>NW_027223758.1:23815568-33815568 GCF_028538775.1 Myotis yumanensis
AAATCTCCCAAGCTTGGTGATGAATTAGCTTGCAGGACAAGAGGTAGGTGTTTATAATTCCTAGGTTTCTGGTTTGTTTGACAGAAAGGATGGTGGCACCATTTCTTGTGATAGAAAACTCTGAAGGAAGACTAGCTTTGGTTGGTAAGCATTAGAAGTTAGCATGGGTCATGTATCTTAGTCTTTGTCATATCGATTTTGAAGGATTTCTGAGTGAGATTATACATTAGAGAAGCGATCTTGGAAAGATTAAATGTTGTGACACATCTGTGTATATATGTCATTTGAAACTAGGGCCATGGATGGAAATGCATAGGGAGATAATAGTAAGGACAGTGTCTTTAGAAGTACCAATGGTTAAGGGTCTTTGCATGAGGAGGCCCCCACAAATGAGACAGAAGTGGAAATAAGAGAGTAAGAAGAAGCCCAGGAAATCCTGGTATGGAATTCAAAGGGATTGAGGTCTCATGAAGAAGGGAATGATTGAGTCCAATGCTGATGACAAGTGAAATAAGGTGAGCCCTAAAATGTGTTCATTGGATTTGGAGACCTGGAGGTTGACTGAGCGATGGTCAAAGGAGACAACTTGAATTAGATTGAGGAATAGGTCAAGCAAATTTAAGTGAATAGAGAATTCCTTTGGAAAGTTTTAGTGTAAATGAGTTTCAGGTACCATTTAAATTAATAGCAAATAATTTTGACCACTGGCCTCAATTAAGCATTGTGGAGGGCTTAAAATATAAGGTAGTAACATTGTCCTAAAAAAACGCAATTTGGTTGTGGCCATGAGACCTGTACCCCTGAGAAGGAGATAGAAAGAATTCATGAAGTAATGAAAGACAATATTTATTGTCTTTGCAACATTTCAGGTAATTAGCACATTTGTATGATAAAAGGGATACATATTTAACATAAATAATTTTAGAAAATCTAGGTAAGAAAACAAAGAGATATCACCTTTACACAGATATAAACATATCCTGATGTGTTTCTTTTTTGAATAATGTTCTCAGAATTTAAGTGGTTTTCACAGTGCCACTCACCTATAAGTTGAAAAGCTGGCATTTAAATCTTATTCTGTCTAATTTTAAAATTTCTAACCATATGGCCTGATAGATGCATTCATAAATGTAAGAATACCTGCTAGACAAATTGTATAAATTAGGTGTTTCTAAAAGAGAGAAGAATTTTGGATGAGGGGTGTTAAATATGTTTTACACAGCAACTGCAGTTTGAGCTGGGTCTTAAAAGACAAATAATATGCAGCTGTAAAAAAAGAAGGATCTCTGTCCCTTTGAGACAGCATGGATGGACCTGGAGAGCATTATGCTAAGCAAAATAAGCCAGTCAGAGAAAGATCAATATCACATGATCTCACTCATATTTGGAAACTAATGAACAAAATAAACTGATGAACAAAATAGATCTAGAGACATCGTAGCATGGAACAGACTGTTGAATCTCAGAGAGAAGGTGTAGGTGGGTGGATGGATGGGAAGAGATCAACCAAAGAACTTGCATGAATATATGCATAACCCATTGACACAGACAATAAGGTGGTAAAGGCCTGGGGCAGAGGACAGGGGATAGGCTAGAAGTGCTCAATGGGAGAAAAAAAGGGACATCTGTAATACTTTCAGCAATAAAGATTTAAACAAACAAACAAACAAATAGATCCAGAAACATGGAACAGACTGATGAATCTCAGAGGGAAGGGGCAGGGGGTGGTAAGAGATTAACCAAAGAACTTATATGTATATATACATAACCTACGGACACAGACAATAGTGCAGTGAAGGCCTGGGGGTGGGTCAAGTGCAGGTTGGAGGGGGTCAATGGGAGAAAAAAGGGGACACCTGTAATACTTTCAACAATAAAGATTTAAACAAACAAACAAAAATAGATCCAGAAACCTGGAACAGACTGATGAATTTCAGAGGGGTTGGTGGGGAGAGATTAACCAAAGAATTTATATGCATATATACATAACCATAACCCACGGACACAGACAATAATGCAGTGAAGACCTGGGGGTAGTTTGGAGGGGGTCAATGGGGGAAAAAGGGGGACATCTGTAATACTTTCAACAACAAAGTTAAAAAAAAGACAAATAGGATTTAGATTGGGTCAGCAAACTACAGCCCTCAGGCTAAATCTAGCCCACTATCTATTCCTGTATGGTTTATGAGCTAATAATGGTTTTTACATTCTTAAATGTAAAATGTAATCAAATAAAATGTAAACAAGACTTATTAACCTTTCAGCAAGAATTGTTGCTGGATTTTGCCTCTTGGTTTACAATTTAATAAGTAAATATTGAAATAAAATATTTAGCATCTGGCCTTTTACAGAAAAAGCTTGTTGGCCTCTGGTTTAGAGAAATAATGTGAGGAATGGGTTTCAGGTAAAGACAACGTCATGAGCCCAAATCTAGAGGAATGAAACGGGATATTCTGGAGAAAGAAGGGGAAGAGAAAGGCGAGCTGCATAGAGAAAGTGGGTCTGGGTACTCCATCCTGAGGGCTCTTATCTGAGGTCTCAGGGGAAGATCTCAATAGAATATTCATCAGCTTTCCATGTGTGTCTCCTCTGGGTTGTGGTCTCCTGATTGGTAGGCTCTAGGGGAGGGCGTCAGTTATTAACCATTGCAGCAGGTCCTGATGTCAGCCCTGGAGTCACTTCCTCTAGTTTTGCTGCCCTTCTGGCCCTGGAGATGAAACAGCTGAGGCCTAGATGCCATCTCCAGGGGTTAATGCTTGAGAGTGGTTGTGTAAGGGCTTGTAGCTTTGCTCATTGCTAGGCAGCCAGGGCTCTCTACCCTGGTGACCCTCTGCACCTGGCCCTTCATTCCTGCTCCGCTCATGCCTATCTAACTGCCTACCACAGTGGGAGGATGGAGGTGAGTGAAATTCTCCAGCAACTTCTTGTGACTGACGCGCACCTAAGAAACATTGACAAGAGAAAAGGGTGGCCGATTCGGGTGTGCAAGTGTGATCGTCTAGCTGCATTATGCTATTTTAAACAAGACTGCCCACGTTGGAAATAATGATGTTCAGCTCCCAATGAATTCTGTTTGAAGCCCAAAGTTGAGCCAGGAGACCCTGAGAGGGGACCGAGGTCATGATTGATGAGATGTCAGAGACTCCGAGACCCAGCCTGTGATGCATCCAGTCATCAGGGCCTGAGTGTTTGTCATAATGTCACAGCACCTGCTGCTGACTGATACCTGGGAGACAGGTAGGAGCGTGCCTGGGAGAGGATGTTTCCGACAAGGCCATCCTGTCCCCCGGTGCCCCACAAGTACTGGGAGAAAGGCAGTGGGCATCTGCCATCTGAAGACAAAACGGAGCCCTGCAGGGGAAAGCAGTATGGGGTGGAAGAAGATGGCAAATTCCCAATGCAAGGAGGGAAGGACAGGTGCTCCGAGGAAGGCCGCCACTGCTCCTGGGGCTGGCAGCATGCCCCATTGCAGAGCCCAGCGCAGGCCAGCCTCTTGGCAGCCGCGCAACAACCACGGCGAAGCATTCTGTCCCCTCGCAGCTCTGCTCTTCCAATGACTGGAGGGCCCCCAGGAGGCCGAGATAAACCGACAGGCAGCACTGCTTTCCAGGAGAGGGGAATGTGTTTTACCCCCACACGGAATGATTTTGGGGATCCGCATCCTATCCTCGATCCTACAGTCAGGGATTGACTTGCCAGCTAACTCCAGATTGCTTTCCCTCTTGGCACTTGCAAAGCATGGGTTGTTCCATGTTTTCTCTCTCCTCTGCCAAATGTGCCCCTGCGGCTCTCTGGAAGGGGATTTGTAACGCTACAGTTCAGCTGGAGGAAGGAAAGAAGGAAGAAAATTCTCCAAAGCCACCGTGTGTTTTAAAAAGTATTATTTTCTCATTCAAGCTAATGTGTCTCTAAACTCATTAAGTGTGTCGGAGGCTTAGTCACCCCAGAGGGCCCCTTGGAAACTGGCGAAGACAACTTCCTGAGGCAGGCTGTGCTGATGACCTTCCTTCTGCCCCGGCTCATATGCCCCATGCATTTCCCTTGGGAGGGGCCGTCAAGCAGGTCGGGGCTGATCAGAATGGCAGAGGGAGCGCTCCTATGGAAAATACCTTCCTTTTGGCTTGTCTCTTCTTGTAACAGCATGCCCCTCTCCACGTCTCCAAGCCCCACGTTGAATCTCCAAGTGTAGTCCAACTAGTATGAGATCTACCAGGAAGGACATCGAAGCCCCCCAAACAAAGCTCAGCGTGGAGTTTCAGTCATTTCTCAGGTCCCGAACTCCAGAAACTAGACACAGGGAGAGGGAAGGCATTGTTTTCATCCTCCTGCTTTTTGGAATTTGGAAGCTTTTTCTAGCTTCATACAGAGAGCTGGAAGAGTGGGGCAGTAGGTTTTCAAAGGCATGCTTCCTGCTGGCCCCTCCCACGTGCCAGGGGATGGGGGTGGGAGGCCGCCAAAGAACCTGGGGAGTGTCTGTGGAGGCCTGTCCCTTAGGAAGCAAGGTCACCAGCTGGGCCTGCCAAGGATGTCAATCACCATCTAAACTCTCTTGTTTTTCTCTCAACTCTAATGTATTGAGATATCATTTATGTCCAATAAACACAGATTTCTAGGGATACTGATCAATGAGTTTTGACAAGTATCCACCACCCATCAAGATACAGAACAGGATACAGATGCACCCACAATCGCCCACAGTACCTGCCACCCATCAAGATAGAGAACAAGATGCAGACTTTGTGGGGGCTGAAAAAATATTAAAACTTTTCTTCCCACTTTTAAATTCTTCTAACTAGACTAATAATCAAACCAACAGAGACAGATTCACAGGAGAAAATTAAATTTTAATACATGCATATGGGGAAGTCATATTAGCATGAAAAGTCCAAAGACAGTGAGGCAACATTGGGAATATATAACATTTGGACACATGAGAGAAGCCGGGAATGGGGTATTAGATTTTTGACGTGAAAATGGGCTATTTACAGGTAGCTGAGGAAGAGTTCTTGCTAGGCAACTCAGAAACAATAGGACACAAGGGTATCTAGCTAATAGGCACCTGCTTACCATAATTCATTCAAATTAGGTGAATGGGAATGTCCTAAGACTTCCTTCCTGAAGCAGGTTTTTCTGTCTGAATTTCTTGGGCAGGAAAGGGGGAGAGAGGGGTGGCGCAAAGATTCTTTCTGAGTTTTATTTCTTAGTAAACAACTTAAAATCAATATCCCAAAAGGCAGCTCAGGGTGGCAAAACTTTGGCTCTCTTCCAACTTCAACAAATTCCTGCATGACCTTCTGCACCGAACCCTGAGCCAGCAAGGGAACCTACTGCCCTCTCTTCTGCTACTGGGGTTTGTATGCTCTAGAGCAGGGTGGGGAACCTTTTTTCTCCGAAGGGCCATTGGCTATTTATAACATCATGCTCAGGCCATACAAAATTATCAACTTAAAAATCACCCTGCTATATTTAGTCAAACATTTAATTAACTCACCCCTAATGCCTGGACAGGGCCAGACCCAATGATTTTGCAGGCCTTATATGGCCTGCTGGATGGAAGTTTCCTGAAAGTTTAACATGTTGGTACTCAGGCAGGCTAAATAGCCATCTCCGATGGTGGGTAAAGAAAATTTGAATGTATTTAAGGAAAGGAGATGGGGATGGCATAGGAAAGGGAAGGGCTACACAGGGGACATAGGGTCAAAGATGGCAGCACCAGGAGCTGGAATTTCATCCTTATAAGCAGTCACTGGCAGGAAGTTCTTGTCGCCAGTGGGTCTGGGAGCTGAGCTTGGAATTCAGATGGAATGAAGATGTGCAATCAGGTGTCTTTAGGACAGTTTTGATTCCTTATATGCTCTGACTCCTGCTGTCCAGCAAGGTTTTCCTGGCCTTTGTCCTCCTGTGGCGGGAAACTTACAAATGGCCGTTAAAGATTGTATTGCCCTATAGTCCTAACGTTCCCCCGCCCCCCCCCCCCCCCATGTTCTAGAGCAGCCGTGGGCAAACTACGGCCCATTTGAAATGAATAAAACTAAAAAAAAAAAAAGACCGTACCCTTTTATGTAATGATGTTTACTTTGAATTTATATTAGTTCACACAAACACTCCATCCATGCTTTTGTTCCGGCCCTCCGGTCCAGTTTAAGAACCCATTGTGGCCCTCGAGTCAATAAGTTTGCCCACCCCTGTTCTAGAGTGTCATATACAGTATATAGCCTTTTCTGTCTGGCTTCATTTTCCCAGAACAATGTGTTTGATATTCATCATGTATGTGGTAGCCAGTGTTGATAGCATTATCAGTAGCTCGTTCCATGTTACTGAGCAGCCTTCCACTGTCTGGCTTTCCCACAATGTGTTTATGCACGCATCTGTTCATGGACACTTGGTTTGTGTCCAATTTGTAGCTCTTATGAGTAAAGCTGCAATGAAAATAATTACACATTCCTTTGGACGGATATATGTTACTATTTCTCTTGGGTAAAATGCCTCAGAGTGAAATTTCTGAATCTTAGGGTAGGTGAACTGAATTTACCACTATTAGGAACTGCCAAACAATTTTGCAAAGGAGTTGTACCAGCAGTGTTTGAAGTTCCAGTTGCTCCACTTCCTTTCCAGTCTGGTGTTCGCTAGTCCTGATGGTTTTTGCTGTTGCAGTGGGTAAGAAGAAGTATCTCTTTGTAGTTAAACTTTTCCAAAGCAGTCATTTTCCTAGGACCTAGTGGTGAATTCTAGGAGAGTCTTAGGTAGGCAGTGAAAGCCAGGAATTGCGATAGGAGGAAGGTTCCTGTTTAGAGTCAGTCTGCATATTTCCATGTTAAAAGGAGAGCCTCCTGGCAGCAATTTAAGCTCAAAATTCTTCCCCAGAAGTCTAGTTTCCTTAGCAGCTGTTTATAAATATTTACCTTCACATTTTTTAATGACAACAATGCATACAGCACAAACTCCAGGCACTTTACATTATAAATATTCATCACAGAGGTTGCCAGTTGTCTTTATGTGGGACACAGAGAGCTCTGTCTGTCTCCACCTACAGGTTGATGGGAAGTTTTCTGGGTGTGTACGTGGTGGTTAAGAACAGGTGCCCTGGAGAAAAGGTTTGAGTCTTTTCTCTCCGGGGAGGGGCGGGGGCGGAGGGAGTTCAGTGTTAGTGATTAAGGCAAGTTATTTCGCCTCTCTAATGGTCCATAATGTCTTCCTTCATACACTGCCCCACTAACAAATCTACCTCCTGGAGTTGTTACGAGTATTAAGTGACATAGTGTGTCTAAAACATGAAGCCCTCTGTATAATAAACTCAACACATTCCAAAGAGCAAAATTTCAAAAAATAATATTTACCTATTCTCTTATGAATAAAGCAGCAGTGAAACCCCTGACACAATTCTTTGGATGGATATGCGTTATTATTTCTCCATCTAACACAGCTGCAGGGCTGGTTTGGGATGGTTAGGGCTGCTCAGAATTAGCGTGCTGGGTCTGAAGGTCAGTAGGCAGCTGGTACATGACAATCTCAGGCTTCTAAAGAGAATCCCTTTGAAGGACTAGATCTCTGGAGAATAGGACCTGGGGCGGGGGGGGGGGGGGGGGGGGGGCGGGGATTGTGATGCATTTAACACATCATGCAAAATAGTGTGAATTTGTGTACAAAAATGCATAGGAATATTTTTTTCTGGGATCTGCAGTTTGCAACAGAATTTCAAATGAGGCTGAAATCCCTGAACCCTTTGGAGCTACAGGAAAAGAAGGACTAGCCATCGGAGCTTATGAAACAGACTTTGAGAAAGAGAGGCCTAGGGTTGAGTTTCAGTTCTGACACTTATGAAGTAATTATTTATGATCAAGTTAATCACTCCAAGCTTCATCTTTAAAATGATAATTATATCTTGTAGCTTACAGGGTTACTGAGAGGAATAAAAGCATGACATGATTGGCACCTAGGCACTGGCATCAGTAGGTGGCAAACAAATGTTCGTTACCTTTCACTCCTCTGATCTAGCTGCTTAATGACAGAAGTCCTTCTGATGCCCCTTGCCTTCTATTCAGTGCTGAGTGGGCTTAGCCTCTGTTAAATTGCAAATGACTTTGGGAATGATAATATATCAAGCTTCATTAGCCATCCTCACCTTAGTGTGAATACATCTGATCATTTCTTTAAAGCAGAATTTTTGCATCAGGGATCAACAGACCACAGAAGAGAAAATATAAGAAGGTGAAATTATTGGAAATTTTATTATTAAGTATTTTCCTTTAACTAACAATAGTATTAAAATAATGGGTAAAGTCCAGGGCTCCTCTTTTACATCTGTATGTCTTCCTGCATCTCTAAGATCTCTACCCACAGTATTGTAGTTCAAAGATATTTTTATCTTTAAAAATCAGAATCCCCTCTTCTTTTAACTCAGGGATCAGCAAATTATGGCCCATGGACCAAATCCAGTCTGTGGCCTGTTTTGTAAGCAAGGTTTTATCGGCACAAGACACATCCATTTGTTCACACATTGTCTATAGCTGCTTTTGCACCACAATGCAGGGCTCAGTGGTTGTGATAGAGGCCTCAGGGTTTGCAAAGCCTAACATTTTTAGCAGGTGGCCCTTTAAAGAAAATAACTGACTTCTTATTGAAATGCACATCTAGTCTCCCCTTGATACTTTGGGAATATGAGAGAAGGCAAGTTCATCCTGGAGCCATGGCAGAGAGGCTGGGCAGAGGCTGTGATACCCTATTTGAGCAGATCTGAGTCCAAGATTAATTATTTCACCATGACTGACCAATTGGGCAACCTCTGCTTATTTAGGACTTTATGAACTTACCAAAATCTCTACCTTTTATAAAATGAAGAAGAGAAGCCAGTTGGAAAAAGAACTCCAAAAACAGTGGCTCTCAGAGAATTTATTTATTCTAATCTTTTATTTTCTTATATCTTATATAAATCTCCTGAAAGAGTTTAAGAACTATAAATGTGGATGAATAGAAGAAAAAGATAAGCATGCCAACATTCAACATAAAGTATATAGAAGGAAAGAATGGAATTTAAAGAGTGAAAAGTCTTAAGAAATGAAATATAGAGTACTTTGAGCTGAATATCTACTAACTGACTGTGATAACAATGATAATTAAACCATCAACAAAAAAGAGGGGGTTATTTTATGATGAAAAGAAATTATTGGTGGAGGAAGATAAATAAGCTTTAACTTTAGCAAACATACCTCAAAGAAATGTCTAAGTCTCTGATTCAAAAGGATATTTCTTCTTTCTCTAACACAGAGACATTTTGATTCAAATCCTTTGCGGGCTTTGTTTTCAAAACTGCTGAGAGAAAAAGCAGTCGCCATATCATTGCTGAATGTGGAAAAAGAAGGGACTTAGGACAATAAGTAGTGTAAGGAGGGAAGAAGGCAGAGAGGCAATTATGCTGAGGACAGGTTAAGTCTGCCAATCACAGCTTAGTTGGCCTAGGGCAGGACACTACATAGAGAGATAGGGACTCAAAGAGCTGTCTTCTAAAACCACATGTAAGTATGATACATAGTAAAAACATGGATGATTGCCAAGAAATCCCTGGGTTTCAAAAGTGACTTTTTCTTAAGACTTTCTCTATAAGCTCTGAAATTCTCTGTAGGCAGTGGCCGAGAAGTCATCATCTCTTCATTTCCTTACTCTAGCGTGGATGGGTGGAGGATACAGGCTGAAGTTTCTATTCCTCTTCTCCCTGTGAAACAGAGGTCAGAGCAGAAGCGAGTTAATTTAGCTAAGATGAAGCCAGATTTGTCTAGCTCAAGCATGTCAAACTCAAAAGCTAACACAGGGCAAATAAACGAGTCATGCAGCCCTCAGGCTATGAGTTTGACATACCTGGACTCTAGCTGATTTAGGCTCTGTGAGAACTACTGCACATGGAGAGAGAGAAAGGAACAGGTTAATACAAACATACAAAGACTCTCAGTTAGGGTTTACTTTCACCTTAGATTTCCTTGGGCTGAGGCTGGAGGTTGGAATTTTTATTTTATTTTATTTTTTAAAATATATCTTTTATTGATTTCATAGAGGAAAGGAGAGGGAGACAGAAATAGAAACATCAATGATGAGGGAGAATCATTGATGAGCTGCCTCCCTCTGGGGATCGAGTCCACAATCAGGGCATGTGCCCTGACCAGGAATTAAATGGTGACCTCCTGGTTCATAAGTCAGTGCTCATCCACTGAGCCACACTGGCTGGGCTGCAGGTGATTTATTGAGGGGGACTTTCAGTGGAGATGAGAACAGGGGAATTGAAGGCAGCAAGTTAAGTCAGAGAGAAGGGTCACATAAGAACACGCATCTAGCTTTAAACTTAATCTCACCGTGAGCTCTGGAACATGAAATACACCAGAGTAATTTCCACCTTGAGGCAAGAAACAGCCACTTTGTACCTGTCCTAATGTCATAGGCTGAGACCATTGGCAATAGGCCTTTCCCAGGGGTTGGGGGAATAGCCAACCTACCTACTTATCTCACTTCCTGCCTACATACAGGGGAAGAAATTTCAGTTGACTAAAGTCAATTACACTACAGGGCTGCTCTGAGCCATTAACAGCCAATACTCACAGTGGCTAGGCAGTGGTCAGCAAACTGCGGCTCACGAGCCACATGCGGCTCTGTGGCCCCTTGAGTGTGGCTCTTCCACAAAATACCACGTGCGGGTGCGCATGTACAGGGTGATTGAAACTTTGTGGCCCATGCACAGAAGTCGGTATTTTGTGGAAGAGCCACACTCAAGGGGCCACAGAGCCGCATGTGGCTCTTGAGCCGCAGTTTGCCGACCACTGGGAATGGGTAAAACAGCACATTAAAGGAGGTTTGGGAGAGACACCCACCCTATATGCTAATGTTTGACCCCGTAAAGAAATGAGTAGGTCACCCAGTATTTAGGACAATGGAAGGGATCACTAGGCTTTAGCTGAGGGTGGGAAATGTCTTATAAGCATTTGACTCCTGGCTTGGGATGGAGTCACAGAGCATTCTCTGCCATCTAACCCAACCTTCTCTTTTTCTTGCCTATCTATAGAACCTGCATTACATCATTTATCTGGTGCAAAATGTTTGTTTGTTTTTTCAGATGACAAAATTGCTAGGCATTGAAAGCACAGTAGAGAGTATTACTGACGTTACTACTTAGGGGTAGGTTCTAGGAATATTTTGTCTTTATAGACATAACTGTATTTTTTTTCTAAAAGAAGTTAAACCATGTGCCTTCACATGTTTCCTTTTGTTGAAAGAAAATTAACACCATTCTTATTTACTTCTGCTCATGTAGAAAATGAGCAGATCTTTTTGTCTATTTTATATCTAAGTGGAAAGTAGTATAATAAAACATTTTATTCAAATAAAAACTGCTTGCGGCTACATTCATATATTTCATCGATACTAAGATGCATGTTTTCCACATTCTAATATTGCCAAAATCACGAAGCATCTTGTTTTTCACACACTCCCTGGGTCAGGGGAAAGCTGGGCCCTTGCAGCATTGCCTGTGCCTGGGAAAACATGCTCACCTACTTTCTGTGTCCTGTTGGCAGTGCATTATGTTTAATTGTCCTCAATGACTAGGTATTAAAACAAAATATTTTGAAGGCAGACACACACCAGAATAGAGCTCTATTAATAAAGCCAATACTTGACATTGGAGGAGCGAATACACTTGCATATTTTCTTGCAAAGCCACACCAACTGCTTTAAGTGACTATAGAAAGGCAGAATCTCCCAGGTAAAAGAGTAAAGTTATGTTACTGAGGTTCCAAGTGGCACACGCCAAGCTGCCATGATGAGAAATGAAAAGTCAATATGAAGATACAACATGGCCCACTGGGGCTCCTTTGAAAAACCTCCACCCTTCTCCTGGGAATATTCCTCCCCCTCATTGAATACTTTACCCCTGAAATTAAATGAACCTCAATAAAAAAAGCAAATTCTGCTAAAGAGGGGCTGCCCTGTGTGGAGTAGTCACTCTCCGTCTCACTGCTTCACTGATAAACTCACTTTCACTTTAAACTCTATGCTGGCTCGAATTGGAATTCTTCCCTGTGTGAAGGCAAGAAACCACAGTGGGTCTCGGACCCTTAGTCCCTGGATGCCCAGAACACCTGCATCAGCAGCACCTTTTCTTTTTATCGGTACATGTGCAATTTATAATTAACACTCATGAAACGTGCTGCCAGGCAATGGCATAAATATTCTTAGAAATTATTTGGAAAAATAACCTGATGGGTGATGAGATCTGGATGATGAAACCATGGCACATACTTCAAGTAAATGAGGTTAGGTTTTTTTTTTTTTTTTTTTTTTTTTTTTTTTATTTTCCTCTTAAAGTATTACAAAGGGTATTACATAAGTATCCTTTCCCCCCCCCCCCCCCGCCCTTGACAAACCACTACCCTCCCTTACCCCCCAGTGTCTTATGTCCATTAGTTATGCTTATATGCATGCATACAAGTCCTTCGGTTGATCTCTTACTCCCCTCCCTCCTGCCCCCCAACTCTCTCTGGCCTTCCCACTGCAGTTTGACAATCAGTTTGAGGCAGCTCTGCCTCTGTATCTATTATTGTTCAAAAGTTTGTAATGGTCTTTATTATCCATGAATGAGTGAGATCATGTGGTATTTTTCCTTCATTGACTGGCTTGTTTCACTTAGCATAATGCTCTCCAGTTCCATCCATGATGTTGCAAATGGTAGGAGTTCCTTCTTTTTAACAGCAGCATAGTATTCCATCGTGTAGATGTACCACAGTTTTCTAATCCATTCATCTACTGATGGGCACTTAGGCTGTTTCCAGATCTTAGCTATGGTGAATTGTGCTGCTATGAACATCTGGGTGCATATATCCTTTCTGATTGGTGTTTCTGGTTTCTTGGGATATATTCCTAGTAGTGGGATCACAGGGTCAAATGGGAGTTCCATTTCCAATTTTTTGAGGAACCTCCATACTGCCTTCCATAGTGGCTGCACCAGTCTGCATTCCCACCAGCAGTGCACAAGTGTTCCTTTTTCTCCACATCCTCTCCAGCACTTGTCGTTTGTTGATTTGTTGATGATGGCCATTCTGACAGGTGTGAGATGGTACCTCATTGTTGTTTTGATTTGCATCTCTCGGATGATTAGTGACTTTGAGCATGTTTTCATATGTCTCTTGGCTTTCTGAATGTCCTCTTTTGAAAGGTGTCTATTTAGATCCTTTGCCCATTTTTTGATTGGATTGTTTATCTTCTTTTTGTTAAGTTGTATGAGTTCCCTATAAATTTTGGAGATTAAGCCCTTATCAGATATGACGTTGGCAAATATGTTTTCCCACGAGGTGGGTTTTCTTGTTGTTTTGTTGATGGTTTCTTTTGCTGTGCAGAAGCTTTTTATTTTGATGTAGTCCCATTTGTTCAGTTTCTCTTTAGTTTCAACTGCCCTAGGAGCTGTATCAGTGAAGAAATTGTTTTGGCATATGTCTGAGATTTTGTTGCCTTTGTATTCTTCTAGAATTTTTATGGTTTCCTGTCGTACATTTAAGTCCTTTATCCATTTTGAGTTTATTCTTGTGTATGGTGTAAGTTGGTGGTCTAGTTTCATTTTCTTGCATATGTCTGTCCAATTTTCCCAACACCATTTATTGAAGAGACTATCTTGGCTCCATTGTATGTTCATGCCTCCTTTGTCAAAAATTAATTGAGCATATTGGTTCGGGCTAATTTCTGGACTCTCTATTCTATTCCACTGATCTATATGTCTGTTCTTGTGCCAGTACCAGGCAGTTTTGAGAACAGTGGCTTTGTAATACAGCTTGATATCTGGCATTGAGATCCCACTTACTTTGTTCTTTCTCAGGATCGTTGCAGCTATTCGGGGTCTTTTTTTATTCCAGATGAATTTTTGGAGAGTTCGTTCTAGATCTTTGAAGAAGGCCATTGGTATTTTAATGGGAAGTGCGTTGAATGTATAGATTGCTTTGGGTAGTATGGACATTTTAATGATGTTGATTCTACCAATCCAAGAACATGGTATGTTCTTCCATCTGTTTATGTCTTCCTCTATCTCTTTTTTCAACGTCCTGTAGTTTTCTGAGTAGAGGTCTTTAACCTCTTTAGTTAAGTTTATTCCTAGGTATCTTAATTTTTTTGGTGCGATGGTAAATGGGATTGTTTTTCTGATCTCCCTTTCTGAAAGTTCACTGTTGGTGTATAGAAATGCCTCAGATTTCTTGGGGTTAATTTTGTATCCTGCTACATTGCCAAATTCATGTATTAAGTCTAGTAGCTTTTTGATGGAGTCTCTAGGGTTTTGTATGTATAATATCATGTCATCTGCAAATAAGGACAGTTTTACTTCCTCTTTTCCAATTTGGATGCCTTTTATTCCTTCTTCTTGCCTAATTGCAATGGCTAATACTTCCAGTACTATGTTGAACAGGAGTGGTGAGAGTGGGCATCCCTGTCTTGTTCCTGTTCTTAGGGGAAATGGTGTTAGTTTTTGTCCATTGAGTATGATGTTGGCTGTGGGCCTGTCATATATGGCTTTTATTATGTTGAGGTATGATCCTTCTATTCCCACCTTTCTGAGAGTTTTTATCAAAAATGGGTGTTGGATTTTGTCGAATGCTTTTTCTGCATCAATTGATATGACCATGTGGTTTTTTTCTTTCAATTTGTTTATGTGATGTATCACATTTATTGATTTACGGATGTTGTACCATCCTTGCATCTCTGGGATGAATCCTACTTGGTCATGGTGTATGATCCTTCTGATGTACTGCTGGATCCGATTTGCTAAGATTTTGTTGAGGATTTTGGCATCTATGTTCATGAGGGATATTGGCCTGTAATTCTCTTTCATTGTGATGTCTTTACCTGGTTTTGGTATTAGGGTGATGCTGGCTTCATAGAATGAGCTTGGAAGCGTTCCTTCCTCTTGAATTTTTTGTAGTAGTCTGAGGAGGGTAGGTTTTAGTTCTTCCTTGAATGTTTGGTAGAACTCCCCTGTGAAGCCGTCTGGCCCTGGGCTTTTGTTTGCTGGAAGCTTTCTGATGACTGCTTCAATTTCTTCCATAGTTATTGGCCTATTGAGGTTTTTAGATTCTTCCTGATTGAGTTTTGGAATGTTGTATTTTTCTAGGAATTTGTCCATTTCCTCCAGGTTGTCCAGTTTGTTGGAGTAGAGTTGCTCGTAGTATTGTTTAACAATCATTTGTATTTCTGTGGGGTCTGTTGTTATTTCGCCTCTATCATTTCTGATTTGGTTTATTTGGGACCTCTCTCTTTGCTTCTTGGTGAGCCTGGCTAGGGGTTTGTCAATCTTGTTTATCCTTTCAAAGAACCAGCTCTTGGTTTCATTGATTTTCTGTATTGTTTTTTTGGTCTCTATTTCATTGATTTCTGCTCTAATCTTTATTATCTCCTTCCTTCTGCTCACTCTGGGGTTTTCTTGTTGCTCTCTTTCTAATTCTTTGAGTTGTAGAGTTAGATGATTGACTACCATTTTTTCTTGTTTTTTGAGATAGGCCTGTAGAGCTATAAACTTCCCTCTCAGGACTGCTTTCATTGTGTCCCAGAGGTTTTGGATTGTTGTGTTTTCATTGTCATTAGTGTCCAGGATGTTTTTAATTTCTTCTTTGATGTCATCGGTAACCCAATCAATATTTAATAACATGCTATTCAGCTTCCAAGTGTTTGAGTATTTTGGGTTGTTTTTATTGTAGTTTATTTCTAACATTATGCCATCGTGGTCTGTGAAGAAGCTTTTTATGATTTCAATCTTCTTGAATTTGTGGAGACTTTGCTTGTGACCCAATATGTGGTCTATTTTTGAATATGTCCCATGAGCACCTGAGAGGAATGTATATTCCGCAGCTGTGGGGTGAAGTGTTCTGAAGATGTCAATTAAGTCCATCTGATCTAGTGAGTCATTTAGGATTGCTGTTTCTTTGCTGAGTTTTTGTCTAGCGGATTTATCCAGTGATGTCAGTGGTGTATTAAAGTCCCCTACTATGATTGTATTGTTGTCGATCTCTCCCCTGATATCTTCCAGAAGTTTTCTTATGTATGTGGGTGCTCCTGCATTGGGTGCATATATGTTTACCAGGGTTATATCTTCTTTTTGTATTGATCCCTTTAGTATTATGAAGTGGCCTTCCTTATCTCTGGTTATGGCCTTCACTTTGAGATGTACTTTGTCAGATATAAGTATTGCTACCCCAGCTTTCTTTTCCTTTCCATTTGCGTGAAAGATATTTTTCCATCCCTTCACTTTCAGTCTGTGTGAGTCCCTTCTAATGAGGTGGGTCTCTTGTAGACAGCAGATGTATGGGTCATGTTTTTTTATCCATTCAGCCACTCGATGTCTTTTGGTTGGAGCATTTAGTCCATTTACATTTAAAGTTATTATTGAAAGGTATTTGTTTGTAGCCATTTCTTTTTGTGTGTGTGTGTGTGGCTGTTTTCTTTCTGAGCTTGATATTTCTTCTTTTACACCAGTCCCTTTAGCATTTCTTGCATGGCTGGCTTGGTGGTGATAAACTCCCTTAGCCCTTTTTTGTCTGTGAAGCTTCTTATTTCCCCTTCAATTTTGAATGATAGCCTTGCTGGATAGAGTATTCTTGGATTCAGTCCTTTGCTTTGCATCACTTTGTAGATTTCCGTCCATTCTTTTCTGGCCTGATGTGTTTCTGTTGAGAAATCATTTGATAATCTAATGGGCGATCCCTTGTATGTTACTTTCCGTCTCTCTCTTGCAGCCTGTAAGATTCTCTCTTTATCCTGAACATTTGCCATGGTAATTATGATGTGTCTTGGTGTGGGTCTTTTCGGGTTCACCTTGTTTGGGACTCTCTGGGCTTGTGTGACTTTTTTCTTCCCCACCTCAGGGAAGTTTTCTGATATTATTTCTTCGAATAGGTTTTCTAATCCATGTTCATCTTTCTGTTGTTCTGGCACCCCTATTATTCGTATGTTGTTTCGTTTCATGTTGTCCCAAAGCTCCCTTAGGCTCTCCTCCTGTCTTTTAATTTTTTTCTCCATTTGCCGTACAGTTTGAGTGTGTTTTGCTTCCTTGTCTTCTAATTCACTAATTCGGTCCTCCGCTTCTCCCAGTCTACTGTTGATACTTTCAATGGAGTTTTTTATTGAAGCTATGTCACTCTTCATTTCTTCTTGGGACTTACTTAAGTTGTTGATTTTTTCATCTGTTTCTTCTAGCTTCTTGCATAAGTAGTTGAGTTTTTCATCTGTTTCTTCTTGCTTCTTGAACATGTGGTGCATGTACTCTAGGAACCTTATTCTGAATTCTTTTTCCGTCATGTTGCATATCTCTGTCTCACTTAGCTGCTTTTCTGGCGAGTCCTCCTTTTCTTTCCTTTGGGGGTTTCTTTGCCTACCCATGTTTGATCTCGCTGACATATGTAGATGTTGAGGTGTTCAGTGGCTGCTCCCTGGGTGGCAGCGGCTCCTTGGGTTGTGGTTGCTGCTCAGACGGTTGCGGTAGCAGCTGCTTTCCAGTTGGCAGCAGCTCCTCTGGTGGGTGTTGTTCACAGCTGTGTTGGCTCTTCTGGCTGGTGGGGGGAGGCTTCACGTACAGTTGCTGTTCCACAGACAGAGGGTGTGGTGATCAGGAGGCTGTGGTGATCAGGAGGCTGCGGTGATCAGGGGGCTGCTGTTGCTTGGATCTGCTGCGTTGATTTAAAGGCACAAAATACAACAGAGCAAGGCACAACGTACCAGGCACTGAACACAAGTATATTCACAATATTAATAACTCCAAATAAAGGTGACCACCCGAATTAAGAGAATTAGGGGATAAGGGAGAAAGAAGAGAAGAAGATAAAAGAGAGAACAGAAAAGAAAAATAAGAAAAAAACAAACAAAAAAGGAGTGCAAAAATAGAATTGAGAAAAAAGAGGGGGGAAAAAAAGAGAGCGAAAAAAGAGAATGAAGTAGAAGTGGGGAAGAGACTCCCCGTATGAGGAGCAAACTCCAATAGAACTGCCACTAATCTCAACAAATTCCAGCAACAGATCCCTGGAGATGAATGCAAACTACAAACCACCAATAATATCCAGAGGGGTAAGGGAAAACAGAAGCACAAAAATAACTGGGGTGGGGTGGGGGAGGGAAGGGAAAAACCAGCAGAAAAAAAAAAGAAAAAGAAAAAGAAAAAGAAAAACAACCTCACAACCAGTCCTAAAAAAGAAGAAAAAACACAAAACAAAACAAACAAACAAATTAAAAAAAAAAAAAAAAAAAAAAAGCCCAATATATTCAACAATCAAGAAAACAATAGAAAGATAAGAGAGAAAAAAAATGGTTGGAAAGTGAAGAAGGATAAAGAATAGGTGTATAAGGATTTAGAGCAGTAGATTGGAAATAGGATATATAAGTAGGGTGGAATTAGACAGGGGGTAAAAAGAGGGAATTGGGAAAGTCTGGAGCAGGAATAGGGTAAGAGAAACAGGACACCAAAAGGGGAAAAGTAAGGAAGAGGGTTTTAGCAAAGAGGTGGAATTGAGATAGGGAAAATTAATGCTAAAGGAACGATGAAAATAGAATGGAGAACACTAATCCCAAAAGAAAATAAAGAGAAAATAAAATGGCACTTTAAAAAATGGTAAAATGGTAGGAGTAATAATACTGGTTAAAAATAAAAATGTGGTAATTGAAAGGGTAAAATCAGGTGATGGAAAAAGAAGAAAATGAGAAAAAAAAAATTGGTTTCTTAGTAAAAAGGTGAAAAAATTAAAAAGAAAAAGAAAAAGAAAAAATTTGCAGTAGTGATGGTCTTTCGGTTCTTCTACTCTTCAGCCTGGTTCGCCTTAGTCCTGCCAGGTATTTAGGAGAGTGTTGAATTTGCCTGCATTACACTGTTCCTCCGTGTTGTAAATCACAGTCCTGATTTTAAAGCAGGCCGTATTTGTGATCCAGTCTGCCTTAATTTGTATTCCCCTAAGAGTCAGTTTGTGGCTCAACCTCTGGGTGGCAGTGTTTTTGGGTTGGCCTCTGAGGCTATACAGCTTCTCTATCCTTTTTTAATCCTTACCCTGCTCTGTGTTGTTGGTGGGACTGAAAATCCCTCTATAGGCCAGACCCTGGTAACTCCCAGGGACTAATCAGCTTGTTTTAGTCCTTTATCTCATACAGGGTGGAATCTGGGTGTGGCTGTGCTCCTTGCCTGGGGGGCTGGGGGGAGGAATTCCACCCTCTGGAGGAATGGCTGCCCCAGTCCTGGGCCCAGGGGGGTCTCAGCACTCAATTCGCTGCCACCTCCTCCGGCTCCCCCTCTTTCCTCAGCCTCTCCCCAGATTCCCCTCGTCTGCACCTTCACCCTCTCTTCAGCACAGGTGAGTGTCTGTATCCGAACTGTCCTATGAGCAGGGTTCAGTGAAAACAAAGAAACAGACAAACGCCGGCCGGCCGCGGAAACGCTCCTCTTACCGGTCTGGGAAACGCTCCTCTTACCAGCACTGCATGGTCTGGGAAACGCTCCTCTCTTATGGGCACTGCATGGTCTGATCAGTTCCTCAGGATGCCCCCTTTAGTCTCAGTTCTCCGCAATCACAAAATCCAAATCTCAAATCTCCTGGCGCCAGCAAACCCGCGGAACTCCTTACCCTGGTCAGGGTCTGTGTCTGTCCCAAGAGACGCGGCTGTCTGCCATGCGGTCTCCCTCCGACCCTCTGGGCTCAGGTCTGGCAAACTTTCCTGCCCAGATCCCTGGTTTTTAACCTTTCCAGGGGAGGTCTGCCCTTCCAGGCTGCAAGCCGTCTCACCAGCTGAGTAAATTTGCCAATTCGGGGTGGGTGTTATTAGTTTCAGCTGCTTACTCCGTTTGCTCCGGGACAAGACCTGGGACGCGTCTGCCTATATCGCCGCCATCTTGCTTCCTCGAGGTTAGGTTTATTTAAGTGCTGCAGCAATGGAGAATAAAGCCACGGAGTTTCTCAGTTAGGGGGCATAGAACAGGGCTTCTGATAGGATTTGGACTTTGGATGAATCTAAGCAGGAATTAAAGAAATGGAGGCTGGTTTTAGATGCTGTCAAGAAAGTAGAGTAAATTTTATCTAGGAGGCAGGAAGAGCAATGAGAGGCTAGGATTGTCATTGGTAAGGAACAAGTTAGGCATATTAGTCAAAAGGGAGGGTGTTTAGTCATTTCAGTGGTTACAGATGAGCCTTATCTGAGTATTACTTATACTCAGTTGGGAACATCATGTCCTGGTTGCCCGGGAAACTGTGGTAGTAAAGTGTGTGACACTGGACTTGGAGTTGAATGCTTGGGTTAAAGGCCTTACATTTTGGGGGTGTGGGAATTTTGTTCAGTTTATATCACCTTTCTGAGATTTGGTTTCCTTAACTATAAAATGGATCTACTAACAGGTACTTGAAACGGTGAGAGGATAAAATGGAAGTATGTACATAAACGATGATAGTAAGCAATCAAAAAATGTTGATTCCCCGTAAGCCATTTTGAACCAAAGGCCCAAGATGTTGAAGGACCCCAGGTCTGGAGTGGAGGTGGAGCCCTTTGGGAGGATATAAACATTGGGCTGCTGGGAGATTTTCCTGCCTTACAGGAGCAAATTCGGAAGCAGAATGGCCAGGAGGCTTGCAACAGCTAGAGAGTCAAGAGGCTGCCTAAAGCATCTGGCATCAAGTTCTCCCAGGAGCAGACCGTGAGCCAAACATTCCTGGGCAAGTGATTTATGAAGGAAAGGCCCCTGGAGAGGCCAGTAAGCAATGAGGGGAAGCAGGAAAGGGAGAAGGAGGAAGTGTGGCCACAGCCACAGCTTGATCCTGCGAAGGTTTCTGGACCATAAAGTATACCTCCTATTTTTTGGAGCCTCAAGGCAAAGGAGATGGGTTTTTGCCCCTCTGTGCTAGTCAGCCATTAGTTATGGGCTCCTTTGTGGGTGAGGGTCTGGGCTGAATGCTCTTGATGGCAGGAAGCAGCCATTAGTAGAGGAGAAAAGTAGGTGAATGGGCGCACAATGCCAATAAAAGTGGTATGAGGGGCTCAACCACTGTGGCTTGGTGGTTGAGTATCTACCCATGAACCAAGAGGTCCCAGGTTCCATTCCTGGTCAGGGCATGTGCCCAGGTTACAGGCTGCATCCCCAGTAGGGGACATGCAGGAGGCAGCCAATAGATGTCTTTGTCTCATTGATGTCTCCATCTTTCTATCCTTCTCCTTCTAAAATCATTAAAAACATTTAAAAAAGGAGTGATATGAGGGCATCTGGATGGGACACCAACATTTTCCATCTGGGCTGAGAAAACAACTTCAAAAGGACTTTCCTGGATATATTCATGGAAGTCGTTTATAACCAAGCCCCCCTCCCCCTGCCCTACAATCATCCTATTATCCTGCTCACCTGAAGAGGTAACTCTTCCTTCATAATCTGTCACTTCCTGGTGTACAGCACCAATGGAAAGGCTAGCATTTCAAGTGAAATATGTCAGAAAAAAATATGTAAAAGATGTCATTTGTGTCTGGCGTGTCACTGGAGTGTGACAAGACTACGGGAGCCCTGTTAGGGGTAATGAGGCAAGATGAGCCCTAGCAGATTCGTTCTGCAGAGCACAGCTCAAGGACTGAGCTAATATTATTACTGACCATAAATGTTGTTAGGGAGATGTGGAGAGGATGTTAATGCCACTAAGCATTACAATCAAATCTCCATAATGACCAGTGAAGCAGGCTAATAAATTGTAGATTATGTGTGCCATGCATATTCATTTCTTCAGACATCGCAACTTTCTAGTTGCAAGAATTTCAAAGGCTTCTGATACAAGCATTGGGCTTAAAGCCACACAGGGAAAACATTTTAAAGCTGGCAATTCTGTTAGATAATTTGAGTCTTCTGCTATTGTTTATCTCCTCCCCCCTTCCCTCCCTTCCTTCCTTCCTCCCTTTCCCCTTCCCTCCCTCCCTCCCTCCTTCCTTCCCTCCCTCCTTTCCACCAACGAAAATGGAAAAATAGTTAAGATGCAGAATTGCTGCTAGATAGGAAACTCCTGAGTGTTAATGCAGCGCATCCCTGTGGAATCAGGAAGCACCTGGAAACCAGAACAGCTTCAGTTATCACTTGTAACTCACTGTGTAACATCAGGCCTCTCAGTTCTGTTTCTCTGGCTTTGGAGCTTGCCAGACATACTTCGGAAAAAGCAAAAGCCCTTGTCATCAAGAAAGAGGATTCTGTGTGTGTGCACTTGTTAAAAAAATAAATCTGTTCTCACCAAAAACCCATCCAGGAAAATCTAAGGGAAACCCTTCAGGAGAAATATTACCAAGGCACCACTGATTTTCATGTTCTGGGGGTCTCCTTGGAGCTATAATTTCTTTAGAATGGGTGCATGGTTTCTTAAAATTTGATGTTTTTTTTTTTTTTTTTAAAGTGCATTTTGGTGGAACTGTTTCCTTACCTCAGGGTTTAAGAGATGGAAAATGACAGTGTCCCCTATGTGCTGTGTATTCCTCATTGACCTCTCTTTACTCAGGAAGCTACTGCCCCCTGGAGTTAAGCAAAGGAATATACACATACTCTTATCCTTCTTCCCAAATCAGGACTCCCTGGTAAAATAAGTAAATGTACTGGAAAACAGTAACTCAGCAGGCATCCTTTTGCTCAATAATAGAGACTTCACATAATAATACTCTTACAAGTAATTTATTTGTTCCCACTCACCTTTTTTATGGATGAGAAAACTCAAATTGAGAAAGAGGACCTGAATGCCGTTAACCACTGCAAGTAGGCAGCGTTGCTGGCAGCGTTATAACTTCCCATCACAAGAGCCTAAGGTTTAAGCCAGAAGATAGTGCTTCTAGGTTTGGTTCCTCCAAGCATGAGAAATACGGGTTTTGAAAAGAGTAGGTTTGGAGATTTCTTTTGTGCCACAGAAGCAGTTTCCTATGTGGTCTAGCTTGTTAACACAAGAGAAGAGAACCCCATACTTTCCCTACAGCCTCTCTCGGATTGTCTCCGAAGTCAAAGCTAACTTTCTCGGACTCACGTTTGGTCCTCTTCAGAGATGCCTCAGCAGTCTGGGTTCATGTCCCAGAAGCTGAGTCGTCTGGGCCCAGACCACTGCTTCTCAACCATATGTTTTCCTCCAAGAGCAGATAGAGCTCTGTGTCTCATTAGGCAATTATTGGTGGGGAGAGGGTCTTTATCCAATTATTCAGGAGCCAGGGGCTGTTTATATTAAAATACAAGGAAAGGAAAGTCTCCCCTTACCCCTGTTCCTCATTTCTTCACCTTCAAAATTATTCCTTTAACATTGACACATAACTCAAATATTAAGATGAGTATTTCATGTCTGAGTATTTTACAGTTTTGTGGGAATCTGCTCTCCTGCTACTAAATATTGAATGAACATTTTCGTGGAAATTAAGCATTTCCTCATCCATCTTTCTTCTTTTTTCCTTCTTTCTCCTCCTCCTCCCCACCCCCCCCTTCCCTTCCTCCTTTATTTCCTCCATATTTCTTCCAGTAAAGGATCCTGTTAGGTTAACTAGAATTCTAACTCCGCCTTGGCCAGAGTAGATCAATTGGCAACCAAGAGCTATGGGCTGGGGTTAGGGGGGTGGGGGGTGGGGGGTTGGGGGGAGATAATGTGGATTCCATGCACAGAGTAGCCCTATCTCAACCCCCTGCTGACTGAGAGCAATCTATAATGTGGAAGGCACTGGAAAGGAGCAGGAGGGAAGCAGAGACTGTAAATTATTAGAGGCAAAATACCTACATCCCTTTATACCACTTTTTACAAGTTGCATATCTGAGTATGCAATTTAAATTTGATGTTTTAGACCTTTTTGAATATTCCTCACTAAAGATTAATTTTTAGGCAAGAAAATTGTGCCTTAAAAATTAATACATTCCATCATTCACTTTTCAGATATTTAATGGACTTTTGTTATTGATACTTACTTGTCACATGATATTTCCAAATGTTTGTTCCTTAGTAAGTCATCATCACATCCTCTAGAATGAAGGAAAACTGATAAGTATTAATCTCTAAATGATTTGGGATGGAAAGGAGAGCAAAACTTAAACTTAAAATATTTTAGATAGTGATCTCCTTTATTTCAGACTTACTCTTTTTTAAATTTCCATTGTGTAACAGCAGTCCAATTGCTGCTTGGTAATCAAGTTCAATTATCCCAGTCAGTATAGTAACATATTTATTTGCCTATTGATTCAGAGGCACTAGGAGTCCAAAGTGGCCAAGTGGCAGTCTTAACTTCTGCTTCAATAGAATTATTGTTGAATCTCTTTTTTAAAAAAGATTTTAAAATTGACTTTTAGAGGGAGAGGAACGGGAAGGGAGAGAGAGAGAAACATCAATCATCTTCCTCCCATATCCCCATCCCCTACATGGAGATTGAGCCTGCAACCCTGGCATGAGCCCTGACCAGGAATCCAATTGGCAACCCTTTGCTGCATGGGATGACACTCAACCAACCGAACCATACTGGTCAGGGCTATTGTTGTATCTCTTGATAGAAGAATTTTTCCCTTTGCATCTAAGACTTCTAAAATAGCATAGCATAATGTCATGGAGATAGAATGCAAATTTTTTGCTGGTGGGTCACTGAGTTTAATAGTGAGGGATGTCATGCCCATTTTCACCTCTTGATCCCTGGACTGTCTGCCAATCCAGGCTATGAGAGAATCAGCACCATGTATTGATGCTGATTTAGATATTGCCCCAGCTCTGCAAAGTTTTTCCACCTAGCTGAGATTGTTTCAGAAGGCCATTCCACTGTTCTTTCAAGTAGCTGCTTCGAAGGATGATGGGAACACGGTGAATTTCATGAACCTGGCCCAGTTGCTATACTTCATTTGCTGTGAAGTGAGTTCCTTGATCAGAAGCAATGCTGTATGGAATACCATGACAGTGAATAAGTCATTCTGTAAGTCCACAGTTTAGGCAGAAGTATTGTGTGCAGGGAAAACAAACCCATGTTGGCTTGTCTATTCTAATAAGAATGTGCTAATTTTTTGTCAGTGTTGTAGGGTCCTTTCTCAAGGGGACAGTGCCTCCTCTTCATTCAAGGAGTTCTGGGTCTGTAATTTGACTCAAATCTGGGAATTGATTGAGGAAACATGTCTATGTGTTTCAATGATTTGAGTTAGACTTCTATTGACTTGACCTAGAACCTTTCCACTTTTGATACATATCAAGTAAGAATTTAATAGATTTCATTTCTAGGGGTACCATGATCAATTAGTCAAGACCATAGGAAACTGTCAGACTATTCTGATTATTGCTGTCATTCCACTGTCCATTGTGGTAACCACACCCTCCTTGTTTTTGGAGATTAAGTTGTGCCACTGAGAACTTGCCACCCTGAGACCTACTTATTCCCATTGCATTTCGGGATCAGAGTTGGGGGTCAGTCAGCAGCTCCCACTGTAATTTCTGATCTACAGAGAAGAGGAATCACAGAGCTCTTTAAGATGCCCTTACACATTTATTTCTCACAGTCCTGGTGGAAAAAAAAAGGGGGGGGGGGGCGTCTCCTAAACTGTCCTAGGGTGGGTGAGCAGGTTTTAAATGATAAATCAAATCTATTCTAATATCACAATTTCCGTAAGATTTTGTATATCTTCCCCTACCATATACAAAGTCAATTCTGGAGATTCAACTTCATTTAGGCACCTTTTGGTCCATGTTTCTACAAATCAACCAAATAAACTGGTAGAGCATTTTCTTTCCTGAGCTGCAACATTAAGTGTAGGATCTCTGCTAAGAGGGCCCATATCAATAATCCTGTCCTGGTCCCACTTTATATTCCTCACATAATGATCCTGCACCCTTAAAATCCATTCCCACACATATTACCCAAACTTCTGTTTGTATCATTTGGAAAAATCATGGTGTTCATTTGGTGTGTAGTGTACTTTATTGCAGGTCACACTTTGAACCTCATCCTCTGAGGCTTGCTGGGCATTGAGTTTATAGGTCTAGAAGCAAAGAGTAATGGTGGTGTAGATCCTGAGGGGCATCAAAAGTGTCTTTCAAGGCAACTACCTCAAGGAGAAGCCATTATGGCTTCTTCAGGCAAAGCAGGTTTAACCTCCTCACTGGCAAAGAGGATGCGGCAGAATTTAGGGGCTCAGTGTGCTCTGCTTCACCAGGACCTTCCCAGATGTCTCCATTCCAGTTTCCAGGACTCTTTCCTTCTCAGTCAATGACCTCACCTTAATAGGGGACATTCTTAGGCTGATAATTCAATTTGCATTCTAATTCAGCCACTCTCAGGACAAGAGTCACAGTTTGGTTTTTAGAAATCTCAGCCCTGCAGCTAGAGGAAATGAAGGTTTCTTTCAGGGCAGGCATAGAAATTGTCAGGTTATTTATGCAGAACTTGAGCTTGGAGCTCATCATTTCCTTTCACTACTTTCTCCAGTGTAAGTAGGAGCAACCAGCTAACATCATTTTATTGCTTAGTTTGACTAAAATGTTACATAGTATCTAATATATGGTTGCCAAGAACCTTGCCTTTTATAAGCATTTGGTAAGGAGTATCTAATGGGATGTCTTGCCTATCTCTATTGCCATATCATACCATGGATTATCAATGCACTCTTTACCACTGGCACTATTCATTAGTGACTTTTAATCTAATCAAACTAGAGAACCCATTCCAGAAAACTCAAAATCAATTAAGAAAACATGTTCTTAAGATTCTGTCCCTCTCAAAACACTTCTAACATAAAAATCTATAACAGTCAGAGTTCCAAAAGAGAAACAGAACCAGTAGGACACATGCATGTGCAGGACTGCACTCACAGACACACACACACACACACACACACACACACACACACACTTATATATAAAGAGATTTATTGCAAGGAATTGGCCTAAGTAACTGTGGAGGCTGGCTAGGCAACTCTGAAATCCATATAAAAGGTCATTAAAAGGGAAAGGCTGGAAATTCTTGGGCACAAGCTTAAACTGCAGTTCACTGGCAGAACTTATTTTTTCCTCAGGGAAACATCAGTTCTGCTCTTAAGGCCCTTCAACTGGTTGGGTGAAGCCCCCCCTGGATTTTTTAGGATAATTTCTGTTACAGTCTACTCAATGGAGATGGTAGTTACATCTATAATACACCTCCATAGCAATTCATTTAGTGGTTGATTGAATGACTGGGGAGTATACTAGCCAACTGACATCACACCATCTACTAAGGATGGTTTTAAAAAGTGAAATTCTGTTCATGATTTGCTTTAATTTTTGTTATCTCTATTTCCAGTGTAGTTACTTTTTAAAATATGTATCAAGATAGATTTTTTAGTTGAGTTCACAGTATTGAATGATCCATGTGCCCCAATCAGTCATGGGTACCATATTGTGTGTGTCTGGTTTGACAGCATTAAAGTCTGTGTAGAATCTGGTTCATTGGAGCATTCGGCATGTCCTGGACAAGAAAAATAGTTTCATAAAAGGTTAGCCAGAAGAGAATGGATAGTGAACAGATCTTGGATGTGAGTACAGTGGCCAGCTTAGGAAATGTGTATTTTATTATGTCAGGACTTTTTTTCAAGGTCATTTACTTCCCTTACCTATTAGAGCAGTGGTTCTCAACATTGGCTGCACATTAGAATCACCTGGGAATCTTTTTAAAATCCTGATTTCTGGGCCTCATCCTTTGGAAATTGTTTCTTTGTTATGGGGTGAGGCCACAACATTAGTAACAAAGAAACAGAATTTCTGGAGGATGAGGCCCAGAAATCAGGATTTTAAAAAGATTCCCAGGTGATTCTAATGTGCAGCCAAGGTTGAGAACCACTGTGTAAGAGGGTTAACTGTCTTTTACTCAAGTGTTATCTCTTTATCCAACCCCATGAACACCAAGAATTGGTCCTGTGTTCACAGTCTCCATGGGATAAATTCACTCATCATGTCTTCTTCCTCCCATTATGGCAAACCTTTCTCCCTGCTCCTCACTTCCCCGAGGCAGTAGGGCCTAACGGATGTGGCATTCTCCTCCTCATTTTCTCAGGTTTCTGTAGGTGTGGCGAGCCGGCACAGCCATGGCATACTCAGCCCCAGGGCTCCTTATGTGCCATGCCAGCTCAGCCTGGTTCAGTGACCCTGAGAGGGGGCAGTGAAGGATTAAGAAAAGACAGACAAGAGAATGAAAGCCGGGTCTCAGTGGGACGCTGCTCCCTGATGGAGAGACAGTGCCAGTGCCCACAAGCTGTGTCTTTATTTTATAGCAGATGCCACGAGGCAAAGTAAAGGTGTGATCAAGATGTTTACAACATTCTTGTGGGTTTTGATCCTACTCAACTACATGCACCTGAACTCTATCAAGCCCACATCACTCAGGCACGTGGGGCCAGTGTTTGGACCCTGGTTCAAGCTTACAACTATAACTGTTGGCTATAATTGTGCTGGGAGGGCTCTGCCCTCCAAGCTGGGACTTGCACGTGGCAATGAGAGGACTGTGCCCTCTCCTCAGTCCAAGGCTTGAACCTGTCCAAAACACTGTAGCCGCGCCCCACAGAAGGAATAGAAATGCTGGAGGAACTCAATAAGCCACATCAATTCCATCTTAGCAGTTTTTGCTAGAATGATCTGTTATGCTTATTTCCATGCACACTTAAGTTAGACTTTGAAGCATAGACCTCATTAAGGACACATATAGAAAACATCTCAAAATAGTAATTTTTGAGATTTTACTTTTCAGCATTTCTTTTTTTTATCATGACCTTTCCCCTTCTCAGTAAGAGGCATTTACATTGCCTTGAGGATAAATAAAGCATTAGAGAAGAAATGAAAAAAAAAAAAAGAAAGAAACAGTTAATGTTCAATTTTCTGACTTCCAAAATAGTCTTTTGAGAATCAAAAGGAATGACTAGAGAGAGAGAGAGAGAGAGAGAGAGGGCAATGTTTAGGCCGTAACCATAGAATTAGAAAGAGAATAGGGAATATTCAGGTCAAGATGATATCTTTATTCCAATCATATAGCAAGAGGGAAAAATATGCATAAAGAAACATAGCTGGACTCAACAAAAGACAGCCATTTCCACAGTTAAGGAACAGAATAGAAAAACAAAATGGTTAGCACAGCATAGGTAAGACTTTGTTACAATTTGCTTACTAAGTAGGTAGTAGTTGCAAGAGGTTTGGGTTACTTTCAGGTAAAGAGGACTAAAAGTGTTCCTGTAGGGAATTACAGATGCTTGGGTGGACACACCACAGATGATAGGAAGGTTAAATTCTTCTGCCAGTCCTTTCTTAGAGACAGAGTTCCTAATGAGCTGAAGTCTGAGAAAGGTGGGAACATGGACAGAACCACGTGACTAGGAGCTGTGGTAACTGGGCCATTCATCTGAGCATGGATTAGCCACATTCCCAATTTGGCTGTTGGTAATAGAACCTAGTTCCAGATTAAGGCCCTGGAGGACCAGATGAGACAACTGTGAACCAAAAACAAACAGACAAGCAAAAACAATTTATTGCAAAACAAATTAAGAAGGAAAGATAGAATATTTTACCAAATCAACAGAAGGCAGAGAAAGAGAATTACAGCAGAAAGAAAAAGCAAGGCTATCTCAAACCAAAAACAAGGTGATAAAAATTAACTCAACTATGGTGGCAGATGGGTACTAGACTTACTCCAGTGAACTCACAGAAAAGATAAATAGATTAAACTTTCCTATTAAAAATCAGTGTGTGTAATTGAATTTGAAATAGGTTGCTTCCATAAGACAAAAGACACACCTAAAACTATACCACGTAGAAAGATAAAAATGGCATAAAAAACAAAACAGATACTAAGTAAAATAAGCCGTGTAACCAAAATAATATCTGTTAAAATAAAATTTAAGACATGACTAGGATAAAGACACCATATCATTATGAAGAAAGAACAAGCCAATGAGAAGCTATGCTAATCATGAACTTTCAGGCAATCAACACCATAAGCTTCAAGCTAATAAAAATAAAACTTGCAGAATTATAAGGAGAAACTAACAAACACACAGAAACGTTGAAGATTTTTAAAAAACTATCGCAAATAGATAAATTAAGCTGACAAATATGAGAATCTGTGTAAATAATTTAAACAAAAAATTTATAACATGGATTTGTTATATATAATTATTTACTCACTGATTGGTAATGTGACCTTTGAAATATATCTATTTTCCTTGGTTTCACAGTCTACATATAATATTTATAGATAAAAACATGTATTAAAATATTTAAAAACTTTAATGGCAATTACAAACACTGAATTTATTGTTATATGCTGGAATTTGCATGGGAAAGATAACATTTAAGGTTTGAATAAACAAAAACTTAGGAAAAACCAAGCCAGAACATTGCCTGGGTTGGGAGGTGTGTCAAAGTACTAACCCAAAGGAACTCCACTAAGAAGTATTTGGAATCGGCATTGTGAAAGAGCCATACCCAGCTGGTGTCCAGTACTGAGAGCTAAACCAAGCTGCCAGCTTGTGTCTGTTTCCCAGAGAGAGGAGCTCTATTAGTTGTTCATCTCTCACTGTGAATATTGAACTCCCGTTGACAATCATCCCCACAGCACCCATGGATGTCTTCTAGTAGTAGATGCCACTGGTGCCCTTTGGACTTTGCCTAATCCTATTTGAACGGCCACTTGGGGCAATTCCTCATGCCAATATTCTGTGACACTTATATAATCATAGATATACTACCCTGTGACCTCAGCAAATAATGGATTTCTTAACCGGCAGAGAAACTGTAGTGGTGTGGAGGGGCAAAGCCCAGAACTGGTCACTTGGGTGGTGAAAACTCTCCCATTACAAAAGGAGCTGGAGAGAATTTACTACGTTCAGGATGCTATTGTTTGCAATATAGTTTTCCTTCTAAGGCTGAAGTTACACAGAACAGGCATAATAGGAAGAACTTCCTTTTTTCCAGAGAAGAAAGTAGCTTTCCTTGTCAACTATTTGAAGAGAATAGCCTATCTAAGAGATGTATCATTTAAAATCTATTTCTTTGGGACACACAACAAATTTCTGCTCATTCAATACAAATTTATGTAAAAGAGAGGGATTTCCACTGGGGATTAGAGAAAAATATTCTCGTCTTATCTTTCACCCCTTCTCTCTCCATGTTTTCACAAACTCTTCCATCCATCTCTTTATGCACTCTGTATAGCCTTCAATAACTATTGCCATACCATACTCAGATTTGAAGGAGGCCTCAAGCAGAACTCTTGGGCCCCTCCTTAGATCCTGTGCCCAGCAGTCTATCTGGGGACTGAATGGTTGTGTGTCCCCAAAACATACATGATCAGCTGCCTCCTGCACATCCCCTATTGGAAATCAAGCTTGCAACCCTGGGCATGTGTCCTGACCTGAAATTGAACTCTTGACCTCCAGGTGCATGGGGTGATGCTCAACCAATTGAGCCACACTGGCCAGGGCCCTACGTCATTTCTTTACATTTAAGATTTTCACCAACCAGTATGTGATTAGAATAGTATCTGTAATTATTGTTTCTGAGGTCAGGTCTTTATTTATATAAGGATATTTTTCATTATGCTTAATTTCATTTGTTAGCAACTGTTTTTTGTGTACTTCTATTTTCTTTTCTTATTTTTAAGAAATATTGATTATTCACATCTTTACTCTCCATTTGCTTTTATAAAATTGCATTATATTATCTGCAATCATTTTTAGCTCGACCCCTTACCCTCCATATTCTGGCAGAAATTGTTTAATGCAGGATTCTCCTCTTTATGAAACAGCTACAGTTCTGCCTCCAAGAATTACCATCCCCACATAGAGCAATTGATCTCCAAACTCCCTTTCATACATATTCTTTTTCTAAAAATATACTTTTATTGGTTTCAAAGAGGAAGGGAGAAGGAGAGAGAAGTAGAAACATCAATGATGAGAGAGAATCATTGAATGGCTGCCTCCTGCAAGGCCCCTACTGGGGATCAATCCTGCAACCCAGGCACGTGCCCTTGACTGGAATTGAACCTGGGAACCTTCAGTCGGCAGGCCGATGCTCTATCCACTGAGCAAAACCGGCTAGGGCCATATCTATTCTTCTCCTACCACCGTTGTTGGTTGGACAATGAATGGACATTTGTCCTAAGATATGATCAATAGAGTTTTTTCTCTCTTGAGAATTTATAATTGGGCTCTAACAGCCTATATGTAGTTTCTAACTTCTGCTTCTAGACTCTTTTCAGACCTAACAGGACACAGAGTCCACTAAAAGCCTATATCTTACTCATAAAAATTTTTATGTATATATTTTCACAATGATATTTGTGTCACTTGCAGTCAAAATAGTTTGCTTAAGTCCAAGTATCAGGAGGAATTATTTGAATCTTCTTAAATGGCTGCTCACTCTAACTTACAAGTAGAGGATTAGGAAATATTTAAAGAACTAAAAATTGATGAAAGACATTTTTCTGCTTGAACAGCAGAAATTTGAATGCAAGTAGCATAAAATGAATACTTACACATTGCAGGCTTGAAAAAGAAAGATAAAGGATTTAAAAGGCATGATGAGGCTGTCCTTTAGCTCTGCACAGCCTTTGATGTTCAGGAAGCCTGTTCAATCCCTGTCAGACAGACATAGCCGAGGGGAGAGGTCTGTTGTTTCCTACAACAATGGCCATGTCCACTTGGTGCAGAGGACACTATTTTTTTAAATCAAAAGTTCAGGCTTAAAATGAATGTTTTCCTTATGTGTGTGGAGACAGAACCAAAGGACATTTGGATGAAAGGGTACGATAATATCATAAAGTGAGATGGAATGGTTAAGATCAGCATTCTTAGTCCAGTAATCGGTAGCTGTGAAGTGTATTTACTGAAGTTCAGGTGATCACAGCTTAAATAGGGAGATGAAAAAAGATAAATCATTGTTTGTGTGGCCAAAATATGAATCAGAGATTTCTTATTGAATTGAGATCCATCATTAGTTTTATATGGAAGGTAAAGTCTTAACACAAAAGCAAAGCACAGCATAAAAAAAGCAGAACACGAGATAATCCCATTTTGGATGTTCACATGTTTGCGTAGACAAAGAGAGGAAGCAAAGGACTTTATTTGTATTTAACAATTTATTAGGGTTAAATAATAATAAAATTACTACTAATTAAAATTTGTGTGACACAGGTAATGCTTCTTAGAGAGGAAATAATAACCACAAAGTTATGCCAATAAAGAAGGATGAAAACTAATGAGCTAAGATTTCAATTTAAGAAAAAGCAAGAAAAAGCAAAAATAAAACTAATCTAAACAAAATAAAGTATTGTAAACCTAAAGACAGAGAAAGAATAAAGAACAGGAATTATAGCCATGGCTGGTGTTGATCAGTGGTTAGAGTGTCAGCCTGACAGGTTCACTTCCCGGTCAAGGGCATGTGGAGCATGTGTCTGGGTTGCAGATTCTATCCCTGGCCCTGGTTTTGGCAAGTGCAGGAGGCAAGCAATCCACGTGTCTCTCTCATATCAATGTTTCTCAATCTCTCTCTTTCTCTCGTCTCCCTCCCTTATATCTTCTCTAAAAATAATCAATGGAAACAATATCCTCGGGTAAGAATTAACAAAACAAACAAACAAATGAACAAAAAGAGCAGAAATTATAAAAAGAAAACATGTTTCCTATAGATAACATCAGTAAGGACAATACATTTCTTCAAAATGATTATAAAAATTGACAAGTCTCTAACAGGTTATGTGAAGAATAAGAACACAAACACATTTTAATGATGCAGATAATAAAATGATAGTAGACAGTTATGGAGAAATGTATGCCATTATATTAGAAACTGTAGTGAAATTGAAACATATTCCTAGAAATGTGAATGAATCCAGAAAATAGAAAATTTAAGTTGCCTTATTCTTATCTTACATTTAAAGGAAATACCAAATATTCAAGGAATAGATCATTCTGAACTTTCTGAACTTAAGAAAATTCTTCCAGAGACTGGAAAGAGAGGATACTTTGAAACTCATGTCTGAAAGCTAATAAAATCTTTTTTTTAAAGCTAATAAAATCTTGGTATCAAAATCAGGGTAGGACAATAGGATAAATGAACATTATAATTCAATCACTCATGGGCATGAATGCTACAAAAAATCAGCAACAGCCCTGACTGGTTTGGCTCAGTGGATAGAGCGTCGGCCTACGGACTGAAGGGCCCCGGGTTCGATTCCAGTCAAGGGCATGTACCTTGGTTGCAGGTTCCAAAGGGTGCGTGCAGTAGGGCAACCAATAGATGTTTCTCTCTGTTTATCACTCTCCCTTCCACTCTATAAAAAAATCAATGGAAAAATATCCTTGGGTGAGGATTAACAAACAAACAAACAAACTAACGAAATGTTCCTACAGAAAAATTATTAGATTTAATAAAAGTTGAGTGACTTTTGGGGATATAAGATAAACAGGCAAAAATTAAATTGTATTTCCATACACTATCCATAAACAATTCAAAAAATGCAATTTAGAAAATACCATATGCCATGGCAATAAATGTATTTGGTACATAGGACAAATATTTCACAAAAGGTAAAGAAGATTGTTATGTATATAACTACACAACTTTAATAATCATATATTGATTACTGTTTTAATGAATAAAAATACATACTGTTTTAAAACTCATCATTTTATAGATGCCATTTGTTTTCAAATTGATTTGTAGATTCAATATAATAGAAATAATGTCATTTTAAAAGTAAAATGTGATAAGCTCATTCTAAAAGGTATCTGGAAGAGCAATGCCAAAAATAGTCATGAATACAATTAGTAATATAGTTAGGTAAATACATGCAGACCCATGTATCTAAAGCTGATATGGTTCAAAGTGACTCAGCAAATTAATGGGGAGATGATTGACCACTCCTGTGAATCAATAAGGAAGACTCCCTTGAAAAAGCATTTCACAGGAGGAGAAATACAGATGGCACAGAAACATGAAAAGATACTCGTTGTCATTAATAATTCAGAGAACTGCAAATTAAAATCTACAGTAAATATCATTTCACAGTCAGTCTGGCAAAACTTTAAATGCTGCCAATACCACATTTTGGGAAGGATGTAAAGCAAATAAAACTGTCTTGATTGCTGGTCAAAGAATAAGTTGAAAATATGTTGGAAAATAATTTGACGTAATTATCCAGTAATATGCATATCATATAATGGTTCCATTCTATTCTGTTTCTAGGTATGTGCCTTCAACTCCTGTACATGGGCTTCAGGGAACGTACCGAAGTGTTCAGAACAGTATTGTCTCTAAATGCCTAATTCTGCAAATAACTCACTTTGTTCCTACTGCTACATAATACATGACCCCAGGTTACAATACTTAAAACAATACCCATTTGTTATCTCCCAGTTTCTGTCCATGGCTGGCCTAGCTGAATTCTCTGCTTACGTTCATGAGGTTGGAGGCAAGGTGTTGGCAATTGTCTGGAGGCCACTTTCAGTTCCAAGGTTGCCAGTAGTTACTTGCTATGTGGCTTCTCCTGCTTCAGATTTCTCTGACTTCTTTTATGGGATCATCTGAATAGATCCAGCGGTTCTCAACCTTCCTAATGCTGTGACCCTTTAATACAGTTTGTCATGTTGTGGTGACCCCCAATGATAAAATTATTTTTGTTGCTACTTCATAACTGTAATTTTGCTACTGTTATGAATCATAATGTAAATATCTGATATGCTATATGTGTTTTCCGATGGTCGCGACCCACAGGTTGAGAACTGCTGGATCAGACCCAGCCAAGAATCTATGCCTAATTTAAAGTCCACTGACTAGGGGTTACATCTGCAAAGACCTTTCCCAGCAGCATCTAGGTTAGTGTTTAATAGAATAGATAGGAGAAAGGATGTGTGTACCAGGGGTTGGAAATCTTTGGGATCATCCTGGAATTCTGCCTGTGACACAGTTGAAATGTTTCAACATTTTTAGAGATCATTAGATTTTTTTCATAATAGTTATATGACAGCATAACTTATATCAGTGAAAACAAATGAAGTTGAGTTACACGTATATACTTGGAAGAATGTCAAAAATACATTGATGGAAAATTTTAAATAATATCACAGTATGATTTCACTTATATAAATGAAAAAAAATGTATATAATTACATACAATTTTGGTTTATACTAGAGATAGGTGGAGGAACTCTAAACATAATGAAATTTATTAACATAAACTTAGAGAAGATATTTCTGGATTGGAGGAAGGAGGTATAATTAGGGAAGAGAACATGAGGATTTAAAATTATTATTAATGTTCTATTTCTTAAGCTGGATATTAAGTATATAAATTTTATTAAAACACTGCTTATACATATTTCATACATATTCCACTACATATACATATTCACATTAAATTGTTTTAAAATAAAATTAAATATGTTGAAAGAAAAGATTCCATTTACAAAAGCAACAAAACTATAAGAAATGTGCAAAGTCAACACAAAATTCTGTTGAGCCCAGCCAGTGTGGCTCAGTGGTTGAGCATTGACCATGAACCAAGAGGTCACTGGTTCAACTTCCAGTAAGGGCACATGCCTGGATTGCAGGTTCGATCCCCTGTGGGGGCTGTGCAGGGAGCAGCCAATCAATGATGTTTCTCTCTCATTGATGTTTCTATCTCTCTATCCATCTCCCCCCCTCTTTCTCTAAAAACAATCAATAAAAACGTATTTTATTTAATTTTTAATATATTTTTATTGTTGATAGTAATATATATATATATATATATATATATATATATATATGTATATAATTTCGCCCTTCCTTACCTCCCCTTCTACAAGCCCCTACCTCACCCCTAGGTCTTCAGTACCCTATTGTCTGTGTCCATGGGCTATGCATATACTAGAGGCCTGATGCACGAAATTTGTGCAAGAGTAGGCCTTCCTTCCCCCGGCTGCCGGCACCGGCTTCCCTCTGGCACCTGGGACCAGGGCTTCCCTTGCAACCCCAGCTTCGTCCGGAAGGTTGTCAGTCTAATTAGCATATTATGCTTTTATTATTATAGATAATCTGTTGAATAGCATAAATATGTCTTTTTAAAAAGAGGACCCCATATTATAAAGATGTCAAAGGTATAGTGTAAAACACCAAATTTGTCAGTATTTTCTAATAAATGTATAAGTGTGACTTTCAGCCTAATAGAAACATTATTTTGATAAAATGCCTCCTTTCATTGAAAAATGAAACTGACTTTAGTAATTTTATATCATTTTATTTGCCGCCTGGAGCAAATGTGCACAGTGATATTCTTCATGGCACTGCCCTGTGCATCCATCCGTGGCAGCACATTCCACTGACTGGTGCCTTTAAGAAGCATGAAGAGGAACTTGCCTCCATCTTCTCCACTCCAATTTCCCAAATACTGTCTGTGAATGTAGTCTTCACAACTTGACTTCCTAATGAAGAAAGTAACACGTTTGAAAAGGGTTTTAAATGACAGCGTTTGTCAAGCTGTTTGTTTAGTAAACTCTCTGCCTGTGCTGTTACACAAGAACTGTCTTAATTAAGGTTAATTGGTAAATAATTAGAGCCATGGATGACTTAAAAGATTCCACTGGTGGTAAAGTGATAAGAACCCTTAGTTGCAGTGGTTCTCAACCTTGGCTGTGAGAGGCGCCAATATAACCAGGGCGCAGGAGGGTTAGAGAAGGCAGATAGAACAAATGGCACCAGGGTAATCAGGAAGGTCAGAAGGGGGCAGATGTAATAAACAACTTTTATGGAAAACAGCTGCAGCCAGGGAGGTTACGGGAGATGGCTGCAGAACGAACAACCTGATAAGGAACCAGACAGGCATTAACTCACTTAGAAAGCCAGATAATTAGTAAAAATTCCAAACTACATTCCCTCCCCACAGAAAGCTGATAGATGTACATTATATGACACTAGATCTCCAATGGAATGACCCCAGGTTACTTCCCCTGTTTGCTGAAAGGTATATAACCTGTGTTTAAACTCTTGGTCGGGGCTGACAGCCGCTGCTCTGCTGCGTTCAGAGTAAGCTGTGAGCCCCAACATGTTGGAAGCTAAATAAACCCTTTGCCTTTTGCATGAGAAGCGTCTCTTGGTTCTTTGTGACAGCGGCTTGCGTCCAGGGCGTTACATTTTGGAGGTTCCACCGAGATATTTGTTGCAGCCGCCTCTGGGTTCCAACAGACGCTTCTTGGGGTAAGTGACGGCGCCTTTCTGAATAGCGATCGCTTAGATATTGGAAACACAAATTTAGTCAGAGCTGGCAAATCTGTTCGGTCTGGTGGCTGTCGGGGAGGGGCGTGAGCCTCCCCCGACTGCGGCAGACAGACGTGTCGGGAGGTCGCAGGCCACATCCCCGGGGGACGCCCTGGTGGAGTCTGGAGAGGACCAGGGACGCCTGGACTCTTGTCTGTTCCGTTAGATACTGATTCTGATTCTGGTTCTGATTCTGGTTCTGTAATTCTGTTGCCAGCTAGGTCAATTGGCTCTGTAAAACCTTCTTTTTGGATCCTTCGATTTTTGTCTCAACGCGTTGTGTCTGTCCTTGTCTTTTGTTCCTTGTTTTTTGTCATTGGTGTGTGTGTGTTCTTAGTCATGGGCCAGTCTGTCTCTACTCCTTTGTCTCTGACCCTGGACCGCTGGTCAGAAGTCAAGGGACGAGCTCAAAACCTTTCTCTTGTCGTCAAAAAGGGTAAATGGCAGACTTTTTGTTCATCCGAGTGGCCCGCCTTTAATGTCGGATGGCCCCCGGAGGGGTCTTTCCATCTGCCTCTCATCAGGGAAGTAAGGAGACTGGTATTTCAGCCTGGCCGACACGGACATCCAGACCAGGAGCCTTACATCCTGGTCTGGCAGGACTTATGTGAGAACCCCCCGGCGTGGGTCAAGCCCTTCTTACCCCCTGGTTCTCTCCCTAGGTCTTCGGTCCCTGCCTCTGAGCCAGCGATCCTCCCTGTGAAGCCGGCTCTCCCCTCTCCTCCACCCTCTGTTCCTCCGGTCCTCCCGGACTCACAGCCTGATCTTATTCTCCTAGATTTCCCACCACCTTATGCTTCGCCTTTGCAGCCTCCGGCGGCCGAGGCACCGCAGCGGCATGACCAAGTGCCTTCTCCGGCACCCGGTCCAGCCCCCCGGCCAGCGTCCCCAACGGTGGCCTCCCCAGATTCCACCCTCGAGGGTTCCCTGCTGCCACCGGGCAGCGGGCCAGCACAGCGGACTAGGAGCCGGTGCCAACCGGATGAAGGACCTGTGGCCACTACTCTGCCGTTACGCCCTTACGGGCCTATGGTGGAAAATGGGAACGGGGGGGAGATGCCGGCCCTCCAGTATTGGCCATTTTCCTCCTCTGATTTATATAATTGAAAAAATAATAACCCTCCTTTCTCTGAAGACCCCACTCGGTTAACAGGTCTCGTGGAGTCCCTTATGTTTTCTCATCAGCCAACCTGGGATGATTGTCAACAACTTCTGGGGACCCTCTTCACTACAGAGGAAAGAGACCGGATCCTGTTAGAAGCTCGGAAGAACGTTCCAGGGCAAGACGGGCGTCCGACACAGCTACAGAATGTTATTGATGACACCTTCCCATTGGCTCGCCCCGACTGGGACCCTAATACTCCGGAAGGTAGGGAGCATCTGTCCTCCTATCGCCAGGCTCTCGTGGCGGGTCTCCGGGCAGCTTCTAGGTGGCCCACCTATTTGGCTAAGGTAAGGGAGGTCGTCCAGGGTTCTGATGAATCTCCTGCAGTCTTTTTAGAGAGGTTAATGGAAGCCTATCGGAGGTTTACCCCCTTCGATCCGAAGTCGGAGGGCCAGAGGGCTTCAGTAGCCATGGCTTTCATTGGCCAATCTGCTGCAGACATAAGGCGGAAGCTGCAACGCCTTGATGGGCTGCAGGACCTCACTCTTAGGGACTTAGTTAAAGAAGCGGATAAAGTTTTTCATAAGAAAGAAACGGAGGAGGAGAAAGAGGAACATAAGGAAAGGGAGAGAGAAGAAAGAGAGGATGCCAGGGATAGAAAGAGAGATAAAGCATTAACTAAAATCCTGGCCACGGCAGTCGGTAGCAGTAAAGAGAGAGACAGGAAGGGAGGCAGTGCTGGGCCACGGCCGCGACCAAAATTGGACCCGGATCAGTGTGCCTACTGCAAGGAGTATGGGCATTGGAAGAAAGACTGCCCAAAGAGACCCAGGAAGGGCCTACAGGCTAAACCGCCCACCTTGCTAACCCTGGATGAAGACTAGGGGCGACGGGGCTCGGAACCCCTCCCCGAGCTCAGGGTAAAGTTTGATGTGGAGGGGACCCCTGTTGATTTTGAGGTGGACACTGGAGCTGTTTACTCGGCATTACAAGCACCACTGGGGCCGCTGTCAACTAAGCGGTCCCTGGTAAGGGGTGCCAACGGCAGCCGATACCGAGCCTGGACCACCAAAAGAACTCTAGACTTAGGAAGGGGAAAGGTCCATCACTCCTTCCTGGTGATACCTGACTACCCAGCTCCCCTTATGGGGAGAGATCTGCTTACCAAACTAAAAGCCCGCATCACCTTCAACCCCGAAGGGCCCAGAGTAGAGTTCTTGAGCCCCCTAGTCCAGCAACCAGTAGTAACAGCTCTGACAATGTCTATGGAAGATGAATACCGCCTGTATGACTCCCCGGTAAAGGAACAGGATGTAACAAGGTGGCTTGACGAGTATCCGGATGCCTGGGCGGAGAAGGCCGGATTAGGACTGGCGAGAAATCAACCTCCGGTAGTGGTTGCCTTAAAAACCTCTGCAGTTCCAATTCGGGTGAGGCAGTATCCCATGAGTAAGGAGGCTCGGGAAGGAATCAGGCCACTTATTCTAAAGCTACTGCAGGGAGGCGTCCTGAAGCCCTGTCAGTCAGCTTGGAACACACCACTCCTTCCCGTCAAGAAACCGGGGACCGGGGATTACCGACCAGTGCAAGATCTACGAGAGGTTAACAGCAGGGTACAGGACATACACCCCACTGTCCCAAACCCTTACAATCTTCTGAGTTCCCTCCCACCTGACAGGAGCTGGTACACTGTATTGGACTTAAAGGATGCCTTTTTCTGCCTGCGACTCTGCGAAAGCAGTCAACCACTATTCGCCTTTGAATGGGCCGACCCGGAGGCTGGTCTTGCAGGGCAACTGACTTGGACCAGGCTGCCCCAAGGATTTAAGAACTCCCCCACGATCTTCGATGAGGCCCTCCATCAGGACCTGGGCACCTTCAGAACCCAGCACCCGGAGGTAACCCTGCTCCAGTATGTAGATGACCTGCTGCTGGCCGCGTCGTCTCGGGAAGAATGTGAGTACGGGACTCGCTCCTTACTACAGGAGCTCGCTCGGCTTGGGTATAAGGCATCAGCTAAGAAGGCCCAGCTATGCAGACAGGAGGTTACTTTTCTAGGGTATACTCTCCGGGGAGGAAAACGCTGGTTAACTGAGGCGCGGAAAAAGACTGTTGTGCAGATCCCCACACCAACTTCCAGAAAACAACTCCGAGAGTTCTTAGGGAGCTGGGTTCTGTAGACTGTGGATTCCGGGATTTGCCTCACTAGCCGCCCCGCTGTACCCACTCCTGAAGGGGGACACAGAATTCTCTTGGGGGTCAGAACAACAGCGAGCCTTTGATGATATAAAAAGAGCCCTGCTATCAGCCCCAGCATTGGCGCTTCCTGATGTCGAAAAGCCCTTCACCCTCTACATAGAGGAGCGGGGGGGGAGTGGCCCGGGGGGTCTTGACCCAGACTTTGGGACCCTGGAAAAGACCTATAGCCTACCTGTCCAAACGCTTGGATTCAGTAGCTGGGGGCTGGCCCCGCTGTCTAAAAGCTATAGCTGCCGCTGCCTTACTAGCCAAAGATGCGGACAAACTGACTCTGGGACAAAAACTAACTATTGTGGCCCCTCATATGCTGGAAAGTATCATCAGGCAGCCCCCAGACCGGTGGCTCTCGAATGCTCGCATCACGCACTATCAGAGCATTCTGTTAGACAAGGACCGAGTGACCTTTGGACCTCCAGTTACTTTAAACCCTGCCACTCTACTTCCGGATGAGGCTGCAGACCCGGTCCTACACTCCTGCCAGGATATCCTGGCAGAAGAAGCAGGAATCCGTCGTGACCTAAAGGACTTCCCACTGCCAGACTCAGAGGTGACCTGGTTCACGGATGGCAGCAGCTTCCTGCAGGATGGTAAGAGATGCGCAGGGGCGGCGGTAGTTAGCAAGGACAAGGTTGTATGGTCTGCAGGGCTGCCAGAAGGGACCTCCGCCCAGAAAGTGGAACTAATTGCTCTCACAAAAGCCTTAGAACTGGCTAAGGGGAAAAAGGCTACCATTTATACGGATAGCCGTTATGCCTTCGCCACGGCTCATGTACATGGGGCCATATACCAGCAAAGGGGACTGTTAACCTCAGCTGGAAAGGACATCAAACACAAGGCCGAAATCCTTAGACTACTAGCAGCTGTCCTACTGCCTACCAAATTAGCTATTGTTTATTGCCCCGGCCATCAAAAGGGGTCGGACCCTGTAGCCACAGGAAATCGGCGGGCAGACAAAGAAGCAAAGGCAGCAGCTCTTAAAGGGGCAGAGGTCCCAGCACTAGTGAACAAGGCTCCTAAGGAGGACACGACACCCGAAGCTACAGGGAGTAAGAAACAACAGGCGACCTCCTACTTACAACATGTACATCAGCTCACTCATTTGGGGGCCAGGAAGATGCAAGAGCTATTAAAAGAGCAGCCCTTCACTCTAGCAGCCAAGGAAAACAGAAAGCTAGCTGAACAGGTGGCAAGAAACTGCCGAGCCTGTCAGGCTGTAAATGCACACCCGTCGCAAATACCAGAAGGGAAAAGGCTCAGGGGAAGCCGGCCCGGCCAATTCTGGGAAGTGGACTTTACTAAAATCAAACCAGCTAAGTATGGATTAAAATTTCTCTTAGTTTTTGTAGATACTTTCTCAGGATGGGTAGAGGCCTACCCCACCCGAAGAGAAAGCGCAGGTGGTGGTTAAGAAGATTATGGAAGAACTTTTTCCTCGATTCGGACTGCCCCAGGTAATTGAGTCAGATAACGGACCTGCTTTCGTGGCCCAGGTAAATCAGGGAGTGACCAAGGTATTGGGAATTAATTGGAAATTACATTGTGCTTATCGTCCCCAAAGTTCAGGGCAGGTAGAAAGAATGAATAGAACCATTAAGAAGACCTTAACTAAATTGACCTTAGAAACTGGCGTTCAGGATTGGACCTTGCTCCTACCTTATGCCCTGTTCCGTGCTCGAAACACTCCCTCACCCTCTATGTATAATCTCACCCCTTTTGAAATTCTGTATGGAACCCCACCTCCGGTCTCAAAAATGTTACCCACCATAGACAAAGACTCATTACCCCATACTCCTTTACTTGCCAGGTTAAAGGCTTTAGAAGGAATCCAGCAATTTGTCTGGAAGCCCTTGGCCTCTGCTTATCAGCCAGGAGACCTTAAAGTGCCCCACTCCTTCCACGTTGGAGACTCGGTGTTCGTGAGGAGGCACCAGACCCACAGCTTGGAGCCCCGTTGGAAAGGACCTTACATGGTGCTGCTGACCACTCCGACTGCGGTTAAAGTAGATGGCATCACTCCTTGGATCCATGCCTCTCATCTCAAGCCTGCACCGCCACCGAGACCTGAATGGACAATGGAAAGGACTGATAACCCTCTTAAGCTTCGCTTTCGTTGTAAGCCCCTGCCTGGCCAAACCGATGGCAAGTAACCCCCATGCCCCTGTAACCTTAACCTGGGAAGTCATCAACCCAACAGGGCAAGTAGTCTGGTCAACCAGAGGTGTCCACACTCCGGGTAGCTAGTGGCCCACCTTATCTCCAGACGTATGTCAGCTAGCTGTCGGCCTAGACACATGGAACATACCGGAGATTGAGGACCCCAACAAAATTCCATCAGCAACCGGGGGGCGTCACTTACTCTACTATGGAAATAGTCCCAGTAACAATCACACACCGGGGTGTCTAAATAGTGGCAAGCGTACCTCCCTGGGCCGCCTCACCTTTTATGTTTGCCCAAGAGATGATCGTAGTAGGAGTAAGATACAGAGCTGTGGTGGGCCTGAATCCCTTTATTGCACAGCATGGGGGTGTGAAACCACGGGGTCAGTTTATTGGACCACCCGATCCAGTTCAGACTGGATAACTGTCCACTGGAGCAGCAAAAGGGGGGAATGTGAAACAGAAGCTTTGTGTAATGGATTAAATATCTCCTTAACAGAACGAGGCAGAGGGGCGGACAAGCTTTCCCACTAGTATAAGGGAAGGACATGGGGGCTTAGGTTTTATGCCTCCGGATATGACTTTGGTCTCTGGTTTACTATCAAACTACAACAAGAGACCACACCAGTCCCGGTGGGGCCCAATCCAGCTGTCCGTCCGGTCTCCCCACTTCGGCCCCACTACTTGGCGGGGCCAGTAACAGAATCTCCCCAGGTTACCAACCCTGTTCGGACTCCGAGTAGTGGGGCTCCTACCCTGAGAAGCCCAAGTGGTAGGCTCCCCCTGTTTAACCTCGTAAATGGAGCCTACGCTGCTCTTAATGCAACCCAAAGTAATTTGACTCAATCCTGCTGGCTCTGCCTCTCGGCAACACCCCCTTATTACGAGGGGACTGCAGTAAACGAAACTTATACCCTGACCACAAGCTCTGCCTGCAGTTGGGGAGGAGATCACAAGCTAACCCTCCCTAAGGTTTCTAGCAAAGGACTCTGCATAGGTACCCCCCCGCTGAGCCACCAGCAACTCTGTGCCAGAACTGTCTTTATAAACTCCACAGCTGGGTATCTGGCTCCAGAGGCAGGAACTTGGTGGGCCTACAGTACCGGTCTGACCCCTTGTATTTCCACTGCTGTATTCAATAGTTCCCATCACTTCTGTGTTATGGTCCGTTTGTTTCCTCGAGTATTATATCATGATGCAAGTTCATTCGAGGAAATGGTGGGGGAGCGTGTCACCCGCTTTAAGAGGGAACCAGTGTCTCTCACTATAGCAGTCCTCCTAGGAGTTGGAACAGCAGTGGGGATAGGAACTGGGACTACTACCCTTATCCAGGGGTCGAGCCATATGCACCAGCTCCAGGCTGCTATAGATCAGGATTTAAAGGAATTAGAAACCTCTATAACTGCCCTTAAGGACTCCCTCACATCGCTCTCAGAGATAGTTCTGCAAAACAGACGTGGTCTCGACCTCCTGTTTATGCAGGAAGGAGGGCTCTGTGCAGCTCTCAGGGAAGAGTGTTGTTTTTATGCCAATCATACAGGGGTAGTGGAGGAGTCCATGACCAAACTCCGGCAGCGGCTAGCCGAGCGACAGAAGGAAAGGGAGGCGCAAAAAAGTTGGTTTGAATCTTGGTTTACACAGTCGCCATGGTTAACAACCCTCTTATCAGCAGTTGCTGGACCGCTTATAATCCTGTTGTTAATCCTCTCTATAGGACCCTGTATTATAAATAAAATTATGGAATTCATACAACAGAGGGTAGGGGACATTAAGCTCCTGATTATCAGGCAACAATACTCAGCCTTGGCTGAGTCTGAGGGTCTCTAAGATTAGAGACTGTCCACAGAAAAAGGGGGGAATGAGAGGCGCCAATATAACCAGGGCGCAGGAGGGTCAGAAAAGGCAGATAGAACAAATGGCACCAGGGTAATCAGGAAGGTCAGAAGGGGGCAGATGTAATAAACAACTTTTATGGAAGACAGCTGCAGCCAGGGAGGTTACGGGAGATGGCTGCAGAACGAACAACCTGATAAGGAACCAGACAGGCATTAACTCACTTAGAAAGCCAGATAATTAGTAAAAATTCCAAACTACATTCCCTCCCCACAGAAAGCTGATAGATGTACATTATATGACACTAGATCTCCAATGGAATGACCCCAGGTTACTTCCCCTGTTTGCTAAAAGGTATATAACCTATGTTTAAACTCTTGGTCGGGGCTGACAGCCGCTGCTCTGCTGCGTTCAGAGTAAGCTGTGAGCCCCAACATGTTGGAAGCTAAATAAACCCTTTGCCTTTTGCATGAGAAGCGTCTCTTGGTTCTTTGTGACAGCGGCTTGCGTCCAGGGCGTTACAGCTGCACATTAGAATCACCTGGGAATCTTTTTAAAATCCTGATTTCCGGGCCTCATCCTCCGGAAATTCTGTTTCTTTGTTACTAATGTTGTGGCCCCACCCCATAACACAGAAACAGAATTTCCGGAGGATGAGGCCCAGAAATCAGGATTTTAAAAAGATTCCCAGGTGATTCTAATGTGCAGCCAAGGTTGAGAACCACTGCATTAGTGTCTAATCTAGATTGAAGGACAAAACAACAGCCATAGGTCAAATTTCAAGACATACTCTGTCTCTAACACCAGGGCCATACCCTGACCTCGTTAGAAGAACTCTTTTTTTTTTCTAAGTGTCTGGGAACTCCTCGTGAGCTTTGGATAAAGCAAGTCTGATTTCAGCCTCATGTAGTTAGGGGAAAAAAAAAAAAAGGAAAGAAATGTAATGGTGGTCTGCATATTATTCTAAACTCCATTAACATTTAGCTCAGGTAAAAATCAACCAGTTACACGTTCTCTCTCTCTTTTCCCCTTGTATAAAGGGGGGAGTGGGGTGGGTGGGAAGATGGGCACAGAGAACAGGCAATATTTTTCTCAATGTTGGACAATGGACTAGAAGCAATATGGTAGCTTGTTCCTCATGTCTACCAGGGGCGTCACAGTGCAGCCCCCGGATTTATGTTACTACAAACCCCGGCTTCTGAATAATGAGGGCACCAAACACCAAAAGGAACTCAAAGAGAGGTCATAAAATTACTCTTTTGGTATCTTTAAAAACAAGATGAAAGCACCTGGCAATGGCTGGCTTTAGTAAGAATTTGTTTGGGAGCTACAGATGGACTAGAACTTCTGTAAAGAAAGAACGGTTTCTTGTTCTTGTTTTTTGTTTGCTATTTACTTTTAAAATTTTCCAATCCCTTGTGGACCAATATTTTTTGTAAAATACAATATAAGAGTTACTAAATACATTTAGAAAGCTAAAATTCCAGTGCAAATATATGAATATTAGATTCAACAGACATAAAATGATTTGGTTGAATTGTTATAAAAACTTATTTAAATTTTTTGACATTTCTGTACTAATCACAGTGCAGAACCATAAGAAATAGTTTGGCTTGGAGTCCCAGGGTTTTGCTCCACAGCCTACGTGATGCTAGCCAATGATGGTGAACCTATGATACGTGTGTCAGAGGTGACACGCGAACTCATTATTTTGGTTGATTTTTCTTTGTTAAATGGCATTTAAATATATAAAATAAATATCAAAAATATAAGTCTTTGTTTTACTATGGTTGCAAATATCAAACAATTTCTATATGTGACACAGCACCAGATTTAAGTTAGGGTTTTTCAAAATGCTGACATGCCGAGCTCAAAAGGTTCGCCATCACTGTCAGCTAGGCCTTTTGTGCTTCTGGAAGACTATAGATTTGCACCTGAGCATGCTCAGTCCACACCAGGATCTGGTTCTGGTATCAGGAGATCCCTCTCTTACACAATCTTTGGGCCAGAACCCTTCCCTGACCCTGGCCCAGCCTCTGGGGTGAGGCTCCCTGGCAGTGTGCCTCTCACTGATGGGGCCCAAGAATACTTCAGTATTGGTACAGTATTTGCATGATGGGTGGTGTCAGCCAGACTCCTTACAAAGGGATATGGGAGGAGGGGCCTCTGGCACCCGAGGCACCCAGGTGTTTCTTATCTCATCATTCTCCTTCCTCCCCCATATGACTCCCGAGATCCCGGGAGCTTGGGCTGCTTCTGGGCAGAGTGATCCTGCTGTAATGCCTGGGGCCTGATTCCACCATTGTCTGCGTTGCTCCTGAAGCTCATCTCAGCCATTGTCCCTTCCCCTGCCTCAGTTCCTGCAGTCATCTGGAAGTCACAGGGCCCATTCTGCGGTCTCCAACTTCTCTCTGTGTGAAAGTAGGAAAAGTGCTAATCTCTGAACCCCACGTTGAATACAGCTGGACCAGGTATGTGTCAAATTATTTCCTTCTTGGAAGTTTTGAGCAAAGTCCACATTCAGTTCTCTCTTTCTACAGTTGGTTATTGCTTAATAATTGCTTTATAATATATCTTCCAGCTTCATGATGGAGATTTGACATGTTCATAAATTCGTAAAGCCTTTTTTCAGGCCAGATCCACTTATGCTTCTGACATACAGTATTAGATATTCTTCCAAGAATACTTTATTGCTTGTGAGAGATGATTTATAGGTCACTCAAGAAAGATTAATAGGTACTAAGAGGCACATTGCTTGCTTTTGTGTTCAGTTTGAATATGTTGTGTTTTGGGCAGATGAACCTTTGATAAATTCAGTGTTTTTTTTCCCTTTCTTACAACTGATAATGTTAAATTTAGATTGGTTTCCTCTAAGTCAGTGGTTCTCAACCTTGGCTACACATTAGAATCATCTGGGAATCTTTTTTAAATCCTGATTTCTGGGCCTCATCCTCCCCAGAAATCAGGAGTTTAAAAAGATTCCCAGGTGATTCTAATGTGCACCCAAGGTTGGGAACCACTGTCAGGGGTCCTCAAACTACGGCCCATGGGCCACATGCAAATACAAATATTGTATTTGTTCCCGTTTTGTTTTTTTACTTCAAAATAAGATATGTGCAGTGTGCATAGGAATTTGTTCATAGTTTTTTTTTAAACTATAGTCCGGCCCTCCAACATTTTGAGGGACAGTGAACTGGCCCCCTGTTTAAAAAGTTTGAGGACCCCTGCGTGGTTGGGCTTTGCCTGTGTGTTGTGTTCACCTGGAAATTGAGCCTCCGTGTGGACACTCAGGTGAGGCCTTTCCTTATGTGATTACACTGGTCACTGAGTATGAGAAAATCTACCCTCCCACTGCAGCACGGGCTAAAAGAAGCTGTTTTAATAATTACAGTGAGGAGCTTCGCAGGCTACCCCTGGGTCTGGCAGGTAACACTGCACCTTCTAACGGTGCATCATAATTTGTAAGACATTGGCTCATAGACGCATGCCCTGAGGGCCAGGATTTCATTTATCATCTGAAGGAGGCAGGATGTTATAAGCCTCTTTTAGAAAGAATTTTTTTACTAATCAGAACAGTAGTATATATAGACTTTTGGTTAGCCCCCATCAAAGTAAATTCTGTATACCATCAATCTGTAAGAATCAGCAATTTACAAGTTTTCAGGAAATTGAGAAGCAATGAAGTACATGAATGTCTAATGCTCTACTGAGCATGACTAAATCTCCTTAATGGCTTTGAAGGCAGTTCAGGATTTCCCCATTCCTCTGTGTAATCATTAAAAACAACACTTTTCACAGTGCTGGACAGCAAACATGAAAGGGTGGAGGCATGGCCTGATTTTGCTTTATTCCAGGACACTAACTATTGAGCAAAATCTGGTAACTTCATTCATCATTTACCATTAAAACTAGAGTTAGAGACTCAAGCTTTTTCTGTTATAATTGATCCATGTATGAGACTTTTTGGTCATAGCATTTACCTGAAAGGAACATTTTTAAAAGCCATTTTATTAAATTTTTCCAGGCGAAGCTTTTTTAAAAAGCACCCTACTTTCTTGTTTTCTCCTTCTCTAATTATAAGGGCATGCTCAACCTCATGGCTGCTGATACAGCTACCAAGAATTAACCAGAACGGTATAAGATTGGTCTACTTCCCAGGTGGTTTATATATGCAGATTAAGGACTTCTAATGATTGTGACCTAAGGAATGCCAAAAGTTGAATCCGAAAGCAACTTAAGTTCTTAGCCATCTAAAAATATAGTTTCCTCACTGACATTACACTAAACAGAAAATGCTAGTGTGGGGAGAGGAAACTGTTAAGTTGAACCATATTAAAATGCCATTATTGTGTCTCAGAAATCATCAAATATTAGCAAGTTGGATACTTTTGGTAGATGGCTTGGGATTTCCCAAAGAGTCAGTTATATTTTCTTAAGGGTAGTTTGAAATTGAAATGGATCTGCTTATTTAAAAAAAAGAAGAAAAAAGAAATTTAGCTCTAATATCCTGTTAGTCTAGAGAAGGATATTTAGGGAGAATCAATGAAGTGGTTTAATGAACTCTAGCTGTGGCATTTGAAAGCAATGTGATTCCTTTCCTTGATATTCAAAATGACATTCAAAAGAGATAGCTTAAGGTGGAAGATTTTTCCCTTTATTGTTGACTTCAAGATATAAAAATATCTTTGTGTATATTTTTGTATTGATTTTTTAATCCACTGGAGTGAATGATCATGCTGAGTTTTTTCATTTATTGTTGATTTCAAGATACAGAAAGCCCAGCTTTGTGGGCAATTAATGTTGCTCAAGAACAGCTAGTTTCCAAGGAGCCCTACCTTTCTATAGTCACATAAATGGGGTTCCAAGGAAACATCAAGCTCCAAGTGATTTAAGTTAATCAACTCTCCTTTGAGTTGCAATGTTTAGAAAGTAATTTCCATTCAAAATCTTGCCTTTGTCAGCAGTAATTTGGCTCTTTAAACATCTATATTCTGTATTGAAAGGATGTTATGTTATATTTATGAGCACAAAGCAGCCATATGAATTTTTGGAAAATGGTAAAGTAAATGTGTCTCCGATTTCACATCTGTAGAACGATTCAAGGCTTGGTAGAATTAATTTTCAAAATACATGCATTTATATACTTTATGAATAACAAAAACTCATTGCCTTTCAAGCTAATAATCAAACTCTTCAGAATTATACCTAGCTATATTGCTCTGTGCTTGTAAAGTACTACTTGTCAATGTCAACTCTATTGTCACATTACATTTTAAATGCATTAATCTCAATTTAGTATCTTTCAAAGGTTTTTCATATTTATCTTTCCTTAAACAAAATAATTTATTTTTTTCCACACCACCAGTGTGCTAGGCACTGAGCAAAGTGCTTTAATATATCTTAACTCATCTCTTTGTCACAACTCTATAAGTAGATGTAATCCCTAACATCTATTCTCAGATGTAAAGGATGATACTCCCCATGACTGGAAGAAGTAGCTTGAAACCATGTGTTTTCTATATCATACAATAAGAGTTGCCCTGCCGAAACCGGTTTGGCTCAGTGGATAGAGCGTCGGCCTGCGGACTGAAAGGTTCCAGGTTCGATTCCGGTCAAGGGCATGTACCTTGGTTGTGGGCATATCCCCAGTAGGAGATGTGCAGGAGGAAGCTGATCGATGTTTCTCTCTCATTGATGTTTCTAACTCTCTATCTCTCTCACTTCCTCTCTGTAAAAAATCAATAAAATATATTAAAAAAAAAAAGAAAGAAAGAAAGAAAAGAAAATAAGAGTTGCCCTGAAATGCTCACTACAGGAATAGCTAGATGTTTTAAAATTTCCACACTAGTAGAGCTCAGATTTTAATTAAAGTCACCTCTATTAAGTTTTGAATTTTTTTAAACTGAGGATTTAATTCAGTGTATTGCGATGGAGCTGGAGGTTCTGCATTCCTAACAAGCTCCTAGGTGAGAGTGCTGATCGATGGATAGCACCTGGAGTGTTGAGGGTCTGTATTGTTGAATGCATGGCCAGGTAGAGAGTTAATGCCTGAGTTGTAAAGTAGAATAGTTACTTTGAGGAAAAACAGGGGTTAAAAATCAACCATATCTGCCCTCGTCGGTTTGGCTCACTGGATAAAGCGTCGGCCTGCAGACTGAAGGATCCCAGGTTCGATTCCGGTCAAGGGTATGTGCTTGGGTTGCAGGCTCAATCCCCAGTAGGGGGCATGCAGGAGGCAGCCAATCAATGATTCTCTGTCATCATTGATGTTTCTATCTCTCTCTCCCTATCCCTTCCTCTCTGAAATCAATAAAAATATTTTTTTAAGCTCTAACCGGTTTGGCTCAGTGGATAGAGCATCGGCCTGTGGACTGAAGGGTCCCAGGTTCGATTCCGGTCAAGGGCATGTACGTTGGTTGTGGGCACATCCCCAGTAGGAGGTGTGCAGGAGGCAGCTGGTCGATGTTTCTCTCTCATCGATGTTTCTAACTCTCTATCCTTCTCTCTTCCTCTCTGTAAAAAAATCAATAAAAAATGTTTAAAAAAAAATATTTTTTTTTAAAAATCAACCATATCCTAGCAGAATGGTCAACAAATGTAGAACTCGGTGTAGGGACTCTTGGAACTCACAAAATTAAATAGGAGTTGGGAGATTTGGGAAAATTGGCCAATGGTATTTTAATTTGGAGGGAATGTACAAGGCAGGAACAAAGGAATAAGAGATGGCCACAAATAGGATGGTTAAGGATGAAATAAGGAAAAGGTAAGTGGAAAGTCTGGGATTCATGGGGAACCACCATTACAGCCTGTTATGATTGAACTCTGGCGAGTGAATCCTTAAAAATATGCTATACCTGACAATACACCTTTATTGGAGTATTCATGACAGTAAGTCTGATTCTTTGTCTCTTCCTAGAGGTCAGAGGCTATGATTTACTCACTGGACTATGAATGAATCTGAGCAAAACGATTTTAACTGAGCTCACACCCTCTCCCACTCAGGTTATCCATGAACCAACCTTTGGTTTGCAGGGATTCGTTCATTAGTCATGTAGTAACTCAATATTTAAAATATTGTACTGGGAAGAGCAGCATCCGCATTATCTGGGAACTTGTTAGAAAACCAAATTCTAGTTCCCCACACAAGACCTACTGACTCAACAGTCTGCCTTTAACAAAAGCCTTGCGTGATTCCTATGTACATTAAAGTTTGAGATGTACTGATGTCTCAGAAAGCAGGAGTCTGGGGAAAGGTCCAGTTGGCTGCTAGATTTTGATGGAAACACAGCGAAGGTTGGGAAAGAAAGTCAGACTTTTAGTTATGGGTTTACCAAAGAGAGGAAGATCAGAGAACATGAGATGCCAGCTTATCTGAACCAGAGCTGCAAATCCAAAGCTACTACTAGAACAGAAAAGAACTATTTGGCTAATACTATCAACTTCACACATCGGGCAATTCACAGAGGCTCCGGAATAATTGCCTCTCAGGACCAGAATGCCTATGCAGTTGCTTGCCTGGCAGCATCAGTGACTGCCCATCACCAGAGCCACAAACAAGGGAATCTGTGGCTCATTTCAAGAGCAGTCACCTCTCTCGTTGCAATTAACTTGCTTCCCAGCCCAGGGAAGGTACACATTGAAAGTTAAAATTGTTTAAGGAAAAAAGAAAGAAATTTCTCCTTTAACAGAATTCACTCCTTTGTAGAAAGTTTTCTCTTAAGAACATAACACTTATTGCCTTAAACTGTAATGTCAAGAGATCAAAAACAGCTAAAGAAAAAAGAGAAGCCAACTGCAGCTCCTTGCCTCTTCCTCTGTTATAATACTAAGCACATGGTGTTATGGGTTTACAGGCTGTATTAATTAGCATCTCCTATGTTACAAACCATCCCAAACAACATTTATTTAGCTTAGGATGCTGGAGAAGTGTAGGTGGTTCTTTTGACCTTTGTTGGCATGTATTTGTGGTCAATTGTTGGCATTGTTGGGGGGTAGTTGTTCAAGGTGACCCCTGTAGACCATTTCATCTCTGCTCTATGTGGTCTCTCCTCCTCCAGTAGGCTTGTCTAGGCCTGTCCATATGTCAATAGCTGGGTTTTAAGAGAGCAAGCAAGGTGTGCAAAGTCCCTGAACCACAGACTGGAATCAGCACATAGTCACATATGGTGCATTCCATTGGTAAAAGAAGTCACATGGCCTGCCAAAACTCAAGGGGAGGGAATGGAGAGAAAAATGCTTCAACATCACACTGTCACTGATATGAATATAGGCAGAGGGAGAATTCTGCCCATTTTAGCAATCCATCTATGACACACACCAAATGAAGGGTCAGGAGACTTTCACAGGCAGGGACCATGTTTTATTCATCTTGGTTTCTCTAGCACCTTCTTGGTATTCTCAGCATCTGACACATTTGGGCACTTAACATATCTTAGAAACAGTTTAATTCATTTTGTGTGCTCCTTACACAGGCTTTGAAACTCTGATGAGAATTATGAGAATTGAAATTCTGTTAAAATGTGATGATTATCATACTCATGAAGATTACCTGATTACTCTGACCTGACTAGGAGAAACTTTTTTTTCAATTGGATAGTTTATAATTTATAGAAAGTCATGCTAAGAATATTAGAAAACATAAAATTTAAATGACTTTGTTGAAAACAGGCCTTGCCTCACTTAACAAAAATCTGGCAAAAACATTTGCCCAAAGATATTTATTACAAGATAAATATTGTAATATTACTTATTACTTATAAAGATAAATATTGTAAGAATAATAAAAGTATAATTTTAAAGGATGGTTATGGTATATCCATATGGCAGAATGTTAACCATCCATTATGAAAACATCTGTGGAAAATATTTTATAATATATTCTGCATATTTTATAATACATTCAATATATATCATGCAAACATATATTTATTATATTTATATCACATGCATATGTATATTATAAAATACTTAAATATAATAAATACATATATATTTACAAATATTATATTTATATTATATATAAATATTTATTCAGTTATATGTAATATAACATTATATATGTATATTATATGATATAAATGTGGACAAAGATAAGACAGGGATTATGATTAAGTGGTATACCTGGGCAGATGAGCTACATTTATGTTTTTACTTTCATATGTCTTCTTTCTATTTTTCAAGTACCCCGCAATATAAACATATGTTATGCTTAAAATAAAATAACCAAAAGGAAGACCCAAGAAAAGACAGAAGGTGAAAGGGGAGGAAAACAGTTTTGTATCTCTTCTATGATCACAAGTTGCTGTAATGTAAAGGTCATTTAATTCGTGCCCCTAACTTCCAGTAGTACCACAGCAATGTTATCTAGAAAGTTCCAGCCAAGGACCAAGTTCAGTGGTTTAACAACCTTTGCAGTCATGGAGATCCATTATCTTTAAATCTTCATTGGAAAGAGCATGTAGGTCTCAGTCATCAGAACAGAAGTTCTGTGGAGACAAAGGTTTAATGTTGTGACTTTCCTGAAAAGTTGAACATCAAGGACAGTCTTGAGAAGGAATTTAGCAGTCACACAGGAAACGGGTGGGAGGGGCAATGTCTTGGTGAAAGTGAAGCATGTGGGTGAGAAGGGGTAGAGGATGCAGCCTTACCTCAGGAAGCCATGTTTTAATGCAAAAAGATGCAGATGTCTTAGGGTGGGAGGGGGACAAAATCTGCTCACTCAGGTCCACATGCCAGCCAGCAATGGAGCGGGGATTTGGAGATGACTGTTAGTGAGGATGGAATCAGGAGGCGGTTTCAACTTGGAGTCATTATTGTGACATCACTCCTCCTTGTGCTGACTTACAGTGGAAAAATGCCAGTTTCATCAGTATCATATATTTATTGAATTTATTGGAGTGACATTAGTTAATAAAGTTATACAGGTTTCAGGTATACAATTCTATAATACACCATCTGTATATTGTATTGTGTGTTTAGCACCCCAAGTCGAGTCTCCTTCCATCACCACTTAATCCCCCTTTACCTTCTTCTACCTCCCCACCCCCACTTCCCTCTGGCAATCACCATACTGTTGTCTGTATCCATGAGTCTTTCTTATTTTTTGTTCTTTGCTATTTTTAATATCAGTTGAGAGCTTTCCTAGTCTTACCTCTCCTTTTTCTTCTCTGTTTTTTTTTCCTTCCTCTTAATTTCCCTTCTTTCTCTTCTTCCCCCATGCATCACCTCCTAAGTCACTGCCAATCCCCAGCCCAAGGAAGAATCTACAAACTGATGGATGTATGAACCTCCAATCATGATTTTGTTCACCCTTGAGTGTAGCTACCCTTCTCTAATAGTAACAATCATTCCTAGTCACTTCCACCTCAGTATTCTCTTCTAAATCATTTTAAATATCCCCACTTCAGACTTCTTTCCTCCCTGATTTATAACCATGGGATGTCAGAGACTTTCTTCAGGCTGGTTCATTTAAATATTAAAATATTTCAGCCATGTGCAACTGCCTTTAAATTTCAGCTTTCATGGCGTGTGCTTTCACTAAATTAATAGTCAGCACTTCTTTCAAATTTGTGATTTTCAAGGCAGTTCACAAACATTAATTAATGCTAATGCTACCCTAAGAGAATGCTATCACTAACTAACTGACTGAACTTTATCTCTAATTATTTTTAAATGGTTTTCAACTTGGGAGGGAAGTTGGAGAGAATGTGCAAGAGTGTATAGTATTTGCTGCCTCTTAAAAGTAATGATGCAGCAAATTGAAGTGAATAATCCTCAAAAGAATATTAAGATTTGATCTACCTGGAATTAGTCATCTTTAAGAATTACCTGTAGCCTAAACTGTATTGATCAAAGCAGTGTTTAGAGTAAACATCTAAAGACAAAAATAGTTCATAATCTGGGCATCTTTTCTTCCCTAGAACTCTAATTATTCTTCTTTCTTTGTTTCCTATCACTATTTGCAAAACAAAACAAAAAAAGGATGAACAGAATAAAAATATGTTCTTTTAAGGTCAATAAATAAGCATTCATTTAATACCCAAGTTTCACATACACTGTTTACTGCTGGGGTGGGAGGTGGGGGGTAGAAACAGTAAAAACAAAACAACAACCCACCATTTTTGTCTTAGAATAGCCTTCAATTTAGTCATGAAAGCAAGTAACATGTGAAAATTATAAACAATTACTAGGCTTTCAGTCTCTAATTGCAGTCAGAAAAAAAAGATATTCTTTAGATTGGAGAAGCTGGGTGGGCGTTCAAGGAAGAGTTGGACATGGAGTTGGCATTATTAGATGGTATATTGGGTTTTGAACCACACTGATATTAAGGGAGCCACTGCAAGTTCTCGAGCAGGAGGTGGAAGTGTGAAAGAACTGTTTTAGGCTGAGAGTCATAAGCTGAATGTCCTGGAGGTTGGATAGATGGGATATCAGCTTGAGGATATGGTGAGAGGTAGATAGGGCAGAGTGGCTTGAGTATAGCACTGTGATTGAAATGTGAGTTTGGACTCGGATGAATGTGGATTCAAATCCTGCTTCTTTGTAGATGGGTGGCCTTGAAAACAGTCTACCCCTATTGAGCTTTCACTTTCTCATCAGTAAAGGGGGGTGAGATAATTATTGCTAATATATAGTGATATGAGATTTAAATGAATTATATGAAATGAACAGACCAGTGGACCATTATTGGTAGTGCAAAATGTAAGAGTTTTATGAACAGTGATACCTAATATTCCATATGATTTGTTCCAATGGCTACAATATAACCCCAAAACATGTCATTCTAAATTCTAAATGAAGCAAGCTGCACACTGACATGACATGCACTGTGGTTGCTCTTTTATGTTTTTTTCTCCAGTGTCCATGGGAATGAGTTCCACATGTAGGCTTACATAAGGGAGTATGTAGCTTAACAGGTGCTAAATATATCGGATGTTAAGTCAGTCTTCTTTGGCAGATGTGAGAGCACAGAGGGGTATATTCAGAGTGCAAGCATCCCTGTACTCCTAAAAATCTCGAGGGAAAAGACTTTGATATTCCATTGAGAGTAGACTGGGAACATGACCAAGCTTACCTACTTCTGAAGTGTTAGGAGCACCCCAGATGACACCTGGCCCCAGTGTTCTTGTGCCAATGTTGCCTCTACCAAGTCTTGATCCTCATTTCTGAAAAGTATAGGGTGGGGTAAAAGTAGGTTTACAGTTATGAGTACATAAAACACAGAGTTTATTATTGTATTACTAGAGGCCCAATGCATGAAATTCGTGCAAGAGTAAGCCTTCTTTCCCTGCCCCCCCCCCCCCCCCCCCCCCCCCGCCAGCACCAGCTTCCCCTCTGGCACCCGGGATTTGGGCTTTCCTCGCAGCCCTTGCTACGTCCAGAAGGTTGTCTGGTCTAATTAGCATATTATGCTTTTATTATTATAGATTGTTTATTAATTATTGTATTTTCCATACGAACAACTGTAAACCTACTTTTGCCCCAACCATATATGAGATTTTAGATCTATGCATGTGAATTCTCTGACAGCAGTGAGACTCATGCTCACTTTCTATGGGTAACCAAGATAGATATCCTTAAAATGTATACCTTACTCCGTGTTACTGAGACTGTGTTTCTTGGCAACCATCTCAGAACCAACTCTATCTTTACTGTTATCCATCTTCAGGTTATTCAAGGATTCATGTACAAAGCAAGACTGATACTATGTCCTAAATCTGTCAGCAGCAATACAAAGTACCAGATAAACAACTTGGAGTAATAACCCAGATTGAAGATACTGCTGGAAAACCTTACGATGTAGTCAGGATATAGTCAGCCTGTTTGCTGAGAAAAGCCTTTATTTTAATTTTTTTCTGTGTGTAAAGAAAATGAACTCAGTTTTTCTCCTTCCTGGGACCCATCATCTATACTGAAATAGAAAAATAAGATAGAATTTGAATTTCATATTTCCTACTTGAAGGACCTCAAATCCTTGGCAAAGCTTTATATTACTAGGTGGCATCATAGGGAATAATATACAATTATAGAGCCACCAGCTGCTCTTTATATTTAAAGGTGAACTTACCTAGTGATGGCCTTAAGGGTAGAACATATTTTATTGAGAATCATTCCAAATCTGAAAGTTATACTTTACCATGTCCCAATATTTGAATAAATAATAATTATGATATTCAGGAGAAGTGGACAGATGTGACTTTGTGCTTAATTTTTCTTAATTTAAATTGGCTAACTTGAGAATGGAGGGGGAAAAAGCAGTATAAATTCCAATTCCACTTTTTCAGCCATTTCATATCCTGTGACATCTGAAAGTTCACCCCATGATTTCTATGAGTCCTAAAATCAGTGTCTTGTTTCCAAGCTTCTGTTTCCATCTACAGCATTTACACCCACACCATGTTGACATCAAAGTAAGTCTTCTTTGATCTATACAAGATACTATAATAAAAAAGAAAATCATACAAAAATCCACTCACCAAAGAGTGAAGACAGTTTTACTTATGATTGGGATCCTTGGAGAGGTTACAGCTCACACTGGACATGATGAAAGCTGTGGGTAATTAACATAATCTTTATTGGCTTTTCTCTCTGCCTGCAAACACCCCATGCCTCCTAGGATTCCCTCCTAAAGAAATATTTGCTCCCAAATTCATCCATGGTTTCTGCTTTTGGGGAAATCCAATTGAAGACCATAATATCCAACTCATAGATAGGTATTATAGGTCACGTGGTTGTGAGAACTAAACAAGATAATTTATGTAAAACTTAAGAACAACGCCTGGTGCTTAGTTCTCAATGAAATATTTGGAATTCATGGAATTACTAAAGTTTACTAAGTTCCTTTGCTTTCCATTCTGTGAATATGCATTCAGGATTCAAATTTGGGGAAGGAAATGTGTGTCATCTGTCCCACTATGGTTAGTGTTATGGACAATGACTGATAGCCTTGTGAGGAAGGTGTAGGTAGGAACAGACTAGTGTCACTAAGGAAGGGTCAGCTGGGAAGACAGTCAAGAAGTCGTGGAGCAGGCAATTGTACCTATCTCCTTTGATTCTAGATCCAATATTCCTTCACGGAGTACTGATCATGATTTGGCACTAACTACACATATGAGCCTGGACATGTACTTAATGCACCTGTCCCTGAGTTGCCAGTATCGGTGAAATTCTTTTTTATTTGTGCTATTTTACTTCACATGAGTTGGAGAGAAATTAAGCTATTAAGTTTCCAAAATTTGTGCAAGTTATTGGTGAAAAGTAAATGCTAAGATTTTCAACAGGGCTCTAAAAATGTTGACAATCAACAAACATTGCAATGATGCTTAGCATAAAGAATTCCTTTGAGCATAGAGAATGGATATTAAATGGTTACATAAAAAATCTATGTTAAGGCAAATTGACTGGACTGAAATCAGGAAGGAAAACAGCTGAATTGTGCAGACAAAAAAAAGATAATATAGCATTATAATAAAATGTGTTTCAATAGCAGATAAGAAAGAAAAATCTGGCATGTAGTGACTAGTCATAGTCCACTTTATTATTATGTTTGTATGGGAAGCTATGGTCCACTTAAGACAAAGAAATAGTCCCAATGAGAAATGGGAATCAGACATGGACACCCAATCATAACCCAACAGCATAGTTTGACAGGTATGTGCTGTGGCAAAAGACTTTTGGGCGCCCATAAATCACCCCAAATATCCCCATTCTTGACAGAACCACCAGCCTAGGGGTTATCTTTGAGTTCAAAGGATAGCATTACTAATATGTAAAAGGACTTTAACCTGTTTAGGGAATAGGCACTATATATAAATCTAAAATAATAGAGTCCCTGAGAAATAATCTCACTGCTAGCACATAAAACCTTCCTGGATTCCAGGGACAAATGCTACCAGCTGAGGTGAAATTATATATTCCCAAAGCTTGGTTCATTTAGGAAAGTTTTCTTTTTTTTTTAACTGTGGGGCTATGACCCCATTTCACAGCCTACCCACAACAAATTCACCTTATAAATTCTCCAAACAACAGCTACTAAAACCTCTCACAAAGAGATAAAGTGACCTTGTTTGGTAATCAGATACTATTATTTTTAGAACATGTTTTGCAGAACAATTTTGTGTTTTTGCAATAAAGAAAATTATTTTGACCTTTGTGTGCTTAAATTTGTAAAAGAAATAAACCCTCCTATTTTTAGCTGAAAACCATACTTTGGGGGAACTTTTAGCTGCGGTTCTTATTTTGTACTGACTTGGCAGTCAATAGATTGTTTTGATCCATGTTGAATCTGGGCACTCACAATTTTTGTGCATTTAGTTCAACTTCAGGTAATCATGCATACCTTTCTAATGCAAAGGATAGCCAACTACCTCTACATTCCTTTTGACATCAGGAAGAAAATGACAAAAACAGTATAGTAAAACCTTAATTCACTCAATTATTGGAGAAATGGTGCAGTTTATATTCAGAGTTGGGGCTAAAGAAAAGGTCAATCAGGAACTCAAATTTTTCCCCAAACTTTTTTAAATTAAAAATTATCTAAATTTATTAGTAAGTATATTGTGATGACACAGTAGACCCTTTTCTTTTAATATAGTGCAGGATTGTCCAGTAAAAGGTTTGGGATTAATTTACACATACCTAAATCATATCTTAGATTTTGAAAAAATTTAGTAATACATAGCTCATACTACATGGTACTTTCTATGTTCCTGTTACTTTTCTGAGTTTTGTATGGTTATCTATATGTACATGTATACATATGTATATATTAACACATTTAATCCTTATACCACCTTGGGAAGCATGTTATTTGTAACATCCCCACTTTACAGATAAGAAAACTAAGGCATTGAGAATCTAAGTTACCTGCCTGAGACTACACTGCATGGGAGAACCAGGGTGGGAATCTCAACACCCTGGCCCTGAGCATGTGCTTTAACCACCACACTCTTTTGCCTTGAAGTCAGGTTTGTCTGTTCTTACTCAGCTTTTTCTTTTAAGAGGGACATTCTTAAAATAACAACTTTTGAACAATTGAGGTCTTGTGGGTTTGTTGGTGTAGAACAGAGTGGGCATAGATTAAATATCTTTTTCTTTTTCTTTCCTTTTTAATATATTTAATTGATTTTTTACATAGAGGAAGGGAGAGGGATAGAGAGTTAGAAACATTGATGAGAGAGAAACATTGATCAGCTGCCTCCTGCACACCCCCTACTGGGGATGTGCCTGCAACCAAGGTACATGCCCTTGACCAGAATCGAACCTGGGACCCCTCAGTCCGCAGGCCGATGCTCTATCCACTGAGCCAAACTGGTTAGGGCTAAATTCCATTTTCATCTGTAATTTTTACAACCTTGGGCAAGTCACTTTGGGTCTTGGAATTGTTTTCTTTGCCATGAATTAAAGGGATTAGTTAATTATGGTAACATCTAGCCTCATGCGGCTACTAAGCACTTGGAATATGGCCAAATTGAGATTTTGCTCAGTGTAGCAAAGATATAGTATGGAAAAAAATAATTTCAAATGACTAGTGTCTTTTCTCTGGATTGTGTGTTGAAATAATAATATTTTGGACATACTGGATGAAATAAAATATATTACTAAAATTAATTTCACCTGTTTCCTTTTACTTCTAATATGACTAGTAGAAACATTAAAATTCCATGTGATTTAGCTTTATGGATCACAAGATATTTCCATTGGATTATGGTAGTTGTACCAATAGTTCTTTGAGCATATGCCCATCGATATTTCCAAGTGAACTAGCCCTATAGGGATAGACAGGGAGATGCACAATTCTGGAAACATTAGCTTTAATATCAAAATTTTGCCCCTTGCTCAAAAAAATTTATAATGCAAGTGTATGACATAAACATTATAAAAGTAACTCAAGTCCACTCCAAGCCATTAAACATTGTTTTTAAATGTTGCTGTTATTAGAAACAAATTATTTAATCATATTTCAAACTGAGGTGTCTTTCTGGTGTGTTAAAGTATCACAAATGTCCTAGCTTTTTCTATAATCCCTATAGTTCTTAGACTATAAATTTCTATTTAAAAAAATTTTTTTATTGATTTTTAGAGGAAAAGGGAGAGGGATAGAGAGATGGAAACATGATGAAAGAGAAACATCATTGATCGCCTGTCTCCTGCACGCCCCCTACTGGGGCTCTAGCCCACAACCCAGGCTCAACACTGAGCCACACTGGCCTGGCTAAACTTCTATTTTTATAGAAATCAAGCCATGAACTTTCTATAAGATGAAAAGGGAGACATAAAAATGCAAATTTAGAACACAACATATTTTATAAGTAGGGAATGTCAGCAGCACTGCCCTCTTTTTTCTCTTAAAGAGGAGCTAATGATTTTGGAGGCTGCAGGGCGGGGCGGGAGGGGGTGTGTGGATTAACTGTAGGAAAGCTAATTCAAGGTGATGGGACTAAAAGGCCCTACCAGAAGCACAGACTTGGTTTAAATCTCATGGTTTTGCAGTTCTGCCACTGGGTTTGCTTGCCTTCACAAACAGCTCCCTTTCCACCTGCAGCAAGTGGTGGCAGGGGCAACTGTCTTTCCAGTTTTCACTGTCAGTGCTTGTTGGAGGGGAAAACCTCATGCAGCTGACCCAGTGAGTACTGCAGATAATCTGTTACTTTGCTGTTTCTTCTGCACCATGCAAATTGGATGATAAAGATCATGTTCATTTTAAAAGTTATGCTTCTTCATAATTTATTTCCTTAAAGGCATTGTGGAATTCATGGAATATAGGAGGTATCAGCAGTCAGAAGTAAGATGATAAATTCAAAAGAATTAAATTCTTAACTTCTCTTTAAATATTTGTGCACGAAATTTGTGCACTCGGTGGAGGTGGGTCCCTCAACCTGGCCTTCCCCCTCTTGCAGTCTGGGAGCCATCAGTCGAACATCCTTAGTGCTGCTACAGAGGCAGGAGAGGCTCCTGCCACCACCACTGTGCTCACTGCCACTGTGCTCACCAGCCACTGACCACCAGGGGGAAGTTCCTGCATTGAGCGTCTGCCCCCTGGTGGTCAGTGTGCATCATAGTGACCAGTCATTCCATTGTTTGGTCAATTTGCATATTAGCCTTTTATTATATAGGATTGTTTCACTAAATCCATGCAGTATGCTACAAATGTATGCCAGATAAAAGATTTATCAAATATGGAAAAGTAGGAGCTAAAGAGAATGAAAACCATTTAAAAAGTTCCTTGCTTTCCCCATACTTACCCTCCCATTCTTCAGATCAGAATAAAAGTCATAATAGCATTGTTGGGTGAGCCAAGCTTTCTGCAAGGGAATCAATATTATAATATAGTGGTTCTCAAAATGTGGTACCCTGGACTAGCAGCATTAGCATCACCTGGGAACTTAGAAATGTAAATTCTTGGGTCTCAACCCAGCCTTATCAAAATACAAACTCTTCCTGGCTGCTGTGGCTCAATTAGTTGGAGCGTTGTCAGGTACACTGATAAGTTGCAAGTTCAATCTCAGGATGCGTACAGGAAGCAACTGATTGATGTTTCTCTCTTACATGGATGTTTTCCTCTCTTTCTCTCTCTGTCCCTCTCTCTGTCCTTCTCCCCCCACCCCCGCCCCCTAAAAATATCAATAAAAAACATATCTTCCAGTGAGGATTAAAAAACAAAACAAAAACCACAAACTCTGGAGATAAAGCCTAGCAACTGATGTTTTAGCAAGCCCTTCAGGGAATTCTCACACATGTTAAAATTTGAGAACCTGTGCTATAGTAGACACTGCTGGTACCAGGCTAGATTCCTTTTACCAGCTGGTGCAGTTATCTTTTGGCAGCTAACAGCCCATAACTGCACACTTCTCCAAACAGTGATCCTTGCCCGAACCACCTTGTTCAGACACAGAGCCACCTCAGAGGTAAGGCCACACACCACTCCAGAGCTTGGCCAACATCCAGTTGACATGGGGAGACAAAAGCCAGCCTCTTTACTTCAGGGAGCGACAACTTTGTAGTAGGCTTTGTGCTCCAGAACTCCTTTGTGGGATCAGGCCAAGGTTAGAACATTCTGTCTTGTACCACATCCTTGCTCATCTCCTTGCCCTTCCCTGTCTTGCTCCCCAGCTGTTTCTAAATAGTCTTCCCTCAATACAGCACTCAATCATCTGTATCCTTGTCCTAGGCTCTGCTTCCGGGGCATCTGTTCACCTCCAATCACAAGTCAGAAAACTATGGCCTACAGGCCAGTCACCAGTTTGTGCAAATAAAGTTTTATCGAAAAATAGCTATGCCTGTCAATGTACATATTGCTTATGGCTGCTTTGGCATCACAATAGCAGGCCTAAATAGTTGCAACAGAGGTTCACAAAACCTAAAATATTTATGATCTAGTTCTTTAAGAAAAAATTTACTGGTATCTACCTAAGACATTAGCCATGGTCAGATGAACAAAAACTAGAAGGGAAAAAAAGACTACTGTGTATTCAGCATGTGTTATAAGCCATGTGCTGGAGCCAATTGTTCAGGTTTATTTCCAGCTCTTCATGTGACATCATGTTGTAGCTTGAAATTGACCATGATGGGAATTTTTCCACTAAGAAAATAGGCAAATTCTACAAGTCAAATGCCCCCCCCTACCCCCCTGGAGATCAGGTGTTAAGTATTACAGGTATAGCACTAGTTATAAGGCAGGTGCTTTACTCTTTAGCATGTTACAAAGAATCAAGGCTCTGTAATGGAAGGCAAGAGGAAAGTGGATTGAGATCACCTAAGTATATGTGGAAAGCACTCAGAATAGTGGTTTTAATTTTTTTTTTCAATTTTTATCTTCTGTCTCCATATTTTGTTTTAAATATTTGTCTATACTGTTGCAGAAGACCAGAGAGAAACCAAGCAATGCTTTTAGAGAAAAGGAGTTACACTGTTCATTACTCCCATGGACTCAGCAGAATAACTTTCCAAATCTGAGCAAAATAACATGCAGGGGGCTTCTCTTTTATATCTTTCTGGTGTCTTTGTTCCTCAAATGTGGATTATGCTTCTGGTCCTTTTCACGAGCTTTGCAAGAAGGCCCCAGGTGTTGGGGGTCTCCAGGCCATAACTAATGGTCTGGCCTGCCTCCAGTACTAATACCCCCCCTCCCCGCCCCCGCCTCCTCGGGGCTGTGCACTGTTCACAGTTTATGGCCTCTGTGAAATGTGAGCACTTAGATAAAAGATTCTGTAGGACCAGTTTCTTGGAAAGAGGCAATTACTTAATTATAGGTTATCAAGAATGTACACTGGGCTTGCTGGCACAGATTCAGATTGCTAGCCCTCCCCCCCAAAAAAATATCAGGGTTACATTGGAATTAGCCTTCTCAATACTATTTATTAAATTTCCTCTGAAACAGGGCACTCCTCAGCTCTGTCTCGTGGATTGCTTCATTTCCTGTGGTCAACCTAGGTACTCACAGATTTTCTGACAGATTCTCTTGGGCATCCTTTTGGTCTCAGGAGACTCAGGTATTGTTATTCCTCACTAGTCTTATTCTCCATAATCTCTTCTTTGGTCTTCCTATTAGGAGTGGCTAGTGGGCTCTATCTGGTATGCACTTTTAAGTTTTAGGGTGTTAGGGAGTTATTCCTTTTTTAAAATAGAAGAGGGATAGGAGAGGAGTAGGGTCCTCAAAAATTGCTTTTGGTGGAATGCGGTAGCAGCCTATAAAATAACCCCCAATGATATCCACATTCTGTGCTGTATGTCCCTGTGGAGTTCCCTCCCATGTGACTAGAGATGCCTAGTGTAATCAGTGAGATATTGCAGAAATAGCAGCATGTGCCTTCCAAGGATGTCATAAAATACATTGTGGCTTTTCCCTCATACCCGTGCATCCTTCATTCTGAGGGAAGCCAGTCACCATGTTGTGAGGACCTCAAGCAGGCCTCATGAGCAAGCAAAATTTTAAATTATCATCTAAATTAGAATGCTGATCCTTCCCAACAGTCATTTTGGGAGGCAGATCAATTTGGGTCTGATCTAGTTTGCTTGCATGGCTAAAAGTATTTTCTACTCAGAAGCCAAGGAAAGTCACTCTAACCTGTGAATCCTCTGGTATTTGTTACTGCCTCACTACAAAGCAGAGCTCAATTATGTACCAACCTACTACTCTAGGTCAGAGATAGCAATTTTGCTTAATAATTCTGGCTTGCAACTGATTGTATTTAATCGTGGTGTATTCCACCCATATGTTCATAGCAGCACAATTCACCATAGCTAAGATCTGGAAACAGCCTAGGTGCCCATCAGTAGATGAATGGATTAGAAAACTGTGGTACATCTACACGATGGAATACTATGCTGCTGTAAAAAAGAAGGAACTCTTACCATTTGCAACAGCATGGATGGAACTGGAGAGCATTATGCTAAGTGAAATAAGCCAGTCAATGAAGGAAAAATACCACATGATCTCACTCATTCATGGATAATAAAGACCATTACAAACTTTTGAACAATAATAGATACAGAGGCAGAGCTGCCTCAAACTGATTGTCAAACTGCAGTGGGAAGGCCAGAGAGGGTTGGGGGGCAGAAGGGAGGGGAGTAAGAGATCGACCGAAGGACTTGTATGCATGCATATAAGCATAACTAATGGACATAAGACACTGGGGGGTAAGGGAGGCCAGGGGATTGTCAAGGGCGGTGGGGGGGGTGGGGGAGGACATATATATAATACCGTTTGTAATACTTATTATAATATTTTTTTAAAAAAGAATAAAAAAAAGAATTAAAAAAAAATCATGGTGTATTATTTTGCTATTGAATCATCTGAAAATACTCTTCCTGGCACTGGAGTCATGACAATCTTTTATGACGGAGCTAAAATGCCCCAGGACTTAGTAATGTGCAGCAAAGCCTTTGCCCCCAAGGCTGCCTCTTCAAATGTGGCCTAGATAACAAACTGCTCTGTTTTCCTGAGAATACCACAAGGTGTGTTCAAAGCCCAGTGTGTTTGGGCCTCCCCCTGAATTATTGAACACACAATTAATTTTCCACCTCTGCCGGGTTGCCCATGAGGTTACAACTAGTATTTTTTTTTTCTATTTATGATTTCTGTACATTTTTCTCATTCTAATTTGACTCTTTTTCTTAAGGGGAACTTTAACTTTGACTCTTTAGTTTTACTTTTTTAAAAAAACTGTACTAAGAAACTGAAGTTTCGTTAAAGCTATGTTTAATGCATGAACATTATTAGCCATTTTTTCTTTCCCATCCCATTTGAAAAGCTTATCCATTTGCTTCATAGGAATCAGCTTTTCTCCACTCTGTGGTCTAGGATGCGGTCTTCATGTATGATATTCTAGACATAAAAAAGTCTCTAGTCACCTATGATCCCTGAAGGAAAAAAACCATTACCGTGACAATACCAGTTGGGTACTTGTTCTGAAATGCTAATGTAATAACAGTCCCTCTGCTGGGCAGAGGTTCTAGCTGGAGAGAGGTGGGCAGGAAAATCTTTTGTGGGTGCTTTTTCTTACACCTCTCTTCAGACCTCTTTTGCTTCTTTCTCCCCAATCTTCCACATCACACCCACCCTGTTCCACATCACCCCACAGCTCTGCCCAGGCTTCATTGGAACCCTTGCTCCATGCTTCCTGACCTCACCTCCCAATCAAATTCCTCCTGCATTAGCTTTGTGGTTTGCAAAGACTCCTTATAGTGAGACCCTAACAAAGTCCTATATGCTCCAATAGACACATAAAAGTAGTGTTTTTTTTCAATAAATGTATTTGTAGTTTCTAGTTCATTAGATTTACTTATTATAAATTCAACCAGGAGAGTATTAAGGATGTTGCATGAACACAAATACAAAATCAGGGCTTACTGGGGCTCATTGGAGTCTTATACCAACATTATCATGTAATCTTTATAATTTTCTAAAATAGAATTAAAAAAATCCTGATCCAAACAAATAAGCTGTGGCCAATGGTAATAAGTTTGTAACAATTTAACTTGAAATATCAAAACACACTTTCAACATGTCCAAAAATCTGAAAATGGAATAAAATCACATTTTGTTTCAAAATAAAATTATTTTTAATATCTATCTGTTAAATATGAAATTTTAATAAGCATTCAATGTGGAGCAGCAGAAATGCTTTTCAATAGTATAGCTGGTAACATGAGATACTCAGCAATCTCATTTTGAAAAAATTCTGTTTATCTCTTCAGCAATGTACTAAACATTTAGAAAAGTCAAATTCTATTTTCTTTGACATTCTATAAAAATTTCCTGTATTTGATGATCTTCTGTAGGGCCAAGTAGAGTTCATTCAGCTCAGGGAAAAGAAAAATCCATCAAGGTGTGTGAGGTTGGGCAGCCATACTTCCTTTGAGGTTGTTAGCTAATGGAATCTCTTTCTACTTCAGGAATTATTGGCCCCATCTAATTAATCTCTCTGAATGTGTGACTAAGCACAGGGGACATCAAAGAACTGCTTTCCCTTCACTCTCACTGAAGTGCCCTTCTATCTTGGGCAGCCAGTGGCCAGCTCCAGGTTAAGGAAGAATAATTGAGGCAGTTGGAACCCAGCGTAAATGCACCCTGGGATTCAGTCCCCTCCTCCTCTCTACAAGTTTATTACCTCCCCTCTCTTCTGGCATTTCCCCTCTTCTCACCCAGGTCCATTAAATCTTGGCCATATGGGCTCTACCTCAGTTGCTTTCGCCCTGTTACTGCACAGTAGGTCACTGATTTTCAACATTTTTCATCTCATGGCACACATAAACTAATAAAAAACCTATGGCACATAAAAATATATTTTTGCCAATCTGACAAAAAGATAGAAATATTTTTTATTTATATTTTTTTATTTCAGAGAGGAAGGTACAGGAAAAGAGACAGAGACATCAATGATGAGATAGACTCAGTGATTGACTGCCTCCTGCCTGTCCCCTACTGGGGCTGGAGCCCACAACTCGGGCATGTGCACTGACTGGGAATTGAGTTGTGACCTCCATAGGTTGATGCTCAACCACTGAGAAACCCTGGCCAGGCAAGATAGTATAACTTTGATTAATTCACACCGTGTGGCTATGTTTTGTTGGCGGTTGCCTTTTTTTTTGACAATGCAAGGGAAAAGAGGTTAATACCCCTGACTAAATAGTCAGGTATTGCATGTTTTAAAAATTCTTGCACACACCGGTTGAAAATCACTGTAGTAGGTCATCCAGATAAACATACTTCAAGGGACAGAGCACCTGTGTGCATGCACAAGGCGGTGCCTTCTCATCCTCCAGTCATACTTTATGGATAAAGAGATACAGGATATAATTTCAACAGAAATAATCTCAGTAACCTCTCACTCTAGGGCTGCCTATAAATGCCCACAGGTAATGATAAAATGTGTATATTGTCACTCATGTTATTTCAGAAGAAGCACAAAAATCTAATTGGAAAGTCACCCTGTTATAAAAATGACAGCGTTGGTACTATCATGCACCACTTGTGACAGTTACTGGCATCAACAGTGAGTGCTCACCTCGCTGGAACGCATTTCAGCAGGGTTTTGATGAGAGCCTCCACCTCTGTGTCATTGCCTGGCACCATCAGCTCGGGTAGTCTGACACCCAAGTGCTGACTTATATGAGGCCGAGTTGAAAATAGACAGAAACATTTAACAGTATGTTCCCCACCTGTATATCCAGTTTTTTCCAACATCAATCTTCCTGATGTTCGTCTGCAAAAAACCCACTGCTCAAAAAATAAAGCCAGGGTGGCCATAGATCAGTGCTCTGTTTGGTTGAATTAAATTTAAATTGATAAATTCATCGATGGAATATGTTGGACAAAGGTAGTTAGATGTTCCCTGTCAGCGTCAGGCCGAGGTTCTGACAGTGTTGATGCTGTTTGTCCTTGTCGCCTGTGCATCTTGTCCTTCCCCACACTCACATTGCAAAACCTCCTTTTAGTGATATGAGAGTGTTTTATTTTTTGAAGAATTAAAATGTATTTAAGGTGTACTTTAGTATATTTTAATCTCCATGTTGAAACTTTGCATACTTCTTATATAAAACTAGAAGCCTGGTGCACAAAAATTTGTGCACTGGGGGGGGGGGGGGGGTCCTTCAGGCTGGCCTGCACCCTCTCACAATCAGGGACCCCTTGGGCAGGGTCCCTAGGCCTGGCCTGAGGTCAGGGCCTATCTGGGCTTTCCTTCCCCCAGCTTCAGGCAGCTGGCCCCACCCCCGCTGCTGCCACTGCTTGCTATCTGTGCAGCACTCCCCCACCTCCCCTGCCCCAATGGCCTCTCTCTACAGGCAACAGGCGTGGGGTGCAATGGCTTGGCTGGCTTGGGCCTCCCTCTTTCTTTGCTGGGGGGTGTGGGACAAGCCCTGCAAGGGGCCGTCTGCCTACCTGATCACCCCTAACCACTCTGCCTGCCTGCCTGATGCCCCTAACCACTTGCTTGGGGAAGGGGCCAGCCCAGCGAGGGGCCGTCTGCCTACCTGATCTCCTTTAACCACTGGCCTGCCTACCTGATTGCCCCTAACCACTTGCCTGCCTATCTGATCACGCCTAACCACTGGTCTTCCTGCCTGATCACCTCTAACCACTCTACCTGCCTGATTGCCCCTAACCACTTGCTTGGGGGTGGAGCCAGCCAGGGTAGGTGCTGTCTGCCTACTTGATCACCCGTAACCACTGGCCTGCCTACCTGATCACTCCTAATTGCTGGTCTGCCTGCCTGATCTCCCTTAACCACTCTGCCTGCCTGCTTGATCACCCCTAACCGCTTGCTTGGGGGCAGGGCCAGCTCAGCGAGGGGCCATGGTGGTTCTTGTCTCTGGTCGTTCTGGTCATTAAGCTTATGGTGGCAGGCCTTTTATTGTATAGGATGCTTTTTTGTTTTTGTTTTTGTTTTTGTTTCTTTCTGAGAGAAGCTGAAGTCCTTATTTTTATATCTACACTGTTTGCTTTTGATAATGGCATTGTAATGTGGGAAGGGCTATCAAAGATGCTGGAAAACTTCCACCACATAGAGCTCAGTGAGCACTTGGGCACCTGTTATTACTTAGCAAAGGTGAAGCCGAATGCTTAACAATTATCCTTGTGCTCTGTGGTCTCTTGGAGACTCAGGAGAATGTTCAATACAAGATGCTCATTTCATCCTGTCACAGTCGTGATGCCCTTAGGCTGGAAAACCCATTGCTAGTCATGTGGGATAGGGTGTCATGTCCGCATGGGCTGGGAAAACCTCTCTATTGTATCAACACATCTCTTTCTATTTTGTTTTTAATGTTTTTATTGATTTCTTTTTAAGAGAGAGAGGAAGGGAGAGGGGTAGAGAGATGGAAACATCAATGAGAAACATATATAGGCTGCCTCCTGCATGCCCCCTATTGGAGATCAAGACCACAACTCAGTCATGTGCCCTGACCAGGAATCAAACTGGGAACCTCTTGGTTCAGGGGATGATGCTCAACCACTGAACCACACTGGCCGGACTGTTTTTTTTTTCTTTAAGTTGTGATCCATTTCCAGTTTTAAGAGTAATTTTGTCACTGTCGCTTGAAATATAATAACATTTCTATATATAAATGAGAGATTAAAACATTTAAAGTTCATAAAGACTAAAATTGTGATACCATCCTGCAGACTGTGGCCTGTGTTCACCAAGTGCGTGATTTCCTGTGCTGGGAGCAGAGAGCACTGTGCTTGACCGCCGTAGCACGGGAGGGGACACGGTGCGCACGAGCTGCTGTTTAGAACTGAGAGGCAGTTCATATGCACAGACATGCTTACTCCTTCAAACACTTTTAGGGCAGAATTCAAACCTTCTCATCCGTGACCCCCTTACAAGTTGAATATATGCAGAGCGATAGTAGGAAACTACTAGAAATCCACATAAAATCTAGTCGAATTGGCAACACGGCTTAAGTAGGTGGTCTCCAAAGTGTTAAAAATTTGAATTCTAACACAAAAATTTAGATTCTAACACATATGAGTATATAGGTTATGAAGTTAGAGCTTTAAAATATTTGAAAATAGAATTTGAATCTAACATGCTGGGCCCTCACAGCATATTCTGAATGCAGATGGATGACCCCTGCTCTAGTGCAACCATACGAGCTCCCTTTAGTTAAATTCAATATTGATGTGGAAATGCCTTAGAGTACATGAATTTGCTTATGAAAAATGCCTGCTAACCCACATACAACTCAAATTGGTAGCCTTGCAGGAAGTATAAAGGGCTCTAAGAAGAACTCTGGCAGAAGTCGGCTACAGAAGCAGAGTCCTGGGTGCCAGGCTTCTTGATTCAGACTCAGTAAATCGGGGGTTGATCCCAATATTACATATTTTCAGAAACACCACTGGGTGTTCTGATACAAGCTGTGCATTCATCACACATTGAAAAATACTGTTCTAGAAGCTCTAGTGACCTGAAAGATAGCCAGTGATGACATTTCCCCTGAGAGCGGTTTGAACCGGGGGAACATCGCTCTTCCAGTGCCATATGTTCACGCCAGGCTTTGCTGTGAAATAGGAAGGTGGAGTTACTGTTGCAGAGCTCTTTAATTTGCTGTGCCAAGATAGCTGGCGGTGGCCTTTATAAAAGACAGGCATTGTATAATCCAGGGAAACCTGGTAAAGTTAATTAACTTTATCACCACAGTTTTTTTTCAGCTGTCAACTAACAGCGTTTCCACCAAGAGAAATCCTTTCCTCACGGTAGTAATTCGTTTAATCAGAGTGACACTATAAATTTGTGTCATTCTGTTTTATTAAGCCAATCTTAACCAGCCACCCGTGGTGTGGTCCCTGAACAACACAAACAGGGAAACCCTTGGGAAGACTGTCAGTAGTGGGGTGCAATGCTGATGACGAGACAGGAGCTTGCTGCCCACTCTGTTCGAGTTAGGTGAGCGTCTTCATCTTTCTCCAGCTTAGCTAGACAATAGCTGGGCAAGACTGCTGCGGGAATTCCCCCTTCTCCCTCCATTCTACTACCACCATCATTTATTTGGATATTTTTCTCTCTTCATTTGACTTTCTGTAGGAGAAGGCCTTAAAGGCTTGAGTGCAAATTGTTTAAATGGGAGATACAGAAAATACCAGGGGTGTCGGGAAGAAAGATAGGCCAGGGGAGGAAGTCAGTACAGGGTGGAGGCTCTGTCATCAAGCGAGTTAGCACAGTGAGCAACTGGAGCTCCACCTGAACCTCCAGGAGTTTGTGAAATATAAGCCCCAAGGTTTACTGCAGGTGGGGCGCTGTGGGAGGTGGGGTGGGGAGGGGGGCAGGAAGGGGCTGAGGTAGATAATCAATATCCCCTACTCCATGGTTACTGGCTGCTTCAGGAGCTGTTTTGGCTTCTCTTTTGTCAGTGGAGCAGGCTTATTGGTCAGAAAAAGTCACCAAAGCAGGAAAATTAAGTTTAACCTAGACCAGTGGTTCTCAACCTTGGCTGCACATTAGAATCACCTGGGAATCTTTTGAAAATCCTGATTTCTGGGCCTCATCCTCCGGAAATTCTGTTTCTTTGTAACTAATGTGGCCCCACCCCATAACAAAGAAACAGAATTTCTGGAGGATGAGGCCCGGAAATCAGGATTTTAAAAAGATTCCTGGGTGATTCTAATGTGCAACCAAGGTTGAGATCCACTGAACTAGACTCTCCCCCCAAAATACCTGTTAAGGCAAACTCAAGGATGGTTACATTTGGATTGTTATGAATAACAAAAGATGTTGCCCTCATCTCTGTCACTCAGGAAATTAATTACAAGGGTTGTAGGAGTACTAGGGACAAAGACCAAACATGTATTTCTTACTAAATAATATCACAACCTCTATTAAATTGGTTGTGCACATTAATTCTCAAAAATATCCTTGGAACCCACTTCTGTTCTTCCCCACCAGGTGGTTTTAGGTTCTCATCACCTTTCATCTGGGTCATTGCAGTGGTCATGTTGTTTCTACAGCGCCTATACCTGCTTCTTCTGAATTTTTCTCCATGTGTCTCCCAGTGATATTTTTCTCATAAAACTATAAAATTCTTTAAACATACAAAGTATATAAAATCATTTATTTTAAATACATCTACTAATGGAGCTGAGTTCTTCTGTATACTACCAATTCTTTATAAATTTTTACATATTGATAATTTTATGCATGTAAGTATACAATCATTATAAAATTCTAATTCTTTATGATTTTACTACATTAATTGTATCACTAAACAGTATTAGGTTATATGTTTGAAAACCTTATAGAATTTTAGTGTCTGAATTATCTTCTGGAGCTTTATTTTCTACCTAATGGATTCTTCTATGTTGATGAATATACTTCTAGGTCTTATATTTTCACTGCTGTGCAATGTTCCATTATGTGAACAGAACATTTATCCATTCTCTTCTTGGTGGATATTTACTTCTCTTATTCTGCTACTGCAACTGTCCTTGCCCTTCTTTGTTTTTGTCTGCGCATGAGAGCTTCTCACAGACACTCACCTAGAAGGGAAGCTGCTGCAGTGAAGGATAAGGATCTTTAACCTGACTAGTATTGCTAAGCTGCTCTCCTCAGTGGTCCCACATGTAATGTCCTATCAATAGAACATGAGTTTCCTTTTGACTTCTTGACCAACACTAGGTATTGTCAGGTAAAATAATATACATTCTAATGTTTATTTCTATCATTTACTAATTATATGAAGAATCTTTTTGTATTTATTGTCAACTTGAACTTCTTTAAAGTTCTTGCTCATATATTTCATCCATGTTTTATCATATAATTTGTATTTTTCTTGATTTGTAAGATGTGTGTGTAAGATGAAAGGTGGAGAGAGAGAGAGAGAGAGAGAGAGAGAGAAATAGGCCCACAGGTAATGACTCCAAAGATATCTCTGTACTATTGCCCAGAACCTGTGAATATGTTACCTGCTATGGGGAAAAAAAAGGCTACTGATGTGATTGTTAAGAACCTTAAAATGGGAGATTATCCTGGGTTATTTGTGTGGAAGAAAATAGTCCTTAAAAGCAGAAGAGAGAGAGAGGCAGGGCAGAGGTAGGTCAGATAGATGATGTTGAAGAAGGAGAAATTCAAAGCATGAGAGGCACTCAGCCCACCATTGGCTTGAAAGATGGAGTAAGGAACATGGATAGCATCTAAAAGCTGGGAATAGCCCTGAGCCGACAGACAGCAAGGAAATGATGACCTCAGTCCCACAAATACAAGGAACTGAATTCTGTCCATAATCTTAACGAGCAGAGAAACAGATCACTAGAGCCTCTGAAAAGGTACACAGCCCTGCTGACAACTTGATTTTAGCCTGCTGAGACTGTTTCATACACCTGACTACCAAACTATAAAATCACTTATGTCCTGTATGCTGCCAGGTTTGTGGTCATTTGTGATGGCAGCAGGAAAAAACTAACCCATACATAGAACACTACTACTTCGGTATATTTTCTCCCAATTCATAGGTGTCATTGCACTTTTTAAATGGTGTCTTTTAATGCGCAGAAGTTCTAAAATACAGTGTGAGGTTAGACTCCTCATTTCTTTTTTCTGTTTTTTGTTCATTATAAAAATAAATGTTTCCTATATACCAAGATTATAAAGGCATTTTCTGTCCTTAACACCAAGATACTTAATTTATGGATTTTTTTCATATAGTTTGTGTTAGGAATGCACAATGGGTAATAATTACCCCTGTATCATTTACTGTCTGATCTATTGTTTCTTCCTAGCCATTATCTCAAGTTGCCCTGTCTATGATTCTGTTTCTGAGCTCTCTGTTTGGTTTCTTTGTCTATTCCTATACCAGTACTATAATATGTTAATTATAATACTTGTATTTGAATAATTATATTGTAGGCTGAGACCCCCTACTATATTCTTCAATTATATTGAGTATTCTTGGTCCTTTACTCTTCCTTATGAATTTCAAAATAGTTTTCAAGTTCCTTAAAAACCTATTGGTATTTTGATTGGATTGCATTGAATTTATAGATTAATTTTAGGAGAACTGTCATTTTACAATATTGAGGTTTTTCATCCATGAACTTGGTTTATATCTCAATTACTGAAGTCTTTTATGTTTTTGAATACTGCATGATAATTTTATCTGTCTTGCATAAGGTTTATACTTTATATATTGTAATTCTTTTTAAAAAGTATATTCTCAACTGTTAATTCCTGGTATCTAGAGATGAATTTTTTAAATAAAGATTTTGTAGCTAGTAACATTCTTGAACTTGTCTATTAACTCTATTAACGTGTGTTGTTTCTTATGTTGATAATTATAATAGTTATAGCATCTATTATCAATGAGTATTTTGTTTACTTATAGTATTTATATTTAGATCCCCCTTATCTTAACTCCTTTTAGGAACTCTGTGCAATACTAAAAGGAATGTTCAGTGATTATCTTTATCTTATGCAGATTTTTCTCATCATTACCTAGAAGACTATATTTGCTCAATCAGGATTTTACAAATTTCTTTCTATTCTTAGCTTGCAAGTATTTATTTTTTTTAATGAATGGATGTTGGTTTTATTAAATGATTTTTCTGCATCTGTTGAAAATATATTTTAATCAGTTTATATCAAATTACATTAATAGATTTTTAGTGAAAAAGATCTTTGCATTCCTAGAATAAAACTAACTTCCCCTAATGGTATTTTTATGTGTGTATAAGTCTCTTTGAAATGAAAAAGCAGAATTTACTTTGCTTATAATTTACTTGGATTTTTTTGTTCCTATCATCCTAAGTGATATTTGAGTTTTTTTCTCTGTTCTATGATCTTTAAATTTGCATATCAAAGTTATATCAGCCTTAAAAATAAAATAAAGAGGACAAGAAAGAGAGACTAAAATGAAGGGAGAGAAAGAAAGGGAGTAAAGAGAAAGAACAAAGTGAAGCAAGAATGTAAAATATAACTATTGAGTTTGGATGATAAGCATATGGGAGGAACATCATTGTAGTATTCTCTCCACTTTTGGGGAAATAAAAACAAATGCATTTAACTGAGAGATCTCAAGAATAGTTATATCTGTAGAGTTGTCATAGAATACAATTTCTAAAAAATATCTTAATGATATTTCATTTCTTGAATATTATTTCATGCCCTGTCTCCTTGGCTGTTATAAAAATGGAAACTTTAGAATTGATAATTATTTAAAAACTCACCACCAAGTCAGCCCTTTGAACATGAAGCATATACATCCTTTTACAGGTGTTAGGAACCTGAATAGTTAGGGTTCACAATATTCTACTTCTTTTAAAAATATGGTAGGATTATACTTACCAAAGCCTCCAGAATTTAATACAGCCTACATTTGGTTGATGAGAATGAGCAGAAGTAACTTCTGTCACCTGTTGCAGAAGTTTTAAGGTAGAATGCACAATATGCCTTGTTTTCTTGTCTTGACAATTACGGAAATGTTTTCACAGAAAAATACCCATTATCTTGGCTTCCCAAGTGATTACAATGAAAAAAAATTCCCTTCCTAACAACGTAGGGCTTCTACTGTGAACAACAACAAAATATTTGCTGTCTGAATCCACTGAGGTTTGGGGGTTGTTATAGCTGAACTAGAGGCCCGGTGCACGAAAATCATGAAAGGGGAGGGGCCTTCAGCCTCGCCTGCACCCTCTCGCTATTCGAGACCCCTCAGGTAGGGTCCCTAGGCCTAGCCTGCAATCAGGGCCTGTCAGGGCTTTCCTTCCTCCAGCAGCTGACCTTGCCCCTGCCGCTGCCACTGCTTGCCATTTATACAGCATTATCCCTCCCTCTCCCACCACCGGTCACCTCCCTTTGCAGGCGACAGGCATGGGGGTACAATCGCTTGGCTGGCCTGGGCCTCCCTCTGTGGAGTGATCGCTGGCCAGCCCCACATACCTGCCACAGCATTGCTGGCCAGTGGCCTGGGCCTCCCTCTTTGGGATTATTGGTCACAGGGTTCCACGATCTATTGCCCAGCAGAGGGAGGCCCCGCCCAGCTGCCACAGCGCTGCCAGCCAGATGGCCTGAGCCTCCCTCTTTGGGGTTATTGTGGGGTCTCCCACCCTGATCAATTGCCCTGACAGCCAGTGACCTGGGCCTCCCTCTGTGGGATGATCGATTGCGGAGCCCACACACCCCCCCATTGATCTCTGCACAGAGAGTGGCCTGGGCCTCCCTCTAGAGGTGATTGTGGGGTGATGGCGGGGCCCCCCGACCAATCGCATCACACCCACCTTGGCTGGCCTGGCACCAGTGAGTGTCATAGCATGGTCATCTGGAAGGTCATTCGGATGGTCATTCTGCTGTTAGGTCAATTTGCATATTATACTTTTATTATTATAGATAAGTTTATACTATCCTGACTGATACACAGATATATATTTACTAGAGGCCTGGTGCACAAAAATTTGTGCACTTGGGGGTGGGGGGGCGCTCAGCCCAGCCTGTGCCCTCTCGCAGTCTCGGACGCCTCAGGGGATGACCACCTGCTGGCTTAGGCCTGCTCCCCGGGGGATTGGGCCTAAGATGGCAATCAGACATCCCTCTGGCAGCCCGGCAGCCCTTGGGGGATGTCCACTTGCCAGCGGGGAGCAGGCCTAAACTGCAATCGGACATCCTTAGCGCTGCTGAGGAGGCAGGAGAGGCTCCCACCACCACCACTGTACTGGCAGCCATCAGCCTGGCTTGTGGCTGAGCAGAGCTCCTCCCATGTGAGAGTGCCCTGCATTGAGCAGCTGCCCCCTGGTGGTCAGTGTGTGTCATAGTGATCAGTCATTCCCAGTCCTTCTGCTGTTAGGATCAGTTTGCATATTACCCTTTTACTATATAGGATAGAGGCCTGGTGCACGGGTGGGGGCTGGCTGGTTTGCCCTGAAGGGTGTCCTGGATCAGGGTGGGGGTCCCGCTTGGGTGCCTGGCCAGCCTGGATGAGGGGATGATGGCTGTTTGCAGCTGGTCACACCCCCTTCAGGGTGGGGGTCCCCACTGGGGTGCCTGGCCAGTCTGGGTGAGGGGCTGAGGCCGTTTTCAGGCTGGCAGGCGACTAAAGCTCCCAGCCTCTCCTTTTTTTCTTTTTTTTTATTCTGGGATTTATTTACCTTCTATGGCTGTCACTGGAGCTGAGAGCTGGCTTTAGCTCTGAGGCTCAGCTCCAGCTCTGAGACCTCGGCTGCTGAAAGCAGGTATCTGGGCTTTGTTTAGCTTCTATAATTGAAACACTGTTGCAACTCCAGCTCTGAGGCCTGGCTAGCTGAAAGCAGGTTTCTAGGGATTGTTTAGCTTCTATAATTGCAACATAGTTGCTTAGAGTGCAGAGTGCAGCTCAGAGCTTGGCAGCAGCAGGCGGGGAACCTTGGCTTCCTCCATCACTGGAGCAAGCAAGCCTCCTGTTCGCTTCAGCTGCCTGGCTGCCGGCTGCCATCTTGGTTGGCAGTTAATTTGCATATCGCCCTGATTAGCCAATGGGAAGCATGTCGGAGGTACGGTTAATTACCATGTTTGTCTATTATTAGATAGGATTAACATATATTCATCACATGTGTTTGTGTAACAAAATCTACTGTCTGGAGTACATAAAGCTTAATGTGTTACTCAATTATTGCTTGAGATTAATAATTAAAAAGAGTGAATTCTTCCTTTGAGAAGTTTTGAGAAGCCAGAAATTTGGAAGCAGTAATTGTATCCATGGCTACTTTCTATCTTTTGAATAGTATTTCTGTATTTGGGAAAATTTTCTTGTGAGTTCTGTCTTTTCAAAGTAACAATTCAAACTGCATTCCTAGCTGCTTTTGCAACTGGATGTGGGTGTTAGATTTATGTATACCTGTGGGAGACATTGGTTTGGAAGTGGGGAGCAGGAGGAAATAGTTTTGAGTAGGATTCTATTTTGCTCAGAGGCGGCCTCTGGATCGGAGGGAAGGAAGTTGTTTCAAAGTCAGATTCCTGTCATGGAGTGGTGGTGCGGTCAGGATTCTGTTTTTATGTATGTACTTATTTCTGTAGCTTTCTAGCTGTCTAGGAAAATCTGTTCCAGGGAACTGACTTCGGCAATTGTGTGAGTTGACTGAGCAAGCTCGGAATCTGTAGGACAAGCAGGCAGGAAAGGAAGATGATGATGAATAGGATGTAACTTCATGTTAACAGGCCTCGCCCCTGCTTTTTAGGTTTTCTGACTCAGTAAACTTAGGTCATCTAGTGATCATCTCAATTACTTAACATCAACTGATTATGACTTTAATGACATCTTTTATATCCCTTTATTTTTTAAAAAATGTTTTCATTGAATTTTTATCTTAAAAAACACTTTATAATTGATTTTGGAGAGGAAGAGGGAGAAAAACATCAATGTGAAAGCAAAACATGGATCTGCTGCCTCCTGCGTGTCTTCTACTGGGATTGAGCCCACAACCCAGAGTATGTGCCCTGACTAGGAATCAAACTGGCAGCCTTTTGGTGCACAGGATGACACCCATTCTGCAGCGTGTTTTGTGCTTTGTTCTGGAAGCTCAATCTTGTCTGTCCCTCCAGCTAACCACTAATTTTAATAGCTACTAAAATATTTTAATAAATAAATCCCTTTCTTATTAATCTAGTCAAGTAAATTTTGTTTACTTTAAAGCACCTGACCAATATCAAAGTTAATTTCTATGGGAAGAAAAGTCACCGTTTCCTTGTAAGACTAAGGCCCTTGGTAAAAAGGACATCTTAGAGATTTCTGGTTCCTGTTTACAAAGCTAGGTTTTTCCATAGGCCATATTCTTTTGCTTTTCAGTTACTAAAATCTGGAAGTCATGCTCTCTGTATGGAATGATACTTCCTGCTCTGCTCCTCTATTTTTCGCTGTGGGTGTCTGAAACAGAAACAGTTAGTGATTATTAGAAATTTTCAAACCTGTTTCGTCCACGGAAATGTCAATAGCTGCCTTTTGCTTCTTAGTGTGGTCATAGCAGAGGCTGCAAGTATAGATTATGTGGAAAATGAAGAGGAAGAATGAGAAGAATAAAACTGAATAGAAAAGATGAAGGTAGACTAGGAAATAAAATTTCTATTTTAATAGGAAAAAGTTTGAATGATAGATTATAACTGTTTTCTCCAAAAATATATATACTATATTTTCTCTTGGCTAGGCTCTGATTAAAGGTTGCTTTATGAAATTCCATAAACAGTCATACTCTAATGCTCTTACCCTACTTAACTTTAATTTAATGGTGTTTTGTATATCTGTGTATTCAAACAAGTATGTGTGGGTTAAACCGTTCCCTTATTACTTACAACAAAATGGTGAAAGACACAGATTATGGAAACAAACTGCCAAGTTTTGTTTTATTGTTATTAAATAATTTTGATTTTGATTGTGGTAAAATATAACATTTACCATTTTAACTGTTTTTAAGTGTGCAGTTTAAGTGGCATTATGTGTATTTACATTGTTGAACAACCATCACCACTATTCATCTCCAGAACTCTTTCATTGTCCTATAGTGAAACTCTACACTCTTTAAAGAGTAACTTCCCCTTCCCCCCAGGCCCTGCAACCACCATTTTACATTAGGTCTCTATGAATTTGACTATTATTATACTTCACATAAGTGGAATCATACAATCTTTATCCTTTTGTATCTGGCTTATTTCACTCACCATGTTGCAGCATGTATGCAAATTATATTCATTTTTAAGGATGAATAATAATTGTATGTATATACTACATTTTATATCCATTCATCTGTTGATGGACATTGGGTTGTTTCCATCTGTTGGCCGTTGTGAATAAAATAATGCTGCTGTGAACATGGGTGTACAAATACCCTTTTGAGGTCCTGCTTTCAGTTTTGTTTGTTTTTTTATATATGCCCAGAAGTAGAATCGCTGAATCATGTTAATTCTGTTTAATTTGTTAAGGAGCTGCCATACTACTTTCCATAGCAGTGGTGCCATTTACATTTCCACCAGCAGTGCACAGGGTACCAGTTTTCTCACATTCTTACCAATACTTGTTTTCTGTATGTTGGACAATAGCTATCTTAATGGGTGGGACATTGTATTGAGAATATTTTCTGTATTCTTGATGCATTTGCCATCTGATCCTGGAGAGACTGCCCCTCCAAGGGCTAGCGAACTCCTAGAGATAGAAAGTGACCCCCTTGTGAAGAGATTTTTGACATACAGACCAATCAGTTCAGAGCCCACATCCCCAATCATCTCCTTTTTCAAACTCTCACACACCAAGATAATCTTCTTCCTGCTCTAAGTTACCCAAAGTCCAGAAACTGGAAAACTAGGGATCACCCTTATAAGCTAGAACCTCCTGAAATTGTTCAAACTATCCAATCCCAAACTTACTCAGTATATCTACCCTGCCTCAGAAAACTCCAATAAAGAGTCTGGGCCTTGCTCTCCCTCTTTCTCCTGCTTCAGACTTACCTCAGTGCTTCCCCCAGTGGTCATCACATACTTGGATTTCTAGAAATAGGAAGTATAAACTTCATGACAATCATTTTCATGTCTGTTTATTATACCTGATTAAAACAAGTGTCAGGTACATTTTTAGAAGAGAAGTATTATCTCATTGTGGTTTTGATATGCATTTCCCCAATAATTAGTGTTGTTGAACAGTTTTCCATAAACTTATTGGCCATTTGTATATATTCTTCAGAGAAATATCTATACACATACTTTGGTTATTTTTGAATTAAGTTGTTGCAGGATTTTGTTGTTGTTGAATTTTTTTTCTGTACTTTGGATATATTCCTTTACCAGATATAAGATTCACAAATATCTTCTCTCATTCTAAGTGTTGCCTTTTGCCTTCGATTCACACACAACTTTTTAATTTTGATAGAGTTCAACTTGTCCGTTTTTTCTCCTGTTGTTTGTGTTTTGGTATCATATCCAAGAAATTGCCAACTACCGTGTCATGAAATACTATCCTTATGTTTTATTCTAAGAATTTGATGGTTTTAGCTTTTATGTGTATATCTTTGATCCATTTAAAGAAAATTTTTATCTATGGTATTAGGTAATTGTTCAAATGTATTCTTTGGAATGTGAATATCTAGTTTTCCTAGTACCATTTGTTGAAAAGATTGTTCTTTCTTTACTGATTGGTCTTGGCATACATGTCAAAAATCATTTGACTTTATATGCAAGGATTTATTTCTGGGATCTCTATTCCATTGGTCTATATGTATGTCTGTCCTTTTGCCACAACCACACTGTTTTGATTACTGTAGTTTTTTTTTTATATTTTCTGTCTCCATTTTTATATTCCCTATATCTTTAAGTTCTCACTGAGATCATTGAGCGTCCTTATAACCAGTGTTTTGGACTCTGCATCTGGAAGATTGCCTCTTTCTATTTTGTTCTTTTTCTGGAGTGGTTTTTTTCTATTCTTTCATTTGGGACATGTTTCTTTGTCTCCGCATTTTGGTGCCTCCCTGTGTTTCTTTTTATGAATTAGGTGGAGATGCTATATCTCCCAGTCTTGGTGGAGCAGCCTTATTTTAGTACATGTCCTGTGGGCCCAGTATAGTCTACCTGATCATCTGAGCCAAGCATTCCAGGTGTGTCCATTGTGTGGATTGTGTGTAGCTCCCTATTGTAATAGAGCCTTGATTGCTGTTGGCAAGTCAGTGGGAGGATTGATCCTCAGGCTGATTGGTTGTGAAGACTGGCTGTAACTTCAGTGGAGGAGCTGTTGTGCAGGGGCTGACCCCATAGAGCAGAATTCATTCTAGTGGGGCTCTGGTGCCTGCTGAGTCTGCCCTTTGAGTGTATCATTTGTAGAGGTAGTTGGGTGTTGGTCTGGTGTGGTCTGAAGCTGGCCACCCAGTATATTGGTTCTGGGACCTTTTGGAAGGTGAAATTCAATGTTGGGTGCTGCCTGTGTCTTGCCTGGGCCACCTGGTAAGACATGCAAACTGATCTGTAAATGGTTGCTACATGTAGGCTTGGTGGTGCCTGGGAGAGACTAAACTGCAAACTGAGGCCAGCTGAAGCTCATGCAGGGCTTGATGCTGCTTAGCAAGAATACAGGGCACATCATTGTCAGATGCTGATTATTGGTGTTCGTGAACCTTTGAATCAGTGGTTCTCAACCTTGGCTGCACATTAGAATCACCTGGGAATCTTTTTAAAATCCTGATTTCCGGGCCTCATCCTCCGGAAATTCTGTTTCTTTGTTACTAATGTTGTGGCCCCACCCCATAACAAAGTGAACCACTGCTTTGAATGATTTTAGGAAAGTTTGAAGCATGAGACACAATAGGCCATTAGTATGGGGAAAGTTAGTGGATGTGGGTTGGGTGGGCCAGTAATGTTCAATGGGTTGGGATCTTACCAGAGCAGGGTAAACAGTGAAAGCCAGATTGATTGAGACTCAGATATGATGCTAGACTTTAAAAAAAGAAAAGAAAGAAGAAGAGAAATTGTCAGCTGGGCTCAGCTGAGGTTGTCTTCCAAACTTATTTGGTTGTTAGTGGAATTCAGTTCCTTGCAGACTGAGGTCCTATTTTTTCCTCCTAGCTCTCCAGTAGGGGTTATTCTCAGCTATGAAAGGCCACCCTCTAACCAGAAAGTCCTCTTACACCATGCTGACTTATTTCTTCAAAGCCAGCAGCAGACTTCCCTTCTTTTATGAAGGGCTCAGCACCTCTTTCATGGTCTTACATGATTAGGTCAGGCGCCCAGGGCAATCTCAAGTGATTAACTTAAAGTCAGTTGGTTAAGGACTTATTCTTTAAAATTTTCTTATAGAATAATCTAATTACAAGTGATATTACACATTTACAGTCTCACCCCCACTCAAGGATCAGGAGTTTATAAGGACATGGTTCAGTGGAGGGTTTGAATCCTGCGTACCACAGATTGCAGAAAAATAGTCTGGAAAGATACACACCAATATAACATTGATAATATTTATTACATTAGAAATGTGATGGGGTGGGGAGAGTAAGTCCCTTGGCCCTGAGGTAGAATAAAGAACAAAACAAAACAGCTGTAGAAAAATAGGGAAAGAGCCGCATTATAAAGTTAAGTACATGTGTGGACTACAAAATTATCTATACCATAGAATAAAAATGTAATTTTTAAATATGCACATAGACTAAGACTGGAAGTTGTATTAGGAAAAAACAAACTTCAGGATGGAATTTTTGTTGATATTTGCCTTGAATTTATTTTAGTAGAAAGTTTTCAGTAAAGCAAAAAATCAAGAACATGAAACATTTTTATACCCTGCATCAATCCTGGAATGCCAGTTCCTATAAGAAATGTTAGCAGTTCATGGGAAGAACTGTTTTGTGTGTTTTTCTTTTAATTTTTTTTATTTCAAGTGTTTTCCTTGTCCAGAGGGTTAAAGTTTAAGGCAGGTAAGGAACAGTTTCATGATGCCAGGAGGGAAAAGATCCTTCTGAGAACTCAGTTTCTAAAAGGTAGCAACCCAGTATGCCTTTCATTTTCCATAGAATGCGACCCCTTTGACATAATCTAATTCATGTCATCCACTAATACATGAAGGCGGATGGATGATAAAATGCAACTTAAATTGGAGCTTAAGAATAATTTGAAGATGCTATTGTTCTTTGTGGCTATTTTTAGGCACATGGAAGCCCCAATTCTGCTCAATAATTTCTTCTTTATTTCCTTCCCCACAAACATTATATTAAGGTGTCATTCACAGCTGCGGCAGGAATACAAAACTGTTTGGAATAACTAGGATAACAGCAGCTCTCTCATAGTATGTGGCTCTCAAAAAAAAAAAAAAAATCATCACATCACCGCAGATCTTTCTTTTGATGTGTTCAGTATTTCCAGATCCATCTTAAAATGACAAATTAAGACATTTGTGCAACAAACTCTGACATTGGTGTGAATGGAACTGTGCCTGGTTCTATTTAGTTTTTATTTTTATTTTTTTTCTGGCCTAGACCTTTGATGGTCTCAAAATGCTTTGAATTTCTTCAAAAGCAACTCACCAACTACTGGTAGTAGAGAAGAATCCTCACATTTTCCAGCTCAGCCAGTGTGCATGACCCCCTGTTGAAAGAGGCTTAGGTATGAAGCTGAACCCTGAAGCGTGCAGTTGTGGAAATCATATTCTCAAATTATTAATTTTCAAAACTTATTTCTTATGCAATTGCCTTGAAACACTGTAAAATTTAACATAAACTACAGCTTAATAATAATTGGCTATAAGCTTTTTTCTGTGATCATAGACTTTGCTTGCCTATCTCATTTTACTATATTCAGAAACCTACTGTGAATTTTTATAACAATGATATACCAACATGATGTTTAGGAAATTCTTTTCAAATACAATTTATAATTGGTTATAATCTATGAACTATACAGAACCCATCCGAAATGCAAATTAACTACTATGTCCATTAGAAGAGAATGTCTAGAATGTTTAAGTTATATTTTTCTGTTATCTTGAAACTATTAGTTTTTACATTTCAAAATATTTTTTTTTCTTTCACTGAACACTATTTATTGGGTGTCTAATCTGTTCTGCAATGAATACATTTTTGCGTGGTATTATGATACAAAAGTGAACACTATAAACAGCATCTTTGCCTTCATGGAGCATATAACATTCCTGCTGAGACATTTAGCAGTCATAGGCTATATGTAAGCTATGATCATGTTTTTCTATTAGCATTTGGTGAGTACCTATTGGTGCATTTTATGGTCAGACAGTTAACGTGCACTGACTGACAGATGCCAGGCACTTGTCAATGTAATTTCAGATGACAGGCTGAAATTACATAAATACATAAGGAACTTGAAAAAGCAGCAGGAAACAGACCCCCTAAATGTAATTAAACTTGCACATGATAAAATATGTAAATGTAGAGATAAACGTAGAGAGTCAATGAAGAAAATAGAGTGCACTCTTGCCTGTCCTACGTATGCCGTATTTATGTATGGATGTACATAGTTATCTACCTGCCTATCTATTGGTGGAAATGCAAGACAAGATTATACAAGGAAGATTCCACAGAGAAAGTAAGCCTTGAACTGTATCCAGGGAGTGAAAATGGGACCCATTTTATACACTAAGGTTGGAAAAAAGCAAATTAATTTATGAAAGTGAAAAATGCTTAGGTCAGAAACAGACTCTACCAGCAAAGATTAATTGCATGCCTGGCATATCCCAGGTATAAGGCATAGTTGTGTGGTAGATGCTGCTGGTGCTCTTCTGTTTCCCCTCAGCCATTACCATTCCCCGCCCCAGTGACCCTGTCTAGTGCTCCTCTCTCTGCCAGAGTGCTTTCTCTATTGACCAGAGCCTACTCTGTCCATGCATGTGGATAGAGGTACTGGGAAATAAACTCCCTTCAAAATTGGCTTGTAACCAATGATTGAGGGAGGTTGGTGGGATAAATACCACAGCTCCTTGCCCTGAGGTAGGATACATTTAAGGTGTGTACTCTAGACAGTTTTCCAGAATTCCCCAGCAGGAGACAAATCTAATTGTTCACAGTGGCCATCTATTTGATAGCGTATGCTTATGGCCGCCTTCCCGTCTCTATCATTTCCACATTCTCTAAGGCAGTGGTTCTCAGCCTTCCTAATGCCGCGACCCTTTAATACAGTTCCTCATGTTGTGGTGACCCCCCAACCATAAAATTATTTTCGTTGCTACTTCATAACTGTAATTTTGCTACTGTTATGAATCGTCATGTAAATATCTGATATGCAGGATGTATTTTCATTGTTATAAATTGAACATAATTAAAGCATAGTGATTAATCACAAAACAAATATGTAATTATATGTGTGTTTTCCGATGGCCTTAGGTGATCCCTGTGAAAGGGTTGTTCTACTCCCAAAGGGGTCGTGACCCACAGGTTGAGAACCGCTGCTCTAAGGGATCCCAGATCACTTCCTAAATAAACTACCAGCACTTGAACCTTTGTCCCAGGGTCTGTGCCTGGGAAAACTCAACCTAGGACACTGCCCATTCCTCATGAGCCATAGTTTCTGCCTTTAAAGAGCTTTCAGTCAAGTGAGCCTCCCCCCGCCCCCAAATCATGTCATCATTCTAGTACCCAAATCAAATCCACTATTTAGAATCAACGAATTGTGCACTCGTTACATGATTAAAATGCCCACCTACATGTACAACAGTACTTCAAAGGTGGTTTTTCCAAAATGTTTATTTTTCTACCATTACAAGAACTTAAATCCAGTTTCTGATTTCCAGACTAAGGTTCACTCCATAAAATGAAGCTCTGTCAGGAAGGAAGTTTAGGAGAAGGTAAGCAGGTGCAATTGAGATTTCCAAAATGGCTGTAGACATTGTTGCACAACAAATCACCTTGAAACTTGGTGACTTAAAACAATTATCATTTATGATTGCAAACAAATGTCTGAGTCGTGTGGGTGGTTCTGCTGACCTGGGTGAAGTTCTGCCGACCTTGGCAAGTCTAGCTTCTGTATCTTTGACCAGCTGGTGGTAGCTAAAGGCAAGCAATTGGCTGGCTGGGACAGTGGGAATGACTCAGGCTTGTTCACGTGACTTAGGCAGGCGTCCCAGAGAAAAAGTGGGAATGTGCAAGGACTTTGAGTCCTATGTTCAGAACCGTAAGGTAATTATACTACTTCCTATTCATTATGTCAGGCCACAGACCAACTGAAACTTAACAGGTGAGGAAATAGCTCCACCCCCTGATGGGAACTGCTGCAGTATCACTTTGCAAAAGTCTGTGAATGCCTGGAGGGAAATGCTTGCAGCCATTTTGTTGCAAATGACCTATCACTTTCTTGAGAGTGTGGATTTAAGTGTGGTCTATGCTCATCAGATGCCTCATTCCATATTAACCACAGTGTAATTTTATTTGGCCACACTGCCACCGCCTTTTCTGTTATCTTCCTCTTGGCCGTTTTCTAATATTTCAGAAAATTGAGTTTCTGGTGTACATATTTTATTATTTTAATTGGTGTTCTGAAGCTGTAGATGTGTCTCCTGAGTTGCTTAAAATATGGAACGTCCATTCGAAATTGTATTCCCCAGTTTTTAGAATAAGTACTAATAGGTAAACATGCACAGTGTGAAAGGGATTGGGGGAAGGGGAAAGGCTGTACATGGGTAACGACCTGTCAAGAAATAGCCAGTCAGAAAAAGACAAGCACCGTATAATTTCACTCATATGTGGAATTTAATGAACAAACTGAACTGCCAAGCAAAATAGAGACAGACTCAGAGAGAGCAGGCAGACAGGTCTGTTGGGGATGTGTATATGTGTGTGTGTGTGTGCAGGGGGTGGGGGGGAGGGATTATTGTGTGTCAGGTCGGGGTAATGGTATTGATTTTTCAAGGGAGCAAATGGATAAGCCACAGAGCCTGAACTTAAGCCTCTGACCCTACAATTCAGTTGCTGATAGTGATAACTTGCCTGGTAATAAAAGCTGTATTGCCCTCTTTCCCCCTCCTGTCCCAATTCCCCACTCTCCTACCAGTATATTCTAGCAGCGCATCCCAAATAAAGCACTTGCACTAAAATTCTTGCTCAAGACCGGCCTCTGGAGGAGTCCAAACTAAAACACGCATTTGTACTGTTATTTCTCCTTTCATCCATCTCTTTAATTTCTGTTTTGATGCCAAAGAAAACAATTTCCAAAGAGTGATTTCGATATGACACTTTCAAGACTTCGGCAGTGTTCCTGAAAAGTCAGAATACACATGATCATGATTGGTTCTCTCTGCAGGATTGATATGTTCTGTGGCCATCAGCTTCATCTCATGATTTTTATCAGGATTAATTGCCTGAAGGACTCTGGCTTGGAAATGTTTTCCTTGATTTTCTTATGAGGAAGGAATATTTGTGTATTACAGGAAAGTCCTCTCTCATCTGCTGACCTTAAGTACTTCAGGAAAAGAGACCTTCCATATTAGAATAATGCAAAGCCTTTTTCCATTATAGCTAATACTAAAGCATGAGAGTTTCACTAATGGTTAAATCCTTATTAAGTTTAATTATAAATAGATGGGCATATAGCATTCCAGCCCATGCCCTAATGGTTTATGGAATACAAATGTGCTGGAGTATTGCTGTTTAAGTCCGAAGCAGGAGAAGAGGCCCAGCAGTGACAAGGGCGAGCTTAGGACAAAAGCCAGTGCTAAATGTTAGTCAGACAGATTAACATGGGATAGCACATCCTTCCATTAGTTACTCATCAGCAAACACAGAAAAAAAAATGAGAAGCTGCATTATAGCTCTTTGGTGTACTTTTTAAAATGAGAAAATAGAAAAGCACAGAAGCTGAGCAAGGACCCAGGGTCATGCATCCATCTAAGCTGCTGAGCTGTCAAAACACTAAGTCCTCTCCATTTTAATCTGTTGTACAGTAGGCATCACAAGGAATGTAAAATACAAGAGGCTGATTCAGGACCAGCAGGTGTGGCTAGTGGTGGAATGTCGCCCAATGAACCAGGAGGTCACGGTTCGATTCCAGGTCAAGGCATATGCCTGGGGTTGTGGTCTTCATCCCTGGTATAGGGTGCACAGGAGGCAGCTGATCAATGAGTCTTTCTCATCATTGATATTTCTATCTCTCCCTCTCTCCCTTCCTCTATGAAATCAGTATGTTTATAAAAGACTGATTCAGTCATTTCAAACTTTAGCATACACTAGAACACCTGGGGTGCTTGTGAAAACAGATCATTGTGCTCAGTCACCCAGACTTTCTGACTCAGTCAGTGGAGATGGGATGAGGACCCTGAGATTTGCATTTCTAACCAGTTCCCAGATGATACTGATGTTGTTAGTCAGGCACCATATTTTGAGAATGATGGCAGTTATGGAATAGTTTTTTCTAAAATGGATCTCAGCTGATACTCATGCAAGGCCCCTGCCTGGCCTACCCCACTGGCAGACACTGGGGAATGCTATGCATCCATGATCTGGGCAGAGGATGTGAGAGGCAGAATGCCAAGGAATTAGTCTCAAAACTAGGCTGCCAGGAAGAATTCAGATTTGCAAAGATGAGAATGAAGCACAAGCAGAAAATAAGACTGAATATTTGAATGTGGAGCCCAGAAAGTACCAAGGTTCAGAATCACAACTCTTGTTCTTCCAACCAGTTTGCTTCCCATCTGGCTCTGTGTGGGGAGTGGCTACAGTGTTTGGACAGGCGCAAGCCTTGGACTGATGCGAGGGCACAGTCCTCTCATTGCCACGTGCAAGTCCCAGTTTGGAGGGCAGGGCCCCCCCAGCACAATTATAGCCAACAGCTATACAGTGGGGCCTTGACTTACGAGTTTAATTCGTACGGAGACCGAGCTCGTTAAGGAGCTCGTTAACTCAAATTACTCTATAAACTCAATGCAAAAAATTGGCCAAGAGACAGCTGGTATCTCAAAAAACTCTTTAGTCAGGACACTCGTAAGTCAAGGCCCCACTGTAGTTGTAAGCTTGAACCTATGGTCTGAACATGTGGCCCCATGTGCCTGAGTGATGTGGGCTTGATAGAGTTCAGGTGCATGTAGTTGAGTAGGATTGAAACCCATGAGAATGTTGTAAACATCTTGATCATGCCCTTACTTTGCCTCGTGGCATCTGCTATAAAGACACAGCTTGTGGGCGTGGTCGCTGTCTCTCAGAGAAGCAGCATCCCACCGAGACCCAGCTTTCATTCTCTTGTCCATCTTTTCTAAGCCTTTCAGCCGTCCCCACTCAGGTTCACCCTGGACCGTGCTGGCGCGGCACAGCTCTGGACAATGTGGGGAGGAGAGACATTTGTCATCCTAGGTAAAAGCTGAACTATGAGGAATAAAAGCACAAAATTCAAGCAACCTCATGCTGTTTTCCTCTAACATCTGTGTCGGCCACTGATTGTTCCTCATTGTGGAGACTTCTGGTGCGTGGCTGGATATAACCCCACTCCAGGATGCTCTTGGCAGTGCTCTTCTCCCCATCATGTTCAGTCATCCCTTCATCCTCATTTTCTTCTGCTCCAGATCGCTGTTGACTTGTGAGAAGTTCTTCTCCATCTCTCTTGATTAAATACAACACCTTCATTCACAAATACCAGGTGGGAATTGTATTTAATGCAAATATCTTAGACTTCATAATCTTGCATAACTGATTTTAAAATCCTACCTCTGCAATTTACTGGCTTTTAAATCTTGACCAAGTTATTAAACCTCCTTGAGCTTGGCTTTCTCACCTGTCTTATTCAGCTTGGGTTGCCATAACAATATCACAGACCTGTGGCTGCAACAACAGAAATTAATTTTCTCACAGTTGGAGGTTTGAGGTCCAAGAGCAGGGTGCTGGCAAAATCAGTTTCTGGTGCAGGCTCTCTTCCTGGCTTCCAGATGGCCACCTTGCAGGTGGCTTGTAGATGGCTACCTTCTCATTGTGTTCCCATATGGCCTTTCCTCTATGCATGAGTGGAGAGGGAGGGAGAGAGAAAACCTATGAGGATGGAGAAATGTCTTTTACATGAGAGATTAGGAAACATAAAAGAAAGAATCGACCGTGTGTGCTTGTGTTAATGGTATTATCTGGAACAGAATAAAAAGATCAATGGAAAATGTGGTGAAATCTATAATAGTATTGTGCCAATGTTAATTTCTTAATTTAAGTGTATGTAAGATTTAAACTTAGGAGAAGCTGGGTACAGGGTGTACAAGAACTCTATATACTATCTTTGCAACTCTTCTGTAAAAATATCTCAAAATATAGTTTTTGAAAGCATAGCTTTCATCAGGAAAGAGCTAGAGGTTGTGACATAGGTTTTTGATAGCCTTGTATGGGGCAAGCGTGTGTTTCTATGAAGACAGGTTTGTTTTTTCTAAGAACAGCTAAAGTGCATTCAGAAACAAGTTGTGGCAGAGAAATGCTGTGTGTTCAGCAAAATCAATTTCCTCTTTTCTCTGGCCTCAACCTTACACTACATCTCCCAGCCTCCTTTGCAGTTATTTGCAGTCCTGTGACCATATCCGGTATGAGGACAATGACAACAGTAACATACAATTCTTCCAGGCCTGGACTACAGGAACCTCCCATAATGGATCCTCTGTGTTCTCTTTTCCCCATCTAAAACCCTAGGAGGAGAATGAATAAAGCAGAAGGAAATGGGGCTCTGAATGAGCATGCAGGGCTGCCATCCAATCAAACATTCATTTTGAGCTTTCAGGGAATGAGAGAGTGTGGGGGAGGAGTTAAATCACTGAAATTGGCTACTTACCCAAGTAATGCAGAAGTCTGGGTACCAAGCTGTAGAATTTAACAGGGCAGTCCTGTGGCTTTTTTTGTTTGTTTGATGTTGTTGTTGTTGTTGTTAATCCTCACCCAAGGATATTTTTTCCATTGATTTTTAGAGAGAATGGAAGGGAGGGGAAGAGACAGAGAGAAACATCTATGTGAGACACACATCAATTGGTTGCCTCCTGCAAATGCCCTGACTGGGGCCAGGATTGAGCCTGTAATGAGGTAAATGCCCTTGATTGGAATCAAACCTGATACCCTTCATTCTGAGGGCTGATGCTCTAACCGTTGAGCCAGAACAGCTAGGGCAGAGCAGTGTTGTTCTTAGTTAAGCATAAGTTGACTCTGTAAAAAACAAAACAAAACAAAAAACAAAAAAACTTCAGAGGAGGTAACTTATTTCCACTATGAAATTCTGTGGTGGATATTTTCAAATGAGATATTATTTGAATGGATGCATTCTGGTATTTGTACTTTAATGGTTTACATTCATATGTAATTTAAAGGCTGTAAACTTCATGAAGACAGGGACCATGACTATCTTATTTTTTATTGGATTCAACACAGCACCTAATTCCTTAATTGAGTCAAGAAAATATGGAAATAACTGAATGACTGATTTATTAGTTCATGCTGAATGAGGAAAGGGTTTTTCTTTTATTATTTTTCAATTACAGATGGCATTCAATATTATTTTATATTAGCTTTAGGTGTTCAGCATAGTGGTTAGAAATTTATTTAATTTGCAAAGTGATTCCCCCATAAGTCTAGTACCCACCTGGTATCATACATAGTTTTTGCAGTAATATTGATTATATTTCCTATGCTATACTTTTCATTGTATATTTTTAGACAAACAGCAGTGAATGTAGTAATTTTGTCATTGACATACATTATTTTATATCTCAACTGTCTTTGAATTAATAAGACCGAAACCACGTAATGCTTTTTTCCCATGCTTTGTGTTGTCTTGTAGTTTAAAAGTTTTTGCCTGGCCCTGGCCAGGGTTAGAGTGTCGCCCAAGTACCAAAGGATCAAGTGTTTGATTCCCAGTCAAGGGCACGTACCTGGGTTGCAGGTTCCATCCCCAGCCTGGGATGTGGGTGGGAGGCAACCAATTGATGTTTCACATCCATGTTTCTCTCTTCCTCTCCCTGTCTCCACCCCACCCCCTCTCTCTCCCATTCGTGCCCCCCCCTCCCTACCTCCTACTCTCTCTAAAAATCAATGGAAAAAATATCCTCAGGGGAGGATAAACAAAGTTTTTGCCTGACACATCATAAATACTAAGTAAGTATTTGCTTAATTAAGGAATTTTACAAGTACTTATCAATTGTTTTGTTAAATTGGGGTTGTGTGTAAATGAGGACTACATCATATATTGATTTAGATAGCTGAAGTTATAGGTACATAGAGAGGAGACCATCATTGAACATAAATGTGTGTGTGTATATATATATGTATATATATATATGAAACAAATTATATACATATATATAACTATATACATAACTGAAATTATATATATATAACTGAAACTATATATATTATAACTGAAACTATATATATAATTGAAATATATATATCTAACATATATATAACTGAAATTTTATATATATGTGTGTATATATATATATATATATATATTCTACAGGGGCACATTGCACATTATAGGTTCTAGATGAAATGTAATTAGTGTTTAACATGAGATAACATTGGAGAAAAACTTACTCTTATTTTGACTGATGAAGGAAACTCCCAGCACTTCATCTATTGAATGAAAGCAATTAAAGGAATAAGGTTGAAAAAGTTAGCATGCAGTTCTAAGAATGAATTAGAGTAAAATTTTCCTCTATAATAAATCCAGTTATTGCAAGAAGATCCATAAAAGAAATTAAGCTGTGAGATGTCCTCTTGTGAGATATTGATATTCTAGTTTTTGCTGTGTGCAGGGTTTCCCAGAAACTGCTAAAGTTAATTTTTTTAATTCTACCCTTTAAATTACAACTGCCAAGAGGAAAAATAAAGGAGATTGACAATAGAAATATATGTTATAACTAAAACTAAGAACATGTCTGTATTAATAAAGTCTTCTAATTAACAGTTCCACAGAATAAAGTAATGTGGCATGGAAGAAATATCATTCTGAAGCTGACATAAAATAATGGTAAAATAAATACCTTTGTGGCAGGACAATTACAGATTTATAAATTTGTGTGTTGAATCCACTGCTGTGTAATAAGCAAACTGAATGAGGGCTACAGTGTTTTGCACTCTGTATTTCTACGCCGACCCAACCCACACCCATTCCAGTCAAGTAGATGCCATTTCCCATTTGTTCTCTTGCTTTGGCTGAAATTTAGAGAGAAAAGTAAATCCCTTGAAAGTACCTTTTCTTGTATTATGTTTTAAAAGCTAAAACCCAGTAAGGCACTCCTGAGAAGCTAGCCACGGGTTTCAGTAGGATAGGGAGATGAGTGCTTGTCAAAGAGGAGAGGTATAAAAAAGTGAAGGAAAAATTTCTCCAAAGATGTAAAGAAAACTGAACTCTGTGGGTCCATCTAGAAGCAGTAAACCAGGATTCCACTCCCCTAGCCCTACACACTCCAGAAATCATCAGGACCTCTGAGCGGATAGCTGTGCTGTGCATCTAGGAGTTTGGACAGAGTCGAGGGATTTTAATAGCACATGAAAATTCTTGTCTCAAGTTGCCTGCAATACTGCCGAGCTATCAGGCTTCAGGGGGCAGGTTAGTGGAAGATAAAGAATTTATTGGAGATCACGTGTCCTCACTGAGTGTTGTGTCTGAGATCCCATTCAAGTATCATTCGAGGCATTGCCAGTTGTAGGGTGGAGGAATGAGGCAGGATAAAGGGAGAGTCGTGGGATAGCTCCTACTGATGAATAAGGTTTAGTTTCCCTCCAGGCTTGAAGTTGGATTTAATGTGATTGAAAGAGTACAGTTGACTTTGAATCATAGTGGTAACAAATTTATACCTCCTACACATTTTTAAGATTATGTTATATGGTATATTAGCCAATAACGCATTTTACTTGAACTAAATAATGACTGTTTTTGATCTCAGAGGCAATTCTTAAAGCAGAAAATGCATGCGTGAACAGAAAATTTTCTTTGAGTAATAAATTGATATGAATGCTGTTTCCAGTTACTGGTGCCATTTCCAAATTAAACAACCTTTTGACTATTATAATTCAGCTGAACAGATGAAAAAGGGGTTGAAATGTATTTTCTGTTTTGCCATCTAAAATACATCCACTAATGCAGTTAATTCTAATGCTGCATTTCTTTTCCATTGACCTATAGATTAGAATTTATATAAAATGATGGCTTAAATATATTCAGTGTTGAAGGAGCATCTTGGAATTGAGATACTTCTGTTAGATCTTGTGAACTCCACATGCATCTATTTGCTATTCATTAATTTCCCAACCACAGGTGTTATATTGCTGTCCACAATTATTTACCCCTTTCTGGAATCGTACTCACTGTCCATTTATAGCTCCTCCCACTAGAGTACATAGAGTTTACTCCCCTAACCCACTGATGCTGAGCTTGACCATGGGATATACTTTGGTCAATGGAATATTTGTGGATCTTCTGCATGAAGAGATTTAAATGGGCTCCCTGGCCAAATGAACTTGACTTCTTGTGTTCCTGCCTTTTATCATGAGAAGAATCTGCCTTCAGTAGCCACTATTTTAAGAAGGATGACAGCCATTTAGTTCATATCTGGACCCAGACTGCAGCCTGGCTCCAAGCCTGGTTGAGCCCTACTTGGATCAGCCAAAGCCCAACTGACCTGGAGATATAAGAATGATAAGTAGTAAATGTGTGTTGTTAGTCACTGAGTTTGTTATGCAACATATATTGTATAGAGCAGACTGATGTGTCTATTCAATCTTCCCACATCAGTAGATCTCTAAGCTGCGTGTGGTGCCTTGAATATTTAGGTTAGCCTTTTCTATTTATTCCTCCTTATCTAAAACCAATGAAAATTTATATACTATGGCCTCAATTCAGCTTGGAACAAGCTTTCACTTAGATTTTGATTCAGCATTTAAATTCAGTTTATTTCAGGAAAGAATTGATAGTACTGAGGAAGGAGTGAGATTTAAACATTAGTTAAATATTATTCCAAAGGTCAGACAGACAATTAACTATGAAAATGCAGAAAGATCATGTGCTCCTGGAGAATTACAAAAATTGTGTTCTGATTTTCACTTTATCTGGCCCTTACAAAAGTAAAAAAAAAAACTTAATAGATAAAAAAGGGGAGAAATGTTTTCAGTGGAAAGAGCATTAATTTATCAACTTTTAATTTTCTCACTGAACACATGTCTAACTTCAGTGAACCTGGTGTTAGTGATACAGAGATAAAGAATACAATCACCGCCCTAACCGGTTTGGCTCAGTGGATAGAGCGTCAGCCTGCGGACTCAAGGGTCCCAGGTTCGATTCCGGTCAAGGGCATGTACCTTGGTTGCGGGCACATCCCCAGTAGGGGGTGTGCAGGAGGCAGCTGATGGACGTTTCTCTCTCATCGATGTTTCTAACTCTCTATCCCTCTCCCTTCCTCTCTGTAAAAAAATCAATAAAATATATATTTTTAAAAAGAATACAATCACCATGCCAGGGTGCTGAGCATGGCAGGAGGGAGAAATGCTGGGGTGGGACAGACATCAACTTCTTTGGATGAGACAGGACCCAGTTCAGAACCCAGGAGCTGAGCAGTGAAACATTGAGTCCACACACCTGTGCAGCTTTGGGGAGAAAAAACTATTTCTCTCATGTGATCTGTTCCAGAAAGGGTTCCAGAGAACTGTTTAACTCACAAGTCAGACTACACATAAGCTGGTATTATGAGGACTTTTCATGTAGCCAGAACCCCTGGAAAAGGGTATGAGGAAGAGCATTTATCCCCAGGGAAGAAAACTTCCCTGGAGATCTACAGGATGCCAGCATTCAAGTCACTGGGACAATTTGGATTGGTGACTGGTTAGCTTTGTGTTGGGGTGCAGGGACAGGAAGGAGTTAAAGTGGAAGAAGACATTTTTAGTTTTGGTTTTTGATGTATAATATTGAATATGATGGTCAAAGGAATTGGGGAAAGAGATGTAAAATCTACCCACTAAATAGAAATACTACTATAATGCTGTGAAGCAAACCACCCCAAAATTAATAGTTTAAAATAATAACCACTTAATGTTTTTGTTTTTGTTTAAGAGTTTATAGGTTTAGTGTATTGGTTCTGCTGATATGAACCAGACTGGCTGATCTTGGCTGGACTCACTCATTCTTCTGATGTCAGCTGCAGCTCAGCAAGGTCGATTTGCTGGTTAACTCTGGGCTCACTCTTATATCTGAGGACTTGACCAAGATAAACTATGCTAATTCAGCTCTGTTCCATGAGGTCTCTCTCATCTACCAGGTGAGTTCAGACTTATTCCTACAGCAATCGGGAAGGGATCTGAATGAGTGAGAAGTTCATAGATATTCTTAAGGCCAAGGTTCAGAACTGGCTTCCATTGTATTTATTACTTTCTTTTGGCTAAATCAAGTCTAATGTTGCCCAGATTCCAGAGATGGAGGAGAGATTTGGCCTCTTGATGGAGGAATTGCAAAGTCACATTCAACATGAGTACTTTAGACTGAATTTTGTCCCATCCCCAGTTCATATGTTGAAGGGCCTAACTCCTGATGTGATGTTACTTGGAGAAATGGCCTTTGGGAGATAACTAGGGTTAGATGACATCAAGAGGGTTGGGCCCCGATGAACGAATCAATGCCCTTATAAAAGAGACAACAGAGAGCTTGTTCTTTCTCTCTCTGTCATGTGAGGACAGCTAGAAGGCAGCCTTCTGAAAGCTAGGAAGAGTGCTTTCATCAGATCCTGATCTTGCTGATTTCAGACTTTTAGCTCCCAGAACTGTGACAAAATTAATTTCTATTGTTTAGCCATTCAGCCTATGGCATTTTGTTATGGCAGCCTGAGCTGACTGATACAGAGAGGGCTAGAGAACTAGGGTTCCTTTTGTAGTCACCTACTATAATGAACAACCTCTTTCAGTTCCCAATTTGATGGCTGGCACTGTGTTAGGGACTTTACCAACTTGATGATAGCAATTCTACAAATGATTCTACAAATGAAGAAAATGAGTCTTGAAGATGTTCAACTTGTATACGATCATACAGATGTTAGGTGGTAGAATTAGGGTAGTAGTTCTGACTCTCTAAAGCATAAATTCTTTCTGCCATTCCTCCCACTGTTTCCCTAAATCACTGGCTCCCAACTATCCCCCCAATAGTTGGTCAATTGAAACAACCAGTTCTGCCACCGCAGGAATCTGAAGAGTGAGATGAAATGGCTATGTGGTTGGAGATTGTCATAGTCGGCCTGGCCCATGCTGGGGATGCTTGGCAGGAATAAAGGGTAACTTGAGGTTGACAGAGTGAAATGAGACTTTACAAGGAGGTTATTACCTATCATCTAAAGGGCCAGGATTCAATATCTTCATGTCCAAGGAGGCCTAATGAATTCTGCTTCCAAGGGTCAATATTTGTAAGAGAATGGGAGATGAGAGTGTGACTGCTAGGTAGGGACAATCCTTGCCCTCTAATAGGGTGTCAGTATCATATCATCTAATGACATCTGGTTGATGTCAGGGATGCTGAAAATAGGCTCTACTGCAGAGAAAGTGGTGGCAGGCATGAGGCTAGAGGCTTGCAGTTCCCCAGTTAACTGGGGTTCTGGAATGGGAGCTGGCAAGAGAATTATAAGTTGATGCAAGCATGGGCATTTTCTATTCTGTTCTTTGCTGTGCTTTCAGCATCTTAAACAATATCTGGTACATGCAGACATGAAGGAAGTGTTTGCTGAATCATGAAAATGAGGATATAACCTGATACAAGGGGCACCCAAAGGACTAAATTATTAAAACTTCATGGGATAAGAAGTGAGAAAATCTCAGGTGTTTTTAGAGCCTCATTGGTAAAGGAGGTTGTGTGGTGGGGAGGGCAGGGGAAGGGTGGGTGACAGAGCACCAACTATACACTAAGACTTCTCACTAATACAGAGACCAGCAGTGATTGTCAAAGTGTGGCCTGCAAACCACCAGATGAATAAGAATTTAGGGTGGGGATGTTCTGTAGCTTCCATTTTGACAAAATTGAACTTGGGGATAGGAGGTTATCATTCCTATCAACCAAACTAGTGCTGCTCAGAGTGAAGTTGCAGACTAGCAGCATTAGCAACATCCGGTTCTTTAGTAGAAATTCAAAGTTTCCAGCTCTGCTCCAGACCTACTGAATCAGGATCTCTGAGGGGGAGGCCTAGGAATCTGATATTTAGAGAGCCCTCTAGGTAATTCTTGTTTGTGCTAATGTTTAAGAAGCACTGAGCTGAAAGAGACTGAAGAGGCCTCCTTGGTATCATCAGTAGTATGTCAGATTCCTTTGAATTTTCTCTGCTATTGCTGTGTCATATACACTAAAATTGATCATCTGGATCGGAAACATTGTTACTTTTTGACTAAAGAGTAAATGGAAATTGGTATATATCTGAGCAGATTGTGAACGTGTTCTTCTTGGTCACCAATAGACTAGTTGCTTTGCTTGTATAGCTCTTTGAATTACTGTGAGGAAATTCAGAAACATTCAGGGGGGTTGTGTAAAATAATGTTTCACAATATGGGTTTGGGGTTTATAAGTCCAGAGATGTGGGGCAAATGTATTTCTTTAGTGTCAGCTTATTTACCTATAAAATAAGCAGCATTTACCTCAGAGGATTGTTGGGAATATTTAAAAAGGGAAAGCATATAATGCATATATAGTACCACGTACCTGCCATGGTGAGTGTCCAATAAATGTTAGTCACTATCATCATTACTATTGTAACTGCAATAAATATTAATATGTGGTGTACTGCCTTGAGCCTTTTCAGTTATATCATGGGTCAGAGTGCGTTTATAGCACAATATGCATATTTTTTAAAAAAAAAATATGGTCTCAGCTATAGATGAATAAAATATAAAAACCACATCTTTCATTCTGCGCATCAAATTTTGCTTTTGCCATGTAATGTGAATATAGGTCTCTTTGGGTCCAAGCACCACTTGTGGGCAGAAATTTCTTTCTGATGTACCTCCAACATGACGCTGAAGATCAAACAGAAATGAGAAATAAAAAATTCTCGCATGAAAAGTGACACAGGATACATTTGTTAATGAGTAGATGAATGTTGTTCAGCCCTGAAAAGAAACAGCACCTGGAGCAAAGAAATGGCTTTTGTAAAACTCGGCATCCTCCTTTAAACTATTTTCTTTTAGCTCCCAAGTTCTAAAGGTGCAATTTGTGTGCACAAAGAAAAAAATAAGCATGAGCCCAGGAGGGTAAAGATGAATCTGACCAATTGCCCCTATTTTCCCTCTCCTGCCCACCCTAGTCTCACTGATGGCTTCAGAAAGAAGGCAGAGGCTGCAGCCTGGGCTGGAAAATAGAATCCTTTCAGGCCCCAGGCAATCCTTCTGTTAGGAAAGGTCAAGGTCAGGCACCAAGAACATCAAAGTGGAGTAAGGTCTTTGGGGTAAAGAAAGAGATTGCATCCCTGTGAGGAGTTAAAAGGAGGAAGCCAAAATCCATATGCTGTTGTTTCCTCAGGAGAAAGACAGTACAGATTTCACCAGAAATGTGATTGACTGTTTTACTCCTAATTTGTGTTACCTGAGATCACTATCTTTATTATTCAGTAGTTATATTAATATAGGAAGTATACCTCTGAGCATGCTTATGAACATTTGTGCTTTTTCACTATTTTGGAAGTTTCCCCAAAATTCCAAAATGGGGTCATTCAGATTCAGAGATGCCTGTCTCTCTGAATTAAAATAAATGAACCCCAAAACATCATTTTTGACTCTGATATAGTAGTGTGGTTAATAAGTTAGATACATAACTGGCCACAGTCTTTAAATTTTGTTGAGATTTTTTAGTGATAGGGTGGATATAGAATAAACCCATTTGGAACTGTTAGAGTTTATATGGCAGAAATAAATACTGGAAAGTATGGTATAACTCGCTTGTAAGGTTTCCTGCTAGTTTTTTTTTGTTTGTTTGTTCTTAATTGAGGCTTTTAAAAAATGATCAACCCCTGGGTACCATGTGTTCAGAACATTCAGCATTTTCTTTTCTACTTTTCTTGAAAAATACTCCTTTTGATCTCTTTTTAGTGATAAAGGAAGGGAAGTTTTTTTTGGGGGGGTGGGGTATGGATTTGTCTGTCTAATGCTTTATTTCAGAAACTTCTTTAATTCTTAGGAGGATGGCTTTATATACAGTTATTATTTTAAATTGATTTCTTCCTTAGAATTAGGATAAATAATAGCCAACACCAATGTCACACTAGTACATAATCTTTGGGTTTGACGGACTGAATATATTTATTGTGACATAGCCTTTAAGTAGGTTTATTTACATACAATAGTCTATATCAGATCTAGATTCCTTAGGAATTAACATATTTTTGCATTATCATACATGTTTTCTCTTGAAGAAACCCCCACAAGTGCTTTCCAAGACCTATGCTCTCTGGTTTTTGGAGAAAGATCATCTCAAAGCTCATATACTCAAGGAGCAACTGAGGATGGGCCAGAGTTATATGGTAACCGGATTTCAGTTAATTTTCAGGAATTGCCATTGGTGAAAGAAGACAGAATTGGGTTCATGCGGAGGACTTTTTATCCCACTTCCCCATAATTTTAGATCACTTTTATAAATTGTCATTTTGAGTGGTTATTAGGTAGAAAAGGAGAAACTGTAACAAGTTTCACAAGATCCCAGAATAAGCAATATGTTCAGGCTTCTTGCCCTGACCCTTGTGGCTCAGTTGGTTGTGTGTTGTCTGGTGCACCAGGAGGTTGCCAGTTAGATTCCTGGTCAAGGAAGGTAACGTGCCTGGGTTGCAGGCTCGATCCCAGGCAGGGGGCATGCAGGAGGCAGCCTATTGATGATGTACTCTTACATCGATGTCTCTCTCTCTCTCTTCCTCTCTCTAAAAAAATCAATGAACTATTCCTTTAAAAAATATGTTCAAATAGCCTTCAGAAAGAAAAAAGTCAGACATTGAGATATAGAGGTGAGAAAAAGATGTTTTCACTGGCACTGTATCCCTATGTAAGTTACACAGTCTCTGTGTCTTTATTTTCTCTACTTGGTTCATGTGGCAGCCATGAAAATGAGCCTTCAGAGTGCGTGTTTAATGAGACCTCCCCCAGCCAAGGCATGAAAACAGCAGAGATATTAAGGGAAGCCAGTTCTAGGAAAATGCAAAGATCCTCTAATGCAGCAGTTCTCAACCTGTGGGTCGAGACCCCTTTGGGGGTCAAATGACCCTTTCACAGGGGTCACCTAAGACCATCAAAAAACACATATATAATTACATATTATTTTTGTGATTAATCACCATGCTTTATGTTCAATTTGTAACAATGAAAATACATCCTGCATATCAGATATTTACATTAGGATTCATAACAGTAGCAAAATTCCAGTTATGAAGTAGCAACAAAAATAATTTTATGGTTGGGGGTCACCACAACATGAGGAACTGTATTAAAGGGTCGCGGCATTAGGAAGGTTGAGAACCACTGCTCTAATGGGTGACTGAGCGGAAGACTCTGTGTTAGGCAGAATAATGGCCCCATCCAAAGATGTCCACATGCTGATCTTCAGGACCTGTTACCTACCATACATGGCAAAAGGAATTTTGCAAACTCTACACTTTGTGTACGATAAATGGGTACCATCACTTTGGAAAACTTTGGCAATAAAGTAAAATTGACAATGGGTGTTCTAGAAAGTCGGCTGCCATTGCACACGAGATAGATATAAGAATTATCTTTGGTGCATTATTTACAAAAGTAAAAAATGGAAACTTTTCAATGTATGCATCATTCATTCCTAAGAATGAATCTTATGAAGTGCTGTACAGAAGAGGAAATGAGTAACAGTTCTAACTCTAGTGATGTGGAAAACAGATCACAAGATTGTAATGCTGAAACCCTAGCTGGTTTGGCTTAGAGGCTAGAGCATCAGTCCTCCGACTGAAGGGCCCTGGGTTCCATTCCTGTCAAGGGCACATACCTCAGTTGTAGGCTCGATCCCTGGAATTAGTTAGGGTGTGTGCAGGGAGGCAACCAATCTGTGTGTCTCTCACATCAATGTTTTTCTCTGTCTCTCCCACTCCCTTCCACTCTCTCTAAAAATCAATGGAAAAATATCCTCGGGTGAGGATTAACAAAAGAATGTAATGCTGAAGGAAAATGATATACATAGATGCCACTTAAATTTAAAAGCATAAAATAGAATTTCGCATGTTATTGATCGATACATACAAAGGTAGGAAAATAATTTAAAAATGAGGGAATGATAAACATCACAGCTAGTAGCTGCTTTAGAGGAAGGAACACATAAAGGAATTGGGATGAGGAATGAATATTTAATACTTTAGAACTTAAGTTGGTTGTTGGGCATGCAATGTTTCATCTTATTCTTTATAAGTTATGTCTCCCTGAGTTATTTAATAATTAAAACTAAAAATATAGTAAAACAACCAAAGTGAAAAACAAAGATTTGTCTTTGTTTCCTGAAAAGCTACTGATACCCAAGAAGGTGTGGAGATACAGTGTTGAAATTGCTGCCCACTTTCAACTCCACTGATCTCATATCGTATCAGGCATTTCTCTCATTATCCATCTGTAAGATCCAACCTGATACCAAAGCAGGGGTCTATTTAAAATATCTGAGTTAAGTAAGTAGATTTTTACCATCTGAAAAGCTGTTGGCACATCAGTTAGCTTATTTGACCTTGGCCCAGGAAACTATTTCCTTGAATTTTAGTTGTTGCTGTGTGGATGAAAATATGCAGGAGCGTAATTTAAATATGTTTATTTTACTGAAGGGTTGCAGGTTTAGATTCCTAGTCAAGGGCACGTATCTGAGTTGCAGGTTCCATTCAAGGCTCCAGTCCAGGCACATGTGGGAGGTAACCAGTCAATGTCCCTCTCATATAGATGTTTCTCTTTCTTCCTCTCTCCCTCCCTCCCTTCCACTCTCTGAAAAGTAATGGGAAAAAAATATCCTCAGGTGAGGATTAACAACAGAAAAAGATGTTTATTTCTATGATTGACAGACATAGCTAAGAGCTATGAAACCTGACAGTGTGGAAAATGTGTCTCTTTCCTGTTTTTCACACCAATAATGATAATAAAAAAGCAATATTTTTTTTACCTGAAGATGAGCAAGAGATATCCCATAAAGAAGATGGAGCATTTGATGTAAATTACCAGATTATCTTCTGGGCATTTCAACCAGAGTCAAAAGAAATAGATTTTCATGAATTCAAATGGGTTTCTGATTTTAAGCAAGCATTCCTATTTAGTGCAACAGAGTTGGGTCGAGAGAAAGAGGAATGCATTTGATGAGCAGATAGATGCTGACTCGGCAGCACATGTAACTTGCCATTATTGATGGAAAAGGGACTCGGGGATTTCAGAAGAGGGAGGGTGAATGCTATAAGAGAGTGAAGGAAGCAATTAGGTGAAGAGAAAGCTAATAAAAGTTATAATTTCAGCTGAAGTCCGGCCTCATTTTGACCCCAAGAGTTGTTGTATAAAGTAAATGGTGACACAGCCTTTTTTTCATCTTCAGGCAAGGGGTCTGGGTTGTTAGTAATTGGCTCTAGGCTGCTTTCAAGAGGCATGGGAGGGGAGTGCAATATCCCTGTAGATCTAACCACTGGCAGATAAAGGCCATTCTCTGACAAGGGAGGGCAGCTGTGAGTTTAGCAAACACACAGCAGAGCTGTAGGATGGGGAGCCTGCTGGTGAAGGGGTTCTGAACCGGGCACCAGCAGCATCTCATGTGATCTGAGAAATCAGCTGAGTTATTTCTCCCATCCCCCAGAATCTCACCATAGTTGGGGTAAAAGTTTAGGGCCCTCACAGAGGATTAATACCCAATTCTCTTATTTCCTGTTTTCAATTATCATTCCTCCCACTACAAGTTCCATTGTCTCTAGCCCAGGAGATCCCTTTACATTCTTGTGCGTTTCTTCCTATGCTACCACTTATGATGCAGATGCCATGCTTTGAATTCTCCAGTCTTCTTGGTTCTAAAAACGAGGGTTTCTCTCAGAAAAGCCATGGCTCTTGCAATCAAATGTCTCTACTTCCAATACTATATAACCTACACAAGCCATTTTTTTAAAAGTTCTAGGCAAATGCACCTGATTCTTAAAAAAAAATCAACTTTGTTAGCCTTTTGAGGCAATAAATATCAGAGGTATTGGTTTGTGGTTTTCTTATAGCATCCTTATCTAACTTTGGTATCAGGGTAATTCTGGTCTTAGAAAATAAGTTTGGGGGTAGTTTCTCCTTTTCAGTTTTTTTTTTTAAAAGAGTTTGAGAAGTATTGATGTTGATTCAATAAGTGTATAGTAGAATTCACCCGTGTATTTACCTGTTCCTTGGCTTTTCTTTGACCATCTCAGGGACTTTGTCCCAGGACACATTCAGGTACCCTGAAGCTAAAGACAGCAAAATGTCTGGGAGTTGCTTTAACTGATCATTGGTCTTATTTTCTAAATTGCTATGTTGAAGACCCCTGTGGTTATCACATTTAAAATGGCAGCTGTTGTCCATCAAAGCCGTCACTCTCTGATCCCTGGAGAATTCCTCACTGCTGCTGCGTGCACTCATAACTATATGTGTCATATTGTGTATCTTCCAAATTTAGAGAGTGGATGCTGTGTGAGACCCTCTACCCCATCACTGATGAACCATTAACATGGTATTTCCTTGCAGATGAAGCTGCTGGGGACAATACTGCTGAAGCCTTTGAGTGATTAGTTTGAGTGTTGCTTTTACTTTTGGCTTTCTTTCATTGGCTACTTTGATTTAAATCAAGTGGAATAGGATACCAGAAAGATAGCCAGATAGACTTGCAAGCTATAAACCCTCTCTTCTGAAAAGTGCATATACACAGAGAGGTTATGTACTATTTCAAGGGACCTTGGCTGGGATGGTGGGCTTAAGCCCACCTGTCTCATCCTGTGATAGGCTAGGATAAGAATGTTCTTTTGGCATTGTAGAGGTATAAGAGAGGAAGGAAACATGTTTAAGACTTATCAAGTCTCTGCTCATGTCAAGTTTGTTAACTTGCTGTTGGCAAATCACATAGCCAAGGCCAGAGTTTGGGAGGGCACTGCCAAAAGCTATGGATGCAGAGAGGCCATTAACTGAGGTAATTAAACTATGTAGACACACATACACACACTATAGACATACACATACATACATATTATGAACAAGCATACATGTGTGTACATACTATGAGCATGCATGCATACATATGCATATGCATACACATACAGAAACCCACACTATAAATATAAAATTTGAATACCTTTGAAAAATTGAAAAATGTGACTGTCTTCAAGGGAATACCATACTTTTCTGTTCAGAGCCCCTCTTAGTTTTTCAAAGTCTTGCTCAGTGGTACCTTTGTCCTATGTCTAGATGCACAATTGGAGCCTTTTAATGGAATTATATATTAAAATTTTGAATCAAAGAATGTGACACATGAAAGACATCAAAGAGATGAAGTATCCCAAATCCTCCACTTTACATATGGAATCTGTGGCCTAGAGAAGCTAGGGGACTTTCCCAGGATCACACAGATTGCTAAATGTGGGGATAAGACTAGAGTCCTTGTTTTCCCTAGTCCTAATTTTGTGACTGGCTGTAAGTTCCTTCTGAGGGAGCTGCTGAACTTGTGATGTAGCACATAATTTAAATGTACAGAATGTGCCATCTTTTATTACCACTCATAGAGAATGCAGGCTTTGTTACACTGCTCCCTTTAAAGAAATGATTCATGTTTATGTGTGACTTAGAAAAATGCTCTGATGAGCATGCTCAAGGAACAAAAATGTGTCCAGACATCAAGGAATTTCTCACCATTGATAACACAGGTTTAGGAAGGTAGAGGTAGGAGGGAAGGTCTTATAATCAGCAGTTCAAAAACTGCACGGAACAGTGGCTGCTGAACACAAATGATTTTCTAGAATTTAGACCCTGTTATAAAGTAATTATTTTCTTTTAATCCTCACCTGCTTTTATTGATTTTTAGAGAGAGGGAGAGAGAGAGAGAAAAATCATTGGGAGAGAGAAACATTGATTGGTTGCCTCCCATACATGCCCCAGTTGGGGATCAAACCCATACCCTAGATATGCGCCCTGACCAGAAATCAAACTCTCAACCTTTTGATGTATGGGACAACACTCTAACCAATTGAGACACCTGGCCAGGGCATAAAGTCATTATTAATTTCTTGAAGGATATTGTCCCCTTTGAGAAATGTAATACAAATTTTGGAACCTCTTAAAAATTCGAATACAGCATTTTGCACACAAATTTAAGCATTTCATGCTCTGTCCCTAAACAAATTAATCTCTAGTTGGGAAAACAGAAGCCTCTGTAAGTATTTGAAATAGAGTGAATTTGGTAAAGAGATTTGGTAAATAGAGAGAATTTGGTTGGACAGATTCTGGAAGGGATATAAGAGCAAAACAAGCCCTAACCGGTTTGGCTCAGTGGATAGAGCATCGGCCTGCAGACTTGAGGATCCCAGTTTCGATTCTGGTTAAGGGCATGTACCTTGGTTGCGGGCACATCCCCGGTGGGGAGTGTGCAGGAGGCAGCTGATTGGTGTTTCTCTCTCATCTCATTGATGTTTCTAACTCTCTATTCCTCTCTCTTCCTCTCTGTGAAAAATCAATAAAATATATTTTTTTAAAAAAAGAGCAAAACAAAAGAGGTGCTGGATGAGCCAAAAGGAGGAAGGAGGGATAGAATGTGAAGCTGCTAAGGCCCCTGGGCGTGGTTGGAGACATGGGCTCTCTGCTGCTGTTGCTAATGGAGACACATGCAGAAATCAGAAACCTGAGGACATTCACTTCTCCCTTCCTCTCAACTTCAAATACTTCACCAGGGTCTTGGAAAATGCGGTTTGAAGACTCTCAGCTGCGTACAATGCAGATAGAGATGGAAATGGGGATTGAATGCAAACAGAAAAATAGCCATCACAGTAGCTAAAGCACAAACAGCAGATTCAAATAAGGACATGTGAGTATTTCACAAAACTCAAGAGCATGTGTAATGCCAAAACATAATGTGTGTGTGTGTGTGTGTGTGTCTAAATTTCAACAATAAGCTCCCTTCTGGCTGCTGATGGAATACTAACATTTAATGAATACCTGCGAAGGGCCAGATATGGACTTCAGTGCATTGCTAATATATTCAGAACTGTTGCATCCTAATGGCTTTTTAAAATTTATTTTATTTTACTGAAAATCTAAATGTTTTTTGCTGTCAGAAACATTTGTTTGCATCCCCAAATCATCTATTCACTTAAATTAGAGAACTCACTTGACATCTCTGTTTCCTTCCTTGGACAATATGACCATCTATAGTTTTTTTCTTTTTAGATAAGACTGTAAATAAACTGTGTAGCACAGCATCTGGTGCATATTGGTAAAATAATTATTGATTCTTCTTTAGTATCAGGTTTGATGAATTTGAAATCTTTATTGTAACAATGATTATAGATTTTTATTCTTCCCTGTATACCTGCTCTTTGCAATGTGAATTTTCAGCATCTACTGTAAAGAGGTGGACTCTATATCTTTACACTCAGTGTGTGACTTGTTTTGGCCAAATAGAATGTGGCAGAGGTGCCCTGGCTGGTGTGGCTCAGCTGGTTGGGTGTCATCCCATGTTGCTGGTTCCATTTCTCATCAGTACATGCCCAGTTGCAGCTCAGTCCCCAGTAGGGGGTGCGCAGGAGGCGGCGATGGATGTTAAGCACTCACATTGATGTTCCTCTCTTACCCCTTCCACTCTCTCTAAAAATCAATAAAAACTATTCTTAAAAAAATAAATTAGAATGTGGCAGAGGGACAATGTCCCATTTTGAGCCTGGGTTTCAAGAAGTCTTATATGTTTCCATTCGCCTTATTGGAACCTATTAGCCACCATGAGGACTAAGCTAGAATTAGGTTAGACCAGTGGTCCGCAAACTGCGGCTCGGCAAGCCGTGGCTCACTAGCCACATGTGGCTCTTTGGCCCCTTCATTGTGGCTCTTCCACAAAATAACGGCTCTTCCACAAAATACCGACTTCTGCGCATGGGCCATGGCCAGGAAGTTTCAATCGCACTGTACATGTGCGCCCACATGTGGTATTTTGTGGAAGAGCCACACTGAAGGGGCCAAAGAGCCGCATGTGGCTCGTGAGCCATGGTTTGCCGACCACTGGGTTAGACTGTTGGAGGTTGAGAGATTACCATGGAGCCGAGATGAGTCAACTGATTCAACCAATTAAGGCCACAGACACTTGAGAGAACCCAGCCAAGATCATAAAGCCAACACTCAGCTTACCAGCCAATTGACCACAATTGTGTGAGCAACATTGTCACAGGACAGCCAACCTCCAGCCAACTCAAATGTTGCTGAAATAAATGTCCGTTGTTTTAAGCCACTACATTTTGATGTGGTTTGTTATGTGGCAATAGTAGCTCACTGATACAGTGAAACTACTTCAAACATGATAGATGATATACCTCTATAATTAAAGAACCAGAAGGACTTCACAGGGTAATTTCTTAAATTTCCCCATCTCCACTTATCCTCCTCAGACCACGTGCTGGACAGAAGTAGTGCCCAGGTAAAGCGGTAGTGTTTGCCTTGCAACTGCAACCTGCTGCATGTGAAGTAATAAGCAGCACTTTTAGAAAGATTCCTGGAGCTTTCTGATAGCCTGACAATGGCTTTCCACCTAGACTCTAGCAGTAGACCTTGCCCAAATTCAGCTGTGGTATCCTCCCATTAGGAGTTGCTGAAGCTTCTCAGAAGACAACTAAGGCTTCCAGGTGCCAGGAGGCTGTCTTTTCTAGAGCTCCTAATATTGTTTATGCCGAATGCTTGTTTTTAGTTATCTGAAGGCTTGGTGGGACTGGATGATCCCCTTCTAAAGTGGTTCACTCACATGGCTGGCAGGTTGGGCTGGTTGTCGTCAGGAGGCCTCAGTTCCTCTCCATATGTACCTTCCCATGACATGAGAGTTGGTTTCCCCCAGAATAGGTGAGAGGGAGCAAGGCAGAAGCCACAGTGCCTCCAGTGCCCTAACCTCAGTGGTTCATGCATCCTCACTCTTCCCACATTATTTTTGATAGGAGTGAGTCACTAAGTCTGAGAATTCAAAGAGAGGGTCATTAGGCTTCACATTGTCAAAGGAGGATGACAGTCCTGTAAATTTAGATGGTTTCTTGGGTGAATTCTCCACGTTCTCCCTCCCCCATGTTTGTACTCTAAGAATGTGGAGTAGCAGGAGTGCATAGTGTCCCTCCCTGTGAGATAATGGGACAACAAAAGTTCATGCACTTTTTCGTGTTGACTCTTAGCTTTGACATATACCCAGTATAGACTGCCCATTATTCCATAATGAGTAGAATGCCATAGTAATTCCTATCTTATCACTTATTCAAAATTATATTAAAAACATACTTGGCCCAGCTGGTGTGGTTCAGTGGTTGAGCATGGTCCTATGAACCAGGAGATCACAGTTTGATTCCTGGTCAGGGGACATACCTGGGTTGTGGGCTCAGTCCTCAGTACAGGGCATGCAGGAGGCAGCCGATCAATGATTCTCTTTCATCATTGATGTTTCAATCTCTTTACCTCTCCCTTCTTCTCTCTGAAATCAAGAATGAAAAAAAAACAATAACAAAAATCCCCACATACTTGTTCTCAAGAACTATTGAGAACTTATTATAGTGGGACTTAGTATTCTAGCAATGGACATGCAACAAGCGGGCACACATACTTTCCAGCCTTCAGAACGTGGCAGTGACATGCTATGCAGCTATTTCTCTTGTTCTATTAACCTTTCTTGAGCACTCGCTATATGCCAGGTGCTGGGAAGGTAGAGTAGCAGCTCAGTCACTGCTTTTCAGGTATATACTCTCTGAAGTTTGCTTCCTAAAATCTTCCAGGTTGTTTATTTAAAAGGTAGATTCAAGGAAGCTATTCCAGATCTATTGACTTAAATTTCTTAGGTGGCCATTGGAAACCACACTTAATAATTTTGAGGACCACTGGCTTTTATATAGTCACTTTCTGTTATCAATACCATCATGATAGTTTCTGAGTTGTATTTTCTGAATCCGTGGGTGTCAAACTTTGGCAGGCATTGGAGTTTCTGATTAAGTAGGTCTGGAGTGGGGCCAATAATTTGTAGTGCTAACAAATTCTTAGTTGATGCTCATATTGTTGATTCAAGGATCACACCTTGAGAACCAAAAATATAAATACTAATTTATAACCTTTTTTAAAAGGTTGATGTGTATTTAGACTAATCAGGTCAAATCAAAACTCAGAGTCACAGGACTTTGGAGATAAAGTAGTCTTTGTGGTAATGAGGCCAAACTCATTCCTGTGATACCTGCGTTAAAGGTTCAGTGACTCTGCCTTGGTCACTGGGTAAGTCAAAGCAGGTGGAAAAAGATAGTGGGGTTTTCTGACTCCTAGTCCAGTATGTCTTTCATTGATCATTCTAATTAGAAACAGATATCTTTATGTGCGTCTGGGCCAAGTTATCATCTCACCCAGCTGGCATGGCTCAGTGGTTGAGCACCGACCTATGAACCAGGAGGTCATGGTTTGATTCCTGGTCAGGGCATACACCTGGATGGTGGGCTCAATCCCCAGTGTGGGGGCGTGCAGGAGGCAGCTGGTCAATGATTCTCATCATTGGTGTTTCTATCTCTCTGTCCATCTTCCTTCCTCTCTGAAATCAATAAAAATATATTAAAAATAAATAAAGGGTAGCCATCTCAACTTAAATCAATAAAGGTCAGAAAGGATGCTGAAATTAGAGGTTTTCAATAAAACTGAGTACAAAACAATAAGAGGCCATCTTCCTCGTGTTGAAGGACTTGTTTGCCTCTTTGGGTATCTTAGTTAAATTGTCAGAGGAGCAATTGCTTTTTATGAAGGGTATTAAGCAAAGTACTGAAATGTGAATGTATTGTAAATAAAGGCTGTAGTTTTGGTTGCAGAGCCTGTGACCAACTGCCAAGAAAAATATTAACATAGAAACAGATAGTCTGAGAGTATATGAGTAGTGACATTTCAGATAAATATTCAGCACATGACCCCACGAGGCAAGAATACAGGACAGCTTTCTCAAACGTGTGGCTGCACAGACCCAAGGGCAATATAATGACTGTGTCCAGCTTGTTGTTGACTAAATAAAAAGAAATTTGATTCATCACAAATGAGCAATAATTGTCTTCATAACGAATTATTTATATCATAAGGCCATCTGTGGTGTTTTCATGATTTCCAAAAGAGTATGCACTCAACTTGAAAGGGAAGAGGTCTTGCCAGTTTAGAAATGACATCTGGAAGAGTTTGGAATTGAAAGGCTTAGCAAGAAGTAGAGCTGCTTATAGATGCCAAAATTCAAGCAGGTCTCTGAGTAACTGCATCAGTTCTAGACCCCTGAGTTAGGTTGGGTTCCTCAGAAATAAATCCCAGAGGCAGGGATGTGGGTGCAGGCATTTTAATATGTTTATTGACTTTTATTTTTATTTTATTTTTTTTAGAGAGAAAGGAAGGGAGAAGGATAAAAACATTGAGAGAGAAACATGACTGATTGGCTACCTCCTACATGCCTCTCACAGGAGATCAAGCCCACAAACTTTTGGTTCCTGGGTCGAGGCTCAACAGCTGAGCCACACCAGCTGGGCTGGGCATACGAATTTTAAATAGGCAGTGCTCTCAGCTGGGAGCCAGTGAGGGATTTGGGGAAGTAGAACACAGACAGAAGGAAATCAAGCAAAAGAAAAGCCCCAAGATGGACAGATTCACTTGACTGCAAAGGGGAACTAGAGGCTGTAAATTCTGCTTCAAAGTTGTCCTGAATCTGAAGAAGCTGGGCTTTTATTCCCTACATTTGTCAGCCATTGGCCAAAGGCTGTGTGAAGGTTCAGAGTGCGCCAGTAGCCCACAACATCCCCTGTAGAGGAGCCACAGGTTCTGGGAGTCAAAGTCACTGAAGCTGGGGAGGGGCACACAAGACATGTTGCCGGTGTTTCTAGGGGAACTCAGCGTGTTTACATCAACACCCAAACTTTCCCTTGGCTTTGGGGTCATCACAGGGAATTCTTCAGGTGAATTATTAGGAAGTTTGCTCCCTCACACATAAATCATATTTTCCAACACAGCCTTACATGGTAATAGAGTTGATATTTTGATCTTCGTCTGATTGATCCTTACATCTTTTTCTGACTTTTAAAACCTTTTTAAATTCTTCTAAATGTGTATTAGGGGTTCTCTTGAGATTTCTATAATGGAACATGTCTTCTTATAAAACGTTTTTAGATTGCAGGTACACAACACTTGGTGCCTCTCAGACAACTCCACCTGCTTCTTTTACGGTCACACCTCAGTTCAACACTTTTAAGAAACCATAACCGGATCTCTAAGACTCAATACAGCTGTGCACCACACCCTGGAGTATGCCTCCCTCCTCAGTTGTTTAATGTAAAATTCTGTCATCCAGATGTAATGTCCTGATGACCACCGAAGCAGGACAGGAAATAATTTTTGCATTATGGGACATGGATTTATCAATTTATTTAAGTCATATGTCAATGTGTTGTGTCAGTGTGAACTTGCAATTATTCTTCCAACCAGGAAGGAAATAGGAAGCAAAGAAAAGATATGAGAGCCATCTTCTGGAGAGATCTGTAATAACCATACAGGGTTATGCACCTCTTCTCCTATATTCCTCCTCCTGCACCTCTGCGAAAACTGAACCCACAATCCTTTTCACCAAGCCTGCTTCCTTATGTGTGACCTACCTCAATGAGAGGAAGTGCCCATGAAGGTACCCCATTCAGAACTCTAGGAATCACCCCAGTTTTCTAGGCCTTTCTCATCCATACATTTATCTAATCTGTCTTTAACTTCTTCCAGGTGTATCTTTGGCCACTTCTCTACTTCCGACCACTACTGCCTTTATATAATTTTTCACAATTAACCATCTGAACTATTGACCAAGCCTCCTGTAAAGTTTCCCACCTCCACTATTAACTCTAACAGTTATTTACTTATTTATTTAATTTCTTTTTAACTAATTAAAACTTTATTGTAGTATGACCCTCGCTGGTTTGGCTCAGTGGATAGAGCATCAGCCTTCAGACTGAAGGGTCTGGGGTTCAATTCTGATCAAGGGCACATGCCCGGGTTGCAGGCTCAATCCCTAGTAGGGAGTGTGCAGCCAATCAATGATTCTCTCTCATCATTGATGTTTCTCTCTTTCCCTCTCCCTTCATCTCTGAAATCAATCTATAATATTAAAAGGGTAATATGCTAATTAGACTGGATGTCTTCTGGACGTCGTTACGGACGTCCTTCCTGAGGAAGCTGGGGCATGGGGTGGGGAGGGTGGCAGGAAGCCAGCCAGGGTCCCAGGTTTCTGTGGTGGCCCGGGGGAAGCCACCCGGGTCCCCGGATGCCTGCTAGTGGCTGAAGGAAGGAAGCCTGGGTCCTGGGTGCCAGAGGAAAGCTGGTGCCGGCAACGCAGGTCCTGGGTGTTAGAGGGAAGCCAGTGCCATAGCCGGGGGAAGGAAGGCCTACTCTTGCACAAATTTTCATGCATGGGGCCTCTAGTAAAAATATATTTTACCAGGTGTACCGGTTAATAATGCGGATTTTTTTCAATAGATGGAGTTACACATATGTTGATATATACGCGATTTGATATGTATGTTATTTTGTTGTATTGACAACAAACTTCAAAACTTTATGTCAAATTTTGTAAAGGTGTTAACATCATAGATATTTTTATACTTAAATTTCATGCCAAAAAAGCATTTATGGAAAGTTTTAATTCGTTACTTTATTTTGAAGAAAAGTGCTGCTGAAAGTTATTGCATACTTCGTGAAGCTTATGGTGAACATGCTCCATCTCAAGCTGGTTTAAATGCTTTAAAAGTGATGATTTCAATGTGAAAGACAAAGAACATCCAGGTCAACCAAAAAAGTTTGAAGACCAACAATTACAAGCATTATTGGATAAAGATGCATGTCAAACTCAAAAACAACTTGCAGAAAGATTAAACGTTGCTCAGCAAACAATTTCTGATAGTTTACAAGCAATGGGAAAGATTTTAAAGAAAGGAAAATGGGTGCCACATCAACTGAATGAAAAGCAAATGGAAAACCGAAAAATCATCAGTAAAATATTGCTTCAACGGCACAAAAGAAAGTCTTGCATCGAATTGTGACTGGCGATGAAAAGTGGATTTATTTTGAGAATCCCAAATGCACAAAATCATGGGTTGATCCAGGTCAACCATCAACATCGACTGCAAGGCCAAATTGCTTCGGAAAGAAGACAGTGCTCTGTGTTTGGTGGGATCAGGAAGGTGTGGTGTATTATGAGCTTCTAAAACCAGGCAAAACCATTAATACTGAACGCTACGGACAACAAATAATCAATTTGAACCACACTTTGATCATAAAACGACCAGAATGAGCCAGAAGACACGGCAAAGTAATTTTGCTCCATGATAAAACACCATCACACACTTCAAAACCAGTTAAAGACACGTTAAAAGATCTTGCCTGGGAAGTATTAACCCACCCGCCATAGTCACCAGACCTTGCTCCTTCAGATTACCACTTGTTCCAATCGATGGCACACGCACTTTCTGAGCAGCACTTCAAAACATACGAAGAAGTGGAAAATAGGGTGTCTGAATGGTTTGCCTCAAAACAAGAAAAGTTCTATTGGGACAGTATCCACTAATTACCTGAAAGATGCGGGAAATGTGTAGCTAGCGATGGACATTACTTTGAATAAAGCACTTTTGATGTTTCTCTTGAAAGTATCATGTTTTCTTTGATTACAAAATCCGCATTATTAACCGGTACACCTAGTAAAAAAGTATTACATATGTTCCCATTTTTGCCCCATTGACCCCCTTCTAGCCCTCCCCTCCCCTCAGGCCTTTAGCACCCTATTGTCTGTGTCCATGGGTTATGCATACATGGTCTTTGGTTGATCCCACCCACCCACCCTTTCCAGACTTCCCTCTGACCTATATTTAACCTATATTTATAATGCTGTAGAGTTCTTGTTTTCTCTAAAACAGGAATTTGATCAGTGCTGATCCTCTGATTTACATCATTCCATGCAACCCATTGTGGAAGGCTGCTAACAGCTTCTAAAGATATGTTCAGGTCCTAATCTCTGGTGCCAGTCAACGTTACTGTATTTGGGAAAAGGGTCTTTTCGGACACAATTAAATTAAGAATCGTGAGGTGAGATTATTCAGATTAGCTGGGCAGGCCCTAAGTGCCATCATAAGTGTATATATAAGAAAGAGGCAAAGGGAGACAGAGTTGTGGAGAAGGTCGCGTGAAGACAGAGCAGCCAAGGGTTGCTAACAGCTACCAGAATCTAGAATAGGCAAGAAAGGGATTCTCACTTAGAGCCTTCAGAGCAAGTGTGGCCCCGTGACACCTTGATTTCAGGCTTCTAGTCTCCACAACTGTGAGAGAATAAATTATTGTTTAAGTCACCCAGTCTGTAGTAATTTGTAATAGCAGCCCCAGGCAACTAATAGATCCACTGTCCTTATGATAATGGCCAAACTATTTTTATATTATTCAAGGCCTTCTGTAATCTGGACTCTGCCTTCATTTCCAAACCTAATCTCTCATCATTTCCCAAATGAACTCTGTGCTCTAGTGATTGGGAGTGACTAGAAGATCTTGAATTGTGCCACTTCCTTCCTTAACTTCCTGCAATTAATCACATATGCTCGTATATTTAAGCTCCCAAAATTTCTCGATGTAACAATCAGGTTTATGTGCCAGAAAAAAATCTGTGTGTGTAGAGCTGGAGGTGGGAGGGGGATATGGATGTAGTAATCCAAACTTTAAAAAATGAAACTAATTGAATATGGCAATTTGTATAAAAATGTATCCTAAATTTAGCTTATACTCATCAGGTTTATAATTATTGTGCTAAGTTATTCTGAGGGTGATGGTTCATAAAGTTTTTTGGTGTTTGTTTGTTTTTTCACTTTTTAAGGAATAATCCCTGCACATACATGGCCTGTGTGAATAATTATGTTGGTGTCAAACCTATATCCGGTACCCTTTCCTGGTCTGTGCAACCAGGCCTCAGCTGCTAAGAGTATTGGCTATGAGCCCCCCAAACTTAGCAACTTTCAAGTATATCGTACAGTATTGTTATTAACAAAAAGTTAATACAGCTTAGTTTAAACAACATATAATGCTTGTGTTATATTAACATGTAACACAATACTTATTTCATTGTAAATTACATGTAATCACAATGCACAGCATTTAGATTTCCAGAACATATTTTCTAACTGGAAGTTTGTATTCTTTGATCAACATCTCCCCCATTTCTCGCTCCCCCCACAAGTCCCTAGTAACCACCATTCTACTCTCTGCTTTTATGAATTTGGCTTTTTAAGATTCCACATATAAGTGGTATCATAGAATATTTGTATTTCTCTGAGTTACTTCACTTAGCATAAAGCAGAAGGCCTCTCTGACGACCTGATATTAGCTGAGATCTGCACGATAATTAGGAAGAGGCAAGGTGAAGGTCAGAGAGGAAGCTCTAGCCAGAGAGAACAGCCTCTGGGATGGCCCTGAGTTAGGACAAGCTGTGTGTGGTGAACTCATGGAGAGGCATGGCAGAGCCAGAGTGTCTGTTGTAGGGTAGGGAATTAAGGATAACTTTGTATAAGAGTAATCAAATCATTCTGGGCGAGATACTAAACCTCTGTGTCCCACTTTCCTTATCTGTAAAATCAAGCTAGTAGTAATAATGTCTGTTAGGTTGACATCAGTTAATATACATGGAGAATTTAAAATTTTGCCCTGTACATAGGGAGTTATTATACACATTTATTCTTATTATAGTCATATAGACACAACTTGTTATTTTCAAGTTGTTGACTCAGTCATCAGTAACAGCTCAGAACATTTGATTATGTTTGAAAGCATAATGCAAATGTTTTAAACCTTGGAGCACAGCCCAGCTGACAGAATTTGGTGGAAAAGAAGAGGGAAGAAATATACTAGTAGAGAAAGTAACAGCTTTAACAACTCATCTCACAAAGTGAGAATCAAAGGCAAAAACTGATAGAATAAGAAATAGAGGGTTAAGAAAGTTTAGAGTTACCAAAATAACCACAAGGAAAGTGAAAACGGTGATATAACTGTCGAGAAGAGGTAGGAAAGGAAGGTAGCAGCGGGCTAAATATTCATGTAGCTGAGAACAGTGACCACCTGTGTCAGTTACTCAGCTATGAGGCCAAAGCTGAGACAACCTGTGTCAACATGCCTTAGTTGTTTTTGCCAGAAATACTTCCCTGAGAAAGATAAGATTATTCATCAATAAATAACTTTCCTGTTGCTTTCCGGAAATTCCAGCAGATCAATTTTCCCGAGACAACATTAGCTCACTTGGGAAAACATTTTCCTTGTCAAACATTTCTTATCCAGACTCACCTCACTGTGTAACGATGTCCAATCCCAATTGCTTAAAGCCCTTAAGTGTAGCCCTCAAGAACCTACAAAATACATTCTGACTGCCCCGTCTGAGACCCTGCTGGGCTCCCTATTGCACTGATGTTTAGTGATGTTAACTTTGCTTTGTCTACAGGTTGTCTGGTAATATTCTGGAGGTATTTGACATAACAGAAAGTCAGAAGGTAAGGTCTAGTTGATAATTCAAGACATTGGAAGAAACAGTATTTTGGAGACTTGAATGAAGCACCAGTAAATGAACAAAAGAAACGTATGGGAATAGTCACCTCAGAAATGGAGTTTAGAAAAAGTCACCTCAAGAGTGGAATCAAGGCTGAAGAGGATTGCTTTTCATCCAAGATTGTATGCATTATTTTGACTTGATATATGGATTTTGCATTGACAGAAATTTAAAAAGTTACACTAAATGAAGAGATAGAAATTATTGGAAGCACAAAAATCAGCACTAAAATATTATGCTTTAATTATCCAGAATGTGACACCCTGTGGGCCTTTCAAGACTTTGCCTGATTTAACTTAATCCCACTGAACCAGCAGAGTATCTGGTCCATAGTAGGTATTCAGACCCATCAAACACTTGTGGAATTGAGCTTGCCCTTGGCGTCATGCAGCAGTCGAAAATGCTTCAGTGTTTCCAGTGCTTAAGATGCTGTTCCTTTGCTGGTCTGTTAACTTTCAATTGAATAAGCTGTCAATTTAGAGGTTACTTAGAGACCCTCCTTTGGGATCAGGAATAAAGTGGGTATGGAAGAGGCATGAAGAGAATGAACCTACTTATGTGTCTTTTTATGTTCACTCTGAGCCCACTTTTGAGGACTCAGCGCTGTAAGGTAAGCCTGTGTGGCAATTAAGGGAGTGTAAGGGTCAGATCTCCCTTCAAGAGAGAACCTTCCACGAGAGGTAGCTCACAGGCTCCGGCATCACTGGAATCTACAGCGGCTTTCATGTGGACCTACACTCTCCCCGGACTATCCCTAAGCTATTGCAATGAGGAAACAGCCACGTTTTTTTCTGCCCAAAGCAGGACTTCTCCAGGGCTGCCCACTGGCCCAGCCTAGACTTCCTCAGAGCCATGCTGTGCTCTGAGGCACCTCCTGCCCACTCCTACCTTCTCTTTCTTCTTTCACAGGTAACAGACCCGCATTGCGGGCGAAAGGCTTTCCCTCCCTACTGCTGTTCCCTCTTTTTATTTTTCATAGGAATTTCCCCCAACAGATCTTTTGCACAGCTGTTTCCCAGGCATCTGCTCCTCAGAAGACCTGAACATGTGGAGAGCCAAGGGCTTAGCTGTGGAAGTGAAGGGAAGGCAGATGCTTGCCCTCCCCTTTGCAAGGGATGGAACTGTGTCCCCTTCTCCTCCCATGGCTTGGAAGGAACCTAAGCAACTGCTGGAAGCCCTTGTGAAATTCTCCTGGAGAAATGAAGATGTAAGTCTCTTGCTTTGCCAATGTCTCCTTCTCTGGCCGACTCCTCGGAGGATCAGATTTCCTCAGAGATTATGGACGTTGGGCAGTGCTCTGCATTTTAGCAAACCGTCTTAAGGAGACTGCATGCCTGTGCATTGGTAGGTGAGCCCCTGGTTTCATGCAGAAGCACAGCCTATGTGACATGGATTGTAAGAAAGGCACGGCCCTGTGTGTGAGGTACAGACAGGGTTCATGCCATCCTGGTCAACAGGGACATGGGACACCCAGATCTCCCATCAAAGAGGGCTTGGTGCCCAGCTGCCAGGAGTGCAGTCAGCAGGTGGCCACAGTGGCCAGCTCCTTCAGGATCTGCCTCGCCCAGTCCATGCCTTCCTGGGGCTACCCACAGCCCGAGACTGTGAGGCAGGGGCACAAAGGCCTGACCGTGTTTGCCCAGAAGGGCATGACTCTAACAGACAGTACTTACTCCAGAGCCCCTAATTGGGTTGGCACAGTTTCCTTGAAGCCTCCTGGAAGTCCAGCTTCCCATCAGCCTTCCACAGGTGTTGATCTTGAACCCCAAACTCTGTTTTGACATTTGATTCCGGAAAATCCAACCTGCAACAGTTTCCGAGTGTAAATGTAAGAGAAAGGAGAAAATGTAAATGAATTTAAAGAAAAGGAATTTTCAGCATGTGGGGAAATAAAATGTGTGTGTTGATTTCTTAGGACACATTGCCTGGGGAAGCTACTCTGTATTAGTAGTGTATACAGTGTTACAAACCAGAAAAAGGTCATTGACCCGCAGCGTCCAAGAACACGGGTGCACACGTACAACTTTTTCCTATGCTGGGATCCTTTTCCTATGTATGGGAGACATTTGTGGGACCTTCATTTCCATGTGGAAGCTTCAGAAGAAAAATAACCACTTTGTGTCTCTGGAGAGGACACTCTGACAATGGAGGAATGTCCGATATATTTTTCGTGAACATCAGAGGGACATGAAGCAGATAAGCTGCCAAGTGAAATTTCACAGGACAGGCATATTCCTAGTGGTCAGAGAGAAATAATGCAGAAGAGCTTTTTGAATAAGTGCTTTCAGAGACAACTTCTCCAAGTTTCAGAGGAGGTGAATTGGGAGTGGGAAATCCCTCCTGTCTCCAGGCTGAGAAAGAGGAATTCTGTTACCTGCACATTGCGCCAATTTGAATGGGTTCACCTGGAGAGCCCAGTGGCATCTCGGTTCCGTGGTCCAGGTGATGCTGGGGTAACCAGGTTTCAGTGTAGACTCTGTCCTGGCTCTCACTCACTCAGCTTCCTTGGCCTCAGTGTCCTCTTCTATAGAACAGGATTTTAGTAAATACCTTTTAAGGTTATTGTGAGGCTTTCGTACGTGTGTTTGGGTAATCTCTCCCAATAGGTTGGCTGATCATTAATTGGCCAAGGTATGCCCCTTGAGAGGAGTACATTGGTTAAAATCTCCTGTGTTAACTACAAAACCATCAGGGGGTTGCCGACACTCAGAGGGTGGATTCTAGAGGGAGATGGTTACCTTCACGGGGATGAGTCCTCTGAGGTCCTCTCAAGGAGGAGACATATACTGAGGCCTCAGAGGAGGCCACTTCCCATCGCACCTACTCATGCCCAGTCCTTCAAGAAAAGCTCTCGCTAATCCATGCAGTTACTTGTCTCAGTCTCCATCTTGTCTGTGAGGATTCCATAATTATAAAGTCTCCTCGTATAGACTGTGGGGGCTCACGTAATTATAGATGCTTAAAATATGCTAAATTAGAATAGTGGAAAATCGAGTGCCCGCCTTCCTCGGAGCGACACAGAGTTGATCAGATCATTTCCAGGATAGCGTATGTGCCAGTCTCAATTCTTACTTTTGAAGAATTCCCAAATGTAGCCAGCAGATGGCGATAGGTGATCATATTTGAACTGAAAGGAAAACCAGGTTTTCAGTAGTTTTTGGAGGCACCACTCTCCTCAATTACCTTTTGTTTGTTGTTTTGTCTTCCCTTTCCTTTCAATGAAGTGAAGTTTGTGATTTGAGGCAGAATTAAAAGCACTCAGAAAGGCAACTGTAAGGAAACATAGCAACTCAAACTAGGGCTTAAAATCTTCAAAAACATTGTTAATTTACTTTCAAGTATTTGGGGAGGAGGGCAAGCTTTAGAAATGGGGAGGAGTCAAAGGGTAAATATTTTGGACACTTGCCCACATGAAGGTAGGTAGCTTGTAATGTAGCTGTTCATTTCTGGAGTACTCGAAGATACTGTAACCCGGCAATTAATGGGTCTGGCTGCCTGTCACCACTTGAGCCAATCCAGCAGAGACAGAGTTGGATTGTATGTGAGCGTTTATTCCAAAACGTCAACAGTCTGGGAGAGCAGCAGGTCATCCACGTAATCTGCTCTGCCCCACACCATAAACCAGCTGCTTATATTGCACAGAAGGAAAAAAGATTACATGGGGAAGTAGGTAAAAGGGATAAGAATGGATATGCAAAATGGGCAGTTTACAGGAAATGCTGGTTGGGGGTTTGCAAGGCCTGTGGGTATGCAAAAGGGTTGGGGGCTTTCAAAAGGCTGGTGCCTCTGGTTTCTGCAACAAGGTTGTTGATCTGTCCATGATAATAGGAAGCTCCCCGGATGTGGAGGATGGGCCTCATTTCCAGGTGAGCTCCCAGGTCTCACATGCAACTCCCAGCCAGATTAGAATGTGCTTTCTTTAATCAGAACAAAACAATCATGGTTAACAAAGCATGATTAATATTTCTTATAATTATAGCTGGTCCCCAATATTCTATTTCTGCCCCTAAGAATACTGCTTCCAACAGGTGTTCTTTGTATTTTACTCTCACATCTAATTGGGCAGAAATTGTAGGCTCAGCCTTCAGAAGATTCATTTTATAGATCATAAATGTTCTAAATGTTTAACTCTTAAATTCAGAATGGAGCCTGAATTCCAGGGCTGAGTTTTGCTTCTGTTGAAGGTTATCTATCCACCATCTCCAGCTATGTGCCTGCAGATGAGATGCCAGGGGTCACTCTGTGTCTGGACTTGGTAAGAAAAGCCTTCGGAATGTTTCATTTCCCTGCAGACATAAAGCTGCTTTGTGCACAAACGTCCTGTATTGCTGGGACACAGTTACCCATGGGGCAGAAAGAAGGGCAAAGAGGAACAATAAGAATACTAGCAGCCAAGTGTATAGTTATTTGCTAAGGTCAATGTTAGGGTTAGGGAAGATTACAAAAGATGTCAATGGCAGAATATAAAAGTTGCTCATGTACTATTTCCTGACTTTTGAAAATGACATTAAAATGATAGAGTCTTAGCTGTTCTCTGGGTTAAACTTTATTGATTCAGAATTGTGAGGCCACCAGAGAGAGGGGATGTCTATATTTCCAAGTGAACAAGGTCACGTTGCAAGGCCAGAGACAAAGCAGAGGAAGTGTGTGTGTGTGTGTGTGTGTGTGTGTGCACGCGTGTGTAAAGAATATTTCTGCCTTTGCTTTGTGCCACAGATCCTATGCATGGCTATTTTCTGAGTAGTGGCTCCACTCCAAAGCTCACTGTTATTTCTGTAGCTGAGTGAAAGGTGTTTGTGTCCCCATGAAAAAATCCTTCTAGTTAAGTGACTAGTTATGCTTATCCAGTTAGCCAAGGCATTGAAAAACAAAACATAGACAAAAATATATGAAAAATAAATTTTAAAAAATTTAAATTACAGTTGATATTCAGTGTTATTTTATATTAGTTTTAGGTGTACAGCATAGTGGTTAGACCTTACTGTAATTTACAAAGTGATTCCCTGATATTTCAATTACCTACCTGGCACTGTACTTAGTTATTATAATATTATTGACTATATTCCCTATGCTGTACTTTACATCCCCATGACTATTCTGTAACCACCAATTTGTACTTCTTAATCTCTTGATCTTTTTGACCCACCTCCTCAAAACCCCTCACATCTGGCAACTGTCAGTATGTTCTCTGTATCTGAGTCTGTTTCTGTTTTGTTTATTTTGTTCTTTAGATCCCACATGTAAGTAAAACCATATGATATTTGTCTTTCTTTGACTTATTTTGCTAGCTTTATACCTTCTAGGTCCATCCATGTTGTCAGAAATGGTGAGATCTCCTTCTTTATGGCCAAGTAATATTCCATTGTGTATATGTACCTCCTCTTCGTTATCCAGAAAAACACATTTTTAAAACCAAATTTTAAAGAAGACCTTCAGAATTTTTAATTTGCAAATTTATAACAACTGGTGCCTTCATTGAATATCCTGAACAAAATTTTAAAAGGTCAATAATAAAAAAATTCACCTCTAATATCTATTTGTGGAAGTATAAAGACTGTAGCTTTGACTATTAAAGGGGGGGGGGGACACCTAAAGAAAGTCACTATAAAAGAGAATTTTTAAGCAACTCTCTTAAAAATAACTTCCAAAAATTTTTTAATCTGAATCTAAAAATTCTTGAGCATTAAATTTAAACAAAATTTTTTTAAAGAACAAAATACATGTGAAGATTTGAACACAGAACTACTTGTTATGTACACAAGTGTCTAGCTTGAGACCCTGAGAGAATTAAAACACTTGCCTCTGGAATCTTCCTTGAAAGTAAAAGTCTAACCTGCTTGAGTGCCAGCTTTGTGAGTTTTCCAATCCTAAAGAGCAGCCTGCGAATTCTCAGACCATAGCTGGGGTGGAGGGAAGTCCAGGGTTTAGTTAGGGTAGGGAGGCTTCTTCTGCCCCATGCAGTTTCCAGATAACACTCTTCTGCTGGGGCTGACCAGCAGACCCTGAGTGATGAATGAATGGATTACTCTGACATAACATTTGCTGTGCAAGAGAGGCTAAGGCACGGCCTGGCTAAACGGACCAGGCAGCCTCAATTGCCTGCCTCATTAGCCTTTTATTGTAACAGCAGTTTGAGATAGTTTACCTTTAAGATACAATCAGTAGGGGAAGTAATCTTGGAAGGACACATGCATTTGTAGTGTTTTTTAAGCAAGGACACTTAAGATTAAGATTAAGGCTTCCAGTAAACACCTGGGGGTCTGCACATGCACAGACTTATTTGGAAAGGTCAAGGAATAATCAGGGAAACCACCTTAGACACTCCCCTAAACCTCCCCTACGTCGGAATTCTGATAAACAGGGCAGGCAGCCTTCCACACACTTTCCTTTTCTCAGAATGTCCTCCTTACAACTTTCCAACCAGGTCTCTTGTGCTCCCCAACACTGTTCGATCACAACCAGTTACCTAGTTCAAAGCCAATGTGCCTGACACTTGGAAAGACCAAACTTCAAGTGTCAGACTGTGGAATAATAAAGGTTTATTGATGGAGAAGATACAAGTCAAGGAGATAGGAGACCCACCGGTTCCTCAGATCCATCTTGCTCACTGGACCAGGAGGGTTTTAAGGACCTGGAGGAGCAGGTATGCCAATGTGCTGGTGGGGTGGGTATTATTTGGAGGACTTCGGAATTCGGCCATTTCTGGTAAAGAGTTCTGGTGTTCAAGTTCTGGTTATGACCTGGTCCTTTGGTTCCATGGGGTGGACGGGAACCTTTGGTTTCCACGCAGCTGGGAGTCCAAGTTCTCTTCTCTGCACATGCTTTGGCTGCGTGACTTATAGTTTTGGTCTGTCGTGTTGGTCTGTCGTTGTCTCTAAAAAACAACAACTCAGTGTCTCATTAGCTGGTTGTATAGTTACAAACCCACTCCAACCTGCTCACACACTCAAACACAAATACGCCCAGGTCCACAGAGCCGGGCGTCCAGGGAAAGAGGAGTGCCAAGCACCATGCCTTTTCTTCCCATGCCCTCCTCTCTCCTCTGCTGTGTAGAGAAGCCACCCCAAGGCCTTTTTGCTCCTGGCAGAAGTTTGATCTGTGATTGTTGGTGGAGAATGTGGTTGAGTCCCAGTCAGCAGCTAAGAGAGAGGCGGAGGGCTTTGAGAAGAGCAGCTGGGCTCCATCCTTGTGGCTATAAGGAAATCTTCTCTGGGCTTTGGGTCATCAGCTTACTGCCTGCTGCACTGGTGCAGACAATCAAGGATTGACTGTATTCCACCAAATGAAGATCCACTGCTTTTCAGTTCATTTCCCATGGTCCTTCTCCCTGTGAACCCTTTTGTGTGTACTTTTCCTTCTGCCTGTATTAACAATTTGTGAGAAGGTGAGGGACAGTGTGCCTCAGGCTCATTCAGAAGGCTTTCTATGCAAACCCAAGAGAAAGAGACCTATTTGCAATTCTGGCAAATTCTGCCCCAAGCCTGACATTCTTTGTACACTTTCCTGGGCTTTTGTGGGGGTCTATACAACTAGTTGTCTTTTTTTTCTTTTTCTTTTTCTTTTGAGAGGAAGAGGGTAGGGGGAGCAGAAGGGTGAGGGAGAGGAGAAAGGAAAACACAGTTGTGGCTTCTGAAGAATGTGTTTAGGTTACGGGTTTGCAGAGTACTTGCTCTAATTCCTACAAATTCCAGTCTGATTTTACAATTCAAGAAAATATGAGGGGTTAATAATAAATATTATTTGTGTTGCAGAATAGTCACAGAATAGACAACTCTTATACTCAAAGTGCAAGTATAATCATTTAGAGGAATAAAATTTAGCATTAACATAATGTATAATAAAGCCTAATATGTGAGCCTAAAACAGCCGTGGGCAAACTACGGCCCATGGGCCGGATCCAGCCCGTTTGAAATGAATAAAACTAAAAAAAAACAAAAAACACCGTACCCTTTTATGTAATGATGTTTACTTTGAATTTATATTAGTTCACACAAACACTCCATCCATGCTTTTGTTCCGGCCCTCCGGTCCAGTTTAAGAACCCATTGTGGCCCTCGAGTCAAAAAGTTTGCCCACCCCTAGCTAAAACCTAGTGAAATTGCAGGCTTTTCCCTGCCTGTTTTTCAATGTATATTTTAAAGGAGCACAGTGATGACACAAGTGTCTAGTAATTGCTGCAACTTAGAGTATGTGCTAGAGAGCAGAGGTAATTCCAAGGATATACACAAAAATAAATTTTTAACTTTATTCATTTTAATATTTTATAATCAGGTACAGAGCCAAAATATAAAATCTTTAGAAATAATCCTAAATTATTGTTTGTGTATAAATCAATTCTATGCACTATTAAAACTTTTGGTCTTAATTTTTTTATTTATCTTTATTGGAGTATTACAGATGTACCATTTTTTCCCCATTGATCTCTTCCATCCTCTACCACCACCACCACCACCCCCCCGCCCCCCCCCAGGCCTTCACCATACTGTTGTCTGTATCCGTGGGTTATGCATATAAGTTCTTTGATTAATCTCTTCCCATGCCCCCCCTCCCTCACCGTCCCTCTGTGACTTGTCAGTCTGTTCCATGCTTCTATGTCTCTGGATGTATTTTGTTCATCAGTTTATTTTGTTCATTAGATTCCACCTGAGTGAGATCATATGATAGTTGTCTTTCTCTGACTGGCTTATTTTGCTTGCCATCATACTCTCCAGGTCCCTCCATGATGTCTCAAAGGGTAAGTGATCCTTCTTTTTTAGTGCTGCATAGTATTCCATGGTGTCATGGTGTAAATGTACCACAGCTTTTTTATCCTCTGAACTACCGATGGGCACTTGGGCTGTTTCCGGATCTTAGCTATTGTAAAGTGTGCTGCTGTGAACACAGGGGTGCAGACATTCTTTCTGACTGGTGTTTGGGGTTTCTTAGGATATAATCCTAGAAGTGGGATCACTGGGTCAAATGGCAGTTCATATTTACTTGTTTTAAGGAAACTCCATGCTGTCTTCCACAGTGGCAGCACCCGTCTGCATTCCTACCAGCAGTGCACAAGAGTTCCTTTTTCTCCACACCCTTGCCAGCACTTGTTTGTTGACTTGTTGATGGTAGCCATTCTGACAGGTGTAAGGTGATACCTCACTGTTGTTTTAATTTGCATCTCCCTTATAATAAGTGACATAGAGCATTTTTTCATATGTCTCTTGGCCATCTGTATGTCCTCTTTAGAAAAGTGTCTATTCAGGTCCTTTGCCCATTTTTTATTGGATTGTTTGTCTACCTTTTTGTCTTAAATGCATATATAAAGTCAATCTTAAAGATGTGTATTTATAATATTTATAAACATGTGCATATTTATGCTACACAAAAGCACCTATAATTTCACATGGCTTTCTGTGTATGTATTGTGTATTATTTTTAAACTACTTTTGGTGGCTTATTAGGTTTGTTTCCCAACCTCTCTTTCCCTCTTTCCCCCAATCTCTCTCTCCTTAAGACAAGGCAGCTAAATTGCTCTTGAACCAGTTTCAGACTTGAAAGATTTAGTAAACAAAACACTTTGTAACATTTTCGGTGGGAGTTCTTAACAGATGTATTCTCCTTCTTGAGGTTGTCCCTGCTGTTTGATCTTTTCCTCCAAAGTAATTCCTTATACATGATGGGCAAACGTGGGGTAATTATGCTAAGATGGGCCCACAGCCAGGACACTGCATCTGTCCTTCAGGACAATAGCTGTCATCCCTGTAAAGCTGCCCTAGCCATTGTGGCTGTGCGCTGCCAGGACTCCCAGGGACTGGACAGGAGGGGATGGCTGTCTAGATTAGGTGATGGGCCAGAAGCTTGTAATTGGGCTGAGTTTCTTTAAAGCTACTGGAGTAAGCATTACCCAGGACCTTTAGGGAATGAAGCATGGAGTGAGGTGGCGGGGGCAGAGATAGTAGTGTAGAATCAGGATGTCAGTGAAGCAGAACTTTTCTTTTCTTTTGTTTTTAGTTATTTAAAGTTGCCAGCTGCTACTCTTTCTAGAGTGAAGTCACCAGGCCAACATAGGGAACTCAACTCTTCTAGGAATAACTTGCTCTTTTAAGTTATGCTACTATAAGGCAAAAGAGGATATATTTTCCTATGGGCAGTCACAGAAATGGACTTCTTGTGGGCAGTTTCAGGTGAACGTAGGTGTACAGGGTCCTGCCACCCCTCTCTGACAGCCTCTTTCACAGGAAGGTGGAAATAAATAGCTTTTACCTCCAGTTTCTGTTTGCTTCAACCTCCTGCCCCAACTCCCTACCACGTGTCACTAAGTGAGAGCTGCAGCAATGAGAGTCCAGGCCTTATTCAGTCAACACCATGGTTAGCCATTGAGGATACTACAGTGCCTCGGTCACCCAGGACTTCTGACATTGAACAGTGCACAGTGGATTGGAGGGGAGTGGGATAGAATGGCTCCTTTCAGGAACCCTGTTCTGTATTCTTCCAAATCTGATCATAGTCATTTTCTGTCACTCCTTAACAAATTCCCACAATGCTAGTGGCTGAAAACAACATGAATGTATTATCTCAGTCTCTGTGGATCAGCAGTCCACACGTGGGTTACCTGGGTCCTCCGCTTAGGTTCTCACCTGGCTGAAATCAAGGTGTCAGAACAGGGCTGCAATCTGAGCCAATGTCTTCTCTCAAGTTTACAGGTTGTTGGCCAAATTCAGGGCTTACAGTTGTAGAATTGAGTTCCTTAGCTCCTAGAAGCCTCCCACTTTTCCATACCAGGCAGCCTTCTCCACAGCATGGCCTCTGTGTCTTCAGAACCACGGGAGTGTCTCTGCTGACTCCTCCCTTTTCTGACCTGTACACCCTCTCTCTTGAGGGTCTTACCTAAGTAGGTCAAGTCCAACCAGAATAATCTCCCTCAGAATTAATTTAGAGTCAAATAATTAGGGACCTTAATCATATTTTCAGAATCCCTTCCCTTTTGCCAGATAACATAATTAATCATCGAGTGGTATCCTCTGGTAGTCACCACTCTAGGAGAGGAGATTAAAACTGGACCCCAGGAGTGGAGGTCTTGGAAGAATTCTGCCTGCCACACTGCCAAGAACATTCCCTTTATTTCCAAGTTAAAATTTTAATGTTCCAGCCAGCAGATTGCCACTTGGTATAGATATTCTAACTAGGTATTGTAAACATTTCATTATCCATGCAGTAACAAAAGAAATTCAACTAGAAACTTCTCAACTGGCATAGTATCACATTCATTAAAATACTTAGAAGTCTATACTTAATTGTAAGGTTTTTTTTTTAGTCAGTCCAACTTGTATATGTCAGAGAAGCCTAAAGGAATAAATTAGAGAATAAAGAGAGCTTAGAGCCCAAGCTGGTTTAGCTCAGTGGATAGAGCGTCAGCCTGTGGACTGAAGGGTCCAGGTTCAATTCCCATCAAGGGTACATGCCTGTGTTGTGGGCTTGGTCCCCAGTAGGGGGAGTGCAGGATGTAGCTGATCAATGATTTTCTCTCATCATTGATGTTTCTATCTCTTTCCCTCTCCCTTCATCTCTGAAATCAATAAAAATATATTTTTTAAATATATAAAAAGAAAAAAGTCTGGGGTGATTTTTCAAAAAGGAAAAAAAAGTAATAGTTGCATGTATGGATCTTCTAATAATACAGAATATATATTTTATTAACATAAAATCTAATTTATTCCCTTTATCAATTCTTAGAATACACAGATCTTTTATATCTCAATCAAAAAATCTAAACCTGCCCAGAGAAGAATTTATCTATTCTCACTTACAGATGAGGAGTATAGCATTAAAAGAGTATAAGGAAAACTAGATAGGTGAGTTATGTCAGTTATGTCATTCTATAAGGTTCATGAGAAAACTGAAGCTAGAATAGAGATCTTCAAGGCCTGTGAAACTTTGAAAATGTCATGCTGCTTCAACTTTGAACTACAAACATCTAAGTCTCTCTGCTCAAAGTCTGCAAGTTAATGGATCCTCTTTGCCTGGTGTGTGTGAGAAACAACACTGAGCACACTTGCTCTACACCAGCCGTGGGCAAACTACGGCCCGCGGGCTGGATCTGGCCCGTTTGAAATGAATAAAACTAAAAAAAAAAAAAAAAAGACCATACCCTTTTATGTAATGATGTTTACTTTGAATTTATATTAGTTCACACAAACACTCCATCCATGCTTTTGTTCCGGCCCTCCGGTCCAGTTTAAGAACCCATTGTGGCCCTCGAGTCAAAAAGTTTGCCCACCCCTGCTCTACACAGTCAAATCCTCACTTAACACTGTCCAATAGGTCTTAGAAACTATCATTTTAAACAAAATGACATGCAGAGAAACCAATTTTATGTTAGGCTAATTATATAAACAAGAGTTAAGTTCGAGGACATGTTTCTCACAAAAACATCACCAAACTTTCAAATAAAGACCCAAAACATTTCTAATATTAATCATTGAAATAAATGTGAACTACATATACATTTAAGAAAGATGAATAAAAACAAGAGTGATTTTCCAACCTGCTTATTCTACTTTAGGGTATTGGATGGCCAGAGCCTCTCCCAGTAGCTCAGGGTGTAAGACAGGACCCACCCTGGACAGGACGCCCTTCCATCGCAGGGCCACTCACACCCACCCACACTTGCTCAGACTGGAACAACATAGACACCTCAAGTCATCTCATGTGCACATCTTGGGGTGTGGGAGGAAATCAGAGACCCTGGAGAGAACCCACATGGAGAAGTCATGCAAATGTCACAGACAGTGGCCCCAGCCAGGAAGAGATTCCGCCCTCTCCCCACCCCCATCAATGTTATAACTAAAGGACATTGAAAAAACTGTTGTTTGAGGACCTGCTGTAGTTGGAAGCAGTGATCAGTTGAGCAGGCAAGATAGTAAGATAAAGAAAATTTTCCCCATGAATGACGTTTTCCCTCATAATTGTGTTGGAAAGTGAATTAACTGAATCTAGGGCAAATTCAGATTCAACTATAAGTTGGAAGACATTCTTTGAAGTGAAATGCAATGACAACTCTCCTTGGATAATCTAGAGTTTGGGATTTTGCATTTGGCTGTTCTTTTAAAATGAAAAATGGAAATCCAATCAAATTTCTTAATGCATTTTAAAACAACTTTATTGAGATATAATTTACACCATAAAATTCTCCTCTATGATTTTTTTAGTGAATTTACTGAGTTTTGCAACAATCACCATAATCCATTTTTAGAACATTTTCATCATGCCCATAAGATCCCTCAAATTCATTTAAGTTAATCCCATCCTCTGCCCTAGCCCCAGGCAATTGCTAACTTCCTGCTTTTATAGATTTGCCTGTTTCACCATTTCATATGAATGAACTCATATAATATTTAGCCTTTCACACAGTTTTCTTTCACTTTATATCATGTTTTAGTGGTTTATCCATGTAGAATTTACGAAAACTATATTACTTTTTATTGCTGAATGGTATTCCATTGTATGGCTATACCACAATTCATTTCATTCCATTCACCAGTTGGTGGACAATACATTTGGTTCCAATCTGTCTATTATGATAATTCTGTTGTGAACATGAGTGTGCATGTCTTTGAGTGGACATAGGTTTTCAATTCTCTTGGGTAGAAGATACCTAGGGATGGAATTGCTGGGCTATGTTGTGAATTAACACTTTACTTTTAAGAAACTGTCAAACTGTTATTCAAAGTGACTGCTCCATTTTATGTTTTGTTTAATCACTAAAATTTAAAGTTTCTGTTTCTCTACATTCTTAACGATAATTTCCTATTTACTTGTTTGTTTTCAATCACAGCCAATTTAGTGTATGTGAAATGGCATCTTATGGTTTTATTTGTATTTCCCTAATAATGAATGGTATTGAAGACCTTTTCATGTGCTATTAGCTATTTGTATATCTTCTTTGATGAAATGTGTATTAAAATCTTTTGCCCATTCTATAGTTGAGTTGTTTATCTTATATATTGATTTGTAAGGCTTTGTATATTCTGACTATACATTTTTATCTGATTTGCAGATATTTTCTTCCAGTCTGACTTGTCTTTTTATTTTCTCAATAGTAATTTTTGATGCATAGAAGTTTTGAATTTTAGTGAAGACCAATTTGTTAAATTTTTTCTTTTATATATTCTGCTTTTAACGTCATATCTAGAAAATATTCAACCTAAGGTCTGGAATATTTCCTTCTTTGTCTTCTTCTAAAAGCTTTATAGTTTGAGCTCATAATGTAGGTCTCTTGCCTTTGAACATAGAAGATGTTCTAGGATCTGAGCCCAACAATAGCACAGTGCCATGAGGAACCAGAGGTTTCTGAGCTTCTATCTGTTCATTTCCTTCTTCCCATTTATTGATGGGATAGTCACTGGCACCATTCAAACCTGTGCAAAAGACCAGCATGATCATTCATATTTTTTTTTTGCTTTGTTTTGTTTCTTAATCAGCTTCCAACATGTTAGCATATACCTTCCCAAGAAAAAAATTTGATTACAAAAATGTTATTATTTCAAAGACTTTCCTGCCAACTTTGGATTAGTTCGAGGCTACATCAAATAAGATAATGCATGTGAAAATGTTTCAAAAACCATAAGAATGCCAAACAAATGCTAGGAATCATCACGATTGCATGCAGAGAATAAGAGTAAACAGAAGCAACTGTCATGCTTTTAGAGGGCTTAAATAGACAAAATGAATGGCAATGTCAACATAAGAAGGTAAAAACCAGATGTGTAGATAATCCACCTGTGGGTTGTTAAAAGTTGACTTTATCTGTATTACCCAAATTATTAAAGAGTTGGGTCAGAATCAAAGAGTTTCCTCTTGCTTGATTGGATATGGGGGATAAGCGTGTCTTAGTAATCAGTATGTTCTCTTGAGGTGAGGTAGAAACTTTGCCCTGAGATATTGATTTCTCTTGTTAATGGATGGCCCTCCTCCATGGGTGTAGGTGTAATTAGCATCTGCTTTTATAATGCTGAAAACCCCAACAGCCTAAAATTCTCCTCTACATAGTGAGATAGTTATGCTGCTTGAAATTTCCAGGATTAGTGAACACTTAAGGGCAATTTATGAAAGTGTAAATATTTGTACTGAGTCAAGCAATTACTACTTAGAGCTAACAAAACACTTTGCTAGAATTATAACCCTTATTAATCCCCTTGCTATCAACTGTCACCCAACAGACAACTAAGATCTAGAGCAGTGATGGCAAACCTATGGTTGATTTTTCTTTGTTAAATGGCATTTAAATATATAAAATAAATATCAAAAATATAAGTCTTTGTTTTACTATGGTTGCAAAGATCAAAAAATTTCTATATGTGACACGGCACCAGAGTTAAGTTAGAGTTTTTCAAAATGCTGACATGCCGAGCTCAAAAGGTTCGCCATCACTGGTCTAGAGGTTTGCTCACAGCCCAGATCCAATTTGGAGAGAAGCGGGGAAGGGGTAGAACCTTGTGCAGATTGCTGCTGGAGTTGGTGATATAGTTGCACAGGTTCTGACAATTAGCAGGAATAAAAGGGGGATTGCTGCTCTGGAGGTTGGGAAAGAGATCCCCAGTGAAGGGAAGATGGAGGCTTTGGTGGTACTGTGGTCCTGTAGAAAAATATTGCCTCTGTGAAGCCCTGGCTCTGCATTATGATGAACATTAATATTTTCAGCCAGCTGACAGCTTGGAGTTCTCAATTCTTGGGCTATTCATCATTTTATTTAGTGTTTCTCAGGCATCCCATTTCTGTATCCAAAACCTGACTGTTTTGTGGCAGTATTTATTAGCATTTATTGACCACAGTTCTTCATGGATAGTTATTTTGGTGATCCCTATTTTATAGAAGATAGAAGTTCAAAATATTGCTCTACTATAGGGCATTAGAGATTGACCCATGATGATCATTATAATCCAGGGAACTTTTAGCTACACAGCTTCAGACAATCTATCTAAAAAGGTTGGATATTGGAAAGTTGTGAGGAAACTAAAGCCACTAGAATTTCACAGTGGCCCCAAATTTACTCCCTAAATCTACTATGAATACTTAGGCAGTAGATGCCTAGTGCCTGTGGGCTCAGGAAGATTGGAGGAATGTAGCAATCATTTTTCAGCTCGCACAGTTCTAAGGCTCCCTGTAGATCTGTTAATAAATCAAAGCACATATGGGGAATGAAGAGGCAGAGGAAATAGGGAGGGGCCCAAGCTCAGAGATAAAAATTGCCAAGAAAGAGCCTGCTTTTATAGAAGGGAAAACAAGGAGCAGGAAGAGAGAGAAAGAAAATAATAAACAAGAGGAGTCTTCAAGGTGCCCTGGTGTGACACACCACAGGGGCTGGAAAACAGTCAACATTTGATATTAGAGAAGAGAAGGCAGGAAACACATTCTGGGAATAACCTTAGCACCTATTGCAAAGGCTTCCCTTCTGTGCTCATAAACAAATGCAAAACAGCTCTCCACAGCCAGTGCCATCCACCCTGAAAGGCCTTCTTGCCAAAATCAGTGGGCTAGTCATGCTGGAGCAGGCTTTGCACTGGTCCCTTTTACACAGCCCATCCATTCTGTGTCCTTCTATTTATCATTCCATTAAGATCCTTGTATGTTGACAATTCAACAGGGAGCTTTCATACTTCCCAAGTATACATGTATATAAAAATTGGACATAAAATGGGCTAGTCCAGGGGTGGGCAAACTTTTTGACTCAAGGGCCACAATGGGTTCTTAAACTGGACCAGGGGGCCAGAACAAAAGCATGGATGGAGTGTTTGTGTGAACGAATATAAATTCAAAGTAAACATCATTACATAAAAGGGTACGGTCTTTTTTTTTTAGTTTTATTCATTTCAAATGAGCCGGATCCGGCCCGCAGGCCGTAGTTTGCCCACGGCTGGGCTAGTCTCTTTGACTTGGCCCAGGTGTCCTGATTGCCTTCTGTTGGGCCCATCCGGATTCTGTCTTGGCCTAAGCATTTGGTCAGGTACATTTCTATGGCTGAGTTGGATTCCCTTCTATTACACCATCTTCAATGTTTTTGGGGTTTTTGTTGTTTTTGTTTACGATAGTTTCCTTTGGCAGAAATCTTTTATTTTTAATTGAATTTATTGGAGTGACATTGGTTAATGAAATCATACAGGTTTCAAATGTACAATTCTATAACACATCATCTGCTTACTGCATCATGTGCTCAACACCCAAAGTCAAGTCTCTTTCTGACCCTATTTTTATCCCCTCTTTGCCCTCTTCTATCTCTCCCCATCCCCTTTTCCCTCTGGCAGTCACTATACTGTTTTCTGTGTCTGTGTTTTTGATTAATCCAGTGGTTCTCAATCTTGGCTGCACATTAGACTCACCTGGGAATCTTTTTAAAATCCTGAGGCCCAGAAATCAGGATTTTAAAAAGATTCCCAGGTGATTCTAATGTGCAGCCAAGGTTGAGAATCACTGCCTTATCCCTTCATCTTTTTCATTCAATCCCCTCCCCTCTGACAGCTGGCAATAATTCTTAATCTCATCCAGCTTGCTTTTTTAGTGATACCAGATTCTTTGACTGGTGAGGCCAAGTAACCAAATTCAGCAGAGTAAAGAGACAGGGGAAGATATAGAAATGTTTAGAAAGGCATTGGTGCCTTTCATTACCTATAAATCCTTGTTTTACTTTTAGACAATCTCCCTTCTCTGAGGTCTCCCCATGTAACTAAAGTACCTCCTTCATTCTTCAAGCTTTGCTATCTGGTTTTCTGTCTTCCTTTTTATACCTTTACTAGAGGCCCGGTGCATGAAATTCATGCATGGCCTGCACCTTCTCCAATCTGGGACCCCTTAGAGGATGTCCGATCGCCCCTAACCTCCTCTGCCTGCCTGTCTGATTGCCCCTAACCCCTCTGCCTGCCGGCCTGATCGCCCCTAATTCCTCTGCCTTGGCCCCCGCCATCATGGCTTTGACCGGAAGATGTCTGGTCAACCCAATCTAATTAGCATATTACCCTTTTATTAGTATAGATGATCATCCATCATCCTGATTGTCTCCATTGGCCATGTGGAGAGATTCTTTTTACATTCTAACACTCTCTATCCCACCCCTTGAGCCACCTTCTAATAGGATTATATTCAGGACCTTGGCATGAAACCTGCAATTCCAATAACCCAATTTCTGAATATAATTATTCCCACATTTTTATCCTCCCCTGTTTTCTATAGGCAGGTTTCCTGGATACCTTAAGACTTTTCATTGTCTCCTTTTATTTTTTTAATTCTACTTTTTCCTTCCTTTTGTAGCCTACCTCTCCACAATGAAACACCCATGCTTCACTCACTTTTTGTGTTCTTACAAATCAGTATCTATCCATTCATTTACCCTTCCTAAAAAGTAGATGATAATTACCACCCCACCAATATCATTCAGCTATGTAGACCTCAGTTACTATAAATTATTGTCTCCAATATCCAATTAGCCTTCATTTTAGTTTGAAAGTTCTTTTACACAGCTCTAGTTTGCTTGCTTCCTTTATTACAAAGATATTCTAAGTTTTTAGCACTCTTCTTATTCTCACCTACTCATTTAACCTTCACTGATGTCACTTGCTGCAGGTGGCCTTGTTTTTCTTTATAAAGAAAATGAGAGCCATCAGGCATAAATTCCATCAGTGTTGCACTCACTCTTTGAGTATTGAGCTGAGAGTAGCTTGTCTCTTCTCTGCTTTTAAGGAGTCATGTGAGTAGATTGGGCCATAACCTTAACTGACTTCTTAAAGTCTCTCTTGTTATGTAAGGTGAAATATTCATAGGAACCAGGGGTCAAGTTGTGGACATTTTTGAAGGACACTTTGCCTTTCACAGCCAACTGCAGGAGTGTGTCTGCATTTAGCAAAACAGACACAATCCTTGACTTCATGGAGTTTACAGAGAAGAAGGATGTTTAGATCTAAGCCAAATGCTCAAAAGAATTAGATCTAAACTAAAAAATGATATAATAGTATAGTATGTTGAAATCTCTGAAGGAAGACCAGCGTGTGAAAGGTATGGTGAAGATAAATGCCAACTGCTCTGGTCTGCAGGGATAAGGAATGTTTCACCAATGGCATCAAAACTGAATTGAGATTTGGATGATAGATGTGAGCTACCTAGACAAAGAGGGTTGAGGGAAGAGCATTTCAACCCATTCTTAATTCTTGTGGTTCTATCTTACGAGCACTCTTATATACCTATGTCATCTATCCCACTGCTGTCCAAAATACCTTCTATATTAATGACTTGACCATCTGTATTAGTGATGGTCAAACTATGGCCATGGGCTAAACTTGCCCATTGCCTGTTTTTATAAATACAGTTTTATTGAGACAAAACCACACCCATTTGTTTAGGTATTGTCTCTGGCTTCTGCGTACTATAATGGCAGAGCTGAATAGTCACAACAGACTGTATGGCCTGCAAAGCCTAAAATATTTATTTTCTGGCCCTTTACAGAAAAAGTTTCCCAAATCCTGATCTAGATGGATAAATATATATTTCAAGGGAAGGATCAAGTTTGGAAGGAAGAACACACATTTGGTTTTGGATATGTTGAATTTAAGTGCTTTGAGATATCCAAGCTGAAAAGGCAAATACATGTTTGGATATTTGAAGTTCAGTTTTTAAAAAATGGCTCAATGAATAATTTAATAATTTCCCGTACTCCTCTGAAAAGACTTATTGTTTTGTAGCCATGGTAACAAGTTACAGCCAGTTTTAAATCAGCTTAATCAATTATAATGCAATCAGAGAGCAGGTTTTTGAAATCCAGCCAATGAGCAACAGTGCCCCTCTTTAAAAAGACAGCCAGTTGGCCAGAGCTTTACTCCAGTGAACATACTGGAAAGTCAACCAATTCACAGCAGTTTTACCCAAGCAATCATGCTTCTATAATGGATGTCAACCTATTCTCTGAACTGTATACTTCCTAAAGATCCAGGGTAAAATTAGTAGTCTGCTTTGCCTGGAGAGGCTGTGTCTAAAAGTCATAACTCTTCCTTACTTGAGTAATAAATTCAGCTTTGCAATTCAGTTAATAAATGGTGGTTTCTTCCTTCAACTTACCCTGAAAAAATTTTTTTTTTTTTTAGTAAATGCCTTAATATATAGATGATTGTGATCATGGGAGAAGTGATCCTTTAGGAGGAGCGTACTGAATGAGAAGTCATGAGGGGCTAGGATTGAGTAACACAAACTCCAGCATTAATCGTTATGTAGAGGAGGAGATTACAAAAGAGACAATGCAGGATGGGCCATGGAGATAGGAGGAAAATCAAGAATATAGGGTGTCCCCAAAATGTATACACAGACTTTGAGTAATTATAAAGGCAGTGTTTATTAAACTATATTTCATGTACATATTTTGTATACATATTTTGGGGACACTCTGTATATGTTGCCATGAACTGAGGCCAAAAACCATTTTAAGGATTATGGAAGAGTTAAGAGAGTCAAATGTCACTGAGAACCTTCCTAAGATAGAAACTGAAATTATCTACTGGGTTTGGTGAGAGGGAGGTCATTGGAGCTTTTGTAAGATTTCTTGTTTGTAACAATGACACTGATATTAAGGTTGAATATTGCAATGTGAGTGGGGGTAAAGAAATGGGGAAGTATATGTAAAAAATGAATTGATAGAGAAAAAGTAGTTTGGTGTCATTTTGTTTTGTTTTTAAGATGGTAAATTCTTGATCATGTTAACATGCTGATGTCAGAAACTCATGAAAGAGATTAAATATATGAGAGAAAAAAGATAATCAGTAGTCTGGTAAATGCTGAGACAGTGAAAGGGAAAGAGCCCAGAATGGCAGTGAAGGACTTGGGTTTAGATAAGAACATGGGTATCTATAACAAACAAAACATAACCAAAAGATGGAAGCAAGAACGGATAGAGATCAGACCAGGTTATAGGATGTGTAGCCTAAAGATGTAGGAGTACCCATTTGGTTGTTTCTTTGATATTGTTGGAGGAAGGAAAACAAAGTTATCTTTTGAATGTAAAAAAAAAAAAAAAAAAAAAAAAAGGAAGCGGTTGGTTAGAGCATGAGGAAAGTATGATTTAGAGCAAAAAGAGAGGGAGATCCAAGAACAGGACACTGATAACATCATACACGAAGAGGTGGGCAATAGAAGAGGAACCAACAACAGATTATGAATGGCTGAAGAAATAGGAAAGAGGAAAAACCAAGAGAGTTGTTTAACAGTGTCAAACCTGAGAAAGAAGATACCTACCAAGAAGCACTCTTGGCAAATGGGCTCAATTTAAAAACAGAGCCTAGTGACTATTTCTGTACAGGGCATCTCCTGCAAGCCATCCTTTAGGTAGAAGCCTGCACTGAACTGCCTGCCTTCACTGTGGTCCTGCTATCTGAACCAGCCCTTAAAAGTTCCTGGAATCATATTTCAACCAATAGGACTGAGACTGTCCCCTGTACAATCATAGCTACACAGCTATGTCTCCATTGGCATATTCTCTGACCAATCAAAGTGGCCCTACTCAGACCAATCAGGAGCTGTGAGGATTTGGAGTCCTCGTGTAGGTGAGGATGGACTAATCAGGGACCAGAGGCAGAGGCCTCTCTGTATGAGCCAGCTCCCCCTGGCTGAGGGAGCACACTTTCCCTTTCTACCTCAGACTGAAGATGGCATTTCCCTGGCTGAGCTGAAACAATGATGTCTCACCTGAGCAGGTTAGACAGAGCAGACCAGAGCTGTCCAGCGGGAGAGGGACCTTCGATCCTACAGCCACAAGGAGCTGGTTTCTGCCAACAACTTGAATGAGCCTGAAAGAGGCTCCAGAGAGTAACACAGCCCTGCTGACTCGGACATTTTGATGCTAGCCTATGAAATCAGTAGCAGAGGAAGAAGACCAACCAACTGAGACTTCTAATCAAGAATAAATGTGTGTTGTTTCAGACTGCTAAATTTGAGATAATTTCCTACCACAAAAAACTGATATACTCCTCATGTGTGCCTGACATGTATTAAGTACTCAGTAAACATTTAATGAATGGATAAGCAAATGGGCCATTTCATTTGCTTCTAAGAAACCAGCGGTTGATAGGATGAAGCTGAGTACTTACAGCTCCCATCTGTCTGCTGGGCTCCAGACCTTGAATGTCCAATTACCTTATAATAGAGAGATATATCTTTATGCCCCATAGACACCTCAAGTTTGACATGTCTGTAAATGAACTCATTCCTCCATCTATCCTGATCTTCCATCATTGATCATCTCTCTTCATTCCCCTTATTCAATCCTTTCTTAATTCCTAACCTCTATTCCATTGCTTCTTTTAATGTTCATATTATAACTAAGTCTTGACTATAATCCTACTTAAGTCATATCTATTCTCCATCCTTCTCTCCCTGAGAAATCAGGCTATGTGTACCTATAGATCTACATGCAATATTCAACAGCCTCAGACCACTATGCACAGTGATGCCCTGCTGGTGATTCTGGACTCCCAAGATGCAGCCAAAATATCTTTTCTTCAAAATATCATCTTTTCTTCATGCCAACTTAAGGCCCCACCCACACATCCAGATAGACTTAAGCCTTGCCTCCTTCGCACCCCAATCTTTTCTGTTGATATTTCTATTTCTATCACCCATAACATATTATTAAACTTATTTGCCTGTCTTACTGCCCCGGGCTTCATTCAAGTGTGCATCACAAAGCCTGGCAGAGGGCCTGAGACTTAGCTGCACGTAACTAATGCTGGAGAAATGAAGACATGAACCAATCAGTTCTCTCATTGCCTGGCTTCATGTCTGTGAACAACTCTAGACAAGTGTGCTCCTCAGAATAGCAACAGAAGCAGCCCCCAGGGAGCTTGTTAGACATTCACACTCTCGTTCTTCCTCCCATTCCCTCACCCCTCATCAACCAGAATCTCTGGGAGTGGGGTCCCAGAATCCGTGTTTTAACAAGCCCTCCAGGTGATTCTGATGCACTCTGGTTTGAGAACCACTGCTCTAGAATGTTCAGCTGGTTTGACCTTTAAAAAACCAGTAGAATGCTTCTAACTCAGCTGAGCTTCCAATCACACCCAACCATAAACAGTGACCAGAGAAAAGAAGGGCAACAGTTGACACCCCAACCATGGACAGGAGAGCACCAGTATTGTCCACAGCTAGGAACCAAATAGGCCAAAGTTCAGTATAGCAAAGGTCTGAAGGTAAATTGAGAACCACTCTAATGATCAGGAATTCAAATGGAGGCAGCACATTTTTGTGGCTTTGCTTTTATGTTTAAATGGCACCACTGGAATGTTGCTCTGCCACAAAGCATGTTAGAATAAAAGACAAATGGAGGGAGATCTGTTTGAAGAACTCCGGAGAATAGGCTGAAGTATCCTGGTGACTGTCCCTCCAACAGTGGATTCTGGCCACAGAGAAAAGTAGGAAAATCCAGAACTAGTTTCTCTTTTTCTCAAAATGTGGCTTTTCCCAACCAATAATTGGCTTCTGGATCCTGAACTTGTGTGGTCCTGGTATTCTTACAAGAGTAATTTTTCATGACTCAGTATGATTTGAAACAATGCAAATCCTGATGTAGCTTTGCTGTGAGGAGAAGAGGGAATCCCTAAGCCCCTTCCCAAAAATCACCTGTGGCAAAACACAGGATGAGATCTAGCCAAAAGTATTACCATGTGCATCTCACTTAGCTTTTCCTCATACATATTGATGGTGTGTATGCCCATGCGCATATTTCTCTAGGACCGTATATATTTTTTTGGCTTTTGCTATAGACAGTAGTGACAGAAGCACATGCTTTTTTTTTAACCTATAATTTCATAACTAAGTAATCACAAATGGTAAAAATGAAATCTCTGAAAGTTTTCCCGGTTACTGATTTATCTGTTTAACGTCCTTCTTTCTTCTAAACAGTATTTATATAACACTCTCTGAAAAGCAATGCTTATAATTGTACCCAAGTGAATCTTTGCAGTTTTCAGCAATTCCAGGAGAAGTATGAAGCCTTTGAAAAAAGACTGGCTCCGTATAAGTAATTGCCTTCACTTGGCCCAATTGAAGCTGCCATGGAAAGAACACGAGCATTCCTCGGACCAAGGCGTGATATTTTCCATTCTTTGGGATTTAAACATATTTTTTCTAGTCAAAATACTAAGATTTTAAAAAATATCTGTTGGGTTCTTTTAAGTGGGCTTTTTAGGCATTTATTTTCTTTAGAGATTTGTGTATAAGTTTTTGAATATAAAGTTAGGAAAAAGCTTTAGATGATTCAAGAAAAATAATGATTTCCCAACCACCTAAAATAAGTCCATAAAATTGCCACTTGCATTTAAAATTGTACTAATTATCTTCATAACATTTGATAATTATGCTGGCTGTTGCCTTCAGTTGGCCTATAAATTAAACAACATCAATGATTAGACATTCCTTTTACTAACATCTAGATAGCTAATGAATCAGCTTCAGATTCAGGATTACTTTTGTTGTTGTTAATCCTACCATGAGGATATTTTTTCCATTGCTTTTCAGAGAGAGTAGAAGGGAGGGTGGGAGGGGGAGAGAAAGAAACATCAATTGGCTGCCTCCAGCACACACCCTGATCAGGGGTGGAGTGAACCCAAAACCCAGGTATGTGCCCTTGACCCTAACCTCGAATCAAACTTGAGACCCTTCTGTGTGCAGTCCAATGCTCTAACCGCTAAGAAACACTGGCCAGGGCCAAGATTACTTTTTGAGGAGATAATTGCCTTTGCTTTCTCTGCAAAAGTCAAGTACATCAGAGGAACATGAGCAGACTGCCTTCCAACGCTTTGTATATTACCAGAAATGAAGAAAAACTCCCTTTGGAATTGTACAGAGTAACCAGGCTTACAGGTTTTAGGCTAGCATCATGCAGGGCTCCAATTAGATTGGTTCAGTGTGCCCTTATACCAAAAAGAGATGGTCTCCAATCTACACTCCGGCTAGTCATGGCACATGGAGGAAGAGTAGAATGCAGAAGTAATTCTGTATAGGAGGAAATTCAATGGCCAAGATAATTTCCCCATTTTTCCCAGTGTGCTCTCGAAGTGATGGATTTTTTTCTTCTTTTAGTTACTGTTCAGCTAGGGGTTCTTCTTATTCACTTGGGAAGTTGTGACTATTAGACCACAATAGAAATAATTTCTCAAGGCAGAATTTTTTTTAAACATAAAATGTTTTCCAATTAAAAAAAAAAACAGCTACAGTGAGGACTGATTCTCAATTCTCAAGATGGCTTTTTATTCACACAAACTTCCACCATCTTTGATTTCTGTTACCACTGCTCATTTTTTCTTTCATTAATTTCTGCACTCACTCTTGTGCTCTCTAAGCAGTTTCTACAAGTGATTCTTCCTCCTCTTTTTGGTTGTTACCATTCCTGCTGCTGTCCCTACCTTCTCCCCATTCTCATGCACTGATCCACAGCCAAGAATACTCCCCTGGGTGAAAGCTAGCTTCTGGACCCCACTGCTTCTCCCTTTGGCCTCATTTCTGGATCGGAGAAGTCAGAGAAGCATCCATGCACTGATGCTCCACTGGAGAGCTTCTAGCCAGGGAACAGGATGAATCCGTCAAGCACTGAAGGGTACAGACTACTGTGAATACTGGTGCAAAAGATGAAGAACATCTTCCTGATAATGCTTCAAGTTACCTTCTTATTCCCCAAGGAAAGTTCTTAGGATGATCGGAGCATAAGTCAGGTATCCTACACACGCTTTGTTTTTGTCTTTCCTGTTTAGGAACAGTCATGCTCATAAGACTCTAGTTTAGAAACATGCTAGCATTTTAAAGGAGGACCTTCCTGGGGCAATGCGTTAATACAAAGGAGCAACCCTGGCAAGGAAATTCAGGCTCTATGGGAGGCAGCTGGAGGAGGGGTGATTGGCAGGGAGGTCTTCAGATTTAGCCTGTGTAGAGCTTCTTATTTGTTCAGTCTCACATACAAGGGAACTTCCTAAGATGAAAACTTACTTCATGTTTAGTTGTATGTTAGAGATGACAGTCTGATCCAACAAGGTTGCCTTGTACATTTCAGACTGTTTGACAGCCCTTTCATTCAGGCTGCAGCTCTGCCATGCAGAGGGGAGGCTCCATTCCTCTATCTCTCCAGGGTCCTCATTGTGATCTTCCTGTCTCCTAAAGCAGCTTTGCTCCAAGTTATCATTGGAACAAATGGCATGAGGATGATATGTTTGCACTTAAAACACTTGAACTTCTTACAACACATTGTGTCATATACACATAATATTTTGGATTTACCAATACTTGCTTTTGGGATTTCTTTTTAGCAATGTGAACAATGAAGAGGTTTATTTATTTATCTTTTCAGCTTGTGAACAAGCCAAATAGATTGATACACTCAATCTTTCCTACTATAGGTGAAAGATTGTGCTACATAAATTCCTTTACTTAGTCGATATGTCTAACCCTGGAAGAGTGCTCATACAGGGTACATTAGGCTACTGTGGCAAATGCTTTTATGGCCAGAAACCCCACAGCCATCTTCTTTCACTGATCAGTTGGATTGCTATCCAGGAATTACAGTTTTTTTCCCTTATGTTGGAAAGTCAAAGCTTTCCTTAATGGCCCCAGAGGCTCCATAAAGAAAGAGGTATAGCCCTAACCGGTTTGGCTCAGTGGATAAGAGCATTGGTCTGTGGACTGAAGGGTCCTAGGTGATTCTGGTCAAGAGCACATGCCTGGATTGTGGGCTTGATCCCAAGTAGGGGGCGTGCAGGAGGCAGCCAATCAATGATTCTCTCTCATCATTGCTGTTTCTGTCTCTCTCTCCCTCTCCCTTTCTCTCTGAAATCAATTTTTTAAAAATTAAAAAAAATAAAGAGATACAGCTCTGTCTGACCAACAATAAACAAATGATTCCTTAGGAACTTCAACTGGATAATCTTTTTTCTTTTTTGCTTCCCTAATGAACTGGTTGAGTCTGAGTTTCTTGGTAGTTCAAAATGAATGCTGGAGACTCATGCTAACTTTTATTGTTGGGATCATTAATTTAAAATATTATTTAAAATATTGAATTGATCAACATAAAATATCGAATGTGTATACTTGTAAACCACTGGGGAATTTTGAGAAAAAGTTTTACTCTAAGATTACCTTAAATTGTTGATATTTGAGTTCTCCGTACAACTTTATTACATGAAACAGTATGTTTCATCCAACAGATCCTGTAGAAATGTTGTCAAGTTAATTTGACCTGGTATCTATGTTTTTTTGCAGGGCTCATGTCATACTCTGATGTTGTGATTTATAAAAATATATATATGGTCTTAGTCTCCATTCCTAGCACAGAGCCACTAAAACTCTTGCTGTTTTTATGGTGAGAACAATGGAGGTGTCTTTTATTTTGTTAATGAAATGACCCTTTGGAAAATGCCTGAGGATAGAAGCTTGTTGCTAACCTCATACTGAGACAGTTGGAATTTTTCAGCCCCACCCCCCAGTGAGACAAAATGATAACATTTGAGAATGGTTTCTATTATTAAATGTTGTACATCCTAGTGGTATAAGGTTGCCAGAGTCAGCAAATAAAAATACTGGACACCAAGTTAAATTTGAATTTTAGATACACATTGGATATATTGATTGTATAAATATGTTCCAAATATTGCATAAATCATATCTAGCAATAATAGAGTAGGACAGAGTAATAATAAATATCCTAGAGTCATAGGATATATACTTTCTGCTTTCGTCAACTGGCTGATGTTTTCATCATCTGTGATGTCTAGATATCCTAAAGGTTATTTGGCTTATGTGTTTTAGTAGAAATATAGGGACAGTACTGACACAAATATCTGAAGAACCAGTTGTTCTTTATTATACCTCTGATACTTTAGTACTTTAGTCTTCATTAAAAATTTGGGATTAAAAAAAAAACAAAACCAAGTTATTTTACAGTAAAAAGGTAAAATATCACCCAGGAATGGTGTATGGAGAGAGCAAGGGTAGTAACAGAGGAGAAGGAGGAAAACTTACAAAATGAACACTACACATTATGAAGGCTGCTTCTAAGGAGGATGTCTTAGTTTGGCTGCTATAACAGAATACCAGAGACTGGTGGCTTATAAACAATAGGAACTTATCTCTCACAGTTCTGGAGGCTGGAAGTCTGAGATCAGGTGTCAGTGTTGTTGGGTTCCAGTGAGGGCCTTCTAGTTTCACAATGCTGCCTTCTCACTGCTGTATCCTCATCTTGGCAGAAAGAGAATGAGCTAGCTCCTTAGGGACCCTTCTATAAGGGCACTAATCCCATTTATGAGGGTTCCACCCTCATGACCTAATCACCTCCCAAGGGCCCCACTTCCAAATACCATCACATTGGGAGTCAGGATTTTAATCTGTCTTTTGGGGAGGACATAGACATGCAGACCCAAACAGAGAACACATGTTTCATAAACCAAAACCAAGCTGATACAGATAAAAATGAAATCTGACAAAATATCATTCCAGATCACATAACATAATACACATAGTTGCTTCTATGTAGTTATTCAGATACAAAAACAGTTTGTCAAACAGACTTGGTACAAATATCTTAGACTTGGGGCAGCAATTTAGGAAAAAAATGACAATTCCTATAAGTGTCACAAAAGCCACACATACTAATGCTTGAGTGTGGGCATATGGGGAGTGATCACAGAAAAGCACATTCCACTGAAACCTAGATAAACACACAGGGCAAGCCTGGCTGATCTGCTGCCCTATCTCTGCAAGCTGCAACAGGCCCTAAGGAGCTGGCACATGCCAGTTCACTGTGAGCCTGGGCTGAACTTTCTCAAGTTCACGACGACCATATAGGGATAGGTTACTGGCAGTTTGCATGGGTCCCTCTTGATCTGACAAGGCAAACTCAGTTTTGGAGGAGTCTTTTTTTTTTCTTCTCATTTCAGTATTAGTGTCGCCTGAAGGATGGTATGCTTTTTAGCACATTGGTATCCTACAGAATCATGCTCCAGCCAAGAGTAGTGAATCTCTGTTTCCAGGTGATTGTTTTACTAACACTACAGGTACACTTGTGGGTTCTGAATGATACCTACCTTTACTCTCCTCTTTTCTACCTCAGATATGATCACCAAGATCTAAGATATCAGGAACTGAGGGCAGGCCTCTCTGATTTCTTAATGTTCTATTGGTTGCCCAACAGTCTCTCTCATGAAAGAAAGTTATACAACAACAAGACCAGCTACTTAAAGGAAAACAAGTCTAAATATAGCAAAAGTGGCTATGCTGAATTGGAATTAAAAGGGCTGTGTGTGTATGTGTATTTCAAGTAATTACCTACTTAGCTGATTTGAAAAATGATTTAATAGCCTATTGGTGAGTCACATAAACACTTTGTATGATACTTTTTTTCCCTTTCTTGAATTTCTTAACATTTGTACCTGAAAACAAAATAGAGTTTTTTTGTTTATTTGTGGGTTTTTTTGTCTGTTTTTGCTGGATCCCTTAGTGGATTCAGCCTCCTGCATCTTATCTGAGGTATGCTTTGGGAAGCACATGAACTTTTGTACTTCTATGGAAACCCCTCATGTATTATTTGAAAAGTCAACTATAAACATATATTAAACACTGAACATACCTGGGAAGCACATGCATGGTTTTATTTCAAATCAAATTCAGAAAAAAAGCTCACACTAAAGTGAAAGGCTAAGACCCATGTGCTGGTAATAAAGCTGGGTCTTAAATGGTGACATTGTATTATGATGAAATGAGAGAGTGTGGGCTTTGAGCTTGTAAAGGCATCAAAAAGCACCCTTGCTTTAGGATTTTAACCAATTTTCTCTCTGCCTATGTACTTTGTCCTATGTGCCAGGCTCTTTATTAAAATGTTTTAATATTTTTAAAAAATATATTTTATTGATTTTTACAGAGAGGAAGGGAGAGGAATAGAGAGTTAGAAACATCGATCAGCTGCCTCCTGCACACTCCCTACTGGGGATGTGCCTGCAACCAAGGTACATGCCCTTGACCAGAATCAAACCTGGGACCCTTCAGTCTGCAGGCTGACGCTCTATCCACTGAGCCAAATAAGTCAGGGCTAAAGTGTTTTAATCTTTTTTACTCTGCATGGTACCACCTTATCTTGGTTCTTAGTTTTCTAATTACAATGGTTCTCAAACTCTGGTGTGAATTAGAATCACCTGGAGAGTTGTTTATGCTTTGGTGGCCTGAGCCCTCCCTCCTAAGAACTCTCAATTGGGTAGATGGGGCTGTGCATCTATATGCTAACTAGAGGCCTGGTGCATGAATTTGTGCAGGCCGTCTGGGGGGAGGGGCTGCAGGATGTTGGCCAGCTGGCCCTGCCCCGATCAGGGTGAGGGTGGGGCCAATTGGGGGTGGGCCTGGCTGGGGGCATGGGCTGTGAGCACTTGGCGTGCTGGCCCTGCCCCCTGGTCGAACTCCGGTTCAAATTCCCTGTCGAGGGAATAATTTGCATATTAGCCTTTTATTATATAGGATAAGCTTCCCAGGTGATTTCAAGTTCTACAGTTTTAGCACTTAGTAGAAAGACTGAAGTCCAAATTTCCTATCCCAGTATTATAGGCCCCAGGATGTGATTTTGTTCTATCCAGGTATATTTTTACTTCTGATGACCACTCAATTTTTTACCTTCAGGCTTTTCAAAGTGTGTGCTAGGCCAGCAGTATCTACTGAGAAGCTGATGAAAATGCTGAATTCCAGGCCACATGACAGACCTACTGAGTCACAATGTTCATTTTAACAAGATCCCAGTTTGCATTAATGTTTGAGGAGCACTCCCTTCGAATGAAGCTGCCTGGATTCTCTCTCTGCACCCATTGTGCCCATTTCCAAACTTGACTTTTAACTCTGCTATTCTGGCCTGCAATAATCCCCCTCCTTTTGTTTCCCCGCCTTTCAAAAAGGCTTACCACCCCTTCTGATCTGGGAAATTTTCCAAAATAATTTCATCTTCTCATGTTTTGAGATTTCTGGCAGCCTCAATGCAGGTAAGATCCACTAAGTGTCTCCCACGGTGTTCGCACATAACTTAGAAGAGCTCAATCAAAGTTGAAAAATAAATTAATTCCTCATGCTTGTCCCTCTCCCTGTAGCCACAAGGCACTTGTATAAGTGTTTTTTTTTTCTACCCCAAACTCTGCCTCTTCATTTAAAAAAAAAAAACCAACTAATTAACTCCTATTTTTTTTTCATCAGAGATCAGCTCAAGACTTGATTCCCCAAAGAACCTTTTGTGACTTCACTAAGTAACACTTTCCCAAATAGAGAGCCTTATAGTATTTTTTTTTTTTTACCATTGGTCCCATATGCAATTTTATACTGCTTAAACAAAGGTAAAAGGTGAACCTCCCCCGAAGGCAGATGCCCATATTAGTGTTGCACTTGGGAGACTAGCCCTTGGACGTGAAGCAACCAGAACTAAGAGCCAGGAATTAAACCTAGGGACCTGGAAAGGGGATTGGAATGGCTACCAATAAGAGCAATTTGTTCTTTGAAAGAAGGCATCCTTATTTTAACCTGTAGTTTTCCAAAGACCAAGGTTAATAAGATTAAACAAGGAACCAAATTTCCATTTGAGAGTCAGTAGAAACAACAAGTTAGATACTTAGATGCCTCAATAATTGAGATATTGAAACTGTCTGTTGAAAAACATAGAAAAAGAAAAACAAATTGTATAATGCTTAAAGATATAACAGATGGAGTCATTAAGAAAAGGAGTAAGCAAAAACATATTATCAATAGGCCTTGGCCGGGTAGCTCAATTGCTTGAGTGTTGTTCTGATACACCAAGGTTGCAAGTTCAATCCCCAGCCAGGGCATGTACAAGTCAACCTATCTTCTCTCTATATATAAAAGTCTAACATGCACAGTGTACCCTCAGAAGTTCGACCAGGAGACTGGGAGTTGGATCACTCGCTATGACATGTGCTGATACCAGCGGGTGGTAGGGAATGAAGGAAGGCTTCAGCCAGCAGCCGGAAAGCCCTGATTGGTCCTGATCACCGGCCAGGCCTAGGGACCCTATCCGTGCATGAATTTCATGCACTGGGCCTCTATATAAAATCAGGAAATACACATTTTTCTAAAAAAAAAAATTTACCATGTACTAGGTCATAGAATCAACACATTTCAAAAGTTTGGCATCATAGAGATCTTCATATTTGATTGTGATGCAATTAAAGTAGAAATTAACAATGGATATATAAACCAAAAATTTTGTACATTTGAAATATGAAAACGTACTTTTAAGGATTTCTTATGATGAGGAAGGAATACCAACAGAAATTTAAAATATTCAGAATCTACTGAACCCTATTTATAGTTGACAATTTGTTACTAAAGCTTTCAAGTGCAACATTTATTTTTGTGACCATTGTAAGTGTTTTGACCCATCATCAGTTACTGTTGTGTGCTTAGATGTGATATTCTCCATGATTAGAGTTCCTGTAGACCTGTTTCTGTTATGTTACATCTGCTTGCTCAATGAGCCTGTCTCATTCTTTTTTTGGTAATTTTTTTTTAAATGATTGACTATTTAAAATACTATTTGCAGCAGTATATTGAGGCCTAGCATAAGTACTTCTGGAAGGAAAGAAGGAACAAAGGAAGGGAGGAAGAAAGGAAGGAAGAGAGGAGAAGGGAAAGGAAGAAGAGAGGATGGGAGGAAGGGAAGATAGCTCCAGGCAACCTTAATTCATTTAAGGCTTGAGGTCTCCTGGATCATCAGATAAAAGGAAATACTAAAGAGAGAATCATTATTCTTGTGTTATGCCCATTTGAGGGAATATAGCTCATGGGCCTTTCCTCAAGGAGGGGTTTTTCAGGTTTCCCACCCTTGGTGGAGTCTGGCTCTGATTTCTGCCCCTATCCCTGGGGGGCTGTGAAAAGTTCAGCTCAGGTTTATAGCTGGCTGCATTCTTAGGATCAAAAAGAAAAATGTGCTCAAGACTAAGGAGCTTTGATTATCTGTGCTTATGTCTCTGGAGTTTGTCTTCTCCAAAAATTGGACAGGCAGTTTTTTTTTTCTGTCTTCTGAGATCTTTGATGCTTTTTAGTCATTTTTGTTTATATGTTTGTTTTTAGTAATTCAACATTTTTAGTGCTTCTCAGTGGAAAATTTATAAGAGTCTGATCTACCACTACTGGGATTTAAAATTTAGCACTCCTTTTCTTTAAATACATAAGTAAATATTATATCAAAATATAGTAGTCGAAATAAAGATGCATAAATATATAAAATAGTTTAAATGAAATTGCTTTTTAAAAAACTTGCTTAATTCTCCTGTGGTGAGTTAGATTAGATTTTCCCCTTTTATGGGGCACCTCTTGTGCCTTCCCTCATATCTTCCTAGCCTATATTTTATTCCAGTCATTCTCATGGCTAAATGCTTTACACAGGTGTAATGACAGAACATCACTTTACACCGTCAATCTCTTGCTTCCTTTCCTAGTGTCAACAAAAATTCCCAGTCTGAGGTGTGGAAAGGGGAGAGACTATTCAGGTGAGGGGTTTGCAAATTTGGAAACACAGCCTCCGGTGGAAACCAAAAGTGTATTCTGCTGATACAAAGGGTCGGCTGCCTTTTGTAGAGAATGTTCCCACCCAGGTTCCTGATTGGTCCACTTTTATGCAAATAAAGAATTCAAATTCCTGCAACTCTGGCCAAAATGCACAGTGCTGATTGGTCAACATGAATTTTGGTTGCTCATTATGAAGAAGTTTTGATTGGTCAATGGAAATATAAATGAGGATATATTTACATGATTTCAAGTGGATGGGACAGGTCTCAGTGAAAGACAAAACCAGAAATAATTCCCTTATAAGGGTTGGTTCAGACTGCAGGAGGTTGAAAGCTCCATCTGTGGCTCCCCCCACCCCCACCCCCCCCCACCCCCGCCCGAAATGCAGAGTGCACGAGAGGCCTCTGTCAGGAATGACTGCTAGGCTCTGGTTATGAATTTGTTCCCAATTTGTTCCCAATTAACGATGAGGAGTCCTTGGTATTTCTTCTCAAAGCTCACACTGGGATGGAAGAGGTTCATATCCCAGGGGGTAATATCGGATGAGTGGAGAGATAGAAACCAGTGATTATATGTTCCTCTCTTCTGTTCTTGAGATGGACAGTTGGGAGGTGCATTCTTCATGGCTCCTCAGATTGTTCTGGGGTTGTCAAACCTCAGCTGCCCATTGGCTGTCACCTTTCCCGGTTTTACTCTTCCCAACCCTTATTTTTGTCCTTTGGGATTGCTTGTCAACATAATCTACTTACATGAAGCAGGAAGCAAAGTTCTTTAGGGGGTTCTATCAATTTTTGTGTGGTTTGTTTTAATAGACACCAAACACATTCTCTGGGAAATCATCCTCAGGGGGGAAATCTCTACTATACATCTACTAGTATGTCTTCTAAAATGACTGTTTACTGTTTTATCAGATATTAAATTGGAACCTGAGAAAATAAAATTTAAAAGTGTTCTAGAAAAAAGGAAGCCTGGCTTGAGTGGGATACTACAATGTAGATTTCTAAGCACCTGAGCACCAGATAAAGAGAAACTAGAGACAACTTCCATTCATGTCTTGTCCACTAATCTCTTGAGTTGTATACCCCAACTTCTCATTCCCACGTATGTCCTAATTAAATCCAGGACATAGGAATTTTGTCCTCTGACCTTTCTACCATGAGCTTGTAGCAGGCTGAACAAAAGGCTAATTCATTGAAAGAACTATCTATTAGGAAAAGAACTGTATTTTTAATGAAAATGGCTTCATAATTCACTTGATGGAACAGGGGCTTCAGAGAGGCCATATATTTACAGTGAAGGACAGAACGTACGTGAGTAAAATTTAAAGACTAAGATGAGTTGCATTTGGGGTCAGGGAGCAGAGGAGAAGGCAAAAAAACTAAAGAGGTTTGTCCAATAACAGGGCAAATTTAGCAAAGGATTTCTTCAGAGCGGGTATATCCAAAATTTAAATTGAGGGCTTTTGTTTCATGAATTCTCTCCTTAAACTTCTGTGTGGCTGTGAAATTGTGCAAACCCTGGTTCCTGTGGCTCACAATGGGGGCATGTCAAGATGACTCAAGACCAAGGTAGAAACAGGAGTTCAGAATGAGAATATATGCCGCCCACCCCCCCTCCTTTCTAGGAGCAATTACAATGGGACATCTTCTAAGCAAGGAGTGGAAGTTGGATCCACTCTTATTTGTATCTAAAAAGTGGATGCCTCAAGCTGATAGTGGAAGTCTTACACAACTTTAGTGATCTCAGCACTCAGCCTGGTGCTGAAAATGCAGCAGGTGATTTCTGGCTACTTAATATCACATATAATGATCACCATCATGATATTTATTCATTGAACAAATATTTATACAGAACACATTATGTGTCACACCCTTGTTCTAGATACTAAGTACATAGCTGTGAGCAAAGCAAATAAAAATCCTCACCCTCACAGGGCTTACAACTTAGTGGGGGAGACAGAAACAAGATAAATAAATGAAATTTATAGTATAAGGAGAAAAAATAAAGCTGGGAAAGGGCATAAACAGGCAACATGTTATTGTTAAAACAGATACGTATTTCCCAGGAGCAGAATAAAATATTTTACCTTATCCTTTTAATACCGAAAGGATTGGTTATGTTGGGCTAAAAGGAGCAAGTGCGTTAGTATATGAACTTTTATTTTTGTTCTTTGCCTGACAGTCTTAGATATAGAGGATTTTTTTTTTTTTTTTTTTTTTTTGAGAGAAGATCCTTGGGAGACATGGAAGAAAAATGAAATGTTTCTTAGGGTGGATGTTTTCTCAGGAGTTTGACCTGGGGGATGTCTTACAGCCCCCAAATGAAAAGTCTTCTCTCCACTTCCAGAAAAAAAAAAAAGACATATGGGGAAGGAAGGCTCAAGAGATGCTAGAGCTATCATTAGGACTTGCAGGTCACGAGAGGCCAAGAGAAAATAGAAAATCTTAGGATTCCTAGGCAGGCCCTTACATGTGTTCATTGCAAAATCTAATTGCAGCAGAAAGGAAAGATAGTTTGAACACTTCCCAAACCCAGAAGGCTTTAGGAGGAAATAAATGATACATTGACCCTTTCAAGAAAAAGGACAAGGCAGAGTCCAGACTGAATTTTAACCATGTACATACCATACCCATTAATGGAAGGCATTCCTGCTGACATTAACAAAAGGGCATGTAGGCAAACCTTGCAGCATCATTTCACTGGGAGAACTCCAGCCTCATTGATTTTCTGTACTCCAACTGAAATGGTCTAGGGCAGAGGTTCTCAACCTGTGGGTCGTGACCCCTTTGGCGGTCCGACCCTTTCACAGGGGTCCCCTAAGCCCATCCTGCATATCAGATATTTACATTATGATTCATAACAGTAGCAACATTACAGTTATGAAGTAGCAAGAAAAATAATTTTATGGTTGGGTCACAACATGAGGAACTGTATTTAAAGGGCCAGAAGGTTGAGGACCACTGGTCTAGGGGCTAAGGGACTAGATGTAGTGATGTCTCCATGGTTTTCTCACTTCCAGTTGGGAAAACATCTGGAACACTGGACTATTTTTCTTTTACATGGAACACAAATGAAGGCTGTTCCTGATCCGTAAGATATAACTGAAACATTTTGCTTGAACTCAACGACTTGGCCTGCTATTGGATGATTATCAGTAATGCCTAAGAAACTCTGGCCTCATATTGATTTTAGCAACCTCCACATTGCCTCCTTATGGTTGCCTGCTTTTCCAACACACCAAACACAAAATTCACCCCAGATTATTGCAATATAGTATGGAAAGTTCAATTAGAAACTTACTTTCAGAACTAGCCCCATTGGAGAGGATGGGTTTCTAAAAAAAAAAAAAAAAAAAAAAAGGCAAGAACTTCCTCCCCTCTCCCAGGATGTCCTGAAATATTAACTCATACCCTCAATCCAAAGACAAGCAGAAAAAAAGAGATTTTTAATAGCATTTTGTTCATTCTGGAAGTGAAGTTGCAGCACTCCCATCTTTACTTTTCATTTTGAAATACCATTGAGAAATCTGCTTGTTGATGGGGGATGTTTGAATTCCCTTTGGATCTTAGTAATTGTAAGAGTTTTCCTTAATCAGGAAGCATTGATTGATTTTAGCTCTTTCTAATACTCTGAACATCAAGATGAAATGGGAAGGGAACCTGAGAGAGAAGTATGGTTAAGGAATTATTTAGTCTATATGGAGCCCATTATTGAAGACTAGTGGCCTGGTGCACAAAATTCATGCAGGGGGCGGGGAGTCTCCCTCAGCCTCAACTGCACCCTCTCAAATCTGGGATCCCTCTCACAATCCGGGACTGCTGGCTTCTAACCACTCACCTGCATGCCTGCCTGATCGCCCCTAACCACTCTGCCTGCCAACCTGCTCGCCCCCAACTGCCGCCCCCTCCCCCCCCACGGCCTTCTAGCCCCAACTTCCCCTCCCCGCTGGCCTGATCACCCCCAACTGCCCTCCTCTCCTGGCCTGATCACCCCTAACCACCTCTGCCTCGGCCCCGCCACCATGGCTTTGTCCAAAAGGATGTCCGAAAGGTTTCCAGAAAGGTCTCCCGGTCTAATTAGCATATTACCCTTTTATTAGTATAGATTGAACTGATATTGGCAGGAAGATGATGCCATACTCATCCCCATTTCTAAAATGATAGTTCTTCAAGTCCTATAGGTCTAGGCCCTAGGGGTACAATAGCATTGTACCCCTAGACCTGTAGGGAGAAGCAAAGAGGCCTCAAAGCTGGTACTAATTATTTAACATTTTGCCACATGTGAAGCTGTGAAAACGGTCCCTTGGGATATTGATCAAGACTTGCCTTCTAGGGAGATCAAGGCAGGAATCTTCTTTATGATTTGATTGATATGGTTTAAGATTCTGCTGCTGGTGTAGCCTGTTATTAAAGACTCACCTGGCTTAAAAGCTGTCTCTTCTAAAATGCAGGTCTGGGTGGAGCTAATTAATCCTGTAAGCCAGTTTCAGTACCTTCCTGTAATGACTCAGGTTTTTGTTCTTCTGACCTAATCCTAGCTGAACACCAGCTCTTTATAGACCCTGAAATTTTGATCAGAAGTAGGGTGGAGGCCAAAGCTAGAAGGAAAGTGTGTGGAAGCCAAAGGCAAACATCAGTTACCTCATGTTCTGCTCCCGGCCTGCCCCATTTTCCATACAACTTCTCAGGGTCTCCTAAAAGGAGACCTGGATTACATTAGGAAACTACACTCCCTCCAAAAAATCTTGGCCCTGGGATGCTGATGCAAATGTGTGTATCCTTTATAGGGTGTCATAGGGAAAACTTAACAAGCTTCATAGCATGTGTTTTCTTTAGACAGTAGAGAATGGGCTTCTCTTTTGTTCTCTTATGCCCATTTCAATCTAACTTTTACACAAAGACACACCAGCAGTTATGTGTTAGGGGTCTCCTTGGCCAAGATGTGTCCTCTGTCCAAATGCTCCCAAGTGGCTGACTGCCCACACACATGTGAAGCATTGTAAAGAGAATTAACAGATGGCAATATGACAACATGACTCTCTAATCCTAGTGTTAAAGTAGCATCAATCCACCCAAGAGGATGGCAGAGCTTCCTCTGAATGGTTCTGCAGGATAAAGCTCCAAGATTAACAGCATCAGAGCATATAGGCTAGCAAGCTTCAGGACTAGGTACCCAGATTCTCTGCTACAAAGTGGACTGATGGAAGCAGTGAGTCTGGGCAAAATATAAAGAGGAGGTCTTGCTTCCTCACCTGCTTTTGCATGGAGCCAAAGAGAAAGAATCTAGAGGAATTTTCTTTCTCAGAAATGAACAGAAAGTAAAATCATGCTGATTGACTGGAGTACCTAGAGAAGATACAAGTGCTGGCTACAACAAAGAATTTATGAAGTGTTTTTCCCCTTTTTTGCTCAACTGGCAGTCTTCCCTTTACATTATCAATTGAAACAGAATGGAACTTATTGTCTGGGCAGTGAAGGTAAGAACACAAATTAATTCCTAGAGATTAATATTTGGCTTAAGGAATTCTACTCTTTCCCTCCCCTCCTGGACCTTCCCTTCAATTCCTCTCTCCTTTGTACTCCCCTTCTCACTTCCCCTACTTCTTTTTTTTTCTCTCTCTGTTTTTGGTTAGAAAAAAATTATCCAAGAGAAGCAGACCACTTTTCAAAATGCCAACATGATTCAAGGATGGTGGACATTACTCTTCTCCCCAAATCCCCTTAAGGAATCTACATTCTCAGGTCTTCCAGGGATGTGTTCCCATCAGTAACACCCTTTTGTACATGGAAGAGCCCTTGGACTAAATTAAGATTAAATAAAGATTTGCACTGAAAACTTGCACATGGAATGCAGAATGTGTTTCCTATTAAGGCATTTTGAAGAGAGCAGAGGAAGAAAGCCTATTGTTTTTGTCATAGCTGTCACCAAATGTTGAAGGCTCAACAATGGCAACCCAATTCAGTGCAAGGAGAACAGACCCATTAAAAATAGCTTCTTCATTTTCTTGATGCAAAAAGCTGATCAAAAAGATGGGCAAGAATGTCAGAATTAGCTTGGAAAAATATTTGGAAAGTGTGTTCTGAAATAATTAGAATAAAATCTCCTCGTGGTTTACCCCCAGGATCAAGACTAAGAGCAAAGTAAGGCAACATTAGAATATTACCTGGTTAAAAGCAGATGACGAGGTTGATATGATGCTACTTAATCAGTGTGCAAACCCTCCTGAGTATACAGAGCTACCAAGATGCTGCCTGTGTGATTTGTGTTTTTCTTAGCATAGATTAAGGAAAACACAGGGGACATTCTGTGCACCAAGGATGCATCCAAACTCATCTTAGTACATTTTTGTTGAATCTCTTTAGGTTACATGAACTGTTTTCAATGCCTACTATAAGTAAATTGGGGAAGAGATATTCTCATCTTCTTTTATCCCTGTACTCTTTCTTTCATTCTTCCTTCATCATCCTCCTGTTCTTCCTTCTCCTTTCTTTTTCACTCTTCTTTTTTTCTTGCTGTTTTCTCTTTGTCTGTGTCTCTGTATTTCTATGATTAAAATTGTGTTGTCTCTAAAACAGGTGCTGTCAATGGGGATCTGCTACCTTAGGTTGAATGACCCTCGAGTTTCTGATCTTATTACAAACTAATGGCTGTCTTTATTTCCTGACTACTAAAAGCAACTCTTGTTTTAGAAATCCCTCAAGCAACTCAGTTTTTCAGTTTTCCATAAAATGACCAGCTTCTATTTATTCTCTATAAAGGTAACCAGTAGGCAGGAAATGTTTTCTCTGGTTGTCAAGAGGACAGTGAAAATTCAAAAGAGAAAAATTTTAATTAGAAGTTATTTGATTCACAAAAAGAGAGGGAGAAATATTCTGCCTTCCAGAGATCCGAGGACCCATTGAGGTGGCCACTTCTTACCAAGAAAGCAACCTGTCTCTATGACAGGTACGAGCATAGGTCATTCTGATAAATTACATCTTTTGGGGCCCTGGTGAAGTGAGGAGGGAATATGAATGGCAAAGAAACCTACAAAGAAGTTGCCATCAGCAAACAGATGCCAGCTCACAACCATCACAAGGCAATGGGATATTGACTGTATCCAATTGCAGTCTTCAGTTGCAGCATCCGCTGAAAAATGGGGCTTCATTTTGCAAATAGGCTGATCTTGTATCAGTTGGAAAAAAGGTGGGATCACAATTCTTGGAGCTGAAGGTGAAGTCCCAGCCAGGAAGAGATCTGCACTTCCAGGAATAAGGATATAATGCTTATGTCTCTATTCATGAGGCCAGTTTAGAGATTAAGGTCATCCATGTGCCAAATGACAAGGCTTAAGGAGACCCAAGGAGCAGGAATGCTGAGCCCACACCACAGACACATGAAGGGACATTTGTACTCTAGGCCAAAGCATTGTTCCAGGGTTCACAATAAATTATATGAACACTTTACTGGAAAATGAATCTAAAAGCAATTCACATGAATATGGGACCAGTGAAGTAAGTGGTTATCTTTTCCAAGTTTTATTACAGACTGTTGCAAACCTTGTAATGTTTCCTAAGGGAACAAAGCCTTTAGAAGGTCATGTAACAGGTTTATTAAGCAAAGGAGGGGAAGAAAGGAGTAGAATTCTGTACTGTTACAATGCCAATTCTCCAAACTCAAAAGATTTTTAATATTTCACAAATCCTTACAACCACCATTAGGTTTTTACACAATACTTCAAAGAAAAGACTTTTTGGGGGGTTAATATTTTAGGTTAGGGAGTTCTCTTCTTAACTATTGGGTGCATGCAAGGTCCTGGTCCCAGTCCCAGATATCAACATGCTGGATTCAACTGGACTTGAGTAGAAAGGGAATTCTCCATGCCTGGAAATCAATTTAGTTCAATTCCTAAACTCAATTTGGTTCAATTCCTAAACTCCAAGACTGGAAATCATTGGAAGAAACCTCTAGGTGGCATGCTTTAAGGTCAGTCCTTGATGGCCTTAGAAGGGAAGCAGAGCACAGTGTTTTGAATCAGGTCCAGTTAAATGCGGCTATTTTGATTACTGGATCCAAAGGTGTGACCAGCCCTGGATCGCCAAGTTTTTGAGACTATGTGTTTGCTCCAGATGAAACTATTCCAAGTGGAGCAAATCTAGCATTTCGAGGCTGTGTTTACACCAAGAAAGATAATGAGGAAAAATGTAGTCAGGCAATCTATTGGCATCTTTCAGATAAAAACTCTCTCCTCCCAAACACAAGCTATTAGATTGGGAAAGGTAGTCAAATTGGTAATATGGGTGTAAATGAGGGTTAAGAGAAAACACATTTTCTCCCATATACCTAAAAGGATGAGGTTTTGGAGCACAGAAACAATGCCTTTTCCTACTCGACCTTAAATGTAAATAATGACAAACATTTGTCCTCCCTTTTCTTTTTCTTTTTTTTTTTTTTTCAATTTTTTAAATATATTTTTTATTGATTTTTTACAGAGAGGAAGGGAGAGGGATAGAGAGTTAGAAACATCAATGAGAGAGAAACATCAATCGGCCGCCTCCTGCACACCCCCTACTGGGGATGTGCCTGTAACCAAGGTACATGCCCTTGACCGGAATCGAACCTGGGACCCTTTGATCCACAGGCCGACGCTCTATCCACTGAGCCAAACCGGTCAGGGTGCAACAAAAATAATTTTATGGTTAGGTCACAACATGAGGAACTGTATTTAAAGGGCCAGAAGGTTGAGAACCACTGCCCTAATAGTAGCCTGTGGTTATACTGCCATGACTTTATTTTACTTTGTAATAATCTTGGCAGTGGATATGATCTTCTTCAACCTGAGTTTCAGTCAGAATTCTTGTCCTCCCTTTTCTTCCCTCTCTCTATTTGCTGCTCTATCACTCAGAAACCATACATACATTTGCCCTTGCTTGTTTTTATGTAACCATGGTCCAAGCTGGCCCTTCAGAAGAGTAAAAATTGCCTGCAAAAACATAAAAAGTGAATCAGAAATCCTGGTGAAGGAAAATGCAAGGTTTCTGTCTCTCAATTTGCTTTTGTTCTGGACATTTTATATAAACGGAATCATACAATATATAGTCTTTTACATCTAGCTTCTTTCTCTTAGAATATGTCTTTGGGGCTAATCCATGCTGTAATACATTTCAGAACTTTGTTCCTTTTTACTGTTGAATAGTATTTTATTTTATAAATATAGTACATATCCATCCATTAATAGATATTTGTTTGGATTTTTTCCAGGTTGGGGGTATTAAGAAGTGTCTCATATATTGTGCACATCATCTGTTATTTCTTTGCTCATCATGCTTTATGTTCAACTGTTCTTGATTTTTATCTTTCTTCATATTCACTTTTAATATTTAAAAAAGATGAAAATATTTTTCTCATTGTATCCCTCTGTGCACCTACATATACTTTCAAGAATCATTTTGAGAATACTCTACCATTTTCATTTTTCCCAAGAATCATTTTATCTTCTACTTGTTTACTGTTAACTATTTTGCATTAGTTTTGTCATTTACTTTGAAATTTTATCTTGTAGATTTATCTTATAGGTCAAGTGTTGTTGTTTTGTTTGTTTGTTTGTTTGTTTTGTTTTTGTGTCCTCCCTACCACCCCCCTTATCTTTCTCTGGCTCATTTCTCCCTAGGGGCTGTGCAGTTGCCTCCACTTGGGTTCCCACAGATTCTCAGTCCTAAAGCAGGACTTATATTGGTCTCAGGGCTCATGGTCCATGGTGATGAGCAAGGTAATGACTCAATCATTGAGCCAGCCTTAAGTCTCCCCCGATTCTATCCATGGCTGCTTCATGTCACCCCTTCAACCAGTCAACTTTACAGACATCATTTTTGGCAGGGACGTCTGCTTTCTTCTACCTCCCATCCTGAGCAGTGTACCACCCAGGCCCCTCCAGTTGCACAAACTCCGGTTAGTGAGCCTGGTTTTGGTACTCTGTCTCTTTCGGAGTGCTTTAGGTCCCGCTTGACCCATAAACTTCAACTCTTCAAAGCCTCCAGATGCTTCTGGTACTGGAGCCTGTCAGTGTATGGCCTCTGCTTTATTTAGCAATATGGACTTAGTTTTACTTTGATTCAACAAGATTTTTAACTTATTTAGAACATGAATATTTTTAAGAAAAACATAAAGAGTAATATAGTCACAGAAAACCATACCTACCATAACTGAACAGCTATGTGAATTTTCATAAACTGAGCAGACTTTCTTTAAAATCAGAGCATTAAAAATACCCAGAACCTCCCTTCATGTCCCCTTCCAGTCATTCACCACCAAAGGTAACCATTATCTTGATTTTTACATGCATAGATATGGTTTGTTTCCCTTTGTAGGGCCATTATCAATAGTGCTACCACACATAGTTTATTACATGTTATTGGAAAACAAATGTCCTCATTTCTTTTTTCTTTTTAATATATTTTTATTGATTTCAGAGAGGAAGAGAGAGGGAGACAGATAGAAACATCAATGATGAGAGAGAATCATTGATCCGCTGCCTCCTGCGTGTCCCCCACTAGGGACTGAACCTGCAATCTGGGCATGTGCCCTGAGAATAAAACCCTGACTTCCTGGTTCATAGGTCAACACTCAACAACTGAACGACACCGGCTGGGCTATTTTGAATTTTTTTTAAAATTTCTCATTGCTTTTTCTAAAGGGAAAGAGAGGTGGGAGCTCTCAACACAATATCCCAGCTCTCTCTAGTCCTAGTCAGACTGACACATTTTCCAAAGAGGCCTAACCACCAATACAGCTGCCTACTGTAGTTCAGTTGCCTTTCTCTGACTCCACAGGAAGTTTCCTTCCAACAAGAGCAGTCTGCCGGTGGTTTATATTCTTCAAGACAATTGGGTGGAAACAAAGGTTTTTTTCCCCCCTATAACCTCTGATACCTCCTTTCCAAATTTTAATTCTGACATTCCCTCAAATTGGTTATTCTCTTCTATTCTCAAGAAGGTGGTACAATGAAAATAATAGAAACGGCAGAAGAAACTCCCCTATTCACAGAAGGCTGCATCAGCTGATTTAAAGCTTTCAGTGCACATTCTGTCTTCCCCATTCAATTGTAGGACTTAGGAGAGAAGGAACTATGTCTCATTCTTAGCATTTGAGGGAGAGTGATAGTGTTTTGAGGCATATATTTTTAAAAAGTTATTAATCTTAAAATAATCCCTTAGGGCTATTGTAAGTGGCTAAATAATGACTTCTTCCTATGATATTTTTGATTTGTAAAATGCAAATGTTCACAAGGTGGTAACACATCAAGTACCATCATTCATTTATACCTTAGTGAGAACAAGCTTGACTCATTTTTATGAGAGCACTGTGGTAGTTTTTTGAAGGAAATGTTCTCTATTCCTTCACAATGTGGTATTATAGTTCCTCATATTAAGAAGTGGATTCTATTTTCACCCTTTTAAATCTAGAGTGTCCTAGTTCCATGCTTTGGCCTCAAGAATCCTTGTTGCTGTCTTGGGATTCTGCCACCACCAAGTTAACAAGCTCAGGCTAGCTGGCGAGTAAGAGATCCAAAGGAGGAAAGACAGAGTGTGCCAGCCAACAGCTGACTGACCCAAACATAGGGGAAATCAGTCAGAGCTGTTCCCAACCTGCAACTGATCACAGATAGGTAAGTCAGCTCAGCCAAGACCAGAAGATGTACTCAGATGAACTCTAGACTCCTGCACAACATTACATGTTTATTGTTTTAAGCCATTGACATTAGAGTGTCCCTTTATATGGCAATAGGTAACTGATACAGACAGATAAAGCCCTGGTCAACTAAAGGGAGGGTAGGCAACTATGGGAAAAGTATCCATCACAAGCTTCCCTCATATCATTCTTTTTCCCTTGGCTGGCTTTATTATCTTCTACAGGTGGGTGATTTTACTCATTCAAAGGGAAATTATACTTACTATATGAATACTCCAAAGCTAGAAAAATAGCAAACATGGTGTTTTCTGTGACCCAATTTTAACCCAGATTTACATTAGAATCCAAAATTTGGCCATTATTAGTTCAGGGGAAAGTCTTTTATGCTCTCTAAACCTTGTTTTCTTCTGAGGAAAATGGAGACAATGACAATATTAACCTTACAGGGCCATTGCAAGAATGATAGAAGAGTAGCCAAGAGTCTAACCTCGTGGATTTCAGTTCTGGTTCCATAATAAGTCAGTTCTGTTATCTTGGCCAAGTATTTCAGGCTTTTAGAATTGAATTTTCTCAGCTATAAATTGGTCATAATAAGAATTTCTATCTCAGCGTTGATTTGAGATTAAATAAGAGAAGGCATATATAAACCAATGTCTCAGCTGATAAATAGTACCCATCATTTTATTGCCCATAATAGTTTGTTCCTTTATTCAAGTCCTGGACTATGTAAATCCTCTTGACCTCTGTTCACCCCATCCCAAAACACTCCTCTAATTACACTGTCCCTCACTGTTACTTGCTTAGATTTATTCAACACATTAGGCATAAAACTAGTTTTGCCTGCACAAAACATTTATGGTAGTTGCCTTTCACTTTTGTCTTCCTTGTTTCTTGTTCAAGTTAGAATGTATGTGTTGGGGTGAGGGGGAGGCACAATACATGTGAACTATTTTCTATGTACCCTTCCAAAAGACAGAAATTATTTCTAAATTTATTTATTTGTAAGACACAAATCCTTTAACAGAATGATAGGTATTTTTTAATTTTAATATATTTTTATTGATTTTAGAGAGGAAGGGAGAGGAAGAGACAGAAACCTCAATGATAAGAGAGAATCATGGACGGGCTGCCTCCTGGGAATTAAGCCCAGAACCCCGGGCATGTGCCCTGACTGGGAATGGTACCACAACCTCCTGGTTCATAGGTCGATACTCAAACCACTGAACAACTCTGGCCAGGCAGAATGATAGGTCTTAATTAAGCTATATTCTCACTTGCTAGAAAATGATTAGCAAAAAAAAGCAACCAGTGACAGAAATGGCATTTTAAAGGGCTAGAGCAGGAGAAGCGTAGCCAAATAGAGCCAAACACATTTGGGCTCAATTTTTTAGCTTTTATCAAACATACAGCAAATATACAAATTTTGACTTTGAGAGCAGACATGAGAAATGATCATATCATGTTTTATTCTAATAGAGCCTTTTTAAAAAAATTGGAAGCAGTTATTAGAATAAAACCTACCAATAGGATATACCATGTATACATACATAGATAATGAGTGTTATTTAGTTTAATTTATCTTTCAGAGCCCTCACCACATTCCATGTGGTATAAAATGTAATTTCCTATTTTAAATAAGATGAAACTGAGGCTCAGGGCTATGATATAACCCGTACAAGATTCCAGTTCATGGTAGATTCAAGATTCAAATGGGAGTGATCTAATTCCAATGCTCATGCTCTTGAGGTTATGCAGCATTGCTGCTTGACATATTTGTATTGATAGCATCATATGTATATTTACATGTTCCTATTTATCCCCACACTTAATTCCCATACTTAATTCAGATAGGGAAAAATAAGGTCATAAAAATTAAAATTGTGGCTATGATGTAGGAGGCATAGATAATAGAAAATATACTTTAAATATATTAGCACATTTAGTTATTGAAACATCCTTAAGAAGTGGATTATAACTTCACTTTACAGTTGGGAGAATCCAAGACTTAAAGGAATGAGTATTTGCCCAAGGTCACATAGCAAATGACTGGCACCATTGAAATTTGGACTATTGTGACTCTAAAATGCAGACTTTTTGTACTAAATCGCCTTTTCCATGAACACATTTTGTCCAGCATTTGAAGGATTTATGTTTCACCTAAATTCTTTTGCTTCATACTGGAGGGTCTACTCTGACTTTGCCTTTTCTTACAAGATATTTTCAGCTTGGTTTTCCTGTTCCTCTGTAAATCCTCCCTAAGCACTTTTTTTCTTGCTGAATTCTGATTTGATTGGTTGGGTTTTCTCTCCTCTGGCTAGAGGGTGAGTCAGTAGTTTGAAAAAGAAGTTTTAAATGCATGATTTCGCTTTTTCCAAGTTTCTGAATGCTTCCAAAAATTCACTGAGCTTCTGAAGCCCAGAGGGGCAGCAGCTATAAATATTTAAAATGGGAGTATACTGTTTTAGTTAAAATTTATGGAGTAATTCATGACTCCAATTTTCATAAATCGACATCATAAGGTCTAGATGGGAAATTTGCCTTAAAATGATCATGGGGCTCTCTGAAAGACGAGCCACTTAGAAATGCTGTTTGACTTGCGAGCAAGTCCGTGACTTCATGATTGAGCAGGTCCAGGAACTGAACAGTCCCTTCCCTGTGTCATTATCTTCTGATCTCCCCGTGAGCAGCTCTGTTGGGGCTTCGTGTGTCACCCCCTCCACCCTGTAATATACTGAGGCTGGTAAGGCAAAGAGCTTTAAGGTGCCCGAGCAAAAATTTTCTTCCAGTTTTAGAAAAGTCTTGCTTACTTTTCACAGGACCCTCAGGAAATCCAGGAGAGAATCAGAACTAATTTTAAGATGCTGGATGTTTCCTTTTGTGAATTTGAGTGCCATCTCCTAGCAATGTTATCACTGAATTGATTGGTTGATTTTCATGATCCACTTGGAGGTTTGGTGAAAATATCACTGACAGTTTCTAGGAGTAAATAAATCTAACTAATCCAACTGTAGTCTCTGACAGAACAACCATTAGTTAGGTGAAACTTCCCAGGGCAGAGACGGTATGTTGTGGGCACTGCGGCTAATGTGGTGCCTGGAGCATAGCAGGCACCAAATGACTGAAAAAAATGAACTGAGTGCCCCTGAAAAGTTCTCCACATCCAGGAAAATAAATCTACGCTTTCAGTTTTTCCAGAGGCTCCCTCTGTGATCTAGAATCTTCCCTCTAGGCAGTGCTTCTCAGTCTTGGTAGATTTTGTCTTCCAGGGGACAATCAGTAATGTCGGGAGACATTTTTGTTTGTTGCAATTGGAGGATGGATGTACTGGTACCTAAGGGGTAGAACCAGGGATGTTGCTAAGCATCTTACAGTGCACAGGACAGTCCCCCACAACAAAGAATTATACAACCCCACATGTTGAGAAACGGTGCCGTTGTTTGCCTTCAACTCCAGATAGACTTAAAATCCTAGGATCTAAAATTATAAAGATGAGAGTATATTGCAATGATTCTTTGTGTGCTCTGAAATATAACTATTTCAAGAGTTCCAGGGAAAGTAGGCATACCTTGGCTTATCTAGGGGAAATGTGAACTTTAAGGCCATTTGCTGAACTCAGTAGAAAGAACCCAAAACTTATTTTTCTGTCTCATTCTTTTGGCAATTTGCCTCTTAAGACTTCCTCCTCACTCTAAACTACAGCCCCTATGTGCATTCTCTGAATGCATCCCATAGCCTGTAAAAGCTGGAAGCTACTGGGGACTCCCTGGGTGCGATGAAAATCACATCCCAAGTATAAGTGAGATGATTTTGTAAATCACTTAGGGAACTGTTCAATTCGTCTCTATACCCTTAAAACATATTATGCTTTTCCCCTTCATTCTTTATTTAAAATATGTTTTTATTGATTTTTGAGAGAGAGAGAGAGAGAGAGAGAGAGAGAGAGGAAGGGAGAGGGAGAGAAGATACAAAGATCAGTGATGAGAGAGAATCATTAATTGGCTGCCTCCTGCATGCCCGCTACTGAAGATCGAGTCTACCACTGGAGCATATGCTCTGACTGGGAATCGAACCAGCAACCTCTTGGTGCATAGGACACTCAATCCACTGAGCCATACAGGTCAGGCATCCCCTCTATTCTTAATAGAAAAACTAGAGGCCTGGTGCATGAAATTCGTGCACGGGGACGGAGGGGTGTCCCTCAGTCTGGCCCGCACCCTCTCCAATCTGAGACCCCTTGTGGGATGTCCCACTGCTGGTTTAGGCCCAACCCCTATGGATTAGGCCCACAGGGATCGGGCCTAAATCAGCAGACATTCCTCTCACAATTCAGGACTGCTGGCTCCTAACCACTCTCCTGCCTGCCTGATTGCCCCTAACCACTTCTGCCTGCCAGCCTGATCACCCCCTAACCACTCCCCTGCCGGCCTGATTGACGCCTAACCGCTCCCCTGCCAACCTGATGGCCCCCAACTGCCCTCCTCTGCCAGCCTGGTCACTCCCAACTGCCCTCCCCTGCCAGCCATCTTGTGGCAGCCATCTTGTGACAACGTGAGGGTGGCCATCTTGTGGTGGCCATTTTGTCATGACGTCGCACGTAATGCCACCTAGACTTTCATTATATAGGATAAAAGATCTGCCTCCTCAGATCACCATTTCCTGTTTAAAGTGGGGCTGAATAGTTATATTGTATAATTTTAAAAATATATTTATGCCTTGGCTGGGTGGCTTAGGAGCATTATCCCATACATCAGAAAGTTGTGGGTTTGATTCCTGATCAGGGCCTATACCTAGGTGGGTATGATCCCTCGTCAGGGTGTATATGTGAGGCAACTGATCGATGTTTCTTTCTTGCATCATATTTCTCTTTCTCTCCCTTCCTCCCTCTTTAAAAATTAATAAAAACATATCCTTAAGTGAGGATTAAATATATACATATATATTTATTCTGATAAAGTCTGGAAGGAATTATAACATGCTCTTACTTGTCAGTCAAATATCAAATGGAGTAATTGGACTGACTTTAAGCTACTAGTCAAACAGCACAATTAAACTCATATAATGGGCAAAATTTTGGCATGGAATTTGGGATACTTGGATTCCCCTCTGGCTCTTACATTGACTGTGTGGCTGTGGTAACATTTCATAATCTCTATGGGATCCAGTTTCTTCATCCACAAAACAAGGTTGTTGGACTATAAGACTCAAATCTCTTTAATTCTAATTTACTCAATGGAGTAATTTTCATCTGATACTATGACTAACGGAGGGAAAAAGAAATGATTTATATTGGTATGCTGATACCTTTCAAAGGATTACTGTGAACACTCATTTAAGAAGATAATCTTCTGGAAATGTGAGAGATTAGGAAGTTATGTGGACACATGCCATGGGTTAAAAAATGTGGTCTTGGGCCTAATGTCATTATTTTTAAAGTTTGTAGAGTGCTATGAAAGTTCCCAGGATTTAGAGACATCATTACAATGAAAAATTTTATAATTGGCACAATCAAAGTTGAATGTAAAGAATATAGAACCTGATTTAAAAAATATATTTTCAAGGGGTTCTGCCAAATTCTTGTGACCTTTTCTCTCACAAGTTAAAGTTTTCTACTTTTTAGAAATGTTCTTAAGAATATTTGAGGATATGTATAAACAGCATGTATTGCCGCGACCTGAATAGTGGGTTCAGGATGACTTGCAGGAGGTCCAATGACATAATGAATACACTATACAAGAAATACAAATTTTGAAAGCATGGGGGGTGGGGGGGCAGGTGGAAACCTCTTTCGTGAAGAGGCTCACAGAGTCTGGGTCCTGCCCACTTTATTCACTTTGAATACACATTTTCCCTTTAGCAATGCATACAGGCAGATTAAAGGTAAAGTTTGGTATACAGTGTAAAGATTATCAGGTCAGGAAATTGCCTTGTGCCATTGCAATCACAGTGGGAGCAATCTTGTACTGGCCACAGCCCTGCTGACCGCCCAAGGTTAAGGCCTTCCAGGTTCCTTGTTGCATCGTCATGCCAATACTGTTATGCTTTGGCCTCTGGCAATGCACTTATTCAATCAGGTACACCAATTGGATTTTTGTGGTTGTAAGAAACAGAAATTAACCCTATGTGATTAGGCTCCAAGATGACCCCCCAAGTAATCTTTGCCCCCTGATACTCACAGCCTTGTATATATCCTTGCCACACTGAATCAAGGCTGAGAGTGTGACCAATGGAATATGACATAAATAAGAATATGTAAAAAAGAATTTCCACTTCCTCATTGTTCTCTTGGATACTTTATCTGGGAGAAGCCTGCTATCATGCCATGAGGGCACTCAAGAAAGCCTACAAGGAGCAGAGCTGATGCCTCCTGCCAGCAGCAGCACCAACTTGTCAACCATTTGAGTGAGCCTCTGTTCTGGAAGTGGACTCCTTCTTTCTGGTCAGACATCTGACTACAGCCTCATGAGAGAGACCCTGAGCCACAATCACCCAGAATCCCTTACCCATAGAAACTGTGTGAGATAATGACATATTTACTGTTGTTTTAAGCCACTAAATTTTAGGATACTTTGTTTTGCAGCAATAAGTAACAAATATATAGCAGTAACATAAAGATATAAGTAAAAAATAATGTATTGAAAGGAAATTTAGAAGTTCATAAAATTAAAGGAAACACCAGAAATGACTCAGAGACTTATGGGAACTCTGGGAATCTAGGAAGCAGAAAATAATGATTTTCAGAGTTCAGCTATCAAAATTAATTGGTAATGACCATTATTGTTTCTTCTTACATTCTGTACTCTATTAGAAATTCCAGGTACAGAGGTCTGGTCAATGTAGATATGTTTTTGTTCAACTCTTGACCGAGAATGAAAGAAGTACCATGCTTGGCATTCACACTAAGAATGCATACAATGAGAGATCTGTAGTTCTCCAAAAGAAAAATAAAGATGTTATTAGAAATAAAGGAGTTTTGGATGCTGATTAGGCAAAGGAAGAGAGATATAAACCACCAATAGCCTGATAGTTCTGGAAATTGCCAAGTGGCTTGGTAAAATCACAGTTTATCCAACTCTATGTAGAATAGTCATAGTTTTGCATAATTTTGTTCAAATATTATGTGTCCTCAAAAGTGTGGTGCCAGTAAAAGTGATAAGGAAAAAAGCAATAAGTAAAAATTTACTGTTTAGTTTAATTTTGGAGATATTAAGGTTAGTCTTAATCTTCAGTGATTTTCACCATTGCATTCTATATTAATTAGAATAGATTCTAATGAGTAACCTAAAATATGATAGATTCTTCTTTCTGACTGAAACAGGAGTTCTAGAAGACTGAATAGGGTACCAGGTAGCTCATATTCTTGTGTCAATTCAAGGGCCTATGCTAATGGAGGCTCAGCCATCTCCAACACTTAGCTTCCAAGATTTTCCTGTGAAATATTTCATTTTAGCCCATCAGGAGGGGAAAAGATCATGGAGAAGCACACATACATTTGTTTTTTCACAATTGTATTTAAAAGTGGCTTTAATTTCTGCTAAAATTTTATTGGCTAGAACACAGTCACATGGTTTCACCTAAACTGAAAGGGGCATTGGGAAATGTAGTCCCTGAATAGGGAGCCATTTTAGTGCACAACTTTATATTAAGGCAAGAATAGCCTGTTTTTCTGTTTGTTAGTTTTTTGTCTTTGTGTGTGATCTCCTATCTCCTGGCCATTTCTGCTACATATAAATCTCTTGCCACTTCTTGTTTGTCAGCCCAGTATGTATTACACTATTAGTTTCCTTGGAGAATAATCAAAACGCTTGTTCAACACAATGTACATACAAAGGAAATCCAGGATCACCTTAATCTATAATAATAAAAGCATAATATGCAAATCGAACGAACTATTGAACAGCGGAACGACCATCCGGACGACCATGCTATGACACCCACTGGTGCCAGGCCAGCCAAGGTGGGTGTGATGCGATTGGTCAGGGGCCAAAACCATTGCCCCATGATTGCCCCACAGCGGGAGGCCCAGGCCACCAGCCAGCGGGGTGATCAATCGTGGGGGCTCAGCGATTGCCCCAAAGAGGGAGGCCCAGGCCACCCTCTGAAGGGCAATTGATCAGGGGCGGGGAGGGGGGGCCTCCATGGAACTGGGGAACCTGGGGTGTGTGGCGGTGGAAGCCGGCAGTGCCAGGCCAAGGCGGGTGCAGGCAGGGGGTGGGGCCGTGACGCAGCCATGGCTGCAATGGCCCCAGAAGCTGGGGCTGTGAAGGCCTCCCCTTGCATGAATTTTGTACATCGGGCCTCTAGTATATTAATAAATTAACAGTTTCAGGACATGCCTTTGGAAATGCTGCTTAGGGCTTATAGTGCTTCTGATTCCTTCATCATTTTAAGACTCTTAGAATGATTTTTCAGCCCTGTACAATAAAGCATGTGAGATGGGAACTTGCCTTCATGGCTTCTGCATTGGAAAAAGTCGCATCTGGTTGCCATGGTGCTTCCTCCAGCTGATGACAGATTCACTTCCTTCAGCTGCAGGTGTGAGGCCTCTGAACCTAATGTTATTTCAGTTCTTGGAATCTGTGAAGGCATCTTGGCTCAAGATAAAGAATTGGATAAAGATTATATATATATATACTAGAGGCCCAGTGCACAAAAATTTGTGCACTCGGGGGGCAGGGGGAGGGGGGTCCCCCAGCCCGGCCTGTGCCCTCTCGCAGTCTGGGACCCCTCGGGAGATAACGACCTGCTGGCTTAGGCCTGCTCCCGGGTGGCAGAGGGCAGGCCCAATCCCTAAGTGCAGCCCCTGGTCAGGCTCAGAGCAGGGCCGATTGGGGAGTTGGGGCGCCACCCCGTCATGCACAGAGGAAGTGATAGTATCTCCCAATGAAGCTGGGAGTCATTGGATCCATTTATTCTCTTTCATTACTTCTATATCTATAATACATAAACATTTAAGGAAGGTGATGATAAATGGTTTACTGTTATTGTAGTGATACGGTTGTACTGAACTATTGTAGTCAAAGGAGCTAATGAAGAAATGCTTTGTAAAGTGATATGCCTCAAATCTCTTGACAGCAGTTCCATCACACTTTGGGGCAGCAATGTAAACTTAAAAATAAATAATAATGCCTGTCTCTGTCTGACTTGTTTTACTTAGCATGATACCCTCTAGGTTCATCCATGCTGTTACAAATGGTAAGATTTCATTCTTTTTTTATGACCAAGTAATATTCTACTATATATATGTACAACTTTTTAATCCACCCATCTATTGATAGACACTCAGATTGCTTTCATATCTTGGATATTGTAAATAATACTGCAGTAAACACAGGGGTACATATATTATAGGAAGCAAAATCAACAAACAAACAAAATAGAGATAGACTCATAGATGCAAAGAACACATTGGAGGCTGCCAGAAGGAAATGGGGTTGTCGGGTTGGATGAAAAAGATAAAGGGAAAAGAACTACAAATTGGTAGTCAAAAAACAGTCACAGAGATGGAAGTACAGCATTGGGAACATCCTATCTAATAAAAGAGAAACATGGTAATTAGCCATACTTCCGCTACCCTTCCCATTGGCTAATCAGGGCGATATGCAAATTAACTGCCAGCCAAGATGGCAGCCGGCAGCCAGGCAGCTTGAAGCGAACAGAAGGCTTGCTTGCTTCAGTGACGGAGGAAGCCAACGTTCCCCGCCTGTGGCTGCCGACCTCTGAGCTAGCAGTTTGAAACATTGTTACAAATATAGAAGCTAAACAAAACCCCAGAAACCTACTTTCAGCCAGCTGGGATCTCAGAGCTGGAGTTGAAACAGTGTTTCGATTATAGAACCCAAACAAACCAGATACCTGCTTTCAGCAGCCGAGGCCTCAGAGCTGGAGCCAAGCCTCAGAGCTAAAGTTGGACCAGAATAAAAAAAAAAAAAGAAAAAAAGGAGTGGTTGGGAGCTTCAGTCACCCGCCAGCCTGAAAACAGCCCTCAGCCCCTCACCCAGTCTGGCCAGGCCCCCAGTGGGGACACTCCATGCTGAAGGGGGTGTGACCAGCTGAAAACAGCCATCAGCCCTCACCCAGGCTGGCCAGGCACCCCAGTGGGGACCCCCACCCTGGTCCAGGACACCTTTCAGGGCAAACCAGCTGGCCCCCACCCGTGCACCAGGCCTCTATCCTATATAGTAAAAGGGTAATATGCCTCCCAGCACCAGGATCAGCAGAGCCCCTGGCACCAGGATCAGCATGAGAGGGGGCTGTGCCCAAACCCCCTGATCGCCCTGTGGCTCTGTGTGTGACAGGGGGCGGGGCCACAACCTCCCTATCCACCCTGCTATGTTCGTGACAGGGGAAGGCGCCCCAACCCCCTGATCAGCCCTGCTCTGTGCCTGATAGGGGGGAACTCCCCAACCCCCTGATCGCCCTGCAGCTTTGTGTGTGACAGGGTGTGGCACCCCAACCCCTCCCCCCCCCCCATGGGCCCTGCTCTGTGTGTGATGGGGTAGAGCCATAACCTCCCCATTGGCCCTGCCCTGAGTGTGACAGGGGGTGGTGCCCCAACTCCCCTATCGGCCCTGCTCTGTGAGTGGAGGAGGGAGCTCCTTAACCCCCTGATGGGCCCTGCTCTGTGCATGACAGGGTATAGAGCCCCAACACCCCTGATGGGCCCTGCTCTGTGCGTGACAGGGGGTGGCGCCGCAACCTCCCCATCCACCCTGCCTTGAGTGTGACAGGGGGTGGCGCCCCAACTCCCCAATCAGCCCTGCTCTGAGCCCAACCAGGGGCTGCACCTAGGGATTGGGCCTGCCCTCTGCCACCCAGGAGCAGGCCTAAGCCAGCAGGTCGTTATCTCCTGAGGGGTCCCAGACTGCGAGAGGGCACAGGCCGGGCTGAGGGACCCCCCCCCCACCTCCTGAGTGCACAGATTTTTGTGCACCGGGCCTCTAGTAGTTAATAATATTGTAGTAACTGTGTACAGTTCCAGGTGGGTACTTGAACTATCAAGGGACCACTTTGTAAAGTATATGATTGTTTAACCATTATATTGTATACCAAAATAATATTAATGTAAACTATAATTAAAAAATAAAATTTAAACAAATAAAACTGGCCGAAACCGGTTTGGCTCAGTGGATAGAGCTTCGGCCTGCGGACTGAAAGGTCCCAGGTTCAATTCCAGTCAAGGGCATGTACCTGGGTTGCAGGCACATCCCCAGTGGGAGATGTGCAGGAGGCAGCTGGTCGATGTTTCTCTCTCATCGATGTTTCTAATTCTCTATCTCTCTCTCCCTTCCTCTCTGTAAAAAATCAATAAAATATGTTGGAAAAAAAAAGAGTAAGATAATTAAAAAAATAAAAATAAAAAAATAAAAATAAATAAAACTGGGGAGATACATCTCTGATTCCAACATGAATGTTTTAATGGAGATTGATATAACCTATTCAGATGAGGTATTTTTATATGTCAAAAACCTGAGCATGATATTTCAAGCAATATCACATTCATGCTATTTCAATCATTTATTCTTACCACTATCTATGGTTGACTGGGGGCCAGTGGACCTAGGATGGGTTCAGTTGGCAGTTTTGCTTTGAGCTAAAGATCTTGGCATAACTTAGCTTCTTTGTCAGGGTTGGCCTCTGGCCTGCTCTGTGAGTCCAGAGCTGAGTGACAACATTGCCTGGGCCACCATGGTCAGCAAACCATGGCTCGCGAGCCACATGTGACTCTTTGGCCCCTTCAGGGTGGCTCTTCCACAAAATACCACGTGTGGGAGCGCACGTACAGTGCGATTGAAACTTCGTGGCCCATGTGCAGAAGTCGGTATTTTGTGTAAGAGCCAGTATTTCGTGGAAGAGTCACCCTGAAGGGGCCAAAGAGCCTCATGTGGCTCGTGAGCCATGGTTTGCCGAGCAGCAGTTTGCCGACCACTGGCCTGGGGGAAATTTGTCAAGGCGCTGATAGAAGTGCTAGAAATCAAGCAGAGTACCTTAAGACCTAGACTCAGAATTGTGACGTTATTTCTAACCACATTCCATTGGTTAACAAAGTCACATGGCTAACCTGCCCCAAATCAAGAGTGGAGAAATATACACTCCATCATTTATGAGGTTTCATAAAAGATGTGGGTATAGGGAAGAATGAAGAATTAGAGGGAAAAATTCAATATAAATCAGTGTATAAATATGCCCATAAAAAGTCCTACCTAGTAGTGGTATATATTTACATGTATGTATAAATACATACCTCCCAAAAGGTACATATCAGCATTTAAGACCATCTAGACAAGATAACCTGATCTCCTTCAGAATTGAGTTTCAAGGGTGAGCAACACTGTAAGACTAAATTATGATGGATTTCATGTAATTATTTCTAACTGTGGGTGCCATTGTTAAGACCTTTTTTTGAAGAGTTGGTACATGCCTTGTTCTTCTACTTAAGAATTTTACTAACTAGCTATTCATATATTAAACAATTTTGTATATACTTTAGGAGACAGGTCTTCACAACACTGAATATTCTTTTACAAAATGTATTTCCTTTCCTTTATTCCTGCCATTCAAAAGGAGGCCTCACATATATGGTAAGGCTCTGTATGAGTTAGCAGATAACAGTCTTTGGAAACATTTGGCAGGGGCGCTTTGGTTTCATTTTAGTGGACTTTCCCTGGTATGGGCTACCAGGTTGGGGTCTGGAGCTCTTGCTAGCATTCTAGAAGATTTGTGGTTTGTTTTCCTCACTCTGAAAAACTGGGCTGTTATTTCTGCTCACTATCAGGGTCTGTGGATGAGCCACATGTTCCAAAAATCTCAGAGGAATCCTCCCATGGATGATGGTGACAGAAGAGACTTGACAGCCCTCACATCTGCATTTTTGCTTACTTCATGTCTCATTTCATGCTGAGCACTCACCTGTGGAGGCTTGTTTCAGGGCCAGGTGTCAGTCATTTATGCTCAACAGTGAGTCATTTATTTACTGTATATTAACTTCTAAGGTTTCTTAAGAAATTATGAAATGTAAAACTTTACCTGCAGCAGTTAGAAGTAACTGAACATGGTGGATTTAAAATATATAATAGGGATAGGCAGTACAGTTGACATATATGATATATATAAATACGTTTATAAATGTAATATACAATATACAATTATCTACACTAATAAAAGACAAAGATGCTAATTGACTGTACCTTCGCTATGCCCATCAGCCAATCAGAAGAGTATGCAAATTAACCCAACAAAGATGGCCGTTAAATTTGCACACTGCAGGTGGGGCGGGGCCTGCCATGTGTGACCCAGGGTGGTGGGGCGGCAGGGCGGGCAGCAGCACGATCCGCCGCCCCACCCCAGCAACCCAGTGCGGGATTCAGGCCTGTCGTGTGCGACCCGGAGCGGCAGGGCAGGCACCGCAGGATTGGGCCTGCCATCTGCCACCCAGGGAGCGGGCCTAAGCCAGCAGGTGGTTATCTCCCAAGGGGTCCCAGACTGTGAGAGGGCACAGGTCGGGCTGAGGGACACCACCCCCGCCCCGTGCCAATGCACAAATTTTTGTGCACCGGGCCTCTAGTATTACATATAAATATATAATTTATAAAATGTAAATAAAAATGCAATATGTAAATATATTTTTACAAAAACACATACAAACAAAAAGCTACTAATTTAACCAGTCATGTTGCCTATGGGGATGAATGGAATGAAGATGGAGAATGGAGATAAAATGAGAAATACTAGTAATTAATTAGGGAGGTGGGACAATGATAATAATATGCTTGGAAATGAAAAGTATGATTAACTCCATCCTCTGCAGCTGAGTTCAAAAGCAAAAAAGAAGAGAGGAGGGAAGGAAGATAGGCAGAAAAGGAAGAGCAAATTGTGCATACCTGTTGCAACATTTTTAGGTGGTGGCCTGGCAGGAGGGAAAGTACTGTTTTGGGGTTGCCTGGTTGATGGGTCCAAAGGACCCAAATAATTCCAGCACATAGTAAGCACTCAATAAGTACTTGTTGAATTGAACTGCATTGAACAAAATTGCTTGAGAAGGCTGGTTTCCCTGAATCCTGAATCCACATCTTCTACGTTGACCTCATTCTTTCTGTGAAGAATGGTCAGGAAATGTTAGAAAGGACCATGAAGTCTTTTGATTTAACTGCGTCCAGTAGAAAACATGTGCCAGTTTTGTTTGGGGAGAACCCATTCCTCTTGATTTATGGTGATGGCTCTCACATTTACTTGGGGTGGGGGGGTACCTTACCCAACTCTTATTCTATTCTAGAGGTCTGGTGCATGAAATTTGTGCACTTGGGGGGGGGTCTCTCAGCCTGGCATGCACCCTCTCACAGTCTGGAAGCCCTCAGGGGATGTCCAACTGCTGGCTTAGTTGAACATACTTAGTGCTGCTGTGGAGGTGAGAGAGGCTCCCACCACAGCTGCTGTGTTCACCAGCTGTGAGCCTGGCTTCTAGCTGAGTGGTGCTCCCCCTATGGGAGTGCACTGACCACCAGGAGGCAGCTCCTGCATTGAGTGTCTGCCCCCTGGTGGTCAGTGCGCGTCATAGTGAACGGTCATTCCGCTGTTCTGTTGATTTGCATATTAGCCTTTTATTATATAGGATAATTTGGATGAGGTTGAATTTTTCTTACTCAGTCATCTCTGGGGATGAACTCATGACCCACCATAGAAGTGGGCATTTTTTGTTTAGAGATGGATGTATGACCCAATTTGGGACAATGTGGACTCAATTCAAGAACTCTTTTGGGGAAAATATTTGAGGAAAAAAAAGTGGGTTTTTATGGACATTTCTATAGTACATATAAGGTTTGGGAACTCAGAGCCACCATACATAAAAAAAGTTTGAAAATTAGCCATCACAGAGGAAAACAGAGTTTTATAGATAAAGAGGGAGGTAGTGTAAAGGGAAGGAGGGGTATCTATCTATCTATCTATCTATCTATCTATCACACATCACAGAGTGATTACATTCCCTCAACTACAGTCAGTTCTATTATCAGAAAGTGTTGGCTCTTCTATTAGACATTCCTTCATTCATCCATCCATTGAATAAACATTTACAAAGCACATCTTATATAGAGTAATATCAATAAGCCACATGATACAATAAATATCAATAGAAGATAGGGTGGGTTTTGGCTTTTCTTATTTCTTTGAATAAATAGTAAGATGGTAATGTGACTTTTTTTTTTTAATATATTTTATTGATTTTTTACAGAGAGGAAAGGAGAGAGATAGAGAGTTAGAAACATCGATGAGAGAGAAACATCGACCAGCTGCCTCCTGCACACTCCCCACTGGGGATGCGCCCGCAACCAAGGTACATGCCCTTGACCGGAATCGAACCCGGGACCTTTCAGTCCGCAGGCCGGCGCTCTATCCACTGAGCCAAACCGGTTTCGGCGGTAATGTGACTTTTGAATTGGGAAGAACCTGTTTGGGTCTTTGATGACTGAATATAAATGGCATGGCAGGGACTCACCTAATGTGTCCTGGGGACATGGGTTTGGTGTGACTCTTAGTATTGCCTGGTATAGTGTTATTTGGGCTGGAGAATGGAGCTTACCTTTAATCCTGTAGTCACCTAGCATTTGATTCTAAAACACTTTTAACTTGTAGAATAATATTCCAGAGCTTAGTGGGAAGGTTCAAAAATGTCTCTTCATCAATTTCGGAAATAAGCCAGGTGGGAGATGTATCTGCAGCAAACTGTTGGAAACAGTTCCTGAGGAGGCTGTCACAGAAGTGCACAGAGCTAGGCACTCCATAAATCTAGGACTTTTCTAATGGGAATTTTGGCTATATATGGTTTTGTCCTTTCATCATAAGTTTTGAATAATTCTGCTTAGTTTAAAAAGCCAGGAAGATGGGACCTGCTACATTAGAGAGTATGTCTAATCCCTCACGGTAACCCTAGATGATTCTGTTAACTGCTTTGGACTTATTTGTCGATAAGTTAAATGAGATTACTGAATAAACGAATCATGAATATTCCTCTTAGATTTACAAAACTATACATGTATGCTGTTTATGTGAACCCCACAACCACTCTGCCATTCTAGAAGGGTGGGCATCAGTGGCTTCGTTTTACACATGAGAATGCCGAGGTCATAGCCAAGGTGAGATTTATGACTAGAATCTTATAGAGAACTGCTAAAAAGTCTTCTACAGATTGCATCCAACTCTTCCGCAGGTTTCAACAGCATGTTGCTGTATGGAGCTAATGGCTCCCAAAGAGGCTTTGATCATAGCAAGATATTTAGTCAAGTTACCACCAGCTCAGGGGAATTAGTTCCCTTCTGATGGGCTTTCCAGATGCATGGGCTCTTTCAAGTGTGTGTAAGAGAACGAAACAAAGCTGTTTGGCCTGGTCATTATACAGTTACCATTACAGAGAGAGGAAAGCGTACAAAAACCACAGTGTATAAGACCTTGACCTCCGTAGGTCCTGGTTTCCTTATCTGTAAAATGAGAGGGTCAGCCTAGATGACGCCCAAGGTCCCTTCCTGTTCTGAAGCTCTGTGATCTTTTACCCTAATAAGATCAACATTTAAGTCATAAATAACAGTAAATATATTAGATTTTCTTTTCTTTTTTACCCAAATTCAAGTCAAATATTGATAAGGATAAAGAGAGTCATTGCTTACTAGTTCATTTTTCTTCTCTGTTCTAATCTTTTAATTAAACATCTATCTATTAAGTGTCTATTCTGTGGAAGCCACTAAGACCATATATAATTTTCTCCAAGTACTTCAATATGAAATGTGGGCACTCCAGGACTAGTAAACCATATCATTTAGGCTTCTTCTAAGGCTCACTAGAGCTAGATTTGGGGGTTCCTAGGCATAAAATAAGCCTGACAAAGGCATCTCTGGAAAGGTCCCCTCAATAGAAAGGATGGTATGCTCTTTTGAACTGTGAGGTAAGTGCTCTTGGTCCACCATCAAATCCTCTTTACCAAACCAGTGCACCTATCCTCCAGCTTCTGTGAGTGTTGACTGCTAGGTGCTCATGCCTGTTACCCATCTCTTTCCTGAAGGTTTGCTCTTGACTAAAAGTGCCAACTTTCACAGAAGTTTATTTCTTCAAACTGAGGCATCCTGCAGTTAATATATAATGATGGGGATAAACAAAGAGCTTCTTGTCTCCGGGTGAGACCAACTCTGGTACATTCCATGCTCCAGGGATCCCCATGGGATCAGATGGAGGCTAGAGAGCAAGACCACATCCTAGTTGCTTCTTCTGCCCCCACTGCTACTCTCATTCCTTCTCCTCAGAAAACTCTCTCAATGAATCACAAACACTCAAATTCCCATCTTAAGCTCTGCTTCCAGGGAACTTTACCTCAGACCCCAGAGCCACATTGCTCTTCCCTATGATTTGCACATTGCTTCCTGAGACTATTTCCGGGATTTAACAAGTCTTCATAACTATTCAATTTTCTATACATTCAGGAGGCTTCATGGAGTATAGGGAGGCAGCCACCCACTGACTCAAGAACATGAGGGCACCTTGGGAAGTGTTCTAGACCTACATGGAAATTCACCTCAGGATACAGTCTGAGGAAATAGGACTTGGACACTCTGAAGACCTCAGAGTTCCAGAGCTCTTCCTTAAGGCCAGAAGACTCTGATCTGGCCCTTCACTCTGGTCCCCCATTAAACAAAATCATAACTGGAGATGACATCCAGAGGGTAGGAGTCTCTGGTGGTAGAGTGAGGGGCCACAAAGCCAGGATATCTAGCTGGGGAATGTACTGGTGGCGGAAATCAAGTCTGAGTCCTTCATCTTCTTTCCCCAAAAACACTATCTCTGGCAGTAGTGGCTGTGGCAGGATGGAAAGCAGAAAGAGCCTTTGACAGAGACAGGTTTTTGTATCCAAAAGCCAAAGCATCAGAGAAAAGAGAGGATTCCTGAGAATAGAGCAGAAGCAAATGCTGAAAGAGGCTGGGAAGAAAGGGACAAAGGCAAAGATGTTGTCCTGTGGGAAATGTAATAGGCAGTTGTTGTAAGGAGGTAGCAAAGCTGGAGAGAGGGAAACAAAAGTGGAGACTGGATTTGGGGGCTGCAAAAGCTTAGATGGTGACCCCTGAGAGACATTCTGTTTGGGCTGATGAATGAAGACCAGCTGACATTCTCTTTCTTGTAGAGCCTGAAAACGCCTTAAAGCAAGGACTGTGGAGCTGACAGCCTGGGTTCATTTATTAGCATGAAGACTTATTATCTGGGTGACCTTAGGGAGGTCAGTTTTGACATCGCTTCACCTGTCTCCTCAAGTACAGAATGGAGATAATGGTTCCTACCTTCTAGGGTGCTCAGGGTCAATTGCTTTGTCTACACAAAGTGTATACAAATGTATGTGAATTAAAGGGGTTTGCATTGTTTAAGATCTCAGAATTCTGGTACTTCCCTAGGCAGGGAAGTTTTTTTCCCAGCACAGAAAAGGAAGGTTTTGGAGACAAGAATTTATTTAATTAATTAATGTATTTACTTATTTGGAGACAGATTTTAAACAGAGTTAAATAAACTTTATGAGTGAGTCAATTCATACCTACCACAACAATTTTCTACCAAAGTTACAGTCATATAAACTCATGGAGTTTTTATTCTCTAACTCACTACCTTTTATACATTGTCTTTGAGCCTGGAAAATGGTTGGGAAAAAAGAGAAGGGAGAGCAAGTGCCTCAGCTTCTCAATAAAAAGTCATGCGTCAAATTATTCTAAAATAATGCTGTTTGTTGCCCAGCAAGGAAGCTGTTTACTACAAGGAAGTGACAAAGGCAAGAGTGGGAAGCAGGAAACTGAAAGAGGAAATGGTTTATGAGCCCCCAGAAAACATACGGATGGAAGTTGATGAAAAGTGTTAGGAGAGAAGGATGCCCTGTGTAATTCTTTTTCCAAAAGTTAAAGCATATCATTTGGTCAGTACTTACTTATCTCTGCTGTTTCACATTTTTAATGTGATTTTGCAAAAATTAAAAGGGGCAAATCTAACCACTTTAGAATCCTCAAAACACTACTGTTAGTCAACAAGTAAATGACTCATGAGAATTCTGCAAAGGATAAAATCAACAGAAACTCTGAGCAACATGCAAGGAAAGAAAACTCTAAGGAATTATTAGAGATTTTACAAGCCAAGGCTAGGCTCCTTTTTTAGTTTTTCTTTTTCCTTTTGCATGATCACAAGCTTGTCCGGAGCAGGGAGCAAGACTCAAGTTCACACATACATTTGTTTAGTTAGCAAGACATTCCTATTTTTATAGCTCAAAGTTCTTAACTTCCTTGTTAGCAAATGTTAACAAGGTTTAAAATGCATAAAGTGAGCTGTGGCACGTAAAAAATTTAGGCCTATTCTGGCTCCTTCTTTTTTTATACCTGCATTCATTGAAAACGTCCTACTGACAGGCAGAATGCCTGGGCAACTTTATAGATAGTATTCCCACCTCAGGGCCACAAGGTCACAGATTTGTTCCTGATTCTATTTAAAAAACACTCAACAATGGTAAGTTTGTGTGTGCTTTTATGAGAGGGAGCTGTTTTATGTGATCCAAGATCTTAAAGATACTCCAAGGAATCTTGCATGTATGCTGGGTTGTGAATTGGGAAGGCTGCTGTGGTGCTTGCTGTGAAATTGGGGAGCTTCACTGAATCACAAGCAAAGACTGACTGTGATAACTTTCAGACATTGTGTCTATGCAAGGCCAAAAGCACTTTGTTTTCATCATGGTAATCAAAGCCCTTGAACAGCATTTCAACCTGCCATTCCAGCATCATTTGGCCAGAGGTCATAAAATGAAACAAGGCAGAGGGGAAAAAAGGGAACAGAAAAAAGCAGACCCCATTCAAATCTCACAGACATTTGATCACTATTTAGACACTGCAGGCATAAATATGGCTTCTGAGAAGTCGCTCTCAAAAGGCCCGAAAGGCCTTCTAAGTATGGAAGTGAAATAAGCTATCAACACCATAATGAGCAAACACAGGGGCACTCCCAACAGTGTTTAGGAAATAGCCCAGTTGGGTGGTTATCATGATTTTCTGAGGCCTATTGACAAAAGAACAAAAACAATCCAAGTCTGATTCCTGTGTTTAGTTACTGTGTGATCTTAGAAAATAGATCCTTTCTGAATCTCTGGGTTGTCCCTTCTAAAATGAGGAAAAGGGTAAAGGTTTCTTACAAGTCAAAAAATTTTCAATTAAAAAAACTTCAAATGGAATGGCTATCTTAAAATGGGGCAGTTATCCATCTTTCTGAGTAAATACTCGCATACTAGTGCCTCTCTCACCGCAGGCTGCCACATGAAATCTGTGATGTGGATGGTCCTCTGGAATGTGCACCGTGGTGGCCCTGCTCCCACCTCTGACCTAAAATCACAGGTTTCCCATCCCAGTGGAAGCCTCTAGTACCCATGATTTGTGAAATCTAGGGATAGTTCATACATATACAAACATATACACACGGTTTTACAACTTCCTTTTTATACATATTATATTCTGGATTATAATGTGTGTGTGTGTGTTTGTGCGTATGCGCGCACTCGCTCACGTGGCTAAGAAGCCAATAACCTTCAATCTATTTATTTTTCAAGTTGCCCCATCAGCCAAATCCCACCCCTCTATGGAAAGCCACCATCTAACGCAATTTCTAGTTCTATACCTCTTCCCCACAACGCACATGTAAATTGTCAGCTTTCCTTCCTCTAAAATTCTGTTTTTCAAACATGCCTATATATAATCACCACAAATAATTATTAGCTCATTCTGCCAAATCACCACAAAGCCAAATCCTTGTGGTAAATATTGTACTCCCTGTGGCATGGTAACAGCAAATGGTCCCCAATGTTAGCTCTGAGCCTGTTTCCAGCTCTCCAGCATGATTCCAATACTACAGGCATATATATTAAGGGAGAACAATGAGCCAGACTGAGAAAGTCTCATCCAGAGAGACCAGAGGAAAGGTAAATGACTGAAACATGTCAGGAACAGGGTTTACTTTTAAACTGTTTTATATGGAATGCTCTAGACTAAATTACAGAGCTTTTGTGTAATTAAGAGAAGCAGTTAATAGTAACTATTCCTCCCAGCTCTTTAAAGTTCTACAGCATTTTATTTTCCTCTAAGTTATCTCATTTGATCCTTTGAGATGAGCAGATTATGATGATTCCCATTTTATAGGTGAGGAAACTGAGGCTCCCAATGATCAAGTGACTTGCTCTACATCTCAGAGCTATACTATGTCAGAATTTGTGTTAAAATTCAGTTCTGATTAGCCTGGCCAGTGTTGCTCAGTGGTTGAGCATTAAACCATGAACCAGAAGGTCATGGTTTGATTCCTGGTTAGGGCACATGCCCAATTTGCAGGCTTGATCCCTATTAGGAGGCGTGCAGGAGACAGCTGATCAACGATTCTCTCTCATCATTGATGTTTCTATCTCTCTCTTCCTTTCCCTTCCTCTCTGAAGTCAATAAATATATATTTTAAAACAACAGTTCTGATTATACTGCCATAACAATTTTGCCTTATCAAAGGAATTTGAACAATTCAATCATATTACTAGGGCAAATATTCTTAACTGGGGAAAAGAAGGGAAAGAAAGGCATATTAGAATCATCTAAAGAATTGCTTGAAACACAGATGCTTGTCTCCATCTTCCTTTCCCTGGAAAATATGTCTCAGGATGAGGGTAGTTAAATAATTTTGAAAACATTTCTCAGATAAATTTTAATACACTGCCTGGTTGAAAAGTACAGTGTCAGGTTTTTCTCTTCTGAAAGGAAGGCATCTGCTTCCCAGATTTTGCTTTGTATGGTACTCTTTGGAATAATATATTCATTATACATACTATATGATGGACAATAAATTTTATTCAAGTCTGCCATGAAAGTGAAGAGAGTGACAGTATAAATGGAGAAATAGACAATGCCAACTTTTGGGTGACTCATGTGAAAAGGTCATAGGTTTAGGCTATAAATAAGCATGTAAAAGATTGTGTGTGCAGTATCCATATCTAAAACTACTGAACAGAGAGATCATGTGTGGATTTATTCTTCACTAGTTCACTTTTTACTTTTCTAGGTGATGGCATTCTGTATCCTACTGTCATTTCAAACTCCTGGAGAAAAGGCTTTCCTTGTATTCCTTCCCTTTGCAATGTGACTTTGCAGCTCCTCCCATCATGAGGTAGAGTGGTTGCCCTCTCCTTAAATCTGAACTGGCCATTATGACTTCCTTTATCAGATAGCGTGCAGAAGAAGCATTGTTGTGCCAGCTTTGAGGCTAGACTTAAAGAAGATCTTGCATTTCCACTCTTGTGAACAATCCAAGATAGTCTACTGAAATGTGGAAGACCACATGGAGGCAAGGAGGCATACCTGGTGGGACTACCCTAAAGCAACCAGCTCCTAGCTCCTCTGGCTGACCAGAACCATGAGAGAGTGAGCCCAGATTCAGAAGATAAAGATACCAACCCTATCTCTTAATACAAAGTCACAAAGTTGGAAAGTTACATTGCAAAGGAGCAAAGATACAGGGAGGGTTGGGTTGCGCTTATTTTGTACAATCTACCACATGGGGCTACTATGCATATTAAACAACAAAACACATGTAAAGCATTTACAGCATGGTCTGGCACTGAATAAATGCTCAATAAATATGAACTATTATTACTGTTTCTAAAATGCATGCCATAATATGTAGATGACCTAATTAATATCACCATGCCCCTTACTCTTAGGAACTGATATTGATAATTCTCATAAATCCATGGTTCAATCTAGCAGCTCACACAGGAACTCAAGTGAGGAAAAATGCAGTCAAACCACATTTTGAGTGTTAGTACACCCCAATCCACCTTTCTTTCCTGAGTGGAAACATCCCCATCCTCCAAAAAACTGTAAGTTGCCTTTTCGATTCAGGCTTTGACCAAGTTTCAATGCAAAAGATGACTCATATCTTAAAGAACTGAAAGAATTTTTTTTATTGCTTCTCAATCCATTGTCTTGCTCTCATGAAATTGCTGAATGACCCCAGAGAACATAAAACCTTGTCAAAGAAATAAGCACTGAATGACATGTGGCAGGGTTTCCAATTCATCAGGAAAATAACACTTGCTTCTCTGGAGCCACCTCACATCCGTGGCTGCCCTTGTTCCCTGAGTCTCATAAAGCTCCTATCTCCAGGGCACAGGTGAAGCCTTCACATTCTTTGAGAACAACAGCATTTCATTTCCTCCATGGCTGTAAATGGACTTTATTGGACTTCGGTATCTAAAGGAAACAGAGCTCTAGGTCAGAGGGTGCCTTTAGAGGGTCACTTGCCCCATTTAGAGTCCCAAATCTCAGCGATGTGTAGTTGGGAGATGCTCTTGAACTCTGAAGTTAAGTTAAAGTTCAAAGAAAACTTCCTGGCTTGATCATTGTTACTGAGGTCAAGATACATTTATATATAGTTAAAAAGTGCTTACAAGATTTAGCTGTACAACATCAGCTATTACTAAGCAATGTTTCCTTATGATTCAGCAACATAGATATTGGATTGCTCCAGCAGGAAATTCAGTTCAAATATTAAAGAAACCCTTTGCCAATTACAGTGGGATTCAATTTTTGACAAACCCAAGCAGTGGTTGGCTTCAACGTCCTTCCCTAGACACTAACCTCTATGTAAATCTGGGCACTGGAGTCTCAATCTGAAGAGATAAGATTCATATGATCAGAGAAGCACAATTTCTGCTCAAAGTATGATTCAACCCACTGATTTAATTCTAGGTCTGTTTCCTAAAGTCTAGTCTATGACACACATGTCTCTAGGCAGCCTTTGGTAACAAATACTTCTCTGTGGGAAGAGGTTGGAGAAACACTGCATGTTATGTTTCACCCTTGTGCATTCACAGTGCATGTGGGCACATTAAAGGTTTGGAGAAGTCATGAAATATAGAAGCATGTTTAATACCAACCCAATGGTTCCAGAAGATATATAACCAAGGAATCCACCCTTTGTTTTCTCTTTCAATTTTGTAACATGAAACATCTTTAGAGATCAGGGAGACTTTGAGAGATCACTATGGTCTGCCTAAGTCAGATTACCATAGATACTTCAGAGGAGCCTATTTTAGGTACAGAACCCAATTCAGCATCTTTAGAAAACTGTAGGCACAAATGTTAGGTGACTTTTAGCTTCAGACTTTTAAGTATAAATTGTTTTATAATTTAGGCCCTCTGTTTGAATCTGAAGGAATCTGATCAATGCATTGGAAATAAATCTAAGGAAAAAATTGTCTGAAAGAAATTATCAGTAACATTAAGGTACATATAGTGTACAACACTGCCAAAATTGAAGGTTGGTAAACTATGACATTGGGGCCACCAATAGTTCTAGAAATATCTATGAAGGATAGGGGATTATTTCTTGTGATCTTCCTTGTCCCTTACTATACTTGCTCTATTTGCTACTTTGCTTGACTCTGCTATTCCAACCATCTACTTTGTCATTCTTCAATATGGGTATACACAGTCAATCTGAATGGATACAAGATTAGATGATACAAAGGCCTTTGCTGATTGGTTCCTTATACTATTTCTTCCTGGTAGTTCTTTGTCTTGTATTTTTGAAGTTGACAAGACAGATGTTGCCTTTCCTAAGCTTTTCAATATTTAAAAGAAAAAACAACAAAAACCCCACAAAACCCTGAAGGGAATCATACATCTGTCTGTGATGTGGTTAGAGAAATTTCAATCCATTTCTTTGCTTTGGGCTGGAATTTTATCACCTCATCTTATTTGATTACAAGCCCTGCTTGAGATTTACATTTTTAAGAAATAAGAAAAAGTAATAGACAAATTTTTTTTGCAAACATGGGATCCATTTTGATGGCAGAGGTTTGGAAATAATAAAATAGTCTTTGGAGGTTTATGGGTTAGAAATCAACATTCCCTCTACCTTTCTCTTTTTTTTTTACCTCCTCCTTCCCTCTGTAGCTCATTCCCCCCTTGTCCTAGAGTATAAAGAGCAATTTTACCTTATTTATTGCTTTCTAAAAACACAGTTGATTTAAATTTTATTTCACATGACTCTGACATTTATTGTCTGGAACATAAGGCAGGCCATGCATCTAGTTACTATTATATAATGGTGTAAACAGTAAGAACAGTACAACATTGGAAACAAATACTGTTTTTAAATAGCTGGCATATCTATTTTTTCATTTCTAAAGATGATTAATAGAAATATCCCCTGAAATTCAGGATTAGACTCCAACTGGTTTCTGTTCCACCCATTAAGATGAACAAGCAAAGAACTATCATCAATCACATGCACATATCCCGTCTTCTGTGGGTTAGTTCAATTGAGGCCTTTATTGTGCTGTAGAAATTGGCAAGACTCATATATAACATGTACTATTTTTTTTAGTGAAAAAAATAGAGTAGTAGTTAGAGGAGTAGTCATATTCATATATCTTAAATTTTATCTGCAACAAGTTGTAAACCCAGAATAAACACTGCTATGTATCCTGGGAAGTCTAACAAGTTTCACCAGCAATTTCTTTTTAAAGGGCTTTGTATGAGTTGTTTTTCTTTCTTTGTGTGTGTGCGATTTCATGTGCCTTTATTGCTCCGCAGGTACTTCCAATGTGGAATGCTTTTTCTCTCCTTTAAATAGTTCACTCTTAATGGCTCAGAGTTAAGCACTCCAATCCAGTGCCATCTCTTACTCAGTGAGAAACTCTTTCATTCCACTGTTGAATCCACTTACTGAGGAGATTAGCTTTACAACTCAGGGCAGGTGTGGGGTAGAGAAGGGCATGCATCTGCTCATCTTGTTTGAGAGTGTAAGATTAAGCTCAAGCTGACTGAGCTTTTGGTTATGAGTGTGTATGTCTGAGAGAGATGAAAGAGAGAGAGAGAGAGAGAGAGAGAGAGATTTCATTTGTGTGATTTGCTTTTTAACAAACTGTTTGAAGTAACAAATTTAGGGTCAAACTTGCAGTCTGCAGTGTCATCTGTCATAGACCCATGGTTCCCCAAACTTAACTGATCATCACAAAACATGCAATTTTCCTGAAGAACTTTTCAAGGAATTTGAGGTGGGAGTGAAGGAGAAATTTTAAAAATACAGAAAATCCTTGTGAATAATGTAAAATAACTGAGTGTCCACCACAAAAAATGATAGTTAGCTTCTCAGATGGTTCAGAAAGTATTTATTGAAAACTGCTATGTGGCTAACTCAATTCTAGACAGCAGTGAAATAAGACAAAACTCCACCCCACTGGGATCTGATACCCTATTACAGGAGGTGGAAAAATACAGGTAGCCGATAGCATAATGTGATAATAATATAATACATAACATAATAATAGATAACATAATAACATTATACACTATATTATTTTTATTGTATTGCATCTTGCTTTTTTTCATTCATCTTTAGGTTTTCTATATTTATCAGGGTGGATCTATGTTGCTAGATTTCACTCTTGTTCACTGATATATAGTACGAGAGGCCCAGTGCACGAAATTCATGCACAGGTGGGTCCCTAGGCCTGGCTGGTGATCAGGGCAGATTGGGGCCTTCTCGCCGCTGGCTGGGGCTGCTGGCCAGGGTCTCCCTTCCCTGGCTGCTGGCTGGGGCCTTTCTTCATTCTGTGCTGCCCTCTTGTGGTCAGTGCACATCATAGCAAGCAATAGAACTCCTGGTCTCCCAGTTGAACTCCCCTGGGGACACTTTGCATATTAGCCTTTTATATATATAGACTAGAGGCCCGGTGCACAAAAATTTGTGCACTTGGGAGGGTCGCTCAGCCTGGCCTATGCCCTCTTGCAGTCTGGGACCCCTCAGAGGATATCAACCTGCTGGCTTAGGCCCACTCCCTGGGTGATCGGGCCCAAGTTGGCAGTCCGACATCCCCCTGGCAGCCCAGCAGCCCTCAGGGGTTGTCTACTTAACAGCAGGAAGCAGACCTAAGTTGCAGTTGGACATCCTTAGTGCTGCTGAGCAGGTGGGAGAGGCTCCCACCACCACCGCTGTGCTGGCAGCCATCAGCCTGGCTTGTGGCTGAGCAGAGCTCCCCCTGTGGGAGTTCACTGACACCAGGGGACAGCTCCTGCATTGAGCTTCTGCCCCTTTGTGGTCAGTGTGTGTCATAGTGACCAGTCATTCCCAGTTGTTCTGCGGTCAGGGTCAATTTGCATATTACCCTTTTATTATATAGGATAGAGGCCTGGTACATGGTGGGGGCCGGCTGGTTTGCCCTGAAGGGTGTCCCAGATCAGGGTGGCGGTCCTGCTGGGGTTACTGGCCAGCCTGGGTGAGGGGCTGATGGGTGTTTTCAGCTGGTCACACCCCCTTCAGGGTGGGGGTCCCCACTGGGGTGCCTGGCCAGCCTGGGTGTGGGGCTGATGGCTGTTTGCAGGCTGGCCAAGCCCCCCCAGTGGGGACCCTCACCCCATGGAGGTTTGGCCAGCCTGGGTGAGGGGCTGATGGCTGTTTGCAGGCTGGCCAAGCCCCCCCAGTGGGGACCCTCACCCCATGGAGGTTTGGCCAGCCTGGGTGAGGGGCTGATGGCTGTTTGCAGGCTGGTCAAGCCCCCTTTAGGGTGGGGGTCCCCAATGGGGTGCCTGGCCAGTCTGGGTGAGGAGTTGAGGGCCATTTTCAGGCTGCCTAAGCCCCCTGGAGTCGGAAGCTTCCAGCCTCTCCTTTTTCCTTTTTTTTTTTTATTCTGGGATTTATTTACCTTCTATAATTGAAACTTTGTAGCCTTGAGTGGAGCTCAGAGCTGGCCAGGTTGGGTGGGAAGCTTGGCTTCCTCTATCGCCAGGGGCAACCCAAGCCTCCTGCTCGCTTCAGCTCTGTGGCCACAGCCGGCTGAAAGCAGGTATCTGGGGTTTATTTGTCTTCTATAATTGAAGCTTTGTTGCCTTGAGTAGAGCTCAGAGCCAGCCGCGGGAAGCTTGGCTTCCTCCATCACTGGGCAACCAAGCCTCCTGCTTGCTCCAGCTCTGTGGCTGCCGGCTGCCATCTTGGTTGGGTTAATTTGCATATAGTCATTCTGATTGGCTGGCGGGCATGGCTTAAGGCATAGCAAATGTATGGTAAATTTGCATGTTTGTCTTTTATTAGTGTAGATTCTATGGAATGACAACATCACAATTCATTTCATGGCCCTCTAAGGTGTTTTCATTTTTCACTATTACAAGAAATGTTTCAACATGCTTCCTCGGTTTTGTCTCCTTGTGCACATGGGGGAGATTTTTCCTGGGTATATATTTAGAAGTAGAATTACTAGGTAATGGGGAGGGGGATATTTTTAATGCAGACTTACAAATCTCATCCCAGATTTCTTGAATCACAATATCTGAGAGCAAGACTTGGGCAGCTATGTGTTTTCTTTAAAGCTCTTTGGAAGATTCAGATGCAACTTTCCAAGAAACCAATGTTTTGGAGCCTATTGCTCTAGGCCATGTGAATTATCCCATACAGGGTTTAATGAAAGAATGACAGATGAATAGGCACTTCCTGGCAATGAGAATACATTTTGGCTGTCACTTTATTAGGCCCCAGGAGTGGATACTGTTGTGCCCTCCCAGATACCGTTTCCTGGCTTCCACACCCATTTGCCAAATGCTGTGAGTGTTGGCTGCTGAAGGCTCACAGCTGCCCCATCTCCAGAGAACTGCCTGCCTCAGCAGGGATCATCGACCTGGAGGAAGGGGAGACCAATTCTGTGGTTCAATTCATGCTGCAGAGCTCCCAGTGGGATCTGGCTGAGGTTAGACTCAGTCTCAGCCCACAACCATGCCTCTTCCTGCATCCCTCTCCCCCTTCTCTGGGGGCCCTGCCTAAATAGATTATGTGCACCTAATGCCCTGTTTTAAGCCATGCCTCTAGGGAGCCTAAACCAAGACATTCCTTTGCTTGTTTTTTGTTTGTTTGTTTGCTTTTTTTTTTCTATTTTATCTTTTATTCTACTTTCTATTCTATTGATTTTGTTTGCCCTCTTTCTTTTTTGTTGCTCATTAGCTCCTAATTACCTGTTTTATCTCACCTGTGAAGAAGACAGAAGATGAGGCAACAATTTCCATTTTCACTTACCTTTAAGAAATGCACTGAACTCATTCTGCCACAAGGACCTGCAGACCTCTCACCCAGGAATTGCACCCTGCCCTCTGATAGCCTGGTGGGCTGACGAAGCCCTGAGCTCCTGGTTTGATTAATAGTAACATCAGGTTCCTTTCCTGAGCTCCTTGCAGCTTCCTCTGAGCCCTCTGAATAGCAAATTTGTTCTGCATTCTCAGAATGTGTCAACATGGCAGAGGCATGCGGCCAGTGACCATTTCCTACTGAACAAACGCACCGCCCACCACAAGTATGGAAATGCCGCTGCTACTCACATGTCCAAGAGGCGTTTCCCTGCATGGGATGGAATCAGCCCCAATTGGACTTGGAGCCCTGTGGCAAAGCGCCCCCACCCCGTCCTGTGCAAGCATAGCCTTCTGCTATATCCGCAAGCCAGTGAGTTTGCTATCATGGGACATTTATAAACACGTGGCCAGCTTGCTCTTATTTTATACTGCTACTACTACTACTAATAATACACATGTAGGCCTTGGAGCTCTAAACCAAGCATTCATCTAAGCTTTGAAGTCAGAGCCAGGAAGTAACTCCTGAGGCCCTTCCCATCCAGCCCCATTTCAAACAGAGTGGCAGAAGCTCTTGAAAGATGAGCCTGTTCCTGTCCAGGAGGCTACATTGGGGTGTGTGGATATACTCACAAACCAAATCTTTTCCCCAAACAACAAAAATTTGTAATAACTTCCAAGGACATGGGCTGGTGAGAGAGAAGCTGGGAAGTCATAGGTTTGGTTATGCCCAGGAGAGCTGTTTGTCCAATAGGAAATGTGGCTCCTGAGCCTGAAGCTGTTAAAGAGAGAGTTAGTTACTGGCCTGCCTGCAATTCTGATCTAATCCTCCCAAAGCTGTGTCCCCACAGTTACAGCCTGGCAACCACTTCAAATTGACAGGCACAGATGTGCTTTCACAGGTTGCAAGGGATTATCTGTCCTATGGCCTTTGTTCATATCTTCATTCAAAATTTTCCACTGAGCAGAATTTGACAGAAAATTAGTTGCAATCCTGCCTCCAAGTTCCCGCCTCTATTGGGGGAGGACTTATCTCAAGCCCCGCAATGTCTTTCCACTACAATAAACCACAGGGGCCCCATGCAGGGAAAATCAGATGGTTCATCTTCCACACCAGAATCCAATTTGTTTGTGCTCCAAGTGCAGATCGTCTGAATCTAGGGCAGTGGTTCTCAACCTTGGCTGCACATTAGAATCACCTGGGAATCTTTTTAAAATCCTGATTTCTGGGCCTCACCCTCGGGAAATTCTGTTTCTTTGTTATGGGGTGAGTCCACAACATTAGTAACAAAGAAACAGAATTTCCAGAGGATGAGGCCCAGAAATCAGGATTTTAAAAAGATTCCCAGGTGATTCTAATGTGCAGCCAAGGTTGAGAACCACTGATCTAGGGTCTTCTGGAATCTGGATTCGTAACTGCTGAGCCAATTTTTTAAAAAATATATTTTATTGATTTTTACAGAGAGGAAGGGAGAGAGAGAGTTAGAAACATCGATGAGAGAGAAACATTGGTCAGCTGCCTCCTGCACATCTCCTACTGGGGATGGCCCCAAAACCCAGGTACATGCCCTTGACCGGAATCAAACAATTCAGTCCGCAGGCGGACGCTCTATCCACTGAGCCAAACCAGTTTCAGCAGAGCCAATTTTTAAAATGTTTATTCTTACTTACCAAAGTTTAGCTCCCTGCATGTCATATTTGCTTTTATGACCTTTCAGTATTTGCTGGAATTCTTAATACTTGGGCTTCTACTTATAAGCCTCTGGATCAAACTTGCTCTATAGCCACAAAACTCCCAGTATAACAGACTTAAATTTTATCTTTTCTGCTGTCTTACTTAGACTTTGAAATGGAAATGTATTAGCATCCCTAAGAGAAGATTTGGTGTCAAATTCCAGTTTTCCTAAAGCATGCCATTCTTGGATAAAATAGCCATGAGTTTCCATCAAGCCAACCAATTCCTTACTCTTCTCAGGCAGTGTCCCTCCAGGCCCTGGTGTCCTGTTCTTTTCCTACCCACCACCTATGCTCCCTTTCAGGAAAGCAGTAGCAATTAGTCATTCCCAACTGATAGTGGATTTAAGTCATTGCATTATTTAACCCAGGGGCCCAGGACTCACTATAGAATGAAAGGCACTTTGGGGAATTTTTATTAGGCATCAAGAAAGAGGTATAGAATATATAGGGTGTCCTCAAAATTATATACACAGACTTTTAATAATTATAAAGGCAGTATTTATTAAAATATATTTCATTTTTAAACTTGAGCTATCAGCTGTTAAAGTGTGTATACATTTTTTAGGACACTCTATATATGAGGTGGGGTGTTGCAAGGGGCCTTTCTTAACACCTGAGATGAAATGGACTTCTCTGAATATTAGAGGCCCGGTGCATGAAATTTGTGCACTCAAGAGGGGTCCTTCAGCCCAGCCTGTACCCTTTCTCAGTCTGGGAGCCCTTGGACATCCTTAGCGTTGCTGCGGAGTTGGAAGAGGCTCCCGCCACTGCCACTGCCACTGCACTCGCCAGCTGTGAGCCCAGCTTCTGGCTGAGCGCATTTCCTCTGTGGGAGCGCACTGACCACGAGGGGCCAGCTCCTGGGTTGAGCAGGATTGGGCTGAAACTGGCTCTCTGACATCCCCTAAGGGGTCCCGGATTGTGAGAGGGCACAGGCCAGGCCGAGGGACCCCACCAGTGCACGATCAGGGACAGGGGAGGTTGGCCAGCCAGGGAGAAACTGTGGGAGGGCTCCAAGGCGTGTCCGGCCTGTCTCACTCAGTCCCCATCGGCCAGACTCCAGCAGCAAGCTAATCTACCGGTTGGAGTGTCTGCCCCCTGGTGATCAGTGCATGTCATAGTGAGGGGCTGAGCGGCCTTAGCATATCATTAGCATATTACATTTTGATTGGTTGAACAGGCGGCTGGACAACCAGACACTTAGCATATTAGGCTTTTATTATATAGAACAAATCAGACTGACTTGTGACCATGGAAATAAATGGGAGATCTCTGAGTCAGGTAGGGATTAGAAGTGCCAACCCACCTTTGTCCCATTATTACTCATTTAAATTTCTTCAAAACATTTATGATGAGGTCATATCATTACCTCACATTATAGGAAACGGTTATTTGTCAAATAACAACAATATCATAATACAGTCACACAATAGAATAGCTTCTTGGCCTTCCAAACCCTTCTTATATGTTTTAAAATATATATTTTTATTGATTTCAGGGAGGAAGGGAGAGGGAGAGAGATAGAAAAACATCAGTGATGAGAGAGAATCATAGATTGGCTGCCTCTTGCACACCCACTACTGGGAATCTGAGCCCACAACCTAGGCATGTGCCCTGATGGGGAATCGAACCATGACCTCCTGGTTCATAGGTCGATGCTCAACCACTGAGCCATCTCAGCCAGGTGCCCAAGCACTTCTTATATTAATCATCATGCTAACTCTCTGAGATACATAGACACAAATTTCAGATTCTTACCTTTTATATTGCAACATTGATGTTCAGAAACCAGGGCAGCATATTGCACGGAACACAGCTGAGACAGAAACTTCCATCTCCAGATTCACAGTTCAGTGCTCTCTCTGTTATATCAGGCAGACCTCATTTAAGCTAATCATTTAACATCAAATTTTATTTAGTAAAGGACAATAAAATGCTCCCCTTCCCAAGGAACCTGCACTATACCAGAAGAAGCACTGACAATAAGAAAAACTGAATTTTTTATCTGCCTATGACTTTACTTGTTTCTTTTTCTAATACTGCATTCACTCAGGTAACTACCTAGCATGGCCAAATGGGCTTATCTTCAGTCCTACCCTCCTTCCTAAGGCCACTCTTCAAACTGACCAATGAGAGCAGAGTGTGTAAGAACAAGCTATGTGGTTTCTTATAGGTCATCGTGAGAATTTTGGGGAGATAATGGAGGATTTAAATAAAATTATTCTAATTGTAGAGATGGTAGGCTCATCAAACATAATTTCATTTCTCTGAACTTCTATTTCTCTCTCAAGATTATCTCTGTTTTAACATGTAGACAAATCCACATATGAGCGAAACCATATTACCTAGGGGTAGAACCTTAATTTTTTCCTAGGTTGGCTTGTTAGGAACTATAACCACTATCAATGTCAGGTCATACCCATTGCAATGCCATGTATGCTGCCCTTGTAGAGTTTAATCCTGCTATATCTAAATGTATACTTTAGTATTTGGCCAGAGTCAGTTGAAGAAGGTGGAAGACATGAATTTTTATTTTAACAGCCTGGAATATAGAACATAAATGTTTTTGGGTCAACATTAAGCCAGATTATGTAAATTAGGTGATGGGGCAAAGCAATCCTGCTTCTGCCCTGTAATTCTCCATTAAACTCACATCTTTGGTGCAGCTAGGTTGTTTCCCCTGCATTCCTGAGTCCAAACACTCAACATCCTTATTATCACACATTAACGTTTCTCTTAAAAGCTTTTACTGTCTGTCCAGTCAAACAGAATAGATGAGTATAAGTGCCCATCAGTGAATGCAATGGCTTATTGGAAACTGGAAGACAAACTCTTGTGTGTAATAGACTATTTCAGTAGTTTAGATGGTCAGAGCCCCACTTATCCTGATAAAATGCTCAAATGTTTCCTTGAATTATTCCAGAGTCCTAATTCCCCATTGTTTTCTGACCATGCTCTGAACATGTGGGGTTTGCCTCCTCTGGGACCGTGTGGCTTCACTTTTCCAAGAAATCATTGTGTCATTTTCTTTTACTTTTGTGTGGTTTTTACAAGGAAAGTAGTATTTATCTGTTTTTGAAATGCTGACAAATGTTAAAAGAGCTGTATGTTTTATGTAGATGTCATTTTGGAAGCCAGGAATGAGCTAAAGGAATGAAGCAAATATTTTAGCTATTAAGTGGGTCCTGGCTCCAGAGAAGCAAGCTGGTCAGCTGGCACAGCATGGCATGCCCCAGGGCAAAGGTTTGAAAATGTGATTATTTGATTGAAGAAGCAGTCGGAGAAGCGTTTGCCAAAAAGGAACTTCAGAAGCTCTGCTTGAACATGAGTTTGAGGAAGTGGAAATACTTTATATGGGATTTCTGTTACCAGAACTGACAATGGGCTGGCTAGCTCCCTGCTGGCAGATGGTGCCAGGGTGTGCTGATTGAAGAAATAGACTGGGACAGCTGTGAACCATTCATGAAGCTCCACTGTTGCTGAAAATATGGCAAATTGTAGGGAAGGAAGTAATAATTCCTTTTAGATAATTCCTTTTAGACTAGAAGACTAAGCCATCCCTAGCAAAAATGGGTGGTCAGACCAATGACTTTGGTGGAGATTTAGTTATCTATTGCCACTTTACAAATTACACTTAAGTTAGCAACTTAAAACAATGTTTATTATCTCAGTTTCTGTGTGGTAAAAATACCAGGTACAACTTAGCTGGGTGTTTCTGGCTCAGTCTCTCCCAGGCTGCAATGAAAGTGTTCTCTGGGGCTGCTGTCAGGACCTGCTTCTAAGATCCCTCCATGGTTGTTGGCAGGTCAGAAGTTCCTGCTACTTGTTGCTGGACTTAACAGCTCATTGGCAAGTTGGCCTTTCCATAGGGCCACTCTCAAGGTGAGAGAGAGAGAGAGAGAGAGAGAGAGAGAGAGAGAGAGAGAGAGAAATCTTCTGTAACTGAACCTGAACCTTAGAACTGATATTATATCGATTCTCCTGTATTCCTCTCAGAAGTGAGTAAAGGGATTACACAAGGATATGGATACCAGGAGAATTGGTGCCTATCACAGATAGTGACTGTATTTTTCATTTAAATGGATGCCAGAATTCTTTCCCTCCCTTCAATACTATGAAGGTTATTGACATGAGGTAAAATGTTTATTAAAAAAACAAAACACAACTCTGGTTGGCCATGTGAATTATAGTATTCACTCAATATATCATCTTGGTTAGTGATAATGAGCTGGCTAGTGTGAAGGCAATGGGAGGATGTTATTAGTCAGAGTGTGTGAGCTGGGATCCTTAGCTCTAATTTATGCTGGTGGGAGACTGGGTACGGATCTCTCACTTTTCTCATCTGTAGAATGGGCTTGGCTATGAGAAATTCCTGGTGTAATTTTTAGCTAAATAGGAAGTGTCAGGATAGAGTGGAGTTGCCTCTAGAATGAGCTTATATCACAGCTACTTTGCATGCTCTTCACATGATAGTGAAAAATTTACTCTTTGTATGAGTGTTTATATTGACTTTGATACAAATATTTAGTTTCATGAGTCATCTATAATCTTGATGAACTGAGACTAACTATGGAAAATTGGCAAGAGCTTAGAGCAAAAGGCATATGTTTTTTCTAACATATTAGTTTCCTGACAACATTTTACCAGACAATTAAATTCAAGAAGAGGACTCTGCTCTTGAAGAATTTGTATTAAAGTACATAATAGAACAGTGGTTCTCAACCTTCTGGCCCTTTAAATACAGTTCCTCATGTTGTGACCCAACCATAAAATAATTTTCGTTGCTACTTCATAACTGTAATGTTGCTACTGTTAGGAATCGTAATGTAACTATCTGATATGCAGGATGGTCTTAGGCGACCCCTGTGAAAGGGTCGTTCAACCGCCAAAGGGGTCGCGACCCACAAGTTGAGAACCGCTGTAATAGAAGGTTAGAGTTGATAAGGACTTTTGTGATCAGTTTCCTGAACTCCTTCTTGCAATGGAGAAGGAGACAGGTCAGAGCTGAGAATAAACCAGAACCACTAAGTCACTGCTTAACCTACTATAGACTGCTGCCCCGACCAGTGTCACAGAAATTAGGAAGGCATAGGGAGAAAAAAATAACCTAATTTTTTTTGTTATAGTATGAAAAAGAAATCAGTAGAGGTTGGGAAATCTTTTTCAAATAATAGTTTTATGCAAACTCTGATAGGGTTTATATTTATATTTTCAGGAACTAGTCCAACACAAGAGGTGTGCATAAAGGGGTGTTGATCTTAATGGTATCTAACCACCAGTGAATTGCACACAGCAGGTGTTCAGTGGAAACTTGCTGATCTTAATAGCTTCCAGACATTGGTGAGTTGCATATTCAGCTATTGTCATTCTGGTTTGGAAACAACTTACAGGTGCTAGATTGACTTTTGTAGTCACTATTATGTGGTCTAGTTGGCAGGATGGTGGTTTGGGGTAATTGGGTTGTGAAAGTTAGAGGCAATATTCAAGGATAGCATGGACAAATTGAACTAGAAGCAAAGAGGCCCCAAGTTCTGGACCCAGTTTTATTTCAGAGGTCCGGTTTGGAAATTAAAGAACACATAAAACAAAATTCAGATTTTAGTTCTGTACCATTCATAAGCAGTCGTTTAATCTTGGGCAAGTTACCAACTTTGGGCCATTTTTAAAATCTATAAAATTAGAAAATTGAGTTATATCAATGATTCACAATCTGCATTGATAGTATATAATTTTGGAAGGAGGGTGTATATCAGAATTTCTGAGATGTAGTAGAAAAATCATCCTATATAATAAAGATGTAATATGCAAATGGTCATTACATAACAACTGACCACGTAATCACAGATCAGCAGGAGGGTGGGGCAGTGAGAGCTATAAGCAGGCAGCAGAGAGCTATAGGAGAGGGCAGGGCAGCAAGCTATGAGGGAGGGCAGGGGGAGGGTAAAGGATGGGGGGGAACTACAGGAGGGTGGCAGTGAGCTACTGGCTACAAGCGGGTGGAGGAGAGCTACAGGAGGGGGCAGGGCAACAAGCTATGGGGGCGGTGGGGGAGCTACAGGAGGGCGGGGCAGTGGGTGGAGAGCTACAGGAGGGCATGAGCTACTGGCACACAGATTTGTACGCAGGGCTACTAGTGTAAATATAAAGAAAAAAAATCCTGAATTCTAGTAGTCAGAAGAACCAACCTTTCTCTAGGGAGATAGGGCATCCTGGCATGCATGGATAGTAATGCATGTTTATTAAAAGGGGCTCAACTAGAAATACAGTGGGATACTCTGGCTAGATGATTTTCAGTTCTAAAGTTTGAAGAGTCAGTGAATAGACGCACAAGGTCATTCAAGGAAGCAAAGTCAGAACAGAGAAAGTACTGAAGAAGGAAAAACCTGGCCTCCAGCTAAGAGTGATCTGAAATGTCAAGCTCAGACACTGGCAAGCAGAAACAAAGTCTTCAAACAATGAACACTGCGACTGGAGGCTTCCATCTACCTGAGTTCAAACAAAATCAAGATCCCAACTCCAACTACCTTCTGCAGCAGGTCTACTCTCGCCCACGGGTGTATTTTCAGGACTAAATGGAGCTTGTTAAGCTCCAAAATTTATAGCCCAAAGGAGCTTAATCTTAGGAGAATGGCCCAAGAATGTATTAGTCTCCAATGTAAAGCCAAACTGAATTGTTATTGGCCTCAATGTGGAATGACAAAAAATATCAATGCAGTTATTAAATCTGTTCCTTTAATTATATCTGCACACTCATGCTTTTTGAATGGTGAACAAATTGAACATTTTTAAGTATTTTAAAATGACTTCCAGCTTATTTGGATTGATGTAATCTTATTATAGGCCCATTAACCTTTTATAAAAATCTGAAAAAATTGCATTTATATATTGATCTATTTATAGTCCATCTGTTCTAAACTGAAATCTAAATTCTGGAGCGATCTCTGCAATATGTTGGAAATTTGGCTTAAGGATAGAAAGAGATTTCAAATAATTGCCCTGCCATAAAAACACATGGAGCTATTGTTCTATGACCAGAGGGTGAGTTTGAAGCAACTCCTTTTCTATCTATACCTGACTTGTGATAAGAAAGGAGACAAGAAAGCTTGATAAAGGAATAAGATGTTTATAATGAAAAGTGAAGGAGCAGAGTGTAGAAGGGAAACTGGCCTTGAAGTGAAAGGACCAGGCCTGGTTTCTAAAGTGATTCTAAAATACAGGACTAGGTCACTCACCTGGTGTTGTGAGACTCCAAGGCTTGTTCACTGTTTATTGGGGTATTTCCTATAACTTTCTGCAGGTTTACAATATTTTTAGAAATTAAAGCAAATAAATGTAATGTATATTCATCATCAAAAAGTTGTAAAATGTAAGAAAAGTACAATGAGAAAAGAAAACAAAAATATTTCCAGGAACTAGTCCAACACAAAAGAGGTGTTCAGTAAAGGGGTGCTGATCTTATAGCCATTCAGAAAACCCGTGTAAAAATTGGGGTATAGCTTTCTACCTTCCATTTTTGCCAATGTAAATATTTATTTACTTTTAAAATATATTTCTTACTTTTTCATTATAGTTGACATGCCATATTATAGTAGCTTCAGGTGTGCAACATAGTGATTAGACATTTATGTAACTTATGAAGTAATCACCCCCAATAATGTTTTCCTAGGTTGTTTCTAATTCTCCACAAAATGAGGAACATTCCAGTGACTATCTTTTCAACTAAATTTCTGTGGATGGTCCAATAGGGACAGAGAGAAATAGGGAGAAGATGTGTGGGGATCTGGGTATACTAGTACATATCTAATGTTAAGTACTTAACATTTTTTTTTTCACAATTGAATCTTTAAATTAAGAGTATATAAATCACTTCTTATTGGATTCAGACAACAGTTGGGCCAACAATTTGATTTGTTTTGATAGGATTAGGAAAGCTTTCCCTGAATGGAGCCATGTTCCTGGGCCAGAAGACCAAATTCCTCTGGAGAAAAAAGGACATAGTAGAAAGGGAGAAGAGATCCAGAACCCTTCTATTGTAAGAGCCCTGTAACACTGATGACCTTACAACTAACCCTTGGTAAAGGAATTTAAAAGGTATGTGAAAGAATCAGCAGCTTTAAAGGATGGCTAGAGACTCAGAGAAAACTCCAGATAGAATTAATACATTTCCTGTTTTACCAAATAAAAAGGTGTGATCATTTTTCTGGCTTCACCTGTTTGTAACTCTTTGCTCTGAACTTCATGGTCTGGTTTAAATTACCTACTTATGATTATCCCTCTCTCACTCTCATGCCATACCTTTCTCATGTTGTCTGGCCTGCTCTTTTTTTTCTTTATTCTTCCTTAATCAATTGTACATAACCTTTAAGAATCACCTGGAACTCATTTTTTTAAAGAATCCATCCCTCACCTTTCTTATTAAAAGTAAGTCACATTATTCTGGTCTCCCACAGCACCCTGTGTCTGCTTCTGTTGCTTTACCTACCACATGATAATGAATTTGGGTCTTTGCATGTCTGTCTCTTTGAATTTAACTTCTTGAAGGAGAGATTTAGCCTAATTCATCTTTGCAATTCTAATGTCTAGGATAATATTTAGAGACTCATTTGTTTAGCTGGGCCTATGGGAATAAATAAGAACATAATTGTCTAATAACCGAGTCAATTTCATTTATTTAAATAAATCAGCTCCCATACAGTAGATGAGTGAAGACTGCCAGATCAAGTATGCTCGGTGATGTTGGCCTCAGCGTTTTGATGTCCCATAGAACACATTGGCTTGGATAGTTAACTTGACACTGCATAAGTTGAATGTCAAGAATAATATGGAGCTGACAGAGCTAGCCCAGAACCCCACAGAGTGCAATGCAGTGCAAAATAAGGCTTCATGTAATGGCTAAAGTACCAGTCCAGAATGAAAAGATCACCTTCCCAAAGAGAGCAAATTTTTAATCCCCGAAGACAGAACTCAAGATACTCTATTTCATTTTCCCTTTACCATTGACTACTTTCAAGCTTTAGTAACTCTCTCAACTACTTTTTCATTTGAGAAGTGAGTTGATATTTACCATAATGAATGGTTAAAATAAAAAGAGGTAAGTGTATATAGAGAGATAAGATAAATGGACAGGATGCCATTGGTGTTTTTCCTGAATGATATTTCAAACAGAATTTGAGGGTCAATAGTCAAAGAGTCTTGTGAAAATTATTATTAGAATTGCTGCACAGTAGTTATTATTTTAATAGCATAATAAAATGGGCATTTCCAATAGACATATTCTTTTGTTTCATTACAGAGATGAGGAAAATATCTGTGGTCATGGTGACATTTCAACTGCACTGCATGTGAAATATCTAAGGAAATGTTGCTCTTTAATTTGAACCATTAGAAAATTCAGTTCAGAAATCTGGGGCTCCAACTTAATTGCCTTCTACGTTTGTGTTTTAATCACTATTATTAAGATCTTAGCTATTTTAGATTGGTGAATATTTTAAATTATATAACTGAAGAAATGTATTAAATAAAAGAAATGGAAATCTCTAGAAAGGTCCAATTTTACAACAATTGTTACTCTTTCATTAACAGACTTTGCCAATAAAATTAAATGCATAGACATGATCTAAACACCGTATCATTATAAATTGCTTCCTTTGTTCTCAAGCCTAAAGACTATTCGAGATCCTCTTAAGAAATTAAAGCCACATGACCTTTTTAAATAAAAGTGTGCAGATACTTACAGTATGTTCACCAAAGTATGCAAAATATCGCTAAAGTGAACTAATTTTTATTAAACAATTTTCCTACATACACCTGAGATATCCTTCCTATTAACATTTGCCTTTTATATGTTACACTGTGCTGATTTTTTTAAAGCTCTGGGACAAAATCTAACTTGTTTAACAAATCCTGGAGAAGATACTCTCCCTTTGCTTTGTGGAATTTTTGGGTTGTTATCACATTAAACTCCAAAGGCAGATTTGTTGGATCCTACTGTCATTTTTCTTTGCAGCCCATCACCTCCAGGGCCCTCCGTCCCTGCCAGACCACAGTGCCAAGTTTTCTCTGCAGCATAACAGCCTGAGCTTTTGCCTTCTGCCATAAGATTGAATCTGTATCTCTTTGTCCAGATTCAACAAAGTCCTTTAACATAATATGACAAAACATGACATGACATATAATCCTTGATTACCTCAAAAAATGGACCCAGGTTTCTCAATAGGTTGCTTCTGTAAAATGGAAAGAAAATATTATATTCAAAATTACAAATAATCTAGGGATAGAGGAAATTTCACTTAGTTGATGGTATGAATATTTTAAGGGTAATGAAGAACTCAAGATGAAGTGATGTGTGAAGGTGTTTTTGGCTTTTATTCTAGAATAAAATATAGGGGTAAGCTTCCTGACATTGGTCTTGGCAATAATATTGAATTTGAAACCAAACACAAAGGCAACAAATGCAAAAATAAACAAGCAGACATCAAACTAAAAAGCTTCTGCTTAGCAAAATAAACTATCAATAAAATAAAAATGCAACCTATGGAAAGGGAGAAAATATTTGCAAACCATATATGTGATAAAGGATTAACCTGGTAAAAATAAAAGGAACTCATACAACTAATTAGCCAAAGAAAAATCAGCCCAATTAAAGAATGGACAAAGAAAGTGATTAGACATTTTCCCAAAGAAGACATATAAATATCTGACAGGCACATAAAAAGTGCTAAACATCGATAATCATCAGGGAAATGCAAATCAAAACCACAGTGAGATATCACCTCACACCTGTTAGATATCACCTCACAAGTGTAGGCAAAGATATAGAGAAAAGGGAATCCTTATGCATTGTTGTGGGAATGTAAATTGGTGCAGCCACGATGAAAAAGAGTATGGATCTTTCACAAAAAAATTAAAAATAAAAAGGACCATAAATGGTCTAGAAGTTTTACTTCTGGGTATTTATTATTTATTTTGCTTATAACTTTGTAACTTGGGGGACATGATGAGAATGATGGAAAGAGTTGAAATGTGTTTTCCATTATGAATATGGCAGAAGATGAAGAGCATTTCTCTTTCTGCTTCCTTAAGCAGTGTCCATGGAAAAACCAAGAGACCACTCAGTGACCACTTGGGACCAATGAAACCAGTGTTCCATGCATGATACTCATTGACATTTGTTCTCTCTCCCCAGTAATTCAGCCAACTCCTCCTCTCTTGGTATCTTCATCTACTGTCATACAGACATAGCAGCACGATTCATATTTCCCAAGTGCTTTGCAATAATTTAATGGGGTAATCATCATTTCATTTCATCTTAAGAAGATAGGTTATTTTTAGTGGACCATTGTATGGAAAGAAAAAAAGAAGTTTTGAGTCATGGGGTAAGTTTGCACTAAAACAGAGAATACCCCTACCTCCCTATGCTTTGGAGCTTCTAGTGAGGATTAATATAGAATTTTAATTTCAAATGTTATAGTATAGTGATTTAAGAAACTAAAAGTGAATAATCATACTCATCACTCTTTGCAATTAATCCTTAGCTTCTTTCCACATTCCCTGAGGATGTTTCAGCCATTAAGTTCCATTTACCTATGAAGATTTACCAATGCTGTTGTGTGTGACTGAGTCATTAAACAGTAATGTGGGATCAAGGTATTTTTTCTTTTGTTACCTGACAGAGTGCATTGGGAGTGTAGCTTTGAAATGCTCAAAAAACCCCAACATTTTAAAAATTAATAGCAAGTCCCATGTGACCACAATGGGGCCATTTGTGATTCCAAACTGAAAAGGTTTTGGAGCTCATCTATCTATTTCTTTCATTGAAAAAGAATCTAGTTCAATCAATTTGAAGATGGTGCTAGGTTATTCTTTGGAGACTGTTCCTGTTTCTAAATGAATAAGACTAAAGGTCTATTCTGGCAGCATTTTCAGGGTAAGTTGTTGACTAGGTCTAAAAGATCTAGAATACAGACTTGCTGTCACTTGAATACTACAATAAATATGATGTTTTACTTTGAAAAAGACCTGAAGTTTGTTGTGGCTGGGGATGTTGGATGTTGGAGCTTATGAGCTATTGTGAAGGGTGGAAGGAGAGTTCTTTGGGATCAGAAGGTTGTAACTCTTTATGTGGATGGGTGTGGCTCATAACACATGTAGTGAAATGAAGTAGCCAGTAGATATTTGAGGGATATTCTTGTGTGCATTTTGTGTATTCCTACACACTTTGATGTAGTTAGGTGAAATTTTTTGTATTCACATGATGTTTCTCAAAGATGAACTACTGCATATGCAAATATATTATGCTCAAATTCTTACATAATATATCCATTCATTAACACCAATTCATATTTTCAAAGCAAGCAGAACAGACTGCGTATCTTTTAGTGTCTATTCATGAGCAGGCCAAATCATGAACCACTACATTATTCCAACTCACCCAGCTCGCTATTGGCAAAGCAAGGGCTGTAATGTAGCTCTCCAGATCAATAATTGAACTACTTTTCCAGGTCACCAAGATATCTTATCTTACCAAGGAATAAAGTACAGAACATGAACATGCTTTGAAAGGTATAAAGTGCTCAGTATAATATGTAACTAGAAATTCCATAAATCCTTTATTCTGTTCTCAGTGACAAGAGAGCAATGTCTTTGCCTCATTCTTCTTTAAAAATAAATTTGTTTAATCTTCTAGGAATCAAGTGGGCAGGGACAAATTAACCAAACCTTAGCTCAAGAGGGAAATGGGGAGAACTAGGCAAATAAGATAATAATTCCTAAGGTTGGAATCACTTAGTCAACTTAAAGTCTCTCTCTCTCTCTCTCTCTCTCTCTCTCTCTCTATATATATATATATATATATATATGGAAGTAAAAAATGGAAAAGACTGACACGTGTTCAGTCTCTTGCAAATTAACTTTGGTCTCGGTGAAGAAAGCATGTTTGAGTTGACAGCTCTTGCCTTTTGGAGCACATTGATATCCCTAAGGAAGTTTTGTCAAAACACAGTTGTCTGGGCCTACCCTAATCCTACTGAGTTAGAATTTCTGGTAGTGGTAACCATATTTGTATATTTCTTATTTCTAAGTGATTTTTTCCCTTCTTTATCTTTTTTAAATCTTGTTGAAAGTATTACAGATGTCCCCTTTGTTTGTTTGTTTTCCCATTGACCCCCTCTACCCCGCACCCACCCCTCCCAGACAGTGATTTTGATGAGCCGTTTGGATAAGAACCATGAGAAATAGAGGTTGTGTCACCTGAGGCCTCTCAGAACCTTGGTTTCTGAGTCTATAACCTAACTTGCTAACCACACAGTATTTGTTATGAGAATTGGATGTTAAGAAAAATGAAAATGAATTGTAATCTGTGAAGCACTAAATAATGTAAAATTTAAAAATAGAAGAAAATTCTGACCTAATTTATAAATATTTTAATTGGAAAGATGGTCTTACAGTCCTAACTAATTTGGATGAACTAATTTGAATTAGTTTTTTATTTCCACTGATAAAACGGAAAATCAACCAAAAACATGGTCTCTTTGGATAAGGACTATCTCTTTTATTAGCCTAAAATCAAAACTGATGAATGACCTGAAAATCATGACTGCAACTGTGTCTCTAGTGGGTAGAATATATATACAAATAACTTTCAAAATACAGTATTTCCTTGTATAATTGCCATGATCCTTTTCATTCCCCTTTGTCCACAGACAACCCTTTTGGTATGCTTAGTAGGTTATTTTTTTTTAAATATGTTACTGTTTCAGGGCATGCATTTTTAATTTTTATAAATGAGGTTGTTATATTTCCTATTCTTCTAATGTTTTCCACTAAGTACAATCCATTCATGTTGCTTTATGTTCAGTTAATTCATTGCTTCTACTAACAATTTCAGTAGTATGTGTATATGGTAATTGCATTAGTTGATCCAAATCTTTATTCCTCCTTGCATTTATGCTCTTTGCTATGCAAATTTGAGGGCCCTCCCACATGGACAGGGTGACCTGCCATACCCCTTGACCCAAGTCACAGCCATTTGACTTGCTTTTTAAAAATATTTACTGACTTGATATATGCAAAAATTTGAAATAACATTTGCATATTTTCACTTGCTCTTGGGCCTCTACATTACAGTAAAAAGACATGCTCAGGTTAGCCTACTGTTCTATAAAGAGACAAGTGGAGCAGAGCCAGCCTGGAAATATATGAGTAAGTCAGCTGGACTGCAGATGTATGAGCAAGTCCAACTTATATCAAATGAGCCCTACAGATAAGTAAGAAATAAATGTATGCTGCTGAAAGTTTGTGGTTGTTATGCAACATTGTGGTGGCAATAGGTAATTGATAGAGTGTATTGTGAGAATCTGCACTCTTGTTGATTTTGAGTTCAGGCTGTCAATTATGGGAAAGCTAAACACTTGATTCAAAGATAAAGCAACTTATATTATTTATATTTATTTTAACATGTAATTTAAAGAGTAATAGGTATACATACTCTGTCATTTTAAAAGTGTTTCCCACCCTGGCTGGTGTGGCTCAGTTGGTTGAGCATCTTCCATGCACTGAAAGGCTGCTGGTTGGATTCCTGGTCAGGGCACATGCCTGGATTGTGGGCTTGATCCCCTGTAAGGGGTGTGTGGGAGGCAGCAAATCAATGTTTTGCTCTCACATCCTTTCTCTCTCTATAAAAAAAAAATTTTAATAAAAAAAGTGTGTGGGGTTTTTTTTGTTTGTTTGTTGTTGTTGTTGTTTTTATCTCGCTTAATCCCCTCAACTCAAAGCACCAGGCAGAGTAGTGTTTAAGCCCTCACCTCTCTCCCTAATGATCAGAAATTAAGTCTTTGGGTTTTTATTTTATCCTGACCCTTCAAGACATAATAATTCCCTCAATATTTCAACCTAATCCCACCAGTCTTAACAAAAATATCTAAAACAACTTTATATCCATGCACTGGTATAAAGAACCAATTATTCATTTAACACAGAGAGAAATTTTACAAATGTACATATTTTAGGTGGTTTAACTTGTGGTCACACTTCTGCACCAGTCGACACAAAATCTAGATGAAAACACACAAAGAATACTGAAATGGATAACTCTTCTTTTTTAAAAAATATATTTTATTGATTTTTTTACAGAGAGGAAGGGAGAGAGATAGAGAGTTAGAAACATCGATGAGAGAGAAACATAGATCAGCTGCCTCCTGCACATCTCCTACTGGGGCTGTGCCTGCAACCCAGGTACATGCCCTTGACCGGAATCGAACCCGGGACCTTTCAGTCCACAGGCTGATGCTCTATCTACTGAGCCAAACCAGTTTCGGCAGGATAACTCTTCTTAATGAGCAGTATCATTTCAGTATAGTAAGTTCACAGTCTCTTGTGCCAACATGAAAATGGCCACTAGGAACACATGAATAGCAAAAAAATCTTGGTAGTTTAATGACATAAATTTGGATATGATAAAATTAGTGTGTCATAGGTACACAATGTAAAACTTGGGGAAATTATCCAGCTGGAGACACAAAAGGGAACAAAACCCCTTCACTCCAGAACTGAATATTAGAAGAAAATTTCTGTTAGATTCTCACTGGAAAGTAACCAAGAGAATCAACAATGGTCCCAGTTTTTAACTTTGGACTTGTATAAGGGGCAAATATGACACCCCAAAATGCACCTGCTTCAAATGTAACAGAGGCAGGACCATCAGTTACAGAGGCCGGCCCTGTAACCACTAGTCTTACCAGGAGACTGTGGCAGCCACAGGGCACATGGGGAAATGTGATTCTAAAGGGATGTTCTACGAGGCAACGTCAGCAGAAGAAAAAGTGCTGGATGAAAAGTTAAGAGACTCGTTTCTAGTTCTGGCTCCATCACAATCCCTGTGTGCTGCTGGGAAAGTTAGCCAACTTCCCTGTGCATCTCTGTTCTTGACTTTAAAATGAGGACATTGACTACAAATAGGAATGATAAGCAGGCTTTTCCTAGGATGCTGACTTCTTTTGCTGTAGCAAAGCCAGGGAAAGTGCCTGTGTGTGTCTTGCCTTTGCTATGCCTAGCGAGCTGCTTTGGGGACATATTCCTAAACCTGTGATGAACTATCCTCTCTGAAAAGTAGCCTGTTAATGGTTTTCAGTATTACAAATGTGCAAGTAAACTTTTCAGGCCAGCATTTCTCCCAACGGGCCACTGAGAAGATCAAAGTCAGGTGGGAATAACGCAAAGAAAGTGTTTTCCTGCGCTGATGGATCACACAATGAAAAGAAAGTTTAAGTAATCCATCTCCATCAGCAGCTCAGGCTTCCTCTCACATTGTTTGTTTAAAACGATGCTGACCCACCACGAAGAGCTGCTTTAAGAATCAGGAACCACTGACCACTGGAGCTCCCTGGAGAAAAGCCTAGAAACCCGATTTGCTCCTCTACATTTCTAGTTAGAGCTGATTATGTGTGTTTTAAAAGTGATGAGCTGCGTTGAGCCACTGCTTTGATATGGTCCTCTGTGGCCCTTGGGTCAGCCGGTAGCCTTGAACACCACTCCAGGGAGGAAAAGGAGCAAAGAGGTCAGTGCCTGGTAACATCCAGGGTGATGTGTCAGCTCATAAGTCTTCAGAACCTCCTGCCATGGAAAACAGCTGCGGCGTGCAAATGTCAGAACCCTGAGCTTTTTCTGTCTCCTTGTTTTGTCCTTGTGTTAAAAACTGTAACTGGATCTATTCGCGCTTGGCCTCGAAGGCAACCCATTTGACAAGTGGAGGCCCCGGGACTGCCAGGCTTTTGAGAAGAAATGCAATGTATCAACGCCCTGCAGTATTTCATCTTCCAGAAGCTCAGGCTGGCCTGTTTTCAGCCTCGGTTGCTCCGCCTCCGGCATTGGGTGTGCGGCCCCATCCCCATTAGTGTGTCATTAGTGCCATTAATGAAAATCCGGTTTTACACACTGAAAAGTGATCTGAAGCAGTCTTGAGGAAATGCTATAAAGGCCGGCCCTGCTGTGAGCAGGAGCCCTGGGCACACCTGCAGTTTCGACAGGGCTCTTAAAAAGCTCCCTACCCCTGCAGGGAAGGTGGTGCAGCAAGTATAAATAGTATAATAAACTGTACAAATAGTTTCATTCTGGGGCTGTGAAATCCCTCCTCTGGATCTTTATAAAGCCCATGCACTCTATGATGGAGGAGAAGAACATTAAGGTTTTGTATTGTGAGGAAGCTGGTCATTAACCCTAGGAACAGGAATTGTGTGCCAAAGCCAACAGTCTTAAACAACCCTCTGTGGTATTTCCCTCAAAGAAAACTAAAGAAGCACAAGTTGTTGATTTAAAATAATTATCTATTTAGTAATAAAGTCAAGTATAAACTCAAGTATTAGGAAATGCAAAACTATTCAACTTAGAACAGCAACTCAACAAAAGGCACTTACACTGGGGCCATGACTGACAGGGATAAGACTGTTTCTTTTCATTTCTTTCCACCCACTGGATTTTGGATCAGTTCAAAGTCTGAGACAGAAAACCAAGGAACCAAAATGACAAGTCACTGAGATCAGGAATTAAGAAAGTGAAGCAAGGATGCAAGATAAAAGTGGCGAAATTTTCAGCACCTTCATCCTGATTTGGAGCCTCAGCATTTTCCACCCCGTGATTCTACGCAGCTACTCCTGTTTCTTTGCTGAACTGCCTAGTTGTAGGTCCTTAGGCAAATAGTTGAACCTCCCTGACCTCTCTTGTTTCATCCATGGTGGAGAACTCTACTTATCTCATGGGATTGCTGTGATGATTAAACAATGAGACAGATGTGATAGTGTATTTGCAATAGTTAATATTAAGTAGAGAACTTGCTAGTCATAGCTTTGCCAGGTTGGTGGGAAAATGGCAACATGTTTAATACCTTGTGTGTGTTTACATCTAGGGCAAAAATATTGCGCCTTGGTAGACACTATGTTTTGATGGTTAAGAATCCTAGCTCTAAGGTCAGATGGGCATAGTTTTTGAATCAAATTCTAAATCTTACCAGCCGGGTAACTTTGAACATTAGGATAAACTTATCTAAGCCTCAGGTTCCTTTTCTGTAAAATGGGGTAATGATGGTATCTGATAGAACTCAGTAAGATGTTATATATATTATATAAATTTAAGCCTAGTGGTTTACCATAGAAAATGCTCAATAACTTTAAATTACACATTCAATAAAAAAGTTATAGGTATATATTATATATAAAACTTTACTTTTGAAAGATGGTTGGGAATGGATATAACCACAGCTTTAGAGCTATATTGAATATGTAAAGAAGATTTCCAAATTAATAAAAAACTGATGGCCAAATAGCATACAAATATGCAAAAGACTCAAACAGTCCTTTCCCTAAAAAAATGTTCAACTGGTTATAAAACACATACATAAATCTACTCCTCATTAGTAATAATGAACATTCAATTAAAACCAAAATAGATAAAACTGTCAAATGTTGGTAAGTGAGGAAGTTGATCAATCAGAACTCTTATATACAGCTTGTGAATGTAGATTGATAAAAACCAGTTTGTGAAATTGATAGTTTCTAGCAATGATAAGCATTTGTGAGGGTATAACAATTCAATTAGTATGTCTATACCCAAAAGGATTCTATATATACATTTTATATATCCACACACACACGTCATGTTTACAGCTTTACTATTTAGAAGAGTAAAAAATTAGAAACTACCCATTTCCCATCAATAGAAGGATATATAAATTGTAGTATATTCACAGGATTGAATATTTATAGCCATACAACTCCATGAATTAAAATATATACAATAAAATGGTGGAATTCCAAAAGTACACTATTCGAGAAAGAAGCCAGAAACAAAAGAATATATGATGTGGTTTCATCAATAAAAATACTCCACTAGAGTAGAATAAAAAGTTCAAAAACAAACTTACTTATTACTGCAAAGGAGACATAAAAGGGTCTTGAGAAGAAGACTTATCACATTAACATTCACATTTACAGGTGGATTATAGATCTAATATAAATGGTCAATTAATAAGCTTTCAAAAGATACCATATGCAAACATCTTTATAATTTTTGGTAAGCAAAATATTTAATAAATAGGACTTCAGAAGCATAAAACATCAAGGTTGAGTGTGGTGAGAATATAGTATTGTGAAACTACATTTACCACTTGTATAGCTAAAATTAAAATTATTACAAAATTTTAAAGGATTTAAATTGCATTGATTTTACTCATTCCAATTTTCTGTTTAGTTTATAATATTTAAAATTGTGACTCTTATAATTTGAGGAGCAGAGTATAAATATGGCCATGAGTGTGGCATGTTAACATTGGTATGATTTTTAGTTATCTTCAAGAAGGACTTAGTTAAATCTTGAAAAATTATCTGATAATGAAAATTTAGAAGACACTTTAGAAATGTGATATATGTTTACTGAATGGTGGATAACTTTTAGTTATTCAAAAAATCGCTTTTGGTTCTACCATATAACACAATTCTCAGTTAAAAGGCTTACTGCTTTGAATCTATTGTGATATTTCCCATGTTCTAAGAAATGCTGATGTGAACACATTTCTGTAACTTCTTTGTTTATTTAGATAATGCCGATTTTTTATTTCTTAAAATACAGCTTCCTATCTCCCTTGAGAAAACACAATGGAATGTTTTATGAGCATAATGAGGTCTCCATAGCACAAGACCAACTGCTAATACATCTTTGTTCAGAAGGAACCAGACTGCCAAATATCTGAGATGAGAGAATTACAGTATTTGATTTCTAGATTAGCGAGGAATGAAATTGTTCTTTCATTTTGCTTTCTATTTGAATAACTGCAACTTAGGAAGCTAAATTTTGCTGTTATTATTGTTGACTTTATATTCATTCCCCATCTCACAAGAACATCATGAATGTTAAAAAGCAACGGTTATTTATTTAATCCTATTATCACCATTAGCAGTACTTGCTTCTCCTAACAGTTTCCTAAACTATAAAACTACGAAATTATAGACTGATACCAACAACTAGCTATGAAGAGGTAAGCACAGCAAAACCAGCTAACGATTCAAAGTCTTTTTCTCATCTAATTTTCATTTGAAAATTATCTTTTTACAACAGTCCTGACAAAACACTTCTAGTGTGCCCCTGTGGTTCAGAGGTTCTGTCCTACTACAAGTTCTCAGTGTGCATTATAGTTATTCACTAAGTAAATTATAGTCTTTATTATGTGTTCACATGGGAATTTATTCAATGAGGTTTACAATTAATAAAGACTAATATAAGTGCAAGATTGTACTTAGTTACATAGACTTTACATTTCAGTGTATAAAAACTGATAAAAAATAAAGTTAGTTAACTTTAAAGTTAATGGTAATTGAAATTACACATATTTTGTTACTTTGTAGCATTTTCACAAATAAAGTCTAAGGGAAAGATTGCTAATCCCCACATACATATAGTTTTTTCTTTCCTGGGTACAGGAAATACTGTACTTCTAGGCCCCCTGCAGTTGATTGGCCATGTAACTAGTTCAGCCAGTGAAATGTGAATAATAGTAATGCGTGGCACTTCTGGGCAAAGCCAGTGTATTAGTTATTTATTGCTGCATAACTATTATCACAAATCTAGTGGCTTAAAACAACACACATTTATCATCTCACAGTTTCTGAGGGTCAGAAGTGTGGACACAGTTTAAATGGGGACTCTGCTTCAAAATCTCACAGAGTTGCAATCAAGGTTTAAGCTCAACAGAGAAAAGATTGGCTTCCAAGTTCACATGGTTGTTGGCAGCATTCGGTTCCTTGCAGACTGCCAGACTGAATCTTAGCTTCTTGCTGCCTATTGGCCTGGAGCCACCCTTAGCTCCTTGCTGCATAGCTCTGTCCATATGAAGGCTTATGGCATGGCCGTTTGCTTCTCCAAAACCATAGGGAGAGAGAAAGTCTCCTACCAAGCTAAGTTGGACATCTTACTTGGTGAAGACACATACATGAAATGATGTACATCTCTCCATCTTTGCATATTCCTTTGGTTAGAAGCAAGTCATAGTCCTCCCACATTCAAAGGGAGAGAATCACAACAGGGTGTAAAACAGAAGGTGGGAGTCATCGGACTACTCTATGCACTGTTCACCACAAGCATCCCTGAGTGATGCTCCAGCTCTCTCTCTACTCTTTCTTTTCCAGCCCTGCAAGATGGCAGATGATATTACAGAAACAAAGATGGAATCACACTGGATCCCCAAATTACCACCTGGACTGGGGTTGTCCTGAAGAGTCACCTTTTCTACAGTGGATTTTTGGTAAGCAAGAAATTTGAGATGTTTTATCATCTGACTTTAAAAAAAAAAAAGAGAGAGTGAGAGAATACCTGATCCATGAAGGAAAAGGAAAAGAAGAAAGACATGAGTGATTAAAATGAGTTGTTTAAAGAGAAATCAAAGATGAAAAGTGTGAAGACAAACACTGAGTCAAAGAAGTTGAGTGTTCATGGAAAATTCTGCTGGAAGGGAAAATGAAGCTGATCGAATGCAGTGGGAAAGAATGAATATCAATGCAAATAAATAACTCAATGTAATAATTGTTCATGCTATTAGTAGAAACAATATAAGTAATTATAAAATAACTTATAAAATAGGCTAAACAGAGTGACATTAACAGTGTGAAAACAAGTAGTAGTCCTGAAGAATTTTATACTTTAACTAGTGACCCATTGTGCGAAATCATGCGAGACCCAGGACCTCTTCCCCCCACCCCCCACGCCATGGGACTGTCCTGAGTCCCAGAGTCCCGCTGAGCATGGCCCATGCACCGCAGGATGGTCCTGAGTCCTGGAGTGCCACCCTGATGCCCCTCCTCTGGGCCACGCGCAGCCACCGGGCCCCGCCCCTGCCCCCGCAGCATGCACGTGGGGCCATGGAAACCCTGGCAGAAGCCGTGCAAAGTGGACGCCGTCCCCACCTCCACTGCCCTGCCCCCGCTGTGTGTGCCGCCATCTTGTGACAGCGTTACAGTGTGAGGGTCAATTTACATATTACCTCTTTATTATCTAGGATGTTATACCAAGATCAAGGTCAAATTTTTATTTCTTTTGCTCAAAAGCCATTGTATAACATGTAGAACAAAATGCATTATGTTTTACAGGGGGAAAAGAAACAAGTAACCAAAAAACTTAATCCTCCAAATACAATAAGGCAACAATAAATTTTAATTAAAAAATGTAACTAATACAATTGTATCCAGATCACTACTTAATTCTGTCATATAAAAATGTCAAACTCCATTTGCTTTTAATGGTGAAAAAGCCTTTTAAAACTGGACCCTATATCAGTGCTTCACAAACTTTCACTCATCATCACCTGATATTACCTGGAAAACTAGGAAACATGAAAAATACTGGGCCCCACTGCCAGGGACTCTGATTCAACCAGTCTGATCCAGGGTTTGATGTTCTGCAGTTCTAACACACTGCCAGGTAATGGTTTGTAAAACAGTGTTGTTCACGATAATCACCATGCTGTGCATTAGCTCTCCAGGACTTATTTATCTACAGGTTCCAAGTTTGTACCTGTAAAAACATGTTCCCAATTCCACTACCTCCCATCCTCTGATAAACAACATTCTACTCTCCATTTTATAAGTTTGGCTCTTTTAGATTTCACATGTAAGTGATATCATATGCTATTTGTCTTTCTCTGTCTGAATTATCTCACTTAGGTCCATTGGTGTTATAAATGGCAGGATTTCCTTCTTTATCAGAAGAGCATTCCATTATAAATATATACACCACTGAATAGTATTCCATTATATAAGTGTGTGTGTGTGTGTGTGTGTGTGTGTGTGTGTATACCACTACTACTTTTTTATTCCCTTATGTGTTGACAGACTGAGTTTGTTTTCATATCTTTGCTATTGTGTGTGTTTTTTTTTTAAATTATTGATTTCAGATAGAAAGAGGGAGGGAGAGAGAGATAAAAATATCCATGAGGTAGAATCATTGATTGGCTTCCTCCTGCATGCCCCCAGCTGGGGATCAAGCATGCAAACTGGGCATGTGCCTGACTGGGGATTGAACCTATGAACCTCCTGATTCATAGGTTGATGCTAAACCACTGAGCCTCACTGGCTGGGCTTCATATATTCATAATTGTGAATAATGCTTCAATAAATGTGAATAGCATATATCTCTTTAAATTTCTGTTTTCATTCCCTTTGCATTATAAGGTAGTTCTATCTTTAATTTTTTTAAGAATTCCATACTTTTTTCATAGTGGCTGGACCAATTTACATTCCCACCTAGAATGCTCAGAGGTTCCCCTTTCTGCACATTCTGGCTAACACTTAGCTCTTGTCTTTTTGATGACAGCCATTCTCACAGGTGTGAGGTGATATCTCATTGTCGTGGTTTGATTTAATTTTCCCTGATGACTTGTGATGTCCAGCACCTTTTCTTCATATTCCTGTTGGCCATTTGTATCTCTTCTTTGGTAAAATGTCTATTTAGTTCCTCTGCCCATTTTATAGTCCTATTTTCATTATTGAGTTGTATGAGATTTTCATACATACAATAGATATTTTTAAGTGTTTAAAATGATTAAGGTTGTGTCCTGGGTACAAAATAACCTAAACCTGTGTTGTTCAAATATCTAAAAGCAGGCAACTATGTCATCAGTTCTGTGATTGAAAACATATCCCAGCCCTAGCTGGTTTGACTCAATGGAGAGCAGTGGCCTGTTGACTGAAGGGTGCCAGGTTTGATTCCAGTCAAGGGCACATGCCCAGGTTGTGAGCTCAATCCCCAGTATGGGGCTTGCAGGGGGCAGCCAACCAATGACTCTTTCTCATCATTGATGTTTCCATCTCTCTCTTTCTCCCTCTCTGAAATCAATGTAAAAAAATAAAAAAACATATATATGTAAAAATCAATGTATATTTATATATATATATGTAAAAATCAATGTAAATATATATATATATATATATATGTATATATGCATCCAAATATTCAGTTTATTTTATATACTTCCTAATAGTGTTAAAAACTCAGTACTTTTCATGGATTTCAAAATTAACTACGAGACACTGGGGGGTGGGGGAAGCTGGGGGAATGTCAAGGGGGGGCGGGGAAGGAGACATGTGTAATACTCTTTGTAATACTTTAAGAAATAAAAAAAATAATCTACACTAATAAAAGAGAAACATGGTAATTAGCGTACGACCGCTACCCTTCCCATTGGCTAATCAGCATATCCTTATGCAAATTAACTGTCATCCAAGAGGGCGGCCTGCAGCCATGCACTGAAGTGAGCAGCTAGGCTTAATTGCTTCAGTGACTGAGGACTCCAACGTTCCCTGCCTAACTTGCCGGCCTCTCAGCTGCAACTCTAAGCAACTATGTACTATGTTGCAAATAAGAAGCTAAACAAAAGCCCAGAAACCAGCCGGACTGAAAGCCAGCCAGACCGCAACATTGTATCGATGTTTTCAGCAGCGAGGCCTCAGAGCTAAAGCTGGCCCAGAAAAAAAAAAAAAAAGAAAGAAAACAAGGAGTGGTTGGGAGATTCAGTCACTTGCTTCAGGAAAACAGTCCTCAGCCCCTCACCCAGACTGGCCAGGCACCCAAGCGGGACCCCCACCCTGATCCAGGACACCCTTCAGTGCAAACCAGCCGGCCCCAACCCGTGCACCAGGCCTCTATTCTATTTAGTAAAAGGGTAATATGCCTCCCGGCACCGGGATCAGCGTGACAGGGGGCAGCACCCAAACCCCCTGATCAGCCCTGCTCTGTGCCTGATATGGGGGAGCTCCCCAATCCCCTGATTGCCCTGTGGCTCTGTGTTTAACAGGGTGTGGTGCACCAACCCCCTGATCAGCCCTGCTCTGTGTGTGACAGGGTAGAGCCATAATCTCCCCATTGGCCCTGCCCTGAGTGTGACAGGGTGTAGTGCCCCAACCCTTGATCCACCCTGCCCTGTGTGTGACAGGGGGCGGCGCCCCAGCTCCCCTATCAGCCCTACTCTGTGAGTGACAGGGGGAGCTCCTCAACCCCCTGATCGGCCCTGCTCTGTGCATGACAGGGGGCGGCACCCCAACTCCCCAATCAGCCCTGCTCTGAGCCTGACCAGGGGCTGCACCTAGGGATTGGGCGTACCCTCTTCCACCAGGGAGCAGGCCTAAGCCAGCAGGTCATTATCTCCCGAGGGGTCCCAGACTGCGAGAAGGCACAGGCCGGGCTGGGGGACCCCCCCCCCCCCAGTGCACAAATTTTTGTGCACCGGGCCTCTAGTAATAAAATAAAATAAGTTAAGTGAGTTGAAAATGACTAAAAACAATATGGAATTACATATGTTTTTAAAAAAGACATTGAAATGCTGGCAATGAAAATATAACAACCAAAATTAAAAACTCGGTTTAACTGCATGAAGCAAGTAGCTGAATAAAGAGTTAGCAACATGGAAGCCAGATTGTAAAAAAAAATATACAGAAGTGAAGCATAGAAAGGGGATGAAAAAGTATGATAAATGAAAAAAGACATTAAACAATAAAGAGTATATACTGGAGTCCTAGAAGGAAAGGGGTGAGAGGATGGAACATAGAACCTATTTTAACAAATAATGGTTGAAAATTTCAAACATCAATGCACATGTTCAAGAAGTCTAACAAATTTCAGAAATATGTGAATAAATCTAAATAAATATTGGCTCCTGAAAAGAATATTAATGGGCGGGGGGGGGGGGGGGGGGGGGAGAGAGAGAAACACAGTGACTGAAATCTGACCTCCACCTAACTATTCTAAGGTCAAGAGTTTGGCTTTTAGCTCAACTTGGCAACACAAGAAGGAGTAAGAGTTGAGGACAAAGTTTAGGAAATAATCATATTCCTAATGAAGGTGGGACAAATGACACTTGTGTCTAACACATTTGTGGATCAAATAGAGGGATATGCACCTGAAACTACCTTCATTCTTGCCCAAGGTGAATGCTATATAACCTGTTGGGGATCTAATAGTGCCTGTGTTGAGAATACCCGAAAAGCTAATGGCTGATGTCAGAGTGGCAATTAGTGGAATAAAATGGATCATCCATATAACAGAGGTGGGTTAATGAAACCCAGTAGGGGAACCAACAATAACCTATGAAAGATTCCATCAGAGAATACTTTAAATTTTCACCAGACTCAGAGAATATGAATGCATGATATTTACCAGTCAAGTAATAATTATCTGCTCCCATTGGCCCCTTCCTGCCTCCTCTTGCTTATTCTGGTAAATGTCAGTGACATGGCTAGGGAGTGGGAGAGGAAAAGGGAAAGGAAGACAATCATAGCTTCTTTCCAAAAGGAGCTGGCCAGTCTGTAGCCAAACCCAGCTAGGGAGAAAATACATGTTAATGTTAAATCTAGTTCAGAGTTCTGGTCATTTTCTAGAGGTAGACATTTTCAAATACTCAATGGTGACTAAGTAGCTTAAAATGATATTTGACTTTTTTAAAATTTACTATAAAACCATAATGACTGCCTGAATTTTCACCTGAAAACAGAGGAAGTATCCACCACTCCCTACCACCAAGCATGTTTAAAAGGACAGTGGGAAAGAAAAATAAAACTCCTTTTATGATCACATCCTATGAGTCATACATGTTTAATGTGCTGACCCATGAGTAAGACTTTCTGGGCCCACACATGAAGACCAATGTGTGGTAGGCATGGTAGCAAAAATAACAGTCTATAGTGAGTTGTTTCTAAGTGTTTTTCATGTATGAATATATGAGTCCAATAATCCAACTCATAGTATATTACCCTGTGATGTTATACCAACTCCTCAGAACAGCCTGAGCAATGGTTCACCAAACCAATTCTAAATATAGAATTCTCAAACGTTAGTAATTGTACATAAGAATCAATAGCTGATCTTTTTACACATGGAATATTTCTAGGCTCCCTCAAGAAATTTTGGTTTATAATGTTTGGAGTAGACCATTATTAATTATCACCACTCTTTGGGAAATGTTGTTTTTAGGGTAGTGCTTCTCAAACTTTAATAGGCATTTCAATAACCTGGGAATTGTATTAAAATATATTCTGATTTATGGGTCTAGAATGTATGAAATTCTGCATTTCTTACAAACTTTTGGTGATGCTTTTGATGCTTTTGATGCAAAGTCCAAGTACCACACTTTGAGTAACACTGGTTAGACATTGTTTCCCAAACCTGCCTTATCTTAATCAGAGATAGTGCCTGTTCAATTCAAAATACAGGTTTCAATTCTTCACCTTTATCTTGTTGACTAAGAATCTTTAGGTGAGGTATCTAGAAAGAGAAAAGGAGATTTTAGCTGGAGTCTGGAGCAAACCCAAAGCCCTTGGTCTGTTTTTAGTGGGAGACATCAGGGACAACCTAAGACAGTATGAACAAAGGAACTGATCCTCTGTTCTTTCTGACCACTGGACACCAACAGGGACAAAGAAGAAAGATATAAAGCCACTAGATCTGTTCCATGGTCCATAGTCCTTGACTATGGAAGACAATTCTGAGTCTTCCTGAATGCCTTAATACCCAAGCTTGGCCTTATATAAAGTTCTCACCCTAGTCCAATGGTTCTCAATTTTGACAGCAAACCAAATCCATCTGGGGGCTTGAGAAAAATATCAATGTCTAGTCTCTACCCTTTAGAAATTGACTTAATTGGCCTAGATATTGGGATTTAGATTTAACTGACTATATATTGACTTTCTTAGAAGCTGGCCAGGTAAATTTTAATGGGCAGTGAAAGTTGAGAACCAGTGCCCAAAAAGATGTGGTTTGAAAGTCCTGCATAAAGAAATTGCAACCATTATTTTGTAACTATGTCTAATAGCTGGTACTTAGAGTCACTTGAGGTTAATTTATTGCTTCCAAAAGTTTCCTGTCAGAACTATATGGCCCAGAATTTTATCACTTGGCCCCATTAAAATGCTGGCAAGGTTTAGTCAATCAAACAAGCCAACATCCCCTGGCAGAAAGCTTGATGCTATTTTTGTGCTACTATAACAACTACTACTATGACTTCTATTGCATCTTGTATGCCCTTACTACACATTTTCTATTCTCACAATGGTCTGTAAGTAATACTTTGTTATTCCTACAAAAAGATGAAGATGCTATAGCCAAGGTTGCTTACATGATCTCTCTTTTAAGCTCTAATCCTATAGAATAATTGACTAGTTAAAAATCAAGGCTGTCAAAGGCACATAAATTCAACCTGACCATAAATAAATCAAGATCTTCCTCACGTGGATTCTTCCACTGCCTGGTCTCTATTAACTTCAGGGTCCTTCTTCCAGTTTGCAATACAGAATGTTAGACTTACCCTTGAATCCACTATATTTTCTCCATCATCTCCCACACCCAATCCTTCACCAATTCCACCTGATTTTACCTCCTGACATCTCCAGAATGTACTATTATTTTTTTCACATTCTCCACCATTATTACCACTTAAGTCCAATGTGTGATCATCTTTCTTTGATTCAACCCTTCTACTGGAATCAACTCCTCATGCTTCTTTAGCACCCAGATCTCCTTATCAGACAATATTATTGGGAAACTCCAAGTCTCTTAAGATAAAGACTATTTCTCTTAAGGACAACAAATCCTTTCTTAATCCTAGCCGCCGCCCCCCCCCACCCCACCCCAGCCTTTCCAGCATCATCTCTGGCATCCCTACACTTTTTGTTATTGTAGCCACACTAAACTTTGCACTAACTTTTACTCATTCTCTAACTTTTAAATTGTTTACTACTTTGTCAGGAAAGCCTTCATATATTATTAAGTAAATTACCACAGTTATCATAGTACCATGAATCACCAGTTTGTTGTACATATCACATTCACAGCCTGCCTTTGATTGATGATCATTTTATTAATGTTTATGTCCCCTCAGAAGACCATAAACCACAAGACAAAAGGGACCAGGTCTTTTCTGTTTCATATTAAATTTCTTGCTTAGCACCAAGGCTGGCACAGAGTAGATACAACATTAATAAAAGAAAAAAGCAGACTGAAAGAATGGATGAATAAAGAAAAAAATACAAGAGCTGGGTGTAATAGAAAAAAAATGTATTATGGGAAAAGATAATGTGTATTTCTAAACATTAAAAAAAAAAGAAGCTCTTTTTCTAAGTAGAACCTTATGTGGAGTCTGACCACATAGGAAGAGAGATGCAGAGCTGGGCTCTGTTTAAACTGAGACTGAGGACCTCAGGTTCTAGCACTTACCTTCCTAGACTCTTTCACCTGCCCCTAGTGTGTACTAGGCCACTACCCTCACAACCCCTGGTCTCCATAGGTCACTATTTGCTAAACACTGATCAAGTTCAACCTGTGCATTTAACAGTGGAGGAAGTTGAGTATGAAAGAGGTTAAGGGACTTGATCAAGTAACCAGCTAACTTTAGGCCCAGTTTGGTTTACTCTGATTGGCCTGTGCATCACTGGACATATATGTCATGCTGGTGTCTACTCTACATGCTCTATACTCCTTTTTGTCTCAGAAAATTAGAGTTCTTAAGCATGTCTTTATAAAAATCCATGCATATGTACATACTGTATTCTCCCCTTGGAATACCCTTTTTGCCATTCTTTTGATGCCTCCCTGTCCCTCAATTTGGACATTTCCTATTTGTATTTTAAGACCCCATCAAACACTACCCCTGTCTTTCCATTTTCTTCCACTCCCCTGATCATAATCACAGATAGTGCCTGTTCAATTCAAAACACAGGGTGGGCTTTGCTACATTGTCCTCAATGCTTTTGCAGTATGTTGTCAAACCTTTGTATGCTGGGCAGAATTCTAAGATGGGCCCCAAGATCCCAGCCTCATGGTGGACACACCCTATATAACCCTCAGGACTTACACATATGATAGATTTTACTTCTATGATGAGGTTCTTACACAGTTCATTTTAAGGAAGGGAATTTATTCAGTAGGGCTTGACCTATCACATGAGTCATTTAAATTTGTATCCAGAGGTCAGAGACAAAGGAAATTCTGAAGATGGAGGGAGCCATGTGGTAAGAACCTGAGAGTGGCTTCTAAGAGCTGAAATTAACACCAGCCAACAGTGAGAAAAAAGGAACTTCAGTCATCTAACCACCAGGAATGAATTCTACCAATATCCTTGAATGACGTTGGAAGAGGAACCTGAGCTCCAGATGAGAACACAGCCCAGCTGACATCTGGATGGCAGACTTGTGAGACCCTGAGTAGAGGACCCAGTCAAGCCCGCTGGGTTTCTGACTTAGAGAACTATGAGATAAAAAAATGTGTGTTGTTTTAAGTCTGCTGTTTGTAGGTAATTTGTTATGGCAGCAATAGAAAACTAATACACTACATCATCTCTCTCAATTTGTTGAGCTATCATTTATCTCATATTTACTTCACTTAGTAGATATTTGAGTCTTTAAAATCTTGTCTTATTTGTTATTTTAATTTTCATACCTTAGCATACATTGACCTTTCTACTAAAATGCCCCTTGTTACTCAAAGTATGGTTCTCAACCAGAAGCATCTCAGTCATCTGGGAGCTTGTTGGAAAGAACAGAATCTCAGGTCCACTGAATACTTAATCAGATATGCTGGTCATGTCTCTGAATTTGTGTTTTAATGAGTACTTTAGCTGATTTTATACACGGTAAGGTTTGAGAATCCCTAGGTTTGGGGCAATATCAATGCCTAGAAAACTGTGTATGGGGGTAATAGGCATAGAGGAGGATAAAGAGGGTAGTGAAAAAGAAAGAAAGAGAGAGAGAGAGAGAGAGAGAGAGAGAGAGAGAGAGAACTTGGGATCCTTTCTATATGTCTCATTATTATTTCCAAGTCCTATTTGGAGGTGAGCAATTCAAGTAATTCAAGTTATTACTCAAGGTTCCTAGGTCACAGGAGCTTATTTGTAGATATTGATATTTGGAAATAAAACAACATACTAATTAGGGAGTTAATATGTTTCTAATGTGAAAAGTAGAAACCATAATTATGAAAGTTTAACAAGACAAATCATTTAAATGTCATCAGGTAGGAGAGAGAACCAAGATGGCAGCATAGGTAAACACCTATACTTGCTGCCTCTCACAACCACATCCAAATTACAATTAAAAGGCAGAAAAACTACCACCCAGAACCATGGGAAAGCTGGCTGAGTGGAAGTTCCACAACTAGAGAGGTGAAGAAAGCCCATCGAGACTGGTAAAAGGTGAGGAGGCACGGAAAGTGCTGGCACCTGGATGTGCTGCTCTTTTAATCAGGAGGGAGATACAAGCTCCTGCTTGCTCTGAACTCCAGTTCCAGGCGAGACTCTGGGGGACCCAGACACATACAGGGAGAAACTGGATTGTCTGGCATTGGGACAGGAACAAGAGGGCGGCTTTCTCTCAGAGGTGCTCACAGCAATCATTGTTCTTGCACAGAGGCACGAGACACGAAGACCTGGGGACCTCTCCGGTGCAGGGCTGACTGGCAGCCATTGCTGTTTGCTCCACCCTGGTGATCCCCAGAGACCCTGCCCCTGCTGTTTGCAGTGGCTTTTGCATAAGAATGGCCTGTCCTTTCTCCTCCTAAAACCTGTCAAACTGCAGCTGGGTCAGAGAGCCCCAGAGCTTCCAAAAGAAGGCCCAGCAGCAGCAGCCTGCCTTGCTGCACAGCTGGGCCTTGTCTGGGCACTTCCAAAGCCCATACAAAGAGGAGGAATCTGCAGATGTCTCTGTAGCTACTGCTGGGTGGCCCCAGACTGTGGCTGACCTTGCACCTCCTTGGAGATCCAAGAGCCAGTGTACCCAGTGGTCAGAGTGAGACCATACCGGATTACAACTTTTAACATCCATAAGAGACACACTCAAGGGGCAGAGTCAGTGAGCACCAAAGCCCCACTGAAGCAAGTATTGCCCCATAAGGGTGTCTCCTGCACAACAGATCTTACAGTGTAGACCAGCCGTGGGCAAACTACGGCCCGCGGGCCGGATCTGGCCCGTTTGAAATGAATAAAACTAAAAAAAAAAAGACCGTACCCTTTTATGTAATGATGTTTACTTTGAATTTATATTAGTTCACACAAACACTCCATCCATGCTTTTGTTCTGGCCCTCCGGTCCAGTTTAAGAACCCATTGTGGCCCTCGAGTCAAAAAGTTTGCCCACCCCTAGTGTAGACACACCTGGTCATCACAGCCAATTGGCCTGGAGGTCAATTCCTCCCAGTGATACCAACAGCAATCAAAGGTTAACTACAATAAGACTGTGCAAACAGCCCACAAAGGGGTGCACCAAGAGCATCCACCTCAGGTGACTGGGAAGGCTGAGCCACTGGGCCCTATAGGACACCTACCACACAAGGCTATTCTATCAACTCAAGGAGACTTAGCAGCTACCCAGTACATAAAAACAAACACAGGGAAGCAGCCAAAATGCGGAGACAAAGAAACAAGTCACAAATGAAAGAAATGGATGAAAGCAAAATACTGAATATAAAGTTCAAAACCACGGTTATAAGGTTACTCAAGAATCTTCTAGAAACCTCCAATAAATTTAGTGAGACCCTCAAGGATATGAAAAAGGACCAATCAGAAATTAAGCGTACACTGACTAAAATAAAGAATAATATACAGAGATTCAACAGCAGACTAGAGGATCCCAAAAATCAAGTCAAAGATTTGAAATATGAAGAAGCAAAAAACACCCAACCAGAAATGAAAAAAGAAAAAATAATCCAAAAATATGAAGATAGTGTAAGGAGCCTCTGGGACATCTTCAAGTGTACCAACATCTGAATTATGGGGGTGCCAGAAGAAGAGAGAGAGAAAGATATTAGAAACCTATTTGAAGAAATAATGACAGAAAACTTCCCCTACCTGGTGAAAGAATTAGACTTATAAGTCCAGGAAGCACAAGAGGAATCCAAAGAAGACCACACTAAGACACATCATAATTAAAATGCCAAGAGCAAAAAACAAAGAGAGAATCTTAAAAGCAGCAAGAGAAAAACAGTTAGTTACCTACAAGGGAGTACCCATATGACTGTCAGCTGATTTCTCAGCAGAAACTATGCAGGGCAAAAGGGAGAGGCAAGAAATATACAAAGTGATGAATAACAAGAACCTACAACCAAGATTACTCTACCCAGCAAAGCTATCATTTAGAATTGAAGGTCAGATAAAGAGCTTCACAGACAAGAAAAAGCAAAAGGAGTTCATCACCACCAAACAAGTATTATATGAAATGCTGAAAGAAGAGGAGAAAGAAGAAAAAGGTAAAGATAAAATATTATGAACAACAAAGTGACAACATATACATATCTATCAACAAGTGAACCTAAAAATCAAATGAATAAAAAACCTGATGAACAGAACAGACTGGTGAATGTAATAGAATCAGAGGCATGGAAAGAGAGCAGACTGACAATTCTCAGAGGGAAGGGGTTGTGGAGGGTGTGGGAAGAGATTGGACAAAGAGCTTACACCTATGGACGAGGTCAGTGGGGGGTGGGGAATGCCTGGAGTGGGAAGGGAATGGGTGGTGGGGAACTATGGGGGAGAAAAAGAGGAACATCTGTAATAATCTGAACAATAAAGATTTAAAAAATAAATGTGATTAGGTAGGGTAAGCAGATAAAGACCAAAGTATGCTAAGGATTTTTATTTGTTTGTTTTTGACCATAAAAAGGTAGTATTTGAATGGGTGTGACCTTGTTCCAGAGACTGAAGAAATCAAAGGAATTCAGACTTTTTAACACATCACCTCACTAACTCCTCAAGTGGAATCGTATAGTGGGAATTAGAGGGAGGATAATGAAAGGCAGAAACAATTAAGCATAATAACATTTCAAACATTTCAGTGCCTATAAGATAAAAAAATTTTTTGAAATATGCTAATACTTATTTTTTTTTATGTATTGTCCATGACTGCTTTCTCCTAAAAAAGGCAGTTATAACAGAGATCAGATAGCCCACAAAGCTAAAAATATTTACAGTTGGGCCCTTTAGAGAAAAAAAAAAAATTACTGGAATCTGTGCAAGATTATCTTAAAGCAGTGCTCTCAAATGTTAACAAGAATATGAATCACCCAAGAATTCTGTTGACTTGCAGATTCTAATTCAGTCGTCTAGGGTGGAGTTTGAGATTCTGCATTTTTAACAAACTCCCAGAAGATGTGGATACTGCTGATCCATGGTCCTCCACTTTGAATATAAGGAGATAAAGAACTGACATGGCTTGATCACCTCAGCTAGGTGATCAAGATAAGTATCAACAACAATGAATAAATCATGTTGACAGCACATACCCTTGATATGATATGAGACAGGCATTTTACTTCTGTGGTCTTCCTCCTCCAAAACCCATAACCGCGGTAATCATGAAGGAAATCACACAACTTCCAATGAGAGAAATTCTGCAGAATGCCTGAGTAGTACTTCTCAAACTGTCAAGGTCACAAGGAAAGTCTGAGAAGTTGTCACAGTCAAAGGAGACATGATGACTAACTGGCATGATGGATGGGATCCTGGTGGAGAAAAAGGACATTCTGTAAAAACTAAGAAAATCTGAATAAACTGTGGACCTTAATTAACAATAGAGTATCAACACCAGTTCATTCATTGTGGTAACTGTGTCATAGTGTTGTAAGATAGGGCAAACTGGATCTGAAGCAATTCTGTACTATTTTCAACATTTTTTTTTTTTTTTGTAAATCTAAACTCTTCTTAAGAAATAAAGTCTATTTATAAAAAAAATGTAACAAGTTTTACCAAATACTAAAGAACAAGTCCTACCACAAGTTTCATAAAAGAATAATTCCAATCTCATAAAAACTCTTTCAGAATACAAAGAAGAAACAACCTCCAATTTATTTTTTGATGTTAGCATAATCTTGATACTGAAACTAGAGAAGGATATTACTAAAAAGAAGAAAAATGCAGTCCAATATCATTCATGAACTTAGATATAGAAATATTAAATAATACCTTATCAAAACAAATTCCATAATACATTAGAAAGTAAGTAAATATTGATCAAATTAGATTTAATTCAAGAATTCATTTAATTTAAGATTGGGAAGTGAAATTATATTATTTACTTCAAGAACATATTAATGAAGAAAAACTGTGATTATCTAAATAGATACATAAATAATCCTAAGCGACCATTCGACCGTTTGACCGTTCAACTGGTAGCTATGACGTGCACTGACTACCAGGGGGCAGATTCTCAATGCAGGAGCTGCCCCCTGATGGTCAGTGTGCTCCCACAGCAGGAGTGCAGCTCAGCTGACTAACGGGAGCCAGAGGCCGGGTTCTTGGCTGGTGAGTGAAACTGTGGTGGCACAGCCTCTCCTGAGGACACTTCCCCTGTGTGTCCCTCCCCGATCTGGACCAGGATCAGGATCAAGATCAGCATCAGGACTGACTGGGTATGAGCCCGCAGCCGCTTCTTGGTCATGGGTGTGCTGGGATAGCCCTAGCAGGGGCACGTGGAGACCACAGCAGAGCGGCAGTGAGCCTACTGAGTGGCAGCGGTGGCAGGTGCAGTGGGACCGGGATGAGCGAGAGCAGCATGTTGCCCGGCCCAGGCTAGGGCTCCTCCCGGCCACCTGCCACTTTGCGCACTACTACATCCCTTGGGGGATGTTGGACTGCCAGTTTTGCCTGATCTCCAAAGGCCATGCCAAGAGACCCCTACGGTGCATGAATCCGTGCACTGAGCCTCTAGTATTGAATAAAATTTAATATCCATTTGTGGTTAAAAATGTATTGTTAATAACTAATAATAGCAAAAACAACTTAGTTAGCCAGACAAATATCTTTTTAAAAATAACCTACAGGAAATGTACTAAAAATGAAAAGTTAAAAGATCAATTTCTGAAAAAAGATGAAAACTTTTAACTACATCTGTTGACCATTGTGCTAGATGTCCTTTATGATTTAGTAATACCAGTAAAAGAAAAGAAAATGGAATTAAGACTTGAAATGAAGCAAAACAGGTGTCTTTATTTGAAGATAGTATAAATGCCTCCTTAGAAAATTCAAAAGCTTGAGGGCACATTTTTAGAATATCGGTTATTAAATTAATATCAAGGGCAAATTACATTTTATATGCCAGAAATAATCAGTTAAAATGCAGTTTAAAATATTATACCATATAAGATGGATTTACTAGTATATCTGTAGGGGCATGACTTACATGGACAGTTCTGTTTTTCAAAAATCAATAAATTGTACACCTATATTTTGGCATTTACTTTATGTATATGTTAATTAAAAATTGAACTATAAGCAAATATTTAAAACACAAATGTGTTTTAATAAGAGCACGGCTTGTCTCTAAATATGTTGGCCACTGGCTGTATTTATAAATGAGCATTGGTTTGGGGAAGTGGATCATCATATACATTTGGTTGGGAGTGGTATATGAGTACATGCGGTGTTTTGGTGTTTTTTGTTTTGTTTTGTTTTGTGTGTGTGTGCTTTTCATTGTAAGCCCTTTGTTTTGTAAGGTCAAGGGTTCTATTCCCACTGTAAATATCTGACCCTTGACAAGTTTTTTCACCCCGACTTAGAATGATCCATTGAACAGTTGATGTGGAGAAACTGCTCATATAGGGCAAGGAGGGGATTGAGCATTGATCTAATGTGACTAAGCCTCAAACAGGACTGACTGCTGCAGGCAATCACAGGGGGTGGTTCATCTGAGAAAACCCAGGTTTTGTTTGCTCATTTCTGTCTTTCCCAAGTAGAACAGAATGGCTGGCTGCCAGCAAGCCTGTTAGCCCAGAGTATCTCCAGGGTGATGATTGGGCTTTAAAATGAAAGCATTAAAAAATGCTTTTAATCTGAGATGAACGCTTAGTTTCATCTCTTGCAATATATTGAAGAGATTATTTTCCAAGTGTGTTCCTTGCTGTTAAGGAGACATTATTTAAGCCTATCATTATTATAGCATGCTATAGTACATTTTTATAAATTTTGTTAAGAAATAATTAAACACAAACTGTACCTAGTCAGATGATGCTATCTGATGTTTTGACAAATGTATAAACCCTATACTAGCCATGATCAACATTCAGAACAATTCCATTAATCCGAAAGTTTCCTCAGCCCTTGCAATGCCTCTTTCCCTCCAGTCCTGGCCCCAGGACACCATTGTCTTTTTCCTGTCACCATATAGTAGTTTGTGTATTTTAGAATTTCATATAAATAGAATCATACAGCATGTATACTTTTTGTAGCTAGCTTTTGTTACATAATATATTTTTAAGCTATAGCTTCCCTATATACCAACTAAACATCTCTTGGTCAAAACAAATTATGAAAATCATTAAAAAGATAAATGGAAGCCAATTTCAATCAGCAGATGCAGAAGTTTTTTAAATACACATTTTAGTCATAAAGTAAAGTTGCTATTAAGAAAATGTACAGGCTATATTTAACAAGCATCTCATAAGGATAGCTATCTATATATGTAAAGAGCCAGGGGCGGTCACATCCGAAACAACCAACGGACGACCAAACAGGCTGTGTGGGGTGACAAGGCCGTCAGGGGGGTTAGTGAGGGAAGATCAAACAAATGAAAAGCAGGCTGCGTGGGGCGACTAGGCTGGTGAGGGGGGGTGGCAGTTAGTGGCGACCAGGCCAGCGGCCGGGGCAGTTGGGGTGACCAGGTTGGCGGGGGGGGCAGTTGGGGGTGACCAGGCTGGCAGGGAGGGCTGTTAGGGGTGATCAGGTCAGCAGGCAGAGGTGGTTAGGGGTGATCAGGCTGGCAGGGGGACCAGTTAGGGGGGATCAGGCAGGCAGACAGGTGAGCAGTTAGGAGCCAGCAGTCCTGGTTTGTAAGAGGGATGTCCGATTGCAGGTTTAGGCCCGATCCTTGGGATCCTTGGGATCTTTGGGATCCGTGGGATCGCGCCTAAACCTGCAATCGGACATCCCCTGAGAGGTCCCAAATTGGAGAGGGGTCCCAATTGCTCAGGGCCATCAGCAGGCCCTGATCACCCCTGAGGGCTTCTCCACCTCCCCCTGCTCCTGAGGGGTGATCTGGCACCAGCCACTGCTCACACCCACTGCTGGCACTGTCCCCAATAACTCTGTGCCTTCAGTGGGTGCAAGTGGGGCCAGCACCATCAGCAGGTCGGAGCAGCAGCAGGAGCAGTGCTGCTGGCAGACAGGGGACTGGGGGCCATGGCGGGAGGGGCCCAGCAGGGGCACGGAAGATGGGCCGAGACCCATCCCTGTACCTATTGCAGCCTCGCGGCCCATAGTTCCTTTCAAGGTGCACAATTCGTGTACTGGGCCCCTAATTGTTAATAACTATACGGACAGTTAAAGGCTTTTCCATAAGAGAACATAAGCTACTCTCAGAGAATGTTGAAGTGCTGATTGGTCATAGCAAAGGTGTCACACTAAAAAGTGTTACAAAAAGTAACAAAAGAGAATGAAACCAGCATGAAGTAGAAATGCAAAATTCACAAAGAAGGAGAACATACAATTTGTAGAGAAGACAGAAACTGCATTGTTTTGCATAGTTGAAAAAAAGCTCAGTCAGGTTGAAATGTTAGGCAGCATGTTTACAGAAATTAAGTGGCATTTTTTTCAGATGCCCTCCATTCTGCAGGCAGACAAAGAGGAGGGTCTCTCCTTGTTAGTTTGTGCTCACTTCTAAATAATAGAAATAAACACTTTATTTCTAAATAAACAATGACTATTTCTACACTTTAGTTTTCACTTAGCACCAGTGATAAGCACACAGATATTTCCCACTTCAAACAGAAAGGTGCTTTCCCCACACGCACTTAGCTTTCTGTATTCTTATTGTATTTTGCTGAGGAAAGAAGCTGCTCTTTATAAGACAATGTTACCCTAGCAGGTTTGGCTCAGTGGATAGAGTGACAGCCTGTGGACCAAAGCGTCCCAGGTTCGATTCTAGTCATGGGCATGTTCCTTGGTTGCAGGCTCCTCCCTGGAATGGGCCCTGGTTGGGGCTCGTGCAGTAGGCAACCAATGGATGTGTTTCTCTCACATGGATATTTCTCTCTGTCTTTCCCTCTCTCTTCTACTCTCCCTAAAAAAATAAATAAATAAAATAAAATAAATAAATAAACGGAAAAATATTGGGTGAGGATTAACAAAAAAGAAAAAAAAAGGCTTGTAGTCATTGTAGTCATTGGTTAGCAAAAGTTAAATTTGTAATATGTTACTATGCACACACTGACCCTGCTCTAAGAAATGTTATCAATTCCTCTTTCACCTAATCTTTCTCTAAAGTCTGCTACTTTGAAAAGTGCCCGCTTCCTCCATTATCCTGAGGTCTATTCTTCCTTTGCTGCAGACCATGGGGTCTCCTTTCTCTAACCTGAGTGTCACCCTGCCCTTTCCATACTGAGCACACACCAGTGCTGGAGCTGGCTTTGGTTGTACTTGGGGATAAAAGAGTGTGATTTTGGTGTTTGAAAGAATGGAGTTTGGTGTGATTGTCAGCTCTGAGTACTGCTGATTATCTCCCCTGTTGCATTTATCTTACAGTGAGCTTTTCATAATGACAAATTCTTACTTTTGAAGCCTGTGGTCTGTTTTCCCCCAACACATTTAGACTTCTGGATAGCCAGGCCAAATTCTTGAAAACTGTAATTAAATTAGTGGTTTCCTAAATGTCATTTTTCATTTAGACTAATACACACTTTTTTCTCATTTGACTGAAAGTATAATTGGAATGTGCCTTAAAATTAATATCTTTTCATTTAGTTATTTATTTTTTGGCCAGACAACAAGTACATATGGTGACTACCAGTAAATATTTAAACTAGGTTCTGTCATCCTCATATTTTTTGAGCTATGTGCATTGTCAGATTACAAATGTTGAATTTAATTGCTCTTCAAAATACCTTCAAAAAGATTAAACCATGACTCAGCATTGGAAAAAGTTATTAAATATACAGAAAGGCATGGAAATAGAACAGCAGGATGTAAAGTTGATAGTAAATATTAATAGTGTTGCAAAGCAATAACCAAGTTCACCATTGAACCCAAGAAATAAAGTATATGAAGTGCATGAAGCTGAGTTATGTTTTATACTGTGAAAGAATGACCTATTACACACCAAGTAAGAAAGCCCAGCATCAGAGTGCCAGCTGCTTGGAAGAAAATCTCAGAGATGATAGTGGGAGCATTCTCTTAAGTGCTCCCACTTAAGAGACCATCCTCAATGGTTTTGATGACCCAAAGGACCATGTTGTTTAGGAAAATGTGGGAATAGACGATCTGTTTTGAAACATCATTGTCTGACTGAATATAAAGATGTCTCAGGAATATCTTAACTAGTCAATTTTGCTTTTATGTGCATTTGAATTATACAAAAAAGTGGTTTGATAAATGATAAATACATATATCTAAGTAAGTCTTAAAGAAGACTTTAGATAGTATAAAATAATAAATTAATTCTTGTTTCTTATCAAAGGTAAGAAATCTTTGTTTAATGATTAATTAGCAACATGTTTTTCTTAGCCATATATATATGAAGGCATCTTAGATACTATAAAAATAGTAATAAAATTGTAATAACTGCACCAGGAGGGAGCATTGAGAGGCATAGCTAACTGGTGGCCTCTTTCTCTGAATTAAAATGACAGAGTGCTCTTTGCTATTGTCTTACTTCGTGACAATGTGGGGGCTGGGGAGGAATACATGGAAAGCAGGAAAATGTACTCACTCACACCTTCTGCTGATTATGGTTCATTTTGATTAGTTTATTCCCCATCTGATATGTAAAGACCCTCTTGGAAGAATTGAATTTGTCATTCATTCACAGTTTGGGGGTTATTTCTTTAAAGTAATTTACACTAAACCTTACCAGACACAATCCAACTGATAGAACAGTATTTCTATTAAAAGTAGTGGTGATTAGGATGAATGAAAATTTGACTGAGGGGCAAAATTTTACAGAAAATTTGTAAAATTAAAAGGCACTGGGTACCTATAAAATGAACAGATGAGGAGAAACTACCAAGCAAGGGAAGCAGGAGGACACATACTCATTATTGTGGAGTCAATGTGAGTAGTGGTGATCAAATACAACCACCAACTTTTTTGACATACCTCCCCACAACAAGGCATAGGTATGGCCCTGCATTTGGTGGACTCATTACTGCTTCAACCAATCAAGATGTTTGTTATTTCTGAAGAGAACTACTAAAAGGCCCTGCACCTTCCTTTTGTTTTCTTGAAATATTTGCTCTCTGGATGCTTCCTAGAATACCTATTGTTGGCCCCACTTGCGTGCTGTTAGAAGACAACCCAAATGAAGAAACCATGTGTAGACATGTCAACAGAGTGTCAGATCTCTTTGGTTTCAAACAACAAAACTATGTAGTTTTATACGAAAGTGTAACCAAAGCCCAGCTGAGCCCAGCCTTGAAGTCATCTCAGCCAAGGTTACAGATATGTGAGTGAAGAAATCTCTAGATAATTCTAAGCCCCTTTTGAGCTAGATAGCTCTACTCCACTCTGTTACTCTCTGGTTTCTTCTGGTCCCCTCTGATCTGCCTGCTCTGCTCCTGTCTACTCCACTCTGGTCCTACAAGATATCTCAATGTTTCAGCTCCAGCCAAGAAAATGCAATCCTCAGTCTGGAAAGTGCACTCTCCAAGTCATAACAGAGCTTACTTATATAAAGAGAAGTTCCCACCTCTGGACCCTGATTAGTCTGTCCTCATACAAATGAGGACTATTAATACCCACAGTTTGATTGATTCAAAAAGCACTGCCTGATTGGTTGGAATGAAGCTGCTCTGATTGGTCAATGAATATGCGAATCAGTGCTGTGCAGCTCTGATTGGGTGAGGAAAGTCTCAGTTCTATTGGTTGAAATAGGATTTCAGGGATTCCTTTATAAGTATTGCCTCAGCCAGAAGGAACACAATGTAGGCCAGCAGTTCAGTGCTGCTTCTCCCTGAAGTGCTGCTTGCACGAGAGGCCCTTGTTTAGAAATGCTGCTAAGCTCTGTTTTAAAAATTTGAGCCCAGTTAGCCACCAATAGCCTTTCTTGGTAGATATTTTCTTTCTCAGGGTGGACCTAAGGATGCTGCTGTCTTCACTTTCTTATCTCCATGGGTGAAACATGATTCAAAAATTAAGTTCTTTAATATTTTTATCAGTTAAGTACAAACCACCTCAAAACTAAAGTGCTCAGAATAATAAGCATCTTATATTGCTCATGAATTTACAGGTAAAGATTCTGGTCACCAGTTCCAGTGGGTAGGATATTGTGCACACCACCAAGCAATTTTCATGCACCTACAATTTCATGTGTCCTACAATTCAAGTCAATTCTGACACAGAGATAGCATCAGATTCCTTGGATTAAGGGCTCAGTCCCACAGGACTGCCCTCTACTTCAGATGCCAATAAAGTCCAAGTTTTTACCTGTGCTTCTGACTGACTAACTATAAATCCGAGATTCCCATGAACCCCTTGATGTGTAGGGCTGAAATTTCCAAACCTCCTTGATTCTCCTGGCAACCACCCCTTCTCCTTAGGTGAGATCCAAAAGTCACTTCATTAACGTAAAAAAGATACTTTTTTTGCTCTCATCACTTAGAAAGTTCCAAAGGTTTAAATAGTTCTATGCCAGAAAGAGAGAGAAAGACAAAATATATATTTGTAATTATAAATCTCAGCATGCCCAGGTGGTTCTGTTGTCCTTGGATGAGCTTGCTCATGCATCTGTGGTCAACTGAGGGTTCGAAGGCAGCAATTCTAAGTTTACCCTGCTTGTCCTTAGTCTTATTACTTATATTCAACTTGCAGATCTGTGCTTGGTTCTCTCAGATGTTTGAAGGTCAGCTGACTCTAGGCTGGTCTATGTTGGTCTTGGCTAAGTACTGAAATCTTAGCCACAGGCCTCTCATCCTCCAAAAGGCTGGCCTGGACTAGTTCACATGCGGGCTGCCAAAGCCTCTAATTGAGAGAAGGGAAGCCTACAAGGCGTCCTTCTGCGATATTGTATTGACAGAAACAAATCACCAGGCAGTCCAGATTTAAGAGGAGAGAAAATAGTCTCCTCCTCTTGGTGAGGAGTTTCAAGGTCTTAGTGCAAAGGGCTTGGATGCAAGGAAGTCATGAGTAGGACCAGAAATGCCATTGATCCACCAGAGCATCTAAGGCAAAGGCACCCAGGTCATCTCCTCCCTTTGCAGCCTTAGAAGAATTTCCAATAAGTCTAATTGAAAAGTGAGCTGATTTTGGCTCATTCAGTTTGTTGGCTCTAGCAATTAAGTAAAAGAAAAATATTATAGGAGTTAATTTCAAATGTTTGAAAGCTAAAGAGGTACACATATATGAGATATAAATTTTACTTGATATTTATTTTTAAGAATAGTTTAAAAAGGATTCTCAAAAAAAGGGGAAGAGATCAGAGAGAAACTAAGATGGCGGCATAGGTAAACACCGGAGATTGCTGCCTCGCACAACAACTTCAAAAATACAACTAAAAGACAAAACGGACATCATCCAGAACCACAGGAAGGCTGGCTGAGTGGAAATTTTACAACTAGAAGGAAAGAGAAAAGCACACTGAGACTCAGAGGAGGTGCGGAAGTAAAGTGCAGAGGTACAGAGGCGCATGCGGAAAGGGCTGGCAGCTGAGGACGTGGTTGTCTTTTTCAATCGGAAGGGAGTCTCAAGCTCCTGACTGCTCTGAACTCCAGTTCTGAGTGAGTCTCTGGGGACCCAGACTCATACAGGAGAAACTGGACTGTCTGGCATCAGGCGGAACTCGAGGGCGGCTTTCTCTCAGAGGTGCTTGCAGAGATTACCGGGACACTGAGACTTGGGGCCTCTTAGGGTAGAACTGAGGAGCTGTCATAGCTGCTTGCTCTGCCCTGTTGATCCTCAGAGACCCTACTCCACCCAAGCTGTGTGCAGAGGCTTTTGCATATGAAAGGTCTGGCCCTTTGCAATCTGAAAATTACCTAACAAACTGCAGCTGGGTCAGAAAAACCCAGAACTTCCAAAAGAAGGCCCAACATCCCACAGCAGCTTGCATTGCTTCACAGCTGGGCTCCTGCAGGGTAGCCTCAGGCAGAGGCTAAATTAGCACCTCCTTAGAGATGCAAGAGCCAGTGTACCCAGTGGTCAGAGTGGGACCATCCAGATTACAACTCCTCAGATCCTTAAGGGACACTCTCAGGGGGCAGACTCAGTGAGCACCAAAGCCCCACTGAAGCAAGTCTTGCCCCATAAGGGTGGCTCCAGCACAGAAGTTCTCCCACTGCAGACACATCTGATTCTCACAACCAATTGGCCTGCAGGTCAATTCCTCCCAGTGATACCTACAACAATCAAGGCTTAACTACAACAAGACCATGCACAAAGCCCACAAAGGGGTGCATCAAGAGTGTCCACCTCAGGTAATTGGGGAGGCTGAGCCACTGGGCCCTATAGGACACCTAGCACAGAAAGCCACTCTATCAACACAAGGAAGCATAAAGAATGCAGAGACAAAGAAACAGGTCACAAATGACAGAAATGGAGGAAAGCAAACTACTGGATATAGAGTTCAAAACCACACTTATAAGGTTTTTCAAGAATTTTCTAGAAACCGATGATAAATTTAGTAAGACCCTCAATAAGTCTAGTGAGACCACCGATAAATTTAGGGAGACCCTCAAGAAATCTAGTGAGACCCTCGAGGATATGAAAAAGAACCAACTAGAAATTAAGCATATACTGACTGAAATAAAGAATATTATACAGAGTTCCAACAGCAGACTAGAGGATCGCAAGAATCAAGTCAAAGATTTGAAATACAAAGAAGCAAAAAGAACCCAACCGGAAAAACAAAAAGAAAAAAGAATCCAAAAATATGAAGATAGTGTAAGGAGCCTCTGGGACAACTTCAAGTGTACCAACATCAGAATTATGGGGGTATCAGAAGAAGAGAGAGAGCAAGATATTGAAAACCTTTTTGAAGAAATAATGACAGAAAACTTCCCCTACCTGGTGAAAGAAATAGACTTCCAAGTCCAGGAAGCACAGAGAACCCCAAACAAAAGGAATCCAAAGAGGACCACACCAAGATACATCATAATTAAAATGCCAAGAGCAAAAGACAAAGAGAGAATCTTAAAAGCAGCAAGAGAAAAAAAGTCAGTTACCTACAAGGGAGTACCCATATGGCTGTCAGCTGATTTTTCAACAGAAACCATGCAGGCCAGAAGGGAGTGGCAAGAAATATTCAAAGTGATGAATAGCAAGAACCTACAACCAAGATTACTCTACCCAGCAAAGCTATCATTCAGAATTGAAGGTCAGATAAAGAGCTTCACAGATAAGAAAAAGCTAAAGGAGTTCATCACCATCAAACCAGTATTATATGAAATGCTGAAAGGTATCCTTTAAGAAGAGGAAGAAGAAGAAAAAATAAAGATACAAATACACATCTATCAACAAGTAAATCTAAAAATCAAGTGAATAAATAATCTGATGAACAGAATAAACTGGTGAATATAATAGAATCAGGGGCATAGAAAGGGAGTGGACTGACTATTCTCAGGGGAGAAAGGGGTATGGGGGGTGCGGGAAGAGACTGGACAAAAATTGTACACCTATGGATGAGGACATTGGGGGGGGGGGGGCGTTAAGGGCAGAGGGTGGGGTGGGAACCAGGTGGAAGGTAGCTATGGGGGTAAAAAACATAACTGTAATAATCTGAACAATAAAAATTTAATTTTTTTTAAAAAAAGGATTCTCATTGAGGAACTTAGGTCAATGAATATGACAAATGATTCACCACCAAATAGCAGAGGTTCCAACATACAAAAGGCTGCAATCTAAAAAATCAAAAGAAAGTATACTCTAAAAGTCACCTTTAGTTTAATAAGCTGACCCTTACTCTCCTTGGTCCCTACCTTCCCTATTAATGTATATAAGCAAGAAGGGATTTTATTAAGGCATCTGAAAAAGGACCCCCAACTCCCCAAGATACTGATTCCATGTAAACCTGAGGCCAAACCCTGGATTTCCTTCTCAATTATCCTGACCAGTGTGTTTTCTTTGGGAGGCAGAACGCCATCTTCCCCGCTTGAGACCTTCCTTAACCGCCAAGAGTTCTTTTCACCACTGCAAGGGACCTCTGGGTAAGATATGCTCCTGGAAGACATCATTTCTGGGAGACATGAGAGCAAACTATGTGGGTTCAAAGGCCTGTCCTTATACAGCAATAAACATTTGATCAACTGGTTTTACAAGACAGATCCCACTCTGCCCTCAGGATTTCTCATCACTAGGCTATCTGGCTTCAAGGTAAGCAGGCTTTTCTAAGTTTACCCTGCTTGTCCTTAGTCCTTCTTATTTATATTCCAGCTTGTTTTGAAATTGTTTCCGAACAATGAACTGTTGTTTATTTTCTTAATCTTTCCTCTACCCACTTCCCTAACCTCATAACCTATACTCAGCGAAGCACATAAGAAGGCGGGGATGAAAATAAGGTTGTCTTTTAAAAGGTGTAAGGTGGGGCAGTCTTCTCTGGACCGTCCTGAGCATACCAGCTGGAGCTGACCAAAATCCCTCTTGAAAGGAAGCAAGGAAGCCAGTTCATTTGTTTCCAAAGGCCTTGTTTATGTAACTTTAATTATAGCATAACCAAATCACAAGTATTTTGCCATGGGAAAATGTAAAGTCATTAAGCAACTTAAATACCACCCCGCCCTTTTCAAGCAGACAACACAACCATTAAGCAATTAATGCATGTTAAGACATTTCCAATTTTTTGGCACTAATGCCAGTTCAATCATTTGGGGCTGGAGAGCAGAGGTGAAACCTAGTCATTACACTTCATGATGGGAAGAAGAGTATTTTATATGTTTCTTTTTAAAAGGTAATTCCAACCTCAGCCCCCACAACGCACAGAACATTATCCTGGTTGCAAAACAAGATTGGATACTGTTTGACATTGCCTGGCATTTCCAATAGGTGAATGAGTCATTTTGGACTCTAATCTCTGTTAATTGGTTGTCTTCCTGAGCTTGTGGATTTTAGGTCTTTCAATCCTTGAGTTCTGCTGACATACTGTTCTGTGGTTTGTTGTGGGTCCTATGAAATGGAAAACTCCATCTGCTTCAATTTTCCAAACAAAATCAGTGCCCTGCTTTATTTACTTGTGAAAATGTAGCCATGTTAGTGACAGTGAGACATGTTTTCTTAATGTTATAGTAATATATGAACATATATAAAGATGAAGAATAGTCAGGGACTTTTGTATAATTTGTTTATTGACAATGTTAGGTCACTAAAAATCTTATACTCTTGCTTTTTTCACTTGCTCAAAAATCAATGGCCCCAAATTCAGTCACTGACAGGAGATAAAAATTAATTTGTAGATAGAAATAGTTTATCTCTATGAGAGTCAAGAATATACCATTTATTTAAGAAATACTAATCAAAATTTACCATGTGCTAGACACTGTTCTAATACTGGGGATATAACAGTGAAAAGGAGGCATGAAATTCCTAATCTCTCATATTCCTATGGGAAGAGAGACTTCCAAGAAGTAAAGGAGACATATGTAATACTCTTTGTAATACTTTAAGCAATAAAATAAAAAATAAAAATAAAAAAATAATTAAAAAATAATTTAAAAAAGAATAATTAAAAAAAAGAATGTTATATGCAAAAATACAATAAAGAAAAAACATGGTAATGTGATAGCTAGATCTTAGGGGGCTACTGTAAATTGGTTCACCAGGGAGGACTTCAATGAAGAGCTGACATTTAACTAAGACCCAAACACAGTAAATCTTCACTCCATGTCATCTATAGGTTCTGTGACATTAAGTGCAATGATGTGTAATGAACACAGTTTTCCCATACGCTAATTGATATAAATAAGAGTTAAGTTCCAAAAGCATATTATCAATATTATAAGGAAATGACATTGAACAAAACCTTATTCTTTTGGTCTTGATCAGGAGCATTCATACCTATGTGATCAGTCACAGTTTAACAGGACAGCTCTGCTTCTAGATCAGCGGTTCTCAACTTGTGGGTCGCGACCCCTTTGGGGGTCGAACGACCCTTTCACAGGGGTTGCCTAAATACATCCTGCATATCAGATATTGACATTACAATTCATAACAGTAGCAACATTACAGTTATGAAGTAGCAACGAAAATAATTTTATGGTTGGGTCACAACATGAGAAACTGTATTTAAAGGGCCAGAAGGTTGAGAACCACTGTTCTAGGGGTTGGCTAGCTGCTCACTGAGGCAATTAGGTAAACTGGACTACCTGTGTCTTGAGCCATCTTATTCATGAAGGTAGGAGTCTAAGAGAGCAAGCAGAAGCAGGCAAAGACTCTTGAAACCTAGGCTCAGGTTAGCTGCAAAGTCACTTCCTTAGCATAGAGTCAAAACAACTCCCAAGACCAGCCCAGATTCAATGGTGAAATGGGTTCCAGTCTTGGTGGGGAAAGCTGCAGTCACATGGAAAAGGAGATGGATTTAGGAAACTGGCCATATATTTTTAAATCAATCTACCTAAATAGGTGAATGCTAGCAGTGCAGCCTAGAGATGCCTATATTACTAGAGTTGGCAAACACTACTTTTAAAGGATCAGCTAGTAAACATTTTTGGCTTTTCAGGTCATATAGTCTCTGTGACGACTACTCAACTCTGTAATAGAGCAAAAGCAGCCACAGACAATAAGCAAATAAATAGGCATAGCTATGTTCCATTAAAACTTTATGAACAAAACAGGTAATAACTTGATTTGGCCTTGTCTATTTTCCTAGAGTGAGACAATTTTGTGACAAAACCTTGTCTTTGCAGCAAATAGGCTAGAATGTAACACGTCCTCTAGTAGCTTCCATCAGGCACTAACAAACTATTGGAGGAATGAAGTTGACTCGCACCTCAGACCACAGACCAGCATAAGAATGAGCTTTGTTGAAATGGGGTGGGTTGGCATTCCTTCCACTTTTAACACAGCATTTGCTTATGGAGCTACTTACATAAACTAAGATATTTATCATTGGTAGTGGTTGTTTGCTTCCTGGATGTAACAATTGCTTGTTTTCTTTTGTTTGTTGTGGTTAGTTCAGTTTCAAGGAAGAAAGACAAAAATTTCTATGTAGAACAGATGCTAAGAGTCAGGAGAAGGGAAATAGTAAACCAATTAGAGAGCTCCTCAAGGGCAGGGATCTGGCCCCATCCAGAAAGCCACATTCTCCATCTGGAAATAATCCCATTGCAAATTAGAGTCACCTGGGGAGCTTTGCAAAACCCTGATGCCCAGGCTACACCCCAGGGCAATTAAATCAGACTCCCTGGGGGCAAGAATCAAGCATCAGTAGTTTTTCCACCTCTCTATGAGCAACCAAGTTTGAGAATCTGGGTTCTACAGTCTTGGCACTTCTTCTAAACTCCATCTGTGGTCTGAACCATCCCTTGCATGCATGTTCCCTATGCACCCAAACTAACCTTCTGAGAATTCATCAGTTCCAGGTCTATCCTTCCTTGGAAGTCAATAATGTGTAACGATGTGATAATATCTCTGAATGCTGACATAGCCCTTTGCTATGAACGTCAATATTTGTCAACTTGGAAGTTCATTCCTCTTTTCAAAATCTCATTTTTCTTTTCGGTATTCAGCTACAGTTTTATCATCTCTACCCAGAGTAGTTTATTTTGGAAAATCAATACTGTTTCGACTGAAGTAGTCCTTCTGTTCAGGATAAAAAATGATTAGCCAGGATTATCTTAAGGCAGACTTCATAAAGAACATATTCAACTTTCTTATAGATAAAATAATCTTATAATTAAGTGTCCTATGGACATGCCACTAACCTCAAGTCAATATTTTATTAATTTTCCTTTAAATTGCTCACAGAAGCATGGCAAACAGCCTTAGACACTCTAATTGATCAGATATGTTCCCCTGTTTCTTTACCCTGATGAGTGAAAATTTAAGCCAAAAATATGTTTAGAGATCATGTGGTTTCATGCCTTCTTCTCCTTTCATAAATAAACTAATGGCTAAAAGTTAAGTGGCTTTCTCAGTGTATTAGGAAAACACATTTCTACTAATATGCATTTTAGAGAGGCAAAAGTCTTGCTTTCAGATGAAGGGCTCTGTGGGCTCCTAGGAAACAGTTGGCACGGTGCACAAATGATGTTCTGTCTTGTTCTCTCAGGCCCCTACCTTTTGCTGCACCACTTCAGGGACTGTGGCTTCAGAATGACAGTAGACTCACTCCATGAGTCTCCTCAAATCTGTCCTTGCGGATTCCTAGCTTTTCCATTTAGTCCACTAGCTGTCCCCAGCTCATTCTTGACCCTCATCTGCTTGTCTTGGGTTACAGAATCTCCAGGCTCTAAACTTCTCTAGGGCTTCCCCACAGGCACCTTCTGGGACTAACAGGTAGGAGCGTACACAGCTAGAAGGTTTCTTATGGAGCAGGAAACCCCCTGCTAGAAAAGGCAACTGTTCCCTACTAATTTTCTATGGCTGAGTCTCCCTCTCCCATGATGTTTCTCAAAAGCCTTCCAAGTCATTACTATCTGGGGGACCAGCGGAGAGACCATCAGACTAAACATCTGTCCCAAAGCTGATCCTGCACATGGAAACGAATTGTCACTGACCCTTCTGGGTCCAAGACCCAAACTGAGGTCCTCTTGCACCGTGACACTTGAACTAATAGAAGGAGAGTGAGTTCCGTAATGCAGAGCAGAAACTTCATTCTTTGATAAAGGAAGGAGAAGGGTGAGCTCATGCTCTAACAACACCTTCTCCCTGACTGGGAGGTAGCCTTCTGTTCTTGCCCAAGTTCCATTAAATCCATAAAAATATCAAACATATAGTAATGATAATACTGTTTTTTAATGGAGTAAAATAAAATGTAGAAGAAAAAAGTGCCATATCAGGATCTGGAGACTTGAGTTCTCATGCGTCTACCTCTCAGGCTCTCAATTATGGTTTAAAAACTGCTTACTTTCCCCCAGCCGGCATGGCTCAGCGGTTGAACCAGGAGTTGTGGTTTAATTCCCGGTCAGGGCACATGCCCAGGATTGCAGGCTCAATCCCCAGTTGCAAGAAGCAGCCAGTCAATGTTTCTCTCTCATCACTGATGTTTCTATCTCTCTCTCCCTCTCCTTCTCCCTTCCTCTCAGAAATCAATAAAATATATATATTTTAAGAGAAAACTGCTTACTTTATAAGGTTGTTGTGAAGAATACAGGCTTAATATTGCACTTTAAGGTTATAGTTATTATCTATCCTAGCCCTTCCCACAATGATTTTTGATTCTCTTTTAGATAAGGATATGAAAGATCAAGATTAGGTCTAAGTAAAATTGTGAAATAGTTGAAGTCAGCTTCCCCATCTCATTGAGCCCTTTGAGTATTTTTTTTATCCCATTAAAGCCTTGGTTTCAATAGGTCTCAGTATTAGCTGGCTGACATCTGGTCTTAGCAACATATGAATTTAGACATGGTGTGTGTGTGTGTGTGTGTGTGTGTGTGTGTGTGTGTATGCACATGTATCGCTATGGAGAGCAGCTTGGAGAGCAGCCAGATTTTACAGCATCTTTGAAATCTCCTCCAACCTTCTTTCTCTCTCCTCTACTCTCTAATGGTGTAAAACCAATGAGCTTGAGAACAAAAACAGAAGAAGTGGGAGTCAGGATTTCCTACTGCCTCATGCCACCCACAGGCACTATTCCCTCTCTTCTGGACCAAACAGACAGAAGCCAGAACAGGCTGTTCTTGAGAAATTCACTCACTTATGTCTCAGGATCCTTTTGAAGCTTGAGGCTGAAGGCTAAATGGCTCTAAGTCCTTAGATTGGACAGAGTAAAATTTTGCAGTGTTCATTCATTAAAGTAATAACTTCACTGCTATAAAATTCCTTGAGGTACTCATTATTCCAAATGCTGTTAATAATTACTTAAAATTTAGATATTCTATAATAGCAAACTGCAAAACCAAAGTGGAAGAATAAGCACTGTAAATGATAAGCTGACATATGAAGTTATAACTCATTTAAGATATAACACCCCACACTCAGAATATTCACACCCATAAGTAATGAAATAGAAAGAGTCCAGAAATATTTTCTTTCTTTCTCTATGCCTCTCCATACCCCCCACCTTTGGAAGCAAAATGGAGAACATGATTTTGTACCATAGTATAATGAAAACATTGTACTTTGCACATCTGGGAAAGTAAATATAATTTTAGTCATTTTCCACAGAAAGCAGGAGGAGGAACTAACATTTATTGTGTATAAAGTTGAGCTTTATACACAACTGAAAATTTACCACTAATAAAGAACATGATAATCCTATCTAATAATAGACAAACATGGTAATTAACCATACCTTCGCTACGCTTCCCATTGGATAATCAGCAGGATATGCAAATTAACTGCCAACAAAGATGGCGGCCGGCAGTCACACAGCTGAAGTGAACATGAGGCTTGCTTGCTCCAGTGATGGAGGAAGCCAAGGTTCCCTGCCTGCTGCGGCCCAGCTCTGAGCTCCAGAAGCAACAATGTTTCAATTATAGAAGCTAAACAAACCCAGATACCTGCTTTCAGCTGGCAACAGCCTCAGAGCTGGAGCCAGGCCTCAGAGCTGGAGCTGGCTCTCAGCTCCAGTGACAGCTATAGAAGGTAAATAAATCCCAGAATAAAAAGAAAAAAGAAAAAAAAAGAGGCTGGGAGCTTCAGGTGCCCACCAGCCTGAAAACGGCCCTCAGCCCCTCACCCAGACTGGCCAGGCACCCAAGTGGGGACCCCCACCCTGAAGGGGGTGTGACCACCTGCAAACAGCCATCAGCCCATCATCCAGGCTGGCCAGGCACCCAAGCGGGACCCCCACCTTGATCTGGATCACCCTTCAGGGCAAACCAGCCAGCCCCCACCCGTGCACCAGGCCTCTATACTATATAGTAAAAGGGTAATATGAAAACTGACCCTAACAGCAGAAAGACTGGGAATGACTGGTCACCATGACACACACGGACCACCAGGCGGCAGACGCTCAATGCAGGAGCTGCCCCCTGGTGGTCAGTGCGCTCCCACAGGGGGAGCTCTGCTCAGCCACAAGCCAGGCTGATGGCTATCAGTACAGCAGTGGTGGTGGGAGCCTCTCCTGCCTCCTCAGCAGCGCTAAGTATGTCTGACTGCAACTTAGGTCTGCTCCCCGCTGGCAAATGGACATCCCCCAAGGGTTGCCAGGCTGTCAGAGGGATGTCTGATTGCCATCTTAGGCCCAATCCCCCAGGGAGTAGGCCTAAGCCAGCAAGTGCTCACCCCCGAGGGGTCCCAGACTGCGAGAGGGCACAGGCCGGGCTGAGGGACCCCCTACCCCTGAGTTCACAAATTTTTGTGCAACGGGCCTCTAGTCTATAATAAAAAAAGGGTAATATACTAATTAGACCAGATGTCTTCCGGACATCATTCCGGACTTCCTTCCTGATGAAGCCAGGGCCAGAGGGAAGCCAGCCTGGGTCCCGAGTGCCTGCCGGTGGCTGGAGAAGGGAAGTAGCCAGGTCTCAGGTGCCTGCCTGCAGCTGGAGGAGGGAAGCCCTGGTCCCGGGTGCTGGAGGAAAGCTGGTGCTGGCAGCTGGGGGAAGGAAAGCCTATTCTTGCATGAATTTTCATGCATCAGGCCTCTAGTATTGTGCATTTGAAAGAATTAGAGCTCAGGGAATTCAAGAACATCGTTCAAGTCCACAGAGTAGAACTGGGTTTGAACTCAGGTTTATCTCATTTCAGAGCTCTTCTCTATCTCCTTTTCTTAAAACCTTTTAATTGAAGCATAATATTCATGCCAGAAAATATGCTGTAAAATGCTAACAATATTTACTTAGTAATCATTTCATTTAATCAGTTCCAAAATTAAGAAACCAAGCGTTACCAACACCCCAGAAACCTCCTGTATTCCCTCCCTAGCATTCATCCCCACACAGTAAAACACTATACTTGCTTCCAGTACCATAGATTAGTTTTGTCTGTTTTTTTTTTTTTTACTTACATAAATGTAATCATATAGCAAGTTCTCTTTTGACTTCTTTTGCCCTACCTTAGGTTTCTGAAATTTATCATATTGTTATAAGTAGCTGAAAACCATTGACTCTCAATGCTGTTTTAAAAATACAAAATAATATATTTATCTATTCTATGGTGAGTAAACATCTGAGGTATTTCCTGTTTGGTGGTATTACAAACAATCCTGCTATGAACATTCTTGGTGAACTTACTTAACATCTGCTGGGTCTAAATCTAGAGTAGAATCATTGGGTCATGAAATATGCATAATATAAGCTTTATTGAATACTACCAGACAGTTATCCAATGTGCCTGTACCAATATGCCTTTATATCCGTGGTATGTGACAATTCAGTTATTCTTCATCCTTGTCAACACTTGTAATTGTCTTTTTCATTCAGCACATTTTAGGAGGATTGGTATTAAAATTCTGTTCTCTCTTGACTTTCTTATTCCACCTGTCTCCATTTTATTTGATGGTTTGCATTTTTTGAGGTAGCAAACCAGAACCACAAGGGCATGCATGGCCCCCAACTATGTAGCCAGGAGAAGCAATAAGCCTATGAATAAGACAGTGGAAACTTTGAGAACCAGTATCTTAATAACTGTTTCAAAAAAGAACAGATGAGAGGCAGTTAGTAGGAGTGCAACAGATTACAAAATAAGCCCTGATTCTCCACCCTGAGTCCACACCCTTTTGACAATATGACCTTGCTGCTCTCCCAATCAAGAGGCAGAGTGTATTTCCCCAGCCTTTAAATATGGACTTGACTTCCAATTCTCTTTGGTCAGTAAAATGCAGCAGAAATAACAGTATGTCAGTTTGGCTTAGGCCTCAAGGTATCTTGAATGTTTCCACTCGTTTTTTTTGTTTTTTGTTTTGTTTTGTTTTTAATTCTGCTGAGCCATCAAGTGAAGAGCCCATGCTAGCTTGCAAGAAGATGAGAGGCACATGAACTGGAGTAATCTCAGCTAAAACCATCCTGGTGGGTAGTCTGAAAGGAGACGCATGAGAGAGTTTCATTGAGATCAACTAAGCCTAAGTCAGTTGCCTGGTCAACCATATACATATCTGTTGTTTCAATCCACTAAATATAAGGAGATTGGCAAAATGTCCTGTTTTACATATTATCTCCAAAAATGGCTCCCTGCTTCAGTCTGACACTGAATTTCTCTGCCCAGTATTATCCCCTCTTCCAAGGAAAGAAACTACTCTTGAATCTGTAGTGTTCCCCATATGATTCTTCTCTTCTTTAGTTTGACTCTACCATCTCTAAGACCCTTGTAGAAGGTTTTTGGAGCAATCCCCTGGTAAATGCAGACTCCAAGAGGGAAAGCCCTGCTGCATAATCTAATTTACTTCTTTCTGGACAGTGATTGCACATCAGTTTTCAAGTGCAGCCCTAAAAAGCCAGGAATTACCTGTGTCAGCACATGTAGCTCCCCTGAACTCTGATGTGCTGCCAAACAGTCCTCCTCCCAAAGCAATCAAACCATCCCTTTGCCGGTGATGAAAATGACTGCCTTTGATGTCTCACCAGCTCTGTGCTAAAACATTTCCAATAAAGAAAATGACTCTGCAAAATACTTCCTTGGTAGAGAGGCACTGTGGCCGAGTAGGCCCAAGCCTAAAACACATAGGACTCACCTGGCATATTGTTAAAATGAAGACAAGTAGGTCAGGGATGGGGCCCAAGATTTAGCATTTTTAAATAGCCCTTGAGTGATGCTGATGCTGCTGGTTCCTAGGCCACACTTTCAGCAAGGCTCTAGAGCAGTGATGGCGAACCTATGACACGCGTGTCAGAGGTAACACGCGAACTCATTTTTTTGGTTGATTTTTCTTCGTTAAATGACATTTAAATATATAAAATAAATATCAAAAATATAAATCTTTGTTTTACAATGGTTGCAAATATCAAAAAATTTCTATATGTGACATGGCACCAGAGTTAAGTTAGGGTTTTTCAAAATGCTGACACGCTGAGCTCAAAAGGTTCGCCATCACTGGTCTAGAGCATAGGTTTTAGAAAAATAGACCTATGACCCAATACATAGAGCCTCTGCTTTCTCATCTGCTAGTTGGATTGCTGCGAGATTTATGTTAGACTGTGTGTAAAGGAATAATCACAGCCCAAGCACACAGGCCATGGAGATGATATAGAGTTATTGCATCATGCAGAGATGTAGAGTTGCTCAATATTTAGCATGCAGTCTCTCTCCCTAGGAATGGGTCTTAATTCTTATCAGGATTTCTAAGGGCTCAGTATCAGGCAGCTTTTGATGTTTTCTGAGTCCCATCTTTATGTCCTGGCAGCATTGGAAGCAGGAAAGCAGAGGTAAAATACCAGTTATGGAATTTAGGTATCGTGGAGGGAGTCTTATTTATGATGAGAAAGATTGAAAGTAGGGAATCCTAGAAAGGTTATGGTGCGTCTGGGTCCCCTGATTACAAACCTATGTTATTTCCTCTCTTTCATGATTCTCATCCACATCACAGACCTATGTATCCGTTAGTCCTAGACATTTCCCCTTATATGATAAGGTTAAGTTAAAAGCAGAATGAATCTGCTACAAGTAAGAGCTCTCAGCAGTTTTCCAAATACACTTTTTCATGCAAATCAAACAATTGGACAGCTAAAAGAGTCAGATTTTGCAGAACTTCTCCTTTGGATATGTTCACTTAATTCTTGCCACTCAAAGTATGATCCAGGGACAAGCAGTACTGACATCATTTGTGTGTTTATTACAAATGCAGACTCTCAGATGCCCCATCAGACCTACTGAATAAAAATCTCTGGGACAGGGCCTTGGATCTGTGTTTTAATAACCTCTCCAAGTGATTCTTTGGCATGTTGAAGTTTGAGAAGTGTGCTTTAGGACCTCAGACCAACAGCATCAAATGGTAACTTTTTCTTTGTTAGAAATGTAGGATATCAGACTTTTACAAACAAATTACTGAACTAGAATCTGTTTTTAACAATATCCTGAGAATATTAGTGTGCTCATTAAAGATTGGGAAATAATGCTCAATGCTAGAGTACACCTTTGGACCAATCTACCGTCTGGGGAACAAATTTAGATGAGTTTCAGAAGCAGAGAGACTACAAATAAATTATTGGAAAAATAGAAAAGTCCAGGAAGCACTGTCATTGCATTGCATTGAAGTAAAGAATGAATGGAAGCTTTAGGCATTAAGGTTCTGCCATTTACACGGCTGCTTAACCAACATTTGGGATGTACTGTACTGGTTTTAAGTGAAGTGAATTACAATGTTCTTGATGGAGGACAATTAGAAATAATCCCCATCTTGGCACCAACAATGGGAAAAAAAGATCTGGTTTCTTTGTTCCTTCCCTCTTCCATTTGGATCAGAGGCCAGCAGAAAGGGGGTAAGGTTTTCTTCTTTGGTATGGGTGATGCTTTATAGCACACATTTTTACTCAGGGCCCTGAATTTAAAACTGACTACTTCTGCCAATCTTGATTTGCTTGAGGTCCTAGGAATAGAAAGATACTTCTCTGATTTTAAAAAACGCCTTCTGAAAAAGATACGTCAGTGGGACATACCAACCTTGCCCACTACTTGTGCTGCACAGGACTAGCCCATCAGTCCAGGTCAGTAGCCATGCCTATGCTTGTTTTGGATTTTTTAAAAAATATATATATTTTATTGATTTTTTTACAGAGAGGAAAGGATAGGAATAGAGAGTTAGAAACATCGATGAGAGAGAATATCGATCAGCTGCTTCCTGCACACTATTCCCCATTGGGGATGTGCCCGCAACCAAGGTATATGCCCTTTACTGGAATCGAACCCGGGACCCCTGAGTCCGCAGGCCAACGCTCTATCCACTGAGCCAAACCGGTTACGGCGCTTGTTTTGGATTTTTTAAATGATCTGGAGATAAATATAGGGAAAGTAAATTCTTGGGATGTGTTCAAACTCTGCTACTGGAATCATTATCATGTAATAATTTTTAAATTTATTCTATAAATAATTACATGCCAACAAATTAGATAACCTAGAAGATTAAATTCCTAGAAACACACAACCTACCAAACTGAATCATGATTAAATAGAAAATCTTAACAAATCAATTGCTAGTAAGGACATTGAGTCAGTAATCAAAACCTCCCAACAAACAAAAGTCCAGGACCAGACAACTTTGCTGGTAAATTCTACCAAGCATTCAAAGAATACTTAATGCCAATCTTTCTCAAACTCTTCCAAAAAATAGGAGAGAACTGTTTCAAATTCATTTTATAAGGCTACTATTACCTGATACCAAAACCAGACAAGGGTGCCATAAGAAAATGAAAATATAGGCCAATATCCCTGATTAACATAAGTGCAAAAATCCTCAACACAGTATTAGCAACTGATTCAACAATACATAAAGGGATCATACACTATGATCAAGTGGGATTTATTCCAGGGATGAAAGGATGGCTCAATATTTCCAAATCGGTCAATCCTATATAATAAAAGCCTGACATCACCACAAGATGGCCACCACAAGATGGCTGCCACAAGATGGCCAGCAGGGGAGGGCAGTTGTGGGCAATCAGGCTGGCAGGGGAAGGGAGTTGAGGGCAACCAGGCCTTCAAGGAGGGCAGGTGGGGGCAACCAGGCCAGCAGGGGAGGGCAGTTGGGGGCAACCAGGCCTTCAGGGAGGGCAGGTGGGGGCAACCAGGCCAGCAGGGGAGGGCAGTTGGGGGTGATCAGGCCAGCAGGGGAGCAGTTAGGCATCAATCAGTCTGGCAGGGGAGTGGTTAGGGATCAATTAGGCTGGCAGGCAGGTGAGCAGTTAGGAGCCAGCAGTCCCTGATTGTGAGAGGGATGTCCAACTGCCGATTTAGGCCTGATCCCGCCAGAAGTTGGACATACACCAAGGGGTCCCAGATTAGTGAGGGTGCAGGCCAGGCTGAGGGACAACCCCCCACCCCCCAGGCATGAATTTTGTACACCGGACCTCTAGTATGATATAACACATTAACAAAATGAAGGGTAACAATCACATGATCATATCAATATATGCATAAAAAGAGCATTTAACAGAATTCAACATCTACTTATGATAAAAACTCTCAACAAAGTGCATATAGAGGGAATATACCTCAACATAGTAAGGCCATATATGACAAGCCTCAGCTAATATCATACTCAATGGTGAAAAGCTGAAAGTGTTAATTTGGCACTTCAGTAAGTGGTACTGGGAAAATTGGATAGCCACAACTAAAAGAATAAAACTGAATTACTGTCTTACACCATACACAAAAAATTAACTTAAAATGGATTAAAAAGTTGAGCATAAACCCTAAAACCATAAAACTCCTAGAAAAAAAAACAGGTGGTAAATTAATTGGCATAAGTCTTGGTGATTATTTTTAAAATCTAAAATCAAAAGCAAAAAATAAACAAGTGGGACATGTTCAAACTAAAAGGCTCTACATGGCAAATAAAACCATCAAAAAATGAAAAAGCAACCGACTAATGGTAGAACATACTTGCAAATCATATATTTGATAAGGGACTAATATTAAAAAAATAAAAAGAACTCATACAGCCCGGGCCAGGTGGCTTAGTTGGTTGGAACATCATCCCATACACCAAAAGGTCATGGGTTTGATTCTGACCAGGGCACATACCTAGGTTATGTGTTTGATGCCCAGTTGGGGCACCTATGGGAGCAATCAATAGAGTTTTCTCTCTCACACCAATATTTTTCTCTTTCTGCCTTCCTGTCTCTCTAAAATCAGTACCTCGGAGGAGGATTAAAAAAAACTCACACAACTCAATAACAAAAAATAATCCTAATTAAAAAGTGGGCCAAAGGTTTGAATAGACATTTTTCCAATGAAGACGTACAGATGGTCAACAGATACATTTAGAGATACATATAAAAGTCATTTGCCTCCTAGTCCAAAGTTTCCAAGAAGCAGATATTAAGATGTGATTAACCATTCAAAAATGTTATTAGGAGAACTGCCTTGGGGAAAAAAATGGGAAGGAAGGCTGGGAGAACTGTCAGACCATGATGGAGGTCAGACTTCTTTGGAGGAGGGAGGGAAGGAAGGAAGGTTGTGAAGAAGCATCCAAGATCACTGTGCTGAGGCTGTCAGTGAGTCCCTGAACAAAAGTAGGCGGTCAGAGATGTCTTCCAGAAATGGGCCTGCCTGAGATGAATTTCTGAAGCAGTTGAGACCCTCAGTCAACTGTAGGTGGAGGTCTGCAAGGCACATTTTTTCAAAACCTTAACTTTCCTCCTCATCCTTCTAATCCTAACCATTCAGTGGTGCCCATTATTAAAGAACCATAATCTAATCTATTTGGCATCTCATGGAAGGTTATATAAATATGAAATACAGCCAATCTGCATTCCACATTATCAGAGCAAATTGTCAACTGTGTGTTTGCATGATAGTTCTATGTTCTCTTTGGATAATTAATAATATTTTGGCATTGCCAATGCCAAATGGATGGAACTGGAGAGCATTATGCTAAGTGAAATAAGCCAGTCAATGAAGGAAAAATACCACATGAGCTCACTCATTTATGGATAATAAAGACCATTATAAAAATACATACAGAGGCAGAGCAGCATCGAACAGACTGTCAAACTACAGCAGGAAGGCCGGGGAGGGTTGGGGGAGGGGGTAAGAGATCAACCGAAGGACTTGTATGCATGCATATAAGCATAACCAATGGTCACAAGACACTGGGGGTTAGGGGAGGCCTGGAGAAGGTCAAGGGGGGAAAAAAAGGAGATATATATAATACTCTTTGTAATACTTTAAGCAATAAAACAATATTTAAAAATATATAAAAATAATATTTTGGCATTGTTATGTAAATCTTGGACAATAGAATCATAATTCTTGACTACAGTGTTGCATGTCATTGGATAGCCTTCTAGAAGGTAAGATGTCAGTGTGGTGTAGAAAGTGCAAAGTGACATGTATCTCGCCTTGAAACACACTTGCTGGCAGTAAGGATTTTTTTTTGAGCAGTTCTCTGAGGTTTCCTTGCCTTAAACTCTCCTCTGACATGCTCTTTTTGTACATTTTCCAATAATGGGGATCAAAAGAGACATCAGTGTAGCACACTAAAGATGTCCAATTTCAATTAAAAATAAAACTCAAAAGATTCTAGGATCAAGAAGCAGGAGGCATGAGTTTAAATTTTGGTACCTTTTTGTATGACCTTGAGCAAGTCACTTAATCTGTTTTCAAAGCTGTAATTTTCATCCTTTGGAAATGGAGATAGTAGTACTTAATGCAGTTCACTTGATAGATTAGTTGTGCTTATTAAATTACATCACTATTTTGAAAAAAGATTTGAAATGCCATACAAAGGAAAGATGATTATGTGAGTTGGACTCAAGTCCTATTAAGGACAATAGTTTAATTTAAGGACACAAATGGATTAGAACTGGAAACAGAAAACCCCAAGGAAATGGAGTAGAACTAAGGATTGGCTATTATCTCTCTGCCTAGGTAAACCTAGGCAGATTTACTGGAAGATTCCTCTCTTTTCTATATTTCTTAATTTAAATCCTGGCCTGTTTGGAGCTGAAGGGAAGGGCTCTGGACTTGAGATCACTCACTCCTCATGGAAGACGCCTCTGCCAGGAAAAAGCTGGGGTTATTTCTTTAGGAAGCAGTTTGGCCCAGGGTATTTCAGTAAGAAGGGGGAAATTGGGCATGACTGGCACTGTTATAGACCCAACAGGTGCAGATTATAAGTTGGCAAAGTAATATTTGGTATAAATTAAACTGTTGAAAAGAAATCTAGAAGCATGACCTAGCCCTTCTCTTTCCAATCCACATGACTTGGTACAAATCACAGTTTCCTTGCCATGGATAAAAAATGGATTATTGGGAAATGCAAATCAGATAATTTACATGAAAATATGTTATAAACTCTGAGATGCAAAGAATGACTACCAGTGCTTTAAAAAGAATAGAAGCTAGCAAGCTGAAGTACTAACTTGCCAAGGAAGTGAATAAAAACCAGTGAAGAAATTCACTCAATGGTGAGTAGAAAACATGCCACATTCAAGAAGGCTTTTTATAACATGCAAAATTTTTGACAAATGACAAATAGAAATAATAGATGATTAAGTAAGCAGTGCTATGGTGATGGTAAAGACAATCCACTAATCTTTTCATAAATGACAAATGACAAAATTGGGATTTCTTTTAACAAAGAATTGAGAGGGCCTTTAGAAATCAAAGAATCAGATTGTAACGTCGGAAGCATTGGTCTCTGTAAATGTAATCCCCTTTTAAAAAGCTGTGGGTTTTTTTTTTGAAGGCTTGCTGGTTGGCAGATAAGCAAAACTCAGAGCATATTCATGAAAGAACACACTGAGGGCTAGCAAAGACCTTGGAGACAGAAGACTAGCATCCTGTGCTGCTTCTAATGCAAGGCTATTTATTTCCCTTCTCTAGGCTTCTATTTGCTCAGCTGTAAAACTGTCTGTAGCCAAGGACTAATGCTGATATCCTTTCTATCTCTAATAGACTCTGATTTCAAGGAACTTAATCAGATCAGAGCCTTAGAAACCTTTTTTGCTCCCTTCAGAAATGTTAAGCAACATTAAACATATTAAATAGGATAATGTTGGTATAGTAGTTTTCTAGTAATGACAATATTGTAACAAATCACCCCCCAAAATTTGATTGCTTAAAACAACCACCATTTATTATTTTCACAAGTCTATAAGTGGGCTGGACAAGTTGGCTGATGTAGCCTGAGCTTGGTTGATCTCGACAGGGCACATTCACATGTCTGTAGTCAACTGGTGTGCAGCTGGGGTTGGCTGGTTTATTTTGAAACTGGGACAGGTAAAATGCCTTGGTCCTCTCACTAATGACTGGGGTTTCTCATCTTCCAGCAGCCTCCAGCAGCTTTTTTCAGGTTTGTCATTGTCAGGTTTCATGAAAGAGAATGGAAGAACCCAAGACCCTTTGAGCTTAGGCTCAGAGCTGACACATTGTCTCTTCCAGTGCATTGTTCTGACCAAAGTAAATCATAAAATCAAACCAGATTTACAGGTAAGGAAGTAGACTTCACCTTTTTATAGGAGGAGCTAAAAAAATCATATTGCAGAAGTTCATGGTACAACAGTGATGAAGAATTGGGGAAATTTTGGCCATGAATTAGCACAATTAAATGGTAGCTAGATATGTTTTCTAAAACATATATATATATATATATATATATATATATATATATATATATCCTATATAATAAAAGGTTAATATGCAAATTGACCCTAACAGCAGAAAGACTGGGAATAACTGGTCACTATGACACACACTGACCACCAGGGGGCAGACGTTCAATGTAGGAGCTGCCCCCTGGTGATCAGTGCACTCCCACAGTGGGAGCTCTGCTCAGCCACAAGCCAGGCTAATGGATGCCAGCACAGCGGTGGTGGTGGGAGACTCTCCCACCTGCTCAGCAGTGCTAAGGATATCTGAATACAGCTTAGGCCTTCTCCCCGCTGGTAAGTGGACAACCCCTGAGGGCTTCCGGGCTTCCAGAAGGATGTCTGACTGTCAGCTTAGGCCCGATCCTCTGGGGAGCGGGCCTAAGCCAGCATGTGGACATCCCCCGAGGGGTCCCAGACTGCAAGAGGACACAGGTTGGGCTGAGGGACCCCCCCAAGTACACAAATTTTTGTGCACTGGGCCTCTAGTACATATATATTCCTCACCTGAGGATATGCTTAGAGAGAGAAAAGGAGAGAGAGGGAGAGAGAAACATCAATGTGAGAGAGAAATGTCAGTCGGTTGCTTTCCATATATACTCCAACCAGGGACCAAACCTGCAACCCAGGTATGCACCCTGACTGGGAATCAAACTGGCAACCTTTTGGTGCACAGCATGATGCTCACCAACTGAGCCAGTCTAGCTGGGCTGCAATATATATTTTTAAAATTAGGCAATTTGCCGAAACCGGTTTGGCTCAGTGGATAGAGCGTTGGCCTGCAGACCGAGGGGTCCCGGGTTCGATTCCGGTCAAGGGCATGTACCTGGGTTGCGGGCACATCCCCAGTGGGAGATGTGCAGGAGGCAGCTGATCGATGTTTTTCTCTCATCGATGTTTCTAACTCTCTATCTCTCTCCCTTCCTCTCTGTAAAAAATCAATAAAATATATTTAAAAAAATAAAAGATAAATAAATAAAATTAGGCAATTTAAAGTTTCACTCACTCATAGCCAGGAGAAGCACAAGTAGTAGCAGACTGTTCATCCATTTCTGAAAAATTCTAAGAACAAACACAAAAACAAGGATATGGCATTTGCATAAGGGATAGCAGGTTACTGCCTTGTTTATATCCTTTCCAAAGAACTGGGAGATTCCCAGATGATCATAAAGGCTCACTGCTTTTTCTCCCAGTTCATAAATGACAATCCAGAGTTTTTTCTAGTACAGTCTTTCTGAAAACTGCAACGAAGCAAATAATTTTACAAGAACATGAGCTGAAAAAAACTGTCACTATGCTAGCTATTCAAACAAAAGCCCCGAAGCTCTTCATTCCATGTTAAAGTTGAGTGGTTACTATGCCCTAGAGATGAAGACATCACTCTTCCTCCAGCTCTCTAGTTGCACCAGCCCCATTTCCAATGCTCGATAAGCCCAAGTGGCAGTGGAGAGCGCAGATACAGAACACCTCTGTACTGCAGAGAGTCCTGATGGAGGAGAAAGGGGTTTGAAATCACTATCTGGAGAGGGCTGGTGCAAGTGGGGCATTGGCCAACCCCGGGTATTAGTGAAGGAACCAGCCACCTGTGAGAAAAAGCAATGGTTGTCCAGAATGAACATCATGACCCATGTAGTTTGGCCCAAGTTCCCCTGACGACAAATTCACTCAGTGACCTTGGGCAACATACTGTGTTTCTTTAAATATTAGTTTGTTCTTGAGGAAAATAAAGGGGTTAGGGTAGATCAGGGCTCCTCAAACTTGCATTTGCACATGAATCACCCAAAGATCTTGTTACAATGTATATTCAGAGAGAGCAGGTGAGTGAGGCCTGCTGTTCTACCCAGCTCTCAGGTGATGCCAGTGATGCTGATGCTGATCCAGGGACTGTTCTGTAACAAAAGACTAGTGGTTCATAAAGTCATTGGATATTGCCTCCGAAAACATCCTTACAAATTCTGTATTCTAATTCTGTCCTTAAGGTCCTATCCATCTAGAACCCCTGAATTCTACAAGAAGGTCCATTCACATCCATAAAGGGGCACTGTAAGAATTTAATGCTCATTTGAATTGTTCTATAAAACAAAAACACAGTTTCCTTATAAGGAAAGGCTTGATTCCTGTCCAATGACCTATGTGAAGTAAAGAGCACTTATAGTTCACATATTCCACTTAGTAGAGAGAGAGAGAGAGAGTGTGTGTGTGTGTGTCTGTGTGTGTGTGCATGTGTGAAACCAGCTCACGTTTAATTATGACATTTTAAAATTGTACAAGTGTTTTGAAATCTGCCCTCTCCCCCAATACTGTCTCTTTAAAATGACAGAAAAACACCAATCACAGGTTTAGGTTTAATAAGTTTACCCTTGCAGTTCTGATTTGCAGCACCCAATATCCCAGATAGACCCGACAATGGCCGACAGTAAATTTCGGACCGACGATATTCAAAGCAGTATAGTGAGTAGAGAAGGGACATATGCAGGAGACTAACCAGCTGACCAACAAAGTGGATGGGAAAGAGACTCACAAACATCCCCTGGATGAGGAAAATAGCTTGAAGCAGAAGGTTGAAGCATTTCAGCAATGATTTTGCTAACACTAGGGAATGGGTGAGGCTTTCTCCCTGATACCTCCAGTGCCAGGGCAGCTATATCTTGGAACCAAATGGCATTCACAACTTTGCTAAGCACAAACAGGGGGAGCACCCAGAGAGCACTGAACATTGATGTGAGGAAGAATTCCAGCCACAACCAAACATCTCCATGTAGAGGCGGATCACCAATAATTTGGGCAGTTACTGACTGAAGTACAGGAATAGACACTCGATAAAACAAGAGGAGACTGAACCAGAATACTCCACTGTTCCAAGCGCAGCACTGAAAAATTCTACTAACGATACATGGCTCACTCTCTTGCTTCCTCTCTATGCTCTGGGTTCTCCTTTGCTCCAGGACACTACTTGCCATTCTTCGATGTTGTTCCTCTCTTTTGTTGAATTAGAGCATCGAGCTTTGAAATGGTACAAATTTCCCAGATGGAGCCTTTGTTTCCCCTAGAGGAGTCTCTTGCTTATATCTTTCCGTGGTCTCCAGAATATGTAACTGGACAATCAATGGGTCCATGCTGCCTGTCACTACTTGAGCCAATTAAGCAGAGCTGGTTGAATCACATATGAGCCTTTATTCCAATACTGCCGGCAGTACGGGAGAGCAGCCGTTCATCCACAAAACTCTGCTCTCGAGATGGGGTAATCTTTGCATTTGCTTTAAATGACCTGCCCAAGGCCACTCTTCTCAAGTGTTCATTGTATACAGTGTAATATACTAGTAGCTATTCTTATTTATAATTGGCAAACAGAGCAGTAGAGAAGCAGCACCGAATTATACACCAAGTGAGAGCTGCCCAGAGGCAGTGGTTGGCAGTCTTTCAATATTTCTCCATGTGGGTAAGTACAGTGGCTGGTAGAACAATATACCATATATATATATATATATATATATATATATATATATATATATAATCTACTACTATACAGTGCACTTCCCCCAACCCCCTTGTGTTCTCTCAAGCTCATAGCTCATTAGTCTTGAATCTAAGACCTGCTTCTTTCTCATGAATCAAGTGATGAGTGCTTTTAGTGAGCAGTACTAGCAGATGCTACGCTCTGGCCTCTTTATGGGAGCGGGTTTGTCCTAAATGGGTGGGCATGTTTTCTGCATTTGCAACTTGGATTTCAAGGCTGCGAATAATAATGCGGAGGAAGCTGGAGTACTGAAGAAAAGAATAAAGAGCAAAGAACTAAAACCAACAGGGAAGGGCAATTACAAGGTGTATTAATGTACACTCTGCAGAGGGAGGGATTTATTACACTTTCAGGTTTTGTGTCTTGTTTAGTTTTGTTTTTTACATGAAAGGTAAGGGGGAAGGAACCGATATTTGTCAGTCTGAATTGGATAGTGCAGTTGCAAAGAATAAAGGGAGCTTTTAGAAAGTGGGCAGCTGCGGCGGAGCCTGAAGCCATGGTACTTGATACTGCAATATACCCTCTTAGTGATTCTGAGCAGCTTTGGAGAACAGCAGGGGAGGCATTCAGAGTGGAGAACAATGGCACATGTCAAGAGTGAAAGAAAGAATATAGAGTTTAAAGGACTGTTGATTGACAAGTAGGGCACATCAAAGAGAAAAATTCATCTCAAGTATTAATGATTATAATGCTAGTAGAGATCAATAAGTATAAGAAGAAACTATAGCAAAAAAAAAGGCAATAGCATTCAATCTTTAAAGCAAATACATAAGAACAGAGAAAGAAGAAACTGGTCAAAGACTCAGTCATCACTTAATCTATTCTGATTTTTCTGCTGTGTATTTTGTTACTCAACTAATCAATCAAAAGGAAGTTTCATAAGTGTGTCTGAAATTGTACAGTGGAAATATTTTGGAGGAAGCACAAGATGGGGCTCATGTATAACCCACAGCAAATCCAGCCTCAGAGACACTATCAGAATGTGAGGTTTTTTTTTTCTTCAGTGTAAGCTTTTGCAATCTCTCTGCAGGAAATCTTTTGACTATTCAGAATCTACATCATCTGGGTCCGCTGGGCTAGTTTTCACTTCTCACTTCCATTCTGTTCCCCACACAGGTGTGGATATGCAAAGCTTCCTCTGGCAAATTGGGAGGTAGGGCTGGAAGGAAAAACCCTGTTTCTGGAAACTTGCTCAGGCTTGTTCAGGACTAGGGTGGTTTAGAAGCTCAGGGAGAAATGTTGAAATCAGTCATTGCAAAATCGCTTTTGCAATAAGTAATGAATAAAAACTGAAGGGAAATCTCTTTCCTCCTCAAAGTAAAAATCTTCCATAGACCTTGTCTAAACAGCTCCTCATAATAGAACTTTAAAGACAACATAAACTGAAGTGTTTCCCAGGGCCAAGGCCAGAACCTCCGGCCATCTTCGGTGGATTCACTCCTTCAGTAAATATCTGTTAAGACCCGGGATGTGGCAATTCAGCCCTGGACAGTGCAGAAGAACAGGAACACGGTGACTCCCTTTACACTCGGACAGTCAATTGTTCTCAATTGCTCCTCAATTGTTCTCTGGCCCTGGTTATTTTCATCATAACATCTGAATTCTGTTATTTTGAACAATTGGGTCTCTCTCAACCCACTCCAATATTACTGTGAAGATCCATATGAATTGTTCACTGCTGTATGGCTGGCATTTAAAATAGTGCCCATATACAGTAGTATCTTAAAAAATTGTTTATTAAAGGACTGAATGACAATGATGTAAACCACCCCAAAACCTTCCAGTTCAAATACAATACAGGGGTGGGCAAATAGGTTTACAGGTGTGGGTACACAAAACAATTTATTCTTGTATCATTATTTATTGAGTATTATATTATTTCCTTGTATTACAACCGTAAACATATTTTGCACACCCTTGCATTATACATAAAGAGAAAATTACAAAGAAGTGAAAGACTTCAAAGAAAAATCAGTAACTTTCTATAGTAGTTAAGTTTTCAAAAGATCGCTTTGAATAAGACCTTCAGAGAAAACTCTCCCCAGCACCTAATCAACTTCCATTTGTGGATTCAAATTGGTGTGAACAAATTTAAATAATTGTGAAAGGAATAGCTAACACTTTTTTTAAATGACATTCTGGAAATAATATGTTTTGATAAACAGAAAATGACAAAGTCTCGAAATTATGCAAAAAAGGCACATGGGAATTGAATATGTGTCAAGAAATCATTTGAGATCAGCAAAAAAAGTACTGGAGTGTTTAATAAAAAGCACCAGAAAAACTGGTTTGTCTTTTTAAAAATAAACATGTTTCTCTTTCTCTTTATTCGAATACAATTTGCACACAACTCGAATGTAATTAAAGATAAGGTTCTAGAAAGAGAACATTAGTAACTGGTAATATAATTTGTAGTGGGAAATGTATATAATTTTTGAATTAACATTTCAAAATCGAAAGAATTAAGTCACAGAGAGTTACTAAACAGGAAAAATATTTGTAATGCGTGTTACAGAGAGCTAATGCCCTCGATGTGTAAGGAGGTTTTATTAATCAATATGAAAAATACCAAAAGAATAAAAAAAGGTGAAGCAAAGGCTTAAAATGGAAAAGAAATACAAAGGTTTTACAATAAATGAAATGACATTCAATCTTATACATAATTGAAAAATGCAAAATAAATTAACAAGATATGATTTACTACCTTAAAAATGGCAAAAATGTGAAGGTGTTTATTATACAATGTTGATTGGTCTATTGCAAAAATATGTGTTCCAATATGAAGTGTAAAAGGAATTTTTATGATCTTGAAGGGCAACTTAGCAACATCTATGAAAATTAAAACAGGTGCACTTATTCCCACAAAACTGCTCTAAAAACTTTTAGATATACTTCCATAAATACAAAAACATGGTAATGGTGAGAGAGAGTAAAGAGAAGAGAAGAAGAAAGAAAAGGAGAAGAAAGAAGAAGGAAAGGAGATGAAGGAGAAGAGGAAGAAGCAGTAGCAGCTACTGCAAAATGTTTATTTCTAGACTGTTAAACTATATAGTGGAATGATATTCAATAGTTAAAGAAAGGAAGTAGTTGGGTATGTTGATATAGAAAGATTTCCAAAATAATAGAAAAAGGTCAGATGGTAACAGTGTTAAAAACATATAAAAAAGAAAAGAAAATATCCATGGATTCTGGAAGAATGTATAAGAAATTATGTTGGTTAGTAAGTGATTATCATTCAGCTCAAAACCCATCCTTCCACACTCTGTTTTGCTGGAGTTGGGACTCTACAAACAATGCTTCTCCTTTACCATTTGACTCCCTGTTAAATTCTGGTGATAGGATCACTGATCATGGTTTTCTTTAAGAAATAAAACTGGAGCCTGGAATATAAGGGAAATGCATCTTTCCAAACATGTCACATCAGTGAAAGTTCAGAATTCTGGAAACCTAGGAATCCCCCAGTGGAAAGTCCAAATGGGTGTGTGTGCAACACCAGTCTTTCCAGTTCCTACACCTGGTAAGTATCCCTGGCATCCACTTTTTAAAGTTCTTCCTCAACTTTCCCCAGATTCCATATCAGCACAGGTATACCAGATGGACAAAATAATAAGTAGACTGGGCTAGTGGGAGAACAGACTTCCAATTTTAGAAAATGAGTTAATTTGAAAATGCCAAGCAAACATTTTGTAGCCACTAGAAGACAAAAAATAGATAGTATGGCAGTGCTTTTAAAATGTTTCTGACCCACAGGGAAAATGGAAAAAGTATATTTTGCATTATGAACTACTAAAACACACACACACTCAGTGAAACAGAAGTCTTATCAAACAATATCTTAACCTTAATAGTGTAATTCACTTTGATGTTTTCTTTTTTAAGTATTGTGTTATTTATGTTTTTTAATTTTTAAATATTTTCAATTACAGTTAATATTCAACTACTTGATATTTATTTCATTTTATTTTATTTCATTTCCTTTTTATTTCATTTTATTCTATATCATCAGAAAGAAAGATGCTAGTTTTGACACACACAAAAACTTTATTTCATAATCTAATAAGGGTGTGAAACTACAATTTAAACAACACTGGCACAAAAGATCACATATAGATAACTCTTTAATCAGATTGACCTGGGTCCTAAATGCAGGCTGATCCACTTAGAATCATTGTTTCTCTAAACTTTGCCTAATCTGTAAAATGGGCCTGTTAATACGTAATATATACATGGTTAGAAAATGAAGTCATATAATGAGTGTAAAGTGTGTAACTTGTTAGGTCCATGGTGACACCGGTGGTCCATTTTCCATTTACTGAAAAAAAACTTACTGAAGGAAACAGATGTGGTCCCTGCCCTCATGTAGCTTTCTGACGGTGAGGTCCATAGCTGAAAACTGCTACTTAATCATGCCATCAAGTCATAGTGAAAGGCCAATCCATATAGCCTTTTACAATGTTTCAACGAGTGAAGGCCTCTGTAGCACAAAGCCAGGAGAAAGGAAGCCACATAAACAGAAGAATCCATTTGTCATGAAGCCTGATTCTCTTACTGTAGTGGTTCTCAACCACAGGTGATTTTATCCTCTAGGGCAGCGGTTCTCAACCTGTGGGTCGCGACCCCTTTGGGGGTCGAACTACCCTTTCACAGGGGTCACCTAAATACATCCTGCATATCAGATATTTACATTACGATTCATAACAGTAGCAAAATTACAGTTATGAAGTAGCAAAGAAAATAATTTTACGGTTGGGGGTCACCACAACATGAGGAACTGTATTAAAGGGTCGCGGCATTAGGAAGGTTGAGAACCACTGCCAAGGGGATATTTTTTTGCTTATCTCAAGATGGGGCGGGTGGGGGGGGAGACTGCTTTTGGCACCTAGGGGTAGAGGCCAGGAATGCTGCTAAACATACTACAAGGCACAGGACAGGTCCCACAACCAAGAATTATCTGGCCCCATGTCAATAGTGCCCAACTTGAGAAAGCCTGTGTTATAAGAACTGAACCATTATGGTTACTGGTGATTGGAGGCATTGGTGTGGGAGTCATTTTTACCTACTTGTGCAATCTCCAAGGTCCCAGTTTCAATGTCCTCATCTGCAAAATGGGTATAATAATATCTGACCATCTCCATAATTGGTTGAGAAGTGCAAATCAATCCAAAGATAAAAAACTTTTAGAAGTAGATTAGGTGGTCAATTTCAAATGGGTACATTATTATTATTATTATTATTGGCCTTTCCATAAAATAAAATTGCCAGCAAACATCAAAGATTCTGTTAATTAAGAGAGATGTATTAAAAAACACAACCTTGGTATAACTATGGCACCAGCTAATTTTCATGACTCAGAATATGGCTCATTTGGCGGGGGTGGGGGTGGGGGGGTGGAGGGGTTACAACATCACGGGTTCAAAAGGAAATCAAAATTAAATTAGTTTCTTACTAGTGCCAACATTCCAAATATCTGATGTAAAAATAAACATAGAATATATTATTACACATTATTCATTCTGTTTATAGATACTTCCCTTCTCAATACTGTCCCAGACCCAGGGAGTCAATAATACAAACCATGCCAAGAATCACGAATTGTGTCTTGCTCAGTACTTGACTATTTTTTTAAGTTAAGGTTCACTTAAAAACCAACTCGTCAGTAGCTGTTATAGAACATGAGAGGGTGAGTCAGTAATTTTTTCCTTTGCATGCTCACACCTCAGTATTGGTGTCTCTCTTGGAGGAGAATTTGTCCTGTAGCTTCCTTTGGTATACTGGTCTGTTCACTCCTTTGTGTCACCAGCACATACTCTGATTGTGAGTCTAGAGGGAACGATCTTGCTTTATCCAAGGTATAGCCTTGTGAAGAGTTGGTATGCAATGCAGTGAATTGAGTTCTGTGAATATTTCTCAAGAGAATTGCCCTCATTGCTTTCAGTCTTTCCTTGCTCTCCTACACATCTGCAGAGACTCTTGGAAGGAAACAAATGTGGTCCATGTCTTCACATTGTTTGATTTCTCACCGTGCAGCCAATAAGTTTAAAAAATGCTGCTAGATCATGCCATCAGGTTATAATCAAAGCAAATTCACCATAGCTCTGGACAACTTTTTGAAAAATAAGGACCTCATTAACATTTTCACTGGAACATCATAAGATCAGCACAAGCCCCACAGTGCAGAGCAAGTTGGGACAGGGCTGTGTGCTAGGTGGGCATGGAGCTGGAACAGTCACAAGGACCAGGATGACATTAGGGAGGAACTAAGATAAGAGTTGATAGATTGGTGGCATTTCAAAGTTACTTAAGCCAAAGGACAGTATACTTAGTAGAGTTAAGACATTCTTTGAGACCCTTTCAAAAATTTATTAAAATATAAATAAGGACAGTCTTGATCAACAGAACCAAGCTTTTCTCCAGTACTTATTAAGAACCAAATCCTGAAATCTAGTGGGTTCTGGGTTTATAGGGATGAAAAACACTTGGCAACTTTCCTCAAAAAACTCATGCTCTATTGAGAAATCAAGGATGTCTACAAATAATGGCCCATAGTGAGATAAATGTTAATGGAGGGGTGCGAGTGCACTGGCTGTGTCTGGGAGGATCATAGAATAGGTAATGCTTAATAGAAGACTTAAAGGGAAGATAGAACAAAACATAGAGAATAACTGGCACAGGGTATGTGATCATGAATTGCAATGATACAAGCTAAGAAGTAAGATTCATATCAGGGGATGTCTGTCAATAATCCTGGAGGTGTTGGCAAGGTCAGACCTTGAAGAGCTATGTATTCCAAGCTATGATGTTTGGGTTTCATAAGAATGCATTTCCCATACTTTGCCATTTATGCACTGATAAATTTTCCCAGATTAAGTGGGGTGCTCACATAGGGTGTTATATTTTTCTTTTGCCATTGCATGGCGCTAAGAAATTAATTTACCATCTACCACCATAATCGGTTACAGAAATTCCTACTGAAAAATAGTTCATATCTTGTTCTTGCCTTTCTGGAAACACCTAAAGCAGCACTTCCTAGGCTCCTTTACTATAGATGAAGGGACTTATTCTAGCTAATAGTCTGGGATATGAATCACTTTAGGGCAGAGACAAGATAATAGCTCTAGTGCATCTTCCAAATCTCTCCACAGTGACTCTGGCGGGCCACATGTGTAGGTGGCATTGCTACAATGTGTCAGCCAGTATTCTGAAATCCTTCATCTGTTCTTGGAAAATGTCACTAGATCAGCAGAGAATTTTGTATGAGTCAGAGATCAACTTTTTAAAAAATATATTTTTTTATTGATTTCAGAGAGAAAGGGCGAGAGATAGAAACATCAATGATGAGAGAGAATCATTGATCCGCTGCCTCCTGCACACCCCCTACTGGGGATTGCGCCTACAATCCTGCCATGTGCTCTTGACCAGAATTAAACCCAGGACCCTTCAGTCTGCAGCCCGACACTCTATCCACTGAGCCAAACCAGATAGGGCCAGAGATTAACTTTTGTATTAAGCCTCTGAGATATAAGGGTTTGTTTGTTACTATAGTTGAACAAACCTATCCTGATTAATACACAATCACTTTAAAAAAATAATATACTTGCAAAATTTAAAAGCAGAAAGAAAATGATCCCAAAATAATGTGTAATCTTTAAAAGTCAATAAGTATACAACAGTGTAGTGACTGCAGGGAGATGGGTGGGTGGGTGTAAATGGAAGCGAGTATATGGGAGATAAATGATGATGGATAAATAATAATAAAATAAAATCAAGAGAAAATAAGTAAAAAAAAATTTAACTCTGAAAATAAATAAAATTCAAGAAGTATAGTATAATGAAGTTCCTGTACTTTATGTATTACTCATTCTGCTTTATATTTAAAAATAATAATATAAGACAAATATTTTTTGTTAAAATATAATATAGATAACTTTACTAAAAGAGGGAGGTGGGAGATGGCTGTACCATGGTTAGATTTATATTTTTAGAAAGACCAATCAACTGCCCATTGAAGGTGAGTTGCAGATGCCAATGAGAAATGACAAAGTCAATGATGAGATGTCTCAGAAGAGCATGGATAAAACAAATGTTGTATGTAGGGCAATAAAGTGTAGTTCACTGCCAAGAATCAGCTTTACGTCTATAAGTGCTATCATCTTGAGGATGATTTTTTTTAAAAATGATTACAGTGGGGCCTTGACTTATGAGTGTCCTGACTAACGAGTTTTTTGAGATACCAGCTATCTCTCGGCCGATTTTTTGCATTGAGTTGATAGAGTAATTTGAGTTAATGGGCTCCTTAACAAGCTCCTTAACGAACTCTGTCTCGGAACGAATTAAACTCGTAAGTCAAGGCCCCACTGTATTTCTAGAAGATGATGGAATTTTAAAGACTGCCAGTTGCTGTGCTCCTGTTACCACATGCTTCCTCCCACTGGACACTCTTCTGAGTCACTGCATCAGTAGGGCCCTCTGTCATCCTGAGCTCCAATCCTCTCAAAGAACTGCCTAATTGCTATATACATTACTAGAAGCCCACTGCACGAATTGGTGCACAGGTGGAGTCCCTCTGCCTGCCCAGTGATGGGAGCCCATAGGGCCGTCTTGCCAAGTCCCGATGGGGGCTGGTTGGCCAGGGGGGAAGGACTGCCAGAGGTTGGCTGGCTGTGGGAGGTTGGCTGTGTCAGCACACTGACCACCAGGGGGCAGCTCCTGTGTTGAGTGTCTGCCCCCTGGTGGTCAGTGCGTGTTATAGCTACCATCCGGTTGTCTGGTCGTCGGGTCATCCAGTTGCAATGGTCGCTTAGGCTTTTATATATATAGATGGGTTGTTCTAAACCAAAAGCTTACTATGAAAGCACTGTAAGGGGATTTGAATACTCTCAGAGTCTATTTTCATCAGTGGATTACAAATTATGGCTGTCATATATGGACAATTTAGTTTTGAAGATCTTTTGAAAGCATACACATAAATATAAAGAGTTTTAATTGCATAACTTATTTAGTAAGTTAGACTAAATATTCTTCAAGTAATAAAAGGCTTAAAATATGAATTTAATGTTCTAGAAGAGTAACACTTTCTAATTGCTATCACATAGCAAATGGGTTATCAGATCTAGACTCTATACTAAACTCTAAATTTTAACCATACTGTGGCTTAAGTGAAAAAAAAGGTGTGAGTAGCAGAGGGCATTAGGAATCCATATGTAATTGGACAGAATCAGATTTCCTTCTTTACCACTGTATTCTAACCTTTTCAAGATGAGTTCAAGAGAGAAGTAAAATGCCAGCCAGCCAGTGAACTGGACATTTTCTCCTGTCCCTTTCACAGCCAGAATTCTGTACAGAATGGGGCGTATGGATGGGAAATGTGGCTTACCAGTTCTAGCTTCATTGTTTCATTTAAGCAGGAATAGCGAGCATTTTGCCAGTACTGCTATGAGATCTGTAATTCCTAATCTCATTGTAGAACTAGGAAACTGTTATACAAATTTTACTAGTTGGAAATGTTCTTTTAATGCATCCTTATCACCTAATTCTCTTATATCCTTTCATGCATACTTTGCTCCTGCTGAACTATTTTTCTCTCAGCTTGGAAGGTTTTTTTCCATCTGTATGTTGTTATTTCAGTGTGCACGCACACACACATACACACCACAATCACACATACTATGGAGATCCGCATCATAATCCTTGCCATTTTATGCTCAGTGGCTCATCTTCCAACTGTTAGCACTTGCCTCTCTTTACCTGAGGGCTTTCTCTGGCCAAGCACAGGCAGGCAGAAAGTGTCAAAGAATTAATACCTCCTTCTTCTGAAGCTACCTTAACCTATGGATGTCAGGAATGGCACACAAAAGCACAATTTCCTTCCCAGTGGCTCCATGGTTGAGCATAGACCTATGAAACAGGAGGTCATGGTTTGATTTCTCCGTCATGGGCATATGCTGAAGTTGCAGGAGGTAGCCAATCAATGATTCTCTCCCATCATTGATATTTCTATCTCTCTCTCTCCCTTCCTCTCTGAAATCAATAAAAAAATATTAAAAACAACAACAACAACACAGCTGCCTTATCCTTCAGAGAGAATTGATCTAAGCTGCTGGCTCAACACTGCTCCTCAGGGCTTCCCATTGGGATATGTCACGCACTGTGCAAACATTCTTATTATCTAAACTTTATTGATTTCCCTCTCTTCTTTTATCTCCCAAATAGGCTACTTGCACTTAACCTCAGATATATAAAATCAGGGGCTACTTCTGGGGAAACCCAAATTAACACACACACTCATTCATACTCACAATTTAATTATAACCTCTGAGAGGAAAATTTCTCTGATGACTCATGCAGAAGAAATTCTCTTTACATCTTAATTCTCAGAGCACAAGGTCTCCACTTTTCTACCTAATGTTCTATGCAGTTTTGCCCATACCAACTTCTCTGTAAGACTGGAAGAGAGAGAGAGAGAGAGAGAGAGAGAGAGAGAGAGAGAGAGAGAGATTGAGAGAGAAGATAATTCTTGATGAAATATAAATTCTTCCCATGCTGCTATTGAAATCCAGTTGAGAAAGAATGAGTCATTTTAAACACTTTTATTATTTTTGGTGTGTGTGTGGGGACTTCTTTTTAAAACAAAGTATCTTGATTTCTTTAAAGGCATTTGACAAGGTTGTGCATGTACTTTTGGGAGATTTGGTGCAACCTGGGACAAGTGATATTTTCTTTGCATGAACATAATGAATTGAACTGTATATGCTGGTAAATGGCTTAGTGTCAACCTAAATAAAAATTCCTAGGAATGCTTCACGTCTCTGACATTGATCTTTGCCTATTAGAATTTTTGGTGAGAAAAAAATTTATACTTTTCTTACTGTCTAATCTATGTTCTTTTTGAGGTTTGGCTAATATTGGTTGAGCTTGACTAAATTTGGCTCTAAGCTGAGGCATCTTACTGTTTATATAAAGATAATATAAATATTTAGTAAAAGTGCTTATCAGAAGATGTCAAAATGCCCCTCATAGATTGAAATAACTGACTGAAACCAGCTAGGTATGTTTAAGAGAGGCCAATGTAAAGTCTGGGGGTCAAATAATCATTTATATTGGTGTGCAACAGCCATGACTGACTAAATGTCTATATATATATAATTTACGTGGTTAGCAGAGTAACCGAGTCAATATTATTTAATAAGAACCGAATTATAGTGGTTAAAAAGAAAATCTAATATAATCTTACATGTCATCAATAGATATGAATCCATTCTTCTGAGAGCCAGGTTCTAATCTAGATGATAATTGAACATGCATTTTTTAGCTCTTTCCAACTCCTCCAAGTTCCACACAAATACTACAGGGGTTCCTCAGAGAGTCTCTCACAGGCATTCACAGCAGTGAGGAGAGTCCAGCATTTTTCTGTTGTTCGCCGTTCCTTGTTTTCTGGAGAGTCCATCCGATATCCCACCAGTGGCATAAGGATAATGTGTTGAAGCCCTCTTCTGTCCACTCTCTCTTCTGAAAATGTAGCTCTCTAGAGCTCAGCTCCAGCATAAGATTAGTGCTTTGCTACATGTGTATCCCACATGAAGAAAACACTCCATCTCCTTGGCGACATAGACTAAGAACAAGGTTACGTCATGCTCTAGTGCCCTGGGGATTATAGTCTCCTGCACAACATAGTTACTCAGGTTTGAAGACAATGGAAAACAATTCATGGATGGCAGACAGTTGTCTAAAAACTCTGATGCTGGCTTCTTGTACTTGCATAAAACTTCATGTGACCATATTTTTCCTTCAGAATATTTCATGCACATCCATTCATAATGGATGCCCCCTCAGACATGGCTAGGAGGCCTGAATTCTATGGTAGGTATCACTAAGACTCAAACTAGGACTCCCTGCTGGGCTCAGCCACAATGGATTTAAATTGAGCTCCAGCCATTACTTAATTGCTTCACCTTGGCAAAGCTGACTTACCTTTCAAAGCCTCAACTTTCTTATCTGTAAAATGGGGATACTAGTACCTAGTTAAGAGATAGTAAATGAATTTTCATGGTAAGTAAATGAAATGATACCCAGAAAGTACTTAGCACAGTACTGGGCACAAACAATTTATCAATGGATGGTAACTTCTATTATTATTTCAATAATAATTACTATTATGCATTCATAGGTCATTCTGCATGTATTGACCGTTGAGGAGTCTGTGCTGACCTCAAAAAAAATTCACATCTAGGGCTACCTTCCTATAGGATGATGTCTACATCAACCATTCAGGAGTCTTTGCTCATAGACGTTTGGGCTATGTGTGATATTTTACAGTCTTTAGAGCTAATACCATAGAAACAATGGACTATTCTACATAATCCACTTGAACCAAATGTAAATGACAGTGTTTAACTTGAAGTTCAGAGCATAGAGTTCCATGTAAGTTTATTATGCTTCTCAAAGCAATTTTTATTCACAGAGTGAGGAAAAAGATCTCTAGCTACCTCCACCAAATCAAACTTAATTTATTCCTGAAGTTTAGTGATCAAAGTATCTGAAAAACTGGAATAATAAATTTGTGGAGCAATATTAACCATAGAAATGTGTTTGAACACAGCATTTTAAAAAGCTGTTGTCATTTCATTAGAACTATATATTTTGAGGGGAAAACTCTTACTATGAAGATGGCCATCACTCTATTTCTTCTGTTGGTCAGTAAAGACCGTACCACATTGGTCACTTAATAGAAAGGTTCACAAGATAGAAAAGGTCTATAAGACGGCAACCTTGAAATATGTGTTCAAACTGAGGGATCTGAGTACTTTCTCAAATAGCCCAAGTGGAGATACTGTTTTTATATGTTAGTGATGGATACTATTTTAGTTGCTGATGGTAGATTCTTCATAGAAGTGTAGAAATCACGGGGAAAAATTACTCATGGTTTAACTTGTCTAAAAATAGAATGAATTGCTTAACAAAGTAATGCCCTTTGGACTTCAAAGGAACCTTCCAGTTGCGCTTTTTTTGTTTTGTTGTTTATTATGAAACAAATCTAGGCAGGTTGAGTGATCTCCAGTTTCTTTTAAGAAATATCAGAGGTAGAACTAAGACCAAAGTCCCTGACTTCCTATCTCATCCTCCCCACAACTAACTTACTCCTTTGCCCTGGAAGTGGCTCATCTGGCAAGGCAGTTACTTAATCATTCACCTCAGAAGGCTCCTCAAATTCTGTACTGAAGGTCCAGCTTATTCCCAAAAAGCCTCATGAATTTGATTTTTTACTTTGGGTTTATTTTTATTCTAAATGTATTTATTTAATATTTTTCTTCTATACCCAGTTAAGGAGACAAGTCCAGTGATCATTCACTGGGATGTCAAGCAATATCATATTCCTGAGGCTGGCTTTCAATTCCTCTACTCACCTCATGCAGACCAGAAGTAGTTATGCTTTATTTTTTATGTCAGTGAACATCTACAAGATGGATGTCATTCTAGTACAAGCACAGTGTGTTCTACAGTGACTTTATTTTTAAAAATTTTATAGATATATCTAATTGATTGTGTTTGGGGATAGTCCTATGTATTTCCCTTAAAAAAGTTTGTAATCCCCTATATGGTTGGCTGCATCTAAGATTGTCCCACGGATCCTCTGAGCTGTTCTTACAGTTCTAGTTATATCTAGAAGAGGAGGTCAAGCCATAACTGACTCCATGTTTGTACTGGCTATACCAAAGAAGAAACAAGCCCCCCACCAAATTGAACAGTAGCGGGAGGACTTCTATTGGGCTAAGAAAGAAAAATAGTTCTGGACAAGTTGTTCTTTACTCCCTGAGCCTCTTGCTGTTTAAGTCAGTTAGTCTCTGCCTTCAACTTAAGCAAACAACTTTGTGTTCTGAAATAGCTTTCGGGAGGGACAATAAAAATGCAATGGAGTTTGGAAGGAATAAATATCTTTTGACTACTAGCCCACTGAGCACTTACAATATTCCCCAAGTATTCCTGAAAATGATTCCCATTCAATGAATGAGTAAATGAAAGCCAAGAAATGACAGCCAAGAAAATCAATAACTTGAATAAGGTTCCAGTATCTTTGGAGATAATACAAAGGACCACTGCTTATACTTTCAAAGTCCTGCTGGAGCCTTGTCTAATGGGTCCATCCAAGGCTGTTCTCTAAGGCAGGGGTTGGCAAACTATGGCCTGTCAGCCAAACCTGGCTCGTGACATGTTTTTATAAATAAAGTTTTATTGGAAAACAGCCCTGCTTTTTGCTTATGTATTATTTATGATAGCTCTTGTACTATAATAATAGTGCTGAGTAGATGCAACACACACCTGTTTGGCCCACAAAGTCTCACATAGTTTCTGTCTGGCACTTTACAGAAAAGTTTGTTGACCTTTATTTGAATTACTGTTTCCTACAAATTAGGGACTAGACTTTAAGTTATTTGTTTACTCAGAGCTTTGTTTGACAGACATGTAAATGGTTTGTGTCATTAAAATAAATAACTAAATAAATACCCCAAAATTTCCGTCTTTTTACCTGTTGGACACTAACCAGTTTTGCATCTAACCTAGCAATATTATTTCAGCATTCATTCTTTATCTGTCTTTCAAAAAATTGTGCTGGTTCCTTCATTAGTGAATTAAATAAATTTTGACTCATGCTCACTATATATTTGTTTCAGATCAGTTGTGAAAATTACACTTTGACATAGGCAGACCTGTAATTGGGGAAAAAATTAAGGTATCTGATTTTAAAACCCATTTTAATTCCGCTTCCTCCTCATCTGTGGAAATTAAAAGACATGTTGATGAGCCCTTTCACCGTGATGTTAAGTTGGTAGAGCCAGAGATCATAAAAATTGTTTCTCCTTCACTTGAGCTTGAGTTACTTGGGCAAGAGATCTTATGTAAGTCTAATAAACACATCTTAACAAATAGCTGCATTCAATGATGATGAAAATTAACTTTCCTTTCAGGCCTCAGCAAGCAGAAATCTACTTGGAAGACAAATCAAATGGCTCAGCTCTTTTGTTGTTGTTGTTGTTTAATTTTCCATACTCACAACACTACCAGGATCTACAATCCTTCTAGTCTCCAGGGTCCAACTGGAGGAGAAAAAAGCCTCTTGCCAGTAGGTGGCTTGTGCAAGCTACTTACTCAAAAATGCAAGGAGCTTGAGTAACAGCAGACCAAGCGGTCTCATAGACAAGGCTCTTCTTTAATCGACCTTTGACTGGCATCAAGTGAAAAGGAATTGTTTTCTTCTGTAAAATAAGAATTATAAACTTACTTGCAGACATGTGAGAAATTGAACAATATATTTAAAATGTCTGCAGTTTAGTAGACCTGCAATCAATGTAACCACTACGGAGTCTTCCCTCCTACTCTTGGTCCCATCAAGTATATACCATATACCATATTTCTCCCATCAGTGTGGGAGAGTGAACATAAATTTAGTAGGAGCTCTAAGATATACTTGCAAAGAGGACATGGATACAGTCTATAGTTTCTCCTATTCTGCCAGGAAGGTCTCTTAGGCTATAGTATTTTTGTTCTATCAATTCTAAGATAATATTCATATCTTAGCATATTGATGGCTAGCATGATCTTTTCTAGATGTGTTCTAAGCTGCATCACAAAAATTCTCTCATTCTCCCCTTTCATCTATGGGGAATTTTTATTTTCTCTGTTGGCAAGCATCTACCTATTAGAATTGTTATTCCCAAGTGATCCATTACATTAAAATGCTTCCAAATTACCCACAAACCTTCAGCATATTCTCACATATGTTTTTCTGAAATGAGAAAGTCCCCTAAAAAAATCTCTGTTCTTCTTCCTGGGCCATTTCCCTGCATATTTTGTTGACAGAAACTGGTAGCCAGCATAATTAGCAGTGATTTACATATGCTTTCTATTGTCCATTGCAGCTTTTCTGTCAAATGCACTGTGCTAATATATATCGTACTCTAGGACATGGTCTCTAAACCACTTTGCAGGAGACAACAGTCTCAGAGATGCTTCAAAGGGCATGCCTATAAGGCCTATGAGAGGTGAAGCCACCTAGAATACATATTCCCATTGGGTGGGTGGTTTTTACCCTCCAAAAGCTCTTGATCTTTTTGTATCCCTAAAATTTGTAAAATCCACATTCCAGGAAGAATACTTGTGAATTCCTTGTAAAAATTACCACTCGGTGAAATTGTTTCTCTTTTTATTGGGGTGTAATTGAAAGATAACATTATATTAGTTTCAGGTGTACAACGTAATGATTAGATATTTGTTTATATTGCAAAATGATCACCGCAATAAGTCTGTCTAATTAACATCCATCACCACACATAGTTATAATTTGTTTTAAGAGCTAGTCTCCAAGGCTCTTTCAAATATGCAATACAGTATTACTAGTGATAGTTGCCACACTGTACATTACATTCCCATGACTTATTTTATAACTGGAATTTCAAGCTTTTGCCCCCTTCACCAGTTTCACCCACCCTCACCCTTTACCTCTGGCAACCACCAATTTGTTCTGTTTCTATGAGTTCTTTTTTTTTTTTTGCTTGTTTGTTTTTCAGTTTGCACATATAAGTGACATCATACAGTAATTGCTCTTTGTCTGGTTTATTTAACTTAGCATAATGTCCTCAAGGTCCATCCATGTTGTCACAAATGACAAGATTTCACTCTTTTTTATGGCTGCATAATAAGCCATTGTTTTTGTTTATTTGTTTTTTTGTTTGGTGTGTGTGTGTGTGTGTGTGTGTGTGTGTGTTTGTGATATTTTCTTTATCCATTTATCTGTTGGTGGACACTTAGGTTGTGTCCTTGTCTTGGCTATTATAAATAATGCTGCATTGAACATGAATATTGATATCTTCAAGATATTGGTTTCAATTTTCTTTTTATATGTATGCAGAATCAAGATTGCTAGGTCATATGGTAGTTCTAACTTTAATTTTTTGAGGAACCACCATACTGTTTTCCATACTGGTTGCACCAATTTATATTTCTAAATGCTTCTCCGCAGGGGAAGGGAGATAAGTTTTCTTGATTATAAGCTGGTTGTTTAACACATTATTTTATTTAACCCCCCAAAACCCTGTGAGATAATTTAGTGATATTTCACATAGGGGTGAAGAAATAGAAACTAAGAGGGGTTAAAGAACTTATCAAGGATTCTGGCTAGTAGGAGGCAGAGCTGGTGTTCAAATCCAGGCTGGAGTACAAAGTTGATGTTTTTACCTACATTTTAGGACATTGCCTTTCAAATTTTAGTGTGCATAAAAACCACATATTCCTGGGTCTCAATCCCAAAGTTTCTGTTTTAGTGGTTCTGAAGTAAATATTTGCTACCCAGTGTTTTGACAATGCTGATCTGTAAATCACACCTTGAGACGAACTGAGCTAAACCATGTTGTTTTAGCAAATGCACATTCAGTAATATGATAGGTGACCCTGGCCAGTGTGGCTCAGTTCGATGAGCATCGTCCTGTGCACCACAAGGTCACTGGTTTGATTCCTGGTTTCAGGCTTGATCCCCAATCCCCATTGGGGTACATGCAGAAGGCAGCAAACCAATGTTTTTCTCTCTCGCTGAAATCAATAAAAACATATTTAAAAATAATCTGGTAGGTGTCCTCTATATATATCAGAAGTGAATTCTTCTTAACTTCTTAGTTTGAGTTATATTTGGTTATAAATTCAGTATACCCATTAAGGGATATGGATGTTGTCCAGTTACTTGATGTAATGTTAATAACAGTGTTTTAGAGCTTGAAAGGAACTTAAGGATTGTCTCATTCAACCTCTTCATGTTACAAATGAGAAAGTATGACTTGCTCAAATTTATTGGAGAAATAAATTTTCTGGCTCAATAAACGTGATGGTTATTCAACTCATCCATTCCTGGCCAACTGAATTGTTTAAAAACCAGAGCAGAATAATTTGGACCAGTTTGTGATTAGAGCCCACCTTGCAATAGTTTCAGAAAACAGATGTTTATAAATTCATCATTTTCACTTACATATCAAGCTGAGAGTGTATGTGGCCTGGATTGGCATTTCGTTCAGAATTTGGTCATGGAATCTCTCTGATTAGTATGTGTGGGAAGAGGTATGTGCATCCATACAAGCTATAGGGTGTTTTATTGTGTTTTTCCTGAACCTGGTCCAGAGATCCTGACTCAGTCAAAATTTTCCATCACAGGTTGCTTTAAAGTAACCCTGATCTAGACTTACTTTTACACTTGTCCCTAGTTCTTCAGTCTTTTTTGTTTGTTTGTTTTTACCTAGACCTTCTAAATTATATATAAGCAGGTCAAGGTAATCTGTACATATCTCTTTGTTTACAAATATGGTATAAGGAACTTTTTTTCATGATTGAGTTCATTTTAATGGGGTTTGCTCTCATTACTCGCAAAAGAGCTCTTCTGGGTGTTTGGGGAGTGGTGGGGCAGCACTGAGAAATAGAAGGAGATCGAGTCTAATTAAGGGGCTAACAAGGCTCATTTTCAAATGTCTAAAACTGGGCCGATGCCTTGGAGGGGAGTATTTTTTTTCTGGGATGCCAGAAATCCTTGTGGATGGGGAGGAGATTTTAAGGTTTTCCTTGACCATATGAATAAGTGGAGAAATAAAACATAAGTTTGCAACTGAACAGAAAATTTACATCCAGAGTCGAATTATCATTGTAAGAAAGTCACTAGGAAATCTGTAAGAGTGGCAGCCTTCAAGCAGAACTAAGAAATAAGAGCTTAGAGGTGAGAAGGACAGCTGTTTTACTGTACAGCTTCTGCAAACTACTTGTATTTTTACTACATAAATACATTAATTTTTCCAATAAAATAATATCAAAGTTTTATTTTCACAGACATGTAAGCACAGTTGAAATTGTATATGATAAGAGACTGAATACAGTTAACTCCAAAGAGACTTTATTGGTCACACATGAAAATGAAACTGCTCAGAGGGATACTCTTAGACCTCCAAATGTTCATAGCATCTTAAAAATTGCCTCATGGGAACACATTACTTCCAGAGATAATGCAACTAAGAACATGTATGAGGGTCCCAGGCTCAGCATTGTAAGGTATAGAAATATTTTTAAATATATTTTTATTGATTTTAGAGGAATAGAGAGGGAGAGAGAGAGAGAGATAGAAACATCAATGATGAGAGAATCACTGATCGGCTGCTTCCTGCATGCCCCACCCTGGGGATTGAACGTGCAACCCAGGAATATACCCTGACCAGGGATCAAACCGTGACCTCCTGATTCATAGGTTGATGCTCAATCACTGAGCAATGCTGGCAGGGCACCAGTTCTATTTTATACTAGAGGCCCGATGCAGGGAATTCGTGCAAGAGTAGGCCTTTCTTCCTCCAGCTGCTGGTACTGGCTTCCCTCTGGCACCTGGGACCCGGGCTTCCCTCTGCCCACTGGCAGGCACCTGGGACCTGGCTTTCCTCCCAGCCCCAGCTTTGTCTGGTCTAATTAGCATATTATACTTTCATTATTATAGATAAGTGGTTCAGAGATTAAGGCAATAGTAAATAGCTATTATGGTAGAACTAGGACTGTCTGCTTCCAAAGCCTGGTTTGCTTGCCCTTCATAACAATATAGCCTATCTCCACACTGTTTTTAACTTTGAAAACTGAATTCTCAAAGGCATCAGAAGTTGTCAAAGAGGAATGGAGAACCCTATCATCAAGTAACCTCTACTATACTCTCCATGATTCAATCTATCTAATCTTCTAAACCTTCATTAGCCCTTACTTTCAACCTCCAAATTTCCCCCCTTTCCTTCCCTCCTTCCCCCAAATGTCTTCTATTAAAAAGAGAATTACTTTCTTACTATTCTATAGTGTCACTTTTTATAAATCAAGTGTATTTTCAGTTTTGTATTATTGGTTTATTTATCTATCCCAATCTTAACATAAATACTACCTTAAACTTTACTATAACCCCAACTCTAAACCCAACACTAAACTAGTCCTAATTTAAATCTAACCCTAATTCCAACACTAATTCTCACATGAACCTATTATTAGTTCTAGTCCTAACTCTAACACTAAAGCTATTACTAACCATAAAGCTAGCAAAATAATAACCCCGATCTTAAGTCCAACATTAATCCAAATGAAAGCTAACACAAATACTAACCCTACATCTAAAGTTAACCCTCAAATTAAAAGATAAGCGAGACCTATTTCTAACTTCCAGTCTAAACTTAACACCTTAACCCTAAATCTAACCATAAACCTAACCCCAACTTTCTGAGATTATTGAAACTTTCTTAATGGCCCTGTATAAGATCAATCTTTGTACATTCCCCATGTAGTTTGAAAGGAATGTGTATTTTATAATTGTTGGGTGCTATGTTCCACACATAGTTATTAAACGCTCATGCTTGTTAAACAAATTGTTCAAATCTCTCTTAATTTTATTAATTTTTTTCTGTTTTTTTTTTCCTAAGAAAGTGTTGTTAAAATTGCCTAAAGATGAGTTTTAATTCTATAGTATCCATTTATCCCATTTTTGGTAAAAATTTGCTTATTTGAGGTTCTCTAATTTTCAGTCACCGTGTGTGAGTTTGTTTGTGTGTGTGTGTGTGTGTGTGTGTGTGTGTGTGTGTGTTTGAAGGAGGGCAGCATAGCAGAAGAAGGAAGAGTTGCTCACTCTCTTGGAACCATAAACCACCACATGAGCAAGCATGGGCTAGCCAAATGAATGATGAGACATTGTGAAGAAAGCTAAGTCTATCCATGACCACCCAGGCTCTAGTCCACCATCCCACAGTCAGAAAGCCCAGCCAATCTCAGCAGAACTGCCTTCCCAACACATAGCTGATTGTGCAGGCATAACAAAGCCCAGGTGAGGGCAGCCCAAACTGATACCCATTCAAGAGCAATGCTAAACACTTACGGTTTTTAACCACAAAATTCTGTGATGGTTCGTGATGCAGGACTAGGTAACTGATACAACATTCATATCTTAACAGGATTTTGTGGTAATTTAAAATAGAATTCACAAAATTCATGGGTGAGCAAGTTCTTCACAAATATATTTACAGTTTTAATTCTTCATGTTTAACTTTATGTACATCAATGTTTGGACTTTTACTGATTTCATTCTGAGAATTTGAGGCCATTTGACCACCCACTTCAGAAAACAACCAACCATCCCTCTGCCAACTTCTATTCAAAGTTCTAACTTTAAAAGAAATCCTATCTCGTGGTGGAGAAGTTGAAGGATATTTCCTACAGACCTCAACATTTTCAAAGATGGGTTTCAAATCTCAGCTTTTACCTGTGTCATATTCAGATATTGCACATGTTTTCTTGGGACTAATTTCTCCCTTTCAAACTCATGAAATACTAGTACTTCCACAAGTCAGGAGCTATATGCCTTATTGTGTGGTAGTTACATTTTAAAATATGTGTTAATAATAAATACTATGAAAAAGAAGAAAAAGAAACTAGGCTAAACCTTTGATGTCACTTCTAACAATTGTTTCCATTTCTTGTAAGAACTCCTAGCACAATAAATCAAGCAAACATTTCCATCATAAGTACATTTATTATTTCCACATGGGGTGTATATATGTAGTATGTGTAATTAAATTTGCTTTCAAATTAGAAATGCTTTAAATCTCACACAGAGTCATTTCTTTTTCATCAGGGGGTCCTGTCAGCCAGGATTTTCTCATGGAAACTGGAGAGACCCAAAGCAACTTTACAACTGTGCTCCTTGGAGAATTAAGTTCATATCTTTGGTACTTGCATAGCTTCTTCTTTTTTTTAATCCATGAAGGAATGTGTATGTCTGATTCATTGGGTTTCCATGTCCTTGCCCATCAATCTTTCATTCTTTCTATTTCCCAAATTGCCTTAGTCCTTGGAAGATACTGCTCTCACCTCCTTGGTGTTTGTCCACCTAGAACCTTTCTCTGCAAGATTCCTTTAAACAAAGCATTCCTGGGCCTTACCAGGACATTGCCTCATGTTCCTGCTCCCAAGTGAGTAAGTAGATCTAAGGATCATCACTGTAGTTGTGTGGAACATGAATTTCATATTACATAAGCTCCATTCGAGCACTTGCTTTGTGACCATGGAGTTATTCAACCTCATCTTAACTATTAAAGGTGGTAATAACGTCTTCATGCCAAGATCATTCTGAAAATGCAACATAATATTTTTAAACAAATAGTAGAACTTAATAGAATGTAATTGCTTTTATTAGCAATAATACTGGTAGAGTAGAAAAAAACTTTTTTAACGTAAAAATATCAAAAAGATATAAATCACCTAGGTTGTACTTTGAAACCTGTTTACTAAGTTGGCTAACACTGTGTCTAAGAAAAGAAAGTGCATTGTAGAGATCATACACTTGGGATTCTGGGAAAACTTTACCATTGCTGAAGCTCTCTCTTTAATGTCTTTACTAAGTTTGTCAACAGAAATGCCTGTTCTCCCCACCACTGCTTTTTCATTTTATTCTGCAGTTGTATGTTTCCATTGCTCCACTGAACCTGCAAACATTAAAGTGCCATCCAAATTGTCAAGGCCAATGTATGTGTTCTATTTTCCTACCTAAATGCTCCATATTAGACAACTGACCATCACTATTTTTCATATTTTAACCATTTTAAGTTTACAGTTTAGTGGCATTAAGTCCCTTTACTTTGTTGTGCAACTATCACCACTATTTATCTCTAGAATGTTGTTTTTTTTCATCTTGCAAAAATGGAAATGCTATACCCAATAAACAATAACTCAATAACTTCCCTTTTCCCCTCTCCCTCAGGCTCCTGATAACCACCATTCTAATTTCTGACTCTATGAGTTTGGACACTCTAGGTATCTAATGTAAGTATAATCATGTAGTATTTGTCCTTTTGTGACTAGCTTGTTTCACTTAGCATAACATCTTCAAGGTTCCTCCATGGTGTAGCATATGTCAAAATTTCACTTCTTTTTAAGGCTAAATAATACTGCATTGTATGTATATACCATATGTGTCTTATCCATTCATCTGTTGATGGACAATTGAGTTGTTTTTACCTTTTGGCTGTTGTGAACAATGCTGCTATGAACTTGGGTCTATTAACATTACGTAAGTCCCTTATAATTCTTTTGAGTATATACCCAGTAGTGGAATTGCTGGATAATATAGTAATTCTATTTTTAATTTTTTGAGATACTGCTATACATTTTTTTAATAACAGCTACATCATCTTACATTCCTATTGGTGGTGCACAAAAATTCTAACTTCTCCATATTCTTGCCAACAGTTGTTATGTTCATTACTATGTTTGTTTATAATAGTAATCCTAATGGGTATGAAGTAGTAGCTCATGGTGGTTTTATTAGCATTTCCCTTATTATTGGTGATGTTGAGCATCTTTTCATATGGCCGTTGACCCTTTATAATTGTATCTTCACCAGAGAAATGTCTATTCAAAGTCCTTCCCTTTTTTAATTTAGTTGTTTGGGTTTTTATTGTTGAGTTGTCAGAGTTCTTTATATATTCAGGATATTAATACCTTACTAGTTATATAACTTTAAAATATTTTCTTCCATTCTGTGGGTTGCCTTTTTACTGTGTCAATAGTGTCCATTGATGGGCGAACTATTTAATTTTTTTATTTTTATTGATTTTTTTACAGAGAGGAAGGGAGAGAGAGAGTTAGAAACATCGATGAGAGAGAAACATAGATCAGCTGCCTCCTGCACACTCCCTACTGGAGATGTGCCCTCAACCAAGGTACATGCCCTTGACCGGAATCGAACCTGGGACTTTTCAGTCCACAGGCTGATGCTCTATCCACTGAGCCAAACCAGTTACGGCTAATTTTTAAAAAAATTATCTAGTTATTTTTGATGCCTGTGTTTTTGGGGTCATATCCAAATGAATCATTGTGAAATCCAATGCCATGAAGCTCTGCTCCTATGTTTTATTCCAAGAGTTTTATAGTTTTAATTTTTACATTTAAGTCTTGATCCTTTGGTGTTAATATTTGTATTTGGTATAAGGTAAGGTTCCAACCTTATTATTTTATTCATTAGTTTTATTGAAAAGATTGTTCTTTTTCACTTAATGATTATGGCACTCTTGTTAAAAATCATTTGACTATATATGTAAAGGTTTATTTCTGGACTCTCTATTCAATATCTTTGGTCTTTGTATTTGTATTTATGACAGTACCACACTCTTTTAATTACTATAACTTTATAGTAAGTTTTGTCATTTTAACAATACGAAGTTTTCCAAGCCATGAATATGTGATGTTTTTCCATTTATTGGCATATACTTTAATTCCTTTAACTATCTTTTGTAGTTTTTAGTGTATGTCTTTTGCCTTCTTAGTTAAGGTTACTAGTATTCTTAAGAATTTTAATTCTTTGATGCAATTATAAATGGATTGTTTTTCTAACTTCCTTTAGAGATTGTTCATTATTAGTGTGCAGAAACACAACTGATTTTTTGTGTTGATTATATGTCTTGCAAGTTTTCTCAAATCACTTATTATGGCAGTTATTTTTTGTAGATTTTTTAGAGTTTTAAATACATGCAAGATCATGTCATTAGGGCAAAGATAATTTCACTTTTTTCCTTTCCATTTGGATGTGTTTATTTTCTTGCATAATTACTCTGGATAGGATTTTCAGTGCTATGCTGAATAGGAGGGATGGAAGCCTTTCACTATTGAGTATGATGTTTCCCGTGGGCTTTTTATATATAGACTTTATTATGTTGAGACAGTTTCCTTCTATTTCTAGTTCATTGAGTGTTTTTATCCTGGAGTGTGTTGAATTTTTCAAATGCTTTTTCTGCATCAATTGAGATGATAATGTGGTTTTCTTTTTTCTTTATTTTGTTAATGTGGTACAATATGCTGATTGATGTTCATATATTAAACCATTCTGGCATTCCAAGAATAAATCTCACTTGGTCATAATGTATAATTATTTTATCATGCTGTAGAATTCTGTTTGCTAAAATTTTGTTAAGGAGTTTTGCATCAATAAGCCTCAAAGAGGCTCTGTCTGGTTAGCTCAGTTGATTAGATCATCATCCCAAAGCACCAAGGTTGTGGGTTCAAACTTACGGTCAGGGCACATGTAAGAATCAACCAATGAAAGTATCAATAAGTGGAACATCAAATCTCTCTCTCTCGTTCTCTCTTTCTTCCACCCTCTCCTTCTCTAAAACAAATCAATCAATCAATAATTAAAATTTAATAATAATCCTCAGGGATATGGGCCTGTAATTATCTTTCCATGTAGGGCCTTTGTCTGGCTTTAGTATTATGGTAATGTGGGACTCAGAGGATGAGTTATGAAATGCTCTCTATTTCTTAATTTTTGGAAGCGTTTGTTAAGGATTGATTTAATTCTTTTTTCTAAGATTGTTAGAATTTACCTGTGAATTATCTGTTCCTTAGCTTTTCTTTGTTGATTGGTTTTGAATATTGACTCAATCTCCTTACTAGTTATAAGTCTGTTCAGATTTTTTATTTCTTTATGATTACATCTTGGTAGGTTGTGTGCTGCTAGGAACTTATCCACTTTATCTAAGTTATCCATATTGGGGGCATACAATCATTCATTGTGCTCTTATAATATTTTTTTATTTCTATAATTTTCTTTTTAGATTCCACATATAAGTAAAATAATATGGCATCCTTCTTTCTCTGTCTGTCTTATTTCACTCAGCACAATACCCCCTAGGTCCATCCATGCTGTTGCAGGTGGCATGAATCATTTCTTTTTAATGGCTGAGCCATATTCTACTGTATATATGCACCAGTTCTTTTTTATTTTTTTATTTATCTATTGATGGAAACTTAGCTTGCTTCCATATCTTGGCTATTGAAAATAATGATGCAATGAACATATGGATGTGTATTTCCTTTTGATTTAGAGTTGCTGTTGTGTGGGTTTTTTTTGGTTTTTTTCAGAACTGGAGCTGCTGGGTCCTTCTTTGTCTCTTGTTATGCTTTGTTTAAAAGTCTGTTTTGTCTGGTAAAAGTAAACACTACCTGAGATTTTTGTTTTGTTTTCATTATTATGAAATATCTTTTTTCATTCTTTTACTTTCAGTCTACATATATTTTTCTGTCTGAAGAGAATCTGTTATATACAACATATGTAAAGTCTTGTGTTTTTATCCATTGAGCCACCATATGTCTTTTGATTAAAGCATTTAATACATTTCGATTTATAGTACTGTAATTGTTGGTAGATATGTATTTATTGCCATTTTATTATTCATATTTTACCCTTTTTTTCTTTCTTCTTAAAGAAGACCCTTTAACAGTTCTTGTAATGCTAGTTTAGTGGTTATGAATTCCTTCAGCTTTTTCTTGTCTGGTAAGCTCTTTATCTATTTTTTCCATTCTAAGTGATAGCTTTGTTGGGTAGAGTAATCTTAGCTGTAGGTCCTTGCTTTTTATCTCTGAATATCTCATGTCAATCCCTTCTGGCCTGCAAAATTTCTGTTGAGAAATCAGCTGACAGTTTTATGAAAGCTCCCTTACAGGTAAATAATTGTTTTCTTTTGCTGCTTTTAAGATTTCTATACTGTCTTTAACCTTTGCATTTTTATTATGATGTGTCTTGGTGGGGGGCTCTGGTTTCCTTTTGCTTCTCTGCACTTCCTAGATTTGTGTAGCTTGTCCTTTTACCAGGTTAGGGAAGTTTTCAGTCATTATATATTCAAATAAGTTTTTAGTTTCTTGATGTCTCTCTTCTTCTGATACCCATATGATGCAGATATTGGTACACTTGATATTATCTTAGATGTCCCTTAAAGTATTCTCATTTTTTAAAAATTATTTTTCCTTTTTGTTGCTCTGATTAGGTATCTTCTGCTATTTTTAAAATTGCTGATTCAATCTTCTGCTTTATTTAATCTTCTGTTGATTCTTTGTAGTGTATTCTTCATTTTAAATATTGTATTCTGCATTTCTGATACTTTTAATGGTTTCCATGTCCTATTTTATGCTTACTATCTCTTTCTTGTTTTCACTGAGTTTATCCATTCCTTCCCTATGTTTTTGAGCATCCTTACAATCATTGTTGTGAACTCTGTGTCAGGTAGATTGCTTGCCTCCATTTTATTTAGTTCTTTTTCTAAGGATTTCTCACATTCTTTTATTTGGGGCATGTTTCTTTGTCTCCCTATTTTGGCTGCTGCTCTGTATTTGTTTCTGTTTATTAGGTAGATCATTTCTGTCTCCCAGTCTGGCTATGATCTGGGCTTTATGTATTAGGTGTCCTGTGGGGCCCAGAGGCACAATCTCTCTGATCACCTGATCTAGGAGCTCCAGAAATGTCCCTTCTGTGAATTATGTGAGCCCTCGTGTTGCTGTTGAATCTTGATTGCTCTGGGTCCATCCATGAGGGAGGTTAACCCACAGGCTAGCTGACTGTGAGGCTTTCTCCTAACCACAGTGTACAAGATGCTGTTCAGGGTTGACCCCTCAAAGCAGAATTTTCCCCTGCAGAAGCTGGTACCTGCCAAGATCTTCCTTCAGGTGTGCAGCTTCTGGAGCTAATTGGGCCATGCTCTGTTGTGGTGTGAAGCCAACACTGGGTGTGTTTGTTCTGGGTACTCTTGGAAGGGACTTCAGTTCAGATCAATGTCAGATGCTGCCTGTGACTGGCCCTGAGATACCTGTTCGGAGCTACAGAGTGATCCATGGTTAGTGGCTGCTTTGGTTGGGCCTGGGTGCACATGGGAAGGGCCAGTCTGCATACTGAGGATAGCTTCCACCAGTACTTAACATAGGGCAGGTCAGCAAAAGACACAGGGCACCCCAAGATCTGCCTCCACTGGCCAGCTGCCTGTTGGCCTCAGTCACTGAAAGAGCCTCTGGTGGTATGTGAGTTGCATGAGGTAGGTTTTCAGTGAGTCACCAGGATGATGCAGATTCAAACGTGCTGCCAGTGCTGGATCTGAGACCACTGAGCAAAAGTCTCAGAGTACATCAAGGTCAGCTGCCACCTGCCTAGGCCCTCTGAACCTTTGCAATAAGGTGGGGTCCAGGGAGTTGCCAGGGTGAGGCAAGTAGAGTTCATCAGGGTAAATCAGATTAAGATTTGGCTGGGTGGAGGGAAGATTCTGCATAAGGATGGTGTCACTTTTCAGGTTACACAGGGAAAAGAGGCCCTCACCTTAGAGCCACACAATTCAGTTTCTCTCTGTGCATTTCTGATAACCCCTGAGTTTTCTTGAACCTTCTCAAGAACCTTCCAAGAAAGACTGAATTGTGGGCCTAGGCTGGTCACAGCTAGCTGATTTCTCTGTAAGGTATAGGGCACAAGTTTGACGTAGGGTGGGACTACAGGGAGGTGGGAGGGTAGGGCTTGTGTGTCTCTCAGGTTGATGCCTTACAGAAGGCGTGCTCAGCCCTGCAAAGTTGGCTTCTGTGGGCACAGTGGGAAAAGGACTCAGCACGGGGACATGAAAGCTATCCTTCCAGCCCTCTCCCTGAAGACACACAACTCAATCTTTCCCTCAATGACTTCAGTCTGCTCTGAGCCATCATCTCTTTGCTGGAGCCCAGGATTAGTGGCCACAAAGGAGACTTTGTGCATTGGCCCTTTAAAAGGAAGTCTGGATTTCTAGCAGTCTCCCTCCTCACCCTGGTGAACAGAATTCCCTCTGATTTTCACAGCCAGATACTATGTGGGCTCTTTTTCACAGCACTGGTGCTCTGGGCTGGGGAGCTTGGCCTGGGGTTGAAACACCTTGCTCCTCAGGGGGACCTTTGCAGTTGAGATATTCCTCTAGATTCTCCACTGCCACCTGTGGGTGTGGGGCCAGGCCTTTTCACCTTGTCTTCCTTCCTACCAGTTTCAAGGTGGCTTCCTCTGTTCTTCATTATAAGACTTCTGCTCAGCTAGTCTTCAGTTGGTTATTCAGGTTGATTGTGCTATAATTTAGTTGTAATTCCAATTTGGTCCTGGGAAAAGGTGAGTGTAACTTCCACTCCACTGCTTCTTGGATCCCTTGATTGTTTTCTTTTGTTTTTGTTGTTAAAGTTTTGAGAGGTGTTTCTTTTTTTCCCTTTGTTCTAGCTACAGGTATATACAAATATGTTCTACTAGTCTGTGACCCATTTTTCCATTTTCTTTTTAACTTTTAAAAATATTGATATTTAGAAAAAGGAAGAGAGAGAAAGAAACATCAATGTGAAAAACATTGATTGGCTGCCTCTGCACATGTCCCAACCAGGGATCAAACCTATGACCTGGGTATATGCCCTGACCAGGGGTTGAACCCATCACTTTTGGTGTACAGGACAATGGTCAACTAATTGAGCAACACAGGCCAGGACTTTCCATTTTCTTAAAAGTGTCTTTTGAAGAGCACAAGATTTAAATTAAAATTAAATCCAGTTATTTATTCGTTATTTTTTTCTGGATTGTGCTATTTTAACACATAATAAATCTTTGCCAAACCCGAAATTGCAGAGAATTTTTTTATTGCTTTCTTTTAGAAGTTGATAGTTTTAGGTTCTAAATTTAGATCAAAACCTATTATAGGTTAATTTCTGAATTTGATGGACGTTATGGGTAGAGGTTTTTTTTGTTTGTTTTTGCATGTAGATGGATGTCCAATTATTCCAGCATAAATTTCTGAAAATAATGTTAAGATTTTGAAAGCTAGATACAGGTACTATGTGTGATTTCAAAAGATTTATATGGATTTCTTTAACAGACCCATAAAATAAAATAAAATTTATTTGATTGACATACTGAATAAAATATAAACATGATCCTGTCACAATGTTAAGTGAAGACCCTAGTAAAACTTCCAGAGGTGAGTAGAAGACTTTAAAGAAAAGAAAAAATCTAGAGAACAATTTAGGAAGAATTATAAAACCACAATTCTCAAAACTTAAACCTGGGAATTGTATAAATAAAGCATTTTATGAGTTCAGGTTCTTGGTGACAAGCAAAAGGATGTAACTCTTTTTTACACAAGTAGAAAAAAATATATGCTGTAATGTTTGCTCAGAAAACACAGGAACCCTGGAAAACAGATTTATGTAGGCATCATGGGGAGCCAGAGTCTAGCCAAGACCCAGCTCCAGAAAAGGCCACTTGTACCATCACTGCCTCACACCACCATCTCACATCAGCACCCTGCAGTATTGCCCCACTGCCTCTGTCACTATTCCCTGATATCCTTGTCTCTGTGCTGCCAAGAACACCAACCTCACATACTCCTTGCTATATCACTAGACTTGGCACACCACATCCACTCTGCCAAAGCTGCCACAATGGCTTTCTGAGCCTGTACCTTTCTATCATATCCTCAAGATTCACAGCCCCAATTATATGTCAGTCTCCATGACATTCATATTAATAGGATTCTTTCTAAACATAAAAGCTATGTGAGTGATGGAAAATTAAAACCAGAATGTCCACCATGATAATTTCGATGTCTTAATTTTACCAAGTAAGGAAATTGCATTTAAAAAATCCCTTTATCTATCCTATATAATAAAAGGCTAATATGCAAATTGATCGAACAGCAGAACAATCGGTCACTATGACATGCACTGACCACCAAGGGGCAGACACTCAATGCAGGAGCTGCCCCCTGGTGATCAGTGCACTCCCATAGGGGAATGCCACTCAGCCAGAAGCCGGGCTCACGGCTTGCAAGTGCAGCAGCGGTGGCGGGAGCCTCCCATGCCTCTGTGGCAGCGCTAAAAATGACTGACAGTCAGACATCCCCTGCGGGCTCCCAGACTGTGAGAGGGTGTGGGCCAGGCTGAGGGAGCCCCCCCCCATGAGTGCACAAATTTCATGCACCAGACATCTAATATATATATATATATATATATATATATATATATATATATAAGCCTAAGTGACCTTATGACCAAACAGCCAAATGACCAGCCTCTATGAAGTGCACTGACCACCAGGGAGCAGACGCTCAATGCAGGCAATCTCCCAAGGCTCCAGCCCCCGCTGACTCCTGCTGGCCAACCTCCTGCGGCCCTGATCGGCCTGATCATCAGCCAGGCCGAAGGACCCCACCCATGTACAAATTTGTGCACCAGGCCTCTAGTAGTGATGCTATAAAAAAGAGAAACCTTGCCCTAGCCAGTTTTGCTCAGTGGATAGAGCTTCAGCCTGTGAACTGCAAGGTCATGGGTTCAATTCTGGTCAAGGGCACATGCTCAGGTTGTGGTCTTGACCCCCAGTAGGGAGTATGCAGGATGCAACTGATCAATGATTCTTTCTCATCATTGATGTTTCTATCTCTCTCTATCCCTCTCCCTTCCTCTCTGAAATCAATAAAAATATATAAAAAAATAATAGTAAAATAATAATAAAAAGAGAAGCCCTACCTTAAATGACCTTAATATAACTAAAGTGTAGCCATTGGGCCCAATTCCCATCAAGTATAACTCTGGGGAAAGACAGGTTTGATATTTTAACCGAAGTATTACCAGTTTATCACCTTGACACCCAGACAGATCTATCTTGTGTGGCAACTAGAAGGTATTAGAGGACAAATTTTTAAGAAGAGCTCTGCAACATCCCCTGAAATGTTATAGTCTTGCTGTGCGTATAAAACTTTACTTTGGCATTAGTCAGCTCTGGAAGTATAGACTGATGTCTACTGTGAGGACAACTACCACACTTCCTGGAAAATTGTGGTCTTTGGCCAAAGTCTAAATTCCCAACTATGTACATTTTCCTGCCAATTGCATATCCTATATAATAAAGAGGTAATATGCAAATTAACCCCATGCCCTCACAAGATGGCTGCCTATGACCAGGCCTGCAGGGGGGTTAGTGAGGGACAACCAAAGAACTGAACAAACAGGCTGCAAAGGGCAACCAGGCCAGCAGGGGGGTTAGTGAGGGATGACCGAATGACTGAACAGCAGTCTATGTGGGGCGACCAGGCCAGCAGGGGTGTTAGTGAGGGACGACCAAATGACTGAACAGCAGGCTATGTGGGGGACAACCAGGCCAGTTGGGGGGGCCGTGAGGGGTGACCAGGCCAGTGGGGTGAGGGCAGTTGGGAGCGACCAGGCTGGCAGGCAGGTGAGCGATTAGGAGCCAGCAGTCCAGGATTGTAAGAGGGATGTCCAACTGCCAGTTGGATATGTCCAAACTGGCAGTTGGATATTTCCCGTGGGGTCCTGGATTGGAGAGGGTGCAGGCTGGGCTGAGGGGACTCCCTCCCCGCCCCTGTGCACAAATTTTGTGCACTGGGCCTCTAGTACCTTTATAAGGAGAAGACAAAACATGTGCCTGGGGTTATGTGGCTGTTGTATGATTTAGTTTTTCTGTAGGAGTGTAGCTCAGGGCTGTGTGTCTCATTAATTCTGATTTTTCCCATCTTCAGATGTGGCAGTGAAAGCTTCCCTTACGTATATTCCTGCATTCAGGATTAGGCAATTGTAACTTCTTAGATATTGGCTTTGCTATGCTAAAGTCTGTACCTCTTGACCCTGGCTGGGTAACTCAAATGGTTAGAACATTGTCCCGATATGTCATGGTTGTGGGTTCGATCCCAGGTCAAGGCACATATAAGAATTGACCAATGAATGCATAAATAAGTGGAACAACAAATTGATGTGTGTGTGTTTTTTTTTTATCTCTCTCATCCTTCCTCTCTCTTGAAAATCAATAAGTTAAAAAATGTTTAAAAGACTGGACATATTTGTCAATGGAGGTGATTTTCTGGGGGGAGAAATCTTGAACAAGAAGAACATTCAGCATCATCTATCAAGGAAGGAAGGAATTTCAAAAGAGTCAGAACTCTACTTTCAGGAAAACATATTTTATTACCATGTATCAGATAAGGTACCTGAGGTTCAGAAAAGTTAAATATCTTTGCTAATGTCCCCAATCAAATAAGTGATGGGAGATGGTTCTTTATGTTCAGTACAATACATGTATGTTATAGGGTGACTTATATAAGTCAGAGTAGGCTAGGTTATTTTGCCTAAGCTTTGACCCCTTTTTCCTCTCACCTTATGTATTTGAGAAAATCAACTCTCTCAAGAATTGATTTTCATAAATTTAAAAAGGGAATAATTATAATAAATAATGATTATTCTCATTACAGCTCTTTGAGGTAGAATAATACAAAGTGCATAAAGGCACAGCAAAACTCATGAATCTTACCTGTTAATATTATCTTGTATGCTTACCATGTATCCTAATCTCAAAAAGTTTATAGTCTGGTAGGTGATATAAGACATCAACACTAAATATATCATAAGGAAAAAAAATGAATGCCTGTGGACAGCAGAGAAAAGTATTATAAGGTTTGAGGGAGAGGACGTATAACATCTAACTGGGAATATCTGACAAGGTTCTTCGGAGAAAATATATGAACCAGGCCCTATAACACAGATGGATTTGGGGCATGTGGAGACTCTTAATAGACTCCTTTTTTAAAATAAGTAATTATCCTTCATATTGGACATGGATTAGGTCTTCAAGACTTCTATCCAATAATATTTGTAATAGATGTTTTGTAAATGGGTGAACTGAGACATTAAGAAGCGAAAAAAAAAAAAAAAAAAAAACGAAACACAAAAAAACCTGTTCATGTTTATGTTGAAAAAATTGAACAAGGCACAGTTCCCCTCTTGTGTTATGTTTTCTGACTCCAATTCTTCACTGAGTATTGATCCCAAAGAAGTATCTGCTGGCATAAAGAGTAATTGGATACTACTTTTGCCTATTGAAGTATTCTAGGATCTTAAAATTTAATAAAATTAGGCACATGCTTGGAATTATGTGTTGCCAGCTCTCACTGTGGAATCAAGCATGCTATAGGCAGAGAGTGAGATTTTCCTGACTTTGGCCAAAGTAATTACTTTTGTTCCAGAAACCAACAGCGTGGGACCCTGGTCACCCTCAGTCTCCAGCTCAGCCCCTGCTAACAAGTGAAACTAAATTGCTTTTCTCCCCTCCATGTGTCTGGGTCCATCGATGCAAGCCAAATAGGTTAGCCTTTAATATCTCAAAACAGATGTTTGCTGTTGGATTTGTCGTATGTGTGCAACATGTTCCACAAGTTAGTGGGGATATTCTGGACTACCTGGTGTGTAGAGACATCATTCTGGGTGGGGTTTTTAAAATAATCAATGTGGGTGAGAAAGTGATGCTGGCAAGGATCTTCTCCCTAAAGCACTTTCCTCATTAGGAGAGCAGTGTGGAGGCAAGTGTGCAGGGTGGCTCCATAGGAAGGATGAATGCATTTGGAGCTTAATGTATCCATTTGTCAAGATTTGCTCAGGTTGCCGAAACCGGTTTGGCTCAGTGGATAGAGCGTCGGCCTGCGGACTGAAGGGTCCCAGGTTCGATTCCGGTCAAGGGCATGTACCTGGGTTGCGGGCACATCCCCAGTGGGAGATGTGCAGGAGGCAGCTGATCGATGTTTCTCTCTCATCGATGTTTCTAACTCTCTATCTCTCTCCCTTCCTCTCTGTAAAAAATCAATAAAATATATTTAAAAAAAAAAAAAAAAAAAAAAGAAGATCTGCTCAGGTAAACCAAAGCCACACCAGCTATGTTAATCTAAAGTACTTAAGATAGGAAATTGAGTGAGTAGGAAAAGGCAAAACAGGAAGCTAATGTAAGAGAGTAACTGCAGGAAGAGCTTTCATCCCTAGGGTTGTGGGAAGAGAGAACAGAAATCGGCGTTATTACAATGTAGAGAGGTTGCAGCAAAGGTCCTGCAAAGCTGCAACCCAGACACCTATGATGTCTTACCAACTGAAGCAGACACCTCAGAAACACAATTGAGTGACCCTGCAGAGCTGGTTCTCAGAACTGTGACTGGCTGATGATGGAACTTGGAAGGGGCTGCAGTGAGCTGTGGCTGGGACTGTAAGGAAATTAGAAACTGGAACCAACTGGCTGTCTTAAATTTGCATGCCCAGGCCATATTCCAGACCAACTGACTCAAAATTCTAGTATGGGCAACCCATGCATGTCTATGTTTTTAACAATCTTTTCAGCTGCTGATTGATATTCTCAACACAGGTGGGATTACTGTACTTCTGCTTCTTTCCCAAAGCATTTTAAGATATACTAAGCAGTTTAATATGTCTATGAATGATCTTTGGCTGTTCTGACCTTTCCAGCAATGGTGTTATAGGTATTTGAGCTGTCACCAGTCACAGCTTCTCTCATTGAATATCAGATAGTCAGTTGCTAGATCTGTCTGGGTCATCTTGCCAACACATTATTTTCAGCGCTTCCATCAACCTGGTAAATTACTCAGGGGTGAGAGGGGGAGGACTAACTGTTCATTCACTAAGTGCCTATTATATGCCAAAAATGTGCTAGGAGTAAACATCCAACTTAAAAACCAACATAACCTTGACCCCTGTGTAGCTTTCATCTACTAGGAGTTAGACATTTACAAATAAACACATTAATTAATATATAACTGAAAATCTAGGTAACTCCTATGAAATAGGATGTTATAAAAAAGCATTATGGTCCATTTGGTGGTAAAAATGGCCCTAATAATTCCACTCACTCTAACCACACTACTTACAACATGACTTAAAGAGCACCTCCCAAAGTGAAGTCTATTTTTTTCAACATTTTGAATCTGACCTGCCTCTGTGACTTGCTTTAGCCAATAAAATGTTGTGGAAGTGGCTCTGCACCTGTTTCAAATCTAGGTCTCACTCCTGTAAATGCCTGTTATGATCATGTGAGCTATTGTCCTGGAGAAGAAGGGACCATGTGACCTGGGATGATTTGTTTCATGTGGATGAGAAACCTCGTGGAGCAGAGATGGGGTGTCCCAGCCGAAGCCATCCATCCTGAACAGCTGCTCACAAAGGCCTAAATCTACCAACGAGGAAGAACTGCCCAACTGAGCCCAAACCACCAATCTGATGCATCATGAGGTTCACAAAAAAGTGTTTATTATGTTTAAGCCATTAGTTTTCAGAGTGGTTTGCTACACAATAAAATGAATTAATAAAATGTATTGCTGTAGGAAAAATTCTGTCTCAAAATGAAGTATTCTGAATTATCTGATTCTGAGTCTATGTAGAGGAGCTCTGGGCTTTTCATTGCTTTGTGCTATTTAATAACTATACAGAGCTATTTTATAACTTGATATGTTGTACAGAACTGCAATACAAATGATCCTTCTCTGTGGGCATAAAAACAAATTATATAGGTGAAGGAACAACCATTTTCCCTGCAGAAAAAAAAACAGTTTTGAGCCCGTTGAAACGTTATTTCAATATTCTTTTTTTAAAAAAAAATATTTTATTGATTTATTTTACAGAGAAGAAGGGAGAGGGATAGAGAGCTAGAAACATCGATGAGAGAGATCTATCAGCTTCCTCCTACACAACCCCCACTGGGGTGTGCCCGCAACCAAAGTACATGCCCTTGACTGGAACCGAACTCAGGACCCTTCAGTCCGCAGGCTGACACTCTATCCACTGAGCCAAACCGGTTTGGCTATTTCAATATTCTTCATCCATAAATGCGACTGTAGTTTTGATTGGCACACTCTCTGTCTCTTTTTATTAGCTTTATTGAGATATAATTTACACAATGTAAATTTCACCCATTTTTTAAGTGCACAACTCAATATTTTATATGTTTACAGAACTGTGAAATCATAAAGAAAAATCTAGTTTTAAAACAGTTGCATCACCTTAAAAAGATTTATACCCATTAGTAGTCATTTGACAACCACTCTGCCACCCATCCAGGCCTCAGCCAACATTATCTAACTTTGTCTTTTCAAATGCATCTATTCTAGACAATTCATATAAAGAGAATCATACAATATATTTTCTTTTCTGACTGCCTTCCTTCATTTAGTATAATAATTTTGAGATTCCATCAAGTTGCAGCATGTGTCAATACTTCATTACTTTCTATGGCTAAATAATATGCCATTGTATAGATAGTATCCCATTTTTTTTAACCAATTTATCAATGGACAGGGGGGTTATTTTCACTTTTTGGCTATTATGGATAATGCTGCTCTTAATTTGAGTGTACAGAATTTTGTGAGAATATATGCTCTCATTTCTCTTGGATATACTAATATACTTAGGAGTGGAATTGCTAGGTCAAATGGCAAATGCGTATTTGGCATTTAAGGAACTGGCAAATTGTTTCCCAATGTACCAGCACCATTTATATCCCCACAGCAATGTATGGGGGTTTCAATTTTCCACATCCATGTCAACACTTGCTATTGTCTGTCTTTTTTATTGCAGTCAGTCTGATGGGTATGAGGTAGTATTTTGTTACAGTTTTGATTTCTAATTTACTAATGACTAATGCTATTAAACATTTTTCATGTGCTTATTGGTCATTCATACATTTTCTTAGGAGAACTATTAAAATTCTTTGCCCATTTTATAGTTGGATTGTTAGTTTTTTTATTATTTAATTTTAAAAGGTATTTATATATTCTGGATACAAGTCTGAAATTAGATACATGATTTGCAATGATTTTCTCACGGGCTATAGATTTTGTTTTCACTTTCTTGATTGTGTAATTTGAAACATAAAAGTTTTCAATTTTTATGAAATCCAATTTATCTAATTTTCTCTTGAAATTTGTTTTTGATGTCATGTGTAAGAATCCATTACCTAACCAAAGCTCACAAAGATGTGTTACTCTAACAGTTTATAGTTTTAGCTCTTGCATTTAAGCGTATGATCTGCTTGAGTTATTCTTGTGTATGATATGGTATAGGGTCCAAATTACTCCTTTTGTATGTAGATATCCAGTTGTCCCAGCATCATTTGTTGAGAACACTATTCTTTCCTCATTGAACTGTTTGCCCATTTTATCAAAAATTAATAGACTTTGAATGTTGAAGTTTATTTCTGGATTCTCAGTTCAGTTTCTTTTTTTGTGTGTGGTTCTTTTTTATTTATTTTTATTTTTATTTTTTTAAATCTTTATTGTTCAGATTATTACAGTTGTTCCTGTTTCCCCCTCCCCCCATAGCTCCCCTCCACCCAGTTCCCACTCTACCCTCTGCCCTTACCGCCCCCCCAACTGTCCTCATTCATAGGTGTACGATTTTTGTCCAATCTCCTCCCTCACCTCCACACCCCTTTCCCCCCAAGAATTGTCAGTACACTCCTGTTCTATGCCCCTGATTCTATTATATTCACCAGTTTATTCTCTTTATCAGATTTTTATTCACTTGATTTTTAGATCCACTTGTTGATAGATATGTATTTGTTGTTCATAATTTGTATCTTTACCTTTTTCTTCTTCTTCCTCTTCTTAAAGAATACCTTTCAGCATTTCATATAATGCTGGTTTGGTGGTGATGAACTCCTTTAGCTTTTTCTTATCTGTGAAGCTCTTTATCTGACCTTCAATTCTGAATGATAGCTTTGCTGGGTGAAGTAATCTTGGTTGTACGTTCTTGCTATTCATCACTTTGAATATTTCTTGCCACTCCCTTCTGGCCTGCATAGTTTCTGTTGAGAAATCAGCTGACAATCATATGGGTACTCCCTTATAGGTAACTAACTGTTTTTCTCTTGCTGCTTTTAAGATTCTCTCTTTGTCTTTTGCTCTTGGCATTTTAATTATGATGTGTCTTGGTGTGGTCCTCTTTGGATTCCTTTTGTTTGGGGTTCTCTGCACTTCCTGGACTTGTAATTCTATTTCTTTCATGAGGTAGGGGAAGTTTTCTGTCATTATTTCTTCAAAAAGGTTTTCAATATCTTGCTCTCTCTCTTCTTCTGGCACCCCTATAATTTGGATGTTGGTACGCTTGAAGTTGTCCTAGAGGCTCCTTACACTATCTTCATATTTTAGGATTCTTTTTTCTTTTTGCTTTTCCAGTTGGGTGTTTTTTACTTCTTCGTACTTCAAATCTTTGACTTCATTCTTGCGATCCTCTAGTCTGCTGTTGGATCTCTGTATAATATTCTTTATTTCAGTCAGTGTATGCTTAATTTCTAGTTGGTCCTTTTTCATATTCTAGAGGGTCTCACTAGATTTATTGAGGGCCTTATTAAATTTATCAGCGGTTTCTAGAAAATTCTTGAAAAACCTTAAAAGTGTGGTTTTGAACTCTATAGCCAGTAGTTTGCTTTCCTCCATTTCTGTCATTTTTGACCTGTTTCTTTGTCTCCGCATTTTGGCTGCTTTCCTGTGTTGATAGAGTGGCTTTCTGTGCTAGGTGTCCTATAGGGCCCAGTGGCTCAGCCTGCCCAATTACCTGAGGTGGACACTCTTAGTGCACCCCTTTGTGGGCTGTATTCACAGTCTTGTAGTTAAGCCTTGATTGTAGTTGGTATCACTGGGAGGAATTGACCTGCAGGCCAATTGGCTGTGAGAATCAGCTGTGTCTACGGTGGGAGAACTTCTGTGCTGAAGAACCCTTCTGGGGCAAGACTTGCTTCCGTGGGGCTTTGATGCTCACTGAGTCTGCCCCTGAGTGTGTCCCTTAAGGATCTGAGGAGTTGGATTCTGGATGGTCCCACTCTGACCACTGGGTACACTGGCACTTGGATCTCTAAGGAGGTGCTAATTTAGCCTCTGCCTGAGGCTACCCAGCAGGAGCTATGGAGAAATCTGCAGATTCCTCTTCTTTGTTTGGGGTTTGGAGGTGCCAAGATGAGACCCTGCTGTGAAACAATGCAAGCTGCTGTGGGGCTTTGGGCCTTCTTTTGGATGTTCTGGGTTTCTCTGACCCAGCTGCAGTTCATTAGGTAATTTTAGATTGCAAAGGGCCAGGCCGTTCATATGCAAAAGCCTCTGCTCACAGCTTGGGTGGGGCTGGATCTCAGGGAATCAACAGGGTGGAGCAAACAGCTATGGCTGATCCTCAGCCCTGCCCTAAGAGGCCCTGGGTCTCAGTGTCCCGTATTAATCGCTGCAAACACCTCTGAGAGAAAGCCACCCTCGAGTTCCGGCCAATGCCAGACAGTCCAGTTTCTCCCTGTATGTGTCTCGGTCCCCACAGACTCGCCCGGAACTGGAGTTGGGGCCATCGGGAGCTTATGTCTCCCTCTCAATTGAAAAAGCCAACCGAGTCCTCAGTTGCCAGCCCTTTCTGCGTGTGCCTCCGTACCTCTGCACTTTACTTCCACACCTCCTCTGAGTCTCAATGTGCTTTTCTCTTTCCTTCTAGTTGTAGAATTTCCACTCATCCAGCCTTCCTGTAGTTCTGGATGATGTCCGTTTTGTCTTTTAGTTGTATTTTTGAAGTGGTTGTGCGAGGCAGCAATTTCAGGTGTTTACCTATGCCGCCATCTTGGTTTCTCCTCAGTTCAGTTTCATTGATCCATGTGACTATCCTCATTTTCTTACCACAATGTCTCTCTTACTCTAGCTTTGTAATAGGATTTAATGTTAGATGGTGTGTGTCTACATGCTTTTTGCTTTTATAAGATTTTCTATTCTGGGTCCCTTAAATTTCATATAAATTTCAGGATTAGATTGTCAATTTTTAAAAAAATACCAGTGGAAATTTTCATAGGGATTGTGTTGAATCTGTAGATCGATATGAGGACTGAATTAAGTTGTGAGATCTTCCTGTTTCCATTGAAGTGAGTTTAGTAAAGTATTTAACATGTACTCATTTAAAATGTTTATGAAAGCTATGGTATTATATCTTCCAGAAGATTATTTTTAACAACAGGTATTAAATTTTGGAGCATCACAAGTTTCAGACCTAGACTGTCAGCATTCCTTACTCTATACTGTTTTTCCTAAGCAATTTCAGTCACACCCACAGCTTCAATTAGTCTCAATCTATATACATCAGTGCCTCACAGGTTTTTTTCTTCTATCTAATATCTAATTGTCTAAGTTCCAGACATGGACTCTTAATTCTTCCTGTGTACTCAATATCTCCACTTATATATCTCAAAAACACATCTAACTCAACAGGATTGAGCTTGAATTCATTCTTTCAGCTCCCTGGCGTAGGCCCTGTTTTTCATTGATCTCTTTTTCATTAAAGAAAAGCATCTTTCATTAAGTTACCCAAGGCCAGATACCTAGGAATCACAGTTTATCTCTCCTCCCCTATGCTTCCTCTCCCACCAAGTTCACCTTAGAAATATCACCACAACAAGTCCAGCCAGTCCATAGCTGCTGTAACTTCTCAATATAAGGTACCATTGTGTCTTCCTTAGATTGCTATACTCATCTTCTAATTGGTTTACTTATATCCACTGTGACCACCTTTTCTCCATCCTCTTTATTGTAGGCAGATTTCAAAATCAAGTCTGATTATGTCAGAATGCTTAAAATCCTGCAATGATTTCTTGCTTCTCTTGCAGCTTGTATCTCTTGGAACAAGATCCAATGACTTCCTACAAGGGCCATGATGGTTTTGTTTTTGCTTACCTTTCTACCTCTCTAATGTCACTCTTCCCTTCTGTCAGCTACCTTAACTTTCATTCATTTTAATGGATATACAATTATCCCTTTTGCATCTTCCGTTCCCTCTACCAGAAGCCTATATTATCCAAATTCCCATATACTTAAATTTTATGTATATTTTAGATATTTGGTAATTTCCACAGGAAAAAAAAAAAAAAGATTTTCTGAATCCCTAGCCAGGAAAAGTTTTGATATATGTTTCTGTAGATAAATGTCTCTTTGTAGGGCACCTATCAATCTTTATAACACTTTTTTCCAGTGAATATTTGATTATTACCCATCTCTCTGTTAGTCAACAATCTTCATTAAATCAGAGATCCAGTCTATATTGGTTAACCTTGTATAATGTCAGGCATCTTTCTGTTACAAATAAGACATGAAAGCAATTTATGTTTTGAAAAAGAAAGAAAGGAAAAAGAAAGAAAGAAAGAAAGAAAGAAAGAAAGAAAGAAAGAAAGAAAGAAAGAGAAAAGAAAAAAGAAAAGAAAAGAAAAGAAAAGAAAAGAGAAGAAAAGAAAAGAAAAGAGAAAAGAAATTTAGGATTAAAGTAATTGAAAAGTTTAGGGGTTCAATTCCCAATTTCAGGTAATATGGGATAATGGGATTCAGGTACACAAATAGTGTTTGCTCCTCAACTCTTGATTCAGTTTTCTTCTACATGCACTTAATTTTCAGAAAAATTGTTTTCAAGTTTCACAAAGATAGTCAACAAGTGTCCAGGCTTAAGTTCTATCACCTTAGCTATCCCAACAGAAAGTGTTTCTCTTTCCTAATATTTCCAGAGAAAATTCAGTCTAATTCTCAGTGAAAAGGGTTGGAACACACCCACTCCTGAACAACTTACTATGGCCAGGGATGCTTGATTGCTTCCAGGGCCACAAGATTGCTTTCAAGCTCACTCAAACCATCTGAGCAAGAGATTAGAAAGGGTGTTCCCCAAAGAAAAGAAATGAAGAAAAAAGGAGACGTGACTGGTTTCACTAAGTGGTTAGAGGGTTGACCCACAGACTGAAGGGTCATGTGTTTGATTCCCTGTCAAGAGCATGTACTTCAGTTGCTGGTTCATCCATAGCCCCTGTCAGGGCCCGTGCAGGAGGCAACCAATCAATGTGTCTCTCTCACCTTGGTGTTTCTCTGTCCCTCTCCTCTCCCTCACTTCACCTCTCTCTAAAATAAACCAATGGAAAATATATCCTTGGGTGAGGATTAAAAACAAACAAACAAATATGTAAATAAACAAATAAAACAAAAGAAAGCAAATAGCCCTAACCGGTTTGGCTCAGTGGATAGAGTGTCGGCCTGTGGACTGAAGGGTTCCAGGTTCGATTCTGGTCAAGGGCATGTACCTTGGCTGCAGGCACATCCCCAGTGGGGGGTGGGGGGGGGAGGGTGCAGGAGGCAGCTGGTCGATGTTTCTCGCTCATCGATGTTTCTAACTCTCTATCCCTCTCTTTTCCTCTCTCTAAAAAAATCAATAAAATATATTTTAAAAAGAAAAAGAAAGGAAATAAATACTGGATAGGAAAAGCATCTGTAACTCCTTAGTATCTAGCACATAGTATCTGGCACATAACTTTTTTCCAGAAAATATAGCCAAAGAAATAAAGTAAATCAGGGACAGTTGATGTCAGGAGAGCTGGTGATGAAAAGGAAAAGGTTCGTATAGTAGCTCAGTTGAATGAATGAAGTTGGCCTTGAATCCCATTTCCATCATTTACTACATGGGTAACCAGAGTTATTTAAAAACTTTGATCTTCAGTTTTTTCATCTGTTGAATTGTGAAAATAATCCCTGACAACCAGGGATTTCATCAGACAAATGTACTAATAAACATAAAAGGCCCGTATTTGGGCTGGCACAGAAGAAACCCAAAAAAACATTTTTATTCCTTCCTGTCCCTCCTACTTCCAAACTTTATCATTGCCTCTGTCAATTCTTACTTTTTCATTTTTTGAAGCGGGGGCTGTAGGTGTCTGATCTGTAACACTATTTTTTCAGATGAAATATGAATATCTGCCAACTAGACAGGAAGTAAGAGAGAAAAAGGAGAAAGAACTGAATTTAAGAAAAATTGGGGAAAATAAGTTATGAGTCAAATAAGCCAATTATATTCTCTCTATTCAATTCACACCTGGTTCTCAGGGAGCTGTAGCTCAGTTAGCACAATGAACTTGGCTGTATTATTCTGTGCTATTTCCTCCTGCCCTGGCCTGAAACCACATTTCAGTCAATTGCTAATGTCAGCGTGGGAGTCATAATCCTGGTTTAGCTCTGCTGCAAGTTACTACATCTCCGTGGGTCGGGGAAAGGAGTTTGACTGTCTGAGGGTGTATACCTGAAAACTAAACAATGCTTTCTCTTTTCTCCCAGGCAGTGAGCGATAGCAAGATCCTTCCAATCAATCTCATAATAAAATACCTATGTTCCTGCCAGGGAAGGAGTTAACTCTGCAGCTAAAATGCCTGCCAGATGGAGAAGGTCTCTGAAAATTAATGTACCCTACTTTCTATGTAACTTGTCTTTAGATACCATAAGAATCTAGCCTAACATTCATAGCCTGTAACAGACTTATGCCTAAAATTTAAATGACATTTTTATGGGAATGTTGAGGCTGTGTCAAGTATAAAAGTGTTTTTTTTTTCTATTCCATGTTATAAAACATGTCACCACGAAAATAGTGGTATGATAAAGAGCTCAGGGGAGAGACAGCAACAATAGCTGACAACAGGCTAGGTAAAGATTTTACTCCCAAGTGACACGGAATTACCACCTCTGTGAGATGCATCAAAGTGCATCAGCATAGTTAGTGTAGCATCCTGTGCTTGTCTGTTAGTTTCAGCTTTAACTGTAATGATAGTCAATTACTTTAATCAACAATACAGGGGTGATCAGTTGGCATCAATTAGAGAGTGCTATATTGCAGGACAGCTGACACACGCTCATCTCTTATATCTGTCTTCTTGCTCATGAAGTTTCTAGTTAGTATACTGAATGTGAGAAATATTGGTGAAAACGAATGCCTTGATGGCATGATGAATGCCTGAAATGGGGGAAGTTAAGGGCTAGAAATGTTTTAAAGTTCTTCCCAATCATACATAAATAAGGAATTAAATCCACCTAACGCAAATGATTTTTAACTAGTTCTTAAATGATGCTAAGTCTAGCTAGCTGCCTGAGTCCAACTCCAAAAGGAATGGAATCTCTAGAATGTTGTATTCACCTTAACTAAACTACAAGGAATCATCAAGGTACCTTCAAAGACAGAAAGCCGTAACAGCATCAAATTTAAAGACCGGTTATATGAACTTTAGGCTAAATTAATGTCTAAATGTGTTGTGGGATTTGGTTTGAGTCGATTTCATTATACCTTGGCAGTGAAGTTGTGTGAGAGTAACTAACTCAGACTTAACCTCAAACTTTATTTAATGACTGCCATGGTCTACCCAAAAGAACCTGAATTAGGGCATAATTTAGTTTGGTTAATAATAAAATATGGGTTTTAAAAAAACCCATTTTTATTCTTTGTCAGTCTTCATCAGATTGTATCAGCCATTCCTGAGTCTTAGAATATTAATTCAATCATGTAGAGGGCCCAGACAGGATAATGATTAGGAGGATAATTATAATCCAATAAGCAATTGACATTTGCACAAAGCTGTGTCGATCACAAAGCACTTTGTTTACATACACATCATCACACACAAGAAAGATAACTGAAATCAATTAATAATGGACTTAGTTATTCTTCCCATAGCACACAGTTTTCAGGTATTAAAAAAGCAGGACATTGTTGTCAGGGGGCAGAGGTCCAAGGATGAGCAAGGTCAAGTGTGTGCAGTGCTTCTTCAAGCCTCTGCTAGTATCTCATTTGCTAACATTTCATTGGCCAAAGCAAGTCACATGATTGAGTCAAGAGTCAGTGTGAGAGGGATCTACAAAGTTCTATCTGCTGGCTGGGATTTGCCAGGGGAACTTAACAGCCATAAGAAGGTATGGACTCAGATGGAAACATCCTCAGCCCTAAGTTACTGGGGGAAGAGAGACACCCAAGAGTGCCCTCCAAACTGCCTCAGATTGTGAAGTGAGCAAGAAGTAACCTCTATTATAGTAAGACTCAGAGATCTCATTTTTAAAATTATTGTGGTCGTTTGTTTCTTTGTAACCCCAGCCTGGCCAGGCCTACCTTGACATATGCAGAAATCATAATATTTCGCTCTTAAATTTCTCTTTTAGGTTGCTCCATAGTATATTATATTTTCTGATCTTTATGTGTTTATTTAGAGGTGTACATTTTTGTTTTTAGTAAATTCACATCTTGTAGAAGAAAACTGTTAAAATTCAGAAAATGTGTGCTTGAGCCTCAGGTCTATAACTTAATAAGCTGTGTGATGTAAGTTATTTAGCTTTTCTAAGAAACTTCTTCTTCTAGGAAGTTGAGGCAATAACACACCTACCTTGTGTGGGCACTACGAGGCCATGAATTGCATATATAATAATAACTACGAATAACTGTTATTACTATTCATTGGAAGCTTGCAAAATCAAAGCAGAAATAAACACTGAAGTGTTATAATTGTAGAAACACATCCCTTATATTTCCCAATTTAAGCTGACTGGACTTAATCAACCATTTGTATCCATGAATCTGGGTTCTTTGGGGTTTACAGACAGATGAAAAATTCCTACCTTAACTGCTCATCCCTTACAGGCAATGGCCAAGTCTCTTTCATGGAATTTACAGGTTCTTTCGGACGGAGACAACTTTTCTACATTATCCCCAGCCACCCCCATCACCAACATCCTCTGTATTCATGCCATACTGAACCTCCTAGGGTTCACAGGCCTGTGTCCCTGTACAGAGCTTTTCCTGGGAGTGGAATCTTGCCCCTTCCTTGCCAGGCCACCTGCATCTCCTCGTGCCAGGGAGGCGAGCTCCTCCTCAACACCAAAGCCTGGCTTCCCACCTTGTGTTTTTGGGAAAGCCTCGGCTGCCTATCCTCCCACCCTCCAGGCAGAGTTAGTCATTCCCTTCCTGAGCTGGAACAAGGCCTTATACATTCTTCCTATAATACTTCATTTGTTTTGTTTACGTGTCTGTCTCCCCAACATGATGCTGAGCTCTTGGGAACAAGGCTATGTTATTCATCTCCACCCCTAGCACCTAGCCCAGTGCCTGGAACATTCACAAAGACATTTTGGTCCCCAGAGAAATTCCTCTGAGTTTCATATCCAGTATTCAGAGAATCTGTAGATTAAATTTATTGAAAATAATCCCAATTCTTTGCGGGTTTTTGATGAACATTAGAAATTAAAGGCTAACTGTAATATTAACCAACTATCCCCGCCCCCCCCCCCCCAAATGGCTTCCCCCTCCCTCCAGATGGGTGGTAAATCCCAGAATTGAGCCAGTGGTGCCTAAACTCTACAGGCATCTAAACCTGCAGGGAGAACTTGATAAAAGTACAGAGCTGAGATGCCCACCTCAGACTGAAGGAATTGCAGTCTTTTGGGGAGGAGCTCAGGTATCTCTATTTCCAGAAACTTCCCCAAGTGATTCTGATCCATATCAATTTTGAGAACCATTACATTGAGGCCAATCTGACTTATAAATTGCTAGTTCCAATTGCTTCAAATGTTTCCTGAATGGAAACAAAAGTGCCCATTCAGAGGGCTGGGCGCCCTCTCCCCACCTGGCCGCAGGTGCCTGAGCTCTCCCTGGAGAGTTGCTGTCGCCTTTCTTATCGCTCCGGGCAGCCTTTGATCAGGAGCTTCTTCATTCTGGCTCATTCTTCACTTCAAAGCTGGGAAATCTGATCAGCTCCTGTCTCTTTCCTTCACCCAGAGCCCAGCCAGCCCCACAGGTGGGCTGGTCACTCGGGAAAACTGTGCAGACAGCCTTCAGCATCCTGCTAGGGGCCAGAGGCCAATCTTTTGTGTGACTCTCCTCTCTGATTCTCTCCCTCCACAATTGGTGCCAAAGAGAAACCAGGAGAGGAAATATGACCTTGTTCTGAGCCCGCCGCCGTGGGTGGGGAGTAACCACACTTAGGGCGCAGTTTTAGGAACAGTTTTACAGCGTTCCATCTCCTAATCCCTGAGGCCAGTCTTCCTGAGCTAAACAGCAAAGGTTCTTTATAGAAAAGAATCACTTGGAGCTTCCAGAGTAAATCTCTTTCATCTGAGCCGCTAAAATTAGCTCCCAAGTTAAACTTCACATAAAAAAAACAAAACACAAAAAAAAACCATAAGGATTTGGCTTTGTAAATACATGAGCAGTGATAGTTCAGTTTTCCTGGTAAATAACTTATTATCAAAAGAGTGGCATGTGCCCTAGCCAGTTTGGCTCAGTGGATAGAGCATTGGCCTGTGGACTCAAGGGTCCTGGGTTCGATTCCAGTCAAGGGCACATGCCCGGGTTGCTGGCTTAATCCTCAGTGGGGGCATGCAGGAGGCAGCCAATTAATGATTCTCTCTCATCATTGATGTTTCTATCTCTCATTCTCCCTTCCTCTTTGATTATATATATATATATATCTCCTATATAATATAAGGGTAATATGTAAATTGACCCTATGGCAGAACGATCAAGAATGACTTGTTGCTATGATGCGCACTGACCACCAGGGGGAAGATGCTCAATGCAGGAACTGCCCCCTGGTGGTCAGTGTGCTTCCAAAGGGGGAACTCTGCTCAGCCACAAGCCAGGCTGATGGTTGCGAGCACAGTAGCAGTGGCGGGAGCCTCTCGGGCCTCCTCGGCTGTGTTAAGGATGTCCGACTGCCAGTTTAGGCTCTACCCCCAGGGAGTGGGCCTAATCTGGCAGGTGGACATCCCCCAAGGGGTCCCGGACTGCAAGAGGGTGCAGGCCGGGCTGGGGGACCCCCCACCTCAGTGCACAAATTTTCATACATGGGGCCTCTCTCTCTCTCTCTCTCTCTCTCTCTATAAGAGAGAGAGAGAGAGAGAGAGAGAGAGAGAGAGAAAGAGGCATGTGCTATTGTAAGACACTATATTAAACCTGAATTATCAATTCACTACCCCTAAATTCCCACCTTCCCATATTAGCCAAGGGATGAACCAAACCTTACTTTTAAATGAATACATATAAACCATAAGGTAATTTTAAAAACCAACATTATTGAGATATAATTCACATACAAAATTTATACATTTAAAGCATATGCCTCAATGATTTTCAGTATAGTCACAGAGTTATGCAGTGATCACTACAATCTAAGTTTAAAGCATTCTCAGCACCCAAAGAGAATATGTAACCAGACAATCAATGGGTCTGGGCTGCCTGTCACCACTTGAGCCAATTCAGCAGAGACAAGATTGAATCACATATGAGCGTTTCTTCCAATAATGCTGGCAGTCTGGGAGAGCAGCAAGTCATCCACAAAAATCAGCTCTGCCCCCTACAATAAGCCAACTGCTTATATTGGGTAGAAGGATGAAGATTACATGGGAAGTAGGCAAAAGGATATGCCAAATGGGTAGTTTACAGGTAATGTGGGCTGGAGATTTGCAAAGGCCTGCAGGTATGCAAAGGGTTGGCAGCTCTGGTTTCTGCAACAAGGTTGTTGATCTGTCCATGATAATAGGCTGCTCCTGGATGTGGAGGATGAGCTGCATTTCCAGATGAGCTCCTAGGTCCCTTGTGCAATCCCAGCCAGATTAGAATGTACCTTCTTTAATCAGAATAAAATACAGTTAACAGAGCATGATTAATATTTCTTATAATTATAGCTGGTCCCCCTTATCCTATTTCTGCCCCTAACAAAAATCTTATAATCATTCCTCATCTTCCCCCACCCCTCCCCTCCCTGCATAGTCCTGGGCAACTCTATATAGTTTCTGTCTGTATATATTTAGATTTGCCTAGTTTGGTCACTTTATATAAAGAGGAATCATACAATATGTGTTTTTTTGTGAATGGCTTATTTTAGGATAATGTTTTGAAGGTCCATCCATGTTGTAGCATTTATATACTTAATTTCCTTTCATAGTGAATAATAGTTCATTGTATGGATGACCACATTTATTTATCCATTCATTCATCAATCAACATTTTCATTGTTTTCTATTTTTTGGCCATTATGAGTAATGCTACCATGAATATTCATATATAAGTTTTGTGTGTACATATGTTTTAATTTCATTTCTAGAAATGGAATTTCTGAGTCACATAGTAACTCTATAATTAATATTTTAAGGAACTGGAAAATTGATTCCCAAGATGACTGTACCATTTTATATCCACACTAGCAACATATGAGGGTTCCAATTTTTCTATATTTAACACTAATACTTGTTATAGTCTATCTTTTTAATTGCAGCCATTCTAGTGAGTGTACGTTGGTGTTTTGTAGCAGTTTTGATTTGTATTTCACTAAAAACTAATGATGTTCAGCATGTTTTCATATTCTTATTGTTCATTTGTATATCTTCTTTGAGAAAATGTCTATTTTTCAGTTGGACTACTTGTCTTTTCATTATTGAGTGGTAAGAATTCTTTGCATATTTTGTATATAGGTATCTTATCAAATATATTGATTGCAGATATTTTCTCCAAGATTGTGGATTGTTTTTTCACTTTCTTGGTGGTGTACTTTCAAGCACAAAAGTTTTTAATTCCATAAAGTCCAATTTATCTATTTGTGTGTGTGTGTGTGCTTTTGTTAAAGAGGCTAGGATGTAGGCTCCTGGAGACAGGATGGGGGTTTTAGCCAGGGACTAGCTGCTACCTCTTGCTGCCCCTCCCCCACCATTGTGAGTCTCAAAGAATGCCCACTGTGAAAGAAGGAAAGTGCACTCTGGGCAGGTGAACTCACCAGTGTGTCGAGATGAGTCAGTTCTTGAGATATTATGTGTTTCCAAGGGTGGATTGTTTCTGAACTTTGGGGTGCCAAATTCTGACTCCACCTTCGGTTGGGACAGGCCTTGCCCCTAACAGGGTCTGTTTGGAAGTGTCATATGTTCACTCCCATAACCCCCCGCCCCCTCTACTTGTGGTGTCAGTTTTCATTATAATGATGGTATTAGGAGCTTCGGGGTCCCTCTATGGTCAATTTTTCCTCCCTCTTGGAATGATCTGGCTTTAGCTAGTTCCTGTTACTGTTGACTTCTGCGACTGCCACAGTGGTTTTCTGCCATAAACATTTTCCCTTTGATTATGCTTGGAGGCGGGGGTTCAGTTGGCTGCATAAAGGGTATTTGGTGGTGATGTTGGGGAAGGAGGAGGAGGAACAGGAGAAAAAAATCTAAAAGGGAGGCATTGGCAGACACTTAGGGTCTTTTATTTTGAAGGAGAATTCAAATTTCAACCAGAAAACAAATGTAGATCCACTCAAGGATGTTAAAAGAGGGGGGGGGGGGGGGGGGGATAAAACAATTAGATTTTTAATTCTATTCACTCAAATGCCTGCAGAGAAAGTAGAGAGGTGAGGAGGTAAGTGGGTGAAGAGGTCAGGAATGAGAAAGCAGCCCAATGAGGAAATTAATGAAGAAAGTCAGATTAGAGGAGAGGAGGAATTAAATGCATGCACTGGAGGTGAGCACGGGTGAGGTGAAATTTCTATGACTTGAGCACTGATTGGGTGAAAGGATGAGTGAAAAAAGGGAGTCTAGAATGACACATAATTATTGAGAAATTAAAAAAATAAATATTTATATCTATAAAAAAGGGACAGAGAGAGACAGAGAGAGAGGAGAGAGAATAAAGGCGGGGGGGGGGGGGGAGGAAGAACAGAAAGAAGGAAGCAGGCATGGTGAGAAAAGGAAAAGAGAGTAAAGGAACAAGAAAATAGGATATGTTTATTGAGGGCTGCGTCTGCAGTTTTTAGAGAGCTGATTCTATGGATAATCCAGCACTGGTAGAATTAAGGGCTACAGAGTCACTGTCTAGACTTGTATTACTCAACAGAAATATGAGACACATATATGTATATGTACATTTAAAATAAATTTTAACAATATATTATTAACTCAGTATATCCAAAATATTATTTTATTTAAAAATATGGCCTGAACCACAGTCTTAGCATCTCCTGGAAACTTGTTAATGAATTAAGAATCTCAGACCACCCCCATACTTACTAAATCAAATCTGCATTTTTACAAGACCCCAGAAGACAGTAAAGATCATATAGGGACTTTGGGGACATTGGGAATGGTGTGATCACGTGACTAACCCAATTTCTCACAGTGAAGGCACTAGAAGAGCATACATAGAATCTAGAAATTTAGAATCTGCTTCTTGTCTGACCTCCCATGTAGTAGTTACTTAGACAAATTACTTTTCCTCTTATTTGTCTCACTCATAAATCCCCCATCATACAGGAAAATCCATAATTTTAAGAATATACAGCATTGAGATAGGCATTCTGATGGGAAAACATGGAAAAAGGTCCCCAACTGATTACTTCAGAACTCCATTTAATGAAAACCACAGTTGGTTCTATGGGACAAGATCAGAGTTTACGATGGGGCCTCTAAGACACAGAATTTCATTATTCCTATGATAACCCTGGTTTAATTTAACCTGTTCTCTAAATCTTCTGTCTTCTAATTGCTGGTCACAACAAAGAGACAGCTTTTCTACCATAACAGGATGGACAATAATGCAAGGTGCTTTGTGTTGAGCTAGCTTATGCCTGTGAACCGTGATGAATGATAGGTGCAATTTCATACTGAAAACTGGCTTGAATGCTCCAAGCTATCTGACTGAATACCTATAATTATAGAAATGTAGGTACTTAATTTTATTCTGGGAGGTGGTGGGTTTACAAAACTCGATATGGGCACATTTAAAAATAGTTCAATAAATACTTTCAAAATTATTCTAAATAATTCAGAATTTCTTATTTCATTTTGACATAATAGGTTCCCAATTTTTCTGTCTAAACAACAAAATATCTTAACATTTGGAATTCTTAGAGAACCAAGAAGGCCGGAAAATAGTGTTCTTCCCACCAGGCTAGGCCTTTTCCACCTACATTCCTCATTAAATCCAAACATTAAACAATTTTAACACATCATTTTTATTTCAAATTACCAGAAACATTTAAAGTTTAATTAAATTTGGTTCTAAGACTGTTTTCTCACATTTTAGCTATTATAATTAACACATTTATTAAAATAACTCTTATAGGTCATCATAAAATTGCAGAAATACAATGAGATTGACAGGTGTGATTTACGTGGAATTGAAACTCTAGGGAATAGTTGAAATGGAATTATGGAATGAATCATTGGAAAGTTAAATTGGGTATTATTCTATGTAATTCTGGCATTATGTAATCTAATTCCAAATTCTGAGGCATGAGACTTTCAGCATCATCTCACAAAGGTTAACTAAGATACATTTCAGCTAAAATTGCTTTGGTGAAGCAGTAAAAATTTCCCATCTCTCATAGTGGGAATTTATAAAAAAAAGTAGGAACAAAATCCAAAATCTTAAAAGTACATAGTCATAACTTTAATCTAGCAAGATATAATAATAGTTCACAGGAACATATAAGAATGAAAAGACATTTTAATATTAGAAATTAATTGGTATAATTTTACATCTTATTAATAATTAGAAAAAAATAAGTATTCTCAATAATTGCTAAAAAGAGATTCAATAAGTTTTTTTTTAATAAAAATGTTACAGTAGGAACTAGAATGTTTCTTCAATTTAATTAAAAATATAAATCTAAATCATAGAGCCAGCTCAATATAGTGTGTCCCAAAAAATGTATACATATTTTGAATAATTATCAATTCCAATGGGCTAAATCTGTAAAGAAAGAAACATTGGAATTAATAATTATTTAAAATATGTATACATATTTGGGGGGCACCCTATACATAACAGTTAAAATCAGGAACAGCAGCAGAGTGTGCCCACTCTTGGCATTATTATTATTTTTTTTAATATAGTTTATTGATTTTTTACAGAGAGGAAGGGAGAGGAATAGAGAGTTAGAAACATCGATGAGAGAGAAGCATCGATCAGCTGCCTCCTGTACACCTCCTACTGGGGATGTGCCCACAACGCAGGTACATACCCTTGACCGGAATCGAACCTGGGACCTTTCAGTCCACAGGCCAATGCTCTATCCACTGAGCCAAACTGGGTAGGGCTTGCCAGTATTATTAAACGAGAGGACCAGTGCACAGGTGGGGTTCCTCAGCCTGGCCTGTACCCTCTTGCAATCCAGGACCCCTGGGGGGGGGGGGGTGTCAGATAGCCGGTTTCTGCCTGATCCCCACAGGCCCTATCCCGACAGGAGGGAGCCCAATCTTATGCATTGTCTGTCCCCTGGTGGTCGGTGCGCATCATAGCGACTGGTCGACCAGTCATTCAGTCATTCTTGAAGTTCAACATAAATTTACTACTTTTTTTTATACTCCATTTTACACAGTTGTGAGAAAAGGACATTAGTTCTTTTTATTATTTTTTAAAATATATTTTTATTGATTTCAGAGAGAAAGGGAGAGGGAGAGAGAGATAGAAACATCAATGATGAGAGAGAATCATTGATCAGCTGCCTCCTGCTTGCCCCATACTGGGGATGGAGCCTGCAACCCAGGCATGTGCCCTAACCAACCAAAAATTGAACCATGACCTCCTGGTTCATAGGTCAACACTCAACCACTGAGTCCATGCCAGCATGGCAGGACATGTGTTCTTTAAAATGTTATTTGCAAGTAAATAGCACCAAGAAGCTTGTACATCTTTCTCATAAAGATAGATTACATATTATGAGTGGAATGTATAATGTTTATGGGCTCTTATGAGAAATTTTGATTCAAGAACTGTGTTATGTTGCATTTAATGTTGTTAGTAAGGTGGTGGGAAGAAGGGAGAGAGAGAGAGAGAGAGAGAGAGAGAGAGATGGTTTCAGCCTGATCCCCACAGGCTGAAATTGAGAGACTCCAAGAACCCTTGTCCCATTAATTCATTTATTGGGTTGCTGGCCCGATAGTAAGTAGGATGATCTACATTGCCTGGAATTGAGAAATTTCTAGTGACATAAGATTCTTAGTGCTAAAATTTGGACAATCCAGAACAAAACAAAACAGTTGATCAATCCAGTGGAACTGCAATCCATGAAGCAAGAGCTTCCAGATTGATTGCTGCGGTCACCAGTTCACCAGGATCATGTTGTTTGCCTTTCCTAAGTCATCACTAATTACTTTCAGAATTCAGACCCCTAGTTTTCTGTGTTTTCTAAAACTGGGCTCCTCAAACTTTAGTCTCGATCAGAATCATCTGAAATATTTGCTAAAACAAAAACTCTAATGATCCACCCGCAGAGATTCTGACTCAGCACATCTGGGGTGGGCCTGAGATTCTGCATCTTACAGCCCTGGTGATGCTTATGCTGGTGATTCAAGGAGCTATTATTTTTGGATTATTTATTGTTGATCAACAAACCAATAAATTAATAGGAAAAATGACAGGGTCATTTATCAGTGTAGCTCTATTTCAGCCACTGTGACTTGTACACTCTGACTTATCTCTGGTGAAGATGTTGCTGGTAGAAGTGGTGTTCCGGCAGTGTTGCAAGGAAAGAATTCCAGGAGACCTACGTATGGGAGGTTGTGTTGTGGTAAGATTTATTTGTGGCGTCAGACGCAAAATTAAAGGAGGGCCCTAGGTTCCCAATGTCTCATCTCTGTCCATCTTATTTAGAAAACGTCCAGTTTTGTTTTGATCAAGCCCAGAAATAGGACCAATGTCCAGAGATTCTGTGCCATTTTAAAGCTTAGTCCCTTGGAGCCTGCACGGTCTGCCGCAGGCCCCAGGTGGCTATTAGACCCATATGGCTGCTGTGCAATGCATGAGCTCATGGGGTGAGCAAGTGTTACCAAGCAAGGGAGAGAGAGAGAGAGAGAGTGCTTTTTAAGCTGGTTACATTATCTCAAGCTTCAGATGGACCAGACACTTCTTTAAACTAATGAATCAACTTCCCAAGCTTTTGTGGGCTTCTGAAGGCTCCACCCCATAACAAATCTTTTTCCTAGATCATCTGGGGTTGTGTCTCTTATCCAATCTGATTCTTTCCCCAGGTTAGACTGACAGGCATTGTCTTTCCTGATGAATGTAAGAAACACATTTTTCTTTCTCATTGAAGTGAAAAGAGATTGAAACTCATGACTCAGAGATAATTCTTTTTGCTATTTAACAAAATTCCAATTATGCTGAGCATAATTGCTCACTGAGAGCAGCTGTGTCACAATTTTTACAGGTATTACAGAGTATTATTTGCACTTGTTCATACTATTGAGCTAACTTTAACAGTGCAACTGATTCTCAGTTATCTTCTGTAAATCATGGTGCATGTATTGGGATAGCTGATGCCTGTAAGATAGGGTGGTCACTTTTTGCCAGGTGCCTTAGAGTCTACTACCAAGAGCCTGCTACCTCATTCTTTTGAATAGCAAATGGTTATATGTGGAAGAGAAACACTGTCCTAGAAGTGAATCAAAAAAATGCCTTTACATGATAAAAACAATTTCTATGCTGTTCCCTCATGTGATAGCGTGAATGCAAGTATTTAATGATAGTTACCATCTCAATTTGGCTTTCACATTTAGCTCTGAGCAAGTCTTCTTTACCCTTAGCAGTTGACAAATTCTCCTTTCCCTATAATTCCATGCTCATGTCCTCCAACCAGGTAGAATCCACCTGCAATGCCATTGACTGCAGTTAGTCAGCCCCACCCCCCTCAGCAGCAGACAGTCCTTCCCTCCTCTCAACTTCCATAGCACTTTCCACATTCTGCCTTATCATAATAAAATAAACAAAGCCAAGTAAATAACAATGAAAATTCAACCATTATCAAATGCTTTATGAATGCCAAGCACTGAAAGGTACCAACCAATATGTCTTTGCATTTCACATAGTACCTTGGATACAATACAGACATGTGACTCTACACTGAGTGGCCAGATTATTATAAACACCGCAACACTTCCAAAAACACTGAATATTGAAAACTTCCTAAGCAAATACTCTCAAGGTTTTATTATTATTATTATTTGCATAACTAATTCACTTCATTGTACTGATGGGGTGATCATAATAATCTGGCCGTTCAGTGTAGTTTGAATGAAAGCATTAATGAAACCCCAAAGAATCAATGAACAAATATCAGGATATAAATTAACAAACAAAAATCAATAGCTTGCATATACACAAGCCAGAACTAGAACGTAATGACATAAAAGACCTCATTTATAATAACAACTAAAATGTTAAAATACCTGTACTATCCATCGAAAAGGCCCAGAAGATAAGATAAATAGCACTGTGCACACCTAGAGCCCAGGTGAGGGTTTCTAAATATCGTCCCCTACTGAAAGAAACTGGGACTCCTTGGAGAAATGGCAGGAAAAACCCAAAATAATTGTAGGTCATGATGTTGTGTCAGAAAACGGAAAATATTAGAGACTAACTAATATTGTGTGGCATATCAAAAGGATGCAAAGAGGTTGACCAAAAATGGGACAATTTAGAACAACAAAATAAATATTGAGTGTAATTTATTGAAACATTGAAAAAATATATGTATGTATTTTTTAAGTACTCACAATTAGAAAGAGAAAGTCATTGTCTCTATACCCACATTCTTCCTCTCCTCCTGCCCCCCTACAAAAAGCAAGCAAATTTTTATACTGTAGGTCATTAGGTCACAGAGTTTTTACTCAAAAAACAATTAGAAAACAATTTACCTTGATTTTCCTGTTTAAGCTATAGTTCATGATAATCAATCATTGCCAGTCAATAAGGATATTATTATGGAAAATAGCATTAGAAAAATAACTATTTTCAATCCCTATTGAGATAATTGATTAGGAATGATCATCATTTTGGATGAAAGGTTGATGGAAATGTTTACAATGGAAGGATGAGGTTAGTAATCACCTGAACCTAATGCTAATGATCCCACTTAGCATCGCTAAATGTGGAACTGATGAGTATGCCTTTAATATGCTTCATGTTGCTGAAGCACACTGCACCCATAGAGAAGGATATTTTGTAAAAAAAAAAATCAAACCTAAACAAACATCTCATGCTAGTACACAGCAAATACAGAAACAAGTTTGATAACCCATAAAGAAACAGGAAGCAGGCATTTACAAAATGTGATAAAATCTATAGGGCAATGATCCAGTGTCTGTAAGCCAAAGGTATAAAAATGTTAAAGGCAAAATAGAAGAATAGAAGACGTTACTCTGGATTAAGAGAAAATAATAACCAAATGTTACACATGGACCTTGCTTGGATACTGATTTAACCAGGCAGATAGCAAAATTGCTTTTTTGAGACAGAGAAAATTATTATGCCCCCAGAATTAGACAATACCAAGAAATCACTGTTAATTTTGTTAGGTTTGGTGATTTCACAGTGGTGCTGTTTAAAGAAAAAGTCCATAATCTTTAGAGAAAGATGACCAAATATGTAGGAGAGGAACACAAGATGAATAAAAATTGATTTTTAAATATTTTTCATTATAAATCAAATACTAAATGTGTCAAATTCTTAATAATTTTTGAAGCTGGACAATGCATATATAAAACTTCATTGTACTATCCTTTCTATATATGTTTAAAATATTTTTAAATAAGTATCTATTTTTAAAACTTCAAAGGAAACTAATACCATTGATAAAATTAAAGGATGTGTTAATGGCTGATGGGGATGGGGCGAACCTTCAGAATGGCTCCTAACATTACCTTCCTCACTATTCCCATACTTTGTGGAAAATGTGTGATGTCTTGCCTCAGCAAAGCCTCCTCATTTGACTATTTGTACTTGAGCTGGGAGCAAATCCTTATCAAGTACAAAGTATGTGACAGTTGAAGGAAGGTGACATTCTGTCACACTTATAGAAGTGTTAATCTTAGTAAAGGCTGGTGAGTTGAGGGGATTCCAAGAAAAAAAGCACAGCATGAGACGTTCAGTGCCTATCCAGGTCTGCTGAATGAGAAGAATAATCAATAAACAAAACAAAGCAGACACTGTCGTTGTGTGATGGGTTGAAGCCACAAGTGGAAAGCAATTAATTACAGTCTGACAGAGATGTGGCCTCAGAATAGCACCATTATCTTCAAGTGTAACACAGCATATGCTATTTGGGATCAGGAGAGGGAGACAAAATGCAGTCCCTGGCCTGCCCAGTGTGGCTCAGTGGTTGAGTGTCATCCCATGAGCCAGGAGGTCATTTGATTCCTGGTCACATGTCTGGGTTGTGGGCTCTATTCCCAGTAGGGGGTATGCAGGAGGCAACCAATTGATGATTCTCTCTTATCAATGTTTCTCTCTATCCCTCTCCCTTTCTTTCTCTCTAAAATCAATAAAAACATATTTTTAAACAACAACAACAAACAAACAAAAGCAGTCCCTGGCCAAAACATAGAAGAGAGAAGTTGTATGCATTGACATGCTGGTAAATATAATTTGTTATATTAACATGTGGAAAGAGTCCATGGAATGTAACTATAAGGTGACATGACTTGATTCTATAATCAACTAGTGGCCCAGTACACAAAATTGGTGCACAGGGGAGCCTGTCCCTCAGCCCAGACTGCACCCTCTCCAATCTGGGATCCCTCTCACAATCCAGGACCACTGGCTCCTAACCGTTAGCCTGCCTGCCAGCCTGATCACCCCCTAACCTCTCCCCTGCTCACCTGATTGCCCCCAACTGCCCTCCCTTGCCAGCCTGATCACCCCAACTGCCCTCCCCTGCTAGCCTGATCATCCACAACTGCCCTCCCCTGCCGTAACCCACCTCCTCTGCCAGGACCCACCTCCTCCGCACTGTGTGGAGCCACAGGACCCCCAGGCCTCACCACACAGAGCAGCCCCTGGGCCCCACCTCCCCTGTGCATGCAACTATCTTGTGGTGGCCATCTTGTGGTGGCCATCTTATGGTGGCTATCTTGTGACAACATCGCACATGAGGGCGCAAGGACCACCTAGGCTTTTATTAGTATAGATAGGAACAAAATTGATCTAGGCATAAACAGTCTGTACTTCAAACAGGTTTTCTTGGAGCTTCTGCTCCCATTGCAAAAATAGTGATGCTGCTTAAGACATTTTGGAATTCATGACTCCTTTATCTACTAATGGCTATAAAATGTTATAAAAGGAAATCTGAGAATACTTTAACGTTACTATTATTTTTATCGTCGTTTTTGTTTGTTTGAAATAGGTTTATTAAGGATAATCTACAAATAATAAAATGTACAGATGGCCCTAGCTAGTTTGGCTCAGTGGATAGAGTGTTGACCTGCGGACTGAAAAGTCCCGGGTTCGATTCCAGTCAAGGGCATGTGCCCAGGTTGCAGGCTTGATCCCCAGTAGGGGGCATGCAGGAGGCAGCTGAGTAATGATTCTCTCTCATTATTGATGTTTCTATCTCTCTCTTCCTCTTCCTTCCTCTCTGAAATCAATAAAAATATATTTTAAAAAATCTATCTACACTAATAAAAGAGAAACATGCAAGTTGGTGTTACTCCGCTACGCCCACCAGGCAATCAGGATGAGTATGCAAATTAACCCAACAAAGATGGAGGTTAATTTGCATATGCAGGCATGGAGCGAAGACTGAAGGCTCTGGCCCGAGCGAAGACTGAAGACTGAAGATGACTGAGACTGAAGACAACTGAAGACTGAAGAGGCTTGGCTTCTCTGCTGTGGCCAGAGCCAAGGCCTGGGTCCTGGGTGCCAGAGGAAAACCAGTGCCAGCAGCCAGAGGAAGGAAGGCCTATTGCACGAATCTCTTCGTGCAACGGGCCTCTAGTATATATAAAAGCGACCATTACGACCAAACAACTGGAATGACCGGTCCTTATGACACACACTGACCACCAGGGGGCAGACGCTTGATGCAGGAGCTGCCCCCTGGTGTTCAGTGTGCTCCTACAGCTGGAGCACCACTCAGCTGAATGACCTGTCCTGGCGGCCCACCAGCCTGGCTGCAGCCACTCACTCCCTCAGTAGTCCTGCAGGTCCAATCTCTGGAGAATGGCCAGGCACTAATGGCCAGTACCACTGGCATGATCCCGACATTGGCACTGGCCTCCTGGAAGTCGTCGCCTCCCTATATCCTATCCACAAGGAAGAAAGGATATAAAAGCGGCTGCCAGATGGCTCCCAACAACCAGTGTGAATATCAGCAGGATGGATCCAGATCCTGAGCTGGCAAGGGTGTCCCACTGCCCACCTGGAAGTCCCATTGCGTCCCCCCTACCACTCTCCTCAGGACCCCACCCATGCATGATTTCGTGCACTGAGCCTCTAGTAAATAAATAAAATGTACAGATGTTAAGTTTGGTGACAAATGTAAATACTGCCTTAATAAAGCTATAGAACACTTTCATTGCTCCAGAAGTGCCGGGAGCCGGTCCATCCTTGCTGCTTGACACAGTCGCTGCAGGAAAGAAACATCTGCACAGCATATGTTTCAAGGGACCTGGCATATATAGCATATTGTTCTTAATATGTTTGCTCTCTTTAGCGCCATGTGTTTTAACCAAGGTCACCTCTCCGAGAAAGGTTGTTTCCCCAGGTGGGGATCTTTCCCTGAGGTTAGGGAGGGGATACCACCCCTTAATTAAGTGCCAGGCGGGTAGTTAAGCTACATAATCTTTACTCCCTGGAATGGAGATAAGAAACGCCCTAACCTTTGTAATAGAAATTGACAGGATTAAAATCGGCTGGTATAAATACGGATGTAACAAGACAGTAAACATCAGATCCTCATCAGTTCCTAACCAGAGCTCTGACCAGAACTTTGGCTGGAGATCCTGGCTATAGGTCCTGACTAGGCTGCTGATCAACTGAAGGCTGTCTTCGTGTCATTCCTTCTCTGCCGACTCCGTCCACACCTTTGGGGAACCCCTGGACCCGCTGGGGTTGGACCCCAGCACAGAAGGTTTCCCCAAACCCTTTCCCAATCACTTCTTCCCCCACTATCCACTGTTTTGATTTCTATCACTATAGATCACAGGCAAATAACCACTTGTCTATTTTAGAACTTCACATAAATGGAATAATTTGACATATACTCTTAAGTGTGGCTCTTTCACTCATCATAGTTTTTAGATACATCCATGTTGTGATATGTATGAGTAGTTTGTTGATTTTATTCAAATGTTCAATACTTTTGAATCACTCTATGTAATATAATTTTGTTCCTTAAATTTTATATAAATGCTACAATATTTTACCTTTACAACTCTTGAGAAATCTAATTTGTTTAATTTAATTATATGTAATATGCCATAATTATTTATCTTTGTAATTTTTGATACCATTATTGTGTTAAAATCTGGGACATCATGTTACAGTTACCTTTTATCATTATCATCATCAACATCATTGTGCTTGTGTATATGTGCAATATCCAAATTTTTTTTAAAAATATTTTTTATTGGATTTAAGAGAGAGAAGAAGGGACGGGGGAGAGAGAGAGAGAAATATCAATGTGAGAAACATTGCTCAACTGCGTCCCACACACCCCCTACCAGGGATTAAGCGCATAACCCTGGCATGTGCCCTAACCAGAAATCAAACCCGTGACCTCTTGGTGCCTGGGACCACACTCAACCGAGTCATACTGGTCAGGGCAATATTTAACTTTTTAATAAATGATCAATTATTATTTCTCTGTACATTGACATATAATCTACAAAATATTATTATTTGAACACAGTTTTCCCCAAAGTTATAAGTATTGATTGATATGTACTCTTCATAAATTTAATATATTAAATTCAGTTTCAAACATCTTACTCAGACAAAACACCCTGGACACTTACTCTAAAACCAGCAACTAAAGTCTAAAAGCATGCATTTGAAATTATGTATTTATCATCTCTGTTTGTAATTTTATCTTCTTTCTCAGATAAAATTTTACACCTAACTAAAAAGTCAAGGCACTACTTTATGTTATTTTTTTCCAAAGTTGAATTTTTTCTTTAGTGGATAGATAGGATGGATAGATAGATGATAGATAGATAGATAGATAGATAGATAGATAGACATTACAGAGTGAATTCACTCCTACTTTTTTAGCAAATTTGACCTTGAGATAACTTTTCATCTCTGTTCCCCTGGAAATCTGATAAAGGTGCAACGTCTGTCCTTGTACCAAGCAACCTTGTTTATGGTAAAAATGACTCCTGATTGGTACATTGTATTTAGAACGCAATACTATAAATGAACTATAAATAGCAGGTGGGAAGCTGTGGCTTTAATTGAATCTTATGGGTTTCTTTAGCTGACCTGATGACCTCCAGAGGGAACATTGAATAAAATCAGATCATTCCCCTGCAATTCCAATATGCTACTCCTTTTGTTGACGGTGTGTGACATACCCCAGCTCTGGAGCCCTCTCTTGTCTTCCTACTAAACTTTCATTGGAGTGGAAGAATTGGGGCGGGATCTAGTGAAATGCTTTAAAAAGCTCTCATGCCATCCTTCTATTTTGTCAACATCCCCTTCTGCCCAGGCTCAAAGGTATCTAATGTCTCAGGTTCCTAAACATGTTTATGACTAGGGACTATGTCAGATTGGTTCTCTGTTTTACCCCACAACAAAGAATTCTGAAGTCAGTCGTTAAAATTGTAGCTCTCCTGTCTCTTCTGCTGTTCTCCCCATTCTTGGGGGTGTGTCTTTTATGTTCAATCCGTTTTCTGTGCTTTTTCTAGAGCTTTTGAAGAAAGAGAAATGAGATAGCTATATTAAGTCCTCTAGTGTGTTCTAGGAACCAAATCCCTTTTATTTATAAATTCAATTATGTTACACGCAGTAGTCTTTCATTTTATTCATTAGATTTGTCTCTGAATAGATTTTTTGACTGTTAGCAAAATATCCAATCTTAGTATCCACCATTACATATAAATATATGAGTTAAATATACTCTAGAATCCCCTAAGTCTTTGAAGAACATTTCAGTTAATGGCAATACCATTAGGAAAACCTCTTCAGGCACCATATAAGAAGGGGGAAATCTTCACATAGCTTTATGTCTGTTGGTTTATTTAATCTTATATAGTTATAATTATATTATATTAGACATTAGAGATGCAAGTAATGGTAACTTTGAATGAATTTAATATGTAAAGGCTATTCAAGGAAGTGAGTTTTGAAATTTTAAGGACATTGATAAAAATTATTTAAAATACTATTAGAAATAAATTAATTTGAATAAAAGATTAGTTGGTATAGGCTCATATTTAATAGAAATTTCTATGTAATTTCTCCTTTTTTTCCTCTCATTCCCTTATTGTATACCAGGAATGTAGGTACAAATGCCTCATCTCTGCTCCCACTGTGTAATACTTCAGCCCTGTCTTCATATATGGCAACATTAGTGAAAAGTCTTCTCTACTTTCTATTGGTTCAGTTTAACTCTCCTGCTGTGGGATCTACAAATATAAACAACACTATAGGTTAAGGAACATAGTAGCATGAATGGTTCTCTGTGTTGAAAATTTATATATATATATATATTCTTCTAACCATATATATTCTCCAAGATTTTTCCAGGAATTTTTCAGGTGCATGATTAAAATCACCATGAAAATCAGAGAAACCCCAATGAGGGGCTATGAAGAGATGTCAACTCTGAACTAGTTTTAATATAACCCCACTATCTGCTAAGGAGAGTACTTACTTCTCTGTTATCACTCCCCATTCCATACATTGCTTTCCTGGGTACCCACCACCTTCCCCTACCCTTCAAGACTGCTTTTACTATTCATTCTTACCTACTTCTACTTGAATAATGGGACAGGGGCAAGGATCAATGTTACCTATCTTTTGCTTTAATCTATGAAAGATATTTGACTTTGGGTGGTGAACACATAATACAATATACAGATGATGTATTATAGAATTGTAAACTTAAAACCTAGATAATTTTATTAACCAATGCCACCACAATAAATTAAATTAAGAAGAAAGAAAGCTTTAGGAATAAAGCAACATGCAGGATTTTTTAAACTAATCATTTCACATTGAGCTTTAAAATATTTAAAAGGAGCTAGCAAAGTATTCCTACCAATGTGGTTGTGGCTTCTAGCTCTTATCTACTCCCAAGACTCAGGTCAGTAGCCATCTATCCTAAAACATGACAATGCTTTTCTCAGAGGTTCAGTATTGCTGTCAATTTTTTATGCCTTTTATCATCCCCAAATTCATTTTTTCTCTTTAGAGATGTTTTCCCCTTATTATGAGAGGAATAATTCCCTACATTTCTTTTTTAAATTAATTTATTTTATTTTTTAAACATATTTTATTGATTTTTTTACAGAGAGGAAGGGAGAGGGATAGAGAGGGATGAGCGAGAAACATTGATCAGCTGCCTCCTGCACACCCCCTACTGGGGATGTGCCCACAACCAAGGTACATGCCCTTGACTGGAATCGAACCTAGGACCCTTCAGTTCGCAGGCTGACGCTCTATCCACTGAGCCAAACCAGTTAGGGCTTTAAATTTATTTTTATTGTTGAAAGTATTACAGATGCCTCCTTTGTTTTTTTTCCCATTGACCTCCTTCATACATCACCCGCCCCTCCAAGCATTTCACTTGATGGGTGATAGAGCACCACACCAATTTTACTCCGGCTAAGCACAGTCAGTGAAATAAAATTACAATTGCATTTGATTTTCTGTAGAAAGTGAACTATTTCTTTCTTTCTAAGGCAGCGGTTCTCAACCTGTGGGTTGCGACCCCTTTGGCGGTCAAACGACCCTTTCACAGGGGTTGCCTAAGACCACCCTGCGTATCAGATATTTACATTATGATTCATAACAGTAGCAACATTACAGTTATAAAGTAGCAACGAAAATAATTTTATGGTTGGGTCACAACATAAGGAACTGTATTTAAAGGGCCAGAAGGTTGAGAACCACTGTTCTAAGGGATTAAGTTGGAAAATGTGCAGTGGAAACAAATATTCTAGCAATTCTATCAAATGATTTGTTTCAGAACTTCAGACTGCTTCCCATTCAATAGGTTGGTTGAAAGGTGGAATAGTTGTGTGAGCAAAGCATTGGAAATATATCAGTAAGTCGTTACCTCAGCCAGAATGTATTTTTTTTCAAAAGGATAAAGTACATCATTGTAACTCCAGTAGATAGCATGTGTCATGTGGACCATACAAAACTAAAGAGTGTAAACCCCCAGGATACTTTGAAATTTGAAATGATCATTTGCTCTGTGATCATTACTGGTGCATCATGGTATCTTAGCAATTTTCTAATTCAAAGTTAATCCACAGATTTCTTTGCCATCCAAAAGAATGATCAGATCAAATGATGAGAAATCACTAATAAACCATTCAGCAAATAGCTAAATAATTTTAAGTGTGTTTTATTTTAATTATAAAAAACACATATTTTAGCCCTAGCTGGTTTGGCTCAGTGGATAGAGTGTTGGCCTGTGGACTGAAGGGTCCTGGGTTCAATTCCAGTCAAAGAACATGCCTGGGTTGCAAGCTTGATCCCCAGTGGAGTGCATGCAGGAGGTGGCTGATCAATGATTCTCTCTCATAATTGATGTTTCTATCTCTCTCTCCCTCTCCCTTCTTCTTTGAAATTAATAAAACTATATTTTAAAATAAATAAATAAATGAATAATAGAAAACATATTTTAGAATTTTTCTAAATAAATTAGTTGTCTTTATATTGTTAAAATGCTCCTAAATAATGTTAAGCAGGAATTAAAATGTATATGTCTCTGCCAACAAAAAATTCAGAACTATGATTTTATAATTAAAATAATAAAATATATTAAAATTATTTAGCTATATGATGATTGGCTTATTAGTGATTTCTCTTTGACTATATATATATATATATATATATATATATAGAGGCCCAGTGCATGAAATTCATGCACGGGTGTGTGTGCGTGTGTGTGTCCCTCAGACCAGCCTCCACCCTCTCCAATCTGGGACTCCTCAGGGAATGTCTGACTGCCACTTTAGGCTCAATCCGGATCAGGCCTAAACCGGCAGTCAGACATCCCTCTCACAATCCAGGACTGCTGGTTCCCAACCGCTCACCTGCCTGCCTGCCTAATTGCCCCTAACTGCTTCTGCCTGCCAGCCTGATTACCCCCTAACCCAGGGGTGGGCAAACTTTTTGACTCGAGGGCCACAATGGGTTCTTAAACTGGACCGGAGGGCCGGAACAAAAGCATGGATGGAGTGTTTGTGTGAACTAATATAAATTCAAAGTAAACATCATTACATAAAAGGGTACAGTCTTTTTTTCTTTAGTTTTATTCATTTCAAACGGGCCGGATCCGGCCCGCGGGCCGTAGTTTGCCCACGGCTGCCCTAACCACTCCCCTGCCAGCCTGATCGATGCCTAACTGCTCCCCTGCTGGCCCAATTGCCCCCAACTGCCCTCCCCTGCTGGCTTGGTCACCTCTAAGTGCCCTCCCCTGCAGGCCTGATTGCCCACAGCTGCCCTCCCCTGCTGGCTTGGTCACCCTTAACTGCCCTCCCCTGCGGGCCATCTTGTGGTTGTGGGCACCACCAACTTTGAGGGTGGGGCAGTCAATTAGCGTATTCCCTCCTTATTGGCTGTGGGCGCTGCCATCTTTGTAATGGTGTGAGGGTCAATTAGCATATTCCCTCTTTATTAGATAGGATATATATGACTTTCATCTATATATTTCTAATATATATTAAAATTAGATTTAAATAATCTTTAGTTCCCCCAAATTGCAATGAACTAGAAATTATACCATAATATAGTTTTAGTTTTACCCCTTCATAAGAGGTTCTCAGAATTGTAGACTCCTTTCCCCATAAATACAATCCCAATGGGAAAAGGGGCCATGGTGAGCAGTAAATGATGTCTCTCTATTGTCCTTGTGTTCCTGAAATAGAGACTTAACTTTGGAAATAATTTATGTATGCATTTCATGTGTTGGAGGACATGTATATCTCATTCTTTTTTATTTCACTCTGTTTTCTTTCTTGGTTCTGGCCAGGACAGTTGATCCCCATGATTCAGATGGTTTCAACCTAAAGTCTCCTCTTGACTATTCTTAAAAGCTATACAAAGATACAACAATCAACAGAAAGTGAAATATCAAGTTGCTTTGTTCTTTTGGTTCAAACAGAATATCTTAAAATGCATCCTTTGGTCTATATAAACTTCAAATGCCAGTGGAAGCATGCATTCCAAATGCGCTTGTTGCACAACAAAGGCTTAGCTGATTGTAATCTTACCTTCCCCTGACCTCCTAGCAGGGAAGGATATTTTCAAGTTTTTGAGTAAAGGCTTCACATTCTCTCCTGAGTGATCGTGCATCCCTCTCATAGTCTAAGTGAGATCCTATACCCTATTCTGAAAAGTATACTTTATTCTAAAAGGACAGGTGCATATGTTTGCCATTTTAGGAGTAGGAACTTACGAAGCGTTAGGAGTGACACTATTTGGGCAGCAGCTGCTTACCTTTCTTTCTCCTATAAAAATTTGGAATGGCTTTAAAAGTACATAATTTTCATTGAATCAAAGACACTTAAGAAATGTTATCATACTCTCATCAGATTTTTTCTATGAAGCAGCTGTGGCTGTCATACCCCAGATGCGAAATATATTAAAGAGCAATATTCAAATTTTGAAAAACAACCAGGATGCCAAACATGCCAATTCAAGATGGTACCCCTGTCTGTCCAAGGATTTATCTCTTATCATTGGCCTCGTGCGGCTGTCCACCAAGTTCGGGATCTATTGTGGACAGTTTAAGCAGAGGCTGGTACCCCGACCTGTGTGGTTTTGAGAGGGCTCTTTTGAGCTTCTCAGTGTACCCTCTGTGGAACTCTGCAGTTATGTCAAATTTAACTACAATTAACATGGAGATTCCTTACTCGACATCCGAGCAGCAGGAGGGACTCTGAAATTTTCACATTCAGATTCAATGCTGGACTCTAACCAAAATCCCAAACCATTCTTCCATCTTCCTACGATAGAAAGTTTATCACTCTGGTCCTGGCCAGGTGGCTTAGTTGGTTGGAGCGTCGTCACATAGACCAAATATTTGCAGGTTTGGTTCCTGGTCAAGGCACATACCTAGATTTGGGGTTCAATCCCAGTTGGGGCATGTACAGGAGGCAACCAAATAATGTGTTTCTCTCTCATATCCATGTTTCATTCCCTCCCCCTTCCCCTTTCCTCTCTAAAATAAATAAATAAATAAATAAATAAATAAATATCTTCAGGTGAGGATTAAAAATAACGTTTTTCAGTTTATCACTCTGTAGCATAATTTTTTATTTAATTATATGTCTCTTGTGCTCTTTGAGAACAAGAAATCAATCGTATTCCATCTACTGTGTTGAATGTGTACAGTTAATCTGCTTGATAAACAAATAGAAACAGAGCGATGCGTGAAACCTAGAGTTATATATTGTTTTAAGTTTGCAAAGCATTTTTCAATATATATCCTCCTCTAAAACTTTAAATAACCCATGGAATAAGGCTTTATTATCTAATTTTTCTGGTGAAGAAACTAAGGGTTAGGGAATTTGTAACACATTAAAAATAAAGGCATGATCACAAAGTGGGTAAGAGGATGGATTATGGAATCATCCTGTCTGGGTTTGAATCCTAATCCTGCTGCTACTAGTTATGCAACCATAGGCTTAAATTCTCTGAGCCTTAGTTTTCTCATCTACTAGTATAAAGTGGGTATAGTAACAGCATTGCCCTCATAGTATTTCTCTGAAAATTAAGTAATGTAAGAAAACCTTAAAGTAGTCACTGGCACATAGAAATTACTAAAAAGTTCTGTGGGTGGAGCTTCTCTGACTACAAAGCAGGTGCTCTCTCTAAATAGTGAATGAACTACAAATTAATCTTTTTTTTAAGGATTAAATATTTTTAAACATTTTTCAATTACCATTTACATTCAATATTATTTTGTATTAGTTTCAGGTATACAGCATAGTGGTTAGATAATCATAGTCTAAGTATGTATGGTGCCAGGTGGGTACTGGAAATATCAGGGGGAACACTTTGTAAAGTATATGAGTGTCTGCAACTGAATCTTAACCACTACTTCTAAAAGTGCTCCTAGAGAAAAGCATATTCTGAGTTTCAAACAACCAATTAGAAAGATCTTTTGAAACAGGTCTGTCCATAGACATTGATTAAAAATGACAAACGGTTATTTGGAAACTCTAGATCTACAAAGCACATATTAATTTTGTGGACAATAATAGTGTATCTTGTGTTCCCATGTTTATAATGTTGTGAGAGTGGCTGATGGGGGCAGTAACACCGACGTGCTGAGCTAAAATAGAGACACAGAATGCATCCCTCCCACAAACAGGCAGAGCTCCCTGCTCTGATGAACTTTCATCTAAAAGCAGGTGTGGCAACTGGTCTCCAAAGATGAGTTCCAAAAGAATCCTGCGGCCCATTATTCATACCCTGTGTAGTCCTTTCCTTTAATCTGGGATAACTGTGACTGACATTGTTTTCTTTCTATTGTGGTGAAATTCACATAACATAACATTAACCATTTAAAAAACACTTTCATCATCCCAAAAGGAGACCCTCTATTCATTGAGCAGTTACTCCTGTTCCCTTTTCTCACCAGCCCCTGACATTCACCAATCAACTTGGCCAAAGATTGGAAACCAGGTAAGAAGGAGGACTACCCAGAGACAGCCTCACCATGAAGAGACCCAAATAGCTACATGAAGTAGCATGAAGAGACAGATACCCAGCCAGCCCTTAGTAGTTCAGCCATGCCAACTGAGGTATCAGAGGTGAGCAAAGCAGCCTGCTAGGGCATTCTTGTCCCAGAGGACACCCTGTGAAGAAGAAAGGAAGAATCTCCTTAACAATGAGAACTAAGGCTCAAGACACAGTCAGAAGAGAGGGGAAGAGGGAGATCCCAGTATCTACAGTTGTTTGAGCCATCCCAACTCAGCCCCCTGCTATAATAAACAGATTGATGGATAGATATAAATAAATAAATATGAGTATACTGGGGAGTAATAAAGTGGCCTGAAAGCAAGCAAGAGCAGAGAAGGAAGTATCAGGAGGGCTGTGTTGTGGGTGGGGCAAGTTGCTGTGCTACCTAAGGTAATGGGAGAAAGCCTCACATTTCTGGCTGAGGAGGAGCCAATTAGAGATTTTGAAATGGGGAATTCCATAATCTAGCTAATCTTTAAAAATCACTTCCCTGTTGCAGGGATAAATGCAAGGAGCAAGGTGAATGGCCTGCTGTCATCTGAACATTTGTATTTATTTATTTATTTATTTATTTATTTTTAATATATTTTATTGATTTTTTACAGAGAGGAAGGGAGAGAGATAGAGAGTTAGAAACATCGATGAGCGAGAAACATCGATCAGCTGCCTCCTGCACATCTCCTACTGGGGATGTGCCTGCAACCAAAGTACATGCCCTTGACCAGAATCGAACCTGGGACCTTTCAGTCCGCAGGCCGACACTCTATCCACTGAGCCAAACCGGTTTCAGCTGAACATTTGTCTTTAAAATGAAAGAAAGAGAAAGGGTACAGGTAGTACATGAAAGCCTGCAGAATGGGGGCAAGCAGGCAGTACAGTTAAGTACAAGGAAGGACTGGGCTCAGCTGTTCCGGTCTCTACACACAGTGTCTGGATTTTCATATCCCATGTATCTGTGAAGTCTTAGCAATTAATTGGTTCTGGGTCAAAATTAAGTTAATGAAGGAAAAAGTAGTAGAGAAAGGGACAAACATTTTCCAAGGAAACCTCTAAATTAATATTTTTCAACCTTGCATGAAGTGAAAGAAACTGTTTATCCCCATAAAATATCAGAAATGAATCTCAAGCCTCAGCTTGAGGGGACTCTTGGGCAATCCCCACCTGGCCCCACCCCGCCCCACCCCCACTTCCTGCAGGCCCTGAAGCAGGTCCCAGATCCTTGAGGCTCTGCAGGCCCAAGACCAAGTACACATCCAGGAGAAAATCAACTTCAAAGGGCTTTTCCCAGATACTTCAGATAATGGAATTATATGTAACAAAATCATCCAGCAAAGTTAGTGCACATTCAGAACTTCAAAGGACAGACAGTTGACAATCAATTCAACTGAAAAAAAAACTTTAAAAAAATCTAAATCTGAACAATAGCAGTCAGCATTTAAATATATATTCTGAGTATAATTGACTATCTAAAACAAACAAAAAATTTGATTTTATCATAAATGTCCACATGATATGCCAACTTTAAAAAACATGTGTGTGTGTGTGTGTGTGTGTGTATTGCACTTTATCACAAAATACTTAGTTAAATATACACTTTATAAAAGCCGACTACAAGACTTACTATGGGGCTCCATTAAATAACAAGCTCCTTTGCTGTATCAATGATTATTCAATTTACAAGTATTTAATTCATAATCAACAATTCAGGAGAACTGAGAACCTTTATCAGTCCCCAGCCACTCTGTCTAGCTATATATATAAATATAACTGTAAGCCTAATTTGCTTAAAGAGTTTATTTGCTTATAGAGCTTATTTTTCCATAAGGGCAGAAAAGAGAGCCTCCAAAATAGAAATGGTAATTACAACAAAAAGAAAAACAAAACAGTATGTCTTTCAGCCATCTTGCAACTCCCTTGAAAAAATCCTGGCAGTTACACAATTAATTTTTTTTAAAGTGTTGTAATGAAAAGTGGACAATCTGGTTCATGATGCTACCCATTTATGGATCCAGTCTCAGGCACCCGGAATTACTGTAAATGATCTTTACAGAGTTTGAACCCTCTCCAGATCTCCAGTGGTAGTCCCCCCCCCCCCCCCCCCCCACTTTTCACTGGGGCATAAAGGGCAGGTGTGGACTGGGTCATAATTACATAAGGGTCACCTGTGCATTTGATAAAAATTCAGACTCACTGTAGGTCCCAGAAAACCTGTAAAACAACAAGAACTCCAGGCAAGTGGAGCAGTGAGATATATCGGCATTGCTCCCTGTAGGATCCTCGGGGCTTAGGCACCTGAGGCCTGGGCCAGACAGAACCAACCAGACACTGTGTGGCTGAGGGAAGCCAGGAGACATTTCTGGATTTCGCTTCCTTTTAGCTCTACCAACACAAGACCCCAAATTCTTGTTATCCAGAGAAAGTTGTGATCATATGTCTATAACTATATATGATGCATATTCTATTAATTTTGTTTAAAATCCTAAAATCAGACAAAATAGAAGGATAAAGATTTTCATATGGCCTACCTACCCTAAATAATCTAGAATGGATTTCAGATCAATTAAGGCCAATTGGAGGCTTGGTTATTTATATATTTTTCTAAATGTTGGGTGTGAATATCTGGCAGCATGTTATATACAAGGTCTATTAATTAGAATATATTATTTCCTTGGAAGATGCCAATAGACCTTCACCACATTTCACACTAACTGTATGAACACTGGTTTTCACTGTGCGGGCAGAAGACAGAAAGAAAGAAATTGTAAATGCCTGTTTGTATTCTGACGCCAGGGCAGTTTGCCAATCCTCGTTGGTACATCTTTTTATTATCCTCTATGAATTTATTTGGTGTAGAAACTGGTGTGTCTGTTTTGTATTAGAAACCACTGTGCACACACTTATAGTGACGAGGAGGGGGTCCTTTTTGTGGAACCTCTCAGGTGAAGAAAGTGTCCCTGGAGTTGGTTTATTTCTTTGTCACTAGATGTCACTGCATACACAAGTGTGCTACTGGGACTGAGGGTAATGGGCAGCTGAGAAAGAGGTAAAATAGATTCTGGAAGCCTTCCCTGTGATCATACTTGGAGGATATCTGCACTTTGGATCTCTTTGAGGCATTCTCGCAATCTTGTTTAATTAGGCTAATCGCCCTTAATACTCTGTTATTTTACAGATTGTGTGAAATCCAATTTAAATGTGTGCAAATCTTTTGCCATTCAACAACCTTTTGGAGGGCCATATGTGGTAAATGTGTCTTATTCAAAATTTCTTTTTGACTTGGAATTATGAACAGGGTGAAAATTGGCTATTTATATGCTACTTCTAATTCAGGGCTATTTCATTAAAGCACCAATTTGTTCTCAGAATGAAACATTGAATAGGTCAAAATTGGCTCCAAATCTAGCCTAGTTGCTAACTAGTAACAATAACATTTGCTTCTAGCTAAGAAACTTTAAATAAAATGTATAATCCTTCTATCCAATGTTCTTCCAAATTCCAGGCTCATATCTGCATCCTTTGGGGCCAAAGCTGTGTTTGGTTAGACCTGGGTCCATGATTTCTCCTCGCCAGGTTTGCTGCATTTGCGGTATGTGGTTTAGAGATTAATTCAAGCTGACATCACAGGGAGACAGTAATTTATATTTCCCCTTCTTATTCCCACCCCCCAAGCGATTTGTGACAATCCTACCCGGAAGATCCTGCTGGGTCATTAGTGGAATTACACCTTCATATTTTTATTTGCCAGCAGGATCCCATTGCCAGCAGGAATTTTACCCAAGGCAACCAGCATTTAGACCTCTTCCTGTCTCCTTAGCTGCTGAACGGGATGTGAACAGCTATCTTACTGGAATTTGGACAGGCAGGTCCCTAAGCTAAGGTCCTATACCCCTGCTGGTGATCTGTGGGATGGAGCCTTATCAAATAAATTAAACACAGATAACATATTGAAGACACAGGTTATGATCCTAAATAAATCTTTTGTGTGGTTATGGAAAATCTGGGCCTCCGTTTCCTCATCTGTAAGAGAAAACTAAAAAAGTCTATCTTTATCTCACAATGCTGTGAGGAGAAGCAAACAAGATAATAGATGTTTTAAAAAATCAAGTGTTAGATTCACAACATTATCTTTGTCTCCATAATAATTTCATTGCACATGTGTATTTTAAATAAGATTAGAACAATGAAGTCATGTCACTTTCAAAAGTTATACGTGGTTTTCTTCTCTTTTTTTTTAAAGTCTATGTAAGATGGTAGCCCAAAACCAAACATGATTAGCACCTTTGTGTCTAGATATTCATCCGCCTGCACTCAGCCACAGGCAGTGTGTGACAAATGAAAATAGGTGACATCACAGAACACCAGAGCATATTCCTGGGCACACAGGCGGGTCAAATTCAGGTGACAGGGCACAGATTGCCTTTATTGCAGTGCAGACCTTGAGGTGCCTGGGATAGGGTCAGGGAGTTTAGAACGTGGGAAGACAGAGCAATCGCAGCTACAGCCACAGCAGGTCTGTCCATTTAGGACCCAATTTCAGCTCTTATTTCTTAGAAATACAGCCCCACAGAAAGTTATATAAATCTTGTTGGATATGAACTCGTTCCTACAAAATAGCCTTTTGATGAGTCTACGGTAAACAAATCAGACCCATGCAGATTAAATTTCCATTAAAGTGCACAAGATTTTAAGAATGGGTTATGGAAAAAAAAAAGCAGGGAAAACTAAGGCGAGCTTCATTAAATCTTAAATGCAGTCAGTTCTTTCTCTTCTGATAGCCTTCTGACTTGCTTTTTAAAATGTTGTGTCCCACAAAATGAGTGAATGATGCTGATGACAGCACATTTGGTAAATGGTGGGCTACAGACCTCAGCCGGCTCCTCTCTGCCTTAGTTCAGATTTCTAGGGGCACCACAGACCTGAAAAGGGATCCTCTAATTTATGGACAGGACTGGTGCTCCACAGCCAATGTGTGTTGTTCTTCGTGGCTTTCAGCCCTCGTGGTTTCTCAGTTCCTTCTGGTCACTGTGGCCACCTCGAAATCCTTTTCAGGAGCACAATCACCAGCCCGGCTGCTGCAGGCTGGCGCTGGGCGGAACAAAGGGAGGCGGAGGGCGCTGGCCATGCAGACCTGTGTCTGTTCACAGATCCCTGCGGACACCCCGGGTCACATCAGACAAAACCACCTTCCAGCCCCATTTGATAAGGCTCCATCCCACAGGACCCAGTGCCTCTACTTAAGGCCTGGGGGATACACTCCAATAGGCTGCCCGCTGCCAACAGAAATACTAGCAGTGGAACAAAACACACACCCGGGCCCTGCAACAAGCAGGAAGCCTCTTTTTTTTGTTTCTCCCCTTCAGATACTTCTCCATGGAAATCCTTAAGGTAGATAGGGGGAGTTCATGTCTCAGAATCTGCTTGTACTAGGACTCTATTTTTTTAAAATGTATTGATTTCAGAGAGGAAGGGAGAGGGAGAGAGCGATAGAAACATCAATGAGAGAGAATCATTGATCGGCCACCTCCTGCGTGCCCCACACTGGGGATCAAACCCTCAACCCAGGCATGTGCCCTGATGGGGAATTGAACTGTGACCTGCTGGTTCATAGGTTGACACTCAACCACTGAGCCACACAGGCTGGGCTGTAATATGAATCTTTTGATGTCATTTTAACCTATGGATAACCACGCATGGGGGGAGAACGGGGCAGTAGGCAATTATTTTACTCTAAAATGAGGCAGGGCAGCTCCTGGTTCCTTGCTTTGTTTCTCTGTCGCCTGATGCCATAACATGGACAGGTTTTTCCCTAAGCAGCATCTGGTCCCTCTTAGAAGATTCCACAGGCGTTTTGTCTCTTTCAGGTTTTCAATAGTGGTCTCTGGGGTGGGCGGCCATCTGGCAGGGCGGCACCTGGCCTGCCTGACCAGCCGCAGGCTGCTCCGCATTCCCCTGCACGGAATGGCCCCAGTGCCCACCAGGGCCCTGGCTGAGTGCTGGACAATGGCCGTGGTGCTCAGTGTTGAGCCAGAAACCCAGTAATAATAAAAATAGGTTTATTAACAATAAGGCAGAATTCCATAGTTTTAGAAAGTGGGTTTGTAATCAGCAAAGTTGGGTTTTAATTCTGATGCATTTATATCTCAGCCCTCATGGCCATGGGCAATGTACCTCTGAGGTTTTAAATCTGCAAAGGAAGAGAAAGAATAACAATTGAGTTGTTGTGAGGTATCAATGGGATTATCCCAGACATAAAGGTGTATCTTCTATCGGGTAACAAAGGGTACATTTTAACGGGGTGGTAAATGGTTGTTTAAAAAGGGACTTTTTACAAAATTGCAAGCATGACTTAGGAAAAGCAAGAGGGGATCTGTGCAGTACCCCAGGGCCTTCGAGATCATAGAGCTGTTACTATGTTAGGGTTGCAGGGGCAAAGTCAGGGAGAAGTTACTGGAAACCAGAGAGGAGTTGCAGGGAGAGGGACAGCCCGACACAGCCGTGGACTTTGTCAGGGGGGTCGGAGCAGCCAAAGTAGGACAAGGGGTGGAGGTGGGTTTAGGTGCTCAGAGAACAATCTTTGGACCTCACTCTACTCCCATTCTCTGAATATCCACCCATTTCCCAAACTAAGTAGCAGCCTGGATAGACCACAACCCCTTGGTGTGGAAGGCTCTTCACTCTTGAGACATTTAGCTGGAGATTTTTTTCTAGCATGCTGGTAAGCCTATGTACCCCAAAGCAGCCCTGAACCAATGACTGACAGGAGTTACTGAATAACCCAGCTTCCTCACCCTTCACTCTCTCCCAGAGTTCTCCCATGATCCAGCACCAGTTGCCTGCAATGAAAACTTGCTGATCACCTACCCATTATTAGATTCATTCCCTTCCCTGTCTCACTTCCCTGCATCCAGGGATCACCACCCAAAACAATTATTTACACTATAATCTCTGTTGCAGGGTCTGTTTCTGGGGGAGCCCAAATTAAGACAAAACTCCACTGGCATAGTCCATGTAGGTCAGCCTCCTGGAGCTCAGAGCAGGGTGAGGAAAAGAGGAGAGTGGATTCAAGGAAGGGAATGGAAGGCACAAACATAACCACTTAGCACAGGACCTGGTCTACCTCACAGCACCTTAGCTAGCATTCAGCTTGGCAACAACAAGAGCAATCATACCAGTGGTTCTCAACCTTCTGGCCCTTTAAATACAGTTCCTCATGTTGTGACCCAACCATAAAATTATTTTTGTTGCTACTTCATAACTGTAATGTTGCTACTGTTATGAATCGTAATGTAAATATCTGATATGCAGGATGGTCTTAGGCGACCCCTGTGAAAGGGTCGTTTGACCAGCAAAGGGGTCGCGACCCACAGGTTGAGAACCGCTGAATTATACAATTGTTTCCTCATCCTTCTCCTCTTCCACACCCCATTCAATCAGTTACCCTACTCCCCAGGCTCCCCCACCTATATTTAACATTTGACTTCATAGTAGTGTTGGCTGGGTTCTAGCTCAGCATTTTATATGTATAAAATTGTGTAAGGAATGGACAAGAACTATTTCAGGTGGGCTGAGGAGTGGGTAGGGGGTGGATGATAGTGTTAAGGTTATTAAAAGGTGAAGTATTAATAAAAACTGGATGGTATGCCTCATAGGGAACAAAACCTTAACATTTGAATGAATATATATGCATTTCATGCAATCAAAGAGCAATTGAAAGGGGGCTAGGAGGATGGTATTAGCAGAAACAAAAAGCCAGCCTACCAAGTATCCCTTAAATTAAAGTACGTAGGCACTAAATCCTACCACTAGTATAAGAGTCCTGATCTGCTGTAAAATGTACAACCAAATATCCACTATGAAGTGCCATAAAACCCTATTTATTACAGTACATATGAATATTTCAGGTCCCCCCAAAATCTCAACATATGTATTGAGTTAAAATAATTGGGTAAAGGATAAAGGGCTTCAACCACATCATTTATTGGAGAATATTTAATTCTAAGACTAATAATAGAGACGGGCATGTAGTTGATGCTCAGTAAATATTTGATGGATATGTGGCTGATTGCATGGGTTAGCCTAGGAGTATAAAAATAAAGGAATTTAACAGTGATCAAAATACTAATATTCGTCTATAAAATTCCTTGTCCAAAACAATCTTAACTTTTTTCACAGTGTGTGTGTGCAAGAGCACATGCGTGTGCAAGCATGAAAGTGTCAGTATACGAGGGTGATGCAAAGGGCCCTCATACAAGGAAGCATGAACAAATTGGGCCATCACTGCACAGGATCCTTCCCAGTATTTTTGCCTCCAGTGGAGAATGGGAATCTCTCCTCCCTCTTGTGTTCTGAACGCTTCTGAGTCCTAACTTATCATCTCAGAGCTCTTCATCTTCGTCTCATCCTGATGGAGATTTGAATCCCTGCCAGAATCCCTTGGTGTGTTTGAATGATAAGTGAGTTTCTGGAAACCATCCCAAATTCCCTAGAGCAGATTTTTTTTTGTGGGAAGAGCTCCCAAATCTACATTTTAATTAAGCATATGCACGTTAGGGAGTATGTGTATGTGTTTCAACAGAGCAACAGGCTCAATGGATGAAAGTGGACACCAAGTGCTCCAATCTATCTGACCACTTAGTTTTGTTACCTAATATTTGTAACTATTGATGGACAGTCTATTTGGCAAAATGCTATAATCTCCATAGTTCTTCCCTTTTGAGAAAACCATGGTCTTATTTATTTTTGGGGAGAGGGAGGTGGAAGAAGTTGTTTTGTGTGAACAAAGATCACATTTCAATCATATTCATAATCTCATAGCATATTGCATATTTCTGGTGGGGGGTATTTGTTGTTTTGAATTACATTTAATTTCTTTACTGAATTAAAAATATTTGAGTCCTTAAACTCACTTGGAGTTTAGGGCATCTCAGTTAACCCCCCATCTCAAGTAAATATCATATTCAATTAAATATGATATTTAATTGAAGACTCTGAGCATATGAATCCTAAATGGACTGATTTCACTTTCCAATATGGCCTCAGAGTCCCTGGAGTTCCCTTTGGCAATTTCAAGGGCTGTCTCAGCTGTGAAGAAGTGGATTGCCAGTTTTTTCCACATTAGACCTTGAGTGAATTTTTCAAGATATGTAATCAGATAGGATATTCAGATCTGCAACATAAGCAAAAACAACAACAAAGGAGACATTTCAGTCTCTGCTGAGGATGACTGTTTATCTTCAGTGGTTCTTTGAAGATGAAAACTATAAAGGACCTCTCTAAGGAACAGACTGACAGCTGTGAGAGGGGAGGAGAGTTACAGGGCTGGGTGAAAAAGTTAGAGTGATTAAGAAAGAGAAAACACAAAACAAAACAAAACAAAACAAAAAAACTCATAGACAGAGACAATAGCATAATGATTACCAAAAAGAAAGGGGTTGGGGAGAGATAGAAGAAGGTATAGGGGAATAAATGGTGATGGGAGGACACTTAACTTGGTGTGGTGAACACATAATATAATATACAGATGGTATATTATAGAATTGTACACCTAAAACCTATATAATTATATTAACCAATGTCATCCCAATAAATTCAATAAAAAAGAAACAGAATCTCTCTTCTGATATTAAGCATTTATCTTTCCTTATGAGATATAATTAACCTTTATAAAAATATTAAGGATTACATATTTTGTGAGAAAGACCTTAAATGTATATAACATCCAAGTTGGAAAATAAATACATATTTATTTTTAATGCATATGTATGAGTTTCAGTTAGAAAATAATTTTTAAACCACCAATCAGATAGATTCTACTTTATTATTGAAACATATAGGATAAAATGTAGTAAAGGTTCATTATCAAACAAAGTAAATAATATTGTTGTTATTGAGTTTGAAAAATCATAGTGGGTAGGAATCATTTATTTTAAAATACTTTTTACTAATCTTGCTTAATATGGGGGCTTTGTTCTAAGAGCTCTTTATGGTAAAAGAACCCAAGACCCAAACAGATCACCTGTATATACAGATCACATATAATTTATTATCCCAACTGAGGCCACTTTTGACAGAGAAATGAGATGCTGTTTATGATTGAGTTAGAGTGATAGGTATGAACTGAGACTGTCTTTGGAAAATTAGGTGCATGCATACTTTTTCCCTAGGAGTATAAATCCCCCATATATTTTGTGTAGCTTTTTAATGAGCAAGCTGTTTTGTGACTTAAGAGAAATTAGGCCTCTCTCTCAAAAGAAAAAAATATATAAACTCTCAGGAGATAAAATAAGTAAAAATCCATTTCAAAAGGAAAGTAACTGCCCTGCCAAACAAATGTTGGCTGGCTGGCTGGCTGGCTGGCTTGATGGATGGATAATGGTAAACATTTATTGAATGCTTCCTCTATGCCAAGCATTGCATTGAGTGTTTTCTTCATTTCACCTCCTTTATGGAGGTGCAGAACTGAGTTCTAGAAAAAGAAGTATATTCATGCTACATAATAAATGAATGCTGAAGTCAATATTTGAACCCAAGTCATTTGACTTAATGGCCAAGTTTTTAACTCCTCTACTGCCACAGTAGAGGAGATGAAGAAGAGAGAGTAATTGATTCATATCTGACTTCTAGAGTTTTGAGCCTTAAGGACTATATATATATATATATATATATATATATATATATATGTGTGTGTGTGTGTATATATATATATATATATATATACATATATATATATGTGTATATATATATGTATGGTTGGAGTAAGACTCAGTGAAGAGGGGGAAGTGGACATAATGAATTAAGTTTTGATGCAAAACCAAAGCAATAGAATTAGAAGGAATATTAGTTAGAAACAATCTGTCCCTAAAGCCCTCTCTTAAAGGAGCATCTAAGTCCCCAAAAGGCCTAAAATAACATTAAAGGCATCAGTGGTAGGTTAGAGATTTGATCTCTCATTTCCCCAACTGACACTCCTTCCATGAACAGTACCTGGGTGGCCAATGAGAAGGGCCCAGGAGGCACTTGGAGTAATAAGATGGAAACTTGAGAGGGAGATGACAGATAAAGATGCACATGGGAGGGCCCTCCTTGAAGAAAGGTCAGAATTGAAGCCATGAATGTGAGGAAGCTCTCTCAAGATGGAGAGGATAAAAGAGGTGCAGTGAACTAAATCATGTGAGGTCTGTATGAGTTAGGGCTGAAGGGAGGACTCAAAGGCAGCAAAGCAGACAAGCTCACATGGTCAGTGAGTAGGAAAGAAACCAAGACCTGGTAGAGTTTCAGAGACTGAAGGAAGACTCCATTGCCTGTGTAATGCTGAAGAGACTCAAGATTTGGAATCCATCCATCATGTGCAAGGAACTCGGTTATGAATTCTGCATATATTAGCTTATTTGCTCTCATAATAGCCCTGTGAGGCCTGCATAATTATTTCTGTTTATAGATGCCAGACAAGGAACAGAGATGCCACCAAATAGAACAACATCAGGAAACTGCTTTCCACCAGGGGCTGTGGTATTTTTGCTAGAGTCCAGGAACCTAGACTATCTCACAGGAGCAAGATCCATAGTAGGATCTTGTCCAATGGATCTGGAGCTAAGAGGAGAGTGGCTGCTAATAGAGATGCCATGGGAAAGGGAGAGAGAGAGGAAGAGAGAGAGAGAGAGAGAGAGAGAGAGGGAGAGAGAATACACCCTGGCTTTCCTTTCTTTTTTCAGTCAGTTTCTCCCATTGGCTGAACCTACCCTGAATCTAGAAGGAAAGGGAGCTTAGGAAAATGAGTAATACACAGCTGAAGAGGACAGTAGACACATATGAGGGTAAACAGGAAGTTGACTGCCATATCCACATATAGGAGATCTATCATACATTACTTCTGCACATATCTTATTGGCCAAAATTCAGTCACATGTCCCCTACACAGCCACCTGGGAGGCCGTGTGCCCAAGAAGAGGATAATGTGGAAAATGGTAACCACAATAGTTTCTACCATAGGTACCTACAATATAAAAAGCCACTGTAGGAAAACAAACTAATACAAATAAGCTCTAACTCCAGCTCACATGGTCAATCAAATTGTCATAACATAGAAATACTATTTTAAAGATATGTTTGTATTGATTTCAGAGAGAGGAAGGGAAGGGGGAGAGAGATAGATAGAAACATCAATGATAAGAAAATCAGTGATCAGCTGCCTCCTGCATGCCCTGCCCCCAAAACCCACTGGGAATTGAGCCTACAACCTGGGCATGTGCCCTGACTAGGAATCAAACAGTGACCTCCTGATTCATGAGCTCATGCTCAATCACTGAGCCACAGGGGCTAGGCCATAGAAAGACTATTTTTAAAAAGTGCAGTTATAGATGTGCCGTGTGATGGCAAAATACTTGGAAGAGATTCAATCTGACTGGAGTACTAAACTGGAAGAATTTTTGGAGGTTATAGAATTGAAAAGGATTTTGACAAACAATGGGAAAAGCCATTCCAAACTTAGAGAAGATCTGGATGAGAGGCACAGAAATGGGAGAGCTGTGTAAATGTGTTTAAGGAACTAAAGTAGACTATGGTGGCGATGTGTCAGTCATGATGGCATAAGTAATTGGAAACAAAGATAGAAAAGAATCAAGTTTGGAGTAGCTTTGAGTATTGGGCAAAGATAATGGTGGAAATGTAGGGGTCAGTGTAGGAAACAATGAATCTTTATCCTACTCTTATGTACCACAATTCAGAACCATAGAAAGAATTTGACCAAGGCAGTAATAAAGTCAGAGCTGTGTTTTAGGAATATAATAGGCAGCATGCAAATGAGCCTCAATGGGCTGAATTGTGTCTCAAATTCAAATGTTGAAGTCCTAACTCCTATATCTCAGAATGGGACTATATTACTTTATAGAGTAATTAAAGTTAAAATAAGGTCATTAGGGTAGGCCTTATACAATATAACTGGTGTCTTTACAAGAAGACACAAACACACATAGAGGGAAGACCAAGTGAAGACACAGAGAGAAGAAGGGAGAAGACAGCCATCTGTAAGCCAAGGAGAGAGGCCTTAGATGAAACCAAATCTGCTGACACCTTGTTCTTGGATTTCTAGCCTCTAGAATTGTGAGAAAATGAATTGCTGCTGTTTAAGTCTGAGACACTGTACTCTACAGCTCTAGCAAACTAACTCAGTCTAGCACTGATTTCATTTAGGTTTGGTCACCTATGTATAGCAGAATAAAGGTAAAACTTCCTTTTAATGAGTTTATGTCACATACTTTAAGAGCTTTCTTTCTTTTTTTTTTTTTTTCAACTTGGGAGGGCCTTTGAATAACAATATTTTGTAAACTTGGAGGACTCAAGATTCAGAAACATGGTCTCCTGAAACACACATGGCTTGAGTTCTCTTAATCTAAAAATGTCAGCCCATATTGTTGAATTAAAATGCACAAGGCTAGTACATCAGTCACCTATCACCAAAATAAACTACCTTAGATCTTAGTGGCTCAATACAGCAATTTTCTTTTTTGTTTTTCTTGTGAAGCTATCGATAGGCAGAGAGGTTCTGTTAACTTGGAGCAAGGTTAGCTGATTGCAGCTGAGTGCACTCATTGGTCTGCAGCCTTGTGGCTGGTAGGCTGGGTCTGGTTGGTTTAGGGTATCCTCTGCCTGGATGACTTGGTTCTGCTGCATGTGGTGGTCATCTCCCACAGGCTAGTCTGGGTTTGTTATCACAGAAGAGCAGAGGAGTAAAAGAGAAAGCCTGAGACTTTACAGTCCTTTAAGGCCTTGATGTGAAATTGGCAAAGTATCACTTCTCCACATTCTATTGGCTAAAGCAAGTCACACATCCAAACCCAGATTTGAGAGATGGGAAAAGAGACCGCACCCTTTCATGGAAGTAGTTGTAAATTCACATTGCAAATGGCACGGATACAGGGATTAGTAAAAAAGTGGGGCTATTTTCATGATCAATCATAGATTATTCCCCATGGTGGTAGCTTGAACCACATTAGCACTGAATTACCTTAAAAGGGAACACCCTGCTGAATCTCTCATCCAATTCAGGAATTCCCCCAAAATTAAACACACACATGCACAAAAAAAGAAGATTCCCACCTGGCCCTTTGACCTAACTTTTTTCATTTTGGAAAAAAAAAAAAGGAAAAACACTGCAGCTCTCCCACTACTGCCATGCAGGGTTCATTTTATCTGGCTTCTGCTATGAGTCACAGCTGACTGAGGGCCGGGGGTGTGTATTGAGTCATGGCCTAAAATAAAGATAGAATTTGATGGGGGTAGACTGGAAGGCAGGACAGAAGACATTGAAAGTTCAGGCATTATCTCAGCATTTAGTGTGATTTCTTCTTTCCTGCAGCTGGGAAAGATGGGCACCGTGCCCCCTTCTGAAACTCAAAGGAGGTTCCACACTGGCCCTGTGTAGCTGGTTTAGGAAACCTAGATTTTTATGTCTCTCAGACAGTTGAGTTGCTGGTTTCAGAAGTGATTATGTCACTGCCCTTCGTCCACATGTGAAATGGTTCAACAGACCATTTCATCCTGCCAACCCCAAGACCCAGTTACCTGGTTAGTTTGAGAGTTAATATTTAGAGAGACTTATGGTTGCATATGGTTTACCATAAAAAAGAAATACTAAGCCAATGTTATCTATTGACCTACTCACACATATATTTGCATTTGACAACTTTTAAAATATCCTTTAGTTTAATGACAGTTTAGCTTAAGACATTATGGTAGGGACTTTTTCCCCAGCTATTGCTCTGTATTTTAATTTTGGCTGCATGCACAGTCGCCTGCCTCAAGTACACAAATATTTGTACATCTGGCCTCCAGCAATTAACAGGTCTCCTACCCTGAGGTAAAGATTAGATGAAAATTCTGTCACCCCAAAATAAATCTGGAAACGGAACTCCTGAGAGTTTGCCAAATAAGGTGACTACCAGCCTTAAGATGCTGAACTTGAAATGACTGCCATCGAAACAAAGGCAAGGCATGGTTGGCGCTCATTCAACCTGGTCAACAACATCCTTCATGACAGGACGTGGCATCATTTTGATTCATGGCAGAATAAAAGGAATCTATTTGTATATTTGGAAGTCTGAGTGAGGATTTCCTGAGTTCCTGATGAAGTCATTCCTGCTTACAACAGCCTTACTTGTACCACTAGAGTGAAAACCGGGTCACCATTTCCATGCACACATAACACACACACACACACACACACACACACACACACACTTCACTTCAGAGTCTAATTAAAACTCAATCATATGTTTTTTTTCTCACAGATCAAAGCTTGGATCAAATCAAAATTTTAGCTCAGAAGGAAAATGCTTTAAACCCGTTACTTATGTTTGCATCTCCTGCCAGTGAGGGAGTGCCTTTTGTTAAATCATGTAGGACACATATGCCTTGCACAGACTATTTGATGGGAACAAAAAGACAAAAACATTGGCTGCTGGTAACCAGCAAAAGATGCCTGGGCTTCATAAGGTTCTTCACACAGAAATAGTCATAAACAGAAGATAACCTGACTTTGGGCTATAAAACCTTTGCTTGCTGTGATTGAGTTCCCCAAAGAACCTCTTGGGGTGTTATCACTGATCTGTGAAGAGCTCAACATAGTTCTCACTGCTATTAATACCATCTGCCCTGCCCAGACAATGAATTCTTTCAAAGGACAGTCTGTAGGCTTAGACGAGGGAGCATGTGCTCCTCTGGCTGCCCATGTCAGAGAGGAGGATTAGGGAAGTCAGAAGGAACTAGAGGCTGCTTGCAAAACCCCAGGGACACCACTTGAACGTGGCCCTGCGGGGTGGTTGCAGCAGACACTGTGGGAACCCTATCCATACTTTTGCCCTCATGCCTTCAGGGCACAGCAGCCCTACTTCCTCTTGGCAAATGGCTTTCTCTGGCTCCGACTGCCTAAAACTTATCCACTCACGTGGTGGGCAACGAGTGAAGGGGGATTAACACCCCTGGGAGCAGCCCTCAACGAATGACAGATCGGGTTTGGTGAATACAAACTCCAGTTCCCTTGCCACGTGGGAGGGATAAATCCCAGCCAGACTTCACACCACTTTCCAGCAGTCCCCAGCAGGACTGAGTTCCGATTGCTCACAGCAGAAGCTGGTTCAGTAACACACCCTATATGGGCTGCCTTCTGTTTCCTTCCTCACTTTCCCTCTCTCATGCTATATTTATTTTACTTCCCCCAAAATTGCTGCCATTGACATACTGTTTCAGGAACTGTTTTGGGTGAATCCAATCTAAGAGAGGAGCAAACTCATTTGAGACCCCATGTTTTATGTGACTTTGAGGAACTGACAGAACAGCTTAACCTTCCATCCTGGACAGGAGTATAGCTCATGATATTTTTGGATCCTGCCTTTGAGGAGATGGAACTCATCCCAACACAGTTGGCCATTCCTCATCCCATGAGGTTCATCCTTCTCATTGTTCTGTTTGATCCTCTAGACACATGCCAGCTTGCCTGTCACTCGAAACAGCTCCCAGGATAAAGGCAAAGATCTGTAAGGTCTGATCTTTCCAACGTGGAGGAGAATCACCTTAGTTCTTTTCCCCTTGAGGCTTATTGCTACTTTCCAGATAGAGTGTAGCACCATATTTCTCTCATATTTTCACATACCCTGTATCCTATTGCTTTCCTTACATTCTCACCACCAGAGTCTAAACAGCCTTTTGGAAATGTAGGTCAAATCATGTCACTCCGTGGAGAAGTGATCATGTCAGCTCTAACTGGCAGAGGCTCCGTAGACCCTAAGAATACAGCTGATGAGTCCTGACCTTGGTCTGCAAAGATCTGGGATGACTTGATTCCTAGAGTGCACTCCAACATCATTTTCTGTCACTCTCCTCTTCATGTCTTGCTGTTTTTTTTGTTTTATTTTTGGCACGCCCACATATTCCTGCTGCAGCATTTTGCATTAGTTGTTCCCTTTGTCTGAGATGCACTTCCTGCAGATGTGTATGAGTAGCTCCCTCACTTTACTCAAGTCTTTGTGCACCATCCCAGCACCCTTTAGTTTTTTTATCCCTTAACCTACCATTTCTCTTTATAGCTCTCAGCACCAATTGGCACCATATGTTCTTGTTTAGCTGTGTTGTGTTGGTCTTCCCACTACAATGTAAGCTCCATCATTACATCACTGCCACCAGGTGCCCATCACACAGAAGGTACTCTATTAATATTTGTTTGGCTGACTGAATTATTATATGGCATTAACCTGTAGGAGAATTTAAAGCAGTCTATCAATTTTTTTTCTACAATTTGTTCCTCAGACTGGGCTACTAGCATCTGTGTCCATTCCTCCATTCAACAGATATTTATTGAACATGTACTATATGCCAGGCACTGTGGTACATCCCTGGCATGTATCAGGGACTACAATAGCCAAATAGCCCATACCTCATAGAGCTTATATTCTGAAAGGACAGATCTGCAAGACAATGTAAACATTAAAAGTAAGTAAATTATTTAGTATGTCTGAGGGATGCCCTAGGCCAGTGATGGCAAACCTATGACACGCTTGTCAGAAGTGACACGCGAACTCATTTTTTGGTTGATTTTTCTTTGTTAAATGGCATTTAAATATATAAAATAAATATCAAAAATATAAGTCTTTGTTTTACTATGGTTGCAAATATCAAAAAATTTCTATATGTGACACGGCACCAGAGTTAAGTTAGGATTTTTCAAAATGCTGACACGCCGAGCTCAAAAGGTTTGCCATCACTGCCCTAGGCAGTCAGAGGAGGCCTCATTGAGAATTTGACATCTGGGAAAAACTTGAGTGAGCATGGAGCCATGCTCATGTATGTGGGAGGAGCATTCCAGGCAAAGGCTGAGGTGGGAGCAGCATGCCAACTGTGTACAGAGGCATAAGCTAGAGGGCACTGAGCAAGGAATAGGGGTAGGAGGTCATGCATAGAGGAAACAGAAAGCAGGTCAGGTCAGTCCCTGCAAGCATTAGAAGGATTGATTTTCACATATTCAATGATTTTTAAAAGGTAATAAATTATAGCTGTTGCCAACCCATTCGATTAAATGGCACTTCCTGATTGCTCCATATAAAAAAACCATTCCATGAAAAAAAAGCATGTTATCACTATTGTTGAATATGATTGTATTATATTGTTGTTTTTAATAAGGTGACTGCTGTTATACTTCTTCTTAATTACTTTTGTTTATAATAAATATAAAAAGGAAGAGATAATTTATAATGTAAACAGTTAGAGGTTTAATAGGTTGGCTCTTCTTTAATATTTTATTATAATAGCTTTATTGAGAAATAGTACACATATCATTCAATTCATCCAGTTAAAGTGTGCAATTCAATGGCTTTTAGTATATTCACACAGTTGTACAACCATCATCGGGATCAATTTTAGAGCCTTTCATCACCCCAAAAAGAAACCCTGTACCCATTAAGTCAGTCCTCATTTCTCCTCAACCCTGCTCCCAATACCTGGGCAACCACTAATCTACCTTCTGTCTCTATTGATTTCTATATTCTGGATATTTCACATCAATGGAATAGGTGGTCCTGAGTCTGGCTTCTTTGCCTGTCCAATGTTTTCAAGGTTCATCCATGCTGTAGCATGTGTCAGTACTTTGTTACTTTTTATGGCTGAATAATATTCCATTGTATAGATACAACCCATTTTGGTGATCTATTCACCAGTTGATAGACATTTGTTTTTTTTCCTTACCTTTCAGCTTTTATGACTATACTGCTATGAACATTTATGTGCAAGATTTTGTGTAAACTTACGTTTTCATTTATTTTTTTTATATACCTAGGAGTAAAATATATTGACTCTTAAAACCCATGTTAAGGGACAACTAATATTGCTACCATTAATTGAAAACAGGTAACTTTTAAATATGGGTTGATGAATCACTTATCAAGGAGCTATTAAAACAAACTAAAGAATAACTTAGAAAATAATCCATCTAAGATTAGGAGAAACCACCAACATTAATTTATATAGCAAAACAAATTGATTAGCTAATAATGCCTTTCAGGACTAAATAAGTTTTGTGCAAAATTGTGCAAAAATGTTGAAAAATCATATATATAAATACGTTCCACCATAGAACTAAAGCAAATAGAGAAAAGGGGTTACCTTAGCCAATAAAGAATTCTGTTTTGTCAGGAAAGTTTCTAGAAGAGCAGCTCTCGTGTGTGGTGGGGAGCTGAGTGGGCAGCACTGACCTGTGCCGCCTGCCGTATTGCCAGGCAGGTGATGGCCACCTTTGGAGTGGTCAGGAGTTGTAACAGGGCCCCAGAGGGAAACATTTACCAAGTCATCAATACCCACCCGGCGCTCCTTTGTGATAGGCACTGGAGGTAGGAAGGAGCAAGGAGGCCATGAGGACTTACAATCTAATTGGGAAATAAAATTATAAGAGGTGAACGCCCACAGTTGTCAGGAGTTGTTTGCAAGTTAAAAACAATTTCATCTGAGGATATGGGCCAACTTGTTCTTCAAGCATAATTCACTCTGCCCCAACTGCTTTTTTCTGCTGAAATCCTCCCAGGGCCCTGAGGTTTCCCACCACCAGGAGTGCTCACAGGATGGGTGGACTGACACCCAGGGGGTTTGGGAACTGAGGAGGTGAGGGGCTCTTGACCACAAAAGTCTGACTGTCCTGCTTCTGTGGCCTTGAGTCAGACTCCAGTGTGCGTGTGGTGAGAGTTCTGTGGTCTAATAGGTCACACCCTCCAAATTGTCTGACTCAGGGCAGTGAGTGTCCCCTGCTCTGCTCAGCGGCAGTGGGAGCCCAGCTCCAGCTCAGCCAAGTGGAGGCAGAGGCAGGGGTGGCTGCTGCCTGCAGAGTAGGAAGGCGGGTGGTGGAGGAGGCCAGGACTCCCTGGGGACCCCTGGTGCTGACCATTTCCAAAGGAGCTGTTTACCCAAAAAGTCTCAAGGCCCCTGTGACTCTCATATCTGCCACTTCTATCCCTGGCTGGGGAGTATTTCCAGAGACCAACAACACTAAACATGGATAAAGCAGCCTCTTTTGGGTCACCTGTTGCATCAGAGCTTGTGCACTAAAAAAATTGTACAGGGACATGAAGGGCCCAATTTTTCTCATCATGTGATCTAAAAAATCAGAAGCTGTGCGGCACGGGTCACAATCACCCTGTGAAAAAAAGATCTTTCACTTCTCAAATTCTCTTATTCTATATATATATATATATATATATATATATATATATATATATATATATAAAATGTTAGAGAGGAAGGCAGAGGGAGAGATAGAAATACCAATGATGAGAATCATTAATCAGCTGCCTCCTGTATACCCCCTACTGGAGATTGAGCCTGCATCCTGGGCATGTGCCCTGACCAGGAATCAAACCCTGATCTCCCAGTTGACACTCAACCATTGAGCCACACTGGCCAGGCAAATTCTCTTCTTTTAAGGAAGGGTTCTACTCAAATTGGCCACATCTCTGAAATTGTTTTTGTCACCAAAGATTTATAAAAATTGGAGGAAATAAAATGGACAGTCTTTCAGAAATGTTTCCTTCTTTTTTTTTCTTCTCTCTAAACTGAATGTCATGAAGACTGAGAGCCAAATAAGACCTTGCGTATGATCTAATAAAATCATCTCATTTTTCTGGGCATGTAAAATTGAGGCCCAGGAGAGTGGAAGTGACTGCAACAGGGCTTCACATACAGTAGGCAATGATCACAGCTTGGAACGCTCCTCTCTTGCCTCCCAAGTCAATATTCCTTTCACACACCACAGTCAGCCAAGAAATCAGATCAATGGAAGAATTCTCAAAAACAATATTTTCCTGGGTTTCCAAGGTTGCCTCATCCTTGCTGTGCTTTTCTCATTCTATCTCTTGCCAGACCATGAGGTAGCTAAGAACGACAATGACCACATTCTGTAGTTAATTCTGATGACTATTTAAAGTTTGTTTGACTCATCAGTATATTGTTGAAGGAAAAAAATTCTCTTTGCAGCCCTGACCTTGGTGGCTTGTTTGGTTGGGCATTGTCCCATGCACCAAAAGGTTGCTGGTTTGATTTCCAGCCAGGGCACATGCCTGGGATGGGGCTCCATCTCTGGTAGGGGTCGTGCAGGAGGCAGCCGATCCAAAACAAACAAACAAACAAATAATTGTTAAAAAAAAACACAGTTCTTTGCAGAAATACTGACAGCACTAGACAATTCCCAATATCATAACATGGCAAAGTAGGTAGGAAATAGTATTATTTTTTAAACAAATGCATAAAAAAAAATCTTCTACTGGTAGGTACAACTGATGGCATCACCCAATTTTGTGCTGCTACACACATTAATCAACTGGCTTGTCAAGATATAAAGCCCCAATCTGTAGATTGGGTTTAGCCATTAAAAAAACAAAGCTGAACTTAAACCCAGAACTGATTGATTCTAGAATGTAGATTTAACTAATTCTAAAGCATGATAAAGAAACTGAATATGAATAAGAAGCTAAAACAATTTTTATAAACACTGAAGAAAAAAGACATTGTATATATCACTGTTCATGAGGATTGGACCTAAAGTTGTTGTCAAAGAAGAAGAATATGCAGTCAAAGCTGTTGTTAAAGAAGAATAATAGCCTCATGGAGCCGTAATTTAATGTGGTTGGAGAGGAATGAGAGAGTGTGTCAGTTATCTGTTGTCATAGTAACGCTGTAATAAATAACCACAAAACCTCAACAGCATATCATAATGATGTTCACATGTCTTAAATCAACTGCAGGCAGGGTAATCTCTAGTCATCTTGCCTGGGATTGTTCGTATGTGTGGGGCTTAGCTGGCTTTTACCTAATCTATGATGACTTTGGCTGGAGTGACTAGGCTCTGCTTTGGATATTTCTTACCTTCTCGCAGATTAACTAATAAATGTTCCCATGGCAATAGCAGAGGCACAAGAGCATAAGTAGATACACAAGACATCTTGGCTTAAAATTGGTATATTATCACTTGAACCCTTCGTATTAGCTAAAGCAAATTACAAATACAACCTATGTTCAAGGGGTGTTAAACAAAAGACAGACTTCAACTGCTTAGTGAAAGGAACTACAAATTCACATATTGAAGGGCATAGGTATAGGAAAGAGTAGAGAATTAGCATCATTGATGCAATGAATCAATCAAGAGGTAAGCAGGGTGGTTAGTGGATAACATGGAGTGATACCTTCTGGTACTCAGACACTGTCATACTGTATGAACTCTATTCCCTGCTACTTATTTTTAACCAGGCTACTACTAGTCCTGGGACAGCAACCTAATACCAAGGAAGGAGTTATGGACTTTGAGTCCTGGCCCAGATCAACCCCTTACTAACTGAGCCTATAGGTCACTGATGGTGTGCTGAAGCTCTGACCCATCTGCAGCATACACCATGAAATCTTTGCCCATCACTGCTCGTATTTATTTCTTACTGAAAACTCTAAATTGTGAATATGTGGAAGGGGCCTTGAGTAGGATGACATGCCTGCATTCTCATTCTGGTCAGTCAATAACCCTTTTTTTCTTTCTTGTCCATTCCTTATATCATTTGCTTGCCCTGCCACGTCTGCTCTTCACTTTGATTACCCAGCCCTCCACCCATAGAAAGTTAATATATATGGACATCAAAAGGCTTCCATTCCACTGGCTTCCAGCTGGTATTACTAAAGAGGAAGGCCCAGGGGACCTAAGAGGAGGAGGAAGATGAGGTCAGAGTATTTATGCCCCTGATTCTCTCCCTGTGAGGTCACCTTGGCCTTCTGAGCCTTTTGAACTGACCTAAATGACTCACCCTCACTCTCCTCCAGGCCCTGGAAACCATGCGTGCTCCTTGTTCGTCAGGGCCTAGGGATAACAATGCCCAGGTCTCTGCACCATCCTTATTGTTCCCTCAACACTCTACCTACACTTTTATAACTAATTCCTTTATCAATAAGCCTTCCTCAATGTATGCTAATTTAAGAGTGTCATCAGTATCCTAAAGGAATTCCACCTGATACACTCAAACATATACAAAACACTCAGGGGTTCCCCAAGAGAAATGATCTACATTCCGTACTATCATGGTATTCTGCTCAAAACCCCAAATTTCCATATGATACTCACCAACTGTTCAATTGTGTCCACAAATGAATGAACTAAACATATATTTTGCTCACCCTCCATTACGTAATGATGGAAGAGAAATAACATTAAGCAGAATAATAAGAAATAATGGAACACACACAGCAGCCATTTGCCTCCCCTCTCTGGGCAGACTTTTAAGGGCCTGGGGATGTAGAGTGTTACCTGATTATACACTGATTGTGTTGAGATTTTTCCCCCCCATTGTTCTCCAAGGTCCTTAGATCCCTTTCCAGGATATTCTTATTTGTCCATTATATTCCTTGGCCACATTTAAGGGGCACTAGGGATTATGCTGTCCTTTGAGACTGTACCACTTCTCAGCCTGCTTCCTGCCCATGAATGGTGGGGGACCAAGATTTATTTCAAAACTCAGTAGTCACAGATGTTTTAAGAGAGGATTTATGGCTTCTTTGGCAACATATTTTTTTCTCAAAAGCTCAATAGGCCTCTAATTCACTTGCATCCAGTAAGTTCTATATGTCTGTAATCACACTACAGTTCTTTTAAATATAACCCAAATGTTTATTTTCTCACCTTCTCAGCATATTCTTCTAGCTTTTCATTCATAAGGCTATTGGCTCTAGTGAAAAGTTCATACTTAAAATAAAAAGAAAAAAACTTCCTTTGAAAAATATTATTGGTAAAATTGACAATAAAACCCAACCCCAATAGTTTTGGGGTTTTAAAGCTAGCTTTCCCCTAGTACAAGGCCCCACATTTCTGTACCATTTCTATTTCCTTTTAGTTCTGCACATGCACAAGCCAATTCTCTCTGAAATAACCCCTTTCAAATATTTGACCCCTTGTCAATTCTAGCTATGAAATAGCAATAGCAAAAGTACTAGTAAGGTTCTGTTTTTCAATTTTTTCCTGAGAGTTTCTGGCTTAGAACCCACATTGTCTGGTACCAAGTACACTTTCTCAGATGATAGTTTCACCAAATATTTTTTTCAGGCAAGCAAGGATTACTATGTTTTTAGCCTCTGATATATTTCATAACTGCATCACTGGTACCAGTCACTAAACCAAAGCCACATATTTTAGGTTTTTTGATGTGTGTCTTAGTTAGTCTGGGCTGCTGTAATGAAACACCATAGACTGGGTGGCTTGTAAACAACAGATACTTACTTCTCACAGTTCTGGAGGGTGAAGTCTAAGATCAAGATGTCAGCATGGTCAGGTTCCAGTGAGTGCCCCTTCCAGCTTGCAAACTTCTCACTGTACAGTGGGGCCTTGACTTACGAGTTTAATTCGTTCCGAGACCGAGCTTGTTAAGGAGCTCGTTAACTCAAATTACTCTATCAACTCAATGCAAAAAATCGGCCGAGAGACAGCTGGTATCTCAAAAAACTCGTTAGTCAGGACACTCGTAAGTCAAGGCCCCACTGTATTCTCACATGACAGAGTGTAGGCACAGGAATCACACACTCCCATACTCTTCGAAGGGCACTACTCTCATTCATGAGGATGCTTCCCTCATGGTCTCATCTAATTTGAATTACTTCCCACAGGCCCCATCTTCTAAAACTATCCTATTGGAGGATAGAGTTTTGACATACGCATTTGTGGGGCATTTGTCCTTAACAACGTGTAACACTCCACTTCTGGTAACAATTCTGCCATTGGTCAGGGCAATGCGAGCCTATGTCATGGTTACAAAGTAACACTGCAAACACAATTTAACATACAAAGCTTTATTTATCATTCATGTCACATTTTCAACAATGATGTTCATCAATACCCCTCCATGGTGGCATAGCAAAGGAAGAAAGGGCACAGAGAACACACACCAGCTCTTAACACCTGGCCGGAAGTGATGCCCATCACTTCCACCCACGTATCACCTGTGAGAACAAATCATATGTGGGCCTGGAGAGTGGGGGAGTATATGGAAATCCATGAGCACTTTCATTTACAGCACATTTGTATAAGACACATTGACATCCTTCAAATGATGCAATTGTTTATCCAATATCAATATGATGCTATTGCAAACTTGACATAAGAACATCGCTGATAATGAGGAGGACAAAGAACTGTGGCAGTTGTCTCTATGAAGTGGGTGTCTGATTTTTTGGAGTGGTAAACTGACCGTCAGGGCTTATTCCTAATTCTTTACCAAAGTTTACAAAGCCTATGTTGACATTTCCCACATCATCTCCCACACAATTTTGGGGGGATGATATTCAAAAGAACAGCCAGTCAGCATAGGTACCAACCAATCAGAACAGATGTGGTCTGATCAGAATGGATGCTAGTTGTAAACATTGCTATGTTTGCACAGTGTGTGCATGTCGGTATCATCTTGGCTGTCCCTCTAAGCATTATTAGCATTTTCCAACAGGCCAAAATGTAGTTCACCCACCTTGCCTTTGCATAAGATGTGCCCCTGCCTAGAATTCTGTTCTTTATCTGGAGAAACACCTCTGGGTATCTTTTAAGTCTAATTTCTAATACGATTTCTTTTGGGATGATTCAGAAATGACTCTTCCCAACTCTTAGTTTTCCTCCCCTGTTTTCCTTGGTGCTGCATCCATATCTTTATTATACAAATCATTACGTGTGCTACCATTAGTAATATTTACACATTGTCATCCTCACTGGGTTTTGAGCTCCTCTAAAATAATATCAACAATAACGATAGCTTATTTTACTGAGTATTACTATGCACCAGTCACTATTCTAAGTGCTTCATATGCATTAACAAATTTAGTCCTAAACAGAATGCTGTTATAATAATATCCACTTTTCATATAAGGAATCTAAATTACAGTGAACTAAATGTACTTGTACAAGGTTAATTTTGTCATCCCAAGCACCTAGCACAGTCTTGCACACATGAAGCTATGGAATAAATGAAAGGATTTCTACTGCCTTTACACTTTTGCTATCCCCCCGCCCCCCCGCCATTTATTTTATGAACCATCTATATCCCTTTGTGAGACCACTCCTAACAATTCTGACCCACCCAGGCTTTCCCACCTTAGAAACTATTGCTACAAGTTGCAGCAAATTTTAACTTCAATTATTTTCATTGTCCAGCTTTGTATCTGGCTTCCCCAACAAAACTCAGTACAGAAACCACCTCTTGTATATATTTTCAACACTGCTTAACACAGTGCTCACCAGAAACCAGGCGATTCAAACAGTGCTTGTTAATTAAGCAATTAGTGAGGAGTAATTGGAACTTCTGCCATTTTGTGTGGGGTAGGACCAATATTAAACATTGGAACTCTAAGCAGAACTCATGGTCACAGTGGAATTTTGTAGCTGGAAAACATATGTTAACAGGTTTGCACCTCCTTGTACTTCTCATTATCGTCCTCAAAGTACTATTGAGGAGGGTCCATGTGTCTCACACAGAGAGGCAGCAGATATACCCCCATAAATATAAATCACTGCTTGATAAGCTGCAGGAACATGGTAATTATTTTAATTTCAAAAGTGAATGCCGAGTGTAGGTATATTAATTAAATTAGATGGGATCTGTAAAAGAACAGACCAGCCTAATAACAGTAGCTTTAAAAAAGAAGTGTATATTGTCCTTTACATTAAAAAACTTTTAATATGAATAAGTTCTAAAATATAATGAATGTCTATGGTGTCAGTGCTCAAGGTTTTTCTGTTTTGCTGTTCTGTTGCATATGAATGCCATTCACAAGGTCAAAAATGGCTAAGGGAGCTGTGGCAGTTCCCTTTTTTCTATTACATTCCAGCTAGTATGAAAAAAAAAAAATCAAAAGATGCTCCAGGAATGAGCACAAACTTTTTCCAATTACCTGTCATGGGCAGAACTTGGTCACATGGCCACCTAGCTCCAAGCGAGGCTGGAAAATGTAGTCTTTATTTAGGAAGTCATTTGCCTAGCTCAAATGACTACGTGTGCTACCATTGGGGGGATGTATTTTAACCAGTGTGCCATAAGAAGCATACTGGTCTGCCGGAAGAATTTTTAAAACATGCAATACCTGACAATTTAGTTGAGGGCACTGACCTCTTTTCCCTTAGATTGTCAAATAAAAAAGAACAACAGCCAGCACAACAATAGCCACCTGGCATGAATGAATCAAAAGTATACCTGTCTCTCTCTCTCTCTCTCTCTCTCTCTCTCTCTCTTTGGTCAAATTGGCAAAAAATATATTTTTTGGTGTGCCGCAGAATTTTAGTTATTAGTTTATGTGTACCATGAGATGAAAAAGGTTGAAAATCGCTGGCCTAGCTACAATGGAGATTCTATTACTGTAGAAGAAGGTGAAAGAAGTTGAAAACAAATAGTAAGGGGAAACCAGTAGACTTTTGATTCAGCAGAAAAAACATCTTTTTCCTCAAGGATAATTGTGTAATTTTCCATTTGAGAATGTGATTGAAGTGGAACAGAGCTCCCATTTTGTAAGTTTTGCCACTCAAGTTATTGTAAATATTTTGTTGATATTTGCTTCATTCTATGGAAAGATAAATTGGAAAATAAAGTGAACAACCAGAAAAGTTAAATTTCAAAGTAAATTGGTGACTTGTTGCATAATGGATAAAGAAACAAACTTAACACCCTTGTTTTTTAGCCATTCAAATGCATTCTGCTATGCCACACTCTCAAATGATTTGAATCCTCTTTTCTTTTCTTCATTTTTAAGTGGGGCCAGTAAATGCATATACTCTCTCAGTTCCACAATGAGGCTGGCATTCTTATTCTGAACACTAAGGATTATTATCTATTTTCCATATGCTACAGCCTCAATCTGTGATTTTTAATAATGCTCCAGTGCAAATCTTTCTTTCCAAAACAAAAATGAGCACTCAAATACCACTACATGTGTCCTCTAACATGCCTATAGGAAGAGCATATCCAGACGCAGGCAGACCCCAGCCATTGTCTTCTAAGGAACGTGTGCATAAAATTTTATCAACCACGTCTCCATCCCAGCAGGACAGATGGCTTTTATTACCAGTCTCCCAAAGGCCCTTCCAGCAGTGCTGAGGGCAGACCCCTGAGTCTTATACAGAGGGCTGGCAAATATATCCTCCCAATGGAAACTGATCAGCTGGTCCCCTCCTAAGCTACCAGGAAGATGTGGGCTACACTAACGCTCCCAAAGGCGTGAGACTCCTGAGAGGAGATGGATTCCAGGAGATGTCACAAGTATCTCTAGTAAGCTCCTACTCTTGGAGAAACTTCCTGGTTGGTCAGGCACTGCACTAAACAGCTACAATACATCACCCTAAGTCATATAACAATCTTAAAAGAGGCATTGTTGCCTGTCTTTAATAGATGAAGAAAAGATGACTCAGATAACAAATTATCTAAACTTTCAGAGATTGTAAGGAATGGAGTCAAGATTTGAAAGCCTGTGCTTTTTATTCTGATGAAGCCTATTCTACACATATCCTATGGATTCTTGCATCCAGAAAATACCAACGAGGAAAGCATTTAACTTTCCAACTTAACCGATTATATAACTGAGTACTTCTCTGTAATAACTATTCTCAAATTCTGTTGCACACAAACCTGTCATTACATGTGAAATTATTATTATTCACCTTCTTTCATGGGACTTGCTAGCTACTTATTACCAGATATATAAACAGTACTTCTCAGAGCCATCATATGTATAGTATTTAAAAAAAAAAAAAAACAAAAAACCTAGATATGTCAATGGAAAGAAATATTTGGCCCTGAAACATTTAGTTAAGGATATAATGTTAATGCATTTGAAAAAGCAAGAGACATACATAACAATACATTAATAATGATGAAATGATGAATTGGAGATAGTGAGGAGTAAAATACACTTTTCTAATTTCCATATGTTCTATATTGAGTGTATGAGAACTAAACCATTGGAGAAAATAAAGTGCATCATTTAGAAAGATGAGGACCTAGAAGTTTATTTATTATGGTCATCTAAACACTTACAAAACTTAAAGAATTCCATGGTATCACTAAATAAGAAAGCTGGGTGGAATCTCAGCCATTATCTAGCAGGTTCTTTGCCCATCAGTTTGATAGCTTTTCTAACCATTTTGTTGAGGTCTTGACCACTGGGCAGTGCATATAGGAGAATAAGGAAGTACAAAAACGCTAGGATTTCAGCATGCACCTGAACCACCACCTAACCAGGAAACCAGGCAGAAAGCAGACAAAATGAGAATTGCCCACTTGATAAGCAGATCATTATGGAGAATGAATCCTGGATCCAAGAATCAGGGTGGAGGGAATGAGGGGTCTGGGAGTCACAGATGATCCTTGTAAGAGAACTGATCATTTTATGTGCTGGGACACCTCAAAATGAAATGGATTGGGAGCCCCAGCCTTGGGAAACTGAGATTCACTAGAATGCACCAGCATAGGTGCTTTTCTATGAGCTCACTAAACCAGTGCTTGTTTTTCCTAGGCCTCTATGTGAGATGGGGTTAGTTGATAGGCTTGTGTGACCTTGGACAAATCACTTCACCTTCTCTGCTTCTTCCCTTGTTTTGAAAAGGATCGGCCAGATCCTTCCCAAACAGATTATTCTATAAGTTTACGGTTCCATCCCCCAAAAGCTTCTGTTCCGTATATCACACTGAGGAATGACTTCTGTGATTAGAAAACATTTGCTCTTCCCTGGAGAAACCTTCTATGCAACATTACTTACTCTGACCAAGCTAAATAATCTCTGTATTCAACTTAAAAACACCAGCACCTCAACTGAAATTATAGATGCTTGAACACACACCTTCAGAATACTCAATTTTTGAAGAATACTGAATTACGGTCATGCACCACATAAACACATTTTAGTCAATGTTGTACCGCATATACAATGGCGATCCCATGAGATTATAATGGAGCTGGAAAATGCTATCACCCACTGAAATTGCAGTTGTTGTAAAGTTGTAGTGCAGTGCATTACTCATTTGTCTGTGGGGATGCTGGCCTAAACAAATCTGTGCTGCCAGTCATATAAAAGTATAGCAAATAGTTACATACGGTACATAGTACTTGATAATCAACACAAATGACTATGTTACTGGCTTATGTATCTGCTATACTGAACTTTTTATCATTATTTTAGAATGTACTCTTTCTACTTATTAGAAAATGTACTGTGGGCTCTGATCAATGTGGTTAAGTTGGTTGAGCATTGCCTCATGCACCAAAAGGTCGCTGGTTCGATTCCCAGTTGGAGCACATACCCAGGTTGCCAGTTCTACCCCAGTCAGGGTGTGTACAGGAGGCAACAGATCAATGTTTCTCTTTCACATCAATGTTTCTCTCCTTTTCCCTCTCCCTCTCTCTCTCTCAAAAACCAATGAAAACATATTTTTTAAAAGTCTGCTGTAAAAATGTCATTTTACTAGTAAATGCTAGCAACAGCCTCCTATAACTTGTCTTTACAGCATCACTAGATTGCATCATATTTTCTTGTATTTGATTTACTCTTGTGTTGTCTTATACCTAGTGTAGCCTCAGTGTACAGTGTTTATAAGCTCTGCAGTATGTACAGTAATGTCCTAGGCCTTCACTCACCACTCAATTCACTGACTCACCCAGAGCAACTTCAACAGCTGCCAATTCCATTCATGGTAAGTGCCCTATAGAGGTGTACCATTTTTAATCTCTTATTCCTTATTTTTACTGTTCTATTTCTAAGTCTTGAAGTGGTTAGATTCACAAATACTTGCCATTGTGCTCTAATTGCCTATGGTATTCACTACAGTAATATGCTGCACAGGTTTGTATCCTAGGAGCAGTAAACTGTACCACATACGATGTTTGCACAATGACGAACTCATCAAATGATGCATTTCTCAAAACATATCCCATCATTAAGCGGCACTTAACTGTACTGGATGCTTTTAACGTCCCTAAATATCATCCACACCTTGGTGGTGTACTCAGTGACAACTCCGTCTGGTGACAGTGGCCGAGTGTTTCCGACAGAAGGTGGCTGGGCTCTACATTTCCAGAGAGACTATCTGAGAATCCAGTGGGTGGAGGGGCCAACTGCTCCTGGGACAATGCGTTGCTGCTTTTCTCGGGTGCCTCGCACAGTGAAAGGAAACCTCTAGCATTTCATAGGATAAGAAGGGAAGATAATTATGGGGACTAAAATAGCACAAGGCTGGGCTGACGGTTTGGAAGATGGTGCCCATTCAAAGTGAAAGGAGGTAAAAGACACTGGCTAGAAAGGGTAGCGAGGCAGTTTCCTTGAAAGACCTGAAAATGAGCAGCAGGGAAGATAAAAGGATAGGGGCTGTGCACAATAGCATATTCTTCTCTAAACTACCTAATTCTCCTGCTCTGTATTCATCACTGTCAGGCTCTGCTGAGCCCTCAATGAGGGCTTTATGTTGAGCCTCATTATCTGCTCAAAGACAGAGGGCACGCCATGCAAATGAAGCCGAGCCCACAGATAGGCTGTTAAAATACTGCAATTTGTCAGCATTTAGATAAACAAATGAAGGGCATACTGTGTGTGGGAGGTAGACCCCTGGGAGCATTCTGAGTATTTTGACACTTGTTGTGAGAAATATCTTTAAGGCCCTCACACTGGCTCCCTCCTTATCATTTCCAGGGAGGAAAAAGAGTTGCTAATTTACTTATGGACTGAGATAGTTGGGAGACTGGGGGAATCTCTGCTTTCATCCATTGGTACTTAGGTTGTTGATTAATGTCCTTCTCATTAGGCTCAGCTTTCCTTTATTTCTGCTGCTCAAAGTCTCTAGGAGGAGGGAAGTTTGAAGCCTCTAGGAGTGGTTTCAGGGAAAAAGCACACACACACACACACACACACACACACACACACATCAGTCAACAAACTGCTTAGTAAAGTGAAGCTTATGGCCAACCATAGGAATGTGCCATCACTCTCAGGCCAAGATGGTCAAGTAAAGAGTTAAAAAATGTGTCTTCCAAAGAGTGTTGCTTTGATTCTCCCAGCAACTCTGTCTTGTTGATTAAAGAAAAATAAAATGAGCCGTGTTAATTGTTCATAGCTTACAGGCTGTGCCCTTCTGTCAGCCGGAAAAGGGAAGGTGTGTCAAAGCAAGGCGGGTCGGAGGGGACAAAGCTGCCTTTGGTGATCGAGTCTATTCTCCAGTTTCTTAAAGGACTTTTAATGATGCACTGGTGACAGCACCTTAGAAATCAGATTGAATCAATTGTAGCACATTTTCTAAAGCAAGATTATGCGACAATGGGGTCGCCATCCCTTCTCTGAGCTCGCCTGGCCACGAGGCCGCCTGCCTGAGCTTATCCACAGCTGTTGCCCAGCCGAAAGCTGTCAGGGCGCATCCCCACCCCACCTCGGAGCCAGACCTCGGTGGCATGAGCAGCCCATCCGTCTCGATCCTTCCCCCAAGACAAGAGTCACTAAAATCTCATCTGTGCCCTCTCTGCCACTCGGGCCTCCACACAAACCTTTCTGTTCTTTGAGCAGAATGATGTGGACTTAATTAAGTGTGGTAACTTCTGTGTAAGGCTGTATTGAGGGAGGAAATGTGGTACAGATGTGGTGTGAAATGATGGTGAATTACTCTTGTGAAGAATACAAATCAGGGTGAGCGGCCCATTATCCGAGGCCAAAAGAAGTTACTGGGCACTCAATTATCTCGCTCTTTGTTACCGCAGCACACCAGATGGTGACAACACTGAAGAGTTTTCTATTATCATAACATTTTCCTGGAGTGCCTTTTCTTCTTCTCCAATTCACCATAAGATGATTACCTTCTTATGGGGAGGGGATTGTTTGGCAGGGTGCTGGGGTCATGCACAGATTCTGTGGGGCGCAGCAGAGAAGGGGGCGGCGGGCGGTGTCTTTAGCACACAGCCTGTTGATAGACTCTGCCGGGATGCAGGCCACCCCCTAATCGCTCATGTGAAATGACCGCTTGGCCCCTCCTCCCCGCGAATTCACCACTCCCCTTCGGCCCCCAAATCCAGAAGACACAGTGTTCGAGGGTGACCGGCTGCTCTGCCTTCTGTCAAAGCATTTCCAGCCAAGTGAGCAGTTTTTCTTTTAAGAAACTGAGTGGTCCTCAATAAAATTAATTCCCACTCACTGGCAGCACTGAGGCGTCAGGTGAGGACAAAAGTAAACGAGCCTGTGAATACAGGGCTAGTCATTAACTCGGGGCACCCAACTCTATCATCTGCCCATTCCTCCCCGGCTCCAGAGAGGGGGAAAAACAACACCTCTGTGGTAAATAAATAAATAAGATCCACACCGTGAAAATCTCTGAAGCAGCAAGCCCAACTTGAGGCTCACGGGACTTGGAGATGATTGGTATGACCCCGGGCCCAGAAGAATCTTCCTTACAAAAGAAAGACAAAATGGGGACAAGTGGAAAGCACAAGCTGCTGTTTTGTTTACTTTGGAGAAAATGAATTTCCAGGGAATTCCAGGTGATGCTTCCAGACCTGGATTCCAGATTGATTGACTCTAGGACTTACAGGAGAATGGGATTTCATCATTTCTTCCCCCACCAGCCAGTGCCCTGGGCTTCCATGGCCTCTCCTCCATTCTCTCGGCAGAGTTATAATGTGGTCAGATTGCATAGTCTATGCCTAATGGGCAAAGGACCCTACAGACCTCGCCCTGAAGTTAACGGTTGTTATGGCTGCCTCTGTTTGCTAAACATCATGACGGTGCTATGGGGAGTAACCCCTTTATGACTTGCCTGCTTAGAACAAAAGCACAGCCCCAATGGTGTCTGCTTGAAACTTGATCGTGTGGCTTTTAAGCCTGGCAACCACATCCTACTTTGGGGTTAGCCAAATAAAACTATATTTTGGTTTTGGTGCTGCTAGCACTGAGGAAATGATGGGTATGATATCTGGTTCAGAGTTTGTGTTTACTTAAACTGCAGCCACCGTGAGACACACGTCCATTCTCTGTGACTGAGCAAAAGCCTCCCCTTCCTCCCTCACCCCTCCTGGTTCCAAAGGAACATGTGCCCCTTCTATCCTCCTAAGTGTTGTCCCATTTAAAGCTAAATATTCCATGATGCCAGTGGCTCATTAAAAGAGAAATCAAAATGATGTCAAGGTATAACCTAGAAAGTCAACACTGAACAGCGAAGGCTATTTATCATTCACAAACACGTAAAGCCACTGACATGCATTGCATAGATCCAATTTTAGCCTCGTCTTTCCTGTAATAAATGAAACAAGCTGTGCTAGCAAATGAATAATCAAGTGCTGATAATGTCTGGTTTTCGAAGCATGCAGCAGAAAGATCCATGTTTCTGTAACAACAGCCACCACTAAATAGAGCTCATCAGAAACCCCCAAACCTGATTTTGGCTGCAAGTAGAAAAAGAATGTATGTGCATGATCTTAGGTCCAGTTACCACATTTTCATAATCAAATACTTCTTTCACTTAGAGGAGTCAAAATGTCTTTCAGTCTTTTGTGTGATGGGCACCCAATCACCCTGCATAATCTATCAAAGAATGGAAGAGGTGGGTCCAAAAAAGATAAAGATAATTGAAGATTGCATTGATCACTATTGCTAGATAAATTCTTGAGATTGCCATCTGAGATGCAAGTCATTCTATTCTCCATTGTAGCTGTAATCTTTGCTGTACATAAAAGTAAGAGATTTTTCAGAACTGGCAATAACAGAAGAATGTTCTGTACCATTGGACAAGCCCATGATTTTCACCTTTCAACAGGTGGGTATTATCTTGGGTATCATCTGTTTTCTTTAGTTTCTAAGTTCATTAATGGATAAAGCAAGAGAACTGTTTGCTGCTAATACAAGCTCAGAGCAGAGATGCAGAGATCTAGAGTTGTGGCAGAGACATGATGTAGCCACAGTTCAGTGGAGAACTTTAGCAGTGGCTGCATGCTGAAAAGGCCACACAAACTATTGCGAAGTCAACTAAGAATTCTCAAACACACTCTTGTATTTTAAACTCTTGCACTATTTATCATTCAAGGAAAAAAAAAACCCTTCATGAATATCTCAATAGCATCTGTAATAGAGTAAATGATTATTCAGTAATATTTACTTTCTTTTTCTACATCCCTGGGAATACAGGTGGTCTCTGATACACAGTGGTTTGTCTTAAGATTTTTTTTCAATCTTAGCTATACATTGGAATTATGTGAAGAATTTCTAAAACTACTGAATATAAGGGCCTTCACTCAGAGATTCTGATTTAATTTGGTGGCATTGTAACTTGGACATCAATTGTTTTTTCAAGCTCCTTAAGTGATTCTAATGTGCAGCCAGGGCTGAACTATTGCCATAGGTGGAGCAAATTGTTTGCAGGATAATTCAAGTAGTGGAAAGTCACTCATGAGGGCTGGGATCTCAAGGCAAGACTCTAGTTCAAGAGCTGCCAAAAAAGAAAGAAATGTCCACAGTCTTAAAAAGCAAAGTTCACAGTGGTGAATAGAGCTAGACCACTCATTTTTATGTACATAAATAGAGGTGTTATAACAAGAAAAGATAACACTCTTACTAAAATGGTAGCAAAGATCGGGATCTGAAAATAAACAAAATGTACTTGAGGCCCTGAGTTACTGACCATTTTACTGGGCATTTTAGAAGAACTTTGCCCAAAATAGAACTGTTTTAAGAGTTTGAGTCTGGGTCAAAGTTACTGGTGAGAGTTTAGGCAAGGATAGGTAACTCATCTGTCTATAGAGGTTAATTTCAGTAGTACAAATGAGTCAATTGAGAGGATATGGCATGGTAGGAATTGCGGCATCCTGCGGGCAGAGACCTAGTAAAATGCACAACCCAAGCCTAGATAATTCTTGTCCATCAGGATAACTTTTAAAAAAGAGGCTGAGAATCTGAAATTTTATGTAAAATCTCTTAAGTACTGGTAATGTAAAAGTGCTTTAAAAATATCGCAAAAGTTAATTAAAAATGATCTTGAAATAAATTTGGGCTACCCGTTATCAATTTATGATCTCAAACTTATACCGTTCCAATGGTTCAGTGCAATTTTGATTTCAACCATGCCCTCTCACCACAGAGAAGTGAAAACATGAAGTGAGGGGGCATTCACAGAGACCAGCACCACAGCTTGAATAAGCCCTGTGCCCTCCAGAATCCATGAACTATCAGGTGGACTCCTGTGAGAAGCTTTCAAGATGTGTGGTCCTAAAGCAGAGAAAGACTATAGTCCAAGGTTAGCCCTAGCACAGGGCTTCACTACCACTCTGCTTTTTAAATATGCCTTCTGTGTACCACCATGCTTCTACCTAACACATTGGGTGGCTTCCAATTTGTTATGATTAAGAATACCAAGGCTGTTTTTTATCTAAAGCTTGAAAATACAGTGTGTATACAAGGACCTTATATTTTGAGCCCAAAATCAGAACACGTGGTCAACGAGAAATTTCTTACATGACTTCTGAATGTGAGAAATACTTGGAGAGAGCTCATCTGAATGTCAATGATTGGGTGATTCTGGGATGGTTATATAGGAAGGGCAGAGGTTATGTAAAATCCAGGATCATGGCAGCCATGTGTGTATGTGCTCACAGGGACTTTATACATTAGGTACTAACGTTTTGTAAAAACTGTTTTCCACAATGCCATTGGTGAAATGCATTTTCTCTTCCAGTTTTCAGATAGAGGGACTGATTTTCCTTATAAAATTCGGTTTCCTTCATCTTTCTCTAACCTTTAATTTTCCATCCACACCACCAAATGGTTTGTTTCCTGCTGTAAAACTGTATCCATTGCCCTCAGAGGAACAGAAACTTTATTAGAGAAAATATTTTAACCAACCAGGCAGATAAAGGGTTATTCATTCCTGATGAAGTAGAGGGTGGGAAGAACAGAGCAACATTCTTCTTCAAGTCCCTTGCTTTCTGATACTTTATTCCCTTTTCATCTGGTGTCTCCTGATGGGAACTCCAGAGTATCTTCAAGTTAGGGGATTAGAGCCACTAACTCCAGGTTGCAGCCATTGCCTAGATTTTCTTTTAAGAACCCAAAGGAATGCACACATCCCAAATCTGACCATTGACAAACTCAAAGATAAATGACACTTTGCAATTCCTTTTATTTCTCCATTCAACAAATATTAATAATGTGCCTGTTACATGATAGGCACTGTGCTGGGCAGTAAACATATAATGGTTGCAAACTAGATATGGTTTCTGTGTTTATGAAATTTGCAGCCTACATGAACAGCAGCCACTAATAAATAATTAATAATTGAGGAGCAATAAATAAAACTTAATAAATATGAATGTAAATAACTATGAAATTGCTTTTAAGTTAAGTGCTAAAAGGAGAGGGGCTAAGAGTTCAATCTGATCAGGGAAGTGAAGGAAAATTTCAATGAGGATGTAGCCATTAAACTAAGAGCTCAGGGACAAGCAAGAGTCAAGTAGGTAAAGTGGTGAAAACCCGTCTGGAAGGAAAAACACCACATGGAAGACTTTCTGATGAGAAGGATCACAGGAATAGGAACAAAGATCTGTTACTATGGTTGGCCCAAAAAGAATTGATGGTGTCCTATGAGGCCTGAAGGATGGGTTGAGACCAGGTAGAAAAATGCTTTGTGGACTGAAATATGTGCTGTGTGCCCAGAAACCAATGGGAAGCCATTTAAGAGTTTTAAGCTAGTGGAGATGAGCCTATTCTGTACTACCCTGAGAGGGAAGATTGGGGGGAGGGGAGAACAGGGTTAAAATGGTTGTAGGTAGAACCATTTGTCAGGGGGCTGTTAGTTTTCCAGAGAAAATAAAATGATAGCTCAAAGTAATGGTTATGGTTTTGAATAGAAATGAACAAAGTTGAGAATATTAGCAAATAAAATTGGGGTTGGTTTGGAGAGGAGATAAAGGAGAGGGAGGGGCTCAGGAGTGATTTGAATAATGGGATGATGTTGCTATCTTGATCTGAGAAGTAAAAACCCAGAGGAAGATCAGATAATGAGATCATGAGCTTAGTACTGGACCTGTTGGATTTAGGATGTCTTTGAGATATTTAAGATAAGTTAGCAAGTGGGTGGTTGTCCAAAAGTTTAAGGACGTGGACTGGAGATTAGACTCCAGCTCACATAGTGTATAATTGAAGGGAGGCATGTAGCTGAAACCTTCTAAAAGTATTATGGACTAAGTGAAGAGAGCTAGGGCTGTATCCTGAAACAACTAACTTTTAGTGATGAGTAGAATAATAGATTCCCATACTGAAGTTACAGGAAAGGTTCCACGAAGGGAGGAGGAAAACTAGAATATTGTGTCATGGGAGCAATAAGGAGATAGTGTGCGAACAAAGCAAAGAAGGGTCACTAGTGTCAAATGTTGCTGAGAAGAGAAGAGAGATAACAATTTGGGGATGTTCTTTGGATTTAGTGGGAAGGTCTTTGGTCACGCTAACAAGAGCTATTTCAGCGGAATACTGGGGCCAAGCACGTTTTGGAAAGAACTAACAATTACCTCTGTATATTTTCCAGTCCTACTCCTTCTCACACAAACACTGGGGAAGTCATTTAAAATAAAAGTATCTAGTTTGATTCTTTAGTAAATGGATATTGGAACCAAAGATCAATATCATTTGATTCTGGATGGCCTCGAGCCAGTCTTCAAATGTTTACTTAATTCCAACTACCCTTTGATTCCCCTCTTCCCACCACCACCTCTCTGTACTGTGTTAGAATGCAATATTCGCTTTTAAAAATGTATTTTTTGCGTGGGAAATAAAGTGAAGTGGATAATATACTTGTTTTTCTTTTCACATAGCCAAATTGTCTCAAAGTAACATTAAAACTTGGAATGCCAGCTTTAGCAAGTGCCTAGGGACACGTATTTCTCCTTCGTTTGTAATGTGCTTTCAAAAATATCTCAGTTATCAAAGAGAAAGAGAAATTACTGGAATTTGTGTTGAAGGCAGTCCAGTGAGTGAGTAAAATAAATGATACAAAAATTTGAAATGTCAGTATTAAAAATTGGTGAGTGATAGGGATAGGAAGCTGATCCAATGCCCAAAGCTATTATTTTCCAAGTAATAACCAAAGCCTACAAATTTCTTTCTCTTCTTTTAGACCTACTTATTTAGGAAAGGAAATATTATTCAAGCCATGTACACTTAAACTATCAAATAATTTAAGGAAAGTCTTTTGATGTCCAAGTATATTTTGAGCAATTTAGAGAAAAATATTTTGTCTTTCTGTATATGGAAAGTATCATTTTGCCAGAAACAGTGGGATCAAAATGACAATATTTGAGATTTAAAAAAAAATTATATGTAAAAGCTTTCGAGTGGAACCTAGATTTGGGGATGTGTATGTGTTCATTGCTGACATCTAATATCATTCCAGAAAAAATAATTTTTGAAGACACCCAGCCAGGGTCTGTGTAGCTCAAAGTACATATTGCCATAATGTATAAGCCATAACTAATTTATTTACTCAATGAGTATATATATTGAGCACCTATGTTGTTTCACACACTGTTCTGGGCATTAAACAATAGTAGCGAATTTATGGACAAATCCCCAACATCACTGAGTATATATTGTATTGGAGAAGACACATACTAAGTTGATCTTTAGTGAGAAGTTTTACCAAGAAAACTAGAGTCAATGAGAGAAATAAGAGTAATGACAGGGCTATTGCAGATAAGTTGGTAAAGGGAGCTCTCATTGAGGAAGTTATGTGGATGTCTGCAAAACCTGAAGGATCATGTTTTGATAATTATGAGAGTAAAATACTATTTTATATATAAAATACAAAGGCCCTGAAGCATGCATGGTGTGTGTCCCATAAAGCAGAGACCTGCCAGCTCTGTATTCCCGCAAACCTTGAGGACACAGACAATATGTTTACTCCAGTGCCTCCCTGAAGATGCTCTCATCAGCTATAGCATCCAAAGAAGAAAAATCTGCTTTTGATTATTGTATTGTCTTGGTGAGTTTAGTTTGCAAATTTTATGTGGTTTCATTAAACTGAACCAGAAGGGGTCTCTGAATAGATCTATTGCTTTGGGAAATTGAATTAGAAAATAGCTCAAAATCTGGCTCCTTAGGGTACAGCCAACCTCCTAACTCACCTCTGGTGAGACTGACTCTATTTACTTGCTTCATTGTAGGTGGACCCAGTAACCTACCAATTTCCAGGGGCACATTGAGAGAGCTCAAACCAGCATACACAGGTAGTCTAGCCAGGCATACTAAGCAAGGTGTATGTATTATCTCATCAAACCCAAAGACCTCAATAAAAAACAGAACATGCAGGGAAGAGGCAAGGGAAGATTTTTGACATATTGACATCTATATCTCAGGAATGTTTTGCCAGGTCCTCCACAGATTCAAGTGGATTGGTGACAAAGCTATAGGGGTCTTCTCTGGATTTTGGAAGAAGGACCTTATGGTCACATTTGAGTAAATTGACCTGCATCCCCATTGTAGGGGAAGATGTAGACACAGTCTCTCAATGCAATTATTTATCCCTTGTTCTAATGATCCAACTGGCTGTCCTGAAGCCGCCTTCCACCCAAACCATATTGTGTGTGGCCCACATATTATTTAAAAGAAAAAAAAAGTAATTACTCCTCATGGTTGCAAAGTTGAGGAAATTACCATCAAATCTGAGTTTCTGCATGCTCTTGGAAAACTCTGACAATAACAGCCACAATCCCTTATGGCAGCAATTGGAACTCAACAGATGATTTCCTTATATGGGACATGTGCCCTCCATTTCACCCTAATCCTCATCATACCCTACTCTATCTCAACTGCTCACATCACTTCGTTCATTTCCTGTTTGGCCTCTGTAGGCATTGGTTCTTATGACTTCTTTAACCTATTATTGTATTCTTGTCACCCACCTCCTTTCCCTCTAATGTTAAGAGCAAAAGGAATGACATCATCATTGTGGGTATGTCCAGTGGCTACTACAATGTGATACCTTATGTTGAAAGTGAGGCAATGACTTCCCTGTTTCTTCATTCTAACAATGCAGTAATTTGATAGAATTATGATAGCCATGAGAGCAATTAGCAGTGGAAGAAAATGTTAGATTGTGTGGATTTTAAATGGGGGACAAAGTATCCTAGAAAAGAGAACAGGTGGGGCTTTCTCAATTTCTGAGATTCTAAAAGAAGGAGCCCAGTTTCATGAATACTTAGGATAATAAATTGTCAAGCTATTTTGGCAAAAGAAAAGGTTCAGGCAAAGTCCTGTGTCCTCCCTAAACTTTTTTCTCTTGAGGTCAGCAGGCAGGTGTCTTTTGTTTACTAGTTTTGCCCATTGGTAAGTCCATGGCACATGGGAGACCCTCAGTAGACATGTTTCTGAAGGAATAAAAGTCACAGTGCCATCATGTGTGAGTTCTCCTTGCAACCTATGTCCCCAGCCAGGTCAGCCTAGCATTGGTCGCCAACCTTTCGGACCTCACGGACCACCAATGGTCTGCAGGCCACCAGTTGGTGACTGCTGGAGAGGACTCCCAACTACTGTGTCAGACCACACCTTACAACTTCTTGAGCAGCTATAGAAATCCCATTTGGGTTGAGGTTGCCCAAAATGGCTATAGTGCACAGAGGAGAAAGATTTTATAATAGAGGCCAACTATTAATGCATCAAAACACATCCCTCTTATTCAGCCTGGAAACATCTTCCATTAATTAGTTATCCCTGCATTTGTTTCCTAAGGCTGATGAACAGCTGGCTTATACTTAATGTTACACAAAGAGCTGGGTTTAGGAGTATGTCTCAGTATCCACTACTTCATCTAATAGCTCTGGGACATATTTCAAACATCTTGTTATGAGCCTGCCTATATTATTACCGTCTGTGACCTTCCCTTTGCTAGCTGCCAGCACTGATGGGAACTCATCTGCTTCTTTCTGAGCAGAATTACAGGAGGAAGGAAGTTGGGGCGATGGGAACAAGATCTTGATCTGGTGCACACTTTGAACAATACCCAAAGCTTCTTTGAAAATGTAAGCCATGCCAGGGTAATTTGGGATAGAAATGTTGCTATTTTTCTTCCTATATTCCTCCCCTCCACATTTAAGCAGGTAGCTACGCTGTGTAGTGTGTGCTTCAACAGTGTTTGACAGGTTGAAAGCAGAATCTACAGGAAGATCATGGCTCTTCCTGTCTTTGAGCCCATTGTCCTGTGTGGAGAGGGGCGGACAGGGCTTTCAGGTCTTTGAGGACAACAGGGTTCAGAACTGGCACACCGTCACGTCCTTCATTCTATTTGTTAAAGTGAATCATAAGTACAGCTCAGATTCAACAGGTATTAAAATAGACCCAGGTTTTTCACCAGAGCAGCTAGAAAGTCGCAAATGGCATGAATATGGGTGGTTTGAAATATTGGGGCCAATTTGCATTCAGTTTTTGATACAGAGCCTTTTTCAAATTTATTGAGGATGGAACTTCTGTATCAGATTGACCACAGGTGCTCTTTGCTTTAAGCTTATTTCTAATTAATGATTAGTAATTAGAGTCTGGTACTGTCAAATTAAACACAAGTATCAGCCGGACAAGGGCATTCTTTTTATTCCTCCACCATTTGAAGAACTTAACATCATACTAATCATTTTCTTGATAATTCTTTTTATTTTATTAGAGATAGAAAAGCAATACCCACAAACCTGGGACATTATGTGTCCAGAGACACGATTTATTTAGAATTAGAATTACCACTTTTTTTTTTTTTTTACTTCTTCCTGCTTAGGCTTAAGAAATATGCTGCCTGGATTTTGGACATAAGAAACCATGAACAGACTCATAGATACAGAGGACAAACTGATGGTTGCCAGGTGGGAGAGGTTGTGGGGGGTGAGGTGAGTGAAAAAGGTGAACAGATTAAGAAGTACAAATTGGTATTTATAAAATAGTCATAGGAACTTAAATTACAGCTTAGGGAATATAGTCAATAATATTGTAATAACTATGTATAGTGTCTGAGATAACTTCATCCTATATAATAAAAGGGTAATATGCAAATTGACCCCAACGGTAGAACGACCATTCGTTATGATGCGCAGTGACCACCAGGAGGCAGACGTTCAATGCAGGAGCTGCCACCTGGTGGTCAGTGCACTCTCACGGGGGAGCTCCGCTCAGCCACAAGCCAGGCTGATGGCTGCAAGCACAGCGGTGGTGGCAGGAGCCTCTCCCGCCTCCGCAGCAGCGCTAAGGATGTCCATCTGTGGCTTAGTCCCACTCACCATGGGAAGTGGGCCTAAGCTGTCAGTCAGACATCCTCCAAGGGCTCCCAAGCTGCCAGAGGGATGTCTGACTGCCAGCTTAGGTCTGATCCCCCAGGGAGCAGGCCTCAGCCAGCAGAGGGACATTCCCCGAGGGGTCCCGGACTGCGAGAGGGCACAGGCCAGGCTGAGGGACTCCCCCAGAGTGCACAAATTTTCGTGCACCAGGCCTCTAGTAAGTTATATAAATGTCTAACCACTAGGCTGTACACCTGGAACTAATATAATATTGAATGTCAACTGTAATTGAAAAATAAAAAAAATTAAAACCCCTTGAACTTATGAAAAAATTTTCCTGTGTAAGACTCAGCAATAACATTTGTTTATTATTTTATTTAAAACAATATCAATTTCAGTATCCCTATCCTGCTGAGCTGTCGAAATTCACTCACATCCATTATTGGGGGTCTGGTACTCCCCTGAAGGAATTCAAATATTCGTGGAAGGTAGAGGAAAGTTCTCTGGCTGCTACTTTGTCAAATTCAACTACCTGTGGTCCCTGGGAGTTGAGCAGAACTCAGTTTCTGAACTAGATAAGGGGAGTGGATATCTTCAAGAGGTTCTGTCGATGTGTGCTCTCTCCTGGTGCTATACTACCATGAGTACAAGCCTGGGCAGGCCTGCTGGAGGTTGAGAGAGCACACAGAGCAGAGTTGCCTCTCCACCAAGCCATTCCCGACTCGCCAGCAATCAGCCTATTGCTTGCAAGAGCCCCACTGCCATCATACAAGCCTGGCGCAAATCAGTATTACTTCTCAGGCCACCATAGACTTGGGAAAGTAATAAACCATGATTGTTTTAAACCACTACATTTTGTGGTACAGTTTGTTACAGAGGATCATCATATCAACAGATTATTGATATGCTGGAATAGTCAACATATTGGGATCCTCCAGGAGGAGGGACTCAAAAGTTTAGTCTAGAAGGAGGACTTGCCCAGCTGGCACGTTTCAGTGGTTGAGCATCGACCTATGAATCAGGAGGTCACGATTCGATTCCTGGTCAGGGCATATGCTCAGGTTGCGGACTCGATCCCCAGTTTGGGGTATGTAGGAGGCAGCCGATCAATGATTCTCACTCATCATTGATGATGGTATCTTTCTCTCCCTCTCTCTTCCTCTCTGAAATCACTGAATATATATATATATATATTAGAGGCCCAGTGCACAAATTCATGCATAGGTGGGGTTCGGCTGGCTGGCCTGCCTCAATGGGGGCATATTGGGCCGGGCCAGTGGGGGAGAGGGGCCGCAGGAGCCCCTGATGGGGGAGGCAGCCAGGGGGAGGGGCCGCCTCTCTCCACCAACCGCCCCCACCCCCCCGCCCGCTCCCGCCCATCAGGCCAGTTGGCCAGCCACAGTGTGCATCATAATGACCAGTCTTTCCAGTCACTCTGGCGTTGCAGTTGCTTGGCTTTTATATATATAGATATGTAATATCTATATCTATCTATCTATCTATCTATCTCTCCATATTTTAAAGGAGGAGTGGAGAAATGGTTCTGGGGGCGGGGTGGGGGAAGAGCTTTACCTCTGGGTTGGGAGGAAGTCAGAGCAGCTGTAAGTATGGGGCCCTGGCCTCCACAAGAACCTGAATCTCTCATTTGATGTCTCCTCCAGCCCAGCCAGGGCAAACTCAGGAGCTCTCTTTTCCTTCATCTAAACTCTGGGGAGGAGAACACTTGGACCTTTTGGGCAGATATACTTAGTGTTCTCCGGGCCCACGCATCTCCTTGAGTGCCCAGTAAAACAAGGTATTTTTGCTGTTGTTTTATTCCCAGGACTTAAGACTTCCATTGCGGGATAAAATTTTAAAATAAAAATAAAGCTTTCTTCACTCCTGGGGCTTCCACCCTCTTTGTGTCTGAGCTGCCCTGCCCTCCTGGTTCTCAGGCTCTGGGGCTGTAACTCTCAGGATTTCCAACTTCCTGTCTCTTTCCAAAACTGATGCCACTTTCCCAGGCACTGGGAGTCAAGTTTGAAAGGGTCAGTCCCTGGAATTCCTTGTGGTAACAGTGGGGAGACAACCACTCCTGTCTGTTAATTGGCACAGGAAATGAGCAAAGTTGAATGTGGTTCCCCTGTGATTAGAAACCTTTTAAAACAACAAGCATGGCTGAATCTTTCCTTAAAAGAGAGGTGGGAGTGGGTTTAGAAACCTGAGAACTAGCTAGGTGACTTAATAATAAAAAAAAAAAAAAATTAGACTGGAGTCTTTTTATTTTGTAGAATGAAAAAGAAAAACAAAAACAGGATTAAAACATTCCAAACTGTTTGAGACTCCTGGGTCTCCCTCAAAGTCTCTCTCTCTGGTGTCGCTAAAATAAATCATACAAAATAGTACTTTCCTTTCCCATTCATCTTTTTTTTCCCCCTATGCTTCATAGCAGTCCTTTTAAGGATCTGAGAGCCTTTTTTAAGTTCTGCCTCCTCCTGTTTTTGCTTCTCTGACAGGCGTTGATTTTTTTTTTTAATATTTTTATTGATTTTTTACAGAGAAGAAGAGAGAGGGATAGAGAGTTAGAAACATCGAAGAGAGAGAAACATCAATCAGCTGCCTCCTGCACGCCTCCCGCTGGGGATGTGCTCGAAACCCAGGTACATGCCCTTGACTGGAATCGAACCCGGGACCCTTCAGTCCACAGGCCGACGCTCCATCCGCTGAGCCAAACCGGTCAGGGCAGGCGTTGATTTTTAATGATTCCTCCTTTTTAGGTTTCAAAACCATCAGGGTGTTTGTTTCTGAAACTAAAAAATTAAAACAGCTAATCAGAAGTAAAACTTTTTTTTTTTTTTTTGGTTTGGTTTTGTTGAAAACATGTCTAGGGAGGAGGTGAAAAGATCCACCTGCAATATTATGAAGATATGAAGAAAATAATATGTATACAGAGGCATGACTCCATCTTGCTAGAGCCTGCCATGTCGATTAGCAACTCTGCTTAGTCTTGCAAGTAGATATGCTAATCATTAAAGCAATCTAACCTGTAGCCTAGAAATTCCAGAATCAACTTCCCTGCTCAAAACTACCTCCCTAAGGAGATGAAGAAGGTATGTATAAAAGTAATGATTGTCCATTAAAAGATTCATAGAAGCCTTGCCACTGAGACCATGGCAACCAGAGTTTGATGTCTCACTATCTCCCTTGGGCCCTTGCTGATATCCAGATGTTTGTGGTCATCAGTCACCTCCTGACCTCAAAGCCCTCCCATCTGCCCCTTCCCCTGACATAAAGAAGCCTGAATTCTGTACTTTCTCATAATGGTTCTTTAGGATGTTAGTCTGGTGTTTTCTTGGCTTGCTGGCTTTCCAAATAAAGTCACTTTTCTTGCCCTAACTCCTTGTCACTGGACTTATTGGCTGTCATGTGGCAGTCAGGATGAACTTTCACTCGATTTACATTTTTTACCTCCTTCAATAAAATCCACTCACACTTTTGCTTATCAAGCAGTACACTTATATTTTCTTTTTGTTCCCCTAAGTGTTTAACTCAGTCCCAAGCATAGAGTAACCACTTAATACATATTTGCTGATGTGAATTGAAGGCCTGGGATATTTCCTACAGATTGAGCAATTTTGACACCATAATCCCTAAATAATTCCCAGGAAGTGCCTCACACAATAGTTTCTATTGCGGGTACATTAGGGCTCTTGAGTCCTGTCTTTTGCTGTTTGTTTCTGGTTCATGTGTCAAGCCACTCACTCACTGCCTCTTGGTTTAGCTATTTAAACAGCCAGAGGAAAATGAGTGAGAAAGCCAGGGCAGGGCATTTTTAGTCTCCATGTCTCAGAAACTAGACTCCAAAGCAGGGAAACTATTTTTCCACTTTTCTGAGTAATGTCATGATTATGGCCTGCAAATATTTGGAGAGGGGTGCTAAAATGTAAAGGAGAGATGAAGGTGCTTTCAATAGAAATAAAACAATTCCAATTCTGAGGCCTGTTTTGAGCATGGGGAAATGTGGGTGAAATATTATAGGAGCAACAGGAATGGTTATTGAACTGTGAAAAGCATTTGCTACATAAAGAGGGCCTTAATTCCTTTGATGTTATCAGGGAGGGGTGTATTAGGTTCTGCACAGCAAGTGGCAGTGATCAGCAAATGCATTTTAAAAATGTTCTTTCCCTTTAATATCAGATGACTATAACTTAATCTCCAGTTTCTGAGTTATTCTTATGCCTCCAAAAGAGGGTGTGGTCAGGGCAATTAAGAGGACCAATTAAGAGGGTTATTTTAATTTCTGGAATGAGTTACCTCCACATTCACTTTTCTGTTGTTTTTGTATTTATCGGAAACATAAATGATGACATTGGGATCTCAGAGATAGTAAAAGATTACTATTCTATTACTTGAAGTAGGAGACTCTGATAGGCCTGAAACATTTGATAATCAGATACAAAAATATCCACATCAATTTGTATTAAATTTCTACACAAACGGTTCTAGAGAAACTAAGAAATCTTTTGAGAAATTATGTTATTAAATAAAGGCATAGAAAATCTGAATATTTGATTTTGAAACAGCATAAACATTTTTAAAGTAAAAACTTACTCAATTTTTTGTACTTTAATTTGGACTAAAGAGTCAATGGAAAAACAACAAGGAAGCCCACTGCATGGGAGAACATATTTGCTGATGTTATCACCGATAAGGGTTTAATTTCCAACATTTATAGGGAACTCATTCAACTTAACAAAAGGAAGATAAACAATCCAATCAAAAAATGGCCAAAGGACCTAAATAGACACTTTTCAAAAGAGGACATTCAGAAAGCCAAGAGACATATGAAAACATGCTCAAAGTCACTAATCTTCTGAGAGATGCAAATCAAAACAACAATGAGGTACCATCTCACACCTGTCAGAATGGCTATCATCAACAAATCAACAAACGACAAGTGCTGGAGAGGATGCAGAGAAAAGGGAACTCTCGTGCACTACTGGTGGGAATGCAGACTGGTGCAGCCACTATGGAAGACAGTATGGAGTTTCCTCAAAAAGTTAAAAATGGAACTCCCATTTGACCGAGTGATCCCACTTCTAGGAATACATCCCAAGAAACCAGAAACACCAATCAGAAAGGATATATGCATCCCTATGTTCATAGCAGCACAATGTACCATAACTAAGATTTGGAAACAGCCTAAGTGCCCATCAGCAGGTGAATGGATTAGAAAACTGTGGTACATCTACACCAGGGGTCCTCAAACTATGGCCCACAGGCCACATGCAAATACAAATATTGTATTTGTTCCCGTTTTGTTTTTTTACTTCAAAATAAGATATGTGCAGTGTGCATAGGAATTTGTTCATAGTTTTTTTTAAAACTATAGTCCAGCCCTCCAACGGTCTGAGGGACAGTGAACTGGCCCCCTGTTTAAAAAGTTTGAGGACCCCTGATCTACACAATGGAATACTATGCTGTTGTAAAAAAAGAAGGAATTCTTACCATTTGCAACAGCATGGATGGAACTGGAGAGCATTATGCTAAGTGAAATAAGCCAGTCAGTGAAAGAAAAATACCACATGATCTCACTCATTTATGGATAATAAAGACCATTATAAACTGATGAACAAAAATAGAGACAGAGGCAGAGCAGCATCAAACAGACTGTCAAACTGCAGCGGGAAGGCCGGGGAGGGTTGGGGGTGGAGGGTGGGGTAAGAGATCAACCAAAGGACTTATATGCATGCATATAAGCATAACCAATGGACACAAGACACTGGGGGATAGGAGAGGCCGGGGGAAGGTCAAGGGGGGAAAAAGAAAGGAGACATATATAATACTCTTTGTAATATTTTAAGCAATAAAACAAAAATTAAAAAAAAACAGAGTCAATGAAAAACACACACATGTAACATCTTGTTTTAAAATAACATCCCATTTAAAACTACTTAAAATAATCTGCTGTTTCTTTTAAGGTAAAATTCAAAACGGCACTTAGTGTGGCAGCTAAAATGAAAATACATTTACTAAGTTAAAATTATAAGTTGTACTGAGAACTTGCAACATGAGCAATTTAGAAACAGCATGTCAATATCAAGGTAGTTAGTTTCAGGCTGTACACTTGTTCTCAAAACGAGTCTCTGACCCCTGTTGGACCTTGGTCGGTGGGCACTAGCGGGATGCCAGGAATGTGCTTTTGCCGGAATGGGAAGATACTTGACTAAGAAGGGGATTTAGAAAGCACTTCTTATTTCTGCTCCTCTCTTTTGCAACTGTTTACAAACAGCATGGAGTTGTGACTCTGTATGTCTTCTTGATGTGGCCGAAGGACACGGATTTGTTCACAAATCCATCCTTGGCCCAGAAGCCCTGATAAGTCAGAGCCTGATTCCTGTCCAGTCTACCACTGCTTCTCATTGGAAATTGACCCCCCAAATATCCCAAACATAGGCATTTGTCTGGGATCACCTTGAGAATGTCAACTGTATCTGCTTACAGCCGGCTTAGCATCCCCTCAGTTTCCGCTGGAAGTTTCAACACTCCCCTGATTCTGACCCATCCAGGCTAATGCATGATCCCTCATCCCCAAAGCCTGGGAGAATGAGGAAAGACATTCAGCTGATAAAAGCCCTTTACCATTCAGGAGATGGGGAAAAAGGGAGGAACAGAGCTGGAGCCACCCCATACCAGGACCAGCGGTTTTTGGGTTTAAAATTTCACATTAGCCTCTTTCTTATTAGACAGGTTAAGCTGGCATCAAGGGGCTATCGACTGTCAAAACAGCAGCCAGAGAAACAATCGACAAAGCCATCCCTTGAGAATGTTGAGTAAACTGGCGAAAAATGCCGTCAAAGGAGTTAATGTGTGAGCTGGCACCCAATGCCAGACCCAGCGTGAGAACCACTTACGAGGTAATTGTCCCTCCCGGTGTCCCAGGCTCTGTCAAACACTGCCCCAGGCTTGCCTTTCAGCACAGGAACTGATCTCTTTTTGACAAACTGAAATACACACCCACCCTAAAACCCTACCAGCTGAGGGAGGGGAATTCAGGTGGGAAAGCAGGCAATTCTCTAGTAACCACCATCTGATTCAGTTTCGCCAGACTTCCCCAGGGTCGGGCAAGCTGGGACGACTCTTTCTGGGGAATGCTGGGTGATATTTCTGTGCAGCTCTGGACTCAAAGGGAGAGAAAGCCAGACATCAGCTTGAGCCTCCCAAAACCTTTACATCTAATCCATCCACAGTAGGAACTCTTCCTCCCAAAGTCCTGCAGCCTCCTGCACCTTCCCTTGTGGCATTGAGAATATGCATCTACAAAAGGAGATAAAAGGTGGTCAGACCAACAAGAAGTACTCCCACGCAGTCACTTGAGCAGAGCAGTGCAATGCAACTTTGCAGTACTGATTTCAACCCCCTTGTGGCAAGGCTTGCTGAAACAGCCTGAAATGCTTCCACAAAGTCATAGAGGAAGAAGGTAGTGTCTTTATAATGAGGTCAGAAACATGCAATTTGAAATAACAGGATTGAATAGGAACATCGTAATTCCAAGAGAGGGTTTTTTTTTTGTTGTTGTTTTTTTCTCTTGACATCAGAAGGCACCTGTTACACGTTTGAGCTGAGGCCTAGACAGCAGAATCCTGTAACATTCTGGAAGTTGTACCACTCCGCTACTCTGCTAAATTCTCCAGTCACCCAAAAGAGTGAGCAATTAGGGTTTATAGATGTAAGTAAATAAAACTATTGTGGAATAAAAAGCCATCTGGGAATATTTTTTAACAAATAGCATGCGAATAAACATTAAAAATGTAATTAAGACGCCCTAAACAAAATAACTACAGGTTGCAAACAGGTTAATCAAAAAAGAAATATATATATATATAATGTCTAGTAAATATGTATAATTAATAAAAATCATAGCTAATTTTGAAAAAAAAAACTATAAATTAAAAGAGCAATGCCATATTTTCTACCCTAATCAGCAAATTTGAAGAAGGTTAACGCTAAATGCAATTTATATAATGAGACTAGAGAAATATATGTTGCTGCAAACCACCTGAAAAGCTATTTGACAGTAGGAATCAAAGTGTTAAAAAATATTTGCATACTTTCACATAGTAATTCTCCTATGAAGAAAGGTTTCCCTTTAGCCTCCTCTGCCCCTGACATTGGCCAATGTGGAATCAAGTACACAGGGAGGCCCTCTGGGGATGGACCCCTCACAATCTGTGCCCTCAATCTTCCAGTCAAAAGACATGTATGTAATTTGGGAGCCTCTTACTTATTTCCATAGAAATCTAGATTTTGCGTGAATTGTGCAGGGAGGGCTAACTCTGGTTAGCCCTAGATTTTGCCTATCATTCTACTGACCAATTTTTTTTTTCTCATTTCAGGTTATTAAGCACTCCTGATATCATTGGCAATGCAAATTCCTTGTTTCAATTCTTTTTATTTTTGAGTGTGTGTGTGTGTGTGTGTGTGTGGTGCGCGTAAGTGAGAGAAAGAGATAACCAAACAGCAATTAGAGGAAAAACACCTATATTCTATCAAAAATATTTTCATATTATTGTTCTTTTCTGGATTTTCTAAACTTTAACCCAGGTCATTAATTTTGTCATTAGGAAGAAAAATACAACTTACATTATTTTACAATATAAATAAATTTATATTTAGGGAAAAAATAAGGTAGTAGTTATATACATTTTTAAAGTCTTACCCAAATAACAATCACAAAAGATATAATTTTAGGAAGACATGAGTTATATCTATTAATTGCTCTGATAATTAAAGTTCTTTCAACCAGGTGGAGGGGGGTGGGCAATGGAGGACATCTGTAATACTCTCAACAATAAAGATAAATAAATAAAAAATAAAGTTATTTCAAAAGTTCAGTCAAAATGCTTTTGTTGGAGCTTAAATTTGAAATGCTATTGGGGCTGATAGTGTTGTTTTCTTATTCATGTATAAGGGTTCTAAAGAAAACCTTTCTCAAATAAAAAGGTGCCTCATAGATTAAAAAACACACACACAAAAAAAAAAAAACAACTAGAACTGATTTTCAACAGACTGTCTTTTTTAAAACATGTAGTCTTTCCATGCAAAAATGCTTTTTACCTCCAGTGATGGTACAAAATCCCTTGGTGGCCCTAGGGCAGTTTTGCTAGAAGGGAAATCTCTTCGACATTATTCATTTTTGCTTTAGTACAAAATAAGAATGCAATCACCATTATGTATGAAGGGTGACTTTCCTGGTTTGAACACTGACATTCTCCCGCCCCAGGAAACTCTTCAGTTCCAGTCACCCTGTTGTCCTGAGTAGCTGCCCTGTGCAAATTGTTCCTAACTACCTCAAAGCTGAGTGGCTGAAAACAATAGCTGTCTTATTGCATCTGATGACTCTGTAGCTAGGAATTCAAGCAAGGTGACTCTGGCTTGCTGGAGTCCAACCCCAGCGGGTCCAGGGGTCCCCAAAGGTGTGGACGGAGTCGGCAAAGAAGGAATGACACGAAGACAGCCTTCAGTTGATCAGCAGCCTAGTCAGGACCTCTAGCCAGGATCTCCAGCCAAAGTTCTGGTCGGAGTTCTGGTTAGGAACTGATGAGGATCTGATGTTTATTGTCTTGTTAGATCTGTATTTATACCAGTCAATTTTAATCCTGTCAATTTCTATTGCAAAGGTTAGGGCGTTTCTTATCTCCATTCCAGGGAGTAAAGATTATGTAGCTTAAGCGTGATTATTTGTAGCTAAAGTGATTAACTACCCGCCTGGCACTTAGTTAAGGGGTTGTATCCCCTCCCTAACCTCAGGGAAAAATTCCCACCTGGGGAAACAACCTTTCTCAGAGAGGTGACCTTGGTTAAAACACATGGCGCTAAGGAGAGCAAACATATTAAGAACAATATGCTATATATGCCAGGTCCCTTGAAACATATGCTGTGCAGATGTTTCTTTCCTGCAGCGACTGTGTCAAGCAGCAAGGATGGACCAGCTTCTGGCACTGGCTAATATTTCTATTCCTTGTGATGTCACTTGGGGTCACACTTGGTTTTAACAGGCAATTTGGGCTGGTCTGGAGAGTCCAGGATGGTTTCATGCCTGTGTATAGCATGTCAGTTGGATCTCAACTATACCCTTAATAGTCTCTGTACTCTCCGGGCCTTCCCAGATATTTTCAGTTTTGCAGGTAGTCAGACTCTGTACCTGGTGATGCAGGGCTCTGAGTGAGAATTCCAAGAGACCGGAAGTAGAAGCAAATGGACAGAAAGTGAAAGCTGCCAGGCTCTTAACGTTTGGGACTGAAAACTGGTACAGTGTCACTGCCACCATAATCTATTGGTCAAAACAGTCACAAACCTGGCCAGATTCGAGACAAGAGGACATAGATTGTACTTCATAATGGGAAGTGTGTGAAAAAAAACCCCAACAACCTTAAGATAGGCTTTAAACCACCACAGATCAAAGAGTGTTCCTTACATTTTAGTAACTGCTACAGGATTTATATTTGAACTTAAACAGTGAAGAATATCTATTGAATGCATTCTAGGTGCCAAGTATTATGGGCACTTTGCATACCTAATATGGTTTAATCCTCACTGCACATTTATGATTCAAGAGTGAACATTAGGATCGCCATTAATCATGTGAAAAAAAAAAAACAACTTAAAACGTGGGATAGATTGTTCCAGATTCCTCCTTGTCAAAAAGGAGGTAGGTCTATTTCATTATCCCTTAAAACTTAATTCTATCATGTGACTTGCTTTAATTCAGGGACATTAGTAAATGGGATACAAGCAGAGGATTAAAACACACTTGCACATTAGGGCTTGCTTTCAGCTACGCTTGAGAGCCTAGAACTATCATATGAATGAGCCCAAGCTGTTGTGCTGGAAGATGGGAGGCTACATGGCAGAGATCCAAAGTGGGCCAGCTAAGAGTCAGCCAGCCCTTGGCCAATCACCTGTCAACTTCCAGACAAGTGAGTGAAGTCATCCTAGATCATGCATCCTCCAGCCAACTCTCCAGCTGTCCCAATCCAGTGGGAGCAAAGCTGGGAGTCAAGCCCATGTTGTCACATTCCAAAGCTTACATCCTTAATAGTAACACGATACTGACTTCTTCAAAATGTGTACTGTTCCTCAGAACTTTGATGAGACTAATAGCTCTTACAGCATCTATAAAGACTGCTTGGCATGCAGGAAAGCGGAGGCAAAAATTTGCCTTGCCTATGAACACCAGGCAACTACATATACCAGGGACTTGTGGAGTAATCCTTAGGATGCTGGAAATCCAAAAACATTTTAAATAAAGACTTGACATAAAGTTGTGGAAAGATAAAATTGCAAGTCACAGGGACATAGATTAAAGAAAGGGGAAGAATATAGGCAGGGAAACCGGAAGCAGCAATCTAGGGGTAAATTAGTGAAGTTGTGAATTAAGATAGTTGTGAAAGAATCAAAGGAAATGGCTATGAGAGCTCATTCCCCATCACAGGGACCACTGGGTTAGCGGCAGGACATGAGAAGCATCCGAGACTGGAAAGGAAGTGACGGTGAGGGAATTCCTTGTGGAGAGCTATTGGGCATGCATCCCCAGCCCCACCTCTGGGTTTATAGCAGCGCCTCTGATTGCTGCTTCCTTCCTCTGCATGTGGTTTTCTCATTCTCATGCCATTATCATCACTGAAACTGCACAGTTCACTCTTGACGTGGGCACTCCACTCTGTTTACTCAGATTCATCCGATGTTCTTGGTTCCCTTTACTATCATGGTGAACAAAAGCAAAGTAGTCCACTATTCGGCTTCTTCTCCCTTCTGTAGTGGGCAGGCTCTCCACAAAGTCTGACTGAGTTTCTTCTGAATTCATTAATTTCATTTTTTTAAAAAACCCCTACTATCTAAATATTATACTTTTTTGTTGATCCAACACAATAAGTGCCCACTCTAAATTTCCTTTCTGATCAATACTTACCACTCAACACTTTCCATATACAAGATCTCTTCCACAACAGCCTCTCCTGTATGTGGTAAATGTCACATACTTTTGAGTATTGCTTCTTTTAAAATACAATTTTCTGTCAGATTGAGTCACAGGCACTCTTTATAAAATAGTCACCCAAATCCTTTACAAGTAATTGGCATATTCTAATTGTCTTACTGGGTGTGTGTTCTGATGGTAAGAAAGATGGATGAGAAAAAAGTGGGTCCATTATTTGGTAAGTGACCTGGGTGTCTGCCCCAGGAAGAAAGCTAAAAGTTCAGACGGGACGATAAATATCCTAGATTTTTGAGGGCAAGGCAGAGAGAAGGGAGGGACCATAAACAAGTATAAGATCCCTGAGAAGTGAAATAAATTGGATAAAGGCCTTCACCAGGGCTTCAAAACCTCTTCATGCACAGCCCACTGCTGAGCTACCAGTGACTTCTCCTCTCACTGATTACGGATGCAGCCAAGAACACCTTTTTTTCCAATCTGAATAAAAAGTAGGTCATTATTGATAACCAATAATGTGGAAGAGAATAAAAAATAAATAAAAAACAGGGAAGAAAGCCAAGGTGAGTTTCACTGAAGGTCAAATCACATCTGTCTCCCAGGAGTCAGGACGCTATTATTGATTTAATTGTATTTTAGATTAACTTGATTCCAATACATATGAAAGCATTAGAGCCAGCTATCTTCAAATGCAGGTGCACATGGAAGGTTCACTCTGTTTGGATAGTACCACCAATTATATTTAACATTCAATATTATGTTAGATTCAGGTGTACAGCATAGTGGCTAGATATTTATATAACTTATGGAGTGCCAGCATCACTACTAGTGCTTTGGGGCCTTTGTTAAGTAAAATAAGGGTTATCTGAATACAGCACCATGAGAGCTCAACAACTGATCTGATAACAGAGTTGGCTACTAAGTGACGAATGGGTGGGTAGCTTACATATACAATGTGGAGACACTGGGCAAAGGGATGATTCATGTCCCTGGAAATGCGGGGTAGGAAAATTCAAGATATTATCATGCTACTCAGAATGGTGTACAATGTAAAACTCACAAATCATTTATTTCTGGAATTTTCTATTTAACATTTTTTTAGAGCTTGGTGGTAACTACAACTGTGGAGAATAAAACTATGGATGGGGGTTGGGAGGGAGGGCTACTGTAACATCAGCACAAAGTCAGAAATCCATCCATTCCAATAGTGGACTTTCTCATGTGCTATGTTACCTGGGGATTACCATGTCTTTCAATCATGTGTAGAGATGTTTCGGGTTGAAAGATATGGTGCTTACAAAGCGTTAAGAATAGAGCCACTTAATAATGGAAGTGATAGCTTTCTCTGTGCCAGATTCTGTACTTACCATTTCCATGGATCATGTCAATATTCGCAACTACACAGTGAGATGAGATGATATCATTATCCTCTATACAGAATGAGGAAGTTGAGACTAAGTGTGGTCAAATGATTTGCCCTTGGCTATAAAACTAGAAGACGGGAAATTTCAATATGATAGCATAATGCCAGGGCCCTGTTAATTTAATATTTTTCCCTTCATCATCTGATGCACCTAGCCCCATTTATCCATTTCTGCTTTGCCCTCTCTAAGCACCAGTCCATGGCAGCTACTGCCTTCTGGACAGGTCCATGATGGAATTCAGAAGGGCTGACCCTAGTCCTGAAGGGCAGAGCAGAGTCCCAAAGGGCAGAGCCTATGTCTGCAGAGGAAAGTTTTGCTCTGTTAAGGAAAGTTTTACCTCATTTGATTACTTATAGGAGTAGAGAGCTCGACTTATATCATGTATAATACACATTTAGTCATATTACGTGCACACACACACACACAAGTCTATCTATCATCTATCTATCTATCTATCTATCTATCTATCTATCTATCTATCTATTTATCTAAATCTTTAAAAAAACAAAACTCTGAGGGCAGGTATTTTTATCTCCACTTTGTAGGAAAAATTGGAACCAAAGAGCAGATACGTTTTTTAAAAGTATTTTAGTAATTATGTGCATGCTTTAGATGTGCTGCTCATGGTTGGAGTTTGTCCCAGGCAATGGGTGGTAGGTTTCCAGTGGTGAACAATTCAGAATGTTTTATACCTTTGTTGAGCTTTTAGTAAGAGGCTACAAATTGTGATAATGTTATGAAGGGAAAAGAAATGTTACGAGGGAGAATAACAAGGAGGCTATAACTTGAGGACTACGAAATGACACCCTACCTAGTCAGGAGCTGGGCTAGAAGTTGCGTCTAAATCTGTTGGGCTGGTTATGGGCAAAATGACATCTGTGTGCTTCATTTTGTAGAAGAGATGTGCTCTTAAAACTTTTCTTAAATTAAAAAATTGTATTTTAATGTTGTTTTAATTTCTCTAGTAGTCACAGAAGTATTAGAGTAGATGATAACTCCCAAGTGTTCCCCATGTAGGAATTACTTGGTTAGCTGCCATTATATGTGGTTATCCAAAAATTACTTACATGCCTTCAGTGGTCAGGAGCTCACTACCTCAAAATATAGCCTATTCCACTTCCAGGAAGATACGTGGCTCTGGCTCTCCAGTGTGTTTAAAGTTGCTTCCTCATTAATTCCACCCAGTTGACCTGGAAAAACACTAGAGAAAGAGTTCACTTCTTCCCCCTGATATTCCCCATGATATTCTACTGATTGACCCACCTGATGATTTCAGAGATCCCTTCCTCATCTCTTCCTAGGTGAAGTGTCACCCGTGCCACTACCATCATCTGAGGCTCTCTGGGTGCTCCTCTTAAAATGGAATCTTCAGAACTAAACAAAGTGGCATCTGACCAGCATACAGAGTGTCAGAATTTGTCTTCCTATAATCTGGCCACTTCCCTTTCTCCAGGGCCGTAGGCTGGTAACAAATGATTACAACACCTTGTGTTCAGTTCTGTCACAGTAGTGCACATTCCTGTTACTTATTCACGATTTCTGGTTTTTGCTCATTTGATTATACTTGAGGGAAGCTTGCACCACAGGGTTGGGCGCATAGCAATTGGCCATGTAAAAATAAGTTCAAGCCTGTAAAGAATGATTTTTTTAAAGTGTATTTGAGCCAAACGGATGACATATTCCAGGGAGGAAGATCTCAAATGCTCTGGAGAAAAAGTTTTGCAACTTATTTTATGCATTTGAGATTAAGGGAAGGGGGCATAAGGAAGATTGGAGAAAGCAAGATAGGGATTGGATTACAGAATAGTTATCAAGATTATGTGCTCTCTTGAGGATTAATACTCCCTTTGAAGGGTATTACTTCTGGTATTTCAAAGGTGTGTTAACTTAGATGCACAAGAACAATGGACAAGGTTTGCTCAAGGCAAAGATAAACCCTTTATAAAAAGTTATATGCCCAGGACATGACTACCAGCTGTGACCTGTCTAGTTAGAAATTTATGATCAAATCACCCTGTGAGATTATTTTCCATAGAATCCTGTTTTGTTTTGTTTCATCCACACAATCACACCATAAATGTTTTCCAAAAGAAATTTCTAAAATTGAGAAAGCCCCTCTGTTTACATCAGATCATCTGTCTGCCTTTACTCATTAAAAATCGGTAGGTAAATATCAGAATATTCCATATGAATATTTAAATTATTAATGCTGGTATCTGGATTGGGACCATTCAGAACATTTGCCTGATTGGGGAATCTTGGTGTTTTCCATTAAGGGTATTTTACGGTCATGCATTAGTAATTCCCAAACTTATTTTTTTTTAATTCAATGTCAACTTTTAAATTCCCTTTATTTTTTATTCAATTAAAATATTTTTTATCTGCCTAGCCAGATGGCTCAGTTGGTTGGAGCTTAGTCCCATACACCAAAAGGTTGCAGGTTCAATTCTCATTCAGGGCATATACCTGGGTTGCAGGTTCCATCCCTGGTCAGGTAGCATACTGAAGGCAACTGATTAATGTTTCTCCTCTCTCTCTCTCTCTCTCTCTCTCTCTCTCAAATAAACACAAAATTGTGTCCTCCAGTGAGGATTTTTAAAAATATTTTTCCATCTTATATCTCTTTCACTATCTTGCCCTGCCTTCATCCAATTTCTCCATATTGACTACACTGCCAAAGTTCTTGCTTATTTGCCATTATTTTGTCCTACAGGAACAGATGCTGGGTGTGGTTCTTTGCTTAAATATCCATCTTAAAAAGAAAATACAGCCCACTTGGATTTTGTTGCCAGGCCTCTCTGCCAATATGTGGAGAAGAATAAAATCATGTGTACTGTATAAATGCTATTTTCTAAAACCAACAAGAATAGCTACAGGGGAAGAATGAAAAGAGAAATGGAATCATGTGATGGGTGGTCGGCTCAATACCAACAGTATCTTGCATTTGCACAGTGTTGCTGATGTTCCAGGTACTTTAGGTTCTTTTCCTTTATTCATTTAACTTTCACAATAACTCAGTGAGGAAAGCCTGACTACGATCCCCATTTTACAGATGATGAAACTACAGATCAAAGAGGTTAAATAACTTACCCAGTGTTACACAGACAGTAAGGGGTGGAGGTGGGAAACAGAATCCTAGCAGCTCTGGCACCAGAGGCTATACTTCTTACTAAGGCGATTTCAATTCTCTTTACCTAGATTCCGCCTAGTGTTCTCAAAAGCCATCCAGTCCTCTTACCATATACAATTGCACTCTGGCTAGATCTATCAACCCAGAAATAATACTTAATGTAAAGGAAAGCAAGCCACCCTTAAGTCTAGGAATCATGATTTCTAATCTCTGTCCCTATATCATGTATTTGAACATTTTCTCTAAAGTCTTGGATTAGAAGCTAGCCAAAGTCTCTTTTATCTCTAGAATGCTATTCTTATAATAAGAATGTTAGAGCAAGAGAGGGTGTCAGCCATCATCTCTAGCATTGTGGAACAAATGTGGTATTAAAAAAAATCAGAGTCTTTTGATGAGATGATTACTCACTTTTTACTCTTGGTCAGTCATCCTACTAATGCCATGAGGAAAATCTCCGTTTGGTGCTAGGATGTTGTCAACACCTCTTTAACACTTGTTAAGAGAGAGCAGACTCCAGTTGGAGAGCCTTTAGTAAGAAAACATATTCATTGTAATTTTTTTTATAATGTTGTTAGTATTATAGATGTTTCCTCTCCCTTTTTTTAAAAATATATTTTATTGATTTTTTACAGAGAGGAAGGAAGAGGGATAGAGAGTTAGAAACATCGATGAGAGAGAAACATCGATCAGCTGCCTCCTGCACATTCCCTACTGGGGATGTGCCTGCAACCAAGGTACATGCCCTTGACTGGAATCGAACCTGGGACCTTTGAGTCCGCAGGCTGACGCTCTATCCACTGAGCCAAACCGGTCAGGGCTCCTCTCCCTTTTTTATTCCCCCTCTGCCCAGCCCTTACCTCACTACTAACCCCAGGCCTTCACCACCCTATTGTCCGTGTCCATAGGCTAAGCATATAAGTATATAAGTTCTCTGATTTATGTAATGGTTTCATGTTGATTCCTAGAATAGACCTCAACCAAACCTAAATTTAATAAGAAAATGGTCCATCTGGGAAAATAACCTTGGATTTAGCTGATCCAGAAAGAAGACATTTTCAATGATGGACATCTGAAGATCAGGAAAGTGTGCCTTCCACCAAGGAGGCTTTCTGTGTCTCCTCTGCAAAGCTGAGACAGTAAAGTGTATGCTTTACCAACATTAAAGAAACCTCTATGCTTTGCTTGAACCTTTCTATGGAATGCACCACTCACCATTTGTACTAACTGCAGGGTGTTCCTTGACTTGATGGAAAGTAATACTTGTTCTCCATTTATGGGTATGGCATAAAGATCCTTTGTGAAATTAACCAGTTTGAGTAAAACAAAAGATGTGTTCTTTGTTTTTACTAGATTTACGGTCTAGTGGTAAAGATAGACTATTGATTTTCAACCAGGGTCTCCTGTCTGGTAGAAAATATAACACCTAAGGCAGTGGTTCTCAACCTTCTGGCCCTTTAAATACAGTTTCTCATGTTGTGACCCAACCATAAAATTATTTTTGTTGCTACTGTTATGAATCGTAATGTAAATATCTGATATGCAGGATGGTCTTAGGCGACCCCTGTGAAAGGGTCGTTCAACTGCCAAAGGGGTCGAGACCCACAGGTTGATAACCGCTGACCTAAGGTGACTGAATGGAAATATAAGCAATCACATGGTTCCACTGGGGATAGAACCGGGAATCTTTGGCATGTAAAGCAGATATGACAACCACTTTACCATGAAACCGTACGGTGACTGCCTGACTGCTCTGTGGGACATCAGCAGTTTTGTGTCTAACCTGACATCTTAGTCCTTCTTTGTCAAACACCTGTAATAACTACTGATTTCCCATTTCTCTTTGGAATTCATTTTCTATGGCCCTGATTCTTCTAATAATGGATTTGAAATCATTGAGACATGTTCATGTTATATTTGTAGTGAGCAATATTTAAATTGCAGAAAAACAAAACAAGATAATTAGTCTTTGATAACACTAACCAAGCAAAACTCAGCAGTTAATTTTTGATCATGTCCAGTATGTCAGGCACACAAATAAACATAATTTAAAACTGGTAAATGCTTTGAAGGTAGAAGTGGGTGTGGAGTGAGCTTAGTTTTTATTTCAGAGTCAGTGAAGTAAAAGAAACGAAGTTGACAATGTCTAAGTGATTATACATATGGCTCATAGACATAGTACAATTGTGAAGGGAATGTAATTGGCTGAACATCGAAGATATATGAAAAGCTCACTTTATAGATAGATTCCTAGAAAGTCGAGAAGGACAAACCACTTATCTTAAGCCCACAACTCCTGGGTCCTCATAATCTAAACTACCCACCACAGAACTGCAACATTGCCCTTCTCTGAGACAAGACTCAAGGTTCCCCCATGCCCAGGGGTAACTCTGCCTAATCCTTGGTTATACGTGAGCATATGTGTGGTGGGAGAAGGAGACAGGAAGACTGGAAGAAGGGCCAAAGTTGCCCATTAAAGAGATAAAAGACACCCCTAAAATAACTACTATAGTGCCCCTTCCTGTCCCTTAGAGGTACAGTTCTAGCGAACATTTTACCAACTCTCAGAAAGCAATATTTCATTGGAGCTCAACTTATTTTAATGACAGAAAAAGGGATAAGGTCAACAGTGATACTTAAACTTTCTTTTGCCTTCTTCTTACTTATATGCACAATTCTACCAGGAACATCTTTCTAATAACTAAATAGGGTCTGACTTCAGAAATTGTGGGTGAAGAGGAAGCCCCAGTAATTAGGAAAAGCTACCATGACTCATGATTTTTTTATGCCCAATTTTCACTCTGAGCATCTCATGCAAATGTTTAACTGCACAGACCCATGGACTAAAACATATGCCCCTCAAACTTTAAGGAGGATGTTGACTTTTGTCTTTAACACCTTTCTACCTTCACTGTCAGGCCTTCCCACCACTATCTTGACACCCCTCCCCTCTTGGAAATCAGTGGCTTCACAAGAAAAACACATCCCAGTTACTTATCACATTTGCTTAAACACCTCTCCCTGAAGTGTAAATATTTCAGTGGCTCCTCCTTTCACAGAGATATTTGCACCCCTTGGCTTTATAGCAGTCCTCTCAAACAGTGGAATTTCAGCTATCAGGAAAAGCCAGATAAGGTGGATATTTTGGGAAGGAGGATTTCCCCAAAGTCTAGTTCTCAAATCAGATCACTGTGGGACAATTATGACAGTGATTTATTGAAGTGAAAAGGCCATTTCTTTGTTCTAGCCACATAGAATGTCTATGTTTGCTTAGCTTACTGATTTCTTGGTATATCTGAAATACACTGACAGAACTTCATAGAAGAATGTTTGCCTTTTCTTCTTCTTCTTCTTTTTATTCTTAGACTAAGTTTCTTCCCCCGGGAAGAAAATTTTGAAATATTTCACAGCTGCTTTGAAAACAGCTGAATAAATGCAAGATATTAATAGGAAAAGTGAAAATACACAACAGGGAAAAATAAGACCAAAGATACCAAACCATAACCTAAAGATAGTCGAAGTAAAATATACATAGATGTTGATTTAATTAAAAATCTAGCTTATGTTTTAAAAGAATGGTTACGCAAAACAGTGAACCTGACACTTGAAAAAATCTTACATCGTTCACACACAGGCACACACATACCTGCGCACACAATGATTTACTGAATCCTAAAGCTATGGTGGCTTGAGTGGGAAAACAAATAAGGTCTTTGGTACAGCAAGCTGGTCAGTTGAATAGAACATTTTATGACAATCCCTGCCTACCCGCTTGTATGTATCGCACGTCATTTATTTATAGCAATATCAATTATTCATCCTGTTCCAAACTGTGTATGAAGATTATCTACTTTATCACCACGAGAGTGTGCAGATAACTCAGTAGAGCTTCCCGAGGGCTGACTGCGCCCATTTGTTTTCTATTCATTCCTGGGACAGGAGAATTAGAAAGCTGTGTGTAGGAAATGCAGCATTTGTCCTGCACAAACTTCTTTATCTTTATTTGCCCTATTGTCGGCTACATTTTTTTTAGTCTACTGGCAGCCAAGGGTCACATTTCCATGAAGATAAATTTCATAGTGGACCCAGTGGGAGCTGAGGTCAGTGCAAATCTGTGCCAGGAGATTCAAAATGATGGCAAAGAGGAAGTCTCTGTATTTTATTTCTGCACTATATTGTCCTGTTTTCCTAATAATGGAGCCAGGGAAGACTTGGACACAGGGTCTATTTTTCTGCCTTGCTCATCTCCAAACAATGGATAAATACACTGGCCCTCCCTGCTGGCCAGACTTCAGTCTGATCATCTGTGAGATGTCCCGAGATCCCCAAGCACCGTGATCCTGCCTCCTCACCTGCAGCCCAGCTTTGCTCCTGCCCTGGGTCTCATCCAGAGTTTTGCTGCCCATGAAGGTCAGACTCGCTGTGTCGACACCAGTGCTTCCTGTCCATTATCAGCCTGTTTGACATTGGATGTGTGTCCATTTTCTGTGTCCACTGGAAGTCAAATGTCATAGCTCAAAGATAACATTTTTTCCCTGTTTTCCTCCCATTTCAAAATGAATTCAGGTTTTCTGTATGGGTAAGCGCCGTTCAGAGTCTGGGGGAAATTCCAAAGTCAAGAGTGTTCTGTTTATGAAGTAATCCTAGTAATGTGTGGAATTTTCATCATCAGTTTTTTTTTTCTTGCAAAGGCTAAATGTTTAAGAAAAATGCAGGAAATTGTCAATTAGAATCAATTCCCTTCATAACAACAGCAGGATATCAGCTTAAAATATGTCCTTTAACTGGTGTAATGATTGCAGTAATAGATATCTATAGATTGCTGTTAAATACACAGCTCGAGGTAGAGCGCTCACTCTTTAAGAAGTCATAGTTCAAGGGCTGGTTCAAACATTGGTGTTTGGAATTCAGAACATGAATTTTGATTAAATCCATGGAATAGACAAGGATCCCAGATTGGGTTCCACAACCCTTAACATTGAAAATGCATTGTATCTGTAGCAGTTATAAAATAAGCAGTAAAATGTAGTATGGAGAAAAATAAAATAGATTATTTAGCCACAGGCCATCTGTCAACAAATGTTCATTATGTCAAATATTGACTTTTTAATATCTATTTTTACTCCCACTTCTCCCTTTTTAGTTATTCAATAAATTCAGCGAAGGTATAGTGAGCAACTATTATGCGCGAGGCACTATTATTGTAAGTGCAGTGAACAAAACTGACAAAAATCCCTGCTCTTCTCCATCTGACATTCTGATAGGGTTGGGGGGCAATCAGAAACAATTTATAAGTGCTAAGAAGATAAATCAAACAGAGAGAGAAGTTAGGAAATATCAAGAAAGACACGTGACAATTTGAGATTTTTAGCCCTGAGAAAGTGTACTTTGGATCAGGTTCTGAAGTAACTGAGGAAAAAGCTGTTTAGCTTTCAGTAGGAGCCTAGTCTCAGGTAGAGGCCACAGCAAGTACAAAGGTCCTGAGGCATACCAGACTTTTTAAAACTCAAGTGAGAAAAGGCTTGTTGGCTTCTGTTTGCAAGGAGATGAAATCTGTGTGATTAGAGGGCCTAAACTACAAAACATCCCAAGACACAGATTTTTAAATTAAGCTCCCTCTAGCTCTGGGGAACTGCTGAGTACCTATTGTTCTCTTAAAGACAATCAGTAGGGCAGAAGCCTTGGGGAAGGGGGATAAGGTGAGATTTATGTTCATCTCTTTCTTGTCTTCTCTAATTTATGTGCAAAATATCTAGGAATGGTTGTGATGTATAACCTTTTAGTTAATGTATATGCATGTATTTTTATACATGTACTTTATAGTGTCTTCTGTGGTACAAGAATTTTAAAACATTTTTATTTTGAAATGTAACATACATACAGAAAACAATGCTAGATAGCTCAGTAATTTATCACAAAGCAAATACCCACTTAACCACCCCCCAGGTCAAGAAGCAGACACACCAGCTCCTCTGGCCTCTCTGAACAAACGCCCTCCTCCCTGTAAAAGTAAAGCAGTCTTCTGACTTGAAAATAATTATTCCCTAGCCTTTGTTTTTTTTTTAAAGAAAAAAAATGGTAAACGGGGCCCCCATGTACTCACAATCATTCACTTTTAACAATTAGCAATGACAGGCCAATTGTGTTTCATCTAACCTTCATTCCTGCCTTTCATCACCCCTCCCCAGCTAAGTTATTTGATTAATTAATTTATTTTTATTGAAATATCATTTATATGAGGTGAAAAGCACAGATCTAAGGCATACAGTTCCATGAGCATTGACAATTGTTTACATATGTATAAATTGATATAAACACCGAGCATTACAAGTTTGTTTTACATCTGGGCAAGCTTTCTTTAATAACTGGGGACTCAGAAGCACACCGCATGATTTCAGTCTCCCACTGTGTATATATGAAAATCCGGAAGCAGCTAGCTGGCCTCGGGATGAGGTCCCTGAAGTATGCTTAGATCGATCTTTGTAAACTCTTTCTAAATGCAGACTGTTATCAGCTACCCCAGCCCTCCCTTCCACCCCCACCCCTCTCTCCTTCTGTCGGCAAAATAGTTTGTTATGGATTGGTGATAAAAATCAGTGTCCACTGAAAGACATGTCAAGACCACCGCCATGTGAGGCCTTCAAAGCATACCGAGCCCACATTATGCCGCAGTGTGAAGGGATGTGCCTGTCAGGGGGTTGCAGCCCATGTCCACCAATTCACTTCTCCAATTTCCCATGAGTGGAAGGGTTTTGCCCCTGACCCAACTAGAAGTTTCTCTTTTTCTACTTTTTCTAGGTGATAGGACATAGAGGTTTATACCGTGTAGGCTTGAGAAGGTAAGGATGGCTTGGGCAGTAGGCTGAGCCTCTGGTTAATAACTCTGCTGGCTGATGAGATCACGTTCAGTGATGAGATCCTTCCCATGACCCTAACCAGAACTCTTCTTCTGCATCCCTCCCTTTATTGGAGGTCTCTCTTGGATAATGGGTGATGATGAGCCATAAACACACTCATCCCCTCCAGTCACAGCAATCTAATGTCTTCATTTCAAATTTCTCAAGAGACCTTAAAACATAATTTGCATATTGTCAATGCTCAACATCTATTTGCTAATAAATGATGTTAGCATGAGCCAAAAAATCCATGACTTCATGATGTAATTAAACAGCATGGTATAATTAGACTTAAACATTTCCTGCAAATTTTGCATGCTCAAATATATCTTATTAATCTGTATTGTTGTCTTCATTAAAAAACAACAAACAAATTTAAACAAACAACTTGGATTTTTGCAAGATATCCCTAAAACCTGTTTAAATTTTATATGGATTTTTTTTTTTTACCCTTTGATTTTCTTGATATAGTTTAGGTCAGCTAAACAGTGTCTACTTTACCCAGAGTCCTATATAAAATAGCTGCTTCAAGAAAACAATAGTGAAGTATGATTTTCAAGACTGGCTTGAGTTACTCGCAAGTGAGAGTGATAGGATTCCCTTTAGACAATGACGTTATAAAGCCAAAATGCCTTTGCACATACAGGCAAGTTTCCAGAGGGCCTAAATATAACATAAGACCTGCAATAAACAATGCAGAGTTCTAAAAGTCTCAGAGTCTAAATTTTACACTTGGAGGTTTGAGGTTATGCTTTTCCTTCCTGCTAAATATTTTAAATGATAGAAAAATAGAGACAAAAGACTTGCAATAAATAGGTCTTTGATTAACATTTCCGAGATTAAGAAGCATAGCATTGTGTGGCACCTCCACATAGCTGTCAGTTAAAGGCCTGCTCCCAAATCTCTAGAATGCATGAGAATCCCTGAGGATCCTGTGAAAATGCAGGCTCTGACTCAGTCAGTCTAAGTGAGGACTAAGACTCTGCATTCGTACCAAGGTCCCAGGGGAGACCAAAGCTACTTGTCCTAGAACCACACTTTCTTTGGGCAGCAAAGAGTTAAAGCAAGTTACCTCCTAATGATAGATTTTGTCAGATAGTGGACTCCTGACAAAATGATAGATTTTGTCAGATAGTGTAGCGGGGGGAGGTGTTAGCAGGAGTATTGGTTAGGGCTGCTGTCCGCAAACTGCGGCTCGCGAGCCAAATGCAGCTCTTTGGCCCCTTGAGTGTGGCTCTTCCTAAGCTTAGGAGTACCCTAATTAAGTTAATAGCAATGTACCTACCTATATAGTTTAAGTTTAAAAAATTTGGCTCTCAAAAGAAATTTCAATCTTTGTACTGTTGATATTTGGCTCTGTTGACTAATGAGTTTGCCGACCACTGGGTTAGGGTAAAGGTAAATTGCTTTTTGTTTCCTGAAGTAACTCCTGCAGCCTTTCATGGGAAAGTGAATTCAAGGTATGGGATTCCTGTCTTTCAAACACCATCTCTCGGACATAAAGTGTCCCAAGTGAATTTTCAAAGACTTGCCCAGAGTTTTGCTCTCTTGACTCTCATGGAAATTAACTATGGACTTGCCAGTGAATGCTTTGAAAAAAGGCATTTCTCTTTATTTTTGTGGGAACCTGCATCCCATAATAACAGTGGTTCTCAGTGGGAGCAACATGAAAGCAAATTAACCCTTTAAATTACAGGGAGCAGTGAGCAGTAAATTCACCCTGGTCTGAAGCAGCATCCCTTCCTCCTTTTCATGCTGCACGGACTCCTTTTAAGGCAATGAAATGTCTGTTGTCAGGTGAAGGCCAATGAGTTTTGCTTCTAAGGGACTTGAATGTCTCCACATCGCTGTTATTGACCGAAATAAGGTCAGATAGAGGAATATGAAAGTGGCTCCTATCAATTAGGGGATAAAAGACTCACCATGCTAAGAAAAAAAGAAACTAACTTCTAGTGAGCCCTAGTTTGTTCCAGACTCTCTACATACAGTATGTCCTTTACATTTCACTCTGTCCCTGTGAGGTAGGCACTAGTCTTCCTTGCTTTCTCAGTGAGAAAATTGAGATCTATTGAGGTTCAATCCATTGCTTATGGTTCCATGTTAATAAATGGCAGAACTCAGGGCTGAGAACTCAGCTCCCTGTGATTCTAGAAATATTGGAATTGTTTCCCAGACTCCTAGACTGATGGCGTCCTGCTAATTTGTAGACAGAACCACTCCTTGTACGCTATGACTGGCACTCAGGTCTTCAATCATTAATTGTTGCATAAAGGAAAAACCACATTCATATCATTTAAATTCATAGACCCCAGAAAGAAGCCAAATTATTTTTAATGGCTGTTTCCCATATCATGCAGGGACCTATATTGCGAATGACATGTGCATGGGGATCTGTGATCAAAGCAGACAGAGATACATATGGGTAGGTCCTCCTGTCCTTAGAAACCTCTCAGTGGTTTGCTGTATCTCTTTTGAAAGTTCAGATGAACTTATCCCCTTTTCCCCAAATCAGGGTCACAGTAAAAGGAGCTAGACAGGTTCCCAGCATGGTTATTTCTCAGGTGTCATAACATTTTAAGCTTCAATAGGTTTCCTTGTAGCAAAGGAGAGAAAAAAGGGAACTGTGGGTGGAAGAAAAGCTAGTGATTTGTTCATAACAGCAACATGGGCTCCGTTGTTATTGTGCATTCCATGGGAGGATGTCTGCCCTACCTGGACCCGGCAGGAAAAAAAATTAAATAAAAAATGAAAAAAAAAAAAATGAAGTCATGGTTCTATGACCCCGAAGTATTAGAAAACATAGCATGGAATGTGTCTTCTACAATAAGAAGTGAGATCACCATCCCTGCTTTGTTGACCCCAGTATGGATTTCTCTCACTGGAATCTCTAAACACCAATGATGTTCCTGCCCCATATGATAAAGGGAAATAAAACTCTAGATGGATAAGCTAGGAAAACACACACACACATGCATGAACACATAAACAACAGAAAATAAGCACCACCAGCCTCACAGAGATTGATGAATCGGGATTTTCAGGCAGTATTTTGATAACGCTACAAAGAAATATTCCAATGTCTTCATGTACTCATTCATGTTTTCCATTCCCACCACAGAATATGGCTCAACAGGTTTACAGGGAAGCAACAATCTTAAAAACCTTGACGTAATTTTCTAAAACAAGGAGTGTGGATGTTCTTAAAAACAAGGAGCAGAGGTGTTTGAATTGTTGATCTGTAAAGATAAGACTCAGACGGTTATCTTCACCTATTACATTGTTTGGCATGTAGTACTCCCTCAATTTCTATTTGTGGAATTTAGAAAGAAGAGCTTGCTCTGACAAAATCAAAGGACTGGTTCAGTAAAGGAAGAGTTAGTACCATCATGAAAGAAAATTCCCAAACACTGAAGGTAGTGACAGATCTATCAAAATTAATAGGCCGTGCTGTTCCAGTGTGATGCTAGAAATATCACTTGAAAAATTTTTGGTTTATCTTTGTTTTCTAAATGTGGGCACCTCAGTCTTTCTTCCTCCATCCTGTCCTTTCCCGCTCTTATCCATAGGAATATATTAGCTGTTCATTTTTGTTAACATGGGCCTAGGAATGGTGCTCCAGAATTTGAAGCATCTGAGAACATATGGGTTCTCATATCAACATCTATTGGACATAGAAAGAAAATACCCAGTGGCCACCTGTATGCCCTGGAGTATCAGGCTGCCCACATGTAAAAATTGGAGTTATTATAAATGCTGGCTCAAGTCTCAGAAAAGCAAACACTGGGCCTTGTTGGGTAGGAGTGGAGATGTTGTCAGTCGTTTTCCTTTCTCCTGATGGGCAACGCATCTTCCTTCCCTTCCTATCCTCTCCTAATTGAAGTGACTGTCCTTGGGAGAGCTCTTCCTGTGGTCACTTTCTCAGGATTTTCAAGTAGTATTTCTACTACCACAATGGAACATTGCGGTCTGTTTATTTTGATAGGTCTGCCTCTAAGACAAAGGAAGAGATCTTTAATGCTTTGGGATTTTTCTTTTTTACCAGGGCTCCAGCTCTTCCTCTTACTGACCCAGTTCTTTGGTTTTCAGAGCAATGATTTCTTGGCTCTTCTTTCATAAATCCCACAAAACAATTTCCTACAGAAAGCAAGATTTTTTTTTTTTTTAAAAAAAATAAGAATGACAAGTTAAAAGAAGATTTTTTTTCTCCTTTAAATTCCAAAGTTCTATTGGACAAAATATACTGAGTGACTAAGAGTGAGGCTTACTAAGCTCCTCCCATAACCTCTTAAAGTCACCCCAATTAAACAATGCAACTTCAAGTAACTGGGAACAAGAAAGCATTTGACTATGTTAAGACCATTATTTGGCTTTAGACAAACAGCTCTGAGATAGGGGCCCCTGCTGCTCTACCTTACTCCTGGAAGGACAGGAGATCTCAGGAAATGAGAGGATGAGCTAGAGTCAAAAGTGTGGAAGCAAATAGTGGAAGCTGACATGAGCAAGGGGAGCAAGTACCAGAGAGCTCATCTTGACCTGAAGAAAGTGAACAAATTCTGAAAGACATCAAAATTAAAATCCAGAAACAACCAACTGAAACACCCAGCTGAAATTTTATTCAAATTGAAACATTTAATGATATATCATAATCCTTCACCTTATCTTATTTTACCAAAGCTCTACTGTCAAAGTGAGGCTGATAAGGGAGGATTTGATAAAGAAAAATCAAGAAAAAAGTTATATATCCCTTGGCCAGTGTGGCTCAGTTGGTTGGGTGTTGCCCTGTGCACCGGGGGTGGGAATATGTGGGTGGTTGCTGGTTGATTGCAGGCTTGATCCCCAGTGGGGTACATGTTGGAGGTGGCCCATCAGTTTGGCTCACACATGATGTTTCTCCTTCTCTACCTATCCCTTCCTCTCTAAGAAAATCTATAAAAATATTTTTTAAATCATATATGATATTTTAATTGAATATGGTGATGAGCTAGTTAAAGGAGGCAACTCAATTATGACATATTTTACATCTTCTTTGATCTAATACACCTGCAATGTAACTTTCAAATATAGTATAAACACAATTTCTTATTAAAAAGGTTTTTAAGTTTTATTTTTCAAGCAAGTACAAGTATATTCCATCATATAAAGCATGAACGACCCCAAACTATTCTATCATCTCTGAACAGCATCTATAGTAAAGCTTTCTGAAAGACAGAGTAGGTGGGCTACTGAGTTAAAACCCTACAACAGATAGATTCCCATTGAAATGTCATCATAGAGCTACAATATGAGAAATATTAGGAGAAGCATTAATTAATTTTAGGCTTACTTTCAAAACTTAAGTTTTTTAGAAAATTTACTGATTCTCTAATTTCTGAACAACTCTTACAAGTAAATAGATAAAACAACAGCTAATTGAAATGTAAGTGTGTGTCTTCTAAGAGAAAATAGCACTGTGTTATATAACTCCTTTGGTTTCCTAGAGCAGTTTCACCTATATTGGTTCATAGTCTTTGGAACTATGCTGTATGCGCGCGCGTGTGTGTGTGTGTGTGTGTGTGTGTGTGTGTGTGTGTGTGAGGGGGGGGGGCAACTTTTGAGAAATGTTATTCCATTTCTTCTGATGTTTCCAAATCATTTTCCCCCCACAATGGATCATGAATCTTTCTACATAAGGTATAACATAAGAAGAGATGACTTGGCCCAGTGATTCCCCAAACTTCTCTGTATAATGAAATCACCTGGAAACTTCAAAAAATATTGTCTATGCCTTCTCTCCAGAGATTGTGATTTATTGGTCTGTTTAGGGTATAAAATGGATGTGGCATATATTTTTTTAATCCCCAGGTAATTCTAATATGTACAAATTCTGGAGTCATCAACCTAGGCTCTTTGGATCTAATTTTTCTCATCTGTAAATTGGATGTGTAGGTAGACTTGAAAGTGCTTCAAGGTGTCTAGTAATAATTACAGCATTTCCTGAAGTAAGTTCTTGGGAATGCTGTTCTTCTCTGATCCTTGTGAAAAAACAAAAGTGGTTCTTTGATAAAATCACTTTGGGAAACAAATGTGTGAATACATTGGTTAAATGAATAACATTTGTCTTAATGAATGAACCAATCAATCTATCAACCCAGAATCAAGAGTGCTGGTTCAAGTTCTACCTTCACATCCCACCAGCTATGAATCACTAGACATCAATTACCTCACCAGGGTTAGCTTCCTCCTCTGTAAATAAAAGGGTTGACCAGATCTCTAGTGAGATGTCCTAACACTTCTAACATTCCATAACCCCGTGACCAGAAGATCTCTGAGATCCCTTTTATTTAGAATTCCATGAGTCAAAGTCAACCAATGATCTTATCTAACTCTCAAGACTGCAGAATTGGGGGAGGGTGCTTAATTGGTCTAATTTTACAGTGAATCATCATTAGGCCCCTAGGCAATGTAGCTGTAGACTGTGATTCTTCTCTCTAGTGGTTAAGACTCATTTTATTCCTAAAAGCTTTTTAAAATATTATCTTCCTTATTGTTGCAAATAAAGACAGCTGAGCCTCAGACAGGCTGATTCATAACTACTATTTGTTAGGCTCATAACTACAGAGGACAATCGACACAGGCCTTCCTTTGCCTTTAGCTTTCTTTCTGCCAGGAGTCTGTCTGGGCCTTGCTGGGGCCATCTCTGGGCATTAATGAATGCTGCATTCACCCCACTGGAAATCCAAAATGACTAACGGGTAGACTATTTGGGCTGCCTACAGTCTAATTCAATGTCCTCTTATGCTGTCTACCCCCTTTGCCTTGTTTAGCCTGGAAATGGGAACAGTACATAAAATGTAGTGAAGCTAATAGGAATTTAGTGACAGGGAGAAGAGACAGTACAAAAATCTGGCTGATACTATATGCCATATGTGTATTGATAGCTTACCAGTAGAACAGTTTACATAAGTACAGTTTCCTCTGAATTGACCCTCCCTAATGAAGTCTTGCAAATCATCAAAAAAACTTAAGCTAAGCAGTTATATTTTAGAATAAAGGAGTTATTGCTTACTGACTAAATTCAGCCCACAGGCTGTTTTTATAAATAAAGTTTTATTTGAACACAGCCAAACTCACTTATTTTATTTTTTAAATTTTTTAAATTAAATTTTTTAATAATTACAGTTTATCGTCAATACTATTTTGAATTAGTTTCAGGTATACAGCATACACACTTATTTATTTATATAATATCTTTATCTGGTTTTGTTCTAAAATGGAAACATTGAATAGTTGCAGGAGATTGTATGAGTTGCAGAGCCTAAAATATTTTTCTGAATGACTCCTGTTTTAACTTTAAACATGCTATTTGATATGAATACATTTTTGTCACTCACTTATTCCTTTCTTCAATCACCTTATAGATATTAAATAAACAGAGCAATGAAATAACTACTATAAGGGATATAAAAAGTATAAATTAATTTCCTGTTCTTTCAAAATATACCCAGACATCAATGGTCATCTTGTTGCAATTATTTATGTACAAAATCCTTTAGAAGCTCACCCTGGTATACACACTCACACACATGGCTTCAGGAGGAAAGGAAAAGCAGGCACATGACCTTCTCATGTATTGCATCTTACGTGGATCAGGTAGACATATATAAATTATAAACTCATAAATCTAAAGTTAAAGGGGATGGTTACTTCTAGGCTATCCTCTTTTGTGAATGTCACAAAACTAGAGTTGATGATAAACCTAAATTTTATAATATGTAGGAATCTTGGCTCTTATGCTATTACTATAATATAAACATATATATGTATATGCATATATAAACAATCCATAATACATAAATATCTGTGGTATATTTCTAAATGTTTCAACATGCAAGCTTATTTTGCAACTTCTCTCTCTCAGGACAACTGCTGCCAGAATATGATTTCTCCTTTTGTAGTTCTGGCATAGATAAAACAAGTAAATACAAGAGCAGTTTTGTCTGGGATTTCCTCACTCGAGGGGAATAAGAGGAGGGAGAAGATGCTAATAAGGACTTAGTTTTAAAGAAGTGTTAAAACATACACTAACTCAATCCTGTGTGCTTCTATCTTGAAGCTGTATGGTACACATTGGAATCAGTGATGGAACCAATTTTTATTTGGAAGCCAACATGTATTTCCCAAGACAACAGCAGATCCGATACCCAAATGTGTGAAAAAACAGAAGCCAGAACAACTTCAGAATTAAATATGAGATGCTGACAGTTAAAGACTGATTTAAGAAATGCTGTTTCTACAGATCATTCCCAAAGAATATTTAAGTGTGTTCATGGAGCATGTAATTCCACTAACTAACACAGCAGATGATTTCTTAGTCTCAATGTAACAAACCAAATAATAATACCACTACTACTACTACTACTACTACTACTACTACTACTTCTATCCTTGGAACACTGTTTCTCTACTGTTGGTATCTAAAACTCCCAAGTGGGTCTCTTGTTACCCATTTTATGAGGACCAATCCTTTCACTTTTCTAAGTCATTCCATATTAGGATTTCATGAGCTGGTAGATCAGATGTCTGCTGCTTATGGAAAGCTGCTGGAAAGTGCAAACTAAAGTGCTGGAATTTTAATGCCATATTTCAGCAGAGTGAGTGCATGGCAGAGGAAGATTAATTAGATTCAAGATAGAAGGAGAGTCCAATTTAATTTTGCCCCATTACTCCACATGCCTGGAAATTATACTTAGTGTGTGGGATTCTTCCCCGAGGGGAATAGAGCCCCAGAGCCTCTCTCACCCTGTCAAGCACTGGGAGATATGCAGTTTTCCCTCTGCCCACTCTGCTCCATGCCCTCTGGGGTCTCTTTGTGCCAGAACTGCTTGGCACGTCCATGGAAGTTGTTTTCTGGCACAAGATTTTCACAATGAGAAATAGGCCACTATGGTAAAGATACACTGGCACAAAGCACTCTCTGGCTTTGAAAATTCTCACAGAGGGTTAGGCTCTAATTCTGTGTCAGGAGGAAAAAGCAGAGGGGAGTATATGGTCACATTTCAACCATTTGCAAGTACATTCTTGCCTTTGCAAATTAATTCATATTAGCCAAATAGGGACTTCCAGGGCTGAATCAGGAAATGTTGCAGAAAGGCATGCAGCCAAGGATGCACCTTGTTCTTTTTTCCTCAAGAGTGGCACATTTATTAGACCTGAAAAGCCTTCCTTTTACCTACTGAAATTCTTTAAGCCCCAACTCTAACTCATTAGTCACTCCCTAGTCCTTTTCAATCTTAAATTTGGTAGTGAAACTCCACAACTTTCCACCTTCCAATATACAGACTGAAAGATACAAGCAAAACTCTCTGCTAGGGTAGAGACTTACCAACTCTGTCTACCACCAACAGAGGGCATGAGCAGTTGGAAAAGTGGTCTTAAGAACCAACCACTGTGCATTTGCTAGGCAATCTTCTCAGAAAACTCCTATTCTCTCATTGTAAAGCAGGGGCTCTTGGGAACCAAAAGCAGTCTTCTTCCATGTCTTGATTGTGTTATGATCTATCAGTTCAGTTCTGGTCTCCTTTTTGTTCCTTATTGCTCCTCTGAGTCCTCACAGATAACTAATGCCAGGTCTCACCCACAGGCTCAGTTCCTGAGCTGGTCTAGAGTACTGTGGAAACAGCATGCTTCTCTGACTCTAAGAGGTCATACAGTTTAAGAGAGACCCTCAATTTACTAATAATGAAAAAGAACAGTACATTAAAGCGCATTGATTTGGAAAGGTATTGCAGTTTCAAAAACCTTATGGTTTAAAGAAGAATGGTCACTGTGGAACTAATAAATAAGGTATATAGCAGTATTAGCCCCAAAGCCAGTGGACCTTGGAACTGAGTTGCACTGATCATGGACGGACTTCTGCTCATGAGTAGGCAGAGTGTCAAGAATTTTGCCTGCTGAAATGGGAAGCCGTCATAAGCATTACAACAGATAATCCTTGGTTTTGCTGTTACTAACCCTGCTTCCCTACAAAGCGGGCTTTCTCTCTGAACCCTGGCCTGATTTACTGAGACACTGTGCCTTGTCAGCTTATCCTAATCTTGTCCTTTTTTTTCCCCTCTATTGGACCTGTATTTTCCTCTCATACAATCAAGAGTACTTGTGCACAAGGCTAAAACTCCTCCAGATAACTGCCTGCTTCCTAAGGGAATCCAAGGCCCCAACTCATCAGTACTGAGGTCCGTCTCCTGTCTAGGTCCTTCAGGTTTTCACAATTGTCTCTGTCAGTAGTTCTCAGCCCTGGACTGCACACGAGTCATTGAAAGAGCTCATGAAAAATATAGCTGCCCTAACCCCACTCCCCACATTATGATTTTTTGTTCTAGAAGGAAGCCTGTGACTCAGGCTCATTGTTTTTAAAATACTCCAGACAATTCTACACATGACACCATTCCTTTCTTTGGATAATATTTGTGCATAAAGTATGTTGCATATAAAACTCTGTCCTTGAAAATGACCCCAGCAAGTTGATGCAAGGATATAAAAAACATTGCAATGGAAAAGTATCAAACGGGTAAAAATTATTTCTCTCTTCTGCAAAGTATTTCAATTCTATAGCATACCTGTAATTTCAAAATTTTGTATCTAATTTTTTCACAGAAGATTCAGGGACTCAAAACTCTTCTTCTTCTTTCTTCTATATCTTAGCTTTAGACAGAAAATTTTAGTGCATGTGAAAGTTTTATTTAAAGTTAATTAGCAGTATTAGTACATATTCATTGAGTAATTGCCACATGTTGAAAACTTTTCATATATCTAGATTTAAGAGTGCATTATTGACTACTTCATTTCATTTAGAATTTCCTTTTAAAAATCAATTGGTAAAGGAATATGGATCAAGACTTATAAAGTATTACAGAAAGTTGTGATATAAATTATACGAATCTGAACAATGGAATTTTAACTATAATCACTGTAGCGAGCCAAAGAGTTGATTGGCACTAACTCTGATTAATGAAGGATTGGCAACTACAACTAACTTTCTATTAAAAATTATCTTTTTGAAGGGCTCACACAATTTTAAAACTTAGCTGTTCAACATGTTGACCTTCTTAGAATCTCATTAGAAGCCAGATCTCAGGGTTTAAGGCACGAAACCTCTCAATGATAAGACAGATTTATGGCGGGAACCATTTGTTATATCAGTGTTCAAACTCCCTTGAATAGCTTCCAAGACCAATGCTACAGCTTGCTGAAGTTTGTTCTTGAGGATTAGAAAAGGCCTCAATTCTCTATTACCTTCTTGATTCATACCTTTAACTCCCATCAAAAGATGGACTCTTATTTCCCTACCACTTGAATCTAGGCTGGCCTTGTGTTTGCTTTAGCCCTTGCCACTCCCCCCCTCCCCCCCGCCCCCAAAGATATAAATTACCTATTATCCCATCTTCCAGAAATCTCTGCTTTTTTGTTCCTTATCTGCTTAGATTTTATTCTATACATACAGAAATGTGTCTTTCTCCATATAGACACAGAACATATATTTTTCCAGGTGGGAGAATATCATATATACTGTTTTATAAGCTTTCTTGCTCTCTCTTTATTTTTACATCTAACAAGGTTTTGTAAAACACTTTCCATTTTAATATATTTACCTCAACATGATCATTTCCAAAAACTTCACTGTATTTCATGCCATAGTACCATGTCTTATTGAATTAATGCCTCTATTGCTGGACATTTATAGTGTGTGCTCTATAAAATACAAATAAAATACAAAATGAAACATAAAAATATCTCCCATATTCCATGAGAAGATAATAAAAATAAGTATTTTGGCCCACTTAACTCTACTTCCTTATATGTTCAGCAATAGTTTCACATTATATTTCATTCAATTTTCTTCTTTTGTATAAATAACCCTGTGGAGTATGTTTGTGCCACAATGTTGTATATATAGGCACAATTTCTTAGGAAAGTTTCCAAGAATTGAGACTACTGGGTGAAAGTGTATAAACAATTTTTAAGACCTTTTACAATTGTTTCTAAAATTTAAACAATCTAGACTTCCATTAAAAGTTGTTAGATGAGTCAGATTTTGTATTTCTTCTGGAAGGATTTCATTTATGTTACATTTTTCTAAGAGCTTGTGATTTTATCTAACATTTCCATTTTATTGACAAGAATATTCATAATATCATCTTAATAATGATTCTATATTATGTATATGATATCTCCTTCTTTCATGATGTTGATTATTTGTACCTTCTCTCCTTTGTTTTCTTTTTTAATATTTTGTTTAATTTACCAGATATCTTTCAATCATATTTGTTTTTTCAGGGAACCAAATTTCAGCAATGTTGATCTCTATCCTGATCTTATCAATTTAATACTTTCTTCTAGTGTGTGAAATAGAAGAATTCACAAGGAGTGTTAACTGGGAACACTTGCCAGTTAATGGATGCTAGCTCCATTTGCAGTCTCTATTTTTTTTCTTTATTAGATTATTTTGCCTACAGTTCTATCAATAATTGAGAAAAGCATGATAAAATTCTGAGTGGTTATTGTTGGGGGGCTTTCTTTTCCAATTCCTGAGAAAGGTATGTTAAAGTTTCCTGCACAAGCATAGTTTTGTCATATCTCCTTTCCATCCTCTTGCTGTCTATGTCTTCTTATGGTTCTATCAATTTCTGATTTTTGTATTTTAAATATCTTTCATCAGGTGCATGGATATTTGAATTGAATTTGTTATAATTATAAAGTGATTTTCTAACTATGCTTTTTGCCTTTAATCTATTATATTTAACAGTAATGCAACTATACCAGCTACCCTTTGATTCATACTGATATGATATATATATTTTTTCATCTGTTGACTTTCATCTTTTGTGTAGTTAAATCCAGGACCACATAGAATATACACTGTACATCCTCAGGGAACACCATCTCATGAACTAGTGTGAATATCCCTCCTCCAGAAATTATGCTGTATGCCAGATTTCACTGAAAATTCTTTAATGCTAGCTAATATTCTTTACTTGTAACTGTTCAATCAATTATTAATAAACTTGTGTTTAAAATATATCATCTTCTATTTAAACTAGAGGCCCTATGCATGAAATTTGTGCAAGAGTAGGCCTTCCTTGCCCCAGTTGTCGACACCGGCTTCCCACTCGCACCCAGGACCTGGGCTGGCTTCCTTCCAGCCGTGGCTTTGTCAGGAAGGATGTCCAGTCTAATTAGCATATTACCCTTTTATTATTATAGATTTTTCTATCTCTTTTGCTTTATTTCCTTTCATGTTTGTAATCTTTTATTCTATCTTATAATTTTAATTTTTCCTTATACTAATTTGGAAATTATACCCTAGAAATCAAAACATGAATACTCATCAAAGTATCAAATTAATCAATATATCTATTATGTCTTAGAAAATACAAGTTCTTAAAACATTTTAACTTCCTTTATCCCATTCCAAGTTAATCTGTTAATGTTCTCTTGAATTTTAATTCTATTTTGATCTTTAATACTTTATTATGATGCTTACTTATTGTTACTTGGTATATTTTGTTATATTTATCCACATATTCACTATATTCTCTGCTCTTTATTCCCTTGTGAGCTTTGGTTCTTCTATCTGGGTTCAACTTGTTTCTGTCCCAAGATCATTCTTCAGTGAATTTGCTGGTGGCAAATGTTTCCATTTTTTGTTTGGGTGAAACTAATGTTACTTTCCTTTCCTTATATAAGGTATGTTTGACTAGGTATACATTTCCAGGTTAACACTTCCCTTTTTAGTACATTAAAGGAATCATTCCATTGCTGTTGGCTTTCATTGCTATTGTGAAATCAGCTAAAAGTATTTTCTTTAAAGGTAATCTCTTTTTCTATTGTGTGTTTTCAAGATTTTTTTCTCTTTGAAACTGAAATTTCACTATGGCATGATTAAGTGAAAAATGCCTTTTTATTTACCTTGCAAGAGATTTCTCCAATCTCTAAATTTTGACTTGCATCAGTTCTGAAAAATGTTATTATGTGTTCAAATATTCTCTCTATCATAGTCTCATTCTCACCTTTAAGGACTCCAATTAAAAAATTCTTAGAACTTCTCAATCTATTCTTTTGCCTTTTGACTTCCCATCTGTATTTCATGTACTGTTTCTTCATGCCACATCCTGGATAATTTCTTCTAATTCAAAAATTTTCTTAGATTATATCTAATTTGCATTTAAACTTATACTTTAATCCTTTAAATATTATATTTTTATTTCTATAAATGTTATGTTTTAATTTATGTTAGATCATTTCTTTAATATTTTATTCCTTTCAGATCATTTCAAACTTGGCTTTTATTTCTTAACCTTACAAACATAATTGTTAATTAATTTGTATCTAATAACTGACATTTTGGGCATTTTTCTTTTCTTTATTATTTTTAATTTGCTGCTGGTTCTTTTTTCTCATTCTTTGTTTCCCATGGTGCTTTAAAAATCTTTAACTTTGTGTTTCTAATTTTGCTTGGAAATTATTTTTGCAAATATATTCTAGGCCTATGATACTGTTATGCTTTTCTAGGAATGATTATTATGATTTCTTCCATTTGCTTGTTTTCTTTTATTATTTTATATTACTTTTAAATTTTATTTTTATTTAATTATAGTAGTATACAATCTTATATTGATTATATTAGTTCCAGGTATACAATGTAGTGATTCTACACTTTGATACCTTACAATGTGATCACCCCATTAATTCCTAGTAATCATCTGTCACTATGTAAATATATCACAATATTATTGATTATATTTCCTTTCACCTTTTCACCCATCCACCTACCCCCTCCTTTCTGATAATCATCCCTTTTGCTTCTGTTTCTATAAGTCTATTTTTGTCTTTTTTGTTTTGTTTTGTTTTTAGATCCACATTTAAGTGGAATCTTAAGGTATTTGTCTTTCTCTACCCGACTTATTTCATTTATAATTCCCTCTAGATCCATCCATGTTGTCACTAATGGCAAGATTTCATTCTTTTTTATTGTTGCATAATATTCCATTGCATATCTTCTTCTTTTTTTTAATCACTAGGCCTTCAAGGGGCATTTTATTTATTTTTTATTTTTTAATTGTCTAAAATTTTACATGTGTCTCCTTTTTCCCCAATAAATCCCCCCCCCCCCCTTGCCGCCAGCCATTCCCGCCCTGGGCAAGCCCCCACCACCCCAGTGTCCGTGTTCATTGGTTATGCTAATATGCATGCATACAAGTCCTTTATTGCTCTCTAACCGCCCTCCCCATTTGTCTCTGGATCCATTCTTGTTCATCAAATTATGTTTGTTGATCATTATATCCCACATATGAGTGAGATCATGTGATATTTATCTTTCTCCAACTGGCTTATTTCACTTAGCATAATGCTCTCCAGTTCCATCCATGCTGTTGCAAATGGTAAAAGTTCCTTCTTTTTTTAGTGGCATAGTATTCCATTGTGTAGATGTACTATAGATTTTTTAATCCACTCATCTGCTGGTGGGAAACTCATTGTATATCTTCTTTATCCATTTTTCTATCTTGGACACCTAGGTTGCTTCTATTCATCCGGGCAATGCAAATGAAAACCATAGTGAGATGCCATTTCACACTAATCAGAATAGCTATTGTCAAAATATCTACAAATATCATGTATTAGTGAGAATGCGTAGAAAAAGGAACCCCTATGTACTCTTGATGGGACTGCAAACTTGTGCAGCCCTAAGGAAAATGGCGGGGGTGGGGGACTCATGGAGGGTGGAAGGATTGAGCAAAAATGAAAATAAAAGAGAAAGAACTCATGGACATGAACAACAGTGTGGTGATTGCGGGGGGAGTGATCAGCTGGTGGTGGAGGAGAGCATAGTAGGGATACTAGTGATGGAAAATAAAATGAAGATAAATAAAATAAAATACAAATAGATATACCATACAACCCAGCAATTCAATTTCTGATTTATTCCAAGAAAATGAGATCACCCCTATGTTCATTGCAGCATTATTTGTTTATTTATTGTTTTTACTAGTTTTAGTACTACATCTATTAACTGTGTGTGTTGGGAGGAAGGGGTTGTTTTTATTTATTTTTTCATAAGGAGACACCCAAGAATTGCAAATTTGTTGAGAAAATTCATGCAAGGTCACTTTATTTTTGCTTTCCCCTTTTCTGATGCTATACTCCTTGGGTTCCTAACTAAAGCTGATGATTCCACGGCCTAAGAAGAATCTGGGTTTGGTTTTCACCTCTCTTTTCTTGTAAGGCTAAAATTCTCAAAACCAAGGTTCATATTGGTCAGCTTTTGCAGTCTCTTTCAGGACAAAATCAAACTTTGTGTTTTGCCTGTCTCTTGGTTTTTGCTTTTGTCTGTACAATTTTGACCTGGTGAAGTTTTACTATTTTATCAATTCTTTGAAACTTTATAAAAGCTCTTTAAAAATAGTTTATTCATAATTTTTATTGTTTTCAACAAAAAGATATATGATTAACCTAACCTGCTATTATTATAAATAGAAGTACTATTAAGATCTTTATAAGTTAACAGTATTAATCTTTTGTCTTTTTCGCCATAAATATTTTCCAGGCACCTTTTTCCTCATTTTCCCTTTTATAACTGTTTAGCAGCAGAATAGATTGCCTCATGAGTGAATGCACTAGGAGGCACATGGAATAATCACTCCCTGACAAGCTGTCAGAGAGATTATAGAAGCAACTTTTATAATAAACAAAAGATTTAACGAAATGGCATCTGAAGTTCTGTCTAAATTAAAGAAAGCAGGGATTCTCTTTTTGCCCTTAAAACTAATTTTCAATAAGTTGTGTTTTTTGTAAGTATTCTGAAAGATGAATTCCTTTATTTAATCAGTATCTCTATTTGACTGTATTTATTATCTCTTTTGCCTTATTTAAACAACCCAGACCAAAGGTAGAAGGTGATGGATTTTGTCCCAGAATCTCTGGCTTCAGAACTCCTATTTTAACTACTGCACTATGTGAAATTCTCCAAAGTGATTACAAATATTTTCAGGATGACTAGGGAAAAAAACAAAAAAACAGAAAACGCTGAAAAGACAGTGAGCAGTCAACAGTTGGAGAAAACCAGCCCTCTTTGGCAATAGAATGAAAACAGAATCATTTATTCCTTGTGGTCAATATTCTATTCTATGTGTGTGAATGCCTCTGTGTGTGTGCATGTGCGTGCGTCTGTTTCTGTGTGTACGTGATAGTGACCCTTTGTCTCCTTTAACAAATTTTCTCTGGGAAATTATATGTCCTCATTCCCTTTGTCCTCAACATGCTATCAAAATAGCCACTCAGGAAGATCCGATGCCCCTCCCTGGATGCTAAAGCCCCACTTCCGCTTCCTCCCTGTCTCACGCATGACGTTTTTCGTTGCAATTTCAGCCCTTCAGCATGTTCTAACCTTGACAACACTGACTTCCAGAATTGAGACAGTTTGCTGTGCCAGACCCAAGCTAGCTTTGGCTACCAGCACTTCCTCTAGAAGCTGGCCTCTTTCTGGCATAGGCATTCTTTCCCATTCCGGACTTCATTCCTCCTTGCCAGCCAGCCCTCCGCTCTGCTCACACGTCATGTGAACCTTATTAAACTTTTGACGTTCTGCAGGGTCATCATTCACATTAAGATTTATGCCACTCTCGGAAGGTTATGATAATCTTGCCCCTCTTTACAAACATCAGAGTACCATTTGTTGCATGTGCAGAAGCCAATTTTTGCCATTATTATTATTTTACCACCAACACATTTCAGTGAGGCCCTGGTAGGGCATAAAATGAATAGAAGGTCACTGTCAGTGCCCTATCATCCAAATTTGCCACCACCAGTGCCCCTTTCATCCATGGACATTCCAGAGCCCAAACTGGGGACAGTATAGCAACTTTGATGCCCAGGTTCCATACCATTCTTTAAAATTGGGACCTGGTGGATGCCCAAAGGATTATGCTTAATATCTTACTAGATTTATGAAGGTTCATGAAAAAGCAGACTAGGTACTTCTGGATTTGGGCAAAAGGTAGGAAGACTTAATGGGGGAGAGAAAGGTATTGCTCAGGTTCATGTAGCATGCAATGTTTTCTACCACTTTGCATTATCATAATCTCTCTTTCATTTTAATGAAAAACTTAAGATTATAAGAGACTTCTATATTATTATTGTGAGTTCTGCTTTTCTTTCTCCTGCAAAGCCCAGTGCAGCACCAGCCACACTATCTCATAAAACCATAGAATATCAGAACTGGTAATAGCTTCCATACACTGCACCTAATTCAACAAATGAGAGAATCCAGCCCAGAAAAAAATAAATGCCCAGATCACGTGACTTTCTGTGAGCAACAAGCCCTCTGGACTGCAGGCTCAGCAGGTGCTTCTTATAGGTCTGACACTAGAAGGATTAAACTTGTGAAGGTTGCAGGCCCTGAAATGCTACCTCCTTTCCACAGTGACTATGAATGAATAGAACTTTTTTGAATAGGCCATGGTGTACTTCATGAGTCTTTATATCAGACCTCAAGAGGGTGATGCCTTTGTGTTCCCCTTCCCACTTCAATATGGTCTAGAGAAATTAGGTTCACCCAAAATTTGAATGTCCCCTCCTCTTGGAAGCCTTGTCCTTTATTAAGCAGCAGTGCTCCTCCCCCTCCCAGCCCTCTTCCCCTCAACATTAAATAATTGGCTTATGCAGCTTGAATTTTCTCCATAGCATCATGTACTACCTGCTGTGTCATGGATTTTCTTTTTGTTTTTGGTTCTTCCTCTCAAATGTCAAAAAGAACCCAAAATGGAGAAGTTGCTTAGGAATAGCTGAAAAGATTTCCCTACGATATTAAAGTTGTCTGGTGTTGACTTAAAATACTATAGAAAAACAAACAAAAAAAATGAGTTCTGATGAGAAGTGGGTAGGTGTGGGGAAAGAAAGAATGAAGGCAAAGCAAAATTGTGGAATAAAAATTTTAAGGTAAAAGAAGCCATCAGACTGGCTCACCAGCAAAGATCTGAATAGGGAGCCAAGGAACTGAGACCTGGAAACAGAAAATTAAGCAGAAGGCAACTGTATCAGCTATGTATTGCTGTAATCCCCAAACTCAGCGGCAAAACATCCCCAAACTCAGCGGCAAAACATCCCCAAACTCAGCGGCAAAACAATCAGATTTATTGAGACTGGGCTGAGATGGGCCCATTCACACTTCTGGAGGTGAGTTAGCTGTTGGCTGATTTCAGACAACCTCAGCTAGAGCAACTGGTGTGACATGGCTCTGTCCCTCATGTCTCAACCTCCAGCAGACAATTATAAGTACGTTATCATGGCTGTGACAGAAGAGTACTGATTGAGAAAGAGGAAACACACAAAGTGGTTTAGGGTTTAGATGGAACCAACACAGCATAGCCTCCACTATTGTCTCAGGCAAGTCACAGGGACAAATTCAAGGAATGGGAAATAGACCTCTAACTCTTGGTGAGAGGGAATTCAGACAGTGTAGATAGAGACAGTAGTAAAGAATTAGGTCATAATTGCAAATCTGAAGGTCTTGTGGTACAGAGCAGGATAGTCTCTGACTCTCTATAGTGCCTCTTTTAGAAAGTGGGAATGCTCCCCATGGACCTGGATTTTGGAAACTGTGTCCACATACTTATATGCAATTATCTGTGTGTATATATATATATATATATATATACATATATATATATATCCAGTCACTTCCTTTGACACTGTATTGCAGACAGCTCATGCCAGTCTACTCTCTAAAGATGATAAGTGAGATGGGCTTCAAGCCAGTGAAATAGCATCATAAGGAAAACATAACTTGGTCTACTTTGGCACCATCACAGGATGACAGAAGGGACGGATATACACATGGGTGAAGAGCACTCCATCATCACCCTACCTCAGTCTGCAGAACTCTGCTTTCCTATGTGGCTTCCCCCTCCCTGACCTCAACAACTAAAACAAACCTATTGATTCATTAAAGAGACTGAGACTGTATTTGCCCAGAATCCCAGACATCCTTTCAAAACTTGGGGAGCAGACCCAATTATTCCCACCCCCAATGAAGGGGTACCTTATAAGGCATCCCTATGGCCTCCTTATAATCAGGCCCAAACCCAAATAATTCCCATCATCCACCCACCAGCATTCCTTGGTAGCCTTCAGTTTGGCATAGAAGTCATCACAATTTAGAGAGGAAAAAAACCTCATGTGGGCACCTCTGTCTCTTTTCTGCAAGTGTATTATTCTAGGTGCAAAATAAAATATAAAAAATAAAAACCAGAGGCTTCATCATCCCTTATGACGTTAGAGGGGAATTCCAATCACACAGAGAACACTCTGTTCCTTCCTCCCACCTTTTCCACTCAGCTAGCCTTGGGGAAGCATTCAGTTTCCTGTCCCACTGTCTGTGAGCCCATTTTCCACATCAGTCCTGACTTTTCAATTTCAGAAAACTTCCACAGCCAAATGAGGCCCAGTGTTGGACAGACTCACAATGCACTTCCGACTTCTCACAGGTAACACGTTTATCAGCCTGAAGGGAAATGGCAAACGCACAGGGCGACAGGGAGAACATGCACGCTGTTGGCTGATAAACAGTCTTTGCTCATGGCAGCTTGGGGAGGGGGTGCGGTGATTTTCCATGGGCTGTTATCAACAGGAAATCTAACTGCAGTTAATGCAGCAGGAGATTTTGGCTAGCCTCTTGAAGCAAACTTTTGAGAGCCCTTAAGATAACTGTCGCTCACCTCCCAGACTCATTAATCATTGACAAGCTGAAGCTATCCAGTTAGGAGGAAATGAAGAGGGGGCCGTCAAATGTCAAACAAATCATGCTCTTGAGCTGGCATCAAACTCCAGTATCTCTAGCAAGAGACAAAATGTAAGCGAATGTGCCAAACTAAATCCTAGCACTGTGTGTGTGTTTGTGGGAGAGAGAGAGAGAGAGAGAGAGAGAGAGAGAGAGAGAGAGAGATTTGAGGACTAAATAAATAATATATGACTCTGAGATAAAAAAACAAAACTTGAAACCTTAAGACAGTGGTTCTCAACATTCCTAATGCCGTGACCCTTTAATACAGTTCCTCATGTTGTGGTGACCCCCAATTTCATTGTTACAAAATGAACATAATTAAAGCATAGTGATTAATCACAAAAGCAATATGTAATTATATATGTGTTTTCCGATGGTCTTAGGTGACCCCTGTGAAAGGTTCGTTCGACCCCCAAAGGTGTCGCGACCCACAGGTTGAGAACCGCTACCTTAAGGCTCTTTCCTCCTTGCTCCCATCTCAGGAAATAGAGTGAAGGTGGGGGAGACTCAAAAAGAGATAAAGCTACAGAGTCCTGTGTTCCTGAGTCCCTTAGAGATCAAGGTAGACCTTGAAAGACTTAATCTTTCCCATTAGCTTTTATGAAGCCTGGCTTGGCTGTTAGATTTCTTAAATGCCAGCCAGATTGCAGCCAGGATTTTCCAAGTGCATCTAATTGCCCGCTTTATCACAGGCACTATCAGGTAAACGGCGTTCCACCTCCGCTCTGCCTGCCTGAGGTTGACACCCGGCACTTGTCAGGCAATGGATCACAGAGCCAGTATGGGGGCCCCTTGCACCACATTCCTGCATGAGGGTGACAGTAAATTATGACATCTGCCAGGAAGATCGGAACACTGCTGTGCTACCGGATGCACCTAAGCTGCACAACCAGGAAGGCTTTTAGGATGTGATGGGAGATGTGTCTGAGAGCTCTTAAAGGAACAAAGAGCCTCTTTCCCCAGCAACAGTAGAGCAGAGATGAAGCCTGGGCATTTGCCTTTCTCTTTGATGACATTTAATGACCTATTTTTATGTTTGAGTGAATAATGTTACCTGTCAATTATGAAAGTTCTCCAGAGTTTAAATTATGCTTATATCCATCCTCTCAGCACCCTCAAAGCTACTCATCATCGTGCCCATAATCTAGGGTAAAGAAACTGAGATGGAGCCAGGCTAGGTGATTTGCATTGGGTCAAAATAAAGGGGTAGAAAGTGTTATTTATGGCTGGGCTCCAACCCCATCAAAAATTAACTAAGATCTTCTCTCCCCTTTTCCTCTCCAAAAGTGTTTTTGTCAATTGTAGCTTTGGGAGTGTGGGTTATATTTTTGTGCATGTATGCCTTTTAGTCTAAATCTTTACAAGACTGACACTGAAACTCAATACCAAAAACCAAACAAGAAAAAATAATCCTCTCTTTAAACTAGATCTTTTTTTTTAAGGAGCTAATGGGAAAATAAATAAATAAAAGAAGAAAGGAAGATAAGTGACTGGCAGCATGAAGGTATCAATACAAACAATCATTTATTAAAACTTTCAATTGAATAAGTTGGACTTTCAAACAAACTCTATGTGAGATGAGAAGAGCAATGGTCTGACTTGAAATATTTGGGGACTTGAGTAGTTCTTTGAGGTCATATCAGACACAGAGTCTGGGAAGTTTCTCATTTTAGTAAATTTTCACAAGGAAAATACTCAGCCCTTAAACTTACAAAGATTAAAGTGGGGGAGAGGGGGTTGTAGATAAAGACGCCATAAGTGCTGATCTAAAATGGTGACATACAAATTGTCCATGAAGTACCTGAGGTTCGACATTCAAGAGTGTATCCTGGTACACCCACTTGCAAATGCCAGCCAGCCAGGCCTTTGACTTATCAACAACACTCCACAGAAATTAATGGTGCAAAGAGATAAAGATTTTGTATTTCAATGTAATGACATTTTTTGATATCCCAATGTAAGTCATTTAACTTCTCTGTGCTTAATTTTTTCATCTTAAATTGTGAATAAGAAAATTTAGTTGGTGAGGTGGTACTAAGGATTAAAAGAGAAACTAGATATAAGAGCATATTGTAAACTATAAACTGCTATTATTTTCATCTAAAAGCAACCTGGTATTTATTTAACATTGTGCCATGCCCTTAGGGATTGAAAAAGAAAATGGCACCATTGACTTTATTCTTCATTCTGCTGCATTTGTTGGGTGTTTAGTATATTTACGGTGCTCTGTTAACACCACTGGTGCCCTCTAAATAAAATAAGATAGGGTCATGAACACTGTAAGGTAAAATTGGTCAAGGTCAGAGCTACCACATATGTGTGACTATCTCTGTATTTCTTTCTTCTGACATTTATTGAATAGCCACGGTCTTAAGAAATTTACAGAATGGCTGATGTGTGTGAGTGTGTGCATGACACATGCATGTGTGTGTACATATACATACAGATAAATAAATTATTACATTGTCATACCTATTACGACAAAATAATTTTATGAGCTTATTTAATGATAAAATTGTCTGGAAGGAAGATTCCATAAACTTAAATATATGCCTTTAATATATAGTTCTACACCTGGAACTATTTATACATAAATGCCAAGTTTTTCATAATAATAGCTCAACATATAATGGCTTGGATAATGTTTTTCTTCACTGTAGTTTTTGGCAATTTTGGAAGTAAGTAAATAGATGGATACACTTAACTTAAGTGACCAGCAAATGGAAAAGCTGACAAGTCATTGTAAGCAGGCATGACTGGTCAAATGAAGTTGGTTTACCACAATTAGAAGCAGTAAGAATTCTAGAAAAAAATATGAATGGATGTGGCATCTTCTAGCCTTCTTTGCGTCACAGTCAATATTTAAAAACACTAATAAAATACCACCTATGCTCAAACGCCTGGTGGATAAATTGAAATAAATGTTTATTTTTAAAGACTTAGTGGTTTCCGTGCCCTTCACTCTCAAGTTGCAGTCCTGAGATAAATAACTGTAACCTCCTCTTTTCTCTCTTCTATTAGCTAAACTATTCCAAAAAGAGTTATTATCATTGCTTCTGGCACATACAGGAACTGCATAATCAATACTGACAATTTGTGTAGATCACATAAAAGATAAGTGTAAATGTATTTAACAAGCAATAGGTTGTATACTCTATTACTCTATTATAAATATTCACTTGTTTGAAATTCTACTGAAGGTTTATCTGTAGTTAAGATACATCATGGCAATTACTTTCATGTTAAAGCATGGGCTTCCCTAAAAGGTCCTGTGAATCCTATCATGTAGGAGCCTGGAATTTCATTGAAAACATTCCACACAGTCCACAATCGGCGATGGCCTTTATTACAGTTGTTAACACATCACGAAAAACACAATAACATGACCAGAATGGACTCTTCAGTTTTTCAAGTGGTTTGAAAAACATTGTCCTTTGATTCTTTTATGAGGGTTCCATAATTTCTTGGGGTTTTCCAGCTGCTCTTTGATTACTGGCCCTGCCAGCCTCTCTTCCCAGACAGAAACTGGGACACTTGACGGTGGTTGTGGTAAATTAATAAGAAGAAAAAATAAACAGAAGGCCCTTTTCCCATGTGTGTTGTTTTTCCTTTGCAAATCTGTTCACTGTACAGTTAATTTGGAGCTTGCAATGCAGGAACCCTGTCTGGCTCTTCCAATTCATCATTCTCTTCTGATGTTATTCCTTCCCTAGAGAGTCCACAAGTGGAACTCACAGCAGGCAAGTGAATGGATGTTCCTCTCTCCAGGTTCCCACATTCTTCTGGGGTATCTGTGTAGCTGGATGCAAAGGCAACGTAAAATTTTCTAGGATTTCTACTACCCACTCCCATAAATTTAATATGATATAAATTAGCAGTAGGCAAATGTTTCCTGTAAATAACTAGATAGTAAATGTTTTTTTTTATTTTTATTTTGCAGGACATATGGTCTTTGTCCCAACTACTCAACTCTGCCATTGTAGCATGAAAGTAGCCATAGATAATACATAAACAAATAAATGTGGCTGGGTTCCAATAGAGCTTTATTTATGGACACTGAAATTTGAGTTTTCTATAAATTTCATGTATCATAAAATATTCTTCTTGTTTTGAATTTTTTCAACAATTTAAACATAAAGAAGTATTCAAAACTTGTGAGGTGGTACAAAAACAGACCAGTGTTTAACTTTGGCCCGCATGTAGTCAGGTGTTAACTCTTGGTCTAAATGATCAGATCTTCAAATTTATGTCTCAAGCCAATACTTTTGGACCCCACAGTTGATTATTATACCTTTACTTGTTTGTCCTTCAAACACCTTCCATGTCCAAGATGAAAGTTGTGGTTCTCCTCTCCCATTGCTTTTTTTTTTTATAGGTCTTCCCCATCTAGGAAAAATACTTTCACATCTTTAACATAGTTGCAACAGATAGAAGATTGCTAATAATTCTGAGTGTTCTTTAATTATACTCCACAGCCAACCCACCACTAACTTCTATTCATTATGCTTCCAAAACACACCACAAATCTGCTTGATTCTCTCCATTTGGTCCAAACTACTCTCATCTATTAACTGGATTCTTGTAATAACTTCCTAATTAAATCTCCCCTTTTCTGTCTTTTCTATTAGGTAAGTCTTTGCTAAATGAGTTATTATCACTGCTTCCCAGGTATATCGAAACTGTGACTACATTAACAATATGAATAGGTAAAATAGACGTTTCCACTCCTACCCACTCTCAGTGCATTTTGCGCACTGCATCTAAAGTGAACTTGCTAAAGCATTGGTCATAAAATCATGCTGATGGCTTTCCATTGCCTTGAAAAACAATCCAAGTTCATAATTTAATTATTCAAGGTTCTACCCTAGATAGACTACTTTTACCTTCATCTCTTCACAACCCCTGTCTATCCTCTCATCCTTGTTCATTACACCTCAGCCCAACTGGCCTTTATGTTCCTGCTGTATACTTCACCTTTTCCTGGCTCCACAGCTTTTCCTCTTCTTTCTGACTGTGGTGGTCTGTTTTTTGCATGGCTGACTCATTTTCATCCTTTAAACTTCAACTTAATTATTATTTCACCAACTGACCACTTTATCCAAAGTAGGCATCTCTGCTTCTTTGCCTTGATGGTTTTCGTTGTAGGCTCTATCCAATATTAAACAGTTTTGATTACCCTTTTTTAACCAGTTAATCATCTGTCTTCCATATATAATGCAAGTGATATGAGGGTAGATACTTGTCTATTGAATTCACTATATCCAAAGATTCAGTCTAGCACACAGCAGCTACATAAGTATAGAATAAATGACCTAATGAATGACTCTATCAATTAAAAAATTTAGACGAAGCCATTATGCTCAATTAATATTTGACAAAGGAGGCAAGAGCATACAATGGAGTCAAGACAGTCTCTTCAATAAATGGTGTTTGGAAAACTGGACAGATACATGCAAAAAAATAAAACTAGACCACCAACTTACACCACTCACAAAAATGAACTCAAAATGGATAAAGGACTTAAATATAAGATGGGAAACCATAAAAAATCTTAGAAGAAGCCATAGGCAGCAAAATAGCAGACATTTGTCGTAGCAATATCTTTACCGATACAGCTCCTAGAGCAATGGAAACTAAGGAGAAAATAAACAAATGGGACTACATCAACATAAAAAGCTTTTGCACAGCAAAAGAAACCATCAACCAAACAACAAGAAAGCCCACTGCATGGGGTAATATATTTGCCAATGGGTTGAATCTCCAATAAGGGTTGAATCTCCAAAATCATACAACTTAACAAAAGGAAGATAAACAATCCAATCAAAAAAATGAGCAAAGGACCTAAATAGATACATTTCAAAAGAGGACATACAGAAGGCCAAGAGACACATGAAAGCATGCTCAAAGTCACTAATCATCTGAGAGGTGCAAATCAATACAACAATGAGGTATCATCTCACACCTGTCAGAATGGCTAGCATCAAAAAATCAACAAATACAAGTGCTGGAGAGGATGTGGAGAAAAAGGAACCCTCTTGCACTGTTGGTGGGAATGCAGACTGGTGCAGCCACTGTGGAAAACAGTATTATGTTACCTCAAAAAATATTAAAAATGGAACTTCCATTTGACTCAATAATCTCATTTATAGGAATATATCCCAAGAAAACAAAAACACCAATCAGAAAGTATATATGCACCCCTACGTTCATAGCAGCACAATTTACAATAGCTAAGATTTGGAAACAGCCTAAGTGCCCATCAGCAGATGAGTGGAATAGAAAACTGTGGTACATCTACACAATGGAATACTATGCTGCTATAAAAAAGAAGGAATTCTTACCATTTGCAACAGCATGGATGGAACTGGAGAGCATCATTCTAAGCGAAATAAGCCAGTCAGAGAAAGATAAATATCACATGATCACACCCATTTGTAGAATATAAAGAACATAATAAACTGATGGACAAAAATAGATACAGAGACAAAGAAGCATCGAACAGACTGTCAAACTTCAGTGGGAAGGCAGGGGATGGTTGGGAGGAGGTAAGAGATAAACCAAAGGACTTGTATGTATGCATATAAGCATAACCAATGGACATGGACACTAGGGGGGTGAGGGCATGTGCCAGGGGTGGGAGAGGCTGGGGGGAGGTCAATGGGGAATAAAGGAGACATATGTACTACTATTTGTAATACTTTAAACAAAAAAAATTATACCAATCCTGTAGTGTGATTTTTAAGTGCATGCAAATTTTTAATAGAAATATACCTTACATTCAGAGAAATGCATCATGCTATAATTTTCATTATAATTTTAAAGCTTTTGTACATTTTTAATTTATTTATGAAAATACTAAGAATCACTTTTGCTATTAAAAATAATAGAAATGCTAATGTTAGTATAAGGAAATTCCATGCTGTTAACATTTTTTTCTTTTTCTTCTTTTTACTCAGTCCCAATGCTGTTAACATTTTGGTCTTAGTTATCTAAATCATGTCTTTGGAATCTGCATGGTTACATTGGAACATGATGAATAGCATAAAGGTAATATACCACCAAGATGCTATTGTTGAGAAAAGCTGTTCAAGATCAATTTATCCCTCAAGTGGAGCTCAGGGAAAGAGATGCGGAGGCTTTGGTTGAGTAACAACATCTTCTCTGTTGAGTCACACTTGTGTTTATCCAATTTGTCTGCTTTTTTAAAATCATAATTTAATTTGAAGGATGACTAAGCAACAGAGGTGATTAAAAACAACAGTGCATGGTTGGAGGCTGTGGCCCCAACCTGACTGTGTAATAATGTCAATCTCTAAGCCCCAATTTCTTTCTCTGTAACATAAAGCTCCAAAGTAATTTCTCATTAAATTATTATTTTGAAGACTTGGAAGATATAAGGACCTGGTATACTGTATGACAAAAACTAGGTATATATAAAGTATCAGTTTATGTATAATAAATATTATATTTTAAAGGAGTAAGTTCCACTAAGTGGAAATTCCTTGTATGTTTGTAATAAAAAGGAGAAGAAATCTGGCTTACGAAAAATATTATAAGCTACTGGGATAATTATTTCCTCACTGTTCAGAACCCTTGTTAAAGATGTGAGCCAGTATTTACTACATTATATTGCAATGACCAATAGCTTCTGAAACCCAGCATCATATAAAGGTTTACAAAGGTTTAGGTCTCATTTGCCTTATATTTGGGAGGTGGAGCAGCTGCATATTTCATGACTCTGCTCCACATACATCCTATATCTCAGAATCCACAGAGAAGCAATAGCCTTTCTTTGGAACATACTTTTCTCATAGCAGAAGAAAACTGGAAATGGTTGAGTCAAATACACCTCATAAACTTCAGACATGGAATGTGTTATTTTGTTCATATTCCATTGGTAAAAGCAAGTCACACAGGTAGAATGGTGTCATTGAGTAAGGAAGTTACTCCATGGAAAATCACTGCAATGCACATGGCAACAAATAGAGATTTATAATTCTCTTACAAGAGGAGGCTGAATAACTGGGCACAATGTAACAATAGACTGCATTAGCCTGATTTATTTCTAAAATTAAAAGGAAAAAATAAGAACAATGTCATCTAGAGTTATGTAAACAAAATTCTTGCACATGAAATAAACCAGTGTTTAAAAACAAAACAGTGTTTTGTAGAACCAATGGGTTGAGATGTTTAGCTTAATAGAAAAGACTGATTTCTTAAATAGCAAATTAGGTCTTGGAATACAATTTCCAGTAGTAGGGCTGCTTATATAGGTGGACTTAGTGTTAGACGGATAGATCTGGGAATAACTGATCATCATTCTTCTAAGACAACAGGCCAGCTCTCAGAACTGTGCTTAGCATGAATACATTGAGCCCTAGGCGAAAGGATTTATAGTCTCCTGTAATTAGACCACAATGTATTGATTAAATATTCACCCACTTTTTATTAGATTTGGGCTACACAGAATTGTTTATATTAATAGCCATCAGATTAAATATACGGTTTATGCACTAAGTTATCAGTAAAGCGTGGAAAATTCCCTTTCCTCTCATATTACTTTTGTTTTGCCACAGTAAAAATTAAATAAAATATTTCCACTCTCCAAATAGTACTTGCCTAGTTGATCAATATTTGAGTCCAACTTTATTTCATTTAGAAAGGAATAAACGAGCTATTCTTGTTTTTATTTTAAAATTGAGAAACTGAGACTTGGTAGAGTGAGTCTTGACCTCTGACCCTGAGCTGGTAACGGGGAAGACCACAAAGATGCCCTGGATTTTTCATGAAGGCCAGTTCATTGGCATGGCTTGGTGTTGGTGACTCTACTTCACCAGAATTCCATAGTGGTGGAAATCTAAATACCTTTACTTTTAAAAATTAACAGATTTTTGCATAGAGAAGAATTAATCAAGATAGATTTTCCCTAGAGAGTCAATCTAAACAAACTCTTTTGTTATTGTTATCCATAATGTTTGGTGTTCTTAAAAAAGTACCTCTAGTTCTGTAGACAATGCAGTTAAATTAGGCCAAGCTGGTTTAAACATGTTGTTAAATATTTCAATTTTTGAAATAGATGGTTGAAAAAAAGTGATTTCTTAATCAAGTTTAAAATTAGTTTACTGGCCAAATTAATGATTCACTTCAATAAAAACATTTAAGTCAGTTGTACATGTGGATACAATGATAAAAAGAGTTTACACAGAAGCATGTCTTTTCAGGCTGGGACAACTAGGAAAGCATGGAAATACATGTGGGATATTTGTCTTTTTTATGTGGACAGAAAGAAAAACAGAAAAGATACCAAATACTCTAGCTGAAAACTAAAGACCTCTCTTTCCTATTTCTAGCTACCCAGTTCTCTTCCCCAGTCACTAATTTCTCATGTAGACATCCAGAAATAAATTTATACCTATCTTCAGGTTATTGCTAAAGCATATTAAACAAAGTTAGGAATTAGGTAACATTTTTTTTTACTTTTCAATTTTTCTAAATATTTCCATCAAGATCTTGGAAAAGGGGGATCAGAAACAAGAGGAAAAACCTTAAGAGACAGAGCAGTGATCTCAAACATTTCTGTCATTTGGATCTCTTGGCACATTAGTTTGTGTTTTGATTTTTTAAATATTTCCCCATAATATTACAGAGCTGGGCTTATAAAAAGGGAGCTTGATAGTCTTCATGGAGAGAATAAGAAACATAAAAATACCTTTCAGTTGAGAATCCAGAAAAAGATTATTTTTCTTAAAAACAAATCATATAAACTTTCAATCTCAGAGGGTTTGTCTCTGAAATGGGTAGGGGTGAATTTAAACTTATCCATTTATTCATAGAAGTATTTATTGGGCACCTAATATGTGTCAGTTGCTGAGGATGTGAAAGTAAACAATATAAATATGACCCATATGGTCTCAGATGTTCCCAAAATTTAATTAGTCAACAGCCCATTTTCTAAAGGCCTATGGAAAAATTATCTTGCAGAATGACAATTAGTTCAAATTATGAATTTATCAAAAAGTACTTTTCATTATAATTGCAGTGTAGATTGATTATGAAAATGACAAAAAAGAATAACAATAAGATACCACTACACACTTATTTGAAAGTTTTGTCCTTCAACAACAACTTGACGATAACAATTACTTGCAAGATTGTGGAGCAACAGGAGCTCTCATTCATTGGTGATGTGAATGCAAAGTGGTATAACTACTTTGGAAGACAGTTTGACATTTCACAAAGCTACATATACTTTCCTGCCCCAGTGACGCTGGACTAAGTCATGTGACTTGCTCTATTCAATGGAATGTAAACTGTCACGATACCTAAACAGAAGCATTGGGAAGGCTGCATGGTTGTTTTATATTTTCTTTCCTCTTCCATGAGAATGGCAGAGCCCCAAGAGGGTTTCTCTTTCAGCCATAACCCCAGATTCAGAAGACACAGGGAGCAACACCAAATCAGTTAAAATGAAATGTAAGCAAGGTATAAATGGTTGTGGTTGTGAGCCACTGGCGTATAGGGATCATTTGTTACCTAAACAATGCTAATTAATGCAACTTCCCATTTACATATATAATGGTGAATTATTGAGAAGGGCTCATGAATCCAGAATATAAAATACTTAATAAATTTGCATTAAAATAAACTACACTTTTATCTATTAAATATATGTAGGAAGTCAGGGAATTTGATTTAAGATGTGTGTGTGTGTGTGTGTGTGTGTGTGTGTGTGATCTTATTGATTCTTTACTTTGAATGCTGACTCTTCCTTACCACTCCTTGGAAGGACTTTTTTATTTACTTTTTTACTAGCTTATTAATGAGCTTATTTAATTATTTCTTCATGTTTAATGATATACAGATCACACAATGGAGGATTCAAAGTAAAAAAGACAGTGATGGGATTATTTATAGTTTGCAAAAAATAAAGTACAATGAAATTGCTTTGATTTAGTGGTGCTTCACAGATGATACCAGATAAAACAGAAGTTGTTTTCTCCTGTTGAGAGCCCTGGATATCTTTTGAATGATCAATGTTAATATGCAAATGACAGCTAAATTGGCTTTCAGAAAATTGGTTTTTTGGTCAGTGGATTTTTTTAAGTCAATTGGTATCCATCCTTATCTTACATTCTAGGTTCAGGAAAGACTGAGCTTAGTTCAAAGATTTTAGGCAGCAAGGAATTGTTTGATGTGCCCAATGGCATATTTTTATTCATATAATCTTTGGCACTATCTCCAAGAGAAGCTGACCTGCATCCCCACATAAAGTGACTGTAAGTAATGGAAACATGAGTTAAATGTTGGTGGCTATCCTAAAAGATTTATTACAAACTAAGTCATCAAGACTTCTGAGTCAGGGAGTTGACTGATATGATAACGCTGTCATGCCAGAGTGAGGAGGAGTCTGCCTTCCACTACCCTGAACTTAATAATGTGACAACGAAGTGGAAGAAGTCCAGAACCTCAGTGGGAAATAGATGGAAGTGAGCTTGGACTATCCATGTGAATCCCATAATCTTGTCAATGCAGGAAATGCTGTCAGTGAGACTGAGGTGCTTCGGATTATGTTGCTGGGGATCCAGACCAGCCTCTAATGTTTCTATCAAGGATATTGCCTGATGATGTTCTGCCTTCACTCTGAAATCCAGAGGAGGAGAGACTTAAGATGTGGTTTAAGTTATTGTAAACTATACGTCTTTCATAGGTCTTTATAACCATCTGATAACTGCACTTCCCCAAATCCAGTCAAACTAGTGGTTCAGAATGAGGCCACAATGAATCTCTAAGAGAAACATGGGCTTTTCTTTTATTTTTAAGGGCCAAATATCTCCTGTTGTGAGGATAGACTCGGATATATGTTATGTAAGTAGAGGTCTTAGAAAGGCAAGACCTAACTGGAATGTTTGAAATCTTACACAGACAAGGTGATCTGTCATTTTCCCAGGAAGTCTGAAGAGCTTTGTTAGATGGACCACTTCATAACCCCCCTGGCCAATCATCACCTTAACAACATTATAAATGTGGCACCCTTGAGAACCTGTGTGGGGATGTAGTTCATTGCTCCTAATATCTAGGTCCTCTAGGTGCTTAATTCAAACTCTCAAAATGATTTGAGATTTGAGCATTAACTTGGACAAACCCAGGGTGACTAATGAGAATAAAATTTTCCCCAGGATATCTGAGCAGTTCACATTGCTTTTCTGATTCAACTACTTATGGGTTTATGGTCACTGTCTAAGCAACATATGCAGACAGAAAAGGTTTAGGTAAAGAATCTTCAGAAGCCAGGTTCCCATCGTATTTTGGTGTATCCCTACCTCTCTTAATATATGTCAAAATAAAACAAATAAATGTAAGGACATAGACGAGTGTTCTCAAATTTTTAAGAATAATGTCTTCAATATAGTTCTTGAAAATTTCAAGTATTAAATTCTTTCAAAAAGACCATTTTGGAGTTATCTCTGTTTAGCTGGCGCAATAAGCCTGGCATTAGTCCACCCACGTGATCATCTAGCAGTGAGACTGGCTCATTAATCTTGACAACTGGTAACATTTGCTGTGAAATTTGTTTCCATAAATCATTGAGCTTATGTTCCCTAAATTGTAGAATGAGGCTAAATCTTCACAATAATTTCAGAAGTTTTGAGAGAGACTGAAAAGAGAAACCCATGATACATAAAGATTGTCAAGTCTGTTTCTGCAACATCCTGCATGAAGTTCTAAACCAGAGAGGGACAGCAAGGTTATAAACTACCTGAGAGAAAGAGCCAGTCAAGACTGAATCACAATGACTTAGGGATGGGAATGAGCTCAGGCCCATTACATAATACTCACTATTGTGCTCTGGCTTAGTCAGAACCAAATTCAGGAAGCACATTCCATTAGACTAAATAAAGCTTCGATCATGTGTAAACTTTCCAGCTTGAATAGGCAGCCATCCTATCACTCATCGGGCTAGATGCATTTAATGGGTGTAATTTCTTCCTCATATTTCTATGTGTTTATTGTTTCATTTTTATTATAGGAATTTGGGCACCTTATAAAGCTTATTATTTTCTGTTGAGCCTCGGCTTAAGTAAATAGTGTTCTACAGGGTGTACATGAAAATATGTTTCCTTTAGATTGTCAGAAGAATGGGGCAATCTGATTCAACTTAACTATGAGATTAGAAGAAAGGAAAAGTGAAAAAAATATAATGTGTCCAGCACCAAGCCAATGTATCTTGAGAGTGTATAGAAATTATTTGTGGGGAGATCGTAAAACATAAACCCCTCAATTCTAGAAGTTCCAATTCTGTAGACTCAAGATGGAATTTAGAAAAATTATTTTGAGAACACTTCACAAGTGATTTTGATATCGGTGAACATTGCCTTGGGCCCCTGTGAATTGCATTAAATTTGTTCTTAATCACTTAAAGGGAAAGGAAAGGAGATGGAAGATGAATGTTATTTTTATTATTTTCAGGCCAATTATTTGAAAAGATGAATGTCAGAAATTGTTCATGCAACATTTTAATTTCAAAATTAAACTTCATTTATGGGAGCTGCTGAGACACATAGGTCTTGAGGACTGTCCGATCCAGGTCTCACTCAGCTGGCTGCTGACAGAACTTCAGTTGGAAGCAAGTGCTCATTAAGCATGATGCAAGCGAGCGAAGTGCAGTACATATATATTTTCCAAGGTAATGGTATGCCCCAAACAAAAAACCTGGAAAAAAGTGGAGAATTATCCTCTGAATATTTGGTGGGGTGGTGGTAAGAGATGGCTTAGTTAGTTATTTGTGTGTGTGTGTGTGGGGGGGGGGGGGCGGGAAATAGGCTAAAGGTTTTTTATTGTTTTTCAAAATTTCTCCAAATGTAGACCCAGAGACAAAGATTTAAAAGTAAATTGTTTGGGCCTGGCCAGGGTGGCTCAGTTGGTTGAGTGTCGTCCTGTGCATAGAAGGGTTGCCTGTTCAATTCCAGGTCAGGCAGGGCACATAATTGGGTTGCAGGTTTGATCCCCAGTCAGAGAGCATATGGAAGGCAACCAGTGGATATTTATCTCTCACATTTATGTGTGTGTGTGTGTGTGTGTGTGTGTGTGTGTGTGTCTTTGTGTTTCTCTCTCTCTCCCTCTCTCTAATCATGTCCTCAAGTGAGTATTTAAAAAAAATAAATAAATAAAAGTAAATTGTTTGAGAGGTGATTTTAGGAAACACTGGTAGAGGAGTGATGGAGCAGTAAGACTGGCATTGAAAGGCAGCCAATAAGGATGCTTGATCAAGCAAATTACCACTGTGAACAACTGGGACTCAGTCCTCATGGGGGACCTCTGGGAAACTGTAGAACATATGCATCAGGGTTCGCTTCCCCAAAGACAGCAGGAGCCATAGTACTGAACATAATCCTCAATGAGTGATTGATTGAAGATTGAAGGCCAATGGTTGAAGGGGAGCATTCATTCTGTGGTACTTCCAACCTGCCTCTTGCATGGGGAGATCAGGCTTCAGGGGCCAGAGCAAGAGTTCAGGCAAATGGCAGTTGAGATTCAGGCTCTGGCAGTTGAGATTCAGCAAATATGTACTTAAATGGTAAAGGCCAAGGATGTGGGAGGAGCACTGAAAGCATCAGCTAGAGAAATTTGGAAAAATTAAGTCTTTGAAGCTAACTACTCTTCCTAGGATAAAGACAGTAGAAGAAAGGATGTTCTTGGTATAAGCCAAGCATCATTATATTTAATGCTAGTGGCCTGGTGCACGGATTCGTGCACATTGAAAGGAAAATAATTAGAAGAAATCTATAAAAAAGCATATTATGCAAATAGACTGAACGGCTGAACAGCAGAGGGACCATCCGAACGACCTTCCAGACAACCTTCTGGACAAAGCCAGGGGACTGCAAGGGCCAAGGCAGCCAGGTTGTGAGGGCTGAGCCCCTTGCACGAATTTTGGGCATAGGGCCTCTAGTATTTTAATATTGCTATTTGCTCTTTGTAATGGAAGAACCTTCTGTGGAATGATCAGTGGAACAATCTGGCCCCCACCTGGCTCCCTCAGAGCCTGGGAGCCAGGCGGCCACCCAGACCCCACCACCGCTGCTGGTCAGGAAATCGGCGGGGCAATCAGGCCCCCACTCACACCCACCTTGGCCTGGCGCCTCCAGCTCTCCTACTCCACCATCCTACCATGGTCCCATTCTTGTCGGGGCCCATCAGGGCCAGCAATTCCTGTAGTGCCTCCCGCTGCCAGCACTGCATCCCTGACGCCCGCCATGTTCCACGCCACCCCCTGGTGGTCCGTGCACATCATAGCAAGTGCTAGAACTCCTGGTAGAGGGGACAATTTGCATAGTAGGTTTTAATAATATAGGATGTCTCTTCTGTTGAAAACACCAAGCCAGGTGAAAGGGCAGGGAACTGGCCAGCTGCCCTGATTACCAATCCATGAGTGATAGTAAGTTATTACAATGATGAATTGGATCTATGGTACCAGTTCATTTGGATTTCAACTTCAGAGTCCTTCCAAAACTGGTAACATGTAAAATTTTTCTTTATCTCCCAAAGGAGAGAATGCCCTCAGTGGAAGTATTAAAAGTACCTCTTGCTTGCATGCCTTAGCTCTTTTGAAGATTTTTGCCTCATCTAAATCTAGGTTTCATGGTAAGGTTTCACCTGGAAGGAATAGAATAAAAGTAAGCAGAAATTCTAAAACTTAATGACACATGGATAAAGGCTGTTCCCCAGAATTTGTTATTTGTTTTCTAAATGTAAATGGCTTTATATGCCTCCTATTAAGTTGTTCTGTTCAGAAAGACATATTTATGAATTTCTCATTTTAAACATAAAAAAATGAAAATTATATTTAATTAATTTAAAAGGTTTCTCCCTTGCTCCTCAAAATACATTAATGATTGACTCTATAAAGAGTGTCATAATGAAGGACAGGATTTTTTTTTAGCCCATTAGGAGAAATTTTAATGGCTTCATATAGAACTTTAAGAAACCACTAAATCTGGTAAACAAAGAAAGTGAATAAGAATCTGGTGTTATTTTAAACTAGAGGCCCGGTGCACGAAATTCATGCATGGGGGAGGCAGGTGTTCCTCAGCCAAGCCTGCACTCTTTGCAATCCAGGACCCCTCGGGGGATGTCTGACTGCCAGTTTAGGCCTGATCCCACAGGAATCCCTAGCTTCTCTTTCCTGCAGGATCAGTCCTAAACCGACAGTTGGACATCCCTCTTACAATCTGGGACCACTGGCTCCTAACCACTTGCCTGCCTGCCTGCCTGATCGCCCCTAACCACCTCTGCCTGCCTGCCTGATCGCCCCTAACTGCTCGCCTGCCTGCCTGATCACCCCTAACCGCCTCTGCCTCAGCCCCCACTGCTGCAACTTCATCTGAAAGGTAGTCTGGAAAGACATCCGGAATGACATCCCGAAGGTTGTTTGGCTGTCAGGTCTAATTATCATATTACGCTTTTATTATTATAGATATGCTCAATATCTTTTCCCAAAATGTTGAAGAGTGTCCAACAGTTGCACAGACTACCACTTTGCAAAGAATTAAAACCATCCCTCGTTCATGAAAGGCAAACAATTACAGTGCTTGTGAACACGATGCCCTAAAACTATATGAATGGAATCACAGGGATTTTTTTCCACTGGAGATTTGCAAGCTCATCAGATGCAGACACTGTAGCAAGGTAGCATGCCAGATTTAGATTTCATTCTGCCTTAGGTCAATTCTGAAATTCAGAAGACTTCCTCTTGTGTACTCTGCAGACTCAAGCATGCTACATTTGAGTTTGATATACACAGACAAACCCCCAAGGTACGATTGTTTGTCTTTAAATTCAATTTATCCCAACTTCCACTTTTTGCCCTCCAGCAATATTTACCCATTCTAAAAGGATTTCCTGGCTACAATCATGCCTGGGAATGCTTTCCATGGCATCTTAGCTTAAAGCTACCAGCGTGGCACTGGGACAATTAATATCAAAAGATATCCTAAATTGAGTGTCACCTTATCAGTTTTTGTATTTTGTAGTCTCTGTTACACATAAGGGACTTTATGCTTCTATTACAAACTACTGTCAAAACATTTTTTTCAAAAAGGTTAAGAATCCAACTATCAATATTATAATTAGGATGCAAGTATAATTTTGCAACTTGGATTTATCCTGCTGATTTGGGTACCTCCTGTACTGTTTTATTGTTGAGACAGAAAAGCCAAAAATTTCAACTGTCAAATCCCCCAAATCACCACTGGCAATTGAAATTTTTGTGTTTCTTAAATGATAAAACCTTTTTAAAAGGGTCCAAATTAGCAAAATGAATTGGTGAGATGAATAGGGATAGAATGAGTTGAAAGAGATGCTGATTAAAAGACAGGATAGAAGAAAATTATATGTAGACCCTCCACATTTGTGTTACACTCTTTCAAATATGTGCCCCTTTGACTACCAATTTGGAGAATGCAGAGGGGAAATACAGAAGTAAGCAAGAAAGGGAAAGAAAGATAGAAGGTAAAAAAAAAAGAAAAGATGGGCATCATTTGAGGTTATAGTGATCAGGTGAGTGAAAAAACCAGCAACCTCCTTTGTCTTAGTTCGCTCACCTATGAAATGCTGGTATTGATGAGGATGGTCTCTGATGATTCAATTAAGTGTAGTCCAGCTGGTATAGCTCAGCAGTTGAACACTGACCCAGGAACCAAGAGGCCACAGTCGATTCCCAGGCAGGGTACATGCCTGGGTTGCGGGCTCGATCCCCTGTGGGGAGCATACAGGAGGGAGTTGATCTATATCTGTCTATCCCTCTCCCTTTCTCTCTCGCTAAAAGATCAATGAAAAACATGAAAAAAACCACACAAATAAGTCTAATGTTCTTCAGTTCTTTGCTTTTACAGTGATTACCTGATTTAGCCACTAGCAAGTGAAAGAGCTCAGAACAACTGCCCCCCATATCCTTGGATAAAAATGAACTCTGTGTAAAAACAGTTTGTGAGAACAAATTGACTTCTAGATTATTTTGTATTTTTGTATACACAATTTCAAATTATCAGACTGTTCAAGTTTCAGAAAGGACGTGCGCATAAAGTGACAGAAACAGTCTCCAGGTTAACCTGGTTACTTGAGAGATCTCTATACGAGGAGCTGCATGAGCCATGCTGCCAGCTGGCCCCGTCACTGACCTCAGAAGTGGAGGCATTAACTGCCCATTGGCAGTCAATTTTCAGGTTGAGTTTACTGGAACACTGCCCAAAGTTTAAGGGATGAGTGTTGCCTTCTGGGGCAGATGTTCCCCATGGAAACAACAAACACTAGCCACCAGTCAGGTATTTTAGTTCCAGAATTGATGTCAGTGCAAACGTAGAGTCATCTCTGCCTCCGGCTTTCCATCTCTGAGTCAGAGTGAGGCACTGATGCATCTCACTCTGGTTTGGACCAGGAGACAGCATGATGCTTCCAGCTGTTTTCACTTTGGAGGCCGCAGAGTCCATTTTGGAGTAACAAGGATCTATATCAAGGGGTTCCATCATGTTCATTCCTGGAAGACTTGGCCCAGAGGCTGACTCCACCTCAACTCCTTGTTCCGCATAAGTACCTGAGCAATAATGTCCATTCTAGCTTCTTTTCCCACAGCACTTGCCTGTCATTGGAACATGGGCCATCCTGCATGGCCACAGAGCTGGTCTTTAATCAGCTCACCGAGTTATGTCTGATAATTGCCCTAACTGAGGTCATACATGGTTCTTCCTCTGAAGTTCAGATGAATAATCACCATTTGTATAGGGGCTTATAACTCCAGTTGGTCCTGGATACTAAAAGACTAAGGAAATAGAGTAGTCCCTTTGGCAATAAGTCATTTAAACCTCAATCTAATGTTGAACACAAAGAAAATAAATTTTCTTTATGTCCAAAACATTTCACTAAACTTAGAGTAGGGAGGCCAAGGCTCCAGGGCAAGCCATGTTTCATAAGTGTACAGCTTGGCAAACTCACACACTGAGCTCACCCTCACTACTGACACCCAGTCCAGACACAGAGCTTTGCCAGGCCTTGAAAACTGTGCTTGTGATGGTTCCTGGTCATTATCACGGCCCATGCCCCCTAGAGTAACCATTGTCATGACTTCTGACACCACAGATTCCCCACCTCCACTGCTTTTGAACTTTATGAAAATGCTATCATATGTTATATATGCTTCTGATTGGGTATTTCTGCTCCACATAATGTTTGTATAATTCAATGATGCTATTGTGTATAGTTGGTAGTTCATTAAGTATCGTCACTACATAGTGTTCCATTGTGTGAAAATGAAAATAGCACGATCGATTTACCCATGAAGCTATTGAAAGACATCAAGGTAGTCTCAGGTTTTGAGTTATTGTGTATACAGCTTTTATGAACATTCTTGTAGGGTGTGCATATATATGCATTTCTGAGGGAATATTTATTCCTAGAGGTTGAATTGCTAGTTCTTAGGGAATTCATATGTTTACCTATAGCAGGCATTCCCCAATTTCCAAAGTATTTATATCAATTTAAATTCTACCAGCAAGTGGTGTATAAGTGTTTGATAGCTCAACATCCTCATTAATACTTGATACTGTTTGTCTTTTCAACTTTATCTATTGGGTATGTCATTAAACCACATGTTTTATATAGGTAAAATGCATACAGGTTCCATAAACATAGACAAAACATTGATCAAAATAACAAAGTAAAAGCACATAAGTAGCATGTAGAATTCATTCACTCACTTATTTATTCATTCAGTAAGTACAGACATTCAAAGGAGGTTTTACAACAAATGAACAGCTAGGAAATGGAAATGTCAATAAAAAGATTAAAGGGAGATGTTTTTATGCAAATGCAATTATGTTTTTCCTGAAAACTCTGTTTCCATGTGCTCCTCATATGGATGTTAAGTCTCTCTTACAGCTCCAGGCCCAGGGTGATTTCATTATCTTATTTCTTAGCAATAATAATAACAGCAACAACCATAGCAACAGTAGTTTAAGTAATTGAGCTCATTGACTTTCACAACATGCTTTCATTCATGCTTTTGATCTGATTCTTATAATTGTGAGATAAAAGTGGGTTTGTCTCTTCAGTGCACAATCAAGGGGATGGGGGTCCTGAAATAATAAAGGACTTGGGCAAGTGATCAGAACCAATAATAAGAGATGCAATAGATATGGGAATTGAAGCAAGAACTTTAGTCTTCTTAGCCTCCTGATTCACTTATTTACCCTCAACATAGCTCTGCCAATAAAGACATTCGTACAATAACCTGTTTAGTTTTTATTTTGTTTAATCATTGATTTAGAGACCAGATCAAGTTATGTTATTCCCATTTCACAGATGAAGAAAGACAAGCTCTGGGGGAATTTCAGAATTTTCCATTTTTGAATGATCAATTAGCCAATGGGGAAACTCATAGGGGAAACGCTAACATATTGATTAATTCCTTCAATTATGCCTACCAAAATAAAAGTGCTTGGGAAACAGGGAGCAGCCACAACCATATGTATCAGGATGCTTCTGATGGAATAATAAGCATTGTTGTAATCCTAGTTCACATTTCTCTGCCTTTGTTTGGACTCACAATTTCTTCAATGCAGCCAAAGAAAAAGAAGCTCCTATAAGGTGAATGTTATAAAACTTAGATGCTCAAATTTAGAGCAATTCCATACTCAAAAATTCTAGAAGCTTACCTAATTTAAATTAAGTGAATAAATCTTCTTTGTTGCCCCAGGTCCTTCTCTGGTCCACATTCCATAGTAGATAAAAATGTAACTGTACAACATTCATTGATGGCCACTGGATGAGCCCAGGCTTCCAGAACACAGGCAAAAAAAAATCACCAATTTTGATGTAACAGTAGGTGATTACAAAACATGTCAGCACTAGGTGATTTAAAATGGGATTTAAGCCTTTCTTGTTCCCTTTGGATTTTGTTGTTTGGGGATAGGGTGGGTAACAGGAAAGGAGTTTATGGAATATATCCCATGGGTCTTTCTGTAAAAAAGAAAAAAGAGGAAAAAACCTCCCAGTGTTTTCTTATTTCAAGGCCAAATAACAACAAAAAAGCTTTATTGTTTCTTTTGTTAATTCTCCCAACTGTGCTGGAAGTCCCAAGTGGTGAGTCAGCCCAAGTAAATTAAGCTGGTGTATCCAATATTTCACGGAGTCCAAGTTGGAGTAGCATCCTGCCAAGTGGATATGTTTAGTTAGAGGTGTTTGTGTTAATGTACATTTTCTATGTGGTTTGTGTCAGCCCAGTGGCTAAACTCCACTCCTTTGCACTGGCAAGGTACCAATGCCCACTAAACCAGATCATAATGTCCACTGGAACAATTAAATATTTTTTTTAAAATACCAATAATATATGTTAGAGCTATACATTTTGGATACTTAATCATGTAAAGTAAATGTATTGCTCATAAATATGTCCAAAATGAAAAAAATATTTGTTAGTGGTCTCTTCTCAGTCTCACAGGCTACCTGATTAGAAATTGAATTTAAAAAATGAAAAATTTTAAAACTTGCCCAAATAAAAATTGAATATTAATTTTTAAAAAGAATTATTTGTAGATAGAATAAATTCCCTATATGTTGAACCACCCTTGTACATTTCTTATAGGAATTGATTTGTCCAGATCTGGTTTATCTGAATTCTTTACAAAAAAATATCTATAACACAAATATATTTTGGGTCTTAGGACAACTAAATTATCTTATATTTAACTTAAGTCATACAAATAAAGCTCCAATGAATTGCAGATGCAGTAAAACTTGTTCCTGTTCCAAAATATGTCTGGGAAACCAGAGGCAACAGTGGATTTCAACTTAGTATATTGTCAAAAGCAAAATAGCTCGATATGGATGGAGAAAAATGTTCTTAGTTTTTGATTGTTGAATAATGAATTCCTCATTATCTACAAATGTTCAATACAGCTGTCAAAGACAGAACAGGATAGATACAACAAGACTGAAAAAAGCAATATCCTGGGCAGAGATCCCACACGAAGAAACCCAATGTCTACAGCACCTCATCACAAGCGGAAAGAGCATGATTAGTTGGAAAAAGGCATTCCATTTTGGATATTCTAGTAAAAATGCAATCTTTGCATTGCCTGCACTCATTAGAGACTCCAAGAAAGCATGAGAACAAGCTGTGGCCATTTTTTAGAAATGTTCCGTGGAGGAGCAGTAACATATATAAACTTGAAATGTTTTAAACTGTCTTTAGCACCATGGGTGTTTTCTTTTTGTGTGAAAAAAGATAGTAGAGAATAGAAAATGAGTGAGGAGAAATTCTCCTAAAGGAGACAGTCAAGCAATGCAAAGAAAAGAAAACAATATCCAAAGCAATACATTAAGCATGTCAACAGTGGTAACAAGACTGACTGTGGAAATTGAGGAAATATAGAGTGTTGGAGCTTGGCTTTGCTTCTGTGACAGGCAAAGTGATGTTCGTGTTAGAAGAAGCCAGGAGAAAGTCATGAGAGTCAGAATTATTTCATGTGAAAGGAAATTGGTAACAATTAGAGCACTTAGAGAAGGGAAGTTTGGTGATTAATTTTAGAAACCAGGAGTCTTATAAAAGAAAATGAATGGGCCCAGCCAGTGTGGCTCAGTGGTTGAACATTGACCTATGAACCAGGAGGTCACGGTTAGATTCCTGTTCAGGGCTCAATCCCCAGTGTGGGGCATGCAGGAGGCAGCTGATTCTCTGTCATTCTCTCTCTCTCTCTCTCTCTCTATCTCTCTCTCTCTCTCTCTCTCCTTTCTTGTCTGAAATCAATAAAAAATATATTAAAAAATTAATGGGATATTGTGTAGGAAAGGATATACTGCAGCATCCAACTGATGGGGGGGGGGGGGGAATGGAAATATATTCCTTTCCTTCACTTCTTTATTAAGATATTATCCCCTCAAAGTTGTTTAAAATGACCATTCTATTGAAAATTATCATTCATCCCAGCCTCTTTTCCCCTATATTCCTTATCCCTCCTGTCTTGCCATACTTTTTAAAATGTAGCATAAAACCTAAATGTAAATTAGTTTTGCTTTATTTTCTTTATTGAATGACAGCATTTCCTTAGCTGGAGTGGAAGCCCACTGAGGGCAGAGGATTGCTTATTCAGTGATGTGCCTCAAGCATCTAGAACTGCCTGGCATAAAACAAGCACTTGAAAAACATTTGGTGAATGCATGAAAGAATTGGAAACATAATATTCAATGAGGCAAGCCCACATGCTAAACTTTAACTGTGAGATTTCTCATTATAAAATAAGTCACTTAAGCTCACCTTAAACCATCTCTTGGAGCCAACCTACTTTATAGGAGGGTAGCAAACATTAGAGAGAGAATAGAAATTTCTATTAAATGTCATTGAAGAAGAGTATGAGAGCTACGAGTATATGACATGAGGTTGAAATTAGGAACCTGCCTTTGTGGTAAGTCTTCTAAACTGAATAGAATTCTAATATCTCTCTCTCCAAAAGCAAAACAAAACAATGGGTTTGTGCACCTAATCCACAACAGAGACCCATCAAATTCATGAAACTTCTTAATAGCATCTGGAATCCCAACAACTTTTATCAACTGGTGTAGCACAAATATGATGGCTTTTAATCTTGGTAAAGTGCAATTTTAGGAATATCTCCTGAATATTGCCTTAGGCTCCTCAAATTTTTCAAGACCTGTCATGTAAATACATGCTTAACAATCTTATTTAAACAACTTCTTAGTCTACAGCAAGCAAGAGATCAGTGAAACCAATAAAGATATTTCCATATATTCCCTGTAAGCTGGAATGAAGAATTCAAATGCAAATATGATTTCTGTCTTACCCTTATCTCCTTAGTACTCACAGTTCCCATATGATCTGAAGGCTTCTTACTCCAAGCACCTACCTCTTTTGGCTTGAGATCATTCTTTGGTAGAAGGAGCATGCATGGTCTATACATACCAAAAGTGCCTGGGAGTGAGCTGTCCTACACGAGGCCCTCACTAATGATGAACAACAATTGAAGGACAAATGCCCATATCCTCACCCCTTGGTCAGAAAAATTCTGACATATCATCAGTGGAATTCTGCTACAGTTGCTGACAGTGGTGATCTTCTCAGAAATGCACGTTAAATTGCCTGCCTCCCAACCCCTGTCTCACTTCCCTGTCCCTCTATCAGTGCTCCCTGGAATCACATTCTTACACTCAAATTCTCATCTCAGGTTCTGCTTCTGAGGAATCCCAGCCTACGACAAATATATAGTCTATTTTTGAAGATACGTCAATACTTCTAGAAAGCAAAGAACGCCAAGTTAAATGCCAGAATATGTGATAGGAGCTAACTACCTTAAAAGGAGGTTTTAATTTTGATGAAGATGACAGATAGACTTTGTACTTTGGAAAGAAAATGGGATAATTTGCCTGAATATGAGAGATACAGTGGCTTTTCAGCTGGATAGGAGAGGTGGGAGATGCTGTGTATCAGGAAAAGAGCGTAGAAATTTGTGGAATTCAAAAAGGGCATCAGGTTATTTCAGGGATAAGTCTGATAAAAATTGGCCAACCACCAAGTGGCAAACAGAAGAGGCATCATAAAGTGTCTTCTGTTATTCCCCATATGGCCAACCAAAGGTTTTAAAGTTTATAAATAAATGATATTTCTACTTCTGCCCTCTATAATAAATCCCCAGGAATCACAATTTTTGTGTAGTGGATGCCATTGGAGTCCTTTCTTGGGTCACTGTTACTGGCAGGATATACATTTCCCAGCGTCTGTTGGCTATGAATGGCTTTCACCTGCCCAACAACGCTTGGCTGAATAGGAGCCTCCTTGCCAGGGAGATTGCTCACTGGCCCTCCCAATGGCAGCCTGCAACAGATGACTGACTGACTGACATGAATGACAAGGGATGCAAAATGCTGGGCCCCCACACCTCTATGTGGCGGGACTCATATTCCAGAGCTCCCACAGGATCAAGCAAGATAATACACTTAGCATCTCCCACTGACTTACCGTGCTTCTCTCATCCCCTTTCTCATGAAATCACACCTCAGTAAATCACATATGCCCAAATTACAGTCTTAGGTTCTGCTTCCAGAGAACCTGACCCCAGATCCTACATGTATGACAGGAGCGAGCCTTCTTCATAAGCCCACAGGGACCTCTACCTCAGACCTCTACTGACGCTGCAGAAGATTAATAAGGACTTTCCACCTTCCTGAAGCCACCCACTTCATCACTGGCAGTCTTTCTCATAATCTGCTATTAATCTAAGCAGAATACACTGTCTAAAGTGGCCCCATCCATTTAAGAGTTAGCAAGCCACTAACTGATAAGGTGGACGTGACCTCAGGCAGAAACAAACCTTTAATTATAGTAGCACAAAGACATCGGGCCAAACTGCCCCACCCACACACAGTGGAAATAATGAGCAGGTGACTTTCTGAGAGGCCTAAAAATGGATCCTGCACGAAGGCTGGGAAAGAAAAGAGCCATATAACTTTTTATGTACCAAATCTCAGGATCAATTTCAGGGGTTGTTGTGTGGGAGGCCCTTGTTGCAGGTCCTCAGTGCGCTGCCTAACCTTCAGTTAAACTAAAAACAAAGCAAAACAAAGCACAGTCCCACCGTGCCTAATACTCCCCAGATGACTTTAAATGAATACACAGAGACTATTAGCAGAACATGATGTTTTTCTTTCTTTCCTGTTTTTATTTTTTTAAAGGGGCATTCTTCAAATTCATTGTGACATTGCAGCGCCTGCTGATACAATGAGGTATAATGGGGGTCTCTCTCCCTCTGCTATTGTTACAGAACAGAAAGAGTTCATCTACCCGGAGCTAGCAGAACCAAACACTGAGAACTGCAGTGGAGAAATATTGGCTATTTTATTATGAATGGCACCATCCAGAAGTACAGTAAGTTAATGCTCGAAAGCCCAAACTCTCCTATGGGACATAAGTTAGCGATTATATAGGGCAAAATCACAAGACACTGTGGTGCTGGGAGCTGATTTGTTGGAAGTGAGATGAGGGTGATGAATCATTCCTTCAGATCTTGAGGACAGCTCTGAGGTTTATTCAAGTGTCCCTCTGTTTGGTTTCATGGGAAAGTAGCCAGGAGGTAGTTCTACTTTAGGACTCAGGAGCTGAAACATAACTTAGGTCAAGATGTTGTCTTTAGCCTGCCAGAGGTCTGCACCTTGTGACCATTAGTCAGGTCTGGGCTACTGACTTCTGTCTTGCGGGGTGCTGATTATCCAGGGAAAGGCTAGCTCTCTGAGGTGGTGTGGGAGGGTGCGGGGGGAAGAGAGAGAGAGAGAGAGAGAGAGAGAGAGGGAGAGAGATTGATTATTCCTAGAGCTCATATATAAACTAAATTTAACTAAATTTAATCATGTCATAACAACCCTTGATTTCACTAGTATGTGGTTTTTGCTCAATGAACAAAAATGTGCTTCAACATTTTGAGCCCAAGTAGGCTTTAAGTAAGAAGTGTATTTGTAGCTCAGATATGCATGTATGGTTTGTTAATGCATTTTAAACCCAAGAAGTAGTGTTTTGGCCCCTTGGAGACTGCAATATATTTGGGATCCCAGGACTAATCCATAGACCCGCTACATATAAAGCACTCAAAGAGCAGTGTGCTCTACAATGTAATCCAACAATTCTGCTCTTAGGAGTACACCTGACAGAAATGTGAATATATGTTATCAACAGATATAGGTCAGAGCCTTCATTGGTAAAAGCTTCAAGCTGGAAACTACCCAAATGCTAATTTAAGTAAAATTGTGATGTTTGTATATAATAGATTACTATAGAGCCAGAAATCAATAATCTCCCCATATAAATTACCACATGAATGAATTTCTTTTTTTAAATTTATCTTTATTGTTGAAAGTATTACGAATGTCCCCCTTTTTCCCCCATCGACCCCTCTAGCTCACACCTGGACCCCACCAGAAGCCTTCACCACACTATTGTTTGTGGGTTATGCATATATGCATATAAATTCTTTGGCTAATCTCTTCCCACCCACTCACCCCTCCTCCCTGCCTTCCCTCTGAGATATATTGGACTGTTATATGTTTCTGTGTCTCTAGATCTTTTTTGTTCATTAGTTTATTTTGTTCATTAGATTCCACATGACAGTGAGATCATGCGATACTTGTCTTTCTCTGACTGGCTTATTTCGCTTAGCATAATACTCACTAGGTCCCTCCATGCTGTCTCAAAGGGTAATATATCCTTCATTTTTATTGCTACAAAGTGTTCCATGGTATAAATGTACTGCAGTTTTGTTTTTTTTATCCACTCATCTACTGATGAGCACGTGGGCTGTTTCCAGATTTTAACAATTGTAAATTGTGCTGCTATGAACATAGGGTTCATATAGTCTTTCTGATTGGTGTTTCTGGTTTCTTAGGATATATTCCTAGAAGTGGTATTACTGGATCAAGTGGAAGTTCCGTATTTAATTTTTTGAGGAAACTCCATGCTGTTTTCCATAGTGGCTATAGCAGTCTGCATTCCCACCAGCAGTGCACTAGAGTCCCCTTTTCTTCACATCCTCCCAGCACTTGTCATTTGTTGACTTGTTGATGGTAGCCATTCTGACAGATGTGAGGTGATAGCTCATTGTGATCAAATGGCTTTGATCATTTTTTCATGTCTTTTAGCCATCTGTATGTCCCCTTTGGAGAAGTGTCTGTTTAGAGACTTTGCCCATTTTTAATTGGATTATTTTTCTTTTGTTAAGTCATATGAATTCCTTACGTATTTTGGATATTTAACTCCTTATCAGATGCATCATTGGAAAATATGTTCTCCCATACAGTGGGCTCCCTTTTCATCTTGTTGATGGTTTCTTTTGTTGTGCAGAAGCTTTTCATTTTGGTGTAGTCCCATTTGTTTATTTGCTTCTTTCTTTTCCTTGCCCTAGGAGATGACAGCTGGAAGAAGGGAGAGGATATATGCCTGAAGCCCGTGAGAGGCTCCAAGGGGCAAAGAGAGCAAGTCAGGTGGATATATCAAATCAGGGAAAATCAAGAAACAACATAGTCCAACAAGCTGGACAACCTGGATGAAATGGACAAATTCCTAGAAAAATATAATCTTCCAAAACTGAATCAGGAAGAATCAGAAAACCTGAACAAGTCAATAACAACTGATGAATTTGAAGCAGTAATCAAAACACTCCCAGCAAATAAAAGCCCTGGTTCGTACAGCTTCACAGGGGAGTTTAACCAAACGTTTGAAGAACTGACACCTATCCTCCTCAAATTATTCCAAAAAATCCCAGAGGAAGGAATACTTCCAAGCTCTTTTTATAAGGCCAGCATTACCCTAATTCCAAAACCAGATAATGACACTACAAAGAAATAGAATCACAGGCCAATATCCCTGATGAAAATAGGTGCTAAAATCCTCAACAAAATATTAACAAATAAGATCCAGCAATATATCAAAAAGATCATACACCATGACCAAGTGTGATTTATTTCAAAGAAGTAAAACTGGGACAATATTTGCAAATCAATAAATGTGATACATCATATACACAAATTGAAAGGCAAAAATCATCTGATCATATCAATCAGTACAGAAAAAGCATTTGACAAAATCCAACACCCATTTTTGATAAAAACTCTTAGCAAAGTGGGAATAGAGGGATCATACCTCAACATAATAAAGGCCATATATAACAAACCTATAGCCAACATCATACTCAATGGGCAAAAATTAAAACAATTTCCTCTAATAATAGGAACAAGACAGGGATATCTGCTTTCACCACTCTTATTCGACATAGTACTGGACATCCTAGCCACAGTGATCGGACAAGAAGAAAAACATAAAAGGCATCCAAATTGAAAAGGAGGAAGTAAAGCTGTCATGTTTAGCAGATGACATGATACTGTACATAGAAAACCCTAATGACTTCACATACACACACAAAAAAATCTAGATTTAATAAAAGAATTTAGCAATGTAGCAGGATACAAAATTAACACCCATAAATCAATGGCATTTTTATACACCAATTATGAATTCTCAGAAAAAGAAACTAAAAAATAATCCTGTTTACCATTGCAACAAAAAAATTAAGATTTTTAGGACTAGACCTGTACTCGGAAAACTACAGGACATTAAAAAAAGATAGAGGACGATAAAAACAAATGGAAGAATATACCATGTTCATGGATTGGTAGAATTATCATCATTAAAATGTCCACATTACCCAAAATAATCTATAGATCCAATGCAATCCCCATTAAAATACCAATGGCATATTTCACATATCCAGAATAAATACTCCAAAAATGTATATGGAACCAAAAAAGACCCCGAATAGCTGTGGCAATCTTGAAAAGAAGAACGAAGTTGGAGGGATCACAATACTAGATATCAACTTATACTACAAAGCAGCTGCAATCAAAACAGCCTGGTACTGGCACAAGAACAGGCATATAGATCAATGGAACAGAACAGAGACCCCACAAATCAACCCAAACCATCACGCTCAATTAATATTTGCCAAAGGAGGCAAGAGCATATAATGGAGTAAAGACAGTCTCTTCAATAAATGATGTTGGGAAAATTGAAAAGTTACATGAAGAAAAGAATGAAACTAGACCACCAACTTGCACCATACACAAGAATAAACTCAAAATGGATAAAAGATTTAAATATAAGTCGTGAAACCATTTGAATGAACTCCAAAATACAATCTTCACCAAAAAAACACAGACACAAATAAGCATAAAAATTGGCAAAATCAAATCTGTAATGTTACAAGTCAGAACAGTGGTAAACTTTTGAGGGGAAGGGCAATAGTGACTGGAAGGGAGTATGATGGGGTGACACCAGCGCATCAGTAATGTTCCGTTTATTAATTTGGGTGTCAGTTACATGGATGTGTCATTTTGGAAGAAAAAAAACAACCTACCAAACTGTATAGATAAAATTTTGGACCTCTCTGAATTTTAATCTTCAAAAAAGTTTCAAAAGAATATGTTTGCTCAACTGAGCTGAATGTTCCATTATTTGAGGTCATTTGGACTTAGTTTTCTTCCATAAATGTCAATAATAAAATGCCAACTAATTAACAAGACTCCTGTTTTACTCTACATTAGGAAGCACTTGTGAACCAACAGAAACTACCTTTTTTCCCAAGATTCAGAAAGAAACATAACAGCAAAGTATTTGTTTTTATATTTTGGCAGGGAAAATATTATCTTGTTAGGTATTTAAAAGTATAAAGAAATTCTAAAAATTTTATTAACTTATAGAATTTTAAGTTGGGAGGGGACTTAGAGAATAACTAATATAGCCCACACATTTTACAGATAAGAAAACTGACCTCAAGAGGTTAGATCATAGCCCAAGGTCACATGTGTGGTCAGAAGCAGCCCTGGGAGTAGGTCCAAGGTCCAAGGTCCTTTTTCTTTAGACCACACAGACTCCTTGTTTTCCAGACCTTCAAAGAAAGTTCATGAATACATTTAAAATCACACTAAATACATTAAAATTGTGTTTCAGAATTTTAAAAGATCTACTCATTTATCCACTATTACTACAACACATAGGATGTGAACTGGCTCAATTCTCCCCACTCCAATATGTCAATTCTCAGCAAATCAGTAGACTGATGGCATTTCTACTTCAACTTAATGGTTGATTTTAATTAACTTATAGTTTCTGTGCTCACTAAATCTTTTTTTTTTAGCTCATACAAACAGGCTTAAAATAAAGAGGTATTCTCACCAACTAAGACAATGGAGGCCCTCAGGGTCACCTTTTCTTAAAGTAGTAACAGTTGCACATCTCTGGAGGGAATCAAAAAGTCCTTGGGGCAAATATCTCCTAACTCTCTGAAGTTCACTATAGAGATTTCCAACCCTGACTTCTTTCCAGTGCAGTCTGCACAGGATTTTAAGCACATGATGGTGTGGCTCCACCCCAGACCTCCCAAGTTGGATTCTCTAGGGACAGGGTCTGGGCATTCAGATGCTTTAAAAGCCCACTGGTGATTCTGGCACAGTTGTGGTTGGAAAAGGCCAACTCTTTGCTCCTCTGTGTCACAGTTCTCACCACCCTTCTGTGTTTATTCAGATAGGTGAATATTTAACAAATAAAGATATATCTGACAAATGTTCAACTACATCAAACTTGAGTGTCCACTCTTTCCCAAAGGCTCATTGATTACATATCACATATTGGTATATTGCCCACCTGATTGGCTACATCCAGCTGATAGAGCAGTTAGTACTTTATGGGTGGGTGCTATAAATTTCTTAGAGATCCATTAAACTATACTTTTGTATGGGGCGGTCACAGTAGCATTGGTAAAGATCATACACAAATTAAAAGGATAGAAAATCAAAGCAGGCTACGAGAGTGTCAAATAAGAGTAAAAGAGTCAGCCAGGGCTCTGAGTCCAAAGTCAGCGGAGTTTTCAGATGGTCAAGGAAGGCTGAATGGATGAAATAAAAATGGATTGTCAAACTGAAACTCATCATATTTGAACTTTTGTTATAAAGTAAAGACACATCTGCTATAGCATTCTACCTTATATAACTAAATGAGTGTTACTAACCACATTGCTATAAAACAGGGGTGGGGAACGTTCACCCCGCAGGCCATATAAGGCCCTCGAAATCATTTGGTCTGCCCCTACCAAAGCATTAGGGGTGAGTTAATTAAATGTTTGACCAAATATAACAAGCTAATTTTTAAGTTAATGATTTTGTATGGCCTGTGAATGATCTTATGAATATCCAATTGGCCCTTGGCAGAAAAAAGATTTAGAATAATTTGAACTCTGTTAACAGAGACCTAAGAGACATAAAGTATTGACATTATCAAGCATCAATAATTAATTAGTTATTGGCCCTTATTAACTAGTTCGCTAACTAATTCATAGTTATTTTGTTCACTATGCAGTAGTTTTAAGTATAACTGAGATTTCAAAATAACTGTTTCAACAGTTTATATCTAGTGGGATGGCAGATGTGCAAACAGATAGTGTAATATGGAGCTAAGATAAAATTCAAGGACAAAGGCTATGGTATTCAGGGAAGAGTTCCTACCCCAGAGAGATCTGGTCATGTAAAGTAATTCCTTAGGTAAGTCTAAAATAATAAGCAGAAAAAGGTAAAACAAGAAGAGTCACATTTACACATAGGCAGAGGCCCTAAAGTATAGGATGAGACAGATATTGCTGATTTTATATAATGTCAGACAGTTAAGTATGATATGAACATAGAGCTCAGGAATCTAGGGAACTCCCATCTCCTTAGCTCCCAAGTTATCATCTTATCCCACCTCTCATCTAATTTGGACACATATGTGTCTTAAGAGTTCCTTGAGGAAAGGGGACATGTCTACCTGGTTTGCAAATATATCCCATGGTCTACCCTGTGGTAGGTTCTCAATACATACTTCTGAATGAGTACATTTTTTCTAGCTCTGTCCTATTGTAACTGAGAAAACCGAGGTCCAGGGAGCTACAGTGGTCAGTGTAAAATCACACACTATTTAGTGGCTGAACCAGATATTAAAATAAGATATTGGGATCTATGCTGTGTCTAACTCTGCTGCAACAAACCCACCCCCACCCCCACCCCCCCCCCCCGCCCATGATAATCCTGAATTGTGGGACTCTTCCCAGCTTTCTGTGAATGTACTCAAAGAGAATGAAAAACTTACTTGAATCTTGATTTCTTAAAGTAGGTGTTGCTTGCTGGCATTATGAATTCACCATAGAGAATGAGTCTGAACCAATAATCCTGTGATTCAGGAAAATTATAGTAACTCAACCCATTTTAAAAGTTGGCCACTGATAGCATAAAATAAGTGATTTTTTAATAAAATTTACAATATTATGAGTATAATTAAATAAGCAATTTAATCAGATTATAATGGAAAAAAATAATCCAAATGCACCCCTAAAGTGGTGAATCATTGCACATTGAGTTCTAAGGACTGTATCAAAGACAAAAAAAAAAAAAATGAAAGCATCATCATATAGCATTGAAGATAGAATCAGTAAGATCTTATCAACCCTCAAACACCAACACCCAGACATTAATGGTATATTTCTGTCGGATCCATGGTGTCACAGAAACAACACTATTTTTGAGCAATAGCTGTCTGCACAAGAGGAAAGCCAATAGTAACCTTCAATTGGAGTTTATAATTCTTGTTGAGGCTTAGTTCCCTTATCCTCTGTTATGAAACTGGTATGCATAGCTCTATTATATAACAGTCCCACCACCCCCAATTTTTAAAAGTGATTTACAATAAAACCATCCATCACAGTCATGCTGCTGTACCCTGGGCACACCCTTGTTACTCAGAATCTAACACAATTCACATTACCAGACATTTAGTGTATGCTGGCCATATCCTGGCTCTGTGCTTAGACTGGGACTGCAGAGGTGGACCCTCAAAGAGCTCTTCAGAATGGAGGGGAGAATAAACTCCTACAATCCATGAATGTAAAAGAATGAAAAAGCTTATCAGAGGTGCAAAGTAGGACACCTGTGTGCAAAGGGGTGATTAAGGCCAACCAGGAGAGGAGGACATTTGGGGAGGAGGAATTATTATTTAGGTGGTCTTTGAATATTTCTTAGGATTTCAAGTAGGTTCCTTGAATGTTCCACAAACATGTTTGTGTTTTTTCTATAAGCCATGGGGAACCCTTTCAGACAAATAAGCAGGATTGTTTAAGCAAAAGTGGCCACTGATATTAGGGGGAAGCATTCAGCCCACGGGCTATATAAGGCCCACGAAAACATTTGGTTTGGTCCTGCCAAAGCATTAGGCATTAGGGATGAATTAACTAAATGTTTAACCAAATACAGCAGGCTAATTTTTAAGTTGACAAGTTTGTATAGCCTGCAAATGATGTTATGAATATCCAAATGGCCCTTGGCAGAAAAAAAGGTTCCCTACCCCTGGTTTAAGGGAAGAGCTCTGGCAGCAGGACAATTGGAGAAGCCAGGATGAAAGGCAGAGGAAAGAGTTAAGAGGTTCTTTGGGAAATGTACAGCTTTGCTCCTCAAAGCAGCCTCTGTATCGCCAGGGAGTCTTTTAGAAATACAGAATTTCAGGCTCCATCCCAGATCTACTAACTTGGAATCTCTACTTTAGTGAGATTCCCCAGCATGAAAAGCACTTGTCTATTGAAAATGTTGTGTATCCCCAGCTTGGCAAACCTGGAACTCTAAGACTCGAGACTGGCTCAAGGCTGTGAGTGAGGAGCAAAGGAAATCTAAAGTTAATATACTGGTCAGGGGTAAACGCTGGAAGTGGTGGATCATTTAAAGAATTGCTCAGAAATGAAAGGGCCACAGAAGTGAGCAGGAAAAACCAGGTCATGGCTGGTGTCAGGGTATCTGGAGCGATACCAAAAGGCACTGATGGGGGAAAGGAACCTTATGGAACAGCTGCCAGAGAGGTTGTGAGTGAGGGGTGGGTCCACGTGGGAGTGGGAGGTGGGGGCTTGTGGGACTTACATGTACCAGGTGCCAAGTACTGCTAATTGGGGAATAGAAAGCAGGTAACTTCAGAGACATAAGGGAGGGACGAAATTAGTGTACAGCATGAGAAAGATGTTGAAGATCACACTTATGATTCCAAGCTGCTGGATTACAGAAGGTGATATCAAGCTCAGGTGAAGTTCAATGCCTGGAATTTACACAACTGTATATCACCTATGAGCAAACTTTGTTTAAAAAGTGCACCAGTAACTTTGTATGGGATCCTTTAAGAATGATTAAAAATATCTAATGTTTATTGTGCACTTTCATTTTGAGACACATAATGACCCACGAAGTGGGCTCCGTTATTATTCCCATTTTACAGACAAAGAAACTGAGGCATTTAAAGGTTACTTAACTTGATCAAGGCAAAAATCAGTGTCAAGGTCAAGGTTTGGACCTGGTAGTAATGTTACAGCTTATAATCATCATCACTATGCTGGGCTACACTACCTCCCTTCTCACACATCTTTATCCTGTGGTCTAACCTGCAGGGCATTTCAAAGAGGAGTACCCAATTTTTGCACACACACACACACAGAAAAGCGTTAGAAAAGATTTGTCAATTCCTTGAAACACAGTATATCTCTAAATTCCAGAAATCATTTCACTGAATTAAAAAGAAATATTTCTGAGAAATAACAAAATAGCTATACAAATAGGGATAGAGTCAATTCTTATTACCTGTTAATTAGTGATAGTGTTAACAGGAGCCATTGACATCCTCCAGTATCCCATAAACTTTACTATGATCAGCCAGGTCCATAATTTATCTCTCACGACTCTCTAATTTGGATGCCCACTTTCCATGAGCAAATCATACAATACGTGCATCCATTGCCCCATCTGGAAGCTGAGGTTAGTGAGGATACTTACTTCAAAGTATTGTTGGAAGGAACAGAATGACAGTTTATGAGGAGCACATGGTGAACAGAGAATGATCCAACAATCATCAGATCAGCAGTCAAACCAACACATAAAAATTTAATTGGAAATGGTGACTCCTCTTTTACGAACTGTCCTCCAAACTATAGCATATCTGTCTCTTTCTCCATGTCGCTCAGTTGTGGGTTGAAAAATGAAGCCCAGGTTGGCAGAAAAAATCTCCTTGTAGTTTTCTTTAAATGAGATCCAGAGGGTTCCTCCCCCCACACCCCCCACTGTTATTTACTCTGGCATGCAAAGTTAGCAGTAAGAATTATTAGCAAAAACCCCAAAATCACATGGATATCAATAGAATAAAAGCCTTCCAAGATTCCATATCCTGCTTATGCTTCAAATCCAGAAACATCACTGACCTCCTTTTAGCCCTGACTGATGACAATGCAGATATTTCAGGCTGCAACTGCCAGTTCATTGCAGTCTGTCTGAGGTTGCTTTCCCTTGGACTATTTTTGCTCACATGGTTGCGCTCAGCCGCAGACATTCAAATGGAAACCAGAAAGATCCAAATACTTGGGAGAAACCTATAAACAAATGTAGGAAGAAGCATCCAGTCTGGCCATGGCACCCACAAAAGTTTTCTGTAGACAGAATATAAGGGGCTGAGTTCCCAACACCTACTACATGAGGACTTGACTAATTCTTTCTTAGGGATACTCAGCTACTTCACAGGGATGGAAGGATAGACACTAAGAGGAGCAGGTTGGGGAGAGCCTATCCAGTGTGTGCCTATGGAGAAAATACAAATTGGGCCATATTGATTTATTTTTAAAATCAAAATCAAACAAAACAAGTCCCTAGGAGCCCTGGCCAGGTAGCTCAGTTGGTTAGTGTCATCCCAATATGCCAAGGTTTTGGGTTCGATCCCTGTTCAGGTCACATACAAGAATCAACCAATGAATGTATAAACAACAAAACCCAAAATCTCTCTCTCTCTCTCTCTCTCTCTCTCTCTCTCTCTCTCTTTCATCAATAAATTAAAATTTAAAAAAAACCCAGATCCCTAGGTTTAGAAACCTACAGAAAAATATCAAGCCATTGAGTTATCATTTAGGTAAGAAAAGAATGATTACAATAGATTCTAAACATTGTATGAGAAGTATTCATTTGGGGATCAATAATGACCCCAAACCCAGGTTGTAAATATCTAAACACCATTCACCACAGAGAACTGTCTAATTCTGCAGAACTCATAAATGCAGCCCTACACTTGGCACAGAGCCTTCCAAATTTTTATCCTTTTCCCCCCAAAGTATCAGGCTCTTTCTCCTCTCCTCCCTAACCCATCATGATTGGACCACCATCAGCCAAGAAATTGATGCAAAATAAGGAAAGGATGGAACTCACACCACAAGGCTACCCTGACAAAATCTTCTAATTGGAACATAAACTGAACTTACCAGAGGCTTCCTGCATCACAGTCTTGGTTCATACTCACTCACCAGCGTGCTGTCATCTTTGAAGGAGTTTCACCCACAAGACCCCAATGCTTGCATTGTAGAAAGAAATAAAATGTTATATGGGACCTTACTGTCTTTACTTCATGAAATATTGGGCCATTCGTTCTAAAAAAGCAAAAGGAAAATAAACACAAATAACAATCCCACCCAAAACTGGAAGGAATCCTTGCTTTCATGAGTGGCCAAATCTTTAAATGTGTGTCGTGTGTGTGTGTGTGTGTGTGTGTGTGTTAAGAACCATTTATTGATTTTTCAGAGAGGAAGGGAGAGGGGAGAGGGAAAGAGAAACATCAATATGAGAGTATAACACCAGGGATTGAGCTCTTGATTGGGAATAGAACTGGCATCCTCCTGGTTCATAGGATGATGCCCAACCAACTGAGCCACACTGGTCAGAGCTATTAAATACATCTTTTTCACATTACCTGGAAAATGATGTGTAGCCCTAGCTGGTTTTGCTCAATGCATAGAGCGTCAGCCTGCAGACTGAAGAGTCCCGGGTTCAATTCCCATCAAGGGCACGTACCTCAGTTGCAGGCTCCCAGCCCTGGTCGGGGCATGCAGGAGGCAACCAATCAATGTGTCTCTCTCACTTCGATATTTCTCTCTCCCTCCCTCTTTTCCGTTCTCTCTAAAAATCAATGGAAAAATATCCTCCTGTGAGGTATATATATATATATATCTCCAACCAAAACAAAATAAGCTTATAGAACATTTTTACCTTTTCACCTTCCAACAAATTGGCTGTTTTTCCATTCAAACAATAACCTTATTGTTTGTTCTGAAGTACAGTATATGACTAGTCATACTTTAGGAAGTGAATGAATTGTTGTGTTGTCAACAAGATCTTTTTTCACAACATACCTATTATTTCTAGGAATTCTTTCCAGAGTTAGAAACGTTGAAGAAAATGCACACTGCTTTCATCTACTTTCATTATTCTGAGTTCTCCTGGTGTTTAGAGTAGGGTTGCTTAGCAATGTGAAATTAGTAGTAGTAGTATTTTTACTAGTTTCTGAGTGTATACTGTTCTACCCTTGTCCAAGTCTGATCAGAATGTTGGTCCATGATATTTTCTGTGTTTTATTTAAGCCCAGGTTACCCTCTGGAAGGGTTCAGTTTACCTTCTCTTGCAGGGGTATATGGAGACATGGTAAAGGCTTAGGCCTGAATCCTTCCCTTTTTTCCTTCTCTCACAGCCAAGAAGAAGAGCTATCAGTCCTCAAGCTTTGTCTGATCTGGATGATTCCCCCTTTATAATGAACAAAAACAGGTCTTTTAGTTATAAGTCAGAAAAAAAGTTCAGTGCAAAAATATGTGGAGCTGAGACAACTATTCACTATTTTGCCAAGACTGTCCCAAACAGAAAAGTACTCATATGTTCCTGCTCTGTTCATCAATAGCCATAAAGAAAAAGTCAGACAGAGATACTCATGCATGAAATAAGCTCCATGCAGCGTTCATTTCCATTCTCAGCCAAAGTCATGGCCACACTAATAAACTCTACCTTCACATTTATCATGTGGAACAATTACCACATGGGCCAGCACTTCCCCTTCATTTTTATTTGCTTTTCATCCTATAGTCCTCCATTTCTTTATTTTCTTTAAATTTGGAAGGGATGATGCAGTATGAAAAATAAAGTGTATCCCTAGCTCCTTGGTATGTGCAGAATTCTAGGGCCAGATCAGATTTCGTTTAAGACTCCCATATGCATGTATGAATATGTTTACTTGAAACCTTGCCGATATCTACATACAAATGATGAGTAATGATTCTAAGAGAAAAATAAAATCCTCCACTCTGTTCATTCCCTCTTCTGGGTGACAAACCGGTATGCACAGAGGCTAAATGCTCTTCTCCACCTCACTCTCCCATCCCTTTTCAGGCTAGCCCGGGCATATTCTCATGGAGAAGGCAGACGTGCACCAGTGGAAGGAGAAACATGCAAGTGCAGTTGGTTTTTAAGCCTCTGTGTGTGTGTCCTACCTGCTAACATATCAGTGGCAAAAATTGGTCCCAGGGCTACATGTGGAATCAATAGGGACAGAAATAGACTACACACTTTGTATATCACAAGGTGTGTATACACTAAGGAGAAAATGATTCGGGTCACTAATGCAGTGAATCTGTGACAGTCAAGATGTACCCATATCACACATATAGATCCAGAGATTTATTCAGAGTTGAAACAAGAATTCTAAACTTATGGTTTGCTCCTCTTTTTATGATACCTACTCTCTTTATTTTACTATCGAGCAATGATATGACTGAAAAGGTACACTTTAATCAGTTTCCGTGTTATCAAACACAATCCATATTCTCTAAAATAGTACCTAAGAATATTATGTCTATAAAATATATGTGAACAACTTTGAACCTGGCCAGTGTGGCTCAGTTGGAGTGATGTCTCATACACTGAAAGGTCACAGGTTCGATTCCCAGTCAGGGCACATACCTAGGTTTTGGGCCTGTAAGAGAGGCAACCAATTGATGTTTCTCATCTCTCTCTCTCTCTCTCTTCCTCTCTCTAAAATCAATGAACATGTCCTGGGGCCAGGATGGAAAGAAAATAAGTAAAATAAAATATATGTGTACAACTTTGAACCAAACATGAAAAACTTTATTCTCCATTTAGGAACTAAGATGTTATGCTATTGCAGAGTACAATGCAGGTCAGTCAACTATCAGAAAAAGAGAAGCATGGCCGAAACCGGTTTGGCTCAGTGGATAGAGCGTCGGCGTGCGGACTGAAAGGTCCCGGGTTCGATTCCGGTCAAGGGCATGTGCCTGGGTTGCGGGCGCATCCCCGGTGGGGGATGTGCAGGGGGCAGCTGGTCGATGTTTCTCTCTCATCGATGTTTCTAACTCTCTATCTCTCTCCCTTCCTCTCTGCAAAAAATCAATAAAATATATTAAAAAAAAAAAGAGAAGCATGAACTATGAAGGCTGGAGATGCAATCTGCTTAGAGTTTCCAGATTTAGCAAATAAAAATACAATGTGCCAGATGAAATAAGAATTTAATAAATAATTGTTTGATATATCTTGCACATTTTTGGGGATATACTTATGCACTGATCTGAAATTCAAATTTAACTGAGCATACTCTATTTTACCTGGCCATCAAAAATCTAGGAGCCCTACCCGGCTTGACTAAGTGAATAGAGCATTAGCCTGCAGACTGAAGCATTTCCGGTTTGATTCCAGTCAAGGACACATGTCTGGGTTGTGGGCTCTATCCCCAGTAGCGGGTGTGCAAGAGGCAGCCCATCAATGATTCTCTCTCATCATTGATGTTTCTATCTCTCTCTCCCTCTCCCTCTCTGAAATAGGATAATTTTTTTAAAATCTGCTAGGAACTTTAAGAAACACACAAATCATAACCAACAATGCATTATATACATACATATATAATATTAATAATTATTATTCCTAATTTTTTTCCAGAGCAGTACCTGTAAATATTCAGAATAAATTCACTAATATTATAAGAATTATTGTCATATTTGGCATATTAATTATTATCTTCCAATACAAACTTTCCCAAAAAATTACATACATAAGAAAGCATGATACAATTTCATATGCATATATGGTAATTAATTCCATGATACAGTTTGAGTGCATTGGAATTGAGCCTCGTAAATGCACAATAAATGTTAAGATTCGGGTGCCTTTGATGGGCTAGAAAATTGAAAACATAGAATAGGAACTTTCTATATTCCACAAGCCACTATGAAAGAGGCTGGTCCACAGAGTGTTTGTGATAAGAGAATATGGATTCAGTGGTCTCAATAATTTCTTTTCAGTGCCTTTCCTTGCTCTACCAGCAAGGAGACAATGCCCAGTGGATTCTGTGATCCCTCTCTCTCTACAAACTCCAGCCACAATACCTGTGGCCCCCATGTCAAAGGACAATGTTTGAAGGGAATAAATAATTGGGCATTTGAGAGAGTTCAAAATTTTAAAATAAATAAGTAAAATAACATTTAAATTTAAAAAAATAAATACAAGAGATTAAAGTCTATATGATTTGTAGATGAGATGAATAGTTAATTACTGTCTGGTTCTATCAACAGTTATCAGTTGGAAAGATTAAAAGTAATCAACAGCAACAACAAAAATTTTTTCCCTGAATATGGCCAAGCTCTCTGTTGAAGCTGGTTTCCATGAAATATTTGTTAATTTCATTTATAAAAGCCAAAGCCCAGCTCAGCCCGAGTGGCTCAGTGGTTGAGCGTCAATCTACCTATGAACCAGGAGGTCACAGTTCAATTCCTGGTCAGGGCACATGCGCAGGTTGTGAGCTCAGTCCATGGTACAAGAGGCAGCCAATTGATGATTCTCTCTCATAATTGATGTCTCTCTCTCTCTCCCTCCCTCCTTCTCCCTCCCTCTCTGAAATCAATAAAAATATATTAAAAAAAGAAAAATCCAAAGCCCAAGACTGCTGTCTGGGGCCCCCAACAGGAGCTGTGTATGCACAGGTGGGCTCTCTGCCAGTGTAGAGTGTCATATGGACTAGAATCTTGTATATAAACATTGTTTAAATCTCTAATGATCCAAATTTAAAAAAAAATTATGGCTTCAATATTCTTATTACAAAACAAATACTGAACTTCCTGTGTTCAGTTCCTGTATTCAGACTACGGGCCTTCTTGTTGGCCAGTGGACGTGAGCAGGGGTTTGTTTCACCATTTTCATTGTCAAAGTTTTCACGTCTGCTAGGGAAAGGGGAGAGAAGGTTGCCATTGAAAATGAATTGGCTCTGTTATACACTTTATTGTCCCTGGACTGGGGCATTATATTTTTAAAAATTTTTATGATACAGAAGGCTTGTTTCTAAGTTAAATATTATATATTAATGGACATATAAGTATCTTATGAATATGTTGGATATTACATAGAATGTGTGCTATAATTATATACAGAATAAATACAAAATAGTGGTAAATAAAAACAGTGGTATAAATGACAGTATATTCCAATATAAATATTGCTTATCATAATTAATAATACAGGTTCCTCAACTGAAAATAGTGTTCCTGTGAAAAATTTTGAAAGTCAAAATGTCAAAAAGAAGTAATTGCCATTAATTTATATAGAAAAATGTTTGCCCATTCCCAGACCCCCAAAATAACCTAGCAAATTATACAAAAGAACACATAAAACCTAAAATAACACTAACATATAGAAAAGCTGGAATATGAAAAGTACACAGGTTGTATAAAGTAGAAATAACATATGTACAGTGTAGTTTCACTTACCAGAATCAGGAAGACAGTGAGCATACTGGCAGGCTGAGCATTGGAGATGATGGTGTGTTAAGCTGAGTTGTCTGAGGATGGGGTGGTGGGAGTTACAGGAGACTGTTATGTAGGAGAGAGAGGGAGAGGTGATCTATTAACATCTTATCATTGTCTGAATCATCAGGACAAGCAGGTCACTAATGTCTACACCTTCTTTAATGTCTGTCTGCCTCAATGTGGAAGGTCAAGGTTCTTTGCTATGGTTGGTTGGAAGGCTTGAAACAGGACAGTCAGTATACTTGACTGCTTAGCCTCATGCATTTTTCTATCATACAGACTTTGTAGGTACTCAAAACTTTCTGCAAACCTGCCCTACACCTACATGCCCTTTTGAGATTAAAGTCATATATTTCTGAAACTTTAGAACACATCTTGCTAGCATGTGCACAAAACAAATTGAGATAAATCACAGATGCTCACAGACACAGTTCAAAGCCATGGGGGCTTGATGCTCAGATGCTGCATGTGGTGCCTGGGGAAGGGGCCTCCTGGTGCCACTCTCACTGCGTGAGATGAATCTGCCTACAATGCCTGCTGCAAAACAAATGCTGAACGTTATTTTCAGTTTTCACCTTTTTTCCCAAAAGTGAAAATCCTCTTTGGGTTTCTTTCAATTAACAAACATAGATACTAATATAGGTCTTTTGTAAAAGTGAAGTGATGAAACAAACTTTTGAAGAGCAAGGGCTACCTGCATATGTTAAAAGGAAAAAAAATATGGAAGGAAATGGTAAGCGAGAATATTCCTTTTCTTTTCCTGGCTGCTATTCAGTTCCCAAATATCTCCCACAACTTTTTGCCCCTTCCCAACCCAAAGACAGGCAATGAGAGAAGTAGACATATTTTTTTTCACTCCACCAATAAGGAAGTCTCTTTCGGGCATCTTCCAAGTGCTCTCTACTGTGCTACATAAAGTGGAGGATAAAGAGCAAGTGTGAGATATGTTGCTGGTCTCCAGCAGCTTATGGTCTGTTATGACATCCCCACAGTGGCTCTGCCAGGAGGTTTTGTCATTTGTATAAAAATCTACTCTTACTGTTCACATAGTGGCCAATAGTCAATGTGGATCCCATTTGGGTAGCTAAGGTGAGAACCACTGAGATAAAGGGCAGTCTCATCCACCTTGTATCATAAAAATTATCTATCAAGGACTCACCATGTTCCATTACAAACATGAATATTTGTTTGACATTGAGTGTGGGTGTATGTGTGTACATGCACACACATATGTAACAAAGAGAGAGGAAGAAATTTAACTTAAATAGCTTCAACATGAGTTTTAATAACAGTAACCTCAAAAGGTCAATGTAGCACCAAGTGATCCCCAGTTGAGTGTTTAATCACCAAAGGAAGGGACAATTAAGGAATTAAAGATCAGAGTGTATGTTTGATAAAATATGGAACACACAATCGTTTAATTGACTGCTTGCTGTTGTTATTTATTTTGTTCAGTTTGGTTTTCCAATGTTAACTGGTTGTGAATGTCATTTAATTCCTAGCTCAGGACATCACTTATGCCTGGGAAGAATGTGGCTTTTTGATGGAAAACTTACCTGTGTGTAATATTCATGTAGACTTCAATCCTATTAAAATAAGATGCTTTATTTAGCCAATGAGTTGGAATTTAAAATAATTCCTTTATGCTAAAGTCATCCCTGTTTCTCATTTCAAAACTAACCCAAATATCTTTAGGACCAAAGAGAGCTTTCAATCAGCACTTTGTCAAACCCTAGAATGTTGTTAAAACTAACATGTTTTTCCTTTGTTTTCTTACACATACCTTTTACTTAGTGATTATCTAGCAAGTATTTTCCATATAAACAAATGGCAGAGCCAAGAGGCTGTGACAAATGAGGCTATTCACACCTACTACATGGCATCAAGTGAGCAAAAGTTGTCAGCAAGGTCAATGAGGAACAATAGTGGATTTCGTATCTTAAGACCAAGTTTCAATGTCAGTTTTGCTTCTTGCTTGATTGATATTAGATAGGTTTTCCAATACCTTCTGGGTCCAATCCTCAGTCTTAAAGATGACATGAGGCATGTAGTGTTAGGGGAGTGTTGTATGAGAGAAGGTACATAAAAATGCTTTACTGGACAGCAACTAAATGATGTTAGGGCAGCGGTTCTCAACCTGTGGGTCGTGACCCCTTTGGGGGTCGAACGATCCTTTCACAGGGGTCGCCTAAGACCATTGGAAAACACATATATAATTACATATTGTTTTTGTGATTAATCACTATGCTTTAATTATGTTCAATTTGTAACAATGAAAATACATCCTGCATATCAGATATTTACATCACAATTCATAAAAGTAGCAAAATTACAGTTATGAAGTAGCAACGAAAATAATTTTATGGTTGGGGGTCACCACAACATGAGGAACTGTGTTAAAGGGTTGAGGCATTAGGAAGGTTGAGAACCACTGTGTTAGAGGAATGCTGTAGCATGGCTCTGCAATTCCATAAAAAGGGGCAGAACTACCCCCAGAAGTCTTCTGAAGATATCTGTCAAATGGCATAATCTTTGTTCTCTCTTGACCCCCAGGACTCTGTCAATCACTTTGCACTGCAGTCACCCTGATGACAGCCATTCTGAGTTTCTGTTGCTCAATCCTTAACAACTGCCCGAATCAACCACAATAAAATGAGGAATATTTTTTTATTTAAAAAACAATAACAAGATGATATTGATGTTTGGGAGAATTTAAGTCAATAATACGTAGAAATGCATTAATTTATTCCCTATCAGCTTAAACATATTAAGTGGCTTAGTTTTAAAACCACATCTATAATAAGAGACTTTACATAAGATTTGAAGTTAAATGTATATAGAAACGTTGAAAATTTTAAGGAAATATACTGAACAACTAGACTAATAAAAATCACTGTAATTAAGCATTTAATTCTGCACTGAACTTCCTACAAACTAAGTTGAAATAAAAAAAGAAATTATATAATTCTTATTATAAAATATCTCAATAAAATTATTAATGTAAGACACCCTTATTTCTGGGAATAAATTGTAAAGGGGATTTATCTATTTTTATTGGGATATAATTGACATATAACATTGTATTTTATGTTATATAATTATATGTTTCAGGTGCACAACATAATGACTTGATATTTGTTTATGTTACAAAATGATCAGCACAATAAGTTTAGTTAACATCTATCACCACACAGTTATAATTTTTTTTTCTTGTGGTAAGAACTTTTAAGATCCACTCTCTTAGAAACTTTCCAATATGCAATATAGTATTATTAACTAATAGTGGCCCGGTGCACAGATTTGTACATCGGTAAGTCCCTTGGCCTGGCCTGCAGGGATCAGTGAACCACTGCACTACAGTCTGGCCTTACCCACCAGCTCATGGCAGGGGGGTGGGCGTGGGGGCGCACAGGGGGAGTATCTGGGGGAGAGGCTCATGCAGCTGCAGCTGCACTCACCAGCCGTGAGCCTGGGTTCCAGCAGCACTCCCACTGTGGGAGCATACTAACCACCAGAGGGCAGCACCTGCATTGAGTGTCTGCCCCCTGGTGGTCAGTGTGCATCATAGCTACCGACCGGTCATCTGATCATCTGGTTGCTTAGGGTTTTATATATATACTAGAGGCCTGGTGCATAAAAATTTGTGAACTCGGGGGGGAAAGGGGGGTCCCTCAGCCCGGCCTGTGCCCTCTCGCAATCTGGGACCCCTCGGAAGATAACGACCTGCTGGCTTAGGCCTGCTCCAGGGTGGCAGAGGACAGGCCCAATCCCTAGGTGCAGCCCCTGGTCAGGCTCAGAGCAGGGCTGATTGGGGAGTTGGGGCACCGCCCCCTGTCATGCACAGAGCAGGGCGGATCTGGAGGTTGCAATGCCACCCTCAGTCACGCTCAGGGTAGGGCCGATTGAGGGGTTGGGGCACCGCCCCCTGTCACACTCAAGGCAGGGTCGATGGGGAGGTTGAGGCACCACCCCCTGTCACGTACAGAGCAGGGTCAATCAGGGAGTTGGGGCACTGCCCCCTGTCATTCACAGAGCAGGGCCCATCAGGGGGGTTGGGGCTCTGTACCCTGTCACACACAGAGCAGGGTCGATCAGGGGGTTGGGGAGCTCCCCCCTGTCACTCACAGAGTAGGGCCGATAGGGGAGTTGGGGCGCCGCGCCCTGTCACACTCAGGGAAGGGCTGATGGGGAAGTTATGTCTCTACCCCGTCACACACAGAGCAGGGCCCGTGGGGGTAGGGGGGTGTTGGGGCATAGCACCCTGTCACACACAGAGCAGGGCGGATCAGGGGGTTGGGACGCCGCACCCTGTCACACACAGAGCAGGGCCGATCAGGGGTTGGGGCACTCCCCCCTGTCACACTCAGGACAGGGCTGATGGGGAGGTTGCGGCTCCACTCCATCACACACAGAGCCACAGGGTGATCAGGGGGTTTGGGCACTGCCCCCTGTCACTCTGATCCCGGTGCTGGGAGGCATATTACCCTTTTACTATATAGGATAGAGGCCTGGTGCACGGGTGGGGGCTGGCTGGTTTGCCCTGAAGGGTGTCATGGATCAGGGTGGGGGTCCCGCTTGGGTGCCTGACCAGCCTGGGTGAGGGGCTGATGGCTGTTTGCAGCTGGTCACACCCCCTTCAGAGTCGGGGTCCCCACTAGGGTGCCTGGCCAGTCTGGGTGAGGGGCTGAGGGCTGTTTTCAGTCTGGCGGGTGACTGAAGCTCCCAATCGTTCCATTTTTTCTTTTTTTTTTTTTAATTCTGGGCCAGTTTTAGCTCTGAGGCTTGGCTCCAGCCCTGAGGCCTCAGCTGCTGAAAGCAGGTATCTGGTTTGTTTGGGTTCTATAATCGAAACACTGTTTCAACTCCAGCTCTGAGATCCTGGCTGGCTGAAAGCAGGTTTCTGTGGTTTTGTTTAGCTTCTATATTTGTAACAATGTTTCAAACTGCAAGCTCAGAGGCCGGCAGTGGCAAGCGGGGAACGTTGGCTTCCTCCATCACTGAAGCAAGCAAGCCTCATGTTCTCTTCAAGCTGCCTGGCTGCCGGACGCCATCTTGGCTGGCAGTTAATTTGCATATTGCCCTGATAGCCAATGGGAAGGGTAGCAGAGGTATGGCTAATTACCATGTTTCTCTTTTATTAGATAGGATAGACTAGGGGCCCAGTGCACAAAATTCATGCATGGGGGAGGGTTCCTCAGCCCAGCCTGCCCCCTCTCACATACTGGGAGCCCTCAGGGGATGTCCTACTGACGGCTTAGGCCCGCTCCCTGCTCTCTTTTGGGGAGCAGGCCTAAGATGGAGTCTGGCCTCCTTTGTGGGAGGTGACCAGGCTGATCAGGGAGAGGCACCAGCCCCATCACCTCGCTGCTGCAGCCACTGCCAGTCACCGCAGCCACCAAGGTGTTTTCATCAACACAGACTCCAGTCCCTTCACCATGAAAAAATGACAACTTCTTTAGGCATTTTCAAGATGTGTCTTTCATAGGATATGACATTTCTTTTTTTATTCTTTTTTGTATCCTCACCTGTTTCCATTGATTTTTAGAGAATGTGGAAGAGAAAGGTAAAGACAGAGAGAAACATCAAAGTGAGAGGAACACTTTGATTTTTTGCCTCCTGCATGAGCCCTGACCTGGGTCCTGGCCAGGGAGGAGCCTGCAACCTAGGTACATGCCCTTGGTCAGAATTGAACCCAGACTCTGCTGTCAGCAGGCTGAGGCATTATCCAGTGCACCAAACCAGCTAGGGCAGGATATGACATTTCTTAGCCCTCCAGCAGCAGACCTTCATTTTTTTTTCTCCAGGATTGTGGTGGAAAAACCCTAGATCATCTTTTTGGATTCTAATTACCCAAGTTACTAAGAACATTACCAGTGGCATACAGGGAGCTTAACCAATAAGCGGTTAGAAAAGGAGTTTCCTCTGTAGTTCACTCTGATCTCTGACTTCGCCTCTGCTCAGGCCTGCAGCCTCTGGCCTAGGCTGCAGGCCTGGGCAAGGGACCCCCAGGCCCCTGCGATCACCAGCTCCACCCCTTCCCCCTCCTATCGCCGGCTCCCCCTCTGTCCCCTCCGATCGCCGGCTCCACCCCTGCCCCTTTGATCACCTGCTCCGCCTCTCAGTGACCCCCCTGCCTCCCCCGCCACCTGCCTGGCCAACAGGCCTGGACACTTCAGCGGCGGGGCTGAGGGGACTGGACACCCCCATCTTGTGGCTATGGGTGTGGCCATATTTGTGATGGAGTGATGGAGTGACCACTAATTTGCATATTACTATTTTATTAGATAGGATAGTCACCATGCTGTATGTTAACATCCCCAAGACATAAGGGCCTTATAACTGAAAATTCATACTTTTTTTTTTTTACCATATTTACCCATTTATTTATTTATCCTTTATTTCTGGTACTCCAACCAAGATATAATGCTACAATTCTTAAGCTGTGGAATAAATACCCCCAGGAATATGGTGCTATGCCTAGAGTATACCAAAAGGCACAAAGAACTTAGAGCATTAACTTAATTTGGGTAAAATTCACATGTTTACACATTTATATTAATGCTAACACATGCTTTATGAAATAAGCAAAATTTTAATTTTATTTTATAATAAAACATGTCAAGAAATATTTTGGTCTGCTGAACCTATACCCCAAACTGCAGAAGCAAGGTTGTACCCCTCTGCTGAGAATTTTCTGACAGTCTAACATAATGACAATATCTTCAATAACAATTTTAGAGAAAATGCTAATGTTTTCCCATGCAGTTATATATATCCTCCATAAAAATCCAGGGCAGAACTTGACTTACAAAGTTGCATGTTCAGAGAGCCAACACAAGGAAGCTTGTTTTGGACCAGGTTGCTTGTGCTTTCACTCCAAGGAAACAGAACTTCATCTCAAAATGTGATCCTCAGAGTGTCTGCATCAGAAAACCCTAGCAATGCTTATTAATATGAAGATATTTAGAATATACCCATGACTCAAAGGGTGATTGTTTTTATAAATCTTTGTTGTTGAGAGTATTACAGATGTCCTCCCTTTTTTCCCCATTGCCCCCCTTCACCCAGTTTTAGCCCCTTCTCTGGGCTTCACCACCCTATTGTCTGTGTCCGTAGGTAATGCATATATGCATATAAGATATTTGGTTGATCTCCCCCCACCCCTTGCCTCTGAGATTCACCAGTCTGTTCCATATTTCCATGCCTCTGGTTCTATTTTATTCATCAGTTTATTTTGTTCATTAGATTCTTTGTTTGTTTATTTTGATTTTTAGATTCAATTGTTGATAGATATGCATTTATTGCCATTTTCTTGTTCACATTTTTATCTCTTCCTCCTCCTCCTCCTCCTCTTCCTCCTCTTCCTCCTTCTCCTCATCCTCCTTCTCCTCCTCCTTCTCCTCTTTCTCCTCCTAACATTTCATGTAATACTGGTTTGGTGGTGATGAACTAAAGAGGGATTGTTTCTGGAACAGAAACTCAAAACCTCCATGGGAACTTAATAGAGGATTGATACATAGACACACTGAAGTTTGCAAATAATTTCAGATGGTTGGAGGGTTTGAAATTCCCCTAGCTAGCTTTCCTATATATCACTTTTCTCAGCTGGTCTTCTCATAAAGCATGGTAGCACATAAACTCCTAAAAGTTTTTAGAACTGATTGAAAGGAGCACTATACATCATGAATACCAAAACTCTAGGAGGAAAGTTGATTGTTCTACTGGGGATATTGAGAGACCTGAGTTCAGCCTCACTCATTTGGAGAATCAGTAACACTTACCAGAGAAGGGTTACAAGGGTCATCTCAAAGAGAGCCAAACATTTCTAAATGCCTCCTCAATCCATTTAAAGACCTGGACAAATATTTGAATGAACACCATACTTCTGACCATCTTTTCCTTTTACAAAAATCAAATCCCCCAGGTTGTTATGAGATAGCATACTACAATAAGCTCCTATTGTCTATCAGTTTTGTATCTGACTTCCTCAGAGTAGATCTTCTCAGATTCTTTAATTTATTAATGTGCAGAGTTTTGAACAGGAAGATAAAAGTCTAAGTTTTTAAAAATTTTCTCTTGAACTTATTGGACCAGAGAATCTTCTTAAAAGAACGACTTCTGTATATCCCTGCTACTCAAAGTAGGATTCAGAAATCTATGGGGATCTTTGTAAGCTTCCCCCAGGAGCTTGTCAGAAATGCAGTATCTCTAGCCCTCACCCCAGAACTACTAAAACAGGGTCTGAAGTTTTACAAAATCCTCAAGAGATATGTATGCACATTAAAGTCTGAGAAACAAGGCTAGAGAACACATTTTGAGGACCAAGGCCAAGGACAATGACAGAGATGGTTGTAACCTGGAAAGCTTCAAGAATCAGTCTTACAGTTCATTCACCTTGGCTCCTGAGAGCCTTCGGTGTTGTTTCCAAGGAACAGCTGCTCGGGGCAGGGAGTTTTCACTCGGAAAATTACATCTGAAACCTGCATGCAAAGCAACGCTTTCTGCAAGGGAGAAAAGCACAAATTGGGGCTATGGTTTGTAGCTTTCTCAGTATATGGACAGTTTGATTTGCACCAATTATGTCCCACGGAGACAGAGATGCTGAAAGAATTAGAATGTTCCCTGCCATTTGAATCTGCAGAGAAATAGCCCATTTCCCAACTGCAGCTGAGAACCCATCATCTCATCTTAGCTGACAAATAATCAGAGATTTTTTTAAAATTGCTATTCCCAAGCCACTCTAAGTCCCAAGCACAGATTCTGAATCAGGTGCGTGTGAAATACAAACAGGACTGGAATTGGGGAGGAAGATGAAGTCTGAGCCTTAACAAGCAAAATGTACATGTTAATAAAAGCCATGCTCAGCCTCAAGTCCATGTAAGGTATGAATCAACCAGCAACAGCAAGGTTCCCATCGGAATCTTCCCAGCGTTACAGCCATGACTCATGCCCAGAGCCATCTTGTCCCTGCAAGAGAAGCATAAATCATCATCCATTCTTGAAAATGATGCCAAAAGTGCATTTTATTCAAATGCATTCCTTAAAATAATTGCTGAGAAAATAATACAAGAGTATTCAACTGACAACTGACTCTTTAGTGTTCACATCTGGAGGGAAAAATGTGTCATGGAGTGGCTAAGTGGATTCTAGAGATGCTGGGAATTCCTAAACACACAAAAGTCCAGCAACAGCAGAGCTTGTTTTATTATTTTAAGAAGGAAACTTTTGTGTCTTGGTCACACTTACAAACTCTTAAGTTTTATAATACCAACCTTATTGTGTTTTTCTTTGTTTTCTTCTTTTCCTTTCATATTTTAACCAACAACAGCAGAAAAAAATATTTGTCATAGATTTATATAAGTTCTTTCTCCTCTCCAGACTCCTTCACAGTTACAATAAACCATCTTTGACTCGGTTTCTCCTCCTTAAGCTATTGTCATTAAGAGTTATACTAATTTTAGCAACCATTTGTTAAGCCCTATAGTGGATACTATTGGTGTCCCAGTCAATGCCCTTTACCAAGTTGGTATACCTACCCCCAAGAAACCACAAGTGTTGGCTGCTAATAGTTCACAATTGCCCCCTTTTCAGAGAATTCCCCTTGGCAAAAATGGCAGCCATTTGCCCAGGAAGTCACATCCCACTCCCACCCCAGAGACAGACCCCTGCCAATGACTGGCTGACATGAAGAAAGCAAAAGACCAGCCAGTCACATCTAGGTTGGACCAATTCCATGGTGTACTTAACAGTCCAGAGCCTGCAATGAATCAAACTAAAGCCAGAGTATAGTAGAAACCATATCCTGGCTTAGCTCCTTCTCCTACCTCATCAGCTTCCTTTCACCCCCCACCCCCACCCTCTTTCTCCTGAGAATCTGGCTCTAATAAATCACTTCCACCTGAACCTCTTTCACAGGCTCTGCATCTAGAGATGCAGACCTAAGTCAAGCCATAATTTATATGTATTGCAGACATACTGTTTTCATATATTTGTTTCATTTAACACTCAGGAATACCTTATTTGGGAAGGCTATATAATTGAGATGACTAGAGACCAGGGTTGACAGATATTTTTCTGGTTCCTATACATGATCTATATGTATTATGCTAAAATGCTACCTTAGACATTTATAGTAACAAGTTAATCACATATCACCAATAAAATTAATAATTACAAAATTCATAATTTGAATAAATGTTTCCTCATCGTGTCAACATGTTCAGCAACAAAAAGAGGAACACAGTGTTTTCTTGACACAAAGTTATATTTTTCCATTAGGAAAAAGGAGGAGAAAGAAGAAAAAGAAATTAAAATAAAAGAAAGTAATGAAAGAAGGAAGGGAGAAGAAAAAAGGAGGGAGGAAAGGAAGATAGAAGAGAGGGATGGAGAGGGGGAAGGAAGAAAAGACAGACACACAAAGAGATAGGCCACAATAGATACTTGTTTTAATAGGCTTTTAGCCTCTTAGGTGACCCTGGTCTTGCTTCTTGGCTGGAAATGCACTGCTGGTCATTGCTCCTTCCCACTTCTTTTCAATGTGGAACAGTTGGGAGTGTTTTCATCATGGGCTGAGCTTCAGTGCAGGGCTTGGCTGAGAATCACTTTTTTGCTAAGAACTGTGAGCAGTTTCCAGGGAGGGCTTGTAAACTAGTTATCTCTGTTGATGACCACATCTGTGGTACAGAAACATTCCATGTAATAAAGTGGATCTTGTGTTCTGTGACTTTCTGCCATGTGGGCCTGCCTTTCCCACCCATTCAAGACACCCTTTTCTTATTAAAAAGAATCAGAATGTAGCGAGTGATACCCCGCCCATAGGGTGAGGAGGCCTTTCAGCTTTTCATTTTGTGTCCAAGCAAGGCAAATATCATAAAATTCATTGTGTGATTTCTTAAGACTTCCAAAATGATCTCACTCTAAAGGCATTGAGGACGTCAAACGCCTACTATGTGACAGATATACATAGCAATACCACTGAGTATTTTATATCACCTCAATAGGATTTCACAGCAAGCACTGAAATAGGCATTCTGGTCCCCATTTTCCAGAAGGAAAAACTGAGAGCCAAAAGGGTAAAGTCCAAGATCAGGCATGGCATCTAAGAAATAAAGAAACACGGCTACAGAGTCAAATCTGAAGGATTCCCAAAGTCTACTTTAACAGGAGCACAGAGAGTAACTTCTCAGGTGTCAATCTCCATCTGGATAAGAACATTTTTCACCTTGAAGAAATGCAGTTGTAATGGTTATTTGCCTTTAAAATGTTTGCTCTGCCCAACTCTCAGAATTCTGTAGAGATCTACCAGCCTTCCAACGAATATGAAAAGAATCATCATGTAATATACCAATAGTGTATTCCCAAACCACAAGACGAGGTAAGCAAGGCTGGAAGAAAGAGAAGCATGGAAAATGGCCTGCTATAACAAGAATTACTCAAGATGACTACAAGCAAAAAAATTTTTTTCTTAAATTTTAAAATGCCTTTGGAAGAAGATTTTGTTTGAGCTCCTGAGGCTGAAGAAACTGAAAATGAATATGTTCACTCCCAAGGAATTCGGGCCCCAATGCTGTATCTTGATCTTCCTAGGAATTTGATATCCACAGGCATTTGCCCAGAACAGTGACCTTTGACTTCATTGCTGCTTTTAGTAAATATGGGAAGAACATGATTTAAAGAGCTTGGAAAAAATGGTTTATTTTTAAAGAAGAGCAGAAAGTATGTCAATCAACTAAAAGAGTATCAGGTTTGAAATTTAATCATCAAATGCAAGTAAGACTAAATAATGTCTAATTTTACTTCCCATTATATTTTAGGATTTTAGGACATATTAGCTAGAAAATGTACCTGATAGATGGCAATAAATTTTATGAGGTTATAAACATTTGCAAAGAGGCTCAATGGCTTTCTAAACCTAGAGTATTGGCAAATGCTATTTATGTTATTTTTTAATAGAAGTTATTTTACATTCCTTGACATAAATTATACTGTAGATAACATAACTTTCTTCTAGTGCCAAAAGTAAACACTATAATTCTTGGGCTAAAGTACCCTAATTAATAAGTTAATGGAAATAAAGAGTAGTGAATACATTTGTTAAAGACTTGTAGAGTTAGCACAGACATTGTGGCATACATGATAGATGGTCATTTTGGCAGATGCCTGTTCAAAGCTTCCACTGTTTATAGTTACTGGAACAGGTAGACTCGGCTTAGAAGATATGTCCCTGGTATATTCTAGAAATAGGCAAATGCTTTGATATTAGTATATCTATATTCCATGATTTTTGAATGAAATAATTATATACAAGTGTAGCATCTGTTGCTTCTTTGTTTCATCATTCTGTATCCCACTTCTGTCTATCAATAAGGATAATATTAATGAGAACAGTGGAAACTTTACCACTACTTGTGGGCTCTCTAGATCAACTGGCTGACCTATACCCATGAAGAGTCAGCAGAGCCCCCTTGGCTTTATCGGGGAGGCCAATGAACTGGCTATAGGAAGCACTGGAACAATCAAAGATAGGTTTGGGGGAAAGGGCTAAGGAGTGTTTCCCTGGCTTTGTTCTAGGAATATCCTAGACATGTTCCATGCATACCCTTGGGCTTCCACAGCTTCCAGGGGAGTTCATGGACTTAGCGAGCCTACCCCTTTAAACCTCACAGCAACTTTGACAGGAATATAATGATATTCTCTTTATTTTACAAACAGAAAATTAAGGCACAGAAAGATCAAAGGACATATCCATGGTGGCATAGCAGAGAAGAGGCAGAACCAGGATTTGAAGTAGCCAGTACGACTTCATGGGCCATACTCTTTGCCACTTCCCACCACTGCTTAGAACCTACAGGCCTGCGTGTTTCCAAGCACACAACTTAAATGTAAGGCCAGGGGATGGACTATCTCCTCACTGAATCACAGCATTTTCCAACTAGAAGAGCTGGATGCACTATCACCTATAACAAGAGGGTTCCTTTGGGATTACAGGAAAACATCCAGGTCAAAGTGAAGCAGAGTATAAAATCAGTATGCATAAGGAAATACAACATGATGTTCTCTCCCAGAAAATGTAGGCATTAGTGAGAACCACTTTTCAGAAAGAAGATAAAGACTTGATATCTCTTTAAAACTATGTGTTTGGAAGCTCCTCGGTGTCCTCCAACAATTCAAAGAAACATGCTAATAATTCCTGTTAAGGATGTTTCTACCTGTACCTTGGGACTAAATCATAATTACTAAAATGTCCTCACAATGTTTCCTATCCCTCGGTTCAGATCTCACTTGTATCAGCTGAGGGGAGAGGGAGAACGCAGGAAGATGTCCTACCCTGGGCCCTCACTGGCACTGCAATCAACTGGGCGAGGACTGTTAGTCAACTTCAGTGTGGGTTTCATGGCAACGGAAGCACAAAGATAAGGTTGCCAGCTCTAGGCTGACACACTGAATGTAAGGGAGGAAACTTAACTGACGATACGAAAGCCGGAGCCCGGATGTAGGGTTTCTATAATGAGAGTTTCTATTTTTCCTCTGGGAAAATTGTGCATTGTCAGAAAATACTGGAATGAATGCAGTGTATTTTTCCCTGGGAAATGTAGCATTTCTTCATTCATTCACTCATTTACTTATTCACAGAGATATGTTTCTAATAGGCTTGCTCCCCATTCCTATTACTGTATATGGAGTCATAGTCCTGAATGAGAAGGAACAAATCAAAATCAAAGTGAAGAAGGTGAAAGTACAAGCATTAAAAGATAAAATAATAGAACCATTTCCTCTTGTTTCTTTCTCTCTTTCTTTCTTCCTGCCTCTCTCCCTCCTCCCACCCATTTTCCTTTTGAATCACATGTTTTTCTGACACACAAAGGAATGTCTGCCTTCATTTCCTCCCAGGCCCAACTGGTTTATACATACTAGTAGATAAAGAGAATCTTTATTTTCCTAGCTTTATTGAGGTACATTGACAAATCTGTAAGGTATTTAAAGTGTACAACTTGATGATCTGATATATGTATACATTATGAAAGGATTCCCTCATGTAGTTAATTAACACACCTCCAGCTCACATGTTTACTGCTTATTAATTTAATTATTTAGTGAGAACATTTAAGTTGTACTCTCTTAGCAAATTTCAATTATATAGTGTCATCAACAATATAGATGCCATGTTCTAGATTAGCATCTCATACCTTAATTCATCTTATAGCTGAAATTTTGAACCCTTTTACCAACCTCTCTCTTTCTTTTGTACACCCCAGATCCTGGTAACCACCACTCTACTTTCTGTTTCTCAAGTTATGCTTTCTCAGATTCCACATATAAGTAATGTCATACAATATTTGCCTTTCTGTGTCTGACTTATTTCATTTAGCATAATGCTCCCTGGGTTTATTGATGTTGTAACAAATAACAGGATTTTCTTCTTTTATAAGCCTGAATAGCATTCCATATACATACAATGTGTGTGTGTGCATGTGTGTGTGTGTGTATTACATCTTCTTCTTTATCCTAGTACTTAGGATTTTTTTTAACCAAATACTTTAACTATTGTGAATATGGAAATATAGATATTTGTTCTAGAAAAGGATTTAATTTTATTTGGCAATACATTCACAAGTGGGACTGCTGTATGAACAATCTTATTTAGGGGACTCCAGATAATCCCCAATACACTCAAGTCATTCTTGGCATTGTCCACTTCTGCACAAAGTTTAATGGGTGTCTCTGTTTCCATAATACTGGCCTCCCAAAAGTTAACCCATTCTCCAACTGTGAATTAATGCACCTTTTTTGTCTTGTTTTGTAAATACTCAATCATAAACAACATAGAACCACATGGCTATGTGCACATCACACACACACACACACACACACACACACACAAAGTGTTTCTTATGTTATTCCTTATCCTTCTTTTCCAGACAAGTCTTAAATGAGTCAAGCCATGACGCTTCTACTGTATATTTCATTAGAAATGATCTCTGCACCATAGACTTTTTTTTAACCACTTGAAATTTAGCTTATGTTTCCATTTGCTTCATTTCACACATAACTCTTCAATTATGTCTAGCAACAGTACAATCAAAGAACAAACTATTCCTGATAATTACCACTTCACCTTGAGGTGCAGTCACCCTTCTTTTATAGCCAGTCTAACCACATTACATAATTTGTCTCAGCTCCTCAAACCCATCTACTTCCAGGTCTCCTCAAATCATCACTTTGATTTTCCAGTAGTTGTCTTGGTTTTTACTCTTGGCAAAGCCTTGAATAAGTTGTGAAATATCACAAGCAAAGGGTTTAATTATTTCAGTTCTGGTGGGACTGCCCATGAATTCCATGCAGATATGTAAACATTGCCTGGAGCATGAGATTCCTTTTCATGTGTTTACCTGCTGAACCAAGCCCTCAACCTTTTTTGATAATCATTTGTTTGTCTCCAAGTATTGGGCAAACCATGAAACTCCATTTACCTTCAAATTTGGAAAACTAGAAAGTTTTTTACCTGGGGAAAAACACAGCCAGAAGCCAGTCCATCCTTGCTGCTTGACACAGTCGCTGCAAGAAAGAAACATCTGCACAGCATATGTTTCAAGGGACCTGGCATATATAGCATATTGTTAATATGTTTGCTCTCCTTAGCGCCATGTGTTTTAACCAAGGTCACCTCTCCAAGAAAGGTTGTTTCCCCAGGTGGGGATTTTTCCCTGAGGTTAGGGATGGGATACAACCCCTTAACTAAGTGCCAGGCGGGTAGTTAATCACTTTAGCTACAAACAATCACGCTTAAGCTACATAATCTTTACTCCCTGGAATGGAGATAAGAAACACCCTAACCTTTGGAATAGAAATTGATAAGATTGGAATCAACTGGTATAAATACAGATGTAACAAGACAACAACACACAGAACCTAGAAACAGAACCTAGAGACAGAACATGGCGGGAGGACCTGGCTAAAGAACCTGGCGACCAAACCTGGCTGGAGAACCTGGCTGGAGAACCTGAACAGAACCTGACTACAGAACTTGGCAAGAGATCCTGACCAGAACTTCGCTGGAGATCCTGACCAGAACTTGGCTGGAGATCCTGGCTAGAGATCCTGGCTAGGCTGCTGATCAACTGAAGGCTGTCTCCGTGTCATTCCTTCTTCACCGACTCCGTCCACACCTTTGGGGACCCCTGGACCTGTTGGGGTTGAACCCCAACAAAACACAGTGAACTTTGCAAAGTTTCAGCAATTTTTCCCCAGCTTGTGAATTTTAAATGACATGTAAAGTGTTTTTTATACATGGCATGGCTCACATTTCTCCAGTATTTCTAGATACAGCAAATAGGGAGGTAAATCAAATAATATGTTGACTTAGAGTCAGGCATAAATTACTTGTCCACTGTATAAGAAAAGAAAAGAAATTTCTAATTGGGAGTTTAAAAAGCTCCACAGTGTTATTGAATACACTTTCCTGCCATGAGAACAAATATAGAATAAAAATAGAAATGAATTTCTTAGTTGGCAATCCCTGAACTGAATGACAAAATGAACAAACACTGAAAGACAGTCTTGGTGCCCATATAGAAAGCATATATGTAAGTGATTTTAGCTATCCGTTGGCTCCATCAAGAATCAGTTTGTGCACTGAAAGTAAGTGAGGACAAATAGATGTCTGGCAAGTGGATGAAAGGATCTTAAGTAAAGCCAGGAGCCACTGAAAGCAACATGAAGGGTGCAGTAAGGGAGTTCTGTTCTTGGGACCATATGAGAGTTGTTATTTATATTCAGAATCCAGGTAGAAAATATAGAATATGAAATGGCAGGCCAAAAAACTGGGGACTCAAACTCTGGTGCATTTTAGAAGATAAAAATTCCAAACATTTTAGATTCCAGTTCAAGCAAAGTCACCAACTTCTTTAGTTAAAGAAATGATCATTTTATTGGTAATTCTCTCCTGCTTATTGCTAATAATCAGAAGAGTTTGTTTTATGTGGGAAGACCATTTACTAGCTGTGTGTCTTTGGCAAGACATATACCTATTCTGAATGTTTCCCTGTCTATAAAATGAAAATAATCACTTGAAGATAAAAAAGATAAGAACATAAAATTAATTGGAAACTGCTATAGAAATTTTATTACTACATGTATGGTTATTATTAAATACAGAATGCAAATTCTGTTATTTGTTTAAAGGGGAATGTCTGGCCCAAGGGTGGTATAAGGCCCAAAGAATCACTTGATCTGGCTCTGCCAAGGCATTAGAGGTGAGTTAATTAAATGTTTGACCAAATATAGCAGGCTCATTAAGTTGATAATTTTGGATGGCCCGCAAATGATATTATAAATATCCAAATGGCCCTTGGCAGAAAAAAGGTTCCCCATCCTTGGTTTTAAAAGAAATAACTTACTTTAAAAAAAGAGTAAATTACTGTGAAGTTGAGTGTCTCTAAAGCTTAAGAATTAATCATTTTCCCCTAATCTGAAGCTTGCTCTGAGCCTCCATTCCCTTTCAAACTTCTCACCTTAGTGGAGACACAGAGTTGAATGTCTTCAAAGATAAATTATTGAAGAGCGGTCAGCAAATGAGCCTGTTGGATTGGCAGACTGCGGGGAAAGCCTAAGGGAAGATGACAGAGAAGTGGAAAAAGGAAGCTGTTAGGGATAGGCCTGGACCCAGCCAAAGGAAGGAGCAGAGGAAAGAGAAAGTCTTGATGGTGGAATTACAGTGGTTCCTCATTCTACCTGAGGACCAGGAAATGAAGGAGCATCCTCATCTTTGTACAGCCTCTGAGGTCAAATGCTACCTATTTGCAGGGTCCCTGCTTCTAGTGAAAAGTTTCCATAATCATAGAATCTATTTCAACACATGTGGCCTCATGCTTTCCTTAGGCCCGTCACAGCCTTGAGAGCATCAGGGGATCCTTCTTCCATTACAGACAAATTTACTTATATCCAACACAGCTATCACTCAAGGAAAGAAACCTCTTGCAGCTGCCTGGGAGGAAGTTTGCCCTTGAGAACAAAGATGGCAAAAAAAGAAAAAAAAATGCCCAAAGCTCCAGAAGAGAGCAAAGAAGCAGAGAAAAGGCTGTATTTCCAACTGTGGCTAAAATGTCCATGACACATAGTTCATCACTTGGGCACAGGGTTGAGTACTCATATAGACCCAACCGGCATGATCTCCCAACACATTCCCACACTCAGGCTGAATAGTACTCTCCTGATGCCCCTCACTGTTTTACTGTCAACCCATTTTATCCATATTAAGCACTTGCACAAAGACTAAAGAGTGTAGAAGAGATGAAATACACTCCTTCCCCCAAAGTATCTTACTGCTGGAACCTGCCCCTCCCCCAGCCTTTTCTTCCCTGACAAGGGGAAAGAGGATGCAATTTCCGGATGTCCTAGGCTGAGGCAGGCAGAGTCTCAGGAAACACATTAATAGTCATTTGGCTCTCACCATATCCCCTTGGAAATCCCCAGGTGTACCATTTGTACAACTAAAAATAGAGGAAATAAAGGTGGTTTTCTTTAGAAATAAACAGGCCATTATTCTGCTTTGTTCTCATATGTGATGCCAGAGTACATACTAGTATATATATATATATATATATATATATATATATATACTAGAGGCTCTGTGCATAACATTCGTTTACTGGGGTAGGGGAGGGCGTTCCTCCATAGTCTGGGACCCCTTGGGGGATGTCTGCTTGCTGCAGAGGCGGGGGAAGCTCCCGCCACTGGCCACTGCCGCTGTGCTCACCAGCCGTGAGCCCTGCTTCTGGCTGAGCAGGGCTCCCCCTGTGGGAGCGCACTAACCACCAGAAGGCAGCTCCTGCATTGAGCAACTGCCCCCTGGTGGTCAGTGTGCATCATAGCAACTGGTCATTCTGTGGTTCGGTCAATTTGCATATTAAATTTTTATTTATAGTGACATGACTACACTCCCAAAAAATCTACCTGTGAGCACAGTCATCTTATTTCTAAGCAATGACTACCTTCTAGTAAATATATCCTACCAAGGTCTCTGGGTCTATGGTATTTAGCTATCATGTTTGTCTTCAACTTCAACCGTTGTATAAAAGAACATAAATTCTTCCCCTGGGGATATTTTTATACCTTTTTCTTTCCTAGAATTTTTGTTCTCAGTAGAGCCAGTTATGAGGAGAACTTAGTGGGGATGAGTTATCTTATTCTCCTAAGTATATTTCTCCTTCTTATGAGAACAAATTCTGATAATCCTGTGTGAAACCATCTCAATCTTATTCACATTCCATGTTATTCAAAGGCATATAACCTAGGTCTGGCCAATCTGTATCTTCCACACAAAGTCACTATTATTGGTTCAGGTAAAGTATATAGCTACAGTCAGTGCAATCAGAGTTAACCTCACCACTTTTGCTTGAAAAATCTTTAAGCAGCACTCCCTTTTCTACCGAAGTTATTGGAGGGAAAAAATGTACGCATGAACATGCTGAAGGCCATTTTGCCACCACTGAGAGACAGTCTGCTTAAAAATGGAGGCAACACACAGGAAACAGAGAGACAACGGAAGACAACCACTGACAACATTGTGTCAGTCCTTAGAGCCAGCAGTGCCCGAAGCCAAACTACTCATCTTTTCAATTCTACAGTGTGTCTTCTTTTTGGCTTCATTCTCAGTTAGATTTTCAGCCAATCCATGTTAGATTTTCTGTCACTTGCCACTAAATGTGTTCTGTTTTAAATCTTCCCTTTTGTGCTAATGCTTCATCTCCATCTAAGACTGTATCAGCAATGTTCTCACTTTGCCACTTAAAGCTATGCCTGGAAATCAGGTGACAGTGATGAAAATGATCCACAATCTATGACATTCATTACCAGCTGAACTTCAGCTTCCAATAAATAGAGGAAATTGGATCATAATGAAAGCACACAAAATCATTTCCAATATGAATAATCTTTGGACAACTTCATTCCTCTTTACTCCAGAGACAGACAAGAGTCTCTTCTCATTTGTCCAGGTTGGTTAGCCAAAAACACAATAGAATGAAACCATGAAGCTGAGATTACCATAGAAAATACCACCAGTAAATTAGAGCAGAATGATAAAATGAATATGCTATTAGTTGGATCTTTGTAAATCGCCACTTGAGTGTTTATTAAGTGTTGGAGTTAAGTTTGATTACATTGGGTGAAGAATTTCCATGTGGTAAAAGTGAGGCCAGTGTAGCCAAGAAGCAGTTGGAAGTTACACAGATCTGTTCTTGGCTTTCCAATGGGTGTGGAAAGAGTAGACAGAACTAAAAACACAACTGGAACTTTGGCCTAGTTCCTAAATATTAGCATAAGAGGGGTGTGCTCTCCAAGCAGAGGGTGTCATCAAGTAACCAAAGGAAGAAATACTTGGGGAAAAGAAAGAGGGTGGGGGAGGAGTCCCTTTCACTCTAGTTCTCCAATGTCAAGGAGACTGGCTGGGGATCAACAAAGGTCCTCTAAGAATGCTTCTATTTCTTGGTTTTTGGCTAGTTACCCAGAGCAGATGTGAAACGTTTGCTATGATTAAGAAATATTTTGCATGTGAGAATGTGAATGCTATAATCCTCAACTCAGCCAAGAAAACTTAATAAATGGTGAAATTTTACATCTTTAGGGAGGAGCAACAAAATTTTTAAAAAGTGTTGGTTAAAATAAACACCAAATTCCCAACGAGAGGCTCCCAACTCTGATGATGTGCAGCACTGATCATTTTATTACTGTGGAAAAACTTACTCAGACAGTGAAGCCCACCTCATGTTTTTGTTAATGTTCTCAAATCTCCCATTATCAATGGCATATGCATACTGATCCCTTACCATTCTACTTTTCTCTTGTTATTGGATGAACCAGAAATCGATGACACAGTATGTCTTTTGTTAGCAAATAGTAAATGAAAAAGTGATTTGATGTCATTAACAATGACAAGCCTTTACAAATAAAACCAAGTTATCAATGTCTAAAAATTTATAGAAATTAGAGAGTACTCTTGCATTCTGGTTCTCCATTATAGCCAGCTGTCTGACCTTCATTAAGCCACTTTATTTCTCTAGGTTTCAATTTCCTGTTGCGTCAAGGAGAGAACTGGATGACATCAGCATTTCAGAGTGTGTATTGTAGAAACGAGTTCTATGGGATGACAATGAATTGTCAAAGTAAAAGTAGGAATTCACTGATCAAACAGGACAAAGGAAGATATTCAAGACAGAAGAAATAATGTGTGTAAAAGTACACAGATATGAAAAAATTTCATTCATCTGTTCAACAAGTATTTATTGAAAGCAATAGCTATTAGGTGCCAGGTGTTCAGTGTGCTAGATGTTGAGGATTTAATGGTAAGGATGACAAGAAACCTGCTTTCAAAGCATTTATATTCTTGTGGAGTTTGAGGTTAAACAAACAATTAAAATAAATTATTCTTAATATTATGCTAGAAAAAGAACAGAAGTTCCTACAGAATATATGGATAAGGGAGGTAAGAGAGGGCTTTTGGGAGAAGTTATATTTGAACACAGACGTAAGGGAGATATAGGAGTGACCCAGGCAAAGGCTATAGAAGATAAGCATTCCAAAGAAAAGGGGATATTATGAGTAAAGAGCATGAGACTAAAAAAGAAAATGGATATTTTGAAGAATTTAAACTTGAAATCCAGTGTGACTGAATTTGGTGTGAAAGGGGGAAAGTAGAAGGAAATGAGCTTTAGGGGTAAATGGGGGGGGGAAGATAATGTATCTTAGAAACAATGCACAGTGGTTTGAATTTCATCATGCAGAAAATAAGGAACACTAAAAATTTTAAGCACATAAGCAAAATGACCATATTTTCTTATTTTTGAATGGTGGCAGTAGCAGCAGTGAGAAGATTTAGTGAAGAGTATCAAGATTAGAACAAGCTATACTAATTTGGAGACTCGCCTTTGGAAGCTGAGGCAGTGAAGATGGAGAAAAGAAAAAAAATGTGAAAGTTATTTAAGAGGTAGAGTTGGAAGGTTTGTGTCTGATAAGATGAACAAGATGGAAGAATCTTGGCTGACACCTGTGTATTCAATTTGAGTCACAAGGTGGATGACAGTATCATAAAATAGAATAAAGATTATAGGACAAAGAAAAGAAGAAAGAATAACTTGAGAAATAAAATTGAGTTCTGTTTTGGGTGTGTTCATGTTTTTATTCCATTGGACATTTAAAATAGAAGTATTCGGGTATACTAGTCTAGAACACAAGGGAGTAGACTGAAGTCTCAAGATAAATTTGAATGTGTTTAGTCCATGGAGTGGCCAAGATCACTTAGAGTATGTGAGGAATAAAACAAGAAGAAAAATAAAGCTAAAACCAACATAAAGGGAGAAAGTATATGAAACTATATCTGAAAAGAGGGCAGAGAAGGAAAGGCAAAGGGATAGAGTTTATTTTAAATTATATCATCTCCCAGCCTCCTTCCCACTTGACTATTATAAATATCAACCTGGAAGCTGGCTGAACAACTAAGTAAAGAAACCATAGTTAATACAAAGCACAAATCAATACATCCAGAAGTCAAAAACAAACACATAAAATTTAAAAAAAAAAAAAAAGAAAAAATACTAAGATTTTTTTCCCCAAGTGTTGAACATACTCAGTTCACTTGGGTCTTAACCATAAGTTTCCAAATTTTGGAACCATTGGGCCCTCTGATTTTCTGACTAAGCTACATTCTTCTGGAGTTAATTTCATCAGTGGCTAGTGAAGCATGACTTCGTTTTTTGTTGTTTTTTTTTAAATAAGCTTTTCTTCTTAAAACATTTTGATGAGCTAAGCATAAATTAATCAGAAACATATGGATTAAATTGACTCCAAAATACATATGGGTTTGAAAAAAAAGAAAAGTACTCAGGGCAAAAACACATTTAGGGTTTTATAAGCCCAATATGTTAGAACACCGTAGCAAGAGGATTCTAAAATATGATCTCCCCTTATCTCTGTTATGGTCAGCAAAGTCCTTGCTATCTCTTTACAGAAAAAAGGAAGTCAAGAAGCAGATGATCACCCTGAGATGACTCAGTTTTACAGCTCAATTTTTAAGACCAGGCATTGAGTCTGTCTGTCTGCTCCTTTTTCAGGGAAAGCAGGAACTCCAAGAGTTTATCCTTTAGCTGCTGAGACATCAGGGTCTATGACCACACCTCAAGGTTATCCTCTCCTTTGAAGATAAACATGCTCATTTCCCACTTCTTCTGAGGCAATTCTTCTCTTGCATAATCTGTTGTTACCTCCAAATTGACATATTAATATAATGCATTTATTATCTCTTCCTCTTACTTCCTTACTTCCCAGTCTTCTGGGCACAAAATTTGGGGGGGCAACTTTGACTCTGACCTCTTAATTCTTTACATCCCATCAGTCATCATGTCCTGCCAAATTGTCCTTTGAAATCCATACCCTCTCATCCTCACTTCTAACATCCTCATCCATCCCCTCATCACCTCACACCTGGATTACAAAGAGCAGCCTCCATGCTGACCTTACTGATTCCTTCTAACCCCCGGGCCACCCCGCATGCTATTGACAGCTTAATCTTCTTTAACCCATGCTTTCATCATATCACCCTTCCCCTTCTCCTCTTTTGCTTTTACGATATGTCAAATTTAAATTCTTCTGCCGGCCTCCCAAGTTTATTTATAACATAAACATATTCTACTTCTCCAAGTGTTTTTCCACTATTGTTCAATACTGCCTGGCTCCCAAAGCTTTGCATCAGTCCTATACTTAATGTTCGGTTTATGTTCCAATTTATGTCCTCCCAAATCATTCCCTTATTACTCATTTCCTCCCTTGTATTTACCTTTCTTCTATTTTTTATGGTAGGATGTCTATATCATATAATGTAGGAACTTTATTAGTGTGATAGTTAAGTGACAACCTGAAGGATCAAAAGGACATAGCTCACAAAGAGTGTCAAGGAAATAGCTCACGCAAAGACCCTGTGATGGCATTGGGGGCTGGGGAGGAGAGAGATAAGAACAACTTTGTGTATTTAAGAAATTGTAAAGACAAAAATTATGTGTAAATAAATTGTGTTTTAGAAAATGTAAAAGGCAGTTGTAGGTAACATTGTTTAAAAGGAGGAAATGATTGTGAGATGAGGTTGGACAATAGTCATAGGCCAAATCATAGAAGGCCTTGCCAGCCCTGCTAAGGAGTAGATTTTATTTCAAATTCAAGTCTTTGTAAGATCATGATGCTAAGGAGATCAACAAATTTCATAGAATTTATATAATATAGAGGATATTCTCTAATTACAGTGGTATTAAGCTGAAGATCATAACAAAAGGTAACTGAAAAGTCTCTATTTTTAAACTAAAAAAGTGTATCTTTATGTAATCCATGATTCAAAGAAGAAATCATGAAAATTAGAAAATATCTGGGACTAAATTATAATGAAAATACTGCATATCAAAACTTATGGCCCAAACTTACATATATCAGAAAAGTATGCCCAAACTTGCATATATCAGAAAAGAAGAATGGCTAAAATTCAATAATGTGTCCATATCAAGAAGTAAGAAAAAAAAGCAACATGGTGAATACAAAGATAATATAAAAAAGGAAATAAGCATAAAAACAGAAATTAATTAAAACAAAAAACTACAAAGACAAATGGTCACTTTTTAAGTAGAGTAATAAAAACACCCACCAACAACAAAAACCTGACAGGACTGATGGTGAGAGAGGGAGGTGAGAAACAGAAAAGGACAAAGGGAGGGAGGGAGAAAAGGCACAGATTATTAATTTCAATAATGAAAAATAGAACATCATTAAAGATCTATCTTAAGACATTAAAAAATAATAAAAGGATATAGTAACTTAATGCCAGTAAACATTTATTTATTTATTTATTTTAAAATATTTTTGTTGCTTTTTAGAGAGAGGAAGGGAGAGGAAGAGAAAGAAACATTGATGTAAGAGAGGAACATCAATCTATTGCCTCCTGCATGGCTTCTACCTGGAAACAAGCCTTAAACTGGAGCATGTGCCCTGACCAGGAATTGAACCAGCAACCCTTTGGTGCAAGGGACAACACCCAACCAACTGAGCCACACCGGCCAAGAAATGCCAGTAAACTTTTAAATTGAGGTAAAGTGAATATATATTCAGAAGTATACAACTTAAAACTAACTTAAAGAAATTGGCGTTGCTTTCTATAAAGCATGGTGTTTCTAGTCACCTGATTACCTCGGTCCAAGAACTTTCTATGCACTGCCAACTTGGAGTAAATCCTTCTAGATCTTCTCCTGTACTTTTCAGAAACAACCACATGGCCATGTGCAGGAAAATTTGTTTTTGTTTTATTTGTGTGTTGTTGTTGTTGTTGTTCATCAAAATTGCTTCTTCATTACTCACAGGTGAAAAGACATAGAAACCATTGCCTTAAGACTTACAAGAAGAATTGAATGCTGTATTCATTAGCAAATGCCAATACTGGGTTCCTAGAACATTCCAGAGGACCTCACCCAATTCTCAAAGTGTGGAATGGATCCATGTATGCCAGGAACTCAGAGTTCTCTCTCTGAATATAATAGTGGAATCATCAGAATGTCCCCCACATAGAATCTCGGAGGTTAATTATTATCTGGAAACCAACAGATGATAAGTAACATCTAAAAATCTATAACTCCTAGAATTCCAATAAATTTTAAGCTATATTTGTATCCTCAACATCTAGCAAAGTGCCTGATGCATAGTGGACCTTAATAATTTCCAATTCAATGAATGTCAAATGTCAGTAAACAGGAAATGTAACCTAAGAAGTCTTGAGGATAACTTCTAGGGACTCAAAGCTATAATCCGAAAATAAGTTAATGTTTCAACTTCTAATGTCATAACATTGTTTACTAAGTTTTGAACAAAATACAACTAGTCATGTTATCACTGCCAGGGTAATAAATCTATTGCCACATAAATAAATAACGAGTCTTCTAGTTCATGTTCTGCTAATTCATGAGGTTAGTATAGTTTCACTTAAATTGCTGAATATACCCAAAGGAGCTCAGAATTCTTTCAAACCCCATTTTCCCCAGATCCCAGGATACATTTCATGCTCAAGATTGACTCTCATCATTTCTTGCTTCATCCAGACCAATGAGTCAATCCTTTCCATAGTAGCTGGAAAAAAAAAAAAAGGAATGGAAAGAAGTAAAATAGTCCCTAAAAGTTAGCACAATCAAATAGATATGTAGACATAAACAAAACTGGCAGTAGGGTGAGTAGTATACATTTTAATACCACAAATATTGGAGAAATTGCACAACTTCATCATGGCCTCACCACTTGTGAATAATGTACTCATTGCTGCTCTGGGGCAATGAATAAGCTCATAGCACCCAAACACCATCAGAGCTTCTATATTTACCATGTATCTGCCAACAACCCATGTTCTCGCATTTTCTGTGTAAAAGAGCTCCATGTAGGCCAGATTTAATTTGATGCAGAAACACTATATGTCACTCCCAATAAAAGCAAAAAGGAAAGAGAGATTCACACACTAACTTCTCAAGGATGGCAGCTCATGCTGGTGTTTGGAATAGTTTGGAGATATTGTTTTATTTACTGAGCCATCAAGTTCAAAAGAAGGTGCACAAGCCTGATCAGAATGGCCTCTGCAGATCTGTTTTCCAAATAGAAAACATATGCCCCTGTGGGCTGAGCTCTTCATTCCCAGCTACAAGTGAATTTGAAAACAGTTTCACTCGGGGAAGGAGAACAAGATAAGTCGTTTCTTAACAGAATAGTGTTCTATGACAGGTCCAGGGGAAATTTCTCATAGTCCAGGTAAATGCATACCAAGTTTCCCTAATGCAAAAGCCAAAGGGAACCTTAGACACCATTACTATACTATTCCACACCCCTGTAACTTCCTCTAGGTGCTGATACTAAAGCCTAAAGAGATGACATGATTAGACCTAAAACCACACAGCAAATCCGTGGCCAAGTTGGATCCCCAATGCTGGTCTCCTGATTTATAACTCAGTGTTCAATATCACATCATTTCAGACATCAAAATACATTTTTAAAATGTTATTTAGAGAAAAAAATAGGAAAGTAAATTATCATTGTTGGTATGGTGGCAAGACTAAAGTCATTTATTTAGTACAGAGGAAATCCCAATATATGAGTCAAATTAATACTTTTTTCTGTGATTCACATAAGAGTTCAGGTACAAATACATATGAATTGTCTCTTATTTTCTAGTAGAGCATCTTTACTCTTTTTCCATTTCAACATGTGGGAAACATTCTTATAGGTGTTAGTCAGTTTATTTTTATGTCATGTATTTTATTTTTTATTGTTTACAGTATTACAGATGACCCCTACTTTCCCCCCTTTTAAGGAATATTAAAAATTGACTGAATTATTTTGTTCTGGCTAAATGCAGGCATGCCATCTTATAGAAATATGTATTATAAAAAGAGAAACACAAAAAAATAAAATATTTACTTAATGATAAATGGCATGTAATGAACTATTTTCTGTATGTACTCAACTTATACACACATACCCACACACACACAAACAACAGTACATTTTATGAAATGTGGTTTATTTTTACATAAAAAAAGATTTAGACTTGTTTAAATGTTTCTAATCTGAAAGGAAAGAAAACTTTTCATTATAGTTTTAGAAATCAGAAAAGCAAGTCCATTGTTTAGAACCCATTCTTTTGTAAGGCACCTTCAAGACTTGAGGGAGCTGAATCTCTTCCTATATTTATAAGTCTTTAAAGTTTGCTGATGAATATCCTAAGGTTTTTTATTGCATCACTACAAAAAAAATTGAGGCAAAGTAGACATTTAAAGTAAAGCTTTGTTACTAGAAAACAGTCTCTATCTTTATTTTGAATAATGTCTACCTGTATTCAGTTTAGTAGAAGAAGCTAATAGACAAAAACATGCCAGATGAAAAACATCACACTTCAAAATCATATCTTGTGAAGAAAACCACAAATCACTTCATCCAAAAATTGACTTCTGAAAATATGGTGGGAGATGAGGTACTATTGTATTAAATTTGTTTTTTATCCATTTCAAGTTTGCATTGAAGCCTATTTATTTAATAAAAATTGCATACTTTCATGAAAATTCTAGGTGCCTGACTTTGGCTATGGAGACACTCTGGGCCTTTCCTAGTTTAGATCCTCTAGAGATGAATGTTGACTCAAAAGCCAACTTTCTTTGGTCCTTCTATTAGGTTGAGTCTTTGTTTTTGCCAGTACCCCCCCTGGCCCACACTGATGATATCACTCTGAGTCACTAAAAGGCCTGCACACACATGGCTCAGACACAGTAATGATGTTGCTGATGACAACACCACTCTTAATAATCTAACCACAGAGTGATATGAAGTGTTATCTGGCTCTGTACTTTAACAATTAAGTCTTGTTTGTTCTTCTTCAGCATAGACCATCTAGGATTCGACTACACCTGCTCGTTCTTTCTTTCTTTCTTTCTTTCTTTCTTTCTCCCTATTTTTCTTTTTCTTTCTTTCTTTCTTTCTTTCTTTCTTTCTTTCTTTCTTTCTTTCTTTCTTCCTCTCTCTCTTTCTTTCTTTCCTTTTTAACATTATCTTTATCTTTGTTGTACATTCTTGGCCAATGTAGAAGGAGAAAACATTTGAGCCATCTCATAGCCTTTGATTAACCTCTTCTGACTAAATGAACATGTCTAGGGCAAACACAGCTTATGTTTGATATCATTTCCCCTTGAGGTATGAAGGTGTATACAGAGGATGAAAGATAAAAACTAACCTTCTCTTAGAGTTGCACTGAATTGCTCTGAAATTTATGCTGCAATGCCTTCCTGAGAAGTTGGAAACAAATAACTATGTTCTATTGGTTTTATTCCTTTGTTATTTGTATTCCCAAATTAGAAATTGCACTGGCATTATACAAAAGTCTATATAAGTAAAGACATCAAGGTACAAGGATGATGACCACATATAGTGTTTGAGTAAGTTTTGATGCATGATTATTGCATTTAATAAATCAAAATATAAAAAATTAATCTAATGTCAATGTTTTAACATAACATCAACTGAAAGCATGGTAGACAAGCTAGCATTACAGTGAACTTTATAGAAAGCCCCAAGACTTCAGCCAATGATCAAATCAGGTACACAAAGAAATCAGTTTGTTGAGTGTTGGTTAGTAAGTTAGTTAAGTTGGGGCCAACACAGGGCAAGTCACAGGCTCAATCTCTTTGAGATTAACTGGCTCTGTGTATATCAAACTTGGGTGCTTGGCCACAGATCATGGTCTTCTGTACTGGATAGAGCCAAATATTAATCTAACAAGTATAATTGCAACTCAGTAGATAATGTCTACAATCCATAAACTAATACGTTTCAGTGAACACATATTATTTGGGAATATATACCTAAAAAGCAGAAGAAACAGTTAAAAGAGTTGACAATGGCAAAATGACTAAGGAATGGGGAACTGGTGTTTTCCTTTATTGACCATAATGATCTTTTCATCTGTGTATAAATATTACCCTAATAAAATTAAAATTAAAAACAAATAACTGTTTGCTATTGCTAGCTAAGGAAATAAATAGGACAATGTGAAGCATTTGGTATAAACAATTCTTTTGCACAATTAAATGAGAGAGCCCATTCATCCTTTCATATATTGATCAAACAATTAAGGAACAATTACTATGGATCCCATAAGGGCTGGATGCTGTGAGAGTTGCAGATGAGTTTGTCACAGCCTCTCTTCTCAAAGACCTCACAATCAAGTAAGAAGAGAAGGATATGTAAAGAGCTAATTAAATATTAAAATTAATGTTTTTCAATGGAGATTTATTAACACATGGAGAGTGTAAATACCCATTGATATTCATTGACAAAATGGAAACAAACTCCACAAAGAAAATAATCACTTGAATTCACCCTTTAACAATAACATTTCCTATGTGACACAGTGACTAAGGATTTTAGATTAGTGGAGACATTTCAAATTGGGGGAGAATCATGAGGAAAGGTGAGAAGGTATGAAATCTCAATGTGTGTGCATGGGATGGGAACAGGTAAGAGAAAGGTTAAGAGGAAAATCAATGGGAGAGGATTTTAAGTGCCACATAAGGGCACATTCTTTATTCTTAATGGTTTTTTGAAAAGGGCAATGGCACTTGCAAGGTTAACTCCATTGACCTTGTGATTAGGGCCTGGAGAGGGAGAAGCTGGAGGGGTCAGTGAGGAAGCTGCTGTGGTTGTGACTGGGAGCACAAGGACATGAACCAGGGCATTGGCAGTGGGAATGGAAGGAAAGGAATACTTTAAGTGGCAGTGTGTGGCAGTGGAAAAATCAATTAAACTTAGCAACCAATTAAATGTGGGAGGTAAAAATAATAAGGGATCCAATATGGGAGGTTTGTGCTTGGACAGTTAAATTAATGGTGGTATCAGTAACTGGGACAGAAAACATAGAAAGATATGGGATCATGGAGGGACTATAATTAATTCCATTCAGGACATCTGGGCTTCAGACACTATCCAAACAAGCAATGCGAAAGCTGACATTGACAAGTGGCAAATATGCCTGTTGACACAGAACAAGAACTTGAATCATGGACAGACATTTATGAAATTCCTGCTATATGCAAAGTATTGAGAAAGGTCCTATGGGTGGGTAGAGCAGCTAATAGTATAGTGTCTAACCATAGAAGCTTGATAGCATAGGTTAAAAACAGACAATGTAAATCTATGGGAAAATACCTAAGAATTGTTCCAAGACATTTTTATGGGAGAGAGAGAAAATAAATTAGCCCTTGAAAGACGGCTAGAGTAAAGCAAAGGGGGAGATAGAACTTTCCAATGAAAGGCATGGAAAAGACTGAAAAAGAAGGATTTGTGAGACCAAGAATAGATGGACTAAAGGAGGCATGTGAAAAAAGACAAAGAGTAAGCCTAGGATGGTAAGCTGGAGCAAGCTGTTGAGCATTTTTAATATTTAACAAAGTTGCTTGAATTTGATGCAACAAATGGAACTTTTGGAAGATTTTCTAAAGAGTAAAATGAACACAAGATTGATGCCCTGCCCTTTTGAAAATTGTTTGCATTGCTTCTTACTTTCCCCATTCTTTAAATAAGTGTTTAATGGGTGGCTATTATGTGTGAGATGCTATGAAAGGCAAATAACTGGATCAGAATTGCACATGCTTTTCCTTGACATAACATTTGAATAAGACATCATGTGAAGTTGTGGAATCAGAATTTGTCTTTCCATTTAGGTTTTGTCACTTATTAGCTTTGAGCAAGTCACCAATTTGTCCTGAGTGGTTTTCCCATTGTTACTTTTATTTGTTTTTATGTCAGGCAGTCTTCTTATTAGTATTGTTTTTCTATCCTCTTTGCCTTCTCTTTTCTTTCACTTCACTTCTGCTAACATATCACAAAGTTACAATTTTTATTATTGCTTGCCAAAATTGAATTGTATGGATAGATTCCTATACAACTTTCTCTTCTCCATGGAAAAATTTATTTAAAGCCCTCTTAATGCACAACAAATTTATATTTTTTTCTTTTTCCTAATATTGGATATACTTATTCAATAATCTATCATGCCTTTATCTTTTCTCAGGTTTTTATCTTTAAGACAAAGCTGCAGTAAACATCCTTGTGCACATATATTTATTTCCTAGTGCTTCCTTATTTCCTAGTGATGGGAAAGATCTTCAGAGTTAGGAGTATATGTACTTTAAGTTTATTAAGTTTTGCCAACTTGCTTTCCATAAAGCCTGCAATTCAGAGGTCTATACAAGAGTAATGGTTCCCAGAGGTTCCCATACATCATAATCATCTGGGAAGTTTGTCAAAACACAAATCCTGGGCCTCCCCTCTAGAGATTGTTTGCATGACTACCTATATTTGGTTATAATGTTTTTAATTGTTGGCAGTATAAGAAATATAAAGTCTTATTGTACTTTAATTTGCATTGCATTGGCTACTGATAAGAGTGAGCATATTTTCAAACATTTGTGGATCACTAGAGTTCACTCTTCTGAGTATTACTTCTCATGTTCTTTGTCTGCTTTTTTTCTATTAAGTTGTTTGTTTTTCCTGAAATTATCACTCACCAAGCATCCGCTGTTGCGCATCTCATGAGCTCAAACATTTGGAGGAGTTTAATTGCCTTTCTCCCTTCCTACTAACCAAGTGCAGAAGGAGATGCAGATTCACAGCTCCTTTCCAAGAGGAATGGGCAGGCTTCACTATGAACTGGAAGTTCAGCACTCAGTTCAATATTATGGCTGAGGTATTGTTCCCCAGGTGTCTTGCCTTGTCATCGCCTCATAGGAAATCAGTAAGCTAAGACTGATCTGAAGGTCTTCCATTTTGGATTCAGAAGTAAGTGATGAAATAAGGCATTTCTCTGTTTATTAGATTCAGTTAAAATACTTGTGACAGAGAAAGCCTGTTTAGGCCTCCTGAGTGAGTCATGTCAAGATAAATTCCTTCAAAAGGACTCACAGCTCAAGCAGCTCCTACCACAGACTGATTTCTGTCACATTGAGAGAAGGGACATTTTCTTAGATGTATTTCCAGTCATTACAGTATCTGAAATAATATTTTCAAGTTAGTATATATGCTCAACTAATGAAGGTATGTGGCATTATCTATCTTTATAACTTTACATATACACATAAAGGTTAGGACTGAACCCACAGCATGTCAAACCTGTGCTTTAAAATGGGGTCTACAACATTTGTATTTTAGAATTGAAGTCTTTTCTTCATTCCACATTGTGCATGAAAGATGGTTAGTCAGCTCTCCAATCTGAAGGAAATTTCCCCAAGTCGTTATTTCAAAGTGAACATTCTGGGAAAAAGTCAAAGGAAGGCATCTAGAAACTGAGTTCCAAACCTCTAAAATGATTCAGATTTTGTTTTGTCTTCAGGGACATACAGAGACACAGTTGGAGGCTGTTGTTGTCTCAGTCAGAATCCCCACCCCCGAGTCTGACCATCTTTGAATGGTGGCTCCATATTATGACGAGGGCATAACCCAAGTTTAGAAGCTGCCAGCAGTTTGTGGCACAAATGTCTGGTCACCAAGGGCAGAAATCCCCAGCCATTTGAGGACTTGTGGTTCAATGGGATAAGGACTAGCCAATACTACTCTAAAGTGAGTGTTACTTTGAATAACTTGTTGAACACTATAAGTATGCTCCTGGTATAGAAGTTGGAGCGTCCATGTTGTTTGTTTTGGTTATTTGTTTTATTTTTAATCTGAGAATGAACTCAAGGCCATGCAGCCCAGTTTGCCAGATTCAATGCTTACAGGCAGGTTTTAGAAGATTGCAAAAATGGCCAAAATATTTTGCAGTCTTCCCTTCAAAAGATGAAGCCTATTTTCCATTGAGCTGCCCTCGCTACTTGCTTTGGATAACAGAATACAACAAAAGCAACTGTACAAATTCCAGGCCCAGGGCAAAAGAAGCCTTGAAGCTTCTATCCTTGTGCCCTTAAAACCCAGAGGCTGCCATGGGAAAAAGCTCAAGTTAGTCTGTTGGGTGATGAGTTGGCATATGAATACATATTGCCTCAGGTGATAGCCAGCCAACCTCAGAAACAGTCACCTTGCTAAATATGGCAATTGACTATAGATGAGTAAGTGAGACCAGGCAACTAACTGCCCAACTAAGTCCACCAAATTACTGACCCTAGAATGCTAAGCTCAGTAAATAGTTTAAACCATGACATTCTGGGGTTGTTTGTTACATGACAAAAGCTAACCGATACACAGGTCCTTAGAACATACAGGAAGAGTAATAAGAGTGGTGAGGACTTGGTGAACTGATAATCCCTTTCTAAGGAACTCAAATACAGATTTTGAAAAACTCTGCTTGCCATAGGAAACACATCTGGAAGCTGCTGCCAGCCAAGAGTGTTAGCCTTCTGAACTAGCCAATTCCCTCATTCTTACAAATGAGAAAATTGGTCCAGAAACTGACTTACTCAAATTGTTATGGCTAATTCATGCCAGAACAAAAATAGAGTCCAGGTCTTCTGATATCCTATGCAGGACCTTTTCTTAAAAAGAGGCTTTAAACAAAGGCTGGCTTTTTCTATCTGAAACAGGCAAAACTTGAAGATAAGAAAGGGCAGCATAGAACTAAAACTATTCAACTCCTTATGATGGGGTCTTTAACTTATCTCTTATGGAAATTGTTCCAACGAGAGGGAATGGATCCTATGATTTAATTTTAAGAAAAAATATTCTTAGAAATGTTTATTGAGCTTACAATTTTCTGTCCAATGAACACATCACCCTCACTCATTAATTATATTTTTGTGTGTTCTGGAAAGTGGAAAGAATAACAAAGTTCTCAGATCTTAAAATGGAGGGGAAAATGTTCCTGTTACATAATTCTTTGAGGAACTGACTTCTGTCAGCTTACGTAAGAGGATAATAAAATCCATATTGCATGTCCTCTGAACATATAATGCCACCTTTTTGTAGATGTGCAAATGACTACCTTTAAAATGAGTTTCATCATTGATGACATAATTGCATTGTAGAAGATAAACAGATGTTTCAACAGGTATCTGGCATTTGACTGCAAAAAAAAAAAAAAAAAGTGCATTGGAGGGTCAATTTTCATTCAGTTCCCTTTCTGTGAAGTTAACATAAACCAAATGATTTCTCACACAGTGTGTTTATTTGGTATTTCTGCATGGAGGTTTACTCTTCACCCATGATAAAAGCCTCTCCTGCACACAGCCACCACATAAGGGTTAGGAAATGGACGGGTTCTATATAAACTGTCCCTTTTCCCATCTGGCTGTGCCCATCCTGCCAAGATAATGCTCTTATTCTCAATGCAGCCCAAAAGAAAAAGAATTAAAAATCAGCGTGCTGCTGGCACTTTTCTCTGTGTTTAGTGCCTGTGCATTGTGAAGACATTAAAAAATATATGTTGGGCCGAGGCCGGTTTGGCTCAGTGGATAGAGCGTCGGCCTGCGGACTGAGAGGTCCTGGGTTCGATTCCGGTCAAGGGCATGTACCTGGGTTGCAGGCACATCCCCGGTGGGGGATGTGCAGGAGGCAGCTGATCGATGTTTCTCTCTCATCGATGTTTCTAACTCTCTCTATCTCTCTCCCTTCCTCTCTGTGAAAAATCAATAAAATATATTTAAAAAAAAAAAATATATGTTGGAATGTATATGTCAGCAAGTACACCTAAGTTTGTGATGGAGACATGGGAAGCACTGTGAGGGAAAATGGGGTGGGAGGCATGAAGCAGAGAAAAAGAGTACAGCTCAATTCCCATTACTTAATAGAACACATTGTGAGGCCAGAGCCTTGTGGGAGCCAATCATCAGCTGACAAAATTAGATTCTGAATCATGCTTTGTAATTCTTTCTAATGCCAGCCAGGGATGAGAGCCTTCCTTGGGAACTGGTTCCTCCCAGGACCTACCCACCCCCCTGCATTCCTTATCAGCCCCTAGCCAGCTGCCAGCTCTTAAGATTACTGGACAGAGAATTTAATTCTCAAGGTTGTATATTAATATTCAAATTCCTTCTTATCCATAGACTGTGACTTAAGTCTGAACTCTTTTTTTTCCCATCTCCACCCTCTTTCCTGCATGAATTTCCTTCCATAGATTTTACCCAGAAACCTTCAAATTGAATGGACATAGAAAAGAGAGTCGCTTACAAAACTTATACTAAATCAGTCCCGCTGCAGCATACGCATATCCCCAGAGCAAGGCTTTTTATTTCCCAAGCCTAAAAACTAATTTTACTCAATATTCTTTAAAACACATCTCCACCCTCAAATCTTTTCCCCTCCAGCAAGTGTTCAGCTGATGTCTGAAGTTGTTGGCAAGTGAATTGGAATTAGTTACAGTGGAAAATACAGTTATCAGAATGTAGCCAGATATCTCATATTGCTTAGGATGGCCCTGGTTTTCACATGGCTGCCTTAGAAAATATAAAGTTCCAGGTATTTACCAGGCAAAACTTCTCAAATGATCCCAATACCACAAAGACACCTTACCCACAGGTTTATCAGGGATCATATAACTGAAAACTATGCATTGCAAAAGACATGAAGGCATGTGCTATTTCATGTCATAAAGCATTCTGGCCTTAACTGTCAGACTAACTAAAAGAAAACATGATGGGATTTCAGTTTAGTCTTAATTAATGCAGTGTTCATTCTCCGTGAAAGGCATCTTAATGTTCTGCTGTACTTAGCATTTGTGGGGCAAGTCACGCCGAGTGTAGGGAAGTCCCCTCCATTGAACTGAATAAACATTTATCAGTGGCAAAGTGCACAAGGCACTTTAATAGATATAAGGAAGATGGCTGCTCTCATGGATTATTTTTTATTATTATTATAATGAATCAGGTAGACCTTTTCCAAGTTATTGTCTAGATCATCCACTAATTTTATGACTTTGACAAAGTTACTTAAACCTTATGTGCCTTAGTTTTTTCATCTATAAAACAATAACCTCAGATGATTATTGTCAGGCTTTAAAAACCAATACATACACACTGGCTTGAACACATATCCAAAACACAGTAAGCAATAAATAAATGCTATATTATTAGCTATTCATATGGGGAAGATAAACTATTTTTTCAGAAAACTAACAATTTCAGATGGGATGTTGGAGCCTAAAGCCAGATTTTAGAAACATTACTAAGCCAATAGGACCAATCCTCAGTTTATCTTCAAGTACCCTTTTTTGTTTGTTTGAGAGACACAACTCAAGCAGCCATGAGAACTGACCAAGACATGGCCTGGTGAAGAGACAAGCTCATTCTCAACTACCTACCTTTGATCAAAACTCACCTGACATGTGTGCTGTAGACTCTGGGCTCCACAGATGGTATTTATCTTGTTAATATAATAAAATAAACCAGCAAGAATGACGAGTTGGACCACTGGGCTTTGTGTTATCCTTTACAAATAACAGATGACATTTTAAATATCCTCCAACAGGCAGGATACATCTATTCCTTAAATGCAATCTACCCTTCAAGGGTTAGAATGCCTCAACATTAAGTACAGAATAATGGCAGGAAGGAATTTTAGAATAAGGGAAATATGGGTGCCCCTAAAACCACACCGTAGGGCAGAACATCCATTCATCCACTCTGCTTGTATAATGCAGAACTGACATCTCATTTTGAAAAATAGAAGTTAACACACAAACCTAATGATCTAAAACTAGAATGCATAACTATCTCACTGCCCTGGCCAGTGTGGCTCAGTTGGTAAGAGTCTCAGGTTTGAATCCAGGTCAGGGCACATACCCAGGCTGCTGATTTGATTCCAGGTCAGGGTGTGTACAGGAAGCAGGTAACAGATGTTTCTCTCTCACATTAATGTTTCTCTCTTTCTCTCTCTCACTTCCTCTCTCTCTCTCTAGAATAAGTAAAGAACATATTCTCAGGTGAGGTTTTTTTAAAATTCCCCAAAAAACTATCTCACTTTTCTTAAGCATAATTTTTCTCTAACTTGGTGGGAAATAAAGACTAAAGAGCACCTTATAGCTAATACAGAATCAAAATATTTGAGAAAGTTAACTAATTTTCTTTGTTATCCTATATAACAAAAGCCTAATATGCTAAGTGTCCAGGCAACCGGTCAGCTGTTCAACCAATCAAAGTGTAATATGCTAATGATATGTTAAGACCGCTCAACTGCTTCCTATGATGTGCATTGACCACCAGGGGAAAGATACTCCAACAGGTAGGTGAGCTTGCTGCTGGGGTCCGACTAACCAGGACTGAGTGAAATGGGCCAGACACACCCTGGAGCCCTCCCATGGCCCCTCACAAGCTGGCCAACCTCCTGCATCCCTCCCCAGCCCTGATCGTGCACCAGTGGGGTCCCTTGGCCTGGCCTGTGCCCTCCCACAATCCAGGACCCCTCAGGCTATGTCAGAGAGCCGGTTTTGGCCCAATCCTGCAGGCCAGGCCAAGGGACCCCACTGGTGCACAAAATTGTGCACCAGACCTCTAGTCGTTATATAAAAAATGTGCCTAGATATGGTCTTCTGATTTCCTAATAGTATTAGTATATGGAAATCTTAATTGAATTTAATTACATGGCTTGAAATACCTGATATATTAATGTTAACCCTGAAAAAATGACTAAGTCCCACATTGAAGCTTATGATTTAACTAGAGTCCCGGGGCACGAATCCATGCACCAGTGGGTTCCTTCGGCCTGGCCTGTGGAATGGGGCTGAAACTGGCTCTCCGACATCCCCCAAGGGGTTCTGAATTGGGAGAGGGTACAGGCCAGGCTGAGGGACCCCACCAGTGCAGGATCGGGGCTAGGGAGGGATGTGGGAGGTTGTCCAGCCAGGGAGGGGCTGCAGGAGGGCTCCATGGCATGTCTGGCCCATCTTGCTCAGTCCCAATTGGCTGGACCCCAGCAGCAAGCTCATCTACTAGTTGGAGCATCTGTCCCCTGGTGATCAGTGCACGTCATAGCAAGCGGTTGAGCGGCCTTAACATATCATTAGCATGTTACGCTTTGATTGGTTGAATGGACAACCAGACGACCGGACACTTAGCATATTAGGCTTTTATTATATAGGATAATTTTTAGGGGGAAAGGTATTAGGAACAAAATGAATTTGCTTCTTGTCACTCAAGTTTAACCATAAGAGGACATCCAATCTTTAGACTACCTCAAACTTTCTGGACAAACTATAATTTTTGTTAACACTTGGAGTGCGGGAAACGAGTTAAGTCGGCTCGCGTGAATTGCGCGTACTCCGCGGGAGCCGTCTTAACTCGGTTCATATAGATTTGCGGTGGAGTGCGGGAAACGTGTAAACTCGGGCCGATTGTAACTGCGTATTACCAAATATTTGTTTGTTTGCCGTTCACAAAGATACCTACCTGCGTATGCGAACCGTTTCATACCCATTGGGGTAATAGGTATCATAAAAATCCCTGATTTTGCGCGGGAAACCTAAATAATTGCCCACGCCATCTTATATTTTGGCGGGAAATTCACCCGACACCGTAGTGTTAAATTCAATTATTGGTCTACTCTCAGGCCTGCATCTACACAATTGAATGTGACTGGAGAAAACACATGTCTATGATGACTGTTCATACTTTAATGATGAGTAACCTTATGTGGTGTGTCAATGTGGTCCAGCAAACACACTATATTTCTCTAGTCCTTTCACTTTCCCCTCTGTGCCCGCCTCTAACCCCCACTTTCCATTCCCTTGGCCTTCACTGAACTATTGACTGTGTCCATGGGGTATGCATATATGTTCTTTAGCTAATTCCTTCACCTTCTTTATCCAGTCACATACCCTTCCCCATCGCCTTGGATACTGGACAGTCTGTCCCATGTAACCATGCTTCTGGTTCCATTTTGTTCATCAATTTATTCTGTTCATTAGATTCCACATATTAGTGAGATCATATGTTATTTGTCTTTTCTGACTGGCTATTTCACTTAGCATACTTTCCAGGTCCATCCATTCTGTTGCAAAGGGTAAAAGTTCCTTCTTTTTTATAGCCACCTAGTATTCCATTATATAAAAACTAGAGGCCCGGTGCACAAAAATTTGTGCACTCAGGGGGGAGGGGAGCCACAAAGCCCGGCCTGTGCCCTCTCTCAGTCTGGGTTCCTCAGGAGATAACGACCTGCTGGCATAGGCCTGCTCCCGGGTGGCAGAGGGCAGACCGAATCCCTAGGTGCAGCCCCTGGTCGGGCTCAGAGCAGGGCTGATTGGGGAGTTGGGGCACCACTCCCTGTCATGCACAGAGCAGGGCATATCAAGAGGTTGCGATGCCACCCCTAGTCATAGTCAGGGTAGGGCCGATTGGGGGGTTGGGGCACCGCCCCCTGTCACACTCAAGGCAGGGTAGTTGGGGAGGTTGCAGCGCCACCCCCTGTCATGCACAGAGCAGGGCCAATCAGGGGGTTGGGGTGCTGTCCCCTGTCACTCACAGAGAAGGGCCCATCAGGGGGTTGGGGAGCTCCCCCCCGTCACTCACAGAGTAGGGCCGATAGGGGAGTTGGGGTGCTGCCCCCTGTCACACACATAGCAGGGCAGATCAGGGGGTTGGGGCACCACCCCCTGTCACACACAGAGCAGGGGGGTTCAGGGGGTTGAGGTGTCGCACCCTGTCACACTCAGGGCAGGGCCGATGGGGAGGTTATGGCTCTACCCCGTCACACACAGAGCAGGTCCCGTGGGGGGGGGGGGGGGGGGTTGGGGCGCCGCACCCTGTCACACACAGAGCTGCAGGGTGATCAGGGGGTTGGGGCGCCTTCCCATGTCATGAACAGAGCAGGGCGGATAGGGAGGTTGTGGCCCCGCCCCCTGTCACACACAGAGCTCCAGGGCGATCAGGAGGTTTGATCGCTGCCCCCTGTCACACTGATCCCGGCGCTGGGAGGCCTCGCGGCTCCGCTGATCCCAGTGCTGGGAGGCATATTACCCTTTTACTATATAGGATAGAGGCCTGGTGCACGGGTGGGGGCCTGCTGGTTTGCCCTGAAGGGTGTCCTGGATCAGGGTGGGGGTCCCCACTGGGGTGCCTGGCCAGCCTGGATGAGGGGATGATGGCTGTTTGCAGCTGGTCACACCCCCTTCAGGGTGAGGCTCCCCACTGGGGTGCCTGGCCAGTCTGGGTGAGGGGCTGAGGGCCGTTTTCAGGCTGGCGGGTGACTGAAGCTCCCAACCTGTCCTTTTTTTCTTTTCTTTTTTTATTCTGGGCCAGCTTTAGCTCTGAGGCTTGGCTCCAGCTCTGAGGCCTCGGCTGCTGAAAGCAGGTATCTGGTTTGTTTGGGTTCTATAATCGAAACACTGTTTCAACTCCAGCTCTGAGATCCCGGTTGGTTGAAAGCAGGTTTCTGGGGTTTTGTTTAGCTTCTATATTTGTAACAATGTTTCAAACTGCAAGCTCAGAGGCTGACAGCGGCAGGCGGGGAACGTTGGAGTCCTCCATCACTGAAGCAAGCAAGCCTCATGTTCGCTTCAAGCTGCCTGGCTGCCGGCCACCATCTTGGCTGGCAGTTAATTTGCATATTGCCCTGATTAGCCAATGGGAAGGGTAGCGGAGGTATGGCTAATTACCATGTTTCTCTTTTATTAGATAGGATATCACAGTATTTTATCCACTCATTGGCTGATGGGCACTTGGGCTGTTTTCAGATCTTTGCTATTGTAAATAATGCAGCTATGAACATAGGGTTGCATATATTCTTTCTGATTAGTGTTTCTGGATTCTTAGGATATATTCCCAAAAGTGGGATCACTGGGTCAAAAGGTAGTTTCATTTTTAGGTTTTTTTAGGAAACTTCATGCTGTTTTACGTAATGGCTGCACTAGTCTGCATGCCCACCAACGGTGCACTAGGGTTCCCTTTTCTCCACATCCTCACCAGCACTTGTTGTTTTGTTAATTTATTGAAAGTAGCCTTTCTGACAGGTGTGAGGTGATATCTCATTGCAGTTTTTATTTGCATCAGAGAGCAAGCCTTTTATGAGTATCAAGTCTTGTGCTATCCTACAAATAAAAATGCTAGACATGCTAACAAAAAATAAGTAGTTGTTAGAAAATTTGCAGCTTACAAATATACCAAACTAGATGTTTTAATTTTAAAATGCCATCTTATAGTCTACTCAGTTTACTCCAGTTACTCAAAGGCCTATCGTTATTGAGAGATAACTCTATAACATCTGTGTTTACTAATGGCAAGACAGGATTATGGCTTAGGGATTGTTTAAATATTTGAAGTTTGGATCTGACTAGCTGCAGAAGTATGCATATGCTTCCACAGAGAGAGCTAGATAGTGGGTAATCGGCCCTGATTTCATGCATACATCACAACTGCTTTGAAGTAAAGGCTGCAACTCTACCCATGGCTTTCTCCCCGTCTTCACATCACTGGTTGCTTTTTTATTAAAAAATAATAACTTTTCTTTTTACTTAAGAAAACAACCATGAAGTGATATGTATCAGTCCACCAAACATTTCCTGCAAGTGTAGTACATCAGGAATAGTGAGTATTTTAAAGACTGACCTCATGACAACTACTCTATTATGTGGGTCATATCCTCTTTGCTGTTTAATGTTTTCCTAACATTATGAGAGTTATGTATATTTTCAATGGCCTTCTCAGCTAAGTGGTTTTATTTACAAAGTGACCATTAGAATAGGGAAATGACCATACTGCATATTGAACTCTTCAACATGTCACAGGTTTTCAGTGAGGCTGAGAGAGTTGACTGTTATCTTGGGGCTCCAAGGAAAGATTTCAATCTAGCAAGTACAAAAATATTTTCATTCACCAAAAACTCATCACAGCACATAGTAGGAATCTCATCAGTATAATATAGGAAGTGCAAATATCTGAAATTATATGTAAACTGATTACAAATCATAGCAATTTTTGAACTTAAAAAGGTGCCAGTAATCAAGGAAGTATTTGTTAATATGGATAAAATTTTGATTTTTTGATTCAGAAAACCTGTGATGATTTTATATAGAGTGGGTTGTATAAATCCATGATTCATTAATTTAATGCTTCTCGATACAACATCACTATAATAAAGGAATATATATCTAATATACGTACAAAGAGGAAAGAGACATATAACAGGTCTCCATTGATGAATGTACATTGGATTCTTATGTATTGATTTTTAGAGAGGGGGAAGAATGGAATGACAGAGAGAAAGAGAGAGAGAGAGAGAGAGATTTGTTGTTACACTTATGTATGTATTCATTGGTTGCTTCTTGTATGTGCCCTGACTGGGGTTTGAACCCACAACTTTGGCATATCAGGACAATGCTCTAAGCAACTGAGTTATCAGGCCAAGGCATGTACATTGAATTTTTTATTTCATATTGTAGTGTGTTTATCTTTGACTTTATAGCTATTATATGAGTTGCCAAATGTAACTGTATGTGATGATGGGCCAGGTGCTGCAAGATTCTTTCAGTTCCCATTGAAGCACTCTAGAAGTTGAACCATGCATCACTGGTCATTGCCGGAACCCCTCTAATGAGAGAGTCTGTGGGCAAGGACTTTGGAAATCTAGTACTTTAGAAAGATAAAACATTTCTTTGTTCTTTTATCTTCTTTCTCAATGGGAACGTATAGTTTTTGAATTTCCCTTTTTAGGTAATGCCTGATATCTGACCCAATCCCTTTCTCTCGTGGTGGTGGGTTCAGGAGGGTTAGGAGATGCTGGGGGACGGGGGGGAGAGGGAGGTAACTTCCTAGAAGATTCTGTTGTAAAATTCATCCAAAAAAAAAAAAAAAAAAAGGTGGAGAAAGAAAGAAATGCTTTCTTTGAAAACTAAAGATAAGAAAAGAAACTTAATGTTGTGACTGGGCAGAGCGCCATTTTAAAATATCTACTGTCAATACCTTATACAAAGATGAAACAATGCTTAGGCGTTCTCAGGAAGCTGGATAAAGGGGGTTTCCAAACTCCTCCCCCATGTCCCTACCCCTTGTTTAGATGTTAACAATACCTTAGTTTCTAATATTCTTAATACAGACCTTCACAATTATGCTTTATTTACTATCAATCTTTAGTTCAAAAGTCTTTTTAACTTTCTCATTTAAAAAAATTGCTCAAAGAATTCCATGGCTATTAAATAGTTCTTTAAAATGGCAATTGTATTTGTGTAGTACAGAGAAGTCAGAAACAGATGGATTAATTTTCCCTTAAAATATATTTGGTTTAAAACTACTAGAGGATAAAATAACATATTTGGACAAATATGTTTAAGTTTTGCTAAGAGATTAACACCTATGAAACATTGTGAAGGTATTAGCCCATCTGAAAATCCAAGGTCTTTCCATAGCAGATAATTTTCCCCCATGAAGAACTAAAACTCTTAATATTTGCAGATAACATGATACTACCTATAGAAAACCCTAAAGAATCCACCCAAAATTAATAGAATTAACAAAATAATTCACTAAAGCAGAAGGATACAAAATTAATAACAAGAAATCTGTTGCATAATAGAGATCTGTTGCAAAATTAATAACAAGAAATCCTGTACACTAATAACAAACAATCAGAAAGAGAATGAAGAAAACCATTCACAATTTCATCAAAAAGGATAAAATACCTGGAAATAAACTTAACCAAGAAGGTAAAAGACCTCTACTCTGAAAACTATAAGACATTGAAGAGGCCACAAATAAATGGAAAAATGTATCATGTTCATGAACATGAAGGATTAATTTGTTAACATGACCAAACTACGCATAACCATTTACAGAGTTAATAAAATTCCTATCAAAATACCAAGATCATTCTTCTCAGAACTAGAACAAACAATCCTAAAATTCATATGGAACCACAAAGGAATAGTCAAAGAAATCTTGAGAAAAAAAGATGAAGCTGGAGGTATTGTGCTCCCTGATCTCAAACTATAATACAAACTGTAATAATCAAAATAGGATATTGGCACAAAAATACACACTGATCAATGGAACAGAATAAAGAGCCCACAGATAAGCCCTTGCTTATATGGTCAACTAATCTATGACCAAAAAAGTAAAAATATACACTGGAGTAATGACAGTCTCTTTAACAAGTGGTGCTGAGAAAACTGGACAGATACATGCAAAAAAAAAAAAAAAAACCCAAACAACAAAAAAGCAAAAAACTGGACCACTCTCTTATACTACACACAAAAATAAACTCAAAATGGACTAAAGACTTCCATGTAAGACTTGAAATCATAAAACACCTGGAATAAAATACAGGAAGTAAATTATCTGGCATTGGTCTAATATCTTTGTGGACCTGTCCCCTCAATCAAGGGAAACAAAAGAAAAAATAAACGAATAGCACTATGTCAAACAAGAAGGCTTCTGCAAAGCAAAGGAAACCTGCAACAAAACAAAAAGGAACCTACTAACAGGGAGAATATATTCGTAAATGATATCTCCAATAAGGGATTGATATCCAAAATATGTAAGAAACTCATAAAACGCAATAACAAAAAAATAAACAATCAATTGATAAATGGGCAGAGGACATAAAAAGACTTTTTTTTTTTCCAAAGAAGACATACAAATGGCCAGCAGTCATTGAAAAGATGCTTAACATCACTAATCATCAGGGAAATGCACATCAAAACCATGATGAGATATCACTTCACACCAGTCAGAATGGCTATTATCAAAAAGTCAACAAATATCATGTTAGCTAGGATGTGGAGGAAAGGGAGTCCTTTCACTGTGAGTGGGACTGCAAACTAATGCAGCCCCTATGGAAAGCAATATGAAGATTCCTTAAAAAAATTAAAAATAGCCCTGACCAGTTTGGCTCTGTGGATGGAGCTTCGGCCTGAGGACTGGAGGGTCACGGATTTGATTCTGGTCGGGGGCATGTGCCTTGGTTGCGGGCATATCCCCAGTGGGTGGCGGGGTTTGGGGGGGGGGGGGGGAGGAGGCAGCTGATCGGTGTTTCTCTCTCATCGATGTTTCTAGCTCTCTATATCCCACTCTCTTCCTCTCTGTAAAAAATCAGTGAAATAAATTTTAAAAAACATTAAAAATAGATATAAGATATGACTTAGCAATTTATTCCATTTCTGGGTATTTAGCCAAAGAAAATGAGAACACTTATTGGAAAAGATATATACTCCTCTATGTTCTTTGCAGCATTATTTACAACAGCCAACATATGGAACTTATCTAGGTGTCCATTGATAGACAAATGGATAACGAAAATGTGGTATATATGCACAGTGGAATATTACACAGCAATAAAAATGAATAAGGTCTGGCCATTTGTGACAGCATGGATGCATGTTATGCTAAGGGAAGTAAGCAAGTAAGCAGAGAACACAGACTGACAGCTGTCAGTGGGGAAAGGGGAGGGGAGTTGGGTGAAAAAGGTGAAGGGATTAAGCAAAAAACAAAACACCTTATAGACTCAGACAACACTATGGTGATTACCAGAGGGAAAGAGAGGGGGAGTAGGTAGGAGAGGGTAAAGGAGGGACAAATGGTGATGAAAGGAGACTTGACTTGGGGTGCTGAACACACAAAACAATATGTAGATGATGTATTAAAGAATTGTACCCAAAGAACTTATACCCATATATGCATAACCCATAGACACAGACAATAGTGTAATGAAGCCTTGAGGGGTGTGGGGGTGGGTACAGGGTGGAAAGAGGGATTGGGGAGAAAATGGGGACATCTGTAATACTTTCAACAATAAAGATAAATTTTTTAAAAAGAAAAGCTATATAATTTTATTAACCAATGTCACCCCAATATATTCATTTTTTTTTTCAAAAGAAAGAAAACTGACTATTGGGGGAAGAATACATTACTTTAGAGGCATTCTTCCCAGTATTCGCTGAAATAAAATCCAGATGTATTTTTTTTTTAATGTAGAACAAAAGAAATAAAAAAAATGTCAAAGTAATAGAAAATAGGGGTATATATGTGAATAACTTTGCAGTGAAAAATAATCACAAAAGTTCAAAAGATTTGCCTATATAAAAAGTTAAAACTTTGGTGAATAAAAAATCACCATTAGAAAAATTAAATCTATCAAGTAAAATGTATGATCGGTTATTATGCTTTCATAATCACATCTCTTCCCCTGAATTCCATCTTTTCTTTTTCTTCTTTTTTTCATGTCACACTTCCCAGAAGGGCAATCTACTTCTTCTGCCCTACTTCTACCAATCCTGAAACCACAACAGTCCTTGTTTGTAGTACACTCTAGTAGTGATTCCTAAACTTAGCTTCCATTGGGACCCATGATGAGAGGTTCTGAAATACATATCGAGGGGTTCCATCCCTGAGTTTCTGACTCAGCATGTTTAGATCAAGCTCAAGATTTTGCATTTCTAACAAGTTTCTAGATCAGTGGTTCTCAACCTGTGGGTCGCGACCCCTTTGGCAGTCGAACGCCCCTTTCACAGGGGTTGCCTAAGACCATCCTGCATATCAGATACTTACATTACGATTCATAACAGTAGCAACATTACAGTTATGAAGTAGCAACGAAAAAAATTTTATGGTTGGGTCACAACATGAGGAACTGTAAAGGGCCAGAAGGTTGAGAACCACTGTTCTAGATGATGTTGATGCTACTGATGTGTGGCCCACACATAAAAATTATTATTCTACAGAATATTCTCTTCCTGTGTTAACAGAGCTTTGGCAACTGGTAAATCCAGTGGTCCAACTTCAATCCGCATTTCACTTAATATCTCAGAATCATTTGTCATATTTTTCCACTTCCATCTCTTTGAAAGTCTCTCTTCACTGAGTTCCCATGACATTAATTTTGAATTTTATTATTTGCAACTCAGAACTCTTATTTATATACCTGGTATATAACATCTCTGATAATCGATGCCTTATTTACCATATAGCTTTAGCTTGTATTATTCTCCCTCCCCAATCCTGACACTGCGCTTACACTGGCTTTCCTCCAAACCTTGCAATTGATGTGCTATTATACTTCTACTAGAGACCTGGTGCACAAAATTTGTGCATAGGTAGGGTCCCTAGGCCTGGCCGATGATCAGGGCCAATCTGTGGGGTGACTGGCAGGATGATTGGGAGCCCTCCACTCACACCTCCCTGTGCAGGGCGACTGGCAGGGCAGTTCGGGGGGAGGGGGCGCACACTGGCACCTGCTTTGGCCAGCCTGGCGCCACCCACTCGCCGGCACCACCCCCTGCCGCAGCCACAGGTCACTTCCTTGTGCGAGGTGAGTGGTGGAGGGATCAGACGGTCCCCACTGGCACCCATTTTGGCTAGCCAGGTGCTGCCCACTCACCAGCCCCACCCCCCAGTGCCGCTGCCAGTCACATCCTTGTGCAAAGTGACTAGCAGGGTGATCGAGGGGTGCCCCTACTGGCACCCACCTTGGCAGGCCTGGCACTGCCCACTCACGGGCCCCACCCCCTGCTGCCACTGCCCGTCGCCTCCCTCTGCAGGGCAGTGCCTGTTTTGAGTGTCTGCCCCCTGATGGTCAGTGAGCATCATAGAAACCGGTCATTCTGCCGGTCATTCCACCGTTTGGTCGATTTGCATATTAGGCTTTTATTATATAGGACTAGAGGCCCGGTGCACAAAAATTTGTGCACTGGTGGGGGGGGGGGGGGAATCCCTCAGCTCCACTTGTGCCCTCTGACAGTCTGGGACCCCTCGGGGCATAACGACCTGCTGGCTTAGGCCCACTCCCAGGTGGCAGAGGGCAGGCCCAATCCCTAGGTGCCTGCCCCGCAGCCCCTGGTCAGGCTCAGAGCAGGGCCAATTGGGGAGTTGGGGCGCCGCCCCTGTCATGCACAGAGCAGGGTGGATCAGGAGGTTGTGATGCTACCCCCAGTCACGCTCAGGGTAGGGCCGATTGGGGGGTTGGGGCACCGCCCCCTGTCACACTCAAGGCAGGGTAGTTGGGGAGGTTGCGGCACCACCCTCTGTCACGCACAGAGCAGGGCCCATCAGGGGGTTAGGGCTCCATACCCTGTCACACACAGAGCAGGGCTGATCAGGGGGTTGGGGAGCTCCCCCCTGTCATGCACAGAGCAGGGCTGATCAGGAGGTTGCCATGCAACCCTCAGTCACACCCATGGTAGGCCCGATTGGGGGGTTGGGGCGCCGCCCCCTGTCACACTCAAGGCAGGGTTGATGGGGAGGTTGCGGCACCACCCCCTGTCACGCACAGAGCAGGGCAGATCAGGGGGTTGGGGCGCAACCCCCTGTCACCCACAGAGCAGGGCACATGGCGGGGTTGGGGCTCCTTCCCCTGTCACGAACAGAGCAGGGCAGATAGGGAGATTGTGGCCCCACCCCATGTCACACACAGAGCCCCAGGGTGATCAGGGGGTTTGGGTGCTGCCCCCTATCACGCTGCTCCAGGGGCCAGGAGGCTTCACGGCTCCACTGATCCGGGTGCTGGGAGGCCTTGCTGCTCTGCTGATCCTGGTGCTAGGAGGCCTCGCAGCTCCGCTGATCCCTGGTTCTGGAGGCCTCACGGCTCTGCTGATCCCGGGTTCAGGAGGCCTTGCAGCTCTGCTGATTTCAGTGCTGGGAGGCATATTACCCTTTTACTATATAGGATAGAGGCCTGGTGCATGGGTGGGGGCCAGGTGGTTTGCTCTGAAGGGTGTCCCGGATCAGGGTGGGGGTCCCACTTGGGTGCCTGGCCAGCCTGGATGAGGGGATGATGGCTGTTTGCAGCTGGTCACACCCCCTTCAGGGTGGAGGTCCCCACTAGGGTGCCTGGCCAGTCTGGGTAAGGGGCTGAGGGCCGTTTTCAGGCTGGCGGGTGACTGAAGCTCCCAACTTCTCCTTTTTTACTTTTTTTTTTTATTCTGGGATTTATTTACCTTCTATGTCTGTCACTGGAGCTGAGAGCCGGCTTTAACTCTGAGGCTCAGCTCCAGCTCTGAGACCTCGGCTGCTGAAAACAGGTTTCTGGGCTTTGTTTACCTTCTGTATTTGAAACTTTGTTGTGACTCCAGCTCTGAGATCCCGGCTGACTGAAAGCAGGTTTCTGGGGATTGTTTGCCTTCTATATTTGCAACAATGTTTCTTAGAGAGCAGCTCAGATCCCATCAGTGGCAGGCGGGGAACATTGGCTTCCTCCATCACTGGAGCAAGCAAGCCTCCTGTTTGCTTCAGGGGCCTGGCTGCCGGCCGCCATCTTGGTTGGCAGTTAATTTGCATATCTCGCTGATTAGCCAATGGGAAGGGTAGCGAAGTTATGCTTAATTGACATGTTTCTCTATTATTAGATAGGATGCCTCTACACAGGTTGTTTTTCCCCCTTCTCTGCCTGACAGATTCCTTATTTACTCTTTAAGACTCAGCTTAAGTGATACTCTCCTTGAGAAGGATTCTGCCCAATGGAGTTATGTCTCTTGGAATTTTCCCAGCATTTTATAGACAACTCATTACCGTATGTAAGGTATTTAAGTCTAATTATTTGTTTATACAATCATGTGCCACATAACGACGTTTCTATAAACAATACACCATATATATGACAGTGGTCCCATAAGATTATAATGGAGCTGAAAAAGTCCTATCACCTAGTGATGTCATAGCTGTTAAAACATCATAGTGCACCACATTACTGATGTGTTTTTGGTGATGCTGGTGTAAACAAACCTACTGTGCTGCCAGTTCTATAAAAGTATACCACATGCCAAAACCGGTTTGGCTCAGTGGATAGAGCATCGGCCTGCAGACTGAAAGGTCCCAGGTTCGATTCCGGTCAAGGGCATGTACCTGGGTTGCGGACACATCTCCAGTGGGAGATGTGCAGGAGGCAGCTGATCGATGTTTCTCTCTCATCGATGTTTCTAACTCTCTATCCCTCTCCCTTCCTCTCTGTAAGAAATCAATAAAATATATTTAAAGAAAAAAAAAAAGAAAGAAAGAAATGACCACTGCATTTCTATAAAAAAATAAATAAATAAAAGTATACCACATATAGTTATATACACTACATAATACTTGATAATGATAATAAATGACCATTTCTGGTTTATACATTTACTATACTACACTATATATTTATTGTCATTTAAGAGTGTACTCTTTTTACTTATTAAAAAATCAGTTTGCTGAAAAACAGTATGCCAATTTATGCTGGCAGCAGCCTTATACATCTTGTGTTTACCATGTCTCTTGATTGCGTTATTTTCTCTTGTGCTTGATTTAATCTTCAGTTGTTTTATACAATAACATGCCGTACCGGCTTGTAGCCTAGGAGCAATAGGCTATGCCATAAAGCTAGGTGTGTGGTAGGCTACACCATCGAGGTTTGCGTACGTGCACTCTGTGATGTTCACACGAGGACAAAGTTGCCTGACTCATTTTCAGATGGTATCCCCCTCGTTAAGTGGCGCATGACTCTCTATCAATCCCGTTAAAATATGAACTCATCACAGGACTGTTTCATAGGCAAGGGCCTAGCACAGTGTTGACTCAAGAAGACTGGAAATGTTTAATGAATGAATCAATGGGCCAAAAGTACCAGGCCGTAGCGGTAAACACTGCTTAGAACCAATGTTTACGGCAGAACTGTTTTCAGACCCATCCTGTTTCCATGTTACAGAACACATTCCTATCAGCTGATTCTAGGATCTGATCAAGTCATGAATGACTAACTTATTTTGCAATGTACCTGTCATGGCAATGCTCATAAGAAGGTATTTAATAAGTTCATTTGAGAGGTGATAAAACAGATAACCTTGTCCTCTTAACTGTTAGAATATACACTATTAGTTTCACATCAATGTTGACTTTCCAACTGGTTAAATTGAGAAATTAGGAGGGTAAAATTAAGAGATATTTATAATTCAGATATATTCCACATATTGAAAAAATAACTTAATCTGAGGGCATTTTCCAAAATAGCAATTCAAGTTAATTTTATAAAGGGTTCTAACCATTTTTTCAAATATCCCACCTTGGGAGCATTTAAACATACTTTAGATTCTGCACAAGTATATAAATGAATGTAAACCTCAAAATGTCCCATCATTGCTCTCTCTAAAGATTTTTAAAGACTTTCTAGAAGTATAAGAATAAAATGCATGCTCTGGACCCTATGGCTCAGTTGGCCGAGTGTTTTTCCATATACTGGTCCACACCCTGTCAGGGTTCAATCCCCAGTAGGGGACATGCAAGGGGCAGCCCATCAATGTTCCTCTCTCTCATTAATGCTACTCTCTCTCTCTCTCCTTCTCCCTCTCCCTTCCTTTCTCCCTATAATCAACAAAAATATATTTTAAAGATTAAAATACATGATACTTATTAATAAGAGAAATTAATAATTATCAAACTGAAAAGAAATCAATTTTCAGAAACAATAAGATAACATTTTAAGTTATATTGCACACAGAGAAATAAATGATTGATTTTTCAAATTTGAGGTATTCCAAATTGGATTTTAGAAGGATCTCTTAGACAGCAGTGTGATGATGGGCATATTGGGCGTATAGGAGATAGAAGACAGGAAAATCAGGTAGGAAGATGTCATAATCCAAGTGGGGGCAGGTCAGAGGGGCAAAAACCTGAGGTATATGTGATCAAAGTATAAACGTGTTGGTGGCTGATTTGATGTTGGAGGGTGAAAGAAGAAACAGAAGTATGATCCTCTGTGTTACTTGGTTGATAATGGCAGGAATAAGACTGTGTAATGGGCTCAGTTTCAACAGCTGCTGTGGGTCATGTCAGAGGAATATCTATGAATAGATCGCTATTAAAGAGTTAGAAAGAGGGGTCTAGAACCCCAGAGAATTTCCACAATTTTTAAAATGTGGTATGTAGGTTTCTATGAATTAAGATCCTTTTCAAGTCTAATAATCTAAAAATCCTAAATCACCACTGCCTTTCATTAGAGATTCAATCAGTTGAGGAGTTAGGTCTAGAATAGGCACCCATGGAAATGATTACTATCATTTCTTAAATGAAATACTTTCTCAAAATATTTCACCATACTTAGAGGATGTTTCATCCTGCTGAGTTAAAATCAAACAAACAGCAACTTCAGCTAAATATTGGAGATATCAAAGCTAAACACATCTTCCTCTAAATATTGGAGCCTGATGCAAATGAAAAATATTTCACCCTGGTTTAAATGTTGTGGTGAGTCCACAAATAGATGATTTAATGGTTTTGTTCATCTCAGTGGTGCTATATGCAGTATAAATTCTTCTCAAAGTTAGACATGTGCAGATATCATGTGGGGATCTTACTCAAGTTCAGGTTCTGACTCAGTGGGTCTGGGGTGGGCCCTGATAGTGTGCATCTCTAACAAGCTCCCAGGATGCTCATGCTCTTGATTCATAAGGTTCACAGAATATAAAAAAGACATAATGACACAGTCATGCAGTCAGATTTTTTTTGGATAACAGTCCAGTTGCCTGGTTTCGGGCAATTCATTTTCTTGAATCCAGTTTCTCTTACTGTAGAATGAAGTGATCATCACCAGCTGCCATGGACCCTCCTGAATCGAATACTGGGGCCATGTGCACCCAGAAGATCAGAGAGAAAGTCACAGAAGATGAGGAGGAGAAAGTGCATACGTGAATGTATGGGAACAGAGCGATCAAAGGGAAGTTGGGAATTAGGAGAGAGAAGTAGGAACAGATGGGTGATGCATTGAAGGGGCAAAACATGGGACTTCTTGTTTACTTGGCATTTACAAAATACTTAAGGGTTTTAATTCTGAACGTAGCTTTTAGCAAATGTTAATATGTAGAAATAGATTCACCTGTCCTGTTTGTTAAAATGCAGGTTCCTCAGCCTTATCTTTAGAGATTATAAATCTAACTCACTGGGGTGGGCCAGGGTTTGTGCATTTTAAGTAAGCACCTTAGATAAGTATTACTTTGGAACAATAGTGTGAAAGGCACTGCTAAGACCCCTGGAAAAAGAGAAATTGTGAAATATTTGAAAGCCAATAAATGTAGTAGAATCAGTAGAAAAGTTTAAAAGCATTTACAGGCAACAATATTGCAACAGGCCCCTGGAGAGATGGTTTGGAAAAGCCAGTGATTAAATGCCTCCGTGGGTAAACTTCAACAAATGAGGAACATGAGTCAGTGAAAAGTACCCCAATAGACCTAGCTCTCGGCAAGCAAACCTGGGGTGCACTCATATTTTTTCATTTATTTATTTTTAAATCCTCACCAGAGGATACTTTTTCCATTAATTTTTAGAGACAGTGGAAGGGAGAGGGAGGGAGAAAGAGACAGAGAGAAACATCCATGTGAGAGACACAAAACAATTGGTTGCCTCCCACACACAGGGAATGAACCTGGAACTGAGGAACATACATGCCCTTAATTGGGAATAGAACCTGCGACCCTCTGAAGTGCAGGCTGATGTTCTAACCACTGAGCACCACTGGCCAGGGCTGCACTCACATTTAGAGGGTCCCCAGCTGAATTGAGCACTAGGTGTCTACCACACCCACATTCTTTATTGGCATTTCTCCCTTCCCTGTTTTACTTCCTCACTTTCTCATATGTTCCTGAAATCACCTCCCCGGCAAACTACCTGCCTCAGTCCTTGTCTCAGAGTTTGATCATGGAAGGACAGGGGACTCCAGCATGGGTCAACTGCACATGTATATTTATGTGGCTATTTTATGGGCTTTTTGGTTTTTTTTTTGGTGTGTTTTTCTTTTTATCCTCATCTCAGGATATTTTTTCCATTGTTTTTCAGAGAGAAAATGAAAGGGAGTGAGTGAAAGAGAGTGAAAAACATCCATGCGAGAGAGACACAGCAACTGGTTGCCTCCCATAAGCACCCCGACTGGGGGTGGGTAGTGAACCCAAAACCTAGGTACGTGCTGTTGACCAGGAATCAAACCCGAGATCCCTTGGTGTGAGGGCTGACTCTCTAACTACTGAGCAACACTGGCCAGGGCAGCACATGTATATTTATGTATATGTGTGTATAAGTGCACTTCATTCTTTTTTAAAAAAATATTTTTTATTGATTTCAGAGAGGAAGGGAGAAACAGAGAGAGATAGAAAAATCAACGATGAGAGAGTATCATCAATCTGCTGCCTCCTGCACATCCCCCACTGGGGATCGTACCCACTGAAAGGGTGAGGGCTATGCCCTCCCCTCCATTTTGCCTGTATCCTCCATGTTGGGGCCACGTGTAGCCTTCTTCCCGGAAGCCCAGGCCTCTGCTGGCCGCGCCCGGGATTTTAAACTAACCAATGACAATCAAGGGAAGTGCGCGCCATAGATATGACCACATCCTATGTAACAAGACCCGGCTCACGCCTGGCCAATCGGCAGGGCCCACAATCCCCTTGCGTCACCCCCCCTATTAAAGCCGGATTTTCCCATGGGAGGGGACTCTCTTCCTGTTGCCGGGCCGGCCGGGAGCAGGGCCGGGAACGGGGTCGGTCTAGCTAGCCCAAAAATAAAAGGACCTTCTGCTCTTGCATCGAACTGGCTCCCAGTGTGGAATTTTGGGGATCTTGGAATCTGGGCATAACACCCACCACCCAAGCATGTGTCCTGACCGGGAATTGAACCATGACCTCCTGGTTCATAAGTCGATGCTCAACCACACCGGCATGGCTGCACTACATTCTTAGTTAATAGTGGATTTAAGTCCATGCCTCAAATAGTCTTCTTGGTTATTTCTATTTTTCTGCCTTTTTTTTTTGGACATACTTCTTGCCATACTTAATTATTTCATTGTTTATAATCCCATGACAGGTTGGATGCAGCAATTGTTCTAAGAGTAAGATACAGGTCAATGTTACTGGACTGCTGTTTTCTTATCATTCCTTAACTGGTATTATCTTGAAGGTGACGGTTCCTTTCAGGCATCCTTTTTAATGCACCTGTCCATTTTGTGAGAAGTTCAATGAAAACTTAATAACTAAGCCCATGATTCCTCCTAACCAGGTCACTTAACTAACAACACTTTGCAACAAGGATAGAGAGTGTCTCTATCCTCCACACTGCTCTACGGAGCCCACACCCTTTCCACAAGCTTCCTCCCAGATCATGAGTGGCTCCTGATTCTGTCATACCTGGACTGCATTTGGGTGCTGCATGTCAAACAGTTGTGAAATAAGCCAGTCAGAGAAAGATAAGTATCACATGATCTCACTCAGATGTGGAATCTGATGAACAAAATAGATCCAAAGACAGAGAAACATGGAACAGACTAACAAATTTCAGGAGGAAGGCTGGGGGTAGGGGTGGGAGGTTGGTGCAGAGATTAACCTGGGAAGTTATATGCATATGGGCACAGATAAAAGAGTGGCGAGGCCTGGGAGGGGCAGGTACAGGGTGGAGGGGGTCAATGGGTAAAACAAACAAGCAAAGGGGAGGGACATCATCTGTAATACTTTCAAAAACAAAGATAAAGTAGTTATCAATTTCTGACCTTTTTAAGGTCAAAAATATAAAATTAAGATAAAGCTTAAACCCCATAGAATTACTCTTAGTTTTTTATAACTTTTCTTTTGCTTAGAATATCCAACTTCATCTTGACTCACCACTTCACATCCTGTGCTCCAACAACACAGACGTTTTTAAATTCCTAACTCAGCCTTGCTCTTTTACATTACTGAGACTTTGTAAATGTCTGCTTAGCTTTTCATTCCTTTACCAACCCAAAGTCATAGTATCCACCACCTTCCAGAGCAAATACCTCTGGTGCTTCTTGGCCACCACCATGGTTCACGAGCAACATGGCCGCTGAATCTTCATTGGAGACTTACAAGTGGATTAGGTCTACCTCACCCCACGTGGTGCCCCCTCAGGCATGCCGGCAGGCTTCTGTCAGCTGTTTGCTCCAGGGACTTCCATGCTGGCTCCCCTGAGCATGCAGTCCCTGGAGGGAACTCTCCACCAGTGGGGACAGGAGCCAGTGAATAAGAGCTCCAGTTTCCTGTCTTTCAAGGGACAGTTTTGGAAGGCATTGTGTTTGTTTCTCAGGAAGTCCTAGTGGAACCAAGCCCCACTGCCCACAGGAGAACCCTTGATAAGACACCCTTACAATGGCCTTCCCTCTTCTCTGCCTCACCTACCCTTACTAATACTTCCTGGGACCTACTCCCAAACCATTTGTACCAAAATCCCGGTCCCAGGCTCTGCTTTCAGTAGAAAACAAACTGAGACGCCTTGTTCTGCCTAACTGCCTGGAAACCCTGAAGTCCCTCCCCTAAGTAGACGTATTTCTGTTCCCTCTGCTGCTGTCAAACCTTGATGTATCTTAGCTGTTTCACTCATTACAAACAGACATGATTGCTGGTTATCACACATATTCTAGCCCCCTGCAAAGGAGCCATCTGACCTGGTCGAAGGTCCCATGCACTAATACATGTTTGTTCACCCTGGCTCTTCTGCTGCTCATCTGATGTGGCATAATGGGGTTCTTGATATCACTGTGCTCCATGGGCACTGTGGTTCCTATGACACTGACATTGGCCCAAGTCTGACCTTCGGGTATAGTAAATCCTCTAAAAAACTAACTGTAAGTGAAATGACCCATGATAAATCCAATTTTACTGTAGGCTAATTGATATAAACAAGAGTTAAACTTTCATGACATACTTCTGGTCACAAAACTTCACCACACTTCTAAATAAGGACCCCCTACAGTTGTAATAGTAAACATTGAATTAAATGTGAACTCTACATACATTTAAGAAAGACTAATAAAAACAAGGATAATTATTTTCCAACCTGCTGATTCCAGTTCAGGGTTGCAGGTGATTGGAGCCTAAGCTGGTGGTCAGGTCTCCAGGTGGAGACCAGCCCTGGACAGGATACTCTTCCATTGCAGAGTGAAATCAGGAACACCCTCACACTCCCACACCCTCACAATGTAGACACACAATTTCACCTTATCTTCACATCTTTAGAATGTGGCAGGAAACCAGAATCCCCAGAGGAAACCCATGATGACATGTGGAGAATATGAAAACTCTGCACAGACAGTGGCCTCAACCAGGAATCTATTTTTTTTCTCATCAACATTATAATGAAATGACATTGAATTAAATGATGTTACTCAAGGACTTGCTACCCAGTTACCCTGACCAGACTCAACTCTCTTTCACATTTCTCCACCAAGTAGGCAGTCCTGGCTGCTACCCATGGGATGTTCCTTCAAGGGCCCGGGCTCATGCCTTGGCTGCCACAGCTCCAAGATGACCGTGGGAAATTACTTAAGCCCCAGAGATTTTTCCATTCAGTGACAAGTTGTTAATTTCTCTAAGACATTCATTTAAAAAGTTAGACAAAGGATGGGTTTAATTAATAGCTACCATTCTTGTTTTAAAATTACTACTTTCCTTAATATCCTTATTTGACTATCACTTTTTAACTAAAGTAAATCAGTATCCCCCCCCCCCATTCCTACCTCCATTAGCTTAATGAAGTTATATAACTTCTCTAGACTTTAGAACTTTCGCTTGTAAGATGAGAATAATAGTTCCTTGCCTACTGAAAGACAGTGGACACAAGATTATCTCTTGAGTGTTCTTAGATCCTTAGACTAGGGTTTATGATTATTGCCAGATACCTATGAGACATCAAGTTATTATTCTAGTTTCATATCAGACAGACACACACACACACACACACACACACACACACACACACACACTATCCCCCCTCCCACCCTTGACTGATGCTGTCATCCTTTGAAGGACGTTTCAGCTTTACACCTAAAATGGATGCATAAATATAATTGCTGACATCGATTTATTCCCAAAAAAGCCTATCACAATGGTGCCAGCGTGTAGCTCTCAATAAAGGATGTGACAATTACGGATATAAATTCAGCCTTTGGCGTGCCAGAGTTACAGCATCCTCATATTTAGACATCAAACAAGACTTCCCCGTTGTACAAAGCAAAGGAACAGGAAAACGTGGACACTCAGCATGACTGCGCTGGCTCCAGCAGGTCAGGAGTTTGCTTCTTCAGAGGATGAAAATACTCTATGCTTCCTGTGTTTCAGGAAGAATCTGGGTCCATCTTGGCAACATAAAGCTGCGTGGTGCTTAAAAACAAGCATGCCTCATATCCACCCTCATCGGTTTTGAGTGGGGGTGGGGGGGGGGAAATTTTGGATTCCATTGGGAGAAAGAGACATCAAAAGAATTAAATCATTAACTATTAAAACATGAAAAAGTTAGGGAGTGAGAATTAGGATGAGTTTTTTCCTTACTTATCCTGGATCATATACTCATCACAGTTCGTTTACTCATGCCATTTTGGGGTCCCTTTGCTCTGAAATCATGGGGAAGAGAAAGGCTCAATCTAACCGTGGGCTCAGGGCAAAATTATTCATTTGGCAGAATGGCTGAATGAGTAAAATTTATTGTAAAGGTGACCATCAGCATATAACTATTTCATACAAAACACAAAGGAAATACAGTAAAAAAAAAAGGGGGGGGGGAGATGGATAGGACAGGATGATCATTAGTTATTTAATCAGTTACTTTTATTGTGAACATTAAAACTATACAAAAAAAAAACAAAAACAAAAAAAACAACCCAACACATATCATGAACAACGATGCCCATGTCCACACAGCTTCAACAACTAGAATCCTAGTATGGACATTTTTAGCATTCTATATGCTTAGGCTGTACCAAGCTTAGACAAGCCTGACAGAAGTACATTTGGCAGATTTTTTTAACACATGATTCTTTGTTCTTTTGCTGTTTGTACCACTGTGAATACACCAAAGAAAAAAATGCGCCAAACTAAGTGAGTGTGTGGGTGTTTTCCCATGCACTGTATTGTTTAATTCACATACCCAGTCCCTAGGGAAATTTTTAAAAAATTAGTTTCACTCTAGAAGATCCAAAGAACTCAGCATTTAACAAGCTCTGGGTTATTAATTCTTATAGTTACTTCCCTGTGACGTCAGTAAGTGGGAAGTGTTATTATGCCCATTTTACAGATGAAGAAACTGAGGGCTTTTATGATTATATGTCTCATCCAGAGCCAAACTGCACTGGCAAGACAATCAAGGACTTCCAATAAAGCCCATTTATTTAACCTCCACACCAGTGCATGTGAGCGATGTTTGTGATTTAAAATTTTCCAGTAGCCACACTAAAAAATAACAAGAAACAGGTGAAATTACTTTTAATATTATAGTTTATTTAGTCAATATGTCCAAAATATAAGCATTCCATTAAGTAATGTGTTGGAGAAAAATAGTTTACATTCTTATTTTCATACTAAACCCTCAAAATAGATGTGTATTTAACAGGTAAAGCGTATCTCAATTTGGACTCATCACATTTCAAAGGCACAATTGCCATGAGGTGGCTAGTGGCTCTCATAATGGACAGCAGAGCCCTAGGTCATAGGCCCTTCTCTCACAAGACCCCCTCCTACCAATAGACAGCTTAACCAAGACATGCCATACCTTCTGTCAATTGTTTGGAATGCCTTAAATTTTGCTTTCATATCACGTTGGTTTGGGCTAATGGAATCAAATTATAGACATGAATTAAGGCCCTTGGAAAATAATATGCAGTTCCAACTCCAGGAGAAAAAGAGGGAGACCCACTTTCATAAATTTCGAAAGAGGATATGATGTATTTTGAATTTCAGTTCCTACCATTGAAATGGTTTAATAAAATTAGGAATGAGCCTGTGATAAATGAGCAAATAAGTTGCTTACTGTACTATAAGAGCTATGAAGCTATGATTTTTTGAACTAACATTTAACAGACAAATATTGAAAACATTTTTTTTTCTCTTGACAACTTAATAAATTTCACAAGCTACAAAAATGATATAGCTACTGAATAGTATCATTAAGGGGGCAGCGGCGGCGGGGATGGGGGGAAGTGGGGGGGGGCTATATTTAGCTCAGTGCTTAATGGTATTCACACAGGGAGCAGAGGCTTTCCCTCTCCTAATTAAAGCATACTTGCATTCCCGCTGGTAGGGGGTTGCCCTTTGAACATTGACCTTTATGTACCTCACAAAACCACAAGTCGATTTATCTAAATCTCTCATTTATTTCACTGGAGGTCCCCGATTTGGGTGGTAGCATCAAATAAAACGGTTGAAATCTCAAAAGTATTTCACAAAACCAAAAGCCCATGACAATCTAAGGAACGTTCAGCATCCAAGTCAGCAGCAAACAATGTAACATTTCCAAAGGCAAAGAAATGTAACTATGGCCTGTATTCCACAAGTGTGCGCCACTAGGATGAACGATGGTGTAAAGTGAAACAAACGAAGTGGGTAATCACTAAAAACACAAGACGTATTAACTAGTGACTCTAGGGTAAAGGAAAAAATTACACAATATTCAAGGCTCATAAGGCAATGCCACCTGCAGGTTTAAAACTATTTGCGATGGCTAACAATCACTCTAAATACTAGGATATACATTGAATCTGCAGTTATTACAGAAAATTTTGAGGTAAATAGTTTAGAAGAGTTGACCCTATAATGTTCAATAATAAAAACCAATAAAGTAATTTCACTATATTTATATGTCTTTGTACCTGTCCATTCATCCATCTTTTTCTGTATGTATCTACCACCTATGTATGTTCATTCCCAAGGAAATAAATCATAAAATTATACTGGAAGGCATATGATTAGATTAGAAACTATTAATATACATGCATAAAACAAGGAAAAAAGGCCCCATTCGCTGAATAAAGACTCATTCAATGGATAAAGAAAATGTGATACATGATAGATTAGAAAGATAGATAGATGGATAGATAGATAGATAGATAGATAGATAGATAGATAGATGTGAGATGTATAGTTATTTCTCAATTTATGATAAGGAAATCCTGCCATTTGTGACAACATAGATGAACCTTAAGGACATTATGCTAAGTAAAATAAGACAAAGAAAGACAAATGCTGCACAATCTCACTCATACGGGGAATCTTAAAAAGCTGAACTCATAGTACAGGGTAGATTGGTGGTGGCCAGGGGCTGGGGGAAATGGGTAGATGTTGGTCAAGGGTACAAACTACCAGTCTGAAGATGAATAAGTTCTGGGGTGACTATGATTAACAGCACTGCACTGTACACTTGAAAGTTGCTAAGAGAATAGGTCTTCAATGTTATCAACTCAACAACAAAACAAATGCAATTAATTTATGTGCTAACTAACGTCTCCATGGTCATCATTTAGCAAAATAAACATGCCTCCAATCATCATGTTGTACACCTTAAACTTACACAAAGTTATAAGGCTGGGGAGGTGGTAAGATCCATTCAAGAGATAAGTTTACAAAAGAGCCTTCTTCAGGGCAAGGCTATTTCTTAAATTCTTCAAATACTCCTTTTATTCAAATTGCTTCAAGAAAACTATCTCAAAAATTCACATTTATGTGGAAGGTCTAGTAATAAATTAGTTAACAACACACTTACTTGAAAGTTCACATTAAAGGGTAATCAAGCAAGAATTTTGTCTTTTTGCTCAGAGGAGTCCATTAGCTCCTGCTTTAACTCTCATGCCCCAGACTTTTCCTTCAAACCTTCTACCTAATTGGAGACCCTCTTAATTTATACAAATTTATTTGATGTTACAAGAATCCTGGCATGAAGTGAAATATATGCACCCACAAGAAACATGTAGCATGCAGTTACACACACTGTATATGAACCTGGAGAGATCGTCAAGCTAGGTGGTGAATGAAGCCCATGCAAACTCAACTTTACTGTGAGGGAATCAGCCAGTGAGGCAAGGACTCAAAGACTCTCGCTTTCCTACAATTCTTGCTTTCCTCCCAGAGAATCAGGCCATCTAAGCTCCAGAACAGCCTCTTGAGAATTTCCCTCATTCCCACTTGGACAAACTTTGGCCTCTGAGAGACTGTCTTTAGAAGTCACCCTGATTAAATAAATAGCTAAACAATTAAAAATTGCTCCTTCCTTAGATGAGCACATTAAAAATAGTAGAAAATACCACATCATCAGCTTATTTATTTATTTATTTATGACTTGGTAAAAAAAAAAACACACACAAAAAACCACAAACAAACAAAAATAAAGAAGCCTTTATTTCCTCTTCCTCTTGAATAACACATGTAATCCTTATTTTGTATTTTTTTTGATAAAGTAATTCATCATTTTCTTTGAACACACATATTACTATACAGCTATCCAAATTTTAAAGCCTTGGGCATTTATATATATGGAGTCCAACAATGGCCAATAAAAATTCCTAAATCCTAAAGAAATTTTCCCTCAATAAAATGTTTGCTGTCACAGGAGCTTCCTTTTCTCCCACAGATATTTCATGATATGAGGATGGGAAATCAAGGAGCCATTTGATGAGGTTGAATATCAAACACACAGGCTTTCCAACCCTCAGGCAGTTTGCTTGGTGACTTCACATCACATCTGGATTGCAAATCTCCCTGCAGCACAGGCCTTACATCCAGGCCACCAGGTTTACACAAAGAGACCGCCCAGCTGCTAGCTGGTAAAAGGCTCCTGGGGGTCTCACGGGGGTCCCTGGGAGCTGCGTAATTCAGTGCAGAAGCTTCAGTGCAGAAGCCGTCCCCGCAATTACGTGTCCCTGTGGATTGCAGTGTAATTGCATGGAGGAGACTGGAAAAATAATTGCTTGTAACTTACCCTGCAGTTGAGAAGGCATAAATCATCACGTGTGCGCTGCGTAATGATGTGTGATCACTTTGCCACTACTGTGTCGCAGCTACCACCTATTTAGCCCATCAGCAGTGACTTCTGGAGAAGAACGCACATGAAGGTTATGTGTAACCTGAAGTGTAATGAACTAAAGCACTGACAGCTACCCCTTGCCTTCCAAAGAACTGCCTTGGGGGGAAAGTTTTAGAAGACACTCCCTCCTTCTCCCCCCAACCTGCTTTCACAAGGAGAATAAGAGGGAGGAGTGTAAGTGTTGCTTGATTTGCACTTTTCAGTTGGGCTTGTGCCATCTGGCCCCTGTTTCCCAGGCTCTGACATTTGATCCTTAAGAAGGCTTATATAAAACTATTCAAGTTGTTAAAAATTCAACCTAATGCAGAATTGATATTTGAGAGATTATTCTTACTGTTAAAATCATTTTACGTGTTTAATTCATAACAACCTAAATATTATTTGCTAGGATTAGATCCTAATTCCCTTCAACAACTCCTCAGTCCCATTTATTGTTTTAAATAAAGAAAAGAAACATTCTATGTCCAAAGGACGTGTAGTTTTAAGGGGTTTGGCTATATACAGGTAATTTATGCATAATTCACAAACAACCACAAATTACTTAATTTATTTATGGCTAAAGTGAAGAAAAAATGTGTATGTTTTTGCATAATTTCTTCCAGATTTGAGAGTAATGCTATTTGACCTCTTTGTTTCATCACATCTTGTCTCAACAATAGATGAGGCATGGGAATAAGTCCAGTATCAAATTAGAAGCTTTGGAATCCCATTTTTAAATCCAGTTTGATAAGATGTTAAATTATTCTTTAAAAAATAATAATCTTTCCATTGAAGAGTATAAAATTATAATTATTTTAGAAATGGCAATAAAAATTTCTACAAGAAGTTTATGCTTAATCTCTTTATAATAGCGACTGCCATAGAAAACCAATTTTACTGAGCACTGTAGTTTGAATTATGAAGAAAATATGGTTAAAACTAGTTTCAAATCTATATAGTTGTAAAGAAAAAAAAATTTACTTCTAACAAAACCTAAACTTTGGAAGGTATTATTTAGTATAGAGGTTACAACCCGAGTTATTTGGCAAACTGGTGAAGCCTATAAACTCTTCTCAAAATAATGAAAAAGATTTGTGATATAGTAAAATATAATTTTTATTGATGAATTATTATGTGACTATTAAATTTAAAGGAGTTGCTCTGGTCAGGTGGCTCAGTTTGCAATTGGTTGAAGCATTGTCTCATACACCAAAAGGTTTTGGGTTCAATTCCCATTCAGAGCACATACCTAAGACTGCAATTGGATCCCTGGTCAAGGCACGTAAAGAAGGCAACTGATTGTCTCTCTCTCTCTCAATCAATAAAAAACAAAACATTAAAAAATTAAAGGAGCTGAAACCGGTTTGGCTCAGTGGATAGAGCGTCAGCCTGCGGACTGAAGGGTCCCAGGTTCGATTCCGGTCAAGGGCACGTACCTGGGTTGCGGACACATCCCCAGTGGGAGATGTGCAGGAGGAAGCTAATCGATGTTTCCCTCTTGTCGATGTTTCTAACTCTCTATCTCTCTCCCTTCCTCTCTGTAAAAAATCAATAAAATATATTTTAAAAAAAAATTAAAGGAGTCCACTAGCTACTGCATTTTCAAAATGGTAAAAAACATGAGATTTAAAGATGTCATAACAACGGTCATGCCATATGAACATATCTATGCCCTGGTACTGTAGTTTGTTGTTCACATTCATCACTAAAAGGTATGCTCTATTTATGATACAAAATAGTGAAAATAAAAATGCAATATTTCCCATCCCATTCACAGATCCTCTGATAGACCCTTTTAGGGGGGCGGTGTCCTGTGTTTGCTAGGTTTATGGTGCCTGATTTCATACTAGTTTCTGAAAGACATATTAAACACATGACTGTTTAATGGTGTTATTTCATACCTACTGTCTACAATTGTCATTGGCATCAAGTCAATGCCAATAAGAATCCCCAGTTTGGGGTGCAGTGAAGAAGGAAATTCATTCAGTGCAGTGATACAACATGGCTGTAGAACAGTCCTTCTTAGAACAGCTCAGTAGGCTACAGTAGGGCTGTGAAAATAGCAGGATTGTGAGGCTACCCCAGGGCCAGGTGGGCAGGCAGCTCCACTCTGCTCCACAATGGTCTCTAGTCCCTACACTAGTGAGACTCTAAGTGGGGGAGACCTTTTCTTCACTCTTCCATGGAATGTGTGATCTCTGAGCAAGAGGGGAGCTGGCTTATATGGACAGAAGGCCCTGTCCCTAGTCCCTGATTGGTCCATCCTCATGCAAATGAGGACGTCAAATCTTCACAGTTTGATTGGTCCAAAGGCACTATCCTGATTGGTCAAAATAGAGCTGCTCTGATTGGTTGGAGCTGTGCAGCTGCAATTGGAGAGGGAAAGCTTCAGTCATATTGGTTGAAATAGGGTTCCAGGAACTCCTTTCTGGCTCAGATGGCAGAAACATAGTGCAGGCAGGCAGTTTAGTGCAAAGACAGGAAGTCCAGCTCTGCTTTTTTTTTTTTTTTAAATAATTTGAGCCCAGTTAGCTACTAAGAGCCCTTTGTTAGTAGGTGTTTGTTTTTGTGTTTTTCTTGTAGGGCTCACACCACCATCCCTGAGATTAAAAGAAAGGGGCAGAACTAATTATTTGTTTGTTTTACCATTATATTGGATATAGAAAAACATTTAATGAAGGATTCACCAATAGAATCCTTCTGTTCTTCAAAACAAGGGGTATCCAGTACATGAAGCCTACTTTTCACAAGTATAAATTGTATACAGGATGATAAAATAGTACAGGGAGTGACTTAATTCCTCACACTCTCACTCCCTTATCTACCAAATAAGTAAATGGGATGGAGGATTTTCAGCTAATCTTAAATCTGTGCTCATCTGAAAGTGAGATTACAAGGAAAGAATTTATTCATTCATATCTTCCCAATAGCACCTGCTTATTTAACCACCTTAGTGTTTCCCTTACCTTCCAATGCAACTTGACTGTTTATGAAATTGTTACAAGATATTCCTGATCTCATTTCCATTATTGCAGGCATACAACTGCAGTGCCAACGTTTGAAATACTATCTGCTCATATAGCCAAGCCATGTTGGCAGGTAAGGGAAGTTTCCCATTGCCATATATAAATACCCCCTCCCATGGGATATTTTCTCTTGAAACTTCTCAGTGCCCGTCTCTTGATGATTATGTCATTATTATTTATTGAGCTGTGAGAAGTGGTTCTCAGTACACAGAGCAGAGAGGAAGAAGCTTGCAATTTTTAATAAGACCCACAAGATAATTAAGACATACAATTTCTTCCTCTAATGCTAGGCCAGGAGAACTTTTCAACCTGTAATATGAATGACTAAACACTTTCATGTTTGAATTTATACATGACTGTAAATATATTTTGATTTTTTTAGTCAGCCCTTTCATTTAGTTTTCCCAGGCAAAACATCACATCATGTTCCACTAAAAAATGAGGAATTTCAATCAGGCTTCAGATCCACCTAGTTCTTTATTCAAATGCATCCTGAACATTGCGTGCATAGCCACACATCTGCTCATGAAAAAAAATAAAACCAAATTGCATCAGACTAGCTCTACATATTTGTGCAATCCTTCGTCCAAATAAACCGGGTCTTGGCTCTATGAGGTAAGCAAGGGTGAGAATGACTAATTCATTTTACAGATTCAGTCTTGTACTCAACATATTTCTGGAGTTCTTACAATGACGTGTTCATTGAGGTACATAAAATATGCCCAGGACACTCCTTTTCTCAAGGAAGCTGCATCTAGTTTGGGGTATAAAACAGAGATGAGTGCAATGCAAGGGGAACAGTTAAAAGTGAGGAACAGATCTTAAGGAAGTGTGAGGTGAAGGCATGGGTAGGGGACACAATTTCAGCTTTGAGGCCTCAGAGAAACTCCATGGAGGCAATTAAATTTGAAAAAGGCTTGGAAAATAAGGAGAACTTCATTAGCCAGAGACTGGAAATGGACATTCCATTAAAAGAGGGCAGCATAAGCAAGGTTGATGAGGGGAAAAGGCAATATGTATTCAAAAACTTAAAACAATTATTATTGAGAGGTAAGTTTAGGTATATTATTCACTGGGGTAAGTTTAGGTATATTATTTACTGGGGGGATTTGGGAACATATGGGTTGGTCATAGAGTTGGGAGTTTGAAGTTTAGCTGCTGGATTCTAGAAAGTCATTAAAGATCTTAGATGTGGGAATGTTGTGCCAGAGTGGGTCTGAATAGGACTTCAGAAAGCAGCAGGTCCTTAATTCTAACCCTAGCCCAAACTCTAAGGAGGATAAAAGGGCTAGAGCCAAGGTAGTATTGGAAATAGAAAGGAATAAACCAGAAAGACACATAAAAGAAAAAGAAGTCCAAGAGATATTAAGGAACATGAGCAAGATTACATAGAGAGTAAGGAGGAGTGAAAGTGCCTGTTGTTGACCCAAGAAATACATCTGAAATCAATGAGCCAGTAATTTCCATTAAATTACTTTTCGTGGGTTTACTCTACATAAAATAAAAATGACTATAGATCAATCCAAGTTGGAGATCTTATTTAGAAGCTACATTTTCAACAAATATAAATTACCATAAATATAAACTTTAAACTGTTGCAATTAGTAGAGTAAAAGAAAGAATAGGTAGTATAAGAGGTTAAAAAAATTATAGTTTACATTTCTTCAGGTAGTTACTGTTTAATAATGCTCTTGAGTAACTAAAAATTTTCTCTTTTCTTTTTTTTAATCTTTATTGTTGAAAGTATTACATTATGTCCTCTTTTTCTCCTTAATGACCTCTTCTAGCCTGCCTCCACCCCCCTACCCCAGGCATTCACCACCCTATTGTTTGTGCCCCTGGGTTATGCAGATATGCAAACAAGTTCTTTGTTGATCACTTCCCACCCACCCACCCTCCCCTCTGGGATTCCGGTCTGTAGAATATAGGTTTTAATTTCAGTCTTCAAAAAGATTGAGTGATAGAAAATATAATTTCCACAAGGAAAAAACAAAGGCAAGCAATAACTACAGAACAAAACGCAAGAAAGTATGACCTAAATATGAAAGCAAACTAAATTTTTTTTTCATCTTAGAGCACCCAATTTAGCATAAGAAAGGGGGGAGACTTTATTACCTCTTAACACTAGAATCATTCCCCAAGTAGCAATTCCAAATGAATTTCAGATCTTATCCTAGTAGCAATGGGATCATAATTATAACTCACTACCTGGCTCTACAATAAACAAAAATTACATTATAATCATGTGCTATTAGTTTTTATTTGTTATCTTAACTTACATAAAAATCAGAAGTGACTTGACTACAAAATAGAATGTAAATGCTATCAAACTTGACAACTATCTCTCAGGAGATAGAAAGTATAAATGATGGAGATAGGCGGGGAAAAAGAGTAAGCACAAAAAGTAGCATATCTTAAATAGAGAGAATAAAAAATATTCATAATGATAGAAAAAAGTTTAAGTATATAAATTAAAGATACATAAAGTTAGTCAATGGAATTAAATAAGGATTAAACAGCAATCAATATTGAAAAGAAGTGGGGTGGGGAGAAAGGGGTAATGTATAGGAGCTATACCCTCATCTTTCATATAACAAAGTAGAGAAATTAAAGGTAATAATTCAGAAAATAGCGGTATGACTACATTATTTAAAATTATGGAAGTAACCACCAGGAACACTTGAACATAAATGTTAAAAGAGATTACCTGTGGGGAATAAATCTAGGAAGAGTTTAATTATGGGGGTGAAAGAAGTTTCTTTTCATGATGAACCCTCCTATTCTATTTAATTGTTCTATGTAACATGACAAAATTAATTATGAATTAATACAAATGACATTTAAAAATTACACAATAGAGATAGATGAAAGAAGGAGAGAGAAAGGAGATGGAGAGAAAACGTATCTATTCAGCTTTCATAACAAAGGGAGTCATTTAGGAAGGGGGTAAAGAAAAAAAATACAAGAAGACCACATCATTTTCTGTCAATGAAATTAGCTTTTCTACCAAGGGCAAAGAAATCAAAGTGAGTCCAGAACCAAGGAGGTAGCTTTGTTAGTCTAAAATGAATTGGTATAAGACAGAAATCTATTTCTGTGGAAACACATGAATAAAATACTGAAAATATGGTTTGAGAGGTTTCAGAAGGTTGGTAGATTAATAATCAAAAAAGTAAGAATCAAAAAAACAACAACAGAGGATGGGTGCAGAAGAAGGGATAAGACTTTTACTATATATATCTTTAAGTTTTTCTTTTAAATCTTATAAATGTGTTACCAATTTTAAAAATAACATAAAAAGACAAAAGCAATAATATTTTTTAGTAAGGTACATATATTTTAATAGTAACTAATATATTTAGTGTTTCTGTTCATAAAATATTGTAAAAAATAATCACCAAACAAGACTTTGTTATCTATATCTATCTAACTATCTATCTATCCTATCTAATAAAAGAGAAACATGGTAATTAACCGTAACTTCGCTACCCTTCCCATTGGCTAATCAGGGTGATATGCAAATTAACTGCCAACCAAGATGGCGGCCGGCAGCCAGGCCCCTGAAGCAAACAGGAGGCTTGCTTGCTCCAGTGAAGGAGGAAGCCAAGGTTCCCCGCCTGCCGCTGCTAAGCTCTGAGCTGCTCTCTAAGAAACATTGTTGTAAATATAGAAGCTAAAAAAAATACAGAAACCTGCTTTCAGCCATCAGAGCTAGAGCGAGCAGGACCGAAACAATGTTGCAGTTACAGAACCCAAACAAACGCTAGATTCCTGCTTTCAGCAGCTGAGGCCTCAAGCTGGAGCCGGCCTCAGAACTAAAGCCAGCTCTCAGCTCCAGTGACAGCCATAGAAGGTAAATAAATCCCAGAATAAAAAAAAAAAAGAAAAAAGGAGAGGTTGGGAGCTTCATTTGCCTGAAAACGGCCCTCAGCCCCTCACCCAGACTGGCCAAGCACCCCAGTGGGGACCCCCACTCTGAAGAGGGTGTGACCAGCTGCAAAAAGCCATCATCCTCTCATCCAGGCTGGCCAGGCACCCAAGTGGGACCCCCACCCTGATCCGGGACACCCTTCAGAGCAAACCACCTGGCCCCCACCCATGCACCAGGCCTCTATCCTATATAGTAAAAGGGTAATATGTCTCCCAGCACCAGGATCAGCGGAGGCTCGAGACCTCCCGGCCTGGGATCAGCAGAGCCGTGAGGCCTCCTTGCCCCTGGAGCAGTGTGACAGGGAGCAGCGCCCAAACCCCCTGATTGCCCTATGGCTCTGTGTGTGACAGTGGGCGGGGCCACAACCTCCCTATCCGCCCTGCTCTGTTCCTGACAGGGGAAGGTGCCCCAACCCCCTGATTGGCCCTGTTCTGTGTGTGACAGGGTGCGGCGCCCCAACCCCCCCATGGGCCCTGCTATTTGTGTGATGGGGTAGAGCCGCAACCTCCCCATCAGCCCTGCCCTGAGTGTGACAGCAGCGGTGCCCCAACCCCCTGATGGGCCCTGCTCTGTGTGTGACAGGGGTCGGTGCCCCAACTCCCCTATCGGCCCTACTCTGTGCATGACAAGGGGGAGCTCCCCACCCCCCTGGTCAGCCCTGCTCTGTGCATGACAGGGGGGAGCTCCCCAACCCCCTAATGGGCCCTGCTCTGTGCATGACAGGGGGTGGTGCCTCAACCTCCCCATCGACCCTGCCTTGAGTGTGACGGGGGCAGTGCCCCAACCCCCCAATCGGCCCTACCCTGAGCGTGACTGGGGGTGGCATTGCAACCTCCCGATCCGCCCTGCTCTGTGCATGATGGGGGCAGCGCCCCAACTCCCCAATCAGCTCTGCTCTGAGCCCGACCAGGGGCTGCACCTAAGGATTGGGCCTGCTCTCTGCCACCCGGGAGCGGGCCTAAGCCAGCAGGTCATTATCTCCCAAGGGGTCCCAGAGTGCAAGAGGGCACAGGCCAGGCTGGGGGACACCCCCCGCCCCCCCGCCAGTGCACAAATTTTTGTGCACCGGGCCTCTAGTATATATATAAAAGGCTAATATGCTAAGTGTCCATCCGACCAGTCACTATGGTGCACACTGACCACCAGGGGGTAGGTGCTCAACACAGGAGCTGCCGTGACACGAATTGGCCATTTACAGAGAAACGGCACCACGGACCTGGTGCCCACAAAGCAACACTTGGATTCCCCCATGTGGGACACAGGCCCTGCCACCACCCCAGAGCGACACCCCACCAAATCGCAGCCAACTCTACTAAGACCCCATGAAGAAAAATATGGCCCACGGCCCAGCCCAGCCCAGAAATGGTCGCTGTGGGTGCCGGGTAATGACGTCACATAGCAACTCCCGGCTTCCTCTCCCTAGTGGCTAGTCTCCTTAAAGTTTCTTCAGCCCAGAAACACGACTTGCTTTATAGCCAGGTGGAAACATTTTACATTTTAACCAAATGTCTGTGAAGCATTTTCCCATGCCTCATCTCATTTGATCCTCACAAGAGTTCTGGAGTAGGTAGATTGGAGACTTGGTGGAATCCTATTTCCTTTTCATTAGTTGGAAAATGGAGATATAGAAAGCTTAAAAACTTGACCTGACTGAAAAGAAGTAAGAAATGGTGGACCTTGAAAATGACTTCAGGTTTTCTCACTGCACAGAATATAGTCAAACACTGCTGCAGTTAAGTATTTCACGCTTTGTTCTCCCTGTGAGATCTACAATAATACTTTGCTTCGTGTTGATATTTACTGCTGTGTTGCTGACAATTACCTGGAAGAGAAGTTGGGGTGCTTCACTGGGCTGGAAAAAGTTTAGCTAAATCAGAAAGCAGGTCTAATTGAGCAAGTTTATTCTATATCTATAAAAGGCTAAGGTGACTACTCACACATGCACAATACATATAAAGCTCTCTCTGGTGCCAATCGCAAGCATGTGTTTCGATCTGCCATTGTCAATTGTGAATTTGGTCTACACTTCTATTATAGAGAAAGGGTGAATAGGGATATTAAAATATTTCTTCTAATTAATTTCCTTTCAATGTGCACGAATTTGTGCACTAGGCCACTAGTAACTTAAAAATGTCATCCAAAAAGACTTGGGACTAAGATCTTTCAAACACAGACAAGCTTTCAAAAGTCAAATACTATGACTACATATATACCAAATCTGAACTTGGTTATATAACCAAGTTCAGAATTTAAAAAACGATATCACTAATTTTAATAAATTTATAATTAATACAATGCAACATATTAATAGTTCTAAAAATGAAAAAATCAGTAAAAATTTACTAAAATCCCTTCTAATGATTACACTCACCAAAATGGCAATATATGGACACTTTCCTACCCTCATAAAATATATAGTCTCAGTCCAGAAGACAGCATCATACTGAACAGGGAATCACTACAGACATTCTCAGAAATGTCAGGGAAAATGCAATGATGTTCATTATCACCGCTAGTGTTTAACATTCTAATGGAGTTACTAGCTAATATAAGTACACAAAAGAAAACTTAAAAACATAAACATTGAAAAAAAAAGGAGGAAAAAGTCATCACAATTTCCCAATTTTCAGATGATTTGACTAAATGAAATAAAACTCAGAGAGTCAACAGAAAAGATAATTGAGTAAGGTAGTGTTGCTCTATGGAAATCAATATTTTCATATTCAAAAATAGCAGCCATATAGAAAATCTGATGGAAAGATCCTATGGACAATAGCAATAGAAAAAGTAATGGCCAAATGGCTTATTTGGTTGAAGTGTCACCGATGCACCAGAGTTGTGGGTTCGATTCCCAGGCAGGACACATGCAAGAATCAACCAATGGATGCATCAATAAGTGGAACAACAAATTGATGCTTCTCTCTCTTTCCCTCTCTCCCTCTCTCTTTCCAAAATCAATTTTAAAAAGAAAAAAAAAGAAAAAGTAAATTAGCTAGGAGAAATACTTAACAAGAAATGTACATGATCTTTAATGAAGTATTGATTTTTGTGTCCATTTTTATAATTATTTTAAGTTTTATTAATACATAAGAGACCGTGAATATGACGATGAAAAATAAAATTGATACACAGATGAGAATTATTATGCAGACATAGAGATATTCATATTTAAAAGAATAAAAAAAATAGATCTCAATTGAATGACCTTATTTAAAAAGCAAAAATTCTTTAAATCCAATAGGGAGAAGCAGAAATTAATCCTGAAATTTGAATGGCAGGGCTACAGATTAGAAAGAACATAGTTTTCCTTATCCATGAAGTTTCAAGCTGCTTTAGTGAACTTTGCCCTCTCTGTCTTGTGAATATCCTGAGAGTTTAACTGTGACTAAATTAAATTGATGGAAACAATATCAATAGCTATTACCATCTGTTAAGCCATTGTTATGTATCATAAAGATTTTACCTATGTTTCCTTATAAGACACTTGTTACACATAACATAAATACCAAGAAGCCATTATTCTCATTTTGCAGATAGGACACATGAGGCTCAGACAGATAAATCTCTTGGCTAGGGTCATACACATGATACAAGGCAGAGTCTGATTTCCAGTTCTGATCTCAGCCTCACAATGCACATCACACTTTACTATGGTGCTTTCCATTTTAGTCAACTTTCAATCAATCCTCTACAGAGCCACTTTAAAACACACACACACACACACACACACAAAAAAAACAAACAAAAAACAAACAAACAAACAAAAAACACCAGAATTAATGTAAGCAGCTCTAAGATTCCTTCCCATAACTTTCCAGACAATGGTATTAACTAGAAATATAATAGACATCCTATCTAATAAAGAGGGAATATGCTAACTGACCCTCACACTGTCACAAAGATGGTGGCACCCACAGCCAATAAGGAGGGAATATGCTAATTGACTTTCCCACCCTCAAATATGGTGGCGCCCACAGCCACAAGATGTCGGTGCCCAGTCCTCTCAGCCCTGTTGGGGCGGCAGGCACAGCCTTGCCACGTGCCTGCCTCTGGAGTTCCTCAGTCCCCTTAGCCTCCCAGCCACCCAGGGCTGGCCTGAGATGCAGCCAAGCCTCAGATGGTGGCTGCTCAGCCACCCAGGGCCACCTGAGGCTCAGGTAACCAGGGCAGGCTGAGGCTTGCACTGCCAGCAGTGGCAGCAGCAGAGGTGTGATGGGGGTGTCGCCTTCCCCTGATTACCGGGTCACCTCCCACCCCTGAGGGCTCCCAGACTGTGAGAGGGGGAAGGCCAGGCTGAGGGACCCCCCTCCAGTGCATGTATTTTTATGCACTGGGCCTCTAGTCAAAGATATAAAGGGCCTAGGAACTCTACAGCCTTGACAGTGATTCCCCTCTAATAACATTTCCATGCATCTTCCCATAATAGCAATTACAAAGACAGAGGAAACTAGACACAATTACAACTTCAATCTTATAAAAACATTTCAGAACCCTTGAGGGCATACTATAACCACTGAACTAGATACATCTCTATTGAAAGAATCTCTCTCTCTCTCTCTCTCTCTCTCTCTCTCTCTCTTTGTATAATTATGTGTTCTTAGGGCAATGCTAGTTTCATTACAAACATCACTTGTTATTTTAAATATAAGAAGTTATTTAAAAATCACTGTATTTTTCCCCGTTGTGAAGGACAGAATCCCCATCATGGTCAATTGCAAAGCAGGCTACCCTAAACCAAGGGAGCCTCTTGGATTGGAGCCAAAAGCACCTTCCCAAAAAAAACTCATTGATCAATTAGGAAGTGATAATTTGTGTTTTTTAAAATTTTTCTTGTACCAAATTATCTTAGATGGAGCTGAACTCTGTAAAACATTTACGGATGGTGTTTAATATGCAATATTTGATTTGTTTTTTATTTTCCTCAGCCCCTTTTAACCTCTAGACTCTAATGACTGCCATATGGCTAGCCAAGTCTATTTTTAGATTGTTAATTATTCATCTCTATTTTTACTTCTCTTCTTTCTTTTGGCCGCTGATTATTATAAGACCTAAAGTGCCTTCTCAATTTTTGTCCATGTTGTTTTTCTGCTAGATTAGAGGCCAAATTCGTCACTGAATACTAGTCTCTCCCTCCCCAATACCAATCTTTTCCACTTTAATTTTGCTCCTCACAAATCAGTTAGGACAATAAGATTCAACATATATGTCAAAGAACTCTAAGTTATGTAATATGTTTAAAAAATTGCAAGCAAGATACCCATTTTCAAAGGGATCTTGGCCATGTGGCTACTATTAAGTTGGAGAATAGCAAAACTGCCTGTTAAAATGCTTTATAAAATTTGGGCTGAAAAATCAAGTTTTGCACATGTTAAACAACCTATTTAGGATTCTCATGCCTTACCCTAGACAGATTTTTCTTATTTTAGAAAACAAATATGCAATAAGAGTTGCATTTGAGATCAATAAGATGCTCCAATTTCAGTCTTTAGAGACCTTGGCTCTTGCCTTTGAAAATTCCCAAGTATAATACCATCCCACATTGGTGAGCTTTAATCTGTTCTTCATCACATGAAATTTTGGGGTTGTTTTCTTTTCCTTGTTGCTGCTTGTGTGGGTGTATATTTATGCATGTGTTTGTTGAACAATGTAAACTAAAAATACTAAGGATTTTTGCAAATAGCTAAGGCTGAAATTCAGAATTTCTTCTTTCATGTGCCTATTACATGTAGAAAATTAAAAGATATCAACATTTTTTTTTCTAACAATCAAGTAGCTTTTAGAATTAGTCTAGGTCAGTGGTCAGCAAACTCATTAGCCAACAGAGCCAAATATCAACAGTACAACGATTGAAATTTCTTTTGAGAGCCAAATTTTTTAAACTTAAATTGTATAGGTAGGTACATTGTTATTAACTTAATTAGGGTACTCCTAAGGCTTAGGAAGAGCCACACTCAAGGGGCCAAAGAGCCGCATGTGGCTCGAGAGCTGCAGTTTGCCAACCACGGGTCTAGGTCCAAATAGGAGAACAGCAAGAAATGGGCTCTGCCTTAAATCCAACCTAGCTCACTTTGCAACCTTAAATCTCTCCTGCCAAAACCAGTTCCAACTGCCTTAAATGCCATTTGCTCTGTGTGCAGGGGATGGGGCCTTGGAGCAGGGGTGCCTTGAGAACAACTACGAAAGTGGGGAATTTGGCACCACTGTGGTTTATAAAACACTTGTGTTGACTGTTTTTGTCATTGGATTTGACGTTTTAAGCTAACTACCACATCCCCTGAACTGAGAAGGTAATTCATCAGACTCTTCAACAAGGATAAAGTTTGTGAAAACACTTCATAAACTCCACAATAACTCTCAAATAGGAGGAATTACTTTTCATCCCTTCAGGGCTATGAGAGCTCAAAATTTCAGTACGTTGACAAAAGATTTTAAATGTAAGGATGTATTCATGGCAAGTTTTGAAACAAGAATATGTTTGCTTCTGCAGTTGGCTAAAATTCATCCTTGCCTTTTTAAAGGAGTGTGCTTCAATAAAACAAAATAATTATGTGTCTCTTCATCCTTTTTATAAAATCTGTATCCCATGGGAGGATGCCCCTTTAAGAAAGATATTGAGTGATCACATGGTCTTATGTGCCCTATGTGACACACTTAGGATGGCATGATCTACAATATAGATCTTAAGTGTTTCTTTAAAAACATTCATCATATGTTTTCATATGAAAGAGCATATAACACACAACAGGATCACAAGTTACACGTCACCTGGCGAAACAATCTTTCCAGACTGATCTGAATTAAAACCTGATAAGACATTAATTTAAAAAGAGAGAGAAGGACAATAAGAGAGGGTTTGGGAATTCTATCTTTGTTTTTTTTATTTTGATATGGGAAAAGCGGTCCTCGTTTTGTAAATTAAAGATTTCCAGTGAGAAACATTAGAGATTAAAATACCTTATTACAACATTTTCTTAAAAATCTAATTTAAATTTGCCCATTAACAAAATCCCTTGATGACACAGATACCAAAGGGGAAAGGTTAGTGGTGTTTTTCTATCTTATCTGTCCATTGAAACATAATAAACATGAGAAAAAGTGGGTTTAAGACTAAATGTAATCTGTAAGAACAAAGTGCATAAACAAGATGCTTAACTTTCTTAGCTTTTTACCTTCTCCATCCATATAACAGGGCTAAAAGAAGCCCACTATATTTTAGCTGCCCACAGCAGGAGTTGTGGTAATCAGCTTTGTTGTCACTTCTATTTTCTGTCAGTGACTCACTGTCTGAAATTGTCAGTTAGAGAAATATTAATTCATCCATGTATTTAGCAAAATGTTAATAAAGTGTCATAATCCAATAATCAGAACAAATGTTCCCTTCAGCCCAGCAGAAATCATTGGGAAATTTTCAGGTAATTTCAGAAAATGATTGGGGAAGATCCCAGAGCAATATACTGTTCCTAATAAGAAATGGAGGAAGGTTGCGAATCACAACAATAATTATTCCAGAAACTATTTATTGAGCAGCATCTATGTCCTTGATATTTTATCAGTGTCTCTAATGTTCCCAATAACCTTGTAAGACCTGTACAATTATTCCTTCCTTTTTTACATTAATAACACTAATGTGTATGATTTGGTAAACCCAATAAAGAACATTGACAAGATTTGAACTTAGGACTGTGTGTCCTTAGGTCTTTGCTTTTTTCATTACACAATATAATTTCTGTTAAAATAAATGTTTTCTGGTCACATGTTCTATGTCAAACACTCTAAGTGCCTTAATATTTTATCTCATCCAATCCTTCCCAAACCCTGTGAGTTAGGCATTATCATCATCATGTCCATATTTATTACAGGAGATAGAACAGAAGCATGGAGATATATACCAAGGACACACAAGAAGAGGGGAAGCCAGGATTTGAACACAGGCTTCTGACTATGAAATCCTCCATTATACTGCCTTTCAAACAACGGACATGATAAATACAATGGAATGATAGCATAAATATGAAGTTGGAACTGGGACTTTGGTGTGCTAACATATTACAAGAAACCATCTCTCTTTTCTCCAGGATGGACACAGTAGTGTTGGATTGCTTTACATGTCAAACCCAAACATATCTCTCTAGTGCGTGCGATTAAACACCATTCACACACCCCACCTCTGATTCCAACAACCTAATTCTCAGCGCTGCTCTCTTTCAGAATTTTCCAAGATCCACTCTGTGGAGCATCAGTGTGCCTTGAGATGATTGAACAGTGCCCTAGTGGCAAAAGATTTCATGGACACAGAAGTTTGGACAATGCTCCATTCCACAAACTTGGGTTTTGGGGGTGGTTTTATTTTAATTTTTAAAGGTAGTGGTACTTCTTAGGATCAATAATATGTCAATGTGTGCTATGAACCTCTGAATTCTAGAAGTATATGCAAATTTCTCTAATTTATTTAATCCCCCAAATTTATCTGTAGTGGAAGACTACACATGATGTTAATTTCTGCAGGTCCACAGTCAGGTGTGCTCTACGTGTACACACTTTACCTACTCCTGCTGGTGAACTCTGAGCTCTCTCTCCCCATATCCTCTCCCACAAATCCCTTTCTCTTTTTCTCTCTGCCAACCCAAGCCTTTCACCTCTTGTTAAACCTCACTCAAAAGATCGCTTCTTCCCTGCTATACTTTATCTCTTGGCTTCTTTTTTCCATTTGCACAGCACCCAGATTTTTCCTGTAAAATGTTATTTATAGTGTCCTGTGACTAAAACTGGTATAAACATCTTTAAACAAAGAATTTCTATGTAAATTTAAGAAAGATCATTTGATTCTTTTTAAACAAGTTGTCGTGCATCTATGGTGAACTATCCAAAGAGGGTGAGCTCCAGACTGCAGATTCCTTTCCAGCGGCGGCCTCCTCTGCTCCAGTGCTGCATCTCAGGCCCAGCAGAGGGCTGTCCATAAAGGACAGGAGAGGCACACTAGGTAGGAAGTTGCAAACTGTTTTCTTAGGAGAGATGGAACTGTACTTAATTAACCGTGACAGGAGGCAGCAAGTCACGAGAAGGAAGATCTCTTAGGTGTTTGTTTTGTTTTGCATAGTATTGTGTTGTTTTGTTTTAGGATGGGTTCCCCCCTAGAAAGCAGAGCCTGAGATAAGAGGCTGTGTACAAATAGCTTATTTGGGGAAAATAATACCAAGAATAGGAGGGGATGATTGGGAAATTTCCATGCACAGCACACTGATCACTGATTTCACCACTTGGGGCTCAACCCCACTGGGAAATATTGAAGGGCCTATAGAATGAGCTTCAGAATTGTCTGCCCAAGGGATGCACTAGCTCTTGTCTTCCACTGGCTAAGGGTTTCCCTGTAGGGTGTAACCCTCAGTCATGTCCAGGCGATGTATGTTTGAGCACCATGAGGTTCCTGTCACAGGGCAGAAAGCATAACATGTGTGGTAGAGCCCAGGTGGACACTATCAGATTAAACTGCACAAATCCATATGTATCAGAATTGATCAGAGAAAACGATGGGCAAAGTGTATGAGAAAGGGCCCAAGAGGTGGCTGAGTTTGTGTCGATCTATTTTCACTCACCAAAGTGCTGGCCCTTCACAAGCCCCATCTCTGGAATGATGTGGAGAGTAGGAAGAGTCTTAACTAGACCTTCAGCGGTGCAAGAGCATTGGATGAAAGCCTTGGAGAAAGAGAAACCATTTTGCAGAATGACATTGGGCAAATGATTTTGGCAAACAAGTTGGCGGATGCAAATACTTACATATCATTGATTCCATTTTGGGTAACAGCCCATGTACTTTTACAAAAAAAATGTGCAAGATCTTATAAGGACCTACTATTTCATAACCAAGAAAGCTCCTAAAAGCAAATGTAGCATTCATGAACACTTGTCTAAAATTATAAACATCAGTAGATTTTTTCAAAAGGCAGAAAAATACGTTTACCTGTCAAAGACCCAAGCAGGTGGAGAAATCATCATGAACTCAATTCCATGACACAGATTCTAGTGCCTTCTTTTAGCTAAGAGGGAAATAGCAGAGACTCCTGTCTTCAGTTTAGACTCTCTCTCCATGTCACAAAACACGTGGTATGTAGTAAGAGTTTTGGTTGAAATGTCAAGGTTTGTCATTTGAATGAAATAAAATGATAAATTGTCTCCCAGTCCACGTCTCCAAGGGGAAAGATGGAGGGAGAAATATGAATATTTTCTATATAAAAGGCAAGAGACTATGAAAGAAAGAGAGTGAGAGCAAAAGAGAGAAATAAACCCACAAGAAGGGGAGAAACAGATGAGAGCCCGCAAGAACCCAAAAGTGAGAAAGAAAAGTAGCTGTGTATCCTTAATCACAAGTGACGTATTTAAACAGACAAAATGACAGGCTGACGTCATCTATTTTAACTGCCATATCCTATCTGCGGGTGTGATTTCCTCCCAAGACCACCTTCTGCGGGGGAGGGGGTCCTCCAAGCCTGCCTGGAGACTCCCTTGCTCCATCCAGGAAGCCAGAATTCTTTTAAAGAAACTTTTGTGGCCATTAAACCAATTGGAGTTGAACCGGTTGACAGGTCAATTTATTAATGTGCTAAATAACCAAGTCTGGATTTTTTTTAAAAGAAGAATTTGCACATATTTGTTTTTCTTCTTTCTTTAAAGTTTTACAAGATATTAGTATTCTTGAGATCTATAGCTGAAGGAAGAGAAATAGCAGTTTCAGCCTAGAATTTCCTATTTTTAATTTAAAGAAATTCATCTTTTACTTCAAACACAAAATTAAAAGGAATGAAGAACCAGGAAATGTTAACTAAAACTATGCTTTGTGAGTAAAAAGGAAGAGAGCTAAAAACAATATAAAACAGCAGACATACTTTTAGATTTGAAATAGTTCCTTCAAATTAAAAAAAAAAAAAAAGAGCTTCACTCTTCTATCCCAGCCTTTTAGAAAGAGATAAGTTAATATTTGCCTGCTTAATGAAATAATTTTCCAGGTAAAAATGAACTGTTTGTATGTGTATGTGGGTGTTTTGTATTTAGAAGAACAGAATTTATGGTAATGCCTCTTCGTTTTCCCAAAATTTAGAATTAGGAAGGCAGATATAAATATCTATGAAGAATTAAGAAGTAAATAAATCTGCTATATAATGTGTAAAATTTTGTTCTATGCTTTCAACGTCATCAATGTTCAGTACAAAATCCAGCCCAAGACAAGTGATTGTATGTGTCAATGCACATTTTTAAAGGCATATGTTTGCATTCCAATCTAAGAGGTTTCTTGAGTTAAATTCTCAAGAAGCTTTCTGGGAAAATAAGAAATTCATTTTCTGAATCATCCAAACATATATGTTTACACTTTTCTATGAATTCGATTCTAGGATTCCCAGGCATTGCTTGGATAATTGAAATCTCTTAAGTCAGCAACTCAGGCGGCCCTTTATGTTTCCAGCTGTTCTTCAGAGCAAGGAAAAGCTCTCAGACTATGATAGAATGCCATCCTATTGCTTTAGTCTTGCCTGAAATATATTACCCATGAACCATCATGATTTTTTTTCTTATGCATACAAGTTAGCATTCCAGGCAGTAATCTCTGTTGGATTAACAAAGAAAACACTTCATATTAAAGCAATGAAAATTTGTTTATGTTCAAAATGATGAAAAGGAAATTCTCCCATATTTTAACTTTTCATGTCCCTGGTCAGTAAAGAAAACATCGTAAGATAAAATGACTTTTCAATTATCCTAAGTAAAAGGAGAGGAGGGAAAACAAACACACACCGCGCACACCAACACACACACACACACACACACACACACACACACACGGGAAACCACAATATATCCTATGTGGACCTGAGGCTGTTTTCTTTGTTCTTTTTGGTTCAAGATGAAACAGCTGTTCATTGTTTAAAATAGCATCTCACATTTAGATCTTTTTCGCGTCAAAAGGAAGCCATCCTATCCTTCCAGTTTGCTAACATTAGAGAGGAGTAAACACTCATTTCCTACATATATTATTTATATTGCAGACTTGTGAACTTTGGCATCTAGTGTCAGGCTGACCCCTCTCCTACTAGGTTTTGAACCTTCCTTCCCTTGACCCCATCAACCGCCCAGAGTAACCTGAAGGTCATCTTTTCCTTTTCATTTTGAAAGGACACGTTTCCTTATTACAACCCAGCAGCTCTAACCCAAAGGGTTGTTCCTATAAAAGGGGGAGAAGGCAATTATTTTGTGACATGTTATCAGTGGGCTGATATGAGTGTCTCAAAAGAAACTTAATGGTGGTGAAATCTTTACAAGGGTCTCATGTTTCCACTTTCCTCTCTGAGCCCAAGGTTCCACAGGTACCTGCCAATTTGATTTGAGAACCACATCTGCATTTTTTGGGGGGAAACCCCAACTACTTTCAGACTTAGCAGTCTCAAGCTGTTCTATCTAAGTAGCTTGAAACATGCTTGCAGGCTCTTTGAGCAAAATGGCAGAAAGAATTATCTTTTTCAAAGGGGTCCTTGAAAATAAATGCTTTACCCTTAATTTAGAGAAGATTTTGAAAACTGCCCCATTAACACTGAATGGTTGACTTAGGTTCAATGCAATTTCCACCCAGCTCAACTCCTTTCCTGGCTAAAAAAAAAAAAAAAAAGTGCCTATTAAATTAAAATGCCAAAAAAAATCCTAGAATATAATTAGCAGCTAATGAGGAAAAAATTTTCTTCTTTCACATATTCAGGTGATATTGCAGAAAGACCATAATCGGGTTACTTTATATATTATTATTATTTTAGAAATACAAATAGTTTGTATATCCAAACTATAAAACCTCTATTGAAATGTTAAAATCTAGAAAACAATCATAGAAACTCAAAGAACAAAATTTAGAAATCAACTAGTCATCATCCATCAATTTTACAAATAAAGAAACTGAGGCCCATAGAGATTAAAGCTCTGGTCCATTGTGCTTTAATAAGATTTTGTTATTCGTTGAATAAAATCTGTGATCGTTCTGTCACTCTCTTGAATAAGAGAGAGGCTGGGATGCTGGAAATAAGCCAGCATAATTAGAATTGTCATTTCAATTTTTTCAAAAATTAACATTGAGATTCCACTGGTTATATGTCTTAGCTTAGTTCAAACCCAAACTGCTACATGATAAGGGGTTTTTGTTTGTTTTTCAATGAGTTATTTCGGTTCATGTTGGATGCCTCAAACTTCAGACAATTCTCCCAATACGTTACAGGAGATGATCTTGTCCACCATTCCATATTTCCTGCCTGCTTTTGAATATTTATTCATTCAAATATAGCTTTCATGTCTTCCAAACATCTCTATAAGCCATTTCTTTTCACAACAAATGATCCGAATTTTGTCTCCAGAGATTTTAGGAGTTTGTGAAACATGAATATGACAATAGTCAAAAGAGAATGGGGAATTCATTTCAAAAATTATTTGTAACCTTTCTCTCTTCCCCATCTCTAAATACCACTGTTTTTTTTTTCTTTCTGGTTAATAGTACTGGGCATTTACTCTCTCTCTTTCTCATTTTGTGCGCTAAGAAAATGGGGAAGGATGTAAAAGAATGAGCCATGTCTGAGATCCGGCTGGTTCCCACCCTTTGGAGACCCCGTCTCGCCCACGCAAGTGCCACTCCATAACCTTATTTCCACTGACATTTTTTTTTGAATCTTAGAAAAACTGGGCACAAGGAAGTATGTAACCCCCACCTCCACCCCCAAGATCTTGAATTTACCCAATCGGGCCTTACTCAGCAGCTCAGTGTCTTAATGACCCTGGCAAAATGACATGGGTCATATTTTCACATGGATGAACTATTCCTGAACAATTTCTCCAGTGTGTGAGGCACAAACAGGCTTTTCTTCAACATCAGGCATGCATGTCTTCCCGCCTCTTGCTTTTTAACAAACATATGTATTGTGGCCAGTGCAAGAGAAATTCTATTACCCATTAATGTTTTAGTTTCTTTCCTACTCACTCCCTTTCCTTACCCCCTTCAGATCTCTCTCTCTCTCTCTCTCTCCCTACTTCCCTCTCTCTCAACATTTCAAGATATAGAAGAGTGGAGGACCTTTACCCCAATTTTTTTCCCATGTGGAGATGGATAAAATTAGGTGTCCATTTATTTTCTTTTTCTACATAGGAATTTGGGGCAAGAAGAAGTATCAGTTACCATAGCTATTTTGGCACTTTAAAATATGCACCTTCCTTATCCCTGGAAGAGATCATTACTGTCTTGGGCTATTTTATTTCATGAGATGCCAAGTTTGGGGCTGGAAGTGGGGCCCATTGCCAGTTAAAATCCTAGATATACCTATGCCATAGCTGTTGCTAGTTCTGTTTTCACAAAAGAGTGGCATCCCCAAGTAATTTCTGTATCTACCACTTGGTTTCTAAGTAATATAACATATTATATTACACTATATCACATTGCAAATAATCCATAAATATTGTTGAACAAGTGAATAAGTGAATGAGGAATCAGACCAGCAGGAATTCCATTTTTTTTCTTATATTTTAGTCACATGCCCTGTTTATTATTTATTAATTTAAGTAATTATACAACATTCTTTCCTGGAACAAAAAAGTTTAGTTCTTTAGAAGAAAAGATTATGCAAAAGGTGTCCCTGGAAGACAGATTGTTTACTCCTAAAAGCAATTAAAAAGAAAAATGTCCCATGATGTCACAGAGACAATGTGTTTCAAAACAGCATCAATTAAGAGCTCACCTAGTGCAGTAGGTCTCAGGCAGTAGCTGTGTTCACAAACTCTTTCATCCTGAGATTCCTCCTGAAGTCGCATGATTGATAATAGAAAACTGATCCACTGAATCATTGCTATGAATGGAAAGAAAAGATAGTTGCCAACTTTCTGAGAAGTTATCAATTCCTTTCTAAAGGTAACATTTATGAAAAGTTCAAAGGATCACATGGGCCCACTTCTTAGAAAGAAATTACAAAGTGTGAAATCCAAGTGATGATACTGACTAGTAAATCTCAAGAAATCTATTTTCTCCAGAGGACAGATGGGTTGGGAGACTAGGTGAAAGAGGCAAAGGGATTAAGAAGTATGAACTGGTAGTTACAAAATAGTCAAGGATGTGAAGTAAAGCATCTGGAATGTAGTCAATACTACTGTAATGGCTATGTGTGGTGCCAGGTGGGTACTGGAAATATCAAGAAGAACACTATGCAAAGTATATGATTGCCTAACTCTAAGCTGTATACCTGAAACCAATACAAATTAAATTGAAAGTAACTGAAAAAAAAATCTATTTTCTTTTTTGTGTGTGGCTATACTAAAATCAGCAGTATGTTCTGTTTGAATTGTGTCTGGGGTTTACTTTCTGAATCTAGGCATTTGCATCTGTTTTGAAGCAACCCCCTGATAGGTTTCCCATCATCAGTTTAATGATCCAAATTTTATGGCTCTCTGAGGGCCCAGAACATTGGGGGGTGCTTTTACATCAGTGGTATAAAAGAAGAAAATATTACATTTCTGTTGGCTAACAACAAAGAAATGCTTTAATGGCACATCCTGTTTTCTCAGTACTGACCCTACCAATGAGGGACTTACTGACTTTTCCAGAACAAGTTTGAGTACAATCTAATTCTTTCTCGATGATAAAAACAAAATGATTGTTGGAACACAAGATAGTTACTGGACCACTCAAGAAGCCAATTCTTCACCACATATTTTCAGAACAAAGGGGTATAGTCTGTCTGAAGAACCACATGAAATAATCTGAGAACCTTTAAGGTGCCTGTCCTCAAACATGCAGATCAAGGAAAAAAGTATATTTCAATGTTTGTTTCAGTTCTAGTAATTTGTTAGTGCTTTCTTTTTTACTAGTAACATAAATCTTAGGCTCAACTTCACTCTTCCAGGTAGTCACGGGAGTTTAGGACTTGTTATGATGGTAACAACTGCTTGTCCATATCTCTAAACTATACCTCTCTTAGCCAAAATGTCCAGAAAGTTGACATTGAATCAATGAAATGTCAACATGGCAGTAGTTTGGCAAGTGCAATAAAAGGTGGTTAACACAGGTGCCTTGTGCCACCCTACAACTCCCAGCCCACATTAACCTCAAAATGTCCCCAGAATATCCCTTATCAAGTGAGAGGGAAATTGTTCACTGCCTGAGGTCATCATCATCCAGTTCTCTGACAGCCACACACAGCATTACACAGGGGCTTTCCAGAGTTTTACATGCTGGTGAGCAAAATGGCTAGATCCTACAGATACGAATTCTGAAGACAGATCACAATGAGGAGGACAGAGCAAGCAAGTTCCGTATCCTTCTTCAATAATACCTGCAGCTAGGCACTCACTGGGATGCCAGAATAACTCAGAAGCCCCTCTTGAGAAAGTCTCTCTGTAGTCCTATCACCTCATCTATAAATTGATTACCTGATCATTAAGTTATAAATGCAGAATAGCTGATGTGTAGAGTCACCAGCAACAGGAATTTGCATATACACACTTTCCTTTCCTTGCAAAAGTTATGAAAAAATATATATCAAGCAAATATGGAAAATAACTTGGCTGGATCTTTTGAAATATTGACTCCCTTAAATAGTTTTTCAAGCCTGATTTATTTAAAGTCATCACTCTGGAAGATCCCAGCACAATATGTCTGTTGATAAAAAATATTGGGGGGAATTCCTTTACAGGTTTCAGATATTCTTCTCAATATTCTGCATACTGGTCAGTCTTTAAATACGGATTTGGCTCTTGATAGTGACCCAACATCATTAAGCATCAACCATTAAATAAGTGGGTGATAAAAGTAGGCATTACAAATTTAGACAAACTGAAGTGTAACTGTAAATGTAAGACTGATTTCCTCTGCCCCTAGCAAGCCAAGCCTAAGGGCAATTTCAAGGCTGAAGCTATGGATGAGAGGATGATCTGACAGGGACAGCTGTCATCTGTCATCCTGTTGACCTTCAGGGTTAATTCACCTGATCTGGCTGACTGACTAAGGGTCATCTCACTCGCCCTCACTACCCCATGGGCATCCCCTTTGAAACTCCTTGAATGATAATTTTTAAAAAAGGAAAAGAGAGCCCTTCTTTCATCAGGAATGGCTATTCATTCTTTCAGCAAATGTTTATTGAGCTTCTTCCATGTATCAAACATTGTCTGCTATATGATGGTGAACAAGACAGATGAGACTCCTATGCTCAGGGTAAGGATACAGATAATAAAAAGGAAACAAAATCAACAAAAATTGTCAATGGTAATAGATGTAATGAAGAAAAATATGAGGACATCAGATAAAGAAAGCCATCACATTAAGTCCTCACTTAACGTTCTTGACAGGTTTTGTGACTTTAAGTGAAACAATGTACAAAATAAACAATTTTACCATAGGCTAATTTACATAAACAAAGGTTAAGTTCCTAGAGCATCTTGTCAACATTATAATGACATGAGGTTCAACCAAATACTGTTATTTAAGGACCTGCTGTACATTAGGAGGATAGAGCAGGCCTCTGAGAAGGCAGCATTTCTGCTGCTAAGATCTGAACGATGGAAGGGTGACAGCCATAGGAGACCATGGGAGGATTTCCAGACTGAGGGAATCATAAACCTAGAAGTTCTAAGATGGGGTGAACCAGGTGGTTTCTTTGAACTTAGTAGTCAAGTACCATGTGCCAGAGTACAATAAGCAAAATCCATTACATACCTAAGTGCTAATTTTAGTTTTCTGACACAAGCAGCAATTCATTAGCATCTTCAAAACATTTTGACTAAAAACAACACCTGAGCAGCAGGTATGAATCTTTCCAAGGTGACCACTTGGAAAGACACAACACTCCCACTGATAGAAATATCCTCAGGTGTTACAATTAAAACAAGATATTCCCTTAGAGTCATGCAAGTAAAAGTGTAGCACATTTTTTTTAAGATGACAATGGCCAGTATTTAATTTGGGACTTTTTTTCTGGGCTGAAACATTACTTCCTGCTCAGGCAAGCTTGAGAAGATGGGATCAAGGGAGTTTTGTGGTCCAGTGAGCAAAGGATGGGAAAATCAGAAAGATTCTGAGTTATAATCCCAGTTGAGCTACCAGGTGACCTTTCGGCAAGTCATTTGACCTCACTGTGCCTCATGCTCCCAGCTGGAAAATTGGATAAGATCAGCAGGATATCACTGAAAACCAGATGCTACACCAAACCCGAGCTTTCCCAGCTAAATAAATTACCACCAAAGAGACAGGGGGGCGGAGGGAGTCCAATCTATCAGCCCATGTGAAATGCCCAATTAATGACATTTGGTTCCTCTTTATATTGAAAACTTATTAACTTCTCCCCTATTCATCAAATCAAATTAATAAAGTGAGTAGTTCAAATGATAGCACTATTTCCTGATACACTTAGAAGTGTCACTCTAGCTTACATTTACTTTGCCATAGCATATTTGCAGGTTAATAATTGTTACAATCCCAGTCTTGCCTCATTACACCTTCCCATGACAAATCACGCCAGTGTCAATGACACACAGCTAGAACAACAAAGAGAAGGTTGAAATGGGAGTTTATTTCCTCATTCTTCAAAAAAAAAATAAACTTGCAATTTCTATATGAATAGAAAATATATAAATATAAATATATTCCCCATATATATATTTGTCTAAGTTAAATTACCTACATTACTCAATGAAAAGAATGTTGATGAGAAAACTGTATAATAAAGTTAATATTTGAGTATATTTGAGAACAACATTCTAATTCTATAACTTGAAATTGGACCACGATGGTAAAACAAGACTTTAAGCATCATCTACATGTAGACCTGATCAACACAGGTTTATAACATTCAAACATATGCATATTTAGGAATATCTGAATGTAAGGTTTAATTTTTCATTTTCCATGTGGATATTTTTTATGTCATATAAATATATGTTGAAAGAAAATTAAGCAAGTTGAATTTATTAAAAATATGACTGCGGGGGCTAGCATATGCTTAAAATTACTCCAAAGGTTTATATACATAGAATGTATGTGGAATAAAATACCACTTATTAAAACCTCATTTAGTGCTCTCTTCTCTACTCTAAAATTTAACAAGCAATAGCCTTTCCTCTGGGGACTTGGGTGGTGGGAGCAATGAGGACTTCTTGGGTTGGGCTGACTGTGAATAAGGCAGCTTGTGTTTGGTTGCTTTCTTTTTAGCTGTCAAGTGCAGCTCCAGGCAATACTAAGGCTGCTTTGCTTTGTTTTTGAATTAAATGTTGCTCTCTATTCTTTGATCCTAACTCCGATAAAAATATTTTCTCACCTTAGAGCCAGTTTCTGTGTCTTAAAAATCCACAGTTGAGTGACCATGGCAAGGCTGCCTAATATCTCAGAGACTTATTTTTCACTCTTCTATAAAATGGAGAAGGTAATAGTAATCTTCTTGAAAGACTATGATAAAGATCACCCAAATAAAAGTCTTTTGCCAATTACACCATGCTATAGGAATGTTATTTCTTATTGTTCTAGACTGTTGTTTATCCTCATGGGTTTGCCTTGAGGGGGTTACCCAAATAGGTAGCTCTTCATCCCCCATTATGTACAATCAAGTGTGACTAGACCTGAATCAATTACTCTAGATGACACAGTCAGGCATCTCACCAGATGCCCAGATCTTGGAGAGCATGTGAGGGACCATGGGAACCACATGGAGGGAGTCATAGCAGCGTGCATGCATTGGCCAAATCCTATGACTTCTCAATATGTAATTATTAGCTACTAGAGGCCCAGTACACGAATTTGTGCACTGGTGGAGTCCCTTGGCCTGGCCTGCACCCTCTTGCAATCTGGGACCCCTCAGGGGATGTTGAACTCTTGGTTTCGGCCCAATCCCCACAGGCCAGGCCAAGGGACCCCACCGGTGCATGAATCCATGCACCGGGTCCTCTAGTATGCATATAAGATCTTTGGTTAATCTCTTCCCGCCCTCCCCCCTTCTCCCTCCCCTCTGAGATTCATCAGTCTGTTCCATGTTTCCATGCCTGTGCATTGAGCGTCTGCCCCCTGATGGTCAGTGCACATCATAGCTACCAGTTGAATGGTCACTTAGGCTTTTATATATATAAATAAGCTTCATATTTAGGAAACCACAGCTATAAGTAAGTGGCATTATTTAGTATGTACAAAATAAAACTGTGCATATCTTCCCCCATTCATTTTCAGTGGGGTATTACCTGTTTTGTTCTTAAACATGGATAAAAAATGGGAACAAATCTAGCCACTCAAAAAAGAGGGTTAATAAGAGAGGGGGAGTGGGAGGAAGGGGGTGAAGGGAGGGAGAGAGAGAAAGAGGAAAGTTGAGAGAAAGAGTTAGGCAATTTTTGGAAGAAGAAAGGTTAGGGAAAGAGAAGAGTCAATCCCTGAAAAATGACAAGCAGGTAAATTAAATATATATTTGGAAGCATGTATAAAAATATATAAATCAGTATCAGTTGTCTCCAGAAATCAAAGACACTCACTATAATTAATTATCATACAAAACTCTTAAGAGTGTTTTTGAATAGAGAAGTGTTATGATATAACTAACACCCTTATAGTAAGATACATTTTAGAGATCTTTTGAATGGTGGTTCTAAAACCTAAGATATATATAAGTTTTTAACTGCCAGAAATTATGTAAGGCTTGAGAGGAAAAATGATTATATTTTATCATGTAGCTAGATGATCTTTTATGCCAATATTTTCTTCTCCTATATGAGGTGTCATCTTTGTAAAATTTTCCATAACTCTATTTTCTTAACTATAAACTCATTATTACAGCAATTATATATGTTGCACAGGTTTAGAGCTATGGTAAATAATGTTAAACACATAATTCATTTTCATTGAATAATTGTTTTTTAAAAAGTGAAATGTGGAATGTCATCAAAATTGAAATTTCTGTGTAACCCATGGATTTTAAAATCTCAGCCTGGCAACATCTGACAGGATATAACCTCAGTAGAGTGGAGAGATGTAGTTATGTTTTTGTAATATGTGAGTGTGGATATGAATGTGCAACATACAATTTTTTCAACCATTATGCTCATATACTACCCAAACAACTGACTTAAAAATTCATTAAACCAACTATTTAACATCACTTAGAGAATAAAGTCAATCTTTTCTTTCTTTTCTATAGTTCATAATTTTTAAAACTCTTTTGCACATGTGGACAACTTTGGTCATAGGATTACCCATAAAAAGATCTGATAGCACTTAGGAAATTCCCATCATGCTTTGTTCTGTTAGTATCAAGAGCTTTGTAGTGTCTCCCCCACCCCATCCCCATGGTGTTGGTAAAGAATAACATTTTCCAGATGGCATGTTTACAAACTTCTGGCATTTAGCTGAAAGCAAATTACATTTTTTACTGTGTAAGGATTTTGATGAAACAGTATCAAGTATAGTAGTGGCGCCCAGTACAGTCTCTTAGGTTAATAATATGCATTTTAAAGCCTTTCAAAATATTAGACAGTATATGTGATAGATCATAATGGCTCTTAAAGTCTGCCTGATCTACTGTGTTAATGTGAAGGATATTTGCAAAGTAAAAGCAACTGGGAGTGACATCGGAAGAATGGCGGTGTGAGAGGTCCTCTTGGTCCCTCCCTTTATAGTTACACCAATTTGAACAGCTATAATTCAACAAAGGATTCCCTAAAAGCAACTAGTTTTCTTTAGCAAGAATTTGTATCAGCTGATTTATAGTAACTCCATCCTAAACTATTAGTGTAAGCATACAATGACAAGTTGATCATTTATTAACTCAAAATAAGTATTAAACTAAGTCAAATAAGTTCATAAATGCAAGGCACCTAGAATTAAAAGTTTTCAAGTCTTTGGGAAGAGACACAGCTGTAGCCTGCAAAATTTGGTCAGTTTCAGTGGAAAAACTTTTAAAATTAATTTCACAGGCAAGCTACTAAGTAGGTAACTAGAATCAGAAGCACAGAGTAACTGATATGATTCCCCAAACTCAACCTCAAATATTACCTCTAATATATTATGGCATCCTGTATTTTCTAAAGCAGCTCATTTCATATTTGGATGTTCGCCAAGTTCTCTGAACTTTACCTAGTACTTAAATGTGGCTTTTAACCATGACTTACTGGTACATTCCTCAATGCATATTCCAAAATTTACTTTCTGCCTTCTTCTCTCTCTGGTAACAACTGGTCATTTGTGCTGACTCATATTTAATACTTAGTCTAAAATGGCTATTATTTTTTCACCTACTCAAAAGAAATCTAATTACTCATCACCTTACCTTTGTTCATTTGCTAATTAGAACATCGCTCTAATTTCTAAAATTTTAAGGTTGTATGATATTCTATATTTTCATTTCCATTTTAGGTCCCAGTGGCCAAGAAGATGAAATTTCCACTTTTCTCCACGGCATCCCCTGATCTCTCATCCACACTTCTTTTAAATGCAGCTGGAAAGCTTTCTATGTGGGGTGCAAGAAAACAAAACATTACAGTTGGCCTGGATCCTACCACCACCAAAAGATGCATTACCTACCTCGGGCATATGATACCATTAATTTTCAGCCATTCGGGCATAATAATGAAAAATGAAACGCATCATGTATTCCATATCCCCAATTTCATATCCAAACCCAGCTATCTAACAACCTGGACATCTCCACCTGGATGTCCCAAAGTCATCTCCAACCTAAATGTCTGAAAGTGATCCTGGTCTCCTAGGCACACTTATCTCACTTCCGTTTCCCACACCTCAGGGAATGGCAACACAAGCTACCAGTTGCACTGAATGAAAATAGGGCAGTATCACCCATGTCTTCTGACATTCAGTCAACAGTGATTCCCAATTGATTACAACTGCATAAAATCTCTTAACTTTCTCCCTTCATCTCTGTGGTTCTTCCTACAGCTTCTCTGTTCAGGCTCTCCTTATCTCTGCTGAATTCCAGTCAATTTCCCTGCAGCTGCTAGAGTGAACTATTAATATGCAATTCATGTACATCACTCCTTCTATGGATTCATTAGGACTTCCTGTTGCCATCATAATAAAAACCAAGCTCGTTGGCAAGCCACAGAAGACTCAATAAATTGGTTCTTGCCTGTCTTCCCTGTCTAATCTATCAACAGTCTCCCATCCCCATCCAATACTTTACAGCCTTCACTCTAACCATACCTGTCTTTAAATTCACAATCTATCCTCACACTTCTTCCCTGTCACATATGGTATTTTTACATTATTTGAATGTTCTTACACTCCTTCAACTAGTTCATTCTATTTGCCCTTAGAAATTCATTTCAGAAATCCATTCCTTTGGAAACCTCCCCTTACTTGGCCCCAGTGTGGAGCAATGGTACCTCCAGAGTCCTTTCTGCTTATCCTCTAGCATTTTCATTCACTCTTCACAACTAAAACTGTATGGCAATTGTTTCATTTCTTTGAATTATATCTCCAGTTGCCTGTCCTCATACGCCTCCATATAATCAAACTATAAGCTCTTTGAGGTCAGGGCCACTGACCACAAATTCTTTACATGTAATATAATAAACCCCTAGCATGGTTTCTTGTACCTGGTAGGCACTCAGTAGGTACTTGTTACAGGGACAAATAAAGTTAATTTGTTAATTTTTGACTACACACCAACTTCTTTTTTTTTTCTTCTGTTTTTTTCAAAGGAGTTTTTAATGACTGGCCACATTAGCAAAACTAATTTGGGGTCACTCTCTACTTTATTTGACAAATTCTTCAAAAGAACAGCAGGGAATAGGGCAAAGCTGAGAGAGCGAGAGGAAACTCAGGTAAGCCACAAATTGTCTAGCAGCTTTTTGTGCATTAAGAACCAACTGACCTTCATAGAAGGTATAAAGTTTAAAGTCATAACCTCACTTTCCAAAATGTGTGACATTGGAGTCAGAGTCCAGAAGAGAAGAAACAGTTGAGGCCTATACCACATCACTTGAAGGGTTCTGTCAAAGTCCCTACCTGTTGACAAATGTCTTCTGTGTGTCCCTCCAGACCCAAGTTCTGCCCTCTCCACGCAGCACTATGTATAGTCCCTGGTTCACTAGGCTCCAGCTGAGTTCACCCGTGAGGAACCCCAGGAGGAGAAATGAGGGGAAGAAGAAGGGGTGGGAGATGAGTCTCCTGGCTTTCTTCGTACAAGGCCACCTCAAGCAGTTGTTCCCATAGGCTGAATGCCACTGCCTCCATGAGGACAGCCTCCTATAAATGGCCCACTTCTCTGGTCAGGATAACAGCTCTTTCTCCTTATCCCTCTAAGATTAAAGGTAGTTACAATGTGGTAACAAGATTACTAACCTCAGGTTACTTCACTCTACCTTGTGGTTATCCTCCACCTCACCTCCACCTTTGCAAATAAAGCTTCTTCAAAGTATTGTTCATTTGAGCATGCCTTCTGTGTCCCACTGGGACTTGCACTGATATATACCCCTCTCATCACTCATCAAATGACTCCTTATCTTATTGATGTCATCATTTGCATTATGCCTCTGGATTAGGGTAATATAATAATACTGGAGGGGAGAAGGCAAAATGTGAAAGAAGGGCAGGTTAACCCACCAGGATCCACTGGTTATAGGAACAAATGTGCTACATTTCATGGGACTATGTACAATGAAGAAGGAAGCATGCACGTTGCTAGGGATCCAAGTGGCCACAGAGTGATGCTGAGAGTTTAGACTGGGAGAAGGTAAAGTGGCCAGCAAACAAACCCAAAGTAGTTATCCCTTGTGTGTATGGTGTGTGCAATGCTATTATCTGAGAGAAAGAAAATGTTTTTAAAGATGTAAAGCCTTTAAGCCAAGCATGTAGCATTCTAATTCTGACTTGATTCTACTGTGCATACACTGGGCAAGTCACCCCCATTCCAACCTACAGCAGGCACTGCCATTTCTGTGTCACTATTGTCCTGCTCACAACCTGGGAGCCCACCTGAGGCCTCTGATGGGTCCATGTACCCTCAAGTGGGCAGGCCCTGCAGGGAAACTCAGAGTTTTCAGATTTTAGAAACCTCATTTGCTGTGGCCTGTCATAGCAGTTTAAGTGTAAACTTCTTCCTCTGTCTTTTCAGGGATAAAATTTGATCTGATCTCAGGATCTGACCAAGAGCTCCTGGTGGCAAGTATCAGACCAGGTGCAGCCTTGCACCCCAAGAAGTCCTGACAAAATAAATTATGATCTAAATGGTTTAATTGTATACAGTTTTGTTCCACCATACAATTGTACTTATTTCTAATAGGGGAAGAAAAAAATGAAGATAAAGAGGGTGGTTTGATGGAGGAAGCATGCATAATAAGAACATTATAAAAATTGAATTCTAGACCTAATTCTATTTGTAATGTGATGTGAGTCAAATGCACTTACACTCTTTCTCTGTAAAATAAAATAATAACTCCATTACACTTGTGAGTATTAAATGTTGGTTTCTTCCCTTTCATTTCAAGTATCCTTTCAATTCTAAAATTCAAAATGACCTTCTTAAAGACAGATGAATCCTTTCTCATTGTTGCTTCCATACCACATGTTGCTTACCTGAATGTTTTTATATCTGATAATCTCTAAAAACCAAAGTATTTTATAGTCATGTGAAACTGAGCTCTCACTAGTCTACTGATACAATCTCTATAGGCTAAGGAATTGCTTTCTAAAGTAACTTTGGTTTAATTAGGCTCTTCTGACAATTAACTTTTTGGAAGTGAGCATTTTTATTTCTTCTGAGCAGAGTTCTCACAATCAGCCAAAAAACCAGTCTTCTTATGTGAGCCTCACAAGAAATATCAGAGTAGAAGATGACCACTCAGTCACTTGGCATTAAGTCACTCTCTTGAAGATACTGCCAACAAGGTTATAAATTGTTTTGGTGGTTTTTGTGTGTTGGACTCTGGTCAACTGAGTTCTTGACTCAAACCACCAACTCATTTCACATAATTGACTGCACAGCCCTCAGTCTGCAACAACATTTTTCCAGGACTTACCTACTAGGTAGAGGGGGGATTTGAATCAGTGCCTTCAGGCCAATAGGCTTCAAAGTACATCATTAATAACCACTGCATTCCATTCGCACTAGATAAGGCTTCGTGGGCTGGGGAAAAATTCATAGGATTTTATCTATTTGGGTTGGCACCATTGATCAGTAAAACTGAAGCTAGCCAGTTCCATTCACCCCAAGCCATGAGTCTACCTTTGAGAAAAAAATTCTGGAGAAGTAAACATGAAGGGATATGCCACATATGAGGAAGCTTCCAGTATCCCAGAAAAGATAAAAATGAATAAAGCAAGAACCTATAAATTTAAAAGCCTTTCACTGTTTCCATATCTAGGGCACATTTGCTCTACTGAACCATTTCTATGGTTCAAGAAGTATATATTAGCATATCACTTTTTTATTTAAAATTGGTACAAGGCTTGATCAAAATATTTTTTCTTTTTTTAAAATTCTTTATTATTGAAAGTATTTCATATGTCCCCTTTTCCCCCCATTGTCCTCTCCTAGCCTGCCCCTGCCCCCCAGCCCAGGCCTTCACCCCCCTATTGGTTATGCTTATATGCATACAAGTTCTTGGTTAATCTCTTCCACCCCCCAACTCCTCCCGCCCCCCGCCCACCCTCCCTTGCTGAAGATTTTTTATTTTATTTTAATGTCTGGAAGTTATTAGGGGAACAAGATCCCTGTACATATCTGAGTGGGCTAAATGCACTTTATTTATGTTATATAAGAATTAATCAGGCAAAATCATAAAAATGGTAATTGATAACAGAAAGGGTCTTTATTATTTTTGACAGCATCAAGCCCTTGAGTAATCTACCAGTTAAGCACAACAAATCAATCTTAAATGACAGGATCTCTCTTTTATTTGTTATATGATTTTCTTATGCTTACATGATTTAAATTAATTAATCATTTATTTTTTCCCCAATTTGACCACATCTGACAGTAGTTGACACCTACAAGCACGTTTGTTTTTTCAGCATTGACTTGGGTGTTCCCTTGGTGAATCTTTGGATTATCCCAACTTGGATTTAATTTCACATCAGTTCTACTGTAAACAACCACAGACATGCCAAAGGCTTTTTATGAGTCTCTTTTTAAGTTTTTTCATTAAAAATATATAAAACTATACCTCAAACAGATTTTAATCTGTTTTTGATGGTTTGATGGTTGAGGTATCCTCTCAGTAACTGCATATACATTAAGGCAAAACATGACTCATAATTTCTTAGTCACCCTGCATTGCCTGGAAAAAAAGATGTAAGGAGGAAAAAAAATATTGAAGTAAGATTTACTCCCATATTAACTATAAGTGAGAATATCAAAAAGGTGAACAAAAAATAAAAAGGAATTTTTAAAAATTCACTTTAATGATGTTTTCCAACAATCTGTTGTTCTGTTAACCCCATTTTCTCCTTTGCTTTGGTGGCTTTATAAATACTCTATCATCCATAGCCCTTCTGATTTACAAACCTGGTATTTTTACCTTGTAAATTCAAATCCTGCATAAACTGTCCATGTTTCCACACTTGGAATATTCAGTTAGTACTATTCTTATAAAACATTCCATTGCTAAGAGAAAATAAAAAGATTTGATTCAATCCCCCTGCATTTCAACCAATAACATTTGATAGATTTTAATCATTAACTGGTTTTATGGTGTTGGACTATTATAGTGTTATTAGTTGCATAATGAAGGGCTCAACTGGCACTCCTCATTAGATTAATAAAACTGTGATGCTTAAGATTAGATTAGGGAAATGTCAGCACATACTAATTTATTTAATTTTAAAATTTTATATCAGAGACCAAAGCAATTTGTGGGGTTAAATTGTCTTTTCACATATCAGATTCATGATCTTCTGGGTTCACAGATCAAGTTCCCTTCTTCCCATGAGCCATGTGAAAACCACCAAACACTGTTTAGCTTACACAATGTGTTATACACAGCAAAGCCTGCTCCTTCAGTGGGTACAAAGAAGGTAATTCAATCTTAAAGTTCTACTGCTGTCATAAGTGTTTATGACATCACCAAGACCTAGCAGATGAATCACAGCTTTGTCTTACTTCTGCTAACATGCATTATTAGAGATGGACTGTCAACGTCTAAGAAGTCACTTTAACCCCTCCTTTACAAATATCGCTCCTTATAAAAATTCCCTGAATTGTCAGGATGGTAGAACAAATGACTGCTAGTCTTCTGATAACTCTACCAATGGAGGAAGGCACAACCCTTACTGTTAATTCTCAGAGTTCACACACCATCACACACAATCATGCTTTTCATTCCCAGACCTCAAAGGCTCTTACAAATTGGTGAATATTTTAAGCTTACCTCCTATGTCCAACCCTGAAGGCTCAATTCAAGTCTTACTTCCTGAATGAAGACATGGTAGACATAAAGGAAAGAATATTGGGTTGGACTTGAGAAAAAAATGGTCCTCATGCTGTCTCCATCACATACTAGTCAAAGTGGATATCACCAGCCTCTACTCCTTCCCTCGGCCACTTGTGTGAAAGTTAATGTTTTGGGTGGGAATAGCCCTGACCATTGTCCAAGGAATGATCCTGTGTCATTTAAAGCAGTAAATAGAAGCCAGTTGCCATCATATCTTTTAGGAGTAGAGATAACCCAGCCTAAGCCAATTAGCACATGGCTTTCTTATAGATAATGGTTTCTTCAGAAGAATACATCTAAGTTTTCTCTAGTCTAGTAAAGCTTACATATTTTGTATACTGATTGTTTTCTGCTCTTAAGGATGGTGTGGTGTATAATTCAAAGGCTTGGAGCTGCTGCAACTACCATAAAATGAGGCACCTGGATGACAAAGCCAACACAAAAAGAAAGGCTGAATGAATCTTGGAGGAAAGGAGCTGAAAGCCTGATCAAACCATGCCTGCAGCTTGCCTTACCTTGTCACTTTTCAATTACATGAACTAATTGCTTATATTATTTAAGACAGTTGGAATTGGGCTTTCAGTTCCTGGTGATCAAAATACCTTGATTCTCTACCCCCACAATCTTCAGCTTTAGCGTCCTCACCTGTAAAATGAGGATACCAGCAACTACCTTTCAGAGCATTTTTGAAGAGCAAGTGAAATGACACACATAAAATATTTGCTACATGGCATTATTTTTTCTATCAGTGATCCAAAAAAGGTACCTGTTTTTCTAACTTCTTAAAGCACTTGTTTGCACTCCACAACTGTATCATTCTGCTTAGGCACTTTGAATTTTGTTGTTGGTCTTTTAGGATTATGAATTCTTAACTTGGACTAGGGATTGTCCTTCAATAATCCCTTTGAGAACCAAGAGAGAGCTACAGACTCTATCAGGGGGGGAAAAAGCAAATATGTCAAATATGCATCATTAAAACAAACAGCTGCCATAATATACAAGGAGGGATGTCCCGGAGTTAGAGAGAAGAATAACAGACTGGACAGACTGATGAAACCCTTTCATTTGGTATCCATCCTTAACAAATATTATGACCCCTTTGAATAAGTTATTGTTCCTTTTTACATAAGTCTGAGTTTGCTAACCTAATGCTCTAGTCTCTTCTTTCCTGTTCAGTGCTACAAGTTTTCTGCTAAGGGACCATGGTCCTGCTTTCCTATGAATCACAAAACTTTCTCTCCCTTGTGGACAAAATAATTTCTATGAATAATATTAATTAAAAATGTATTTTTAAAATAAGTTCGTTTTGATACGTAAGATGTCAAGGGAGCTAATGCTGTCTAATTTCCTGAAGAGATACTTTCTCCTCTGCAGGCAGTTGTTATCAAAGCACTAAATCTTATGTTAACACTCATCCATCCAGGTTGAGAACACCTGGATAAGTTTTATACTATCTGTGTCATTTAAGATATGCTGCCTTATTATGCTAAGTGAAATAAGCCAGTCAGATAAAGATAAATATCACATGATCTCACTCATTTATGGAATATAATGAGCAACATAAACTGATGAACAAAAAGAGATCCAGAGACAGAGAAGCATCGATCAGACCATCAAACCTCAGAGGGAAGGTAGAGGAGGTTGGGGGTAAGGGGGAGAGATCAACCAAAGGACTTGTATGCATGCATATAAGCCTAACCAATGAACACAGACACCAGGGGGGTGAGGGCATGAGTGGGGAGTGATGGGGGATAAGGACACATATGTAATACCTTAATCAATAAAGAAAAAAATTATATATATATATAATTTTTATATATATATTATGTGCTACCTCATAAACTACTCAAAATTTAGTGGCTTAAAGCAATATTTACTTCGTGGTTTTGTTGGACAGCTCTTTGGGCTAAGTTCAGCTGGTTGGTTCTCTTGCTTTCCATTGTGCTCCCTCATACACCCATGACAGCTGTCAGATTGATGAAGGGTTCCTGTTTGAGGGAAGTCTCAGCTCTGTTCCCTGTGCTCTTTCATTCTCCAGCTTATTCTCAGAGTAGCAGTGGGGATCCAAGAGAGAACATTGATGTGCACAAGGTTTCTGGAAGACTGGTCTGAGGACTGGTGCAATGTCACTTCTGCCACATCCTGTTGATTTATTCAAGGCCCATGGGCTACTCAGATACAGGGATTAGGAAATAAAGACCTCTTGATATGTGGAGCAGGAGAAGCACGTTGCAAAGGGGTTTGGACACAAAGAACGAAATAACTGTGGCCATTTTTGCAATTAATCTATCACACCCTGGCTCCCTTTCTGACTTTAAATCCTCAAGAACCATGTCATGTTACTTGTATCCTCAGTGTTTATCACTGTATTTCCCACATACTTCACCCCAAGCCCCCCATAAAACTTGGTGATGGTGAATGTTTTAGTCCATTTGGGCTGCTATAACAGACTACCATGAGCAGAAATGTGTCCTCAGAATTCTGGAGGCTGGGAAGTCCAAGATCAAGACACCAGCAGATTTGGTGTCTGGTGAGAGCCCCCTTCCTGGTTCATAGAGGTCAATCTCTCCATGACCTCAAATGACAGAAGGGTCAAAGAAACTCTCCAGGGTCTTTTATAAAGGCACTAATCCCTTCCATGGGGGATCTGCTCTTATGACCTAGTCACCCACAAAGGACCCCACCTCCTAACACCATCATGTTGGGTGTTAGGATTTCAATATATGAGTTTTGAGGGGACACAATCATTTAGCCTCTAGCAATAACTTTGAACATCATATCCATTCATAACAAATGTGGTCAGCCAGAAGATCTTTTCATTCAGATAAAAATAGAGCCACAGCCACTATAAATGGTTAGGTTAATGGGTTACAAAGCAATATTCATCTCAGTCATTGCACACCCCAGACTGTACAATAAAATCAATTGTGGTACTTTGAAAACTATGGGTACCCACCAGGGACAGTTAAATTAGAATACCTGAGGTTGGGGTCTATACATATTTAAAAGCTCCCCAGGTGATTCTACTGCACAGCTATGATTGAGATTGATGAATTTAACTATCAAACCACCTACCCATATAGTGGGAGCTATAGTTCTCAAAATTGAGTGTCCATCAGAATCACCTAGAGACCTTTAAATACAGATTGCTAGGCTCCACAGCCCAATATTCTATCTGAGTATATCTACCTGGCATGGGGCCCAGGTAATGCTGAAGGTGAAGGTTGAGAAAAATATTTTGAGAATCAATGTTGTATAGAAATATTGTCTATTAGCATTTTTAAAATGCACTATCTAAGAGATGTTTTTATCCTCAGTACCGCCAAAAAGGCAGAAGTTTCTATTGTCTTGACATGTAGAGGAAAATGATGGTTTCTTCTACACCTACAAATATGTGAGTTCCACATCCAATGATTCTGATTAAAATGTGAGCTAGGCATTTCTTAGATTAGCATTTGCCCTGGGTGATTCTAATATGCATCCAGAATTGGGAAATTTTAACCCAGTCATTTTCAAAGTATTGTCCCAGAATCATCAATATCACCCAAGAACTTGTTAAAAACACAAATTTTCAGACTCCACCCCAGACCTACTGAATCATAATCTCTTGGGGTGGTGCCCAGAAATGTGTTTTAACAAGCCTTTCCAGTGATTCCAGTAAATCCTAAAGTTTGAGAACCTCTGCATTGGTGTATATTAATGATGCAAGGAAGCAATTAATACCAAGTGAGTGATACAGATTCCAAGCCCCAATCGTATTCTGAGGAAGTCACGCTAGGGGTAAGATCTGAATGAATAGAGAGAAGATGGAGCTCCAATTCTTCTGGCCAAAGGAAGTTTGTGATCCAGTGTGCATGGGAGTCAGAATCCATAGGTGGTCCTGGGACAGTGAGTTGACCACACTGTAGGCTGCGTGTGGTTTATGCTGGGAAGTAGAAGGCCATAATTCCACATTGGAACATACCCTGTTCTAGAATTTCAAGAAGAGATGGAAAGCTGCACAATGGGACTGTTCCGATTTCCAGGCTGAAGCAGAAAATGACTTTCAGAACCCTGTTACCTCCAGAGAATTGCAAATAAAATCATTGGTGGAAAGGTGAATTATCTTGCTATGGGAAACAAAGAAGGAATGGCTTACTGTGAGAACATAACACTGCCCCCTTTCATAGGAAATAGATAACACCAGGGGCACTATTTCCTTTCCTCATTCAACAAACCTTATTGAGTGCTTCCCATATGCCAGGGATCGTGTTAGTCACTAGGAATACATCTGGGAATAAAACACAGTCCCTGCCCTGAAGGAATTAGTCTAGTCAAAGAGGAAGAGTCAAAGACACCCACAAAATGCACATTACTTTAAGGTGTTTCATCATATCCAGGAAACCACACTTTTGCTAGCAGGGTCCTTAAGATAAAAACAATTTTGTTCAGATTTTGATACCTGCATCCAACCCCTCATATCTCTTCTCCACTCTGTTCCCTTAGAGAGGAACACACAATGAATAATTGCTAAAAGGGAAAAAAAGACCATGAGCATGTGGACACAGCTTCCAAATGAATGGATCCCTGCTGAAAAAAAAATGGATTCAGGGACCTAGGTTCTTGGCCTAAGTGAGTGTTTTTATTCTATTTCCTTAAATCCAGATATATGATTTTTGCAAAGAAAGCACCAAGCCAGCTTCCCAACTAGCTATGCAGCAAATGTTACTAAAAGCCTTCACTACCTAGGGTAGAAAGCTAGAAAAGAAAACATTGCCACACTGCCCTAGACCACCTTTCTGAAGGTTACATCCACCTCTTTGCAAAGGCCAGGCTGCCAGATGAGAGAAGGACATAGAGAATGTGGAAATACGATTAATCAGCTCCAAGGAGTGAGACCATCTTTCTAAATTGATCCTTTGGGAGAGAGGCGGTGGAATAGAAGATTGAAATAGGGGTGTGTGCCTTTTATAACATAATCACTCATCCCCACAGTAAAAAGTATTCTGGTCAATATCTGGGAGTATGAAAAATATCACCTTTACTACTTTTTCTTCCTTAGAAAAGATGTAGTAAGGGGATGAAGAGAGTTGGCTCTTATACAAAGAATGAGGGTGGTGACACAGCCAACATTTCAAACTAGCCCAGGACACATGGGTTATTAACCCTGAGCTCTTATCAAGAACTGGCAAATATCTCCTTTATTTAATTGCTTCATTACTTACGTGATTCAATCCAATCTCTTGGTTTTAGTTATTTTCACATTGGACCCATTTCCAGGCCATACATCTTTCCTGAGATCCAAACTTACATAATAAATTGCTCTTTAATACCTCAGTTGTAAGTATGAGAGGCACTTCAACCTTACCCTGTCTAGAAGTGAGGTTGGTATCTCTCCTTGTGGAGCTGGCTCTTTGATAAAAGATCTAATTATCCAGTTACTCCAGTGTCTTCCCATAGCACCTACCATAGAATCCTCCAAGGCTCTAGGTGAACTGGACCCATGCCCACACTGATCATAATCTCTACCTATTTTCTCCTTGCTTTGTCCAGTGCAGACATAAAAGCATCTTTTCTGTGCCTGGAATATGTGAGCATCTTCATATCATGTCATAACTTTGATTCTTCCTTTTCTTTCTTCTCCCACAGATTCAGCTCAAATGTCAACTCAGTCCAAAAACCCTTTCCTAAGAATCCTATCTAACCTTCCCTCAATTTTAGTTCTTTATCCTGATTGGTTATTTTTATTATACTTGTCACCATATGATATATTACATTCATTTGCTTATTAACTTGTGAAGTATTTCACCCAACCAAAATACAGACTTCATGACAAGGGAACTTTGTCTTGCTTGTTCTTATATTTTCAAGTGCCTTGAAGAGTGACTGGCATATAGCAGTTAAATTGGAGCAGTTCTTCCATGTGTACAAAGCCTCCAGGCTTATGTAGGAAGGAACACATGACCATTGAAGAGACCTTAAGTTCTATGAATTATACAAATTTTGAGCTCTGCCCACCATTTGCTTGAGTCTTTATCACAATTTAACTCCTTCTCACCACCTCAGTCAAGTGATCTAAAAATGGTATTCATATATTTGAGCACCGCCCCCGCAAAGAAACCAATGAAATGTGGTCTTGGAAATTACTGCTGTGCTATTTCCAGATGTGAGAGTCAGACTCTTCCACATATGTGAGACAGAATGAATGAAAAAAACATACTATCTGAGAAATTGTTATGGTTAGTGGGAAAGCCTTAACACAATAGTTAAATTTGGAACTGCCAAGGGAATACAGGTTGAATGATCATCATAATTCAAAAGAATAAATGTTTATTTTTACTTAAAGCAAATTGAATAAACCATTTACAAACAGCACTACTAAGAACAGCTAATAAACTTGAGAAATCATGAAATTTAAATAAAATTTGCTAATAACGTGTTGCTGAAGAGTAAGATTTTGGTCCTAATGGCTGATTATTTGAGGCTGATTTTAGTTTCTTATTGGAATAGTTGGCAATATTTATGACCAGTCTTCTCAAAATTCTTTTCTCATGATCTCAGAGGATCTAGAATGTGCTGAACTCTAATTTGATAATCCAAGTTTCTATTTAAATTGGAAAATTGTTTTTAAAATATTGGAAATAAACATCTAAATTCATGGGTCACACATTAGAATGTAAGCTCAAAAGCTAATTCTTTTTGCCAAACCCTCTTATTGCATATCTTGTCAGCCTCCACGGGGTGATTGCAATCTCACTTTTAAGACCATAGCCTCCATGTACTTTTGTCATTTGCTCAATCTCTCATATATAAAGAATGAGTACCAATGACACTAATCTCTGTAGGAAAGGAAGAAATAATCCTAAAGGCCTTCATTAGGTTCCCTTTCCCTTTCAACTGTCAAATCTAATCACCTCCCACCTTCATTACTGCCTGTCAGAGCAGTAAGTGAGAACAAGTTTGATTTTGACCAAATACATTTCAATTTCACTCTCCTATGTTTTAGTTCGAGGTTCTGGGCAGAGGCCATAATTTTATCAACTAGCACAGTCAAAGCATGAAGTCTCAACTGCAGTATGAACTGAAGACATACATGTTCTAGTGCTTTTTCCCTTAGAGGCACTCCATTTGCTCACCTGAATTTCTTTCAGCAGAGTCACATACAGGAAAACTCCTATTGTTACCTGAGTCCCAAATCTAAGTTTCATGAGACCTTTTACCCATTGTTCTTTTCCTCCAACTCCAAAACCTAAAAGGGACTTTTCCAGGGACATTTTTTTTTCTCTACCATAATAATGTACTTTGCCAATACATTATCACACAATCTGTTTGACCTTTTGAATTTGAGGGTGGTAAGAACATCACAAAACTCCCCCAAAGTATGACCAGAAATGTATGTGTCCTCTAATTCGCATCAAACCAAGTAATATCAACTGAACACCTACTATGGGCAAGATCCTGGGAATGGGAGTGGTGGATATTAACTGCTGTGGAGAATCCTAAAACAGAAAGCTAGCGTCTTCTTATTTTCTGATAACATTGACCTCAGGCTGGCAATAAGAAAGGTATCATTTAGGAAGCATGAGTAAGCACTGGGGAAAAACACTGTATGCAAAATCCCCCTCCTTACCCAAGTAGCACAAATTGGGGAATGCCAGGAGATTAGTTAGGCTCTGAATTCAAAGCAGCAGTCTCCCTGTGCAGTGGAGAAGATGAAGCTAACTCACTCTAATGTCCTTGTCAATCAGAGACATACATTTCCCTAATGAGAGAAATGACCAGAAAGTCCTAAGACCTTGGAAACAGCAGGGGAGCCACTCCCTTCCTCAGCTTTCCTCTCAAGGGGGAGAGAGTAAAGGTAGCCACTGCTGTGAGGACATAAGCTATGGAAATACAGCCATATTTATATTAAGCTATTACCTTCCCACTGTGGCTTCCTGCCAGAGCCACATTTTTCAAACATACATCCAGCTCAGGCAGCCTCAAATCTGCTACTGTTTAAGATTTCTTTCTCCTTCTTTTTTTTCTTTCTTTCTGTTTTTACCTGAACACACACACACACACACACACACCACAGCAGGATGTTTCAAACTGCACGTTCTTTCTGTAGCTATCATCTAGAGCAGTGGTTCTAAACCTTCCTAATGCCGCGACCCTTTAATACAGTTCCTCATGTTGTGGTGACCCCCAACCATAAAATAATTTTCGTTGTTACTTCATAACTGTAATGTTGCTACTGTTATGAATCGTAATGTAAATATCTGATATGCAGGATGTATTTAGGAGACCCCTGTGAAAGGGTCGTTCGACCCCCAAAGGGGCCGCGACCCACAGGTTGAGAACCGCTGATCTAGAGAGACACACTATATTTTTCAATGATTGTAAAACCTAGTTCTCAGTTGGCTCCTTTGGGCCTTGCTTTTTTGAAAACTTTTGATGTTCTTTCTTATCTTGAGAATAACTCCACCTTTTCCTGGTTCACACAAGCTTATTGAGGTCACCCAACTTCAAAGTTCTTCGCTGTGGCTCAAATGGTGAAGTTCTCCCATGTGTGAGTGTCTAGGGGACGCCTATGGAAGGAGGAATAATACTCTTCTGTAAGGCGATCTGGACCAATGACAATGCTGCACTCTTTTTGCCATGAATACCATTGGTGATTTTGGCCTCGCAGGCTGCCCAGATAATGTCTCTAAAAGGCATCAGTGTTCTCTGAGATGCTTCCCAGGTATCCTGTTGCAAGATCTAAAGGACCTCCGAACTGAATACAGTTGCCCAGTTTGTCATAGGTGGTGCCAGAAATGCTAATCAATTTCAGATATATTCCCTGGATAATGGTGGAAATTTTCTGTTTCAAATCCATCCAACAAGAAGTTAGATGTGAGATTGCCAATCTGCCACGCCAACTTTCTCTTCCCTTTGCCTGGTTGAGATCACAACACACAAGCTCCTGTCTTTAAAAGCTTAATGTAAATACACCTATTTGTGCTCACAAATAAATCAATTCACATGCAGCCACCCCAGGCTAGAGATTTTAATAACAATTCCTTTCCCTTGAATCTCACCAAAAGGCATCTTTACAGTGACTCAAGAAACCGATTTGTCTGATGCCCATTTCCTCCCCCTTTACACTAGACAAGTCTAAACATATAGGCCATGAAAGAGGGAATGCAGAAAAGTCTCATGGGAACGGGCTGTAAATCTTTAAGGGGAGAAAAAGCTTAGCAGAATCAGGCAACCCAAGATTGGAGCTGTTGGCCAGAAAGGAGTTATCTGGGCTCTTGCAGGCCTGCTGCTATGGCAATGTCTCACATTGTGGCCAAAAAGGGTCTTTCACAAGTCTTCTTAAAGATGGAAGCAGTGGAGAGCTTCTTTTTTCCCCCTCAAAAATGTGTTTCCTTGCCTGAAAGGCCAAAAAATATTATCCTTCCACTCATACAATCAAACCTTCATGTCTGGTTAACTATTGTTATGTTTTCCCATTTTCTCATGTTTAGTCAACCCCAGGAGACAGTCTGATGTAATGGGTAAGTAGATTAAAGTCCCACATCCATCAACTACCACCTGTGTGACCTTCAGAAAGTCACTTAATTTCTGTATGTCTTAGTTTCTCATCTATAAAGCAGGAATAATAAGACAACTATGTCCCTCATGCTATGGTTTGAGGGCTAAATGTGATCCCCTGGATAAAGCATTTAGCCTGGTCCCTAGCAGATAGTAAATGCTCAATAAATATTAGCTGCTATTATTACTCCCAAGGGAAGGACAGAAGTAGTCAAAGCATGAAAAGGACAAGTCATTTTAGATGCTATTAATATACAAAGGCCCTTCCCTTGGTCCAAAACATTTATTTTATTTTTTTAGAACAAATAAAATCTATTTTAATTACTTTAAATTTCACTCTGCCAATTTCTAAAATGTATTCAGAAATTTACACAATAATTATTTCATTTCTATCTATCTCCTCTGGAGGCCAAATACGATAACAGAGGAAGCTCCGTTCCAGGCAAAGGACACCCACAATAGGGCTGGAGGACAGTGTGTATTTTCATTGACAAGCTGCTAACTAGCCAAACCGCTGGAAAGTCACAACACCCACTTGGCAAAGTAGATGCTCTCTGCTTTATTGGAAACATCTTAGGCGTATAATAAATACAATTTTGTTTCCATAGTTTGAACTTGTAATTGTGTTGGCCAAGAGCTGTCAGAGAGAGATTAGTGATTGCATTAATGCTTGGGCTGATGAAAGAAGAGCTTAGCAAGTAGCCCATTTCTGAACAATAAAACACTTTTAATTGGGACAAAACAGACACTTCCCCAAAGGTCCTCGGTCCTGGCGGGGCCTACTTCCCACAGTTTGGTACTAGAAATGTTTTCCAGAGTCACCCACACACTGAAGAGACACCACAGGTCTCAGTCTGTTTTGTGGCTATGGAAGATGGATCAACAATGGTGGAAATTCTCAAACCTGCCAACCTGTGAGGCAAGCACCAACATTGCTTGTATGAAATGGGAAGTCTGGCAGGTCCCCAGGATGAATGCAAGATTGTGGTGCTGGGCTGCGGGGTCACGGCCTTCTGAAGGGAGTAAAGTGCCAGAAAGAAGTAGGCTCTTCTGCTTAGCCCATAGCCAGTTCAAGAAATGCAACTTTGAAAGTGATGGAAGAAAGAATACAATGTGTATGGCTTACCTGGGTGGAATTTATCACTGACCTAGAAATCAGTGCCTCGGGCAGCCAGGCAGCAACAGTTTCAAGAGCAAAAGAAAGTGGTTTAGTGTGAAGAATGAGAGTCAAGGAGATGTAGTTGTAATTTGTGTTTCCTGTGGGTTTATGTACAGGGAAGGACCTGTACATGCCGCATGGTCCACATCTACCTAGGGTTAAGCTGACACACGATGGTGAAAGTGAAAAATCCAGAAAAGGATCACATTCACAATTAGTCAATCATCTTACCACAGGAATTCATGCATGAAAAGCCAGGTAGGCAGACAAGTGGCTACAAGAGTGATTTCAGTTAATCTATGATCATGCATTCACAAACACATACAAAATTGTCTATCAACAGTGAATTTGAAGGAAGGACAATTATATGGAGATGGTAACAGCAGGTCATGGAAGTAAATTTAGACTTGAATCTCAGATGATAGTAGTTTTTAAGATTAAATAGAGAAAGTGTACCATTTTTTTCACCCCGGGTCAACTGGATCTCTCTTGGTTACACCAAAACTATTCATCTTTTATTTTTAATTTCTTAGGGTAGGAAATTAACAATGTGTTCCCACTACCCTGTTTCCTATAGACAGTGATGTACTGCTTTTTCACCTCTACCTTCTCTACTCCCACCAACACGTTCATCTTCACAGTCACCTTCACTTCTAACTCTGCTATGACCAGCAGCAGCTCTGAAAACTCCCCCATTACTACTGCTCCCATTTTGATTTACACCATAACCTCCACCACTATCATCACACCTTTCCTATTACCACTTCCACCCTACCACCGCCACAACCATTGTCACCACCTCCTCTCTATCTTTACCAGTACCACCACCACTGTCACTACTACCTAAACAACCTGCACCATTACCTCCTCTTCCTCTACCATCTCCACCACCAATATATTCACCTACAATTTCATCATCTCCACTTTTACAAACTATATCACTATGGTCACTTCCTTACCTCTACCACTTTCTCCCAAACCAACTCTACTACCTCTACCATCTCTATCTTCACCTTCACTACCATTATCTATTGATTATCTCAATTACAATCATCACCAACTGCAGAAAAATCTCGACTTCGATCAGAACCCCTCTACTACACCCATCACCCCCACCACCATTGTCACCACATCTAGCATGCCCATCTCCATCATCACATCACCACTGCTACCACTAGTGTATCTATAAGCAAGGAGCTAAGTATTTTATAACCGTTACCTTTATTTAATTCTATAGGGTGGGTATTTTGATTCTCATTTTTACAGATGAAAGTCAGAGACATTGTGCTGTTTTGCTCCAAATCACACAGATACAAAAGAGCAAATCCAAATTTCTACTCTAGGTGTGTCTAATTCCATGTTCTAATATTCTATTGAACTGTGGTTTTTCTCTAAGGTAAAGAAGAAAATCACAGAGTAAGTATACTTTCTCCACACATCTGTAAGGGCACAACAGAATCCAGTAAGTGCTAAGGGCATGGATATAAGTATGTGGCTCATGGGTAGCCATTCCCATCTTGTGCTCAATACAGACTCAGCCTGTGACTAAGGCAGGCCTATCAATATGAGGTGGTCCTGGAAACGAGACAAATCTGTCACCAGGGATTCAAAAATCATTAATTTTAAGTCTTTCTATTTCTTTAAAAAATATTTTTAATCTTGTATTTTTTTATTAAATGTACTGGAGTGACATTGATTAATAAAATTATATAGGTTTCAAGTATACAGTTCTATACTACGTCATCTGTATATTGTATTGTGTGTTCACCACCCCAAGTCAAAACTCTTTTCCTCATCATATGTTTGATCGCTTTTGCCATTTGCTACATCCCTCCCACCTGCTTTCCCTCTGATAAGCACCACATTGTTGTCTGTGTCTACGAGTTTTTGTTTGTCTGTCTTATTTGTTCATTTGTTGCTTTCAATTGTATATCCCCATATGAGTGAAATCATATGGTTCTTGACTTTTCCCATCTGACTTACTTCACTTAGCAAGATATTCTCAAAATCCACCCATGATGTTGCAAATGGCAGTATTTTCATCTTTTCTTATGTGTATAAGTACCTCATTTGCTTATCTCATAATATTGAACCAATTTTAGGAATTATAAAACAAAAGACATGATATGTCTTGGCTTATAGCCACAGGATATCTTTCAAATGATAAATCATCCCCATAGTCTGTTACTCTCAAAACACAGGCAGAGTCATTGCATGAAGTAGTGGAAAGAATCTATACTTCAGAGTCAAGCAGAACTGAATTCTTTCACAATATTGCTACATATTAGCTCTGCTATTCTGGGCAGTTCATTAACCCATAATTTCCCAACTGGTAAGCTGAGGCCCATGGATATGTCACATATTGGTCAAAGTGGGCCGAGTTATTGATGCCCTCAGCCATAGAGACATATTGGTAAGTTCCAGCCAGTAGTTTCCTCCTTTAGGAGTGATGAGGACAAGTAACATCATATTCCCTGTGTGCCATGACCTAGAAAATGCTCAGAAACTATGATAACCTCTAAACCTTAGGCCTGTGGGTTGAAACAAGAGCAACCCATTCAGAGGGCTACTGTTCAGATTAATGAGGAAAACTGCATGGATCAGGAACCTACACACAGTTTATGCTCAAAGAAATCCTTTACAATATATTAGGCTCTGCTTCTAGCTGACTTATTATAATTTCTTATATTACAATCAGCTCAAGAAATGTGATGGCCCTGGCCAGTGACTCAGCAGGTTGGAGCTTTGTCCACTACAACAAGAGGCTGTGGGTTCAATTCCGGGTCAGGACACATACCTAGGTTGTGAGTTCAAAACCCAGTCGGGGAGCATATGAGAGGCAACCAATCACTTTGATGTTTCTCTTTCTCTCCCACCCTTCTTTTTCTCTAAAACCAATAAACATATCCTAGGGTGAGGATAAAAATAAAAAGAAATGGAATGACCTGACCTGGGGTGTTAAAGGTAGAGAGTAACTGCACTTCTTTTGACTACTGACTAGACAATTATCAATTTCTGATCTACTGTGCACAAAGCACAGCTTAGCTAGAGGTATAAGGAATATGCTTTTTCTGCACCATAGTCCATACATGCAAGTTCTTACTAAAATATCAGTGATTTTGAAACTTACATCTCTTGATTGTACTACTGAACTCCAGATTCACATTTCAAATTTTCTTCTGGACACAGCCACATAATACATTAGTATCTCAGATCAGCTACCTACCACCAATCCCAACCAAACCTGCTTTCCCTCTTGTCTCACATCTTGACTGGTTGTACCATCATCCTATTGGTTGCTAAGGAACACAACTTTTATCCTTACCTTTCACTGCATCATATGTCCCTTTATCATACCACCATGGAAAATTTTGTGGTTCTCCTTTTATAATACCCTAAGTATCCTTTATACAACCACTGTCCTAGTTTAGCCTCACATTATTTTCCCCTGACCTTCTCAATAGTCAACATGCTTCAGATCCTACTTAATTCTATAGTCTGTTTGGCCTTTTCAAGATTTGTAATAAATGGATCATCCTAAATAATAAAATTAGTTGTGTGTTATGTTTAAACACATCCCTTTACTCTTTCTTACATCGACACCCTTTAACATGTGACTTTTAACTCCTCCAGCAAGAGGGGAAGGCTAGCAAAAATAAACAAATGAGGCTATATAGAACTAAGACACTTTACACAGCAAAGGGAACAATCAACAAAATGAAAAGACAACACATGGAATGAGAGAAAATACTTGCAAACTATATATCTGATAAAGGGTTTATTTCTAAAATATATAAGAAACTCATAAAAAACAATAGCAAAAAATTCAATTAAAATAGGCAAAAGACCTGAATAGATAATTTTCCAAAGAAAATATACAAATGGTCAGCAGATACATGAAAAGGTGCTCTATATCACTAATAATTAGGGAAATTAAAACCACAATGAGATATTGTAACTAAAAAACACAGATTTGGCTGCCTACTGCAAGGAAGGCCAAACTCAGGAGGCAGGTGCTGGTGCAAAAGGAAAGAGGTTTTATTTAGGTGCCCTGTGATCTGAGAGAATGGTGGACTTCAGTCTTAAAGACCATCTCCCCTTCCTGCACAACCCCACAGTTCTTATAGGGATAGGGCAGGAAGGCTTTTTTCCTTATCCAATTATCTTGCTAGATTTTGGGATACTCAGATCCTGCCCATTCACCTTTCTAGCTTTTGGCCACTTAGTGTAAGAACCACCCCCTGTGTCATCTTGGCCAATGGGGTAGACTCCTTGACTGTCTGCTGTAGTTGGGGGTGGCATGGGCTGCAGGACTTGCCATCTGGAAGCCTAGGGGTGCCGCAGCCCTCAGCCTGCCTCTTATGCTAGACAGGGCGCCCACACATCCAGGGCAGCCATTTGGAGTCTGCAGGTCACCCTTTGGTGCACCGGCATCCTCTGCACACCCCCTAGGCAGCCTACCCTCTCTGAAGTGGCTAGCCAGGCCCACACTCTGACCAACAGATGCCTATGGTAACAAAGTTACTTCAAAATTATTAGTATGGCTTTTATTAAAAAGACAAGGGGTAATAAGTATGGGGGAGAATGTGGAGTGTGTTGTTGATGGGAATATAAGGTGGTACAGCTGTTGTGGAAAAACAGTATGGCAGTTCCTCAAGAAGTAAAAACTAGAACTACCATAAAAGTTCTAATTTTTATATATATATGAAGAAAAGAGAATCATGAAAGATATCTAAACTCGCATGCTCATTGAATCATTATTCACAATAATTAATATATGGAAATAACCTGTGTCTATTAATGAATGAATGGATAAAGAAAATGTCACACACACGCACACACACACACACACACACACACAGACAATGGAATATTATTCAGTCATAAGAAAGAAGGAATCCTTGCCATTTGCAACACTGAAGAAGTTGGAGAACATTATACTAAGTAAAATAAGCTAGTTAGAGAAATACCATATGATCTCATTTATATGCAGAATTAAAAAAAAAGTTGAACTCATAGAAATAGATGATAGAATGGTCATTACCAAAGGCTGGGGAAGTGGGGGAAATGGGAAAATACTGGTCAAAATATGCAAGCCTTCAATTATATCATAAATAAGTTCAGGGTATATATTGTATAGCAGGGGTCCTCAAACTTTTTAAACAGGGGGCCAGTTCACTGTCTCTCAGACAGTTGGAGGGCCGGACTATAGTTTTAAAAAAAACTATGAACAAATTCCTATGCACACTGCACATATCTTATTTTGAAGTAAAAAAACAAAACGGGAACAAATACAATATTTGTATTTGCATGTGGCCCGTGGGGCATAGTTTGAGGACCCCTGATGTATAGCGTTGTAGGGGAACTCATTCAGAGATGCAATATGTCTCCAGCAATAAAGGCATCTGTCTGGAAAATGTTGAACTCTCTATGTTTAACCTTCTCTGACTGTTTAACTCTCTGTAGCCTCAGGTTTAGCTGACTACCCAGTAAGCCAGAATGTCACCCAAAGATAAAGGTTAGGTACCAGGAGGAGGTTAATAAATGAATAGAGTATAGGTAACTGCCTGATGGAGTTTTTTTAAAATATATTTTTTATTGATTTCAGAGAGGAAGGGAAAGAGAGAGAGATAGAAACATCAATGCTGAGAGAGAATCATTGACTGGCTGCTTCCTGCACCCCCCCTCCCCCAACTGGGGACCGAGCCCGCAACCCAGGCCTGTGCCCTTGACCAGAACTGAACCCGGGACCCTTTAGTCCTCAGGCTGACACCTCTATCCACTGAGCCAAAACAACTAGGGCACTGCCTGATGTTTTCTGTTAACTTTGACATGCATTATTCTTTCTAGTGGTCTATGTGACTACCCACCATTTGGTTCCGCTGTTAATCACCTATGAAAAAGAGACTCTGTCCTGGGACGGGTGTGGAATTATTCCTGGCTGGCCACCACTGGGAACAGCCAGCTGCTTGCTCTCAGTGGTGTATGTAAGTTTTTCCTATTAAAACTCATGAATTTGAATAAGGTTACATATCAGTTCTGCAGAATTGATCTTGAATTTAGACTTTGGGCCTTTCCCCCAAAAAGCATGGTGACTATAATTAGTAACAATGTAATATATATTTCAAATTTGATAAGAAAGTAAAACAAGCATTCTCAATAACAGGAGATAATTGTGTAGGAATTGATATGTTGATTAACCTGACTGCGGTAATTGTTTCACAATGTAAGTGTATATCAAATCATCATGGTGTGCACTTTAAATATATACAATTTTATTTGTCAATTATACTCTAATAAAGCTGGGGGGGAGGGGCAGAAGGAAAGGCTGTTTTGCCTTCCTTTAAATAGTGAGATATTATGACTTGCTTTGGCAAAAGGAAATGGAAATGTGGCAAAAGCATCAGTGTGTGAATTATAAGACTGTCCTTTAGGAATCCTTACTTGGTTCCAGTCTCTCTTTTGGAATCCTTTACTCTCCCAGTGAATAAGCCAAACTGCCCTACTGGAAGATAAGGGACCACAGAAAATAGAGACAAGCTTGCCCAGCTAAGGCCATTCTAGACCACCCTGTGCCCAGCAAACCCATCACTGATCACAGATAGATGAGCAAGCCCAGCCAAGACCAGAAGAACCAGCCAGCAGAGCCCAACCCAAACTGCTGACCCACAGAATCAAGAGCTAAATAATAATTAATTGTTGTTTTTAATACACTAACTTTTGGAGGATGTTTATTAATCAGCAAAAACTGATTCATATGTTTACCCCTTTTGGCTATGAACTTGTGTTCCATTGAGGAAGAAACAGATTAAATTAGTCTAATATAAAAATACTCCACCCCCTAGACAAAATTATATCCCAATTTGTCTTTTAAGATTTATCTCCTATTTTTCATTCTTTCTTCCACACAGCCATGACTAGACAATTGATAAACTTGAATCATTTTCACATCATTTTCCAAATTTTTGCATATTTGTTTATCCTTATTATTATTAATTTAGTATTTTTCTTTAAATATTAAACCTAACACTGCTTCTTACTTAAGCTTCTTCTGGAAAATGTTATCTAAGCCACCATAACTTTGACAGACTAGTCACCTTTTTTAAAGAAAATATTTAAAATAATTCATAATTATTGAAATGAATTATATGTTCTGGTGAATGTCTTACATAGGGCCTACTTTCTCTCAGACTTATTTTTTATTTATTTATTTATTTATTTATTTATTTTTTACTATATTTTATTGATTTTCTACAGAGAGGAAGGGAAAGAGAGATAGAGAGTTAGAAACATCGATGAGAGAGAAACATCGATCAGCTGCCTCCTGCACATCTCCCACCGGGGATGTGCCCGCAACCCAGGTATATGCCCTTGACCGGAATCGAACCTGGGACCTTTCAGTCCGCAGGTCGACGCTCTATCCACTGAGCCAAACCGGTTTTGGCTCAGACTTATTTTTTATGTGTCTGGATTCTCTTTTAGATTATGACCCAGTGTATAACTGAGACCATTATTGATTTGTATCCAATCAGTTATTAAATGGTTCTGAACTTCAGGTGGAGCCAGAGTTTTAAGAATCTTGAAATAAAAACCAAGGAATTTGATTCCTGTGGGAACTCTTGCATCATGGGTATAACAGACTAACATTAGGGGAGACTGGTAACAAAGGGAACAGCTAGGAAACAATTTCACTTGTCTAAGAAAGAGCTAATGTGAGAGTTAAATTAGAAAAGATATAAAAAATGACCTGAATTGAACTGAAATGAGCAGAGTCTTGATAACTTTTTAAAAGGGTCAGGGGAGGGAGCTATGTATGAAGCATGATGAGAATAATTCTACATATTGTTGAGTTAGAATAATAAAAAAACATGAAGTTGAAGATCATTCTGAAATTTTGGTTATGATATAAATACATTAATGAGGTTAACGGAACAACTGATTTAGTAGACATTGAAGTGTTAAAGAGGTAGACAATGGTAAAAATGCTGATTTTTTTTCAGATGTGATTTTTGTGCCAGGAGTTAAACTTAGTATTTGACAAACAAGAGGACAGAGACAATGGTTTTAGAAGCACTGGTAGGGCAACTCCAAAGAGACAAATATAACTAAGATGGCACACCCAGTGATCTTGGTCTGATTTGTTTACCTTGTCATATGATTTTACATTTATTCTTCAGCATTATCAACTTTTAAATGAAAGAAAATTTTTTTTTTTTTCATTTTTGTTTATATCTTCAATTTATCTTAAGTTTCTGAGAAAGAAATATATGTTTGTTAGTGTAAGCTGCTCAGAATCTGAGGTTGTTTTGTTATATGGCACTAGAGGCCTGTTGCACGAATTCGTGCATGGGTGGGGTCCCTAGGCCTGGCCAGCGATCAGGGCTAATTGGGGCCTGCTGGCTGGGGGGAAGGACCGTGGGAGGTTGGCCAGCTGTGGGAGGTTGGCTGTGGGAGCACACTGAGCACCAGAGGGCAGCTCCTGTGTTGAGCTTCTGCTCCCTGGTGGTCAGTGTGCATCATAGTGACTGGTTGACCAGTCATTCTGGTTGTTCGGTCATAATGATAGCTTAGGCTTTTATATATATAGATAGAAACTCATGAGTTCATACCAAATGTCATCTCATACAAAGGTTCATTATGTATAATTATCTTCACCCACAATGTGAATTTACCTTCACCTACCACATCCTTGATAATAGTTACTTGTTCAGTAAATTCCTGTATATAATGAATTACCTATTGTTAAGAGACCCTTTCCTCCTTACCCAGTAGATATCCTCTGCTTGGGCCTTGATATCTTTTTCTGGAATGGTTCCAACCCTATTCCTACCTCATGTGGATATCTCTTCACTCTACTTGGGCATTGACATCCCACATCAGTATACTTATCCCCTCTATACACTTTCCTCAGCCAACTCAGACTCCCCTCAGTTCCAAACCCTCTTCCCACCCATGGACACCTTGCTCAACTTGCCCAGGCTCTAACACTCTGTACTGGACTATCCCTCAATGGCCTAAGCTGCCTCCTATGAAGACACCCTTTTTTCCCCCTGGAGGCTTGGCTTTCATATTAATTTTAAGTTATATTAATTTTAAGTTATAAGAAACTAGAGGCCCGGTGCACAAAAATTTGTGCACTGGGGGGGGGGGGTCCCCCAGCCAGGCCTGTGCCCTCTTGCACTCTGGGACCCCTCAGGAGATAACGACCTGCTGGCTTAGGCCTGCTCCCAGGTGACAGAGGGCAGGCCCAATCCCTAGGTGCAGCCCCTGGTCAGGCTCAGAGCACGGCCGATTGGGGAGTTGGGGCGCCACCCCCTGTCATGCACAGAGCAGGGCAGATCGGGAGGTTGCGATGCCACCCTAAGTCACGCTCAGGGTAGGGCCTATTGGGGGGTTGGGGCACCGCCCCTGTCACACTCAAGGCAGGGTCGATGGGGAGGTTGCGGTGCCACCCCCTGTCACGCACAGAGCAGGGCCGATCAGGGGGTTGGGGCGCTGCCCCCTGTCACTCACAGAGCAGGGCCAATCAGGGGGTTGGGGCGCTGCCCCCTGTCACTCACAGAGCAGGGCCCATCAGGGGTTTGGGGCTCTGTACCCTGCACATACAGAACAGGGTCGATCAGGGGGGGTTGGGGAGCTCCCCTCTGTCATGCACAGAGCAGGGCCCATCAGGGGGTTGAGGAGCTCCCCCGTGTCACTCACAGAGTAGGGCCGATAGGGGAGTTGGGGCACCGCCCCTTGTCACACACAGAGCAGGGCTGATCAGGGGGTTGGGGCGCTGCACCCTGTCACACTCAGGGCAGGGCCAATGGGGAGGTTATGGCTCTACCTTGTCACACACAGAGCAAGGCCTGTGGAGGGGGGTTGGGGCGCCACCCTCTATCACCCACAGAGCAGGGCCGATCAGGGGGTTGGGGCACTGCCATTGTCACACTCAGGGCAGGGCCGAAGGAGAGGTTATGGCTCTACCCTGTCACACACAGAGCAGGGCCTGTGGGGGGCGGGGGGTCTTGGGGCGCCGCACCCTGTCACACACAGAGCCGCAGGGTGATCAGGGGATTGGGGAGCCTTCCCCTGTCATGAACAGAGCAGGGCAGATAGGGAGGTTGTGGTCCCGGCCCCTGTCACACACAGAGCCGCAGGGCGATCAGGGAATTGGGGAGCTCCCCCCTATCAGGCACAGAGCAGGGCTGATCAGGGGGTTGGGGCGCCTTCCCCTGTCACACACAGAGCCACAGGGTGATCAGGGGGTTTGGGCGCTGCCCCCTATCATGCTGATCCCGGTGCCGGGAGCCTCGCAGCTCCACTGATCCCCGTGCCGGGAGGCATATTACCCTTTTGCTATATAGAATAGAGGCCTGGTGCATGGGTGGGGGCCGGCTTGTTTGCCCTGAAGGGTGTCCTGGATCAGGGTGGGGGTCCCCACTCGGGTGCCTGGCCAGTCTGGCTGAGGGGCTGAGGGCCGTTTTCAGGTTGGCGGGTGACTGAAGCTCCCAACTGCTCCTTTTTTTCTTGTTTTTTTTTTTTTTTTTTTTTATTCTGGGCCAGCTTTAGCTCTGAGGCCTCGCTGCTGAAAGCAGGTTTCTGGCCTTTACCTTCTGTATTTGATACAATGTTGTGGTCCGGCTGGCTGAAGCCCGCTGACTAAAGCTGGTTTCTGGGGTTTTGTTTAGCTTCTATATTTGCAACATAGTTGCTTAGAGTTGCAGCTGAGAGGCCGGCAAGTCAGGCGGGGAAAGTTGGAGTTCGCCATCACTGGAGCAAGCAAGCCTCCCTGTTTGCTTCAGTGCATGGCTGCCAGCCGCCATCTTGGCTGACAGTTAATTTGCATAAGGATATGCTGATTAGCCAATGGGAAGGGTAGCGGTTGTACGCTAGTTACCATGTTTCTCTTTTATTAGTGTAGATGGTTTGCCAATTAATTTCTCCCATTTTCTTTTGTTCATCTTTCCTTACAGTGTTCTTATATACTATTTTCTTATTGTGTGTGATTATAGCCACATCTGACTAATATACTGATTCTCTAAAGAAATTAACAGTTGATTGAGTATGGGCATGGAAAAAAGGAGAGAGTCTAAGTGCACTTTGAAATTTAGAAACCAAGTGACTGACAATGGAAGTGTCACTTCTATTATATACTCACTCATGTGCTAGGCAAACTTTATATTTTTTTGACTTATTCTCTATGTATAGTTTTGTATGAATCAATAATAGTAAATAACACCATACTTTTGGAAGAGTTCTGAACATCTGTGGGACAGCTATCTTGCTGAGAACATGATAAAAACTCTGGATGCTTCATTGGGGAAAATAAAACACAACAAACAACTTTTCACAAAACATCTTAGAACCTCTAACCTCAGAAGAGTACTAGAAAAAAGATAAAAGAAAAGGCTTTTGTGGATATTTTCTTACTGAACTTTCTTTACCTTTCCTTATGTCATCTGACTAGCATTAAGGTTGTGGTAAGAGGAGTGGGTCTGTAAAAACTGTTTTCATTACAATTTGAAAAGGACTAGCTAAAATCATTGTTGGGGAGAATGAGTTAAGATGTATAAAGCATTGCATCTAAAGTTAGCAGTTTATAGATAATGGCACTCTTTAATTTTCAATTTATTCATGGAAAAGTATATTGGAGGATAATGGGAACTTGAGAGTAATAAGTAGCTTAAGTGGCTTTTCTCATAAAATGGGATTCAGGAAAAAAAATTAATGCAAAATATTTTATTTGATATAAACTTACAGAAGTATTTCAAGATTAGCAATGTCTCTCCAAGACTATCTCTAAATGGAGACAGCTGTAGTCAGTATAAAATATATTAAAACTTCTTCTCACAGAACTCCTTCAGCCTCCCAGTGTAGATATTTAATATAAGATGTTTAGACATACCTGAAAGGGGCAGATGGACTGAGCCAAACAAAGAGAAGGTGGTCATTTCTACAAACATCTCCTCAATTCATTCCAAGTTGACCCCATCAAACAAGTCGTCACTTGTTCTTTTGACCTTGGGAATCACACAGAATAATTTTTACTTGAAAGGTGGGAGTTGCATTGGAAACAACATAAGAAATTTCTCAACGTAGCAAACATAAAATTGTTCTTTGCCTTGGCCTGCTACAATTACTGCATTGCTATGGCATATGACATCATAGCTAGTCTTCAGACTCGGGGGTGTTTCTAATGAGCTGTAGTTGGAAGGGTCCCAGTGGAATGCAGTGAACCAAAAGGCCCACTGTTCTTTCAAATTCCATCATGATATTAGGAGGGGAAACAAAGGGTTCCTCAAGAACCAGAGGTCAACCTGCTAATTGGTATCAAAAGGTGTCAATAATGAAAGGGAATGGCCAGTGTCAGAGCATAGCAACAGATCATTGTCACCTGGTTCTACTATATTTATTACTTCTGTTTCATCAATAATAGTAATAAACATGATAGGTTAAAAATATTCTAATAACTTGATATATTATCACATGAGACTTTTGCCAAATGATTATATCAAAAGAAAAATTATTAGTTTCCAGTGCATATGTCTTATTATAATAGATACTATAATTTTTAATTTAAAAACTACACATAAGAAATAAATGAAAAGAAAGACACAAATATTTACCCAGAACATGAGTTAGGTATCTTTCTGTCCCTAGGCAGCCACCTTCCCTAGAGCCCACATAAGCCTTCACCTATATACTCCCTTCTAGGAATGTACCAGTATCTAATTATTTAGCCAATTTATCACCAAGACAGGCCCAGTGGCTAACCCCAACATCAACATATCAGAGGTCACAGGAACTAATAGGAGCCTCTTCCATAAGCCAAAAGTGACAGAAATGGACATGGGTATCTCATTTGTAGTCCTACTACTAACTCCTAATGCTCAACTAGCTTAGGGAACTTAGATAAGCTTCTTCTCTTAGAAATATATAGATATATTTTAAAAGTCCAATAATATGCAGTTACCAGATACATTCACAAATTTCAAGACAGACCCATTCAACACATACCTTCTATGAGAGGGTTGGGACAAGGAGAGCTGTACAAACATGTTCTCAAACATACTCCAAAAATGTCTTATTGGGGAAGCCCATGATGAGAACACAATACAGTGGGGGAGTTTAATACAACTGCATGAAAATTATAGAATTGGAAACATAAGTAAGACTATACAAGATTTGAGTAAAATAAGAGCTTTAATATCATTAATCTAAAGACTTTTATAGTCAACCAACAAAAAATATACCTTATTTCCATTTTTAGATAATTTCTAAACATGCATAAAGAGAGCAGTATAGTGAACTTCAAAGTATTCATTAAGCAGTTACTAATATGCAAGCTTAATTTTCTCTATTTCTCACCAATGACTTTCATTCTCTTCCCTTCCTTTTTCTCTTCCTTTTATGTCTTATGGAGTCTTAGAACACACACTTTCTAAACTCCTGTGGTAGATTTATTGCAAAATACGGTCCCACTTTTTTGCATACCTATCTATACCCTTTGCCTTTTCCAAGTTACTGTTCAATGCCCTCCAACATGAGCAGCAGAGGCACAGACATGCAACTAATTTGAGCAAAGTTATCTTAGCAAAAATAACAATAATTGTGCTTCTGTCTCCTCTTTTGTTTCCGCCATCTCTGTGAGAAAATGCCTGAGTTTGCTGACTAGAGGTTGAAAGGCCCAGTCATCCTAGCTGAGGCTAGCCGAAATTAGCCAACAGTCAGCCAACTTCCAAATCATCAAATAAGTCTAGCCAAAATCAGCAGAACTTTCTAGCCAACTGTCCCTGGATTGTGAGCAATAAGTGCTCTTAGAAATCACCAAAAAAAGAAAAAGACCAACAACACGCAGTCTCCAGATACTGTATGCAACTGTGGATTTGCAATTGTTTCACAGCATTGTTTTGACAATAGATACCAGACATAGAACCTATGGATTATTTACAAATATTATGTATTTCTAGTCAAGATGCAAAAAGAAGCACACACAAGACAACAGCTCCCCCCGTATACACATGTAGAAATCAGATAGGTAAATAGAACATATTTCAATCAAGCAAAACAAATACCAGTTAACAAATTATGCATTGATATCAAAAGAGAAAATAAATGAAAACAGAGAGAACATTTTGAGCTTTGGGCTGGACAGAGGTGCTGGTGACCTCAGTTCAGCTCCTGCAGGAAAACGTGGCTCATCCACACTCAGAGACCAGAGCCAGGAACACTGTCTGAGGCAGAGGGTTGGTACAGCAGAGTGAACATTGGCTGAGAAAAGCAGCCACCATTAACCATGTATTTATGGTCAATTGAATCCAGTGAGGGCACCAAAACAGTCCAATGAGGAAAAATAATAGTCTTTTTAACAAATGATGCTAGGAAACCTGAATATCCACATGAACAAGAATAAAATTGGACTCCTACCTCACACCATATTTAAAAACTTACTCAAAATGAATCAAACATCTAAATGTAAGATCTAAAACCATAAAACACTTAGAAGAAAATATTGGGGCAAATTTGGATAACTTTCTTAGATATGAAATAAAAATCATAAGCAATCAAAAAATAAACTAGATAAATTGGACTTCATCTAAATCAAAAACTTTTGTGCTTCAAAAGATATCATCAAGAAAGTGAAAAGCAACCCACAAAGTAGCAGAAAATATTTGCAAATCACATATGTGATAAGGATCTACTATCCAGAGTAAAGAATAAGCAATTATGACAACTCATCAGTAAAAGAGAATCCAATTTGAAAATGGGCAAAGAACTTCAATAGACATTTCTCCAAAAATGATATACAAATAGCCATACATACATGAAAAGATAGTCAACATCATAATCATAGGAAAATGCAAATCAAAACCTGTGATTTGATACATCTTCATACCCCCTGGGATGGTTATAATAAAGATGGACAATAATAAGTTTTATCCAGGATGTGAAGAAATTTGTTGGTGAGAATGTAAAATAGTGCAGTCACTTTGGAAAAGAGTTTGGTAGTTTCTCAAGAAGTTAAATATAAAGTTACCATATGGCCCAGGTATCCTATTCCTAGGTATATACCAAGAGAATTAGAAACATATGTTCATATACAAATGTTTATAGTGGCATTAATCATAATAGCCAAAAAGTATAAATAATTCAGATGTCCATAAACTGATTAAAGACTTTATGAACAAAATATTGGATATCCAAATCCATACAATAGAATATCATTCAGCCATAAAAAGTAATTAAGTACTGATTTACCCTACAACATGAATGAACCTTGAAAACGTTATGCTAAGTAAAAGAAGTCAGACAAAAGGCCACATATTGTATTATTCTATTTATATGACTTGTCTAGAATAGGAGAATCCATAGGTAGGAAATAAATTAGTGGTTTCCAGGGGTTAGAAGAGAGTAACTTCTAATGAGTATATAGTTTTCATAGTTTTTGGGGAAGTGATAAAAATGTTCTGAAATTAGAGTGGTGATAGTTGCACAACCTTGGAAATATGCTAAACCACTGAATTGAAGACTTTAATAGAGTGTATTTTATTATATGTGGATTATATCTCAGTAACAATAATAATAAAGATATATAGGAGACAGTGTAGATTTACCAATATATAATAGGAGTTCCAGAAGGAGATTGTAGAGGAAAAAGCAGAGTGTCAATATTCAAACAGATGAGGACTTTTCAGATTGAAAGATTATGTGAGACCTCAAATTAAAATAACATGCTAAGTGTGAAACAGGACTAATTAAATGAATCCATATATGAACATACCTTTGTGAGATTTCAGGAACAATTATAAATTAATCTTAAAGCTGTCAAAGAAACTATAAATTACCATAAAAAATAATGAAGGCCTTAATAGGTCCAACAGCAGCCTCCAATATGTCCAATAGCTTATTAGAAAATAATGGAGCATTATTATTATATTATTCAGGGAAAATCACTTTTGATTAGTACTTTATATTCAGCTAAGATATGACTCAATAATGAGGTTCTAAAAAATTAGCATACACATATTTTAAATAAAAAATAATGAATCCCCAAAAGTTAAAATTTATACAGGACACATTATTTGGCTATGTTGCAGAAAATTATACATTCAAAATAAATACAAGTCTTTCAAGGGAACTTCTTTATTTATTTTTATATTTATTTATTGGCTAAAGTTTTACATATGTCTCCTTTTTCCCCAATTGACCCCCTAGTCAAGGAAACTGCTTTAAATTGATTTTAAAATCATTCTTATAATTAAATAGGAATCATAACTGAAACTACACATTATTTAAACAAATGACAAGAACATAAGTAAATAAATATAGTACTTTTAATTATTTGTTTTCCTTATCCCTTCTAAATATTTACCATGTAACTCAAAATAGTTACATCTACCTTTGATTATATATTTTGATTCTATATTTATATTTCTAATCTGTCACCTATATATCTTTTCTTTCCCTGTTTCTAGTCTGTATTTTATTTGAATTCTATATCATTTCCATTTCTTTATGTTTTGGCTTTATACACTATACACTGATGCTCAGATAAGAAAAAGAATTTGGTTTATTTACAATACCGTGTCCTCCTGTGTCTCCTATTTTCCTGCCAGTATTCAACAGTCCTGTTGCTGTGATTCAGTTCCTCATTTGCTATCCCAAAATATTCCCCCTGGCCCACTGCCCTCATCCCCTCCTAGCCCCCCACTTACATTGTCCTATTGATGTTCTCTCCTGCCTTTAGTATCTCAATCCATTCCCAGGCCTGTTATGTTTCCACGTTTTCCCAGCCAAGTTTCCTGTGAAGGTTCTGAGTTCTTCCCAATCTGGTCACCTGCTTCTCCCAGCCACTAAAGCTAAACCTCTGTGCATATCCCTGTGCTGCTGGTCTTACCTAGGCTGCCCCTTGCCCTGGGCTGTCATCACCACTGCCACTATGGAGCTGCTGTGCTTGGACCCACTACTATTCCTTCTTTGAGTTCTAATCTCCCAGAGATGGCCCTTAAATGTTATGATGTTTTATTTTCCTCAGCATTGTTCTTTACAATCCCATGTGCCTTGCCAAGGTGCTTGCATCAGGGATTATTCTGGGCATGAGGCCTCTTTCTATCCTCAGGCCCCATTAACGACTTGAGCTATTTTGTCACAATTAGGGGAAAAACATCTCTACTGCAAGGCTAAGGTAGGAGTCCTGTAGAAGGTGTCATCCGATTCTTTCTTAAAAAGTAACTGATTGTAAAAGAGTTGCTGTAATGACTTAGCACTCAGTTTCGGAAACTCATCAAGCTGTATACTCATGATTTATGCAAATATATGAATATATATATGGTACTTCAGTAAAAATAATGATTTTCATAAATAGTTTTAAAGTATATTATAATTTTTAGGTTTTAACAATAAGAAATAAGAATTGAAAGTTTGACAAAAAGCTAAGTGAAAAAATTAATATGTCTATAGATAAAAAATGTTAACAGGATTTCTGCTTGGAGTCAGGTAAATTAGGGTTCTATGTGATTATTTTTCTACTTCTACCTTCCTGTGATAACAAGGCATTGCTTTATGTTTATGAGTATTCTATATTAATTGCATTTGGGGGTGGAATGCTTAGGTGTAATAATATGGGAAGAGAGATAAAAAGGATCGTGGACACAGTCTACTGGCTCATCTTTACTTATGCTTCACACTTTCTTTTGTCTCCATTATTATTATCTCCTTCTTCATCTGTATCTTCATCGCTATCTTTATAGCTCTCTATTTCACTATATTACTGAAATAAACTCTTTAATCCTACCTCTTATGCTGTTTCAAAAGTTCTTGGTTTTAGTCACTAAATAAATCTTCAAAATAAAAGATATCTAAAAATTATTTTTTAAAGTTTTCAGAACAGCTAAAGGAAGCTATTAAATAAAAGATGTCTTCAGGCTCGTCATGATAATGAATTGAGAACAATTGAACAGAGAGATGTCTCAAAACATTTTTCACTTGGGTTCAACTTTAATATTTTCCTTTTATCAGATATCAACTTTGAGAAAAACCTTTTAGAAGTTGGTCCATTGCTTACAACAAACCCAGAACAGTTTTTAAAATTCTCCTTTATCTGATGGAGTGGAGATTGTCAGAGATGAGCCCCAGCTGGAGCCCAAATTAGAGTAATTAAGAAGCAAAAAGCCAAAGTACTTTCCTATAATTTGTTTATTTTATTAGAAGATTAAACAGTATTGCTGGTGCAGAATTTGTCATACTTATAGAAACAGAAAGAGAGTGCATTGTTTAAGTGCTATGTGTTAACAGATATGATAGTTAGAGATTCAAAAATAAGACTGGGTCATCAGGCAGTAATAGATATCCTTGAAAAAATGAAAGAGACATGTAATTTTACTTTTATGATAAGAGTAAAGCCATTACCAAATAAGGAAGTGGCTCATTGAAACTATCACAAAACGTTCCTCTGTGGTCCAGAGAAATAGAGAGAGACCTGAAATTTGGAATCAGTGCCAACTTACCTGATGTTTTTGATACACTCTTATAAACTCTAACTATACTTGGGGGGAAAAAGAGAAACTTTTATACAATAGCATGATCTGAAATGTTTTGAGGATTTAAAATCACCCAGTGCCCCTTTCCCCCTCCCACTACCACTCCCTAAAGGAAACATCATCATTTCTAATTCTAATCCTTCTGAACTATCTTAAAAATATGCTTATGCCACTGTTTATGTATGTTACTAATTAACTTTCCAATAGAGAATGTGGCTCTTTTATGTCTCCCATCTCCCCCGCTCCTTCTAATGTTGAAATGTATGTGGTTATTACTGCAGCTGATACTGTTGTTGTGCTTAGTTCTAGAAAAAGCATATGGTGCAGTTAGATAAAGGAAACTTGGCTCTTTAATGTCAGGAAGATAAAGGAATTATTGTCTTAAAGTTTCCATATTTCTTTTAAATTAAAGAATGAAATCAAGAGGTGTGGCTGTGGTCAGCAGGTTGAAGAGAGTTCAAAAAAACACTTATTAAGCTCCTACTCAGGGTTTTGTGATAGTTATACCTAGCTTTAATTAGGGATTTGAGGAAGACTTCACGAAGGAAGTTTCAAGCTGAAGCTTGAAAAATAGGGATGACTTAGGTAGGTGCAGGTAGAGAAAGGGGAAAAGGAGGATTCCAAGCAAAAGAAGACTTTAAACAAGGATTTAAAGTGTTGGAAAGGTAGGGGTGAGTAGGCTTCAGATTGTAGATGGTAGATATGACTGGAGGGGTAGTCAGGAGTCAGGCTAGGGGGGCTCCTTTATTGTGGGCTATGCATAATTGTATATGTTTATGAGGTGACACCATGGATGAATAAGTAGGAGAGAGACCTGTTCACTTTTTGCATAGTTCACTGTGGAAATAATAAATGTAACAGAAAGGGTAAATAAAGTCTGAGAGATCAGTTTGATTGTTTCTGTTAGTGCTCCTAGCAACAAATGGTGTGGAAATGATAGAAGAAATGGAGTAGAAGGGATGGGTTCAAATAGTATTTGAAGACGAAAGAATCACAAGTAGCTAATTGATTGACTTTATGGGATGAGATAAAATTGATTTGTTGGGAAAGAGAATGATTTATGATTAACTCCTTGGTTTTTAGTTTATGTAGCCAGTCAAACAGTGATATTACTACTGAGAGAGAAATTACAGAAAGAAAAACAGGTCTAGAAGGGGTTTGGGTAAGGCAGAGAAGTTGAAGGATCTGTTGAACATTCAAGATGTAATGTCAAAAAATTATTAGCATATATAAATCTAAAGCTCAAAAGAGGTGTCAGCTATAATTTCCAGGTGGTGGTTGAACCATAAGAATATGTTCCCCTTGGAAAAGTGGGGTAAGACCAGAATTTTAAGGTGCATCAATGGTTAAGGGTTGAGCAGCAGATGATGAAAGTCTAAGAGAAGAACCAGGTGACACAAATGCCAAAGAGATCATGAAATTGAAGGGTTACAAAAATAGAATGATCCGTAATATCAAGTCACAGAGGGATGAATGGGACTATATGGGGCTGGCGGTAACCTTTTTTATAGCAAGTTTAGTAGCACTGAAGAGGCAAAGCCAAGTCAGGCCTTAATGTGGGGAGGAGGAGTGAGAAGTGCCCAGAAGGAGAAGACATAATTGAGGCTCTTTAGTAAGTAAATTGGTTGGGAATTAAAAGAGAATGATGTTCAGTGTGACCATATCAGTGGGGGGCTGTCTAGGGAAAAATAAATGTGGGGATATTCTTTTGCTAAGAGTCAGGTAGAAGCAAGGTATTTCTCCATTTTGACAGTGGAATATGAGGTGAGCTCAACTTCTTAGAGTGAGAACGGTTAGGTTGGATAGAGCAGTAGCAAAATTTTAGAATTTACTTATCATAAATTGAAAGAGATTCTAACAATACAGAGTGGTCTTGAGGACCCTGATGAAGTGAAGCCTTTATTTTTATTTTCTATTTTTCCTTCCAACATCAGCCTTTCCAATTCTAACTTTTCCACTTACCCGCTTCCTAACTAAATGAATGAGAACAGTAATGGTACTGTCACAATCAAAACAACAAAGAAAACATTGCATTCCTTCTACATCATTAGATACACTGGGAACAACCCAAATTTGGATGAGGCAGCTACAATGAGTAGATATGTGCAAATTACTTGACAACACTGTACCTCTAATTTACAACCTGAAAAACAAAAATATTACTTACCTGATACTGTATGGATTAATAGAGCTGACATATGGACAGGCCTAGACTATAAAGAGGAAAAAATGGTGCATATTGTATTAAAGTGGATGGAAGAAAATGGAATCATAATAGATGATAAAATAACAGGAAATGGGGCAAGGGAATGGGAAAGAAGCTTGCTAAGTAGATTTTTCACTACAAAGAAAAATGCATGAGAAACAAAGACATAGATGGAGATGGATGTTTCTAAAGAAAGATGCTCAAAGACAAAAGTAAGAGGAGGGCAAGGAAATTACTCAAGCACCATTAATCACAGTCCTTGATGTAAGTCCCTCTGGGGTTCAGGAGCAAAGAAACAGGCAGAAAAAGCATGTGCAGTCCTGTATATCATTCAAAAAAGCAGCTGCTACTCAAATCTGGAAAGTCAAGACTCCTTAAAAAAATAAAATACTGGAGCCAAACAAGATCCCAGAAATAGCATACTTGTAGAAAACCACTCACTACTTCTGGGAAAATAGATTTAGAGTTGAATCGAGGATAACATTGCACAACATGGACGTGAAGAAAAAGGAAACAAAACTTCATTGGGTTGATCTGAAGGTTCCTGTTATTGACACCTCTACAAATAATTATTGAATACCTAGTATGTGCTAAGCACTGGGTCCTCTGGAGGAAACAATTTCTCCTAGTGTATTAAGGTTCATCAAAAGAGTAGGCTTTATGGATCTGGAAACAGAGAAACTCAATCTAATGTGAAATAATATTGAACTGGAAACACTGGACAGGGTATGGAAATAATTTCATATTTGTCATCAATTAGTTGCACCACCTTAATTACACCTCTGTGTCTCTATACTTTTGAACTAGAACTTCCTCCCAGTGTCATAAATGCAGATTGTTGTCTATTAATATGTGATATCTATTGCAGATACATAAACGGGCTTCTCTTTGGCCAACATTATTAATAATCTATGAGATGCTTTACAAATGAGATTTATTATGAGGAGAGTAAAATAACCCTTAAAATGAGGGGAGAAATTGGTCACTAATTAAACATCACATTTTCTATTGACTCTTAGATCCTCCATCTTCTGTTGACCACAGCTCCGTATTAGATTCTTCCTGTTGTAAATATGTAAAGTGGTTTCTGTTTTCCTGGTTAGATCCTGCCTGACACAAATAGCTGTCTCAACCACATCCTTATTCAAAGGGTAAGAAAACTGAGGTTTGATAAGCTTAAGAAGTTACTCAGAATCTTACAACCCAAAAGGAACAGAATGAAAATTAAAATTTAGGTCAGTTTAATTCAACAGTCTATTCCCTTGACTCTTGATCTTCTGCACACTTCCGTTGACCTCACAGGCCTGCCTGAAACCAGTCACATGTCTGAATGGCCATTATAATCTGAAAATATACCTCTCACTGAACAATATTTTTTTTTACCAATAAATAGAGTTTGCTTCCAGAAACGTCTATACGCACAGAATTTGTCCATGTCCTGGTCTCCACTCAGTATGTCCCTGCTGACCATTCCAGGCTTCTGATGTTTAGGTTCTTTATTTTATTTTTAAGAAGATTTTTATAATTCTAGCTCTGGAGTGACCCTAGAATCATTTTGACTGTAACTGTCACAATAGCAGCAGAAAAGAAATGGCAGAGTCAAATCAAGATAACTCAAGAAGCTGTCAGATTGTATTTAGTAAAGATGGCCATGATGACATGTATATACTATATCCCATCCCACATACTCCCCTTCCAATGTGAAATATAAAAATATGATCTCCTAAAAAAATGGGTTTATTATTGGCACATTAATTGCCTAAAGATTTGTAGCAAAATGCATTCACGTTTGTGTGTGTAATTGTTTTCACCTAAAAATATTCCACATGTCAGGCAACAACTTTTTTGACCATTTAATGACAATTTTAAACATGTTATCAGGTTATCATAATCAAATGTGATGACAGAATGACTTTTACATGGTACTTGAAAGCCCACTTTAGGAAGCTGATGGACAGATTGAGAATGTTAGCAAAATCACTCGATGCTATTATAATCTGAGTTTACTCATGTGTATTAAAGACTATGTCATATGTTTCTTAAATAAAAGTCAAATTTAATTAAAAATAAATGTTTATAATGCATATTTTTAAAAAATTACATAACTTTAGCATGAAAATGTTTGTCCCAACTTTGGGAAACATTGAGGCATTTAACAAACTTAGTATTGGGTCCAGATAGTAAGTATACACCCATTAATAGGTAGCCATTATTATTATTTTTATTACTATTATTACTAGAGGCCCGGTGCACAAAATTCGTGCACAGGTAGGGTCCCTAGGCCTAGCCGGCGATGAGGGTTGATCAGGGCCTTTCTTTCCCCGGCTGCTGGCTGCTGGCTGGGGCCTTCTTTCATTCTGCACCATCCCCTGGTGATCAGCGCACATTATAACAAGGGGTCAAACTCCCGGTGGGTTGAACTCACAAGGGGACAATTTTAATATTAGCCTTTTAATATATAGGATTATTAGAATTTGTGTAGATCAAGAGTGGGGAATCAGTCCCTGATTGTGTATCTGGAGTAAGAATCAAACATTGAGGCTAGGAATTTGTTAAGATAAGGATTTGAGTACAAGATGCCTTGAGAGAGAAACCTAAAATGGAAAATGAAGCAAAGATTTAGGCTGGGACTAAAAACCAATAGAGAAGCCAACTTTCTAGAACTGGGAAAATGGTTGTATAATACTCCCTCTTGCAGAGTCCTGAAATCCTAAGGATTACATTGATTCTGGTTCTTGAGTTGAACTTAACTGGAAGATGGAGATCAGGAGACACTCTCTAGAGAGAAAGGAATCCAGCCAGGAAATCAAATAGGTGATTACATTAACCACATCGGTGGAGAATAACCACAAACAAATTTCACTGTGTTGTAACCAAATCATATCAACTTTGAGAGGTTACAGAAACCAGCATGACGTGGGTCTTCACAGAGCAGAGCTCGGTTCGGCCGATGGGATCCCCTCGCTGAGCCTCGTCTGCCTGTCTGACAGTGTGCGCACAAATGATTGGAGCAAGGCTTGTCCTTGGCATGTGTGTTAAAACTGGCAATAGTCAGAATCTGAGACCCACCCAGTAATCATTACCAAATCCATTTCACTTTCTGTTGACTAGATGGTATATGTCCAAAAAGTGGATGTTTTAAAATAATTCTTTTTGTGTGCATGTTACTTTTTATTAGAATGCCAGTGCCAATTATCACATTTCCAACAAGCACAAGCATGTTGAAGGTGCCCCGTGACATTACATGCAGCACAAGAGTAACATCCCACTACTTAAATGCCACAGAGAAGATGATGCCTCAGAAAGGAATAAAAGTACGCAAAGGCATAGAAACCTGAATGCCATTCTGAGACAGGAATGCATCGGTAAGTCAAGATTGTATTCATCAAAAAGGAAAGAAAGGTCAGCATTACATAGAGCGAAATGTGGCCTTTCCATGGAGACGCCTGAACCTAATTTATCTTGCTTCACTAAGACAGGAAATGCACTACAATGTTCAGGATGGGGGAAAATGACAATTTAATGATTATGGAACATCTTTCACTTTCCAGGGTAATTGAACAATCTCAACATCAAAGGCAGAGCTGGTAGCCTTTTGCAAAATGGAATGTCGTTTGCTTTCCTTTTCACTTTTTACTACATCAATGAACTCTAGCATTTTCTCTGGCTTTATTTATCCATTTTCATTTAGCATTGATACAAAGCAGACCTGACTTTAAGTGTACTATGCAAAGAAATAATTTATGCTGGAAACTTTAAATGGATGGGACAGAACCACTTTTGTATCTGTTACATTTTAATGACTTTAAATATAGCCAGCTGAACAAAGTTCACACCTGCGCTCTTCCAGGTGAGGATAGACTGACATCCACTTTCACCAATGACCTCATTGAGGAAAACATACAAGCTGTCATCTCTAAGACACACCATTCTCCCAACTCACCAATTCTTCCATCTATCCATGCTATCAGCATTATCAAATGTTAGAGAAAGGGGGATCCTAATATTGAACTCATAGAAGGAACTGATTTAAGACAATTATAAATTTCCAATATCTTTGCTTCTCTAATATTGAACTTAAAATACTTTTTAAAGAAAAATTCTCTTAGAATGGAATTTTATGAGTAATATGTATCTCTCTAGATTAAAAGATTGACTGACTAGCTACCAATAATACTGACAAAAAATGTGCATATAGCAAACTGGCATTGATTAAATGATAATAATTAACAGGTAAAATGTGAGGGAGAAAATATTATAGGTTTTTGCTTGTTTGATGGTAATTAGTCTCAAATCCACACAGGTTTTACAAGGAAATTTTGCCTACAGTGAAACCAAAGTGCAGTGGATGTAGTAGAATTCATGAGGAAAGCATGATCATTTCCTATTTTATAGCTGTTCAAATCCAGGGATTGAGCCCTCACTCCATCTCCTTCTGGTAGGTCCCAAAACCAACAACTAACACAAAATTGGCAAAAAAAAAAAAAAATAGAGGAAGAGAAGATGGATGTTTCCCCAGATTCCAAGAAAATTATGGCAGACATCCTCTTCCTTCCTAGGAATCGTGACGTTGGTGTTCATGGTTAAGGAAGAGGTGAGAGTCGCTTATTTTGCTCATTTTCCTCTTTTGGTTAAGAGCCATTTGATCTTGAGGCCATTTGAAGTATCATGATTTGGCATTTTCTTTGGGGACCAGAGTGCCTTTGGTTTAGGAAGCTCTTTTGACTCATTTCCTAAGAGAAAGGAAACGGGCAGCTGGCTGCTTAACTGGTGCTCTAGGATTTTAGAGAGAAAACATAATGAACACTAAGATTTTCCTCTGCCCTGTCCAAGACAGCGTGCCAGACTGGAAACGCAGATAGAGATTTCAATATGCTGCCTCCATCAGTTTTCACTGTGACAATGCTACGTGACAACTCAGAAACCTCTGTGGTTACAACAACAGACGTCTAATTCACGCTCCTAGATCTGCTGGTCAGCTGCGGTCAGAAGGAGTTAGCTGGGCTTCTGTCGGTTAGGCTTTGGGTCAGATTCAGGTTTGCGGCACACATTCTCCTTCCAGGACCCAATCAGAAGGAGCAGTGACCACCTGAAGCAAGCTCTTTTTTTTTTTTTTTGTTTCTAGTTTATCTTTATTTTTTTCCCCTTTATTTTATTTTATTTTTTCCCCTTTATTGAATAAGAAATTACAAATGTGTCCTTAAGCTCTTTTCATGGCGGAGACCAGAGATCAAGAAGGCTGATGAAAATTGATCAGACTCTTCAAGCCCCAGTTTGGAACTGCATGTTATCCTTTCTGCTCACATCCCATTAGCTAATGCAAGTCATGTGGCCAAACCGACTCAACAGGGAAAGCACATTCTGCCTACAGGGAATCCATAAGAAGGAAGAATTAGAAACAAATCACACAGCCTACTGCACCTGGGGTTTGGGTTCCATTTCTCCTCATCATGGCATTTTATTCCTAATATTCATAGATGGGCTCCAGCCGGTTATAGGAACTTGTAGGAATTGTTCATGCAATTTGTATACTCATATATTTTTCTTAATTTCCCAGGCAACTTTAACCCCTCTTTCTCAAAAGATATCAGAAATTTCAGCTTGAGATACTCATCTTAACCAATGTCACCCCAATAAATTTAATTTTAAAAGGGGAGGAATAAAAATATTTAAAAAATAGACACTCAGCTTTAAGGCTGAATGTGTGAGGTAGCCTGAAAAATCCATCCCCTTTCTTCTCCATGCCATCTTCTCCCACTACCTATGCCAACATATCAGGTCCTAATCATTGAAACCTGTAAATATTATCCTATTTGGAAAAGGGGTCTTTGCAGATTAATTAAGTTAAGGATTATGACATGGGGAGATTACCCCACCTGTATTATCCAGATGGGCCCTAATGCAATCACACATGCTCTGGCATGTAAGAGAGGCAAAGGAAGAATTAATACCACACAGAGGAGGTAGCAATGTGAAGATGGAAGCAGAGATTGGAGTGATGTGGTCACAAGCCAAGGAATGGCAGCAGCTAACAGGATTTGGAAGAGGCAGGGCGCAGATTCTCCCCTACAGCCTTTTGAGAGAGTACAGGCCTGTTGACACCTGGATTTTGGTTCAAGGAAGTTGATTTTGGACATCTGGTCTCCAGAACTGTGAGAAAATCAATTTCTGTTGTTTGTGAACTTAGCCACTAAGCCTCCCTTTCATTTTTGCCTTTCTTAAAGAGATTTTAATGTTGAAATGATGTACTTGGTATATTAAATTTCCAAGAAGGAGGTAAACAGAAATACTACCCTCAAGTTGCTAGTTTGAGCACAGGCTAAGAGTTAATAAGCTGTAAAAATAAATTTGATCTCTGTTCATTTCATACTGTGTAATTTTCTATATCTTCACAATATATTTTAAAGTGATTGGTCCCCTTTTTATAATTACCAGTAAGAAAACCCAAAATGGTATAGAATATTTTATAAGGATCTCCTGGCTGGTGTGGCTCGTTAGGATTCATCCCATGCATCAAAAGGCTGCTGGTTCAATTCTAGGTCAGGGTACATGACCAGGTTGCAAGCTAGATCGCTGGTAGGGGTCATGCAGGAGTCAACCTACCCCAGTTTCACTTTCACATTGATGTTTCTCTCTCTACCCCTCCTTTCCCCTCTCTCTAAATAGTCAATAAAAATCTTTAAAAATAAAAATAATAAATAAAATAAATTGATCATCCCACAATGAGATGCCACTTAAACCTACTAGAATGGCTAAAATTAAAAAGACAGGTGGTAAAAACTATTGACAAGATGTGGAACAACTCAAATCCTCCTAGACTGTCTATGCACAATCACTCTGGGAAACAATTTGGCAGTTGCTTACAAAGTTAAACATGACCAAGCAATTATATTTCCTAGTCATTTACTCAAGAGAAATCAAGACATGTGTCCACAAGAACACTTGTACATAGAAGTTTAATTTATAATATCCCCAAACTGGAAACAATTCATATATCCATTAACATAGGATTGGCTATATTCACATAATACGACACAGTGACACAAAAGAGCAAACTACTGATGCATGCAACACAACAGATTGATTGGCTTCTTCTCTTGAAGGCTCTCAGAGCCTCTCATGTTTTCCCTTTCAAAGAAAACATTAGGCTGGGGTGTAAGTTTGGATGTTTCCATTATGTTGAGTAAAAAAAGCCAAATGTAAAAAAGTGCATATGCTGAATGATTCCATCTCATATGAAGTTGTAGGATAGGAAAAGTTCATCTCTGGTGATAGAAATCAGATCAATGGTTGCCTAGGGCAGGGTTAGGGAGTGACTGCAAAGAGACAAGAGGGAACATTCTGGACTGATCAAAATGTTATATATCTTAATTGGCAGGATAGATGCATACAGTAGCCTAACTCATCAAACTCTACAATTAATATCTGACATGTTATTGTATGTATGTTATATTTCAATAAAGTGATTAAAAAATAAGTACCTTTCTGAAAAAAATCTAGCACATTAATATTAATCAAATGTGTTTGAAAGCAGAGCTCTCCGATTCTATCAGTTGGATTTGATTCAAGGATCTTAATAAAATGCTCAAACAGACTGACAGGAAGGGAATCAACAAACAAGACAGAGGCATATCTGGGTTCCAGAGCATTCTGGGTCAGAACTGGCTCTAGGATTGGCCCCTGGAGAGACAGCTGGATATGGTGGGTGAAATGAGGCTCCAGCTCCACCTCACCACTCAGCCTCAGCCAGGCATGATGCCACTTCCCCTGGTATAGAATGAATGCCTTTGAAGGCAGTAGAGGGGAGCGAAGCTTTCAAGTTCCAAAGAGAAAAGCAGGTTTTTGTGTTCTGTTTTTTAAATATATTTTTTATTGATTTCAGAGACAAAAGGAGAAGGAGAGAGAGATAGAAACATCAATTGATTGGCTGCCTTCTGCACACCCCACATTGGGGGGTGAGTCCACAACCTGGACATGTGCCCTGACTGGAATTAAACCCTGACATCCTGGTTCATAGGTCAATGCTCAACCACTGTGCCACACTGGCCAGGCCAGAAAAATAATTTTAATACAGAGCCAGTGCTTACTTGCCATTATATCATTCTATTGCCTTCTTTTCCTGAAGGATTTGCAAGAGCTTCCATGGTTTCCCCTTTTAGAGAAAATGTTCATCCAAGGCATAAGTTTCGATGCTTACATTTGTTATTACATATAGTTTGACTATTTCAGATATAATTAACCACCTTCCTTTTCATCCTGAAACACTTGAGAAATTGTTTCATAAGCAATTAGGGGTATTTATGTTAGACCATTATGCCTTTTAAGAGCTCACTTAATTCCAAAAGTTTCAATTCATTTAATTATATATTGAGTACTTTCCTGATATCTAGTTTGCCAATGAGATCTACTATTCTTTCCATCCAATGCTCTTTTGGGGGTAAGGAGGTTTAAAATTTCTACTTCATGCTTGCTTAAAGAAGAACATAAATTCTGAACATTACCAGTCAATCATATAACCTACTCAAGAAATAGATTGTGCATTTTTAAAAACTCTTGAATATATTTCAGATACAGATGGACTATTGTACAACAACTAGAAGCCTGACAGACACATGGGATTGATCATCCAATAATTAAAATGGCAGTTGTCAAAGCGTTCCATAATTTTGACACAAATTTGTGATTTGTTGCTTCATGATTTCTCCTCCCCAATCACACTAAGAACACATCAATTTCATGTTTCATGAAGTGATCTCTTCAACCCTTCATTTACCTTATAGCAGACATGCTATGGAACAGCTGTCATGCCTTGTTGTCATAGCAGCGGTAAGGCAGCCTTTTTCTGAATTCTCTCCTTTCCACTTATAACTCAGAGTTCTGTGTTCTCATATATTCTTAAGAGAGGACCTAATTAAGGATGCCCTGGGAGAAATTTCCAGAAAGAAATAGAAACAATAGAAAAGCAAGGCACTGTTTTGAAGCAACCATGAAAAAAAATTAAAAAGATAGAAGTGTTATTCAGAAAATCAAGAAAGAGAGCCTCGTCTAGAAGGCATTCAGGTTACAAGCATCAGAGTAGAGACTTCATTACATTTTTTTCATATATATGAAGAGATAGAAAGTCAATAGAATTCAGGGTAGCTCTCCTATCATCCCTCCCCTAGAGAAAAGAGAGCCCAGTCTTAAGGAAATTGCACCTAACATTTTACATGTGTTTATATTATGTCTATCATCTTACAGTATAAATTACCACCACTGGAAACCAAAACAAATGGCAAAAAGAAAAAGAATAAGAAAAGCATATTTGCTTCTCCTAAAGTTTACAATGTCTTAATATTTAAGACTGGCAAAGGCAATCTTTTGTGAAAGAAGCTGATCCCAGACTTTAGCCTATTTCAGACTTACTGTACTTGTTAAAACACAGATTGCTGAGCCCAACCCTAGAATTCCTGAATCAATAGGTTTGCCTGTCTAAGAAGTTCTCAAGCAATGCCGATGCTGCAGGTGGTAGGGATCACACTTTGAAAACTACTGTGTTCAAGGTGAATGGCACCTCTTTTCCTAACACTAACTCATCCATCTCTAGCTCTACCCTTACTTTTTTCCCACCAGAAGTGGCAATAGGCCCTTCTTTGTAACAATATGAGTCAATAACAACCCAAAGTTTGAGAGAGAGAATTAATTCCTGAATATATGGATGGGCCTGCCATTGTTGGATCCCCCCAGTTCTATAGGAAACAACCTTGACCTCTGTAGACAGGTTGCAGATTGGTAAAGAGAAAACCTGCTAAGCTCCATCAATGATGTAAGAGATATAAAGCACACACCAGAAAATGAAAAAATGCAGTGGAATTCTAAACATCACTAAGAAAATTGTGCAAGAAGATGGCGATTATCTGGGAAACTTGCAGATAAAATTCTGAGTGGCTCTGTGCCAAAAACAATAACCCAATACAATTAAGAACAAGTTAAAGCAAACTGCCTGGGCTTATTGAACCCATTCTGAAAGGTTTTTTTGTTGTTGTTGTTGTTTGTTTGCTTGTTTTTGTTTGTTTTTGTTTTGTTTTGTGTGTGTGTGTGTGAATAAACATGGTGCTTTTAGCAGGTGAGAATGAAATTGTTCATTCTCCTAAAACTAAGTTAATCCCCCACCTCTTCTGTCCTTCAAACAAGAGGATGCACTGCTTTTTCTGATTGGCACTAAGGCAGCAGGATGTAGCTAAGTGTGGATGCCAATTCCAGGGGATTCAAAATGTCACCTAGTTCTCCAGTTCCATCCATGCTGTTGCGAATAGTATTATGCTAAGTGAAATAAGCCAGTCAATGACGGAAAAATACCACATGATCTCACTCATTCATGGATAATAAAGACCATTACAAACTTTTGAACAATAATAGATACAGAGGCAGAGCTGCTTCAAACTGATTGTCAAACTGCAGCAGGAAGGCCAGGGAGGGCTGGGGGGCAGGAGGGAGGGGGGTAAGAGATCAACCGAAGGACTTGTATGCATGCATATAAGCATAACCAATGGACATAAGACACTGGGGGGTAAGGGAGGCCAGGGGATTGTCAAGGGGGGGGGGGGGGGGAAGGACACATATGTAATACCCTTTGTAATACTTTAAGCAATAAAAAAAAATTGAAAAAAAAATAAAATTAAAAAAAATGTCACCTAATTTGAACACAAGGAAATCCCTACTTGTAGTCAACCAGTATCAAATGTTCTTTTGTAATTGTAAGGGCTGCTTCTATGAAGATGCTGCAGAACCAGCAACATAAAGGTGATTATAAAACCTAATACTGATATTCTCCTAACACACATGCACACACAACTTTTGAGTGAGTTTGGAGAAAGCCAATTTGGGCCAATGGGGAAAATGGTTTCCAAGAAAATCTAAGGAAGCCTGAAACACCTATGCAGATAACCAGTACCTATCACCCAAGACCCTGATTGCCTCTCCCCACATCTCATTTCTCTTCAATTCTTTCAAGACTCCCATCATTTTGATCCAGTGACACATGTGGAAAGGAGGGGAAGAGTCAGGGAGAATAAAAGATGGGCAGGAGGAAGACAATGTTCCGTGACCACTGGGGGTTAACCTTGACACTACATCTCCCTGGAGGCTTCCATTCATGCCCACCCTCCCCGATTCTGAGCACATGCTGAAACAGGCAGACAAACAGTAGGGGCCATAAATAAGCTAACACAACTTTTTGGAGGAAATGCTGGGGATTGGGAGAACGTTATGTGCATTTAAAACCAGAGAAGCAAATAAACAGAACTGTTCTGCCTGTGCCTGCTTTCCCCGCTGGCTGTCAGAGGTTGCACCTCAGGCCTGAACTTGCCTGGACAAGGGTGGCTCTTGGTGGCTCATCCTGTGTCCAGAGGATTTGCCGATTAGTCACAAACTTGGTCACCCTGTGTGTCTGAGAAAGAGCCATGATTCATTTTGACAACTGTCAGTACATCACCTCAAGTGGGAACAAGGAGAGATGAGCAACCTGGTGCCGGAAAGAACACAAAAGAGCGGATGCCACTTCCCGTAACACTTTCAAGGTTTGGGCAGAAGAGTTTATGTGGCAAGAACACTGGGCCAGGAGCAGCCCAGCAGAAAACGGCTGTGTCAGCACACTTTCAAAGTCCTGCTCTTCAAATGTGGAAGCTGAAAATGTCAGCTCAGAAGACCTGGAATGTATTCCCACGAATAAAAATACTATGTTTCTTCACATTATTCTTTTTTTCCCTAAACAGCACTTACTTCTGCTTTTAAGCAAATTATTTTTTATTTTCATAATTTAGTCAATTCTGCATGCCCAACTCTAATATTATACTTAGAAAAATATGTACACCTATGACCCATAAACTCTGATCTTAGGCATATTCCCAAGAAAAATGTGCACATATGTTCACTAGAAGACAATAATGCAGTAGAATGTTCATAGCAGAATTATTCATAATAGGACCAGAGTGTAAATTGCCCAAATGCACATCAACAGTGGAGTGTAGGAGCGGTGTGTGCTCACACAGCAGTGAGGATGATAGAATGTATTCCACAAACACAATATTGAGTGAAAGAAGCCAGACCCCAAAAAGTAATAACTGTATAATCCATTTCATATAAAGACAAAAATAAGCAAAATAAAACTCTGCTGTTAGGAGTCAGGAGAGGAGCTACACTTGCTGAGGGAGGGGGCAGGAGGAAGAGTTACAGGGAGTTGGAAAAGGGCTGTTTTATTAATCTGGATGTTGGTTACATGCGTGATCAGCTTGTGAAGTGCATCAAGCTGTCTGCTTATGACATGGTCACTTTTATGCATATGAATTGTACTTCAATATAAAGTTAATGAATACACACACACACATACAACAACAACAAAATACATTGAAAGGAGCTACTAGGCTGTCACTATAAAGATTTTTAAATTTTGGAATGTGAATGTAGTGGGCAGTGCAAATAAGAAATACTGTAAGAATTTGTCACATAAACCACCCTGTCCAAATTGTCATGTCAGTATAATGGAATAAGATGGCATGTAGCATAAAGGGTTAGTCCTGCATTATTGTCCTTATAAGTGTCTGACACCAGTGGAGGAACATCTGAACACACAAACTACAGGATGTGACACATCCATTTACCATCCAGGAATCAAGGAGAAGAAAGCCTTTCTCCCGAGCTTTCCCAGGGAAAAGAAGATGCATTTCTCATCCTTTCTCCATCCTCAGATCCCACTCTAGAGATAAAATGTAATTAGAGGAGACAACCAATCAATAGAAAACTCATTTTGTTGCCTAGATAAGCAACAACTGGGTCAGCTGAAACCCATGAATCCTTTCTTAAGCCTTAGCCAAAGTTGACCAGAAACATTTTCCTGAAAAGGAAAGCATTCTTCTCTTAAAAGGATAGCATCCTCTGGATAACAACATAACTCCTTAACTGAGCCTTTGCATTAGAATATGTTTCTGAAGAGATAGCTTAAAGGAGTTGATGAAAGGCCTATAATTCCTTTGCTAAGTAGTTCCAGAGCCAGTGAACCACATTCCATGTTCATATGAGTGGAAACTCCAAAAATAGAAACATACCCATTTTTGTTAAATTTATTGGGGTGACATTGGTCAACATGAACATATAGGTTTCAGGTGTGGGTTTCTATGTTACAAGATCTATGTATTGCACAGTATGCCCACCACCCAAAGTCAGATCTTCTCCTGTCAACATCTATGAGAACCCCCTTCTCTCCCCACTCCCTTCCCTCTGGAAACCACCACACTGCTGTTTGTGTTCACGAGTTTCAGTTTTATATCCCACATATGAGTGAAATTGTCTGTTTTGTAGCTTTTTCTGAGTGACATTTCACTTAGCATAATATTCTCAAGGTCCATCCATGTTGTTGCAAATGGCACTACTTCATCCTTTCTTATGGTTGAGTAGTATTCCATTGTGTATATGTACCACATCTTCTTTACCCAGTCCTCTATCGCAGGACAGTTTGGTTGCTCCCATGTCTTGGCCACTGTGAATAATGCTGCAATGAACATAGGGGTGCATATATCTCTGCAAATATATAGTTTTGAGGTTTTCGGGTATATACCCAGAAGAGGGATTGTTGGGTTGTATGGTAGCTCTATTATCAGTTTTTGAGGACTCACCAGATTTCTTTTCATGTTGGTTGTACCAGTCTACATTCCCACCAGCAGTGAATAAGGGTTCCCTTATTTCCACAATCTCTCCAAACACTTTTTATTGCTTGTCTGAAACATATCCTTTTAAGTATCAAAACTTTCACTTTAAATATGTTAAATGAAAATACCTGTAATTACTTTATAATCAACATTCAATTGCACATATTACCTTGACATGGGCACTAAAGCTTTAAGGACTTTATTAGTTCATAGCCTGTCTATTAAAGTCAGAGTGGGGTTGGGGGTACCATAAAATTCTTTAGTCTAATATTTTAGGTCTTGAGGCAAAACAAATAAGAATCATACATATTGTGCCCATGTCAGTGAATACGGTTTTTCAAAGTTTCCCAGCTACTGTCATAAGAAATAGGTATAAAGGAACTGAAGAGGTTGTCAACTCCAACTTTCTTGTTTTGGGGATGAAATTGGAAATAGTTGGTGGCTGAATGACTTATCCAAGATAATTCAGTGGAGTGTCAAGGTGGGAATTAGAGCTGAGTCTCCCAACCTCCAAATCAGTGTCAATTCCACTGCAGGACATGATCTTGCCACGAGCCTCTGAACTACTCCCATGGACTAGTCCATGCCAGGTGGTCCCCTCAGACTCCACTTAAGGGGGAAATGGAGAGTGATGCTGGTAGAAGTGGACAGGGGGAATCACTACATAGCAGCCAGCCACCCAATGCACTTCTAAGAGATAGCATAGACCTCTTCATTTCAGGAATTTAGTAAAGAACTGGTCTTTAAGAATCACAACAGAGCTTAATCTTTTTTTAATTTCTATTTCCCAGCACTGAGATTCTGATGCTGTATGTATGCACAAGTATCTTCAAAGATAGAAAACATATACAGATATCAGTAAAATGACATAACCCAGAGTATATAACCAAGGATCAGAACCCCTCGGCTCACTGTAGTTGTGAGCAAGTTTCTCATGCTCTTTGGTCTCCTTCTGACACATGTCCAACACATGACCCAGCTTCCTTACTCATGGAGAAAGGCCCATTAGCAAATGGCAATCAGGCCTGACAGAAGATCCCACACTCTAGAAGATGTGTTGGAGACATTTCATGACAAGATCAAGTAGTTCACCCCTGGCTTTCTCTTCCAGAGTCTCTCAAGTCTGATAATAAAGCAAATGCAGTGTCTCTCTCTCCCTCTCTCTCTCTCTCATACACACACACACACACACACACACACACACACACACACGTGCATGCCAAGTTGTACAGTAAGGGAACTTGCTTATGCATGTGTCTTGTTTTATACACTTTAATTAAGTTATTTGTGGCCTTGGGATAGGGAGGCAGGATTCTGTGATTATTTTTTAATAGAATAAAAATCCATGTTGGAGCCTCTTCCTCCCAAATCATTGCTGCCAAAAAATAGCATGTCACACAATTACAGACTCAACATATTCCTTTTATGTTCTCATTTTTACCAAGACAGACAAATCGTTGCCACTTAGAAACCTCCCTGTCTTAGGTTTGAACCTAGTTAATTTGATAATTATATTACAGTGAAAGAGCAGAGCCTAACAGCTGCAATAGAGAAAGTATAATTAGCATTCATAACTTTTATTTTTAGTTAGCATTGTTCTCACAGGAGTTATTGTTCGGAAGGAATCTCCTGACTCATTTCACAAAATGTGTTATGGAAAACTATTTTAAAGCTTAGTTTATCTGCTAGCTGTTGCTGTACAACAAATCGGAACAAACCATAATGGTTTTAAATAATAACCTCTTATTTAGCTTATATGATTCCATTTATTTAGCTTATGTTCTCAATCATTGCAGGTCAGCAATTTAGGTTGGGTTCAGATGGATGCTTCTTGTCTTGGCTGAGCTCCATCATGTGTCTGTGGTCCCTGTGGGTTATCTAGGTACTTCCGAATCTGTGAGTTGACTGGCTGTTGGCTGAGGCAGCAGGATGATTGAACCATGGGCTTTTCTCATTCTCTAGTGGGCTAGCTGAGCAAGAAAGAACACTATCATGCAAGACTTCTTGAGGCTGAGACTTAAAAGTGGCATATCATCAATTCATCTGATTTCTACTGGTCAAAGCAAATCACAAAACCAGCCCAGAATCAAGGACTGGGGAAACGGACTTCATCTCTTGAAGGGAAGAGCTGCCAAGTCTCATTGCCAGAGTGTGGACAGAGGGGAGCTATTAATTGAGGCCAGCAATACCATCAATACTTAATATTTTAGTCTAAGACAGTACTCTTTCTTGAACTAGTTTAGCCAGTTGATAATTATATTCCAGTTAGTCTTGGAAATAAGATGTTGAGCAGAAGCACAGTTCATGTACTTTCTAATTATTTCCCACCTGAGTTCATATATGACCACAGTCATGTTAGGATTTTATATTGAAATAAAAACTGCTTTTCCTAGAAGCATTACATCAGCACACCCTGAGATTATTGTGGGTGGGAAAAGCTTTGAAACTCCAGGTTATCTTCACAGCTTCTAATAGAAGACACTTAGTAGTCACTCCATAACTATTCACTGGAATTTTTATAGGAAATAGTAGCAGACTTCTTCAGCCAACTCATCTATCTCTTCATATTCCACTTTCCACTTGTATATCCCTAACATCTCTTCTACTATAAGTACATGTACTGATCGCTTGTAATTAGAAGCTAATCTGTTTTATGCATCAATGTGTTAAGCGTATTATATTAAATGGGTGCATTATGCCTAGACAAATCTTATGCCTTTTCCAGTTTTTTATTCTAGCAAATCCTCTTTATTTTAATACTAACTTCACACTCCCCACTGCTCCATCATGTCTAAATAGTTCCTATGCAGCCTGTAACACAGGGGATCTTTTAAAAAAAAAACCTGATGCCTGGGCCCCACCCCTCACTTTTTGGTTTGGTTGATCTAGGATATGGCTTGAGAGTTGACATTTTTAAGGCTCCCCAGGTGATTGCAATGTGCAGCCAAACTGAAGAACCATTGATTTCACAGGTCCTCACACATCACTTACTTAGGAAAGACTTCTGTGACAACACCACCTCCAAACCCTTGTCATATACTCTGGTATCCCACTTTTCCTTTCCTTCCTGGAAATTATCAGATCTGGCAGCTGAGGTCTTGTATTTATTTGTTTTTGACTGTGTGTTTCCCAGGGAACACTTCTGATTTTAAACTGCCTGGCAATACCTGCAAGTGCATTGATAGTTAGCACATAGTAAGCATTCAAAAATCACTTGTTGACATACTACTTTAGTGCACTAGACGCAGCCATTTTGTGAATTGTAACATAAACGTAATGACCTCGGACAGGGGTTCCTAAACTTTAACCAAATCAGAATCACCCAAAGAGCTTGCTAACCCATGATTTGCTGGGTCTCACCTCCAGATTTCTGATTCAGAGTCCTGGGGAATGGACCAAAGAATTTACATTTCTAATGAGTTCCCAGTAGATGCTGCTGCTACTAATCACAAGACCATGGGTGGCCCTTAGTCTTTTGTGGAGAGGCAGCAAAACACAGTGACAAAGACTGTGGCCTGTAGCATAGTCCTGGTTTAAACTCCAGTTCTGTGACTTATTAGCTATGACATTGGAAAAGGTGCTACTGATTAATTATATGACAACGGGAGAGATGTGTAACCTCATGAGTGCCTCAGTTTCTCCATCTGTGAAATGGAGATAATACCAGAACTTACCTCCTCAAATAAATAGAGTAAATAAATTACTATTTATAAAATGCTTGAGAGAGAGCTTGACAGGTAGAGGACACAACATAAATATATTCATGCATTATGCTTTTAATGGAGGCATATTGATAACATTCCTACAAACTGATTTTAAACGTTTAAATTTGTATTTGAAAATTAAAAACAACATCCTCCCCCCAACACACACACACACACTAAAACTCATTATGGTATCCAAATCTCAAAGCATCATGTATCAGATTTATCATTACCATAATCAATACCATTAATTGATCATCTAGTCTGTGCTGATGCTTTATAAGTGTATCTTATCTTATCTTTCCAAATATGAAGTAGATGTTCTTGTTCTCAATTAACATATGAAGAAATTGAGTCTCAGAAAGTGACAATTAAGTAACTCAAGCCAGAAAAATCCTAGAATTGAGACTTTAAGGATCTCTCTAGATGTGAGCAACAATCACAAGTAAGAGAAAAGCCTTAATCAAATTGGCTTAAGCAAAAGAGAGAAATATTGGCTCATGTGTCTAAAAATTCCAAGGTATCCTGATTCAACTGCCAGCTGGATTCAGGGGTTCAAATGACAGATTTATAGTTGTGTGCCCCATAATGACATTTTGGTTAATGATGGGTCACAACATTGTTGGTGGTCCAATACTGTTATGGAGCTAAATTTCCTGTAAGAAATGGAAGAATATGTGGTTCAGGAAGATTTTTTTTTCTCTGATGGCAGCAATATCTGTGGAGCTTCATAGATTCCCTCTCACTCACAATACCTCAATTTTGAGGGCACATGTTACATGTTTCAGTGCAGAGGAGCCTGTCCCCCCAATGTTACATATTAACAGGGCACTATAGCCCTCCCAGATCTAGCCTGATGGTCTCCAGAGAACATTGCTGTCAATTTTTTTTGAGGACCCAAGATCCTACACAAGGACACAGGTCCCCAGGAACAACCTTAACAAATATTAAATCCACTGTCACTTTAGTAAAGCTTCCTGTGGTAGTGTGGAGCTAAGCTGTCCCTGTACTTTAAAAACGCTTTAAGGTGGTAATGATGTAAAGCATAGATAAGCTTTATTTCTCCCATCAGTTCAATGCTAGAGAGAACTCTTTGTGCTAGAAGGGTCAATGGAACCAACAACAAATTTCCAAATCCAAATATTGAATCTTCTGTTCTACACCCCCTTCATATTCAACACCCTCTTTTTTATGAATCCCACAGAATTCCTTAATCTGACCACTGCTCCAATGCAATAGCCAAAACCACATTTGGATGACAATCCCTTATGTTCCTTTATTTCTCCATCTTCATTTCTTATTCCTGACTGATCCTCAGGCCTCCTTTCACTCCCTCCTGACAGTCACTATTATATTGATCTCCACCTTAGCCAGCCAGTTTCTCCTGATATTTCCAATCAGTCTTTCCCAGGGGTGGGCAAACTTTTTGACTCGAGGGCCACAATGGGTTCTTAAACTGGACCGGAGGGCCGGAACAAGAGCATGGATGGAGTGTTTGTGTGAACTAATATAAATTCAAAGTAAACATCATTACATAAAAGGGTACGGTCTTTTTTTTTTTTTTTAGTTTTATTCATTTCAAATGGGCCGGATCTGGCCCGCGGGCTGTAGTTTGCCCACGGCTGGTCTAGCCCATATCTCTGTTCCTAAAACAGCACTGACAGCTTCAATATTCTATTTCTGACCCTCCTGGAAGGAAGCAGGAGGAGGGATTGTGGAACAGACAGTGATTATAAAGTCTACAGCAGTCTACTGTAATGTCTTAGGCCTTCACATTCATTCACCACTCATTCACTGACTCACTTAGAGCAACTTTCTAGTCTTGCCAATTCCATTCATGGTAAGTGCCCTGTACATGTATACCATTTTTTTATCTTTTTTACCCTATTTTTACTGTACCTTTCCCATGTTTAGATATGTCGAGGTACTTAGTATTGTGTTACAATTGCCTAAAACATTCACTACAATAACATGCTGTATAGGCTTATAACTTAGGAGCAACAGGCTCCTATATAGGTGTGTAATAGGCTATCTCATCTGGTTTGTGTAATTGTACTCTATGATGTTTTCACAACAATGAAATTGCCTAATGATGTATTTCTCAGAATGTATCCCCATCATTAAGCGATGCACTGACTGCATTTATTCTGGATCCCATGCTCTCTCTCATTCTCTCTTGCTCTCACTCTCTTCTTTCACTTCCCACCTTCTGGGGCACTCATCTCTCTGTGTTAGCCTCAATTTCAACTAAGCCCTCCACAGATCAAGGCTAACACCATTAAGGGTAAACATTCCAGCATATTCCACACTACTCCAGCAAAAGCTCTGGAATTGAATCTCATTGAGCTAAGCTGAATCACATGCCTGTCAAAAACCTATCACTCCAGCCTGGGTCATAGGTCCACTTTTAGGGCTGGGTAAATGTCCCTCTCAGGGAACTAAAAGAACAGATTGTTGAAAAAATACTGATATGACTTGACTCCCCAAAGGAAAAGCAAAGAACTGTTAACAAATGAAGGGAAGAAGTGCTGATTTTTTTTAATCAACTGCTCACCAATTCTACTGCTCTCTTAGAAAGCCACTGGGCTGGAAGTCACCCAATCTGGGTCTCTTTTTCTCTGTAGTACAAAGTTATGTTGACTTTGTAAAGCCTATCAATCTCTCTTTGCTTTATTTTCTTCATCTATTAAATGAGGGAATAAGGCTAGAGTTCTATGCTTCCTCTTACCCGAAAAGTTCAAAGACTTCTATGTGTACATGTCTTGTCTACTCAACTTGGATGTGACTACCCAAATGGAATCACTTTTTAAAATTCCGATTGAATGAAAGAACCTAAAATGGACCTAGGAATCACACAGCCAAGAAAGTAGAAAGATATAGAGACAAGTTAGCAAGAAGAAGAATGGTAACAAGTGGCACCATGCTTATATTCAGTAGGTGAATGCTAAGCAAAAATAAGGGTTGCTATGTTAGCAGTATAAAGAAAGGCTAGAGGACATTGGTGAGAGATGGATCTGTTGACAAAAAGCTTCTGGTAGAAAGTGATGTTTGAGCTGAGTCTTAAAGAAAAAGTGAGGGTTGCCACACGAATGGAGATGAAGAAGCATTTCTGGCTAAGGAAATGGCATGATCCCTGAGGCATGGGAGTATATAACATGGCCAGAATGAGATGCCTTTGGGGTGGAGGAGTTGGGAGAGACTGACCTGGAAAGGAAGGTGTTGCATGACATGTTGGGAAGTTCAGGCTGTATCTGTAATGGAGGATGAGAAGGCAGGAGAGAGGAAAGACAGCAAGTGGAGGAGTTCGTATCAACTACTTGGCATAGAGGGTCCAATATAATCCTCCCCCTGGTCCTGTTGAAATACTTATCTTCATTTCACTGATGAGAAAACTGAGGCTGGGATAGAATAGAATAATATGCCCAATCACGGGTGCACTAGAAGTGTGTTGATGATTTGGAGCTCTTACCCAGATCATTTGCTGAATTTAAAGCTGGTATTTATTCCACTCTGTCCTTTTTCAGTTGCATCTTCCATCTCAGAGGAGCCCCGTAAGGACTGAAGTTAACTGTCCATAAGTAGGAATTTGGATGCAATTGGCTGAAACATCAGCTCTCTTCTTAGTGTGCCCCATAACACTCCCAATATTTTTAGCAGTTAACTATGGCATTCTTCTATAATCAGACCAATAGGAACTATTTTTAACTCACAATAATGCGATGTTTATGAAACTTGGTTAGTAACTAAGAGAGGAACCCTTGGCGATTTTACAGAGTGTCTAACTGGTTACTTTTGCAAACAAGTCACTGGGTGAGGTTTCTGGAAAGAAGGCAGGCTGTCTTGGAGAACAAGTACAACTCCAAATATAGAAATATATTCAAATCAAATAACGTTTTAATTGGACCAATGGATATGGGCCACCATGTAAGCTTGCCACAAAACATTATTCGAGAAAAATTTTCCAACTCTTTGTCAAGCCTACAATTGCTTGGATTGCCCAAGAATTAAGAGATTTAAATTCAGATTTAAGAATTAAGGATGAAAATCCTGTAATAGCCCTGAACATAATACTGATTGACTATAAGTTTTGAATTAGTATAACAGATGCATTTCTTCATTTATTTTTATTAAAAATTAAAACTAGGGGGTGGGATGGAGAATAAAAGATAATTCAATTCTCCTTGAACAATGTCATCTTGTCACCTTCGTTTGCACTGCCAGGCTATGGAAATACACAGGTTCAGGAAATACCATGAGTTTCCATCTTTACCATTTTAAAAGATCCAGTGAACAGAGCCTATCTGAAGCCATTCCTTAAAAAGACAGCCCTCCATCTAAGGTGGTGATTCTGTATTTCTCAAAAGAATTGCAATTATCACCATAGTAAAACTTGATGTCCTTGCTCCAAGGATGTCATTTTGAAATTGCTCTTCAATTTGAGACATTTTATGAAACCACTGCAAAGTTTGCAAAATAGTGAAAGTATAAGAACCTATAAAGAATTATGTAATCACTATGTCTTGTATACGAAGTGTTGGTTTTGGATTGCTAACAAATGTTCAAACTCCCTTAGGAAAAGAAAAAAAAAAGAAAGAAAAAGAAAAACAAATTGTGGGGCCAAGAGGATGAGTGGATTGAGTGTCAGCGTTTATGTTCAAGCAGCATGGATTGGCTCCAGCCTGAGGTTAACTTAGAATTAAAATGGAACTGGTGGTCTTGCCTTGGCAGACAAGAGGTTATAACAAATCTATGACCACATACATACAGACACCACGGTCGCCAGCTAAACCGCACACATGTGGCAGAGTCAGAGAGCTTCAGTGAGGCAGTTACCAACAAAACTGGGATCCTTTTTCTTCCCTTTCTAGAAGACAGAGAAACATGATCCCTTCACATAGCAGTTAAAGGAACCTACATCGTAGTTCATAGATTAGATGGTCTTCTTCCCAGAATTTAAATTAACATTATTAATAGCTGGAGGAAGTTCATCCTCAACAGAAAGTAAACTAGCTTCCATCATCTAGTCACTTATTTGCCTACAGAAGTGAAAGTGAGTTTCAAAAGACAAAAAATAAAAAACAAAACACTATCTTCCAGAATGTTTACAATGAAAACCTATCTGCTTTTCTTGAATCTAATGAATGAGTATCTGTTTGGGGAAGTCAGACTTATTGGCCACCCCTAAAGTAATCAAGATTCAAGACTCCACTAATCACAGGTTCAAAGAGCCAAGCCCCATGTAGACCTTGGGGGATTGCTGTGCATCCCCCAAAAGGCAGGAAGAGAAGGAGGAAGCCCCACTATGAATGAGAGGCCATAATGAGGGGTGGACACAAGATCCATCATGGTGGGCTGCCAACATGTTCACATGGTGGGGGACCTCAGTGTACAGCGGGCTTGAGAATTAGCCCTGTATCCACTGAACAAACATCTGTAAGGTGGAGAAGAAAGTGGGATCCAAGTTCTTGACAAAGCTGAATGGGATATCACACCTTACCAAGATGAGGATGAGGGACTTGCAAAATGTTTGGAGGTGGTTTCACCCTTGTTGTTCTGTCTGAATTCTGTAGGGTTTAAATGGCTTCCCCTAAATCTTGTAATGTATTAGTTATCTGTTGCTACATAACAAACCACCCCAAACTTAGTGCCCTAAAACAGCAACCTAAATTATTACTTATAAGGGTATTACTTATATGGGTCATTCATGGGCAGACTTGCTGATTTGGGCCAAGCTCAGCTGATCTTGGCTGCACTCATTCATGGTAAAGCAGAGAGGTCTTCATTGTAAACAGCCAGGCAATAGTGCTGGCTGGCTAGAACTGCCTCAGTCTATATCTGATGGTTGAATGGCTGTAGGCTGGAGCAAGAAAGGCAGTTAGGCCACGTGACACCCAACCTCCAGCAAATTAGTTTTGACAAAGTTTCACGGTGTTAGCAGTGTTCCAAGAAAGTGTGTAAAAGCATGCATAGCACTTTGCCACTCAAGCTTCACTTTTGCCACATTTATCTGGCCAAATTCACAAAGCCATGAGCAGAAAAATAGACTCCACCTCTTGGTGAGAGTGGCTGCAGTTTCATCACAAGGCCTGGGTTACAGAAAATAGAAGACTTGGAGCCTTTATGCAATCTAGCACATCCATCTAATAGGTGGCAATGTTTGGAGCAAACATTCCTATTTCAAATTTCCACTCTTTAAGCTACCCCACATTAAGCTACACCAACTCCAGTGCATATTTGAGCATGGGGGCTTTTGAATTAGACCTTTGGACTTATGACAAGCTTCCAACATTTCTTTGCAGTATGACTTTGTGAATACCATTTAACCAATCAATCTGTGACCTCTGCTTCCTCATCTATAAAATGGAGTTAAGAACTCAGATCACAAGGCTATTATGAGGACTAAATAATATACATGAAGGTTTGAAAAAGAAACTGACACCTTAAAGGGCTCAAAATACATCATTATTGATATTGGTGAAATAAACTTCTGATCCATCTTTTTCCCCTATTCATATCCTTTCTCTATTACAAGGTCCTAGAGCAGAGACATTCTCACCCAGCATCCAGTTGACTCTTGTCTTGCCCTGTACTTCCCTCACATCAGCCGAAGACAGGCGAGGCTTCTCCTGCCATGACAATTTTCTGGACCAAGCAATCTGTGTGCTTAAATTTCAAATCAATCTTTAGGCCTGGGGGCTGCCTGCCAGGAGCTTCCTGCAACTTCCCATAGCCTGAACTCTAACAGTCTGAGTTTGCCTTGTTAAATTGTGGTACAGCCTGGGATTCCTCAGGCCTGGGAGCTATGCTGCAACCAAGACATTTGTAGCCTGCACTGGCTCAGGTATCTGTCCAGATTTGTTGCCACTAAGAAAATGTGTGTGTGTGTGTGTGTGTGTGTGTGTGTGTGTGTGTGTGTGTTTACAAACACTTAAGAGTGGGTGGGACTTGCCTAACTACAAACTCCAAAAATTCATGAATTGGGGAAAGACTACTATATACATTCTGCTAATGTAGGGTGGGGGGGAGGAAGTAGCAAACAGAAAGCCATTCCCTATGTAGATTTCTCAGAATAACCTTATCTTAAAATCATAAACACAATCTTATGAAAAGCTATCTCATAAACACGATTGCCCACACTAATATGTATACTGATACAGATTTATTTTTACTGCTACTCTATTTTTCTCTTTAATTAGAATTCTTTCTCTCCTCATTTTCTTAGTTCAAAGGGAGCATAGCACTCATTCTAGATCCTTGATACTGCAAGTGTAGTCTGCTGACCAGTAGTAGTACAGCTTCACCCGAGAGCTTCCTAGACCTTCCCCAGCTCTGTGAAATCAGAAACTGCTCTGATTCTGGTGCACTTCAAAGTCTGAAAAACAATGAAGGAGGTCAGTACCTCTCACATTTCAGAAAGCTACATCATCAACTAGAGCACTTGTTGAAACACACATTTCTGGACCCTACCCCTAGAGATTATGGGTCAGCAGATCTGGGGAGGGGCCCAGATTCTGGGTTCATAACAAGCTCCCAGCTGCTAGAGACCCTTACTAAGTAAATTGCCCAATATCTTACCATTTATGTCGAAATCAAGACCAGTCCCCAGTTTCTGCGTTTCCTTCCCAGAGCACTTTCTGATGTGTGTGATACTGCATTCCACTGGATTCTCAGTCTTTTTTTTTTCTTTTACATGAATTCCACATTCTCTTTTGACCTGCAGCATTCTCTTCAATTTCTAACGGGCAATTCCATTCTCATTTCAAACCCTTCTCACATCTGCCTTTTTAAAATCTTAGCAGAGGACATGTTGCTCAAATAGCATTTATTGAATTAACACCCTTCTAGTCATTGCCTTCCTCAGAATCAGCTCTATTGTCTCTACTTTTAGCATCAATCCTCTCATTTCTTCCTACATTTTCCTCCTAATACATCTTCCCTTTTTGGCACCAGCCACAGTAACAGCTGTTTTTCTTGTGCTTTACCTTCAAGTTACCCAGTCCCTCAGTAACCGTGAAGTGATGAGTGGAAGGGAGGGGAAAAAAGAACTTGACTTTGAGGAAAATAGTTAAGAAGCCTGAGGAAAGTAAACAGAAGGGAGAGCTGAGACATTAAATCACTTTCCTTTTGGACCTTCACTAACACTGGCCACTGAATACTGAAAGGCATGGTTCAGAATCAGAGAGAGAAAAAGTCAAAAATGAATAGAGCCCAGCTAGACAGATATTGCATGTGTCCTATAACTACTTAGAAAGACTGTAGGTGAAAGATATAGAGAGGTTAAGTTTAACCAAAAAAGGCAGAATTTTAAAATCCTTTGATGTAGTTTGGGTGCGGCTCTGAAATTGACCAAGAGGCTCTAATTGGTAAAGCAAGGGTCCCCCTTCCTAAAAGCCACCTCTAAAAACACTGGAGACCCTGCCCCACAAAAATGTATGAGTAGAGTCACCATATTTAAAAACTAAAAATACAGGACAACCAGTAGAATTTGAATTTCAGATAAACTATGAATAAGTTTTACTCTAATAATGTCCCTATAAGTATTTATAAAGTTGTACTATAAGTCTCTGGGCATACCTATACTAGAAAATTGCTTGGTTGTTGTTGTTTTTAAATTCAAATGTCATGTATTTTTACAGCTTTTAATTTTAGATAAATCAGACTCATGCAAAATTTTACCCAGGATCAACACAGGCAATTTGTATGAGTAGAGTAGGAGAAGATATTTCAAATAAATATATCTCGCAAAAGCAATGGTATCCAGAACATATAAAGAATGCCACTAAATCGATAGGAAAAAGACAACAGTTTTTTTAAATTAGAAAATGCTGGAATGTGCATTTATCAAAAGAGGATATCTAAGTAGACAGAGCAAAAGCTGCTTAATTTCACTGTTCATCAGGGAAATGAAAACTAAAACCCCTGTGAGATTCTGTGTACACTACCAGAATGGACCGAATATATCAAGTGTTGGGGAGAAACTAGAGCAAGTAGAACTCTCATTCTCTGATAATGAGAGTATAAATCGGTGTAGCCATACTAGAAAAACATCTGACAATATGATTAACACATACATATCCTATGATCCAGACATTCTACCACAAGCATACATGTGTACATTTGTTCAAAAAGACATGTTCACAAATATTCATGGATCATTAATCATAATAGCCAAAACTGAAAATAATATCTATCAAGAATAACAAAGTATGAAATATTTAAACAATAAGATACTATTTAGCATTGAGGGTGAACAATCTAAAACAATATGCTGCAATAGGGATCCATCTCATAAAAAATAATTTAGCACAAGTGCCTGGCTTGGACACAGAAAAGCACATACTCTGATGCATTTATATGAAGGTGTTTCAGAAACAGGAAAAACTGGTCTTTGGTGCTAAAATCAGAATAATGGCTATCCTTGGAGACAGTGACTGGGTGGGCCCGTGGGAATTTGGGGGCTAGCCATGTGCTGCTTCTCAATTTAAATGCTGGTTTATAATTGCTTTGTGAAAGTCATGGGATTATGTCTTTTGCAAAACAAGTTATACTTCAATAAGATTTAAATTAAAACCTTGGAAGATTAAAAGAAGTTACCAAGGAAAAGACAGCTACTCTCCAGTCACAATCATGTTTATGTAACAGTAATCAACATCATTACCATCATATCCATCATTGCCATCATCATAAGTGGCCATTACAGGAGAATTTGCCATGCACTGAACTGGGTTCTAGATATTTTGTTTACACCACCTCGTTTGACCTTTTAATCCTCTCAAGACTGCTATGAGGCAGTGATTATTCTCACACTTTTACAGGTGAAGAAATAGAGGCGAAAATAGCATAGGTAGCTCATCCAGGAAAATACAATTTTTAAGTGGCAGAGCCAAGTTTTGAAACCAGGATTTGACTCTAAAGCAGGTGCCCTTTCCTCTGCAGGACCAAATCTACAGGTAGAGACTGGAAATTCCAAAAGGAAAGAAGTTGAAATTTCTTCCTTACCACTGACCCTCTGAGTCCTGAAATAACACAAAACCTCAAGTTTTAGTCTCCCTTCATGGTCAGAAGTACCTATCTGAATTCTGGATTTAACTCAATTATCTAGAGTTAATTGATAATTCATACAATCAGTTCTCAGCTGAACAAGGAAGAAAAAGTAAATTCTTTTAGTATCCCAGTTATCTCCATAACAAAGAATACAAGCAAAAAAAAAAAAAAATCTGACATTAAATTCAAGCAACAAATCCTTCTACATAATCCCAATAAACACACCCACTTCACAAGGTTGAGTTCACATGTCCATAATATAAGTTATTCTCACCAACACTTCTTAAAACTTTAGAGAAATTAAGCAAGAATCATCTGGAGAGCTTGTTTGGACAGATTTCTGTGCCCCACCTCAGGGGACTGATTCAGCAGGTCTGAGAAGAGCCTGAGAATTTGCATTCTTAACAAGCCCCCAGGTGATACTGATACTATTGTCCTGGGACCACACTGGGAGGAGGACTGCTTCATGCTGGGATAGACAATGTGGAAGAGATGCACACAACTGCTTTGATTGGGGATTGATTCCTCATTGTTGCTAATATTTACACCTAATACCTCAGGCTAGGTCCATGTGACAGAGAGTAACTGGTCTCCCCTTCCTTATTCCCAACCTCTGCCTTAATCATCCTCAGTGTTACTGTCACCCATTCTGTCTGTCACAATGAGATTATTGGCCACGAGGCTTCCCCAGAGCCTCAGCTCTGCCTGCTCTCTGCTCTCCTCTGAATTACAAGGCCTCCAGGATACACATTTCTCCACAGGATGGGCATGTTTGCTGCATTTTTAGTTGCTCTGTGCCAGAGGCTAAAAGATAACAATTTTTAATTTAAAAAAATTCAGATCTGTAGGAACTAAAGCCATGTTTTCAAAATTGCTTTGTTAACTTCACTTTACATTTTTCCTAATCTGGGTATTTTGAGAAAAGAACAAACTCACTACACTATGTTGCAGGTGAATTTTCGGGTCCTGAAGTAATCCCCTTTTCCACTCCTCTTCAGAAAGCCCAAAGTAGGTTTTCTCCACAGGTGTTCAGCTCCACCATAGTGCAGACCTCTAGCCAAGAGTTTTGATGTGATCTTGGTAAAACACTAGCCCTGTTGAGGGATGTGTATAATCAGTTTCCTTGTGGCAAGTAGTCAATCACATCAAAACCTAGAAAGCTTTGGGCTACAGTAAGCAACACCTTGCCTCTGCTTTAATATCCCAGAGTCAGTTAAAAATTCAAGGTATTATAAGGGGGGTGGGGCTGAGGACTCCCTAGACCCTGATCTTGATCCTAGTTGGCTGTGTCACTCTTAGGAAGGCCACTTAACTTCCCTTCCTTCTCAGTTATAAAGTGGGGACTGTTTTAAGGGATCTCCGAGGTCCTTTCTTCTCCAAGAGTCTGTGAACTGATGAACCTACAGGCAAGAACCAAAGCAAACACCCTTCTTTCCAACTTACTCTTGGCATAAGTGATGGTTTTACTTTAGGGAAATAGACCGTCATGATGCATGGGTCACAGAGAGACGTCGAGCAAATCATTGGACAAGGAAAGAGAAATCAAAGCTAGAAAAGGTAGGTACAAGGCACCACCACTGTAGAGAGTGTTGAGTTTCTTTTTCTTCCTTTGAAGTCATTAGAGGAAAAAGCAATGAAATTCAAAACCCAACCATATCAACCAGGAATCACTTTGCCTGTTTTCAGATTCTGTTGCTACAGTAGCAAAAAGAAAGTAGCCAGCTTCTTCCCAGGGGCTCCTGGGTAGGGAGCATCCATCAAATCACAGAGACACACCCCCTATTCAAACTCAATTTGGCTAACATGACTTTTTTATGAGAACTCATGAGAAAATGGTTGACTTCCAGCCCTTATGTTATCAGAGTTGTTTGACATTGAATTACATGGGCCTGAGCTATAAATCTTGACTTCAGCCTCACATGCAAGGCATTTGATGTGTCTGGGAACCTGCTGTAAGAAAGAAATTAGCTGTAAAACAAAGTAAAATGCCTGTTCCCATGGGAAGACTCGGCAGGACTGCTAATAGATCATGTGTTCATTTGGAAGACACTTGTTCCTTTGGTCAAACAGCAACTAATATTTTTGCTTTCCACTGCCTTGAACAGGAAATACGGTGCTAAGGGCTGATAGACAGAGCAAGGCATCATATTAATTACACGGTCAGTAAACACTTGCTCGCCCGTGTTTCCTAACAGTTTGAGTGCTTCCTGGTTGGAGATCAGGGAGGGATGCCGCTGGCCTCTGTTAAAATTTTTCCTCTTGTTTAAATGCCGGGGAAGACAGAGTGCATTTTCAGCTAGCCCCAGAATGAAAGGAGGATGGGGGCTCAGGGGGCCTGGGACTGTTGAGAACAAAGCCTGTGCCACAGCGGCCACAGCCCGCTGCCCCCACAGGGACAGTGTATCTGGGAACCTGGAGGGAGTGACTCAAATATGGCGATTTGATTTCATTTGGAAATTCTCTTTCCACTTTGGTGAATGGATATGAAACAGAGGTTCAGGCTTATTCTAAAGAAGAGAAAAGCAAGGCATTCTGGGAAAGATGGATAAGGGAGAATGATGTCAAAACACTTGCCATCCAAGCACCTCCACTTGGAAATCTCTTCTCTGGGGTAACTGCAAAGGATGCACTGAAACCATGATTACCTGAAGCTGCTTTTTAAAGTTGTTCTCAAAATGTGACCTTGAACCCTACATGCTCTGGGAACGTGTTAGAAATGCAGAATCTCGGGCACCACCACACACCGGTTGTCAGAAACCCTCAGGGAGGGGCCCGAACTGTGAGTTGTAATAGATTCTTCAGGTGGTCTGATGCCAGCTAGAGTCTGAGGATTGTGGCTGCCAATACAGGTTCCATAAAAGGATTCTCATATACTTTCTGTACAGCTGCCATGGAGGCCCAAGACCCACGCTCTCTGGCGTGACCTGCATGGCCCCAATGATCTAGTCCCGTGGTCGGCAAACTGCGACTCGAGAGCCACATGCGGCTCTTTGGCCCCTTGAGTGTGGCTCTTCCTAAGCCTTAGGAGTACCCTAATTAAGTTAATAACAATGTACCTACCTATATAGTTTAATTTTAAAAAATTTGGCTCTCAAAAGAAATTTCAATCGTTGTACTGTTGATATTTGGCTCTGTTGACTAATGAGTTTGCGGACCACCGATCTAGTCCAACCTGCAAGCTCCAGCCATAAATGCCACCTGGACGCACTTCTGCAGGCCTGGTTTATTCCCTCCGAGAGGACTTGGCCAAGAACCCTCTCATGCCTGGCTCCTTAGCTCACTCAGCTTCCTGTGCAAATGTCACCCTTTTAATAAAGTAGTCCCCCACCACAGGCATCCCTTTAAGGACCTGCCAACAGACACTGTCTAATATTGTCCTCGTAGCAACTTTCCAAGACAGGAGATGACTGTGTCTATGAGCTTGTTTCTAAGTTTATGGGCCATTTTCCCTAATGAAAACACAAGGCTCCATTAAAACAGGCACCAGGTTCCTTGTGCCCACTGTTCCAATGTATGCCCCCTCACTTCTACAAAGTCTAGTGTTCTCTTCCCCTCGCACCCTTTCTCAAAACTTATTCTCATCCGTCAATTATTTGGCATTAACACTGGGGGGGAAACCTAGACTATGCACACCAAGTTATAAATCAAAGCACATGGAGAGGAGGCAGGACATTTACATTATGAAAAATCAAAAACAATTCAAATTTCAGGTGTTGTTCAATAAGTACTGTGTAGTCTTTTAGGTGTTGGGGATGGTAAATGGGGCCCTTGAAGTGGTACCCCTTGGGCATCTAAGAAGGGCCTGTAATGTTTTCCAGGAGAGAAGCTCTGATTTAGATGTAGCCTCTTGTGGAAATCATTTTTCTTTTCCACTAGCAGAAGACTGCTTTTTCTCTAGGGAATTTTATCTATAACGAGCTGATAGGAAAGTTAAAATCAAAATGCAGTGCCTAAGCTAACATATTCTATATCTAATCCTGGTATATCTCTATATTTTTTTCTCTCCATACTTTTTAATTTTTAATTTTTTCAATTATAGTTGACATACCATATTATATTGGTTTCAGGTGTACGATATAGTGATTAGACATTTGTATACCTTATAAAAGTCATCACCTTGATAAGTCTAGCACCCATCTGACACCATACACAGATATTACAGTATTTTTTACTATATTTCCTATCTGTACTTTACATCCCCATGAACATTTTTTATAATTGTCAATTTGTACTTCTAAATCCCTTTCACCTTTTTCACTTATCCCTCAACCCCCCTTCTGATAAGATATAGGCACCCCCATGTTCATAGCAGCATTATATACAATGTCCAAGATATGGAAGTAATCCCTCTCCACTTTATCTTAACATCTTTTTCAAACCTCAACATAGAGGCAGAGGCATGAATGTGAAGAGAGTGCATTGAAACAAGCCTATGGGCCCCAGGAGATCCGAAAGCTTGTGCACAAGGTAGCAGGTTATTTTATTGGTCTTTCAACAAAAGATGCTTAAATGGCATTATTTTTGCCTCCACGGCGGCTTAACTGCTTCCGAGAGGCATTAGAGTAACTCACTGCCTGCAGCAATGGAAGAATAACACAGATGACAGTGCATTTAGAAAGATGCAGACAATGCCCGCGGTTGCTCCATTACTCTGTCATCGGAGATATCAGCGCTAGGCTGGGCGCTGAGCATTAGCCCATGTAGCCTGATATGAGTTCATGGGGCTGGAATTCAAAACACTAACCAGCTGTGGGAACCCAGTGAGAAGTCTGTCACACTGAATGGTATCCAGATTAGAGCTGTGAGAATTTGGGAAAACCCTTCTTGCTAAGTAAGTTTACTTCTTCGTCTCCTTTCTTTTTTAAGGTTGCCGTGTCTACAAGAATCTTGAATCCATGGCTACACATAGGAACAATAAATAAAGACAACTCTAAAAGTATTTTTGAGGCAATGAAGGAAATTGTAATACTGACTGGAGCTTTGATGACCTTTTCATTATAAATTTTAAGTGTGATAATAGCATTAGTTTTAAGTAGCAAAATATTCATAATTCTTTAGAGATGTACACTGAGGAATATAGGGGTAAAATGAAATGACATCTGGAATTTGCTTTAAAATAATTCAGGGAGGAAAATGAGAGAGGGGAAGAAAAAGATTAAACAAATATTGCAAACCCTCAGTAATTGTTGAATCTGGGCTGTGTTAAGGAAGATCAATAACATACCCTCTCTCCTTGTAAAAGTATGATTGAAAATAAACACAATAAGAGTTTATTATAGAAAAAAGGAAAAATAAATTATGCCAGACCAAAGAGAAAGTTATTTCTTTTTAGTTTAGGATTTTCTCAAGGCCTGGTCACTGTCAAATAAGTAACCTATAAGTAAAAAATGAGAAAGTCATGCTTTCAGGTGCCCAGGTCTTAAGAACATCCTCCAGTGATGCATGCATTGGTAGGAGCCGGTAGAAGCTTAAGTAAATGGACCAGAAATTGGTAACAGCACATGTTTTATTTACTGTTAATTACTGTTCCTAGCAGTGGCCACGGTACGAATAGACCAAGATGGAGATTTGGTGTTCCCAGGAGCTATGGGAATTTTTACTTTTTTAAGGCCCAGTGTGACTTAACATCTCTAGGCTTTCGGTTCCTCATCTACAAAATCACAGGGTTGTATATGAGAGCAAAGGTTTCCTTCAGGTCTTAAAGTACAAATTCCAGGTTACTTCAGCAAATCTGCTTCAGTAACATTGGAGATAAAAAAAAAAAACCGGCCAATTTCTGGATATAAATTGGCTAATCAGGAGACAGCAAATTTATTAAGCCCCTATTGAATTCTCAACACAGGAAACCCAAGTGTAGCAATCTTTGCTCTTAAGAAAATCTAATTGGCAAATGAAGTAATATAAAAAACAAACACATTTTTAAAAAAACTGGGCTTAGCCACAGCATAATTATATTAAGGGGAAAAATTGCCTACTCAGATATTTTATGCATTTGTTTTCCTAATACAGAAAGGAATGAATATAAACGACTCTTAGTTATACATCAAGCAAGTTCTAAAATAATTTTTATTCCCTTCACAATTATTGAAACCATGTACTTCCAGTGAAATTAAACTGTTTGAAGTGGGAGGGTTGAGAGGGCAGAGCTGGATTTACAAGACCACCCAAACCATTCATTTGCTTATATTCTTCTCTGGAAAGTTTAGCAAGTGTTACAAATACAGGGCCAATTTCAGAAAGTTGCCCTACCTTGAGGCAGCATCTGATGTACAAAGTTAAAGTCCACTTTATTCTGAGGTTTTGCATTCTACAACTTGGTGTCTTCAGGTTTCTTCCACTTCTGGCTGCTAATTTGAAATTTTAAGTCAGTGAACCACACATCATCAAGCATGTAGGACTGCTCTAGATTTCACTGAGACAGTTACTTGTAAATATTATTATGCAAATTATATTTTTGAAAATACTAGTTGATTATGTTACCCTAAGTTTTGTATCATAAAAATACTTAGGCATCCTAAGGTCTCATGTTTCAGTAAACGTGTTTCATTTTGATTAGCCTCTACATTTCAAATCTTGCCCTTCTTTTTTTCATGCAAATCATCCTATTCCCTTTTTTTAAAAAAAAACAGCTATTAAATATTGGGAATGGTGGCTAAGCAAGTGGGTGGATATTATTCCTCTAAGAAACCTTTAAAAGGAGAAGGAAATTTTTACTCATTCCAGTGGGCTCTATTAACTTTGCTGTCATTTATTACCAAAAATAAAACACAAAATGATGACATCTATATTTGACACCTATCACTTACAATGTTGTTGCCAGAAAAACAATCACATTTTTTCTTAAAATAATTTTGAAAGAATTTTTCTGAATTCTATATTGCCACTTTCTGATCTCCTGTGGACAGTTTTTTTCTCCAGTCAGAAAATATATCTCCAATTTTATAATAAACACTAGAGACCCAGTGCACGGATTTGTGCAAGGATGGAGGTGGGGAGGTTCCCCTTAGCCTGGCCTGTGCCCTCTTGCAATCCAGGACTCCTTATGGATGTAGAAGTGTTCCAAGCAGCAGGCAGCCAGGGAGGAGGCCAAGCTGGGGCCACTTGTGCTCATCCCGGCCTGCTGCACCTGCTGCTGCTGCTCCATAGTGCTGCCGCGGAGTCGGGAGAGGCTCCCACCTCCGCAGTGGCACTCACCAGATGTGAGCCTGGCTTCTGGCTGAGCGGTACTCCCCCTGTGGGAGCACACTGACCACCAGGGGGCAGCTCCTATGTTGAGCATCTGCCCCCTAGTGGTCAGTGCATGTCATCAGGGCTGGTCTACCAGTTGTTCCATTCTTAATGGTCGCTTAGGCTTTTGTATATATAGATTAGTGAGATTATACATACATGCATTTATTTGAGAATGGGTACAATTCCATGAAGTCGGTCATGATTATGTATAAACCCATCTAATGTCTGTTCGGAGGCATTCAAAAAATGTAAGCTTCAGAAAATTTACTTGTGCCACCTGATAGAAGGTATGTATTGATTCTCAACAGTTTTACTAGGTATAAATCAGAGGCTCTCAATGTTGAGGCTTTGTCCAAATCACCTGGAGGACTCATTAAAACACATCCCACCTCCAGGATTTCTGATTTCAAAGTTCTGGATTGGAACTTTAGAAATTGCATGTCTAGCAAGTTCCTGGATGATGCTGATACTGATATTACTGGTCTTGGAATCACACTTTGAGAACCACTAATTTAATATATGTGGCAAAAAAGTTTAGAAAACTATAATTACTCCATTCTGTTCTTTAGAGTATGAAGATATCTAAACTCTGTGACCATCTAACCATTTCAGAAACCAAAAACTAAATGTAGATCATCCCTGGTACAAACAGAATTACCATAGGTTTGAGCTCAGCTATAGCAGAGTACAATCAACTCAAAATTAGGGAAGATATTGCTTAATATTCAGTCTAAGGAAGCTCATTTGCTCACCATGGAATCCTGGCCTTGCAAGGTGCACAAAGAATCAAGAATTTGGGGGGGGGGGGGGGATGTAATATTGGGTTTGCCCTCTCACCCCAACTGTCAATGACAGACAAAGCATCTTTAAATATCTGAAGTTTCAGAGTGTAATCTAAGGTCCCACCGATGAGACTCAAGGAAGTGAGTGAGGTTCTCCACCTTGAACTAGGGCCATTGACCTCTGGGTATGATCAGTTCTGTCTCCATCACCTCTGGGTCCTTGGACATTCTGGCTGGCCCATGCCTCTACTTTCGTCACTGGACCCTTTAGTTGTCCCTCATACTGAGGTGATGATGACATCAAGTATAAAGAAGTCTTTCAATAGTGATTTCCTGTATCTCACTTATCCCAGCTCAGAAAAATCTTGCCATTCAAATGAACTGGCGTCACAGAGAGGGGGTAGAAGAAAGCATGAATTGGGGAGGGGACCCAGAGTGGCGGAGGGGAATCCTTTCAAAAGCTCTCCCTGTGAGAAGAGGAGACAGGAGCAGGAAGAGGAGGAGCCCAAGGTTGGCTATTTTTAAATTGAACAGCAAAGCCCTTTGGTCCCCTCCTCTTTCTCTCAAGCCCCCGGAACAACTCGTCAGAGGCATAAATCGCCTGGGCAATTCATTCTGCCTGCATTTCCTCTGTACTCAAATTAGCAAGCAAGTGCAGCCAAAGCCACACGGGAGAAATGTGGACCTTTCCCTCAAAATCTGCTATCTCCTTTCACAAAGCTGTATTCCATGAGAATCAAAGTGTCACCTCTCAAATGACATCACTCAGGGAGGGAAGAGGAAGGAAAACTCACAATGGTTTGGAGTGGAAGTCAAGTTTGACACACAAGGAACAACTCCAGGCCATGGGGGAAGGAGCAGCGTCACCACTATTTGTAGGTCCCAGGATGAAGAAGGGGTCAGTTCACTGAGGATGTGGATGGCATTTTAGCAGCTCTCCTGGCTCTCATCTCTGGGGGTATGGGGGGAGGAAGGGAATCCCAATAATGACTTGCCAAGTGAATTGAAGGAAAGAGAAATGTAGCCCTGGTGTTGATCCATAAGAGTCTACAGCAGGACAAAGGAAACGCTCAATTTACCCTCTGGCCTACTTACTCTTGCATAAAAGGGTGTTATCTGTACCAGGAAAGAGAACTGATGCCTGCATTAACACTTGTTGCCTCTGTTTTATTTTTAGGCTCTTCCATCATAGAAAGGCGAGTAGGGCCAGTTGGACTTCAGGTGTCAGACCACACTTGGTTTTCTCAGGTTTCCCTGCACACAAAGGCCCCAAATAATTTTCCATCAAGACCTGGCCAGGAGGTACAGCCAGCTCTCAGAGTGGCTACTGAACCTGAGCATGTGAGCTTGATTATCTGTCCCCAGTGGGGTCTGTATCATCACCCCACTTAATTTTCCCATCCAGTCAGTGGTTTATTTCTCACTGAGGCAATGCTTAGGTATAAGAAAAAAAAAGAAATATAATCAAGATGAGGTGGCCAGTCAAAGACAAAATGAATAGCTCCAAGACCCCAGACATAGTCTCTGGTGAAAATGTTGACACAATGATAGGACATTATCAGTGGGAGGTCAGCACAGACTTCCTGGGACACAGCACCTGTGTTTTCTTCATTTTTGTGGAGAAAATTCAGCTGTCACCTGCAACATCTGGGAAGCCTGGGAATGCCCATGGCAATCAGTCTGATCAGCTTCATGAAGAGATCTCCCATTGCACTGGCCATAGAAAAGTCTACCACGCAGCCGTGGAAGCGAGGGAGGGTACAGAGCCAAAAACACTCAAGCACACTGATTTACAAACTCCCCAGCCAGTCTCAACCTCTTTAACATTGTTTGCAAGAGATGAACCATTTAACTTTTTCTTCACAATAATTATTTGCATAAGTGAAGTGTGGGGGGGAGAAAAGAACAATAGTCTTGTGGAACAACGTGGAAGCAGAAACATGGAAACTAAAGTATATGAGAAGGTCCAGTAGAACATAACAAAAATCAGCCCTAAACTCAGAGCCTGAGGCCTGCTTCTCTTCATTTTAAAGGGAAATTCATAAGTTGGAGAGCCGATGGAGATGTGTTAGCAACAAATGGAGATTGACTACCTAATCAGAAGAAATGAAAGAGATTGAAAGGGAATCTTGCCACAGAATCCAGTTATTTAGCTCTGGTTCAGCATCTCAAATAAAATTATTTCAAGAAATACCTAAGGCAATGTTCTTCAACTTTTTTTTCATCCATGACCCACTGAAATAGTGAGCTATGTGTTACAAACTACACACACACACACACCCCTCTATATAAATACCCTTACCAAAAGTGAAAGAGTTATGCATTCTGATATTTTTATTCTATTTTAGTTTGTAAAATACTTGTTGGGACTTACAGGTGTGTTAGTAGCCAGTTTTTAAAACACTGCTTTAAACTTTGGGGAACATTAGTTATACTCCTGTCTCTAACCCATTCAGTACAGGAATCTCCACATAATCTACAGTTTCCCAATAGCAGCATGTTCCATACACTCAATCAACTCTATTAAAATCTTCTTCTTCAGCTTCCTTTCTTTCCCACTAAAATCCATAATCTTCTCTCCTGAGCCAAAGTTGTCAATGCTTTTAGTTCAGAGAGAATATCAGTTGTGCTTACATTTTATTGCAAAAGATGCCCCATAAATGCAAAATGACTAAATTTAATCTTGACATAGCTGGACATCTGGGAATTTAAATATTTGTTTTCCTACTAGAGGCCTGGTGCACAGATTCGTGCACTAGTGGGGTCCCTCTGCCTGGCCTGTGGGGATCAGGCCAAAACTGGCTCTCTGATATCCCCCAAGGGGTCCTGGATTGCTAGAGGGTGCAGGCCAAGTCAAGGGACACCACCAGTGCATGATTGGGTCCAGGGAGGGACCACAGGAGGGCTCCAGGGCGTGTCCAGCCTGTCTCACCCAGTCCCAATCAGCCAGACCTCAGCAGCAAGCTAACCTACCAGTCAGAGTGTCTGCTCCCTGATGGTCAGTGTGCATCATAGCAACTGGTCGAATGGTCGAATGGTCAGACACTTAGCATATTAGGCTTTTATTATATAGGATGATTTGGTTCTCACAAATACACAGGACATTATAATCAGAGTATATCCTTCCCTGATGCTGGTGATGAACACAGAAGAAATCGTGATTTTCCCCTTGCTGCCAGGGCACCTTAACGTGCTTATGAGTGAACGCTTGTCTGTGATGGTAAGTAGCATGACTCAACAGCAATAGACACAGCAGACACATTGGATTGGAAGGGGCTATTTTTTGCAAAAGCCACTACTCTGACCACTTAGCCACACATGGAGAAATCACACCATACATCATTGCACCATTGCCTTGCCAACAGGACTGAAGCATATCCTGAAAAGCAATGGCTTTCTTCTGTCATAAAATCCTGGGATAAGATCGTATCAGTTGTAGTTTTATCACTTAGAGAACAATGTCAGGGAGTTTCATCCGGGGATTCTGGTTTTCTGCTTTGTGGAACAACAAATGGAGTGGAATCTTATTTTATTTTTAGATCCCTTTGATCATGCACCATTGTTCTTAATTCAAAACTCCAGCCATAAAAGTATATTCTATAAAGGGCAAGACAACAAAATTGATTACAATCCTGTGTTTTATCCCAAAATAACTTCAACAACAAATAACTTACATTTTGAAATCTAACTATATGCCATTGGCTGGACTAAACACTTTCTTGCATTTAACTCATTTAATCCTAACATTAAGTCTATGAGGAGTTATTATTGTTATTATTATTGTTGTTGTGTTGTTGTTAGTATTATCTCGAGGTTATAGAAGAGGAAATTGAGCTTCAGGGATATGAAGTGAATTTCCCAAGTGATGTGACTCAGTGTCAGAATCACAGCTGGACTTAAAACCAATGCTCTTTAACCCTTTCTGTATTACAATTTTCCTAAGAGTAACACAACTGAGTCCACAGTATTAGTATAGAGGAACAGTAACCAGCTTTCATTTGAGGACTCAAACAGATGTCAAAATGAGTTAATAAGCACGGAGTGTGATGATTAAGTGGGTGAAACAGCTATTACAAAAATCTCCATTCTCTGTATGTCATCACAGGACCCTCACTGTCCATCCCCCACAGACATAAACATGGAAGCTTTCAAATATTTTAGGAAAGTGGCTCCCAAAAGGTGTCCCAAAGATGAATAGCGTGGACATCACCTAAAACACATTAGAAATGCAAATGTTTATATCCCACTTGTTCTGATGTAGGTTTGATGGTTATTTTAAGTGTGGTAAGGCCAAAAGGTCAGGATATCATTGCCATTGTAAAGATACTTTGATATGCTCACAGATGCTAAGAGAAGGTGATAGGCCACACCATTGGTGCTCCAGGGTCCTTTAAGAGACAGGGAGATGGGAGTCAAGAGCCTTTATTGTGGTTTCTGAAAAAGCCATGTGTCTAAATTAGAATAAAGGCAACCATTTTCAACAATAAATAACACACTAAGAACTCCAGTGACCCCATTAAAATTCAGTGTTTAATCCGTAGAATTATCTGAAAGACAGTTTAGGGGACCACAGCATTAGACAGCCAGAGAGCTCCCTGTAATTATATTTTCTGGAATTTTTCATAAACTCCTAAAGAACTGCCTTCTATATTTGGTCAACAAGAGAAGCTTTGGGTAGTTTGATGAATATTGGGAAGATTAAAGGACCCACCTTGTTACTCCCAAAACTTTTACATCTGTGTTTTGAAAATAGGTTGAAGCTGAAGAAGGGAAAAGACAGAGGCTTCATGACCCAGACTTACTGTGTTTTAATTAGTCACATGATCTTGGGAAGGTGAATAAGCCTCTATGGGCTTTTGTTTTTCTTGTCTGTGGAGCCAAGGTGCTAGATGAGAGGATATTTCAAAGCTGATGTGATTCCATCTATATTTAGAGACAGAGAGAAACTTCTTTGGAAAAATCTGTGGGGGTTAAAAAAAATAAAGCTTTTCCTTCTAGTTTGTTAATTCTTCTAGCTGGGCTAATAATCAAATTAATAGCCATTAACAGAAAAAAATAAAATTAATACATGCACACAGGCAATTCACATGCATGAAAATTCCAAAGATAGTGAGGCAATGTTAAGAATATATGACATTTTTTCCCAGCCGGCTTGGCTCAGTGGTTGACTGTCAACCTGTGAACCAGGAGGTCACGGTTGGATTCCTGATCAGGGCACATGCCAAGGTTGTGGGCACATGCCCAGTGTGAGGCTAGCAGGAAGCAGCTGATCAGTGATTCTCTCTTATCGTTGATATTTCTCTCTCTCTCTCTCTCTCTCTCTCTATATATATATATATATATATATATATGTGTGTGTGTGTGTGTGTATATATAGATATATATATATATATATATATATATATATATATATATATCTTCCTTCCCTTCCTCTCTGAAATAAATAAAAATATATTTTAAAAAAAGAATATATGACATTTTGGACAAAGAAGAAAAGGGGGCGTACAGGTCTGAGATTTCAAAAGTGAGAATGGACAATTCACAGGTAGTTGAGAGAGTGGAACATGCACAGCAGGTAAATTTTTACTAGGCAACCTAGAAACAATGAGACACTGGGGTAATCTAGCATAGTAAATGGGTCCCTGTTTGATACCCTCTCATCCATCATGCTCAATTCAAATTTGACTAAAATGAACATCCTAACATTAATTCCTGCAGCAGCCTTTTTTTAAATCTGAATTTCTTGAGCAGGAAAAGAGAAAGAGGGGAGAGTCAAACATTCTTTCTGAGTCTTTTGTTTTTTTTTAAATATATTTTTTATTGATATCAGAGAGGAAGGGAGAGGGAGAGAGAGAGAGAAACATTAATGATCATTGATCAGCTGCCTTCTGTACAGCCCCTACTGGGGATCAAGCCCGCAACCTGAGCAGGTGCCCTTGACCAGAATCAAACCACGGACCTTCCAGTCCGCAGTCCAACACTCTATCCACTGAGCCAAACCAACTAGGGCTTTTGTTTCTTAATAACCAACTTAAAATCAATATCCCCAAAAGCAAAACTTCTGGTCCCCTTCAAATCCCTTAAAGGAGATAATGCTTTTACCACAGTCAAATAGGAATAAATATTCTACATACTCTGAGCTCCAAAATCTTCATTGAAATTACTACTTGAAACACCCTGGTCTACATGCCTGTCTATAACAGGGGTTCTCAATCTTGGTTACACATCAGACTCATCTGAGGGAGGTTGTAAAATGCCAATGTCAGGAACCAACTTCCAGATGTTGTTCTTGAGTGTGTGTCTCTTCTGTGGCCTCTGAGTCTCAGGGTCTTTCTCTCTCTAAAATGCATGCACATATTTTCCATTCTGACTGTGGATAAATGTATCCCTTTGGTCTTGGTGGGTGAAGAAGAATTTCCAGGTTGAGACTGCCCTGAGAAAGAATTTTATGATATGTAGCAATAACAAATGTAGAATATTTCCTGTACTAAAATATTAAATCTTCACCCAGATGCAGTTGTTCTTGGTGTTAATCTAAACTGATTCAAGTCCTTTCTCCATAGGTTAAGCTAGCCATCATGTGTAGATGATTCCCATAATTGAATAGTTTATTTAGTGTACATTGAAACACCAGTACTGGGATGGGGGGGAAGGGGATTCCATTCTAATTTTAATGTTGTGGTGGTGGTAGGTGTGGTTTACACACACACACACACACACACACACTCACACACAACACCAAAATGTATAAAATAAAACCACAATCAAAATTAGGGTTTGGTAAGGATGTGGAGGAACGGGAACTATCATACACTGCTGTTTGACATGTAAATGATACAACCACTTTGAAAAACTGTTTGTCAGTATTTGCTTAAGATGAATACATGCACACCTGAAAGAAACAATTGTAACTGCAAGATGCATGTATGTATTTACCACAGACTTGTGCAGGAATATTCTAGAAACACTAGTCATAAAAACCACATCTAAGAATAACCAAAATTTCCATGACATTTGAATCAATAAATATATTTTGGCTAATTTATACAATGAACTACTATAGAACAATAGAATGAATGAATTTCAAACCACAGATATGCCATTAGTGTACCTCAAAAACATATTAAGTAAGTGAAACCAGACAAATTAAAATATACAGGTGAAATTAGTTGATGGTGCTACAAGTCAGGGCAGTGGCTATCTTTTTTGGGGGGGCGCGGTTGTAGTAATGACTGGAGGGTAACATAGAGAAGGTCTGAGGTTTCAGTAATGTTTCTTGATCTGAGTGTTGGTTCCATGAATGTGTTTAGTTTTTGAAAGTTTATCAAACTGTATACTTACACTGTATGGACTTTTCTATATATGAGTTACACCTTAATAAAAAGTTTTAAAAAATTGCTTTCTAATACCAGAATGCATGTAACTCACTATACTCTATTATAAATTCCCTTTTGGCAACTTCAAGCCCATCTAACCCAAGACTGATGAGTAAACTACTGCAGAAGACCCTACTAAGTAGAGAAATCCTAAATACATGTCTTCCCTTTTCCCGGATCTACCTCACCAAAACCAAAAGATTGCTTCCCTTGATGTTGAGATATTCACGGCTCACTCTCAATATTGTCAGCCAAATGTATGAAAATAGCAGCTTTGATATTGCTTTAAGGATTATAGGAAAATTCTCCTTATAATATAACTAGAGGCCCGGTGCACAAAAATTTGTGCACTCGGGGGGGAAGAGGAGGTCCCTCAGCCCGGCCTGTGCCCTCTCGCAGTCTGGGACCCCTCGGGAGATAATGACCTGCTGGCTTAGGCCTGCTCCTGAGTGGCAGAGGGCAAGCCCAATCCCTAGGTGCAGCCCCTGGTCGGGCTCAGAGCAGGGCTGATTGGGGAGTTGGGGCGCCGCCCCCTGTCATGCACAGAGCAGGGCGGATTGGGAGGTTGCGATGCCACCCTCAGTCACGCTCAGGGTAGGGCTGATTGGGGGGTTGGGGCACCGCCCCCTGTCACACTCAAGGCAAGTTCAATGGGGAGGTTGCGGCGCCACCCCCTGTGATGCACAGAGCAGGGCCAATCAGGGGGTTGGGGCGCTGCCCCCTGTCACTCACAGAGCAGGGCCCATCAGGGGGTTGGGGCACTGCCCCCTGTCACTCACAGAGCAGGACCAATCAGGGGGTTGGGGCACTGCCCCCCCCCCCCCCTCATCACGCACAGAGCAGGGCCCATCAGGAGGTTGGGGAGCTCCCCCCTGTCACGCACAGAGCAGGGCCCATCAGGGGGTTGGGGAGCTCCCCCCTGTCACGCACAGAGTAGGGCCGATAGGGGAGTTAGGGCACCGGCCCCTGTCACCCACAGAGCAGGGCCAATCAGGGGGTTGGGGCGCCCCCACTGTCACACTCAGGGCAGGGCCGATGGGGAGGTTATGGCTCTACCCCGTCACACACAGAGCAGGGCCCGTGGGGGGGGGGAGGTTGGGGCACCACCCCCTGTCACACACAGAGCAGGGCCGATCAGGGGATTGGGACGCCACACCCTGTCACACACAGAGCCGCAGGGCGATCAGGGGGTTTGGGCGCTGCCCCCTGTCACGCTGATCTGGTGCCAGGAGACCTCTCGGCTCCGCTGATCCCGGTGCTGGGAGGCATATTACCCTTTTACTATATAGGATAGAGGCCTGGGGGCTGGCTGGTTTGCCCTGAAGGGTGTCCTGGATCAGGGTGGGGGTCCCCACTGGGGTGCCTGGCCAGCCTGGATGAGGGGATGATGGCTGTTTGCAGCTGGTCACACACCCTTCAGGGTGGGGGTCCCCACTGGGGTGCCTGGCCAGTCTGGGTGAGGGGCTGAGGGCTGCTTTCAGGCTGATGGTTTTGACTGAAGCTCCCAACCACTCCCTTTTTTCTTTTTTTTTTTTTCTTCTGGGCCAGCTTTAGCTCTGGCTCTAGCTCTGAGGCTTCCGCTGCTGGTTTGTTTGCCGTTCTATAATCGAAACAATGTATAACTTCAGCTCTGAGATCCCAGCCGGCTATATTTGTTAGAATGTTTCAAACTGCCAGCTCAGAGTCCGGCAAGTCAGGCGGGGAACATTGGAATCTGCAGTCACGGGAGCAAGCAAGCCTCACGTTCGCTTCCAGCTGCCTGGCTGCCGGCCGCCATCTTGGCTGACAGTTAATTTGCATAAGGATACGCTGATTAGCCAATCGGAAGGGTAGCGGTCGTACGCCAATTACCATTTTTCTCTTTTATTAGTGTAGATGAGTGGCTCTTATCATGCAAAGCTCCTCTGAGCAGGGCATTTTCTATTCGATGTAGCACAGCAATCTGTCATCACCTCCAAACTCAGACTAGGAAGTGCCATCCCAAGCCAGAGTGACAAAGGAGGAAAAGAAAGCCAATCTGGACATAGAGAAGTAGACAACGTATCGATGTGCACTTTCCATGTGTGGTAGCCTTTGAACCTCCCAGTAATTCCATGAATTGGGAAAATGGTAATGTTCCTGATTTCTCATTGAACAAACAGGACCATGGATTTGGCCAGTGACACAGCTAAAGAGTGGCATAACTTGCTTAAATGCCCACACAATGACCTTCTGTCCAATTTTCTTTCTCTTGCCAGACCTTCGCAGATGAGCCAAAGTAAGAATATCTACTCTATTGGGGTCACTCTTGAACAATAGAGATGACTCTTTATAATATTCTTATGACTAAATGTAGCTCACCTGTCCAAGCCACATTTTTGTTTCCATGTTAGAACTGAAGAGCTGGGTACCTGGAAGTACATCTTCCTTGTTAACTTAAGCAAGGTCTGGCCTTTGCCCATGGCATATATGAATATAGAACAAATCATTGAGAGGGATTCCCAAATAGTTTGGAATATAAACTTTCTGTGTAAGAACTTCTCCAAAACCCATAAACTTAAGTTAACATATAAGATTCTATTAAAATGTTCAACAATGGATATATTCTATAGGATAAGAGGTACCATCAAACACAGGGTAATCAAGGCCCGTGGGAGAAAATATTCAATAACATTAAAATGTTAAAAAAGTAGTCCTCCTGCCCCCCAAACCAGAAATATTACCATCACCTGGGCATTTGTTTAGGGTAGACCAAAAACAACATCAGAAACTCTGGAGGTGTTTCAGCAAACCCTCCAGGTAACTCTGCTGCTGCTAAAAGTTGAAGATAACTGGGTTAAAACAAGAAAGCATTAGGTAAAATGAGCAGTGTTTAAAGCACAATGCAACATGACAACCCAAACTGAAAGAATAAAAAAAAGGTTGCCACTATCCTCAGAAGTAAAGCACAACAAAGAAAACAAAATGTGGGCAATGATTTATAAGGAAGAAAAAATAAACCCCAAAACATGAAAGGCAAGTTTTTGTTCTTCCTTGAAAACAGATTTTTGCTCACATTTGTATTATCCCTGGTTGTACATACTTGATAAACGGAGAATGGAACTACTGGGCAGGGGGATCCCTTGAGGGGTAGCTGCAGCAGACATTAGGAACTATGCACTCTTCCTCTTTGCCTTTCATTCCAGTTTTTTTTAAATTAATTTTCCTGCCTTTTAATCATCCTTTTCTTATGTTTCCTTCTTCCTTCCCTTAGTGAGGACTTGGACCTGCCTATAGCATCCCAGGCATTGTTGACTCCCCCCTGAAGGTCCTGAGGTTTAAGACATTGACCTTCCAAATCTGTCCTTCATGTCCCATAAGTACAAAGCTACATTTTACTATAACATTTTAAATAATAGCTTTTAACTCAGTGTGAATTGCTTTCAACACACAGATTCTCTTTTTAGAAGCTACAATGCTGTCTTTATAATTCTGATATGAGACCTGGTACATGGAAGACACTTAATAAATAAGTCCTTCTTCAATAAAAATAGGAAATTCTCCCAAATATTCTATAAGGGAAGTACAACAGCTATCCCCATTTGGAAGGTAGAAAACAGAAAGGATACAAGTCTTAGCTTGTGCACCAAAGGAATAGCTAACCCCAGCATCTGGATTCAGACCTGTGCTCATTACACATGCGCCAACACACCACCAGTGACAGCAATGAAAACCGAATCATTTATAGCAACACCGCGGGAAATACAAAGCAACTGGCTTCAGATGCCCTAAATGGCTTCCCAGGGCCAGTGAACAGCATGCTCTGCAGTCCAGCTGGGGAGTCTATCTTGCTGACCTCTTGCACCAAGGAATTCCTCCGGTTTCTATTTCTAACTTTTCAATTATGTAACCCTATTCGTGGGATGGGAGACTTGTTAACATGCTTGAGAATTTGTTGCCCTTCTCTTGAGTTAAATCATTAATCTTTGGACAAGAGACATTTCACATCAACTACCTAAGTCCTGGTTAGAATCTTTGGGTGGATAGTGAACAGGCCACTCGACTAGAACATCATAAGGACAGCATCATCCCTCTCCCAGGAAGGAAAAAGAAGCAGAGCAAAGCTCATTCAGGGAGTGACTATCCCAATTTTAAGTTCAAAATATTTGATGAACACAAACCTCAGATACAGCATCGAGAGGAGTAGACAAACCAATGGATCCCACATTAAGGGAAATGCGTTTAGATCTGGAGTGAGGCCCAGGAGTTAGCACATTGAACGAGCAGCACAGCTGTCTCTAATGCAAAACCTCCACAGATTATCCTTTTAGAGAAACAAAAGTGAATAATATTATACATGTAGACCTAGACATAAAAACCAAGCCCAAATCCCTGATATGCATGGCAAACATGAAGACATTGACAGTTCAAATTCCTCAGTGTCACCTTGTTATTTGACCATGGGAGAGCGATTTCCTTCTTCCTCTCAGTACTGTGCCCATTTCATTAGATCATTCTTAACACCATCCTCCAATCCACTCTGTCTACCATAGAGAAGACCCCTGCAGCCTCCATGCTCCAGGCTTTCATGTTCCAGGAACTATGCACTGTTTGGGTACACCCAAGCAAATGGGTACACCCATTTGCTTGCAGCCACGTTCACCCAATGGGAGACCCTGCAGGAGGTTAAAGGGCAGAAAGAATGGAGAGGCCAGGGTAATTCTCCCATTCTACTCTTTTATAGGCAATGTCTCAGGCAACAACTGTGCTTTGGTTCCTGCCAGAAAAGGCCCACAGAGGTTCTAGCTTTTCTTAGGTGACCTCAGGCTCAAAGACACTACATACTCCCTTGGACTTCTAGCTCTGGAGGTGATAATGGCTTTCTGCTTTTGCTAATCTCTGCATTTTTTCATCAGCCTCTCTTTGGCATCTCAGATCTTCCATTAGCTGTGTCTAATTCCCTTCCGCCTTAATTTCCTCTGATTTCAAATTAGATTGGTTTCTGTCCTCCTCAATGACCTGACTGCTTCCTAGGGTTGTTTTATGCCATCCAGCTTGGACAGCAGCCTTGAGTGCCCCACTGCGGCATCCCAGGAAGAGACGGTGGAGCCCTCTCCTTGACCTCCGACACTCACTGTTCACTAGTTGACTCTGGCTGCCTAATTCGCCATGTGGGATCTCATCTTCTTTCAACACCTTATTCTTATCCATCCTAAAGCTCTGAAATCAGAGACAAAACCGAGTACTAAGTTTTGGCCTATCTTCTTTCACTGTCTGTTCCTCATGCCCGTAGAATATGATCTTTGTGAGGAATAATGAATTAAAAGTATGTAAAAGCTGGCTGGTGTAACTCAGTGGTTGAGCATGGACCCATGAACCAGGAGGTCTCAGTCCAATTCCCTGTCAGGGCATATGCTCAGTTGCAGGTTGGATCCCCAGTAGGGGATGTGAGAAGGCAGCCAATCAATGATTCTCCCTCATCATTGATGTTCATATCCCTCTCTCTTCCTCTCTCTGAAATCAATATAAAAACATATTTTAAAAAGTATATAAGGACCTAAGCTGTTATATTTTAAAATATCATTAAATACAGAATAAGATTTTAAGGGGAATTTTAGCAGAGGCAAAGGAATAACTATTTTAGTACAAGGAAAACCTTTCTGAGACACTTCAAATCATATTTTGGAAGGAGCTGCCTACTCTAATAAGGAAAGAAGGAGACCATTCTAGCTCAGGGCAAAGAGAAGGGAAATTTGGGGGGAAGAAGTGGGAGGAGAATACAGATAAACTTTTCAGTCACTAAACAGAAACTAACCTTCATTGAGTGCTTACTTTGTACAAGGCACTGTTATAAATATTTTATGTGTATTATCTCATTTAATTCTGACATCATAATGTGATATGTATTATTAATACATTTTAAACATCCTATCTAATAAAAGAGAAACATGGTAATTAGCTGTACCTCCACAACCCCTCCCATTGGCTAATAAGGGCGATATGCAAATTAACTGCCAGCCAAGATGGCGGCCGGCAGCCAGGCAGCTTGAAGCGAACATGAGGCTTGCTTGCTTCAGTGATGGAGGAAGCCAATGTTCCCCGCCTGCCGCTGCCTGCCTCTGAGCTTGCAGTTTGAAACATTGTAACAAATATAGAAGCTAAACAAAACCCCAGAAACCTGCTTTCAGCCAGCCAGGATCTCAGAGCTAGAGTTGAAACATTGTTTCGATTATAGAACCCAAACAAACCAGATACCGGCTTTCAGCAGCCGAGGCCTCAGAGCTGGAGCCAAGCCTCAGAGCTAAAGCTGGCCCAGAATTTAAAAAAAAAAAAGAAAAAAGGAGAGGTTGGGAGCTTCAGTCACCCGCCAGCCTGAAAACAGCCCTCAGTCCCTCACCCAGGCTTGCCAGGCACCCAAGCGGGACCCCCACCCTGATCCAGGACACCCTTCAGGGCAAACCAGCCGGCCCCCACCCATGCACCAGGCCTCTATCCTATATAGTAAAAGGGTAATATGCCTCCCAGCCCCGGGATCAGTGGAGCTGCGAGGCCTCCCGGCACCGGGATCAGTGTGACAGGGGGCAGCAACCAAACCCCCTGATCGCCCTGTGGCTCTGTGTATGACAGGGGGTGGGGCCACAACTCCCTGATCAGCCCTGCTCTGTGCCTGATAGGGGGGAGCTCCCCAACCCCCTGATCAACCCTGCTCTGTGCGTGACAGGGTACGGAGCCCCAACCCCCCTGATGGGCCCTGCTCTGTGCATGACAGGGGGCAGCGCCCCAACCCCCGATTGGCCCTGCTCTGTGCATGACAGGGGGTGGCGCTGCAACCTCCCCATCGACCCTGCCTTGAGTGTGACAGGGGGCAGTGCCCCAACCTCCCAATTGGCCCTACCCTGAGTGTGACTGAGGGTGGCATCGCAACCTCCTGATCCATCCTGCTCTGTGCATGACAGGGGGCAGCGCCCCAACTCTCCAATCAGCCCTGCTCTGAGCCTGACCAGGGGCTGCACCTAGGGATTGGGCCTGCCCTCTGCCACCCGGGAGCAGGCCTAAGCCAGCAGTTCGTTATCTCCCGAGGGGTCCCAGACTGCGAGAGGGCACAGGCCAGGCTGAGGGACCCCCCCTTCCCCCCTGAGTGCACAAATTTTTGTGCACCGGGCCTCTAGTCTATACTAATAAAAGGGTAATATGCTAATTTGACTGGGTTGACTGGACATCTGACTTCCTTCCAGACAAAGCCACAGTGTTGGGGTCCAAGGCAGTGGCAGTTAGGGGCAATAAGGCTGGCAGGGGAGCAAGCAGTTAGGGGAGATCAGGCCAGCAGGGGAGTAGTTAGGCAGGAATCAGTCCGGCAGGGGAGTGGTTAGGGGTGATCAGGCAGGCAGACAGGTGAGTGATTAGGAACCAGTGGTTCCAGATTGTGAGAGGGCTGTCCTGCAGGATCGGGCTTAAACCAGCAGTCGGACATCCCCCGAGGGGGTCCCAGATTGGAGAGGGTGCAGGTCAGGCTGAGGGACACCCCTCTGTGCATGAATTTTGTGCACCGGGCCTCTACTCTATCTACACTAATAAAAGAGAAACATGGTAATTAGCATACGACCGCTACCCTTCCCATTGGCTAATCAGCATATCCTTATGCAAATCAACTGCCAACTAAGATGGCGGCTAATTTGCATACGCCCAATGATGGGAGGCGAAAGGGGAAGGACTGAAGAATGGTGATCCGCAACCCAGGCGGCAGGCAAGAGCTAGGGGGTGGGCAAAGGCCGCCTTTCCCCTCCCCCAGCCGGTGATCGCCATTGGAAAGCCGGGCAGCAAACCCGACCCCAGGGGCTGGGGTTGCCGGCTGGCCTGCGCCCAGGATCGCCATGGCATCGGAGGGCGGTAGGGCCCAGGCGCAGGCCAGGCGGCAACCCCGGACCCCACTGGGGCCGGGGTTGCCGGCTGGCCTGCGCAGGGCTATCCCCATGGCGATTGGAGGGCAGAGCTGGGGCGCAGGCCCAGGGGCAACGCTGGACACCCCAGAAGCCACCTGCCCGCCACCCGTGACCCTATCAGGTCCGGGCCACAGGCTGGCGTCCGTGTACAGCCACAGAAGCCGCCTGCCCGTCGTCCGTGACCCGATCCAGTCCCGGGTTTCAGGCCCTGGCCCGTGTGCGGCTGCAGAAGCCGCCTGCCCACAGTGTGTGCAGCCGCAGAAACCTCCGGCTGGCGCCTGTGTGCAGTCTGCAGTCGCAGAAGCCGCCTGCCTGCCGCATCCCACTATGATCCACTGAGTTATGAGGCCAGAGAGCAAGGAGAACTTCCGCCCCTGAGTCAAAGTGGGGAGCTGAGGACATGGTCTCCCCTCCTAAAGTTGCCAAAGGACAGGACCTAACCTAAGCCACATCCTCTGAGACAGCCAGGCAGGCACCACTGACCCTCTCTGCAGGCCGGGCCCCCCTCCCCCTTCCCCTGTCCCTGCACAGCTCCCATAACTCCCCACTGGCTGAGTCAGGCACAACAGGTTTGCAGCCACAGGGGCGATTTAGCAGCTAATGAAAAATGCAAGAACAAACAAATGAAGCAGCTACTGCAGTGGGGAAAAGACGTTCATCAAATTCGTTGTCTCTGAGAAACTGAGGCAGCCAGCACAGGCCCCTGCACAGGATGAGGCTTCTGCTTCTAAAGAAATGTCCTGGGGTTAGAGATGAGGGGGTGCTGCCCTTCCACTCTCTGAGCTCTCGGAGGAGTCTGTGCTCCCCCTCCTGGTATTCTTAACACCCAGAGACCCCTCCCCAATCCAGGGCAGGAATGTTCCACGCTGACCGCCTCCAGAAAGCAGAGAACAAAGAGGCACTTCTTGACTTCAAGCCTCTAAACCAGTGGTTTTCAACCTTGGCTGCACATTAGAATCACCTGGGAATCTTTTTAAAATCCTGATTTCTGGGCCTCATCCTCTGGAAATTCTGTTTCTTTGTTATGGGGTAGAGCCACAACATTAGTAACAAAGGATGAGGTGCAGAAATCAGGATTTTAAAAAGATTCCCAGGTGATTCTAATGTGTAGCCAAGGTTGAGAACCACTGCTCTAAACAGACTTGACCACTGTGGGCAAAGACCCGCAGCTGAGAGGGGACAGGTTCTGGGTGCGAGGTCCAGAGCATGGAAGGCCTCCTGGGGGAGCAGTGGATCTGGAAGCCTGTGTGCTGGGTCAGAGACACCCCTGCCTCCCACCCTCCCCTGCCCTGCACATAGACGTGCCTGGACTGGGGTGAGGAGGAGAAGGAGAACTAGAGGGAAGGAACACTGAGTGTTTGTTGGCGGCCATGTAAAAAGGACTGTGACCCTCCCCTCCCACTGAGTCACTCCCTAAGGCAGCAGGAGACGGAAGGTCTGAGAGCAGCCACACAGCTTTGTGGCCGTGACCAAGGCACCAAGATGATGTCCATGCAACGGGGCTGAGGAGGTGTCAGAGGACCTCACCCCAGAAAGCCCAATAGCTCTTTGTGTGAGACAGAGAAGGTGGCAGGGAGGGATGAAGAGAGCGAATTGGACTCAAGAGGCCTCAAGGCCCAGATGAGGAGAATATACCAGGGGTCAGCATGGACTTGAGCTCTGAGGTGAGGGTCAGGTGAGGGTCAAGGGCACTGGGTGGGGGCCAGTCCAGACAGAAGACTGAGGTCCACATGTTCTTGACCCTGCTCGGTTCTTTGGCACCTCTGCCTGAGATATAAACTGTCTGACATGGAAGCACAACTCCAGAGAAGGGGATGGGGAACCTAAATTAAATAATATTTTGTTTTTGTTTTTTCACTTGGCAGAATGGGGGCTGAAGTTGAAGTTAGGTTTGGTTACTAAACAATAAAGAAAGCAACATTTCTTGCACACCCGACTGTGTGGTCTGAATTTGCTGCTGTCTATAAACCGAGAAAAAGTTGTAAAATGAAGTACTAATCTCTAAGGTTTAGGTCAGACCAAGGAGTAGTGCCACTCAGCCAGAAGCTGGCTCATGGCTGGCCAGTGCGGAGGTGGTGGCAGGAGCCTCTCCCACCTCCATGGCAGCACTAAGAATGTCTAACTAACAGTTTAGGCCCGATCCCTTGGGGGCCTAAGCCTTTAGTCGGACATCCCCCGAGGGCTCCCTGGCTACCAGAAGGATGTCTGACTGCAAGCTTAAGCCTGATCCCCCGGGGAGTGGGCCTAAGTCAACAGGTGGACATCTCCCAAGGGGTCCTGGACTGCAAATGGGCACAGGCCAGACTGAGGGACGCACCCCCCCCCCCCCCTCACCGAGTACACAAATTTTGTGCACTGGGCCTCTAGTATATATATAAAAGGCTAATATGCAAAGTGTCCCCTCAGGCGTTCCATCGGGAGAACGGGAGTTTGATTACTTGCTATGATGTGTGCTGACCACCAGCAGGTGGCACGGAACATGGCAGGCAACCAGAGGCGGCGGTGGGGTGTTGAGGGAGCAAGGGAAGGAGGAGGCGGGGAGGCAGGGAGGTGGGGAAACTGATCAGCCCTGATCACCAGCCACGCCAAGGAACCTTATCAGTGCACGAATTTCATGCACTGGCCTCTAGTTTAGTATAACAGAGAATAAAAAGTTTTAGTTATTTGCTTAAGATTACATACTTGAACAGACAGGCCAAGTTTCAGGATAAGTATAGGCACTCCATGTTCCATCACCTTTTATATGTGAGTCAAACCAAGGAGAAATAAAGTAGGAAGGAAAAAAAAAGTTAGCATATTACAAATAATAGAACATAGAGTGGTGCCTTTCTCTTATTTTTTTTCCTGAAGTTTCCCTGATTTTGCATTTTTAGCACATGGTGTATGTGTTTGTTCTAGGAAAAGCCAATCACTCAGTGGTGGGGACACTGCAGAGGTGAGTGGCTTTAAGGGGGAGGGGACCACATAATTAGCAACATGGGAGGAATCTGTTGTGTTATCACAGCCTGGTGGTGATTTTTTCAGGCATGATGACTTTGCAAGGCTGGAGACATGTTTCCTCAGGAAGAGGGAGAGTGACAGAAACATTTCCTCTCCCTGGAGACAGGATTCAGTCAAAGCACGGTCATGAGAGAAAGACTTCACCAGCACACAGTTTATCCCATGGTCTTAACAATGACAAGGTAATAACTTAAAGTATAGCAGATATGCTCTTCTGTTCTCCACATGTGGACAATAATGCAAGGAGAGATTTCTGCAGCATTTTCTTTACATGAGAACAACAAGTAAGATAACAAAAAAAATTGCAGTGATAGGAGAAATAAAGAAAACTATCTAGTAAACACTGCTGTGATTCTAGTTTATGTTCTCTAATAAACATGCTGGAGTTTTTCTGGGAAGACACATTTGTTCAAATCCTTTTGGCAAATTGACAGCAAATGCAACTCAACTGGTGAAAGAAAAATTAAAAATTGTATTAACTCAATACCCATGAGTGGTTTCAAGAACTATTATATTTAGGAACTCAAATGACATCCAGAGAACTTTCAGGAATCACACTTTGTGTGGTACACTCTTTTCAAAACAGATTTTGCCACCACAACCCAAGATGGCAAGAGTGCGCTTGACAGCTCTAGAATAGTTTCTGGAGTACTTCTTAGTAATGGCAGCCCACAGACAAGACCTATGCACTTTCCTTCTACATCCCCTTCCATACCTCCTGTATCTGCAACAAGTTTCTGGTATTTAGTGGATGTATGTGGGTCTCATGATGAACCTGGGTCATGTAAACATCCTGGGATGTGGGGGTGGAGTCACGTCTGCCCAAACCACATCATCTAACCGTAGAGGAAGAAAGGTCTTCAAGATATGTGTGAATGCTGTTATCTGAGAGAAGAAGCTATACCAGCAGATAACTTTTTTAAAAATAATGAAGATTTGAAAAGAGATTTGATGGAAAAGAACCAAGAAAGGTTTGTTCATTTATTCCTTCATTCACTCACTCAGTCATTCCCATGATAAGCATTTTTTTGAGTCTCTAGCAAGACCTAATTCCTCCCTCTATTCATTGAAATGCTTAACTTTTCAACTAATTCCAGGGGAGACTTCATCCCAAAGTTTACAAGCAATATAATTTAATACTTGAAGTTAAAATTGTGAATAACAAGCAGTTAAGAAGAGTCTTCCAGTATGATAGATATAAGTGATTTCAATCCTCCACATTTCTTCCCCATACTTACACATAGATTTAACAATAGTATTTAATAAGTATTCTTTTTTCTAGAACTATCCCCCAAATTAAGTTATTTTTCTGTCAAGAATTAAAATTTCTAAATTTGTGGAATTTTAAAAACACCTTTTCACAAGATATTAAAATATTAAAATCTTTTCAGTGTTATTCAATTAGTATTCAGAAGTGGAGATATATTTTTCAAGCATACTTTTCCTCATTGAGTCAGACAGTAGAGTTGATGGCATAAGAAACAGGACAAAGGGGAAATATACAGTCTCCACTATGCTTTTTTTTTTTTTTTTTTGCACAGTATTATTTGTGTCTTCAAACCCTAAGCAACTCTGGGCAGGAGTGCGTCTATTTATCTTGGCACTGCCAGAGTTATTGTAGGAGCCACTTTTGCTTGCTAAGTTTAAGGAACAATAAATAATAATAATGGGAAAGGGCAGTTTGATGACATGACTCAATGGAAGCTGGGAGGTCATGTGGCAGTTGAACCCCAACCATAAAACTCATATTTCACATCAATTACAGAACTAGATGTGGATTAAACAAGAAGGGAAGCTCAACTTCTTTTTAATAATATGATGACGTTGTGGTGCCTCAAAAGAGAAAAGCGCAGAGCCCCAGTGTGTTTCCACCTGTCCAGACAGTGGGGATGGCAGTGCCAACCCTGCCATAGTTCCTGCTGGCAGAAAACTTCTCAGCTAGGATCAATCATCTATAATAATAAAAGTGTAATATGCTAATTAGACCAGACAACTTTCCGGATGACTTTCCGGACAAAGCCGGGGCTGTGAGGGAAGCCCAGGTCCCGGGTGCTGGAGTGAAGCTGGTACCGGCAGCTGGGGGAAGGAAGGCCTACTCTTGCATGAATTTTGTGAATCGGGCCTCTAGTAGGAAATAATGTTCAGCTGAAAACACTTTCCCTGTCACATTACCTTAACATCGTTCTGATTCACAAACTGCTAATTCTACCAATGATACTTGGAATGACCCTTTTCTGATAAAGAAAACTCCATGCTGAGATAGATTTTTAATTTTTTTAAGCTTCTCTCAGGGTATAATCTTATGCAATTCCTAGTGAGAACCCCACTCCTTTAAAATAAAGCATTGAAAGTTCTAAGAATGTTACCATCCTCCCTTCAATAGGTTTGCCTCACCCGTCTCTGCAATAGGTTTCTTTAATGAGGCTCTCTAGTGAGTAGTGAGGATGTTAGTAAGGAGGTTCATTGCCCAAATTGCTAGGGGTTTTGGCCTCTTTCAATGGGTGATAGAAGTGATTGGTATTTCTTTATTATGTGGATAGTGATGGGGATATTTAACTTGAAGGAGGTACAAATACAAAGAGACTGCACTTCTGTTCTGTCTAAAGAGGGATGAATTAGTCATGCTGTTGCTAATGAGCTTTTAAACATGATCTGTTTAAAAGTTCATGTTTTCCCTAAATGGTAGGATTCCAAGTGTTTTGACTTTTTCATTTTTCCCTGGTAGAAATTAGGCAAGAGAGAGGTTTCTTCCCCAAAGGCCTTCCTCTACTCCTATGTTGGATCTGCAGTTCCATCTTAGAGATGCTTCTGATTCCTTCAGTTCTTCTATGCTGATTTGCAGTTGAGTGATTCAGGATTTTTTCCTAGAAGTGTAGGTATACCACTTAGGTGAAAGTACAGATTAATGTAATAATTTATTGAAGTAAAAATTTCTTAGAGACAGTGTATTCAAGGGACTGAGAGCCATTGGTGGAAATGGGAAGGTCACTGCAAAGCCAGTTGGAATTAAAAAGTTCGGAAGCCTTCTTTCTATAAATTAATGCCACAAATGTTCCAATATATCTGATGCATTCAACACAACACATTAATTAATTTTCTCTGAGCTAAGTTATGGGCTTAGTGCCATGTGATGACCTCCCAAAATCAAAACTGTGTCAGAAACTGCTAAGTTTCAACAAAACTATTTCCCCTACTTCTTGGGCATACAGACAAACTACATTTCCCAGTCTCCCTTGCAGTAAAAATGGCCATGTGACCAGGTTCTAGTCAATGGAATATAAGCAGAGGTGCCATATATGCCATTTCCATCCTGGCCATAAGAACATCCCCAGTAATTCGCCAAATTGCTTCTTCTCTCATCTGCCATCCAAAAAGCAGAGAATCCAGCCAACTAAGAGGCCCCTATGGAAGTCATAATGTAAGAGCCTGGGTCCTTGAATGACCCTGTGAAAGGCCCACTGATTAAGAACACCTTCATTGTACAAAGAAATACAATGCAAAAATAAACTTGTATTGTGTTAAGCTGCTGATATTGGGGTGTTGGTGATGTGTGTTATGACAAGCTAGTGTTCCCTACTCTTCTCACCCTTCCCAGCAAAAAAAAAGACTTAGGCCCTGACCGGTTTGGCTCAGTGGATAGAGCGTTGGCCTGCAGACTGAAAGGTCCCGGGTTCGATTCCAGTCAAGGGCATGTACCTTGGTTGCAGGCACATCCCCAGTGGGAAGTGTGCAGGAGGCAGCTGATCGATGTTTCTCTCTCATTGATGTTTCTGACTCTCTATCCCTCTCCTTTCTTCTCTGTAAAAAACCAATAAAATATATTTTTAAAAAATTTTAAAAAAAGACTTAGAAAATGGAGAAAAAAGTCTATAAAAAGATATTTGCAAGTGCCAGTAAGCCAAATCTGGCCTGTGGACACAACAAATAATATATTTCAATGTGTTTTAAGTATTGCTTTTAAAATTATAAGGTGCTAAACAAATGTCAGTATTTGCTATTATTATGCCTAACACCTAATTAAGGTAGAAACTACATACAAAATTACAAAGATTTGGTATAGCCCCAGAGAATTATCTTAATAATTCCTCTGAGGTAATAATTTTTTCCAAAGCAACCATGGTTTTAATGACCATCAAGAAATTAGAGTCTAGTATTAGGAGGGCACAACATAGAATCAGTGGGTACACAGTTAACAATAGGAATTTACTAGCTCTAGTATTTGCTTCTGAAAATTCATGCTCATCATTCATTCAGAAGCAAGATTGAAGTTTTAGTTCATGGCCATTTGACAATCACCACATTAATAGTTGTTCCAGTCAAGAATTATCAATGGAAGCTAAAACTAGTGGCTAAAAGTTATTGAGAAACAAAATTATCAGACAAAATCACCATTAGAAAGACCACAGTACTAATTGTTGCAGGCAAAATCCTACCAATGGGTGATAAACTCAATGGGGAAAGTTTGGGGAGAAACAATATATTTGGCTATCTCCCCCAAGATATTGATCAGTTACAATAGGAACTTTACATGGAGAAAACCAGCAAATGACACCTTAACCAAACAAGGTTAACATCATCATCAATAAGACATCAATATGATGATGTTTCTTTCCCCAATATCATGCACAATAATGATATAATGTCAGTTCTGTGGCATTCTTGTCACAAATCAATAATACAATCTAATCAGGAGAATACAACAGACAAACCCTAACTGAGAAAGAGTCTAAAGATCAAATAACCAGCACTTGTTCAAAGTGTTGAGGTCATGAAAGATCAGCAAAAAATGAGAAACAATTATAGATTACAGGAGACTCAGAAGACACAACAAATAATAGCATTATGTGATCCCTGACTGGATCCTGGAACAGAGAAAGAGCATTAGAGTAAAAATCAGGTGAAATTCAAGTAAGATCTATAGGTTAGTTAAGACTGTTATACTGATGTTAATGTCTTGATTTTGATAATTGAACTATATTTCTGTATGTTGCTAACATATGGGGAAGCTGGGTACTGGGTATACTAGAATTCTGTATGACATTTGCAACTTTTCTTTTTTTTTAAATGTATCTTTATTGTTGAAAGTATTATAGAAGGCTCCCTCCCCCCCCCCCCCCTTTAACCTTCTCCTTCCTGCTTCTGCTCCCTCCCCAGGCCTTCATGCACTATTGTCTGTGTCCATGCATGCATATATGCATATACCGTAAGTTCTTTGGTTATCTCTCCCCCACTCTTACCTCTGAGATCTGTCAGCCTGTTGCATGCTTCTGTGCCTTTGGATCTATTTTAAAATTATTTCAAAAAAGGGGAGAAAAGGTCCTGGAGGTTTGGCTCAGTGGATTGAGCATCAGCCCATGGACTGAAGGGTCCCAGGTACAATTCCGGTTAAGGGCACATACCTCGGTTGCAGGTTCAATCCCTGACCCTGGTCAGGACTTGTGTGGGAGGCAACCAACTGATGTGCCTCTCTCACATTGATGTGCCTCTCTCACATTGATGTTTCTCTCTGTGTGTCACTCCTCCTCCCTTCTATTCTCCCTAAAAATCAATAGAAAAATATCCTCAGGTGAGGATTAATCAAAAAAAGGGGGGAGTGGGATCTATAATAATAAAAGCATAATATGCATAACGACCATCTAGAGGACCATGCTATAACACCCACTGGGGCCAGGCCAGCTAAGGCAGGTGCCATGCGATTGGTCAGGGCCCAGCCATTGCCCCATGATAGCCTTGCAGAGGGACACCCAGGCCACGGGCTGGTGGAGCAATCAATCGGGGGGTTCCATGATCACCCCCAAAGAGGGAGGCCCAGGCCACCGACCAGCAGGCTGCAGTGGGTGGGCAGGGCCTACCTCTTTGGGGGTGATCTATCACGGAACCCCAGCCTGGTGGGCAAGGCCTACCTCTTTGGGGCGATCCATCGCAGGGCTCCTGGACTGTGATAGGGTGCAGGCCAGGCTGAGGGACCCCCACCCCCAAGTGCATGAATTCCGTGCACCGGGCCTCTAATACTTACATAAACTCAAAGTATCTCCCTGTAAAATATTTAACTATTAAGGAAAAAAGAGTAACTTTTCAGTGAAGAAACCTGGCAGATGCCATTTGAAGCAAGTAACTAAAGATAATATCACCATTAACAGGACAAATGGAAATTAAATGCCTTCTGGCATGATGTACTGAGGATGATTTATCATCAGTTCTGTGATATTCTTGCCAAAAGTAAAGTATAACATACATTTAATCATGAAGAACCTCAAGAAAAAAAATCCAACTTGATGGACATTGTACAAAATGACTGGCTTATACTCTAAAAATGTCGAAGTGTGAAAGACAAGAAAGACAGGAGAACAGTTTCAGATTGAAGGAGACAAAAGAGGTATGGCAACTAAATGCATCAAGAAACCTTGAACTAGATCCTGGGCCAGATTTCTCTTTCTTTGGCTATAAAGGAAATGAATGGGACAATTGATAACATTGGAATAAAGTCTGCAGATTAGATAATAGATATTTATCTCTCTAAATATTCTGATTTTGATCATTGTTCTATGGTTATGTAAGAGAAAGTCCTTGTTTTTACAAACTACCTTGTGACGTATTTAGGAGTGAAAGAGACATCATGTCTGCAACTTAGTCTCAAAAGTTCAGAAAACGTTAGACACACACACACACACACACACACACACACACACGGATATATATATGTATATACACACACACATACATACATTTGGGTGAAAGACTTATGATAATCTCTGTATGTTTTTTGCAATTTTTCAATAAATCTCAAATTATTCTAAAATAAAAATTTTAGCAATGAGAAAGAAACCAGTTTTATAAGGCATATTACCTCCCCTCAAGAATCCTTTTTTTATTTTGGTTTATGTGGGAGATTAAAAACAAATAGGCATAAAAATATCAAGAATTCAATGTAGCAGAGGCTAATTTTTGTTACTTATTGAGGATGTATTGATAAATACTGTTGTAGTCAGGTGAGGGGAAGCATACTCAGTGGTGGCAAATAGCCAAAGAAAGCTTCCTGGGAAAAGAAGGGCTGTGCCTGGACATAGGAGAATGAAGAACTATGACTGAGAACAGAGGTAGGGTGTGAAGTTCCCAGGCAGGAACAACACTTGGGAGAAAAGAAGTGATGAGAATGCCTGGGTGAGTTCTCTGAGCAAGGAAGGGAGCACATCTACTGAAGCTACAGTGTGTCCAAAATGTCAGAAACAACATTCAACTTATCTCCTAGAAGACAGCACTGTCAAAGTCTTTTATGTAAACTTTTGAAGAGTCTTGGTTCTTAGGTGTTGTTGTTGGGTTTTTTTATCTATAGAAAAATAAGGACTAAATGCAAGTGTCTTGAGTATATATTAAATCAATCAAGTATTTTACAAGTAGTAGTAAATCTGTCAGTTTATTGAGAGTGAGGAAGATTTTGAAAGAAAAATGATAGGCACATTCTCACTGGTGTGAAGTGGGGATGAGAACCATATACTCTTGGAACTAGTAGGGACATGGAATTAACATAGATGAGGTGATATAATAACTTATGGGAATGTGTGACCAACAGAGCTACTTACTTTCTATCACATTCAGCAAAACTGCCCAGAAATTATTTTAAAGCCTACTGCCTGGTTAACTTCCTAAACTTTCTTACCACCACCACTGTCCTCCAGTAAATGAATGGATAAATAAATGTTTATCCAAATGTAGCAAATGTACTACAATGAGACAATGGAGTATTATTTGGTGCTAAAGAGAAATTAGCTATCAAGCCGTGAGAAAACATGGAAGAAATTTAAACGCATATTACAAAGTGAAAGAAGACAATCTGAAAAGGCTGTGTAATTCCAACTCTATGACATTCTGGAAAAGTCAAAACTATGAAGACAAAAAAAAAAAAATCAGGGGTTGCCAGAGAAAGAGGTATGAATAGGCCTGGAGCATGGAGGAGGTTTAGGGCAATGAAGCTACTCTACATGATACCAAAATGATGGATACATGTCACTATACATTTGTCAAAATTCATAAAGCGCACACTAAGAGTGAGACCTAATGGATAATGATGAGTCAGTGGAAGTTCATCAGTGTGACAAATGTACCCCACTGTTGGGGAATGTTGGTAACAGGGGAAGCTGAATATGCGTGGGGCTGGGGTTATATAGGACATCTCTGTACCTTCCTCTCAATTTTGTTGTGAACCTAAACCTTCTCAAAAAACAACAACACAGAATCTATTTAAAAAATACGGGGTACACTTACCCACAAAAGAATATATTCGCTTTTAAAATATTTGTCTTTTTATTACCAACATGGTTGATTTTTAAAAATCATTTAATTAGCCTCCATCTTTTGTAGATGTTACAGAAGCTTCAAATTCTCCTGAATTTGAAGACTGTTTTGGTCATCCTGAAATAAGTGTCAACTATGAAATATGTGGTTCTATTCAGAAGACCCCTAGGACATTTTTAAGACATTCATCTTTAGAAGTGCTCTCCACATCACAGCGGGAAGAAAAAAACGTCTCCACGGGAAGCACGCAAAATCAGAAGAGACTCTAGGAATCATTTAGCTTTTAACACTGAACAAGGGGGACTGGCCCCCTGAGAGGTGGCTCCTGCATGGCTGCCACCACCAGGACCAAGTGACCACACGGGTCCCCAGGCTGCCGGGCTCAGAGCACAAGGTGGAACAGGTAGGAAGCTCAGGGAAGCTGGAACCACAGCACCCACACTGCAGGCTGCCATGCCCGTGGCACAGTGACCTGGCTGCCCTGGGGCTTTCTCACTTTGAGGACACGTTGACACCAATGTGGCTGAGCAGAAGTGACAGCCAGAATCCCAACCGTTTGTGTGGACTGACAGGCCCTCCAGGCTGAGGTGACCTTAGGCCATGACCTGCCCCTGGGTTTCCTAGCCCTGCACCCTGATGCCTCCAGGGATTCCCAGATGCTGTTCAGGCTACCCTTTCCTCTGTGATCACAACAAAAATCCTATTGCCTAAGGACACTTGGACCTGACTGAGGCCCAGCCAGGTCAGGTAGGGCCCTGAGCTCAGTGAAAAGAAGCGTCCAAGGCCCCCTGGCTCCAGGGTCTCCCCCAGTGCTGCAGTAAAGGACGCTGACTGCCTGTCACTGGGCAGGCCAGCTAGCCCAGAAGGACCAGCCCTACACCCGGGGCATCCTTCCCTGGGACCCAGACTTCAAGGGGACCTGAAACACCTGCACCGGGATGTCAGGGAGAGAGGCTGGGCCTCTTGTAAGAAACCCAGAGCCCTTGTTGAGGTGGTACCTCCAAGCGTCCAATCATTGGCTCCTTAGGCCGAACTCCAGGCAGCTCTGAGGACAAAGGCTCAGAAGGCATCACCACAGAGCCATGATTCCCTGTAGACCCCATGGGACCACCCGGACACTGCACACACTGCTGTGGAAACTCGGAGTCCCAGGGGAGGCAAATCTGCTGCCACAAAGGCCATGTCAACCTGCAGTCAACACTTTTTGGTTCCCATCATTGGTGGTCCCAGCCTCAGCGGGGTTTGCCAAGAAGAGCACTGCAACCCCAGGGCAGGCCTGAGGACATCCAGGCTAGGTCCTGGGGACCCCACGGCGGGGTGGGCAGGCACGGGCGCAGGGTGGGCCCTACAGCCACCTTCCTGAGAAGCAGCCAGGAGTCAGGGCCAGGCTGCTGGGGGCTGCCAGCATTCAGAGTGTGCGGGACACAGCTTGCAAGGGAAGCAACTTGCCACCTGAAGGAAAGTTCCCACATCTTTTACAAGGACAAAGCAGCTTTCCTTGGCTTCTGTTTTATCATCAAAGTTATAAAATAAAATAAAAAGAGCTGCTTGAAGATATGAACATTCTTTCTCTGTTAGGGCCCTTATGCCTTTGAATAGCTGGGGAGGACTTCCCTACACTTGCCCAATCCAAGGCTACGGACACAAAGGAGAAGCCATGGCGGATCCCCTCCTCTGACAAGAGGAGCATCAGGAATATCATCTTTAGTCTGAATTTTGCCCTAAGACTCCACATTCTGGATTTTATTCCAAAATCACTCTGCATCTCTGGGCATTATCTGAGAAAACTTAGCTGGATTGAAATTTGTATTCCTGAGGACAGGGGCATGCTACATTCATTCATTCTTTCAGCAGCTATTCATTGAATAGGTACTAAATGCCAAGACTTATGCTGAGTCTGAAAGTATAGCAATAAATAAGACATGAGAGATTCCTTCACTTAAGGAGCTTACATTTTGAGTGGGATCAGTTAGATAGTCAACCAGTAAATATGGAAAAATAAAGGGTATTACAATAAGTGCTAGGAAGACATTGAACAGAGTGATAAAATAGAAACTTGGGAAGGGACTTGAACTTCAGTGTCCAAGGAAAGCCTCTCTGCAGAGGTAACTTTTAGCTGAGGATTTAGAGTATGAGGCCACCATGGGCATATTAAGTTTGACATGATTTGAGCCATCCAATGGGGAGTTGTCAAGTAGGCAGTTGTATATGTACTTGGAGTTCAGAAGAATAGTAGTTAGTGTCATGTGAACTAGATGAGATAATCTATACTGGTTGTTCAAAGTCTTAGGTGCACCTTGAATGGATTCACCTGGTGAACTTTAAAAAAAAAAATCAATGCTTCAGCTATGCCCTAAACCAATTTTATCAGAATCTCTATGGTGGAGCTAAGCATGGATATTTTTTAAATCTCCCCAAGTGGTTCCAAAGTGCTGCCAATTTTGAGAACCATTGTCACAAATATGCATCTAGAAAAGTAGTCTTAACAGAGTGTGATTTGACCCCAGGGAATATTTGGCAATAGTATCTGGAGCTATCTTAAATTGTCCCACAGGAGGGAGGAGGTGTAATTATACTGACATCCAGAAGGTAGAAGCCAAGGATACGAGGCATAGGACAACAAAGAGTTATTGTCCCCTACAACAAAGAATCATCTAGTCTGAAATGTCAGAGCGCCAAGGTTGAGAAACCCAAATTATATTAGATGTAGAATAGTGGTTCTTAAACTTGAGTGAAGATCATAACCATCTGGAGGGCTTATTATAATAGACTAGAGGCCCGGTGCACAAAAATTTGTGCACTCGGGGGGAAAGGGGGTTCCTCAGCCCATTCTGTGCCCTCTCCCAGTCTGGGACCCCTCGGGAGATAATGACCTGCTGGCTTAGGCCTGCTCCCGGGTGGCAGAGGGCAGGCCCAATCCCTGGATGCAGCCCCTGGTTGGGCTCAGAGCAGGGCCGATTGGGGAGTTGGGGCGCTGCCCCCTGACACGCACAGAGCAGGGCCCATCAGGGGGGTTGGGGCTCCATACCCTGTCACACACAGAGCAGGGCCCAACAGGGGGTTGAGGAGCTCCCCCCTCTCACTCACAGAGTAGGGCCAATAGGGGAGTTGGGGCATCGCCCCCTGTCACACACAGAGCAGGGTGGATCAGAGGGTTGGGGCGCTGCCCCCTGTCATGCACAGAGCAGGGCCCATCAGGGGGGTTGGGGCTCCATACCCTATCACCCACAGAGCAGGGCCCATCAGGGGGTTGGGGAGCTCCCCCCTGTCATACACAGAGCAGGGACCATCAGGGGGTTGAGGAGCTCCCCTCTGTCACTCACAGAGTAGGGCCGATAGGGGAGTTGGGGCACTGCCCCCTGTCACACACACAGCAGGACGGATCAGGGGGTTGGGACGCCGCCCTCTATCACCCACAGAGCAGGGCCGATCAGGGGGTTGGGGCGCTGCCACTGTCACACTCAGGGCAGGGCCGATGGGGAGGTTATGGTTCTACCCTGTCACACACAGAGCAGGGCCGATCAGGAGGTTTGGGCGCTGCCCCCCGTCACGCTGATCCGGTGCCAGGAGGCCTCGCAGCTCCGCTGATCCCGGTGCTGGGAGGCATATTACCCTTTTACTATATAGGACAGAGGCCTGGGGGCGGGCTGGTTTGCCCTGAAGGGTGTCCTGGATCAGGGTGGGGGTCCCCACTGGGGTGCCTGGCCAGCCTGGATGAGGGGCTGAGGGCTTCTTTCAGGCTGGCGGTTATTGATTGAAGCTCCCAACGGCTCCTTTTTTTTTAATTTTATTCTGGGCTAGCTTTAGCTCTGGCTCTAGCTCTGAGAGCAGGTATCTGGTTTGTTTCGGTTCTATAATCGAAACAATGTATAACTTCAGCTCTGAGATGCCGGCCTATATTTGTTAGAATGTTTCAAACTGCCAGCTCAGAGGCCGGCAAGTGAGGCGGGGAATGTTGCAGTCTGCAGTCACTGCAGCAAGCAAGCCTCACGTTCGCTTCCAGCTGCCTGGCTGCCGGCCGCCATCTTGGCTGACAGTTAATTTGCATAAGGATATGCTGATTAGCCAATGGGAAGGGTAGCGGTCGTACGCCAATTACCATGTTTCTCTTTTATTAGTGTAGATTGCTGGACCCCACCACAGAGTTTCTGATTCAATTGTTTTGGAGAAGTTATATTTCTAACAACTTGCCAGGTGATGCTGATGTTGCTGATCCAAGGACCACACTTTAAGAACCATCGATCCAGGACATTGGTTCTCATTCTTGGCTGCATATTAAAATACCTGGGTGATTTCTAAAGTACTGATATCACCCTAGCCATTTTTGCTCAGTGGATAGAGCTGTGGACTAAAGGGCCCCAGGTTTGATTCTGGTCAAGGGCACATGCCCAGGTTGCAGGCTTGATCCCCCCAGTAGGGGGTGTGCAAGAGGCAGCCAATCAATGATTCTCTCTCATCGTTGATGTTTCTATCTTTCTCCCTTCCTCTCTGAAATCAATAAAAAATATATTTTAAAATAAAATAAAAGTACTGATGTCTGGCTGCCATCTCTAGAAGTGGTGATGTAGTTTATCTGGGGCATGGGCTGAGCACTAGGATATTTTTAAAAGTGTGTAGCCTATATTGAAGCCACTTATCTAGGAAAGTAGTGTAGACAGAAAAAGACCAAAAAGTCAAAGTTGGGCCCCTTCTATTCAAGGATTAGAGGGAAAAGGAGTTGGAAAAGACGTGGACAGTACCATAGGTGGAAAACTTGGAGAGTATTCTGTTGAGAAGCCAAGAGGAAACTCTTTAAGATGGAGTCTGATTAATGTATTATTTTATATTCTTGTGAACACCAGCCCTCCAGGTTGGTACGAGCTGTCACCCTATGATTAGAGTGAAAAAAACTTTTTGAGAAATATCTTTCTTGGTAGCTGCCTCAGATTTCAGATCTCTTGCTTAACTCTGTTCAAGGACCCACATGAAAATCTACCCCTTGACAGTTCTGAATGCCACTGAATTGTATACTACCAGTTCTCAAAGGGACGATGCGAGTTAGCTTCCTCATTCTACCAGTAATAAAACAGAGACCTTAAAAAGGTAGCGCCTTGGCCACAGTCACACAGCCATGGTGGCAAGAAGAACTCAGACCTCCTGATTCTCCTCATCATGCCTTTTATACTCTGCAAAGAAAATCTTAGAAGTAAATGTTGGAACCAGTGACTTAAGATCAAAATACCACCTCTGTTGGCAAGCATGCCTCCATTGTTCTGCCCTCTGCATGTGTCAGGAATTCTGGTCAGGCACAGCCAGACCAGGGTTGGGATTTCCCTGCTGACTCTTCCAGGTGGAATGTGTGAGCTAACAAGTCAACACTGGTGCCAGGCAGGTAAAGGCCCACATCTGATGGATCAAGGACCTGGAATCTTTCATTAAGTAATTTGTTTCCTTTGTACCAGTCACAACTCTCTGACTAGAGCTCTGGGCTCTAGCCATCAGGCCCTTGCTTTGCGGTGACCTTGCTGCTGGTGAGGTCACATCAGCAACCAGTGAGCCCAGCCCAGCATGAGTTCTGTAACAAACATGGGTGAGCTGAGCAAGTCTGATACGAATCCCTCACAGGGCCTTTGTTCCACAGGTGGGGCACAGAAGGTGCTAGCAAGTGATATTCCTTCATTAATATCACTCTTGTGGTGAGAGAATGAAGGGGTAGGAGTTTGGCTGAGCACAGATTGGTGCATAACGGGCACCCATTATTTTTTGGTAGATTTTGTCTCTAGTGAGGTGCCAGGTTTGCAAAGTCCTAAGGAACAAACTACCTAAAAACTCCAGAGCAGTGGTTCTCAACCTTGGCTGCACATTAGAATCACCTGGGAATCTTTTTAAAATCCTGATTTCTGGGCCTCATCCTCCGGAAATTCTGTTTCTTTGTTATGGAGTGGGGCCACAACATTAGTAACAAAGAAACAGAATTTCCGGAGGATGGGGCCCAGAAATCAGGATTTTAAAAAGATTCCCAGGTGGTTCTAACGTGCAGCCAAGGTTGAGAACCACTGCTCTAGAGCCTCCCATTTACCATAAGATAAAAATCCATCCAACTTTCTAGTAACTTAAGGATAAATAAAATTTGGTGGATGCAAAATGACCTTGGAAATTATTTGGGCTAGTGTTGTTGCAATGTCGTATCACTTTTCTCTCAACCAGCCCCAAACATATAGTCTTGAAACAACAAGCATTTATTTAGTTCATTACTCTGTAGTTCAACTGACAGATCTGGTCTGCACCAGCTTGGCTGATGTGTCTGGGCTCTCAAAGTGATTGTTCCCGTGGTCAGCTGGTAGATGGTGGATCTGGGATAGCCTCGTCTGGCTGTTGGCTGGGGCAACAGGGATGATTGACCCAAGGGTTCTTCATCCTCCAGCAAAGTCTGAGCTTCTTCACTGGGTGGTCTCAACATTCCAAAGAGCAGCAAGAAAAATCCAGTCTCAATGCCCAAGCACTTTCAAGCCTCTGCTTTTCTCACACTTGCTACCATCTGGTTGGCCAGAGCAAGGCACACAGAAGTAGTTCTATAAGACTAGCAGCCTACCCAGCAGATTTCAGACCAGTTCTTTTATTTCCTTGTCTTCTAGGGTACTTGAGTGTCATGAGTTGCTCAGTACTGTTAGCAAAGTAGTTACAACTTCTAACTGCATGATGGTGGAGATGGTGTTCTGGAAAGGGAGAAGGGAGAAGGTAAATCACACCTTACTTATGTCTTTGATTTTTTTTAATGAACATGTCAAAAACACCCCACAAATACAGGCCCCAAACAGAAATAGAATTAGTAGTAGAACACACAAAATAATAAATGTAACCATATAAAAGATGTAATAAAGACACTTAAATTACAAGTAAATTAAGAAGTTCACAATGAAGGAAGTTAGGCTGTTTATGTAACTGCAGTGTAAAAGTTATATTGTTTTGCCAAGTTGTGTGGCTTCTAATCTCCCGTTGACTGTTTATCAGGCAGACTGTGATAGAGAAATTTTTAATACAGCTGAAATATTTTAATATATTTTCTGCAGTATTGCTCAAATGTTCTTTTGTATTGTTGGGTGTTGGGTGTGTGTGTGTGTGTTTTTCCCAGATGACCATAAGAAAATTTCTCTGGAAATATAAAATAGTTTTAAGGGATAGAAAATTGAGTGCCTATTTTCTTTTCTATTCTATTTTCTTGAATTTACTTCTGGAACTAAAATAAAATGCAAGCTGTTGGATAAATTTAGCTTTTTCCTCTTTAAAAATCTCCACAATTAGTTCATTGTGTTAGATGTACATTTGAAATGGGGGGAAGGGAACTACACTTATTTCTACTGTAGGATACAATATTTATATTTTTACCAGCTTTGCTTATCCACGCCATAAAACTTGTCTTGTTCACTGGAAATGCAATAGCTAATTGGTCTCCATCTGAGGTGCAAGCTTGTAGACAGTTTGCCAATATCAGGGGCCACCTCATTCCCTGAGCACTAGAGTTTAATATCATGGCAAACTGGAAACATGGGATCCCATGGCAATTCGACTTGTCTGTCATCACATACCCAAGTATAGATTCTGAGGAATCTTGGGAGTGAAACTCCTGAAATTCATGACAAAGGGAAGAGGTAGAATGGACCCAAGCTGCCTGCATCCTCAGCCTGCCTTACCAAGTTTAGGAAAGGACAGAGAAAGGATTCTCCCTCTTTTCATCTAACCCTAAGTCAGTGGAGAATCTCTCCTCCAGTGTGCCTCTGAAGGTTCGATGCAAACCTCCTCTCCATCTCCACTCCAAAGAATGTCATTGCTCTTAGCTCATTCCCTAGAGTAAAAATAAAGCAAAATCTTATTGATTAAGCACTGAAGTTTTTAGAACTAGGACCAAGTGCTGACCCAAGGTATATAGTTTTGTACAGAGAAGGAATTTGACACTCTTGAAAGAGTTGTCATAAATCTTTTAAATACAATTGGGCTCAAGAAATATAATCATATTTGTGATTCCTGGAAATATGCTTATGTAAGCATAATCCTAAATCACCAAGCTAAATCTACACATATCCACATACATTCACACATATACTAGAGGCCCGGTGCACAAAAATTTGTGCACTCGGGGGGAAGAGGGGGTCCCTCAGCCCATCCTGTGCCCTCTCGCAGTCTGGGACCCCTCAGGAGATAATGACCTGCTGGCTTAGGCCTGCTCCTGGGTGGCAGAGGGCAGGCCCAATCCCTAGGTACAGCCCCTGGTCGGGCTCAGAGCAGGGCCGATTGGGGAGTTGGGGCACCGCCCCGTCATGCACAGAGCAGGGCAGATCCGGAGGTTGTGATACCACCCCTAGTCACGCTCAGGGTAGGGCCGATTGGGGGGTTGGGGCACCGCCCTCTGTCACACTCAAGGCAGGGTCGATAGGGAAGTTGTGGCGCCACCCCCTGCCACGCACAGAGCAGGGCCGATCAGGGGGTTGGGGTGCTGCCCCTGCCATGCACAGAGCAGGGCCGATCAGGGGGTTGGGGCGCTGCTCCCTGTCACACACAGAACAGGGACCATCGGGGCTTGGGGCCCTGTACTCTGTCACACAAAGAGCAGGGCCCATCAGGGGTTTGGGGAGCTCCCCCTTGTCATGCACAGAGCAGGGTCAATCAGGGGTTTTGGGAGCTCCCCCCTGTCATGCACAGAGCAGGGCTGATCAGGGGGTTGGGGAGCTGCCCCCTGTCACACAAAGAGCAGGGCCAATCAGGGGGTTGAGGAGCTCCTCCCTGTCACTCACAGAGTAGGGCCAATAGGGGAGCTGGGGCACCGCCCCCTGTCACATACAGAGCAGGGTCCGTGGGGGGGGGGGGGGGGGTAGTTGAGGCGCCACACCCTGTCACACTCAGGGCAGGGCTGATGGGGAGATATGGCTCTACCCTGTCTCACATAGAGCAGGGCTCGTGGGGGGGTTGGGGCGCCGCCACTGTCACACACAGAGCCGCAGGGCAATCGGGGTTGGGGCGCCGCCCTCTATCACCCACAGAGCAGGGCCGATCAGGGGGTTTGGGCGCTGCCCCCTGTCACGCTGATCCCGGTGCCGGGAAGCCTCGAGGCTCCTCTGATCCTGCCCAGCAGGGTCACAGATCCGGGTCCCAGACCGCAGACAGCCTGGCCTGCTGCCGCCTGCCTTCAGTATGCAAATTAGCGGCCACCTTGTTGCTTCAGGGTGGGGGTCCCCACTGGAGTGCCTGGCCAGTCTGGGTGAGGGGCTGAGGGCTGTTTTCAGGCTGGCGGGCAACTGATGCTCCAAACCTCTCCTTTTTTTCTTTTTTTTTTTATTCTGGCATTTATTTACCTTCTATGGCTGTCACTGGAGCTGAGAGCCGGCTTTCTCTCTGAGGCTCGGCTGAAAGCAGGTTTCTGGCCTTTGTTTTCTGTATTCGAAACAACGTTGCGACTCCAGCTCTGAGATCCCGGCTGACTGACAGGAGGTTTCTGGAGTTTTGTTTATCTTCTATAAATGTTACTATGTTTCCAACTGAAGCTCAGAGGCTGGCGGGGAACGTTGGAGTCCACAGCAAGCAAACCTCCTGTTAGCTTCCAGCTGCCTGGCTGCCGGCCGCCATCTTGGCTGACAGTTAATTTGCATAAGGATATGCTGATTAGCCAATGGGAAGGGTAGCGGTCGTACGCCAATTACCATGTTTCTCTTTTATTAGTGTAGATAATCACATATCACAGTGCTTGTGGTGAACACTCTTAGTTCCCCACCCTAATCCTCTTTAACAGGCGGGAGTACCTATCCTGCTGCTGTGGGTATTTTACCATTGTCCCTTAGTTGGACAATTGTCCTTAACCAAACCAAGTCCACCTTGCCTGGAATGTCACTCTCCATGCTCCTGAGGGCTATGGAGAGACAACCAATGATTGGCTGAAAGTAAGTTTAAATAATAATCAGAAGAAGACCAGTTTTCTTGCTTCAAGGTAGGACCAACTATACTGTAATTCATGCTCCAGAACTCCCCATGAAATAAATGAGGCTGAAGCTCGGCTATGGAGGAGACCACCTACATGCTCAGCGCTTTCCCTGGCCCATCCTACTTCCCTACACCCTTTCTCCTGGGAGCACTTCTTCAATAAGGCATGTGCACTGAATTCCTGTCTCAGGCTCTGCTTCTAAGGAATCCAACACGAGATAGCACCTCATTACTGATCTTGAAAATTTTCAGCATCGATGCTGCTCTTGGTCTTACTCCATCTCTGTCTTTTACTCTAAAAGCATTTGGTATTGACTATATGTTTGGTAAGATTTCCCCGCCTCTCTCCACCTCAGCCTCTGTCCCTCAGGTAGGCAGCAAAGCTGGTTCCTTTTGCCTGAGCTGCCTGACACATGCCTATAGAAATTCAAAGCCCATCGCCCCCTTTACAACAATGTATAGATCAGATTACGTACGCCCTGCCAGTAAGTAAAAGTCTTTAAAAATGATGCTTTGGAGACAATAATCTCCTTGAACTTGAAACCCACAGACAACTGTCACAGGATTGGCTGGCCCTGGGAAACTTTCCCATAACAAGACCATTTTGTGAAACCAATGAAGCTGACCTAGTCTTTGATAAGCTATCTCTGAAGGGCATAATATGTCAAATATTTTCTTATCATCTTCTCCTATATGCTTTCAGAGCACATTCAATACTCTTTTCTTCACCTCCCTCACAGAATTTATTTTCTGCTTTTGCATGAGGTATAGCCTTCTTAAACACACTAAGTGTGGAAAAAAATTTTTAAATAAAATAAAATAAAAAACCTAAGTAATCATACCCCATATGGTATAACCTCAACTAAACTTTGATGCAGAGGAGGTAGGCCCCTTGGAATTCAATGAATGTATCCACTTGCCAGAGTCCAGTTTCCTGCTAACCCTTTCTCTCTTTTCATCAGACGTGGAAATGAACAAATTCGACACTATGAAGGTTGGTTCATTTTTTACTATGATTGCAATTTTCATAGCTGATGTTTGCTGGACATTTTCTACATGCCAGGGCTTCTCTAATTAAGCATTATTAAGCAGCTGTTGTTTTTATACCCTCTTTTACAGATGAGAAAACTTTATATTCTAGGATTCCATATAGAAATCCTATGCCGTACTGATTTTTTCTCTTATATAATTTTGATGGAAAAGTCTCCCTTTAAAGTCTTCCTGACTAGTAGTATACTATGCTATTTCTGTCCTCAGGTTATGCTTTAAAAACACATTCTTCTGCTATAAAGTGGGAACTTTTAATAAGGGCTAACTATGTGCCTTTTATATTCATGATCTTTAGTCATAAGAGCAACAACATGAGCGTTTTTATTACCCTCGTGGAGTTGGAGAAACTGAGGCTTGGAGAGGTTATATAACTTTCCCACTGTTAGCTTTAGGCCTGCTCCAAATTTCTGTGAAGCCAGGGCAAAAACACAAGGGAGGCCTCTCACCTTTTCTTTTATTTACATCGTCCAAGCCATCTATCCTCGCGAGGAGCAGTAGACAACCCAGGCCACCTACCCAAGCTTTACCCACACCTACCATGCTGCAAAGAGTTGCCTCTCTTCAGGCCTAAAGGTGCATGCAGTGCCATTCACTCTCAGGAGGATACACTAGGAGAGGAGGCCCCTGCAGGCCCTGGAAAAGAATCATGGCAATTTGGCAGGGAATCCTGATCCAGGCTACCTGGAGCATGGTCTACAAGGGAGAGTGGGTACATGCCCCAGACCTGTGGACTTCTTACCTCATGGAAAGAAATGTAATCAAGGAGAAGCAGGTTATGGCTTGCTACAGCACAAGGCCTAGGGCAGGAATCCCGATAAACAAACTCTGAGAATGAAACTGGCTCCATAGCTAAGAAATGATTGCAGCAGAGTTTGACTCTGAATCATTAGGGACTCTAACCCTTCAACTCCACCATTCTGCTAGAGCTTAAATTTCTATGATTTATGACTTAATTCAGTACAAAAATGAATCATGGAACTATCCCAGGGGTTTTCATGCCTTGGATAAGAACATCTGTATTCTTTGGAGGATTACATGAGCAAATAAAACTAGCCTTTTAAAAGTTTGAAAGGGTCGATGATCAATAGACAATTCTTAGCAGAATTCTTTCCATACTTAGAATGCCTCTCTTAAGAGTTCAAGACCCAAGTAAATAATTAACAAGATTATACATGTCTGCCCATCTGTAGCAAAGAAAATAGAAGCAGGAAGTAGAAGTTCAAGGCCTTTACTTTAAGGTAAATTAAGAGCATAGGAAGAGCTATTGAAAGCTTGCACCTAGCATGGTGGTTGGAGCATACTAGGTGCTCAATGAATATTCCATAAAGAAATACACAAATCGATGCAGCATAAATTTGTGAGTAAAATTTAAGTATTTGACTCCTCTCTCTTAGATCAGATTTGTTTCTTCTTGGTAAGATGTATTTGATATACTTTAGCAATACAATCCATGTCAGTTTGTTTACTCTGTGTCCAATCAAAATTTTACGTGTCTATGTCTTAAAAGAGGCTTGAGTTTCTTCGGGTAAAGCTCCAATATTTCCTGGAAATTTCAGTTGCAAAATTTTCTACCTTAAAACTTCTTCAGGTATTTAAAGACTAGCTGCCTCCCATCATTACTATGTGAGATACTATCACAAGTCCTTTTCATCCTGTTTTCCTCAACAACCCTTCAATCAGCAACTGAGATACAGATCCAGAGATCTAAGACTCACTTCCCTCTTTAAAATGCCAAATGTGTGATATGATGAGTAAAAGGTGACTATGTGCTCTTAATTTCTATGACAAATTATGTGGTGTGTGTGTGTGCCTGTGTGTGTGTGTGTGGAGAGAGAGAGAGAGAGAGAGAGAGAAATATACCAGTGAATGAAAATGTAATATGTATCATTGATCTACCTTCAAAACTAAATAAAAAAATAAAGTTATATATGTTTGTGGGGGAATTGATACATACACAATAATACATAACCATTGAGAGCCATATGATTATAGATATAAAAATACATATGATAACAGAAGCCAATTTATTTCCAAACATTCACATCAGAAAACCCCACTGATAAAAAGAAACAAACAAACAAACAAAAAAAACACCAAAATTTCTAAAATCTTTGCTTTGTTCCTATACCTTGGACCCAAATACTTAAAATGTGTTCAGTATAAATAGCTCCATAAAAAGTAGAAGAAAATGGAAAACACAAATAAAAGAATCCACAAAAATGACCCCCAAAATGACTAAGTTGAGTAATATCAAATTTCTAAAAATTAAAATGTAACGAGCACAGTGGAACTTGATTTATAAATCCGAACACTAACTCTTTTTTTAAAAATATATTTTATTGATTTTTTACAGAGAGGAAGGGAGAAAGATAGAGAGTTAGAAACATTGATGAGAGAGGAACATCGATCAGCTGCCTCCTGCACACCCCCCACTGGGGATGTGCCTGCAACCAAGGCACATGCCCCTGACCGGAATCGAACCCAGGACCCCTCTGTCCGCAGGACGACGCTCCATCCACCGAACCAAAGAGGTCAGGGGCCGAACACTAACTCTTTAACTCTTTTCACCATCATAGACTCTTTAGTGTATTCAATGATGACAAGGACTATAAAAAATAAACAGAGGCATAAAAACTCCAACATTTTCATTCAGAGATTTAATTAATTACTATGAAACTTAACATTAGGCTTTGTGTCACTTTATAATTGTACCTAATTGATATTGAACGACTCTGGGTTAGAGACTGTGTGGACAAAACTTCATGGGAATAACCTTGAGAGACTCCGTGTAGCCTTGGGTATAAATAGACCTGAGTTTTTCTTAAAAGACTTATCCTAGTTCATCCAGCTCTTTGCCTCCTTGATAATCTATTCTTTGTCCCCACTGCAAAGGACTGCATAGCACATATTGTCAATGCCCCATCCATATCCCATTTATGCTTGTTATTTCCATGGTGGCTTCCAACTGCCAGCACCTGGGATTCTTTGCTTAAAAACTCTCTCTGGATGCTGGAGCTCATTCTCCCATGTGCATGGCAAGCTAGAAATACCACAGAAGTTATGTCCAAGACCAAAGGAGCATCCCTCAGTGACTATCAGTGGTTAGTGAGTAAATACTCCTCTACTCTTGCCCTTGAACCTCTGAAATACATGTTCTACATTGCCTCACAGGTTTCCCCAAGGGGATGCAGCTCCAACTTCTCACAGTTACTTGCTTGATACACCACTTACTGATTTTCTTCCCCTTTCTTGTCTCACTTCTCCATGTCCTTACTGATACTTACTAAGATCACCCACTGGCAAACAAAAACTGCTTTCGCTCCAAGTCTTATCTAAGGATCAGCTTCTGAGGCACTCCAACCAATGACAGACTGCCTGATCATGGGACTGAAATGTGTCCAGCCAAAGAGGCGTTCATCTTTAATTTGTACCAGACTATTCAGGTAGGAACTTTTGGCTAACTGTAGATTTAAGTAGAAAGGAGTGAAGAGGGGGAAGAAAGAAAAGGGTATTAGAGAAACAGGAGGAAGAAAGAGGAGGACATGATGGTGGTTGAAGAGAAGTAGGAAGAAAGAGAAAAAAGAGCACGGGAGAGGGAAAGGAGGAGGAAGAGGAGGAGGAAGGAGGAGGAGGAGGAGGAGAAAATGATTTGCAGGATTATTTGGATTATACTCTTCTCCAGGCAATAGCTTTCCAATGCCAATACGTGTAGCAGAAACTCGGGGGTACCTGGTGTTTGTGTCAAGGCAGGAATAGTGTGGTCTATCTAAGGCACAAGTTAACACGGACTCCATGGTCGGGAACAGCCCTAGGTGTGTGAGCATGACTTATATTGTAGTGGAAATGCTAGACTAAAGGTCAGAAGACTTAGTATCTGATTTTGACTCTCCCAATAATATTCTGGATAGGTCTGTCCAAGTTAGTTTATCTTCCTGGGTCTCACTTTCTTTTTTATCTTAAATATATTAAGAAAAATAATGCATGCCTTGCTTACCTCAAAGGTAGAGGGTCAGTCAAATAAAAACACGAGGTAGTAACTTTAACAGTGTCAAGGACTATTCAAGGGGCAGCAAACTAAGTAGCCTCCAGGCAAGGAAAGCAGGAATGCTGGGAGGGACCAGTTCCCTGTATGGTCCACTTCCCATCCATATGGATGTTTCTGCTTATGACAATTAGATCATTGTCATTAGAACCTCTGGTATTTCTGAGAAACCTGAAACCTAAACATTAATACAAAATCTCCTGACTACCACATGTTACCTAGTTCAAATTTTTGAAAACCATAACTAAGACCAGCACTGCTTAGGTCAAACAATACCTAATCACAGGCTTCATTCCTCCCCTGGCAATCAGCTGTGACCTCTGGCCTTCACAAATGAAGGCATCAAGGCACTTGGGCTATGTTAAGGCCTGTCTTTGTCACAACCTACTAATTAAAATAGTCTTCAAACTAGACCATGCACCAACGAGCCATCCAGACCCCCACCCCTCATTTGGTTTGCTCAGAGACCAGAACATCCAACCAGAACATCCAAGCTCTGAGACACATTGCCCTCCACCCCAGAAGGCCCATCTGGTGGTGCCCCTTATACAAACAGGCCCATCAAGGAAGTCCAAATAATTTTCTCTTTAGCAGCACAGCCCAACCAAACAAAAGTTTGCAAATTATCAATACACCAGTTCCAGATTATCCATTTTGGGGTCATCTGTGTTTATTCCAAGAAAGTATGAATGGCATCACCTACCCCAAACAGAGAAGACCATTGTGACCCTGGAAAAGGCAAACATTCTTTCCATGAATATTTAACTAAAGCCAGTGCTTATCAGCATGTGCCACAGCTGGGCTGGTCCTGTCCTCCTTTGCTCTGGAACATGTCCTGTGAAGGAGATGATCAGAAAGTTTTCTGTTCCGACTTTCTTTGCTGCCATAGCCTGAAACTTTTATTAAACAATTTTGAATTCACATGATTCTCCCCGAATATTCTACCCTGAGAACAAAGTCGGAGCAGCCTTGCCTGTCAGGGCTTTATAGGTGTACTTGATTTATCCTATAACAGGATTGGTGACAAAGGTGCTTGAAAGGTGTTCAGTAAAAAGTGAAGCTGCTCATCTTACCCAGATGTTGGAGTGCAATGTTAATTTTAAGGATGATCTTTAAGAATTGAGTGGGGGGGTGGGGGGTGGGGGGAATGGGGGATAAGGACACATATGTAATACCTTACTCAATAAAGAAAAAAAATTAAAGGAATTGAGGTAAAGGTCTAATGGTGGTGACCACATGATATATAAGAAAGAAAGAAAGAAAGAAAGAAAAGAAAGAAAGAAAGAAAGAAGAAAGAAAGAAAGAAAGAAAGAAAGAAAGAGAGAGAGGGAGGGAGGGAGGGAGGGAGGAAGGAAGGAAGGAAGAAAGAAAGAAAGAAAGAAAGAAAGAAAGAAAGAAAGAAAGAAAGAAAGAAAGAAAGAGAGAAAGAGAGAAGAGAGAGAAGAAAGAGAGAAAGAGAGAAAGAGAGAAAGAGAGAAAGAGAGAAAGGGAGAAAGGGAGAAAGGGGAGAAAGGGAGAAAGGGAGAAAGGGAGAAAGGGAGAAAGGGAGAAAGGGAGAAAGGGAGAAAGGGAGAAAGGAAGAAAGGAAGAAAGGAAGGAAAGAAGGAAGAAAAGCCCTGGACAGGTAGCTAAGTTAGTTGGAGCAATGTCCCATACACCAAAAGGTGGCAGGTTTAATTCCTGATCAGAGCACATACCTGTGTTTCCAGTTCCATCCCTGGTTAGGAAGCAACCGATTGATGTCTCTCTCTCTCACACACATCAATGTTTCTCCCTCTCTCTAAAAATCCATGAAAACATATCCTCAGGTGATGATTAAAAAAAAAAAAAAGAAAACAGAAAGATAGCATTCAATCTGACTTGCAAACCAGGTACCTTATGCAAACATTCAAGGAATGCGCATGCATTTGAGGACTGTTTAAAAGTTCCCCTGCCCCTAGCAAAAGGTGCCAGGAAGACTCATCTTTAAGAACTTGCATGGGATGATATATTATATGTAATATATTACACTATATAAATATGTGTTTACACACACACACACACACACACACACACAGAGTTAGCATAGCTGCTGTTTGAGCACTCACGTCTCAGTTAGCATCAGTGGTCCTGGACCATTCCTGTTGCTCTAGTGCAAAATAGTGTCACTTTTCACTCCAGAAATGTCTTTCCAGCTTGGACAATAAACTCTACCATCCCACCAGCTATATCATTCTAGGTCTCTCTGTGATTCTATTCTTCTTCAAATGTGAAACTTCGCCTTCTGAGCTCTAATTCCTCATCTGTAAAATGAGAAGGATGATAACAGCTACCTCTCAAGGCTGCTGAAAAGATAAAGTGTGATAATAAATTTTAAATGTCTAACTTGCCACATGGTAAGAACTCAATATATTTTAGCCATTCTTACTTAAAGATATGTCATCTGGGAAGAAATTTGTCATATGGGATTGAACCTTCATCGCCACAAATCACTGCATCCATCTTCAGATATTTTAGATAAAATACCACTGAGCCCAGAAATAACTCCATCACAGTCTCCACAGTACAACATAGGTACATTCAATAATGGATACGATACATGCTATAGTGTCCCTCAGAGACTGGGCTGCCAGGAACTCAGGAGGTGGGGCAAACCTGCCTCAGGTCCCGTGGAACAGATGACAAGGAGATACTGCCCTCCAAGGCGTGCTCGGATTTTTGAAAGAATTAAAGCTTGGGTCTGTGAGGCTTCCCTGCTTCTCTTCAGCCCCATCATTTTCAGCTCTGAGAGACGAGCCTGTGCCTGACCTACAGTCAGTGTGGACTGTGCATCGGCCACATGACTATGAAGATCTGATCCTGCACCACCCACAGTTCACTTTCCAGAGGATTTTCCCAGCTCCACCTTTTCAAAGTGAAGCTCTCCATTTCTCCTCCAGCGGGGGAGGACAAGGCCCAAATATAATTTCAATTACAGCAATAACAAATTCATCAGGGCCCAGTCCTGTCATCTGTCTGAGAAGTGTGTCAGGCCTTTTATTGGTCATGACAAATACCATTTCACCAGCCATCTAAACAAATGAGAGGGAGCCCATGGGTTTTCTGCAGAAGACAGAAGATCAAATGAGGAGTGGAACTGTCTGAACCCCCAGCACACAGGCAGAGGTTAAATGTATCACTTGGTATTTGCATAATTCAGTGAAATTCTCCATTTAAAACGTGACAAGAACTGCAACAGAGTGTTGATTAGAAACTAGAGGGCAGATTTTTAAATTTTAAATTATCTACCAGTCAGTCTATAAAAGCTAATAATTCTCAACATATAGTGAGAATTATTTGGTGTTAGCTGGTAATTATGTTTTTTGTGTATACGGATATGTAAGTAGAATAGCTAACATGTATTAAAGACTTCCCATGTGCCAGGAATGATGACAAGCACTATGTTTCATTTAAGTCTCATAATCACTTTAGGAATTGTACCCATATCACAGGTGAGGATTTGAGGCTTAGAGTGAGAAAGTAATTTGTCCAAGGTCGTATAGCTGTAAAGACCCAGGTGTGAACTATTAAGTGACTCCAGAATCTATGGTTTGATCACTACCCTGCCACAACTGCTTGCATATAAACAAACATACACACAGTGACTTTGCATTTCCTGTCCTGATTTGGCCTGTGGCAAATTATATTTGGGCCTTGTCCCCACCCCCTCAAAAGAAGTTCTGAGAACCCTTCCTGGGAACAAAGAGAGAAGCCTGCAGAGCATGGAGCTGAGGGAGAGCTAGAACAAGCAAACATAATCCACTGAAGTATCAACCCACTGGACCAGCCCAGGAATTAAGCCCTGGGGCAGAAATAAAGAACCTAACCCATGGTCAATTTTAAGTCTTTACAGTAAGAACTACTAACACTTCTTGAGTGCCCATTATGTGCTGGAAAGTGCCCTAAGCAGTAGGACATGAAATTATTCATTTAATTTTCAATATAGTCTCTTATGCCCATTTTTCAGATGAAGAAACTGAGGCACAGAGTCCAAGACCACAGAAATTATAGGTAATGAAGTTGGCATTTGAACTGAGGAAATCCAGCTTAGGAAACAAGCTTATAACTCTTCAGTACAATTATGCTGAAAGCTCTCATTTTCGTGGGGGACAAAATTGTGCACATCATCCAAAAGAAAATACAGCTGAGGATCCACATTATGAATGCTTTTGGTAAACAAGCACTATTTTTCTCTTTAGGACACAAGGAACTGTCTGCAGCACTGAGTAAGAACAAGCAGTACAGCCCACAGTAGCCAAATCACTATTTCTGAGAGCCATGCAGCGCTGCCAGTATTTGTGGCAATGAATCATATTCCCAGTCTACTTTCCAGTTGCCATCTGGAGCTCAAGTGAAGTCAAGATGGGTGGTATCTCAACGTTACATATCCATATAGCTCTCCTGAAAAACTGGGAACATTACCCGAGGCATAATAACTCTCATAAATAATCTATCAGCTTGAGGACATTAAATGTAAAGAAAGGGTGACCTCTGACCTTCCATTCCCTTTAATGGTGCTTCACCGGGCTCACAAATGGAGGCAAATTCATAATGGGGGAATCAATTCTGCCACTTGGAAATAATTAAGACACATACATCAAACAACAGCTTTTTTTATTCTTTCTAATTAAGTGATCCATCCCAGAGGAGTGCTGAATTGGTCAGTGCAAATATAAATTACACTAAGCATGAGTGTTTTCAGATCAATGTAGAAGTCTCGATGCTTCCCCTGCAATCTCTCTGTACTTCCAGACATTAAACTACTGTTCTGACCATACCATTGAGAAAATAAAAAGCTGGAGTCAGTTTGCAAGAAGACATTCCGGATCCCCCACAGGTGGCCAAGCTGTCGGCTATCCTGTGGATGGAGCAAATCACAGTGGAAAGGCTGACATTGTGGGAAGACTCCTTAGCGTTCCATCTGCAGCTCAGCCCTCCCCTTGGACTTCAAAATATCAGCAGATATAATATCTGGCGAGGGGATTAGTGGCTCAAATTTTGAAGGACATGTTTATAGGTTTTGCTAGGCTGCCTTTCCCTTCCTGCGATATTGTCCTTGAGGTGAAGGATTTGTCACAAAGCCCATGAACAGGTTTTCACCATTGTCTAAAGCAGCGATTCTCAACCTGTGGGTCGCGACCCCTTTGGTGGTCAAACGACCCTTTCACAGGGGTCGCCTAAGACCATCCTGTATCAGATATTTACATTACCATTCATAACAGTAGCAACATCACAGTTATGAAGTAGCAACGAAAATAATTTTATGTTTGGGTCACAACATGAGGAACTGTATTTAAAGGGCCGGAAGGTTGAGAACCACTGGTAAAGCATCAACCATTAATACAATGGAACTTCTGGCTGCTGTGAGGTCATATCTGGCTCATCTAAAACCTTTGTCTAACTTCTAAATCAACTCGGGAATTACATGTGATATTGACTGATCAAACTCACCATGTTTCTCCCAGGACACTAAAGCAGACTGAAAAGCAAACTATATATACACAACTTATTTTTATGTATCTTTGCTAATCCTATATAATAAAAGGGTAATGTGCAAAATGACCCTAACTGCAGAACAACCAGAACGACCACTCGACCAGTCACTATGAGGTGCACTGACCACCTCTCAGTCCCTCCCCCCATGGTCAATTTTAAATCTTTATAGTAAGAACTGCTAACACTTATTGAGTGCCTACTATGTGCTGGAAAGTGCCCTAAGCAGTAGGACATGAAATTATTCATTTAATTTTCAATATAGTCTCTTATGCCCAATTTGCAGATGAAGAAACTGATCCCCTGATGGTGAATGGGGAACAGTGGTGGGTGGCAGGGGACACTGGTGGCGCAAGGCCAAGGCCCCTACCCTGCTGGTCACCCCACACACAGAGAGCGACCTGCGGCAGGGACGGGGCCAGTGAGCAGGCAGGAATGACTGACCTCTTGGTCCCTCCCTTTGGCTGGCAGGCTCCATTCGCCCCCTGGCAAATGGGGAGCCAGGGGTGGGTGGCAGCATGTGGTGGGGCTGGCTGCTGACAGCCGAGGAAGATGGCCCTGATTGCAGGACTGTACCAGTGCAAGAATTTCATGCGCCGGGCCTCTAGTGGGTTATAAAATTAATTTTTTTTTTTCTTGTACTTTGACTTTGGAAGATCCTTACAATCAACAAATGATACATATCTTCAAAACTCATCAGGGTCATGTACAAGAGCATCTTATTATATCCATGTATAGAAAACAAACAAAAAAAATGAGCACTGAATTAGAGGCAAGGAACTCTATTTAAACTCTGGTTCTCAGGAGGACATAGTTTGATTCCCAGTCAGGGCACATGCCAGGTTGCGAGCTCTATCCTCAGTGTGGGACATGTAGGAGGAAGCTGATCAATAATTCTCATCATTGATGTTTTTATACCTCTCTCCCTCTCCTTTCCTCTCTGAAGTGAATTAAAAAATATATTTTAAAAAATAAAAATAAAATAAAATAAATAACCATGATTTCTGTCACTTTTTACTTGTGTGCCTATATGTCCACAAAGAGAGGGACTTCCACCATTCTTTTGCAGCCTATTAGCTATGACAGTGCTTGCCATATACATAGGTACTTAATAATTATGTAACTATAAATATGTGCCTGAATAAATGAGTCAAATAATGTCTTGTTCTGTGGAAATCACATCTCTGGACAAGCTTTGAAGACTGCTCTTTTAGATTGAGCTCTCCAAAGCAGACCTGGGGAGAGGGTATGTATATACATAATTTACTAAGAATGTCCTCCAAAGAGAAATTGCTAAGTGAGTGGGAGAAGCAAGCAGAAGAGAGGACACACTAAACAAGAGTGCAATGTCAGGTGACATCCTGGCCTCAGTCCAATCCCTGATCCCGTGGGGAGCTCTGGCGTATATATAGATCGTGCCTCAGAGTTTATCCCTCTTCACAGAGAGGAGCTGAGCTTTCAAACTCCCTTACCATCAGTAAGGGGGTATGGGCTGCTTTTAGAGATATAAGGGGGAGAGATTAAGAAGTTTAAGGTGCAAAAAAACAACACACAGAAGCTGGGGATGAGCTCATAAAGCCACTAAAAGTGCTCCAAGGGGATCTGCTGAAAAGTCTTCTACAACTGGTTTGCAAGATTTTGTGCTTCTATGGATCAAAAATGAGGGATAAGACATCTGGTATTTTTACTTTGCAAAGGATGTTTTCTCACACTCTCCATTTCATTCTCAAAACACCACTGTGTGGTGGGTAGAATGTGAAGTGTTTTATCGATTTATGAAAACTAAAGGATCTTGAGCACAGAGAAGAAAAAATGACTTGTTTTTGGTGAAACTAAATCAGAAAAAATATGGTTATCCATTAGAGGACAGTATCTAGAGGAGAGCCAAATCAAGGGTATAGGCACTGGGAGAGGGGAGAGATTTGGATGCATGCTTGGAAAATGAGTGTGATAGGAGTTTGTAGCAGACAGAGGAGAAAATGTTCCAGCTGCGAGAAGACCAAAGGAGGAAAATGCACAGAATAACCATCAGGGTAGCAAAGAGAGAGGCCTGGTTGGAATGGAGTGATTGGAGAGGATGAGCCAATACTATGGGGGCCTCAGAAATAAATACCAGTCATAGTAATTGAGATTTGGAAAACTACGAGAAGAGAAAAATAAATCAGGAGAAACAAATAAGTTGCTGAGAATGAAATCCAAATATGATGAAAATCTTCTGTAGTCTGAAGGAGCTAGGTGAATTGTCATTTTCCATGTGTGAGCTGATGAAGATCCATCCATGGGGAGTACAATGTAGATATGCAAGTTAGGGGACAACAGCAGGAGTGATCCAGCTGGTGAATGTGAGGGGTAAAGCAGAGGGACAATCTGACGAACAATCCAGCACTTTGGACTGACTAATGGAATTTCTAGATTCATAAATAGAATAGTGTCAGATTCGCTTTCAACAAACTCATGATGTTTTCACCTTCTTTTCTGGCTCTCTTTACCTCAGACTCAGAATGACTTGTCTAAATCCTAACATGGCAGACTGCAGAGCACTTGGGGCCACGACCAGAATGAGAAGCAAGCTTTTCTGTCACCTGGCCCTGCAGGGGCTCCCTTGCCCTCAGACCTGGGCATGGACTCGTCCATTGCTGTGGACAAAGTAGGGCTGACAGCGGCTATCGAGAATATTTGGCAAATCTATAAGGTTGTATGTCATTTCCTGGGAGCATATTTGGCAACTTACAAAGTTCCAATGAGCAAATTAAATGGGAAAATATAGGTGAACCTGCTTTATAGATTGCAATGGAAAGTGGACTTGTGATTGTTTATGTTTTAGTGTAATAGCTCAGTTACAAAACACTTTAAAATTACCTATTTTATTTTTAATATATTTGTTGTTTATCCTCCTTTTAATGACTAATATTTCATCTTGTCCATCTCCCTATACCATCAAATTGCACATAACAGCCATTCTTGTGGGTAAATAATAATGTAACCATCATTCTTCTTACACAGATAAAAAGAAACTGCTGCCAATTAAACTATAACACTTAGAATATATATTCTATAGTTATTAAAAGAATGTTATGCACATTTTATGCCCATTTCATATAGAACAATACAAACAGTAACCAAATTGAAGTTCAAACATGCAATGACAACGTAATTACTTTTCAATTTTGTGATGCATCAAATTATAACACCCACCCTAGTTCAGTAATGCTAGCATGCAAACTTATGTGTATCTTAGAATAAATGAAATATGATTTCAACAAACTGAGACTGAGTCCTTAATATGAAGTAAAAGCCTGGAAGATAATTGAAAAGGGAAAACTGTTACAAAATGTATTATTTATTGGGTTCTATTGAATCACCTGCAACCATTTCCCATGACACCAGTGATTCATGGCAACATTTACTCAACTCTTACACCCAATAAATGAAAAAACGGTCATTGTTCTTATTAGGAAGACAAATCCTTCAAAGAGAAGCTGTTGATACAAGCCTAGACTGTTTCATACTTATATACAAAGGAGCTTATGATCATCTGTTCACACTATTTCAACTAGTTACATACATAGAGAACAACTGTCATGAATTTTCTGGTTGGAATGTTCCTGTTGACAGTCTAAGCCTACTCTGGCTGAAGAAAGTTTGAGTCACCAAAAACAGTGTGAGTGCTTCCTTCAGAATAAAGATATGTCCGAGTAATACATGGCTAGCTCAATGCTACTCCTTTTAAAGAAATACCCATGTCTTTTTGTCTTCAAATTCGGGTTCATCCTACCTAACCTTTTGTTGGAATATGATAATTGTTCAATTTATAAAAAAACAAAAACTTTTAATCCCTATCCTGTTTGAAATCGAAACCATTGAATTCTAAGATAATTGGCATCCAGCCTTGTTTCTCTTTCCTTTATGAGACACTCAGCGTCTTGTCTCAGGCTTATACCCCTACTTTGATCCTTTTCATAGACAAAATTGAGAAGGTTCAATGGGTCTAAGTGTTTCATTTCAAGTCTTTACAATAATAAGGGGAAGGAATCATCACACTGTATTCCCAAGTTCAAAAGCATTTCTGTCATTGTGAGTTTAAATTTAAAAAAGATCAGACTTAACTCTACTTTAGCAGAGTGAATCTATTGCACCTCCAGAAGGCAGTTTTTCTTAAAATGAAAAAAAATAATAATAAATATTATTTTCAAGTACTTTTTCATATACAGCTCAGGTCTACGGTATGGATGAAAGAGTCAGGTGAGGTTACTGTATGCTGTTATAAGAAGAGTGTAGAATACAACCAACTTTACAATCCCAGGTGGAAACCATAAGTCTTCGCAGGAAACCTTCTCCTTTACTTATAGGCTTGGAATATTCCAAAATATGTTCATTAAATTTACAGCTGGTGTGCATATCAGAGGATCCTGGAAGGCAAAAGGATTTCTATAGGAGACACCTGCCTAACAAGAGTCATAGCCTTCCGTGACAGGATCAACCAATCCAGGGCTAGGGGGTGGGGGATGTGTGGAATCAGGAGAAAAAAAAATGCCCCATCATCATTCTTCAGTCTTCCCATCAACTGCTCCTGCCTCCCATTGACAAGCATATCTAGAAGTCAGAGGAGGTCCACAGGAATCAGAGTAAGGTAAGTAATATGGCAATGGACCCAAGGGGGCAGATGGAAGATATTAGGTAAGCTGTGGGATGAGAGGTTCTGCTGTAGGCAAAGGTGAAGTAAATGGTTCGTCTCTTATACCTTCTAAACTTTGTATGGTCTTCTCTTCCTAGTTTATGGCTGATCCACTATCACCACCAGAAGTTCACCATTATCCTGTGCTGCTTCCTCAACTTCCCATGACCTCCATATGGGCCCCACACATGCTTATCTTTCTTGAGTCTCAGCCCATATTTCAGATGGGCCCAGTCCTCATATTTCCACTTTACATTTTTCTACCTCCAATTTTTCAAGGAAAACTACTCCTTGATGGGTAGTAAGCCAATCTAATAAATAACTCCATGCAAATATCTAGTACCACTGATTGGATATAATCATAGATCCTGAAGCTAGAAGAGTTCTCAGGAGTTATTTCTGGCCCTGTCAGAATATTTGGTATAATAACATGGATTTTTTTATATAGGAGAAAACAAAAGCCTAACAATGTAAGGTAACACACAAAACTTATGTGCAATGTCTTCTGTTCACTGGAGCAAAATACATTGTTTTTAATAAAGACATTCAGGAAATTCAGTGTATCCCAAACTGTGGATATTAGGTGGCATTCACATAGCATCAAGAATGTGAATCACACAGCAAGAAAGTGATTTTTTTTACACTCATCTAACAATTTATCAACTCAGGAAGAAAGACTTGGTTTGGATTAGGACATCTTAATCTCTCTTTAAACACTTGTCACTCTCACTTTTTAACAAAGAGAAGCAAGCGTAGGCACAGGCTTCAAGTTCAGGCAATGGTTGATAGATTTAATTTGACAATGTTTTATTTCCCTTGAATTTCAATTTTGTGTCATATGACCTTTTATTTCATGATGAATGATAATGAACTTCAATTTGTTAATGACTTTAAAATTTCCTTTTTAGTACAATTTTTAAACTTAAAATATAATCAATTTATATATATATATGTGTGTGTGTGTGTGTGTGTGTGTGTGTAGAGTATACATATATATTTATATATACACTAGGGGCCTGGTGCACGAAATTCGTGCAGTTGGGGGGAGGGGGCGTCCCTCAGCCAAGCCTGCCTCCTCTCACATACTGGGAGCCCTCAGGGGATGTCCTACTGATGGCTTAGGCCTGCTCCCTGCTCCCCTTGGGGAGCAGGCCTAAGCTGCAGTCTGGCCTCCCTTTGTGGGAGGTGACCTGGCTGATCAGGGGAAGGCACCAGCCCCATCACCCTGCTGCTGCAGCCACTGCCAGTCACTGCAGCCACCAAGGTTTTTTCATCAACAGGGACTCCAGTCCCTTCACCATGAAAAAATGACAACTTTCTTTAGGTATTTTCAAGATGTGTCTTTCATAGGATATGACATTTCTTTATTATTTTTTTAATCCTCACCTGAGGATATGTTTCCATTGATTTTTAGAGAATGTGGAAGAGAAAGGGAAAGAGAGAGAGAAACATCAAAGTGAGAGGAACACTTTGATTGGTTGCCTCCTGCATGAGCCCTGACCTGGGCCCCAGCCAGGGAGAAGCCTGCAACCTAGGTACATGTCCTTGGTCATAATTGAACCCAGACCCTGCGGTCAGCAAGCTGAGGAATTATCCACTGAGCCAAATCAGCTAGGGCAGGATATGACATTTCTTAGCCCTCCAGCAGCGGACCATTGTTTTTTTCACCAGGAGTGTGGTGAAAAACCCTAGATCACTTTCTTGGGTTCTTGTTACCCAAGTTACTAAGAATATTACCAGTGGCATACAGGGAGCTTAGCTAATGAGTGGTCAGAAAAGGTGTTTCCTCTGTAGTTCACACCGATCACCGGCTTGGACCCCCGCCCAGGCCTGATGCCTCTCGCCAAGGCATCCGGCCTGGGCATAGAACCCCCATCTCCCTCTGATCGCCAGCTCCGCCCCCCGCCCAGGCCTGACTCCTCTGGCCCAGGCATCAGGCCTGTGTAAGGGACCCCTAGACCCCTCCGATTGCCAACTCCGTCCCAGCTCAGGCATGATGCCTCTAGCCCAGGCGTCAGGCCTGGGCAGGGGACCCCCATCTCCCTCCGATCACTGGCTCCGACCCCTGCCCAGGCCTAACGACTCTGGCTGAGGCTTTAGGCTTGGGCAGGGGCCCCCCTGCAGCTCCAATGGCCAGCTCCACCCCTGCCCTGGAGCCCCCTGGCTCAGGCCCTTCCTACGATGCTCAGGGCCCACACGGGGCCTACCTCGGAGTGACCTAGGTGCTGATGATGTTCCTGGGACCCAGGCCACTGGGCGCCTATGTATGCAAATTAACCTCCATCTTTGTTGGGTTAATTTGCATACTGATCCGATTCGCTGGTGAGCATAGCAGAGTGACACCAATTTACATGTTTCTCTTTTATTAGTGTGGTTATAAATATACATATACATATGTATATACATATAAATATATATTTGTACACAGTAGTAAGGTTTTCAAGGTTATGTAAAAATAAAAGTATTGCCCAGCCAGCATGGCTTAGTGGTTGTGTTGACCTATGAACCAGGAGGTCATGTTTGGACTCCTGGTCAGGGCATATGCCCGGTTGTGGGTTCAATCCTCAGTGTGGTGTGTGCAGGAGGCAACCAATCAATGATTCTCATCGTTGATGTTTCTATCTCTCTCTCCCTCTCCTTTCCTCTCTCTGAAATTAATAGAAATATATTTTAAAAAATAATTTTAAAAGTGTTAAGTAAAGCAATGTAGTTTGGGAAACATGCCTTAATTCCAAAGCACTTTTACTTATAATCCTGTAATAATTTGCATATACATGAATCAGAGATATTTATGTGTTTGTATGTGTATATACACACATATGTATAATAAAAGGCAGAATGCTAACGTGGCTCTCCTGGTATACATGCTCTGTATAATTCCTTCCCCTTGAGTGCATGCAAAAACCTGAAAATATCATGGGATATCATTTCCATAATTATTTATATAGGAAAAGGGATTTTGCAGATGTATTTAAGGTCAGTTGACTTTGAGTTCATCCAAAGGGAGATCATGTCGGCCAGGCTTTACTTAATCAAGTGGATGCATTGAAGAGAGAAGAAGCAGCAGCAGATGCTTTCCTGTTGGCCTAGGACAAGCAGCCATGTGTGGAAGGAGAGCACCATGTGGCACAGATCTGGGAACAGCACGTAGGCACCAGGGTGGTCTACAGCCAAGAGCTAGCAAGAATGCATTAACCCAAGTCCTATGGCCACAAGAAATAGACTCTGTCCACAACCTGTGAGCTTAGAAGAGGAACCTGAGTCTCAAGTGAGAAGTCAGTTCCAGCTGACACCTGCATTTCAGTCTGATAAGATCCTACACAGAGAGCACAGCTAATCCACCTCCAGATTTCTGACCCACAGAAACCTTGAGATAGTAAATTTGCATTGTTTTAAACTGCTAATGGTATTATAATTTGTTACACAACAATATGATATATATATATATATATATGTATATATATATATATATATATATATACACATAGATATACATATGTACTCAAATTCTTCTACTGTAAGAGCTTGAGAGAATTAATTAGAGGATAGACTTATGGGAGTCCAAATTATACAGAAACTATAACATTACATATACTATATATATATATATGTATTATATAACTATGTATCTACCTATAAAAACTATTCATTGTTCACATGCCAAGTAGAAATCATTGAACTTCCAAAGAATGATCAGGAGTCTTCCAGGCCAGTGACTGTCACACTTCACTGTGCGTGCTAAACCCTGGAACATCTTATGAAAACACTCTGATTCAGTAGAAGTGATTTGGGGCCTGAGATCTTGCATTGCTACCAAGCTCACAGGTGAGACCATACTGTTGCAGAGAATAGTAATTGTCCAGATTGGTCTCCTTTTTCCCAGCAATAGGGCTTTATCTAAGCCACAGAAAATGATTTCCTAACTGGCTTTAGAGAATCATCAAAGTGATTCAATCTCCTTGCCATTGTCCAACACAGCCAAAGCCATTCTGTTCACGGTCCATTCAAACAGCGAAAGGGCAATGGGACTTGTCCATCTCAGAATTTAGATAACCAGGACTGGGTTTAGCAGCCACTCCTCTGACACAGGGCAAGTCACCATGAGACCGGAAGTCTTGTTGAAATGTACGCCCAAGATTTGCAGCTGAGTCTAACCTCTATTCAAACATCTGAGACTGTGAAATTAGGCTGGAAGTCTCTGCACTTATTATAAGATTCCTGGTATTTCCTGTTTCCATGCAGGCTGGCAATCATCGCAAGCACAGCCTCTCTCGTGGTTTTTGGTACTTCCACCTACCATCCCAGCTAGAATCAAGACAGTAAAGTAGCAAGCGGAAGGCACAATGTGCAAAAGTGGGAAATTTCATTTATGTCACCTCCAAAGAAGTTTCATGTGGTTTTCACTGCAGTGGTGAAAGACAGTCAGGTAATTCATCAGTTACATAAAATTATGCCCCTCCCTTCTCACCTTCTAATATATTTCATTGCATAATATTGAAACAAATTGTAAATCTTGAGAATAGAAGGGAAGCTTTAGAGGTTACCTGTCTGGCTATTTGTAGTAAACCAACCATCATTGTATGCAAACATGCTCAAGGATTTGCCTGAAGTTTGGGCTAAACTGATAGTGACTACAAAAGAGACTGCGGAGTCTCATTGGTTAGTGAGAAAGCTTCTTGCTCACGCTGACTGGGGAGAAGCAGGAAAGACCTGGAGGAGGAGGAATCTGGCCAAAGTCGGGAAAGAGGAAAACTGTGGTTAGTGAAGATGGAGACTACAAAGATAATGGACTTCTGGGGCAACCAAACAAGCCCTTGAATCTAGAAGCTCATTAAAGCAGTAGAGATTTGTCCAGACCAAAGGAGGGAACATAGTAAAAGTTATCTTCAGAGAAGTACAAAGCTACACCCCATTCTGAAAAGTACCAAATATTTCATTGTCAAGGACTACATTTCCCACATTGCTTGTCAGTGAAGTGTTTGGCATTACACTTACAGAGACTGGCCTTACTGACTGTGTCGGTTATGTGGCCAGGAAGAGCCAAGAGATGAAAAGGAAGGGCTTTTGATATTTGGTAGTAGATGCAGAGTGGAGTTCCCTTGTCACTCACCAACCTTGAATGGCAGCAGCCTGGAAGTGGATACCAAGGTCCTCTACCCCATGCACTGCTTTCAAGAACATCTTCCAGATTTGAGATAAAGTTTTGGTAGCCTAAAGCCAAGATAGGGCTGGTTTTTGATGCCACTTTTTGAAAGGTCTCTCTTTTATTCTGAAGCAGCCTTGGCACTATGCACCAAGTCCACTATGGATGCCCAGTTTCCAGATGTGGCTCAGGGCAGCAGACCTCAGAAGGTCCTAATACTGAGGGATGTGGCAGAGAAGGTAGGGATAGTACCTCTTGCAGTTCAGGAACAGAAATACATATATACACTACACAAAGGATTCATGAAGGTGTGGATAATACTTCAAATATATATGTTTATATATGTATTTATGAATGGATGTTCATTCTGTGAGCTGCATAAGATAGACATACCTAGAGGCTGAGGTGATCCTGAGAGGAAATGGTCACAGTACTAGGAAGGACCAAGCATTGAGACAAAAAACCCACAAAGTGTGGGAAGATGGGTCAGTGGTTCTACTGGGCATTTGGGTGATAGAATTCACACTGACACTAGATACCAATAGTCCAAACCCTTGGCTGTAATTTTTTCATCTGATAATTACATGCATTTGCAAATATTAAAGTTCCATTGATAGTGTTTAACTCAGAGTTCCCAGAGGAGGGTCCCAACCATGCGCCCTGACCAGCTCCGGAGGGGACACTTACCCTCTGCCAGCATCGCATTGACTGCCACTAACTGAATCCCCAGACCTCCCTGCCTGCCTGCCTTCACACGAGAGCAGAAGCAAGGAGAAACAAAACCACTTAGAGAAGCCACAGTCTCTGCCTCTAATTACTTTTGCTTCTACACCTCTGATTAACCTCATATAAAACCAACAAGCTGCTGCAGTGCAAAGTCAGCATACCTAGGTTTGCAACTTGAAATCCTATTGAAACTCCATAAAGATGACCATACAGGATTCATGGAAGTAAGAAAACAAACAAACAACAACAACAAAATAGCTTTGGATGGCGTTGCTCAGTGGTTAGAGAGTCAGCCTGCATACTGGAGGGTCTCAGGTTTGATTCCCAGTCAAGGGCATGTACCTGGGTTTCAGATTCAACCCCTGGACCTAGTTGGGGTGGGTGGGGGAGGCAACCAATCGATGTGTCTCTCACATGGAAATCTCTCTCCCACCCTCCTTTCCACTCTCTTTAACAAAAATAAACTAAAATAATGGGAAAAAATCCTCAGGTGAGGATTAACCAAAAAACAAAACAACAAAACAGTAGCACTATCAAATAACTGTGACTGACTCTGAGTCAGAGAATGATAAGCAGACCTCTTGACTACCGGGTTCTCTGGGCCTTTCATCCATGTGCCACTCTACTTGTCTCTTCACCCTCAGATCTACCCTGATCCTGCTTTGTTCTCACAGCTGGCCTAAACAGGGCAAGTTCCTCAGACCCCCTTGCCCATTTGGTTTCTAATTAGGTTGGAGCGGTAGGATGCACTGGCCTTGGGGACTGGGCGAAAGGAAGAAAGAAGCCAGAGTATTTCTTCTCCTCTCTTTGTTTTGAGAGGTTACTTAGACAGAGGTCGCAACTCCTCATGACTCCAGTCCCCTCCTGATGGCTTTCCTCATAGGGTCCAGATCCCCAGAAGCAGCCCTGAGCTCTGCTGACACTGCCTCCCTGCTCCGACCTGCAGCCCTGACAGCGGAAGTGGCTTCCTGCATTGCTCACCTTTAGATTGCCTTGCCTTGCATGGTGTTCAGCTCTTCCAATACCTCTCTAGTTTAGTTCCTATATTAAATTCTATTAAACCACTTATTGTGGGTCCTGTTTTCTTAAAAAGCAATAATGGATGCAATATACTTGCTTTATGACTCTCCAAGAGAAGGAATGAACATGCCCAAAACTCATTTCAGCACTTTTTCATTTTTGTGACCATGTACTGATATCCTGCAGAAGAGTTTCTAAAACTTATTAAGTTATATTTGCCTATTTCCTCACAACCCCGCCTCCTAAATGGAAAATGTTTTTTGTATGAAATGAAGGACACCTTCTAGGACATTGCACAGCCTCTGAAGGCCAAAGATGACACAGCTAAGCCCAAAATTAAACTTCCAACAAGAAGAAGCGGGAGTAGTCATGCCAGAGCTGAGGCCAATTTCTAGAACCCAAATGACTCCCACAAAGAATCCACATGAGCCAATGACTTTGCTCCTCGAAAGTCAACTTGGAGAATAGTCTGCTGACCCCAGAATCAGGCCCTCCAGGGCCGGCTCAGCTCTCAATGCTCCTTAGAACTTGCACAGTCCTTTCTATCTTCAAAGAACTACGCAGACATTAACCAATTATTCTGTTCTTGGCCCCACGCCGGGTTACACTATCAAGATTTGACAAACTCTTTGTACTCTCTGCAGTTCTGTAGGAATGTAGGTTTGTCTGTTTCAATCAAAACTGAAGCCAAGCTGGGACCTTCAGCTGAAGGAAGCCTTGACGATTTAATATTTAATACAAACATCCTGTTCTCATAAACCGGTCCTGTTTAACAGAAAAAAAATTGTCATTAGAACACAGCTGAGCAAAAAGGGAAAAGGTTATAAACTTTGAAAAGAACAAAATAGTTAATGTTTGGAGCGATTAGAGTGTTTTCAACAGACAGTTGTGCAGCTGTAGCTACTTGGGAGGGGGCTTTTGCTTCATCTCCTTTCATCTGCCTATGAGTGCCTATTATTAAAGGTTTACATTTTGTTTATGCTCTCCATGACGTGCAGATATTTTCTTTCCCTTTTGAATTTCCTCTTTCTTGCTTCCCCTTTGAGGACCCCTTTGCCTTTCAGGCATTGAGCTGATGAAGAGCAAGAGAGAAATTAGTCCCAGAAAATAAAGCTGTCTGCTTAAAACAGGATCAGGCACTACATAGGAAGCTGCCATGTGCACTTCCACACCCTACCCTTCCTCTGGCCTGATTGCAGACCAAGAGGACCACCCTCTCCCTCTAGGCCTTCCTCCCTGCTTCTCTACAAGTCATGCTCCCGAACCGGCCCTCTGTGATGGAAATCAAGGCAATCGGCTACCAGTGCCAGAATTTCACTGTGGCAAAAATACCTTCACTTTTTGTCAGACTTCAGAGCATGAGACAACTGGAGTATAACTGAGACCCACCAAATACTGTTCGCCATCTGGTCCTGATTTAAAAGCCAACCACATGGCATTTGCACTTCTCCTTGACTGACAAGTTCTATCAGCAATCAGCCTTGGTTTTCCCACCCTACTTGTCCATGGGACTTTAGATAAGTAATGTTGGCATTGAATACATTAAAAAATATCCTACCAGCAAATGGAGCTATGTGATCATCCCTAAAATATAAAGGGCTGACCCTAAAAATATTAAGCCACAATCAAAAAAAGATAGAAAAAACAAAGTCAACTTAGGTTTTCAATACCATTACCCGTCAGCAAGTTGCTACTTCATATAGGCCCTTGATGATTAAATTTTCCACTGGATGCTCTAGCGCTGCTAATGGTTGACATTTAGTAAAGCAAAGAAAAACAGGGGTTCATAAAAAACCCAGAATAATTCCCTCCTATGGATTCCCATGCCCAGGATTCCATTTAACCATATATTAAAATTATATTCTCACTCAAAGGGTGAATCTAATGACCCCAGTTTTCAGTGACTTCTTCTTGCTTTTTACAACTCCTGTGTTATCTATTTATTCTCTCTCTCTCTCTCTCTCTCTCTCTCTCTCTCTCCCTCCCTCTTTTTCCCTCTCTTCCTCCTATTAGACCCAGAAAATAAAGCTGTCTTCTTAATTTTTCCTCCCTCCCTCTCACTCATTCATTCATATATATCTATGAAACTATAATATATAGTATATAATTTATACTATAACATATAGTATAATTATCTACACTAATAAAAGAGAAACATGCAAATTGACCATCCCTCCACTACGCCCACCAGCCAATCAGAGCGTGTATGCAAATTAACCCAACAAAGATGGTGGTTAATTTGCATACACAGGCACAGAGTGAAGACTGAAGACAGTGTAGAAGGAAGCCAAGCGCTGCAGAAGGGAGCGAAACTGTAGAGAAGCAAGTGGGGTGGCAGAGATGGGAGGGAAGCAAGCGGGGCAGCGGAGACAGGAGGAGAGCCCGCCTTGGCGGGCTTTGCTCCCTTCTCTGCTTCACTCCAGCCACAGGAAGCCCTATTCTTGCAGGAATCTTCCTGCAACAGGCCTCTAGTTATATACAATACATATTCATACTGCCTTATAGTATTATTTCACTACATTATTTATGATTTCGTGAGTTCATGTTTTGTCTGTTTGACTTAGCTTGAGAAAAACAGCAGAACCCAAGACAAGAATGCAAGTTCCTCCTGATATTTTCCAAATACAAGGTGGGAGGATGAAGCATTTACCCACCAGATCCTGTCCTCCAGGGGGTGAATGTTGCCCCAGGGCTATTAATTTCCCAGCTCTTTTTAGTGGCACTTATAAGCCAAACAAGTTCAAGCTCCCATGGCTTGGCAGAAGGCCCTCGGCAGAGCAGAGAAAGCCACACAGGACACCCTTGAAGTGAGATGCTGACAGCTAGAGCTGATCTTTAGATCATGAAATTGTCTCCCATGTGTGGGCTGAAATCAGAGGTGGGCCATGGTTCTCTGAAGCCAATACCAGAGGCATTTTTTCTGTATCTATCACGCCAACTTGGATTGCCTGTTCTTCAGGGCAGAGGCTGTCTTCTCTGACTTGGTGCCATGCCATGCCCTTAGCACAGCACCAGATATTGGAAGGCAGTGCAGTATTTCTGATAGAAACAAGTTTAGAATAAATCAGTCCTACATTTCCCTATGTCGTTTTCCCATTTTCCTATCTTTCTCATTTGCCATGCTTCTAATTGTTTTGCAACAACAACAAAAAGGACAGCTGAGCCATGAAACTTACAAAAAGAATGTTGAAACTTATAATGCAAAGGTGTGGGTTTAAGCTTTATCTCAGCTTTAAACTAACTGACACTGAACAGATCAAAAACCTCTCTGTGCTTCGATCTTTTAAATCTATAAGATGCTTTCCTCTTGCTGTTACTGTCAAAATGAACACATGTCTGTACATAGAATCCATAAAAATGTGTACATCTATAAGGGACATTCCTTCTCCTCATCCCCATGGATAGCTGCTTCCTAAATATCTACTCTGAGTTAAAAAGTTCTGAGCAATTCTAACTGCCAGGGAGACACAGAAAATAGGGAAGTGATATAGTCTGACCAGGGCCCCCTGAACCCTGAGCCATTTTACAACTTCTTGTCAAATATATATATATTTCTAGAAAAGTACTGTCACTTAAAAAACCCCAAATTAACCAATTTTCTCAGAACCTTTGTTTACATCCCCAGCTAAGCCTTCCTTTTATATTATGTCCACTGTATCAGCTACATACTATCCCAATTAATGCTTACATAACAAACCATCTCAAAATTTAGTGACTAAAAGCAATAACTACCCGAAAAAAGAATATAGATTGATGGATGAATACAAGGATGTGTAGATGAATAACTAGGTAATAAAACAAATATAGTAAAAAATATTAAGTGGTGGGGATATGGCTGTTCCCTGAAAAAAAATCATTCAATTTTTCTATATGTTTGAAATTTTTCATTTTAAAAAGTGTTGAGAGAAAAATTAAGCACTTATCTAGTGTATATGTATATTCATTTGCTCTGGGGAGGATCCTGCTGATCCTGGCTGGGCTTGCTCATGCATCTGCCCCATCACATGGAAGACCCACTGTGTGGTCTATGATGGCCTCACCTGGAATGGCTCTTCTCCATGTTCCATCTTCCAGCAGGCTAGCTGGGAGGTGGTTCACATAAAAGTCACAGAATCCAGAGAACAAGTGCAAGTTCAAAAGGTTTCTTGATATGAAAATGTCACACTGTTACTTTTACTGCAGACTATTGGCCAAAGCAAGTCTTAAGGCCAGCCCAGAGTCAAGGGGTGGTGAAATAAACAGGCGGGGTGAAGAATTGGAGTTACCACATACACCTTGCTGGTTGCTAATCATTGTTACCATAAATCATTCCAGTCTCTATAGTCAGATTTATATAGTTACTTAATTTTGATCACTCGTGAGTAGTCACATGCATAGGGCTTTCAGAGTCTAGATCTCAGACCCCAAAGGAAAGGAATGGTACTTTAAAATCTGCAAATTAGTCAGGTGGGGCTGCAGGCCAAGGAACGTTAGTAATTGCCCTAATGAAGCAGTATCGGTAAGCAAAGGTGTTAGTATTCCTACCCTGGTTTGGCATCCTGCTGTCCTCAGCCATCTCCATCATTCAGTCTCCATCACTCAGCCCTAAACTCACAGGTCTCCCTATGCAACCCCTTTCCTAGTGCTTCTTAAAGAACATGCCTCTTCACTCACTGCTTGTGGTCTGTCCTTTGTAAACTAAGATGAGATCACCATCCCATCTTTCCCAGAACCCAAGCAGAGATTTCAGGGTTCATGGAGCCAGTCTTCTGCTATCTCCTGGTCCTCATATTCAGAGAAATTAGACCAACATGAGCAGTGCAGTCTTGGATCAGAACATAAACCATCTCTTTGTGCTGAGTCCTACAAACATGCCTGGGGAGAAAACTCCAACTTCATTAGCATCATACTAACAAGACCACTGGCTCAGACAGCTAACTGGCTCAGACAGGGGCAATGGCAAACACAACACTCTAAAAGCTGGGAAACCTAGTAAAGTGTTGCCCTCTTCAAAGCCCAGCCATGTGGAGGGTCTTTCAACAACCTTATGTTACCGGTCTCCATAAAGAGAAACAGGCAGTGAGAATTACTTCCTAATAAGGACCATTGAGTTATTAGTAAGCAAGCTGTGGAATTAAGCCTTTCTTGTTAGCCACTTGCCAAACTCCAAGACTATGAGTTTTATTAGGTTTTAATTAGCCTTGTCATTACATCATTAGTACCTTCCCCACTACTGCAATTCAGAAAGAGCAGAAAGGTATTATGTTATTTTATAGTGTTTACTGATCATATTACTTGATTAAAGATGACAGCTAGACCTGCCTAGCATTCTTAAGAGCTGAGGAGAGGGCGAGTTAGAGCAAGGAATTAGGAGGGATGAGAGGTTGGACATCAGGGAAAAGGGAACACTTTTAGCTCAACATGAATGAAATCACAGACTCCTTGCTCCTTTCTGTTTGGAATAAAAGATATTAGCATAGCCTGTAAGGGGAACTCCTTAGTTTATTAAAAAATAATAATAAGGGGAGAAGGAGGTGAAATATTTGCAACAATGACTAATTTTGTATCAAATCATAGGTCATATGATGTCAGAGATATAAACCACACCTACCCTAAGTATAAATCAGACATGTCTGTCCACTGGACTTCCATTTATACTCAAAGAGGAGATGCTGGTGTAGTTAGTGACTTCCTGAGTCTAAGAAGAGTGCTACCCTCCACACACCTCCGTTTTTCCATTTGTAACACAAGAGGTTCAAACTAGGTCCTTCCTCAGATGTCTTCCATCACTAACATCTCCATACCCAGAAGCCAACATCTAATATTTGCCTTCCCCATTTCAGGGCCCATGCCCGGTGCTCTTAAAAGTGCTGGCTGAGTCCTGATAATAATCCTGGAAGGTCGGCATCATTCTAAGCCCTGTTTTACTAAAGAGCCAACTAAGATTTACATCAGTTCCAAGACTTGCTGGATTCCTTGCTACTCACAGCTGGTGCAAGGAAGAACAGTGGTCAGATAGGCAGTCTCAAGTCCCAACTGCACCTACTGGGTTCAATTCTGCATTGTAACAAAACTTCCAAGCGACCCGTGTTACAATTTAAGATGTGCCCCAGGTCACATAGCCACTAAATGTCAAAGCCAGAACCCAAATGCAAACCCTGTAATATTACATCCTGTTCTTTTCCCACCCATACCACACCCATGATTCCTCCTTCCAGAAGGGACTGGCCCCTGCTTAGCTCTTCTTATCAGCCACAGTCAGGATGCCAAGCAAATCTCCAGATACCCTCTGCAGTCTCTCTCTGGGGGGCTCTTTAAACCCATTATGTACCATCAGAATCACTCATTCATAAATTAATCTTGAGTCCAAAATGACAGCATTGCCAATGGCCTTGAAAATGATAGATAAAATAACTTTTCAAGTGACTTTTATTATAAGACCTAAGGATAAAACCTAAAAGAAAAGCAGAGTATTTTTTTCTGTCTCTGAAAAAAAAAATTTTTAAAGATACTTTTGTTGATGATGGGGTGTCAGAGGGCCATTACAGCACCAAGAAGGACTTTCTTTAAGGAGCGTTGGCCTTGGCTTCTCTCTTGATGCTTCGGTTTAGAAGACATCAGAAGGGACCTCCGCTTAGCTGGGAATAGTGACAGTCTGGAGACCCCCAGGCAGACCAGTCCCCCATTAGTTGGGTTACTCTGGAGTTGTAAACACCGTGCTCTCCCAATCTGTTTTCCGAGATGAACTGTATATAAAGCATGTGTGTGGCGGGAGATGATAGCTCGCTTGAGGCTTTCAGCAATCGATGTTTACAGACTATAATGGAAACCACAAGTTTCTTCTTTAACTCAAGTCAGTATACATTCCATCAACCGCAGGCAAATAGGAGCAGGGAGGGGGGTTGGGAGGGGTTCGCAATGAGTCATCATTTCACATTTTATAACAGCTTAATGAGCATCTAGAACTGTTGTATTAGCCAGCAAAAATACAATCTTTTTCCCCCACCAAATTCAGCCATGACCCTGTTTAAATGTGGAACTCCTTGAGCCTCTACTCTAAGTGACTCCCCTCATGGAAGATGAGTGACTAATATCTCAACCACAGAGTTACAAACAAAAACATGTGAAAGGCCCCACAATTAACTTGAAGTTAATCACCTCCCCTCATATTACACCAAGTGTGAGAGAGCAAGAAAGTTATTTCTCCTAGGTTTCATTACTCCTCTGGAAAACCCAGCCCAGGGGTGCTTGGAGAAAAGACAAAATTCTCAGATCTGCAAAGCAGCTATCTCAGCCAAGATTCCCAGTGCTAATAGACAGATGGTAAATATAGCTGGGGTTCTAAAGCCACAGCTGTGTGCCTCTGGATCTCTCAGATCTATGTGTGTGATCATTACCATTTTTCAGATCATCTAAAATAGCAGTCTCTGTGTGATCTTGGCAACTTCGGTATTCCTGACCCACTGTTATATTTTACTTTCAGGGGCCACATGCATAATATGAATAAAATAATGGGGGAAAGTACAGAATTTCCCAGAGCTACTTGAACTTGAATATATGTGTTTTTGTACATATATACCTTGATGTTATATTAAGTAAGTCCTTAATATTTCAATATCTCTTCAATAATAGAGAAGGAGAAATGGAAGTTTACTCCAAATTTTATCCCGAGTCCCAAATAAATAATCTTTTGTCTTTTCACTCTTCTTTCTCCAATCCTCCCTAATGTCATAGGTCACATTCTGGCTCCCAAACCCATTATAAGATCTGAAGGATCCCATATGTCTTTAGAGCAAAATTTTCATCTTTTAGACCACTGATGCTAATTCTTCATGAACCTAAAGGAAGGTGATTTCAATTCATTCAGTTTCATGAGAGGAATTCTGTGAGATTTTCTTCTTGAATTTACAAAAAAAATAAAATGCAAGTATATCATTTCTGGAATGGTGCCAGAGTATATGACCTTAAGATCTCATGGCCATTTCTTCATGTCCCTGCAGATTAGCTTTTAAATGACCTACTGTTACAGAGCAGACATCCACTTAAAGATTGAATTATAACTACTATAGAATTTGTGGCAATTGGCAAAAATATTCCTATTATATGAAATTTTTATGATGGATGCTGACAAAATAAAGAATTAAAGAAACACATTTTTAATTCCTTTTTAAATCAGGTCTCATTTTACAGGGTAAATTCCTCTGAATAAAGCTAATTCTCCTTTTAACAAGGTCATCTCAGTATATTTATCATTCAGTCATGTCAGAAAACAGATAACTATTTAGTATAGTCTTCTGAGTACTCCCTCAAGATAATTTTGTGTCTATTACATCAGTTTTCAGTCTTTCTCTTTTATTCTTATTGTACAAAAAGAAAGGAGGAATCAAGTCATGAGGCCTATGGATTGTGGTCCCTGCCAAAAAAGTTGTAAATATATACAAGTTGACGTGTGGACAAAGCGGTTTCCAAACCTGTCCTTTCATTCATTCATTTGTTCTTTCAGCAAATATTTCTTGAGAATCTAATATGAATTGCTAAACTAGGTACTGGGAGCTCTTGTGTACAAAATTGACACCAGAGTCCATGCATATGGTTTCCACTTTAATGGAGTTTTAATGGATGGATAAAGATGATTAACAATGAATTAACAAGACAATAAACAAATTAGTAAGAAAATATCAAATGGCACTATGTGTTATGTAGAAAATTAAAGATATATAAACTTCATTTGGGTTCTGATTAAAAACCTAATTGTAAGAACAACTTTTAATTGAGAAAAACTGAACACAGACTATGTATTTGGTGATATTAAAGAACTAACGTTAATTTTGTTAGCTGATAGTGGTTGTATGCTAATATTAAGAGAGTTAAGCCCTTTATTGGAGACACATATTGGAGTGCTTACAAGCCAATTTGCAAGGACTTGCTTAAAACTATCTCAAAAAAAGAGTGGGGAGAGAGGAAACAAGGATGGCAGGGAGACAGTGGTTATTAGAGCTGGGTGGTGGGCACAACAGAGTCACTGTACTATTTTTTCCACATTAATGTGTTTTGAAAATATTCTTACAAGTATAATAATAATAATAATATTATATTGCATGAGTGTGAAGAGTTATTTCCTGAGCACTTACAATATGAAAGCTGCTTTACATGCATCATTGTTATGACCGCTCCCAGAATGATGATGCCACACACACACCAAGAGGGTATGGAAAGATTTATTATTTAATCATAAAACTATTTGGGGAGAGCAGGGCAGGCTCCTCCCCACCCTGGTCTGACACTGGCTTGGTGTCTTCATTGTGTTGGAGGTGGGGCAGGATAAGGGTACCCATGTGTAGATGGGGAGTGTGGCTCCAATCTCCCATCAGCTCCAAAGGAGCATTGGGCTTTCTTACCATTATTCCCAGATTTGGGACACAAGGGAAAGAAGGAACAATCACACCTCAAAATTTGAAGTCAAACTATTACATTTCCCGTATTTGACCAGCATCATAACTCTCTAAGTATGAAAGTAGTTCAGAGAGGAGGACATTGAGGTTTAGCGAGGTTAAGATACTTGTCAAGATCATCAAGGTAACAACATTAGAACCAAAAGTGACTGTCCTAAGCACACACTGTGCTTTATTTATTTCTTCCTTTTACATGGGGCCTGAGGCACTTCCACACCCAAGGATCACATTTGAACCACACTCCGCCCCAGGAAATTCAGTGGAGCCTATTGTGCCCATATCCACTGGAGGAAATTAAGGCCCAGACCAGACAGATAACAGAATCAGTAAAGATGGCAGATGTGAGAAGCACACAACCTTCTCTACTGGCAAATTGTTTTTCCACTGAATCAATTAGGAGGTTTGGGGTTGCAAGCAGCAAAATGGCTAAACAACAAGAATTGCACCATAACCCCTAACAGGAAGTACAGATGTGGGGCCAGATCCAGGGTGAGTGGATTCAACAGTTCAACAAGGCCCTCAAAGCTCCAGCTTCTCTCCTGGTTTCCACCTTGCCACCTCGGTGCTGGTCTCATTGATAGGCTGGTGGCAAGAGGGACACAGATGTCACAGCCACATAGAGAACATGAGAAAGAAAAAGAGAAATTCCCTGAGAGAGAAAATTCCCTTAATAACCCTCCAGCAGTGTATTGTTGGCCAATGGGCTGCGTCCTATTCCCATTCCTGCACTACTCACTGAAGACCTTAGAGCCATGCTAAACTGCTACAGACATTTGATCTCAGGCTGAGAAGACAGTAGGACACACTGAAAGTCTACACTAACCCGAGGCGGCAAGCTCTACTTCGCTCAAATAGATTGTGCCACACAAGAGTGCCAGCCTTGTGATGCCAGACTGTTGACTTTGTTACAAGACAGAAATCTAGATTTTTTAAATCTGGATTTATAGATGTTGGCAACAAAATCAATTTTTAAAAATGAATTACAGGTCAATATGCTATCGCTCAAACAAAACAGGTCTGTTGGTTAAAAGGGGTGTTTGCCTTGCCAGTGAGCAACCTCTGGGCAAAAGCATCACAGAGATTCCAATTCAGAGGTCTGACGTGACCGCTGAGCTGTGCGCTTCTCACAAGCTCGGTGGAGCTGCTGGTCCATGGACCACACTTGGAGTTTGCTGCTTTCCTCCCATTTTGTCTTGCTTTTCTCCACCCTATGGAAGACTTTATAAGGTCCAGTAGTTCATAGTCCTGGTTGGAGCAGCCTACACCTCCTCTCTTCTTCTCTCACTGAGCACCCATCCTTCCTGCCTACTGACACCCCTCTTGTCTTCTTCCGGCCTTCACATTTTAGGAAACAAACTGGGTTCCCAGGTTGGCCATCAATGCCTTTTTCCTACCCTCCTCTCCAAATGAAATGAAATGAAACACACCATGATACATAAAGGCAGAAAGAACTTCAAACAAGCTGGTTCATTATTTCCCTCCACAAAGTAGGGAAGGGCACAAACAAATAAACACAACATTGCAGAGGGGAAGCCAGCACAGCCTGAGCATGGTTTTCGCCAAGCAGTGACCTCTTTCTGTGAATTAAATGCCCAGAGCCTCATAGTCTCATCTGGTCCTGATTTTCAATCGGCAGTAAGCTGATATGTTTTTTTTTTTCACTTTCATTATAGCTTGTTTTCATCTAGTTTATATTTCCAAACGTACTGGTTTTCAAGCCTGGACTGTCATATTTTTTAAAAAATACAACTTCAAAAAAATGTAGGCTAGCCGACCCAAAGGCACCAGGGAGGGGGCCCAGCCGTTGGCTTGTGGGAACTCATTGGAGAGTTTTTATTCTCTGAGCTAATCCCATTGGGAGTCACTGAGTGGGTAGGTGAGTAGAGATTGAGCATGAAGGAGCCCAGACTGCCTTTCTCCCCACTGTGTGGAGTGGCATGCTGAGCAGAGAGAGGAGAAATCCATAAAGGCCTCCACATCCTGCACACTGGGCAAAACGGTCAATCTTACAGTGGACCTGTCAACCTGCCAGATGATAGAGAAAAGGCTGAACTCTTCCAGCCAGTGAGAGTAGAGGCCCATGTTTGTGCACAGAAAGGAACAGCCAAAGCCCTTCCCTCTGACTAAGTCTCAGAAGAATTAGTCAGCAAATGGAATGAACACAATTGGGATGAGCGATGGACATTCCCAGCACCCACCCCGAGGTACAGGGACAACACACCCTTCTACTGGAGGAAGACCATCCAGGGTGACCCTCACAGATGCATGCCAGGCCTCCAGCTGCATCATCAGTGGAGGGTCTGAGCTCATTCCCATGGGCAGGTACCTCCCTCCTCTGAGCTCTCTGCAGCTGGGCCAAGGCAGTCTTTCCTCCCCACTGCGGGAGGTATGACTTTGACCATGGGGGAGTGTGGTAAACAACTTGCAAGCTCTCCAGAGTGGAGCTCAGTACCTAACAGTTGGTTCTTCAGGCAGCTCAGGCTGCTCTCAAGTCTGGAAGGAGATGTGATGAACTGGGATTCATCACAAGGCAGCTTCCATTTTCTGTGGCTCCTCTGCACAGTTCCAGGATGGGCTTTCTCCTTTACAGAAGTGACTCAGAATATAAATCCAAACAGGCTCTGCCTCCAAGTTTAACTTTCATGTAGCAGCATTAAAAAATAAATATTTGAAGTGTTGCTCTTCCCGGTCTCTCTGAAGTCTCTTTCCTCCTGGCTGATTCCAAGTCTCATTCTTTCTTCTTCTCTCCATCTCTTTGGCCAAGGTTCTTGTCATCCCTGGGTGGAAGCCCTCTCCCTTCTGAGGATGCTTTAAATCTTTGCTGCCTCTTCCCTTCTTGAAACTTCTATCGGGTATCAAGTTCGAAGTAAAAAAAAAATTTCCCCAATCTTTTAGTAAATGTCTTTTGGTAGTCTTACTCTTTATTTTTACACACATGAGCGCACAGGCACACACCTCTTCTCACTTTTATCTATCTATCTCCCCCCTCTCACTTTCTCTCCTCTCTTGAACTTCAGAAATCTAGGACTGTATAATCTAGTTCTATATATAATGTTAAAGAAATGTGTCTTATCATAAAATTAGAAAAAAAAATTAAGACAACCAGACATTAAGTATGAGTTCTTCATAATGAGTAGTAAGACTGGTTGACTTGTCAGGCTTTGCTGAACACTGCATTTTAGAGGAATTGTCTCACCCATTCCTCAAATAATTTTGTGAGTAAGGATCCACATCGTGCTCGCTTGGGGATTCGGAAAGGTTAGGCACTTAGGCTGAAGTTGCACAGCTAGTGGGTGATGTAACCACAATTTCATCCCAGTAGCCAGCTCCAGGGCCCCTCCTTGAAGCATACACTATGTTAACTCCTCCTCTCACTCAAAGGTTCAGGAAAGGATCTGATAACCTCTCCAAAGCTCAGGGTGAGATGCTAAGCCTGCAGTTCAGCTCAGGTACTTGGGTTGTGAGAAACGTTCAGAGCTCTGACACACAGGGACACATTATTCTATCAGGAATCAAGATGTCTAATGGGAATTAAGACGTCTCATAACAGAGCAGTCATCCTCAATCTAGGCTGCATTCAGACCTGGAGCTTTTAAAAATCCCAATGCCCCAGCCATACCCCAGCATGGGATTACATCAGAAGATCAGGTGGAACCCAGGCATCAATATTTACAAAATCTCCCCTGGTGATTTCAATGTGTTACTAAGGTTGAGAATCACCAATATAGTGAAATGTCAGCCTTCCTTTCGGGCTGAATTATATTGCATTGTATGAGTCCACCACATTTTGTTTACCCATTCATCTGTTGATGGTCACTTGGATTGATGGACAGTTTTGACTATTGTGAATAATGCTATGATAGATAAAGGTATATAAATAGTTCTTTGAGACTGTATTTCAATTATTTTGGATGTATACCCAGAGGTGGAATTGCAGAATCATTAACTGTGTCACTTTGAGCAACTCATTTAAATTTTTCTGAGCATCTATTATTTCCTCATTAGTAGAATTCATACTTATTAAACATGGTTCCAGGTGCTAGGGATACTGCAGTGAACAGGAGACATAAGATTCCTATTTAGAAGGAGACACAATTCCTACTACCAGCTATCCTAAAATGAATGAGATTACTGAGGTTTTTTCACTTTCATTAAAATTTTGAGCTAAAAAGGTTTGACCTTCTCACTAGAACTTTGTACCAAGAAACAACATGAGTTTAAGTGGGAGTCTGAGAGTTATAAATGAAAAAGGAGGGAGCTCCCATATTCTTTCTTTGAAGGAAGAAAACCTGAGTCCTGGAATTTTAGTTAGATAAGGAAATTGTTGATCTGAGCCATGTTTTCCTTTGGGCATGGTATTAGCAAGAATGCATCACAGGACCTAATGAAACATTTAAAATATATTTTTCAACAAAAAGGGGAAAAACTATCCCAAAGCTCATACATACATAAATATGCTGCATGTTTAAATGAATTTCAGGAAAACTGTTGAGACAACTATATATATATATATATATATATATATATATATATATATATATGTGTGTGTGTGTATATATATATATATCCTCAGCTTGTCAAAAATCACTATTTAGTCATAAGAGAAAGAGTCTCAAATGATTAAGAAATCTCTAACATCCAAATTCAAGAGCAATGAATGACTTAAAGACTTGTCCAGAATTTTTTGTGAAGAATGAATTGTATACTAATTAATTAAATTCCCTTAATTAAATTATTTCCTAAAGCAGTAGGAAGGAAGGTGAAGTATAAATGATAAGAGATTTACATGGCAGTGGACTAGGAATTCTCCATTCAGGAAACTTTTGAGAGAGAAATTATTCTTTTAAAAAATATGGAAAAACACAACAGACAATAAACAACCCCATGATTCAGTCTTTCATTGTTGTTGTTGTGAATCATCCTTATTGAATGAAGTGCAATAAAATACACAAGCATTCCATGAATTTGGATTAATGCGTATACTGGTGTAACAACCCACCCCAATCAAGTTATCAAACATTTTCATCATCCTGGAAAAGTTCCCTAATGTCCCTTTTCAGTCACCCCACTTCTAGCCCCAGGCAAACACTGATCTGATTTCTATCACTATATATTGTCTAGAAATTCAATTAAGTAAAACCTACAGTGTATACTTTTTATTTGGTCTGGCTTCTTTTTGCTCAGGATTTGTCCATGCTGTTGCATGTATCAGTTTATTCTTTTTATTGCTGAGTTGTATTCCTTTGTACAATCATGTCACAATGTTTTTATCTATTCTCCTGGCTTGTTTTCAGTGTTTGACTATTACAAACAAAGCTGCCATAAACATGTACAAACCTTTTGAGAACGTAAGTTTTTATTTCTTTGGGGGAAATATCCAGGAAACAAATTGCAGGCTCATAGAGTAGACGTTTTAACATTATGAGAACCTATTAAACTGTTTTCCTGAGAGGTTGTGAAATTTTACACTCACACCACCAAGGTATGAGATTTTCAGTTGCTTCATATTCTTGCTAACACTTGGTATTCTCAACCTTTTAAACTTTATCGTTCTGGTGGATGTGTAGTAATATCTAGTTGTGTTTTTAATTTGCAGTTCCCTCATGAGGAATAATGTTGAACATCTTTCATGAGCTCAGTGGCTATATTAGTCAGCGTGGGCTTCCATAACAAAACCATGGACCGGGTGGCTTAAACAACAGAAATGTAGTTTCTCACAGTTTTGGAAGCTGTGAGTCTGAGATCAGGGTGCCATCATGGTTAGGCATTCTTTCTGGCTTGCAGTCAGCCATCTTCTGGCTGTGTCCTCACAGTGGGGAGGAGGGGTCAGGGGGACGGGGGAGATGGAGCTCTTTGGAGTCTGTTCTTACCTGGATGTTAATCTCATCAGATGAGGGTTCCACCCTTATGACCTCATTAATCCTTATTATCTCCCCAAAGCTCCATTTCCAAATACCATCACATTGAGCATTAGGACTTTAATATATGAGTTTTAGAGGGACACAAACATCCAGCCCATAACATCAGCCATTCCTTTAAGTTCTATTTTGAATTCTCTATTCAAGTCTTTTGCCAATTTCTGCATGGGGTTATCTGTCTTCTTATTATTAAATGGTAAGTGTTATTTATACATTATGCATAAAAGTCATTCATCAGACATGTTTATTGCAAATATTTTCTATCTATTAGGACATGCCTATGCATTTCCTCAATAATATTATTTGAAAAGCAGAGGGTTCAAATTTAATCACATATATTTAATTTGGGTTTTTTTCCCTTTTTATATTAGTGCTTTTGAGTCACATCTAAGAAATGTCAAAGTCATGAAGGTTTTCCCACATGTCTTCTAGAAGTTTTATGTTTTTAGCCTATGTATTAGGTTTGATATTTTCTAGCTTTTATAGTTAGGTATAAAATTCAATTTGAGTTCTTTTATATATATATTTTATTGATTTTTTACAGAGAGGAAGGGAGAGGGATAGAGAGCCAGAAACATTAATGAGAGAGAAACATCGATCAGCTGCCTCCTGCACAGCTCCCACTGGGGATGTGCCCGCAACCAAGGCACATGCCCCTGACCGGAATTGAACCTGGGACCCATCAGTCCGCAGGCCGACGCTCCATCCACTGAGCCAAACTGGCCAGGGCTCATTTTTATCTATGTCATGGAATAAGGGCTGAATTAAGTAAGTTAAGGCATTTGACACTACCAGTAAGTGGATGCTCAATGAGTGTTAAATTCTAAATTTTCACTTTTATTAGCAACTAACGATATTAAATGCCATAGTTACCCATTTATTACAAAAACTGAGAAGATTCACATTAAGGGGGAAAAGCCAGAAGAGGACACATCAAAACTAAGAACTTTTTCTTTGCAAGAAGCTTTCCTTCACTGGCACAGTTGGTGACTATCTGATCTAGGTTGCCACCAAAATCCACTTGGCCTATCCCCAAAGGAGCCTGCAAAGAGTTCCCATATAGATGGATCCAGTTCTTGCCTCTCTCTGCCCAAGGCCATTCTCTGGCTGTAAATCTATCAACCTAAGACAGGCTGGAAAGTCTCAGGTGGAGGATAACATCTCAGGAGCAACCTTTGACATGGGGACAGGAGCTGGCAAATGCACGCCTGAGCTGCCTCATCCTCCAAGGGACAATTTTCAGTTGGGTTATACAGTGACTCAGAGGGTGCCCAGCAGGGTTGAGCCCTATGGAGTTGCTCTGTTCCCTCATAACCCTTCACTGGCTTTCTTCCCTTGCCTTCCCTCCCATACTTCCCCCATTTCCTCAATGTGCTTCCTGAGATCCACTCACAAAAAAATCTACTTGCTCCAAAATTCTCACCTGAGGGTCTGCGTTTGAGGGGAACCTCATCTAAATCAGACACTGGCCTCAGAAATGCAAAGGTCTGGACACACATGAGTGCCTCCAATAATAGGTGATCCTCTCTCGAGAAAGAAGTGAGGAAGGAGAGAGGCAATGTATTCCAAATCAAGAGCTCAGTTTAGAAATAAAGTAGAGACAGTCACTCAAAGTGGGCTTTGTTCTCAAACCCTCCATGGGATCATACCCACAAAATTCAAAAGTCTTTGCTCTGGACATTTCTAAGCCAAGTGTGTCAAGGGTCTTGGTGAAAACACCTTGCTCAAGGTGTCAGTCTCATGAGATAGTGGAGTCGTGTCTGGGATGGTGCCTGCTTCTTCTCTGAGAAACAAGCCACAAGCCATCAGCCGGAGCAGAGGGGACATCATCCCAGACACGACAATTTTGCCATACAGATGGTTTTCTTTGAAAGAGCTCAGCAAATACATTTCTCTCACTTGGGAACTTCAATAGAAGATAATTATTCTTTTCTGCCTCATAATATATATTAAAAATGTTTAAATGTGGTTTTCCAGGGATTTCTGCCAAATATTTTTCTGCACCAGATCCAGCTTTACTTAATTTTATATGGCCTGCCTCGTCTAGTATAAAATACCCTTTCATGCAGCATGAATTTGCTACACAGGCTAAAATATAACTCCTGTATATTAAAAACCTAATTTAAAAAGTCTCCAAAGTTAGGGAGTTCTGCCCTGGGACCTGTGTTAGGAGGAGACAGCCACTGAAGGAACTGGAGCCCTCCTCAGCGTACCCTTCTCTTGGCTCCTCACTGCCACCATGAAACAAACTGCCACAAGACGGTCACGGTCCAGCAAAGGCAATGCACATCAATGCACATCCCAGGAAGGCTGTTTCAGGCAAACAGTGTACTTTATGACCACCAGGGTATACAGTATGGCAGCCACTCTGTTTCATGACCTTTTCTGTTTTCATGAGCTTCTGCCAACAACTGGTAATGAGCACAAAAGCCTGTGCGAAATGCTGCCTTCGTTGGTGTGTTTGTGTTGGCTTTCTTCAAATCGGCTGATTTCCAGATCTCATTCTCCACCCCACCTTAGTTATATTTATACTGTTGTGCAGAACAAACTGGGATCCGTATTTAAATATGAAATGCTTTGTAGCCAGTCCTGCAAATCTCTTTATCGGGGTCTCGCACATTAACGCCCTTCACAATTGACCCACAGGCCGATTGTTTCACACAAGGTTTCCACGGGGCCGCTTTCACGCACTCACAGCCCTGTTTTTACTTTTCTTAGCTTTCCTGGACAATCAAAAGGAAATGGAACCGAGCCGGCTTGCTGAAAACTGGAGCTGCCCCAGTGTCTCCTCCTACCTCTGTCTCGGGTTTTGTTTTTCTTCTTCTTTTTATTCATTTTCCGCCATTACTTCTGTTGGTAGAGAAGGCAGAGCCAGAGTATGCAGCTCAACTCTCTCGATCCTGTGTCTGCTGCTTTTCCCGCCTGGCTCTGAGTCCATGTGAAGATTCATTGTGGCCAGTCTTGCCTTGCTTTCATAGCAAATGTGTTCTCTGTTGATTCACAAAAGCAATGCAAAGAGGTGTGTGTGTGTTTTGACAGTAGTGGTCAGATGAGAGGGGAGGGAGATAAAAAAACCAAACCTATTTCTTTTTTTTTTTAAATCTTTAAATTCTTCCTATTTCTTAATATAATGGAAACATCCAACTTAGAAAATATAATTGTCCTCACCCTCTTTAATTTGGGGGTTGCTTTAACTTAGGAAGTCGCAAGGTCCCACACTACTTTCTTCCTCTCTCTTCCCATTTACTTCTTTGAAGAGAAGGCTTGCACACTGCACCGCTGAAGCAGGAAGACTTACCGCACCCAAGGCACTTTCTTTGACAGAATGTTCCCACAAGGTGCTGTGGCTTGATTCCTTTTCTGAGAGCTAGACACTGACTGTAGCCACTAAGTACACAGTGTGTACACATGACAGTATTGATGTCTGTCTCATATGATGGTTGTGAAGACTTAATAAACTATCACAAGTAAAACACAGAGCACAGTGACTGTGCAGAAATGTCAATCATGATCATCAGGAATCAGGAATCATGCTGAGATTTAAGGCATCCAGGGACTAAAAATGAGGGTCTCTACTATGGTTAATATAATAATCAGGAGTCCAGGTATTGGAATGGAGTACATCTGCCTGCAAACCCTCACTCTGCCACTTCTATTTATATGACCTTGGGCAAGTTATCTAAGCTCTTTAAGCCTTAGTGCCCTCATCCGTAAAATGGGACTAATAAATTAACTATCTTAAAGCGTTGCTATAAAGATTATGTTTATAAATGTACTTAACACAGTGTTTTTCATATCAGTGTATGCTTATATGCTTTACATATCAATGTATGCTTTACATATAATATATGGTATATATTATTAATGGTACTTGCCTATTTAATGTGTTTCTAATAAGAACATAATCCAAAATTAGCCCACAAATGCTTATATACTCATCCGTGCACCTTAAAGACACCACTTATTTTCATAACCAATTGGTTTCATGGCAAGCACATTCTTTAATCCTGGGAAAGCTTTCAAACCAAGATGTTACCACATCACGTGGGAATTGAACAGGAGGAGAACCAATCAGCCAGAGAAACTAATTCTGGGCTGAATTTTCCTGGGAGGAATTTGGATGGAACATTAATGAAAGTATGCAATCCTTCAGTTGTAACAAACAGACCCCACATTGCATTGGTGTAACACAACATACAGTTATTTACTGATGTGTCATAGTCCACAGGGAGGGTTTGCCGTTAGTCATTCAGGGACCTGGGCCCTCCTCTCAATTGGCTCCACTATCTTTTAAATCCTTCAAGTCTTCAACTAGATTGTTCCCATCCCTGCCATAGAAAAGGAAAGAAAGAATATTAGAGGATCATAGAAGACATTTTAGGGGCCAGTCCTAATGTGGAATACATCACTCCGCCTGTATTCCAGTCCATTATATGCTGCTCTCTACTTCAAGGAATATTGAGAATCATTGTCTTCCTGGGTGTTTAGAGATTTTTGTATTACTTGGCACTGTCTTTGCCTCATGAGGATTAGAAGAGTTCACTTTACATCTGTCAACCCAATTTTAATTCATTAAGAAACAGCAACTACATATTTCTATGAAAATTCTTTATCCAGGCTGAATACTTTATCCTTCCAAAGGGTGACTGTATAAATTTTGGTCCAACTTGAGACAATTTTGAGAGTGAAAAAGATGTTAAAAATAAATAAAGTGAAATAATATCTTGAAATGTTTTAAGTTAACCAAAATATTTATTTGAATTTATTGGTAGAACTAAAAAAGACAGTCTGGCCAAAACTTTTTGAAAAATAAAATTTTTAAAAATTAACATAGAATATATCCATATTTTTATTTAAACAAAATATTTTTATCTGAACATCAAAAAAATAATTTAAATAAATAACAGGCAAAATAATTCCCTTGTTATTTATTTATATATGTTAATCAGTCTCTTATACCATGTTTTTCAACATTATTTCATATTTTTTTTTGTTTTCATAAAATGTCAGATCTTTTTCAAAATTGATGACTAAATTATGTGAAACATTTTATTCTTTTAAAGAGAAAATCTCTTTACAGTTACTGTGTTACCAGCCAAGCCCATAGAATATTTAAATTCTATTAAATAAAGACCATCTTAGTCTGCTCAGGCTACTATACCAAAACACAGCAGCCTGAGTAGCTTAAAGAACAGAAATTTATTTCTCATGGTTCTGGAGGCTAGAAAATCCAAGAGCAAGGTGCCAGGTAATTGAGTTTCTGGTTAGAGCTCTCTTCCTTGTTGTTAATAGCTGGCTTCTTTCTGCGTCCTCACAAGGCAGAGGGGGGAGAGCAAGCTTCCCAGTGTCTCTTCTCATAAGAACACTAATCCTATTGGATCAGGGCACATCCTTATGACCTCATGTAACCTTAATCACCTTCTTATAGGCCCTAACTCCAAATATAGTCACATTGGGTGGTAGGACTTCAACAGATGAGCGGGGGAGGGGTTCCACAATTCAATTCAAAACAAAGGCCATTATCAATGCTACTACTTTTTTATTGAAATATTAAAAATTTTTCAGCACAAATAATTTCACAGGGACTGAATTTGCCTCTCTTTGAATATTTTTTAGGCAAATATTTTATGAGCAAAGCTTTTCCAAAATAAAAAACTTAATTTTATTTATAATACATTTGTATGTTTTGCCAAACTAAGCTGCTACAAGATTATGGATCTTTTCAATTTCATCTTATTCCAGTATATGGAATACAACTTTGTCCAGTTAAAAATAGGAGGTCTATCAATAGATTCTTCCCACCAGGGTTTTCCCATAGCATAATCTTGCACACCATTTGAGCTCTCATTGTTTCTAGCAGATATAATGCATAGAAATAAGCTTAAGTGTCTTCCTGTCTGCAAGTTTTATTGTCAACAAACTCAAGTCTCTAAAAGCTTCAACCGCTGAAGTTTTCTTGAGACTCTACTCATTGAATAATTTGATTTAAAGATTCCCAACTGGTTTTGAACAAGATGCGAACAAATTGAGAAAACTTATTTACAAAAAGTAGTTTGCTTTCATCCGAATAAACTTGCAAAATCTTGACTTAAAATCCATAAGCTAGGTGAGAGAAAAAACAAAATGTGAAGATAACCACTTACACTAATCTCCTGTTTGAAGCCTGCCCTGGAGCAGTAGTGAGGCCTGTCCCCTGGGCCACAGCACAACTGGCTGGTACACTGAGTGTTCAGCAGGAGCAGAGTCTTGAGTTTTTCTCCCAGCACTATGTGCAGAGGAAGTTTGTCAACTATAGCCACTCCTTACCTGCATGCGTTGTACATGCTGTCCTAGGAAGGGAAATGTTCATTTTGGTCATCTGGAAAGAGTTTGGAAAAGAAAAATGGGTCATCTCTGTTCCATTCAGATGTGACTACTTATTAAAAATGCTGTTTACTCCACATGTGAGATTACTCACTGCTAGGCAAGATCATGGGAGAAGTGAAAATATAATGTGAAGGTCTTCTAAGTCTATCCCAGACTATTTTAATATAAATATTGATAATAATTCTTCACTCAAAGGAAGATGTCAGGGATGAATGTTAACCTGGATGAAAAATAGAACAACAGGTATAAACCAGGAATATCCAGGTTAACCAGTACATACAGTCACCTAAGTTTTGTATGCCTTCACGGCTGTAAGTTCTTTGGAGCTTTTACCATGAAGATAAGTAAAGTATCCATCTTTCAGTTTACTCCCAATGGAATCTGCATAGCAAACAGGACCCACTGTGTCCTGATGAAACCTCATTGCTCTATTCTCAGAATGGGCTTTACTGACCATCACTGCTCTCTTCCAGAGCCATCATTCCCCAAATTCCACATGTAAGGGAGAAGGTATAAAAACAGGCTAAAATCCACTAGAGCCCTCAAGTCTGGAAAAATGAGGTATAGAGGGGTAATGAATATACTCTTAGCACTCATAAAGCAGGTGTAGGGTGCAGCAGCAGGTGCTGGGTGAGATGTGGTGGGCATGAGTGCAGAATCTTAGTCACAGTGTTTTTATTTCTGAGTATATTCCACATGATGCTTGGAATTTTAAGGTGGGCAAAGTCCCCAAACACCTGTTCACCAAATTGTAGTTTAAATCACTAGGAGATACACTCACTGCACACAATCTCAAAAGCTCAGAACAACTAGTTTTAGGACAAATTAATGAAATCCAACGTTAAACCCCAGATAGCAAATCCTGATATTATTTAAGAACTAGTTTAAATTGAAGAAAGAATCAGTTTCAAGAAAAAGATGTAAAACAAGCATGCCATTTGGTTGTAGCGTATTGCTGCAACTCTGTCCCTAAAATATATCTTCTAGCAGCTTTCAGATCTAGATCATAGTCTGCATTTAATTAATATGATTTTTATTTTATTTTTAAAGCTGTCATCAGGAAACCGGGAGTCATTCATTTACTTCTCCATTCATTCAACTCTCATTTGGCAAACACCTTTGGAGGCAAATGGCACTTCAGGCTCTGTAATGCCACCCTATTTTCCAGAAGAAAACCCTGTTAAGACTGTGGGATGTTCCTTAGATATAACCAAGGGGATAATCACAGTATTTAACAATGGTAGAGTATGGGCACCAGCCAATCAGAATGACACCCTTCTATAGACTCAGTATTTATATTCTCTAAAATTCATATGTTGAAGCCTAATTCCCACTGTAATGGTATTTGTAAATAGAGCCTTTGACTGGTGATTAGATTATGAGGATGGAGCCCTGATGAATGAGATCAGTGCCCTTCTAAGAAGAGACCCCAGAGAGCTCCCTCACCCTTTTCATCCTATAATGACACCGTGAAAAGACAGCTATCTATGAAGCAAAAAGTGGGTCCTCAACAGACATTGAATCTACAGAATCCACAGGTACCTTTATCTTGGACTTCCCATCCTCCAGAATTCTGATAAATAAATGTCAGCTGTTCAAATCATACAGTCTATGGTATTATTATAGCAGTGGTGCATATATCCAATGGAACATGACTCAGTTATAAATAGAATGTTACCATCTACAGCAACATGGATGGACCTAGAGGGTATTATGCTAAGTGAAATAAGTCAGACAGAGAAAGACAAATGCCAGATGATTTCACTTATATGTGGAATCCATAAAACTAAATAAATGAACAAGCAGAATAGAAACAGAATCATAGATACAGAGAACATTTTGATGGTTGCCAGATGGGAGGGGATAGGTGTGTAAAAAGTAAAGGGATTAAGAGGTACAAATTGGTAGTTACTGAATAGTCATGAAGATGTAAAGTACAGCATCGGGAATATAGTCAATAATATTCTAATAACTATGTATGGTGTCAGATGGGTACTAGATTTATCAGGGTGGTCACTTCATAGGTTATATAAATATGTAATCACTCTGTTGTACACCTGAAACTAATATAATATTATAATCCGCTGTAATTGATTTTTCTGGTGAAGTAGTCTTCTATGTGCTCACTCTGGGACTCAGGCTCCTTCTATATTATAGCTTGACCCTCCTTTAAGTCCTAGGGGTTCTCACATTCAGATAGCATATGGAGGAAAAGAAAAGAGATGGTTCTTAAGAGGGTTTTATGAGCCAGGCCTGGAAATAGCACCTATCATTTGCTCACATTCCATTGGGCAGAGCTCAGGCACATGACCACATCAAGCTGTAAAGGAAATGCAGTCCACCTATGTCCCAAAGATGAAGTGAGAGCAAAGATATGGACAAATCTTTGCCACAGAATCTTGGCGGACTTTATACAGAATCACATTACTGAGAGTTGGCTCTTAACTGCTCTTTAGTAAATTACTTCATTCCAAAAATGTGATCAATAAAATAACACACCCACTTTTTGTTTATTGTTAAATAAGAGATGATTTTAAAAGTGTTGCTCATGCAAAGGAGTACCCAGAGTCTGAAATTCTGACATTCACTGTAGCTTGTTAAAGAAAAAGCTGCTAGAGACAGGAAATCTGGTTCAGAATAGACTATTGTCCCACCACAATATTCTGCACTATTTCCATCTCTTCCACAAAATTAGCCTGGGATTAGGGGGCAGGGAGTCTACAAGTAATCATTTGCTGTCCTTTGTCTGATGGATAGCAAGTCTAGCTATGATTCTGGCATCACAGATACATTGAGGGAAAAACATTTCTCTGCTTCCCACCTCCCCAATGGATTTCTTTTCCCGTTTATTTTCATAAAAGAACCTTTGGGAAAATGGACTTATCAAATAAATAGATGAGTTTGCCCTATATATTTTCCCATGATACATTTCAAATACACACACACACACACACACACACACACACACACACAATTAAACAGAAAGCAAGACCCATCCATCCACATTCCAAGACATGCTCCAGTTACTAAATCATTGCAGAGCATTGCCAGGATGCAGAGACCACGACTTGGACCAGAATCTGCCTATTTCAATATGTTCCAGTTAGTTAGTTGATACTGAAGACTGACCAGCCAGTAAGTAGCCAATGGACTTTGCCACGCAACCTGCATGGAGGGCACTATGGCATCTTATTTGCTGTAAATTGCAGCTCTTTGAACCACAGAGTGTGCCTCTGAACAGCTGAGATTACAAAACAAAGCCTGGAATGCACATACCCTCATTCACTGTTTTCACATTTCTGTTTCCAAAATGTTTGGCTACATTTTCTCCCCCACCCCCAGCTCCTTCTTAAGGACAAAGAAACCTAATTCTCACAAAATGATTGGTTTTCAAAATATGTTAAGCATTTAGAGGTTTATTAGAAACAGTTTTAGTTCCTCATTAATCTAAAGCAAATTATTATTGATTTATAACAGACGGCTCATCTGATATCCTTCAGGCAGTCATAAAAAAATAGTCTGAGCATTAAAAATGGTTGATGTCTTTCTGGCAATAGCAACTAAACTCAGTCAATGACAGCCCCTTCCAAGTGGATGAAAAATAGCCCATTCTCACTGTGTGTTCTGCTCGCTTATGTGTAAGTGTTCCAAATAACCTGTGTTCATATGCATTTATTTTTATATTGGACTCATTTATCAGAGAGCTCCAGATACCCCATTCGCACCAGAGTGTTTTTCAAAGGGAAAAAGAACACTTACTAACACTACCATGTGCTTTTAAACTGGACGTTGTTTCGTTACATTAAGTTTTTTACTAAAACTCATGAGAGTTTTCATTACTTTTAAGCAATCCCAATTACAGCTTGACGTCTGCCTTGCACTTGCTGGCTAAGAGCATCAACTCTTCGTCAGACTGCCCAGTCTAGGTCCTAGCTCTGCCATTTGAGCAACTTACCTTTCCTTCATAAACCTCCGTTTTCTCCTCTGTAAAATGGGAATGTCAAGAATGCCTACATCTAGGATGGAATTTAAACGGAGTTCCTAATTTTATCATAGCACCAGACATGTAGAGACTTCTTTATTAATATAAGCTATTGACACAGGCCAATTAATAGGTAAATATTAATAGCTTTGCATACCCCCTGCCTACTAAAGAGTATTATGCTTTGCCAGCTCAGTTGCTTCCTCAGCCCTGGTTCTCCCAGAAGGGTCCAACCTTGCCAGACTAGAGCAAAGAGAGAAGATAAAAGGATGCAGACCAAGATAGGCTCAGGAGTTTTTAATAAGAGGCTCTGAGAGGAATGGCACCAGTGAGGTATGTGAGGAAATTTGTTGAAAAGTAAAGGGAGATTTGAGGTTATATTCTTATGGTATGATCTTACATTCTTCACAATATTCAACAAATGTGAGTAAAGGCTTTGATTATTTTCAAATTTCTTTGTGGATGTTGGACCTTTTTGGATGTGTGTGTGTGTGTGTGTGTGTTGTATGTGTGTAACCATTATCCTGACTAGACTGGACCACACGGATTATAGAAGTATGTGTTATTATTATTATTTCTGCTATTACTATTCTTCTTTAGAGTTATTATATGTTTCAGTTTAAACTGAATGCCCCTCCCTTAATCATTAATAGCACCTTTTTTAACTTTCAAACTTATTTCAGTTTATACAATAGATGTTATGGTCACCCTCCTATTTTTGTTGCTGCTACTGCTGTCACTGCTATTACTTTTTAAAATCTACAATTGAAATAATAAATGCAAAATTTTAATTATACATCATTCTACTTGGGGAAAAAACAATTTTTATAAATTTTATTAGCATACTAATTCTTCAAACAATTAAAGCATCTAAAAATTCACTTGCCCCCAGTGCTAATTTTTGTGTGAGAAGTGACATTTTAGATACCATCCAACCCTAACTTATCCAATGAGCATATATATATATATATATATATATATATATATATATATATATTCCAAATGACACCTTCAAATATTATTTCCACTTAAAATGCCCTTTCCTCCTTAGATGCTGAGGAGACAAAGGGCAGGTATCAAAATTAGGCTAATCAGGTTTCCTATGTGGACACTTCACCCATAAGAACATAAAATCTATCTTAATATAACAAAGCCATTGACACCTCTAGATCTTCAGCCCAACAAGCATCTTAGCAGCAGGAGCCGACATCTACCCTAAGCATAAGTACCCATCAACCTCACATTACTCACTTTACTGCCCTGTTCTTTAAATAGTCATCAAGAATTACAATAGGCATAAACGGGTCAACTAGTTCACTAGGAACAAAACAGGAATAATATTCTAGGTCACAAACAGCATTACTTGTAAATCTCATGCCCTTTATGTTAGTTTTTCTTTCCAAAAAGACAAGGTTTGAAAGAATTCAAGTGGCAGTATTTACATTTTATATTAAGCATCTTAGGACACCAATTAAAGATAGTTTATTGTCAGGCCCTCAAAGTTAATGATCTTCCTAAAATATATATGAAGCACATGAAGATGTCATGGCAGGATTTAATTTTTAAAGAGAGAGAGATAAAATAAAATTCACTATGAATCTCTGAAGGCAATTTCAGTAAAATATTCATTTTTCTCTACTTGGAAATTGTTATAAAAACTTTTTCAAATAATTCCTTACAAAGGAAATGGTTTAGGGTGTAGTATGGAAATATATTCTGGCCAAATGGACTCACTTCTCTCAGTGGAAGAGAAGAGTGTGGATAAACAGGGAAAAAAATCTTAATTTTGCTGACTGAGCAAGGTTTAGCACCCTAGCAACAAATTTTTGCAGCTCTTTCTACTTTTCAAGATCTCTTCCATCTTCCTTGTATATTTGTTCCACCTCGCTCTCTCTCTCTCTTTCTTTGGTCTTCTAACACAACTTAATAAAATACATTCACTACCTTGGTAGTATCTGTGGTTATGTAATTCCATAATCATTCCTAGTTGATATGTCACAATTCATTTCACTTGCACTTAGAGTTCAGCAACAGCCCACAAAGATGTCCATGAGATTTGTCAACGATGACTTCATCACCTAAGGAAGAACACAGCAGCTTTTCAATGATTACATATGGGAGGTCCAATTCAATGACAAACAGAACCTCAAGGTTAAATGAAATCAAGTACCTCTAAAATCTAAAAATATCTCATTTCATAGGTAAGTGTGAACTGGGGAGATTGAAAATGATTCTTTGGTTTACATTGCCATGGAAAAACAGGTATTGGAGCATTGCTTTCCTGAAGTTATGATGAAATATCTAGGCAACACACCACAGGAAGTTAGACATGAGCAGAGCAAGGATGATGAGCCACTTACAGAGGGTCAGCGGGGTGGAAAGCCTCAGGTGCCTAGCAAAGGACAATTGTAGGGTGGAACCTCACCCCCAGGGTGACCTTTTCTTCCCTGGCATATCGCTGGCCATGCAGTTTAGACCCCGTACGCTTTTTTCCCTAGAGATAACCTCTAGGCCTCAGTTATATTTCAACTCTAGGCCCAGAAAAGCAGCAAAACCAGATAAGGGACGCCAAAACTGCCTTCGGGACCAGCTGCATTGACTAATGGCTCTCTGCCCTGGTGCTGACCAATCTATCAATAGAGACCTTAACCCTGAAAGGACACACCTGGAAAGCTGATGAGTATTCTGTTAAGAACTTCCACCTGGGACCTCCCCTAAAATCTCCACCCTTAGAACCCTTAGGATGGAGGACCCAGCACACTCAGGTCTTTCCTTTCTCCCTTCCACTTCCCCCATCAGGTTCTTTAACATTCATTACCTCCCAAGCTCCAAGGGCCCTTCCTTTACCCCTATAACTCGTTTCCTAAACCCACCTCTTCTACAAATTACTTCTTCCACCTTTGTGATTTTTTAAATAAGTACTCTCTTTAGTTGGTGTCTTAGTTCTGAATTTTTCATAGCCAGAACTCAAGCACTGAAGTTGCTAAATCCAGGTCTGGACTGACCCCACTGGTCTAACACCTAATGCCGTTCCTGCCACCTACAACAAAAGCAATGTGTGCAAAGCTGTGTGTGGGTGATGGCACCGAGCTCCAAGTTCTGATCTGCATATAGTCCATTGAATACAATCAGATCTGTTCAATACACAAATCTGTCCGTGTGTATATTTCCAATTCTATGGCTACTTTTACCTCCAAGACTATACCCAACTCGTCTCTTTTTATGTCATATCTAGAAAAGTTTTATTAATTCATTTTGTTCTTGGATGCTACTTTTTATTGTCTACTATGAACCCTCTATTTGTATTTTTAGCCTCATCATGAGAACATTTGGAGAATGATTCCATTTTGCTAACCTGTATTTTTTCATTGTAAATTTTTTCTCTTCATAATTTGTCTTCCAAAAACTTTCAAAATCATTCTCAGGCCATTGTCACAAAATCACATCATTTACGCATAGCCTCCAGGTCCTCCAGTTCAGTTTTAAAAGGCAATTGAGTTTTTTTCATGTTAAATTTAGAAAAAAAACATTGCAGAAGCAAACTTTGAAGAAATTCGTATTGGAAAATGATCTAGTAGGCTTCAGGCTACCGTCAAAGGGGATATAACTTCACATTTGGTTCAGTTCTTTCTTTCTGCTTCCTGAAAGCAGACCTGGCAAGGGAAATACTGAATAAAAGAAAAAATCTAGGTAATAAAAAGACAGGATCCATGAGAAAAAAATATTAAGGTGATGTGGGAATACAGTTGTCTCAGATGGGAATTAGCATAAAATTCAAGGTATGTAGATAACTTGTCCTTGGGCTGGGTGGAGAAAAATAAAGTTTAAATAAGAAAAAAACATTGTCAAAAGGAAAAATTGTGGTACCACAGGGAGTAGGTACTGGGAAAATTGCTTGAGGGTGGAACCACAATGGCAGATGGACAAAGTTAGGTGGAGCTCAGAAATAAAATGAAGCCTTTAATAGCAGGCTTGCTGGTATATACATCTCATTGTTATGTGAGACCCAAGGAATTTCTTCCATGACTCACACCCTTCTTAACAATCAACCTGATACAAGGTTAAGATGCAGGTCTTTTCAGGCTCTTTGGACTCAGAAGTATATCAAAGGCAGAAACAGCTATATTGGAAGCTTCGTCAGTAACTCCCAGCTCCTGACACCCTCTCTGTAGTGGAAATTAAAACAGAATAAATATTCTTTTTTAGTGAGTGTTTTTGATAGGAAAACTGGGCACTGGACCATAAACTTTGCTGAGGTTCCCAAACAAAGGTCAGATGTAAAATCAACACCCTGTCCTCAATGAACTTTCCCTAAGTGATGCCTCTTCCGGAGGTAGAAGCAGAATTCTGAGATCAAATCGGAAGACTCCAAATAGTTGGAAAGACTGAAAGTAAACATGTTTCTAAATCATGAGGATTTAGGAAATCGGCAGGTCTTGCTGTTTATCACTGAATATTTTCTGTAATAACCTGTGCAGCTGCTCTGTGATTTAAAATATGTCTTTCATGCAGAATCCAAAGGTAGCCATTACAAAAATCCCAATCACTTGCAGAACCAGACAGAGAATTCCATTCAATTAATTTCTGTAAATAAAAAAATAGAAGCAAAAAGGAGCTGAGCCACTATATGGCTGGTCTCACGTTGAGCTAAAATATAACCACATGTATCATATTAAGATTGTCTGAATATTTTTTTAAGTTTAAGGAGAATACAGTGAGGTTAGAACAAAAATGTGTGTTCTTCTCCTTTGTATCCCAAGGCTCCAGGAGGGTGGGGTTACAAGGAATATGAAAGCTGCAAATTAAAGACCTTGAATTTCCCCCAAAAAATTCTAAATGCACATAACAATAAATATTTGCTTGGCGAAGAATAAGCCACAGAATTTCAGAGAAAAGAGGCGGCCTGGCCCACAGCAGGGCACTGAGGTAGCATAGATCTTATCTTTTTTTTCTTCCTATTCTTTCTTTCAGCTTCCATTCCTAGAAAGCAATTGGCAATCCCTGACTCGCTTTAAAAATCTTAGGCGAGAATGGCTCATTGCCTTTGAGCTACTCAGAAATGTGTCTGTGGTGTCTTAGATAAGTTCCCTGGAAGCAGAGCCTCAGACGGGGCTCTTGGGAAAATGATATACTGAGGGAGGGCTCATAGAAGAAACCTGGAAGGAAGCAACAGGAGGAAGATGGGGCAAGGGAAAGTGTCAGGCAAAGATGTGCTTTCAGAAGTCCACACTTAGCCTGATCCCCTTAGGAAGCTCTAAAGAGTGAATGGCTCCATGTGGTTGGTCCACCTCAATGGATCAGGAGCCAATGATCACAGTGGCCCACCAGCCCAGTGAAGGGGATCTGGGCAAAACATGTATAGCACCTATTATAGCAGACATGAGCTGCTTAGGTTGGCACTCAGTTTCCTTCGCAGTCTGTCCTGATCTATGAAATGAGAATAATATAAATTCCCTGATAATGTTGTCAAGAAGAATCAAATGAAATGATGACGCATAAGTAAGGACTTGACAGATGTTAGCATTATCCTCATCTTCATTACTAGCATCTCTGTCTGTTGTACCTGGAAGATTTCCTGCCTCCTCCCCCTTTTCCTCCCACCTGGAATATCTGACCCAGTTTTTGCTCTCCTCACCTTCTTGCCATCTCTCTCAACTAACCTTAAAACCCACCTCCTTAAGATATCTTCATGACAATAAGCATGGCTTCAAAAATATTTTTTAAACCTTGCAGTCCTGAAAAATAAAAAAAGAGCCCAGTTGATGTGGCTCACTGTTTGAGCGTTGACCTATTAACCAGGAGGTCACAATTCGATTCCTGGTCAGGGCACATGCCCGGGGTTGCGGGGTTCGATCCCTAGTCCAGTAGGGGACGTGCAAGAGGCAGCCGAGCAATGATTTTCTCTCATCATTGATGTTTCTATCTCTCTCTCTCTCTCTCCCTTCCTCTCTGAAATCAATAAAAATATATTTTTTAAAATAATAATTAAAGAGAAAAATAGCTTTAAGTTCTCTGTCAACTGCAAATAAGTAGAATCTGTTCATTGGCAAACTGGAGATTAAATGATTGCCTCAGGTCTTAAGGTGGTTATGTTTTTTTAATCAGGTCTCATCTACTAGTGTTCCATAATATTTCACATTTATGCCTCGTTCAGGCTAGATCCTCTTTTATTTGAAACTCAAACCACCAACTGCCCCCCCCGCCCCCCCCCCCCCCCCCCCCCGCCCCAGCCACAAATGACTCTCATCAATTAGAACAGCTTCCCAAAGGCTAATAAAGGCCTTGGGAAAGGTCAGACAACTTAGTGTGCTAAAATCACCTCAGTATATTCTAAGACTTTAAACTGGAAAATCCAGATGTGGTAATATGATGAGTCTTGGTTAATCAAATGGTTAACAATTTACTACAAAGTTCCTGTTCCTCAACCATCCTTAAATGGAATTTTCCTGTGAATCTGTGCCTACTTTCCCCCTGGTTTACTGAGAAAGTCATGATGCTCAAGTCATTGTGTGACAAATCCCTTTCGTTCACACCAGGAAATGTTAATTATCTGCCAGGTTTCTGTAATCCTTCTCCACACTCCTGGGAGAGGGGAATTTCAAAGTGACAAGTGAAGGTGAGGTGTGTCCCACACTGACCCCAGGAGAAAGAGGTCCCTTTTCATTCTTGTTGCTTCCTCTCACCCTTGGGGTAACAGGAGTGTCAGGGAGCTGTGCAGGAGATATTCCAGGCCTGGAAAGTTCGAGTCAAGGCCCACTGGGAGGAATTTGTTGAAACCTTCCAACTCACCCCTGGAAGTCATTGAATACCTAATAGGACATCCATATGAAAAGCCTTTGTGCAATCTAAAGACTCTAACTGCCTTGCGTTGGGGGGAATATAGAATTTGGTTTATACAAGTAAATTGGTTGGTCCTTCCAACTCTGATATTTGCTACTTCTCCCACTGGTTCTAAAATAATACTTATTCATTTGACTCTACAATTCCAAATAGCTACTTTGCCTCAAATACTATCCAATGGAAATTGGTCAGAAATATTTAAAAACTATGTTATTTCTGAATTTTAATATTCTTAATATTAGATGATCATGATGATTACTTACTGTGTCTATTTATTAAACACCTAATACATGTCAGTCATTTTAGAAGAACTCTATATGCATTTTCTCTTTTAATGTCTCCTTCAAAATAATATTTCATGTGAAAGTCTAAATGACCTCTGAAAACACAATTCTGAACATATCACCTCCTTCTAATAACTTTCATAGCCTCCCACTAATATCCATACATCAAAAATATTAATAATAAAAATAACATAGCTAACATTAGTGGGTACTTACCTACTATGTGTACCAGACACTATGCTACAAGATTAACTCACTTAAACAATATCAATTTTCTATGAGTTGAATATAATAATTACTGAATCCTCATTTTACTAAAAAGAAAGACAAAGTTAAGAGAAGTCTAGTAATTTGCCTTAAGAGGCATAGTTGCATAGTGCAAATAACAGCAAACCAATTACTCAAAAAATAAATAAAAATAATAACCTGCATCCAGAGTCCTCAGGCTTTGTGGTGAACCTCTGAAGACAATAACCTATGAAGTGGCCTATGAGTGACTAACAAGTGTATGAATAATTACACCAGGTCTCAGATGTAAACCAAAACTCTCTCATACAAACCAGGATTTATGGTTACTCTACCTATAGGAGGCCCTGCTGGTCTGGCCACTGCCTGCTTGCCAGCCCCACCACATAAAGTACCCCATTTATTTCCTAGAGACCCATCTTATTGCCTCTCTTTCTGTTTCTTCAATATGCTATGCTGCCTTTTAATATGTCATTCTTTCTGTACAAAATACGCTTCCTTACCTTCTCCCTTTGCTGTCCTCTCCTGCTTAGTGTACTCATCCTTCAGCCCTCAGCTCAGAGTAGTTCCCCTAAAATAAGTTACGAAGACTTTATATGCTTTATGGAATGACATCACTGGGATTTTGGTTAATATCTACCTCCTCTATTTCCCTTTTTGCTCCATCCGATCAGAGACTGAATCTGTTCTCTGTCTCCCCTAGTTAGCCTGTACCTGGCATAAGTTAAATTCTTAGCAAATATTTTTCAAAGAAAAAGAAGGAATGAAAGAGAAAGACACATAAATGACAAGACACTGGCTTTTACACAGACTGTATAGATATAAATTTATTCATTCATTTAATATATGTATTAAGTATCTCCTCGGGTCCAGGTACCATTCTAGGTGTTAAGTGTGTCAGGGTGTGGGGCTCCCTTCTCCACATCCAGCAGGGAAAGAGAGCGCGAACCGGTTCTTTCAAGTAGAGGTGCTTTGGGATTGAGAAATGAAAGACAGACACAGAAATAGAAAGGAAAGCTGGGTCTGGGTGGGCTTCTGTCCTCTTCTGATGGAGAGGCAGAGAGACCCAGTCCCAAAGCAGCCTGTTTATTTTATAGACCAAATTCCCCAAAATATCAGGAGGTTTCACCAAAACTCAAGATAAGGGGGGTATTCCCGGTGCTTGACTGGGTTTACATAATAAAAAACCCATTCCCCACACCTAGGCTTTGAAGAGTGGAGCTGAAGGCATTCTCACCTTTTGGCCAGAAATGCCCCCAAGGAAGGGATATGCCCATGCCTTGGTTTCAGTCAACATGACTTAAAGGAAAGCCAATGGCTCCTTCCCTGGCAGGGGGCCTCCCATAGTTAAGGAAAATGGTTATTCTGCATAATAATCAATAGGCCCATAAAGAAATAAGCAAGGCAGTTTCAGATGGTTCAGAAAGCAATACAAAATAAAACAGAAGCCTGGCTGGTGTGGCTCAGTGGTTGAGCATCAACCCATGCACCAGAAGGTTCCAGGTTCAATTCCCAATCAGGGTACATGCCTGGTTGCGGGCTTCATCCCCAGTGAGGGCAATACAGGATGCATCTCTCTCATCGATGTCTCTATCTCAATCTCTCTTTCTACCTCTCTAAAAATCAATAAAAACATATTTTAAAAATAAAACAGAGTGATATGGTAGAAAGTAACTTGGAGGGGGATTGAAATTTGATGGCCAATAGTTCATCACAAGGTAACATTTGCAATGAGTCCTGAATGATGAGAAACTCTACAGAAGAACACTCTAGGTGAAGGCAAAGTTGGTGTTGGCTCTTTGGGGTAGAAAGACCAGTATGACTGGAAGAGAGAATAAATAACCAGGAAAGAATGGTTGAGATAGGAGTTGAGGAGATGCAAAGGCCATTTCATAGAGGACTCTTTAAGTGATGGCAAGGAGTTCATGTTTTATTTCATGTGTGGTAGGAAGTGTTGGGTTTTAAAGAGTAGAATTAATTGATATTTTTAAGACCACTTGTGGTGTTGAATTGAGAATATACTGGAGGACAAGGATAGAAGCTGGAAAAGAATTGCAATAATCTAGGCAAGAGAGAAGCAGTGGATAAAGAAGCATTTTATGGAGGTGTGGTCTAATAGTGCTTCTCAAACATTCATGTGAATCACTGGAAACTTGCTAAAATGCTGATTCTGAAAGGGCGAGGGCTAGGCCCGCCACCTTGCCCCAGGGTAAGGGCTACGTCCTCCATCTTACCTTGGCAAGTGCTTGGCAAGGACCTTCTTCCCATAAGTCTAAGACTCTGCTAGCCACACCCAGGAACAAGACATCGACTTGCGCCTGGCCAATCGGCAGAGCACAGTCCTTTCTCCTCCCTTTACTCCAACCCCCCTTTTAAAACCCATCTCTAGGCGGGGTTCTGTCTCTCAGCCACTTGGCCTGCCATTGTGTCGGCGAGTCTGGTGGATGGGGAGCTCAAGCTAGCTTGAAATACAGATTCTTATGCTTTTGCATCGGATTGGCTGGCTCCCTGATGTGGTTTCTTGGGAATCTTAAAATCTGGGCATAACAGATTCTAATTCTACAGGTCTGGTGTGGGGCCTGAGATCTTAAATTTCTAACAAACTTCTAGGTGATGCTAATGTTGCTGATCCAAAGACCACAGTTGAGAAGCAAGAATCTACAGAACTTGTTGGTAGATTGCATTTGGAATCTATTGCATGGGAAAAGAAGAATCAAGAGTTATTTCTGGAGAGTTTTCTTTGAAAAATTACAAAAATGATAGTGGCATCTGTTGAGATGGGATGGTTTATCACCATTTCTGCTTTCTAAGTTACCTTACTGCTTATTATCTGGTGGGACTGGAAAACATTTTAGGAGAATTGAGTAATAATTTACTTTGGCAAAATAGCCAAATTTGGGCTTACGACAATGTAGAAACACATTTCAGACCCAGTAGAAAACTGACACGTGAGCTAGGATGAATCCAAGCTCTGAGCAATAAAATAACCATTTTCTAATGAGTGTGCATGCATTGCCAAGTACTTGGTTATATAGGAAGGTTTATGGATCATTTTTCCCCCAGAGACATCAGGTGCTCTGAAAGGTTGTTAAAAAGTGGGTCATAGCGCAGCTGAAGTCAATGGGACAAAGGAAATGATTCTTATACTTTTGCACATACCGGCCAACAGTCATCCACTTGTCCCTAAAAAGCCCACAGGCTTTATATTCCTGGAAGAGCTTGTTTAACTCCACAGTCAGCAATTCATCTTTAGACTTTATCATGCTTTCTGGAAAATGAAGCCTGGCCACTGAATTGCTGCGCAACTGCTAAGTGTGCTTATAAATGAAGCCTTTTTATATTTACAAATCCGAAAACTGTTCTAGAGTTCTCTGCCTTTGCTCCGAGACAGTACACAAAGCCAACTGAAAATTATCTGGCTCCAGATGTGCATCATAAATTGAAACTGAGATTATGGGTCGTCACTGGTTGTTCCTAGAAATGGAAAAACATGGAAGGTCCAAAAATCCCCATACTATTCAGGCTCTTTTTGTGTCCCTTCTCCTCTGCTTCTCCTGTCTCCCAGGAGCTGGTCGAGTGGATCTCATTGCACAGCTCACAACTGGAGTTATGTTTTGCCTAAGGTTAAGGCCTTCTGGATGTGAGGGCGATCTGGCTGCGACATCTGTCACCCCACTGATCGCCAGGGTTGATTCGGCTGATCTGGCTGGCTAGGCGGGTGTCCCCCTCCTCCCTCACCGATCCTTGTGCGTCCCTCCCGAAGCTGCGCGCTCGGTCGAAGAGGACGACCTTCCCCCCCAAGGAGAGGACCGGTCTTCGGTCAAGGGTATACGAGTAGCTGCGCTCCCCTGCTAGAACCTCCAAACAAGCTCTCAAGGTTAAGGCCTTCTCAAAGTAGGCTTTTTAATAAGCCCAGAGTATCTCTGTTTAGAGGGGCACTTTGAGGTGGAAAATAAGATTTTTCTAGCTTGAATAAGAATTTTAAAAGACATAAAATTCTCAGGAGACTCGGGACAAAGTAGCTCTTATCAAAGAACATTGTGCAAATGAATCAGAAACACATGGATTAAGTTCCTCCTGAATTAAACATGGGTTTTACACATGAAGGGGTGTGAGCAAGGGTTGAGTCTGACAAAGAGATTTTGAATCTTTGTTAAAGCACTTTGTTAAAGTATTTTAAAAATCCATTTTTAGAACAAATGAGCATGATTCCTCTATGTCAGTTCCTCTTGATTTGAAATGATGTTTGTTCTAATGTACAGAGTTATTCCATGACCTTGGTCTTCAACAATGATCTGGTAGATCAGATAGCAGATATTGTTTTCCTGGGCTTATTTTATACAATTTTATTGGGTTCTGTTCACGAGCTTTGGTGGAGGTCAATGGTCTATAAGTATTATCTCTCCTCAGGAGTAAAGTCTAGGAAGCATTTTCCACAATCAAGATCTAGCGTCATTTTTCTAACCATGGTACCTTTTCCAGTAAACTTTGAGAAGATTAAGGAAAATGCATCATTATTTGGCAATTGGAAAATAGATCTACACTTAAGACTTGTGGTCTCAGCATAGAGTAGAATGTTGAGCAACAGAGAGATGGTCTCTGCTTACTTCTTGATTCATTTTCACAGCAATTGCAGTAAAAACAAACCAAAAAAAGTGACCTTGATAACTTTCCTTGCTTATAGCCAAAGTCAAGTCCAACTTACATTCTTTTCTAAAAATGTTGCTTTGTCACACTGCCAAGGACAAAGGAAGGTTGAATCCAACTATATATCTCTTAAATTCTTGGGAGTGTTTTAACATGGAAAGAAAATGTTCTCAGAATTACCATAAAAAGATGTCTGAATTCAATGTCCCCTATGCTCCTGGATTTTGAAAACAGTGAGCTGTCTTTTAAACCTAACATTTTTCTTATTCATTCCATGAATCTGCTAAGCAAACACTTTTGATAAACAATGTTAAGGCAAATCTAAGTCTGACAAATGGCCAGTTTTACTATATTAATGCAGGTCAAGGAACTCATTTTACAATTACAATGCAAAGTTACCAAACTCCTTATAATACTAGCTTCCTCCAGCTATTATGCCCACCTCTCCACTCTTTTTTTACAGCTCTCTCAAGTCCAGCACTGGCCTTCATTGTTTTTCAAACACATGAGCTTCTGCCCATCTTAGGGCTTTGACAGTGGCTATTCCCTTTGTCTAACCACTGGTTCCTCACATCCTTTCACAGCTTGCTCCTTCTCACAGTTCTGGTCTCTGTTCAAGTGCCCACCCCTTTTCCCAATCATTCAATAAACTGTCTCTTTTCTCTCTTGGACAATTGTCACTCTCAGAAGTTATCCTGTTGCTATATTTATCTACTAGTTTATTTTTGTCTCCCCCAACTCTGTGGGCTTTATGAAAGTAAGGACCTTATCAGGCTTGTTTACTATAGTATCCTTGGGCATCTGAGCTCCTCACCTGTAGTGAGTTTATAATCTCCCTGAGGCATCCCATAGACAATGAATGTCTTGTACATGGAAGACAAAAGCCCAGCTCTCAGGTAAAACAACTCATGATGGTGCCTTTCACACACCAGAGCTCCTTGCAGGATCAGGCTGACACTAGAATTTATCTGCAACCTTATTTTTGCTATGCCTCTTCCTATTTCCCGTCTTTTTCTCTCATTCCTTTTCTTCCTCAATAAATAACTTTTCCTCAAATCCCTATGTCAGGCTCTGCTTCTAGGGAAACCCACCTAAGACAAGCCATAGATAGAAGTTTATGAAGCCAGAATCCACCCCAACAATAATTGTAGGAAACATCCAGGTAATATCTGATCTGTGTTTATAAACACTTGCCACCATGTGTTCTGAATGCCACTAGGGAGGGAAAAGGTGCAATTTTTACAACAGTGGTCTAGGAGTCCTTGCAGTTATTGACAAGGACCCATGTATTCATCAGCACATCAAGCTTCATCTGTAGACTATATTAATGCTATTCTTTGTTCAAATGTTTGCCAATAACAACAAATACTTATTGATCCTAAAATTCCTTTTACCCTAAAATATTTAATTCAGGATAAGTCTTGGTCATTTTATATTTTATCAATTTCAATACTCTTGGGTATGTAAGATTTTTTTAATGTTAAAGAAGGTGTTTCATATATTCTAAATCAAAATATAGAATATAAGTTCCCAAAGTAAAAGGAAGAAAAAATGCTGTGTGTCTAAACAATCAACCTAAGGACCCACAGTCAAAATCCATGAAAAAGTTGCCTTCTCTGCCTCAGAATCTCTTTCTCTACACACTTTTCTAAATATTTTCACCTATTTTCCTTATTACCTGACTTTCTATAACTTGGAAATTCGTTTAGGCTAATGAGCATCTCATTAAAAATGCTAATATCTCTGGAAAGGTTAGGAGTCAGCAATAATTCACATTTTAGTAAGAAATTGCCAAGCCATTGATTCAATAAATATCTATTGAGAGCCTACTATGTATAGGGCTCTAAGTTTATATAGCCAGGAATACAAAGTTTCATAAAGGACAAATCTTTTAAGAAAAAAATTGAAACCTTTCTTCTTATCATCTGGCTAAAATAAGTTAGAGCAGTGAGGGAACAAAATTTGGAACTGAAGAAATCAATGAGGCTGGAGACAAGATGATTAGAGGCACAAAACCCCAAGAGCACAGGGAAAGTTAGAACCCTATAAAAGCATGAGCTGGTGAGAAAGAGGGATTCCAGGAAATGAAGATGACAAAAGAAGCTTTGCTTAGATAGCAGTGTTGCTTAAGTCGTGGTAATTAGGAGTGAGCAAAAAACTGCTTCCTCTCTCTCCCCACAGAGCTCTTTGACTGTAAATTCAGGTTAATACTATTGTTGAGCTCCCTTGTGTGTCAAGTAAATGCTATAGACCTACAACAGGATTCCAATCACTCCCTCCAGTTACCTTTGCGGAATATAAATGCTGTTTTTTAGGCCTACTTATTAATATATATATCATGACATGCAATTCGATTTATAGAGCATGGGTCTTTGTCCACAGGCTTGTGGTGATACTATTCATTAAAGATGAACTGTAGCTTGGGAAATAGGCCAGCATTTTCCCCTATGAAGTAAGCTTTGTATTGGCTAATCAACACTCCCATGTTCAACACAGGGAGTCTTTGTTACTGTATAAACTTCATTGGTTTTCGATCCTATCTGGAGGTTTGAGGGGAAAGTTAGACATCCATCCCAAAAACCAATCATCTATTCTGTTCCAAGTGCAGTGCCCTGCACTGGGGACATGAAGACATATTACTTAAACTTCTCACTTCCAGGCAATCAAACTTTGGGATCCCAAAGAATTAACATTAATTATGCGTATGGAATCAGGGAAGGTGTCAGGAAGGAGCTGATGTCATCTGTCTGGTCTTTAAAAAAAAAAGGTGGGAAAGGAGGTAAAGATAGCTCAGGTAGCAGGAAGAACCTGTACAAAGATATTGACATAGTAATTGTGTGGTTTAATGGGGAGTGGTAAAGAGATTAGTAAGTCTGAAAAGTTTATTGTCTGCATACCTCTTCATGTGTTTAGGGCCACTGAGCATTGGATATGCTCTTTTTGTGAAGTGCTTGTTCAAGTCTTCTGACTATTTTACTACTGGGTCATTTGCTTTTTCCTTATTGATGTAGATGAGCTCTTTATATGTTCAATATATGAGTCCTTTATCCAGACATATACTATTATATTGCAAATATCTTCTGTTCTATGGGTTTCCTTTCCTCTCTCAAAAGTGTCTTAACCAATCTTAACCAATTTATCAACTTTTCCCTTTATGCTTAACACTTTTTAAGTCTTGCTTAGAAAAACTTTTTATAACTATACTATTTATAATTGCCAAAAGTTGTAAGCAGCCCAAATTTCCATCAAGAATAGACCTGGGAAATAAATATCCCTTTAATGGAATATTATACAATGAGGAACATGAATCCATCACAGCCACATGTACAATATGGGTGAAACAAATCTAATGTTAACTGACGTGGTAATATATGTACTCTATGATTTCATCTATGTAAAGTTCAAAAAAAAAAAAGCTAACTAATCTCTGGGGTTAGAAGTTAGGACGATGGTTATCCTTAGAGAGATAGTTACTGAAAAGGACCTTTAAGGGCTGTGGGGGTGTAGGTGGTATTCTGTTTTATGATATGACTGCCAATTTTGTGGGCATACAAATTTTGCAAGCAGCACTTATATATTTCTACATTTATGTTATATGTTTATAAAAATATTCCATTAAAAATATCATAAAAGACCACCTGAGAAAGAATAATAATAATAAATAGGCTGGAAGAAACAAAGAATTCAGAATTTGAAGATCCTGATTAGGAAGTTTGGGGAGTTTTAATAAGTGTTTAAGAGCTGGGCTTTTGCCTGGCCTGTGTTGCTCAGTGGTTGAGCATTGAACTAGGAGGTCATGGTTCAATTCCAAGTCAGGACAGGTTGTGGGCTCAATCCACACTGTGGGGCTTGCAGGAAGCGGCCAATCAGTGGTTCTCTTTCATCAATTTCATCTCTCTCCCTCTCCCTTCATCTCTGAAATCATCTTTCTCCCTCTCCCTCCATCTCTGAAATCAGTAAATATATATATTAAAGCTGGCCTTTATAAAGACTAACTTGCTGTGTGGAAAATTGAGGTGAGTGTGGATGTGATGGGAGACAAGGAGACCTATTGCAAGATCTACAAGAGTCCAAATGAGAGAGGAGGAGGCCTGGTTGGAAAAAGAGGTAAGAGCAATGGATAGAAAGCCACCTTGGTTTTTCCCATTGAATGTTTCTTTAAAATCCACTCACCAGGGCTATAAGACCAGAAGCACCTGTCCAAAATGTGGGGGGCAAAGAACTTCAAGTCTTTGACAGATGTGGAGTTTTCAAACAATGAGAGACCTTAATAAACAAACCTCTCTCCTGGATTTATTAAACCCACGCATTTTTGTCTGGTTCTCGTCTTGGATTGTAAGACATGAGTGCTGATACAAATCCACATATGGATTAGTGGAAAGTTATAGAACTGACACTAACTATATTGTTTGAACACATTTTTCCTTTCTTCCTCTCCTTACCCTCCCCTGCCCACTATTCAGGTCTTCTTGCTGGGTGGTTTCTACTTGTCTCCTTAATTCCCTCTTCTGTCTGCATGCTCGTTAGGAAAAAGAGTGATTCCTAATCTTGGGAATAAGGCAGGACTGCACAGGGAACTCAAGTAGGCAGCATGGTGCAAGATGGAGCGAGACAGGGCCTCCAGGCTCAGACAGTTGCCATGAAATTTCCACAGGCACAGGGTCAGGAACACAGGGTGCCACCTCCTAGAGGCAGTCAGGGGGTGGAATTGGGGGAAAGAATACCTTGCCATCATCAGTGTTCCCTCTATTGTGTTCACCAGCAAATATTTATTGGGCATCACTGGCTGAGCCACCCACTCATTTGTATGTTTCATGGGAAAGGACATGGAGGAAGCATGAAATTTATCTTCAGGCTTAAAGTGAAATCATAATCAAAAGACTTGGTGTGCACCCCACTCCATTCTTCCTGTAAGAGTAGACTCTGCTCACCCAATATCCCCAAAGCAAAAAGAGGTAGCATGTAGAAACTTAAACACAGACCCGCCAAGAGCAGACCTTACACTGAGAGGAGACAAAGATTTTCTGGTCAAGCAACGGGATTTGGTTTCCTTCTCTTTCCTTTATGGCATGTTTGTTTCTCAAGGTCTCTCTTAGGAGCTGATATCCTTACACTCTTGTTTAGATTTTATATGAGACAGTCTCTCTTTGCACATTTCTTGAACTTTTGTCTATGTTTTGTGTCTTGCCACTTTATGAAAAGCCTGCCAGATGTGGTCCAAAACCAACTCCAAATTTCACCTCCCTGAGTTTGCTGTATGGCTTTTTCATAGAAATCTCAGAGTTCAGAATCAATGTTACCCTGCCCAGAAAAAAAAACAGTACCTTTGACCCAAAGTGAAGGTTCTCCACCTATATTTTCTTAAGGAGCACAGTCTACACAGAGCATTGCTCAGCCTCAGGGGCCCCCACACATACTGGACAAAAATACCACTGCTTTCTTTCTTTTTAAAAATAATATATTTTATTGATTTTTTACAGAGAGGAAGAGAGAGGGATAGAGAGTTAGAAACATCAATCAGCTGCTTCCTGCACACCTCCTCTACTGGGGATGTGCCCACAACCAAGGTACATGCTCTTGACTGGAATCAAACCTGGGACCTTTCAGTCCGCAGGCCAAAGCTCTATCCACTGAGCCAAACCAGTTAGGGCGCCACTGCTTTCTTAAGTGAGGAACTACGGCCTCTTCCACTGACCTGGGATAAGTCCTGAGTCTCACTCAGGCCACATGCTGCCAGTTCCAAAGTAGAAGCAACATAATAGTGATTTAGAATCTTGAGAAAGAAGGCTTCTCTCAGGCCAGGCTAAGCCTGCAACCTCCCCAGGACTGAACAGAGCCAATTCGACATAAATTACATAACTCTCTTATTTCCTCACCCAAAAGTCATAGGGCCACCATTCATTTATTGGGCACCCACTTAATCACTTCTGAGAAGCAACCTATATCTTATCTGCCACGGTGGGATCAACCAGGCCTGTCCCCCATAAGATATACCAAAATAAAACTGTGTTTCACTGAGGCAAATTTTTCATTCCAGAGAAGGTGAAGATTGGTGTTTTCAGCTAGATCATGAACTAGTCATCTAAATATGAAATATTATTGGCATTTCTAGTCTTAGGTTGAATATGGCAGTAGCAGCTTCCTCAATTTTTCCTCCCTGCTGTTGCACAGTTATTTTGAATGCTTATTTCAGTGATTTTCAACCTTTTTCAACTCAGCACACATAGACTAATTATTAAAACTCTGTAGCACAGTAAAAATATATTTTTTGCCAATCTGACCAAAAAATAGGTATAATTTTGATTCATTCACACAGGATGGCTATCATTGTGTTGGCTTTTGTCATTTTTTTTTTTATTTGACATTCTCAAGTAAAAGAGGTCAATGCCCTGACTAAAGAGTCAGGTATTGAATGTTTTAATAATTCTTACAGACATTGGATTAAAATGCTGGCTTATTCACATTATCTTATGAACTGGTGGAAGTCATACAAAGTAGTGTTTCTCAGAAACATCCACCAAAGTTGTCCTTTTAGCCTAAGAGAACATTGTACTCCACCGGAGGTCTGAGGGATGAACACATACTGTCAACTATCATTGCAACTTTTTCTTTGAAATCTCATGTTTATTTTTAAAGTTTATGGACTACTTAAATACTACTCCAAATTCTCTGTGCCCCCTTCCAGTACAAAACTAGTGCTACAAATTCTGTAACATCACCTTCAGCACCATGTTCTATTCTGCAGATAGTCTTGCATAGCTTTATGAAACAAAGGACAAATTTCATAAGATCTTTTGAAAGACAGAAAATATTATTTTAATTACTAACTCATTTTAGTAAATGTTAAATAGCTTTTTAAATTAAGTTTACATAGACATTCTCATAAGATGTCACCTATAAATCGGAGTCAAAGAGACAGAGAAAGAGAGAAAGAATGAATGAAAGGAAAATGAGTGATGATTCCTTACCCAGTTCTTTGGGAGAAGGAAGATAATTCTGAAAATATTCTGTATTTCACTCCCCCATTGAAACATCAGGATGAAATAGGACTTTGAATTCAAGTGGGTGACTGGTTTTTCAGCACTTCTAAGCCCAGCCTAAATCTGTAGATAATTTTAAGGAATATTTCTTTCTGGGACAAATTACAGTGATCCAATCATGAAAAACCTGCCCTATGCTCCAGCCCAGCCCAGCATTCATAAGCAGGAAACTTCATACTCACCTTCCTATTTTATCCCTTGAGTCCTTTGAACAATCTTCCTCGGTAAATATGGAAAGAAGGCAACTGTCATAACGCGAAAGCGAATTTCCACATAATCAAAAGAAGTCAGAATAAAATTTAGGGTAATGGTCATTTGGGTCCTGGAAGATTCTAGGTCTAATTGGTACTAATCATTACAAAAGTAATATGGTTTATCAAAATCTTTGTGGAGGTTCATATGAGTCACCACAATCTATGACTATGTACAGATCTCAGTAACACATGGCCCATTTTGGCTGGTTCACATATGCCATCACTGGAGGTCCTGTTGTTATCCCAACTTTCATTCAGCCCCTCCAGCCTCTTCTCCCAAATAAAGATTTGGACAGAATTAAAACTGCACCTACCTGTGATGGTTGCCCTGCCAGAAAGTCAACAATAAGTTCTCAAAAGCTCTCCAGTTGCTCATGGTTTGGTTCCTCCTTCCTTCCTATCTTAAGCTAGGATCTAGAATCAGAACCCAATATGGAGATTCACATGGAAGCACTTTATTTAGAAAGGAAGCAGTAAGTGAGGGACTCAGAAAGGAAAACAGAGCTAGGGTGTGGTCTCAGCTGGAGTCAAGTCTCTATCTGATCCCACAGGGAACTCTGGAGCTTGGATTGCACTATGGAGTTGCCCCCTTCCCTTTTTGAGGCAAAGGGTCCTTTCTAGCTCCTGAGTCAGTATCTGGCTATAAGCCACACCCAAGGGCAGAAGAGTTGCTAAACTTCCCAGACAATTCTAGGCTAGGCAACTCCCATTAGGCCAAGGGCAATTCTCTAGAGAAAGAGGCAGCTGTAAGCCATTAACAACCAATGTTCATAGCACAATATGGGGACAACAGCCTGCCAAAGAGGATTTGGATGGGTCACCAACAGCATCCCTATACTTACCATCCTAATTAATCTCAAAAGATATTCCTTTGGACAATGTTTGGTCTCCTAATGTTTGCTTTAAAACCATTCCACCTCAGCAGCATATAATAATATACTAATCCATAGTGTTTACTAAGAACCTACCATGTGTGAGGCACTTCTCTTAAACGGATCTTGTGTTCACAATAACCCTATGAGGTTGGCACTGTTATCACCCACATGTGAAAAATGGAGGGATAGAGTAATTAAAGAACTAACCAAGCTAGTAAGTGGCAGAGCCAGAGTTAGTAGCCCATCCTCTCAATCCTGCATTCAAATAAATTCTGTGTTAAATAATGCCAAAAGGTAGCAGCAAAGGAGAGAAAAGTAAGCTCAGAGCTAAAGTGGGAGATTTCATTTATATAAGACACCACACCCAGCTAGGTGAGAAGAAAACCTTTTGAATGGTGGATATAAGAGCTTGAGGATAGTTAATACCCTTTCGTGTGTGTATGAATTTCAAAAACATGTAGCAGTTTCATCTACTGGGTTGATGTTCACCATTTGAACTTTCATCATTTAAATCCCATGAAAGTGCAGTTGCATAAGACAGGACTCTATGCCAAATGAAATAATAGCTAACATCTGTTAAACACTTTCTGCGAGCCAGGCACTGTTCTAAGCAGTTTACATGGATTATATCATGTAATCCTCAGAACCACGCCACGAGGCAGTCCCATTTGTAGATAAGGAAACTGAGGCACGCGGAAATAACTAATATACCCAAGGGCACGAAGGTAGAAAGAACCAGGGCCATATCTCAGAGCGAGTAACCTGGTTGTGGAGCTTATGTTTCTAACTGCACTATGTTACTGCCAAAGAGTTATGGACGGTTGGAGCTAGGAGTCATCTTGCAGAGTTCAACTTTCCCAATTTAGGGATGAGAAAACCGAGGCCCAGAAAAAGCTGGTGACTTGCACAAGATGACACAGAGCCATGACTCTTAATTTTCCTAACAGCGTTTTTCATATTTTGATAATTTAATTGTTTGTGTAAAAAAATAATGTAAACCAAAAACAGTATCATTTACTTTTCAGTAATTCAAGGGTATGTTTTGAAATGTTTAACGTATCTTTCTTTCCTCTTCTCTCCCCTGAAGAAGATGACATCAAGTCTTGCTGCTTAGAAAGGCTAGTCTGACTAGCCTAGGGAGAAATGCCCCTGACTCTACTGACTGTTATGAAATATGGTAACTCATGCACATAAATGTGAGGCAACTTCCAAGTTGCTATTCTAGGCTGGGACCTGCAAATTCCAATCTGGCAGTACATCTCTTTAGCTGAAGAAAAGGAATGTAAGGATCAATGTTTGTTAAATACCTACTAGATGCCAAACCCATTGCTAGTAGCTGTATGCATGCTATGTAAGTTATCCATCAAAATAATCTTTAGAATCAGAATATGTATCAGTTAGCATTTACTACATAACAGACCAACCCAAAATTTAGTGGTTTAAAACAGAACCATTTATTCCTGCTGATGCACATCTAGGTCAGCTGGGTGCTGTCACAGATCTACGGCAGGCTTTGCTGACTTCATCTGATTTCACTCATGTTCCTCTGGATAGTTGCTGGTTTGACTGGGGGCTGGCTGATCTCGGATGGCTCATTTCTGTTCTATATCTTACAAAAAAATGTTTCAGGCTTGTTCACAGGGTGGTGGCAGAAGAGAGCAAACAAAAGCACATAAGACCTCTGAGACCCAGGCTCAGAATGGGCACACCATCCCTTCTACTCCATTCTAGTGGCCAAAGTAAGTCACAAGCCTAGCCAAGATTCAAGGGAGGGGACACAGAGACCACCTCTTGATGGAATGGGTTGCAAGATCACAATGTCAATGGCATGGATATAGAAAGTGATAGAAAATTGGAGATTTTTTTCCCAATCAATTTACCAAAAATATCCTAGAATATTATACATTATGTAAATTGTATGTTTTCCCACAAGAGAATGTCTCCCTCACATGTCTAGTGTACTTGTGAAGTCATTTAAATTCCCTTTGTTTCACTTACAGGAAACTTCAGGAGAGGTGCCACTGGGTTTTAAGATGGCATATAGCATTTTCAGTTTACCCAAGTAAGACAAATGACCATCTAATCCCACTAAAAGTCTTTTCGCTCTCATTCTAAAGAACAGCAGGATAGAGCTAAATGTATCTATTCTCTCCCGACCCACTATATCACTTACTGATTGAAAGGGGTAACTAGACAGGAGCTTTCTGCTCCTGGGTTTCCAGCTGGGTTGGGTAAGAGGCCAGCCCAACAACTCTCATCCCGAAGGGAAGCCCTGTGGCCTCAACCAAAATAGAAGCACATCTTTCCCTGGTGTTTTGTTTTGCAAATAGAAAAGACACATTAGGGGGAAAAATTCAAACCCAGGGGTCACAGATGGTTTTTACGCCATATGCTAACTCCAATTGGTTAGTGGAAGCTGCCAGGAGTGCTATTTTGAAAAGGAACATTAGGCCTCAGGCAGTTCTAGTGCAATCAGTAAATTACAAGAATTTTCCAGCTGATGGAGATAGTAGTGTCTTTATCCTAATCCACACTAAGATGGAATACAGTCAAACACTGATTGATTCCCACCATCAAGTTCAAGTCACAGGGTAAGCTGACTCATCTCATGGGCCTTTCTCCTAACACTTCTTTCTCACAACTTCTAGCTGGGTTAATTTTGTGAAAGACAAGTATAGCAGGGTTTCAATATTGGGTTTTTGTTGTTTTGTTTTGTTTTTGTTTATTGTTGACAGTATTATAGATGTCTCCCATTTCCCCACTTTGCCCCCTCCACCCAGCCCCTACTCACCCCCACCCCCCTGGTCTTCACCACACTATTGTTCTTATCCATGGGCTATGCATGTAAGTATATAAGTTCTTGGTTTATCTTTTCTCATTCCCCCACCAACTATTGGGTTTTATACCGGCTAATCCAAAGATAAATACATAGGCTCACACCAAATCCAAAACCCAAGAGGAATGATCAAAAACACAAAAATAATTCAAGAGCATCACAGCAGAATACACCCACTGTTTGCTCACACCAGCCCTATACTTAACATGTTTCTCAATACAACATCATCTACCTGCTGAGTCAAGAATGGTCTAAGCCTAGACCTAGATGGTCAAGGTCTCCTTTATTTTAAAAAGAAACATCCCATGCTCAGAATAAACCTTATCAACAATGGAACAATCCATTACATGCAATACTAAAAAGGCCCCCCAAAACTGTGGTTCGAATTTTGTCTTTGAACCTTGCCATTATGCAACTCTTAACATCCCTCCCACGGTCTTAAAACAGACATAATATTGTTCCATGTTCTAATAACTCCCATTTCAGGGTTTGTGGTGAGAGTTAAATGGGCTAATATGCAAAGCACCCGGATTAGTAATTGGCACATAGTCAAGGCCCCTAAAATGTAGTTCTTATTAGCAACAGCAAGAATTTATTCAGTTTATATTATGTGCTGTTCCATTCTGTGTATAAATAATAGAGAAAAGAACCAAAGCCTGAAAACTTGCTCGTTACCTTTGGGAAATACAGAGTCTGTTTAGTGAATATGCATGAGATAAATAAGAACAGTGGAGAACAGGATCTAAAATGCTTAAGCAGGCTGTGAAAATACAGGGAGTCTAGGATCATTGCTTCTATTCCTTGCCAAATTATAAATTAGTTTCTCAAACATGTTGGCAGTTCTATTTTCTTAAAACAGTTGTTGGAGATGACTTTACCACCCAAACTTGTTTTATCTGATTTTGAACATTTTCACTTGTACTTTGTGTATCACCAAATAATTTTATATGACATATAAAGGACAGTCCATGGTTAGCTAAAGAGAATGAGGCCCTCACCTCTTACCCTGGTGCCCCATCTGACACTTTCCATGTCATCATCCACCCATCATCTGGCATATCATGGGTCATCGGTGAGGTAGACTAAAAGTGACAACAGGGCAAGGCCTAACACCTTCCAAATTTCCCCCTAGATGCCAATGCTTCTGAATAATCATCCTTTCTTTCCATTACTGAGATGTCGTTATGCAGGCGAAGCATGTTCTCAGTTGCCCACAGTAGGCTAGAGGCAGGAATACATTGTTCAAAGATAAATCATGTCTTATTAAATGTCAAAACTCATGTGATTCAGCCAGTGCCTCACCCAGTTGCAGGCTGGAAAATTCATCTGAGCTAGCACCTCTGAGAACAGCAGGGAGGGAAGGTGAAGAGCAGGAAACAATGACTGAACCATGGTGATGAAGGTCTTTGTCAGGACATAAAGCAGCAGTGATTACAATTAATTGCTGATAAAATATGAAAGAGTCTCTTGTTGCTAGAGGTCAGGTGCTAGGATAAAGTGTAGCTCTTTCTAAGAAGCTTGGGAAAGGCAAGTCTCTGAGTTGATCCATGTTGTGGGCACTATGAGGAAAACAATAGTCTGGAGTTATATGGGACTAAGATAAAACCTCTACAAAATTTATAGGGAACTCATACAACTTAACAAAAAGAAGATAAACAATCCAATCAAAAAATGAGCAAAGGATCTAAATAGACACCTTTCAAAAGAGGACATTCAGAAAGCCAAGAGACATATGAAAACATGCTCAAAGTCACTAATCATCTGAGAGATGCAAATCAAAACAACAATGAGGTACCATCTCACACCTGTCAGACTGGCTATCATCAACAAATCAACAAACGACAAGTGCTGGAGAGGATGTGGAGAAAAAGGAACACTTGTGCACTGCTGGTGGGAATGCAGGCTGGTGCAGCCACTATGGAAGGCAGTATGGAGTTTCCTCAAAAAACTGGAAATGGAACTCCCATTTGACCTTGTGATCCCACTTCTAAGAATATATCCCAAGAAACCAGAAACACCAATCAGAAAGGATATATGCACCCATATGTTCATAGCAGCACAATTCACCATAGCTAAGATCTGGAAACAGCCTAAGTGCCCATCAGTAGATGAATGGATTAGAAAACTGTGGTACATCTACACAATGGAATACTATGCTGCTGTAAAAAAAGAAGGAACTCTTACAATTTGCAACGGCATGGATGGAGCTGGAGAGCATTATGCTAAGTGAAATAAGCCAGTCAATGAAGGAAAAATACCACATGATCTCACTCATTCATGGATAATAGAGACCATTATAAACTTTTGAACAATAATAGATACAGAGGCAGAGCTGCCTCACACAGATTGTCAAACTGCAGCGGGAAGGCCGGGGAGGGTTGGGGGGCAGGAGGGAGGGGGGTAAGAGATCAACCGAAGGACTTGTATGCATGCATATGAGCATAACCAATGGACATAAGACACTGGGGGGTAGGGGAAGCCGGGGTATTGTCAAGGGCGGGGGAAAAAAAGGACACATATGTAATACCCTTTGTAATGCTTTAAGCAATAAAAATAAATAAATAAATAAATAAATAAATAAACCTAAAATAATGGGCATCTTTCCCCAGGTTAATGTGCAAGTTCACTGGGCTACCATGGCTCCTCCAGCAGATGGCTGCTTTTGAATGATTTCCACAACCATATTGCAATGGGAACGTTGATAGTAAGAGAGCAATTCCACACATGTTTGGTTGTCACAAAAGTTGAAAAATAAAAACATACATACATACATACATAAATCACAAAAAGAAGAAAATCTGCCAGATGTTAACATCAGTAAATATACAAAAATCTTTGGACTATAGGTTTTTGGTAAAAGCCTAGGGGTTCTTCAGTCTAAGATGATAGTTAGGTCTTGACAATCCAGATTTACAAAGGAACAGAGGTGGCAGAAAATGCATTTCTAGGAAAGGTTTTCATGTGCTTGAAGTCTAAAGTACACCTTCCCTAACAACTCACCCCAGGCTCAGGGTGGCTTTGCGCTATGCTTATATGGGTGTGTGTGTGTGTGTGTGTGTGTGTGTGTGTGTGAGTATTGAGGATTGGCACTCATTAATGGACATGGTTTTCCTACAGTACATTGACATTGTCAGTGACTAAGAAAGTGCTAAAAATATACAAGGAATCAATATGCACTAACACAATAATTTAAAATAAATTTTAAAATTCAGATCATAGCAAATATAATTAAATATTCCTAAATGACTTGGACAGTTGTTTCCAAAAGTTGATCATAAGCTGAATAAACCAAAATAATCAGGGGGCTTTATTAAAGTACTACTTCCCAGACCTCAACCTGTATTAATGAAAAAGGAACTCTTGGAGAGAGGCCCAGACTCCCCAAATTTTAAAAATAGCCCCAAGTGACTCTGGCAGAAAGCTTCTCATATAGGTGATAGCTTTAGGTCCTGAAACAACTGAGTTAACAATTATGTCCTCTATAGGAGAGAGCACCACACAGTGGCTGGGGAAAATTGGGCCAAGTTCAGCCTTTGCTTCGGAGAAGCTGTCTTACACCCCTGATCCCCCCAAGAGCAGGCTATGAAACAGCAGCATTGGCATCTCCTGGAACCTTGTTAGAAATGTAGAATCTCAGACCCACCCTCACCTAATGATTCAGTATCTTCATTTTAAAAAGTCTCCATGTAATTCCTGTGCACCTTAAAGTGTGAGCACTGTCTAGATAGACCAAGTCATCCAGCCTTCTCTGGTTCCACCTGGAAACTGATGGACTTGAACCAGATGGTTTCTACATCCTCCTCCAGCCCTATTGTTGCATGATGACCATTAGAGTGCAAATGCAAAGAGGGAATGAAATAGAAAGTTCTGCATAGAATACCAGAAAAAATAAATTGAGATTAAATAGATAGACACACACACACACACACACACACACACACACACCTTTTTAGAGACCATTTGAATAAGAAAAATCCAAATCCCATGATGTCCATACCCTCATCTGAAACCAGGAGAACCTGGTCAAAAACAAGCAGTTCCCTGATGCGGATGGGAAACTGAGAAAGTGAGAAAGGTTGTGGACAGCCCAAGTTCCAGGGCAAGTCCAGAGGAGAGGAAGGACTAGAATCCAGGTGTCTCCACTCCCAGCCCTGGACCACCCTGTCTTGTTGTCTCAGCTGCATTGGGAAAAATTAAGAAAACAAGAGCAAGATATAATAACAAAGACAGCAGGTGATTATAGGAGGTGGTATATGGACATGGCTCCTCAACCCCTTCTTGGAGCCCCTTTTGTCCTTGGGTTATTATTTCAATATTATTAAAATTCACATGATTAAAATTTAACATTAGGACCTCCATATTCTACAACCATCCTCTCCCCATCTCCAGTGCTATACAATTTTTCTTTGGAGAACCAATGTCAATCCCAGGTGTCACATTTCATGAATCCTGATTGACACCCTTCCTTTTCTGATTCCAGACCTTAGTTTCCTATCATTTAGCCTTTCATGAGTTCTGTAGGTAAGTTATGTATTTTCCTAATGATAAAATTTCCATGACAGGTACTCAGATATTAACACACAGAGCTATATACAAATTTAGACTCACTTATTCTTCCTAGTTGCATAAGAAATTTATGAATGTTCACATATTACATAAATAATTAACATAAAATATGCAATTCCCTTTTTTCACTGGTCTCCAGAAACAATCACTACCAACCATGTGGCATCTATTCTTCATTATTTTTAAATTTTCTTATGCATAACTTTTTTAAAAACAGAATTATATCACACATGCTATTTTTGCAACCTGCTTTCTTCATTTTCTATTTCTTGATTATCATTTCAAGTCAATTTATAAAGGTCTCCCTTTATATCTGCATGGTTTCTAACATTTTCCCAACCACGACCTGTCAATGAACACTGGGATTATTTCTGATTTGTCTCTATTATAAACTATGCTGTACATTTGACTATGTAATACGAAGGGTGCCCTCATGAAATGACAAAGTCTGGTTTATTTTGTTTGCTTATTGCTGATTTTTGTCAAAATGCACCTTTGTTCTTCTATTGCAGTAATGGTAGTGGTAGAAGACTGGATTTATTGGAGAGTTCAAAGGTTATGAGGACATAAAATTTGACTCCCACCATTTAAGAACACTGCATGTGCTCGGAAGGGGTTCATCTTTGCTCCAGGGACCATATACTACAAGCCATTTATCTCAACTGTGCCTCACCACTCAACCGTTGGGGAGCCAGTTACTTTATCCTACATGGCTCCAGATGCTGGCACTGGGACAGTCAGCAATACAGACACAATCACCAATCTCAAGAGGTCTGTAGTCTAGGAAGGATATTAGAGAAGGAAACATAGGAACAAAAATTTCAGATGGAGATATGTGGTATGAAGAACTATTACCAGGTAATGAGATACAGAATAACTTGAGTGGGATAAGGGTCGAAATGTTTAAAAATATTTTTGAGTATATAACACAATCACATAGTTAAAAATTCTAAAAGTATTAAAATTATGTATAAAAGCTTCTGAAAATTTTCCTCCCCTCCCTTCGCTGGGGCCTAATCACCCAGTTACTCTCCCCTTTGACAACCAATGTTTCCTGTGTAATCTTTAGAGATGATTTTTATTTATGTGAGAAAATGTATGTAGATGTATACAGATATCTAGGTATATTTACATATATTATTTCCCCCCATTTTTACACAAATAGTAGTTTCTATCTTTCTATCTTCCATAAATATATCTTAATATATTTAGAGATTATTCCATTTGTGCATATATATTCTTTTTTTATAATTACATACCATTTCACTGTGGGAATGTACTATAATTATATAGCCAGTCCTTTATTGATAAACATTTAGTTCATTTCCAATCTTTTGCCAACCAATGCTTCAGTGGATATTCTGAACATATTTTACTTTACATTTATGCAAATGTGTCTATAGGATAAGTTCCAGGTCCTCTGTTCTCTAGGTGAAAGGGAACTTATAATTTTGATAGATATTTTTAATTTGTAGGGCAGGGATCAGCAATTTTTTCTAAAGAGGAAATAAAAGTAAATCTATTCAGCTTTACAATCTGTCACAACTACTCAAATAGCACTAAAGCACTATAGACATATAAAAAAGAATCAGTGTGTCTTTGCTCCAATAAAACTTTAGTTAAGGCCATAAAATTTGAATTTCATATAATTTTCACATCACTAACATTATTTTTAAAATTCTTCCCCACTATTTAAAAATGTAAAAACTACCCTAACCGGTTTGGCTCAGTGGATAGAGGAATGTCGGCCTGCGGACTCAGGGGTCCCAGGTTCGATTCCGGTCAAGGGCATGTACCTTGGTTGCAGGCACATACCCAGCAGCTGATCGATGTTTCTCTCTCATCGATGTTTCTAACTCTCTATACCTCTCCCTTCCTCTCTGTAAAGAATCAATAAAATATATTTTTTAAAAATGTAAAAACTATTCTTAGCAGCACAAAAACAGGCATTAGGCTGCATTTGACTCAGGCCATGGTGTGTCAACCTTTCCCATAGCTATACATGAAAGTCTTAATGTGTGCACATCATTGGCAATACCAGGTAGTACCTAAATCTTGCCAATTTAACAGCGGAAATTATGTCTCAGTTTAGCTTTACTCTGCACTGCTCTTTTTTATAAGCAAAGTAAATCATCTTTGCTTATGAATTTTCTTTGTATTATCTGACTGTTCTAATCTTTGTTCTTTATTTGATATCAGTCTTTTTTATAAGTTTATATGCCTTCTTTATAAGACAGAAAAATTAACACTTTCACAAAATTGCAATATTTTTCCAGTTTTTAATTTATCTTTTAACTTTGATGTTGGTGGTTTTTACCAGGTACAAATTCTTTATTTTCAGTCAATCTTCTGTTTTATGTCTTACGATTTTCCTGTCATTGTTAAAAAAACAACAACAAACTTTTCTCCTCTGTAATTATAATTTTTATATTTTCTCATATTTTTATGGTTACATTTTTAGCATTTAGAGATTTTATTCACCTGAAACTTATTATTCTATAAAGTGTGATGTGCTATTTAATTGTCCTAACCTAATTCAATGAATAAGTTTTTTCACTTATTTTAAATCCAAACTTCATCCTATCTTATATTCCCATTTGTATTTGGATCTATTCTAGACTTTCATTCTGTTTTGATGATGTCTGCATGTTCATATGCACATACCATGCCATCTTAATTAATGAGTTTTTGTAAGATAGGGCAGTCATCTCTAATTAACTTTCTTTGTCAGAATGTTATTATTATTGATTATCTTTCCACATAAACTTTAGGATCTTTCCACCTAGTTTTTATTAGGATCATATAAAATTTACACATTAATTAAAGAATAATTGGCATCCTTATCATATTTTCTTCTATCTATGAACATGGCTTTCCATTTTTAAGTTATCTTTTATGTTTCTCATATAATTTATAACTACTCCCAAAATTATTCATCCATATAAAAATATTTTTTAATTTATGACTTTACATTTGGTAAGAGTAGACTACAAGGGGGAAGTGGAAATTATCTATAGAAAAAACCTAGTTTGAGACACCCAGACATGAACCCATCAGAAAAAAATGATACAATATAACGTGTTAAAGTTTGTAATACAAAAAAATTTTTCTTCTTCATTTACCTAAGAATACGTAGTCTGACAGAACTTGACATAGAATTTTCTAATGGTGAGAAGATGAATGGAGGGATGGATGGATGGATGGATGGATGACTGGACAAATACCAAATTATTGAGGGAGTTTGAATCTCTCTGCATGTCTTCTGTCTATTCTTTGTATAGAATACAGCTTTAACCAACTCAACAAATATTGATGAAAAGTCAAGAACATCAAAATGGCCTTTCAAGATTTCTTCCAATTCCAGGATACCATCAAGGCATATGAAAAAACACAATGTTATTTGCTTTTCCTTTCTTATTTATTCTTCTCTTTATTAACTGAACAAAACCCGAAGCAAATTTTAAAAATTAAAATTTAGTAAGAAAGAAAGAATGCTGTTCTTAAATGCTTTCTCTACTGTGGTTTCCCTTTAATTGATCTCTCTTTCACTGGATCACAACCCAACTGGCATAGAGAGTTGCTGCAGATGGAGAGAAAAAATAAATTACTTCGTTAAATCCCTGATTAAATTGATATTTCCTAACTAGCCTGTGGAAATGCTGCATGACATGAAGGGCAAAGGTAGGGATATGTGTTGAGGATGGGAGTATACGATGGGTGGATATTTTGTTTGCAGATTTTTAATAAGGCCATCTTGGTTTCCCCATGAAAATTGAAACATGAGCTCAGTTCACTAACATACATTCTCCACTAAAAACCCAGGGCCCAAACTAGAATCATTACTCTGGCTCCTTCCAATTTGAGTCATTGTCGTATTTATTAATCTCCCTCACAGCTGTGTTGGGAACTCCTTGACCTAGAAGTAAACCAGGCAAGGTGGAGTCCTATTATAACTAAAACTCTCCCTCGTGCTTCCATTCACATCTCAAACTGAACAATTTGTCTTCTAAAATGTGCTCTGCTTTGGAGTCAAAATTGTAATACATGGAAAGAAAAAAGAAGAGATAAATAGGATTTTAAAATATATTCCAGAGTGACTTTTCCTTCATTAGAGGGTCTGAAACACAGTGAATGGTCATGATCCTCAACCAAAAAAGAAAAAAAATTCATATGTTGAAACCCTAATCCCAATATGATGGTATTTGAAGGTTGGGGCCTTTAGGGTTAATTAGGTCACGAAGGCAGAGATCTCATGAAGGGATTAGTGTCCTTATAAAATGGACTGAAGATAGCTCTCTCATCCTTTGCTTTTCGCCATGAGGATACAACAAAAAGTCTGCAGTCTGCAACCTGGAAGAGGGCCCTCGCCAGACCCTGGCCCTGCTGGCACCCTGATCTTGAACTTCCAGTCTCTAAAACTGCGAGAACTAAGTTTTTGTTGTTTCCAAGCCATCCAGTTTGTGCTATTTTGTTCTAGCAGCCTGAGCTGATGAAGACAAAGGGGCTCTAAGTTTCAGTCTAAAAAAAAAAATTGCTGACATATTAGGACCAAGATTGCCTATTGCAGACACCTACAACTTCTGCTTATGGGCCTTTTTTATGGAACAAAAGTGAATGCCCCCAAAATCAGCCTTGAACCAATGACTGAAGGTAATTGGTGGATAAATATACCAACTCCCTCACCCCTCAAGTGAGACCACTCTGAGGCATCCTCTACACTGAGTCCCCTTGTTTCCTAGGGGGATTAAGCTCCAGTTGTCCACATTGATAAATATTTTGATAGCACACCCCTTACTGCCTTCCTTTACCTCCTGGTCTCACTTTTCTAATTCCCTACTAGAATTTCCTAGGATCACCTGCCCTGGATTCCCTGTATTGGGGTCTGCCCCTGGGGAAACCCAAACGTAGACAGATCATGTCACCCATGTACACAAATTACTCTTTTAAAAATTGACAATAAGCAAATGGACAAAACAGAGTGATCTAGTGTAGACTTGCCGTAGCACTGAGAGGAAGGTAAATGCATGATTTAAGTCCTATCTTCCTGCTCTGGCCCTGTTCTCTTTCATCTTCTTGCTCACTCTTCATTTGCCCAAACCCTCTATTCACAGACATATATATGCATTGTCACCTCTGTGCTTTTGTGAATGCCATTCTTCTACTCCAGACTTTCTCCCCTCCTCCTCAATCTGTTCCGTCCTCCAAAACTTGTCTCAAGCTTTGCTGCTTCCATGATACCTCTTGTGTCACAACTAAGAGAATCACAGCATTTTTAGCCTGTAATCCACAGCTCACTACTTAATCATATGCTTTTTTGTAGTTTCTAACTATTGCATACATGATAGCCTTATCTCCCTAATTAAATTGAACTTTCCTTGGGAATAATAATCATATCTTGTACCTCTCTAGTCCTCCCAGGGTCTAAACTAGTGTGGCACATACAATTAGTTGTCAATGTATGATTTATGCAGTTAAGTAATAAAACACCGTATGTGTATGACCGATAGCAATGAATCATCTTTAATGGATTTTAGAAAGGCCTCTTTCCTCTCGTGCAAACTGCCTGGCAGACAGAGTTATCAGAAGCATCCTTCTTGGTGATTCTTTCCAGGGATTTAAAAAAAGACAACAGGCCACAGCAACACCTTGGTTTATACACACAACTCCCCCTCGCTGGCTTAAAGACATCATAAAAGATAATGCTTCTCGCTCATATATAAAAAGTACTTAAATGTAATTTTGACAAAATGTGTCCCGGGGTGATTGAAGTCCTTTTCTCTCTGTTGTGATTGTTGCCATTATAAATAGACAATCATAAAAGAATCAAAAGGGGGAACCTTTTAAAGGCTTACTCCGGGACCTGATACCCTCCCCACTTTATTTTTCTTAGCCCTAATGCCAAAGGAAAACAAACACTTATCAACCTTCTAATGGTGTTTATCCCCCCATCTTCCTTGGAAGGGTGGCAGTATGCCAGGCCCTGAGACCGTTCCCTAAAGCACCAAGTCAACTAAGGTCAACCCCATCGTCGACTGCACCCAACGCTGAAACTTTGAGGGCCAAGGAAAAGTTCAGGATTCTAAATTGCTTGTCCCCACATCTGGGCCTTTGCAACACCTGGGGAGTTTTTCCCAGGCCCAGTGTAGATCAGATCCCTTCTGTTTTGCCTGTCAAATCATGACCACCTTTATGACTCTCAAAAAGACAGCCTAGTTGAAGACGGTCAAGAAAAGGCAAAATTCCTCTTTGCTTCTGCTTTGTGCAGGCCTCTGGCTCCCAACTGCTCACGCTGGAGCTGCTCCAGCAAGAAAACTGTCAGCCATGTGCCTGGCATCACACCTGTCCCCATGCCTTTCCCACACCATCTTCCACCTCACAGCAGCCAGCAGCTCCGCGGGAGCTGTGAAGAACTGGACTCCCGTTCACTCGCCTTTCATCTTCTAACAAGTCATTCCTGACCAATGCAAAGATCAACCATCCTGTGCAGGTGGGAGGTCCCTGAAAGATCCCAAGAGGAGAAATGAGCATTTCCTGATGATTTTCTGTCTCCCTTCCAAGCAGCAAGAGGAAGTAGCTCTACTTTCTCCTCTCCTTTCTCCAAGTCTTAGCATTTTTGGCACCTACACTGGAGCACACGCCCAAAGCAATCTTGTCTGGAGCAAGATTATCCTTCGGTGGTGATATAATTCTTAATGACACCTCAGTGTATCAGCTGCCCCAGTGCCTCTTAAGATCCATTGCAATGAAACCTCCCTAACCTTCACAATAGACTTCTTCACCATAGCTCTGAAAAATAAGCAGTGTTTAGGAAATAATATCCTTTTAATATAATATAATATCCTTTTACACTAAGTTCTACTCATTTAGAAGCAGCTTTCAGTAACTGGAGAGAATGTGGAGCCAGCCTTTACTTTTGCTAAAAATCCTCTCAACACTCAGGAGGCACAGAAGGAAGACCTTGGGAAGGTTTTAGTAACAATCAGCCCTCTCATTTCTACAGAACTGCTTTTTTCTTGCCACACTCATGTTTATTTTTTCATTTGATTCTCAAGGGGTGGATAGGATGGTTCAGTAGTTAGGAATGCTGGTTGCAGATGCCTGAGTTTGAGTTCCAGCTTGTAAACTTACTGGCTTTGTGAGACTGAGCAAATCACCTGCCCCTCCCTGTGCCTCCACTTTATTATCTGCGAAATGTAGGCACTCATCACATACACCTCACAGAGTTAATTTTATATATATGGCATTTGGAATTATGTCTGGTACATAGTGAGTGCTAAACTAATTTATTATTATTATTATTATTATTAAAATATTAGAGCTGAAGAAATAAAGGCTCAGCAGATTCTATGTCTGGCCTAAGCAATTCTATAAGTGAAGAGGTCATACATTGTCTTTATTTGGGTTTCCTTGGAAGCAAACCCTGAGACAAATATTTGGGTGCAAGTAACTAGTCAAGGCAAGAAAGGGAAGGGAGCAATTAAGAGTGTGTTTATGAGCAGGTTACCACTGTGGACAACTGAACACAACCCCACTGGGGACCCTCAGAGTGACTTTACAGAACACACCACACACCTCAGAAATGTCCCTCTGAGGGCGGAGGCACCTGGAGAATTTATCTGCCAACTTCCTGCCACATTGTTGAAGGGTGCTTCTGGGGCACTGACCCCTCAATGAAGACTTCCAGCCAGCCCCAGGCATAGGAGGAACAGCCCCACAGGACCAGATGTCTTTGAGCTAAAAGATGCAGGAAGCCACCAGCATATCCTAGAGTCATCTGCAAGTGACCTCCTGGTGTGGACAAAGGAATGAACAGGGCAAAGACATCGGTGACTCAGGAACACAATGAAAGTCTTCGAGGTCCTTGTTCATCTTATGCATTCAGACAGAACCAAAGCCAAAGGAGCCCAACCAAGGAGAACATATCCTGAGTTACCTTCTGGAGAAGGACACTGTGTGATGTTTCCTAGTCACTTGTTCCTAAGCTTGTCAAATTATGACACCCTCACCCTAACTGGTTTGGCCCAGTGGATAGAGCGTCGGCCTGCAGACTCAAGGGTCCCAGGTTCAATTCTGGTCAAGGACATATACCTTGGTTGTGGGCACATCCCCAGTTAGGGGGTGTGCAGGAGGCAACTGATCGATGTTTCTCATCGATGTTTCTAATTCTCTATCCCTCTCCCTTCCTCTCTGTAAAAAATCAATAAAATATATTTTTTTAAAAAAATTATGACACCCTAACATACCATCAAAATCTCTTTGGGTGAGTTTTTGTTCTTCTACATTGGTTTCCAACAGGTAAAAAAAACGAATAATATTGACAACATATTTTGATCAGTAAAGTACACTGCATTTGTTTGTTGTTGTTAATCATCACCTGATGATATTTTTCCATTGATTTTTAGAGAGAGGGGAATGGAGGGGGAGAGACAGAGAAAGAGAAACATCAATGTGAGAGAGACACATTGATTGTGTTGCCTCCCACACATACCCCAACTAGGGCCAGGGATTGAGCCTGCAACCGAAACATGTGCCCTTGACCAGAATCAAACCTGGGCCAATGCTCTATCCACTTAGCCAAACTGGCTAGGGCATAAAAGGAATTTTTTTAGGCCCTGCTAGGTATGTGGAAGGGAAAGGATTTTCTGAGCTGAAGTGTTCTACTCTGAAAATGTGAGAACCTATTTGAAAATGTCTATCTTCAAAAAGGTTGACTGAGTCCTCTGCATAGGAGTGGCTCCACACATATGCTTCCTGGGTCATATATTTGGAAAAAGTCAACTTTGGAGCAACTATTTTTGGAAAAAGTCAAGTTGATAAGCTAACACCTGAGAGACATAATGCACACCTAAGCCTCTCAGGCAGGAATCAAACCAAGTTCCTTAATTTTGTCAAATACCTGCCCTTCACTCCATTCACTTCTCCAGCAGGGCTTTTATTTAATCTTTTCACCCTTCCTTCCAAAGGGAAAAAAATCCAAAATCAACTTATAAAAGCTAGAACTTTCATGCACCATCCATTTCTAAATAAAGACAGAATACCAAAGGGAAACAACAAAACTTATCACAACTACTCTCTTTGATTTCCAGCCAAACCTTTGAAACAGGAACAAGATACAGTTGGTGATGAGGAGATGGTAGAATGTGGTTTTCATTTAGAAGATGGCTAAGCCCATTTGTAAATAGGCATCTTCGCATCTTTTTGCATGGGAAGCTTATTTTCTCTATATTTGGGCAGAGCTACTGGAGTGACTAAAAACCACCACCTCTGTGGATGATCTCTGATATAGACCAGAAAAAGTCTTAGTTGAGGTAACTGAGGCCAGAGATCCACAACCAAACTGTGCTGTATTATTTCATTTTTCAAACTTACACGTTCATTTTCCTACAGCCCTTTCGTTGGGTGATTTATGTTCAGTTGACTTTGCTACAGGCCTGGAATGTTTACACAAAGGCTTAATAGACATTTACTTTGGAAGTTACATTGTGAGATAGAATCAAGGAATTGGCCCATTGCCCGAGTCAGAACGGGAGGCCACCTGGAAGTTAATGATCGCTTTGTGAAGACCAGAGGCATGTAACAGAAGGTTCCAGAAGGCTGGAGACTTCACATAATAATCACATTGCCTTCAGACATACACCATTGGAATGACTGAGGAGAAACTTGTGTAAATAGAGACATCCACAGATAGAAATGTCCAGGATTACAATTCCTCAATACCTTAATACTTTAATATTATATTTTGTACTGCATCTTACAGTTTATATGTGTTTTTATGTAGCATCCAAATTAATGCTCTCCAAAAAGATACCTGTAACCTCAAAAGTCAGTCTGTTTTAAATAATCATGCTGAATTTACCTTGAGGCAAATATAAAAGAATTACTACCCTGGCTTTAAAGATGCAAAAAATGAGCCTTAGAAAGGGCTACTAGCTCAAGATTACATGACATGTAACTGCTAAAAACCACAGTTCCTTCAGTAACATCACTACTTCTCTACAGATGCTTTAATTTATTCATTTTTTCTATGATTCACCAAACCCTACTTATCAAACATATTAACATCCCTGGGCTGAGCACAATGAAGAATAAACATAAATGTAATCTCCTTGACATTATGACCTAATTTGAGAGAAACATTTGTTTCTTTAAAATGCTTGTTTTTACAGAGAAAGGGTAATTCTTAAGGAAGTCTCTGTAAGAGATATCAACATATGGTACATCCTTCCCCATGGCATGGAGTGAGGATGAGTTAGTGCGTTAAAGAAGGTGCTCAGACGAATTCTCCATAATGCTCTCTGGTAGACACCTACAGATGGGAAAGGAGTAAGCTGTGCAGGTATCATTACCTAGAGAGCAAGCAGCAAGGGCAAAGTTCCTGGAAATGTATTTGGCTTGGTCACAGGATGTCAAGAAAACCAGCATGTCTAGAGCAGTGTGGGCAAGGAGGAAAGACTATGAAGAGAAGGCATAGATAGGCAGTAATTCACTCAGGGCCTTATAAGCCATAGTAAAGGACTTGACTTTGACTCTGAGTAAGATGAGATGTCATTGGAGGATTCTGAGCAGATAAATGACCTGATTTGGCTTCTGCTCCTAAAGGGGATTATTCTGGATTCTTTGTGAAGGAGAGATTCTAGGGGGGACAAAAGCAGAAGCATCAGTCTTGGGGTGATGGATGTGATGAAATGATTATTCAAGGTATAATTTGAAGGTAGCTTTCACAGGATTTGCTGGTGAATTGAATGGGAGGTTAGAGAAAAAGAGATGAGTTGATGATTGTTCCAAGTTTTTTAACTTTAGCCCCTAGGAGGATGTTGTTGCCACAACTGAGATGGGGAAAGCCAGAGGTAGATCAGATTGTGAGGGTTAGGTTAGAAAGCCAATGTCTGTCTTCTAAAGTTTGAGATACCTGTTAAATATCCAAGTATGGATGTTGAAATACATTTAAATATATCAGTTTGGGGTTTAAGTGAGAGATCTGGGCAAAAGTTGTAAATATGGGCATTATGAGGAAGTGGTATTTAAAGCCACAATACTGAAGAAGATAACACAGAATGTGGATCTAGATAGAGAAGAAGGCCAAGGTCTGAACTGGTTGGGTGGGAGAGCCCAACATTTAGAAGTTGAGGAAATAGGAAAAAAATAGCAGAGGACATAAAGTAAGATAAGTCAGGGAAATAGGAGGAAGATAAATAAAAAGTCACACCCTGGATGACAAAAGAATAAAAAATATTTCAAAAGACATTGAGACATGAGAGTATATGTCAACAATAACAAAAAAATGACAGTTCATAGTAGATTTATTCATATACCCTGAACATGGGAACAACCCAAATGCCTAAGCAGGAGAATGAATAAACTAATCATGGTACAGTCCTACAATGGAATACTACTCAGCAATGCAAAAGAATGAACTACTGCTATCCCCAATAACAAGGATGAATCTTCTGGCATAATGACGAGCAGGATAAACCAGACATTCAAACTGCATGCTCTCTGATTCCATTTACATGAGTAAGGAAAGACAAATAGGCATTGACTATGAATGGAGTCCAAACAAACTTACTGGAGTAATAGAAAAGGTCTCCATCTTGATCCAGGTGGTGGTTACACAGGTATATACATATATAGCAATTCCTCAAACTTAGTCTTCAAATCTGTGAATTTTACTATATACAAATTATGACTCAGTAATAAAACAAGAGTGGGGGAAAGAGGGCATGAGAATGGTGTCCTATGCTATAGACTAGAAGGACAAAAATAGAATAAGTGATCTTTGCCCTGGAAGAGTTTATTTATCAGTCCAAAAATAGAAAATGCGAAGATTTCCTCTTCAGAACTAGAGGACTGCATACGTCTGTGTTTTTACACTCTTTTCTGTTGAACTTCCTCTTGCTCCACCTTTCATCATGCCCACTTCAGCCAACAGTCACATACCTTAGAGGAAACAGGAGAACATGTTGAACAAGTTATCCTGGTAACCAAAGTATTTTTATGGCTGGCCCTTTGGCTCTGTCCTCCTTGTCCCACCCTCCCAGTTCCCACTACTCCCCCACATGCTATTTGCCTGAACTTTCTGTTAAGCCTTCTATGGATTGCATTGATTCTCCCCACCAATGCTCATTTCTCTGTTTGATCTCTGACCTACTTTTTATTCTGAACTTGTGCAGTTGTTTGCATCTAATTTTTAGCACATTCAGGGTTTCTAACCCATGGGGTTGTTTGAATTTCAAATTCCTGCAACTTCACTGTCCTTTGATAGGTTCTTCAGTAGATTGCCCCCAGCAGCTACAAAACTTCTTTAATGGATGGAAAATTATTTGTTTGTTTTTCATTGATGTCTGAACTTATTATTGGCCACCTGCTCGCCAAGGGATGCCCCATTACTGCTGCCTTAATGCTTCAGAACTTTGGTGTCATTGACCTCAGATACCACCTCACTGTCCACAACTCTGCAGGTAGTGGTCTTCTGGATGGACTGCAGGAAATTTCTGTTGTCCAGGGTGTCACTAATATAGAGGTCCTCCCCTTCTTCCAGCAGATTGCAATAGGTGAAAATCTTGGCCTCCAATTTGACCTTGATGTTCAGCAGGGCCTCTACTGCTAGGCCAGGTGCTGCCACTCTGCCCAGGTCTGGGCCAGCTCTGACAGAAGGTACAGCAGGATCCCATTGAATTATTTCATCTATGTGGCATAGCACATCTCCACCTCCCTCGGTATGTTCTCCAAACTGGCCTTAAAATTTCTCATGAAGTCTAGATCAATCTCCAAGGACTACTAGACCATACATCTCAGCAATCTGTAAGGTGACCACTGTGGTGTTCCCCTCAATCTGCTGGGACCAGTACTTGTCTAGCTCCTCTCAGTTCTTCTACTGGGCCCAGATGTCCACCATGATCATGCTGAAGTCCTGAGATTTGGAAGCATCCAACTCCACAGTCAACCCAGAGTTGGCAATCTGGTTTTGTAGACCATTTACTTCTTCCTCATGGTTCTTCTTCATGAAGAGCAGGCCCTTTTTAAGAGCCTCGATCTCTGTCTTCAGTGGCAGTAGAGTGATATTGGTGTCATCAGTGACCTTTCAGAGCCCATTGATGTCACCCTCCACAGACCAGCACATGGCCAGCTCCTTCTCATATTTGACTCTGAAGTCATCAGCAGCAAGACAGGCATTGTCAATCTGCAGAACCATGTGGGCATGTCTCACAAAACTTAAAAATATCTGAGCCCTCAGATCCTCAATGGTCTTGAAGTAATGTCCCTAATCTCTGACCTGGGGTCGCTTCTTCTCCAGGTGTTCCCAGATTTTATTGTCCAGTCTCCAGGCTTCTCACCATCTTAGGTAGGAGGCCAGATAGTCATCCAGGCATTGCATAATCTCTTCATTTTGGATCCACCCTATGCCTGCTGGACCCCCAGCCATCTCTGAAGCCAGGCCACTCCACATGCTGGTGAAGTGGGACACAGAGATCTGAAAGCTGAGCCCCTGGCATCTGCATAGTTGGTGGCCATGCTGCTGGCTGGCTGGTCCAATGGCTGGGTAACTACATGGAGCCCAAGGTCCAGTAGTTTGTGGAGAACCTGGAGCAGTTGCTGAAGATCATGTTGTTCAGGGAGGAGGGTGAGAGGCCAAGACTCAGGTCCAAGTCACCTGTATGAATAATTTTTCCCCTACTCCAAAACCTTTTTTTATTTTAAATAATTTTATTTGCAAAATATATTTTACCAAACCTTTTAAGTTAGATGAGATTTATCAAGCTATTAATTATTGAAATCAAAACTTCATAGTCAGGGGTTAGAATTCTCTCCATCAGAAAACTGAGAAAGAAAAAGTGTTCCTATTGTAAATAAGGTCACAAAATGGACATAAATCTACTTTCAGTTGGAAGCCTATACCCAATGGCAAAGGGGGCTCACCACACCCACCCTTACAAGGCTGTCCTAACTTGAACTACTGCTTTGGCTGCCCATTAAGATATCACTTCTGGCCAAGAATTGAAAATTACTTAGAAGCCAACATGTGATTCTATGCTGGGGCATGACTCCCATGTGGACCCATGTGTTGCTCTGTCCACCGCACCATCCCATTATAACCTCCTTGTCCAGACTCCTGGGGTGGTCACAAGGCAGCAGATCATAACAGTAATGTGTTGGGCTGATTTTATTTTTCCAAAAGGAGAGAGAGCTAAAGGAGAACCTGGCTCAGAGTTTAGAGCAAGTATCCAACACTAAAGCTCAGTCGTGAGAGGCGGGGGGGAGCGGGGGGGCAGGGGGGGGAGTCGGTGAGGTTTCTGCAACTTGTGTGACTGCCCTTGGGTTATTTCCAGGACCAGCATCATGAGCATGTGACTCAGGCAGTTGCACAGGGCTTGTGCTTAGAAGGGCCCCACACTTGGTTCAAGGCTCTATTATTATCATCTTGAAATTGTTAATAATTTTTGAACAAGGACCCCACATTTTCATTTTGCTCCGGGACCTGCAAATTATATAGCCAGTCCTAATTGTTTCAGCTCAGTTATCAGCAAACCAAACATCGCTTGTGATTTTAAAACACTCTGCCTTGAGCCCTCTCTGCAGTAGATTCAAGTTGATAAACTGAGAGGCACAGACCACACTCAAATATCTATGGAGATTACTGTTTTCAGAGTGTAATTGGAGGGAGTTATGTCAGTTGGATTTCCAGACTGGGATATCCTCCACCAAAACTGGGGGAAAATAAGGAAGTCTTGACAAATTGAAGGTCAAGATGATGGTTAAGAAAGTAAAACTTCAAATAAAATGTTCCTCCCTGGCTTGGATACAGCATTATACCTACACTTACTGCTAAGAAAATAATCCATCAGTATTGATGCTGATGGTTGAAAAACACATGTAACCTGAAAAATCCCCAATCCATCCTTTCTAAGAGGTAAGATGTGGTAAAGTGGCTGAACTGTGTTACAAATCAACTTCTGGCAGTGATACCATGATGTTAAAAGAGGAATTCGGGTAATCCACTGAATAATTGCTTCTCTACTTTCTCCCAAAAAGCTTAAAGATATGTTTCCAGAGAGGCCCATCGGATCCCTTACTATTGTGCAAACTTTCTCTGTGTTCTCAGATCAAGCCCTTCTAAACTTTCTTCTCCTCTGTCAAGTCTTCCCTGGCTACTTAGAAGCAATTCAGAGGGTATTTTCCCTTTACTACCTACTCTTCTTTAAATAAATCTCTGGGCATGTAAAGACTCTCCTGGTCCTTGTCAGCACTAGAGCCGAAGGGGGTTGGGGCTGAGTAAACAGAGAAGGGGGACCTTAGTAGCTGGGCTCAGTGCCTGGCTGCAACCCTTTTCATCACCCACAGAGTACTTCCTGTCATGGAATTCACCACCACAACCTTCCCCCTTTCCTTCATTCTCCTCCAGGTCTATTTCCTCCCCTGCCCCTTCACTCTCAAAGATGACCTCTCCACCTACTTCCCTGGGAAAATTGAGAACATCTGATGAGAACTCCCACAAGTTTCCTCCCAGCTCTTTAAGTTTTCTTTGGATCCTCACTGAAACTTTCTTCCTTCCCGCCCATCTTGGAAGAAACTTTCTCTGCCACATGGGCAGGTTAACCCCTTCACCTGCCTCTTATGATGCTGGACCCTCCCTCTCATGACTATGGTCTCTGTTTTCCCTCTCCTCGCCAGCTATGTGTCCAATTCCTAAACACGAGCTCAAATCTTCCCATCCAAAAGGAAATAGACAATAACACCCCCTCTTGATCTACTCCTCTCCTTCCTTGTCGTACCAATCTTCTTCTAAGTCTGCTGCTTCCTGTTCTCTCTTTTTCCCTCAATAAAATAAGATGCTGTCTACCATCCAGCATGAACTTTAGAAGACACCAAATAAATGGGAGACTTATTCCTCGGTCTCATGGATCTTGGCTCTTCCTCTCTCCGGTCTTTTGAAACTGTTTTCACAAAAGTCAAACAAAATCAAAGGCCTCAGTTTGCTGCCCCTCGTGCTTGTATTTCCAGCAGCACTCTCACCTCTCAGCATGAACGCTTGGTTTCTGTGATGTTGGTCTCCTTCCAACTTTTCCTACTGCTCATTTCAAGTGTCCTTTGGGGTTTCCCCTGCTATTCATTGTCCATCACTTAATAGAGGATATTCCCCAAAATACCAGTCTGGCCTATTTTCTGCTCATTGTACTGTCTTTATCCCATGAAGCTGCTCATTGGCTCCCATCCTCACAGTGTGTTTCCCAAAAGTCTATCAGTACTTTGGACTCACTCTGAAATTTCAGAACACATCTAACACCTGCAAACACCCCAGCCACCTGCCTGACATCCTTCTAAGTGTGGCCTGCTGACTCCTCAAGCTCTACTTAGCTAAAGCAGAGTCAGTGTGACACACCGAACAACTTAGCACAACTTTTAGGAAGCTTCTTCTGTGATTCTTGCTGGGGGCAGGAACTGGTGTCAGTCTAGCCGTGGTCGGCAAACTGCGACTCGCGAGCCACATGCGGCTCTTTGGCCCCTTGAGTGTGGCTCTTCTGAAGCCTTAGGAGTACCCTAATTAAGATAATAACAGTGTACCTACCTATATAGTTTAAGTTTAAAAAATTTGGCTCTCAAAAGAAATTTCAGTCATTGTACTGTTGATATTTGGCTCTGTTGACTAATGAGTTTGCCGACCACTGGTCTAAGGCAAAACAGGCCTGCAGGCAAAAGCAACAGATGCTTTTACCTGGCTGGGGCAATCCTTTGAGAGAGGGGACAAAGCCAGAGCCTGACTGACCCAAAGCAGCCAAGTTGCACCTACTTCTGTGCTTGGCACTGAATGTTGCCTCTTGTCCTCCTAAAGTTTACACTGTGCGAGGCCCTGATAACAGAGACAGACATCACCCAAAATTAGACAAACATTGCTTGTACACCTAGCGATAGAAAATTAAGTACTTATTTTGGCTGCAAGTCAAGGCACAATAGCATTGCATGAAGCAGGAAGTGATGGGGGTGTCTGGCTTGGGCACAGTGGATTAAGAAAAGCTGTGACCTCTTTTCCACTTATTGTTCACACTCTAAATGCTTTACTTCCATCAATTAAAAAGCGCATGTGGACTCTCTCCTTTCAATTATTTGTGGGTTTGTTAAGCATCTGTCTGTGATCAAGACTCACTTTTCTTTTTAGTGTGAGTGCCTGGATCTTCTTTCCCAGTCATGGCATCCCAGCTCCCAAAGTCCTCTGTGAGGGATCCTTCCCTGGAAGACACTGATGCTAACATTGCCTCCCTGAGTAAGGAAAGTTAAAAAGAGTTCATCAGTTGTTAGCTATGCATGAGTCCCACCTCCCCCTGGGGGGAGGGGAGGGGGGGGAGGGAGGATCTCTCTTGTGAACAAAGAAGAATAAAGAAAAGCTCTCTTCCTCCATGAGGAGCCTAGATTCCCCATCCAGGGCCTCCTGCTAATTCCATGCCTCACCCTGAAATCAGGGAGGCCTGAGCCCTTGGGATGATCACCACCCCTCTGGGCATGATCTGAGGCATTCACAGCTTCCGAGTATCTTAATCTATTCCATATTCCAAGAGGCTCTCTGAAGGGAAAGGTAATCATTCTCACACAAACAGTCACTCCACATTTTCTTTCCCACTCACATCCGCTTGGAATTGAGAGCAAGCAGGGAATGGAGTTCTGCCCTCCCTGATGGTGCATGGCTCTTTGGCCTTTGTTTAATCAAGGCATTGCTATGGCAGTAAGCCATGTACAAAGTTGCCTGCCCAGAAAAAAGCCGGGAGCCATGGAATTGCCTTTTCCCAGCTTAAAAGCCATGCCAGAGGTGGTAAAACACAATTAAATGATTTTGTAACATTCCCCCAATTACAATTTTGTATCATTTAATTCAAAACTATATTAGCTTCCTCCAATGAGGAAGCTGGAATTAAATGTAGACAACCCATTTGAGAAATTTCCAAGGCATACGATAAAGCAAGTACTATTCCTACCACTCTTAGCCATTTGCCTGACTTCTCAAACCTAGATTTCTTTACTCTGCCATATCCAATTTAACAGGAAGTACTTACTCTACTTCTAGAATATCTCCCAAATCCAGCCCCTGCTCACCTGCTTCACCACCTTTTTTTTTAAATTCAAGACACTATTATTTCTTAGATGTGATATTACAATTTTTGGTCAAAAAGGTTTTCTGCCTCATCTGCCCCATAGCTCATTTTCCACACCACAACTGGAGAGCACTGGAATACCAAATTACTTTCCAAAGGCTTCCCATTGTCCTTTAAGTGAAATCTAAGCTTTTCATCTATCCTGCATAAGTTTCCTTCAGCTGTCCCCTTCCCCCATATGTACCTTCACACCCTCACACTCTTGCTCCCTGTGTTTCAGCCGTTACCAGCCTCCCTTGCTGTCCTTCCATGACACCAGGCTCTTTCCCATTGTCTTAGATTGGGTTTCCTAGAAGCAGAGCCTTTGATGGAGGTTCTTGTGCCTGTGGTTAATTGAGGGAAGGATCTCAGAACCAAACTGGAAAAGAGTAAGGGAAGCAGAACAGGAAATGGGGAAAAGCCAAGCAAAGATGTGGTCTCCACTGGAGGCTAACTTTGATGATCCCATGACTCCGCATGAGGCAAGGGGCCAGCATCTTGTACCACACTATCAATCAGCCATTGGCTGTGGTCAACCCACAGGGGTGGACATAATGTCAGCCATTCTCCTTCAGCTGAGGGCAACTGCAGTTGTGAGCAGAAAGCAGCCAACATTTATAGCAGCTAGGGAATTTGTACATTGGCCCAGGGAAGGCAATGTAGGCAGGGCATCACCAGTTTTACTGGACCCACCTTAAGAACTTGTTTTAGATATTGCTACTGCCTGAAACAGTCTCCTTCCAGATCTTCAGTGTCTAGCTTCTTGTCATCACTGGCACCTCAGTTCAAGTGTCACCTGGTCTGAGTGGCCATGCCTGGCCGTTGAGCTGAAGTAGACACACTGCCCTCTCACTTAGTTAATCTTATTATTCTATAACATTCATTTTTACTCTCTGAAATATTTCCTATTTAATGTTTACTTATATGTTTATTGGCTGTCTCACCTACTATAATATAAAGTCTGTCAGAGCAGGGATCCAGTCTGTCACCTATCTAGTGGTAAAGTCAAAAGATTCTGGAGTCAGACATCCTGGTTCAAGTTCTGACTCCACCATTTACTAACTATGTAAGCTTGAGCAAAGTAACTTCTAATAGTGCCAGAGTAATAGGTTATTGGTTGGATTTAATGAGTTGATGCAAGTAAAGTACTTAGAATAGTGTCTGATACATGTTAATCATTCAATGAATGCTAACCTAGAAGATGACTGATGAATGAATGAATGAATGAATGAATGAAAACATCCCTTGCCAATTCAAGCTACCACCTTGCTTTGCTTATAAAATGTGCATCAAAGGCCATGAGCATTGCTCTGATTTTCACCCCGTAAAACTACACAAATTCTTATTCTCTTTCTCAGCCATCAGTAGGCATCCAAAATACTTAAATTATTTTTTCCCATGATGCTCAAAACAAGCCAATACTCCCATTTTGACTGCACTCATTGCAAATCTATAGATTTAAAGATTCAATTTCCTGGGCCTCAGCATGCTAAATCTTGAAGGCAAGGCCCTCATCCCCCAACCATAAGCAGTCACTGTTCCAACAACTCTTGCCCATTGTTACCCTCAGGCCAACCCTGCCATGTGATTAAATAAACTGACTGCATCAAGAGGAAAGGAAGCTTTCAGTAAACTTCAGCCACCAAATGAGTTGTGGTTTTGTCTGTGGCCTGGATGAAATGGGTAAAGGAGCAATTAGTTCAAGTCTCCTCTGAAAGAGAGGTTTTATGGGAAGTAGGAAACAGAGGCAGTCATTAACCAAATATAAACTGACCACTTTCTGTAAGCAGGCACTGCAGGGAACATAAAGATGAGCGATGAAGAAGAATTAAAGACCCCGGTCAAACAGCATTTGCATTTGACCCGGGGGGAGGGGCATTTTATTCACCTAATATTTTTAAAGGAGGCTATTGTATTTGTTTGGATTTTTAAGAGTCTGGCAAGACATTTAGGATTTATGTAAAGACACAAAGAACCAGTTTAAGCTACCAAACTGTTATGGGGAAACTGGATGATGTGTTTGTCCCTGAGGGAGGAGGAGGAGAGCAATGCAAAAGGTCCGTCCAGGGCATACATCCACCTCTCAGTGACGATTTCAGTGGCCCTGTTTTCAAACATAGCCTAGGATCTTCATCATATACCCAAATTTAAGACAGTGAACTATTATAAGCCATGGCTGAAGTCTCTCTTTCACATATAGAGAAACAGTAGCAGTGACAGTAGCTAAGATTTATACAGGTTTATATGGTATATACTTGTGCCAGGAACCACTTTAAGTATTTTCTCTACCTCTCATTTATATATTTATGGATATTACTCAGCAATAAAAAAGACTGAAATGTTGACATTTGCGACAACATGGATGAAACTTGAGAGGAATAATGCTAAGTGAAATAAGTCAAAGGAAAATAAGAAAAAAACAAATACTGAATGATTTTACTCATATGTTGTATATAAAAAATATGAATAAAGAAAAAGAAACAGACCAACAGATACAGAGAACAAGCCAGTGGTTGTCAAAGGATGTGGGGAAAGATGGGTAAAAATGATATAGATAGATAGATAGATAGATAGATAGATAGATAAATAGATAGATAGTATAATAGAAGCTATAATGCTATCTGGAATCAAATAGAATGCAAAGAAAAATAAAGGAACATTTTTAAAAAGACAGCAAGTCTTGGTCAGCAGGAGCCATGGGTAAATTAAGCAGAGTGCCAATTGAACCAAAGCAGCAATTGGTTAACAGGTGCACATGAAGAACAAGGTGTAGAAAGTCAGGCTCATTCCAGAACAATTTAAGCATGTAAATCTACTTTTTCATCATAAGTCTTTCAACTATAAATGGCAATGTAGCATCCAAATTGAGATGTTCTATAAGTGTAACATATACACAGAATTTGGGAGATTTAGTACTAAACACTACCTGAGATAAAGCAACAATAGCAGTGAGAGCAGCTAACATTTCTACAGATTTATATGGTACACTAGAGGCTTGGTGCACAAATTCGTGCATGGGTGGGGTACCCTAGGCCTGGTCGGTAATCAGGGCCAATCAGGGCCTACCAGCCAGGTGTAGGGACTGCTAAAGGTTGGCCTGCTGGGGACCACCAGGAGGCAGCTCCTGTGTTGAGCACCTGCCCCTGGTGGTCAGTGCATGTCATAGCAACTGGTCGACCGGTCGTTCTGGTCATAAGGGTCACTTAGGCTTTTATATATATAGATGCTTTGTGCCAGGAGCTACTTTAAGTGTTTTCTCTACCTCTCATTCTTTCTGTATACATATGTGTATGTGTGGTTTATAAATATTTGAGTGTTTATATTAGGTTTAATCCTCATAGCAACCCTATAAAGTTGTAATCATTATCATCCCCATTTCACAGGTAAGGAAAATGAGACATGGAGTTAGGATTTAAACCCAGGCTGTCAGTTTCAGGGTCTGCATTTTTAAGCAGCATAATATCCATTGATCATAGGTCAGTGAGGAGAGGGATGAATCCTAAGTGCAGGTGCACTGAGTTAGGCCCAGGGTCCATCGGCCCAGTGTTCTGTGTCTGACAGGTTTATCCAAGATGCACATTGGTAAATTCATACACTGAAACACTGCAACTGTTAAAATAATGTAACTCTCTCTACTCAGTCATATAATTGTAGTTCTGCACAAAATGTTGAATTGAAAAAAAGCAAGTTTCAGATGACACATATCTTGACATTTATGTCCAATTTCCAAACTAAAAAATAAACATTATGTATTATTTATTGAGACATACATATGTTTGTAAGTGTATTCAAATAGAGTAGAAAAAGATATGTGCTAAGTTCACATTTTCCCCTGGGTTTGGGACATGGGAAATAAACTATTAGTAGAGAACAAAGAAAACGTTCTCTGTAACATGTTATTTCTTTCATTTAAATTAGGATGGAGCAAAATATTTCAAATCCTTAGTTCTGGTTGATGTTATATAAATATGTATCATTATTCAACATATTTTTGGTTATTTGTCAAATTTCTCAGAACATAAAATCCCATAGTAAATTAAGAATAGAAAGTCTCTTTAAGGTATATATATATATATATACATATATATATATATATTCCTAATGGTGAAACACTAGAAGCATGTACATCAAAATAATGTTTAAAATAAGGGTACACAACTATTATTAATTAATATGGGTCTAGAGTTTCTACCTATTAAATTATTGATCAAAATTAAAAGTCAATTTTAACAGTGTGTATATCTCTGTATTTATATGGGTATGAATGTGAATGTGTGTGTGCATAGGTATGTGAGTATATATGTGTGTGAGTGAATACGTGCCTGTGCCTGTGCATATATCTATATATGTTTGTGACTGGGTATATGCCTGTGAAAGTATATATTTGTGCATGTATATGTGTATATATGTATATAAGTCTATATATACACACACATATATATGTGAGAAACTAAGTATATGCGTGTGAGAGTGTGTGTGAGTGCATATGTCTGTATGAAAGGAGGTGTATATAAATGTATGAATGTATGTATGTGTGTATCTATGCATAAGCACTATACATATATTTATACATATATTTAAATGTGTTTATTATTGTATACACATGCTTTATAGACATGTATAAGTATTTATATGTGTGTAGATGCGACTATATGCATATATATGTGTGCATGCATACAGATGTGTGTATCTGTGTGCATGCATGTGTGTATGTACATATGCATACATGCACATCAAATAGGAGGAAATACATACCAGGTGTTCCATATGTGTTTGTTCTGCTTTGTAAGTAAATTTTATGCTTATTAAAGACTGAAGCTATGACTCATATTTCTTTTGGAATTTACACATAGTGAGTTCTCAACAATACTTATAGATTTAACTTTGCACCACTACCCCTTAATATCTATGGACCAGCAAGAATTCACAGACCAGCCCAACCAGCATGGCTCAATGGTTGAGTGTTGACCTATGAACCAGGAGGTCATGGTTTGATTCCCAGTCAGGGCATATGCCCAGGTTGAGGCTCTATCCCCAGTGTGGGGCATGCAGAAGGCAGCCGATCAATGATTCTCTCTCATCATTGATGTTTCTCTCTCTCTCTCTCTCTCTCTCTCTCTCTCTCTCTCTCTCTCTCTCCTTCCCTCCCTTCTCTAAAATCAATAAAAATATATTTTTGAAAAGAGTTTACAAACCAAACTTCAGGGCTATTTTTTTCTTAGTACAAGACAGTTTGTAGTCAGAATAAAAGATAGAAAATAAAACCCTGAGATGAGTTTATTTTTAAATTTATACAAATATAGACATAGTTATTCCATTTTCTGGAACCCATAGCAAATATCAGGTACCAAGAGCCTATAATTACTTGTATATAATTCACAAAAATCGCTAAATTCAAAGAAAAAATAGAGAAGGTGCGATGCTGTAGATGACCCACTTTACAAGCCTGAAGAACAGAAAGAATCCATCAGATGGCCCTTGTGTCCACTCTGGGTCAGAGGGTAACTCACTCATTTAGGTGAAGGTGGCATCAATAAGCCAGTAAAGGTGGGGGATCCCCTTCACGGATCTTTTAGAGCAGGAGAGGGAGACGGCGGTGGCGACGATGGACGAGGCTTTCTGGTCCTGTGTGGGAAAGCTGTCAACTCCAGGTTCAGCCCCCAGGATATGAGGGCGGGGTCCGCGGCCGAGAGCGTCATAGCCCAGGCCTGAGCAGACATGCTTAGCACTGGATCCCACTGACAAGGAGACGCAGCCATGGCTTTTGTTCTACGGGAGAGGCATCCAGGAGCAAGAGAGACCATTTCCCCACAAAACGGGAGGTTTCTTATTTTCTTTTTTCTTTTCCCCTGGAGGTTGAGTCAGACAGGAAAGGAACACCCTAAGGTCAGATCTAAGTTGAAGAGGTGAGAACGCCATTTGGGTTTATTTCAACAGGCTGCAAGACATGCATCGCCCAGCTGGGCAATAAACCAGGAGCTCCACGGCAGCAAAAGGAATGCCTTATTCCCAAACAGCGCTCCGAGCCTAAGAACAGTCTCTTGAATTTCAGCTCAGACTCCCCGTCCAGAAAACCAAGCTGTGTTCTTTCTGGGTGGCTAGCTTAAAGAATTGTACATTACAGTGGAAACTCCCACTTACTTCATTTACTGCCATTTATAATATTTTCCACTATTTTGAGATAATGAATTCATCCTTTTCTTTTCTTTTTCTTTTTTTTTTTTTTTTTACCAGACATTATGCAGGCCAGTACAAGAGCCAAATGTTCCAGAATCCTTCTCAAATGTGTTAGCCTTCATTTTCTATGATAGGCTTAGTAATTTCTTTGGAAAGGTCCCAATATCAACCAAATTAACAATGCTGAGAATAAACTCAACTGTCACCTTCATTCCCTTTGAACAGCCAGGGGGAAATGCCACCTTCAAAAACCTTTCCAGTGTGCAGGCTTAGAGAAGACAGGTTAATTAAAGTCCCTCCCAGGAAAGTAACCACCCAGCACAGAGAGTTTCTCCCCAGTCCAGCCAAACACTGTATCACAGTGGTAGACAATCTCCAGTTTATCTGAAATTCATTTCACATGCAGGACTGGAACCATGAATTTTGTCAATGGAGTTACATCCCTGCAATTGCCCAGCTGACGGCCCTTTTGAAGGGATGTTAAACAGGATCAGGAGTCAGAGCAGGGGGTCAGAGGAAGAAAAGGAACATTCCAGGGTTCCTTTTTTTCCCCCAAAAGGCCTGGAAGAGCCAGGCACACATTGCATATGTGCTGCATGTGTAGGAAATAATTCACTACTCATAAAGCCTACTTTTTACCAAATAACAGCCTCATAGTAAAGCATGACAAACAAAGCCACAACAGCATCTCTTTCGTTTTTACACCCTTCAGTTCACCAGCAAAATTTGAGCAATAAATATGCCAACAGTTCATTTCTCTCTCTTATATTCTGTCATTGTTTGCTTTGGCAACAGCCACTGTCATGGGGCCAGCAGGAAAATAGGACATACTGAATCAGGGAAAAAAGATGGCAGTCCGCTAACTTTATCACCAAACCCCAACTGGTGAAGGAAATTAGTACCCAAGTCATGTGTTTGCCACTGCTCACAGCCCAGATGGTAGGTGAAAATAAAATAAAGAGCCATTTTGGCAAAGGTGGAATAAAAACAACAACAAAAGAAACACCATTCTACACCATTAAACATGGCTACTTATTGGCAGTTCTCTACAACACATAAAAAGAAGGATAATATTTGATTGTTTCCTAAACTTGCCGAATCTCTGGAGAAATGGTTTCAGCATACATTAGCACCAGCATTCTCTTTCTCCAGGGCGTCATTCTTCTCAAATTTCCTCCTTCTCTGTTAAAGCTTTAGTCCTCTATATATACTTATACTTCCTGCTTCAGGCAAGGCAGACATCACTAGTCTATGTGGTCAGTCCCCTCCTGGGCATGTCTTTTCTCACCTATTTTTTTAACCTGCCTGTGTTTTCATATAGAAAATGTATTCTTTGTAAATAAAGCATAAGTGGACTTTATTTTCCCCCTCAATCAAACAATCTCTGCCTTTTAATTTGAGTGTTTAGTCCATTAACATTTAATGAAATTATTAATACAATTGGGTTTGAAATACTACTTTCTTGTTATGTGTTTGCTATTTGTTTCACTTTTCTTTGTTTCTTTGTTTCTGCTTTCCTGTCTTCATTTGGATTGATTAATTGATCAAGTATTTTTTAGTATTCTTTTTTACCTAGTGTACTCTCTTTTCAACTATACCTCTTTGGTTACTTTTATTGTGATCATCCTAAAGATTATCATATGTATTCTTAACTTATCACAATCTATTAAGAACTAATATTAGAGCATGTCACATATAATGTATGAATCCTCCTTTTACTTCCCTTTCCTCTTTATGTGATTGTTATCAGATATGTCATAAATCTAGGAATACATTGCTTATTTTTTTTAGTTGTCAAGGGTCTCTCTAAAAAATAATAATAAAATATATTGTACATTTACCCATGTATTCATTGTTTTTGGAGTTGTTCATTTCTTCCTGTAGAACATTAAACTTCTGGTTCCACTTGAACTTTCCTTCCATGAAAACAAGCTGAAGACTAGGCATGATATAAACCTAAAGTAAATTGATGCCTGGTGAAGAGCTATCTTCAGAATGACCAGTACAGATATGCACCATCTTTCCAGTGATCATAAATATGTGCACTACACAAGTGATTTGCAGCAAGGATTTTCAGGAGCTATTTATTCTGGATAAGAGAAAATCGAGGGAGGATGGAGTAAGCCTCATAGTCTATCAGGATAGAAAGAACCTTTTCTGAAAGTTAAAACCAGAATCAAAGGATATAAGAAACTTAGGAGCTTATTTACACTCAAGATAAAGAATTAAAATTATAAAACATGAAACAAAATGTATTGAAAACCATTAATTCTCCATGACAGGGCTACTCAAGCTGGGGAGGCAGCATGGCATAGAGGTTAAAAGTGTCTTCTCTGGTGTCTGGCCTCTGGCCACACTATTTACTGGCAATGTAATCTTGGGAAAGTTCATTAATTTTTCTGGACTTGTTTTCTTATCTGTAAAATGGGCATGATGATAATGGGACCAACCTCAGAAGATTATTATAGAGGGAGCATCTACAAAGCACTTAGCACATTGCTACCTGGCACATCCCCAGTATTCAAGAAACATTACCTATGACTATTACTGTTACAACAATTTTCCTGTTATTTCTAACTCAGATTCTGTTTTGCTCTGTCTTCTCTCTTTCATTATGCTTGGGGTTCAAAGCAAAAATAAAACATTTGTTTTCATGTTGCACATTTTTTTTCACCCAACCTCAATAAACACTTATGAAATACTCTGTAATTTTTGCAACACTGGAAGAAACTATTTCTTTTGTTGAAATAATCTACCAACATAGGCACTATGGCACAATATATCATGTCACATTCCCATCAATGAAAACCAGAATATCATCATTTTTACCATTCTTTGGAAATGCTATTTCCCATCAATAAAAAACCAAATATCACAGGTAAAAATAGACTGATTCTTTAAGGTATGGCCTTGAAAAGTGGTCAGCCATGAAGGATATAGACCTTGGTCTATAAGTGATCAGACAATGAGAAACATGAGAACCAATTTAGCCTGATGATCTATACCAGTGGTCGGCAAACTGCATCCCCTGGAGTGTGGCTCTTCCACAAAATACCACGTGCGGGTGCACACGTACAGTGCGATTGAAACTTCGTGGCCACACTCAAGGGGCCAAAGAGCCGCATGTGGCTCATGAGCCGCAGTTTGCTGACCACTGATCTATACTATCCACTAAAATCCCACAGGAAATTAAAGTTCTAAACCATCTTTATGATGGGGCCCACTAACCTCATTGTACTGATGACATGACTGAAGCCAGAGAAGTTAAAATCACTTATACAACTTTATACAAATGTGGCTCCCACAGGCATGATCTTTTCAACCACAACAAATGTTATATCACGTGCATGGACAGAAGAGAGCAGGAACATTTAGAATGTGTCAGGAGCCCAGCCAATGTGGCTCAGTAGTTGAATGTCAACCTATGAACCAAGGGGTCATGGTTTGATTCCCAGTCAAGGCACGTGCTCAGGTCGTGGACTCGATCCCCAATAGGGGGTGTGCAGGAGGCAGCGGATCAATGATTCCCTCTCATCATTGATGTTTCTCTCTCTCCCTCTTCCTTTCTTTCTGAAATCAATAAAAGTAAATTTTTAAAAAATATATTTTTAAAAAATAGAATGTGTCAGGAATTGGAGAACTAGATATAATTTTGAATATACTCAGTTAATGAAGAATAGAACACATGGAGGTCAAGAATGCAGGTAACTAAAAAAGGTTGTTCAGAAGATAAATCAGAAACAGGTCTGGCTTGGTATGGGTTCCCCAAAAGCAGACACAGAGTCAAGGACTGATTTTAAGTAGTTGATCTTGGAGACAAAGGGACCAGCAAAAGAGAAGAGAAATCAAACAAAAGTAAGGCAACCAGGAAAGTTTGCATTACCAAGCAAGTTGCTACTGTGGGCAACCAGAGCTTAAACCTCCCGGTGCACTCTGGGAACCAGTGTAGAGCCATGAACTTCAGAGTTAGCCCACCCAGAGGGTGCAGGAGATGAGGTGTTTATACACCATTTCATTCTATTTTCTCTGTCAGTCTGTGGTTTTTTTTAAAATATATTTAAGAGTTGAACTTTTTTTAAATATATATTTTACTGATTTTTTACAGAGAGGAAGGGAGAAGGATAGAGAGTTAGAAACATCGATGAGAGAGAAACATCGATCAGCTGCTTCCTGCACACTCCTTACTGGGTATGTGCCCCACAACCAAGGTACATGCCCTTGACCGGAATGGAACCTGGGACCCTTGAGCCTGCAGGCCGACGCTCTATCCACTGAGCCAAACCGGTCAGGGCAGAGTTAAACTTCTTTTAAAAGATGTTTTAATTGATTTTTACAGAGAGAGAAAGTGAGAGGGAGAGAGAGGAACATTGATGCAAGGGGAAACATCGATTGGCTGCCTCCTGCACACCTTGACCTGGGATTGAGCCTGCCACCCGGGCATGTGCCCTGACCAGGAATCCAACTGGCAACCTCTTGATGACGCTCAGCTACTGAGCAGGTGTTAATTCCCTGGCACTCCAACCTGCCATGCACATGAGCAGAGTGGCCTTGGATGACATGAGAAAGCTCGCAAATAAAAAAGAGGCAGGTGCCGGCAGTTGAGAGTCGTGCCAGCATACATTGAAATGGTGAAGGCCAGAGTCAGGAATTCAGCTTGAATAATATCAGAAATGCTGGGAGGTTGATGGCCCAAATTTTTTCAAGCAGCTAAGACTAAGAAACTATAAATCATTAATTCAGATTTATGGAAACTACACTTACTATCTAGGTCAACACCTTTATTTATGTTTTGAGGTCACAAGGGTCAAGAAGAAAAATGCCCTTGGATGTTCAGTGTACTAATGGCAAATTAACATTTCAGTTCTATGAATTCGAACTCCAGGATTCTCATCTATTTCTCCACGCAAAAAAACCCAAAAAACTGTGATACATGTATTCCAAAAACAGATTTAATCCAGGTAACAGCTTTTTTTAAACTACTAGGGAAGGCACACAGACACACAAAAAATCAAAATGGGGTCTGGGATTGCAAATCTATATGAAGAGAAAAATAGAGAAATTAAAAATCACAGTAGGGTCTCTTATACACTATTGGTAGAACCGCAAATGGTGCAGCCACTTCGGAAAACAAGTTGGCTGTTTCTAAAAAGGTTGGTTTGGATTCCAATATTCTAATAGGGAATTGGAATATTAAAACATATACTTGCCATACAATGCAGCAATTTCACTGTAAGCATTTATCCAAGAAAAATGAAAACTCACATTCACCCAAAAACCTACATGCCAATATTTATAGGAGCTTTTTCCTAACTATCAAAAGCTGGAAACAAACTGTCAATGTCTCTCAACCACAGAAAGGCTAAATAAAGTTTCGGCATTCATACAATGGAATACCACTCAGAAACAAAAAGGTATGAGCTACTGATACACACAGCAGCATGGTCAAGCTCAAGTGCATCGTGCTAACTACAAGAAACCAGACTCAAAAGGCTACCCTGTAAATTCCATTCATACGACATTCTAGAAAAGGCTGGACATGTGGGGAAGGGTTGACTACGAAGGGGCAACACAAGGGAATTTTGCAGGTGACAGATATATCTTGATTATGTTGGTGGTTACTTGAATCCAAAATGTGTCAAAATTTATAAAATAATACACACACAAAATAGAATTTTGCTGTATATTTTTAAGTGAACCTATTTTTAAAAAAGGGCAATGGTAGATTTTGATAGCAGCAAAGAACCTCTGTCAAAGTGGAAAACCAAACCCAAGGTACTAGGACTGAAACTTCCATTCTTTGTGCTTCAGCCATTGGCAGCAGCATCCCAGGTTCTTAGTAACTGAGACGGTCCATGATTAAAGCAAAAATATTTGCAGACTAACAGATTCTTTGAACCTCCATGAGACTACACCTCCAACTCTAGGACAGGGCCAAGTCATGTGGATTGATTGCAGTCCAGTACCACAAAAATGACAATCATTCAATGAGATAAATAACAAAAATTTTAAAAGCAGAATATCAGGTTTTTTAAAGGATGAAAATATAACATCTGCCCTGGAGACAAGGAGTCACATGGATGGTAAAACTGTCTTTGATTGCACATGAAGAATTTGGAGTAGAGGAAGAAATATAGACTATTGGAACTGGAAAAACTTAGAATGAACTCCAGACCTGACCCTGGCTTGCCACATGACCATGGCAGATCAAATTTTGGGCCTCATTTCCTCACCCATCCCTGAATCATGTTCTTTGCGATGTAACTTCATATTTCTTCCCCTTATACTGTGGGCATAGGGTACTTCTCCAACCCTTACCGTTGGGATTAGTGAGGTGATATATATTGCCCAGTGGAATGTGGATGGAAGTGACAATGTGAGAATTCTGAAGACCCACCTTAAGTATAAGCTTCTGCCTGCCCTCATGTTTTTATCATCTCTTTAAGAGCTTCTCTTGTGCCCCTAAATGAATTCACATGATAGAGGCCATTCAGCTCATTTTCTAATCTATGAGCAAGAATAAATGAATCTTATTTCAAGTCACTAGGTTTTGGGGCAGTTTGTTATGCAGCATTACTATGGCAACAGCTAACTGATACAATGATCTCAGGTGAGTACCTTTATATCTCATTTATACCTTCACTCATCCAAAATAAATATTTATTAAACATACACAATGTGCTAAGAACTAGAGCAGGTGCTGAGACTCTGCAGAGCAAGAGCCTAATTCTTCCTTCTAACTGTAATCCAAAGCTCACTACCATGTGGGTCCAATTGATGTCATTAATACACATATTTTGCCAACTCTAAATCAGTCTCTGCTTATATAAGAAGTCCAGTACATAAGCACATTTCTATCAAACTCTAAATTGGTTTGGGCTGTATTCACTCTGACATCTCTCACTCCACACTCTGCTGCACTTTGCCCCCACTGACTTCCACATCTCTAACTTGGATTTACTGAGCTATGCTTAATACTGGGGAATCTCACAGCAGTGTAGGCACTCAAGCATTTAACTGTGGTAGGCACTAGACACATGTGGCCACTTAATTAAAATTCCATTCCTCAGTCATATTAGCCTCATTTCAAGTGCTCAGTAGCCCCATGTGGCCAGCACACATATAGAACATTTTCATCCTCACAGAAAGTTCTACTGGACAGCATCAACTAGAATTCTGGCTTTTAAAATTGCCCTTTTCTTCCAATGGTTCATATATACTGTCGGAGTGTCATGTGCCAGGTTCAGTGCTAGACCCAAGACCAACATCAATGCAATCCCTATTGCAAAATCTGCCTCATCACACTGTATTCTTCTATTGGAATGAATACTCATCGGGGTCTCAAGAGTCCCTCCCTGAAGTTTGGCTTCTGTTGTAATCCCCTGCCAAGTCCATTTCAATGCAAGTTACTTTTCCTCTGCAGGAAATTTTTGGAATCCCCTGAGGATCAATCGATACATATAGTAACCTAGAGGAAGAGGTGTCACCCAACTTCTCCTGCCTGATGTGTACACGCCTCAGATCCAGGTAGGCAGGAATTCACTCACATGGAAATTATAATGCTCAGGTGTTAACAGGAGGCATAAATACTATAATATGTATAACATGTCTAGTGTAGGACCAGGAGCATAGTAGAGATCAAGAAATAATGCTTTTCATCTAATCATCTCAACTGGATTAGAATTGGGCATAATTTCCTGATGCTTGAAACTGTCTGATCCCATTACAATTTCCAATTAAATCCCACTCAGACAAGCTCATGGGTGACTGGAAATGACAGCATTGTCAAAACTCTCAACAAGGGCCCATTATTATCTTCTTTCGACTGCACCAAGACCTTATCCTTTTGCCAAAGGAGGAATAGAAGAAAGAGAGATTTATGATTATAGGGTCCCAGCTCTAAACGGATGGCCACTAAATGATTCAAATGGCTCTAAAGAAATCCCTAGTATTTCCCGTGGTTCCTGATAACTGCTTTTAGAAAGATAACAACACAACCATGAAAAACAAACGCAACATCTCAACCACCTCTACCTCCTGCATTCTTCCTCCTGTAACCTTTGGAGCTCTTAAAAAATTAAAATAGAAGGAAGCCTAATTGGGAAGAATAAATTTGGCCTTGAAAGAAGAATAGTGAATAAGAACAAAACTACAGGAGAGTTTCTGTTGTGTTTTCTCCTAAGCTCTTTGGAATTTTTGGTCTTGGGCAAACAGATCAGCACAGCCCATCGCTCCCAAGTTTCCAACCCCAAAATATTTTTCTTAATTTTAAATCTTTGAAGGAGAAATGCTACATTTGTTTCATAATTTTTTTTACTATTGAATATGATGGAAAGAGGATGCCAGCTCCTGCCTCTTGTCCCCAAAAAGGAGTCAGGCCAATGGAAAAAGCTGAGACTTTGCTTTTTTCCTACCCATCTATTGAGATTTTCAAAGTATACCACTCAGAAAATATCCCTATTTGAAAAGGATTTCATCCCTGGTACTTATGGCTTTGATGACTAGATCTGAAAAAAAGAAAAAGAAAAAACACTTGTAATTCTTAAGTAAACTCTCAGTCCTTCCAAGATTCCAGAACCTAAATACCCCTAGATGTGACTGGAAGAAAAAAAATTGATTTGCCATTCTATGAAAATGCTGAACACAAGACCGAATACTTTGAATAGGCCTTTCATATTCCCATGCATCTCATATTGTGCATTAAATCTTCCAGCCAGTAGTAGTAAACTTTTAATCTTGTTTACTTCGTTTTCTTCTGATTTTCTCCATTTTATTTTGTACCTTGTGGCACATTCCTTTTCTTTCCTTTTGCTCCCTATACCTTTGTTTTCATCAGCTTCCTTCTTTCTATGATACACAAGATCCCTGCCTATCCTTGTTATTTACCATCTCTGAAATAGCTTAACCATTTGCCCAGGGGCTCAAGCTATGAATGGGGGACTCATCACTGATTTCTCCATTTCTCTCAGGGCCAACACCCAATCTGTCAAGGTGGCCTACCAAATATGCCTCCAAAACATTTCCTGAATCCATTTACATTTATTTTGTTTGTTTCAGTACCTTGTTCCAAGACCACATTATCCTTACAAAGACCTACTGATTGGTCTTTCTGTTTCTACTCTTGTTCTTTAATAATTCATTCCTCACAAAGTAGTTGGAATGATCTTTTAAATCTAAATGTAAGTTTATTTTACTCCCCTGTGTAAACTCACCAATGGCTTTCCTTGAGATTTATAGTGAAATTAAAATTTCTTAGAACACCTTACTGTGGCTCTGAAAGTTCCAGCCTGTGTCTACCTTCCAACCTTATCTTCTGGGCTCATAGTCTTATCCTCATTCTCCTCCTATTTTCTGCACTTGGGGCACACTGGCCTGTCCTCTGTGCTCGGAATTGCTAACTTTCTTCTCACCTTAGGACATTTGCATTAGCTGGTTTCTCTGCCTGAAATTGTCTTCTCCCATAACTCTGAATGGCCAATTCATTCTTGACCTTCAAGCCAATGATATTTTGGAGAGGACTTTTCCTACCACTCAATTTTTTAAATATATATTTTATTGATTTCAGAAAGGAAGGGAGAGGGAAAGAGAGATAGAAACATCAATGATAAGAGAGAATCATCGAATAGCTGCCTCTTGCACCCTTCACCCCCTAAGGGGGATCGAACCTGCAACCCAAGCATGTGCCCTGACCAGTGATTGAACCTTAACCTCCTGGCTCATAGGTTGATGCTCAGCCACTGAGCCACACCGGCCAAGCCCTACTAACCAATTTAATGTAGCCCTCTAGTCATTTTGGTCTTCATCCCCTAACATATATTCTTATAGTCCTTATCATAGGTAATATTTGCTAGTTTCTTTGCTTATTGTCAGTTCCTCTATAGTAGAATGTTAGTAAAATTAGACTAGAGCAAGGATCTTGTCTGTTTTATAACTATATTCCCAACACTTAGACCTATGACTAGCACACAGTAGGTGCTAAATAAATATTTTTGAGGGAAAAGTGAATAACCCTCCCCAAATATTTTCTTCTAATATAAGGGTGTGGACAGGGAATAGCTGATTCCTTTGAGAAAATATTCTTCACTGCAACCAGAGAGAGGAAGGAAGGGAAACGTTAATAATGATTTAGTGCTTACTTTGTGCCTGGCACTGTGTTTAAACCCCTGAATGCATCATGTCATTTAATACTTATAATACCAGCTTTGAGTTGGCACTAGTATTGAACATTTCATTTTTTAATGTTACCGTATTTTATTCATCACCATTTATCCCCCCTATACACTTGACCACCTCTACCTACCCCTTTCCCCACCACAATCACCACACTGTAGTTCATGTCCACCAGTTCTTTCTCTTTTTTGTTCTTAGGTGTTCAATACCTCCACCCCCCAGACCCTGTACCCTAAGAGCTGTCAGCCTACTCTCTATTTTGCTTGTTAGTTCAGTTTGTTGATTAGATTCCACCTATGAATGACATAATATGGTACTTGCCTTTCTCTGACTGGCTTACTTCACTTCACATAATGTTCTCCAGGACCATCTATGCTGTCACAAAGAGTAAAATGTTCTTTTCTACAGCCAAGTAGTATTCCATTGTGTAAATGTACTGTGGCTGCTTTTATCCACTCATCTTTTGATGGACACTCAGGCTGCTTCCAAACCTTGGCTATTGCAAATAATGCTGCAATGAACATAGGGGTGCATACATTCTTTCAAATTAGTGTTTCAGGTTTCTTCAGATAAAGTCCCAGAAGAATTGCTGAGTCATAAAGAAATTCCACTTTTAGTTTTCTGATGTATCTACATATTGCTTTTCACAGTGGCTACACCAGTCTGCATTCCCACCAAGAATACATGAGGGTTCACTTTCTCCACATTCTCACCAACTCTTATTTGTTGATTTATTGATGATAGCTATTCTGACCATTGTGAGGTGATACCTAATTGTGGTTTTAATTTGCATTTCTCTGCTGATTAGTGACGTTGAGCAAGTTTACATATGTCTATTGGCCATCTGTATGTCCTCTTTGGAGAAGTGTCTATTCAGGTGCTTTACCCATTTTTTAATTGGATTGTTTGTCTTCCTGATATTGAGTTTTGTAAGTTATTTACAAAATTTGGATATTAATCTTATCAGATGTATCATTGGCGAATATGTTTTCCCATTCAGCGTGTTATATTTTCATTTTGTTGATGGTTTCCTTTGCTGTGCAATAGCTTTTTAGCTTGATGTAATCCCATTTGTTAATTTTTTCCTTTGTTCCCCTTGCCAAAGGAGATATGTCAGAAAAAGTATTTCTTTCCTACAAGAAATGTCTGAGATTTTATTGCTTGTGTTTTCTTCTAGGACTTTTTATGGTTTAGTCTAACATTTAAGTTTTTGGTCTATTTTGAGTTTATTCTTATGTGTGTTATAAGAAAGTGGTCTAGTTTCATTTTTTTACAGATATCTGTCCATTTATTGAATAGACTATCTTTAGCCCATTGTATGTTTTTGCCTCTTTTGTTAAATATTAATTGACTATAAAGGTGTGGGTTTATTGCTGGGCTCTCTTTTCTGTTCCATTGATCTATATGTCTGTTTTTATGACAGTACCATGTTGTTTTGATTGCTATGCCCTTGTAGTATAGTTTGATATTAGGTAGTATGATTCCTCCAACTTTGTTCTGCTTTCGCTATTGCTATTCAGGGTCTTTTGTGGTTTCATATAAATTTTTGGAATATTTGTTTTAGTTCTGTGAAGTACACCATGGTATTACAATAGGGATTGCATTGAATCTGTAGATTTCTTTGAGTAGCATGGATATTTTAATGATGTAAATTCTTCATATCCATGAATAGGGTATATGCTCCCACTCATTTGTACCTTCTTCCATTTCTTTCTTCTGTGTCTTATAATTTCTGAATACATATTTTTTACATCCTTGGTTAAATTTATTCATAGGTATTTTATTCCTTTTGAAGCAATTGTGAATGGGATTGTTTTCTTAGTTTCCCTTTCTGATAGTTCATTCTGGGTGTATAAAAATGCAACTGATTTCTGGATATTATTTTGTATCCTGCTACTTTACTGAATTCATTTATCAATCCTAGTAGTTGTTGTTGTTGTTGTTGTTTTGCGGAATCATTAGAGTTCTCTATATACAGTATCCCATCATCTGGAAATAATGACAGTTTTACTTCTTCCTTTCCAATTTGGATGCCTTTTATTTCTTCTTATCTGATAGCTGAGTCTACGACTTAAATAATTTAACTTTATACTTAGAGGAACTTGATAAAAACAACAACAAACAAAGCCCAAAGTGAGTAGAAGGAAATAATAAAGATCAGAGGAGAAATAAACAGAATAGAGCCTAAAAAAGCAATACAAACGATCAATGAAACTAAGAGCTGGTTCTTGGAAAAGATAAACAAGATTGTCAAACCTTTAACCATACTCATCCAGTAATGGAAGATAAATAAATAAAATCAGTAATGGAAGAGGAGAAGTAACAACTGGCACCACAGAAATACAAAGGATTGTAAGAAGATATTAGGAACAACTGTATGCCAACAAATTTGACAATCTGGACAAAATGGATACATTTCTTGAAACATACAATCTTCCAAAACTGAAGCAGGAACAATCAGAGAATCTGAATAAAAAGATTACAACTAGTGAAATTGAAGCAGTAATCAAAAAATTCCCAACAAACAAAAGCTCTGGACCAGATGGCTTCATAAATGAGTTTTACCAAATATTGAGAGAACTAACATCTATCCTTCTCAAACTAAAATTTAAGAGGAGGGAAAACTCCCATGCTCTTTTTATGAGGCCAGCATTATCCTAATTCTAAACCCAAATAAAGATACTACAAAGAAAGAAAATTATAGGCTAGTATCCCTGATGAACATAGATGCTAAAATCCTCAACCAATTTTTAGCAAACTTGACCCAGCAATGCATTAAAAAGATCATGCATTATGATCAAGTGGAATGTATTCCAGGGATATATTTTCTATTTAAAAACCTGAGAGTGATTATAATAGGAGCTGTGCTCTCCTACCCAAATCCCGTTGAGACCTAACTACTGTGAATAATGGCAGCTAATGCTCAGAGCTGCCCCCGTCTCCTGAGAATTGTCCTCTTATGACAGAAACACATCACAGGAAGATTGTATCCCTCCATGGAAGACCCTAGACAAAAACTGACTGGCAGAGTGGTCCAAAAGCTGACCCCCTTGTGACCAACTCTATGGTACACTTCACACTCCAGAGTTCCCTGTGGGATCAGGCTGAAGCTAGATTCCAGCTGAACCAGATTCTACATTCTTGCTCAGCATCTTCCCCTTCCCTCTCCGGCTTCGCTCATTCTATTTCAGATTTTTCCCAACAACACTCCCTTAATAAAACATTTGCCCCCCAAAAAACCCATCTCAGGCTCTGCTTCTGAGGAATTTGACCTAAGACACTTAGAATAAATCATATACTCAAGGTCAGAGAGTTAATGAGTTGTAGAGCAAGAATTCAACCACAGGTCTGTGAGACCCATGCTTTCACCACTGCACTGCACTAACTTTTGGAAGTTCATCTTCGTGCCTTCAGGGAAGCGTGCCATAGACCATTCTAGTATAAGTCTTTCTAAAATATGCCTAAATGGGGGGGGTGGGGGAAGGCCTGCAAGAAGGGTTAGTGGCCCTTCTATTCCTATATCAGTGACAGCCTGAGGCATAAAGGAAAAAATGCATAAAGGAAAATAAGATAATGGTAGTTAAGGGACTGCCTCTATGTCTTTCTTGTATCCAAGAAGCTAACCATCTATTCTGTGACCTTGAACATATTACTTGAGCTCTCCATTATCTCTTTCTGTAAAATAAAGATAACAGCTGGTAGGTAGTAGGCGCTCAATAAATGAAGCTAACATTTTCCAAAACACAAGTGTTGCTATCCAACTCTGAAGCTTTCCTGAGATTCAAGTCCTCGGTCTCCAAACATATTTTCCTCATTTTTCACTGCTCATTATCTTCCTTTCATGGAGGCTGGTTTTGGGTACATGTCTAATAAGTTGGTTCAATCAGTTAAGCAAAGACTGGGAGCTACCAAGGAGCTGAGCATTGGAGGGTAAATCACTTCTCTGACCTTAGTCTGAGGCATCTGATCCTACACAAGCATGTTGCTATGAAACAGTGCTGGTATTCACCTCTCCCAAATGATGCAATGAAAATTGAGATAATTACCCATGGTCCACTGTACATAAAGCTATGGATGTTATTCTTGGTATATGCCCATTTGAAAAGGAATTGAGGATACCTCAAACTCATTTAATGCCTCTTAAATGTTTAATTGAGCCATAGAAAATACCTCTCCTGTGCCAAGTCCATTATAATCAGTATTCTATATAATTCTAAGTATAGACTTCTGTATTTTTTTAATACACCTGACCATTTCTAGAGAAAGCAGAGGCTTGGGGCAGTGTCCTCAAATTTCAGCATGCACCAGAATCACAGAGAGGGCTTTTTCAAATCTAGAGTGCTGGGGCCCATCCCAAGTTTCTGATTCAGTAGGTTTGGGGTGGAGCCCCACCGTTTGTTTGGACCACCCTTTGAGAGCCACTGACTTAGAAGAATTACATAACATTTCTAACACTCCACCCTTCAAAGAGTCATTTATACTCTAAAGTAAGAGTGGGGAATGTCCAGCCCTCGGGCCGTATAAAGCCCACTAAATCATTTGGTCTGGCCCTGCCAAGGCAACCACAGGCAGGACTCGAAATTCAATAAATCTAGGAGCTTTTTTCATAGCAACATAAATTTATATTAAGTGAATTATATTACGTGAATGATGTTATAAATATCCAAATAGCCCTTGGCAGAAAAAAGGTTCCCCACCCCTACTAAAGCCTTAACCGTTCAACTACAGAAGGGAAATTCTTGCCTATTCCTATCAGTGATGTGCTGGACCTGGCTCTTACTGGGTCACAAAAGCCAACTGCTATCATCTCTTCCCAACTTCACATTTCAAGAATCCACAGCGGTAGCCTGAAATCATCGATGGTGGGAGTATTTACACCATGGAAATTGGCAAACACTGCAAGTCAGGGTTTGTTTTCAAGAACCCAGTTATTAAACTTTTAAAGCACTGATCAAGACCATGCCTACAGATTCCTCTGTTCACTCTCCATCCTCTCTGAAGGAATTTATCAGTGACCAATGACCACTGACCACAACTGTGACTAAACTCTTTCAATACAGTCATACCAGTTTTTATAGCACATTCTCAAGTAAGTCCATTTCTTTTCTTCAATTTTTCTTTAAGAAGGCAAGTGATCAATTTCAATGTAAAATTACTCCCCTGGAAATCATAGTGTGTACAAACTAGCCCCACTGTGGATTCTTAGGAGCCATAAACTTCTGTGTAGTCATCTTATACATGTTAAGCCTTTATTTAGATTTACAACAAGAATTTTTGAGCCACTACTCTATGCTAGGCACTAGATTAGGCAAAGGGGAGAAGACAGTGATAGGCTCTGACCCTTGCGCAGCAAATAGTCTCTCAGGTGGGCTTGAAAAAGAACAATTCCAAATTTCCAGACAGAAGAAAATCTAAAAGAAACTTTTATCTGAGAATCCAGATTAGGGCTCAGATTTTTTATGAGTAATACAATCATATACATGGTATAAAATTCTAAAGATACAAAAAGATACATAATAAAATATGTCTCCCTCACACCTCTGACTTCTACCCCACCCCCCTCCCCCCCGGAAGAAAATGTTATTTCCATTTTATTGTGTATGCAAAGACATTTTATACACATACAAACAAATACATTTTTTTCTTTTTTATACTGATGGTAGCTCACAAAAGAAATTATTCTGCACCCTGCATTTTTCCCATAAAAATATATAGTGGATGTTATTCCATAGCAGTACATAAAGAAAGATCTGCCTCATTCCTTTTAACCACTGCATAATATAATACATTGCAGCATAATATGTTATCCAAACCCGTATTTACAGGCATTTTGAATTGTTTCCATCCTTTTGTATTTACAAATAGTGCCACAATGAATAACTTTATGCATTCATTATTTCACCCATGTGTGGTATTTCTGTAGGACAAATTCCTAAAAGTAGACTTTTAAGTCAAAGGACACTTGCCATTTTTGTAGCTAGTATCAGATGGTCCTCCAAATTGTTTGTACCAATTTAAATTGTCACTAATAATGTATGAGAGTTTCAGTTTCTTCACATCTCTTAAACCAGATATATTATTAAACATTTAGGTGCTTGCTAATCTGGGAGATGAAAGCTATCTTATTATAGTTTGAATATGTGCATTTGTTATTATAGACTAGTGGCCTGGTGCACAAAATTCATGCACGGGGGGTGGGGGGGTCCCTCAGCTCATCCTGCACCCTCTCCAATCAGGGACCCCTTGAGGGATGTCCGACAGCCCTCTCACAATCTGGGACCACTGGCTCCTAACCACTCACCTGTCTGCCTGCCTGATCACCCTTAACCTCTCTGCCTGCCTGCCTGATCACCCCTAACTGCCCTGACCTGCAGGCCTGATCTCGCCCCCAAATGCCCTCCCCTGCCGGCCTGATCTTACCCCCAATGGCCCTTCCCTGCCGGCCTGATCTCGCCCCCAAATGCCTTCCCCTGCTGGCTTGATCTCACCCCCAACTGCCCTCCCCTGCTGGCCTGATCACCCCTAATGGCCTCTGCCTCGGCCCCCACCACAATGGCTTTGTCCGGAAGGAAGTCAGACATCCTGAAGATGGCCAGTTGACCCGGTCTAATTAGCATATTACCCTTTTAGTAGTATAGATAGATTATATAGGAGAGGATTGCTTAAATGGGGGGGGGGGGGGGGCGGGGGGGGAGCCTTTTTCATCAGAAGGAGATGCTCTTGGCAGGCAAAAATTTACAATCTCTATACCTGGACTAATAGCCAGCCATATGCACGATAATGCCAAACCGGTCATTAAAAAATTAAACCTCTTTCTTATACCTTACACCAAACAGCTATTGCCCTTAAAACCCTTCCTCAGCCCTTGCCTTAGGTTCTGCCTTTGCAGTTCACCAAGATTAGGTTCTGATCGGTCAGTTTCTATGCCAGTCAATGTCAAAACTCCACCTCCTAGGCAGCCATTGGCTCCTCGCACTTCACCCAGATTTGGTTCTGATTGGTCGGTTTCTATGCTAGCCAGCGTCTCTGGGCCTATCAACGGACCTGATCAGAGACGCGGGGCTGATCAGCAGCCCCTGCGGAGGCCCTAGAGCAGCCGTGGGCAAACTACGGCCTGTTTGAAATGAATAAAACTAAAAAAAAAAAAGACCGTACCCTTTTATGTAATGATGTTTACTTTGAATTTATATTAGTTCACACAAACACTCCATCCATGCTTTTGTTCCGGCCCTCCGGTCCAGTTTAAGAATCCATTGTGGCCCTCGAGTCAAAAAGTTTGCCCACCCCTGCCCTAGAGAGAGAGAGGCTGTTGGCCAGGCCCAGAGCGAAAGAGAGAGGCAAGTGCTGATCAACAGCTGCCACAGAAGCTATGGATCAGACCCTGCTTTTCTCTCCAGGCCTCTCTTCGGGCCTGATCTGCAGCCCCCTTGGCAGTCAGTGCTGGGTCGCCATGGCAACCCATCACTGTCTTCCGGTCAGTTGACCCTTTGGTTGTTTTGGATGTTACGGACCCTGGGTTTTTATATGTTAGGATGAGGTTGAATAGTTTTTTCTAAATATTCATTTCATTAATTTGCTTTATGTTGTTGTTAATCTTCACTGAAGGATATTTTTTTCATTGCTATTTCAGAGAGCCTGGGAGGGAGGGAGGGAGAAACATCGATGTCAGAGGCACATCAACTGGTTGCCTACTAGCTGCCTCCCACAAGAGCCCCAATAGGGGGTGGGGAGGGAACCCACAACCCATCCCGTCCGTGACCCTCTAGTACATGGGCCAATGCTCTAAGAACTGAACCACACCAGCCAGGGCTCATTAATTTTCTTTTTAGTGAACTACCTAATCATATCTTCTATCTATTTTTTCTATTAAGTTCTTGTCTATTCTTATTGATATGTAGATACTCTTTGTATATTATAGAAATGTTCTCTTTATTTCATATAAACTGTAATTTTTTTCTATATGTTATTAGAAACTGATTTAAAAAAAAAACAGTTAATCACAGGAACTTTCTCCTTTAGCCCATGACTACCCCCTATACTTAAATACATTTGAAATGAATAAGAGGGTCCAGAAGCCACAAATAATATTAAAAGTATATATCTCCATTTAAACAATATTTCTCTAAAACTGTGGCAACAGGCAAAAGCTCTGACCAGAGCACTTGATGGTAACATGTAGAACCTCACTCCTGAACTAACAAGGAAAATAATCTCAGAGTGCTAGACCAGAGAACTGATGGACAGGGACCAGCTTTGGCCCATCATCTCAGCAAGTGTCAGAGTAGATTACTAGGATGGTCTTGGGAAACTTTCTCACTTGTTTATTTTGAAATGCCTTTGAGAGCCCATGAGAGAAGCCTAGATAAGACCAGACAGGGTTAGAGATGGCAACTCCACTAGCCTTGGGGGACTCTTGTGAGCCTTCAGAAAGAGTCCCTGCCCCCAGCCCTCAACCCAGTCATTCCAAACACATTTGTGAACTGGAAAGAGGGTCAGCATGAATTAACTCCACACATGTCCCTGGATATCTGGTCTTAGTTTTGGTGGCAGCATTCTTTTCTTATTCAACAAATATGTTTCTCACAAATAAGCAATTTTCTGCTTCAGCACAGGCTTGTCAGCTCTTAGCTAATTCCAGAACTCTCTGCGCAGACCTTCTCTTCAAATTAACGTTTTCTTAAGCACTGTTTGCAGAAGGTGGGGCATCCTCTTGTTTATTTCTGATAAGTTTTACAAAGACTTCTGGCTAAGAAAATACCATATAAGCTTCTAAACCCCAAGGAGGTTCAGTAAAAACCTTCAAGAGAGAAGATAAAGCTCTCAACAGATGCCATTGTCCTGGGACTCCAAACTTCGCTCAGCATGGAATCCACACTTCAGGGGGCTGAGGAATGGAGCTCCCTGGTCTCTGAAACATGGTCAAGAGACAGCCTGTTCTGAAAAACTGGCCACCAATCCCCCTGCTGCTATGGAAACATCTGAACGTGTACTCATTGATCTACAATTTCATAGCTCCCCTGCACCTTCTACAAAGCAACATCCCCAAAAATACAAATGGGAAGAAATGATAGGCTGAGCTTATATTGTGCAAAAGCCACGATGCAACCTGAAAGGAGCTTGGCATCCCAAGGTGAGCATAACTCTCAATTTCATGAAGACAAGGTAATGTTTCCTGCTTCTTTTTCTTTTCCCATAGTTCCTTCCACAGGGCTTAGCACACATTAGGGGTTTAGTGGGCAGGAGTGACCACGTAGATCTTCTCACAAAATGTACAAAAAAGTTCCAGGCACATATTCCTCTCCCCTGTGCTCCCTGCCATGTCTTACCCTTCCTTTAAGTCCTATCACAATTAGTTTATCTTCCGAGTTTTCTTGGCTGTTTTCCGGCCTTATATCTCTCCATGCTCTTCCCACTTCTTGCATCAGAGTCTGAATAAATAAGTTCATTTTGTGTAATAACTGACTTCTTTATTTGTGTGTGAATCTTGACAAGACAGCAACATAAGAAGCTCCTTGAGCAAAAGAATGTTCATATTTATGTGCCCCTGATAGCATGTCGAAAAAGTGAGTTTTGTTCTCTACGTTCCAGGTTTCTGATGTAATTCCCTCTGCCTGAAACATCTCCTTCTTTCATCATCTTTTAGGTCTGAGCTTAACAATGTCTTCCATTAAGAAGGTTCCTCTGAGACTCCATATGTATTTCCACTACTGTATGGTGATTGCTGCCGCATCAATTGAACTATCTCTGTGTCAGTGAGTGATGGCTGCACACAAATACTCCCCAAAACTTAGTGGTTTCAAACACGAGTCAATGGGTTGTGCCTAGCTGTCGTTGCTCATGCATCTGTGGTTATCTGTATGGGCCCTCCTGGCCTAGCATCATCTTAACTGGACTGATTTGGCTGTGGTCCATGTATATCTGGTCTCTGTCCTCCAGCAGGCTGGCTGGAGCTTATTCACAAAGCAGCTGTACGAGAAAGAGAGAGAGAGAGAGAGAGAGAGAGAGAGGAATTGCACTAGGGCTCTTGAGCTCTAGGCTGAGAATAGGCACAGGGTCACCTTTACCACATTCTATTGGTCATATTAAGCCACAGGGCTAGCCAGATTTAAAAGTTAGGAAATGGACTCCTCTTGATAAGAGCTACTGCAAAGTGACATGACAAAGGGTGTGATACAGAAAGGGGTGAAGAAGTGGGGCCACATTTACATTCTAACATTAATAGTCTCCCTCACCTGATTATAAACTCCTCCGGACAAGCACAATTATTCTGTTCACTGGTATATGTACAGTCACTGTACTCAAGAAATTAAGGGATGACTGAGACTCAGGGGGGCAGAAATGAAAGAATTAAGAAAGATCACCAATAGCAAAAACATGTCACTAGAGACTAAGGCTAAGATCATCCATTCCTTTGTATTCCCAATTACTATTGTGGATGTGGAAGTTGGACAGTGAAGAAGGCTGACAGGGAATAAAATTGACTTGTTTGAAATGTTATATTGGAGGAGAGGCTCTACAAATATCCAGGCCCACCAAAAAGACTAACAAGTGGGTCCTAGAGCAAATTATACCTGAAACATCACTGGATGAAAAAAATGACAAAATTGAAGCTGTCCTACTTTGGGCACATCATGAGAAGGAAGGGTTCTTTGCAAACAACTATGATGTTTGGAAAAATAGAAAACAACAGAAAAATAAAACCAAATATGAGATAGATTGACCCTATAAAACAGTGATGGCAAACCTTTTGAGCTCGGCGTGTCAGCATTTTGAAAAACCCTAACTTAACTCTGGTGCCGTGTCACATATAGAATTTTTTTGATATTTGCAACCATAGTAAAATAAAGATTTATATTTTTGATATTTATTTTATATATTTAATTGCCATTTAACAAAGAAAAATCAACCAAAAAAATGAGTGTCATAGGTTCACCATCACTGCCATAAAAGAATCCATATGCATGGATGTATAAAAGCTGAGCAGGGCAGTTAAGGATAGGACATTATGAACAGCACTCATTCATTCAGAGTTGCCAGATCTGACTCAATGCAAGTAACAACAATAGGACAAGACTGGAACAGAACAGTCTTATTTGTTAGGTGAATATATGAGTTTCTTAACTATTAGTATGAAAAAGAAAGGAGAGAAGTAAAAGCTCTCATAAGTGAGCACCTATGAATAGTTAAGTGTTTTCTTCAATCCTCCTAATTTATTTCATTAGTTCCTGGAGTGGAGTCTCAGGACTCTTATGTCATTGGTATTGTCAACTTCTAAATCTGGCTTTCTATATGCTAAGCACTATTCTATGTGTTTTCTTTGATTTAGCCAATAAATTGTTACACACATACTATGAGGAAGGTATTGTTATTGTTTTATCTCCCAATATATATAGAAATTAAATAACCACCACAATAAAGCAGAGGTGGGATTTGAACCCATCCAGTCTGGCTCCAGTTGCCTCTCTCAATCAACCACTATGTTACATTGTAATCTCAAGATATGTGGTTCATAGCATCTTTCTCCATCCTGGCTACTAGAAAAATTACCTACTCTACTAGAGTTGTTCAGCATGAGGCTATTTAGATTTTAATTAAATTTAATAGAATTAAAGATTTAGTCCCTCAGTCACACTAACCACATTTCAAGCGCTCAATAGTCCCATGTGGTTAATGTCTACTGAATAGGTTAATGCAGAAAATATGTCTTTCATCACAAAAAGTTCTATTGGATAACACTGCTCTAGAGTATTCTACTCTCAGAGAATTTTCCAATTCCTGTAGAATCTCATAAAGCTACCTTGGGTGTATGCTCATGAGAACCTCAACCCCAAGATGTAAGTGACAAATGAGAAAAAGACAGGATACTGAGCATAGGGATTAAGTAATAACCAACAATGCTTTCACATCAAAGAATTTTTATCGTTTCTCCAGTAGAAACACCATAACACATCTGCCCTCTATTCATCCTCATTTTGCCTGCAGCACAGGTTTTCTTACATGTAGATACTCAATAAAGACCCATAAAATTGACTTGAATGTGAAAAAAAAGGAAGAAGAAAGAAAGAAACTAAGAAAGAAAGAACCGTGAGAAACCTTCTCTAGATGAAGAGCAGGAGGAGCCAGAGGGCAGGATCAAAGAGACTTTTAGAACATCTGACTTGCAGAGCTACATAGCTGGCCAAGCACTCTTGCTTCTCTGAATTTCACTGTGAATGTAATGTTTAAATAATGCCAAACAGCTGAGGAAATTTCAGCTATGCTATCTAACTATTGCTAGTTTTTATTCACTCATCTGCTTTATATTCCTTTATTTAAATCTTATAGTCTGCTCTGCAAATTTGATTAGGGTTCTCCTGAAAGCCTACATGGTATTGAAAGTTGATAACAACAGCTGGTACTCAGAAGGCTGCCTTCCTTTGCACCTCCATTTGCAACTTGACATCAACATTCTGAGAGCAAGGGCCACCTAGACGATAGATGACCGTCTTTCTGCATCTGGGCATTTCCAAAATTCTTCAGCTCCTGAGGAATTACAGTGGGAGCCCTTGAGGTCACCCTTGAACAGGATCCTTTCTGTATCTCAAAAATCAATTTTTTATGTTATGGAAAGAAAGAAAAATCAGTACAAAAGACTTCAATGTCACCCTTTTTTAATTGTAAAATATGCTAAAAAGTGCCCTATGTTTTATGGTTTGTAAAACATGATGAGTTTCCAAAACATAAACATACTAATGGTGGATAGTTTAATAATCTGATATGTTTCTTTAGTGCAATTCAGCCCCTTGCCTTTCCTCTTTCCCTTAGGAGAATATAATTAGACTTGACCTCAGATGGCAAGAATGTAAAATAAAGAACGGAATCTGTGGAGGAAGATGTACTACTAATTTTAGAGCACTGATCAAATGCGCTTGAACAGGTTTACAAAGTCTTTGTGGTTAGATTTCCCCACCTTTCTCATCAGGATGGTCATTTAATGCCTGTCATATTTTCACCTAATACTATAAGCCCCATAGACCCAGACACATCTACAACCTCAGCTTTATCAAAAAAGCTTGAGAGGAATATGATCAGTGGCAAAGATTAAGGGGGATTTGCAAACAGAGCAAGGCATGTTCCATGTTAATTGCTAATCGGTTTCTGCCAATATGGTACCGTGACAAGGCAGCAGGCCTTATCTAACAAGAAGGGAATAGTCATGCTTTTCTGGGGTACAATATGTCTAAACAGAAGAATCACCCAACAACCCCAGGTGACTAATTTCTCTATAAATATATTATTGACATAATAGAGGCCTTTTTAATGGGATTATAACTACCCAGACAGCTGCTCTGCTAGTAGAGGAGAACATGGTTGACAAAAAGATTTAAAGGAAAGAATAGAGGAAAATAGCAAGCCTCCAGCCAGGCACACGTAAATGACCTCATTGTTTCAAAATAATAGGATCACGTTGCAGATGTGAAAGGAAAAGCCAATATGCTTAAAGCAATCGCTTTCTGCACGCTCTTCACCATTTCTGTCCCACTGCTCAACCGAGAAGCCCCCCTTCCCCGTGCCTGCAGCGGGCCTTCCAAAGCAAAGGCCACACTGTCAGCCACTGTGTTCTTTAAAGGAATCATGTTTAGATGTAATAGGTCTCTAAAGTGGATATGTTCTTTGCTTCTAAAGCCAGGCTAACTTTTATAATTTATATGAAACATTTCACATTTTACTTAAAAAAAAGCTATTCTTTCAGATGTCCGCTTTTCAGGGGGAAAAAAGAAAAGCATACAAAAATACTAATCAAGGAAAAGAAATGCTTTATTATTGTCCATTCAGGAAAAAAACAATGAAAACTAACAGCATAATATTGTCTACATTCTTTTAAGGTTCATAAAAAAGAATACCTTAGGTAAGACTTGAGAAAACAGTCAAATCCATGACTTACATTTTCTTATATTTATCCAAAGTGTCTGGTGACTTATACTTATAAGGCACTTATACATTTAATCATTGAATAACTTGAAATTCAATGGAGAATGAAATAAAGTACACTTCTGCCCTTAGGAGCTCACATTCTAGTAGGGCAATGCCTTAGATTGGGACCCCATGGAGCAGAGTCAGGGATGAGGATTCTTGTGACTTATAAGAGGGGGCTCTCAGGTGAAACCTCTGACTGTGAGAGACACAATACAGGGCAGGGGAAGGAGCTAAGGAATGTCATAGTTTCAGTAGATCTCACAGAGAACTCCAGATGTGAGAGGCATCACCCCACCAAACCACCAATCCTCTTTCTATTCCTCCAAAGTTAGTTAAAGTCATAATCCAAGCAAACTTTTAAAAATCTCAAAGGTGTGACAAAATAGCATAGTTTGGGTTATGTTTTCTGCATTTTTGTTTGTTTTTTGTTTTCTTGCTCATATAATTGTTCAATACAGGTTTTCTTGATCAGGTAGCTCTTCTTCAAGCCCTCAACCAGGAACCTAGGCTCCTTCTACCTTGTTGCTTACTGTCTTCAAATTCAAATACACAGCTTCTATGTGCAAAGAACAGACATGGAGACCCTACAGAGGAAGCCCTGGGAGTTTTCCAGGGCCTGGAAGGAGCACATCCACATTCTATTGGCAAGAACTCTATTGGTATTCAAATTTAATTGCAAGGGAAGCTGGGAAGTGTAGTTTAGTTATGTGCCAGGAAGAAGGCAAAGCATATTTGAGGAATACACTAGGCATCTCTACCATTTCTTTCTGATTCTGCTCAAAGAAGGCTACAAGAACGCATACAAATGCCAACAGAATTGAGAAGACTTTGCCTGGGCTTTCATGACTGCTCAACTGCACCTGTGAAAGGGAATCTATTCATCTGGCATCTCTACTGGCCTAGAAGGGAGTGAGAAGGCAGGAAAATGGGAGTAGAGAAAAGGAAACATCTGTTATAAATACACAGAGCTGGCCCTCTAATTCCCATTTCTTTTAGCTGAAACAACACACCTCCCAACTCTTTGGATAATTTGCCAGTGTAGAGTAGTAGCACCTATGCTGGGCTAAGAGCCTCATCTTTGATGACTCGCTTTTCCACTCTATGCAGAAGTTCCCACGTCTTCCAAGAGGGGCAAAGACCCAGTGTTATCTATGCTATACATTACACTGGAATTCTTTACAGAGCGCAAATAAGGAAACAAAGTCTCGAAAAATTTAAGAGCTATGGCCAAAGTCGCAATAACTGATTAATGATCTAAGTAAAACTCCAACTCAGATTTTTCAAGTTCTACTGTGGGACCCTTCACTGTATTGCAATAACTCTCATATCAAATGTGAAAGCTTATGGAAGAGTATAAATCACTACCTAAGTGTAAGGTAGAATTGTTCTTGCTGCACATCTATTGTGACAACAAACATTTCTTCCAAAAGGAATGTTTGCAGGCTTCAGCAATCAAATGACAAGAAGTAGGATCATAATAAAAGTAGAATGAACTGGAAATCTTGCCTAGAAGCCCTGAGATAGGTTGGCCCAGTGGTTCTCACCCTACCTGCAGAGGAGCATCACATGGGGGATGTTTTAAAAATGCTGATGCCTAAGCACCACTCCAGATGAGGTAACTCAAAATTTTTGGAGTAGGGCCCAGGCATCAGTATTTTTTTATGTTTCCTAAGCAGTTCTGTCATGCTGGTTCTCAAATTTGGATCTTTACAACAACTTGTTGGAGAGTGAGGGGCCCCTGAAAGGAGATGGAGCCTGAAACAGGAAAGTAAAAGGTTTGAAATAGAAGAAGAGCAGCTAGACAATGATGGGAGCAGACACATAAAACCCCCACAAAAGCAGGACAAGGCTGTGCCTTCATGTGCTCCCTCCTGTTATATCCCACCTGCTGATGTCATTCCTAGAACCATCCGAGACCTGGGTCCTCTTTGGGAGTGTATTATGTAAATTGTTTCTGAGCTGCCATCAACAGCCTGAGTGAAGTTCTTCAGGACAGGAAGCTGGTGCTCAAGAATATTGTTAATTGCAATGAATAGAAGATCAGTTCACAAGGAAAGATAAGAATCTCCCCTGTTAATTGAGTATTTATTATCTAGATCAGTGATGGCGAACCTTTTGAGCTCGGCGTGTCAGCATTTTGAAAAACCCTAACTTAACTCTGGTGCTGTGTCACATGTAGAAATTTTTTGATATTTGCAACCATAGTAAAACAAAGACATATTTTTGATATTTATTTTATATATTTAAATGCCACTTAACAAAGAAAAATCAACCAAAAAAAATGAGTTTGCGTGTCACCTCTGACACGCGTGTCATAGGTTCGCCATCACTGATCTAGGAGCATAAGATAAAGGGTTTCCCATGTATTACCTTGTTTAGCCCCATGACAACACTGTGAAAATGGTACTACGACACCATTTTACAAAAGGGAAAACTGAGCTAAATAGATAACCTGCCTCAAGCCATCCAACCAATAAGCAGTAGAGCTGGTTTCATTTCTAGACTGCCCACTTTCAAAGTCCCTGTAATTAACAAAAAATGGCAGCTAGATGTAAGTACCTACTCATTGTTTTCATCCTACCCACCCTTCAGAGTTAGAATCCTGTAAAAGACAGAGAGGGAAGAAAAGAAAAGTGAGATTAAAAAAAAAAAAAAAAAAAACTTCCAGGGATTACAAAGTCCAAATACTACAGAAATCCATAACATCAGAAAACCAAAGGTAATGTTATAATGGAGTCTCTAAAAAGCCAATTCCAATAATTCTTCTGCTTCACTTATATCCAAAGCAATCAGGCCCTTTAAAAATTTACATACAATGTGGAAGAAGGACATATTATAGAGCCCTAAATATCTTGTTGGTTGCTTTTTTTTTTCTTTCTTTCAAGAAGACAGTGGAAATCATAGACCCAGAACCGACCTTGGCAAAAAAAGACATGCATCGTTTCCAGCTTAGAAAAGTTAAGCTCCATAAAGGAAGGCAAGATATTCTAAGTCCAAGAGGCATTTTTCTTTTCTATAAAAAAAAAAAGTCAAAATATTGGGTTCTTTCTATGGAGAAAAGGGAAAATCTTATGTGTTTGGAGAAAAGTTGACTTGACCAAGACTCAATGTGAAGAGCTTTGTTATTCAGGGATCTCAGGAATTCTATAGTCTACACTCCAACAAACCAAACCAATTATATGTATATTTATTTTAATGAACTATATGTAAGTCAACCAAGGGTGGTAGACAGATTGTAAAAATGGCCTCAATCTTCGCCTTCCCTAGATCTCTGCCCTTGGCTATATGGTAGTGTAGTGTCCGTCTCTTCTCTTGGACTCAGCCTTGTGGTTTGTTTTGGTTCATTAAAAACCAGCAGAGGCGATGTGAGCAGAAGATTGCATGTTTCCACTTAGTCTCTTGTGCTTCTGTTTTACATGAGCCTGTGTTCACTAGATTGCTCAAAGGACAGACATGTGGAGCAGACCCCACTTTTAAGGTCTTGGACAAGTGAGGAGGTCCAGCCAAGATCAGCAAAGTTACCCAAATGAACCAAAACTGATAACAGGTACAGGTGTAAGCTCTACTGAGCCCAGCTCAGATCAGCAGAACCACCCAAGAAAAATCATAGATTTGTGAACAAAAACTGTTCATTTTCATATGCATCTCAGGTTCTGAGGCTGCTTGGTGTGCTGCATTATTGTGGCAAGAGATAACTGATTCATCAAGTAATAAAAATTATATGTGTTGACCATTTTCAGATACTCTACGAATACTACCATCATCATAAATTTTCAATAAAAGGTATCAGGCCAGACCTGAGCCCAGAGGGTCGGAGGGAGACCGCATGGCAGACAGCCGCGTCTCTTGGGACAGACACAGACCCTGACCAGGGTAAGGAGTTCCGCGGGTTTGCTGGCGCCAGGAGATTTGAGATTTGGATTTTGTGATTGCGGAGAACTGAGACTAAAGGGGGCATCCTGAGGAACTGATCAGACCGTGCAGTGCCCATAAGAGAGGAGCGTTTCCCAGACCATGCAGTGCTGGTAAGAGGAGCGTTTCCCAGACCGCAGATCCAAGCAACAGCAGCCCCCTGATCACCGCAGCCTCCTGATCACCACAGCCTCCTGATCACCACACCCTCTGTCTGTGGAACAGCAACTGTACGTGAAGCCTCCCCCCACCAGCCAGAAGAGCCAACACAGCTGTGAACAACACCCACCAGAGGAGCTGCTGCCAACTGGAAAGCAGCTGCTACCGCAACCGTCTGAGCAGCAACCACAACCAAGGAGCCCCTGCCACCCAGGGAGCAGCCACTGAACACCTCAACATCTACATATGTCAGCGAGATCAAACATGGGTAGGCAAAGAAACCCCCAAAGGAAAGAAAAGGAGGACTCGCCAGAAAAGCAGCTAAGTGAGACAGAGATATGCAACATGACGGAAAAAGAATTCAGAATAAGGTTCCTAGAGTACATGCACCACATGTTCAAGAAGCAAGAAGAAACAGATGAAAAACTCAACTACTTATGCAAGAAGCTAGAAGAAACAGATGAAAAAATCAACAACTTAAGTAAGTCCCAAGAAGAAATGAAGAGTGACATAGCTTCAATAAAAAACTCCATTGAAAGTATCAACAGTAGACTGGGAGAAGCGGAGGACCGAATTAGTGAATTAGAAGACAAGGAAGCAAAACACACTCAAACTGTACGGCAAATGGAGAAAAAAATTAAAAGACAGGAGGAGAGCCTAAGGGAGCTTTGGGACAACATGAAACGAAACAACATACGAATAATAGGGGTGCCAGAACAACAGAAAGATGAACATGGATTAGAAAACCTATTCGAAGAAATAATATCAGAAAACTTCCCTGAGGTGGGGAAGAAAAAAGTCACACAAGCCCAGAGAGTCCCAAACAAGGTGAACCCGAAAAGACCCACACCAAGACACATCATAATTACCATGGCAAATGTTCAGGATAAAGAGAGAATCTTACAGGCTGCAAGAGAGAGACGGAAAGTAACATACAAGGGATCTCCCATTAGATTATCAAATGATTTCTCAACAGAAACACATCAGGCCAGAAAAGAATGGACGGAAATCTACAAAGTGATGCAAAGCAAAGGACTGAATCCAAGAATACTCTATCCAGCAAGGCTATCATTCAAAATTGAAGGGGAAATAAGAAGCTTCACAGACAAAAAAGGGCTAAGGGAGTTTATCACCACCAAGCCAGCCATGCAAGAAATGCTAAAGGGACTGGTGTAAAAAGAAGAAATATCAAGCTCAGAAAGAAAACAGCCACACACACACACACAAAAAGAAATGGCTACAAACAAATACCTTTCAATAATAACTTTAAATGTAAATGGACTAAATGCTCCAACCAAAAGACATCGAGTGGCTGAATGGATAAAAAAACATGACCCATACATCTGCTGTCTACAAGAGACCCACCTCATTAGAAGGGACTCACACAGACTGAAAGTGAAGGGATGGAAAAATATCTTTCACGCAAATGGAAAGGAAAAGAAAGCTGGGGTAGCAATACTTATATCTGACAAAGTACATCTCAAAGTGAAGGCCATAACCAGAGATAAGGAAGGCCACTTCATAATACTAAAGGGATCAATACAACAAGAAGATATAACCCTGGTAAACATATATGCACCCAATGCAGGAGCACCCACATACATAAGAAAACTTCTGGAAGATATCAGGGGAGAGATCGACAACAATACAATCATAGTAGGGGACTTTAATACACCACTGACATCACTGGATAAATCCGCTAGACAAAAAGTCAGCAAAGAAACAGCAATCCTAAATGACTCACTAGATCAGATGGACTTAATTGACATCTTCAGAACACTTCACCCCACAGCTGCGGAATATACATTCCTCTCAGGTGCTCATGGGACATATTCAAAAATAGACCACATATTGGGTCACAAGCAAAGTCTCCACAAATTCAAGAAGATTGAAATCATAAAAAGCTTCTTCACAGACCACGATGGCATAATGTTAGAAATAAACTACAATAAAAACAACCCAAAATACTCAAACACTTGGAAGCTGAATAGCATGTTATTAAATATTGATTGGGTTACCGATGACATCAAAGAAGAAATTAAAAACATCCTGGACACTAATGACAATGAAAACACAACAATCCAAAACCTCTGGGACACAATGAAAGCAGTCCTGAGAGGGAAGTTTATAGCTCTACAGGCCTATCTCAAAAAACAAGAAAAAATGGTAGTCAATCATCTAACTCTACAACTCAAAGAATTAGAAAGAGAGCAACAAGAAAACCCCAGAGTGAGCAGAAGGAAGGAGATAATAAAGATTAGAGCAGAAATCAATGAAATAGAGACCAAAAAAACAATACAGAAAATCAATGAAACCAAGAGCTGGTTCTTTGAAAGGATAAACAAGATTGACAAACCCCTAGCCAGGCTCACCAAGAAGCAAAGAGAGAGGTCCCAAATAAACCAAATCAGAAATGATAGAGGCGAAATAACAACAGACCCCACAGAAATACAAATGATTGTTAAACAATACTACGAGCAACTCTACTCCAACAAACTGGACAACCTGGAGGAAATGGACAAATTCCTAGAAAAATACAACATTCCAAAACTCAATCAGGAAGAATCTAAAAACCTCAATAGGCCAATAACTATGGAAGAAATTGAAGCAGTCATCAGAAAGCTTCCAGCAAACAAAAGCCCAGGGCCAGACGGCTTCACAGGGGAGTTCTACCAAACATTCAAGGAAGAACTAAAACCTACCCTCCTCAGACTACTACAAAAAATTCAAGAGGAAGGAACGCTTCCAAGCTCATTCTATGAAGCCAGCATCACCCTAATACCAAAACCAGGTAAAGACATCACAATGAAAGAGAATTACAGGCCAATATCCCTCATGAACATAGATGCCAAAATCCTCAACAAAATCTTAGCAAATCGGATCCAGCAGTACATCAGAAGGATCATACACCATGACCAAGTAGGATTCATCCCAGAGATGCAAGGATGGTACAACATCCGTAAATCAATAAATGTGATACATCACATAAACAAATTGAAAGAAAAAAACCACATGGTCATATCAATTGATGCAGAAAAAGCATTCGACAAAATCCAACACCCATTTTTGATAAAAACTCTCAGAAAGGTGGGAATAGAAGGATCATACCTCAACATAATAAAAGCCATATATGACAGGCCCACTGCCAACATCATACTCAATGGACAAAAACTAACACCATTTCCCCTAAGAACAGGAACAAGACAGGGATGCCCACTCTCACCACTCCTGTTCAACATAGTACTGGAAGTATTAGCCATTGCAATTAGGCAAGAAGAAGGAATAAAAGGCATCCAAATTGGAAAAGAGGAAGTAAAACTGTCCTTATTTGCAGATGACATGATATTATACATACAAAACCCTAGAGTCTCCATCCAAAAGCTACTAGACTTAATACATGAATTTGGCAATGTAGCAGGATACAAAATTAACCCCAAGAAATCTGAGGCATTTCTATACACCAACAGTGAACTTTCAGAAAGGGAGATCAGAAAAACAATCCCATTTACCATCGCACCAAAAAAATTAAGATACCTAGGAATAAACTTAACTAAAGAGGTTAAAGACCTCTACTCAGAAAACTACAGGACGTTGAAAAAAGAGATAGAGGAAGACATAAACAGATGGAAGAACATACCATGTTCTTGGATTGGTAGAATCAACATCATTAAAATGTCCATACTACCCAAAGCAATCTATACATTCAACGCACTTCCCATTAAAATACCAATGGCCTTCTTCAAAGATCTAGAACGAACTCTCCAAAAATTCATCTGGAATAAAAAAAGACCCCGAATAGCTGCAACGATCCTGAGAAAGAACAAAGTAGGTGGGATCTCAATGCCAGATATCAAGCTGTATTACAAAGCCACTGTTCTCAAAACTGCCTGGTACTGGCACAAGAACAGACATATAGATCAGTGGAATAGAATAGAGAGTCCAGAAATTAGCCCGAACCAATATGCTCAATTAATTTTTGACAAAGGAGGCATGAACATACAATGGAGCCAAGATAGTCTCTTCAATAAATGGTGTTGGGAAAATTGGACAGACATATGCAAGAAAATGAAACTAGACCACCAACTTACACCATACACAAGAATAAACTCAAAATGGATAAAGGACTTAAATGTACGACAGGAAACCATAAAAATTCTAGAAGAATACAAAGGCAACAAAATCTCAGACATATGCCAAAACAATTTCTTCACTGATACAGCTCCTAGGGCAGTTGAAACTAAAGAGAAACTGAACAAATGGGACTACATCAAAATAAAAAGCTTCTGCACAGCAAAAGAAACCATCAACAAAACAACAAGAAAACCCACCTCGTGGGAAAACATATTTGCCAACGTCATATCGGATAAGGGCTTAATCTCCAAAATTTATAGGGAACTCATACAACTTAACAAAAAGAAGATAAACAATCCAATCAAAAAATGGGCAAAGGATCTAAATAGACACCTTTCAAAAGAGGACATTCAGAAAGCCAAGAGACATATGAAAACATGCTCAAAGTCACTAATCATCCGAGAGATGCAAATCAAAACAACAATGAGGTACCATCTCACACCTGTCAGAATGGCCATCATCAACAAATCAACAAACGACAAGTGCTGGAGAGGATGTGGAGAAAAAGGAACACTTGTGCACTGCTGGTGGGAATGCAGACTGGTGCAGCCACTATGGAAGGCAGTATGGAGGTTCCTCAAAAAATTGGAAATGGAACTCCCATTTGACCCTGTGATCCCACTACTAGGAATATATCCCAAGAAACCAGAAACACCTATCAGAAAGGATATATGCACCCAGATGTTCATAGCAGCACAATTCACCATAGCTAAGATCTGGAAACAGCCTAAGTGCCCATCAGTAGATGAATGGATTAGAAAATTGTGGTACATCTACACGATGGAATACTATGCTGCTGTTAAAAAGAAGGAACTCCTACCATTTGCAACATCATGGATGGAACTGGAGAGCATTATGCTAAGTGAAACAAGCCAGTCAATGAAGGAAAAATACCACATGATCTCACTCATTCATGGATAATAAAGACCATTACAAACTTTTGAACAATAATAGATACAGAGGCAGAGCTGCCTCAAACTGATTGTCAAACTGCAGTGGGAAGGCCAGAGAGAGTTGGGGGGCAGGAGGGAGGGGAGTAAGAGATCAACCGAAGGACTTGTATGCATGCATATAAGCATAACTAATGGACATAAGACACTGGGGGGTAAGGGAGGGTAGTGGTTTGTCAAGGGCGGGGGGGGGGAAAAAGGATACTTATGTAATACCCTTTGTAATACTTTAAGAGGAAAATAAAAAAAAAAAAAAAAAAAAAAAAAAAAAAAATAAAAGGTATCAATCCAGCACATATACTTTCCCTTAGGCCTAATTCTCTCCCACCTCTTGGATTATTTTAAGAATCAAAAAATTTGCTCCCTGAGTTCTGGCAATTCAGTTTTAACTCATAGCCATACCTACCTGAAGGTAGTATATTCTGTATTATGGGGATTACAGAAGACTTGAGCTTTAATGTACATCTCTTTCTTCTCCATACAACTGGAAGCTGAACTTTTTCAAAGTACCAGGCACAGAGAAGGCACTCAATAAATATTACTTGAATAAATTAATTAATTAAAAATGAAGTTGAAAAGTAAGATTGACATTAAATGAGGGTAAATTCAAAGCTATGTTGGTCTCTTCAGGTTGTAAATGACAGAAACCCCTGGGCTGACACCTGAGATATAGAAGGCATCACTTGTATCAGAGCTGGGGGACATATCTATCTTCTTGGAAAGCAGAGATAATGTCATCTCATGACACTACCATTGCCTTTCCAGAATACCCAGAGTTGCCATGAAATAAGTAGAAATGGTATCTACATTCACATTGCCTAACTCACAAAGCAAACTAAAACACTACTCTTTCAAAAAGTATAGAAAATATAAATAATCAAACATCAAGACATATTTAATATCTATAGTAAATATAACACAGATCAATATTTATTAAAGCACAGAGGCAGGTCCAAGATGGTGGTGGACTAGGTAGATGTTACTGGAATTGCAATGAAAATATAGAGCAAGCAATCTGAATAACCAAATAAATACTAGCTGAAGAGAAGTCTTATAACCAAGGATTTACAAAAGAAACTATATCAAGACTGGTAAGAAGGGCTGAGATGCGAAAAGGGCTGGTCCACTCCCATGGGCAGTAGCTGAGATTCTGGAGGGATATCCCAACCCAGATATCCCAACTGCTGGCTCTCCCCAACCCAGAACACCAGAGCTGGGAAGAGGCACTCACATAACATCTGGCTGTAAAAATCAGTGTGGATCTCTCTGCCAAGGAGAAACGGGAATCTGCTAAGAGGTACAAGCAAACTCTTAAAGAACCAACACACAATCTTGTTCCCAGACACTCATCATGGGCTCTGGTGGAGGGAGGGTGGAGCAGTCTAGAGTTGCATGAGGAGAGTCTGGGGTTTGTGGCTCTGAGGAGAGAGCTGAGGGGATAGTCACCAGGATCCCTGTGCTGAGTCACTCTCCCACACCGTAGACACCATCTTTCTTGGATGGAGCACCCTCCTACATACAGCATCAACGTGGGGGATAGCAAGAGCCCCATCCTCTGGACTCCCTTTCATCCCACCTACACCCTATAAAGAAGTCAGCTGCCTAGGCCAAGGTGTAGTGGTCTGAGCTGATTCAGGAGGTGTCAGTGAATTGTGCAGCTTTTGGAGGGTCATTCCCCCCACTTTCCTGTGAACTTGACTTGTGTCCCCCCTCATGGAAGAGCCACTAGCCCCGTTCTCCTGGCTCCTGGCTGCTACACCCTCCCAACTCTTGGCGGCTCTGCCCTGCCAAGGTCTGGGCAGAAGCTGGGACAGACTGAGTTGTGTGGCTCTGGGGCAGGGTCCACTGCCCTGATCTTTCCCTCAGCCTTACCAGTACTTCTGCCTCATAGGAGATCACAAGCCACATTTTTCAGAATTCAGGTGCCTTGCCTTACTGAGCTCAGGCTCCTCTCAGCAGAATCTGGCACAAAATAAGTTGTGTGGTTCAAGGATGAGGTCCATCTTTCCCTCACATACCGATGCAGAGCCCTCCCTTCATATGGCTAAATCTTGGTCTGTTTGGGTCTGATTAATTCTTTTGGCCTCACCCTGACAACTCCTTGAAGCCCTGCTCCACCACAAAAGTGTGCAAGCACACTGTGGGTGGCAGCTAGACATTTGCTGATTAGCCTCATACCCAACACTGGCACTGAGTTTGAACCTGTATCAATCTGGTGACAACCACTCTTCCCAATCTGGTGACTCACAGAGAGCCTACCTCATGTAACTCAAGTACTGCCAGAGGCTCTTTCAGTGACTGAGCCTAACAGATAGCTGGCAGGTAGAGGTGGAGGTGGATCTTGGAGTACCTTGGGACTTTTGCTGACCTTCCCCCAGGACTGGTGCTGATAAAAGCTAGCCTTGGTGCACAGCTGTGTCCCTGTCACACACTCAGGCCTAGCAGAGGCAGCCACAAACTATGGATTCATTGCTTTGTAGCTTCAAAGAGGTTGCCCATGGCCAATAAGAGGCAGTGTCTGACATTGGCCTGCACCAGAGTCTCTCCCAAAGAGGCCCCAGAACCAATGCATCCAGGGGCCAGCTTCAGATCCTGCTCTGGGAATTGAACCCACAACCTGGATATGTACTCTTCCTGGGAATCGAACCTTTTGGTGTTCAAGATGACACTCCAACCGAGTCATACCAGCCATGGAGATCCATGCTTCTTATCACTTTGAATATTTCATGCCATTCCCTGTGTCCAGAAATGTTTCTGTTGAGAAATCAGCTGATAGTCTATGGGAACTGCCTTGTAGGTAACTAATTATCTTTCACTTGCTGTTTTCAGGATTCTCATTTTGTCTTTAACCATTTGCATTTTAATTATGATGTTTTCTGGTGTGGGCCTTTTTGGGTATATCTTGCTTGGGACTCTCTTTACTTCCTGGATCCAATAAGCTTCACAAGTTTCATATAAAAAGGGATATCTTGGCAGGCACCAGACCACACTGAGGCAAATTCTGCTCCATATGGTCTGCACCTAAACAGCAGTTTGCACAATGTGTTCCAGGTTGATCCTGAAAGTCAGCCAGCCTGGGGGTTGAGCACAGACATGAATGAGCCGATAGCAATCTAGACTCATTTACAATAGGAGGGTCCACATAATCCACAAGGGGACATTCCCAGAGCACCCAGCTCAGGTGGTCAAGGAGACTGCACCACTGGATCCCACAGGACACCTACTATGTAAGGCCAGCCCCACAAAGACTGGAATACATAGCAGATCAACTTGATACATAGCAACAAACACAAAGAGGCAGGAAAAAATGGGAAGACAAAGAAACATGCCCCATGTGAAAGCACTGGAGAAATCTCCAGAAAAAGAGCTAAATAAAATAGAGACAAGCAATTTGTCAGATAAAGAGTTCTAAAAAATGGTAGAAGGATGCTCAAGCTACTTAGTGAGAACTACAATGGCATGAAAAAGGACATAGAAACAATTAAAAAGAACCAGTTGGAAATGAAAAATACAATATCTAAAATTAAGAATACACTGAAATGAATAAACAATAGGTTATAGATAAAGCAAAGGATTGAATCAGCAATTTGGAAGACAAAGTAGAAAAAATGCCCAATCAGAGCAGCAAAAAGGAAAAAGAATTTCTTTTAAAAATTAGTATAGGCCCTGGTCAGTATTACTCAGCAGTTAAAGTGTTGGTCCACACACTTAAGAGTCATGGATTCAACTCCCAGTCAAAGACACATACCTGGTTGCAGGTTCAACTCCTGGCTCCAGTCAGGGTTCATGTGGGAGGCAACCAATTGATATGTCTCTCACATTGATGTTTCTCTCTCTCTCTCTTTCTCTTCCCCCTTCCTCTTTCTCTAAAAATCAGTGGGAAAAATATCCTTGGGTTAAAAATAAATAAATATATTAATTAATTAATTTAAATTAAAAATGAAGATAGTTTAAGGGACATTTGAGACAACATGAAGCATAGCAACACCTGCATCACAGAGGTACCAGAGGAGAAGAGAGAGTTCAGGGAATCGAGAACCTGTGTGAAGAAATAATGACAGAAAACTTCTCCAACTTGTTGAGGGAAAATGACACACTAATCCAGGAAGTAAAGAGAGTCCCAAACAAGATGGACCCAAAAAGGCCCACACCAGAAAACATCATAATTAAAATGCAAATGGTTAAAGACAAGATGAGAATCCTGAAAACAGCAAGAGAAAGACAATTAGTTACCTACAAGGCAGTTCCCATAGCCAGGGGTGGGCAAACTTTTTGACTCGAGGGCCACAATGGGTTCTTAAACTGTACCGGAGGGCCGGAGAAAAGCATGGATGGAGTGTTTGTGTGAACTAATATAAATTCAAAGTAAACATCATTACATAAAAGGGTACGGTCTTTTTTTTTTTTTTTAGTTTTATTCATTTCAAACAGACCGGATCCGGCCCACACCCGTAGTTTGCCCATGGCTGCCATAGACTGTCAGCTGATTTCTCAACAGAAACATCTCTGGACACAGGGATGGGCATGAAATATTCAAAGTGATAAGAAGCATGGATCTCCATGGCTGGTGTGACTCGGTTGGAGTGTCATCCTGTACACCAAAAGGTTCGACTCCCAGGAGGAGCACACACCCACGTTGTGGGTTCAATTCCCAGTCAAGGCACATACGAGAAGGCAACTGATCAATATTTCTCTCTCTCTCTCTCTCTCTCTCTCTCTCTCTCTCTCACACACACACACACACACAAATTAATTAATTTAAAAAAACAGCATGGACCTACAACCAAGACTAATTTACCAAGCAAAGTTATCATTTAAAATAGAAGGAAAAATAAAGAGCCTCCCAGACAATAAAAGTCTACAGGAGTCAATCACCACCAAATCAGTATTACAACAAATGTTAAAGGGTCTCTATAGGCAGAAGGAGGGGAGAGAAGGGGGAAAAAAAGAGAAGAATACAGTTAAAAGAATAAAATGGCAATGAATACATACCTATCAATAATCACTTTAAATTAAGTGACTTAACTACTCCAATCAAAAGACAAAAAGGATAGCTGAATGGATAAGAAAACATAAACCATATATGTATATGCTGTCTACAAGAGACCCATGTCAGAATAAAAGATATACACAGACTAAAAGTAAAAGGATGGAAAAAGATCTTTCATAAAAATGGACATTTTTTTAAAAGCTGGGGTAGCATGCCGAAACCGGTTTGGCTCAGTGGATAGAGCGTCGGCCTGCGGACTGAAAGGTCCCGGGTTCGATTCCGGTCAAGGGCACGTACATTGGTTGCGGGCACATCCCCAGTAGGAGATGTGCAGGAGGCAGCTGGTCGATGTTTCTCTCTCATCGATGTTTCTAACTCTCTATCCCTCTCCCTTCTTCTCTGTAAAAAATCAATAAAATATATTTAAAAAAAAAGCTGGGGTAGCAATACTTATATCTGACAAAACAGATGTTATACAAAGGTTATAGTAAGAGACTAAGAAAAACACTACATAATGATAAAAGAAGCAATCCAACAAGAGGATATAAGCCTTGTAAACACACACACACATACACACACACACACACACACACACACAGATAAGTATGTTGGGTTGATCTGGACATGGCTGGCTGCTCCCTCTGCTATGTAGAGATGGGTCCTAAGGCAAGAAGCAAGGCACAGCCCTGGAAATCATAAACAGTAAGTGCTCAGGAATGTAAAATCAAGCAGTTCTTCCCCCCGAGTCTGAATTAAGGTTGGTCCAGGCAATTGGAAACTTCATTCCTGATCACTCTCCAAAAATTTTAAAGCATAGACTTTTTCACTATCAGAAACTATTACTCCACTAACAGGACCCTTCAAGAAGCCAAACCCAGAAAGAAAGGTCCCAACACATATAAACACATTCCTGTGCATAAACACATGCATTCTCAGATAATAGGGTCAAATGGGTTTGGCCGCAGCCAGGACATGACCATTTTAGAAAGTGTTGGCTTTCTACCTTTGGACCCAGCTGAACAATAGTAGCTACTTTCAATTTCTGGGTAGTGAAGGGGACCAAAGTTTTGCCAACCTAAAGCTGTCTTTGCTTTCTAGCCAGTTATTTAGAAACAGAAGCTTCAGAAAGAACCTTTGACTCTTTCTTCTTTCCTACCTAAGAGATTCAGATGGAGAAAAACCTGTTTCAGGAAGGAAACCTTAACAGAATCACCTTAGCATTGGACAGGAAGACCCCGAGCAGGGGCATGCTTACTAGATTCCCTCTATTCTGAGACCCTTGCAAGAATCTGCCTGCCCTGTGTTCTGCTCTTCCTCAACTACCTACAAATTGTTTATTCTCACTTACTTAATATAAGACCCCATTTCCCCCCACCACCACCCACTTTTTCTTCTTTGTCCAAAGTGTCATATATACCTAGTGTTGCCTCACTGCTTTCAGATTTTTCATGCTTATGCAAATTCCTCATGCACAAGTATTAAAACTTTGATTTTTCTCCCGTTAATCTATTTCTGTTCATTTGATTATTAGCCCCGCTGAAGAACTTAAAAGATGGGAGGGAAAGTATTATATTTTTTAGCCCCCACAATAACAGACAAAGTTCAAGCACCAGACTCCAAAGTGAAAGGCTTGGGGGAAAGAAGGAGTTGGGTTAAGCCAAACTGCTGTTCAATTTACTGAAAGCTTCAAAATATTACCAACTCTCTGTTTGAAATGCGTCAGCAACGGTTCATTTTTTTTCTTTTTATCAAAACACATTTAGACTGTGGTGAATGACAGCATAAATCTTAAATAGAAAAGATACAGGGGGAAAAAAAGACCACCCGGGTAGAACATAACTGTAAATGTGTCCATATATTTGAATTCTGATCTTATACACAGAAATGCATTTAACCTTCCCAGCAAGACGCTTTCACCAACTTCCAAAGAAAGTGTTACCAATTAAGCTAAAGAAACTTTAAGAGTCCATTTTAATTACACCAAGAGATGCTCCAATCACTTCCCAGCTCCAGTTGAAGTTTTTACTAGAGATGGCTGGAACCAATTTACATGCTTTTATGTTGCGTCTAGACTTTAATAAGCGGTTTAAGCATGAAGCAAGCCAATGCCAGCATCCAGCAGGCTGCAGAGTACCCTGCATGAGAAATACAATAGCCCTCAGGTTCCCTCCCAGGCCCTTCTTGCTGCTATCAGAGAATCTCTCTCTGCTATGTGGTTTCAAAAGCAACAGGACCCAGCTTTGTGATAAGATTCACAGCTCTTTGGCCTTCTTGAAGTTGTCCTCTGCCTCTGATACCAAGTGCTTCATAAGATCCTTCACTCTAGGCTTTCTCTTGTTCTTAAGAATAACTCAGGAAGCAAAGGTAAATGATTTGGAGGCAGGTGCACCTCCCAGGACAGAGCAACTGGGGTCAGGAGTCCAGGAGCTGTTACCTACTAGCTGAGTGAGTTTTGGGTAGTCAGGTGGCCCTCCTGCGCCTCCATTCCCACATCTGTAAAATGGGATCCCTACCTCAAAGACTTTTTATGGATGCACAGTACTCTCCTAAGTCAGTCAGCTTCTGTGAGGGCACCTGAGGTGAGGATTCATACACCAGTGATCTACTCGGGGGAGTACTATCAGGAGACACCAAGTTGCTGGGCAGAAAAGGGGAAGGAGCTGAGCAAGAGTTGAAATTTCCTGCAAATATTCAGCCTCCACCTGATCCTATGGGGAGCTCCAGGGCAAAATTATACCTCAAGCAATTTCCTGAATTGAGGCAAAGACACTAGGCTTTCACAGTCCCACCCCTTCTGAAGGTCACAGATTAAGCTGTTGGCAGAAGCTAGCATGGATGCATCTGACAAGTAAAAATGTTCTGGGCTGAGTACCATGCACACCCTACTTTGCAAACTGTGTTGGTAGAACTATCATACCAATAACAAGTAGAGCAGGTGCACCATTAATGTCATTTTGTTCAATGTCCTTTCATTATATCTACATTGTTCACTTAAAGTTGCAGAACCTATCTACAATGTTAAGTGAGGACTGCCTATACTAAAGTTTTTGAGTATTACATCTCTCTCACAATGCATGTTACAGGCATTAGCTAATAACTCGGGAAGTATGTTCCATTGCTATCACCATTGTACAGTTGGTAAAACTCAGGCTAACACAAAGTAAATTGCTTATACGTAACCTGAGGAATGAAGCTGAGTCAAGAACCTTGTTCCTGTTAACTCTAGAGGCCAGAGCTTAAGTTCCTAACTACTGTATCATTGCTATCTCTGAAATCTATACATTTAGAGTCAAATGGCAACCATCTTCACAGGTCCAAGCACATAATGGAATGCACACAACTGACCCCTGGGTGAAACAAAACTCCAAACAAATCCCTTTGGCAAGGCTTATGTAGCCACAGGCAGAGAGTTTGAGACTTGAAACCTCCTCATATCTGTCTTATTTTTCTCATTAATATCAGAAGCTCCATAGAGAATCTTGCTAACATCGAGTTAACTGTTTAAGTCCGTGGAGCCCACATTTCCAATATTTACTGTATAGGGTAATAACTTATAAGAGGAAGAAGATGATCTCCTGGTTTGATGACCATCACACACATTAACTGGAAGGTGAAAAGTGACCCCTGGAGTTGTCCAGAGTATCTCTTCTGCATGGGTCTTAGGACCTTTGAGCAGCATGAGCAGACTGCTGAGCTTGGTGGGGTTGCCCTCTCTTGATCTGACACTGACCTAATGACAACAGATATCTTTGGTCATTACTGTATGTCACATAATTGCTCTCAGACAAAAGCAATCTTGCTAACTACTGAAATTACCATTTGTGGACTTGTGTTTGCAGGGATTTCTATACAAGAGTACAAAGGTATAAGGGATAAGTTTTCCAAGGTGCATATGAAATTGCCATTTTTGATAGTTTAAAAATAGTTGAATATCAGCAAGTTCACATGGTTCAACTTCATAGATCTCTGAATGGAGAATAAATTTAAAAAAAAAACACCTCATTAGTTTTATTTGTAAATCTTCATGGTGTTTTCAAATGGTTGAATGATGTGCAACATGAGTAAATGAACACAGTTGTTTGTTAAAACCAATGCTGTCTTTCAACAAAGTGGTAGATAAATGACAATGAATAAAACTAGAAGCAAATAGTCTAGAAACTTGAGTCCACCCAAATATTTTAGCTAAACAAGAAGAAGAGGAGATTGATTTGAGTTTCCTCAAATTGGCCTTATGGAGGTGGTCTTAATGGTGGGTAAATAGACCAAAGGAAGGTGGCAAAGAAGAAAAAGAAAGAAACCATAAGTCTGGGTAACTTTCAGACTAGATGACAAATGTTGAATGTATTGGTAGGCACCCAACCTCCTTTCCTCTCATGTCTACTACCATAACTCAATGGATTACATGTATCATTAACAAGCTATATTTCAGATAATCTGTGTAATTATGAAACTTAAAAACCCAAGAATTCAAAGGCAAAATCCCAACTGTTCTGCTCTGTCACTAGCAAGAGTTATAATCTCTAAACCTTAAGGTTCAGAGTGACAGACCACTTCTCTTCCAGGTGATGGCAAGTGGATTCCTATGTGGAGAAATCTGAGGTCTTGTTTGGCCAGAATATGAACTAGCACCATGACTGATTGTTTATGTCAATCAAGAACATGTGAGAACAACTAGTGATCATACATGTTCCACACATTTGTCATCCATGACCTGGGCTTTGAGCCTTCTAGACCTCAGTTTACTTATCTGAACAAGAAGACACTTGAAATATGTACATATAAGAATCCCTCCATATCTAACACTTTGGGGGTTTTTTCCAATTATCTATAAATGTGATTTCTTTTTTGATATTCTGTCACAGACTCTTGGTTACTCCAAACTTTTCATTGCAAAGGAAAAGCAGAAGCAACCCAATAATAAGTTCCCCAATTCTTATTTCTTCACAATTTGAGTTATCAACTTTGTTATGTTGCTCTAATAATGTAATAACAACAGGTTATTACATGATATTACAATGTAATTACAATGTTATTACAATGTAATTACATGATATGTCCCATATCATGCCCTTCAATAATATTCCAGAGACCCTTGTCACATTCCTATCTCTCTAAAGCTGCTACAAAAAAATTAACATTATGCCACCAGTGAGTCTAATACCATCATTCTTGTTATCTGGAAAGTGACCACTTCTAGGTTATTGAAGAAACTAAATGGGACATATGAGGAGACTTCATAGCCACACAATGTTGATTAACTTCTTCCCCACAAACATAACAAAAATAATAATGATAGGAGCTTCAAGTTATTGGGTCTCATGAGGCAGTAGGCCCTTAGGAACATAAACCCATTAAGTCAAGGGTTTGTCCTGGACGGCATGTGATATGTTTGGATCCATCATACCTATAAGTCAAGGTTCCAACAAGTAAGACCTGGCCCACTCAAAGAGTTCATTGATGGGAGTTGGATGAAGGGACTATTTGCCAACCTAAGGTCAGAGCTCAGAGAATCAATTAGGGAAGGTGAAGTCCACAGGGATGGTAACGACAAAAGTGCCATTGCCCTGCAGGCTGAAGAAGAGCATTGTTACTAAAATGCTAGAGAGAGTTATAGCTATGGTAGAGGGGCTGATGGACAGAGGCTGAGCACTGTCAAAACCATCACTAGGTGATGAGAAGTGGGGGAGAGATGATGAATAAATTTCCCAGTTTCTCTCTCTTCCACCATCTTATCTCCTTCCAATGCTTACTATTAGCTAAACCCAACAGGAAATAAAACAGCAATGGAACACAGGCAATATAGTTTATAGAAGTCAGCCCCCAGGACACAAAGCAGGACAAAGAAGGATGGAGAATGAAGCCAGCCAGTGTGGCTCAGTGATTGAGCATTGACCTATGAACCAGGAGATCTCCATTTGATTCCCAGTCAGGGTACATGCCAGAGTTGTGGGTTCTATCCCCAGTAGGGGGCGTGCAGGAGGCAGATGATTGATGATTCTCATCATTGATGTTTCTATCTCCCTCTCCCTTCCTCCCTGAAATCAATCAAAATATATTTTAAAAAAATAAAAAAGAATGAATCTGGAGGGATAAATGGAGATTATCAAGCACAGTCCCTTATTGAACAAAGTAACCTTGTGTGATGTCATGTGACCCTGTTGGCCTGGCTATTAAAGATGGTTTCAGGAATTGGATCCTGGATTGCAGCCAGCTCTAAGGAAGCCTGGCATGGGAACTCTAACCAACAGGGGGCTCGCTGTTGTATGGTAACCTTGTGATTCAATGGAATCCTCTCTGTTGGTGAGGTTTGAATGCAAGACAAGGACAGGGAGAGAGATAAAAGGGCAGAAGAGGAGAAAAAGCCATGAAGGCAGAGTGGAGACTGGCGCACAGAGAGATGAGGAGACAAAAAGAAACTATGCAGCAAATATAGCAGGGCGTCTTAGGAAGGTGCTGCTGTATTCTGCGTGGTGATTATTTGGCACACTTCCTTAAGTGCCTGTGTCTCTCATACTAATCCCTGATCACCAGTGTAACCTGAGCTTGCCTTTGATCCTTACAACCTGAATGGCTCCAACCAGCAAAATGCAATTACCCTGATTTTACAGTTGACCTAATTGAGCAAAAAGAATTAAGAATATACCTGAAGCGACATAGAAAATAAGTATCTGCAAAGGAATGCAAATCTGGTTCCATCTGTCACAAGCCCACGGGCTCTCCGTGGAGCCACATTGCCAGTTGCAACCCAAGACAGAGCTGTCTCAATAACAGAATTAAAAGATGGCAGTTTTCTAATTTTCCCAAGAAAATCCCTAAATGAGTGTAGATTATTTTGCCACTTCCAATTGATAAATGTCCATGATTTTTTTGGGGGGGAGGGGGGGTCATTCATAATGGTCGGCAAAACTCAAGGATGTTAAGAGCACCATCTCGGGGTTGTTGGCAGATGTTCCTGGCTAAAAAGGTCTGGAATATAAGAAAAAAATATTTCAGACCAGTTTCCATTTTCTCCCGTAGGTCCCTCAAGATCTGAATGTGATCATCACACAGAACAATGTGGCACTTGTTCCATAACAAGCGACATTTTAACTTAGGAAGGACAGAAACTATTTCCATGCTACACATAATAAAAGCAAGGTGCATCTCTCATTGCTTCAGCTGGTAGAAATAATACAACCATAACAAAGCCATCAGAAGACTGGTGGGCAGCCCGGCCGGTGTGGCTCTGTGGTTGAGCGTCAACCTATGAACCAGAAGGTGATTGTTCAATTCCTAGTCAAGGCACATGCCCGGGTTGTGGGCTTGATCTCCTGTGTGGGGCCTATAGGAGGCAGCCAGTCAATGATTCTCTCTCATCATTGATATTTCTATCTCTCTCTCCCTCTCCCTTCTCTGAAATCAGTAAAAATGTGTTTTGTTTTGTTTTTAAAGAAGAAGACTTGTGGACAGCGAAGGAGTGAAAAATCTGTGGAGAAGATGCCAAGATCTGCAGGTTTCTGAGACAGCCTTGCCTCATGGAGACTTCCATTCTAAGGCAGTGTAAGCATGTGTTCTGTAAACCCAAATGGTCCCTTCATGGGCTCTTCATTACTTTAAGGGAAAGTTCATTTCCACAAGTCAATCTTCGCAATGAATGTTGAGAACCCAGTTCAACAGTGGAAAAAGCTCTAGAATGTTTTTCCACATTCAAACCAGGGGCTTCCTTATCAAGTTCATCAAAGCATTTTTTTAAAAATATAAATGTTTCACCAATTTGCCCAGGAAGAATAAATCTTCACAGCCACCTCAAAGGCTTGACAACTTTATTTTCATTGTGTGGAGCTGGGTGGGTCCCCCTGAACTGGGCTTCCTAAAGAGACCCAGCCCTTCTCCGAACAGTCTCCAGGCCTGCCACTCCAGCAAATGTGATCAAAGGGGGAATAAAGCTAAAATAACAGATTTGTTTCTTGGCTTCTCTCTTAAATGCGTTCTGCGTGTTTAAAGCCCTGTAAGGAAACGCTCTGGGGCCCTGGATGTGAGAGAGGCACATCTAAACCCTCTCCCAAGAGGAAATCTCTCACCTCGGTGGGGTAAATGAGCTCATTAAGAGCAGCCAGAAGCAGGCAGGAAACCTGGGAAGTAGGAGCTTTAATTCAAAGCTCAGAAAATTATAGATTTCTTTACACATTAAGAAAGCATTTATCTTGGCTAAAAATGAAACGACTTTTCAATGATCAACACATGGTTTAAATCTGCTTTGCTAATTTATATCTATCCACCAGTCTGTCTACTTGCTCAGCTACCAGGAAATTCAATTATATTCAATAAATCTTTGTTGAAACCCTACTATGTGCCTATTGGGCATTTGTGAATTGCATAAACACAACAAAAATAGAAGTCAGGTGTCTGTCTACCTTCTTCTTCAGGACATTTGCACTTCACTTCTCAACAAACAGTTGAGAGTGCTTTTTATATAGCAGGCATTGGGTTCAAATGGGAATAATGCAAAACGGAATGTTAGAAAGCGCTGCATCCGGTGGAATCAAGTGCTAAGATGTATAGAGGGAGCCATGGCTCAAGGGGAGGCAGAGGGTTGAAAAAAAGAGAGTCATTTCTCTGGAAGGTTTTCTAAAACAGGACCTGAACTGACCCCGAAAAACAGTCAACATGGAATAGTAACAAGAGTGGCCCCTAGAAGATCTAGCGTTGGTCTCTGCTCCTGGGACTGCAGACTGCCCCATGTTTCTGGACCTTAATTTCCCCCTTTAAAATAGGTACACTGGAGTCAAATTATTCACCTGTTCACTCATTCATTCACTATTTATTCAGAACCAACTATCCATCCCAGGTAGTGTTGACTTTTTAGGAGGAAGCCTCGGGGCTTGCTTTGACCCAAGCACGAAAGGAGCCTCTGCTCTCCAGGAAATGCTCAGATGTGCATGATGCCCTGACAACCCCTGCTGTCATCTCCTGTTCGGTTATCAAGCCATAAGGCTGGCTCTGGGGAAACAGGACACAGGCTGGGTAAACGTTGTCGGGAGAAGGGGCCAAGAAAAGTGTAAAATATGGCAATGGGTTGGCATCTACTGGGCTTATGGGTGGTGACAGGATGAGGTGGGGGTGGAAATAAACCTAAATGGTTGGTGACAAGATCCAAAGGCAGAGGAGAGCTGCAATGTGCAAAAAGCTCTCACCATTCCCTTGTGGCTGGCTCAGTGCCCTCAATACTGCGGCCAATTGACCAAAGGCCAGGAACAGGAACCGGAGCTTACAATCAGTCCCGTTCTATTACTGGGTGAGTTTACCTATACTGCTTGAGTCTGTTGAACTTCAGACTCTACATTAGTAAAATACAGTTGATCAAATGTATGTATATCTTTCCCCCTCACATCTCAAGAAGAATTTGGAGAAACGAATAATACTACTAATATCCAGCATACCCAGTAAAATAATTTTCTATCAGTTTTCATTTATTAGCTCTGGGCAGAGTCCGTGCCACTAATTTTATTTCAACATAGTACCAGCCTCTTTGAAAATGGTACCATATACAATTAGGAGTTCAAAATTATTTTGTTTGAGGAAATTCAAAAAATTTTCTCTAGTTGAGCAATTTCACAACAGCCCTTGGGTGTAAAACCAGTACATCTAATGCTACTTATACAAGTACAATAGTATGGGTACATTTGAATAGAATATGCTTTGCTGGTGTGATTTAAACCATAATTAAACATCTCACATCATCTGCCATGGTTTTGATTAAACAAAATAAGGGGTGTGAACATCTGATGAGTTTTCTGCACACGCCCATCCTGTTTGACACTTCAATCCAGTGTGTTGACATCATTCCTGGATATAAAAGGAATTCTAATCAAATACATGCCCATTCCAATTGGAGACAAAAAAAATCATGGCGGTTTATAGAAAACTTCCTTTCGGTTCTGACCCACAACCTAAACAAAAGGTCAAAATCACTTAAGTTGCTTCAAAACGGACCGCTGTGACATAAGCCAGCAATGCCGTATGGATGGAGCCCAGGCAATCCCTTTGTAAGTTGCAGAGCTAAGCAAACACTACGAAAGCCTGCTATTGTTTACTCTGATATCATAGTCAACACTTTGGAATCATTAGCCTAGGGCCCTTGGGTAAAGCTGCTTTTTAAACTCTGTAGTTTACAGTCAAGGTCGACTTCTATAGCCAGCAGATCCATATCCTCCCCTCAGGTCCACATGTTCAGCTCTCACAGGCATCAAAGGAGGGTCTCCTGGGACCCTGTGGCAGGATGAGGGTTACCTCTCCCTCTGCTCTTTTACCTGAAGATTAAATGCTGAGAAGTCAGAGTTTGGGGCTATCAAATCCTGAAGGCCAAAAGCAAGAAATGATCCATTCAAACTGAGCTACAGGCGATTCCCAAATGCCTTGACCAGAGAAATTTTATTGATGCCAAATAATATAACTAATTGTTAATATATATATATGTAAAATAACATAGATAATTGTTTTGACATGTTATATTATCTTCTCTCCAAGTCACCCAACTGACATGCAAAATCCTCTGCTTTAAACATCATCCATTTCTAAAGAATGTAGTGGCCACCTATTATCAGTGGAACTTATACCAATTACTGTAATACATGGCTCTCTTGGCTTTCATTTTGCACAGAGATTATTATATATAAACTAGAGGCCCGGTGCACAAAAATTTGTGCACTCGGGGGGGAAGGGGGGGGCCCCACAGCCCGGCCTGTGCCCTCTCGCAGTCTGGGACCCCTCGGGAGATAACGACCTGCTGGCTTAGGCCTGCTCCTGGGTGGCAGAGGGCAGGCCCAATCCCTAGGTGCAGCCCTTGGTCGGGCTCAGAGCAGGGCTGATTGGGGAGTTGGGGCACTGCCCCCTGTCATGCACAGAGCAGGGCGGATTGGGAGGTTGCGATGTCACCCTCAGTCACACTCAGGGTAGGGCTGATTGGGGGGTTGGGGCACCGCCCCCTATCACACTCAAGGCAGGGTCGATGGGGAGGTTGCAGCGCCACCCCCTGTGACGCACAGAGCAGGGCCAATCAGGGGGTTGGGGCGCTGCCCCCTGTCACGCACAGAGCAGGGACCATCAGGGGGGTTGGGGCTCTGTACCCTGTCACGCACAGAGCAGGGCCAATCAGGAGGTTGGGCGCTGCCCCCTGTCATGCACAGAGTAGGGCCCATCAGGGGGTTGGGGAGCTCCCCCTGTCACACACAGAGTAGGGCCGATAGGGGAGTTAGGGCACCGCCCCCTGTCACACACAGAGCAGGGCAGATCAGGGGATTGGGGCGCTGCCCTCTATCACCCACAGAGCAGGGCCAATCAGGGGGATGGGGTGCAGCCACTGTCACACTCATGGCAGGGCCGATGGGGAGGTTATGGCTCTACCTTGTCACACACAGAGCAGGGCCTGTGTGTGTGGGGGGGGGGGGGTGGGGGGGGGGCGCCGCACCCTGTCACACACAGAGCAGGGCAGATAGGGAGGTTGTGGCCCCGCCCTCTGTCACACACAGAGCCGCAGGGCGATCAGGGGGTTTGGGCGCTGCCCCCTGTCACGCTGATCCCGGTGCTGGAAGGCATATTACCCTTTTACTATATAGGATAGAGGCCTGGTGCATGGATGGGGGCCGGCTGGTTTGCCCTGAAGGGTGCCCTGGATCAGGGTGGGGGTCCCCACTGGGGTGCCTGGCCAGCCTGGATGAGGGGATGATGGCTGTTTGAGCTGATCACACACCCTTCAGGGTGGGGGTCCCCACTGGGGTGCCTGGCAGTCTGGGTGAGGGGCTGAGGGCTGCTTTCAGGCTGGCGGTTGTTGACTGAAGCTCCCAACCGCTCTTTTTTTTTATTTTATTCTGGGCCAGCTTTAGCTCTGGCTCTAGCTCTGAGAGCAGGTATCTGGTTTGTTTTGGTTCTATAATCGAAACAATGTATAACTTCAGCTCTGAGATCCCTGCCGGCTGAAAGCTGGTTTCTGGGGGTTTTTTTAGCTTCTATATTTGCTACATAGTTGCTTAGAGTTGCAGCTCAGAGGCCGGCAAGTTGGGCGGGGAATGTTGGAGTCTGCAGTCACTGGAGCAAGCAAGCCTCATGTTTGCTTCCAGCTGCCTGGCTGCCAGCCGCCATCTTGGCTGACAGTTAATTTGTATATACTCACTGATTAGCCAATGAAAAGGGTAGCGGTCGTACGCTAATTACCATGTTTCTCTTTTATTAGTGTAGATTATTATATATAAATGTTGCTATAACAGACAAGAAGCTTCTACCTCAGCCATCCAGCCAGTTACACTAAATAGTGGGATAAGTTTCATGCACCAGTGAAATTCTCTGACATACCTTCTCATTTCTTTAATTTTAAAAAGTGACTCAAATGCTCTAAAATTCAGTGATGTCTAAGAACCGAATTGAGAGAATCTAACTGAACAAGTCAATAAGCATTGCTAGAGGACAGAATAAACTTAAAATAAAATAAAACCTCTGGGGTAGCATGATTATCTTCAATTTTGAAGGACTGGACGTTAATCATTAACAGTGCACCACTGGGAAAGAGATAAATTAAGTAAGTACTACGGTGACTTTCTGGCCTGTGCCTAAGGTGCAGCCTGGAGCAGCTAGACTGGTACAACGCCCACCCTATAAATTAACTGAACGTGTGACCAAGGCCAGTCAAACCTAAACTGCCTGGGATTAGGGATGGGAGAGAGCACACAAACACAGCATGTCTAGAAAATTCTCTAAAGCTAGGACCTGCACACCAGGCACCGTGGTAAGACCACAGTCAAGGCATCTCTTCATTTTCAACAGACTGGGTTCATTTGCAAGTCATACAAGAGGTATATTCTACACAAAGGATTGGAGTCTTGGCCAGCCCACAGAAGCCTTCTCAACAAAGAACAACCCTCTGAAGTACAGTAGTTATAAAATTCTGTCAATGAGCCCACAGGGTATATGTGAAAATATTTTCAAAGAAAAGTACCTTCAAAGTACTAGAAAGAAAGCATTGTACCCACTATCCTACCCTACCTGCCACATACACACTAGGTAGGTAGTTTCTTTTATTCTCAGGCACATTTTTTAAATGGGCACTAATTGTTTAGCTATCCCAGATATCTCAGATATACCCTAGTGGCAATGACCCTTTCCATGGGAATAAAAATTATGTGGATTGGTCAAGGTCATCTGCCCAACCATGGTAGTCATTGATCAAGGGATATATATATATATATATATATAGAGAGAGAGAGAGAGAGAGAGAGAGAGAAAAGAAAGTCAGACACAAAATAATACGTATTGCATGATTCCAATTATATGAAGTTTTGAAACAGGCGAGATGAATCTACAGTGTTGGAAATCAAAGTAGTTGGTTTTGGCAAAAGGAAGAGGACTATCTGATAAGGAGCCCAAAGGAACTTTTTGGAGTAATGGAAATGTTCTGTGGGTTACATATGTGTATGAATTTGTCAAAAATGATTAAACTCACACTAAAGATTTGTGCATTTTACTGTAAGTAATTTAGGCATTAATAGAAATCTATGGAAAAAAGTAAATACATAAGCCTGGGGAGGGAGATGATGACACAAAGATGGAAATGACAATACTCTAATCCTCAATGACCTTCCAATGATGGGGAGACACTATCTGAGAAGGTCAAAGACCGTGGGGAAGACAAGACAGAGTTGCTGAACACATTTTATAGCATACATGTGATCTTTTTTTAAACCCTGGTGACTAAAAAATATTTTTCTAAAAATTATTTGAATGGGTAATCCTTAATCTAAGTGAACTGTTGGGATGTTCACCAGACAATGAACACCAAGATTACAAACTTCAACATCACTGCTTTGGTGTAGACTACTTCATACATCATGTCCCAAGGGCTTCCAGTTTTAAGATTATCCATTGCACTGAGGTCACGAAGCCCCATTCATCTTTTCCGTGAGGTACAATCGGAATGGAGCCTGAGGACTTGAAAACACCTCCCCCACTGCCCTGGTCCTATACCAAAATGCTCACATCACAAATTCCTTTTGCGTTAAAGCAGAGTGGGGACTAAAGGACTCAACACTCCACATCTTACCCACATTCTGTCTCTAACCCATCCTATTTGAAAACATGGTCTTCGCTTTGAAGCAGCGGTTCTCAACCTGTGGGTCACAAACAATGAAAATACATCCTGCATACGATTCATATCAGTAGCAACATTACAGTTATGAAGTAGCAACGAAAATAATCTTATGGTTGGGGGTCACCACAACATGAGGAACTGTATTAAAGGGTCGCGGCATTAGGAAGGTTGAGAACCACAAGAGACTCTCCCTCAAGAGACACCCTTCCGATCCTCCCCTGAGCTTTCCAGCTGTATGTCCTACATCCTTAAAAACACACCGCAGCTGATACATTCATCCCTCTTCCCAGAGACTGAATCTAGACTGTGAGAGGACCCAAGCTCCCAGAGCCCAAGACGGGAGACTAGAGCGCACTCCCAGCTGGAGATCAGGCAGGAGAAACCAACAGGCTGACCAGAGGCCTAAATAAACTCCAGTTCCTAAACATTTAGATTACTCTTCTGCAGCCATTGTCTGTTGACCATAAACACATTATGGCGGTGCCCTGTTTGAACTGTTCAGAGTCACTGAGCACCCAGTCAAGCCACCCCCTTCATTATCGCTGCAGGTCACCCTGTCTGGATGCATACCTAGCAACAAACCAGCCTGACCCATACAAACAAAGGCACTGCAGCCCAACAGAAGATCCTAAAACTTTTTAAAAATTAGAAATCACAAGCACGAAGAGGCAGAGTAGTATATTTACCCTTTTCATGAAAAAAAAAGAAAAAGAAAAAAATCAAACCTGAGAATAAATCCACCTGTGAGTTCCTATCTCTGTTGAGGTCACCCAAAAGCCCTCCTCTTTATTTGCAAACAGTTCAGAAGCTACTGAAGGAAGTCAGCCAATAAATGTTTTTCAAACCAAGATTAATGGCTGATTTGTCATCTGGGAAGGGAAAGGTGAGCCTGCAGCCTCCGAGAGGAAGCCAACCGGAGGAGTGGGGGCAGCTGATTTATGGGGTTGTGAGGAGGCTAATTAGAGCCTCATGGCGGGAGATAAGAGGGACCAAAGGCATTTGGGAACAGCAAAGTGAAAGGTGAGGGCACAGCAGAGGACAGAGAGCAAACAATGAGCGGAGAGGGGAGGGGGCGGCACAAATAAGCTCCAGCAGCAAAGCAGAGAGACTGTAGGCGGTGAAGGGACCCAGCGTCTGCCACCCTGAAGCTGCTGTGGGGGACACTGATTTTAAGCTGTTTATTAAGAAACAGAAGTCTCAGAAAGAACCTTTGACCCTCCCCCCTCTCCTGCCCAAGAAATTCAGACAGAGAAATCTGCTTCAGGAAGGAGACTTTAAGATGCTGCCTTAGCCTAACTTGAATTCGATATGGTAAAGTAGGGGGCTTCAGGCAGGTGCCTGTTAGCTAGATGCACATTGTTCCTGAGTCACCTAGCAAGGATTTTCCTGCCTTGTGTGTTCCTCAACTACCTATAAATCACTTATGCTCTCTTCTGAAATCTAATGCCCTATTCCCCTTCTCTCCTTTGTCCAAATGTCTTATATACCCAATGTTGCCTCACTGTGTTTGGGATTGTCATGGATTTATCATTTCTATGCGAAATCCCCCTGATAATAGTAAATATTTTCTCCTGATAATCTGTCGGTGTTAATTTGGTTATTAGCCCAGCCAGAAGAACTTAGAAGATAGGAGGAAAAGTATTAATATTTTTTTAGCCCCAAGAAAATTGCATGTCTAGAAACTTCCTAGAAGCCACAAAGAAAAGGCCCCTGTTCCTGAACCTCAGACAAGATCTGAAAACAAAGTCCTTGTGGCTGGATTTTGAGCAGCTCCCCAGCCCCCACGGTTGCCTACAAGTGGCCAGCATGCCCAGGGGTGTCCAGCACACCCTCCCTTTCCTTCCTATCTCAGCGAGCCTGTGAAACAGCTTGCTCAGTGGTCCACTAGGTTAGCTTGTGGTCACCCAAGATGTGCCATCACTTGGGAGGTCTGCCCTCACACCAACCACGTTTGTGTCAGACACTCAATGGGGCTGAATCCAGGCCCGAGAAGAACCACAACAAGGAGGGGAGACTCTCCAGGCATCATGTTCTTGAGAGAAGCCCAGGCCGGAAGGGGGCCTCTGCAGAAGACAGGCACTGTGTCAGGGCAGGTCTCAGGAGGTCGGGGCCACTGGAGCGAGTCTGGAAGGGAGGGGTGGTGATAAGGAGAGGACAACAGACAACCTGCCCTACTTTCCCCACAGGGTTTCCTCTTTTCAGGACAGCTGAGCACCGTGTGTGTGTGTGTGCATGTGTGTGCATGTGCATGTGTGTGTGCAAGTGTGTGCATATGTGTGTGCGTGTGTGTGTGTGTGTGTGTGTGTGTCTGCCTGCAAGTGTTCAATCTCCTCTCACAGCCTTCAAATGATAAACCTAGGGGCCCTCTCCCTTTATTAGGGTGTTGTGTTTAGGTGTAAAGTGTTGCCTAAAACACGGCCTTCTTTTTTCCTCTCTCATTTTAAAAATAAGAACAAAGAGAAGGCAGAGAAAGAGAGAGGGAAAGGCAAGGAGGAAGGAGGGAGGGATAGGCAGAGAGGAAGAGAGAGAAAGAAGAAAGAGAGGAAGGAAGAAAAGGGGAGGCAGGAAGCAGAGAGAGAGAGGGATAGACAGAGAATGAAAGAAAGCAAGCAGGCAGCTGGTGCGAGAAATAAGTAAGGGCCTTTTCTCCCACTTCCCTGTCTTTTAATAAATCACTGTAGCGGCCTGTGACAGCTCTCTGTTATCCCTAAATGCTCAAGCAAACAGCTTTTCTTTGAGACTATTCAAGTGGCTGCCAGGGTGGCTGGAGCTGGGCAAGCCGTGCGGGCCTCAGACTGCCTGCCTGTAATTCAGTTAGAAAAGCAAGCACGAAGTCAATATTCATTGCACAGGGTAAGAATTACCACACCACAATGAAATGGTAATGAGCCGGCTCACAAAGCAGACAAGCCGGATAATCAGTTTTTAAGGAGGTGCTGGGCACACCAGGCTGCCAGGGACTGAGCGGACAGCCCAGGCATATGGGCCCCTACCGGAGCGGCCTGCCCTCAGCCCCCACCATCTGGGGGCATTGGCAAGAGGCCAGCTGGAAACCAAGGGAATCTCCCCAGACCCCTTTCTCCAGCCACCGCTCTCCATTTTGCCATTTTAGGACCCAAAGTACCTAACATGTGATGAGGACAAAAAGCCATTTCACAGCCACAGCCCCTGCGCCTGCTTTCAGATCCTGGGGATGAAGGCCGGCAAATGGGAAAACTGAAGATCCTGCAGCTGTAACAGACATATGTGCTCAATGTACTCAGGGGTCATTACCCGACTAGATCAGGACACCTGAGCAGGAAGTCACCAAAATTAACAAGAATTGAGGGGTAGACTTAGACACTGGGTATTTATATGTCAATAGCTCCGAATATATAAGGAATTTATTTGTTTTAGAAGATTTTATTAAATACACCTTTGTTAGTAATCAGACTTTTTAAATCTCCTCAATAAAGCTAGAATCCAAGAAGGGTCCAATACAATGAAGCCATCAGATGTATGGCCACGTGTGAGCTGCATTTAGATGCCCATGGCTATGGAATTGTTCTATGCGATTGGAGTCCCTGAATTAGAAGAGAAAGTTGTCTTCAGGGCTTCCAATTGATTTCACCTTTTGTTTTCTACCCATGACTCTTTTGAGATTATTGCAAAATTATTTTAGGTGACCTACACAAATGCATGCCAAAATGGGGGTGATGTACTATGTAAGATAAGGAATGAAGGGAAAAATAAGAGTAAGAGACAAAATAAAGCCCAAGGCCCAACCTCCTTGCAGAGCTGAGCTAGGACTTGGTTCTTGGCTTTCTAGTAACTAGCTCAAATAGAGAAACATAATATTTTCAATCAGCAAATCTCAACCCAACCCCAAACATTCTGATGAATGTGGCCTAGGGGTGAGGGCTCAGGCAGCTGTATATTTAAGGCTCCCCTGTGAGATAAAAACAGAGCAGTTGCTCAGGAGATAATCATTCATGAGGCTCAGAGGAAGGACATTGTGTTGTACAGGGGGAAGTCACGCTCAGCAGCCCCTTTAGAGTAAAAGCAGTGAGAGTGATATATGAAAACATGAATGAAGCCCAAGGAACACACAAGAGACTGAGGAGGAAGGGAGAGAGCTCCAGGGAAAAGAAACAGTATGAGGAGAGAAAAAGAAACACAGCAAGTCATGAAATGTTTAGAGGTTGGCAAGAACATAGACACATGTGGAAAGAATTCAGCATGTGGAGGGAATCCTGAAAGCCCTGCTCAAGACATGAGGTTAAGAGCCTAGGTTTGAATCCCAGCTTCACTATTTATAACATGTGAGAACTCAGGCAGGTTTCCTACCTTCTTTGGGCCTCAACTTCCCCACTTGTAAATGGGAGCAAGAAGAGTACCTACCTTATAGGAATAAATGAGACATTCTATGTAAAGTGTTGAACATAGCATCGGATATAGTAGCTATTATTATAATTGTCATTATTATTGCTAACAATACTCTCTAATGAGAACAAGGGAATAAATTTTTCAAGAAATACCCTCTAAATCAGTGGTTCTCAACCTTGGCAGCACATTAGAATCACCTGGGAATCTTTTTAAAATCCTGATTTCTGGGCCTCATCCTCTGGAAATTCTGTTTCTTTGTTACTAATGTTGTGGCCTCACCCCATAACAAAGAAACAGAATTTCTGGAGGATGAGGCCCAGAAATCAGGATTTTAAGAAGATTCCCAGGTGATTCTAATGTGCAGCCAAGGTTGAGAACCACTGCTCTAGATGTACTGAGCTTTTCATATAGTATTATCTTTTTTTTTAAGTATAGTTGGCATACAATCTTATATTGGTTATATTAGTTTTATGTGTACAATATAGTGATTTGACATTTGTATACCTTACAATGTGATCACCCCACTAATTCTATATCATCTGCCACTGTGCAAACTTATCACAATATTATTGACTATATTCCCCCTTCCGCTCACCCCCTCCCTTCTGGTAAACATACTTTTCATCTCTGTTCCTATGAGTCTGTTTCTGTCTGATTGTTTGTTTGTTTTGTTTTTCGATTTCACATATAAGTGAAACCATATAGTATTTGTCTTTCTCTGCCTGACTTATTTAATTTAGTATTATACCATCTAGATCCATCCATATTGTCAAAAATGGCAGGATTTCATTCTTTTTACTGCTGCATAATATTCCATTTTATACATATCGCAACTTTTTTATCCGTTCATCTATCAATAGACACATTTAATTTTGTAGCAACTCAGTTTGATAGACATTATTTTCTTTATTTTTAATAACCAATTGACTCTCAGCATGTTTGTACAGCAAAAAAGTGACCAAACTGAAATTCCAACCCTGAAACTGGAAGACATTCTAAAATAAACTGAGGCCAATTTACACTAAAGGGAATAAAGCTTAACCTTCAGACACTCCCTCCCTCATTTATTCAGGCCCGTCCAAAGCTCCAAATGTAATTTTGCATTTACACTTTATTACTTTTTTTATTAAGGAGAAAAAAATCTGTGTAAATTTAGGATCCACCTCAATGATAATGTATGCATGGCATGGTATGATCAGAACTGTGTTCTAAAACATGATCAAGGGTGACCAAGGATAAAGTGATAGGAGGAAGGCCAGGAGAAAATGTGTTTTGTGGGTAAAGATAAAGAGTTAAACATTAACCGCATTGATCTGAGGGGACCACAGACCAGCCAGGTGGATGTGTCGTAGATATTTATAAATGTGGGTCAGGAGAGCAGGCAGGGCAAGATGCAGACCAGGAGCAATGAGGTAGATGGTGACACTAAGGAAGAAACTCTGACCAAAGAGGAACTATGCTCTAGAACTATGCTATCTGTCCTCCAGGGCAGCCTCCAGCCACGTGTGGCTATTTACATTTAATTAACTGTAAAATTCAGTTCCTTGGGCAAGTGTGTGCAGTATTGGGTAGCTCAGACATAGAACATTCCCACGATTGCAGAAAGTTCCATCGGACGGTGCTGGTCCAGACAGGCAGGAGGTGGTGAAGGACAGACCCCCAGGGAAACATCAGAGCAGGGGTCCTCAAACTACGGCCCGCAGGCCACATGCAAATACAAATATTGTATTTGTTCCCGTTTTGTTTTTTTACTTCAAAATAAGATATGTGCAGTGTGCATAGGAATTTGTTCATAGCTTTTTTTTTTTTTTAAACTATAGTCCGGCCCTCCAACGGTCTGAGGGACAGTGAACTGGCCCCCTGTTTAAAAAGTTTGAGGACCCCTGCATCAGAGGGACAAATGGAGGAAGAGGACAGTGAATAATATGGGGAAAGTGCCTGTAGAACCAGGAGGAGGACCAGGAGACAGAGGTCCCAGCAAAGGGGATTTCAAAGGAAGAGTTTATTCACCAGATCAGCAGTTCACAAAAGTAACAACAAATTCCCAGCACAGAAGTAACACGTGTCCAACTAAACCAGCTGCCTCTAAACCCTCTGGCATGGTCAGGTGAGGGCCCTCTTAGGGGTCACAGACTTCTTGTGTCCTCATATGGTAGAAGGGGCTAGAGAGCTCTCTGGGGCTTCTTCTACAAGAGCACTGATCCCATTCATGAGGGCTTTACTATGATGACCTAAGCACCTCCCGAAAGTCCCACCTCCTAACACCATCACATTGGGCCTTAGGAACCCAACTTGTGAATTTCGGGGAACACAAACTTTCAGAGAAGAGCCCCCTGCATCAGTGCTTCCACAAAGACCTTGAAAAGGCATTTTCTTACAGCCACAAACAGCGCACTCTGAACTTGGCCCTGCCCAGAAAGGAAACCTTGAGAAGGACAAACGACAGCTGCAGTTAGAGAAGCAGACGCCCAGAGGCCTGCTTCCCCTCCCTGCCCTCAGCAGAAACATTTAAAATTGTACTCAAAGGGCAAGGCACACGCCTCTCCAACAGGTGGCTGCCTGCATACCTACGCAACTTCCTGCTTGCTTGTGCAATTACCTACAGTTCACATAAGAATGCATGTTCTGAGCACAGCCTTCTCTGGCCCACACATGTATATGCATATTTTGAAGGTGCAAATGAGACACCGAGCAGTGTTTTTTAATGTAGCCCTAAGGGGTACATTTTTCTGATCAGCACTAACATAGGCCTCCTACATTAAGGCGTCAACTTTAGGCCCCACTAGAGACAACAATGTTAAACAAGCAAACAAATCCAGTTTCCCCTGCGGCTCAAAGCTTTCCCTTTGCCCTTCACTGCCCTCTCCTCCGATTAAAGTTCCACTGCCTCCAAAGCAGCCACTGCATCCGAAAAGTTCTCCAAACCCTCCCCAGGCTCCACTTTCATACCAGATACCAGGTATTTACTTAGGTATCTGGCTCTGTCTTGCCTTCCTAATTATGATCTTGTGTTTCAAAACTTTGTCTACCCCACGGTTTCATGCAACATTTTTTCACGTTCAATGACCTCTGAACTTTTTATTGGCCGCTTTCCCAGCCAGGGGTGCCCCACTACTGCTGCCTTAATGCCTCAGAACTTTACTGTCATTGACCTCAGACACCACTTTGCTGCAGGTGATGGTCTTTTGGATGAATTGCATGGAGTTGCTGTTGTCCAGGGCATGCCAAGATCCAAATTCTCCCCTTCTTCCAGCAGGTGGCGGTAGGTGGTGATCTCAATCTCCAGCTTGACCTTGATGTTCACCAGGGCATCTTACTCCTGGGCCTGGTGATGTCCCTCTCTCTGGGTCTGGCTAGCTCTGACACCAGGTGCAGCGGGATCCCATTGAGCTGTTCCATCTGCATGGCTTAGCGCATCTACACCTCTCTCAGGATGTTCCCCAGAATGGCCTTCAAATTTCTCATGGAATCCAGGTCAATTTCCAAGGACTAGATTGTACATCTCAGCTCCAAGAGTGCCATCTCAACTGCTCCTATCTCAGAGGTCTGCAAGGTGACCACTGGGTGCTCTGCTGGGACCAGAACTTATCTAGCTCCTCTCAGTTCTTCTGAGCCAGCTCACCATACCGGGCCTGGATGTCCGCCACCATCTTGCTAAAGTCCTGAGATTTGGAGGCATCCAACTCCACAGTCAACCCAGAGTTGGCAATCTGGTTTTGTCTACCATGTACTTCCTGCTCATGGTTCTTCTTAATGGAGAGCAGCTCCTCCTTGAGAACCTTGATCTCTGTCTCCAGCTGCAACTGAGTAATATTAGTGTCATCAGTGACCTTTCAGAGCCCATTGATGTCACCCTCCACAGACCAGTACATGGCCAACTCCATCTCATACTTGACTCTGAAGTCATCAGCAGCAAGACCGGCATTGTCAATCTGCAGAACCATGTGGGCATTGTCCACAAAACTTACAAAGATCTGAGTCCTCAGGTCCTCATGGTCTTGAGATAATGCCCCCAATCTCTTGCCTGGGGTCCCTTCTTCTCGAGGTGTTCACAGATTTTGTTGTCCAGTCTCTAATTATCAGCCTCCAGGCTTCTCACCCTCTCTAGGAAGGAGGCCAGGTGGTCATTCAGGCATTGCATAGTCTCCTTCTCACTTTGGATGCCCCCCAGGCCCTTCAGATCTGGGAGCTAGAGCTCCTGCCACTTGCACAGACACTTGCCATGCTGCTGACTTGCAGGGTCAGTGGCTGAGCAACTTCACAGAGACTGGGATCTGGTAGTTTTTGGACAAATGAGTGGTGCTAAAGCTCAGGTTGTTTAAGGAGGAAGGTGAGGTCAAGATTCACCTCGGGTGTACCTTCTCCTGGAATAACTATAACTAGAGCCCAGGTAGGTATTCAGCACACCATTTTCCCTCTGTGCTCCTAACACAGCTAGACCAGGTTTTCCAACTTCCCTTGTTGTTCAACTGGGCCACGTCCCATGCTCTTGCCATCAGAAAGAAGGCAGAGCAATAAGTACAATGCCTCCAGGTGAGGAAGATTAGAAGTAGATGCTCCTGCTATATATTGCTCTTTCCTTATCTACTGGCTGGAAACAGAGGACACGATAGAAGACTTCATGGCCTTGGAGGTCACAGTAACTAGAAGGAAGGAGCCTAGCATTCCTGAATGACTGTGTGCAGCAGAACCCCTCCCCACTCCCATGACCACCCTTATTGGACTGTAATAAAGTCAAGAAATAAAACATTATTGTGTTAAAATCCTGAGACACGGGGTTTGTTTTACTATAGCAATCAGCCTACTCTGATGTGGTAAATGGATTACAACATTTCTCCCAATTATTTCCCTCCCCTGCAATGTGATTTAGTAGATTTTCCCATTAAATGTTGTAGCCTACTTTCATCCCTTGAATCCAGGATTGGCCATGGGACTTTCCTTGGCAAATGAAACATAGCAGAAGTGCCATCTCCAAGCCTAGCTCTCAAGAAGCATTGCATGCATTGTATGGATATTAAGAAATGGTTCATAATTATTCTGTTGAACCTTGCCAGTGAAAAGATGTTTCTCAAACCTTTAGTTCTCTTTAAAAATGTAAACACTTCTCCCAACAAAATGTATTTAGTCAAGATGTGTCTTGTAAATGATCCTTTCAATGGTCTTTGAAAAAGAAAAAGCCAACTTTAACTCCCATACTTTTCAAATATCTTATATCCTTTGGAATAAATGCTGATGATCTTATAGAACTAAGAATTATCTCTGTGGATTCGAAGACAAGGAAGGAATTGGAAGGTTTTGAGATCTAGTTCATGTACAGTCTGAAGACACTGAGTGGAAATTACAACAGCCCTTGAACAGTGTCTGGTGGTTTTCTGTGCAACCATAGCTGTTGTGCCTAATAGCCACATATCTCTATCCTTTGTGGAAAGAACTAAGGTATAACTATAAATAACATCTTCCCATATGTTCACACCTGAAAAAAAGTGGAGCAGGTTTTTCTTAAAAGTTATGTGTTTGATTTAACAGTGTTTCAATATTAGCTCACAACAGCACTAAGCGTGACATCATTGTATTAATTATTTGCATTACATTCAGTTTTTCCATTTGTTTGCAAGGTCTCCTTGAGCAGTCTATTTTTGGCTGAAAGTTTTTTCAGTGATTCCACTCAAGGAAGTACCCACTTGTTTTGAGTAGCACTTGCCAGCAACAGTGCTTCTTAAACTTTAACATGCATACATATCCCTAGGCGATCTTGTTTAAGCACAGATTCTAATGCAGTAGGTCTGGGGTCAGGATTGATATTCTGCATTTCTAACAAGCTGCCAAGTGACATTGATGGTGCTGGTCCATGGACCACACAAGAGTCTATAGCGGACTTTTACTTTGCAGGATTTCCAAACACTTAAAATTTTACTCAGATGGAACATGATACAGCACATGAAGATCAGGCCAGATCATAGGCAGTGGTTTGCATAATACCTATAATTCACCCTGTGATCACCTGCCTGAACTCAGTCCTGTGTAAGGCCAAACATATCATCACCTAGCTGGTCGTTTACTTAATGAAATCAACATACTTATTTGTGTTGACACAGGAAGAGCAGTTCTGGGACATCTTCACATTCTAAATTCACATCTAAATTACTTTCACATTCTAAAGAGGCTGGGCTCCCCTGCTTTTTTCTGCAATTCTGTTTCCTTTTTTTGCCTCTCCTGTCACCAACCTGCCATCTTGAATCTATTTCAACCAAGGCTATATAACACAGGTGGTAACTACTGACGCAAGCACTCATGGTAAGGTATAAAAAGAAATTGGATATTTTGTATTCAGTTGTTTGGTTCACCTTTTCCACTTGAATCCAATCCCTATGTATGGACTGGGGATTCTATTGGGAAATACATAAAACCAATTCAGCAGGAGAACATTTTTAATGAACTATATAGCCTCTGAGATTTGGTTTAAGCCCTTAAATGTGAATGCCTTTGAATTTCATGATTACTCTGGATCAAGTGGGTCCTTCAGCCTTTAGTTTACCATCTCAAAAGCCATATTTCTTATAGCTTGCTACAAAAAGTGTGATTCATGGATTAATAGAAAGATCCATCAATTGAGCAAAAGAAACCTAGGTTCTGCCTCCAATTCTGCCCCCTAATTACCTGGGTGAGCTTGCACAAGACATGTTGCTTCCCTAAGCCTCGTTGCTTTTAATCATAAAAATCCATTTTCAGTTCTAACTTCTCCCAGCTCAGACATCACTTGACCTGAAATGCCTCCAGACCAGAGGCTGCCCACTGCAAGTGACCCACACAGCACCAACAGCCCTGCCCCACGCCCACTTCAGCACAAGGATCCTTGGCCACCGCGTTTCAGGCAGGAAGGCCCCCAGAGTATCTTATGCCAGCTCCTTCAATTAGCACGAGAGGAAATCAAGGTCCTGGGAGGCAAGATAACATGGTCACATGACTAGTGAAGGGCAGAGCCAAAACTAGAACACAAGTCTTCTAACTCTCAGTCCAATGGTCTGCATGAAACCATGAACTCCGAAAGCCAGGCTCTGTGAGTCACATTAGGATTCACAGTTGCCTCTCCATGCTGGCCACCATGGAGCTCTTACAGGAGGGAAGTGACTACACGAAAGCAACAGAAGCGCAATCTTTCTCACCTTTGTCTGCAGCACTGGAACATCAGCAGGGCTTTATGAACAGTTGTAGAATGAGAGAACTATTCCTTTGCATTTCCCCTTATTTGAGAGATATATTTGTAAGTTTTTAGTCTCAGCGTGTGTAGCAGGGGCTTTTTGGATGCCCTCCCAAATTTCCTCAGCACTTATCCCTGTCTCCAAAGGCTGCTCGCTGCAAACTGAGATGCTCCTCCAGAGGACTTCTTTTCTGGCCACACGGTCATGGTCAGCCTGAGCGCAGTCATCCCAGAAGTGCTGGGAAGTATCCCCACAGCCTCCCTCAGTCCATGCCAGATGTAGAATTGCTGGCTCAATACTCAGGCTGCCTCGCCCCTTGGGCAGGACATCTCTGAGGCCTGTTCCACAGTGTTCCAGATGCCTCCTCAGGACTGGGCTCCAGCTGCCCACAGTAGTAACTGGTTTGATAATACGCCCTTTATGTCTTCCAGCCCTTCCCTGTCTCCCTTCCCTACTCTAACAGCATTTTCTGGAATTACTTCCCAAATAAACAATTTGCAGTGAAATCCTTGTGTTAGGATTTGCTTCTGGGGAACACAAACCAAGGCATGGGGGTACCAACTTGTGGAAAATAGAGCTTTTGAGGGGGTCACTTAAATTCTTTTTGATAAGACAACTGCATTGTTGTCTGTCCCTTGTGGTAGTTTGGGTTTCTCCCAAAGCAGGTCCTGAGAAAAGAACTTGGGTGCCGGGCGTTTATTTGAGAAATGTCCCAGGAAGTAAGAGGGAGAGACTGGAGCAGGGAGAAAGGAAAGGAAAGAAAGCCAATATAAAATGTATCCATGAGTTAGTTGCTGTGGGAGACTGTGGGCCCAACCCCACTGGGACCACCCTGAGAGGCTATATGGAACACATCTCAGAATTGTGCACTGAGGAGCAAGAAGGGGTATTGATTCACTAACACCCCTCTGGGGGCATTAGCTCCCGAGTTTCCCAGCATGCCCTGCAAGCAGACCAAGCACACCTTGGGGTCACAGAACACCCTCAGATAGTTACACTAGACATTCTCAGTGTCTGGCAGAACTGCCTGCAAGGGACCTCCACGAAACTAACAGTGTCTGCCATGAACAGTCTGCAGGACATCGAAACGCTGCTCTGCTCAGCAGATGACCATCCTGCCATCCTCTGAGACTACGTTGTGCCTCCCTAGCTCTGAGCGGACCTTGTTTTGGCTTCCTTGAAAGGCATTCCTGAACTCCATCAGTGCCCAGTGCAAAGCGTCTAGGTAAACTGCAATGCAGGTGGCATGAGAAATGGAATCAGTGGAAGAAAAAGGAGCCAGAAATCTGCCTCCCCCAGTCATGCTACAAGCCAAACTAAAATGCTGTGTCCACATCAGTTCCATGCCTGTCCTGTCTTCAACACCCTCTCCCGGGGGCTGGGCGGCTGTCAGGCTCACAGGACCGCACAGGCCTTTGCTTTGATGCCTCCCTGCTCAGTGTCACCCAGACAGCCTGATCAGGGGGCCCTGAGGTCAAGGCACTATCAGGAGTAAGGTTTCTTAAGTGCCATGTGTGAGACACCATCTGACACTGTTTATAGATCGATTTAGCCCCTTATTGACCATGGGACAGAAGTTAAAAGCATTGCTTTTGGAACTCAAATGTGTTAACTTCTGAAGTGATGTTTGAATTAAGGTTCAGAAGGGCCCAAAGTTTTGATCTGCTGATTGGAGAAGGAAAAAAAAGAAAGGAAATGGTCTAAGAAAGATTTCTTTTTTTTTTTTTTTTTTTTTTTCAGAAAAGAAATCAGATTATTTTGACTAAAATCAAGAGACAAGCTTGTAATGAATCTACCAACTTTGGGCTGATATAAGCTGGCTACAGAAGTGTCTGAATTCTGTTCTGCAGCTGCTAAATGTGGGTGATCTGTTTAAGTGCAACCACTGGTTCTTAAGGTTACTCATAGAAAGAAGTCACTCCCTCTTCAGTAGATTAAGGCCAAAAAGGGGAGCATCCACTGGATTCAGGCCCAAAGTAATCACATAAAAGTCAAATAAAACAGCATCCCATGCCTAAACCGTGCCATTCATGATGGAATAATTGCACAATAAAAAGATACAGGCACCCCACAACTCAAGCTGCTGGAATTCGGCAACTCATTCCCTGAAATGTCTTTGGATTCAAAACACAAAAGATCTAGTAAAGAAATCCCCCCTACTTTAGCAAACCAGATTAAACCCATAACCACCTGTAATCTATGGGTTACATAGTGAGGCTGACAATTTTTAATTGATGTATTTCTTATCTACTTCTGTGGCATAATAGGAAGCAGTGGCAATTAAGATAATTAGATAGGAATAGGAAACGGTTCTTCTGATTAGAACCACAGCCTGGGCACGCTGGATATTCAACAAGAGGAAACTGACGTGTGTGGTGTGTAATGAGCTGGCAAAGCCATACTTCTGCAATGCAGTAATGGTTATCACATTAATGATGATCAGGAGGCGCAACAAGGTGCTGGGGTCTCCTCTGCACCATTCAGAAAAGAGCAGATAATGTTCAATAGGGTTTGTAAATTCTAATAATTTCTATTGTGTCCTAATTCTTTTAAAATTAACAAAGTGAATTAAATATGGGTTAACCCTCTATTAAGCTATACATTTTATGAAGAGTTTGCTGTGGAAATCATCAGCCCAATAATAAATAGACCAGAATCCTGATAAAATTAATGAAATTATATCTGTAGCTAAAATATCCAGAAGGCAATAATACTGTGTTGATATGAAGTGGGAGGTATTTATAGGCTACTCAAAGGACATTTCAAAACCATTTTGGATTCTATTCAGAATATTAAGAAGCAATAAAGATCTAAGTCTTTTAATAGCCTCTAAGTTAAATATAATGTGGCACATATATTTCACAGGATCAAGATGTTTGCCAAAGATGGCTTTGTATAGTTTCTTGTGTCTCTTATAAATCACGTCATATAAAACTTTTAGTTCATGTTGAGCTCTGGAAATAAAAATTGAAACTTTCATCATTCACTTAAGTGTTCAATAAATATTTGTTGGCCATCAACACTGGTGTCCTACCAAGATACCCATCTGGAGAAGTCCAAATGGTTCTACTCTATCCAGCAAGCAGGGACCCTATCCAAATGATCAGATAAGGAGCATGCCCAGATGTTCTAAGCATGCCTAAGTGTGCACATAAGCCTGTGTGTGTGTGGGGGGGGGGGGGGGTGAGGATAAGGTGACATGTATACATATCATGATAGAGGGGTCTAGACCTGATCATCTTTCAGGCCCTAGAACAATATTTGTGTTTCAGTAAGATGAAAATTGACAATGTAGACTTTGATACAAGGGTCTACATTCTCTGACAGCCACCCAAAAAAAAAAAAAAAAACTTTCATGTTTTAATTGTTTAGTCAAAAATTATTTATTGAGCATTTATTAAGTGCCAGAAACTATGCTAAGTGCTAGGATTACATTAGGGAACAAAGATGAAGTTCCTGCCCTAACCAGTTTGGCTCAGTGGATAGAGCATCAGCCTGCGGACTCAAGGGTCCCAGGTTCGATTCCGGTCAAGGGCATGTGCCTTGGTTGCGGGCACATGCCCAGTGGGGAGTGTGCAGGAGGCAGCTGATCAATGTTTCTCTCTCATCGATGTTTCTAACTCTCTATACCTCTCCCTTCCTCTCTGTAAAAAAAATCAATAAAATATATATTTTTTTTTAAAAAGATGACGTTCCTGCTACTTAGTGTTGCAATCAATGTAAGTCCAAAATTTTTTAGAAACAAATAGATTTTCTGATCTCAGTAGATTTTTCTGGTCCATGTTTTTCCCTTGTAACTTATTGATATGCAAAGACTTGATATTGAATAAAATGCTTATCTGGCAATCCCATTTTAACTGAATTTAAGCTGAATTCTGTGTCTCGGAAGATAGAAAAAAGTTAATTATCTCACATTTAGTGAGAAAAAGTGTCCACATGAGTGAAGTTTTGGTAACTTCTCTAGTACCTTCAGCCTTAAGACTGAATTAAAATAAACCAGCATGGAGAGAAGAAAAACTAGTTAGGACTGAGCATCCACCTGCAAATTACTGCAATTCCGAAGGCTGCAAAACTATTCTTCTGTCTTAGGTGCATGTAGGAAACCTGGAGAATATCAGCAATGACATCACAACCTGGGTGACAAGGGCATGGTTAGTTCCCAGCTCCAGTTCCTCCAATGAATCTGAAATGCTTGTGCTAACTCAAGCTTTTTAATCTGGTCACCTAGCTCTGGGGTGTTTGGAAGAGTTGCAAAGAGAGGCAGAGACAGAGCAGAGTCCACCTCAATATTTAGTTGGTATGTCTCTAATCAAGTGACAGTGCCAAGTCATATTTTTAAAACATATACAGGGATGTACAAAAGTAGATGGATAGTTGTGAGCACACAAAGCACAGAGTTTATTCTTGTATTATTATTATTTATTAACTAGAGGCCTGGTGCATGACATTCGTGCACTAAGCCGACAGTCAGACATCCCTCTCGCAGTCCAGGGCTCTTGCAGTTCGGGACCCCTTGCTCCTTACCGCCCACCTGCAATGGAGGCAGGAGAGGCTCCTGCCACCACCACTGTGCTCGTCAGTTGTGAGCCCGGCTTCTGGCTGAGCAGTGCTCCCCATGTGGGAGCACACTGACCACCAGGAGGCAGCTCCTGCGTTGAGTGTCTGTCCCCTGGTTGTCAGTGCATGTCATAGCGACTGGTTGTTCTGCCACTCGGTTGATTTGCATATTAGGGTTTTATTATATAGGATTATTGTATTTTCCATACAAACAACTGCAAACCTACTTTTGCCAACCTCTGATGGTATTTTATGCCAAATTGCCTCTATGGAAGCCACCCTTAATTTAGACTCGTGCAAGAAAGCTGGCATTTGCCAAATTAAAAATGTCAGAAAAAATCCTGAATTATCATTTTGCTGGCATCAGATGTTGTAACTACAGAATTTTTCCATCTTGACCTATTTTGGGGTTGGCTACTAATGGTATTAATTCACTTTTCATTTACTTAACTAATCACTTATAAGGCAGCTGTTAGTAATCCTGATTACCTGCCTTCCCCAAAAGAGACCAAAGAAAGTAGCCAGAATGGGCATAGATTTGTAACCATGACCTGTTAAAAGAGGAGGAGAAGGAGAATGGAAAAAGACTAGACTAGACTTACAAGACTAGACTATACTTCCTCTTTAAGGAAGAAGAAAGAATGTCCACAGAGTGACTGGATATGTGATGAGTAAGGCATCAGTGGTGATAGCTGGAAAGTTTTTAAGGAAGGAAGGTATTCAAACTACACATTCAGCCCAATCAGAGTAACTCAGTTGGTTGAGTATCATTCCATGCACTGAAGGGTTGCTGGTTCCATTCCCGCTCAGGGCACATGCAGGTTTGATCCAAATTGGGGAGCATACAGAAGGCAACAGATCTCTCTCTCTCTCTCTCTCTCTCTCTCTCTCTCATTCTCTATCTATCTATTTATCTATCTATCTATCTCTCAGCATGTCCTTGGGTAAGGATCTTTATTAAATACTAGAGGCCCAGTGCATGAATTCGTACACCAGTGGGGTCTCTTGGTGGGATTTGGCTGAAACGGGCTCTCTGACATCCTCCAAGAGGTCCTGGATGCAAGAGGGTGCAGGCCAGGCTGAGCGACCCCACCAGTGCACAATTGGGGCCAGGGAGGAACGCAAGAGGTTGGCCAGCCGGGGAGGGACTGCAGGAGGGCTCCAGGGCATGTCCAGCCTGTCTCACTCAGTCCCACATTGGCCAGACCCCAGCAGCAAGCTAACCTACCAGTCAGAGCGTCTGCCCCCTGGTGGTCAGTGCACGTCATAGCGAGCGGTTGAGTGGTCTTAGCATATCATTAGCATATTATGCTTTGATTGGTTGAACAGCTGACCAGTCGACCAGACACTTAGCATATTAGGCTTTTATTATATAGGATGCATTTATACTGCATAGTTTGATATAAACAAAAAGCTACAAGCCCTTTAACTTAACAAGAAAAAAAAAATAGACGCCTCCAGAGTCCAGTTCTCCCATTCACACATCACTCTCCCATTTTTCTACAAATACAAACAGCTTCACAGTCAGGAAAGTGAGGCTTCCCAACTCATTGCTCATGCATGGTACCATACACCTGTCATTATTTAACTCTCAATTTACAAATAAGACACAGAACATTTTACAAGCACAGGGCAAGCCGTTTTATTGATCGAAATGTTGGATTACTTTCCTTTGTTTACTTCCAAGCATAGAATGACTCCATAAGCAAAACTGGCTGGGAACACATGCATATTTCCAATCAACACCTGCCTTTGAAAATTCACAGGGTCACTTGTCAACAGTCCAACTTGCAGAGTATCAGGTTTCCACTCACCTTTTTGAACATCTAGTAATTAACCAGAAAGACAATCCGCCAGGACTCTCACCCCTGTGTAGTAAAGGAAGCACCAAGTGCAGGTAGCTCTTAACCTTGCTCTTAAAGACCGTTGAGAATACTCCTGTTACACCCTCTGGGATGATGATGGTTCTACTGTAAAACAAATAAAAAAAATTGTTTTTCCTTGCCTCATTCTGCTTTTGAACTTTAATGGAAGATAGGTTTTCCTGGTGTCGTGACTTTGCCGAAGAAAAATGATGGTTTTTATGTAATGTAATAACACCTTGTATCTATGTAACATCTCTGCCTTCCTAAAGCTCAAAGCACGTTCATGAAGCACTAGTTCCATCTCTTTCATCCTCACTGAGGGAGATTGAGGCATGTGTACAAGCCTCGGGTCCAGGCCAGGAAAACAAAGACACTCAGAGGTTAAGCCGATCCTCTGAGATTGCACAATCTGGTTAGTGATGAGACCGGAACTCTCTGCATTCATTTATCGAGCTGCTTTCTCTTCTATTAAGATTCCAAAACACATAAATAAATTAATCTGACATTTCTCTGAAATGAAGAAGAATAATGGTTACTTGAGACAAAAATATTTCACTCTCTTGCCATCTCAAAACCACGCATAATGTGTAAGGGCCTTTAAAAACATGTCCAGACCCCTCACTTCTAGATGAGTAACAATTATAACTTGGAAACTGACCATCAGTAGATATGTAGAACAGAGAAGAGGCAGAGACATGAGTTTTAAGAATATTACCTCCAAAAAAAAGAATATTACCTCCAGCCTCACTGAAATAGGACACTAATGTATCTGATACCAGTTAGAAGTCAGGCACCATGCCAGACACTGTAGGCAGATTTCTCATTTAATCCTATATGAACCTATAAGGAGGGTGACACATCCCCACTCTACAGAGGAGGGAAGTAAGACTTGGAGGTTAACTTATTTTTATAAAAACCCTAGCAATTAAGTGGCAAACTCTATCTAAGTGGTCTCACAAGGGAGATGATCTGCTGTGCCTAGAAGTCCTTAAAAACAATCTGCCTTCAGTTGTAAGGAAGGCAGAATGATGGATCCCAGTAAATGACCTGAGTACATATGTTAAGTTGAATCATAAGACATTGCTGATATCCACCTACTTTCCACCTACAAACATGGATATTTCATATGATTCAAACTATTACTCAGGGAGAGGCTGAGATGACTTGGGTGGGGGATGGGGGAATCTCAAAAGTATTAATACTAAGGGTAAATAAAGTCAGACACTGCCTTTGAAAGCATAACCCAAGGCTTTAGATAAAAGAGGCCGGCTGGATGGAGAATTCTAATTCAAAAAATGCACCAGTTCATAATAAGCTTAGTGAGAAAGGGTGTGTTCCCACCACTGGAGCAGAAATTTCCTTTCCCAAGCCCTTCTAGGATTTTGCCCTTCCCATTCATCCTTTCCGATCAAATTGATCCTTTAGGTAAACACAAGAGGGATTAGAGACCTTTAATTGGCTTTAAGGAAGAAATGGAAATCTGAGATGCCTGGGCAGGAACTATCTTGTGTCTTGTGGGAGAGAAGCAGGGAGAGAAAGAGGAAAGGAGATATCCGCAGCTTGACAAGTTGTTCCCAGCCAAAGGGGAGACTATTCAAGAACAGGCAAGATTGTTAAATCACTCACCCAAATTAGGCCGTGAGCTATGAGCATGACCTCTTGGATTTTTTTCTTCACTCCAGCTCTTCCTGTGTGAAGTAGGAGACTTCAATGCATCCCAGAGTCTAGATCAGTGTTTTTCACATGTTAGCATGCATCCATATCACCTGGAGCCTTGGGGGGTAGGGAGGCAGCCATGCCCCAGAGATTTTGATGGATGAGGTCTGCAGCAAGAAGTTGCTAATGGTTCAAGGAGACACTTTAAAAACCACTAGCCTAATGTCCAGTTATGTACAACTGCATTGCATATTCCTGCCATCCAATGCTATTACCTGCACCATGTCTGTATATATGGAAGCCACACATGATCCAAGGAGGATAAGCCAAAGCAATGATGCTCCCCAAGGGACTGTGACAATAAGGGATTGGCTTTGGTGCAAACCAAGTTGCAACACAGCTGACTCTGTAAGATTCATATTAATGAGAACAGCCGACAGTTATTGACTAGTTGGTATGCGCCAGGCAATATGTTGTCTCTACCCACATTATCTTTGAGATAAGTGTACTGTTATTACCCCTGTTTTATAAATGTAGACTCTGAGCCTCCTTGGGCTAAGTCCATGGTCACTGGGAGAATGAGGGAGCTGGGTATAGAATCCATGACTCTGACTTAACTGCTGTGCACTGTACTTCCTGAACTCTAGAAACACTAACTCAGGAAAAGAGAGGTCCACTTTCTGTCTTGTTTGATAAAGGAATAAATATAGATAAATGGGAAGCCACAGCTCTTTCTTCATTCTATTTTCTTGTGTCTACTCTGGATAATGCAACCATTCCCCTCCAGCCTCATTTCCTCCTCGACCTTTCCCATGCTAACACACGAGGAAATGCTTCATGTGTTAAAGTACAGGAGATTAGAAAAGGGGTGCCCAGCTACCAGAGGTGGTATCTTAGATTTATGGATCTTCCCTGTTGAAACAAACATCTTGTTCCTTCTGGGCACATCACCTGGTGTTTGAGAACCCTGCCCTGGAAGTATTATGGTTTGAGGCTCCAACGGAAGTTGATTGCAAGGGGTGGGACACCTTCAACAGAAAAGCTTCTTAATTTTATGACGCCCAATTCTTACGTTGTCCATCCAACTCTTTGATGTCATGGGGCAGGAGGTGGGAGAATGGAGCTCCAGAGATACCAGGCTCTTATCTGAATGGAGAATTGTTTTCATTGTCACTGCTCTGGCTTTAATTTACTACTAGTCTCATAGATTGCTCCTTCACCATCAAGTTTATAGCTTAATCCTGGCTTCCAGAGACTACTTGCCTTGGGACTACAAGCTTCTGGGGTAAGAGCTGATGAAGCCTCCCTTCTCAATGGGAAGATGCTGAGCTTTTCCCAGGAGCCTGGTATCTGTCATACAAAGCTCAGATGCAACTTATGGACCATATCAGCGGCTAGAGACAGATCTTCAGAAACACTGACCACACACTTACCAATCACCTTGGAGTCACTAGCTCCAGAAGAGTGATGTTGTAATGTACTTCTGTCCTAACTCACCCCTGTGCTTTACTGAACTAAAGCACACAGATGTGTGGCCACATGTCTGCTTTTAGTGAAATATATCCTATTTTCCCAAGTGATGCATTTGGCCCAAACCAATTGCCCTTTATACTGACCATTTTCAAACCTATTTAAATATTTCCACATTCAAATTGCATATATCTTTTGACCTAGCAATAACGTTTCTAGATATTTATTCTACAGACATACTTGCACATGTGCAAAATGAGGTATAACAGAATTGCCTGTAATAGCAAAATATTGGAAACAATCTAATTCATCCGTAAGAAACCAGCTAAATAATGTACAGGAAATCCCTACAGTGGAGTAACGTGCAATTGTTAAGAAGAATGAGGCGACTGATGCTGGGACCAAGACAGCCACAGCTGCCACCACAAGTGATCAACAACTGCACTGTGCCTTGGACTTAATGAGGCAAATGGAGATAAACCTCCGCAGCCTGAATGACCTGGTCCCCAGTCTATATGAAGATCTCCTGTCTTCTGTTGACCAGCCACTGAAAATTGCCAGAAACAAGGTGGTGGGAAAGGGCTAACTTTTGTGTGACACAACAGAGATGGGAACTCCTACAGGTCACCATGGAGTAACAGATATGACCCTCCGCTGGAAAATGAGGCCATGCCTTCTGCTCGGCTGAGAAAGCTGGAGGTGGCAGCCAACAATGTCTTTGACCAGGGTCGAGACCTGTATTTTCAAGATGGCATCTCATCTGCCTACCTCTGGGATCTGGATCATGGCTTTGCTGGCGTGATCCTCATAAAGAGGGCTGGAGACGGATCAGAGAATATCAAAGGCTGCTGGGATTCCACCCACGTGGCAGCAGTGCAGGAGAAATCCAGTGGTCCCATCGCCCGTTGCAAGCTGGCCTCCACGGTGATGCTGTGGCTGCAAACCAGCAAATCCAGCTCTGGCACCATGAACCCTGGAGGCAGCTTGATCAGACAGACAGAGAAAGATGACACTGCCAGCGACTGCTCCCACACATAGCCAATATTGGGAGCCTGGTAGAGGACATGGAACACAAAATCAGAAGTGTGCTGAATGAGACCTACTTTGGAAAACAAGGGCATTGCCAATGGTCTGAGGTCTGTGCCGACTCTTGTAGACAAATCAAAACAAGAATCTCTTAAGAGTGGCCAGAGGCTGTGAAGAGAAAGCAGCAATGTTTAACCCCTGCTTCACGCTAACAGGACATGCCTACACTCATTAGATTCCTTCCTTAGAAAGCTTGATTTCTTTTTTTTTAAATATTTTATTGATTTATTTATTACTATTATTATTATTATTATAACTATTACTATTACTATTACTACTATTACTATTACTATTACTATTACTATTACTATTACTATTACTAGATGCCCGGTGCACCAATTAGTGTACGGGTGGAGTCCCTAGGCCTGGCCTGGGATCAGGGCCATCAGGGCCAGGCCAATCGTGGCCGGGCCTATTGGGGCCTGCTGGCCGAGGAGGAGGAATGGGGGGAGGGACCACAGGAGGTTGGCTTGCCGGCTGGGAGGGAAGGGGTGCCGGAGGTTGGCCACTGGCCCTGAGGAGGGAGCCAGCCCTCGGCCTCCCTGGGAAAGGGGCCGTGTCCGCTGCCACCCACCCCCAGTTCCCCATTCCAGCCTGGGGCCCCAAGGGGGGTCAGGAGAGCAGGTGACAATCGCCGGGCTGGGCACGAAAGGAACAGACGCTGGATGCCGGCACCCCATCACCATGTGGTTCCCCACCTCTCCCCCCCTCCTTCCCTCACCACTGCACCACCAAGCATATGCCCCCTGGTGGTCAGTGCGTGTCGTAGCGACTGGTCAACCGGTTGTTCCAGTCATTCGGTCATAACCGTCGCTTAGGCTTTTATATATATAGGGGTTTTTTTGTTTGTTTTTTTTTTTAGAGATTGAGGAAGGGAGAAAGAGAAACATCAATGTGAGAGCAGAACATGGATTAGTTGTCTCCTGCATGCCTCCCCCACTGAGAATTGAACCCACAACCCTAGGTGCACAGGACAATGCCCAACCAACTGAACCACACCAGCCAGGGAAGAAAACTGCATTTCTATTCCTTTCCCTTGTCTTTTCCCTCCCTGACAGGTCACATAACTTGTGTCAGTGACCTGCACATCGCCATCTCTCCCTGAGAATAAAGCCACTAAAAACCCTTCTTTGTCTCCAAGGCCTGCTTCCCACCACGTTTTGCTATGAAACTCTGTGTTTCCATAGTGACCGTGTGTGTTTTGTTTGCCCCAATCCCCTATCTCCCCAACACCCATTTATAGGTATTAAATACACTGTCTGCCTCTCCTCCCCTCCCACCTTTTTGTAACATTGGTGTAAAAAATGTAAAATAAAAATTTATGAAATAACAGTGGTGTGTGAAAGATAGAGAAAAACTGGAGATCTAATTCCACATGTCTTTAGGAGGGGCTTGGAGTTGGAGGACAGACAGGGGACAGCTCTGGGAGAAAGGAGAGGTGGCCCTCAGCATTGTCCTGCGCAGACTGGCCTCTCCCCCTGGAGACCACATTGTGAGGGTGTGGGGTGCGGGGTGTGGGGGCTGCTAACCGTTCTGCTGTTCTGGCCAAGTGCTCTTCTATCAATTTTTATGGAATGTATAAGGAGTTTTTTGTTTTATTTTTGTTCTTTTGTAAAAACAAACAAAAACGCTTTAAAAAATCTGCATCTTATACTTGAGCCCCCATTCTTTAAAAAAAAAAAAAAGAACAAAAACAAATAAATAAAAAGAATCTAGACACACACACACACACCACAAAAGAAGAATGAGGCAACCTACCTGTACTGATATGGATCAGATTGCAGAAATGCCTCATTAGAAGAAAAAGAGGAAAATATAGAATTTTATATATAACGTGGCACCATTTGCGTGGAATAAAAGTATATATGTGTGTATACTCGTATATGTATATGGTATGTGTATATGTATATGTATATGTGTATGTGTATGTGTATATGATGGATATAGAATGTTTCCAGAATGTCTCTGGAAGGAATTATAAGAAACTGGTAATGTTGCCAGCTGTTTCAGGATAGGTTTTAGAGGAAACCACCTAAATGTGACTCATTCTTCCTGAGAGGCTTTGAAATTGATTGGGGACATTATTCTATGCAGCATGAAGTAGAATCAAAATGGGAAGGTAACGACATGGAAGAAATCTCAGGCCTCCTCTCTGCCACAATGGAAGACCCCACCTGCCAGGGTTCATGCTGGACACTATTGACAAACACACCATCCACTCCAGTTTTATCAAGTCCCCTCCCCCTTTCATAATCTGTCGCAGGATTGTCCTATGGAAACTGCTGGCTTTTATAAAGAGAAGAAGGAGACGTAGACTCAGTAAGGCAAAAATTCAAAGTCCCAGAGGACTTTGGGACGGGCCTACAAAAGAAGGCAGTGCCCTCAGGTGAAATCAGTTGGATAAAATGAAGATGCAAGGGCTATGTTTCCTAAAATACTAGTACAGAGACCTTGAACTTTTGTGAACAAAATCCTCAGAAAAATATAGCAAACTCTGATATTTTCTGTAGTGTAATACTTCTCAAAATTTACTCCTTTTTTAAATCTTTATAGTTGAAAGTATTACACATGTCCTCTTTTTCCCCCATTGACTTCTTCTAACCCTCTCTACCCCCCTACCCCAGGCCTTCACCACCTTTTTGTGTCCATGGGTTATGCATATATGCATACAAATTCTTTAGTTGATCTCTTCCCACCCACCCACCCTCCCCCACCCTCCCTCTGAGATTCCACAGTCTGTTTCGTGCTTCTGTGTCTCTGGATCTATTTTGTTCATCAGATTATTTTGTTCATTAGAGTCCACATATGAGTGAAATCATGTGATACTTGTCTTTCTCTGACTGGCTACTTTGCTTCTTAAAGCACATGCACTGTCCACGAATTCTCTATGCACATGGACTCAGTTCCAGCCCTCAGGTATGTTCCTTCATTTTTTTCACTGTCAGGTGCATGTTTGCTGGCATACTTCTCTGAATTTGGTGGGCACCAGAATCACAGCTCTTTTAGAACCAGAGGGAAATTAGAGATTGCAACTCAGGGAGCAAGTGGAGTTGCCCAGAATCCTTTAACAGCATTGTTAGAGGCTAAGTATCTGATTTTCCCACAACCCTTGCAGAAGGAGAAACCGTGTTTGAGGAGGAGGGGAGGAAACCCCTAAGCCAGGGCAAAGGGGGGTGTGCGTGAGCTCTAGACTGCTGGGCTGGAGAAGCTCTTTCCTGCAGCCTGTCAATCGCAGCTGGGCATTTGTGCTTCAGGAGGCAGCGCACAGAGCTGAAAGGAAATTCCACAGCATCAGACGGACACAAATTGAGGGACATTCCACAAGATAACTGGCCTGCATTCATCAAAAATATCATAAAAGACAAAGAAAGACTGAGGAACTCTTCCATATTCAAAAAGACGAAAGCTATGTTAAATGAATGCAACATGTGATCCAGAATTTTCTTTTGCTATAAAGATGATCAGGACAATTGAGAAAGTGAATGAAGTCTAGAAACTAGGTAATGTCAGTGTTGATTCTTGATATTTTTTTTTTTAAAGAGTTGACCATTTTATTTTCACATTTCACAATACAAATGAAAATTGCTTTCTTTTTTTTTTTTTTGTCCCACTACTCCCCTCAAAACTCTTCTTTCTTAGATAGGAAGAGGGAGGGAGTCTTCCTTGTCGTGCTGTTAGAAAACACCCAGAATCACAGCACCTCGATCTCCTGGTGAAGTAGAACAAGTAACAGAAAGCCTGTTAGAAAGAGGCTCCCCTTTCTCCTTATCTGTCTGGTCGAGTCATTCCGGGCCGAGTGGGCACCATCATGGGATGGGCAGGCGGTCTCATCATTGGGGGCCCAGGCATCATTAGCATGTGCCCTCCCATAGGCAGACTCATTCCAAGAGCAGGTCCCACTGGCATCATCCCAGGAGGATGAGGACCCACCACTGGCATCATGGGAGGGCCCCCCATAGCGGGTGCTGACATCATACCAGGGGGAGGTGGACCCGGAAGACTGGGGAAGGTGGGATTATCGCCCCGGCAGGAGGAGGAGTAGAGAATGGAGTAGGAGGCATCTTTCCTTGCTGAAATGCTGCAGTTGTTTTGTGAATCAGGCTCTGAGCCTGCTCTTCCATCCATTGCTGATAGTAGTCTTTCACATTCTCTTCAGTGTGTCTTTCTCACAGATGGAGAGTCATGGGTGAGGTATGTGTCACAGTAGTCACAATAAAACTTCAGCATGTTGTTCTGCAGGCTGTTAGCACACCGTTGGCCACTCTGCGACTGCACCATTGAAAATCTGATTCTTGATTTTTTATAATGGTACTATGAGTATATAGGAGTGTCCTTGTTTTTATGAAATATACACTGAAATATTTAAGGATAAAGAGAAGTCATATTTGCAACTTATCCTCAAATAGTTCTGGGGAAATAAATATATGTATATATATACAGGGTGTCCCAAAAGAATGTATATACCCTTTAACAGCTGGTAGCTCAATTTTGAAATGAAATACATTTTAATAAACACTGCCTTTATGAAGAAAGGAAAGGAAGAAGGATAGAAGGAAGAGAAGAAGAAAAGTATGGAGAGAAAGAGGAGGAGGGAGAGAGAGGGGAAAGGGATAGAGAGAGGGTTGGTAGAACACTGAATGTGAATGTGGAGGGTATAGTAATTTTTTGTACAATTTTGCAACTCTTCAGTAAGTCTGAAATTATGTTAAAATATATATATTTTTTTGAGATTCCAACATGTCATTATAATTCTGTCCTGTGGTATAATTCTCAGTCATGGGCTTGGGAGTCTAACATGATCTTCAAAATGTTATCACTTGAGTAACAATAGAGAGATGCTACAAACAAGTCCTCCAAGGTGTGAGGCCAGCCCTTTGAAAGGGTCTTTTTCTCTCGTTCTTCTATGCTGAACAGGCCTGGTGGGAGGGTGGAGCCAACCAATCAGCCCATAGCTGCCTCCAAAGACCTGCTGTTGTGAGTATTCTGAAGAGAGCTTCCCATTCTGAAGGCATGAGCAACATTCAGCGATTTCACCCACAACTTCGGTTAAGCCTGTTTAATTTGGCTTTCCTTGGTTTTATTCTGCTTTGCTTGGACAACTGTGCAGATCTATTTACAGCTTTCCCTATTGTCTGAGAATGTGGCTTTGAGACAGTGTCATAAGCCATTTCCAATATGGACTCTAATGGTTTTTTTATGACTCCTAAATCCACTCCCAAGTGCCCCCACCCCTCCCCACACTTCTGCAGGGTCATCTGTGCCACAGGACTTGGGCTGGTCCTCTTCATTCCAATCAGCTCGCCCACACCGCCTCCCTCGGCCCTTCCTTCCAGCAGCTATCATGGTGAAATGCTTGACGTGGCCCTGTTCAGACTTGTCCATGTGCCAAAATCAACATACAATATGTACTTCTGGGTTTTTTAGAGCTGACCCCAAAAGATCTATTTACCCAGACATTGACATTCTCATGAGTAATGGGCAAAGCTCTGAGGACACACTGTTGGTGGCAGAGTAGATTTCAGAATCCCACCCAGAATTTTAGATTTGGACAGGGATGTAGAGATTGTCGATTCCAACCATTGCATGTTAGGATAAGGAAAATGGGGCGGCAAGCAGTGGATAACTTGTCTAATGAAACCAGCATTGGAACCCGGTACTCTGTCTCCTGGATCAGTCCCTTGTGACTCTAACTAAGGTATGAATGCACTTGGGTGAAACAACCCAGGAGCCTGAATTATTAGGTGGGTAATGGCGAAGGCAGCCTCCCAAATACATACTTTGGGATTACAGACGACATTTCCAAATCCTATTTCGGAGTCCTACATGAAGAAACCTCAAACCCAGGAGCCCAGCCAAAAACAATGATTCTCAAGTCCCCATGAAATCCTGGATGAATGTTTAACTGGGCAATGTCCTAGCTGACTCCCACGGCAGACGTGGGCCTCAGCGAGCTCCAGGACTGATGCTTCGAAGGAACTGGATGTGAGTGTGCATCCGAACCATACATAGTAGGTCATTTGCTCTTATCAACAGGATAAGTGAGTGTGAGAGCATGAGAGAACCTTCTGAAAAGTCATGCAGAACGAAATGCACCTTTTAACTTGATCCACACATTTCTCACAGATTACAGAAAAGCTTACTGAGAAACTTTGCAAGAAAACTTCCAGAAACTTTTCGAAAATATACCTTGGAAAAGGGGTATTTTACTCTCTCTCTGGTCCTATTGCTAACATAGGACAAACAAACCTAGTAACTCATCCATTCATTCACTCAACTTCTCAGTCAGTCATTCACTCATTCATTTATTCATTCACATGGCAAATAATTAATGATCTGTTCTTAGAAGTAGGTGTCATGATGGATTGCAGGAAGGTGTCTACACACCCATTCTTGAAAGTCATTGGTGAGAGATGCTTCCAGGGGCCATTAACTCCCAGGTACTTCAAGTCTTCCTCATGCCTGGGCGGCGTGAGCTCCGGTGGTCAGAGAGGCCCTTGGGCAAAGTATGTCAGGTGCTGGCAGTTGGAATTTGGGCCAGCATGCATAAAAATGTTAAATGTCAAGGGAATGTACAAAGAGCACAGAGATTATTGCTTTAAGAGTGTCCTCCAAGGACTGATAAGGAGCTGAGGAACAGGTGGTGTTGGAAGAGGCGGAAGGAGAGATCTCGAAGGTCAGGATGGGGATAGGAAATTGGGTCAGTGAACAGACCTTTTCCACCATATTAAGAACATTTTGACAATGGGAAGCTGCCAGGCTGTAAACAATTATGTGCAAAGGCCCACCATTGTGTGTGTCCTAAGTATCATTGATCCTTTCAACAAATATCTTTTGAGCACCCGCTGTGGATATGTACTGTGCCCCAGGATGATGCTTTTAATACTTTTTTAAACACAGAGTTGGCAAGTGAATTTTCTTATTGAAATGTAGATGATGCCCTAACCATCCTGTAATATCAGTTCTATATTCAGTCCCCTGTGTACTCTTGAGGGGGAGCGCATAGGAAAGGAGTCACAGCCGCCAAGTGTTATGCTGGCCATGGGTAACCACCCCACCCCTAGGATGTATCTTACACCTGGGCAACATCTGTCAGCATTAACATTGTTTTTAAAATGTTGGTTTTTAAAATAAAGTGAAATTGCAACGTGGGGAAAATTAGGACAATTGGGAAGGTTTTTTTTCCACCATCCAGGAAAAAGATAATGGTCTTGAACGGAGGCTGAATTCTCAAGTATTAACTAGAGGAGATGAATCTGGGGTGGTGATTGTCCCCTTGCTGCTTATCCCACCAGGTCCCTTTTGCTCCAGCCTCTGACTTTTCTGTGCCCAGGAGCCTGACCCTATGGCCTATGGCACTAAATTCCTCTATCCTCTGATGTTTGGTAGAAGGTCAGAGGGTGGGAGGAGGGAGAGCAGGGAGAGTGATTATTTCCCCTGTTCCCCTCCTGCCTCCCCTCCTGCCTGCATTGCACTATTTCAGCTCCCATCTGGGTGGCTCTTAGTCCACAGTTCCAAGCTCACATGTGAGGTACTTTTGGGAATTCCACAACCACCTTCCCTTATTTCCTAGAGCAGTGATGGCGAACCTATGACACGCGTGTCAGAGGTGACACACGAACTCATATCTTTGGTTGATTTTTCTTTGTTAAATGGCATTTAAATATATAAAATAAATATCAAAAATAGAAGTCTTTGTTTTACTATGGTTGCAAATATCAAAAAAATTCTATATGTGACACGGCACCAGAGTTAAGTTAGGGTTTTTCAAAATGCTGACACGCTGAGTTCAAAAGGTTCGCCATCACTGTCCTAGGGTGTTAACAGCATCCCACAGTTGTCCTTGGGTCTTCCATTATTTTTTCTTAGTTTCCTCATCCCTACTCTGTAAGTGGCTCTTTATTAAACTTTCTGCCATTCAGCCCTTTGAATTTTTCTTGCAGGAAAGATAATTTATTCAGAGAATAAAGTTTGTTTCCAAGGCTATTTGGTTAGATTTTATGATCAACTGGATGTGTGCATGAGAGGTTGGGGAAGGCTCTGGCTGGGGCAGTGAGGCCAATAGTTGGTGGTGTCAGGGCTGAGCCAAAGAGTGTAATGGTAAAGAAGCAGGTGGAAATGCAGCAGGAGGAGGGAGTGGGCGGAGTCACTCACTGGCAGTTAGCATTGTGGGTGTGTTGACTTGAGTCTCCAGGTAGAGGTGTTGTCATTGGAATAGATGTGTTGAAGTTGGAGCTAAGCAATGGAATGAAGGTTGGAGCTATATTTGGAAGAATTGAAAACCATTAAAAAATATCAGGCCAAATTTGCCACTTACACTTTCATCATTTTTCTTCGTCTTCTTCTTCCTCAGCCCCACGGCCCTCTTCCCCCTTCAACACCGGTTCCCCAACAGAGGTTACCCTCCCAGAATAATATTTTCAATCCTTCCTTTTATCCATCTCTAAAGATTTCTAGTCCCTAATCTCTGAGTAACCTCAGTATTCTTTTCCAAAATGACAATGAACTCCTCTGACAAATAACTTCCTCCTAACATAAAAATGAACTCACATGTCACTGTTCCAAGGGAGGGTCTGTACCTTTCAAAGGACAACGGCTGGATCACCACTTGGACAAGGACTTCAGTCCTAGTTCTCCGAGCAGGATTCTCCCCTCCTGAGGAGACAGACAGTGCCTGGGGGAGTGCTCGGGGCTGCAGGACAAACATGTGCATCTTCCTGGAACATCAGTTTCACTCAAAGATTGGAGGATGGGTGACATTTTTAAAATTAAAAAAAAAAATGAATGTGTCATGGAAAGGATGCAACATGTCCAGCAATTTTTAAGATAAAACATAAGCCTCCGAAACATTCCCCGCCAAGAGGTTCACACTGAATTTGACCTGCTCATGCGGGTATGTAGTGGGAAAGTAAAGCTGTCGGTGCTCACTCAGGGCTGTGTCAAATATGGGAATTTCTAGACATTGGACGCAAGTATTTGAGAGCCAGCAAGACCTCTGATACTCCATAAATCATGCCTCTTCAGCCCACCCAGACACCATATACCACAAGCCTGGGCCTTAAATGAAAGTTCCTTATTTAGCGGACTTCTCTAACTTTGGAACTTGGTGCATAAAATACCTTTCAGATGATGTAAATCCATCCACTACAAGCCTTCTCTAGGTTTTTCTGTCATTCACTATTTTGAGTGTAGCACATTTGCTTTCTTCCTGCAGAGAACATATCCTGGTTCCAGAAAAATCTTCCAGGGGACAGAGGAAAAACTGCATACACCAACTTCTTGAAACATTTGGCACCTGCCACAACCACCAATAAATCTACACGAGACAGCTTGACATTTCCTCAAACAAGACCCCACCTCTCAAAGAACATTTGTCGTCACATGAAAAACAATAAAAGCCCAGCTGATAGAATGCAAAAAAAAAAAAAAAAACATTTTCCCTTGTCTAAGTGGAGAAGCAAAAACAAAATAATTCCTTGCTTAGGCAATGATTTGAACAGTTTCACAGTCCATGAATATGACAATCCTCTTCCAATGGCATCAGCAATAGCCTTCAAGAATCTTCAAATTGAAAGGATTTATACACTATCCCAACACTCAATTTTTTAAAACTACCTATCCAAAGAAAAATTCACTCTGATCTACTTAAGCATTGTGTATGCCTGAGTGGAGGCTGTGGAACTCATTGCATCCTTTTTTACTTTGTAAAAACACAGTTGTCAGTTCCGGCCTTAGAAACAATTCAACTTATAAACAACTTAATGGAGGTTTCCTGTCTCCTCCTTTCCCCTTTAACATGGAGCCTTCCTCCGCTGTTTCCAAAGGGGACCTTAGCTTCCCCACCAAGGCCCCACTCCCACAGGCCCTCCTCCCTCTCACCACTCAAGGACCGCCAAGTTCTCCCAAAAGGAGGAGGACAGGATATGGCAGAGCCTCTACCAGTTTCCCAATCCATCGAGCTGTCTCGCAAAGGATTGAAAGCTTGGGCCTCCGAGCACTTTCATTCCAGCTCAGCCACTTGGGGAATCCAATAGGCTTTTATGATGGCTTGGGAAGATAACCATCCCTTGGAACATTGTTCTGTAAGAAAAATGCATCCAAAGTTCCAAGGAACTTTTGGAACAGAACATTTTCACATGATAGGACTTCCGTGATCTACGTAATACGTTAGAGACTTACACATCGTTTCCATGGACCCGCAAGATTTCATGGGAGTTCCCTAGCCATGTCACCAAAAATTAACCTAGAGGTTTTTGGGAAGGCCTGGGAAAATCATCCACTTGTTCAAAGCACTCACAAAGTAGGAGCAAAAAACTCATTCTTTAAATTTGACTTTTATTTTGTAAAGTACCAGAAATAGTCATAGTGGGGGAAATTAGAACTCTTTTGGATTTCTTCCAGTCATTTCATGGTTTGATACTGTTCTTTTGAATTCTATGTGAAAAAACCAAGTTTATAGGCTTTTAACAATCTTAAACAGACCTTGATACTAGATAGAGAGAAAAATTAATATTTGTACAGATACCAGCCTTGTCTTCGGCACTAACTGGCTAACATCTGGGTGTCTATTTTCTCATGAGTTGGGTTTGCCTAAGGATTCCTTGCAGTTTGAAATGCTATGATGTCAATCATCTTCTCCTGTCTTCATGCATGCCTCTCCAATGGGACCTTCCTGCCCCGGATGAATCTGTGCCAAGATTCCTCCTGATTTAGCTATAAACACAGCTGTGCCTCCTGGACCATGAGTTGGCATCCCCAGAACCTAATGAAGCAGCAGATAGCATGCAGGACATCAGCAGATACTATCTACAAACCTCAGCAGACCACATCTGCAAATCGCTCTGTGACCACTCCTTAACCAATGTCAGCATTCACAATATTCCAGGTTAGACAACCATTGAGGTGCATCTACCAGAGGCCAAACAGTTGGCAAATTCTCTCTTTGCACACAAAACAATAAATTCAAATGTTGACCTTACTTTAATTTCCTTCCATTTTAGAAAGCAAGTAACACGACATCCTAGGTTTTGAAAATGGAAAGGTCAACAATCTGTCAGTTGGTATAAGAGGAAACTGAGTTAATGTTTTTTTTGTTATCTGTTAATTTTGCCTCCTCTCTCTTCTCTCTTCTCTCTCTCTCTCTCTCTCTCTCACTCACATGCACACATTCACCACCCCTTCACTATGTGCCAAAAGGTTTCAACAGTCAAAGCATGTTGAGCATAAAGCCAAGTCTTGCTTAGCAAGGAGGTTTTGATTCCATGGAACTTTAGATAAAACAACCCGCTAAGTCAAAATGGCTTGTCTGATCTTTGGAATCAGATAAAACAGAGGTCAGTTAACTGTGGCCAATGGGCCAAATCTGGCTCATTACCTCTTTGTGCACACCTGCAAGCTAAAACTGGTCTTTACATTTTTAAGTAGTTGAAAATCTTTCAAAAAAGTAATAGTTTGAGACACATGAAAATTTTATGAAATTCTGATTTCAATGTCCATAAGTAAAATTGTATTGGGATATACCTACAACATGCTTTTATATTGTCTAGGACTGCTTCACACTACAACAGAAGAGCAGGGCAGCTGCAACAAAGATTCTATGGCCCACAAAGCAAAATATTCACTATCTGCCCTTTACAGGAAAAGTTTGCCAACCCATGAGATAGTCCCACACTTGGACTCCGCCACTTAATATCTCTGTCATTAAGCAAGTTACTTGACCTCTATGATCTCAATTTTTTCTTTCTTACTCAAGAGTGATGATATATATAACCTGCAGGTGTCTAGGATGATGCTTGGAACAACGTAGGTTGTTTTTTGCCACCTCTCTTTCCCATGCCTTTCTCTGTGTAACTGTTGGAGGCATCAAGCCAACAGATGTTGGCAAAGTTGTAATTTACAAAGAAGGCAGACCACATCATATCTTGGTTGCAAGGACCAGAGCTGGGCTTCTGGGCCTATTTTAGTAAAAGTTATTTTTGGCCAGTACCTGGACTTTTTATTATTTTTCTTTCAGTAGAGGTGAAAGTGGATATTAACACATTTGCATCTACTACTTTTTCTATTATACTCTTGGGAAACTCTTGACCAAAAGGAAAGTGTGTTTTAGTTGTTAAACCGATAAACCATATACAATAAGTCAATAAGTATTAAAGTTTGGAGGGTCCAGACAGCCCACTGCAAGGAAATTGGAGTTATTTATTCAATATTCAATTACTGCAAAGCATAACAACTCCCAGAATGAGAGCCCAAATCCCACAGTCCTTTGAGAGTTCCCTGCTGTTCTCCAGATCACTCTGCCCACTTCATTCAAAAATTATTTTACCGCTAAGTCAATTCAACAAGGAACATGGAACTCTGAAACCCGATGAGCAGATTATTCCTACCTGAGAAGGAAATTGCTAGATTTAAAGAAATTAAAGTACAACTTGAGTAGTTTTTTTACCTGATTGGGAGGCAGTGTGCTCTTAAGGGATGAACTTTGGAAATAATCGGGCCTGGCTTCAAATGTCAGTGTGTCTTCTACTGCTCTGTGGCATTGCCTACCTGGCTCTCTGAGCCTCAGCCACCTTACCTGGACAATGGGAGAAATCATTTTTACCCCTTGGATTGATATGGGATTAAATAACATGACTTACAGACCAGTTTATGAACTGACAGGCAGTGCCTGGCATGTAACAGTTATTCAGCTGTTGTTTGCTCTTCCCTTTCTCCAAATTCCAACTTGAATCAGGGGTGCAGTGCTGCCACAGTTCTGAGCGCTCAGCAGTGCCAGTGGCTACATATGCAAGATCTCAGTTACTATTGGCAATAGCCCTTGTCAGTGATATTTCTAGCTTCAGCTTTTAGATGAAGATATTGACTCTGCCATCCTGAAATAATGATGTAAAGTGCTCGATTCTGTCTGTGGGGAATGATCTGTGGCTGGTTGGCTCGGTTGGCCAACTTTGTTACACAAAGATTACTAATGGTGTCCAGGACGGTGAAGGTGGTAGAAATCATAAACTTAACCTTGACGACCTTTAACAACGTTTTATGAAGTGTACTGAAAATATGTTAACACATACAGTTCAATGAATGTTCACAAACTAAACTCACCCTTGTAACCAGCACTCAGACTAAGAAACAGTACAGGACCTGCACCCAAGAAGCCCCTGGTCCTGCTTCCTGCTGTTCACTAATCTCCCAAGGGTCACCACTCTCCTCACTTCTAACAGCACAGATTAGAGACACCTGTTTTTGTATCTTATGTAACTAAAATCATACAGTCTTTTCTCTTTGTGTCTGGCTTCTTTTGCACATTTATTTTTATAAGATGTGCCTATATTGATTAACGCAATTAAGATTAGATCATTCGCTCTCAATACTTGTAGAGCATCCCATTTGTTAAAAATATATTTTTATTGATTTCAGAAAGGAAGGGAGAAGGAGAGAGAGATAGAAACATCAATGATGAGAGAGACTCATTGATCAGCTGCCTCCTGCATGCCCCACACTGAGGATAGAGCCCACAACCTGGGCATGTGCCCTTGACCAGAATCAAACCCAGGACCTTTCAGTCCGCAGGCCAATGCTCTATCCACTGAGCCAAGCTGTCTAGGGCTACAGCACCCCATTTTGTGAACATGCCATAATTTATTTATTCATTCTATGGCTGATGGACATTTAGGTAATTCTATTTTGAGAGCATTCTACTACATGTCTTTTGGTGACTACTTTATGCATTTCTGTTGAGTGCATAACTAAAAGTAGACTTGCTGAGCCCTGGGGTAGCTTACGTTCAGCTTTAGTAGGTATGACCAAGTCATTTTCCAAGGGGTTGTATCAATGTATACTCCCACCAGCAGCCCCACAGCCCTGCCAACAGTTAGACTCTTCCAACTTTTACATTTTCTCCACTTTGGTGACTCTTCTTCACATCTTTAGTTCTTTCCCACATACAAAAGTCATTCAACTACAAGAGTAACAGACCAGAAGTGAAATAAGAAGAGTGAGTTGAGGAAGCATCACAAAGACGCCATGAAAACGTGAAGGTCACAGACAGACATAAACTTAGTTAGTGGACAGCATCATTGATTGTACATGGAACACACTTCAGCACACAGTGACTCAGCCCCCTCCTCCATGGTGCATCTAAATTAAATTTCTGAAATATAATTCTGTTTTTCCATCATCCCACATTTTGACTTCATAATTGCATTTTCTTCCCACCGTTATTTGGGTTTCCCAGGATAGCCTTAATGAAATTTGGGTTATTGGCAAAGAACAAGTAGGAGAAATAGGAGAAGAGCAGACTCCAGATCCAGTAACAGTCAGGAAGCATAAATATGTGCTTCAGAATGGGAAGATGTAAGGTGGACCACTTCACCATTGATACATGGTGATAGTAATACCTTGCATTAGTACCACCTTTTCTAATTTATAAAACATCCTGGGAACCTCTGGAGCACCTGGAAAGGAGCAAGTCCTGTGAAAGCAACAAGCTAAGGGTTGCTGCTTAGCTGGCTTCACACCAGAACCCTCTGCTGTAGTCAAATAGGGGCCACCCTAACTAAATGTGGGTTTGTGACAATAATAGGGACCATTACAAGTTCTATCTCCTCTCTTCTCCTTCTTCTTCTCCTTCTTCTTCTTCTTCTTCTTCTTCTTCTTCTCCTTCTTCTCCTTCTTCTTCTTCTTCTTCTTCCTCCTCCTCCTCCTCCTCCTCCTCCTCCTTATTTTTCTCTCTCTCTCTCTCTCTCTCTCTCCTAGTCCCTGTATTCTGTGTCATGCCTTCTGACCTTGGGGACAAGCTGAAAATGGACTTCCCTTTCTGCTCCACCATGGCATTTCCTGTGTGCCTTACATCCCCACCCCACAGTAACCCAAGGCAGTTGTGGTTTTACTGCTGTATGTCTGTCCTTTAACACATGGCCTGTACTCCAAAGCTCATAATAATCGCCAATCCTTACTGAGTGCCCATTACCTGCCAGGCAGTGTGCTAAACACATTACATGCATTATTTGCTTTGATTTGACTTAATCCCCACAAAGTCCAGAGTCACACAGCCCATAATTCATAAAATCTAGAAAGAATCTTAATCTGCTTCCTCTCCTTCCATTTGGGCCAGGTGATCTGCCAAGTGCCTTTCTTCTCTCCTCTCCATAACACACCCATGCCTCCTGATGCTTAAGATTCCACAATTCTATGTTGAAAGGGTGTTGTACTTGTTTGATGCATTAATGTTTAATGAGTACATTATTTAGCCCTTAAGGAAAATGTGCTGAGAAGGAATATGACCCTTTGTAACCTAGGTAGGGCCTTGATAATGGGCTTCCAGGGACATGAATTGCTGGATGATTTTCCCTGCTCATTCGTATGTCTAAATCTACAGGTATGTTTATAGATTTCCTTTGAGACAACTCAGACACTGAGGCAAAAGCCAGCTCAGAAGATAAGCATAAGGTAGACACCAAATAATTCCCTCAATCCCAACATAGGACAAATGAGCTCCCTTTCATTCTTGAAGTTAAGTTTAATTATTTACCCAACAATGTATTAACTCCAAAGTAGGTACAGCTTAAATAGACATTGAAAAGGTCTTGATAATATATGGTTGACAGAGTCATAATGGGTCCACTTGGTCCACTGGAATATTACGGGGATACGTGTTGTTGGTTAACATCAGGGGAAGCAGAGGTTCCTTCTTTAGCCCGGATTCCACCAAGATAGAAGAAGCACTTCCATATCTTCATCTTGGGGTTAGACCCCAAATTCCTAACCACACCAGCAATCACCTGAGGAGTCTGGCTTCTGCCTGCCTCATGTGACTCATCGCTCACCAGGCTATGTGGTAGTCATACAGCAACATCTTAGTCACATTCCCGAGTGCTCACTCACACCCAGGCCTTCACCTGTGCTGCCTCTTCTGGGAAAGTGCTGTCCTGCCCTTGTTACCGGATGAACTTTCTCTCATTCCCCAGGCCTTAGTTTAGAAATCTATAAGAACATCTGTCAAGTCTCCACCTGTGGCTAAGATGCCCCTCCTCTTAATGGCCTCTCCTGCATTAACCCCATGTCCATTTTTCATGCTGATCATAACTGCCTATTTATGTGTCTATATCTTTGACTATTGTGTTCACCAGGTAGCCATGCCCTAGCACAAGGCCTGGCCCACAGTGAGTACTAAAATATATTTTTATTTTGAATGAACTGAAAATATGTTTATTAAACTAAGATCATTTCTTCTAATCAAACAATGGTAAATCCCTAAGCTGCTTTCAACCATCTAAGATAAGCTTGCCATTCTTTTTTTGGAAAGGAGGGAGAAGGAAAAAAATGGGGAAAGAGAGCCTAGACTCTGTAAGACCAAATAAATTAATTCTACTTAGCCAACAAGTAAATACAGGATTAGGAGTCAAAAGGCTACCAAAAAATCCCCTTTCTTGGCATGTGCAGAATGCATGACCAGCTCCGAATCATCTTCTATTTTTCCAGACAGCTTTTGTTGCTTAATTGTTCAGAAAGAAAAAAAAAAAAAAGGAAATTCGGGCACTCCCACAGAAACCTGTTTTACTAGCTGCATTTTATATGACTACAGACAGCACTTATGGAAAAGAACAGGGTTGACAACATGCATCTTTGCAGCTCCGGAACACACATCCAGGACTTATAAGAGACTCACTTTCTGTGTTTCCCTCGTGTTCCTCTTAGAGCTGCTGTGTCATTCATTGAACTTGTATTTTGGTACTTGTGGAAAGCATTCCCTTTGTGGTTGACTCCCAGTCTTAAACCTGGCATGTGACCACATGTAAATGTGCATTTTTATGGTCCTATAATCTCAGGACTTTGTTGCTTAAAGGCATACAGTGAGCTCAAGTGGAAAACTCGGGAGGTTGCTGATGATTTAGAAGCAGTTTGTGTGCTGATTCCAAGTGCCTTCGCAGCTTCAGTTCTTGCATGGATAGGGTCCTGGCACCAAATTAACTCTTCAAGGCCTTCAAAACAAGCAGAAAATGTGCAACCTCACTTGCAGATTCCTATATTTTCTTACTCACTGCAAGGCTTCCTTCTCAAGAGTTACTCCTCTATTGTCTATGGTATTGTCAGTCCATTTTCAGAACTCATCTTCTTTCCCAAGCTTGCCTGGGTCTCCTTGGATGGTCTTAATTAAAGGAGAGAATTGGGTTCAGGATCCAGGAAATGGACTCTCTTTATGTTTTGCAGAAAACCTTCCTAATATTCTCTCAACTTATCTTTCTTTAATCTAAATCTCATTCTTCATTTTATAGTTGAATATTTTGTGGATCTGGGACAAGAGCCAAAAGGTAGACAAAATGCAAAACAAACCTGAAAACCCCACAAATCTATTTCATATTCAGATTTTCCTCAAAATAAGCATTATTTCCGTGGCATTGACTATAGGGGATTACAAATCAAAAGAATATTTGCAAGTGTTAATTGATGAAAAATACTACAGCTACCTCTTTACTTTAATGTCAGTCAATTAAATTTCCTAACCTTGCCCTAACCGGTTTGGCTCAATGGATAGAGTGTCGGCCTGTGGACTCAAGGGTCCCAGGTTCGATTCCGGTCAAGGGCATGTACCTTGGTTGTGGGCACATACCCAGTAGGGCGTGTGCAGGAGGCAGTTGATCGATGTTTCTCTCTCATTGATGTTTCTAACTCTCTATCTCTCTCCCTTCCTCACTGTAAAAAATCAATAAAATAAATATTTAAAACATTTATTTAAATTTCCTGTCCCTAAAACCCTTGAGATGTTTTTCCATAACTCAAGTGTAATTTCCAAATGCATAAACTATTAGCTCTCTAGGCCAAATTGGTCAGTTGTTTTTTTTCTCCCTCTCTTTTTCTACTTGTGTTTGTTGTCATTTTATTTCAAACTCCATTTGCTATTGAAAGATTGTCAACATCAAAAGATAGGCAACCAGTTTTGAAGCTTGGTATAAAGTTATACTTAATATAAAGCCACACACCTCCACTAACCAGAAAACATCTGCCCAGTAGGTTTGCTCAAGAATTCAGAAGCTGACAGCCTCCTCGCCAGACCACTACCTACTGGGCCCAAGGCCTCCCAACATTTTCATCAATGATTTTACTTCCAAGCCACTAGATTCTGTACTCAAGGATGCCACAATAAATGATTGAAAACACTTAGATTTCTAGTCACTTCACATTTCTAGCGTGGGTTTGTTTATAGGAAAAACTCCCAACCAAAGTTTGCTTTGGTTTGATTTTGTTTTTGTCCATTTGCTTCCTCTTTGATCAGCACTATTCATTTCTGATCCAAGTGAACAATCTGACTTGTTAATTTCAACTTTTAGATCTGGCCCAAACTCCACCATCATGACCTTTCAGATTTTAAGTCAATCTTAAAGTCAACTTAAGTCTATTATCTAAAAATTGTGTTCTCCTTCAGCATTGTGTCCATAACTCACTTGCTAACCGTACTTTCAAATCTTTATCCAAAGCTCTGTTAGCAAAAGCAGTTAATGAAACAAGCTTTGATGCCTACTACTTACAGCTGGATTTTAGAAGACTGGGTTTTTCTTGACGCAGGTCCTCAGATAGGCATCAGGAAGAAGATTTGACAGTAAAAACTGGTGAAGATGATGGAGGTGTTACATTTTCATGACTTGAGTTTTCTAAGAATGGGCAGTATTACAAACAAGGTGGCTTCGGGTGAAGTGAAGGTGATACTAACTAATCTCTTTAGGTCTTCCCTGGGTTTGTGAAATTTTTTTGTTTGGTATCTTAGAAAAGAAAATTATCCCTCCTATACCAACATGTCTATGTTATGTATCCATACTTTTAAAAGAGTCAGCCTCGGTGGGGTAAGGGGTAGGGGGGAGACACAGTCTTGGGGGAAGCTGATTCTCATCCACATTTTTTGGGATTGCCCTATAGTGGGGGTTTTTCACCAACTGGCTCCATGCATTCAAAGAACAAATAGGCAACACCATTCTTTCTTTGGTGGAGGCCCACGTATATCTCAGAGTTGCGTATAGCCCATTTCAAAATAAGTGAGTGAAATTCTGAGGCAGTTTTATTTATCTATTTATTTATATAAACCTAGATTCGCACTACAAAAATAATTGAAGTAGATAGCCAAAGGTTAATGCAAGAAATTCCTGATACAAAACCCTCCCTCTGGCTCCTTGAGTCTGCAGCTCACCTTGACGCATGTCGGACAGAGTGCAGCGTGAAGCTTACGTTGTTGACACTTGTATAACATGGAAAGTTTACTTCAATATTGCGGGTGCTCATTAGGTGTCTGTGGCTTTGAGGCATAAATTACTATGCTCTGATGTACTCATGGGATGTGATCAAATTACATTCGGGGGCAAAAGAATGTACTTTGCACCTTTTCCTGTGATTTTAAATACTTGAAATCCACTAAGAACCTTGAGGAATTGCCACACCTGTTTTTCAAGTGCTTTTACATTGTAGGTACATTCATAACTGCCACATTCTAATGGCATTTAAAACTTTGGGTAAATAGTGAGAGAAAGAAATTTAGTGAGGCAATAAATGAGTAATCGTGAAAAACAACCTAAATCTCAAGGAAAGGAAATTTTGGATTTCATGTTAAATACTGAATTGTCTCTAGAATAAACTTGGTTTTTCCTTATACAAACCTAATGGTTGTTTCAGGCAAGAATTACCAATTAGTCTCAAAGTACCTCCCCACAGAATACATATTAGAATAAGAAAATTTGTAACATTATAATAAAGAAACCTAGCAGACACCACCTTAAACAAGTGATCAAAATTAACATCAGTAAGGAGATATCAGCATCATGTGTCTTCTGATATGCTTTCCTGAGAAAGACAGTATCATTTCTGTAGTGGATAAAAAAGCTGTGGAACATTTACCCCCATGGAATACTATGCAGCAGTAAAAAAAGAAGGATCACTCCCCCTTTGAGACAGCATGGAGGGACATGGAGAGCATTATGCTAAACAAAATAAGCCAATCAGAGAAAGACAAGAATCACATGATCGCACCCATATGTGGAATCTAATAAACAAAATAAACTGATGAACAAAATAGAGACAGAAGCATGGAAGAGACTAATGAATCTCAGAGGGAAGGCTGGGGGTGGGGATTGGGGAGAGATTAACCAAAGAATTTATATGCATATATGCATAGCCCATGGACACAGACAATAATAGAGTAAAGGCCTGGGGAGGAGGGGAAGGGTGTAGTGAGGAGGGGGGACAATTGGGAGGAAAAAAGGGATATCTGTAATACTTTCAAAAATAAAAATAAATTTTAAAAAAATAAAAGTGCATAAACTGAAAAGAATCACAAGGAAACATCAAACTCAAAATGAGAAACCTTTTACAAAATAACTGCTCAAAACTCTTCAAGGTTCAAGGTTACAAGAAACCAAAGAAAGTCTGGGAAAATATTTCCTATTAGAGGAGAATAAGTGACAATGAAAACTAAATGCAACATGTAATCCTAGATTGGGTTCTGGACCAGAAAAAAAGACATTAGTGGGATAATTGATGAAATTTAAATGAGGTCTATAGTTTAGACAACAGGGTAGTATAAATGTTAATTTAGTGATTTTGATAATTGTACTGTGGTTATAAGAAATATTAACATTTGGGGAGTCTGGATGAGGACATACTAAAATTATTTATATTATATTTGTATCTTTTTATGTCTAAAATTATTTCAAAATGAAAAGTGAAAACATGAAAAATAAGCATTACTGCCCTAACCGGTTTGGCTCAGTGGATAGAGCATCGGCCTACAGACTCAAGGATCCCAGGTTCGATTCCGGTCAAGGGCATGTACCTTGGTTGCGGGCACATACCCAGTGGGGAGTGTGCAGGAGGCAGCTGATCAATGTTTCTCTCTCATCGATGTTTCTAACTCTCTATCCCTCTCCCTTCCTCTCTGTAAAAATCAATAAAATATAAAAAATAAAATAAAAAATAAGCATTACTAACCTATCATTTTAAAAATAAAACCAAAATGATGAATAAATATATTCACATGTATGTCACATCTAATAGCTTGCTAAAGAAAAAAAATTAATGGTTGAAAAATATAAAGGTTGGAGAACTACTGAATTAGATAATATATAAGGTTTCTTTCCATTCTAAAGTTTTATAACTCCATGAATCGTGAAATTTAGCAAACCAGAATGTGTCAGGATCAATTGCTTTAAAAAAAGATCTGCCTGTTATTGAACAGTGAGAGAAAGTGAGAATTTATTTGAATTTCTTACATCTTTACATTCACACCAGAGCTGTAGGGTCAGCTAACACTTTCATGAGAGGCACTGGTTGTTTGAAACGAATGTGTTCATGTTTTCTCCACTAGTACGGACATATATGCATCATTAATGCAGTTCATTCTAGATAATACATGAAGTTGATAATACAAATTATCCATAGTCATTCCAACTTAGATCATCTTGACACCAGCTTCTCCTTTCTCACAGTTGGAATGTTCACAGATTAAAGTTTTCATTTCAATCCCCCTCAAGTACTCAGGAGATAACTTCGCTGTTGGGGTACAGAAAATAACATATAATTGATTCTGTGGGCACATTTAAATGTAAAATGCATCATTGGGCCTCTGTGTTAATCTTTTAAAATAACAATCTGTCCTTAACTTGGCAATATCCACACTCTACAATGAAGGTAGAGAAGTGTATTTGAATTTGAAAACAATTCTCCTGGCTAAGATTAGCCTCAGGAATTATTTATCATCCCTGATCCCTATGCTTCAACATGTTGTGTTCAGGAAGTGTTCTGTGCTGTCTTCGCCACGGGTACTCACAGTACTCCTGGAATGGCAGCAATGGACTACAGACAGGACCGCGGGCTTCTGGCTTTCTCTCTGTCACTCACCAAATTGCCTCAGTTTCCTCAGCTGGGAATAGAAGAAGTTGGGCAAGGAAGTGTTTTTAAACCTCATATTCTGTGACCTCCTCTCAGAATGTTTTTAAATGGAGTGAAAAAAATACATATCATTACATAAGATACAGTGCTCAAAATAATTTTAAATGTGTGATATGTATATTTTTAGTAACACACTAAATAATACTATCCAGCAGTAGATCTAATAACTATCAGAATTTCGAAGAAATGATGAGCATAAATGATATCTTGAGATAGCCTAAACCACTATGTGATATGAAGACATTTTTCTTATTTCTACTGTGTGGAAAATCACAGGTACAGGTGATGTCCCGGTGGTTTTGATGAAGGAGAATGAAACTCCCTGTGGTTTGGGGGAGCAAGGTGGAGGTTCTTGGGGCGCCACTGAAATAAGCATTTTCAGAAGCCCCCAGGGGAGGGTGGGATGTTGAAGAGGCTTCATTAGTGTGGAGTTACATTTCTAGGGTTCCAAGTTCCCTGTCCCTTAAGCCAGTCCTGGAAAAGGCACAGCTGGGGTTATAGCAGAGCCAGAACAGGGCAGTGCCCAGAGCTTCCGTTCCATGTTCCCAACAGGTGTGGTTCAGCATCCCAGCTAATTAAAGTTTATTAGCTAACATGTGGAATCCAACTTGTCATGAGCTATGTGGACACACGGAGTGCATCACCCTACCCCAGGAGTCACAGGAGCCAGGTGCCATTGAGCCAAGAGAGGGTGGCTCCTTTGTTTATATATTCTTACTAGAGGCCCAGTGCACGGATTCATGCACTGGTGGGGTCCCTCGACCTGGCCTGCAGGGATCAGGCCAAAACTGGCAGTCTTACATTCCCCTGAGGGGTCCCGGATTGCAAAAGGGTGCAGGCCAGGCCAAGGGACCCCACTGGTGCACGAATCTGTGCACCAGGCCTCTAGTATGCATATAAGATCTTTGGAATCTCTTCTCACCCTCCCCCCTGCCCCTTTCCTTCTGAGATTCATCAGTCTGTGCCATGTTTCCATGCTTATGGGTTGAGCATCTACCCCCTGATGGTCATGTGCATCATAGCTACCGGTCAAACGGTCACTTGGGTTTTTATATATATAGATTCCATTTGTTTCTCACATTTGCAGTGGCCATGCCCATCATGGCCAATTATGGTTTCAGGTGTGATTGACAGGCAAGCACCTTCCCATGTCATTCAGACCTTTACTGCGCATGCCTCTAAACTGCCTTTGTCCAGTCCCTTCCCCCATTAATCAGTGGGGAATAGACTTGGAGAGTAGTAAATACAGCTTTTTAGCAACGCTGTATAAATGGCATGCCTCTATCTAGTCTTCCCTTTCCTCCTTTGCTGTTTAATAACAATCAGGCTATTTCAAAGGCCTCAGTTTGTTGCCCACATTTGAAATGGAAAGCAACAGAAAATTTTAATTAGAGGTTAATGAAAACAAAAATGTAATTCTTTTCCCATCCATATTCACAGACCCCCTGGATTCCCTCCAAAGGTCCCTTGGTTTCAAACTTCTGAACTGCACGACCTCCAGGTTCCCTTCCAACCCAGTGAGTCTGTCATTTCTGTATCTTCTCCAGCCAGGCACCTTGAGGGGGACACTAGTCAGCCATGTGTATGTGCGTGTGCTTCTCTCTGGGGACCCAAGTTTAACGAGATATCAAAATATTTCATTTGCAAGTCTTGGCTGCTGTACAGCGCTTAGCAAAGCAGAGCCAGTTTTCCTAGTTGAGATTGGTCAACATCAGGTTCATTTGTCTAGCATTTCACAAAATATTTTCCCACATTTGTCCAACTGCAGCTTGAAGGCTGAAACTGACAATATAAATGTGCCCTAAGGTGGAAAGTCCGGCCCCATTTCCCTGAGTGATTTCCAGGGCTGGCCATTTCCATGCAGATGCCCAGAGTCAAGGGATCTCCCTGGATCTGCTAATTATTCCCCAGACTTTTCCACCGGCAATAAAAACCCCATTTGTTGCAGCTTGTTGGCAGAACAGCCCCCATTGCCACAGTGGTGGCATTAATTAGCAAAAACTTGTGAAAATGACCAGAGTTTATTGGTTTTAAGGGGAGAGAAAGAAAGAACCCTGAAACACTGCTAAGTATTCGTATAACCCTCCACCCCCCTTAGCAAGCAGGGGCTAAAAGCCCACTTGTCTTAGTTGCTGTGATTTTTTTCCCATTTGTAGTCCTAAGTGGGAATCAATCAAGGCCTCTGGTTCCCATTAGGGTAGTGACTTTGGTGAATCCCAAATGTAGAAAGATGGTGAATTTCTCAGATAATCAATCTCCATTTCCTAATGGCCTAGTGGCATCTCATTCCGGGGCTAGAAAAACCCTGGATGCTGCATTCTTGGAGGGAAGATCCCTGCCAGGTGCTCTAGAAACCAGCCATCTCTCCAGGGTTCCAGGAGATATTCCAGGGGATGGCCCTGGGGTTTGGGGATTGGAGAGTGATGAGAGGTTTCCCTGCCCTTCAATCTCCAACCTCAAAGATGTCGGATACACCCACCCAGAGATGGAGGCTAATGGAGAAGGAAGGAGGAAGTTGGGAACATTTTCATCAATGATTTTATCAAGTCTTTATTTTGAAGCAGTTCAATGGGTTTTGTTTATTTTTGTTTTTAAATCAGTAGCCCTATATTCTGCTTAATGGCTTACCCACCAAGAGAAAATTATCTGTCCTTCTCTTAAAACCCAGGGCTTAATCACTTTCTAAGCAAGTGTGACTCCCAGCTACTTCTGAAGGGTTAAACAAATGGATAAAGGGTAATAAATCTTCCCTCTTCACTTTCAATGAGTTTCAGAATGTTTTCCTCCCTAATTCCTACCCTGAGCCAACAATCACTGCTGACTTTAGCTAAGAATTTTATTTTTTAATTTTTTTATAGCTGCAATGTGAGTTTCCCATGCAGTTTTTATTAACTCTGTTTCATTGCAAGGCCTTGCAAGCAAAAATGTCCCTTATTTTTATTTGGAGAAATCTATTTCAGTGACAATCTAGCCTCAGGGCAGCCATATGTCAATCTATTTGCTTTTTTTTCTCCTGTTGAAACAAGCATGGGAAAGTTGCAAGACAAATGCCACACAGGGCAGGGCCCGAAGGAAGCAGCTTACCAACCCTCATCTTTAGGCAGCTCAAGACCAGAAAGCACAAGGGAAGTAATTGAAGGGAGGGTCCAAGGTATAAGGTGGAAGAAAATTCCTGTACGTTACCAGCCTTTATTCCTAACACAGGGAAGGCCTTAAGTTCTCACCACTTATCGACTTTCCCCAGAGCTAACATTATTTGGGATTACACTGGGAGGGTGGAGTATAATATTTACAATAAGAAACATGTCTTCTTAAAAAGACAATGGGAGCGAGGCGCCTGATATTTCTGGGTTGCCACCCCAGGGCTTCCTGAACTTTCTTCACTGTGACCCCTGAAGTAAAGCCAAGTCCTTCAGAGACAGGCACCTGAAGGTCGAGGGTAGAGATTATTAGAGATCAAACTTCAGAAGCTCACACTGCAAAATGGGGCCTAGCAGCTGGGCCACGGCAAATGTAAACATCCTGAGGCCAGGCTTGTCATCTGAAGCCTCCGTGGGTAACAGAAAACAGTATTTTAAACTTCTGAAGGTAAATTCTGAAAACAAATGGGAAAATATTGTAATAGGAAGGGAGCATGGGGGATAGGCTTGTGTTTGAATGAACCTGGCATTGTTCCAGATCTCCACACCTTTACATCAGTTCTCTTAATCTCGTTACCATGCAAAATTTATTTTCATCCTTTTATAAATGAAGATGGGGCTGGCAAGAGAATTAGCAGCCAAATAAACAGTACTATAACTCATGAGCTCTCTTCATCTAGCACGATTAGAGACAAGAACCCTTTCACTTTTACCAAGAGAACATTGGAAGGAACCCTAGAAAGAACCTGGTCTCACCTCTCATTTTTCAGCTGATGGGTAATAGAATAGAACAGGTTGTGGTTTTTGTAAATAAAGATTTATTGAAACATGACCGCAAATGTTCATATATATATTGTGTACCCTTTTACATTACAAAGGCAGAGTTGAGTAGTTGTAATTAAGATCATATGGCCTGCAAAACCTAAAATACATACTATCTGGCTCTTTACACAAAAAGGCTTGCCAACATGACTAGAAATCAATTTGAGAAGAATTGATATCTTAATAAAATTGAGTTTTTTAATACATGAATATGATATAATTCTCCATTTATTTGAATATTTTGTCCCTGCAATGTTTGTGTTTTTTTGGTGTATAAGTCTTACACATTTTTGTTAGAAATAAATTTGAGCATGTTATGGTCTTTGATATTATTCTAAATGGTATTTTTAATTTTATTTTTTTCTTGATTGCTGTTTGATATACAAATGCAATCGCTTTTGTATGTCAACCTTGAATACTGAAACTTTGCTAAACTTACAGATTAGTTCTAACAGCTTTTCGGTAGATTCCTTAGATTTGTCCACATAGATAAAAATGTCATCTGTGAATAAAGAATTGTATTGTCCCTTTCCTTCTTTATGCCTATTTTTCTTTTGCTTGCCTTATTGCACTGGTGTGACCTATAGTACAATGTCAATGGAAGTCACAAGAGTGAATATTCTTGTCTTTTTCGTGATCTAAAGGGGAAAGCAATCAATAGTCACCATGAAGGATGCTGTTGCTTTCTCCTTGAATTTTCAAGTCCTTCACCTTTTCATTTCTTTGTACCTTTCAACCAAATGATTTTTTGACTGACTGAATTGATGAATAAAAAGCCTAAGTAATCAGAGATGGGAATATTTACTAATTAAGTCCTGTCTTGGTTACTTGGCCTTTTTGACAGAGAAAGAGAGAGATGGGGGAGAAGAGGGGATAGTAGAAAGATGCCCCTACCAGCACTGTTGATCTTTTAAGAGAAAATATTGAGTAAGAGTGAAAAATAGCACAACTACTTTGCAAAACTTCTTTCTTCTGGTGGTTTCTTATGAAGTTAAACATACACCTGCCCTCTGACACAACAAATCTCCTCTGTGCATCTACATAAAAGAAATAAGTGCATGTGCCAACAAAAGACCTGTACATAAACTTTTATACCAGCTTTATTTATAATGCCAAAAATTATGTACAACCTAAATGTCCATCTGCAAGAATGAATTTTAAAACTTATGGTAGCTCTTCAGGCACTGTGACTTCAGGCATTCACAATGGTTCAGTGTTTGACATACTATTGGAGGCTGTCCTACAAATACAGCCTCTAACAAAACTAGGCGATAGAATTGTTTGCCTTTATACCAAGAAGGTGGGGAAAGCACCAAAATCTGCATGTGGCATGAGCCCAGGCCGACTTTGCAGAGTTCGTCCTGTGAGACCTACAGTTCTGAGTTTGTCTAAAATGAAAAACATGTCAGTAAGGGCATATCATGGACCCATGTGTGCTACATATGTCCAGGATCAAGTGTGCTTTCCTTATGGAGGAGCAAAAAAGTGTTGTGAAAGTAGTGAAGGCGCAAACACAGAGTCAGAAAGCTAAATTAAAAAATGAAGCTTTTGTGAGTAATAACGTTTTTTTAAAAATCATGGTCTATTTATACAATGGAATACTACTCAGCATTAAAAGTAATGAACTCATGGTAAATGCAGCAATGTGGGAAAACCTCAAGACCATTACACTAAGTGAAAGAAGCCAGACTCAAAAGAGTACATACTGTTGGGTTCCATGTATGTGAAGTTCTAGAACAGGTCAAACTAATCTAACAAATCAGAATAGTCATCATGTGGGGTGAGCAAAGGGGCAGGGATTAACTAGAAAGGACCATAAGGGGACTTCTGGGGGGAGACAAAATGTAAAGATTGACAGTAGTGGTGGATCCATGGGAGTATATATTTGTCAAAGCTCAAACTGTATATTTAGGATCTGCACACCTCACTGAATCTTAGTTAATCCTCAAGAAAAAATCCTATATAATAAAAAGCTAATATGCAAATTGTCCCCCCAGGAGTTCCACCAGGAGACCAGGAGTTCGACTGCTCGCTATGACGTGTGCTGACCACCAGGAGGCGGCGTGGAAAATGGCGGGCGACCGGTGGTGGTGGCGGGGTGCTGAGGGAGCGAGGAAAGGAGGAGGCAGGGAGGCCGGGAGGCAGGGAACCTGACTGGCCCTGATTCCTGGCCAAGCCTAGGGACCCTACCTGTGCATGAATTTTGTGCACCGGGCCTCTAGTGAATTTATAAAAAGCAAGCCAGCAGGGGAAAGGCAGAGCAGGAATGAATGAGTCTTCAATGATGCAATTTCAGACACTTGGATCCCTGGTACAAAGATCTGCTGGGGACCAAGTGACAGCACCTAGGAACAGCTTTGTATGTTGGAGTCAGGCATCACAATCTCTACCAACAGACACCCCCCAACAAATAAACATACAAACTAAACAAAAACTATGTGTGTCAAACAAACAAAGCTTCAAAATAAATTCCATATACCCTTTTCCAGCTGAATTGCAGGTCCTGGTCCTCCTAATCAGAAATTCAGGGGCCATCAATGTGAACCTCACATCACTTGGGCAGCCAGCCACCCAGACTTAAGGTACCTTTCCCCATCCATTTGCACCCTTGTTCATTCTTTCTATTTCCTGGATTCACTCAAATGTCCCATGCACTGCTCTAAATCATTGGACTACTTGACTAAATGACTAAATACAATCCAAGTAAAACATATACTGCAATGCTGGAGAAGTAAGGAATGCTCAGGAAAGGTCAAATACCACTACAACTTTCATTTCTGCCTTTCCCTTTAGTTATCTTTCAATCCCACTGGATTCTAAAGGGCACTTGGGGAACAGGGTCATGGATATGTTTTCTTGATTTTTCTAGAATTTCCGAATGAGCCATAGGAGACTCCTTGGAGATAAGAGACCAGAGAGTTGAGTTTTTCTCTGTGAGGGTCTAAATCCTCACTCAAGTTTGCCATACCCTAGAATTTCAGAGGGCTCTTGAACACCAATGTTTTATAAATAAACAAACTGATGCCCAAGATAGTAAAATTGACTTCGCCAAGACCCATAATCTTTGAGAAGCATTTGGGACTTTGTAACTTGCAGCCCCTGCCGCCTGGAACTTACATGCAGCCATCACATGCAGTAGGTGCTCAATAAATGCTTTTATGAAGTGTGTACTGGGTGGGGAGAAGGTGGCTCCTTTTCAGGGTAGTGACAAGTTCAAAATGTGATGTAATAAATTTGCTCACCTATACAAATGAAAATGTGTTGAATTGTGAGGATTTACTTTGATTTTTTTACAACTAGATTTTTTTCCAGGTTACACAGGGAAACTAAAGCAACTGAATTAAAACAGCTGCTTTAATTTCTACTCCAGGAAAGGCATGTAACAGAAGGGAAAAATCAGAGACTTGGGGGCTAAGTCACCCTAACTTCTGAGCTGGAACATGATACTTAAAACCGCTTCATATCTGTGGATCATAACTGCGTACATTGCAAGGTTATTGTGAAACCCCGAGGCTGTGCTCAGCATAATGCTTGGCACATAGTAGGATCTCAACAAACATGTGTTTTTAGTAAAAATAAAGCCTCCTTTGCCGAAACCGGTTTGGCTCAGTGGATGGAGGGTCGGCCTGCGGACTGAGGGGTCCCGGGTTCGATTCCGGTCAAGGGCATGTACCTGGGTTGCGGGCACATCTCCAGTGGGAGATGTGCAGGAGGCAGCTGATCGATGTTTCTCCCTCATCGATGTTTCTAACTCTCTATCTCTCTCCCTTCCTCTCTGTAAAAAATCAATAAAATATATTTTAAAAAAAAATAAAAAAAATAATAATAAAGCCTCCTTTTTCTCCAGGTACACGGGACCATTACCCATCACCTCCAGCCTATCACCCTGCCCTGATCCAAATCTATCCCTGGGTCAGAGGTTCAGAAGCGAAGTAGATCATAAGGGTTGTCTTAAGCCAAAGCAATGAAGTCACATTCTGGTCCCGCTTTAACTCAGGCCATTAGGGAACTGAAAAGAATGACACTTCAAGTATCAAGAGCAAGCAAACAAAAGAGTAGATGGCAGCCTGAGCTGCAAAATTCAAACCTAGACTAAGCAACGATTCCAAAACAGCCTCAAACTGGGGCACAACGAAACATTATGTAACCAGAAGGATCCTTTATTTATTCCATTGGCAAACATTTCCTACTTGGTTTTGTATAAACATGGGTGCAGAATTTCCTAGCAGTCGTATCTTCTGAGGGGCCAGCTATCATTACCCTGTTTAGTTCAGAAGGTTGACCTCATTGTTTTTAGCAGTTCACTTCTCCTCCTCACACCAGACACGTTGGTGAATTGGCTCCATTTAGGGATGAGGGTTTGGGTTAAATGTTTCTGGACTTAACCCAACAACACAACAAGGTCACGTTGTCCCAAGTAGCATCAGCAACATGAGAGAAACCCTTCTGCCTACGAACTTAGAGCTCAAGTAGTTCCTCAGCTTTTCTGAGAGGTGGAAAGAATGCAAAGATACATAAAGGCTTAATCCAGGTGGGATTTCGTTTTAGTAAGACCATGTGTGCATGAGGGAACTTGGTATGTTCCAGGAGCTATTCTAAGAACTTTACGGATATTAAATCAATGCAAGCACACACGCAATACTATATAAGAAACACTATTTTATTCCCAGTTTACAGATAAGGAAACCAAGGCACAGAGGATCAAGGTTAATAAATGGCAGATTCCATATTTAAATCCAGGCGTGTGAGCTTTACACTCTGTGGTCTTATCCACTATGCTACACTACCAAAATATAGGTCTTAGGTAAAGTCAAGTAGAACAGACTTGAACTCTGTCTTCTATGCTACCCTCAGCTCCCTACCTCACCAATATGCTCCTTTGAACATGACAATGAACAAGTACTGAGAAACACCATGTCCTGAGCTAGCCTATGAATTCAGAGCTAAATAGGACATGATCCTGTTCTTTAGATCTGCACTGCCTAAAACATTTGCCACTAACCACATTTAATTCATTAAAATTAAATAAAATTGAAAATTTCTTTCCTCAGCTGCGCCAGCCATATTTTATGTAGTGTACTGGACAGGTAGGTATAGATCATTTTCGGCACTGCTTGTACTAGTTAGCGTTTGAGCCAGGATTTGAACCAGGTTGTCCAACTCTAATGCTGACCCAAAATTTTATACCTCAGTGCTGTCTAAACACTGTATAATGGCATCGACAACCACTGGCCTGAGAGTCTGGCTTCTACCAGACTAAAGAGTTGTGTAAACTTGAACAACTCGTAGCTCTCGATGCTTTTGTTTTCTCAACTATAATAGGAGGAAGAAGAACCTGTTAATTTGTGTTTCTCTCCTATTCCAACTGTCTGTTATTCTATAAAACTGTGAGTCCACTTCTCTAAATGTCTAGACTCCTTCCAGGAATGATAGAGGCATATCTTAGAGATTTCATGGTATCATTCCTAATAGACTTTGGACACAGGCCCAATTTTAATGCATATCAAGATTCTGTGAAAACCTTCTCTATATCCTGACTGAAGTTAGGCTAGCTGATTTGGAGACTCATGAGTGAACACAGGGGCCAGAGTGTTCTTAAAGTCTAAAAGCCAAAGGAACCGAATGGGTTTTGCTACCTTCAGGGCTCTCAGAATAGAAAACAGCTCTCTTAGAGACTATGCCAAGCAAAGGTGGGAAACAGTCCATTTGGGAGTGGCAGGGGGGCCAGAAGAGAGCTTAAATAGCAAAACTATACATAAACATAAACATCAATGGTAGCGAGCAACAATGCTAATAATCAACATTTACTAAATGTGCACAATGCGTTAGGTTCTTGTGGCTGACATGGAGATGCACCACACAGATCCCTCTTCAGATAGGCCTTGCTGTCCAGCTACAGCCTCTAGCCACCGGCTCCTTCAGGGTCTGCCTCACCCACAGAGTCCCCAAGCCCAAGATATACCCTTTCTTGGGCAGCCCACATCAAATGACTAATCTAGGTAGAAATTTTTAAATATTTTTTATTGATTTTAAAGAAAGGGCAAGCGAGAGGGATAGTGATATAGAAACATTGATAAGAGAGAAACATTGATTGCTGGCTGCCTTCTGTATGCCCTCTACTGGAGATTGAGCCCGCAACCTGGGCATGTGCCCTAACCAGAAATCGAACCGGTTACCTCTTGGTTCATGGGTCAATGCTCAACTACTGATCCACACCAGGCAGGCTAGCCAGAAAGTTAAAGAATTAGTCATCTTGACCCAAAACTGGAGAGTTCAGGAAAGCTAGACTAGCTCCAGAGCTCAGGCTTCATCAGATCTGTACCACAAGTTGGCTTCTTTTTCTCAATCTTTAATAAATATGTTAAATCCCAAACTCTGTTTCACTTCCAAGAGCCTAAGACAAATTCAGTGTAAGAGTCAATGGTTATAGTAAGTACTGAGACCCAATCCATTCATCTGATAAAGGTCCTATTTTATTTTTAAAAAGAAGAAATGAAAGAAAAGATAGAAAAAGGAAGGAAGGAAGGAAGGAAGGAAGGAAGGAAGGAAGGAAGGAAGGAAGGAAGGAAGGAAGGAAAAGAAGAAATTAATAGAAATTATGTACTTCCTAAGATTCATAACTCACTGCCATAGCCCCAAGAAAATGGAATTTGGGACACTTTTGGACCATTACAGAAGTAGCAATCAGTCTTCTCCTCTCTGTTTCCACACTGCTGACAGACTTTCAGGTTCTACCACAAGAATGGAAAACATAGGCAATAAAGGAGAGACTTAAGATGAGTTGGAACATAAATCTCAGTAAGGTCAACTGACTGAATTTCCAGAAGTTTCTTTGTTTTTTGCTGTCTTCAATTTGTGGCACTGTTTTATATAAGAAAAATAATGACTGCGTATTGATATTTTACAATGTGACAAGCAAATGTGCTAAGAGTTTATGCATATTATATCAATTAACACTCACCACAACCCTAGGATAATGAGGTAGATATTATTGTTCAGCAACTACTAATCTGCCTTCCTCTTTTAATGGGAAAAGTATAATTATCCTCAATGTTGAGCTTGACCATATGACTTATTTGACCTTTGAAATGTGAATGTATGCAAGCAGAGGCTCTGACTGGGACTGATAAATGGTTTGCTTCATTCCCTTCTGTTCCAGACATTCCCTTCAGAGAACCACTTCTCTTTCAGCCTGGTACCTGTAGAGTAAATCTAAGCCCAATGTTCAGCCTTGAACAGAGCTGCCACAGTTGACCTAAGGGAGAAAAAACATTTATGTTTGTAAGCCTCTGAGATACTGGGGGGGGGGGGGGGGGGGGGGGGGGGTTGTTTGTTACACAGCATTATTGTAGTAAAAGCTGACTAATACAGATATGTTCTGTAATTATTCCCATTTTCAGATAAGGAAATTTAGGTATAGGAAAGTTAAGTGACTTGACCAAGATTACACAATTAAATTAGTGAAGAAGCTGAAATTTAAATCAAGCAATGAAATTCTAAAAGGGTGTCCTCAATTCCTGCTTTGTATTGTATAGTCAATGTTTAAGGTAAACATTGTGAATCGATTTTATGTGAAATATTAAGAGAGTTTTGAATTCTACCTCCAATTATGCTTCGGTTATTTTATATTCTAGGTCTACTTATGCAGTCTTAGATGGTAATATCAATGAGTAAGTTGGCATTTAATATGTAACTACTGTGAATATTTTAACCAAAGAAATGACACTTCAATGTCCAATCATTGATTCAGGAAATATGCACATTATTTTCATTCTCATAAAAGAGTGAGTTATTATTGAAAAATACCTGATTTTCTTATCAATGAGAAACTCCAGGCAGCTCTGTAACTGCAAGAGAAATGAGGAACAGGTTACAACAGGCATATCTCTAAGCCTGTGTGCTTTAAGGGATTTCAGCCTGTAAGTGAAAGGTATATAAACAAGGAACTATAACTTGCATTTAATAAAACTTTCAAATTAAGTAATTATATGCTTTCTTTTTAATTTTCCAAAGTGATGATCACAAAATCTTTCCCCTTGTTATTACACACTTATGCTCAAGCTTTTCCTATATGATACTGAAATATATACAATTATGCCAAATGATTTATGTGACACCTCCCCTCCCTGTTTTGTTTTTTTTTTTGTGTGTGTGTGTGTGTGTGTTTTAACTTACTGAATAGACTACAAGAAATTCTTGAAACTTCCTGGGGAATTTCAAGACCCCAACAGAACTTCCACGCACACCCTTCCTCAGTACAACTCCATCCATCATCCCCTGCCGCTGTGGCTGCTTTCACAGCCCTTAGAGAAGATAAACTTGTGACCCAAGCTGGGAACTTGGGACTGACTCACGCTGAGCAGTTGAGCAGTATAAAGGGCATCTGGTACTTTAATTTATTCCTTCAGACTTCCCACTGCCCTTTCCAGAAGCTTACTGCCACAGTCCTCGCGGCTCTTTCAACTCAAACCATTTATCCACCTCGCTAGAGACGCATAACTATCAAAGTTCCAAACCATTAGTTTAGATTCTTTCCAGATCCCTTCAGAGGTGCTGCCCTAAAGACAGTGACATGCAGTGGATGACCTCAAAGGGAACACGCCACAGAATACTTTTTGGAAAGATGACCTAGGACGGAAGAGCCATAGCAAAGAAAGGCGTTCTAAGATTCTGCCTCTAGTTGCCTGAAATGCATTTAACCTCTATTAGCCTGTGAACACCATGAACAAAATGGCGGTGCTAATACTGTTTCCCTCGCCTCCACACCGAATGAGCAAATTGTTATTTTATAGCTCTCCAGAGGATCCCCCATCAGTGGATTCCAGAAGGCAGCGAAAAAACGTAAAAATACATATTACAGCTACAATGTAAAATGAAATGTCTGCCAGTTTTATGGACTCAATACAAGGTCTGCTGTAAGCCCAGCACTGCCCGATGCATGATGGGAAGGCACAATAATAATGAAGCTTTCATCTCTTCCTTCTGGATGCCCCCAAAATCGTTATTCATCCAACAAATGAATGTAAGCAACAAGCTCAAGGTGTGTCCCGTACCCTGAGAAAGAATACAAGGGCAAATCCATCCCTATCTTAATTTCAAGGACTTTGCACTTTACAAAGGGAGAGAAAACTAACATTAAATAATTCTAGGCCCTGGCCAGGTAGCTCAATTGGTTAGAGTTTCATCCAGATATGCCAAAGTTGTGGGTTCAATCCCCAGTCAGGGCACATACAAAAATCAACCAATGGATCATAAATAAATGGAACAACTCTCTCTTTCTTGCTCTTTCACTCTCTACATTCCTCTTTCTCTCTCTAAAATCAATAAATTAAAAAATTAATAATTCTAGTACAAAACAGAAAGGATACGTGCCTACAAGAGACCCAGCTAATGAACCATGAGGGAATAAGGAAGAAGAAAATTACTTAGCAATAAGGGAGAATGAATTGAGGAGGGAACTTTCCACTGAGGAAGCTTTCAAGGTGGGTCTTAAAAGACAGGATGTGGATGCCTGCAGACGAAGGGAGAGCATCTGAACAGAAGAGAATGCTATTCAAATAAACAAAGGACACAAAGTGGGGAAGCAGAGCGAATGTATGAAAATAACAGTTCCCTTTGACTCAACTGGAGGGGACCTTATTGGCACAAATGGGAAATAAACTAGAAACAGTAAGTTGGGAGAAAATTTCAGAAGTCCCTGATATGCGGCCCAGGAAACTGGCATTTATTCAAAATCTCTTCTGCTGACTTCTGGGTGTTGTGAAGACAGATGGGCAATGATCCAGGATACGCTCCTGGTGTGACGAGAACAGCCTGCTTCTATCTAGTTGACATACTGGAGTTTCTGGACAAGATTTCATTCGAGGGGCCACGTAGGAAACCACGGCTGTCAGCAAATTGAAGCTGTGTGCGGGTTTTAAGAGGGTTGGGTGAGTCAGAAGATGCGATACCAAATGATGAAACTGGTAATAGCAGTGTGTATGATGGATTAGAGGGACGAGAGTGAAGACTTGAGAAGATGAATTAAGAGGTGATTGCAACACTCCCAGGTAGAGGTACTGGGGGCCTGAACTCAAGCAGAGGGGTGTGGGCGATGAGGCACTTACAAGTACTATTTATGGGCCTTGGAATCTAGTGGCATACACCAGGGAAGTCAAGGGTTTTGAGCCTAAAATGTGGGCTTCTGTCAGTAGAAATAGAGGACACAGAACACAAAACACAGCCGGAAGTAGGGGAACCAAATTCTGTTTGGGAAATAGTAAGTTTGGGATTCTGGCAAGATTTCCAGAGGGCAAATAGTGAGAATATCTTGGTGAGGATATCTTGTAGGTAGTTGGGGTAAAATGTCTCACTGAGTAGACACACACATAAAAGATGAGCATATTAAACAGCTCATCATATGCAGGAGGGTATTTTTTTTTAAATAAAGTCATATCAGATCTCATTTAACTATCTGCTTTCCTGGTTTATCTTTCCGACCCCAAAACATGACAGGTGTGCAAGATTTGCTCCTTATTCATCTACTCAGAGATCTTACTTAGTACCAGCTTTGAAAATCCACAGTCCATATCCTTATCTCTAGCCCCGTAGCTGCATCTGCCTGCCAGAGCTCAGTAAACACACCAGATGGTCTTTGCATGTCCATTTCCTCATGTGAGATATGGGGTCGTAACAAACCTACAGCACGGGATCTTTTTTGAAAATTAAATGTGTCCAATAAATAATTATTATCAGCATTATTATATGTTAGGCCTTGGGCTTTAGGAATGTAAGTAAGAATAAGATACCATCCCTGACTGCAAGATGCTCAAAGTCCAATGTGAGGAGAAGATGGAAGCAACAGGATGATTTTTTTTTTAATATATTTTACTGAATTTTTACAGAGAGAAAGGGAGAGGGAGAGCTAGAAACATCGATGAGAGAGAAACATCCATCAACTGCCTCCTGCACACCCCCCACTGGGGATGTGCCCGCAACCAAGGTACATGCCCTTGACCAGAATCGAACCCGGGACCTTTCAGTCCGCAGGCGGACGCTCTATCCACTGAGCCAAACCGGTTAGGGCTACAGGATGATTTTTCACTATCTTATCGAATTACCTTTTCTAAGGTATGACTCTTCTACATGATTGGAAGCCTTGGACAAAATAAGCTTAATATTTTCTTGAATAACCCTTTGGAAAACATACCTTATTTCTTTTTTTGTGTGTTTTTTACTTCTTTCAGGAGACGGTGTACTAAATAATTATGTTTTCATAGAATAAACCTTTTAATTCCAAGAGTCAGAGATTTTTACTCAACTGACTACACTTCAAAAGAATGATATTATTATTAATAGCCTAATATTTAACACCTACTGAAAGTCCTCATCCTTATATATGTGGATCCACCCCTCCCCCCTCTCTCTTTTACACACACACTCATCTCTAACTGTCCAATGCCTGTGTACTCAGAGACCTGAAAAAAGCACTGAATCTAGAGCCAAAGGCAAAAAAAAAAGTAAAAGAAATTCTAGCCTCAACTCACCTTTAAAATAGGAATAGGTATATTAATTATCCTTGCCACGCCTCAGCCTACTCACCTATAAAACGTGTGTACTAGACTGTGGCCCCCCGTCCTGGTGGATCCTAAGACTCCCACGTAGGGACATGTGTTAACATTCATATTCCTGGATTCCAGTCTGCACCTGCTGACTGGAACTTCCACGGAAGAAGCCTGGAAATCTGTTCCTTTCAAAAAGCACTCCAGGGGACTATGATCACCAGCCAAGTTTGGGAATCCCTTTTCCAGTTCTGATTCTTGCACATTAGACATACTCCTCTCCAAAGAGCCTCCGATGGCCTGGGGCCTGGGATCTGAGGCAGAGAGAGCAAGACACTTCTAAGAGAGAAGCTACGATAATGGACAGAGTCTCTTCCCTCCCTGCTTTGTGCTCAGAAACCCGCTTTCTTCCCACTTCCCAACTGTGGTTTCTGATCAACATAAATGGTTCAGCCATTTGTAATTCTTTCACAAGACAGCTAAGAGCAAAGAAAACACTTTGATTATTTTGATACCTCTTAAGGACTTAAAGCCAGCTTTGAACATGTGACACCAAATCTCCCTCATCAGATAATATTGTTGCAGTTGCTGAATTGGATTTGAATCAGATGCCTATCTTCAATTGTTTCACTTACTCAACTGTGTTATTTTAAAATCTTATTGAGTCCTCCCTGTTTACATAAAGATACATTTAAGGAATTATCCTCAGCTTTACTGGCTTTGATCAAACCTCTTCTCTAAAATGCCACTTTCCTGGGGCTTTCACTCCATCAGCTTAAGATGAAACTTCTTCCCGTTCTCCCGGGGGAGCTCCGGGGCTGAGCTTGGCAAAGTCTGGGGCAGGGTTTTTTGTAAAAGAGCAAAATCACCTGTAAGAGCTTCGGAAGGCAGAAAACTTCCCACACTCTGATCTAATTCCCAGGAAATGTGTTTATGAGCCATGCATTTCCCCCGGATCACATGACTGGGTACCAATACACAAGCAAACAGAATCCCTCAAATTCTCTAGAAAACTACCTTTGAAGCGAGATGCTGGGTTGTAGCCTGGGAAACCTGACCTCAAGGAGTCCCATCTTTCTGGTTAAGGGCTTGCAGCCTTTGGAATATGACTGCCTGGCTCAGTCTCATGCTAGCTATGTGACTTTAGGCAAGATACTCATGCTTTCTGTATCTGCTTCCCAGTCTGAAAAATAATAATAATAATATACTTGCAAAGTTTAAATCAGATAGGGTAAAAAAGGCTGAAAAGGAATCCTGGCACATGGTAAATACCCCGTGACTGCTAGCTATGATTTCTTCTTGCAGGGCTTTAGCATTTGAGGCAAAATCATCAAACAGAATCCCTATTCCACATCGTTCCCACCACCTCAGCAGTGGTCAGCTGTCTTCTTAAATGGTTGATTCTGTCTTACTAAGAAGGCTACATGAACAATTGACACTTTCATTCTTCTTTGGAAAAAGACTTGAAAGACCCCCATTCTTGGATGGCTGTTACTCTTCATTGGAGGTCACACTTTCGTTTGCACTCTTTTCTGTAGCTGAAGGGACACCACTAGCCAGGTCCCAAGTGTTCCGTTGCAATTTTCTATTATGAAGTCATCGCTAATAACGTTTGCACAACCACAGAGTCAGAACACCTTTGCTCCAGCTTGTCCTCCTGCTGCCATCCTGGAGGTGAGAGATAAGAAATTCAACTTCAGTTGACCTCAGTGGCTGGCGTCCAGTAGACATCCAACAATTAAAATCTGCCTTCCCAAACAAAGACACTCAGACTGTGTGGCATGGTACTCTGAAACATTATCAATTGATCTAAGAGTATCCTTTAAAAGGACAAGGAAGTGAAAAGGAAGGAAGAGAAGGTTAGGGTTGGGGATGTTTTGCCATAAAAAGCTGGGTATTATTCCATCTGTTAGAATAGAAGACATGAGTATGAAGTGGTAGGCATTTAAATAGAATGCATCTGCTCACACCCAGATTCAAGCCTTTGAGGTAGAGGAGAAAGCACAGAACCGTAAGCCATTTTCAAGAAAACGACAGATTCTAGATCAGTTACTTGACAAGGGAGAGTGACAAGTCAAATGGCCAGGTACATTTAAGCAGGCAAGGCATATTCTGTACAGAAAGGCTTGGCCACCACCATCTTGCCATAGGCCCTCACATACTCATTTCCCACTGAGTACGATGGCCCTGCATTCAATCAGGTGAGGAAAACCAAACTATGCAGAAAGTCATTTTGCTGACAAAGCTTCCAGAAGGAAAGAAACTTATCACTAGCATGACAAACTCTAAAATTTCATTGATTTAAAATCTGGGTGTTGCCTGGCTAGTGTGGCTCAGTGATTAAGCATTGACCCATGAACCAGGAGGTCACGGTTTAATTCCTCTTCAGAGCACATGACCAAGTTGTGGGCTCAATCCCCAGTAGGGGGAATGCAGGAAGTAGCCGATTGATGATTCTCTCCCTCTCCCTTCCTCTCTCTGAAATCAATAAAAACATATTTTTTTAAAATCTGGGATGTTGTCCCAGCTGGTTTGGCTCAGTGGATAGAGTGTCAGCTTGTGAACTGAAGGGTCCCAGGTTTGATACCAGTCAAGGGCACATGCCCAGGTTACAGCTCGATCCCCAGTAGGAGACATGCAGGAGGCAGCCAGTCAATGGTTCTCTCTCATCATTGATGTTTCTATCTCTCTTTCCCTTCCTCTCTGAAATCAATAAAAATATATTTTTTAAAAAATCCGGGGCATTAAGAGTAGGACAATTTTTTCTAAAACATGATTTGGGTAGGGGGTAGAGTGTTGGGCAGAAAAGGGGAAGGGGACTAAGAAGTACAAACAACCAGTTATAAAATAGGTAATGGGGATTTAATGTACAGCATAGAAAATAGAGCCAATCCTATATAATAAAAGGCTAATAAGCAAATTGACCGAATGGTGGAACAACCAGTCACTATGACACACACTGACCACCAGGGGGCAGACACTCAACGCAGGAGCTGCCCCCTGGTGCTCAGTACGCTCCCACGGTGCGCTCCCGGGGAGCAGGCCTAAGCTATCAGTCAGACATCCCCTGAGGGCTCCCCGACTACAAGAGGGTGCAGGCTGGGCTGAGGGACCTCCCCCCAAGTGCATGAATTTCATGCACTGGGCCTCTAGTAATATAATAATTTTGTATGCTGACAAATGGTTACTGGATTTACTGTAGTGATCACTTTGTAAGGCATATAAATGCTGAATCACTGTTATACACCTTAAACTAATATAATATTGTATGTCAACTATAATTAAAAATAAATTTAAAACATGATTAGGACAAATGATCTTGATTTACTTCAGAGCCATGTGTAATTAAGCTACAATTATGTTACTTTCCCTCAAGCATTGAAAAATAGAAAATCACTATTAGTGAAACATAATGTTCAAAGTACATGGCAAAGAGTTGCCTCTTTATGGAGTTTTTATTACATCCTGTTCACTGGGACACTAAAATCTCAGCCTGTTCCCAAACTTAATTTCACTGTCAGATATCTGATATTCAGAAGAAATGTAATGAACCTTCAATATTTACTTCATACCTGCGAGAGAGAATAAACAGTTCTACCCATGAAAAATATGAATCATTCAAAAGAAAATTCTCCATGATAGCTTAATCTTCTCTGTTTCAACATATTTGTAACTGATATAGCTTCAGGAAGTAATGAAGTTACACCCATCGTAGTTTTAACTGAAAAGGCCTGTGGCATTCTGGGTGTAGTCTCTTATCAATGTTACTTTGGGGAACAAAATAGCTTCTGGGTAATGCCAGTCTTCAAAATTGCTAATTCTCTGCCCCAAATGAGTGGTTTAATTAATGTAAAAATCTCCAATATAGTGCATTCCATTATACTATGGATATGATAAAATAAAAAAAAAAAGCTGTCCTTTAAATTTCAAAATATCCAATAAGAAAGGTGTATTTTTTTAAATCAATAAAGGTGGCACAGGTAGCAAAGAAAATAACATATGTATGAAATTTTACTTATGCAGAGTTTATTCATACATGCTTACTTTTTAGTCTAATCTGTATTCTAGGCAGAAACACAGTCTAATATCTCAGATACCTTTTTCCATTCTCTGGATGTTTTTGATGGCCATCTCTGTCACCGGGACTGTGCCACCACAGGAAAGCGTGTCTGTTCTTGGCCTGGCACAGTTGGTAAATGGATCAAGAAGTTAAGGGAAACATAAGCAGTGCACAGTTTTGCGTGGAGAAAAAATGAGTCACAGATCTCTAAAGAATGTAGTACTTAGAGAAGGCAATAAGCAATCTGATTATAGATTTGGAAAGGGGCGGGGGAATGAAATGGTTAAAGTAACCGAGACTGGCCCCTCGGGGTGGTTGAGTAATATATGGAGTGTTATTAGATCAAAGTTCTCTATCTCCAAGGAGAAAACAACCCGAAATTGGCTTTAAGTCAGTCCAGAAAGATGTCAGCTTAGCTTTTAGGATAAATTCTTGGTGTATAAATTGATACATATCATATTAGGTTACAAAGAGAAGTCTTGTAATCCCCCTCCCAGGAGATGCCTGAGACAGGAATGCGCATGCGCATGACCACTTGCGTGGCCGATTCACCCAGAGCCAGAGGAATAAACTAGATGGTTTCCCTGGGTCCTTTACCGGCGCAAGTCTTTCTAATAACTCAACAAACACGAGGCTGTAGAAGTTTCTTCTCTGTCCTCTGTTCAGCAGTGTTGGCAAATTCCAAATACTTTTTAGATTTTACAAGGACATTTTACAACCAATCAGCACCTCACAGATGGGATAAATACCTGCCTTTTTCTTAACGTGGTAAATAACAACGCAGTTTAAAGTAGATCCAGAGCTCCTAGCAATGAAAAGAATTGGTTAAAGAAAAAAAAAAAAGCACCACTTGCAGGAAGCACCCCACCAGCTAGAAGACCAATAGCCCAGGAAATCTCTTCCTTCTCTCACAAGAAACCCAGTGGGAGGACACCCCATCTCAAGAACTCAGTATAGTCAGCACTTGGGGAAGAGAGTGAGCAGACCTAGCATTTGCAAAGGAGGTTCACTGGATTCACACAGTCAGCCTGCTGCAGGAAGTGCGGGTCAGCCTTAATGCTTCTGGTCCCAGGGGAAAGTTGTCCATGTGCCAGAACATGCAGGGAAAAGAAGGGGAAACTATCTCCTTTTCTGTCACTGCTATGAACAATGGAAAAAGGGATCCCATGCTAAGGCCTGTCGAGAGCTGCTCACTTCTCACGCTCAGTCCAGACCTGCTCCTGCCATGCTACAGAGGCATGGGTGGGACCACACACTTTTTTTCTTATTAAAAATATACCTTTCATTGTTTTATTCCCATACGCACACCCCTCCCCTTTGGCAACCATCAACTTGTTCTCTGTATCTATGGGTCTGTTTCTGTTTTGTCTCATTTATCATTTATCTGGGGTGTTTTTTTTTTAGATTCCACATATAAGGGAGATCATACAGTATTTCTCTTTCACTGTCTGATTTATTTCATTTAGCATAATACCCTCTAGGTCCATTCATATTGTCACAAATGGCAATATTTAATTATTTTTTTATTGTTGAGTTTTATATATAGACTAGAGGCCCGGTTCACAAAATTCGTGCAGGGGGGAGGGGTCCCTCAACCCACCCTGCACCCTCTTGCAATCTGGGACCCCTCAGGGGATGTCTGATTGCCGGTTTAGGCCCGATCCTAGGGGGATCGGGCCTAAACCGGCAGTCAGACATCCCTCTCGCAATCTAGGACGACTGGCTCCTAACCGCTCACCTGCCTGCCTGCCTGATCACGTCTAACCCCTCTGCCTGCCTGCCTGATTGCCCCTAACTGCCTCTGCCTTGGCCCTTGCTGCCGCAGCTTTGTCCAAAATGACGTCCGGCAGGTCGTTCAGCTGTCCGGTCTAATTAGCTTATTACACTTTTATTATATATATATTCTGTATCCATCAATAGATGAATGGATATTCATGTAGGTTGCTTCCATATGTTGGCTATTACTAGTAATGTTGCAATGAACATAGGGGTACATATATCTTTTCAAATGACTGTTTTTGTTTTCTTCTGGTAAATACTCAGAAGTGGAATTGCTGGGTTTTATGGCAACTCTATTTTTAATTTTTTGAGGACTCTCTGCACTGTTTTCCATAGTGGCTGCACTAATTTACAATCCCACCTACAGTGCACGAGGGTTCCTTTTCACATCCTTGCCAGCACTTGTTTGTTGATTTATTGATGTAGCCAATCTGACAGGTGTGAGGTAATATCTCATTGTGGTTTTAATTTGCATTTCCCTGATGATTAGTGATGTTGAGCATTTTTTCATATGTCTGTAGGCCATCTGGCTGTCCTCTTTAAAGAAGTGTCTATTCAGGTCCTCTGCCCATTTTTTTTTTTTTTTTTTTTTGAGATTGAATTGTTTGTTTTGGTGTTAAGTTAGTTGAGTTCTTTATTTATTTGGCTAATAACCCCTTATCAGATCTATCTTTGGTGAATATATTCTCCCATTCACTTTTGTAGATGGTTTCCTTCACTGTGCAAAAAAACACACTGTTAAGAATAAAAGAAATTTAGAAATTACCCAATTAAAAATACACACACACACACACACACACACACACCCCACCAGCTAGGAAGACCAATAGCCCAAGAAACCTCTTTTCCTTCTTTCATAAGAAAGTCACAACCCAGGCAAGAACCCCAGTGGGAGGACAGCCCCATCTCCAGAACTCAGGACATTTCCCCCAGTTTACCCTGCACTGAAATGAGACCTGCATCCTCTCCATTTCCCAGTGACACCAGCATCTCTCTGTTTAGAAAGAGATCTCAGTGATCCGCCTTAATGACTGGGCTTCCAAACAGCTTTTGGCTCCACCGCAATTATGCCTTAAAAACCCCACACCCAGTTTGTGTTCTAAGCCATAGAATTTTTTAAGACAGTTAAATCAGAAATCTTGGATCCACATACTCTGCCACATAAATCCTGTACAGGAAAATTAACTCCCTGCTAGAAAGCCCCACGCTGTGCCTAGGTGCGTCACTGGTCTAGTCTCTGATTTTTTTTTTTAATTCTTCCATTCTTTTACTTCTTTTCTTGGTACTAAATGAAAAAGCAGAGAGTTTTGTGATCACCAATTTGAATGGAGAACCCCCTGTAAAAATTCATATCATGTGAAAAGAAATTACCACAATGCTACCCGTTGAAATAAAAATGGAAACTTTTAAAACTGGTACTAAGCAAAGACAACAAAGGTGTCCCCTTTCAGAGTTGATAAGAGATCGCGAGGCTGAAACTCTGCACAGCACTTTGAACACTAGAAGCCGTCCTCTCAGGACCTCATTCTTTTTTCAAAGCAAAGAGCTTTGAAAGCTTGCTAGACACCAAGCTGGCTCCATCCATCCTTTACGATGTTTTTGATCCATGACACTCCGAAAACAATTACTCTCATAATCAAATACATGTTGATTAGTTATAGTTTTCTATAAATAAAATTGACACACAAAGATACTTTTTGAAGTGTATCAATATTAGGAGGAAACAAAATGGCTCTGAGAATGAACCAATCCTGCACAAAAGTCATCTTTAAAAAAAGATTTTTTTAAAAAGAGGAAACATATATTTTTGTTTGAAAGCTCACAAAATTAGAAACCAGGCAGGTCAATAAATTTTTTTCCAAACCACCTTCTCTACCCCTGGAAAGCATTTTATGAGATAATGAAAACCTCTAACATTGAGTGATGTGATTAAGTAATAAAAGGCTGAATTTTCCTTCCAATGGAACTCCACAGGGTGCTTCCTATAGCTCGGCAAAGGTCTGCGCACGGAGTTAACTATGTGTTGGTGTAACACCAGATTACAGGTATTTGTTAGGGGAGATCCAAACTGAGCTTTTCCCCTAGGCTGCTGAAACAACAGCTTCATTCTCTGTCTAATGGGCTCTGTGCGCGGCCTGCACGGGCGCATTGCCTCCACCTTGAGTCTCCCAGAAAAGCAAACTTGCACACTTGCAGGCTCCTGAGTCGCCCAGGAGTGCTGCCTGGGGGAGAGAGCTTGCATGAAGACCAACTTCCTCTCCACGTGTTTCACAGCGGACTGTGGGCTCAGACACTGCAGATATGCCAGTCCGCGAAGGGAAGCCGTGCGGCCCACCCTCTGGGAAGGCAACACGTCATGGACAATGTGCTCCTTCCCTCTGGAGGGACGGTGTGGGCACACAGGCTTGACCCAGACCGCTGCTCTGCAAGTTCCCGGGAACAAGCAGGTTAAGCCAGCTCATAAATCAACCCCCAAGCCCCGGCTTCATCACCCTACACCCTGGACTCTCAGAGCTTTGCAGCCATCTGAAAATTCTTTAATGGGATTACCCTGATGGACGCAGAATTCCTGGAATCTGTCAGTGTGAAAGCACTGCTCCAACCACGTCCACGCGAAGGTGCTTTCTTGGCTCCTCTTCACATTTTCCTCCTAATATTCAAACTTTGTGTTCTAAATCCTCCCATGAAATCTTTCCGCCAGGAGAGACTTGTGTCTGTGTGTATGGTGGGGACATTAACTTCATTTTTGAAAGCTTTTTCTTTTGAAATATTTCAAATTTAGAGAAAAGTTGCAGATCTTAAATACCCTTTGCACCAATTCAAAAAAAAAGGAACATTTTGCCATGTTTGTTTAATGCCTTCCTCTGTGTGCATGTGTGGATAGAATTATTTCTGCCCCATGTGACAGTAGGCTGCGTGTCTGATGCCTTACTCTGTAATACCTCCATGTATTTCCCAAGAATATAGAGTCTCTTACATAATCACAGGACAATTATCAAACATAAGAAATTGGACGTTGATGTAATACGTTGTTATCTAATCTATAGTTAACATACAAATTTTATCATGTGCCCCCAACGGTGACCTTTATAACAATTATTTTTTAATTAAAGGTTTCCGCCTCCTTAAGATTGCTTTTTGGAATGCTGATTTTAAACGAGTTATTGGAAAACAGGGTACTCATAGGGAGCCGTTAGCCCTTCCCCCTTTTCTGTCTCAGAGATTCAGGTGAGGGGCCTGCTTCAGGAGGGCAATCTTGGGGTGTTCCCGTGGCTTCATTTGAATTAAGCGTGGTAGGTAGGAAGGGCCCAAGCATAGGGACTAGTCGCTTGATCACCCACTGTCTCCCATTGAAGCAAGAATTTGCCTGCCATGTATGTTCCATTCTCCCTTAATTACCTGTAAATGGCCTACTTCCTTTGAAATCCCATCACTGCCCCTCACCCCCATTTTCCTTTGTCCAAAATAGCATATATACACAAGTTTGCCTCACTGTCGGGAATGTTCATGTTCATGTCAATCCCCCATGCACAAGTATGAAAATTTTGATTTTCTCCTGTTAATCGGCCTCAGTTAATGTGATGATTCATTAGCTCACTTAGAAGAATTTAAATGGTGGGAGGAAAAGTATTTCTTTAGCCCCCATAATAGAATATCCCTCAATTTGGATTTCTCTGATATTTCCTTGTGATTAAGTTCATGGATCACATCTGGGGCTGGAATGCTACATAATGATGTGCTGTTCCCAAAGCATCCCATCTCAGGACCCAGGATTCCCCTGTGCCCCTCTGTTAATTTCTATCACTTGGTTGAGATGCTGTTCTATGTCTTCACTGCCTCGTTAACTATTTTTCCTTCTGTGCTTTTAGATAGCATGAGGTTATATAAGTATTCTGTTCTCCGATGACCCTCCACCTCTGGATTTAGAATCCACTGATGATACCAGAGTGGATCCATTTTTATTCTAGTGGTCTTCTTCTTCAACCCCAGGACCCCCAAAAAAAGGAGAAAAGGGAGAAACATATACACTACCGACGGGCCAGGTTTGCCACAGCATGGCTTCCTTTTGTCCTAGTTTCTCCAAGGCTTCCATCCCCAGAGGTGAGAGTCCAAGTCTGAAATTACCACGCCATCTTCCCTGCCTTTGATTCAATATCAAGCATTTTTCACGATGATTACATGCAGTCACTAGTCCAGGGCATTTCCTCCCTTTTGTTTAAATTGCTTCTAGAATAAACATCTCAAAAACTTAGGATGGCGGCCAACGGAAGATAATGTCTCAGGGGAAAACATTGGAATCCTCACAACTTGCATCAGTAAAAAGCAGAGGAAAATGACAAGTTGCCATTTACTTTCCAAAGAAATTACACTCCGTGGTGAAGTTTCTCACCTTTAACGATGGGGGGGGGGGGGGCGCGGGGGGGCAGAGCAAGTCCCCTGAATGTGCTGCCTGGCATGCAGATAATTTCCAGTTTGTCACCTCCCCTTTACCTGCCTAAAGAGATTCAGACAGAAAAAGCTGCTTCAGAAACGAAACCTTAGCATATCCACCTTAGCTGTTCACTTTAGTGTTATTGGGGGAAGTGGGGTTCTAGGGGTGCCGCTGGAATAAGCATTTCTGGAGGCCTCCACAGGAGGATGCGCTATATAGGCAGCTTTATTACCATGGAAGTACATCCCTGGGTTTCCAAAGTCCTATTTCCCTTAGTCCAGTCATAGAGGAAGTGTAGCTGGGGTTTCAATAGAGCTAAAAGCGAAGCCAGTGTCCAGTGTTTCCATCCCATGTTGGAGCTGGGTCCAGTACAGCACCAGGCTAGTTGCAGTCCATCAGTCCATTGTGTGTGGGGATCAGCATGGCTGTGGGCCACATGGGAGAATGCCAGGAAGCCAAGCATGAGCCATGAGCCAAGGTGCCAACAGGAACCTAGAGTGTCAGAAAGCGAGCTTCTTTGTTCAGGGAATTAAGTATCCCAAATCTTCACACACTTGCAGTGGCCACACCCACTCTGGCTGATCATCTCTGTTCCTAGGTGTGATTGACAGGCAAGTACTTTCTCTATGTCATCCCAACTTCACTGGGTATGCATCTATCTTCCCTCTGTTGGCTCCCTCCACCAGTGTTATGCAGGGAATATGCCTATAATGCCTGGCCTTCCCTTTGCTTCTTTCCTATTATTAATAACTAGCTAATTACAATGCTATCAAAACCTGATTTTTAATTATCAAGAGAATATTATACTACTTCACATGAAATGAAAGAAAGTGGAACCTACTGGATAGGGATCTATCACTTACCCGCTCCAGGATTTATCTTATTCACTAAAAATAAACATATTTCCTTGAGAACAGATGGGAACTGTGAAGTGACAATTCATTCCCCAAGAAAGCATGTTACTTCCCAAAAGGCAAATTCTCACTTCAAGGTGTGGAATATCCATATGCATAAAAAAACAACAACAACACTCCAATCTGTAGGCAAGAAAGCCTACTAAAGTGAGGATTATTCTAATAAAACCAGAATTTGACTGAAAATAAAAAAATAACAAAGACAAAGTGACCAGGTCCAACATACAGATGCTGATATGGTTAGTGCTGCTTCCTCATTACTAATCAGAATCTGACAATATGAGTGACAGCTTGTCATCTAATGAAGATTTGCTTTGTCTTTCTTGCACTGGCATGTACAGTTGACCTTTGTATTAGCATTGTAACTAGCTAGTTGACCCTTGTGTTACCATTGTAACTAGCTAGTTAATATTAATAATAGGAAGAGAGCAAATGGGAGGCCAGACATTATACTAGTAAGCATGGTCATCTGGGCAGCTTCACCAGGAAGCTGCAAGCTTCAGATTCCCCAGGAACCACCTGCAAATCATTGGGGAAAGAAATCAAACAAAGGGGAAGATGGGCACCTGGGCAGTGAATTCAGAGTGACACAGGGAAGGTGCTTGACTGGCAGTCTGTTACCAGCGAGATGATAAGACTTCAGTTCTTATATTCTTGAAGGAAAGACTTTAATCAAGAGACAAAGTGCGGCAAAGCAGAGTTTATTGGCTGGAGCAAAAACATACTCAGGACAGTGGAACAAGGAAGGGCTTAGCATAGAAGTCAGAGAAAAGAGGGCCTTGAAGACAGGTTCAGGGGGTAAGTTCAGGACCAGCTGCTGCTACTCATTGCTCCCCTGGTTGCAGGTCTCATGTGGTCCCTTAGACTTTAGAAGATGTGTGCCTGTGGGGAAAGGAGAAGGGAAAGGAAATAGCACAGCCATGCTCCCCAGAGGGAGGATGCGCTGGGTCCTTCATCCTGAGGGCCTTCGTCTCTCTCTTGCAGGTGGAAATCTTAGAGGAGGTCTCAGAGAGGGTCCCAATAGAATATTCATCAGTTCCCCCGATGTGCTCTTTCAGGGTCATGGTCTCCACCAACTGGTCAGCACCAGGGCCAGGTGTCATTGCCAATGCAGCTGGTCCTAAGACACCCCATGGTATCACTTGTCTGGCTTTGCTACTTTTCTGGGCCTGGAGCTGAAATACAACTGAAGCCTAGACGTTATCTTTAGGGAGGAAAAGATCAGGGGGTCTAAACTGCATGAGCAGTGATATCTAGGGGAGGAAAGGTTACCCTGCAGGCAAGATTCTTTTTTTTCTCAGTTTTGCCCCTTGCTAGGCATTCGGGGCTTTCTGCCCTGTTGATCTTCTATACCTGGCCCACCGTCCTTGCTCTGGTCATGTCTTATGTCTAACTGCCTATTACAACTCTAACCCAGAAAAAAGGTAATTGGCTGAGGGGTGTGAGTGGAGCCACCATTGCAAGTTTGAGAAATCCTGAAGTATTAATTGGTTAAGCTCCTAGCTATAACCCTGAAACAAAGAGTTCTCTCTCTCTCTCTCTCTCTCTCTCTCTCTCTCTCTGTTTGTTAATTCTCATTCAAGGATATTTTTTCCATTGATTTTTAGAGAGAGTGGAAAGGAGGGGGAAAGAAAGAGGGAGAGGGAGAGAAACATTGATGTAAGAGAGATACATTAATTAGTTGCCTCCCACACACACCCCAACTGGGCCAGGGATCAAACCTGCAACCCAGATATGTGCCCTTGACCACGAAGCAAACCCATGACCCTTCGGTGTGTGAGCAGATGCTCTAACCACTTACCCACTGGCCAGGGCTCTCTTGCATTCCTATTTCCCACTTGCTCTGTAACCTTTATTCGCCCGTGCACTAGCCTGCCATATGGCCTTAAGCAGCCACATGGCCCATGGCCATGCAGACCCCACACACAATGGACTGCAGCTGGGAACACAAGCTAAGCTAGCCAGATGCTGACTGGACTGTGCTTTAATATGGAGCAGAAATTCTGGGCAGTGGCTTGAATTCTAGCTCTGCTGAGGACAGGGCTGGACTTTTTCCATGGTGAGATGGAGGGAGATGGGACCTTGGAAAGGAACCTCCTTAATCTTAAATCATCAATAAAGCTTTCCATGGTACCTCATCCTCCAGTGGGGGCCTCAGGAAATTCTTTTCTCCAAGGCACCCCAAGAACCGAACTTCTACCAGCAGCAGGTGGGGACAGAGAGGGCACCCCACCGATAACACTTGAACAGCATGTTTGAACTATGTGGGTCCATTTACATGTGGATTTTTTCAATAAATATGCACTATAATGTAAATGTATTTTCTCTTTCTTATGAGTTTCTTAATAACATGTTCTTTTCTCTAGCTTACTTTATTGTAAGAATACAATATATAATACATATAACATACAAAATATATGTTAATTGTTTATGTTATCATTAAGGCTTATGGTCAACAATACTAGTTAGGTTTTGGTGAGTTAAGAGATATATGCAAAATTTTACTATGTTAGAGGTCAACGCCCCTAACCTCCATGTGTAAAGATTCTCCACCAATATCCCAGCAGGTCAGCCAAGTAAAAAAGACTATACATCAACTCATAGACTGAAAGCATATTGCACCACAGTGTATGGAATCCTATCATGTCAGATCTTACTGTATTTTATTTTTTATTTTTAATGTGTTTTTTATTGCTTTTTTTTTCTTAGAGAGAAAGGATGCAAGGAGAAAGACAGAGAGAGAGAGAGAGAAAGAGAGAGAGAGAGAGAGACATTCATGTGAGAAACATCGATCATCAATTCCTTGCGTCCAGGACACACCCCTACAGGGGATCGAGCCCACAACCCGAGCATGTGCCCCAATCAGGAATTGAACCAATGACCCTTCAGTGCATGGGACAATGTCCAACCAACTGAGCCACACCGGTCATGGCAGAATCTTTCTGTATTTTAAAGCTAGAAGCAACTTAGATATCATTTTATGGCCCTTTCATTTTATAGACAATGCAACAGGGACAGTGTTTGAATACATGTTTATTGAACCTGTTTAAATATCTATTTGTTTAAAGAATCCGTGGCAGATTCCTACTTTGTGGCAGAAACATGGCCAGGGCCTCGATATATAGTTGGGAACAAGATAGATATAATCCCTACCCTCACAAATATTGACCCTACTTGTGCAGTATTTATTGCTGCTAAAAGCATCATAGTTTATTAACAACTTTTATATAGATCAGCAGTGCCCAATAGAAATATAACTTGAGCCACATATGTGACTTTTAAATATCCAGTAGCTGTTTTTCTAAAATGTGAAAAAATAAGTAAAATTAATGTAATAATATACTTAATTTAATTGAATATATCCACAATATTATCATTTAACATGTAGTCAAGTTATTAGTAAGATATTTTACATTGGTTTCATACTAAGTCTTGAAAAAACCCAACTTGTATTTTACATTTACAGACATCTTAATTCCAATGCTAAATTTTTATCAGAAATATTTGATCGGCAGTTAGATTTCATACAAGTTTACAGCTAAAAAATGTAGATTGACAAATTCAAGTTGTCCCAAACATTCTTTTTTTTTTAAATATATTTTTTATTGATTTTTTACAGAGAGGAAGGGAGAGGGATAGAGAGTTAGAAACATCGATGAGAGAGAAACATCGATCAGCTGCCTTCTGCTTACCCCATACTGGGGATGTGCCCACAACCAAGGTACATGCCCTTGACTGGAATCGAACCTGGGACCTTTCAGTCCACAGGCCGACGCTCTATACACTGAGCCAAACCAGACAGGGCATCCCAAACATTCTTGAAAATGTTCCAAGAACTCTATCAAGCAGGTTTTAAATTTAAATTAGTTAAAATTAAATACAACTTAAAAATCCAGTTCCTCTAGCCACATGCCAATATAACAAGTACATGGGTACAGTAAGCCTGTGTAGCCAATGGTTGTCATATTGGTGGTACAACTTGAATGATATCATTTTCTTTTCCTAAGAAATAAACGAACTAGGCAGGGCAGGCATTTCTACCCACACTGTACATATGAAAAACAAACACAGCTTAGAGATAATAAAATTACTCATCGCTGTAGAGTCACCACAGTGAGTGGTGGAATCAGAGTTTAATCCTAAGACTTCCAAAGCCTAATGATCTTTCCCTTACAGATTGCTGCATTGTGCGAGGCCATAGAGAATCTTAAATGCCATATTAACAAGTTTGGAGTTGAGCCAGCTCAGTGGTGGCACACAGGTGGTCTAAGGCCTGAATGAAGCCATATATGTTCTATTGGCCATGTCCAATTTTTCTTTTAAAAATCTGAATTTGAGTATTTCTCACTGAGATATGCATTTTTTATTGTTGTTTACAGCAGACCCTACCACCTCCTGTTACTCATAGCTATAGAGCTCCACTCACTATTCTTTTTCCTGCCCTTGATGCATTTGTAGTTCCCAGCCCGGTGAGGCCATTGTTGCCATTAATGGTTTTCAAGCAAGGGAGGGGAGTGATCCAACACAATCTGGTCCTCTGTGCAGGCCAAACTGGTAGCATCAAGGAGACAGATTTAACTAGGCTTTTTTAAAGCTATTTTTTTGTTTCTTCAGGACCATTTCCTTCTAGTTTTCATCAAAATATCTTTTTGACTCCAAAAGAATCATTCAGAATGTCTTAAATTTTCAGTCAGTGGCGCTCAGTGGCTTCCAGTGAAATGATAGAACTGCTCTCACATACACCACACACATACACACACACACACACATACATACACACACACACACACACACACACACACACACACACACACCCCTGGTCTGCATCTGACGGACTGGGAGGCAGCTGAAAAACTCCTACTGACGGCTTCTGAGTTGAAGATAAAGATATAGATTTTTAAAATGCAATGGCATCTTTCATGCCTTTCCTACTTGCTTGCTAGGACACACTGAACAAAACCAGTAACTTCGATACATCTGTGCTCTTTTCTTGTTATGTAAAAATTTATTATTTTTCATCTCTGCTATACCACAGGCTTCTGGAAGGGATGACATAATGGTAGGTTTCTCACTGCTTCCATGAAAGAACCCATAGGAATATTGACTTGGACATTATTGTTGAGAGAAAAAAATGGCCCAATTTTGAAACACATCCATTTTTAGGGACCTCTTGCAGATACAAAATCAAAAGAGCTAAAGCAATCATTTGAACTCATTCTTCCAGTATGCATTTATTAACTTGATGTAGCCCTAACATATTGTATTTATTATAACTTGGGGAAAAGTGAAGATCTATTTAAAACAATTCAGTGGAAAAGTCCAACTATGTCTTTTGTAATTCACATCTGAGTCAGTTTTCCATATCTAAAAAAAAAAAAATTATCTTACTTGAATCTATATGTTTCAATAATTATGTTGAATAGGAGACTCAAATCTGATTATAAGAGTTTGGGGGGGAGGGGGAGGATTGATTAACATGCAAATTTCTGTGACCCAGCCCCAGAGACGCTAATTCATTAGATATTGGGCACCTCAAGTCTTACAGTGAATCTGCTGCAAGTCCTACAGTGAATCTGTTGCAAGTCCTACAGTGAATCTGTTGTAGACTGCACTTTGAGAAACATGGCTGTAGCAATTGGCCACATTCATGGACCTCCCATCTAGGGCAGAGATCACTTGCCTTTCTTATAACCACCTCCAAATTAAGATACAGTAGACCGAGGGCCAGATAGCTCCAATAATAGTCTCTCCTCTCCGTATCCACACTCTCTACAATGTGACTCTGTAGCTTTTCCCATCAAGGAGATTCTATTTCTCTGTCTTTTGAGTATGGCCTGGCTTTGTGGCTTGCTTGTAACTTTGCAATGGAAAGGTCAGCATGCCAGCTCCAATCTGAGCCTCAAGAAACCTTGCCTGCTTCTCCCTCAGATTCTTGTCACCACCATGTGAACAGTCCCAGAGGAGCCAGCTGGAGGATGAGAAACTTCATGGAAGAGATCCCAAGTGTCCCATTTTAGGTGATCATGGACGCACAGCTGGCCAGAGATGCGTGGTGAGCCTGACCAAGAGGAGAACAGTTCAGCTGACTTAAGAGCAATAAATCTTAGTCTTTTAGGTCACAGTTTGAAGAACCTGTCATGCAACCATAGCTAACTGGTGCATAAGGCAAAGTCCTTACCATCTATTGTCCTCTGTTCAGGAGAGTCTGAATGGGACAATAATTCCTGCACAGGAACATAGCACATCTGTTGTTTTGGCAAATAAATCCATGGCCAAACATTTGCTATTTGGTTTCACTGGATTTATCATGGCCCTACAGCTCTCCCAATGCTGTTGGATCAAGAACCCCAGGCCCCAAACGATGTAATAGTTAACAATTAAAATATAAAGTGACATTACTTAAAAGCATTGCAAGAGTAAAGACCTAAGCCATAACACTTTCTTTTTAGTGTCCCATCACAATCTTGCTGTCCATTTGCCATAAAGAAAACAACAACATAAAAGGTATAGGATTTTCTCTTTGAATGAGAAAAAAGACACATAGAATCTGGTATTTTCTATAAAATCCATCTAGTCTATGTGAAGCATTCAAAATAAGATCGTTTAAAGCTCCCCCCCCCAAAAAAAAAATCAAAATTAAGACTCCCTCAATAATTCAAATACAGTTTCACTGAATCGCAGGGCTACTGAATTATTACAAGCTGTCTCACAAATCTAGAATCAGAATGTCAGAAAAACTGGGTCTCCTAAGAGAAATACACCTTTGGGCTCTGAGAACATTGATTGTTTTGGCACCAGTTGCATTACTCTCTGTGCTGCACTGTCCGTGGTGTAGGAAACTGCAGACCAGTGAACTGCAGAACAACACACCATATGCTCAGCAGGTCACCAGCGCAATGGCCTTAAGACAAGGCTGACACTTTGGCTAAGAGTCTCTTCACAAAATGGGCTTTACAAGAATGTAATGAGTATTTCTTTTGTTTGACAGATAAATGTTTCACTCCATTTAGGAGAAGGAACAAAACCTGTCAAAATCGTAGTGTTTCCTCATCACTGGCAATCTACAAACACACTGAAATAGAAACAAAATGAAAAAAAAAAAAGGCTATTTGACCACTAGAGCAAATATTAGCCCCACTGGCTTCATAGAGTTCCCATGACTTTCTTAAAGATTGGCTCCTTATATAATAAAATGGCCAAAAAAATGTCATCAGGACAGCCACAAGCTGAGAAATCACATTCATTTACTATTTCATAAAATGACATAATACCAGTAGTGAAAGCAGAGAAAGAAAGCCCTAACACACATTCCAAGATGATTCCCCACACCTTTCAACAAATTGCCTACCAGGTGTAAGTCCCAGGCTTTACTGATAATCCAAAAATAAGGAAAATCCTGTGGTCTCATAACCCTCAGACTTGGAAGCAAAAGCCTACAAGTCAAAATATTCATTTTCAAAATTGAGCTGTCAGCTCTGACAGAGTGTATACATTTTGGGGGGACACCCTGTAGATTAAGAGAAGATCTCCTCACCATTTTAGGTAGAACCCACATGGATCAGGCTTTCTGACTGAACAGATCTTGACACTTGGCTGTTTTACTAGAAGCTGAGTGGCCTCCAGTTCAAGTTTGCCAGCACTCTAGGAGTGGCCTCATAGTGTGAGCGGTCAGAGATGATTAACTGGAAAATATTTCCAAGTTAAACATTGATTTGCCTCTGCCTCCATTTCTTCCTATCTTGGACGACCTTTCCAATTCTTTTTTTTTTTAACAAAAGAAAGCAGGCACCAGTGGCTTTGTGTTACTTAGTAGAAAGCAAAAGCAGAAATCTGCATTTGTTAGTTCTTGTGGTTTTATCTTATAAAGAAATGATCAGTGTATTGGGGCAATCCAAGGAAGACTGTTTGTTTTTCTTTGTGCACACAGACAGACATACACACAGACATACAGACACGCACACACATTACACACATCATACTCGTGACTTGCACCAGTTCTTTTGTGTTTTGATTCATTTTAATTACTATTTTACTTCCATTTTTAGTCCATACAGATTAGAAGGTGTGAAACTAGCTTAGTTTGTCGGCTAACTTGAACCTTCTACTCTTCATTTTTTTCCCCTACATTTTAGGAAAAGGTCAGCACATATTTAAGACATTGATCCTCCAGATCTCAATCTGCTGTTTCAATCCATCACCAAATCCTGCTGCATCTTCCTTTGAAGTGTCTTGTATCAGATTCAAACACACACTCACATAAACACACCTCCCCCTAGCTCAGTCCCCACCACTGCCCAGCATCTAAGCCTTAATTTTCAGGAACAGTATAAAATTCTCCTATCAGTCTCTGTTCTTCATCCTACTTGCAAGATTAAGATGACTACTACTAGAACACAGCTGTAATCATGCCCTTTTCCTGCTCAAAGCCCTACAATGATTTCCTCCTGCCCGATATCAAAGTTAAATTCCTCTTCCTAAGTCAAAAGCCTTTCCATAATCTGTCCCACTCATCTACCTGATCTAATTGTTTGCCATTCTTTGCTGTATAACCTTTATCCAATTAGGCTGATTTTTCTCAGGCCATCAGCTGAGGAGGATTACAACTGTTTACTAATATCTTTTAAACCTCTCCCTGTAGGCACTCACAAAGATAGGTCTGGTCATGTGACTCCTCTAGCCAATGAATTTTAAACAGACAGAAGTGACACATACCACCTCTGGGTGGAAGCATTTAAGAGCTGGTAGGGATTCTATTACCAGGTGAAAATGAGTTGCAATAGAGGCCTCCTATTGATATGCAATGAACATTAGCACAAACAAAACATATATCACATTGCTTTATGTCACTGAGATTTGGGGGATGGTTGTTACTCTAACATAACTAGTCAGTCCTAACTAACACACCTGGGATGCTGCTTCCTGCCTCCAAGCCTTTTTATTATATGTACTAGAGGCCCAGTGCATGAAAATTCATGCACTGGAGGGGGGATCCCTCAGCTCAGCCCTCCCCCTCTCACAGTTCGGGAGCCTTCAGGGGCAAAAGGCGACCCAGCAATCAGGGGAAGGCAATGCCCCATCACACCTCTGCTGCTGCCACTGCTGGCAGCACAAGCCTCGGCTGGTCCTGGTTACCTGAGCCTTGGGCAGCCCTGGGTGGCTGGGGTGCTGAGGGGACTGGGTGCACAGAGTGGCCTGCCACCTTGGCGGGGCTGAGGGGATTGGGAGCCACCATCTTGTGGCTGTGAGCGCTGCCATCTTTGAGGGCGGGGCAGTCAATTAGCATATTCCCTCCTTATTGGCTGTGGGTGCCACTATTTTTGAGAGTGGGGCAGTCATTAGCATATTCCCTCCTTATTGGCTGTGGGCACCGCCATCTTTGAGAGTGGGGCAGTCAATTAGCATATTCCCTCTTTATTAGATAGGATTACTTCTCTCTAGTTTTTCCATACAAATTAATATATCCTTATTCTAATTTGTAATATCTTTATAAAATCTGGAAAAAGTTTATATAGCAGGAGGTGAGCAACAACATCCAAAGAAAAGGACATTTATTGTGTAATATTATCTTAAATATGCTTTTCCTATCTAAGATATGGCATACCAAAAAATACATTCAAAAAATAGGCCAAATATTTTTACATCTTTTGCTTATAAGAAATGTTACTGGTGACTTATTTGTGGGTGTTAAGAAATTATTTGGAGAAAAAGGAACACTCGTGCACTGCTGGTGGGAATGCAGACTGGTGCAGCCACTATGGAAGACAGTATGGAGTTTCCTCAAAAAACTGGAAATGGAACTCCCATTTGACCCTGTGATCCCACTTCTAGTAATATATCCCAAGAAACCAGAAACACCAATCAGAAAGGATATGTGCACCCATATGTTCATAGCAGCACAATTCACCATAGCTAAGATCTGGAAACAGCCTAAGTGCCCATCAGTAGATGAATGGATTAGAAAACTGTGGTGCATCTGCATGATGGAATACTATGCTGCTGTAAAAAAGAAGGAACTCTTACCATTTGCAATGGCATGGATGGAACTGGAGAGCATTATGCTAAGTGAAATAAGCCAGTCAATCAAGGAAAAATACCACATGATCTCACTCATTCATGGATAATAAAGACCATTACAAACTTTTGAACAATAATAGATACAGAGGCAGAGCTGCCTCACACAGATTGTCAAACTGCAGTGGGAAGGCCGAGGAGGGTTGGGGGGCAGGAGGGAGGGGGGTAAGAGATCAACCGAAGGACTTGTATGCATGCATATAAGCATAACTAATGGACATAAGACACTGGGGGGTAAGGGAGGCCAGGGGATTGTCAAGGGCGGGGGGGGGGGGGGAGGGGGGAAGGACACATATGTAATACCCTTTGTAATACTTTTAGCAATAAAAAAAAGAAATAAAATTTAAAAAAGAAATTATTGTTAATATTTTTAAGGCATGATAATGCTGTTGCAGTTTATGTTATTCTAAAGAGGTCTTATTTTTTTAGAGTGTAGTAGCAATGGATGAAATTGTATAAAGTCAGAGATTTGTCCAGGAAGGTTAGAGGTTAGACGATACAGCTGAATGATTAGCTATGATTAATTACTGACACTGAGCGATGGGTACTTTTGTGTTTGAAATAATAAGATATTTGTATGAAATAAGAAAGGGTTTCCACTTATTTAAAATCTTTCTAATATGAGTATACTTCCTTCCTTTAAAATAAAACCTCTTTGCATTTTGATATATCAAAAACATTTCCAGAGCAATAGGCATAACATGTAGAGTCTGAATATTGTGGGGGTTTTTTCAACATAAAAACCAATTACCAAAACAAAAGCCCAGTTACCATCTTTTCTAGGTAGCCATAGAGTTTCCCAAGCTATTTCTCTGATTTAATGTCTAATCTCATTTTCATTTCAGGTTTCAACCTTTACACATTAACCACTGCGATCTTACTCCACCCTTGCTATCTTTTCTTAGTAATCGTCCATTCACCCTTGTCTGAGCCACGCTCACAATATGTCTTTCTGGGTAGCAAAATATGGAGCCAGGCTTGTGTTGATTTTGAGCAGCCCACATTCCTGGAATGTTAGTGCTAAGCACAGAATTTGACCTGTAACACAGCGAAGATAGAGTTCAAATGCAAACTTCAAAGATATCCATCCCACAAAATAAATGCCAATAAGCAATTTCCTTTTCCCAGCCTACCAGAGATTTTCATCAGATAGCCCATAACAGACAGAACCCGTGCCAATATTTTATAACCCATAAAATTTCTTCAAGCAATCGTACAGATTTCCAGCCATCCTTTGATCAGTCTTTGTAACAGTGACTCCGGGCCTTGGCCTAAAAATGATTCCTAGATCTCGATATATATATACAATGGAAAAGATCTGGCCTTCAGAAAGCCTCTCATTAAAGCACTAATCTGTTCCACCACATTCTTCTGAGACACAGCGATCAACATTCTAGCCGGCCTCAATGGACAGCCCTAATAAGACTGATAGAAACAGCCTAAGTAATTGGATTGCTATATGGGATTGAATGTCTGACAACAAAAGATAGCCATCTCTATTCCACCACCATATCTTTGTTGCAGCAAGGAGTTCATTTAGCAATGCACTTAGGGGCTCCTGGGCCCGAGGAGAAATGACAGACTAGGGACACAAAAGCTGTGCCAGCTGATGAGCCCAGAGACAGAGGCTGCACAATTCCAAAAAGTTAATTACAGTGAACATGGGCAGCAGACAATGACTTGTTGAATCATTACCATAATCACATTACTGTGCTGGTCTCCTGTGCCCGGCCAGGGGTGGGAGGGATCCTTCTCATTCTGCCCGTGTACCTTATACTCATTTGCCACCTGCAGTCAACTGTTTATGACTTCTTGGCTAATACAGTCTTAACTAGCCTCACTTGTTTGCGTGTCCCAGACATTTGTTTACTTTACTATTATTTTTATTAAAAGATACTGGCAGTAGAAAAGTGTTCAATAAGTCAATATAAAAGAACTTGGTGTTAAAATTATCTCATATTTGTCTCAAATTTGAGACTTTCGAAAGTACTATCTTTCATTAAAATACAATTGCCATGTCAAAATTATGTATTTTATGTATAAATTCAGATGGGTCTAAACATGATTAATAAAATATAAATCAAAATATTAATTTACAGCCCTTGCCCGTGTTGCTCAGTTGGTTGGAGCATCATCCCATACACTAAAGGGTCTGGGTTCAATTCCTGGTCAGGGACCATACCCAGATTATAAGTTGGATCCCTGGTCGAGGTTCTTACGGGAGACAACCAACCAATGTCTCTCTCTCTCTCTCTCTCTCTCTCTTTTTCTCTTTCTCTCTCTCTCTTTCCTTTCTCTCTAAAAACCAATAAAAACATATCTTCTGGGAGGATTAAAAAATATATATTAACTTCCAACATCAGGTAAAGATGGTTGATATAAATCAGAATACTGATATCTAAAGCCCATCTTACAGTAAGGAGAAGCAACAAGTGCCCACACTCAGTGAGTCTGAAGCAATATTCCCTGTTAATATTTTCCTAGAAGCTCTGACATATTTATTTCTTGACCACTAGGTGCTTCGTTTCCTCAGCAGCGTGACATAATTATTTTTACTTTTCGCTTCCCTGGGACAGTTTCAGTTTGTCTGGAAAGAATACCAGTTGGTGAGTGAATGGCATCTTATTTGATAATAAACAGAGACATTAGTACGATAACCAAGGCCAAAAACGTAATAACCCAACAGCAATAAAATAACATTATTAAACAACAATTACTTTATCTGTGCCAACTTAGAAAGAGGACTCTAAATATTTCTAAACGGAGCTTGGATTTAGCTGTACAACATTGTATAACAGGGCCCAGGGATCATTCATTCTACATTAAAATGGAAAGAAACAGCAAAGCCAGGATTCCTTTGCTTTTTCAAACAGTGGCACCAGAGAAGTCGGGAATACAAATGTCTTGACATCTAGTCCATTACTCCAGGTCTTTAAAGAGAATCTTTGAGCCAAGATTCCTTGACCAACTTGGCAAGGAGAACCAGCTTCGCAGTCCAAATTGTGACTACGGGATCGGAACTAAAAATACACAACCATATGTTGTCCAAAGTTGGCATGTTTTCCCCTTGTCAACTGATCATCCTGCCAACATAGGTTCAGTACTTGAAACTATAACCCTGACAAAGATTGAAATATTTCTAGTTGTGGGTAAAGAACCTATTTTTTTATTTGAACATAAATCACGAGCAGAACCATAAAAGGATTTTCACTTAGATCTTCTAAGGCAGTGGTTCTCAACCTTCCTAGTGCCACAACCCTTTAATACAGTTCCTCATGTTGTGGTAACCCCCAATTTCATTGTTACAAATTGAACATAATTAAAGCATAGTGATTAGTCACAAAAACAATATGTAATTATATATGTGTTTTCTGATGGTCTTAGGCGACCCCTGTGAAAGGGTCGTTCGACCCCCAAAGGGGTCGCGACCCACAAGTTGAGAACTGCTGTTCTAAGGAGAGGCTTCAGGGGACTTTGTTGATTTCTTTCAGGAGCATTTTTCAGAGGAAGGACATTTCTAAGTTTCCAATCCAAGAGGGGACTCTTTTGGTGGAGAGCAATTGTTCCCTCAACATAGCCTACAGACCACAACACACCTGTGACCATCACATCTTGCAAAACTAAAACTACTATAATAAAATAGGCCTCGCATTCAACAAAATACCCCAAAACCGGCTTTCAATGCCTTCATTTCTTTTTATTTTCTAAAAGGGGCTGAAGCTGCAGTCAATAGGTATGTGAGATGATCAAAAGCAATATTTCTCATGTCTTTAAGCATAATCCCCTCAGGAAGCTCCACACCAGTCTAAGGACCCTTCCTCTCCCCTCCCATCCATGCCTCAGGCTCCTTCCATTTCCACCCTTCATTTCTCACTTACCACATCCTTCCCGTATGGGATACTGTTTTGCTTTTTCAGGACGTTGTATCTCTTCCCTCCCTTCTTACATCATTAAGCCTCAGGATAAGGAGTGGTGTATAATCTACCCATTCCTACCAGTGCCTAGTACAGATTGGCATTCCATAAGTATGTCCCTGATTGAATAGGTTGGAGGTTAAAATACTAGGCAGACAGAATGTGTTCTGCTTATATACAAGGAAAACATGCATCCCTGGTTTACCTTTGAGGTCATCATCAATTTACGAGGAAAATAAAAAAACAATAGGCTTTCAGCCCCCGTGTCTGCAGTCTGTCTAAATCACCTCCGGGATGACTGGAACACAGCCACCACTTTGTGCAAACCCCAAACCCAACCGCCACTTGCAGTGTTACAGGAAACGTGTGTCCACACAGACGAGGCCTCCGTCTTGGAGCGGTGAATACCCACCGCATCTGTGACTAACAGTGAAATCACTTCTTTTCTGAGACCACACCCTGGCTGCTCTCCCAGCTGCTCTGGGTGACACAGGCAGGTAAGATATAGTTGAAGACAGGTAGATGTATGTCCTCTGACCTACAGTCATTTCCCATTTCCCTCCTTCCTTACCCATCATTCTCAGCCTTACCACTTGCCCCTGTGGGGCAATGGAAGGCTATTTCTTCTTTGAAAAGGTTCTGGAAATCTCTGAGCAAAGGATCTTCCCAAAACTTCCTGTGGCTTCTCTTTGGCCCTGGGATGAAGGCCTAACAGGAGCCCAAGGTGATTTCTACACTTTACTCTTATGCTTAGAGCATTCCCAGGCCTGAGTGGCATCTGTCAATTATCTGCTGCATAAGCTCTTATCTGAGTTTCTAGGCCTTTGCCATTTAGCACAACATATATACTATACATCGGCAGCCTAAAATATGCAGACAGCATGGGGCCTGCAGATGAATTTTATTTATGCTCTGTACTTTTGTTGTTGTTTTTCCAAATTTATCACCAACATTTTGTAATCAAAAGATCTTATGTCAATTGAAATGTCTGACTGCTCTTTGTAAATTGGAAGGTTTGGCCATCCCTGGTCTGCACCCCTCCCTTGCACCATTAGCTGAAGCTGAGCAATGGCTGCCTTTTGGGGCATGGAAGCAACACTCAGCTTCTCCATTGTCCCCATCATTCCCATTGTTGTACACCCAGACCCTTGTACTCAGGTATGTACCTGCCATGGCAGAGACTGGATAGCCATTCACAAAACAAGATTCCTCTTCTTCCTGAACACACAATACTCTCTCCCATCTTCCCTTGCAGTTAGGTATGTTCCTGTGATTGTTCTGGCCAATAGAATGTTAGTTGTCACCTTATGGCGAGTGCCATAAAAGTCTCTCACATGTGACCTTCCATGCTCTTTTCTCTTCCACTTGATGCAATCAAGCCATGTGTTGAAAATAGCAGAGCCATTAGTTAGAAGGATCTGAGGTTGCAAGATCCACCTGCAAGAAATAAAACTATGTCTATCATATTTGAGTCATTATGCATTTTGAGGATTTTTTTGGTTACAGCAGCTGATATAATGTTAACACACCTGCCTTTGAACTTCATAGGAAGTCTGTGACTTGATTTAATGCCTGTGCCTGAAAGACACCATGTCTTATAGAAATCTACTTCAAAAACTGTACTTTCTTCCTGAATTGTTCTAGTGATTAGCTTTATCTAACAACATTAATTTATGCAGCTATGATTGTGTCTGAATTTGCCTGTCTGTTAACCTAAATATTCATCTTATACCCTAAAACATTCTGGTTTTGGTGTCCATGTACTTCTCCTCGAAAAAGCAATTGGTACTTATAAACAACAGAATTAAAATAAACACAATGACATTTCTTGGGAGTTAAGGAAATCATTGAGGTAGTCTGGTTCATCAGCAAAAATTTTTTAAGGTAACCAAGGTCTAGAAAAGAAAAATGACTTGTCTAAAATCAAACACTGAATCACACATTGAAGATAGTAGAGAGAAGAATCAAACTTTCCTTCTTTACTTCCAAATGCAGTACACTTTACAAATTACCCTTCATCTCTTACTGCAAGTGAAAATGTTACTTACCTTTCTCCACCCCATGCACTTCTCTAGCAATCTATGGAACATTTATTATGTGCCAAATACTATCCTGAGGCTTTTACATGAATTTTGTAAACTTCCATTTCAGAATAAAGATGTGAGGTTATATTACTATCTCTATTTTTAAGATATGAAAAGTGAGGCACAAAATGGTTAATGAAAGTTTTCAAGATTACCCATCTAGAAAATGGAAGGTAAGGTCTAGCTCAAAAAGCCATGTTCCTACTTGTGCACTGCTGGTGGGAATGCAGACTGGTGCAGCCACTATGGAAGGCAGTATGGAGGTTCCTCAAAAAATTGGAAATGGAACTCCCATTTGACCCTGTGATCCCACTCCTAGGAATATATCCCAAGAAACCAGAAACACCTATCAGAAAGGATATATGTAACCAGATGTTCATAGCAGCACAATTCACCATAGCTAAGATCTGGAAACAACCTAAGTGCCCATCAGTAGATGAATGGATTAGAAAACTGTGGTACATCTACACGATGGAATACTATGCTGCTGTTAAAAAGAAGGAACTCCTACCATTTGCAACATCATGGATGGAACTGGAGAGCATTATGCTAAGTGAAACAAGCCAGTCAATGAAGGAAAAATACCACATGATCTCACTCATTCATGGATAATAAAGACCATTACAAACTTTTGAACAATAATAGATACAGAGGCAGAGCTGCCTCACACAGATTGTCAAACTGCAGTGGGAAGGCCAGAGAGAGTTGGGGGGCAGGAGGGAGGGGAGTAAGAGATCAACCGAAGGACTTGTATGCATGCATATAAGCATAACTAATGGACATAAGACACTGGGGGGTAAGGGAGGGTAGGGGTTTGTCAAGGGCGGGGGGGGGGGGGGGGGGAAAGGACACTTATGTAATACCCTTTGTAATACTTTAAGCGAAAAATTAAAAAAAAATTAAAAAAAAAAAAAAAAAAAAGCCATGTTCCTAACAACCTAGTTATATTTTATGTTGCCCATTACAATGTTATCTTCTTCCCTGGAGGCAAAGACTTTTGTGTCAGTTAGCTTTTCCTGGGAAACAAACCATCTTAAGAATTGATGGCTTAAAGCATCAACCACTTAGCCCACACTATTGTGGGGTAGCCATTTGAGCTGGGCTCAGCAGGGCAGTTCTTTTGCTGATCTTGGCTGGGCTCACTAATGTGTGAGAGGTCAGCTAGCCAGTTAGTTGGTGGCTAGATTAGCTGGATAGATTCACTCTCATATCAGGCCAGGCGAGCCAGGATAATCAACATGGTGCGGCTCTCTCCACACGGTCTCCCATCCTCTAACAGACTAGCAAAGGCTTATTCCCATGGTCACAGTTGCAGAGTTCTCAAGAGCCCGAGAATACAAAGTACCAAAGCACCAAAGCACAAATACTTTTCAATGCTCTGCTTGTGTCACATTTGCTGCTATGTAACTGGCCAAAGCACACCACATGGCTAACCCCCGTTGCAAAAACAGATGAATAGACTGCTTATTGATAGGCAGACTTTCTAAGTGATATTGCAAGGGAAATGTAGAATGGGGTGGGAAGAATTTATGCACATTTTTAATATTTCAGATAACTTAATTGTTTTCTTCTAGTATTTACCTCCATATTTCTAAATAACATGTCTATATAGCTACCTCTTAAGTAATCAATTTTAAATATTATCTTCTGGTTTATTATCATAAGAATTTAACTTTTTTTACCCTTTTCTTTCTACAGAAAATTCATATACCTTTCACTTAAATTACCCAAATGTGAACATTTAACATAACTGCTTTATATATAACTACGTATTTCCTCCAAATCATTTGACAATAAGTTACAGACAATATTGCAGTGTGTATTCCCAAAATCTAGGCTTATATAGCCATCATACAATTATTAAAAAACAGGAAATTAACTTTACAATACTATTATTTAGTCTATCTTGCACTGTCTAACATGGTAGCCATTAGCCACATGGGACTATATATTTAAATCTAAACTACTTAAGATTAAACATTCAGTTCTTTTGTCACTCTAGCTATGTAGACTATTATGTTAGGTAGTGCAAAGAACATTTACAGCATCATGGAAAGTCCCATTAGATAGTACTGGTCTATATCTCTCAAGCCCTGTTAGGATATAGTTACAGATTTATAGAGACAAAAACTGTGTATGTTATAAGATTATAGTCACAAGTTAGTAACTATTACCTCCATTTTTTAGGTAGGAACACAAAATCGGAAAAGTGAACTATGCCCATGGCTATATAATAGATCAAACATATAAGCAGGGATTTGAATCCAAGTTCGATCATTTGAAAGACTTTTTTCTTACCACATCATATTCTATTCCCAAGACACATTAGCCCATGTCCTACCTAGGCTGGGTTCTCCAGAAGCAGGACATGAGACAGAAGTTTATTAAGCTCTTCCTTTATTCTGGAAAAACTCCCAGGAGAAACAGTAAAGGAATGGAGGAACCAAGACAGGGGGAAAGGAGCCACGGGAGATGGTGAATTTAGGCAAAGTCCCAACTTCAGCCTGATCTGCCAAGTCCCATAATTTATTCCACATGAATAGAACCACAGGGTCTGTCCATCTGGAAGCAAGGGAGGTCGGCTTTCATACACTCACACCCCTCAGTCAGCCCTAGGGGACACACCCTGCCAGGTACTCAGTATCTTTGCTTGTTGTGTTAGTAGAGCAGGCAGTGTTTGTAGCCCAAGGGCCATTTTCTGAAGAAGGCCGAGCATTCCCACAGTTGAAATCAAACACAGAAGCTGAGGCACGAGTGCTCTGACCCAGTGTCTGAGAACACTGGGAGCAGCCGCAACAGAATATTCTTACTCTACTTTGTAAAATGTGTTCATTAAACATCTCCCCCCATGGCCTTTGGAATAAATAAAACTAGAAAACCAACTGGTTCAGAATAAAGGTTCACTTACTTACCTTGGCCTATTTCCATGAGATATTTGCTTGAGGCTAAAGTATCAGCTGAGGACTCATGGGTGGAGTGGGTGGAGCCACCCTTGATACGGAACATTAAAATAAAAGGGCAGGAACCATAGAAAACAGACCCAGAGACATTCTAGTGCAAATGAGCCCATTTGGTATGGAAGAATCCCACTGTTGAAGAACTGTCTTCCCTGCCTGACAATCCACCCAGAAATAGAAATCCACACAACTAGCTTAAGGGGGGGGGGGGGGGGGGGGGCAGGGGAATATTTTTATGTTACAAGCATGTCTCATATAACTCAAGATCACACACTTTAGAGTGGCATCATGTGGAAGCTGGAGAACCATCAGGAATAAACTCAATCTCCTCTTTCCCTTTCTCTTTCTCTACGTACTCTCAGATCTCCACTTCTCTATGCACATGGACCAAGAGCACCTGCCCCAGCCCCCAAGTCCATGAACTGGCTCCAGAAGTAGATCAGAAGAACAGATGTCTCATTCTCTGGGTTACTTAACCTGTTATTCAGGACAAAATCCAATTAGCTCAATGCCCATGTCAGGTGTCTCCCTGTGATCCAATTATCAGAGACCAAGGAGAATAGGACTGTCTTGTATGAAGATGGTATCAGGGGCTTGAGTGCAGATTAAGTTAAATGATATGGCAGACTAATTTTCCAAAAATGTCCACAGCAATATTTCTGGTCTTGTGTGCTCTTCAGAACTTTGTCACTACTTCTCACTCTGAGAAGTGGGGTCTGGGTCCCCTCTGGGCTGGCACTTTTGACTGCTTTGACTAGCCAATAGAATATAGCAGAAGTGGTGATATGAGACTTCCAAGGCTGCTAGGCATTAAAAAGATACCGTTTCACCCTGGTCAGTGTGGTTCAGTTGGTTGAGAGTCATCCCATACACCAAAAGGTCACCGGTTTGATTCCCAGTCAGGGCATATACCCAGGATGGGAGCTCAATCCCTGGCCGGGTGTGTATAAGGGGCAACTTATTAACTTATTGATGTTTTTCTCTCGCATCGAAGTTTCTCTCTTTCTCTCTCACTTCCTATATCTCTAAAATCAATAAAGACATTTAAAAGATAGTCTCTCTCTCTCTCTCTCTCTCTCTCTCTCTCTCTCTCTCTCTCTTTCTCTCTCTCTTTTCTCACCCTTTGTGAACATAACCACCAGGCTATGAGGGAACACATGGGAGAGTGAGGAGCCCGAGTTCTGTGTTCCCTCTGACAGTCCCACCTAAGGTCTCAGCTGATGGCCAGCATCAACCACTAAGACATGGATTTCTGTTTCTGGATTTCTGTTCCCAGCCTCTAAGCTGCAGAGGTAAGCTGTCCCCACCAAACCCTGCACAAATTATAAATTCATAATTAAAATATATTGGTGTGAATAAATGAATGAATATTGTTATTGCTAATTTTAGCTCTTTGGTTGTAAGTGATCGGTTGTGCCGCCATAGTAACTAGTTTCAATAAGCTTTGGTACTCCCATTTTCTTATCCCTCATTGAATGTGTGACCTCCTGATTTCTGATGTTCTGCTTTCCTTGTCTGATCTCCCCACCTCACCAAGCCGAGCATGATACTGAGGACATGTGGGATGCAATCTCTCATTTATTAAATGGCTTCTATTCCATTAAGAATGATTTGGGATATATACTTTTTTCTCGGAACATACAGGGTGATGGGGGGGGGGAATAAAAGGTCACCAAGTACACTTTAAGCAAAAAGTATGAGGAACGACCAAAAATGAAGCTACTGAACTTGGCTGGCTGGAGGCTTCTGGGTTTCTATATTCCTTTGTTGGCATGACAAAATATCCAGGGCAAATCTGAAAACTCCCCGCCAAAACTATCTCTTAAATGTGAAGATTGGTTCAAATACACTCTTGTCTGGAACAACTTAGACCCAGTTCCTCCTTGAATCACTCCCTATCTAAGACCCGTGGGTTCTTAGGATGCCAGGAGCACCTCTAGGACACCATTCTGGAATGAAGCTTCATGCTCCATCAGTCTCATGGTGGTCTTAGGACAAATATTTGGGGGGGACAGGCTGCTTTCTCTAATGCAATGGTTCTCAAAGTGTGACCCCTGGACCAGCAGCATCAGCCTCACAGGAGAACTTGCTAGTAATGTAAATTTGGGGGCCCATCCAGGTATACTGCAACAGAAACTCTGGGATAGGTCTGTATTTTAACAAGCCTTTGAGTGATGCTGATACATATTAGAGTTTGAGAACTATCAGTCTAGTCAGGTCCAGTCAGGCATCAGAAATCACACCCATGATTGAAAAGAGAAAATATAATAGAAAGAACTGTTGACTAAGTATAAAGTTCTAACTAGGTAACCAAAAAGGCAAATAGGGAACCCCAAGGTCTCAAGGAGACAGCAACTGGAGAAAGCAGCGGGCACTCCTAGGGCTAAGGGAACAAAGGCAAAAGATTGGAATTATTAAAACTAGATGCTGATAGGAGGGGCCACTGGGAAGGATCCATGGTTCAGTTGGTGCTGTTCTCAGGACTCAGTCACTCAGTGGACTAGATCTAGGCTTCTGAGGAAGGGGCCCTGATGGGGCCCGTCTGAGGGAGTGAAAGAAGCTGGTTCTGTGAGTGTTGAATAAACTGCAAACTCCTGCTATCTGCTGCTGCCTCAGAGAATCCATGGTGCTCAGTCTAGCACCCCCTATCAGCAGCAGCTGGCAAAGCTGAACCAGGATTAACAGGGTCTGAGTCCCAGGCCCCACCCCAGAGCAGGGTTTAGAGTTCAGAGACAATACCTTAATAACTGGCAAGGTTATTTGGAGCTATTATTTCCAAGGAGTCTTATGTGTTCTCAGAACAAATATCCCTTTGGGGGCAGGCTGCCCTATGCCTAGAAATCTGACACCCACAGTACATTGAGCGGTTTACAGTGGCTCCCTCGTGTGTGTGTGTGTGTGTGTGTGTGTGTGTGTGTGTGTGTGTGTGTGTAGGGGGTGGAGGAGTGTCCTTCAGACAACAGGATGCTCTTTCCTTGGCCTCTTCTCCTGGTGAAATGGCCAGAGATTCTTTTCCCCACTGCAGAGGATAAAAGAGTGAAGGGGAACAGCTGAATGAGCAGGGATTCTTGGTGAGGGGAAGGAATTGAAAGCTACTGGGGGCTCAGGTTCTTTTGCTGCTTTCGAGAATGAAATATGCAGCAGAACGGTCTGCTTCTATCTTCCTGGACATCATTATTCCCAAGAAGTGATAACTCCTTGGATTTCCACAGAGTTGGGATGGGTCTGACAAGCATGCTCCGTGCCTATTTCAGAGAGCTGGCTCCTAAACTTTAAAAAGAGAAAAGCATATTATACTTGAAGCCTCCTCTGACAGCTGGCAGCATCGCCTCCAGTTCATGTTCATCTCTGCTTCAGGCTCTATCAACCCTCTTTCCCCACCCCCTCCCCCATCCTATCACTTTCAAAGCAGCACAAAACTGAGATATGTCTCTCTTTCTACCACACTCTGGCTCTTCCAGGAAACGGAATGTAGGAGAAATGAACACCCATAACTTTAAATGAAATTGAAAATAAATTTTGAGGGGGAATAAAATCAATCACTTTCCAAGGAGTGGGGAATAATGAGGATGTTTTCATAAGGGACACGGATGCTCAAAGTTACTTCTTGCTTCTCAGTCAGCTGTAGCCCACACCTCTATCGTGTCTCAGGAAATCCCAAGAAGAATTTGTTGGAAAGTTCTGATAATAAAACACTTTTTACACAAAGAAAATAAAGGTAAAAAGAGGATTCATGTGTGCTGGATCTTAGATCACTCTTCCTTGGTAATTTTTCAGGGTTTGAGATTGATACCAACTCTAAACTTGTCTTTATTGCATTTGCATTCCCATGGAATGACTGTTTTTTCTCAATTCACACTCAGCTCTGATCCAAATCAACTTAAAATAATTATTCCAAGGTAAGCCTACTTCTGTTCAACTTGCCTCTTTGTGCAGAAGGAATAGTCAGACTAGTTCAACATATCATCCAACTTTGGAAGGATCCCTATGGAGTGGAAGATTAACTATCAACTCTTTATCCTGGTATTCAAGGTCATCCAGAGACAGGCCACAACCTTCTCAACCTTGCTTTTTTTAAAATTTTTTTATTGACTTCAGAAAGAAAATCAGGGAAAGAATGATAGAAACATCAATAATGTGAGAGAATCATTGATCAGCTGCCTCCTGTATGCCCCCCACTGGGGATCAAGCCCACAACCCAGGTATGTGCCCTGACTGGGAATCGAACCATGGTTCATGGTTCATAGGTTCATAGCTCCTGGTTCATAGGTTGATGCTCAACCACTGAGCCATGCCAGCCGCACCACAACCTTCTTTCTTACTGTCGCCAACCATCTGTCACTTAAACATGTGCAAGTTTATGTTCATCAAATTTCTTCCAACTTATACATTTTAACTTTTATCAAAATGCTACCCAGCCCTGGCCAGTGTGGCTCAGTTGTTTGAGCATCATCCCGTGCACCAAGAGGTTGCCTGTTCTGTTCCTCCCTCTCCCTTCCTCTCTCTCTAAAAATCAATAAAAACATATTTTTTTAAAAATGATACCCAACCTCCCAGCCCACCTCTTCTATGAGGCCTTCTCCAACTACACCAGCCCACCTATGGCCTCTTTCCTCTCCTGTACTATGTAGCATCAACTAACTCTGAGGATGATTGGCAATTCATCATGTCTTTGCTCCTCGGTGAGAATGTGAGATACCAACACAAGAACTATGTTTTATACAGCCCCTTAGCTCCTAATACATCTTAAATTTGGAGCATAAATATAAATGTATGTGTCAGTGTTCTTGGTTGCAAACAACAGAAACTGACAACAAATAATAATAATAATAATAATAATAAGGTTCCTAAGAATCTCACAAGAGATACGCAAATTCTTTATTTTAAGGGCATCAATAAATAACTTTAATAAACAAAGCAATGCATCATGTTCATGGGTGGGAAGACAAACTAGGAAAAAATGTGAATCTGCAAATTAAAATATCATTTTAACATAATTCCACAGTTTTTCATGGACCTTCACAATCAAACTATAAAATCTATATGAAAGAAAAAAAGCTGAAGAATAGCCAAGCCAATTTTGAAAAAGAAGAATGAGGATAAATGAAAAAACTCATTTACCAAATATTTGATATTTTTGTGTTTGGTGATAATGGTGAATGCAGTGTGGTATTGGCACAAGGATGTACAAAGGTCATTAGAACATAATAGAGGCCCTTGAAACAGTCCCATTCATACCTGAAAATGTGACATGTAACAGAAGAAGCACTACAGATTACTGAGGAAACAATGGTCTATGTATTTATTAACGGTGTTAATGGAACAGCTCATTACACATGAAATTTAAGCCCTACTTTATTTTTTTTTAAATATATTTTATTAATTTTTTACAGAGAGGAAGGGAGAGGGATACAGAGTTAGAAACATCAATGAGAGAGAAACATCGATCAGCTGCCTCCTGCACACTCCCTACTGGGGATGTGCCCGCAACCCAGGTACATGCCCTTGACTGGAATCGAACCTGGGACCCTTGAGTCCGCAGGCTGACGCTCTATCCACTGAGCCAAACCGGTTAGGGCTAAACCTTACTTTATAACTATACAAAAAACTATTTGAGGTGGTCTCAAGGCCTAACAGTGACAATATAGGAGAATCTGCTTATGATTTGAGGCTAATGAAGATTTTTCACCCAACATACAAATCACAAAAATAGAGATTAATAAATTCAACTACATTAAAAGTTAACATTTCTGTATATCAAAAGACACCATTACGAAATATAAAGTCAAGCCACAGGCTGAGGGTATGGTCAATGTTCAAAGAATGAATACCCAGAATATATAACTCACTCCTACAAATCTGTAGAAAAAAGACAAACAACTCATCTGGGGAAAAAACTGGGCAAAGGATGTGATTTACTGAAGAGGAAATCCAAACACCCAATAATCATCTATATAATCTATTTCTCAAGTAATCAGGGATGTGTAATCAAAACAAAATACCACTTCCCATCTGTCAAGAATTGTTTTTAAAATGTTGGTAAGTATGATAACTGTATTAAGAGAACAATAGAACACAGAATTATTACACAGTGGCAGAAATGCAAATTGAGGCAACCACTGAGGAGGGTAAAAATACACATATGCAGTGACCCGAAATTCTACTCTGAACAAAGCAATGCATCATGTTCACCGGTGGGAAGACAAAATAGTAAAAAAAAGGTGAATCTGCAAATTAAAATATCACTTTAATGTAATTCCACAGTTTAATGTAAATCACCAGGTAATGTTCCTGGGTGATGCTTTGAAGGTCAAGTTACTAAAAATTACCTAAAAGTGACAGTCAACTTCCCTTTCCAGCAGAGGTGGCATCTGAGCTAGAGGCTCAACCAAATGTGCCCTTCACGCCTCGAGGTCTTTCAAGAGGACTCTCACACCACCACGTATTCATTCCAATGGTTCTCAGAAAGTCCTAAGACACTTAGCACTTATAGTAATCTTGATTTTTAACTAGTGAGTAAGAACATTCAATAGTATTCCATGTCTTCAGTGGCCACTTCGCACCTCCCTATCAGGACACAGATATGATTTCAATGAGCTTAACATTCAAGGAAAGAAATAAACTTTAACACCAGGGGAAAGGACAGCCGGGGAATGAAAATGTCATCATGTCCACAATTTTAAATCTGCATCTCACCTGAGAACACCTTCAAATAGAACCAGGTTTGCAAGAGTAAAAAGCAGGCCTAGTGATTGACATGGAATGCTTGGAGCCCACAGTAATTCAGGTCCCACCTTTCCAACCAGAACGAATTAATTATTCTATCCACTTTATCCCAAGAAAGAGAGAGGCAAAGGCGACCGCAAAAGGTAAAGTAAGCAAGATTTCCAACAAGGAGCCTATCTTTTGTCCTTTGCTTTTAGTGGCCTCCAATGTGACCTACTGAAGGTATACCCTCGGCCCCAAAAAGGAAAAAGAAACTATAGCTTTGTATTCCCAACGCATGTATCTTTGCTTGCAATCTTGCATTCAATTTCAGTGTAATATGAAGAGGCCTATTCTTTTACAAAAAGGTCCCTCTTCCCACCAGGCTTGTTTGTTATTTTATGTATTTCTGCATCATTTGTAGACTCCGCTTTGATCTGCATTCCTTCTGGATGTGGGGTTTCCTTTTCAGCTACCAAAAGGAAAGCTGGTTTGTTTGAAAATCTGTTTATTTGGATTTTTCGCTAGCCTCAAGTCCGTGTCTTTATCAGGATGCGCAGAGCTCCGTGTCTGCCAGTCTCAGACATCACTCGTTTTCCCTAAGGAAAAGGCAACTTGAAAATAATACAACATGCCGTTTGTATTTGGAATATTCTGGAAAAGAGGCTTTAGAGGTTTCAGTTTAAAAGCTTAAGAGAAGTGATTCTTTACCAGATATATTTAATCGGCAATGGATCTTTCATGCTCAGACTGAAAAAAAAAAGAGTTTCCTCTCTCATTAGTTCTCAATTTTCTCAGCAAGCAGGAGCACTCATATACATAACCAACCGCATCTACATTTACTGGTACAACCCTGCACCCTCCGCAGAGCGAGGAAATCTATGGCAGTGTGGCACCTCTCTTCCTGTCTAAGCCAGCACGATCATGTGGACCTAGGAAAAGAGAAAGTCAAAAAAATCATATGAAGGTGACAATATCACTATGTCACTGTTTCCGGAATCCTTTTAAAAGGAAAGTCAATGCTTGACTCAGGAATAGCTACTAGGTTGCATCCAGCATCCCAGCTCTGATTAATGAGCATAGACTGTGTGAAGAACATTGGGCACATGAGGGGTCCTTGGGAAAAGGGAGCCACGGTCACGTGATTAGGGATGCTGGCCATGGCATGGAGGATGTAACACACACAGGCCATCATTGACTAAATGCAACTAAAGGCACAGTGTGAGTATCACATAATTGTCTTTGATGTGTATACCTGGTGGATGGGGGTGGGATTACTTGCTGGGGCTGGGGCTGGGTCATGGGCTCCATAACCAATCCGATAGCTTGCTGCTTATTACCTATAAGTGATATTGGCTCTCTACCAACATTTCTTCCTAGGAACAGTTCTTAGGAAGACTGGAGCAGTCTATAGACAAAACATAGGGAGGAAATAAAGGCTCTCTGAATGGGGAAGACAGCGGACACTCTCCCACATCCTCCAAATACCTCTTTGACAGAGAAACAGGATGTGTTCCCCAAAGAGCTTATGAGACAGTCACCTCATGGGATGGCAGTGGCCAGGACCCTCTCTTTTGAGGCTTAGCCAGCAGGATTCAATCTGGGAATCCAAACAAACTTAGGAAAACAATAGGCAGGACCAGGAAGGAATGGGAATTATTTGTCTGTTTTTAATAGAATCCTGCCTTCAAATTGCAGCTTTGCTCTAGGAAAAAAAAAAAAATCACAGTTTTCTTTAAAGTTACACATGAACAATTTCTGGCTTCAAACCACAGAGATCAAAATAAACTCCAGTTGTTGCCTAAGAACCACCTCTTTTTGCAGGGACACTGGGCCTCACTCAACTTAGGCTACCTTGGGACAGGTGGCAAGTCTACAAAATAAGACTGATTGGGTAAATGACTCCACTCTGAGATTTCTCAGCTATTCAAGCAGTTACAAACCCCAAATAGCAATTGAGATGGATTTGTTTACACCAAACTCTGTGCTGTTCTGATCTCTCGACTTGGCTGTCCATAGGAAGACCTTTGATTTTTCCAGAACCAGCAGCATCATATAGCCCCTTGGTAACCAAACCTCAGAAGTCCACATGTTTGAAGAAACCAGGACTATTGGTTAAAACAGAGGGCTTTGTTTTGGCAGAACATCTAGATTAGACTTGGCTCCTAAAAAGCCATCTCTTCAAATTATGTTATTTATGAGGTCCAGAAAGAGAGTGAGGTGGGGTCAAACTGAATTGAGGATTTCATTCTGGCAGATAAAGGAGAGGCTAAAGGATCCTTTGTGGAAAGTTTTGGGTTTGAGACTCAAACTATAAAATAAGCTCAGCAGAGCGGACAAGATTGTCAAAGAGACCATTAAGAGGAGGAGGAAATCCTCATTCTCAACACTCATCAGAGACACACAAAAATATGAGGGGCTTTGGCACACAGACTCTAAATTTATGATATTTAATAACACATCTCACCTTATACCTTGATATCTCACGTGCTTAGGTGGGACATAGTGAGAAATGGTGGCTTCCCTTGGAAGAACATTGACATCACACACTGATTTCCACAAAATCTCCTCCAAAAGGATTTGAATCCTACTAATAAGCTTCTACTGAGAAGTCCCATCTGAGAAGGTCTGGAGTTGACTGTTCAGAGTGTGGACCTCCAGACCAGCAGCAGCATCTGGAAGCTGCTGAAAGCATCAGAAAGCAAATTCTATCCCCACCCCCCCCATCCCAGACTTGCTGAATCAGAATTGTGGTGGAAGAGGGAACAAAAACCATTGTTCAAAGTGATATATACTTAATTTCTAGAAGCACTAGGCTGGGGAAATCTTAGGAAACTGTCTAGCAGCTTTCTGAGAGGTCAGCCTCTGAAGAGCTTTGTAAATGCAGGAAGGACGATGCAAAGAAGAGAGTGGGTGCCCAGAACTCCCGCATGAAAAGAGAGTTCGGTAATTGCCACTCACTTCTCCCTTAGTCTGAGGGCCCAAGACCAAGAGAGGTGCATTAACTTTGACCTTTAGTTGAGCACTGCACCCTTCCTGCCATCCTTCTCATTTTTTCTGTGCCAATGCCTCAGTTTGGTTCCCTCTTGACTTCACCCCGCAGCTGCCCATTCAATTCTATTGCTGCGACCTACCAACAGTTTCTCAGACACACACACCGTATCCTTTTCCTCCTCACTCACTGGCTCCTCTTTCCCAGGGACATTCACTCAAGCCCAGGGCTTACCCTCTGTCACGGATCATGGCCTGGCCCCCACCCATGCTGCTGATCTCACCGTAGAGTCAAACTCCATCCAAAAGTCAGTGTCACTGCTATCCTAGATGCTTCAGTTGCAACTCAAATCAACCCAACAACTTCTTAGTTGAGCAATTATATAACCTATTGCCTCACTCCCAGGTTACAGTCTACCTCTCTTCTCCTGGAAGTGCCATATAAATACACACTTCTTCAAAGACAGGGAGCGTCTCAGAGCTCAAATGCACCAATCATGATGTCTTTAAGAAAGAAAGAAAGAAAGAAAGAAAGAAAGAAAGAAAGAAAGAAAGAAAGAAAGAAAGAAAGAAAGAAAGAAAGAAAGAACTCCTTTAGCTTTAGTTTCTAGGATGTTTTAGTTTCTATTCCATTCATCCAGGAAAAAAAAAACTGCACTCATTCATTTCTCATTCCCCTCTATTTCTTCATTGAGGATGACTTTAGATCTCCATCCCACACCCCATGCAATGATGACCCTGGTAAAGATAATGGTAATTGTAGCTAAAACATGTGGAGATCTTACTATGTTCCAGGTATGGAGCTAAGCTTTTTACAGCCATTCTTTAATTTTCCCAACCACTCTATGAGGAAAGTACTATTATAATTTCTATTCTACAGGTGGGAAGATAGGCTTAGAAGGTTTAAGTCACTTACTCAAGATTACAGAACTAATCAATTGGGATTCTGACCCAATTCTACCTTTTATTCTTAATGCTTTATTGCCTCTATAGTCATAGGAGAAAATACATGTAAAAGTAATTTTAACCTATGAAACACTATCCACAAGAAACTCATTCTTCTAAGGACTATTCCACTCTTTCTGATTTCTCCATTATTCACTCCCACTCCCCATTTGACAAGTGTCAACATAGCATTTTCTCAGTTTCTCTTTCACCACAACTGCAGATCCCAGTCTTGTTATGTGTCCTAAAGCTTCCTTTCACCTCATTTGCTGGCCCATTGCACCACGAGACACACATCTGATGAGCCCGCTGTGGAAGAGAAGGCTCTGGTAATGTCATTAACTCATTCACCTGCTTAGTACAAGGTTTATCCAGAGCCACATTTCAACCTTGTCTACTCATTGGAAGATTTAAACAGTCTCAGTGCCTGGACTCCAACCTAAACCAATTAAACTGAGGTCTCTGGGGGTGGGGCCCAGTCATCAATACTTTTTAAAGTTCCATGGGAGATTCTAACGTGCAGTAAAGATTGTGAACACTGACTCCAGGTTTAATCTCCCTGCTACTGTTCTAATATTACAAATCCCTCCAGAATGGCCCTGACATCTGTGTTTCTCCAGTATGCTTCCTGGACCATCCACATTCAGTAGAAGCTTATTAAATGTTGCCTACCAGGGGATTGAGATTTCATAGAGGTCTTATAATGATTTTCCTCATAGGGAAGTCACCCTAAATTAGCCACCAGGGATAATTCATTCTCCAAATCCTACTTGGGTCCCAAACCAAGCCAGAAGGAATTTATTCTTTGACATGTGAATCAAATTGGCTATGTTCTTTTGCTTTCTCTATAACCGTATGCACTATGGAACGCTTACGAAGAGTCTTTTCCCAGCCTGGAAAGACCTAAAAAGGTCTGGGAGTGCGAGTTCTGGAATAAAAAGAGCAGGTTTGATGCTCATTTTGGATATATCAGTGTCTTATGACCAAATTTTTTTAAATTAAAGAAGTTGGCTATACAATCATTCCTCTTGGTGGCAGGGGAGAGATCCAAGATAGGTGGCCGTGATTGGCAATGGAGTAAATGTTCTCAGAGTTGTTTGTTTGTTTTTTTTACCACGTCTAAGATAAAGTGCAAAAAATCTGGTAGATCCTTACCTGGCTGGTGTGGCTCAATTGGTTGGGTATCATCCCATGCACCAAAAGGTTGCCGGTTCAATTCCTGGTCAGGACACATGCCCGGGTTGTGGGCTTGATCCCTGTTAGGGAAGAAGGCAGTGGCTGATGTTTCTCTCTTTCTCTCTCTCTCTCAAAATCAAGTTAGATGCTTAAACTAAATGAGCCACAGGTGAAAGGTTACTTAACCCCGCCCCCCAAACCATCTCTACTTCACCTGATCAATTTTGCTATCTTTTTCTGAAGTGAATGCACAGTAAAAGAAAATCCAAATGTTACTTTCCCTTGAAGACCTCATTTTCAACACTCTCACTCGGGGAGTTAGGAGTCGAAGCTTCTAGATGAGAGAAGAGTGGGCTTCCTGTCTAGGGTGTCAAATCATGTGACACCTTTCATCTCCTTTCCAACATAGGAATTAAGCCCAGGTTTACCTCGGCAACCGCACCTCCATGAAAGACATCGAAGAGGATTTTCAACAGGATTAAATGATATGAATAGCTTTCAGGTTTCCACTGGGGGCAGAGCTGGGGGGCGGGGGCGCTGCGGCAGCTGCTCAGAGGAGAGAATAAAGGATTTGCTGGAGCTTTGTGACTCGGTGTATCTGCTGAGGATTGATCTGAGAGCCTTTCTTAGCCTCCTTTTCGGGGGAGGAGAAGGGCTTCTTTTCAAAGTCACATTATCTGGCAACAAAGCCTGACCCAAGAGGGTGGTGTTTGGGGGATTGCACACTTGCTGGGGAGAGAGGTGGCCTCAAAGGCTCCCTCAAGAAGAAGGCATACAGGCCTCAACAGATGGGTCGACTCTAGAAGCTGGGAGGGGCTGGGGCTGGGGCTGGGGAGCCCAGCCTCCTTGACTTTCCCAAAACCTCTAACCTCAGACTTCTCCCAGGTGGCTCCTTCTCTGGCAGCTACCTCCCTGTGATCTGAAGTGAGGCTGTCTGTGCTGTGTGCCTGGGAGGCTGGAAAGGGGGGGGGGGGGGGCGGGGGGGGGGGGCGAGAGGCCAGGCAGCGCAGTGCATGGCATGAAGTTCAGGAAGATCACCCAGCTACTGCTGGGGACAGTGCAAAATGGTGCAGTCACTCCTCAAAGCAGTTTCTTATATACACTCACTACCTGACCCCCAAATCCCACTTCTAGGTAATTACCTGAGAGAAATAAAAACTGTGTTCGCACGAAAACTTGTACGCAAATGTGTATGGCAGATCTCTTCATAATCGCCAAGTTCTCTCAGCTGGGGAGGGATAAACACACGTGGTACAATCCCTACCTTGGAATATCACACAGCAATGAGAAGAGCCGACGTGTTGATTCACTAGGCCCCACAGATGAAGCCCCGATGCATTGTGTTCAGTGAAAGAGGCCAGACTCAAAGGTTGCATACTGGATGGCTCCACCTAGTATGTGACATTCCAAACACCGCAAAGCTATGGGGCATAGGGGAGGGGTTGTCTACAAAGGGGCAGCATGAAGGGATGGGAGGCGAGGGGGGATGGAATATTTGTATCTCCATTTCGGTGGTGACTACATAACTGTATGCATTCATCAAAACTCATAGAACTGGCCAGTAAGAAGAGTAAATATTACTATATGTAAATAAAATAAATTAGTAACAGCTATGTCATGAAAGGTGTGGAGAAGTTTTAAAACCCCCAATCCTTGTCTGGCCGGCATGGCTCAGTAGTTGATCATCAACCTATGAACCAGGAAGTCATGGTTAGATTGCTGGTCAGGCCATATAGCCTGGGTTGCATCAGAGCCCATAGCTGGGTTGTGGGCTCGATCCCCAGGGTGGGGCATGCAGGAGGCAGCCCATCAATGCTTCTCTCTCATCCCTTCCTCTCTGAAATAAATAAAAATATATTTTAAAAATATATTTAAAAAATATATTGAAAAAATAAAAATATATATTAAAAAACTCCCAGCCCTGATAGTGGCTTTGTGTATACTGTACTTCCACAGTCCCTTCTCCTGCCAGTAGTAACTAGGAAAGCAGAGTGGATTGTTCTAGGGTCCTATCACATTTTCCTGAGTTGAACAGGTGATCACACCCCTAGCTGCTTCCCAGAAACTGTGAGAGGCACAAACCATGGATTTTCTTACTGACAGTCGCAATTCCTCCCCCTCGGCTCTTTCTCCTTTCTTCCAAGAAGAATGTATGGACTTGGCATTCCTTCCTGGATTCCTTCTTCTAATACAAATTCCCCTTTTGTTTCCTCTTCAAATTCTTCATCGACAAATTGAAAGGCAAATTGTACTGTGTGTGTGACATGATCAAAGGAGCATTCAGAACCCTCACTTCCTGCCAAGGGACATCCCAGTCTGCCCCAGTGCCAACGAGGCTGAGTGCCTGGCTCCTCCAAGTGTGTTCCAGGACCAGAAACAGCAGCACTACCTGGGAGCTCATGAGAAATGCACTCTCAGGCCTGCCCTAGCCCTATGGAGTAAGGATCTATCTTTTAACAAGATGCTCAGGGACTCACAGGCACATTAAAAACCAAGAAGCCCTGTGTCCGATACAAGTGTCCATCCTAATGACAGGAGAACTTAGATCCCCACTAGCTGTGTGGGAACAAGAGTCCCTTGGGTCTCAGCCAACCCTGATTCTTAGTTCCACTGCTCACTCGCGGTGTGCCCCCCATCAAGGTGTGTGGTTATAAAAGTATGTAACCTTTTGAACCTCGGTTTCTTATCTGTAAAATATTAATGCCAATTTCATAGCATTGCTGTGGTTGTTAAATTATGTAATACAGGAAGGCAACGCTACTGTGCCTGGCACAGAGCATAGGTTTATATACTTCAGGTGCCCCACCCCACTCTTCAACCTACACAACCAATTTGATATTTGTTGCCAGAACACACAAGTCAAATCTCAAATATGATGACATTTGAAGTCCTGAAATGGGCTATGGGCAGGGGGAAGAGGCCAGTGACTTTGGCAATTGCCTCTTTTCAGGGTAGGCTAGATCAGTGGTAATCAAAGTTTGGTCCCTGGAATAGCATCACCTGGGGACTTTTCAGGAACACACCTTCTAGGGACCTACCCCAGAAAACTAAATGGAAACTCTGTGTTGGACCCTTGTCACCTGTTGTTTATTGAGTATTCCAGGTGATTTTGACACATCCTAGTGGGACAGTCTCAAGACCAAAAACCTACAATTTCAGTCTTTGTCAAAGGCCACGCATAAAGAAGAGATATTTAAAGAGGTTTGCTGGAAAGCCAATCTATTCCTTTAGCTTGGAGATTACCGGTTTTCAAACTCAGTACTAAAACACAAGGGTATGTGAAGACATGCCTGGTTCTGTTGTGATGTATATTGCCAGCAATTTGCAACTGATTTGTTCAACAAATTCATTCAGCAACTACATATAGTGCTCCTGTTCCATGTCAGACACTGCTCCAGGCTTCACTCTCAGGACCAGTACTTGGTTGGTTAACCAATATATTAGTTAAAGATGGAATCGTAAAACATGACATATGCAAACCTTTTGCTTTAACATAAAACATACAAATGGATATTTACTTGTCCATCTTTTTTTTTAAATTAAATCTTTATTGTTCAGATTACATTTGTTCCTCTTTCCCCCCCCCCATAACTCCCCTCCTCCCAGTTCTGCCCCACGCTCCGCCCTCACTCCCCACCCACTGTCCTCATCCATAGGTGCACGATTTTTGTCCAGTCTCTTCCTGCATCTCCCATTCCCCTTTCCCCCCCAAGAATAGTCTGTCCATTCCCCTTCTATGTCCCTGATTCATTATAATCACCAGTTCATTCTGTACATCAGATTATTTATTCACTTGATTCATAGATTCACTTGTTGATAGATGCATGTTTGTTGTTCACAATTTGTATCTTTACCTTTTTCTTCTTCCTCTTCTTAAAGGATACCTTTCAGCATTTCGTATAATACTGGTTTAGTGGTGATGAACTCCTTTAGCTTTTCCTTATCTGTGAAGCTCTTTATCTGACCTTCAATTCTGAATGATAGCTTTGCTGGATAAAGTACTCTTGGTTGTAGGTTCTTGGTATTCAGCACTTTGAATATTTCTTGCCATTCCCTTCTGGCCTGCAAAGTTTCTGTTGAGAAATCAGCTGACAGTCATATGGGTATTCCCTTGTAGGTAATTGAGTCTCTTTCCCTTGCTGCTTTTAAGATTCTCTCTTTGTCTTTTGCTCTTGGCATTTTAATGATGATGTGTCTTGGTGTGGTCCTCTTTGGATTCCTTTTGTTTGGGGTTCTCTGTGCTTCTTGGACCTGTAAGTCCATTTCTTTCACCAGGTGGGGGAGGTTTTCTGCCATTATTTCTTCAAATAGGTTTTCAATATCTTGCTGTCTCTCATCTTCTGGCACCCCAATAATTCTGATATTAGTGTGCTTGAAGCTGTCCCAGAGGCTCCTTACACTATCTTCGTATTTTCGGATTCTTTTTTCATTTTGCTTTTCCGGTTGGGTGTTTTTTGCTTCTTCGAATTTCAAATCTTTGGCTTGATTCTTGCACTCCTCTGGTCTGCTATTGGGCATAATATTCTTTATTTCAGTCAGTGTATGCTTAATTTCTAGTTTCTTTATCGTAGCATCGAGGGTCTCATTAGTTTTTGTGAGGCTCTCCACAAGTTTATTGCAAGCCCTCAAAATTGCGTTTTTTAGCTCCATATCCTCCATTTCTGTCATGTTTTTTTTGTCTCCGCATTTTTTATGCTTTCTTGGTGCACCCCCTTGTGGTCTTTGTGCACAGTCTTGTTGTAGTTAAGCCCTGATTATTGTAGTTAATACTAGAGGGATTTGACCACCAGGCTGACCGGCTGTGAGAATAAGCTGTGTGGAAAACTTCTGTCCTCTGGGGAGGTGCTAATCTAGCCTTTGCCTGAGGGGATCCGGCAAATGGCTCTGTGCAGGGCTTGGGTGGGGCGGGATCAATAGGGTGGGTGGAGGGAGCAGTTATGCCTGCTCTCAGTCCCGTTCCCAGAGGCTCTGCTTCTCAGAACCCCGGCAGCCGCTGCAAACCTCGGAGAGAAAGCTGCTCTCAGATTCCAACTGATGCCGGACAATCCCGCTTCTCCCGTCTGAGTCTGAGTCCCTAGAGACTCGCCCGGATCTGGAGCCCAGAGTCTGACACTCCCTCCCGTCTGAAAACGACAACCACGCCCTCAGCCACCAGCCCGCTTTGCGCGCGCACCTCGGTACCTTTGTATTTTCCACACTGCGCCGCCTCTGAGCCTCGGTTTACTGTTCTTTTTCCTTCTAGTTGAAGAGTCTCTCCTCAGCCAGCATTCCTGTGGTTCTGGGTGATGTCTGTTCTGTCTTCTAGTTGTATTTTTGAAGTGGTTGTTTGCGGCAGCAGTCTCCGGTGTTTACCTATGCCGCCATCTTGGTTCTCCTACTTGTCCATCTTTTGTTCTAAGGAAAAAACTTTCTAAGCTACCAGTGTTGCATCCTATCTCATTCATAGCACATCCTTTATAATTTCTAATTTTGATGTCCCTAAATTGGAATGAAAATTAAGACAGTTGGAAAGCCATCTGAATGAAGAATCCTTCTAGATTTTTCAGATTCCCCCCCCCCCCATTCTTTTAAAGCTGTCTTGCTCACATTCAATTTAATAAGAAATTTGTTTAACTACTCACATTTATTTTCATCAAGTCATATTCAAAATAGCTTGCATAAAAGCAACATCTTTCTTTTAGCACTCATTTTATCAGTTTATATAATCATGACTTAAATGATATAATTACGATAACAAGTATAACTGGCATGCCAGGTTTGTAAATGCACCCAAACTGACTATTGAAAAATATAACGTTTCACTCCACTTGGTAACTTAGTCTATTAGCTGCAAGAGCTCTCCATAAAATGGGTAGCAGCAGCCAGTATTTATTAAAGAAGGGATGGAGGACATAGGTCAATCCAATGATTAGGTTAAGGGGAAAATGGTTACAATAATCTATCATGATTGTTTTTGGGGAGCCTGCAAATAACTTATTTTTTAAGATAATTTGAGCAGACTCAGGATTATTTCTATAATTATGCCTCCTTACCCCACATTGCGGCTTGCTTTCTCAAGTGGAGGCTATTAAGGATGGTCACCTTAGGCCAGTGGTTCTCAACCTTGGCTGCACATTAGAATCACCTTTGAACCTTTTTAAAATCCTCATTTCTGGGCCTCATCCTCCGGAAATTCTGTTTCTTTGTTATGGGGTGGGGCCACAACATTAGTAACAAAGAAACAGAATTTCCGAAGGAAGAGGCCCAGAAATCAGGATTTTAAAAAGGTTCAAAGGTGATTCTAATGTGCAGCCAAGGTTGAGAACCACTGCCTTAGGCTATGCTCAGCTCACAGAAGTTCACTAATGGCAATCATTACTCATTGCATGCTTGCAAGCAATTTTTGTGGTTCTGTTTTCTTTAAAATTTCACCCATGGAGGCTTTATTAGCTATCTATTACCACAACAGTGCTGCATAACAAAGCAGATCCAAACTTATTGACTTAAAAGATCCAGTGGTTATTTCCCACAAGTCCATGAGTTGGCTGGGCCAATTAGGCTTCAGCTGTGTCAACTTAACCTGTGGGTCAGCTAGAGACTGACTGATTAGGGAGGACCTGGGCTGTGGCCACTCAGTTCTCCACATAATCTCTTATGTTCCAGGAGGTTAGCCCAGCTTGTCCCATGGCACTGGCAGAGTCTTGAAGCAAGAGGGAGAGAAGTGCGCAATAACTGGAGGCCCAGGCTTAGAGTTGGCACTATCTCTTCGGCTTCATTGGCCAGAGCAAGTGATGGGGCCAGCACAGATTCAAGGGGTGGGGAAACAGGCCACACCGCTTAGTGCAGCGGTTCTCAACCTGTGGGTCGTGACCCCTTTGGCGGTCGAACGACCTTTTCACAGGGGTCGCCTAAGACCATCCTGCATATCAGATATTTACATTACTATTCATAACAGTAGCAAAATTACAGTTATGAAGTAGCAACGAAAATAATTTTATGGTTGGGTCACAACATGAGGAACTGTATTTAAAGAGCCAGAAGGTTGAGAACCACTGGCTTAGTGGGAGGAATTGTAAAATTACCTCCCAAGGGGGTGTGGATATGGGGCTAGAAGTAAAGAGTTGGGGTGTTTTTTTTGGCAATTAATCAATCACAGATGCATTTGTAATATGACAGTGGGGAAAGGATAGATGAAAGAGGTTTACAAAGTACATTTAAATTCTCTGAATCTAAGTTTATAACCTTATTACTATTATCTGTGGAGTGGAGGTCTGGAAGATATAAGGGCATTTTTAAAAAATATGAAGTTTAGCCCTAGTTGGTTTGGCTCAGCAGATAGAGTGTCAGCCTGCGGACTGAAGGGTCCCGGGTTCGATTCCAGTCAAGGGCATGTACCTGGGTTGCGGGCACATCCCCAGTGGGGGGCGTGCAGAAGGCAGCTGAATTGATGTTTCTCTCTCATCGATGTTTCTAACTCTGTATCCCTCTCCCTTCCTCTCTGTAAAAAATCAATAAAATATATTTTAAAAAATATGTGAAGTTTAGTATGATTTGATATAAGATATCCATATTATCATTTATTTTCTTATAAAATTTACATTTTTTAGAAAGTTAAATGACTTATTTCACTTATTATATGCTTATACAAGGCTTTTTTAATAAGTACCCTACCTCACAAAAAGAAGTGTTATTAGTTTTACTTCCCAGGAAAAATTTATTGAATTTCATCAAAATCTACACATTTACAGTATATGAGAAGAGATCTCAATTAGAAAAGAAAGGAAGGAAGGCAGAAAAGCAGGTAGGAAGGGAGGGAGGGAGGAAGGAGAAATCCCCTGTGTCAATGACTTGGGAACTCACAACCTGTAAACTGGAAGACTAGTGAACCCAGAAAAGCTGTACCCATCTTTGGACAGACCGATTTGTGAATGTCTTTTGAAAAAGAACAATTAGATTGTTAAGAATTTAATCTACAATCATTTCCCGCTCGAGAATTTATTCAGTGACTTAATAAATCGTTGCTGAGCTCTTGCATCTCGGCCACCGACATGCCATCCAGACTGAGGAAGACCGGAAAACTTCAGGGCCCCATGAGCCATGGCCACGGCCTCATGGGCAAGCACAGGAAGCACCCGGGGGGCCGAGGTAATGCTGGTGGCTTGCATCATCACAGGATCAACTTCGACAAATATCACCTAGGTGACTTTGGGAAAGTTGGTGTGAGGCATTACCACTTAAAGGGGAACCAGAGCTTCTGCCCAACGGTCAACCTTGATAAACTGTGGACCCTGGTCAGGGAGCAGACACGGGTAAATGCTGCCAAAAGCAAGACTGGAGCTGCTCCTATCATTGATGTGGTGCCTCAGCATTCCATAATGTGACACCCACGCCCCTCCCCCAGTGTTTATAATTATATACCCACACATCTGTGGATATCTTTCACAACAAAGTGCCAGGAAAGCCTTGCTTCATCTGAGAGACAAGCTTGCTGGCCCTGCATGGGTTAAGTTCATCTTGAGGCTGTGTTGTTTTGGTCACCCTGGCTGTCTTTGAGCTTAGCATTCAATTTTCCATCCAAGTCATTATGCTTGACCTGCCCGTCTCCATGTATTGTTGTTCCTCTTGATCTTGGTCTTTACCTTTACCTCTATTTTCTTTGGTCTTAATATTTATTTACTTATAGATTTCACCTGGAAGTTGCCTAAATTTTTTTTTAGAATATGCTGATACATAAATATATACTTGGGTAAATAACTGTGAGACATTCCAGTTAGGACACTGAGCTCGTGATGGGATGATCAAAATGTAAATGTGACTAACCGGTACTTATACCCAATGATAGGCATGGCGCCAATCAGTGGGAAGCACATTTAAGAACAACTGCCTAACTGTAGATTTTCTGTATTCACTGTGGGTTGGACCTTACTGTGCAAACAAATCACTTGGGCATCTTGTGAAATTGCAGGCTCTGATTTAAAAGGGGGAAGGGGGTGATGAGTGTTCTCTCAAGCTCCCAGGTGATGCCAATGCTAGTCATCAAATTGCATTCAGAATAACAGGGGAAAGAGAATATAACAAGCCAAGCTCCAAGGACCAACTCTGCAGCATTTAGAATTGAATTATTTGCTGTAGCCATTTGGTAAATATGTGAGGAATTGATCCTTGAAAAATCAGTTCAGAAAGCAGATGCTGTTCTCAGCTCTGTGCCCCAGGCCCTGCTAATCCTCAATCAGTGGCATCAACATCACGTTTGTCTAAAACTGGGTGAGAGGAGGAACAGGGAGTTAATGGGTACAGAGTTTCTGTTTAGAAAGTGGAAAAAGTTCTGGAGTGTGGTTTCATAACAACATGAATGTGCATTTAAAAATATATGTATAGCCGAAACTGGTTTGGCTCAGTGGATAGAGCGTCAGCCTGCAGACTGAAAGGTCCCAGGTTTGATTCCGGTCAAGGGCATGTACCTGGGTTTCGGGCACATCCCCAGTAGGAGATGTGTACGAGGCAGCTGATCGGTGTTTCTCTCTCATCGATGTTTCTAACTCTCTATCTCTCTCCCTTCCTCTCTGTAAAAAATCAATAAAATATATATATATATATTTTAAAATATATGTATATTTTTATTGATTTCAGAGAGGAAGGGAGAGGAAGAGAGAGAGAGAAACATCAATGATGAGAGAGAATCACTGATTGGCTGCCTCCTGCATGCCCCTACTGAGGATTGAGCCCATATCTCAGGCATATGCTGAAATGGGGAATCAAACTGTGACCTCCCGGTTCATAGATCAATGATCAATCACTGAGCCATGCTGGCTGGGCTGTACACTTTGAATTGTACACTTTAAAATGATCGGTGACAAATTTTATGTTATATGTATTTTACAATTTAAAAAAATCATGCCCAGAGCTGGTCAAATCCTTCAGTTATGTGAAGGCTAGTGCAGAATGTGCTGGGCTATATTTTTCCTTAATTGCTAACCCCCTACATTTTCAGTAATGCAGCCTCAGACCATGCCCCTGCAGCGCCAGACTGTGGCACTACTCTTCTTAGTAGCTGCATCGCACTTTCAAGGTATATTACAAGTGTGTTATATTAAAAACCCCACCTCCTCTTTGCATAAATTACTAGCAAACTATTCTAAAATAGTGTAATTGACTTCTGTCATTTTTACCTGCCTTTGAAAAAAATTTTAACTTCCATGGATGCAATAGCCAACTTTTAGAAATTAAACTTTCTCCTTAATAGTCATCTTATGTTTTCTATGCATTAGTTTTATTTCCAAAAGAGAAAAGAAACTTTTGGAAATAAACTTTTCTCTTTTGGATATCATATCTGAAACTTTTCTCTTTTGGAAATCGTATCTGAATAATATTAATGAAAATCTGTGTATCAGAAAACCTAAGTTATGATTAATCTTTAAGGATCTAGAAATTTATAGGTAGCACTTGTGCTCAAGCTAATGTTTCTTTAGCCATCCTTGAGTGCTCTTGGCATAAAAACAATAATAAAAACAACTATTTACCTCCCAAATGAAAAGTTAAGCATTGCAATCATCTACTTTTTATGTTCTTAATAACTTCTAATTTAGAGAAAGCCATCAGTAAGGAAACCATTGGCTTGAGAACAAAAGTGTCAAACACAGACACAGTCTTCTAATTTATTGAGAACCATTAACCCAGACATGAAATCCTGGGATCTGAAGCCCTGTGGCTTTTATGCCATTGGCAGGTGTAATCACCTTTCCTTGACTCTCACATTTATGTTTATTTTGAAACTTTCTCAGATAACTGAATATATTTAGGTCTCCTTTCCACATGCTCCAACAACTACTTTGATGTATTTTTAATTTTTTTTTAGCTCTGGAGGCAGATTTGGGTTTGCACATGTTTGGAAAGCTGAGTGCAAATGAGGTGAAAAGGTACTCATGGAATAAATTGCATTGTGATAGTTTCGGTGGAGGATAACAAAGTAATACTGTTCCTTCCATTTTCTAAGTTCTTCTGGCTGGGCTAATCAAATTAACAGAGACAGATAACAGGAGAAAATAAAAAAATGTTAATACATGCGCTTGGGAGATTTACATAGCATGAACGTTCCAAAGACAGTGAGCCCACATTGGGACTATATGACATTTTGGACAAAGAGAAAAAGGTGGTGGTGGTGGGGGGGGAACAGGGTCTTAGATTTCAGAAGTGAAAATAAGCAATTTACAGGTAGTTGAGGAAGAGCAGAACTCCACTGGCAGGTAAATTTTTGCTAGGCAGGTAAATTTTTGCTAGGCGACTCAGAAACAATGAAACACAGTGGGTAATCGAGTAAACATGCTTGGATTCCTTCTGACTAATTCTAGGGTGAAAATGCTTAAGGTGATTATGCCAAGCTTCCCTTCCTGAAGCAGGTTTTTAAAATTCTGAATCTCTTTAAGAAAAGGGACAAAAAAATCTCTTCCTGAGTTTGTTGGGCTTTAGTTGATTTCTGTTTGAAATCACCTGCATGCCGGGGGTAGCACATTCCAGGGCCATTGGCTCCCAATGCTACCTGCTTCTGGAAGGGTCCTTTCCAGAGCAGTTTAGGGGACGGAAAGATTTGGGAGAGCTCAGTCACACTTCATACTTATAGAAAATTGTTAGTTGAATTTAGATCAAACAACTATACAAACAGATGGATTGGCTTAAAAAAAATGCTATCCTGGAATATCTGGAGTCAAGTCATTTAGGTGTCATTCACAGAACAGACAACTCTATGTTATTGCCAAGAGGCGGGTGAGTGAACGATTTACAGTTGTGTTGAGAATCCCAATTAACAGCTATTTACACCCAGGGTTTTTGAATTTCAAAGATGACGCTTAACTATAAGAAAAGAATATATTTTATAAATGAAACTTTTTCTTCCCAGCTCCAATGAAACTATAAAAGAATCTTAGATTTTAGTTCAAAGAGTGAAATGAGGAAATAAATCCCACAGTTCCTGGACGATGCATCTTTTTTGTTGTTTTTTGTTGTTGTTGTTGTGTTTTTTGTTCTTTGTTTTTGTAACTTTCTGTGATTGGCTTGCTAAAGGCAACATGGGCACATAACTCTCCTTGTCCTGGTAGGTTTCCATGTAATCACTGTGAGACAGGGTTGGGGCAGGACAGGCAAAATGATAAATGCCTGAGCTCAAAGCAAAACCAAAACAATGTTTAAAATGAAGCTTGTGCAAAATTACTGTTGATAATGCAAGAAAGTCATAGTTCTGGTTTCCAAAGAAAGTTAATTCAAATCTCTTGCGTATGTAAAATGAAGCTTTGGGGGCGTGGGTGGGGGTGAAAATGGTTGGATCTATTGAATTTATGCTTGAGTGTATAAACTTGTGGCCTGGTTATGGTTGCTGTGGGAACTATAACTTAATCCGGATTCTTTTTCATGTCTAATTTGTTGCCCATAGGTTGGAGTTTTCTTTTTTTTCTTCTTCCTGAGAACTTATCATGTAGAAGGAGGAGAATAATCCACAGAGGTGGGTATGCTTCCATGGGGAGCTGGCTGGACAGAGTTCTGGGGCTGGCGTTTTCTGCCATGCTAACCTAAAGGAACAGAGAAGAGCTCGTAGGACACATCAGCATCCTTTGCTTCTACTGGAAAGGAGCAGAAATATATCACATCTGCTTTTCTGTGGAATAGGGCTCATGAGCTTCCTTAACTTCTCTGTAATATTCAAACAAAGAAAAAGGAAGATACTAAAGGACATTTTAAGTGTCCCTTTGGACCTTCCTCTCTTATTTAATGGAAAGAAGAAAGGAATTGGGAATAAAGGAATAAGGGAAAGGAACCATGTTCTTTTTGTTCATTACTATAATCTGCACTGTCTTCATCCGAGACAAGCATGCCCTCCACTCTGTAATGCTTTAGTCCACTATTTTTAAAATATTTTTATTGATTTTTAGAGAGAGACGGAGATAAACATTGATGTGAGAGTGAAACATCGATCGGTTGCCTCCTGCACACCCCCTATCTGGGATTGAGCCCGAAACTCGGGCATGTGCCCTGACAGGAGTCGAACAGGCAAACTTTCAGTGCATAAGACGATGCCCAACCAACTGAGCCACACCGGCCATGGCTTAAGTCCAATATGTTGTGTTGTCCACCATGTTCTATGCATCCTACACAGTACCTGGTACATCAGTAACTATTTTCCTCAGCATTTTACAGTGAAAAATTTCAAACATAGAAAAAGTTGAAAGACTTTTATGTGAACACCAGCATGCCCACCACCTAGAGCAGTGGTTCTCAACCTTGGCTGCACATTAGAATCACCTGGGAATCTTTTTAAAATCCTGGTTTCTGGGCCTCATCCTCCAGAAATGCTGTTTCTTTGTAACTAACTGTTAGGTCAGAGAGAGCCCAGGATCGAATACATGCAGACATGTGATCCCCCTGGCATTTCTAACAGATCAGCATGCCAGACACAGATACTGGCTTCTCCACGACCCCCACACAGATACTGACTCCTTCCTGAATACCTTGCTGACCTCCTGCAGCTGAAACTTCCTCAGCTGAATACCTCAGCTCATGTCCCTGCCCCTCACCCAACTGCAGTATAAATAAAGCGCCCCCCTCCCTGTTGGTGTGAATCCACGTGCCCTGTCCTTGGGGGTACGTGGGTCTCCCGGGGATGCAGAATAAACTTTCCTTCCTTCCTTTTCTGACCAACTCTCTTTATTTCCTTCGCCGCCTCCTGAGCCACCTAACCTAACACTAATGTTGTGGCCTCACCCCATAACAAAGAAACAGCATTTCCAAAAGATGAGGCCCAGAAATCAGGATTTTAAAAATATTCCCAGGTGATTCTAATGTGCAGCCAAGGTTGAGAACCACTGACCTAGAGCCAATCATTAGCACTTATTTTGCTTTAGCATTTATCTACCCATCCATCCATGAATCCCTCTAATTCTTGTGCATTTCCAAGTTGCAAATATCTTTTCACTTCCCTCTAAATACTTCAGCATTTATATAATTAACTCAAATAGTACAATTGTTTTTCTTTTGAACATAAAATTAAATACTCCAATCTTAGCCTTTTTAATGAATTTTGCATGCATACACCTGTGTAACCCAAGCCCTTATCAAGATACAGAATATTACCCCTCCCCAAGAGGCCTCAAGCCCATCCCAGCTGTCTCCACCCTCCTATCTCCGAAAGCAATCACTGCTTCAATTTTTAATTACCTCGATTAGTTTTGCCTGTTCTAGAACTCAAAACAAACGGACTCCTGTAGTATGCAGTCCTTTGCGTTTAGCTTCTGTCACTCAACATATTTTTGAGATCGTTCGTGTTGCTTAATATAACGTAGTTCTCAATAAATAATGATTTGCTTATTTTTATCAGTGTTAACCCGAGCTTTAAGTTGACTAGAAGTATCAGCATCCTTTCTAATTGTATAATCTAAATACAATTATAACAGCTTGAACATCTCTCAAGCCGTTAGTTGGTTTAGCGCTGCGGTTTGTTGGTGACTCAATAAAGGAAGGGCAAGTTTTGTGGAAAAAGAAAAACAAGGCATCATCTTTTTAAAATTAAATTATTGAAGGATGGTGGTTGGAGCACCTGAGACAGAGCAGATAGTAAGAGACTATAGCCTCTCCTCTTCTCACAGGTACAGGTGTGATGGTTAAATGCGGCATTTTTCACAGGAACAGTTTTCTGGAATCTTCACTTACGAAAAGCTACAGCCAAAGGTAGGATGTGACCTGGCCAAATCTGCATGTTTGAGTTCTTTCCACAGTGGTTCCCCACTCAGCAGGGAGGGGGCTGAGAACTGCTGTGGGGAAGTAGGGTAAGCTTCCACTTGTTGCAGTACACATGACTGGCTTTTTGGGAGAGTACCAATGAGTTGGAAGAGTCCCAACTGAAAATTTTCAAAAGAATCCCCTCAAACCCACAACTGTCTTCTCTACAAGTGGGTTCCCAAGCTCAGGGAGGGTGAGGGACAGTGTACTATTTAGCAGGATAATTTTATTGGTGTGATTTGATATTTCTATTAGGGTGGATCGGGTAGTTTCAACCCCAGGAAAATCAATGTTCTATTAGTCAAGGGGGCTAACCTCACCTGTGGCTTGGAGCTGACCCCCCCCTCTCCCCCCCGGCCCTGTTTACATACAGCCCAGATTACTAACAGGAGGCACCTGCATCTCAGGTAGTTTTCTTGGGTTAAGCCAGGTGGCTGGATCTAAACTGTTCAAGGAAAGGCCTGACTCCATAACTCCTTTTTGAGAGCTGTGTGTGTGTGGGGTGGGGGGCGGGGGTACAGGGTATAGAATTTGAACAGGTTTGGGTAATGGGAACTACAAGAGATGTGTATTTTAGTACCTCATCAGCCTTCATAAATTGTGCTTTTTCCAGCACCAGCATTTTGCTTTTGGGGAGTAGAGATGAGGAGGGGGCAGATAGGTGGAGGAGATTAGTTTATAGAAACTGGTGAGAAAAGTCTGTATAGCCCTAGCAGGTTTGGCGCAGTGGGTAGAGCGTTGGCCTGCAGACTGAAGGGTCCCAGGTTGGATTCCAGTCAAGGGCACATGCCCGGGTTGTGGGCTCGATCCCCAGTAGGGGGCGTGCAGGAGGCAGCCAATCAATGATTCCCTGTCATCATCGATGCTTCTATCTCTCTGTTCCTCTCCCTTCCTCTCTGAAATCAATAAAAATATTTTTAAAAAAGAAAAGTCTATATAGGAACACAGTTGGCAACTGGAGGCCTTGCATTTAGGATAAATGGGGAAAATGAGGCCTGGGGAACATGAAGACAAAATACCCAGTTTGCCACTGCCTATGCCAATGACAAGCTTGTTCTGCTCTAACAGATAGCCCTTTGAAAATATGGATTAATTCTCTCACCAATGAGCATTAGATGGGATACATTACCATTAAGAAGGTGCCTTTCTTCAGTGTTCTTGAGCTGTTGAAATGCTAATATTCTAAACCATCCTTGCTGGCTTTGAATCAGTGTAAAAAGGTCAGTTACCATATTTTATTCCCCTGTGTGAATATTACTGTCCATATTGAGACACCCATTAAATAATAACCACAAATTACCCACCCTTTTATACTCTCATAACTCAGCATACTGGAAACTATTTTCCCTTGACCCACTGCAGCTCATTACGCCACAGAGCTCCGGAAGGCTGGAGCCAGGATCCGGTCCTCAAATAGTCACGCCTTTTCTGTAAAACAAGGGCCCAAACTTTGTCCATCCTTCAATGGACACCATTCTCTTCCTTAAAGAGGTCCCCTCAAACACAGCAGCGGGTCCTCTGGAAGAGGGGCGAGAGAGGCTTCCGCCAGCCCGCAGGTTTCCTTTGACCTTGACAATGACCGGAGGCTCGCCTCGGGGTGGAAAATAGCCTGAGTTTCCACTGCCACCCCAGAGAAGCCAAGTGGTGCTGCCGGGCGATGGCGGTGAGATAGATGGTCCTTTCCAGACTCATCTCTTGCCACCCAGAAAGCAGCTCGGAGGCCGCCTACAGGTGCAATCCCGGCACTGCGGCCAGGGCAGCGGGGCTGGGGACAGGGTGAGCCCGAGCCCACCAGCACCTCTGCCTGCCCTCGCCAAAGCCCGAGCAGGGCCCCAGCGCGTCCGCGGCCCTCTCCCTCCAGTTTCCCCTCGCCGCAGCCCAGGCGCGGTTTGGGAAGGAAACTGAGAGCCCTCCGAGGCTCCGCAGACTCGGATTTGGGAGGGGGTGGGGCGCGGCCGAGGCTTTCCCTCGAAACTGCGGCGAGCCTGGCTCCGGGAAAGTTTTTCAAAGTTCCCAGCAGCGCCTGCCCCGGTCGCCTCCGCTGGGCGAGCAGACGGCGGCCAGCGCGCCAGCCCCGCCGCCGCCTCTGCCGCTCCCGCCGCCAGCAGCGCGCTCTGGACGGCTGGCTCCCTCGCGGGAAGCGGGCCGGGCTCCCGGCGGGCAGGCCCTCCTCCGGGGGCGAAAGCCGCAGCTGACGCAGGCGGCTTGGAAGGCGGAAGCCGCCCCGCTCCGACCGCTCGGGCAGCGCCGCGGCGCCTACACCTGGGGTCCCGGCAAGCGGGCCGAGGCGCCCGGCCCAAGGCGCCCGAGGGGGCGGTCCGCGCCAAGGGCCCCGGGCGTCCCCGAGCAACTGACACTTCCAAGTTCTTTCCTGCGCCCTCCCCCCATCCTCGCCAGACCCAGGGCTCCCGGGGGTGGGGGGGGTCTGTGCTGGGTTCCCCAACGTCGACGCCGTCCAGCGTATCCCTGGACCCCCATCCCCTGGCAAGTTCCTCCCCGTACTCCCCCTACCCAGCAACCCGAAGGGGAAGGGGCGTGACTCCGACGGACACGCCCCTCATGAATATTAATAGAGCGCATGCGCCTGCCGGGCGCGCTGGGTAAAGGTGGCCAGCCAGGGCTGCGGCTCCCAGACGGGCTCTCAGAGTCCCTCTCCGAGAGCCGAGTGGGCACGCGTCATTGTGTTACCTGCGGCCGGCCCGCGAGCTGGGCTTGGGGTTTTTTTTTTTCCTCCCCTCCCTCCCTCTTTCTGTGCAGCTGATCTGAAAGGGAATAAAAGGCTGCACATAATCATAATAATAAAAGAAGGGGAGCGCGAGAGAAGGAAAGAAAGCCGGGAGGTGGAAGAGGAGGGGGAGCGCCTCAAAGAAGCGATCAGAATAATAAAAGGAGGCCGGGCTCTTTGCCTTCTGGAACCGGCCGCTCTTGAAAGGGCTTTTGAAAAGTGGTGTTGTTTTCCAGTCGTGCATGCTCCAATCGGCGGAGTATATTAGAGCCGGGGCGCGGCGGCCGCAGGGGCAGCGGCGACGGCAGCACCGGCGGCAGCACCGGCAGGAGCACCAGCGCGAACAGCGGCGGCGGCGGCGGCGGCGTCCCGAGTGCCCGCGGCGCGCGGCGCAGCGATGCGGTCCCCACGGACTCGCGGCCGGCCCGGGCGCCCCCTGAGCCTCCTGCTCGCCCTGCTCTGCGCCCTGCGAGCCAAGGTAGGAGCCCGCGGGGCCTCACTGGCACAGGCCGCCCTCTCCTTTCCCTCGCGACGCCCAGGACGCCGGCGGTTGATTGCCGCGAGCGGGGCCAGGAGTCCTCGGTCACCCAGCTCCCCAGCCGGGTCCCTGCGCCCGAGAGGCTGCACCTGGGCTGGGGAAGCCCCCGTCCTTCTAAGTGTATCCTCCAGGCTGGGCAGGGGGGCATGTTCGCTCCTCCCTTGCTATTCCAGGGCAGTCGTCGGATTTTTCCCGCACTCGTGCATTTTTTTTTTTTTTTTTTTTGCCCGGGAATCACGTTGAGTCTTGGCGCTCAGTTTTGCAAAATTATTTTCACTTGGCGCCGAGGGCTCATCGGGGCGGGAGGGAGGGAGCCGCCACTTCCACCCTCGAAGAAAACAACTCCCCGTGCTGACCTCCCTTCCTCGCCGGCAGGTGTGCGGGGCCTCCGGCCAGTTCGAGTTGGAGATCCTGTCCATGCAGAACGTGAACGGGGAGCTGCAGAACGGGAACTGCTGTGGCGGTGCCCGGAGCCCGGGGGACCGCAAGTGCGCCCGCGACGAGTGTGACACGTACTTCAAAGTGTGCCTCAAGGAGTACCAGTCCCGCGTCACGGCCGAGGGGCCCTGCAGCTTCGGCTCGGGGTCCACTCCTGTCATCGGGGGCAACACCTTCAACCTCAAGACCAGCCGCGGCAATGAACGTAACCGTATCGTTCTGCCTTTCAGTTTCGCCTGGCCGGTGAGTGACGGACGCGGGCTGGGAGGCCGCGCCGAGCTTCGCACCCGTGTCTGCCGAGCCCTGCTTTCTCTTGCGAGAGGGATATGAGAGTCTTGGCTTCACGCGGCGCTCGCTCATAGGGGAAGATTTTTGGGAGGTTGCGGGGGGTTAGGGAGCAAGACTCGGCAGGCCCATCCCCGCTGCTTTTTGCTAAGAGCACAGGAAAATGGGTACCCCAGAGATTTGGGGAGCAAAGCTCCCAGGAAAGCGGGTTTAACTTGCAACTTGAAGGCCCCAGAGTAAACCCCTCCTCCCCCCTCCCAAACCAGGAGGTCATTATCGATGAGCCTTGCTTAACCAATTAAACGCTGTGGAAGGCGACTCGGCTCCTTTTTGGCCTTCGAACGACGTCCAAATTGGCACCCTCCCCTTTCCCGTGGACGGCCGGGAGGGCGGGTGTGTCCTTCCTGGAGGGTGTGGAGGGAACCCGTTTCCCGCTGCTCCTCAGGAGATTTTGGTGCGTGCGGGGGCGCTCTCCGGGCTGGGTGCAAGGGCTAGGGGGCGGCCTCCGGAGCGGGGAGGGTCTCCGGGCCTTCATCCGAGCTGCCTCCGCCCCCTGCCGGTCCCTTCCTGCCCTCGCCCCCGTGCGGTGTAGCCTTGTGGCCTCGCTTCCAGTGGTTCCCGGGCTCTGAACAGCTGTGTTTGCAAACTTCCCCGGGAAGGGCGGGGGTATGCCCTTGTCCGGAGAGCGCATGGTCCCCGCGAGTCTTCAGGGGCGTGCCAGAGCCTGGAAGTGGCGGTCCACTAGAGGCAGTTACTGCGGGTGCAAGTCCATGGACCCCCGTCTGAGAGCCTCTGGAGGCTCCGGGCGCCGCTGGCAGACCCCCACAGCGAGGCCCTTGCAACATCCCGAAATGGGTGGAAGGAAGATGAATGCGATTGCAGAAGAGGAGGAAAGGGGAAAATGTTGGTGCCCTCTGCCCCTTTCCTGCTGTCCAGGAGGCGTGACTCATCGCCAGGACTGTGGCTTGGCCCAGCCTGTGCTGGGAGGGTGGGTGGTGAGAGGGTGAGAGGGGGAGCTCTGTGCCGAGGGGAATACTCTCCACCACGTGCTCTGATGGGGTGCACTCTGCTGCCTCCTATCCGCGGGCTGGGGTTGTGATTCCCAGCTGGGGGTGGGGAGGACAGCGCAGAATTAGAACGTCTGCTTTGGTGTACGTGAAGCTGGGGGTGGCTCTCACGTTTGCAGGACCTGGCTTTTTAAAGTGCCCTCTCTGCCTCGGAGGAGATAAGACAGTTATCAAAAACATGCCATTAAGAGGGGTTTAGAAAAACCTGTGCTATGTGTCGCTCTCAGAAAGAAGGGCTGCTTCTGTTACGGGATTTCATTTTTGTAAAGCAAGTTTATCTTGTTAATCCCCTATTAGGGAGAACTTTAAGCTAAAGAGGTTAGCCACATTTTAAATCCGGCTGGGCCCACATTGACTGTGAATACTGACTGCCCTTCAACGTGTGTTTGGAGTTGAAGGAAGGGGCCTGCAGGTGGTTCCACCCTCCCAGGCTCAGTCCCGAGCCCCTCGCTTTTCACAAGACCATAAAAGGAATCTTATTAGTGATGTGGAAAAGCTGCCGGCCTGGCTGAGGTTCATTTTGGAGAGTAGGGTCAGAGGATGGGTGGAAACCGGGAGGGAGCCTTGCTCCTCAGGCTGGCTGCGGAAAGTGACCTGGAAGGTGTGTCTGTCCCCTTTTGACACTTGGCAGAGAGTCCTGGATGGGGAAGGAGCGGAAGTGGCATGTGAGGGCAGAGAGATGATTGATTTGCTGGTGCTCTTCTGTGGTTTCAGGCCCACGGGTCACCAACCATGAAATAGACTTTCTAGAATGGGGGGACCGCTTGGTCTACACTGAGTGTGTGGTTCCTTTGAAGTTAGGCCAAATGCATGTATCACTCATAAACAAGTCTCCACCCTGCTGCCCCAAAAAGGCCTGCTGTGAAATATAAGCTTTACTTCCCAAGAGAAACCAGAGTTCAGGTGTATTGTTTTAGTTTATTTTTCTGAGTGCGGTTGGAGAAACAACCACAGCCTGTAACTTTCAAGAATGATTCCAGGGTGAGTGTTAACTGAAATGAAAGCACTCAGGTAGCCGAGTAAACATGGAAATAAATAAGCACAGCTTCATTTACTTTGGCAATTAAATATTAATAAGCCTGTCTCTTTAAAACGGATTTTCTTGAATAGCGAGTGACTGAACTTGGTACAGAATTCAAGCTTTACAGCATATGTGGCTTAAAAACAAATCAAACCTTGAACTGCTAGCCACCTGATTTCCCAGCCCCCCCAGGCAGCCTCAATTTCTGTTATCGTGGGTCCTCCAAAATTTGCTGACAATGGAAGACCTGTGGTTCAGGGGCACGGTCAAAGGTCATTATAGAAGGTCGTGTGATTCACATCTTTTGTTGAGAATTATGACCCTATCAAACAACTGTTCGTGTTCTGGGGAGGAAGAGGAGGACGTGATTTGGTCAGATACAGAATAGAATCCACATCCCAGTGTCCACGTGGGAAGCTCTGTAGAGGTGGGACTGCCTGCCAGATAGGATCGAATTATGTCCCACTTGGATCTGCTGCCCCAGCCCCAGCTTTGTGGTAGTTTTCATTGATGGTTTATAATAGCAATACTGATGCTGCTCCTAGGGGCTTGTCTTGAAGCAACCAGCCTGATTTATGATCCTCCGATCGGGGTCTTGGTGATAACACACATGGTGAGAGGTAATTGGGCTTAATGAGAAATAATTTGGGAATAACCATTTATAAATCACTGAAATGGGTAAGTTGCCCCTCCCACTAAATCTCAGTAGTGCCTGTTTATTAAAAATACATTACCAGTGTAATTACCACTACTCAGCCCCTAAAGCCTTTCAGGAACTCAAAACCCCTGTTAGTTTTATGATGTCCCGCTGGCCCTGGGGTGAAATGAATCTAGAGATACTTTGGGGGAAGCAACTGAGATACAGTATATGGTCTCTCCGCCTCATATTTAAATGCCATTGGCACTGATAACAGGCTTGCTGAGATCAGCTTAATTTTTAAAGAAAATACCATGAAATGTGATTCTTGTGTACCAGAGGGATGCCAGCGTTGGCACCCTTCACTCTTAAAGGCCTAAATGAGCAACTGCTAGGGATTTGGGTAAATTGGATGCCACAGGTTAATCAGAATATGATTAGCAGTCCTTGGTTTTATGCCTTCCGTGTTTCTAGTCCCTAAGCCTTGACAGATGTGGTGTGGACATGTGGAGGGCAGAGGGAAGGGGTCTTCATTTGAGCCAGCTCATTTCTGCAGCCAGTATGTGCAACCCATGGGGTTCGCATGCATACAAACAGTGCACATGTGTGTACATGCTCAGAGCAAGGGACTTTGTGCACTTGGAGAAACACCCTTTGCCCTAAGACACTTACCTGAGGAAAGTGATGAAATGACTGCATTGCAAAACTGGGCTTAGGAATGTAGTAGAGTTGTGCTCACTTTGTACCAAGTGTCTGCAGCATGGCTGCTCCCAAATGGAATCCTTATATCCAAGGCACTTGGCCTCTAACATCTCTTCTCTTCCAGGTGTAACCTTCTCTGTGTTTTCTTCCTCCTTGTTGTCTTGTTTCTTAGCAACTTATTCAAACCTCCAGTACTTACATGAGTTTACAACCCACCAACTCCCCACCCATAATTCTACAGGGACTTCAAACATTTTTAGAGATCGGTGAAGCTTTTGGCAAAAGGACTTTGGGGGAGTAGTATGGGTAAGGAGGAGAAGCAGCAACTACTTAAGAGGTGGTGTGTAGCCTCCTAGAAAACCAGCGAACTGAATACTGCCTAGAATCTTTGCAGCTAAGAGTGCTAAAGGAGACCCTTTGGATAGAAGGCAAGTGGAAGGTGTAACGTGGAGGAAAGGTGTTATGCACACAGAAAATGAAGCCAAGGCAACAAAGAGTCTTCAGAGCCCTGATCTGGGAATGGGAATGCAAACAGAGGCCTTGACTGGATTCACAGCAGCCACAGGCCCATTGTAGAAGGACGGAAATTGGTTCCAATGTTGGCTGCAGTGTAAGAATGCATGCTCTTTGGATGTGCCTACAATTAGCATGGTAATCCACAAGGGCAAATATTTCTGAGAATTCCCCCTTGGTGAATTTCAGAGGCATGTTCCTACCCCTGCTCCCCTCCACCCCCAACCCCTAGGTTAGGTTCTAAGCTGCTGAGAAAAGTGACAGCTTTTAACTACATTTTAAACTTAAGCTTTTTTCAACTTTAGGGAGATGTATTAGGATGCATGGGAAGTGATGATTCTTGTGTTTCCTAGAATGGTAGTGGAGGTGGGGTAGGGTTCTGGGTTCGGAAATGTACCGCGTTTATCTTGGCTTTTGGGGCCAAGTGGCCCTGTTGTGACTTCCTTGCTGGTTTCTGATCACGGCGTGGACTGCCTTGAGGCCCTGGTTTTAATGGTGTCAGTGACATTTGTCACCAGTGCAGTGCATGTGCAGGGAAGAAATTCTGCAACATGGTTCCCAGTGGTTAAAAGTGATATGTAAATAGTCAAACATTCAGAGCCCTCTACCAGCTCAGCCCAGTTTTTATGCACTTTTGGTAAATAAGTAGAAAGGCTTCTTGTTCAGGCTTGCTCGGTGTGAACCAGCGGTTGTGCTTGGCTGGCTTCGCGGCATTCTATCTATTAACCTCGCCACCCTTTTGTAACTGGTGCATTTAATTATCAGTGGGATGCTTTTCAAACAGGTAAGGGTAATGATGGGAAAGGGGTGGGGGTATCTCATTGAGTCTCAAATCTGGATTGAGCTCTGGGGCCGCTTGGTGGGTCTTTGAGGTGGGCTTTCATGAGAAAATCACCCTTTGTAACCAGATCGGACTCTATTGAAATGTCAAGCCCTGCAGGCTGAATGGCTCCCTATGACTACAGTCTTCTTAGATTGGATGCTCTGGGGTAGTTGTCCTTTCTCCATGCCTCACCTGGCCCAAACCCTGCGATACGTGAATTGTTTGTGTGAGTGTGCGTGTGCCCACACATGGAGTCTCTGGCACCTTTACTTGATGTTTGTGACTGGAATATTTTATACTCTGGCCGCCCAGACACAGGCAGGACAATAGTGTGGCCGAAGGGACTGAAATGAGGATTATAGAGAATAATGTGGCGACTCCAAAAATAATGCTAATACAGGGCCGGCAACAGGAAGCGGCAGTTGAGTCAGCAGAGAGTACACGGCCCCAGACAATCCCGGGGCGAGTGCCTCTGTACAATGGCCCCGTGGGCACTTGGGGCATTCCCAGGGTGTGAGTTCCTCCGGCCGCCTGTCGCGGTGGCCTGGGGTTTTGGACGCTGCACGCGTGCCGTTTGGATGGCGGTTTGTTTGTGTCCGTCAGCTTGGCAGGAGTGGAGGCAGCCGCTTCTCAGGGCTTGGTTTGGCTGCCACTGTTGCCAGGAAAAGGAAGCTCCCAGCTGCCAACACAATTACCTTTGTTTCTTACATCCCCCTTCTTAATGTGGCAATTAAGTGCTTACCACTCTGCCTGGTGCCAAGGTAACCACCAAGGAGTGTGATGGGCACAGCACACAGCCCTCCCACAGCCTCTGTGCCGAGGCCAGGGAGGTGCTTGGAGGGCACCGGGTGGCCCTGGAATGCCTTGGGGCTTGGCTGTCAGGAATCTCCTAGGTAAAATTCCACAGAAGTCCTCCCCAGAGGTCACTCTGAAAGCCGACCATTCCTCCTTCCTGCTGCCTGAGAAGGAGAACCTGAGAACCAGCTGCTGTGTTGCCAGTTTCCATGGGCCTGGAGTTGGGAAGGGGCGGAAGTGATTCACTCTGCCAACCCAGACTGAAGGTCTGTTAGCAACCCATCCTTCCTGAGACTTTGCCCTCAGGCCATTTTTTTCTGGTCAAACTTAATGGGTGGGGTGGGGGGGGGGGGGGTAGAGATGAAAGCCAGGTGACTCTCCATAAGAGTCTTAGTTTTATAGCATGAAACCAACTAAAATTCAGGTATTTGCTGTTTCTTTTTTCTTGTGTGGGTTTTGTGGTATGAACTCGTTATCTTTTCTGGGACTCCTTTGCAAGCCCTTGGGAAGGCCTGTTGCCTCTGCCTGGGGTCAGATTGCCAGTGGCTAATTGGGTGTGACACGATCCCAGTGGATTGTTGATTTCAGCCTGGTACCCTACCTTGATAGCATGAGGTGTGTGTGGTCTGGATCTCGGAGTCCACGTATGTTCTGGGATATACAGAGGTCAAGCGTGGGCCTGGGAAAAATTAAAGTTCCCTCGCAACTAATAATCATTGTCAAATTATCTTGATTGTCGATCTACAGTGTGGGGATGGAGTGGGTGGTAAGAGTGCCTCCTAATAGGGGCCTGGAAAGGGAGCCCTTTTCTCTGAAGCCTGGGCAGGAGGAATCCTCCTGGCTCCGGAGGTGAATTCTAGAACCACAATCCCTTCTCTGAAACAAGGGAAGAGAAGTTCCAAGGCTTTTTAGTTTGTTTTTCTGGCAAGGCTTTGTGGCCAACACCACAGTCTCCAGCCCTCACCCCATATCCACCTCCGAGCCAGAGGCAGTGATGGAAAATCATGACACGCAGCGTCTCGAGCTCTGCCACGCTCTTCCCTCCCGGTGGGACAGTGCTGGTCAGCAGCTTCTGAAGTCTTTCCAGTTCTGGCAAGGATGAGCCGGGTAGACAGCTTGGTCTTCCAAGTTCTTGCGCAAGACCAAAGGATGCCTTCTCCCTTGAGCATGAAGCCGAGTTAATACAGTCACACCAGCTCAGTCCCGGGATGCCTTTGCTTTCCATGGGGTTTGTGGGTATTATGTGTTTAGTGCTCTGCAAGTCTGTCAAAACTCTGGGTATCGATGCATCTAATCAGGGGATTAATTACAACAATATGTGGAAGCGAAAAACGTGGGTCTCAACGTGACCAGCAAATGAAGGGCTTAATTATACGGAATCAGGCCCAGGTCTGGCCTCCTTCTGACTTGGCTCACCTCAAATCAGTAGAGAAATAAAATTTCTTGCTGTGCTCAGGGGAGAGTCCTGTAATTTGTAGGAAGTGCTAGGGAACCGAGAGGCTGTAGATAAGGTGTAACTTTCACTAATAAAATATTAACAAGGACAATGAGTTTGGACCGATGGCCACTCACAGGAGAGGGCTGGGCATGTGCCCTGGCTTGCCCAGTTTTGCTTGCTCTTCTGAGCATTTTCCCACAGTTATCAGTGAACGAAATGGAATCCTACTCTGCTTTGAGTATGAAACATATTTCGGCTGAATTCCAAGGCAGGATCTATCACAAGATGTTTTTATTCTCGGAGGCGGCCTGCTGGGTTGCTATGTGAGCAGGAAGCTTTGCTTGAGTTATGAATGAAGCTCCCTTTTCCACACCGTGTTTGCCTTCACCTCGTAGGTGTCATTTCTTGGTGCGTGTGTTTCTGGCGGCATGGCATTGTTTGATTAATATGCTCAACTATTCCTGATGGGGGGGTACCCAACCACCAGTGACGGTGCAGGGGGCACATGAAAGGGTTCCTGCGCCTTTTGTCCCTACCCCCTGTGGCTATATTTCTCCAGCGCCAAGATAGCTGAAAGTTTATTTAAACCCTGGTGTTTTGTGAGACTGAACTCATCCGAAATTACAAACGAAGATTGGAGTAAAAGTGAAGATTGGAATAAACTGGGGAGAATTTACTGATGGCTTGGATTTGGGGGCAGGTGGGATTCTGAGATAAGCCTGGCAGATAAAAGGTGCCTTCCGTATAATAGCTGGCACCACGCCAGGGGCCAGGGAACTCGTTTCGCTAGCGAACTCGGATTATTCCTGGAATGTTAGATCTTATTGACAGATAAGTTTATCAATAAATATAACCCTCAAATGAGTGCTTATTTCTCCCTTTTGTACTTTCTTCCCCAGGGCCTGCCCCGCCCCCCTGCCCCCTCCAGGCACCCCAAGTTAGGTTGCCGCCTTTGTCTTGGGAGTCTCTGCACCTACCCCCTCCTGCTTCCTAGAGTCACCTGATACTTGTGGGAGCCGAGATGGTCTCACACAGACAGGGCTTTCAAAGGGGTTCTGAAAAGGAAAAGGGGGCCTCCCTGGGGACCTCCCCACCAGGGCCCAAAGTGTAACCTTAGCAATACCCGGCCCTCCTGGATGGGCCCCCTCCCTCGGCACAAAGACCCGGTTAGGTTTGCTGAGAATAAATTCTTTGTGTGTGTTTCTCATGCACTAGAATTAGGGTCTGGAAAGTTGTGGAAAACTGTATGCTAAGTGCTCACCAATAGGTAGGTGGCATCTCCTGATGAAGGCTTGGAGCTGCCTGCAGGATGACCACTGTGGGTCCCCCCCCCCCCCAATCCCCCGCCAGATGAAAGGAGTCAGGCTGGGGTGGGTGCTGGAGTGGGGAGGGGAGTTGGGTAACCTCAGTTCAACAGCAAAAGAATTTTCATTTCGGCTTTATGGTTTTGTTTGGTGGGGTATGTGGGGAGGCCAGGAAAGTAGGACACTGAGAGCCGACCCCTCTTTCTGAATACTAAGTGTCATTTATCTCTTTGCAGAGGTCCTACACTTTACTCGTGGAGGCGTGGGATTCCAGTAACGACACTCTCCGTAAGTATCACAGCGGAGAACTTGTCCAAGTGCACGTTTCTGGAAGAGCGGTGCTTGCCATGCAGTGCCTGTCTGAGCTGGGCCTGTCTCCTGGGTGTCAGGGAACTTCACCACCCCCCACATTTGCCCCCGCCCCCTAGGTCAAGCCTCGCAGTGGCGTCTTTTCCATAACTTCCCCTGGGCATCTTGCTTAGACTATTAAGTGTCCAGGCCTGATTCCCAGTTAACTCTGGTCCCTGAATATGGGACCTAGATTATCTTTGGGATAGAGATCTTAATGCTTTTACAACTTTAAAACCTTGTAGACGGCTAAAGGATCAAAGTAGTGACTTTTTAAAAGTCCATTTAAACTTTAAGTGAGCGTCTAATCTCTCATCGGAAAGATAAAGCCGGCAAAGGTGGCGCTGGTCTCTAAAGACCGACCTTGAATTTCACTCGGTGGGCAGGTGAGCTTCCAGCCGGTCCGGGTTTCCCACACTGCGCACCACAAGCCTTTCATTGAGGCTGAATTCCAGAGCCTCCCAGCCATGGCACTTGCCTTGTCCCCTTGAGAAAGATGACTCTTGAGTGCAGACTGCTTTTCAGAGGAGCGAGGGGTGGGTTTCAGTGGGGAAGCTGTGGAGGGCACCGATGGGAATCACAGCAGCCTGGCTATAAGGTAGTCTTTGCTCTTTAGGGGAACTTAAAGATGGTTTCCCTCCCTTGCCGAAACTGCGAGTTCCCTTTTTGTCAGCAGGATCTGGGTGGCCGTCATCGGAAAACCTGATTCACGCAGAAATCTCAGTCTGCGCAGGAGGAGAGGTTGAGCCAACATTTGTCTTTGCCGCCGGTTCTCTGAATGCCTCGTCCCTTTTGTTGCTCTGCCTCACTGACCCTTTTTTTGTGTTGTTGCTTCTAATGACATTCTCCCTCCCCCCTTTTCTCACCTGGTCTTTTTTTTAAAAACTGATTCTGAGAATGGTGGATGCCCAGAGAGGGCCTGGTGAGGGCTTGGTATAGGCCAGATGGGCTGCTTCTGGGCTGTCTGGCTTTTTGGTTCGCCCGAGGCCACCCAGTCCTTGCTGAGCCTAAGAGTGCCAGAGGCTCCAGGCTGTTTGGCTCACTCCTCGCCTTGGCCCTGTGGACTTCCTCCCTGGGGGACACCCCTGGCCCACTGCGGTGTCAGGGTGTGTGACCAGCCTTGGTTGTGGCTGATGCCAGTCAGGATGCCGGACACCTGTTTGTTCTCCCCTCCCTCCCTTGCCACAGACGTTGGGATTGTGTGAGCGTTATGTCACTGTGACCTGCTTACACTGGTAACTAAGCATTGCGGGGAAGCGGGTGGGGAAGGGAGAAATGGCTTCTTCAGAAACCAGTGCAGACGTACAGGGCTCCCCTCCACTGTAGATGTTAAAACAATCTGGAGTGAACATCCTCAGGGTTGAGCCTAGCTCATTGTAAGAGCTGGATCAGGACACCTGGTGGGCCGGCTAGGGACTTCCTGGGCCTTCCCTGGCCCTGCAGGTCAGGTAGCTGTTTCCTGGGAAGCTGGTGCGCATACAGAGCTGTCCATGGTTATGTGCATTTTGGGGTCACCCCATTTTGGAGCTTAGGGGGCATGGCATGTTTCATCTGTTGCTGGGGGTAGAGCCCGATTTCTGGAAGGGCACCAGGAGGACCTGGGGTAGGGATCCAGGGCTTGTGACCTGTACCCTTGAAGAGAGGGAGCCACAAAGCCCCCCTGACTGCAGGCCATTGAGGCTCACTTTGTGAACCCCGATGAGGAAGGTGGGGTTTGCTGGGAGTGCGTTGTCTGCTTGCTTCTTCAGCCCTCTTGATGTTTTCAAGTTAATGGAATTCAGCACATTCAGAGCCAAATTTGATATCTTCCCTCTCCAAAAGCAGATCCTGCCTTGAGCCTTTTATGGGTGGACTGGTCAGCATTTGAACACCCAGTACTGTGAGCCAGAAGTCTGGAGGGGCGAACTGTATATATATTCCTCTCTCAGCGTCTATATCTAATCCACCTCCACGTTCTGGAAATCTTGTGTCCAAGACCTCCCCAGAATCCTGCCGCCTCCCACCATCTCCCCTGCTATCGCCCTGGTCCAAGTCGCCATCTGCTCACACCTGAACTCTTAACAGTAGCGGCTGAATTAGTCCACCCACATCTACTCTGGTCGGCCTCCCAGGCTTTTTCCGTTCTCCTGCTATCTTGGTATTTTCAGAGCTTTGTCACCTTTACTGAGAGCTTCTTACTGTTCTTAAGACAGATCTCTGTGGGCCCACAGGCCTGATAGCCCAGCCTTGTCTCCCTGCCACGTGGTCATCCATTGCATTCATATTCCAGTCATACCCCACCAGTCACCTTTGTCTTCACATTCTCCTGCCCGGTGCCTTTGCATATGCTTGGTGCTCTGCCTGGAATGTTTTGCTTTTCATTCTCTTCATCCTCTGTCCCTCCCAAGGGACTGTCCTCCGTGAGGGAAGATGCTGAGAGTGTGTAGCAACCTAAACAGAGGTGGCTCCTTTGGGGGGGCCCAATCAAGATGCAGACCTCCAGGCTACAGATAGAGACAGATCTCTGAGTGGGGGAACAAAATCCCTTCGCACAGCAGCTCTGCGATGAGCCCTCACGAGCAGGGCGTGGCCCAAACGAAGCCCAGGTGTGCTCATGTGTTGGAAAGTGTTGTCTAAGGCTGGCTCTCCTGCCATCAGTCCTCCAGGGTCATTTCTGTTGCATTTCGGGACTGCAATGTGCAAGGGTACACATTTACCTTTCTGTCCCAGAGCAAATGGCTTCAGTTTATTGTGCTGTTCACTAGATATGTAACTACAAGCAGGCATCTACTCAAGACCAGGGCTTGCTGCCCCGTCTGGGTTGGTAGGTTGGCGAGGTCCTGGGGTTATGCTCAGACTCGCCTCCCATTACCTCCTCCTTGGCCTGCAAGGCTGTTGTGGGTGCTTCGCACCCCCCCTCCACGCAGTTGAAGATTGCAGGAAGGCTTGTTAATACCCTTTACAGTCACGAAGCTGGACTACCCCGTGATCTACCCCAGATACATGTTTAATGTGCCAAGCTGATAGGAAGTGTGATTCAGGCAGCTTAGAAGAAGCCGGCAGCAAACTTGCTCTCTGTAACCCAGATACCAGAAAGCATGTCACACACTCTCTGCCTCTCTGCTGTTAGGAAAAATGTGTCACGCAGGTGTGTAGTTATGCAGACCTGGAAGACCCACTGAGGATTCAGAAATAACACCTTCACCGTATTTCTTCCTGGAAATCTGTGGAAAGCACGCTAAGCTGTTGAGAATGACATGTCAGCCTGTGCCTTTAGGATTGGCTTGGACTCTTGTTGGGATTGTTTGTTGTTGATACCTGCCTGAGAGAACCTGGAGGCCCCTGAGCCATGGCGAGCGTGTTTAAATAATTCATTTAGTAAGAGCTCATAATCACATGGTAATAGCTCACTACACTTTTTAATTGAACTAGCAGAACAAACACACAGTTAATGGAGGACATTTTTGTCATTCTTCGGCCTGTGTTTATTTGCAAAACTGAAGTTAGTAAAGTGTTTTCTGCAAGTGGTTCTGTGCACGCTGGGGTGGAAGTCTGCAGGTATGTGGGCTTGTTCAAGGCTTGTCTTGCCCACACGACAGTTAAAGAAACCCAGAGGGTGCACAGGGCGATGTTGGAAGTGGAGTGTGGATGGAGCCAGTCAGGCGTTCCTTCACTCCTGGTCACCTGCAGGGCTTGCATAGCCTCCTCAGCGCGCACAGGCCCTGGGCCTAGGAAAACAGGGGTGTGGGTGGGTAAGAATCACAAAGACATTGCAAGTAGGTCCTAACACAGTCTCTCCAAGGTGGCCTTGAATTGACAAGGTGGTGAAGGGTTGGTGCTGGCAGGTTTAAGAAAACAAACACAAGACCAGGCTGCGGTGCTGACTTAGCGCCTTGCTTCCTCCTCACATCCCTCCCCTGAACTCCTGGCACCTGGTGCATACGGAGCTGCTTCAGTACCTGTCTCTCTCAAACTCGATTATCAGTGGCCTGGAGGCAAGAGCCACTTCTGTTCCTCCTGAGAGCTGCTTCAGCTCCAGTGTTTTTCCTCAATGGGCACAGCATTTTTCCTCAATGGGCACTCTTCAGCGAGCATGACTTGGGTCCAAAACCCCGTCAATCTGCCTCTTAAGTGGGGTGAATTCCTTTTTCATCTGCCTTCTGGGCAACGGTGCAAGGTGCAGTACATCAAGTTTGTAGTCTTGCTATTTAAATGCCAGCTGAAAAGGTGGTAGTGGTCATCATTTTTAAAAAACATAATTCTACTCATTGGCTTCCAATGAAGAGTTTGGAAGTAGATTCTCTCTAAAGCAAGACACAAACCTCTAAAACCAGAAGAGAGATAGCTAACCTTCACCTGGAATAATGAAATTTCTTTAAGAGCAGCATTCCATAGTGGGCTACTTCCTATAATTTGTAAAGAGCTTTTGCAAATCAGCGTGACCAGCCATGCCCTAGAAGACTTGGTAAAGAAGAGAAACAAGTGACAGCTCACAGGAAGAAATGCAAATGGTTTTGTAAACCCGTGAAAGGGCGCTCACCTTCACTTAATTAAATGCTAATTACAACGAGATACTTCTTTACCTATCAGGCAGCGATCAGAAAGTTTGATAATAATGTTGGGAAACAGTTTCCTGTGCGGGTGGGAGGACAGACTGACAGGACTTCATTGGCGGTAGTTTGTGGTTGTCTGGGATTGTGCACGTCCTCTGAGTCAGCACTTCCGTTTCTAGGTTCTTTTCTTACTGATCGAACCACACACGTGGCAGATAGGTTCAAGAGTGTTCAATATGGCTTTGATTAATAGCCAAAGGCCAAAACAACCTTATTGCACATATGTCAGAACTAAGTAAATAATTTATTTGTATTTCCAGACAGTGAAATACTACACACTCATTAAAAAGCTCAATAAATGGCATCAGCAGTTGCCACTGGGGATGAGGGTTTTCATTTTCTGCCCTCTTTGTACTGCTTGGATTTTGCACCCTGTGCACTTATTGTTACAAATAGCCAAGATGGTCAGGAAAGAAGGCTCTGATGTGAATGTTAACGCAATTGATCTTTTTCCTTTGCCTGTAGAACCGGACAGCATCATTGAAAAGGCTTCTCACTCGGGCATGATCAACCCCAGCCGGCAGTGGCAGACCCTAAAACAGAACACGGGGGTGGCCCACTTTGAGTATCAGATCCGCGTCACCTGCGATGACTATTACTATGGCTTCGGCTGCAATAAGTTCTGCCGACCCCGAGATGACTTCTTTGGGCATTATGCTTGTGACCAGAATGGCAACAAAACTTGCATGGAAGGCTGGATGGGCCCCGAATGTAACAGAGGTATGTGGGGTATGCCGGCTGGGTTAACCAGCTCTGGGTGGCTGTCGCTTTTGGTGGCAAGTTCTCACCCCACCTGTGCTCAGGTGGCTAATCTTAGGTGGGGTGAGATTTTGGTTTTTTTTTTCTGTGCCCTACCCACCAGCTGCTTTTAGGATTGGCTGCTCACAGCTTTTCCTCCTCTGAGCATTGTCGTGGCCAAGCAGGGGCTACTCCATGTCCCATCCCTGCAGCTCCGTCTAAATCAGTGACATGTCCCCTCTGCCTAAATCTGCTACAGTTCATGCTCCAGAGCATCTCCTGGGATCAGGCTGAAGCCAGACTCCAGCTGAGACCATGTCCTTGCTCAGCTCCTACCACCACCCCATCTGTTGCCCTCCCCGCTCTCCCCTGTACCCGAGACCCCTTCTCCGGCTCTGCTTTCAAGGAACCTGACCCGAAACAGACACCAAGGTGGGACTGGGTTAACCCAGTCAATGTCTGAGCAGGTGATCCTGTAGGAAATGACAGCCCCTGAGCTCGGGGTGGCCTTATAGCAAATTTTCACTGGGCATCTCTTTGGGCTGTGGCATTGAGGGAGGAGCGAGTGGTGAGCCGGAGTTTTCATACTTGGGTATAATTGAAGCCATCCTCGATAGCACAGGCACATCTTGGAGATACCACGGTTGGGTCCTGGACCACCACAATAAAATGAGTGTTGCAATAATTCTGGTCTTAATCTTTTTGCTGGTGGAGGATCTTGCCTTCAATTTGTAAAAAAAATAAAAATAAAAAAGAAACCCCACATCTGCGAAGCACAGTAAAGAGAAGCACATAAAACGAGGTCTGCCTGCATAAGCTTTGCAGCTGTGCTACCTACTGTCCCAGCCCCTCCTAGAATCAGTGAGTTATCACATGCACAGACATCCACAGAATTCTCTGTGGTCCTTATACCATTAAAAATCCTAAGGCATAGCAAACTGGTGGGTAATTCCAGTTGACCACAATAGGCCCTCACGGACATTAATGTGCTCGCTCATTCCGCATAAATTTGATAAATCTTTTTAAGATATACTCAAATTAAAAACAAATATTTGAGCTGTGGTTGAGGGGCAGGGCAGAGAGAGGCATTTGCAGGTCTCTGTGGCCGTATTGTTTTCTTCAATAACAGGACAAGAGTTTTAAAAGGATGGCATTTCTGGGACCCAAATGAAAGACAGAATTGATAAATATGTTTTAAGTAGTTGGTGTTCTAAAAACCAATAACAGGTTTATCTGTTTGGTATTTTTTATGTCAATTTTTTTTTTAAATAAAGGCAGCAGAATTGCTTTGTGAGGATACTTTACAAAAGTACCAACCGATCTGGTGCTGAATGGGCCAAATGAAGGCAGCCTGGCTCGCTTTGTTAATCCCACGGGATTTTTGAGACACCGGGCATTTGTGGAGAGCATTAAGGAGGCTGGGGCTCATCTGAACTCTGCCCTGATGGGACAGAGTGGGTGAGACGAGGAAGGATTACACCTCCCTTTCTTCTTTTGTCAAGGGTGGGAATTGACAAGGGAGCAGGGTAGCTATTGTTCAGAGAGACTGGATGAAGGTTCCCTCCCCCCATCAGCTTGCCTGCATTATTGTCCCCAAACAGTATCATGTTTTGAGGATCTGCTAGCGTGGCCTTGAAGTTTAAAGCTGGATTTGTTATTTGGGCACCTCCCATCTTCCTCTCTTTACAATGGACTTGATATGAGTTCTCTTAAAGTCGTGGATTTTGTAGGCTTAACTAGGCCATTCTCATGGCGGTGGCGGTCCAGAAGCAGGCAGGGTACTGATGCAGCCTTCTGTGTTTCTTACAGCGATTTGCCGACAGGGCTGTAGTCCCAAGCACGGGTCTTGCAAACTCCCAGGCGACTGCAGGTAAACAACTACACTGTTTTTCTGTTGTTGATTTTTTTTGTTATTCTAATAATTATTTTTGTGATGCAAGCAGGGGGACTGACTTGACTGTGAATATGTTTCTTTGGAGAACAGGAAAGCTTACAATTCAAATAGGCACATCCGAAGCTTATTAAATTATACCAGCTGTCCGGTGGAATGCACACACTCCTCATAGGGGAAAAAAAAAAAAAAAGGAAACACTTAGGAGCATACTCAGTGACTTCATGGACTAACTCTTCTGTAAATTGATAACATGTTTTTTGTAATCTTCCCTCAACGTGCTAATGGACTAGATGGAGGGATGTGGGTACGTTCCTTTGCCTGTGTATCCGTCCCCCCCGCACCCCTCCCCGCCCGGTTTTCCATCTCCCAACCCTCCCCCACTTTTCCCATCAATAGGGAACGTGGAGCATTCTTTAGAATGGGATTAGTACAATCTCCTGGCCCCTCTGCAGGCGGGAGACAGGCCGGTGCTGAGAGGTTAATGGCTGTGCTGGAATCTTGTCAGTTGAGCCTGATGAATGTAGACTTTGCTGCTGGCCTTTGAAGTCTGTTCTTTTATGGTCCCAGACAATGCAGAAGCCAAACCGAGACCTACCCCGACTGCCTCACTGCTTCGTGATTACGGTTTTGGGAACTTTTTGAAATGCACATTATGCCAATTTGGGAAAGGCTTCCTTCAGGAAATATTGTTGCTGCTGTGGCGTTTTGACACAATCTCACGATTTACTCTGCCTCTTCCCAAGGATTAGCAGATTTAATGTGACACTACCTGGGTCCTTTGGGCCTGTCACTTTTGCCCCCAGAGCTATCCTGGTCTGAGCCAAAGGAAGCTTACAACACGTGTAAGCCAATGTTACATGGGGCCCTGTCCCAAGGCAGACCCTGAGTCCATAGGTCAGGGGTGGGCCCAAGTCGCTGCATGTCTGACAAGCCCCTGCACGCTGCTGTGGCTGGTGGGACCCTACTTTGGGAATCACTGTCCCCAAACTCCGGGACTCCTGAGTGGAATCCCCCAGATTAATCAGGGAACCGTCAAAATGCAGATTCCTGGGCACCACCCCACAGACACGAATCTCAGCCTCTGAGTTTGGCCCAGGAATCTGCATTTCGAGAAGCCGGCCCCATGATTTTGCTGCTCAGATTTTGAGAACTGCTGCTTGATAGTTATCTGTGGCCTTTGGGAACCCCACCCCTGCATCTGTTCCCCATTCAGGCAGCAGGGAGCACTGGGCTCTGAGGCTGGCAGCTGAGGTGGGAATGAAGGCAGCTGGAAGTGAAAGAAAAACAAACCTGAACAGTGTCTCTCCCTGCACTTCAGAAGGATACGATTATTTTCTGGAAAGCTGAGGGGTTTGCAGACTAACCCCCAGAGGTGGCGGCTGACTGTAGGTCTGACAGCATTGCTGTCAAATGTTGAGCTGGCGTCCACCTCCTTCAGCTCTCTAATTAAGGGTGTTCTGGAGAAAGTCATCTCAGCAGTGCCATTAGCCACTCTGGGCCTGCTCTGCGCTCAGATGGGTATCAGGGAGGCCAGCCGTGATTTCTGCTACTGTCATCAGAATGAACGTGCGGCGCAGGGGAGGGCCCTCCCAGCCAGAACAACAGGCTTTGTCTCCAGAATTTAGCCCTTTCTCTTTCGGAGTCTCACCTCCCACTCCCTGCCCAGACACGCACCAGTGCCCTTATTTACTTAAGGTGCGACTTTCCCACACGTCATTTGCATAGTCTCTCAACCCATCTCCTTCTCCCTGCCTTGAAGGAAAATCAAAACAGAACCTTTTAGCTGAGGAAGTTCAGGTTGTGCCCTGCACCAGAAATAGTGGAATGGCAAGTTACCTGTAAGTTGTCTTTTGGATTATGTATTACAGAGGTGGTTGTGTGTTTTTTTTCTCTTCCACATGAGAAAACTTAATGGGTCCTGTAGTTCCCAGGTCGACTTAGAGTCCTTTTCCTGGGCGCATATGCGCGCTTTATTGCAAGCCTGCCAATAATATCAAACTTAATTATGAATCATCATGTGAGGGAAGTCACTTCAATTTCTCATGAGAACCTTAATCATATACTATTAAACCAGGATAACTTTGTGATGCCTCTTTTAGGGTCAGTATTTTTATTTGTTTTCTTTTGAAGTCATCCGTGGCCTCTTGTGGTTCCTTTTTTTTTTTTTTTAATGCTTGGGGATCCAGCTCTCATTAATTAGGAGGTGAGGTTGGGTCCTCAGCTGCCTCTTCTTGCTTTTATTAGACAAACTCAAGAGGTATAACCTTAATTTGAAAGGGAAGACGAGAAGGTGATTAGAATATTGCTACTTTCATGTCAGTTTCCTCTTAATATCTTTTAAGCTAAGAATATCACTTTTAAATCAAATGGGTCCCCTCCACCTCCCACTGACTTGGATGTTCAGTTTTTAAAAATGTCTATCAGATGATTTATCTCGCTTCTTTAAATAGTCACTTGTTACCTGGACTGATGTTTAGTGTTACATAAACTGGAATCCTGTGTCAGATTAATATTGAACCACGAATTCCAGTGGTTCTCTGGATGGGGTGTGGCCCACTTGTTGGTGGAGGTTGGGAAGCAGGCAGTCTTCTCGGCCGTGGTGATTAGCTGTTAGCTGGGTCCCTAGAATTTTCCCATGACAAGGATTTGCTAGCCTGCCTCCTGATTTCTGGAAACCAAAGCCTTTCCTCTGGGGGTGCCTGTTCTCCACAGTTACAGCTGAGCAGCTCAGTGGGGGAGTCGGTTCCGACCATGCCATTTCCCAGGTCCTGGTATGGAAACACTTGCCTCACCCCACCTTCCTTCCACCCTCAGGCCTGCCCAGCCCCCCCTCCTGCTTGAAAGCTTGATTTCTGAGAAGGCAGTTAAAGTTTCAGAAGGCTTGAAACTTGAGGGGGGAGTGGTTGAGACCCTGCCCTCTCTCCCATCCCAGGTGAAGGTTTATGTTTGTGTTTTTGTTTGGGGATCAAAGGCACCATTTGGCCTCGAAAGAGTCCGATTAATGAGGCGCTTAGAAAGGTAACTCAACTCCCTTCCCCAATACTAGATAAACTGAATTGACCTTTTTTTTTTTTTTTTGGCAAAGTGAGAAATAACTATAAAATAAATTAGCATAAGCAGCCATAGTCGTGGGTCATAAATTATCTATGGAATTGATTCGGAGAGCTGTTGCTTCCCTCACCCTCCCTGCAGGAGCGGGTTCGGGGATCCTACCCTCCTCTTTGCCAAAAGAGGCGCCCCTTTCCCTCCTTGTTTGATTCCATAAAGCCTCATCGTGAGGCTGTTTCCTGCCGCACTTGGTGTCCTGTTGCATTTTTGTGTGCTGGGGTCGTGACTCACTGTTTAGACAAAGGGCTGAGCCAAGCTGCTGTGTAAAATTGCCCAAAGTGCTGTGTTTGCGGAGACTTTCACATGGCTATTGTTGTCACCAGAGAGTCCTTCCTTTCCCTCTATAGTCGGCCCTGGGCTTGATTTATTCCACCCTCGGCTCATTCCTGGGAGCCTGAGAAGAGTGGCTTTGTGCCGGGCAGCCCCACACTGGCCTCTCTCCCCGAACAGCCCTCCCTTTGTCATGCGTCGCCTGGGAGGGGACCTTGGCCCAACTATGAAAATGTTTGTTTAGAGGGAGCCCCAGACAAACCTTGAGAGTCTAAAATCCTGTCCCCAAAAACAAAAACAGAAAAAACCCTGCGCTCTGCAGCCTGGTCTGGTAATGGCACCGATCTCCCTGAATGTTGTGGAGGCTAAAGGAGGGTGTGCTGTCTCTCCCCAGGTGCCAGTATGGCTGGCAGGGCCTGTACTGTGACAAATGCATCCCGCACCCGGGGTGCGTCCACGGCACCTGCAACGAGCCCTGGCAGTGCCTCTGTGAGACCAACTGGGGCGGACAGCTCTGCGACAAAGGTATGCCTGGGGGAGGGGCCCTCAGGGACGGGGCCCCTGAGGATGGGATGTTGGGGAAGGAGCATGAGGTCTTGGGGGTTGGATGGCAGTCATTTGGCTTTATTATTTCTTTATGTTTATTTGTAGGGTGTCTTTTAAATTATGAATCAGGAACCTGCTTAAATTTGCCTTTAGGCTCCAGTTTTGTTTTGTTTTCCGTATTTTTTTTTATTAAGGGATAATTGACGTGCGATAGTAGGTGTACAGCACAGTGATTTGCAGACATTGTGAAATGGTCCCCACAATAAGTCTGGTGACCATCTGCCCCCTTACAACGTTAATACAATGTTATCGACTCTTCGGCGTTACATCCCCGTGACTTATTCATGACTTCCGGCATTTAAAAGAAGGGGACTAGAAGCGCAGCGGGTTGGCAGTCTTTACATTGAGCCACTGACTTCTTTGGGATCTTCTTGGCAGATCTCAATTACTGCGGGACTCACCAGCCGTGTCTCAATCGGGGAACGTGTAGCAACACGGGTCCTGACAAGTACCAGTGTTCCTGCCCTGAGGGCTATTCAGGACCCAACTGTGAGATTGGTAAGTGGTCCAGGCGGAATGAGATCCCTTCGCTTAATTATTTTGTAACTCGGCTTTAAAAAATATACTTAAGGACTCATAAAAAGATGAGCATATCCTCCAAAGTGAAGACTTGCCATCTCAGCAGTCCTGTGGGTCTTTGAAACTTCCTTCAGGTCGCACCCGTGTTTTGGGTGATGCACATGAGCCGTGGGAGGCAGTTTGTTTGTGATGCCACGACCCCGACTCTAAGATGCCTAGGGATGTGGCTGGAAATGGCGAGAGAGATGACTTCCTTTCTTCCCCAGACACAGCAGGCTTATATCACACACTTGCTTTTAGTTTTTGAAACGACCTTGAGCTGGTGGCCCAGGTGTGGGATCTGGGTGTGGGGAGAGAGGGTGTAGGTAACATCCCTTGCTGATTGCCATCCTGGTCTTTGCAGCGGAGCACGCCTGCCTCTCTGATCCCTGCCACAACAGGGGCAGCTGCAAGGAGACCTCCCTGGGGTTTGAGTGTGAGTGTTCTCCGGGCTGGACCGGCCCCACGTGCTCCACAAGTAAGTCGAATTTCGGCCTGTGTCCTTTCTAGAGGGTCATTGTGTGGAGGTTCGGGGTTGGGCAGATACCTGGGCTCGTGGTCCAGTGTGAGGTCTTGGTAAGGGGTGTCCTGGTGGGAGGGGATGCATGCAGTCTGCAGTCTGGTGGGGAGTAGAGCTTGAGCTCCCGGCCTTTGTCCTTGGAAGTCCCCCCATCCTCCCTGCTAAGTGAGCACACGTGCCTGCTACTGAAAGAAATGGGCTCACGGCATAGCTCCTAACTTTGCATGTGCTCCCTGAAGCTCTGCTCCTCCAGATAGAATCGGGGAGCATCTCTCTGCAGGGGAGGTCATCACCCCTGAATTTTGCCATGAAAGCAGGCGGCCCTGAAAGAGGGACTCGGGCTATAGAGCCAGCATGGCTGCCATATTGGGCTGCCCATCAGAGCCACTGGGTGCTTGACAGTACAGTGCTCCGTGTCCCCCAGTTTCCCTTCGGAATTAGGGAGTCGTATCCTTTAACAAGCCACGGATTTCTGAGGTGCAGCCAGGCCAGAGAAAACCACTGTCATCAGCACCCCGAGGGCAGCAGGCAGCACGGTTGAGGATGTGGGTTCTGGGGTCGGATGGCCTGGCTGACACCGTGGCCTCCACCCATCCCTTGTGGGACTCTGACCACAGAACTTCCCCGTGCCCTGTTTAAACGGACTAGCAGCAGTGCCCATCTCCTGGGGCTGTGAAGACTCGGTGAGCGAATTCACGGAGAGAGCCTGGCACCTCATAAGTGGGCAGTGGATGAGTGGTTAAGAGGCCTCCACAGTGCAGTGCAGAAGTGGGGCATGGTGGGGCCCCCAGGCATGTTGTTTTGGGACAACTCTGAGCACATACGAAGACTAAGCTTTTCCACCATGAAAGAAGAGTTCTTTTTCCTTAGTTGTTCTTAGCTTCCTCTGAGCCATGATGAAACTTTTCTTTAAAAATAGCCCAGGGATTGATGCTCTGGGGATCCCTGCCTGCTTAGGTTGGGGATTAAATGATCTGGGGCAGTGGGGGATTTAAAGCTAAAATCAGTCCCTTACAGCAGGTGTCTGGCTGTTCAGCGAAGGCCCCTCGTGTGGTATTAAATTGTCTTAATTGTCAAACGGATTGAGATTAAATTGCCAACCCTCTTCCATTTTTCTCAGACATTGATGACTGTTCTCCAAATAACTGTTCCCATGGGGGCACCTGCCTGGACTTGGTTAATGGATTTAAGTGTGTGTGCCCACCCCAGTGGACTGGCAAAACGTGCCAGTTAGGTAAGCAAGTGCCTGCCCCAAGGTTGGCTTTGATCATCAGAGCCGTTGAGGCAGATGAGCATGTGGCCCACGGTGTGGGTCTGCACACATCATACTTGAAAAGTAATTTATTATCGAGAGTCCAGCCGGCCGGCCGGCCTGGGAGAAGGCGTTCGAATGCAAATGGCCGAGCTCTTTCAGGCCCTGTGGGAAAGTGGTGGGACTCCTTGAACCATGTCAATCGTCTGTCCGAGGAGTGTTCAGCTGGGCTCCAAACGGGGATGATCTCATGAGGAATGAGCTGTCTGCATTCTTTTTGCCACATTTAAATCCCAGCAACTAGGCGGTGCCAGGTTTTGCACAGAAATGCCTGGTGGCTTTCTGCTGTTCTGCTGGGGCCCCTTGTTCACCAGCAGCCAGAGAGTTACCCATTAGCATTCCTTATTGGATAATGACTAGGGAGAGGGATCTGAGGCTCAAAAGAGAGGGCACCTAGGATCTGTTACTTAGCTTATTAAACTGTCTCCTATTTTAGACAAATGATTGGGGCAGTGTTTGGGGGAGGGAAGGGACCTGGGGGAGTAAAACTCCTTTCCTCGATGCTCATCCTCATTTTCTTTCAGATGCAAATGAGTGTGAGGCCAAACCCTGTGTCAATGCCAAATCCTGTAAGAATCTGATTGCCAGCTACTACTGTGACTGTCTCCCAGGGTGGATGGGCCAGAACTGTGAGATCAGTGAGTGACTTTGTTTTGATTTTGACTTTCATGAAACGTGGGTGTTGAAGGCCTTTGCCAGTCCATGGAAGACTAGGGTGGTAAAAGGAACACCTGGTGGAGGAAATGTTTTAGAAGAGGGAGTGATCAGTGCAGAAATGGAAACATGGCGTTTATCAGGCCCATTAGCCGGGGGAAGGGCCCCATGCTGATAAGATGGCTAAAACAAGGTGAAGTTTCACCAGCTCAGTCTTGGGAGAATGAGGGAGGGTTCCCACCCAGGGCAGTAACTTTATCTCGCTGGAAGCTCACAGGAAATCTGATTTGAAGGGTTTATCTGTTTGGACGGAGAAGGCTTTTCAATTAAGCCCAATTTCAATGTAAATTGCCTCTTTAATATGATGGCTTGTTGTTGTTTTTTAGATATTAATGACTGCCTTGGCCAGTGTCAGAATGACGCCACCTGTCGGGTATGTAAATCTTCACTTAAATCGAAACCTTAATGATCAAAAGCCAACTTAAGATGGATGTGACCCTGGGAGAGCTCTGGGAGGTTTAAAAATGCAGGTGAAAGTGAGTCTCTGGAAGTTTCCCTTGGGCCCAAGTTACCCCAGCCTCCGGGAGTCATCTCCAAGGCAGGTTTTAGGAGGCTCGGCCCTTGGCTAGTCTAATGAATCAGCTGAGCCTCAACCGTCGTGCTAAACCGCAACAGCCCTGTGTTGTGGATGCATAGAAAGAAACCCTGTGTTTCTCCCCCTCCTTCTCCTCTTCCAGGATTTGGTTAATGGTTATCGCTGTATCTGTCCACCTGGCTATGCAGGCGACCACTGTGAGAGAGACATCGATGAATGTGCCAGCAACCCCTGTTTGAATGGGGGTCACTGTCAGAATGAAATCAACAGATTCCAGTGTCTGTGTCCCACTGGTTTCTCTGGAAACCTCTGTCAGGTGAGCCATGCTGGAGCCTCTGGCCGAGTTTTTACAGGGAGTCTCCTCCTGCCCCCCCCTCCCTGCTTCCCCCTCTCCTTCCCCTCCCTTCACCTTCCCTTTCTCCCCCCTGCCCTCACTCCACTCTTGACTCTGTGAAATCTATTAACCTCTCATTGGCTAGGGATCTCCACTAGACAAACGCTGGTGGAGAGAGACAGAGTGGTTTTCTTGGTGGTGTCAGTAGCCTGTCCATTTCATCCCTGCCACTCAGCCCTCTCTGATTCTGCTCTGCTCTTTCCAGTGTCCACCTGGACAGTCTCTAGGACCTAGCTGTGTGTTATGCAGGCTATTCTAACAGAAGCAGATGAAGGGGTCAGATTCCAGTGTCCGCTGCCCCCGAGACGGTATAATCACACCTTTGTCTTCCTGTTTCCTCTCCCGCTGCCCTGCTCCTGCTCCTTGCAGCTGGACATAGATTATTGCGAGCCCAACCCCTGCCAGAACGGTGCCCAGTGCTACAACCGTGCCAGCGACTATTTCTGCAAGTGTACCGAGGACTACGAAGGCAAGAACTGCTCCCACCTTAAAGACCACTGCCGCACGACCCCCTGTGAAGGTACCTCCCTCCCCCGGCTCCTGGCCTGTGTCCGAGGCTCGCTCCTCTGTCACTGCCCCTTCAGACTCTGGGAACTGGTGTAAGTGAGGAGATCAAACCCCTAATCTGACTGCTCGGGGAAGTCAGAACACATGGAAGCAATCGAGTTGGGCCTGCCTATGGGAGAACCATGCCTGCAAGTAGCCCAGGGGAGAGAATGAAGCTCACTTAGCATTCCTCGTCTGGGGTGGGCTGATCTGCAACGCTGAGACAAATTCCTCAGAGCAGCACTCTCAGGAAGACTTCCTGTGGCAGTGGAATGTCCCGTGTCTGTGCTGTCAGGCACAGTAGCCATAGGCCACGGGGCGTGTGGCCAGTGGAGCACTTAGAGTGTAACTAGTGCAGCTAGAAACTTTTATTTTACTTAGTTTCACATGGTTTAAATTTAAGTAGCCACGTGTGGCTCGTGGCTGCTGAATGGGGCACAGCCTTGCAGGTTCTGGAAGTGTGTCCTTCAGAGCCCACCTTGAGCAGATGCAGTGGGGAGCGGAGCTGGCAGTGGTTCTCAACCTTCCTAATGCCGCGACCCTTCAATACAGTTCCTCATGTTGTGGTGACCCCCAACCATAAAATGATTTTCGTTGCTACTTCATAACTGTAATTTTGCTACTGTTATGAATCGTAATGTAAATATCTGATATGCAGGATGTATTTTCATTGTTCGCGACCCACAGGTTGAGAACCACTGCAAGAGACGTCCCGGGTGGGAGGAGAGGGGCCCTCAGCCATATAGGCTTTGCTAGCCACATCGGGAAAACGTGCCCTTAACAAACTCAAATTTAAACATTCCCGTCGGCCTGGCATCTGCTGCTGTCACAGTGGGACGTGGCATGCTGCCAGGGGCTTGGCCCCCAGGTGCCTCTTGATTCCTTACCCTCATTACCAAAGGTGCCTGTCACTAGGAGCGCAGGCTTGGCGTACGTCCTTGGTGTGAGAACGCCGTGTCCTGTGGGTCAGCGGCCATAGTCTGATCCCGAGTGTGTCTTCTAGTGATTGACAGCTGCACGGTGGCCATGGCCTCCAACGACACGCCTGAAGGGGTGCGGTATATTTCCTCCAACGTCTGTGGTCCCCATGGGAAGTGCAAGAGTCAGTCGGGAGGAAAATTCACGTGTGACTGTAACAAAGGTTTCACCGGGACGTACTGCCACGAAAGTAAGACCCTCTCCCTGCCTCTGCACAGCTTGTGGGGGGTGCCGTTTGTGTCTAAGTTGTTTCCACGGAGACGAGTGAAGGTTTGCAGTTCTATCCAGGATCTACAAGACTGAGTGTGTTTAACTTTTGAGCATGGATGTCGCCTCGCCTTCAGCACATTCCTCTTAGAATGTTCTGGAATTCTTGTAGTTTGGGTGGTCTCGCTTTCTGCAGGAATTTCTTTCCCACGCCCACGGAGCAGCTTAGCCTGTGAGGGCATTAGATAACAGGGACAGTGCTCAGGGGAGTCCTGCCTGGTGCGTTTGAGAAGCAGTCCTGATGGAATTGAGGATTTTTGAGCCACCAAGTGCGTCTGTCTCCTCAGGTGGCGGCCTATAGCACAGTGCCTGGCTTTCCTGGTCCTTTATTGACCTGCTTTTTTTCTTTCTTTTCTTTTCTTTCTCAGATATTAATGACTGTGAGAGCAACCCCTGCAAAAACGGAGGCACCTGCATCGACGGTGTCAACTCCTACAAGTGCATCTGCAGTGACGGCTGGGAGGGGGCCTACTGTGAAGCCAGTGAGTCTGCCCTTGGGACAGACAGCGCTGGGTCGTGGAGGGCGGGGGTCGATAGAGGAAGCCTTTCTTTTTAATGAAATCTCTGTGAGGGAGACCCCAGCTGCCCCTGCAGTGGGACAGCGTCGCCCCGGTCCTGCTCTCGTTTGTTAATGTGGGGGACGGCCTGTGGGAAGGCACTTCTGCCGAGACGCTCTCAAGTCAGACTGTGTAATTGGGATGATTAATGTCCCTGCTTGCAATTAAGGAGCCCCCTTTCTGTTTGGATTATAATTTCTGCCCGTCTCTTGATTTTAATTTTGTGGGAGGGTCAGGCCTGCCCCTGACTTGCCTAACTTGGGGCGTTAGAAGTGAGCTAGTCGGGGGCTTCTTTACTCCTGGGAAGAGGATAAAGGCATTCAGGTCCTGGGCTTGCTCAGCTGATCTTGGGACTTGGACCAGAAAGCAGGGGTGGAGGTGGCCGTGGGAACAGCGTGGCTCTCATGGGTTGTGAGGTCCCGGATGATCGTGCTTTCAGCTGGGTGTCTCCTCTTTGGTTCTAGACATTAACGACTGCAGCCAGAACCCCTGCCACAACGGGGGCTCCTGTCGCGACCTGGTCAACGACTTTTACTGTGACTGTAAAAACGGGTGGAAAGGAAAGACCTGCCACTCCCGTAAGTGGTCGCCGGCTGGGATGCTGTCTCCCTCTTCGGTGAGGGGGCCGGTCAGGGGCTCACACTGACATCTTCCTCCTCCAGGCGACAGCCAGTGTGACGAGGCCACGTGCAACAATGGTGGCACCTGCTATGATGAAGGGGATGCTTTCAAGTGCATGTGTCCCGGAGGCTGGGAAGGAACGACCTGTAACATAGGTAACTTCCTGCCCCACGTGAGCCCCTGCGAGTGGTTTCCTGGGGTCTGGCTCTTGCCCCCTCAGACTCTTTGGATCCTTAGGTCTTGTCTGTTTTTTTGTTTTACAGCTCGAAATAGTAGCTGCCTGCCGAGCCCCTGCCACAACGGGGGCACCTGTGTGGTCAACGGCGAGTCCTTCACGTGTGTCTGCAAAGAAGGCTGGGAGGGGCCCATCTGCACTCAGAGTGAGTGTCCGCCCCCCCCTCCCCAGGCACCCCCTTCCCCCAAGGCTGAGGGAGCACAGCCTAACATTCCCGGGGACTTAGGGAGGGGGCGGTGAGAACCAGAGGCAGCAGAGCTGTGTGATGTCGGCCTCTGCATCACCTGGCTCTGTCCTAATGACTTGATGGGATGCAGCCCTGACCTGGGCATGAGAAAGTCGGGAGGAGATAAGTGGAGACAGATGGTGTCTCGTCCTCAGCTCCGTCTGAGAAGCGCCTGTCTCTTTCCATTCTCACACGCCTTCCCAGCCCTGCCAGGGCCTCTTCCTGTGGACGTGGGTCCCACGGTGAAGGGAACAAAGTGTGGCGCAGGCCTGGTTCCAATTGAGCAGGGTCTTAAGTGCATTCTGCTGGTGTTACCGGCGACGTTATCATTTGGGCATTAGGGAACTCGAGGTTTTTGCTGAGGGCTAAGACTGCTTCCCTGTTAAATTGTCTTTTTATTTTGCAGATACCAATGACTGCAGCCCTCATCCCTGGTAAGTGTGACCACCTTTTAAGCCGTATGTACATTGGCTGTAATGTGCATGGGCATTTGTCTAAAATAAAGGTTCTGATTCGAGAGATCAGGTGGGCTGCAGACCCTGCCTTTCTAACAAATGCCCTGCTGGGCTGTGGACCACGCTGTAATTCGCCAGGTTGTCTTGATTTAGAGCACTGATTCTCAACCTTGACTGCCCATGAGAATCACCTGGGGGCTTTTCATAAGCCCCAGTGCCCGGGATGCAACTGACACCTGTCTGAGACTCCCTGGGGGTGGGTGGGACCATCAGCGTTTTTAAAGCCCCCCCCCCCCCCCCCCCCCCCCCCCGGGCAGCAGTGAGTGTGGCCAGGGTGAGAGCTGCTGATGGCAACAGGCGTGGCTTCCTGTTGACTGGCAGCCGGAGCCGTGGATCGGGAGGTTGGTAACTTAGGTGGTCTTTGCTCTCTTCTTAGTTACAACAGTGGCACGTGCGTGGACGGAGACAACTGGTACCGGTGCGAGTGCGCCCCTGGTTTTGCCGGGCCTGACTGCAGAATAAGTAAGGACTGTCCTCAGCCGGGTTTCCAGTGGCTTTATTCCCCCCTCGCCACCCCTCAGCCTGAGACTGTTCATCTTTAAAGCAATTAGGCTGTGATTTGGGATTCCCTTTATTGCCTGGCAAGGCTCTCTAATCGCCCACCTCCCACTGGCTAGACCCTTAGGTACCCGTTGGCCCTCCCATGGGTGGCACAGCCCTCCTTGTTTCAGGAGAGAGAGGGCACCAGCCACAGAACTTGACGATTAAGCTACTCTGAGGCCCTAAGGAAAGGGTGTGCTTTTCCCCGTGACTAACATGCAATTATGGGCAAGTGGACATTAACCACAGCTACGCTGGTGGAGCACAGAGCTAACACCAATGGTTTTCCCAAGACTTGGTGGAAGGATTAAAACAGTGGGGGCAGGCAGTGCCGTTTTTCAGGAACCTTAAAGTTCATTCTTTATTTTGAGCTTTTCCCCTACCTTTTATATGCCTTTTCTTTTACAAAAGTGACAGAATAGTTGTGTGTGTTTTCTAGTCCCCAAGTTATTTAAAGCGTTGCTGGTATTTGGGATCCCCTGGTCTGGGACTGACTGGCCTCCAGCACTGGATGAGGGTGCATTGTTTCTATCTCATGTCTCTAAATCGGGTTGACATATGGCCTGGGAGTCAAATCTGGCCCGCTGCCTGTTTTTGTAAATAAAGTTTTATTGGCATACAGCCATGCTCATTCATTAACACTGTCTAGCTGCTTTCAGCTGTGATAAGAGTTGGGTAATTGTGACAGGAACCACATGGCCTACAAAGCCTAAAATATTTGCTGTCTGACCCTTTTAATGAACATTGCCAGCCCTTCCTGGAAATTGTACTCAGAAGAAGGAACTCATTTGGGGAGGCAGCAAATTTAAATTAAATGATTCTCAGGTGTTAAAAGTCAAGCCAGTTGTGGTTGGGGGAGCTGGGACTGGCGCCTGCGGAGCACTGGTGGCCTGTTTGGGTGCTGATTACATGATGAGAATCCATCCACCTCATATTTACACATCCTATGCCTTTCTATTTGTTTATTATGCCAGTGAAAACATAGTCAAACAGTGCTGCCTCCCCTTGGAGCCTAAACTTTAACTCCATTTCTCCTAGACATTAATGAATGTCAGTCTTCACCCTGTGCCTACGGGGCAACCTGTGTGGATGAAATCAACGGCTACCGGTGTATCTGCCCTCCAGGGCACAGCGGCGCCAAATGCCAGGAAGGTATGTAGGCCAGACCCCGGCTGCCCGTGTGTCCTGGGGTATGTGGGTGCTCCAGACACTATAGTCACCATTTTTGGCCACGAGTAGGCATTGTGCTCAGGGGGAGAGCATGGAGGGGACATGTGGGGATCAGAGGAAAGGGGACACTTTGAGAGGTCCCTGGAGCTGTGATTATGCTGTGTAATAAGCCAGCTCAGAACTCTGTGGCTACAACAAGCGTTTATTTGTGTTCATGGGTCTGTAGGGTGGGCAGAGTGATAGGTGCTGTAGACTGGGCTCAGGTCTATCCTTTGTCCCTCCTCACCCTCCCGGCACCATCAGCTGTGTCTGGGACACGTTCTTTTCCTGGCGAATGGCAGGCTTGCAAGAGGCAGTGTGCTCTTCCAGCCACCTGGGAGACTCTGCTGACCACACATCCCCGGTGCTGCCATTGGCACGTGGCCACGCAAAAAGCCAGTAGGGGAGGGAAGTGTACTTGCTCTCCTGGAAGGAACTGTTGCCACATGACAGAGGGCAGGGGTGTAATCACTTCCTCACTGAGGGAGTAGAGAAACGAGAGATCCGTCCACAGGTAAGGAAAGTCCTTTCACTCAAGCATCTCCACTCGCAGTTTCAGGGAGACCTTGCATCACCATGGGGGGCGTGATACCCGATGGGGCCAAGTGGGATGATGACTGCAATACCTGCCAGTGCCTGAACGGAAGGATCGCCTGCTCTAAGGTAGGGCGCGGGGGCTGCCCAGGTCACCTGAGTCCTGCATCAGCGGGTGGGCATTTCTCCTGAGCTGCCCACTCCCATCTCTCCCCAGGTCTGGTGTGGCCCTCGACCTTGCCTGCTCCACAAAGGGCACAGCGAGTGCCCCAGCGGGCAGAGCTGCCTCCCCATCCTGGACGACCAGTGTTTCGTCCGCCCCTGCACGGGCGTGGGCGAGTGTCACTCCTCCAGCCTCCAGCCCGTGAAGACCAAATGCGCGTCAGACCCCTATTACCAGGAGAACTGCGCAAACATCACCTTCACCTTCAACAAAGAGATGATGTCCCCGGTACGGAGCTTCTTTTCACGTTGGGGTGGTGTGTGGCTGCTTGTCCCGAGGCGGGATGGTCACATGCTGGGGTTTAGTTCTCTAGCCTCGGGTCCTGTCTTACGCATCTTACAGCAACGTGCGGCTTACCTATCACCTACCTTCCAAGCAAACGTCAGCCTTTCTCCTCCCAGTACCTTACTCATGTGGACTTTTCAATACTGTTCTAGGGTCTTACCACGGAGCACATTTGCAGTGAGTTGAGGAATTTGAATATTTTGAAGAATGTGTCCGCTGAATATTCAATCTACATAGCTTGTGAGCCTTCCCCTTCGGCGAATAATGAAATACATGTGGCCATTGTAAGTATAAGATCCATTCACACTTCATGCTTTGATTGCAAGGTAGTTAGCAAACCTCATTTAATCAGGAGCAAATAAATACTTTGGAAGAGAGCTTGGCATATGTGTGTTTTCAAGTAATTTTGAATAAAAGTACAAGATGATATTGTACTTGGAAGCTGTAATTGGAAAAAAAAAAGTTTTAATTTTTTAAAAATAAAATGTTACATAAAATAGAAAGAAAAGCTACTGTGGAGTGTTCCCTAGCCCTGCAGACTGACCTTTTTTTGTTTATTCCAGTCTGCTGAAGACATACGGGATGATGGGAACCCTATCAAGGAAATCACTGACAAGATTATAGACCTCGTTAGTAAACGTGACGGGAACAGCTCACTCATTGCTGCCGTGGCAGAAGTGCGAGTTCAGAGGCGGCCCCTGAAGAACAGAACGGGTGAGTGCCGGTGGGAACAGTCCCTTTCTGGGATGGGTGCCAAATGGATCTAGCGTGCTGTCCAATAAAACCACCAGGCGCGCAGTTACCTGACCTCCCCGAGGAGCTCCCTCCACCCCACTTAACTGGTGAGGAAACAGACCGTGGACATGACTGAAGTCATAGAGCGATGGGCAGAGGCCGACCTCACTTTTCCCCATGTCAACAGGCTGTGCTCTCACAAGCGGGCACCCCTGTTGCACATGTACTGTTCCCAGATCCCGCAGAGCCCTGTGCACAGAGCATCGCTGTACCTCGGTGTCATGGGGCAGCCCATCCTAAGCCTCTGAGATACTGGCTTGATAGACAGCTCGATGGCCTGCAGTGCATCCAGACGCCCCTTCCCCCGATCCTGAGCATCATTGTTCTAGCGAGGCGAGGAACCGGGCTCATGACCACTTGGGGCATTGGAGCTGTCTGCGCTCAGATGGGTTTCTGATAATTCTGAAAACCATATCCTGTAATGAGCTACCTACGTAGCCAGAATCCACTTACCTGAACCCTGCGCTGCTCTCCCCACACAAAGTTGCGGAACCTGCGGGAGCTGCTGCTTAGCTTGGTTCCTCTGGAGACAAGTGTCAGGGCCTCCAGGGCCCAGGGCCCAGCACTGCTGCTCAAGCTGTGCATTGACAGTATGCAATTGGGAAAAGGGACCTGTCCCCACAGTGCCCCTTGTAGGGACTAAGGTCAGGGGAACCAGGGCTGATGTTCTTTTGTTCCGAGAGTTAACTGGCTGGGGGCCTGCCTTGCAGATTTCCTGGTCCCTCTGCTGAGCTCGGTCCTGACTGTGGCTTGGATCTGTTGCCTGGTGACGGCCTTCTACTGGTGTGTGCGGAAGCGGCGGAAGCCCAGCAGTCACGCCCGCTCGGCCTCCGAGGACAACACCACCAACAACGTCCGGGAGCAGCTGAACCAGATCAAAAACCCCATCGAGAAGCTCGGGGCCAACACGGTCTCCATCAAGGACTACGAGAACAAGAACTCCAAAATGTCCAAAATAAGGACACACAACTCGGAGGTGGAGGAGGACGACATGGACAAGCACCAGCAGAAGGCCCGGTTTGCCAAGCAGCCGGCGTACACGCTGGTAGACAGAGAGGAGAAGCCCCCCAACGGCACGCCCGCCAAACACCCGAACTGGACAAACAAACAGGACAACAGAGACCTGGAGAGCGCCCAGAGCCTAAACCGCATGGAGTACATCGTATAGCAGACGGCGGGCGCCACTCCACCGCTAGGTAGAGTCCGAGGGCACGCGGGGCTGTAGTTCTCTAACTGTCTAGTCCAGGCTGAGGCTGTTGATGACTTAGAATCCCTGTGTTAATTTAAGTTTTGACAAGCTGGCTTACACTGGCAATGGTAGTTTCTGTGGTTGCCTGGGAGATCGAGGGCTGCATCTCACAGCTATGCAAAATCCAGGCCCAAGTGCCCTGGGGCACAGTCCCTGCAGCCGACAGGTCTGGGACCAGCGCCCAGGAGAAGGCCTGGCCACTAGGCCTCGAGCTGCCACTTCTGCCAGATGTCCCGATGGTGATGCAGTCTTAGGAACATAGTTTTATTTATATTTATTGACTCTTGAGTTGTTTTTGTATATTGGTTTTATTATGACGTACAAGTAGTTCTGTATTTGAAAAGTGCCTTTGCAGCTCAGAACCACAGCAACTATCACAAATGAGTTTATTATTTATTTTTTTTATTGTATTTTGTTGTTGTTGAGGGCGGCGCGGGGGGGGGGGGGAGGACTTTGATGTCAGCAGTTGCTGGGTAAAATGAAGAATTTAAAGAGGAAAAATGTGTCAAAAGTAGAATTTTTTTGTATAGTTATGTAAATAATTCTTTTTTTATTAATCACTGTGTATATTTGATTTATTAACTTAATAATCAAGAGCCTTAAAACATCATTCCTTTTTATTTATATGTATGTGTTTAGAACTGAAGGTTTTTGATAGCATTGTAAGTGTATGGCTTTATTTTTTTTTTGGAACTTATTTTCTTACTGCGTGTTGCCTATAAGCCAAAAGTAAGGTGTTTGAAAATGGTTTATTTTTAAGACAGTAGACGGGCTTCTGTGCCTGGAATACTGGTGGAATTTTTTTATTATTTTTTTGGACGTCAAGATGTTTAAAACACCTTCTAGACTCTAGAGAATCTAGAGCATCACTTTAGAACACGTTTTCAGGACTGACCGAGGCAGTTTCAGAATTAGTCTAGAACAGTTTTTTTGTTTGGGTATTTTTTTTTTTTCTGCTTTAGACTTGAAAAGAGACAGGCAGGTGATCTGCTGCACAGCCGTTTAAGGGAACAAGTTGAGTTATGATGTAAACGTAGCCAAAATGTGAGTGGTTGAATATCATTAAAATGTTCAAATTAATTGTGTGAAGTTGGAAGCACACCAATCTTATTTTGTAAATTCTGATTTCTTTTCACCATTCGTATGTAATACTGAACCACCGTAGTTTTGATTTTTGTTATCTACTGCATTTAGGGAGTATTCTAATAAGCTAGTTGAATACTTGAACCGTCAGATGCCCAGTAAGATCACTGTTTAGGTTGCCGTAGAGTACACTGCCTGCCTTACGCGAGGAAATCAAAGCGCTCTTCCGAAGTTTAAGATCCAGAAGGCTTATCAGTCATTTTGTTGGTTCACCGTGGAGACCGTGAAGATACTTTATATTGTCCTATTAGTGTTATGAACATAAAAATGCATCTTCGATGTGTTGTTCCTGGCAATAAATTTTGAAAAGTAATATTTATTAAATTTTTTGTATAAAAACATGGAAAGTGTGGCCTCTTCTGAGCTTACGTGGTTTGGCTCTGCTGTGCCTGTGGTGGTGATAATTAGGGGCTCGGACCAGGAACTCCAGGCCTTTTCAGCCTCCAGATTCCCCTGCAGTGAGCCCCACCTGGGGGCCTTGTCGTTCAACAAGCGTGAATACTTTCTGAATAAACCACTGGGTCAGTGGCCTGCAGCGTGGAGGGAAGTGTGAGCGCTCCCGTGCACTGAAAGGGTTTTAAAAAACTTGGAATTGGTGTTGGGGGCTGAAGAGGGAAATTTAATGCTTTTCCTCTGGGTGTTTGGGCTCCTTGGGCTAATATAGTAACATCCTTCCATCATGCTTTACCTTGTGGGTTTTGTGCACATTTATGCCTCCAGGATAGTTTGCTCCTGGGGTCATGGCCCATCTATTCACTCATCACTGAACCCAGGAAGTTGGCCTGGCCACACTGCTTTGGGTGCCAGGTGCCGGGCCTTCCAGAGGTGGGCTGTTCCCAACCTGGTGAGGGCAGGAGAGCTGTGGCTTGCTCGTGGCTACTGGGCCAGAGGACACCATGGCCCTGCCCCCACCTCATGGGTGGGGTGGGGAAGCTTTGCCTCTGGCACCTGCAGCAGGGAAGGGATGAGCTGAGGTGATATACATGGACAACTTCCAGCAGCTGCTTGGAGTTGCCAGGAGTTCCCTGCTTCCCTCCTGGGGGGAGCTGTCCCCAGTGCTGCCCCATTCAGACCACCCATCCTCCAGGTTCCATAGCATAGCTCTGACTGGAGCAACCCACTTTGAATGGAGAAGCTGACGGGCATGTCTTTCATTCTTGGGAAGCTGTTGTTTCCTCGAGGCCAGGAACTGTCTTCTCTGATGGGCATTAGGAGTGGGTGGTGGGCTTTACATACCCCGCACTCCTGGTGCCTGAACAGAGCCCTCAAGGTCAGAGTCCATCTGTGGCAGTGCATTTTGGCCTGTTGGGGAGGCAGCCCCGAAGGAGTGTGAATTCCTGTGACATCTCCCTGACCCAGTATAGCAATACTGCTGCCACGAATCTCTGCTGGTGAACAGCCGGTTCCTGCGAGGTGGGGGCAAGGAGGGACATGCTCTCCTGGTACAGACCGAGTCTGGTCTCGCTGCGCTGAACTCAAACCATCCTGAAGCAATACCGTGCTCTGGTGGTTTGTAAACTTGGAGTATGCAGGACCCCAGCATTCCTTGGATAGTTACCAAATGCTTTCGTGCCAAGAAAAAAGAAAAAAAGAAAACCATTTAATGAGCCTCTGCAATTCTTTATCCCAGGAAGGAGGTGATCTTGAGCTGCACATGTGCCTTTAGGAGCCTTCTGTCCAGGACACTCTACGTGGGAAGGCAGAGGTCAGGTTCCTCAAATCCAGGGTCTTAATGGTCAGGATGTTTCTCCCCTTTCTCCAGGTAGAAGGAATCAGGCAAGGGGGCCTTGGTTATCCTGGATACAGGGAAGGGAAAGGACGGGACTCAACACCTTTCCTATTCCCCACGGATGTTCTGGGCCCTCTGAGCAGGCCCTGCAGGAAAACAGCTCACTACAACTCCGCATGAGAATGCTACACCACGAAACTCCAGGAAAGAATGACCTGGAAGACAACGGTTTTTAGATAGGGAACTGTCCTGAGGCTCTAGACTTCCACATGTAGAATGAGAATAGAAAAGGGGGGCATACCTACTTGACAAAGCCCAGTGAGACGGGGTGATGATCACCAGCATACTGTGAAGGCAGCAATGCACTTCTCCTAAATGCAGATTCCCAGACCTGGCCCGTGACTCACCAGGAGTGGGGCCGGGCAATCCACTTTCAAGAGCTCCCCCTCGTCTGTCCTCCCGCATGAGGTACAGTAAAATTTGAGCACAACTCTACTAAAGTACTAAAGTACAAGCTCTTCATTAATTATAATGTTTTTCCTCCTTGTTAAACTGAATTAAGTAGCCTGGAAGCCAGTTTGTTGCTAAATTGCCACCTGACATCATTTTTAAGTAAAATAATTACACCGCCCCCTGAGCAAGTTGTGCTCTAAGTGCTTTGTGTTTATTGACTGATCTGAGGGGTCAGAGAGTCAAAGTTAACTCATTTGGGAATATTTCTTAGGCAGCAAAGAGCCGAAGGAACCAGAGTGTGGGCTCCCCGCTTTTCTAAATGGTGGACACCTGTCTATCCAAAAATGCGCCAGCGTGCAGCTAAAGACCGGTTGCCTTTAAAGAAAAAAGGTTTGCGACTTGGGCTGAGCAGTGTTCCAGCATTTCCGTTTGGACTGCGGGTCTCTCTCTTGCCTCTACTGGGAATGAGAAAGGAGTTCAGAGGTTCCTGGGCTGGGAAGACACAGCCCATGGGTTATGGGAAGCCTCCTCCTGCTAATGTGTATTTATACTTTGTGAGCTCTGATTCATCCGAGCACTGGAACAGAAATCTGCTTCCTGAGGTTCTGTTTTTAAATAGATAGTTTGCAAAAACAACAATTATTTTTCTTAACATTTTTTTTCCACCCCACAAGCAGCTAAACATCCCAGCGCAGGCTATGTCAGTCTCCAACAATGCCAACGGACAGCCTGGTATTTGAGGAGGCAGAAGGGTGCCCCGGGGCAGTTCTGTGGGGTTCTGGCTCTACAAGTCTTCAAAGTTTAGAAACCATTAGGGCAATCTTGTTGCGTCACTTCAAAACTGCGAGGTATTTCTGGGAGATATTCGTTAGAAATAACGAATGTACCTTTGTGAACAACTGCCTCCCGTCGTTGTTAAAAGTAATGCTCCTGGGGCGGCCGGCAGCGGAGGGCCCGCTGACCTGCGTGCACCCTCTGAGATCCTGTGGAGAGGCGCGGTGCCCACCCTTGGGACAGCTTCTACCTGAATGACTTGCTCTTGCATGCCTGGCACCACGTCCTGGCTTGGAGTGTTTCTTTCAAGTCCCAGGCAGCTTTTACAAGCCTTAAATTATGTGTCATTATCACTGGTCCGGTATTAACCTGTGATATGCAAGTCGGGAAAATTAATTTGGGGAGTAAAGGCTCTTAAATCCAATAAGAACCTCGAATTAAGGCCTGCCCACGGCCACCCCCACCCCAGCCCAGCCCCTCCCCCTGCAAATGTCCACACCAGGGCACCCAAGGTTTGAGGCATCCAGAGCGCAAAAGCAGATGCCAGCAACATGAAAGCAACAGCTTTGTTGTACAGGGCAGCCTGGCAGGCTGGGGGGCGGGGGTGGGGGGGGCTCCTCCAATCGGGGAGCTCAGGTTTGCAGCTGGCTTCCTAATGAGTGCCCAGGCTGCCACAAAATGTCCTTGATCCAAGCCCTGCCTCCTCCAGGTTCTGAGTAGAAAGTGACATCTTTACAAATCGGAAAGCAATAGGTGTTTTCTGAACTAGAGGCAGATTAAGCCTGTCCCTTTGTAGGTGGTTCCTTTGTTCTTGGTCAGCTTCACATTTTCTTTTTAGTTTCTGCTTCACAGAATGATAAAAACGAAGCGCAGGAAAAGGGGTTCAGAGAGGCACTCGACAGCCCCAACTACGTCCTACACCGCCCTGCGCAGGTGCACGCACACACCACCCAGGCATGCTCTACAGGAGTTTTCAGGACAACGCACTGGCTCCTGGGGATCGCAATTATAGGCCTCATTCCCACATCCCCGCCCACTCCTGCTTCCCCTGACAGGCTACTCCAGGTTATCACAGAAAAATCACCCGACCATTCCAAATACTAAAATCCAAGCGGCTTGAATGTGAAGCAGAGGTGCCCACAGGCAGTTTCTGGAACTCTTAGATCTGTCTGGCCCCCCGCACACAGCTCTGCTTCCTCCACCCAACACCCCCAAAGCCAGCTCTCCCTCGCAAGGATTGGGAGCGTGTCCCACGAGTCATCTTTAACCTGTTGTCACGTCAGGGTGGGCCTGAGTTCCATGTTATGCAAAAGTTTCCAATGCGCTGAGGCACCCACGCTGCACAGCTTGGAAAAAAGAAAAAAAGAAGAAGAAGAAAAAAAAACCATCCTGGAAACAGAAACAAACCCTGCAAGTTCGGGACATTAACAATCAGATACTCTCAGGGGGCTCTCTCTGGCTTTGCTGGAATGGTTTTTGGAAGTGCTTTTGAAAGAATCCACAGCTCCACACAGAAAGGAAGAGCAGCAATGGAAACAGCTACAGGTTTGCACAAAACTAAAGCAAACGTGTCTGCGAGGTAAAGGAAGGGAGCGATGGGCGGGGGCGGGGCACAACCTCCGGTTTTCCCCTCCGCCAGAATCCTGTTATTTCTGCGCTTCCTGTGAGCCCTCGGTCCAGCACTCTTTAGAAGAGGCCCGTGCGTTTCCTCAGGGCGCCTGCCTCCACGTGGGCCCGGCCAGCCGCCAGGCAGCGTGTGCCCAGCGGTCAAGGGCACGCACCCTGGAGCCAGACTTCCTGGAGTCCACTCGCAGCTCTTCCTTGCCGGTTCCCGCTGTTGGTAGTTTCTGCCTGCGCTGCGCTGGGCTCACCCACGCGTGGCCCGGCAGGAGTTTCTGGGCCTTGGAGTCGGGCAGACCTGGATTCTAGGCTCTGCCACTTACTCACTTGGGAAGGTTTCCCAAATTCTTCGCGTCTCAGTTTGCTCATCCGTGAAATAGCGATGGTGAGTGTGTGCCCCAGTTAGTGACCATGAAAAGGCCTGGAGGAGGAAGACAGGGCCGCCCGCCCTCAGCATTTCTCTAGGCAGCCTGTGATAGGACATAGAGGCCACTGAAGGATGACGGAACCCAGCTAGATCCCAAGCGCGGGGGCCCCCGTCAGAAAAGGGCTAAGGGCTGTTGGATATTTTAAGGCCACTCCCCATATTTTAAGGCCACATGGATTCCTGCCTGGTTTCCGGCTCTTTGACCAAGTATGAATCCAGGTGGCCTTAAAACATGGGGAGTATCCAAGTGGAGTGGACCTAATCACAGGAGCGCTTTAAAAGCAGAGCATTTTAGCCTTGGTGGGTTTGGCTCAGTGGATAGAGTGTCAGTCTGTGGACTGAGGGGTCCAGGTTCCATTCCCGTCAAGGACAGTACCTCGGCTGCAGGCTCTATCTGCTGGGTCAGATTGAGTTGGGGAGGCAACCAACCCACGTGTCTCTCTCACATTGATGTTTCTCCCTCTGTCTCTCCCCCTCCCTTTCCACTCTCTCTAAAAATCAATGGAAAAATATCCTCGGGTGAGGATTAACTACAAAAAAGCAGAGCTATTTCTCTGGCTGGTCACAGAAGTCAGAGAAATTCAGGATGGTGGTGGTGGTGCGGGGGAGGGGTGGGCGGGTTCTCCATTATCGAGATGCAGGGGCCAGTGTGGCTTGAGAACAGCCTCTGGGGGCTGAGCGAACTCCCGGTCACCAGCCAGCAGGCAATGGGGCCCGCAAGGAACTGAATTCCGCCAACAACCTGTGGGAGCCTGGAAGGGGATATTCAGCTGTTAAACCTCCAGATGAGGACACAGGTGGCTGATACCTCGGTTCCAGCCTTGTGAGACCCAGGCAGAGGACCCAGCTAAAGGGCGTCAGAAACTGATAATCAACTTGTATTGATGGTAACAGTAACAGCAGACAAGCGCAGGCCTCTTCCAAAGAGAGGCATACCAGGCTACGTCATGTGTACCGTAGGTGCTACATTTGGTTTTGACTCTACAGATGGTTGGCTTTTTCCCAGATCAATTCAGTGTCTCCTCCCAGCTAGCAGGAGCTCATTCAAGACAACCCTGAACAACAGGACTGCAAGGAGACCTGGTGCCCAATTAAATTCTGCCACAGTGCAGATGGCTCTGTGAGTGTAGCTGGCTCTCTAAATGATAATAGAACATAGTCCTTTCTTCTATAGCCATGCCCCCCAATAGCTTTAAAAAATTAGGCAAAATAAGGTAATTTCTGGTGGCTGGCCTTGAAGGCCTCCAGGACACAGTCTTGGGCCAGGTTTTCCTCCTTAAGAAACATACTGAGGACTCCTGATTTTTTAATGAGGTTTTCAGTGGATTGGAGACTTTGTAATCTCCCCTCCCCACCCCCAGCAGCCTTTCCTACATTGAAGTTCCCTCCTTGGGGGTCCCCTCTGCACAGTGGCCGCTTCCTCGGGGCCACGAAGGAGCTAAATGGCAAGCCCACTCTCCTCCACCATCTCCTCTCTCCTAAGCTTGCCCTCGTATGATGGGCAGCTGGCCTTGATGGACATGCATAGCCAGTGTCAAAACAGAAGGCTTCTCTCAAGGTCAGTGAGCTGGAGTTAGACCTTGGAAATGTGGAACAATAGCCAAAATCATTTCTACCACCAGGACCCAGAACATGCGTTTTGATAAAGCGGCACTGAGAAACTCTATCTTCAAGAGAAAGCAAGGCCAGTCTGATACAGAGAGTTCACGGATGGATGCGTAGTTTGTCATAGAAGTTTTAAGTGAGATCCAGAAAGTTCTTCCAGCTGGAGATTCTTATTAGCATCAAAATAAGAGCCCCAGCAGCAGACCCCCTGAATGTCTGACCCAGAGAGCTCCTCCTCCCAGAGGTGCCATCACACCCTCTGAGCACTCTTTCCTGGAGAGCCACCGAGGGTGCTTTCCCAGACCCCCAGGTGCTGCCAGGCAGTCCCCGCCCTGCTCTGGCTGGTCACCGCGCTGAGCAGGAGGCACTGGGAACTGACTCGCCAGGGAAGCATTTTCAGAGGAATGTCTGCTGCCGGGGCCCCGACTCACTACATCATTACCGGAAGGTCCTCCAGGCTCCTCTGACTGGGACACATCCCAGACGCCCTGCCCAATCTGCCCCATCAAGGCGGGAGGTCGCTCTGATGTGCCATTCCACCTTCTCCCTCTGACAACAGCAATGGATGGCTGGTGTTAATCCTCCCAGGCACCCACGGTGGGTTTGGGAAAGAGCCCTGTGCATTCTTCTCACCAGCTGAGCATGTTAAGGAGGAACAGGAAAGGCCTCAAGAGCCAGTGGGCCTAGCAAAGTTCCCAGTCAATCCATCACCTGCCTCCTCCGCAGAGGGCCTGCCAGCCCAGGCACAGGCCGGGCAGGTGGGAGAGGGCTGCGCGGCAGTGAGGAGGTCAGAGTCCTGTCTGTGCGAGTCTCCTGAAGTCTGTGTGTATGTGTGTGTGTGTGTGTGTGTGTGTGTGTGTGTGTGTTGGTGTGGATGTGTGTTGGTGTGTGTGTGTGCGCGCCCGTTTAAGAACAGAGACAGGACTACTAACAGAAGAGCCGGTGAGAGGGCGTGGGAGACTGAGAACTTATTTATAAAAGCTCCTCTGCCCTAAAGCAAGTCAAACTCCCCGCTGCGGAGCTGCTTTTTCTTCCTCCCTTTGAGTCCTGTGTGCTGAGCTGACCTCCCCGGCAGAGGTCAGCGCTCTGCTCACCCCGTGTGCACCCGGCCTTCTGGGGCTCGGTCGCCTTAGAAGCCTGAGGAGGGGAGAATTCTTCAGCTCTAATTTTTTAGAGAAAAGCTGTAGTAAATCTCGAGAAGAAGCTGGTCTTTTTTTTTTTTTTTTTTTTTTAAAGAAATATATATGTTATGATCTTTTGGGAACTGGCGAACACAAAAAGCAAACATGAGACTACATCACCAGAGTCCCCTCCCACAGCCAACTTCACCCCCTAAAATAAATCAGGCTGCGGAATGAATGAGGTTTTAAGAAATGTAACTGAACTTAAAATACAAGGTCAGCATCTCATCCTAGGTAATCCTTCGAAGGATGAGAAATTCTCCTGGTTTTCCCACAGGGTTATTTCAGATGTGCTTTCTGAGCCAAACTATTTTAAAAGCATTCATTCTTTCCCTGCCCTGCCAAATGGGAACTTGAGATTCACATGCACTTTTTGAGAGCTTATTAATGATATTAATGATCATGGATCAAAGGCAAACCCCAGACAATTGTTTAGGTGCTTTCAAAACTCATCTTCTGGGAGAGGGAAAAACTTCAGTGCTGCCTGTGGATGAGGAAGCTGTGGGCTGGTGCGCTGGGCCCAAAGCAGCATAACTAGGACGAAACAGAACACATCTCTCTGCATGGTTAACCCGTACACCCATTGCCACCGTGTCAATAAAGCCTTTCCTATTCGTAAAGCAGGTACACTTCAGACTTAGAAGGTACAGTATTCTTCTAAAGCAGGGGTCCTCAAACTATGGCCCGCGGGCCACATGCAAATACAAATATTGTATTTGTTCCCGTTTTGTTTTTTTACTTCAAAATAAGATATGTGCAGTGTGCATAGGAATTAGTTCACAGTTTTTTTTTTTAAACTATAGTCCGGCCCTCCAACGGTCTGAGGGACAGTGAACTGGCCCCCTGTTTAAAAAGTTTGAGGACCCCTGTTCTAAAGGATACTCTTAGCAGACCCTCTTTGAACGTCGTTTACACACACACACACACCACTATATTTTTATGCAATAGTTCAACAATGGCTTTTAGTTAGAATCATTATTTGAGGACCTCTTAAAACTTCCAATGCCCAGACCATTATCTCAAGGATTCTGATTTAAGTAGAAGCTACACAGGTAATTCCAATGAACCTGTTTTTAAACAGATGGAGAAATTATCACATGGGAGTTGTATGTTTACCTCAGAAATCCTCAGAGGCAAGTGCAGCACTTAAAATATTAGAGATCATTTTATTTGACAAATGAAGAAACTGAGGCCCAGGACTTGTTAAATGACTTGTCCCCAGACACACAAGCCAATCAGTGGCAGAGGCAGCTGGACCCAGGGTTTGAGCCCATCTTTTGGGCTCCGATCCCCAGCCCAGGCTGGGGCCCTGGGCAGGGCATCTTCTCTGTGGGCTAGGCCACATGGCACGCCGCCACGACTAATACATGAGGAAATGGGCTTTGCGTCATCCATTGCCGTGGTTCTCAGCATTCCATGCAGTTATTCAAATGTATTATTCCAACCTGATATTGAAATGCTTCTGAAAAATTATGTACAGGACCCGAGGGAAAATATATTTACAAGCAACCAGAGAGGCCTGGGATCCTGTCATAAAAGGCAGTGGGAGTCGGCCAGGACTTCACTCAGTGCTGAATAAGGACGAGACCCACGTAGAAAATGGAAATGAATCCCCTTGGGAAATGTCAAGATTCTCTGGAAAGGAATCAAGGTCGAATTCTTTAACCCCTCACACGAGGGTCTATCTTAGCTCACAATTGAGAGCAGAAGTGGGAAATATCTGAGTTGGAAAGACCACCCCCAAATCTTAGAGGCCAATTTAATCACATCCCACACAGGGTTTTTAAAATCTAAATCTTTAGGACCAATGGTTCAAACTCAGAGCTCCTTTGATTATTTTAACCCAGTATTCAAAATCTCAGACTTGCTTCATGGAGAAAAAAAATGTCTCCAACACATAGAATGTAATTTTAAATAGCGTGTTCAGAAAAGGGTATTTTAGATGTATAGTCCTCGTGGTTAATGAACTTATTTTGAAGAAAAGTGATACATACAAATTTAATTTTTTTAAACAATTTTCCTTTTTATTCATAAAAGAGGTTGATTTCCACTACATACTGCTTTCATCCCGTAGGCATGTACAACTATTGAAATCGCTTAAACAAGTGAGAGGACAAGGCCAATGCTAAAGAAGAGCTCCCCTGGGCTTACTGCAGTGTCTGGTTGTCTAACTTGAGTGAAGAAAGTTACTTTGGGGATCTGGCAAATCATTACCTACAGTCTCCTGATATGATGCTTGGGGGTCAAGTGTATCAACATTTTTGATAAGTGACTGTAATGGCAATTATAAGGTAGCACATGGTAATATCATGCTGATTAATGAAACTTATTTAAATGTAATTGAATTCAAGCCCAGTACTGAGTAGTTCTCCACAAGCAGAGGCAATAATTTCACCCACTCAAGTCCCCTCTGTCAAGTTACACATAGACATATATTTGTTCCCTGTCTTGTTAAATAAATACAAAATCCCAATGAGAGGAGGTTCAGCAGATTTCTGAGAATTTTAATTATATCATTAAATTGTAATTCCAATAATATATATGGTTAGACTTCTGTTATGAGTCATTAACTGAATTAACTTCATGTGACAATGCTTAATTTATTTTGTACCAAGGAAGGCTTTAAACCATTTAACAGAAATCAGCTTAATTTTGATTTTTTTTTTCTTGTGCCAAGGTGTTTCAATTCATTAGTGTTTCAGTAACAAGTAATGAATTCTCTCGTCTTAACAGACCAAGCATGGACATAAGAGAAAAAGAGAAATTGAAGTGACTTCCATATTCAAGTCACAGCATGCTGAGCAGAGAGTTACTGGCTCTTAGGAAAGCCATTTGTTACCTCAAAAGGAGGGCGCGTCACTAGAATTTTGTGGAAATACTACAGTGGGGTCTGCCAAGAAGGAACGCGAGGAAATTGAGAGCAGCAACACCGTGGTCCCAGGCCATTCTCCTGGGCAGAGTTTCCTTCCCTTCCTGCTCTGCCCTCAGCAAGCTCTTTGTGAATCAAAGGCCACCAAGTGCACAGCAATTCACGCTAAAATCCACACATGGCACAAAAGCAAACAATTAACTTGTCCCCAAAATATATCTTGAGATACCTCATGCAGAGACGCTATATTCTCCATAAATCAAACCATAGAGGGGTTCTGTGACTCTTGCTTTTTACAAAATGAGAAACATCTTCCTACTTTTTTCAATAGTAAAAAAAATATGAACAAAAAAGCTGCAACACTCACTCCTCTCTCCCCCAACATTTGCTCATTGGCATTTAACAATTTATATGCATCTCTGGTGGACAGTTAACCTCCACCGGCAAAGGAAAGAAAAATGTGTAAGAAAAATCACAGACTATTCTCAGACATTTCTTGTTTATGGACATAAAAAAACAACCACCACAACAAAACAAAACAAAGCAACACCTAACACCAATCTATTAAAAAGTCATTTGAAAGCACATGGAGGTGACCTAGCAGTCACAACGCTGAGAAAGTTAAGGAGTTCAAAGTCATAACATTAATCAAATTGGATCCACATTTCTTCTAAGCATCAGAGTTACGGGGACTTGAATATACATTTAATCTGGGTTATTAAGTAAGTGATTGAATGACTTGTCCCTTTTTGACTAAGTATACTGATAGGGTCTCAGATTTTCAGTGACTGAATTACTAAGATTATTAAAAATAACGAAACACACACCACTCCCAGCAATAGAGGACTCTTCATTTCCCACCTAATCTGCAACAAGAATACCTGGCAGCCATTTTCCCTTCTGTACTTCCAAATATCCAAAGAATCACATGACCATCCTAGTAATGGGAGCCCCGGGGTGGTCTCAGACACGGAGAAGGAAAACGTTCAGAGGCAGAACTCCCCAAACACATGCTGAGGTGAGGAAGTGGAGACGGCTGCCCGTTAATCCTGTTAAAACCCTGCGTGCACAATGGCAGTGAGAAAGACCATGTCCATCTGCCACCAACGATGCTATTTTCCCTTTTGCATCACAATAACTGTTATTTGCATAAATACACCAAACTCTTAAAGCCAAGACTTTACTTGAAAGAAGGTCATTAAAAGTATAAGAATGGACTTTAACCATCAGGCCCAGGTTAACTAATGAAATAAAAACTTCTCAATACAGACTTTTTCTGGTGCTTCGGGTTCAAACATCTTCTAGTTCTAAAGCTACTGTTCTGGAATGGCTGTCTTTATTCTAGACTGTTCCAGGGAGCTTACTATTTCTTGGCTTATCACCTGGTCATTTGTGACCCCTCTGATGAAACCATCCCAAAACTTGTTTCTGTTTAAAAACCCTCAGTGACACCCTGTGGTTCTGTCTTCAGTGAAGAGCAGGCCTAGCTTCCTGGCCACTCTGAGAGAGGCCCACAGTGGGCCACAGAAATCCATGCTCAGGTGTGCGTTCTGTGCAGTGTAGCCCTGTTGATGAGCAGAATCTGCTCACTGTGGTCCACATTCTGTTGGGCTCCCTCTTCTCCTACAGAATCATTTCGTGGGAATTAACTGGGGGAGGACATAAACTAGGAGGAAAGAGGAAAAGATACCAGTGGGCAGAGCCATGGTCCTAGTAGGGTGGTGAGGCTGGGACCACAGGAAGGGGACAGGTTTCCAGGCAGGGTTTGGAACATCAAAGGAAGAGCATCTATATCCATCGACAGATGTGGTGACCATGACTGAACTTCATGACTGAAAATGCTACCATGAAAATGGTTGCTGCTTAGTAAGTCTTCCCCTCCTATGCAAGTGGGGAAGGAGACGTGGGGAGGACAGAATGAACTGAGAGAAACCACTGATTAGTCTTAGGCATGGACTTACACTGTCTGCGTCCATATTCTTACATTTTGTTGGGCTTTTTCTGCGAATTCCAACACTTTTGGGAATATACTGATTCTGCTTGTTACTAGGGAGGGGCTATTTCAAAGGACCACCCAATGTTGAACTAAAAAAAAGATGTAGTTGAATGGGTGCTTTGAAGATGATTTCTTCCCTATTTTAGAATGAATTCAGTTACGAAAGTCTTTAGTAGGTGTCCATCCAAAATAAGTTGTTGCTATGAGTCACTACGTGACATTTCAGGCAGCCCACTGGAGACATTGGTGGGTATGACTGCAAATCGAAGACTCCTGTTTTGAAACTTAAACTGTCTGTGAAGCCTTCCAAATGGGAAACAGGAAACTCTGGCCATGGAGTTCCCCGCGGGTTCTAGTCCATCCTGAACCTAACCACAATCTTAGAGGTAGGGGCAGGGATAGGCCTGAGCTACAAGCAAGAACAAGGCTCTGCCATGTCTTCTAGCGCTGGACCAAATTACCTGTGAAAGGTCTTGTGATTCTTAGGGTAAGTAACAGCTCTCTAGGTGCTGTGGCAGCCATAACACCTAGGAACAGTGACTCACACACTGAGTTCAGGCGCTTAACAAGTGTGTACGTGTCCACATGTGGTCCAGCAGGTGAGCAGGAGGCCACACTCGCCAGGCTGGTGAAAATAAATGCTAGGGAGTCTCCAATTAGTATGGTGGGTCCAGACTGAGCATGTTTCAGAATCACTCAGTAGGTCTGAGGTGGGGCTCAAGCTCTGCGTTTCTTTCTTTTTTTTAAATATATTTTACTGATTTCTCACAGAGAGGAAGAGAGAGAGAGTCAGAAACATTGATGAGAGAGAAACATTGATCAGCTGCCTCCTGCACATCCCCCACTGGGGATGTGCCCGCAACCCAGGTACATGCCCTCGACCTCTCAGTCCGCAGGCCAACGCTCTATCCACTGAGCCAAACCAGTTTCGGCCGCTCTGCGTTTCTAACACATTTTCCGACGATGCTGGTGCAGGACTAGCTGCTGAGAACCACCAGCCTGCTCTTTCACGGCCCCCCTACTCAACCAAGGAGCAGGAGGATACACTGCACCCAGTACCAACATGCCCTTCTTTTTTTCTTTAAATATTTTTATTGATTTCAGAGAGGAAGGTAGAGAGAGAGGGATACAAACATCAATGATGAGAGAATCATTGATCAGCTGCCTCCTGCAAGCCCCCTAGTGAGCATTGAGCTGGCAACCCAGGGATGTGCCCTGACTGGGAATCGAACTGTGATAGGTCGATGTTCAACCACTGAGCAACACCACTGGGCTCCACGCAGTTTCTTCAGGAGTGGGGTCGTCTCTGACAAAGTGAAAGGATGTTTATCATTAAAATAATTTTCTGAAGGCAGTTACACAATTTGATGAGAAGGTAGCCATGTTGTTAGAACAAGCAGATAGGCTCCTGGAGGTGACTTCTTTGAAAGCTAACCCCAACAAAGAGATACATTTTTCTTTTTAAAAAAGTCATTCTAATTCCTTTGAAATCACAGCATCTACACATACTTCTCATTTTTCGCAGGTTTGGCCACTATATCCCTCAACCACAACTTTGCAATCCTCTTTAGTAAGTCAGTGGCCTCTTTCAGACTTCTTCCTTTTTTTGGTTGGGCTGCCCTGGATTGTAGCTAATCTTTCAGTGTTGGTGGCTGAGCCGGTTTGGTCGGCCTTCCCTGGCTCAATTTTCATAAGATGTCTGGAGGAGAGATTTTCCAAAACATGCAACTCTTCATTAGACATGGCTTTTGCCAAATCCTCTTTCAAAAGTAACCCCGGATCTGACAGCTCTGATGTTGGCAAAACCCCGACAGCTTTGCTTGTTCCCGCTCTCATTTCTCGCGGGAGGAATCGATCACTTCCAAGAGAGACTCTCTTGCAGTGGTCGGAGCCCTGCGCAGAGCCGCGGGGCCTGCGTTTCTGCTGTGCTCCGGCTCCTCGTGGACTTTGTTTTGGACCCGGTGCTGCTGACTCACAGCTCCAGACAGCGCTCCCGCTCTGAAGCCCCGTCTGTAACCACGCCCCAGGATGAGGTTTGTGCTGGCTGCCGGTGTCCTCTGGCTGGGTCTGATGAACATGTTCCAGCTTTTGAACAGAGAGCCCCCAGTGGCTCTCAGCTGCCTGTGTGCAATCCTCTGCTTGCGCCGAGGACTCCGGAGGGGCACTGGAGGAAGCCTGGCTGTCACCTCTTCTCACTGCCATCTCTGCAACCACTGAGTCACTCGATGTTCCCACAATGTCCCTGCTGCCCTGTGATTTGCTCATGCTGCTGCTTTTTGTTTCAGCTCTTTTCATGCTAAAAAAAAAAAAAAAAAAGACTTTGTTTTGTAATGCTGTAATGGCATGGTTTCCTCCAAATTCCCCTACCACATTTCCTACGCCTGAAAAAGGAAGGCATGCACTACCCCCTTCTCCCTATCTCCCGGCAAATCTAGAAGGACCCCCAAGTGTATGTTTGACTGCAGACTGGACCAAGCAATAGTCTTCACCTTTTCCAATACACTGGGACACACCAGGAAACACTTTATTTACTGATCACTGGGTTATTGATGGAGTTCATATTTTAACGAAGGCAGACGTATTCATTTCAGATATTAAGGGTCAATTTGATACATTGACCTCCCTCCCCAAAAATAAATGCTCAAATACATCCATAGCAGAGGTTGTGTTTATGTGTGTCTCTATGTGTATGTGTACAAGAACATGCTTATACACGTACAGACACACACACGATTTCTCTTTGTAAGTAAAATAATCTTCTGGAATTTCTCTCAGGCCATTTCAAGGTATTACTCAAATATAAGCACCGTTTAGCTGGTGTCAAGGCTTGTTCATTAACCATTGGAACAGGATTCAGTTAATAAACCTTGAAATGTCCTGGAAGAAATTCCAGAGAGTATGTAAGGAGAGAGAATGGAAACATGGCAGACAAAAGAGTGTGTACACACACACACACACACACACACACACACACGCACCTTTTCTACAGCATACACAGCAGACAATGCAAACCTCACAGGTTGAAAATTACTTTGAGGGATAGGATAAAAGCTTCATGGGAAGAATTTAAAAACTAGAGACTGACTTCAACATATATTTGCAGGCTTGTGAATGGCAAGAAATTGCTAAACCACCGAACTCAAAACCTTGAAGCTGAAATATTTATTTTGGCTAAGCTTTAGTCTGGAGAGAAATATATAGATTCATGTTTGTACTGTTGCTTTCCGGGGCAGGAGGATTATGATAATTATGTTAGGGTCGGAACAAGCACCTTAGAAAAGGAATGCATTTTTTTAGATCTGTCTGTAGTCACTCTGAAAGTTGTATGAAACACACCACCAACAGGTGCTTTTCATCTTCAAAGCGCTTGTAATTAATTAGTCCTTGCAACACACCTGTGAAGCAAGGCTTTGGTTCCTGTTGTCCAGAAAGCAAGAGAAAGAGAGGCAGGAAGGTGGAAGAGCAAGTATGTGACTTAAGGTAGGCTTGGTGCCAAGGGCTGTGATTAAGTTCCATGTACTCTTGTTGGATTCTCCATTTCATGTTATGTATCCACACACACAGACAGTCAAACACGAGGAAAAGGAAACACATTGGACCTACATTGCTTTCAGAGTGCTTCTCTTGCGCTTTGCACTGGGAGGAAGTGGACCCTTTGCACACTCAGCAAAATAACCAGACGCTCCATGGAGAGCTCTTCCCGTCTATTCCAAAAGATAACAAAGGTTCAAACAGAAATCTATTAGCTGAACAGGAGAAAAAGCGGTTATGCTCTGACCCTCCCAGTGAACACACTGATTTTTGTGAGGACTATATGAAACTGCTTAGTGTTAGGCTATTTGAATTTTTTAAAATCTCCAACTTTTTGGTAAGTTGTCACTTCTTTTGGGCTCTCAGCACACACACTTCATACATTAATATGCACCACAAACATACAAGATGTGATGGAAAGAATGTTGATTCCAAACCATCTGGGGATTCTTGGCCAATACATGGTATCTCTGAGCCCAAATCATGCTGATGCCCAGAGCCACGATGCCAGGCAGCAGCGTGTTTGCCAGCTCTGATCTTCCAGAGAGGCCTGGTGGTGCAGTGGTCTGAACCTGATTATACTGAGAATTCCCCACATTTCCTCTTGTTATGAAAATACAGAATATGACCTTTGCAACACTCAAGAATGCATCACAAGGTAAACCTTCTAACACCGGTACTTTAAAAACTAGTTTGAGAATCTCAGCTACTAAAAAACTGGGAGTGTTGTTTTTATTTTTTTCTTAAATGAACAGCATCACTATGGCTTTATATAATCCACAGAGTATCTGTCTACCTATCCTTCTATGTTCCCTTAGAAGCATCATTAGGAAGCAGTTATAAAGTGTGAAAACCTCTCAACCTTCACCAATATTGACTCATTTCCTACTTTGGAATTGTTCCTTTTTGCTAGCAAATAGATAATTCAGACAAAGCATTAATCTCTCTCATTTTCTGGGACACCAAGTACCCTTCTCCATCAAATTCCACAGTAAAACGTTGCTGCCACAGGAACAGTTTTGGTAAATTATCATGAGGTCCTTGTGTTAGACTTACATTGGAATGAACGACGACAGCCCCAGGGAGCCTGGGAGAGTCATTGGTGGAATGCCTGGGTATCCCACATCCCATCACAGCCCTGCCTATGGTCTCAGACCTGGACCAGCGTCACCCAAAGTCATATCCAGTACAACTTACGTCAGTTTTAAGAGTTAGTGAACAAATTATTACAGGTCTTTTTGGATTATACTGCATTTTGATACTTCTCCCTTTCCCCCCTTCTACGACTTACTAGTTGACCAAAAAGAACTACAGTTTGAAAGTTAAATGAGAGAGATTGAGATTTATGTGTGAAACACTTCTAAACATGCCCTGTAAGTACAGTAGATTTTCCCCTTACAACCACACCCTGTAAGTGCTGTATTTTCAGGGCTGAACAATTAACATAAGGAGCATGAGTCAGGCTTTGAACAACTCTGTGGGAACCAGAAAGCCTTTTGCTATTAGGAATGATGTAAATTCCCCAAGGCTGGAAGAAGTCCACAATGGAAGGCAGACAGGGTCATAAATAACAACAATGGATACTGCAGGGAGCATAGAAAGTGGGATGCGTGATCCTGACACTTTGAGCCTCATACTGGCTTCAATCACACTCTCATGTATTTACTGTAAAACTTAGTTTGAAAAGCACTATGTATTTCCTATGGGAACTTCAAAAACTTCTTAAAGAAACAGGACGATCCCCTCTCATCCCAAATTCCTCAGATGACAAACAATGGGGGAAACGTCCTTGAAAGAAAAAGGACAACAGAAAAAGTGAGGGAGTGACAGACGGAAATGTCCAGTTCAAAAAGTGCAAAACCTGTGTCTTCGTTTGAAAAAAAAAAAAAAGAGGAAAGAGAAAGAAAAAAGAAAAGAGGCAAGGCGGATTCACACAAATTAAAACCACATTTGACAATTTGTTGAAGGAGGCATATTTACATTTGTATGAAGACTGGGTGGGCAGGGAGAAAAAGATTAGGCTCCTTTGGCCCTTGAACTGTCAGGTCTCATTAGAAAGCTCTCACTCTTGCATGTCTAGGGTCAATTCATTCCCTTTGTCACTAACTCGCAGCCCTGGTGCCCCCCAGACAAGTCCTCCAGAGGAAGCACTACCACCTGGGAACCGGACTTCCCAGGCCAGTCATCCTGATTACTAACAGCCTCTCACATCTGGCATCAAAATGCAATCCATGGCTTATCCAGAGGCAAAACTCTCAGGTGCAGACAGTGTGCTGGGGCTTCAAGTGCCTCTCAGGCATCCCGGGATGACACTCCTCCTTTCTGGATTCTGCCCTGATAACTTCTACCAAGAATACAGAAAAACACCAACATAATTAAAAAGGATACCAGTTGGCCATCCAAAGCACCCCATGGGTATTTAAGAAACAGGTTAACCAAGATGACCTCTTTGGGCCTGTGTGAATGAGTCCTCAGAACCTGGAAGCTAGCTTTGAGTCTGCCAAGGAATAAACTTCTGCAAATGTCATTTCCTAGGGCAAGGCCACTAGCCCCAGAAGGAATCTAATCTAGGCATACCCTCCTTGGCAGCTTGAGCAGACCAGGCAGACTTCCAGACAAGTGGTCAGGCCTTGTGCCCCTGCTTGGGGATGCTCTGGAGACCAGGGTGAGCTGGGCAACTAAGACTCACTTCCTGCCTCTAGTCCGAGCATGAGTAAGGTTGAAATGTAGTTATAAATATTGGTTGATACTCAAGTTACAAAGGCAAGTTGAAACTGTGAATAAATCCAGGCATTCACTCCACAGTGACTTACCGAATACTATTTTCTCTCCACAGTATACTTACAGAATACTGTTGAATTAACCTGGGATGGGGGGAGAAGCTGGCCTAAAAAGACATAAAGCACCTGCTCTTGAGTTTATTACCTCCTCGAGGAGTCCATAAAACACAGCTGGGCTTCCAAAGGTTAGTGAGAAGACTGGCTAGCAGACTCAGTATCAGAAGCACTGAGAGGTTTTTTTTAAAAAAACAGATTCCCGGGACCCATCCTTGGAAGTTCTGATTCACAAAATCTGGGGTGGGGCTGAGATCTATATGTAGGTTCCTAGGTAATTCAAGAACTGCTGATTCACTGGAAACAACATTCAACCAAGCAGAGAAATGTAACAAATGTAAACTGGTTCAATGAGACAGCATTTGCCAAGTGTGGTCCAGTTACCTCAGACATCAAAATCAACTGGGGGGCTTGATAAAAAATGTTCTGGGTTCTCCCGAAGAGTCCACTGTGTTCACCTCTCTGGGGGAGAGGTCAGGGCAAGTGCATTTTAGTAAAGCGCCGCAGTAATTCTGATGCCCAGCAGAATTAAACTTCTGTCCTAAAGGGACCAGGAATGGATAACTGAGTAGAGTTCAGCAGAACCACTGAACTCTGCACCAGGCACTGTGAGGACCTTGTGGAAAAGGGCAAGGCCCACAGAAACCGGCCCTGCTCTCATGAAGACACCCTCCCAATGGGGAAGACAAGAAACAAACAAGCCTATGCTAGGTGATGGTGACATTAGGAAGAAAATAACCCTCTAACGGGTCATGGGGTGCTGTTTTAGATGTGGTCAGGGACGGTGGTGGTAGCTAACAAGGTGAGCTTTACCCAGAGACTCGAGTGGCGAGAACAAGACAGGTAAACATATAGGACAGGGCCTTTCAGGCAGGGAGAAGCATGAACACTCAGGCTGTGAAGACAAAGAGTGCCTGGAAGCAGGGAAAACAGGAAAGCAAATCAGAGGAAGGGGTCAGTGAGCAGGTAAGAGGGGTACGTGTGTGTGCGCGTGCATGCGCACATTAGTGGTAGTGGGGGTGGCAAATCGTGCATAGCTTTTTTAAGGACAGCATATTTTATTGTGAGGAAGTTTCCAAGAAGAAAATGAACTTGATATTTAAAAGGATTATCGTGGCTAAGAAAACAATCTCGTTTACAATTGCCTCAGAACAAAAACCCGAAACACCTAGGAATAAATTTAATCAAGGATATAAAAGACCTATACTTGGAAAATTATAGGATATTGAAAAAAGAAACTGAGGAAGATACAAATAAGTGGAAGCATATGCCATATTCATTGATTGGAAGAATTAACATCGTTAAATATTCATACTACTGAAAGCAATTTGTAGATTCAATGTGAAGATACCAATGGAACATTTCACAGAACTAGAACAAATATTTCAAAAATGTATATGGAACCATAAAAGACCCCAAACAGCAACAGTGATCTTGAGAAAGAAGAACAAAGTTGGAGGAATCACGCTACCTAATATCAAATTATACTACAAGGTCATTGTAATCAAAATAGCATAGTACTGGCATAAAAATGGGCATATAGATAAATGGAACAGAATAGAGAGCACAGAAATAAACCCACAACTTTATAGTCAATATTTGACAAAGGAGACACAAACATACAACGGGATTAAGATAGTCTATTCAATTAATGGTGTTGGGCAAATTTGACAGATATATGCAAAGAAAAAATTGACGACCTTCCTAAACCATACACAAGAATGGTTTAAAGACTAAAAATGGATTAAAGACTTAAATGTTAGACTCTAAACCAGCCGTGGGCAAACTACGGCCCGCGGGCCGGATCTGCCCGTTTGAAATGAATAAAACTAAAAAAAAAAAGACCGTACCCTTTTATGTAATGATGTTTACTTTGAATTTATATTAGTTCACACAAACACTCCATCCATGCTTTTGTTCCGGCCCTCCGGTCCAGTTTAAGAACCCATTGTGGCCCTCGAATCAAAAAGTTTGCCCACCCCTGCTCTAAACCCTAAAAATCCTAGAAGAAAACATAGGCAATAAGATCTTGAACATTTCTCATAGCAATATTTTCTTCTGATATATCACCTCGGGCAAGTGAAACAAAAGAAAAAAATAAAGAAAATTGGACTACATCAAACTAAAAAGTTTTTGCACAGCAAAGGAAACCATCAACAAAATGAAAAGACAAATCACTGAATGAGAGTACATATTTGCCAATGATATATCTGATAAGGGTTTAATATCTAAAATATATAAAGAACTTATACAACTCAATACCAGGAAGACAAACAACCTAATTAAAAAATTGGCAAGGACCTGAATAGACACCCCTCCAAAGAGGACATACAGATGGCCAACAGACATATGAAAAGATACTCAACATCACTAATCATTGAGAAATGCAAATTACAACCACAAAGAGATATCATATCACATATATCAGATGACTATCATCAATAAATCAAGAAATGACAAGTCTTGGCGAGGATGTGGACAAAAGGGAACCCTCGTGCACTGTTGATGGGAATGCAGACTAGCGCAGCCACTGTGTAAAGCAATATGGAGTTTCCTCAAAAAACCAAAAATGGAACTCCCATTTGACCCAGCAATTCCACTTCTGGGAATATATCCAAAAAAACCTGAAACATTAATTCGAAAGAGTATATTCACCCCTATGTCACTGCAGCATTACTTACTATAGCCAAGATCTGGAAGCAGCCCAAGTGTCCATCAATAGACAAGTGGATAAAAAGATGTGGTACATTTACACAATAAATACTACTCAGCTGTAAAAAAGAAAGAAATCTTATCCTTTGCAACAGCATGGATGGATCTGGAGATTATTGTGCTAGGTGAAATAAGCCAGCCAGAGAAAAACAAGTAGCATATTATTTCACTCATATGTGGAATCTAATGAACAAAATAAACTAAAAAACAAAATAAAAACAGAATCATGGATAGAAAACAAATTGACAGCTGTCAGAGGGGAGGGGGAATTCAGGGTTGTGTAGAAAAGGTGAAGGGATTAATCAAAAACAAACAAACAAAAAACCCTCATAGACACAGACAAGAATATGGTGAATATCACAGGGAAAGGTGGTGGGGGGACATAGATGAGGGTAAAGTGGGGATAAAGGGTGATGGAAGGAGCCTTAACTTGGGGTGGTGAACACACAATATAATACAGATGATGTATTATAGAACTGTACACCTGAAACCTATATAATTTTGTTAACCAATGTCATCTCAAAAAAAAAAAATCAATAAAAAAGGATTACCTTGGGTTCAGTAGAAAGACAAGGTGGAAGCAGGGAGACCAGTGATGAGACCACTGCAATAGTCCACTCAGAGATGACGGGTCTTAGGGGAGGTTGGGGGTGGTGAGAAGTGGTTAGATTGGAAATAAAATTTGAAGGGAGACCCAATAGAATGTGCTGATCAATCCTATATAATAAAAGGCCAGCGACCATAACGGCATAACGACCAGAACAACCAATCGACTAGTCACTATGAGGTGCATTGACCACCTCTCGGTCCCTCCCCCCAGCCCACAGGCTTCAATCGCTGGATGGCCAATGGGGAATCACAGGGAACTGGGGTGTGTGGCAGTGGGGCGGGACTGGGGGCTGGGGACTGGCAAGTGGGAGGAACAGCCGACCTCTTGGTCCCTCCCACCAACCCATAGGCTCTGATAGATCACCAGATGGCAAATAGGGAACCGGGGTGGGTATCGGTGGCGGGGCAGGACTGGAGACTGGCAAATGGGAGGAAGATGGCCCTGATTGCAGGCTAGGCCTAGGGACCCTACCCACGCACAATTTCGTGCGCTGAGCCTCTAGTTGAATATAAGAGGTGAGAGGAGAAAAAAGGTATGGTTTAAACAACTGGATGATGAAAGTTACCCTTCACCAATACAGGAAGAACAGGCTCAGGGAAGTGGAATCAAGAAATCAATTTTAGGTATGTAAACAAAAGTTATGAGTCCTCCTGGACATCCGAGTGGAGAGGCTGAGCAGGCAGTTAACATACAGGTTGCAGGCAGAGAGAGGTCTGGGCTGCAGACACAAAGCTGGGAAATCAGCAGAGATGGTATTTAAAGACATCAGTCAAAATGTGCTCCACTAGGGAGTGAGTTTGGATGAGAGAGAAAAAAAAAAAAGTTGAGAATGAGGAGGATTCAGGAAAGGAGACTAAGAAACTGACAGCAGGAAAGAGAAACATCAAGATAACAGCATGTCCCTGGAGGCAAGAGAAGAAAGTGCTTCATTGAAAGTGACAACTTGTGTCAAATGCTGAATGGTTAGATGTGAAAACTGATCCTAGAAGTTGACTCAACAAAAGGTGTTTTTGGTCAGCTGCTGGAACCCGAGCCTACCCGAATGGTTTCAAGAGTGAAGCAGAGGCAAGTGGAAACCAGAACTCTCCAGTACAAATGTATCATGCGTGGTACACGTAACTTCAAGTTTTATACAGACCCATTGCAAAAGTAAAAGGAAATTGGTAAAATTAAATTTCAATAATGCATATTATTTAACTCAATGTATTAAATATCATTATTATAACGTGTGATCAATTTAAAAAATCGAGATATTTAGACTTTTATACTAAGACTTGGAAATCTGGTGCGTATTTTACACTTTGAGTACATCATCTCTGACTTGTGAAGTGGCTGGAGTGTTGGCCAGCACAGGTCTAGACAACACCTTTGAAGGGTTTGCAGTAAAAAGGAGCAGAGAACTGGGCTGGGAGCTGGATTAGAGGAGGTGGCTAATGGAGAGTGAGTCAGTGATGACTGAAACAGGCATTGGGAGAGATGTGATCAGCTACCGTGTGCCAACCTCTGACTGTGTGTCAGGCACTGTTTCATGGACTCACCAATGTCGCCTTCAAAACAACTTGGTGAAGCAAGTGATTTATTACTGCCACCCTTCAGGGACCTGATTCAACATAAACAAATAGCACGGGTGACAATGCCACGTTCATCTGACCAACGAGGCTTCTGCTGGGATAATCTTGGGGCCCACACTGAAGCACCTGGCTGCAGGCCCTGGGACATCCACGTTAATCTAGGTTGGAAGAGAGGGGGGCACATCCTAGCGACCATGATATCAGGCTGCTGGTCACTGCAAGTGCCTGTGTGTGCCCCCTGACAGCTCACCTCAACCACCCTGCCTGCCTCCTAGAGCCTCCACAGCACAGCTAGAAGCTAACCCACCAAACTCTTATTTCAGGATTGCAGAACATCCTGCCTAATGTGAAGGCAATAAAGGGAGGAGGGGAAGAAAGCTCTTCACTGCTAGTGAAGAATTTCTCACGGCAGTACGTAACGCAGTGATGCTGTGGTACTCTCAGCCCTTGTCTTCGGGGAGTTGAGTCTACTCATGGCCATGCACATGAGTTTCTTCTAATTCTGTTTTATTCAAATAAAACTAATTAATAACCCAACCAGAATAATTTAAAAGTAGGTAATTCACAGAATATTAGAACACATAGTCTGAGGTCACATTCTAATCATTACTGTTTCTGAATTCCTTATGATCACATCTGTTGAGAATGTTATACCCAGAGTTGATCAAATCAGGTTAACACCTGGGAGGTGAGAGGTGAAGCCCAGAGGCAAGGGGGTGGAGGAAAAGGTATGGCACTCCTTGATTGCTTGTCCCAGAGCCAGTTTCTCAACCCACTGATGGCTGGTTTCTCATCTACCTTTCAGGGTTCTTTGGGAAGTTTAAATGCGGTGAGGTATATGAAGCACACTTTGGAAACTGGAAAGCACTAAACACATTTGGAAAAGAAAACCCCAAACCTACACAAACCATTTGGGGTTTGTAAGAAGGCAAAGGATGCCTTGCATTTGTAAGGAACTTACATGAGTAAAGTCCTTTACCCCACATCTCATCGGCGTCTTACTGAGTATTCGGCAGACAGGTATTGTCTCTGGATCACAGACTGAGAAGAATGAGACCCAGAGACTAGGTGTCCAAGGCAGCACAGGCAGCTAGGGGCAGCACTGAGCTGAGAGGCCTGGCCCTGCGCAGTGTTCTCCACTGTGCCTGGTGGGTCACTGCCGTGGTGGTTAGAGGTGGAGCTGTAGAGAGAGCACAGGACTGAGTCGTCCATGGGTCCAGCTCCCTCTCGGTCACTATCTCACTGTGAGATCTGGATAAGCCACTTATCTTCTCTGAGCATCAGTTTCCTCATCTATAAAAAAGGGGTAGTAATATCTTGGTAGTGGATACTCCCTTCACTTCCTGAAAATAATACTCAGATTTTCTTCTGGGAAATTATGTCCCCAATGTCCATCCAATATCCACGCATTTCAGGAGGCCTTTGTTTCTATGCCTGACTCCAGAATTGGGCCTGTGACCCAGTCCAGGCCAATCAGAGTATAGAATTCATGAGCTGCAAAGACATGCATGACCTACAGGTGGCCTGGGAAGAGGCCCACTCTCTTTTCCAATGGACCTGGAGCTGCCAGGAAGGACTACCACATACAGGCTGAGAATGAAGCCAACAAAGTAAAAGGCAGACCCAAAAGGTGGTGAGAAACAGTCTTGGTGATATTATTTGTGCCTCTGATCAAGCTATACCTGAATCCTGGACTTTTGAGGCACATGAGCCAAAAACCTTCCTTTTTTGCTAAGCCATTTTAAGTTGGCCTTCCTGTCCCTTGAAAACTACAGGGTTCAAGACTGATACAATCTCTTCTCAGGTTTGTTGCACTGAATAAGTTATTGTATGCAACAGCCCTCTGCAAACAATAAAGCTCTTTTGCAAACAATAAAAGCAGAGTAAAAGTAATATATTATCAGCTCACTTGGGGGCCAAAAATAATAATAAAATATAAAGCTGGAATTACTTTCCATGCTTTTTGACTTTATATTATGGCAAAAAAGAAAATTATTTTTGAATGTTAGTGGGATACTTAATGATTTTCAGGAGCATCAATGTTCTGAAATGTGGCGAATGGTTGAGTTATATAGAAAAGCAGCCCAAGTAGAGCAAGAAATATGACGACGACCACAATGTTAGACCACGATGCCAGGTAACCATGCAGAAGCCACACATCTTAAAATGAGGAAGAGGTCTCCTTCCCAAATTTCACTTCTGGTATTTTCTTAAATTATTTGATAATTAATAAGTTATGGGATTGGAAAGGGAAAAACAGGTGGGATAGGATAATAATGAACAATGAAAAGAAGTAGAGAAATACATAAGTGTATCGACTCAAAAGAATTGAAGCAAAAAGAGGTAATGAAAAGGTAAGTGGTATCTCTTGAATTCCACTGTGGACTGAAGTTGTTTTCTCTAACGGTGATAATGATAGAGGACATCTGTACTGAGGTAACAAACAAAAAAAGCACTGGGTACAGGGACTAAGCCCCTGGTAAATGAGTCCTCATTAGATTCCCATGAGGCAGGCGTGACCTTCCTCATTTCAGCGACGAGGAAACTGGTGCCCTATAAGGCTGGGTTGTCTGCCCAGTTCCCACAGTGAGGGGCAAGGCTTTCGCTGCACTTGGTTTCTCTGGCCCAGTCCCTCTCCAGAGCCCTCCATTCTCTGCCTCCCTCTGAGAGGAAGTGGAGCTCAGCCTGCTGAGGCTGCTGCCCTGTGGGTTAGTAGGTACTCTACTGGTTTTTTTCTTTAATATATTTTTTAAAGTTTCATTTTCTTCTGAATTGGTGACTACAAAACTGTCTTGTAGGTCTAGGGAAGTGCAAATAAGTAGTTGCAAAAATGTTAACCTGAAAATAATATCAGTGAAAAAAATCAAGGAAGTTATTTTGTAGGAAGTACACATTTCACAGGGATTTTCCAGTTTATATTCACCTACCCTCACAACCCTAAAAATAAATCCTGAACAACCTTAGGCCCCACAGTTGGGTCTCTGGTGCCATATAAGTGTGACAAAATTTGGATTTTTAGAAAAATCGTAGGTTTGGGGCCAGCACTTCTTAAAGATGAGAAAATTTACTGGCCACTCAAGAACTGAATGAAAGCTATTTAACTTTGACTAGAAAAACATAAAAATACATGTAACTTTTTTTTTTCAGTTTCAGGGAATTCATGAATCATAGGTTAATAATGCGCAGTTTAAAAGTAGAAGGGAAATATCTGTGAGAAATAGAGAGAAACTTAATGGGAACTTGCCCCGGGCAGAGCTAGCCCACCTTTTGGGGGAGGGGTCAACTTATTAAAAAATACCGCCCTCAAAGAAGCCAGGGGTTGAAAATGCCAACACCTGCAGGAAGGTTGCCACCTTCATTTAGGTGACAATCTTTCCCCTAACACCTCCTGTTGGCGGAGCATGTGGGCCTGCACAGGATAGGAGAGGAGAGGTGGGTGAGTATGGAGCCAGCTACACAGGTAGCAGGGGTGGCCAAAAGAGGGCCCACTGTGGCCCTGCTCACCAGGGAAGAGCTGTCATAGCCAGAGAGAAGACGTCACGCATAACTGTCTTATTTCAAAATTCTGTCCAGAGCTGGCCCGCTGCCCAGGGATGCAGAGGCAATAGCTCTTCCCACTTCCCTTGAACACAGACAGCAAGACCCCCCTTTTTCCAAAACTCCAATCTCACTAGTCTGGGAACCTCACTGCATTTATGAGACTGTTTCCTTGGGAAAATGAGTACCGAATTCTAAATCATCTGTTCGCTAATGAACTTTCCAAACATAATCCAGTCGCATGCTGAACTCTGTGCTGTCACTGTGGGTGTTCCGATGATCACGTGCGCTTTTAGGAATTCGGGCCTGAGAAGCCTGCTCTCTCCAAATTCCTCTGTACCTTAGAGAAGTTCGTGGGTCCTTCCTCCATAACCATACCTCAGTGTGAGTCCACTGGCAGCCACTGGAAATAAAAGGCATTGTAGCTGGGCGGTCTCTATTCTGCCCCCTCCTCTGGGTGTCAGTTAACGGAGTTCTCACTGAAAGTCACGTGTTTATGCTCTTAATATATCCCCCTGGATGAATGCATTCCATCACTTACTTGCTGGCTAAAGAGAGTTTTATCATTTAACTTTTTGGTACTTCCGTTTTTATAGCTGCAAAATGAATCTGAGCTGGCAAGTGGAGACAAAAAATGAAGGTGCTGAGCCTCTTGGTAAAATACGTACAAATGAATATTATTAGGTATTTTTCTCATTTCTAGCAGGGAGGAATAGCAATCTGCTAATCTGGTATTAATGGCATTTAAGTTAACTCCTCTTAGGAGATTATGGAAATGGTGATGATAATAATTAATACTGCATAAGTGCTTTCGAGTTTACAAGACATTTTTATATTCATTATTTCACTTGATCCTTAGAAAAAGCTGGGAAGGCATCACTTTTACCTTTGCTTAACAAGTCAGGGGACTGGTGCTCCCAGAAGCCAAACGATTTGTCATCCCGTGGGTGAGAGCAGAGGCAGTGGTCAAAGCAGGTCTTTTACTTTGAGGTCTGATCCCATTTCCACTTGTTCTATTCCCCACAGTGGTTTTCCTAATTCGATCTATCAACTAAGTGGTCACCAAAGGGAGATGAGAGGTCTCTGCATGAGTAAAGGTACATTATGGGGAGAAAAGCACAAAGGATTAAAGGGCTCGGATACATTCTATCCTATTCCAACTCAGCAAAGGGCGGGTTTCTGTGAAGCCCTAGAGGAGACGACATGAACCATCTCATTTAGAAATACTATTGGCTTAGCATTTAGGAGAATTTTATTATTTAAAAAGAACAAAACCTTAGGTGACTGTAACATACAAGCAAAGGATAGTTCATCTTTAAAAAAGTGATTTCATCTGAGAAAACCTTTTTCTTATCTTCTCTGTCATAGCCTAGAAAAAATGTTCTAAATAGACCAAGCCAACCAAGAACAATTTCGTCTCCACCACCAGCATTTCATTAAGATCATCCACCTGTGCGCCCACATAATGGCCGGTGGGTGACAGCGGATGCTACAGTTCCATCCCTATTCAGGGAAAACTGCCCATCGATAGGCCCTTCTGGGGTGTGGCCCTAATCTGTTCCATAACTACTTGTTAACAGTGTGTTCTGACCCTGAGCACGGGCCTCCGCTGACTGAAAAAGGGAAAGTTAGACAGCACAGGGAGGCAGCGGGCTAGATGGAGAGCATCAGTTTAGTCCTGTTGCTACGGGGGCAAAAGGAGCCTTGTGTCTAGAGAAGCCCCTTGTCATGTGTGTCCCAACACTGAGGCCCCATGTGCACAGGCAGACAGAGCACGCCTATTCCCCCGAACCTAAAAACCATAATTAGTACAATCCTGGTCAATATGCAGAATAAAAAGGAGCTCGCATCACAAACTAAATTTCACAAAATTACCAGAAGAAAATATTAGTAAGTATTTATCCAATTAAAAAAAAAAAAACAACACAAGACACCAAGATCATCTAAGGCAGTCATCATTGTGGAAAACATAAAATTGAGGACATAGACACCTACCACATAGCAATGTCATGAAAGGTAAATTTTAAACTCACTAAAAGTTACTTTCCTTGCAATGTAAGAAGTTTTTATACAATAAGGAGTTTGTAAAATACAAAAATACTAATAGAAAAATGGACACAAACAGAATTCACAATGCAGAGTCCTATTTGAATTAAATACACACTGACCTCAGTTATCAAGTATGAAGTCTGGAGGGGTACAGAATAGATCATTGACAGAGGCTATCTTTGGATTGGGCGTTGTGGACAATTTTTACTGTCTTTGTATATATTGGGAGTCTAAACACGTTCGCACAATTAACATGTACCATTTTGGTAAGCAGTTATTAAGTAAAAAACTAAATTCAAAACACTGTGGGAAATGTGAAATATGGAAACTGCCTCTTCCCACTCAAGGAACATTTCTTAGTGCTACAGGCAGCTCCTGTTTATGGCTCCCATGTAATTTACCACCAGCATTGTTTAGGAAATACAATAAGATGAGAAGAATGGAACCTTACAAAGACTATATATATCAAGAAAAACCTGGAAAAAATACACTACTTATTTAATTTTTTAATACAGAAAAGTTCTTTTCTTGAATGATCTGATTTATACTTATGCAAAATTTGTCCTATGAAAGTTAAGTAATTCTCTCATTGGGGTGCATAAGTTAGTGCATAGTCAAATTGGTAAGTATTTTATTTCTTGTATTCTAAAAACTTAAAGACTAAAATTTCTACTTATTTATAATTTCTATTTATCTTTCCTAAGATAAAATATAACCCTACTCCGATTTTCTTTTCATCACGGTTTTTTCATCTACAAGGAACGTTCTCTTTTGTGCAAAATAATTTTATGGGTTTTATTTAGCAACATGTTCATTGCTTCCTCTGATAGAAATTCAGTGTGAGAAAGGATTTTTGAGGTAATCTGACATCCTCCCCCTGACTGAGAAGAGGGCTAAGGCCCACAGAGGCTCAATTATGCACAGCTGAAAAACACGAAAGCCAAGCTAAAAATAACCCAGGCCAGGGTAGTTTATTGCTGCTTTAGTCTCATTTTCATTTCAATTATATACTCATAAACTAGAAGGAGAGTTCGTTAGTGTTAAAAAGTAGTGTGACTTAGGAGAAGTGTTCAATTTAGTGCCTGTCAGGACGTGGGGGAATCTCACCGACGTGATGCTACAGCGAGGACACAGGGATGTGTGGCTACAGTCCGTCTGCACAATCTTGGCCGTTATTCTCACAGACTGGGCACAACACACATGAACCTAAATATCTTATGTACAGACTCACTTTTAGATAGCACTAGTACTAAATGTCACTTTTTAAATTTCCAAAAGAATCAGACTCTTACGGCTTAGGTTTAAAAGTAAGAAAGTAACTTAGAATTTTGGACATTGCTTCCAAAAGGCAGACAGGATCCAACTGAACCAGGAAGGTTCAGAATGGATATCCTTCCTGGTTCAGTTGGATCCTGAGGCTCTGTTTGAATTACGTTTTTAGGTCACGAGGATAACCTTCAGTGCCCTTGATCTGCCAAACTGTAAGCTCCTTGAGGGTAAGAGCACGTTCTTATTTTTCTTAGTTGCTCCAGGGCCCACCAGAGCTCCTAGTGTAGAGCCAGTATTCAGCAAATTATATAAAAGGTGATGGTAAGAACAGATGGGAAGGGCCTCAGGAGATTAGGAGTGGCTGTAAGCAATGCTCTGTGAGACAGTAGCTTTATGCTGAACCTGAAATGTTCCAGATATATACATATATAAATAACTTGTGGTTATTTGACAATAAATTTATTACTTTATAAAGTTATTGCTTTGGTTATTATTGGTTATTTACTTTAATAGAAAAGTAATGAAAATAATAAATAATTTTGAATTTCCCAAAGGCTCCTGGGCTTTACATCTGAGAAAGAAGTTTCTACACAGGGATTGGGTTTGTCAATATGAAAGAGAATACTGTTGGAATGAAATAAAGTGAAGTGCAATACAAAATTCTATTTCATGCTCTTCATATTTCTAAGGGAAAGAAGGAGAGGGGGGAAAAAAAAACTAAGGTACAAACTCCCGAAATGACTCCCCAGCTCCATTTCTAGTGATAGGTCAAAAATTGAACCTACAAGAGCTTCAAGATTTCTTATGAGAAACTGTAGTAAGAAAAATACAATGACTCATCTCATAATAATGCCCTTTCTTCCCAAAGTACACATCACAATTCCCACATCCCTGGCACAAGAGTACGCGGTGCAGAGCTATTGCAACATGAAGTCGCTCCCTGCACCAACGTCCCGCAGTGGACAGCGGGGAACAGACCTCCCTGGAGCTGCGGGGGTCAGGGGGCAGCATGGCTGTGCTCATTCTGCACCCGTCCCTCCAAAGAGGGGGATCACTCCCTTTGTACTGCTTCGTCTGCAACAGCGGTTCTTTTGTGCAGCCGCCTTTTTAAGAATGAGGAGCTATGTGCAGCTGGCTTCCTTGTGCACAGCAGTTCTGAATAGGCTCCCCCAGATTTCCTCACCAACTGTCACTTAGACACCGAGGACCAAAAAGGATAGAAGAAAAGACGAAGGAAAGGGAATCTGCGACTCAAGGCTACGGCATGAGTAAGGCGCGCAGGCTGCTGCTTGGTACTGGCTCACGCCTTCTGTGGCTGGGAACAGAGAGTTCAGTAAGCAGTTATAGGAAAGTAACTGAAGCTTATTGCCAAAGAAGTATCTCCAATTAGGCTCCTTAGGAAGCCAATCCCCCAGGCCTCACCCAGTCAGATGTTCCTTGAGAATAACTACCAAGACAAAATGAGGTGGATCCTGCCCTGTGGCAAACAGCAATGTAAACTGATAAAAGATTTCAAAGCTCTATAGAAAACGGAAGTTGAGAGAATACTCGCAGGAGAGAGAGAGAGCAGGGCATCACTAGCTTTGGGCATCTGAACTATATAAGGGAGTAAGCATGCCACCTCTGTGCAGAAGGCAATTCTGGGAGGGAAGGGCTATTTATTGACCCTTAAATAGCTGGGACAGGAGGGCTCTCAGAGGTCAAATATCAATGAAGACAGAGCTCCAAGACAAGTGTGGTGGAAGGACTGCTTTGTGGTTGGTTTGATGGGCCATCTGTGGGAGAGAAACCCTCTGCTCGACCTGGACATTTTATTGTTTGTAGGGACAAGCTTGAAAGGTGGTAGACTGGAGGTCTGTGAGGAGGGAGAATGTACAAGTGAGCAGGCCAAGCACAGGTGCACAGGGCCTGTGTTCAGGGATGGAGCTGCATCAGGCTTAGTTGACTTGTGTGGGTGTGGATGGGAAAGTGTGTGAAGGCACGGTCAGAGGTGGGAAGAAAGGACAGCTAAAGAGACAGAGCCTAACCACATCTAAGAGAATTACTCCAAACAGTGGAAGATCCTCATGATGTAAATGGCATGTTTCTTATAAGCTAACTTGGTGAACTCTGATAGTATTATCACTAGATGTCAAAACATTCTGAAGATAAATAAGAACTGTACTGGCTCAGGTAAAAGACTCAGACTAGTCAACTTGTAAGAATAAAAATTCTTTTTAAAAAAAAATATATTTTATTGATTTTTTACAGAGAGGAAGGGAGAGAGATAGAGAGTTAGAAACATCGATGAGAGAGAAACACTAATCAGCTGCCTCCTGCACATCTCCCATTGGGGATGTGCCCACAACCCAGGCACATGCCCCTGACTGGAATCGAACCTGGGACCCTTCAGTCCGCAGGCTCACGCTCTATCCACGGAGCCAAACCGGTTCTGGCAAGAATGAAAATTCTTAACATTTATTAAGTCCTTAAGACAGTGGTTCTCAACCTTGGCTGCACATTAGAATCACCTGGGAATCTTTTTAAAATCCTGATTTCTGGGCCTCATCCTCCGGAAATTCTGTTTCTTTGTTATGGGGTGGGGCCACAATATTAGTAACAAAGAAACAGAATTTCCGGAGGATGAGGCCCAGAAATCAGGATTTTAAAAAGATTCCCAGGTGATTCTAATGTGCAGCCAAGATTGAGAACCACTGCCTTAAGATTACAGGACTTAAATGACAGCAGCTGTAGAAAACTTACATCTGTATAAATATCAGTGCCCCTAAGGAAGATAGTATTTCAGTTGTACTGAGATGTTTTAATTCAACCTTTATAATTTAAGTATCAAAATCACATATCATACAAGATCTCATTTATTCTGTATCCTATCTGAAAGCAATGATACTTTCTAGTACACTTAACTGTTTTCTTAAACCACAGGTCAATTTCTTCATTGCTTGGAGTTAATTAAGTTATATTATAATATACTTGTTTGCCAATAGCATTACTATTTTAGCATTTATTAATTTACTAAGAAATTAAAATTCTAAAAATATTTCAAAGAATAAAATTTTAATACTTTTCACCAAATTTGCCTTATTTAATTAATTTAATATGTATACTTAGAGTTTTATTGATATATGAAGAAATTAGGGCCATGTTGGCTTTTCTGATGGGCATATTTGCTCCAAATGAAGGCACCTACATTTAAATATGAGTTCTCTGCTCTTTACTTTTTCTGGATTTCCATTTACCCTTATTGCCTCTAAAACACTCTCCCTAAGTATTTATTTAAGATGAGATAAGAGGTTGTTTTTAGACCATATGGGCCAAATTTCAAATGCATTAGAAATAAACACAACAGGTAAATTAATATTCCTATAAATTATTTTAGAAGCATAATTATGTCATATACTTCATACCCAGGTTTAATGTCTGCTAGACTTTTTTTCATCTCTTTGTTATAGTTTTACGGCATACTAGTATGTCCACAAATATGAAAAAGTTTGTATAGAACTAAGTTCAGATAAACTGGATGTACACACGCAAGGAGACACTCTCCAGTGCAATATTACCAGCGTTTTCTGAATCTACTTGTCTGAATAGAGTAACAGGATGTGATGGAGCTTAAGACTTAGCATGAGAAAAGAGAAAGAAAATGAACCCTATCAGCTAAGAAATAACACACTGGGGAAAAGTACTGGTTCTCATGAAAATGTCAGTGATTCACCATGGAATAAAATTTAAAAGCCACTGACCCCAATGAAAGCTTCCAGTGGAAACATGTGGATTTTGCTTCATTTCATTTAAAGACTTTGTTTTATTTCATTTAAATACTATCCTAAGCACCATCACAGTTTTTACAAAATGTTGCTTTCTCATTTAAAATTGATATGGAAAAAATACTGCTGATCAAATTAAATCTTCAAGCGGTCTTAATAATATCATGCACAACAGGTAGGACATACTGAGCACTTAATGTATGCCCCTTAAAACATACATTAAGTGATCAATAGCCAAATGACAACAAGAAAAAATTCTTTAATTCAATATTTAAGCAGATTTGCTTATAGAATTTTTTCATACATACCAAGTCCTCATTCTGCCTTGAAAGATCACAACTGAATGCAAGCTGACTTACACAGACCACAAATCTGTCAGGAAATACACGAAGTTCTGTATAAAATGAAGAAAACCAAATTACTAAAGGCATCAAAAACCTATAAACACAGAAATGGGTGATCCCAGATTTGTAAGTTATAGCAATAAGCATATATGTATGAGTCACAGGTGTCCCCTCCCCACCTTTCTATGTTTGCTGTCAGTAGGGCGGGGCAAGCACAAAGCTCTAGGGCAGTGGTTCTCAACCTTGGCTGCACGTTAGAATCACCTGGGAATCTTTTTAAAATCCTGATTACTGGGCCTCATCCTCCAGAAATTCTGTTTCTTTGTTACTAATATTGTGGCCCCACCCCATAACAAAGAAACAGAATTTCCAGAGGATGAGGCCCAGAAATCAGGATTTTAAAAAGATTCCCAGGTGATTCTAATGTGCAGCCAAGGTTGAGAACCACTGTTCTAGTAACAGCTCTCTCTTTACCTCTCACCTGGACCACTCCTTGGTGGCTACTCTTCCCTATTCCAATTTATTCTACGAAGTGCAAGCAGATGAACAGTTTTAAAAAGAAGCTCCACTTACTATGCTCAAACCCTTATCATGGTTCCTTAGTGCCACCACATACTATGAAAATATCCAAAACCCTCCATGATGGGACCTAACCTGTAGTTCTGTTCTTACTCCCATTAGTCTTGCTCATATAGAAACCTCCATTTCTGGGAATATTTTGACCCCTCATGGATATCATATGTGGCCAGGTGACCAGGAATGGGCTTTGAAAAGCCAGAAAACCAAAATTATCAAAGCAGTTAGTATTTATTCATTAATTCTTAAAATATCCTATTGAGATAATCAGTAAATGTCTGGTTCCCCACTTTATGGAAAGGGAAGCTGAGTCATAAAATGCATTATTTGGCCCTCTCCCTCTCCCCAATATCATAACACTGAAATACAACTTGTTGGAGAATCAGAATTAAAATTCAAAATGATTAGTTATATCAATTATTAGTGGATCCGAACCAGAATTCAAAGTTAATCATTCTATCAAATAATTCCTCTATTCTGTTCTTCCCTATCTTCCTCTGAAAAATAAGAAGGATAGAATGCAGATTTGAACATTTTGGTGCCAGGTGTTGTGCAAACAGAAAGCAATTTCTATATCCCTTTACTCTAATTAGGTCATATTTGAGATTTTCATTACTTTAATATTTAAATAAAGATTTAGGCAACAGCCATCCCCACCATGAAGGGTAGCTAGGCTGCATTTAACAGATACAGGTTAACTGGCATATTTTACTAAGAGAATTGAGTAAGAGAGTAATATAGTCAAGTGGCACTTAAAGTTGAGAAATTACAGATAATTGTGAAGATTCCAAGAGCAAACCTCCATACAGTTAATTTTTAAAGTCCCTGTTTCATAGCTTATATACTAAAATCATGCATGGAAGCTGAACTAGATTTTCTTTCCAATGCTCAGATCAACTTGGAGAATGGTCGTTAGCATCTGACTTTATTGTTGTTGGCTGGATGAGTTTGACATCATTTCCTCAGTGGACATCTTGACTTGGGGAAAATGAGGGGGAAGCTGGCCTGGTCACACACCTAGGAAAGGCTGGGAAAGCATTTTCTCGTGCACACACTTGCTCCATATCCCAGGGCCTTGGTGTGCACAGGCAATGATGAAGTGATTCATAGTTTGACTGCCTGTGAGTCATTCTGGAAGCTCAATGAAAGTGCTGAGATGCAGCAGGAAAGCACAGTGTAGTGTGGCCGAGCTCACTGTTCTCAGGCAGGCAATAAACAGTGAAAATGGAAAAAGAAATAATCACAAATTCTGGAAATACTCTTAGTTAGTACTTCAATTTCATAAAGACAACAAAGTAGGTAGGGATCCTCATTCCTTAATTTTCTCCCCTCTCAAAGGCAAGCTAACTGTGCAAAATGTCTGACAACCCAAGAAATCAGTTTCTTACCAGGACGCTGTGAGCCCCCAAAGCAGCGAAGGCGTATCCCTCTCTTGAGGAAATAGGCTGTGATTTGAAAGCCATAACCTGTAAAGTGAAAGAGGACATCATTAGGTTAGAAGCTTGTTTGCACTGAGTCCCCTGGGCCAAGTCCAGTGCCTGCCATCCAGTATGTATTCAAAAATTATTTAGCAAATGAAAGAGTACAAGAATCAACAAAGGACCTCACTTGAGAGAAAGGAGTGAACATTACAATCTTGGCTCTTCTAGGAGGCCTGGCCATAGCACCTGGGATGGTCCCTAGTCCCTGAAGTGGCTCAGTCACTTCATCTGTAAAATGGAATAAACAAGGAGGTCTGACACAGAGGCCTAAAAACCAGGCCCTTCAAGTGGGGTCATTAATTCAGGCTGAGTTAGTACATAGAGCTTGGCTACCTTCTGAAACTCATTATTTATGAGCTCACAAAAAGAATCATTTAATCCCTATTTGGAAATGTGTATATTTGGCTGTAAATAAGTTATTCTAAATCAAGTACAGCAAAGCATTTATATACTAGGAGAATGAGATGAAAAAAATGTGAGCCAAAAAAAAAGGAAATTCTTTAATTCATCAGAATGACCTAAATAAAAAAGACTGAGAGCATCAAGTACAGGCAAGAATATGGGCAAACTAGATTTCACATACCCTGTTGAAAGAAGTACAAATTGGTACAGCTACTTTCAAAATCTGCTTGAATATCTTCAGCAGAACTTAAGCATGAATATACAGGTGTTCATAATAACACTTTTTATAATAGTTTCAATCTGGAACCAATGCGCATGTCCATCAATAGAAGTTTTTAGTAAAAAAAGGGGCGGGGTGAGATAACCACACAGTGAAATACTACACTGTCCCTAAAAACGAATGAGCTACAAGTACAGGCCATATCAGAAATAAATCTCACAAGCATAATGTTAAGTGAAAGAAGCCTGGTCCAAAGGAGTTCATCCCATCTATGACGATGGAGATATTGCCCTTTTTCTTACAGGGTGGCAACAGAATTTCAGGTGATGCACATACAGAAAATACAAGCAGATTCTTTCCCTCCCTCCCTCCCTCCCTCCCTCCCTCCCTCCCTTCCTCCCTCCCTCCCTTTCTTTCCTCCACCCCTCCCTCCCCTGCCAGCCCCCCTCCAGTTATAAGCTACTCTGTTCGATGACTTTACTGAGATTAAATAAAAATGTTCCCGTTCACATGGTGGAATACTTGGTGGAAGAACCAGAAATGAAAGGCCTGCCAAAGAGGGGTAAGAGGCCTCAAGTTCTAAAACAACCTCAGAGACAGCATTTTATCCACAAAATTGGAGAAGCCAGGAGTTGCATGAGGTAGTCTCTAAAACCATCAACTTCTCCAAAGTCCATGACTCTGAATGTGTTGAAATAACTTGTATATAATAAAGAACACAAAGAAGTTTCCACTTTTACATTTGGTAGCCTTCTAGCACTCCTGCAGAAAGATCCAGAACACCAGTGACCACAGACTTGATGTTCTGTCTACGTAAGTACGGTTCTGACAGCACAATTGCTTTAGTCACAGGGATTGCAAAATAGTAGTGACATCTATGATAGGATAATCTTCAAATTAACTGAGATGAATTTTTTCCTAACACACTTCAAGCAGATTACATTTTGATCACGTGTTTCCTCTGCTTAACCTGCCAAAATATGCAAACTGTTGGCATTATTTTGAGTGCTTCTAAACAAATACCTCATTCCTCAGGTCACTGAGAAAGTGGAAGTGACCACCACATCTGTTTATTTGTCCTACTATTGAGGGGAGGAATACTGCAGGAGAGAAGTCCTTTACAATTTGGGATTCACACATATAGAAAACTTTAAAGTGACTTAAAACATAGTGATCTAGTCCTGGCCAGGTAACTCAGTTGGTTGGAGTGTTGTCCTGTACACCAGAAGGCTGCAGGTTTGATTTCCGGTCAGGGCACATACCCAGGTTGCAGCTTTAATCCCCAGTCAGGGCACATAAGGGACGTGGCTGGTTGATGTTTCTCTCTCTCTCCATGTCTGTCTGACTCTCTCTCTTTCTCTCTCTCTCCCCCTCTCCCTCTCGCTCTAAAAATCAATGAACATGTCCTCAGATAATGATGATGATGATGATGATGATAATAATAATAATAATAATAATAATCTATTATGTGAATCTTCCAAAGGACTGAATAAGAAACAAACAAGCAAGCAAACACACAATACCATGTACCCCTATGTTCATAGCAGCACAATTTACAATAGGTAAGATTTGGAAACAGCCTAAGTGCCCATCAGCAGATGAGTGGATTAAAAAACTGTAGTATATTTACACAATGGAATACTATGCTGCTGTAAAAAAGAAAGAACTCTTACCATTCGCAACAGCACAGATGGACATGGAGAGCATTATGCTAAGCAAAATAAGCCAGTCAAAGAAATATAAATACCACATGATCTCACTCATATGTGGGATATAATGAACAATATAAACTGATGAACAAAAATAGATCTGGAAACATAGATGCATTGAACAGACTATCAAATCTCAGGGGGGAGGCAGGGGAGAGAGAGGGAGGGTAAGAGATCAACCAAAGGACTTGTATGCATGCATATAAGCATAACCAATGGACACAGACACTAGGGGGGTAAAGGCATGTGCTTGGGGGTGGCAGTGGCTGGGAAGAGGTCAATGGGAGGAAAAGGAGACATACGTAATACTTTAAACAATACAAAATTAAAAATAAATAAATAAAAGTAACCTGTTGAAGTGTGTGTATATGTGTGTGTATGTATATGTATGTATATGTGTGTATGTATATATGTGTGTGTATGTATGTATATATATGTGTGAGTGTGAGTGTGTGTGTGTGTATATATATATATATGTATATATGTGTATATATATATATATGTATATATGTGTATATATACATACATATATATATATGTGAAAAGCAATACCTAAGTCATTCTGCCTTTGTTGGCAGGTCATACTTAATGCTTATAGTTCTCAGTGATTAATATTTAGATGACATGTTTGAAATTTAAAAAATATTCTCTGTACAAAATCTCTAGCAATAAATATTATTATTAGGAAGAGGCTAAATTTAAAGGTGACTATAAAAACTACAGCTCTGAGTTCAGGAAGCCTGGTATCTGGAGATACCTCTTTGAGTGATAACTAAATCTTACTTGGTCAGCTGAACAATAAAGTTCCAACATGACACCTTCCCTAAAGAACAATAAAGCAGTATAAGGCAAATTCGAACTAAGTGATTTATTACTGGAATTACTAGCAGAACTGAATTTATGAAAACCCTTTCCCCTATACTCCCCTCCCTCAGGATAGGATTATGTTAAAAGGAATCATTCCTAAACTGGCCTCTTGGTTTGGGTTCCATGGAAAACGCTGCCTAGTGGTCCCTACAAGACAAATGGCAAGTTTAACATGTAAAGTAATTTTTGCACTTGCTTACTCCAAATTCCCATGGCCATAGGAAAGTTCACTGTTTAAAGAGAAACTTAAAGAGAGATTAAACACAATAGGTCTTTGTGCCAGTTCTTATGGCAAATAAATCTATATATATAAAAGCCTAAGCGACTGTTATGACTCAACAGAACGACCGGTCAACCAGTCGCTGTGATGCGCACTGACCACCAGAGGGCAGACGCACAACACAGGACCTTCCCCCTAATGGTCAGTGCACTCTCACAGTCAACCTCCCGTGGCCCCTCTCTCTGGCTGGCTGGCCCCCATCGGCCCCTGGTGCTAAACCATTCATAGGCAACCTGCTTTTGGGTCAGCCCTAAACACAAGGGTATGTATCGCTCCTGTCCTCTCCCTTCCCCAGGGTGGTGCGGTGGTGAGAGGGGTTAGTGGAGAAACATGCAGTGGCGGGGCATGTAGCATCCGTTCCTTCCATGCCACCTGGCATAGTCTCCTCTCCCAATCCCACCAGGGCCTTCAGGCCCAGGCTGGGACGGGGAACCAGGGGTGGGTGGAGGCGGATTTGGCCCCTTTCTTAGGGGGGCTGAGGGACAGCTCCCTCCTCAGGGTTGGCAGCCAACCTCCTGCAGTCCCTCCCCCGGCTGGCCAACCTCCCATAGTCCCCCCTCCCCACCACCACTGTACACGAATTCATGCACTGGGCCTCTTGTTTTGATATAAAAACAAAGATAAATCACTGCTGATGAAACAGACTGAAATGGAATCCTCAGGGAGATGTACTTCATTTATCCATAGATAACAGTCAGTGATAGTGTCAATAATCTTACCTTTGCTCTTTAATAAAAGCAACAGGGCAGCGTTCAGTAGGCCACTGAGATTTTGTTCTTACCCAGGGCTGAAGCAAAGTTCCACTATTTTTTAAAGCTAAATAGCAACTTGGCAAAGAATCCAGGAGGCTCTTTGCTTTCCTTCTAGGGGCACCAGCTCCCAGCTTGCTATATTGGTATTCTAAAGGCATAGATCTCCTGTTAGTAGGAGATTGTGAGGCTGGTATGATGGGCGGGGGACAGAGCAAAATGAAAATAAAAAATGATAGACTTTTCATTTGAAAACACCTTGATAATGGTATTCCAAGATTTTAAGGCACTTGTAAATCATATTTAAGTACACCTGCTTTCTTGCTAGTTATTGTGGTCCTCCTAAATCTGAAAAACTGCCTTTAGACACAGAAGAGATTGGGGTTAGAGGGAGGACAGCTTTGCTGTGGAAGATTTCCACCAGGAATCTTCAGGTCTATGTATTTCTAGAAAGAATTTATATCCCTGCACTGCTAATGTCACAAGACGTCCGGTACAAGCAAGAGTCCATCCTCTCCCCTGCCTCTAAGCAGCCCCCAAAGTCCCTATGCCTCCTGCATTCCATGATTTGTAAAGAGCTGCTTCTCTCTACCTTTCTACAATCTCCCAACCCACCAAGAAGCCCAAAAGAACCTGTTACCACATTAACTTTCTCTTTTTTTCTTTTAATAAATTAAAATTTTATTGGCCGTATCTTTTTGTTGTTGTTAATCCTCACCCGAGGATATGTTTCCATTAATCTTTTAGAGAGAGTGGAAGACAGAGAGAAACATTTATGTGAGAGAACCACATCGATTGGCTGCCTCTTCCACGAGCCCTGACCAGGGCCAGGGATGAGCCTGCAACCGAGGTACGTGCCCTTGACAGGACTTGAACCTGGGACCCTTTGGTCTACAGGCCGATGCTCTATCCACTGAGCCAAACCGGCTAGGGCCTACATTAACTTTCTTCTGGCTCACCTCATTATTTACCAAAGAACATTAATCTCCAAGAAAAAAAGAGAGGAGAGGGGAGTCAGTAATATGCATGAAAGGAAGAAAGGGTGGTTCATATGTAAGGGCAAATTGGAGTTCTGCAGATATTTTATTTCATATTCTAAAATAAATGACTTCAAAATGGCTTCATGAAAAACTCAGAGCCTATGAATAGAAAGGTAAAAACAATAATAGCAAAAGAAGTCAAGAACAAGTTGAACAAATTCCATCCTGGCTTAGCAAGGCAGTAGGTTAGTTTTAAGTCATACTGTGCTCCAATGAGCAATACATTTTAAGGGAGTGGTCATTTTGGGGGTTCTTATATTTCATAATCCCAAACACTGAGAGAAAATGTTCAACATGGCGATTTTGCTGTAAAACTATCCAGCTTCACTTGTTTTCCAGGGGACTTATGGCCAAGGAGACCTGAGCCTCTCCACGGCTGCCCAGGGGGTTGTGGTATGGTGGAAAGCCCTCTCCCATGGCTATAAGGAGACCATTCACAGGGAACCTGGGAAAATGCCTCCACGTGGCCTGGCAGGTGAGCACACTTCACAGTGGGCTCCAACCCACCACCACGTGGCAATTTTCCCAACCACAAGGCAGGCTCAAGACCCACTGTGTCCTACAATACTTCTCTCCCTGAGGTGACAGCATCATCAGTATCATCATTCACAATCGTGAAAAATTTCAAACATCCAGAAAAGTAGAAAAATAGTGCCAAGACCACTCTAAAATTCACCATATAAACCCAATAATGGATAATATTTTGTTATATTTCATAAACATATTTGATAAGCCACTTCAAGAAAATCAGACATCATGACACTGTATTCCTAAATATGGAAGCATAGACTTCCAAACAGGAAGGACATTCTTCTACATCATCAAAATACTGTAATCACAACTGAGCATGACATTATTGCTCAATCAAATAACTAATCCATATTCAAATTTCTCAAACTATCCCCAAAATGTATATTGCTGATTTTTCTCCTGAACTAAGATCAAATGAAAGACCATGCAGTGCATTTGGTTATGTGTTTTATACCTCCTGTAATGTAGAATAACTTCCCTCTCCCTGTTTTTTTTTTTTTCATAACTCTTGACATTTTCAAGAAGCTAAATGACCCCTCTCCACCCCAATTCAGGATTAGAATGTATATTTTTAATCTCAGTTGCCTAAATACAAATTTTCAACCTGCCTGCTCTTTTTGAAGGCCAGCCATTTGTTAATTTCAAAGACTTGCTTCTTTAACTGCTGCAGGAAATGGCAGGTTTAGACTGAAGCTATAGTTAAAATTCAGTCTGGAACACAGAATCAGATCTTAAGTTCACAGATACTTAAATTTTTAGCAAAGGTAAGCTCTACCTAAGCAGGTTGGGTAGTGGTCTCATACTTGTTTTAAGAAAGGCTACTTGGTGACAATCAGATGACTGGGTGCTGACCTGGAAGCAGCTCGGTACTGCGTGCCAGCCAGTTCGGACTGTGACTGTGTCCAGTCTGAGGTCATGAGTCAGTTCTCATTCTCCATGTGAAGACATGGGTGAAATTTAATAAGAAGGTAGGATGGAAGGAGCTGATATCTACCAGGAACATATAAAATATTTAAAAGATGAAGAATATGAGTGTTTTAAAGCTATTTTGGTCAGAAAAAAATGAACTTATAACTCAGTAGTTTTAAAACTATGTCCACTAGGAGAATTATACCCATCCTTATCAGGAGGCCAAGTTGGTAAAGAAACGAAAAGTTTAGAAAGTAAAGAAGGCTAAGTGTGATGCAGAACTTTTGAAAAAGCCTTGATGGGGCCCTTTGCAACATATATAGGACCAAGTATGACCTTCACCATTGCTGGTGATGGTGGGGTTGAAGCGGGGTTGTTCTGTGGGAACCAAAAAACAAGAGTCCTGTCATAAGTTTAAGAATACACACACAGGATTCCAGTATAAGGCGAAAACTGGGAAACAATTTGGGTGGCTAAGTGGACTATTTGGTCCTGGCCTAAAATTTTCACTTATTACCCAAAACAGTCAAAGATTCCAAAAAGGTTCCCTTGAGAGGGCATTTCATGTCCTTAAATAAGGACAGTACTGGACTCTGAGTCACAATAAAGCTATGTCTATTTGATGCCAAAACAAATGGGGCAAACTGGTTAACTCCATGAAAAAAAAAAAGTAAACAAAATAATTACTTGAGGCCAAATTTACTTAGAAAAACACATTTCCTACCTTTCACCTCACTGAATTTGTATGTAATACCACTGACCACATGTGCTATTAATTTATCCTATCTAATAAAGAGGGGATATGCTAATTGACCCTCATGCCATCGCAAATATGGCAGCACCCACAGCCAATAAGGAGGGAATATGCTAATTGACTGCCCCGCCCTCAAAGATGATGGCGCCCATTGCCAATAAGGAGGGAATATGCTAGTTGACTGCCATGCCCTCAAAGATGGCGGTGCCCACAGCCACAAGATGGTGGTGCCCAGTCCCCTCAGCCCCGCCAGGGCGGTAGGCGCATGGCTGCCTCCGGAATCCCCCAGTTCCCTCAGCCCCATAGCTGCCCAGGGCCAGCCCACGGCGCAGGCAAGCCTCGGATGGTGACTGCCCAGCTGCCCAGGGCTGGCCCGAGGCACAGGCAAGCCTCAGATGGTGGTTGCCCAGCTTCCCAGGGCCGCCCAAGACCCAGGTAACCAGGGCTGGCCGAGGCTTGTGCTGCCAGCAGTGGCAGCAACAGAGGTGTGATGGGGCATTGCCTTCCCCTGATCACAGGTCACCTCCTGCCCCTGAGGGCTCCTGGACTGTGAGAGGGAGCAGGCCAGGCTGAGGGACCCCCACTCCAGTGCATGAGTTTTCATGCACTGGACCTCTAGTTATCTATAGGATCCATCACAGAATGTTAACACAGAATGAGAAAGCTTCTCAGGAAGACAAAAATTGGAATAAAACAAATTCAGAAATTATCACTTCAGATTTCTTTCCCATATCACTTTCCTATTTTTTTGTTTGTAAAAAAATGCCCTTAACATTAAATATAAAAACCATGCTTGGATCATAGGCAAGCACAGATGAACTGATATTCAAAATGATGGTTCCCACTATCATAACTCTGCCAGACCATGCATAATGATGGGCATAATATAATATTGTGTAATTATAAAATTCAAAATTCTCTCCAAAATCCTTCACTCATCTTTAAATAACTATGCATAAAAGGAACACATTTTTAATTAAACCTTGTACATGAGGTAGCTGTTATTTTGAACTGCTGGCTTTTAAGCAGGCTCTTCTGCAACAGCTTTCAAACTTCCTATGCCTAAGATGAGGAAGTCTGGTGAAACCACCGGTGGCCTCCCTGTCTTGCAGAGGTTCATTCCAACTCCTAGATTCTCTAACCATGTGCAGTGAAAAAGACTTCAGGAAACACTGACTATTCTAACAGGATCACGGAATCACAGCACAAGAAAGATCTTTGAGAAATCATCTAGTCCACTTCCCACTTGTGAGCTAAGACCATATTTAAAGCATGCATATTCTATATAAAAGGCTAATATGCAAATTAACCAAACAGTGGAACGACTGGTCGCTATGATGCACACTGACCACCAGGGGGCAGACACTTAATGCAGGAACTGCCCCCTGGTGGTCAGTGCACTCCCACAGGCGGAGCGCTGCTCAGCCAGAAGCTGGGCTCACGGCTGGCGAGCGCAGCTGTGCTGGCAGGAGCCTCTCCCGCCTCCATGGCAGTGCTAAGGATGTCTGACTGACGGCTTAGGGGAGTGGGCCTAAGCCAGCAGTCAGACATCCCCCAAGGGCTCCTGGACTGTGAGAAGGCACAGGCAGGGCTGAGGCCCTCCCCCCCAATTGCACAAATTTCGTGCACCGGGCCTCTGGTTTTTTAATGTTATTAAATTCATTGGGGATGACAATGGTTAATAAGATTATATAAGTTTGCAGTGTACAATTCTATGATACATCATCTGAATAATGCATTATGTGTTCATCACCCAAAGCCAAGTCTTCTTCCATTACTATGTATCTGACCCCTTTACCCTCTTCTACTTCCCTCCACACCCTTCCACTCTATAAACCACCTTTTTAAAAGCAACACTAAAATGTCAAATGAGAAGATGCCACACCTACCCATGTGCAACTCAATTTTTCCTTTACCATCTGAATTGAGGTGCAAGCTTAAATGCTTCAGGGGTAACAGGAAAAGGCTGTGTCCTGACTAGAAAAACTGGAGAAAGCACACACCTGGTTTAAAGGAGGTGGTGTTTCTTGAACTCCAGCCATCAGCTGATTGAAAACTACGGCATAAGGTACCAGATTTGGGGCCTTTCCAAAAAAGTTGCAAATCTAAATTTTATGTGAAACCTCCCAGATTTTAAATTAGCAATGAATTCAAATTTTAAAAATATACTGTGCAGTCCAAATAAAATATTTCTGAGGGCTGCGCTGCCAGTTTGCAATCTCTAACCTAAATTTCTCTCAGTATAGTTGAAATTCATTTTCTTGTGTTTTGTCCTAGGCAGAGGTAAAGGAAAATTAGCCACTACCAAATGCTTGAAGTAGGTAATCAGTTTCAATCTAATCATGTAAACCCAGGTCCTTAACCTTACTACACAGAACATGTAAATCTGTTTCTTTTATGCATAAGTCTACATTTAATCATCTTTCTGACACTTCTAAAACCTGACAATAAAGATACACAGTTAAGGGTTTGACAGAGAGATATGGAAAGATTATATACTATTTTAAAAAATATGGCCCTAACCGGTTTGGCTCAGTGGATAGAGCATTGGCCTGCGGACTCAAGGGTCCCAGGTTCGATTCCGGTCAAGGGCATGTACCTTGGTTGCGGGCACATCCCCAGTGGGGAGTGTGCAGGAGGCAGCTGATCGATGTTTCTCTCTCATCGATGTTTCTAACTCTCTATCCCTCTCCCTTCCTCTCTGTAAAAAATCAATAAAATATATTTTAAAAAAATATTAATTGTGTATATGTGTGAGATCTATATTTTTTAAAAATCGGAAAACTTACATTAATAATAATAGTACTTGAAAAGATTAAGTAACATACCATGTTCTTGGTTACAATAGCAAACTGTTATAAAGACGTGAATTGTTCCCACATTTAACAAACATGTACCAGGTGACTATTATGTACCAGACAATTCCAATCAAAATCACAATGAAATGGGATTTTTTTTGTGTGAGAGGAGGTAGTCTGGAAGTTGCCAAAAAATAATTCTAAAATTAATTTAGAAAAATAAACAAGTAAAAATAGTTATGTAAAGAAATTCAAAATAAAAAATGTTCTTTTTCTAATTAAAAGAAATGTACTAAAAAAATCAGACAAAAACAAAAAGGTATAAAGAGAAAGTTAAATTATCAACAATCCAACCACCTAGAAATGGTCACTTTGTCACCTGCACTTTTGATATCCTCCAGATCTTTGCTCAAGATATATAATCACACATATTTCTTTTTACAAAAAATGGAGTCACATAATGCTGCTTTATAACCTAATTTTTAAGAAGCCCCAATGTTATGAGCATTGACTTTATGTACAGAATCAGTTCAAAATCTACTTTTATTCTTTCCCAAATGAATAACCAATTGAATATTCATAGAAGGTTCCCAGAATCCACAATGTCAGCTCTGTCACATACAGGCCTCTCTGAGCTATTTTATTCCAGACTTATCAGTCAGCATATACTGTGTTAATGACCTGAGCTTTACTGGTAATGAATCTTAGTATCAAATTGTATAAATGTGTGAGCTTCTCTCATAATCCCCAGCACTGGTTCTCATCTTCATCAGTATTTGGAATTATCCTTTAACATAGCTTTTGGTATTAGCTTGTCAAGTTGCAGGGTAAAACCCTACTGGAAGTTTGATTAGAAAGGCAAAGATAAAATTAGAAAAACAAACATCTTTATGATAATGAGACAACATTTAATAGAGTAAATCTTCCAATTATTTTTATGAACTTTTAAAATGTCTTTCAAAAAAGTTTAACTTTTTTCTATATAAAGCCCTTGCATATTTTAAGTTTATTATGTTTACTTCTTAATTTTTCTTGTTGCCATTGTATGTTAGCTCCTAAAAATTACATTTTCCAATTGTCTGTTGTTGCACTTGACTTCTGTATGTTAACCTGCAGCTAGCAAACCTACTAAACACTATTTAGTCTATATATATAGACTAAATATATATATAAATATATATACATATATATATATTTATTTAGACTTTTCTACATATACAATCAATTACCCTCTAAATATCTTTTCTTCATTTCCAATTTTTTTCACTTGTATTTTTTCCCCCTGTTTGAGCTGAACCTCCAGTAAGTGTTGAGTATTGTCTTTGTGGTGCTCTGGATTATAAAAGAAACACTTTTAATGTTTCACCACTTAGAACAACATTTGCTGTAGGTTTTTTTGTAGACTCAGTTCTAATTTTCTAAGGATTTTTATTACAAACTAGAGGCCCAATGCATGAAATTCGTGCAAGAGTAAGCCCTGGCAGCCTTGGCTGCCTCGGCCCTCGAAGCTGCCCCACTGCTGTCTTGGCCCTCGCAGCCCTGCCTTCGTCTGGAAGGTCGTCCAGATAGTCATTCCACTGTTCGGCCATTCAGTCAATTTTCATATTACGCTTTTATTATTATAAATGGTGGCTGTTTTTTCTGCATCTAGTGAAACTGTTATTGTTATCCTTTAATTTATTAAAGTTATAAATACTACTAATAAGCTTTCTAATGCTGAACCAAATTTTCATGATGTCATATTCTTTTTTCTACATTGCCAAATTTGGTTTGTTAATATTTAGTTCTGGATTTCTGATTTTATGTTTGAATGAGATTGACTTGTAATTTTCCTCTTTTATTGACCTTATCTTGTTTTAGTGTCAAGCTATATCACCTCATAAAATAAGCTGGAGGTGTTAACTCTTATTCAAGTGTTTAAAACTGGAATTATCTAGTTTTTAAATTTTGGGAGAATTCACCTGGTAAACTATCTGGATCTGATACTTTCTTAAGTAGTGGTCCAAGTTCTTTAACAGGTTCTATTCAGGTGTTCTATTTATTCTTAACTCAATTTTGTTTATACTTTTCTATGAATTTTTCCTTTACACCTAAGTTTTCAAATTTATTAGCATAAAGTGTTTTAATAGGTTTTATTAGTGTTTTAATTTCCATTGATATTACATCTGTTTCACTGTTAGTATTTCGATTTCTAATAATTCTCTTCACCTCCTCCTCCCCCTTAATCTTTTTTTTTAAATATATTTTTATTGATTTCAGAGAGGAAAGGAGAGGGAGAGAGAGATATAGAAACATGAATGATGAGAGAGAATCATTGATTGGCTGCCTCCTGCACGCCCGCCACAGGGGATGGAGCCTGCAACCAACCCGGGCATGTGCCTGGAATCGAATCTGGAACCCTTCAGTTCACAGGCCGATGCTTTATCCGCTGAGCCAAACCAGCTAGGGCCTTGATTTTGATCTGTTTTCTACTTAAACATTTATTTCAAAGAATGACATTTTGGTTAAATAAAAGAATCCTTTCTAGTATATATTTTCTATATAACTAATTTATTTACATCCTTTTATTTCCCTCCTCTATTTTCTTTAAGTTTATTCACTTGTTCTTTATCTAACTTCTTAAGCTAGATTCTTAATTCATTCATTTTAAGCCATTCCTCTTTTATAATATAAGCATTTGAAGGTTGCAAAATGCCCCATGTAGGTATGCCCTGCAAGTTTTGGAAAGTAGTCTTGCAATTATCATTCTGTTTTAAATATTTTCTGATTTCAATTAAGATTTCTATATATTACATAGAAATACGCTTTTTAATTTCCAAGAGTACCTCTTTAGTATTAATTTCTAAATTAATTTTATTGTGGTCAGAGAATGTGATCTGTCTGTATGGTCATATTTTTTAATTTTTCTGAAGCTTGCTTAAATTAACAATCTAATGTGGTTTAGCTTCATAAAAGTTCTCTGTACATTTGATAAAAATGGGCATTCTGTGGTTGAGTTCAGTGTTCAAAATATGTTCATTGGTTCAAGCTTATTATTTGTTTTGATCAAATCTATATCTTTTTTATCTGCTTGATCAATTAATGAGAATGGGTTGAAATATCCCTTTATAATGATAGATTTATCAATTTCTCTTTAGTTTTATCCATTTTGCATGATATTTTTAGAAATTGTACTACTTGTATATAGGTTTAGAATTGTTATATCTTCAATGAATTGAACCTTCAATCAGTATTCAGTGGTCATCTTTATCTTTAGTAATGTTCTCTCCCTTAAGATTTTTTAATTGATGCTAATGTATCTGCTCTAGCTTTCTTTTCAGTAGTATTTATCTGATAAACCCTTTTTCTTCCATTCACTTTTGACCTTTCTTAGGTCTTACATTTTAGGATGTAAAAAGAGATTTTTATGAAAAAAATTTTTTTTAACCATCTAGTTTTGATATTTGTCTGTGATTATCAATAAATCTGGGTTAATATTTAGTACTTATTTTGTTGTTTCATTTTCTATTTTTATTTTTTATATCTTTTATTGCCATCATTTGGGTTGATTTGTTTTTCCTTCCTTCATTCCATTTCCCTCTTCTACTCTGAAATTTTTATCATCTCTTCCTATTCTTGCAGTGCTTACACCATAACTTTTTAATATATATATATTTTTATTAATTTCAGAGAGGAAGGGAGAGGGAAAGAGGGACAGAAACATCAATGATGAGAATCATTGATCAGCTGCCTCCTGCACGCCCCACACTGGGGATCGAGCCCACAAACCGGGCATGTGCCCTGACTGGAATCAAACCACAACCTTCTAGTTCATAAGCCGACGCTTAACCACTGAGCTAAGCTGGCTGGGCTACACTATAACTCTGAACATTCATATTTAACCTAAGAAGTTAAAAGTTAGTCTACATTTTTATCCCCCTGCAAAAAAGTCAAGAACTAAGAATGCTTTAATTCTATTTTACATACCCTGGCCCCACTACATATCGGCTAATGCTTTCCAGGATTTTAGTTTTATCTGTTTTTTGTTTGTTTTTAATATGTTTTATTGATTTTTTACAGAAAGGAAGGGAGAGGGATAGAGAGTTAGAAACATCGATGAGAGAGAAACATCGATCAGCTGCCTCCTGCACACTCCCTACTGGGTATGTGCCTGTAACCAAGATATATGCCCTTGACCAGAATCGAACCTGGGACCCTTCCGTTCCCAGGCCGATGCTCTATCCCCTGAGCCAAACCAGTTAGGGCTTTATCTGGTTTTTATAAATCCTACAAGTTATTCATTTTTGTTTAGCTGCATCTACATGCTTATCTTGTTCTTCGTTCACCACTGCCTGACTTTCAGTCCTCTTTTTTTGGGAGCATGTCCTGCTTCCTGGAGAACATCCTTTGGAAGCTCTTCAATGAAGTCTGGTGACTAGCAAACTTTTCCAGCTTTCTATAATCTGAAATGCCTTTATTTCACCTTCAATCTTGAAAAACAATTTCACAGAATATAGAATTCTAGGTTGACAATTATTTTTTCTCAGCACCTTGAAGAAATCATTCCAGTGTTTTGGCTTCATTCATATTGCTAACTGATTGATTTTTTTTTTTTTAAAGATGATCTGCCGTTTTCTTCTGGCAGTTTACTACATGTGTTTAGGATCTTCTTAAAAATTTTTTATTTTGCTGGGATCTGTTGAGCTTTCTTCAACCAGAGAATACATCCTTTAACAACTGTGGAAAGTTGTCAGTCTTTTTCGATTCCTGCCTCCAGTGCCTTTTTTACTGTTCTCCTTCAACTCTGATTTTTCTTATGCTGGATCTGATTTCTCCTGTCCTAATTTGCCACCCTGACTGATACAATATTGCCACATCCTATTCCAGAAAAAAAAATACAAAACCAATAACCCTAATTCATGTTCTTACCAACAGTATAATGTCATGTCCAGTTCCCCATATTCACACCAACATTGAGTAATATCAATCTCTACCTACCTAACAGGTTAGCAGTCATAACTCACTGCTTATGTATTTCCATTTTTTTACTCCAAGTAAGGACAAACTGTTTTAGATGGTTATAATTTATTTGTATTTCTACATCTATTTGTTCATTTCTATTAGGGTGTATAGCTTTTTAAAGTTTGTTTTCTTCCCCTAGTTTCATATGCATGATTTTATAATGTATTAATCTTTTATCTGAAAACACGTCTTCTCATCTTATCATTTATATTTTATAATTTTGTTTAGAGTATTTTTTGTTTTGTCAAAGTATTCCCCACTTTATTTAGTCAAATTCATGTTTTGTTTTGATGTTCTGATATAAAGGCTTTCCCTATGCCAAAAGGAAAAATAAATCACTTACATGATCATTTTCTCATAATATCTTATTCTTATATTTAAATCAAAGATCACCAACTAGTGGCCTACAGAAGTGCACGTGGTGGTGTAAAATGTTCTAAGAGCAGTTACAAACATTTTAAAGATTGGGAAAGTTTACATGAAAATCCGGATTTTTCAGCTTCTTTTGAAAAATCAGAAAATGTAGCACAGGAGCCTGCATTTCCACAACAGCGCAGTGGTTGAGATTTGTAGAAGCTACTGTGAGCCAAGTGGGAGAAGGGGAGGATCATTGGTAGCCATAGGACTAAAGAGAAAGAGACACATTCAAGATATTCTTCAGAGATAGATTCAGAGACAGGTTTGTTGGACAACAACCAACTTGTGCAGAGATGATGGGTTCCAATCGCGGTTTTTCTAGCTTCGATGACTAGGTGAATGATGGCTTGCTAAGGAACAGAGCAGGTGGGAAAGTTGGTAAGATAATGAATTAAGCTTTAGACAAAGGGATCTATGAAATATCTGGGTGAAGCTGTCTGGGAAGCAAATGGAAATAAGGGGTGGAGTTCAGAGGAGAAGTGAAACCTAGATATACATACTGAGGCAACTCTGGCCAAAGGGCAAAAAGGTCTGTGGTAGAGAAATGAAGACTAGGGCAGAATCAACACTTGAGAGATGACAGAGAAAGAGGAGCCCACAAGAAGTAATTGGAGGGGAAGAGGAATAACCAAGTGAGCAGTCTTGGCAGTCAAGGGAAAAGAGAGTTTAAAGATCAAATTCAAGAAAGCATTAGTAAAAGCAGAAACATAACAAAAGACTAAGAGCTGATAATTAAGAGGCAGTTGATAGCAGTTTTGAGGTAGCTTTGTTTTAGAAGAATGAGTAAAAGTAAGAAAGAGGACACAAAAAGACAAACATCTGTTCTAGGAACTTTGCAAAGATAAGAAGAACACCTCATGGGAGCTTTAGGGGGGCTATTAAATTAAAGGAAGCACATTGTGTGTTTCTCCCATACCACACTCCTATGCTGGCTTTCTCAATAGGCACTGGATTACAGATTTGTGTTCAGTACCTTATAGTGGCTCTGTCCTTCATGACATGCCAGTCATGCTTTCTGTTCTGATGTAAATGCAGTCTGTTTTCTGTTCTATATTTTTTATTCCTCATTTGTCTAATAAACATTCCTCTCAGTACTGTCACAGATTTTTGGGATTTGAAACTCATTTTATAAGGTAATAGGTCAAGGTCTTTTTCCCATTTTGATGCATTCACACAAGTCACAGATGAAAACACTAAATATTTCCAAAGTTTATCATCAATTCTACTGTCTCTTCCAGTTATTTAATAAACCACTATGAAGTTCAAGTAACCATCTACTAGTACAGAGTCTTCCAATTCCAAATCATGAGTCCATTGCCCATATCTAAAACCCTTGGGAAACTTGAATCTCCAGAGCTGGGGTCTTTTACAACAGATTCCTGTATCCCCAGTACCGGAGAAGCTGATGTAGATCTGGGGTGGGTGCCAGAGAACTGCAATCTTTTTAAAGAGCTCAGGGGATTATGATGTATATGGAAGTAACTGCTCTAAATCTTATTTTGTTGATTTCCTGGTAAAATAATAGGAAAATTAGTAGCAAAAGTCTTGGCTAGAGTAATGGTGGCACTTCACAGAGTTCTTGTAAGACCAAAACAAAGTGCAAGCTCTGAAGTGAGTGTAAGAGAGAAATTGTCCTAGTTCCTTCAACACAAACAAATAGGCCTTTAGCAAGAGTGCTATAGCAACAGTGAAGAGGCATGGGAAGAAAGTTAATTTCTAAGGCACTCAAGGCCCAAACTACCAAGGCAATTTAAGAGAAGCCAATGCATATTAGCTCAATTATTATTACACCTCTGGAGGATTTCAAAGAACAGGTCTCAAGCCTTCTTTATTTTCTTTTCTCTCTCTCTCTTTTTAAACTGCCTGTTAACCTACCTTTTCACACACAAAAGAAATCACCACATACTTTTCATTTTTTACCTTCCACCAGTCCTTGGATTTCATATAAATGTGTGACTTTTTTCACATGTAAAAATTAAATAGGAAAGCAATGACTTAGATCTTAATTAAGATGCTAAATCAGCTCTCATGTTGACTCACATTAACTCAGGTTTTACTATTCCCAAACACTACCTTGATATTCTTACCTGTCTAAAAGAGGCAAAGTTTAAAAGAATATGTAAAGGGGTCTTTTAAATTTTGTTTTGCTTACAAAGTACTTACTGATAATATATAAATGTAAAATAAACAAGTCAAAAATACAGATTAATAAAAAAGATCATAAAACAGAAACATCATTTTTATCAGATACAGTTAATATGGAAGTAAAGAGAGGCATTGTGTGCTGCCCAATGAGATGCAACAGGAAATACACCCCATCTACCACAAAGTATTCTTGCACAAGAAGCAACAAGGGACTTGACCTCATCAAGCCTGTGGATCTAACTACAGTTTACAGGAAATACAGGGGCTGGAAGAATATGTTAATACCACCATGCACATGCAGCCAGCCAAACCCCAAATGTGGGAAATTCCAGAGGACACTTGACCCAGTTTCTTCAATCAGTAAACAGCAAAAAATAAAATAAAAAAAAATTAAAACCGGAGGGGCGTTCCCCCAGGTTCAAAGAGATATTCATCTATGGCAGCAATTTTCTGCTGGTGTGCTTCAAGAGGCACACTGGTGCGCTAAAAGAATTTTAAAAACATGCAATATCTGATTATTTAGTCAGGGGCACTGACCTCTTCTCTCTTAGATTATCAAATAAAAAATGACAGCAAACACCACAATAGCTATCCAGTGTGAAAGAATCAAAATTATACCTATTTTTTTTAGATCAGCAAAAATAATATATTTTTTGGTGTGCCATAGAATTTTAGTAATTAGTCTATGTGCGCCATGAGATGAAAAGGGTTGAAAACTGCTGATTTAAGGTAAAGAGAATAAACTAAATGCAATAAATGCATGGACCAATCTAGTCTACACTCTGATTTGAACAATCCAACTATAAAAGAATTGAAGAGATATATTCAGAGAAATTTTTTTCTTAGTGGTACTTTGATCATTGAAAAAAACCTTATCTTTCAGAGCTGTATATATTGAGTCTTTTGTATGTAAAATAAGATGATATCCACGATTTATTTTAAAACAATATGGGGAAGAGTGGGCAAGGGAAAGCAGGTGAGGGTATAAAATGAAATAATATTGGCCATATGTTAAAAATGTGACACCAGGTGATGGATAGGTGGGGATTCATCATATAATTCTACTGTTGTATGTACTTAAAATTCCTAGTAACTTTAGAATTGAAAGTGAACACTTTTTTGAAGAGGGCTTAATTTTTAAAAAGAAACACCATCACTTGATGAAAACATTAAACGTGATGTATTTTTTTCTTTAAAATATTTGTGTTAATATCCTTCTTCCTAATTCTCAGAACATAAATCACAATTAAAGCTTGTTTTTCTAATTTGCTAACTTTGAAAATAATATTTTACAAGAAATGCAAAAGTATTGTTTATTATATCGTGAATCATAATTATAATCTTTAGAATAATTTTTCTAAGTAGATAACAATTATAAGAAAACCTAAACAAAAATGATCTAATAGGTGGTTGTAAAGCTTTCATCTTCTTTAAGCCTCAAGTAAGCACAGCATTGTCCTTTCAATAGAACCGATAACTTCACCTTAATACCAACGGCATACTTCACAGATCTAGAACAAAGTCTCCGAAAATTCATCTGGAATAAAAAAGACCCCGAATAGATGCAGCAATCCCGAGAAAGAAGGGCAAAGTTGGAGGGATCACAATACCAGATACCAAGCTATATTACAAAGCCACTGTTCTCAAAACTGCCTGGTACTGGCACAAGAACAGACATATAGACCAATGGAACAGAACAGAGAACCCAGAAATCGACCCAAGCCATTATGCTCAATTGACATTTGACAAAGGTGGCAGGAGCATACAATGGAGTCAAGACAGTCTCTTCAAATAAATGGTGTTGGGAAAATTGGATAGATACATGCAAAAAAATGAAACTAGACCACCAACTTACACCATTCACAAAAATACACTCAAAGTGAATAAAGGACTTAAATGTAAGACGGGAAACCATAAAAATCTTAGAAGAATCCATAGGCAGCAAAATATCAGACATATGTCATAGCATTATTTTTACTGATATAGCTCCTAGAACAATGGAAACTAAGTAGAAAATAAACAAATGGGACTATATCAAAATAAAAAGTTTCTGCACAGTAAAAGAAACGATCAACAAAACAACAAGAAAGCCCACTGCATGGGAGAACATATTTGCCAATGTTATATCCTATAAGGGTTTAATATCCAAAATTTATAGGGAACTCATACAACTTAACAAAAGGAAGATAAACAATACAATCAAAAAATGGGCAAAGGACCTAAATAGACCCCTTACGAAAGAGGACATACAGAAGGCCAAGAGACATACGAAAACATGCTCAAAGTCACTGATCATCCCAGAGATGCAAATCAAAACGACAATGAGGTACCATCTTACACGTCAGAATGGCTATCATCAACAAATCAACAAACGACAAGTGCTGGAGAGGATGTGCAGAAAAAAGGGATCCACTTGCACTGCTGGTGGGAATGCAGACTGGTGCAGCCAAGGTGGAAAACAGGATGGAGTTTCCTTGAAAAATTAAAAATGGATCTCCCATTCGATCCAATAATCCCACTTCTAGGAATATATCTGAATAAACCAGAAACACTAATCAGAAAGGACATATGCACCCCTATGTTCATAGCAGCACAATTTACAATAGCTACTAGTAAGATTTGGAAACAGCCTAAATGCCCATCAGCAGATGAGTGGATTAAAAAACTGTGGTACATCTACAAAATGGAATACTACACTTCTGTAAAAAAGAAGGAACTCTTACCGATGGAACTGGAGAGCATTATGCCAAGTGAAATAAGCCAGTCAGAGAAAGATAAATATCACATGATCTCACTCATATGTGGGATATAATGAACAATATAAACTGATGAACTAAAATAGATCCAGAGACATAGAAGCATCGAACACACCATCCAACCTCAGGGGGAAGGTGTGGGGTGGTTTGAAAGATCAACCAAAGGACTTGTATGCATGCATAAAAGCATAACCCATGGACACAGTCATTGGGGGGGGGGGGGGGGGAGTCTGACGCATGTGCTGGATGGGGGGTGGGAATGAGCAGGGAGAGGTCAATGGGGGAAAAAGGATTCATATGTAATACTTTAAACAATAAGAATTTTTTTAAAAAAACTTCACCTTGAGATTCTTTAACTACTAGTGACCCAAGTGAAAATAAAACTGATTATAGGTATAGGTATTGGTATACCTATAGATACAAATATGTACGCTTTGCAAACTCATACTACATTAGCAACCTGTGAAGTATGGAGTAAGAAGTACACCATTCCACGTTAAATACATTAAAAATATAATATAACCTTGTAGTAAAAAAAGCACATCTCTAAAAGCTGAATCTGGGGCATCTGGTAGATTGAAATAAAGGAGACCTTCCTGCTAAAAACAAAGAATCTAGCTAAAAGAAAAACACATGTTTAAATAGGTAGCTGAATTCAAGAGAAATTAAAATATCAAGAAAATACCAGGAACAAAGAGGAGCAGAGTAAGAAACCAATAGACCAAAGCTCGAATGGTCTATGGAGAAGCATAAGATCTGATGCACACAGATGGGGACTAAAGCTGGAGACTGCCTGTGTTCCAGTCACCAGCTGCAGGAGTAGACAGTGCTCTGTCATTCCATGAAAACCCCTCTCCCTCCACTTGTCTATCTTCCCTTTTGCTGAATGCTGAGAATTTACCATCTCCTGTGGCTCCACAAAGCGTCTCATATTTCATTACCGTGAATCTCCCAGCTTCCTAGATATCCAACCCACAGAACCACTTTCCTTCACGATTCTATCACCACCTTCCAAATGCAAACATTTTCAAGGTACCACTCAGCTCTGTCACTTGACTGAAGCTGAAGATGCTTCCAGTCACGGCTCCCCCTTCCCTTCATTGCTGCTCTCTCTCGTCCCTTGTTTCACTGGAGGTCTACACGGTATGAGGCCTTTCCACTGGTTATTGGAAAATACTGGACCCTGAAACGTATATAATTATATTAACCAATGGCACCCCAATAAATTCAATAAATAAATAATAAAAAGAAATAAACTTGAAAAAGATCCTTAACAAGAACAACAAAAGAAGAAAACACTGGACACACTGCACTGCTTTGGGGTCTCTGAAGGGGAGTCCTAGCGATGGCAGTGGTCCTGGAGCAGCTGTGGGTTTCAGCAATGCCCTCCAAGCCAGGGCACACACACTGCATTTCCTTCCACCTCAAGCACTACTCTGTCCCTCCCCTGCCCCTCATGCCATTGTGCTTCTCTCCGTTTTACTACATTTTTGCCTTCATCTTTTCTCAGAAGCAGATCATTCCCTCTAACTCTCCCACCACGAAGGTTCCACAAGAAGCTAAATATCACTTCTTCTCAGGGTTTTCCTCAACACCAGCCTGCCCACACCCCCCGTCATAACCCCAACCCCCGGCTTTCCCAGTAATCTACTCAAGCTTATGCTCTAGGCCTGCTTTCCCTGTGCACCCTGCTGACTTCCATCATTCAACCCCTGCCCATGCATCGAAGCAAGTCTCACTTTTTTTCTCAGCTTTCTTCTCAAAACACAGCTTTTCTACAAAAAAACACATTTCTAAGCTCAGAAAAATATAAAAGATTCCTCAGAATGTCAACGTTCTTAAACAAGTTTGGGCTGTACAACTTGGGGAATTACATGTTAGTCATATAATATAAATTAAATACCACACTGATGATGAGCTGTTACTGAGGGAGCAGGTTGGCAGCATACTGAAGTATTTCCATGTAAGTGAGGGATTGTACTCTTTGTGACCCTGAAAATAATCTCAGTGGAGGAGTTACAGGGACCAGTGCGCAAGGAAATGGTTACTTTTTTTCCCTTTCATTCTGTCCAACCACAGTCATCCAACCCATGCTAGTTGTGTACCTACTACATGTAAGTACTATGTGAAGCCCTGGGTGTGCCAAGAAAACTGCTCTGCTCCTGAGGACTCAACTGAGGTCAGAGGGAGAGTCATAGGAGTTAAAGGATGATGGGTACAACCTAAGTGCCACAATAAAGACATGCACTGGGGCTGTGGATGCCAAGAAAGGGCATGCCTAATTAACAAGGGAAAGTAACACGTGGAGTATGGTATAGGGGGATAAATGGTGATGGGGGGGGGGGGGGGAATAAAATAAAATAAAGAAAAAGAAAAAAACAAGGGAAAGAACCAAGTAAATTGAGAGAAGGGAGAGCTCTAAGGAAGGGAAACATTTAAGCAAAATTCAGAAACATCAGGAAGATTCTTCCAAGAGGACTGAGGTTGGAGGGCACTCTAGGCTTGTCTGTATAAACCACAGACAACAGCTGGTTCCTGGGAACTCTGGAAGGATAGGTGAGATTTAGAGTTCTCAATGCATAGGAGGATGGAGAGAGATGGGGGATGAGGCTGGAGGCATAAGCAAAAGAGGTTCAACTTTAAGCCATAATCAACTTCACAAGCTAAAATAAATGATTTTAACAGGAGCTATTGAGACCCACGAGCATCCCTCATCATACCTTGTAAACACAGATAACTCACTGTGGCTTTTCTGTTAATGTGAAGACCTTAACTATAGTGAGGATTGATTTTCTCTTCATTGATTTGATTAAAAAGAAATAATTATAGTTGATACATTTAATTTAAAGCCTTAGGGGAAAAATGTTTTGGAAGAAAAACCTTTGTATTTAATTATTTCATTAAAAATTAGATGTTTATAACATTTTATAAAGGAGATTCTGCTGGGAAGAAAATAAAATAGTTGTGTTGAAAGAATGGGAGGAGGATTTAAAATGTACTACAAAACTACAGTAATCAAGGCAGTGTAGTACTGACATAAGGACAGATATGTAGAAATATAACTGAGAGTCAAGAAATAAACCCTCACATTTACAATCAACTGATTTTTGACAAGAGTGCCATGATAAGTAAATGGGTATGGAAGAGTCTTTTCAACAAATGGTACTGGGCCAACTGGATCTCCACATGCAAAAGAATAAAGTCGGCCCCTAACCTCACATAATATACAAAATGAACTCAAAATGAATCGAAGACCTAAATATAAAACTAAACTTAGAAAAAAAAAGTACAGTAAATCTTTATGGCCCTGGATTAGGCAATCAAAAGCACAAAAAGAAAAGAAAAAAAGAAAAGATAAAATAGACATCATCGCCCAGCCAGGTTGGCTCAGTAGTGTCAACCCATGAACCAAAAGTTCACTGGTTTGATTCCTGGACACAGCACATGCCCAGATTGCAGGCTTGATTCCCAGTAGAGGCATGAAGGAGGTAGCCAATTGATGTGTCTCTCTCATCAATGTTTCTCTCTCTCTAAAATCAATTAAAAAAAGATATCATCAAAATTAAAGACTTTGGTCTTTCAAAAGATACCATCAAGAAAGTGAAAAGATAATCCATAGAAGAAGAAAAAAAAAGTTTGCAAATCATATATTTGATAAGGAGCTTATACCTAAAATATACAAAGAATTCCTACAACTCAATAATAAAAAGATACCCCAGGCCATGGCAGGGTAAGTTAATTGGGTAGAGCATCATCCTGATATGCCAAGGTTGTGGTTTCAATTCCTGGTGAGGGGACATACAGGAATCCTATTTAATAAAGATGTAATATGCAAATTAACCCCCACACCCTCACAAGATGGCTGCCTACAACCAGGCTGGCAGGGGGTTAATGAGGGATGACCAAATGACTGAACAAGCAGGCTGCATGGGGCGACCAGTCCAGCAGGGGGAGCTGTTGGGGGCTACCAGGCTGGCATGGGGGGGCGGTTAGGGGTGACCAGGCTGGTGGTGGTGGGGGGCAGTTAGGGGCGACCAGGCAGGCAGGCAAGTGAGCATTAGGAGCCAGTGGTCTTGGATTGGAGAGGGTGCAGGCTGGCTGAGGGGACCGCCCCTCCCACCCCCGTGCACGAATTTCATGCACCGGGCCTCTAGTCAACCAATAAATGCATAAATAAGTGGAACAATAAATCTAAGATTCTCTCTCCCTTGCTCTCTCTCTCTCAAATCTATTTTTTAAAAGTTAAAAAAGACACTTCAATTAAAATATGAACAAAGAATTTGAAATCCATATCTCCAAAGAAGATATACAAATGACTCATAAGTATCTGAATACATGGATTAGCCATCAGAAAAAATGGAAATACTACTTCATACCCACTAGGACAGTGATGGTGAACCTTTTGAGCTCGGCGTGTCAGCATTTTGAAAAACCCTAACTTAACTCTGGTGCCGTGTCACATATAGAAATTTTTTGATATTTGCAACCATAGTGAAACAAAGATTTATATTTTTGATATTTATTTTATATATTTAAATACCATTTAACAAAGAAAAATCAACCAAAAAAATGAGTTCGCGTGTCACCTCTGACACGTGTGTCATAGGTTCGCCATCACTGCACTAGGATGTCTATAATTAAATTGACATATAGTAAAAAAATGTTGGCAACGATGTGGAGGAAATGAAACCATCATACACTTCTGGTGGGAATATAAATTCCTCAATATACTAAAACCTGGAGGCACAAGATTACACAGAAATTCCATTATCAAATATATACTTATAAGAAATTAAACATATATCCACTAAAAAACCTATACAAATGTTCACAGTAGCGTTATTCATGATAGCCAAACAATGGAAACAACCCAAATGTGTATCAATTGATAATGGATAAACAAAATGGGATATAACCATACGATGTCATATTATTTGGTAATAAAAAATAAAGTACTATGGTAAATGCTACAACATGGATAACCTTGAAAACATTATCCTAAGTGAAAGAAACCATTACAAAGAATAACATATTATATGATTCCATGTAAATGAAATGTCCAGAATAGGCAAACTGATAGATAGAACATAGACTAGTGGTTGCCTAGGCTGGGGGAGGGGGAGGGGGATTTAGGAGGGAGTTGGGGGGAAATAGGGAATGGCTGCTAATGGGTACAGGATTTATAGAGTGAAGAAAATGTCCTATAAGTGCTGCTAGTGATGGTTGTACAACTTTGTGAACATATAAAAAACCCACTAAATTGTATACTTTAAATTTTTTTAAAAAGAAAAAGAATAGGATGAAATGTTTCTCAGCTAAATGGATGGGAACTGTCAGTGTTCCGCATTCTTAACGCTCGAAGTCAAAATGAAAAATGATGCTTTCCTCTAACTGAAAATCTCTCTGAGACTTGTAAAATGGGAAAATATGATCAGCTGATCATGCTGGCAAACGCTTAGCTAAGAGGCCACATAGAAGCATATTCCCCATCATCTCACTAGATTCAGCAAATGCATCTGAGAGCATCTGATGTGTGACCTACAATCTCCCAACAGTAGGCCTCTAAGACCTACAGTTGTCATTAAATTTCATTGGTATCTTTTAGCCCATTCGATTCCATATTACTACTATAGGTCCCTAAAATTCAGCCTAACTTTTACTTTGTAGAGAAAAAAAGATATAATAAGCTAGAAATGGGGGTGGGGGAAGACATAAAAAAGTCTCCTCATAAGAGGACTATTTATAAACTCTGTACACTGTTGTTATCTGTTGTTATTAAGAAGTTAGTATTTTATTAAACTTAGGATAAACTTACATAATGCAAAAATTTTAGTCTTCCAAAAGTTTGCATTAACTTGAAAGAAAACCCACAAGATGTTTTATTTTCAAATACATCTTATAAAGAAAGATTTGCTAAGTGTTTCAAAAATGTTTTTTATTTAAGAGAAACCTTTATAAGTCATTCTTGTAAATAATGAGAATTTCTTTTTCCTCAAGGGAATAATTTCTACTTCAGTGTTTCTAAGAATATACAGGGTTAAAACCCTGTAAAACAGATTTTTCTCACAGTTGGGGGAGAGCAAAACACCACAAATAGGAAACCAGACAGCTAGAGGGTCAAAACACTACACTTCCAGGTCAGACTTCTGGTTGCAATTAAGTAACATTCCTTCAAATATTTGTAAGGAAATCATATTTTGAGTGTCTCCTTTCAGGCCTGTAACTGGTATTTTCTTTAGTAGCAACTTACATTTATGGGTATATCCGTATTATTTATTAAATACACACAGAGACACACAAGCATACACATTTTTGTGTACATACACACCGATCTCTGACTCAGGAATTGCAATTTGATCTTGGCCTCAAAGCTGAAACTAGCATCTCTTCTAGGCATTCATTTTTTTATGTTTGAGATTATGTGGAGCTAGTTTGTTTTTTGCTTAATGTTGACATAGATAATTTTCTCAAGACATTTCACAAAATAGGTTAAGTCAAGTTTCCCATTAAATAAATAGTTCATGATCAAAAAGTTAAAATAAATTTGAAACCGATTGGCGTTTAGGCTCCAGGTAATAACAGCACTGCGGTAGAACAACAAATATAAACCAGCTCCACAATTACTGTACCTGAGCAGTTATTAAATAAGCCTCTACTCAACTCCCTGGGAACAGCCCAGGGGTTCACACTGCTTCACAGACACCCACCTCACTCAGAAATCTGTGGCCAATTCATTGAAGAACAATATGAATGTCTATTGTACCAAAGGGAATGGAGACTCCCTGCCCAGTTTACAAAAGTTATTACAGTGATTATAAATTTGTTTTGATTATAAACAACTGAAGTGGTAAACTGAACATAGTAACTACAAAAAATATAATTTTAGATTCTCCACTTTTATTCTAAATAATTCAAATAATTAGGGTGCCCTGTTAGGAAATTTGAAAATTAAAGCTCTCTGGTTTTGAATCATCATTTGGGTTGCAGCCTCCAAAATTCCCAAGATATTTCGTTAGCAAACCCCAGTCCCAAAGCATTAAACCAGTGTGTTCTCCCATACTAGGGCCTCTTCACTCATCCTCTGCACCCTTCAAAATTAAACGTTCTTATAGATATTTACCCTGCTAGATAACTACTATCTATTTTCTCTCTCAAGCTCCCTGATGGCTATTAATATTAGCAATGTGAAACTCATTTACCATGAATTTTTAAATCTTGGCATTGTGATTGGAGAGGCTGGCCAAAGGAAAGGAATGTAAAGGGAACAGACAAGCTGGTAAATGCTATCGGCACTTCCAGACGTGGAGGGCTATTGCTATAGTGTAACGAACACAGACCTCCCGAGAAACAAGCAGTGCATGCCAAGGTAAATAGTTTCCACTATACCTTGTCATGCCACACATTAAAAAATTATATGCCATGCCTCTGAGAAAGGGCCACAGCTTTATGAGTAGTGAGCGTGGAGAGGAAAGCTTTTATCTTTGTATTTGTCAGACACAGGAGAGGTTGCCACTTCTTAAAACTTTATCTGGGATGTGCCAAAGGAAAGTATACTCTTGTAGGGGGTCTCACTATCTTTTTGTGCCTCCTACCTCTCATCTGCCCTCATCCCAGACACACACACACACACACACACACACACACACACACACACAATGTGGAAGCCAAACCATTCAGACAATATAAAGCAAGTGCCCCAGGGGACACATTCCCAAAATGCTGGAATAAACCACAATATTCCCTGGATGAAGTGGGAGAATACAGGCCTCCTATCCGGCTATCACCACTTGAAATATCATGACAAAACAACCAGATCACCAATACAATGATTTACCACAGCTCTGTGATCAATTTAATAAGCAGGTTACTTCCTCTCCATTACTTCTCCCACTTCCAGCAGGGCAGAGGTGCCACCAGCTCTACCTGACCACAAACAGGATTTGTCTTTGAAATTTCTAGCAACAAATTGCCAGTTTTCATTATGCTTCAGAGGGCTGTCGAGACAACTCCTAAAACAAAAAGTTTGCAACCATTTTAATCATAAAGATTTTTCTAGAATCCAAGAAAGTTGGAGTCTAGAAATTTGGTAAAGTTGTCCTGAACCTTCCAGTTATAGACTATGCAGAAATTTGGGAGCAGAGTTTGGATGTAAATGTGAACAAGTCCAAGCAGACTGAGAATAACTAGGGTTGCATCACCATAAAATCCCCACAGAATTGGCACTGCAATTTGAAACTAAGCAATGGCAATATAAATTTTGTTTTATGAGGGAAAATCCTTGTCTTTCTTATGTGTGGGTTTGGGTTTAAGGGAGAAGGGCAGAGTAGGAGAGTAGGAGAGAAAGCAGATTACTCTCAGGTCAGCAGAATCAAAATAAAAAGGTTTATACTAACATCAAAAAGGTCTCCTAGCTGCTTCAAATCGACAATCTCTTGGTGAGATGAAAAGAATCCTAACATTTTTTTGAAGCTTTGTAGGTCAGGTTTGTGTCTGTGTGTGTTTTAAGTTCTTGTAAAACTAACAAGTAAATAAAAAATCATTCTGCAATTCTGGCAATGCCCATAACAGGTGACTATAACAAGTGGGAATCTTACCCTTAAAAGTTTAGGTATTTTGTTTTCATTTATTGGAATAATTGGTTCCAGCTAAGTCTGCCCAGTTTTTGAGAATGCAAAGCACCTTGAGTTGTCATTGCTTCTTTAGCACACTTTTTGTAAAAAGTATAAAACTTCAAGTTTTACAAATTGTCCATTCCTGGAAAAATAATCTTTGTGAAACTGTGGCACATTCACCAGAGGGCTTATAGGCACTTGCTTTCATTACTGCCCTTTCAAGCTTCTCATGTGTGGATGAAAGGCTACAAATGTTTTGATTGATTACATTATGGGAAGAAATGTAAATAATAACCAAAGCTATTAAAACACATGTGTAAAGAGAAAACACATGTTTCCACTGTGCCCTAGGATAGGTCTAGTGCAACCCGTTTCTGTTTGCAAAGAGCTGTGAATAGGAAAAAACAATGTCTAAATATTAAGACTAGTTACCAGAACATCGGATAATTGAAAACCTGTTGTGCTGTTTTACTGTTTATAAAACCACATGAGTGCCCAGTTCCTCCTCTCTCAGCCTTACATGGCGACTCTGAGAGGCAGCAAAGTCCCTCCATTGCTGTGCCTGTGACTGGAGTGTGCTCCATTCCTCTGACTGGGGTGCAGAGCGACAGGGACAAATGCCAGCACTCCTTGGGAACGGCGGACACACACCACAAGGGGCTGTTGAAGTTAGTAGTGTTTGCTGAGGGCTTTGTTGGGGCTATCAGTTGTTGAAGATACAGCAAGTTTCATTGCTGCTAATGTGAAAGAAAAGGAGGATACTGTGAATAGTAAGGATGGAGCTTCAGAGCAAGCTTTCACTGTCCTCTCCGAAAATGCCTGATGGTCTAGGTGGAGGAAGGGCTGGGCTCCAAAGGAAAAGGGTTTCACTTCCAAAATTTATTTTAACTAGGAAAAGGCCCTGTTTTCAGTGGGCTGGGAAAACAAATACAAACCCAAACCAACAGTCCATATACAACGTTGCACCCAGGGGGCCACTGAGGAGAAGCGCTCACAATCAGGCCTGTGTCTGAAGAGCGAAGAGAAAGCTTTCTTTGGCAGGTACCAGGCCTCGGGTGTGGGGGAAGGAGGAGAGTATTTCGCAGACAGAGGGAAGAATAGGAAGAACTTGCTTGCTTTGGCAATTCTCATCTTTTTCTTCTCTTGTTCTGTGCACACCCACTGATTTCCTAACATGGTGGTAATGTGCCCCACCGCAGAATGCTGCGTGGGTGTCGAGGAAGAGAGAGGAAGCCTGGTAATTTAGCGCCGAACACTCGCAGAAGATACCTTGGATGCCACAAAGGAACGAGCAGACAGCTACACACTTTGGCCAGAGATTTAAGCTAAGATTTTAGAGGAGCTTTCAGCTTAGAAGAAAAGCCAAGGGAGGGGGAAAAGCCACTGCAAACAAAAACCACAGTACCCAGGAAAATTTAATTTATTTTATGGCATTTTCCAAAGGACTGGGTTTCTTAGATGTTAACTATAAGGAAAAAGGTTATACGGAATAGGATAATAGGCAGTAAAAAAATGTACTGCTCCATAAACACAAAACTGTAGTGAACCCCTAGTATCTAGATAATGCATGCAAATAAGCATTTGGAGCTGGAAGAGGAGCTCTGTTTTGGAGTCCATTCTTCCAACCTGTGATCAGAAAACAGAAGACACAAAATCTGAAATAAAGATGCCCACATGGTACTCAAGCAGGACAATGCTCCTGGCTTCCCTGTGTTAATAGAAAGACAGCTTTGTCTTCATGATTAGAAGAAAACTGTATTAAAAGAAAACACACACACACACTTTTCCATAATAGAGATAACAAAGCAGGGAAGACAAACCAGACATCAGACAGGCATGTTTTCATACTGCCTCTGACACTTACTGGTTATGGGACCCTGAGCAAGTTGCTGGGACTCTGAATCTGGTACACCTCTTCAGAACAGTGTTAAGAATGCTGGCTGGAAAGGGCTGCCCAGAGTTTTGCCATGGGAGACCCAGCACCCAGCAGGTTGAAGGCCAGTAACATAGTGACAGGTAAGTAGTAGTAGTATTGCAGTAATCCTCAAGAACACGTAGGATCGGGTAGGACTGGAGGAAAGGAATGTTCAATCCCTAGCTGCAGAAAAGCCAGAAGGTATTACAGCTAATCTTACACTGGAGAGGATGTGGTTTTAACTTTCTGAAACCAAGTGAGAAAAACCATTTAAAAATCTGTAACTCACCTCTGCCTGTTGTTAAAGGGGAAAGCGATGTTGCAATGGAAGCATACCCCAACGCCTTGGCAAACAAACATGTGACCAGTGAGTAGAAACTACCATTCATTCCTTTATTTCTTCAAAGTAAGGGTGCTCCTCCAGAGTGACAGGTTCCACAAGAAGTGCTGGACAAGACAAGACCCTTATCTCAGGGAATCAAGGAACTATGAGTGCTGCTACTGTCCAGGGAGGACCAAGTAGGACAATGCTCCTGTGTGGCCCGTTTCATATTTCCTTTCAAGCAAGTAGGAAAGGAAGGACCAGCTTCCTGAGAAAGACCATGCATGGAATCAGAATAGGCTTTTCAGGGTAAGTAACAACCGAGCACTTGCCTGCAGGGTAAGGAGCCGGCCCAATGGAGTGGGAGGAGAAGCAGCAGCATGTGCAAAGGTCCAGAGGTGAGTATTACGATGTTCAGGGCCTATCAGTTAGGCTCAGTGACAATGAAACTCCTCCCTATATGGAAGAGAGGCTCCTCCTGAACTCAGCTGTCCACAGGTCCGGGCACAGAGCTGCCACAGGTACTGGGCAGCTGGTTTGTCCAGCATTCTCCTGAACAGCCAGACAGCTCAGTGCCTGAACCTGGGACTAAAGTGTTTGCCACCTCCATCCTTACAAGGTCATTTTTATGCTTGCTCAGTGGGAGGGCTGGGGTCCCTCTGCTGGAATGCAGCTATAGGGTACATGAACTGTACCCCAGCCAAGCATACCTACCTAAAGGCTGCTAGAAAGCAGACAATCGGTGTGCATGCTGATCTATGTAAGACTGTCAACCTGTGACAAGTGACTGCCCTGTGTTCCCAGGGACCCCCTGCATAATGGTGGAAGCCCAATATAGTGGACAGCCACCTTGGGAGTGAGGGACACCCCTCAGGGAGAGAGAACTAGTTGCTGGGAAGGCTGATGATTAGGACAGGAGGGTTGTCTAGAGACCACCAACAAGAGTGGATGGGTCACTTGGTAATGGAGTTGCCCAAAATTTGCAGTCAATTAAAGCCCATGGCTGTACAAGACACTTGGTCCACTGGAGAACATGAGCCAGTGGAAACCTCGGTAGAAACCCTGTCAGTGGCTTCACTCAAGACATTTTCAGCTTATTGGTTTAGTGATTATATCCACAATTCAAAATAAGAGGGAGAACATACTTGGGTCCTACTTAAACTGTATCATGAGCTGAATTATGTCTCCCCAAAACACATATGTTGACGTCCTAACCCTCAGCGCTTCAGAACGTGACTGTATTTGGATACAGGATCTTAAAAGATAATTAATTAAAAGAGGTGACTAGTGTCCTTTTAAGAGGAGCAAATTAGGACAAAGACATGTATAGAGGAAGAGTCATGTAAAGACACAGGGAGAAGAAGGCCATCCGCAAGCCCAGGAGAGAGTCCTGAGCAGAAACCAACCCTGCCAACACCTTGATCTCAGACTTCCAGCCTCCAGAACTGTGAGAAAATAAATTTCTGTTCTTTAAGCCACATATCCTGTGTGTGTTTTTAATATGCTTTTATTGATTTTTTTAGGGAGAGAGAGAAACACTGAGGAGAGAGAAGTTGATTAGTTGGCCACGTCCTGCATTCCCCCTAACGAGGACTGAGCATGCAACCCACCAACAGGGAATGGAATCCCTGACCTCTTGGAGTATGGGACGACGCTCAACCTACTAGGCCACACTGGCCAGGGCTTGTGGTCTTTTATTATGGCAGCTCTAGCAATATAATACACTGTATAATAGAAAAAAAATCCAGACCTGGTGAACAAGGTCCTGGCTTTGACTACCTGAAGGAGAGCCATAGGCTCTCACCAGTCCCTGGTTCAAGTCAGTTCTCAGACCCATATCTCTTGGAATGAATAGAGCCAGGCATCCCGCAAGTAAGGACGCGTCAATAACTCTGCAGGAATATTCATAAATATTCCACTTGGGCCTGCAGCTTTCCACCAGGGTACCTGCACAGTGAGAAAAGGGCACACCCAGAACTTTTGAGTATGACTGGGCATTGGCTCTGAGAGAGTGCTAATTCTTGGGGTTCCTGAATGTCACTGTGATCCATAAAAATTTAGTTAACCTCAACATGTGTAGTTGTTTTCTCAGTTGCTGAGTATAAACTTGGAATAGATTTATTCTGATAGAATCCACACTTGAACCCCATTTCTCCTGGAGGGAGTGCTATTATGATGATGAAGGACCGGAGGGAAGTCTCTGGAGTTCCTCTCTGCATCAGAACTGTAAACTAGAAGCAGTACTGATCCCTACGAAATCAAAAAGATATCAAAAACTCAAAATATCCAAGAATAGTTTTTCATATACTTTTCCTATTTAACTTGCCTCTTTGACATAAGTAGAAGACAAATGATCTTGGAGAAGGATGATGGAGTAATGCAGGTTTAATTACGCATGCATTCTCCTAGAGGTGGGTGGTCTCTCAACTGGAGCACTATAGTGCCTAGCATCAGCAATACAGAGTGGGTAAAATCTGATTTTTCTATCTCAGTGAGCAGAGAACTCAGAAGCAGGTTTCTATCTACAGATGGAATAACAGTTTCATTGTATGCTTCATTGCTTCATTAACATTCTGCTTCAGTAACAAGAATAGTCGATTATCTCACTACCTTACAGGCTATTGTTCTGGTCTACTACATTGAGGGCATTATGGTAGGACTTACAGAGCAGAAGGAGGCATGTATTCTAGATATCATGGTAGGACACAGGAATGTCATATGGTGATAGATGAAACCTATGAAAATACAGTTTCTAAATATCCAATGGTCTGGAGCATGTGAAAGAGTACATCCAAAGGTAAGTCAAGTTTTTGCATCGTTTTTACTACTAAGAAATAAGCACAAACACTGATGGGTATGTTTGCATATTTCTCTGACCTATATACATGAACTGAAAGGTTGGGTGACCAGTTTACTAGCAGAGAAAAATTTGTGCCTGGTTAATCAATGGCTTTTCCCAATAGATGTCATCAGCCAGAAGTGAATGAATGCAATGATATAACCTCACTTGGCATGAAGAAGGTAAATCTGTCCAGGGGGGCAGAATAGTGAATAGTATATTTTGGGTCCACTGGGGGCCCGTAAGGAGAGAGTGACACACATACACACACACACACACACACACACACACTCATAGGCAGAAACTCAGAAGGAATGGTGACAAGACATTGAGCAAAATTATATAGAGTAAAAATATTTGTATCTTATGTGAATATTCTCTAAAAGGCTCTATTAAGGAGAAGTTTTTTTTTGTTTTTTTTTATGAGCTGAACAAGATGACCTGCCCTGGCCAGTCTCTTTCCCCAGCTGCCCATTTACCTGCTCAAAGGGCTCATGAGCCATGTGGCCATGGTGGCAAGAATGCTTGGACTCAACAACATGGAATTAAACTCACTAACGCTGAGCACTACCAAGTGCTCAATTTGTCAGCAGCAGCAATTAATGTGAGCTTCCCCACAGCCCTCACCACAGAAAGATGGACCAGCAGAGGTGAGTGGATTATATTAGACTTCTTTCATCACTAAGAAGGCACTAATGGACTCATATTCAGGATTTGAATGTCCCCACTTTACCTGCCATGTTTATGTAAGCCACATCTTTTTTTTTTTAATATATTTTATTGATTTTTTACAGAGAGGAAGAAAGAGGGATAGAGAGTTAGAAACATCGATGAGAGAGAAACATCGACCAGCTGCCTCCTGCACATCTCCTACTGGGGGTGTGCGCGCAACCAACGTACATGCCCTTGACCGGAATCGAACCCGGGACCCTTCAGTCCGAAGGCCGACGCTCCATCCACTGAGCCAAACCGGTTTTGGCTGTAAGCCACATCTTACTGCAGGCCTCATTCAACATGACCACCACAGTGCTTCTAACCAAGAAACTCATTTTATGACCTAAGGCAGTGGACTCAAAATTCAATGATCCTACTGAGAAATCAAGTGAGGTTCAACGCAGCTGGCCTTATACAATGATGGAAAGATCTACTGAAAATTTAGTTATGATACAAATGGCAAGGCAGGACCTTGTAATACTTGGATTAAGATATATTAACATACTGTGACCAGCAGAAAAATGTGTTCTCTTGGCTAGAGTACATGGTTATTGGAACCAGGGAATGAAAATGGGAAGTTACTAAAAGGTAATGAGAAGGAAGACAGTCTCACAAAGGCTGGGCCATTGAAGGCTCAAATCCCTCAGAAATAAAGGTCTGGATCACTTTGCCAGGTAAGGAATGCCAATTAGCAGACTTATTGGCTAAGGACAAAGGAAATATGAAATAAGTATTAGAAGAGGAAAGATATAAACACTAGCTCTTTATTTCATGTGCTGGCTAGAGATATTATAATGGTAGCATCTTCCTTTACTGTCTTCCTTGCTGTATCATGTATATCTATATAATAAAGAGCCAGGGTCGTAACGATGGAAGGCTCAACCAGACCGGAGGTCAGTGCTGGGTTACCGTGCATGAATTTTGTGCACTAGGCCTCTAGTATTCATATATTAACTAAGTTTTTGACTTTCTACTTCCTTACTATTTTATTCAAGATATGTTGACAATAGTTAACTTTATGATTGAGTCAATAAGTTAACAAATACAGGCTGTGAATGAACTAGTAGAAGAATAAACATCACTCAGAACTAGACTTGGAGCTAGAACTTGGGACTTTGGGTTATCTCTCTTGGAGGAGATGCTGAGCACATTTCCTTATAGTTAGGAGAGTTGTGTAGTTGGCAATAGTTTGCTATTGTTTTAAAGTTTATTAAAGAGAAAAAACTTCCATGAATATTTGTAACTGGTGGCTACCCACCTCAAATTTTTGACCATCCTCTCCCTGAGTTTTGCTAACTTTCCACATTTGTAAGCCCCACTTTCCTAAGGTAAATGACAATTATTTTGCATCTCCTGGCTCACCTGCAACTAGGGTACAGCCATAGGATCTGGTTTTTCCTTGCAGAAACTTCAAAAGGAGCCTCCAGGTGACAGGCAGTCAACTTCTGCTGACTGGGGCCAGCAGCTGACCCCTGGTCCTGAGCATCACAGACAGCAGCTGGAATGGTGCCTGTACCACAGCTGTGTCCACCTTGAGGCTGAGGCTGTGCAGACTGCGTAGCTTCAGAACGGGGCTGTCTGGCCCTCCTACAGGTAGATCCTGTGAGCTACCTAATACCTATAATCAGCTTCTTCTCTAAAGAGCCAGACCCATTCTGCTTAGTCTCAAACAGAAATGGAATTAAATAAAGGCTATTAGGCAACTAAGGTTCCTGACCACAAAAGATTTTAAGCTGGAGACTATCACATTTTGTTTTTCAAAGGCCACTTTGGCAGCAGAGGTGTAGATGAGCTGGAAGGAAAATCAGGAAGGCTGTGGCAGGAATTCAAAAGCTGTTAAGAAGGGCCTTGACCAACGAGCGACAAAGGGAAAAAGAAAAAGAAATTAAGAAGAAAAAGACAAAGAAAAAAAATGCAAAGGTGAACACAGGCTGTAAATATGTAGTTCAGTTCATTAATACATAAGAACAGAAACATAAATAAAAATCAAAGAGCAATATATCTTTTTTAAATGTTGATGTGTCAGACTTGCAAAAATTAAAAACACTGATAACACCCAATACTGGCAAGGCTAAGGGGGAAAATATTAAAGAGGTGGGATTGACAGTGAAGTCTTTTAAAAAACTTTCTTACAACATTAAGTTTTACAGAATCTACTGGAATAACATTTCAGGCGGCCTAAAAAAGATGAGATTACTAGCAAATGTCTGTGCTATGCTATTTGCTGATTAGTTTATGAACAGTCATTGTATTCCTTTATATTATATGACTAACGAAATGGCCTCATAGCCATTTATGCTATTTTTTTAGAAAGAAAAGTCAGAGCACAAAAAATTACTTTTATGAGCGTAATCAGCAAAGTTATCAGCCTTTAGCATTATGTGTTCGATATCTGTGCCATGATGAGTGAGGTACATTACTGTTACACCAATTTGGAAATGATAAAGGTAAAAAACACGTGGAAATGAGAAAAGACATCCAATTTATACAAAAGCATGAACCACCCACATTCGTCCAAACCACCAATATGATAATATGGTAATGACAGGTCTTTCTAGTTTCAAGGATCATGAGACACAGAGCTGAACACTGAGGGGAAACAGGAAAGGCCTATGGTTAGCGGCTTTGAAATTGCTTTGAAAAAGACACTTAAGTAAGATCATTGAAGCAGCTAAGAACAGGCAGTTAGATAAATGTCTAGAGATGTCTCTGGTCCTCTGAGGAAAGAGTAAAAGGATGTATTCAGTTCCTGGTTTTTTTTGTGTGCAGCTGTTAATAAACAATATAAGGCGGCGGTATATTATTGTGTCTGTGCACTTCATCCCTGCCAGTGCATAAGGCCTAGAACATGAGGAGCCTTGGGCATCTGGGAAAAGCAGCCTTGTGGTAGAGAGGGGCAAATAAAGCCCTTACCTTTTAGAAATGAGTTACTTTAGTGTGAGGTTAAGCACTACAACTAAAAGCCCAGTTATCTATTTATGCTCTTGAGTTACAAGGTGACAAAGAATCAATCTTAACCAATAAAAGGGAGGGAGAAAGGCAGGTAAACTGCTTATAACACCATTAGGACACAATATGGCAAATGTTATAAAAGTGTTAAGTGCCAGAGAGGGGGGAACTGAAGACGACTTTGGAGAAGTAATATCTGAGTTGGGTCTTAAAAGTTTTTAAAAAAAAGTCTTCCAGATAAAGGAGAAACCTGTAAGCACAAAGGCACAGAGGGATAAAGAATGTAGGTTTGCAGGAAATAGAAAAGGAAGTAGCAGGAGGAGACAAAGCAGGACAGGTAGGTTATGGCAGGCCCTGACCTTACTAGGAAGAGGAAAGATATAACCATGTACGTAATTTATCATCTGAACAAACACGTATAATGTACCTACCACCAGCCAGGAAATGTGCTCCGTGGTGGAGATATAATAGATAATATAAGAGGCAGAACCTGTCTTTGGGTGGCTCATACATTTGCAGAGAGATAAGACAATAATCAAATAGTGTGAACAAAAGTTCAGAATGCTCATGGGCCTGGAGAGCAGAGAGCTGAAAGAAGCATAGGAGAAGGGGAAGACAGGGGGCAAAGGGCCCAACATGAGGAGAAGAACGAAGCTTTGGAAGAAAGAAATTAAGTTTGCTGGAGTTGGATGAGGAAAAAGTGGTACAAGAGGAGGCTAGAGAGGCAGCTACCCCAGGGATCTTGGTCTTCATCCTGGGAGCTTTGGGGAAATCCTGCAGAGGTGCACAGGATTAGACCTATGATTTTAAGGGATTACACCAACTGAAGTGTTGATAGGAGGTGATGCATTGGCCACAGCACATGCAAGGAAGCCAGCTAGGGGGCTGCTGCAGTTGTCCAGGTGAGGCAGGAGGATGGACTGGTTGATGGCAGCACAGAAGGGGACTGGCTAAGATGTGCACATCAAAAGGCATGCTCAGTTAAGAAGTAGGAAGGACAGGAAAGATGATGCTTTCATACCCAGTTTACTTTCAAAGAGGGACACTTAGCCATTTTTCTAAAGAAGGTTGTATTATCATCATCATCCTGCTTCCTCCCTCTGGCAATCCTTACTATAAGGAAGGCCAGCATTCATCGCGCTGGTGGTTGCTGGTGGCTGGTGATCTGAGAAGCCTCCATGAGGCAAATAAAGGTTTCTCCTTGTTTGGGGTTGTAAGTTAAGTAAACCAAGTCCAAGGCAAATGATAAACTGAGAAAATCTTTAGCAACATATACAACATACAAAGCATTAATATCCTTAAGAAGCTCTTACATGCCAATAAAAATATGCACTTTAAAATAAAAGTGATATAAAAAAACTGAAGTTTGCAAATATGTACGTCATCAGGATGTTCATTGCACCATGGTTTACCACAGTAAAAATAAAATAACAGATGCATCCAAATGTTTGACCAATAAATTAGAGCATGAACACTTATACTATGCAGTCATTAAAAATGGTGATGTGGACTCCGAATGGCCAAAACAATTTTGAAAAACTGATAACTAATCAGAAGACTCATACTTCCTAATTTCAAAACATAGTACAAAGTTATGGTAATAAAAAAGCTATGGTACTGGCTTAAAGACAAACATATAGACCAACAGAATAGAACAGAAAGCCCAGAAATAAATCCTCACATTTATGATCAAGAGATTTTCAGGAAGGGTACAAGACTATTCCATGAGAAAAAAGACAGGCTTTTCAACAAATGATGCTGAGACAAGTGGACATCTACCTATGAAAGAATGAAATTGGACCCTCACCTTAAACCTTAAACCTTAACTCAAAATGGATAAAAGACTTAAATGTAAAAGCTAAATCTGTAAAACTCTTAGAAGTAAAAATAGGAAGAAGCTTCATGAGACTGGATTTAGCAATGATTTCTTGGCTATGACATCCAAACCACAGGCAACAAAGAAGAAATAGACAAATTGGCTATATCAAAATTAAAAACATTTGTGTGTCAAAGGACACTATCAGAATAAAAAGGTAGCCCTAGTTGGTTTGGCTCAGTGGATAGAGCGTTGGCCTGTAGACCAAAGGGTCCTGGGTTCAATTCCGGTCAAGGGTACGTACCTTGGTTACAGGCTCCTCCCAGACCCGGGCCGTGATCGGGCTCATGTGGGAGACAACCAATTGATGTGTTTCTCTCACATCGATGTTTCTCTGTCTTTCCTTCTCTCTTCTACTCTCCCTTAAAATCAATGGAAAAATATCCTCATTTGAGGATTAACAAAACAAAACAAAAAAAGAGTTAAATTTAAAAAAGAGAGAGAGAATAAAAAGGTAACCCAGAGAATGAGAGAAATATTTGCAAGTCATGTATCTAATTAAGAGATTAATATCCAGACTATATAAAGAACTCCTATAACTCGAAAACAAAAACAAAAAACCCCAAACAACTCAATTAAGAAATAGGCAAAGGAGCCCTGGCTGGTTTGGGTCAGTGGATAGAGCATTGGCTGGGGGACTGAAGGGTCCCGGGTTCAATTCTGGTCGAGGGCACATGCCGGGTTGCAGGCTCGATCCCAGTAGGAAGTGTGCAGGAGACAGCCAATCAATGATTCTCTCTCATCATTAATGTTTCAATCTCTCTCTCCCTCTCTGAAATCAATAAAATACATTTTTTTAAAAATGGGCTAAGGACATAAACAGGAATTTCTCCACAGAAGATATACAAATGGCCAAGAAGCACATGAGGAGATTCTCAACATCACTCCTTATTAGGGAACTGCAAATCAAAAACACAATGAGATATCATTTCACATCTATTGGATGGCTATAATCAAAATAAGAGAAAATAAATGTTGGCAAGGTTGTGAAGAAATTGGAACCCTCATGCACTGTTGGTAAGAATGTAAAATGGTGCAGTCACTATGGAAAACAGTATGGCAGTTCCTCAAAAAAAAATCAAATACAGAATTACCCAATGACCCAACAATTCCACTTCAGGTGTGGAATATACCCAAATAATTGAAAGAAAGGACTCAACCAAATATTTGTATACCAATGTTCATAGCAACATTATTCACAATAGTCAAAGGTGGAAACAACTTAACTACCCAACTACTTCACTGACAAATGAGTAGATAAACAAAATGTGATGTATATTATTATATACAGTCATGCAATGCCTAATGACAGGGATACATTCTGAGAAATGTGTCCTTAGGTGATGCTGTCATTGTGTGAACACCACGGTGTACTTATACAAACCTACATGATATAGCCTAATACTATAACTACATGTGCTTTACCTTTATATGACTGGCAGCACAGTAGGTTTGTTTACACCACCATCACTACCAACAAGTGAGTAATGTATTACGCTCAGAGGTTAGTGGCTATGATGTCACCAGGCAACAGGAATTTTTCAGCTCCATTATAATCTTATGGGACCATCATCAGATATGTGGCCCACCGTTGATCAAAATGTCATTATGTGGTACATGATTGTATATTTATATATTAAACATATATTTATTTACTAGTGGTTACCAAATATATATATTAGTAGAATGGTGGCTGCCAGGGGCTGGGGAAAGGAGTAATGAGTAATTATTATTTAATGGGTAAAGAGTTTCAGTTTAGAATGATGAGAAAGTTCTAGAGATGGACGGTGGTTATGGTTGCACAACAATGTGAACGCACTAAACACTGGTATTGTATATACTTGAAAATAGTTAAAACAAGAAGTTTTATGCTATGTATAGTTTACCATAATAAAACAAAGTTTTTAAAAATGGTGATGTACATGTCTTAAAGGACTTCTATATTATGAAAGGTGGAAAAATAGGTTACAATACTGTTTGTACAGTGAGATCACTTTTCTGTTTAAAAACAAACTTCTTGCCCGCATGAGCCCAAGAAAAGTTTTTATTTTCATCTTGGGCTAGAGCTGTGTTCCCTATGTGTGAGGGAGGCTGGGAAACTGAGTATTTAGCTTTCTTCACTCAGCAGGAGAGGAAGGATGGGTGGCAGACCAAGCCACTGCCACACCAGGGATGGATGTCCTGAAACCCACTCTGTCTCTTTTCCTTGTTTATCAGTTAGCAAGTGAGACTAGCACATCTGCTCAGTGCCAAGAATGCTACAAAGATTGCAAGCTCCTATGGCTTTTCTCAAGATTTATACTACCTCTAAGCGACAAACCAGAAAGTATCATCTAAACAATATTGTTTGGGTAAACTTAATGTCTGCCTGCTTATGAGCTATGCCAGGTAAACACTTAAGATCAAGTATCCCTTCGACAGGGGGGTAACACCATTCCTTTCCTAAAGAGATGTGTGCAGTAGCATAATCCAGTTCACAGTAGTCCAGCACTGTCCTCTGACTGTATTTGTACCAGAAAGAGTGCTATGAAATGCTGACTTAGTGAAAACTTAAAAACACAACAACGACAGGCCAGAAAGAAGTGGGCTGGGAGTCAGAAGAGCTGGGTCTGAGGACAGGTTTTGCCACTTGCCACCTGAATACTCTATCATTCATCATGTTACTGAATCTATGTATCAGACTCTGGGCTATGTACTGGGAGGAGAAGGGAGGATGGAAGTGCCAAATATACAAGATAATCTGTCCTCAATAACAAGATCTTTTATTTGGGCAAGCCACTTCATCTTGCAGACCTTGAGCCTTTTCATCTATAACTCAGACATGACCGGTCTCAAAGTGTTATTGGGAAATAGGGTAATGATATTTCAACCTTAGTGCCCTTGACGTTCTGGGCCACAGAAGGCCTTGCTGTGTGTGTGTGTTGGGGGGAGGGGAGGAGTGTTCCATGCATTATAGGATATTTAGTGGCATCCCTAGCCTCTACCCACCAGATGCCAGTAGTTCCCAGGCCACTGCTCCCACCCAGTTACGACAACTAAAACTGTCTACAGACATTACCAAATGTCCCCTGAAGCAAAATTCACCCTAGTTGAGAACCTCTGAAATCGGGTGACATATATGAAAACATTTTAAAAAGCACAAAACTCCAAATCAAGTCAGTTTTAATGTAAATCCATTTATAAGATTACTTCTAAAAAAAAACCCTTTTATAAATTTACAGTTTCCCTGGGAATGTTTTATTTTCTATTTTCATATATTTTGCCCACCATTAAAAACCCTTCAGGGCTTTTTGGCTAATTTTCTTTACCCAAACAAAGCATCTTCACTAGAACACATATTTTAAATGTATCACTTTACTAACATGACAGTCAGAGTCAAACATAATTGTCATTTCTACAAAGCAGACATTTTATCCAAAATTAAAGTGCTCTGTGCCTACCTTTTAAGGACAAGGGACTGGATCTTGTGAATTCTGTATTTGACGGCCTGTGCTGTTTACGAACTTCCAAGTACTCCTTAACTCTTGAATTAATGGTTTCTTTTAACAGTAAACAGATTTCCTATAGTAAATTAAAAAATTAGAGATAACTTTCTGATTTAATACAATGCAAAAAAAGTCAACATCATGCACATTAAAAAGGTTACAGTGAACATTTCATTTTGTTTGCTTGTTTAATTAGCTACGAATACTGAGAAGAATGTTTTATGTACTCATAGAGAATACTGGAGATGCAAATTTGCTACTGAGGTTTGTGGGCCCACTCTGTGATCTGAGAAATTCATTTAATTATTCTTTGCCTTAGTTTCACATTTCTAAAAGGAAGATAAAAACACCTCAATGTAAAAATTAGAGTGCCAGCCCTGATTGGTGTGGCTAGGTTGGTTGGAGTGTACTGAATGATTGTGCGTTCGATCCCCATTTTACCCCAAATTAAAGTGCTCTGTGCCTACCTTTTAAGGACAAGGGATGGATCTTGTGAATTCAGGGCACACAAGGGAGGCAGCCAATTGATGTATCTCTCACACTGATGTTTATCTTTATTTCCCTTGTTCCCTCTCTAAAATCAATTAAAATAATTTTTAAAAAATTATAATGCCAAGGTGATGAAATCAGTGAGGTGAAGACTATTTTCATGTAAATATCAACCAGTTCTATTGAGACATTGAGAGCCCCAAACAAGTGCTCACAATGGCCAGACAGAAGACTGTGGACGAAGGAAGGAGCCAGGGAATATTCAGAGGGAACCCTGACACACTCAACGGGGCAGCCCCCAGGGCTTAATGTGGGGATAAATACAAGGCACACTATCACCAGATCCTCCAATTTGTTAAAGAGGAACCAGAAACTTCTATTTTACACAAAAATTTCCCATTTTTCAAATGTGGTTCTAAAACTTAAAATCTAAACACTGCCATTCATTAGTTTTTGGCCTCCGGTTTACAAATCTACCAAAAAAGGGAAAAGCATTGAGTAGTGAATTGAATAGCAAACTGGAAATCAGTAATCTGATTTTTTCCCATACTCTTGTTGATGATACTGTATATACCCATTTGCACTATATTCACCTATTAATGATTAAAATAATTTAACTTTTCATATTTCTCTAAAGTAGATTAATATTTATTAGATAACAGAAGCTCATGGTTTTAATTCAATGTCAATATACCATACCACAGCAAATTTCTACAGCTGTCTATTGTTTTTATGTATCAATCCTATATAACAAAAGGCTAATATGCAAATCGACCAAATGGCGGAATAACCGGTCACTATGACGCACACTGACCACCAGGGGGCTGACCACCAGGGGGCAGACGCTCAATGCAGGAGCTGCCCCCTGGTGGTCAGTGCGCTCTACAGGGGGAGCACCACTCAGCCAGAAGCTGGGCTCGGCGGCAGCGCTAAGCCGTTAGTTGGACATCCCCCAAGGGCTCCCAGACTTCGAGAGGGTGCAGGCTGGGCTGAAGGACCACCCCCCCACACACACACACACCCCCACCCGCCCCACCGAGTACACGAATTTCATGCACCGGGCCTCTAGTGTTATTTATCAAAAGAAAAACAAAACTTTAAAAGTACAAACATGCACTGGGAAGAAACTGTCCACATTAGCCATACTAGCAGAAAGGTATTATTTAATGTAGGAAAAGGAAAAAATGCACACTAATCTAAATTTCTTAGATTCAGACATGATGCATAAGGACTGATAATTCTGGTTCAATTCCCAAAGACTCTGAAGAAGGCTCAGAGTTGCCGAGGTCACCTCAAACCTGTTCCACTGGTTTCTTGCAATGCCGTCTCAGATTAATCTCTTAGAATCTTTATAAATTAAAACAAGAACAAAGTTTTAAGTTGCTTCAGAGGGCAATGAGAGCCAAACTTGACTTTTATTGTAAACACATGTACTTCTCAAACAGTATAGAAAACACTAGATTTAACTCACAAATGTGAGTTTTTAGGTAATATGCAAAACTGGTCCCCCCTCTTCTGCTCTCATTTTGCAGCCCAAAGATGCAGTGCCTTGTGGAATACAGAAATATCCATTTACAGTTGAGTGTCTTGGCATTGTTCACACAACAGAAAGGCTGCCTTGCCTCATACTGTTGTTTTAACAATTAAAGAATTTTGCTTCACATGCAGGGTTCAAGAATGACTGAGCCTGAAAATATGTCAAAGACATACATGGAAATAAGAATTGTTAAAATTTGGCCATAAATGCCCTATAAGGCTAGAACTAAAAATAGCATGACAAAAATAAAGCAAAGGCCATACACACAAACTTTCTCCCTATAGTTACGGGGCTTTCCTTCGATGAGTCAGGTTTGACAAATGGAAGGTAGACCACGTGCAATGTAGTCAAGATACCCTAGTAACAGACCACACCACACTTAGCAAAGCATTCTCTTCAGAACCAGAGCAGTGCAAGAAAAGACAAATTCCCAGTGAAACTGGAGGGGCAGATGAGAAGACCAAGTTAAAATCAATGAGCAAGAGAAATACATACAGAATCTCTAGGCTAACAGGGGCTCATGTTTGCTTTTTTAAGTTTGTACATAGAACAGTTTGAGTTCAACTGTTTGGGTACACAGACTACTGGTGCTGGACTCTAAATAAACATATGTTTAATACATGTAATTAGCTCCTTTTTCTGAAAAGGAACTGCATATTCTTAAGACTTTTACTATATAAAGTGGCTATTAAAATGCAATCAAATTGATTGCTCATGAAATCTCAAGCATGAGATAGATGATCTAATGATGAAAAAATGAAAGCACTGAGACACTGAACATAGGATGAAGCCATATAGTACTTTTCTTGACTAGCTTTTCTCCCTACCACCCTCATCCCTCCATGTCTGTCTGTCTGTCTGTCTGTCTCTCACTCTCTCTCCCCCCCCCCCCCACACACACAGTTATCCAAGAGCAATTTTTAATGTTAGTGGACATACATTAAATAAATTTAAAGGAACTTCACTTTGGGAGCAAAGCCCAGCTTTTTGGCATGACTTGCCCTCTTGCAGCTGCCTCTGCAGCGAGGTCTGCAGGTCCGATCGTGCACTGAGCATCTTTGCGAAGTCATGCCCTGCTGCTCAGATGTAGGTACTAGGTGGAGTGGCGCAGCTGAGTGTGGCACCCTGGAAAAATCTAGCCTCACGCTTTGGCTAGGAGGTGATTCACATACCCACAGCTTTATTTTAAAGCTTTCAAAATAAACTGACTCTTGGCAAAACTGACTGAATATCAACAGAAATCTCTAAGGCTAAGGTGGTAAAGTTGGGAGAATTATAGAGGGAAATATGGATTCTAGAGTGCTATTAATGTAAGTCAAGTCAGAAGCCTTTTGGGGGAGGTTCCCTCAGTCACTTTGGGGAATGAACTGTTTTGAATTGAATCATGGGGATGTGTGTTGGTAAGCCAAAGCTTGGAATTATATGAAGGTGAGCTGTAGTAGGAGATGCTGGCCTACTAAATATTAAGTCTTGATGAGAACAAAGCACAGTTATTTACCTGAAGGGTAAATCCCATCACACAGGATCTTGTGCCTTCCTTCTCCCAGTTTCAGACCACTACATATTATGAAATTATGACAGCAAAGTCCCCTAATAATTTTATTATCTTTTGATTGAAAATGATTTTTTAGGGAGATTTTTTTTTCCTAGTGATCTCCAAAAGCTGACTGAAAAGTTATCACAGTAAAGGTGTGTGTGATTAGCACTAGTGTCTTCTCTAGGCACCATCTTTTAATAAAACTTAGTTTTATTCTTAGCTCTAAGAAGCTTTGTGACAAATGAATACCATAGACACACAAAGTGTAAAATATTTTGAAAGTTACTTAAAGGCCATTGATTGCTTCGCTGTCTGTGCTCAGTAACCAGGGATCTGAAGAAGGAAGCACAGCATGGGATGAGAGTTGATGCACCTTCTGACCCTCTTCCAAGGCAGCACTCGGGTGGGGAGCAGATACAGAGCCAGGAGTGACTCTGATAGCTCTGTGGAACCCTTTCATTGCAGATGAGGAGGCTGAGGCCAGGGAGGTCAGATATCATGCTCCCAGTCAAACAGCTATTCACTGTACTGCCTCACCATCCCTTAGCGACTGAGTGTGGTGAGAGAAGGAACGTTGTTAAACATCCCTGCACTTGTTGTCACAGGCTCATGCTAATAAAAGGATAGTGGAAGATAAAAGTGTACAAGACTGGGACTTCACACAGGTGTGAAAGATCAGCCTTGTGTGAGCCCCCACACCTGCTCCAGGAGCTCGGTCCATCCTGCACAACCAATCAGATTAAAATCCCTGCTTACCTGGAATTGTCACTTTAACTTCTTCTTGTAATACTGAGTACCTCTGCCCTCAAAACAAAGAGGTAGGAACTTTCTGGTTTAAATGACAGAGTAACATATGAAATGTATGAACCTGTCAGTGTCTGAAGGAAAATAAAAAAGCAAGCATATGTCTGCCATTGGGAAGATAACACCTATTTTTCAAGAATAAAATCTTACTCAATATTCTTGTCCACCAATTAAAATGAAAGCTTAAGAGGGCTAATATTTCTCCTAGCAATGGCTACTTGTATTTAGATAGTGAAAAGTCTTGTGGTACCTCTTTGTTCTGTTCAGAAAACCAGCTGGTGTCTTTGTTTGATCCTTGCGGTGAGATGTGAAGATCCACCAGGACAGCAAAATCCCCGCACTGAAAGATAGCGAAGGCAGATTCAGCTCACACCCAGCAAACGATGAGAGGAAACTACACAAATTCCTATGTGGCTGCTCATGAAATAGCAACGAAGTCCACTACTAGACAGAAATGTTCATAGCAGGCAGGGCTATCAGTCATAACCTATTACTCTTCGCAAGCTTAGTATTTAAGGTAGAAATGCTAAGGAGAAATGTCATTTTAAATCAGGATAGAAAAGACAACATATTTATTTCTGCGCTACGCCTTGAGGGGGATGCCCAGGCATCCAGAGGCAATTGGAAGACGTTCAAACACTGGAGAAGTAAAATAGGTCAGAATTAGGTGGGCTCCAGGGAAGAATGATTCTGTGGACAGCCAGCAGAATTCTTTCTTCTAGCTAGGAGAGGACAAATATCTAAGCTCCTGTATTTTCAGGCAGAAAAAAGGATTGGCAGGGACAATGCATCTTGGAATAGAAATAGAAGCACGAATGGAAGAAAAGAACCAAGGAGAGAAAGGCAGATGCTGAATGACAGTTATCAAAACTACATAAGTTTCATTCACACCCTACAAACTGTATACAAGGCCTGTCTTCTTTCTTATTCTGCTAGAGGCCCAAAGCATGAAATTCATGCATAAGTAGGCCTTTCTTCCTCCGAGGCAGGCGGCTTCCCTCTGGCACCTGGGACCTGGGCTTCCCTCACAGCCCTGGTTTCGTGCGGAAGGTCGTCTGGAAGGACATCTGGTCTAATTAGCATATTATGCTTTTATCATTATAGATAGGCTAGTGCTGTGTGGCACTTGTGAAAAAAATGGAAATACTGTATCTGCACTGGTTAACAGGGTAGCCAATAGCCATACGGATACTGAACACTTGAAATCTAGCGATTGTGATCCAGAAGCTAAATTTTTAATTTTTATTTGGTTTTACTTTTGACAGCCACACATGGCTAGCAGCTCTGTGACATAGCTACAGACTCTGTAAAGAGCTGTAGCCTTAGAAATCCTCAACCTTATGAATAACTTCTGAGAGTCTCAGGATAACTGTGGAAGACCTACCTTAGAAAGGAATAGAAGACCAAGACTATAGGTAGAGGGTAGTCTAAGAGGCCCAGAGGGTCTGTTTATGGCCCATAAGAAAAAAACACTTTTGTACTTCTTTGGCTAACAGGTTTTGCTTGTTTTTATTTTAAATTCTGTGCAACAGGTGAAAAGAAAGTATTTTCAACTAATGGTGTGAGAATACCAACTATAAATATGGAAAAAAATAAAACGAGACCTACCTCACACCATACACAATAATTAATTTGAGATGGATCATAGACCCAAACATAAAAACCAAACTATCTTCCTGACTTTGGGGTAAGAAAAGATTTCTTAGACAGGACCCTGACCCAGAAAGCACTAAATATAGAAAACAAAATGGTTCAATTGGACTTGTCAAATTTTAAAACTTTTAACCATCAAAAGATACCACTAACAAAAGGAATACATTTGTTATAGACTGGGAAAAAAAATACTCACTAATACACATATCTGACATAAAAGATGGGCATCCATGCCCTGACCCCTGTGGCTCAGTTGGTTGAGCATCCTCCCATGCACTGAGAGGTTGCTGGTTCGATTCCTGGTCAGGGCACATGCCCGGGTTTGCAGGCTCAATGCCCAGTAGGGGTATTGAGAGGCAAGAGATAGCCAATGTTTCTTTCTCTCCCTCTCTAAAATCAATAAAAATATATTTAAAATTTTTAAAAGATGGGCAAACAAAATGTGTAAAGAACTCCTACAAATCCAAACAAACCCCACAAACAATCTCAACTTTAAGACACTTCACAAATAAGAAAAACAAATGGCTAATAAATACATGAAAAAAGTGTTCAACATCAGTCATTAGACAAATGCAAATTAAAACCACCAAGAGATACAACTATATACCTCTGAGAATGACTATAATTAAAAAGACTGACATACCAAAAATTGGTAATGATGTGGAGCAACCCAAACTCTCACACATTGCTATTGGAAATGTAAACTGGCCAACAACTCTGAAAAATAGTTGGTCAGTTTCCTATAAACATACATTTATTGACTGACTGAGCCAGCAATTCCATCCTATGTATTCACCAAGAGAGATAAAACATGCGTGCACAAAAAGACTTGGAAGAAAATGCTCACAGAAGTGTTATTCATAATAGCCCAAGTCTATCTACAGGAGTATATTCATTCAGTGGATATATTCATTCAACTAGACTACTGATACACTCAACATGGACTAATCTCTAAAAAATAATGTTAAGCAAAAGAAGCCAGGCTAAAATATATATTGTAGGCTTCCATTTATATAAAGTTCTAGAATAGCAAAACTAAGTCTATGGTCAAAGCAATCAGAACAATGATTGCCATAAAATATACACAAACACATGATAAAATACATTAAAAAAAAACAAAACCCAAAACAGAGTAACTGCCTAGGTAGTAATTGACTGAGAATGGGCACAAGAGAACTTAATGTGCTGATGGGAATGTTAAATATCTTGATAGCATATGTGCCTAAGATCAGTTCCTTTCCTTGTCTAGAAATAATACATCAATAAACAATGCTTTTAAATGCTGAGTAAAACTATGTTTAGATTTGTTAACAGTTATTTAAAATGTAAGTATTATGTCCCAGAAAATGTGTGGGTATTTTGGGGAAACCAAAGTGAAGTTCACTGGGTAATAAATCATGAGGTATGATGAAAGTTGATCTTCCCTAATGTCAAACGGTACAGTGTGACTTACTGCACTGCAGTTTAGTGTGTTGCAACAGGCATTTTATTTTAGTGAAAGAGAATCTTGAAATGGGATTAAGAAATATCAGTGGGTCACATGATAAAGTAGAGTATTGTTTTAGGAGTGTACTGAGTTATGATGTAAAGCCCATTTCTTATTGTGGGCTGTGGTCAAAACTGTTTGAAAACCATACTCAAATATACTGTTATTTTAAAAAATTCCTTCACAACAATGATTATACATTTAACCTTTAAGGAGTATGCTGCCACCAGGTGGAGGTCTTTTGCCACAACTACATGATCTTAGCCAGGGGTTATTAACCTCTCATATGCCATGGACCTCTTTGGCAAGTTCTGAAGCTGATAAAAATTGTGATATAGTAATGTATGTACTTGTTTAAGGCATTGGCTCTTGTCAGCTAGTGGTGGATACAACTACTATAAATCCAAAGTAGTGATAAACATAAGCTATATATTCAGACTAGAGGCCTGGTGCACAAAATTCGTGCACTTGGGGGGGGGGGAGCCTTAGCAGGGCCTGCGCCCTCTCGCCCTCTCGCAGTCCAGGAACCCTCAGGGGATGTCCAACTGCCACAGAGGCAGGAGAAGCTCCCACCACTGCCACTGTGCTTGCCAGCCGTGAGCCCAGCTTCTGGCTGAGCGGCACTCCCCCTGTGGGAGTGCACTGACCGCCAGGGGGCAGCTCCTGTGTTGAGCAGGATCAGGCCAAAACCAGCTCTTGGACATCTCCTGAATGGCCCTGGATTGCGGGAGGGCGCAGGCCAGGCCAAGGGACCCCACCAGTGCACGATCAAGGCTGGGGAGGGATGCAGGAGATTGGCCAGCTGGGGAGGGACTGCGGGAGGGCTCCAGGGAGTGTCCAGCCCATCTCGCTCAGTCCCAATTGGCCGAATTCCAGCAGCAAGCTAACCTACCAGTCGGAGCATCTGCCCCCTGGCGGTCAGTGCACATCATAGCAAGTGGTTGGGCAGCCTCTGCATATCATTAGCATATTATGCTTTGATTGATTGAACGGACGACCGGGCACTTAACATAATAGACTTTTATTATATAGGATATGTGCCACAACTATAATACAATATGAAAAGAGATTTGATTTCTAATGGTGACAAATATTGCTAATACTATTATGTTCTGAATACCTCACTCATAATAAAAAATACATTTATTAGAACTTGGTCAAAATAAAGGTGTTAACTTTCTTTCCCACCCAAGGTCATGGACCCTGTGAATTCTACCACAGGCCTGCTGAGGCTCCATGGGTTGCAGAATGAGAGCCCCTCCAAAGCAGTGAGGTGTGCCTCAGACATTGCTAGTGGATGCAAAATGTAATGTAACACATTGTAGTGGGTATTCTACCCTGACTCCTCTTTGCTTCCCCTTCTTCATTAGCAAAAATAATTTTTAAAATAGTAAAAAAAAAAAAATACCATGATGCTTCAACAATCGCGACTGATACTATGTAATAGTAACTTTCTAAAGAATTAAATAGCAAGGTCCAATTTGGTGTTTTCTCATCATTTTGCAACTTTGATCCCAAATAACGTAGTGTAAGTTTGATCATAAACAGACTGATTAGAATGTCTCTTTAATTTTTTTTAAATAAATTATCGTCTTACTCTGGTGCTCAAACTTTCCCAGGATTTCTGCCAGACTCCAGCGCGGGGCAGGCATGCAGCCCCTCCCCCACAGCAGGCTCTCCCTCTGCAGCCAGTTCTGAGTTCCCCAGCAAGCTCTCTCCAACTCCCACACTAATCAGAGGTATTTTGCCTTTCTAAAGTTCCTGCTCTCAGAGCTTTGCTGCTGCTTTTCTCCCAGGAGTAAACAGAAGTTGGGGAAGGAAAAAAAAAAAGAAGCCTCTCACTGCTGCCAGGAGCATAGCCTCTCCTCCTCCTTAATTAGGAGGTTATTTCTACTCTCAGCAGATAAACTCTCCAGCTCTCTTGGGGGGGCGGGGGGGGGGGGGCAGGAGGAAGCAACACGCTAGACATCACATCTTTCTCAGGCCAGAGCTGCTCTTTAACAGGACGAAGGCCACTCAAAAGAGCTGCACCTCCCAGGCCCTGGTTGTGAGTAAACAGACCAGGGTCGGATCCAGCTTCTAGCCCCTTCCATCCAGAAGTTTTGGCCAAAAACCTGGGTATCAACCCTAACTCCTCCCTTTCCCTAACCCTCCACACTCACCAAGTCTCCCAGATTTTACTTCTTAAAGAGCTAAACACACCCCTCCTCTCTTGTTCTGCATCATCTCCCACTTGGAATACTAAAGCTTCTCTTGGTGTCTGGTAGGGGCAACTCTCCATGTCCCTACGAGAGCAATCTCAAACATACAATGCGAGCCATGGGCTCCTTCTGGGGCGGTGAGCATAACACACAGCCTCTAATGAGGCCCCATCTCCCACTGTCTCCCACTATCCCTCACTGCTCTTGGGTACCTGCTTTTTTGCCCTTGGCTTCCAAATCACCTCAGTGCTCCTGTGCTTAGTGAATTCCTATGCAGCCTTGAGCCCTAGCAAGAGTGTGGGCAACTCTGGGGAACTTTTCTGAATGGCCTGTCCCGCCCTCCTCTGGATCAGGCGCATGCTTCATGTGCTCACTTATTTCCCCATTTAATGGCTGGTCCCTGTAGGGGCTTCCCCTACTAGACTGTTTCCTCCTTAGTAAAGACCAGGTCCACACCTCAGTCACTCCACATTCCAGAGATTAGCACAGTACAGACTCAGACTAAGTGCTTAATATTTAATGAAAAGGCCCTGGCCAGTGATCTCAATGGTTAGAGCATCAGCCAGCCCACCCAAGGGTCTTGGGTTTAACCCTCTGAGTGCCAACCAATATCCTAGGAACTATGCTAAAATTGCGAAGGCATTTTTGCTGATTTTACAGCAGTTTAGGAAAAAAATTATGAATCACAAGTAAATGAAGTTACATATTCAAAAACTTAAGGAAACCTTTACTACATTGACATATTTAGCAATATCATCATCACTAATAAAAGCAGACTTAGAACTGGACGCCATTTTGAAGCTTTGATAGCGCTCCCGGCACTTTTGGCAAAAAACAGGAGGAGTGCGATCGCGCTCCCGGGCACTCTAGGGGTTACCTTCAGGTCAAGGGCAAGTTACCTGGGTTGCAGGTTAGTTCCCCACTCAGGCCAGGGCATGTGCAGAAAGCAACCAATCAATGTGTCTCTCTCTCACATTGATGTCTCTCTCTCTGACTCTCAGTCTCACTTTCTAAAAAAATCAATGAAAAAAATACCCTTGGGTAAGGATTTTAAAAAATTTAATGAAAATGAAAGGAAGGAAGAAAATGACAGGACAAATGAGCTCTGAATTTTAGGCAAACCATAGCTTTATCTGCAAACCGAGGGCTCTGAACTCATTCTAGTGACAAGGCCACTCTGATTCAGCCCAGGACACTGATATGTCCCAGAACAACTTCCTCCCTCCTCATTCTGGAGTGGCGACAACTATGTCATCACCAGTGACAACCAGTCATTTTCCATATTTTGAAAAAAAAAAAAGAAGAATACAAGAATCCTAGGATTACCTCATCCTAAACCCACAGCCAACCCAAGCATGTTGGTGATTTTTCCTACCTCTTCCCTAAAAATTTCAAAGCTGCGACTTAACTTGAACTATTTCCAAGTCTTCAGAGGTGGACTTGTCTTCTGATTTTACATTAGGTGTAAAACAGAAGTAAAATGTTAACATGTAGACATCACGAAAGCAGGTTCAGAACTCTGAGATATATGGAAGATTTCCCACAATCTCTCATTCATTCATCATTCATTCATTCTCCATGGACCTTCATAGGAGCACATGGCCAGATCCCGAGGGAGGGAGGGGAGCAACAACAGAGCACTGTAGGAAGTGTGATCACAGCACACACCCAAGGGCCAGAGGTAGCCGAGTGGCAGTGGTGCCTGAGGGAAGCCAGGGAAGAGGGCCTGATGTCTCAGCTAAACCCTGAGGAAGAGGGCAAACGGTGGAAGAAGAACAACAAATAGCACCCACATAGGAAAAGAGGCCCGGATGGCTTGGGGTGCTCTGGGCACAGAAGAGTTTGATCATGCAGAAGCAGAGCAACAGAGGAAGCCAACCAGGTGGGAAGGTTCAGACCATAAGGAACCCTGGATAGGCCAAGGGGGCTGATAAGACCTGTGGGCTGGAGCGCGCTCTCAGGTAGGAGTGTGGAGCCAGCCATACAGGTTTAAAGTCACCACAAGAGTCCAAACAAGAGTCAATGGAAGCTGACCCTGTGGTGAAGAGGAAAGGGCAGATATGAGGGATTCTCAGAAGACAGAATCAAGAGGATGTGGCTGGGTGTGAAAGGAGGAAAAGCAAGGCTGACACCCAAGGCAAGTGAGTAGTTTCAGCCATGCCCATGAGGCTGTCCACAGGCAGCTCATCCATATGGGTCTGTTGCAATTGTCACTGGCATTTTACACACACCTGTTCTAAGGATTTAAGGCAGTTTGGATTAAAAAGGCAAAGATTAAAAAGGAAGGAAATAAGAACAAATAAAACAGGGTAAAACCAAAATGAAGCCAGTGATAGGTTTACACAAAATTCCCACCACAGACCTAAGCCTCTGCAACATTTGGCTCTGAGTTTGCTAGTTACAAGTGTAAAAAATGAAAGGCCAACTGGAGTCCATAAGATGAGAATGACCTGGTGCTGAGAATAACTCAATCATTCTTGATACTAAATCTAGAAAGATACTTCTGTTGAACGGCTTCATGAAAAAGCATGGCAATTATCTTCCTGGATCATCAACTTTACTAAAAAGCTTTAGGAAGAACATGAAATACTTTCATAGCAAAACAAGTTGCATGTGTGTTACAGCATGAAATTAAAAAGCCACATGGTCTTTAAAGAAAATTTAGTGCCGTTGACAGAGCACCTGTGTTCCAGGCTTGTGCTAAGCTTTACCTATAGTATTCCATTTAGTCCTGGCCACTAGCCTGTGAAGGAGCACAACTACCACTCACAGTGGAATCAGAGACGGCAAGGATTCATCCAATATTACACAGGCAGTAAAGGACAGACCCAGGAATCAAATCCAGATGTTAGACTCTACACCTATTGCCATGCTTTACTCTGAAGAAATATATCCTCTGTGGAAGGAGACTCAAGATTCCCTTCCAGACTCCATGGTGGGGGCACTCTTAAGGCTGTACTTGGGAACTAGCCCCTCTTCCCTCTAGGCGCAGTGGTTCTCAACCTTCCTAATGCCGCGACCCTTTAATATAGTTCCTCATGTTGTGGTGACCCCCAACCATAAAATGATTTTCGTTGCTACTTCATAACTGTAATTTTGCTACTGTTATGAATCATAATGTAAATATCTGATATGCAGGATGTATTTTCAGGGGTCGTGACCCACAGGTTGAGAACCGCTGAAGGAGGAGCGATGGCAGCCATGCTTGCCCATTAGCACCAGGTGACTGAACCAAGGATTCTGAATAGGGTCCCTCAGTTCCCTTAACTGGGCAACTTGACTGCATGCTTGAAGGGAGGCACAGAGACTTCAGGTGCTGAACCTGCCACTGTGGGGTATCCTGTTGGAATAAGAGAGCAGTGCAGTGGCAAGAGCCCCACCACAGAGAGACTGGGGCGGGAAGAGTGGTCAGGGAGAAGAAAGATGAGAAAGAAGAGGGGGAAAGAATGCAGAAGAGACCACAGCAATACCATGTGGAAGGTGGCGTGGGGTGGGGTAGGAAGAGAGGTCTCCTAACATTAACAATACTACTCAGAGAGTTAAAGCTGAGGAAAAGTCAATGCAAATATTTCACCAATTTAACCCCCTTGGCCTTTCCTCTTTAAACTACTTGCCCAAGAAATCCAAGCTTGCAGTTTATATTCAAGAAAAAAAACACACACAAAAAAACACAGACCAGCATACCTTTAGAATGGCATATACAATAAACCAGCTGATGGGTCAGGGGATGGAAGAATAAAGAGTCATTCTATTGGAATACATTATATCTACTCCCAAAAACTTGCTAAGGGTGAACAAGTTGGCAATAACAAGACTTAAGATTCATTGAGCACTTGTGTACCAGATACTGTGTGTCAAGCTTTTTCAGTACCTTATTACATTTCATTCTCATGACAACCCAGAGAGGCATAGACGATGCCCACTCAGTGTTCTGGAAACACTGGGAGACTGAAGAGCTCTCTTTCTCTAGAACAGCGGTCGCCAATCTTTCGGACCTCATGGACCACCAGTGGTCCGAGGTCCACCGGTTGGCAACCGCTGCTCTAGAAGATCCCTGGTGATCAGGGCTGGCTTTTGTTTGGTGTGGTGCCTTGTCAACCTGGCAGTGCTTGTCAGGCTAGGTACAAGGAACACTCTTTATTTTAGTAACAGAATCAGACACAGCCTTAAACCGAGATCATGGCTTTCAGAGAAAGCCCTCTGATGACACAGAGGAGACTGGCCTGGCACAGAAAGTTCAAGGCTGCGAATCTCTTGTGACCACTCCCCGGTTTAGGAGGGGTGTGCCACCTCCCTTCTCGGGGTGTCAGTTTCCCTCTGTATAAAAAGAATGAACACAGCTAGTTCTCCGTCCATCTGCCTTCCTCTTAAGATCCTGGTTGTGCTTTGGTCTGCAACCATTTGCTTGGATTCTCTTTGTCCACAGGTTTGCCCTCCTCTAAAGGTTATAAAAGAGCCACACAGAGTCTAGCCCCTTGTACTGTCTTCTATTGGTTCACTATGGGCCACCCAAGCACAGTAGTAAAATCCGCCATCGTTTGGAATAGAGAACAGGAGGGCACATTTCCTGCTGTGCTGATTTCTGCGGCATGATTTAGACTTGGCAGCCAATGACAGCAAATGCCAGTCACATGGCTAAAAATCATGGTATAAGCCATGAAAAAGGAAAACACTCAATGAAGTTGGCTGAGGCAAAAATCTCAGCAACCAGTGGGGTCTTCCCCCAAAGCATCCTCCAAAACCGGCAGGCAGGACTAGGCTCTCCTGTGCAGCGCAGCACTTTATTCGTGCCTCCGCTGTGGAACTCCTCACAGGCCATACACATCCATCTCCATTAGCGGCCTTTGGGGAGACGCTGCCTTCTGTTACCTTTGGGTTGTCATGCCTAGAACGGGGCCTGGCACGCAGCCGGCAGTGAAGAATGTTAAATGAATAAAACAGTACAATGACGAAAATGACTTAAGTGTCTGCCTGGCCTCTCTCTGGGAGGGATTACCACTCCCTCACCTGCACCCTGTCCTCCGAACAAGAAACACCGCAGATTCAAGCCCATGGTTTACAACTAAGGTTGCCTCACCTATGCACAGAATGCTGTCACCCCAGAAAATGAGTAACAATGTCCACTGTTCCAAACCAAATGGTTATTTCTCCACCTTCCCATCAGATGGAACAAGTGGCAAAACCTGGATGACAATCTGAACTCAGATCTATTGGAGGAAACGTGTGGGCTTCCTTGGTTGCAAATAGATGACTATCTCTTTGAGCTCAAGCTTTTCTGGTTGAAAGGGATGCAAGGGGAGGGTGTGACTTGTCTGAACAAAAAGGAATCACAAGGGAGTGTCTCTCTTCTGTTGGGTGCCTGGTATAAGACTTGACTACAGGTCAGGGATGTATACTTTTCTAGGCCCTTGTTTGTTTTTCTTAACAGATTTATTGCTATAGTTGGGAAAAGATTCTACATGGGTAAGGAGCAAATCACAAAGGAATGAGAAAGATAACAGAAAAGCAGAGCTAATGGGTTTGATGACAACTCCTAAAAGGAGGACAAATAAAGAGTAAGAGACTAATGTCCTTCAGTAAATGGTCTCTGGTTTCCTACTACAAGTGTTTTGTTTTTTTTCCTCACCCGAGGATATGCTTTTCTAAAAAACAACTGATTTTTAGAGAGAGGGAGGGAGGGAGGGAGGGAGAAAAATAGAACCACTGACTGGTTGCCTCCCATAGGCGCCCCAACCAGGGATCAAACATGCAACCCAGACATGTGTCCTGACTGGAAATTGAACCCCAACCTAGGTATGTGGCCTGACTGGGAATCGAACCTGCCACCTTCTGGTGTATAGCACGACATTCCAAGCAACTGAGTCACACGGGCCAGGGCAAAAGTTTTTTGTTGTTTTGTTTTGTTTTGTTTTGTTTTGTTTTGCCTAGAGTGCTCATAATGTGGCTCAGAGTCTTTCTTATGTACAAGATTTGGGAAGGGAAGCTAAATGCTGCTGGAAATAAAGCAAAGACAACCTAAGTGGTTTTATGAAGGGATGAAAATTGAACATATGCCACTGGAACTTTGGGTAGAATTTGAGGCTGACAAAACCCAACCCTGCATCAGGGTGTAGTTAGAACCAGGCCCTCATTCCCGCCCTTTGAAAGATAAGAAGTGTCTTCATTTTTTTCAGATACTTTCCCTAATGATTTCTGAGACACTATTCTTTCAAATTAACCTGCAAGACACTGATGCTCAGGAGACGGGCCTGTGGATGTACAGAGCATGTGCAGCAATGAAGAGCACTGTGGCTTGGGGGCAGGACACACTGATTTCAAACCCCTGCCCTGCGCTCAGGGCTCCAAGTCACTGGAGCAAAGTGAAATTTTAAAATGTAAGTCCCTGTGATGTAAAACAATGAAAACACCTTATGGAGTTGTTTGGAGGATGAGAAGAGGCACACATGGTTTCAGCACAGTGCCAGCCATTCAAAGGGCTCAAGAAATACATACAGGTTGCTGTTGGTTTTTTTCTCTAAAGGTACAATTTGTCTCAAATTCTAAGGCATTTTAAGTGAACTCTGAATTGTCAGTTCTATAAGATTTACACACACATGGGGCAAAGGTTCCCACCTATTCCTACTAAGAGCTAATAAATGCCTCATAATTCTTTTGCAGTTTTACTCTGACCACACACTGCTTCTTAGAAGAACAGATGGTTTGAAATCACACCAGATTACAAGGTGAAAACATGAACTCTCCTCAGATATTTCTGCAACAGAGAACATGTAATGAAAAGATAACCTGCTTTTCATTCATGATGTACTTGTCTATAGAGAACCTGTGCTGAGAGGGTCTTAAGTGGCTAGAAAAACAAGCAGCATTCAGTTAGCAACATTCAGAGCAGTCGGCAGCATGCTCAGGACCAATTAGGACCATTTAGAAATCTGAAAATGGAATTTGGTTAACAAGAGGGATGTAAGTCCCCACAAATTCCACTCACAATTTCATCCAGCATCTCTTATCAAGAAACTCTGGACTGTGGGTTTGAATTGTAAGAAAATATTCTTTTATATCCCTGAGAATCTTGATATGCTTCAATGTCAAGAACAAAAGAAAAGCAGTACAGCCTCTAAGTTAAAGAAATTTATGAAAAATTATAAATGAATCACAATGACAAAGAAAAACTGAACATTCCCCTAGTGATCAGTGCTTAGAATTCATGGATTATTCAAAAGGCTGGTCAGACTTGAAGGGAGATTTCTTAAAAGAAGAAGGGGGATAAAAGACAACTTTCCTACCTCCTAGGGGTGGATGGAGTGGGAAGTGGGGGAGAACCCAAGAGTCTTTGATGACTACATTGGGGATCCTGTGTAACAGAAAGAAATTTGTTTAAATGTAAAATAATTTAAGGAATCCCCACATCAGTAACTGTTCTTTGGAATCCTCTCATCTACTTTCAAATATACCAAAGAAAACTTGCCAGGTAAAGCTGTGACAGGCACTCTGTTCAATCCAGTTGTCATTTATTTCTTCCTGGCACATTAATATTGTGTAATTACTGTTAATAAAGGGGCTATATATGCTCTTCTAAACTGGGTGAGGGTAGTGCTTTGATAGGCCAATGGAATTGGAGGGCAAATGGAATTGACATACATGGCTGCAAACCAAAACACAACCAGAGTGAAGACTTCTTGGGGCCTATTAGACATGAAAAGTTTCCACTTCTGCAGGGCTCACGGTTACCAAACCCTCAAAGAGGCCCAGCCCAGGCAAGGGCCAGCCCCCTCTCCATCCTTGGCCATGCTTATCATCCTGACTCTGTTCAAGAAAGCCCTGTGTGTACTACTTGACAGGCTTTCCAACTGGGATGTGATCTGCCATGGGAGGTAGTGTGCTCACCACTCAACCCAGATGATCAAACTGTACTGACATAAAACATGTGAAAATGGACAATCACGTCAATATTGGAGTGTTACCACAAAACACTGGTCTAGTTGTGAGGAGTGATAAAAACCACAGAAAAAACCTGCTACTGACGTAGCTGCATTAATGACAGCCACTTGGTTATTGGTTTTAGTTTTTCAGTGCACCCCCAACAACCTGGGCTTACTGACCTCAAGAATCAGAGAACTTGTCTTCTAAGAGACAATTTAACATATAAAGCATGGGCTTTAGAATCAGGCAGATGTGTGCCCAAACCCTGCTGTAGCTTTTACTGGCCATATGGCTTGGGAGGAGTTTCTCAGGTTGATTCTCAATCCTCCCATGTCAGTACAAAGGGAGTAATCATGTCTGCTCCCACAGAGATGTTGTTAGGACTACATTCAAAGAAAAAATTAGAGTTCAGTGGTAGTTAACAGATAGCAGATAACTAATAAATTGGGAGTAGTTAACAAATAATGACACAGTCCTGGTAAACCCACTAATGAGGGTGGCAAAACTGACCAGTGCTGTCTGCTAACTTTCTATGGTGAAGGAAATGTTCTATATCTGCGTGCTGTCCAATACCTTAGCCACAAGCCTCCTCTGGCTACTGAGCACCTAAGTGAGGCTATGTGAATTTTGAATTTTGTTTCATTCTAATTAATTTAAATTGTTTATCAGCAATTTTTTATTAATTTAAATAGCTACATGTTGCTAGTGGCTACCATAGCAAATAGCACAGATAAGTGATGGCGAACCTATGACACGCGTGTCAGAGGTGACACGTGAACTCATTTTTTTGGTTGATTTTTCCTTGTTAAATGGCATTTAAATATATAAAATTAATATCAAAAATATAAATCTTTGTTTTACTATGGTTGCAAATATCAAAAAATTTCTATATGTGACACGGCACCAGAGTTAAGTTAGGGTTTTTCAAAACGCTGGCATGCCGAGCTCAAAAGGTTCGCCATCACTGGCATAGATACTTCCTTAAAGTGAGTTTGCTTCAGAAAACCTGGTTCTATTATTTCGATGAGAAATTAAAACCAAAAGAGCAAACAACATTGGGAACCCCATAACAGGAAGCGGCGATGATGCAAGGGGATTCCCCTCCCTCAGGGAATTCCAGAAGCCTCCTCTGGACTGCATGTGAGGGATGATAGGGACTAACCTGGGAAATTTCTATGAACTTTACATGGACGCTGCTGATCCAATAGAACTGTTTTATTTAAAGGTGTTTTCCTTGTAAATAGAAAATGAAGCAATAAAAACTGTTACTGCCAATTAGAGGATTACGAAGTTTAAGTTTCCCTTCACCTTTCACCCCTTTCACCACAACCCTGCTTTATCAAATCAGAACACAAAATTCAAGGAGAATTCCTGAAATTATTATTGCAGCCACTGTAATCACTCCTAATCCCTTAGCTTTGGCAGAGAATGAAACTTAAAGCTTGGTGCTGAACTTCCCTTCCCACTCTGCTGAGCTTCTCCAAGCTCAGGAAACAAACCTGTAACTACTTTCATCACTGCTTCATCAAGTTTCTACAAAATGAGCAGGAGTTCAAAGGGAGTTTTAACCAATTCATGCCTAAGGCAGGAAATTGAAATGCCAAGTGGGATAGAAGAATGTTAGACAAACACAGGTGAGGTCTGCGGTGAGCGCCCAGTGTTTCTTCCCCTGACCCACTTCTAGGGAACTACAAAGAGGAATACAGGGAGGTAGCTAATGGGTCACAGGACTTGTTCAGAGCCACCTCTACTTTCCTTTTCTAATTGAATGCTGGGAATAACACCCTCTTCAAGGGCTGCTCAAAGGGGAAACGTGCTGGGACAGGAGACCACTGACGAAATGGCTTCAGAAGCTGAAGATCATTAATTAAGAATATTGTGAGTGAGGTTGAAAGCTTAGGTGGACCGAGTGGGAGGGACACCTCCGTATCAGCTGCTACCTACACATTAGCAATTAGGCCTCATGACGGCTCTCAGTGGAAAGTTACAGCTGTCAGGCATTCCTCCTTGGATCAGTGAAGAGTCTCCTGAGGCAAGTGAACCTTGAAGACAGTATCATTAACTTTAGAGTAATATTTCCTACATCCCCTATGATGTACCCTTGATTCTCAGGATTCAGTGTCTTTAAGCGCCACTACCCACTGCCTGAAATAATGTTTCTCAACCTTGAGCGTGCATCAGATTCACCAGGGAGAGCATTTACAAACACAGATTGCAAAGCGTTACCCCCAGAGTTCATTTCACAGGCTGGAGGTGGGGCTGAGAGTGTACATTTCTAACAGAATCCTAGGTGATGGCGACGCTCCTAGTTTGGAGACAGAATTTTGAGAAGCAATGGCCTAGAAATAAGTTTGGCCACCAGGAGGCCTATTAGAATTACCTGGAGAATTCTGAAAGCCTACATCCAAATTCTACCCTGAGCCAATGAAGTCAGACCCTGGGACGGGGCCTGGACATCAGTACATTTTTAAAGCTCCCTACCTGAATGTAATATGCTGGCTGGGGTGAGAACCACTGTAGAAAACTAGATCACTTTCAAACTGCTTCAATTTAGAGACTACACATACTCTTACAAATTAGAGTTAGGGAGGCAGATCCTGGCATCTGCTTGATTCCACTCACCCTGGGTGGTAATATTTTGCTAGTTATTTTTCTCCCACAAACCAAAATATAATGATCTTCCCTTAGACCAGCAACTAACTATTCCCCCTTCTCCAATAATTTTCTGAAGGATTACTATGAGCAAATGGAGATCTATAAATGCTGATAAATCCACTTATCTCTTGAAAACATGATAGGTAACAAGTGGTACATTTTGAAATGAGAACTCTACGAGATGAGTAGCAGGTAACGATTTTTAAAACTTTTAAAATCAACTAGCCTCTTTCTTCCTCAATCTCTTTTCTATTCTTCTCCAATTCATTTTTCTTCTTTCCAAATCAGATTCTATTTTTTCCTCATCTTTACACATCTACCACTGGCCTGCTTCTATCCTTCCTTCATCATCTCTCTTTTAATACTACAAGTATGAAGTTTAGAGTTAGTTATTCCTATGAAATAAAGTTTTATGATGCCTGTTCCCAATTTAACAAATAGGGTAACTAAATATTTTTCTTGGTGAGAAATAAGGAGCTAAATTAAATTATTTCTGGTATGTACCTCCCAATGAACTATGCCTCCGGCATTAGGCCTCAATAGGAAACCTATTCCCCACTCTGAATTCCTCAAATTAAGGAATCTTCAGGCTAAAATACACCATGTGCCACATTGATGAAGTGTGACAGTGCAGTTTACCTCGTGTAATAAAGCTAAAGGAAAAGAAATATATCATCCATAATCTAGAACTGTGGTTCTGAAGCAAAATCACCCCATCTTTCCCTCCCCCACAACCACCCCCACCCCGTTCACCCCAATGTGCAATGTCTGGAAACATTTAGAGTTGTCAAGACTGGCATCTAGTGGGACAGAGTCCAGGAAAGCTGCTAAACATTGTACAATGCACAGGGTAGCCCAAAACAAAGACTTATATGGCCAGTACTGTTGTTAGTACCCAAGTGGAGAAACCCTGCTCTAGAAATTGCTACATGAAGGCAGCTGACTTCTCAGGTACTGGAGAATTTGCGGGGATCGAAGGCCAGTCACCAGGAGGAGGAAGAGCAAGAGGAGCAAATGGCCCAGAGTTAAAGAAATACTACAAAATGCCCAGCCAGAGGAGATAACTGGGGCTGCTGCACATCTTCCCAACACAAAAAGGGTCCTCTTGGCCTTGACCTTGCCAGACGATATCAATGAGGGCCTTTTTCTTGGGGTTAAAGATTTAATTTGGTAACAGAAACAATTTCATTCCATGATTCACCACCTGGCCTACTGGCAGACTATACCCACTCTATAAAGCATTCTTTTTTTTTAGATATGTATATTTTTAATTTTTTACTATTGTGATGAAAAACATAACATACAATTTTCCATCTTTTTTTTCAATTATAGTTCATATTCAATATTATTCTGTAATAGTTTCAGGTGCACAACACAGTAGTTAGACAATCATATACCCTACAGAGTGGTCACCCTGATATTTCAAGTAACCCCGCCCCCGGCCCATATGTAGCTATTACAGAATTATCCTCGCCCCGCCCCCCCCCCCCCCCCCCCACATCCCCGCATTTACCTCTCCCTGGCCATTCCCACCCGCCAGCACATGCCTTCATCCCCCTGGTGTCTGTGTCCACTGGTTATGCTTATATGCATGCATACAAGTTCTTTGGTTGATCTCTTACACCACCACCCCCGCCGCCTTCCCTCTGACGTTTGACAGTCAGTTCGATGCTTCTCTGTCTCTGGATCTATTTTTGTTCATTAGTTTATGTTGTTCACTATATTCCACAAATGAGTGAGATCATGTGGTATTTATCTTTCTCCGACTGGCTTATTTCTCTTAGCATAATGCTCTCCAGTTCCATCCATGCTGTTGCAAATGGTAAGAGTTCCTTCTTTTTTATAGCAACGTAGTATTCCATTGTGTAGATGTACCACAGTTTTTAATCCATCTGTCTTCTGATGGGCACTTAGGCTGTACCAAATCATACACAAAAATAAACTCAAAATGGATAAAGGATTTAAATGTAAGACAGGGAACCATAAAAATCTTGGAGGAAACCACAGGCATCAAAATATCAGACATATGTCGTAGCAATATCTTTACCGATACAGCTCCTAGGGCAATGAAAATTAAGGAGAAAATAAACAAATGGGACTACATCAAAATAAAAAGTTTCTGCACACAAAAGAAACCATCAACAAAACAACAAGAAAACCCACTGCATTGGGAGAACATATATGCCAAGGTTATCCAACAAGGGTTTAATCTCCAAAATTTACAGGGAACTCATACAACTTAACAAAAGGAAGATAAACAATCAAAAAATGGGCAAAGGACCTAAATAGACACCTTTTGAAAGAGGACATACAGAAGGCCAAGCAACATATGAAAACATGTTCAAAGTCACTAATCATTCAAGAGATGCAAATCAAAAGGACAATGAGGTACCATCTCACACCTGTCAGAATGGCTATCATCAACAAATCAACAAATGACAAGTGCTGGCAAGGATGTGGAGAAAAAGGAACCTTAGTGCACTGCACTGGTGGGAATGCAGACTAGTGCAGCCACTGTGGGAAACAGTATGGAGTTTCCTCAAAAAATTAAAAATGGAACTCCCATTTGACCCAGTAATCCCACTGCTAGGAATATATCCCAAGAAATCAGAAACACCAATCAGAAAGGATATATGCAACCCTACGTTCATATATAGCAGCATAATTTACAATAGCTAAGATTTGGAAACAGCCTAAGTGCCCATCAGCAGACAAATGGATTATAAAGCATTCTTATATCACTTTTAACTTTTAATAAGGACTAAACCAATGAATGAAGGGAGGGAGGTATGCAGAAATTCTGAACAGATAATATTCTAGAAACAGACTATATCATTCATTTCTTTTGTAAAAATCTAAATGATAGCACTGCCCATTCTCTTGAGAGACAGTTAACTAACCATTTTTTTTGGCCAATTTGCAAAAGGGTCTTTGCATAGAGGTAGATGGGTAATACTTAAAGAATTTTCACATGCATATTAATATCATAACGAGATCATGACTTATTAGATGACCTGTGACTATTAAATTACTAGAAAAATTAAACTGATTAACAGAACCATGAATAGCAAATTGATCCATCTTAAAAAGATCAACATTGTGTTTAGATTTTTTTTTAAAAAAAGTATAGTAGCCAGCTTTCATTTATGATATCCTTCACGTTTTAAATGCCAAATAGTTACTTAATGGCACATTAAAATCTAAATTTTAAATGGAGTTATATTTTAAAAGTGCTTAAATTCCTTACAAAATAGTATTTCCATTCTAGGTATTCACTACAGGGCTGATTTAAATAGCAAAGCCCACTTAGCTTTTGTGTATTCTTACTGTTTTCCCAGTTAGGGAGGGCAGAGGAATTGCTAATCAAAGATAAATTAGAAAATAATGAGCACCAGTAGAAAAAGGGGAACTGTCCTTTAGTTATGGTATAAGCCACCATGGAAACCCTATATTTTCATTGCCCCTCACAATGGAGTTATCTTAACATATTCTTAAATTTTACCATGTAACATAACATCTCTAAATTATAAATTGTGTAAATATGCCACCAAGAAATGGTAAAATGCCCTTATTGAATACGAATTGTTTATCCCAGGCCTATAATGTTCTATGCCCTAATGCTCCAGATATATATTAAAATTTTATTAAAACCATATTCCTGATATTTGCTGCCATTATCAATAATGCAATTTCACACATGTTAGCTAATGAAGCAGCCAGACAGGGTTTCATAGGCAGAGAAATGGCTGAAAGAAATCCTTTTTGCCAAAGAGCAAGTACCCAAACTGTGGAAAATGATATGGATATCTACAGTAGTCCCCACAAGCCAAGACTGGGTTATACCCTCACATGGTTCCATGGTGTGAGTATGCATTACAATATTTTAAACTAAACATTCATTTCATAATAGGGATTTATGCCAAATGGCAAAGCGTGGTTGACCAAAGTGAAAAATGAGCTTGAGTTTTCTTTCCTTGTAAAACTCAATGCATTTGTAGCATTAGCCCCTTACCAGAAGAGGGCAATGGTGGCCTGGCTGGCATTACTCACAGCCTGTCAGTTACCTGCAGTCAAGGTAATTCCTCCCAAGAGAGTCAGACGTCAGGAAACTGAAGACTGCTGGCTTCTGAGTATCACACATGCAAAGACACTAAGCTATTTGCTTTTCCTTTTTCTGGAATGAATTAACAGGCAGCTGCAAGACCACATCATTCCAATATTTCCAATTGATTATGTAGAAGTACTCCTCATTCCAACCCAACCAACACAATTGAAAGTTACTATCTCCTCCTGGTCATACAAGCGGTAAAACTCTTTACATTCCAAAAACAAGAGTGTGCTCTCAAGATTTCCGAATGGAGAAGACAATTATGTAAAAAGTACACTAGAAGTCTGCAAATCAGAGATACCATAAGGCCCATTCTAAATTCAAGATTCAAGTTCACTTTGCAGACCCCTTTTGTGGAATCTCAATTCTGTGTCCTTTAGTACCTCATGATTGTTTCCAAGTTCATCTTCCCAAAAAGCACTTTTCCACCTCCTTCATGCTTTTCTAAACAAAGCATTCTCCAATCTCCTCTCTCTGACATACCATTCACTCTGTCTTACAGGCTTACTCAAAATTTGCTTTTTAAATACATTTACTTCTAATGAAGGATTTTGTTTTTGGTTAATAAAAGTTCAAGCATAAGCAAGTAGTGAATGGGAGGGGCCAGGGGTTGTTGTAACAGGAATTGGTGGGGGGGACGGGGACGTGGAGTGCATAAAACACTGGTGGAGTTCCAGTCTTCTCTCCTATTCTCTCCTAGTTTGGGAACCTACAAGCCTGAAGACAAAACCTCCTAAGTTCACACCTTGATTTCTCAACCTGTCCAAAACTACACATTTTCCCAGTCCCACTCCTTCTCTGTTCTGGCTCAGCCTGTCCATTATTGAGACCTTGGCATGTCCCTTTCCTCAGCAGCCACATACAACCCATCACAACATCTGTGTTCTCCCCACCTCGCCATCCTGGCCTCCAGTCCAAACCACGACCTTCTCCTTCCTGGCCCTTAATGGCAACAGTCTCTCATGATCTCCTAAGTCAACCCACCTTCAATCTGTTACCAGCATGATCAAGCTGATAACTTTTTGAGGGGCCTTCCACTGCTCTGAGAGAAAAAGATAAATTCCTTATAGTGGCCTGTAAGAAGCTGACCATACATCTTCGTTTGCCCAAGTCAGTCTCATTTCATGCCTTACTGTCCAAATATAATTATTAATAGCAGCCCATTTTATTCTAAAAACGGTTCCAATTTTCATGATAACCCAGATGGTCTTTTTAGCTACAAGCCTCTTGAGGTCTGGCTCCTGCCACCTCCTCCAGCCTCATGTCAATCAATCCACTGTCCCCTACACTCTCTTGTTGGCCTTCATTCATTCACTTAAAAGCACACCAGACACACACCCTGTGCCAGAAGCTGAACACAGATCAGAAAACAAAACAAACAGGACCCTGGCTCCACCGGAAGGTGCTCCCCACTCTGTCTGTACCCACCTCCCCCTACACTCACATAGAGACTTCCTTCAGCCTTGCCTCAATGCCTCTTCCCCGTAGAACCATTCTGAAGGCTCCAGAAGAGGGTGTCCTACCCTTTACCTTGCTGGCAGCATCACATGCCTCTCTTTCAAACAATGGTTCAAGATTGCAATTTTTCCTGCCAGATTCTTCAAGAGATGAAGAGGTCTGTGTCTGTTTTAGCTAATCACTGAAACCCTGATTCTTAGCAGTGTGTGTGGCCCACAAAAGGTGCTCAATGAGTGTGTCGCAGGAAGGAAGGAAGGAAGGAAGGAAGGAAGGAAGGAAGGAAGGAAGGAAGGAAGGAGGCAGGGTGTGTAGACCCACTCCTCAAATGGGCCAGCTCTCCTTCTTGGGCCCCGGTATGGCTCTGATGGCCTAGAGTCTCAAAAATCCTCTACGACCTCGGTTTCTGGCCCTGCTCACTCCAGCCAGGTCAGAAGGGTCTGGCAGGGATCACAAGCCCCCACCCCCGCCATCACTGTCACCCCTGCTCAGCTGAGATGCACTGTGTGCTCTGCACAAAGACCTCACTCCCAGCAAAGGGCTGGAGGAAGTTCCACATGGCAAACTAGAGCCAAAGGAAAAAGGGAAGACAAAATAGAATTAAAGGCTAAAATGGTCCAAAGAAATGGGCGGTGTTGCATATAAAAGGATCAAACCATCCAGAAGACACAAGTCACAAAACTTCATGTATCTAACAACCTTCTTCTCCCCCCTGGAGTGACCTGTCCAATCTTCTCTCCTTTCAAAGGGGAGCTCTGCTTTATTAGCACAAATACAGGGCTCATCTGAGCAGTATCCCCAGAGGTTTTGAAATATTGATGTTTCCCCCTCTTGACATAAAGTTGATTGTGGCTTATAAAAGTCCATTTTTCCCAGCTATTACCCACCTTGTGGAGGCAGTAAAAGGGTGTAAGCCCCTATTCGAGACATTGGTTATTACTGAGGGGGGTGGGGTGAGGTGGGAACTAGAGACCGCTGTGTTTTATGAAATAACCACACTGACAACACCCTGAAGCATGCGAACACCACATCCCAGCCTTAAATTTGTGCCAGCAGGTGAGGACGCCACTGCCATGCCTTTCCACCCTCACCCCAACTTTCCCAGACAGAGGACCCTGGGCTGTACCCACCTACTGAGGATGCTGACAGCAATCCTTTGACTCATTTTTTTAAATCAAACTAAATATACATAAAAGTTCTAAACTTCTTTCACAGCATAGTGAATACTTAACTTTCCCCCTCACCTTGGCACATCCACACATGACTTTGGAGTTCACTGCATTCAAGTAAAGAAACACCTGGATGACTCAGAGGAGACAGGGAGTTAAGTCAAGGAAAAACAAACCAAAGGCAGGGACGCAACGCCGGAAACTGTTACATGGCAGTAAGGAGAATTAAATGGGACATTTAAAGGAGGGCATTTTAATGATAGAGGATAAGAGCTATAAACAACTTTAAACTATCCTGAGAATCGAATGTAACAGACAGAATACAAATGCAGATAGAAAAACACTGCAAAACCTGCTCCTCTAAAATACCCTACTTGTTTCTATTTCAAAGCCTTTACACCTGCTGCTCCTCTGCTAGAACTCACTTTTACTAGATTCCTGGGGAGGTACCTCTCCCCACCTCTCTTGGATGTCCAGTAATTTTACTTTATTTTTCAATTATAGTTGACATTCAACATTACAGTAGTTTCAGGTGTACAGCATAGTGGTTAGACATTTATATAACCTACAAAGTATGTCTCCCAATAACTCTAGCACCCACCCCACACCATACAGTTATTACAATACTAGAGGCTTGATGCACAAAACTCGTGCAAGGGGCTTGGCCCTGGCGGCCCCGGCTGCCTCAGCCAGCCCTCGCAGTCCCAGCTTCATCTGGAAGGTCACCCAGACGGTCGTCCGGAATGTCGTCTGGATGGCTGTTCGGTCTAATTAGCATATTAGCTCTTCATTATATAAGAGGATTGAGTGGGTTTCTTTTGCTGTACTTTACATACCTGTGACTATTTTATAGCTGCCAATTTGTATTTTTTAATCCCTTCACCTTTTCACCTGGTCCCCCCAGACCCCCTCCCATCTGGCAGCCATCAGATTGTTTCCTGTATCTATGAGTCTGTTTCTGTTTTGTTTGTTCATTTATTTTGTTATTAAGATTCCACATATAAGTGACTTGGAGTTCAACTTGAGTGCTGTTCCTCGGAAAGGCTCTCTGACCATCCACTTCCAGTCACTAGTCATCAAATTACCATCTTTTATTTTCTCCAGCATACCTTCAGTACCTAAAATTATCTTTTTTCTTTCTTGTGCAATATCTGTCTCCCCCTGACTAAAATGTACCGCCATGAGACCAGGGACCTTATTGGTCTTACTCAAAATTATGTCCTCAGAGCTGAGAACTTCCTGGCACATGGGAAGCAAGTGATAAATATTTGTTGAATGAAAAATATTTAAAAACAAGAGGAACGCAAGAGTTATAGAGGACTGAACCCACTTCTTTCAGCCCACATCAGATCAAGGAGGCAAAAATAAATACAACACAGAGGACACATAACATATGATGTTGAGCTGCCAGCTACATATCAAACTGTACACTGAGAACAGGGAATACATCATCTATCGTCTTCTCAAGCACTCATGAAACAGTCTCTGTATCTCTCGGTCTAAACATCCAATTTCCCAAATGAACCTGAACTTCCCTGAAAAGGCAGAGCAGGCAGGAGGTGGGGTGAGGGTCTGATCCCATGACATGATATAGCAGTCAAGGTGGAGGGCCTGATTCCAGAAAAGGAGTCAAAACCACAAGCGGGGTGTCTGCCCATCATGTGTTTAGTAAGCTCCTCCATCTTCATATCACATTGCTCAGTGGATTCTCATGTGCAGTTAAAAAGAGACGTGATATAGAGGGAGTCAATGGGGGGGAAAGGAGGACATCTGTAATACTTTCAACAATAAAGATACATTTTAAAATGTTTAAAAAGAGAGAGATGATATGACCTAGTTGGCCAGGAATAAACCTAAATACAGTGTTTAAAGCTGAGGACTCCACAAATATATGCTCCTTAACCCATTGATGTACTCACTATAGAAAACATCTCATCATGCATCTAGCATGACAAACTGCATTAATCAGGGCTCTGCCTTTTTACTTTTATGTAGAATCCAGGGCGACATTGGTTCTTTTGAAAATATGAGTAATTGTTCTTTATTTTCTGCCTTAGAGTAACTTTAGGAACTTAAACCTCCCCTTTAAAAATTTGCTTCAATACCAAAATTAATGATTTTCTCTTTCTAATCAAAGCAGTTTTTGAAACAAGATGGGAAAAGGTTTATAGCCTCTCTACCAAACACTTAACACTCATGCCATAAATAATTTACAACAAGATGGTTGCTTCTCAGCAGCAGGCTCAAATTCCCATTTTAATCAAAACTGATTTTGGAATCTATTTCTCAATTTACATGTGGTCAGGGAGCGTCCTACCATGTGAGCTCTCAGACTCCTCCGTGGAAATGGGCACTCTTCCCAAACGCCTAAACTCCGGGACGCTATTAACCACTGGCAATCATTTTCTTCTACCCTCTGATGCTCTTCAACTCATCAAAGGCTAACGTCATGGCGGCAGCTTCAGAGGGAAAATCAAAAGCTCAAAGCCACAAAACACCCGGGGTACTATGTTCACTGATATTTCCAAATATGTAAACAGACCTCACAAAGCAAAAAGCTCAAAGATCCACTGAAACATCTCAACACATAAACTTACACCAGAAACATAAAGACTAAGCAATAAACGAAAGTACCAATCAGTGTAGCACTGTGCTTCAAATCTCCAAAGCAGTACCTATAAGACTGCTTTGCCTGAGTCTGGGATTACACAGGAAAGCCTATTTACACTATTTTTGTTTCCAAAAAGAGTTTACTCCCCTGCAGAGCTTTTATCTTTTATTTTTTAAAAATAATTTTCTTTTATTTATTTTTATTGATTTCAGAGAGAAAGGGAGAGAGATAGAAACATCAATGATGAGAGGGAATCATTGATCAGCTGCTGGGGATCAAGCCAGCAACCTAGGCATGTGCCCTTGACTGGAATCGAACCCGGGACCCTTCAGTCCACAGGCCGACACTCTATCCACTGAGCCAAACCGGCTAGGGCTCCTGCAGAGCTTTTAAAGATTTTTTTCTTTACAAAGTGGCTTGTCTTAAATGTTAAGTTGACAGTGTCTCAGCCTCTTATAACTGGCTCTCCAAAATGGATTCCTAAAACTTCGGGTAAGCAGTATACTCTATGACGGACTGAGTACAGGTAGGAAGCTGGCTTGCAACAGAGAAAACTGACTCTTCACAGTGCCAGCTCTGCTGGTCCACATCCCAAACGCTGCTCCGTAGGTGGGAGCTCTGTAGACTGATCATAGTGTTGGCCATCTCCATTAGCGGAGAACTAAAATAAATGCCAGAGGAGTCTCTTCTGAGGGCAGAGACTCAAATGGCTTCCCGAACTCATGAAATTGTCCTGGCATTGAGAATAGTGCTAATTTTGGCTTAAGTCAGTTTATATCCAGGTGGACTAGAATTGAAAAGAACGTTTTATATGATAGCAATTATGGGAAAGAGGCCTTGAATTTTTGATGATTTTGGTGTCCCTCCTTTCTTAGTAATGTGTAATTCTAACAAAACTAGGATTTATCAAAGTGAGTGATCTGGATCACTTTTCGACAACAAGCCATTGATTTTATTGTGTTCTATCACAATGCTGAAGAATAAAAAACACAATTGAATTATAAAAATTCTTATTAGCATGACAGGAAAATTACATCTACCTATTCCTCCTAAAACTGGACTTTTAATAGAGCTGAAGCAGTGAAAAAAATTTGAAACTATTTTTGTTAGACACCATCTCCAACCTTCTTATTACAAAGCAAATACCCCCAGAAATCCTTCTAAACAAATCACTGATAATAGCACCATATATTTTCCTTGCACAGGTCGAATGAAGTAACAAATACTACCATGTTTGTAAGTCCTGTACATAGAGGAAAGTTCCAGGGGGTCTCTAAGAGACTCAAATTTGAGCTAGGTTGCATTTGGTCACATAGTTAGAGGGTGTCTGAAAAGTTTGCATCTATGTTTAGAAGAAAAATGCCAAATTGCGAAAACATCTAGCATGACCAGTCACACATGTCAGCCCTGGGCAACATGACTAGCAGATTGAATACTGGCCAGCCACTCCCGTTGGAATGGTTTTCATGTGGATTCAAGGGTTTTTTCTTCTGGGTCTTCAGACAGGGACTGACAAGTCTAAGTCCCCTTCCCTTGTCCTGGTACATAAGGAGACAAGTGGGCTTACACCAAAGACCTAGTCTCATAAAATAATATACTTTTCCATGAGTTTTTTAAAAAGAAAGAGAAAAATCCACAAATATAGCAAGGCCAATGAAGCTTAAGTGCACAAGCTCCTTAACTCTCCCAGGTACCTAAGGAAAATAATTTTCTACTTCGTAACTGTTAGTTGGTATGTTTGTTATTACTCATGAGCATCAGATGAAGGAGAGGAAAAAGAAGGGGCAGGATGAGTGACTACGGAAAGTACAAATCCCACTTGAATGATTCAATCTCACCATGAAAATTAATTACATTTCAAAAATGATGATGTTCCCATGAAAGACCCAGTGCTTGTAACAGGCACAAAGCTTTTTAAAATCGCTTCATGCTCTTTTGTTTTGATATATTTTCAAACTTCAGAAAAATTGTGAGAATAGTACAAAGATGGGGAATTTTTTTAATAACACATTTTGAATTATCTTCTAAGGACTTAAAACTATTTTTAATTAGTGTCAAAGGTTAAAAATAAAACCTACTCTTACCTGATAAATGAATGCACACAGCCATACGATTAATTATTTGGGAAAGGTAGAACCACCAGCTCTGTCAACATTTTCTTTTTTAATTGCAACATGAAAGACAGAGGGTGACATTTGCAACCCTTCCCAGGAGTGCACAGATAAGGCAGCTGGCAGTTATGTGCAATTGTAGAGTCACCAGCTGTACTTCCACCCTCTCTTCCCCACTGAAAATGCAAGATGAAATGCAAGCAAAAAGGAGTAATTATATTAATGGATAGTCTTAAATGTGTGTCAATCTTTTTTTTTTTTTTTAGTAAAGAAATCACCGACAAATTTAGGTCCTTTATTCATGATAACAACTTATCTAAAACACATTGCACTATAAAGAAACCTTGGACCTCTAATCGAGGTGATAATTTTGGATTTGTAAATTATTATTTCTTATTACTGAGCCTGAGAGGGCCTTATAAGAATACCCTAAAGAAATTGTTTTGAGTGTAATCAAGAACCCTAAAACAAATGAAAGCAATAAAGCATTTCCGAAGCCTGAAGGAGTACCTTCATTTGCTTTGCACCCCATAAAAGGGGATGGAATAGAGTAAATTTTTTTTTTTTTAGAGTAAATTTTTAGGGAAAAAATTAAAGGGCTCATATTGAATAAATTGAGAGGATTTTGTAGAGAGTTCAATACCTGGCTTTACCACAGGGTTTGTATTTGTATCATAAAGCCACTGGCACACTAAATGTCGGCTCAAAACACTTCTGGTTTATAAAGCATGAAACTAGCCCTTTGCCTAGTCCTCTCTGCACCTTTTGCCTCTCAGTGCTGGCCCCCACTGTGCATGTCCTAATATTCAGACCCTGTGATTGTCACCCTATTTAGAAAAAGAGTCTTTGAAGATGTTATTAAAGATCTGGAAATGAAGAGACCATCCTGGGTTATCTGGATGGGCCCCAATCCAATCATAAGTGTCCTTATACAAGGCACACAGAGAAGGCAGACACAGAAATGAGGAGTTGATGTAGAGACGGAGCAGAGGGATGTGGCCACAAGACAAGGGAGCCAGCACCCACCAGAAGCTGGTATATACAAAGACCAGGTTCTTCCCTAGTCCTTTCAGAGCGAGCATTGCTCTGACAACTTCAGACTTGATTTCAGACTTCTGGCTTCCAGAACTGTGAGAGAATAAACCTCTGTTGTTTTAAGTCACCTACTTTTTAGTAACTTGTTATGGCAGCCTAGGAAACTAATACAGAGGCCTACTAAAGACATCTCAGATTTTAAAAAATTGATGCTCCAACCAACAGAGCCACCCGACCAGAGCTAATGACTTTTTATCATACAGGATAAACATATACATGTACCCACACACTCACTCACACACATCCCCACACATACACACATACATACAGGTAACTAACAAATATCACCCAATGGGGAAGATGAGTGCAGAAGGCAGAAACTATAGGCATGAAACCAGTTAAGTGGCTACCATAGAGTTTGGCAACAGAAGAGGACAATGGATGGCGGAGATGAAGAAAGGAGAAGGGAGGAATGTCCAAGAAACAAGCAAGTGTGACAGGACAGGAGATCAGAGTTCTAGGTACACTGAGCTTCAGACATTTGATGGAAAGGCTTCCCCTGAGAATTTAGACTAGATGTACTTATTTGAGGTCATTGGTGTACTGGTAATGACGGAAGTAGGAGGGACACCTGGAGACAGTACAGAGAATGAGAGAAGATAAGGGTTTGGGGCTAAATGTTACCTAATCTTCACCAGAATCTTAAAATATGGGCAAGCATGAATCATAATCCCATTTATGAGAGCAGTAAACTGAGGCTCTGAGAAGATAAGATCAAATGGTGAGTAATTGGTGGATGCCCAGTTCTCCTTCTCCACACAGTTTTGCTGTCTTCTGAACATACATATCTTGCCTAATGCTTTTATAGCTCTACCACCATTCTGCACCCCCACAGGTCAAATAAAAACTTAAAAGCAGCTCACAAATATATTAATTATTTTAAACATCAAAGACATTTTTATGTGTATAGTAAACTGAATTTCCAATTAAATGTCTTTCCTATGACTATTTTCTCATCACCACTGAGTGGGCCCCTGGGAGCCCTGTGTGTTCTGACTTCATCACCAGGCTTGGCCATAGCTAATGGAATAGTCATTTCATGTTTCTCGGCGACGTGGAACTACAGCAAGGTGGGTGGTCCAGAGTATCTCCCCGCCATGGCCACGCCTGTAACGTGTAAACCTGGGAACTGTGGGGGCTGCATCAGTCTGAGAAGATTCAAGCTGATGCCCCTAGAGGAGCAGACAGGAGAAACCCTGCAGAGGGTCTGCCCCTCCCCCTCCCCTGGAGCTCTGTGAGCCATCCCTGTAACTGGGTAATAAATGCCAAATGGACATAGCCAGTCCACTTTACCGACCCCATGAGGCCTGCAGCTTTCTTCCCTCCCACAGTGCTGGGCCTACCCAGGCCTGCTGCCACCAGGTCTTTCTATTTTCTCCATGTTCCTAACCAAGAGACTTCGGACCATGGGCCTACTGGCCCCCCAAGCCAGCACTGCAGGCTCTATGTTAGACCAGCCAGCCCAGCCCTCCCAGGCCCATGCCAGGCGGGAACAAAAACAAACCACCAAACATCACTGCCTCATGCTCCTGATTCGTCAAAAAAAAAACACACAAAGAAAACTTCATCTTCTGTCTCCATCCTTTAAAAGCTGATTTAACAGATCCAAATAAGAATTAAGTTATAGCTAAATGATAATGTGAGCTTTCGTTTATATAATGAAAAGTAACTCTTACTAAGATGTCTTAATCTGCTCATGGTTCTAAAGCTCAACATGAGCTTTGCACATAATGCATGTTCCAGCAGACAGCTCCAACGTATCATCTGCAACAAATTCTGCATTCATTCAGTAAGCCAGCACTGGGTGCTGGTGCCAGGCACTGTGCAGGTGCAGGTGCTGGGGAGGGTGATGGGAATAAGCAGCTGTCGTCCCCATCTTCCTTGAGAGTCTCACTTTAGAAACAGTTATTAGAGCTTAATGCAACATTTAAAAAGGTGAAGGGTCTATTACCTTACTTAATCCCATAATTAATTAAGCTCTCCCCGTATAATCATACCTCTATAGATAGGGAGACATAAATTCAAAAGTATTTCACTATATCCACACACAGAGATCAGTTGAAGGGTGCAGGGAGACAAATTTAGCCAATTTAACAATTATCATGAAAACCAGTTAAATGTGATTTAAATGAATTCAACTCCCCTGCCCTCCATGAACTGGCTTAAGTGCCACTTTATCATTAGAAACAATTTAATATAAATCTCTACCAGGAGGAGGAAGCTATCAACCATTTCCATCTCTCAGGAACTATCACAACATCTTGTGGCAGTGTGCCTTCCAGGCGGATCTGAGCTTGAGATCTGTCTGGCCAGGGAGGCAGTGATCGTGGGCCATGGATGCATCCAGTGCCAAGAGGTCTGATGCAGAGGAAGTATTAGACCTCTGTATTGCACTTGGGGTTCAGACACATACATGCAGGCACATCTAGCAACAGCAGGGGAGGACTCTGGGCTGGAGACTTACAGGCTAAATGGCTAGGAAAACTGCAAGGTGATTGGGCCCAGTGAGGGCTTATCAGGTTCAGTCTGGTGGCTGTGACCTGCCATCCTACCGACCTCTGTATTCACAAAAGGCCTGAGCAACCCTGGGGTGAGATCCCTTCCCCACCAAGGGGGTGCGTCTGCGCCATGGGGCAAGAGAGAGAATTTCCCATCATCTTTTGCAGCTGGGCTGTTGTGACACAAGTGGGTTTATGAGTTAAGAGCTTCCGTGGCCGGGGAAAAAAACCAAGGGGGTGCTCTGTGAGGGAAAAGACCACCTGCCAGGGCTCATAGGAGAGCACATGTGAGACCCCACCCCCAAGCAACCTACATCTGAGTGGGGGGAGGACATTTTAACTGAGGTGAGCCATGTGAGGAAAAACAGGTCAGCAAATGCAGAGTTTAGTTTCATGCACTGTTACTGGTAACCACAGGCCCAGGAGGCCAGGAACCATGTATCTCCTTCCCTTCTTCATACTCTCCTTGCTCCCTGTTGAGTGGCCTGAGGGGTTGAGAGGGGGAGTAGCGAGGGGGAAGGAAGATGGGCTCCCATAACAGGACATCTCCATTCTATGGGGTGGGGGGGCTTTAATAAGTCTTGACAAAAAGATCTAAAAAAAGGTAAGGGAGAACTAATAATTCCATCACATTAACTGTAACCCAACCTACATTTTCTACTGACAGCAGATCAAAACAGACATTTTACAGTTTTAGCTTCTTAATAATTATCTCTAATGACTACATGTCACAACACATTTAATCAAACTCCTATTCAGCTTCCCTGCACTGCTGAGCCCACCTCTTTCCCCTCCAGCTGCCACTCAGTCTACCTTGTGATCTCCATCACTTGCCACAGGGGTTTCTTCCTGTTCATGACTGTGATTAATGAAAGCTCTAATTGGGCGATTTACTGCACAAGGACTTGATCAGCCCCCAAATAAAGCTGATGAGAGAGATGGCATAGCCCTGGAGGGGGGTTGGTTGGTTGGAGGGTGGTCCGGTGCACCAAAAGGTTGCAAGTTTGATTCCCAATTAGGGCACATACCTAGGCTGAGGGTTCAATCCCTGGCTGAGGTGGGTACAGGAGGCAAATGATCAATGTTTCCCTCACATTAATGCCCGCCCCCCACTCTCTCCCTCTAAAAATCAATAAGTAAAAAACAACAACAAAAAACACAAAACAAAACACCACATTATCGGGTGAGGAGTAAAAAAAGAGAGCTGACATAGCAGGATAGATTCTGGTTCCACTGCAGTTCTGTATTCACTCAAAAATTCTTAACCTCAATCTCTTCCTTTGGACAAACTGAAAGGGCTAGTCCCAATCATGGCTAAGATCATTTCCAGATTTTTTGTTCTAGGAAACTGTCAGACTTGAAGATAGCTCCTCAACATGCACATTTAGTATATTTTTATTTCAACATGTTATGCAAACTCTTTTTTTAGAATCTTGACATGCTCTAATTATGGACTTCCTGGTTAACTAAGACAGTGTTGCACAAGACATAAGAGGGGCCTAGAGGGAGAGAGGAAGAAGGGAAGAAGGGAAGAAGGGAGAGAACAAAGATATTTTAAAATATTACTGATATATGCATATCCTATATAAAAAAAGGCTAATATGCGAATCGATTGAATGATGGAATGACCAGTTGCTATGATGTGCACTGACCACCAGAGGGCAGATGCTAGGCTCACAGTTTGTGAGCACAGCGTCAGTGGCGGGAGCCTCTCCTGCCTCTGTGGGAGCATTAAGGATGTCCGACTGCAGGCTTAGGCCTGCTCCCCCGTCGGACATCCCCTGAGGGCTCCCAGACTGCAAGAAGGTGCAGGCCAGGCTGAGGGACCCTCCCCACCCCCCCCCGCCCCCCGTGTACAAATTTTGTGCACCTCTAGTACGTGTGTGTGTGTGTGTGTGTGTGTGTATAAAAAAAACTGGCACTTCTTACTGCTCACAGTGAGCCTATCTCTAGCATTCCCCCTGCTCCTACTTTTAAATGTTTTCAGTTTATCTGTTGTGGCCCACAAAGCCAAATAATTAAGCCCTTTATAGAGTTGTATGTAAAAGAGAGGCCGACCTGAATGAAGACAGATGGGGTGAGGAAAGTGCCTGAGCTTCAGTGGCCATATTTGGGGACAAAGCATCACTTTTGGTCTCTTCCTGGTAACTTATTGGTTTCTAGGGTTATAGTCCTAATGAATAAGACTGTGTTCTGGGTATGTAAGCTATTCTTGACTCAGGATTCTTATTTGATTTTAATTCATTTTCAGTAGCCATGAGCAGGAAAATGAATACAAATTAGCTTAAGAGAATTAATAAGGGAATTTATTACTCTGGGCACCGGGTTCCTCAATTGTACGTAAAGAATTTCTGAGAGAAACATTCATGCTGAACTTGGAAGAAAGGGATCCAAGGCAGAGGAAAGGGGAAGGAAACTCCTAAAGAAGAGCCACAGGAAGTCTCTGGAAGACAGTGATCCTGGACAGCAGCCAGCCTGGAATGAATGAAGTAAGAGAGGAATGCAGGAGGGATGACTCCCGGAACAAAACAGACAGAAAGAAAAAGAGGGAAAATAGAATAAAGATTATCTGTGGGGTCTGATTATGGGGAGAAATGGGATGACAGGGACTTTATCATGACCATTTCTCAAAATTTTTATTGATTTTTTTCTTGAGAGGAAGGAAGAGGGGGAGGGAGGGGAGAGAGTCAAAGAAAGAGAGAGAAGGAGAAGGAGGGAAGGAGGAAGGAAGGGAGGGATGGGGAGAGAGAAACATCAACGTTGAGAGAGAACATCAATCAGATGCCTCCCGCATGCACCCCAACCAGGGACCAAACACACAACACCTCAGTATGTGCCCTGACCAGGGATCGAACCTGTAACCTTTTGTTGTACTGGACGACACTCCAACCAACTGAGCAACACTGACTAGAATGATAGGAACTTTAATTAGCTATTGGAGAGTGAAGGATAGAAGAGAACAAGCAAATGAAAACAAAAGGGGAAGGATAGGAATTAGCTCAAAGGAAAACAAAAATTATACAAAAAAAATGAAATGTAATCAGAGCCTACTACTTGGCTTAGCAGTAAATACTATTGTCATAATATAAAACGTTGTCATAATGAAAACACAATGTGGATTTATATAAAAATGTCAAAACTAAATATGTTGAGTTTGATCAGAATACTCAAGAAATCACCATATAAGCATGCTATTAAGAAATATGGCCCTAGCCGGTTTGGCTCAGTGGATAGAGTGTCAGCCTGCAGACTGAAGGGTCCCGGGTTTGATTCCCGGTCAGGGCACATGCCTGGGTTTCCAGCTTGATCCCCAATAGGGGGTGTGCAGAAGGCAGCTGCTCAATGATTCTCTCTCATCATCGATTTCCTATCTCTCTCTCTCCCTCTTCCTTCTTCTCTGAAATCCATAAAAATATTTTTTTTTAAAAGAAATATGGAGGTAAAAAAAAAACACACACAGAAGAAAATGCTAAGTGTTTAGAGTGATCACTGCTGAGAAGCAGGAATAGAGGATGGAAAAGGGTGGTACAGGAAATGATTGTCTTTCTTTCAAAGTCTATAATGCGATGCCAAGACACTTAAATGGGGGAAGAATTAAAAAAGGAAAGAAAACATATGTTCATACAGATGGTGCTGGGACAACTGGGTATACACATACAAAATAAATGAAGTTGGACACATTCCTTAAACCATATATAAAAATTAACTCAAAATGGATCATAGACCTAAATGTAAGAACTAAAACTATGGAACTCTTACCTCCATATCTAATGGTTCATAGATATGCCACCAAAATGACAAGTGAAAAATAAAAAATAAAGTAGACTTTATCAAAATTAGAAAACTTTGTGCTCCAAAGCACATAGAAAGTGAAGAGACAACCCACAGAATGGGAAATAATATTTGCAAATCATATATCTGATATGATCTTATATAATAAAAGCCTAATATGCTAAGTGTCCGACAGTTTGTTCGACCCTTCAACCAGTCACTATGACGTGCACTGACCACCAGCGGGCAGATGCTCCAACCGGTAGGTTAGCTTGCTGCTGGGGTCCGGCCAATAGGGACTGGGTGAGACGGGCCGGACATACCAATAGGAACTGGGTGAGACGGGCCGGACACGCCCTGGAACCCTCCTGCATTCCCTCCCTGGCTGGATGGGGACTGGGCAAGACAGCCCAAATCAGCCCTGATCAGCCCCAATAGGAACTGGGCGAGACAGGCCAGACACGCCCTGGAGCCCTCCTGCGGCCCCCATTGTGTACTGGTGGGGTCCCTCGGCCTGGCCTGCACCCTCTCGCAATCTGGGACCCCTTGTGGGATGTCGGAGAGCCAGTTTTGGCCGATCCCCACAGGCCTGGCCGAGGGACCCCACAGGTGCATAAATCCATGCACAGGGCCTCAAGTCAAAATATAAAAAGAATTCTTATAACTCAACAACAAAAGGACAACCCAATTTAAAAATGGGCATTAAATCTCAACAGACGGTTCTCCAAAGAAGATAAACACATGGACAATAAGCATATGAAAAGATGCTCAACCTCATTAGCCATTAAGGAAATGCAAATTAAATCCACAATGAGATACCACTTCAAACCACTAGGATGACTATAATTAAGAAGACTGACAATAGTAAATGTTGACATGGCTATGGAGAGTATTGGAACCTTCCTGTATTGTGGTAGGAAGGTAAAATGGTACAGCCACTTTGGAAAACACTTTGGCAGGTTCTCAAAATGTTAAACATACAGTTACCATATGACCTACCAATTCCACTCCTAGGTATATACTTAAGAGAAATAAAAACATACAAGTGTACACAAAAACTTTTGCACAAATGCTTAATAGTGGCATTATTCAAAATAGCCCAAAAGTAGAAACAACCCAGATGTCTATTAGCTGATGAATAGGTGGTCTATCCATACCATGGCATATTATTCAATAACAAAAAGGAATGAGGTACTGATACATGCTACAATATGGATGAACCTTGAAAACAATATGCTAAGTGAAACAGCCTAGTCACAAAAAAACGCATTATACAGTTCTGTGTACATGAGATGTGCAAAATAGGCAAATTTATAAGTAGATTGATGTTTGCCTAGGGAGTGGGAGTGCTGGACTAGGAGTGGGGAAGAGGTAGGACAAAAAATGAGGAGTGACTGGTAATGGACATAGGGGGTTTTGGGGGAGTGATAAAAATGCTATAAAATTACACTGTGTTAATGATTGCACAAGTCTGTGAACTAAAAACCACCGATTATACAATTTTCATGGAAGAACTTTATAGTACCTGAATTATATATCAGTAAAGCTGTTTGCAAAAGTCTGTAAGCGAGTGGTTATTACACAGATGTTTGTCAAAGCTCATGCAACTGTATACTTAAGTGGCTTTGTTTGATTGTACATCAATTATACCTTATTAAAGTGGACTTTTAAAAAATGTCTTTAATGCAATCTATAATAATAAAAGCGTAATATGATAATTAGACCAGACGACCTTCTGGACGAAGCCGAGGCTGCTAGGGAAGCCTGAGTCTCAGGTGCCTGCTGGCGGCTGGACGGAAGCCCGGGTCCCGGGTGCCAGAGAGAAGCCGGTGCCGGCAGCTGGGGGAAGGAAGGCCTACTCTTTTACAAATTTCGTGCATCAGGCCTCTAGTAATTTTATAACAGTGAATTTAGACAAATGTTACTTTCAGAACCCCGAACAGGAAAGAATGTCAAACTACCTTTCCATGGCCAGCATTAATCATCTGTGCTAGGCAGAGCCCCTCTGCCCGCATCAGAAAGGCCTCTAATGCTAGTTGAAGAATAGCCATCTGTCAGAGTGACGAGGCTCAACTTCTAGCAGGAAAGTAACCATATCAGTTTAATTAACATTTTCCTAAAATTAGCAAGTGCACCTACCTGGCAGAACTTCTATTTTTTTCTGAATATAATTATTAATTATTAATTATTAAAGTACTACTATTTATTCTCAGTTTGCTTTTAGGAAAAATATAATTTCAACCTAAAACCTTTTAAAGTTCATTCAGGAAGGACCTTGGGTATCAAATCCCTTATATTGCAGATGTGGAAATGACTGAGGCCTAGAGTAGTTAAAACATTTGCTCAGGATCACACTGATGGTGAACTGACAAAGCTGTAACCAGACTCTATGCTGATGAGCACTGTACAGATCTCTTAGCACCATCAGAGACAGTGGCTCCATAGTCAGCACATATGGCGGGCCTTTTAAATGCCAGCCACTGTGCTAGTACATCAAACGCTTTCCCACCTTATCCCTCCTATCAACCCTACCAAGCAGGGACTATTTATTACCCACCTCTACCTCCCAAACTTACTGATGAGAAATTAGGTGCTAAGCAGTTAGTGAGCAACCTACAGTCAAGAGACCAGAAAGAAGAGTGCCAGGAGTCCCACTCGGGCTTGTCTCTCTCCAGAACCTGAACTTCTAACCAGAAGGATATGCCCACTCTCCTAAAGTAAGCACTTCACATTTTCATTTCTTTTAATAAATGCTAGCATTTTGCATTTCTAATATGGGAAGGTACTTACAGACACATCATTTCTGTTTAGAACACCCTGTTTCTCTCTACCTTGCATAAAGTTCTGGCCTGTGTCTATCTTTTGTTTGAATCTAGTCCCTTTTCTCCTTCTCTCTGAATTTCCCCTTGTCAAGCCAGACTGAGGGGCACAGCAGTACCCCTGGCCTTTGACAGTGCTGGGTTTTAGAACCCAGCATGGCATGGACCACATAAGGACAGACATTAGAGAAGCAGTCTCTTTTGTGTGGTATATATGGAAACAAAGAACCGGTAATAGATGATGGCATAGCATTGAGAGAAAAGACTGGTTTAGAGAATTTTATAAATTCTTACAAATGCTTTCTCAATGGCTTGACAATTTAAAGTGATCAGAATGGGCATATCCAGCTCCTCCCATGGTCACTCTCAGCTATTATTTTACTAAACACATTAGTCTATCCGGTTTTAAGTTGCAGGCTGACCTAAAAGATAATCTTAACCTCAAAATAAATCTATTAAATATTGTATAGATTGAAGGGAAAGAAAAGGAGAGCTCTCTGCGAAGCAATACCATATTTGGTCTCAGGAATCCACTAGGATGTAAAACACAGACAAAATTATGGGCCACTTTAGAACAAAGCTGTAACTGCCCAGACATTTTTCACTGTTAAAGGGAAAGGCAGATAAAAGGCAATGGAGACGACCGAAGCCACTTTGGGATTTTCTTTACTAATGCCAAAAAATTCCTTCTAAAAAACAAGGCAGCAAACTTACTACTTGATGTTTGTCTCACGGCTGTCTTCAGTGGGGTGAGCTTTGGAGTTTGTCCTTGTTAGAATCATCTTGATGGCAAAGAGCCATTAAGCAAGAATCTGACTTGTTATAAAATATCCCAGAATTGATACATGCAAACAAACACACATCTTAGAAGGCATAATGTTCATTCCTGAATGCTGCCAATGCACAGGAATTTCTCTTCTGGAACAGGCCCCAGAGTCAGTTTATAAGCCTCACAGTCATACCTCAGTTTTGCTCGGTAACATTAACTAATCTATCTACTGTAGTCAATAGCTTGTTATTTTCTCTGAATCTAAAATCTAAATCTCTCCTCAAAGATTAAAAACTTGCCAGTATCTACATGTTGTGTGTATGTGTATGTACATGTGCACCCAACCATCCAAACAAGGCACTTGCAAGGCCAGGTACCACAGTGCAAATAAAAATAGCCTCAAGAAGCAAGAGATCTCAGGTGACTAACAGTAAAATCAGGTGTAAAGACTTTATTGCTCTTAAAATATCGGCTTTAAAGAACAAACTGGCCCTGGCCAGGTAGCTCAGTTGGTTAGATAGTTGTCCTGATACACCAAGGTTGTGGGTTCAATCTCCAGTCAGGGCACATACGAGAATCAGCCAATGAATGCATAAATAAGTGGAACAACAAATCAATATCTTTTTCTCTCTCTCTCCCCACCCCCCCATCCTCCCTTCCCTTCTCTCTCTGAAAATCAGCAAACATCCTGGGGTAAGGATTTAAAAAAAAGAGAACAAAATAATTGATATTCTGATACCAAACAGAGCTAAAATGATAATATGTGCAAATATCTTACATTTTCAACTACACAACAAAGTTTTCAAATTTAAAAAAAGAAACCATTCAAGTATAGTAATCAGGCATGTGAACTGATGAGCTATGCTTGTGTTATGAATTTTATTCAGAAGACATCATTTCCTTCCAAATACTTGAGAAGTATCAGTCTCCTAAGTCCTTAATTTATGCACATTATAATTGAAAGTGTTTTGACTGGAATTCATTTGGAGTAAGGAGCCAAGACTATTTTAAATACACCAAAACAAAATAAAATGGGTACTTACACTACTGGATGTGTCCCTTTTTTTTAAAAAAAAATATGATTTTTACTGATTTTAGAGAGAGAGAAAAGGAGAGAGAGAGAAAGAGAAACACTGATTGGCTGCCTCCTGCATGTTCCCTACTAGGAATCGAGCCTGCAACCCAAGCATGTGACCTGACTGGGAATCGAACTGGCAACCTCTCAGTGCATGGGATGATGCTCAACTTACTGAGTCGAACTGACAAGGGGAGTTCTTGTTTGAATCAGTCTTTCTGCACTTCTGAGAGCAACTGTATTATTCCAAATGCACACCTGTTTCACCAGGAACAATTCCTTTAAAAATGCTATAACTTAAAAATAAATGTAAATTCAATTTAATACAATACACATCAACATTTGATTTTTCCCTCCAAAGATAATGGTATTTTATTTATTTTTTTAAAATATATTTTAGTGATTTTTTTTACAGAGAGGAAGGGAGAGGGATAAAGAGTTAGAAACATCAATGAGAGAGAAACATTGATCAGCTGCCTCCTGCACACCTCCTACCGGGGATGTGCCCGAAACCACGGTACATGCCCTTGACCAGATTCAAATCTGGGACCTTTCAGTCCGCAGGCTGACACTCTATCCACTGAGCCAAACCGGTTAGGGCTAGATAATGTATTTTAAAAAACATGTCAAGAGGCGTCAAATTCAAACAATCCACATTCCCATTCCTAATCAAAGAGCAAGATTTTAGGGCCACAAAGACCTGTGTTCAGATGCTGGTCTTGCTGCTAACCCCCCTCATAATCACTTAACCTGACACACAGCCGATGCACCACAGTGGTGGATACTTCTCCCCAACCTAAAAGTATTAAAGTGCAGAGAAATGCACAAAGCTCTAGGCCAGTGGTCGGCAAACTCATTAGTCAACAGAGCCAAATATCAACAGTACAATTATTGAAATTTCTTTTGAGAGCCAAATTTTTTAACCTTAAACTGTATAGGTAGGTACATTGTTATTAACTTAATTAGGGTACTCCTAAGGCTTAGGAAGAGCCACACTCAAGGGGCCAAAGAGCCGCATGTGGCTCTCGAGCCGCAGTTTGCCGACCACGGCTTTAGGCTAATCGTCCCTTTATTTCTATTGCTCCTTTTTACATTAAAAATTACTTTCAGAATATGCTCTTTGTTTTTAAGCTTATAAACTTCAACCCCTCAACACTGCTTCGAAGAATTTCTCTCAATTTGATGAAAGTTAACTTGACAGTGAAGAAATACATTTTTACCACATTAAAACCCCCGTGTGGCCCATTAAAAGTGTTCAGGATTATTAGTACAGTTATTAAATGTTTAATGCATTATACGGAGGGTGATCTTTCCATGCTATGAAAACTTTAACTTTGGTATGCTCCAACCAGAACGCTCAAACATGAAAGCTAACTGTTTGCAGATTTTTGCACTTGGTGCCCTAACATCACTTAACATGTGGACTACAAGAGAAAAGAACTTAGCTAAGAGCTTAGCAGAAGAGAGGAAAAAGTTGGGGCAAGAGTCAGGCAAACAGGAAACATCCTCTCATTTGTCCTGATGCCAAAATGAACTTAGACAATTGTCCTGGGGCAACACTGAAAGTCTGGGAAAACACACCAACTCCAATACGCCTCGAAGAATACATGTTAAAAAGCTGGGGCCAGGAGGCATACCAACTGGTTCTCCACTCTCACCTCCCACTCCTGGGAGGCGTTTTATAAGCAAACCTACAGGCACCATTCTTTGCACTTTTTTTCTGAGTGAGTAGTTCCCAAAAGCTCAAAATGACTGTCCATATTGGGGTTAGGGTCACTGCTCTGGAAGCTGTACAAAAAAATACCACCCAGAAATAATAAGAGTTGATGGGAATAATTTTTAAAGATTTCCTTTTGGCACAGGTTTATCTAAAAAAAGGCAACTCCCTTTAAAAATTATATACAACTTGATGTTCTCTTTAAATCACTGAGCTAGAAATATAGGGGTCTAACCTATCAGAATCAGGAGACAGTGGACTCTCTCCACTGTCCCAGGGGAATACACATCTTAATTCCCAGGCAGATGCTGTGCTGAACACTAGCTTCTTTATTCAGCTGCAGAGGAGTAATAACCAGTGAGAAACAAAGCCAGGATTCTCTTGTCCTTCTCACCTTTCAACCCTGAGTAGGCCAGAGGCTGTTCTCATGTAAAAAGTAGGCTCCAGGCCCTCCTCAAGCCCTATCTCTCTCAAAGTCCAAGGATGCCCTAGGTCCACCTGGTATCTTTTAGCTTCAAGTTCCTCCAATGCCCTTAGGCTTCTGCCAACCAGAAGGCCTAAGGATTTTGCATTTCCTTTACTCCCACTGAAAGGTCCCTCCTAACACTCGCTGGCCTCTGTAATGTTCATACTTAAGAAGAATAAGGTGGGAGGTGACCAAGTAAAGAGCACAGTTCCACCTCATCCCAATTTTGTCCTGCTTACATTTGACTGATTTATTAGATTTAATTATTTTATACTTGATCATCCTCAGTGCTTGGGTTCTGGGGTCAGACAATCCAGGTGTGAATCCAATACAACCATTAGCTCTGTGACACTGGACAAATTTCCTAATCCTCTGTGCTTTAGTTTCCTCATCAGTAAAACGGGGATAATAACCATACTTAACTCATGGGATTAGAGGATATTTCCTGAGACAGTGTAGATGAAACCTTCAGTGCAGTGCCCAGCAATAGGCAGTACCACAAAAGGGTGGGCCATACTCCTCTGGGAGGTCTCTGAACCCTTCCCTACCAATACCTCCCTTCACTGCCAGGCCCTCTTCCTGTACTGGAACATCACAGGAATCTTATGATGGAAAGGTCACCTGATACAGAAAGATACAAAATAACTGAAGGACAGAAACCAGAGTTTCTATCTCCTCTTAGTCTCATTAATAACCTTAAAGTAACATAACACTAGGGTAACAAAATATTAAAGTATTGACCAAGACACTTTTGAAACTGAAAGGGGTGCTGTTAATAATTATTCCAAAATCACTAGGACTGCCCTACTTAACACTCACCTGTAAACACTTTCTCATCCTCAAGGAAAACTCATTAAATACAAACTATGATCCAGGTTCCAAACCCAGCTGCTGCCTGTTTTTGTAAATAAATTTTCCTAGAACACAACCATGCTCATTTGTTTACATACTGTCTATGTCTGCTTTTGTCAACAATGGCACAGTTAAGTTGATGCAACAGACTGTATGATCTGCAAAGCCTAAAATATTTAGTATCTAGCTCATTACAGAAAGAGTTTGCAAACCTCTCTCCTAAGCTCAAGTAATTCAGAGACCCTGCCTTCCAAGCCCACATAGCAAATGATTTATCTTATGATAACCATGGATTTTTATGTGGTAACTCCATATTTAAAGTGAAACTAAAAAATTTATCAAAAATACAGCTTCCTCGTGGGCACCAAGTTTTCTGAGGATTCTGTCAACGAGGAAGAATCTGAAGAAAGTAGGAATACCCGAGCGTCACATTTAGGAATATTACTGTATGTGGAATGTTCAAAGGTACACAACTATTTAATATGGAAGTAGAACAGGTGTGGGGTTGGGAAGGACAGGACTGTGGCCTTTGGACACAGGAAGGGCAGTCACCGGAAGCGCTGGAGCCAGCATGCTGTGGTGACTCCGTGCTGTGCTCCTGAGTGAGGCCACTTACCTGGAGTCCTCACCTTCTCCACGTCTCATCTATGAAAGTGGGATAGTAACAAACCTTCCTCACAGGCAGGTGCAAACAACAAATGAGATGGAAAGTGCCCAGCTGCTGTTGCTGCTTTAATTAAATTCATCACTTGTTTTACTGTTATTGTTGAAGAGCTAGGAGACCTATTCTGTTGACAAAATTAAACCAACCAGGAGTAGATTTTGGGTGTGCAGATTTCAGCACAGCTTAAGGCAAAGTCTTATCACCTTCCTGCCTGCCTGGTAGTCAAAAGAACAGACATTCTCATAACATGGAGAGTTCTAAATCCCTGACACTGCCCCTGAAGTGGCGTGACACTAAACCAGAGAGGATGCAGAGGGGACCACAGAAGCGTGATTCATTTGTACTGTAATGTTTCTTTCTCCATGACTATGTTTAAGAAAACTTTAGGAGTGACTGAAAGATGAGTACATATCATCTTATTGATAGGGAAATATGACACACCAGAGATTAAATAGATGTGAGCAAATTATTGCAAATGTTTTATGTTTTAAAGGATCATCGGCAACTCAAAACAGAGTAAGAAAACAAACTGGTTCCATTTTGCCAGAAAGGTGAATGGAAGGGCAAGAACGCAGCAACAAGTGCCACAATGCTGGTGGATTAACCCAGGAAGTGTTCTGGTCCCGAACAACAGAGCCCAGCCCGTGGTTTTGGCTGGCAGGATCCTGCAGATGCACACTGTGCGCATTTCCTGCTGGGCCCATTCAACCTGGGCCCATTGATAACTTGCCAGGTGCCTGAGGGTAGGCCTTGGCTCCCGCTCACCACAGCCTGCCTTATCGTTAGTGGACCTGAACAGGCTCCGACTCACTGATCAGGGCAGCTGGGAAGATAGCCGACTTTATAATGGGCCTGCAGCCCCAGCTGTGTTAGTCAGGATGAAAGATAAGTGTGGCCACAAGGAGTTTAGACACATGCACTCCTTAGTGCCCTAAGGGATTGAGGGTTATTAATTCATGATTTTAATACAAATCAAGAGGTTTATTTTTTCAATGGAGGAGCAGGAAGAGGAGGAAAAAGCATGAGCTTGCTATAGAAAATCACAGTTGAAACCCTGAAAATAAGGCCACTGAGGCTGGTGTGGCTAAATGGATAAAGGTATGTGGACTACTAGCACACACACAGTCTGTGTTTTCTTCTTCAAGTATTAATATAAATGTCTTCTCATAAAGTTACTGAACCTTCCATGCCACCCATCTCAAGTCCTCTCCCCCAGGTTGGACAGGCGCTGGAATATGCATAACAACTGCTACTCCTCTGTGTGGTACTTTACAGTTTATAAAGCACAACCGCATACAGAAACTAGTATGGTGAGTAGTTCTACTCCCATTCTTGCAGATGAGGAAACAGGCTCAAAAAAGATGAGTGACTTGGCCTATGACTCACGCTAAAGAGGGCAGCAGCCTTGGGCTCAGTGGTTAGAGTGTCACCCCTGCACCAAGGCTTCAGGGTTCGATTCCCAGTCAAGGGCACGTACCTGGGTTGCAGTTTCAATGCCCTGGCCCAGTTGGGGTTCGTATGGGAGGCAATCAATCAACAGATTGATGTATCTCTCTCACATCGATGTTTCTCTCTCTCTCTTTCCCTCTCCCTTCTCCCTCCCTCCCTCCCACTGTCTCTAAAAATCAATGGAAAACACATCCTCAGGTAAGGATTTAAAAAAGAAGGAAGGGAGGGAGGGAGGGAGACAGTAGTCTGCCAATTCACAACCCTTTTATCAATAAGACATCTTTTCAAAGCTGGAATCCTCAGAAAGGGTAGGGGAAGAATGAAGTGGAGAAAGAGGGAAGCAGGAGCATTAGGCCCTTTCCCAGACTTAATTTCCTCATGCTGTTCTCATGCCTTGCTGGGTGTGTATGATTTTCCTCAGAGTAGCAAAATGAACCCTGAGGGGTCAAGTCCAAGATCATACCAGGACTGGCTGACAGCACTAACTCCAGGGTGTATCCCCTACCCCAAGGTTGTCTGGAAAGCAGATATGGAGGCATCAAAGTAAGAGAAACTCTAGGCAGCTCTGCACCAGAATGAGGTGCTCACCAGCTTTGGAGAACGGGGTGCCAGAGCCCAGGCAGAAGCAATGGCAGGGGACACAGTGAGAACTGACCAATGGAGCAGTCAATGGGATGGGAGGAGAGTGAAGGGATGAGACAGTCAGGAGAACGTAGCACAGTATCTCTTAACAAGTGACCTCAGACACAAGCTTATCCACTGCAGCAGGCGGAGTCAAAGCTCTAGAAAACCAATCCGAGAGCAGTCACAGGGAATATACTGGTCAGTGCTTTGCAGTTCAATCTTTGATTTGATGGAAAGAGGAGGGAGGAAGATGTTCAACCCTAATGAAACAAAAGCAACTTAGCTTCTGGGAGCAGCACCTGCCTCCTCTCACCCTCCAAGCCCAGCCACCCACCTGCATGGCCATGCTCTCAATGCCACCTGATAGAACTGACACTTCAGAGACCCTTTCGCTGTGCTTCTCAGCAGTTTCTAGAAATCCAGCAGGAGGCAAACATCAGAGTTGGAATCTCTGTTGGAGATTCCATGTCCGCCCTCCCAGCCAGACCACATTGGCTGCAAGGCCAGAAGAATGAGCTACAATGACCATGCAGCTCCTCTACATCAACTTGCCATGCATCCTGGTAACACTGGCCACCTTGCCTCATCACTGGGCCAGGGGCTCTCTCCTGACTTCCCTGAAGTATGAACTACCTGCAAGTGCTGTCTGTAGGAGGCAGAGAGAATGAGCTATGTAGACCTGTGTGGGGCGGGGCTGCAGTGTTTTGGACAGTTTCAACCTTGGACTGAGGAGAGGGCACAGTCCTCTCATTGCCACGTGCAAGTCCCAGATTGGAGGGTAGAGCCCTCCCAGCACAATTATAGCCAACAGCTGTAGTTATAAGCTTGAACCTATGGTCCGAACACGTGACCCCACGTGCCTGAGTGATGTAGGCTTGAAAGAGTTCAGGTGCATGTAGTTGAGTAGGGTTGAAACCTATGAGAATGCTGTAAACATCTTGATCACGCCCTTACTTTGCCTCGTGGCATCTGCTATAAAATAAAGACACGGCTTGTGGGTGCTGGCGCTGTCCATCAGAGGAGCAGCATCCCACCTAGACCCAGCTTCATTCTCTTGTCTGTCTTTTCTAAGTCTTTCATCGCCCCCACTCAGGGTCACTGAACCAGGCTGAGCTGGCATGAGTATGCCATGGCCGTGCTGGCTCCCCACAGACCTGGCCATGAATTCCAACTCTACCAAGTGATGGCTGAGTCATAGTTGCCCTATCTAAAAATGGAAATACTGATTCTTATCTCAAAAGGTTGCAATAAAGATTCAATGAGATTGCATCTGCTAGAACCCGGTACTTTCCATGTAGCATGTAGCAACCACTGAGTAAACATTAGCTCTATATTTTCTCCCTCTTCACCCAATATTGGGGAGGTGGACAGGCCTGGCATGACGTGGGGCACACAAGGTAACGATCATCGCCCTCCCCGCCTTCTCCAGCCCTTCACTTCTGTTCTGCTCCTATGTCAGGCTTCATTTCAGAACCTGACAAATGAACACACAACACATATCAACAGCAACCACACAGAGTGGAATTAGAGCTTAAACAACGACTGTGTTCTGAATCCACCAAGAATGACTGTATTAAAAATTAACTCTAAAAATATCTTAAATAGAAAAAGAAAGCAGTTCCTGCTGGGCCCATTCAACCTGGGCCCATATAGAGGCACTGTCTCTATATAAATCAATATGATGTGGCCAGTTTTTTCCCCCCTCCAGCACTGGAACAATCACTTTCTTTGGTTAAGTTGGCTTGCATTTAGGGACCACATGGTTTAAAAAAAAAGTGATCCTATAATATCTCTTTGGTGGCACCATACTCACCCTTGTGAGGTGTGTGGTATTAGTGTGGGCCATGCAGCTTCTGTCTATTGTGTCCAGGGAAGTTTACATATGGTTTCTTATCTTACCTTCCTGGCCAGAATTGCTTCTGCCCTTACCCCTGCTACCCCATCACCACCACTGTTACTATTACTCTCTCCACCTCCTTTCCCTTTCATCACCTCAACCATTAGTAGTAATGGCTCTGAAGTCAGACCCTAGTCACAACTCCAGCATTAATTATCTGTGACCTTAAAAAAATTAACTATCATATTTGACCTTGAATTTCTCTAATAGTAAATGCATAACACTTACCTCAAAGGATTACATCATGATAAACTCCAATAGCAGAATCAAATACATAACAAACTGTGATATCCACTACATGGATGGCACATAGTCAGGAAAATGACCAGTTAACATTTTGAGTATTTTCTTCTTTTGAAAAAAAAATTACAATTTTAAAAAATATAATTTCAATTTTTAATAATTTAAAGTGAATACTAATTTGTAAAAATAATTTATTGGCATTCTGGAAATTTTATAAATTACAGAAAGAAAATAATAAAAAGAAAACCCTCCAGAAAAAAATGGAAATCTCATTTTGGAATATTTCCTCTCCAGTCTATATTCTCTTTAAACTTTTTGTATAGTTAAGGTCATACTGTATAAAATGTTTATACTGTTGTTGTTTTTTTCCTCACATTTAAATTCTGCCTGTTTGACTTAATTTGGTGACATTAGGCTCAAAAATGACCAGCAACTTTATCAATACTCTTGTTATTAACAACTCTGGATATATCATTTTAATGGCTCAATAATATTCAATTACATGGCAGTATCAAAATTTACTCATCAACCCAATACTGGACTAGCTGTTAACTATTTTTCACTATTGTAAATAAGGCTGCCATGAACATCTTCCTGGATAAACCTTTGTCCCCACAGTGACTAGGTTCCAAACCACTTTTTTTAACCAGTAGAAAATCTGTTGTTCACTAAGGTGATATCCCCAAAAGCTTGGGGAACAAGGCAGAAAAGAGACACCACCACTTTACACTGCGGCCAAAGCTGTGCCACTCACCAGCCACCATGCTCAGATACATCAATCCAACAGGAGAGCACCTTTGACCATGGTGGCCAGACTGTCCCACGGTGGGAACACTGCTCAGTCAGCAGCCACAGACTCCGAGATCTCGGTCAAGTCATTTTCCATTCAAGCCTTCGTTTTCTTCAGCTGTAAATCTAGAAGCTGGAATGAGGTTATTTCAATATTACCCAAGACCTTTATAACTGAACAACTGGTTTGAGACAAAAAGAATAAGATTTAGAGACCCAGTAGTGATTTCCCTCAACAATTATAGTCGGATTTCTCTAATGTTGAATCACAACCTGAGGCCAACCATTTCGGCAGTTACTGAGTCAGTCAGACCCTGTGAGAAGAATCTCGGAAAGAGAAATGAAGGCCTGGCTTGGTGGGGAAGGGAGAACATGAATCTATTGCAGAGAGTACATAATGCTTACAGAGCCACACGGCAGCACTGCTTTTAGCATGGGCTATCTGTTAGAAACCACATGTCCAAACGTGTTTGCTGGTCAGTATCAGGCTGTCAGGCTGGGAAGTCTAACAGACTCCTTGAGTTAGGCCCCGAGGCCCACAGAGAAACCTCAGCAGAGAGCCACTCACTTGAGTCTTCTTTGGCCTCACCCAGAATTTACTTAATTTGATTATCTGCTTTCCCAGGCCACAGCAGATGGGAAACTCATAAGTCAGGAATGAGAAGTGGGACTGAAAAAAAGTTATAGAGGCAGACTGACCGACAACCGCAAGGGAGAGTTGGTGGCTGATGGAGAACGAGGACTGAAAAAGTGAGCAAAAGCAGGCAGGAGGGTAATTTTAGCAAAGCAGTCAGGGGTCATACTGTATGACAAGCTGTTGGTGGCCCCTGGGAGCATTAATGGATATAGCTACTGGTGTTCAAAAGAACATCATTTAAGAAGATGGGGAAATCTAAATCTGCAAGACATTTAGTTATTTCCATCAAAAGTGTTTCAAATTAAAAAAGGATAAGCTTTAGTTATCTGGAAGAGTCGCCCATGTTGAGTATCTTGCCTAATGAAGGTACCAGGAGAAAAAAACAAATTGATTCAGGACAAATCATGTTAAAGGGGTGCCCATACAAAGGAGGGTTTTTAGTAGCATGGGGAAAACTTGGGGTGAGGTAAAGGGGGGCAAAAAGGGAGAAAATGGGAGACATCTGTACTACTGTAAAAAATAAATAAAATAAAATAAAATAGGAGGGTTTTTCAGGGCTGGATGGTTGGAGGCTCTGCCCATATCGGCATTGTGCCCAGCACTGTGTTAAGCCCAAGCTGGGAACTCGCTGAGCAGGGCTGATGCTCCACAGCAGGGTCCGTGTGGGCAAACACTACTGCTCACTCTGGCCAGGAAGTGTTGGGCTATAGTGCCTGCCACTCACCTCTTTGAGCACATTGGCTCTCCTCTCTACTTTCCCCTTCCCTAGATACAAACCAGAAGCAGAGGATCTGCTATAAAATTATTGGGTCAACTCACGACATGGTACTAGGGAAAGCAAATGACTATTGTAATTAAAAAGAACTTTCATACACATATACCTGGTACATACACACACACACACACAGTAATTTTACAAAGGCTGGGAAAAATATGCCAAAATGTTAAAGGCTGTAAATTCTGGGTGTTTGGTATATAAGTGCTATTATATTATTCTTGGGATTGTGTATGTGTAATGTGTGTGTTTCCCAAATATCTCAAAAAAACAACAACAACACACACAAAAGATAATAATAAGCTTCTGTCTCCTAGACGGCATGGCACTAAATCATTTGTCCATGTGCCCATCTATTCAGCGATTTTCAACTTTTTTCATCTCATAGCACACATAAACCAATTGCTAAAATTCTGCAGCACTCCAAAAAATATATTATACTTTTTGACGATCTGACTAAAAAGATGTATAATTTTAACTCATTCACGCCAAATGGTTACTGTGTTGGCTGTTGTCCTTTTTTGTATTTGACAATCTAAGGGAAAAGAGGTCAGTGCCCCTGACTAAACAGTCAGGCACTGCATGTTTAAAAAATTCTTGCAGCACACAGGTTGAAAATCAGTGATCTATTCAAATACTTCCTGCTTTGCTGTGCCTAATAGCGGCCAGCGCAGGCTGAGCCGCTAGGGACTCAGTGGTGATGGAGCAGATGGAGTCCCAGCCCTTGTAAAGCTTCGGTACCTCCATGTGGTTTATTCTGCATTCTTCTTCCATGTGAGATCTTAGTAGACAGGTAGAAGGGAGTGTTTCATCTCAGTCTACGTTTTGTTTTACTCAGAGTAAAACCTACCCCTGGCCCCAGTCCACAGGACCTTACCTGAGAGATCTCCTCTCTCCCCTTCTATCCCCTCTAAGCTTCTCCCCACTTTCATAGGCAGCACAGTGGCCTCTTTCTTGTCTTAGGCCCTTTGTCCTTGACTAGCACACCCTTGCCTAACTCTTCACAAGACAGCCTCTTCAGACCCTTTGGGTTTTCATTCAAATCTCACAACCTCACCGAAAGGCCTTCTCTGCATATCTATGTCTAAAACGCCCACCCCATCATGCTGTCACGCCATCAGACATGCTCTCATATTTATATCCTTAGTATGTGATCACTCCACTCCAGCCACACTTAACCTTCTTGCTATTCTCACACACACTGGCCTCCCAGGGGCCTAGAACATCTCTCCCCAGACACCGGGGAGCTGACTCCCTCCCCTCTCAAGCCTTCTCACTGAAGCTTTCCTGGATTACCAATTTAAAACCGCAGCCTGTCCACTCTCCCTGCTCACCCCTTCAGATACCTTTTATCTTGTTTTACTTTACTAACACACTATATAATTTAAGTATTTATTATTGTTATTACTCATAGCCTGTCTCCTGCATTAGAATATAAGACCCCCAAGAAAAGAAATTTTTGTTTGTTTTGCTCACTGACCTATCCTAAATCTCAACATTGTCCTCAGTAAACATCGATGTTGAACAAACCCATTTCAGAGCAATCACAAATATCCTCCTTCTTGTGTACCTGATTACGCACTTACTGTTTCCCCTGAGACAGCCAGAGAGCAAAAGCAAGCACCGTGAGGCACATCCTGTCTTACTTAATCGGCATGCCCAGCACAGAAAAAAGAAATCTGACACACGGAGGTGCTCAGTAAATATTTGAAACAAAAGAAGAGGCTGTCAGGCTGGATCCAAAGTGAGTTTTTCTATAAAAGGACTTCATGGCAAATTCAGCTACCCATTTTCCTCTGATTCCCTGGAAGAATCTAAGCCATCTGAGAAGGAATCATTATTTTAACTAGGATAATCATGACACAAAAATAATTATTTCACTTATTCCACATCCCAAATTTGGAAGTCAACTTCAGACTGTAATTGCTGCCTAAATCCCAGTAGTAAACAAACCAGCTTTGCATTTTATATGTTACCATGAGGCTCTCCAGGTTTGCTCTTTCCAGCCAAAGAAATGTTGACACAGTTGCACACCAAGTTTCAACATGCTGATCATGTTAAAATAGTGCACAAGAAATATTTTTCCACTTTATAAAAAGCCAGACTGTTTACATGCTTAAGTGGCCAGAGACTTTGCTATCTGTGTGTGGTCCTGAAGTTTCAATATCATAACCAGGAACACGAAGTGGAGCAACATGCAACAAACCAATTGATGTAGTTCCACGGCCAAATTCGGAATCAAGATGTTACTAACATCATAAGTGGGCAGGATAAATTAGCAAGAACTAACTCATAAATGGGTAGATTAAAGGGGGGAGGGGCTTTAAAAAATAAATTTATATAACTAGGTTATGTTTACACATATGTAATACAGAAAAAAACATGTTTTTAATATATATATTTTTTTACTGATTTCAGAGAGGTAGGGAGAGAGAAATAGAAACATTAATGATGAGAGAGAATCATTGATCGGCTGCCTTCTATACACCCCCTACTGAGGATCGAGCCCGCAACCCAGGCATATGCCCTGACCGGGAATCAAACTGTGACCTCCTGGTTCATAGGTCGACACTCAACCACTGAACCAAGCTGGCTGGGCAGAAAAACATATATTAAGAAGAAGAGGTAAAGAGAAAGAGCACGAGAGAGAAGACAGAAATAGCTCCCAAGGTCTTCGGCCTACAGATTTCTAGTCAAGATCACATACAAATATGGTGAGCACAGTGTTGACTACAAGCCCAGAGTCTAGTGACAGAAAAATCTAGGAAAGGGTTCCCAAGCACAGGCCTTCATAGGAACATTTGGGAAGTGAGAGGCATTACTTAGGCTTGGCCCAGTAGCTACACCCCAAGGCCGTGTGCAACCTCCCAGGAGCACTCACCAGAGGAGGCGCCCAGTTCACAGCCCCGCCAGAGGAGAAAGAAGGAAGACGAGCCCTGCCTCCTTTGTCTTCCCCATTTCCCAAGTAGCACTAACTTTGGTTTACGATAATTCAGTCTTTCTCTAAGCTAGAAATAGAATTTAAGCAGGGGCTCCACCCTGTCCAGACAAGATATAAGTGAAAAAAGACCTCACAGAAGGAAAAATTATCTACATCTGATGAACTGAAGACATGCACACATTCCCGGAGTTGAGGGTTCCTGGAGGCTGGGCTGTCTGCATTTATCATTCCTCTAAGTCCCCAAATGCTTCAGGTTAGTGAGGACTGCTGGTTCTCACATTTTTAAAATCTCTCCACTTGAAGAAAGTTCTCAGTACACTTTGTCTAAACAAAAAAATAAATCACTTAATGTAAGCAGGTTCATGTTGCAACACGAAATGCCATTTCCCATTTGATTGCCAAATGTACAACTTGTTATTCTCAGTTGACTGAACAAGTAAAAGAATAGTACTTTATTGCAATCCACCCCCCCTCTCGGGCATTATTTTTTTCTTTCTATAGTCTTCCACCATTATAGGTCAGAATAGTTTTCCTGTTGCTATGACAATGGTGTAAATAAGTCAACTTTAAAATTCACTTTGGGGGTATGGAGCTGCCACATTTCCAGCTACTAAGCCAGGCTGGGTGTGTGCTGCAAGCTCTTCCCTGCAGACAGAGGATCATGGCCATTTAACTGGCCTCCCTCCATTGCAGCCACCATCCTTCTGGCCAGAAAAATCCCACAAGCCTCTCAGAGGCCCGTCTCTAACTGCTGCAATTCCTACATACAGATCCAGTATTGGTCTCCTGCTGTGTAAGAAGAGCATGGTAGATAGGTGCCTCTCAACTCCACCAAGCACCTGTAGTGTCTCCCACTTGCTACATAACAATGCCTCAGGAAAATGATTACTCTAGCAGTGGTTCTCAACCTTCCTAATGCCATGACCCTTTAATACAGTTCCTCATGTTGTGGTGACCCCCAACCATAAAATTATTTTCGTTGCTACTTCATAACTGTAATTTTGCTACTGTTATGAATCGTAATGTAAATATCTGATATGCTATATGTGTTTTCCGATGGTTGCAACCCACAGGTTGAGAACTCCTTAGTAAGGAGTCCTGAGAACACCTTCGGAGGGGCAGGGTTAAGGGTCTGGGAGAACTCTTGAGGGAGGCTCTTTACATGCAAGAGGCGCTTTCCACCTTTCTACCACTTCCACTGTTCTGCTGCAGCCTTCCCAACCTACCTCACTGGATATCAAGCATCTCTCAGAAGGGACCAGTACTACACCTGCAGGAGGGTAGTTCTACCTGTACTTTCAGGGAATTCTCCATTCACAGTTAACCTGTCCATTCTCCCAGGGCTCCTGATCTCAGGAATAGAAAGTATACATGATTCAATTAACTGAATCCCACTCCAGGGTCTGAAGATGAAAGACCAGAGTCTTTGGATAAGTCAATCAATAAAGACAACAGTATTTAGAGAATCCCAAGGCTGTCAAGAAGAGTCAACTCTGCTCTCTACCCTTACAAAAGGTGTAAACCTTCTTCCTCAACCGTTAAACTCTGTCCTCCAAAAAGTTATGCTGAAGTCTTCATTTCCAGTACCTGTGAACGTGACCTTATTTGGAAATAGGGTCTTTGTAGATATAATCTAGTTAAGATGAGGTTAGTAGACTGGGCCCTTAATCCAATATGACTAGTGTCCTTTGAAGAGAAGATAGAGACACACACAAAGAAGACAGCTATGTGATGATGGAGGCAAAGATTAGAACGATATATCTACCAGTTAAGGAATGCTAAGGATTGCCAGCAAATACCAGAAACTAGGAGAGGCAAGAAAAGATCCACATCTAGAACCTTCAGAAAGAAAGCATGGCCTTGACTATACCCTGATTTCAGACTTCTAGCCTTCAGAACTGTGAGACAATAAATTGCTGTTTTAAGCCACCAAGTTTGTGGTGTTTGGTTATAGTAGCTCTAGAAAATAATACAAAGAGCAATCTCTGCTTTGAGCTAAAAAAAGAAGTCATGACATTTGTGAATGGAGGACACTCCATTCAAATGAAAGCAAAGCCTCTTGTGAAAGCATGTGGCATATACAGCAGGCTGGCCTAAACAGCACTTTTACAGAAAACAGCATGTGTGGTTACTTCTCAGGGGAGCAGCTCAGCACTTTCTGGCTCACACTTTCTAGATTGTTTCAATAGTTCATCCAACCCAGCCCCACCTGTAGGCTTCCTGTATTTAAAATCCAACCGTTAGTCACCTGCCAGCTGTTAGGAGACTCAGTAGCTACTTCAGCCCTGAAGAGCTCTGGAGGACAGCAGGCCGGGAGACCTAGGAGCTCCCAAGAGGAGTGCAACATATACAGCCTTGGGTCCCACCTAAACCTTGGCACATAGAAGGGTCCCATAACAGCAGTGACCCATGGTTGTATTAATGCTGGTGGCGGGAGGGGGGCGGGGGGGAGGGTCTATTTGAGGCAGCCGAAGGCACTGTAACTAGAAGGACCAGATGCACAGTCACCAATGCCAAGGTCAAATAGCAATTAAGGTAGTACAAACCATCAAGTGTAAAGAGCTAAATGCACATTCTGAATGGTTACTAGTACACTATGGCAAAATCGCTAAATATTTACTGAGCCCTTACTATGAACCAGGCACTGTTTTGGGCGTTAAGGATACAGCAGTGAATAAACCAAGTAAAAATCCGTGCTCTCATTAACTTTTCATTGTAATGGGACAGACAAAAAAAAAGTAAAATACATAAATAGCATTAGATGACGGATTTGAGTAGCAGAAAAGAGGACAGTAAACGCTGGGGATAGGGGTATTATCAGATTAAATGGGATGGTCAAGAAAGGCCTCAAAGAGAAGGATATATAAGGAGGGTTATCTAGGGGAAGAGCATTCTAGGTAGTGGGAGTAACACAAGCAAAAGCCATGAGATGCAGGCTGGAACCTTCGAAGAATAGCAAGAAGGCTGGTGAGGTTGAAGCCGAGTGGACATGTGGGCATACATGCTCTTGCATGCCACAAAGAGTCAGATCACAGAGGGCTTGAAGACATGGGCTTTGATTCTGGGAGTGACATGACTGAAAAGTGCTTAACAAGATCACTCTGGCTGCTACATGGAAGGCAGGCTGAATGGGGGGCAGGGGTACAGGCAGGGAAACCAGGTAGGAGTTAGTGTGACAACTTTGCTAGCACCAAGGATTATAACTCTTGGCCAATGTGATGCAGTTAGTTAACTCCCCTTCTGAGTATCTATACTAAAATAATAATGATAATAAACTGCTACTTCAGCTTCATCCAATGGAAAATCTGCCCATTCTTTGATTAGTGAAACTACATGCAAATCAAAGATTACAACTATGTTTATTTAAGGAGAAATGGCCTTGCTTATTCATCAGAATTCTGTAAGCACTTGTACCCATTACATTTTTAAGAGCAGTTAAAACCTTCAAAAGCAGAACATTTTCTAAAATAACAAAACATTAAATTTTGTTTAAGTTATCAGTGTTTAAGACAGAAATGAGAAATAAACCTTTCTTCGTGGTGACAACCAGTGATGGCGAACCTCTGACACGCGAACTCATTTTTTTGGTTGATTTTTCTTTGTTAAATGGCATTTAAATATATAAAATAAATATCAAAAATATAAATCTTTGTTTTACTATGGTTGCAAATATCAAAAAATTCCTATATGTGACACGGCACCAGAGTTAAGTTAGAGTTTTTCAAAATGCTGACACGCCGAGCTCAAAAGGTTCGCCATTACTGGTGACAACAATTCTCATTTCACCATCAGACCCTGTAAGTCTGTTTGCCTTGTAAGCAAGTATAACCTGCCATCTGGCATGACTACCATCTCTTTGTGGCCATCTACTAAGTCTTGAGCTCTTTGACAGAGAGGGTCTTTGGCAGCCCTGCCCATTAGCCTCAAGAACAAGAGGAATGGCAACAATGAAGAGAAGGTAAAACAAGGAGCCTTCTGTGGAGAGAAGTATTTATCAATTAGCAGTTATGCCCCAGGAGGAAAGGCCATCATCTGTGGTACGTGAGCACTTCATCCCTAGAAACAGAGATGAGTCTACCGTAGTCAACTTGTAACTCTTCAGTGAACGTGGAGCTCCTTTTTAAAGCTCGAGTTCCTTCTTACTAGCATCTTTTTTGACAGGGCAGGCCATGGGGGAAGGGAAAGGGGAGAATAAATAAAATTCAAATGTAAATAGAACCGTTAATGTGTGATAGAAACGTTTCTCCATTGGCTGAGAACATTGGTTCTGAAACTGACAACTAGGAGAGCAAGGGACTGTCTCAGTGTATTTGTCAGGGTTCTTCAGAGAAACAAAACCAACAGAATGTGCATTTGTGCTTGTGGGTAGAGAGAGAAAGATTTATTTCGAGAAACTGGCTCACACAATTTTGAGGGCTGGCAAGTCCAAAATATACAGGGCCGGCCGGCAGTCTGGAGACCTTGGGAAGAGTCCATGTGGCAAGCTTGAGTCCAGAAGACAGCCTGGAAGTGGGATTCCTTCCTCCTCAGGAGACCGCAGTCTTTTCTCTCAAGACCGTCAAGTGACTGAATGTAGCCCACCCACATTATGGAGGGTAATCTGCTTTATTCAAAGTCTATGAATTTAAATGTGAAGCTCATTTAAAAAAAATACCTCCACACCAGCATCTAGATGGTGTATGACCAGACACTGGGTACTATGGCCTACCCAAGTTGACACATATAATAAACCATCACACACAGCTTCTCATCTTTAAAAAAGGCCAAATGTCACAAGATGACTGTGGTTGTGGCTCTTACATGACATTCAGTGCATATAAAAGGGTTAATATATATATACACATTCTAGCCACCATTATCATTATCACTGCTACCACTACCACCAGTGTTTATATAGTAACCGTACCTAGTAACTGCAGTAGTTTCACCTATTTTGGCCACTATCAATGCAAGTACATATGGTAAACTAGTAATTTATGTGGAAACTTTCATGATTTATATATACAGTAGTCGCCCCCCCCCCCCTCCTTTATCCACAGGAAATATGATCCCCAATGGATTCCTGAAACTTCAGATAGTACCGAACCCTATATATATTATGTTTTTTTCCTATAAATACATACTTTTTCACTTACAAGAAACATTTTACGGCTTCTCTTTGGCATATACAAGTTGCCAGTATCACTAATCTCGTGCTTTGGGGTCATTATTAAGTAAAATAAGGGTCACATTTATACAAACACTGTGATACTTGATCTGATAACCCAGATAGCTACTAAGTGACTAATGGGTGGGCAAAGGCATGATTCACGTCCTGGGCAGAATGAAGCAGGACTGCATAAGATTTCATCATAATAGAAGGGCATACTATTTAAAATTTATAAAATATTTATTTCAGGAATTTTTCACTTAATATTCTTGGACCACAGTTGTCAGTGTGTAACTAAAACCACAGAATGTGAAACCATGGGTAAGGGGGGGACTGCTGTAGGTATAATTCATGTAAACCAAACCACCAACTGACCTCATTACACATCATCCGGCCAGTGAAGAAGAGAGCCCAGGCCAAATGAACTTGTGAAAAGACTGACTGGTTTGAGTGCTCCGATATACTATCTTCCCCATCCCACCCCACTCCCCGCAGGCATGGCCTTAATCTGATGCCTGGGTTTGGAAGCATCTTTACCAGGAACATGACACTATAAAACAAAGTTGGCTACAAAATAGAATCTTGAAAAGAGTACCTGATGTACAGGGCAGGGCAAAGGATGGACTGGTAGACCCTTTGAAAAGTCCATCTTTTTCTCACACAGAAGAACATCATAGATGCAGGCCTTCTCCTTCTACCCCAGAGCTCAAACACTAATGTCTAACAAAGGGGCAATATTTTTAAATAGTCATGTGGTCTACTGACAAAGAAGTATGCATTTCTTAAATTAATCATCTAATAATTGTATAATAACCATGCTTTAACCATGGCTTTCTTTTTTCATCTTTGACATGTGTCATTTCCTGAAATTCAGTTATTGAGTTTATTTGTATCTTTGATAGCAGTCATCATCCCCGTTAGCCATATTTACTCTTTGAGATCCATTTAAACCAGATTATAGTTTATGATGAAAGTGCAGCATTTGCTTTTCATTGTTTTGATTTTTAAAGAGTTTTTTAAAAAAAGTTAAATCTCTTATTTCAGATCAAATAAATTTTATGCTACTTTCTGTAAAAGGGGGTAAATACATAATGCCTTTGTTCTCTTGTGCAATCATACTGTCTAGCATTTTCAGAGAAACCAGAAAATTTATCTTGTCCTTAGATGATATGAACCCATTAAGCCTGAACAACATGGGGGTAAAGGCACTGACCCCCACATAGTCAAAAATCCATGTATAACTTTTGGCTCCCCCAAACTTAACTGCTAATAGCCTACTATTGACCAGAGGCCTTACCAATAACATAAAACAGTTGATTGGCACATATTTTATGTTATATTAATAGATTAATAAGTAGGTTAGAGAAAATAACATATTTATTGAAAAAAAAATCTGTGTATAAGTGGACCCACATAGTTCAAACCTGTGTTGTTCAAGGGTCAACCATACTTTCAATATGTTTGAATGTTTCCTGTGCCAGCAATACAATTAAAAAGATAAAGCACATTGATTAACTTACATATAAATGATCATATATACAATAGAAACTGTTTTCTATACAGTAACTCATTAGTGAGTCCTGAATCAGATTATTGATTTACAATCAACATTTTGTTTTACTGAATGAAATGAATCGCCTAGAATTGAATAAAGAAAAGTATACTACATGTTTTAAAACATTTTTAAAACATTACAAAAGTTAAAATATTGTTTGTGATATTTTTGTTTGAATTTTGTACAAATGCGTGTGTGCATATATGTTGTGTATGTATGTGTTTGAGTACCAAAAATCGTGTAAAATGTATTTTATTTTAAGTAGAATCAAAGCTTAAAGATGGACAAGTGTCTCTCGTTTAATTAAAGAGAGTAAATCTCAAAGGTCCAAGCAACATATGATATTAAGAACCAAGGGAAGTAGGGGAGGTTGGGGGTAAAGGGGAGAGATTAACCAAAGGACTTATATGCAAGCATATAGGCCTAATCAATGGACACAGATAACAGGGGGATGAGGGCATGAGTGGGGAGGATGAGGGGTAATGTGGGGATAAGGACACATATGTAATAACTTAATCAATAAAAATTTTTTAAAAAAAGAACCAAGGGAAAAAACTTGTATTATACCCACATTTTTTGTCATTAAAGAAATGAATAAGATCACTAAATAGTAGAAAAAAAAAAGTGTTCATACATATAGTTAAGATAATGATTACGACAAAGATACAAATTAAGAAGTGACAATGTCTTAACATCTAAAATATGTACTTCATTTTTAGCTGTAATCACCTCACTGAGAACCTATTGTCCAACTGCTTTAAGTTCTTTTTCCTACTTAGAAAAAAGAAGCACGTAAGAATGATCACTGTTATAATTATTGTTGTAGTTTACATATACAAGTGAAGAATGATATGATCACAAAACGAATGTGTTTAAAGCAGGAAATTTAAAAAGTTAGATGACTTTTTAAGAAGAATTTTAATAGTCAATAATATTGTAATAACTACATATGGTACCAAATGGATAGTAGACTTATCAAGGTGACTCCTTGGTACGATATATACATATCTAATCACTATGCTGTACACCTGAAACTTATACAATACTAGAGGCCCTATGATCCTCACAGCTCCGGCTTCGTCTGGCTGTCCGGTCTAATTAGCATATTATGCTTTTATTATTATAGATTATTATAGATTGTATGTCAACTATACTTAAAAATAAACTTAAAAATTTTTGATATAGGCATTTGAAAATGTGAATCCTGACAGAAAATCACTAGAATAAGTGGGCTGATCACAGTGTAAGGTATAAAAATGACAAATCACTATTCTGTACACAGGAAACTAATATTGCTAATATAATATTGTATTTTGACTACTAGTTAAATTAAAAAGACAGTTACAAAACAGGATTACTGTATGATCCTAATTTTAATTTTAAAAAGATTTATGTTAAATATTAATAAAGACAACAAGACGCTAAGAGTAATATATCTAATTTAAGACATATGGGTTATTTTCATTTTCTTCCTTGAATTTTTAAATTTTCAAATTGTTTTATAATATACATTTGTGACTTCTGAAATCATAAAAAATAAAATTTCTTTTTAAAAAATAAAAGGAATAGCCTGGCCAGTGTGGCTTAGTGGCTGAGCACCAACCAACCCATGCACCAAGAGGTTGCAGGTTCAATTCCCAGTCAGGGCACATGCCCAAGTTGCAGGCTTGTTCCCTAATAGGGGGCTTGCAAGAGGCAGCTGATCGAAGCTTCTCTCTCATCAATGTTTCTATCTCTCCCTCTCCCTTCCTCTGTCTGAAATCAATTAAACTATTTTTTAAAAATAAAGGAATAAAAATGTGAATCCTGAGAATTAGGAACATAGCCTTAATCACAACAGGGTGCAAAGTTCAACTGTGAATTCTGACTAAAAAAAAAAGTTGCTTCAAGTTTCAAAGAACCTTACATAAAGATTACACAGTAAGTTCTAATTTTGTAGCATACCTGCGGCAATGATTAATTTTTTAAAACCATCCAGAAACTATGACTGATAAATAAGGCCAAGTTCAAAACTCAGATAAACAATAATATCATGAGCCAAAAATGGGTGTGAAATAAGCAAGAGGTGGGGTAAAAGGCATGGACCTGCTCCATGAGCAGTGGGAAGTTTCATTCCTACAGAGTAATGGGAGAGAGAACTCCTGAGGCTGGATTGGGTGGGGTGGGGAGGGACTACTCAGGAAGAAAAATGCTAGCAGATGACCTAGGCCACTGTGGTCAGCAAACTGCGGCTCGCGAGCCACATGCGGCTCTTTGGCCCCTTGAGTGTGGCTCTTCCTAAGCCTTAGGAGTACCCTAATTAAGTTAATAACAATGTACCTACCTATATAGTTTAAGTTTAAAAAATTTGGCTCTCAAAAGAAATTTCAATAATTGTACTGTTGATATTTGGCTTTGTTGACTAATGAGTTTGCAGACCACTGACTAGGGTATTAGCTGCTTTTATAGGGAGTCAGGAGAACACAAACACAACCTTGGCAGCGGAACAGCAGTACCTACTGGCTCAGCTAATAGATTAACATCTATTTCACTGCAGGACAGATGGTTTGAAATTATATTACCTATTTCACAAATCTAAGATGCCATCAATTATAAGGTATATTATTATTTTACATACCATTAAGAAAATGATATTGCCAACTAAAATTATGGTTTTACCATGAATTATAGATGTATCTGAATCTGAGATATTTTAAAACATGAAATTAATGAAACATACTCTATGACCTGCTTCTAGAATCTTTGCTGGAGAAGCCAAGAAAAGAGAGAGCTGGTCCTCAGGGAGAAGAGGCAATTTTTTAGAAAATGCAAGATTAGGGGTAAGGGTTTCATACAGAGAGCAATGAAGGAAAATTAAGCAACCAAGAAGAAGAAGAAGCCATCACTGCCACCCATTCAAAATGAGGCTACAAATCAAAATTCCAAAATATATGAAGAATTCTAATGTTAAGAAAAGTAGGCAACAAAATTAAAGAAAAATAATTAATTTTCTGAAAAAGTCTAGTAGACTTAGAAATAAGTATGTTTGAGAAATTCAAAGAGATAAATAAAAACACAGTTTTCATTAAAAATATTAAAGTATAAGAGAACGAAACAAAAAAATACCAAAAGAACAAATTAGAAATCTTAGAAAATATATATTTTTTTAATCTGTAGACAGTATGAAGTCTAGATTGAAGTAAATTAACAACAACAGTAAGCTAGTAGACAGCACTGAGGAAGTTCCCAGAGCATAGCACAGAGAAAGAGAAACATAAACACATATGTTCGAAGAACACATATATCATGGAAGACAATTTGAAAAGCTGCAAAAAGGCTGGAATAAGGGTTCCAGTAAAGGAATATGATGGAGGGAATGGTTTAAAAAACAAACAAACAAAACACACACACACACACACACACACACACACACACACACACACAAAAAGAATATGGTGAAGAATGTTCCAAAATTGAGGAAATGATTCCTCAGATGAAAACACCTTTGGGTACAAAGCAAAAGATAAACCCATACCTCGATACACTGTAGTGACACCAGAAAATATCACGGATTAAAATAAATTGTGAAGCTTAAAAGTTATCATGGTCTTATAGAAGATTTCTAATCAGCAGGCAATGGAACAGTACCTTAATAATGCTCATGGAAAAATCATGGTTGACCTAAAATTTCATACCCATATAAAGTACCATCCAAGATACAATGCAGAGTAAAGGCATGTTTGACATCAAATAGTTAAAACAATGTATAACCCACAGACCCAAAATTTCTCACTAAAAAGACTTTTAAAAGATAATGATCAACTACAGCAGCGGTTCTCAACCTGTGGGTCGTGACCCCTTTGGGGGTCGCACGACCCTTTCACAGGGGTCGCCTAAGACAACTGGAAAACACATATATAATTACATATTGTTTACAGTAGCAAAATTACAGTTATGAAATAGCAATGAAAATAATTTTATAGTTGGGGGTCACCACAACATGAGGAACTATATTAAAGGGTCGCGGCATTAGGAAGGTTGAGAACCACTGAACTAGAGGAAAGGCATGAGATACCTGAAGCAATGAGTCAAGATATTGATTTTAACAGTTTACTGACTTTTAGAGAGAAGGAGAAAAAGGAAGAGGGAGAAAGAAATATTAATATGATTGCGCAACAGCGATTGGCTGTCTCCTGCACACCCCGTACCAGGGATCGAGCCTGCAACACAGGCATGTGCCCTTGACTGAGAACCAAATCGGCAACCTCCTGCTGCACAAGATGGCGCCCAACCAACTGTGCCACACCAGCCAGGTCAGATATTGATTTTTTAAAATGAAACACACACACACACACACACACACACACACACACACACTCATATAAACGCCTTCTGGTTGAAAATATATATATAAACAATTAATTCATTTTGTATTAAAAAAACTGTGGAAGTTGTCCAGTGTTTAATAACATGTACTAAATTGTGCTCAAATATACAAAAAGGATAGAAATGCTGAATAACTTTAGGATTTGTTAGAACATTTTAGAATGAAACATGAGCGAGAGTCATTGTAGATGGGCGGACCTCAAACCCCATTCTCAATTTCTCTCCAGTTTCCTTCCAGTTATGAAAGCTTCAGGGCACAGTTCTGGCCAAGATGGAAGTCCCTTAGGTAGTATTCCCAGAAAAGCCTTTGTTTTTCTGACAAAAAGGGACTCCTGTGTACACACATCTTTCTTTGCCTATTTGCCCTTACCCAAGTTCTTCCTGCCTGGTACATGAATGTGATGACTGGAAGTGCAGCAGCCAGCCTGCAGCCACGAAGCAGCAAGAAGTAGGAAATGCCCATGAGTTAGAATGATGGGACTAGAAAGCTGGAGTGAGCCTGAGTCCCAGATGGCAGATCCACCTCCAGATTTTGTGTTGTGCAAGAAAAATAACCCCTATCTGTCTGTGCCCCCCTAGTTGAATTTTCTGCTGCTTATAGCTGGATATTATTTTAAGTATCCAATACAAAGAATTATGAATAACTGTATAAGAATAGAACTACTATATCTGTATTTCAAACCAGAAAAAAAGGGGCTTCAAAAGGGAAGGAAACATTAAACGTTTTGATTAGTTCAGCAGAAAGCAAAAAAGGGGAAGATATAAAGAAGTTTTAAGCAAAAATATGCAGTAGTCGAAACAAGTCGAGATATATCAATATTTGCAATAAGTGTAACCAATGTAAAGGTATAGATTATTACACTGGGCAAACAAAACAAATAAATTTTAAAAAGCTATATGCTGCTTACAAAAAAAAGATGCAAAGAAAAATAGGAGAAGCAATGCCTAGCAATTTTAACCAAAATAAAAACTGATAAGAATATTAATGCCAAATAAAATATCATCTTACAGAAAAACCATTATCAACTGAAGATTAATATTTGATGGTAAAAATAGAAAAAATACAGAATGATAATAAAACAATATGAATTTATTTGTACTTAGCAGCACAGTTTCAAAATATATGAAACATAAACCAACAGAATTATAAGGAGAAAAATGGTAAGACCATTACCACAGTGAGAGATACTATCAGAAACTGAAGAATCAGGCAGAATATTTGAGTAATAAAATTAATAACCTTGATCTGCCATTTAAATAGAACCCTGCATTTAATAAATGCAGAATGCTGATTATTTTCAATTATACAAGGAACATTTACAAAAACTGACTAACTGCCAGGTCAGAAAGGAAGTCTCAACAAATTTCCAACAATTGCTAACATTCAGATTGCATCCTCTAACCATAATGTAGGCTGTCAAATTAGAATAAAAGAAAATGTTCTTAAAAAGTACTTGTTTGAGAAATTTAAGATGCAATCCTAATGAATCAGGAATTAAAAAGGACATAACCATGAAAATCACAAAATTAACAATGATGAAAGTACTACATTATCAAAATGTATAGCATGCATTTAAAGTGATACTTATATGTAATTTTATACCTTTATATAAAATTTTTAAGAAGGAACCAAATTTAAAAAATAAAATAAAAAAGGAACCAAAATAAATTCAATGTACAACTTGGTCATTCTCCAGTAATACACACAGAAAAATCCAGCTGCTGGGGGGAACTCTGAAGTGATTTAAAATCTCGCCACACTGGTTAATGGTGAAGACAATGGGACAAAGTCCAAAAGCTCTGAGGGAAAGATAGAGCCAGAACATTACACCCATTCAAGCTGCTGGTCCAGAATACACACAACAGGAAGGTATATGTCAAAAAGGAAAAACTAGAACTCTCAGGGAAGATGGTATCCAGGCGCCCTTCTTGAAGATTATTCTACGTGAATAACTATAGCCCAATGAGAGGTAAACAAAGGTGTGGTAAAGGTGAAGGGACTAGTGTCAAGCATGAAATCCATCTACACAAGATCAAACAATGTCATAATTACAGGGGGTAAACATTAACAAACTTAGCTGCAAAAAATTATAATATAAAACACAGAGAAGGTAAGAGAGAAATAGGAGAAAATATAAAAGCATTAATTCCTTTGTTTTCTTAAAGAGAATGATAGATATTGTCTATGTTTGGCAAAATGTTATGAAATGTCCAAATTGGAGAATGAGTATAAGTTCCTCATGTCACTAACCATTTTATTAAGCATTTCATATATAAGTAATTTGTTTTTAAGAGTCCATTAAATGTACAAATGATTAAAGCAATGCAATAATCAAGTGCCAAAGTCTAAGGATTTGCTATTTTTAAAAATGGAGCCAACTGACAGCAACATTACCAAACATTCTATTTCACTTGCTTTCCACTATACCGTCCTGAATGGGAAAGAAAGGGGTGGAATTACAAGTAGCTTGCTTGGAGCTCTGCATAACCCTGGGTACACCCCTGTGAATGTCTGAAGCATGTGAAAGACATCTGTGTTACAGCAGAAAACAAGTTGAAAGCCACTGAATCAGAGCATTCAAATCAAATAATGAATGCAAACTGGACTTTTTCCAGGAGAAGCTATGTTCACAGGAAGAAGGAAAATTGACAGAAACATTTTAAAATAAACAACTAAAGAGCAATGAAAAATCTAAGGCACTATTAGTCAATAATTTAAAACTGCAGACCCACCAAACTTTTTCTACATCTATTAACTGATAGCAACACTGATGGGTTGGGTTTCAAGTCCTTCCATTCTTTTTGGGTCCTTTGGAAGGCACAAAGGAAGAAATAAAATGCCAAAACGCTAGGTCTCCAGGGAAAAGGCACTGGAATTAAAAGAGCTGGCAAATTCACAACGTAAGTGACCAGCCCCACCAATGTGACCAGCCAGAAGCATCTCTGAGACTGTGAATCTTAATCTAAAGGGGGCAGTTTTATTTCTTTTCGATCCAAGTTTGACACCATAAGGAGAAAATGTTACAGGAAACCACATGGACAAATTAGCTGAACATCTTCTTTGTCACTACTGTTCTGCTGAAGCTAGTGCAGAGGCCTAGAACCAGCATAAACAAAGACCAGGCATAGAACCAAAAATGGAATATTTTAATTACTATATTTTATTCAGGAACAAAATAAAATTATAAATAGTCATAAACGATGAATGAATATCATTACACAAAGAAATTTTTAATCTTTAAAATATGATTTTACTACTTTTTAAAAAAATATATATTTTATTGATTTTTTACAGAGAGGAAGGGAGAGAGATAGAGAGTTAGAAACATCGATGAGAGAGAAACATCGATCAGCCGCCTCCTGCATATCTCCCACTGGGGATGTGCCCGAAACCCAGGTACATGCCCTTGACCGGAATCGAACCCGGGACCTTTCAGTCCGCAAGCCGACGCTCTATCCACCGAGTCAAACCGGTTTCGGCTGATTTTACTACTTTTTAAAAATATGTTTATATTGATTGGAGAGGGAGAGGGGGAGGGGGGATAGGTAAGGGGAGGGAGAGGAAACATTGATGTGAGAGAGATACATTGACTGGCTGCCTCCTGCACACACCCTGATCAGGGATTGAGCCTGCAACCTGGGCATGTGCCCTGCTGCGTATCTCCTTTCAAAACACAAGATGTTCTTAGGTTCACTTGATAGAGACCGTTTCTTTCAACTTCTCACGGAGATACTTTTCTAAGGTGTGCCATTCTTTATAATCCATACAGTGATTCATTGGAGCCTCTTTAAATGAATATTAACACTAAGGACATTTTTTAGGCCCTTCCCTGTGTTCTAAGCTATGAAAGAGAAATGGGTGGGGTAGAATTAAGAAGGAAAAAATTTTAAATCAGACTGGATTTCCAAGGGTGAGACATCTTGCATAAAAACACTGCAAGTGTTAAAACATCTTCAGAAGATAGCACAGTAATTCTCGAAGAACCAGATAAGCTTCATTAAACATGTGATTAAAATTATTACCTTTACTTTGGCTGAATATGGTCCTCAAGTTAACCATTTCTCTATCCCTTTCATTAAGGGGTACAAAGAAAATAGAAAGAACCATTAAGGCCCATGGAGCCACATTCCACCATGGTTAATCCCATTCTGTTTTTAAAATCTCTCTTTAGGCTTAATTTGACTGACCCCTTGGTCTTTGTATCCTAGCAGATTGAGGAGAGGGAATATTTTAGTAAAGGAAGAAGATATAAAAGAGATCTGAGGAAAATAGAACATGAGAGAGCCTCAGATACAGGGGTCCTCAAACTTTTCAAACAGGGGGCCAGTTCACTGTCCCTCAGACCGTTGGAGGGCCAGACTATAGTTTAAAAAAAAAAAAAAACTATGAACAAATTCCTATGCACACTGCACATATCTTATTTTGAAGTAAAAAAACAAAATGGGAACAAATACAATATTTGTATTTGCATGTGGCCTGCGGGCCGTAGTTTGAGGACCCCTGCTCAGATAGAAGGCAAGTGGTATCAAACATTTCATTTAACATGTTTTAAAGATTTCCTTTCTGTATTCCAATCAAATACATAATGTTTTTTTGTTGCTGTTTTTTTAAGAAAGAAAAGGTATTTTTATACTAGAGGCCCGATGCACAAAATTTGTGCATGGGGCAGGGAGGGGAGCCCTCAGCCCAGCCTGCACTCTCTCGCAGTCCAGGACCCCTTGAGGGATGTCCACCTGTTGGCTTAGGCCCAATCCCAGCAGTCAGGCCTGATCCCTCTCGCAGTCCGGGACCCCTCACTCCTTACTGCCCGCCTGCAACAGAGGCAGGAGAGGCTCTCGGCACCGCCGCTGCGCTTGCCAGCCATCAGCCCTGCTTCTGGCTGAGTGGTGCTCCTCTGTGGGAGCGCACTGACCACCAGGGGGTAGCTTCTGCGTTGAGCGTCTGCCCCCTGGTGATCAGTGCACATCATAGCGACTGGTCATTCCTCTGTTCAGTCGATTTGCATATTATGACTTTATTACATAGGATTACTTATCTTTCTTAAAAAGCTTAAAGCACATTTTAAAAAATTACCACTTAATATAGGAACTAAGGAAAAAGAGAAAAAAAATCTAAGAAAAGAAAGAGAAGGTCCAAAGGTAGCATTATTTCAAATGTATCTTATAAGGAAAGATAATGATGAAAATGTGAGTGACTATTTCCTCACTCTATTCATCTAGGATAACACCAAATGCAGTCTTAATGTTGATGCATCAGTGGACCCAACAAGTCAAAAAAGAACAACTCCATGAACACCTTGACTTGACTTAGGTCAAAGTCTGGTATGAAGAACACCCCACAGTGCACAGGAGTGCTGCTGTTTACTGAAGTGAGGCATCTAATAAATACCTGAGGGGCCTGTATCTATGTGGCAGGTTCCTTTGGGAAAACTAGAATAAACTTGTAGATGTCTAAAAGAAATCATTCTGGAAACCTAAGGAAGAAATGACACCCAAAATATGCTAACCCCCAACCAGAATATATCTATGTGCATTTAAGTGATAATGTACTTTGGTTGTACATTGTATAGGGCAGTGATGGCGAACCTTTTGAGCTCGGCGTGTCAGCATTTTGAAAAACCCTAACTTAACTCTGGTGCCGTGTCACATATAGAAACTTTTTGATATTTGCAACCATAGTAAAACAAAGACTTATATTTTTGATATTTATTTTATATATTTAAATGCCATTTAACAAAGAAAAATCAACCAAAAAAATGAGTTCGCGTTGTCACCTCTGACACGCGTGTCATAGGTTCGCCATCACTGGTATAGGGACTAGACATGCTGTCATTTGTTTAGTGTGTCAACTTGGAAGAGACAGCCTTGCCCAATATTTAACTTAAAGGAAGTATCACCAATGACTCCTGAATGAAAAGAGCAAAATTGGGAACTGAAAAAAAGTATTCTTTGTGTATTTTAGCTATATTAGGAAATTCAACAATAACTTTGCTGGAAAGTACTTTTTGAAATATTAATCATCAAATTTACAGCAGGAAGGTCCTGACATTGTCTACTCTAAGACTCTTTTACAAATGAGGAAGCAGAAGTCTAGAACATTGAGAGGTTAGCTCCAAGTTTTGTGGCATTTGGGGGGATCAGGCCTATATTCATTTCTTGGGGCTACCATAGCAAAGCACCAGAACTGGGTGGCTTAAAACAACAGAAATGCATAGTCTCACAGTTTGTGAGCCTAGAAGTCCAAAAAGAAGGTGTCGCAGGGTGGGTGCCTTCTGAGAACGTTTCATGCCTCACTCCTGGCTTCTGGTAGCAACAGACATTCCTTGGCTTGTAGACAGCTTTCTCCCAGTGTCTTCACATAGTCTTCACTCTGTGTATTTTTATGCCCAAATTTCTCCTTTATATAAGGTGACGAGTCATATTGGATTACCACCACCTTAATGACATCATTTGAACTTAATAACCTCTTTATAGATCCAATTTCCAAAAAATGATCACATTGAGGTACTGGGACTTTGAACTGTGGCATATTTTTTGGGGGGTGGGGGGTGGGGAGAGTAATTCAACCCACATAACAAGGACTACGGGAGAACTGTTCAGGGCCTGAACAGAATCCAGGTTCCCCAACACCATGCCAGCAGCTTTCTTATTTACAAGATTCTCCCTGCTACTGGCACATACTGCACATTGTGGGGTCCAGAGATGACAGGCCCTGCTTAGAAAGTCAGATATGACTTCTCCCACCACAATAAACTGTTATTTTGCAAAAGCCAATGACACCTTCAAAAATAAGCTAGGGGAAAACATCATCCCACTTGATCACTAAATGTTCAGCAATGTATTTCACCTTCCTCCCTCACAAAAATGCCAGAAATATTTCTGTAGTAGGCTGGCCCTCACCTCAAAGTGTCTACTGTTCAGAGAAGGAGATTATATGGAAACATAACTGGAGGAAGAACAAATTAAACTTATTCTCCTGTTTTGTGCAAGCCCGACCCTCTTACACATCTTAGCCTGCCCAGAAAAGGAAACGCGCGTAGAATTTCCTTTGGTGAGAAGAACCCTCAAGGGCCTTGGACTCCCAACAGGCCCTGGTTTCTTTCTGCCACCCAAGTTACACAGCCAGTGGCTGGCTAATTAACTAAGCAGGGTCAGAGGCAAGGAGGCCCCGGTTCATTCTCGTTAGTGCTTCATCCTGGTAGTGGCATCCTGCAGCGGCTCTGTTCTAACTATTCAATCATCACCCTGCTGCCTAAGCATTCTTGAGTCTGAAGATAATTGTCATACTGTCTCACCATTTTTCCATTATAAATTAATGACATCTGTATTACTGAGTCATAAAAAAGTCTATCCAAAGAACTGTACTAACAATTACATGGAACTGATTTCCCTAAGTGGCCCCTTAACAAACACACCCCCGCCTTTTTCCATTAAGGATCCTGATCTACAGCTGGCCTTGGAAAACTGGGAATTATGTTTTACTGCACAAGATCTAACAAGTTATTACAGTTTCAAACATTTTTTGAATAATTAAGGGCTGACAGAATTAGCCTGGATGTTGTTTTTGCTGTTGTTGTTTTTAACCCTCAAAGAGCTATTGCCTTAAGGAATAAATATTTCTCTACAGTACAGGACAAAGAGTTCAGTCGGGGCTGGAAGGGCGTGGGGCTGCACTAATCCAAACGTTTTTGCTAAGTAGGACACTAAGGCCCACACTGAAGTGAAATCAAAATCAATGATGAAGCGAACTAAATCAACACTTTATTGTTCCTTTCATTTGATTATTCAAAAGAAACTAAGTTTGAATATAGAGATTCAGGCATTACTCCATTCCAATAGAATTGTTTTTCAGACTAGAATCCTTTCAAAGGGCAATTTTTAAATGTTCTGAGAAACACTAGGGTTGAATGTTTACTGTAACTAGCTTGATGCTAAACACCATTTAAAGGACTATTAATTATCTCAGAGTTTAACGTTTTGTAAACAGTAACATTGAACGGCACTATTTACACCTCTGCCTGATCATTTTATCCCAGGAAAGATACAACAATACTGGTTTATTTTATAAGACCCAATCACCTTTCCTACCAGCATTCCCTCTATCAGCAAATTCATCCAAACCTATGATTGTAATGCTCATGTCCATACACATCAGCCCCTCAAGCCTCATTTCTCCTCTGTGTATAGGCATTAAATTTTTTACTGGGAAATCGCAAGGATTAAAAGAAAACACATGGAAAGTGCCTGGCACACAGGTCATCTGCCTTTCAGTTCCTCTTGCAGAACTTTTTCCTCTCCACTCCAGCAGCATCTCACTGCTACCTTTCTAATCGTCTAACTCCAACCCCCGGGAGGGGTATTTCTTTGCCTCTGAACTATATAGGACTTGGTATCCTATATACAACACACCCTCAATTAATTTCTACCTGCGCATTTCAAATAAAACATTTCTGTCTTATTTGCAAGACTGTATTAGACTCCCTATTTAGTAAAATAAAAAGTGAGGAGTTGATAATTTTGTTGCTTACGGTGCAAAAAGAATAAGCAACAACCAAATATGCAAACCTTCTTAAATATATATGTTTCTTGCACAAAAGAGACGCAAAAAAACAGCCAAATTATTCACATGTCAATCAATAGCTTTAACAGTGAATTTGCTAAATGTTATCTAATCATTTCTTGGTTCAAGAACCCACTGATTCCGTGATGCCCAACAAAAGAAAGCCAATCTCTACTTTTGGGGGTAAGAGCTCATGGGCAATTTGAAGCCACTCTTTCCATTCAACTCTATTTCCAGTTCTTCCCTCAGCTTCAGTCAGTCCTCTCTCTTCATAGTCTCACACACAAGCCATCTTCATTCCTATCCTCGGTGCTCATGTGTGCAGCATTCCCAAGTACATTCTGCTATTGGTCAGGGATTCAGTATACCCACTTGGGTACCAGTAACTCCACAGGCTTTTCTGACCAGTCCTAGTCACCACCTCCTCCTCTTCCTCCTCAGACACTATGTGGACAATGTGAACACTTCAGATTTTACATGGGGCCCGTGTTACTAGCTATCTTTTTCATATGTGCATGGCTTAGTCTCCTAACTAGAATATATTTTTCTTGAGGATAAGGACTACATCTTACTTATTCTTTCATTCAGTTATGAATTAAATATGTACAGGAGTAGCCACTGTGGAAAGCAGTATGGAGTTACCTTAAAAAATTGAAAATGGAACTGCCTTATGAACCAGCAATTCCACTTCTGGGAGTTTATCCAAAGAAACCCGAAACACTAATTTAAAAGAATATATGTACCCCTACATTCACTGCAGCGCTATTTATAATAGCCAAGATTTGGAAGCAGCCCAAGTGTACAATAGTAGATGAGTAGATAAAACAACTCTGGTACATTTACACAATGGAATACTACTCAGCTGTAAAAAGGAAGAAAATATCTATCTTTTAATTTCAAGACCATCACTCTACTACAGTCTATAGCAGCCGTGGGCAAACTACGGCCCGTTTGAAATGAATAAAACTAAAAAAAAAAAAGACCGTACCCTTTTATGTAATGATGTTTACTTTGAATTTATATTAGTTCACACAAACACTCCACCCATGCTTTTGTTCCGGCCCTCCGGTCCAGTTTAAGAACCCATTGTGGCCCTTGAGTCAAAAAGTTTGCCCACCCCTGGTCTATAGCAGTGATGGTGCGAACCTATGACACGCGGGTCAGAGGTGACACGCAAACTCATTTTTTTGGTTGATTTTTCTTTGTTAAATGGCATTTAAACATATAAAATAAATATCAAAAATATAAATCTTTGTTTTACTATGGTTGCAAAGATCAAAAAATTTCTATATGTGACACGGCACCAGAGTTAAGTTAGGGTTTTTCAAAATGCTGACACGCCGAGCTCAAAAGGTTCGCCATCACTGGTCTATAGTATACTATTAGAATGAAATAAATAAAAGTTTGTCTCATCACAGGATATTTTTAAGAAAACATTAATTTTTCCCCTTTTTGCTACGGTGTGTTTTGAATCGTTGGGAAGTAATTAAAATCTAATTTCATTTTTACAACATTTAGGTAGGTCTTTTTCATTTACATATCACCCAATCAATACAATAGAGCCTTCTTGATAACCATGGTTTTTGCTAATAGAGCTAACGAGAATAAACGAAATCATTAGTTATCCATGGCAGTACATGTTCTCTAAATGAATTAGTAAAGATGAATGATAAATGGTTGGAACTGCTGAATCATCACATTACCATACTGAAAATTCTTCAAATACCTCTAATTCTGGAAAAAGGCATACCAAACAGATACATTTTTAAATAGTTTTATTACATTTTAATTTGCATAGAATAAAATTCATCTGTTTTAAGTTTCTAGTGTGATGAGTTTTAGTACATTAATACAATTGTTCAATGTCACCATAATTTAGTTATAGAGTACTTCCATAACCCCCAAAAGTTCCCTCAGTACATTTGCCCACTCCAGCAATTATGCTTTTCTTTATTTCCAGGAACTATGGGAAATAGGAGACTGAGCTAACAACAAGGCATGCCCATAGCAGAAGATCCCGCCCAGATCCCTGGCCCTACTCCTCCCCAACCAGGAGCTAACTCTGACACAGGACCTCTAACAGGACCTCAGATGAGAGTATGACCCAGTGATTCTGGCATTTAACCTCCTCACCTCAAGTGAGCCTTCTTCCTCCAGAGACCATCCTTTATGGCTACACAGAAGTAAACTGGCTCTACTGCCCAGTTCTCAAACTGTAGCATGAAGGGAAATTAAACCAGCCTCAGATATAAAGGAAGAATATAAAAAAATCATGTATACTACAGCGAAGCAAATAGAATGCATAAACAGAGCTACACAAGACCAAGGTTGAAATAAATGGCATGGCTTAATTATGTTTCTATCAAATGCACAACATAAAAAAGGAACAAACATGCAAAAGCATATCCCAAATGAAACATCATGTGAAAAATAGGAACAAGTCATTGCTTCAGGTAACAGATCAACTTAGAGCTATGGGGAGAAAACTCATTAACTCAAGAGCCCAAAGACCAGAAATAAGACAAAATAAAATGAAAAAAGAGGACATGGCAGCCCTGATCGGTTTGCCTCAGTGGACAGAGCGTCAGCCTGCGGACTCAAGGGTCCTGGGTTCGATTCCGGTCAAGGGCATGTACCTTGGTTGCGTGCACCCCCAGTAGGGGGTGTTCAGGAGGCAGCTGATCGATGTTTCTCTCTCATCGATGTTTCTAACTCTCTATCCCTCTCTCTTCCTCTCTGTAAAAAATCAATAAAATATATTTTTTTAAAAAAAGAGGACGTGGCAGGCAGCATATAAGATGGGCCCAATGATCCGCACCTCTTGGTTTTCACACTCTTGTATAATCCCCTCCCTTTGAATGTGGGCTGGGTTTAATAATTCACATCTAATGATGGAATGTCATTTTCAGGTTAGGTTTTGAGGTTGGCTTCCACCTTGGGCACCCTCTCTCATTCTCTCTGAGGAAAGCCAGGTGCTATGTCATGAGCTGCCTTATGGAGAGGCCTGCATGTAACAACCAGTGAGCATAGGAGAGAGATCTCCTGCCAATATCACGTGAGGGAACTTGGAAGCAGATCCTCCCCCAATCAAACCTTGAAAATGCTGCTGTCCCAGCTGATACCTTGACTGAAGTCTTACTGAGAGAACCTGAGCAAGAGGCACCCAGCTAAACTATGCCTGTATTTCTGATCCATAGAAATTGCTAGTCAGAAAATTTTTGTTGTGTTAAGCTGCTAAATTTTGGGTAACTTGGTGAACAGGAATATTGAGATACCTAATGTGGGGAAAATAAGGAAACAAATTGAGAATCAAAATCAAAATCACTTAGGGATTAACAAATAAGTGAAAATAAAACAGATGAGAAACTGACAATCCTAAAAACTGATTTACTGACAGTGAAAAGGTTTGAATAATCATGTTACTATGGTTTGGATATCATGGTAGTATGGTCTGGTAATCATTTTTCAGTTTTAAAAATAAAAGGAACTAGGAAATTAAAACAATTAGAGAATAGCAATAAATATAGAAGACAAAAAAAATAATTTAATTGAGGGACCTATCCCTGAAGTAGACAACTTAAGTAATGGAACAAGCAGTGGGTATCAAGATATGAGACGATGTAAGAATCTCTCTGGAATGAAGAATGAGCAGAATTTGCAGACCAAAGCAGCATATGTTCCAGAAAAAAATTGATGCAACAATAATTCACACTGAGAGATATTTATAAAATATTTTCGGTATCCAAAGACAAAAAAATAAGTCTATATATAATGGAGGAAATATTGGGCTAGCTTTACATTTCTCCAGAGCAATATTCAATGTCAGGAGACACTGTTAAAAATTTTACAACAAAATTCTGAGAGAAAGAAAATATAAGCCAACTTATCATTCGAATATAAAGAGACATTCTCAAACATGAAAGAATTTAAGAAACACAACACCAACAGTCTGTTTCTGACAAAGCAGTGTTGTCTGAGAGAACTTTCTGCAATACCTACACTATCCCACTAGCCACCTGTGGCTACTGAGTACCTGAAATATGGCTAGTAAGACTGAACAACACCTTATCCTTTGTCTTCTGTCCTCTCACTTCCCAATTTTTGTTGATATTTTTATGTATTTCAGCTTTTTAATTCATTTTCTTGTCCTGTGCTATTAAGTATGGTAGCCACTAGCTTCGTGTTGTTCCCCTCTTTCTGAGCAAGGGGTCAATCAATACTAAGACTGAAATTAAATTTTTTTAAAAAAATGTTTATTTTATAAGCCATTTTTATCTTAGAATAATTTTTTGGATATAAAACTTAATGAGGAAAAGATATTTGAGTTTCAACAATTTCTTACATTTCAATTCAGCTTCTTTTTCAACTATTAAGATAAAAATCCACAACAAATCAACAAATGACAAGTACTGGTGAGGATGTGGAGGAAAGGGAACCCTAGTACACTGCTGGTGGGAATGCAGACTGGTGCAACCATTATGGAAAACAGTATGGAGTTTCCACAAAAAATTAAATATGGAACTGCCATTTGACCCAGTGATCCCACTTCTAGGAATATATCCTAAGAACCCAAAGCACCAATCAGAAAGAATGTATGCACCTCTATGTTCATATCAGCACAATTTACAATAGCTAAGATCTGGAAACAGCCCAAGTGTCATCAGTGGATGGGTGGATAAAAAAGCTGTGGTACATTTATACCATGGAATACTATGCAGCAATAAAAAAGAAGAATCTCTTACCCTTTGAGACAGCATGGAGGGACCTGGAGAGTATCATGCTAAGTGAAATAAGTCAGTCAGAGAAAGACAAGTATCACATGATCGCACTCATATGTGGAATCTAAGTAAACAGATGAATGAAGTGGATCCAGAGACATGGAAGCATGGAACAGAGTGCGGAATCTCAGAGGAAGGCGGGCGAGGGTGGGAAGTAATCAACCAAAGACCCTGTATGCATATATGCATAACCCATGGACATAGACAATAGGGTGCTGAAGGCCTGGGGTTGGGGGTTGGTTGGATGGAGGAAAAAATGGGACATATGTAATACTTTCAACAATAAAGAATTATTTTTAAATAAAAGATAAAAATACATTTTATGTTTTTAAAGTAACAGTTATAATATCCATTATTTAACAAAATTGTTTCTAGCTTTTGCTATAATCATTCTGTCTGTACACAGGATATACCCATAGTATTCATCTGGAACGATGTTCACCTAATGCTACAAGAGTTGTTTCCATAATAGATTTGGAATGATATTTTGTCACCTTTGAATTCTTCATAATGCAAATGGGTAATTTTTTATGAAACAAGTCTGTTTGCATGTTTCTAAAATAAGAGTGTAGGAGCGAATACTACAAGATGTTAAAAGTAATAGGAATATGGAATTTAAGAGTGAGAATATGGAAATTTTTTGTTTTGTTATGTGTTTCAGATTTTTTTAAATTTCCCAAATGGGGTTAATAAAGAAGTTTACAAAGAGTCTATAAGTTATATGGCATTGATTCTTATTTTGCATCCACAGTAGCTGACCACCCAGATTGTCCTCAACTTTCCTGGGAAGTAACCATAGTCCTACCCACTTGTCAAGGTCTCCCTAACTTCCAACCCCAAGACCAGGTCAAGATCTGGGCAGAGGCCTTAGTCAAGGGAAGTATATATCTCCCTAATTCTAGTACTTGGGTGGTTTTCTCTTGCTTCTACCTGACTATGGAGGTAACATGCCTTTTTCTCCAGGACTGACCCCTCTTCCTTCTCTCACTTCTCCTCTTTGCATACACTCTCACCGCAGCACACTTGGTAAGCCAAAGGAGCTCAAAAATCTCTCCCTTGACAGGGGCACCCAGCCTCAGAAGAGCATGGATCATTAAGGTTCTACAAAGAACAATGGGGCCCAGAACTGACCTTTGACTAACAGTCTTCAATGCATCTTTTCCCCTAAAAGACTTTTTTTGAGGGCAATAAAAGAAGAAGAATCGTAGGTCCCAGGATCCTCTCTTTAATCAATACACCTGCCCTGCCTACTTCCCAAGATAATGTGTTTTAATATGGTTAGTTATATAGTTAATAAAACTTTAAAAATTATAAATCACTAATAAGTAATCATTATTGGACAAGGGCAATTCTAAACCAGTCCCTTTATAAGACTGCAGCTAGCATTTTCAATCTTCATCAAAGTATACAACTTTCAGTAAAAGATCCTAGGCTTGAAAACTTTACCATTTTCTACTTCCAACTTGAGCAAAATACTCAACTTCACTGCCCTTCATATCCATGACCCGCCAACAGTAAGGTGTAGTTAACAGTACTGTGAGAATTAAACAGGATGTGTAAAAACACATATTAAATAGGATAATATGTGAAAATCTTAGTAGGTAGACAGTAAATGTTAGTTCCCCTCTTGGGCTGTCACAAGATCTTTTAAAAGAGAACGTGTAATTAAAAAAAAAAAATCATAACACACTTGAACTTCACATCATATGCAGCTGAAATGAAATACCTGAAAAGAATAGGAGGGAGCCTACATAATCTTAAAACTGGTTTGCTTCCCAGCTGGTATATTTACTATAAGTTTAGTAAATGATTACTACTAGCTAAGTTTAGTAAATGCTTACTAATTGCCAGGCACTGGGTTAGACACTTTTTCTGTAGCAATATTATAAAGGTTAACACTTATATCCCCAGCTTGGGGAAAAAGAATCAAGAGCCCAAAGGTAGAAACAGTGATGAGGTCCATCTGACTACTGTGTAAAACCCCAACAAGAATTCCCTGCAAAATAAAATCAGAAATCTAAGGCATACTGGTGGTCTCTTCAGAACCTAGGTAACCAAAATCAAGTTTTACTAATTACTCTTTGTCATGTGAAAATTCACATTAATGCCCTAATAAGATCTCTTATTATACTTCTAATAATATTACTTAGAACTTAAACTGAAGACTAAAGGAAAGAGCTAAGGCTCTTTTGGATTGGTGGAGGAGAATTACTAACAGTGCTGAAATTTGGAAAATTCAGCTTAAATTCGCTTAAAGAATGTCAACGTCACGTGGTACCCCTCACTTTTTTCAAACTGGCCTTTAACTGGTTTAAATTACTTAGTTTAAAATTGCCCTCAATGTTGAAGATGGATGATGGGTAGGTACATCAATGTTCATTATACTCCTCCCCTTTAATAATTTTTCATTTTTCCATAAAGAGTTTTTTAAGTCTATACACACAGCTCTCCCATGATCCCTGCATAGAGAGGCTGAATCATGTAAATTTATAGACACCCTTCTCTGGATAATTTTAACTTTTCCTAAAAATAAACATTCCAGTCACCACGAGTGAGGGGGCAGCAGCTCAGGAATGCACTGTCATGGCAGATGGAGAATCAGTCATTGTGGGAAGTGAAACAGACTCATGCAGCATTGGAGCTGATACAGCGACATCTGATTCCACTGGGCCATCTTTGAAAAAGTAAGCATTTCATCAGCTGTTGGAAGACTTTGCATACTGGCTAGCAGCACCACTTGGTGACAATTAAAAATACTAAAGCTACAATGAAGTTTCTGTAATTTCACACACTGGAGGAAGTACAAATGGAATGCTGAGTCAAAATCAAATATGCAGACTCATAGCTGACTAGTGACTTGCTAGAATGCATTCAGGGCTTCAGATTTTAAGATTCAATGTCAGATTGATGCTACTGAAGACTGGGTCCCCTCCTGACTCTGAAGGTAATCTATAGGGTAGATATTCAGAAATTCTGGTAGAATGATATGCTCTTTGATACTTTTCCTGATTATTGCAATATTATGGCTTAATTACCATAACATATACACACTAAAGATTGTGAGCAACCTACAAATGCCTCAACATGCACACCAACAATAAAACAAGTTGCAAACTGTTAAGCAGAGCAGTAATCATAAGCATCCTCATCTCCAGTAACCGAGAGAACCTTCTCAAGGGTCAGATTATTTCAGCTACCTCTTGGATGCCCCTGAGGCCTCCCTACAAACTTTAGGTACTCATTATTATGTTCTGTAAGAAGGCCTGTCTGTGGCATTGCCAAGAAGAAACTTTATAGTCAAGTCTCTAAACCATAAAACACTGCTGTATTAGTTTTTGGGGTAACCTATGCCCCTTTTTCTGACAACTGCCATGCCCAATAGTGGGCATGAGCACAGAGAGGCATCTGTGCACTAAGGGACACTGCCCGTGCCATAGTCATTGGAGCAAAGTCACCTCCAGAAGTTTGCTTATTGGGGCAAGGTACAGCAGTCTTGTAAAATATGTCATTGAAAGGTGAGGAGCCAACCTGACATACAATGTGCACAGGGGAGCGGAGAGAAGCCAGCAGAGAAAGAGTGACAAGGAATACCCAGAGACCAGGGCCCAGCTCTCGAAGAGGCCCACAGTGGAGCTGCCATGGGCAGCCAGAAGCTGTCTCCAGAACCTCACAAAGCTTAGTGCCAAGGTACTCTGGGACACTCCCACTACCTTATAAAGTACTCTGTTCTAGTTCTGGGAGTTTGCACAGGTTTGTTTCTTCCTCCAAAGAGCCTTGACTAGCACCAGCCCAGGAGAGTTCTTATGTCTCTAAATAAGGTACTAAGTTCTCTTGGGCAACTTTTCAGATTCTCACCTTCTGCTCCACAGGAATCTTCATCCGTTCATGAAGGAGCTGGACTACATCAGCAGTTTTCAATGTATTTTATGCTCCTCCTAGAACCCAGTTATATTCTGTGCAGAATCTCAATACATCAAAAGAATAGACAGCAGCTGAGCCACTCAGGGACAGAGATCTGGCTTGGGCCTCCATGGGAACCGGGCACTTTCAGGAAACACTGCTGGAAGCCCTGAGGGTGATGTTCTCTGGGGCCCATGGCTCTGCCTGAATACCTTCATATTAGTATTAAATAAAAAGAACTGCAAGTAATGTCTTCCACTACTGTTGTCTATGAAAAGGCTCAAATCAGGTAACAAGGAAGGTAAAGGAGAAGGATACTAACACTTTCTGAGTGATGACTCATTGCTAAAATGGACAATAATCCAAGAAGTGAGTTTATATTAATATTATTCAGCTAACCCAATTTAACGTGGATGCAAAAGCTCAGAACGACTGTCACTTCCCAAAGTGCACGTCAGTGTTAAGGCCCTGATTCAAATCCAGGCCTTTCTACCTCCAAATTATTTCTACTAGATAATATACAAAAAAAAAAATCTTCAAATAAAAATTCATAGAATTATAGAAATGTAGGACTAGGCAGGTCCTAAGAGACTCCATAATCCAAAACCTCATTTAATAGATAAAGGAACTATCTAACAGATAAAAGAACTATAGTAAGACAGCCACCAACAATTCCTCCTCTCCTTGGTATATGCACATGGCTCCTCCCATTAAGAGGTGGAATCTATTTCCTTTTCTCCTGACCTTGTTGGAGACCTAGGTCTCCTTACTGACCAAAGAATATGGTGGAAGAAACAGTTTGCCAGTTCCAGACACAGCCTCACAGCTTCCACTCCCATGTTCTCTGGGCAAGCCAGACACCATGCCATACGGGAGCTCAAGCTAGCTTCTAACGAATGACAAGACAACCTGTGAAGAGACGAAGTCATCAAGGAGAAGAATGGAACATGTGAGTGAAGTCTTCTTGAGCTCTCTAGCCCAGTAGTGACTTGAATGCATCCAAGCAAGTGACCCCAGTCAATGCCGTGTAAAGCAGAAAAACTACCCAGCTGGATCTTCTGACCCATAACATTATAAAAAGGCTGGTAACACAGCTATAGATCACTAACACAAAAGATGTTAACTGACCTGTCCATAGTCAAGAACCAATATCAAGGACTAACATCTAACCCTCTGACTTCCAGTCCCAGCCACCTGCCACTGTAGCCCACTAAGAAAACTGACACACAAATAGGGCACCCAACAGATTGATGCCTATGGCTTTGCCACAACATTCAATTCGGAAATAGATCTGAAGAAAATTACTGTACTCATTTGTTTACGACTCAACTATGCAGGGCACTCTGGCATCTCTGTTCCCCTAACCTACTGCTATTTAAAATTTGACACATTAATTTCTCATTGCAAATCCCCCTAAGGATAAAAACAGGCGATCATCAGCCTTGTCTGTGTCTAGTGCCTAACCTAGGGCCTTGCATGCCAGGGATAAAATGAAGATTTGCTAATTGACACCTCCCACATGAAAAGAATTAGACTAGTCTTCACCCCAAAGAATTATGAGACCAAATAAGATGCTAAGGCCAAGTCCCTCTAATACTATACAGAATGTCACCATAAAATAATTACTGAGGGCCCATAACATGCATAAAATGTTATTTCCCCAAACAGTTTCAGAGCAGTATGTCTTTTATTATTAATCTGATGCTCACAAGAAACCCTGTCAAACATATAGTGCTATTATTGAAGAAATGGATGCACAAAGAGGTAACAGGATTCACCCAAAGTCATATAGTTTTCACAAGTAAAATTACAATGTAAATTCAGGAAACCTGATTAAAAATTTGATGTTAACCCCATCTTCTGGAATTCTTTCCTCAAAAACCTGATGATCCAACTTTCAAGTACTATAAAAAACTAAACAAAAAAACAAACCTAGAGCAACATGAATGGGATATAGAGAGTCACAGAAATTGAGAACTGCACATGATCTCAACATTAATCCATAAAATATAGAGTTGGCCCTTGAACAACATGGGTTTGAACTTCGCAGGTCCATTTATACATGGATTTTTTTTTTAATAAATATGTAGTGAATTTTTCTGGTAATGAGAACTGTGATGCTAGGCTTGGCACATGCCTTGCCAGAACCTATATGATGCTATACCTTTGTGAACCAAACAGCATAACATTCTTTCTTAGCTCACACATGCCTATGTGAATGTGTAGGATCACTATTAAGAATTCATTACCTGCCCAGCCAGTGTGGTTCAGTGGTTGAGCATGAACCTATGAACCAGGAGGTTCGATTCCTGGTCAGGGTACAAGCCTGGGTTGCAGGCTTGATCCCCAGTATGGGGCATGCAGAAGCCAGCCAATCAGTGATTCTCTCTCATCATTGATGTTTCTAATCTCTCTCCATCTCCCTTCCTCTATGAAATCAACAAAAAATACTTTTTAAAAAAGAACTCATTACTTGATGTTTCTACTAGTCCTAAAATCAGAATTTATTGTCACATGCTACTCACATTTGTCACATGCAATAAAGTAGTGTATACATACACACAGTGGCCTAGTTTCCAATATTACTTAATCATGGATATTCCAAGGTTACTATCAGAGAAGCATCTGAAAGAGATAGGTGGACACTGTGCATATTTTTACATTATTTGGCTAACATATGGATTGCTGCACACACAGGCTATTTCAGTGGAATGTCATTTCCATGGAATTCCCAGGGATTGTACAATGCACGGATACTCTGTCAGTCCCCACCCCACCTCTTGATTCTTAACCTCCCATCTCCTAAACTAACAGTAATGATAACAATAAGGAAAGGTGAGGAAGAAGAGCAGTAACTGTAATAACACTGACAGCAAGAACTTGTCTCAGTCCCCCACAGCCTTGACTGCTAGGACCAGGGCTGGGATGGGGTCCCAAAGCTTTCTAAGGAGAAAGGGGGATCCTCACTCTCAGCCCATCAATTCTGGTTCCTGAATTCTTCCTTTCGAAAGAATGCCAGAGGCTGTCTGTGTCACTCTGAGAATGCTTTCTCTGAGGCCACTTGGGATAGTCTGGGTTGTTGTGATTGTTTTCTCCTGCTGCAGTTAATGGTGTTGCTTCCTGGTAAGAAGAACTGTCAGACAGAGCGATCTAAATATTCACAGGCATAACAGGCTATGGATGAGAGCATGCACACAACTTCCAGGCAAACAAACACAGGCATTTAGGATATCAGGATAATTTAGGAATGAGCCAGCAATTTAAAAAGCACTTCAGTTGCTGTGCTTCCTTGGATCAGAATGTCTGCGTTTACTTTACAAAACATGGAACAATGACGCCCTCTACAGCCCTCACAGAGAATCCAAGGAACTTACTGAGCTCCCTTATCTGTGAGAGATCCTGTCTACTTTCTGGCTAAAATTTATTTTTTACTCTAGAATAAATTAATAATATACAAAGTACATGCTTTCTATGAATGTTGGAAAAATTAAAGTACCAAGGTCTAACAGTAAAGTGTTAATTAAGATAAAACATAATAATGCCAAATAAATAACATTATTATACTGAAATAATTTACTTTCCTAAAGGACATAGAGACACAAATTCTACACATTGTCATTTTCCATTAACAAAAGCTATTTTCAAAACAATTACTTAAAATATTTTCAAAGTGGAACTGTGGACTCCTAAAAGGAGAAATAGCTTCAGATAAAAAAAGAATTTAAGAAATATACCACAAATTGAAGATTACACAACATTCTCTGTCTGGAACTGAAAAAAGACCAGTAAAAAATAATTCTAAGCCTGAATGACTTCCCTGTTCTCCATGAACCATGAGGGAAGAAACTTCTCAACTTTGTAATAAGAAGAGTGGGGGGTTCTGACACCTCACAAAATGCTCCAGATTACACAAGGCCTGTAGAAATACAAAAGCAGCAGCACAGGTCCTTTTTCTCAGGGAATGTGGCTGGGACAGTATGTTGTAAAAGCTTATGTACGTGTGTGTAGAAACTGGAGAATATATCTAAAATATGACAACATAAGCTGCACATAATGGGTAAAGGAACAAAGTGAGAGGGTAATAAATGTAGAAAAAGTTTGGATCATGTATCAAAGGAAAATCGAGTCACTGGTCAAGCCTGGACAAAGCTGATGGGCAAAGACTAAGAAAAAAAAAAAGGCAAGAGAACAGAAAGAGAGAAAACCACAGGCCATATGCTGCAGGAAAGGCAAATGCACCAGTTTCATAGGAATAGGTGGGCCATGTTCCCAGGTTCCAAGTTGAAAACATGGTCAAAGTTAAAGAGGGGAGGGTAGTTTGCAGAGTGCTTTAAATTGAGCTGGAGAGTCTGGATTAGATTTGATTAAACAAAAGGATTTACTCTGAGCATGTAAGCAGGAAAGCAACATGATGAAAATGGTGTTAAGAAACATTATCCTGTCACTTGTCTGGATGAACTAAAATGGCAGGACAAAAAAGGCATAGAGTTTAATGCAGAAATACAAGCAAGAAGTATGCCAAAGGCTGCATTTGTAATGAAGGAAAAGCAGCAAGTCCAAGATACTCTACAAAGGGTGGGTGCATTAATTAGATGATTATGAATACAGAACGACGACACACCGTAATTTGGCAAGCCCGGGATATGTGAGGATAGTACCAAGACGTTCAAAGCAAAAGTCAGTTTAGAAGAAAACTATGCCAAAGTGAATTCTTGGTTTGAGGTTTTAGGGATCAATTTAGGCAGAGACTTCATGGTGGCCAGTAGCAAGTTGAAGCAAAAAACAGAGTGAGAAGCCAGGGCTGTACTTAAACACTTGCTAATCATGCAGAAAAAGAATAGATGAGCTTATACACATGGGAAAGAAGTAAAAAAAATAAAGCCCAGAAAATTGCTTGTCTGGCCAGACAGGCAGAGAGAGTACTTGGAAAAGGAAGTTTTATTTCAAGTTCAACAAGAACTTTGTTTCAAAGTTATCAACACTCAGAGCAAACACCCTATTGAGTGAGAAGCTTTATGCCTGAGGCAGAATTAACTGGGTAACTGTTGGTAAACTATTATGAATTGTATTTCGATTCTACCAGGTAATCAACATACATTTAGTTGAACAGTTTCCAGCCTGCTCAAAGTCATAGAACAGATAACAGAAAGTGGGGAAAAAATAGCCTACTTTATTTTGAGCATGTCATCAACCACTAAGCAAACTCTTACTGATCATGATGTTTTTAAAACTTAAACCTCTCCAAGGAACACACAGAATTAAGAAGGAACTGGAATATGAACAGTTTAACTACTGGGAAAAGAAATACAGAGGTGCCTCTTTCACTTTGAAAAGTTTCACAAAGACAAATAAGTGCCTTTGTAAAAACAGTTTTAGGGACAAAGACTGCACACTCCTCAAATTCATTTCTAGTACAAAGTGTAACCATTTAAAACTTTTATGACTTATTCTGTTAGGACATGTCAGTCTTACTGTCTTAAAATTTAGTAGAAAGGCATTACCTAGAACTCAACTGATAGAAAACTATTTGCATAAATCTTTTTTCAATAATAATACACAAAATCAATGCATCTATTTTCAAATGAGCACAGATGACAAAATCAGTATCACATTCCCCTTTAGGTAACTGAAAACCTAAGACACAGGATTGAAGTCATTCATTGAGGCAAACCAGCAAGACAAAAGCCCATTTGCTATTCAACTTTCTTTCCGTGGAAGTTCAAAGCATTGCTCTTCACTTTTACTTTTATTATAAAGGGGAAATCACTGTCAATTCTCGTGCATATTTCTCTTTTTGTGGTTGTTCTAAGGAATGCAAAGACTAAGGTTAACTGAAATTCAGAGCAGAACATAAAACTATAATTGCTACAAAGTAGTGGAAAGAAAAACATAAATAGGAAAGATTCAGGGAGATTTTAAACATGTAAAATCTCTCCTCTCCTCATTAACATTAATAAAATCTGAAACCTGTTATTTTAGATTTAGAAAATGACTCACCCTTCCTACCCCAAAAGTCCAGCTCCCCACCCCATCCCAACTCCCACCCCCTAATAAAAAGTGGACAACTATCAACAGCAAAAGTTAAAGCTTTGAGTCTCCTGGAATGGGTGGGAAGGAAGAGGAGGGGGTCATTTCACATTCCCTGTGGAAGAAGACAAAGCCAGTCCACATTCCAGGGAAATCTGGCTGGTCCGAGTTTTTCCTAAATACAGATTGGCCTGTCACTAAGCCAGGCTCTGTAATCTTCCCAGGCTGCCATAGCTAGGAGCGCCAGGAATCCCTTCTAATTAATCAAGCCCTCTCAACAGAAATTTTCCCACCCACAATAAAGTGGACTGGGGGGAAGGGAAGCAGCAGAGCAAGCTTTGTAGCCAAAAGACATTTAGACTTTGGTATAATACCTAACTAATCCAAGAAAACAGATGCAGGAAGCAAAGGAAATGATCTACAGAGAGAGAAAATGAGGCAGGAACCTTTCATATTATTGCTTTGCTGGAACCCAAGTTGAAAATTTAAAATCATAGGAGTGAAACCTGGCAGCATTATATACTTTTAAAAATACCTTCAAAGCAGGGGATGGACCCATAAACTTTTCAGAGGTAGACACCATGCATATTAATTTGACACTTTGACAGTAATTTATTACTAAAGTTTATTTTCTTTTCATTAAAGCTTTGTGTTTTAATGGATAAAAGTCCATAATTAGGATTATTATATGTCATGTCTATTTCTTGCTTCCACTTGCAAAGGAAATGACCTTGCCTTGGCCTTACTAATTCACCCGCCCTTGCAGCCAGTTTAACCCAAGGTAACTTCATTGAAAGTTTGCTCTGACAAGGTGCAAGAAGGAAGTGTCCAGAGGGATTTTTACATTCTTGTGATGTCCAATAAAGCTGATACTAGTTATGTGCATCACGAGATATATTTATATACTGAAATCAGCATTTATACATAAATATTTCAGACTTTGAAGACAATGAGGTCTGTGTTGCTACTATTTAACTCTGCCATTGTAGCATAAAAGCAGCCAGAGACCATACCTAAACAAACGGGAGTGGCTGTTCCAATAAACCTGTTTTTACAAAACAAGCAGCTGACCCTTGGCCCCTTATCATTTTGGACTTATCATTTTGGAAAATCTAAAACACTGCAGTGCATATAGAACTAGAATTAAAATCACTAAGGAGCCTTGGGGAGACATGTCTGCTATCACCACTATTTTCAGCTGAGGAAGGAGTCGCTAAAGCACATATAGGATGTATCTCCCTGTCACAGCTGCAGTGGCTTAGAAGTCAAGAGACCCTGAAAGCTATGGTTCCAAGGACACTCGCTCATTATTGCCATTTCCTGGAATTCTGGCTTAACAGAGTGGAAGGCCAGAGCCAAAGCAGTTGGGGGGGGGGGCGGGGGGGCGGCGGGGTGGAGGAAGGGAAGCCCTCTTACTTGCAAGAAGGTCAGAAGACCTTTCTTCTTTTGAAGGATGTGAAGGGTAGATAATTAATACCATTCCAAGGAAAGAGAATAAACAACTGAGATGCAAGTGGCAAACTATTTAGTGTTCACCTAGTTTTCTGTTACTTTGGGAACTATGCTGTATCCAAGCAGTTTTAAACCCAAATAATCAAAAGTAGATGAATCTATCTATACAAAAATTTGCATAAATTAATCCCATTTAAATTTTATTTAGCCATTTAATTTTTTATCACAGTAATGCATGCACAGATTAAAATGACATCCAAAATAGGTTTCACCTGGCTGGTGTGGCTCAGTAGTTGATCGTGGACCTATGAACCTCGAAGTCGCAATTCAATTCCCAGTCAGGGTGCATGCTTGGGTTGTGGGCTCAAGGCAACAGACAGATGATTCTCTCTCCTCATTGATGTTTCTATCTCTCTCTCCCCCCTCCTCTCTCTGATATCAATAAACATCTTTAGAAACAAACGAAAAACCAGGACTCTTCTGTCCCATCTGGCTACCACCCCCACTGTAACTCTCACTGACCAGGTACGACCACACTGAAAATGTTACCTATTTGATCTCGTACTGACCACCATATTTCTAAATACTATGTTTATACTATGATTTCTTATTTCACTTTGACATACTTTCCACTGAAAATGCAGCAATGCCCCCACCCCCCGCCCCCTAACCACCCCCCACAGGTCTCCTTCCCTAGCCTTCCAAATTTTGGAGTTAACAATATATGAAATGTATCCTTGGTTCAGTTCAAAGTTGATCCATGCAGTGTAATACCCTAACTTTGCTATCTTGCACAATCTTTTGTTAGAGTTAAGGGTTGCATCATTCTTGTTTTAGTTTCTCGTATTACTATCACTAAGTTGTTCCCAAACTCTGATAAAATTAAAAAACAAACAAACAAACAAAAACAAAACCTCCTCTCAATACATTTAAATATATTAGCGATTTTATTCATTTTATTTTTTGTTGGAGACATCTTTCACGGAACTCTCCTGTTCCAATCAGTCTGCTTGCTCTGTAAGCAGGATACACATTTGACCATCATGGGACCTGCTTAGGCCCTCACCTGTTAAATTCCCTATTTCCTGGATCTCATATCTCACTTTTTCTCTGTTGACCCCCTTATTTTAGAAAGCCATGTCCTTCCTAAAATAGGATACATTAGAAGGAAAGTATTTAGACTTTATATCTCTATTCTACCTTAACATGTGATTGAAAGCTCAGCTGTGAAGAGAGTTCTGGGTCGGAAACCATTATCCTTAGAGTATGGAGAGGATTGGTCCACTGTCCCCAGCTGCTGCTGTTGAGAAGGCTGTTTTGAATCTGATCCTCTGTACAAGATCTGTTTTTTGGGGGGATCTTCTCTGTATTCCCAATGTTTTGAAATGTTAGGAGAATGTGCCTTGCTACCACTCTTTTTCATTGACTCTGTTGGGTACACACTCACAGCAACTTTCAAAGAGAAACGCTGTGTCCATAATGATGTAAATTTTTATTATATTATTTGATTTCCCTTTCCACTACTTTGTTTTCCTTTCTAGAACTCTACTTTTCATATCCTCTCACCTTCTTGTGATTTCTCCCCACTTTTTTATCTATAATCTTTTTGTTCTACTCCCTGAGCAATATTCCTCAACCATCTTCCCATAATTTACTGAGTTTTTATTTCTACTAAGCACTTTTAATTTTCAAGAGCTCTTTCCTATTCTCAGGAATTTCCCTTGTTTACAAAATCCTGATCTTGTGACATGGTTATAATTGTTCCCTTTATTGCTCTGAGAATACTAATTATAGTGTTTTAAAAGTCTTCTTTTGCTCCCTAGAATCTCTCTGACCCTCTGAATTTCCTTGTTCACTTTTTCCTCTTTCTCAAGTTTTCCTTAAATCTCTGGTGATACTCTTTTGTCCATTTATAATAAAGAACAGACATGCTGATCAGAAATGCTGACTGGAAACTTTGTGTACATGGGTGGGACTTATTGACTTCTGGGGTCTGGGAATCCAATGGGGACTCAAATATTTAGTTGGAGATCCCAAATACAGGCTCTACTAATATGAAACAAGTAGACTTTAGGTTAAGAAGTATGACTAGAGCCCTGGAAGTATGACTAGAGCCCTGGACGGTGTGGCTCAGTTGGGTGTCTCCCCGTGCACCAAAAGGTCACTGGTTCCATTCCTGATCAGGACACATTCCTGGGTTGGTCCCTGGTCAGGGTTCGGTTCCTGGTCAGGATACATGTGGGAGGTAGCATGGAAGTTGAACTACATATGTCAAACATCCATGTGACCTAAGTGATATATGCAGTTCAATGCACCTGACAACTAACACATTTTCAAGCACTTATGGAATATTTACCTTAATTTTACCAAAGTTATTATTAGAAAATTCCCAAATACTCAGAAACTATATAATAGAGATTTAAATAACCCAATGATCAAAAATAAAATCACAATAAAATTTATAAAATATTTTTATTTGAAAAGCAAAGTCCCTACAAAACAAGAGGGATACAATTAAAGTAGGAAACACTCAGAGAGAAATTTATAGCTTTAAATGTATATATTAGAAAATAAGAAAGGCTCAAAATCAATGACTTAAGTTTCCATTTTAAGAAACTGGAAAAAGAGGAGCAAATTTGCTCAGAGAAAGCAAAAGAAAGGAAATGAAGAAATCAATAAAATATAAAACAATTATACAAGAAAAAAATCAGTCAGAAGTTGGTTCTTAAAAAAAAAAACTAGTTAATAAATTCCTAACCATAATACTCAATAATTACTCCTTTGAAAATGCAAATCAAAACCACACCTCATCCTGGCCGGTGTGGCTCAGTTGGTTGAGCATAGTCCCATGTACCAAGAGCAGGGGTGGGCAAACTTTTTGACTCGAGGGCCACAATGGGTTCTTAAACTGGACCGGAGGGCCGGAACAAAAGCATGGATGGAGTGTTTGTGTGAACTAATATAAATTCAAAGTAAACATCATTACATAAAAGGGTACGGCCTTTTTTTTTTATTTTAGTTTTATTCATTTCAAACGGGCCGGATCCGGCCCGCGGGCCATAGTTTGCCCACGGCTGACCAAGAGGTTGCCAGTTTGATTCCCGGTCAGAGCACATTCCCAGGTTTCAATCCCTAGTAGGGAGCATGTAGGAGGCAGCTGATGGATGTTTCTCTCTCCCTCTCCCTCTCCCTTCTTCTCTCTCTAAAATCAGTAAAACATATTTTAAAAAATAACCACACCTCATACCTGTGAGAATGACTATTATCAAATAGACAAAAGATAAATGCTGGTGGGGATATGGGAAAAAAGGAACCCTGGTTAGTCCAGGATTGGTGGGAATGTAAATATCATACAGCCATTATGAAAAACAGTATGGTGTTCCTCAAAAAACTTTAAAAAATGAAACTACCATATGATCCAGCAATTTCTCTTCAGGGTATATATCCAAGGGAGATGAAATCACTATCTTGAAAGGATACCCCCACTCCCACATGCATTGCAGCACTATTCTCAATAGCCACAATATGGACACAACCTAAGTGTCTATTGATAGATAAATAGATAAAGAAAATGTGATACACACACACACACACACACACACACAGTGGAATATTATTCAGCCATAAAAAAGAAAATCCTGCCATTTGCAACAACATAGACAGATTTTGAGGGCATTATGCTAAGTAAAATAAGTCAGACAATAAGAAAGAAAGATACTGTTTGATCTCACTAATATATGGAATCTAAAAACATCTAACTCAGTGGATAAAAAGTTGTAGTATGTACATACAATGAATTATTACTCAGTCATATAAAAGAATAAAATCTCACTATTTATGACAAGTAAGGATGGACCTAGAGGATATTATGCTAAGTAAAATAAGCCAGTCAGAGAAAGACAAATCTCTATACATAAAACCCTAATATTCAAGTAGACCGAATGGCAGAACAACCAAACTGAACTGGTCACTATGACATGTGATGACCACCAGGGGATGCGCACGCAGAACATGGTGGGCATTGGCAGCAGGTGGCAGAGCACAGAATGTGGCAGGCATCGGCCATGGTGGGATGGTGGAGCAGGTGAGCGGGGGCACCAGACCAAGGCGGGACGCAGGTTGCTGTCATCAGGGTGAGCCTCTGGTGGTTACTGAAAATTCTTTGTTCTCTCGCACCGCGGTCTCGCCCGGCACTTGCACCTGCTGCCGGCACCAGCCCTGCTCGCACTCGCTGCTGGCACTGGAGCTGCCACTTGCACCTGCTGCAGATGCCCATCATGGCTCCAATTGCTTGGCGCCGTCAGTGGGTGCAAGTGGCAACTGCCAGACCCGATTGCCCCTCAGGGCTGCTCCACCTCCCACTGCTCCTGAGGGGTGATCGGGGCCAGCAGCTGCCTCTAGCACCCGCTGCCGGCGCCGATGCCACTGCTTACACCCACTGACGGCCCGACCCCACTTGCACCCACAGCTGGCACCAGAGCTACCGCTCGCACCCGCTACTGGCACCCGGTGCCAGACTCGATCGCTCGGCACTGTCAGCAGGTATGAGCAGCGTCTGCAAGCCCCAATCACCCCTCAGGGCTTCTCCACCTCCATCTGCTCCTGAGCAGTGATTGGGGCAGCAGCCGCCGCTAACACCTGCTGTCGGCGCCGGCCCCACAGAGGATGGGATGAGACTCGCCCCTGTGCCCACCACAGCCTCGTGGCCCACATTTCCTTTCAAGGTTCACGAATTCGTGCACTGGGCCCCTAATACCATATAATTTCACTTATTTGTGGAATCTAAAGAACAAAACAAACAAAATAGAAGCAGACTCACAGACACAGAGACAGACTAATGGTTGCAAGAGGGGAAGTGGGTTGGGAGGCTGAGTGAAAAAGGTGAAGGGATTAAGGAGAATAAATTGGTAGTTACAAAATAGTCACAGGGATGTAAAGTACAGCGCAAAGAATATAGTCAATAATATTGTAATAGCCAAAACCGGTTTGGCTCAGTGGATAGAGCGTCGGCCTGCTGACTGAAGGGTCCCAGGTTCGATTCCGGTGAAGGGCATGTACCTTGGTTGCGGGCACATCCCCAGTAGGGGATGTGCAGGAGGCAGCTGGTCGATGTTTCTCTCTCATCGATGTTTCTAACTCTCTATCCCTCTCCCTTCCTCTCTGTAAAAAACCAATAAAATATATTTTTTAAAAAATAATAATAATAATATTGTAATAACTATGTACAGTGCCAGGTGCATACTTGAAATACTGGGGGAATCCTATCTAATAAAAGAGGTAATATGCAAACTGACCACCACTCCAACACACAAGATGGCCGCCCCTATGTGGTCAAAGATGGCCACCACAAGATGGCTGGCAGGGGAGGGCAGTTGGGGGCGACCAGGCCGGCAGGGGAGGGCAGTTAAGGGTGACCAGGCCAGCAGGGGAGGGCAGTTAGGGGCAATCTGGCCGGCAGGGGGGCAGTTAGGTGTTGATCAGGCTGGCAGGGGAGTAGTTAGGGGCAATCAGGCAGGCAGGCAGGAGAGCAGTTGGGAGCCAGCAGTCCTGGATTATGAGATCAGACCTAAACGGGCAGTCAGACATCCCTCGAGGGGTCCCAGATTGGAGAGGGTGCAGGCTGGGCTGAGAGACCCCCCCCCCCATGCACGAATTTCATGCACTGGGCCTCTAGTCACTTTATAAAGTATACTAGAGGTCCGGTGCATGAATTCGTGCACCATTGGGGTCCCTTGGCGTGGCCTTTGGGGATCGGCCAAAACCAGCAGTCCAATGCCGCCTGTCACTTCTGCTCATCCCGGCCCTGCTGTGCCTGCCACTGCCGCCACTCTGTAGGCTCACTGTCCCTCCGCTGTGGTCTCTGGGCTTCAGTGGCCAGCCGTGAGCCCTGCGTCTGGCGCCCATCAGTCAGCTGAGCGGTGCTCCCGCTGTGGGAGCACACTGACCACCAGGGGCAGCTCCTGCGTTGAGCATCTGCCCCCTGGTGGTCAGTGCACATCATAGCGACCAGTAACTTAAGGCTTTTATATATACAGACTAGAGGACCGAGGCACAAAATTTGTGCAAGGGGCTTGGCCCTCACAGCCCCAGCTTAGTCCAGAAGGTCGTCCAGAAGGTCATCCGGATGGTTGTGCTGCCGTTGGGTCTAATGAGCATATTAGCTCTTTATTACATAGGATGATTTTCTAACCACTATACTGTACACCTGAAACTAATACAAAATAATATTGAATGTCAACATTAATAAAAACTAAAATTTAAAAAATAAAGTAAATAAAAACACTGAACTCACAGAAAGAGAGTAGAGTGATAGTTGGCAGGGGCTGAGCATTGGGGGAAATGGGGAGATGTTGTTCAAAGGTTACAAACTTCCTGTTATAAGGATCTAAACGTATAGCATGGTGATTACAGTTAACAATGCTCTACTGTATATTTGAAAGTTGCAATGAGAGTAGAGCTTCAATATTCTCAGCATAGCAACAAAATGATAATTATGTGAGGTGAATGATGTGTTAGCTTTATTGTGGTAAACACTTCACCATATATATGTTTATCAAATCGTCACACTGTACACCTTGAACTTAACAATATTATATGACAATTATATCTCAACAAACCTGGGGGGGGGGGGAGGGGGAAATCATCACTCCTTTGGAAGGTTCAAGCCTGGCCTTCAGAATGTTTGAGAACCTAGATAGCTTAGAGCTGGTATCCTAATGCCCCAAAGGGATAGAAGAGAAAAGGGAGTTGGGAATGAATCCATTCTAGTTAAGCCCAAAGTTGTAAAGAACTTCAACTTTCAGTTCTTCACACAATGCCTGACACACAAATAAGTATTCAATCTGTATATATTCTCCTATACTCTCTGGTTCATATGGACAAGTTTGTCCATAATTTCTTAGAATAGGAACTACTCAATAGAGCTTTTTCCTTCATTGTCATGAGCAGGGGTCCTCAAACTTTTTAAACAGGGGGCCAGTTCACTGTCCCTCAGACCGTTGGAGGGCCGGACTATAGTTTAAAAAAAAACTATGAACAAATTCCTATGCACACTGCACATATCTTATTTTGAAGTAAAAAAACAAAACGGGAACAAATACAATATTTGTATTTGCATGTGGCCCGCAGGCCGTAGTTTGAGGACCCCTGGTCATGAGAAACTGCAGCCTTCATGGAAATGCAAAAAAATAAAATAAAACATCTCCGCTCGCTGACCAAGGGAAGCAACATGGAAGCTTGCCATCTATACAGGGCCTTGGGAGGAGGGAGGGGAAGGGAGAAGAACCAAGAAATTACTAAAACACCAATCTTGTGCCAGACTCTGTTTTGAGTTGTAAAGTTATACTACACACAAGGTGGTGGAATCCAAAGCCGTGAAATTAATATAAAACCTAGTCCAAATTCATTGAAATGCCAAGGGCTCCAGCAGAAGTAAACTTGAAACTACTCAACTGCTCTGTGGGGCTCATAGGTCTTTCCACCCGGGTGTGTGTGCGTGTGTGTGTGTGTGTGTGTGTGTGTGTTTGTGTACAATTAAAAATTACACAATGAACAATCCAATAATTTCAGTGACCAATTTATTCTACACTTCATAAATAATAGTTGGAATAATAGAACAATCCAAAACAGACTGAAATAAATTTAAAATTATAAAGCACATAAAAGGAGGAAATGAAAACATGTTGAAAAAATAGAACAAGTATATAAAAAGAATTAGCAGACTTTGAATTAAAAAAATAACCAAACATATTCTCAAATGAAAAATGCAGTCACTAAAAATAAAGAGTAGATTAATAGATTAAATACAGATGCAAAGTTTTTAATAAACGAAAGGTGGTCTGATAAACAGCACTCTGAATGCAACATAGAGGCAGAAAAAGAAGAGAAACAGAAAAAGGAAAACAGCCAAGCAGCATTCATACAAGATTACTGGAACAGCATTCATCAGAGAAGGCACATGGTAACGACATCATTAAGTGTGCATGTCCCCTACTAACCATGACACTATGGACGTGCATAGCAATCTGGAAGGGTGAGATGTCAGATATTCAGAATGGCATCACAGTGCTTGGGGCTTTTAAGCCGCAGGATTAGGAAAGCACTGGCCTTTGCCTGTGTGATCAGAGGCAGGAATACAATCACAACGTGATGTGTAAAGTCTTTCATATAATGCTTCAGGACCCTGTGTATATCCCTATCCGGATAGCTTGATACTCATGGTTGGGGTAACTCCCCTGCTTCGCATGATCTAAGAGCTAGGTTCTAAGCCTTCATGGTACGACTGTGAGATGGGAAAGTACAGTAGCAGGATTTGCCACATCAGTGTGTATGGCCTGGAAATCAGCAGACCCATCTCTGGCATAATTAGGGGATGGGAGTCCAAGCTTTGTGGTTGACCAGGATTGTTTGCTCTACTGGGTCACAGCCAGTTTGGCAGAACTTTGCAAGGGCCCAGCCCTTTTCTGAGCAGACTGCCTACAGGGGCTCAGTCCTGGACAAGTTAATGTCACCCAGCTAACACATAAGAAACTATCCTATATAATAAAAGTCTAATATGCAAATTGTCCCTTAGGCAGTCGTTCGACCAGGAGTTCGACCGCTCACTATGACATGCGCTGACCACCAAGGGGGCAATGCAGAACATGGAGGGCATCAGCAAGGCAGCGCTGGCAGCAGGCAGCAGTGGAGGCACTGCCGGCCCTGAGAGGCCCCAGCAAGAGCAGGACCGCGGTGGGATGATGGAGCAGGTGAGGGGAAATGGAGGTGAATGGCAGCGACCAACCTCCTGTGGCGCCCGGGCGGGGGGCTGCAACCTCTCGCCAGCTACCTGGGGGCGGGGGTGATGGGACAGAGGTGCAGTGAGAATGCAGGGGGTCCACCGAGCTCGCTCTCACTCCCCCTGTTACCCTCCCCTGGGACACCAGGACTCACAATCCAGGGAAGCCCCCACACTCAGGTGCCAGATGCCCACGAGGAGCCCACCCCGCACCTGCACACCCTCTTCCGGGTGAGCGGGCCACAGCTGCTGGGACCACAGGAGCTGGTCGGGCTCCCCATGGGTTCGTACAGGAGCCAGTCTGTGAGGCCAGCCGGGAGAGAGCACGCTGCCCACCCAGCTTTTATGCAGTGCCACTGGGCGGCCCAGAGGCCCATGCTGCGCTTCCCCCCACGGCGTCCAGCTGTGCTCATTGCATCTCCGCTTGGGGACTCAGGCACCGTGACTCAGGAGGAGGGGGGCTTGTGGGGGCCCGGGGGCCCAGGTGCTTCCCAGGGCCCAGAGGTCAGCTGGGACCTACCCTTCCACACCAGATGCTCGTGCTTCGATCGCCAGCCAAGCCTCGGGACCATACCCGTGCACAAATTTCGTGCACCGGGCCTCTAGTTTATTATATGAGACTATCCAACAAACTCCGTATAAGAGTTTCAAGTTCTACTTGGCTGAAACTGAGATTATGCAGGGGGAGAATAAAGAGGCGCAGTACCCAAAGAGAAAATGATCAAGATTTTCCACAACAAATAAAAAACTTGAATCTTTCAAATAAAGATGTATATCGCATCCCAAGTCAGATAAATAAATGCAAGTCTTTCTCTTGAGATTTAAAAGGAGAATTGCAGAACATCACAAAGAGAAATAAAATCTTAAGAGCAACCAGAGAGAAAAGACCAATAACCAAGAAAGGAATCACAATGAGGCTGATAGCAGATTTCTGTGGTAACTAGTCTCCACAGATTAACCCGCCAAGCTTCTCCTTCTCTGTTAAGTGCATACTGCTTCTCATATCAAGAGGTGCTGCTTCCCTGGGGCTGGATTAGAATGCACTGACCAACAGAATGCCAAAGAAATGGCATCTGAGACTTTGGCTGCCTTAAGAGGACTGGCAAATTACACTTCTTTCTTCTTGCAACTCTTACTGTGGGATACCATCTTTCAAATCTCGGCCACCAAGGTAGAAGAAGCCTAACCCGTGCAGAGTAGCCACACAAATGAGAACTAGAAAGGCAACAATTTACATTCCCAAGTATGATTCCACATGCAGCCAAGTATTAACTGTGAGTAGTCATCTTTGATGGTCTATCTGAATTGAGTCCCCAGATAACTGTAGCCCCAGGCAACATCAAAAAGAGAAACGGCACCACTGATACCAGGCAACTTACAGAATCATGAGAAAGAACAAAATGGCTCATTTTTTAAGACACTAAATGTAAATTTTAAGTTGATAATTAAAACATTCTTCAGTTGCAATAGTAGATTCCAGAAAATAATAGAAAAATATCTCTAAAGTGTTGAGTAAAAATAATGCTCAACCTAGAATTCTATAACAAATTATATAATTTTCTAGAGTAAGATCAAAACATATTTTTGGACAAATAGTGAAAGTTCACCACTTAATAATCTCTCACAGAGAGAAATACTACAGAACAATTGGTATACCAGTAAGAAATGACTATAAGCAATAAAATTTATAAATATGTTGTAAATCTAAATAAGCATTGACATGCTAAAAAGATACAATTATAATTTTAAATAGTATCTGACCTGGTTAACTAATTTGTCTATTTTGGTGTTTTGAATTCATACTAAATAAAATAGTAGCATAGAGAAAATGCCCTTAAAAATGAGCCAATATATATGAAAGCATCTCTGAGACCTTATACCCACTATTTATCAGTTCTTCCCACCTCCTTCCCACATACACAATCCTCCCAGCGTCAAACATTAAGGGATAGAGAAGAGACACTTGTAAGAGAAAAGCAAAAGAGGGCAGCCAGGCAAGAGAACCCTCCCCTGGCATTCACCAGGTGCAACATTCGATGTCTACTTTTTCATTTTCATCTGCTTGTCAGAATAAAAAATTATGTCATGAACATACAATGTGAATGATAATTTTTAAATTAAGGACTAAGTAATGCCTTTTGGTCAGAAGTCAGCAACTCCTATAATCATATAAACTACAAATTTTCTCCCCCTTTTCATTCTAAACATGAAAATTTTCAATCCCCTATTTAAAGTTTTCAGTAGAGAACCAAATTTAAAGAGTAGAAGAAAAGTTCAGAGCTTCTACTTTCAATTAACATAGAACTTAGCTATACCAGAAAGTGATTAATCATTTTAAAGAAGATTATTAAGCATTACTTACTTTAATAGCAAATTTCTTTGATGCCATGGCTTACTGATTCCAAAGTAATTACAGACCTTTAACAGAAGAAAAAATAAAGTTAAAAGTAAGTATATCAAAAATCTCTAACTATTTGAATATTACACGGGAGAAAAGTTGGCTGAATAGTCAAATATCAATTGGTATTTGCAATATGAAATGTTCACTTATAATGAGTTTTAACAAAAATATTACATTAAATTAGTAATTTTAAAACTTCCCACAAAGAAAAGCACAGACCCAGATATATTCTACCAAATGTTTAAAGAAGAATTAATATTAATCCTTCACAAACACTTTAATAAAACGGAAGCATAAGAAAAACTTCTCGAGTCCGAGGGGAGCAAGTGAGCTGAGTGGCTATGTGGTCACGTCTTGGAGACCAACAGCACTTGCAGCAAGGAAGGCTGACAAACTGATTCAAGAGCATTCTACCTCTCAATCCTATAAATAAAGAGATAATATGCAAATTGACCCTTACTCTGTCACACCTTCACAAGATGGCTGTACCCACTGGAGGTGGGGTTCCCATAATGAGCGATCAGCAGGGATCTGAGGCTGCGTGGCGCTGGGACGGGGAACCTGAGGCTGTGACCCCCACCCATTGGGGATTGACGGGGGACCTCAGGTCACACCCCCCTGCCCAGCAGGGCTTGACAGGGGACCTCAGGCTGCGCCCCCCACCCTGGGGCCAGGGGACCTGAGGCCATGCCCTGGCGCCAGGCCTGGGGACCTGAGGGTGCACCGAGGGACCTGAGGCTGTGCCCCTTGCCCGGCACCAGGCCGGGGGACCTGAGGCTGTGCTCCCGCCTAGCGGGGCCTGATGGGGGTGGGGCCGGCCGGGTCTGGATCTCGCCCAATGGGGGTGGGGCCGGCCGGGTCTGGGTCTCACGTGACTTCGAGATGCATGCGGGTGGGTGGGGACTTGACTCTGGGTCCCATGGCATGCCCCAGACTCTGACAGGAGGAAGATTTTCATATACATCTTACTAATTTTCTTTCATCTCTGACACTTCTATTATAGAGAAAGGGCAAAAAGCAATATTTAAATATTTCCTCTAATTAATTCCCTTTTAATGTGCACGAATTTCATGCACTGGGCCACTAGTATGTACATATTTTTTCATTTGTTTCTACAATGCCTGGAACCTCAAAAAAAATCACAATTTTAGGACAAAAAGAGGCTTTATAATTACTTCTACTCCAATCATGCCATCTATTCCCCAATTGAGAACCTGGGGATAGGGCAAGGGTCTCACATCTGAGAACCAAGGGCAAGAGAAGATCTTGTCAGCTCACTGAGGACAAACTAGCACCATCTGTCACCTGCAGCACTGCCAAGGTCAATTAGGCACCACATTAAAAAAAACTGAAGTAGAAAAAAAGCACATGACCATTTTAATTTTATAGAGGCAGATAAAAATTTAAGAAAACATTAGAAGTCTAAGAATAAAAATAAATTTCTCATCTGAATAAACCATTTATAAAAATGTAGCAAATATGCTTAATGGTGAATCTTAAAAGCAATTTCCTTGGAACAGGTAGAAAATGTTGACTTATTAAGATATCATTAAACAATTGTAAAATATCTAGAAATAAATTTAGTATGATATGTGCAAGAAGTCCTCAAATTGATCTTCAAACTTAACGAAATTCCAACCACAATCTTGAATGGGGAATCTAAGGAGGAGGAAAAAAAGACTTGCAAAAAGAAAAACAAAGGAGGGGGTTTGCTTACCAGACATAGCAAAACTATTATAATGCAATCCTATATAATAAAAGGCTAATATTCAAATAGATCAAACGGCAGAACAACCAAAACAACCGAACGACTGGATAACCGGTCACTGTGACGTGCGCTGACCACCAGGGGGCGTGCGCAGAATATGGCGGGCATCGGCCGCAGCAGGATGGTGGATCAGGTGAGCAGGGGTGCCAGACCAAGGCAGGGTGCTGGTCGCTGTCATCAAGGAGAGCTGGCCCCGCTCACATCCGCTGCCAGTGCCAGAGCTGCAGCTCGCACCAACTGCCGGCGCCCAGCACCGGTCCCGATCGCACGGCACCATCAGCGGGTGCAATTGGTGGCTGCCAGGCCCAATTGCCTTTCAGTGCTTCTCTACCTCACCCTGCTCCTGAGGGGAGATCAGGGCCAGCAGCTGCCTCTCACACCCACTGCTAGTGCTGGAGCCGCTGTTCGCACCCAGTGCCAGCACCGGCCCTGCTTGCACCCACAGCTGGTACCAGAGCCACCACTCCCACCTGATGCCGATGCCTGCTGCCGGTCCCAATTGCTTGGCACCATCAGCGGGTGCAAGCGGCAGCTGCTGGCCCTGATTGCCCCTGAGGGCTTCTCCACCTCCCCCTGCTCCTAAGGGGCGGTCAGGGCAGCAGCTGCCGCTCGCACCCACTGATGGCGCCGGCCCCAATCGCTCCACACCTTCAGTGGGTGCAAATGGGGCAGGCGCCGTCAGTGCATGGGAGCAGCAGCCAGAGTGGGGCTGCCGGCAGACAGGGGATTGGGGGCCATGGCAGGAGGGGCCAGGCAGTGGCATGGAGGATGTGCCGAGACCCGCCCCTGTGCCTACTGCAGCCTCATGGCCCACAGTTCCTTTCAAGGTGCACGAATTTGTGCACTGGGCCCCTAGTCTTCATATATATATATATGTGTGTGTGTGTGTGTGTGTGTGTGTGTGTGTGTGTATATATATATATATATATATATATATATATATATATCCTAAGTATATAAAAGCCTAAATGACCGTTATGACCAGACGACCAGTTGGTAGCTATGATGCACACTGACCCCCAGGGGGCAGATGCTCAACACAGGAGCTGACCCCTGGTAGTCAGTGCGCTCCCACAGCCAACTTCCCATGGCCAGTCAACCTCCCACAGTACCTCCCCCCGACCGGCCAACCTCCCGAGGTCCCTCCTCCCGGTCAGCCCCAATCGGCCCTGATTGCCAGCCAGGCCAAAGGACCCCACCCATGCACGAATTTGTGCACTGGGCCTCTAGTCCTTTTATAAAAGCTGAAAAGCATGAAGTCTAAATACAGAAAGACCATTTACCAGGGAACCTGGGGACAGCACACACTCCGCTCTCTTCTCTTACTGCATGCACACACTGTCATCTGGGCACAAGGGATGACAGCCAAAAACTGTCCCACGGGAAGGTAAAACCATTATTTGCTAGGAGATCCCAGACCTGGTTATCATAAAGGTTCCTCCACAACCATAGCCTCTTCAGGTATCTCCTCTCTCCATCCCTGCACTTCTCCATCCCAAAATCCATCACTAGAGGTACTTAAGCAGGAGTCCCCTACTCAAAACTCCTCCAGCATCAAAGGCCCTCTGTCAGCACCTGCCGACACCTCCATCTCACGATTCAGGCACCTTCAATGCTTCCACATAGCCAAATTCTGACATGTGTCCTTGAATATGCTGCTCTGGCTCTCCCACCTTCTCCCAGGCATGCTGCACTACAGGATGTCTTCTCTCCTAAGGCAAGTTATCCTCGGCAACCCAACTCAGATGCCACCTTTCCTTGGAGCTATCCAAGAATGTCCAGAGTGAACGGCTTCCTTTTCCAGGCCATACCTGCATCTTCCACTACCTCTACTTTCACACTTAGCTCACCGAATTACACATAACTCAGGTCCTCAGTCTCTCTCCCCTGACCATAAGCTTCCTGAGGTCCATTCTTATCCTCTTTGATACCTGATGCATGGCACAGGTATGCATCAAAAGTTTGCTGATTTGAGTCTGTTGTGGCTACTAAATAACAGCTACAGACTCTGTTATTATCTTTTTAGATTTATACCTATCTATCTAATGCATCTTTACTGTCCCCAAATCCCACATTAGGATTTCTTAAAAGGAAGTCAAAGCACTGAGCCTATTTCAACACATACTAACACTTAAGCTATATGTATCATGAAGCCAAAGTTGAGAAACATATAAACATGCCAACAGAAGATCAAAGTGCTTTGTATTGAAAAAAATAGGCAACAGATCACATGTGTGATTTAAATTTGGGCCATAAATGTGAGTTCTTCAGTACATAATTTCTTTTCTCTTTAAAATACTGATATTCTAACATTCATTTTAATAAAAAAAGATATTATTAGCTTCTGTATTAGGTTTTAAACCTGGGAACATCTTGAGGTTTTTCTAGACTTGTTTTATTGATCACTAGAAGGTAAATGTGTACACACACAACAAGCAAGTATGCATCTTAAAAAGTTACTTTGCTGGGCCCTTAAAGTTGCTTTCAGGAGGGAGCAGCATGCTCAGTGCCTGGGGTTAAAAAGCCTTGCCATCAGAGCTGCCAGGTCAAGTCTAAATTCAGTGAAATTTTTATTTTATTGCATGTTTTTCAGAAGATCAAGACAATCTCCAAAAAGGTCAATTTTCCAAATATCTAAAAGCATACAACTTGCATAAGCATGCTGACAAGTTAAAGTACATTATAAATCTCACAAAATACTAGTCTCATTCTCTATTTCATCATTCCTGAACCCACTTTCTCTGGCCTGAAAACAGGCATTCTTTCACAAAGAGGAGACTTTGACAGAGTAAGACCCCACCAAAAATATGTGTGCGTGTGTGTCTTTAGTAGAAAGGGAACGATCCTAAGATCTTTAAGAAAATTAACTTGGGGAGGGAATGGAAGTAGATTAAACAACGTCACATGATTGTCCTGTCATTTAAATACAAAGCAGAGATAAATTCTAATAAAGAAAGTCAATGACCTTCTAGATTATTTGGTGGGAAAATCCAATGCACTCTGAAATTCACATTTGTCTTCCTTTTAGCGTTGTGGCCTGGGTGACAAAGCCAAAGCAACCATTCCAGATTAAGAAGTCCAGAAAATAACTTCAGATTTCTAATCTCTGGGTTTTATATTTTATCAAAAAAATTATTATACTTCCTCCAATCATTTTTAAAAATACTTTCATTGGCTATGGGAGCAGAAACTGAAAACAACAAAGGCTGAGAACTTCTGAAGAAATAACTATAACTCAAGAATGAGAAATCATTTCATTCCCTTTTCCCTATCCAATTTTATCACCAAAAAGAAAAAAAAAGTACCAAGGAAGGAATTATAAACTTTAACAAAATATCAAGGAAAAATGACAAATGAGCAAAGATCTTGCAGGTGACGGCCTAGATAAACTTTGAAAAGGCAACTTCAGTGTAAAAAGAACCACCTTTTCCTATTATTGACATGGTAATTTTGAAAGCCAAAGCCAGCTTATAAAAATAAGAAAAACAAAATAGAAACAAAAAACCGAGAAGCTCCAACAATGAAGCAGGATAATGCAAAATGGCAAAAAAAAAAAAAAAGGTGTTTTTTTTCCTTTGTCTTTAAATGTTGGTCAAATATTGAAATCCTCTATCATGATTAATTTCACAGAACAGTCACTCTATACCCTTAACTCAGTCAGTTGACCCATGATCTGGGCTTCCGCTTCCTGATGTACCCACAGAAAATCCCCACCCAGAACTGTATAGGATGCTTCATAATAGACAATGTCTACTTTTTAATATTTGTCAGAAACAGACATAGGAACCACCACGTGGGGCAGTAAAGTCCTCAAATTCTAGTAAAATAGACATGTGTTCAAATTCTGCTCCTTCATGTGACCTCTGACAGGCTATTCAACTCCTCTAAGTCTCTGTGTAGTTTTTTATCTCAAGGGTCCTGTGAGGATTATGTGAGATCAGATATGCAATATTTGGCCCAGTGCCTGGACACAGTGAGTGCTCAGTCTCTGTTAACCATCCTATATAATAAAAGGCTAATATGCAAATTATCCCCTCAGGAGTTCGACCGACCAGGAGTTCAACCGCTCCCTATGACCACCAGGGGGCAGCGCAGAGCAAAGGAAGGCCCTGGCTGGCAGTTGGCAGCTGGAGAAAGGAAAGCCCCGGTTGACCCTGATCACTGGCCAGGCCTAGGGACCCTACCCACGCACGGATTTCATGTACTGGGCCTCTTGTAGTCATAAACACTGAGAGCACAAGAAGACAGCACATAATCAACCCAAGACCCACTCTGATAACTACTGTTCTCCAGTCACTTCACCACAGAAAAATAATCATTAATGCAACTGTCTTAAAATCTAATCCTTTCAATGAAAAAACTCTAGAGATGGAGAACAGATCATTGATTACTGTGGTGGAGTGGTGGAGGGTCACTACAAAGGGTAGTAGAAGGAAATTGGAGGGTGGGGGGCGGGGTTAATGGCACTGTTCTGCATCCTGATTGAGATGGTGTTTGTAACAATCAATGCATTGGTCAAAACTCATGAAATTTATACATAAAAGAGTAAATTCTATCACATGTAAATTAAGATTTTTTTTTAAATTGCAAAACAAAAAATCCCAATCTTTTCTAACTGTGTACTAAACCAAAATAATAACACAATTGAGCTTTTAGGTGCCCAAGATACTGTAACTGCAATATTCTATATATTATCCTGTAACTAACATAAGCCTATCCAATTTTAGTTACCAGCTGTGATTTATTCAAGCACAAAATGTCAATACCATAATAAACACAAGGCACTGCTTTGCTACAATAGAAGCAAAAAGACTTTGAAAATGTACAACATCAATCAACATTCGATATAAGTGGTACTCTCCATTTACTGACAAAAGGGAGTTTTATAACATTAGGCTTAACTTCATAGATCTCTATTTTGCTGCTTAATGAGTAGGTTACTTAAGGTGCATGAGTTATTAGTATCAATCCCTAAGTAGTAATATATAAATAGTAAACTTTAAAGATTTAATAAAGCTTAAAATGGCTAGACATGTACACATCAAGAGAGACAGCCCACTAAAACATCAATGCATACATTTCGCCTTTTCAAAAAGGCCATAACATGTTTCACTCAGAAAACAATTCATATATTGCACAAAGGTAAAGTCCCAATACAAACACATTTTATCCCTATCACCTCCTGGTTACATTGTAGGTAGAAGATTTGGCCACCAAATAATTACTTTTTTTTTTCCAATTCAAATAAACTGGAGAAGAACAAAGCAATGTGAAATTAACACTATGAAAATAAAAACAACCCAAGAGTAGCCACTTAACTGGTGAAGGTATAAACAAATTACTGTATATCCAGGCAATGAAACACTGCCCAGCAATTAAAAAGGAACGAACTATTGATACTTACAAAAACAAAGATGGCTCTCAATTATGAGTGAGAGAAGCTCCTCCAACACCCAACCACCCCAAAAAACAGCTCCTACAGTAAGATTCCATTTAGATAAAATACTAGGAAATGCAAACTTATCTAGTGACAGAAAGCAAATTAGTGGTTGCCTGAAAGACAGCAGCCAGATAAATAAATAAATGAATGAATGAATAAACGAATGAATTAATGAATGATAGGGGCCTAAGGGATTACAATGGACAAGAGGAAACTTTTGTGGGTGACAGATTACTTTGATTGTGCTGATGGTTTCACTGGTATATACATGTAAAACACATAAAATTGTACAATTATAGCTCAATAAAATTGTTTAAAAAGAAAATCATTAAAAAAATACATCTTCCTGGCCTGGTACAAGTATACCTCAGAGATAACATGGGTTAAGTTCCAGACCACCGTAAGAAAGCACGAATTACAATAAAGCAAGTTGTAATCTTTTTACTGGTGGAGGGTATTATCTTCCATTCATAAAAAACCCAAGATCTGTGAAATGCAATAAAGTGAACTTCAATAAAACCAGGTATGCTTTTATGTGAAAATCAGAAGCAATGAATATTGCACTTATGAAATACTGTTCTTCCCTATATTCCCAGGATATAAGTATTCAGTACATTTTGCAACACTCACATGTGTCTAAATAAAAAACAACAGGGTCTTCATTCTGCTTTCCCCAATGAATAGATGGAGGAAGAAGAGACAGAAAGGCTGGACAACTCGCTTAGGACATAGAATAAATAAATGCAAGTTGATTGATTACTGAGAAGGTGATTCACCACATTCCCAGTCCGATTATCTTAACTGCCTTCAAATTCCTAATTAAAGTAAAATCATGTAAGGGAGATAAAAATCTAACATACAACAATGTGGAAAATGTAAAAGTCATTTGCAGTTTCTCTAATACAGAGGTTCTCAACCTTCTGGCCCTTTAAATATAGTTCCTCATGTTGTGACCCAACCATAAAATTATTTTCGTTGCTACTTCATAACTGTAATGTTGCTACTGTTATGAATCGTCATGTAAATATCTGATATGCAGGATGGTCTTAGGCGACCCCTGTGAAAGGGTCGTTCGACCGCCAAAGGGGTCTCAACCCACAGGTTGAGAACCGCTGCTCTAATACCTTACTGGTTCCTTAATTCCAACCACAGGTCTCAACCTCTGCTGACATTGGGTTGGAATCTTTAAAAAAAAAAAACCTACAAAACTCCCCAGGTAATTTTCATGAGTAGCAACATTAAACTCCTGAGATAAATCAGATTTAGACTTCTCATTAAAGCAAGGCAGAAGAAAGCAAGGTGCCAAAAAAAATTTTTGATAAACCATGGCCCAAAGTTTTTCAAATCAATATTGAACTGCTGAATATATGCAGGCCAAGATTTAATAAATTAAAAGTAAAAATATGCACATAGGTTTTTGTCAGAATAGAATTTACATCACAACATACCAGACTGACAAATTCTCTTCAACTTTTTAGAATGCTAAATTGGAATATATTTTAAATATATATATATATATTTTAATTGATTTCAAGAGGAAGAGAGAGATAGAAACATCAATGATGAGAATCGTTGACTGGCTCCCTCCAGCAAGGCCCCCACTGAGGACTGAGCCTGCTACTCAGGTATATATATACCCTGACTGGGAATCTAACCGTGACCTCCTGGCTCACAGGTCCACACTCAACTACTTAACCGCTCAACTACTGAGCCATACCTGTCGGACTAAATTGGTATCTTGACATCAAGTTGATGAGCTACAAGCACTGAAAAATGTACCATATATCTAATGCATTTAAAACATGTAGTAAACTGACAATATATTGTGAACTGTTTAAGCAGCACAGACTGAAAAGAGACTGTCTTTAGTCCACGTCCTGAATGAGTGCTCTTTAGGATGCACTTTTTAGGGAAGATTCTGACTCAGCGGGTCTTAGGATGAGGTCTCAGACTACATTTCTAATAAGCGCCCAAGTGACAGCGATGCTGCTGGTAGGCAGACCGCATTTTGAGCAACAACTTGATTATTGTTTGTAAAATCAACCAATGGGTCTACAACATGGTTATGGCTAGGTTCCAGGAAATACCTGTCAATACAGTTTATTCCTAGAAAAGGTGGGAGGGGAGTGGCGAGGGGGTTGGAGAGGAGAAGGAGCAGGTGAATACTGAAACACTTGTCTGGTCTGGCAGTGTGAGGAAGGGCAGTCTACAGGCACACCTCAGGTCCTTGCACCTCACAGGTGTTGCGTGTTTTACAAATGCAAGGCAAGACCTTCCACCTGCAAAATGATTACGACTTGCTTTATTACAGTGGTCTGGAATCAAACCCACAGTATCTCCTGACCTAGGTCAGTGGTTCTCAACCTTGGCTGCACATTAGAATCACTTGGGAATCTTTTTAAAATCCTGATTTCTGGGCCTCATCCTCCGGAAAGTCTGTTTCTTTGTTACTAATGTTGTGGCCCCACCCCATAACAAAGAAACAGCATTCCCGGAGGATGAGGCCCAGAAATCAGGATTTTAAAAAGATTCCCAGGTGATTCTAATGTGCAGCCAAGGTTGAGGACCACTGTCCTAGGTTATAGCTGTACTATTTCTTGCCACCAACCCAGTAGCGGTCAAAGTTGACGGAATGTAAACGCCATGAAAGAAAATGTTATTTTCAGCTTACTACAACATTCTTACGGTACTGAATGAATGAATGAATGAATGAATATGTATAACCTGCATTTATGTCACAACCCAAAAACGTGTGGGAAGGGGACTATATTTGCACACATAGATATTTGACACAAATAACTGACCCACTTATTATAGTCCATTTTGTCCTAAAAAGAAAAATTTCCAGACTAATACTTCCAATTTTAAAGTCCAGGCTTCCCGCACGCACCCTTATGTTTAACATCATTTTAGCTCTTTGAACACAATAAAGAGAGGTGGAAGCACAGGGAGAAGGATTCAGAAAGAAAAAAAAAAAAATGGGAAGAAAGGGACAAACAGTTCAAGTGACGTAACATCTCAGGTTGTCCGGAGTTCCAGGTTCTTACCTACGATGGTGGCAGGGTGTGGGTTCGGGCTTTTATTGGTTTTGTTACTGTCCAGGGTCACTCGTGAAGGAGGATCTGGTTTGGGGAACTCAGACTAAAGAGGCAGCGGGCATAAAAAAGAAAAAGAAAAAAAGTAAAAAAGAGGCAGCGGGCTCTGAAATCAGCCTGCAGAAGCTTTGGAGACTCCCGCTTCGGGGAACTTTCTCCTCCCAGGGTCTCCCCACGCGACAGGGAACGCTGCCGCCGCCCCTAAAACACGGTCTGCGCAGCCGCGCGGTGGGCTTGAAGCCAGAGCCAGGACTTAAGATGGCGGCGAGGCACTGGTCGATGAGCCTGGGTATCGCGAGGAATCTGCCCAAAAGAAACATGGCCTCCGCTCAGGATCTCGCGGCTTTCAAGCACAGACCAAAACAAAAACGGCGGCAAAGGCGGGCTATTTAGAGCCTGTGACTGCTGTGAATGATTGGCAGGTGATGAATCACTGTTACCTACAGCGCTTGCTAGCGGAAGTGATGGGGGGACGGGGGGGGGGAGGGGGGGACATTTCAATGGTAGAGTGTTTCCCGGCACCGGACGCTCAAGGATGGATTCTTCGGAATCTTCGATTGGGGAAGATTATAGAGAAGACAGGTTTGAAAGCACAAGTGGCTTTTACAATGCGGGATACACTTTAAAATAGCCATAAACATAATTTCCTTAGGATAGTAGAGAGGTAAAAGTTTTGGTAAACTGAAAAGCAACACCCGCAACGTCTCTAAAGCCCCCATAGGAAGGGATGAGGGTAGAAGCGGCTGCAGTGCGACCGGCTCGCACTGCGCATGCCCGCTTTCCCACCCAATCCACAGAAATGGTGATAAAAATCCTTTTCTCCTGGTTTTCAAGGCAGCCGTACAAGAAGGCGGGCAATTGGCTCTGAACGACAGAATCGGGAGCTTTGTGATTGGTCACATCAGGGAGGCCTGGAAGCCACTGAGAACCGTTTACTACTTTGTTTATTCATTCAGTAAGTGCCTCTTAACCACACGCCATAAAGAAGGTACTGCGCCAATTTGATACGATAATTAAATTTTTCAATTTCACCAATTTGCTGAGATTGATGCTGAATAAGCCCCGCCCCTTGAAAGTGACGCCAATAAACCCGCCCCTCCGCCCCCATTCTTTCCGGCCAAGGCCATGGCTTTCTTGGCTGAGAACTTCACTAAAACCCGGAGAGAGGAATCAAGGCGGGCCCGGGGTAGTCGCAGAGCTGCGCATGCTCCGTCTCCCGGAGCTGGGCGCGGGTGGCCTGGACCAGTGGCTGCTTCCGTGTGAGGCCCGACCTCTGGGGCCCGCTGGTGGCGGCGGCCTAGCGAGGCGCGGCGGCTGGTGGGCAGGTGAGAGCCGCGCTGGAATCTCAGCTGGAAAAGCCAGCTTTCTACCTGGCGGAAGAGAGGGGCGGGTGGCTGCTAGGTGCCTCCTCCCCGCTCTCTGAAAGGTCACCGGTAACCTCCCGGAAGGATATTTGGGGGCGGGGATAAGGCGGGAGCCGGCTCCTCGGAAAGCTCAGGACCTACCTTTAAAAAGGCGAGAGGCAGTACATGTAATACTCGTCGGGGGCGGGATGTGGACGGGCGGCGCGGCCCCGTGTCCTGGGAGAGGGCCCGGTGTAGAGCCGCCTCGGCCTCCCATCTGCATGGCCGCGCCGTGAGCTCGACGGTGAAAGGCGTTCCGGTGGGAGCACCCATCGCACCTGCGCCGCCACCTGCTCGCCGGACCCTGGGACCCGGCGGCCCCTCCTCTGTCGCTGGGACGGCGCCGTGTGCCTGTGCCCATCCGGGAGGTGGACGTGGACATCAGAACCGTGCGCCGCGAGCGCGGTGGGGCCACCGTGTGCAAGCAGCAGGGTTCACGGCGCTCTGAGGTTACGGGGATGGGAAGCCCGCCCGAGCTCGGGTTCATCTCTCCCTCACGGGGGACCGCGCCCGGAATCCTGTGACTGCTTCCAGAGGCTCTCAATAGGGGCAGTTCCATTCATTCATTAACATTAGCCGTTTATCTGTAAGACAGGGTGCCCTCCGAAATTATACACACACTTTGAGTAATGATAAAGGCAGTGTTTATTAAAACGCATTTCACGCCCTAGCCGGCTTGGCTCAATGGATAGAGAGAGCATCGGCCTGCGGGCTGAAGGGTCTCAGGTCCAATTCCTGCCAAGGGCACATGCCTGGGTTGCGGGCTTGATCCCCAGTGGGGGACGTGCAGGTGGCATCCGATCAGTGATTCTCATCATTGATGTTTCTCTCTCTCTCCTCCCTTCCTCTCTGAAATCAATAAAGAAATATATATATTTTTTTTAAAAATGCATTTCACTTTCAGAGTTGAACTATCACTGTTAAAGTGTGTATACATTTTGGGGGAACACCCTGTATATATAGATAGTGTAATATATATGTACACTATGTAATTTACATATACTTACCATATATATATATATATATATATATATATATATAGTAAGTTAGCAGATACAGCAGTGACCAAGACAGGCATGGTCCCTGACCACGTGGAGCTTATAGTCTAGCGAAGAAACAGTAAACATGCCCACTGATAAGTGAAGGCGATATTTCCAGGTTCTCCTAGGTTGGGTTATCGCAACCCCTTTGGCGGTCGAACGACCCTTTCACAGGGGTCGCCTAAGACCATCCTGCATATCAGATATTGACATTATGATTCATAACAGTAGCAACATTACAGTTATGAAGTAGCAACAAAAATAATTTTATGGTTGGGTCACAACATGAGGAACTGTATTTAAAGGGCCAGAAGGTTGAGAACCACTGGGTTACTAGGAAGCAGGCTCTCCTGAGACTGGAGGGCAGGACGTTTCTTAGGAAGGGCTTTTGGATCACCAGGAAGAAAGCGAGCAGGATGGGATGGATGGGAAAGGTGAGCTGCAGTGCAGTCCCGAGGAAGGCCTGTCTCAGGAGCACTGGTGCTGGGCTGGGCCTTCAAAGTTGTCCCAGGTTGGAGGGAAGGGCTAAGGCAGTGGTTCCCAACCTTCCTAATGCCGCGACCCTTTAGTACAGTTCCTCATGTTGTGGTGACCCCCAATTTCATTGTTACAAATTGAACGTAATTAAAGCATAGTGATTAATCACAACAATATGTAATTATATATGTGTTTTCCAATGGTCTTAGGCGACCCCTGTGAAAGGGTCGTTCGACCCCCAGGTTGAGAACCGCTGGGCTAAGGCTTTCTACCCCTGCGTTGATTGGATAGCCATTGCCCTGGGAAGGGGGCATAGCTTCAGGTCTCTTTAGCCTAGTCAGTCCTGGAGGAGGACTGACCACTGAGCACTCCAAGGAGCTGGGGAAGTGTCTCTTTCCTAAGGGCGATCAGGGTGGCACATCACTGCATTCACCACAAGGGCAGAGCTTTGAAGGTAACAATGGGATGTGCTTGAGAGTATTCGGGGTCTGGGAGGGAGAAGCTTTAGAGCGGAGCCCAGAGAAAGGTTCTCTGAGTAGGTAACATCTGGGATCTCTCTTTTTTTAAAAAAAAAATCCTCACCCAAGCATATTTTTTTTCATTGATTTCTAGAGAGAGTGGAAGGGAGGGAGGAGGGGGAGGGGGGGAGAGAAAGAGAGAAACATAGATTGATTGCCTCCCACACATGTTCCTACCAGGGTTGGGGTACATGCCCTTGACCAGGAATTGAACCTGTGACCCTTTGGTCTGTGGGCCAGTGCTCTAACTCCTGAACCAAACTGTCCAGGGCTGAGTAGGTAACATCTGAACTAACAGCTGAAGTACCAGAATGAGCCACCTTGTGTAGAATAAAGGGAGCAAGACTCGACTTCCCGCTCTGCACTGAGAATATAGCAGAGAAACAAAACAAGTGACTGCTACCTTCTGTTATTGTGGGTGGCAGTTACCACTTTTTATAGATATTGACTCCCTGCTGTACCTAAAGATGGAGTAGGTAAAAATGGATTGGGACTAATTCAGAGGAAGATAGAGAAGATGAGAAGTAGAGTTTTCAAAAGTTAGTCACTTTGGTAAAGACTTTTAATCTACATAGTATTTTTTTTCTTCTATACAGCACAAATATACTTCCAATAATAATAATAGCTGCCATGTATTTAATACTTCACACATAATAGACACAGTAGCAATAAATACACAGTATATATGTAGTAGTCTTCATTGTGTAGCCAAAATTGAGGCAGTAAAGAAGTTATTTGCCCAAGATGATAACTAATTTGTGATGGAGGTTGGAACCTGATTCCCATCATTACTCAAAGCTTCATCGCACTAGGACTCTCATATTTAATCAGTAGGCAGCTTTAACTTTATCAAGGTTTATCAGAGAAACAAATATGAAATTATTCACCATCTTTGCTGTGTCCTTGAGTTTTCCTGTTTCCTTCACAATTAGCTTCCTGGCTGACTTTAGAAGCGTGTGTGTCTTTTCTTTCCTATAACATTGTGCAGTCTGATTATAGATCCACCTCACTCTAATCAAAAGAGCCTCAAAGACCTCCGAACCTCTCTCTTGAGAATCTGGATATTTTTATTGACATCTAGACGAAGTGAAACTGCACAGAGAAGTGGACCTCCTTCGTGGGGACCACTTCCCTTAGCCATTTCAGTCCTCTCCTGTTGTTGCTACACTCCTGGTTCACCCCAGTGATATTTTTTAAATAATTAATAATAGATAACAATCACTGAGCTCAGACTAAGTGCCACATATTGTGCTAACTGCACAACCACCTCATGATTAGGAAATCATTGTTCTCATTTTACAGATGATGGGACTGAGGCATCGTGAGGTTAAGTGGGCTCATCCACGGTCACTCAGCCAGGTGTAGCGTGGTAAAGTAGAGGTTGAAAGCCCAGGCAGCAGGATTCCACCGCATTTTAACCACTACAGGGCAATGCATTCTTTTTTTTCTTTTAATCTTCTGATCCTCAGAGCTTATTTTTTAAATATGTTTTTATTGATTTCAGAGAGGAAGGGAGAGGGGGAGAGAGAAACATCAATGAGAGAGAGAATCACTGATTGGCTGCCTCCCACATAACCTCCACTGGGACCAAGCCCTCAACCTGGGCATGTGCCCTTGACTGGTATTGAACCCGGACCCTTCAGTCCTCAGGCCGACACTGTCCACTGAGCCAAACCAGCCTGGGCAGGACAATGCATTCTTAATAAAACGTTTGGTTGTGCCTTACCTTCTGATGCTGGTATGCAGGAACTAGATCCTGATGGGTGTTTTATGCTGTACTAAGAAATTTAGAATACACTTTCTAGTCAGAAATGTCACTGAGGACCTTTAAGCAAAGCAGAAACACAATCACATTTGTTTGGGGTGGTTTTTTTTTTTTGCAAGATAGCCATGTTAATAGTGTGGAGAGTGGATTAGTGGGGAGTAGACTAAAGCAATGGTTCTCAAACTTCAGCTATAGAATTACCTAGAGAATTGGTTAAAACACAGATTACTGGACCCCACCCTAGAGTTTCTGATTCAGTAGGTCAGGGGCAGCCCAAGAATTTGTATTTCTAATTAAGTTACTGCTGATGCTACTGCTACTGGTGAGGAGACCACATTTTGAGAACCACGGGACTGAGCTAATGAGGACTGTGGCTGTGGGGAGAAATTACATAAAAGAAATGCCCTGTCAAGTGACAGGACTGTGTGACCGACTGGATGAGCAGTATAAGGAAAAGGGTAGAGTTCACTTTATCCAGATTTCTGAACTGAATGGCCTGGTAGGTAATGCCTTAAAACACACACACACACACACACACACACACACACAAAACAAAACAAAACAAAAAAGAAAATGCAGATTAAACAGCAGTTTGGAAAGAAAAGAGATTCATTTTTTAAAAATATATTCTATTGGTTTTTCACAGAGAGGAAGGGAAAGGGATAGAGAGCTAGAAACATCGATGAGAGAGAAATATCAACCAGCTGCCTCCTGCCTCCACTGGGGACGCGCCCGCATCCAAGGCACATGCCCCTGACCAGGATCAAACCCGGGACCCTTAAATCCACAGGCCGACGCTCTATCCACTGAGCCAAACCAGTCAGGGCAAGAGATTCATTTTTACATAAGATGAGTTTAGACTGTTGGCACAGTTAGGTAAAGGTGAACTGTAGCAGTCGGAGATGAGAATCTATAAGCTGGAGCTGAAGATGCAGGAGTCATTAGTGGATGTGTTATAGTGGAAGCTTTGGGTGTGAATGAGACTACCCAGGAAACCAGAACACAGGGACAAGACTACCAAGGATGGATCTTTAATAAGGGTGAATAAGTAGATGGAAACCAAGGGGCCATTAAAGGAGACTGAAACAGAATAGACTAGACTCTCAAGTACTTAAAGGGTTTCGAGAACACATCAAAATGCTTAGATCAAATAAGACGAGAGATTGGTGATCTTTACAGTCAGTAATTTCCATGGAGAATGAAATGAAAGCAGATAACTTGGGTTTGAAGATAGAAGTAGGAAGTGACTCTGGGAAAAGATGCATTATTTGAAAGGAATCAGAGTCTGTAATAGCTGGAAAGGAGACCGATAAAAGGCAGCTGCTTTAGGGAATTCGTGCTTGGTTCTTTTCAGTGGAGAAAAATGGTCAGGTTTTGCAGAGGAGCAAGGTCCATTACCAGTGGGAGGTGAGGGCAACAAGAGAGGATGGAGGAGTTAAAATCTGTAGACAGAGTAGAAAGTGGCACCAATTGGAGCATAGGTAGAGTAACAGGTTCTTCCTCTGACACAGCAAGGAAGGAAGTTAAGATGAGAGCGGAGATGGATAGGTTTTTACATGTGGGGACATGAAGTTGAGAGTGCTGATACCTAGTAACCACAATCTCCTCTGGCGGCTGATAGGTTGGTTATCTGCAGAAACAAAGGTGGAGAGTACAATAGAAATCTCAAAAATGATGAATATAGAAATCAGCCCTTTAGAGAGTCAGAGCTGACCAGGGGTACATAGAGTCCCTGCTGTAGCATTATGGGCCCAGTCAACTGCATATTTAATCTGGAACAGTCTGGAATCTGCACGATACGCACTCTCCTTTCCCCCACCAACCCCAGCATCCAATAGCAGCTACGTATAAAAACAGTGAAGGGATATAAAGATTCTCATCCAACTTTATAAACTCTAAAAACTCTATAAAGCACACTTCAACCTTTTTGATAAGCCACGGGCTGCCAGTAAACTGTTTTTCTTCCTCATTAGTTGCTAATCATATGCTCTTTGTTCACATTTTGGATTGCCAACTATTAGTAAAGCTCCCATATAAAATTCATGATGCTATCAGTATATTGTTTTAAATACATTGATTACACGGTAATGGAGGAGGGGGGTAGCGGAGACCATAAAATACTTATGCATAACTGTTTTGACCTATACTGTACTCTGTGACTACTCCTGACCCACTTCTGACTAGGCTGTACTGTCAACAGCCCAGCTACTGAGGGTAGGTCAAGTTGGCCATGAATGGTGGGGTGGGGACGGTGGTTGGATTTTACTGAATGTAAACTTTAGAACTCAGGTATGATCCATTTAGTTCATCAGGAGTTGACAGTAATGTTTTTGGTGTGTGTTGTTTGTAGAAGACCAGAAAAGTTCAGCAAAACTGTTATTTTTGGTGATGTGTAGTTAGGGGGGGAAGGAAACTTGTTTTCTAGCATGTCAGTTGAATAAACATGAGACAATATGTAGTCCTTTCCAATGTGTACACACATACACACAAAAAAAATTGAGGATAAAGAGAACTGTTTTTAGCATCATTGATTGAAATTCAGGAATGAAGAATTCACAAATACCTAAAGTGTTTACACACTGTCGTTGTAAAAGAAAGACATACAATTCCAATAAACCTCATAGTATATCACAATCACAGGAGCTGGGTTAATTAATTAACAGTCTGTCTGGTGTTTTATACATGATTAAAGTACATTGGGTGGAAGTTTTTAAAAATAATTATTTTTTCAAGTACTTGGAGCAGTGCAGCAATGGAGACATAAAAAAGGAATCTGACAATGTGTCCAAAAGACCAGCAGATGGCGCCCAGCAAACCCTTTTACAGGCAAACGGACCCTTTTACAGTGTATTTCCTGCATCCAGGTTGTTGTAAATGTAATTTAGTGATGCTAATAGCAACACGTGGTGGTTTTACTTGACATAATGCTACATAGAAAGAGTAATCTGATAGTTAAGGTCAGGCTGTTCAGGAATTTCTAGGAAGCTTAATTGCCTTTTTCCTTTCACCTTACTGTGCAGTGCTATTACCAGAAAACAAACAAACACCAACAATAAAAAACAACCTTTATTTAGCTTGGAATGTAACAAGTTGAAGAAAGCCTGTCAGAGGCCTTAGAGGTAGAAATTGAGTAGACAATAATCTGAGATACAAATTAGAGGGCGGGAAAGTTGCCATTGTAGACACAGTAATGTCTAAACTTTAGAGAGTATTCGTGGTCAGAAGCATATGTCTGTGTTTTCCTTTCTTGGCCTTTATATGTTCATATCACAGTATTTTTAATGAGGAGATATAACAAGCTTCTCCCCATTCTGTTCATTAATCTGGTGCTATTCAGAACTAAGAATTAAGCTAAAGAAAACTGAACTGAATTAGTCCAGCCAGTCCCAGGCGTATGTTTTGGGGATAATAGACTCTTGCCCTCTCATTTTGGACCAAGTGGCACGAGATTGCCGCTAACTTCTCACATACCAGACATAAGCATCAGAAGAACAAGCCAGGCTCAATGCACTGGAGAGTAGACCTCAGTGACACAAGTTAGCACCATGCACTTAGAATTTTCTTCTCCTCCATCATCAGGCACTGGAAATTCTAATTGACTCTTATTGCCAAAGCTGAGACGCTGATTCTTAACTTTTGAAAGTTGCTTAATAGAATATCAGCTAAAACCTTTAGGACTGAGAAATCTGAGTTCCACAATTAACTGACATTAATCTTGCAATCAATCATTTAGTATTTCCTCATTTCTAAAGTAGTCTCATATAATTGCTAGGAAAACAAAATAAAAAATGTTGAAAACTTTTTAATGCAAGGTATATTTTTTTTAAAGAAGAGTATAAGCATAATCTATGTTAAGATTGCCTCTTAACATTTTCTAAACTTAACAAAGGGCATTTCAATGTATAAAACCATTAATATTTTTCTGTTTTACTTATCTAAAATTCCCTAACTTCATTTGTTTTGGTGCTCTCCATCTTCCTTAAAGAGTCCCATACTGTCTGTTTTTATTTGTTTGTTTAGGAGTGTGTTGAAAGAAGATTCAGGGAAGATAAGGAAAGGGGAGTGGCAGATACACTACAGGAGGGTAAGAAGGAAAAATTATCTTCCTGCTGCCAATTCTGTTGCTGCTTTACTCCAAGAAAAGCTCAATGAATGAACAACAAGTACGTTAGGGACCAACCCGTCATTGCTCATCAAACCTGATCATATTGAGCACATTCTTGAGAAATGTTTGTTTCAGACTCAGGAATCTCTGGTGCCCATAAAATAGTTCCATATCACTTGCTAAGTGTTTTGAGGGAAAGACAATCTCAAGATAAATTTTATAGGGTGTCCCCCAAAAATGTATACACACACTTTGAGTAATTATTAAGGCAGTGTTAATTAAAATACATTTTATTTTCAAAATTGAACTACCAGTTACCAAAGTGTATATACATTTTTCTTGGGGGGGGGGGGGGGAGACACCCTACCTTAATTTTCCATTCCCACATTGGATTTTCCAGTTTCTTTGATGCTCTGCACCATAAAACTTTGCAAAAGTCAGAGTTTTAAAAATAAATTGTAAGTTTATTTGGAAAATGAGTCGTTAAAAAATCTAGTTGGTTCTTATATTATCCTGAGAAGCAACTTATAGAGTCTGTGACCCTGGGCTCGAGTATTTACAAGAATAATTACTGCCATAACATATTTAGCAATAAAACATTGAAAAAAAATCTCAAATGTCTATCAATCAGTGACCTGTTAAATTAGGATATCTCCATACAATCAAAAGCTTACAGCTGTTAAAAATCATAATGAAGATCTATGTTCTTGGGGGTAGAAAAGATTACAAAACAGCGTGTATAATATATTTTTGTTAAAACCAAAAAGATTATAGATGTGTTTAGCTTTCTTTTCCTATTCCTATATTTTCTAACTTTAAAAAGTAAGTCTGTATTATATTCATTAGAAAGGGGCAGTTGCCAAAACTGGTTTGGCTCAGTGGATAGAGCGTCGGCCTGCGGACTGAAAGATCCCAGGTTCGATTCCAGTCAAGGGCATGTACCTGAGTTGCGGGCACATCCCCAGTAGGAGATGTGCAGGAGGCGGCTGATCGATGTTTCTCTCTCATCGATGTTTCTAACTCTCTATCTCTCTCCCTTCCCCTCTGTAAAAAATCAATAAAATATATTAAAAAAAAAAAAAGAAAGGGGCAGTGATGCTAATGTTCATTTTGAAAAATCTCACAGAAGAATTGAAAAGTAAAAAGGAGTTAAATCAAAATTGTATCCCCAAAATGTACTTAAAAGCTCCATAAGAGGATATGACTAAAACAAGAATATATTATCTCACTGATAATGAGATAATTATCTCATTAAATGTCAGATTTCAAACCTTTATTGTCTTTTTCTTAAAGCGAATAGTGCCTTAGTCAAGTCTATTGTGTCCAGCCCTGGGAAGTTGGTTATTTAAGCAATAGAATACATGTAATGTACTGGAAAGCTATTAAGTGAAGAAAACAAAATAAATTAAGGCTACTGTCTTATTTAAGAGTGCTAGTTCTATCTTGCTTGGTGGAGATGGGCTGCTTTGTATGAAGACCGTAAAAGTACTTTGTAAAGTAAACTTTATCATCCTGATCCTAATCATTTTCCAAGACTCTCAAAGGACAACAGAATAATTGTCAGAAAATAATTACCAGCTCTCTCATCCCCATTAGCCAAATGAATATGTGAGATATGGAGAGTTTGAGGAAATAGTGGCATGTAGGTGTTGTGTATGCATTTAAGTAATTAATCATTAAATCAGTCCATCATTTATTAACCAGAAAGTGCTGTTACTGGGCCTTAGTGATATTTGGCAAATAATGAGTTTTCAACAAAAATAGGTACTGATGCCTAGGCTTTACTAAATTAAATCCTAAAAAAGAGGTATAGGTCATTAAGTTATTCTCATGAATAAGAAGAATAAACACTTAAACACAATATAAATAAAATGGAATGCCTCCTTTGTCCTTAACCCATGGATGACCCAAAGATTCATTGAGCACAGGAAAATAATTTGAGACTCTTCTCCAGGAAGGTTCAGAGTACATCACATTACTGGGATTTAATGGAGAGAATAGTACTTTCCCAGACATTGCTGTTTAATTTGTTCTGGATTTTAGTTATTGAGTTATTCCAACTTTATTATTGAAGCCTTTTAACCAACTCACTCTTTTCTATAAGCTATTTCCTGAAAGTTTATAATTCCGGATAAAGCTGACTAATAGTATGTTAGTGATCAAGGAGAAGTAAATGGTGAATAGCAGAAACTATCTATTACAAGTACTGTGACTCAATAGTCTCGTGTTGAGAGTGACATGTTAAAGTCACCTTAGTTATTGAGGAGACTGGATATGAATGACAATCTCTTCTAAATCTTTAATTCAAGGTATTTTGTGGACAAAAATGCCACATGTCATTCTACACAAGCCAGTTGACTTTGGTGCAGCACCTGTCTGTCCTTCCTTTCCTCTAGGAAGTAACCCTTAGAATACTTCTCCCCTCATTATTTCAAATCACTCAGTACCTCCCCCAATTGTATTATTTATCCTCAAACATCCAATGCCTCCCCCAATTGTATTATTTATCCTCAAACAGCTCCAAAGGCCTTTACATGGTGGGCTTCAATGAAATGTAATCATGATATAGTTATCTGTGATTAACTTTCTCCAAAAATAGGACATAAGCATGTTAATAAAAGGTATGGTCTCTAAATGTTGCACAAAGTGTGGAGGATACCAAAGTAGTTTAGAAAAGAAAAAGGATAACCCAGCCAGCATGGTTCAGTGGTTGAATGTCAACCTATGAACCAGGAGGTCACAGTTCAATTCCTGGTCCCCAGGCATGATCCCCAGTGTGGAGCATGAAGGAGGCAGCTGATCAATAATTTTCTCTCATCAATGACGTTTCTCTCTCTCTCTCTCTCTCTCTCTCTCTCTCTCTCTCTGAAATAAAAATTTTATTTTTTTTAAAGAAAAGGAAAAGGCCATACAATACTTTCAGTTACAAAGTAGGCCATGTTTTCTCCATCTAATAGTTTAAGTTTAGCAACAATGTCCTTATAAAATGTGAATTTGGACCTTGGGGAGAAATGGTTTCTAATGGTGGAAATAATATATGTGCATAGACATTAACTCCTAAGTTTTCTGTTTATTTTTAATATATGTGTGCAGAACACAAAGATAGTTCAGATATTTAGCTCATTGGTGTTATATTTTATAATCTGGACTAAAGGGAATAAGTAAAATTGTGTTCAGACATTTTTCTAATGGCATTCAAACAAAAGTACTATAAGAGATTTCATGATACTGAAATTTATATACATGCAATTGAACCTAATTCTTGATGTATCCCATAGATGATGAAGCAATCCTTATTGTTCTGTGCTCAGAAAAGAACTAGAAAGTGGGTCCCTTCACATCATCACAAGTTTCTAAGCTAATCGCTAAAGCCTAATGAGTGTCTCTGAAACAGAGTGGTATAAGGAGTCTTTCGAGGTTGTCTAGACTCAAGTTCCCAAACCCAACAGATTATCAGAAACAGACTACCGGGCCTCACGCCACGCTCCAAATCAAAGGCAGGCAGGAAAAAATCTGTTTTAAATACTAACAGGCTTTGTAACTCCAAGCAATTTACTAACCCCAGTTTCTTCCTGTAAACTAAGTTAACAGTAACCCCTGTAGAGTAGAGTTATTAGTAATAAAGGTAAACAATCTAAAATGCAGTGGTTCTGCATGTAAATGTGGAAATGGTATTAATTCATCCTAATTCATAGAGTGCAAGCCATAATTTTTTGGCTACAGTTGGAATCCACTAATGACTATCCCAGTCTCAGTTGAAACACCATCACTTACATCCTGTAAGAATGCAGAATCTAAACTTTTATTGCATACGTAAGGAAATTATATAAAGAAAATTAATCCATGCATGAATGACTCAAAAGATTCATATAACTTTTCCAACAGGTAATGATGCTCCTTTACAATTGTTGACTAAAAGTTTAGTAATGCTTTTTAGGTTTCCCACACCTAATTTCCTGCTATCTTAGGTTTATAACATAATCTCAAAAGTTAATTAACATTGCAGTATATTGTAACAAAAAACATTTAATAGTCAGCTTTTATTAGAATGCAATATTCTGCTTGTGGTGGTTTATAGATGTCATTTGAAGGATTGTTTTTGTTTTTTCGCTTTTAACTGTTAACCTTTCCTTAGGTTCACTGATGCTGAAGTACTATGAACGTTCAGAGCTTCTGGAGAGACTACAAAGTTCTGATTGTTATGGTACCTTTAGTTGGGCTCATACATTTGGGGTGGCACAAAATCAAAAGCAGCCCTATATTCCAGGTACCTAACAAGGACAACGTTCCTGTGCCAGATAGTCTGGCACTTGCAGGTCCTCCGAAGGACCACGTCCAAAAGAAATAACGGGGTTGCATTCTTCAGGTAAGTCGATTTAATCTGTAACTGAATATTATGTTCCAACCAATGGTGTGTTCCAACAATGGGCAACATTATCTTTTAAAAACTCTAGAGTTCTCTCAAAAAGAGCCTAAGTTGGTAAGTTACCTGTTGATTTTATTATCCACGGGCAAAATATTATTCTACAGTTTCTTCTAGAAAAGTTTCTCCCACAGAGACTTTTGACACTTACCTGGCAGATTCATTCAGATGAAAAGAGAAAGAGCAGCCAGTCCATTACTTGTCCTGACCTTTTCCCTAGTAGCAGTGTCAACAGGATCATGAATATGTTCAAAAGAGCAGTTGTCTTCTTGCCATAAATCCATCCAGAACATACAAATCTGTAACTTGTAAAAGGTTCTTTTCTTTATTATTATTTTGTTTTTTCCCAAGACAAAACTAATTGTATTCATTCCTTAATATCTAATGTTTTTGCTTCAAAATAACTTGTTCTTTTGAGAGTCAACAACACTTTCAATAATTTCTTTCCATTTTATAAAGATATTAACAGCCAAAAGTTGTGGTTACTGGTCTCACTACCACAAGACTGTAGGTGTAGCTGCTAACTTCATTCCACTGAAATTCTATTGTACATATCACCATTATGTACTGAAAATATTTTTACTGGAGAAATCGTTTTATTGATCAAAATTTCTGTTGTGATTTGTGCTGTGTGTGTGTTGTAACATGCAAATTAATGTATGGAAGTCACTTCACTAAGGTTTCATTTAAATTTATTTCACAGATATTGCAGACTCTAAACCAGGGGTCCTCAAACTTTTTAAACAGGGGGCCAGTTCACTGTCCCTCAGACCATTGGAGGGCCGGACCATGGTTTAAAAAAAAACTATGAACAAATTCCTATGCACACAGCGGCGGCAAAAACACCCAGCGGTCAGGATAAATGTTTTCAGCGGGCCGCATATGGCCCGCGGGCCGAAGTTTGAGGACCCCTGCTCTAAACTAACCATTGAAATATTTAAGTACCTTAGCTGCTCCTGGCTTAAGATGAACATTGATATTTTTTTTTCCTCTCCTCATGCAGTAATAAAAAAAAAGATGACTATAACTTTATCACAGGGAGAAAGCTGGCCATCATTGTCTTTACTTTATTTGGGCCTAGTTGCCATGGTTACAGCCTTTAAATTGGGAGGCGTGGTAAACAAATTAACACTCCACATTAATATTCTTTCATTCTCTTCACCTCTTCTTAGCACATCTTCACATTACCTTTTTGGTCTGTGCTTACGACTTCGATGAGTTTTATTTATGCTAAATACTGTCCAAGTTGTTAGCATCGTTAGCATATTCCTGAGAATAGCTAATAATTGGCTGAACCTTCCTTCAAAGCACTAAACCTCAACAGATAAGGTCCCATGGCCTAAGATTTTTATTTAAAGTGTCCAGATTTTATGCCTCACAGCACACTACTTACAGTCTTGTTAAGGAAACTGGTGCACTTGGAATATAAAAACATTTTACAGCATTTAGAGCCTTTGAGATTGAATTGCAAATCAGAGCCTATTTTTCTCTATGATCTAGCACATTTTCTGGCTTTTGTACTTATTGTAATTAACCAAAGTTTTGAGGAGGATTAGTTGTAGGACATTAAAACTGAAAATCAGCCCTGACCGGTTTGGCTCAGTGGATAGAGCGTCGGCCTGCGGACTGAAGGGTCCCGGGTTCGATTTCGGTCAAGGGCGTGTGCCTTGGTTGCGGGCGCATCCCCAGTGGGGGGTGTGCGGGAGGCAGCTGATCGATGTTTCTCTCTCATCGATGTTTCTAACTCTCTATCCCTTTCCCTTCCTCTCTGTAAAAAAATCAATAAAATATATTTTTAAAAAAAAACTGAAAATCACTGATAGGGTAAAACTACAGAAAATTATCTCTCTGACTATAGTCATATTTAAAACATGGTTTGTTCTTTGATGATTCAATATGTTGTGCAGACTTAATACAGCTAAACATAGACTGTACACTGGAGTCTCTGCAGTAGGAATACTAACAGTTACCTTGTCTTCATAATTATATACAAGCAAGGTTTGATATAAATAAATGTACTTCTATTGAGACCTAAGGTTTGCAAGCAAACCAAAGTTACCGAAAAAAAAACATACCACATAAGATCTTGATATAACAGAATAAGTACATTTGGGGCTTTTTTAAGACTCAGAGATCAAGTTCTATGAGTTTTATAATGTAGCTTTTCTCTTTTAGAAGCACTTCATATTCAAATTACTGTAAGCTTTCTAGGTGTGTTGTTGTGCCTTCCAAAATCATTGAAATGTCAGCACTTTTTTTCTCAGAGGGTTTCATTGAAGAATAAAGGAGTGGATGTTTAGTCTAAGTTGATTTATATCTCTCATGTTCTAGAGCAGTGGTTCTCAACCTTCTGGCCCTTTAAATATAGTTCCTCATGTTGTGACCCAACCATAAAATTACTTTCGTTGCTACTTCATAACTGTAATGTTGCTACTGTTATGAATCGTAATGTTAATATCTGATATGCAGGATGGTCTTAGGCGACCCCTGTGAAAGGGTCATTCGACCACCAAAGGGGTCGCAACCCACAGGTTGAGAACCGCTGTTCTAGAGGCTTGTGCCAGTTGGTAGTTTCTTTCTTTAAAGAAGGAACAGAGTTTAAAATAAATGATTAAACTATAGTCTATAAAGTGTTTTGGAATCATTACTTTAAAATACTTTACTTTTATTTCCTATAGAAAGAAGCAGCTTTGAATCTGAGCTTGATATTGAAAGAAGAAATGAAAACTACCAGTTGGATTAGGAAGAACTGGCTTCTTGTAGCTGGCGTTTCTTTCATAGGTGTCCATCTTGGGACATATGTTATACAGTGGGCTGCAAAACAATCTGTAAAATCTCAGTCCGGAAACAAACAAAAGAGTATCAAAGAATGAAGTAAAATAAAATTTGAAATTACTATGTCATTAAATCATTTCATGCTGATTAGCTTCATAAACATGAAGCTTTTAATTCTATAAGCACAATGCATATCATTCTTGAAGAATACTTTTCTAAAATGTTAAAATAAATAGAAAGCTATGGTTAACAAAATAAAAGCTGTCTTCACAAATTACCGCCTGAAGTGAGATGTCTCGTTTAGAAGCTAAAAAGCCATCACTGTGTAAAAGTGAACCACTGACAAGTGAGAGAGTCAGGGCCACGCTTTCGGTCTTGAAAGGAATCGTAGCATCGTGCTATGGCCCTTCAGGTAGGCTGAAGCAGCTGCACAACGGCCTTGGAGGCTCCGTGTGCACCACCTCACAGTCGTCAGCCCTGCTCGCTAACCTTTCCGTCACTCACCCCATTTTAAAGATCCTGACAACTTCCATCCAGAACCATGTGTCATGCTTCAGTGATTGTGGCCTATTCACAGCCATTCTTTGCTGCAACCTGATTGAAAATGTTCAGAGACTAGACTTGACCCCCACCACTCTCATTAAATTAAATAAGCATCTTTTGAGCCTCTGCACCAGTTACCTCAAGTCTGAGGTCTGTGGCTGTCGAATCCCAGTCGACTTTAGTAGTACTCAGATCCTCCTCTGTTTGGTACGCAGTGTATTAACAAGTAAACCTGCCTGTATGCTCACCAGAAAGGAAGTAGACCACATCAGTACTCTGATTCTGAGAGCCTTTTTGCTTACAATTCCAGAAAACGCCAGAGACCACATCAGTTTAGGAAATAGTATAATTGTACCTTTAAAAGGTCAAAGAGTTGTAGACTCTACTGTGTTACCTGGAATACTTATTGAAGTCTCAGAAATTCGATTGATGAAGATACTGCCTATCAAAAAGTCAGATTCCCTCAAGGTGGCACTCTTTCGTGTGTCTTTATCTGGAGACCTTTCCGATACTGGAGAAGGAAGTGTGTTGGTCAGTTACGGGGTTTCTCTTGAAAATGCAGTTCTGGACCAGTTACTTAACCTAGGAAGGCAGCTAGTTAGTGATCACGTAGATCTTGTCTTGTGCCAAAAAGTTATACACCCATCTCTGAAACAGTTTCTCGGTGTGCATCGTGTTCTTGCCATAGACAGAGTGGGAGCGGCTCTGATGGAACCCCTGAGTAAAGTGACAGGTAAAAACACTCAGTTTTTGTCCCTTACAGTAAATAAATTACACTTTTGGGGGGCAGAGATATTTCTGATGTGTGTCACTGTTAACATCTTGAAAAACTGTAGAAGCTGCCAACCTCACAGCATATATTAGTATCATTTCTGGCAGCAAACATTTCTGAAAAAGCCCTGTATTTTTCACTTATTAAAGATTGAGTGATTATGGTTATTTTCTATGTATTGCCCAGCTCTAAAATGTACTGCAGAGTCTGTTATAGTCTAAAACTTCACTGTCAAATATTTTACAGCTTATTGGGAAGACTAACATCCTCATAATCATAAGGTCTTTTGATTCACAGTTTACACAAAATTCTTCTGTTCGAGTTTTACAAAGCTCTTAAGTCACATTATAATTCAGAAGGTAATTTTGCAGCTAAAATATTCCTTTTTCTTCACTCTTATGTAACTCAAGCAAACAACTATACCGCCCAAAGAGTGGTTCCTAATTAAGTGTGTATGTGTCACGGTGTATATGTCAGTGTGTGTGTGTGTGTGTGTGTGTGTGTGTGTGTGTGTTCTAGCTTTAAATATTTCCAGCTGAGCTCCTTGAAAGCCAGGATCATCATTTACTTTTAGAGCTTACAGCAGGTCTGGTACACAGTAGGTGTTCTAAAATGTTTGTTGAATTGACTATAATATAGTAACTTGCAGAATTATAATGGAAAAATTACCTGTATTTCACAAACAATAAATTCAAAGCAGATGTAAGGTTGACATTTACTTACTAGAGGCAAAGAAAAATGACAAGCTGGAAGTTCCTGATTTGAGCCACTTTTTAATATTTCTTCAACTGCATTAGCAATCTGTCAGAGAGATGGTCATTTTATTCTGATGGATTGTATTTTTTAAGTTATTAAATAAACCATTGTTAAAGTTCACTGGTTTTTCTCTTAAAGTCATCAAAAAGGAGAACTATGTATGTCAAGTATTGAATACATAACATCTCTGGGTTACTGCCCTACTTTTGTAAGACTGTCAAATGATTGTCAAAGAGGAAATTTTTTAATAATGGAAATAGTTCTCTGGAACTCATTGTTGATATGAGTCAAACTCATGTACTTAAATATTTGCTGGATTTTCATGAATGGGTAATTTCCAGTTATGAATATTAGGTATTACAGATTATTTAGTCAGTATGAAGCATTTTCCCACAAAAACAATATCATAAGTAGGCAATGAGTTTCCACATCAGCCCACAATTGTTATTTATTCCATATGCAATTAGAACATAGTATTAATAGCCAGAGCTTTAGTGTTAGATCTTGGGATAAGAGACCTTTTGAGACAGAAAGGTGAAATATATTTTGGGACTAACTCATCTTCCAGGATATATCTAGGTTAACATTACCTCCTTTCTCCCCCTACATAAAAGGGATTTTATGTAGCTATTTACATAAAATCCTTATTTATTGATGATCTGGGTTAAATAGTGGAGATATTACGCATGAGCAGATAGTGGAGTTACTGTGCATGGGTGATGTGTGTGTGAAGCTTGTTATGGATTACAGAGCATTTTTTAATATTGGGTTTATTTGTAAGTAGATATTCCCATTTTTACTCATATGGGCAAGCCCACCCTGAAAAGTTAAGTGGCATGAGTGACTTACTCCACCTCCAGTGGCTGGTAAGCAATAAAGTCAAATCCTTTCACTATAGATTCTCTGTTGTGTCCACCATGAGAAATTATACAAGATGAAGGGTTTTTATTTTTCCCTTAAGTTTTTTTTTAGATCATTCAAATATCCCTATTCTTTGAGGCTTCAGAAGTGATGAAGAAAGGACACTCAAGAAGTGAAATTACTCAGTTTTTTTTTCTGGGTTCTTATAAATTTTTTGAGCTGGAAGTATTATAGACATGATTGTTTTAACGCTGTTGGTTTGAAAGAGGAAACTGACCCAAAGGAGTACATTGCTCAATTTTAGTAATGTTAAGATTTTAAACTTAAATTGTTATTTTATATAGAAATTTGATGTCATTTCTTTTCTTACATAACTTCCAATACATTTTAGAGATTTTGGAAACTTTCAGTCATCCTAACTTCTCATTCTATTTTTATTAATTTTTGCTTTGTAAAATTTTACTTGTGCAGGCAAAATAATATATCCAAGAATAACAAAATGAAATTAGAATGTTACATATTTTATTTTGACATCATTTAGGTAGCTATAATAATAAAAGGGTAATATGCTAATTAGACTGGACATCTTTTGGACATCATTCCGGACATCCTTCCTGATGAAGTTAGGGCCGGAGGGAAGCCAGCCCGGGTCCCAGGTGCCGGAGGGAAGCTGGTGCCGGCAGCCAAGGGAAGGAAGGCCTACTCTTGCACAAATTTTTGTGCATCGGGCCTCTAGTTTACATATAAAGAGTTGAAAAAAAATCCTGTATGTTCACTAAATAGAGCCCCGAACAGCTATTTGGATAGGTTAATTTATATGATTTAAGGTGAAAGTAATTATGTCTTTTAAAAATAATAGCCTATGCATTCACTTCACCCTATTCCACAGTAGTGGGGTTCTTAATTTTGAATCTCTAATTCGTGAATGGACTTTCAGAGATTCTGGATTCCCAGAAAATGTACGGAACATTTCACATCCCTTTTTCTAGAGAGTACAACAAAGCTTCTAAAATATGTTCAAAGAAGTCAGTGAACTAAAAGAACCTCTGCTTTGCTACATTTGTATATCATTTTAATAACCAAATATTGCTTATTTCATGAGTTTAAGAAGATGCATCTTGTTCTTTATTCTTTATGTCATATTTTAAATGACATGCTTTATGGGGCTTACATTGGCTAGGAAAAAATGTTATAATTTTAAATGATTGTACTAGTATACTCCCATTTTCACTCATATATTTTGTGTTTTCAATAGGAACACAGCCTATTGGTTCCCTCGGCTCAATCTCTCCTAGTAGTTATGGAAGTGTGAAAGATTTGTGCACTGCAAAATTTGGCTTAAAATGGTTTTTTCATCTTATTCCTAATGAAGCAACTGTCTGCAGCTTGCTTCTCTGCAACAGAAGTGGCACTGCCTGGGATGAGTTAAAGGTAGGTAATGAACTTTGACTTCCATATCTAGGGGCTGAGGCAGGAATTAAATAGTTATTCAGAAAGGTATAATTTCACATTGGTGAGCAACGTCCCCACCCCCGCGCCCCCCCCCCCCCCGCCCCCATAACTTCCCTTGGTGGTATAGAAAGCAAAAACAACAAAAAATGAGAGTATTAAAGTCACAAGTAGACACTACAGTCAACCTGGCATATGTTACCATTTATTATTTTTAGTATTTGCAAATAATCTAAAGGTCCTTAACATATGAACTTTTCATAAGAAATTAACTTGAGTTATGTACTCTTTAATGCTAAATGTGTATGAATAATTCACTTAGATACTGAGTTCTCCAGTAATACCCATCATCCACCTCTTAATAGAATTTGTTCTTTACCAGCAATAACACATACAACTTTTTTTTAAACTATAGTTTTATTGATTTGAGAGAGGAAGAGAGAGGGAGAGAGAGGAACATCAATGATGAGAGAGAATTATTGATTGGCTTCCTCCTGCATGCCCCACACTGGGGATAGAGCCCACAACCCAGGCATGTGCGCCTGACCGGAATTGAACCTGAGACCCTTCAGTCCACAGGCCAACACTCTATCCAGTGAGCCAAATCAGCTAGGGCCACATGCAACTTTTATATAAGGAAAGTGATAACCTATGGTATTGGTCACAAGCTTGAAGATGTATGCTCAAGGTTATATACCCTTGATAAATATTAAAGGTCTCTGTGTTTTTCTTTTTATTAGTGCTGGGTTGCAGCTATATTTTCATTTCCATAGCAACTTGAAACAAGTTTTACTAGTATATCAGCTATTTATTTAGACCAGTGATGGCGAACCTTTTGAGCTTGGCGTGTCAGCATTTTGAAAAACCCTAACTTAACTCTGGTGCCGTGTCACATATAGAAATTTTTTGATATTTGCAACCATAGTAAAACAAAGACTTATATTTTTGATATTTATTTTATATATTTAAATGCCATTTAACAAAGAAAAATCAACCCAAAAAATGAGTTCGCGTGTCACCTCTGACACGCATGTCATAGGTTCACCATCACTGATTTAGACTAAAATATTTTTTTTAGTAAAAGTACTAATTAAGATTCTACAAAGTAACTTGCTGACCCAGTTACTTTGTGGCCATTCATTTGTGAATCTCAATTTGCAGAGCTACGTATATATGAAAGATGATATTAATCTGGCCATGAAAACAAACATTTGGCTAAGGTATTTTTCTTTAGTCTCTAATCTTTATTAAACCTAAAATGTATTCATCACATTATAACCTTGGAAACACAGGTTTTATTCTTTTGCAATTAAAATCAGGCTCTTGAGAGCATGGCTGTATTTCTTTGTGTATCTGATGTCACTGTCTGATTCTGGTTATTTCTTTGTCTTGTAGCTCACATGTCAAACAGCACTGCATGTTTTGCAGTTAACAATCAAGGAACCGTGTGTCTTGTTGGGAGGTGGCTGTACCGAAACTCACTTGGCAGCCTATATCAGACACAAGGTAGGTTCAATAGTCCTTCTCAGATTATCTGTTCTCAGCAGTTTTCATTTTATGAGACGATAAGCCAAATCAGAATACCCTGGAGCCTTTACTGCTTAATTTCTCTGCAACCCAAATCAGATATTGTATTGGAAAACACTTGAGGAAAATAACACTTACAAATGTAAGAAAATATCTTTATCATAATGATTATTATTAATATAACCCATTACCAAATGATCACATTCTTTGAGTATTGTCTAAACATTGCATGTTGAAATAAGCGTTCTGTTAATGGGAGTTATCATATCAGGGATCTCAGTACTGTGGTACAATAGTAATTGATATTCACAAGGAAAGTGTTAAGATTCTACAAAATACTTTAATACTTTCTGGATCATCAAGAAAAGAATTAATTTTATTTTTTAAAGCATTCCAAATTTTAAATTCTATTATATTTTTAAAATTGGTATCTATTTATGATATGTATTACTTCTATCAAGAAGAATTTTTTTATTAATCTAGGAAACCATTTCCTAACAATAGATAAACTTAGTGCATAATAGTTCTAACTATTTCATAAATACTGACCTTTATTTGAAAGTGGATACAAACAGATACGTGTCTCTCTCATATCAATGTTTCTCTCCCTCTCCCTCCCTCTCTAAAATTAATAAAGAACATATTTTTTAAGGTTTTGAAAAAAGACAAAATGGGAATATAATATTCTTAGAGATGATCTCATCTGGTTCAAACCTGCTGGATAAAAAAAAAATGTCGTCTCTGATTTTAAGTAGTTAAGATATAAATTTTTAATAATCATTCAGTTATTAGTTTGCTAGTATATTACTTTTTGTTCTATCATGGAATTTCTAGGATAAACTATATAGGATGGTGGAATCAAAAAAACAATTTAAAGTCATTAATCTTAATTAATCTAAAGAGAAAGAATATTTTTAAACATTGATGTAAAAATTGCATACATTCCTAAATGATCTTTGTCTTAGTAATATGTGTGTTCTCATTTGAAACAAATTTCAAACATTTTTCCAAATATAAATAAGTACTTTATTTAGACATAGTCTTCAGCAACTTCTTCCTGTGAATAAAGACCTATAATACAAGCATTATGCCTTGTTTTTCATATATTAAGTAGGCACTACTGGGCAGCCATTCAGAATACATTGATTGTGGGGTTTATTCTGATTCATTCATTCTGATAACATGACTGGTAGCATACATTTTTATTATAAACAATCAAATAAAGGCATTATTGCTTGGTCAGCAGACTCATATATGCCCATTAGCATTGTGCCAAACCCCTAAGTAAATTGAAAGTAAGTAGTAACTTTATGAATAAGGGTTTAAGCAAACATTCTGTTTTTCAGAAACATTTTTGTAGCATTAATTACTCTGTATGTGTTTTTAATTGTTTAATTACTCTTTAGACTTTCAATGACCCAGAAACCATTCTCAAAGATAGTGGATGTACTTCAACAGAACTTCAACTAATTACTGAAGCATTTTGCACTGCACTAGAATCTCTCACTGGCTCTTTAGAACATGATGGAGGTGAAATTCTCACTGACATGAAGTATGGACACTTTTGGTCAGTTCAGGCAGATTCTCCCTCTGTTGTTAACTGGCCAGATTTGCTTACAAGATGTGGCTGCGGACTACACAATAGCTGGGAAGAACTCAACTGGTCTTTCTTAAGGACTTCTCGGCATCCTTTTGCACCACTACCGTGCCTTCCACATGAAGCTGTGGGCTCAGCCAACAACCTGACCTTGGACTGTTTCACTGCTAAGCTCAGTGGCCTACAAGTGGCTGTGGAGACAGCCAATTTGATTTTGGATCTTTCATATGTCATTGAAGATAAAAACTGATATAAGGGAATAGCATGTTTATATTACAAAAAAAAAAAACAACTAGTCAGTTGTTAATTAAGAAGTACTGATTATATTTGTTCTCTCTGCATTTTTGGATAGATGATCCACAAAATTATAGATTTCTTTATATAAGGAAAAAGGGTATGATTCTTAAATAGAAATACCATAAAATAATAAAAATGTGAAGCATTATTAAAGATATTGCAGTTATCTTAAGGATTCCACAGATACCACTGTATATTGCTCTAAATTTTTACTGTTGTTATTTTGACATCATCCTAAGAATATACAGAAATAAAAAAATTCCTAATCCTAATCTATGCCTTAGTTTGTATATACTTATAGTTATTTTCAGTTATTAAAATTAGATTCCAAAATATCACAAAGCATCCAATACACATTGCTCAATCAGAAGTACTCAAACTGTACATTTAGCAAAATTTCAGTGTTCTTTATCTGAGAGTATATTTATTCAGTGTTTAGGTAATTGATGTAGAACCTGGTCTACCAGCAACGGCTCATTTTTATCACACTTCTTCATTTTTGTTATTTTGAGAAAATGTGTGATTAGGAAAAAATAGATTTATATAGTAACTAAGCAGCATAGTGGAAAAGTTATTTCTCTAGTTCAGTCAGTAATGTAAAAAAGAAACTAGAACAGCTTTTGTACTCAATTTAGAGACACTGATGTTTCACCAAGGAATGTAATTTGATTTTTATGCAAATGCAAGGTGTATTGCTAAATTGAAGAAAAAATACAGAATCCAACTAGAGGAATAAGTATGGAGCTGTATGAGATGCTAAATTAACCTTTTGGAAAACATTTAGAAAATGTTTGGAAAATTGAACAACCTGAAAATTAATGATCAGGTCTATAGTCATGACAAAGGAAGATATAATTTTTAAGCAATTTCCTCCAATAATCTTGCAATCCAAAAGAATTTTTACCCTGAGCCAAAGAAAAAAATTGCAGTACAAACTCACAGCAATGCAGTATATATTTAAAAATCAGCTATACCTCAAGCTTCATAAAATATTTATCTAAAATTTTACTTCTTTTATTATTAGAGTCAAATAGAAGGGCAGTGTGGTAAGCAGCCTCTAAGATGGCCCCCAGTGATCCCACCTCCTGGTTTTCGAGCCCTGGCATAATCCCCTACCCTTGGGTATGGGCTGGATGTAGTGACTCCTTTGAATCTCCATTCCCCCCTTTGTAGACAGGAATGTCTTATTGTGGTTATTCATGCCTGATCGTCATTATTTGTTAGGAGTGTTAGACAGCTTGCTTGTCTCATTACCGTCATGGGTCTTCAGATGGAGAGGAACTGTGCTCCAGGAGCTGTACGTGGAATTACACTGAGGAGCTTCACCCTGATCTGATTTCAGTGATGAGATTTTAGACTTCCAGCTGATGTTGCAGTGCAACTCTGGGAGGGTGTGAATGTATTTTGCATGTAATTTTGCATGTTGTCTCTAAGATGGCTGCCAACGATCTCATCTCCTGGTAGTCCATCCTTTGGGTGTGGAAGGGACTAGTTTTTAATGAGTAGAATACAGCAGATGTGATGGGATGTTACTTCTGATGTTAGATTGCAAAAGATGGGCTTCTCTCACCTGCTCACTCTGATGGAGGCCAGCTACCAGGTTGGGAGCTGCCCTATGAAGAGGTCCACATAAGGCAAGGGACTGAGGGAGGCTTCCAGCCAACAGTCAACAAGGAACTGAATCCTGCCAACCACCGCAGAGTGAATTTGGAAGTAGATGCTCCCTAGTGGAACCTCAAGATGAGTGTAGCCCTGCCATTGCAGCCACAGAGAGGCCCTGAAGCAGAGGATCTAGATGAGCCATAAAATAATTAACAACATTATGTTGTAATAGAACATTTGAAAAATATGAATCAGACACATACACACAAACACACAAGAGAAAAATAAAGTCAAATGCAGTCTTACTACTCAGAGATAGTCACTGTTTACATTCAAAATGCATCTTTTTAGCCCAGCCGGCATGGCTTAGTGGTTGAGCATCGACCTATGAACCAGGAGGTCACAATTCAATTCCAGGTCAGGGCACATGCCTAGGTTGCAGTCTCGATCCCCAGTAGGGGGCGTGCAGGAGGCAGCTGATCAATGATTCTCTCTCACATTGATGTTTCTATCCTTCTCCCTCTCCCTTCCTCTCTGAAATCAATAAAAAAATATTAAAAAGTTTTTTAAATGCATCTTTTCTGTCTGCTTTCTGAATGAAAAGGAAAGTAATATTAAAAATATCTGTCCCACTGGCTAGGTGATCAGTTCCTTGAGGTCAGGACTGTGGGCACATCTTTTTTTTTTTTTTTTTTTTTTTAACCTGTAATATCATTGAGGATTGTCTGGCAAATAAGAAGAGGTCAACTGGACAGTATATCAAGGCAGCAATGGCAGCAGCTGCTCTTCCAAGTTTCACTATGCCACCCAAGGATGACAAAAGGAAGAAAAATGCAGAGGTTAATGGCGGGGTGGGGAGTAAAGAGAACCTATGTAACACTTGCAACAATAAAGATTTTTAAAAAGAAGAAGAAAAATGCTGGACAGTCAGCCAAGAAAGACAAAGACCCAGTGAACAAATCTGGGGGCAAAGCTAAAAAGAAGACATGGTCCAAAGTCAAAGCTCAGGACAAGCTCAATAAACTAGTTTTGTTTGACAAAGCAACATATGACAAACTCTCTAGGGAAGATCCCAGCTATAAGCTTATAACCCCAGCTATTGTCTCTGAGAAGCTAAAGATTCAAGGCCAACCCTTCATGAGCTCCTTAATAAAGAACTTTTAAAACTAGTTTCAAAGCACAGAGTTCAAGCAATTTACACCAGAAACACCAAAGGTGGGGATGCCCCAGCTGCTGGTGAAGATGCACGAACAACAGGTCCCACCAGCTGCACATTTTGAAAAATAAAACTTTATTAAATCAATTTAAAGAAAGAGATCAACTAATACTCTTCAAAATTAAATGGCAACACTTGAAACAAAAACTGCAGGGCTAAAATAGGAGGTTTATTATAAGTATTTCCTCAATGTGAATTTTATTTTTTTCATATGTCATACATAAGATTATAGTAAAAAAAAAAAAAAATGACTATAAGCAGATGTAACTCCTCCATTTCCATGATCAGCACACTGCATTGCAGTAACCAAGTTTATATTCCACTATCAAGTGTGGTTCTCCCATTAGTTCGCTTTGTGAATTCCTTCATATCCAATAGTCTCATCATTACCCCTCAAAATACCCCGTGAGAGGTTTGAACTTGGAAGAAATGGAAGACTCAGAACCTATTGCATTGCCTTGAATTCCATTTGTAATTTTAGTGGAGCAAACAGAACCTAGATGCTTTTCAGTGTGGAAAAAGTCGTTTTGTCTTGGTCGAGCTGGACATTTTTTTTTTTGATAATTCAAGAGGATGACTGGGCAAAAGTTCATTTTTCACACAAGGAAAATCTTTTCGAAGAAGATTATGACTTTCAAAAGGTATATTTGTTGAAAGTTCAGTAACTGCAACACTGTCCTTTAGCTGAGATCCTTTGATATTTGTCTTCAGCTCACTCTGCAAACAGCCTCTCAACTTCCTTACCATCAGCGAGCCCTGCAGCTCACTTGCATTTTCCCTCAATGTGAATTTTTAATAGGAAATTGTCAAGTTACTTTATCTCTCTTAAGCCATGATTTATTAAGATCCTGGCATTCCGCTGCTTTTAGTCTACCTAGTCTACTAAATTATCTCTCCAACAAAAGGCTTGATCCGCATATAGGAATAGTTTTCACGGATTGCATTCTGTTGTTATGAGTATTATTATATTCTCAGTAAAGAAGCAAATAGATCTACTTATAATCCAAAGATACAGGCTAACACTGGATTAGATACTTCTAAACTCAAATTTTGTGGATGAGTGGTAAAAATTTCCAAGGATTATGGGACACCAAAGTTACTAAGTGGAAACACTTAACTACATAAAAAATTATAAAGATATCAGATTTTCAAACTTGCCTTTTCCTTCAGATTAAGAGATAGATTTATTTAGACAGCTGAAAGGGGCTTTGTAAGAGAGGTTTAGTCTCCTTGGCTATTTCCCAAAGATTATCAGAAAGAAATAACCTAACTAATTTGATGTTTTGACAGGGTCTGCACTGATTATGGGAGAGATTTTTGTACTTGATACGCTTAAATAATAACTGCATGATTAATATGACTGCAAAAAATATTGACTTATTTTAAGTTATACAAAGAGCAGTTCAACAATGTAAGAATACAGAATATGATGGGTTTTATAGAGGTACCTACAATTTCTCTTATATCATGTGAATGCCTAACTAGGTTTGATTATATAAACTGAATGAGTTCAAGGATACCTATAATAATAAAAGATACTAACAATATTTAATTTTTAAAATCCCATGGAAAATACTTCACTAATGGTTGATTTAAAATGTCTAACATATGAAGATCCTCTAATGTAGTGCAAATGGAAGAATTAAGGAATTGGGGGTATTTATAAGACCAAATAAGTATTTTGGTTTAAAAGGCTCTTTCAACTTGCATTAGTTGTCCAATTTTTTCCATGCTGTTAAAATCCTAACCTCCTTTGATTAATAAGATGCTAATCTTGTTGGACTCCTATGGTTCAATAAACTTTAATGTTACATGTCCTGTGAGTCCCACAAAAGCATTGAGCAGCTGTCACTGATTTCATTCTCTTCTGCATTCTTTTCCTTTTCCTTTTTTGAAGCTATCCGGGGTTCCTATTCTGTCTCCCGGGAACCTCATAATTCAGACCTCAATCTTACTTTAAGTCACAAAACAGTGCCTGAGGCTTAACTTAGTTGCTGTTTTTTCTTGTAATTTATTTCTGTCAAAATGAGCTCCTCTGAAATTATTTTCAAGATCTTTCATCTCATATTTTACTACCTGAGTTTGAATAATGACTTTCTTGAACTGTTAAGGAAGTGGTTTTAAAAATTACTTATAACTACAGCATAAGGAATATAGTCAATAATATTGTAATAATTATATATAGTGTCACATGGGTACTGGAAATATCAGGAGGAACACTTAGTAAAGTATATAATTGTATACCCACCATGCTGTACATCTGAAACTAATACAAAATAATATTGAATGTAAACTAGCTTAAAAGCTGTTTTAAAAACTACAAAAGAAGCCCTAGCTGGTTTGGCTCAGTGGCTAGAGTGTCAGCCTGTGCACTGAAGGGTCCTAAGGTCAATTCCAGTCAAGGGCACATGCCTGGGTTGCTGGCTTGATCCCAAGCTTACAGAGTAGGGGCTGTGCAGGAGGTAGCTGACCAATGGTTCTTTCTCATCATTGATGTTTCAATCTCTCTCTCTCCCTTTCTCTCTGAAATCAATAAAAATATATGTTTGAAATATAAATAAAACTACAAAAACAATGTCTGTTTTAAAAAAATTATGTACATTATTTTCTAGTAAGGATTTTACACAACTTCAGAAAACACAAATTTATTTTAAAATTTCAACATGATGGAGGTGAAATTCTCACCAACATGCAGTATGGACACTTTTGGTCAGTTCAGGCAGATTCTCCCTCTGTTGTTAACTGGCCAGATTTGCTTTCTTTTTTTATTATTATTATTAAATCTTTATAGTTCAGATTATTACAGTTGTTCCTCTTTTTTCCCCCCATAGCTCCCCTCCACCCGGTTCCCACCCCACCCTCTGCCCTTACCCGCCCCCCCCGCCCCGTCCTCATCCATAGGTGTACGATTTTTGTCCAGTCTCTTCCCCCACCCCCCACACCCCTTTCCCCCCGAAGAATAGTCAGTCCATTCCCTTTCTATGCCCCTGATTCTATTATATTCACCAGTTTATTCTGTTCATCAGATTATTTATTCACTTGATTTTTAGATTCACTTGTTAATAGATGTGTATTTGTTGTTCATAATTTGTATCTTTACCTTTTTCTTCTTCTTCCTCTTCTTAAAGGATACCTTTCAGCATTTCATATAATACTGGTTTGGTGGTGAGGAACTCCTTTAGCTTTTTCTTATCTGTGAAGCTCTTTATCCGACCTTCAATTCTGAATGATAGCTTTGCTAGGTAAAGTAATCTTGGTTGTAGGTTCTTGCTATTCATCACTTTGAATATTTCTTGCCACTCCCTTCTGGCCTCCATAGTTTCTATTGAGAAATCAGCTGACAGTCGTATGGGTACTCCCTTGTAGGTAACTAACTGTTTTTCTCTTGCTGCTTTTAAGATTCTCTCTTTGTCTTTTGCTCTTGGCATTTTAATTATGATGTGTCTTGGTGTGGTCCTCTTTGGATTCCTTTTGTTTGGGGTTCTCTGCGCTTCCTGGACTTGGAAGTCTATTTCTTTCACCAGGTAGGGGAAGTTTCTGTCATTATTTCTTCAAATAGGTTTTCAATATCTTGCTCTTTCTCTTCTTCTGGCACCCCCATAATTCGGATATTGGTACGCTTGGAGTTGTCCCAGAGGCTCCTTACACTATCTTCATATTTTTAGATTCTTTTTTTCTTTTTGTTTTTCCAGTGTTTTTTGCTTCTTCATATTTCAAATCTTTGACTTGATTCTTGCGATCCTCTAGTCTGCTGTTGGAACTCTGTATAATATTCTTTATTTCAGTCAGTGTATGCTTAATTTCTAGTTGGTCCTTTTTCATATCCTCGAGGGTCTCACTAGATTTCTTGAGGGTCTCACTAAGTTTATCGGCGGTTTCTAGAAAATTCTTGAAAAACCTTATGTGTGGTTTTGAACTCTATATCCTGTAGTTTGCTTTCCTCCATTTCTGTCATTTCTGTCATTGTTTCTTTGTCTCCGCATTTTTTATGCTTCCCTGTGTTGATAGAGTGGCTTTCTGTGCTAGGTGTCCTATAAGGCCCAGTGGCTCAGCCTCCCCAATTACCTGGGGTGGACACTCTTGGTGCACCCCTTTGTGGGCTTTGTGCACAGTCTTGTTGTAGTTAAGCCTTGATTATTGTAGGTATCACTAGGAGGAATTGACCTCCAGGCCAATTGGCTGTGAGAATCAGCTGTGTCTACAGTGGGAGAACTTCTGTGCTGGAGACACCCTTAGGGGAAAAATTTGCTTCAGTGGGGCTTTGGTGCTCACTGAGTCTGCCCCCTGAGTGTGTCCCTTATGGATCTGAGGAGTTGTAATCTGGATGGTCCCACTCTGACCACTGGGTACTCTGGCTCTTGGATCTCTAAGGAGGTGCTAATTTAGCCTCTGCCTGAGGCTACCCAGCAGGAGCTATGGAGAAATCTGCAGATTCCTCTTCTTTGTTTGGGGTTTGGAGGTGCCTAGATGAGGCCCAGCTGTGAAGCAATGGAAGCAGCTGTGGAGCCTTGGGCCTTCTTTTGGAAGTTCTAGGTCTCTCTGACCCCAGCTGCAGTTTGTTAGGTAATTTTCAGATTGCAAAGGGCCAGGCCTTTCATATGCAAAAGCCTCTGCACACAGCTTGGTTGGGACAGGGTCTCAGGAAATCAACAGGGTGCACATTTGCTTTCAAGATGTGGTTGGGAAGAACTCAACTGGTATGTTGCTTTATAATGTTTCTTTTATCTAATATGTCATGAGCATTATAAATAGTACAATCATTACACATTCTATTCCTACATCATTTTTAATGCCTGAAGAAATTTTAGTTGTAGAAATTATACCATAATTTAATCAATGAACTTTTATTAGTAATACCCTTAGGCTGTTTTCAATACTTGTGTTTATATAAACAAAAAATTCAGTGAATGTCTTATACATATATCCTTTCCCACAGCCCTTATATTTCCTCAGGATGAATAAATAGAATTAAGGCTTATGAGTCCCCGTGTATTTAAAATGGAAAGGCTATTAATATAGTCTGTCTTCCAGAACTGTTGTATCAATATACTCCAACCACAGTATGGAAAGTGCTCATTTTTCTGCACTTTGGCCAACACTAGTTATTGTTTTTGTCAATGTAATGGCTGAAGATAGACTTATAATCTGCATTGGGTTTTGTATGTTGAACTTTTATTCAATTTCCTTACTGAACTCTCTTTCTTGTTCTAGTAACTTAGTTAAGTCTTTCGGCCTTTGAAGCTAAAGAGGTATATTGTCAGCAAATAACAGTTTTGTCCCTTCTTTTACTTTTTTTGGCCTCATTGCACTGGCTTGGACTGCCAGTAGAGTTGAATAGAAGAGGGATAGTTAGAAATTTTTCATTTTCTTTTGTGATGTTCTAAGTTTACAAATTTTTATCCCTACCTACTTGCTAAGAAACTGTATCTTTTGGGATATAGAACAAAGGAATGCATATAATTCAACTCATATGCTTGAGTTTACATAGAAAATGTAATTTGTAAAATAATTTCATTTATAGGCTTTATCATCATTATTATAAACTTTCAAACATTAAGTTTTACTACTTAAATGGATTTCCCAATAAACTATTGTTATAACATTGGCAATTCCAAACAAGGAACATCTTTTTGGTTTCCCTGTTTGGGATCTACATCCTAAAATATATCAAGTGAGCTTAAAAAATAGCAGGAGTAATGAAGCCAAATTGGAATGCATGTCTGAAAGGTTGCACAGTTAATGCTGACCCTGTTGCATGTGTTGCAAATAGCTTTTGCTTCCTGTTAATAACAGCTTGCCATTTAAATGGACTAATGTAAAATATACTGAGTACTATTCTTAAAATAAATGATGCTTTTATTTTCAGTGAAGAGGAAACCACTGTCTTTTTCTTTCTTTTCTTTTCTCTTCTTTTCTTTTTACACTTCCAAATGCTACAAAAATAAATCTGCCTAAAGGTACATCCAACAGCCATTGTGCAACTCTGAATTTAGGATGCAGTCAACAGGCTAATCAGTGAAAACCATATCTATTACTGCTAATCTGCAAAACATTTGTTTTTTTCAGACCTGCCCACTAAATTGCATAATTTTAATGGAAGTTTAATGTCAAAATGAATAAAACTATGATCAGTTTGGCATGCCTGCTCTGTAAATAAGAGGACATTATTCTAAAAATATATATTTTTATTGATTTCAGAGAGGAAGGGAAAGGGAGGGAGAGATAGAAACATCAATGATGAGAGAGAATCATTGATCGCTGCCTCCTGCACACCCCACACCGGGGATCAAACCCGAAACCTGGGGATGTACCCTGACCGGGTATTGAACTGTAATCTGGTTCAGAAGTCAACGCTCAACCACTGAGCCACGCCGGCCAAGCAGTAAGAGGAAATTATTTACATACTTCCAGAAAAATGCACTTTCTAAAGAGAAAAACATTTAGATTAAATGGTCATTGCCAATATTTTCAGTCAGATTATGAAGTGATTGAGACTTTTCTCCAACCTTAACTAGACACAGAGCAAGCAACTTTCATTTTGTTCACTTACGCCATTCTCTTAGAAACCCTATGTAATACTGCACAACCCCACATCACTTATTGCCTTTTACATATATAAGTGCTTGAAAATTTTAGATATATATTTCAATTAAATCAATGTGTAGAGTTTTATTCCTAACTGCAAAGAAAAAATTACATAAGAAATATTAATCATGCTTTTTGGGGATTGATGGAATAATGGATGGTTCTATCTTTCAACTTTTCTGTATATTTAAAATTATTAAAGGTGAGCATATATTACTTTCATAGTGAAAACATAACTAGTATTTTTAGAAGTTGATTTAAGGCAATAGGAAACGTGTTTACTAGAATAAAGCTTCCCAAGGGTAAAACTTTTTCATGTGTTACAGAACTAGAAACAAATCTTGTGCTCAAATCTGGTATTCCTCTGCCCTCCATTGTCCCCAATCTCCTTGGGGTGAAACTTGACCAGAGGGACAAGCAGAATACTCCCCTTGGAATCTTGACCAAGTCTTAACAAAGTGGTTATCCCACTCTTTGCCTTGATGGGCAGGAAGTGCTCTCTCTTATCTGACACGTCTTCACCTGCATTTGGTCTGGCTGGCTACAGTAATTATCAGACCATGATGCTTGTTCATTTCTCTCTGTACATCACCTGTGACCCTCCACCCTTTATACACTCCTCACCTCCATATTATGGACACCAGGCTTATTGCATGAATGCTAAAGCAAAGGCTCATTGCATTCATTGCCTTCATTCAGAAATTATTTATTACCCACAGTGTGGTAGACATGGGAACACATATAAAGTAACTAACTAGTGACAGCCCTCTAAGAGCCACCAATGTGGGGGCGGGTGGGAGGAGCAGCCACTTAAATACCTGATACAGTCCCCTGTGATAAGTACTCACTTGTACCTTGGTACAGGTGTGAGGTGTGCATGTGTGCAAGCTGCCAGAATAAAGGAAATGAGGTTGTAACTGATTCTGTCTGGGAAATAGGGATGGTCATGGGGGATCAGCCAGGAAATGCCATGGGCTGAGCCTTGGAGGTGAATAGATAATTGCCATGCCAACTTTACACAAAACGCACAGAGGGAAGGATTTCTCATGGTACATTAGCACACTGTGCATGTATTTCTCACTACCCAAGGGTTCTAAACTAACACAATAGCTGCACAAATTTTAAGTAGGGATGGGAAAAGAAAGAAAATCAAGTATATGAAAAAATGACAGAGGAGCCTTGGCCAGTGCGGCTCATTGATTGAGCATTATCCCCTGCATCAGCAGGTCACCAGTTCAATTCCCAGTTAGGGCACATGCCCAGGTTGTGTGTTCAGTCCTCAGTGGGAATGTGCACAGGAGGCAACAGGTCAGTGGTGTTTCTCTGTCTCCCTTTCTCTCTCTCTAAAACCAATACAAACATTTTTCATAAAAAGAGGAAAAGAAGATAAATAGGGAAGAGACTCAGAAAGAGAAAGAAGCATTTATTATTATGCCTTTCCCTGGTCATAAAATCCAAAGACATAACCAGAATTGCAACTCTGTTTATATCTCTCTAAACTGGCCTTAAAGTAGTAGGTAGAAGAATTCAGTAGTCAGCCTTATCACCAACCTGGTATAGTCTAACACAGTAATTCTCACACTTGGGCTGGCATAGGAGAAAACTGGAGAACTCTTTATAGGCTCCCTGCTCCCCCTCCCAAAAATTTTAATGCAGGAGATCTGGACTGGGGGCAGAGATTTTGCATTTCTCCTGTTGGCCAACAAAACACCCTTTGAGAAATACTTCTTAAAAAAAAATAACTAGAAAAATATGGAAGTTGGGTCTGGACACCAACATCTAATATTGAGGATATTTTCTAAAACCTTAAGCTCATAGAACGGGGCTATCTTTATGAGCTTGGATTTGATGTTAGACAAATAGGTTACAATCCCAGTTCTACCAATTCCTAGTTAATGACATTGGACAAATTACTTAACCTCTCTGTGCCTCAGTTTCCTTGCCTGTAACATGGGAATAATAATTGCTACCCCGTGAAGTGCTGTTGAGGATTATAAGCACTCAATATGCATTTGCTGGTAGAAGCCCTTATTAATGTGATAGCAATACCATCCATTTCATTGTGGACTTCTGGTGGGACATAGAATTTAATAAAAATAATTATATTCTCACTTCTACAAAGAAACTTCATTTGAATAGCAACAAATATGAATTCAAATATAAATATAGGACCAAAGTCAACTTGTTAAATTTTAGTGTTACAGCCTTCAATGTAATTTCTTCAACAAATAATGGCAGGAAAAAAAGATAAGAGGGGCCAAAAATTTTACTGATTAAATGAGACTCAAAGATACAGTAATCAAGTACAATGTATGGATCCTAAGAGGATCCTAAACCCAAACTAACTGGAAAAAAAACCACAAGACAATGAGGAAAATTATAGTACTGAATCACTATTTGATAATATTAAAGTATTTTAAATTTTATTTTAGTAATGATAATGGTATAATGGTCTTTAAGTCTTTATCTAAAAGAGGTATGTGTTTGTGTCTACTGAAGTCTTTACAGATAAAATATGATGTTGAGGGTTTGCTTTAAGATCTTATAGTGAGAGGGAAGATAAATGGGGTATAAATGAAACAAGATCAGCCATATATTGACAAATGTTGAAACTGTGTGATGAATACATACATGAGGGTTCATTATACTATATACTCTACTTCTGTATATGTTTGAAAAGTGTAAAATATTTTGCTATCACAAGAGAGCAGTAACAATTCATGTAAGTCTAAATGATTCAATATTAGAAAATCTTTTTTTCTTTTAAATTATTGAATGCCATGTTAATTCTCTCACATATCTAGAATATTTGACATGAGACTATTTATAGAGCATGCATTAAAATTTCTGCCTCTAAGTGCCTTTATAATTCATAAAGTTCAAAAGAACATTTCTGATCATGTTGGCCCAGTGCAGATGGAAATAAACATTGAAAACTGGAGTCATGATTGAGAGACCTTCAAAAGGTCTTAAAACAATTAGGCTCCCAAGCAAACAGAATTTAATTTAATTTTGCACCTATATATTGGAGAATCAAAATATGAAAGGGGATTTTAGAAAAGGTTCACTCTGAGAACATCTGAACTCTGAAATGTCATCAGCAATAATTATTTCTCTCATTAAAGTATTTGTCCTAGCCTTCCTTTAGATAGCTGCTTCCACTGAGCACTTAAAATAAATAACCCAAATTTGACAAACTCTATTAGGATACCTGTAATTATGTTCTGAGCAGGAGTCCTCAAAGAAAGATTGGATAACATTTTCATTGTGTCTTGTTTCATGCCTTATTGAACTATAACATTCAGAAACAAAAAAGTGCACATAAGTATACAATTGATGAATGTTTACAAGCTGAACATACATATGTCACCAGCACTCAGATCAGGAAACAGACATTCCTCCTTTGTGGCCCCTTCCAGTCACCACCTCTCCCAAGAGAAACCACTATCTGGACTTCTAGATCAGTTCTGCCTGTTTTCTGTGCTGTATGTAAATGGCACCATATTGTCTGTAAGTACTCTCCAGTGTCTAGCCTGCTTCACTCATTATTTTTTTTAATATTTTAATTGATTTTATTGGGGTTACATTGGTTAATAAAATTATATAGGTTTAATACATCACCACTTAAAGTCTAGTCTCCTTCCATCACCATTTATCCTCCCTTTATCCTCTTCTATCTGCCCCCACTCCCTTTTCCCTCTGGTATTGTCTGTGTCTATGAGGTTTTTTTGTTCTGTTTTTGTTTGTTTGTTGCTTAATCCCTTCACATATTTTACCCAGCCCCCCACCCAGCTCCCTCCTCTCTGACAGCTGTCAGTCTATTCTCTGTATCTATGAGTCTGTTTCTATTTTGTTTATTTATTTTGCTCATTAGATTCCTCATACAAGTGAAATCATATGGTATTTGTTTTTCTTTGACTGTCTTATTTAACTTAGCATAATGCCCTCTAGGTCTATACATACTGTCACAAAAGGTAAGATTTCCTTCTCTTTTACAGCTGAATAGCATTCCATTGTGTGCATGTACCACAGCTCTTTTATCCACTCATTTATTTGGACACTTGGGCTGCTTCCAAATCTTGGCTATTTTAAATAGCACTTCAAAGAAAATAGGGGTGCATATATTCTTTCGAATTAGTATATCAAGTGTCTTCAGATATATTCCCTGAAGTGGAATTGCTGGGTCATAAGGCAGTTCCATTTTTAATTTTCTGAGGAAACTCCATACTATTTTCCACAATGGCTGCACCAGATTGCATTCCCACCAACCAGTGCATGAGGCTACCATATTTAAAATTTCAACCTTCCTTCTCCCCAGATATTCATACTTCCTGATCCTGCCTGATGTTTCTCCGTAATTTGTGTAACTATCTAACATACTATGCATTTGACTTATCCAATACCCAATAAGGAAGGAGCCAAATTAAATACTTTAAGCAACTTGGGAGTATGGGAAAGGGGAAGATTCATAATAGCCAGGAAAGACTTCACAGAGCAGGAGGATTTGAGTTGACTTTTAAAGAGTTGGGGGGGGGGGGGGGGTGTTGAATAGTCAGTGAAGAGAAAGGAGAGCATTACATGTGAGGTGGGGGTGGGGGGGAGAGACAAGCAATTTTTCAGATTTGAAATGTAGAAAAGACTTACCTGTTAATAAATAGGTCATTGTAGTATTTTGGGGGGCCACTCTTTGAAAATAAGGACTCTCTCACCTCTGTTTTCTCAAAGTTTATCCCAGTATTTGGCACAGAATAGAAATTCAATAAGCCCGGCCCGTGTGGCTCAGTGGTTGAATGTCGACCTATGAACCAGGAGGTCACAGTTTTGATTCCCAGTCAGGGCACATGCCCAGTTTACAGGCTTAATCTCCAATAGGGGGAGTGCAGGAAGCAACGGATCAACAATTCTCTCTCATCATTGATGTTTCTATCTCCCTCTCCCTCTCTGAAATCAATAAAAAAAATATTTTTAAAAGAGAAACTCAATAAATGTTGGATTATTAGATGCATCAATGGATGGATTGGTGAATGGATGGGTGCATCAAAGGATTAATGAGTGGGTAAACTATACAACCTCATGGATCCATCTACTTTCTATTTAAATGGCACTGGATTCTTGGGCATTATAATCATAAAGATAATTCTTCACCCAGTGGATCAAAAGAGTATTTAGTTTTGACCCACATATGAAAGAACCTTTGTAAAAACACTATAAAAATATTTTTATTATGGTAAAGCACACATAATATTGACACTTGAAACTCTATATCCACTAAATACTAACTACCTCACCTCCCTCCCCCGGCTCTTGATAACCCCGTTTCTACTTCCTACTTCTATGATTTTGACTATTTTAGATATTTTGTATGAGTGGAATCATACAGTGTTTGTTCTAAAAAGACTGTGAGAAAATTCAACCTCCCTTTATGCTACTTTGACAGGAATAGTCATTGGAAAACATTCTACCTTGGAAGCTAAAGTTCCCTGTTGTGCAATTTAAAACTAGATTGAGAAACAAGAGCTGATTATTAATTTCTTGGTCTGATCTGTTATGTGTATTCAGTAAGGAAAATGATAATTATTCTCATATAAATGAGGCAAATCAAAATATTATATTTTAATTCTAAGACATTCATTTCTCCCCCACATTTTAATATTTCTGAAATAAAGATAAGCCTTATAATCAATAGTGTTTTTGCATTGTGTCATAGTTTAATTGGCAGCATTTTAAAATTTTTTGAGAGAGAGAGGAAGAGAGAAGGGGAGAGAGATAGAAACATTGATGAGAGAGAAACATCAATCCACTGCCTCTTACATGTTCCTTCCTGGGGATCGGGCCTGCAACCCAGACATGTGCCTTTACTGGAAATCGAACCTAAAATTCATGTTGGAAATGTAGCAAATACTTATTAGGGCTGAATGCCAAATGGTCTAGTGCTAAAATATATATTGGATTGAAGACAAATATCACCAACTTAGAATGAACTTCTAGAGCAAGTTGTTTTCTTAAAGAATCACAGCCTGATGGAATTAAATAACAAAATAAAAATATGGTTTATAAAGCTTATTTTGTTTAATGTTATAAATAATAAACTAATAATTTTGCAAAGACTATAAATATGGTTTATATGTAATCTCTATCATTCTGTCTTTCATCTTATTTAAAAGTATACAAACATTTGCTGACTCAGAAAGGATAGTATGTTCTTCCTAAAGTTATCTAGAGGCATTCTTGCCTAATATCCTTATTAGCTGCTGATCTATTTTCTTATTGATTTAATTAATTGAAAGTTTTTAATCCTTGATTTTGTACACAAAATTAACAGCTTTTGGAATCATTAATTACAGTAGCAATTTTCTCTTGTAGTAATAAATACATATATTCATATTTCAACTGACTGATAGAATTTTAATATATAAAACTCATAAGGAGCTTTTCATTTCACATTATGTCTACATGCTTACCTCTATTTGAAAGTGAATATTCAGATGTTAACAATAAATTCAAAAGAATGCTAGTCTATTTTATTTAACTGATTTTTTACTTTTAGTTATTTATTTTTTGTCCCCTTTTAAAAAATATTTATTGTTGAAAGTATTACATGTGTCCCCTTTTCCCCACATTGACACCTTCTAGCCTGCCCCCCTCCCTCTCCCCTCCCCCCCCTTCCCCCCATCTCCCATGCCTTCAACATCCTATTGACTGTGTCCATATATACATAAAAGTCCTTTGGTTGATCTCTTCCCACCCATCCACCCTCCCCTGCCTTCCCTCTGAGATTTGAAAGTCTATTCCATGTTTACATGTCTCTGGATCAACGTGTGGGCCTGGATTAGCAGCATCGCCTAAGAGGAATATGCTGGATTTCAGGCCAAACCTACACTTACAGAACCAGAACCTCAGGGTGGGATTGCATTTTAACAAGCCCTCCAATTTATTCAAATGCACATTGAAGTTTGAAAAACTCTGGCCCTGAAAAGAATCTCTTAGCCACTGGTTAGAAATGCAGGACTTCAGGCTCATCCCAGAACTAGGGAATGAATATCTGCATCTTAACAAGATGCTCAAGTGACTTTTGTGCACATTAAAGTCTGAGACCTGATGTCCTAGAGATTCCTAAACTGAAGGGCCAGAGACTTGGAGTGGTTCCTGTGCCCCAGACCAACAACTAGACCTGATTGAAGACTTTATCCTGATGAATGAAATATGAGAATTATTTTGATCAACAGTGACAGCTGTCAATCTCATTCTACTCTTTCATTCTATCCACAGTGCCTCCTTTCAATCCCTAATTAACATAATCACCACAAAAACCTCCTACCTTCCATTAGTCTTTACCCCTCTTTTTGTTGCACAGCAATAACTAACTGACACAATGTCTCCTATGATAGCTTCAACGAAGTCATTATAAAGGCTTACCCAAAGATGCGTTGGGAAATAATCCTATATAATAAAAGCCTAATATGCTAAGTGTCCAGTTGTCCGGTCGTCCATTCAACCAACCAAAGCATAATATGCTACGGCCTCTCAACCGCTTGCTATGGTATGCACTGACCACCAGGGGACAGACGCTCTGACTGGTAGGTTAGCTTGTTGCTGGGGTCCGTCTGATCAAAATTGAGCCCAATGGGTCAGAAACACCTTGGAGCCCTCCCGTGGTCCCTCCCCGGCTGGCCAACCTCCCACGTCCCTCTCAAGCCCCAATTGTGCACCAGTGGGGTCCCTGGGCCTGGCCTGCACCCTCTCACAATCCGGAACCCCTCGGGGGATGTCCGAGAGCAGGTTTTTGCCTGATCCTGCAGGCCAGGCTGAGGGACCCCACTGGTGCACAATCGGGGCTGAGGAGGGACGTGGGAGGCTGGCCAGCCAGGGAGGGACCACGGGAGGGCTCCAGGCCTCTAGTATACTATAAAGGTCTTCTAATTTGTTAAGAGGCTTCGTCTAAAGCAGGATTCCCAGACCTGGCTGAAATCACCTGACAGCTTAAACAATTCTGATAGCCAAGGAGCCATCCAGAAAATTAAATCTGATTCTCTGAGGATGAGATGCAGGCATTAACCTTTCTGTCAAAGCTGCCCAGGGGATGATTTCAGTATGTAGCCAAGATACAGAAACAGTGATCTAACCTTTGGTTTGATTACCATAACTCCTACACCCAACATGGCCTATGCAGCTAAGCCTGATGCTAATGGTATTTCAAGTTCAAGCAAATAAAACACAAATATTTTTTAGTTTGAGAAGATCTCTTTATTGTCACACAGAGGAACCTTTTAAGCAGGAGGCAAATGGGCTCTACCAAGATGATCACTCTGAAAAAAACCCTATTAATTATGAAATCCACCGAAATGCTTCAGACATATCAAAGTTGGCACATCAAAAGTTTTCTATAATTACTTACATCTTATTTTCTATCCTTCCTAATCTGGTGACTTCCCCAAATGTGTTCAGTGGCATTCCCCATCTACCCCCTTATCTTATAAGTAGAAAAAAAAAAGGTTTTTTTTTGTGAGGATCAAACCCTGTGGGCAGTTTGGTGTTAACTTTTAAGTTTAAACTCCATGTTAAATATTGGTTTTGATCTCTCAACACAATTTTTTAAGACAAAATATCCATTTTTAATGATTCTTCTGGTCATAAGGCTGTTGTTTTAAGTTTCACTCCAATCCCACCAGCAGCTGAGCAATTTCATTTCTACTCTGGAAGAGGAATTCTTGATTACAGCTCCACAATCCCAGATGAGCTTTGGAATTTGAAGTTTTTGGAGTGTAGAAAGGTAATGCAGTGAATATGGCATACTGTGTTGTATCTCCAGGGAAGCCTAAAGCAGCATCCTGGAATAAACACATTTAAATCTATGCAATGAAACATAAAAATTCATAGTAAGCAAGATAAACAGACATTCTAAACAGTCTCGTGTGAGTTCTGGTTTTGTCATTAAATTTGTGAGAAACTTTTAGTTTTCGAAGCTTTTTCTATTTGGGAGCCCCAACTAGGAGACCTTGCAATAAAAAAGAGACAGGTTCAAATTAGGAGATGGGTTTTAGGGAAAGATGGAATGAGGAAAATAATTAAAAACACTTCTGAGCACCCAGAAATGGCATCTTGTATGTGGGCTTATTATTTTCAATGATGATTCACTCCCCAAGCAGCTTACAGCTGCCTCCTCTTTATTTCTCCCTTTTATTTACTTCATCTACATCAAGGCGCAAGTGGTAGGTGGTTCAGGATGTCCTGGCTCACCCTTGGACAGACTCATTGTTCTTGTAGATTTTTAGAAATCTTATGGCCTGTCTTCAGATCTTTTAATTTTCCATTCAAAATCACATGGGCCCAGCCAGCCTGGCTCTATGGTTGAGTGTCAACCTGTGAACCAGGAGGTCGAGGTTGGATTCCTGGTCAGGGCTCAGAGCATGCAGGAGGCAGCTGATCAATGATTCTCTCTCATCATTGATTTTTCTGTCTCTCTCTCCCTCTCCGAAATCAATAAAAATATATTTTTTAGGAAAAATCACTTGATCTTCTCTGCTCCTAGACTATTTTTCTTGGCAGGAGAGAGGGAGGAATCTCTTGGGTCTCCTTTGATTATTTAACTGACTTTTGCTCAAGGAAGATTACAAGTTAGTGAAAAGAAGATGGAAATTAGGAAACTATAGCTGTCTTTCAGAAATATAGGCTGCTTTTCTTTCTCAGAATATTCCTGAAGATTTTTCTTTTGGCATTGTCTTTTAAAGATGAATCCAGCCCTGGCCAGCTGGCTCCATTGGTTGGAGTGTCGCGCGCGCGCGCGCACACACACACACACAGGTTATGGGTTCAATTCCAGTCAAGGCACATACCAAGGTTGTGGGTTCAATTCCTGGTCTGAACAAGTATGGGAGGCAACCTGTTGATGTTTCTCTCTCCCTTCCTCTCCTTCTAAAATCAATAAAAATCATATCCTGCATAAGGATTTTTTAAAAATTCTCTTTTTAGTGAAACCAGCCCTAGTCAGTGTTGGTTGAGCATAATTCCATACACTGAAAGGTCATAGGTTTGACTCCTAATACTGTTTCCAGAGAAAAATTCCTGGCTCACTGTTTTGTGAGCATTTTGGCATATCATGCCTTTCCTATCCTCTCTGTTATGCCCAGATTTCAAGATTCCCAAGAAACCACATCAGGGAGCCAGCCAATACGATGCAAAAGCATAAGAATCTGTATTTCAAGCTAGCTTGAGCTCCCCTCCACCAGACTCACTGACACAACAGCAAACCAAGTGGCCGAGAGAGCCAGAACCCCGCCTAGAGACTGGTTATATAGGGGGGGTCGGAGTAAGGGGAGGAGAAAGGACTGTGCTTGTTATGCCCAGATTTCAAGATTCCCAAGAAACCACACCAGGGAGCCAGCCAATCCGATGCAAAAGCATAAGAATCTGTATTTCAAGCTAGCTTGAGCTCTCCATCCACCAGACTCACCGACACATCGGCTAGCCAAGTGGCCAAGAGAGCGAACCCCGCCTAGAGACTGGTTATATAGGGGGGGTTGGAGTAAGGGGAGGAGAAAGGACTGTGCTCTGCCGATTGGCCAGGCGCAAGCCGGGTCTTGTTACACAGGATGTGGTCATATCTATGGCGCGCACTTCCCTTGATTGTCATTGGTTAGTTTAAAATCCTGGGCGTGGCCAGCAGAGGCCTGGGCTTCCGGGAAGAAGGCCACACGTGGCCCCAACATGGAGGATACAGGCAAGATGGAGGGCATAGCCCTCGCCCTTTCAGTGCTCTGCCGATTGGCCAGGCGCAAGTCGATGTCTTGTTCCTGGGTGTGGCTAGCAGAGTCTTAGACTTCTGGGAAGAAGCTCCTTGCCAAACCGTGGCCAAGGTAAGATGGAGGACATAGCCCTAACCCTGGGGCAAGATGGCCCTTACCCTGGGGGAAGGTGGAGGGTCTAGCCCTCGCCCTTTCACTCTCCTGATTGACCTTCTTAGCAAAAACTGGTGTACTATTTTGACCATTTGTGGACTTTCAGAGAGCACTTTAAAAGGTTTATAATGTTGGGAGCAAGATTCAGTGTTAAAACACAATGTATGAGTCATTAGAGAGTTAACTGACGAAGTGTGCTCAAATCTTACAAAATTGAACACTGACCCTAACCTGAGACAGCAAAGTTACCAGGGTGATTTTCACATGTGGTTGCCACATCTCATTATTCTTTAGCTGCACTTACAGACATTTATAAGGCAAAGAATATATAGTCTATATGTAACTTACAGAAGGTTTCATGTCACATTTCCTCTAATAGTGGTCTTATTTTATGTACAGGTGTATAAGCTAATAAAAATAACACCTATGAGGGGCTGAGAAGAAAAAAACCAAACACCTGTTTCTTAACAGCTATGTGTCGGGCAGAAGTGAGATTGCTGGATCATGTGGTGGTTTTATCTTTAAATTTTTAAAAAATGTATTTTTATTGATTTCAGAGAGGAAGGGAGAGAGAGAGAAACATCAATGATGAGAGAGAATCACTGATCAGCTGTCTCTTGAATGCCCTTTACTTGGGACTGAGCCTACAACTCAGGCATGTGCCTTGACAGAATTGAACTGTTCAATGCTCAACCACGGAGTCACACCGGCCTGATTATCTTTAATTTTTTGAAGGAAACTCCATACTGTTTTTCATAGTGCCTGCACTAACTTACAAGTCTGACAATATCCCATTTTAAAGATGAGGAAGCAGAGGCACAGAAAGCCCTTGAAAATACAAATTTAGAAAAAGAGTGACAGTAAAGCACAGACTTATAATCATTACACTATGTGACCTCCAACTCATTTTATAAGCATTTGATTGTGTGTAAATTTTTAGAAGCTTCCTTCGGCATAAATAAATGACAGCAAACCCACAAAGTGAACAAGCTTAATAATAAATTGAGCATCTGGTCTCTTCAGTATTGACATTGGGAAATGCTGATATTTTGCTGGAGAATGATTAAACAGGGAGAATGTGATGATAGAGAATTGGTTTTGTTCTCAGGAAAGGTGGGCAGTTTTGTGTGGGTGGGTAAGACAATGAGTAAATGAGCTGACAATGTTGAACTTTACCTGGGCCCTGTGTTTCCAGATAACAGAACAGTTAAGATATCCTCCCAACATTTGTTCTCCAAAACTCCACCACCTTTTCCTATGCCAGGAAATGATTTACTGAAAAGAAACCCCCTCCCTAGATGACTTAGATAAGACTGGCTGTCTACTCTTTCTCACGACTCTCATCAGATTTGCAGATGACTTTCTTATTTACCCTGTGACAGCCAAACACAGACCTTTCTCCTTTTACTTGAACTTGCTGAAAGGCCAGAGGCAGACCTTCCACTTCCAGCTTTTTGTCTCATGAATGATTAGCTGAGATTAGAACTATTTGTCTAGCTAGACAGAGATAAATATTTCCTGTTCAGCTCACTGACATCAACTGATTGCAAAATAATTCAACTGTAAATTGCTCCACCTATATAACTTGTCTACTCCTCCCTATAAAAGTCTAAGGCAAGCTACCCTGCCTAAACAATGTAGGGTGTTCTCCCCATTTTTGTAGCCTTAAAAAAAAAATCAATGAATGGCCTTATTTTTTCAGTTTTTGTCTTGGCAGAGATCATGGTTTCATGTCTTAATGACCAAGGGTTGGTGGTTAACCTGGTAAAGGTAACCCTTGCCTGATTATATCTAAGCTTTGTAATATCAAGGGGAAAAATAACATTTTTGAATCTTGCAAGAATATCTCCCCAATTCACTGTCATCTTGCCCAGGTTTGGTAAGTCTGATAAGCTTCCATCTTCTCAAAGATTCTCTAGGGCCCAGGGCATCACCCGGCTCTATATCAGCTTATAGTAAGTCCAATCTTTAGCAGGCTCAGCAGCCTCTGAGTTTCATCCTGAGATGCTGAAAATGTTTGAAAATATAAGGATTTAAAGCAGAAATCCTCTAAATGTCTATGTGTGTATGAAGTCACAGAGTTGATCTGAAAAGTATTGGAAAGCTCAAAGTAATATATATAATATAGATGCTCCTTCAACATTTGCAATTCATGTAATATTATTTTTCACTTTTAGAAGCCTGCTTAACTTATGAACACAAAAGGTGTTAAGAAAGAAATATGTATTTATTCAATTTCATTTGTCACAAAGAAGAAAAAGCAACCACTTTCCTATACTTGACAAAAAGACATGCCCTTTACAAGATAGAATTCTAGAAATGGAAGGGGAAGGAAGCTTTCATTTACTCTATCTTTCATTTTTACCATCATAGAATCAGTCCTGAGGTTAACAAAAGCCTAGCTGAGCATCCTTCTTAGCATTGCATCTGTATAGGAGATTCAACATTGAATGATTAAAGAATAGAAAATAAATAAATAGAGAAGTCCAGTTTAACAAAATGGTTTTTGGCTTGAGTTTCTAATCCTGACAAATGTGCTTTTTGGTGGTCTTTTAATATTAAATGTAGAGTGCATTTAATGAATTCAAATGAGAAGCTTTTAGGTTCTCTTAAAATCTGAACTAAGGCATCAGCATACATAGGAATTTAAAAATCTATTAACTACTGTTTCTGTAAAACTCTACAAAGCTATTAGAATTCTTATAACCAAAAGTGTCATTATATAAATATTTATAATTATAGAAATTTTTTATTCTTCATATAGACTCTGCAGAAAGATCACCCACTTTCTTCTCAGACATTTCCACTGCCTACCACCAATCTGTTTTCATAGAAATATCAAGCTCTACTTTCATATCTGTCTGCCTCTGGAGAATAATTAGACAGAACCAACAACACTGAAGATAACAAAAAGGTTGTAATGGATTTCAGAGGTAGCAAGAAATAACATCAAGCAAAGTATAAACCCTTATGCACTATGATCCATTGTTGAAATAGAGTGCCTGCATTTTGAACCTGGGCCAACTGAATGATTTTTGTAGTTTGAATATGCAGTTAGGTTTTGCAAAGTAATCTTAGTGGTTTTTTTTACAAAATAATATCTTTACTCTGAATCAATACATAGGATCTAATTGGTCCGAAGGTTGTGGGTTATTGTTGAATCAATACATAGTATCTCAAGACCATTATTTATTATTTTTCCTAAATTAACTCTAAACTGAAGTAACTAAGGTCAAAATAGCACCTATTTTTTCTAGCTTTATGGAGATGTAATTGACATATAACATTGTACAAATTTAAGGTGTTCAAGGTAATGATTTGATACATATATACTCTAATGTGAAATGCCTACCACAATAAGGTTAGTTAAAACCTCCATGACCTCACATATTTAGCCTTGTATGTGTGTGTGTGTGTGTGTGTGTGTGTGTGTTAAGAACATTTAAGATTTATTCTCTTAGTAATTTTCAAGTATATAGTATAGTATTGGTATCTTTAGTCACTATGCTGTACATTAGACCTTCAATAGGTATTCATCTTATAATTAGAAGTTTGTACCCTTTGACCAGTAATTCCCCATCATCTCCACCCCTTAACCCTTGATGACCACTAGTCTAATCTCTGTATGAAAAATTCTATTCAGCCAAAACCGGTTTGGCTCAGTGGATGAAGCGTCGGCCTGCGGACTGAGGGGTCCCGGGTTCGATTCCGGTCAGGGGCATGTGCTTGGGTTGCGGGCACATCCCCAGTGGGAGATGTGCAGGAGGCAGCTGATCGATGTTTCTAACTCTCTATCTCTCTCCCTTCCTCTCTGTAAAAAATCAATAAAATATATTTAAAAAAAAAAGAAAAATTCTATTCAGGTCCTCTGTTCATCTTTTTATGACTTTTATAAACATTTTTTTTATTTTTACAATTATTTTTAAGTATTTCTATGGATGATTGATGATGATGATGATGACGACAATATTTGCTAGTGAGTTGTATGAGTTTCTTATATATTTTAAATATTAACTGCTTATCAGATAGATGGTTTGCAAATGTTTTCTTCCATTCCTTAGGTTGCCCTTTCATTTTGTTGATTGTTGATTTGCTGTGAAAAAGCAAACCCCCGTGGTGCAGCTAGGAGGACGTCAGTCTGGCCGCCACGGTGGCTGTCCCTGCGATCCTGCACCTTCTGGGCCAGGAGGCAGATCTTGCGCAGTCATTCCTGGGCACTGATGGCTGCCTCCCCGCCTTGAAGGGTCAATGTTTTCTCTCATTAATTCAGAAAAGCACGTCCTGTCACCCATTGCCTGGCAGGAGTGCACTAGGCCCCAAGCAAGCAAGGCTCAGTCAGGGCAGCCTTCACTCCTGGGTGCTGGCACCCAAAGTGCACATTCCTCCTCTACAGTCACCCCGACTATCCCACAGTTTCACTGAGAGGACGGGATTCCTCTCTGCCTCTGGGCTCTTGATCTTGAACGCTGACCCAAAGGCCAGAAGCCAATTAGATGACTGAAACCATATCTTCATTCAATGAATATCTTTATTCTTCTCTACATTGCATTTTAAGACCAGACCTTCTGGAATAAAGTTAAGACATACTTTTTCCTGTACTGCAGGCTTATAGGCTGGGTTTTAAAACGCAAGAGCCACACATGCCATCTAGATGACAACAAATGCCAAATTATTTGATTCCAAGTTCCTGAGGCTCTTTTGGCATTTATATTATTCTAAAAGAAGTATTTGGGATGGTCAATGTAGCACTCTAGGGATGACATGCTCTTTGGGGTTAGGATTACCAGAATGCATCATTCTTCAACAAAGCTGCTTTCTTCAAATCTATTTGTTTTTCAAGTTTCTACAATTCTTTGGTTCTGCTTCATGCTGACTATAGGCATCTACTTCTTTGTAAAGGGGGAAGCATCAAATACTATATAACTACATGTAGTTTATAAGAATCTTGATGCTGTGCTTTGCAATAAAATAAATGTCACTAACTTAGTGTCCAAAACAAAGGCTTTCCAACAAATATTAAATAGTTCATTTCTAGTACTGTGCAATAGCTTTGAATGAATCAGGTATAAATTTGATAAAAATAATAAGAGGAGCCCGGCCAGCGTGGCTCAGTGGTTGAGCTTCGACCTATGAACCAGGAGTTCATGGTTTGATTCCTGGTCAGGGCATATGCCCAGGTTTCGGGATCTAGCCTGATGTGGGGCATGCAGAAAACAACCAATCAATGATTCTCTCTCATCATTTATGTTTCTATCTCCCTTTCCCTTCCTCTCTGAAATCAATAAAAAATATTAAAAATTTTAAAAATAATAATAAGAGGATAAATTATTTAGGATAACTATTGGATTATTATTAAGATAGAGGCCGTCCCTCACCCCCAATCACTCCTGCTATGTATTATGAGATTTTGCTGGTTATGGTGATGGGGGTCAGAGGATGGTAACTCATTGTAGATTGTGAAGTCATATTTTGTATTTTAGCAGTATTCCAAGGAGATAAATTATTATCATTCTCATTTTCTTGAAGATGAAACTGAGGGCTAGTGTCTACCATCATATGATTAGAAGCAATAGAAACAAGATTCAAATGCAAATTTGCCATTTAAATGATTAGTAACACTTTTTTTTTTTTCTACACTAGAGCTGCCTTCATTACAATGGTACTCAAGTACAGACTATATGATTTATGGCAAAACACTTTGTATTGGCTTTGTTTTTGTTTAATACAGATTCTCAGAATGTTAGAAAATGTGATTCTTCACACAGCAATTTCATACACTATATTCATTTACAGAATCTCTGCCTATAAAAATTATAATTGTTGATTCAGGCTCCCCATTGTCTGTGAAGAAGATGTTTTACTAAATTAGAAATGACAAATAAACTATTGATCAAACAAAGCAAAATAAAATATTACTTGAGGTAGTGAAAGGTATAATATTGAACTTCCTGAGGGGTGATTTGGGCCTCTTTGTTCAAGTTAAATGTACTAAATACAGAAAAGACTCAGCAAGTGTTTTATGAAAAGTATTCATGGACTATATAGAAAAATGTTAATTCATAGTGTAGATAAAAAAGGGGCCACATGCTAACCTGACAAGCTCAGGGGAGGTCTGCATGGCAGGTCTTACAAACTTAGAGACCTAAAGTAACCATACAGGATGGTCTGAAATTTAACCTTCTTAATTAAAAATGAATCATAACAGGTAGTCCTGTCCTAGTCGGGTATCTTCCTTGACAAAGGTCAATCTTTACCTTAATTAAGCCTGTCTGTTGTATTTTTGCATCTACCATAACATACCTTTGAAATGGCAGAATAACCCCTTTTCCCAGATCCCTCAGGGCACAATCTCCCACCTGAACCATCAACCACAAACCCCCTCATTGTTATCATTATCATGGTAATTGTTAACTGTTAACTATCATTTACCTGTTTATGTAAAAGAAGTATGTGTCTATTCTGTTTACTTTTTATCCAGTCCTGGAGATTTTCCATTTTGCTTTCTCCCACCTCCCTAAACTATCACCAATGGATTTCCTGTAAACTCCTTAAGTCTTTCCCTTAGATCCTGATGTATAAAATAAGTGGTAAAACTGCCATTTTCAGAAGCATTTTCTCAATCTGTTGAGATTTTGCTTCCTAGTAATTGTCATTAGTTAGGCTCAAATAAACTCATAAAAACTCTTACAGGTTTGGACCTTTCTTAGGTTGACAGTAAAAAGCTCACAATATTGATTCTTGTAGTCAGAGCACCTATATGTTTTAGTTTTTAGAAGACATATCGCTATTAAAATAGTTTAATCTTTCTGGAGCTCAGTTTTGTCATCTGAAAAATAGGAACAAAAAATCCTATTCTCATCCTTTGGAGTTGTGAAGGTCAAATGAAATGATATTTGTGAATATTGACTTTTGTGCTATTCCCAGAACTGTCTCTGGGCAGGCCCAATCTTCTTGAGTGAGAATAAGGGGCATGGGCTGCTGCAGTTGCTGTGATCCTAAACCAGCCTTCTCAGGAGAAAAGAGTAAACTTGTCATTTCTCAACTTAAGTTTTCTTCCTTGTAGCACTCCAATAGGAAAATAGCAAGGCCATGTGGGCATTTGTCATCATTTGACTGACATTGGCCAAGGTCAGGGAGAGAAATATCACTTGGACCCAGAAGCTCTCAAATAGGTTCAATTTATCCCTTCTATAAATAACTTCAGAGTGTTTTCCTGGCACCTTCAGCCTTTGTAACCTAAACCCCAAGGTAGTGCTACAGAGATAACTGCTAGTTCCACCTCCAGTTATTATTTACTTCATTGGGTTACATTTTTTTCTTATTAGCAGACTAGAGGCCTGGTGCATAAAATTTGTGCAAGGGTAGGGTCCCTAGGCCTGGCCAGAGATCAGGGCTGATTGGGGCCTTCTGGCTGCTGGTTGGGGCCTCCCTTCCCTGGCTGACGGCTGGGGCCTCCCTTCATTCCACGCCGCCCCCCAATGGTGAGCGCATGCCATTGTGAGCAATTGAACTCCCAGTCTCCTGGTCGAACTCCCATGGGAACACTTTGCATATTAGCCTTTTATATACATAGATGCTGGAGGGCAGATCCTCACCAAGGCAATCCCAGTGGGTATGTGTTCAGGCTCTGTGGGACTCCCTGCCCCATTAAGTCACATTTCAACTGTGTTCTTGGCTAATTCACTTATATGATTTCAAGAATGTAAATAATTTACACTTTTCTCCTCCTCATTTTATTTAGCTCTCCATAAAGTCTCGATGACCTGAATACATCCCCCTGAGTCCATTTCTACAACTGACCTTCATATCTTTCCCTCCTTTGATACAATAAACTCCTCAACAGATCTACATAAGCTTCTCATAGTGAAAAAGCCATAAATAAACACAAGACCCTTTATAAATCTGATATTGCTAACATTAAATTTGTATTTTTCATATCAAACCTAAAACATACAGTCTGGACAATACTTAGGATACAGTCTGTCTTTCTTATTTCAGGGTTTTAGCTTTAGCTCTTTTGCCTCTTTCAAAGTCCTCCCTTCTTCCCCAAAAAGGTTCAAATTCTACCAACTCTGGTATTGAAATTTGCCTGTAAACACTTCCTTAATCTCTCAGACCTGAAGTCATTATTCACTGGCTTTTATTGTTTGTAGAACATGTTTGTTAATTTGTTCAAGAACTGCTTTGCAACATTTCCTTTGCTAGCTCTCTTGACCCAGTATTATCTTTCATACTGATTAGCTTTATGTTCATTAACAATGTCATTTATCCCCAACGAGAATTTTAACTCCTTGAGAACAAGAACTGTTCTTTGTACTTCTAGATGATCCCACTGTCAGCTGCTTTCACTGAGGAGGCCCTCCAGAAATGAGTGCTTGCATTTTATTTTTAAACATATGCTTCCTACATTTTGCCAAAGGAAATGAAATTGGGATGGCATTTCTTTAACTATTTCCACATCTTTTACTCTGAATATATTTTAAAATTTAAGATATATTATTTTTTTTAAATGAAAAGTTAACAGAGCACATTTGTTATGGGGGTGGTGGTGATCATGGTGGTACATGGCAAATCTACAAGTTAGGAATAATTATCATCAATGTTCAATGAGCACTTCCTATGTATTGTGCTGTAGTATACTACAAAATAATACATTTGGTCTTTGTCCCCAGTTCCTGATGCAGAGCTTCAAAACGCTTGGAACTTTCTCAGTGCAAAGAGTATGTTTTGTTATTAACAATGAACTTCTTTTCACCATACCTGAATTTATGCTAATGAAATGATTTAAGACAGAGCCCTTTGCTGGTGGCTGGAAAAAAAAGTTGAAAATTTCAGCCCCATCCCTCAAACACTGAGGAGAGAAGAGAGGCTGGAGATGGAGTTCAGTCATGTGGCTAATTCTTTAATCAAAAATACCTACACAATGAAACCTCAATGAAAACTCTCAGCTGTTGGCAGTAAGATGGCCCCAAGTGTTAGAGGGGTGGAGTCAGACCAGTACTTGAGTTCTGGCTAAGAAAGAATTCAGAGCTAAGACTTAAACTATAAGAGAAAGTTAAGTTAGCTTTGGCCAGGTAGCTCAGTTGATTAGAGCATTGTCCCAATAAGCCAAAGTTGTGGGTTCAATTCCCAGTTGGGGCACATACAAGAAGTAACCAGTGAATGCATAGATGAGTGGAACAATAGATTGATGTTTCTCTTTCTCTCTTTCCCTTCCTATCTCTAAAATCAATAAATAAAATTTTATAAAAAAGAGAAAGTTTATTTAGAAAGTCACAAAGGTAGAAGAAGTGAGCCACAGAAGAAATGGACTCAGAAAACAAGTTACAGCTTGGAGCTTAGGAGAAGGAGAGAGGCAAGGAAAATGTGCCTGGGGAAGGAGATGGGGAAAGATAGTAGGGAGAGAGAGTGAGAGAGAGAGAGAGAGAGAGAGAATAGATAGATAGATGGATAGATAGATAGATAGATAGATAGATAGATAGATAGGTAGAGCACTGAGCCGGGTTCTCTGTCCTAAGGGCTTTTAAAGACTGGGATTTTAGAGGTGATCCAAAAGGAGGGATTTCAAAAGAATATTCATCGGCTTGCTGACAGTTCCCTGCTTGAAACCCTCTTGCTTACCATACTTAATTCAAATTAGGTAAATTGAACATCCCAAGATTTCCTTTGCTAGCTCTCTTCCTTCCGGAAGCAGGTTTCTCTGAATCTCTTTGTAGGAAACAGTGGAGGGTTAAAACTTCAGAGTTCTTTGTTTCTTAGTAAATAGCTTAAAATCAATATCCCAAAAAGTAGGTTCAGTGTGGCAAAATGTGGATCCCTTCACATTATTTCCCAAATAAACTGCTTACATTTTTACAGGCTCTGCTTTTCAAGGAAACCTGGTGAAGACAATATACTGTGAACTTCAGCCAGAGGGATATTGATGATATCTTAAAGATAAAATGGCATAGCGGTAAATGGTCTCTCACAGAATTTAATGCTCCTACACACCTCTGATTTGTAGTGAAAAAAATATGTTGAAACTAATTAAAATTGTTTCACACCATGGAATTTTCTGAAAGGGACGACCTTGAACTAATAACATCTGAAATGATGAATGGTATGGCAACTGAAAATTAACATCAGTGAAGAGTGTTCATTAGAATTTATGGAAAAATTAACAGGAAGAGACTTTAGAGTAGATAAGATATCCTTTTATGTGAGTTTGAAATGTATTTGATTTGATATAAAATTTCAATTTTATTTTATTCTCAATCTGAGGTATTTAAATGTAAAACTTCTGATAAGCATTATTTAGCTGAAGAAGACTAGAGGCTATATCACACTGATGTTTGCATTCTCACCATTTGGAACATTGGTAATCAGAAGTTCTAGGGTTGAATTAAGGCTACAAAAAACATATAGCCCTGGCTGGTTTGGCTCAGTGGATAGAGCGTCAGTCTGCAGACTGAAGGGTCCCAGGTTCGATTCTGGTCAAGGGTACATGCCTGGGTTGCGGGCTTGATCCCCATTAGGGGACGTGCAAGAGGCAGCCAATCAATGATTCTCTCTCATCATTGATGTTTCTATCACTATTTCCTTCTCCCTTCTCTCTGAAATCAATAAAAAAAGATGTATTTTTTAAAAACACACACATATGCCCAGCATCTTATCCACACCCCACACCCCAATCAATGACTGTAACCTTATTGGCAAAAAGGGTCTTTGTAGAGCCCTAGCGTGTTTGGCTCGGTTTGGCTTAGTAGATAGAACAATTGGCCTGTGGACTGAAGGGTCCTGGGTTCAATTCCAGTCAAGGGCACATGCCTGGGTCTCAGGATCGATCCCCAGTAGAGGGAGTGCAGAAGGCAGCTGATCAATGATTCTCTCTTATCATTGATGTTTCTATCTCTTTTTTTCTCTTCCTTCCTCTTTGAAACCAACAATATATATTAAAAGGGTCTTTGTAGATGTAATTAAGTGAAGGATTTAGAGATAAGATAATCCTGGATTAACAGGGTGGGCCCTAAAGCCAATGACAAGTGTCCTTATAAGAAGAGGAGAATAGACACAGAGGGGAAGTCCACATGAAGATGGAGGCAGATATTGGAGTTATGCTGCCATGAGCCAAGGAAGATATGGAACTGTCAGAAAAAAAAAAGAGGCAAGAAGAGTTCTTCCCTAGGGCCCTTCGAGGTGGTGCAGCCCTGCCAACACCTTCATTTCAGATGTCTGGCCTCCAGAAATATTAGAGAATACATTTCTGTTGTTTAAAGCCACAAAGTTTGTGGTCATTTGTTATGGCAGCCCCAGGAAACGAATACAGAGCTATTAAAATAAAACAAAACATATAGCAAAAGCTACTGAAACAGAAAACATGGTTTCAATCCTACAGCCATTGGACAAATATTGATTGAGCATGTACTGGGTGCCAGATATTTCTCTAGGAAAACATCAGTAAGCGAAATAGATCAAAGACATCATAGAGCAAAATAGAGATCTCTGCACTCATGATCCTTACATTCTAGCAATATTCTGATCAGAGAAATCAGTTTATTTGAAACCTCTTTACCCTTAATGAACATGCATTTGTGTCTGTACCTGTATCAGAACCAATTATTAGACACAGGTAGTGGTAAAGACATCACTCAGAGAATAAAGATTGCATAACAACTTGGGAAGAACTTACTCCTGATGGAGATGCAAGCCCTAGATTTCCAATAAAGGCATGATTTTTAAAAAATATATTTTTATAGATTTCAGAGAAAAGATGGGAGAGGGGGAGAGAGATAGAAACATCAATGATGAGAGAGAATCATTGATCATCTGCCTCTTGCTCACTCCACACTGGGGATCGAGCTCACAACTTGGGCATATGCCCTGACTAGGAATTAAACCATTACCTCCTGTTCATAGGTCGATGCTCAACCACTGAGCCAAGCCTGCTTGGTTAAAAGGTATGATTTTTTTTTTAAACAAAGATAATAGAAGGAAGACATTCAAGATTTTATGATCTCCAGATTTCTATTAAGCTGATGGGATAGCTTGGGATTGTCCACTCACCTGCAATGAAACATTGACCTTCTGTGAATAGGCACAAGCAATTCAGCTAAAATGGAGCAGTATGCAGTTTTGAAAAAAGAATAAATTAATAAATAATTTTTTTTTAAATTTGTTTTTCCACACAGTTTTTTAAAATATAATGTTTCTTAAACTTTTGACAGTTGTCATTGATTATCTGCCAGGGAGGACTAGCCAATAATGAGACCAATGAGCATGTAATAAACCATGCTCATTGATAGGTTTGGTTCAAAAGCTTGTGTGTTTGTGTGTTTTGATTTGTATACTTGTGATTGTGATATTCTATTGCCTTTCATACTGTATGAATTTAATTAAATTTAATTATTTCAATCAACATAAACTTAAAATAGCTTAACATACAATTTTGTGCTGATGTATTATTTATATGATTGAAGGAAACCATACCAGTAATTCATCATATTCTGGAAAAAGCACTTTGGTTTCCAAGTGCTCTAATACTGCACCAATAATGAGTCCTGCTGGGTTAGCATCGATCAGCAAGTAGAGCAAAGCTCTAAAATACTGGAAAGACAAAACATAAGGTGAGAATCAAATCCAATAAAAATAATAATTCGGTGCTTGCAGATGAATCAGAATACTGTTAACATTTTAACATGTTAGTATTGAACATAATTGTATCTAATACGAATTTGAGTTGGCAAATACACACACATACACACACACACACACACACACACACACCCTTTTAAATTGGCACCTGACATTAGGATCATTGAGGGTGAGTCAATGGATCAGTGTGAGACAGGAATCTTTGTTCCCTCAGCTCCCTAAATCCCTGAATGCCTCATGGTGTGTGTGTGTGTGTGTGTGTGTGTGTGTGTGTAGCTGAATTTAATATAATTCTTGCATTTAATGATTTTTCATACAACATATCTCCTGATTCCAAGTCACTGGCTTTTTCTGAGGCCTCTAATTGTCTTAAATTTCTTGAAAGGGATACAGAATGTCTTTAGGGGTAATTTGAGGGGCTTTTCAAAAGTAAATTGATGCTGGAATTTCTGTCTCTTATAGAATCTAAACTCAAAAGAAAAGGAAGAATCTGTTGAATAATACTATATTGAATGCCAGTGTAAGAAACATTAAAACTTGTAGAGAATTTTTGTGAGTTTATTTGAGCCAAACTGTCCTATGTACCTAATGTTGTCTCACTGTCTTTGGTATTTTCATGGAATTATTATGCCTATGTGAATTCTCCATGTACATATATTAAACTTCGATTTTCTCCTGTTAATCTGTCTCTACTAATTTGGTGTTAACCAGTATGACTAGAAATTATGTAAAAGGCTCATAACCAAGGCTAGTTACCAACTGGTATTTAAATATCATAATATTGTAACAAATTGTGAGTACTGGCTGAAACTCAGCCCTGAAACCTAGATAAATTTTGTCAATATTTACTTCTTTGAATTGGGTTAAGGATGGCATTTTGTACCCGCTTTGCAGATGGGGACCAGAGAGTCTACAAAGTCTCCCAACTGTCTATAATTCACACTGGTTGTGATCTAGTGATTGTAGGAGGAATAATCTCCAAAGAGGCAACATGAACTGGATTAGTCAAGACTGACATCTAAAGTCCTTGTTCTGTTACAGAATTTACCAGGCGACCAAAAAATACACAGGAGTACCCAGAGATACAGGAAAAACCCATTTATTTTCAGATATTTCACATGTACTAGTACAGTGACTCAGGGGTCAGTTCTCCAAATCCTGAGTAAGCCAATACAGTGGGGCCTTGACTTACGAGTTTAATTCGTTCCATGACAGAGCTCGTAACTCAAATTACTCGTATGTCAAATCAAAAGTGAACGAGTGAGACACGTGATGCTGGGCTGATGTTGTGGCGTTCACCGTGACGTTCGCTGCACCAACTAGCGGTGGGGTATCTGAAGCTGGCTCATAACCCGAATTTTAGCTCGCAACTCAAAGCAAAAAATCGGCCGAGAGACGGCTCGTATCTCGAAAAACTCATTAGTCAGGACACTCGTAAGTCAAGGCCCCACTGTATGGAGGAAACTTTTATTTATACCCTTTGGTTTCTTTGTCTCCCAAATAAGGATCAGACTTCCGGACGTTTTGCAGGCTTTGCAAAACGCCCTGTGTGTTGGGATGGGGGCCATGAGACCACACCTAAAGGCCTGGCCTGGCGCCAGCGCTGATAACCCTCTCCGGGGTTGTGTATTGTTCATGGTTTATGGCCTCTGTAAAATGGAAGTATTTAGGTAAACAGGTCTTGCAAGACCAGATAATTAAGGAAGGGGCACTGACTACACTATAGGCTAACAGGAATGTGCATTAGGGATACGGAGTCAGGCTGCTAGCACACCCCTCCCCCAATGTCTTATTTTCCTCATCAGTTCCAATACTATTTCTAAACAATAATTAGTTGTGTAAGTTCATTCATCTACTTTTGTATATAGGGTTATCAAGGTAAAGTCACAAACTACTTAAAAAATTTATTTAAATTGATTTTTAGAAAGAGACAGAGGAATGAAGAGGGAGAGAAAGAAACATATTGATGTGAGAGCAGAACATCCAGTTGGCTGTATTCTGCATACCCCCTACCGGGTATTGAGCCTGAAACCCGGGCATGTGTACTGACTGGGAATCGAACCAGCAACCCTTCGGTGCACAGGATGACACACAACCGAGCCACACAAACCAAGGCATAAGCTCCTTTTTTAAAAAGTGCAATCCTCTGATGTGGGACACACATAGCAAATTCCTGAAGGAAAATGCCAGGATATAAATGGGCTTAATAGCAAAATCTGAGTTGAGTTTTTTAAATTCAAAGAATGTGAGTAATTTGGATTTACTAGTAAATAGGCCATGAGCTTTCTTCTTTGAAAAAGGGGCCGTTAGCCCTAACCGGTTTGGCTCAGGGGATTGAGCATTGGCCTGCAGACTGAAGGGTCCCAGGTTCGATTCTGGTCAAGGGCATGTACCTTGGCTGCAGGCACATACCCAGTAGGGAGTGTGCAGGAGGCAGCTGATCGATGTTTCTCTCTCATCGATGTTTCTAACTCTCTATCCCTCTCCCTTCCTCTCTGTAAAAAAATCAATAAAATATATTTAAAAAAAAAAAAAAGAGAGACACAGAAACCAAAATGGTGGCATAGGTAAACACCAGAAATTGCTGCCTCCCACAACCACTTCAAAAATACAACTAAAAGACATAACGGACATCATCCAGAACCACAGGAAGGCTGGCTGAGTGGAATTTCTACAACTAGAAGGAAAGAGAAAAGCATACTGAGACTCAGAGGAGGCGCGGTGCTAAAGTAAATACAAAGGTGCGGAGGTGCATGCGGAGAGGGCTGGCGGCTGAGGACATGATTGTCTTTTTCAATCGGGAGGGAGTCTCAGGCTCTGAGCTCCAGTTCCAGGCGAGTCTCTGGGGACCCAGACTCATACGGGAGAAACGGGACTGTCTGGCATCGGTAGGAACTCAAGGGCAGCTTTCTCTCAGAGGCACTCTCGGCGATTGCCAGGACCTCTGAAGGCAGGACTGAGAACAGCCATACTGCTCGCTCGCTTGGCCTGCCCTGTTGATCCCCTGGGACCCCGCCCTGCCCAAGCTGTGCACGGAGCCTTTTGCACATGAAAGGCCTGGCCCTTTGTAATCTGAAAATAACTTAACAAACTGCAGCTGCCCCAAGGCCCCAGGGCAACTTGCATTGCTTTACAGCTGGTTTCTGCTGGGTAGCCTCAAGCAAAGGCTAGATTAGCACCTCCTTAGATCCAAGAGCCAGTGTACCCAGTGGTCAGAGTGGGACCATTCAATTACAACTCCTCAGATCTATAAGGGACACACTCAGGGGGCAGACTCAGTGAGCACCAAAGCCCCACTGAAGCAAGTCTTGCCCCAGAATGGTGTCTTCAGCAAAGAAGTTCTCCCACCGTAGACACAGCTGATTCTCACAGCCAATTGGCCTGGAAGTCAAATCCTCCCAGTTTTACCTACAACAATCAAGGCTTAACTACAACAAGACTGTGCACAAAGCCCACAAGGGGGTGCACCAAGAGTGTCTACCTCAGGTAATTGGGACACTTAGCACAGAAAGCCACTCTATGGACACAGCAAAGCATAAAAAATGCCAAGACAAAGAAACAGGACACAAATGACAGAAATGGAGGAAAGCAAACTACTGGATATAGAGTTCAAAACCACACTTATAAGGTTTTTCAAGAATTTTCTAGAAACCGCCGATAAATGTAGTGAGATCCTCAAGAAATCTAGTGAGACCCTCTATGTTGTGATAAAGGACCAACTAGAAATTAAGCATACACTGACTGAAATAAAGAATATTATACAGACTCCCAACAGCAGACCAGAGGATCCCAAGAATCAAGTCAAAGATTTGAAATATGAAGAAGCAAAAAACACCCAACCAGAAAAGCAAAATGAAAAAAGAATCCAAAAATACGAAGATAGTGTAAGGAGCCTCTGGGACAGCTTCAAGCATACCAACATCCGAATTATAGGGGTGCCAGAAGAAGAGAGACAGCAAGATATTGAAAACCTATTTGAAGAAATAATGACAGAAAACTTCCCCCACCTGGTGAAAGAAATAGACGTCCAAGTCCAGGAAACGCATAGAACCCCAAACAAAAGGAATCCAAAGAGGACCACACCAAGACACATCATAATTAAAATGCCAAGAGCAAAAGACAAAGAGAGTATCCTAAAAGCAGCAAAAGAAAGAAAGTCAGTTACCTACAAGGGAGTACCCATACGACTGTCAGCTGATTTCTCAACAGAAACTTTGCAGGCGAGAAGGGAATGGCAAGAAATATTCAAAGTGATGAATACCAAGAACCTACAACCAAGATTACTTTATCCAGCAAAGCTATCATTCAGAAGTGAAGGTCAGATAAGAGCTTCACAGATAAGGAAAAGCTAAAGGAGCTCATCACCACCAAACCAGTATTATATGAAATGCTGAAAGGTATCCTTTAAAAAGAGGAAGAAGAAAAAGGTAAAGATACAAATTATGAACAACAAATACACATCTATCAACAAGTGAATCTAAAAATCAAGTGAATAAATAATCTGATGAACAGTATGAACTGGTGATTATAATAGAATCAGGGACATAGAAAGGGAATGGACTGACTATTCTTGGGGGGGAAAGGAGTGGGGGCTGCGGGAAGAGATTGGACAATAATCATGCACCTATGGATGAGGACAGTGGATGGGGAGTGAGGGCGGAGGGTGGGGTGGGAACTGGGTGGATGGGAGTTATTGGGGGGGGGGGAGAGGAACCAATGTAATAATCTGAACAATAAAGATTTAATTTAAAAAAAATAAAAAAAGAAAAAAAAAGAAAAGAAAAAGAGGCCGTTAATGGCAAAACAGCACTAGGTGTTACCAGTGATTGTTATCGTGATAACTATTAACTGTTACCTATCTTATACCCAACTATGTAAAAGAAGTATATGTCTATTAACTTTACTTTTTTATCCAATCCCAGAGGTCCCCCACCCACCCTTTGCTTTCTCCTGCCTCACTGATCTATCACTAATGGATTTGATGTACCCCCTATGTCTCCTCCTTTGATTGTAATGTATAAAATAAGGTGCAAAACTGCCATTCTCTGGAGCGTATTACAATCCCTTGTGATTTTGATTCCCAGCCATTGTTGTCAGATTGGCTCAAATAGACTCATTAAAATTCTTAGGGATTTGGATGTTTCCTTCATTGACAAATAAATTCTGGAGGAGATTCTGAGAGCCTGTCATGCTTTCAAGATGATTAAAATGTACAGTGTGCAGTGCACATAATACTCAGTCATGTATGCATTTTATGTTCAGTCATGTATTTAAATTACTTCTGGTGTGCCTTTTCCCTGAAGAAATTTCCGGTTTCATTCTCATTTTGCTGTTGTTAATATTGTTGCAAAGAAAAAATGTTATTCAAAACTTAGAAGAGTGGGGGGAGAGGGAGGATTTCATCACCTGCATTTCAATGCCCTGTTCCTAGATCAAAGGTTGGCAAGTTTTTTTTCCTTTTCTATAAAAAATAGACAGTAAATTTTTAGATTGTGTGGGCAATCCATTCTCTGTCACAGCAATTCAATTGGGCAGTGAAAGCAGCCATCTACAATACACAAGCAAATGATTGTGGCAGTATTCCAATAAATTATTTACAAAAAATGGTGGTGAGCTGGGCCTGGCTTTAGTTTGCTGATCCTTGCCCTAGAGTCAGGTAATATGCAAGATTATTTCATTTACCATTTATTATTGAAGGTGATACCATTGTAATTAGCTAGTTATTAATAATGGGAAAGGGGCAAATGGAAGGCCAGACATCATAGTCATGTCATTTGGGCAGCTTCACCAGGAAGCTGCCATTTCACACTCCCCAGGGAACCACAGGCCCATCCTTGTTACACGAAATTTTTGGACTGGAACCCAGATTCTTTGTCTGCCGGAGTCAAAGAATGAATCCATGGACAGAGGGTAGTATAGCAAAGGTGGAGTTTTATTGAAGAACAAGTACAGACTCCCACGTGGGAAGGGGGAAAGGGTCCCACAGAATGGACTCCCACATGGGGAGGGGGAACGGGTCCCACCAAGTTCTTTTTCCCTATGGCTTATAAAGGCTGCAGATCCTGGTGCCTCAATATCCCCTCTGATTGGTCACTATTCCCTTGGACTGGTTACTATAGTAACTTCTGGGCTCAAAGGTTGAACCTCACATGGGACATGTGAGGCTCTCTCCTGCTCCTTCCTTATTGTTTTCCTATTCCCTCTGGGCTTTCTTCTCCTTCTGGATGAAGGGCTTCCTTCCCTTTATTTTGTAGATACAGACCTTTTGCTGTTCCCAGCTCCCTCCTTCTATGGAAATGTACCTGTTGCAGCTTTTCAGCTTCCCTGTTCTATGGAAATATACCTTCTGTTGCTCTGCAGCCCTGTGCTTCCCCCATGGTCCCCTTAATTTCCAAAATTACTCAAATTTCCTAAAACCTGTCTTTTCAGTGCCCCCCCCCCCCCCCACCTCCTCCACGCCGCAATTCCTGTTTCACTTGAAGATCATTTTGGAAAGGAGTCCAACAAAGGGGAGATGGGTACATGCACAGTAAAGTCAGGGTGACTAGGGGAGGGTGCCTGTCAGTCATATCTGGGAGCAGAGATTGTTGGCCAGAATGGGTGGGGCAACTGCAAGCCTGCAAAAATTTGAGAACACATAATCCCAAGAAGCTTGCTCTCTTGTTGTGCTTGACTTTTGGCTCCTGGGGCTCGTTTGCTCCTCCTTCTTTGCATTCATCCATGTCTCTTGGATAGCCATGTGGCCCTGTGGACCCACATGCAATGGACTGATGGACTGCAGTGGGAACACAAGCTAAGCTAGCCTGATGCTAGGCTGGACACTGCTCCAACATGGGAAGGAAACTCTGGACACGGGCTCTGATTTTAACTTTGCTGAAGCCCCAGCTACACTTCTTTCATGACTAGACAAAGGGAAATGGAACTTTGGAAACTCAGGGATTTAATCCCACAAATATAAAGCTATCGACAATATCTCATGCTCCCATGGGGGTCTCCAGGAATTCTTATTCTAGCAGGACCCCAAGAACCCCACTTCCACCAGTAATAAAGGGACCAAAATTCTGCCACCAGAAGTTGCTTTTAGGAAGATTGATTTTATGCTGTTTGTTAGAAACCAAAAGACTCAGAAAGAACCTTTGACCCTTCCCCCCGTTCCTACCCAAGAGGTTCAGAAAGAGAAATTGGCTTGAGGAAGGAGAGTTTAGGATGCTGCCTTAGCCTAATTTGAATCAAGTATAGTAAACAAGAGGCCTTCAGGCAGGTGCCTGTTAACTGGGTACCCTCTGTGTACCATTGTTTCTGGGCAAGGATTTTCCTGCCTTGTGCGTTCAGCTCTTCCTCAACTACCTGTAAATCACCCATCTCACTTCTAAAATCTAATACCTCAACTCCCGCTTTTATCCTTTGCCCAGAATGTCTTATATACCTACATGCCTAGAATGTTGCCTCCCTGTCTTTGGTGTTTTCATGGAATTCTCATGTCTATGTGAATTCCTGATGCACATGTATTAAACTGATTTTTCTCCTGTTATTCTGACTCTGTCCATTTGTTTCTTTTTCTCTTGTTAATCTGTCTTTTGTTACAGAGGCCCCAGTGGAGAACCCAGAAGAGTAGAAGGCATGTGTTTTAAATTCCAATAGGATAATGTGCACAGAGTATGCCTCTTGCATCATTTTCTACTTTCTGGCAGCATTTATCTCAAGATGGCAGGCGTGTTTTTCTCACTGGAAGTTGTCAACATACTTCTCTAATGGTACTTTTACTTTCATACAGGAAAATGCAACAAAATTAAAGTCACTTTTCAGTGTAGGCTGCAACCATTCATGAAATATGCGACCACCCTCAGGGGAATTGGAGAATTCCAGCTCCTGTTTCCCCCTTTGGCTCACAAAAGTGACTTTCCTGCTTTCAGGGGAGGCTGAAGCTTGAGGGTCAGCTGAGTTCATGCCAATCAGCAGGCAGCGGCAAAGTGAAATGGATGGCTTTTTTTTTCCCCACAATACGCTGAGCTGTTTCATTTTGAATTCATGGGCTTTTCCCCCCTTACTCCATGATACTGGAAAGTCAAACTGAATGTCAGATAAAAAATGTCATGCAAATTAGAACTTGGTTCCCCTGAGTTCACTGGAGATGCACAGTTAAGATCCTTGACGGAGGCATAGAGAGGTCAGTTCAGCTATGCTATTCCCCAGCCATCCCCTGCTATTCCTCACTCCAAAAGAGTAACTCACTTTATTTTGTCCAGTTGAAACTCAGGTTCAGACTAATATCCAGCTGGGCTCTTAGAAGCTTAAAGACTATCAATTTTAAAAAGTTATACAAGATAATTTTTTTTTTTTTAGAAAAAAGAAGCTCACGACTGTCATGCATATATAAAACGGGCACATATCAAATATTTTATTTAACTTATTAATTAACAAGGAACCAATAAGATGTTGCAACCAGTTCAAAGGAGAAGCCGAAGACAATACACATATGTGGGCTATCAGGAATGTTGCAATACATTTGAATTTGCTTAACTGGTGGTAAAATGTTTTTTGCCACAGAAAGGGAGGGGAATTAATTGAACCTTCCTCAAATTCATTTACGTAATTGTGGGCAAGAATTGTTTGCATCTCTTTCCCTTATCTACAACCTACAAATTTGCATAAAACATCCATACAATAAAAGGTGTAAAGACCCCATAGAATCAGATAACCTGGAGGGGTATGCTGCCCAATGCCTAGTTTCCCACTGGAAACATTTAGTAATATTTTTGGTGTATTCCAGTCCTTTGAAATTTTTCTCTACAAAAGAAAACTTAAGCCTGGTCCCTGTGGCTCAGTGGTTGATTCCTGGTTTGATTCCCAGTCAGGGCACATGCCCATGTTGTGGGCTCAATCCCAGTAGGGGGCGTGCAGGACGCAGCTGATCAATGATGTTTCTCTCTCATCGATGTTTCCATCTCTCTATCCCTCTCCCTTCCTCTTGCTCTAAGAATCAATAAAAACATTAAAAAAGAAAAGAAAACCTAATATTATATTTGTATCTTTAGGGTTCTATAAAATGGAAAACACAATGTAGTGTTTGCCTCCTGCATCTGTTTGCCAAAAACAATCAAAATAGGACAACAGATGGGCTGAGTAGCAGCAGATACTTGAAAGCTGTAGAAATTGTTATGCCCAGATTTCAGGATCCCCAAAAAACCACATCAGGGAGCCAGCCATGTCCGATGCAAAAGCATAAGAGTCTTTATTCGAGCTAGCTTGGCTCCCCCACTTTGCCGACACAGCAGCAGGAAGCAGAGAGAGATAACTCTGTGTGGAGACGGGTTATATAGGGGGAGTTGGAGGAAGGGGAGGAGAAAGGACTGTGCTCTGCCGATTGGCCAGGCAAAGTCGGTGTCTTGTTCCTGGGTGTGGCTAGCAGAGGCTTAGACTTCCGGGAAGAAGCTCCTTGCCAAGCACGTGGCCAAGGTAAGATGGAGCACTTACCCTGGGGCAAGGTGGAGGGCGTAGCCCTTACCCTGGGGCAAGGTGGAGGGCGTAGCCCTTACCCTGGGGCAAGGTGGAGGGCCTAGCCTTTACCCTGGGGCAAGGTGGAGCGCCTAGCCCTCGCCCTTTCAGAAATCAAATGGAAGGAAAAGTAAACTTTACAAAATGACCTTTGCTTAATCATTGTCTTTACATTGTGTTTCACATTGTGTAAAATTTTAAGAGAAACATACTAAATAGACTGAGCTGTCTTTTAAGCTATAGAGACAGTCCTTGGGTTACGTCATTTTGTGGTTACGTCGCCATCTCCCATTAATATAAAAAAAAAGTTTTGTCATTTCGACATATGTACATATATGCTTTATGTTTTTTTATTATTTACTTACCTTATTCCAGTAAAGGTCAGGAATTGTTAACTTCTTTTAAATTGTTTTTACTGTTTTACTTCATTACTGCTGTGTATGTGCTCCATGTGAGTGACGTAGGTGCTTATGTAGGTGGGTTCCGACTTCCAGCAAAAATCGCGTTACCTCTAGCGGTAGGAACGGATCTCTGACGTAACCCAAGGGCCTACTGTACTGTTTTTATTGGAGCCTGTGGGGAAAGGGCGCCAGGTGTCTCTGACCTTTGGCGTCAGACCAGACCTGGCTTCAGCAACGTTGGTACTTGGGTTCTGACTAGAAAAGAATTCAGAGCAAGACCCAAACTGCAAGAGAATATTTATTTGGTAAATCACAGAGCAGTAGAAGTAATTCCTAGAAGAAATGGGCATAGGAAACAAGTTATGGAGGTAAAGGAAGGGCCCTTGGAGCTTGGGAGTGAAGAAGCTAATGGTAAGTGTGTGTGTGGGGGGGGAGGGGGGGGCAGGGAGGGGGAGGGAAAAGGGAAAGGCAGGGGCATGCTCCTGGGAGGGAGAGCGCACAGGGTCCTCTGTCCTAAAGGTTTTAAGGGTGGAGATTTTAGGGGAGGTCCCAGGAGCTGATCTTAGTAGAATATTCAGCAGCTTTCCAGGTGTGTCCTTTCAGCGCCGATGTTTCCACTGATTGATTGGCCGGCACCAGGCAGGGGGGTCATTATTCAGTGTAGCTGGTCCTGACTCAGGTTTTATTGTTTTTCTGAGCCTGGAGCTGAAATACAACTGAGACTTAGGTGTTATTTCTAAGGAGGAAAGGTCAAGGGGTCCAAACCTCATGACCATCCATATGCTCGGGGAGGAAAAGTCACCCTGGGGGTGAGGTCCCTCCCTGCAGTTGATTGTCCATTGTTTGGCACCTGGCACTTTCCTCCCTGGTGACTTTCTGTACGTGCCCTATGGTCCTTGCTCTGCTCATGTCTGTGTAACTGCCTACCACATTTTCATTTCACAAGCTCTTCAACGTTTTGGAACATCAGGGATCTTGGAGCCCTGAATCAAAAGCCTTGGAAAATAATGTGAAAACATTAATGACAATTTTCCATGGAGGAATTAGGAGACACTCACTGGACTGCATTCCATCCAGCAACCCCTCCTAGCAACCCTCCTACATGCCTCTCTCTCCACCCTAAGTTCTGCTATGGGACAGGGACTAGCCCGGAACAGGTCTGCCTCAGGCTGGGCTGTTGTGTGTGGGTTCTTGATTTCCTGTAGGAAAGATTTCACAGTACGAGTCCAGATGGGTTTGAGAGTGTTTATTAATGTTTGGGACAGTGGAATAAAGAAGAAATTGGTGTAGAAGAAACAATAGAAAGAGCCTTGGCGATGCTTGTCTTTGGCTCAAGAAATATTATAGGAAAGAAGTGAGCCAAGGCGGGGCTGCTTCAGCTCACTGGGAAGTCAGAGAAAAGGGGGCCTTGGAGATAAGATCAGAGGGTGAGCCTGGGTGGAGCTGCTGCTGCCCACTGTTCCCCTGGTTGTGAGTCCTTAGAAATAAAAAGTTCATGTCCAGGAAGGAGCATGTGGGTCCTCTAGAGCGAGCCTGCATTGAGTCTGTGTCCTGAGGCCTTGTCATCCCTTTTCTGCCAGAGATAATCTTAGGGGATGGTTTCAGTAGAATATCCATCAGCTTTCTGGGTGTATTTTTAATATGCACATGCATCAAAATGAGTGTAGAGGGGAGTTGGGGATTATTCTTTGATCTGTTGTACTGTTTTATTTTAGGTCTGTCTGGCATTAATGGGGTTTTTGTTATTTGTTCCGCAGTGTCATCTGTCCTTGGGTTTAGCTGGCGCACATGGCATTAATTGGGTGTTTGTTCTCTATTTTGCCAGGCTAGGGTGATTTAAGCTATGTATTTTCTGGTCAGGGAGGAGGGTGTAAACCAGTGGTTCTCAACCTTGGCTGCACATTAGAATCACCTGGGAATCTTTTTAAAATCCTGATTTCTGGGCCTCATCCTCTGGAAATTCTGTTTCTTTGTTATGGAGTGAGGCCACAATATTAGTAACAAAGAAACAGAATTTCTGCAGGATGAGGCCCAGAAATCAGGATTTTAAAAAGATTCCCAGGTGATTCTAATGTGCAGCTAAGGTTGAGAACCAGGGGTGTAAACTATTTGCTCTCAAGTGTGCTTGGTTAGGGAAGGCAAGGTCTTGTGATTCACAAGCTGTCTGTAAATTGCCCAAATTGTTTAGCCTTGTTTAATTTTCTTGTCTCAGTTTCTCCATTCCACTTGCCCAGGAATTCTTCTAGCTCCTTAGTATCCTTCCACAGTTCTACTCCTAATGGCTGTTCCTGATTCTCCTCTCTCACTTATGCTCCAATGGAAAGCAATGCTTTTATTTTTGTCTTTAAAGATATAAATAATGAACCTATGGGAACCTTTTAAATATTTTTCAGGGTATCTGGATTAGCTCTTTCTACAGTTAATCTAATTATTCATACAAAAGCATCATAATTACTTTTGTGTCTTTTTAACAAACTTTATTGACATATAATTTACATACTATAAAGTGTATAATTATCATAAGTACTTATGTGTGCAGTTATGTGGGAAACTTTTCTGCACTCTTTATGTAGATTAATTATAAACTCTATGATAACACTATAAGGTTGACATCATCCTTATAGATGAGGACATGAGGCTTAGAAATGGAAATAATTGTCTCTGATTCACCCAGCTAATGAGTAGAGGCACATGTTATTTAATCCTAGGTCTATGTGGGTCTAAAATCCAGGCTTATGCATCGTACCACCCAGCCTTTCCTTCCTTATTTTTCCATAGGTAATGCATTCTCATTGTATGGAAATCAAAGAGCACAGCTAAATAAAAATCAAAATCACTTATAATTGCATTACTCAGAGTTCATTAACTATGATCGTGTTGGCATATACCCTTACGTTTGTTTCCCGGTTCATGTGTATCAAGCACATGTGACTATATATATATATATATATATATATATATATATATATATATACATATGTATACATATATAGTCAGTTTTATAGGTAGTGTCATACTTCTATATTTTTTTTCAAATAAAATTATCTTTCTCTGACTTTCATCCTACCAGATTGTTAGGAGATCCTTGTAAGTATTGAATAGAGTTTCTGATCTTCCTTAGGATCAAAGAGAAAAATGGGAGACTTACACACTGCTAGGAAAGTGGGGGAGATCTTTGATCTTCAGTCCAGCAGGGCAGCCTTCCTCACTGTCTGCTCTCCAGGGGATCAGGAAGGCAGGGACTCGACTGTTTCAGGGCCCAGGGGAGCATAGAGTCTTGCCCTGGATGGAAGGCTCAGTGTTAGCTTGAGATCCCTCTGTGGTCTTATACTACCTAAGGGTACTATGAGGCATGGGCCTGGGTTCTCCAGTTCACTGTGCACCTCTCTCCCATTTAAAGACCACTCCCCTGTATCTGACCGTCAATCTCTCCTTTAACTCCTTCTCCCATAGTATAATCCCTTTTGCTCAAGTTTTAAAGGCAGGAGTTCAGAAGGGAACTATTTATGGTTAACAACTCCTTTTGAAAAAAGGGAAAATAAAGACTACTGGGAGTTATTTTTCTATTTATTTATTGTTATCACTAGAGGCCTGGTGCACAAAATTTGTGCACTCAGGAGGGGGGTCCCTCAGCCTGGCCTGTGCCCTCTCACAGTCTGGGAGCCCTTAGGGGATGTCTGACTGAAGGCTTAACACTGCTAAGGAGGCGGGAGAGGCTCATGCCATTGCTGCTGTGCTCGCCAGCTGTGAGCCCAGATTCTGGCTAAGCAGCACTCCCCCTGGAGCACACTGACCACCAGGAGGCAGCTCCTGTGCTGAGCGTCTGCCCCCTGGTGGTCAGTGCACATCATAGCGACCGGTTGTTCTGCCATTCGGTCGATTTGCATATCAGCCTTTTATTATATAGGATTATTTACAAAATCAGGGTCACACTCTATCTGCCTTGTTTTTTTAAAATCAATTTTGACAATATACATTTTAGCTAGATCTCTTATTGTTGAATTTTAAGAATTTTTTGTATATTTTGATACAAGTCCTTTATCAGATATTTGTTTTGCAATAATTTCCCCCCATTCTGTCATTCACTTTATTAGCAGTGTCTTTAGTGGAGCAGAGATTTTAATTAAATTTTAATAATATCCAACATATCAACTTTTCCTTTCCTAGAGTGTGCTTTTCATATTTTATCTAAATACTCATCTCTCAACCCCAAATCATATAAATGTCCTTCTATATTTTCTTCTAGAAATTTTTAGTTTTGCACTTTACATTTAGGTTTGTAATTCATTTTGAGTTAATTCTTGTGAAATGTGTGAGTTAATTTTTGTGAAAAGGTATAATCTAGGTTCTAGCACCATTTATTGAAAAACTGTCCTTTCTCCATTGAATTGCCTTTAAGCTTTTGCCAAAAATAAGTTGACTAATATTTGTGTGGATCTATTCCTGGGATCTCTATTCTATCCCATTGATCCATGTGTCTATTTTTTTCACTAACATCATGCTGTTTTTTTATTATTGTAGCTCTATGGTAAACCCTGAAATCGGGTAGTTTGAATCCTCCAATTCTGATCTTCTTTTTTTCAGTATTGTGTTAGTTATTCTAGGTCTTTTGCTTTTGATACACACACTAGAATCAGTTCCTTGACATTTACACAATAGTTGCTGGAGTTTCAAATAGAATTGCATTATACCTATAGATGAAGTTGGGAAGAAATGACATCTCTGGACAAGGTTGTCAAGCAATGACCAATGAGTGTTGCCCTGATAAATTCCCAAGCTGCCCAAACCCTCAAGTAGGACGTCTCTGTGTGTGTTCTACAATGCCTCCCAGAGATCCCAGGTAGCGTCAAGCACTGGTTTCCCACAGTGGCAACTTCTCATCAAGACATCTTTGCTGGCTGTCTTCTCTCCACTGCTCATGTCTCCATTCCCCTACTGATTTGGGTTGATATATTGAGCAGGGTGATCTCTTTCCCCAGGTTCTTGTCCCGATGGATTCGAAGAATGAAGCCACGGACAAAAAGTGATAGGTGGTAAGTACAGAAACTTTATTGCAAGCAGACACTACCTCTAAAACCTAATTCTAAATTCTAAGCCTAAGACTCTGTCCCTCCTGGATGAACAGAGGGGCCCCTGAGAAGGGTGACCACCACTTTCTTTGTCTTGAGGCATTTAATAGGCTGCAGTTCTTTGTCTGAACCTGACCCCTTCTTATTGGTCATTCTGCTACATAGAATTAGCTTGCAAAGCTCAAAGCCCATGTGGTGTCCCCCATTTTCTCTCCCCCTTATCTTGTTGGTTGGAGTCACTTTTGATTTATCTTATAGCTCTCCCAGTTGTGTTGGCAGAAAAAGCCTTATCTTATGGCCCTCCCAGCTACTCATGTCAGGGCTATTTTTGGCCTAACTTATGGTCACTTTAATTGCTCAGGCCAGAGATACCCCTGTCCTTGGTTAATGGCTGTCTTTTCTTTTAAAAAATATATTTTATTTATTTTTTACAGAGAGGAAGAGAGAGGGATAGAGAGTTAGGAACATTGATGAGAGAGAAACATTAATCAGCTGCTTCCTTCACACCTCCTACTAGGGATGTGCCCGCAACCAAGGTACACACCCTTCACCGGAATTGAACCTGGGACCCTCCAGCCCGCAGGCTGTAGCACTATCCACTGAGCCAAACCAGTTAGGGCAGTTAATGGCTGTCTTAATTGCACAGGCAGATATATTTCTATTTTCCTGTGGCACTTCTTTATTCTCTGTGCAAGTAAGATAAACACCCTGGCATCTTCAAGTCTCCATTATGTATCCCTTCACCTACAAACCCCCTAATCTCTATGGCTCCCTAAACCTGTTTAATTAAGCTCGCTAGCTAACCCTTTCACTACCAGTGCTCCTTGTAATCACCTCCCAAATAAACTACTTGTTCTCAATACTTCATCTTAGTTTGTTTCAGTGTGTGTGTGTGTGTGTGTGTGTGTGTGTGTGTGTGTGTGTGTTTTGGGGGGATTTAAACTGAGACAGACATGTGACAGCGCTGGTATAGTAAAAGGCAGGTTCAATTAAGAAACGCCATTTCCTATATGTTTCCAGTTTCCCAAGTAGGATCAGGCTTAATCAATCTATATAGAAAACTTAGTCAGGTAGCTTAAAATCTACGTTGGGTATTCAGATTTATTCTTTAAAAGATAGAAAGCAAGTGCTGCTCTCAAAACTGCTCTCTCTCCAGGAGGAAAATAAAAAGGATAAAAATGAAATGCATTTAATTTCAACAAGCATGCATGTGCATGAAACTGTTTCTCAAAATAGCTGGTAAAAGATGTGTTGCTATTTTAAAGTCAGAAGGTTTGGATTTGCTTCAGGCAGCTTTTAGTATGTAGGGATGTATGGTGTACTAGTTTCAGGTTAGAAAATTAGGGTTGCAAAGCATACTGTGGTTTCAGTCTCCTCCATCCTTTCAGAATTGTGTAGTACACAGGTACCCAGTATGGGAGATGTGGGTGGGGTGGGAAGGTAGGAGGAAGGAATGAAAGGTACCAAGAAAACAGGTCCAACTCTCTGTCTTCATTTGTAACAGACTTAAAAGTAGGCCTGCATGCTGAGCACTGCAGAAACACCAGACATTTGTTGGTAGGGGCAGGGGGCGGGGGGGGGGGGGGGGGGGCGGAATCCTCTGGGAACACAGTCCTTGAGGGGAGAAATGGCTTCATAAAAAAAAAGGATGCAAACACTGTCCTTTGCCCTGCCAGCAACTTCTCTCTTTATTTGCAGTTGTAGAAGGAAACATCCAGCCGCTAAAGCCTCAGTCAGCTGTAAAAACAATGTGTTGTAACATGATATTTATTTTTGTGAAAATGGAGCTGCATCCCTGACAGTCCGGATTCTGCAGTCTTGTATACAAAGCCCCCAGAGAGCCTCTGTGACGTTGGGGGAGTGCAGACGCTCATGAGACATCCTCACTTTCACAATTTAATTTTTCTTCAAGAACCCAAGCCAGAGTTAGATGAGTTTCCATCCAGCTTTTGGAGGGGAAAACAAAAAATGAATTAATGAAGCTTATCAGACAGTCTTTAAAACATGTAACATCAGCCCTTTATTATGATACAATATCAGCCAACACTCGCTTCATTTTCCCTGGGAGGAATTGAATTGGAGATGCTGATCATGGGAGAAGTAGCTTGTTGTCTCACCCACACACTCAAGCAATTTAAATCTGGTCTCTGAGAGACCTGACATCATGACGGGAAATTGTGTTCAGGTCTTCTAATCAATGAAAACATTACCTCAACACTGCTCAGCTTACTCACTACCATGATTGCTCCCTTTCCCTGAAGAGAAATTATTGCTCCAGTGCTCCACCACCTAATCTTTTTTTAACACTAAGATCTGGTCTCATAGACACTGTTCTTTGGAAGGTCACCAAGGACCTCACCTTCTCCAACCCAATAAGCATTTTTCAGTCTTGACAGCACCATTGGATACCACCTACCCACCTCTCCTTCTATTCAGAAGCCTTGTTTTCTTGCCTTTTGTTGACATGGTGCTTCTATCTTTTCTGTGCATCCTCTCAGCTATTCCCTGTGGTTATTCTCAAAGAGTTTTTTCTTCCAACCTCCCATTCTTTACATTCATTCTCTCAACACACATCCATTTCCATATTTTCAGCCATTACCTCCCTGATAGCTGGAGGGTCAGCACAGTCTTGACTAATGAAGTAGCCTTGATGATGGAATTCCCCAGTGCCATGGTCGGCAAACTGCGGCTTATGAGCCACATGCGGCTCTTTGGCCCCTTGAGTGTGGCTCTTCCACAAAATACCACGTGCGGGCGTGCACGTACAGTGCGATTGAAACTTCATGGCCCATGCACAGAAGTCGGTATTTTGTGGAAGAGCCACACTCAAGGGGCCAAAGAGCCGCATGTGGCTCGCGAGCCGCAGTTTGCCGAGCCGCAGTTTGCCAACCACTGCCCCAGTGGAACATGGTGAAGCAGGACATTAAAAGGAACTTGACTCCCTAGTGACTTTGTTGGAGCCACCATATCTGTTTTGCTCTGCCCACCTCCTGGTATCTTCTACATGCTAGAATAAACCATTGTTATTGTGGGTTTTCTGTTATATGCAACAGAATCTAATTTATGTAATACAAATGGGTATAATAATGACTTTTGATAAAGTCAGTGTAAGGTTTACATGACATAATACAGGTCATGTACATAGTTCATGTGCCTAGCCAGGCATAGCCTAGGTGGTCAAAATATTATAGATATTATTAGCTCTATGCCTACATTTTCAGTGTTACGGTGCATCATACTACAGAATTCCAACTATGTTCAAAACAAATCCCTTCCAAAACCAACTCCTACTCTTGATTGCCTTAGTCTTTGGTTTATGACATGCCTAATCTCTTATTAATCAAGGTTTTGATTCTCCTCATTCTTTTCCTCCTAATATTGAATCAAATGCTAAATTCTATTGATCTAATCCTTCAGATTTTCTTCAATTAATTCCCTCACTTTTATATTTTCCCTGCAAACTTCCTGGGTGAAACTTTCATTATTACCTACCCAAAATATTGCAATCATCCACTCAGTTGTTTCCCCACTTCCTGGGGACCTTCCTACTCCTAGTTATCTTACAGAAACCCTGGCATGATCTTCCAGAAACACTGCTCTAATTTTGGTACGTCTCTGATTAAAAACCAGAGTGGCTTGTCATTGCCATTGAGTTAGACAACACACTCCTCAGCCTGGCACACTTGAGACCCCAACCTATCTTGCAACCCTCATCTTCACTGTCTTTTATGCCAATCAATCTAGACTCTTTGATTTTCTTTTTTCCTTCCTTCCTCCCTCCCTTCCTCCCTCCCTTCTTTCCTTCCTTCTTTCCGTCCTTCTTTCCTCCCCCCCCTTCCTTCCTTCCTTCCTCCCTTCCTTCTTCCCTCCCTTCTTTCCTTCCTTCTTTCCATCCTTCTTTCCTCCCCCCCTTCCTTCCTTCCTTCCTTCCTCCTTTTTTTTTCAAAGCAAAACTTTTTTAAAAGAATATGTTTGTATTGATTTTCTTTTTTAGAGAGAGAGGAAGGGAGAGGGATAGGGAGATGGAAACCTCAATGAGAGGGAAACCTGCCTCCTGCATGCCCCTCGCTGGGAATCAAACTGGGGACCTCTTGGTTCATGGGTAGATGCTCAACCATTGAGCCACATTGGCTGGGCCAATTTGCTTTCTTAATTCTGTTGCTCGGCTCATGTTTCACTTACCCAGAATGTCCTCTTCCTTCTCCAGCCCCTACATGTCAATATCTTTGGTAACTTTAAAAGCTCTACAGCAGTACTGTCATTCCTGGAAGTCCTCCTTCCAAAAAAGATGTGATTTCCCCTTTACTCTAAGCACTTTGTTCCTCTCTTATGGTGCTTGTGCTCTACTGCTTTACAGAAGTGCTTCTCAAATTCTAGGGAGCATCATAGTCACCTGGAAGACGTATGAAAATACAGGTTACTGGGCCCAACTCCCACAGATTCAGCTTTAGAAGGTCTGGGGTGGGATCTGAGAATTTGCATTTCTAACTACATCTCAGGTGATGCTGATGCTGTCGGTTGGAGGACCACACATTGAGAACTGCTTTCTAGTTATGGGGACTCATTTTCCCACCACATTGCAAACTTTTTGACAATATGGCTTACTCTAATCCTTGTATTTTCTGAAGCTCTCAGCACACAGCAAGTACTTAAATATTTATTTAAATGAAATTGAATAGAACAAGAGGCCAAATTTCTGCTTTTGAAGTTGGCACTGACCCTTTGGAATTATGTTCCATTGTTGGCCTCCGTCATCCAGAAAGAACACATTTAAGTGCTTTTGCTGAGAGCACAGCCAAACCCCTCCTGGTCTTTGCTGTCATCCTTTGTCTGGCTGGGAAAGTGGGATCACAGCCTGTGGTAGGAGAAACTTCAGGCACTGAGGGCAGTGACAGGCCAGGAACTCAGGAAAAGCAGTAGCTGAAGGGCTCTCCCAAAGGAATAAAATGACAGAAGTTCAACATTTGGGAATTTAAGTATGAAGATTGCCATGGCAAGGTAACAACAGATTTCAAATCTCTAATCATACCTGGAGAGAGGCAGGTAAAGTGTCCCCTCCACATGCTTTCATTCCCTTTTAAGCTTTTAATGCTTCAGAAGCAAGTCACTCTAACTTCGGGTTGTGCTTCTAATTACCCTTCTTCTTATTCTAGAATGTTCTTTAGAACTAACATGGTTTTTACGAAAGAAAATTAATTGCAGCTTTTCTTGGTTTGGAAATGTGGGAACTGGCTATTCTGGCAAATTCATGTCCTGTTTTCCTCCTATGTGTAGATAACAGATGATTTTCTCCTTCTGCTGTCTATTCACTTATCCAGTCAGGGCATATTTTCAGGAGGGTGAAAGGAAATTTTGCATATGGGCAGTGTTGTGAAATGACAAGAAAATAAAGAACAAGTCAGCCAAAGGAGGAAAACACACACATGGCAGTCATCCCCCAAAGACCTTTGCTCTTAGCTTTCATATTTCATGTCATACGTCTCATGAAATAAATCTACAGAAAAAAACGAAGGATAGATGGAGAGCTTTATAAGAAAGGATCTATATCAAATATGGATATTTCTTATTTTAAAGAGGCAAGTTTATGAAGCCCAGATGCTGCATTAAAAACGTCACACCTGTGCATCATCATTTTCCAGCAGAGGCACAGATGGCACCTTTTCACATGCACCGCATGCCAACACAGTCAGTGCCTTCAGCTGATTGCCCAGCCCCATCAAGACTCCAAGTTTACATGGGAGGGTGCATGTTGGTTGAGTTAACCCAGAGACCCTCGGGAAATTGCATCCCGTGAGGCCCTGACATTACTATTTTATAATATTTTCTTCCTTGAGGAAGCAGATGGGCTTGCCAGACCCTGACTTTTATCTACCGTTTTTGAGTATGGTACCCCGAGACTTCCTGCCACAGACCTACAGTGATGGAGAGAGCGTGCTATACCTGTAGACCTTCTGCTGGAAGCTCGTTTGTTTAAACAACCTGATTCCTTGTTTTTTATTTTTATTTTTTATGTTTCTGGATATTAGATGTTTATCTCTTTTTGTTCCAGTGGAGTTAAAAATTATGATGGATGTCATGAAGGGCCCATAATTTATATCCTGAGTAAAAAAAACCCCACAAACAAACAAAAAAAACAGATCGAAAATAGACTGTGACCACCACCAGCATCACCCTCACCTGGCTGTTGGAAGGGATGGCCTGGGACAGTAGCAGAAATTCTGCTTCCTCTGGGGAAATTACTGTGGTCTTCTGGGGGCAACATAGCGGCCTGGAGGGCCCAGCAGAATCCCACTCAAGGAAGGCACCAGGTAACTACTAACTGGGAAGTAGTAGTTAGTTTCTAATTAAACTAAAGGGAGAATGGAATTGCTTGCCAGCCTATCTCATGTTGTCCTGCAATGTCTGCTTCACTGCGATAAAACAAAACTGGCCAGAGAGCATACCCTTGGGGCCTAGGGCATGTCACAGTCTAGCATTTATTTGCCACTTTAATTCTTGCTTCCTAGGCTTACTGATTTCTCCGGCAGTGATAGGCACTTACCATTTTCAATATTTCACAACTATGCTAACCTCTGGCTGTTAACGAAGAGCTGTCAGTCCTTTGAAAAGTACCGTCTTCTCATTTCTCAGTTCTTCCTTGCCCTTTGCGGTTTTGCTTTACAGCTTCCAAGTCAAGAGGTTGAGCCTATTTCCCTGGCCTTTGGTTCTGGTTTAATCCATGTGACTTGCTTTGGCCAATGGGATATGAACACATGTGACTTGAGCAGAGCTTCCTCGTTTCCACGATGGTTTGGTCTGCTGTCTCCATGCGCCTGTGCCCAGTTATCCCGCTGCAGAATGAGTGACATGCAGAGCACAGCTGAGTAATCCACTTGTTCTAAGTCAGTGCTTCTCAACCTTCCTAATGCCGCGACCCTTTAATACAGTTCCTCATGTTGTGGTGACCCCCAATTTCATTGTTACAAATTGAACATAATTAAAGCATAGTGATTAATCACAAAAACAATATGTAATTATATATGTGTTTTCCGATGGTCTTAGGCGACCCCTGTGAAAGGGTCGTTCGACCCCCAAAGGGGTCGCGACCCACAGGTTGAGAACCGCTGTTCTAGGTAGAGACAGTCTAGATCAGCAATTTCAACCTTTTCCACCTCATGGCACACATAAACTAATTACTAAAGTTCTGTGCCACACCAAAAAATGTATTTTTGCCAATCTGACAAAAAATAGGTATAATTTTGATTTATTCACATCAGACAGCCATTGTTGTGTTGGCTGTTGTCATTTTTTTTTTCTTACCATCTAAGGGAAAAGAGGTCAGCACTCCTGACTAAATAGTCCAGATATTGCATGTTTTAAAAATTTATGCTGCACACTGGTTGAAAATCACTGGTGTAGATCAACCAGCAGCCAACGGATTCCCTTACCAATCCTTTACCTATCAATCCATTGTCCAATTCTAGTTTTACCTCCAAGGTAATTCTCAAGTTTGCCCACTTTTCTCCACTTCCACAGTCATCCCCTTAGTCCAAACCACCTACAGCATATTCATCTGGATTTTGTAATGGTCTTTTAGATGGGCCCCTGCTTTCCCTCACACCTCTTGCAACCTGTTCCCATTCAGTAGCCAAGGGATCTTTAAAAACATAAATGGGGTGATGTCAGTCCCCTGGGTAAACCCTTGGATAGGTTCTCCTTGCTCCTAGAATAAAATCCAGTATGTTAACACAATTCTGAAGGTTCGTACACTGTGCTTTCTCACCTGAACTTATAATATGCTGCCTCATCCTCTTACTAGACTCCTATTGCACTGGTCTGATCTTTTTTGTCCTCAAATAAACCAAGCCCGTTCCCATTTTAGGGCCTTGGTGGGTGCTGCACCCTCTGCCTGGAAAGCCCTTTCCCCAAGCAGTGCTGGTCTCCAGCTCCATGTCCTCCATCAGCTTTTGCTTAAATATCACCTCCTCCTGGAGATGCTCCTTTCCTCTAACAGGCCCCTCCTAAGGTGCACTTAGACCATTTAGATCATTTCTTTCCTAGCTGTAATCACAATCTGTACTTAGTCTATTTAGTTATTTGCTTCTTTGTTGGCTTCCCTCCTAGTTAGAATGTAAAATTGTCATAGACAAGCTCTTGATTTTCTTATTTTCACTGATAGGTTAAAACTGGAGGACTCCTTTACACACACACACACACACACACACACACTACATGTAATAAGTATTTGTGTGTATGTGGCAATGAGTCCTTTAACTTCACATACATATGTAATACATATGCAATGTATATCTATGTGTATAATGTACATATATATGTAATGAGTCTTTTATTTGTAATCTAACATGCATATATATCCAATTTACTCTTCAGAATCTTGCATTATGTAAAAATATAAATTAAAAATCTTTTTATAACCTCAGGTATAGGCTGACCTCATCCCTAAAGTTGTATAGTATCCCTTTGTATGGATGTATCATAATTTATTTAGCCAGTGTGACTTGTACTAAGATTGGTCCCATTTTTTCTGATGAGGCAACAGGGACTGAGGGGGACAGTTTGCTGAAACCAGACAATTTTGGACTTGGTGTCCCAGTCCCAGTGGTGCAGTGGGGCAGCGTGGGCCTGGCACTCCGGGGGGATATGCACAGGGGGAAGCGGGTGTGTCGGGGGTGGGGGTTCAGTTCCTGTTGCTGTTGTACTTTTTGACCTGTGGCTTTCTGTTGATGATCCTCTCTTCAACCAACACTTCTCCCAACAGTTGAACGAGAGGATGTATGTCAGTGGTTTTCAGAAGGCAGTGCCCACAAAACCACCTGGATGTCTTATTAACATGAAGATTGCTGGGCCCCACCCCAGAGATTCTCACACAGCAAATCTGGGCTGGGGCTGATTTCTGCATTTCAAACAAGTTCTCAGGAGGTGCTGATGCTTACAGTTTGTGGACCACACTTCGGGTGTGCAAAGTGCTCTGTAGACTCTGAAGCCCACACAAAGGCAGGAGAATGTGAACTTTAAGTCTTTATTAAACCCCTACTGAATGCCAGCTACATGACAGGCATTATGGGGGGAAAACTAAACACAATGTGGGGGCTTCACTCCTGAAGATTAAGAATTTAGTTGGTGAAAACTACATGTGTCACAAAAACACAAATTTTCAGTGCCAGGAAGACTGAGATAAGTGCCAAAGGGAGTCTTTAATTAGAAACAGTTCTGGGGAAAAAACCCACCCCACTCTACTAATGCAGATGATAGGATTTTTGGCATCTACTTATTGAATATCAATTTTGTTAACAAAACCTTCTTTCCTCGTTTTAGCTAGTGCAGAATTAGCGTTCTCCCAGAACTGATTGATGGCTGACTTGAACTTCTGCTTGCTGATCCGTCACTTAGCTAAGACTGTTCTAAGAGCCACGTTGACATAAAGGGAGGCTGTCTTAGGGGGGGTCCTTAGAGTTGAGCCTGAGATGAGGATTCTTGTGCAGGTGTTTATTTAGGGAGAGCTCTCGGGAGGAACCTGTGACAGGGTGAGGGAAGCAGAAGAGGGCAGGGCAGGAAAGGAAGGAGGATGTGGTTTCAAACATAACCTCAGCCTGGGGCTGTTCCACCTTGAGTCAGGGGGCTGTCCTCCTAGTACCCCAATATCAGTCAGTCATTGATGGGATATTGTCCTTGGGGGTGAGGTACTTACCTTTGGCACTTTCAGTAGAACCTTGCAGTCCAAGGGCCCCTCCATCGTGGTTCACTAGTTTCCTGACTTTCCGCCATTTCCACCTGGATTCCCAGAGTCTTTGTAAAAACACATTTTTCTTGTTTTACTTAGCAAGCATGTATTGCCCACATAATCTAGGCCAGTGATGGTGAACCTATGACACGCATGTCAGAGGTGACACACAAACTCATTTTTTTGGTGGATTTTTCTTTGTTAAATGGCATTTGAATATATAAAATAAATATCAAAAATAAAAATCTTTGTTTTACTATGGTTGCAAATACCAAAAATTTCTATATGTGACACGGCACCAGAGTTAAGTTAGGGTTTTTCAAAATGCTGACATGCTGAGCTCAAAAGGTTCACTATCACTGGTCTAGGCTCTAGGTACTTGTGAGGTCCTTTTAGGACCTTAACTGCTCTGTTTCAAAGCCCGCAGTGACATCATTTGATGATGAAAGGTGATCTGCTGGCTACAGGGGACAACCCTGGCACTTTCTCTCCAGGGTCGCACACCTGTGATTGAGCCAGTGGAGATATAATACCGGGCTTTAGTCTGGCCCCTCCAACCTTGCTCCACACTGCAGTCGGGAGGATCTGCAATAAGGGAAGTCTGACCACTTTACTCTCGTGTGAAATCTTTAAGGTGCCCAATCACTCACCCTGTTTTGGTCTGTAAGATTCTTCATGCTCACATATCTGCTACCTCATCTCTCACCATTCCTTAAGCTCGAGGAATGCTGAAATGTCCAGGTCTTAGGCTGTTGTAGTACACTGAATAACAGCCACCCAAAGATGTTAGTCCTATCCCCAGAAACTGTTAATCTTACCTTAAAAGGAAAATTGGTCTTCACAGATGTGATCATTAAGGGTCTTTTTTTTTTTTTTTTAAATCCTCATCTGAGGATATTTTTTCATTGATTTTTAGAGAGAGTGGGAGAGGGAAAGACAGAGAGAGATATTGATGTGAGGAAAACATCAATTGGTTGCCTCCTGCACGAGCCCTAACCAGGGCCCGGGCCTGGGAGGAGCCTGCAACTGAGGTACATGCCCTTGACCGGAATAGAACCCAGGACCCTTCAGTTTGCAGACTGATGCTCTATTCACTGAACCAAACCAGCTACGGCAAGGGTCTTAAGATAGAGATAGTATCCTAGATTATCCAGGTGTGTCTTAAATGAAATCACAAGTGTGTTATAAGACAGAAGCAGAGGGAAATTTGACACGCAGAAGAGAAGGTGCTGGCTGTGAAGATGGAGGTTGATTTGGCCACAAGCCAAGGAGTGACGGCAGCCATCAGAAGCTGAAAAGGACAGGTTCTTCCCTAGAGCCTCCAGAGGAAGCTTGGCTCTGTTAACACCTTGATTTCAGACTTCTAACCTTCAGAACACTGAGAGAATGAAGTTCCGTTGTTTTAAGCCACCTACTTGTGATCATTTGTTACAGCAGCCATAGAAACGTGTATAGTTGTGATATCACCTCTTTCTGGAATTACCTGGCCTCCTCCTACAACACATACTTTATCAGGATGATTCCTCTATTTGCAGCTCACATGCCACCTCCTCCAGGTAGCCTCCTAGATCTCCTCCCACCACCTCCAGGTTCCAGTCTGAGTAGGCACTCCTCCTCTGTTTCCCTCTGCTCCTCTTCCATTGCTTCTTCCCATTCCTTTGTATGACCCTTTGTAGTCAGTCTCCACGTTGGATTCTAAATCCCCTAGGGCCCTATTCATTTTTGTGGTCCCTGGGTTTGGCACAATGCTGAGTGCAAAGTGGCTTCTTGGTGAGTATTTGTTTCTTGCCACAAAGAGGAGGTAGATGCTGCCGGTCAGTGGTTAAAGGGGAGCTCTGGGGGCCTGTGAAGCCTCTCATCACTGGCCAAAACTGGAGGTACCTGAGTGGATGGCAGCTCTCTTGGCGGGGCGCCATGTGCAGGCTTATCTGCTGTGAACCTGCTTCTCAAGCCCTCCAGCCCAGCCAGCTCTGAAGCTTTCTGAGGCCTCAGGCCTAGGGGGGGCCCCTTCGGCTTTGTGTCTACAGAGCCTGTTTATTTTCTGCTCAGTTTTTAAAAATATTCTCCTCCTCTCTCCTGTCTCCTCTCCTGCCTCTCAAACAGCAGTGACGCACAACCTCAAACGCTGCTCCCTTTTTGCATTATTTTTAGGAGCCGCATGATTTCCCTCATTATCGCCTTAGGGCTAGACGGGAGTTGGCCTGCGGCGTTTTACTCTCCTCAGGGCCAAGCTGGCAGTGCAGAGCAAGTGGCAGTTCAATAAACTGGGGGTTGTGTTAGTGTCCTAGTAATCTGGTTGCTCGGAGGAGGTAGTGGCTAAACATGGGATTTGAAAAGTAGGGATTGGCTTCACCTAGAGTTTTTAAAATTTTTCTGCAAATTCGCTTCTCAACTCAGACTTCCTGGACAACATTTGCAGTCAAATTAAACAGTCCCTCCTAAAGCTTGACAGCTTTATGTTAGCCTCCAAGGAAGGTAGATAATTATTTTTGTCTACTATTATTATTTTTTAAAAATGAAATTTATTGGGATGACATTTTTAATAAGATCATATAGGCTTCAGGTATACTTTTTTTTTTTTGAACACTAGGTAGAAGGTTCCAGGGTGGGGTTGGTACTGTATTTTCTCCCCTTTATACTGTATAGAAGCCACTGTGATGTTGTAATTATGAAACCCGGATTTTGGGGAGAGAGCTCAAATGATTTATTAACAAAGTAGCTGAATTAGTTATTTATTGCTGCGTAGAAAACAGTCCCAAAGCTTAGCAGCTTGAAGCAAGCATTTATTATCTCACAAAGTTTCTGAGAACCAGGATGCGGGAGCAACATGTTCTGTTTCAGGGTCTCTCATGAAGTTGAGTCAAAATGTTAGTTGGGCTACGGCATTCTTTAGAAGGGGCTGGAGCAAGCATGTCAAACTCGCGGCTCTCGGGCCACCTGCCTTGTTAATTGGCCCATGTTAGCCTTTGAGTTTGACATGCTTGGGCTGGAGGATCTGCTTCCAAAAAGGCTTATTCATAAGCCCATTGGCTAAAGGCCTCTGTTCTTTGCCACTAGACCTCCCTATGGGGCTGTTTGAGTGCCCTTAGGACATGGAAGCTGGCTTCTCCCACAGCAAGTGATTTGAGAGAAAGAAAGGGAGAAGTACAAGGCTTTTGATAACCTCGTCTGAGAAGTTACACGCTGTCACTTGTGCTGTATCTATTCTTAGGAGTGAGTCATTAAGCCCACACTTAAGGGGAAGAGAATTAGGCTTCACCTGTTAGAGGGAGTGTCAAAGAATTGCAGAGATATTTTAAACCACCCGAGTGGCTTTTCTTCAAATAGTTCCAGAGAGGGCAAACAATCATTGTTACGCTGTAGATAAAATACCGCCTGCTATTTGAAAGTTCTGCTGAGAAGTTGTAAGACATGGAAGTCTTACATTATAATCATTGGAATAGTGAGAAAATAATAGCAGTAACAGTGAAAATAACACTTATGGAGATGGGTGAGTGGGTAGTCTGCTCTCTTGGGGAATAGGGGGAAGAATTTGGGAAGAGTAGGGAATACCACTGGCTTCAGTTTAGTACCTTCAGTTTATTAATATATACAATATTAACTAGCTATCTCACTGTGCTCCTAGATTCAACAATTGAACACCAAGTGCCAGACAAAATCCTTGCCTTCAAGAATTCAAGACAGATGGAGCAGAGATGTCCCAGTTAAGCTGCCCCAGCCCAGCCCAGCCCAGCCCAGCCCAGACAGAACCCCACCTGCATACATGCAGGAGAGAGCCCAGCAGAACCACCCAGCTGAGGTCTGCTGAACCCTGCAGAAATGTGAGACATTAATATTTATTGTAGACCACTGAGCTTATGGGACTGCTTGTTATGCAGCAATAGTAACTGATACAAGTTTACAGTGCCATGAAAAAGACAAATATAAAGTTAAATTTTGCAATGTAATATGATACATATCACACTTGAAGATTGAATGGGGTGTTCTGAGAAGAATGAGAAGAAAGTGCTAAGTCTACCTCAGAGTGATCAGGGAAATCAAAGACCTCAGCTGATGCCTACCTAAAGTCCTAGAGATGAGCAGGTGTTTACCAGAAAGTGGTGGAGACTCAGTTTGGGGCGGAGAAAGCTTATCCTTTTCAGGTAACTGCAAGCATCTTAGTAAACTAGGGAGCAATTGTAATGGATGGGCCCCAATTATTGGCAGCCACTGGCTCATGGATAGCTTCACATGTCCTGCTAACGAGTTTGCTCCTGATCTTTTTTGTTGTTGTTAATCCTTACCTGAGGATATTTTTAAATTGATTTTTAGAGAGGGTATAAGGGAGGCAGGGGGGAGAAACATCAATGTGAGAGACACATAGATTGGTTGCTTCCTGCACGTGCCCCTGACTAGGGTTTGGGGATCAAACCTGCAACCCAACTATGTGCCCTTGACCGGGAATCAAACCAAAGGAGACTGAGAAAGAGAAGCCAGAGAGTAAGAGAAGAGCCAGAGGAAAGTGGTTGCACATAAAACAAGAAAGTGTCTTATGGCCAGGCTGCCACAAACTGTCAGCAGTCCCCAGCCCCACAGTCACTCTGCTCATGCTTCTCAAACCCTCTCTTGGGCTGCTGGCCTGCTGAGACCTACAGTGTTGTTGTTTTTTTGTTTGTTTGTTTTGTTTTTAATACTACTAAAGGGGAAGAATATTAGCATGTGCTCTCTCTCTCTCTCTCTCTCTCTCTCTCTTCTTTCATAATGCATTCTTGTACTGGCTCTCCCTCCTTCGCCATTTCACCCTCCCGTCCCTTTTTCCTGCTCCCTGGAATCACACTCCCAAATAAACTACTTGGACTTATGCCTTTATCTCAGGCTTTTATTTATGAGGCACCGGCCTGTAGCACCCCCTAATTCAGCCCCTGGGGGAGGGGAAAGCACCTCCAAGGCGCTCCTAAGGTTCTTCCTTGCTTGAAATCCTTGCTCTGGAATAAAGTTATGTTGAGATAGTTCATTGGGATCTCTTGAGCAGAGCAGTCTATTTGCATTTAAGGTGCATAAATGAAAGTTCAGTGGGCAGAGATTCAAATGGGCTATTGTCATGTCCAGATCAATAGGTATGGGAAGCAGAGTGGATTTTCAGTGAAGAGGTATAAAAGCTCCAGCCACTTAGAGAATCTATTCGGCCTAGTTTGGAGTTTTGCCCTTCATAACAATTAAGAGTATGAGCTTAGGTCTCTAGGGCTTTCTATCTCCACAGCCTCTGAAAGTTTAAAAACGCACACCATTAGCACTTGCCTCATCTTTCCTAAACTGGGGGTTTGTCACAGCTCCTTTAAAGAAGTAAGACAGTGCGTTGGAAGAGAGCAGTCACCTCCCACACCCCCACTCCCCCACACGCCCAAGATACATCTTGTGTATACTTAAGCTGTCTCTAACACACATAATTTCTTTCTCACTCCTGAGTAATCAGTCTTTTTTATCCTCCTAGCAAAGAGAACAGTATATCTTTGTTCAGAAAAGATTGGAAGGAGAGGAAAATAAAAGAAAGCCCCCCACCGACTCCCTGAAATTTCAGTGTAAATTCCAACAAAATAGCAACAAATAAAAGATGGCAGGGGAAAACCACAGTCTAGAATAAGGATATTTGTCAAGTGTTGAGGGTCCAGTTCTATTTCGAACATTTTGAAATGTTTGCTTTCAAGTTCAGTTGTTTAGGGGTTAATGATGGTGCTGAAACCCTGTTGCTTTGAATAGGAGGGATTAGTTTCATTATTTCCGGATTAAGGTCAGTCTATGTAGAGGCTGCCACAAACTGTCAGCAGTCCTCAGTTCCACACTCACTCTGCTCATGCTTCTCAAATCCTCTCTTGGGCTGCTGAGCCCTACAGACTTTCTTCGGAATACCACTAAAAGGGAGGAATATTAGCATGTGCCCACTCTAAGACACAGAGAGTTCCCCCTAACCTTTGCTTTCCACAGGACTCCAAGGCCACAGAGGAGAGAGTTCCACAGGCCTGTTTGAGGTTATGGTAGATTCATTGTAAATATAGTCATATTAGAGTCCCAGTGCACGACTGAAATCGTGCGAGGAGGTGCCCCACCGCCCACCGTGCAAGGAGGCACCCTGCAAGCAGCCGGGACCCGCGCCTGACTCACAGTGTCCCCTGGCTCCCCTGCCTGTGTCCACTCCAGGACCGCCGGAGCCCCCGCGCTGGCTTGGGCAGGCCCCTCGTCTCTGCCTCTGTCTCTGCTCCGAGCCTCACCTGCGCCGCAACCTCCTCCTGTCAGGTCATGACCTATTAAGGTGTCCCGGCCTAATTATGGACTTTGAAGTTTTTTTTCAATAAGTGGTGGAGAGTATTGCCCTGTTTTGAGTCTGAACTAGTATTGTCACTTGTTTTGGCCACTAGAAAGTGGTAGGCATGATGAGCTTAGAGGAAGTTTTGCATGCTTCCACTATCTTCCTTGGGATTTTCCTGACTTTGCCATGAGAATAAATCTAGGTTGGATTGCTGAAGAATGAGAGTCAACCGAGAGAAGAGGTGAGGGGCTTTGGGCCAATGGCTGGCCAGCTCTCACAGGCTAAGCCGCCCAGCTGACATGCAGTTGACTAAGTAACGTGAGGAGCTCAGCCAAGACCAGAACTACCAGCCAAGCCTAGTTAAAAATGGCAAACTGCAGAACTGCAAGCTAAATAAACATTCATTGCTTTAAGTCACCATGTTTTGGGGTGGTTTGTTTCATAGTTATAGCTAACTGTTACAGAAGTTTCATAGCTCCCACCATATTTCTTAGATCATTTGCCTGGTTTGCCTTATCTTTAACAATATTGGCAGCAGTAAAAACAATAGGTAACATTAGGATAGAGCAGTAATGGCGAACCTATGACACGTGTGTCAGAGGTGACACGTGAACTCATTTTTTTGGTTGATTTTTCTTTGTTAAATGGAATTTAAATATATAAAATAAATATCAAAAATATAAATCTTTGTTTTACTGCGGTTGCAAATATCAATAAATTTCTATATGTGACACGGAACAAGAGTTAAGTTAGGGTTTTTAAATTTTTTATTTTATTTTATTTTTTAAAAAAAAATATATTTTATTGATTTTTTACAGAGAGGAAGGGAGAGAGATAGAGAGTTAGAAACATCGATGAGAGAGAAACATCGACCAGCTGCCTCCTGCACGTATCCCACTGGGGATGTGCCCGCAACCCAGGTACATGCCCTTGACCGGAATCGAACCCGGGACCCTTGAGTCCGCAGGCCGAGGCTCTATCCACTGAGCCAAACCGGTTTCGGCAAAATATATATGTTTATTGATTTCAGAGAGGAAGGGAGAAGGAGAAATAGAAACATCATGATGAGGGAGAATCATGGACTGGCTGCCTTCTGCACGCCCCCTGTACTGGGGATCGAGTCTGCAACCTGGGCATGTGCCCTTGACCGGAATTGAACCCGGGACCCTTCAGTCTGCAGGCTGACGCTCTATCCACTGAGCCAAACCGGCTAGTAAGTTAGGGTTTTTTAAAAATGCTGACATGCCGAGCTCAAAAGGTTCACCATCACTGGGATAGAGTGTACAACTCATTTGGTTCTCACAATATCTAGGGAGTAATTCCTATTTTAGACGTGAATGACAGCAGAAACAGTGTTAGTGCCCTTGACTTTTATGACATTAGGGTAAAAGTCAGAGAGATGAACTTTAATGGTGACAAATTTAGCACATCAACTGCTACAGTTTGGTACATGGAGGTACTTGGTTGTTGATTGGTAGATTTTTTTAATGCATTTTTTTTTTTGGTTAAACCTCACTGGAGGATACTTTTCTATTGATATTTAGAGAGAGTGGAAGGGAGGGAGAGAGACAGAGAGAGACAGAGAGAGAGAGAGAGAGAGAGAGAGAGAAAAACATCAATGTGAGAGAGACACATTGATTGGTTGCAACCAGAGCTGGTGGGTCGAGCTTACAACCGAGGTACATGCCCTTGACCAGAATTAAACCTGGGACCCTTCAGTCCATGGGCTGGAGCTCTATCCACTGAGCCAAACAGGCTAGGGCAGTTGATTGGCAGATTTAACAAAGGCGAGAAACATATTTGATGTGGAAATAATGTGCTTAAACTAAGATGAAATTCAGTGAGTGCATCTTGTATGCATGTATGCAGTGAGTGAATTCTCTCATTAGAAGTGGCAAGGAACATCTGCTTCTATCTCTGATGGTGTTGATTGTGTTTTCTTTCACTTTAATTGTCATGTTGGTGGCACATATGATTTACAAGGAATTTTAATGAACATTATCCTAGTAGATGTTCTTAATCACCCAGTGAAATAGGCAAGGCAAGCATCATTTTAAACATTTGCTTAGACCAGGGATCCTCAAACTTTTTAAACAGGGGGCCAGTTCACTGTCCCTCAGACTGTTGGAGGGCCAGACTATAGTTAAAAAACAAAACAAAACTATGAACAAATTCCTATGCACACTGCACATATCTTATTTTGAAGTAAAAAAACAAAATGGGAACAAATACAATATTTGTATTTGCATGTGGCCCGCGGGCCGTAGTTTGAGGACCCCTGGCTTAGACATATATAGACTAAAGCTCAGGAAAGTATCAAGATTCCTGGTTGAATTCTCTTCCCATAGCACCTTGCCACCTTTTAGTTTATAACTTTGTGGGAGGCAACATATTGCCTTTTACTAGAAGCTTTGTTTCTCCAACCATCAGTTGGGGAGGGTGTCGTGGTGCATGAGCGGCAGAAGCTGGAGCCCACAGATGAAGGTCAGTGGGCTCAGGCAATAGTTGGTATTGCTTTGAATGCAGTTCCTCGCTTACCACTGAGGAATGCCAGTTTTTAAATGCAGGCGGTAGGAATAAAGGAGCATTTCCTTGACTAAGGATGGGTCCAAATAATGCTGGGAAGGAGGTGGAAGGCTGCACATTTCCCTATGTTGGTGTTTTGGGGGAGATGCTCCGAGGCTGGCCTCTAGCTCATCAGAAAGTATTGCCTAAGGTAAGGCTTCTTCAGAAGCAAACCTTCAAGCAAGAATTTGGGAGCAAGTAGTTTGAGAAGAGATTCTAGGAAACACAAGTAGTGAGGTGGGAATGACACAGAGGAGAAAAGACAGTTGATAAAGACAGTGATAATCATCAGGCAAGTGATCATGTGAGAAACTGGAGACTGAGTCTGCTGGGGGCATTCTGGGAGACAATGTAGAACACACACCTAAAGCTATCCATCCTGGGCCCAAGCAAACTGGGTATCTGCTCACTCATCCCCATCCATCCTGGCTGAGGACTGCTTCCAGGGGTATTAAAACGTCAGCCTTTCTGCTGTTCCCAGCCCCAAGGCAGAGAAGTACAGGGTTCTTCTGTGCAACAACCTTTTGTGAGTGGAGGTAAGTGCTCAGAGGATGTGGGCCAGGGCACCAGCAGTGCCCAGCAGAAGGATTATGGTGGATGTTTTTCTTGAGTTGTTTGTGGAAAGAGGATCATGAACTCAAAGCAGTAAAGCCCCTATGGCAAGCGCCTGGAGAAGCTAAGGATGGGTGTAAGGGTGGGTAGGGAGCTGGTGGCACCCTGCTTGGGGGTGGAACTCTAGAATGTTCCCTACTCATCCTGGAAATAGCCATGGGCTCTATGGTTAAATGACTATTAAATAGTTTACTTTTCATTTGTTTCCTTGTTTCCCAAAATCTCCTCCATTCTAGGAGATTGATTTGAGTTTCTAAAACCTAGATGGAGAACCCGAGGTATATCACTAACCTAATCGAAGGTAAATTACTAAGTTGATAATTACACACAGACCTCTTAGAGCAAGAATTCCTACATCTTGGACCATGAAGCAACACTTTGAACTCTTCTAAGAAAGTGTGACTTGATACTCATCCTTCGCACACTGTTTCATCCTCTAAACTTGACTCCCTGCTTGGGCAAAGGATTTTGCAAGTCTCTTCTGAACAAGGGGGAAAAACTTTAAACTGGTATTGACTGAGTTGCAGAGGAGGAACCCCAGCATTACTAAGTGAAAAAATATAAGTAGCTTGTACATTCATCAATCCTGGTCCCTGCTCCCCAAATGCATTCACTCTGGACATATCATTTTAGTTATCCCCAAACTTGAAGAATTCTCTGCTTAAACTTATTTCATCTGTGAGGTCTTTCCCCATCACTCTATTTTAAAATAACACCCTCTCTCCTATGTCCTCCACTGTTTATCCCCTTCATTGTTCTACATTTCTCTTTGATACTTACCATATGATATACTTTATATTTTACTTGTTGGTTTATCTATCTCTTCCCAGCTTGAGTGTAAGTTCAATGAATGCAGGAAATTCATAGCCTCCCCAGCGTCCCCCCCCCCCCCCCCACCCGCCCCCCGCGATGCTCTCAGTTCTCAGGACCTGGCATAGAAGCTCAGAAAATATTTCACAAATGAATAAATGAATGATGAAAAGCAGGTTCACCAAGGCCTCCTGCTAAGAAGTCCAGTACATTTGTCTATGCTGTTCTTTGTAAAGCCAAATAGTATATCCTGGAGTTTCCTGTTTGAATTGAGAGAGGCACCATCCTGAATTTATTTTTTAGGCTTCTCTATAGCTTTATACACATTGGGTTTGAATCATGCCTGCATTACTTACTAGCTGGGATAACTTGTTTAACTAAACTATTAATATCTTCTTCTGCAAAATGGGCTATCATGCCCATTTTACAGAGTTTTTAAGAGGGTTTAATGAATCTAACTAAATAAGGCACTTAACATAGCACCCGGCATCGACTGGATGATTACAAAATATGAATTTTCTTTTCTTTCTCTTAGTTTCCATTGCAATTATCAACCTGCTGACAAAGCACTGAGACAAAGATTAGGGAAAGTTGGTCAAATCAGATGTGGGGAGGATGTGGGAGAAGGATAGCAGAAACTAGAATGGAAAGGCAGACAGAGGGAAGGACCCAGGGCCACATTTCCCCGTCGTCTGGCCTTTTGTAGAAGGATCATGGAAGAGGGAGATGGAAGATTTAGCTCTGACAGTGTTCCTCCTCATTATATTTCTAATGTACTTCCCGAGTTGGCACATTGCACAGAGCTGATTCATCCCCAGGGAATATGTTCTCCTTTAGCCAAAAGGAACTGACTGCATTAGAGCTGAAGTTGAATGAACTCAATTATCAAAGAAATATGCTTCAGAATGAATTATGTGATGGATCTTCAAGCAGAATGCCCATATCTTACCTTTCTTGTATCCAGTGTGGGATTTTAATTACTCAGACGATGAGGCGAGGGAGGTAATGGTGGTGTTGGTGAAGGTGGTGAAAGAGATGGAGGTGGAGGCAATGGTGGTGATGGCAATGGTGATGAAGGTGATAATGGTAATTGGGAAGTAGCGGTGATAAAGGTGGCGGTGGTGGAGGTGCTATTTAAGATGGAAAGGTGGCAAGAGGCAGAAGAAAGGTGAAGGTGGTGGTAGTCGAGGCAGTGATTATGGTGGAGGTACAGGTACTACAGGTAATGGTGATGCTGGTGGAAGTGTTGGTGGTAGAGATAATGATGGCGGAAAAAATGATAGTGATGTTAAGAAAATTGAAAACACATGTGTGGGGATCCGGCACGGCCATGGCACACTCAGTCCCAGGGCGCCTTATGTGCCATGCCAGCTCAGCCTGGTTCAGTGACCCTGAGTGGGGGGGTGAAAGGATTGAGAAAAGACAGACAAGAGAATGAAAGCTAGGTCTCGGTGGGATGCTGCTCCCTGATGAGGAGACAGCGCCAGCGCCCACAAGCCGTGTCTTTATTTTATAGCAGATGCCATGAGGCAAAGTAGGGGCGTGATCAAGTTGTTTACAGCATTCTCGTGAGTTTCAACCTCACTCAACTACATGCACCCGAACTCTATCACAAGGCACGTGGGGCTACGTGTTTGGACCATAGGTTCAAGCTTACAACCACAGCCGTTGGCTATAATTGTGCTGGGAGGGCCCTGCCCTCCAGCTGGGACTTGCACATGGCAATGAGAGGACTCTGTCCTTTCATTAGTCCGAGGCTTGAACCTGGCCAAAACACCGTAACCGTGCCCCACACACATGTCCACACAAAAACTTATATATGAGTGTTCATAGCAGCACAACTCATAATAGCCATAAAGCAAAAGTAATCCCAATGTCCATTGATGGATGAATGGATAAACAAAATGTGTTTTCCATATAATATTATTTGGCCATAAAAAGGAATGAAGCTCTGTTATATGTTTCAACGTGGATGAACCTTGAAAACATTATGCTAAATATAAGAAGCCGGTCACAAAGGATCACATATTGTCTAATTCCATTATATGAAATGTTCAAAATAGGCAAATCTATAGAGACAGAACATAAATTAGTGGTTGCTTACAGCTGGGGAAAGTGGGATGGGAGTGATGGCCAATAGGAATCGGGTTTCTTTTTGGGATGACATTATTCTAAACTTAGATTGTACAACTCTGCGTATACTAAACACCATTGAATTATATACTTTAAATAGGTGACCTGTATCGTAGGTCAAAAAGCTGTTAAAAAGTTGGGGCAGCAGTGGTGGTGGTTGTGGAGGGCTCAATTTTTGTGGGAGTATACTGGGTGGAGGAAGGAAGAGTAAGAGTTGATTGACAACTAATATACCTAAATCTACGTAGGGCCAAGTCTGAGCACCGCAGATTTTTTTCCATTCTTTTTTCTGTTTTCTGGAAAACTATATATCCTCCCACAGCCAACACTGAATCTACACACACGGATTACTGAAAAAGATTATAAAAATCAAGCCACATTCCAACTGCCATTGAAATTGTATCTAAAGGAGGCACGTTTGTTTTTTCCATACAGTGTCCTCAGCACACAGAATTGGCTTCTTAGGAGCAATCAGACAGGGGAGCCAGGTCTCCTCCTCCTGTGTGAGTGCAAAGTCAGATGGGGCCCATGAAGAAGTGAAAGCAGACATTTGGTGTCTATAATTTTTAATAATTTTAAACTAGCTACAAAATGTCAATCACTTCACAAACTGACAGAGGAGACATAAGGAATTTAATATTACATGCTGTAATAATATTTATCTCACAGTTTATATTTCATTCATTTATATTATTTTTTAAAGGTTTATCAGCTACTAAACATCTCAGCAATTTGGTGTGCATAGCTCTAGATTAAGCAACAGAGAACTGTACTGATAACAAATCACAGGGAAAACGGTGATTAGTAAGAGTCAGCCTTATAAAATTTACATCTCCACACTGTTTCACAGCAAGATTGCTTTCTCCAAAACACAGCCTTCAAAAGCAGAAAACAAACCCTATATTACAATCATTTGACATAGATTCAGCCAAATGTTTATTTTGCTGGAAATGATAAAATGGTGAGTGTGTCAAATTCATCTTTTTAAAAAATTCTTTTTTTTTTTTTAAAAAGGATGATGATGATTAATAAGTCTCTATATTGACAGAAAGAAAGTGACACTACTGCAGTTTTGCTGGTATAAATTAATCTTGACAGTCTCGATACTGAACATGCTTTGCTGTTTTGTTGTTGCTGCTGTTGCATGTGTGTGTGTGTTTTCATCAGTATGCTACTGTCATGGAAAGATTTTATTAAGTAGGAATCTAAACTCTATTTAGTTCTCATGCATAAATGCATAAATCACATCACTTTTAGTGCAATGCCTGTTATGTAATTCCACATTTGTCTAATCGTGAAATCATAAAGACAGATGACAGCCAGGAGGAACCAAAGACAGCAAATTTTGAGAGTTTCAGAGCCCAACACCCAAAGAAAGGACCGTGGCAGTAGCTCTGTGGAATGTCACAGTTTTACAAGAACAATACTCTGTATTGAAAGAATCAACAGCACATTGAGCATTCCTTAATTGTTGTCATTCAGCAAACGCCACTGAGGAGAAAAAAAGAAAAATGAAACCCAAGACATCTTACATTGGGAGTTAGAGCCACCAAATGACCACTATATACAACCTTTGGAAAGAGAGAGACTCAGAAAGAACAAAAGACACAATATTTTTGGGAAGTTGATGGATGACACAAGACAACATTTACAATGGAGATGGACTGGTGTGTGTATGTATGTAGACCTACTAGGTAATACCATGAGAAAAGCATGAAGGTGCTATCTTGCCCGACAGCATTTGGAAGAGAACACAGGTGGGCACATTTAACCGCTCCCCAGCATCTTTGTTGCACGTTGGTTGGCCTCATCAATTCTGGTTTTGTTGGAATCAGCCTGGGGAAAAGAGAAAGAAAAGAAAATTGAAGTTACCCATGAACATTTCATTCCTCCTTGTGGGTCTAGTTCAAATGCCCCCTTTTGGGTGAAGGCATCTTGAAACTTCAATCAGAATTGACGATCCCTTTGTTTGTGTTCCCAGTCATTGCTTATGACTGTAAGTGGACATGATCATAGAAACTTGATCTTAGGTCTCATGACTGTTTTCCCCACCAGAGAGTGTCCTTTTGAAGACAGAGTTATATCATTTATTTTTCTCTCCTGAAATGGCACCCGATGACTTCTACGGTAGGCAGTCACATCTGTTGGATTGAGTTGAATTACTACCACTAGTGTTGTTGGGTTCAAATCATGGATAACTTATTAGTAGTGACACTTTGAGTAAATTACTTAACATGATGGGGCCTCAGCTTTCTCATCTTTAAGCCAGGGGCAATAAAGACTACAGCTAATGAGAATGAGTGTCTACTATGTTTCATGCATCCAATTTTGGTAACATCAAGACTGACATCATCTATGAGGTGTATACAGTATTGTTATTAGCTCCTTTTTCCAAATGAGAAAACCAGGAAGAGAGGATTTAGGCAGTTTGTCTAAAGTCATAAGTCCCCTGAAATGGGGACACCAGAGTCAAATGCAAGCAGCCTAGAGTCCGAATCCACACTGCCTATCACTATGTTGCTCATTTTACTTCTTAGGTTTGCTGTGAGGATGAACTGCATTTATACACATAATGTGCTTAGAACAAGGTTTTGCATGAATTAAGTGCTTGATACAGCTTATCTTGCTATTTCGTTATTTGGTGAAAGTTTGGCTTGCTTTTGAGATGTCTAATAACTTTTCAGCCCTATTTCTGAAGATTCACTCCTATGAGTTTGATAACTGACTTATTTAAAAATGGATACATTTACCATAATTTTGTACCTTGATTAATCTCCTCACTGCTTGAGTTAGCTTTGCTGAACAAACAGAATGAAAACCAGGGCTGCTACCAAGCTAGACCTTTAAATACCAGAAAATAAATTATTTCCAACATCACTGAGAAACATATGAGGCAGCAAGTAGAAACAAAGACAAAGATTCCAGGAAAACTGACCTGTTTTTCTATCAATAGTATTTATTCAATGATTACTGGTTTTGCATCTACTGCTGTGTTTGGTGAGTTCCAATTTCTATCAAATTGGGTCTTCTTTATTCAGTTTAATTGTGAATTCCTAGGACACTAGAGTTATCCATATTCAAATAGCAGTTTGTGAGTGGAAATATAAATATTTCTAGGTTATTCATAACTCTGAATTATCTGGCAATGATTCCCTACCATATGTTTGGATTATCAAGAGTTGACTTTCAAAACAAGTGAGAGCATTAATTTTCCTTGATTGTTTTGATCTATAGACTCATATTTTTGGCCTAGGGTTCCTAATTTGGAAAACGATATTCTCTCCTATTTTACTTGGCTCTCAAATCTTCTTTCTTCAGCTACAAATCCTATCAGAAACAATGACACTTGGATGCAAAGGAAAATTACAGGCTCAGACCAATGTGCAATGCTCCTGCAGGTTGAATTAAGCTATTTTTCCCAGCCTGACTCTGAGAAAAGCTCAAATGAAAAAAAAATTATCCATTTCATAATAGGTAGCATTTCTGGAGGCAAATGTTCTAGGACCTCTTGCATTAAAAATGCACCAGTGAGCTTCACATGGTGGGGCAAGAGGATAATTTGAAGTGGAGCACAAGGCCACTCTGGATATCTTTAAAGGATTTGGAAGGAGCTGGAACAGACTTGTGTTCAATGAGCATCTGATTTCCACTTAATTCTTTCTGAAACATATCAATATTCTAGCCCATATGATATCTGACACACAAGGTACCATTTTATTATTGGTGTAACAGAAGTAGTACTTTTTCCAAAAAAATCCTGAGATAACATTCTCTTGGGTGTCTTCCTGGTATTTGGAGAATGCCCCTGTGTTTTTCTATTTATACTAGAGGCCCAATACACAAAATTCATGCAAGGGGCTCAGCCCTCTCAGCCCAGCTTCGTCCAGAAGGTTGTCCGGAAGGTTGTTCAGCTGTCCGGTCTAATTAGCATATTTTGCTTTTATTATTATAGATGCTTTAGAACTGTGTTTATTGAATCCAGCCCATTCATCTTCATATTTCTATTTAGAAGATCCTGAACTTGCTGGCATGCCCAAGATTTGTCTTTGTGGGAAAGCCAAGATGCCCACTGGAAAGCCAGTAAGAGAATTAGAAGGCACTATTTAGCCCACCCTTCTGAACACTCTGGAAATCTCAACTTCAGACAATGGCAGGTAGTTTTTAGGCCACAGCTGAGACTTGCAGAACTGGAGGCTCATTACCCATCATGGCAGTCAGTTCTGATCCCAGGTTTGAACTATTCTCTTATTATCTTTCAGATGAGAAGACCAGGTCACAAAGCAGGAAACCCTGTTGGACCCAAGATCTTAGTTTTCAAACGCCATGTTTGCTAGTTGATAGGAGAATCTGAGGAGTGCTAAGGCAGCCTCACTGTATTTCACTGGGTGTGACATCTGCCACTGACAACTTTATTTATTTTTTAAAATATATTTTTATTGATTTCAGAGAGGAAGGGAGAGGGAGAGGGAGAGAGAGGTAGAAACATCAATGATGAGAGAGAATCATTGATCAGCTGTCTCCTGCAAGCCCCCTACTGGGGATCAAGCCTGCAACCCGAGCATGTACCCTTAACGTAATTGAACCCAGGCCTTTCAGTCTGCAGGCTGATGCTCTATCCACTGAGCCAAACTGGCTAGGGCTCACTGATAACTGTAAACTGAAGTTTGAATATCTATAAGTTTTTTCCTTGGCAACAACTCCATAAAATATCTGATATAATCTTGCCCCATTTTAGTTTTCTGAAAGAATGGTACCTTTTTAACCTTATAATAGTTTATACAAGAGTGGGCAAAAGTAGGTTTACAGTTGTGAGTTCACAAAACAGTTTATTCTTGTAGTATTTATTATTGTATTACTTTCCATACAATAATGACTGTAAACCTACTTTTGCCTACCTGCATATATAAATATCCTAAATTAGAACGCAAGGTTTTAAAAAAGGCAAAGTAATTTCTTGACAGTCCTTGGGGATATAGTGAATATTGCTTTGTTTTGAACTCCCAAAATTTCATTATTAATCCAGATGATAAGAAAGGATCATTACTGATGGAATTGAATGAAGGTTGTTGTTGGGGTCATGAGAGAATATGAGAGAGACATCATAAAATTCTCTTTACTTCTACCATGTGATTTTAATTTAATCTTAGTTATGGGAGAGACCTTTGCACAACATTTCCTATTAACAGAAGTGCAAACATACATGAGAAGGTGAAAGTCTGTTAATAATTGTGAAGCCCATATAACATGTATCATTTGAGGGACATGCTGGGTTAAAGTGGGTTCTAACTAAGTCATGTCCAGATTGTAATTAGTTAGGGTTTGGGACAGGGAGCTAGTTATTCAAAGGCAACTAGACCCCTCCCCACTTCTTAAGCAATTTAGCATTCAAGGAACAATACAAACCATAATGGCTATTTCCCATTGTGACTTTGGATTAAGCCATGTAGCTTCATATGTCTTTGTCCTTGTGACAAATTGGGCCCAGAATGACAGGGTTTCCCTGAAGAATAAAGCTAGAATTGCAAAGTGGCAGAATTAAAGTGCCACTTGCCTTTCCAGGAACACTTTTTCTTGCTTCAAGTCCAATTCTATCCACAAAGGTTGACCCCTCTCTCTTAGTATAAGTTCTCCTCTGGAACGCTAATTGAGTTAGAGATACATTATCCCCCTACATCTTTGAGTGAATTGAGTCCATGAATAGAAAATGACTACTTGTTTTTTTCAAATCATTTTTCTGTTGGAAGGTAGTTCAGCAATTACTTCTTAGTTTATTTTTCTGGGCCATAATGGGTTAGGTCAGTTTGTGTTAGCTCCAGTGCTTTTTGAAGTTCTCAATATCATTCTAAAATCTATTGATTTGCTCAGCCTTAAAAGCTTCAGCATATCAAAGGCTCTAAACAATGGTAAATATGTCATGACTTGTAAAAGTAAGTAAAGCACAAGCATTTTGCCAACCAGCACTGACATTTGTGTAGCTCAATATTGATCAGGCAAAATATTATGCATTCAGATACTTTCAGTATGGAGCCCTTAGAATGCAACAAGGCAAAGTGTTTCCTTTATGTCTACTCATTCCTTTTTCAAATCAGTGGAGACTGCTTGGTTAGTAAGAAACTGAGTATTTAGCCTTATGATTCAAGAGATCTCAAAAACATCTTTCTCTGTTCATCAAAGTAGAATGACTTGTGAAAAGGAAATTCAGGGGCTCAGGTGGAAAACTTCAATATCTTCCAGGGAATAAACTTATGCATTTTAAGATCAGCCAACTAGAATTGATACACAATTATGATTAAACCTATAATGTGTCTATTTTTTTCTTTTGAATTAGGATATTTTAAGAGATTTTAAGCATTAATCAAGATTCTACTGATTGGGGAGGGTTGAAATACAAGGATATAGAAACAATGTCAGATTTATATAATGTGGAATATTAGTTTTTGGTGTCCTTTTTATAAAGACCTTCCAATGTTTCTTTCTCTTCCCTTCTAATCTCAAGCCCCCAGACCCACCCCTTCCCATTCTACCCTTGCCACTCTTCCTTAAGCCTCTTGGTGACCCTATGGGCTCAGTCAGAGAGCCATATCTGGTGTCCTTGTATGAATTCCATCTTGTCACATTATGTTCCTCACTTTGAAATCTGGACATGTTTACTGTTGGACTGGAAATGGAATCTGAGCCTTTTAGAACTATCATTAAAACTTTGGCATTTATAAAAATCAAAGCTTATATTCATCTTCTGCCTAAACTAAAATAATTATTCTTTTCCTCATTTCCTGACTTTATTCCTAAGTCATATCCACTGACTAGTTCCTAACCATCCTTTAAAACTCAGTTCAAGTTCAATTCTTTTTTTCCCCATCTTCTGAACCTGGAAATCTTCCTTCATCTAACCTTCTTAGCATTTTCTGCGTGGTGCTCTCAGTGAATTACATTTTCTGTGGCAGTAAATTCATCTGGAGGCTAACCGTCTCTCCTTGGCTGTGAGTTTCTTGGCAGATGGATGGTATCTTTCTCATCTTTGTATGTTCTGTGATGCTGAGCACACTGCTGGAAATAGCGGTGCCCTGAGGAATATCTGCTAGATTAAATTCTGTCTTCTACTTACTTATCTGTTGCTGAATTTTTGTCTACCAGTGTGTCTGAATCCAATGCCAAGGTTTGAAGGTCTCATTATGCCCTTCACACTTTCTCAGTGTTTAGTTCAGAAGTAATGAACAATGGAAACTTGCTGACTGCCACATGCTTACCTTCTCCATGATCCTGTCGATCTGGCGATTCTGTGTATCGATCTCATTGCCCATATCCAGGGCCATGTGACGGAGGTTTCCAATGATGCCGCTCACCTGCTCCAGGTTTTCATCCATTTCATTTTCTCGGGCATCATTTGTTACCCTGGAGTGAAACAGCAATTTTTAGTGGGTAAGGATGAGAAAAAAAACACACACCTTGGATATCAAGGATCCAAACCTTAGGGAAAAATCTATAGACCCCTAGATATCAATCTTATCTACCTGAAATCTCCATTCAACATGATAACATGATTTAGCTTTTATACATTAGAAAGTAATTTTTATTTATTTTATTATATTAGAAAACAATTTTAAAATGCATTTTAAACCCTTGAATTTCCATTTTTAAAGAATTTTGATTATTAAATAGATTACCTGTTAAATTTCCACCAACACATTATTTTCTCCCTTCAAATATTTACCCCAATTTTCATCTTTAAAAAAGAAAATTATTTTTAGTTGGGATGTTTCCTGGTCAGAGAATGAAGATGGAACTAGTTAGAAACTATATTTTTCTTTCTGAAATGTCAACCCAAATCTCCAAGAGTCAAATTCCAAATGAGAGAAAAGCTCATTGTGTGAAATCAGTGAATTTCTCTGCTCATCTTCTTCCCCATTTGGGACCAACATCAATGGGAAGAGTAATGTTCATTTCAATCTGCCCCTTAATCCCATTTGCTCCCCAGAACTCCACAGGGAACTACTTGTTCAAGATGACTTCTATTTGCTCAGATTTCAATGCTATGGGTTTTTTGGTGGCATTGTGAATGGATGATTTCAAGCGAAAACAACTGTGCTAAAAGGTTTTGTTCCAGTTTGAGTGGGGAGAAATGAGTAGGTTCTCAAAGTGCCTTACCATCTTGCCATTTCTTTTTTCTATAGCTCAGCTTGAAAGTGAAAAAGCAGTGGAACAGTAACTCTTTATTGCAAATGGTAGGTACTTACTCCAGAATATTCTGGCTAAATAACATTTCCCCAGTACAGATGGTGATGGGCTAAAAATGATCAGAGGGCTTAAAATCCTCCCCCCATAATAACTCCTGCTAAGTGTTTGAAAGCAACCCAGTCCAGAGAAAATGAAAGGGGGGGACTTCCTAGCTTTTTTAGAAGAGAAGCTTATTTAAATGATCATCAACAGCTAAGGCATACTAGTACTTCCTATTCAGTGGTTCTCAGCCCTGATTGGGCATTTTCTAAAAACCTGCAGATGCCTGGGTCCCATTTCTAGAGCTTCTGATTCAATTGGTGTGGATTAGGTCCAGGCACTTGTATTAAAAAAAATCTTCAGTCATTCTAATATGCAGCCCAGACTGAGACCTCCATCTAGTTTCCCTGGGAGCAGGGAGAAACAGGAATAGAATTGCCACCTGTGAGGCTCTAGGTAGATATCTAGACCTTATACCTAAGTGAGAGTGACCTGTCACTTGAACCTGGGTTACTGGTGGGCAACATTCGGGCCTGGTGACGATAACTATACAAGCAACTACCCTAGTTGCTGCTGAGTCCTGGTATAGTAGCCTATAAAAAGAGATCGTTTTGTTTTTTCTTTTCAACACCTGGAATATTTGTTACTGTATTTGTTTTCTGGTCTCCTGAAAGCTGAGTTCTGTGTAATTGGCAGATCTGTGTAATTTAAGATTTTTAAAAATTGATATTTAAGTTGGCTTTTGCTTCCAGATCTCAAAGGAAATTATTAATAAGAAGCCAGGTATGCTCATTATTGTCTCTTTGCCCAGATCTGTTCCATGACCGTTTCTCTCTGCCCCAAGAGGTTGACCTCTCTACAAGGGTATCACCTAGGTTTTCTCACCTTCTGACTTCCAGAGGGCTTTGCAAATGGCCAGTGAGTGACTGGAAGGCAAGAGGAGGGAGGGGTCGGCACATCTATTGCCTGGCAGTGGCTGCATTTCTCTACCCACAGCTATCACTCTTGTTGGGTTCTGATAACAACTCTCTTCTGTCCTGGCAGGACTCTTCCTGCTATTGCTAATCCGTAAGTGCTTTACCATTACTTGTCATTATCCCTGTCCACACCTCTGTACCCAACCTCTTTAATAAGCTCTGTTCGATTAAACTCATGGAATGAGGTGCCTGTTTGCTGCTCATGTGATCATGTGACTTGCTCTGTCTGGAGAGACTTTGGTAAATATGACACAAGAAAGGTTTGATAAGTGCTTGTGAATTGGAGCCTGCCCCTTAAAATGCTTTCACCACCATGTAAGACACCTGAGCTGTTCTGCTGGAGAGACGACATGAGAACAGAGGCGCTCTGCTGACATCCCCTGCAAACCCTAGCAGATGTTGACAGCCGCAAACAAACGAGTGGGCCATGTTGCATCATTCCACACCCAGTTGCCTATAATGAATGAACCTAGGCTCTCGAAGAAATACCCAACCAACATACAGATGCATAAGTAATAAAATGGGTGTTGTTTAAAGAACCATTCAGTTTGGGGTTGTTTGTTACTCATAAATAGACAACTGTTACAGTGTTGGCTGTGCAAGGCTCACCTGCGGATAAAGCCACCGCTAATGGCCATCTGCTCCCGTTCGTCCACCACACGAGCAGGCTGGCTGGCCACCACTCCATCCTGATTGTTGCCCCAGGCTTTTTTGTAAGCATCACTTGACTTAAGCCTATGCAAAAAAGAGGGTGAGTGACAAGGCAAGATGGTGGAACATCAAGCTGACAGCAACGCTTATCTCTTCAAGCCAAGAACCGAACCAAGCGAATGAGTTTTAAGTTGAGGCATTAGAGAATACCGATATATCATAATATGGACCCAAACAGTTGGCCACCACCATGCCTCAGCTACTCAGCATTTCATGTCCAATTGAGTCAATTGCAATTGTCAAGACTGTAACCTTTGCCCGCAATTTGTTCTTGTTTTGGCATGTTTTGGTAGTTTAGTTAGATTTAAGACAAGGATTAAGGTAGCTGGAGGACATTCAGTTCTATTTCAGTGACATGGTTATATTTTGAGACACAAAACACACAGGAAAACATACTGGCAGACAGACACAAAACAAGACTGCCAAGTAGAGTGTGTACATCACACCACAGCAACACACTGTCATCAAGAAAAACATACTCAACCAAGTTTTTACACACTATCATGCAGAATTCCGTTTAATTTCTCCCCCCCACCCACCCCTAACACATGTTCAGAACTAACCATTCCAACTCTGCATGAAGGACATAAAGGATTGGTGGTTGGCCAAGGGTGACGGTCTCTGAGTTGCCTCTAGCATGATCTGAATTAGATAATATATCGGTACTTCCAAACAGTCACCATACATCCAGAGTTGATGTACAAACCTTTGTCCACAGAGACAAAAAGTAAAAGAGGCGTAGTGAAATGAATGCAGGAAAATAGAAGAGAGAACAAGCCATCTAGCACCAAAAAGGGAAATCCCTCTACGTCTTCTTCATGCACCAGCTACAGGCATGAGTAGAAAGTGAAGCATTCTCATTTAAGCCAAACTACTCCAGAAGTTGACCATTCTCAAAAAAGGCACTAGCAGGGCAGTAATAGCCTTCATGAGGATTTGAAACGCAGTTTCAATAGCTTCTTTGTCGGGCTCAAGGGCAGGGTGGGAGTGAGTACAAACTCCTACTTCAAACTATCCTGGGATGTGGCAGGGGGAGTGGTCTGGAACTAGTGTGGCCTCCATGGGCCATATTTCACTGAGCTGCCTTGGAGAGAAACTTAAAATCCAGGCATACCTGTTGTGCCCAATAGGAACATGTGCAGCATATTTTGGTGGGTGTGTTGTTATTTAAGGCAATCAAAGATGTTTTTAGGTTCTTTGCATAGTAGAAACCACACACTTTTTAGTCCAAAAAAACAAAAGAACTTCCTTTGGTCCCATTTTCACAATTTCTATTAAAGATATTTAATCCCCCACTCCACCCCCATTTTTACTTCAGAGAACCACAGCCATCTGTAGCTCTAATATTAATATTTGCAGATTGGGGATCAAACAACCCTGGAGACAAATTAGAAAACCGTACAAATGAACCCTCACTAGCTCCCACAATCTAGCGTAGAGCCCTTAGAGCAGTCAAAATTTACTGCGCTAAAGAACCGTGGGCCCACTCAGTGGGACAGGATGCAAAAACTAATTTAATGGAACTTAGCATCTGGTTTTGTTTTTTCCCCCACTCCCTATCCCCTCCCTCCTCACATTAAAAGAAGTTACATGGACCTGGTGATGTTTTCTGCTATGTAAATGTCTGGTATACCATCTTTGGCAAAGTCAAGAGGGTAGGAAGGTTTGCGTTTCTGAAAGAAGGCAAATCACTGCACTCACAATGCTGCACATAGACTCACATAACTGCCGTACATCTATCATAATCCTTCGAAACATGCCGAGACAGGGCGAAGCCCCCAGAGAGTCCAGGGCACCACCAGACACTGCATTGTGACACATGGTTTTTACAGCATTATTTACACACAATAGGGAACACTTCGGTCAAGCTTTGAAGCTCAGTGAGGGTCTCTTGTGCAATAAGGAATTGGTGCCAACTCATATGTGGAATTCACAGGGGCCATCATCTCATTCAAACATTAGAATACATCCTGGGGGTGGGGGTCTGCCTCCACCCTTTCTCCACACACAGTTAGTTGATGAATGGGAAAAATGTATCTTTTGGAATGATCACAAAACAGGTGTAAATCTCACCTGGTGGCAAGTAGCCACTAAAGACTATACAGTTAAATCTTGACTAACTGGAATGCTTTGAAATGAGTCATTTTGGTGAATTATATAACTTTCTTCATTGACAGTGGGCCATGGAGGAAAATTTTGTTTCAGGGGTGATTGTTGATTATCAGTTGGATTCTTGAGCCACTTTCCTGTCTTTGTCTTAGGGTAGTGAACGTGATTGAGTCTTTATTGATTATGCTTTCTCTTGATGTATCTGATGGCCTTTACTCTGAAGATCAATCAACTCATTGTTTGGTCTTCTTAGATGTGGAAGTTATAGAATGGAGACTGAGTGTGAGAATCCAAACTACCTAGATTGCCCACTTTCAATCCCTGATGTGATTCCTCCCTCCCCTTGCCCCCCTCCCCCCAATTTGTTCATTTGTCTCTTTTTGCCAGAAATGGAAGGAAGCAAAAATATAAATACATTTGAGGGTTCCACTTAGCTAGATTCCAGTTAATCAGGCTTTACTGTAAATCATTCTCTTTTTAAAAAAACTTTTGTAATTATTTGTAAATCGAGCCCCTCCCCCTCCTAAACAGGAAGTGGGATATTTTAAATCAGCCTCAAAGTTTAAAGGATGTGAATGGTCATATAATCAGCTAGAAATGACATCGATTTCTATTCTAAAAGTTAGGACCAGGAGAGTTTTTAGGAAAAAAGGTTTCTGTTCAAAGGGAAATGGGAGGGGTGAGGGAGATCAGGTAACGGGTTTAATTTTCCAAATGCATGTTGGACAACCCACTCATGCATTTTTCCCCACTGCTAGTCAAATGAAACTATCTTCCAGAACCCTCATTTTCAGGTTCCTTCTGTTGCAAACCTTTATAACCACATGTCACATTTCTGCTACATTCCAAAAAAGCGTTGCAGAACCTTGAGAACAGTTGAATGTTTTGTGATGTTGTGCATGCAAAATCTACACATTTCAACATTTTGGCCAGTGTACAGGTAGATCTTCCAAGAGAAGGAATTTGGGAGGGATGGGTCCAATTTGGGTAAGGCTTGAGCACTTCTTGCTGAAGGACTCCTCGCCTCTGCCTTGAATATAACTGTGGCATCTCTTGTCTAGTTGCTGATCAGGTTTGGCAACTGGCGGGCAGTTGAAAGGGTGAATCATTGTCATAGACTAATTTATAGAATGCTTACTTGGGCCAAATTACCTGTCTCTTGCTTCTGAAAAATCAACCCTTGATATATGTGCGTCTCCTCTCCAAATTTACCTCCAGTCTATGCTAAATCTGCAATTTTGGCTTTTGGGGTTGGGAGAGAAGAAAATTCATTGGGTGTCTCTTTCTTGAAGCTAGTCTCTGTGTCAAAGTACACTTTCTGGAAAATGTTGAAATGTTTGTCTATAAAAGTTGCTGACAGTGAAGCTTTCACTGTAGTATGCCTGATTTTTAATGCATAGACAGTAACTCCCACTAATATCATCTAGGCTATGAGATGAATGCATTGGAGACGGTATTGATCTGTTCTGCATGCCACATGCTCATCCTGCCTTTGTGCCTGGCGGGAATGAGCTTGTCAAGGCTTGGAGATGGGCCTTGGGAAACCAAAGCTTCAGGCAGGCAGGCAGCACCTACTTGTTACAGGGACACACACAAAGCCCGCAGAATTTTCCTAGGTCCGTCAAATTCTTTTCTGCTTCTTTCATGTCCTTATTGATTTGGTCCATCCCTTCCTCAATGCGTTCCAGTTGTTCTGATTAAATACAAGTATTTTATCCCCACAGAATGAAGCAGATGGAAAAGGACAAAGAAAAAAAAGACAAAACTTCAGACATTCACTTTGACATTAAAAAAAGGAAAAGAAAGAAAGAAAGAAAACTGGACGCCACAGATTAGAGCTGGTACCCAGTACCTACTTGTTACAAGGACATATGAAAAGGCCACAGCATTTCCCTAAATCTTTTAAATTTTTCTCGGCCTCCTTCATGTCTTGGTTGATATGGTTCATGCCTTCTTCGACACGATCGAGTTGTTCTGGTTAGGACAAAGGGATGACAGTGTGGAATGAATTTTTTGGGGGGGTTTCCAACACAACATGAGAAATGACTACGTGAAACAGAATTTGAAAGAGAAAGATATTACAATGCATTGTCTGAGAGGATGCATTGCTGTCGTCTGCTTCGGGCTGCCCTACACAGGCATGGGTGGAAGGAAACGAACAAAAAGAATGCTCAAAATAGTTTGCAATTCAGACATGACAGGATGGGGTAGGTAGGCCTGTTTGATTCTGAATATCCAGGAAAAAAAACCACAGCGATTCACTTACTCAGATGCCAGTGAAATCCAAGAGAATGAAAAACTGTGTTATGTAAGGCATTCAGATTTAATGCTACTAGACAAAGTATTTGCTTCAACCTTAAAAATGTCTCTATCTTGGTTTTAAGCATCCTCAATCAAATAAGGTTAGGAAGTAGGATCCATCTTTTTCTTTGGGGAAAATAATAACTAAAGTGATAATTAGCAATGGTTTCCAGATCTTCCCCCCACCCCCAGCAGTGGCCATCTAGCCAAAGGCAGCACATGGGCGGCTCTCAGTTTTGAATACTTAATTCATAGCAATTCACAGAAGATATAAAAACGGCACCATCAGCACACAATGTTACAAGTACTGGGACATTTCAATTCATCCTCTCATCCTATAACTTACTTGCTATTAAGGCTTTGGAAGGCATTTCACATCTCTGCCCCCTGATCTCCCTTTCTCTACCATGGGGGACATGCTAGATCCCAATTGCCGGCAGAAAGCAGGGAAAATGAATGCATGAGTCTTTGGAGGAGTGATGGATGGGAACATAGAACAGTACTGAGTCATCGCTGCCAGCAAAGCTGACCTTGGTGTATGAGAGACATAGTTCAATAGCCATGGAAGCGAATTGTGTTCTAGGTTGCCAGAGTTACATACACGAACTTGGTTAATTTTTCAAAAATTGTGTCACCAAATTGAGTCAACTACAAATTCAATGAAAGGATTTTTAAAACAGCTTTTAAGACCATTACAGGAAGGCAGAAATTGGTTGTCCAATTACAAAACCTAATTATCCTTCCTTTCCTCTTTTCATCTATACTTGCATGCAAGCATGCCTATGCTTCCGGGAATAAGGGCAGGATTAGACTTAAACTGATAAATACATTTCTGGTCGATGGGCATAAATACTCACTTAAAAACAATTTCACATTAAATGGTACAGTGGAATTATCATCCTGAAAAACAAAGTTTCATTAGTGACCCAAACTGAGGAGACTGTCCATTTGGAAAACAAGAGCCTGTTGTTTTCTCTTTTGTGAGGTTGAAGAACAGAATTCAGATGATTAGGGATGTGCTGTTTCTGCTATGCTTTTCACATGACCAATAAAAACAAAATTTCAATGTTCTTCAGCATTGAATAGTTGGAAGAATAACAGTGTAGTACTGGCGACCTTTTGCTGAATAAATACAGATATAGTAAGAAGGTCTTTAAGAAAATCCTAAAAAAAAAAAAAAGGCCAAAAAAGAAAAAAAGAAAAGCAATTCTGTACATCCCAGAAGATTTTGTACTGTTTAAAAGAATTCATTCCAATTTCCTTTTAAAAATGCAATAAATTAGTTTGTAGATCAAATTAACTAATAAATGAAAAAGATTGATGAGGGGGAACCAATCAACATCATCAAAAGAAAAGCCATGTTAAGTTCAGATGAAAACAGGGGTACCAAGTCCCAATGGGATACTTGCCAATGGCTTCCTGGTATGCTGGATTGAGATGAGATTGAAGGAGAGTCTGGACTCAGAGGGGGGAAAAAGCCTGTTGGACTCAATTAATGACACTGAAGTATATACAGATTTGTATTTACTCTTAATCAAAATATTAACTCTCTGACTATTTCAGGAGCCCCACTCATTGTGCCTTCTGGGGTTGGGAGATAACAGAAAAATTGGTCCACCAGCATTGGGCTTCTGAAGTAAATAGTTCAAAATAAAGATACAAACAAGTGGGTTCAAATCCATATTCTGAGAGCTGGGTCCTGCCATGGCTGCTGGCTTGCTCTGCAAGGTCATAGCTAAGACAGGATTCTGAAGCACTTTCAGAAAAGTTGATTCAGAAAACTATTTTATAACTAGCTATATTGGTTGAGTATATCTTTATACACAATTGTTAAGTCAAACACTTAATTTAAAAAATATTATGGAACTATTTTCTCACAGATGATTCTAATATTAATTTTTAGGGTGTACTGAATTATATTTCTGGATATGTTAGGCGTATTGTGACTTCATAGCACACTAATACGTTCTATGAAGACATTTCTAGGGAAATGCTTGAAAATAACCGATATCCTCACTCCATTCTGAGGGGCACAGCAGCATCTCGGGAGCTGGTGCAATGCATTGTCCAGGGCTGACGGCTCCTTCCCTCCCTAAGTTTGCTTTCTGGCTTGTTTCTCTTTATTCTTGGAGCTGGGGAGGAGAATAACATTTTGATCAGAAGAGGTATTCCAGGAGATAACACTATCTAGATAACACTTGTTGGGGCAAGAACTTGAACTTTCTTCTGCCATGTTTGGATGACTGGTGATTTGTGATGGATCCACCGATGGCAGGATACTCAGGGATCCAAGTTTAGACATCTATTCTACTAATCTTACTTAAGCAAGGCATTATGGGGCCTTTAGAATCCTCAACCTGATCAGAAATAGTGGAAGAACAGCAAACTATCAATGCTATTGGCCAGTTTGCAAGCCTTCATGAGTATATCCAGTTAGAAGATAGATGCTGCCTGTATGATTTTCATTTTGCATTGATGAGCATATGGAAACCATTTAAATAAATTTAAATAACCACATGTGGCTGCCGCATCGGACAGTTGCAGCTTTAGTCATTCATTACACATTTGTGAGTGGACTTTAGCAAGAGGGATGTTCTCACAAATGCTACCTTGTAGTGTCATGCACCTTTTCAGAAAGTCAGCAAGTGGTCTGAACGAGGCTTGACTTTGCCTTTACTCTTCCAGGCAGCGGTTAATAATTTTACTGTTTAGAGTTGACCCCATGGGATTTTCCCAAGAGCTGCAGCTTCAGCATCAAAACAAACATAGAACCCAGCAAAGACCACCAAAAGGAACAAGAGATAAGAAAGTGAAAAGTTAAGCCATCCCACATTAGTGTTAAGGTTGTTCCATGGGAATTTCTCTTGGAGAAAAGAAAAGTCCCAGGACTCAGGACATTTCCAGGGCCGTCTGTCATGCTCCTTGGTGTCTCCTGATACCTGGGTATAAAACAAGAGTCCAGTAAGGAATATCTGAGTGCAACCATATAGCTGGACAACCTGGGATGGTTCTTCAGAAGGATGGCTGTTTCCAGAGACTCCTGTGCAGCTGCAGGATTGAAAGGGCCAACACCTTTGGTGTTCAGGCATAGACAGAAGTACTAGAGAATCACTGGAGAGAAATTTTAAAGCAGTTACTGATCTAAACAACTAAACACAGCATATGCAGAATTACAATGCATTTATGATGGCAGTGAAGATAGTTGTTGCCTTATGCTCATTTGTCATTTTAAAAGGTGCTCATCTCCTATTATAGTATAAATGGAATGTGTGAAGTACATTTAGCTGAGGAATTCAGCAGTTACTGTGGTGTAGCCACATTACTAAGAATAATGTATTTTTGCATTTGTATGACAATCTCGGCAATGTTTTTCTCTATATTTTTTTCATCAAAGTACAATGAACTTTGCAACTCAAGTAAGCATGCTATTACTTTTCTCTCTTGTTGATGCCAGATGTGTATATATTATTTTCCATGTTTTTATGTCAGTGTTTTACAGTTAGGGGGGATAAGAGAAATTTTCCTACACTTTTGCCCAACCTTTCCTCCTACTGCAATGTTCCCTTTCCCATCCCTTCACATACAAATTATTAACTATAGAGTTAATAAGGTGGAACTCCTAATTACTTAAATGTATATGTATCACCTTAGCTCTGGAAATGAGGTACCAGTCTTCTATATGGGCATCTACTGCTTAATTTAAAAACAGTGTTTTGATGCATCCCGAGTTTCAAAGTCTGGACCACTGTTACAGAGATCAAGCCAGTAAATCTTACAATTATAGCAAATTCATTGGGGTAGTTCTGAAGACTGCCACCACCATGTCCTCAAAATACAATTCCATTAGACTCCTTTATTTGCATATATATATTTTGACAATTTGTATATTAAAATGGGGGGGGAGGGAGCATTGGGGTTGATTTTCAAAAAACTTTTTTCTTGATTTTTATGGATTGATTGGTGCATATTTATTGAAACACTTGAATACAAGTAAATAATATAGAACGTAAGTCCTTACATGACAGTCATGAGGGTTTGCCCCTCAGATGTCCTTTAAGAGGGACCCTGCCGGGAGGAGTATCATTAGCTGACACCTCCAGCTGCTGCACCTTTGGAATCTGCCACAGCATTTACATGGAAGCCATGCTCTTCCCAGGATGCTTCTTGCCAATGGCCGAGCACAGTAGGTTTACTAGAGCTCAGGCATTCCTGCCCAACATGAAGCTGTTCTCTGGGGAGTCTTTGCTCCTGGGCTTCACATCCAGCTGGCTGAGATGTTCTTAGAGCAGAACTGCATTTGAGACCCTTCCTACCCAATCCTGATTCCTCCCTTCTCTTCTCTTGTGTCAGATCCACATCACAGTCAGAAGGCTCTCCCTGCCTACTCTTCCTCCCTCTTTCCTTGACCCATCTTCCCAGAGGACCCCAAAGATTCACCTTTCCTCAGTCCCTGCCTGTCCACCTGCTCTGTAATTAATGATTGCAGAATATGCATTTTTATGGCCATGATTCATTTGGTTGGTCTCCCCACTGACAGAGAGTTGGGCTGTTTCCAGTTTTATATGATGACAGGTAAGGCATGTACATTTTTCTTTATATAATTGTCAATGTGCGCCTGTAGTGTACAATGCCGAGTGGAATGCTTTGGTCAAAGATGGCTGCACTTCACAGTTTGAAGATATTATCAAATTACTCTTCAAACATTTGTTATTAGTCTGTAGTGCCCATCTGTAGAATGAGAGTTTCTGTTTTCCCAACATATTCACAGCATTGGTCATTATAAATTTTAAATATTTGGGTCAGTCTGCTACAGAATGGTACCTCATTGTTGATGTTGCCTGAAGCATGGTTTCATATGTCTATTTGTAAACTGATGGTTTATAATTTACATCCATTTTTATTTTAGTTTTTGCTCTTTTCATTGATGGTATGCAAAGACTCTCTGATTTTAGAAAAATGCTTTATGTCTCTTACCAGCATGGAAAAATTTTTCCCAGCGTGAGCTTTATGTTTAGAGTTTATTTATGGTACCCCATAAACAAAGATAAAAATATAAAACATTCTTAACAACTTACTTACAAGTGTATTTATGATCTCCAAAACACACGTGAGAATAAGTTGTTGTGAGCTTTATATTTTTATCTTTGACACTATAAAACATTTTTGTGATTCTGAAGAATTTTCTAATTCTTTCATAAAATATGAATAAAAATTTTCTTAAAAATTGTTTATTATGATAAGAATTCAGAATGAAATCAGGTAACTAACTTGTGGCTTAAAAGAAACAAATCATCACTATACGACTACCCATATTGAGACAAAGAAAAAGTTTGGTATTATCCTTTTTCATTCCACCTTAGAGATGCTATACTAAAATGTTGGCCCTCTGATTTTCATTGTTTCTAGAATCCCCATAATTTTAAAAACAGGTCTTATATTTCAATTGGTTCAATTTCCTATGATCCTCCCAGTTATTTAAAGCATCCCATAATGATTTGGAAATCTAAACTGCCAGCTACTGAATTAGGATGGTCAAAGGAAATGGATGGCGTGAAATTAGAAGAAAATCAAATTTATCGAAAAGATTGGGAATAAGGGGAATAAGAAAATTCTCACACTGTCCAAAATACTATCATTTAAAAAATCAACCACACAAATAATTTTTGCTTTTAAAAATCTGTTACCCTACCTACCATATATAACAGGGAGAGAAGTGCTATTCATTTAATCATGAGGGCCTCAACATTTCCATACATTTACCTTTACAATCTTTTCTATAGAAAAGGAAGGCAAGATGACGAAAACGCTAGAATCTTCACATTCATCTATGTGTTTAACATCTGGGAAAATGACCACCTGTGTCTGCACAATTTTTTTAATGCACTTTATTCAGACGAGAAATTGTTCTTACTGAAGAAATCTCAACTTACCTCCTTGTTCATCCAACATAACCAAAGTCCTGATACCAGCATCTTTACTCTATATTCCAATAATGGTAGCAAAGTTGAAAAAGAGTTAGAGAGAAAAGAGAGAAAGATAAATCAGTAAAGGGGATAATTAGCTCTATTAGAAATGGAAAATGAAGAAGGTCCCAAGAAAAAAAGGGAGGAAATACGGCAAAGGTTTTAGGGGCTCAGAAGGGACTCAGAGGAATGGGTTACCTATGGACTTGCTCTATCAGGGATCCTCAGGGTAGAAGAGGGAGATATAGTTCCATGTAGATAGGGCTTGGCACAAAATTGGAATACACATACTTAATATTATACTGGGATTTTATATTGGGAAATAAAAACACCTGCAGTTTTCATAACATCAACCACAGAAAGCTAATCTTACAAAATCTTCTAGACTAAATCTTCTTCTCTGGCCTGATGTATCAGAAAGTCTCCATCAGTGAATTGGGTGGGGTAGCGGAGAATGCTACATGGGGAAGATGTGTAAGAATCTTGGGGGCAAGATTTTTAGGTTTACCAAAGGAAAAGATTGCTTCACAGAGGTTGAGAAACACAGCTCAGAAGGAAACTCACTCTTCTGTGAGATTTAGAAAAGGATTGGCAGATGAGAAATAAAGGTCATTCTCATAAAATAAGGATTTCAGAATAATCTAAAATAAATCTATTTCTTATTTCAGGTTGAAATCTGAATTTCTTTATTCTGAAACACAATTCTGCACAGTAATGCAGTATGAGAAAATAATTCATTCATGAGCTTTCTTGCAGTTCTTTATTACAGCTCTCAATGGAAGTAAAGACCTTCCGTTCCACCGGGTAACTGTTAATAAGTATAAAATGGCATTGCTTACAGTTTGAATGAATTGTTTTGTTTTGTTTTTCATGGAAAGCTCCTGTGTCTCCTAGAACATATCCTAAAATTAGCCATCTCTCATAGCCCCGTTTATTTTCTACTGACTTATTTTAAATATAAGAAAGAGAGAGATGTTAGTGGAGTTCAACAGATGATTTTTTAAAATAGTATTTTAATTCAATTCTAATAGTGATTCCAAAAATTAAATAAAACAATAAAAGTGATTTTTGTGAGCTTTTATAATTGCCCATTTCAGAGAATGGGTCCAGCTAACTCTCCCAGACACCGAAGCCTGCCTTGCTTTTAAAAATAGTTGGATAGGCTTCAGTTGTGAAATCAGGACGCAGTCTGGAGAGTGACAGCTCAGGAGGACTTCAGGGGTCATGATCAGCACAGATTCTAGAGCCAGACTCTGCCCTGGAAACCTACTGATTTCATTTCTTAGCTGTGAGACCTCAGGCAAATGTCTTAATTGCTCTGTGCCTTAGTTCTCTCATTTGTCATATATAATAATAGTTATTACGTCATTGAGTTGTTGTGGGAATTGAATGAGTTAATATGTGGCATGTGGTAGATTTGTGCCTGGTCTATATTTAGCATTACCGAAGTGTTTATAAAATAAATACCTTCAGAAGATGCATCTAGAGCAGGATATCTAGGCAACCTAAAAATAACATTATTACCCACTAGCATCAGAAGCTTCTAGACCACTACTTCTCACACTTAAATGTGCACATGAGTCCCCTGTTTAGGAAATACCTTGTTAAAATGTGGATCCTGGTTCAGTAGGACTGGAGAAAGCCTGAGATTTTTGCATTTCTAACAAGCTCATCTGTGCTGATGCTGCTGGTGTGAGGATTGAGCAGCAGGATTCCAGACCCCAGAAGACATTTCAAAATCTCTTTCTTAAATGTGTTGTGAATGGACATTCATCTACACTAGCCTGTATTTGAATGATTTCTATGCCTTTTCCTGCAAATGTTAGCCATTATGTAGGATAAGAAATTTTAAAAAGCAGATAGCTTATTCAGGCATATGGATGTGACAATGCAAGTTCTGGTGAGCCGAAGAGGCATCTCAGAGCATCAACTCAAGGCTGTGCATAAGATCCTGGTTCCATCCTATTGGGGACAGTGGGTGGGAAAAAGGTTAGTGATTTCAGTTTGGCCAGTTCTCATCTGTTTATACTTTTTTGATATGTTATTATACCCTTTATTTTATATGGAGCTCTGCAAATATAATTTCACATTTGCTCAGTTAGGTGCTAGATGTTTCAACACTGGAATAATTCACAGAACTAATCTGAAGGGGCAAAAGTTGACCCTAATTTGGTAGAACAGAAGCAGTGAACATGGACCAGGGAATCAGGAATGCTGGGTTGTGCTCTTAGCTCAGCCAGCAACTAGTTATGAGACTGAGAGAGTCGCCTGGCCTCTCGAGATGTTTCTCCATCTTTAAGATAAGGGTAGAGATGCCATATAACATTGGTGGTTAGTAGGTTGGTTCATTCACTCCCTTGCTCATTCATTCATTCACTAAGAGTTTATTGAGCCTTCATTCTGCACTAGGCACTAAGGATGAGAGGTCGGTAGACAAATGCATGGCTTCTCAATTGTGCTTCACAGTGAGAGACAATCTGGTCAGGTGGGAGGAGTGGGGATCTGGGAGTTAGTTACTCTGAATCTAGACTTACCTTTGAAATTTTGTTTCTAGAGTCACCTATTCTGTTTCTCAGCTTTCCCAGCTTTTGATGGTAATAGCAATAGCTCCTTCACTTCCCAGACTACTCAGGAGGATAAAATGAGCTATGGAATGTAAAAGGCTTCTACAAATTCAACTCCATGGGAGACTGTTTCAAAAAGGAGTACATTAAGAAAAAGGACTTCATTTATAAAGACTCTCAATCAGTTTAGAATGAGTTGCTTTTATTTTTGTTTGTTTTCTTAGATCCTTCTATATGTGTGTGTGTAATTCTCAAAGCAAAAAAGGAAATATAGTATGGTGGACAGGAAGTTAGGTGCTGTGCATAATATTTCACTCTGGAATCCGGTAGACCTGAACTTTAATTTCATCTCTGCCATTTGCATTTGTGTGTCTCATGCAAGTTACTTAAGCAGTGTGTACCTCCATTTCTTCCTTGGTAAAATGGAGACCAAAATGCTGTAGTTATACTCAGATTTTTGATAGCACAGGAGGTGGGTGCCTCTAACCTCGGCATTGTTCAAGGGTCAACTGTAGTCGTGAACAGTGGCTACAAGGACTGAGTGAGATAATATATGCTTAATGATGATAGCTTTCAGCACAGTACCTGGCACATAGTAGGCTCTCAATAAATATTAGAGTGTACACGTGGCTTCACTGTTTTGCTGACAGCTTTTATCAAAATGACTGGATTGTTCTTTGCAAGAGAGAAGGGCAGGCCTGGGGGCAATATCTCAGGGGAGGCAGAATATTATTTTCTCCTCTTCCTTAGAGATTATTATGTTTTAATAGCTAAGAATGAGAGGAGGCGGTTCTATTTTTGTCTTAGTTCAATTCTTGGTTTCTATTTGAAGTTGCTGGGGTAATTGTCAAAAGCAGGGCAGTTTGAGATGTGAGGGATTTTTTTTTTCCATTTTCCCCCCTCTATTTTTTTTTTCCTCTTTTTGCAGATGAACTAAAATCATGTTTGTGGAACATTTAAAAGTCTTTCTTTTGTCATTCTGAGATGCTTTCCCCCAAATCCAATACATGCGAGCTGAAACTAGCAGAGGCCAGGCACTCTAACTGCCAGAATTCCCAAAGACCCACGTCTGCCTGACTGGGCACAGCTGCCCAGCCTGAATTTTCCACCTTAGCAGAAAGTCTGCCCTAACACAGCCATCGCTGTGGAATGCTTATTCTCTTCTTGTGCCCAATGTGTCTCAAAATATAAATTGGCATAAAAAGAAAAGATGCTAAAACAGGCCTGAAATGTTGGGAAGCCCCGAGGCACCACTCCAGGCTCTTGAACCAGCCTGCCTTAAAGCAGTGTGGCTTTTCCCAGGCTGAGTTTTCAGAGCCCAAGGCATTCATGTGTAGACTGCTTTTAGTGTTCGCAGAGTTAATATTTTTGTCTGGAATCAAATATTCCCTCCTTTAGGATACATTCATGACTCTCCTACCAGAAGTAATTGTTGCCTCCTCTATGCTCTTAAGGCAGGTATGACCTTGAATTTGGAGAGCTCTTTGTATAGCTGTTTTCCTGCACGATCTAAATTTTTTCTTCTCACTCACCCCCAGGGTTAGACATTCCATACATATTTACTGAAATGCATCCATCAAAAGAGACAGTACCTCCAGGAGGGAACCAAGTGCTCTATCATTTGTAACCCTTTTACTTGTGTATGGAATTCAGCTCCTCTGAACTTTCCCCACTGACCGCTGTGTAACTTTACATCATCCTTAATGCTAATGGGGCTTCTACTAAAAACCAAGCTGCTACCACACTACTCTGTTACACCCTCCCGTCTGTGAAAGATGGCAGTCGGACATTCCACAGCAAGTGATATTGTTGGCCTTAGGGAGACATCAGGAGCTTAGTAACCTTTCCTGTCTTTGAGACTGAATCTCAGTAGGAATCCTGCTCAATTCAAATTAGATAGCACTGATGCATTTTGGGATCGTGGGCAAGATCCTGGTGGTATTTTAATGCTCGGGTTTTCTAAATCTTTGCTGCCCTTGATGAATATTTAATGCTGGTTCTCTTTAAAGAGAATGTCCTTTTTGATTGAAAAGCAGAAAATCATCTGAATAGCCAATGCCCTAGACATAAGAGGTGTTTGACATACACACAAAAGAACCCAGGAGGAAGTAAGAACAAGTCAGTCTACTCTAATCATGGCTTGCTCATCATTTTCCAAGGATGGACAGGCTACGAGCCTCCTGTTGTTCATTGGAGGAGGGAGAGAGCTTCCATCTCTTTTGCTCCTTTGTTCTAAAGAATAACTTCATGCCTGATCAAGAAACACTTTAGGAGAAACAAACAGGTATGATTTGAGAATCTTACTTCAACCAATAGAGCTTTTAAGATTCCTTTCCCGCAGAGTAGATCGGAGCAGACACTCCTTTTTCAAAACCGGTGGACACTGTCTGCGATTTAAGACCCAAACAAGGTGTGTGCGGCCCAAACACTCTGCTGGGGGAGGGGCCGGTTCAAAGTGGTGCGTTCTGATGCATTTGCTCCCGCACATGCCATGTTTTGGGAAGTATCTTGACATTGCACGGGTAAGCAAGTTGGAGATAGTTCTGCTACTTTAGAGATTGACTTCATTGTGCATGCATGTAAGAAAAACATTAAAAAACGAGCTTAGAGGCTGTGGTTGAAGGTGATAAAGACATATCAGGATAATTATGACAGCAGACCTCGGGGCTCCCTTCAGGTCAATGTCAGAGCTCACACAGAAGACGTTCCTAAGGTTTGTCCTTTCGCTTGCTCTCAGATTGAGGAACAATCAGTCTACTCTGAAAGCCTCTTCAGCACTCCTGGATATAGGTTATCTGCCTCCTCCTTGGTCTTCAAGTATTTCTGCATGAATGGTGTTCCCAGAATAGAGCAAACAACAACTTATCTTCATTTAGAGAGCAAAGGCTGCTTTCCTATGCTGATGAGGACCCCTTAAGGGCCTGCCTCCCTGTGGGTGCCAATTTGTGCTACACTGCAGGCTCTATTTGTCATTTTTTTGGTGATAACAGACTATTAAATCCACCTCCCTGCCCTTCCCAAGTGTCCTAGGAGCTCCTAGTTATCACCTCTCCCTGCTCATCCTGAGGCAATTCACATCTAACCATGATATTTCATTCCTAGCTAAAGCTGAAGAAATAAGGGATGATGTTGGCTCCTTTGGTGTGATAGGCAGTTGCCCTTCCTGTTAGCCTGGGAAAATTTATCTTTTTTTTCCCCTTTCATGTCCTTGTATAAGCAATTTACAGTGGCATCAGGAGAGTTGGCTCATTTAATTATTCTGCTACAGAGCCTCCAAGATCTCTAAAAATGATAACCACACATGAATTTACACATTGCTTATCAGTTTCAAACCATAGCTAAAGCAGCATCTTACTGAATAAAAACTATTAGGCTTATTTTATTTATTTAAATAAATATAACCCACCCTATTCTTTTTCCATTTTATCTCTCCCAAAGGGCATGTTCAATTAATCCTTTTATTCTTCCTAGTTGACTGCTGCTCTCCCAAATTGGAACCAGTGAGTTTTATTGCAAGTGGCCTTTTGATTCCATAATTGCTATCTGACCTATTTTACCCATTTAAAAATAGTTTTTGGGAATTCATTAACCATGGCTTGCAAATGGATGTTTAATCCAGAGTCAGGGATATAAAAAAGCTTCTATATTTACATTACTGGTCTTAATATTTCACCCTTATTAAAGAATTATCCTTTTATTTCATGAATTTTATTTTTCCCCCTCTTATATCATGCATTTTAGTGCCTGAGTCCAAACATAAAAATTTCTGAAAATGTTATATGTATAGGGGGTACATATTTTAAAAAGTCACGTATGTGGCTGAAGACAGAAGAGGATGTCAAGATTAGATGCAACTTAAAGGCATTAAAGTCATTACAAATAATTTTTGATGTAGATCATTCCTTTGTATATTAAAAGTCACTCTGATTTGTTTTAATTGGGAGCATTTACTCAAAAATACTGTCCATCTCTGCTTTTCAGATTGTAAAGGTAGTCTGGGCTGGGAGGTGGTACTTTGATGACTGCCTGGCAACTTCAATATAGCATCTCCCTCACTATATGGCTTCCAGGTAGGCTCCGTTAACACCAGAATCAATCAGCACAGGGAAAGGCAGGAGGGCCCAGGGAAAGAATGTGTTAGCCAGTGGGATCAGTTTATCATACAATATGGTCACTCCTTACCTCTTCAACCAGTTGCAGCATACGACGGGTACTTTCGAGTGACTAAGACAAAAAAAAACACATAAATATTATAAGTGCAGGATCCAGAGGTCTTGGAAAACCAGAATTACATTCTTCCCTTGAGAAACGCAAAGGGTTACTATTACATATTCTTTTATATTTGTAACTGAAACACAAAAGGTCTTCCCATTTTCAATCTCTTTCCTTATTATGTAGGCATTCTACATAATAAGATTCCCTAAAGCAATTACATTGCAGCTGATCTTCATACAATCAAAACCATATGAAGCTGATCTTGATATCAGACAAAGTAATCTAGAAAAGATAATTTTTCATGTGCAGGCTGCATGAAAAGTGATCTCAAATACTCAGAGGACTAACTTGACCACCCTGGAATGGGAATATTGAATTTTAAGCACAAATAAAATTTTTCATGAATTGAGATGAATGTAACATTGAGGTTTTTTTTTATTATTATTATAAAGCCCCTAGAAACACAATTGGAAGTTCTTATCAATACAAATTAAACTGATGCCTTAGGTTGAAAAAAATCAAGTATTTTTGAAATAATGAGCCCATAGGAGGCAGCTATAGTAATTATCTTCATCCTCAGAAAAGAAAAAAAATGAGATGGGAAGTCTGGTCCCTCAGTTGTCACTTTTTTCTCAGTTCCTTTCAGATTACTAGAATCTAACAGTCAGTGTGATGTCTTAAAGCTGTGCTTTTACGTGACAAACTTATTTTGGACAAGATTCTGCAGAAACGAAGAATGTTAACTTTCCTGGAAGAGCTGTGAGCAGCCTGCTTTTCAAAATAGAATGGCTGTAAGCAGTGCATGCTAGCAAATGTTTCACATCTGGCCTTCCAGAAAAAAAAAAAAAGAATATATGTGATTTAAGTATATAAAGGATGAATAGCACAAAATTTACAAAGAATAAAATATACAATACTCTTTGTTATAAATTCCACACAACCAATTGATTCTACAGAAAGCTTTTGTTGATTTGTGCTAAGCTCTGTGCCCATAACTAAGTACAGGTAGAACAAGTTGGTTCTGACATGAACACTGGTTGATGTTTTCATTTATATTAATGAGTAAGAGGAAAGTGAAGCAATAAAGACATACCTTGGAACTTTACTCATTTACCAATGATGCAAGAGACTTCTTTGCTGAAGAGAATCATAGTTCTCAAATACTAGAAGGTTTTTTTTAATCTTTCGTGGTATTCATCGTGTAATAGTTGCACAGTGCACATTTTTAAGTTTAATCTACATTATTAAGATTTTCTTCCCTTTCTTAAATCTAGATAATCAACAAAACAATAAATCCATCCCTGATTTGTAGTGTTTGTAGATTCCCACAGTAGAAATACTCTCACGTGTCTGATTTCTAAGTACATCATGGTGTCACTGATGATGAACTTGGTGAAGATTATAGTAATGCACCATTACAGACCCCAAACATGTCAAGAACTTTGAAAGCATAGATAGTAGTAAAAAATAGTAAAATTATTAGGAAGTGATGAGTTTTGAGTATGACCTCTGATTTTAATATAATTTATTTAGTTGTCAGTTTATGCAATTCAATTTTAATACCAGCTTTCAAAGTTCCAGAAAATGTAACAATTAGCTCTCAGAATTGAGCCTGCTCCAGCAGACTAGTGGTGTGTATGTGTTTATTTTAATTGAGATATTAGAATAAACCCCATCCCTCACCTCATCAGCCAGCTGGTCGGCCCTTCTCTGCATCTCCTCCAGCTCATTGCGCATGTCAGCGTCTTCGGCCATGGTAATGGTGAGGGGTGGCTGGGCGCCTGGGACGGGGTGTCAGTGATGGGTTTGGCCACCCAACCTGGGAAAAAGCAGATTTCAACATGTGAGAGCTTATATGTGTATGTGCGGAAATAGACGATATAAATGGCCCACTCTGTCTCCGTGACTCAGTCATCTTTTGAGCTGGAAGCCATATTCAAACAGGGGTCAAGAGAATTATGCTGTTTTTCCAAAAGAAGCCATAAATGCATACTTGCCAACTTTACCATGGAGGTAGATACCTATCTACTTACAAGTATTTTTTGAGACACAGACCACGTAAGAGTTAGGAATGATTGGATGGAGGGAATTGGTTCTGGGTTAATATACTTTTAAACTCACATCTATTTATTTTTATTTTTAACAGTTTTATTGAAGTTTAATTGGCATACAATAAATTCCACATATTTCAAGTGTATAATTTGAGAAGTTTTGACATACACACACACACACACACATATATATGTGTGTGTGTGTGTGTGAATCATTACCACAATTAAGGAAATGACCATATCTATCACCCCCAACTACCTTATCCCAGGCTGAAATAACTACATATATGCTTCTGTCACTAAAAGTTAGTTTGCATTTCCAAAAATTTTATATAAATGGAGTAATACAGTATGCACTATTTTTGTCTCATTTCTTTCACTTAGCATAATTATTTTGAGATTCATTCATGTTGTAGCATGTATTAATAGTTCATTCTTTTTTTGTTGCTGAGTAGTATTCCATTGTATGTAGAAGCATTTAGAAGCAAAAGACAGGAAATCTTTAGTCTTTTTCAATTTCTGTCAGAGATTTCCAGAGGGATTATATGGGTGTGCGCAACTATTTTCCAAAGAGGGATGGGTTCTTGGCCCTCAAATGTGACCAGCCCGTTTATTGGTCACTCTCTTGAAATCCTCTATGGTACAAATTACAGGTAGCCTGACTGAGCTACCTCCAGAGCCAATCAGCCCACTTCCTTCCATTCCTGCCTTCCTTAACCTTCCATCCTTTCTTCTGCACTTCCTTCCTTCTCAAATATATATTGTGTGTCTATAATATGCCAGCCAGGTCAGTGTTAGGCACTAAAAATATGGTGATGAATGAGACAGGCATTTCACTGCTGTCACAGAACTACAGTCTAATTGGGAAGATGGGAGTGAAATACGGAAATTAGATTATTCAAGGTGAAGCTAATTATATTTGGGGACATTCCATGGGTACCCATGGGTCACAGCAGGCCTCCCTAAGGAAGTCACCTCCCAGGAATGGTCATAAGACAGAAGGGTTCAAGAAGATAACTACTTGGTGTGATAAAAATGTCTCTGTAAGTAGCACAATTGTAGAAGGCATGGGCTCCTGTCTTGTGGCTGAGATGGCCAACATGGACCAGAATTTACCCTCCCCCCTCCATGGTAGATCATAGTCTTTGGAAAATGGCTGCCCAGTTGAAAATTGCATTTCTAGTCCCCAATGTAAGGAAGTCATGCCATGTGGCTAGAGATGGTTTATGAGTTGTAGTCAAAATACTGTGTGTACCTGCCAGACTAAAGCAATCAGAAGCAGCCATCCCATCTACACTCTTGCTTTCCCCTTTTGCCAGCAAAAATAGGGCCCTGGAGGATGGCCAGGCCATGACTCAGCAGTAACTTGGGTTCTACAATCCACACCTCCAGGAAACTTGATAGTTGACCATGAAGACCTGGACCTTCCTATGAGGTGACAAGGCATTTCTGTTATGCTACACTGCTCAAATGTGAGGTTTTGTCTTGTTATAGCAGCTGGTGTTGCACTAACTAACAAAGGCCTAGAGAAACTTAAAATGGAATAAAGGCATTGCCCAGAAATATGATTTCCTAACCAAAAAACACACTTATATTTGTCCTTCCATTGAAAACTGAAGCTGAGAGAAGAAATTAGATTTAGAGCTTTAGGGCAATACCATGTTTATCATTATTATTTTTATTATTGCTATTATGATTTCTATGAGAAGCACTTCTTGCAAAAATACAATGAAAACTCTTCATCAAAAAAAATCAGGAACATCCTCATTGGAGGCAAGGAAGCCAAAGTTCACAGAGAAAGGCCCTGGGTGGGAGCCTCTCCCAGGCCCACTGCTCCAGCGCTTTCCTGACAGCTCAGGTTGAATTTCTCTGGGATTTTAACTGAGACCATATTATTAGAATTTTTCACATTTATCACTCTTGTGAAGTAACTCAGACTATTCAGAATTCCTGGGTAGTAGGGGTCCTAAAGTAAAACTTGTTTGGAAATGGTAGATTTCATATTCTTTTGTACCCAGCGATTGTTGGGCAGAGCATCAGATATAAAATCATAGTTAAAAAAAAAAGAAGAAAAAAGCATCAGGGCTATATTCTACTCATGGTATTTAAAAAAAGGAGTAAGTTTATGTTAGGTTAGTTTTATGGGTAGTCATTTAAAACATCGACTGAGCATCATACCATGAGCCTGCTAATTTTGCACACCTATTCTGGTCACCAGATTATGTAGTTGTGATGTGATGTAGAGCTTTAAGTGCTTTGTGTTTTGCTTAAATACGGGTCTCCATTTTAGAAATTGGGGATCTAGGAAACAGAAACTGGAAGGAATTTACACCAAATAATTCTTTAATCTTGAGATGAGCAGAAGCACAATTCCGATGTTCTCCTGAGTGACTGGGGTCTACCCTCCAGAAAGAAACGGTGGGTCATGGAAACAATGAGCAGACTGTGGGCTGGAACTTAGCGGAGTGGATAAGGGCCCTGCATGTCAGAAAGTCCTACCTTGTGCTGTGGGCTCTGGTACTCAGTTGCTGGGTGACTCTGGGCAAGTCTATCACTGTCTCTGAGCTTCCGTTTTCTCAACAGGGCAAATAATACCGGTCTCACAGGCTTGTTGAGGAGAATGTATTATAGAAAGTTCTGATTTACCTTGTTTGTAAGGATGTGGGGGTTTAATATTTATAAAGCCTTGCTCATTCTGGACAAGCCTGTATTCTTTGCTAAGAGTGGAACAAATCCATTATTTATTAATTAGCTTTCTTTCACTAATGGCTGGGCAGGAAGCATGCTGAGTACCCATGGAAGCCTGAAACCAGGGAAACCAGCAGAGTGCCTGAGCCTCCAGTCCCCCCTCCTGGGATTAGCACGAGGGACAAACAAGAGTGTCTTCTCGCCCTGTTCTCCAGCTTTGCATTTTGCTGCTAGTTCCTTGGTGGAACTTCTTCCTTCAATAAACAGGTCAGGTTATTAGAAGGCAGAAGTCTGTGTGCTTTCAGACCTGTAATACTGTTGCAATTTCCCACCCTCCAGGTCTATTTGCTGATGGATGCTCCCTCACACACGCTCTCTTCTCTCTCATTCTCTCTGGTTTCATGTCTTTCCTTGGCAATCTCCTCTCAGAGTTGCTATTCTCAGATCTGAAGAACAGCTATTGGGCCCCTTGGCTACAAGCTACGGCACCCTGTGAGGAGCTGGCTGATGGGCAGTTGGGAAGATGGCAGAGAAGCCACGTGGCAAATACCTTTGTTTTCACCATTTTCATGGTTCCCCCAGAAGCCCCCACACCTTTGTCCTGCTCTAAAGTGTGGGGGTATATCTGAGATTTGGGAGGAAGGCTGATGAGTCTGGCAGATCTCAAATGCACAGCGTTTCAAAGCTAGAAAAGCAACATCCCCTCTCCTACTAAGAATGAGGGACAGCAGGCATGGAGCACACACCTGGACCCTCTATTGGGATGTTTACTGCTAGTGTTGGGCAACTTGTCCCACAAAACCAAAACCCAAGCATATTAACATTCTCAGAGACAACACTGAATGGTAATTTCAGTGGCTGAAAGGATCTTAGTAGCGAAATGGCATTTATTATCTAGGCGATGTGGAACACTTGACTCATATAAAGTGCATTAAACCTCCTTCCTGTGTGTTGCCCAAGCTGGGAGTGTGGCCCCAGCCAGCAAAGCCTGCTGAGTAAACGAGGAAATAAGAAGCAGAGCCACTCAAAACTATCCCCCGGGGCTCTGATGTAAGACAATCTCCCATCCATTAAGGGCCCAACAGTATTCTATTAATTATTTCAAATCACCATTGTTCAGGGGTCTGGCCCCTAGTAGGTGTTCAATTTATGCTAATTGGCTTGTTGAATGAATGGCTGAATGAACTGTTCTGACACCCCCCAGTGGCATTTAATGTTCCCACATCAGCAGTTTTCCTTGTGTGGTTTAGGGCAGTGCTTCTAAAACTTCAAGAGGCATCAGAGTCCTTGGAAACCTTGTGAGAATAGATAGCTGGGTTTCATTCCCAAAGACTTCGAATCAGTGCTCTGATACGAGATGAGATTCGGCATTTCTAACAAGCTCCTAGATGATGCTGATGCTGCTGGTCCATAGACCGGATGTTGAGAGGCTCCTACCTATAGGACCCCCTATCTCCTGGAATGTCAATGTGTCATCAGGTGAGATGGGAGAAGGTTCTGTGGTCAGATAGAGTGTGGAAACAGTGGGCTCTACTAGGGCTGCTTCAGGGAACCACGTCAAAAAGCCAGCTCACTGCCTGTTTTTGTACTAGCCATGAGCAAAGGGTGGTTTTTACATTTTTAAGTGGTTAAAAAGACTCAAAGAAGAATACGTTGTACATGTGAAAATTATATCAAATTTCAGTTTCAGGGTCCATTGGAGCACATCCATGGTCATTGGCTTCCCTATGGTCAATGGCTCCTTTTATTTTTGGTCAATTGATTTATTTTTATTTTTTTCAATTACAGTTGACATACACTGTTGTATTAATTTTTAGTGTACAACATAGTAATCAGACATTCATATAATTTATGAGGTGGTCACCCTGAGAAGTCTAGTAGCCATCTAACTTGTCAATGGCCCCTTTCAGGCTACAATGGCAGAGTTGAGTGGTTGTAACCACATAACCCTCCAAGCTGAAATATTTACTCTCTGGTTCTATACAGAAAATGTTTACTGATCCCTGGGCTCAATAAACTTAAACAGAAATCCTTAAAGCATTCCTTATCAGTCTTTCATATCCACAAAGCATTGAGTATTTCCTGTAGACAGACACAATGGGTAGTATTTTTTTTTCCTGTCTGGATTTGACTGTAGAATTCCCTTTTTATGGGGCTTTCCATGATGGGGCTTGTGTTTCCTGAACCATATTGTACAACAAGAAATGATGCGTGGAGTAAAATATAAAAACAAATTTGCCTTTGATTGACTATTCCTCCTTTAGGACTGCAAACCAGGTCTAATCCATGTTATCAAAGGCAAGGTTCTGGGGTGCCCATACAGGCCTCACAAAGATCCCCAATTTCCATGACCAGCTGCAGACCAAGGTTCTCAGCCCCAGACGCAGCACTGGACTGTTTGTATCAGACGCAGAAACATCTGAGGGTCTGTCACTGTTGAGGTATGTGGTACAAAGTGAGGGGGCTTCAGTTACTCCTTGAGGTCAGGCGTAATTTGTAAAGCTCTTCATTCTCTAATGTTGCAGCCAAATCCATTTGAGACCCACAATGAACACAGGGCAGATGGATTAAAGACGACCCTTTCTCCATCATCCAGGGGCTTACTTATTTACATACTTTAGGCTTTCTCAGTGCAGAGTCTGAACTCAAATATGAGGTTAAGACCTAGGAAGAAGTGGTGAGAGTGGCTACAAGAAGTGTGTGTTTTTGATATGCCAGGTGTACAGAGGCATAGATGGCTATTTTGCTGGGAACATTGGCCTTTATTCCAAGCTCCATAGGGCAGGAAGTCTTGGGGAAGGTGTAATTCTCTCTATGTTTCACCTTTTAACTATGAAAACAAACCAACAAACCAATCTCCAGTTCTTTTTTTTTCTTGTCTTTATTCTTATTCTTACTTCTCTTTTCTTCCTCAGAGGTACTATGGTGTTGTTCTTTTTATATCTTCTTGAATTAAGAAAAGACTCATTTATTTTGCATTTTTCTTGTTTTGGGTACAGTATTGCTATAAATTATCTTCTGTTTTTTTTAAATATATTTTATTGATTTTTTACAGAGAGGAAGGGAGGGAGATAGAGAGTTAGAAACATCGATGAGAGAGAAACATCGATCAGCTGCCTCCTGCACATCTCCTACTGGGGATGTGCCCGCAACCCAGGTACATGCCCTTGACCAGAATCGAACCTGGGACCTTTCAGTCCACAGGCCGACGCTCTATCCACTGAGCCAAACCGGTTTCGGCTATAAATTATCTTCTATGTGTTACTGTGGCCCTATACTATAGTTTTAAAATATAATATGGCTTTTGTTATTTGTTTTTAAATAGCGTTGCATTTTATTTTTAATTTCTTTTTATTAATAGTAAAGATTAGTATTGCACCTGTATACCCCATTTCACTATGTTGTTTTTTACACAAATTTGGCCAAACTCAAGGGATGGAGATATAGACCTATCCCTTTCATCTTCATAAAACAAACCCAAACAACAGTAAACCAGTATTATGCATCGAAGCTGTGGGAACTCTCATTTGCCTCATGACTAAGAATTTAACAGTGGGGCAGTGGCCTGATTACTCTAGGTTTTCATCCTCACCTTCTAGAAGGAGCCAGCACTTGGGTGTCTGGAGGCAGGATCTAATTATCTCTTTCCCTGACTGTAGTGCTATGAGAAATGTGATCAAGGATGGGCCTAGTGCTTTATTTTCACTGAACAAAATCTCTCCTTGAAGTTAATGGAACTATGAGACCCAAAGTGCCTATTTTAAGGGAATAGTGAAGCACAGCAACAGCTGCTGAGACAAGTCCCGAAGATTCCCCACGTGCACTGGGAGCATTTTCTATTCTGAAGAATAAGAATTCACCCCAGGTTTGTAGCAGCCTTTCTCGACTTCTCAACTAAGAAAAATCAGCCGCATTTGTTCCAACAGTCTATGTCACACATATTTTGTTGTCAAAATTTTATGCGCAATAAAAGTCATTTATTGAGAACTAGCTATTTAATAAGAATCAAACCAGGAGCTTTATATGTATAGAACCCCAAACCTTTGCTACTCCAACTGTGGTCACCAGACTAACAGCGTCAGCCTTGCCTGGGAGCTCAAGCTCCACTGCACACCTACTGGATCAGATCACCTTGCACAAGCATCAGAAGTTTGAGAACTGCTGCTCAAAGCCACATTTTCTCCATAATAAGCAGTAAAAGAATGAAATACAACTTGACTTGATAACCAACCAAAGTCACAGAGCTGGTCAGCGGAACAGGCTGAGTGTCACCCCTTGGGGAGCCTGACTCTGTGCCTGTACATCCGCTACTGCACCGCAGGCCATTAGGTCACTCTGCCCACTCAACACGACCTGCGGGCTTCCAGCAGCATTTGCTTCTCAAGCAGCCTGAAAGCTCCATGGGCCATGGCTCTGAATGTCTTGCAACAGTGTCCTGTTGTAGCGGGGTGGACACACTGGTTGATTTTCATGAGACAAAGTCTTTCATCCGGAAAACAAAGGGAAGATGCTTATCAGAAAAAGCATCCTGGAGATTTTCCATCTTCCCCAAATAGCTGTTTGTGAAGTCTAAGACTTGATGTTTAAGATCATGAGAGTTCAAAAGGGAGAAGACACTGAGGACTTTGAGTATTGGAGACTGTACAGATTGTGCTGATACATTCTTCTTCCTCTGAGAATGAGGATAATTAAAGGGCATGTCTTAATGCTAAACTAAGGTCCAGAGCAAAGGATAATTTTAGAAGGTAACAGGTAGCAAGGTTCTGTTTACGCTTCTGTTTGTAAAAATGGCCATTTCTTAAATATGCTGTGTCTGTGGTTGTGTAAGACCTTTAAAGTGTGGGCTGGACTTAGCTTCCTGCTTTTCTGTTTGAACATTCTTGTGCATAAAATTCAACCTCCTTCTCTTTCCATAGTGGCAACTACTGGTTTTAATGACTTTCATGGTTGAATTAAAAGATTATCTTTCAAATATGAAGACTAAATGGCTCATGAATGACTGATTTACCATCTTATATCCATGTTATGCCCATTGTCTGGTTTATGGATAAATCACCAGTGCTCACAGCAGGGCTTCTCAGTAGCATGGTCTGAGGTGTCCTTGCATCTAAACCTTTTTAGTTGCCTGTTAAAATGCAGATACCCCATCACACCACCTATGGAAAGAGATCTATGAAGGTGGGGCTGAAATTCACATTTTTAACAATGACCACAAGTCCTTCTTATGTCCCAGAATAGGAGGATTTGTGCCCAGCATCATGTAGGGTGAAAGGGCTTTCCAAGTATCCTATAGGAAGCTGGTAATACCATGATAAAATCATCAATAAATGCAAGCACATGGTTCTGTAGCAGTTAGGAAGCAATCTTAAAAAAAAGTTTTTATTGATTTTTTAGAGAGAGAGGAAGGGAGAGGGACAGAGAGATAGAAACATCACTGAGAAACATCAACGACAGGCTGCTTCCTGCACTACCCCCATAGGAGATCGAGCCCGCAACCTGGGCATATGCCTTGACTGGGAATCAAACCAGTGGCCTTTTGGTTCCTGGGTCGATGCTCACCACTGAGCTACACCAGCCGGGCTAGGAGGCCATGTTGATCTGAGGTGGCAACCTTCTTTTCTCTCCGCCCTGTTCTTTTATTTGATGTCATAGTATGTACCATGTTAAATAGTACATACTCATTGATGTCATAGTATGTTTCATGTTAAAAACACCATGAATGCATTTCTCATAGGAAAATTAGGCTTAAGAACCATTACAAATGACAGATATTTCAACCAGCTCACAGAAGTGTCATCATCACCTTCAGTGTCTCCGAGGGGAGGCACTGACCACCATTAGAGCCTAATTCCTTTCAAGCTTGGTTTATTTATTTTCTAAACCACCACACCCCACCCCACCCCATTCCTATATGGGACTTTACATTTAAATATATAAACATATTCAGTCCTGATCTCGTTCCTTTTGAGAAGGTAAGTCTGACTTCCCCAAAGAGTCCCTGGGCTATTCTGGGATTGATGACAGCATAGCTGACAGGCGGCGTTGGCTTGGTTTTTGTGTTTTAGGGACCTGGGTCCAGGGTGGCCTGGCATTTCAATGCAGCTAGCTTTGGCATCTTGTAATTACAACAGGGCAGCCAGCCACAACCAACACTGATTATGCCTAAATTCCCCCTTTTCAAAAATGCCAATGTTGCCTTTGTCTGTTTTGCAAATGTGGCCAAATGGGTATTTAGCACTGAGGTTTGTATTATGCAACAGTTTCTGATTGTTTACTTGGAGCAGAAGCAAGGAGGACTCGCTGACCAGGAGAGAGGGAAGGGCAGAACCGAACCTCAGCTCATTTACCCTGATCATAGTCAAAGCAAACCACAGTAATCGCTTCATCCACTTAGACAATATTTACTGAGTGCTACTGTGAGTGCAGCCACATCTGGCTCACAGCTGGAGTGGACTGGCTGCCCCTACAGGATGGCTGGAGGGGCTCTGCTAGAAGCCTTTTGCTTTCGGGTCTCCTCCTCCAACTTGCCTAGGAGAGAACCGATAAATATGTTTGTATTCCAAGGTACTGAACTTGGTTCCTGGGAGAAGAGCGATAATGTGTTGGACTAACACTCAGCCACATGAAAAACAAGTTTTTCATTGCTCCCTAAATACATGATTCCACACAGGAGTGCATGAACAATCCAAGACCAAGCAGAAAGACCCCCACTTTCATTGAAACAAATGCTTTCTGAGCCCACAGACCAAGTCAACAGTGAGAAGGAAGTGGCTATATGTTCAGTAGTGGATGCTGTTGTGTTCTGCTCGCATCCTGGGATCTCCTCACTGCTCCATGTGGTCTTCCCCCGTTTCTGCATACTCTACTCCTGACTTACACCTGTGATTCTCTTTGTAAGAACACCCTAGGGCCGTGGTCAGCAAACTGCGGCTCGCGAGCCACATGCAGCTCTTTGGCCCCTTGAGTGTGGCTCTTCCTAAGCCTTAGGAGTACCCTAATTAAGTTAATAACAATGTACCTACCTATATAGTTTAGGTTTAAAAAAATTGGCTCTCAAAAGAAATTTCAATCATTGTATTGTTGATATTTGGCTCTGTTGACTAATGAGTTTGCTGACCACTGACCTAGGTCCACTTCACTGATCCATGGAGAGCTGCAAGTACTTGGGTTTCTCCAGGGCAGACCCATAGCTGGCAGCTAACTGGCACAGGAGTACAGAACCCAGATTTTTTTTTTTTTTGCCTTAAAGTGAAACACACCTTTGGGGTGTAATGGACACTCCAAAGGTCCTCTTGGGGTCATACCAAAGCTAGGACCTCACCCCCATTGCTCCACTGCCTGGCTTCCTCTCCATCTTGCAGTCCTACTTCTCCCTCCCCTTTTCTGTTTTTTCCTGGGAGCACATCCTTAATAAGTCACTTGCATGCGGATCATTACCTAATTGAGTTTTGGCATTTTTTGTTGTTTTTGCCTTTCTTCTGGAGACATGATGAACAAACAGCATAACAGGTAAATGAGGTTGATAACCATGACCTCTATTCTCCTAGAAAAGGTACACATGGTGAAGACACCCAAGGCCAGGTCCTCTATATCCTTGACCCGTTATCTTTGTGAACAGTTTATCCAAAACCCTAGGCTCCTTGTGCCTTCATCACAATGCAAGCATAAACGCACACCAGGTTATTAATTTACTTAATCATTTAAAAATTGATTTCAATGAACTCATGATTCATGCTTAACCTCATTCTAAGTAATAATATCTATAAAATCAGATTTTTAAATGTTACATTTTCTTCAAATACATTAAAATAGATATACAACTGCCCTAGCCAGTTTGGCTCAGTGTATAGAGTGTCAGCCTATGGACTGAAGAGTCCTGGGTTCTATTCCAGTCAAGGGCACATGCCCAGGTTGTGGGCTCGATCCCCAGTAGGATGTGCCAGAGGCAGCCAATCAATGATTCCCTCTCATCATTGATGTCTCTATCTCTCTTTCCCTCTCCCTTCCTCTCTGAAATCAATAAAAATATATAAAAAATAGATATACAACTAATAACTTTGAACAAACTTTATCATCCTCTTAAATTCATTTGGTTTGTGTGTGTGCATGTGTGTGTGTGTGTGTGTGCGTGCATATGTATGTTGTTGGTCCAGGACTATGCCATTGGCCTAAGAATTAAATTTGGCTCTTCATTCTGTCAGGGTTAGGGAATTCTCTTGGCCACTGATTCTCACCTGGAGAGCTTGTTAAAACTCAGCCTGTGGTTGCAGTAAGTGATTCTGGGGTGGGGTCTGATAGTTTGCATTTCTAAAAAATTCTCAAGTGATTCAGGGAACACACTTTAAGAACTGTTACTCTTACCTTCTCTGGTTATGAGGTCACCTTAATTCTATAATATTGTATCTTCTCTGGATAAGCCTTTTATGCAAGCTGCTTCCCAGAGTTCTCAAAGGAAGAGAAAGCTGGAACTTCATTGTGTTGGAACAGGTTGTCCAGCTAGGATTGTAATAAACACTTGCATGGAAAGAATTCATCCTGAACTTGTTTTCCTTATAAAAAAAATACCTAATTTCAAAGTCATGTGAGAGGAGACCTACAAATGTCATCTACTGTAACTATTGAAGGCCGCAGATACCTACTAAGTAATTACTGAGATAAGCAGAGGACAATTCGCAGCAGACTCCAAGGAACAAAGCCATCAACATGGGGAGAAAGTTGTATGAAAATAGTTTAGTTCAATAAAGAACCTTGAAGAGATCTGTCCAAATTTGGGTTGGAAGCCTTAGATGATGTGAGTTCCTGTTCTTGGAAATATCCAAGGAGTGGCTAGTGGCCTCTAGTGGTTGAGATTTACTAACGAAAAGGGCTCTATGAAGGAAGTCAAGGTGTATTTATGGTGCTGATGCCACAAGTCTAGGTCCCCACACAAGAGTAGGTTCTTTGTAGCCATGGGAATTGAGATTTCCTGAGTAACTGGGGCAAATCCTTTAACACAACTCCTCAATATTCACTTCTCCCACAGGCAGATGTAGAGGTAAGAATCTTGATGGAGCTAACTCTGCCCTTTTGTTCCTTTTGGGAAAGGTTTGCTGTACAGGAAACAATGCCATCTGCTTCTTGATATCCATTGTGGTTGGAAACAAGAAGAATATTCCCTAAGTGTACAAACTCCCAGGAACTAGCTGACTCACTTGCAAAATCTGCTTCATAGAGGTGAGTGAACCAAAAATGCCACCCTACCATCATTTCTCAGATTCATCTAATGATCTCATATCAAGCAACGCAGGCATTCATCCTGGCCTTTATTTTCACTTTTGATGGAGATAATTATTATTTTTTGGTCTTAGATAACAGTTCTTCTATGTCTCTCATTGAAGCAACCAGGACCTACAAACACAATTCCACTCCAAACAAACTCATCATGCACCAACTTACTAAGAAATTACGCTACGAAACTGACAAAAACATTATTTGCTCTAGAAATGAATTCCTTGCAGGGTTTCTTAAATAGCAAAGCTGCTAGCTTACATTCTAGCATTTTATAGATCATTAAATATTTGACAAAGAGAGTGGGAACAAAAAAATTTAAAAGTCTGGCCAAAGTGTCAGGAGCCCCAGCTGATGGTAGGAGAGCTCCAATTGATGTTAAAGGGTCTCTGAAGTGATTGTGTAGGTCAACGGGAACAGAAGACTGATTTGTAAAATTGGATTTACTCAACTCTCCAGTTGCTTAAGATGAGTAACTGGTGTGACTGTAACCACCCCAGTGTATAAATCTGGCTTCTCCAGTTACTCAGTTTGGCATTCGCTATCATTAATATGGAGTGGATTTAAAAAGCACTTTGGATTAGACTTTGTGCACAGAGGGCCTGGGGAATTTTACAAACCACACAGAGAGCATGTACTGAGAACATCAGAAGGAAGGAAGCTTTCTGTGGCCAAATGGTAAGGTGATCATGCTGGATAAATTTCCTCTCATCGTGAGTGTCCTGTGTTCTTCTAACATTGAATGTGTGTTTGATCATCGGGTAGTTTCAAGGTGCAATTACAAAAAAGTGAAAACATGACTGGTACAAATATACAGTGAATACTAGGTATATGTGAAAGATTTAACTCATTACTGAGGAAACCAACAAATGATAAAGCTGGTTCAAAGAAAATCTCTATATAGAAAAGCCTAAGCAACCATTATATCCAAACAACTGGTCGACCAGTCACTATGACATGCATTGACCACCAGGGGGCAGATACTCAATGCAGGAGCTGCCCCCTGGTGGTCAGTGTGCTCCCACAACGGGAGTGCTGCTCAGCTGACCGACCCATCCTGGCAGCCCACCAGCCCCGGGGCAGCCACTCACTCCCTTAGTAGTCATGCAGGTCCAAACACTCACTCCCTCAGTAGTCCTGCAGGTCCAATCTCCGGAGAACGGGCCAGGCACCAATGGACCAGCACTGTTGGCACAATCCTGATAGTGCCACTGGCCTCCTGGAAGTCAGCCTCAGGCACCGCAGCTGCTTCCCCTCCCTAGATGCTCCGCAAGGTAGAGACGATATAAAAGTGGCTGCCACGTGGCTCCCGACAACTGGCATAAATGTCAGCAGGATGGATCCGGATCCCGGGCTGGCAAAGGCATCCCACTGCCTCCCTGGAGGGCTGATTGCATCCTGGCCCCTCATCCCCTCAGGATGGGCATCAGATTCAGAGCTCACAGCTGGCGAGTGCCGTTCCTGCACCAGCACGAGCCTCTCCCAATCAGGACTGACTGGGCCCGAGCCTGTGGCAGGCACAGTGGGACCGGGATAAGCCGGAGCGGCATTGGACTGCTGGTTTTAGCCCAATCCCCACAGGCCACACTGAGGGACCCCACCTGTGCACAAATTCATGCACCAGGCCTCTAGTTCATATATAAAATAATAAAGATGTAATATGCAAATGGTCGTTACCCCGTGAAGTGTAATGACCAACCGCATAACAACCGGATCACGGATTAGCAGGAGGATGGGGCAGTGAGCTACAAGCGGGCGGCAGAGAGCTCCAGGAGGGGGCAGGGCAGTGGGCAGAGAGCTACAGGAGAACAGTGGAGAGCTACAGGAGGTGGCAGGGCAGCAAGCTATGAGAGGGGGCGGGGGGCAGAGGGAGCTATAGGAGGTCGGGTCAGTGGGTGGAGAGCTACTGGAGGGTGACAGCCAGCTACTGGCACATGGATTCATGCGCAGGGCTACTAGTATATAATAATTCTGAAATGAGATTGATAAATTAGATACAAAACTGCTTAATATTTTCTGGGACAAAAAAACCCCAACCTATAACCTCTATAGTTATCTTTTCTACCAGACAGAAAGCACTTAAAATTTTAGCATACAAAAATCTTCAAGTTATCCAACATGTAACTTCACAGGGTCTGGAGCCTGATCAAAAGTGAATAGTTGCAGCTCTAACTGGTTTGGCTCAGTGGATAGAGCATGGGCCCGTGGCCTGAAGGGTCCTGGGTTTGATTCTGGTCAAGAGCATGTACCTTGGTTGTGGGCTCGATCCCCAGTAGGGGCATGCAGGAGGTACTATTTTTTCATCAATGTTTCTAATTCTCTATCACTCTACTCTCCCTTCCTCTCTGTAAAATTTATTTCTAGTCTTTCTCAGTGGTCATTTTTATGCAACTTTTTAATCTAGCTAAAACTTATTTTAGGTGTATATAAGGAAAGAGCTAAAACTCTAATTTGTTATTTTTCCAAACAGGCCCTTTCCTTGACATCATTTGTGGAATAATTCATAGCTTCTCCATTAGTTTATGATGCAAAGAAGTTGACAATACAATATGTAGGTTAGTTAAGTGTACTTTGTAATAGTAAAGAGAATCACAGAAGCACATGAGAAAGGTTGAAACTAGGAACAAACTATGCTGAGCGTATTCTTGTCATGACTTTAACCACTACCATTTCCTAGAGCTTTCTAGTTCTGGTTTTAACTCTCACTCACTTAAAGAACTATTAGGTGCTGGAAAACAACTCAAAGCTCATCCTCTCTAAGATGGCTTTAATCTGTCCTCAAGCAGCTTGTAGCTTTGCCAATAACAACCCTGCCTAAATCTGTCTGTTCTGCTTTAAATATTCACCTCTGTGATATTGGTTATACCCTTGCATTACCTATGAGTAAAGATTTTTCTACATAATGTCCCAGATAGGCTTATTATCAATTCTGAATTAGTGGGATCCATTTTTATATAAGTATATATTTAGTTTTTATATTATTTCCATAATTATTAAAGTCCCATTGTTCTGTGCTTAAAAGCCCTATTTAAAAATCATTAAATGAAGCCTGAAGTTATCAAAGCCACATTATCCAAGGAAAAGGAGACCAGAAATTTTAATTATGCTCAAGGAAACAGAAACATTTTCAATGAACCTAGGACACAGTTCTTCTCCCTCCTACTAAGTTTTTTAATGAGTTGTGCTCCATTAGCACTATTACTCTTTATCCGCTTTGTTGAGTCTGAGAAATTGTTATTGTGCCTCTCTGATTGCCAGGTATCATACAAACAGTAGTGATTGTGTGTTACAAAGAGGGACAGCTGACTTCAGTGAATTTCCACCCACAACCCTGAAAAGGCAGAGGAAGGGGTGTGTGTGTGTGTGTGTGTGTGTTAGTGTTACTATTTCAGACACTGCGGGGAGCTTATCCTGACTCCACCCTCTTCAACCCAGCCTGTCTTGGTTAAGGGGTTAACTTCTTACTTGAAGGACACATGCAAGGTGGTGGGCAAGAATTAAGGGTGTCATCTATGTCTAGGGGAGCAGGCATCACTTGATGGTCCTATAAGCAATCAAATTTTTAAGTGCTTTCCAGCACCAGAGTTCATGTGAGAGCATTCTAACTTCTGAAAACCTGGCTGGTTGGTGGTCACGGTTATTACACTCACTGAAGGGCTCACTTGGACTTTGTAATCCAGAAAACTCAAATAGGCAGACTTTTAGATTTTCTCTTACCTTTCTCAAAGGCCAGCTTATGGGTTGCCCTGATACCTCTAGGGAAACTATGCCTTGATGTCTACAAGCCCAGTCCCTGCCATGGCTGAGCTGGAGGAAGAAGCTGAGGGTAACTTTCCTGAGGTCAGTGAGGCACAGATCAGGCTGCCTCTGTTTTGGGAGAAGTTTCTGAGGCTTTGGGACAGCCCAGTGCTTGGAAAAAAGGTTCCAGACTCCAGGTAGGCCTGACTGGATCACACCACATTTTGGGGCCATGATTACTTCCCTTGGAAGATTCTAAATGCTTCTTCCTCCACCCACTGCAAGTGCCTGGGCTTCCTATCCTGCTTCTTTTGCCCCCGCAGTGCTCACAAAGCAAGTAGCTCAAGATGGGGCCAATGGCTCAGCGCAAGCCGTGGCTTTACAGGAACTTCAAAGCAGGAGCCTCCTCCTCCGTTTAGAGCTCCACAAGCTCTCCGCACAGACACACATCTCTCTTGGCTGTGAGAATGGAGGGAAAAGGAGGTGGTCCTAGGCTGGCCTCTCCCAGGATCCAACTCTGAGTCAAGAATCTGTGTGCAGGGTGTTTCTTAGGGAGACCAGCGAGGGAGTGGAGGAAGTAGGTAAACACAGAAGCCGAGCAAACCACGCTTACGCTGCAGGGAGCTCTGGAGTGTAAAATGCACCTCAAGGCTGGAGACCTGGGATTTTAGACTCCCTCCCACATCAGTCAGTTATTGGTGAAAGCCACTGACTGTGGCAAGGGCGCAAAAACTCCCAGGCATCGCTGATTGTCTGTACGGGTGATGCAATCTGCCATGGTGTTACACACAGGCAGACCTCTGTGTGGGTAGAGTCATAGGCTGCCTTTAGCAGCAACACCTGCAGAAGCTGTGCAAGGGGCTGGTAAAAGGGACCCAAGGGGACCTCATGGGGGTCCCGCAGTGCCTGTTATAGAAACTCTCTGGGGACAGATTTTCTTGTAGCTCTGGGCTGAGCATACTCCAGAACTAGAGAGGAGCCATCTTGCCAAAAGCAGGTGGTAAGCCATCTGTGGGCTCCGTGGGAACACAAAGGCACATCCTGCTTAGGGAACACTGCCAGTCAGCAGGGTGGAAGGCCTGGCCAGGTCACCCTGAAACCTGCCTGGTCAGGCCCTTTGTGGACATCCACACCTTTTCTCCAAGGTATGTGTGTGACATGCTGATCACAGGACGTTTTTGTCATAAACTGTACATGCAGCTGTCAGACAACTCGTGTAAGTACCCCAGATACACCTTTAGAGTTACCATTGAATGACACCCAGAGAGGGATTATTCTGCAAATACAAATCACATTCTCCACCCTCATCACTCTGAGAAGTTTAACAACACTCCTTGCTAAATGTCCGAGACCTTTGGCTGCTCAGCCACTCATTCAAAGACACTAATAATAATAAAAAGATCAGAGCGTTTAGTGTCTGCCAAAGTTGGGCTCTGAAATCAGAGAGCCTGAATCCAGGGTCTTCACCACTGACCACAAAGTTAGAGTATGGTGGACATGCAGCCCTTAGCACTCAGGAATGGATTCTGGATGTGAAGAAGCCAGATTTCCCCCAGGATTTGGCTCAGGCCTGCTGGTGAGTGAATTCTAGTTTAAGGGTTAGATTCTATTTTAGTCCTCACTTACTCTTCTCACAGTTTATAGGTGAGGATTGAAATATAAGGCAAAGAAAAGTGACTTGGCCAAGATCACATAGTTCTTAGAATCCTTAGCACCTCATTCTTGGTCAATGGTCTTTCTACCCACCATATTGTCTCATTCAGTCTCCTTAGCTATCTTCTTCCTTAGAAACAATAATGAAAAAGTTAACACTTACTAGATCTTTAGTATAATATGCATCAGGTGCTTTGCTAAGCACTCCATATGCATTATTTTATTTAATCCTAGTTATATGCCTATGATATAGGAATCTATTGTTATCTTCTTTTTCTTTTTTTTCAGATGGAGAATCTGAGCTTCAGGGAGATTTAAATATTTTGCCCAATGCTACACAGTTAGCTGTGGCCAAAACCTAAATCTCTTTTATTTTAGATTCAATTGCTTTAATTAGTGTCAAAAAATTATCCCAAACTGGGAACTAAAGCAAAAGAATGACAGTGTCTTTTTATACCATACTGGATCATTGTCTAATTGGCTCACCCAATGATTATGCAATTTCTAGGGGAAAGTGCTTTTGTTTGGCTTACTATTTTCTCCCTCTCTCTTTCTCTCTCTCTCCCCCCCCCTCTCTTTTTATCAGCTTTATTGAGACATCATTGATAGACAATAAATGAACATTTTAACATGTATAACCTGATACATTTTGTCATATGTACATCAACATGAAACCATAACCACAATCAAGGTAAGAAATACCTCCATCACCTCTAAAGTTGTTACTATTTACTCTTAATCAGAGGCCAGGTTGTCAAGTCAGATGTTACTTTATAGGAGATTGAGTGTATATGGTTTTTGTCCAGTGCTGATGCAAATGATTTCTCTTTGGTAGAAAAGATAATCCCAAGTGTTACAGTTTTATTGCCTTATAGAACACTAATCAGTTTCATACTTAACTGAACAAACTTATTTTCACATTCCTTTCCTTTTATCTGTATAAATCTTTGTTCCTTAATACTCTGTGGATGAGCTTGACAAGCCTACTTGTTTTCTCACTAACTGTAAATGAACCTTTGACATATACTCACTATATGTTGATAGGAGAATCATGTTTTAACTCTTTGGAAATTCAACTTTGCCGATACCGAGTTTATGGGTGTGTCTCAGAATGTGTTGATGTATCCCTGTGTCCCCAATCTCTTCCAGAGAGCAAATCAGAGCACATATTGTCTTACCCACCTAAGGATGGTAAAGCTCTAGAACAGGGGTCCTCAAACTTTTTAAACAGGGGGCCAGTTCACTGTCCCTCAGACTGTTGGAGGGCCGGACTATAAAAAAAAACTATGAACAAATTCCTATGCACACTGCACATATCTTATTTTGAAGTAAAAAAACAAAATGGGAACACATACAATATTTGTATTTGCATGTGGCCCACAGGCCGTAGTTTGAGGACCCCTGCTCTAGAATATGGTTCTAGAAGGTCATGGCAGCCATGTTAGAAAGCAAGTTTGTGATTCTTATTCTTTCTTATGGCACATACTGGTGGAGGGCCCTGGCAAACAAGAGTAAACAGAGAATTTGAGCCTTGAGTCTCTCCAGGTTCCTGTTGTTTCCATTCCCCCAGATTTGAGATTTCTTTTTTTCTAGCTGCACAAATATCTAAAATTTCCATAAATTCGCTTCCTAGGGGGCAGGTATTATAGGCAAACAGGCTTTTCTTGCCTGAAGTTCACTTAAGCTAGAACCTCACGGGGATTGATGAAAATGGAAGATTTCATGAATAACAAAATGGAAAGACAAAGGCACCCGGGAAAGGTTAGCCTGTTTTAATCACAAGTGCAAACACAGCTCCTTCAAATAGATTTCCGTGTTCTTCTTTGGAGGTAGCAGCAGGTTTATTTAACATTTTCCAAGGATTCAGATTCATGCCTATTAATCACTGTTCCCTCAGGAGCAAAGCTGATGAAAATGCGTATCTACTTACTTTTACTGTAATCCTCCAAATCCCTGTTATTTCGTTTGCCATAATATCACCTCTCAACTCTGCCCTGCCTTCTTTTTCTGGCCAGCTTCCACCTAGCCTTCCAAAGTCAGCACAAGTATCATCTCCTGGAAGATGCTGGTAGCCTGGGCCAAGGCACCCCCTGGGCCCTGTGTGCTCTCAAATGTCTTTCCTAGTAATTCTCAACTCATGCTATACTGACCTCTTTATGTATCGACATCCTCCTCCCCCATCCTGTGACAGGTCCTTACAGGGTACCCTTTTGGTCCCAGGGGCTAGCACACAGAGACACTGAGTAAATATTTCTGTGGACAAGAATCATAGATCACACTTCTTTAGATTACTTTTTGTTTGACTTCATGTTAGGTCTCAAACGTGAGTAGGCACTCATGTATATGGTGCTTAATAATATCCTGCAGTTTTCAGCTTCCATCTTCCCTTGACCATTTAAGGCAATACATTCTCAATTGATACGAACATGTTAATATATGTACTGAAGAGTCCAATAGCAATTTAAGAAAACACACACGTGTAATCACTGGCCTCAGTATCATAGAAGGTGAAGTACTAAGGCTTAAGAGTAAAGATAAGTGTTGGAGAAAAGCATTAAGGTTTTCTTTACCAAGAATCTGGAGACCACACTTGGCCAGTTAGGTGTCAATTTTGTGGGCCTGACTGTAGCCCCATGCAATGTTTATCAGGGAGCTCTGGTTCTAAGCAGATGGAAGGTGATCAAAGTCTCCCGAACATGAAATCATGCAGCTGTACCACACACACCTCTACTTTTATAGTCTCAACTAGCTCTTTCATGACCTGGACACAGAACCAGCTCTTTCAAAACCTCTTTGTAAAGCTCTCTTTCTAAATGCTGGTTGCAAAATAAGTTTTAGAAGTGGTTTTCTGAAGAAAATGAGTTCCCTAATTAAGAAACTATCATTTCTAAGCATAACTATAGAACCAGAGATCTTGAAAAGGTCATATAAGTGGAAGTCAGTATTTTGTTTTGCCTTCTTCAAGAAGAATGTTGATGTCCTAGCCCAGTGGTCGGCAAGCTCATTAGTCAACAGAGCCAAATATCAACAGACAACAATTGAAATTTCTTTTGAGAGCCAAATTTTTTAAACTTAAACTACATAGGTAGGTACATTGTTATTAACTTAATTAGGGTACTCCTAAGGCTTAGGAAGAGCCACACTCAAGGGGCCAAAGACCCGCATGTGGCTCACGAGCCGCAGTTTGCTGACCACGGCCCTAGCCGGTTTGGCTCAGTAGTTAGAGTGTCGGCTGGTGGACTGAAGGGTCGTGGGTTTGATTCCAGTCAAGGGCATGTACCTGGATTGCAGGCTCAATCCTTGACCAGGGCTATGCAGGAGGCAACCAATTGATGTTTCTCCCTCTCTCTGTCTCTCCCTCTCCCTCTCCCTCTCCCTTCCACTCTCTCTGAAAATCAATGGGAAAAAAATATCTTCTGGTGAGGATATAAAAAAAGAGAAGAAGAAGGATGTTAGCTAAAGGAGTGCTGTTTGGAGTGTGGTCCAGGACTCACAGCATCCTTTGGCTTCCCCAGGGAACTTGTTAGACATGCAAATTCATGAGCCCCACCCTAGATCTGCTGAACTGGAGGCTCTGAGGGTGTAGCCCATGAATATATGTTGTAACAGGCTTTCCACATGATTCTGATGGTCGGTAGTTTGAGAACATGCAAATTTAAAACTTTCAAGAGGGCCAGCTGTCCTCCTTGAAGGCAAAGTAATTATCTCCACAAAGTTCTCAGTAGATCAGGCTTCTAAAAATTTAGCCCCATAAAAATCACCAGGAGAACTTGTTAAAATACAGATTCTTGGGCTCCAACCTTAGAGATTCTAGGTTTGGAGTGGGGCTTACGAATGAGCATTTCTATCAAATGATTCTATTGGTCCCTGGACCACAATTAAAGCAATGATGACAGACATCCAGAAGCTATGAGCTAACCCTACATGGCTACAAAAGCTACACTGCATCTGGTCAGAACATCATGAAGGCTTGCTGATCACAAGGAGGTTTACCTTTTCCTTGTATGAAACCCAGCGAAATATTAGCAGTCTCTTTGCTGTTTAAAATATCATAGAGTCCTTTAGAGCAGGTTCCTTTCCGTAGCTTCAAAAGGCAAAATCTTTGTGTGTTTTTTTTCAGATCGTTTTTTGATGAAGACAATCACTTATATATCAGTATGTCGAGGCTCCTGGGTGCAGGACTTATAACACTGCCCATCCCAGGGCTTGCCAGTGAGAGCCCCTCCCCAAGGAAGTAAGTGAATGAATGAGTGAGTGAGGGGGTGAATGACTGCAATCTCACAGGAATGCCCAACTCTCAGAGAGGCTGCATCTAAGTTCTGAACGGTCTTCTTAAGCAGCAGAGCCACACCAGAAGAAAAGCATGGGCTACAAAATGAGGTGAAAATTGCCCGTGCTCACTGTTTTCCATGAGAGCAAACTGGAAAAGGGGTATAACACAAAACTGGCCAGCAGCGTGTCCATGGCCTACTCACTGAAGCTCCCCGAACCTCTGTCCTTTCATCTGTGAAGCAGAATTAGCAGTACATACCTAATGCTGCTGTGAACACAGCTACTCAGTGTAGTTCACAAACGAGCAGCATAGGTTATCACCTGGGAGTCTGTTAGAAATGCAAACCTCATCCAGACCGACTGGATCATGCTATTTGGAGGTGGACTTCAGAAATCTGTGTTGGAATAAACACTAGAGTTTGAGTAACACAGAATATGAGGACTGATAGTCGATTCTCATGGTCAAGATCTGTTTGAGGAATAAGTTTGCATTGCTTCAAATGCTGGCTCCACTACTAACCTGCTATGTGACCTCGGGTATGATGTTTATCCTCTCTGTGCCTCATTTTCCTCGTCTCAAAAATGGTTGTTGTAAGGGTTAGATGAGTCAATACATGTGAAGCAGTTAGCAGAAGGCTTGCCATGTAGAGCTCCACAGATTATGTTACTGGTTATTTAAATATACATAGAAACAAAGCCAAACCCCATGCACAAATTTTTGTGCACCGGGCCTCTAGTATGTATAATAATTATCTATAATTATTGCCTCTGGGCCATAAGATCAGGATTGATTATTTTTTCTTTTTTATACTTTACACACTTCTTTGGCAATTACTACATAAATTGCTTTAATGACCAGAAGAAACACTATCAAATTATTTGCATTGAAAAAGGGAAAGTATTAACTGTTAGATGAGGTACTGTGGTTGGCTATGGAATATTTTATGGGTCCTCATGGGTCTCCCTGCATCCATGCCCTTATCCTTAGAGCTAAGCATACCTTTTATTGGCTTCTGTATATACATGTGTGTTTGTTCATTCCCATGCAATCAATCCCCATGGGCCTCATTACCCATGGGCATAGGCTCAGGATGATTGCCTGAATGGAGGTGTTCTCCATCCCTCCTTGAATCCAGGCAACCACTAGGTGAACAAACCCAGGCTACCATCATTGATCCTGATACAGACAATGTGGAACAGAAATAAGTCATCTTAGTTAAAGCCACTCTAGACCAACTAGCTCCCAGCTAACCCACCATCTGACCACAGAGTGAACTTAACCAAGACTGGAAAACCTGCCCAGCTGAGCTCAGCCAAATTGCTGATTTGCAGACTCAAGAGCTAAATAAATGAATGTTATCTGAAGCTACTAAGGGGGGTTATTTTTTACCTAGCAAAAGCTAACTGATATAGTGGGTATACTTTAGGAGTGCTGTAGTGCTATTATCCTGTTCTTTTCTCCACATCCAGCAGTGAAATTTCTTTTCACTCTTTTATGTTAAGCATTTTACAGACAGCTGGACTATCAGTGTGAGTAAGCAGCAGGCAGCAAGTAGAGCAGAAGCAAAGCATGCTTGGAAGGCACGTCCGTAATGAAAGGTGCTGCCTCCCCATCCTTTAATAAAAGAAGATAGGCCCAGAGGGGAAGAAAAGCCTGACTTAATATAAATGCTTCATATAGCATCTCCAGAACAACCAGCAATTCTGTTCTTAGTCCGTTTCTCTGTTGAAGCTGAAATTTATTTCTAGTTTAATGTCTATCTTTGAATGGGAATGCTAAAGATGTGGACTGGGACAGGAAGAGTGTAGTTGGTAAACAAGTGTTGTCATCCATTTCATTTAAGGATCCTGAGAGAAATTGATGTAGGGCTGGACCCACTGATCTGACCAAGTGATTATTGATGATACTACTGTCCACTCTGCTAATGGCCATCAATTAATGAGAGCCCAGATGCAAAACTAAGGTGTTCTCTGGAACTCTAAAGAGTAAGAAAGACCCTAGCCTTAGCCATTGAGAAATTACCTATTCTTTTCTAACTTGTGGGATATATGGGTTTAAATGAGATGAATTAGCACCATGGTTAATACACAACAACCTTGTTATCATTACCCCTGTTTTATACATGAAGCAACTGAAGAAAAGGAAGGTTGAATAGCTTCCCCCTAGATCTGAGGCCTGAGTTCCCCACATTAACCTCTAACTTGGAACTCAACCAGGTGTCAGGTCAGTGCCTGGGACATGGTGGGTGCTCAATAAATACCATCTACCTGACCAGGTGAGCTCTAGCAAGGATACTGCCCCTGGGGGGTTATGAACACTCCTGGAGAATCAATATTAGTGATAAGTGTTTATGTTTTCTCTTCTTCTGTTCCTATCTTTCCACTTAAAGGGACACTTTCTAGATTTCAAGGGGACCATAAAATTCTTTACAGCTTAAAGGTGGCCATTAGGTAGGAAGTTTAGGAGACTGTCTGGCAAGTGAGTTTTCCCAGAAAACGTGCAGTTTTCACTCAGGTTCTGTGGGTGGAGGATGGCTTGGTATTGATGGAGATTCTGCAGAAGGTGGGTGGCAAAATCACCACCCTCACCTGCCATTGTCACGGTGGCTTGCCTCTTTCTTTCTTCTGTATAAGATGTTTTAGCCAAACATCAACATTTCATGCGCTTATTCAGTCTTCATCGCTAAGAAGAATCTTACAAGTGCAATTTGGTCTCCTTCCCTCTCAATAAATAGGTCAGCCCTTTTTATCTCTTTCCTTCCATGTCCTATTCCTACCCCCACATAATGTACAGATGTGCACAGAACACAAATGCCCACTATCTTTTTATTTGCTCTAAACCAGGAAAATGCAATATGGCACTCTGAAATAGAATGGGTCAGAATCAGCTCCGAACCACATGCCCAGCGAAACTGTTGGGATTCTGTTTTCCCAGCAGGCTTCAGACAGAAGTGGGGTCAATATATTCAAGTGTACAATGAATTCCAGTGAACGTCACTAACCACACTGACGCTCAAGGACACTCATTCCCTGGGCTTTGAACTCGCAGGTGTCGGTAATGGTATGTTTAAAATTTCAATCATTATGTGAATTAACACACCCTTATTCCTCCTCAAGTTTGGAAGCAGAAAAATGCTTTTATATGGGGACGAGATGACGCAAAGGAAAGGGCATAGCTGATGACTTACAGGTGCTCTTGAACTCTCAAATTTGGATGCAGTTTCAAATATGTAATAAGTCACAGCACGTTATCATGAGTCTGTTTAATTATAAGTTCATTTAAAAACACAAACCGAACACCTACTGTGTGGGAATTTTCAGTTTGTGTACGTGTAAAAGAGGGATAAGGTAGCACTCCTGTCATCAAGAAGTTTGCAGTTGAGTTCAGGTGCAAGAATATGGATCTAGGGCCTGGCCAGTGTGGCTCAGTGGTTGAGCGTTGACCTATATACCAGGAGGTCATAGTTCAATTCCCAGTTAGGGCACATGTCTGGGTTGTGGGTTTGATCCTCAGAAGGGGGCATGCAGGAGGCAGTTGATCAGTGATTTTCTCTCATCATTGATGTTCCTATCTCTCTTTCCCTCTCCCGTCCTCTCTCTGAAATCAACAAAAACATATTTTTTTAAAAAAGAATATGGATTTGCAAACATTTCTAGGGTCAGAACCTAAATGCAATACTTTGAAACCCACACTGTCAGAAACAGTATTTATTTTAGACTCCTATATCCCAATGAACATTCATTCTCCTGAAACATAATTGGATAGCATCTAAATCCTCACAATCAGAATCTTCTTTTGTATTACCAACCCCTGACACAAAAGTGAAGGAGGGTGAATTGCTTAAGTTTTGAAGAGAAAGCACGAGGATGTTTTTGGTCCAGATCCTCTTACGCTGACCTTCAGTTCCAATTATTGAAAGAGGTGTCCTACCCCTTCCATCTCCCTATAATCAAAGACACGCTCCATTTTCCCAAGGACACGTTCAGAAACTGAAAACACAAGAGACAAAGTGAGAGAGAGAGAGAGAAAGAGAGAGAGAGAGAGAGAGAGAGAGAGAGAGAGAGAGAGGGAGAGAGAGAGAGAGAGCTTTCTGTGGAAAGGATACATAATGTCGGCTGGCTTTGTGGGAACCAGGAGGTTCTTTAATTTTTCCAGACACCCGAGTTCTCTTTCTCCTACCCCTGTCCCCAACTTGCCTTGTATAAGCTTGCCCAGGATTTCACAGCTGTTTGCCCTTCTGGGCTTCCCTGCCCTGACCAGGCAAAGCCCCCTTTCAAAGAGTCTCCCAACACCGGACCACTTGGTGTAGCATAGTGGTTATGAGCATGGACTCTGAAGTCAGACGGGCTCAGTTCAAATCCTGGCTCTGCCAATTCACTGGCTGTGTGCATTTAGGCAAGCTGCTATGCCTCAGTTTTCTTATCAGGAAAATGGGGACAATAATAGTTCCTACCTCACAGGCTTTTTGTAAAATGTAAACAAGTAAATATGAAAATGATTAGAACAGGGCCTGATACAGAGTAAATGCTAAATAAGTGTTCACTTACTAAACAAACACTGTGGAGTGAGTTGCTCAATATGTCCCTCTCAAATCTAAGTTCCAACTTTCTGCTTTATGATATTGAGGTGCATTATTGAGGCAGTAGATATCTCATACACAAGGCTGGAGTAAGGAAGGCATTACTGCTACTACTATTGTTACTATTATTGGTAGTTAACATGTATAGAATGTTTGTTTTCTGTCCAGCAATGTGTCCAAAACTTTGTAGACATTAACTAATTTAATCCTTGCAATCACGCTTAGCAATAGGTTCTCTATTGATACCCATTTCTCAGGTGAGGAAACTGAGGCTCAGAAGGAACTAAATAACCTGCCCAACATAACACAGTTTGGATGTGCTGGTTCATTCCCAGGGGATCTGAGAAGTATTCAAAGTCCTGGATTATTTGAGAAAGTTTGCACAAAAGTGACTGGGAACTAAGGCAAAGAGATCGGGTCAGAATGGTGGCTGTAAAAATGTGTCCGTCAGGTTGAGCTTGATTATGACCTCCTTACACACACACACACACACACACACCTTGAGGGTGGGTTAGACTCAGTGATACACCTCCAAAGTTTAGAGCAGGCGTCCTCAAACTATGGCCCACGGGCCACATGCGGCCCGCCAAAAACATTTATCCGGCCCTCCAGGTGTTTTTGCCTCCGCTGCCTGTCCTGCTTAGCAGCCGACTCGTCCCGGGCCCGCAGTGCGCATGTGTGGAATGTCTGAGGGACAGTGAACTGGCCCCCTGTTTAAAAAGTTTGAGGACCTCTGGTTTAGAGTATGGAAGAGAAAAGTAACTTCACAGTAGAGAGACCTGGTGAACACTACCCTGGACACGTAGTAAACTAGAACATCACCAGTGATGTCATATGACTTTGCTGTTTCCCCTGACATGAGGTGACAAGTAGGGCACTTCACTTCTGCCATATCCTTTCTAAAAAACCATAGCCCTACGGATAAGAATAACGACAGGCAAACCCTGGTGGGGAGACATTCTATAGGGCCCCAAGCCAAAGCTCCTCAAGACTGTCAAGGTCATGAAAGAGAAAGATGGAGAAGCTGCCACAGACCACAGGAGACGGGGGGAACATAACAACTAAATGCAATGTGGTACCCGAATTGGAACCAGAAGCAGGAATAGATCACCAATGGAAAAGCTGGTGGAACCCAAATAAAAACTGGACTTTGATTAATAGTAATAAACTAATGTCGATTTCCTAGTTGTGACAAATGTACCATGATAATTTAAGGTGTTAACCATGGGGGAAATTGGATGAGAGGTATACTGTCTTTGGATGAAAGGTATATCACCTTTGCAACTTTGATGCAAACCTAAAATTACTCAAAAACAAAAAGCTTAGTAAAAAAATGCCCTCAGGCCCAGCTGGCATGGCTCAGTGGTTGAGCATTGACCTATGAACCAAGAGGTCATGGTTCGATTCTGATCAAGGACACATGCCTGGGTTGTGGGCTCGATCCCCAGTAGGGGTCCTGCAGGAGGCAGCCGATCAGTGATTCTCTCTCATCATTGATGTTTCTATCTCTCTTTCCCTCTCCCTTCCTCTCCGAAATCAATAAATATATATACATATTTTAAATGCCCTCAGAAATAGTGATTTGATTGGTTTAGGATATGGCCTGGGCTTTGGGATTTTTATAAGATCCTAGGAGACTCTGATGTATTGACAAATCTTGGAAACCACTGATCTACATTCTTAAGAGCTACACAGCTGAGAAGGGCACCAGGGGCCACTGTGTTCAGGTGGTCTGCCCGAGCCACGGTTCCTTCTCTGTGGTCGCAGTGCAGGGGTTCCTCCTGGGGAAGCTCTCCCTGCGAATAGGCCACTTTTACTCTCAGAATCAGAATCAGTTCTTTCTGGTGGGACACTCTAAAGCACTGGTTAGGTGGGCCTAATCCTAATTCCCTTTTATGTTGGCTAAATAGATATCCAGATGTAACCTTTATGGAATCAAACTAAACCGGAGTCACTTATGTCAGGGACAAAGGAGACAGGCACATAAAGGAAACTTAACCTAACCTTTTGCGAAGGTACAGCTCTTCTCGGAATTCAGAAGAGGACACCAGCCAGTCCCCAAACTCCGCATCTGTTCACACCATCTCTGAACTCCCCCGCTCCCCTGACTCAGCTACTCTGATCCAAATAGGGAAGAAAACCACTTGGCAACCAATCAGGTGAAAAACCCGAATAAAATATCCCTTAGTGTCCTAGGATCTTATAAAAATCCCAAAGCCCAGGCCATATCCCTTAGTCTGTAAGCAACTCTGAACTCGTTGCTCCCATAGCCTCGAGTTTCCCGACTTGCAGGCTGAATACCTGGAAATAAACTCCTCTTTCTGCTGTTTTATTCAGAGTGCAGAGCTTGGTTGTTGACACCTTCCAGCATGCAATGAATTTATTCCTGAGAAGCTGAGTGAATGGAACACCCATAAATCAATTCCTATTTTCAGTGCATAGTGGGAGCTATTTCAAGGTGTTTTGAAGAGAACCTGTGGGCAATGAACTTCCTCCTGTAACAGACCTCCCATGTTAGCTCACTTAATTTGTTTTTAAAATTTTGGATCCAATGTTTTCTTGCAACGGGGCATTGCATAGTCTAGTCATCCCCCTTCCCTCACTCAGGAAGGTCATGGCTACTATAAAGGATGCTGGAGGTGCACTGCCCAGACCCCTGTTACACTGTGCTGGCAGGTGCACCAGTTCCCCAGACGCTGGGCTTGCTATGGCTCAGTGTATGCCTGTGACTTTTCCTGACACCTGCCCTTGGTTGGCAGGCCCCACTGCCACTGAGATGCCTGGGAGTTTACATGCCCGTGCACTCCAGGCTGGCCAACGACAGACAGATACAGGGCTACCTCCTTGTTTCAAGGCAGGATGAACTGTGATCCAATTTATACTCTGGAGCTCCTCCTGGGATCAGACTGAGGCTGGACCCCAACTGAGACCACATCCTTGCTGGGATTTCCCCTGCCCCATCATGCTTTGGTCACGTTTTTATTGGCTGACCTGTGAATCCTTCCTCAGGGAATCACTTGCACACGAATCCCACTGCAACCAGGGAAAGTGACTTAAGTCAGCTTAGGGTTGTCTGATGGCCCCACCTGATGCTGCTCACCCACTGGCCACCCCTTACTAGCTAGGAGCCCCTGCGTAAGTCACATCATCTCCCCTGGTCCACATTTATTCATTCATAGCCAAACTCAGAAGCTGCAATTTCTCCCACTGGGCTCCCGGTTTCCGCTCTTGCTCCACCACAATCCAGAGTGACCTTGTGAAATGATTAAAGTAGATCATACCAATCCCCTTCTTAAAACCCTCCTCCCAGCCTGGCCAGCATGGCTCAGTGGTTGAGTGTTGACCTATGAACCAGGAGGTCACAGTTTGATTCCCGGTCAGGGTACATGCCCAGGTTGCGGGTTTGAGCCCCAGTGTGGGACTTGTAAGACGCAGCCGATCAATGTTTCTCTCATCATTGATGTTTCTACCTCTCTCCCTCAACATTCTTCTCTGAAATTAATAGAAATATTAAAAAAACAAAAACAAAAAAACACCCTCCTGCAATGCTCTTCAAACAAAAGCCAGCCTCTCCAGGCCATGCCGGTCTGGTCCTCCCTAACTTTCTGGCCTCATTTCACACCACCTTTCTCCTGCCCACTTCCCTCCAACAACATGGGCCCACTGCGTCCTGCAAACACACCAACTTCGCTCCCTTGGTCCCTTCCCTTCAGGAGCTCACCTGTCATCTCCTCAGAGGCCTGCTTTGATCTTGTCTCCCATTAACACCTCGCCTTATTTTAATCTCCTGCTTAGCCTCATCCCCATCTGATATTGTTCTTGTCCGTCTTTTCGTTTGTTCAATATCTGTCTCCTCCCACTAAAATGTTATCTCCACAGAAGGAGTTCTTGCCCGACAAGTTCACCCCTGTTATCTCAGTGACTAGAGCAGCACTAAGCATGGAGTCGATGCTCAGTTAGTACGTGGTAAATGACAGAGGAGGGAGGGAGAATCGACGGCTGCTTCAGGCTCCAACTCTGCATGATGAGGATCCACAGTGTTGAACCCACCTGATGCCCTCTGAGCCAGGAGGCATTGCCAGGCTGCCTGTGCTGCACAAAGACACCACCCTTGCCCCTTGATTGCTCCCCCAACCCTGGCACCCTGCTCCCTTGAGGTCTGTCTCAATACCTGTCTTTCTGGCCAAGGCCTTTGCTGCTCCTTTTTGACTCAAGGCAGCCCAGCTTTGGCAGGGCGCAGTATGCTGAGGGCCCCGCAGTCCACACTGGCCTCCTTTGAGCTGGGTGGGCAGCCCCAGCCCTTTTGCTGGGCTCCATGAAAGCTCAGGGAGCCTTAGGGCATCCCCATTACCCCCAGCAGCTGCTTCACAGCAGTGTTTCTGTAGCTCATGTCAGGGACCCCCCAGAGTCCGCAGTGATTGCTGGCTGCACACAGTGATGGCTGGCTCCACGCAGTGATGAGGCCACTCGCCTCGCTCCCTGGGACACTAACTGCAAACACTGGAAGCTGAATGCTCTAGAGGCCCCTGCCTGCTCTTCCAGAGCTCTGCGGCCTCGGCCTCTGCTCTTCTGGGACAATGATTGTGGATTGAGGCAATCAGGCTAGAAAAATGCCCACGGGCACCAACTCAGGCTGGTGGGTGGGTCTGCAAACATCAAAATTACCCAGTTTGGAAGGAGGCCTGGCCGCTGAGAAATGGTCATTAGGGAGGCCTCTGACTGTGGGACGTGGATCCAGGTGCCCTCTAGGGTCGGAGCACCCGGATAACTGAAGGAGGCAGAACTGGGCTTTCTCTAATGTGAGGGGCAGAATTCTAAGATAGCTCCTAAGGTTCCCACCCCTGGGACCCAAGCTCTGTGTATAATCTCCTCCCCTGGAGAGTGGGTGACACCTATGAATGTGACAGGATGTGATGAGGTTATGTTATGAGAGAAGATTATGGGATTCTGCATGTGTAATTAAGGTCTCTAATTAGTCGATTTTGAGATCATCAAAAGGGAGATTCCCTGGGGTGGGCCTGACCTAATCAGGAGGGACCTGGCCCTTCTTGCAAAAATCAGTGGGGCATTTGACAAGAAACTGAAGGGGTCCATGGCTGAGAGTCGGCCAGGAAATGGCCCTCAGTCCTTCCATGTGAGGAACTGAACTCTGCCAACAACCTGAATGAACTTGGAAGTGAACCTCAGGCTCCAGATGAAAAAGCAGCCCTGCTGGCCCCTGGAGTACAACCTGTGAGCCCCTGAGCAGAGAGCCCTGCCAGGCTGTGCCAAGATGCACAACCCATGGAAATTGTGAGACAATAAATGTGTGTTGCTTTAAGCTACTAGGTTTGCAGTAATATTGTTGCATAGCAATAGAGAGGGAATACACCTGGGTTCCAGAACAGCCCCTGTGGGTTCCCGGTGCTGCCTCTCTGAAATCCGAGGGCTTCTACCCGCCTTGTCTCCCTTTTCTCCTCTACTTCAGGAAGGCCAATGGGCATTGTGAGGTAGCGTGGGGGCTCTACCTAAGAAGTGCTTATTTAACAAGGTCACAGCAGTGTCCTTACGTGTGAGTGAGAGCTTTGAGTTGGAGGCTTCCCAACATTTCTTGCAGCTCAACCTTCCATGATTCCAGGATGTAGCCTCACACATGAGGGCACAGAGATGGCTGAGTAGATCAAAGCACCTAGAGTTGGGATCTAAGATGGAATCAAAACTAGGTCTGAATGACAGATGACCCCTACTCTTCCGTCTCCATTAAAACACTGTGGATTTTGTCCCTGGGTATTTGGACCCATGGAATAAAACATACTCTCTCTGATCTTTACCAGGGCATTTCCATCGAAGACTTCAGCCCCATTCTTTTAGTTCTTTCCATTACAGCTTTATTTTCTGTTTTGTCCTGGGAGAGCTGGAGAGAATTGGCCGCTCACCGATACTGGCTTCAGAGCACCAGAGGTGGCATCGATGCTCTATTGATATTGTTGTTCAAAATGACAGTATGATGCTCATGAAGTCAGATCTATCGTCTGTAAAGTGGAGCTGTGCAGCACTGCTTTGCGCCCCACCCACTCCCTTTGATATATATGGTTTTGCCACCTGGCAGCTGAAGTTCTGTGTTTACTGCTGCGGTACCTTCTCTGAGACTGTGAGAGCTGCCGCCTCCCTCCCACTCCTCTGGAACTAATTATTCCTTCTCTTGGTCCTTACCGTGTGCCACTTTATTTTAAAAATACTCACAACAGTAAATTGGGACTTCCATTTTGTTCTGATGCTTAAACACAAATCATTGGGTTCTATTTGCCTTGAGCTCACAGGTGAAATCAGCCCTAACGTCACAGGTTGCCACAAAGAGATAGTTCTCTGATTCCTTCAGGATACCAAGGTGGCAGGACCTGCCAAAGCACCTGGCCGATGCTGGCTGGAGGAGCACAGCTCATGGGTGGGTGTGAGTTGGAGGATGTTTAAGGACCCAGAGATTCAAAGATGCAGAGATTGGAGAAAGTGGTCATAGTGCCCAGGGTATTGGGGCCTGGAGGACAACCCACTGCCCTGAGAGAGTGTTCAGACACCAAAGGGACAGAAGTTAATTCTCTGGATCCAACTTGAGAACCACAAATACAGGGACAAGAAAGACAAAGAGGAGGAGGATTCTGGAGAAATGGTGGGGCAGGGGCTGGGCATGGTTGGGCTTTCTCTCAAATCAGCAGAATAGACTCTCCACCTAATTGGGGTGGCGATTACAGTGGATGGAACTTGGTCTTGACGATGGGTCTGGATGAGAATCTCAGCTCTGCCCTTTCCAAGCTGAGGGACTTAGGTAATTTACTTAACCTCCATCTTAGTTTTCTCAGCTGCAAAATAAAACTATGTTGCAGGTTGTCATGGGAGTCAAATGAGACGATATACTCCAAAACCTTAGCTTAGTGCCTGGTACATGGGTGCTGAATAAATGGTACCCAGTAGGAGCCCAGTGAACATGTGTTGGAAAATATGCTGACATATATGAATGCACCAAAGCTGGAGACAGCTGTTGTGATGCTCGGAGTGTCTGGAGATGACAGTTTTCAAAATTGTAGCAGCCATTCTTGAAGCTCTACCTACATCTCCTTGATACCCCCCTTTCCTGTATATTCTGAGGGCCTCTACTGCAAGCTCCTACCACTCACTCACTGCCTTAGGGAGTTCTCCAGTCTCAGGAGTAGGCCTGGCCTTACACAGGGCTGGGTACTAGTTTATACCTCTTAGCCATTGAAGGATGGAAGTTGGTGCATGAATAGCCCAGATTCTCTTGGGGTGGGGCAATTCAGGAGTGAGCCTCAGCAGGTGGTAACCTGCTCAAGAATGCCCCCTGTATTGGCTTCCTTTCCATCCGTGTAGCTTCCCTGCTTACCTACCAGAGCTTCCTTGGATCATCTCTCAAATAAAACAAGTGCATTCATCCTTCTCTCAGGTCTGCTTCTGGGAGGACCCAACTAAAGGATAATTTAGAAGCCTTTAATTTCATTTGCTTTGGGAGCTCAGTAAACTGAAGCTGGTGCAGCATCTGAAAGAGTGGACAGTTCTTCTGCCCAGGTTCTGACCTTAAGGGGTCTGCTCACTGATATCTAAAGTGAGTTGAAAAAATATACAGCCAGGATTCAGAATGTTCTTTGGAAGTGCCCAGCTAGGCAGCGGGGTGAGTCAGATATCCCCTGCTAATCTGTGGAAGAGCTAAGACGAAGGATCTGGTGGGGCCTGCTGCAAGGCCCAAGTACCGGTGCCTGGCTTGTTATCCATGACCCAGCAGCACAGTTGAAAAGCCTTCAGGGTTTTTTCCACTGCCTCCTCCCTTGGGCTCCCATTTCCAAAGTGCTCACTGGGCAGAGAGCTGGCAGAGAATTGTTTTGGCCATTATGGGGAGCTCTTGCAACTAGAGGACAAAGCAGGGTTTGCTTAAATAGTGGGCACTTCTGCAAGGACAGAGAAAAAATTCAAATAAAGTTGTCCTCACTAAGACAAGTCCAAGTGAAATTTCATATAAAGAAACATCATCACAAAGCAGTAAGAAGCTGATGTGTGTTTTTCCCCCATTTGAATCTAGAAAGGCTTATTCACTTTCAATATTCAAAGAAAAAAATTTCTCTTTGACTCTCCTCTGAATTTACCAGACATCTGGATCTGTGATTGCTTAGCTTGGAGAGATGCAGAGAGATGTTCCTCTTGACCTAAGGATACCTTAAACTTAGACCCTAAGTCTCCAAGTTTGGCTGGAAACGAAATTGGAAGGCCTATGGCAGTAAGATAATGAAAACCCATCCTAAGACCCCTGGGTTGTGGAATTTAGTGGAAGTTATGTTGCACCAGGATGGACAACCAGAACCTAGTCCCCAGCCTGTGGTATGTGGAGGGGCTTTCTCTGACTTAAGCTCCCAAGATCTTGGGGGGCTGTGGTAGATTTCTTTTCTCTTCTCTTTTCTTTCTTTCTTTCTTTCTTTCTTTCTTTCTTTCTTTCTTTCTTTCTTTCTTTCTTTCTTTCTTTCTTCCTTCCTTCCTTCCTTCCTTCCTTCCTTCCTTCCTTCCTTCCTTCCTTTCTTTCTTTCTTTCTTTCTTTTTTTTTTTTTCAATAATGGCCCTAATAATTCCTCTCTCAGTATTCCTAATCTTGGGTGGCCCCTCCCACACTGACTACGTGCTTGGCCATGTGACTTCCTTTGGCCAATGAGACAATAGCAAATGTGACCTAAATAGACTTGAAAGTGCTTACACATTGGAGAGTGCCCTGTCTTGCTGTTCTCGGATGATGCGAGACATGCGGTCTAATCACTCCTGTCACCCTAGCCGGAAGCCAGCACCAATCTCCATTCATGGACCAAGAAGACCCCAGCCAACCTATCAACTGACTGAAGAACCACCTACTTAATTCATCGAACCAGTAGCAATAAGAAATTGAATGGTAGCTATTCAAGCCACTAAGTTTTAGGGTAATAGCTAGGAAATTCGGATGCAGATTTTTGTTGTATAACAAGTGATATATTTTACTTTATACATTAAAAATATCAGTCTGAAAAGGGATCTATAGGCTTTACCAAACTGCCAGTAGGGTCCATTGGAAAAAGCAAAAAGCCAACTATATTCAGATAAAAATATTTTAAACTTGGTTGATTTATTTTAGCACCTATTTGTCCAATTCTGTCTCTCAAAATATTAACATAACTTATGAAGACAACTGTAGGAAAAAGTTGTGGCAAAATAACCCAGGAAACTTCTAGTTGTATCTGATTCTGGTTGTATCTGATTGTTTGGTAAGTGACCTGATAAAAATTCAGTCTCTCTATATAAGACTTTTTTTTTAAGTCACCAGCTTGTTGCATCCACAAGAGGCACCTCAATTATGATCAAGGGGTCCTTGCCTGCTCCACCCAGAGGCCAACTCTGATCTATTTGGTCAGGGCTGTGAGTAGATCTAGGAGGAAAACAAAAAAAACATAAAGGAGACACTCATGTGAGACTTATTTCTAATTTAATAATACACAAAAGCTTTATTCAGGAAACCAAAGTTAAAAACAAGCTCAAATAGCACAAACAAAAGAAAGAAAAATCAGACTCCTGGAATGCTAGAGAAAGAAGGAACTAGAGCAAGTGGAATGAGAACATGGCCTTGAACCTGAATTTTCTGGTCTAGAAAAAAGATCTTGTAGCCTAACAGCTTCTTTGTGCCCACTTCCTCTTTTAGGGTTTGTGTGCCTTCCTGCAGCCTGTCATTCAATCTGATGCCAACTCTTCATGTTTACCTCCTCATTGGATCAAAAATGACTTGGCTTTCTCCTGGGTCTTTTTGGTGATTGATGGAAAGAGGAACTCCAGTCGATGAATGCAGAGGCGGGAGGCTCTTCTTTTATTCCCTCTCCTTACTTCACTCCTTTTCCCACCCCTTATTGTGTCCAGAGAAATCTGTAGCAAATTCAATATTATGATTGGCTGAGGCAAGGACTTACTGGTACACTCATATTTCCCCCCACTGGGTCACATACCAGTATGTCCTTATGAAGCCCACATGGAACACAGCCTAATAACTATAGTAGGAACTAGATAGAAGGACGAGTTATAGGCTTAAAGGGAACTTCACCACTTAGTTAACTATCCTGTATCAATATCCTTGGTTTGGCTCTCATTTTTGAGTTCATCAGCCTAAAGAGGCTATAAGTGCCCAGCTCATCAGGATATCCGTGCATATAGCAAGGTCATGCTAAGAGGCAAAGTGAGCCAAAGGAGGAAAAACTTGGACCAGAGGACCATAATCCTCCATTTCTGCCACTGTGGGCTGTTTGGATTTCATAGAGTCACTTTCTCTTACTGTACCCTGAAGCTATAAGTGCTCCAGGTTTTGAAATCTGAGAGAAAAATGAGAAGATGATGGGAAATCTTACCTGTATTATTTAGACCAAGGTCCAATTTATGTTTCTTGCTGATACACGATAGAATCAAGTGCCAAGGTTCTAATAAAGGTGCAGAGTGAGTGGGAAATCAAAATCACTGGGCCTTCAGGTGATTTGGTCTCTGCTTAAATGCCACTTCTCAGAAAGGCCTTCTCCCAGGACCCTCTCTAAGTCAGCACTCTACCCTCTTGAGGTCATTACTTATCCCCTCTGTCCTATATTATTTTACTGACAGTACTGTCTGTCACTCTCCACTAAAATGTAAGCTTTGTGACTGCAGGGCTTGATCAGTTGTTCTCTGCTTATTCCCATTGCTTATGACAGTGCCTAACATCTGGTAGAGGGCAATACATATTTGATGAATGAATGAATTATAATGAGGAGGGAACATCCTACAAAATCAGGAAAATCTGAGCCCAGAAAGGTGTGAAAGAGCCATCCTTCACTTCAGTTAAGTTATTCTATGTTCTTTAGGTCAAGGGAGTTTCTTCTACTAAAGAAGCAGGTATTTCACCTGTGGTTTCTTATCTATCCCAAGCTTTTGAAGCAGAGAAGGGAGGATGACTTATTACATCTGCTTTGAAACTGATTCTTCCCCCAATTGAATTGTGTGGTTCCAGCATGTAAATATACTATTCCATGACATGCTGTGCCCACAATTGATTGGTGTAAGCTGGGCAGCAAGCCCAGCTGGACCAATCAGAGCCCTTCTCTGAGATTTTGAGCATGGGATATAGACAACAAATGGCAGTCCTTTTTCCATAGTGGACGTGTTGGAAGTACAAATTGGGTGTTCATGTTTCTGGTGTATGCAGGAAGTAACTGGCTTTTTAGCCAGAGAAGTGAAGTCTTTTTAATGAAAGAAAAAGGGACAGGTGTAGAGACAATGCATCGGCAGTATTTAAACACTGGGTTTGAGTTGTTTCTGAATTCTAGCTTCCTCTTTGTCCTTCCAATGGTTTGACTGTTCAATATTTATTCAGATTTTTTTGAGCCAATCGATCTCCAGTTTTGCCAGAACAATTTATATTTTTATTTCTGTCATGTGCAAAATCCAAATAGATATAAGCAACATAGGTAACTTTTTCAGGAAGCTCTGCCTGGCAGTACAGAATTATAGGAATGTTCATACCCCACTTTTATAGATAGTGTGTCACCATTTGAGGCCAAAGGTCTCTGAGGATAACAACAGCCTGAGAGGTTTCCTGATTGGAGTGTGACACTGTGCTGGAGAGAAAATTTGGAAGAGATGGAGGCAGAAATGGCAAGGCAGCACAGGGCAGTGGAAGAGCACTGAACTGTGAGTCAGCAGCCCTGGCTGCAATGCTCACCTTGCAAGTTTAGCAAGTAATTTATCTCTGTGTCTAGTTATCTGTCATTTATTTATTTATTTATTTACTTACTTACTTATTTATAGAGAAAGTGGAAGGGAAGGGGAGAGACAGAGAGAGAGAAACATCGATGTGAGAAGAGACACATCTATTGGTTGCCTCCCACACAAGCCTCAACTAGGGCTGGGGATAGAGCTTGTGTGCACCCTTGACTAGAATCAAACCTGGGACCTTCAGTCCACTGGCCAACACTCTATCCACTGAGCCAACCAGCTAGGGCTATTTGTCATTTTTTTAAAATTCCATTAACAAGTCTGTCCAAGCAACCCAAATCTATGGTTCTACTAGCACATGAGAGGAGGGCAGAAAAGGATGGTGATGTGAGGATCCTTTTCCCAAGGTCAGTTGGAGCTCTGATCCAGGGCAGAAACAAGAAAATGCAGGGGTGTATGGAAAAGGGCCAGGCTGCTTCCTTGCCACTGAGGCAGTTTACTGAGGGGCCCAGAGGAGAAGCAATGGAAGCTGCTTTATCCTTTGCACAGTGGGTATCCTTCAGAGGCTGCAAGCTGGGACTTTAGACAGAAGGAAGGGGCTATTGTATCCTCTGGTGATATTTTAAATTTTGGTAGGTTTTTGGGGTGAGGAATTCTGGGAGCCATATTTGTTGCAGGGGGAAAAGGCATAACAAAGGAGTCCTCTGTTTCCCCCCCAAGACCCCATCCTTATTCAGTGGACTCTCACCTTCCTCATCCTTCAAACTCATTCTGATAAACAATAGCATCTTTATTACTAAATCTAGAAAGGTGAATGGAAACTCTATGCAGTGGCCCAGGACAGCTTTTCTCTCTCCAAGCACCTAGTCACAGCTTTTACAAGGCAGAAAACAGAGGAAACGCCACATGTCCTCATCAGACCCAGTTCAAGATCAATGTGAACACTTGAAGGAACTGCTAAAATCTCTAGGACACTGGTTCTCGAACTTGAGCACACACCAAAATCCCCTGGAGGTGATGAAAACAGAACAACCTGGCCCCACCCATAGAGTTTCAGACCCAATAGGTGTGGAGTGGGGCCTGAGAAATGTCTTTCTCACAAACTCTTGGGTGCTGCTGCTGCTGCTGGTCCAAAGGCCCCAGTTTGAGAATGTGGACTAGAAGAATGCATCACTGCCTGTGGAGGGTTAGTAGCATGGCACTTGGGATCTTAAATTCAAACTCAAGTTCTCTCTCTTATTAGCTGTGTGAAAGATAAGGAACCATTTTCTTCCTCTCAAAGACTCATCAATTTCCACCTTGTCCCTTAGAATGGGAGCCCCCACTCTTTGGGAAGACCAGTATTGGGAAGATAGCTTCCACCATCCCCTCCACCCCTTCCTTTATTTGCCCCTCCCACCCCCAACGGAAGTGCTCTGTGAGATGGGAAATAGGTAGTAAGCAAGCATAGCTCGGCCCTCCACTTGGCTTTTTCTCTAGGATCTGCATGCCCAAAGCAAGCTAACCTTGGGAAGGATAGTGGAGGAAGGAAGCAGGACCTAAGGCAGGGGTGGGCAACCCCTGGCAGGCGTGCCAAACATGGCACGCCAGTAACTTTTGTTGGCATGCGAAACCCTCTCTTATAATCTTCCATTTACAATTATTTTTTCTTAATATCGACTTTTTTATTTTTCAGATAAATTCAGTGTAGGTGCATCTAGGATAAATAAATAATTTTACATAACAAGTTATCTTAAAGACCATAGATATGGATTGACGAGAGAGGGGAAGAGCAATTTCTATGCCTCTGCCTTAACTCTCCCTGACTTCCTGGATCCAACCAGTGTTTTGGTTTCATCCACATACGCTTGTGAATCTTTGTTCTCAGTGATGAATTTTGTTAAGTCTCGTAATAGGAGTAGCCTGACGGATGAAAGTAGTAGCTCGTGCATATCTCTGAAGGTCACGAAATATAAACCTAATGTAAAATCTCTGTCATCAGTGATGCAGCAGCAAAAGTCCCACTGATAATATCAAATGGAGTCATAAAGTTTTCTGTCGGACTATCAGTGTACATGTATACATTAAAAAATAAATGTATTTTTCATCATCATATACTGTGTTTTTGTCGCTCGAATGAATTTTATTATTTCTTCAAGGTTCTTCACATACGTACATCTTAAGAGATACCAAGTAGGCGTAACATGTTCTCAAAAAATTAGGGTTGGCACGCAGAAGAAGTTTGAGTCAGAGATTTTGCTGGTTTTGGCACGCACTCACAAAAAGGTTGCCCACCCCTGACCTACGGTGCTCTAGCTCTCCTGTCTTACTGAATATATCTCTGTAGCCCTTTCTCCTTTGGTGAATCCCAATGTCTAGGTATGAAGTAGGATTAGGAGTAGGAAGAGCAGGCTGATTCTGGCTGCTGGTCCTAACCTTTTTTTCCCAATCAGGCTTTAACAAAAAGCCTGATTTTTTCTTCTTTTTGTCACTTACCGCGTCTATGTACCAGAAGGCTCAAGGAGGGAGTAGCGGTGGTGATTATCTCCTTGGAATCTTTGGTAGAACCTTGACCAAGTAGTATCCTCTCTAGTCAAGTGTGGAAAATAACAGTCACCACTTAGGAGGTTGCTGTAGAAATTAAATATAACACTGGCCACAATAGACAGTAATATAATAACTAGCACATGGTCGATGCTCAAAAGTGCTCTCTTGTCTTGTAGGCCTGGATTTCCATGAAATGTCCCCAAAGCAGAATTTTAGGTCACTGCTGCAAACAGAATTCTTTTCTGTTTGCTTCAGAATTCTTTTCCAACTATAAAGGGAAATCATTCTGTAAATGTGGCTTAGGAGCATACATTTTTCAGTTCATATAGCTAGCCGATGCAGGTTTTATATTTTATATTTTATATTTCTATAAATAAAGCTAAAGGCTCTGAATGACGTGATGCATGTAGGAGACTGACTGTGAGAAAGTCTGTGTTTGCACCTCTCTGTCTGCATATTGTATGCAGATACAAGAACACGCATGTGCATACACAATATTTAATAAGGAACCCAACCCTCCCCCACAAACCTTAACACAAAGCTGAATACAAAATGAAGCTAACAGATGTAGCTTTAATAATGCTTCACTAAATAGCTTACGGCAAATTTATTTTTCTTAAGCTAAAGAATAGCAGGAAATTTTGCATATCATCTCTTAACTACTCGAGGGCCTTAAAAACCCAAGGCATTGAGCAAAAGGAGGCTAGTGTTTAGTTGGATAATAACCAAGCCTCTTTGGTCTCCAAATGTTATCCTGAGAACTATGAGGCCATTCCCAGAGATACTATTCAAAGGCATTTTAAAAATCCTTCCTCAAATAGAAAAATCAGAGACTATTAACACATTTTCCCATTTTATCATGCATGCTGCTCAAGCTAAAAAAGTAATGTGATTCCAAGACTTGTTGTTTCTTAAAGCAGAGTCAATATCAGAAAATGAAGCATCGAGCCCTCACATAACCTGTAATGAGGAACATTGGAAATCTGGCATGGCAAATGGCAGATAATGACACATGATAGCAACAGTCCCTTCCTCTCTCCCAGAATGGGGCAGGTAACAGTACTTCACTAGCATCAGCTCATTTAGGTTTCATGACAACCATAGACATACGTGTGACAGCTACTTTCTTTTTTACAGATGTGAAAACGGAGGCTTGGTTCAGGTTAGGGTCATACTGTTGAAGTGGCAGAGATGAGCTAGGTATTCACCCATCTGACTCTCCATCTAGGGCTCAATGAGCTTGTTTGGATACTGAGTTTCTCTTGGTCACCCATACTATCATATCTGACCTGACTTTTCAGCCCAGAGGACCGAGTTCTTTGGATTTTGCCGTCTCATGTTCTACATGCTAGGGGTATGCTTTCTATTAGAAAATCTCAATGGATTGTGCACACCTCACTGAAAAACTCATGGGGTGGTGGGGAACAACATGGATGTTGTAGTCGGAAAGACAAGAATTCCAAACTGTTTTAAAGTTGCCATAAAAATTAAATGAGATAATGTATGTGAAGGGCCTAGTAGGGCATACCATAGACATTCAATAAGTTAATTACTTTCTTTCTTATGGTTATAAGTAATATCTTCATTCTAAGCCGAGAAAGTAGGGTGCAGAATAATCGACCAGTGGTTTTAGACTTGGTTCAAGAGAAGAACCAGGAAAAAGAAATGCAGAAATCAATGTTCACTTGGTGATAGCTTTTTCTTAAGGCTAAATGGATCTATAAAGGAACTGTTAAATATATGTAGTTTAAAAAAGATAAATGGGACTGACTTAGCATATCAACTAGGTTTATTTTTCTCTCGTAGGCAAAGAGGCACTGGCTATCTTGGGGGGAAAAAGTTGGAGATTGATGTGTTCGGAAAGCAGGGTGACTCTGGTCTCAGGGGGCACATAAGAGACTCTTTTTCTTACTTGCTGTCATCAGTAAAGGACAGAAGCACTAATCCAAGCCTACAGGCATGAAAAATCATCTCCCAAGTTCAAAATGTGTGACTAGTTTGGATATAGGAAGTGATGGGGAGGCTGAGACCAGATGGTCATTTGCTAGAACCTACCATTTTAACAGGAAAATAAGCTTATTCTTCAAGTATAAAATGGGCCATCTTGGAGGACAAGGTGAGGTGAGTCAGCAAAAAGTGCAAACTCTACATTTAAGATACGAGAATTAGGCAACTTTGTCTAGAAACAAAATCAGTTCAACAACCACAAAACCCAAACACAGAAGTAAAGATAAGTGAATTGTTGTAAGTTTTCTCTTTGATGGATCAGAATTCAACTTTTATTACCTAAGAGGATCACATGTATTTTTTCCAGACCAAAGAAAACAATCCATAAACCCTAGTGCAGCTGTCACTCAGCATCAATCTGGTGCAGACATGGGAATGCACTTGGAGTTTCTCTGAATGGTTGTTAAAACATTTAAAAGGAAACATTACAGGAACGTCCTTTAAACAGGATTTTCTCCCATCCCTTTTTGGGCACACAGATTTGTTCTTATCAGTTCGTCACTAGTGACGCCAACCTCTGTGAGTCAGCAGGAAGAAAATCAGCTAGGATCTCCTCTGGTAACATCAAGCCATACTCTGGAAAAGATGCTGACATCTGCAGTAGAAATGGAGCTGTAGCAACAAGAACATGGCTTTTTGGAAACATGTGAATTAATTCACATGTGACGATGAATCTAATTAATATCATACTGCCGGTTGCTAGCCTCTGACCTTTAAAACTCCTAGGCTTTAAAACTTCCTCCTCTCCTCATCCTTTGTGCTTAAAGCTGTTTTGAAATGTTATTTTGCAACACACCCTCTTCTTCCAGATTTGATTAGTTTTTGAGCTGGCTACTAATATCATGTAATTCAGGTCATATGGAAATGTTACTTTTTAAGTATGTAAGGGCTCACAGATTCTATAAAAGCTTCTGTTTTCTCTTTTCTAAAGTGATAGAGGAAGGAAAAAGAGTGAGGAAATAGCAGCTAGTAAATTAATTTAATTCAGACTTAAAGTGGCTATAGGAGATGATCAAAAGAGGGTACAGAAAGGAATAAAAAAAAGAGTTAATTAGTTGGAAAAAAGAATGATACAATGTTTAGGCAAGTTGTAGAGAATTGTCTGTGCCAGACAGCAATGAAGCTGATTGAGAAGGATCAGAGATCCCCAAAGCACTGATGACTCAGAGCAGGGCTGTGGGGGAAAAGACAGGACTTCTTAGGCTCGACCAGAAAGAAGACTCCAGAGAGATGATGACAGAGCAATTATTGGGGGGGGGGGGGGGGGGGGGAGAGAAAGAGAGAGAGAGAGAGAAACTTTGAGTAAGAGAGAGGCTGTGGGTGTAATTAATATTATGTTGGGGGAAGGAATCTGGTCAGTTCCGAAAGCAGTACTAAGGCAGTGCCAGATGAGACCATCAGGGCACGGGACCTAGACCTATCCATTTTCAGCACTGATTTCCCTGACTTCTGAATGGTAGGAATACTGGAAACCATTAGTCCAGTTCTGCCATTCCACAGATGAAGAAACTGAGTTCAACAGTGGTTGAGTGACTTATTTAAAGATGGTGTAATTCCAAAACAGGAAGTTACAAGCAGTTGCTTCAGCACTAGAACCAGGTCTCCTGACTCTTGATCAGCATCCTTTGCCATCACACCCTGCTGCCCAACTGAGGGAGAAAAGATGCTGCAAAAAAAAATCACATCCATTCTCTGTGCCTCCTTTGACCAAACTGAAAAACGTGAATGATGCAAGAGGTAGCACAGTATGCAGTTAACAGCTTAGTCTCTGGAGTCAGAGTGGTTGCATTTAAATCCTGGCTCCACTCTGTGATAAGGCTCCACTTAGCCTTTCTCTGCCTCAGCTTCCCTATCTGTAAAATAAAAATAATAACAGTACCCTGACTACACGGTTGTTATGAGATTCAGTGAGCTAGTACAGGTAAAAGCTTTCAGAATTAGGGGTCACCCTTCTCCCCCACAGGCCTACTCTGATTAGTCACTGCTTTAGATATATCTGTCCTTCTAAATCAGATTTATGGCTTACTAAGTGTTATCTGATATTATATATAAATTCATACAACTATAGTTGGCATCATTTATTTAGATATCAGAAACTGCTTTGTCTTTTATATTGAGTAAAGTGCTATGAGATCCCTGAGGAAAAAATGATGTAGAAATGAGCTGCTACACTCATTACAGTAATAACAGCAATTTTGAAGAGTTCAAAGTGAAGTTGGGGATCTCTGGAAATTTCTCTTAAGTCTCTTTCCTCCTGTAGGACTAATTAAAAAAACAACAACACACACACCTCTTTGTCTACTCTTCATGTCCTAGCTTCCTCATTGCTATGCCACATCTCCTCCCCCCGTCTTAACTAGATTTGAAAAGCCCTCTGCACTCAGTATAACACCAACAGTGTGACCTCCTCTAAAGCATCAAATGTCACTACCTCCAGATTTCCCCCAGGGACTCACTTGAAAATCACAACGTTATCCTAAGGATGTCTTTTCTGCAAGCATTTTGGTAAAGAACAGATGAGTATAGTCCCTTGACAATTGAGAGCCAGAATTGAAATAGGAACAAGATTTATGTCTGTAATTGCCATTTCTTCCTCTACACAAAGTCATTGACTATTTTGGTTCAGCAGTTCCATCAGCATTTGGAATTCTGAAGCTCTGCTGTGAGAGTAAAAGATTAAAAGGGAAATGGGTATGGTTCAGACCTCAAGCTAGCCCTTAAGAAAGGGTAATCAGCCAATGTCAGCAACGATGGTAGGAAAAGAAATGGTATAAATGCTCATTTCACCTCTGTCTTCCTAAATTTTACTATAGTATCTAATTTTTTTCCCAGTTTTAGCCACTTGGGGCTGTTTCTATGTATCATGATGCCTGAAACATACACAGGAAAACTGATATATATTTTTTATCCATCCAGTCAGTGTAGCATACTCAGAAGGTACAAGAGAGTGTTATGCATAATTATTATTCAAGTGCACCTTCTGGGTACCCCTTATCACTAGATTCCTGACCTGCTTTTCAGTCTCTTTGGTAGGTGCTCATCTTGAATAATTTGTTTTAATTATTAATGGAAAATTGAAACTTATAATTAACTTCTGGGCAGGACATATAAGTCTATCTGCATATCCTGAAGAGTGATCCTAAAAGATGCCTAAATGAGGACCGATTATTTTTTAAAATTAATTATCCCTTATGATTGCTTCCCTCTATTTCTGGAAGAATGCCAATTTAATCCACTCTCTCAGTAACAACTCCTAGATATTAAAAAAGAGCTGATTACTTTGTTACATCAGCTTCTGCTCAGGAATCAACTTTAGAGGATAAAGTACCAAATCCTGGGCTTGGCATTCAAGGCCTTCCACAGAAGGCTCCAGCTTTTCATTCCAGCATATTCCCCTACACAAGCTTCACACTCCACCCAAATGGATGGGCATTTTTAGGGATTGCTGACCATAACTTGGGCTTGCCTAACTTTAGCTCTGTCTATGCTGTAACTTTTACTTAGCAGACCTCCCCTTCCTCTCTTTAGTTTCCAAAAGCCAGCTTAAGTCCTGCCTCCTTTCTCACATCATAGTCAGCTGTCCATATAAACATGAGACTTTATATCCTCCAGGGGGTTCATTTATGTATCTGGTGCTCCCTAAATGATCAATAGCTTCCTATCAGGTTGGTCCCTGCTGACAAGGGATGACATTGCAGAAACGTATCTAGCACAGAGGCTGTAAACACCAATTTTCTTATCTTTATAGCATTGCAAAGCAGTTCCATGATGTGAGAAAAATAGTTCATTCATAGTACATCATCTAAAAATCAGATTTATCTATTTTATCTTTCATCTCTCTCAACTTATTTCTCAAATTATCTCTCATTTCTACTAATCATCAAAAGCTAAATGTTCTGCTGAAGGCCAGTTGCTACAGGAAGAGGTTCTACTGGCAAAAACATCAATCTTTTGGTTGATAACCATCACTCCAGGCTTAACTCTCAGAGCTTAGCAATGTCTTTAGACAAGCTAATTAAGGGGCAGTTTATATTGTGTTTGTGCATGTGTGGTTGCACAAGTTTAACAAAGTAAAAATAAAATTGTGAATTCTTGGGAGATTTTATTATGGAGAGGTTAAGGAGATTATTGTTTTGTATTCTGAATGCTAAGGTGGTAGTGCAGAAAATGCCAATAAACAAAAAAGCAGGTACCATTAGAGGGTCTGCGTGAATGTTTCCTGGCATATCCCTATGTCCATCTGCCCCTGCCTCTTCTCTTCATATTGCTCAGAATTTTTAAAATTTAAAACCAGAAATCTCTTGATTTTTTTTCCTGAATCTTATCAATAATGTAAATGTTAAATTGATGCAATTATGTTTTCCTTTAATTTCTCAGTAAGCTATTCTAGAACTAGCTCGATAATTGTGCACATCGCCACTTCCTCCCAGATCTGTGCCCTTTGCCAGCTTCACTGCAGTCTTCTACCTCCGCACCCCCTCCTGCCCCCGCACTCCAGTCCTCCACTAGCAAACAAACCCAGCAGTAATTACTAATGTCCAAGCACGTAATTCCGGCAGCACTAGGCTTCTTCATTTGACGCAACTACGCAGAGAGCTGTCTGGACATGCAGCATAAAGTCGAAGCTTTCTGATAACTCCTACCCACCTTCTCTCCCCTCTTCCCATCACTAAGGCACAGTTGTTTATTTCATCTGCATACTGAAGAGTTATAAAAATGATTCCATGTAGTTATATACTGCTGAATAATAATTTTACACCCATATACAATCACAAATCAATACATACTTACATGGAAGCACATGGTTACTCATAAAAATAATTATAAAACACTAGGAAATAAATAGCCAAGAGAAAGTACCTTCTCTATGTGGACAGGGCATTTGAGCATTTCTAGTATATAAATGAATGGAGTTATAACTAACCAAGCACAATCCAAGACCTTGAAGCTTTTCAGGAGATCATAATGGCATTTCTTCAATGCGTTGTATATGTCCTTACATAATATACTATTACTCTTATTTAATAACCACTCATATAGTCCAATTTTGCTCCTGATCATTATATGCATACTTTAACTGTATAAAACAGCTGGAAATATCCCTGTGATAATTTGTGTTCACTAAGAGGCTCCAAGTCTCAGAGTAGACAATGGTTAAAGTACTTATCACCGGCCTCAGCAAAATCCCGCAGTGCTATAACAGAAACTGCAGTAGATCTGTAGGTCAGAGTACAATTTCAGTCTAACACCATGGTCCTTTCACATTACCGTGAAGGACACAGTTAGATTCTCCCAAGAAAAACCAGTCTTAATGTTGTCAAAATCAGAAACTATCACCTGAGATAACCAATGTCCACAGGAAATACTTCCACTTACTCTGAAACCATGGCCAAAGAGGTTAAACATATATCCTCTAAGACCTGCAATATTTCTCAGAGATGTATTTTTTGGCTATGTGATTGGGTTCATGCCTAGGTATAAGCATGGGAGAGAAGGAAAAGGATGAGGGGTTCATTCTTAAAGTTGATTCTGCTTAAACTACCCCCATATTTTTGTCAAATACAAATATGTATGGAGATACAGCTCTCCTATAAGCAAATCCTATTGGCATCTTCCTGTATCCCTCATTTATGCCTACCAAAGTCTATAGACAGATCTACTCTGTGCTAAAACAAAAACAAACGAAAACCTTGATATTTAACTGGATAAATGAAGATTTTTTTCAAAATGTGTTTATTTCATATCTAAAAAAGGGAAACAGGGCCACACATAAAATTTCCACAAGTGGACTATTTATTTATTTATTTATTTATTTATTTATTTATTTATTTTTGAAGCTATACAGGAGCTGAGGGGATGAGAGAGCAGGTAATTGCCTGCAAAGGAGTACCTGTGGGCAGTATTTATTTTTTATTTCTTTCTTTTTACCTACTACGTCTGCTTTATTAGGGGGTCTCTGTAAGACACAGGTCTGAGAGAGGCAATTTGGCCTGCAGCCCAGGAATCTAGCCCTGCCTGGCCAGGCATCTCTGCAGCAGATGCAACACTGGGGCCGGATCGCTGTCCGCGGTGCTGAAAGGTGGAGGGACCCAGAGCCATCCCTTGGTATTGCTGTCCAGGGTACTGAGTGAGGTCGTCCGCAGTCCCCAAGGCAGCCCACCCCCACCACCTCTCCGAAGAACCCTCCCACCCAGCACGACCCGCCCGCCTCCCGCCAGCCCGCAGCTGACAAGGAGCAGGCGGCATAAATCAAGTCCGTAGGGCATGGAGGCTGCTGCCGCTGCTGCTGCGGCTCAGCTTGCCCGGGGCGGGAACTCCCCTTTCTGCTTTCGCCTCCTCAGCGTCCACACCCTGCCTTTCCCCCAATTCGTCCCTGGGTAATAGCGCCCTAACATCAACAGTCATAATAATAGGGTCAGAACGACAGGGTTTGTTTATTTTGGCCTACAGAAAAGAAGAAAAAAAACCCCAACAGCCTAAACATCTCTGAAAACTGCATCGCAAAATGGAAGAGAGGACCCCACTGCTGTTTCAAAAGAGTAAGTTATTATTTAGTACGTATCCTTGCGCTTCCTCCGAATCGCTCCATCAGCAGTGTCTCCATTCATCTCTTCCCCAAGCAGCTCACCTAGAAAACACTTTAAAAAGCCCCACGCAGGAGTCTTGCCAGACGCGCACACACGGAATACCCCACCCTAGGTGCACAAATACTTGTATTTGCCCAAGTTCACTTGGTCTGCCCAGCTACAGACCCCTGTGGGTCTGCAGCCATCCAGCCAGATCCACGACCTGGGGAGTGGGCTCCTTACCTTGGCTTCTCCCGAGGGTGGTGTTCTCCCGGACCCTGCAGGTTGCAAGTGTGGAGGAGCCACCGGGCTGGGAGAGAAGGAAAGACAGCGCCTGACCTCCCTGAGGTTTCGTCTTCAGTGCAACGTGAGCTCTGCCCTCATCAAAGATGGCCGTCCCTTTTGACGTCAGCAGCTTTTAATAGCCACCTCCTGGAGGGGCGGGGGAGCGTGTTAGGGGGAGGGCGGGGTGAGGGCCGAGCCTGGGGGCGGGAGGAGGGGAGCCGCACGGTGCCCAGCGCTAGACTCAGATCCCCGTGCACTGTACTGCAAACCTTTTTATTTTAGTCTTTTATAAACAACCGAATGGGACGATTCGTATAAGTCCATTTTAACAGCCGGTCTCAGGACAAACACGTTTATCTTGCGACTGGTTTTCTGATATTCTTTGTGCATGTGCTATTTATGTATGCGTATGTAATGTGTGTATATGATATATATGTGTGTACGTATGCGATATATATGTGATTATATATAAAAAATTTCCCGTGGTGAGTTGAGTCTTTGGTTGAGTCACAGAAGCGAGGCGGCGGGGGGCGGGGGGGGGGGGCGCAGAGGAGGAGTAGAAGGCGAGGGCTGGTGGGGGGTGGCGGGTGAAGGGCGGAGGTGTGAACATTTCCACTGCAATTTCTTTTTTTTTAAAGGAGAGGGTCCAAAGGGGCATTCCTGTCAACCATCACCAGCTCCAAATATGGACAGGCTACGTAGGTTGCTATTTTTATGAGTGATTTTTTTTCTTGTTATCAAAGCAGCATCGGGGGCTTGGAGTTCGTGTTTATGTAGTCAGTAGGGGAGGGAGACTCGCGCACGTTATTTTAAAGTACGTCAGAGCAGCTGTCGCTGGGCGATGTCAAATGAGTTGGGGGGAGGGGGAGGGAAGGGTAGTTAACCCCAACAACGTGCGTTTGCTTGAGTTCAAGGACGAAGAGTTGAGAGTTGTTTGCGGAGGGCAAAACAGATGACGCTGTTTTCGGTTGAATTTGCAATCAGAACCTGGGTTTTAATGTGAGGTTTCTTAGGAATAGTCTACAGAGGCGCGTACACGCCTAATAGAACCGTCCAGACTTCCGGGGGAATGCTGAGGGCTGCGGGTGCAAGGATCGCTGGGACGCTACAAAATTCTGGTAGTTCGTTCAAACCTGGGTACTAGTCGAGGCTGGCTTGGGGACCCCCCAGATGCTCAAAACAGGGTGTGGGGAAGAAAGCCTGCTTGTGTGGTCATATGACAGATTAAAATAATAATCATAAAGCAATAATCCTAACTGCCCTTCCTTGTTGCGCCCTAGGCGCCCAGGGAGGGGGGTTATGCAAATGGTTCCCCGGTGGCAGCCTCTTGGATGAGTCACAGGTGTTTGGGAGGCTGCCGCGGGGTTCTCCAAGGGGAGGGCGGGCTGGGAAGCGCGTGGGAGGTGGGGGGACCTCGGCTGAGGAACTGCTTGTACTTTTCCGGGAAGGATGTGATTAGAAGTCGTGTCTTGCAGTGTTGAAACTTGGACTCTTTTAGGCAATGGAAAATCCTTGTCTCCACCCCTCCCTTCTCCATCCCCAACTCTCTCTCTCTCTCTCTCTCTCTCTCTCTCTCTCTCACACACACACACACACTCACACACACACACACACACTCACTTGCTGGTTTGAGAACCAAGCTTAGCCTTTTAATTGCTCACTATAAGAGGGAGAGGGAGTAGAGTAGGAGGGAAGAAGGGAGGGGGAGAGGGAGAGAGACAATAAGAATAAATCTCAGGAAAGGAGGAAAGCAGAGTTGTAAAAGGATTGGGGAGGATAGAGAAGCAGATCTATAAAAATTTAATAAAGGATGCCTTTAATTGAAATAAATAGAAGGCATTGTTTCATAAAGATTCCCTGACCCAAAGGGTATTTGAAATATTAATGTTTTCAATAATAATTAACAAATAATGTTTGAATTTTTATTAAAACTGGATTCCTAAAATAAGGCATGCTGCTGAAATTTGTTTGCTTAAATATTCATTAAACATTTAAGATTCTTAGACAATAAAGAACAAAACCTGCAAGGTCCTTAGACACGTAATGGCTAATAAAACTTCTAGTTATAGTTCTTACTTTCATTATGAAGCAAACTGGAATGGGTGAAGTAGCCAATACAATGTTACTACAACATCCTTTATAGTCGGGATTTTTTCCCCTAAAATTTGTCGCTTTTTTGACATGTGGAAGCTTGGGGGGAATAAGCCTGCAGCGGGGGAGAAATAAAACATATTTATGGCCCTCAGATTGAAAGTTTTGTGAAGGAATGGAGGAGGTAGGGGATTTTCCAGAATTAAAAAAAAAAAAGTAACTACGTCAGTGATGTATTTTCATCCTGCAGGCAAAAGATGTATGGCAGTCACCGGGGAGAACTGGCTCGGTATTCTGAGTTTTTAACTGCTGATGCCCCACACTGACATCTTTAAAAATTACAGATAAGAGGAGAGAGGCGGATTCAAAGCATCACAGGAAATATTACAGGCCTTACAGGATTATCTCATGGTGGCTGCAGCATTTTGCATCATCCTGTGCTTGTGTTAAAAATGTGAGAGTTTCTTTATCTTGTTCTGGGAGAGCGAGCAGGCTAATTTGAGAAACATAAACATTGGATAAGTATAAGTCTACTAAGGATGACCAGATAGCTCTAAATCTATTTTTTAATATAATGAGTCTTTATTATATTTAATATAATGAGTCTTTCTCTTGCCTTGGAGAGAATGCTTGTTTAAAAAAAAATCCATAGTCATTCTTGCCATTAGGAAACCAGCAGATTCATGTTATTCAGGGTCTATAAAGCCCCAAATCCTACAGAGAAGGAAGGTGATGAAAAATTTGCTCAGAAATGATTCAGCTGCCTGTGAGTTATTTCTACAAAGAACCAGCATGCAGAGTAACTAATGCTTAGGAACTCATTTGATGAGTAATGAGAAAATTACCTGCTCTGCTGGATGGATATTTACACTATGCTAATTCAGTCTCTGAAAGCTTTTTCTGGTATACCATGCCCCAAAGTAATATAGCTTTAGGTCCAAAATATTTAACTGGTATTTCCCAGTTAAGGTACAAGATTCACAGTTGAATCAATAATTACATCTTTATGAAGAAGAACAATAAAATATATAATTTGTAAAATATTGCACGATCTCTCCAAAGTCAATTTGAAAGTAGTTTAGAAAGAGCCCAACTCAGAAACCCCCTCTCCAAGGTCCTCCTTTGGAGCATGCCTAGTACCCTGTGACAATATTTCAACACGGTGAGGGCATAGGATGTGAGCAGAAGAATATAAAATTTAACAGATCAACTGTTTTGATTCCTTGGTTTGCTTTCCACATGGCTTGTTTGCCTCTTTCTCTTTATAGTTCTTCCATCCTTTACCCCAGTCCCCACCCCATTTATTGATAATGACCTAATAGCACCCATCAAAAGCATAAATGCTTTAGATACAAACTCCCCAGGTTGTCTCTGTTCCCTGAAGCCTCTGAGGTAGGGACATATCTTGTGAGAGGTAGAAAGACCACCAGGAATATTTGTTTCTGTTTCTGGCTTGTTGTGTTGAGGAAAAAAAAAATAAGATGGCACACCCAGAATTTTAAATAACACTTTGTTCTTTACTGAGAACTGCATGGTAGGAAGGAAGGAGAAGAGTGCTCAGCAGCCAGGTGCTTCCACATTCCTGTTCCTTAATGCATCAAATTATAGGCTTTTATACAGGGATGCATCTGAGGACCACTGTGATGCTGAGACATGCCTGTGGTCAAGTAGGAGGGAAGAACCGTGTGACATTTAGGGATAGAGGGAAAGAGGAAATAGTAGCCAAAATGAGCAAACCTCAAAAAGGCTCTTTGAAAGGGATCACAGCATTCCTTCAATAAGTCTTTTGGAATATGATTAGCTCTGAATCCTCTCTGTACCTCAGTTATCTCAGAGGTAAAATGAGGACAAGGAAACTGTGAAGTAATTTAAATCATCATGTCTGTCATGATGAAATATTGGTTAAGAAAGGTAAATATATCAATTTGATGAGATTTTTAACATTCTCTAAGTAATGACGTGTGACTGCTTTAATATGGAGGGTAATTTTTGTTGTTGTTAGCTACTAACTAGATATGTATCATTTAATGGCTCTGGACCTTGGTTTCTTCATCTGTATTAACTTTGCTGCCATTTGCTTAGCACTGGAATATATTGGAATTTAGGTGAAACAGAGGAGAGCATTCAGAATTAGGTTAAACAGCCTGACCAAGGGCACAGCTAATATATGGTATGGCTGGAATTTGAACAGCAGTGTCCAAGTTCATAATCACTGTGCTTTAGTGTGGACCCTTCCAGCCCCTCAGACTCATCCCTTCTATATTAGCTAGAATTCTCCAGAGAAACAGAACCAATAAAATTTCTCTCCCCCTCTTTTCTCTCTGTATATACAAAGAGGTTTATTATAAGGAATTGGCTCATGTGATTATGGAGACTGGCAAGTCTCAAGATCTGCAGGGTGAGTGGGCAAGCTGGAGACCCAGGAGAGCTGATGGTGGTGTCATTCCAGTCCAAAGGCCAGCAGGCTCAAGACCCAGGAAGAGCATTTGTTTCAGTTTGAATCTGAAGGAAAAAGGCAGTGTTCCAGTTTAAAGGCTGTCAGGCAAGAGGAACTTTCTCTTGCCTTGGGGAGAATCAGCCTTTTTGTTCTATTTAGGCCTTTAGCTGACTGAATGAGGCCCACCATATTAGGGAGGGCAATCTGCTTTACTCACTCTAGTGATTTAAATATTAACTCATCCAAAGACACCCTCACAGAAGCACCCAGAATAATGTTTGACCAAATATCTGGGCAGCTGGCCCAGTCAAGTTTACATAAAATTAACTATCACAGCTTCACATTACAGTTAACCTCTCTGCTTCAACATATTGTGGTTTGTGTATGACTTTTTTCGTTAGTAGCTTTAGGGGTTCTTTGCTAATGCGATGAGTTTATAGGACACTGACCACAAGGCTTTGCTGAGGTGAATTCCAAGAGAGGGATCTATTCTGGAAACATGATTACCTGGAGTAAACAGAAGCATCATATTCAAAGGGAAAGAGTGCCATGTGTAATCAAGGAGGGAATTCAGAGATCAATACCTAATAAGGAGCATAAATAAGAATTGGGTCAGCAATTGCACGAAAAAATATCAGAGGGACTCAGCCAGGAGTCATAACAGAACAACCATGTTGACCACTGGTTTTGAGGGAATGATATGAGGTCTTAAGTAGGAATTGATTCCAAGGGCCAACAACTCTAGCAGTGAAAATCAGGCTGAGATGGGTTGAGGTGAATAGTTCAGGATTTTGTCTGGGAATCGAGCAAAGATATCTGGGACCATTCTATTAGTGTTGGCTATGAAGGGCAGGACAGTTCTGCCAGCTAACAGGCACCAGGCTGGGCAAGGCACACTCTAATATCTCAGCAGATAGCATCAATGATTTCATGGTCCCATTCAATGAGCTTTCATCTATCTTAACCTCTGGCTTCACCTGACACTCTGTACCAATCATTCCATTTCTTATTACTCTATCAGGTGTCCTCACTTCTCTTTCTCTCTATTATTGTTGGCTCTTCATTTTCCATAGCAGATGGGTTGAAGCAGAAAAATTGTGATGCTTAGCAGGTTAAGTTGGACATTTCCCTGAGCCAACAAGCCCTCTGAGAGTTCCATATGTCCATGGAACAGGTCCTGACTGTCCACCATGAAACTTCTGTACTCTTAGCCAAAGGGAAGAGTATCGAAGAGCTCATAATTATACAGCCCTGTACAAATTCTAAAGCACTGTCATACACATGATCTCATTTTATTCTCATAATTCTCTGAGTTATGTATAAAAGTAATCATTATTTTAAATTCCAATTAATATGTGAACATTCTGATTAATTTTCCAGACTCCTGTACTGACCAGATACAAAGGAAACCAATGTCCCATTCCTTCCTTCACATGTTGTCTTAAAAGAACCTGCCCTAGCCAGTTTGGCTCAGCGGATAGAGTGTCGGCCTGGGGACTAAAGGGTCCCAAGTTTGATTCTGGTCAAGGGCATGTACCTTGGTTGTGGGCACATCCTCAGTAGGGGGTGTGCAGGAGGCAGCTGGTTAATGTTTCTCTTTCATTGATGTTTCTAACTCTCTATTCCTCTCCCTTCCTCTCTGTAAAAAAATCAATAAAATATAGTTTAAAAAAATTAAAAGAACCTGATCCAGGCCCTTGAGTTTAACCATCATTTATATATGTATGATTGTTAATTATATATTTCCACTCCCATCTTCTCTCATGCGCTTCAGAATCATATTCCTAGCTTCTTACTGAATACTCTCATCTGAAGGATCAAGGCATCTCAGTTGATTTCCTCTTCTCTTCTCTTCTTACATTTGCAATGAACAATCTCACTAGGAGTCCCATTTACTAAACTAGCGCTGAAAAAAAAAAATCTTAGTTTCATTCTCTCTTTTTTTTGGCTTCTCTTCATCTCTATACTCTCATTTCATGGTGATTTCATCCAAATCTAGAACCTCAAATAGCATCTATGTGTTAATCTATAATAATAAAAGTAAATAATATGCTAATTCGACTGGACGTCCTTCCGGATGAAGCCAGGGCTTCGAGGGAAGCCCGGGTCCTGGGTGCCAGAGGGAAGCCTGTGCTGGCAGCTGGGGGAAGGAAGGCCTACTCTTGCAAGTATTTCATGCATTGGGCCTCTAATAATCTCACATTTACATATTCAGTCCTGATTTATCTCCTGAACTCAGCTTGTATATCCAAGTTTCTACTCAATAACTGCACTGAAATATAAAGCAAATATGGATGTGTAACCTACCATATATGAAGTAGAATTTGTGACTTTTAACTCCAAAATGGCTCCCCTTCCCAGTGTTGCCTATATTAATAAATGGCAGCTAGTTCCTCAGGATGAAAATCTTGTCTTATTTCATTGATCTCTTTCACATACACATCTAACCCTTAACAAAATTGCTCTATTTTCAATACATTTTCTAAGTCTAACCACTTCTCTACCTTCCACGGATGCTACCTTAGTTTAAGCCACCATCGTGTCTTATTTGGGCTATAATAGTAGCCGCTGAATTTGTCTTCTATTTCCTATTTTGCCATGTAGCTGCCACAATAATGCTTTAAAAAGATAAGTCTTCCTCAAAAATGTTTAATGGCTCTTATAACACTTAGAAATGTCTTAACCTACAAGATCAGGCTCCTGGCCACCTCTCCAAACTCATTTCCTAATACCTAGTTATCTCTGTAATGATCACATTGGCCTTGTGTTGTTAATTGTATAATCAAGCTCACTCCTACCTCAGGACCTTGGCATTTTTATTATCTTTACCTGAAACATTGTTTCCCAGACTTCTCATGTCTCACTTTCTCAAATGCTACTCTTTTCAAAGGAGTCTTCTGCAATCTAAACTAGCTAAACCTGCTAATTTCTCTTACCCGGAATTACTTTTTTTCATAGAACTTTTCTCATTTTGAGATTATATGTTTGTTTATATATTTTATCTATAGCTTATTCCAAAGGCAACAATTTTCAATGACATTAGCTTTTCCTTTTGGGTAAATCCTTTTTGTTTCTAAATAATATGCAGACATTGCAAATTCTTGACTTATAAAACAGACTATCATTTAACTTCTTATTATGGTAGATGATAATCAAGCTTTCCTATATCATTTCTTTTTCTTTGAATCATCCTTTGTAATACCAGGACTTGTTAAGTAATCACTCAGCCATTAATATGATGCGGTTAAGTATTTTTCACTGATGAGTTAGTACCACATAATAAATATGCTTCTTTTGAATAATTTTCCACTTTCTTTAGGGAAGATTTAAGAACCTCTATAGAGGAGAAGAGGATGGTTGCTTACCAAGAAACATGAATCACACCAATGTCAGGCTTCTCATCAGCAAATCCAGATGGTAGAGGGCAATGGAATAAGTCTTCAAACATTGGAAGAAAAATAAATTTTAGTCTATACATTTATACCCAGCCAAAATGTTAATAAAGAATGAAGGACAAAATAAAGACATTTCCAAACGTACACAGACTCAGGAGGTTTACTTTTTATGCATTCTGTCTGCTAATAAAAACATTTTCTGAGGATTGTATCTCAGCAAAGACAATAACTCACAGAAGACTCCACAAAATGCAGGAAGACAAGGAATTTAGTAAATATTAGAACTAATGTAGAATTTCTTTCCTAAAATAAAAACTAGGAAGCAAGTATGTAAATGAATCAGTTCAGCCCTTGCCGGTTTGGCTCAGTGGATAGAGCATGGGCCTGTGGACTGAAGGGTCTCGGGACTGATTCCAGTCAAGGGCATGTATCTCAGTTGCAGGCTCCTCCCCAGCCGGGCCTTGGTCGGGCTGCGTGCAGAAGGCAACCAATTGATGTGTTTTCCTCACATCATTATTTCTCTCTGTCTTTCCACTCTCTCTAAAAATCAATGGAAAATCATCCTTGGGTGAGGATTAAATAAATAAATAAGTTTGACTTAAAGTAGTATTTATATAATCGTAATGCTGTAAATGCGATTTATTGATTTTTAAAGTTTACAATCAAGCTGAGGATAAGCACAAAAGATAATGACCTTTACCTAATGGAATCTAAATGTTATGAGGCCTAACATATAAAAGTGGTGGTAGGATTCTCAGAATGTGCTAGTTAAAAGAGGTTGCTGGGGAGGGTTCAAGGTGAACAGGTGTTATTTAATGTAAACACCCCAATTTACTCATTATACATGGTAAAGGTTTAAGAGAATTGGCATAAAGTTGATAGAAGAAAAAATAAAGTTTAATTATATTCTATGGCTATAATAAAGTTATATATATTATAAAATTAGCCAACTGAAAACCAAAAATTAATATGTGTAACAAGGTTTATGTCTTCAAATAAGAGAGAAATAGTCAATTAGATCATGTTCTAATCTTTAAAAGAGAGTTAATACATATTACCTAAAGTTGGCAAATCAAGAAATAGAAGTATATCATTTAAAATTAAAATTATAAACACCAAGAAGAACCTAAAAGTGAAATGTTTAAAGATGGTCACTTTGGGGAAGGATAAAGACTAAAATGCATGATTTTATTAATTTTTTTTCCATGAAACTGTATTAATCTTCTAAAAAAATAAAACAAGAAAAACATGAGAAAAAAATGAATCACCAAATAGAGAATACCAATAAAGAGATTGATATTATTTTAACAAATTGAATAGGAATGAAAGAGAGCTCAGCCGGGACTTGTGTGGGGTCAGCAAAATTGAAACATGGGGCAGCTTTGTATTTTAAGACTATTTTGCTTGTAAGTTATAGAAATCCAACTCATAATAATTTAGGCACAAAGGAAACATAATGGCTCACATAATTAAAAGTCTGGGATCAGGTCTGGCTTCAAGAAAGTTTGGATTTAGGTGTTCAAACAATGTCATTGAAAATTTATCTCTTGTCATCTATGTGTTGACTTCACTCTCAGATAGCTTCCACCAGCTGTGTTCAACAGCAGAAAAAAATGCCACTTTCCCAATAGTGGGAAATTTCTGACTACTTTTTACATTGGCCAGGACTGGGTCATGTGCTCCTTCCATAACCAATCACTGTGGCTAGAAGGCTATTGTGCTCTAATTGGCTAGCCTGGCTCAGAACCATGATAAGTCCCATCCAAAATACATGGACTGGGAGTGGGAGAAGGAGTTCTCTCAAACAAAATTCGGAATGAGCTAAACAAGAAGGGGGATGAATTCTGAACAAGAAAAAAATAACAAATGCTCATTCCAGACAGTGGGCCAGTTGATCAACTGAAGGTGTTTAAAACTTGGGTGGGAAGTCAGAGGCCCAGCAAGGAGCTGAGACTTGAAGGATTAACTAACCTGTGAGAGCAAGTCTGACTGCAGATGCTATTCCAACGGTGTTTCCCTATTGTGTTTCTTGCTAAAGTAGTGCTTCTCAGATTCTGATTTGGGAGGTCTGGGGAAGAGTTCAAGAGTCTGCATTCCTAACAAGCTATGGAAGTGATACTGATGCTGCTGGCTCATGGACCACATTCTGATGTGGGGTTGTGCTGAAGTATCAGGACATCTCCATTCAATCATCTCCAGCTGTGGTGAATTCACCATCTTGATTGCCCCTCTCTTGACATGGTGGGGTTGGAAGGCTCTGAGTGCCCTTAGTAGGCTCTGTCCTGCTATCAGTCACCTCTCTCGGGATAGCATGGGGATGGAGGCAGCCTTTCCATCAGAATAATGGACTTCCCCATTTCTGTACTCCAGGCCTGCACTGGTTTAAAGCATTGGACCAAAGGAGATTCCTGGCTTAGGGTTCAGGAAATATTAGTTAGCAGGCCGATAATCACCATTTTACTCAATAAAGAACCAGAGAGTACTCTACTTCTTGCTACTTATTTATAGCTCTTTGGCTATAAACTAGAGAGTTTTGCCAATCCCCTGATGACTACAGTTTCATGAGTGGGCCATGCTGAGGCCAATTCAAATCAGCAGAACTGCTCGGTTGACCCACAGGTTAATGAGCCATACCAAATGGCTGTTGTTATGATCCACTGAGTTTTGTGGAGGTGTATAATACTGCATTATTGTGACAATAGATTACTAAAAGATTCTGTATATGAACTTGGGCAACTTTTTAATTCCCTCTAAGCCTCTGTTTCCTCTGTAAAATGCTGGTAAATTTACAGAATTATGTGAATAGTAAATGATGAGGAAGGTAAAGAACTTAACAGAATATTCCAATAAATGGCAGAATTAGGACTGCAATTTGACTTTCTACAGCTAGTCTTCAAGAAGCTTTATGGAGAAAGAAACTTTCTGGTAGAATTAAGCAATGGTGTGAGTTACAGAAGAGAGAAACATCTTGTGATTCTGCTTGGTGTCCTATTTTATATTTTCCCTACCAACTTGTAAGGTTTATTTTTCCCTTTTTATAAATGAGGAAACCATGACTCAGAAACATTAGCTGACTTTGTCAGAATCAGACAGCTAATAGAGGAGGCCCTGGAATAAGAAACAACTTAGGTCTTTTCACCCTAATGACCTTGTTCTTTCCTCCAATAAAATCCAGTTCAAACCTTACTGTTTTTATGAAAATATTACATTCAAGACTCCCACTACAGAATAAGAAAATATATGTCATAGCCAAAATTTTCAAAGATTATTTTTTATTTTTTCCATTTGATTTAATATTTCTTTTTTTCTTTCTAGAATGAGTCTCTCCCCCCCTCCACCCCCACCTCCCCCACTGCTGCCTTCAGATCCTTGTAGTTAAAATTCAAGCAGAAGGCAAGTGACTCAGCAAGTTGGATGTTAATCTTGGTGGTTTATTTATTCTTAAAGGACAAAAAATTATCTTAGCATATCTAGAAAGAAGACAATGAAAATGTTAAGGCCTTTATGGGAAAAGCATCTTAGAAACACACAGATTATTTTCTTTCTTTCTTTCTTTCTTTCTTTCTTTCTTTCTTTCTTTCTTTCTTTCTTTCTTTCTTTCTTCAGGGCAGGAGAAGAGGCCCAAGCTTAGAGCAGACTTTAAATGACTTTAACATATTTTTTTACTCACATGGACAAGGTATTATTTCTTCCTGCATTTAATGCCTATAGGAAATCAGGCCTAGAATAGACTTTGTCAAATTTGATCCCTTGCCTCTAAATCTTGGTCTGACTAGACATAGCATTTCTATTTTTAGTCATAGGAACAAAAGACTCAAAACCCATTGTTTCCATTTTGAACCACATGACCTGGATTTGGACGATGTATTGGTCAGAATAGGCAAGATTATACTGCAATAATAAACACCCTCATGTTCATAATGGCTTAACCTAACAAAAATTTATTATTTTTCAAGCTATTTGTCCAGTTATGATAGGCATGGACTTTCTTCATTATAATCACTGACAGCTTTCTACTGATGAGACTCTAGAATGGGCTTCCACGATTGTCAGTGTTGGGAGAAAGGGGGAATCAGCCAAGCCCAGAAACTTAAATGCTTCCACTGGAAGAGACATATGTCACTCCTGCCCATATTTAATTGTGAAAATCAAGTTATCTGGCCTCTCTTACTTTATAGGGTGGGAAAGCAGAGTCCCCAGTGTTCCTGTAGAAGTAGAACTGGAGGTTTTACAAACAGTTCTAATAACCAGCCCAGATGGCCTTTCTGATGGTCAAGTATGGTCCTTGCCTCTCCTGGGCCAATGATGAAATAGGATCCTGGCCAACTCACTTTCTTCTTGGGTTGACTAACTTCTTCCCTTAGAAAAAAACATGCAATATCTTAGAGGTGAACATGTATAAGATGGCCATGAGACATTCATATGGAGATGTCAGGTTGGTAATGGAATGTATGTCTATTTATAAATCTAAGCTAGTGCGTCAGTTAGCTATTACTGTGTAACAAAGCACACCAAAAGTCAGCAGCTTAAAATAATAACTATTTTATTAGTTTATATCTCTTCAGGTTGGTGAATTATCCTGGGCCATGCTGGTAAGTCCTATTTGGTCCCACCTTTCCCAAATACTTCAGTACTCAGCTGTGAGTTGTCTATGTGGCTTTGCTTCTGGGGGTTGGTTAATTGTCAGATAGTATAATGATCTATGTGCTTTTTAAATTCTTTAGTGGGCTTCTTTGAGCTTGCTCACATGATAGAGGGAAGGTTTCAAGATTAAGCAGATGCTTAAGCTAACAATTTCTACACCATCACTTCCCCAGCATTATATTGACCAAAGAAAGTTATAAGACCAGTCCAGATTCAGTGGGCAGAGAAGCAGACTCCACTTAATAATGGGACCACTTGCAAAGTCACATTGCAAAGGGGTATGGACACAGAGGGCCATTACGTGGGCCATCAATGCAATTAATTGACTATAGTACAGGTTATAATTTGAGTCTTCAGCATATAGATATATAAGTGAGAACAAATAAGCTTAACTAAAGAGAAAGTGTAGATAAAGAAGAGTCTTAAGAAACTCCAGCATTTGGCCAATGAAATTGGGACCAGAAAAAATGCCTTAGAAAGTGAAACAGGAAGTAGAAGTTGTAGAGCATGAATAAATGTTTAATAAAATGTTTCTTGGAGGGACAGCCTCATCCGAATGGCAGAACAACTGGAACAACTGAACAATCAGTCGCTATGACATGCGCTGAACATCGGGGGGGGGGGGGGGGGTGGTGGTGGTGCAAAACATGGCCAGTGGTGGCAGCGGTGGGATGGTGGAGCAGATGGTCTGGAATGGGGGCACCAGACCAAGGCAGAGCATGGTCGCTGTCATCGGGGCGAGCCTCTGGTGGTTACTGAAGATTCTTTGCTCCCGTGCACCGAGGTCCCACCCAGCACTCTTGGTGCCATCAGCATGTGTGGGCGGCAGCTGCTGGCCCCAATTTCCCCTCAGGGCTTCTCCACCTCTTCCTGATCCCAAAGGGAGATCAGAGCCGGCAGCCGGCTCTTGCACCCACTGCCGGTGCCCTGCACCAGTTCCTATCGCTTGACGCCATCAGCAGGTGCAAGCAGCGGCTGCCAGCCGTGATCACCCCTGAGGGCTTCTCCACCTACACTTGCTCCTGAGGGGAGATTGGGGCAGCAGTTGCCACTTGCACCTGTTGATGGCACCAGTCCCACTCGCACCCACTGCCAGTGTCCAGTGTCAATCCCAATCACTTGGCGCCATCAGCGGGTGTGAGTGGGTCTGGCACCATCAGTGCATGGGAGTGAGGCAGCAGTGGGAGGGGCGGGGGGGAGCTCAGAGGATGGCCCAAGACTTGCCCCTGTGCCCACCACAGCCTTGTGACCCACAGTTACTTTTAAGGTGCACGAAGTCGTGCGCTGGGCCCCTAGTACTTATATAAAGTTAATAACAAGGTATGACAACTATACAGGTCTTTCTCAAGAGCCCATCACTGAGAATCCTTCAGAAAGATTTTAAAAAGTCAACCTTTTGGTTGGTTACATAGGTGTTTTCAGTTTTTGAAAAAAAATAATCAAATCATATCTTTATTATTTGTGTAATATTCCATGTGCATATTGTATTGCAAAAATGATGTTTAAAAAATGCTCACCTCAACTCTCTGGGTTGATACCTGATAATGATTTAGTTTGATTAAAAACACTAAATGTCTTTTCTTAAGAACTTACTTTTTTATACTAATTTACATATATGTAATATAGTTACATATATTTCTGGACCAAAATTTAGAAAAAGAGGTTTGAGAATAAACAAAATAAATTCTTTCTCCTTATAAACAATTTAATCAAAATGGATTTTTAAAACGTTAAGTAGTTTTGAAAAACAAATATAATCTTTGTCTTCTATCCCAACTTAAATGAACCCACAATATGTAAAAAAGGGACTTTAGTTCTCTGCTTTAGCATACACTGTACTTTATCATAGAACAAAAGAAAATTCAAACAGAGAAATTGCTTTTTGTTATAAATTTATGCTAACAAAAGGTAAGAAGTTTCTTTTGAATAAGGCAATTGAAGAAAAAAGAAACGGAACAGTTAGAAAGAAAAGAAGACCTTGCAGGAATTTAAAGAAAGGTCAGATCAGATAGGAGTGTGCTTGCAAAACTGGAATGGGAACAAATTGGCTGGGTCAAAAAAGAGCAAGTAGCTTTTAGAAAATTGGCTGTAGCAATAATCATAGCATCTAAAGTTGGTTTGGGTGATTTAGGGATGCTGGGGAGGAGGGATGGAAAGAAAGCTCAAATCTTCTTGAAACTTATCTCATACTTTAAGAAAAGTTAAAATAGAAACGGTCCTCATATAATTTATGCAACTAAAGTTTTATTATAAACTATATATTCAAGACCTGTGAGCCTAGTCAATGACTGAACTCTTATAGAGTTGACTAAATTGTCAGGCACTTAAGAGGATGCAGTACAAGGACCCTAATTCAGATAAGGAAACTGAGGCCAGAGTGATTAAATAATTTGCTGAAGGCTATCTAAACTAACAATAAAGGGGTACAGGGCTGGTCTGAGTTAATCACCTCAAAGTCTAAAGAGACAGGCTTGTGTTTTTGTAGATAAACCATGGGAAATTCGACCTTGTGGAAGATACAGATTTTTTTTTTTTTTCATATTGGCCAAGGCCTGTGACTAGAAACAGTGGGAATGCCAAAGGAAGAGTTTTACAATGGGTGCCAATTTCTGTAAGGATGAGTGCAGTAGTTTTTTGTTTTTTTTCCAATGGCCACAAATTCTTTGATACCTCTTCCATTGAGAGCTTGGGTTCTACATTGCCTCTCCTAGATCTGGGCTGGCTTGTAACTGTCATCTTAAGCACAGATTGGGGGATTGAGGAGCAAGAATAGAAGCCAGGCCCCCAGTTCAGAGGCTGTTGCTGTCATACAGAATGATGGCAGCTTGGACTGGAGGGGTGACTCTGGAAATAGAAAGAAGTAAAGAAATTCTAACTATATTTTGGAGGTAGAATTAACTGGACTTGGTTATAGAGTGGATGTGGGAAGTGATGGCTTGAGCAATTAAATGTTGCTAATTTCCCTAGATGGGAAAAACTATGCATAGAAATAACAAGTCTTATTTTAGCCATGTTCCATTTGGGATGACTGTGAGATGTGCTAATTTCTACTGGTGTTTGGATATCCAGTGGACAATTGGACCTACAAACCTGGAGCTCATGGGAGTGATCTGAGCTGGATATAGAACTTCTCTTATGATACAAAAATGAGTTTTTGCAACCTGAATTATTTTTATTTTTGACACAGCTATGCTGGCCTTTCTCCAAACCCATGAATCTCTGTGCTCTTGGACTTCCAAATCACTTCAGATTTGGGCTTCTTCTTGCAAAACCAGGGCCATCTTCCTGAATCTCTGTTTTTGTACCTATGAAGATGTTTTTTAGCTTTCTCCTTTTGTGAACAAAAGCAAAGGCTTACCAGATTTCTGGGCTCTTAGCCACAGCATCAGAAAAAAAAAATAAAGGTCTGTAGCTTATTTAAACACCATACATTTGCAACTTCACAGCAGCCCTGAGTACTGAGACCCAAAGTCTGAGAAAAAGGTAGTGCCTCTCATGAGTTTCGACTGTACAGTTCTGTAACCCAATGTGGTGGATTGCATCCATTTTTCAGTCTATAAAAGCCTTAAGGAATGACTGCTCCTCCAGGTCTATTAATTAACTCCCATTGGACTGTAGTGCTGGCTGGTACCCTGCTCCAAAATTCACATTGTCCATCTCAGAATCGCCATTATTTTCCTATTAGGTCATTTCTAGTCCCTCAAACTTGTTAGCCTGACCCCATTAAGTCACAGTTTTGGAAAGATACACCTGTCTAACTCCTTTCCTCAGAAATCATTTCCATTATTTCTGCAATCTTTGCAATTGGTCCTTGTCATAGAAAATAAAAAGGCTTAAAAGAGTAGAAAAGGATGCTTTCCTCCAAGATACACCACACACCTACATGGATCATTCTGGATTCTTCCTTTAGGAATCTTAACTGTGACATGCCCCACTGATAACATGTTGAGGTAGGTTCTATATGATCAGGCAGGGGGAAGTCAGTGAGATAGTGTCAACAATTTTGTTTTTTAGAAGACTAGGACAAAATTATTACCAGAGGGAAAAGTAGCATCTTTCACAAATAGTTAAGATCATAAGCTCTGGGGACAGACCAATCTGAGTATATAATCCTAGCCTGACTCTTGACTAACTATCTGACCTTGAGCACAACCATTTAATATTTTCATAAAATGCTCTTTTTATCTAGATTGTTGCACTTCTAGCTCATCTTTAAGTCTTAACTGAAATGTTCCTCTGTCTGCTCTCTCACCTAAGGAAACCTTCCCCATCTCTGGCTAATAATATCCTTATTCATTCCTCTATTTCCTTCCTTGTACTCATGATATTATTTATAATTGTCTTATTTACAAAGTTTGTTTGTGTGCTTTTATATTTTTCAGTTGCTACTTTATTCCTAGCTCAGAGTAGGTGCTCAATTAATGGAATGTCTGAACAAGACCAAAATTGCCAGCCAGTCTGGTAAGAAAACTCAATCTGATTATTTGCTGTCCTCTGCTGAGCAGTATTTGATAGAAATATAATGCAAGCCATTTATGTCATTTTAAATTTTCTAGTCATCACATTAAATAAGTTAAAAAAACACAGATGAAATTAATTTTATAATGTGTTCTATTTCACCCAATACATACAACACATTTTAACATATACTCAATAAAAATTATGAATGTAAAAATTATTGAGAAAAATTACATTAACTTTTTTGTAGTAAGTCTTTGAAATCTGGTATTTGATACTTAGAGCACATCTTAATTCAAATGTTAGATTGTCATAGGAAATCCCTGATCTGTATTTCAATTTCAAAAACTTTATAGTTCAAAAAGGAGATTCACATACGGCTACTGTTACAAACAAGCTTAAACATTTTCCAATACTTGAATTAAGCATTTAATGTATGTTTTAATAAATTAAAATGAAATAAAATTTAAAATTCAGTTTCTAATCATGGTAGAGACATTTCAAGTACTTAATGGCCACAAGTGGTCAGTGGCTGGCTACCATACTGCAGCTCTAGACATCTTTGCCAAACTTTTCTCATCGTGTTATCTTATGAAAATGTTTCAGCTTATGTTGTTCCAAAAGGAAGAAGAGGAAGGAACTTGTACACATTCAGTGGTGGTGAATGCCAGATAATTTGGCAAATATTTCCTGAATAACACTTTATAATGAGCTTAAGATGCTGGTTTCCTTGTCCCCATTTCATACATTGGGAAATGGAAAGCTGAGAGAGAGAGAGAAATTGCTGCAAACACATGGCATCTTTCTCTCTCTCAGTGGTATCCAAAAGACAAAAAAGTAAGCACACCTTCAGTTTTCTACCCTGCCCTCCTATCTCATTCTACACATGACCCCAAACACCTGAGAGCACGCTCAACTTCTTCTGCTCAGGTGCAGGCAACACAATACAGGCTTTCTGCTTCCCACTCCTTGTAGAGCAGGGGAAGGCTGGTCACAGGTGAGATTTTATGCCCATGGAATAGAACTAACTTCCCTCCTTCCCCCTTGAAGGGCACTTGAAGCAGTACTCCTCCTTGAAGGTAAGAAGAGCCTTGCCTTGCCTCATAGCCAAAAACTCTCCAGAAAATTAAAATCTTCCCACTGTTCTATGGGGAAGACACTTCGTTGGGTTGGGCTGGCCTCTGGGAGTGTGGAGACCAATTGGACTTCAATCATTTGAAATCTGCATTCTTCAACTTGCACAACACTCCTTCTATCCTCTTTTGGAAAAGATAAATTGTATGTTTAAAACAAGTTTGTGGTGACCAGTCATCATCTGTATTCATGTCCTCAGTTTCTCAAAAGAGTTCAGGTGGTAAAAAATAATTTTGATGACTTTATATGTCGGAGTTTACCAGTTGCCTCTCAATATCCCACTTTCTCTCTTCCTCGGTGACAGAATACCTTATTATTTTTTAAAATATATTATTTTTTGGAGAAGAAGGGAGAGGAAGAGATAGAAACATCAATGATGAGAGAGAATCATTGATCAGCTGCCTCCTGCATGTCCCCTATGTGGGATCAAGCCAGCAACTGGGTATGTGCCCTTGACCAGAATCGAACCCAGGACCCTTCAGTCCATGGGCTGATGCTCTGATGCTCTATCCACTGAGATAAACAGAATATCTTATTTTTATTTGGCACATGCCCCTCCCATGAGGACAAAGACTATACTTTTTAGCTTTTCTGGCAGTTAACCATGATCATGTGACTACATTTTGGGCAATGCAGTGTAAGAAGATATGTGACGTGAGGTGGATGGAGTTTCCTGAAAGAAAAGTCTCTACCCTTCTTCACTTCTTTCTCCAATGCACAGGCTTGAATGCAGAGTTGATGGCTGGAATTTTGGTAGCCAGGTTAGATCAGGTGGTAGAGATCATACAACAAAGATAATGGAGCAACAAGATAAAAGGAACTTGGGTACTTGGTATCATGGGGTGCCAAACCTGTCCTAAGCTATCTAAATCTAGATTCTCTTTATGAAAGAGTGTATAAACATATATGTTCCTTGGGTCACTATTATTTTTCATTTTTTTTGTCACATGCATCTGCATCTAAATTAAGTCCTAAGTGAAACACACACACATTGAAAGTAGAAGACATTTATGGAGGTGAGACTTCTGCAATTTAAAGGGCCCAATAAATAAGACTAAACATGGACTAAAAATTAAATGGGAAGTTTGAGGCCCCACTTGCCATGCTCACTGTGAAGAGGTAGCTGACCTCTAGGCTCATCACCCGTATTTATTCAGGATGCGATATATATCCATTAGGTCCTTAGATTCAGTTTTGTACCTGAGGAGCTCCTTAGCATTTTCCAGAATTTTTATTATTTTATCTTTTTTCCTACTTGATTTCTTTTCTTCCCCTTGTCTCACTCTCACCCACTTTTCTGGGTTCATTTCTACATTAGATTTTCCTGTGTTATTCTTCACAGAGGTGCAGAATGGGACTAATTACCAGGGCGAGTATTTTTCTGGTTAGAGAAGGATGGCACAAGAGTTGAACAGAGAGACAAAAAGCCTGGCTTCCTGGACTGTCAGAAAGTGATGTGGAATGTTGGTCTCATTATCCCAGCCTGTTTAATAATGCACAAAAGACACATGCAAAAAGTGAGTGTGTAGGAAAAAGAGCGAAAGAAGTGCCCAAATTGAAAGAGTGGTTATCCCTGCGGGATGGGGTAGAAGATATAGTACAATTTTTTCTTCTATATATTTTTGAATTATTTGCGGTTTTTCCCTTAGGATGAGAGTATTTCATTCTACAGTTTGAGAAATGGAAATGACAACATTTCCACAGTCAAGAGGTGGTAAAGATTATAAGGTCATAGAAGCCAAGAAATGTTAAACTTTGCCTCCATCTAAAGACATGCACAGGCCAAGACCTCACTTGAAAACCTTTGCTCCTACTGGATCTGCCCTTGGGCCTTTTAGGAGCTTCTCTTCTGTTTAGTCAATACGAGGGAGTTGTTGCTGGGTAAACAGTCGGGGGAGATCTGGGCCAGGCTGGGGCCACCTACAGACTAAATATCCACAGACTTATACCTACATGCTTATGTCAGGTACTGATTCATGAACTCATTTTCACTTTATTATCACACTGTTTTCTGAGCTACCTGAAATACCCAATTCCTCTTAGTGGCAGGTATTTTGCTGTTCTTTCTAAGAACCCATTTCTCTGTATGGCTTCATGGTTATTGGATTATTATTGGAGACTGATTATATTAACAGACAGAGATTTCCATGCCTCTCTTTCTCCACAGCTTTGGTGAGTAACCTTCCACACTGGTCCTGGGCCTCACCATGAGGTGTGTTTGGTTAATGAGACAGTAGCCATCTCATTGAAAGAAAATGCTTGAAAAAGTACATTTGCATTTTTGCTTTTTCTCTTGGACCCTTGCACCATGAAGAGAATGTGCCTGAGCTAGCCTGCTGGAAGGATGTGAGAGATCCATGGAGCAGAGCCAAGTCATCCCAGCTGAGGCCGTCTTAGATCAGCCAGCTGACAGCCAAGCTGGCAGCTCATAGTGGATACCTGCGTAAGCCCTGCCAAGATCAGCCAAAGCTATCCAGACTTGCTGAACTTGCTAGTGGGACCAGAGGCTGATGAAAAATAATAATTGATTGTTCTTTTATGCCACTAAGTTTGGAGGTGGCTTGTTGCATAGCAATAACCAATTGATTCAGTTGCATACTTCCTCCCCCACCGGCCCCCCTCCCACCTCCTTACCACAACCAGCTCTGCAATCTACCATTTATAGAACTATATCAGTTAGTTTTCTCTGTGTAACAAACAATCCCAATTTTTGGGGGCGCTTAAAACACAATCATTTATGCATGATTACTCATGAATCTGTGGGTCAGCTATGGGTTCTGCTGATTTGAGTTGAGCTCATCTGATCTAGTGGGTCTTGCTCATGCATGTGTCATCAACTAGGGGTTTGGAAGGTGAAAGCTGATTTATTTGGGATGATGGGGTCTTTTTTCACATGGTCACACATCATCCAGCAGGCTAGTCTGAGCTTATTCACATGATGGTCAGAGTTCCAGAAGTATGTAATGGTAGCGTGAAAGCACTTTTCAAACCTCTGTTTACATCATGTTTATTCTATCCCATTGACCAAAAGAAAACACGGCCAAGCCCAGAGTCAGTATGGAATAGCACTACCAAAAGATGTAGATACAGAGAGGCATGAAAAATTAGGGCCACTAGTACAACTGATCAACCATAGTGACATCACACAAATCGGTTGGTTTTCCTGAGTCTTAGCTTCTTCCTCCAAAAAAATGGAGACTGATAGTGATAGGTTGAGTTAACCCCTGGTACCTGTGAATGGTACCAGATATAATCGTTAAGATGAGGTCATTAGGGTGAGCCCCAATCCAATATGGCTGGTGTCCTTATAAGAAGAGGAAAACACCATGCGAAAACAGAGACACACAGGGAGAACACCATCTAATGACAAGGGCAGATATTGGCATGATACAGCTGCAAGCCCAGGAGTGCTGAAGATTGACAGCCACAACTAGGAGCTAGGGAGAGGCAAGGAAGAATTCTACCCAGAGTCTCAGAGAGAACATTGTCCTGACAACACCTGGATTTTAGACTTCTAGCCTCCACAACTGTGAGACAATACATTTCTGTTGTTTTAAGCCACGTCATTTGTAGCCTTTTGTTACAGCAGCCCTAGGAAACTAATACAGAGCCTAAGACCTCTGGCATAGCTTTTTTTCAAGGACCAATGAGAACAGAGACTGCTGATGGTTGGGCTCTAGCCTTATCATAGGTAATATATTCTGAGATAAAGCCAATCCCATTTCATATTGGAGGAAGCTCTGGGAGCAGGGATGAGGTTGTACAGCTGCTGCAGCATCATGAGAACTACCTCAGATCTCTGGTTTTAGAGGCCTTGGGGTTCCTAAGGGAGGAAAAAGCCAGCATCCCTTGTCTTGCTGTCAGCCTCCTCTTGGTTAGTGATCAGCTCTCCAGGCTCCTGATAGATACCTGCCTCCACGGATCCCTGAGCATGGAATGGGGCATGCTGGCAGGGCCTGGGATGTTTCCTTTTGCTGAAGGAGAAGCCCTGAGCTCTGATGGCTGGCTTTGTTCCCAAGTAGCTCTAGCTCCGGAAGACAGAGGCTAAAATTAATCTCCCTTACCTTGTGATTTCTATACTGTGTCCTTCATTCAGACTCATTTATTATACAGGGATCTTGGTCTGGGCATTGTTAGAGGCAATAGTAGCTGCTTTTGCAGCCAAACACGCCAGAGAACGGCTCTCCTCTCCTCTCTTGTAGGAAGTCTCATATCTCCCCAGGCATTTTATGGGGCTAAGAACATGAAAGCGCTCCCAGAATGCACCACCAGATTTCTCCCAGAATTCTCCCTGTCGCCTCGCAGCTCCATAACATTGCTCGCTCGGTTCTCTTTGACCAGAGAGGGCTTTCCTACCTTCTCTACCTATACTAGTGGTTCTTAAACTTGGAGAACTTTAAAGTGTGGGTCAGAATAGGGAGAGCACAAAGCTTGAGACAAAAGACCCAAGTTTGAGATTCATATGGAACACTTAATGTGTGTCTTTGAGCAAGTCACTCAACATCTCCTGCACCTTAATATTACTATCAATATTATCTGGTGGAGAGAGTAACTTCATTCTTAGAATCAACTAAGACAGTGAACCTGAAAGTGCTAAATTGTGTAAGTGGCTATTCTATTTAGAAAGAAAAAAATTCATTAATTTATTCCTCCAACTAATAAATATTGGAAGCCTATTTTTTCCCAGATCTCTGCTAGATGCTGAGAATAAGGTAGTGAACAACGTAGTTGAGGTTTCTACCCTCATTGGTCTTATATTCTAGTGCAGGAAATCGGCAACAAAGTAGCAAAAAGTAGGCATAATTGCAAATAAATAGATAATTACATGTTATAATGATTGCTAGAAAGAAAGCCAATATACTAATGAACTGGAGAATAATTGAGAAAAGCCATTTGGACTGCTTATTAAACAACATGACAGAGTTAACATCATCTGAGATTGGAAGGCTCTAATCCTCGATGCCTGGAGTAAAAAAGTAGGCAAGTAGAAGTGTGATAGGGGAAAATGTTTTTTTGTTTGTTTGTTTGTTTTACTATATTTCTATAATATCTTCTGAATTTTCAGTAGATCTATTTGTCTTTCTGTCTTGCTACTCTCTATTCATTGGACAACTTGTATCTACTGGTATATCTTCATGGGAAAGGCAGCCACCCATTAGACAAATGTTGAGGGTCATTGAATTACAAAGGGGGCCTTCTTAAGTCTAAGAAAACAAACATTTAGAAAGCTTGTTTTGGTTGGCAAAAAGAAAAAATAAATTTAAAAATGTTAAGCATTTCCTTTACATATTAAGAGCAACTGGAGTCTGAACACAGGGTTTCACAATAAAGCAGATGTAGAGAGAATTTAGTTTATATTTAAAGAGAAGTTCAATGACGGAAGGGAGAAGATATTTTTCCACCACTAAAAGAGGGGGAGAGAGAGGAACTGAAAGACAAATGGTCAAATATAAATATAATGGTTCTTTTTAGTGGATATAAAAACCTTTTGAAGTATGGTTTTAGGGACATTATTATTGAACCGCAAGCATCCATAATTGCCTGCCTCCTTATTGATGATTTTGTTAGGTGTTCATCATTACCTCACACAGTGCATGTGACTAGAGAAACTGAAGTGCCCTCCAGTTACTGGGGTGGGGCTTAGTCAAAGCAAATTATGGTACTGTAATCTCAACCCTCTTGATGGCAATTGGTTCAGAAATCCAGGCTTTAACCAATCAGGATATGACATTTCTCTGTCCACTCATTTGTTTTGAGTTGGTCCAATCAGACTGAAGGAAAAACCTTTTAATACAAGTTTACAGAGAAGTTTTCTCCTCTCCCCCATTGATGATGAAGAAAGTAGGCTCCCAGTAGTATTTACAGCCAATTCCTTCCCATGTAGGAAACCAGCTTTGGCATTAGACCAGCCGTGGGCAAACTAAGGCCTGCAGGCCGGATCCGGCCCGTTTGAAATGAATAAAACTAAAAAAAAAAAAAAAAAAAAAAAGATTATAAACTCTTTTGAGGTTGTCCATTTTGGGAGGGATCTGAAAAGAGACATTTTCAAAGATGTGTTAATCTAGAGCAGCCGTGGGCAAACTACGGCCTGCAGACCGGATTCGGCCTGTTTGAAATGAATAAAACTAAAAAAAAAAAAAAGACCGTACCCTTTTATGTAATGATGTTTACTTTGAATTTATATTAGTTCACACAAACACTCCATCCATGCTTTTGTTCCGGCCCTCCGTTCAGTTTAAGAACCCATTGTGGCCCTTGAGTCAAAAAGTTCGCCCACCCCTGCATTAGACCAACAATGTGGCTCTCAGAGTGAAGAGACAGAAGGGACTCATGTCTCAGCTGATATTGCTGAGGTCTTGAACCAACCAACTGTAATACTAAACTTTCTGTTTTGTGATATAATTTTATTTCTTGTTTAATCAGAGTTAGGCTTTCTGTTATTAAGAGCTAAAAGCATCCAAGATTATACAATAGTAGAAATACCAGATTGTTTTGGAGGTGTGCCAGAACAGGGGGAAATTTTTCTCACTTTTCCTAGCAAGAACAGACCTTAGGAAAATTTCAAGATTATTATAAGAGTCCTATGCCAACATGGGGAGATGAAGGCAGAAAAGACATGGGCACATGGCATGATGTAGTTAATCATCAAGAAAGCTTATGACACCTGCTTTAGTCTGAAAATGCTTTATAAGGAATTCAGAATTTCCTGGATGACCTAGGAGGTAGGGGACACAGGGACTTGTAAGACAGTTGAGGAAGCTGGGTTGTGACCCCATCAGGGGACTCTTGCAGTAAAGGGTGTGTATATTTTGTAGTAGAGGGCAGCAGGGTGGACCCCTCAGACTAAGGTTGAATGGAAATCATTGCCATGTCCCAGAGGAGAAGTATAACCACTAAGACCCAAAGAGAAGGACAATTCAGTAAGGGCAGACCATGTATTATACAGGACCCATCAGAATTGATTAGAATTTTACCAGGTAAGGTGAGGTATACCTGAACTTGAGTTCATTGGGAATCAGCAGAGATAAGATCGTAAACTTTTTACCTATACCCAAATTACATACTAGAAAAGATGACCAGGCTGTGAAACTCATGGAGAAAGAAGATATATATACAGTATAGTCTTGATAGGGCATCTGGAATTGGAAGTGACTAATCATTTACCCAAATGAGACTAGATTAATCTGAAAGAGACTAAATTAAACTCATTGTGGTATATTATAAAATTTGCCCTAATTCTTTTCCCAGGCTGTATCCATGTCCTTTGTCATGTGACCTCATAACTCCTCTTTCTAACAAGGTAGAGTCTGGGGTAAACTCTATTTCCTCACTCCTGGATCTGGAGTTGGTCGTGTGACTTGCTATAGTGAACAGAATGAAACTGAAGAAATATGTCCTTGTTCTAAGTCTACGTCTCAAAGACCTGTGTGTTTCCATTTCCTTGCACTCAATGTCTGCCATCAACATGAAAACCTGCCCAGAGTTAAGAGTTGTGTGGAGAAGAGCAAAGTCACCCTGGTCATTCCAGCTGAAGTCATCTTAGATCAGCTGACAGCCCATATGTATTCGTTTTCTATTGCCACTACAACAAATTACCACAATTTTAGTGACTTAAAACAATGCACATTTATTGTTACAGATCTGGAGATCATAAGTCTAAAAGGGGTCCACAGTGCTGCATTCCTTCTGGAGACTATAGATCTTTTCCAGCTTTTAGAGGCTGCCCATATTCTTTCATTTATCTTCAAAGCCAACAACATAGCTTCTTCTCTCCTGTGTGACTATCTGCCAATCTCTACTAATAAAAGGGTAATATGTTAATTAGACCAGGAGACCTTCTGGACATCCTTCCGGACAAAGCCATGGTGGCAGGGCTGAGGCAGAGGCGGTTAGGGACGATCAGGACAAGAGGAGAGGGCAGTTGGGGGCGAGCAGGCCAACAGGGGAGGCAGTTGGAGCAATCAGGCTGGCAAGCAGAGTGGTTAAGGGTGATCAGGCAGGCAGGTGAGCGGTTAGGAGCCAGCGGTCCCAGATTGTGAGAGGGATAGGGCCTAAACCGGCAGTCAGACATTCCCTGAAGGGTCCCAGATTGGAGAGGGTGCAGGCTGGGCTGAGGGACACCCCCCAATGCACGAATTTCATGCACCGGGCCACTAGTCTTTTATAAAAGCTTGCCCAGATAATAAAAAATAATCTCTTCATCTCAAATCTATAAATTAATTACACTTGCAAAGTTCCCTCAGCAGTGGTTCAACCTTCCTAATGCTGTGACCTTTAATACAGTTCCTCATGTTGTGGTGACCCCCAACCATAAAATTATTTTCGTTGCTACTTCATAACTGTAATTTTGCTACTGTTATGAATCGTAATGTAAATATCTGATATACTATATGTATTTTCCGATGGTCGCGACCCACAGGTTGAGAACTGCTAAGGTAATATACTCAGGTTCTGGGGATTAGGACATGGATATTTTTGTTACCATTATTCTGTCTACCATTCCAGGTATATGAGGAAGGTAGACCAAGATCATCAGATACAGATGTGAGAGAAATAAATGCTCATTGTTGTGTGTGACTGGGATTTTGAGATCATTTGTGATATGGCATTGTCATATAAATTGATAACTGAAACACAATAGAGATTGAGCTACCTTTAATAGGCAAGTTTCAAATGATATCCTCTCAGTTAAAATGAAAACTACCGTATGAGAACAAAAGAGCAAAGCAAGTTACTTTTCTTTTCTTTTTTCTTTTTTTTCCTTCTACTTTTTTCATTGTAGAAAAAAATAAGAAAAATAAAAAGTACTTCTAATCATATTATTCTGAGATAATTATTATCAATATATTTTTGTGCATATCTATCCAAAAATTTTCAAATATTCAATCCTAAAAATTTCTATTCTGGGACTCTCAGTTGAAGATTGACCTGAACTAAGAAATTTCTCCTTCTACCTTAAACATCTAGAAATACCAAAACAAACATATTGGAAAATAATAAGTAAAAGAAGGTCAGAGTTGGTACATTCTAAAATATTGTCCTGTTTGGAAGAAGAAGATGCAGAATAAACTGAGATTTCTTTAGATTCAACGAAATTCAGAGACAGGAAAAAGAAGCAAAGAAAAATCTCCCCAATGGAATGCACCGAACCAGATGGCAGAGAGAAGTCCAAACATCAGTAATTACAATAATACAAACAGATTATGTAAAAGGCAGAGATAATCAAATTGGTTTTTAAAAAAATCCACCTATCTGCTCCATCAATTTGCTACTTTCCAGAGAGGCACTGAAAGTAGCAAGACTTAGGAAGGTTAAAAACAAATGGATGGAAAAGCTTTTGATGTATCAGGCCAATACTAGAAGTCTGCTGGCCTTGCACATTGCCAATATGGATATGAACAAAGTTACATATACACTGCAGTACTGTTTATACTGGAGACAATTTAAAAATAACCTAAATAGCTATAAAAATGGAAAGGATAAACAGATTATATAATCACATGATGAAATGCTATATAGCAGTCACAATGAATGAATTAGAAGCATATGAATCAGCATAGATTTTTTAAAATGTCGACTGGAAAAAGAAATGAAAAATGTTACATTCAGTCTGATAACATTTGTCCATATAAAAACCCAACTCCCTATATTTCTTATATGTATGTGGCAAAATATAAAAATGTGGACTGGGTTATATAAACCATAGTTATAACAGTCAGTTTGAGAGGGGAAAAGATGAGATGGAGAAATAGAATAAATGAGACATTAGCTTTATCTGTGATATCTAGTTATTTTCATTAAAAATTCTGAAGGGGTTATAATTAATTAATGTTTGTTTCATCATCCTGTCTAATTTTCTGTTCTTAAAAAAAAATCTTAAAGCGCAGTTCCTTAAAACAAAGTGAAAGATATTCTCTGTAAGGTCTCCTTCAGTGCCAAAATTCTGATTCTACTGAAATATCTAATATATAAAGGAGAAGAAAAAGAAATCCATAGTGCTTTGGAACTTGCAGAAAAATATTGAGCATTTTCTACTATACAAAAAATTGGGAAAACCTTAAATGTCTGGAAATAAAATTGACAACTACCTTGGGGGAAATATTAAAGAACTGTTAAATTCATGTTCTTGAAAAATAGTTCATGACATGGCAAAATGATCACAATAAACTATCAAATTACGTAAACAAGGTGCAAAAGTACATATACATATATTTACATATGTGCAGATAAAATTGATCTGCTTTGTGTTTGCTGGCGTTATGGGTAGTATAGCTATATTTTCTACAATAAGCGTGTGTTACATTTAACTTAAATTTATGTTTAATTAAAGGGGTTAGCCCTAGCTGGTTTGGCTCAGTGGATAGAGAGTTGGCTTGCGGACTGAAGGGTCCCAGGTTCGATTCCAGTCAGGGGCACATGCCTGGGTTTCGGGCTCGACCCCCAGAAGAGGGTGTTCAGGAGGCAACTGATCAATGATTCCCTCTCATCATTGATGTTTCTATCTCTCTCTCCCTCTCCCTTCCTCTCAGAAATCAATAAAAATATATTTTAAAAAAAGAAGCCTTTTAAAAAAATAAAAATAAAATAAAGGGGCTGCTTTCATTGCAATCATGTAAACATAAACATTATGTAGTTAAAAATAATAAAAAGACTGCCTTTTTAAAAAATGTACTAAGTGGAAAGTGTTAATATTCCAGCTCATTAGAAATGATTCAGATTCGAGTGTTATTACGTCATTTTCTGCCTCTACCTTTTCACCTACGGACCCATTGGTTGTGGATTCAGGACAGAGAAAGATAAACTGGCTGATTAAGACAGTTGACGAACCCCAATGTGGCATGTACAGTCCGCACTGCACTCACCTGCCACCAGGATAAGAGGGATATGGGCCAGTATAGACATGTTTATCTGACAGAGATGTAGATGGTTTTGGAGACTGATAACTGCCTGTCTCACCGAACATTGTCATCCAGACCACTGGGGGCAGCACGGCATTCGGCCCACGGAGTGCCTCCTCCTGGCTAAGAATCGTACTGTTTCTGGCCTCGGAATAGGCTTTTCTCAGGCCAGTCTTCCTCTCTGGTTTATATCCCGCCCCACTCAAGATTTTTTTTTTTTTCCCACTCAAGATTTTGACATGGGTGCAAAGAATGTTATTTTCAGTCAAGGGAAACCGCTTGCTGAGTTTGATGACGCCTCAGCAATCCTGAATAGCAAGCCTGGAACGCTGAGGGCCCAGGAGGTACCGAGGTGAGGCCCCAGTGAAGTTTGGATGTAGGTGATCAACATATTTCAGACAAGAACTCAGTGTGTGGACTGACAACCTTTCTCCATCTCACAGCACAGATGGTCCCAGGAACCAGTGAAAACGGGTGAAGAGAGGAATCCTGTTTTCTGGCACATAGGTGGCAACCTCAACGTGGTTTGCTCCATTGCTATTGATGGCATTTTGGACACTGGTATGTAGATAACAAACAGTATTTCGTGTCTTCATCCTAATAAGCCAGCAGAAAACAAACAGATAACAAGCTGCATTTGGCACCACCCTGCCACTTGGAAACTGGCTTCTGCTTCAGAGGAATTGTCTGAATCACTAAGAGGTTGGCTTGTCCCAGGCTTATCACTAGTTCTAGCTCTTTAAAAACTATCAGCATTTCTTTTTGTCCTTTAGGGACTACGTTTCTTAAATTTGCATGATTAGTACACAGAGGTACAGAGGACTTTGGGGTTGAAACAAAGCTTGGCTGATTTGCTGCATTTCCTGGGGCCACAGCTTGGGCTGGAAATGAGACTCTGTGCCCAGGAATAGTAGAAAGGGGCACCTGTTCAGTGTCCTGCTTCGGCCTCTCAGCCAAGCATCTCTGTGGATACCTGCCAGACTGTTAATTGGTGCCCTCAGAGGGTCCAGCAGCACATGCCCAGAGGCTCTGGCAATTCTTTATTTTTTTAAATATATTTTTATTGATTTCAGAGAAGAAGAGAGAGGAAGAGAGAGACAGAAACATCAATAATGAGAGGGAATCATCGATTGGCTGCCTCCCACATGCCCCCCACTGGGGACCAAGCTTGCAATCCGGGCATATGCCCCTGACCAGAATCAAACCTGAGACCCCTGAGTCCGCAGGCCAATGCTCTATACACTGAGCCAAACCAGCCAGGGCTCTGGCAATTCTTAAGAAAGGACACATTTACCATGCACCTTGTTAAGGCTGACAGCAAGGTTCTTGTTGGAACATCATTATTTCTTCCCTAAGCATTTAAATCATCTTTCTACTGGAAGACTAGATGTTTGGTCTCCTGCAACATGCTGGACTGCTCAGTATAAGTCATGAAGCTTTATCCTTGGGCACAGATGCACATCACGTGCTGGAAACAGCAACCACAAAGCAACCAATCAGTTAAGAGGCTGTCGAGTAGGGACCAATCTTGTTCTCTGTGGTTAAGTCTTTAGTATAAGTTTCCTCAAAGATGTATACAGAGGCTTCTCACTGTGTGTGACCCAGAAAACATAGGTCACATCCTCTCCAGATACTTCTCCCAAGTTTCCTGGTAAGAACAACAGTTTCTCCCTCTCTTCCCACATATCCCTTTGGGTGTCATGTGACTCACCAATTCCTGATTTCAGACTCTCCAGTATGCCTTCCCACCATGCTGAACATGGGAACTCCCTAGCCAACAGCCAGTCAATTCCAGAAACAAAGCAGTTTAGCTGACCAGAGCTGACTGCAGATACATAAGTGAGCCCAGATGACAGCAGAAGAACCATCCAGTAGACCATAACTCCAATTGCTGATTTATTGCTGAGCCAAATAAATCATTTTTTAGCCATCAAGTTGAGGGGTAATTTGTTATGCAGCAATTGCTAGCTGATATAACTTTCAAAGAAAAAAAAATCCAGTGAGTCAATTACTCTTTATTCACTTGTACCTGCAGACATGGGGCCTGTTTTTCAGGGAACTTTCCTTGACCAAGAAAGCATCGAGTGCATTGTCTTGATGATCTGTTGCCTGCTTTTGTTTGGCCATATAACTTTTTGTGTTATTGTTAAACTGGCTACTTAAAAAACCTCTAAGGACCTGGCTAAAATTTAGTCCAGACATTATCCCTGTAGCCTATTCATTTATGCCTCAAGCTCTTTCTTATTTAGCTAAGACTGAGCTACTCCTGATGTTCACTGAAGGAAATAATGAAGCAAGATGTGTCTGCCTTTCATGTCTGCAGCCCTCTCCTCTGAGAACTACCGTCCTTGAGGGTGGACTGCATCCTCCCGCTGTCTTTGGATCCATTCACCATGAACACCGAAACTCACTTTTTTGGTGACCCTTCAGATCAGAACTCTGTTCTCTACATTTCAAGGTAACACCTGGTTATGTAACAGATTAATTCTGCTATAAGGTAGCTCCTCATAGAAAACTCAGCTCAGATTGGCTGAGGGGGTTTGTTTCTGTTACTGAAGGGTATCTGGCTTCACACATGTTTTTTATTTTTTATTGTTTAAAGTATTAAAAATAGTAGTACACATGTCTCCCCCGCCACACACACACACATGGTTTTAATTAGGTTTCAAGTCTTTTTTGTTCCATCAGTAACCTCTCTTTTCCTCGGTGTTGTCTTAATTTACAGGCGGTTTTCTCCTTGTGGTGACAAAAATGGCCGCTGGGAGCCCAAGACTCCCACGTTTTCTGCTGAATAACTGCCGCCCAAAGATACATTTCCCTTCCCGGTAGTTTCATCAGAAGTCTGGAGGCAGATTCTCGTTGGATCTCCTTGTACATAAACTGGTAACCTGCTGGCCCCCGGTGAAAAGTGTGGTGTGGGAGGTGATGGTGGGGTTAACGTCACTCAATCCAGAGAGAATGAGGTTTTCGAAGTAACATTGGGTGCTGTTACTAGAAAGGAGAACAGAAGTGGGCAGGCAAAACCAGCCGTTACCAGGGAAGCAGGGGGTTTTCAATCTTTGTGTACATTATGGCCACCTGGGAGAACTTCTAGACAATACCTGCAGAAGTAGGGATTTATTTGGTCAGAGGTGTGGCCTGGGCATCAGTATTAGTTCAAACTCTCCAGGTGGTTCTAGAGCAGCCACGGCAGAGAATCTCAGCATTAGGGATATTAATAGTGAAGTAAGCCTTAACCCCGGGGAATGCCTTGGAAGGCCATGGGTCATGTGACAGACTGCATCTCTTAGGCAGGGACACTGGAGAAAGCTGGGAGTCAGTGTGATGCAGTAGCTGTGGCAGCAGACTGGGGTGGGCAGACCGGAAGCTCCAATTATCCCCCATTCTAAGTATGCTAGCTACCCCCTTCTGTGTGTACAAGCTGCCAACCCTGATAGCTTTTAGAATTCAATTTTGAGAAACTGTTTGCTCCAGAACGCCAAAAATATCCACTATGACACCCCCAGTTACAGAATGAAAGGTATAAGGTTAGCTACCCTCTCCTCCAAGGTCAAGTGTAGAGACCCTTGGGGGATCCCTGGCATCATTATGCCTGATGAGCCCACACCTGACTCCCCTGAATCCATCAGAGGGGTGGGAACAACCATTTCCTTCTTTGCTACTGCAGTGTTTTCTTCCAGCTGGTTGTAGGAGGCAGATGCTCCTCATCTTGCTAGCGAGGAAAAGTTCTGGCCAATCACAAGAAGCCAACTGGAGACTGCAAATGTGGGCATGAGATGGCAAAATCTGTTTTTGGAGCTGCAAGAGACACCCCTCTCAGTGCAGAGCTGCCCCAGAAAGCTCGTTTTTCAGGCAGGCGCTGGCAGCGGCTCACAGCCCAGGGGTGGGTGGGGGTGTCAGAAGCTGCTGGCTGCCTGGATCTCTGCACCCAGAATTCCACATCTTCCATTACCAGGGTCCAGGCCCTGAACAAACACAAGGTGGGGCTTCCCCCAAAAGTTCCCTTTTGGAGAAACCAGCAGGGGAGAATGCTCAGGGACAGGCAGGGGCTGCAGTAGGCAAGATAAAGGATTGGTCCAATCCCTAACATGGATTCCTGCCCTGTCTTCCTGGGGCCTGTGACAGAGCCTCCCTGAATCTCAGTTTCCTCCACTGTAAAATGGGGTTCTGGCTACCGGCTGAGAGTCCTCCAGGCTCTGCAAATTCTGAGGTTTTGATAAGAAAGGGTGGGGCCGCTGCTTTGCTTTGGGGCCAACTGGTCTTTTGAAGCCAACGGAGAGTTGATGACCCCCCTCATTTTGTTTTAATTTTAAAATGTCTTTATTCACAATAATCACGTTGTTCATTCCTCTTTGCCCTCCTCCTCTTTGGCTTCCTGGACACTGTTCACCTTGACACTTCCTCAGCCCACCAAGTTGTGGCTTTCCCTCTTGTTTGCCTCATGCTATTGGTGGTTTGAAAACAAATATAAGCACCCTCATTTTTGAGTGCAAGAGACACCCCCTTTTCTTCTTGTCCTCAGCCCCCCATTATTGTCATTCTAGGAGCATACACACTGGGGAGGATGCCCGGCGTGTGTGAGGGGCAGCCAAGCCCCCATCTCCTTCCTAGGGCTTTCATTCCGGTGCATTACACACTGAGGCTTATTCTGCACTTAGCAGATATGGAGGCTGAGCTCCCTTCCGTTTTTTTGTGTTTTTTTTTTGTTCTTTTCTCCTACCCTGTCTCCCTCCTCCCCGTCCTCCCCCTTCCTTCCATTGCGACTGACTGATCCCCCAAGTCACGATGATGTGCCAGGCAGTGTGCCAAGCGCCAGGGCCCCCGACTTCATCAAGGGGTGGATTAGAAAGCTCCGCTCTGAAGGAGTCTCCAGGGGGCAGACGTGGAAATAAACAAACAGGGACCACCCAGCGCCCCGAGGGCTCCCGGGGAAATGAGCACCGGCTGTTTGGAAAGCCCGCAGGAGGACCCTGACCCAGGGGATGCCTGGCGGGCGCCCCGCGCCCCTGGAACAGATTGCGGGGGGGAGAAGGGTGCGGGGGAGGAGGCACAGCTACAGACAGCCCGCCAGCCCGCAGCCCCTCCCGCGCCACAGTGAGTCAGGATCCCCGCCTCCCAGCCCGCGTCCGCGGACGAATCAGCGACACGCAACTCACTGCGGCAGAGCCTGCCCGCCCACGCCCGCCCCGCCTCCCCCCTCCTGCTCCCCGCGCTCCTGCCCTCGCCTGTCGCTCGCCCGGGTCTGGCTCCCGACCTTCCGTCCGAAGCACCGAGCACGGCGCAGGAGCCAGGCCCCGCGGTGCGGTGCCCTCCCTGCTGAAGGGAGGCGAGGGCCCAGACGCAGTGTTCCTTTGCGTCAGGAATGGTGCGCAGGGATCGGGGAGAAACAGAAATGGTGAGACATGACTCAGGGTTCTTGAAGCGGCTAAGACACAGCTGTGCAGAGAGAGAGAGGTGGGAGGCCAGAAGCCTGGGGAGTCTCCACGTCTCAAGCACGGGGGCCCTGCTCCAACCCTTAGCTTGAAATTCTACAGGCAAGTAAGAAATGGAGTTATAACCTACAGCTCTGCAAATATCAAACTGATGTATTCGGATGCATTCACACCAAGCATGCGACCCAGAAAAAGGAGATAAGATCCCCAAACCTTGGGCATCCAAAGAACACTCACTCTGCTGGGCAAGGGCCAAGGGCTTTTAACCCCATGGCCTTCCTAGATGACCTTTTGGGAAAAAGGGCTGGTTGGTGGCTGGAGGGGAATGACAAGCAGCAGCCAAAGGCTCCATCTTGGAAAAGCCACCTTGAGCTCCAGGGCCTGCTGATGGGGTCACCAGGTTCCACAGGAACTCCTGCTGTCCTTCCCAAACAGGCTGGTGGTGAAGAAATGGCGCCGCCCTGGGCCTCTTGAATGAAAGAGCTACCTCAAGCCCAGATGCGGTTTGTCTGAGATGGGCTTGATTTGTTCAGTAAAGCATATGACTTGGGATCTCAGAGGATGAAAGGACCGTGGGAAGCCCTCATTGTTTCTCTTGTCCATACCAGTTCGCTTCCAGATGAGGAAAAGGCTGTCCTTTCTTCATAGAGAAGCCCAAGTCATGCTCCTGGAATCCAAGTCAGTTGATACTACCTACTCAGATCCCTCCAGTGACTTCCCATTCCAAGTCATAACCAGGCCTAAAAAATCCCTTCCACAATGGGTCCCCTTATTTCTCTCCTCCTCCCCTTCTACTTTCTCCCCTCTCTCCCTGTTCCTTGAACACACCCTACCTCAGGACCTTTCCACATGCTGTCCCCTGCACCTGGAACTCTCTTCCCCCAGATGTTTATTTCCCTTTACTTTTCTCAAAAGACCATCGAATCCAAAATAGCATCTTGTCCATAGCACCTCTCCTCCCTTCTTTGCAAACCTATTTACTGTTTCGTGTCCTCATTATGTGTTTATCATATATCTTCCCTAGAATGTGAGTTCCCTGAGGGCAAGAACTTTGTCTTTGTGGGCTGATTATAGGTGCTCAATATATATTTCTGGAAAGAATGAGGTCAGGATAGGCCAAGGAATTTGCTCAACATCACAGTGGGTTAATGGAACCCCCAGGAACTGAACCCCCATTACCTTCTCCTAACCCAGACATTTTCTAGTATCTCATGCTCAAGGTAGCTCTTTGGAAATGACCTCAGGATGAAATCAGACTGGACAATGGCCGCCAAGAAAGCTGGGCACCTTTCAAGATGCAGTTTTTTAGGGTCCTCCAAAAGCCCAAATGCCCCATTATTCACATTCTGGAATGTGAATATTTATCAAAGTAGTAAGCTCCAATAGATGTTGACAGTTAGTGCATGATGTGTGCCAACCTTTGGTCTTTCCTGATATTTCTTCTTTAGTCACCTTTGAAGGCTTGGCTGGAAGCCGAGGTTTATCGTTTAGGATCTATTTACTGAAGCTCATTCTATTCATTAAGCCTGGAGATATTTTTGGAGGAGTAAGTCCTGCCAACTGAACCCAGTATCAGATCTGTATTGAGGTGTTGAAACAGGGCAATTGGTCCTTTGGGCAAAGATGGCCATGCTAAGTGATTCATGTGGCCATTTTTTGTTCCTTTTCTTAGCAGTTATTTATTTTCTCATCTGAGTTTGAATATTCTAAAGGATGTCTGAGAATTTCCATAGTGATAGTACTTTTTAAAATAGCATGATAAAAAAATAATAACTCCCAGAGTTGGAGGCAGGAAAACTGGGTTTCTGTCTTGATTGCTTTATATACAGACTCCGTGACTCTCTTTGGATTCCAGGTCCTCATGTGAACAGGTAGGACTCTACTTTCTTCCTGGAGCACTGTGGCGAGGGTCAAATGAGGTAGCATGAAATAAAGTGCTTTGTAGGTGCTACAGCTCGAGTGACAAGCATGCTACTCTTAGAAAAATATTATGAGGGAAATTGAGAATGAAAGTTCATGTTTTGGAGGGCAGCCAGGGAGGGGGCTATTGTAGAAAATACAGTGCATTGGGGCACATTAAGAAAGGGCTTAAGAGCTAAAATGGAAAATTTACAGGTATCAAGAGTCAAGTCTGAAATGACCTAGGGACTCAGGGGAAATGTGGTCAGTGAAGACACTGTGATGACTGAATCATAAGGCTGAGAGTTGGAGTGACCAGACAAATAGATGACATTTGATCAAACAGATAAAACAGAGTGGAAGGATAGAGGGAAGGGTAGGACTGGTGCTGGTTCCTGTCTTCCTCTGTTCTTTCATTTAGGATTACAGCTGGCTCTTCATAACCCTGGGTTCTGCATCCTTGGGTTCAAGCAACCTCAGATCAAAAGTATTCCAAAAAATGCTACATTTTTGCTGACGTGTATACTGTGTAGTTAGACCTAGGATGGTTGTGTCTGTACTGAACATGTACAGGCATTTCCTTCTTGTCATTATTTCCTAAACAATACAATATAGCAACTATTTACATAGTGTTTACATTGATACAACACATCAAATATTATAAGTAATCTAGAGATGATTAAAAGTATACAGGAAGTGGTGTGCAGATTATGTATAAATAGTACCTCATCTATATATATAAAAGGCTAATATGCAAAGTGTCCCCATGGGAATTCAACTGGAAGACTGGGAATTCTATTGCTCACTATGACATGTGCTGACCACCAGGGGGTGGCACAGAACAAAGGGAGGCCCTGGCTAGCACCCGGAAGGCTCTGATTGGCTCTGATCACTGGCCAGGCCTAGGGACCCTACCCATGTATGAAATTTCGTGCACTGGGCCTCTAGTTTTATATAAGGGACTTGAGCATTCTGATTTTGGTATCCATAGAGGGTCCTGGAACCAATCTACAGCAGATACTGAAGAATGACTGACTTACTGAATGCTGATCAGGTGTTAGGCATAGTCTCTTCATTGTCTCTAGGAAACTGCCCCCAGAAAACTGTTGAATAGCCAAGTCCACCTTCTTATAAGTGGGCTGGTATTGGAGCATGAATTATTACCCTAATTTTATAGATGCAGAACTGCTCCCACACCCAGCTTGGAATGTTGAATAAAGAACTAGGTGGTTTGAACCCCCTAAACACCTAGAAAAGCATGTAATTTTCTACAGCTGGAAACTTGTAGGTTTCTAGGGAGGCAGAAAAAAATGTTTTTTCTAGTGCTTTGGAGATTAGGTTACATCCTACAAAGCAGAAATGGCAGAATCAGGCCAAGTGAAATATCTACTCTTTTTTTTTTTTCATTTCCTTAATCTCTTGGTTAAGAGGTTTTTATTTTTTTAAATTTAAATGTTTATTTTTCAATTGCACTGTTCTTTCACAAAATACCTACTCTTACCCTTTTATTATCAACTAAGGGCCCAGTACACGAATTCATACACCTTAAAAGGAACTGTGGGCTGCGAGGCTGCAGTGGGCACACGGGCCGGTCTCAGCCCATCCTCCACATCCCCGCTCAGCCCCTCTCACTGCAGCCCCCCAGCCCCCTATCTGCTGGCAGCCCTGCTCCCACTGCCGCTGCTCCCATGCACTGATGGTGCTGGCCCCGCTTGCACTCACTGACGACGTGGAGTTATTGGGGCTGGCACCAGCAGCAGGTGCAAGTGGGGCTGGTGCTGTCAGTGGGTGGGAACAATGTCTGCTGCCTTGATTGCCCCTCAGGAGCAGGGGGAGGTGGAGAAGCCCTCAGGGGCCATCGGAACTGGCAGAGGGTGCGAGTGGGGCTGTCTCCGGCAGCAGGTGCAAGTGCTGGGTGGGACTGTGGTGTGTGGGAGTATAGAATTTTCAGTAACCACCAGAGGCTCACCCCAATGACCTCAACCAGTACTCTGCCTTAGTCTGGTGCCCCCACTGACCTGCTCCACCATTCCACCTGTTGCTGACACCCACCATGTCCCGCGTGCACCCCCTGGTGGTCAGCACACGTCATAGCGACCGGCTGTTCGGTTGTTCTGCCATTCGGTCTATTTGCATATTAGCCTTTTATTATATAGGATAACCTATTCTATGTTTTCTACCAGTTGCCTGCCTCTGGGTTGTCTGTTTTAATTAATAAGCCACTAGAGTAGTGGTTCTCAACCTTCTGGCCCTTTAAATACAGTTCCTCATCTTGTGACCCAACCATAAAATTATTTTTGTTGCTACTTCATAACTGTAATGCTGCTACTGTTATGAATCATAATGTAAATATCTGATATGCAGGATGGTCTTAGGCGACCCCTGTGAAAGGGTCATTCGACCGCCAAAGGGGTCATGACCCACAGGTTGAGAACCGCTGCACTAGAGGATGGGAAATCTGTCTTCCTAGCACACCAAACATCAAGTCAGTATATAAGGAAGCTCATAGAAAGTATTCTCTAATGACAATGCATTTTCACTAACATACTAACTACAAAAATAGACTTCAATGCCTAAAGTTTTCAGTCTTCATTGAATATTCATCTGGCACTTACAGTATTCTCCCTTGTTAGATGTACCTTTACCTACCTTATTTTTACCATTATTTTTACTAATAGCTCTTCATAACTCTATGATGATACAAATCCTGATATTGAAACCCCTGATAAGAGGTGCCTGGAAGGGAAAAAAAAAGTAATGACAACAAAACCTGGCCCCATTTGTATTGAATGGGAAGATGAAAATAGGGTATCAGTCAGCTAGTGTTATATGACAAATCTGTCCAAACTCAGTAGTTTCAAATAATGTGGTTTTCTTTCCTTGCTTATATATCAGTGATTGGATCATCTAAATTGGGTTCAGATGGACTTGGCTTAAAGCTGCAGAGTGGGTCTATATCTGTACACAGGCCTTTTTACTTGGTACAGCAAGCCAATTTGCGTGGATAACCAGAGCATAAAAGTGCGCACCCAAGCCCTAACTGGTTTGGCTCAGTGGATAGAGCTTCGGCCTGCGGACTGAAGGGTCCCAGGTTCGATTCCAGTCAAGGGCATATACCTTGGTTGCAGGCACATCCTCGGTAGAGAGTGTGCAGGAGACAGCTGAATTGATGTTTCTCTCTCATCAATGTTTCTAACTCTCTATCTCTCTCCCTTTCTCTCTGTAAAAAAATCAATAAAATATATTTTTTAAAAAAAGTGCGTACCCAACTAAGTAAGTTTATGTCAAGACTTTGTTGCATCATGCTTACTAACATTTCATAAAGCAAGTCACATTATCTCCTCCATTATCAATGAAGAAGGGGAAAATATTCTGCCTCTAGTAGGAGGAATTGAAAAGGTCATGGTTACAAGGAAAGGTGAAGCGCTAGTATCAAATAATGCATAAATTAGAATTTAGTTTCTGTATTTGGGACATTCCCAGAATATGGGAATATATCTTTATTCCACCCCCTGATGTTCTATCTCATTAGAATCAGTTAATCTATGGATTAGGCTGCTTCAGCAGTAATTGGAATTATTCCCCAGTGAAGGCCTTTTGGCTGTTTATTAATTGGTAAATGCTAAATCAGACACATTGCTAGACATAGAACCAAAGAATGTTGTGTTCAAGTCTCAGTAGCACCACTTACTATAATCTGTGTGTCTTTGAGTGGTCACTGAACCTCTCTGAGCCTCCATTTCTTCATCTATAAGATGAGGGTAATAATTCATGTTTTATGTATCTCATAGGGTTATTAAAAAGGTCAAATTAAGTGAGATCATGTGTTTGAGAGTGTTCTGCAAACTGAAAATAACTGTACATTCAGGGTAGTATTATTGTTAAAACCTTCTGACAGCTACTGTTTGTAACGAAGATTTTTGGAAGTCCAGGTTCTTATCTAATTTCACTGATTTAGTGACTTTCATTATTGTTATTGTGCCCCCTAAAACTTTGTTCCTGAGGTAGCCAGAACAAAGTATGCATAGTTTGAGTTGGGGGGTGGGATTGTCAAGGTGGAATTACCAGGAAAGGGCAATGGAAAGAGGTGGTAAAGTCAAGAAGAAATTCCACCCACTTCTTGTTCTGAGGAATGCCAGTTCTCCCATCAGTGGCCTTTCTAGGGTCTCAGAGCATAGGATTCTGAAGTCAACATCTTTTGTTGGTGTTTTAACTTTTCCTCCTGGTTATTTTCCAGTTTCTGTGGAGGTTGGAACATGCTGTGGAAGCTAATGCCAACAGATACAGAATAAGGCACAACTTTGAACAGTGCCTTGTGGTTTCCTTTGCTTTGCTTTCATTTTAGCCATAAAATTCTTGATTTTCATGAATGCAGTTAAAAATACATACTTATTGCCTTAGCCGGTTTGGCTCAGTGGATGGAGCATCGGCCTGCGGACCGAAAGGTCCCAGGTTCAATTCTGGTCAAGGACACATGCCCAGGTTGTGGGCTCGATTCCCAGTGTGAGGCGTGCAGGAGGCAGCCAATCAATGATTCTCTCATCATTGATGTTTCTCTCTCTCTCTCTCCTTCTCCCTTCCTCTCTGAAATAAATAAAAATATATGTATTTTTTAAAAATACATACTTATTTAACAACCTTAGCTGTCTGCATTATGCATATTCATATCTGGAATGCCATCTGTTCTATCCCTTGGAGTGAGTTGGTTTCTAGGTGTACGCCATCCAACCTCATCCAGGAGGTGGCCTGGGAGTCCATATGGCTTTTGGCATTTCTCTGGCCACACCAGCACCTGGGCTCAGGCCCAGGAAGTGGTTCGAGATTAGGGATGAGCATCACACCAAATGGACTCAGGTTGGATCTTAAGTATGATCTGACTTTTCTGGCTGTAACTGAAGGGAGAAGGAAAGGCCAAGGGATATTTTTTGTGGTTTCCCAGTGATGAAACTCATTACTGGGAGGTTTTCTCCTCAATGAAGCTATTTAAGAAAGGCCTACATCTCAGGCTTTCTAAGAAATATCCCACAATCACACATCACATTCAAGGTAGGTTATAGGGTCAAAATGTGAACTTAAGGTAAAACAAACAAGCAAGTGAAACAAAAACTCAAACTAAACCAAAATTAATGGTGGGGCAGTGGATGGAATCAAGATCCCTTAATTTCAATCCCAACTTGGTCTCTAACTAGCTATGAAGTCTTGATTTGTGCCTCAGTTTCCTCATCTGTGACAGGCGTGAATTGGAACAGATGCCCTCATAGGTCCACCCAGCTTTGTCATCTAAGACCTTCATGCCTTTCCTGGCCGTATTGGTAAAAATGAAGAGGTTAAACCATTTTTCTCCAAAGGTGCTAACTTTTTTATATCATGATTGCAATTTCTAACAAGAGTGAAATGGAATTGCACTGGGCTCCATGCAAGCCCTGGTGGCCATATGGGTTCTTTGGCAGGAATTTAGGATTAGAAGATGGAAAGGAACACAGAAGAGACATGGACCGTTTCCCATTGGCATTGAAGTGAATGTTTGGTTTGAAATGCCCCAAATAAAAATAAAACAAAGGAGTCCGCATGTTAACACTTTTCACATAAATAATAGACAACATCCCATTAGTGAGGCTAGTCAGAGAATGCATTATTTAAAAGTGCATTTCTCACCTGTCAGGTACCATTTGGAATGCAAATGCATGTTTCTGGCAAAGCCCCATGCCGGGCGATGTTTTTCTTAGCATAGAGGGTTTAGGAACTGGGGGAGAGACTATGCAGAGGAGGGAGTGTATTCAGAGGTTAAACATGTCTGTGTTGCTCATCTTTCAAGACCACCAATTGATAACCTCAGTGACTTCAATTCTTCCAATGGAAGAATCTAGACAGCTCACTGCCACTGCTTGAGCCCAAGGATCAGTGACCATCCTCTGCACCTTGGAGTGTTTGTGTCTTTACTTCTCTTTCTCTCCTAAAGTCTTCTATCTGGTACACCACCCTCTGTTTGGCCAGCACTAATAGGAAATAACACACTGGCTTATAGGCTTTTGAATTCACAGCTTCTTTCTAGACTGAGTCTATGCCAAAAGGGTCCTTGTATACATCAGTCTGTTTGGGGGTGGAAAGATGAAAATTATGTAAGCTGGATAACTTGTGAAGTGCGTTTTTAAAGTTATAAGTAGATGTTACGTGTGAATTTCTGCAGACCAGTGTAGCCTTCGTTTGCTGCTCTGTGAAACGGTGTCTCAGCATGCAAAGACACAGTGCAAGTAATTTACTTAGAAGGTGATGCCAAAAGCCCACAGAGAAGTGAGGAAGTGAGACAGGGAAAGGCAGGCACGAGTCTTTGCCAGAAACCTTTTCAAACAAATTAGGCTCAATCCCACGGGGGAACTCTGAGAACCCAGATAGAGAACATATCTCAGAGTTATCCCGAGGGATCGAGGAAGCTGGAGTATTTATCTATGAGCCCCTGCCAGTCATTGGTTGAAGGCTTTCTCAGAGGGATATTAATGACCATTTGTACTAATATTGTACTAAAGCAGAAGCACTAGAGTAAGCCCTCAGAAGTAGGCATTCAGGAAGGAGAGCATTACAATGGTAATATCTGGAGGGATATGGGCCTGCACTTGCTACAAATGGACACCGCAAGGAGACTGCATATAACAAATAGGTAAATGTAGATTAAGGTATTAGAATGCCCCACTCAAAGTTAAATAATAAAGGAGTGATAACCATTTAAAACGGAAATGTCTGAAGATTGGGGTGCCTCAGGTAAAGCTTGGTCTAGGCCCGTGGTCGGCAAACTGCAGCTCGTGAGCCACATGTGGCTCTTTGGCCCCTTGAGTGTGGCTCTTCCTAAGCCTTAGGAGTACCCTAATTAAGTTAATAACAATGTACCTACCTATATAGTTTAAGTTTAAAAAATTTGACTCTCAAAAGAAATTTCAGTCGTTGTACTGTTGATATTTGGCTCTGTTGACTAATGAGTTTGCTGACCACTGGTCTAGGCTCTTCAATGGTTTCTCTTCTGTATTTCTTTGCACCATTTTTTTTTATTAGTTAAGGTATTACAAATGTGTCCTCATCCCCCCCATTAGCCCCCAACCTCCTCCCCCCCCCCCCCCCCCCCCCCCGCACACTTATGCTCCCATCCCCCTATTGTCCATGTCCATTGGTTTGGCTTATATACATGTATACAAGTCCTTCGGTTGATCTCTTCCCCTTACCCCCACCCTTCCCTACTTTCCTTCTGGGGATTGATAGCCTGATCGCTGTTTCTCAGTCTTTGGATCTGTCCCTTTTCATCAGTCTATGTTGTTCTCTATAATCCACAAATGAGTGAGATCATGTGGTATTTATCTTTCTCTGACTGGCGTATTTCACTTAGCATAATGCTCTCCAGTTCCATCCATGCTGTTGCAAAAGGCAAGAGTTCCTTTTTTTTTTTTTTTTTTTTTTTTTACCACAGCATAGTATTCCATTGTGTAGATGTACCACAGTTTTCTAATCCACTCATCTGCTGATGGGCACTTAGGCTGTTTCCAAATCTTAGCTATGGTGAATTGTGCTGCTATGAACATAGGGGTGCATATATCCTTTCTGATTGGCGTTTCTGGTTTCTTGGGATATATTCCTAGTAGTGGGATCACTGGGTCAAATGGGAGTTCCATTTTTAGTTTTTTGAGGTAGCTCCATACTGTTCTCCACAGTGGCTGCACCAGTCTGCATTCCCACCAGCAGTGCACCAGGGTTCCTTTTTCTCCACATCCTCTCCAACACTTGTTGTTTGTTGATTTGTTGATGATAGCCATTCTGACAGGTGTGAGATGATAACGCATTGTTGTTTTTATTTGCATCTCTCGTATAATTAGTGACTTTGAGCATGTTTTCATATGTCTTTCAGCCTTCTGTATGTCCTCTTGCACCATTTATTATGTGTTGGCTCTTTCTCAGTAGTTTCTACCTTCATGGTTACAAAATAACTAACAGTAAGTAGCTCCTTGGGACTGCATTTTCTAGGTTCAACATCCAGCCAAGAAGAAAAGGTCCGTTTTCCAAATAGCTGAAACAAATCCTGGAATTAAGCTTTTGGGGCTATGATTACCCTGATTAGGGTCATGTTTCCACCTTTAAACCAATCACTGCATCCAGGGCCTTCAAGTCTATCAAAATTCTCATCTGAGTTTTTGAAGGGTGGGGGAATGGTGACTATAATTCAAAACACATGGCTGAGAAATTTAGCCGGTGGGTCTGGAATAGGAAGTAGTTAAAACTGAGGCCCTTAAACCTAATAGCCGAGGTGTTTGATAATCTTCAGCAAAAGAGCTAAATCAATAACGTTGTATTTCAGCTCCAGCTCCCTGATGTCAGAATCCAGCTGAATGTCCAGTGAGAAAGTGATTAACTGTGTGGCAAGGGGTGAGGGTAGTGGGGGAGGCAGGAAGAAAAAGTAATGGTGAAAAGCTTGGGTCCCAGTAGCCACACCAGGGAGCTAAATTCAGACTGTATCTTTGACAACACTAATGCTGGGTAATATTTATTTAGCTGAGCCTAATAAGCAGAGTAAAGAGTCTCATCTCTCAAATTGGCACAGCGAGGGGCCACAGCAGCCAGGGTGCTGATAATTAACAGCGAAATGCCTGGCATGGTCTCTCCCTGCAACCCCAAGGGATGTCTGGGACTGCTGGGCAAATTCATTTTCCTCTTGCCGGGTGCATTATGGATGGAGCTTGCTGCAGAAAATTCCTGGAGCAGCCAGCTAAGGGCAGAGCAAAATGTCTGCTCTGAGCAGGCGGGCTCGGCTGAGGAGGGCAAACCACCACTTACCTGTGATGAAAGATCACTTACATATTTTGCTTTCTCAATACCCATAAATGTAGACCAATACAGGCAAAGAGGAGTGATATTGTTTTTAGTTCACAAGTGCTGCATTTGAAACAGTAGTTGCAGAATCAAAGACTGTTAAAACTCATTGAACCCTGGAGAGTATGTAGTTCAACCATATGAAACCGAGTACAGATGTGTGGTTTGTCTGACCTCACAGTGAGTTCATTGTAGAGTTGATGCAAGAATTCAACACTCCTTTGCACCAGTTCAATGTTTGAGATCTAACTTGGACTCAGATCTTGTTCCCCTTTAATAGCTGAGTCCTTTGGTGGAACTCGTACCACAAGTCAGTAGATGATGGAAGACTCTAATCCTATTCAGCATTGTCCGCAAATAATTCTGGAAGCTCTCTCTAATGAACTAATAATAGTGGTGATGGGAATGATAGATAATAGTTATTTAGCTCTCAAAATGTACCAGGCACTGTGCTAAGTAATTTACATGCATTATTATTTTGAATTTTAATCCTCATAAACTCTTTGATGTGAGTACTATTCCCATTATATGATGGAGGAAATTGAGGTTGCAGATTTTATGGACTTGCCCAAGAACACAAAATTAGTAAATAGTGGAGCTAGGATCTGATCTCATGTGGTCTCCAAGAGCCGAGCCTACTCCTGTAACCACTACTAACTTTAACTTTTCCTTCTCAGTCCTGCCAGTGTTTCAATGACTTCTGCTGGATTTTGCTTCTCCAAAAAGAGATTCTATATAATAAATGATCTGGTATTCTTTTCTTTATCTTTAACCGAAAAGTCATAAGTTTTTTGTACTTTGTAGAATTGCTGTTAATGATTTTGGAGATTTGGTATTTCTTTTTAGAGGATCTCAAAACACTATTTGCATATTTAAAGACAGTTTTCCAAAGTGTCAGTTCAAAAGAGAGATTTATGAGGATTTGACAATGAAATAATATTCTCTTATTGCTGACTCTGAGCTTTCAGGACTGCGCAGGTTGTATCCCAGAATAAGAGCCGTGAGGGGGCATCTGACCCCACCCAAGGGATCCCCGCCAATCTTCTCATTTTCCCATCCTGATCTGCATGACTTCCAATTCTCCTTCCTCCCGTTTCTCCAGATGGCAGACATCTTTCAGCCTTCTGGCTCCTGCAACTTTTTTCTGACTGAATTGAAGCCAATTCCTGAAATCGAACTTCCTCCTCTTCAAAGGGTGTGTATAGCTTCTACAAGGATGAAGCCATCTGACTCCACTGCCTGTTGTCTTCTCTCGCAAATGTCCTTATTTGACCTCAGTTTTTCCCCAGCTGATCCCCAGGGAGAGCTGACTATTGGCTTGACTTGTCTCGAGTTTTCTTATTGGTCACTTTCTCATCTTAATTCTTGTTTCCTCAACTTCCTCAATAATATCCCACTCTTTTCTACTTTGGGGCATTATTATAACTTAAGTAGGTAGATTGACTCTGATATTTTAAACTTCAAGAAGTTTTAGCAATTACATCACCAAAGAGCAGGGTCAAGGATGACCAAGGAATTGACTGTTCATCTATAGGGTATGGGAGAAATTGCTTAGCATAGAGGAGCAACCCACTACAAAAGAATGGATGATTGAGGCAGAGGCAAGGATCACATAGAACATACCTGAGTCTAGTTTGTACTTTTTTTTATGTCCTATCTTAACTTGTTAAGATCTAAATTTGCCTCTTTTCTGTCTTAAAGCAATCACTGTCTTATATGATACACTCTAAGCTTTTCCTACATTATGAATTTAAAAACTTGCCATGCTCCTGTCTCCTAGAAATTTTTAACCTATCTGAATATTTATGAGATGTATAATTGAGCATTTTCCAAAAGTATGAAGAATCAGTTAATGGGGGCTTTTACTGCTTGTTGAGATCACCTTTAAAAAAACCACACACAAATACTTATTCTGCTGAATCTTTTCTTTATCTTCAATATGAGTACTTCTTACTTTCCCTATACATAAGTGTTTATATTTTAATTTATTATTTTATTTTTATTTCTTTTATATTGAGTCTTTATGAAATCTGTGAGTTATCTCTCTTCAATAAAATGTCCAAATATCACACACACACACACATACACCATTTTGGCCAAATCTCAAAGTGTCCATTGATGCTCATACCCACAGAAATCCATTCCTCACACTGCTGTCAGACTAACAGTTCCATAAGATGAGTGACAAAATCTTACTTTCCTGATCCCTGTCACCCCCAGAATACAAAATAAAGTTCAAAGTCTTTCATGACTATTGTTCAAATTACTCTTTATTTTCATTCATCTTCTGTTCTAACAATGTTTTGTATATTCCTATTTCTTGATGCCTTTGTTAGGCTGTTCTCTTGACTTGGAATACCTTTACCTCATTTGCACCTTGAAGAATCACATACACCTTTCTCAGTCCCACTAATGGCACTTTCTGTGAATGTCCCCATTATCTCATCTGACATAGATGACACAAATGCAATCAGGATGCACCTCTCCTTTCTTTAACTTACAACTAACTCCCTAAGGCTTTTCTCTTTGATAGTATTTAGGAGCACGTAAATCTGCAGATTAAATAGAACATTAAAAATAATGTTGTAAAACTTTTTTTGAGTTTGCCTCATATTATTCATTTATTTATAAACTAGATGCCCGATGCACGGATTTGTGCACCGGTGGGGTCCCTTGGCCTGGCCTGCGCCCTCTCGAAATCCAGGACCCCTTGGGGGATGTCAGATAGCCGGTTTTGGCCCAATCCCTGCAGGCCTGATCCCTGCAGCCCCGATCCAGACAGGAAGGAGCCCCATCTTGTGCAATGAATATCTGTCCCTGGTGGTCCGTGCACGTCATAGTGACCAGTCATTCAGTCGTTCGGTCACTTAGGATTTTATATATGCAGATAATAATAAGAATTTAAATTTATTGTCCAACTGTTAGATGCTAGGCACTGGTCCAGCCACTGGGTCAAAAGAGTAAACAATGCAGATAGAGCCTCTGCTCTCATGGACCTTTTATTAGAGTTTAAAGGGAAAGAGAGTTTATTAATGAAGCAATAAGACAGGAAGAAGGCCAAACCACAGACAGAGCAGCCCCTCCCCAGTGGTATTTATTGTACTCTGATTTACTGTACCCCATTTAATCAAGGGGTAGGGCATTCAAGAAGGGGGATGAATTTCGAGATATTTCCAAGGAAAGGGGTGGAGACTTCTTGGAAGAGCTCCATTGGCCATATTGTGTTATTATACGGGCTTTCTGTTTCTGATCTTGGCTGTGTGCATGTGTTGTTTAGTATGCTAATGTATTATAATATGTGTATAATGAGGCTAGGGTTACTACAAAGTGAAATTAGTCACCATGTTGAATCAAGCTGGTCTTCTGCTGGTTCTAAGCCAGTGATGGCGAACCTATGACACGCGTGTCAGAGGTGACACACGAACTCATTTTTTTGGTTGATTTTTCTTTGTTAAATGGCATTTAAATATATAAAATAAATATCAAAAATATAAGTCTTTGTTTTACTATGGTTGCAAAGATCAAAAAATTTCTATATGTGACACGGCACCAGAGTTAAATTAGGGTTTTTCAAAATGCTGACACGCCGAGCTCAAAAGGTTCGCCATCACTGTTCTAAGCCATAAGTCTGTTGGTCTTACTATCTGGAACTTTATATTGAGAGTAGGAAGACTAGAAATAAGTTAAACAGATATTTACAAATATTGAGTATTTGGAAGAACATTACTTTAAAAAATGAAGTAGAAAATAATTGGGGGAGAGGAAAAGAACATTGTTTTTTTCTTAATTGGAATGTCAGAAAAGAATCTCTGACATTTGAATTGAAACCTTAATGGTAAGAAAGATTTGCCAGGTAAAGATGGGGGGCAGGGAGAGAGAATGTGAGGTAGAGGGTACAGCAAGTGCAAAGGTCCTGAGGTGGGAGCTTGCTAAAACAAAAACAGGCCTGTGAGGGTTGGGAGAGATTTCTTAGATGAGGTCAGAGAGGAGGAAGGAGTTTGGAATTTCTTTTCAATGACATAGAGATTTCCAGTTCTGCAAACTCCTTGAGAACAGATATACATACCTATGTGGCCCAAAATAGTGCTTGGCAAAATAAATAAATGCTGCAAAAAAGTTTTACAACCAAGTTATTTTGAGCATATTAAGATGCTTCTGATTATAAACTAGAAAAAAGTTGTTTCCTAGGCTATGCAATGAATGTCCAAGGTCACCTTTGGCTAAGATGAAATTTAGCCATTAAGTAACAACCTTTGAATTTCAATTTCCTCCAAGGGCCATTGTGGGGACTTTTATGAGTTCCTAACAGTCTTACTTGTCCTGCAACTTCCCATTCATTCCACTTTCTTCAATTCTATTTTATTGCTAAAGTGGTTTGAAGCTTCAGGAGTTTTACAAGCTTCAATCTGCTCTTGGCTTTTTGCCTCCTGACATTCAATTTTCACACCCACTTATGAATTCAAGAATGGTACGAGACTGGCTTCCTCTGGTAGCATTTTTTTTTTCTTTCAACACATTTTCAAGCATTACTTATTTAGAAGGCTTTATAAAACGTATATGTTCAGCTTAAAGAATAATTACAAAGCAAATACTTGTGTAACCTCTACCTAGGTTAAGAAATAAAATGATGTATTTTAGAAAGTGGAATTTTAGAACTGAAAGCAACCGTTAGGACTAAAATCACCTGGTTTGCACCCCTTTTATAGATGAAAAGCCTAAGGCTTAGAATTGGCAAGTGGTTTTATACAGGCATACAGCAGTTACTGACAGACAATCATGAACTCTCTATGAACCCCCATAGAGAACCGGGACCCAGTTTCTTAGACCAGGTTGTCTGGGCTTGAGATAAACATTTTCAGTCTGAATTGAGGGGAGTGGACCATTGTTTCCTTTTCTAGAAGCTCTTGATGAAGGCAACACTCAAGGTGCTTGCTTATTTCATGTTGTTGGATTTTAGCATGGGGTTCTTTTCTTTCTTTCTTTCTTTCTTTCTTTCTTTCTTTCTTTCTTTCTTTCTTTCTTTCTTTCTTTCTTTCTTTCTTTCTATCTCCTCACCCAAGCATTGCATTGATATTTATTTATTTATTTATTTATTTATTTATTTATTTATCTTTAGAAAGAGGAAGGGAGAGAGAAACATTGATTGGTTGCTTCCCATATAGGCCCTGACCAGGGACCTAACCTATAACTTAGATATGTGCCCTGACTGGGAATCAAACCCACAACCTTTTGGCGTATAGGATGATGCCCCAACCAACTGAGCCACCCAGCCAGGACATAGCATGGGGTTCCGTCCTTTTCTTTTTTCTTTTTATCACCAACTTGGTTCATGTTTAGAGTTAATATTTTCTCAATATTATAATATTTTTTATGAGTAGTGGAATCTCATAAGTGGTTTTACCTCAGTGGCTTTTCTTCCAAAGACAGTTTTAGTGGGAAGGGTGGTATAATCACATCTGATCATTTCCCTAGTAGGGTTGAAATCTGGACCTGGGTGATTCTAAATGGTTAGGCTTGTTTCTCTTTATGAGCCTAAAGACATTCAAACATTTAAAAAATGCTTTGTGAAGACCTACATACACTCATACAAACATACATACATAAGTTAGTTAAGTAATTAATTAATTGTAGGTGGAATGAAGTTCCTAGCCACTGTTAACCTAAAAATAAAAGGCCAAAGTGAGAGGCAGCAAGCATTTATTTGAAATTTTAAAAATAGCTACTTGGAAAGCACTGATTCAGACAGAAGCGCAAATAGTGATACGATTAGGAGATAAAGGACAGGGTATTTATGAGAAAAGGAAGGGGAGCAATTACATCAATAGAAGGAAGGCTTTTCTGTAGGTGCAGATAAGCTAACATAATGACAGTTATTCTCAAGAATGTTTTTATTTTCTGTCTGGTAGCCATCAGCCTGGTAGTCATAGTATCTGCTTTTTCATTATCTCCTCAAACAGTTCTTTGAGTCTTAGGCCTGGTCCAAAAGTTATTTTGCCCTGTTTTAATATTCCAAAAGCTGGAGGCCTAAGCTGTGCAAGGCTGCTCCTCTGGGATGGCAGCACTGGTTCCCTTTTAAAGGGACTCTCTTTATATTATTTTTTGCACAATTTCCTTCTTTCTTCTAAGTTTGTTATCTTTGAATATTTTCACATAGTCAAATCAAATGAAAATTGCCATAAAGTTAGTAAAATTGCTATAAAGGTAGTGTTGGTGAGGGGAAAAGTTACAGAGTGAATGTATATTAGTTCAAGGTACTGGTGGTAATGATGGTGAAGAAGGAGGTGGTGAATAGAATGGAGGCGATGTAGGGAAGTTTGCTACAAAGGATTATGTTTCTTGGTAAACTAGTGTGATTTATCATTTCATTCTCCATGCTTCATTTGGGTTATTTCCCCCCCAAAACTGTCTTTCAGTTCACAAATCCTTTCTTCAGCTCTGTCTGTTCTGCTGTTACAATCATTCATTACTTTTTGCTTTGGCTATTGTATCTTTCAGTTCTAGAATTTCATTTTGTTCTTTAAAAAACATTTACAATCCTTTGTCATATTTTTCAACTTTAATTTTTATATAGTAAAATTTAAAGTCTGTTTCTTATATTCCTATGTAAATTGCCCCCGTGGTTTACTTTTTGGTTGTCTGAAGTTTTTGATGCTTCTTTTTAATGATCTTCTATTTTCATCTGATTTTATTTAATGTAAGACATTATATTTGAAAAAATATTTGTGGAAGTTATTTCAACCTAGGTTGATGTTATATTCTCTAGAAAGAAATTTTATTTCTTTCTGTCATGTGCCTGGGACTCCAGCAACTTGAGGTCACCATAATCCATTAACAAATTGAAACTATCTGGACAACCCACATGACTCAAAGCTAAACTGTATATGAGAGCTCAGTGACTTTGATTCCAAGTTTTGTCTTCCTGGGACAGTGAGATTAACAAAATCCTTTACTGTCTCTGGGATGCGTCTTCCATCTGGGCAAAAAGTGGCACAAAATAGTGGTTCACCTCTCTGAATTTCCAACTTCCCCTGGATGCTTACTTAACAATTTTTCACTATATTATTTATTATTTTATGCTTTCAAGATGACTTTTAGTATTAATTTTTTAAAATATATTTTTCCAGCTTTTTCTAGTTGTTCTTAGCAATAATGCTAATCCAAATTACCTTGTATCCCATTATTAGAGGCAGAAGTCTTGAGCTAGTGTAATTTATAAACTAGTCACCTATGTATAAACTTCAGGGGCTGGTTATACACTGGCTAAGAGAACAATATCTGAACTGCCACCTCTCTCAGACATTGTCCTATTTTCTGTTCTTTGGTGATTACCTCATTTACTCTGACAGCTACTTCCTGCCCTTCTTCTCCTAACTCCTTGCTGAGCCATGCTCACAGATGCAGAACTCTCTTAGCATTACATGACTTGAGCTAGGAGAAAAAAAAAAAGATGTCTGTTAAGGAGGTTAATATGATTTGCTGAATGACCAGTAGAGAAGGTGTGAGATTTCAGAAAATGTATGCCTTGGGATCCTGAAAACCAAGCCATTTTCTCTCTAAAAAATGTGAGGTTCAGCTAAAGATTCTTTTTTGTGAGGTTCAGCTAAAGATGCAACTTCCTTTCAACACATGCTTCTTAGGGGTTTGAAAATTGGCATATCAATCTGTGAGTACTTGCAAAAGAGGCTTTCTTAATTTTCTTGGATTAAAATTCCTTAAACGCATGAAGAAATTTTTAAATAAACTTTTATTTAAATATAAAATAAATATGGGAACATGCACCCATAGTGTCATAGGTCACTACCAGCACCCAGGGGCTCTTTCATGTCCCTTTATGAGTCACTAACCCCTCAAGTGTAACTGCTATTCTGATCTCACACTCTAGATGAGTCTGCTTGTTTTTGAACTTTACACATAGAATTATTTAGTATATATTCTAGTGATTGGTTGTTTCCCTTCTTTCTCTCAATGCTATGTTTGTAATGTGTGTTAATATCATTGAATGCAGCTGTAAATAATTCATTCTTGTTTTTTATTGTAATCCCTTGCATAACTATACCACAATTTATTCAGTAATTGAAGACAAATTTTATAAGAGAAATTAAATAGACTATTTGAGGTTACAGAGCTAATGGATGTTTGCCTCAGCTTGTACAGCTTTACTTTGCCTCCTCCCTAGTTGTAACATTTCTGAAATCCACTAATTTCTCCCTTTTTTGTGTGTAAATTCTGAGAATATGTTTCTAGTTATAGATCCATAAGACCAGAATTTACCACCTTCACAGTTTTTGTCATATGAGCCATATCACCAGGGCTCAGTGAAGGAGAGAGAAAGCACTCTAGGTAGTTCAAGCAAAAGATGATTTAATACAGGGAAATAAGTGCTTACAAAATGGGGGGAAGAATGGAAGTAAAAGGCACCAGTGGAATTTTGGTTTCAATGTCAAAGTAAACAAAACAAAACAAAACAAACCATGGTTACCACATTTTCTACACTTGCTGCCTCCATAGTCACACCATTCCCACGAGACTGTTGACTACAGAATAAATTGTTGATTCTGTCTCCTGCACGCACTCGAACCTCTCAAAGGTCACAAATCAGCTGCCTCTACTGCAGCAGGACTGCCTCCACCTTATTCTCCCTTATAAAACCCAGGCAACTTCATCTAATGGGTACAATGTAATTCATATCCAGAACCCTAACAGCCAGGGTGTCTAGAAGGTGTAATTTTAAGACTTCCAACCTCTTGGAAAGAAAACAGGAGGCTGAGAGAACCAACCCAACAATATTCCACTTGTACTCACTTTACAAATTAAAAGTTATTTAAAACGGAGACCTTATATTTATACTGTAAATGAAAATCCAGGATCATTTGCCACTAAGAGTAGGTATCTGTCAAAGTAAATGCAAGGACTTTTCTTTTCTTTTCCTTTCTTTTCTTTCCTTTCCTTTCCTTTCCTTTCCTTTCCTTTCCTTTCCTTTCCTTTCCTTTTCTTTTCTTTTCTTTTCTTTTCTTTTCTTTTCCCCTTAAGTTTCCCATAGATATTTTTCCTCGCTGAGAGAACAGAGTAATTCTAAAAAGGCTCTTCTCTCAGGTTATCCCCAAACTGCACTGTTTTCCCACTCTGCCGCCATCTATCCACTTTGTGTGAGCCAAAAGCCAATATTTGCAATTAAACTATAGGTGAGGTCTGAAGTAAAACAGGCTTCTATGCAAGTCATAATCAATACTTTTTTCCCCTGGTGGAGGGATGGAGAGAACCACACAGAACCTCTTGGTCCCACCCGCAGTGCACATCAATGCACTTTGGGGAATATTTTGTTAGTTATAAGCACCTCAAAGGTCCTTTGATCTCCTTTTTTTCTTAAGTTCAAGGATGGACCTCACATTTTAAAAATCCAACCTGGTGTTACAAATCCAGAAAAGAAAAAAAACAGGAAAGATGACTCAGGGGATTTCAGGGAGTGAAAAAAAGACCCAGCAGTCAGTGTAAAGCAGGGCCTGTTGCCTTTGTCTAGGGCGGGCTTGGGGGATCCGGGCTCTCTCCTGCAGATTGAGCCACAAACCCTGGACAAGAGTTACTCATTTAACCCAATTCCATGCCTGGTGCTTTGGGTCTATCCTTCCTGTTACCAGCTGACCAAACCCTCCTCTGCCCGAGGACCATAGCTTTCTCCACTTCACCTTGCTCAGCACACCCCCTACTCTTCCATCCCCAACTCTGTTTCATTTTTCCTCAGGTTAGTTACTACAAGCTTCATTACATATTACTGCCTGCCTTTCAAAAAGCCCCACGATGGTCTATTTTGTTCACAGAAGAATCTATAGCATCTAGAGCACTGCTTGTTACAAACACTCAACTCCCACTGGTTGAACAAATAAAAACTGGGTGAGTGAGCTGTCAGCCTGCTTGGCTCAGCCAGGCGAACCCCAGAAAGAAGCCCAAGCCCAGCTCAGCCTCCCTTCAGACCATACTGTGTTTCACAGAATGCCAGATGGATCAAAACTATTTACAACAGAATGCACTCAAACTCCAGACCACCTGCACTGCACAGAGGCCTTCATGCTGTTGTAAACTCAGTTTTGAGATAACATTGGTAGCTTCCTCTTTTGTGTTAGAGGACGAAGAATTGGGTGGAGACCTGACTCCACCATCTTCTTGATAGCAAGTTACTTTAATTCCCTGAGTTCCCTATAAAATAGGGATGATTTACGTTTTGCTTCATTCACCATTAGTTGCATGGGTCATATAAAATTAGGCACTTATCCATGTATTTCATCACCTGAGAAGCAGTTTGTGAGTGCCTACTATGTGGAAGAACTTTCAATGTCATCTTCTCAGTGTGGTCCTTTACAATCATCTTATGTGACATTTTCAGCCCCCCCCCCCTTCTCTACTGCTCATTCTCCTTCTCTGCTTTTATTTTTTCTCACAAGTGCTTTTATTTTTCTAACTAAATATATACTTCATTAATTTATATTATTTATTATAGGTATCAACTTAATTTTGTATTATTCGTCACCCCCTACTAGGTTTTAAGATCCATGAGAGAGATGATCAAATAATTTTCTTAGTCTTTTTTTTTCTATCCAGGGCTTGCCCCATAGTGGGCACTTAATAAATAATGTTGAATGAATAAACATCCCCTGCTCAGAATACAAGTGCTGATATAAACCAGGCTATCACATAAAACTCAAATTTATTCTTTATTAGAGAAAACTTGCTGAAGAATGTGTGTTTTGTACAGATGGGTTGTACAGAAGGGCTGGAGTTGGGCTGAGAGAACAATTAGGAGGCCAGTACATAATCCAGGCAAGAAATGACAAAGTAAATTAACTCAGTGCCTGTGATTGAAGGAAAAGGGACAGTTGGAAAATATTGGGAATATAGCATTGCAGGCCTTACATATGAGGTGTGATGGAAAAGGTAAAATCTACATCAAATCCCTAGTTTCTGGATGGTACAATTGAGTGGATGATGGTGATGTTTACTGAGATAGGGGTACTGGAGAAGGAATGGTTGTTTGAAGGAAAAACACGGGGAGAGAATTTGTTGTCAGGTGCCTATGGGACAACAGATGTTCACCAGGAGATTGAGTATATAGCTCTGGGTTTAGAAGAAAAATTTCAGCTGGGGATAAAGATTTGAGAGCCAAAACCTTAGGCTCTAAGACCAGCATGCAGAATAGGGAAAAGGGAGGGCCAAGGGGCGCACTACAGTTTGGGATAAATGCAAAGAAAGAAGAGTTGAAAAGAGAACTTTGAGCGATCAGAAAAGCAGGAGAAAACCAGGGGAAATGTTTGAAAGTGGGAGAAGCCAACCACATCAGATGTCAGAAAGGTATCATGCAGCACAAAGAATGAAATGTTCCCGTTGGACTTGGCACATGGAGGGCCAGGTGACAGAACGGACATTCTAACTTGAAATCTGAAGATCCTCACTTGCATTCTCATCCCACCTCTCCATAGATGGGACCACTGGAGAGGCCCCATTCAGAAGCCTTTTGCATGTTCCATTTGAGACCCCAGAGTTCTGCACCTTGGTTGATGGAAAAGGTATTTATTTACTTAAAATCTGAGACTACTATGGTTTCCTTCAGGCAAAATACCCACAATTCCCTTACTTTATTAACGAACATGGTGTGCCTGGAAATTCTGGGTTTAGAGCCAGAAAACCTGGGCTGATCTAGCTTAGGATCTGCTTTGGTGACCTTGAACAACACATAGATTTTTTTTTTTAATCCTCACCCAAGGATATTCCTCCACTGATTTTTCAAGAGAGTGAAAGAGAGAGGGAAAGACAGAGAGAAATATCAGTGTGAGAGAAACACATTGATTGGTTGCTTCCTGCAGGAGCCCTGACCAGGTCCCAGGCCAGGAAGGAGCCTGCAATCAAGGTACGTGCTCTTGACTGAAATTGAACCCAGGACCCTTGGTCCACAGGCCGAAGCTCTATCCACTGAGCAAAAACTGGCTGGGGACACATAGAATTTTTTTAAGATTTAGTTTTCCTCATCTATAAAATTATGGGGTTGTTCCCTGGGAATATGTATCGGGGGTAGGTGAGCAATCTTTTAGCTTTAACATTATGAATTAAAGAAATTCACAATATATATTTATTAAAGATCCTGCAAATATCCAATTTCTGCTCCCTTCCAATAATAATTGTGCTTTTGGACTCATTCTAATTCCTCTCTATTTCAAGCACATAGCACCTAAACAGTACACAGATCTCTGGAATGTGATCATGACTAATGCAGGAGAATATTTAAGAAGGTGGAACAAACTACAGACTCCTGTATTCCTCTGTCGTAGGCTGCTGGCTATTGTGAAACTGCTAGTGATTTATTTAGTATTCTGGTTGCACAGAAACGAGGTTAAATCATTTCATCGATACTTACGTTTCCCTTTAAAAGTAATTAGCCCAAATCAAGACAATGTTCACCAAGAGTCCTGAAAAGAAAACACAACAATAAAACCAGCAGTCTATGGGTTTTATAGTACGATTTCTTAAAGGAAGCCGAGACAATTTTGGTATTTATGTTGTGCATTTTCCCAACTAAGATCTTATGATGTTTTGCAAACGTGATTCTAATGCCAGTGATAATTCTCCTTTTGTGCCTCTTAAAGCAATGGAACCAATGAGAATTGAAAACCTTGGTTTCTTTCCAAGGTGGTATTAAAAATGGGGTCTTTGAAGTTCATGTGTTTAACTGTAGTAGATTATTGTTCAGCTTATCTCCACTCCTTCCCCCGAACATCCAAGGGAAGTATGGACTCTCCTGCCCAACTGATATTGGCCTTGAATGCGTCTTGCTCAGGCCAATGGTATGTGGGTGGAAATAACAGTGTCACTGTTGCTTGATATCCTTCTGACATTTGACACTGTTGACTTTCACCTATTTGAAATGATGTCTTATACTGAAGGAGACCATGCATGTTTCTGTTAGTGTTTCTAGAAGCTTCTTCCTCCATTGTGAGAAGGACTTTCCCCCTAGAAACTGCTCCCTTTTCAGTCTGAGTCCCAAAGTTAGACTAATGGAGCAAAATTGCCCCAATGAACCTGCAGACTCAGAGTGGCCCCAGCCAACTTGTAGACTCTGACTCATGAAAATAAATTATTGTCATTGTAAATCTCTGAATTGCAGATTGGTGTATAATGCATCATGATTGTGTCAATAGTTAATTGAAAACTGTGTCATTTATAGCATAACAACCTTCCTTGTAGATTCAATGCCCTTTGAGATGTCTCTATAACTACTCTATTCGGGGCCTAATTGACCTGGGCCAAAAATCAAGACAGAGCTGTAATTAGAGAAAAATGAGTTCACATTTTTTTAAAGCTCAGATGTTAATTTTACCTTTATAGCAGTTGGCCATTTTTAAGGTCTAAATCTCAACCAAAGACAGTTTTGTCTCCTAGGGATATTTGGTTATGTTTGGATACATTTTGATTGCCATGACTCAGGATGGGGGTCCCGCTCCTGGCATTTAGTTGGTAGAGGACAAGGACACTGCTAACCACTCTACTGCAGCTACTCACTGCAAAGAATTATTCAGTGCCAAATGTCAACAGTGTCAAGATTGAAAAGCCCTGGCCTAAGCATATATATCTTTCTCTCAGAGTATATTAAATTTTATATTTGGATAGCAGAGCATTAAAGTTGTCTAACCTAGTGAAAATGACCCCAGTTCCCACATCATTCATTAGGAACAAATAGGAAAACTTGGCCAAGTATATATGTCATGTCAGATAGCCTGAGAAGGAAGCATAATTCTTCTCTTATTTATTTATCCATTAAAAAATGGAAAGCAAAAGTAATTATCTGCTTCCTTTTGAGATTTAAAGACACTTTAATTGAACTTTAATGTCTCCATGAGGCTTTCTGTTTTCACCAGAAATTCAGGAGAATTCTGTACCACTCAACATCAGAGACCTCGTGATTTACTTATTCATTTACTCTCATTCATTCAGATTATTTATGGAGTACCTGCCATGTGCCAGGCAGGCACTCTTAGGATTTCTCATTCCCAAGATGTCAGGTTTAATTTTGTGTTTGTTTTGTTTTGATTCAAACTGAGTACATAAGAGTGCATGGAAGTTCACATTTATTTTAAAGCACACAAATAGTGAATATAATCTTTCTGCTCACACTGCACCTTTGAACACCTTTTCCTATGTTAGGAGTTAGGAAAGAAAGTAGATCCTACCCCTCACTAGATATATATGAGAAGCATATTCTCACCTTCTTTATCAGGCACAACTATGTAGGACTTTGTATTAGAACCTAGTGGATTTTGGTGAAGGCTAAAGGTAGGTGCAACAGTTTTAGTGGTAGGATTGTAAGCACAGGTTCACCTTGTTGTGTATTTTATTTAGTATAGTTCATTTCTCAGTGTATTTTATGTTAGTATCTTTTTTATAAACAAATATTCCATATGCTTTGTTAGTAAAAGCATACCAGCAGATCTGATACCATTAGGTGAATGATGGTGATATTTAAGTAAAGAACAATGGTGACCCCAAGGGAGAACATATTAGGTTGAACCCGAAACTGATGGGCAGCAGGCTTTTGTTCATCTGAAGGAGAAGGAGTTTCTGGCAGACCCAAGGCCCACCTGGGTCCTCAAACATGTCTAACCTAGTGAAAATGTCACCAGTTCCCACTGCAGATTCCAGAGAGGACGTGGCCAGGGCATTCTCCAGTCAGGAAAGCTCCTCCCTCCTCACTCTCTTTGCTTTGCCCCTTTGAAGCCACAGTGAAGGACAGCCTGGTGAGCCAGGGTGTGGAGAGCTGAGAACTTGAGCAAGAAGACAGTTCAGGGCCTGACCCATAGATCTGAAGATGCAGACAATACACAAATGTGATACTTTCTTAGCCACAACACACTGGAATGTTCAGATCTTTTTGCTAATTCAACTTTGGTATTTTGGATTCAATCCCAATATCTTCTTCACATCATGCTTTTTTTGTACCCAGCCACAGAAAGAGTAGAAAGCAGCTAACAAGAAATGTGGTTTGACATTTAAAGAGAAAATCAAGGGTCACAGTTTTTTGTTGTTTTTGTTTCTTTAAGAAAACATGGTTTCTTCAAAGAGTCCAATGGTCTAGAGTAGAAATGTGTCTGGACTCTGGAACCACATTGCTCAAATCCTGATTCTTCTATTTATGACCCTGGGGATGTTCCTTTCACGTCTTCAATGTCTCAATTTCCTCATCTATAAAACAGACGCATGTATTCATTCCACATATATGTTCTGACATGTGTCACAACTTGATTCCATATGCTGGAATGGAGCACTGAGCAAACCCAACTAAGTCTTCTGTCCTCATGGTGGAGACAGGTGATAAACAGAGTTATTTGCAACATAATTTTAGATTGTGCTAAATGTCATTAAGTCAAATGAAGCAGGGTAGGAGATGGAGAGATAGGGGAAGAGATGGCTACATTAGAGAAGGGCAGAAAACAAAATTTACTAGAAGAGATAAAACACAAGAATAATGTGAAGGAGGTGAACTACACAGGATCAGACAGAGAGAGCAGAAATGAAAATGAAAGTGTGCCCATAATAAGTGTGCCCATCTACTGGAGTGATGTATGAATTCCATGGAATAATATGTATAAAATAAGACCATAGAAACTATACCTGGAAGGTTAACTCTGCATGTATCATAGAATCTCAGAGATGAAAGAATGATAAAATTCTTCCCAATCTTCCCCTTATAATCCTGATATCTCTAAAAAAAAAAAAAAAAAAAAGACCATGGATCTTCTGCTTATCTGTCATGATGAGGCTGTCCTACCTCGGGAAGTAAGGCCTTGCCTCCACTATTGGGAGGCTTTTTTTTTTGTGTGTGTAGAAGTTCCTCTGTCCATTGAACTTACATCCTACTCACAGGAACCAAAAAGAACCCACCTGCTGCCTCTTTGGACAATGCCTCCAACATTCGAAATAATTTTCACCTCAGCTCCATCAGCTCCTTCAAGCGTCCTTACTTGTATGGCTTCCAGATTTCTCACACTTTCATTTGATCATTTAAAAAAAATGCAGCGCAATATGCTCAGTCTGAGACTTGAACCTCCCCCGCTCAGAAACTCCTTCTTAAAAGCTGAGTCCCTAGATAAAGAAGAGCCTGTCTACTCTTCTCAGCCTGCGCTTTCCCCTTCCTGCCATCTTGCTTAGGTAGAGCCCCAGCATGTACCAACTTGAATGCAAATCTATGGTGATGGATAAGAGAACTAGCAGACTGCCCAGGACTTCCAGTTTCCTAAACCCTGGGGTGGAGAAGAAAGAAGACAGAGCAGGAAGTGTTGGGAGTGGCAGTGAGTGGAGGTGACTTCAGGAGAGATCTTGCTGCTGTTTTATTAATGAAGCATCAGATCAATGGGATTGGAATAGAACTGATGAGTCACAAGTCCTAGGTACCAATTCCTGTGAGCCAGCCAGTTGGGTCCTGCTACCCAGTCTCAGCCTCTATCCCTGGCAGCTGCCTCATAAAACAAACCATGGCTGCAAAGGTTAGAGGGTATAGAAGGACCTTTTATATGTTGTTATTTTCTGCTAGAAAGTAATTTCAAGGAGAAATGTGTCCAGTGGTAGATGACTGAGGCCATGTTGTCTTTAGAGCTTACCTGCTATAGAGTAGACTCTTCTTGGCATGACTTGTACAATGATGGGCACATTTCATCGCTATGGAGCATAGGTTTGGTTTTTAAGCTATGCATTCAGTGGAGTTGTGAAGTTCTGTATCATTTTTTTCTGATTAAATTTTTGGACAAATACACATTTTGAGCAGTGGGTAGAAACAGGACATCACAGCAAACAGTCATGTTTTGATCTGTTTATTCATTTGTTTTAGTTTTTCCATTTAAAACAAAAAACTGTAATTCTTCAATTGAATGTGGGAAGGGTGAGTGAAAAAAAGACTGAGTCACCCACCCACACAGGCCTGTAATCACAACTTCACAGTGATTTATCTGCTTTCCTGGGCTAGTTTGATAAAGCAGCCACGCCACCGACATTCATAGGATGCCACTACGGAACTCAATGTACTGGAAGCTGACAATTGGCTGAGTAACTGCTGGACAATAATGAGCCTGTTTCTCATTGGTTGATTTACTTCACTGACAGGCAGGCTAGACAAGACCAGGAATATTGTGTGGGCAGGTCCATTCCAGGACACCAGGCAGACTGACCTTGAAGCTGTCCAATCCGGGCAAGTCGCCATTTGGGGATCCTGACATCTATAAGAATTTGCAGACTCATCCTACCTGACTCACAGCTTTTGCTGTTGTGGAAAATGGATCTGCAAAATTTTACTGCCTTCTGCAGTTTGCAGACATTTTTTTCCCCTTCTAACTCTGTGGGGGTGGGAAATTACTATTTCTTTAGTCTCTGTACTCAGTCAAAGCTTAGTCATTCCTCAGAGGCAAACTCCTGCATGAATATTTTCTTGACCACTGAAGTGCATAATAATCACTCTCTCCCCTAAATGCCTACAGCTTCGATTGTCTAGATCTGTGGGTCTCAAACATCAATGTGCTGGGAACCCCCTGGACATTCAGTGAAAATGCAGGTTCTTATTCGGCAGGTCTGGGGGGGGGGGGGGGGGGGCTGAGATTGCATATCTTACAAGCTTTCAGGGATCCATTTCTGTGACAATGAAAATGGGCTGTCTATGACCTTGCACATTTCTCCCAATATATCCGAAGCTTCTTGAGAATGTGTATGCCCTCTTCCTTTTTATCCCCCAACCCCAGCACCTCACACAGTGCTATGTCAGCAGGCTGTGCCAATACATATTTGCAGACTAAAGAAGCTCCTCTATGGCAGAAACTCTGTCAATTCCTCCATGAACATAATGACTCACATATGACATAAACTGATTAATTATTAATTGAATGAATGAATGACTTGAGTATCTATGAGGCTGCTGGGAGAATAACAAGAAAGGCTCAATCTAAGAAGGATTTTTAAGTTCTGTTTGTCTCAATGAAAAAAATGGGGAAAATATCTATGTAAATTCAGATGGTAGAGTGCCTGGAGTTAACTGATTAACATGCTAGTCATGTTGCATCTAACGTATGCATTGCTAAATCACTTCTGTTCTGAAGATTTTTAAAAACATTTCTACAGTTACAGCAGGGTTTTGAGTGCCTTCGCTGATTGGCCTGCTGTGGGGGCTGAGTGGAGGTGCACAGCAGGAATAGGAAAGAGTAGCATTTTTTCTGCCAAAGCTCCTCGGGAAGTCCAGGGCGGCCAGAGAAGCAGCTAATCCTCCAACAGTGGTTTTTGACATATATTTTTAAATGACCTCTGCCTCCTTCTTTCCTACGACTGGCCACCCACCAACATACACCCCAACACACACACCAGTTTTTGACCTTGGCCTGGAAACCCGGCCCTCTTTCTTGCATAGCTTCATCTGCTGGGAGGTTGGGTCAGGGCCCTGGCCGCTGACTGGACCCTGACTGAATGACCAGGCTGTAGCTGTTTATGGTAGAGGGGTAGTCACCTCCCAACACTGGGGACGGAGAACCATTGGCAGCAGAAAGGTGAAATGTAGGGACATAAGTTGGGCAGCCAAGAGAACCAGTGAGGCTGAAGGTCAGGGAAGTAAGGAGCTAACTGACCTCACACTCCGTGGGGACAACTCAGGACACTCGGTTTTACAGCCCCACAAGCTTCCTCACCCGCCTGAGTCGCTCTCTCACCAGCCTGTGGTACCCCCCATACCCTTTGCCTGTTCCGGAACTCCTGCCATGAGATCCATCCTTTTGCCTTAGGAAACAAATCAATGTTGAAAGGCTACTGTTAACTGTATCTTTGACATTTGGCAACTGTGGGGATGGAGAGGGGGGGTGAGGGTGTCGTTGGAGTCTTCCTATGTCAGCACCCAGGCAAGCAGAGCCCTGGGTATTTTTCAGCCTCCCTCTAGCTCGGAGCTGGATTTGAGGGGAGGCCACCGCGTCTAGGAAAATGTCACGGCTCTGAGCCCTGAGCCTTGCTGAGCCAGAGTCATCCTGGCTGTGGGACTGTCACAGGGCTCAGGGTCAAGGGGGAGCATCCAGATGTGTTCAGGTCAGGAGAGCAAGTCTGAAACCTGGAGCCACTTCCTGGAGGGGCAGCAAGGGATGGCAAAACCCTAGGGTCCTCCAACCCTGCCGGTGTATACGGGCATGTCCTGAGCTGACCTGCTCGGTTACTGCACCCAGCCTCCCAGCCAGCTCTGCAGTCTGGATGCCTTTGTTTGCGGCAGAGCTGTGTCCCCGCTGGCGCAGATGGTGTTGATGCTCTGTGGGGGCCTGCAGAGGTGCGCAGGGCAGCCTCCAGTCTCCCTGCAGTGAGGAGGGCGCAGGCCAGCTCCGGGATGGCTGCCAACAGCCTCTTGCAGACTGCGTCACAGCACGCACCTCTGGCTTTCGGGCAAGGGAGGCGGAAGGCAGCAAAGCCGGGACTTGAAATGTTTCTGGCACTGCTTCCTTTCTCTTTCCCTGCCTCTCTGCTGTTTTATGCAGTTTCTGATTCCTCTTCCTTTCCTCCACCCTGTCCCCTCCTTTCCACGCTGTCATATTTGTGTGCTCTGATGGGTCCTCAGACCAACGTCCAAACAAAGTGACCCAAATCTTAGTGCATCCTTTCAGGACAGAGCTCTCCGGGGAAAAACAGGCTGGTTGACCCAATGACGTGCTAGGCATGTCACTGGGTGTCAGGGTGACGTGATGAAAAATCAGAGTTTCCATCTAGAGACACTTCCCTGGCACGGGACCAGCAGGTGCTCTTGGCTTGTCCAGTTCACCTTTCAGTGCGTTGATTTCCCCATCTGTAAAGAGAACACTCACCCCTCCCTTCCCTGTATTATCAGGTCTTGTGAGTATCAAGTGAGATAAGAGGGGGCTTCATAAACTTTAATGTACATGGGAATTTCCTGGGGTCTCGTCCAAATGCAGGTCCTGGTTCCACAGGTCCGGGCAGGGCCTGCTATTCTGCATTTCTACCAGGCTCCGAGGTTAATGGACGCTGCTGGTGGGACCACTCCAATAGTCAGAGGACAATCTAAACATCACAAGCACCAGGAAACAGGAACATTTTAATTATTTTATGTATTTGCCCTTTTAAAAAACACCTTTGCATCTTAAAAGTGTCCTTTACATGTTTAATTCACATGAATGTCATCATTTTAGGCTTCTCAGACAGTGATTGGAGAGAAAAATTGAAGGTGGGAGGAACTGATCATCCTTTCTGTTGTCGGTGAAGCTGCCTCCTCCTTTCTTCTCCCTTTTTCTTTTCTCTCCCTCCTCCCATAGACGACGCAAAGGCAGATTGTTATTGAAACCTGTGGTCCACAGGTGGCCAAGGGTGTTGGGTCAGATAATGGACATAAAGAGGGATTGATTGAAAGCCACTGTTTTCTCAAGAGAAAGGGAATATGTGTGCATCAAAAGGCCCGTGCAAGAATGTTTGTAGCAGCGCTACTCATACAGTCAAAGCCGGAAAGAACGCCAACATCTAGCAGCAGTAGGACAGAATAAATAGACGGTGGTTTATCCATACAATGGAAACACTACAGAACAATAAAAAGAACAAAGTACTATAACATGCTCCCTCCTCTGAGAATTTTACAGGCAAAATGATGAGAGGAAAAAAACAGACACAAGAGTATATGCTGTATGAGTCCATTTATGTGAAGTTCAAAAATGGGCAAAGCTAAGTAACAAGGTTTCTTCTTTATGAAGGGGTGGTGTTGACTGGCAATGGGCATGGAGGAGCCTCTGGGTGTGGCCAGCTTTTTCATGTTGCTCTAAGAGCTTGTACCCCCAATTCACTGAGCTGGATTCTTAAGATTTATATAGTTTACTGTATGTTTGCTATAATGTAATAAATAAGTGTTAAAGATACAAAAAGAGAAAGCCTAGTTCTAATCTTGCTCCTGAATTTTGCATTTCTGGGCCCTGCTCTCTCTCTTTTTCTCTATCCCTTTCACGCCTTTCATAAAATGGAAGCCCTGTTGGCTGTATCAGTCAACTTCCCTGATGTGTTCCCTGCTGGCTTCCCAGGTATTTTGTTAGATCAGGGAACAAAAATAGAAGGTGCCATGTCATCACTTCCCTGGGACTGCACAGAAGGCTTCAGGCTGTGTAGTTTGCCACTCACAGGCCCCCCTCTAAGTTGAATGCCTGCCCCTCTCTGCCTCAGGAGCTGTGTCTCTGGCCACCAGAACCCCTGTTCTCTCCATGGCTCTGAGCTGCAAACCCACCCCAGCAAGTCCACATCAGTTTTGCAGAACTGTTTGTAGTTTGTAGTTTAATGCTTCTGTCCCATATCTGGCTGTCCCCACGCAGGGTCCGAAAGTTGTGGGCAATCAGTTCATTGTTATCACAATAACACTGCCTAAAGAACCACCCCCAAACTCAGGGTCTTCAAACAACAACCATTGTTAGTTCTCAAGGTTATGTGTTAGCTGAGTGTCCCTTCTGCTCTGGTCCAGCCTCTGCTTATCTCAGCTGGGCTTTCTTGTGAGTTGGTGGTCAGCTGGAGGGTGATTGCTCCAGGATGGCCTCATGCATGTTTGGTGGTCAGCTGCCTGTTGTCTGAAGGCATGTCCTGATTGGGTCATGCGTCTCTCATCATGTCTCCAGCAAGCTACTCCAGGCATTGTCACAAGGTGGTAGCTAAGGGTCTGAGAGATAAAGGTACTCAAGTGTTCTAGAGGTCAGGCTGGGGACTGGCAAACCATTCCTTCTGTTCCATTTTATCCATCAAAAGAAGTCACAGACCAGCCCATGTTCAGGGGCTTGGAAACACTCTACCTCTGGATTAGAGGAACTGCCAAATCACATTGCAATGAGTGTGCATACAGGGAGGATTAGAAAAGCAGGGCCATTTTTTTTTTTTAAATAGTGAATGTACATGTAGCTGGGGCATTAAGACAGTAGCACTGAGAACTGGGCCTTTTCCCTTCTGCAGAGCATCTGTGAGGTAGCAGCTGTCATCCAGGCTTCCCAGGCTTCAGCCTTTGCCCTGCCCCCACAGTACCAATCAAACCGGTTCTCCAGCCCTCTTTATACATTAGTCCTTCGGGGCTCAGCAGGCTGTTTAATTCGACTGATCAAACAAACGTGTGCAATGTGGGTGAGCATGTAAAGAGAGCAATCTTAAATGTTTCTGCTCATGGAGAGATGTTTTGGGTCAAGTTTCCTAGAAGAGCCTGAAATGGGGATTCTTATCAAGTGATTTGTTGATGGAAGCCTCTCAAGAAAAGGGGAGGGGCTAAGGAGGTATAGATGTGGTTTCCCCTGGAGCTGTTTTGCTTCCATCTCAGTCTGTTATTGGCCCTGGCTGCCCCTGGGTGAGCAGTGGCACACATTTCCATTGCTATGGCTCCCATCAGTCTTGTGCAGTTTTCTATAGGAGGATGTAGCTGTGAGCTCTTAATAGTCAACATGCAGAGCAGCTGGGAAATGGGAATGTTGTCCAGGAAGGGGGGGCGTCTGCGAGGGACCTCACAGCATTTCCTGCAGAGAGGAACTATGTAGAAAGTGAATTCTGAACTCAGAACTAGAGAAAATTTAGAGGAGGCCTGATAACTGTGTTTAAAAGTTTGATGAGTTGTAATGTCATGTGGAGGAACCCATTCTGCAGGCTGATCTAAGATCCATAATTGGGACTTCCATAGAAGCAGATTTGGGCTTAGCATAAGGGGAAAACACTGCATAATTAGAGCAATCTGAAGATAAAAAGGAATGCCTTGGGAGTAGTGAATCTCCACAAAATAGACTAGGCTCCATTTGGCAGGATGATAGCTTAGGACATTAGTTAGGTTCCAGAAAGACAGAAAGAGAGATGGTAGCTAGGAACCCACATCCTTGAGTCTTTGATGTTCTGGCCAGAGATTCAAGAAGGAGATGTGCAAAGGGGACATTCACTCAGGGCAAATACACTTTTTCTGTTAATACAGGCCTCAATCCCCCTTTCATCACCCCCAGCTCTGGCTGGCTGGACCACATGCCAACTGAGAGGTAGATATACCGGACCTTCTTATAGTCAGAGTGAGCCCTGGTGCTCACATAGCACCAGCTACACAGGAGAAGGGAAAGGTAGGCTCTAAAAGAAAAGCCAAGATAGACCATAAGAAGAAGGCCATTGTGTAAATCCCTCCTAAAGCAATGTCAACCCTAAAAATAAAACAGCTGGTTAATTTACCAGCAAAATGGGCTTATTCAGAGATAGTATAGAAATACAATACGGAGAAGCCAGCTATGGCAAAACCATAGGCAAGTCCAGAGAACAAAAGAGAGCTTGCTTTTATTAGGTTTTGGGAGGAAATTGGGGAGGGTTGTTTTGAACAAAAGTTCATTGGAGAAGAGCAAGAGTTCAAGGTTGTGGTGGCTTCTCATTGGCTGCAAGTGGTGGTTAGTGGGTATTCCTGGAGCAGGGAGAGCTCCTTCTTCCTTTTCTTAAAAGCAGATGAAATTCCCATGCAATTACAGTAATGTCCTCCCTGTCAAAATAATTCTTTTCTTCCCCTTCCGGCTGGTTACGCTGGCTGCACTGAGTGGGACCTGTGGGAAATGTTCCCCTCAGGGCTTTCTGACTCCATTTTAAATGCAGTTTCCTTTATTTATCTTCACAGCAACAAGGTCCAGTACTGGCTTTGAGTCTGATTGAGATACTGCCCTCAAATATGTGGGTCTTCTCTGTGGGGCTGAGAGCAGTGGAGTTTCTCTTGCCTCCTGTCTGACTATAAAATCATTTTCACAATAAAATTATTTTCAAAAAGTGCGTCGGCCAGTGGACTGAAGGGTCCCGGGTTCCATTCCGGTCAAGGGCACATGCCTGGGTTGCGGGCTTGATTCCCAGTAGGGGGTGTGCAGGAGGCAACCAATCAAAGATTCTCTCTCATCATTGATGTTTCTCTCTCCTCCCTCTCCCTTCCTCTCTAAGATCAATAAAAATAGATTTAAAAAAAATTTCACTGTCCAGCTGCTCCCCAAATCAACAAAATCAGAATTTCTGCAACCAAGAGACAGGTATCAGTACTTTTACTCTCTCCCCCTCCCCCTTCTCAGGTGATTTCATTGTTAATTAAGGTCGAAGACTATTGTTCTAGGGGCCGTGGTTCTCAACCTTGGCTGCACATTAGAATCACCTGGGAATCTTTTTAAAATCCTGATTTCTGGGCCTCATCCTCCGGAAGTTCTGTTTCTTTGTTATGGGGTGGGCCACAACATTAGTAACAAAGAAACAGAACTTCCGGAGGATGAGGCCCAGAAATCAGGATTTTAAAAAGATTCCCAGGTGATTCTAATGTGCAGCCAAGGTTGAGAACCACTGTTCTAGGGGCAACAATTCTCAGACTTTAGTTTACATCAAAATCACCTGGAGGGTTTGTTTAAACAGAACACCGTGTTCCACCCTCAGAGAAGTAACCAGAGAATCAAGGGGTCTGGGCTGCCTGTCACTATTTGAGCCAATTGAGCAGAGACAGGGTTGAATCTTATATGAGCGTTTATTCCAATAATACTGGCAGTATGGGAGAGCAGCATGTCATCCACAAAAATCTCCTCTGCAGCCCCCCATAAACCAACTGCTTATATTGGGTAGAAGGATGAGGATTACATTGGGAAGTAGGCAAATGGTATGTCAAACGGGCATTTTACAGGTAATGCGGGCTGGGGTTTGCAAAGGGCTGGGGGTTTGCAAAGTGGGGGTTTTCAAAGGCCTGGTGCCTCTGGTTTCTGCAACAAGGTTGTTGATCTGTCCATGATAATAGGCAGCTCCTGGATGTGGAGGATGGGCTGCATTTCCAGGTGAGCTCCCAGGTCCCACATGCAACTCCCAACCAGGTTAGATAGACTGTACTTTCTTTCATCAGAACAAAACAACCATGGTTAACAGAGCATGATTAATATTTCTTACAATGACAGCTGGTCCCCAATATTCTATTTCTGCCCCTATCGGAGAGTCAGATTCAATAGCTCTGGGATGGGCCTGAGATTCTGCATTTCTAAGAATACTGATGCTGATGGTGGGAAGACCACACTTGGAGATGACTCGTTTTAGCTTCCACTGTCCCTCATCCCATCCCACCTTTATCTTTCAGCTGGCTAGGGCCTGGGGCTGGGGATGGTGGAGAGGAACATCAACCCGTTGGGAAGCTTGATAGGCAGTGATTAGTACCAACTGACCTCGTTTGTGACTAGAATAAAGCTGGCTGCCGATGTAAGTGGGAGTGGGATACTTTCTCAGTTAAATTGAAACCTTTGCTGCCAAGAAAAGTGGCTGATGAAAGTTGAATGTATGTCAAAGTAAGTTGATTTAGGAGTTCTTCTATAGGATGAAGATATTATTGTTTGGCTTATTTGCAAAGCAAACATTTTCTGGTCAGGAAGTAACACTATGACATGAGACAGATTCCACAATTAAGTAAAATGAAGTCAGTCAGGAAAAGATAACAAAAGCCATCTTACTCAACTACAGCAGCTCAGCATTACAGCAAATATTACAGTTGGTGCTAACCATTCAGCTTTTAAAAATTTTCCAAGAATGAAAATCATCCAGTGATGAAGCAGTAATAAAGGAAGTCTCAAATACAATCGCAAATGTTGCATTTCCTAATTTAATAGGATAACATTTCAAAGTAAAGTCAGCATTTTATAAACATTTTGCCATAATTAGCTCTTATCCAAGTTATTAATCACTCTTTTAAAGCTCTTTGTACTTTTTATTTTCTCTTCTAGCCTTGATGATTCAGTGTGTACAATTAATATTTATTTAGATCTGAATCATTCATTCTGTGGATGAAAAAGGGCCACATGCTAACCTGAATAACTCAGGGAAGGTCTGCATTGGTGGCCTTGCAAACTCAAGAGACCTAAAGTAACCACAAAGGATTGTCTGAAACTAAAACCTTCAATTTAATTTTGATCTTTACTGAGCCTATAGTTTTTTGCATCTAAGATAACATACGTGAGGAATGTCAGGGTAGGTTTTAAATTCCCTTTTTCCAGACCCGTCAGGGCACAACCAAATGCACCAGGGCGCCTGGAGGGAGACCACAAATTCCTTCATTGTTATTGTTGTCATGTTAATTGTTGACTGTTAACTATCCTGCACCCACCTAAGCAAAAACTGTGTCTATCATTTTACTTTTTATCCAATCCTCCCCCCCACTTTGCTTTCTCCCGCCTCCCTAATCTATCACCAATGGATTTCATGTAACATCTCCTCCTTTGATTGATTGTAATGTATAAAACAAGGTGAAAAAACGCCAGTCCAGAGCACTATCTTGATACATTGCCATTCTGCTTCCCGGCAATTGTCGACAGTTTGGCTCAAATAAACTCACAAAAATTCTTTACAGGTTTGAATATTTTTTTACGTTAACAATTCCTTCTTTACCAACCCAACTTAGCAGCTGTTACTTTTCTACCGATATTCTTTCTCCACTGTTACTAACTGAACCTTGTTTCTTTTGTGTGTGTTTTTTCAGAGCAGCAACACACCCAACTGAAATGCTCACCACATCACCCTCCTTTGCAGCTGGACAGTTGGCAGTCCTGGCCAGTGAAATGCGAGGCTTCCAGGAAACCTTTCAGCAGTGGAAGGACCCAGCTCGCAGGTACCTGCTATCCTTGCCTTTCATCATCCTTCTTATCTCATCCTGCCCAACACAGATGAGAGGCCATCCCGTGGCTTCGGAGTGTTGCACCTGAGGACAAAAGCCACTTGCCAACGCTGGCATAGTAAGAAGGAAGGTAAGAAGGAGCCTGAGATCATGCTAACATCCTGGTTTTGTAGCATCGGCTGGGGGTTGCTGACCTCCAGTCTTCTTGTGACATAAATAAATAAATAAATAAATAAATAAATAAATAAATAACTTAATTAAAAATCCTTATTTAGATAGACCATCATGGTCCACTTTCTGTTTCTTGCAGCCCAAAACAATCCCAACTGGTATATTCATTTACTTCCTTAAAGGAGCCCTTTTTCGGGCAAGAGCAGAGCAGTAACTCTCAGTCTTTAGTGTGCATTGGAATCATCTGAAGGGTTTGTTGGAAAACAAACATCTGAGTCTCAACCCTAGATATTCTGATTCAGTACATCTGGGGAAAGCCCAGAGAACTTGTATTTTTAACAAGCTCCCAGGGGATGTCCATGCTGCTGGTCTGGGAACCGCACTTGAAAAGCCTGGCTCTGATTCCAATGTGACCCTGCCTCAAGCGAGAGCTTGGACTGGGTGACACTTCAGTGTCTGTTTCTTGAATCCTCCGGTTCTGAGCCTCTGTTACACTGGCCAGAAGGCCTGCGTGTCATCCAGATTCAGCTGCTGGGTGCCGCTGGTCAAACTGGTTGGGTAAATATTTTCAAAATGTTCTAGGTATTCAACAGTGAGTAGAAAAAATCTGTTGTTGGGTCAGACAACTTCATGACATCTTATCTTCCCCTGAAGATACCAGGCTATTTTTCTGGATCCAGTTTATACATGTAGTGAGTTTCAGGCACCAACAATTCCTTTCGCTGTATCTGCCTGCTGGGACTCTTCCCCAATGCTTACTGAGGGAACCACTTTTCTTTAATTTCATTGAGTTTAGAAGAAGCTCCAGGTGAGCTTGTCTTATCATTCTCCTTTTGAAGACTCTCACTCTGTCTACAAACAATTGCTAACTTTTTAAAGGAGTCAGGGGAGATTAATTTTTTGCAAAAACTGATTTATGGCCATCTCTTCTGAGAGGATGGCCTGCGTCACTTTCCTTGCCTCATGCTCACTGCAGAAATTCAGTGATAAAAACCTTCCTTTAAACACAGAAACTGTATGAGCAAACTTCAAGGTCTTTCCCCTAATGCAGCAACTAATCTTGAGATTAGATAGAAAAACCAAAAACAGTCTATTTGCAGAGCAGCAAAAAGGGATGCCCCAAAATTGGGTTTTCAGGCCCTGTACCCTGATTGTGACTCTTGAGCCTTTGCCCTTCACGATCCCTGGGATTCCCCAATTAGGGATGAGGCTGACCCTGCTCCAATTATCAGGCTTAAGTAGTTTAAAATTTAAGATGATTTTGTCACTCTGCAGAACAGGACAATAACTATAAAAATAATACATCTACTGTCATTTATTGAGCATACGTCCCTGTTTTAATTACTAAACCTTGAATTTTTAGGAAGTTATTTAGACCTCCTAATGACTTTGTGTGATGAATTAAAGTATTCCTCACATTTTGCAGAGGGGTAATCTGGCAAGGAAAGGGAGCTAACTTGATCTTAATCACAGCTATTAAAATGGAGAAGCCAGAAGGCAGAGGTTCAGCAGGCTGACTGCAGAACTATTAACCACTGAGCAAAACAAAACAAACCAAAACAAAACAAGAGAAAACAAATAAATAGAAAACAGCCTGCCACAGAGGAGGACTAGTCTTGAAGGTCTTTTTCACTGTTAGACCTATGGAGGATGTTGGGGTGACATGTTTATCTAAGGAGGAAGTTTTGTGGGGATCAAAATAATTTAGGTGTCTTCAACTTTGACATTAGACAAGAAGAGGTACAAGGCTCATTAACAATGATAACATGCCTAGTTATTTATCATAATTTTATATGATATAATTATATCTGCAAGTGCACATATAAATGTTTAAAATAATATAATATGTATAGTTAACAACATATACTATATATGAGATATATAATACATACTGTATTGATTATAAGGTGTTTTATAAAATGTGATATTTAACGCATGTAGTTCTTATTATAGTTTTATTAAGATATTGCATACCATCAAATTCAGCCAGTTAAAGTGTATAATTCAACAGTTTGTAATATAGTCACAGGTTTGCGTAACCATCACCACTATCTGATTCCAAAACATTTTCATCAACCCCCAAAGAAACTCCATACCCATTAGCTGTCACTCTCTATTCCTTCCTCCCAAATCAGTGTCTGGTAACAACTAATCTACTTTTTGTCCATATAAATGGAATCATATGTGATGGGCTTCTTTCACTTAGTATAATGTTTTCAAGGTTTCTCCATATTTTAGAATGTATTAATATATCATTCCTCTTAATGGCCAAATAATATTGGATTGTATGGATATACCACATTTTGTTTATCTGTTAAATCACCTGATGGATATTTGGGCGGTTTCCACTTTTTGGTGATTATAAACAATGCTGCTATTAGCACTCATGAACAAGTTTTTGTATGAACATATTATTAATTTACCTAGATGTGGAATTGCTGAATCATATGGTAACTATGTTTAACTTTTAAGGATCTGCCAGACTATTTTTCAGAAGTTGGCTACTTTAAAATTCCACTGGCAGTGTATGAGGGTTTCAGTTTCTCTACTCTCACTGATGTTTGTTATTGTCTATGTTTTTTTATTTTAGTCATCCATGTGAAGTGGTACCTTATGTAGTTTTGATTTGCATGTATGTAATGACTAATGAGATTGAACCTGTTTTCATGTTCTATCAGCCTTCTGTATATCTTCTTTGGAGCAATGTTTTTTAGATCCTTTGTCCATTTTTAAATTGGTTTGTTTTTCCCTTTGTTGTTGACTTTAAGTGTTTTTTATGTGGTCTAGTCCCTTATTAGATATATGATTTGCAAATATTTCGTCCAAATTATGGGTTATCTTTTTATTTTTTTCATGGTATCCTTTGAAGCTCAATAGTTTTTAATTTTGATGAAGTACAATTCATCTGTTTTTTCTTTTCTTACTTATGCTTAGTGTTATATATAAGAACTCATTGCCTGGTGCAATATCACAAGTATTTATGCCTAGGTTCTTAGCTAAGATTGTTATAATTTTATCTCTTACATGTAGATTGTGGGTCTATTTTTAATTTATTTTTACATATGATGTGAGATACAGGTTCACCTTCATTCTTTTGCATGTGGATATCCAGTGGTCTTAGCAGCATTTATTTAGACACTATTCTTTCTCCATTGAATTGTGTTGAAATCCTTGTCAAAAATCAATTGACAATAAATGTAAGAGTTTATTTCTGGGTGGATGTTATTCGATTTAGTAGTTCCTTCTATCTGCTCTGTGACAAGGCACAGGATACATCTGCCTATTCGGCTGCCATTTTGAATCTCCTCAAGAGTTTATTTCTGGATCCTCAATTTGACTCTATTGATTTATATCTCAATCCTTATACCAGTACAAAATACTCAAGAATACTGTAGCTCTACAGTAAGTTTTGAAATAAGAAAGTATGAGTTCTCTGAATGTATTCCTCTTTTGTAAGGATTGTTTTAGCCATTCTCAGTTCCTTTCATATTAATGAGAACTTTATAATAAACTTGTCAATTTTTGCAAAAACATAGCTAGGATTTCGATAGGGCTTGTTTTTAGCCTCTTGATCAATTTGAGTATTGCTATCTTAACAACACAGTGTGTCCCAAGAAATATATACACTTCGAATAATTATTAATTCCAATAGGTTAAATCTAAAAAGAAAGAAACATCAATTGAGCTACCAGATGTTAAAGAGTGTATACATTTTTGGGGGGATACCCTATATTAAGTCTTCCAATCCATAAGTATGAGGTTTCTTCCTACTTATTTAGATATTCTTTAAATTCTTTCAACAATATTTCATGTTTTTCAGTGTTTAAGTCTTGCATATTTTCACGTAAATTTTTTCTACATATTTTATTTTTTGGATGCTATTAGAAATGGAATTATCTTCTTAATTTTAGTCTGTTAATTGCTGGTCTATAAAATATAATTGATTTTTAAATATATATTGATTTTCTATTCTACAACATTGGTAAACTTTTCTATTAGTTTTTCTGTGGATTCTTTAGGGTTTTCCATGTACAACTTCATGTCATCTTTCTTTTCAATCTGAATGTCATTGGTTTGCTTGCTGTCTTACTTTGTTGCTTTGTTTTGGCCTAATTGCTCTGGCTAGAATCTCCAGTATAATTTTGAATAGAAGTACAGTAGTGAGAGTAGATCCCTCCTATAATGTTTCTGATCTTGGGGGTAAACTTTCAGTCCTTTGTTAGTACAATGTTAGCTGTGTGCTTATTATAGATGGTCTTTATCAGATTGAGAAAGTGTTCTTCTTTCCTAGATTGTTGAATATTTTTATAATAAAAGAGTGTAGACCACAGGGACACCTTCTCTATAGACGGAGGGTGCTCTATGGGGGAAGACAAAGGGGGTCTGGCCTCACTGATGTGGAAACTGGCAGACCTGAATTTAAAGGTGAGAGAACTTCAGCAGTCTCTTAAACCCTTTTCACCTGCTGTTTTGAACATTGCTATTCCTTCTTTGCAATGCAGCTAGACTTATTTTATATAAAGCAAAGATTTGATGCTGACACTATTCTGCTTAAATTCCTTCAAGGGGTTCTCTTTGCTTCCAATATAAATCCCAAGTGCCTTAAAATAATAGTTAATGATTCTTTTTTTACATATTCTGTCTTTTTTCTTGCCACTCTGACTTCTTGCTTCTTGAATATGCCTTTCCATCAATGACTCTATAAATGTCTCCTGCTTGGAATGTTCTCCCTACTCCATTTCCCCGCCTCCCAGCTGCCTGCACATGACAAAGATTTCTCCTCAATCTGAAGTTCTCAGCTTATCCTGAAATTTCCTCCAGGAAAGCTGACTCTCAAACTTCCAGGTGGAGGCTCCTCCCACAGGTTGCCACCTCCCTGCTTTCCCATGTACCCATCAACACTTGTGAGCTAAATTATTGCCTCTGTGAGTTCTGAGAAGGAGGTGGTGATATTTGCTGTTCACCCTTGTGTATGACTGTAACACTCAAAATGGGTTCTCACTCGGCAGCATCAGCATCACCTGGGATCTTGTTAAAAGGCAAACTCTTAGGCCTCACCTCAGACCTACTAATGCAGAATCTCTGAAAGCCAGGCCCAGGAATCTGCATTCCAGAAACCCTGCAGGTGATTCTTAAATTTTGAGAAGCACTTGTATAGTCAGGTGCCTGGCTACTGGTAGACGATCAGTGAATGAATAAATTCGTAAGTCCTAAAAATACTACTAATAGACTGTAATCTTCACCAGATTACTTAGCTTCATGACTCCCATTGGTAATGCTGACCTCTCATAAGGTTTGGAGAAGCAAATGTGATGGCTTCAGAAAAAGCTCCTGCGCAGCATCTGACACACAATCGTTTCTTCTTTCTTGTTTCTTCATTCTTATTTCTAATTCAGCTGACTGCTTGCCAAGGTGGTCTTCAAACCCTCAGCCTGTTTGCAGACCTACCTTTGGGCAAGTTTGGAGTATCCCTACTTGTGTCCACAAATCTGAAAAAGGAATAAATAAAATGTGGTTGATAGAAGAGGGTGTTCTCTGGAGTTTGCAGGTGGCCCATCTGATCAGGAATTTGGCCAATTTTGTCAGTTGTTCAGCATATGTAGCAGGATATTGAAATATATTTTTTTCCCAGCTTCAAGCCTACAGGCTAGGTGAGGACCATCATTTTTATTTCTAAAAATATAAAATTTTGGTTATCAGGATTTCTCAATGCCAACTATAATAATTGCATCTGATCTGTTTAATTTGGGATAATATCTCTCCTAGTTTTTTGTTTTGATGTTTTTCATTAAAAGCAAAATAAGACAGAATTTAAAAATTCCTAGGGTGTTTTCTTTGACCACATCTGAAAGCATTCTAGTCTGGTTTCTAAGTTCCTAATGGTTTTAATCAAGGTCTCATTCTCCTTAAATTGTCGTGATCTTGTTGAAGAGGTTCATAATTTCCTTCACATTTATTTGAAATTGAAGGGTCAATTGAAGGGTCAATTAAAGATCACACTAACCAACCCTTAAATCGACTGTATTTCTCAGAGATGTTTCAGAAGGAATTTAAGGGGGTCTAATGGTTAAAAACCCCACAATTCTTTTAAAGGCCCACTTTAATTTAGGCTGAAACCCTTGCAATATGAAAAGCGCTACAAAGAAGGGAGTGGGGACAAGTAAGGTGTTTGTGTTCTTCATCAAAGGTGAAAAGAGCAAAAGCAAAGAGGTGGAAAACAATGGAGAAAAGAAATTTGTGGGAGGGTATACTTGCATAAACTTCAGGCTCCATCAAATCTAGATACAGCCTTAAGGCTGAGTTTTAACATGTATTTTCAAATGTCATCCTCATAGTACTTATATAGTAGCTACTATTATTTTACAGATAAGAAATTTGATGCATAAAGATTGTAAGTAACTTGCCCCAGGTCACCTAGCTCTGACTTGTTGGAACCAGGATTCAAACATAGGCATCAAATCCCAAGCTTTGTACCACCCTTAGGGGGTCTCTAGTCTGGGTTGCATGCATGTGGGCAGGGAACTCAAACCATGGAGGCAGAAGCTAGAGTTGACAATGTTAGCATATTTTTCTTGGCTCTTCTGTATGATTTTCTTTGTACCCACCCTAATTTCTCTAGTCCCAGAGAAGATGGGCTAGATATTTTTGGGAGGGAGGGAGTTACATTAAAGTGTTAATTTCAAACAATGGGAAGCACATAGGCTTTAGCATCAGAGTTGAGTTTTAGAATAAGGAAACAGTGGGATGTAGTGGCTCAGATTTTGCCAAGGGATGACTAGAGGTAGCAGCAATCAGGTTCATTTGTATTTGGAAGATACAAATATGCAGCTTATTATTCTAAGTGGGTAGAAGATGGATATTAGGGCTTTAACCAGGAAAGAAGTTGCATCCAAGAATGGACAGATGGCTGTCAAAGGCAGTAGAACAGCTTCAAAGCTCACTACTGAGGCTCACATGGTGCCAAGGAACTGGAAGATGTGGAGGACAAACAGGCCGGGTTGGAAAAGGGGGATTCAAACATGCAACTCCAGATGAGCCTTCAGGGCCAGCAATGCCCAGAGGCTTGTGGGCGCATTCCCAGCTGTTTCCTATGTGGTGGTTTTATCCCCAACTAATATGCCAGCTGGCCGTTGTTTTATTTCCTTGTTGACTTTTTATGCTGCCACCTGGGGAGTCTTAGTAACTGTAAACAAAGATTTAGAACACTAATCAAGTGTTAGGCGCCAATGTGGTTGACTCTGTGCAGGTACTGAAGTCAAGTAACCTGTGAATGAGTAGCTGGCATGGAGGAACGCCAGCCACACCGGCTGGCAGGATGGTGGGGAGCAGGAGGAGGCCATCTGTGAGTGTTGACTGCTAAGGACTCACAAAGCCCCCCCTCCCCCAAGAATTGTCCTCAACTGATGCCTAGGAAGTTATACCCCGGTACCCTGCCCCCCACAAGGAGAAACTTAGAGCAATGACTCACTGCATAGAGGTACAAAAGGCCAGCTCCCTTGCCTTAAGAAGGAGACAATTGTGTCAACATTGTGATTTATGCTCCAGAGCCTTTCATGAATCAGCCAAGTTTACTTGGCTTCTTCCCATATCCTGTCTGTTTTCCTGCCTTAGATGCTTCTCCTGAGAGTCCTCCCTCAACATATCATGGTTTATGATTTTCTCTGTCTTGGGCTCTGCTTCTGGGGAATCTGACCTAAGAAGACACTGAGGGTTTTAGGTCCCCATTTCCACAGCTAATTTTGGCAGGAAGTGGGCAGAGCTTTGAGGCGAGAAGTCCCCAGTGATATGTATTTAGGGAAAAATCTCCAGCTATGTGCATAGATGGGAAATTGAGGGTAGAGGTTGAAGACAAATTATGAGGAGCAGGTGTTAGCTCCCAGGGAAAATGAATGGGTAGAGGATGGATATTAAGGCTTTAACCAGGAAAGAACAAGTAGAGTACTCAGCAAGATAGTGAGACAAACTCAGCCCAGAGCCTGGGTCAGCAAAGCCAGGGAAGAAAATACTATGACTTGTAGGATACATGGAGGTTCAGGGCTCATGTCTTGGTCTGTGAGTGCAAGACCTAGGTATTAATTGGACATGTGAATCTTAGCAAGTTAATCTTTTCTAAACCTCAATTTCTTCATCTGTAAAATGGCATGCATTCAAGTAATTATATCTATTTTATTAATTATGTAAATATTATTCTAAGTCATGGTGAGTAGTGGAATTTTTGCCTGCTATGTGGTAGACCTGGATTTCTACATAGGGCTCACCTATAGAGCTAGACTTGGAAAGTAAAGAAATGACAAAGTAGGGGCTGAAATAATGGCCATGAAAGGGCATGGTGATGCTTGTATTGCTGCCCATGGTTCTGATCTGAAGGCCCAGAGTCCTGAGTTGCCAGTTTTGCATCTTCAGAACCAGTCTTGAGAGGAAGAGGGAGAGGAAGAATGAGAGGCAGCTGTAAGCCAAAAATCCTCCAGATTTGATCACCCTTCAATCAGAATTGGACCCAAGAGGGACTGTTGGGGACAGCAAGTTGGCCAGTTATTGACTTCCAAGTCTGAAATTGCAAGAGAGTTTTTCTTCAGCTTGGCAGACACTACAATCACAATGCCAGATTCTCAGTATTTAGATCAAGCTGGAAATTCCCAAAGACAAGAGCATCAGGAACTCTCAGCCACTCAAATGCTTTTTCCCTGCCGTGGTCAGCAAACCTCGGCTCGAGAGCCACATGCTTGGCCCCTTGAGTGTGGCTCTTCCACAAAATACCACGTGCGGGCACGCACGTACAGTGCAATTGAAACTTCATGGCCCATGCGCAGAAGTCGGTATTTTGTGGAAGAGCCGATATTTTGTGGAAGAGCCACACTCAAGGGGCCAAAGAGCCGCATGTGGCTCGCGAGCCACAGTTTGCCGAGCCGCAGTTTGCTGACCACTGCCCTAGGTCAATTCCCTACTCTCTCTCTCCTAATACAGTGTGATATGGCCCTTACTTTAGGAGCAGTTTCCAAGAAGCAGACTTTGAGATAAGAATTCACATGCAACTCAATTTATTAAGGAGGTTCTCTTGGGAAACACTGGGTGTGAAAAACAGGACAAAGAAAGGAAGAAGCCAAGCTGAGTTCCAGCCTCAGCCTGATCTCACAGAGGAGATTGGAATGTAAATTGCACCTCAGATTTTGGCCTAAATCCAAAGTAAGGGAACTGGTCTTTCATTTTCCTGCCCCAGTCAATCATTGGATAAGGGCTACTGTGAAGGACATCAAATCCCAGGAGCTTCTATTTCTCAGTAGCTACCCCATTGGCTCAAGTGTGGCTCTCCAAGGGCATCACAAAAATGGACAATGAGAAGCAAAACACGTAAAAGCCAAGGAAAGGCACACTTTTCAAAGGGACCCAAGGGAATCTGAGTGGAACACTGATGGCTGGGTTACCACACTGAAGATTAGTTTAAGGGATGGAAAGGGCTAGTCATTTCTGCAAATATGCAGCTTATTGTATATGTTTTTGTATGAAATGAGAGGGCAGAGGATTTAACATTAGAAGATGTGTTAGCCCTGGCTCTGACATATAATTTTGTGACCTTGGGTGAGTTTCTCAACTTCTTGGTATTATCTGAATTATCTCTAGTTACGTGAAAAATACCATTCTTTTAAAGACTTAATAGTAAATTAAATTTATCAACATATTTTACTATATTTTGTACAAACTATTGTCTCTGTACTCCACTCCATTCACTTCTGTCTCTCAGGGTGTTTTCTTCTGCCTAAACTATATTCTTCAGTAGTTACTTCAGTAAAGATCTGTGGATAATAATCTCTTTTACTATTTTTGTTTCATCTGGAGGGAATTTATTTCCAGTCATTGATTTTGTTACTATCTTTCTTTGTATTATTTCTTCACATTATAGGATTTTATTATTGAATGGAGGCTGAGTGCTCTCTCTGTCCCAGTCTCTCTCTCCCCCACCCCCACCCACCTTATCTTTTAAAGTTTTACAGATTTATATTTTATCTCCTTTCCCACCACCTCCTAAGAACATTTAGTTCAAAACCAGGTCTTACATTGGTAGTTCAGGGCTTCAAACCTACACTGATATTGGAGTTATTACATATTCAGCTACCAACTCAGCAGTTAAGCCTAAGTCCAGGTTGAAAGACTTGATTTCTTACAGTTTCCTGCTACACAGCTCTATAGAAACGGTAGCTCAGACAGTGGTTTGAAAAGTTTATTTAGCCTCCTTTAATAGATGAGAAAACCTCACACTTGCTTCTCTGATTTCAAAGAGTAAGTTTGAAGAGCGAGTCATTTACTTCCATGGGACACTTTTAGTCTTGCTAGCTTATGGGAACCCAGATTTCTCCATTTGAGATTGAGTCTGCAAACTCAATTCCAGTCACTCCTTTGTGTTCACTTCCATTTCTGGCCTTCAGAGATATTTGTCTCAATTTTTAGGGTGACTATGTCATCTTAAATTTCTCTCTTTAGGTATCTAATGTTGTATCAGTCAGCTATTGCTGCATAACATCGAATTCCTAAAAACTGAGTGGCTTACTATAGTAGTCATATATTTCCACTCACATTTCTGGGGTTTGGCTGGAGTTTGGCTACCTTGCAATGGGCTCAGCTGGTCAACGCTGCTTCACACTGCAGGAAATGAGATGGGGGATTGAAAATCCTGACTTTTTATCCTCTTGCTATCTAGTCTCCTATTTGTTCCCCCAGTCCCCATTAGCCAAAGAACTAGGGTACCATTGATGAGTCGTAAATATCAATTCCCTGGGGCACAGAGCTGGGTAGAGAAGGACAGAGGGATCAACAGAGACTATCCAGCACAGGGCCCAAGGGTGTCAGAGGCAGTTGGCCAATCATGGGAGACATGGGGCATAGGTAAATAGAAAACCAAGACTCACAAGTCTTAAAAAGGGGTGGTCACTGAAGACAGATTTTGGAAAATCACTCTTTCGGGGCTTTAAGAAATATGCAACTCTTGGATCAATTGGAAGATACAGAAGCAGAGGGGACACAGTATCTCCAAGTGGGAAAATCCTGTTCCCTTCAAAAGGTTGTCTTGCACTCAAAGAAAAATTGTATGCTTTGGACATTTTATTACCTAGGTCTCATTAATCTAGTCTTTTGTACTGAAAAGAATGAGAGAAGGCACTTTTTTTTTTCATTCAGTGGAACCTAAAATAGCAGTGAGAAAAGCTATTGAGTTCCAGTTTGTTACTGTCAAGCTTTGTGACCTTGGAGTCTTCACTTTCCTCCTGCAGATAATGAGGAGGTTGAACCACTTGCCTTTACCACTCTCAGTATTTATGGCGTATAGATGACATTGATGGCACTTGCAGTTTTTAAATTAAAAAATATTCAACAGTGACTGCCCACGTTCTGGTCTCTTTACTGAATCACTCAAACTAATGGGAAAATATTAAAAAACAAAACAAAACTATATTTTCTATAAAGTTCTGATAGCTGCCCAAGGCAAAACATGGCTTGACGATGGTAAAATGAAAAGGCTAGAAGCCTGTAAATTTAGATTTTCAACATGTGTTATGATTTCCTGGCCTCGTGGACGTCCCAGTAATTGTCTAGAATTATGCATAATGTACCTCCTTCGACTTTCTAAGAAATTGTCAGTTTTAAGGTTAGGGTTTGACAATTTATTGGCTTGTCCCGTAGAAATGAATTGGGGGCATCTGGGGCTAGAGTCTTTAATGTGTGTAGTTGGGGCCATAGATGTGAAGCTGCCTCTTATTTATAACTGAGCAAGCTTAATTGTTGCTTTTCAATCTAAATAGAAAGGCTCTGTTTACTGCTGCTTTTAATTGGAGCAAGCTGGTGAAAAAGCATGTAGGGCCTCTTCAGGAAAGGCAATTCAATGAAAAGCATTTTGTCAATAAATTATTATTGCCATCATGAAAACCTGGCACCACATTCAAATATAAAGCCAGCAACAGCTCAGCTTCTCCTTTGATGAACCCAGCATAATGCTTTTAAATTTTCTTAATTCATTACCCTTTTCTCCTGTTTTCATAGACTATTAGAGCTGGTAAGGGCATTGTGGGTCTTTTTCATCTCTAGCCTTCACAGTAGAGAGGAAAATCTGAGTTCCCTGTGCAGTGCTGAGACATGATTGTGTCTAGAGCCACAGAAAGTAAATATCATTGGGGAAATCAGAAAGTCAAACCCCTTTCTTTGTGTGCCTGGTTGGAAGAGGATCATAGTGCACACCAGAACTTTGTTTGGGAGTTCTCTTATAAAGCTCTTCTCAAATGTTTTCTACCAAATGCACCATTTTATCTTCAAATCCCTGGGAATTGAGTATTATAAGATAAAGATCCAAAATCACAAACCCAACCGTGTTTGATGGAAGAAAGCTCCAGAAGGAGGGTCTTTGTGTAGGAAGGTAAGGATAAATGGAGGATTGTATTTTTCAAAAATAACCATGGCACTATTTTTATTTTCATTTATTTAATTTATTTATTTTTTAATCTTCACCCGAAGATATGTTCACTGATTTTGAGAGAGAGAGAGAGAAAGAGAGAGAGAGAGAGAGAGAGAGAGAGAAAACAGAAAGGTCTATTGGTTTCTCCTTTCCCGGGACGGAACCTAGGCATGACAGAATTGAACCTGATACCTTCTGGTGTATAGGATGATGCTTCAACCAACTGAGCCACCTGGCCAGGGTGACCATGGAAATATTTTAAGGACCACATGCTCTTGCTGCCCTCCATCAGGTTATTTCCCCTTCCCTTAAACCCAGACAGTGTTGATGAATGCCTTGAAGAGTAGAGTGCAACAGAAGTGATTTTGAATGACCTTTGAGGTCAGGTCCTATAAGGCACTATGTGTCCAATCTCTTTCAGGATGCTTGCTCTTGAAACACAGCCATCATGTTGTGAGGGAGCCCAAGCCATATGGAGAGGCCCCGTGACATCCAGAACTGAGTGTGAGTGAGACTTTGAGCTGCTCCCTAACAGAACCTCAGTTTTGTTCAGGTGTCCCATCTTTATGTAGCCCATAGGACTCAGACAATCCCCTCAGCTTCAGGAATAAATCTAACTAGAATGGATCTCACCCTCTTGTCTGTAATTGGCTTTTGAAAAGTCATGTGATGCAGTTCTGGCTAATCATAAGTGATGAGAGATTATTTTGGTACCTGTTCTGGGAAGTTCTGCCTTGCTCCTAAAAGTAAGCTATTCTCTCTCTCCACATTTGAATGAAGGTATGTATTATAATTGTTCTTGGTGAGAACCAGCCTTAAAAATGAAGCTAACCATGTGAATAGCAAAGCCAAGAATTGCAGAGAACCTAAGCCTCAGATAATAATATTGGGATGCTGGATCAACTAACTCAGTGGTTCTCAACCTTCCTAATGCCGCAACCCTTTAATACAGTTCCTCATGTTGTGGTGACCCCCAACCATAAAATTATTTTCGTTGCTACTTCATAACTGTAATTGTGCTACTGTTATGAATCATAATGTAAATATCTGATATGCAGGATGTATTTTCATTGTTACAATTGAACATAATTAAAGCATAGTGATTAATCACAAAAACAATATGTAATTATATATGTGTTTTCCGATGGTCTTAGGTGACCCCTGTGAAAGGGTCGGTCCACCCCCAAAGGGGTCGAAACCCACAGGGTGAGAACCACTGAACTAACTCCTTATTAAATTTCCTATTAAATGAGCGTATACATTCACTCATTTAAAAAGCTACAATATTGCCCCTTATTTTAAGTGTTGCTTTTCAGGTTTCAGTTACCCACAGTCAACCATGGTCTAACAATATTAAGTAAAAAATTCCAGAAATAAACAACTGAATAAAGAATTCATAAGTTTTAATTGCATGCCATTGAGTAGCATGATGAAATTTTGCAGCATCCCATTCTGGCCTGCTCAGGATGTGAATCATCCCTTTTTATAGTGTGTCCATACTGGAATGCTACCAAACTATTAACCACTTAGTAGCCAACTCAGTTATCAGATCAAGTGTCTCTGTATCACAGTGCTTGCACACAAGTAATATAATTTTACGTAGTAATGGCTCCAAATTGCAAGATTAATAATGGTGGCAATTCACATATGCCAAAGAAAAGCTGTTTAGGGCTTCCTTTAAGTAAAAAATTATTTAAAGAAAGAAATAAAATTTGTATACTGAGGTTGCTAAGATCTATGATAAGAACAAATCTTGTATTCATAAAATTGTGAAGCAGGAAAAAGAAATTTGTGCTAGTTTTGGTATTGTACCTCAAACTGCAAGTGCATCTTATTACATAGGCATTTTATCATCTCACATCCTTGCAAGAAGGCTGAGTATAGTACAATAAGATATTTTGAATGAGGAAGGTCATTTGCATAATTTTTATTACAGTATACTAGAGGCCCAGTGCATGAAATTCTTACATGGGTAGGGTCCCTAGGCCTGGTTGATAATCAGGGCCTTCCAGCTGCCTGCTGGGTCCTTTCTTCTGGCTGGTCAGGGCCTCCCTTCCCAGCTGCCTGCTGCTGGCTGGGGCCTTCCTTCATTCCGTGCTGCCCCCTGGTGGTGAGTGCACATCATAGTGAGTGATGGAACTCCCTGTCTCCCAGTCAAACTCCCGAGGGGACACTTTGCATATTAGCCTTATATTGATTTCTATAATTGTTTCATTTTATTAGTAGTTATTGTTGTTAATCTCTTACTGTGCCTAATTTATAAATTAAACTTTATCATAGGAATGTAAGTATAGGAATACCATATATATATATAGGGTTCAGTATTATTTGTGATTTCAGGCATCCACTGGGGGTGTATTGAAAAAACTAATGGTTGCATAAAGCATCTTAGTATTTCCAAATGTCTCCAATAAAGTAAATAATTCTTACCCTCTACCTCAAAGGTAGCCAATTTGCTTTATCTCTTCTATTTCTGTCTCCTTAGGCTACAAATGGCCAAATGGTTTCTCTCTTACATGAGGGACCATGAGATGAACTCTGTGCAGTCTCTCCAAACCAGCCCTTAAATAAAAAATGTTGGAAGTGATATCTTAGCCTTAAAGTAGTCTGTGCTCTACAACACAGACTAAGTGAGGCTATTCGACAGTATGGTTTGCAGCAGAAGGGGGAACAGTTGGCATATTCTGGCTTCTTGAGATTAGACTCCTCTATCCCCTGTCCAAGATTATTCTTTGATTATATTGCAGGGATTTAATGATGGTGGAAATAAAATTAGTTGGTAGTCTTAGCCCAGCAATTATGTTCCTGAACTAACAGTAGAAATGGACTTTGAGGTACTTATATAAATAAAACTTTCAGGTACCTAATATTTATATATAGACTTCATCCATATATTTGTTAAATGTCTTTTTCAATTTTTCAATTAAGTTATTTATGCCTATTATTAACTATGAAAGGTAACTGCAGCAGATCTTGTCAATTTCAAGATAAAAATAAAATTGGACGAAGAGAACAACTTCATTTTTAGGTTGATTCTATTGTGATAGTGTTATAGAAGACCAGAGAAAAACCAAGCAATGCTTAGAGAAATGGAGTTACACAGCTTTATTATGCCGGTGGACTCAGAGGAGGTTGCCTCTCAAATTCTGAGCAAACCAATATGGTGGAAGCTCCTCTTTTATCCCCTTTTGGTGTCTTTGTCCCCCAAATATGGATTGTACTTCAGACCTTTCTCGGGCTTTGCAAAAAGCCCCAGGTGTTGGGGGTCTTGAGACCATACCTAAGGGCCTGGCCTGGCGCCAGCACTAATAACCCCCCTCTGGGGGCCATGTCATGGTTTATGGCCTCTGTAAAATGTGAGCATTTAGGTAACAGGTCTTGCAAGACTAGTTTGTGGAGAAAGGGGCAATGACTTAATTATAGGTTATCAAGAATGTACACTGGGATGGCGGCATAGGTAAACACCGGAGATTGCCGCCGTAAACAACCACTTCAAAAATACAACTAAAAGTCGGAACGGACATCAACCAGAACCACAGGAAGGCTGGCTGAGGAGAGACTCTTCAACTAGAAGCAAAAACAACAGCATTCCGACGCTCAGAGGAGGCGTAGTGTGGAAAATTTAAAGGAGTAAGTCTCAGACTCTGGGCTACAGATCCGGGCGAGTCTCTAGGGACCCAGACTCAAACGGGAGAAGCGGGACTGTCTGGCTACGGCCCCTCCGAGGTTTGCAGCGGTTGCTGGGACAGAGAGGCAGAACCCCTGGGGACGGACTGAGAGCGGCCATAGCGGCTCCCTCCCCCCGCCCTGTTGATCCCGCCCCGCCCAGGCCCTGCGCAGAGCCATTTGCCGATCGCCTCAGGCAAAGGCTGGATTAGCGCCTCCCCAGAAGACAGACGTTTTCCGCACAGCTGATTCCTACAGCCAGTCGGCCTGGTGGTCAAATCCCTCTAGTGTTAACTACAACAATTAAGGCTTGGCTAGAACAAGACTGCGCACAGAGACCACAAGGGGGTGCACCAAAAAAGCATAAAAGATGCGGAGACAAAAAAACATGACAGAAATGGAGGATATGGAGCTAAGAATCGCAATTTTGAGGGCTTGCCATAAATTTGTGCAGAGCCTCACGAAAACTAATGAGACCCTCGATGCTACGATAAAGAAATTAGAAAGTAAGCATACACGGACTGAAATAAAGAATATTATACCCAATAGCAGACCAGAGGAGCTCAAGAATCAAACCAAAGATTCAACAAAAAACACCCAATTGGAAAAGCAAAATGAAAAAAGAATTCGAAAGTGTGAAGATAGTGTAAGGAGCCTCTGGGACAGCTTTAAGCGGACTAATATCAGAATTATTGGAGTGCCAGAAGATGAGAGACAGCAAGATATTGAAAACCTATTTCAAGAAATAATGGCAGAAAACTTCCCCCATCTGGAGAAAGAAATGGACTTACAGGTCCAAGAAGCGCAGAGAACCCCAAACAAAAGGAATCCAAAGAGGACCACACCAAGACACATCATCATTAAAATGCCAAGAGCAAAAGACAAAGAGAAAATCTTAAAAGCAGCAAGAGAAAGAGGCTCAATTACCTACAAGGGAATACCCATACGACTGTCAGCTGATTTCTCAACAGAAACTTTGCAGGCCAGAAGGGAATGGCAAGAAATATTCAAAGTGCTGAATACCAAGAACCTACAACCAAGATTACTTTATCCAGCAAAGCTATCATTCAGAATTGAAGGTCAGATAAAGAGCTTCACAGATAAGGAAAAGCTAAAGGAGTTCACCACCGCCAAACCAGTATTATATGAAATGCTGAAAGGTATCCTTTAAGAAGAGGAAGAAGAAGAAAAAGGTAAAGATACAAATTATGAACAACAAATATACATCTATCAACAAATGAATCTAAGAATCAAGTGAATAAATAACCTGATGTACAGAAAAAAAAAAAAAAAAAGAATGTACACTGGGCTTGCTGGCACAGATTCAGATTGCACCCCCCTCAAACCACCGCCCCCCACACCAATATCAGGGTTACATTGGAATTAGCCTTTTAGCCTTCTCAATAGAACACATTCTGTATGATTTCAGTTCTAAATGTGTTGACGTTTGTTTAACGACCCAATAAATGATCTATCTTGGTATATGCTCTGTGGGGCCTTGAAAAGAATGTATATTTTGCTGTTGGGGGATGAGAGGGAAGCAAAGGATACTTCTCTGGATATTGACTAGATCCTGTTGGTTGATCATTTGTTGAAGTCTCATATATCCTTTCTGATAGTCTGTCTAATTGTTCTAACAAATATTAAAAGAGGGGTGTTGAAGTCTGCAATTATAGCTGTAGATTTGTCTAGTTCTCCTTTCATTCTATATCTTCCACTCTTAGAGATACATTACCCCCTTCTTTTCCTCATAGCATTTTGTGTTGTCAAGATTAACTGGGATTTCTTTCATTTGCATAAGGAATCAAGAGATCAACCAAAGAACTTGTATGCACATATGCATAACCCATGGACACAGACAATAGGGTGGTGAAGGCCTGGGGCGGGGTGGGGACAGGTTAGAAGAGGTCAATGGGGGGGGTCATATATAATACTTTCAACAATAAAGATTTTTTTAAATCGTTAAATAAAAGAATTCTCATTTCACTCAAAGATGAAGGGCAGTATCTCTTTGCAAACCACATGAAACACATAGGTTTATTTTGGAAAAGTTCAGAACCCTTTCAAGGTAGAAGATTTTAAAGCCTTGAAAAAGTTTTTTATTGTAAATCCTATAATCCCTATTTACATAAGGGGAGATGTCCCTCTAGCTATATTTACAGGAAACATGTTTTTTCTTAGACCAAACTCTGTCCCTGGATTCAGAGGAGTAAGGATAGGTTTTATTTAAGATTTTTTGTTTCTAGTCACATCTAGACTACCAGCCATCATCTGGTTTGACTCTGTGAGGGAGGAGCCTAAGCCTTGTACCCTTGATGGTGAGGGTCTGGAGGAAGGGCAAAGACAGCAGTGAGCATTTTTTGAGCGACCATCTTTCTTCAGGCACTGTATTAGGCACTATGGGTACATTACCTTATTTGAGGCTTATGACAATCCTCTGACATTGCTACTGTTATTAGCTTTACTTTATAGACAAGGAAATGAAGACTCAAGAAAGGAAAGTATTGTCAAGGGTTACTCAAGAAATAAATCAGTGTAACTTCTTGAACCCTACCAAAACTTGATAATTATAGGAGAACAGCATCATATGCATGCCCTACCCCCACAAAAACACACTTTTTTGAAATTAAAAAAAAAAAAAGAGATGATACGGAAATTTCCTCATAAACATTATAAAGCATTTTGTCTCATTTGTTTAAATATTTTAAATAAAATGTTAAATATCTTTGACTCTCCCTCACTTTCAACCTCATGCTCACCCTTTGCACTCCCACCTCCAAGGATAAATTTCTACTATAAGTTTAGTGTTTTTCCTTCTAGCCCATTTTTCATACATTTCAAAGACCTTTCTGGAGGTAGAAAACTTCATTCTCCTTACTGCTTCCTTCCAGGGATTTTGTGAATTCCACTCCCTAGAAAATGCCAGTGATCTGCCTGCCCCATGGTTTGTGGTATTGTGCAGTGGCTTTGATAGGACTGAAGTGGCCACCACACCACTGCTGTGGCAGGCACAATCCTTCGTTCGCAGCTCAGGCTGGTAATTGTTCAATTCCAAGGACAACTAAGAACATTGCCTGGCATTTCATTTCCTGAGCCATAAGACAACTTGAAATGATGCCATCTAGTGTCCCAACCTTTGCCAGCAAGAGAACTGAGGCATCATCCCAAATAAAGCAAACAGATTTCTTAAAGTCTTGATTAAAATAACTTAAAACTGAAGCTTGAGATTTTTATTTTTATCACCATTGGACGGCAGGAGATAATGTGGGGGTCTTACCCTTACCTCTTCAGCGCAGAGCAGCCAAGCCACCAGCTGCCAGGACCTGTGTTTCTTTGCCAAGGACTGCCCTGACCTCTCAAGCTACTTTGTCCAGTGTGAGAGGCTGAATTGATGGTGAATAGTGTCCTCTGGGAGCAGCCTTCAACAAATGACTGATAAGAATTGATGTATAAATATCCTAGCTCCCTCCCTCAGGTAGGATAACAAAAAGGCATGTGTCCAACATTTCCAGAGTTTCCCAGTGGAATTAAGCTCTAGCTGCCCCAAGGGCTAGCTGGCTTGGTTATACACACTGTACTGGCTGCTTCCCTCTATGTCTTAATCGCCCCTCCTCTATTTCCTTCACTTCCCAAGTAACCAAGTAAACCATTTGCTTTGGAATCTTTGTCTCAAGGTCTCTTGAATTTAGAAAACTCTGAGATAGATTGTAGAAAGAGCCATAAATCTTTCCCCTTCTCTATATTTGTACATCGTCATGTTATAGAGCAGCGGTTCTCAACCTGTGGGTCGCAACCCCTTTGGCGGTCAAACGACCCTTTCACAGGGGTCGCCTAAGACCATCCTGCATATCAGATATTTACATTACGATTCATAACAGTAGCAAAATTACAGTTATGAAGTAGCAACGAAAATAATTTTATGGTTGGGGGTCACAACATGAAGAACTGTTTTAAAGGGCCAGAAGGTTGAGAACCACTGTTATAGAGAGTTCTATCAGTAAGTGGGATGGCCTTGGGTCTTGCTCTGGCCAGTAGAATATGGCAGAAGTGATGGCATGCCAGTTCCAAGCCTATGCTTCAAGGGGCCTTGGCCACTTCTTCTTTTTCCTCAAAAGACACATGAGCAATAATAAATGATTGCTTTTGTAAGCCACTAAGTATTGTGTGATTTGTCATGCAACAGAAATGAACTGATCCAAGCCCCATGTCACATCCATGGGTAAGACCCTCTTTTGTGTGTATCTCCTGGAATGAGAGTATTGTTCTCCCTGAGGAAAAAGCATCTTCTCAGGCACGGAGAGGTTAAATGACCTTCTTAGCACTGCCCAGCAGAGTGAGGGTGCCAGTTGCTGTCAGTTTCCTGGTTTATGCCTTTGCTCAGGGCCTCTGTGCTGAGTCACCTTGTCTGGGTTTGCTGCTAGATGCTGCATTTTCTCTCCTCCACGGCTGTCAGCCGGGCTGCTGGTTTTTTCCAAAGCCCTCTTTTCACAGAACTGTGAGGTAGAAGCCACTGTGCTTTCACGGATTGTGCTGATGACATATGTACCTGATAGGGATGCCAGTGCCTGCAGAGCTGGTCTGAGATGGAGAGCTCACCACAAATACTGCAGCTTCTGGATGCGGGAAAATTCATGGTGCTTCAGAGCCAGCAGGATGCAGAGTAAACAGCATCGCCTAGAGTGCGTTCTGATGCTTAATCCTGGCTTTGCTTCTGGTTTCTGAAGTCCCTTTTAGCTCTAAAATGCCAGGGTTTGAGGACTGAGTAGAGTTTCATGCAAATGCAAAGCCAAGCAGCCTGGGGTTAGTTGTCTAATTTAATGGAATTCTAGCAGGGTAGAACAGCAGTTCTCAAAGTGAGGTCTCTGTACCTGCCACATCAGCATCACCTGGGAACTTGTTAGAAATGCAAATTCTCAGACTCCATTCCAGACCCTCTGAATCAGAATCTCTTGGGATGGGGCCCAGCAATCTGCATTAACAAGACCTCCAAGGAATTTGAATGCAGGACCAAGTTTGAGAATGACTGGTCTAGAGCTGTGTTCTTTCAAATGTGGCTCATGGCATCGGCATCATCTGAGAGCTGGTTAGAGAAGCAGAAGCTCGGCACCACCTCCCCAACCTCCTGAATCAGAATCTGCATTTAACAAAGACCTGTAGGTAATCTGATCACATCAAAGTTGAGAAGCCCTGGGTGGATTCCTAGTCTCGATTCTTGAAGATGGGGGTTCACTAGATCTGGGGTGGGGCCCAATAATTGATATTTCTAAAGAGCTTCCAGATATTACTGGTGGTGGAGGTTCAGGGACCACACTTTGAGTACCAAGGCTCTAGATTTCAGACCAGGCTCAGAATCTTGGCCGACAGGCTTTCAGGACAATCAATGTTGCTTTGAACCACTCTGGACAAGCGTGCAGGCTGTACACTCTCTCAGCTCCAGGAGCCACCATTCACATAGACTATGAGTCCAAAACCTGAAACCTAAAGCTAAGTAAGATAAGAGGCAGGTGCTGGCTAATGAGTGGGCTTTAGAGGGAACTGGGTTCGAATCCTAACTCTGCCACTTACATAGTTGTGTGATCTTGGCAAATACATTTGACTCTGTGTCTCAATTTCCTCATCTGTAAGATGAAGATGATCATACCGGCCCCCCTAGATGATACACTCAATGGTCAGCATATAAAAGAAGCCCAGCAAATATGCACTCTTCCTTTCAGCCAAGGAAATAGCAAGTGTCATCAGACTCACAGGCTTCTCCTCCTCCTTGAGTCTCCTCCTGGCCAGTGGCCTAATTGCCTGGTTTGGGCAGAAGGCCAGGTGAGAACGATGGGATTTTCTTTTAAGGTTCCCGGGGGTCAGATGAAGGTGATACAGCAATAACTCAGGCTGTTTATGTTAGGAACACTTCCCAAGGCTTTGTAAAAATCAATTCATAAAAATGACCAACGGAGCCAATTTCAAACCACACTGTGGGTTCACCTACCTACTGAAGTCATAAAAGACAATAGCAGTCACTGGTCTTGCCAAAGCTCTGTGATGTCCTGGAGCCCGGAGTCACGTGGAGGCTTTGCGAGGGCACCTTGGCTGGACAGGCAGGGAATCTGTCCTCCACATAAAGGATCCAGTTAGGCCCTTTGTGGGGTTTTTTTAAATCCTCACATGAGGGTACTTTTCCATTGATTTTTTAGAGAGAGGGGTGGGGGGCAGGAGAGAGAAACATCGATATGAGAGAGACATATGAATTGGTTGCCTCCCACATGTACCCTGACTAGGGGCCGGGACTGAGCCTGTAATGGAGGTATATGGCCTTGGCCTGAATTGAACTTGGGACCCTTCAGTCCATGGGCTGACGTTCTGTCCACTGAGCCAAATAGGCCAGGGCCCCTTCCTGGGTTCTCCTGAGAAAAAAGACAGTCCAGGATGCTCTAAAACAAACATAAAGACCAAATTAAAGTATGTATTTGGGGTGAGGGGGAGAGTACAGAGAAGGCAGGGAGATGCTATTAAAGCTCATTCAATACAAACCAACCAGGCCAATGTTAAGGAGGCAGATGAACCTTGATGGTATCAGAAACTAGACATCCCTAATTTTGCTTTTTGGATTTTTAGATGAATCAAATAAATAAAGAATAGAAAGGGTCTTTTCTTTCTTTTTAAATTCAGGGCTGGTGGAATTGCTAGGAGGAGGTGGAAACGCCGCTGATTTCAGGCGGGAGTTCAGCCTAAGACAGCCACTAGAGGGCCTCGGAGAACCAGGAAAACTGCATGGTGTTCCCAGCGGGGAGCCTGAGAGCTGTCAGGTCTGGTCTGGGTTGGTGTTTAGCATGAACCTGATCCCTGAGAACTTTCTCAGAAGGTGTTCACCTTCCCAGGAGAAAGAAGTAGTCAGCTCGGTTAGGGCAGTTAAATAACTAATTTACCAATTTATTCACTGGTAAATGATTTTTGCATCCATGACCCTGTTCTGTCCTAGGTGTGACAGTAAAGGCGAGGGTGTAGGACTTTTATAAAAGAGTCTGTAACTGAAAAAAACCTAGTCTTAGGGCTCAGTGGTGGTATGAAGGACAGGCTTGGCTGCTGTGGACTTTAGTAACCCATCACTTCCATTTCTGCCCTAGTAAAAATAAAATAAAAATAAAAACAGCATTTTGCTATGCAAATACAGCTTTGAACAAAGTCCCATTGGATAAGTAGATTGCCACATATTAATCCATCCTGTATTGAAATTTTAGTGCTATATTGACTGAGGCTTTGCAATGTATATTGAAGCAGAAACAAAAGTGACTTCTCTATTATGGCTGAGAAACCCTTAAAGTATATAGTAAGACATGATACCTGCCAACTGATGGTCGTTGGTGTCAATTCAACACCAAAAGGGATCCCCAATTTTGGATGTGATGAAGAACAAAACTTTATTCAGTGCAAACAGCTCAGTTGTGACCTAGCACAGCTGTGAGAACAGCATGGCTGTGGAACAGCTCAATAGTGTTACAGCTCAATTATGAAGCAGCTCATGTGTGGAACAGCCTTATAAAGACAGAAGTCCTCACCCCTGATTGGTCCATCCTCATGCAGATAAAAACTCCAGATTCTCAAAGTTTGATTGGTCCAAAAGACACTGTCCCGATTGGTCAGAATGGAGTTGCTCTGGTTGGTCAGTGAAGATGCTGATAGGGATATAGATGTGAAGCTCCAATTGGCTAGGGAAAGCTTCAGTTCTATTGATTGAAATACTATTTCAAGAACTCTCTACGGGCTGACTCAGATGGCAGGAACACAATGCAGGCAAGGAGGTCAGCGAGGCTTCTCCCTGAAGTGCAGTTTGTGTGAGAGCTGTGAGGCTCTGTTTTTAAAAATTTGAACCCAGTTAGCCACCAAGATCCCTTCTTAGTAGATATCTTCTTTCTCAGGGACTGCAGATCATAGAAGTTTAGAAACGCGCCTTTCCTGGAGAGATCTAGAAAACAGGAGCAGCTAAGTAGGAGGACATGTTAGAATATGACCTACCAAGGTATGTTCTAGCCAGAGGAATTGTGGTCATGGGAACTGTGAGGTCAGAATGTGCACTGTTTCATCTGCCAGCACCTGCCAGGGAAGGCATTTCTCTCCCCACGCTCACGCCTCTGCAGCCTTTCCAGCAAGGCACTTGGCTAAGGAGGCCCTTTACTTCCTACCCTCACTCCCACCCCACCACAGCTGCCAGCAGCTTTGTGAGTCAGGAGGATTGGGGTAGGAGAGAGGGGTTCCCTACAGCAGGAGAAGCGTCTCCCAGTTCATGGGTTCACTCTAGGAGAGCTGAGTCCCAGATAACTTGCAAATGTGGTCTTCTCTATGCAGAGGGCTTCTAGAAAAGCAAAGAAATAGGTTGAGTTTTAGTATATTTCTTTGGTTGTAGGAGACAGATGGATAAAATAAATGAGATGAAACTGACTATATTAAGCAATATAATATTTCCCTTTCTGATAGAAATTTCCCAGTGAACCTCTTTTCCCCCAGCCTCCCACAAATAAAAGGAGGAACATCTTCCCTGTGAGACTCTCTATTGCTGTCTGGATCACTGTTGCCACCCCCTCTGGCTCCTCTTACTCCAGGTAGTATAATCAGCTACATCAATCCTCCTTCAGGCACCGCCTTCATCTGTCACTCTTCGCTCCCTAGTTCCCATCACATCAAGTCCAAGCTATCTTCCTTGGTTTCCAGGGGCAGCCCATCCCTTCTACCTGACACCCATCCTCTCCTGTCTCATCCTGCTGGTCATCTCACTGTCCAGTAAACAGATCCTGGATATTGATCCCTCTGGGTGTTTGCACACACTGTTCTCCTTGCTTGGAACACCTTTCCTTCTTTCTGGAAAAGAAACTGAACCAAAGCTGCATTTCTTCCAAAGTATCTCTTCTGATTACTTAGCCCTTATTGATTATCTCTTCCTTTGAACTCTCACGGCTCCCTATAGACACTGAGGGACATAATCTAATACTGTTTGTTTTTCTCTCACTCTGTTATTTTAGGGAACTTGATTGTGGCTTGACAATTAGATGGCTAGTCCCCAGCATGGCGACCCCATGCATACATTAGAAACCCAATTAACATTTGCCCAGTTAACTCCCATGCATCCTTCGGATCTTAGATTGAACCTCACTCCTAGGTGCAGCCTCCCCCGTTAGATCCAAATTTACAGTTTTCCCAGAAAACATATCTCTCCTACATAGTACTCCTCAAAGAGATACATTTTTATTTAATTTGTTTTATTTTATTACTCACTTCCCTCAGTGTGGGCTGGGACGATGTCTGGTTTTATCTGGTGCCTAGGGCAGTGCTTGGAAGATAGTAGGAACTCTAAGTATTTATCTGGATGAGTGAGTACTTGTTGGTTGGATGTTGAACTGGAATGTGATGTGGACTTCTTGGGGAATTAGGAGAACACAGTTGAGGATGTTAATCTCCTAAGAGGTGGTACCTTTAAGCAAAGTCCTAAATAGAATCTAACAGCAGAGGCTCAGATGAGCCAAATCAACAAAATCATTTTAGGGTCATTATTAGCAACAAGTGACATATTTTCTCAAGGAATTTGTAAGTTGTAAAGTAGTATATTTTCATTGTGGAAATATATAAAATTTAGAAAATTATAAGGATGCAGAGAACAGTAACTACAAGCCCACTACTCTAACAAAGGCTTTAAAAAAATAATATGTTCTTCTAACATTGGTTTGGTAGGCTATTATTATTATTATTATTTTTTACATAGAAACCCTACTAGATATACAATGTTGGATCTTGCTTTTGTTGATAATCCTCATCTGTGGATATTTTTTCCATTGATATTTAGAGAGAGTGGGAGGAAGGAAGGGTGAGGGAGAGAGAGAAAAAGAGAAACATTGATGTGAGAGAGACATATCATTGTTTGCCTCCTGCATGCGCCCCAACTGGGGCCAGGGAATGAACCTGCAACCCAGGTACATGTCCTTAAACAGGAATTGAACCTGGGACCTTTTGGTGCATGGGGGCTCACGCTCCATCACTGAGCCACCTTGGCTAAGGTGGATTTTTTCATTTAAAATCATTTAACATTAAGTTATAAATACTTTTCATTATAAAAAGTTAGCCCCAGAATGTTCCACGTGTGGTTGTATTCTATCATTCCCCCCTTATGGGACATGAAGGTTGATAAATATGAGTTTTGACCCTTATGATTTTGAAGACATTTTAAAACCTAAAGGCAACAAAGATAAATGGGAGATGTATTACAGACTCTTCCAGTTGTTTCCATGAAATACCCACCTCCATTCATTGGCATAACACCCTGGCCATCCAGATCTCAGCCTACCCAAGTGAGTGGTCCTCATTCCCAACTCCCTCATCCTCAGCCCCCTGCTCCTCCATCTTCTATTTCTCCCCAGGTAGCAGACACTATTGAGGTCCTGCCCACACACTCACAGCATCAGCATTCCAGTCCATGCCAATGGTTCTCTACTGCCAGCACCTTGGATTCTCTGCCTAAGGACTTTCTTTGGCTGCAGGAGCATCCCCCAGAAACAGCCCTCAACCTATGAGAATGGGAATTAGTGGACAAATACCTCAGCTCCTCATTGCCCCTGGGGAACAACGTGGAGATGTGTTCTACACACAGCTCCCCACCAGGACTGAGTGTCAGTTACCATAGGCATAACTTACTCATTAATGCACCTATATTAACTTCCTTTCCTTCCCTGCCTCATTTCCACATTCTTCTGCTGTGTTTCCTGGGATTATCTCAAAAATAAATCATTTGGGTTCAGATCCTTGTATCTGAGCCTGCTTCTGGGGAACCCAGTCTAAGACACCCCATCACACCACTTCTTACTGATAAGTTCTAGCACTTTTCAGCTTAGAGTTTCCATCTTCTTTTTGACTAGTGCAAGCTAAAAAGTCTAACCGATCCAACTTATATTTTCAGGAACAGGGTAAAAATGCCACAGCATGCCATTGCCGACTCTTTGTCATCAGAACATGTGATAGAAATGCTCCCAACAGGGAATACATTATAAAGAGACTCTGGTCTCTTTGGAGGTGATTCTGGATTGTTGTGTTTTCCTCCTCTCTTTTGTCCCTCATTTATCTCGTAACCTGCTTCCTCTGCAGTAGAAGGTTTCCTAAGATGAACATTTTTTGCTGCCAATCCCTAATTAGATTTCCAGACACACCCTCAACCCTGGGAGTAGCGCTGGGCATATGATATGAAAGCAAGTTCATATTAATTTTATTTAGTACTAGAGGCCCAATGCACAGAATTCATGCACTCGGAGGGTGGGAGTCCCTCAGCCCAGCCTGTACCCTCTGGCAGGCCGGGAGCCCTCAGGGGATGTCCAACTGACAGCTTAGGCCTGTTCCCTGGTCCTAAGCCAGCAGTCAGACATCCTTAGCACTGCTGCAGAGGTGGGAGAGGCTCCCGCCACTGCTGCTGTGCTTGCCAGCCGTCAGCCAGGCTCCCAATGATCACCAGGGGGCAGCTCCTGCGTTGAGCATCTGCCCCCTGTGGTCAGTGCACATCATAGTGACTGGTCATTCTGCTGTTCGGTCAATTTGCATATTAGCCTTTTATTATATAGGATTTACTACTAGTTATGAAAGGTTTGATGTGTGCTGAGCACTCTACTAGGTTCTGCAAGAGATTCTGCAGGGTCTAAGAAGACACTATCCTGGTAGGGAAGAAAATAGCTGGACTCATGCAGGACCAAGTGTGATGTATCAATTGAGGGCACACATAGAGCAAAACAAACTCTAGGACTTAAAGAAAAATATTGATTCATTGTGGCTGGATTTTGAGAGCATTTCATGGAATAGGCTAAGAATGGTGGGTGGATTGAAATTTAGTAGGTCAAATAGATCAAGACAGAGAGAGAAGTAACCAAGCTTTCCCATCTCAATTCCTAGGGGACTTCTTTTTGATGTTAAAAAGTGAGACTGCTGCTTCCTCCCACCTCCCCACAGTAGTTTATGAAAACTTCAGTTTCCTTCTATCTCAGCTTCTAAAGTAATCCCTGAGGAAATGATATCTTTCTGATGTAAAAAGACTGGGCCAGACCTAAGTCAAACCTTAAAATAAGCAAACCTTAAAACCAGTTAGCAATATATTTCATTTTTGATATCAGAACCCCATCTAACAGGGATTTAAGCAAAATAGACACTGATTGTACCTCATGTTTAAAAAAACCATGGAGATAGGCATTTGTTGCTGCAGATTTAGCTACTCAGCAACATCAAGCTCACTTAGCATATTAGGCTTTTATCATATGGCTGCCCAGACATATGACCCGCTGTCTTGCATCTTCCTACTCTGCCTTCCTCATGCTGCTCACCTCCTGGTTGCAAGTGGCTGCTATGGATCCAGGCATCACGGCTGTCTTTGAGAGAGGAAGAAGGGAGAAGGGCAATAACAGAGTCCCTTTTTCTCTTACCAAGACAACAAATGTTTCCTTAAGAGTCTCCTGCATAAGTATACTTTAAAAAATATATTTTAATTGATATTTTTTAGAGTGAGAGAAATGGGGAGAGAAGAGAGATTAATTGGCTGCATCCATCATGCCCCCCAACAGGGACTGAGCCCGAAACTTGCACATGTGCCTGACTGGGAATCGAGCCAGCAACCTCCACACTCAACCAACTGAGCCACCACCAGCCAGGGCATGCAAAACTATACTTATATTTCACTAGAGGCTCAGTGCACGAATTCGTGCACTAGCGGGGTCCCTTGATCTGGCCTGTGGGATTGGGCCGAAACCAGCTCTCCAACATCTCCGAGGGGACCCAGATTGCAAGAGGGTGCAGGCCAGGCCGAGGGACTCCCACCGGTGCATGATCAGGGTGGGGAGGAATGCAGGAGATTGGCCAGCAGGAAGGGACTGGGGAGGGCTCCAGGTCATGTCCGGCCCCATCTTGCTTAGTTCTGATTGGCTGGACCCCAGCAGCAAGCTAACCTACTGGTCAGAGCACCTGCCCCCTGGTGGTCAGTGCACGTCATGGTGACTGGTTGACTGTCTGCCCCCTGGTGGTCAGTGCACGTCATGGCGAGCAGTTAAGCAGCCTTAGCATATCATTAGCATATTACACTTTGATTGGTTGAATGGCTGACTGGATGACCGGACACTTAGCATATTAGGCTTTTATTATATAGGATTGTCTGGGTCATATGGCTGCCCCTAGATGTAGAAAATTCTGGAAACTTGGACATTTCATTTTCTTATGCTGTAAGTATAGAAAGCAAGAAAGAGCGACAGGGAATGGCTGCAATGAAATTCCTTCACCTGCTGTGGCCAAGACTCTCAGTGCCTTGTTCCCGTTTAGCTGATAGCTGGTATAGTAGTCAACTATTACCACAGACACACTGTATAATGAACAACCCCAAATTTCAGTGGCACATAGTAATAAGCATGTATTATCATGCTCACAGCTTTGCTGATTGGCGGGGTGACTCTGTTCCAAGTGCCTTTCATTCTCTGGAACCAGAATGGTGTGGCAGAAGCATAAGAGGAGTAAGCAGGAATGTGTGCTGTCTCTTCAGATGTAGCTGCTACTTTTGTCCATATTTCACTGGCCAAAGCAAGCCACATGGGCCCAAAGCAAACTTTTTAGTGGAAAAACTGGCAGAGTTACTCGGGGAAGGATGTAGGGATGGGGAGGTGTGAAGTATGGGACACATTCCCCTACCCCAGCTGGGTAATCTAATACATTAGCTATGGGAAGTGGTGGTGATGGTACAAGGTTATTGTGTATCCCTGCAGAAGACAAATGTGTCTGTAACAGGCAATGGCCTACTGAAGGTCATGCCCAATCAGTGAAGTGACCACAGGGTTATAATTTTAGACCAGGTGTGAGAGAAGGGAGGGATGCAGCAGAGCAGTCTTTTAGGGAAGGCAGAGCATGTTGTGCTTTGAGTCACTTGTCATAGGTGGCTTTTACTGATGGAATATATCCAATGAAAAGGCTGCTGAGGCTCAGTTTCTACCACATAGCCATGTGCCATTATCAGGAGCAAGCAATTCCTAGCCCCAGCCTCCTTATGTGTGCTGGAGTTTTCATACCCCAAGAATGGACCGAATTCTGCTTTACCAGCAGTATGACTGGATATTCTCCTTTCCTTTCTCAAGGAGTCTTTCCCCAGATGGTAATAAGAATAGAATTATGAGGCAATTCCTCATAATGGTCACGATGCCTGGATTGTTTGTTGTGCCATCATATTAATCAGAGCATCCTGGCAATCCATTTCATTAGATTCTAACACATTCACAGAGGGAAACTGCAATACAAGCAAACTCTATTTAAGAACATAGTTGTGTCCCTGAAAAATGTGTATACACCCTTTATTTTGAAAGTGGAATTTACTTATTCATTCAATAAACATTATCAGTAGATTATTCATCTCTCTCAGAAGGCCACCTTGACAGGAAGAAGCATATATGAACTCATTTGAGAAACCAATGGATCATCTTTCCTAAGAAAATATATATGACCACATTTTTGCATACTTATCTAATGAATTTATTTTTAGCACTTGTCATCTGCCAGATTCTATTGCAAGTATTTCACAAATATAAAATTATTTAATCTTTATTATAAATATCTGAGGTGGGTGCTATTGTTTCTAATTTACAGATTGAAACTCTGAAGCACAGAATCTCATAAAAAAAAATTTTTTTTAAGCACTCAAAGATCCTTGGACCCAAATCAACAACAAAACTAAATGATCTTCATCCTGGAAGCTGAAAACTTGCAGGTTTAAAAAACCAAAACCAAAACCTTCTTTGTAAATCAGGATTGTAAATATACCCTGTAAAGCATGTGCCAGACATTAGCCTCTTGCTCTCAGGTCCATTCCGCACACTCCTCTGTTCTCTTCTGCACTGCAGGGAGCTCATCTGAAAGCTGAGTTTCTCAGACTTCCCAGCCAATTGCCTTCTGGCTGGATTCAACCCATGGGAAGCAAGGAGAGAGGACAGCAAAGGGAAGCCAGGGAGAAGCCAGGGCCTCTCTTTTTTAAGATGCATCATCTTTGGTAGTGGCTTTGCGTCCTCTTTTTTCAGCTCTTGTCAAATGGCCCTTCATTCTATGACATTACATGTACAGATGTAGAAAGTGCACACAAAATCATACTATGAATTAATTATGTATTTATAGATAATATTTTATTTATTTTTTCATAGCTTCTATTGGCTATTCTTTTTTCCCCTATGATTAATTTTATTTTTCAAGTTTTATTTTATTGTTTAAAGTATTACATATAGTATTACATATGTCTCCGTTTTCCCCCATTGACCTCCCCCCAGCCACCCCCCCCCCCCCCCCGCCCATGCCCTTACCCGCCTAGTGTTTGAGTCCATTGGTTATGCTTATATGCATGCATACATGTCCTTTGGTTGATTTCTTACCCTCACTCCCCACCCCTCCCCTGCCTTCCCACTGAAGTTTGACAGCCTGTTCAATGCTTCTTTGTCTCTGTATCTATTTTTGTTCATCAGTTTATAATGTTCATTATCTTCCACAAATGAGTGAGATCATGTGATATTTATCTTTCTCTGACTGGCTTATTTTGCTTAGCATAATGTATAAGTAATGTTTTAAATAGATTATAAGAATACATATTAAAATATAACTATGGTTGATGGAATGGGTCAGGAATGCTACTGGGGCTTATGGCTAAAGGGGACCTGATGTACAACTGTAATGAAGATTTTACTTTTTTATAAAACAGAATGAAAGTTCATAATGCAAAGTGTTAATAGCTGTTAATTCCAGATGGTGGAAAAGGAAAGAAAAGAAAAAAGAAAAACCACACTTTTATACATTTTTTGGGGAAAAGAAACACACACACACACACACACACACACACACACACATTCTTACATAAGTTTTTCCAAGAATTATTTAAATATCATAACTATTAGTTTTCAGTTGCTATTGCAACAAATCATTGGCTTAATACATGAACTTATTGGCTTAAAACAACACATATTTATTATCTTACAGTCTGGTGGGCAGAAGTCTGACAAGTGTCTCACTGGGTAAAAATGAAGATGTCAACAGGACAGCGATCCTTTCTGGAGGCTCCAGAAGAAAATATGTTTCTTTGGCTTTTCCAGCTTTTAAAAGCCAGCCATAGCCCTTGACTTGTGGCCCCTTCCTTCGTTTTCAAAGCCAGCAGGATGAATTGTCTTTGAGCATTCTTCCATAGTTATAGTTATCTCTGATTGCAGCTGGGAAAGGTTCTATGACTTTAAGGACTCATGATTAGGTTGGGCCCACCCAGATAATCCATGATAACTGCTCATCTCAAGATCCTTAACTTAATCACATCTGCAAAGCCCCTTTTGCCATGAAGGTTACATATTCACAGGTTCCAGGAATTGGAATGTGGGCATTTGGGGGGAAAGTCCTACTATTATGGCTACCATGATAGTTTACAGTAGGAAAACATCCTTCCCTTGTAAAGTAAAGGCTTTGTAAGCCCCTTCTTCATCTAGGATGCTATATTTCAGAGAACTTTTTGTTCAAGTTCAAGTCCACAGCAGTGAGGGTGTTCATCTCTTGATTATGCGTAGCTGATCAGGAAATTTGTTATACATTTTTATAATGGAAGACAATGAGAAATCTACAAGCCCATTAAGATGGTTTTTACCAGAATAGCTAGGCAGATCTCAAATTAAAATTATGACAGAGCTGTCTTGTAGAATTTCCCCAATGAAAAGATAAGCATCATTTGCTCTAACCGTTGCTTTGCTATATTGCAAATTGTTTTGGCTGTAATGACAAATTAATGTGATTCTGTGGGGTATTCATGGGATTGCAGCAGTTCTGCTGAAAACAGGTCAATTTCTTGTGAATCACGATTTTGCTGAACCGGTTCGTTGTCTAGAAACTGGGGCTTGGAACTAATTATTAGAAAGTATTAATGTTCACTGACCTAGAATAAATAAGCCTTCCTTCTTAGTAGATTAACTTTTCTTTAAGAAAGGAGCTAATGAAATTAAGAACCTCCCAGAGATCACAAATAGACATGAGCAAACAAGTAAAAACAAGAACTTGGTAGGTAATCATGAAAACATTCCTTGTCAAGTCTTTCCACATTTCATTGAGCAATTGTACACCGCAAGCATACAAAGAAACAATGCATTACAAGTTCAAGAATTTGAATTATGTAATCAACTATCAGAAATACTTAAGCTGCTCTTTCAGTTGATCAAAGGGTAACAGCTTTTCCCCATCATTTTTCAAGCATTTGTAATGCTTTGTTTCTTTATCAGGTAGAAATTGTTCCAAAATTTAAGGTGCAGGAAAAGGGACATTTCTCTGATTTCAGAGCTCAAGTCAAATGTTGCTCATGAAGATAACAAGAAGTCTAATATACTGTAGTTATTATTTTTTCCAGACTTTTCCTCTTTTTTTTTTTTTTTTTTGAATAGAGGAAACCAGGACAAATGGGGTGTGGCTTCTGGTCTGTCAAGATACATATTACCCATCCCAAATTGGGCCAGTAAATTGTGGGCCACTGTGTTGTCAGCACCTGCCTTCTCTAGGCCTAGCTGGGTACTTTGAACTTCACAACTGCCCACAAGAAAGCATTCCCTTTGTTTTAAACTAATTCCCATGTAGTCTCCCCTTTCTGGGTGCTTGCACTATTGAGGTACAGTGTGAGTTGAATCTTCTATCCCACCATTCTGAGTCAGCCAGCTCCATCCCTGGCTTGGCTTCTCTGCCTGTGAAGTTAAAGGGGAAAATCTCATTTATTCCACAAGAATTTATTGAATGTTGTCTTAGTCTGGGTTCCCTCAAAAGCAGACCCTGAGCTAAGAAACAAGAGTAAGCAGTTTATTTGGGAGGTGACCCAGGAAACACTAGTAGGGACGCACGGAAATGAGACAGGAAGGAAAGGCAGCCATAAGTCAGTTACCAGTATTGGCAACTGGAGCTCAAGTACCCTGGGGAATTCTGGGAGCCAGTGTAGAAGACCAGAGTTGACTTATAGAGGGTGGAGGAACTGGGTTATATATCCACCAGTTTCCAAGGATCAGTGGATGAGGGCTGTCAGAGATTAGTTCCCATTCTGTCCAGTCTACTATGCTGAGGCCAGAGTGGCTTTCTGCTGTTTGGAAGGAAGCCCTCTGGCAAAGAGATGCAGATATTGGCAGTTGAAAGTAGAGCAAACTCACACTGCAGTGGTAAGGCCTGAGGGCCAGTAATACAAAGTTCTAGCCTAAGTTAGGCATTGACACAGGGCTGAAGAAAAGCCAAATTTCTTCCATCAGCACATAAAGCAGAAACAGCTATGTTTTGTTGCCTGTGTGCTCAGAATGATGCCAAGTGCTGCAGGGGAAGCAGCAGAAGTAGGAGGGAGGCCTGGTCTCTCCCAGATTTTATTCCCTATGTAGGGAGACTACTCTGACTTTACCATGCAACATGGGCAAATGGACAAAATATGATGGTGCTACTGAAAGAGGGTTTGTGTCAGAACAGCTGCAATTGATAAAAGCTACATAAACTGTAAAGAAGAAGGAAGTTCCCCCCACCTCCCACCAGATTTATGGCTTAGAACAGGCAGAGACCAGCTGCACCCCACATGGCAACTAATTTCACCTGATGGTAATCCTGCTTCATTATCTGCTCATTGTAATATATTAGCATACTAAATGACATAATAATCTGAAACATAAAGCCCATATAAGGACACAAAATGGCCCACAGATCGCCTCTGAGAAGTCTCCATTCCTTTCCCAGGAAGATCCTGAATATTCCTCCTCCTTGTTGAATACTCTACTCCCCAACGAAAGGAACCTTAATAAAGGAAGCCAGTTTCACTAAAGGGAGCCTTCTCTGTCTGTGGAGTAGCCCATTTTCTGTCTCACAGCTTCACTTATAGACTCACTTTCACTTTAAACCCTGGTGGCTTGTTTTTTGAATTCTTTCCTGCGCAAAGCCAAGAATCCACAGTGGGTTTTCAACCCTCAGGTCCCTGAACTATGGGCATTAGGGGAGGATTGGAATTCTTGGAGAAGGTAGAAAATAAGGGCAGAAACAGAGACAAATCTCAGATAGTTGGAGGAACAGTGAGAGAGATAGCATTGAGACAAAGTTAACCTAGCACGTTGACAGACAATGAGCAATCCCATTAGATGAGAGTTGATGAAACATGTTCAAGGGAAGTGAGAATCTTCAAGCTTGATTGGGTAAGGAAGGGCCAACACAGATGTTTGAAGACAAAATAAAAAAGTCTGGCATTGTTATTGTCCTAGAGATATTAGAAGTTGCCTTAAGCCCATAATCCCTTTTGAAAAAGTCCACCTATGCTGAAAAAGTAGCCATGTCATGGCAGATGACCCTGCTTCTGAAGCCACATCTCTTTGAGAGGGACAGACACCTGACCCCAGATGGTGGTTTTTTTGTTTTTTTTTTCTCCCCTCTGGCATTTGAACCTAGGGCACTAAGAGACTGAGTTGGTTCTCTATAGAGCCAGGGTAAGAGTTTTGTTCTCTTCATAAGCCATAGCCACGTGCAAATATATTACACTAGAGTAAAGAATCACAGGGAATATTGAACTATAGCAAAAAAGAGAGAAAAAGTACTGAGAGTATTAGAGAAGATAGACCATGTGTCCCAGCAAGTTAAGGTGACTTTCTAATTCCCCCAAGGCTATGGTGCACCTTTGGAATTTACAGTCTTGTGTAAACTTTCCATTCAAGCTAATTTGTGTGGATTTCTCCTCCCTGGAAATCAAGGACCCTCAACTAAGGCAAATGGTACCCATTAACTTGCATATTGCCAGTGGTCGGTTTTTAAGTCCTATTGGTTGATGTCATAGCTAATGATCCCCAGAAGAAAGCCTTGAGACCAGAATTATGTTGCAGAGTAAGGGCTTCAGGGAGACCTTGCAGCGATTCTCAACCTGTGGGTCGCGACCCCTTTGGCGGTCGAATGACCCTTTCACAGGGGTCGCCTAAGACCATCCTGCATATCAGATATTTACATTACGATTCATAACAGTAGCAACATTACAGTTATGAAGTAGCAACGAAAATAATTTTATGGTTGGGTCACAACATGAGGAACTGTATTTAAAGGGCCAGAAGGTTGAGAACCACTGCAAGGAGAGAAGGAATCTTGGTGAATTTAGACTGAATCGGCGGAGCCTGTAGAGGGCGCTGCAGTGGAAGTCCCGCCATCCTCTTTCCTTACCCCCAGGCAAGGGAGCTGGGCTTTCACCCTCTGCTTAGGTGCATGTCCCTGGCAAATGGAGCTAAACTGGGCAATGGAGCTAAACTTGCCCTCAAGTTGTTTACAGTCTAGGTGAGGGAGATAAGCTTGCAAACACATATAGGCACCTAGAAAAAATGGCTTCTGGGTGGTGGAGAATATCAAAAGCTACACCCAAAGGAAGTACTGTTTGAAAAGTGAGTAATTTAACATCTATGTGTCATGTATTCTGCCCTCCCCTCACCAACCTCCTAAAAAAAAAGAAAGAAAGAAAGAAAGAATATTAGAATCTCAACAACATAAGCATGGCTGATTTTCTCCCAGGAACTTTTTAAAAAATCTCTTCCAGAAAACTGAACTTCCTGAAAAATGGCTGTTGAAGAAAGGAATGTAGTAAGAACCTGGCAGGAGCCCACTTACTACTCTGCCTTGACTCAAGAAAGAGAAGAGTAAATATCAAACGCAATGTCGATAAGACTTTGTGTGTTTTTCTTTTTCTTTTTCCCCTAAAGGCATGTTTGCTCTTTCAAGGACTAGGAACATATTGTTTAAAGTATTTTTTGGTCCAGAGATCAGGCTGCCAAGAAAGCAGCAGGCATTTGCTTGCAGTAGTGGGGTTTTACCCGATGTGACCTCTATTTAGTGCAGGGATTGTGAAGGCTGGACCAGCATCCACAAGGCTTTCAGGTGTCTTAATGGCTTAATGTTGTTAAAACACGGAGCTTTCTCTTTGTAATGAGCAAATGATATGCCCTATGATATTTCATTTTTCACATATGAATAAGTAAGTTTTGATATGAGGAATTCATTATTACTAAAATTTGGCATTTGTACATTTTAAATAGCACAATCTGGGAGTTTGTTGAGAATGGTAATTCAGGATTCCAGTGAAACTCGGCTTGCAGTAAATACTTCACGGCACTCTGAAATGTGCACACAGACAGCTGGTATGAATTCCCACGGGGCTTGAGGAGAGCACTGAGCAGTGCATCATCCCTAGTGGTGCATCTATAGTTTTTAATTGTTGCTATTCTTGCTTCTTAATTATTTGTCATTGTTAGTTCAAACTCATCCTAAGCTACTTTTTAAAATATTTGGTTTATTTTCTTATATGAAAGTATGCTGTTTTAGTCTGGATCTCTGCAGAAGTAGACTCTGAGACAAGGATGTGAGTACAAGTAGTTTATCTAGGGGGTGATTTCAGGAGCCACTGGAAGGTGAGTGGGGAAGAAAGAAAGAGAAGGCAGGAAAATCAATCCAGGGTGTCCTAATGAGCAGAATTGCTGCTGTGGGCAGCTGGGGCTCAGGCCCTGGGGGATTCTGCAGAAACTTTGTGTCACATGCCTCAGTGTTGCCCCACCTGAAAGGTGAGGTCTGGGATAATTATCCTATGCTTCCCATGAGACAGTTCTTGAGGGTTGTTTTTGGAGGCACTAACTCATACATCTCCAGCCTGCCCTGCAGCCAAGGTTGAGCTCTCTGGGAGATTTTCAAGGGTTGAAACAAGCCTGCCAGTGAGGGGAATCAGAAGATTTGGGCAGGGCACTGGGGATCTGATAGTGTCTGGTTTGGATGCATATTTTCCTGAACTGTATTAGGGGCCCATGGTTTTCTAATCACTTGACTGAAACACTTGTTGCATTCCAACCAGCTATAGAAGCCCATGTTACTAAGTAGTCAGGGGGAGCCTTGTGCAAGGATGTAGTCTTTAAGGGGAAACCCATAGGATGGGAAGAAGCCAATCCTGTGAAGAGGAGAATGGTCTTAAAATCTTCGGCATCAGTTTTCCCATTTAAATTCTGAATGTAGAACAGAAAATGTAAATCTTGGATTGCTTGCAGAATGATTTTTAGCAATCACATTCTCATTCAGAATAAATTTTTTTAGCTATCTCCTACAGGATAAACTTCCAAATTTTTCATTTGCTACCATTTTACCGTGCACACTCCTTTCCTCTGGTCAGTTTCTCTCTGCTCACCCGATCCCATTTTCACCAATCACTGTCTGGACAATTTTCATCCATCATCCTAGGTTTCTCTAATCCTTTTAGAGTTACAGGGAAATTATAGTTCCTTAGGGGGAAAAAAAAAGAACATCTTATTTGACACACAGAAAACCTCAGTCTCCTTTAAAGATGGTGAGGCCAAGTCAGACACCAGGGACTGGACTTACTCAAATTGTTCTGGTTATAAGCATTCCCATTTTGTCCTGCCTTCCAGCTAAAAGGTAATTCCATGTCCCTCAAATGCTAATCCTGAAGCGTGTTGTAGGATCTTAATATTCTGGGAGTAACTGTGTGGCACTGAGAGGATTTAGATGCATCTGTGAAGAAGGTCTTCTCCAAAGGCCTGAGTCACATCTTTTTTCTTTTCAGTGTCACACACTCCTATGGGACATGTGGCTTACTCCTGAGCATGTTCAGTAAGCAGTATAGAAAGGATACTATAAACTTTAAAGAAATGCCAAAACCGGTTTGGCTCAGTGGATAGAGCGTCGGCCTGCGGACTGAAAGGTCCCAGGTTCGATTCCGGTCAAGGGCATGTACCTGGGTTGCGGGCACATCCCCAGTAGGAGATGTGCAGGAGGCAGCTGATCAATGTTTCTCTCTCATCGATGTTTCTAACTCTCTATCTCTCTCCCTTCCTCTCTGTAAAAAATCAATAAAATATATTTAAAAAAAAAAAGAATTATGAAGCTCAGGTCTCATATTATAAATGATTTCTCAAAATCCTCCAGATGGAAACAGTGTCACTTGCCATCACACAATGACAGTGTCCCCATCCATTATACTCTCTTATCAATGGCCTCTCTGATATTTCTGACTATTAGAAGAATCATTTTCTCCTACATGTATTTTGAGTTATCTTCTCTGCACATGACTGTTTTCTTCCTCCCAGAGATCCTTCAAAATGTGTGTTCCATTTATTGTTTTTCTGTACTATTATGGATTATTTTCATCGACTTTTCTTTCCTTGCAAAGGCTTTACAATGGAAGTAGGCACCTGTAATCAGTTTGTAATTTGATATAAATTTCAATTGCCCTTTATTTATGACCTATTTTTCATATGTAGCAACACAAAATTAGCTCTTAAATGAGGTTGAATGAATAAAAAACTTAAATCATTGCTTTATAAGATCCAACCTAGTCAAGCCATATGCAAACTTAAAATGTGTGTTAAAGGAATTCTAGGTTTTCTGGTTTTCTTACCCTGTATCTGAAACTTTATATCATCTAAGTTGAATTTGTTTATGTGGTATTGTATAGCAAGAAAGAAAAAAAGTAGTAATACATAAGCATATCTTTATATAACTACAGCAGGGGAAAAAACTTAAAGCTGTAAAACCTCTCCACCAATGGTTTGCAGCCTTTAAAAAAATGCTTACAGTGTCATCAAACGTCTGGTTCCCTCACAAGGTTATTCAGACCAATTTCATAAAGCTCCAATGGTTAAAGACAAAAAAGTACTCAGGAGCCAAATTATGGACTGTTATAAGTGCTTTCCTAAAAATAATTTGGGCCCTAACTGGTTTGGCTCAGTGGATGGAGCGTCGGCCTGCAGACTGAAGGGTCCCAGGTTCGATTCTGGTCAAGGGCATGTACCTTGGTTGCGGGCACATCCCCAGTGGCGGGTGTGCAGGAGGCAGCAGATCGATGTTTCTCTCTCATCGATGTTTCTAACTCTCTATCCCTCTCCCTTCCTCTCTGTAAAAAATCAATACTATATATATATATATATATATATATATATATATATATATATAAATTTGGATAGCTTTTTGTGTCACTCATCTTGATTAAGGGAACTATACAAATAACCCATGTTAGCAACCCAAATGGGAAAAGAAAACAAGTAATATTGAACCTCCATGCCCCCTGGTACCTATAAAGTCCTCATCCTCTACCCAACATATTTGTTTATCCAGCAAATGTGTATTTAGTTGAGCAACTGTTTCATTGACTTACTATGAATGCCAATGGTTTCGTAATAATGTCATTCAGAAGGGATTTATTCTCCTTTCAACCTATAGCCCTGATAAATCACCATGGCATAAGGAGTGTTTTTCTGATCCTTCTGCAGTGGTTCCATTGCCCTAGAAGGATCTTTGAGTTAATCAACCTGAGCCATCTGCTCCCCATTTGTGATGTAGCACAGGTCCCTGTCTTCTGACTTGGAGGATAGTGTCAAATTCTTACTCAGGTCTTATATGATGATCCCTTTAATGTAGGATCCAAAATATAATCTTACTTGCCTTGTATAACCTCAATGAAAGGAGATTATTGAGGTGAGTCTTGAGATACTTTCTTAGTAATTTGGTAGGCTTTTAAGGTCAATCTCTAAGTGGCATGTGGTAGGTAAGGAATATTCTAAACCTCCTCGATCTCTCTAGTGTTCATTATCACCACTGCCTTCACTCAGGTCCTCTTCATGTCCAATCTGCATAACTGCCATGGCTTATTGTTCCCCTCAGTCTCAGCCTTGCCATGTCTCTCTTCTCTCCTGTAGCCGGAGTAGTGCTTTTTCTTAAACACACACCTGATTCAGTCACTCTGTTGCTTACCTGCCTCATTGCCTTTTGCTTAAAACTCAGACTCCTTATTGTGGAATGCAAAGCCTGTGCCAACTTCTTCCTCCTCTTCTCTTGTCCTGATCTTTCTATCCTCCAGCCAGGTGGGGTTACCTTTAATCCTGGGAACTGTGTGTTCCCTGCTGATTCTCCACTTCCCTGTCTCTAGCTGCACCGTCCCTCAGAGTGAGGCCCTACTACATCACCTCCGGGAAGCTTGTTCTTCTCCAGCACTCTTTTATCCCCAAGCAGAATACGTTTGTGTTCCATCCTACCAGTTCCATTGCATCCTGAGCTTATCTCAAATGCTAGCACTCATCACTCCTTATTATGGTTTTCTAGTCTACTAGTACATCCTCCCCATATCTGAAGCTCTTGGCAAGAACAGCTGGATCTTTTACATCTATAACATTGGGATGTAAAACATTGTAGCTGCCCCATGTTGCAAATGCATGATGAATGCAGGTGCTCCAACTCAGACGGGAATAAATATTGAGCACTTTAGAAAATATAAGCATGCTACTGAGGACCGTTCTACAGAAGACTTCTTTTGAGTGAATTCTGAAGAAGCTAAGTAATGGTTGCTTTTAGTGGAAGCACTAAAATAAGAATATGGTGATCTCTGATGGTTTTTCCCTGGGTTATGTTTTGGTCTTACTTTTTATATTTTCAAAATTCTCTATAAGAAGTCACATAGGTGGTAGTTATAATCAGGAATAAAGTTTAAAAACACACACACACACAATATATTGCCCAGCTGGCATGGCTCACTGGTTGAGTGTCAACCTCTGAACCAGGGGTTCAATTCCCGGTCTGAGCACATGCCCGGTTGCAGGCTTGATTCCTAGTGTGGGGTGTGAAGGAGCAGCCGATCAATGATTCTCTCTCATCATTGATGTTTCTATTTCTTTCTCCCTCTCCCTTCCTCTCTGAAATCAATAAAAATATATTTGAAAAAAACCCCAGTATATTATATTTTGTATTACATTTACCTTTATGGCAAATGTGCAGAGCAAAAGGATGGGGGTAAAGTGATTAACAATGTTTTTCTCTCGGTTGGAAAAATAAATGATTTTTTTCTTTTTTCTTTTGTCACTTTTCCCCTGTATGATTATGTATTCTTTTTATAAGGAATATTTTTATTTCAAATAAGTATAAAAGTTAAGTAAATTACATGTTTATTAATTTGATTAGTCAAATAATTAAACCACCCCTATTACGAGATTACTGAATTTATTCAAATCATACTGTCAAGTTATTTTAGTTTTATTTTGAGAACTCATGGAAAACAATCTATGTATAGAATCTTTTCCTTAGTGATGAAAATATGACTCTGGAAATTGTACAACTGGAAACTTCATTTAGAACTTTCGGAAGTAAGTGTGTCCTTGGGGTGGGAGAAGAACCTAAGTCCAATTGTGAGTTATAGAGCTGGCTTTTAATGGAATGTAACTCTATTTCTGTTGCCAAATCTATTATTCTTTAGTACATAATGCACTGGAGATTAAGAATCCACATACTAAACAAAAGATCTACCATGAAAAAGTAAAAATAGGCTTAGCCATAACTTATACAGGTGCATATTTATAGGTAGAGTATAAATGTTTGAACAAATTGCACCAATAAAAAGGAAGAAGCCATTATTATTTTAGAATATTATTTGATTTTCTTCTTTAAAGCTATATGCTTTGCATTTATTACAGGTTAAAACTAAACACTATTTAAATATTTATCAAACACTAAAGGTTTCTCTTAATTGCATGTAGCAAGAGCTGAATAAATCCATTGTTTATGGGTATTTATTGAAAAGGAGATTAGGTATATTTTTAGCCATTAAAAGTTTACTTTTGTGAGCAAAGTGATGTTTTTAGAGGTTCTTGCATATTGTCAATTATCACAATCTGAAAATATGATTTACAAACTTGATGATCAGTAATTTTCATGTATTAGTAAATGTCATAGTAGATACTTCTAAAGGTAACTTGTATCATTCAATCTTAAGCATGAAAATGAAATCCTGAAAGCTATACAAATGCTATTACTTGAACACAGAAGTCCAATAACACTTACCTGAAAGATGAATGTATTTAGCACTTTATAGTGTGGCAGATAAGGGAGCAATTGCCTAGTATATATTATTCCATTGTCTCCTCACCACAAACCTATGAAGTAAACCTATTAATCAGGATAGGCAACAACCCATAATCTCAGTTGTTTACAACCCACCTTGTTCACTGATGGGCAGCTCTGGACCCTGTTACATTCCCCCAGGCTGACAGAGTAGCTAGCAGCAAAGGGGAAGGGGAGCTCAGAGATTCTCCCACCTCCAATGCAAAGCTCCGGCCTGGAAATGGGGAACATCACTGCTGCTCACAACTCATTGTTGGAAACTGGTCAGCTGGCACCACCCAACGACCAGGGGCAAGGGCAAGGAGTGCAATCCTTCCATGTGTCCAGGAGTGGTGGGAACAGGAAATACTTGGCAAACAGTACTAGTCACTGCTATCGTGTGTCCCTATGTTACACACAAGGAAACAGAATTGGAGAGAGGTCAGCCAGCCAAGCCACATAGCTATTAAGTGTAGGATGCTATTAAAGAGCTAAGATGGAACCTGAAGATTCCCACTCTGCCGGGGTTCTTGTTCCAGCATTACAAAGGGTTCAGGAATCTGGAGAAGGCTGTGCGTAGATTAAATAAGAGTCCAGAGAGGAAATATAATTTTGAAAGGCATTTGGGGGTCAGAGGAGCTTAGCTAAAGGAGCTAAGATCTAAGTTCTAAGTTCTTAGGTCTCCTCGTCTCAGGACCCCATGCTTTTTATTAACACAATTTTTCCTGAGGTGAGGCAGAGATATACACTTCAAAGGGTTTACACAAGCATTGTCAGAATGGGGGCATTAGCCTATGGCTGTTCAGATGTTTGGCCAGTAGGAGGCAATAACATGTAGATTAAGATGCCCTGAGCTGTCTGGCAGCCAACAATCAATTTAATGCATCCTGTTCAGGTTTGGGGAAATGCCATCAGCCATTCCCAACAGGTGACTACATGTGTGACTCAACCCTGTTGAGTCCCCAAGTTCCATCAACCTTTTGATGAAACTCTTGAAATTATGACATGCTGGAATTGGCTTCCGGCACCACTCTTTATTCTTCCCTGCAGGGTTCTCAAAATCTAGCTCTAGCCTCCCTTTCAACCACATGCCCAGCTCTCTCCCCCTCACCGCCATCTTTGTTAAAGCCGCTCTGGCTTTTTCCAGCAATTCACCAACCCAGGCTCTTTCCCACTTCAGAGCCTTTGCAGGTGCTTCTTTGTGTCTAGATTGCTTTTCCATCCTTCCCTCAATGCTGCTGCTTCTACTCATTCTTTAGATTGGCTGCTTCCTCAGAGAGATCACCCCTGCCTCCCAACCTAAAACCTCACCCAGTACTTTTCCATTATAACAGTAGTCACAATGTATAATGATATTTTGTTTAATTACTGTCTGCAGTGACTATGTTTTGTTCAGCAAAATTCGCAAATTCTTAAAATTTATTGAATCAAATGACTGAATAAATGACTTTTAGTCAATTTATTAATTTTTTATTTTTAATCCTCATCCGGGGATATTTTTCTACTGAGTTTTAGAGAGTGGAAGACAGAGGAAAAGACAGGGGGAAATATCAATGTGAGAGAGAGACATTGTTTGGTTGCCTCCTGAATGAGCCCTGAGCCAACCAGGGCTCAGGCCAGGGAGGAGCCTGCAACCAAGGTACATGCCCTTGACCGGTTTTGAATCTGGGACCCTTTGGTCTGCAGGCCAATGCTCTACCCACTGAGCCAAACCTGCTAGGGCAGTCAATTTATATTTCTCTTCTTTTAAGCTTTGCCAACAACCTCAATGCTACGGATGAGAAAACAGAGATGGGAAAACCAAAAACTATCAGAAAAGTTAGATAAAAATAAAAAAATTTGTCCTCTTTATTCTGGTAATTTATTTATTTTATTTTTTTAAAAATTTTTTTGTCCAAAAGCTTGAAAAAGGTTAACCTTTTTGGACTATTGGTTTTTAGAAAGAGGTCTAAAACAACAGTTTGCTCTCTTTCAGATGATTTCAGTAGGTAGAAAGGGTATAGAAAACCACCAAACCAATGGCTGCACTTGAATCAATAAGTACATTTTACATTATTTTTCAGACATTCTTAGACAATATCATCTGTTCTTGTTTTTTTGTGCATTCCTGCTCACACATATCGAATGAAGAAAAGCCAAAGGCTTTACTAAGCAATGGGAAGAATTTTGTTGTCAGCCAGTTTCTGCTGCTGCGATTCTGAGTCCAGGACCCACAGGAAAATGTAAGGGCTGTGCTCTCATTTACATCACAAAACATGTGGCACATTTAGGAATGAGCACCACACGGGTAATTGTAATGCTGCAGAACACATTTATCTGCTGATGTTCTGTCTAGGAACACTGTTTTTATCCTGTTAGTTCTGTCTCCCACCACACCCTCCAAAAAAAGAAAAACTCTTGCAAAGTCCTTTGCAACGAGTATTTGAGACTACTTGTGCCTTGTTTATTTCCAATCCCTTCACTTCTTCAGCCTGATTGACAATTTTTTTGCATATGGGGGTGCGGAGGTGGAGTTGAGGCTTAAATAGGAGAGCAGTGGGGTAAGGGAGCCCTTCAACGGGTGGACACAGATGAGAAGCAGCCATTGAGAAGGCTTGCCTCATACAAATAGATATGCTGTGAGTGGCAAAAGGGAAAGCTAATAAACTCCAGTGTTACCCGACAAAAGAGGTCCATTCGCCTGGGCTCATCAAAGCCCAGTAAGACATGAACAGGAGTTTGCAGCGAAGAAAGGGTTTATTTTTAGGAAGTGGTCCATACTCAGAGACACAGGTGAGTTAATGCTAAAAACCTGGCTCCCCGATGGCTTTCAGGGGATGGGTTATATATGAGAAAAATCATTAGTCATGGTGACGTGGAGTCAGGGTCATGGTCAGGGTCGTAGTCTCTACTGATTGATTGGCGCTAGGGTAGGGAGTCCTTGCTCAGTGCATCTGGTCCTGATGTCAGCCACGCCATTGCATTTATTGTCTGTGTTTATTTAATTATTTAATTTTTGTGAGGGAATACTTATTTCTCTTCCAACTTCTTTATGAGGGAAACATCATACTGGGCCCTGCATGTCCTGATCACAAAAACATAACCATCTCCCAAGTTTAGAGACATAGATGGATATTTCATATCATCTTGTTAAAAAAAAGTCATTAAATCTATGGAAATCAAATCATCTTTTGTGTGTTAGTGCCTCTCCAAAGACTGACTTACTGAAGATAAAAGGGAAAGACCATCATTATTAATCCCAAATAAAACATATATCACATAATGCTCAACTATTGATCTGGGATAAAAAATCTCCAGTGAGTTTCAGAATATTGATAGAATATTCAGTTCTTCCTTATTGCCCAAATAAAATTCATGATGTAACAATAATCTAAGGATCTAAAAATGTTAGCATGAGCTTATTTGACCTGAACAAACTCCCCATCTACCTTCATTTGTAAAATGTCCCCAGGATCCACTGTTAAACACAACTCCAGGAAAAAAAAATATGCCTTTTATCAATATTTAGAAAATAACAACACAGTTCAATGGACTATTTACTTCAAATTTATGTTCGTGTGTAGAGGCGTCTGAAATCTCTTCTTTCTTTTCATGCCACCCTCCTTAAAAACAAACTATAGGCTGAGTGGTTCTCTTAGGCAGACTTCATAGCTACACAGTGAATTTGTTAAATTGTGAATTCAATAAAAATTGCTAAACTAATTGCACTGGGGTTGATTCATTTGTACCAATTAGACATGACCTTATCCTGTGTGTGGGGTTGAATGCATCGTTCTGTCTTGTTTATAATTTTCAATGGTTGATACCACACTCGACTCAAGTTTGAAGAAACTGAAACTGCCAGTGGGGTTGGTGAATTGCTTTCTCCTTTTAAGTAGCTGCTGAGTCAGTCCTCATTGCTGTTCTTGCTCATTCTTTATACTTTAAGAGTGTTTTAGACAAGTTTGAAAGTCTGTAAAAGTTATTTTTCAAAGAGAAAGCTTGTTATATAGAATAATCTTCAAGAAGTCACTATCTAAAACTTTGTACCCAAACCTTGCACCCAAACGCATATCATTTGTAGCAGATACTCTTGGTGCCCTACCCAGATCCCCTTTACCATCTGGCTCCTCCATTGTTCAGCTGCTGTGGTTGGTGGCTGCTTTTGGCTCAGAAGGACTGCCTTAGGCTGATGGGAGCCACCTTGCCTCTGTGAGGTTTCTGCCTCCACAAGGGGCTGACCAATGACAGCCAGCCCCTGCCCTCTGGGCAGGCAATCTCTGTGGCACATTTCATTCTCTATAGCTTCCCATGGAACCAGGCTGAGGCTAACTTTCTCTTCTTCAAGTCCTCTCCCTTTTTTATCCTGCTTCCCTTGTGCCCTTAGAAACTTCTCCTGGGCGCACTCCCTCAATAAAGCACTTACATAAGAGTCCCCTATCCAGGGCTCTGTTTTTTGGGGAGCTCTACCTGAGGCACTGTTTTAATTACCTAACTATTTAGACTCTAGGACAAATTGTTGGGCTTTGGAGAAAATAAAAATAAACATTTGGTCTTCTATCCACTAGAATCACTGTGACTGGAGTTAGTAACTTTTCCCATATCAAATGAGTACTACTCTTTTTTCTGATTATAGAAACTAGATAAAGAACATGTCTACTTGTTTAAATCACTTCACCTGATAGTCTGAAAGTGAATCTGCTTCAAGGAACTTTCATTCTTCTAATTGTCTGGTTCTGGGTCATCATCCCTGTGTTTTTTTTGTTTTGTTTTGTTTTTCTCCTTACCTTGCAACATGAGGCTGATAGAAGGTTAAAAACAAATCACTATTGAGCACCAACTATATGGAGGCACCAAACGAGAAGCCTTACAGATATTACTCCATTTCAGTCTCACAGTAGCTTATTAAGGAGCATATTATTATCTCTATAGATCAGTGGTTCTCAACCTTCTGGCCCTTTAAGTACAGTTCCTCATGTTGTGACCCAACCATAAAATTATTTTCGTTGTTACTTCATAACTGTAATGTTGCTACTATTATGAATCGTAATGTAAGTATCTGATATGCCGGATGGTCTTAGGCGACCCCTGTGAAAGGGTCCTTTGACTGCCAAAGGGGTCGCGACCCACAGGTTGAGAACCACTGCTATAGACGACGAAATTGAGACTCAGACACAATTTGTAGCTGATCCATGGACATCCTGCTAGTAAATGGCAGAGTGAGGATTCAAATCCAGGTCTGCTGAGTGCAAAAACCACACTCTTAACCAATTCACCAAAGTGTTCATTTAAAGATAAGGACATGTTTAGAGGAGAGTATTTCCTTTTCAAGTTTATCTCTGCATATACATTTCTGTAATACCTTGTTGGCTCCCCTTTTCCCATACTATGCACTTACGGCCAGCTTCTGGATGCTTTCCAGCCAATAGTTCCCACGATGATGACCCACCAATTCAATTCACTGGATTGTCCTTGAGCACTGGCATAGCCTTACCAGTACCCCTATAGCTCGTAGCTGTTAACTGATGTAGGAATCCAGACGCCCAGTGCCTTTGCCTGTGCTCTGCAGCTCCCCACGGAGTCTTCATAGGAAAGCTTGCCCTTGTTTGGTTTCTTTCACTTCCCTGTCTTGCTTCAACCCTTTATTCCTCACTGTTCTCCCTGGGAGCATTTCCTCAACAAATCCCTTGCTCTTGAATTCTTGGCCCCATCTCTCCTTCTGAGAGACTCTTAACTAAGTCAAGATATATAAAGGGGGGGTGGGGAAAGAGGCAAATACTAATAAAATCACTTTAGTATTTTAGACTTTTGGGTCAGGTTGTATTTTTTTAAATTGTTGTTTATTACAAAGTAATACAAGTTCACTGTAAAAAAGAAAATATGGATAAACCAAACAAGACAATAAAACTCAATTCATAATTCTAAGGCCCCCCCAAAAATTACTATTTATGTGTGTGGCATATTTACAAATCTGAGATTACTATATATATACTATTTATAATGACTTTTAAAATGAAACTTTGACAGATTGGCTTTTTTATTTTTAAAAATGTATTGGGTGAAACTAATAAAATTACATAGGTTTTAGATAACAAGTCTATGATATATTATCTGTATATTGTATGTTCCCCATCCCAAGTCAAGTCTCCTTTCATCACCATTTATCTTTTTATGGCAGAAAAATTTCCTCTACAAAATCTCTTTATGCTTATGTAGAATTCTGGAGTATAATTTTTTAAAAATATTTTTTATTGATTTTTTTACGGAGAGGAAGGGAGAGAGATAGAGAGTTAGAAACACCGATGAGAGAGAAACATCCATCAGCTGCCTCCTGCACACCCCCTACTGGGGATGTTCCCGCAACCAAGGTACATGCCCTTGACCAGAATCGAACCTGGGACCTTTCAGTCCGCAGGCTGATGCTCTATCCACTGAGCCAAACCAGCTAGGGCTGGAGTATAATTTTTTGAGGAGGTGGGACCAAGCACCCAGGTAATGTTGATGCTGCTGGTTTACGGACCACTTTTGAATATCACTGATGGCCTTATAGGGCCACCAAAAAACTTTGACTTTGCTCTGGTTGGGTTTAGTATTAAACTCAGAGAAAAGAGAATTAATACAACTTGACATTATCACTTTCTCTCAGTTTATGTTTGCAAATAGCTGAAGGTGACCAAAGAACCCTGCTACCTAGAAAACTGGCATTTAGAAAGTACTCACTAGGGTGACAACAGAAAGTTCTAGCCTCTGAAAATATACTGTTGCAGATTCATTTTTTCTTTTTTTTTTTGGTGTGTTACTAAATGAAACCATGGGCAGGCATTCTCCCTCAATTTCAGGAGTCCCCTAATTAATTTAGGCAACAAAATATCATATTCTCAGGAACTAGCTTGAAGGGGCTCCCCCTGGCCAAATTTGGGACAATTTGAGGATCAAAAATAAATAATGAGAGCAAAGGATTATAACCCATTAAATAAAAATGGCATGCACGAGTCTATGCTGATTTAAACACATAAATAGGGAAGAAGAGGAAGTTCTGCCCAATGGTAGAAATTCAACCGAGAAATGCAGAATGATCAAATTAGAAAATCATGTCATAGCAACCATCACTAGAACACTTATTTCAGGCAGGAATTATCCATAAATGCTAAAATTAGGTGGTGAGAGTTGTGGGACTAACGAAATTTATGTAATTTCAAAGAATCTATCCATGTAAGTACAAAGGGAAAAAGAATAACTTTACAGTGGAGAAATCAGGTAGATACCACTTCAACCAAGGGATTAAGGTTTACAAAGTTTACATCGCATATCAGCATCAGGTGCCTCTTATAAGATGAACTGAGAAGCCCTGTGGTGTTCCTACCTAAAATGCATCTCCTGAATCTATTCTTGAGCAAATATGAGACAATCAAAATTGAGGGACATTTTACAAAATAATCGGCCTGAATTCTTTTAATATTCCAATGTCATTAAAAACAAAGACAGATGGACAGACTGTTTCAAGCTACATCAGAGGTCAAAGAGATGTGACAACTGAATGCAGCCCATGATCTTGGATTTTCTTCTGCTCCATAGAATATTATTGGGACATATAGCAAAATCTGAATAAGATCTGTGGATTAAATATGTAATTAATTCAAATATTGGTTTCCTAATTGACAATTGTAATATAGTTATGTGAAAGAATGTTCTTGTTTTATGGAAAAACATGCTGCAAGTGTACAGGTCTTCAACTGACAAATAGTTCAGAAAAAAAAGTTACACATACACATATGTATATGCAGAGACATAAAGAGAGAAAGTGGATGGTTAATATTTTGGTAATCTGGGTAAAGAATATGCAGGGTTTCTTTGTAAAAATCTTGCAATTTTTCTGTAAATCTGACATTAAGTTAAAATGAAAAAATAAACAGACCAAAAAAACCTCAAAAAACAAACAAAATTGAGTTCTAATAGCTAATTTCCAGGCTCCATATTATAAAATATATAAGCAACCCCAGTTCAAGCCTGCCTCAGGAGAAGATGGGCATGATTAGCTTATTTACTCACTCACCCAGCCTTCTCCTGGACTCACTAGCTGCCTTAAAGGCCTCCATGAGTGACAAATGAGGGAGGGGTTTAAAGAAAAGGGTTTTCATGTATACGGCTGCCAGAGTTGTATCCTAAAGGTGTGCCCTCTGGTAAGACAGAGTCTAAAGTGGACTCTTGCTGTCAGTGGGCTTTTTGTGGATATTTTTGGAGGCCTTCCCCAGCACTCGTTGTACCTCTTGGTGTGGGTGAGCTAGCTTTTTACTCAGTAGTACACCTCTAGCTGTGGCCAGTTTTATGTCTCAGTTGGGCTGGGCCAGGGGTGGGCAAACTTTTTGACTTGAGGGCCACAATGGGTTCTTAAACTGGACCGGAGGGCCAGAACAAAAGCATGGATGGAGTGTTTGTGTGAACTAATATAAATTCAAAGTAAACATCATTACATAAAAGGGTACGGTCTTTTTTTTTTTTTAGTTTTATTCATTTCAAATGGGCCGGATCCGGCCCGTGGGCCGTAGTTTGCCTATGGCTGGGCTGGGCCATAGAACCCAGATATTAGCTGTAGGTGTTGCTGTGAAGGAATTATGTACATGCAACTACAATTAGTTAACTTTATGTAAAGGAGATTATCCTTAATAATCGGGGGGTAGAGGGGGTCAGTTAAAAGGCCTTAAGAACAGAACTGAGGTTTCCCTGAGGAAGAAGAAATCCCACTTGTAAACTGCAGGGACATCTCTTGTCTAACAGTTTTTACCCTGTCCTTCCTGATGGCTTGTCCTACCAGCCCCCATAATCATGTAAGTTAACTCCTTGCAAAAAAATCTCTTTATATCTATCTATCTATCTATCTATCTATCTATCTATCTATCTATCTATCTATCATCTATCTATCCATCCATCCTACTGGTTCTATGTCTCTGGTGGAACCCTGACATAACTCATTTCCAAGTATGATCAGGCCCCAGGCCCAAAAGACACTTTTAAGGTTTTATGGTGGGTCTCTTAAATTCACCCTTCTCTCTTGCCCCACACATACTTGCCTTAAGGAAAATTCACATATAATATCTAGTCATTCTCTATCATATATATTTTTATGACATCTGGAAATTTTGTCTAAAGTATGAGTACGAAGTATGAAGTAGTGTATGAATACAACTTGCACTACTGCTCAAATGCTTAAGACCTTGGGGACAAATCCTCTAAGTTGGGAAAATGCTTGTTTTGTCGCAGGCGAAAGGTAAGAGAATGCACTTGTAAGATATTTGCTAGGGGCCTCAGAATCGGAATACCATAGGTGTTGTCTTAGTTTGGGTCCTTACAGAAAGAACCTTGAAACAAGAATTGAGGTGTGAGTATTTGGGAGGTGATCTCAATAAAGACCAGAGGGGTGAAAGGAAAGTGAGAAGACAGGGAAGAGAAGGGCGTCAAGGAAGGGTGTGCTGTCACACAAATCTCCACTGTGGGCATCTTGATCTTAGTCCTGCTGGGAGCTCTAGAAATCAGTGAGAACATGCACTTTAGAAGGCTCCCACCAGAACGGTAACATACACTGAATCTGTTCAGTCACTACTTGGGGGCTGCTTCCAGAAGACTCTCATGCCCACATACTTTGGCCTCTACTGTACACGTTTAAGTGTCAGAGGCAGCCTTCCAGCATCTGCAGTCAGGCCTGAGAATGCTACAACCCCACCGCAGAGGAGAATGGGTGAAGCGCTGACAGTGTCTGCCACAGGTCTCAAAGTTTAGTTACCTCACACACATCACTTACGATGATGCGTGAGAAGCAAACACTTCCCTTAATGGGCTAAAAACTCCCCTTCCCCAATATTAAAATGTTTTCATCAATTCCCAGAATTATATCTTTAGCAAACATAATGGTAGACATTTGGTAAATTTTTTGACAATAATGTTATGTTTATAACTAAAATGCCATTTATTCCACTACAATCTTAAAGAAGATTAGGGGATTTGTCCAGAATGACATGTGATTCATTGCAAAATAAAACACACCTTCTCTAGACAGCTCAGAATATTTATAGTTGTTAAAGCAAAAACAAATGTTTGGTTACAAATACTTAATTTGTGGATTGTTTTGATGGAAATATCTACCTTCTCCAAAGTTTGGTCCCTGGGCCTTGAAATGTTTAACCCAAGACGAAACCTCTGTGATTTAGTTCTTGAAAGCAGCTTCCAATGCGCGAGCTTTCTCTGTAATGTTCTTCTGAAAGGGCATCATGAAGTCTTCAAAGTCCACCTCATAAGTGAACCTCTCCCTCTGCAGCTCCCTCTTCCTGATCAGCTCTGCTGTTGTGGCTTCAGGACTCCATGTCTTAAGTGAAAAATCACCGCCAGAGCAGGTATAAGTATGACAGCCGCACGCATGCTATATCAAGATACTTTTTAATATGGTTAATTCAAAACTACTGAATTTACTTCTAAATCTATTTGAACTTGTCTTTTCCTCTTATATGGCATCAGTGGTTAGATGGGCATCACTATTTTTGGTGCTATTTGGACAACTGAAATGCTCTTTAGTTACCTCTTTGATGACCTTTGGGCCAGCTGCTATTCATTTTTAGGATGTCAAAACCAGTACTCAATGGAATTAGAAGATCATTTGGGATTACTACCATTATGTCTTATGGAGAAATCAGAATTATTTTCATAGTAGAAGGCAGAGGGAGCTGGTGGTCTCTTTTTCGGCATGGTTTGATGGGCATTTGCAAGACCACTCTTATCCTCCAAAAATGTCTTTACCTGTTTAATTGTAGATGTTTTAGGAAGCTACTGAATAAATCTACTACTAATAATTAAGGAATTGGTGGTGTTGAGTACAAAGAAGGGTTAGGTCTAAGGTACCAAGAAAAAGTATCTATAGCACTTGTTGACTAAATGGTGAATGATATTGACCAAAGAAGACTTTAATCTTTCAAGAAAAATTAAAATGTCAATATAGAAATTGTAATCGAGAAAACAAGATACTGGGAGCTAAACAAGTTGGACTTATTGAGTCAGCAAAAGGACACCTTTAAATAGTAACTATGAAAAATAACCTTTGGATATTTGTTTTTGTGTTCTGCATAAAAAGTCTTTGAAAAATGACATCATTAGTTTATACCACATTATGAAAAATCTTTCCAAAGTACTTACCCTCCGTGGAGTAAATGTGATATTCACTTTCTTGGTATAACCACTGGTAATCAATGAATTGAGATGAACCACATTATCCTTATGTATTTTCTTTTCCTCCAATATGATTGGTACAGTATAAATTGATGAAAGTGGTCCCTGGAAACAAGACAAAATAAAACTATTAACTCCATAAACCTATATACATTCTAATATTATTTGTTGTTCTATATCTCACTCTGAAGCTAGAAAAATAATAACTACTACATAAATTAGAACTTGAAATGAAATAGAATATTATTTTAACTTTGGGTAGAGAGAAATGATTTGTTTTAAGTCTAGTAAATTAGTAGTATCAGTAGCAGATCTCATAAGTCTTCAAGATATCCATCTTTGACCTGTGGCCATTCATTAGTCAGAAAGAGGCATTCTTACTGAAATGATAATGGTGCACATAGTAGGAGCTTTAGCTGATTGATCCTCTTTCACCTCTGGTAATCCTTGTTCTTGTCATCTATGTTTGTTATTCTCTACTGTCTGCCTATGATCCCTCCACTTCACCCACCTACATTTGGTAACAATAAAGCATTTTCTTCTTAAATGCCATTCCTCTTTCCATTTGATAACCATAAAGCTTTTCCTTCTTAAATTTAATTCTTTGTCATGTGTTTGCAAGAATCTCCAGGGATCCTTCTGCTTCCCTAAAAGTTTCTAGCCTAGAAATGCACGTAAAGCTTCCCTGCTCATGACAAAGCCTGATGTCTCAGAAATCCCCATAGGCAACAACCTCAACTTTCTCCTGGTAGTTCAGAGGCAACGATACCACTCCAGATAAGCAGGATCAGTCAGTGCGGTATTTTAAACCTTCTAGAGTTATATTGTGTGATATCCAAGTTACAAGTGGCCTCATGTTCCAGGGCTCAGCAGTAATCACTAAAATTCCTTGGGTGGGGGTGGTTTAAAATGAGTAATGAAGAGTATAAGACCAAAATGAAGGAAAATTATGCTTTACTTCATTCCTCATAAGGGTTATTCTTCTTCCTTTTTGGGCTATCTCATAAAATCCGTGTAATTCAGGACTAAAATCTATATATATAAAAGCCTAATATACAAAGTATCCTCTCGTGAGTTCGACTGACCAGGAGTTCAATTGCTCACTATGATGTGTGCTGACCACCAGGGGGCAGTGTGGAATGAAGGGAGGCCCCAGTTGGCAGTCAGGGAAAGGAGGCCCTGGCCGGCAGCCAGCAGCCACGAGGGACCCTACCCATGCACGAATTTCGTATACTGGGCTTCTAGTATATATATATATTACAGATATGCACCTATCCAATACCAGTTCTGTTTTCAACATTCTAATTATATTTGGCTGAATCAATGTGTTTTTTGTGTGGATTCTATGTGCAACAAATATTTCTTAAGCTTTTCAGTAGCAGGAATTCCCTTGCTAGATATTTCTTTAAAAGTATTGCAAAATGGTGCTGAAAATATAAATTGTCTATTATTCGGCCCATGTTGTGTAACAGTATGTAAATAGTACCACTGCCCCATTCCCCAACAAGTTTTTAAGGCATTCTAGTTACTAATGGGTAATCATTGTTTTTCTTACCTCTTCTTTCTTAATTTCAGAAACTTCAGTTTTCACTTTAATAGATGGCTTGGGTTTCACAAGTTTTTGGCTTTCTGTTGGTTTTGGCAAGTTATCTAGCTTTTCTTTAATCAAACCAATTATTCTAGAGTCAGCATATGCCTTTGCAACATCCATGGGAGTGTGCCCTGTTTAAAACAAAAATTCAGAGCTATAATAAACAAGTTAATAATAAGTAATGTAGAAAAAAATCTTATCTCAGCACAGCAGCCCTAGCATGGGCTAGTAAAGGTGTTTCTAAAGCAAATGGTATGTGTAAGATCACAGAGCTAGATCAAATATTCTCAAAGGTGGACCCAACTCTAAAATCTTATAATTACAATTCCATTTACTGGCTAAACAATTTTTTCAAGCATGTTTCTTAAAAAGTTGATAGAAAATATTGGTAGATTACATTTTGAATATCTGATTGCTGGTTCTCATTCCAAGCAGTGACAACTTTCTGTTGTCCTCCCCTTTACATTATGTAAGGAGGTATATTCTAAAAGGTCTGGGGAAATTGATGCTCACAAGTGCTATAATCAGGTGGCTAGGATTTGTGACACCTGTAATGTCCTTGGGCAGGCCTAGCACAATACTACCCATGACTCAGAGGCAGCCTGAAGCAGCCAGAGGTTTAATGTTCTCTGCTCAAAAAATAATCTCTCTCTCTCCCTCTCTTATCCTCTCTTTCATAAATCAAAACATATATTTTTTTAAAAAGAAGTAACGGGCCCTAGCTGGTTTGGCTCAGTGGATAGAGCATCAGCCTACGGACTGAAGGGTCCCATGTTCAATTCCAGTCAAGGGTGCATGCCCGGGTTGTGGGCTCAATCCCCAGTAGGGGGTGTGCAGAAGGCAGCCAATCAATGATCCTCTCTCATCATTGATGTTTCTATCTCTCTTCTTCCCTGAAATTAAAAAAAAGAATGGATTCCACTATAAGAAAATGATAACTCTAAGCAAGAAGCTAAAATATTAAATCAAGTGATTTTTTATTCTTCACTTGTGATATTTATAAAACAGGCCTTCTGTTTATTTTCTAGAGAGAGCCTCAATTCAGAAATGACTTTGTCTAGCTTTAGAAGGAATCCAAATCCAGAGACTGTAAACTATGCCAGTTATTAGAAAATGACAGTTAAACAGTGTGATAATTCAAGGTATGACTTGCACACTGGTGAAGTCCACAAACTAAAGGTTACTAGGCCACCATGAAATAAGCACAGGAGTTAAGAGTAAGTACTTGGAAATTTTTATAGCAAATTCATAGAAGAGTTTTCTGTCATTTGATCTAGTAAAAAAGTTTGTACTTGTATTTTGTGGGTGTTTTTTTTTCCCATTTCATTTTTCTAGTAAATCACTTTTTATTGTATTCTGCAAAAATATCAGTTCATGAAAGATTGCAACACAGAGAATCAGCCCTTTAACACCAGTGATTTGCAAAGCACTTATGTTTCAGGGGGAAAGGTGGTCCTGCAAGAATAGAATCAGAAGGGGTTTGGAATTGAACATAAATTCTCCTTTTCTAACCCTAACCACCAATAATATGTACACATACCTTTTCTATTTTCCAGCTGGAATTTAGCACCAATATCAAGTAGGTATTTGACAGTATCGAGTCTACAGCTCTCAATGGCTCTAAACAAAGGAGTTGAGTTGTTGATTGAAAGTGCATCTATCGTGGCTCCAGATTGAACAAGAAGTTCAACAATGTCTTGTTGGCCTGCATGGCACGCAAAGTGAAGCGGGGTCCACAGAAAATTATCTGTTGCATTAACATTAGCCCTACAAGATAGAATAGATGCACAAGCTAAAAACATGGGTTGTTTCAAGCACTGGAGGCTAAAAACACTAAGACTTCATAGTTTTATCAACTTGTTCAACTGTAAACCAGGGAAGCTCTGAGTCAAGTTAAACTCTATGTCATGATTTTCTTGACAAGTGTTTTGCATTATCAGACACTCTTATCTTTGTGTATACATATACATTTTGTTTGGCTTTAAAAGGCACTTAAGATCCTAGCGGTTATAATTTTGCAAAGGTTAAAATCAAGGAAAATGAAAAACCTGAATCCAATAAAGATAAAAGCCGACAGGAAATATGAGTTATATTATTCCATTTTGAGTCTATTTCTGCATTTATAGTAATAATAATGATACAATTTATCAAGTATGTAATTACTGTGCCAATAAGTGCTTTACATAACTAATTTTATCTTCAATGAATTCTGTGAGCAGAGTCCCATTAGGGTCCCATTGTAAAAATGAGAAAACTGAGGCACAAAAAGGTTAAGAAATTAACCCCAGGTTATTTAGCAATAGTAAAAGAAGGAATTAAACCTAAGGAATTGTTTTAGATTAAAAAGTTAAATGAATCTCAGAGGGAAGGTGGGGGTAGGGGGTTAGGGGTGAGTGGGAAGTGATCAACCAAAGAACTTGTATGAATATATGCATAACCCATGGACACAGACAATAGTGTAGTGAAGGGCTAGGGGTCGGGAGCAGGGCAGGCTAGAAGGGGTCAATGGAGGGGGGGGAAGGGTACATATGTAATATTTCAATAATAAAGATTTAATTTTTAAAAAGCTAAATGAAAATATCATGCTTTGAGATTTTAAATATATTTATAAATGAACCAAGGGAAAGACTGCTTTTTTTCTGGAGAAGGGTATGAAAATGTTTTTAGTCATTATAGCCAACATCTCACTTATTGGAATTTGTTGGGATTCCCCCCCCCCCCCCCCCCCACACACACGGCAGATTAAAAAGCGACTCCACATAAAATGAATAAATTCCAGAGATCTGCTGTATAATTATAGTCAATAGTACTATATCAGATAGTTAATATTTGTTAAGAGGCTAGACCTCATGTAATATTCTTACTGCAATAAATTTTTTTTAAGTTTAAAGTAAAATGAAAAGCAACTCCACATCAACTAGGTAAAGATCTGACACTAAATTAACTTTTCTTGTGATACCCAATCAGAACAGTTCTTCTACCATCAGAGTGAAAACTTCTTGACTTTAACTTTGTGCATAGTTGTTATTGGCAAAACATCTTCATGTACACACACTCCTATGTTCCCATGAGCTTGGTTTCCCATATAATAGTAAGATCTACCTGCAGTCTAGGCTTTAGCGGTGAAGCACTTTCTTGTGCTATTAAAATTCTGCAGTTGATTGTATCTTAGCTTTCCTATCACTTTCTTGAAATAGTAAGACTCGCCAAACCGGTTTGGCTCAGTGGATAGAGCGTCGGCCTGCGGACTGAAAGGTCCCAGGTTGGATTCCGGTCAAGGGCATGTACCTTGGTTGCGGGCACATCCCCAGTGGGAGGTGTGCAGGAGGCAGCTGGTCGATGTTTCTCTCTCATCGATGTTTCTAACTCTCTATCCCTCTCCCTTCCTCTCTGTAAAAAAATCAATAAAATATATATTAAAAAAAAAAAAAGAAGAAATAGTAAGACTCATGAAAATTTAAACCTCACCCAACCAAAAACATACCCTTTTTCAAGAAGAAACTTGACCACTTCTATGTTTCCACTTGCACAAGCAGTCATTAGTGGTGTTTTGTAATAAGTATCCTTCATATCCACCGGTATGCCTGATTCAAACGCCTTTTTCAGAGAAGCTAGGTCTCCTGCCTTGGTGAGAAAGTTAATATTTGAAAATATCTTCCCTGAATCGTCAATGTACCAAGCAGAGTCGTCCTGAATGGGATGTTCTGGTGGATGATCCCGATTAAACCGATTGCAATCCGTGACATTCTTGTAGGTTTCAATCATGTAATATGGTGGCCCACCATCACTCCGGCGTGGAAATGCATTGTCAGGGATGACGCAGACCGGGAGGGGTAAAACGAACTTGCCTTTCTTCCCCTTTTTGGCTATTCCTTTTTTCTTTTTCTTAGGCCCATAGGATCCCAAGACATAAGTCTTGCTTAAATATCGGGTTCCCTTAAAAAAATCATTAATGTTGACCCCTGCTCCCCGGACTTTTTCACTAAGTTGAGCGATGTAGATCAGCTGATCTGAGGGTACGAAGTCCTGCCTCTCCTCCAGCACTAACACAAAATCTTCCTTGCTGACTGTCCCATCGCCCTTGTCCACAAACGAAAAGGCTTCCCGAAGTATAGCCTCATTTTCTACTGACCAATCATGAAGCCGAAGGGCCCAGAGTGGATTCGGATTTTTGACTCCTGGCTTGGCCATTTTATTAGCTGTTCTCTCTGCCCGCCGTATTTCTTTGCTTGCTGCTTTGAAACCGCTTTCCTTAGCCACAGCCCTGGCTGTTTTATGTTCTAAATTCTTCCATTTCAGGTCACATCCTAAAATGTGAAGCATCATTATTATGAATGGTTCCAAGGCACTGGCATAGCTCTAACAAATGACATTCATTCAACTGTTTTTCTAATTTCAAATGCTTAGTCAAAAGTTTCTCCCCAAATTATCATCATCATAATAAAAGGCCAATATGCAAATGGTCATCACACCTTCATGCATCTTCATGCGTAATGACCAATCAGCAGGAGGCAGGGCTTGATGGGGGACACAAGGCTTGTCTATATTAATAAAAGGATAATATGCTAATTAGACCGGATGTCCTTGTGGATGTTATTCTGGACATCCTTCTGGCCAGAGGGAAGACTGGATCCCATGTGCCAGAAGGAAGATGGTGGAAGGAAGGCATACTCTTCCATGAATTTCATGCATCAGGCCTCTAGTCTATAATAATAAAAGCATAATATGCTAATTAAACCAGCCGTCCTTCTGGACGACCTTCCAGCAAAGCCGGGGTTGCAAGGGAAGCCCAGGTCCCAGGTGCCTGCCGGTGGCCCGAGCAAAGCCTGGGTCCTGGGTGCTGGAAGGAAGCCTGGGCGCCAGAGGGAAGCCGGTGCTGGCAGCCAGGGGAAGGAAGGCCTACTCTTGCACGAATTTCATGCACCGGGCCTCTAGTTCATATATAGAGATGAGCACATTTAGACTATTATAATTACAAAGTTAAGCTGTTATTTATTTTGCACTTTACTTTGGTAACTTCTAAGGGAGATATATTTCCAATTTAGATTATCTGCCCCCAAAGGACTAAGACATTAATCTCTATAGATACTATATTAGGATACTTGCTAAGGACTCTTCATGTCAAACAGAAAAGAGTAAGGGTGACAACTGAATTTGGAAAACTGGATTCAGGCAGCTTATGTGGGCCCTTAGGCACTCAGAATGCTGAAGGACAGCTGTTTCTTTTGAATGATTATGACTATAAATCAGTATGCAATCTTAAATGATATTTTATCTGTATACTCTGTGAAATTAATGTCATTTATATAGATCTGCTCTTTAGTAAAGCCATGTGAACAACCTAACAGAAAAAAGAAGTAATTTGTTCATCAAGTCTAAAGGATTTCAGTATTATATTTGACCAAGTTATATATTAAAATTCATTTTTTTTTGTTTTCTTCCTTAAAATGATGAGACCAACATTACATAAATAAATATAGTTTCTGAATAGATGGCGGTGGTGGGGCTCTACTTATTGCTACCAGGAAGGCTATGTTGTCTATAATAAGTATTTTGAGGCATTAAAAATCCATTACGTATATAAATGTCAGACTATGAAGTTCTTCCTAGTGTTTTGATTCTAGAAGACTCTTCTATTGCTTTGCCAAAATCACATGATTAAAAAGTTGTTGCCCAATTAGTATTTCTAGCAACCAATTGTATAGGCAGCTAACATAAAACATGCCTCTCTAACACTTTATAGTTTTATCCCTTGTCAAAAAGAAAACTAATCACTGATGCTTTACAAGATTAATATTTCCTTTAGTATTGTCAAAAACTAAAAATTTATACTCAGGCTGAAAGTTTATTAGTGATAGAAAAAGTGTATTGAGACAATAAGGATTCTAAAGTTTCTATATTGGACAGTTTTAAGAACAGTGACTTATTAGGAAGGGGTCTCAATAGTAAAATTCCATAACATAATAATTGCATAGTAATTCTGAGTATGCTTTTTTTTTTTTTTTACTGAACATTTTTGCTTATTCAGGGTGTCTGGGGTTATCTACTACCTCCCAATCCACTCCTATATTCACTTCAGCACTATGGATCCAAGGATTATTAAAGCTGTTTAGCTTACTATTTTATTTTCTGTTCCCAGTTTTCTCCTACTTAGAAATCTTTATGTGGATAAAAGACTAAGACATCTCAGCTTAAAGATCTTAAGGTAGCCCAGCCAGTGTAGCTCAATGGTTGAGCACCAACCCATGAACCAAGTGGTCACTAGTTGATTTCCAGTCAGGGCTCATGCCTGGGTTGTGGGCTTGGGGGCCTGAGGTGGGGCAGAGGGCATGCAGGAGGCAGCCAGTTGATGTTGATTTCTCATCTATGTTTCTCTCTCCCTCTCCCTTCCTCTGTTTCAAATAAATAAAAAACAAACAAACAAACAAACAAACCCATTCATCTGCCCTTCATCTTCACTCTGTGAAGCCTTCCTAAAAGGTCTCTAACCCTTCCACTTAAAGATTCACTGACCCTTTGTTTTGGCCTTCCCAAAGACGTGCCTTCCTCCTCTCCTCAGCACTCCTTTTAGAAAACAAATCTGAAGGTATTTTTTCTCCCCTTTTTGACCTGGGAGACTTTGTCTCCTCCTTTATGATTATAACTAAAGACCCATCCATTCCCTTTGTGACTTATGTTCCTCTGTGGGGCTGGTGCTGTAGAACACCAGCAGCCAAAGGCCCATGAAAGGGAAAATTTTCCATGGGGTAGAACTACTCCAAACTCCCCTCCTGTGTCAGGACTAGGGGCAAAAGAGGAGGATATTAAGGAAGATAGTTTCATGTGGGAAAAAATTCAGCCTTTACAATGAAGTATAGACGAGACTAAACCGACAGTTTACTCAGAAATGAGCATTTTATTGCTAATGGTTTCTTGCTGCTCTGATGGACTTAGATCTAAGATGTTAAAGGTGGAAATGTAACTGGTAATTCTGCTGCTATGGAATTGAGCCCCCCTCATAGGATCTGGTGACGTGGTTGTACTTCCAAACCCGTTACAGAATTCAGGACGTTTTCAGATGTTTGTTTTAAAACTACAGTCTAGTTTTATGATTTGGCCAGGAAGATAAATCTTTTCTGCATGGCTGGGGAAGGCCTCTGGCATGGCCCAAGCTCTGGCCCTTTGCTTTCTATGTGTGTGTGAACAATAGAGTATATGTTTGGTGATGTTTGTCCCAATAAGAAAGCAATAAACATGTTAAAGTTGAAGAAGCTTGTCTCAATCTGGGCAGATGTTTAGTTTTTAGAGATACACTATATTAAAAATGAAGTGTCAGAATAAACTGCCGATTGCAACAGATTTGAAAACAAGACTCATAAGATGGTTTATGAGGGCAAACATTGCATTTGATATGTTTTTCTTTATTCGTTAAAAGTGTTCATTATTTCGGAGGATGAAGGAGTAATCAGTTAGTACACTATTAGTTATGGCAGCACATTAGACTTATATGTAATATTAGTGACTACATATGGAATCTCTAGGTCCCAGTGACTTCTGAAATTCTGTGCCCTTGTAAAGAAAAAAAAGCAACAACCCAAAAGCACTTTCTCTGATCTAATATAGAGTCATAGGACTTTAAGTTTTGCCTATTTCTCAGAAACTGGAAAAAAAGAAAACTACCATACAGTTCAGCAGAATGCTGTCCCATCTCTAACAAAGAATTAAAAATTTTAATGTATATTCAATTAGCATGCAATTAATAAAAAATTGATCCATTTCTTTAAATTTAATTAGTTAATATTATCATTAGGTTATATATAACATAGTTTATATTCCTAAGTTAACTAAGTTACTTAAAAGCTACAGGAAAAGCTAAAATAATAAATATTACTTACATTTCAAATTTTCCATGAACATTTTCAATTTATTTCATATTTCTCCCTAAAATATTTTCCTCATAATTTCAAATCATTCAGAAGTTATCGTTGCACTTGGCACAATAGAATATTTTTAATAAAATAATTAAGGATTAAGATTAATAGACATGGTTTCCAGTGCTTGTCCTTGCTTAGATTGATGTTCACATATATTTTAAAAAGGAGTTTAATAACTATAACCATTTTATAATAATCTGTTGACTCATGATTAGATTTTGAACAATTATCTAAAAATATTTGGGAAAATGGGTTCTTATCACTTTTAAGACCAGACTCCTGAGTTAACAGAAAGTAGAGTAAGAAAATAAATTCAATTTTCTTTCTATATACATGAGTGGGATTGGGGCTACTGAAAAACATAAGCAACTAACAAGTGACAGGCCCAAATTCCCTACTTATCTACAACATGGATAAACCATAAATACTTTAAGCATAAAATTGCTAGGCAAATTTTACCTCGCTGAGCTATATATTTACAGCAATCTGCAAAACCACCCATGGCAGCATAATGAAGTGGTGTGTTCCCATTCATTCCAATCAGTCCCATATCTCCATTGTAAGCATGAAGAAGCTTCAATATCTGTAAAACAGTGGATAATGTAGGGGAATAGGAATGTACATTTAGTGAATGAAGATTGCTCCTAGACCTGCGCTAGCCAATACATTATGTTAGCCACATGTGATTACTTAAAATGAAATCAAAATGAATTAAATAGAAAATAATCTTAAAAATCCAGTTTCACTAGCCATATTTAAAGTACTCAAAAGCCACATGTGGCTACTGTATTGTACTCTATTATACAATACAGACACACAACATTTTTATCGTTGCCAAAATTGCTCTCAAACCTTGATGCAGGGGTGGGGAACCTTCTTTCTGCTAAGGGCCATTTGGATATTTATAACATTATTCAAAGGGCCATACAACATTATCAACTTAAAAATTAGCCTGCTATCTTTGGTCCAATACTTAATTAACTCATCCCTAATGCCTTGTCAGGGCCAGACGAAGTGATTTCACAGGCCGGATGTTCCCCACCCCTGGCTAGAGTTTAAGAAACTCTATATTCAGCTGGGGGACTAGCATTTTGGTAAATCTAGGCCATTTTAAAAAGCATCAGACTATGGCAAACATCATCAGAGGAGCAAATTCTTTACCAAATTTAACTTCTATTGTGATGCATATTTTTATTGTAGAGAAGAGACTCAATGAAGAAACTAAGGGTAATTATGTTAAAACTCAGAGAAAATTGAGTAAAGAAATTTTTTATACAATTCAGCATTTTAAAAAATAAGGCCATCTTTGGTTCCTTTTTTTAATTTTTTTTTTTTTTTTTTTTTTTGCTGCAATGTCAGTGTACCTATGAGATAACCTTTGCTGAAATGTCCAGATAATCAGAATAGAGTTTACAATTTAGGTTTGTCATAAGATACACACACATATCATGGTGATAAGAGTATGTTGGCATTGTTTTCCCCACAATTAGATCATAATATATTTTGAAGATTCTAATATGTAATGGAGTGCATAAAATACAGTAGACCCAGTAGGCAAAACTTTTAAGTTGTCATAGTTAAGAATACAGAAAAAAACACTACTAATATTAGTCATGTATAAATTAGCAAGCAGATAAAATTGAAGAGCTGTATGTTTTTAAAAATAATAGTTGGTATAAAATATAATTTTAGAATTATTCAAGGAAATCAAGATAGTAATGCAGAAAAAAATCTGCCTAATGTAACCCACATTAATATTTAAAATTTTTGAGAAAAAGGAGAGAACATTTTTAGCAACAAATTTTAAAGTGAAGAGTAGATTATTACATCAAAAAAGCCTCCTTTGGCAGCAAAATGTGCAGCCTGATGTCTCTCGTTATCAAATGCATTCACTTCACCTCCTCTTTCCAATATCCCTCGAACCAGTTCTACCACTCCTTCTCTTGCCGATTCCATTAAAGCCGTGCGACCTGTGGACTGGACATAAAGCAGATGAAATGCTGTTTATGTTTTATGACATATTTGATATAAATATGATCTAAACCCATTTGGCCTTAGAGTCACAGACATGCTTAGTTCTCTTCATTTTTATTAGTTTCATGAAACAAATAGGAAAAATGAAGCCAGTGCAATGGGTGAATATCCAAAATGTAGAATTCTAAAGTCAGAGTGGATCACACCAGATGTTCTTATGAGAAAAATGCAGTTCTTGCAAAGATTGTAGAGCAAAAAGGGGAAAAAAGGGGGTGAAATATATGCTAAAATTAGATTTTAGGTGTTTTCTATTAAGAAAAAAATCTGATTTTGTCTCAAAATTATTATGAAAACATAAGAAAATTCAATAAAATTAGCCAAATGAGAAGAGGGAGCAAAATTAATAAAAAATACAGCATAACTACATATTTTCTTTTCAAAAAGATAAACTTTTATTAGGATTTAGTGATATCTTGTGTGTTTTCTATAATGATCTTTTAACATTTATGCATAATAAATACCAATTTTCCAAACATAATTAGGAAAGAAACTGTAGGATTATGGTAATATAAAGGTATTGAAAGTAAAGAATCTTAAAGCATTTTGAAATGAACAGTCTATAAGCTAATAGAATAATTTTGCCATATCTAAATGCCAAAGTTACACTGATAAGACTCTATAATTGAAAAAAATGAATATTTATAATCACAGGAATAGTCATACTGTGTTGATAGCATTTGGATTGGCTCCTTTTTCCAAAAGTGTCAGGCACATTTCTTTAATATCATGTGCTGCTTCGCAAGCTTTAAGGAACACCGGTTTTCCATCATAGCTAGTATTGTTGACGTCTGCGCCATGTTCCAGGGCAATCAATGCACAGCGATAATGCCTCTTAGTAGGTAAAATGCAGTAAAACAAAATACCTGTAGAAAAATAGAATCCCCAAAGAATACTTATGAATAGTTTTTATACATTTCAATCAGATAAAAAGGAAAAATGATAATTTTAAAATCCATAACTAGCTAAAGTGATAGAGCAAAGGCATATCTGTCTTTGTTTTCCCTCTGAAATATACTGAAACACCAGGATAGAAAAACCAAAAAAGAAACTCAACTTGTGATAGAAAACAGTCACAAGCAGGTGTGGCTTAGAGCCTTACCTTCTTCATATTCCGCAAAGTGGTTCAAAGAGAAAATACAATGTGGGGGTAGAATATGTCCCACATGCTTCTAAGGATACAGTGAGTATTTTTAATAATTTAAATGTTTGTTTATCCTTTAGAAACAATGTACAGTGAGTTAAACATCAGTCTCTGGAAAATAGGATGTTAATGGCAGAGAGACTACTGTGGAATAAGCAAAACAGTTTGGCCAGTGGCAGTCAAACTGAGGGATGTGCAAGGTGGACTGGGTTCATTCATGTGGGAAAGATGAGACACTTGGTGCTGTGAGCACAGAATGGGTTCTTTAGAATCAAAGCAATATAGGGCAGTACTAAAAGGGTATGTGTGAGACAAGATTTTATATTTGTTTCAAGTTCCATTTTCTACTTCTAATTTTTCCTATGTGATTTGCCATATCATTTTCTCAGACGCTCAACTTCCAGAACCTTGATAAGTTTAATATTAATTTGCATGAGCTCAAATTTTAACCTAATGGCTGTTAATATTTGCTGTAAATACTCACTTGACCTTATTTCTAATTTCACCTTGATTAGTTTTAATTTTACAATTTTATTATTTTATTTTATTTTTCTTAATTGACCTTCCCCCATAATTTTGCCATTTTAAATATTTATGCTATACAATTTCTCCACCTGTTTTCCTTGTGATTTCTCTTTTTCAAACTCAGGGAGGTAAACATGTTTCATTACAGTGTTTCCCAAAGTGTATTCAACAAAACTCTAGGTAAATAAGATGACATAAGGAAAAACTATTTTATGGTCAAAAATATATGGATAACGTCACCATCTTTAGTCTGTCTGACAAATGTGAAATCAACATGCCTAAATATATTTCATCCAATGTTTCTCCAATGAATTTGACAGTGAAACCAATGTTGCATGTACCACCTATCAACATCCCAGTGATTCAATGGTCTGTGAAACACACTTTGGAAAATGATATTCAATAGAGCTTTGAGAACTTCTGTTTTTGTTTTGTTTTGTTTTGTTTTGTTTTGTTTTTAGGATATGACATTTTAAATTACATTGGACCCCGGAATGCACTTGAAGTTTATTTTATTACGTGGTGCCAGAAAGCAATTAAATAATTCTTCCTGTCTCTGTCCTCTCCTTTCTCTTAAGCAAGTGACTGTTTGGAGAGAGTTACAAAAACACGTTTTGTTCCTGTTAGAAAACATTAACATTATAAAACTGGATTCATTTCTCTACTGTGGGCTGATGATAATGGCTTTGTACTTGATGCAACTCTTTGGGACAAGTGATGACATCTACCAATTTATATTAAGCCTAGTAGTAATTTTCTTAGTGATTTTCGTGAGGTTATGTCAACTCTTGCTGGAACCTGGGGTGATCTGTGCAAGAAGCTCCGGGACCATGGTATTGAGATGGGATGAGGGAGGGAACAATGTGGAGGAGTGGGACTGTCTCACCTGAACAATCATAGAAATGCCATGTGTCAGGTTTGAAGTCAAATTATTTAAAATGACCCTAGAAATTTGGAGTTTATGCCAGAATCCACCTTAGTCCTTCAGATCCCCAAGTATAACAAACTCCTTTTTACATCAGACTATTAAGAAGAAACAAAATCCTTCTGAAGTCCTAAGTCTAGTACTACTCCCAGTTCTAAACTGTAAAAAAGAATAAGAAATGCTCTCCCTCTTTTGGTCTAAACAATATTTTATTATGAATGATTATGATGGCAATAATATTAATGTGTGTCATTTGAAAATTCTCCATTTAGAAAAACCACCTAACAGATTAATCTAATTTTTTATATGAAAAAACTATCAGATCTGGTTTCCCTAAGATTTACCTACAACATTTTCAAATTATAGGGAGTTGGTATTCTTAGGTGCAGGAGTAACTCACTTCTAAAGTTGGAAAGCAAAAAACTTCCCTTTATTGATTTCTGGCTATAAAAAGGATTGCATCTGCTAGATAGAATGTTGGGGTTTTTACCTTTTCCTTCATTATCAACTATAGTCATATCCGCCTTTGCCTTGGCTAATATTTCCAGGGACATTTCATGGCCCAGTTCTGCAGCCCTCATTGCCGGAGTACAGCCCATTCGGTCTTTCACATCAGGGTGGGCACCAAGGCTAAGGAGAAAGCTGACCATGTCAGTGTCATTGGAGACCGAGGCTAAGTGAAGAGCACTCTGTCCATCAATAGGATCTGTGAAATTGATTAGTTCAGGGTAACCAAGTCTGGTCAGCTTCTCTATCTGCTTCTTGTCTTTGTTCCGAACACACTGAAGACATTTGTAGATTTGCAGGTTCTCAAGTCTCTTATCTGCTAAAGCCATACTTGACCAACTTCTTGAAAATGCTTTTGTGGACCAAAGCAAATACTAAAGCAGAAACAAACGAACAAACAAAAACAAAGAAAACCACACATACAAAAACAAAACATGGAACTCAGAGTTAATTATGTCACCTTGATTTTGCTTAAATGATAATATTTTAAAGCTTCTCCAAGAAGAGAGGCTGTTTCTTATTATGGAATAATATATGGAAATATGATTACCATAATTTATTGCAACTGATTTCATGAAAATAGAAGTTACAAAATACAAAAACCTTCAACTAGTATAAAGTTAAAATATTTCAAAACTAATCTTTCATCATAATGAATACTATGCGGTTTTCCTGTTATCTCTAATTTTCCCTCCTCAATGCAAACGTCCCATTTACATATGAACAAGGTGAGGCTAATTAAATTGCCAAGGTAAGCCCTAACCGATTTGGCTCAGTGGATAGAGCGTCGACCTGCGGACTCAAGGGTCCCAGATTCGATTCCGGTTAAGGGCATGTACCTTGGTTACGGGCACATCCCCAGTAGGGAGTGTGCAGGAGGCAGCTGATCGATATTTCTCTCTCATTGATGTTTCTAACTCTCTATCCCTTTCCCTTCCTCTCTGTAAAAAAAAAATCAATAAAATATATATTTTAAATAAATAAATAAATAAATAAATAAATTGCCAAGGTAAGGAACTGAGCTCCCCACTATATAGCTCTGTACTAGCATGTCCCCCCAATGTAGAGACCATATGGGTTTTAGTTGTTAAAAAATGTGATAAAGAACATGCAGCATTTTGAGATGCTCATTATAAACAGGAATCTACTATGCTCTGTGAAATACCAAAGAGAGATAGACAGTTCTTTTGTCATCTTATGTGACAATGAGATAACAATCTTTTGAACCGAGGGGTAGGCCAGACTAGGTACTCCCAGCATGCTTTCCTCCATATTTTTTTCTGGGGTTGGAGGAACCTGTTATCATATAGGAAAACCATTCAGATGGTGCAGTGGTACTATCATAGACCAAGTCATTGTCACAGCCCCTAATTTGTCTCACTGCTTCCACAACAGCTCTTCTAGTCCAAACTCTATTCAATCCCCAGAAAAAAAAATTTTTTTTAAATGTAGATCAGATAAGATCAGACAAGTTTTCACCTCAACCTTTGAAGGGGCTGCCCCTTTCATCTCCTGTGATCAGAATTGGTCTGCAACCCAGGCTTAGCCTGTGTGAGGGAACACTCTCCCCAGAAACAGTGAATGTCTCAAGAATATGCTAAGAGACATCAGCCAATCAGCATCCCGTTGACCATTCTGCCAGAACTGTATGGAAAGGCAGCTCTTTCTGCTAGTTGTTAAGCAGGGGGGTGTGGGGCTGGGGCTGTCACAGAGAGCCTGCAGGAGAGACTGAGCTGGATGGCAGCAGCTACATCCAGGACCCAGTTGTGCTAGAAGTCGCCTACCGCTTAAATGTTCAGGGCTGCATGAGCAAAAATACCCTTCCCCAACCTTATTTTGGTAGAAGCCAGTTAGCTGGGTTCCTTTTATTTGTAATGGAAAGATTCAATCTTACTACAAAATCTGAAACTGTACTCTCTTTACCCTACCACAAACCTGCTCCCTTATCGACATTCCCTATGGCAAAGAGTGGTACCATTGACGACTTGTTTCATCTTTAACTGTGTCTTTCTAGGCAACCATAACATCTCCATTGCCTGTTTCCCTCCTACCTCCCCATCCACTGCTTAGTGTCCTTTGCTGGTTCCCCCTCTTTCTGTTAGAAGCCTAGTTGTTGGAGTACCCAGGGCTAAGCCCTCAGGACCCTTCTCTATTCTCAAACACCCCTCCCCACCCCGTGTTCTCGTCCAATGTGATGAGATCTTTATTCCAATTTGCAGTTTCTAATTGTTCACTCAAATGTATACAGCCATCTCTGACTCTCCCCAGGGCTCCAAAATTATGTATCTACCAGTCAACTCTTCATTGTCACTTGGATATTTAATAGGCATCAAAAATGTAACACAACTCTTGCTATCACCCAGACTTCCAATAGTTCTCCTCATTTCCAATAATGACATCACTATCCATCTACCTACTCAGGTAAAAAACTAGGAGATACGCTTTGTTCTTTCTTTCCCTCACAGATCCCCTATTATCCTGTCAACTCTCCCTCCTGACATCAACTTCCAGTGGTACTTTCCTAGGCCAAATCATTGCTATAGCTGCTAATTTGTCTCATTGCTTCCACAACAGCCCTCTATGGCTCATTCTCTATTCAGACCCAGAAACATCTTTTTAAATGTAGATCAGATAAGACCAGACAAACATCTAGCCCAACATTTTAGTATAACTATTTTTAAACATAAAGAAAAACTGAACACCATGTATCTACCATTGAGATCATACCATTAATGCCTGACTTGCTTTATTGCATCTCTAGCCATTGTATTTTTCTGATCCATTTCAAAATAAATTGTAGACATGTTTCAGCACAGATATCCTTAATTTTTGTTTAATATTTGTTTATAGTTCTTTTTTTAACCTTTTGAATATGCAATGAAATCTATAAGTATTAAGTGTACCATTCCGTGAGTTTTGAAAAATGCATATGTCTGTGTAAACCAATTTCCTCTCAAGATATAGAACATTACCTCATGCCAGAACATTCTCTCCAGACCACCTTTTAAAAAAACATTTCAATATCTTTCCATTATTATCAGAAAAAACCACACACACTCTGATGACCTATTCAGGTCCCTTCTCCAGACCCTCAGACCTCACTTCAATCTTCCTTGACGTAGTGATCTCCAGCTACACTGGCCTTCTTTCTGTTTATGGAACAAAAGCTCACTCCTGCCTCTGGAACGTCTTGTTCCCTCAGCCTGGAGTGCCCTTTGCTCAGAATTTCCTTTGATTGGCACTTTTCACCACTAAAACTGATGCCACCATGTTACTTCATTCCTTGGGTTTATTTTCTTCATAATAAAATGAAACATTTCTCTATATAACATTTCTATCAATGTGTATAGATATATTCAATTTATATATTGCGTATCTTCCCCACTAGTATGTAGCCTCCATGCAACAGCAGCTTTATACTGACCACTAGAGGCCTGGTGCATGAAATTTATGCACTTGGGGGCTGGGTGGGGAGGGGTCCCTCAGCCAGGCCTGTGCCCTCTCGCAGTCCGGGAGCCCTCGGGGAATGTCTGACCGACGGCTTAGCAGGGAGTGGGCCTAAGCCATCAGTTGGACATCCTTACCACTGCCACAGAGGCAGGAGAGGCTCCCGCCACCACCACTGCACTTTCCAGCTGCACACTGATCACCAGGGGGCAGTTCCTGCATTAAGCGTCTGCCCCTTGATGGTCAGTGTATGGCATAGTGACTGGTCATTCTGCCATCTGTTCAGTTTGCATATTAGCCTTTTATTAAATAGGATTACTTCTACACCAGTCAGAACCTGCATATGCAGCATTCAATAAATGTTTGCTCAATAGATAACCAAAAGTTAGAAGACTGAGCAGTGAAAGGAATCAAAGACAATTCCTAGGTTTCTGGCTTGAGCAACTGGCTACCTATACCTGAGATGGGTAGCTCAGGATGGGGTCCAGATTAGTTAGAGTGTGTAGCTGGCTGAGCTTTGAGCATGCTGAATTAGAATCCACAAGGCAATAGGATACATAATTCAGGAGAGAAATCTGAGCCTGGTCTATGCGGAATTATGAGGTGGTTGCAGGGAAACATGAGACTGGGTGAGAGCAAAGAGGAGTTTCTTGTGACCATCAACATCAAATGTGTGCTGTTGTCTTGTCCTTCCTTTCTCCTCACTCTTCTGCCTGCTGATTATTCTTTGTGCTCCTTCCTTTCCTGCTGGGACACCAGCCATCATGTGACTTTTAGCTTTAATGCCCTGTTTGCTGTAGCCCCTCTCTTCCCTTCTAATCTGTTTATAATGTGTGGTGAACTAGGAAACCAGATAAGGAAGCCTATTAGAACCCTGTGTATAAATAGGCCCCCAATAAGTCCTAAACTGCCTCAGAAGTCATCTACTTGACCTCTTCTGCATGCTTGGTGACATTTATTTTAACTACTATTTATAGCTGGTTTTATTATCAGTCAGATGCTAGTTAGGTGCAGTGTCATCATACTGTACATCCTACACAGAATAAAATATGATGTTCCCCAATAGCTTACTAAATCAATGCCACCTCATTGGTGTGGACAAAGACTTCCAAATCAGTGACTTCATTGTTGTCTCTGACTGCTTCTCTGGGATGGGACAGCTCCCATCCCAAAGAATTAGCAGCATGTGGCATTATCTAATCAAGCTACAAGGATGATTCAGCAATCTGTGAACTAGTTCTGTGGTTTGTGTCCTTTCCAACTAAAATCCCAAAATGCTGGGGAGAGAACAGTGCCCTATGCACTGTCCTACACAACCAACATCCACTACTGACCAAGAGCCTCACCCCACTGAAGAAAATAAGAGAAATCCTGCCCTCTAGTGCTGGGTTCCTTGTAAATGGTGTAGCATCTTTGATCCTAGGAGAGTGGCGGCATATATGCACACCCCAGCATGCCTACTTTAATGGCCCTTGGGGCACTTAGGGCCATATATGTGGCCAAGCACAGAAGAGTGGAACAGAACAGGATTTCTTCACTTGTGGTCCATGTTGGGTCTGAAAACTCTAAATATGAACATCTGTGGGGGGGGGGGGGCAGGGGGAGGGAGGGTATGCAGGTGCATTTTTCCTCTGGGAGAGAGACCCATGGAGCTCATAAACTTCTCAGAGGAGTTTGTGAGATAGAGGTGTTTGTTAGAAAGGAATGGAGGGAGACATACTTGGAAGAGTAGAAAGAGTGTAGGAGTGGCGGTGGAGGAATCTATTTTTGTGATCTGTCCTTCTCTGCATTATAATTTGTACAAACTGGTTGGACAAACGTGGACAGTTACCTACGGAGTTTGTGCCTCAGTCTTTTCATCTGTGGAATGGGAATAACTTCACAGGGATGTGTGAAGAGGAAATGCGCTGATTTTGTAAAGTACTTAGCAAAGTCTCTCAATACAGGCTCGCTATGAATAATCAAACTTCCCTGGGTCTCAACTCACCCACACCCACATTGGGGGGGGGGGGGGTGTCTTTACTGTCCCTTTCAGTTTTAAGTCTCAGAAGAATCCAGAGGGGAGGGTGGGTAGAATCTAATTTCAAGGGAAAGATGCTAGGCTCGGCTCACCTCTCAGTCCTGGGGGTGATCAGGCGCCGCGGATGTCCGACCCCGTTGCGCCTCGGCCTGCAGGGGCTTACGGTGGACCCAGCTCTGGTTCTCTGCTGCCTGGCACCGGCCCCAGCCACGACCTCGGTCTCCCGGAGCCAGGCTTGGGCAGCCAGAGGTGAATGGTGTCCCTTAGGGCAGAGCAGGCGAGCAGGCGCGCGGGGCTGCAGGCAAGGGTGGGTGTGTGTCCATGGGCCCGGGTCCGCCCAGCGCGAGTGCGACCAGGTGAGCGCAGGGGACGGGGCGGGAGCCACCCAGACCGGGTCGATTGTGAGCTTCGGCCACGCCAGGCTCGGTTGCCAAGGCAATCTCCCAGGTACCCGGCGGGGCGGGGCGGGGTTTGTCTCCGCCCACCCCTCTCCACTAGTCCCGTTGAGCGCCCTTAGTCCCGCCAGGATGCCGGGATGCTGGAGGTGGGTTCAACACTCCAAACCTGGTGGACGCAGGGGTGGTGCGCTCAATGCTAAAGTCACCAGGACAGGAGTCCTCCTTTCTTTCATCCTCTTCTCCCACGTCCGACTTCATTAAAAATAATTTTATTAGGAGAGATCAACCAAAGGACTTGTATGCATGCATATAAGCCTAACCAATGGATGCAGACACCAGGGGGGTGAGGGTATGAGTGTGTGTGTGTGGGGGGGGGGAGGGGGTATGGGAGTGAGGGGGGAGGATAAGGACATATATGTAATACCTTAATCAATAAAGAGAAAAAAAATGAAAAAAAATAATTTAATTAGAAACATAAAGGTCATATAGTAAAATAAAGTAAATAATAAAATAATCTAAAAAGTAAAGTTAAAAAGAAAGGACAATAAGTCTATACTTATAAAAGGCTGAGTGACCAACTGTACGTCCATCCGACCATCGACTGACCAACCGGATGGTATGTATGATGCGCACTGGAAATTTAAAACTAAACGTTGACTCGCACATGCACAATATTTGTCCCATCTGACACTGCCCTCCAATCTAAATTAATTCAAAGATAGTTTCCCGTGATGCCAGCATTTGCAATGACTATTAATAAATCACAAGGACAAACTCTAGACAAAGTAGAAACATTTCTAACTGAACCCTTTTTTGGACATGGTCAGTTATATGTTGCTTTCTCTTGAGTTCGATGAGCGTGTGACTTTAAAGTTGTAAATACTTCATCACAAGGGAAACCTGAAAGTGTTTTTGGTCTTAATGTGGTATACAAGGAGATATTAGAATAGGTTTAATCAATTTATCAGTCATTGTTTTTATCAATGTTGTTTTTATATCATGTTTTTGTTGTTTTTATGTCGTTTTTGATGTTTTTACATCATGTTATTGTTTATTAATCAATTTATATACTATTTTCACATACATTTTACTAATTTTCTTTCATCTCTGACACTTCTATTATAGAGAAAGGGCAAATAGCGATATTAAAATATTTCTTCTAATTAATTTCCTTCCAATGTGCATGGATCCATGCACCGGGCCACTAGTTATATAATAAAATGAAAAGTGAATCTACTTGTCAGAGATGAATGCTGTAGATTCTTCTACATCTACCCAGAAACTTTCTTTGCATACTCCAGGATGCATATATGCTTAAAAATATTATATACAAATGGGAACAAATATATAAAATATATCATTTTCTTTTCAGGCCTACAAGTATGCCGTAACACCCCAACCCCCAACATACACACTTTTGGGGAGACAAATTCTTTTTTTTAATCTTTTTATTTTATTTTTTTAAGTTTATTGTTGAAAGTATTGCAGATTTCCCCATTTTTCCTCATTGACCCCTTCTAGCCCAGAGCCCGCCCTCCCCCCCACACCCCCCAAGCCCTCACCCTGTTTTGTCTGTGTCCATGGGTTCTGCATATGTGCATATAAATTCTTTGGTTAATCTCTTCCCACCCACCCCCAAACCCCTCCCTTCTCTCTGAGATTCAATAGTCTGTTCCATGATTCTATGTCTCTAGATCTATTTTGTTCATCAGCTTATTTTGTTCTTTAGATTGTACCTATGAGTGAGATCATGTGATACTTGTCTTTCTCTGACTGGCTTATTTTGCTTAGCATAATACCCTCCAGGTCCCTCCATGCTGCCTCAGGGGCTAAGGGATCCTTTTTTTACTGCTCCAAAGTATTGGGGAGGCAAGTTCTTAAAAGCTTTTATTTTTTTTATATGGTTGTAAAACATGCCTGCTTTTAAAAATAATATGCAATAGCTTCTGAATAAAAGCAATAGTTCCCTCACTCCATTCTATTCTATTTTCTACCCAGACACTTTGTTTAAAAAAAAATGTTAAAGACTATTTCATGAACATAGAAGAATACACTGTATTTAACATAGGGAAAGTATGAGGGGGCAAAGCACAGACACCAGGGCTAAAGAAAATTCAGGCTGCCTCTGCTCTGGGTTCCGTGTCTTTCTCCCCAAAACTGTCCTCCTTTTCTTGCCCTCAGAGGTAACCACTGTTCTGAATTTTATATTTATCACTCTTCCGCCTTTTAAAAGTGTTTTTGCTTCATAGGAATGCTTTCTTAAAATATGTGTATTTCGTATTGCATGTTTTAAGAATTTATAAACATGTGTATTATTTTGATGGTTCTTTTTCTTTCAACATCATATTTTTGAAATGTAACTTTATGTTTAAATATAGTTTCTTTATCTTAACAGCTGAACACTGTTCCATTATGTTACCATTTCACAATTCCACACCCCTTTTAAATTCTATTATTGATGGACATTTGAGATGGATATTTGCTAGTAAAAGCAGTGCTGCTATGATCATGTTTGTACATGTCTCTAGATGTACTGGTACAAGCTCAACAATTTCTCTAGGGTACATGCCTTGAAGTGAAATTTCTGGGTCATAGTTATTAATAATATCAAGATAATGTGAACAGGCTTTCCAAGTATATATAGCAATTTAGACTCTCATTAACAGTGTATGTCTTAGCCCAAACTTGGTTTTGCCACACTTTAAACTTTTTGCCTATCTAGTGGGTATAAATTGGCATTTCGTGATTTTATTTTACATGCTCTGATTACTGATGATTAGTTTGAGAGCTTGGTTCCTCGGGGATACTTGAGTGTAACTTTATTGCAAGTCACACTATTCACCCTCAAGTACTTACCACAAAACTCTTCGATTATTTTAACAGAATCAGAAAACTATTTCTTGAATTACTGTCTCTTTGTGTAGGACAAGTCTCACATTTGAATTTGGCTTGTTGACCTAGTGGGGTTTGATAATGAAGAAAAGTAAGTCACTCAGGTTACGTGGGTCTCAGTTTGTAAAATCAGGATAATATGAACTGCCCTTAGAAGCCATAAAGGAAGTAGGCATAACAATGCATGATCTCATCTCAGCTCTGGTAGACACATGTGATTGATTCTTGAAGAATGCTTCTATAGATGAATAGTTGAAACACTGTATTAGAGGTTTTTCAGTGTATATTAAAGTGATGCTCTTTCTCATTCGGAGACAAAGTTAATAGCAGTGGTAGCATTGTTTAACTCTGGAGAAGGTTCCTAAAGTTACTGGAGGATCTGGTAGATCTGGGAAGAAACACACCTAGAAGACTGAAGGGAATAGATTAACAATGCGCAAGTTATGCTTGGATGTATCAGAATTGTGGGTGCAAATATTTTGAGAAGTTGGGTAAACATTTGTTAGTTGATTGAGACCTTGGAGATAAGCAAAGCAGTCTGACTCACCTAATGTGGTTTCAGGGAAATTTACTCTCTCAGTTTCCTAAAAACTCTCTTTGGTGCTATGAGCAGGTAGCTGAAATGTAGTTTCACAATAGATCATTACATTTGATTTCAACCTTTTGGTAGCCTATGGAGGCTAGTTATGCTGAGCTATTTAAATTTACCAACTTCCTACTAAGGAGGAAACAGCTATAACCTGGGTAAAATTATAGAAATCCTACAAATTAGTAAACAGACACAACCTTTCCCCTCTTTCACCAAGGTTGCAAAAACACTGCAAAGTTTTTTACTTGAACTTTATTTATTTGTTTAATTTGCCCTTAGCCCTTTGGCAGTACAGTTATTCGAACTTGGGCAACACAAAGGAAGAATGGGAGTAAAGGGCAGTAATAGCCATCACTGCTTAAAACGAAGAGAAGTGACAGAAAAGTTTTTTCAGTTCTTACCAACACAAACTAGGAGACAGATAAACACATGGGCTAAATTCTCCCCCAATGATCTAACTTGTGCTTTCATCTTTATCTAGTATTAAATTACATTATATCTTTAAACTATAACTGTGCCAAGAGATCGTACATTTAGTACTTCTTACATTGACCCCAGACCTCCTGCAAAATGCTTGATACACAATAGTAATTTTGTTGAATTGTCTCACACATCATTATAAAAATTGTCACTAAAATCCAGTAATAAATGGCATTAGCTACCAGAGCTCTTAAATAAGAATTTACTGGCCTGAAAAGTAGGCCAGAGTTTCATAACAGCAGCTATATTTCTTCATTTAAATGTGAAGATAAGTGAAATATGAATTAGTAACTGGTATAGAATGCTAGTGGCTGATGGTATATTTAATTGTGGCTTTTTAACTAAAATGTTTACTTCATCTTTGGGAAGCATCATGTTAGTAGCTTTTCTTGCCAATACAGTGATTTTTATAAATTATTAGTGTGAAATTGGGAAAAAATAAAATAAGTATTAAATATGCAGAAAACAGTTAATTTTGGGAAGACATGTATAAATATCATTTTAACTAACTCCGAGTGGTTCTCAGTATAAGTTGTTTGAACTGCATTTTTGTTTAATTTGTTTCATTAACTATTGTTTGTTAAAAGCACATTGCAAGTGGAGAGAATATGTTGTTATCACTATAAATGTTGTGTTGTACTTGAGCTGTAGCTGTAACTATGAATAAAAATATCACACCTGTCAGCCTTCATCCTAAATCATATTATTGAGATTTATGAATGACTCTATAATACATAGCTCATAAAATTAAATGATATATTTGGATATGATAGAAATTCAAAATTGTCTAATGTAGATCCAAATTAAAGAGAAGCTAGAGAAATATAGTCCAATTTCCACATTACTCAGTTCAGGAATGTTCCACTTCTATGGGAACGTATGCACAGGTGACCCAGTTCACCTCATTTGGATATACCAATACAGACGTCAAAGGGTACTTTATTATTTAGGCCGAGCTTAAACCAAAACTAAGAAGAGAGGAGACACAGGAGACAAACAGAATGCAAGAATCACACAGGTTTATTTACCAGAGAGCTGATGGGTTTCAGTTCTTGGCAGGCCACCCAGAGACACTCGCTGACAGAGACACACGGAGGTCGTCAGATGTGCCGCAGCAGGTGCTCGGTCTCTTGACACAAAGAGAGGCCTCTAACAATCTGGGCTCAGGAGCAGAGCAGAAGTGGCAGGTTCCAGGAGGGTAAGGAGGACGTCTCGTCTGTGGAGGGCAGACAGGTGTCTGGCCGCTGGTGTGAGGGTCCTTCTTTTATATGCGATGGATGGGCTTCTTCAGTGTCTCATATCAGTGTGCTCCAGTGGTGTCTTCTGGACTTATCGGGATACACACGCAGGGGGTTACAAGGTACTTATCAGGAGTGCACACGCAGGGAGCTACAAAGTACTTAACAGGGTCACATACACACACACAAGTTAAGTTTCACTTCTAAGTAAAGTTAAAATTCACTCTAATACAAAATGGAGTTTGCTTATGCTAACCTATACTAATACAAAATGGAGTTTGCTTATGTTAACTTATTCTAACTAAACTTATTACTATAACAAGGAAACTGCAACTTAAAAGATTAAATGATTTATTCAAAGTCATGGAGTTAATTAGTGTCATATTTGGAACTAGAAAGTAGGATGTAGTAAATATGTTCATTATAAGGTATAACTTGTAATCATTATTCTTATATTTAAAAAATGAAAAAAATACATGGAAATGAAATGGAGAATTGATCATTATCAATATAATTATTTCAAATGGTTAACTTATATACACAATTCATGTAAAAGTCAACATTGTAGTTTTCTTCTAAGTTAAATGAATACTAGCCCTAATTTTCCATTGAGTAGAAATTAAAAAAGAAAGCCTCCTAGTTATATTATCTAGTTGCTTCCTCTTAAAACATTTAATTTATCCAGTTAATTAGTATCTTTGGTGCTTTAGCTGTTTCCTGTAACTGTGCTGCCTAAAGTCACTTCTTTTGGTAGAGCAAGCATCTATATGGGACAGATTTTGGTAGTGTTGTGTGGAATGTTGTTTAGGTTGACTTAGTTGAATAAAGTAGGACTTCTTAAACTGTTAATGTACAAAAATCATTGGGAGGGAGGGCCTTGGTAAAAATGCAGATTTTAAAATGCAGGGACACAAAAATGAAATTAAGGAAACAATTTTATTTACAGTAGCAACAAAATGAATAATACTTTGGAAAATTTTGACAAAATAAATGCAAGGTTTGAAACTGAAAACTATAAAATATTGTTGACAGAAATTAAACAAGACCTAAATAAATGGGGGAAAAACTCCATATTATTGGGTTAGAATCCATATAATTAGAATTCATTAATCAATATAATGGATTAATATTGTTAAGACGGCAGTATTCCCCAAATATTTATCAAAGTCCCAGGTGTCTTTTTGCAAAATTTGGCAAGCTCATCCCAAAATGAATATGGAAATGCAAGGGACTCAGAATGGCCAAAACAATCTCGAAAAAGAACAAAGTTGGAGTACTAACACTCTAGATTTCAAAACTTACCTCGAAGTTACAGTAAACAAAAGATTGTGAAAAAGGTATAATTATGGACATATTGGTCAATGGGATAGAACCAAAAGCCCAGAAATAAACCAGTATATGTATAATCAATTTATTTTCAATAAGGTTTCCAATTTTTTATTGGAAGGGAATTTTGTTTTATTTTATAAATGCTGAAAAAACTGGATATCCATATGGAAAAGAATAAAATTGGACCTTTACTTCACATCTTATACAAAAAATTAACTCAAAATAGTTCAAAGACCTAAATATAAAAACTAAAACTCTTGGTAAACAACATAAGATTAACTCTTGGGCAATGGTTTTTTAGGTATGATACCTAAAGTAAAAGCAACCACAGGAAAAAAAATAGATTAATTTGTTTTAATAAAAAATTGAAAAAATTTATGCATCATAGGACACTATCAAGAAAGTGTAAAGACAATCCATGGAATTCAAAGAAAATATTTGCAAATAAGATATCTGGTCAGGTTATAGTATCCAGATGTATAAAGACCTCCAAAACTCAATAATAAAAGACAAGCGACACAATTAAAAAAATAGATAAAAGATTTTGATTGTCTTCTCCAAAGAAGATAAATAAATGTCCAAGAAGCACATGAAAGGAATATCATTAGTCCTGCAGAAATGCAAATCAAAATCACAATAAAACATCACTTCAAAGTAGGATGTCTATAATCAAAAACATGGACAAAAAGAAGTGTTGGTGAGGGTATGGAAAAGTTGGAACTGCTATGCATTGCTGATGGGAATATAAAATGGTGCAGCCACTTTGGAAAGTTTAGCACTTTCTCAAACCCTTAAACATGGAGCTATTATACGACCCAGCAATTTTATTCCCAGTTCTATATCTACACACATTGAAAACATATGTGAACATTAAAACTTTTATACAACTGTTCATAATAGGCAAAAGATGGAACAACTCAAATGTCCATCAACTCATGATTGGACGAACACAATGTGACATGCCTACAAAATACAGTGTTCAGTTATGCAAAGGAATAAAGTACTGGCACATGCGATATCATGGATAAACCTAGAAACAATTATTTTAAGTGAAGGAAGCCAGACATAAAAATCAAATCTCATATGATTTTATTTACATAAAATGTCCAGGATAGGCAAATCCATAGAGACAGTAGGTTAGTGGTTGTCTAGGGGTCAGGGAGTAGAGAATGAAGAGTGACTGCTCATGGTCCAGGGGTTTTTTTTGTGTTTTGTTATTTTTTTTTACTTTTCAATTGCAGTTGACATACAATACTACTATATTATTTTCAGGTGTACAGCAGTGATCATTAGTTTATGAAGTGATCATCCCAATAGTCGTTTCCATCTGACACCACACATAGTGATTATAATAATATTGATTATATTCCCTCTGCTGTACCTTACATCCCCCATGACTGGTTTTATAACTGGCAGTTTGTACTCCTAAGGATTTCTTTTTGGAGGGATGAAGATATTCTGGAATTAGAAAGTGTTGATGGTTGCACAATGTCATGAATATACCAAAACCCCACTGAGTTGTATACTTTAAATGGTTAAATTTGATGGTATGTGAATAATAAAAAGGCAATGCTGGAGTGTGGCCAGTGAAAGGGCGAGGACTACACCCTCCATCTTGCCCCAGGGTAAGGGCTACGCCCTCCATCTTACCCTGGATCCTCCATTTTTGGGCAGCCATGTGCTCGGCAAGGCTTCTTCCCGGAAGCCCAAGCCTCTGCTAGCCACACTCAGGACTTCTTTAAACTAACCAATGACAATCAAGGGAAGTGCGCACCATAGATATGACCACATCCTGTGTAACAAGACACCGACTTGCGCCTGGCCAATCGGCAGGGCCCACAGTCCTTTCTCCTCCCCTTACTCCAACCCCCTATAAAACCCCTCTTCCCACAGGGCTAGCTCACTCTCTTCCACTTGCTACTGCGTCAGTAAGGAGGGTAGGGGAGCCAAGCCCGGGCTTGAATAAAGACTCTTATGCTTTTGCATCGGACACGGCTGGCTCACTGGTGTGGTTTCTTGGGGATCCTGAAATCTGGGCATAACAGCCAGCATTCTTAAAGCTCTGGTTTTCTTAAAGCTCTTGGGTGATGTTATGCACCGGGTTCACAAATCACACTTGTTTAGAGTTTAGAGAACTCTTTCCAAGGTCTGGGTGGGGCATACAGCACTCTACTACTCATAATACCAGCAGTGTAGTTGTATTTTGCTGGGAAGGGGCATCCCTCTTATATTCCTATGTTAAAATGGTAACTGAACAACAAATCTTGGGTCAATATCTGATGTACATTTCTCACAAGAGACATGGAGCTCCCTTTCTAAGATGGTGTGTATATTACAAATCTTAGCATCCCACCCACCCTGTCCCCTGAGGGTCAATCAGAGTGGGTTCCAGTGGAACAAACATCAGGGGTGTTACCTCTGGGAAACTAGACAGTATGTTAGGAACTAAATCAAGCAGGTCCCCATCAGGGAAACAGAAACCATTCAAAGTGTTAAATACAGAGGAAAATTTACTAGGAACTGGTTGCATAGGTGGTGGATGAATAAGATGCCAAATGGGATAGTGAGACACCCCAGAATTTGAAACCACTAACATGCTTTGGCTGTTAAGTAAAGAGGCTGTATTAACAAAGTCCAAGAGCCAGGTCATACCCAGGAAATTGAAAACAGTGAGTCTGTCTCAGTGTCTGGCAGGAGCTGGAAACACAGAAGGACACAGCTGGAGACACACACAGGTGGGAAGGAGAAGAGAAACAACCTGGCTTCTCCCTTACTCCCACCCTGCACATCACTGTGAGTTGCTATAACAAAAATACCACAGGCTGGGTCGCTTAAAATAAGAAATTTATTTCTCACAGTTCTGCAGGCTAGGAAATTCAAGGTCATGGAGTTGGCCCATTTGGCTCCGGATGAGAGCTCTCTTCTTAGCTTCTTTCTTGCTGTTTCTTCACAAAGCAGAGAGAAAGCTCATCTCTCTCCTGCTCTTCTTTTAACACTTGGAGTGGGGGAAACGAGTTAAGTCGGCTCGCGTGAATTGCGCGTACTCCGCGGGAGCCGTCTTAACTCGGTTCATATAGATTTGCGGTGGAGTGCGGGAAACGTGTAAACTCGGGCCGATTGTAACTGCGTATTACCAAATATTTGTTTGTTTGCCGTTCACAAAGATACCTACCTGCGTATGCGAACCGTTTCATACCCATTGGGGTAATAGGTATCATAAAAATCCCTGATTTTGCGCGGGAAACCTAAATAATTGCCCGCACCATCTTATATTTTGGCGGGAAATTCACCCCACACCGGAGTGTTAAGGGCACTAATTCCATTCAATTTGGCTCCACCCTTATGACTTAATCACTTCCCAAAGGCCCCCCCCTCCAAATACCATCACATAAAGGATTAGGGAGGAAACAAACATTCAGTCCTTAGTATTCCAGGACCTGGAAGGGCCTCCCATGGCTGAAGTTCATTGAAAGCCAGCTGACACATAGCCTGGGAAACAGCCAATGGAGATCACCCCTCTGAAATGCACAGCCCAGAACAGGGAAAGAAGAGGAAAGGAGTGGATGGAAAATGGACCAAAGACTAGCATATGCCTTAGGGGAAGAGTATATTTGTCATTATAAATGCCAAGGAATAGCAAAAATAACAAAACCAGAAGACTTGGTTGACAAGCTATTACCCTTCATGCTTCCCAGTTTGGGTTGCACATTTGAATCACCCGAGAAGGTTTCTAAAATCCCCTGCCAGGCTGCACTCCATACCAATTACATCAGAATCTCTAGGGCTGGGACCAAAGCATGAATATATATTTTTTTAAAACTTCCCAGGAGATACCAATATGCAGCCAATGTTAAGAAAAAACTATTTTAGAAAAAGAGATGAGGCAGATGATAGTTTATGTATCTTACTACTAGGAATTATATTAGAGAGCCTCCTTTTTCTACGAGCCTGGTATGACAGTAGAAAAATAACTGGAACAAGAGAGGAAAGGAAGGAAATAAGCAGGACAAACAAGAAAAGTTCACCAATGGGTTTGTTTTTATGGTAAATGTAACATTTTTTTATGTTTAAAATATATTTTTGTTGGTTTCAGCATAAGGGAGAAATAGAAACATCAATGATGAAAGAGACTCATTGATCGGCTGCCTCCTCCCGCACACCTCTCACTGGGGATCGAGCCCAGAACCTGGGCATGTGCCCTGAGTGGGAATCAAACCTTGACTCCTGGTTCATAGGTTGACCACTGAGCCATGCAGGTTGGGTGTGAATGTAACATTTAGAAAGATGTATAGAAGAAAAGCCAAGTGTTGAGTTGGCTGTCATAATCAGAGCAGCAATTCAAAGGAAGTGTCTGACTGAAGGAAAGAAAATCATCAGTGTTAGGAAGTGGAAACAAGAGAAATTAAGGTAATAAAACCAAAAAAAATTAGATCAGCTAGACATTGCAGACAGAGCCACAAAACAAGAAAAGAGGCAGAACTGGAGAGAGTGTTGCCCTCTTTTGACCATAAAAATGAGAGGATCCCAGAGCATAATAGAAAACTTAGAAATGGGGTCCCATCAATAGACACACTATTTGTGCTGCTTCTGATTGCCCAGGAAACAGGAGCCTCTCCCTCATACTGACAGTATAATGAGTAAAACCACATGCAAATAACATGCAAATATAGTCATGAATCATTAGCGGTAAAGTCATACCTGGTCCAGGGAGCTTCCTTAGGGAAAGACTAGATAGGAATTGGGGTGGGATTTATGTGAGAGGTTGCAAGAAAATGGATTTTTTTACATGTGAAAGCCAACAGTTGAAGCCTCTGTTGAATGCTGGGTAATGAGGAGTTATGCAGGCGGCTGCTTCTCCTGTTGCCTCTTGACGCACTGCACGGGCAAGCTCACCTGGGCATGCAGAACCCAGACAGCAGGGGCTTGGCTGGCTGTCCACTCAGGAAGTGCAAACATTGAGTTTTGATGCAGAAGGAAAAATCACAACATACAAAATTCACCCTGCCCTTCTTAAAATATGTAAAAGCCAATTTTTATTTTGTTCTTACTCAGTTGTCCTGCCTCCCTAGTTACTAAAAACTTCTAGTTTTTTATTTAATGCTTTAACGTTTTAAAAAATATTGTGAAAGGATTATCTTTACAAATTATCTGTGATATTTGAAGATGCTTTTAAGTACTTTTCACATATTAGGAAAAAAATTTAAATACAGTATTTTACTTTTTAAAGTTTCTATTTTAGTGATTAAAGCAGAATTAAAGAGCTTTTATATGTTTTATAGAGTGTGTCTCAAACTTTCTTGTGCAGAAGGATAACCTGGGGATCTTGTTATAGATTCTGCATTTCTAACCAACTCCCCAGTAATTCTGTTGCTGTTGGTGTAAAGACCTCACTTTGAGGGGCAAGATTTCAATTCATTAATAGTAGTTACCAGGAAATATAAATGGTAATTTGGTAGCTAATTGTTGGCCAAATACCATATTTTTGTTTCACGAACTTTTTTCCACTAGTAGAAATTTTTTGGTCAGATTTTCCCTTTGTAAATTACACAGTAATGCATAGTTATAAAAATTCATGTCCTAACTGGTTTGGCTCAGTGAATAGAGCGTCGGCCTAGGGACTGAAGAGTCCCAGGTTCAATTCCGGTCAAGGGCACATGCCCAGGTTGTGGGCTTGATCCCCAGTGGGGGGCGTGCAGGAGGCAGCCAACTGATGATTCTCTCAACATCATTGATGTTTCTATCTCTCTTTCCCTCTCCCTTCCTCTCTGAAATCAATAAAAAAATCACTAATTACAGATATGGATGGAGTAAAAGAAAAATCTATTTTTATTCTCCACCCTTTCCCTCCCTCAGTCTCTCTCCTTTGTAGATAATAAATACTTTGTAGATAATAAACTATTTGTCTATACAAATAAAAATAAATAGAAATAGCATAATGAATACATTGGTATTTATTGACAACTTGTACAAATGCCACCACAATGCTACCTAATAAATTTACCCAAAAACTCAGCGGTTTACAATGGCCAGAATTTGGCCTCATGCTTGGGGTCTCAGGCTGATGGCTATTGCCTCATCTTGAACAGGCTTGGCTGGCAGCTCTGGCTCAGGCTCTGCTCCGAGATAGGAACACCAGCAGGGGGCTGGGTTCAGGCTGGCTCCACAGTTCATTCTAAGCCTAAGTTGAAGGAGAAGGAGGAGCAGTTACTTGGGATGTGTCCTTTTCAAAGAGAATCACAATTACCAAGAACACTAGCCCAACATTCAGGTTCCTGTGATCTCTGCAAACCTTGTTCAAAGCAAGTTACGTGGCCAAGTCCAGAATCAGAGCTGTTCACTCAGCCCACCCGAAGGCCATGGGAGAAGGGTGTGTTTATAATGCCATTAGAAGAAAATGAAGAATTGTGGTGAGTTTTTAGTCTATGAAGCCTCTCTTCTGTGCTCTGTTCAGTCTTCTATCCTCGGTGAAGTCAACTGTGTTCAAGGCAAATTTTCATACATTGTCCTCTGGCTTTTCCACCAGAAAGTACTGGTGGGAAAAAAGAAGGCCAAAACCCATCTCCTCTTTGACTCCACCTTGGTGATGGTCCAGAGCAATGACTAACACAAGAGAATAAAAAAATCCCCAATGGTTTCCATGTGTTCCTACCGGAACAGAGCAGAGCAATTGTTATTTAACACAGTTTGGTGAGGTCCTTTGTTTATAGGCCAGATATATAAACATGTTGGTTTCTTTCCCAATTTGTTCTTCAGTCACAGCCAAGATGATTTTCATTAAGGAAATCTAATGCCGTTTTGTAGGTTTTTGTCTGCAAATTTAAATAAATAATCTTGATTTCAAAGCTAATTTTAATTGCCTCTAACCCAGTGGTTCTCAACCTTCCTAATGTCACAACCCTTTAATACAGTTCCTCATGTTGTGGTGACCCCCAACCATAAAATTATTTTCGTTGCTACTTCATAACTGTCATGTTGCTACTGTTAGGAATCGTAATGTAAATATCTGATATGCAGGATGTATTTTCATTGTTACAAATTGAACATAATTAAAGCATAGTGATTAATCACAAAACAATACGTAATTATATATGTGTTTTCCGATGGTCTTAGGTGACCCCTGTGAAAGGGTCATTCGACCCCCATAGGGGTCATAACCCACAGGTTGAGAACCGTTGCTCTAACCCTTTACTAATAAACTATTCTTTCCACCTAGATTCCAGAAGGAGGTTGTTGCTATTGTTTTTCTCCAATTTGGGGACATTTTGTCCTGTGAAAAATAATCAGGGTGCATAGTAGAAGGGTGCCCCAATCTATATATGCCCTCAGCCAACTTCTGGATTCACTACAGCTGTAATGTTCATCCATCCCCTCCACCTCAACTACACCTTTCTGCTTGCTTCTCTCCTGCACGCAGGCCTCCTGGAAGTGCCATAGGTATAAGGCTTCCAATAGTAACCTTCAGTGAGTGAGGAACTGGAGCCAGTGCATAGACACCCAGCTCCTACCACTCAATGGAGCACACGATCAGAAGGCATAAGACACCAATGACCTGCTCACATACACACACAGCCTTTCCTTCCTTACCTCATGCCCCACTCCGTTGCAGCACTTCTTGGAGTCACCTCCCAAATAAATACTTGTGTTCACATCCTTGCCTCAGGGTCAGTTTTTGAAGCAACTCAAACTAAAGTTATAAGTAGGAAAAGCTGAGCGCAGCTTTTCCTAACAAGCATAAAACTCAGAGCACCTAAAGCGATAAATTTATGGGCAGGTAAGAAGTGTCTGGCAGATGGCATTGCTTTGTCAGGGGCGGCAAATTAAAATAAGTAGGAACCAAATATAAAAAAATGTGAATAGGAAGACAAACTCCCACCCAGGTGCTGGTCTGTGTTTGAAGCACAGAGGAGGGGGAGTTTGGTTCTCGGCAAAGGCAATGCCGCCGATGTCCTGGTGCCCTGGTGTCCTCTGATCTCTAATTTATTTCTCTTTCTGACTAATTTTTGGTCTGAGTGCCCCTTTCTCTGTCCAGAAGGGATGGATACGATTCTGTGCTCATTATTTCCAGAGCAGATTCACATTAGAAGCATGTACCACCCCTAAGAGCTGGTGTCAGTCACTCTCTTGTGCCCCAGATCACCTCCTCTGGCCTGCCTTTTGACAGCAGCCAGCTTGGTGACAGTGTCTCCTGACAGCACCTTCTGTCAGGGCAACACCTATCCCTTGCTCTCTGTCCTGGAGCTTCTCTTTTGCCATCTCTTAAGATGCCTATGGAAACCATTCAGCTGTTCTAAAGCATGTACAATCCTGGAAGTGGAAGGTCATGAAGACTCCCTGGGGCAACTCTTGACCAAAGAGAGAAGAAAGCATGGGTAATTAATTCTCTTGTTTGTCCTTCGGGTGGACAATTTTGAGGTATATTCTATGCAGCTTTAGAGAGCACCCCCTAGAGGATTGAGCCCCCACTGCCCACTATTGTTTAGATTAATAGCTCTTTCCAGTCTTCCATTCCAGTTGTTTGGGATGGAACTGCCTAAAGTAGACTTCCTGAATGCACATACTGTGTCCAGCTCAGCTTCCCGGAGAACCAAGTACTGCTTAGATCCACATTCCAGAATGGCAAGCTTCCCCTGTTTCTCCTTTCCCATGGCTCTTCACATACCTGCCCAGCCCAATTACTCTTCTGACACTGTCATCGCCTCACCTTGGCTTCCAATGAACAAAGTGTGGATGCCCAAAAACTAGCGTTTGCCACTTATTAACTACTCTTAAGGAATTAACCATTAGTAAAGATATGAACAAACGTTGAGAACCCTAATTTCTGGACTTTCTTATTGAATTTTGAAAACTCTGATAAGCTCATTTCTCAGCTGATGGTCCTTCTTCATTAATTTTCACCTTTCCTGGAAATGTACAGTATTTATACATGTGAATTTAGATTCTGTGGGGATTCATTAATTCATAAAATATTTATTACTATTCATGACATTTGGAAAGTCACTGCTGAGAATAGAGAGAAGCTGAGGTGCAGTTGTGAAAATTTAGGGATAATTTGAAGATGAAATAGGGGAAACTTTACAAATAACCAAAGCAAGTAAAATACAGAATGCAATAAGTGTGACAAATATTGATAAGGTGTTATGGTGGAGAGAGAAATTACATCCAGTCAAAACTGTAAGATAGCATGACCTGCACGCTGTTCCTCAGTCAGGTAGTGAAGGATGATGCTTCCCCATGGACCACACTGATACCAGCAGAGGCAATGGTCGGCTTTGCCATAATGGCAAAAACGTTCATGTTTGATTGGCTAAGGCATTTTTGAAGAAAAATTTTTCAATTTAATTCTTGAACATTTTGGTGACTCTATATAGTTAAAGCTCCAAACGTATTTCAACAAGTGTTAGTATTCTGCCATTGAATAGCTTGTTTATCCGCTTCACGGTTGAGCTTTTAGTTATAAAATCTATCTTTTCTGAGGTTGTAATGTCATAATATGTGCATTTTTGAAGCATTGCAACTCTTCATGCCTCCTGGATATTTCTGCTTGTTTATGAGAATTTCATTGTTATTCATGTGTAGATGGTAGTTTGACCTAGAAAGAACAAAACATTAAAAATAATGATTACATAATTCATGCCATCCTTAATGAACTATGTATTGTTTTCTAAGAGCCACAGATGTTATATTACTCATAACAGTCTGTTCACATATTAGTTATGTCACACAAATAACATGTTTGTTAGCTTGACACTCTTAAGCAAATTCTGTGTGTTTCTTTAAATTGAAAAGGTTGGTATCGGGGTATGTTATTGATCTGTGTGTGTGTGTGTGTGTGTGTGTACCTATAATACGAAGAGCTACGCTAGTTGAGGTCTAAAACCTTCCTAACACAGAGGTGGGCTTCAAACCAGCAGCATCAACATCACCTACAGGCTTTTAGAAATACCAAATCCTGGGCCCCTACCTAGAACTACTGTCTCAGAATCTGCATTTTATCAAGATGTCCAGTGACTCATGAGGATGTTAAAGTTTGAAAAGCTCTAATCTGTTTTCTACAAGTATAATTCTACAAGTTTCAAGAGCTAATTTTGGCTTTAATTGCAATAATATCTGTCACAAAGGGAACTCTCAAGATGCCTGGTGACTATGGTACTTGGGTTTTAGAAAGTATAAATATATTTGAAATATTAATTTCTAGTAAAGGATTTTTGCTCCTCCTCAAACAAGCTCAGTTATAAGTTTAAAGGATCTTTAATTAAAATAGTACTTTTTCCATGTGCTGATCACTTATGTACTACTGGTTCTCAGGGCGAAGTTTTAGAACCACTTTAATAGTCACTTATTGGATGTATTTCTTGGGGAGTGAAATAACATCTTTGTATTTGCTCAGATTATTCAGTTATGTCCAATACTATTTTTGAATTTTAAGCTACTTTTTAAAAATAATTTTTTTCTATCCACCAGATTGAATAAAGATTGTCATCATTACTCCAGGGGTTGGGAAGGGAAACCAGCCTGATGTAGCATTGATCAGGATATGAATTGACTGGAACTCTTTGGAGGACACATCTACCAACTTTTCAGTGGGTGGCATACATTTGGACAGAAAAATTTCACTTCAGAAATTTACAGCTGCATTTCCAGCTACACTAATAAAAGAGAAACATGGTAATTAGCGTACGACCGCTACCATTCCCATTGGCTAATCAGCATATCCTTATGCAAATTAACTGTCAGCCAAGATGGCGGCCAGCAGCCATACACTGAAGCAAACAGGGAGGCTTGCTTGCTCCAGTGATGGCGAACTCCAACGTTCCCCGCCGGCCTCTCAGCTGCAACTCTAAGCAACTATGTTGCAAATATAGAAGCTAAACAAAACCCTAGAAACCGGCTTTCTGTCAGCCGGGCTTCAGCCAGCCAGACCGCAACATTGTATCAAATACAGAAGGTAAAGGCCAGAAACCTGTTTTCAGCAGCTAAGGCCTCAGAGCTAAAGCTGGCCCAGAATAGAAAAAGAAAAAGAAAAAAAGGAGCAGTTGGGAGCTTCAGTCACCCGCCAGCCTGAAAACGGCCCTCAGCCCCTCACCCAGACTGGCCAGGCACCCCAGTGGGGACCCCCACCCTGATCCAAGACACCCTTCAGGGCAAACCAGCCGGCCCCCACCCCTGCACCAGGCCTCTATTCTATATAGTAAAAGGGTAATATGCCTCCCGGCACCGGGATCAGCGGAGCAGCGAGGCTCCCGGCACCAGGATCAGCGTGACAGGGGGCAGCGCCCAAACCCCCTGATCGCCCTGCGACTCTGTGAGTGACAAGGGGCAGGGCCACAACCTCTCTATCCGCCCTGCTCTGTTCATGACAGGGGAAGGCGCCCCAACCCCCTGATCAGCCCTGCTCTGTGCCTGATAGGGGGGAGCTCCCCAATCCCCTGATCGCCCTGCGGCTCTGTGTTTGACAGGGTGTGGCGCACCAACCCCCTGATCGACCCTGCTCTGTGTGTGACAGGGTGCGGCGCCCCAACCACCCCCCCCCCCCCCACGGGCCCTGCTCTGTGTGTGACAGGGTAGAGCCATAACCTCCCCATTGGCCCTGCCCTGAGTGTGACAGGGTGCAGCACCCCAACCCCCTGATCCGCCCTGCTCTGTGTGTGACAGGTGGGAGCTCCTCAACCCCCTGATGGGCTCTGCTCTGTGCATGATGGGGGAGCTCCCCAACCCCATGATCGATCCTGCTCTGTGTGTGACAGGGTACGGAGCCCCAACCCCCCTGATGGGCCCTGCTCTGTGAGTGACAGGGGGCAGCGCCCCAACCCCCTGATTGGCCCTGCTCTGTGAGTGACAGGGGGCAGAGCCCCAACCCCCTGATCGGTCCTGCTCTATGCTTGACAGAGGGTGGCGCTGCAACCTCCCCATCGACCCTGCCTTGAGTGTGACAGGGGGCGGCGCCCCAACTCCCCAATCGGCCCTGCTCTGAGCCTGACCAGGGGCTGCACCTAGGGATTGGGCGTGCCCTCTGCCACCCGGGAGCAGGCCTAAGCAGGTCATTATCTCCTGAGGGGTCCCAGACTGCGAGAGGGCACAGGCCGGGCTGGGGGACCCCCCTCCCCCCCCCCCCCAGTGCACAAATTTTTGTGCACCGGGCCTCTAGTATGTTTATAAAAGAATATGTACTAGAATGTTCACTGAGCCTTTTTATATAAACATGAAAACTGGAAATAACCTAGATGTCTATCAACACTAGTAAAAAGATACATTGCTGTTCAAGATATGTAATTAGATTTAGATATTTATACAGATTACAAATACAGATTTAGATTATAGATATATATATAGAGATATAGATATAGATATAGGTCTATGCATAGAAAGTGCTAGAAAGGATAAACACCAAGCTTTTCACAGTGGCTGCCTCTGAGAAGTGGTATGGTGGGGAAATGGAGGACATTTTACTTTTCAAGTATCTATTGTTTGATTAAAAACCAAACAGAATAAATCTGTGCTTTAAAAATAATTACTTTAATTGGCTAATACTTAGGGTTGACCAAGCAAAGCCACATACCATTATCATTACTGCAATCCAAAATTGAACATATGAACCTAAGTTTATAATGTGAGTAAATGGTTTGACCTAAAAATTTTTTAAGTTTTTAATTTCGAATACATTTATCTCAACCTTTTTAAGAAAACCTTCTATGGGCTACAGATTCTTAGCCCTGGCCCTTGAAGAGCCTATGGTTTCATGGGAGGAGACAGGAGCATAAAGACAGCCACAACATAAAATTAGTGCTGTGCTGAGGGTATGAAGAAAACAGTATGAGCTCATAGCAATGGTAGAGACTTATTTTGCCTGAGGTCAGCAGGAAAACCTTTACTAAAATGGAGGTATTTTAGTTTGAAACTTGTTTGTAGTTTATCTAGTAGAGAAAAGAGGACACAAATACATAAATAAATGAATAAATGAATAAATAAATATCCTGCCCATGAAAAACTGCCAGGGTAAGGGTAGGGAAGAGTGAACACTCATTGTGTGAAAATTGGAGCTAGAACACAAATCATGTATTGTTCATCAATGTCAAGCCACTGACAGGCCGGATGGTATCTATTTGGCTTGTTTTAAATGTACTTTCGAATGGACAAAGCAAAACAAATTGTATTTCATTCAGCTAACTTGCTTCTTTCTGAATGAGGATCCTACCTTTTCTAATCTGTTGTAGAAGGACCTAACTGGTTTGCATCAGTAACTCTCCTGTTGGTATGATATGCATGCCCCAAACAGTGAGTACCAGACCAAAGAGTGCTCATGCTCAATTGTGTTATTGGGATGTTTTTTCCAAAATAAATTTGAGTAAATGTTGAAAAACAAACAAACAATTTGAATTTTAGAACTACAAGAGATTTTGAGTGACGGCCAATGGGGTACCTGAGGAAGTGTTCTAACATCTGAAGCTACAGAGATAACCCGGTGCAGGCCAGCTTGGCTGCTCTGAAGGACTGACTCCCTGACCAACCCAGGATCCACTTTCATGTAGGAACATTGCTCTGGGCAGTCCCCTTCTTTGCCTTGGCTTGGCTGCTGACCCCTCACTAGTCGCCTCTTCCATTAGACTAGATCTCACGGCCCTCCCCTTGCTTCCAGATAAACCTTGCCCAGAATCAGGTCTCTGGGTACTGTCCCCCGACTCTCCACCCACGACCACACACCCCTGACTCCTTGCTCTCCAACCTGTGCACCCTGTCTGCAGTTGTCCCTTTTATTTTTTGTTTTGTTTTGCCATTTGCATTAATAAAAAATAATACAAAATCTCATTTCCCAGTGAGCGCAGAAGATTAAAAATAAAATAAAAAATGGATAATACTAGAAAATTCAGACAGTTCAGAAAGAGATGAAATAAAAAGTGAAATTCTCTCTTTTCCCTATAGATATCTTTCCCCAAAGGGTAAGTATTAAAATTAATTTCTTGTGATGTCCTTTCAGGGAAACTAATGTATAAATATGCTTTATTCTCTGAGTAGGGTCAATCTTGTCAATTCTATTTTCCAAGACCACCCTCGGTGTCACCCAAATTCTCAATTTATGTGCAGTTTGAAAAATACTTTCTTTAGGTAGTTTTAAGTTCCTCTCTGTTTTTGGTTACTTGCATTTCAAATTTTAATATTGTGTTTCTCCTTTTTTTGATTAAGTTTTTGGTAAGTTACTATTATAGTACTATTTTGCCCCTAGTCACTTGTCTTTCAATTTATTATTATTGTTATTATTATTATTATTATTATTTTGCTTTAAGCCTTATTTTCTTACATTTTCTTGGGCTTATTTTGTTATTATTTTCTAATGTTTGATCTTCAGTAGTTAATTCTTTTATTTTCACTCTTTCCTGTTAGTTATGTAGGTAGGTAAGGCTATGTATTTTTCCATGCTTTCAGGTTTTAATGTTTATCGTTTTAATTATAATAACTTTCTAGTTACTCTGCAACTACAATTTATTACTTCTTTGATCCCAGATATTTTATGGGAGGAAAATGAAAAATTTCTAGGTAGTTGCACTTTTTCTCTTCAATTTTGGTTATTATTTTTTATTTTAATTTTTGTTTTGTGTGTGTATACACATCTAGAATGTTGTCTGTAATATTTCTACTTTTGTTCTAATACATGGAAACATTTTGGTATGTATGAGTATATATGAGATTTTGAATATGTGAGATTAAAATATATTCTTTGTTATAAGAATGTAGCATTTATATATTTTTATAACTTTAAGTTCAATTGTTGTTCAGAACTTAAAGTTCTTACACATCAATAATTATTTTTGCTTCCTAGCATTTTTATAGATTATGGTTCTATTTTTTGTTTTATGATGTTTACTGGTTACCATTTTTTGCTGTATTGTTTTTTAGGAAAATTTTTGCTGTGAATTAGACTTTTCATCTTTATGTGTTTTATCTCTTTTAAGCTTCTCTTCTCTGATATTAATATCACACTCTCAACTGCATAGTAATATTTTTCTAGTCGGGATTTTTTTGTTCTTTAAGAGTTTACCCTTTTAGACTACATCAAAATAAAAAGCTTCTGCACAACAAAAGAAACCATCAACAAAACAACAAGAAAACCCACTGCGTGGGAAAACATATTTGCCAACGTCATATCTGATAAGGGCCTAATCTCCAAAATTTATAGGGAACTCATACAACTTAACAAAAAGAAGATAAACAATCCAATCAAAAAATGGGCAAAGGATCTAAATAGACACCTTTCAAAGGAGGACATTCAGAAAGCCAAGAGACATATGAAAACATGCTCAAAGTCACTAATCATCCGAGAAATGCAAATCAAAACAACAATGAGGTACCATCTCACACCTGTCAGACTGGCTATCATCAACAAATCAACAAACGACAAGTGCTGGAGAGGATGTGGAGAAAGAGGAACACTTGTGCACTGCTGGTGGGAATGCAGACTGGTGCAGCCACTATGGAAGACAATATGGAGTTTCCTCAAAAAACTGGAAATGGAACTCCCATTTGACCCTGTGATCCCACTTCTAGGAATATATCCCAAGAAACCAGAAACACCAATAAGAAAGGATATATGCACCCATATGTTCATAGCAGCACAATTCACCATAGCTAAGATCTGGAAACAGCCTAAATGCCCATCAGTAGATGAATGGATTAGAAAACTTTGGTACATCTACACGATGGAATACTATGCTGCTGTAAGAAAGAAGGAACTCTTACAATTTGCAACGGCATGGATGGAGCTGGAGAGCATTATGCTAAGTGAAATAAGCCAGTCAATGAAGGAAAAATACCACATGATCTCACTCATTCATGGATAATAGAGACCATTATAAACTTTTGAACAATAATAGTTACAGAAGCAGAGCTGCCTCACACAGATTGTCAAACTGCAGCGGGAAGACCGGGGAGGGTTGGGGGGCAGGAGGGAGGGGGGTAAGAGATCAACTGAAGGACTTGTATGCATGCATATGAGCATAACCAATGAACATAAGACACTGGGGGGTAGGGGAAGCCGGGGTATTGTCAAGGGTGGGGAAAAAAAAGGACACATATGTAATACCCTTTGTAATGCTTTAAGCAATAAAAAAAATTTTTTAAAAAAAGGAAAAAAAAATAAAGGAGAGAAAGAAATAGACAAAAAAAAGAGTTTACCCTTTTAGTATTCCTTTACTTTATATTATCTATGTTTTATACAATATGTGTTTGCTGCAGTTTACCAAATCCATGATAATATTTTTATTCATTTTAACTTTATAAATTGACATTTTTGAGTGACAGTTATATTTAGGTTTATTTCTGTCATCTTGTCATCTTTTCTGCTTTCAGTTCAATTCAACGAGCTTTTAAATCTGCAAACTAATATTCATTTTACTAGGCGTTTTTTGGATTTGGACTTCAATTTGTGGTATAGTCAGTGCTATTTAGAAAAGTTATTTAGCTTCTTTTTTGCCAGTGGCAGAGTCAGACTTATAGTAGTCTCAGGTATAGGACAAAAAAAGGCATTAATTACAGAGGAGTTTCTATGAAAATGTGCTTAAGCCAATGAATTCTACTTAAAATTCTTCTCAAAAACCAATGAGAGTTTGAGGAAATCTAGCATGAAAATAGTTATGGTGGAAAAAACAAAATTAAAACAAAAGCAAAAAACATTTAGTTCTAAAAAAAAAAGCATTATTAACATGTGTTAGAGCAGCCCGGAAGTAGTGACTAAGAATACTAAGTAATTATGACTGCTCAAAAGTTTATGGGTCAGCTGGTTGGGTCTTCTGGTCTTAGTGGGCTCCTCATGCATCTGTGGCCAGGTGTGGGTCAGGCAGGCAGCTCTGCTGAACTCAGGTGGGCTCTCTCCTATCTTTGGGGGTCAGCTGGCTGAAGGCTGGTCTAGCATGGCCTTGGCTAGGACAGTTGGGCTCCCCTCTGTATGTGCTCTCATCCTCAAGCATTCTGACCAGGGCCTATTCCCAAGGTGCTGGCAGGACTCCAAAAGCGAGCAAAGTTTGAGATCCCTTGAGACCCAGGCTGGGAACTGGCTCACTCTCACTTCTGACATGTTCTATTGGCCTAGCCAAGTCCAAAGGTGAGCCCAGAGTCAGGAGGTGGGAAAACAGACACAGTCACATTCTGATGAGAACAGTTGCCAAGAGCATGCAGGGTTGGAGAACGCAAACACTTTGGCGATCGATGTTCCATATGTTACTACTTGGAATTAAAATCCTTTTGCATCCATCTGATGCACCCCAAGCTTTCTTAGGGTCTTGATGATTCTTGATTGAAAGAAAGACTATTTCATCACTAAAGAAAAAAAAAAAAGAATGATGTCTATTGTGCAGCAATTCATTTGGGGACTCTCATAATGTGCTGCCCTGTGCCCGGAGGTCCGCATTTCCACTTTAAGTTTTGAGCTTGTCTAAACTCTAGAAATACTGAAAATGTTTATATAGTAACTTAGGCTTTCCAAGAGTGGATACTTTTTAGACCAAAAATAATTGGACAAATTTAATACTTATTCATGTATTGGCGTTCAGAAAACACTATATAATTTTTAAAAGATGGCTTTTATATAGCTGCCAATAGGTCTTATTATAGTCATGGCTATTTTCAACTATTGTTCTTTTTCTCTGAATGATTAATTATATATCTGAAATTTGTGAGCATGTAAACACAGTCCCATGAGTCCATGAAAGTTATATTATTTTTCTCAATCACACTACAAGCACTCTTTAGTTAAATAAACCTGGCTATAAAGAGCATAACCCTTAGAAACAAAAAGTCTTTCCAAATATATTTGTCTAAATTTGGCAAGCCTACTTTAGAAATATAAGCCGTGTTTTAAAAATCTGTGATTTGGTCCTCTTGTTCTTGGCATGACTAACAATAACATGAAATGTAGTGTTTCAGAGATATTATTTAGTAAAACTGCTAGAGATCAAAACTTGAGATAAAACATATCCAAAATATATGCATCATCATTTTTTCCTTATTCAGCAAACCGTTCACATGTCAAGTGAAATGGGGAATTGGGACATTCTTAAATACTTTAAGAGTGCCAGTTGATTGGGTTTTAGTCAGCCTTGAGATATATATTTGAATAACAAATATATAAATAACATGTAATAAAAAGAAGGGTAAAATTTCTTGCTTCAGTAAGTTATCTTCTTTGTGGTCAAATCTATTAGGTAATATTATAAAATAGAAAATTTGAAACAATTATGGTAGCTCATATTATTAAAACCAAATTTAAATAATTAGCTAACTGAGCATCTTTATTATATCCTATTTCTGTCAGTAGTCTTTAAGAAAAATTAATTAAAATAGGAATTCTATTAGCTATTTATATATAAATGAAAAATGTTGCTCTGCTCTTATTAACACCTGCCTAATAAAGATATATTAAACTAAGTAAATAAACACAGTGAAAGAAAACTCAAACCAACAGAGACTGTAGTCTGGACAAATTATAAATAAGGATATGATATCTATTTTCTGGCTAATATTTTGAATTGCATTTCCATATTTTATCTCATTTAATCAATACAGCATCCTATTTGTCAGTTTGGGCATGTTTTATCAAATAAACTGTGAACTTGTGTTTCCATGACTTGCCCAAGTTCAGCCAGTCCATGATGGACCTAGGATGCTGCCCGCCTCAAAGCCCCTGTTCTCTCTACCAAGACAGCACTGGCATCTGGCCCATCTGCGTACACTTCTAGGAAGCTGAGCCACCAGTAAAGGGAAATAGAGGAAGGAATTCAAATAACACACAATGAAACAATTTCCAGCCTTCAAAAACGTTCATAGAAAGGGTGGACTCAGCTGCCAACCGCACCCAGCCCCCTCAGAAAATGGACCCAATTCTTTTAATTGGAGTAATGGAAAATCTCAAAAAGTAGAACATGTGGATTTCAACTCCTATATTAAACTTCACTCTGTCAATGTTAAGCTTGCATTTTATTTCATTTAAAATATGGGCCAATTTATAATATTGATAATGTTATTGGCTACAAAATTTTGTGTTCTATTATGCCTTGTGGATATATTAAATTATTGTTCAGCATATACTCACCCTCCTTGTGACCTCCATGGAAGGAGTGTACTTCTTTGCCCCATTGATCTCATGTCATTTTCTTTGGCCAAAGGAATGTGACCCAAAGTGACAAAATGACAGTGTGCCAACTCCAAGCCCACACCTTAAGAGTCAACACAAGTGTCTCTCTATCTTTCTTTTATTCCTGCCATTGCCATGAGAAGACCATGCCTCAAGTAGCTTCCAGTCCAAGGAAGATGAGGGACCTGTGGACCTGACATGGGTCCAACCTGCAGCTTGGCGCCCAGCCCAGCCATGTCCAGCCTAGATCAGCTGAATCTCAGCCAGCCCATGGTTGAATCACTATTGATAAGTGATTAGAAGGCTAAGACTACCTAATTAAGGTATTCACATTACTCTCCTTCAGTGAGTGGGAGCTACAGCAAGTCTTTGGGCATAAAAACAAATGCCCATGTTATGTCTTACCAAGATCATTCTTTCTTGCAGCCATGTGTAGGACAAATACTTCAAATGGGGTCTACTCCTATAGCTCCCACAGGAAAGATAAAACATGATTTCAATTTGGTGCCAGGACTTTAATCTGTAATGAGGCAATATGAGGCATGGCTGGAGCTCTGTGAAGAACTCAGGGTTGGAAATTTACCCAAAGAAAATAATGAGCCCTCCTGAACCTCTGGAAATATGGTTGCCACCTAGTTGGGGATTTTTGCAGAAGAACAATTACACAGTAAATGTTCTGCAATTGTTTTTTATTGTCCTTATTTTGGTCTCTCTCTTCTTTTTTTAAAGAATAGTTTACTAATTTTTAGAGAAAGAGGAAGGGAGAGAAAGATCATCAATGTGAGAGTGAAACATCCATCTGCTGCTTCCTGCACACCACCGCCTGCAATCGGGGCCAAGTGCTCTGACTGGGAATTGAACCAGCAACCTTTCGGTGCACATGATGATGCCCAACCAATTGAACCACACTGGCCAGAGCTACCTTGATCTCTCTTGATAGGAGCCTTCATTTAATTGTTACATCTTCTTAAAAATATTTGAATGGCCTTCCTAAGAATTTACAGCATGTGAGATCAAATTATTGACTTGTCCTCTTTAAGACTAAAACCAAATTTGATAAATATGCTATTAAACCTGCCGAAGCCGGTTTGGCTCAGTGGATAGGGCGTCGGCCTGCGGACTGAAAGGTCCCAGGTTCGATTCCGGTCAAGGGCATGTACCTGGGTTGCAGGCACATCCCCAGTGGGAGATGTGCAGGAGGCAGCTGATCGATGTTTCTCTCTCATCGATGTTTCTAACTCTCTATCTCTCTCCCTTCCTCTCTGTAAAAAAATCAATAAAATATATATATTTTTAAAAAACCTGTTATGAGTTGTTTTCAATTTATATAAGAACTGGCAGTACTTATTTGTAGGATTTCTATGTTGGGCTCACCAATATAGAATTTTTCATTATGAAAATCTAGCTAATTACTGGGGACACCCATGGTTATTAGTGCCAAGTGCAAAGGAAATGATGGCCAATAAAGATAATTCAATGGTAAAGAGCCTATGGCAGTCATTTTCAATTCTGCCCACACGTTATGATCACCTGAGGATATTTATTAAAAAACATATCAGGGCTTCACCCCAGGTGAAAAAATTATTATTTTTAAGTGTTTTTCTGGGTGATTTTTACTGTGCAGCCAGAGTTGAGAGAGGGCATGTATGTTTTATGAATTTTTAAAAGCCAAATAATCTGGATAATTTACCTATACAAAAAATTCCCCATGAAGGGTGCCATTCCTTATAGCCTAGTTATTATACCCAGGCACCAACAACAAAACAACTTTAATTTGAAAATTATTCTACCTATTGATTTAGAAACTAAATATTATTATCAAATTTTGCTGTTATAATTCATTTATTTTTATTATTGTTTTTAATTGTGATAAAATGCACATAGTATAAAATTTACCATCCTAGTCAGTTTTAAGTGTACAGTTCAGTGTCCTTAAGTACAGTTACATTGTTGTATTGTTGTGTTACCATCACCACCATCCATTCACAGAATTCCTTTTCATTGTGCAAAACTGCATCTTTATACCCATCTACACTAATAAAAGAGAAACATGGTAATTGGCGTACGACCGCTACCCTTCTGATTGGCTAATCAGCGTATCCTTATGCAAATTAACTGTCAGCCAAGATGGCGGCCGGCAGCCATGCACTGAAGCGAGCAGGGAGGCTTCCTTGCTCCAGTGACTGCAGACTGCAACTTTCCCCGCCTGACTTGCCGGCCTCTCAGGTGGCAGTTTGAAACATTCTAACAAATATAGCCGGCTGGGATCTCAGAGCTGAAGTTATACATTGTTTCGATTATAGAACGGCAAACAAACCAGCAATGGAAGCCTCAGAGCTAGAGCCAGAGCTAAAGCTGGCCCAGAAGAAAAAAAAAAAAAAGAAAAAAAGGAGTGGTTGGGAGCTTTCCGCCAGCCTGAAAGCAGTCAAAACCGCCAGCCTGAAAGCAGCCCTCAGCCCCTCACCCAGACTGGCCAGGCACCCCAGTGGGGACCCCCACCCTGAAGGGTGTGTGACCAGCTGCAAACAGCCCTCAGCCCCTCATCCAGACTGGCCAGGCACCCCAGTGGGGACCCCCACCCTGAAGGGTGTGTGACCAGCTGCAAACAGCCCTCAGCCCCTCATCCAGGCTGGCCAGGCACCCCAGTGGGGACCCCCACCCTGATCCAGGACACCCTTCAGGGCAAACCAGCCGGCCCCCAGGCCTCTATCCTATATAGTAAAAGGGTAATATGCCTCCCAGCACCGGGATCAGTGGAGCCGCGAGGCCTCCTGGCACTGGATCAGCGTGACGGGGGCAGCGCCCAAACCCCCTGATCGCCCTGCGGCTCTGTGTGTGACAGGGTGCGGCGCCCCAACCCCCCCCCCCCCCCCACGGGCCCTGCTCTGTGTGTGACAGGGTAGAGCCATAACCTCCCCATCGGCCCTGCCCTGAGTGTGACAGTGGTGGCGCCCAAACCCCCTGATCCGCCCTGCTCTGTGTGTGACAGGGGGCGGTGCCCCAACTCCCCTATCAGCCCTACTCTGTGCGTGACGGGGCGGTGCCCCAACTCCCCTATCGGCCCTGCTCTGTGCGTGACAGGGGGGAGCTCCCCAACCCCCTGATGGGCCCTGCTCTGTGCGTGACGGGGCGGGGGGGGGGGGCGAGGGGGAGGGCAGTGCCCCAACCCCCTGATTGGCCCTGCTCTGTGAGTGACAGGGGGCAGGGCCCCAACCTCCTGATTGGCCCTGCTCTGTGCGTGACAGGGGGTGGCACGACAACCTCCCCATCGACCCTGCCTTAAGTGTGACAGGGGGCGGTGCCCCAACCCCCCAATCAGCCCTACCCTGAGCGTGACTGAGGGTGGCATCACAACCTCCCAATCCGCCCTGCTCTGTGCATGACAGGGGGCGGTGCCCCAACTCCCCAATCGGCCCTGCTCTGAGCCCGACCAGGGGCTGCACCTAGGGATTGGGCCTGCCCTCTGCCACCCAAGAGCAGGCCTAAGCCAGCAGGTCGTTATCTCCCGAGGGGTCCCAGACTTCGAGAGGGCACAGGCCGGGCTGAGGGACCCCCCCTTCCCCCCCCGAGTGCACAAATTTTTGTGCACCGGGCCTCTAGTTATGTAATAACTCTCTACCACCCAGCCCCAATCTCTGGCAACACCATTCTACTTTCTGTCTCTATAAATTTGACAATTCTATGTACCTCATATAAGGGGGAATCATACAGTATTTATCCTTTTCTGACTGGCTTCTTTCACACAACATCATATACTCTCAGTTTATCCATGATGTAGCATATGCGAGAATTTCCTTCTTTTTTAAGACAATAATATTCATTGTATGCATATTCCACATTTGGTTTATCCACCTTCAATGGACATTTCTAACCTTTGGCAGTTGTGATTAATGCTGCTGTAAACGTGGGTGTACAAATATATCTTTGAAATATGTCTGCCTTCAATTCTTTTGGAAATATACCCCGAAGTGGAACTGCTGGATCATATGGTAGTTCTAGTTTTACTTTTTTGAGGAACCCCCATATTGTTTTCTATAGTGGCTGCATCATTTTACATTCCTTACCAACAGTGCAAAAGGGGTCAAATTTTGCCCAGCCGGGTGTGGCTCAGCGGTTGAGCATCGACCCAGGAACCAAGAGGTCACCGGTTCGATGCCCGGGATGCCGGCTGGATCCCCAGTGTGGGGTGTGCAGGAGGCAGCCAATCAATGATTCTCTCTCATCATTGATGTTTCTATCTCTCTCTCCCTCTCCCTTCCTCTCTGAAATCAATAAAAATATACATTTTTTTAAAAAAGGGGTCAAATTTTTTCATATCTTCACTAACACTTGTTATTCCTGGTGTCAATAGTAGCCATCCTAGTGAGTATAAGGTGGTATCTCACTGTGGTCTTGATTTGTATTTCCCTAATAATTAGTGATGTGGAGCATCTTTTCATGTGCTTACTAATAATTTGTATATCTTCTTTAAATAAATGTCTGTCAACTCTTTTGTCCATTTTATGATCAGGTGTAGGGCTGTTTGTTTTTAGGTTGTAAAAATTCTTTATATGTTTTGGATATTAACCTCTTATCAGATATATGATGAGCAAATATATTCTTCCATCCCTTGAGTTGCTTATTGAATCTGTTGATTGTGTTCTTTGATGCACGGTTTTTAATTGGGATGAAAAGTAGTTAATCTATTTTTACTACTTTTGCCTGTATGTTTGGAGCCACATTCAAGAAATTATTGCAAAACAATCTTTTTACTTTTAGCAGAGTTTGTCTTCTAAGGCACTAAGATGATTTTTAACACAAATTAGTTGGATTACCTGGATTAATTTGCTCATTCAAATCATAGGATATTAATGAATAACATTAAAATTGGAAAACTCTGAGGTTTTATTGAAATTGTAACTTTTGGAAAAGTATTAAATTTATTGAGTTGATTACTTTGTCTGAGGTTTCTAATTAATGATCTAGTTCATGGATCATTTCAAATTGAAACATAATGGGAACCCTTTTGAAGCCTAATTCTGTGCATTATGTGTCTCCTCGTTTTGCCAAACTGTCTAGTACAGTGGGTAGCAAAAAGCATCTACTCAGTTGACCCTTAAAATACTAAAATATTAGCCCGGGAATGGCTATTGATATTATTTACACTGTGTGTTCATTTGTTCATGAGTGAACAAATTGAGATCCTGAAGGAAAAGTACTCTAAGTGATCAATACTGAATACAAAAGACATGTGCTGCTCGTAAAACAACAAAATTTCATGGGTTTAGAAGTTTGGACAGCCTGTCTGAATTACTGGGATAATTGATGCCTCTGGGATGCAGGTGTGTATATGATGTCACTATTTAATTGTGAGCAGGTGTTGCTATAGGAACATGGGGATACATTTTGGGTCTCTAAGAAAGTTTACTTCAGGAGTCTTTCCTTCAATTCTATAAATGCTCCTGAAAACTGTCACCTTGTCCTGTGTGGGCTCCCACATCTTGTCCCCCAATTGTTAGCAAGACATTTTGAGAGACCCTAAGAAACCCTCTGTACAAATTGCCATCGTGGCTGACCAAGTTTTGTGTTTCTAATTCTAACTCATTTTATTCTGTAGAGTTTACAGTATTTGAGACCTGAAGAAGCCTTCTAAGTCATTGGGTCCGTACTCCCTTCTTTTCAAATGGAAGCTTACAAAGGCAGGGACTTGACACAAATAAACTCCCAAAGTGGGTGTGGCCAAGATCCTATCTGAACTCCCAGATCCAAAAGCTTATATATTTCAGAAATGTCACCAGAAGCAGAAACAAGAAAAAGGGGGACAATAGGCATAAGTTCTGGGACTTGAGTTCCCTCCTTGTCTTGCTCTCCCTCAGCTATCCACAAAGTGAGAAAAACTAGGGCTTCTATCACTCTAGCCCCCAAGCCTAGTAACAAAGCCATGGGCCATGGGACCTTCCCTGCAAAGCCCTAAGTCCACCTGAGCTGGCTCCACTGCCATCAGATACGGGACAATGAGCCTGTTCCCATTTTTTCCACTTTCAGCTCTCTTTCATAAAAGGGGCTATTCTGTGAAGATTAGGATATTCTAAGTGTTGCTGTTTCCTGTATTCACATACAATTGTATTGATAGGATTGCCAGTTTTCCAAAATGTTCAAATTCATCTGACTTTCCAAATAACAACATCCACTGGAAAATGATTGGACATCTGTGAGAGTCATCTGGGGTTGAATTACATTTTTGATGTGCTGTGAAATTGGGTCAGGGTGCATTAGAATTATATTTTAATCGTTACGAATGTGCTAATAAGTTGCTATTCTTCAGTGCAAATTGGCGACACTCCCAGACTTTAGGAAGCTTAGAAGAAATGAATTTCAAAATTTCTGATTAGCAAATATGTACAAGAAGTCAGAAGAGACAAATTAAGAATCCTCTATTAAAGTCCACCATAAAGCTGAGATTTAACGTAGGAGTTATGATCTTAAATAAGGCCTATTTACACTAAAAAGGGCAACATTGTTTAATGGTGTGAGTAGCAAATAGAAAATTCATAAGGAGAGAAGATTCTCTTTCTTCTTAGAATTTGTGAGTCCAGTGAAGTCATTGTGCTTAGTCAACTATTTTCTAAATTGCTTAATAGGGCAAACAGGACAGAGTTGTAGGGACTTACATTTCTACTGGATATTACAGAGAACTTCTAAACAACAGGCTGCCCTATACAGCTTATGAGAAATGCTTAAGCAGAACTTGGACAGCCATCTTTCAGGAATATTGTAGCAGACACTTCTTAATTGGATAAGAAGTGCACTCAATAACTTTCAAGGTCCTTTTGGCTTTTAAGACTGTGTTGCTACTTTCTATAAAATAATGCCAAAAGGAATCCTAGCTGAATCTCTCTGATAAAGAACATGTCTTAGAAATGAGTTCTCACAAAATAGCATTTAGAATGTATCAGACCTAAACCTAGGTTTCTGGAACCCACCCACCGGACAGTCATAGCTTTTGGGTGCAGAAAGGACCTCACGGGAGCTGCAGGAGCCAGGTGGGGCATGCTACCCCAGTGCCCTGCAGAGCCAGCAGGCGCTGTGAAGGCAGCAGTAAGGTACACAGGGGAGGTTGAAGGCAAACCTCAAAGATATTCAAAATATAAAGCAGTACTGGTTTCTTTTCTTACCGAGTCATTATCATAGACCCTAATTATTGACATTAGGAGCAGACAGGAGGTAAGAGAGCCCTGGGACAAACGGCAAAGACTGTTGCAAGAAATCTTTGTTGGGGTGCAACTGTGGCCCATCGGCCCTGACTGTTTACACAGTCAAGTGTAGCTGATTCTTAAGTATCCAAACACTTACACAAGGCAACATGTTATGTTTGATCATACCCAAGGCTTGCATGTCATGCCCCTTCACCCTTTGTCCATACTTCCCTCTCATACCCTCGCCCCTTAGTTCTTCCCTAGGATCCCTGACTTCAGACAGTGTCTCATATTTAGGACTTATTCTTTTGTCACCTCTGAATCAAAATGGACCTAAGCTGTGTCCTTATCCCTCTAGGCCTTCTAGATAAGTCACTGAGTAATTAAAAATTAAAGACAAAAAGAAACAAAAATCTGTGTAATTCTTCCATGATATTTGCATAATATTTAAGTTTTCTTAGAATTGAAAAACCATTTCACAAAATAATGCTTCTGTAATTGTAAATTCCATGCAGGTAGTTAGCAGGTAGGGGCAATAGTTTAAGGTCTGGACTAGTTGTATATCCCACATCCCACCAGATAAGTCACCCCCTCTACAGCTGTGTATAAATTGGGAAAATATGTAATGGTAAATTATTTTCAAATTCCTTACTACAATCTGTACTCATTGAACAAAACTTATCAGTTTCTCCTGTGGAGCACTTATTACACTCGAACAAATGCCATGGCTAAAACATGGGAAACATAATTATGCTAAAGTTAATTCATCATTTTCTAAAAGTTTAAGTATTTCTTTTTTCTTTCTTGGGCTTTTTTTTTTTATTTTTGACACATTTTTTCTATTTCTTTTTTCAGCTTTTTTTATTGAAAGTTATAGTTATTTAAGGTGCATAACTTGATGTTATACTAATATATATATACATAAATTTGTATATATTTAAGGTATATAACAATGTTTTGATATACATATATATTGTGAAGTAATCATCACAAGTTAATTAACATATCTATCACCTCATATAGTTACCATTTTCTTCTCTTTTTTTTGCAGTTAGAACACAAAATCTACTAAAAGCTTAAGTATTTACTGTCTATGGGACTAAGCTAATTACTTTTCTTATGGAGTAATTTTGCTACTTTTTTTGTAAGAAGCTTATTTAAGTGTTACCTTATATACAGACTGAAACAATTTTTTCAGTTTGTTGGGAAGAAATACTTCAAAAAGTTGAGATGTCAAAAATCCACAGAGCAGTGGAGATGAAATCTGAGGACAAGGGCTTGGTCTAAGAAGTAGTAATCACAATGGCTAAAATGGAATCAATTTACCAGTTCTTCTGCAAATTGGACAGATATTGTTCTGAGAAAAATGTGTCTATGTACTATAAAAATATACAATTTTACCATAAAAACACAAACACATAGTGTGGTCATTTCTCTGACAAGAACTAAGACAAAACTGATCCATTTTCTTCCACTGCACTGAAGCAATGAAATAGAAACAAGATACCAGGTAAATCCAAACTAGTCCAGTTTCAGGGTTTGAAGTGTTATTTTTAGATCACCCTAAAACTTTTCCTTACAATCTCCACTGTTCACAGGACACTAGACTCAAAAGACAGTAAATCTCCTTTCTGCCATTTCACATGTTCAAACATTGTTTTTGCTCCAAGGACTGTGTTGAAAATACACTGTCCACTCGAGAACAACTACTTTTGCCACTTGGAGTCCAGGAAAAACAACAAACAACAACCCATAGATGGAAGGAACATCCATTTTCTCAAACTCTTCTCTTCTCCCAAGCTTTAGTCAAACTGCTAAGAGAAGAGTGAACAGAAGTTTCAACCTCTCAACCTGTGTCACTCTAACCAATGCTTGGGAGAGAAAATAACACCAGTAGGACTCCCTGGTTTACTGAATAATTGGGACTTTTCAGCTGAAAACAAGAACTGTTTGTAGTCCCCATAGAGGCTGCCAAGTCCATTTTTGAAAAAAGGAAGATAGTGATCAAAAGCATTAGTTTATTTTCCTCTACTGACCTCAATCATGCATGTTCCTCGTATTATCTTATTCACAAAAGGAGAATTAAACTAAACATTCCACATGCTCACCTTAAAAAATATCTCTTTTATAGAAAAAAAAGATACTGGTTGGTATCTGATGAATAAGATATAACACTGTACACAAGTTTTCTTTGTTCAATAGCAGGTATTACTCTGGAGTAGTGAATGTAGAGTTAATGGAACCAGAAGCTTATATGATTTGGGGGCCAGGATATCTTTTTAAAAAGATACCTCTCAGATGGGTGGGTCCAGTGTTCCAGCAAGTCTTCCCATGGGTCTCCTCCACTGCAGAGAGCTCCTCACTCTTCAGAAGAGAGAACCACTGTCCTTGGGCAAGAAGGCCCTTCTCTTGAGGCTGGAAAATGAACAGGAACCATCCTGGAGCTGATTCTCGCTATGTTGCCTGCGAATGGCTTCCAGAAGCATCTCCAGAATCCAGTACCCAGATTCTGCCCTTGTTGAAGTCATAGTTTTTTCCCATCTCCCCTTTGAAAATATAGAGAAGGATTAAGATCAAAATACCCGTGGCTGCTATTAAGTAAACAGCATATAGGATAGCAAAAATGCCCAAAGCAAGCATGAGATCCACAATGAAAATGACCAGCTCTGCCCACATGTCTGCACTTCTCCTTATTCACACAAGATACTTAAAAATCCCAAAAGGCACCCACCAGGGAATTATGTCTTTGTAAGATGTGGGCAGCAAAAAAAAAAAAAAAAAAAGACATTTCCAGACATGCTAAAATATGTTGCAATTCTTCCAAGTATCTACCAAGAAGTCTGTACAATGAAATTTTTGATTTCCCAACTGATACAAAACAGTGGCTAAAGGTAAGGCATGGGCTATTGCTTCACTATAGCTACTCTGATGGGCAAAGCTCATGAGTGAAGGGCTTAAAACTCAAATTATAATGACTTAAAAATTCATTCAAAATCTTATTTTTAATCAGAAACCCAAATATGACAGTGTCCTACATGAATTAATGTATCACAGCCCTCAGAGAAGTCCAGGAATTTATTTTATCCCCTAAGCGTGTAAGTGATTCACTTGGATTGTAATTTTCAAGGGGTAGGAACACACTAAAGTTATGCATTTATAATATGCAAGACTACTATAGAAATCTGATGTTTCTTATAAAATTAAAGTATACCAGTCTAGTATAAAAGGAAAACACAGTCATTTCAAATATGTAAAGACTCAGAAAGTTTGCCTTTTTTGCATGTGTTTGAAAAAGAAATTACTGGAAGATATAATCCAATAGAATATATTTATTGAAAGAATCAGACTACCTTAAATATTATCTCATAAATTCAACCCTTTGATTTTATAAAGTTGAGAAGTAACATCATCAGGGCAAGAATTCAGATTTTCTATAATAATTGCAATTAAATAAATTTTAATAAAACTAAATTTGCATACATTATTTAATAAAATAAAATGTATATTCAAAATTTCTTCAATATATTAATTATATAAAATGAAATTATTTTAGTATTAATTGGAAAAAATATGAATTTAGTCTTTCTTTCATGACAGAGAATATTTTCAGAGGTCACACTGAGAAGGAAACTTCTTTGTTCCCTTAAGAATTTTTTTCATCAAAAATGTCTGTAAAATTTTCAGAGGGGTAGACAGAAATGTAACATCAGTTTGAATCAATTATCCTTTTGAATCATTGTTTTTAAATTTTCTACACTGTGATTTTACAAAAGAGAGGAATATATCCCACTTACATTTTTAGTTGTCTTTAATTTCCCATTAGAACGTCTTTTCTTTGGCTAGAATTTTGTTTTCTATTGATATTTGCATACCATGGCCTATGCTAACAGATTAAATTCACCGTGTTCAGGTATTGAGCTCTGTTGGTAAATTTTAATAAAAATTATTTATTTTAGAAAAATAGGTGTTGATAGGAAAAGTGAGATTGAGTCATTAGAGAACAAAAGATTGAAACATAGGAAGGAATGCAGAAAGGGCTGGGCTCACAGAAGATTATAGCAAACCTCACCCACTTTACAAGCTTAAAACTGATATGCCTCCATTGTGTGAGACCCTGGGGGCATAAATTGGGTTTGTGGCTTTTCATGTCCCTCAGTATAAAAATGAAGATGATTTTAAATGTAGACTGACTTCAGGCTCAAACCCAAAGGATCAGGGGAATTCTTTCAAAAAACACAAGAATCTTGGGCTCTTATCCTAAAATAGATTTATGTAAAAATCATTAGATCTAGAACTAGTCATAGTACAGATCAGAGCTTTAATATATAAAGAGGTTTGCTGACATGCATTTTTATTAATGGATAGGATTTTTTCTTTATGCAAATCAGATCTTAGTTATGAGCACCAAAAATCACACTCAATTCATTCTAATGTCCCCAAAATATATCTCCAATTATTTAAAATACATTTTACACCAGCAGCAACCAAGGCTTCAGTCTAATGTGAAACTATTGCAGTGACTCATGAAACTAAAATATATATTTAATATCTCTTACCTTTCAGATCATCAAATCCCATCAGACTCACTCTAAATCTCTCCATTTATACCCTTTAATGACTTGGGCAGAAACATTCTGAATTAAAGGATGCTATGACTTGATTTATGCACATCTGGACTTTCAACCCAATGGCTTCCCAGCACTCTATCAATCTTTATAAGGTCCTAGAAAAGAACTGCAATGCAGTGAGTTAAAAATGAGGCCTGGATTTTTGCCAATATTAAAAGATAAGAAGCTGCGTGACTTGGCTCATGCTGTGTAGCTGGTGAAGGAGTGGTTGCACCTGGTGTTCTGCTGCTTACCCCTTAACTCAACTTTCACATCCTGAAATGATTGCTGCTGAGAAAGGTTGAGAGAAGCTTCAATGCTTGAACTTCTTTAATATATCTTTTATGATGTTAAGATGAAACTGGTAGAGTTTCCTTGAATTTTTACTCTATTAATTTACTCAAATAGGAACCTCCCTAAGCCTAATATAATATAATTCATTGTCTGATGATTGCATTATAGTTTCTAATATTAGATGACTCTTTCTTTCCATAAGGGGATTAAGCCTTCCAAACCTATTAACATCAAACTTGGCCATGTGACTTGCTTTGGCCAATTAATATAAGCTAACACCATTAGCTATCTTACTGATCTCAAAAAGTTGCCAAGACTATCAAGTACTTAGAAAGAACTTTATAAAATTTATGAAGTATTGTTTTGTTATTTTATTTTTCACTTTTCTGTACAACATGATTTATTTTGTTTGATTGCAATTCTTTGAGGGGCAACAATAATTTCTTATGCTTAATGGGTTCACTTGATGAGCCCAGTTTCTTCTTGGAAGACCATTGGGGTCAAAAACAATCTGTCTTCACAAATCAGTCTTAAAATGCGTGTTGAATGAGGTAAAATTTTCAGTTTTGTTGATTATTTGTGTCAAATTTTTAATCCCAAAGTGACTTTGTTTTTACACCTGGACCTCTTTTCAAACCATAAAGACTGATTTCACAAAATTAACATTAAGATGATTAATTCATCACAGATAAAAAATAAATGTCAAGAATCCATTTTCCATGCACAAAACGATGCTTTAAAGATTCTTTGCTATTTATTAGCTATCCATATTGTTCCCCTTTCCTTTAGCATCACTAATGTTCCTTTTGAGAGCTATTTTGAAATTTACAGAACTTTACTGCAAAGTGTGTTGTTTTAGTTTAGGAAGTTAAAGGTATTTCATTCTAACTTTCCCCCCCACAAAAAGATTACTGTGGAGTCATTCTACTATATGATATAGATATCAGATGCACTCACTCTCCTCTATTTTTAAAGACCTTTGTCCCATTGGGTATTATGAATGTGGTTAAGATGTCTTTTCAAGCCAGTTGAGAAATATCAGAGATTTATTGAGTAGATATTATTCCTTGCAATATCCCTATGTAATGGAGATGTTGGCTATAGGTTTGTTCTGGGACACATAAATTGAACACTTCAATTGGACTCAATGAGATAATGATACGTGATGGCTCAAGCCCAAACAGGAGACATGAAGAAATGACACTGCCATTTATTGAAGCATTCAGAAGCTAGGGATATGTTTTTGTCTTGTGTTCTCTCGCACAAATATTTTCCTCAATAAAGTTCTTCCTCTTGTCATTTTGGGGTATTCCACATAGCAATAGCACCACCTATTGGCATATTCTATTTTATTTGCTGTAATACCTGAAAGATATGGAGAATTAATTCAGTTTACAGCTTCACTTACCAGTATATCACCTACTCTTGTTTTCTACTGAGTAGCTTTGTTGGCGCAGCAGTTTACGGTTAGTTCAATAGCTCACCAGTGTTAAAAGGAAAATTTAAGATAAGCCATTTCTTAGTTCCTAAACTTCCCCTTATTCAAAATAAGTTGTATAAGTGCCATAAATAACAAATTTTTACTGTTTCTCTGTTACAGTACGGTGTGAATAAATGAACCATCTTAGGAGGCACATAATGTTAACTGTTTAATAACACTGGCTAATTTACTAACCTCATTCAGTTTTATTTTCTTAACCTCAAGTATTGTTTCTGCTTGCAGAAATATACATAATAAACCTAGAGTTATGAGTTCATACTAATTTCTTGTTTGAATGGAACTAGAGTGCATTTGGTACATGTGTGCAGTAGAATCTTGGAAGGACTTTATGAATATGTTACTCCTTTAAAGATCCCATTTGCAAAAGTATGTAAATTCTGCTTTATTTCTATCTTTTTTTCTGAATTGTTAAACTGATTGACCAGACAAAATATCAGTCAAGATTTTTTTCAAGTTGGATGTAAAGATCTCCAGACCAAGACTGACTTCTAAAGGAATAATTAAATTGAGTAGTAATAGTTTTACCATAGCTACCTGATGTTTGGCTACATAAAAACAAATGACTCTCATGCAATAAGGGATTGATAAATATTTAAAACCCAAGGGAAGGGTAGAAGGAATGAGCACAAGGACTATCAAACCATAATGCGTGTAGGTCAGGGATCCATGAGTATGTGATGTACTAAGAAAGAACTCTTTGGGAAATACCCATAATGATGGGGGTAAAGCAGGATAGCAAGGATGAGGTCTTAAGTAAGGTCTAGCCTCAGCCCAATCCCATGGGAGAGTTCTGGAGTATATAAACCAGGGGTCCTCAAACTACGGCCCGCGGGCCACATGCAAATACAAATATTGTATTTGTTCCCGTTTTGTTTTTTTACTTCAAAATAAGATATGTGCAGTGTGCATAGGAATTTGTTCATAGTTTTTTTTTAAACTATAGTCCGGCCCTCCAACAGTCTGAGGGACAGTGAACTGGCCCCCTGTTTAAAAAGTTTGAGGACCCCTGATATAGACCATGTCACAAATTTGTGTTTCCCTATCACTGGCTGTCAGTTTGTCCCTGGTTGCATAGGAGAAGACATGACTTCCCTGGCAAAGTACCTCTTACACACCAAGGTCAGTGCTCTGGAGGAGGAGCAGCTGCTGGTCATTGGTGTCTAATATTCACAGCAACTGGAAGATGGACACTTGGGCTTATCTGGGGCACCCGGGTAAAAGGCACCTGGGTTGGCTCTAAAGGTGTGCTTCCACACTCTGTTATTTTGGTCTTAGTCTCATGTTTAAATACATTCAATATTCACCATCAGCCATTTGTTTGACACTTCTACTCCTGAGTTCCTTATTTTTATTAAAATCTAAGTTGACTGGACTTCATCCTCAAGGATTTCCTTTTTTTTCCAAAGAATTCATGAGCATAACAGCTTGTATATTTAAAATGCTTTTCTTGTCTTTACATTTAAAGGACAATTTAGGGGGTGTAAAATTCTTGAGTCCTACTTTTTTTCTTCTCAGCAGTTTCTAAATATGACTCTAATCTTCTGGTATGGATATTTCCTAAGAGAAGTAGAGATAAACTTTTTTTCTTGTAGATCACTGACTTTTCCTACCTGGGATTCCCATGTGATTTTTGTATCCTTGAACTTCTGTAATTTTATCAGGATATATGCTGGTGTTTATAGGCAGAGTAATACTCCCCACCCACCCCCACAAAAGATGCCCACATTCTAATTCCTTGAACCTGTTATTTTAGATGGGAAAGGCATTTAGTAGATATAATTAAGAACCATGAGATGATGAGATTATCCTAGATTATCCATGTGAGTCTAATTTAAACACAGGGGTCCTTAAAAAATCAGAGAAGCTGTGAAGATGAAAACTGAATCAGAGAGAAATTTGAAGATGCTCCATTGCTGGCTTTGAAGATAAAGGAAGGGGCCTGGGACTGTTCTGGTTGGGTGTTTTTTGCTCTGTTATATTCCAAATCAATGATTTTATTCTTGGCTTCATCTACTCTACTGTTGATTCCCTGTAAATTATTCTTCATTTCAGTTAGTGTATCCTTCATTTCTGACTGGTTCTTTTTTACGGTTTTCTTATCTTTTTTTTAATGCTGTTGAAGTTCTCTATACTAGTAAGTTCAACTACTCTTCTGCTAAGTTCCTCAAGCATCCTTATAACCAGTATTTTGAACTCTGCTCTAGAAGATTGCTTGTCTCTACTTTGCTTAGTTTTGTGTGCTTGTTTTTTTTTTTTTCTGAAGTTTTGTTCTGTTCTTTCATATGGGACATGTTTCTTTGTCTCCTCATTTTGGCAGACTCCCCGTGTTTGTTTCTGTGTATTAGCTAGAGCTGCCATATCTCCCAGGCTTTGTAAAGTGGCCTAATGTAGTAGGTGTCCTTAGGGTCCGGTGACACAGCCTCTTTAACCACCCAAACTGGGTACTTCAGTTGTGCTCCCCCCACTTCCCTCCGTCCCCCTCCCCGCCCCCATGTGGGCTTTGTACACTCTCCTGTTATAGTTGAGCCTTGATTGCTGTTGGCACATCAATGGGAGGAATTTACCCTCAGGTCAGTCCCCTACAAGGATTGGCTGTGACCACTATGGAGGATCAACTGTGCAGGGGCCCACCCCACAGAGCAGGACTTACTTCATCAGGGCTCTTGTGCCTCTTGAGTGTGTAGCTGTGGAGGTGGTTGGGGCTGTTTTGATGTGGTCTGAAGCTGTCCACCAGTTGTGCTGGCTCTGGGACCTTCTTTGAGGTAAAGATCAAGGTCAGCCACACCTGTGTTCTGCCGAGGGCCACCCAGCTTGAGCTACAAAGTGATATGCAGCTGCCTGCTAATTGTACTGGGATTGGATGTGCCTATGAGATGCTTACCTGTATAGCTGGCTGCTGCTTGTGGCGAACCTGGGGCCACTCAGAGAGAGGTATGGGACACACCGAAGCCAGATGCTGCTTGAGAGATTTTAGGAAGTCCAAGACAGGCCAATTGTATGGAAACGGCACTAGAAACTGTTTGGGTGGGCCCTTAAATTCGGTGGGGTGGGCTCTCATGGAATCACCAAGGTGGGGCAAACAGTGATAGCCAGGTTGATGGAGACTCAGATATGGAGCTCACCTGTCCTCTCTGTGCGGGGAGGGCTTCTGGAACAGTGGCCTCTGCCAGCACTATTTTTCTGGGAGAAAGCTGCCCCCCAAACTCCTGCCCTGATGCCAGACACTTCAGTTCTTCCCCATATGTTCCTCGTGCCTTTCAAACTGCTACCCCAGTGCTGGAGCTCAAAAAGAGTGAATCAGAGTAAGTCTGTGTGTGGACCCTTTAAAGGAATTGTCTGAGAGTCCAGCAGCTCTCTGCCTCACTCACAGCCTCAATCCCCACTGGTTTTTACAGCCAGAAGTTATGGGGACTTCTCTTCCCAGTACTGGAACCCTGCAGGGGGACTCATGTGGCCTGAGACCCCTCGCTCCTCAGGGGGACCTCTGCAGCCAAGATATCACTCCCGTTTTTATCTGCCACATAGGGGTGTGGGATCAGCCCATTCTGCATCTCTACTCCTACCAGTCTCTATGTGGCTTTTTCTTTAAGTCCCTAGTTTTAGGACTTCTATTCAGCTAGATTTCAGGTGGTTTCGAATGATGGTTATCTGTAGTTTAATTATAATTTTGATATGGTTGTGGGAGGATGCAAGTACCCATTATCTCTAATTTTTACTTTATATTCCACTTCTAAAAAGAATTTGAGGCGGCATAGTTTTTAATGATATAAAATAGGTCATTATGAGTAAATATTGATAAAATGGAGGAACCGTTTTATGTTAGCAATGTTCTAGAAACTTGATATGGTATACTTGCTTCAGCAATTATGGTAAATAGGGAAACAAAACTAGACGTCTCATTTTCAGAGAAACTCTTCTAGGAGGAATTTATATGGCTTCTTATAACAGGAACGTCACAAAATGCAATAGGTGTCATTTATAAACATGGTTTTATACAAAACGCAGAAACACGTTTCAAATGGTCATTTCTCATACTGACCTTCAATTAAACCCAAAGTATTAAACCGTGGCTTAATGACAACTTTTCCGTGGAGAGCTAAGCTAAAGTAGCCTAGGAGGACTAGTTTCTGATATATGAACTCAGCATAATGATAGAGTTTCAAGGATGTAGACTAGTGAGGAATTGTCATGTTCCTGAAAATGTGGGCCTCAAGTGTCTGCAAACTTACTTGCTACTGGAGGGTTTCCAGGTCAATAGATTCAAAACTGAACTCCCTCAAATGTGCCAGAAATCTAGGTTTTTATCACTGACTGAAATGTGGTCCACAATAAAGTCCCTCTATAGATTACTAGGAGATAATGCAGTCATATTTTTATGAAAATGAATTTCATAACAGAGAGCTCACTGCAGAATGCAAGAGTGTCAGAGAAAAGATTCCAAGGTATATTAACCAGCTATGTCTTCTCACCTATCTAGATCATATGTTTTCTATGAGTAAAGTTTGTTCTTATATTTAAATTTATTTTTATTTACCATAATTTAATAATGAAGTCACTGAGCCCAGGTCAAATGAGTAAATGAATGAATAAAGACATTGGAAGGCAGGATTTTGCTGGAGTGGGGCCATTGTTGATGGTAGAGATCTATGGAACTAGGAAGGTAGATGTGTTGGCTATTGTTTGCTCTCCATCTATTCCCTGCCTTCTCTCCTCTGCTCTCTGCCACAGGAGGCTGCTCACTCCCAATTGCATTAGCTGCTTCTCTTGTCATCTGTCATTTGGTGCCTTTTTGGATTTGGCCAATGGGGAGCTCTGCCAGAGATCACAGTGAGAAAAGAGTTCAGAGCATTTCTTCCATACTCCCTGTCAGCTCCAGGTTTTCAGTTCTGGAAATGTCTGAGTCCATCAATAATTATAGCATCCATCTGGCAGCCCATCTTCCATGGTCCCATTGGTACCATTATCATTGCCCCACATCCTTTCAAATCTATGGGAGATAGCCACTTCCTGCTCTTGCTCATCTCTGCATGTCTCATCCTTCCTCCTTGTTTCTTTTATGCTGCCCATATTCTATAAATAGTCTCTCCATTGACCATCTGAAGAAAGTGCTGTTTCCTGCTAGGACACTGGCTAAAACAGTAGAAGCTATTTTATTATAATTAAATAAAAATTTGCAATAGATTAATTGTAATAAAGGGAAGTAGCAATGAAGTTAGATATTATTTTAAGATTATATAACTTGGTTGTCTATTCAGAAGAGTAAGATATATCTAAGAATATTTGCTTGGCCACTGTAGAGGTAAAATGTGGGTGGAAGGCTAGATTTAGGTGTTGCAATGAAAAGATTAGTGGGAATAAAGATGAAAGTCAGAACTAACGTGTGTGTGTGTGTGTGTGTGTGTGTGTGTGTGTGAATCAGAGTAGGTGAAGGGGCAAGAAAATCTGGATATTTGTTTTTCTGCAAAATATGATTAAATAAGTTATTGGATTTTAAGTAGATATCAGAGTAAGAAACAATATGAACCACTTTTTAAATTCTGTAACTTGTGACAAGGGATTCAGTGGTAAACACTCAATGAGAATTGACTGGCCAGATGGTGGCTGCAAAGAGTTAGTGTTGTTTTGTGTGTTTTTTTCACTAGCCAATATGTACCTGCCTTTCCCTCTCTCCTTGGAGTTGTCACTACCATGCCAATCAAAACCACCATTTAGAAGAATTATGAAATGAACAATTTTTTCTTCAAAACTCTCCAACTTCATCTTTCATAGAATGAATCAATCAACAGATCAAGTTAATTGAGGGCTAGAAAGGAGAAGGGTCTTAACACAAAACCATCAGTTATTCTTTTATAGAGTCTGGATCCTCTCTGTGGGGGAACCAGGGGGCTTCTGCTTGTAATGTTTTATTTGATTCTGAAAGTAAATATAACTAAATATTAACAATAATTAATTTTGGATGATGACCATATGAGTGTATTTTCCCCTGTTTTTTTTTTTAAATCATATCCAAAACTTCTAATTTATAAAATAAAGGAATAAAAAAGAAGTCAATTATTTGGAAGTGGAAGCAGCTGGGAAAGACCATCACAGAGAAGCAGAGAAGAGCTGAGTCAGGCTGCTGACTGTGCAGAAAACGAATGCTGTTGGGGTTATGCCTGGATCCCTTTGCCAGCTAGGCAGTGCACCCATCACCTTTCCTTGCAAGTTTTGGCTGCAAACAGCTCACGGTTGTCCTCTTTTCTGGAGAATTGCCTCATCCTGCAGTCCTTGAACTGTGATGCAGCATGGCCTCATTCAGGCATGATACCCTTCTCAAGGCCTGAGCGAATGCTGTTGCTATGACCGTGGGCATTCTTATCTGAAATACTTTATTGCTTTCCTATACTTAACATAATGTCAATGAACTTATCCTGGAAAAACCCCAACCCAGTGAGTTGGGGGAAAGGGGCAGAATTAGACTTAAAGTAGTTCAAAATGATTCAAAGTAAACCCTACATCCAAAAAGGAAAATATTACTTAATCTTACAATATGGCCCCATCTGATCTCAATTGGCTGAGTTTCTTAATATGAAACAAACACACCTATCCCACAATTGAAATGACAACAAAAAAATGTAGAATGCCAAGAACCATGTAATAGTGTGAATCCTTTCCCCTGAAAATGGGAAAGCGACCCCTATCACCCAGGGACAGCAGACCTGCAATCTGAACGTGAGCTGGGCCCTGCAAGTGAGGGAAGCCACATGCACAGCACAGTAAAGGAGATGGCACGCATCTGCCAGAGACACATCTGTGGCCTGGATCATGTTGCCAAGGTCAGGCCCAGTGCACCTGCCCACCGGGAGGAGAAAAGCTGTGTCCAAAGGCTCCTCACCTTGCTGCCTGCGAAACCACAGTAGCAACCACATGCAGAAGTCCTTGCTTCTGCCCAGATTCATGCTTATGTACACTAATAAAAGAGAAACATAGTAATTAGCGTACAACCGCTACCCTTCCCATTGGCTAATCAGCATATCCTTATGCAAATTAACTGTCAGCCAAGATGGCGGCCAGCAGCCAGGCAGCTTAAAGTGAACAGGGAGGCTTGCTTATTCCAGTGACTGCGGACTCCAACATTCCCCGCCTGACTTGCCGGCCTCTCAGCTGCAACCCTAAGCAACTATGTTGCAAATATAGAAGCTAAACAAAATCCTAGAAACCGGCTTTCAGTCAGCCGGGCTTCAGCCAGCCGGACCACAACATTGTATCAAATACAGAAGGTAAAGGCCAGAAACCTGCTTTCAGCAGCGAGGCCTCAGAGCTAAAGCTGGCCCAGAATAGAAAAAAAAAAAAGAAAAGAAAAAAAGGAGCAGCTGGGAGCTTCAGTCACCCGCCAGCCTGAAAACGGCCCTCAGCCCCTTAGCCAGACTGGCCAGGCACCCCAGTGGAGACCCCCACCCTGATCCAGGACACCCTTCAGGGCAAACCAGCTGGCCCCCAAAGGGTAATATGCCTCCTGGCACCAGGATCAGTGGAGCAGCAAGGCTCCCGGCTCCGGGATCAGCGTGACAGGGGGCAGCGCCCAAACCCCCTGATCGCCCTGCGGCTCTGTGTGTGATAGGGGGCGGGGCCACAACCTCCCTATCTGCCCTGCTCTGTTCGTGACAGGGGAAGGCGCCCCAACACCTTGATCAGCCCTGCTCTGTGCCTGATAGGGGGGAGCTCCCCAACCCCCTGATCGCCCTGCGGCTGTGTGTGTGACAGGGTGCGGCGCCCCAACTCCCCTATCGGCCCTACTCTGTGAGTGACAGGGGGGAGCTCCTCAACCCCCTGATCAGCCCTGCTCTGTGCATGACAGGGGGGAGCTCCTCAATACCCTGATCGACCCTGCTCTGTGTGTGACAGGGTACTGAGCCCCAACCCCCCTGATGGGCCCTGCTCTGTGAGTGACAGGGGGCAGCGCCCCAACACCCCTGATGGGCCCTGCTCTGTGCGTGACAGGGGGTGGCGCCGCAACCTCCCCATCGACCCTGCCTTGAGTGTGACAGGGGGCGGTGCCCCAACCCTCCAATCGGCCCTATCCTGAGCGTGACTGAGGGTGGCATCGCAACCTCCCGATCCGCCCTGCTCTGTGCATGACAGGGGGCGACGCCCCAACTCCCCAGTCGGCCCTGCTCTGAGCCTGACCAGGGTCTGCACCTAGGGATTGGGCGTGCCCTCTGCCACCCGGGAGCAGGCCTAAGCCAGCAGGTCGTTATCTCCTGAGGGGTCCCAGACTGCGAGAGGGCACAGGCTGGGCTGGGGGACTCCCCCTCCCCCCCCCACCAGTGCACAAATTATGTGCACCGGGCCTCTAGTCTATATATATATAAAAGCCTAAGTGACTATCACAACTAAATGGACGACCAAACAGGCAAAATGGGGCAAATAGGCTGGCAGGGGCGTTAGTGAGGGGTGACCAAACGATCAAGCAGCAGGCTGCATGGGGAGACCAGGTCCGCAGGGGGGGCAGATGGGGGTGACCAGGCCAGCACAGGGGGCAGTTAGGGGCGATCAGGCAAGCAGGCAAGTGAGCAGTTAGGAGCCAGTGGTTCTGGCTTGTGAGAGGGATGTCTGACTGCCGCTTTAGGCCCGATCAGAATCGGGCTGGTTTAGGACATCCCCCGAGGGGTCCCGGATTGGAGAGGGTGCAGGTTGGGCTGAGGGGAACCCCCCCCCCCCATGCACAAATTTTGTGCATCGGACCTCTAGTCTTATATAATAAAAGGCTAATATGCCAATAGACCGAATGGTGGAACAACCGAACAACCAGTCGCTATGACGTGTGCTGACCACCAGGGGGTGCGCACAGAACATGGCGGACGTCAGCAACAGGTGACAGAGCATGGAACATGGCGGGTGTCAGCCACAGCAGGATGGTGGATCAGGTGAGCGGGGGCGCCAGACCAAGTCGGGGCGCCAGTCACTGTCTTCAGGGCAAGCCTCTGGTGGTTACTAAAAATTCTTTGCTCTTGCGCACTGTGGTCTTGCCCAGTGCTTGCACCTGCTGCCGGCACCAGCCCCGCTCACACCCGCAGCTGGCGCTGAAGCCACCGCTTACACCCGCTGCCAGCACCCGGCACCAGTCCTGATCATTTGGCACCATCAGTGGGTGTGAGCGGCAGCTGCCGCCCCGATCGCCCCTGAGGGCTTCTCTACCTCCCCCTGCTCCTAAGGGGCGATCGGGGCAGCAGCCGCCACTCACACCCACTGACGGCACCAGCCCTGCTCCAACCTGATGCTGGCACTGGCCCCAATTGCTCCACACCATCAGCGGGTGCGAGCAGGGTGAGTGGCGTCAGCACATGGGAGTGGCAATGGCGGGAACAGTGCTGTTGAAAGACAGGGAACCAGGGGCCACGGTGGGAGGGACTGGGCGGGCGCGCGGAGGATGGGTGGAGACCTGCCCCTGTGCCCGCTGCAGCCTCGCAGCCCACACAGTTCTTTCAAGGTGCATGAATTCATGCACTGGGCCCCTAGTTGTTATATAATTTAAAAGACTAGACAGAATTGTTGGGATTCCCAGTTCCACCATTGACAAGCTAGTTGGGCCATGAGTAAATTACTTAACCTTTCTGGTCCTCCATTTCCTTGAATGTAAATAGGGTTACTGGAAGGCTTCAATGAACCAATGCATTACATGAATCCATATTGGGCATATAGTCAAGGTTAGTGCCTTTTTCCTGAGCTAATGCAAGCTTGGCTTGGTCTTGATGGCAACACCTGCTGCTCTGTTTGGCCAGCTGTCACCTTCATGTCAAAAGGAACAAGCTGTAGTGACTGCAGAGATTCCCCAGGCAGAACGCCCCATCCTTTCACACTCACAAACATTCTAGCTTTGCACATGCTGCCAACAGCCGTCACGATCCGCAAATGCAGCGTGACTAAGAGTAGAGGCTGAAAGGAGGCTACGTTCTGTTTAGTTTTGTTTTAATCCCATTCCAAAATATTTAATTTCTTAGAAACATTGTTTAAATATATGTCTCACCATTTCAGAGCTTGCAATTGCTTTTGTCCTCCACCTATATATAAAGTAGCATCATCACTATAGCTCATTGCCAGCAGAGGTCGGAAAAAATGTCTTGGAAAGAAATCCAGTTCCCTTTGCTTCCTCAGCCCATTCCAAGCAGCTGCGTGCTTGTTTGCCTGATATAATACATTTGGTGGCAAACAAACTGGTGGATGTTATCTCATATAATTTCAGGATATCGTTTCATTAGTGGATCAAGTGGGGACTTGACTGTTTCCCAATTTCTCACCCATTTCCTGACCCCAAATGTATTCTTTTTCTTCATACTTACTTCTTTGCCAGAAATATTTTGACACTTCAACTTCCTAGCATAAATGGGTGATTGAACATAAACATTTTCTTTTTCTCCCTCCAAAGCTGGTGTGGCTCAGTGTCATAAATGTTTCCCTCCACATCCTGCGTGGCTCAGGGTTCAGGATCTGGAAGAGGAGCCGCACACAAATGAAAGAGAAAAGACAAGAGATAATTTGGGAATATTGGGGGCCAGGTGGGTAAGTCCAACTCAAGAGGAAAGACTTCCACCTGTGCTCAGGCCGTACCAACATTTTATAGTCAGAGATAAACAAGGCAGCGGTTACCATAGTTACACAGTTCTTGTGAGTTTCACTTGTTTTGACCATAGTTACACTTCCTGCACTTCCCTCAGCCCATTAGCTTCCCAGATAATATCTGGGGAGTGTTATAAGGTCAAGCCTAATTATGCTAAGAGGACTGTGCCCTCTAAGCTGGGACTTGTTTGTGACTTTGCCAACAGGTCAGTCTGAGGCTTAACCCTATATCAGTTCCCCACAGCTCAGTGGTTGAGCATTGACTCATGAACCATCAGGTCATGGTTCTATTCCCAGTCAGGGAACATGCCCCGGTTGCGGGCTCGATGCCCAGTGGGGAGTATGCAGGAGGCAGCCGATCAATGATTCTCTCTCATCATTGATGTTTCTACCCCTCTCTCCCTCTCTCTGAAATCAATGAAAAAAACAACAACAAACTTTCTAGATAGTATAAATGACAGGAAAGGCAACTACACTATAAAATATTGAAATGTGGAAAATGGCTGGATGAGAGGATCCTGACCTAGAAAACCAAAAATGTTAAATTATAAATCTGAAATAATCCAATTAACACCCCTACTAACCTCCAATAATCTCTGAAATGAGCAATATTAGGTAATCCCAAAAGTAGGTGGGAAGAAGGGGCTAAGACAGGGGATTGGTTGGAAGTCTCTTAAAGAGAGTTTATTCCAAGATCCTATTGTCTACGCTATGTAGCGGGACAATTGCCCTTTTGCATCCTGGTAAAATATAAGAATGTTAGTCTTGGAAGAGGGCAATTGAGAGGTCTCTGGATTGGCAAGGGCTCTAGGCACAATTGGGAGTGGGGTAGATATCACAGTGAAATCAGTGAGGTTCAAGGCCTTCTGCTGGCATTATCAGAGCCCAGAGCAAGAGCGCCCACATGGGCCATAGCTCCTGACCTACTGTCTCTTCTATTCCTACCCTGGTCTCTTGCCTCACCATTAAGGTCCTCAAATAAGCACTGTGTAGACCCAGCCCTCCTGTTCAAGCTCTATTAAATCCTCAAGAACTGCCTTCCTGACTCATCCCTCAGTTTTGGTGGGGTAGGGTGGGGAGACTTACACTGGTGGGTAGAATTAGTAACCCTAAGGAAGACAGGTTGAGAGAAGAGGCCCACACAGTCTCTGGGGGCAGGCTTGAGGTGATTTGGGCAGGAATTCTGAAGCAGGATCTAGAAATGAAGGACAGGTCCCCTTGACCTTGGGAAGGGCACTCCAGAAAAGGGCTGGAGCAGTGTTCTTTAGAGAATGTTGCCCAGGCTCAAGTAATCAACAGTCTTGTACTGAGTTTAGCATTGAAAGTCTGCAGCCCAGGAAGGTGCTCAGTCCTGGATTAACCATGGTGGTTGGTCACGCTACCAGGCTTAAGTGTGGTACTGTATTTGTATACCAAACTTTCCCCCCATTTAATTCCTAGAGTGCTAGCAGCAAGGCCTATCTTCCAGGCAGGAAACTAGAAGTCTTCCTCTGGGGAATCTGACCTCCCCAAGAAGAAAGAACTAAAGACTTTGACATTAATGATTTCCCCAGAGAATGCCCTTGAATGCCTCTACATTCAAGGCTTATAATTAAGCCTGTTTGGGACACAGGCTCAATTATAAGCAGATAGCCAAGGATCAGTAGGCATTGAGGAAATCCTTTGCATGAAAGATTATGACCAAAAGAAACAGGAAAATTAAAAAAAAAACTTTTTAGAGGGTAACATATTGCACCAGAGGAAGAAATTTTAAAACATCTATATCAGTATCTTCAGAATCATAGGAGAATATATTCATGTACAAAAAAACCAATATTACAAAGAGGAATAATAAGTAATAAGGAAATAATAAAAAGAGATTTTAGAAATGAAGATGTGAAAACAGATAGAAAAATTCCATGGAAGTATGTTCCAATTATCTATAGGAATGTATGCACAGGTGACCCAATTCGTTTCATTTGGATATACCAATACAAACGTCAAAGGGTACTTACTATTAATTAATATGGCCGAGCTTAACCAAAAACTAAGAAGAGAGAGAGAGACACAGGAGATAAACAATGCAAGAAATCACACAGGTTTATTTACCAGAGAGCTGATGGGTTTCAGTCCTTGGCAGGCCACCCGGAGACACTCGCTGACAGAGGAGACACACGGAGGTCGTCAAAATACGCTGCAGCAAGGAGCTCGGTCTCTTGACTCGAAGAGAGGCCTCTAGCAGTTTGGGCTCAGGCAAAGCAAGAATGGCAGTTTTGCAGTTTGGCAGTTTCCAAGGGGGAGGAGAGCATTCTGTCTGTGGAGGGCAGACAAGCCTCTGAACCGCAGCGGATTTGCTCTCCTTAAATCCTTGAAGCTGGGCGTCTTCAGTGTCTCATATCGGGTGCCATACACGGGTGCCGCCCTGTTATCTAGGTATACACTCAGGCGGGAAAGTTGTGACCATGTTCAAAGCTTATCAATCATACATACATCTTATTTTTGGAGTTGTTTACAAGTTTTGATCTAAGAATAAAATGGGGTCTACTTATGCTAACTTATGCTAATACAAAGTGGAGTCTACTTTATGCTAACTTATGCTAATACAAAGTGGAGTCTACTTTATGCTAACTTATGCTAATACAAAATGGAGTTTACTTTATGCTAACTAAACTTATTACTATAACAGGCTTCTTCAGTGTCTCCTGTCTGTGTGTTCCAGTGGCCTTCTGGGCTTATCAGGATGCACATGCAAGGGGTTACAAGTTACTTATCAGGAGTTAACATGCTGGGAGTTGTTTACAAGTAATTTGTCAGGAGTTAGCTTGCAGGGCGTTACAAGTTACTTATCAGGGTCTCACACACACACACACAAGTTAAGTTTCACTTCTAAGTAAAGTTTAAAATTCACTCTAATAAAGAAATGAAATTTGATTATACTATCTTATACTCACTAAACTTATTACTGTAACAAAGTATTAAAAAATAAAATTGAGAACATCTCCACAAAAGGAAGTATATAAAGGCAGAGATAAAAAGTAAGAGAGAGAGAGAGGGAGAGAGAGAGAGAGAGAGAGAGAGAGAGCTAGAATAATAGTCCAGAAGATCTTAAAAAAAAAAGTAAAAAATAAAGGAACTTCAGATAGAAAAATCAGGGGAGCAGAGAGAAGAAAACCATAATTCAAGATATTCTCCAGATGGGAGGGACATAAATTCACAGATTGAAATACCTCAGCACATTGAATAAAAATATTCCTATGCCAAGACACTAGACTAGAGTAATGCCAAAGGTAGGGAAAAAAAGGAAGAAACTACATGAAGAAAGTCACAATTAAAGGGTAAAAGTTGAGAATGATCCTGAACTCCTCATGACTAACACTAGAAACTATAGACAAGAAAATGCCTTCAAAATTCCAAAGGAAATTTATTTTTGACCTAGAATTCCATACCTTAGCAATATGCCGCTTAATGGGAGAAAAGAATGTTTTCAGACACACAAGGTCTCTAAAATTGTTCTTCAGGAAGTTTTTGGAGGATGTGTACTGCCAAAGTGAATAAATAAATCCAGAAAAAAATAGATACAGGGTTTAAGAAACATAGAATCCAATAGAGGGAAGAGATAAAGGGAATCACCAGGGAGGTGTTGATTCACAAGGCACAGGACAAGTCTCCCGATGAAAGCATGCCAGTAGGCTTTTGGGAGAAATTTATTTGAGAAAATGAAATTCTTAGAATAATAATATATCTGAATATTTAAAGAAGAGATAAAAAGTAATTGCAGAGAATTTGGATTTGAGTTGAGAGAAAAAATCCACAAAGAATTAAGGAAACAAACAGACAATTATTAATTATAAATAAAACTAAAAGTTCGCAAGAAATGGTTTGTTTGTAATTAATTATAGTATATCACATGGATCAGCTGTGGATGGCATTCATATAATAATTATAAGTTGTTCTAACCCAAATTGGGATATGACTGTCCTAAGAGAATGGGGAGAGGAAAATGGTGCATTTGGTAGGGAATAAGGGAGCAGGAAAATGCTGGAGAGATCATCAGTTTCCATAAAAGCAAGACAATAGATAATGCCCAAGACTAAAAATTAAGAGGGAGCAAGATAAGCACACAATTTTAAGCAATATGTATGTCTAAAACAACAAAAAAAAAAGCTGTAAAAGGTTGAAAATACTTGCTTGTTGGAAGAGAACAGTGACTGCAAAGTTATGAAGAACTGGTATTTTTCATAACAAATGTTGGAAAAAATTTTTAAATTATGTACATGTGTAACTTCATAAAATTACCATCCTTAAAAAAAAAAGACATTTTAGGGAATTCTAAGTTATTAGTAGCTTCCTTTTAAATGTGTATTTTTTTTCTATTTTAAGTTTTTTATACAACAATTTAAATGTCTTTATTAAATGGATTCAGTGGTATTGATTAAAATAACTGACAGGAGACCATAATGATCCTGTTTTAGCTTTAGGTTATATGTGTAGTTGATTAAACTGAAAGGAATCCAATAATGCAATCTTAGCTTTTCATTGGGGAAAGTACAACATTTTTTAATGAAGTGGGAAGTTTGGTTTAATTAGCTTTGTGTTCATGAGATGAATAAACTGCAAAGTTTACTTATTTAGAAGTATAGGAATATTAGATCTTCTAATTAATAAAATAGTCTGATTTTTGTAAGTGTGGTGCATTGATTGCTAAAATATGCTTAGTTTTTCACTTTTCCTTTATACATTTTCTATGTAATATAATTTTGTTGAAACTTCCCTTGTTAGGTGGAGTCTATTTTTCCACCCTGGAATCGTGGTTGGCCTTGTGATTTGCTTGGCCAATGGAATGCCATGGAATTCCACACTTTCTCTTGGAAATAAACCTGACTGTTTGATTGAAAATGGGAAACAACACGGATGAGAACAGTAGTCTTAGCCAAGGTCATATTAAAACAACCTAGAGCCAAGCATGTGAGGGACCCTGGCTTAGGTCAGCAGAGCTGTCAGCTCAACCAACTGTTGCTGTAGAGACAAGAGAAAAACCATCTGAGACCAGAACTGCCTAGCTCAGCTGAGACCTCATGAGCAATAACAAAAGTTTGTTGCATAAGCCATTAAATTCGGGGGTGGTTTGATCACAATACTAGATAACTGGTACACTGACATACCAACTTGTACCATAAATAAATATTCAACTTCAAATAACTTTAATTTAATTAGAAAAAATAAAAATACATCCTTAAGAAGAAATTGTCATACACTCTCCAAGCAGGGGAAATAATCCTGACAGACAAGCATTTATTCTGCTTTCCTAAATATGCACCATCAGAAAGAGCAGCCAGAGAGAGCCGAGCTGCCCTGCACTAGGAGAAAAATTGCTTTAGGGTAGGACAGAGGTTAACAAGACTAACTCCTCAATAAACAAAAGTAGAAACAATTCAGAATGGTGAGTGTCCTAGTGAGGATTCCATGAAATGACGGGGATGTTTAAGATGTAATTTTTAGTTGTTTTCACTGAGCTATGTAATACTTTCACACTTACGGCTTATGGTTCCTATGAACTTTCAGCAAAATCTATAATACTTACTCATGCTTTCATGTGACTGGACAGTATATAAGTAATTATGTTAAGGGCAGAAGTAGAATATTGGGGATTAGCTATAATTATAAGAAATATTAACCATGCTCTGTTAATTGTGATTATTTTGCTCTGATTAAAGAAAGCATATTTTGATCTGGCTGGGAGTTGTATACCCACTCTGGGACCTGGGACTTTAGAACTGCCTATCATGCAAAGATTAACAACCTTGTTGCCCAAACCATGGAGTCCCTGAGGCGCAGGCCCCCAGCCTACATTGTTTGTAATCTATATCCATTGTACCCATTCTTATTCCTTTTGCCTACTTCTCTAGGTAATCTTTGTCTTACCCAGCATAAGCAGCTGGTTTATGAAGGGGGGGGGGAGTGGTTGTGTGCAAAGTAGATTTTTGTGGATGACCTGCTGCTCTCCCATACTGCTGGCATGATTGGAATAACCACTCATATGTGATTCAACCATGTCTCAAGTAGTGACAGGCAGCCCAGACCCATTGGTTGTCTGGTTTCAATTATAGATTGTTGCAAATTTTGAATCCAGGTTATTAGTGGTGGGTTGGGGGTGGGGAGTTGGGGAGGTGGGGGGAGGGAGTGAACATCATGAAAGGGTCAGTGTAAGCAGTTAGAGTTATTAATATAAGGAAGAAAGCAAAAGGGAATTAAATAATTTTCATAAACTGGGAAGAGGAACCAATAACAGAACAGAATTTCCATCTAGCTTATTAGAAAACAGACCCATTAACACACTCTAGGGGGGCTGCCACTTGTCCCCAATGGGGACCGGAAACTTCCTTAGACATGCTGAGGAAATTCCTACTCCAGGCATTTGGGCATGTGCAATGAAAACTAGATGATGTAATGAAACTTTTGGACGTGTGCAACGGTAGTCAGGGTGACGAAATAATGGGGCAGGGCCTAGCGTGGTAATAATCAGAAAGGTAATTGGATTGGATAGAGGGCAGGAAACCTTAATAGAATTTATTGGGGGCAACCTAAGAAATAAAATCATAATTATGAAATCAAAATGGATCAAGTTTTCTTTACCTGAGATGACTATCAGCTGCAAAAGAGGAAAAAATATGTATTTTGGTGCCTGGCTCAGTGGTTAATCATCGACCTATGAACCAGGAGGTCACAGTTGGATTCCCTGTCAGGGCATTGCTCAGGTTTCTGAAAGGGCCGGCGGGGCACGTGGCCCCGCAGGCATCCGACAGGGAGGATGGCGGGCAGCCATGGCCGAGGCAGCGCCTGACCAGATAGGCGCAGGCCCGCGGACGCCCAGAAGGACCTGGGCCGCCCTCCTCGGCCTCCGAGTCACTTTCGGGCCGAGCAGCGGGCGACCCAAGGGCCAGGTGGGGTGGTGGGCGGCCCGCCTCCCGGTGACGCCCACGGCGGCAGGCCTTGCATGGGAGCCGAGTGGCTGGCTTCCCATCCATTAAGGGACCTCCATTTTGTATGGAACCATGTGCTCAGCGAAGGCTCCTTCCCCCTCGGAAGGAGCCTCTGCTAGCCACACCCACCATTTCTCTGGACTAACCAATGGAAATCAAGGGAAGTGCCTATGTAATGGGTCACCAGCTTGCACCTGGCCAATCGGCGGGGGGCACAGCCCCCTCTCCCGCCCCTACTCCAACCCTCTATGAAACCCCTGATTCGAGCAGACTGCCCTCTCTTTGCCACCTGCTGCTGCGTCAGTAAGGAAGGTAGAGGAGCTAAGCCCGGGCTTAAAATAAAAGACTCTTTGCTTTTGCATCGGATTGGATGGCTCCCTGGTGGCTTCTTGGGAATCTTGAAATCTGGGCATAACAGTTTCCAGCTCCATGCAGGAGGCAGCTAATCCATGATTCTCTCTCATCATTGATGTTTCTATCTCTTTCCTTTCTCCCTTCCTCTCTGAAGTCAAAATTAAAATGTATTTTTAAAAAACTATGTATTTGGGTTAACATTTCTGGAAAGTATGTTTATTTATATTGAAGAATTCCAGGGGGTAAAATAAAATCCTATTTGGGAAAAATATAATGTTTTATACATCTGAAGTATTAAATTCTATTAAAGCTCCTTTTCCCTTCGTTGCACAAAAGGCAACATTGGTAGCATATTTTGTCAACATCAAATCCTGTGAACAAAGAAGGAGTGCTAAATGATATTTTCATTCATGATGCCATCTTGAATAGCATGGTGTTCAGAATTTATCTAGATATTATAGGGAAATAGTAGAATGCTATGAACAACATACACTGGCGAGTAACTAGGGCTAAAGTTTCAGGTGGCAGCTGTAGCGAAAAAAGCTTTTCTGCTGCTGCCCATGTCTTGATAGAATTGCAGACCTCCCACCCTCAGTTTAGCAGTTTGTGAAATTTCCCTTGCATCATTGAAATACTCTCTAAGTGGAGCTTTCTTTAAAGACCATCCAGAAGTTACAGCTGGTGTAAAATGCAGCTGATTGGTCCAATTTGCATTTATATGGAGTCCAGCGAAGGCTTTGAATGATTTACTTCAAATTGCCTTATGTCCTATGGGTCAAGGTGGCAAGAAGAGCTGAGATCTATCAGCCTTTTCTTTCCAAATTTTTTTTCATTAATTTTAAAATATGTTTTTATTGGTTTCAGAGAGAGAGAGAGGGAGAGGAAGAGAGATAAAAACATCAGTGCTCACAGAGAATCTTTGATTGGCTGCCTCCTGCACGCCCTCTACTGGGGATTGAGCCTGCAACCCGGACATGTGTCCTGACAGGGAATCGAACCGTGACCTCCTGGTTCATAGATTAACGATCAACCATTGAGCAACACTGACTGGGTTTTCTTCCTCCCCCCCCCCTAATTCTATCTAAAATTAGGGTAACCAAATAATTTATCACCCACACTGAAACACTTTCCAGAATTAAAAAGGGTGCTAATAATAATTATACTCCAAGTAAACTGAGTCTGTTGGTCAAGGAATAAGGCAAATGGGGATACCAATGAAAGATGTACAATTCTGGAATCCTTGTCCACAGTGAATTTTCATGAAGCTACCGGCCATCATCAAGTCATTGACATTCCACTAATAACACACTGGTCAATGCTGCTTTGGTTTACAGATGCTGATTGTTATTAGTGAAACAGAAATCTTTAGGGGTGAAAAAGACAGGTTTAGGGAATTTTAGAAATTAAGAGGACCATGGAAGAAGCACAGGGCTGCAGAGCAGCAGAAGGTATATTTCCATAGAATAGGGAAGCTGAAAAGCTGCAATAGGTACATTTCCATAGAATGAGGGAGCTGAAAACGGCAAAAGGTCTATATTTACAAAATAAAAGGAGGGAGGGGAGGAAAACCCTCACACATCCCCTGTGAGGTTTGACCTTTGAGCTCAGAAGTTACTATAGTAACCAGTCTAAGAGAATAGTGACCAATCAGAGGGGATATCAAGGCACAAAGATCTGCAGCCTTTATAAGCTGTAGGGAAAAGGAACTGAGTGGGACGCTTCCCCCTCCCCACATGGGAGTCTGTGCTGTGAGATCCTTTTCCCTTCCCCACATGGGAATATGTACTTGTTCTTCAATAAATTTCCACCTTTGCTATACCACCTTCCATCCTTGATTTTCATTCTTTGATTCCCATGGACAAAGAACCCGGGAACCATTCTGCCCAGGGAGAACACCACATGTTCTAGTCCAAAAATTCCGCTTTCTTAGTATGTGATTGCAAGCTGTGTCAGGCTTTACCTCTGAAGTCAGTTAAATAAATATGTAATATAAAATTTTTTTATACATCTTAATTTTCTACTATTTTTTCCATAGCAAAGCATTTTTGCCTAAACTTAAACTTTACAAGATTTAGTAAGAATAAATTGTTTCTCACTTTTTTTTTTCCTTTCTACTTGTATACAAGCTATAGCTAGGAAATACCAATGACTAACCTAAGGATTTAAAATGTCTTTACTCTCCTCTCTGTATCTTTTGCATTCTTTTACATTGTATCTTCAAACACCTCATCTGTTTTTCTTTTATAAGCCAGAGAGAATTAAATTATTAAAGAGTCAGTTTAAAATGTCAACAGAAAAATCCTTTTCCTTCCTCTTCATTGATCTTGGGCCTTTTCAAGCCTCATTATCCAAAATATATTTGCATAATTCATTCCTATTATCTGGAATGAAATAACTTGAGTTTGATACTAATATAATGTAATTTTAATAAGGAAATAAAGCCTAAAATTGTTAGCATTACAGGAAGCTGCTATCCTTGTGACAAATGTTCTGTTCTATGATAACCCCAAACATTGTGCTAATAAGATGCATTAATCCACCAAATATTTATGGATAACCCACATGTCAGCTCACCTTATGATGCAGGATGATGTGGCTGGTCTCACATATATAATAATAATAATAATAATAATAATAATGTTTTCATTTTAACCTTTCCTTTTGCTATGACAATTATCTGTAACGTTTTTTTGTATTTCCATCCATTTTAGAGATTAACTTATTAAGAGTTTTTTCCCTCTAGTTTTATACCTATGGGCTGGAATTATCCAGTATATCTTAAACTAAATGGTTTGACAGCTCTTCTAATAGATTTCAGAGTAAAGACTTGTGCAAAATAAAACTGGATATATTTCTTGGAAAAAATATTTTCAGTTTTGGATTGCTCCCCTGGGCTTTCATGAGAGCAGGACATTTGCCTGTAATGATAATAGATAATGTCATTTCCAGTGACATCTGGGTTTGGTAACTTAAAGGAGCAAGTGGCTGCAAAGTTTCATTATATGATTTTCACTCTCAATAAATACTTAGGGCCAAAAATAAATCAGGGTGAGCTGCAGGGAAATCAGGCATCTTATATAAAGCAAAATTAAGCACAGCCTCATTCACTATTGTTATTAATTTTAAATGTTTAGCACAGTGTCAGTCTCAGGTCATGTTTACTTTCTTAGGTCAAGGAGTAGCAAAAAAAATTCCACTCTTTATTGAGATTTTTATTTTAATTCTTTTTGGTAAGTTTCTGACAAGATTTTATTAGATCGGAATTAGCAGCAGCACCCATTAGCACTTACCATGTATTGCCAACAGGAACAGAATGTATCATGGGCAAAGATTGTGTGTGGCATGGGCAAGCCCTAGGAATAGTATTAAGGTTAATTAATTTAACTTGGAAGTTTTGATGATTATCAGACAGACAAATCTCAGAAGATTTCCTAGGCAAGTTTGTAGGCCTCAAGGATATTCTATGAAGATAATCCGGGAAATTATTGTTGACAGCATGTGAAATGAGGGTTTTAAGGAACAGCGTAACAGTCTGAATGAGTGTTGACAGCATTTTCCCTGGTACATTGTGTCTTTTTAAATTTAAAGGAGCATTATAACTTGCAATCTAAAAATATTCAGGCGAAAACCAAAGTCTCCCTTTCTCTAGTCCCATTATCCTGAAGTCATTGTTAACAGTACAGTATATATTATTGCAGAATCATTTTACACATGCACACAAACACATACCGAATCAGCAATGTAGATATTACTGAGGTGTGTGTTTTTTGTTTCTGTTTTTGGTTTTGGTAGAGAAATGGGATGGATAAATTACATATACATTTTCTATCTTTCAAAAATGGCTCTATTTTTTTCTGCAAAATTTTTTTTTGTTTTTACATTTACTAGTTGTCATGAGCCTCTTCCATGTCAGTCCTTATAAATATAGTTTTGCAAAAAAATCTGTATAAAATTCCCTAACATAATTGTACAATTTCAATATTGCCTGTATGATGAACATTTAGATTATTTCTAACTGTTATATTAAACCAGAATATAGTAAACTCATATATATATATATTCTAAGTATTTTTGGAAGAAAGATTACTAGATAAAGTACTGTTGGGTGGAAGAATTTTAAATGTTGATTGATAATAACAAGTTGCAAGAGAGCATGCAAAGTCAACAAGAGAGAGGGGACTCTTTGGGGATTTTAACCTTCCGAGATTTCGTGTACATCTGATGGGGTCCATCCCCTTGCCAATCCGTTATTCCCCAGGCAAGCACCTGCCCTACATCACCCCAACTTCACTGCACCTGTGCTCATTTCTCCCTTTGTTCAATCCCTTCCCCCAGTGACCTGCAGGGAATGGAACGGCGGTTTGCTGGGGGGCATGAAGCTGCCCAGATACCATGCTGGTAATGCCTGGCCTCCCCTTCGCTCTCTTCTTATTATTAATATTAATAACTAGCTAGTTACAATCATAACACTACAATTCAATTCAATTCTGACACTGTCTACCTGGAGTAAGCATCAGACCCCCCACAAGTCAAGGGCTCAATCCCACAAGACTGCCCCCCCACTTCAGATACAAATCCAGATCTTTTGTACTTCTGACCACCTGGCTATAAATCTGGGGTTCCCACAACTCCCTTCTTGTGTTTGACAATTTGCTTTCGTGGCTTACAAAACCCAGGGAAGCACTTTCATTACTATTATCCATTCATTATAAAAAAGATACAACTCAGGAACAGCCAATGAAAATGATGCATAGGGCAAGGTATGGGGGGAGGGTTGCAGAGCTTCTATGCCTTCTCCAGACCTGCCACTCTCCCAGGATCTCCATGTGCTCACCAACCCAGACACTCTCCAAGTTCCTTCATTTAGGGTTTTTAATGGAAGCTTTATTACATAGGAATGATTGATTAAATCATTGACCATTGGTGATTAAGTCAACCTGCAGTCCCAAGAGGGTCTGAAAGTTCCAACCCTTTAATCATACCTTGGTTCCCTTGGTAACCAGCCCCACCCTGTTGCTACCTGGGATCCCCAGCTGCCAGCCATTTATTAGCATACAAAGACACTTATCATTTCAGAGAATCCAGGGCTTTTGGGAGCTCTGTGATAGGAAATGGGATCAGAGGCCCTTGTCTATGTCATAGGTGTTTCATTACCATTCATTTCTAAATGTTTTGAAATTCAGCTGTATTACAGCATAAGAAAGTGGGAGTCCTGAGAAGGAATCCCTGGTGAGGTATAGTAAGAAATACTGAAAACAAACCATTTTATTTCAGGTGTTTAAATGTAAGCGATGGCTATTATCAATCCTCATCCCTGGAAAAGAGAAGAAGAAAACCTCTGAATGAGTGAAAGATGACAGGTTAGTGACTCTAAGTCATTTAAACTGTTTTCTGGGAGTGTCACTTGCTCTGGATACCAATCAGACATGAAAGTTTGAGGCTTGTTTCACTTTGTTGTTATTAAATAAGAGAATTAAAACCTATTTTATCAAATAATATCAGCTATTTACCTTGATTACAGTAATCTTACCTGGTTTCATCCTATAAATGTCACATTGTTTTCCTTGCAATTAAAAAAATTAAATCAAGTGCTGGTTGTCAGACCATTTGTTTTGAGCAGTTTATGCTATTCTTTTAAATTAACTACATAGAGATAATCTAATCATAACCAATGAAATTTCAAAATTCTTTCCAATTTTTCATACATGAGTATTATTTTATTATTCTCAAAAACAGAACACCAGACTTGACACACACACAAACATATACAAACATATATTTCAAAGGAATACTATACTTTCTATCATATTCATTGCTTCACAAATAATTTCTATTTTAGATATGCTAAATAAATATAAATTAAATAATAAGAAGCAGAATATTGATTTATCTTTTTTATAACTTACCAGGAATTTTTAAATTTTTATCTTGTTTTCACTAGTACACCTTACAAGAGGTATTCTGTAATATGGATATTTTGATGTGCATTATAACATCTATTTGTATGGAAAAATTATGACTCATTTTTTTCAGATGGATAAGATGGGTTTGGCTGATGATTTTAAAAATGAGGGCCGGCTTTGCCAATTAAGTCACTCAGGGTTCTGATTAGTTCTGATTTTTGATAAAAAAGAAAAATGTATTAAAGGCAAGTAATATCTTCAGGTATTTTAGAAAAATATTTTATTTTCAAGGCATGTAGAAATTAACACTATTTTGAGGAGGGCTTTGTCAAGTTCATTGCTAATAAAATTATTAAAATAATTTTATGATAGATTACCGTGTGTTTTGGGATATATTTAAAAAGTTCAAATAATTGAATGACATGGCTATAATTAAACTTCCTCCAATGCTGTGTACTTGTTTATGAAAATAAGATTTCACAGTTATTATATATGCAAAAAAGAACAGAAATAGAATCCATGATCAGCCTCATGTTCTTATAATAATTAAAGAAATATATATGTTTTTCATAAATATTCACAAATACATGAGTTGGGAAATAGTCTCATTGATGTCATTTAGAGATATAGTTGCAAAAAAAACTTTACTTTTATTTTTAATACTTATTTATCAAAATTTGTAATTTGTAATAGACTTGTAATTTTTAATTCAGTTATGAATTACCAATAATTGCAGTGTTGTTTCAGTACATTTTAAAACATATCAACCTTGATGGTCATCAGCAGTAGAAAAAAATTCAATTTACTATACATATTTTTGGGGCTCTGAAGAATGCCAAATGAACTATAAAAACTTTCAAATATAAAATTGCCTAACTGGTTTGGCTCAGTGGATTGAGCGTCGGCCTGCGGACTCAAGGGTCCCAAGTTCAATTCCGGTCAGGGGCATGTACCTTGGTTGCGGGCGCATCCCCAATGTGGGGTGTGCAGGAGGCAGCTGATCGATGTTTCTCTCTCATCGATGTTTCTAACTCTCTATTCCTCTCCCTTCCTCTCTGTAAAAAATCAATAAAATATATTAAAAAACAAAAAAAAATTTCAAATATAAAATAGATTATTTTAGGATAAAATTCTGTAGGAGAACCATAATAAAAATTTGATTTCATGCAGTAAAATGTATAATGAAAAGATGCTCTCATTGGAACATTTCTTCTTTTTAATGAATGATGGTAAATTTAAAAATGTCATTTGTAGTTAGATTCCTTTGGATCTACTTAAAATATGATGCAACAGTGTTATTATATCGTTGGATTCAATTTAAAACTTAGGAGGGGATCAGTTATTTTTCAAAATTAGTTTTGAGATTTGGCAGCAAAACATTTTAAGGCCATTGTCTTGGGACTCCACTGCTAGGGAAACAGGTTTATGTTCGGGCAGCAGAAGGGCCACGCAGCATCCCAGCGGCAAGTGGTAAGGATGCTTTGAAGGTAGGATGGGCCGTGGTAGAAGTCCAGACAAATATCTCAGAAAAATCCTTTGTCATGCTGGCTGCCAGCACAGCTAACCTCTTACCTTGCATGGCTCTTATAATACTTCAGTTCCTACAATTCCTGGCTAAGGAAAATTATGCAAAATTTTCCCTTTTGTGTCATGCTAGACGAGTATTCTTTAACAAGCCTGCCTGAGGTGCACCTGAGGTTCTAGGGACGTGCAGTCCACTGTGAACTTGCTGTCCTGTATCTGAGCTCGTTGCTATGATAGCCACTTGTGTCTACTGAGCATTTGAAATATGGTTGATGCAACTAAGAAACATAATTTTTAACTTTATATAAGTTTAATTAATTTAAATTAAGTAGCCACATGAGACTTAGCCACCATATTGGATAGAACAGCTCTAGTATAATGGACTTTGGTTTGAGTTACTATTTACTATTGATTAGGGCCCAGCCTCTCCAAAGTTAAATGTTAACTTCTGAAAGATTGATAAGTTGCAAATGAGTTCTGTCCTGTACTACAGGGCAATAAAACTGTTTTATTGCCCTATAGCGCATTAATTAACAATCTTCTTTCAATATTTCTTCTTTCACTGACAATATGTGCTTCAATCTTTTAAACTCTCCTTTTAACCAGCCTTCCCATCCTATTTCTGCCAGTAATGGGTTTCTGCTATTAACTGACACAAGTTCCATATATATTTGCGAGAAAGTAGTGCTTTTGAAGTTTTGAAAATTTTACTCTGATATTGCTTCAAAATCACCAATTACCATTCTTAGTAAATATCTTAATTATTAGATTGAAGGGGAAATAGGTATCAATTTTGATAGATACCAAATTTTGACAAAATATAATACCTGTTACACTCCTCCCCCACACACCTATTAGTCAACTAGATGTAGAGAAATTTGCCCTAATTTGACAAAAGATACTTCCAGAAAGATATGATAATCACTACATGCTAGCTGTAAAAACTTTAAAGTGTATTTAGTAGAATAAATACCTAGAGTCTTATTGACCATTTATAAACCTATAGTTTTATGCAGCTTCATCTAGCTTTCCAATATTCTCACAACATATGAAAGAAGAATGACACCTGACTCTGGTCCTAAAAGCAGGGCCTGAGGGGAGGGCAGGTGGGATGGGTCTAAGAGAAAAGAGAAGAAAGGGGGACACGTGGCTGAAATTCCTTAGGACTTACCTCATTATCCTTTCACACTCAGGTAGATTCCACTCTCTCATGCAAATGAACGGGACAGGCTAGACCTGTGGTTCTCAACCTTCCTAATGCCGCAACCCTTTAATACAGTTCCTCATGTTGTGGTGACCCCCAACCATAAAATTATTTCCTTTGCTACTTCATAACTGTAATTTTGGTACTGTTATGGATCATAATGTAAATATCTGATATGCAGGATGTATTTTCATTGTTACAAATTGAACATAATTAAAGCATAGTGATTAATCACAAAAACAATATGTAATTATATATGTGTTTTCCGATGGTCTTAGGTGACCCCTGTGAAAGGGTCATTCAACCCCCAAAGGGGTCGAGACCCACAGGTTGAGAACCGCTGGCCTAGACAGTCCTGGAGATTTCCTAAAAATGCCTTTGCTAAGGCCACAGAGGATGCAACTCCTCCTCTGGATGCAACTCCTCCTCCCTGCCCCAGTCGCCTCTTCTATGGTCCCCCAACCTCACCCCAATTCTTCTCCATCTCCATCTCCATCTCCATCTCCATCTCCATCTCCATCTCCATCTCCATCTCCATCTCCTTCCTTCCTCCCACCCTTGATTGCAGGCTCTCTAGGTTAGCTGCTGCTAGTGTTACAATGCTGGCTGCTAGTTACTAACTTCCGCAGAGTGGGATTAGGCATTTCTGGGCTGAAACACTGTTCCATTAGTAAATTCAAAATATTCACATGAAAGGGTAAAGTCCTTCAGGGTTTCACCAATGCTGATTGTAGTTTATAATGTTAAAAACAAGGGAACTGCATGTGCATTACAAGCTAGTGGGAGCCTTGAGTTGTTTGGGGTTGGGAAGTTTCTTAATGATTTAATCCAACTAAATATGGAGTACAAGAGGGGCGGGGCGAGGAGGAAGAAAGAGTGTGAGATTTCATGCCAATATCGTCAACCAGTAAAGACTGTGTTTCATTTCATAGAGGAAATGAGACTTTGATTCTTTGGGGAAAGAAAAAATAGAATTTAGATAGGAAGAAGGGCAGAACAAACCATCCCTCAATGGGCATCCGATTGAAAAAACCCACAGATGAAACTAGGAAAGAAAAGAAAAAACTGCTATGTACCTGAAGATGAGGTCCATGAGACCAAGCCCGAGGGGGCACATAGGAAATCAGAGGATTACCTGGTAAGGTTAGATACCAACCCTCATTCCTGGAGCAAAGAGTTGCACATGCTATCGGTTAAACTCTGGAGCAGGAGTCTGTACACGCTGGATAGTAAATATTTTTGGCTTTGCAGGCCATGTGGTCTCTGTTACAACTGGTCAACTCTGTCCTTAGTGCAGGAAAGCAGCCACAGACAATACATAAACTAATGGGCATAGCTGCATAGCTGCATTCCAATAAAAAATTATTTACAAAAATAGATTGTGGGCCCACAGGCTGTAGTCTGCCAACCCCTAGCCTAGAAGAAAAAATTTTTACAGTCACTGAGGAATAAGGAAAAAAGAACTCAAGATGCTCCTGAAATTGAAGACTCCAGTGAATGAGGTGCATGAGAATAATTCCCCAGGAGAAATAAATAAGAGACTTTGAGAAGAGTGATTTTCAACCTTTTTCATCTCATGGCACACATAAACTAACTACTAAAATTCTGCATCACACCAACAAATATATATTTTGCCGATCTGACAAAAAATAGATATAATTTTTGATTCGTTCACACTGGATGGCTATTGTGTTGGCTATTGTCATTTTTATTTGACAGTTTAAGGAAAAAAAAGTCAGTGCCCCCAACTTAATAGCAGGTATTGCATGTTTTAAAAATTCTTGTGACCCTCCAGTGAGCCTGCTGTGACATGCCAGTTGAAAATTGCTGCTGTAGAAAGTGCATATATCAAGCTTCTTAGTAGTTGAAAGATTATTCAGACTTATTGGAAGAAGATTCTTTGTGACATATCCAGAAAAGCCATGATGTACTAGTATTTCTGGTGTGGAGAATGTGGTTCTCTCAGTCAAAGCAGGCCTGGAGCAACGTTCCCTGGAGACTGTGGGATCAATGCTGATTTTCATGCAGGGCCTCATGATTCAGTCCTTAATTATACTTTATTGATCAATTGCTCATTGGCCATTTTCTTCAGACAGCGTTCTTACCATGATGAGATGAGGATAAATGACAGCTTAACAGATTTACAGAACTTTAAAAATACCTTAAAATAAATAAAAGTTGTGACATATGAACAGAAAATTGAAGCACAAAGACTTTTGTTTTGAGGGGATTAAAAATCAATATACAAAGTAAATGCTCTCTGAGGAAAAAAGTAGGTAAAGGTTCCAACCAGAATCTTTAAAAAAATGAATAAAATAATAAATGAAATGCTGGTAGAAAGCATACTTGTTTGGGGAAACTTAGGAAGCATAAGACACAAAAGCAAACAAAAAAAGGCAACAAAATCAAACAAACAGAACAAGGTTTTAGAAGGTGAGAGGTCTACAGAAATATTGCAAATATATTCAAGAAATTCTATAAAATGTTCCAAGTGACAAAAGCCCAATAAAGCTAAATTCAGCAAAATGATGAAGTCTCATCTCTAGCAAGTCCAAGAATAAAAAAATCAAGACCTGAGGGGAGCATGGAGCAGCTACCTCAGGAAGCAGAAAAGCAGAATTAGGAAAACTCTTAGCTGAGAGAACCACTCTAGTTGCAGTTTATTATAAAACTCAGAAAGACCTCAAGGAAACTCTTGTTTATTAAAAAAAAAAAAGGAGTTTGAAGTTTTGAATAATTGCATTAGGCAGCTGAACTAACTGGCGAATCAACGGAGTGAGAAGCTAAAATAAATCAGGAATGACAGATGATATATATCTGCTGGATATAATCTTTGTTAACAATAGCTGGAAAAGACTGAGGCCATTTCCCATCCACACTGAGTGATGAGGTGTCAACCAGGCATGAGCTGGAAGAACAAATAAAGAGTATGAGATTTGCTCTCTGCGTTCAGCAAAGCTCGGCTGGAAATGAATGCAAAACCTTGCAGCACAATGTAGGGATCCTGAAAGCACATAAAGATAGGGCTCCGTGAAAGAAGCTGATTCAGGAAAAGAAAAAACGGGCAAAAAAACAGCTAAAGCAATCAGCCGCAGAGGAGATGAAAACTTACAGGCAGAGAATTCAAGAAATGGGGTGATTGGATGGGCAGGGAAGAATGACAGAAAATCAAAATATCCATAAGCAATTCCTGATTAAAATAAATAAATAAATAAAGCCTATCACTGCTGAAGAACAATGCTTCAAAAACCAGGAACTCTAAAACCAAATCCAGGAAGATTTGATTCCTAAACGGCCTCAAATAAGTGAATAAATCAATCAATGGGCAAACTGCATTGTGCATTAGAATCATATCGTGGGCTTGTTGGAACGAAGATGGCTGAGCCCCAAGGCTGAGTTTCTGATTCAGTAGATCTAGGGTGAAGCCTGAAAATGTGCATTTCAACCGTTCTCTGGTTATGATGATGCCACTGGTCTGAGGATCACACTAAAAACTGTGCATGTTAGAATTGCCTTGGCAACTTTTAGACCCATTCACTCAGGATCTCTGCGTGTGGGGCTCAGGTATTGCTATTTTTTTTTTTTTTTTTTTTTTGCAGCCTCTCAGATGATTTCAACACAACCAAGGCTGAGAACCATTGCAGTGGGCCAAGGGGGTTTTCTCTACCAATGCACTGAAATTGGCAACGTATTACCTCTCATCCCTGATGATGACATTCACCTTTGATGTTTTTCTTTTCTCTAAGAGATTTGTCCAGAAACGAACCAGTCCAATGCATGGGCCTCCACCTAGTCTTAGGGAGTCCTCTGATGTGTCAGTGGAATGGTAACCGCCTCTGTGTTAATTCTGATGAAGCTTCACTGAGAAACTCAAGGAGCCACTTTGATGATAGTTCATGCCTTTAATTCTGGTGCCAGAAGCTGCCACCTCTCCTTCTACCCTCTCCACCTTTCCAGCATGATCTCACCAACAGGAGGAAGCCCATTTGGACTTCTACCTGAAGCCTGGGGAACTCACCTATTTTTCACTCTTCCTTCTACCTCTGTTTTTTGCTGTGCATTTCTTTCCAGACCTAAGTAAATTACCTTACCTTTAACCAGAATAAGAAACTTGCCTTCTGACTCTTAAGGAAGACTTGGACATTCAAGTTTTAAAATATCCAGACTCTCTTGGTCAACAAAGAACGTATTATCTTGTCTCAGATCAATACCTCTATCTTTACCCCCCAAACCAAACCCAAGTGGCTCTTTACCTACAGCTTTTGCAAGCGCTTTTTCAGCTTCAGGTGTATTAACACCCCCTCCACATGTGCATGCACATGCCTGAGCACTCACACACACATGTGCAGACACACATGCACACACCCACACTGCTCACAGCAAAGGACAAGTCATAGGCTTCTATCAGGCTTTCGGTGTAGGACAATGAATGAACTATTTAAACATTTCACTTGACTCAAATCCTTTATTTTTCACTTTTATTGAGGTACACTTAATGCACAACTCTGAAGTACAAAAATTGATGAGTTCTGACAAAATAGAATCAAATAGAACATTTGCATCATCTTAGAAAGTTCTCATGTCTTCTCTCAGTTAGTTCAAAAGGCAACCTCTGTCCTGATCTCCATCACCACATATTAGTTTTGCCTGTTCTTAAACTTCATAGAAATGAAATCACACAGTGTTCTCAGTTGTGTCTGTTTTTTTTGCTCAGCATAATGGTTCTGAGATTCATCCATATTGTTGTGTCTCACAAGTTTATTCTTTTATGTTCCTGAGTATTTATCATTTCATTATTTGAATACAACAGAATTTCTCCATTTTTATGTTGATGGTCATTTGGGTTATTTTCAGATTTTGACTGTTATCAGTCAAGCTTTATAAAGATTCTTGGACAAGTCCTTTTGTGGACTTTGCATTTTTGGGGGGTGCACTTTCTCCCAGGAGGGCTATAGCATAACCATAATGTTGAACTTAATAAAATAATTTTTGAAGTTGATTGTGCCATTTTGCACTCCAAACAGCAATGTATGAGAGGTCCATAGCTCTACAACATCACTGACATTTGGTGTGGCTAGTCTTTTTCATTTTAACCATTCTGGTGGGTTTGAAGTAGTAACATTTATTATTTTTGCAGAATTGTTTTTCAATGCATGCTGACCTGAAATTATCCATATTTCAGCCAAGTTATTTAATTCTGAAGTTTCTATTTAATTTTTTAGAAGTCTTATACAGATGGAAATCATCTTTGAGCTGCAGTCTCTTTCTACTTTATGACCTGACTCACTTATTTTTAATTATTTAGATCATGTAATTTTAAATAATTTGCAATGTTATGGAAAGAAAATAAATGCCCTGTAAATAAAAATAATTTAAATTTAATTAACTATTCTTTCAGAAAAAGAAAGATGGGCTAGAAGAGAAATTAAAACAAAATGAAAATGTTACTTCTTCATTAGACTATTACTAAAATTGTTTTCATTTGTTACTGCTATATATGTTTTGTTTTCCTTCTGTCATTGCATTTTTATTAATTTTGGGCATGATATAAATTTAAAAACATTTTTATAGGTATTCTGCATAACATAATTGCTCAAAATTTTTGAGAAAAATTGGTGTATATAATTTATAGCAGCGATTCTCAAACTTGGGTAAAAATTCATTTTGGTAAAATACAAAGGCCCAGGCCCCCTTTCCTGATTCAAGAAACTTGAGCATGTGTATTCTTTACTAGCTTTTCAGGTGATTCTGAGACACACTCAAGTTAATAATCACTGCTCTAAAAGTATATTCCAGCATGAAAGAAAAGAACATATTAATTATAGTGCAGTTGTCAGCAGTGGCCAACAGGTGGCTCTCTGGATCACAGCACCATTTAGGGAAATGAGTCATTTGCATATCAAGGCATTGCCAAAGAAATAAGTAGTCAATAGAAAGACTACAGTTATTTCTGAAGAATAATTCTCTTTCATGCTTTTTAATGTATGACTCCTAACAAGTCTTCTAGACACACATGTAGAATATGAAAATAAAAAGACTAGAATTTTTTATGTTACCTGTATTTCCTCTTAATAAAAATCCAGTTCTGTCAAGATAAAATGCTCTGTGCATTATACAGCACTTGACTTCAACAGAGGTCAGGAAGTGATTCACTCTGCTCTGGTTTGGGCTCACAAGGATAGGTAGCCTTACAGGTTAACAGTGGGAATTACTTCAAAGATTAAAAAGCTGCCTTGTAGGCTTGGATTTAATTTCAACTGATCAATTGCAGTGATTCTGGCTGCAAAGTTAGCTTGCTTTGAGTTTGCTGAAAAAGAACTTGCTGTTTGAAATTGTACGGAGTGTTCTTTTTGGGTGACAGCTAGGCCTGCACGACTACTTCACGCAAATGCCCCACCCCCACCCAGTCAAGGTGACAGGATTCAAAGCAGGCACTGATTTCCCAGACAGAGTTTAAATGCCCACTTCAGCTTGGAATTGTTCCATGGTCTCACAGTTTCCAAATAAAGGGCTCCAAACAAGCCTGAGGGGTATACTTTTATTCACTGATCATTGGTAAATATTTCCTGAATGCCCACTCTGTGCCAGCTAATGAGTAAGGCCTGAGAGTTAAGACACAAGAGATATCATTTAGACTTGGAGGCAGACAAGAGGTCAACATGCTCTAGTTATGTGATACTCATCACACCTGTATGTGATGGGCGGATGCCTGTTGTTTTCACTGCCACACCCTCGTTGCCCATCACAGTGCCCAGCCCATGGCATCTACTTAATAAATATTTTCTCAATTATGAACAATGAACAGTTACATAATTCAAAGGATGGAATACAACCTTTGGAGAACTTCCTTTGGGTTAGTTTCCTGCCGGGAACCAATTCCAGCATGTCATAATTTCAAGAGTTTCAACAAAAGGTTGATGAGACTTGGGGACTCAACAGAGTTGAGTCACACATGTAGTCACCTGCATCTGGGAATGGCTAAAAGCATTTCTCCAAACCTGAATAGGAAACTGATTGTGGCTGCCAGACAGTTAAAGGGCATCTTAATCTACATGTTATTGCCTCCTACTGGCCAAACACCTGAAAAGCCGTAGGCTAATTCCCCCAAACTGACCATGCTTCTGTACCCTTTGAAACCTAACCCTTTGAAGTGTATTATCTCCACCTTGCCTTAGGACAAATTGAGTTAATAAAAGCAAGGGTCCTAGACAAGGAGGGAGTCTTCAGTTCCTTTAGCTGAAGGTCCTCTGACCCCTAATGCCTTTCAAAATTATATCTTGTCTCTGTACTCTTTATTAGTCTCTGGATTCCTATGTCATCTATGCACAGCCTTTTCCAAATTCCTGAACCCTTCTTGATGCTGGGACAAGAACCTGGCAGTTTCCTTTGATTATGTGTACAGAATAATCTCTACATTTGGGATTTTATAGTGAAACTGACACTCTCCTGCCCACCTTCCTTCACCACTCACTTCTAAGGTATAGGCAATTTACTAAGAACACCTAAGACTCAATACCTGAGGGCTTTTTTCCTGGTCTTATATTTACCCAGTTGCTGCTGGAAGTCCCCTAAGAACAGCCTTCAAACCCTGTGACATCCAGGTGTTGGGGGAAAATGCCCCAGTGTTGTTGCTTTACCAGTGCGATAACTGAAGTTGCTTTACACTGTCTCTAACAGTTCCTCAATGAGATAGAGTTTCTCTAATTGCCCACAGTGGTAACTGGCTAATAAACTAGAGTCTTCCCATTCTCTGCTTCACTTTCCTTTTCCCTGTTGTTGGTTCCTAGAGCAACTCTCAAAGAAAACACTCAAGTCCTTGCCTTGGGGTCTACTACTGGGGGCGGGGGTGGGGGGGGTGGGGACTCAACTTAGCAATAAACATAAGCTGTCCATGTGCAGATAGGTGGAGGTGTGGGAGGAGTGTTGGTGATGTGCACAAACATGGAAGCATGAGGGAATTTGAGACCAAATAGTGAACAATTGATGGAACATAGGCTACATGGGTTGGAAGTGATGATAAGGGATCTTGTGTGCTAAACTAAAAAAATCTGCATTTTTTTAAAGACAGTAGGGATCCACTGAAATATTTTGAAAAGGAGGGAAAGGGAACATTTTATGATCCAGCATAAAGTACAGGCAAATGCAGGTGAGGCTAAAGAGTGAATGAAATAACCCATGACAAGGGGGTACTACTTTTAGAATCTGATAAAAATTACAATCACCTCCACATAAAACTGCGCATAAACACATCCACAATTTTGCAAAGGAATTTACAGGTGTTCACTGACCCACTTTAAAGCATGGCCATGCATCTTAAGGTTTCTAGAAGAGCAGTTAGGAACATCAAACATTGAGTGAGAAGACAAGAGGATTAAGGAATGGAAGCCTTTAGAACAATCACACTGACCTGTAGACGGGAATAAAGAGGGTAGAATAAGAAGCTGTCATTAGGACAGGAAAGGGCTCAGAACTGAGTTTTACAGGGTGTTACGGCCAAAGGTGATCCTGAGTGGGGGTGGGGGGTGGGGGGTGGGGGGTGAAAGGATTGAGAAAAGACAGACAAGAGAATTAAAGCTGGGTCTCGGTGGGATGCTACTCCCTCATGAGGAGACAGCGCCGGAGCCCACAAGCCGTGTCTTTATTTTATAGCAGATGCCATGAGGCAAAGTAGGGGCGTGATCAAGTTGTTTACAGCATTCTCGTGAGTTTCATCCCCACTCAACTACATGCACCTGAACTCTATCACAAGGCACGTGGGGCCACATGTTCGGACCATAGGTTCAAGCTTACAACTACAGCTATTGGCTATGATTGTGCTGGGAGGGCCCTGCCCTCCAGCTGGGACTTGCACGTGGCAATGAGAGGACCCTGTCCTTCCATTAGTCCGAGGCTTGAACCTGGCCAAAACACTGTAGCCGCGCCCCACAATAGGGAAACAACAAAAGATACTCTCGGCTGAGCTACTTTAGATCAGTAGGAGGTGACAGAGAGCATCACTTTCTAGTTCTTCCTTTCGTTGTTCGCACAAACAAGAAAAAATGGCAGTCGTCTGTCAGGACATATTTCATGACAGGAAACACACCAGATGAAATTTAGTTAATAAATGTATTGCTTGGTTCTAACAATGCTAGTTATTTGGTATTTTTTAAGTTGGTTGTCAATATTTTAAAATAAAGAAATTTCTATATTTTCTTGAAAAAAAAAAACCAAAACATGTAGGCCAACAGTCCCAACCAGTTTCCACTGTCTGAGTAGTTGTTGCCCTTGTGGATATTGTACGGGCTCTCCAATTGGCCACAGCTCTTTTACTCACTTACATTACCGGCCTGGCTTCCATAAACCTTTAAATTTTGTGGGGTTTTGTTTGTTTGTTTGTTTATTAAACTGGGGACAGTGAAACAAGGAAGGATTTATAATAGAAGAAGCAACAGGACAGAGCGAAGGCGGGCTGCTTTGGCTCACTGGGAAGTCAGAGAAAAGGCGACCTTTGAGGCAGGTTGGGGGTGGGGGGGTTATCCTGGGATGATTTACCACTGCCCACTGCTCCTCCCGTTGTGGAGACCCTTAGGAGATATGGAAAGCCTGAGAGGAAAGAAAGGCATAGATGTACTCCCTGGAGAGAGAGTGCTAAACTTTTAAATCTTTTAAAAAATATATTTTTTATTGATTTCAGAGAGGAAGGGAGAGGGAGAGAGAGAAACATCAATGATGAGAGAGGATCACTGATTGGCTGCCTCCTGCATACGCCCTAATGAGGATCATGCCCACAACCTAGGCATGTACCCTTGACCAGAATCAAACCCTGGACCCTTTAGTCCATAGGCTGACGCTTTATCCACTAAGCCAGTGGTTCTCAACCTTCTGGCCCTTTAAATACAGTTCCTCATGTTGTGACCCAACCATAAAATTATTTTCATTGCTACTTCATAACTGTAATGTTGCTACCGTTATGAATCGTAATATAAATATCTGATATGCAGGATGGTCTTAGGCGACCCCTGTGAAAGGGTCATTCCACCGCCAAAGGGGTCGTGACCCACAGGTTGAGAACCGCTGCACTAAGCCAAATCAGCTACAGCCTCTTGTTCCCTTTTAATCTCCGCTTCATTTTCAGACCACATAACATTGGGAGCAAGTTCACATTTTAAGGGGACTAAGAGGAATGAGGGTTAGGTAGTTAGGAATATCAACCTTTTGACCAAATAAATATCAAGATTATCCTGTCTGTTGCAGCTCTCATCTGAGATATACTTGCACATCTGCAGGCACACCCACACTCCCATGCACACTCAGTTAGTACTCCCTTAGTCACATTCTCTTCTCCAAGTTGGTTTAACCAGGTACAGTCCCATTTGAGGAAAGAAGCAATTGGACTCCTCATGGAATAATATCACATTCACAGTAGAAAGGAAATAATAAAAAAAGCAAACCAGTTATTGTCCAGTTGGGATTGTTGGATACCAGATGCTCAGGCAAGTCCACAGAGAGTTTTCAAATTGTCAGGAATAATGTAGAACCTTTTCTGAACTGTATCAATCTTTGTCACCAAAATAGGTGTTTGTTCCAAACTAAAAACATGCCGACAGCCCTAGCTAGGAAACAAAATTTTCTTGATGGGCTCTCTTACGTGTTTTCAGGTAACAACCCCAATCTTGGCAACATGGGTTCCCCCACTGCTCTTGAATTTTCTCCACTAAACATATCACTACATAACTCAATTGTTTGTTTATTATTTGTCCTATCTCCATATCTCCCCTCCACATATCCACAAGGATACAGACACCATGATGTTAGACATATTGTCTATTTTGTTCACCTCTCTGTCCTCAGCAACTAACTGGTTCCTAGTATATCATCGGTGTTTAATAAATGTTTGCCAAATGAATGCACAAGTGATAATGGCAACTTCAAGTGTATGAATTGCAAATGAGAGTTGAGTGCAAGAACACCAATAAATAAAATAAGGATATTGAAAAGCATTTCCAATATTCAAGAAATATCTTTACCACATTTTTTAATTATTTAGGGGAGTGCCAATATTCTATCTGCTGGATCTACAAGGAACCCTATGAAAGGCTATTTTAATACATAAAATATATAGGTTTTCTTCCCCTTTTCAATAGAGAGTTTATTCATGCTGCCAAACTAAGCATAAAATATGATGTGCATGTCAAGTGATTAGACACTGAGGGTAGGGAGAAGATATGAAATTGTGTAGGATGAAATCCCAGCAATATCTCTTATCAGCTGTGAGATGTGCCTCACTTAGGGTAAGGCCAGGGTGAGAGGGAGAGAAAATCCAAAATGTCTGAAATAGTACATATTAATTTCTCTCTCATGTGCTCAAAGTGCCACTTCAAGGTCACCAGGGACCCAGGCTCTTCCTACTTTGGGCTCCAGCATGCTAATGTGTAGCTTTTGTCCTCAAGTTCACCTTGTGGTCCAAGTTGGCTGCCACAGCTTAAAACCATTGGAGCAGTGGTTCTCAACCTTCCTAATGCCACAACCCTTTAATACAGTTCCTCATGTTGTGGTGACTTCCAATTTCATTGTTACAAATTGAACATAATTAAAGCATAGTGATTAATCACAAAAACAATATGTAATTATATATGTGTTTTCCGATGGTCTTAGGCGACCCCTGTGAAAGGGTCGTTCGACCCCCAAAGGAGTCGCGACCCACAGGTTGAGAACCGCTGCATTGGAGGATCATCAAGGCCTAAATAAGGAAGGAAGTCAGAAGGGTCACAGTGCTTATTTCTTTGTTGTTGTTGTTGTTGTTGTTTTTTGTTAATCCTCACACCAGGATATTTTTTTTACATTGTGGTTTTTTTTTTAGGGAGAGTGATTTTTTTTTTTTAAGGGAGAAAAACATTGATTGGTTGCCTCCTGCACACGCTGTGACCAGGGCTGGGGATCAAACCTGCAACCCAGGTACATGCCTTTGACTGGGAAACAAGCCCGAGACCCTTTGGTCCTTGGCCGACACTGTCACCAGTGAGCCACACTGGCCAGGACAACAAGTGCTTATTTCAAAAATGCTTCTCCCCTCATACTCTCAGCTCTGTTTATGCATCTTCGAGTTCTATACTACACTTACACTTAAATTTCATTGGAGATGCATCAGTCACATGCATACCTAGCTTCAGAGGGGAGGCTGAGAAAGGCAATTTTTTTTTTATTGAACTACATTGCCACCCAAAATGGAATTTTGGTTGTACTGCAAGAGAAGAAATGGAGAACAGATATTGGGTGGCAACTTGTAGTCTTTGACATGCCTCAGGTAAATTCTTTATCTCTTTAAGCCTCTGTTTTCTCATCTGTGAGACAGGAGTAAAAGAATTGTCAAGAGCACTGCATAACATAATGGATATAAATTCTGTGGCACAATGCCTGACAAATAGTAAATATTTTATATAGTTGTTATTGTTATTATTACCATCCTTGACCTCCAAGAGTGTAGCATTTTCTAGGGGAAACAAGTCAAGCATGGGAAATACATAAATGATAGTGAAATTCAGTAGAGGAAGGTGTCTTTAAATCAATAGGGCAGGTGAGTATTACAGATATGAGCAGGGAGCGTGGGGTTGGAGGATTTTAGCTGTGCCCTGTGAAGAAAGCAGGGTATAAAAGGGAGAGAAATTAGGCGCCCTGAAATTTCTTCAAAAGTGTTTTTTCAAAAAGCCTTTTTATGCTTGTACAGTAGTCCTCCCTTATCTGTGGGGGATAGATTGAAAGACCCTCAGAGGATGCCTAAAACCACAAATAGTACAAGACCCTCAGAGGATTCCTAAAACCACAAATAGTACCAATCCTATATATATATTATGGTTTTTTTCCATACATACATACACTTTATGAATTTTCGTTGGTATAACCAGGTTGCCAGCATCACCACTCTTGTGTTTGGGGGACATTATTAACTAAAATAAGGGTCCCTTGAACACAGGCACGACAATATGGTGACAATCAATCTAATAACTGAGATGGCTAATAAGTGACTAATGGTAGAGTAGCATCTACAGCATGGAGAAGCTGGACAAAGGGAGGTACTGTATACATCCTGGGCAGGAGGGAGTGAGTTGGTCTGAGATTTCTTCCACTACTTGGAACAGTTCGAAACTTATGAATTGCTTATTTCTTGAATTTCCATTTAACATTTTCAGACTTTGGTGGACTTTAGGTAGTTGAAACTGCAGAAAGTGAAACTGCAGATAAAGCGGGGGCTGGGGTGGGGGGGAGGCTACTGTAATTCAGTTTGCTGAAGACAATTAATATGTTGCTATTGATGGGAGTCACATCTTCATTCCAAGCCAGTTAGCAGCCACTCTGTGGTGGGTAGGGAGGAAAGTACTGTTTTGCTATGTGGGTTTCTCTCTGATTTATTTCGCTCTGTAGAAGGCAGGAAAAAAAAGAGACAGTGAAGATTTACCGAAATGGGGAATTTCTTTATGGAAGGCAGCCAGGGGAATAACTCCTATAATTAAGAACCCATAACAAACAGCTGTGAGAGACTCTTACTCTGGTAAATGATTTACGTAGAGCTAGACCAGTGTTGCTCATGTGGTTCAGGGACCAGCAGCATCAGCATCACTGGATGGGTTGTGGGAAGTGCAGATTCTCGGGCTCCACCCCACTCCTGAATTAGAATCTACATTTTATCAGGATCACCTGAAAATCTGTATGATCTGTTTGAGAATCACTGGTATACAACACACTCCTGCTCTCAAGAAGTTAATATTTGGGGAGAAATAAAATATAAACCCATTAAAATGAATAAAACAGTAAATGCACAGAACATTTCCAGTGATTCCAGGAGAACAAGAGGCTTGTAATAAACCTATCTGAATATTAAAACTGTGTGCCAACCTGAGAGAATCTCATGAGGAACAGTTACTGTTTTCCTAATATTCCTTTCTTTTCCTGAGAACGGCACCATCTCCCTCTGGTAACTTCTGGCTCTCAATCCATCCACATTGTCCTCGTATCATCATGAAAGAAAGTCTTTTATCTTAAGTTAGCCAACACTGTTCATTAACACAGGGAGGTTGCACATACAAGGAGGAGCCTGTTTTTTGAAGAATACTCATTAATTATAGAATTGCCAGGTCTTTGTTGGTGGCTTCTGCTTGCTTTGTTAGCATTGTCTTTGTGATGTTCTGCACACTCCTTGTCCCTGTCCCAGCTCCACATGCACATTTTGAAAACTCAAAATGTTGAATTATCACTGTTAGAGATCATACCTACACCCAAAACTTACTAGTAATTCAAAGAAAGAAGGACGTCACCAGTCACAGGTGAAACATTCATTTCTTGGTAAATCAGAGACTGTGAGACACAGACCCCTCAAAAGACCATCTTTCCCCTTATTTAAATGAATTTTGTTTTCATATTTAACAGAGAAGATTCTTTCTGAGCAATGTATGTGGAAACACCACTCACAAATATATCCACTCCCATTTTAGGAAAGCCCATTTTATACTCTGGTAATTACAGTCTACAGTACAACTATTCATTATTCAGCTTTCTATGACCTAGAAATCCACAAATTCCAGTTTTGTGTACAGTAAGTAATTGAGAGAGACCAGGCATATTCCATGAAAAAAATTTATAGGTAAGAACTCCTTGGTATCATTTTACCAATAAACGCCAGTAGTGTGTTTACCAAGTGGTCTTCTCTTCAGGTCATTACTACATTTACATGGAGATTTTGACTGAATTCATTATTTCTAGACTAGAGGCCTGGTGCACAAATTCGTGCACCAGTGGGGTCCCTTGGCCTGGCCTGCGGGATCAGGCCAAAACTGGCTCTCCAACAGCCCTTGAGGGGTCACAATCCGGGACAAGGAACTCCACTGGTGCACGATTGGGGCCCGGGAGGGATGCGGGAGGTTGGCCAGCTAGGGAGGAACCGCGGGAGGGCTCCAGGGGGTGTCCAGCCCATCTCGCTCAATCCCAATTGGCCGGACCCCAGCAGCAAGCTAACCTACTGGTTGGAGCATCTGCCCCCCTGGTGGTCAGTGCACGTCATAGTGAGTGGTTGAGTGGCCTTAGCATATCCTTAGCATATTACGCTTTGATTGGTTGAACAGATGACCAGATGACCAAACACTTAGCATAGTACGCTTTTATTATATAGGATATCTTTGCTAAGAAGGGAATGGTTACTGGCATGCTGTTGTTATTTGCCCCCTAAGAAACCTGCTAGAACTCCTATAATTTTCATTTATCACTCTTAGTTTTGTTACTAATCTAACCCAGAAATCTGCAAGCTTTCTTAACACCATTCTCTCCTTTCTATCTTTATCCAATAAATCACTATGACCTACATCCTATATCACTTTTGAACCCATTTTTTTTCATTGTCACCATAGTTCCAGCCTTTATAATCTCTCAGCTAAATGTGATAAGCCAGATCTCTTGGTCTATCTGTCCACTTCTTAATCTCTTCTACCTCCAATTTACTATCAAAATGGTTTCCAGAGTGATCTTTCTAAAATATACATCTGTTAAGCTGTTCAGCAGCTTCAATGATTCCTGTCTGGCTAGCTCTTGCTGCACTATAAACCACCAAAGACTAAGGGTTTCAATACAACAGTAATTAATTTTTATAGCTTGTGAGGCTAGATATGTGCTAATTTCAGATGGGCTTTTTAATGCACCTGTGGGTCAGTAGGGGTGCTGTTCTAGGCTAGTTTAGGTGAGGTAGCTTAGCTGGAGCAACTTTATTCCACGTGTCTCTCAATCCCCTCCTAGGACCAGCCAGACTGACCTGAGCATCTCTTTATGGCAATGGTAGCAGCAAAAAAACACAAGCTCCAATGTGCAAATCCATTGCACACCCCTGTTGGCGTATGCCCCCTATTTTCCCAGAGTTAAGGGATATTAACAGGTCATGTCAAATATATAGACACGGAAAAGTAAAATTGGGGCTAATATGCAGTATACCATAGCTCCTACCTCCCAAAGGACAAAACCCAGGCGTGATCCTTGTGTAGCCACTAAACATGGGAGCTTTGTGATCCCCATGTTTTCCTCCCAGGTGTTTGACTGTTCCATCCTCAGAGTCGCTCTTGTCGCTGACCAGTTGTATATGTCTAGTTCTTAGCACTCACTGTGGTAGTGTGTTTACAGCTTGGTCTTTTCAATAAGACTAGGAACTCCTTGAGAGCATTATGTTCCTTCGCTTTCATGTCTCCTGGTTCTGAAGTTGTTTTAAAAATCTTTGTTGAACTGAATTGAATTGAGTAGAAATGAAAGTACATCTCCTAGAATCTGAACACATTTTGTGTTGTATACGATGTTCTTAGCAGTTCTGAGAAATTCAACCAGGTGTCTGAGGAGTTGAGAAAATACCTGGGAAGTGGTTTCCAGTCCCTGAGAAGTTGACTTATAAGAGAAAGGCAGCCCCACCGGTTTGAATCAGTGATTGAATGTCGATCTATGAACCAGGAGGTCACTATTTGATTTCGAGTCAGGACACATGCCCAGGCTTCAGGCTCAATCCCTGGTAGGGAGCATGCAGGAGGCAGCCAATCAATGATTCACTCTCATCATTGATGCTTCTATCTCTCTCTCCCTCTGCCTGAAATCAATAAAAGCGAGAAAGAAGAGACTTGGATATCAGGCAGTTTGTATGTCAGGGAACAACATGAGTTTCAATAGCAGAACTCAGGTGCAAATTGGGAACCTGCCTTAGGAAAAAAAATTTCAGGGGCCTAGTACCATTCAGGAACAGGAAGGATTTCATCCTAAGCACCAGGGAATTCTGAACATTTCAAATCTCTCCTTTCTGAGGTCAAAGGTGGTTCTAAAGGACTCAAAGTGGAGTCAAATGACCCCATCTTGAGAAGAGGAGGCAAGTGGAGAAAGCATATTGACCATTTTCTGGCAATTCTTAGAGCCATGGTATTTATTAACCTTGTCACCAATAGCATGTGGTCCAGTGCCAGGATATAAGATAAGAATCACAAAGTAATAAAGATATTTGACTGGCTTCTGAATGAATCCCTGGTTGGCCTAGGGGTGAAATATTATCTATATGACATAGTTTGCCAATTCAGTGATAGAGAAAAGAGAAATAAGAAACCCACAATGAAATACTATGCAGCTGTAAAAAAAGAAGGACTTTTATCCTTTGCAACAGCATGGATGGACCTCGAGAGTATTATACTAAGTGAAATGAGCCAGTCAGAGTAAGACAGATACCACTTGGTCTTACTAGTATGTGGAATATAATGAACAAAATAAACTGATGAACAAACTAGAACCGGAAGCATGGATACATGGCCAGTGTCCAAGGGGAGGGGGTGGGGGTGTCTGGATAAAGAAGGTGAAGGGATTACCTAAAGATCAGACATGCATACCCATGGACATGGACAATAGTTTGGGGAAGGCCAAGGGAGGGGGAAGCAGGGGTGAGTAGAGGTGAGGAAAGTGTGGGGAAAAGGAGGACACCTGCAACTCCATCAACATTAAAAATATGTTTTTTCAGATTCAAAAAGAGGGAGCGAGAGATAAGGGAGGAGAGGAGAGAAGAGGGGAGGGGAGGGGAGGGGAGGAGAGAAGAGGAGAGAAGAGGAGAGAAGAGGGGAGGGGAGGAGAGAAGAGGAGAGAAGAGCAGAGAAGAGGGGAGGGGAGGAGAGAAGAGGAGAGAAGAGGAGAGAAGAGGGGAGGGGAGAAGAGGGGAGGGGAGGAGAGAAGAGGAGAGAAGAGGGGAGGGGAGAAGAGGGGAGGGGAGGAGAGAAGAGGAGAGAAGAGGAGAGAAGAGGGGAGGGGAGAAGAGGTGAGGGGAGGAGAGAAGAGGAGAGAAGAGGGGAGGGGAGAAGAGGGGAGGGGAGGAGAGAAGAGGAGTGAAGAGGGGAGGGGAGAAGAGGGGAGGGGAGGAGAGAAGAGGAGAGAAGAGGGGAGGAGAGAAGAGGAGAGAAGAGGGGAGGGGAGGAGAGAAGAGCAGAGAAGAGGGGAGGGAGGAGAGAAGAGGAGAGAAGAGGGGAGGGGAGGAGAGGAGAGGAGACGGAAGAAGAGGAGAGAGGAAGAAAAGTGGGAGGAGCGGAGAGACAGAAACAGAGAGAAAAGACCCACTACCCCCCACCAACCCACTGCCACCTCCTTAACATTAAATTTTTTTTAATAAAAAAAGAACCTACAATGAAAAAAATTTACACACACACACACCTCTAAAGAATTTTGATGAGATGACATATGGTAATATGGCCAGCTGGGCTTCCTGAATAATATGTACAAAAAAGAGGAAATAAATTAAAGAGCTTATCAAACTCCCTTTAAATGGTCTAACTTAATTAGTATTATAAAAATATAAAATCGAGTCTCAATAGGAGAGGAAAATGCCAATGCTGATAATTTCTCATAATTAAAATAAAACAAATATGGCTATTGAAATCTGCTTATTCAGTCAGTGGATGGGAAAATAGAGTGAGTACCAGATTTTTTTATGGGTGAGGACTACTAGTGGCACTCAGAGTCTCTACTCACATGCAATTGGCCAGAACTCATCACATGACTGCAGCCAGCCTACAGGGAGGCAGTGGGATGTAACAAGAACAAAAAAGAGAGAACATGGATACAGGGGAGCACTTGTGGTTTTGGCCACCGGTACGTTTCTATTTATCTGCCTTCATAAATTAGGAGACCATTTCCAGAGCATGATCATCACAGGAATTAGCAAGCCCACATGTATGTACATGACTGCCCCGCATCCTCCATCATGACACCTCCTCCTCTGGCCCATTTATGCAGGGCCACATGGGTTTAAAGGTATGGGGGATCAAGGAACATAGCAACATGGTAGGGGGAGTAGTTGTTTTACTCTTTTTCACTTTAATTTACAGAGGACTGCAGAAGGCCCTTTATGTGTATATACTAGGCGAAGGAATAGAAGAAAAAATAGCCAAATCCCCCTAAAACAAAGGGCTCTTTTCACAAGGCTGAGCAATCTCTCGAGTAACAAGTATTTGGAAGAATAAGGGACACAATGAATGTGTGCTTTCTCAACATTCTCGGGCAGAGCTCTCTGAAAACAGTCTTGAGCTATTTTCAACCCTTGTTGCTTAACGTTTTTAGAACTATCATTTTGTCCCAAAGTAATGAAAAAATATTCAACAAAATAATGCAAACTATATCATCGTATCTGAGTGTCATTATATTTAAAGCTAAATTGTATTATTCTTTCTTTCTCTCTTTCTTTCTTAATCTTCATCTGAAGATATTTTCTTTTCTATTGATTTTTTAGAGAGAGTGGAAGGAAGGGGGAGAGAGAGAGAGAGTAACATCATTGTGAGAGAGACACATCAATTGGTTGCCCCACAGGCACACCAACTGGGACTGGGGTCGAACCTGCAACACAGGTACATGCCCTTGACCGGGAATCAAACCCAAGAACCTTAGAGCATAGGGTCAATGCTCTAGGACTGAGACACACTGGCAAGGGCCAGGCTTCTTTCTTAACAATAGGAGATGAAAGGGACAAAAGTTTACCTTTTACTTTGTTGTGTCCCACTATGTGCCAGACCAGAGAAGAGTCACTCCTAAGCTTCTCAAAGATGCCAGTGCCTCCCCTCAACTGTGCATGTCTTCTTGCCTTGGACAATGGCATTTCCTCCAGGCACTGTGGGTTTGTGTTCTGATACTCTAGGACCATTCTGGCATGCCAGTATCTCTGTTCCTTCTGAATCCTTCCCTCACAATTTGCCATGGTATTTCTGGCACCTCTACTTCATGTAATGTAGGCTCTTGCAGGCCATTACTTTTTCCATTAAAGCTAAATTTCAAGTTCAAATCTATTGATACTGTTAACATTGTTATTAAATAACAGGAAAGGAGTAAAGGGAAGACTAAAAAATAGAGGCATGCCATTTATACAGCTTTTTATACACGCCATTTATACAGGAAGCTGCAGGTTAACACTCTCCAGGTCTATGCCCTGCAGATCGATGGGGGATGGGACTGGACCATAGACACATGCCCAGTGAGGCCTGGGTGACATGGGAAGATACTTATCTGTCAGTCACACCTAGGGAAAAAGTCAGTGGCCAGAATAGGCGTGGCCACTGCAAGCATGGGAAGATTTAATATTCAAACTCCTGAACAAAGGGAGTTTTCTCTCTTGCTCTCTTACTCACCGGGCTCCTGGCTCTCCTGTTGCAGGAGACTCGCTCCCCTGCATTCACCCACAAGGCCCACAACTGATGAACTAAATGTACCCTAATGCTACATCCGACCCAGTTCCACCATGGAACGGAAACTGTGGACACTGGCCCTCCTTTCGGCTCCACTGGATCCCCAGCTGAACTCTTTCAGGACTGGATGAAGAGACATGAGTCTTTGCAGCCTGAGCAATATCATTCCACACCAATAAAATACCACTCTTTCTCCCATGCAAGTATAAGAAAATTCCTTTTCTAAAGATATTGTAAGAGCCCCACTCCCACTAGTGATGGAGGAATCCCACCAACACAAACCTTCAGCAACACTATGACCCACCTGCCTAGTTTTTTGAAAAATTACGTCAAGGAAAACATTTATTTAGAGTGGCATTATTTTCATATACAAAATAATAACATAAAAGCACATATGGTCCAGAAAACTGTTGTTAGTGGGGGGCAAATGTAGGTTTACTATACAGTTGTGAATACCTGAAACAGAGTTTATTCTTGTATTATTGATTAATTATTGTATTTTTTCCATATGAACAACTGTAAACCTACTTTTACCCCTCTCTGTATATTTTCACCATTTCCCTTTGAGGTAGGTATTATTATTTTTATTTTAAAAATAATAAAATCATCCCCTCAGAGATGTTAAGTAATTTGTCCAGGATCACACAGCTAATAGGGTAATTATTCAATGCCAGAAAGTCTTGTTCCAAAGTCTGTGCTCTTAACCAATTCAAATATTAGCTTGCTCCTCCACTCCCACCAAGATTTGAAATTAGTTAAGCACGACAGAGAAGTTTTGGTTTAAAGAAGATACTTTACACACTCCTTTACTTTAAAAAATATTTTATTCCATAAAGTTATAATATTTGAGCATACACAAAATGTACTAGGTAATATTTTCAGATACAAATAACCAAATTCTGCCCTGGCCAGTTTGGCTCACTCTGTTTGGACTAATTAAAATGTTTGTATCATCCATATGGGACATTCTATGAAAAATACACTTAGATTTTTACTTTATTCTTGGTAAACAAATCAACATCTGTTATCCCAACCAGGCAAGTTTAGCCAGCCATGATGCTTCACAACGAATATGTTCAGAAATACATTTATTGTGGAGGCTTTGGAGAACTGGAGCAAGCAGCTGGTCACACCTAATAAGGCTCTCCTTTTCCCTACCTACTCCCAGTAAAAAATTCTCTTCCAAAGAATCATACAGATGAACACAAAAAATAAAATATTAAAATTATGGAAAAGTCAGGAGACACTAAGATCACATATATGAGATCTGGCTTTCCTAGATCTGATTTGAACAGATCCATTGTTTATTTGATGCAGTGTTCAGCAAGATCATTGGGAGATACAATCTGAATCCTTAAGAAAAGTCAGTCCTTCTCTTAGGACTGACTAAAGATAAACAATTATATCATGAGACAGTGAAGGGCCTCATATATGTCTGATTGAATTTCCCTTCAGGTGGGCCTGATTAGACACGCGCCGTGTCATAGTTAATAAACACTAGTACATAAGCTAAATGAGGACAGGGGTTATGGTTTATTCTGGGAAGGAACACAGGAAACACAAAGGGCACCAGAACACTTTTGGGGGTGATGGCTATGTTAGCTGACTTGATTATGGTGCTTGTTTCCTGGTGTATACCTATATCAAAATTTACTAAATTATACACTTTAAATATGGACCATTTGTTGTACATCATTTATATCTCAAATAAAGCCATGGATTTTTGAAAAGTGAGGTTAATCTTGGTAACCTCATAGCTAAACAACTTCCAGCAGGAGAGGTATTTTCCTTTGGTAACTCCTCTGCACCCAGGCCTCTAGAGAAAAAGCAAACTTCCTTTTGCAGATATCTAATGAGTGCTCAATATTGACCCAGGCATTGAAAATAAAGAGGACATTTTAAATATAAAGGATCATATGTTAGAATCAGAAACAAAATCCAGCTATCTGCAGAATACATGAGACAGATCTGAAACAGAATAACAAAAAAGTAGGGCAAAAGAATAAGATAGGTAATGCTGATCTTAATTGAAAATCAGAGATCACAGTCTTGCTATCTTCTAAAGTTGAAACTACAGACAAAAGTACTAGATAGGAAGAAGGTTATTTTCTGGCATGAGAACATGAGGAGCTGAGGAGCTCTATGGACCTGCTCTCCAGGGAAATTGGTAAAAATTACACACGCACACATACATATTTATTTATATTATACTAGAGGCCCAATGCACGAAATTCGTGCAAGAGTAGGCCTTCCTTCCCCCAGCTGTGGCATCATCTTCCCTCTGGCACCCAGGACCCGGGCTTCCCTCGCAGCCCTGGCTTTGTCTGGAAGGTCAACCGGTCTAATTAGCATATTACACTTTTATTATTATAGATATCTTTAAAAATACATTGTAAGAGGATAGGCAAAGGTAGGTTTACAGTTGTGAGTACATGAAACAGTTTATTCTTGTATTATTATGTATTACCTATTGTATTATTTATTTGTATTACAACTGTACATATTATATATGTACACCAAGTTTATATATATTTATATATATATGTAAACCTTTAATGTCTCTAGAAGTGGTAAGGGCACACAGCAATAAATGCCTATTCAAGAAAGTCTACCAAAATTCAGTAAGAACAAGGACCATTCTCTCTTCAGAGCCTAGGTTCTTTAGGTAACGGATTAGGTGGCTGGTATATTTTAAACGATGCCCATCATTTTATTATGGATATAAAGGAGACCCTACACAAGTTTTCTATTAGCTAAAATTATGAAGAAGGCAACTCTTTTTTTTTTAATCCTCACTTGAGAATATGTTTTTTTAATTGATTTTTAGAGAGAGAGAGGGAGAAAAAACCCAAAGCATTGATGTGAGAAACATCAATTGGTTGCCTTCCACATGCGCGTTACCTGGGATCAAACCCACAACATTTCAAACCCACAAACCATCCTGAAGTGGGGTTTGAAGTACCCTGGGCTCATTATTCTTATGAGTAATATAAATAATATCCAAATAAAGTAGACAAGTGTGTCCAATAAGACTTAAAAAGTGGAGGGTCAGCAGTGAGCAGTGTCAGGAGCACATTGGATAAAATAAGTGGGGATTAGAAAGCAGGAGGTGGGAGAACAAACTAGGGCAGGAGAGGTACGTGGTCTGGCCATAAAAATCCATAAATGAGTTTCTCCATGTGCAGTGCATTTTTACTGTTTCCTAGTGTGTATCTGTGTGATGGATATGTGCTCACTTGAAAGGCCTGGAATAGGCTGAAGTATGATAAAATGTCACATGATCACATAACTCAAATATAGGGAAAAATAAAGTAATCAATACTGGAGGGAGTTCAGATAATGTAGCAGAGGGATAAATGCCTCTGACTGGCTCAGTCTCATGGCTCAGTCGGTAGGCGTATCATCCAGTATACCAAAAAGGTTGCGGGTTCGATTCCTGGTCAAGGCACATACCTGTGTTAAGGAGAACTGGAAAGATTTTATGCTGGATAGATTTCATGAAGAAAGTAATCATTGTATTAGGCTTTCCTATGCTCAAGAATGGAAATGTGAATATTGGAGAAAGGGCAAAAAAGGCACCATAGGCAGTGGAAGATGCATGAGCAAAGGCGCGGAGGTAAGAAAGTTGAAGGCATGCTAGAGAAAGAGCAAGCTGTTAAATTTTCAGGAGAGTGTAGGTTGCACAAGCAGTAGCACTGAGCTAAAAGTGTGATAAGCAAGGACAAGGACGAGTTCACAGGTGACTGAGATTTTGAGGCTGGGCAATGGGGTGATAATGGAGTCTCTTAGAGCAGAACTCCTCAAGTGAAAGAATTTAGAGAAAGAAAGCAAAGGGCTAAGGACAGAAGAACACTTTAGAATAAACTCCTAAAGGTTTTTTTTTTAAAGACTTAAGATGAAAGTCTCTGAATCAGCAGATCCAAAAAAAGCAATGGAGATTTTCAAGAAGTACTGAATGAAAAGAAGAGAAATTGCAAAGTGCTGACTGGCACTCCCTCAATAAGCATTCAGTCATCACCTCTGAAGTGACTGGAGCTGTGCCATGAGCTGGATATGAAGAATTATAAGCCAGAGTTCTTACATGCAGTTTATTCTAAAGCAAGAGGGATTAACAAATAAATGGGGAGGAGGAAGTGGAGGTTTTACTCTCCAGAGAAGCACTTAGAGACTCTGAGAAATAAGATGCTGAAAAGCAGGTGGATTTTCAATCTAGAAGACATTTAAGCAGGTGTCCAGTCAGGAGAATAAAGCCATGATGAAAAAAAGCTTACCGTGCAAGAGAAGGGTAGGAGAAAAACAATTGATGGAGGGAGAAGAAGGGATGGTTAGCAGGACAGGGAGGCTTGGAGGGAAAGAAAGGTGGGTTAATGCAGAAATTCCTATGGTGAAGAAAGTGAAAATGGAGAGAGCTCAAATCAAGTGACTGAAATTAATCAAGTTGGGCATTAAATCATCTTCAAAGATGGAGGAGGCAAAGATGGCAGCCCAAGAGAGTGGGAAGTTTTGGCAGAGGATCTCTGAGGAATGTCTTCAAAGATTGTGCTAGATTTTAATCCATCAATCACCAAGTATTTATGCAGCACCTAGGCTATGCCCAATGATGTATGAGATATTATATTTCAAACTTCCAGAGTGCTGGCAATTGCTACCAAATTGGCAATATCAGCAAATGTTGTAAAATGTGTTCTCTATAGAAGTCACTAATACAAATAAGGCATAACTTAGGATTTAGGGTCCTAGGGCACCCAACTTGCTCTCTCTTTCCAAATCATCAGCAGGTTCTGCAGGTTTACCAAAGCATTGGAAGCTACATTTGAGCATTTTAAGTCAACATTATTCATAGCACTACTTCATTGTAACCTGTATTTTGTATGCTTGACTATGAGTCCATATCCTTAGCTTTTCATTGCAGCTTTCATGGAATCATTCATTGCCGGGAGCCGGTCCATTCTTGCTGTTTCAAGGGACCTGGCATATATAGCATACTGTTCTTAATATGTTTGCTCCCTTTAGCGCCATGTGTTTTAACCAAGGTCACCTCTCCAAGAAAGGTTGTTTCCCCAGGTGGGGATTTTTCCCTGAGGTTAGGGAGGGGATAAAACCCCTTAATTAAGTGCCAGGTGGGTAGTTAAGCTACATAATCTTTACTCCCTGGAATGGAGATAAGAAATGCCCTAACCTTTGTAATAGAATTGACAGGATTAAAATCGGCTGGTATAAATACGAATGTAACAAGACAATAAACATCAGATCCTCATCAGATCCTAACCAGAACCTAGCCAGAGAACATGGCAAAAGATCCTGGACAGAACCTGGCTACAGAACTTCACTGGAGAACCTAGACAGAACATGGCAAAAGAACCTGGATAGAACCTGGCTAAAGAACCTGGTGACTGAACCTGGCTGGAGAACCTGGAGAACCTGGCTGGAGAACTTAGCGAGAGAACATGGCACCAGAACTTGGTTGGAGATCCAAACCAGAACTTGGTTGGAGATCCAAACCAGAACTTGGTTGGAGTTCCTAACCAGAACTTCACTGGAGATCCTGGAGGGAGAACCTCGCTATGCTGATGAACTGAAACCAGTTTCCATGTCATTCATTCTTCGCCGACTCCGTCCACACCTTTGGGGATCCCTGGACCCGTTGGGGTTGGACCCCAACAATTCATGGCTTTATACTTAATAAAATATTGTCTAATAAAAAAGATGTAAAGTTATGCATGTGGAGTGTCACAGAAAGTACCCATCTTAAATAGAAGTTCAAGGAATGCATGGATCCACATTTACTTAAGATTTGTCAAAAAGAAATTGAAAAATGGGCCAGGAATTGAAAAAGGAAAAAGCATCAAGATAGAGAAAATATGTTTAGAGAAATAGTGAATTTGAAATACTTGAAGAAATTCAAGAGCAACATCCCTTTAGCATTCATCTTTACACTGCACTCTGATGTCCTCCTGAGAAAGCCTAAGGCTTTCTCTTACTTCCAGAGCATTATTGGCTAAAGTACAGGAGTGCCATGAATTCATGTCCCTGGGAGAGTCCTTCAATCAATAATGGATAGAATTTGGTCTATAAATATTTCAGATTCCTCATCCCCAGATGGGACAATTCAGAGACATGTTCTAACACATCTTTCAGCAGGATGAGCCTCAATTTCCCACAATGATAACCTCTCCATCAACAGGTAATGGATTCCTTCCATTCCCTTTCTCACCTCCTTCTTGACTCATTTTCTACATTTGCTTCCCCAAAATAATGACTTGCAGTCAAATCCTTGCCTAAGGTCAGCTTCCAGTGGAACTGAGCCTAACACAGAGAAACCAACTTCTGTGCAAAAGAGAAAAAAATAAAACTCATTAACATAGACTAGCTTCCTTATAAATCTAGTCTATATCCATTTAAACCGCCATCTACCCAATTCTCTAAAATAAATACCTAACGTTTATCTTTGGTATCCCCTCTTCCTCACATCTTATATTCAAATCATCAGCAGGTTCTGCAGGTTTACCTTCTAAATATATCTCACATCTACTTCTCTTCAGCTCTGTTTGCGCAAGGTTACATGAGTCTTTATAATCTTGTTGAATGAATAAAACTAAATCTGGCCCTTTTGGTCACCATAAAAAAGAAGTTTCAAAAGAAAGGTTAAGGGTCTTGGTGAAGTGAATGGGTGTCAACTTGAAATAAGCTACTTGGAAGAATGGGAAAGAGAGTAGATACAGATATTTTTGGTAAGGTTTGGAGGGAACTAACTGGTTAATAGGCTGACATATTTGGCAAGTCCATATGTAAGGTGAAGCTGGAAGTCAAGGAAATAGGAACAATGCAACTAATATTAAAGATGAAGACAAAAGCTGATGAAAACATGAGATATAGCAAAGAAGTAAAAAATATTAGCTAGGTCCTGAAGACTACTGTAAATATAGATCTGGGGTCTATGACAATTAAGATTTGGGAAAGGAGATAATTGCAAAGAGGTAAAACCAAGTATCTTTATATTTAATGTATGATAACTAATGTATTATGCAAGTGAGTTTCATTTGTTTCATTTGGCATAATTCACTTAAGAAAAATTATTGTTGCTGCTCATTAACTTACATTTATTTTCAAGGATCCTGCAAATGAGCCTTTAATGAATTGCTCCAGAATCTGTCCAAACACAAAGTTGTGCTAGCTGGTCTCTTCTTGTTTTCAAAATATTGGAAAGGCAAGTACTGAGAATATTTAAGAAACCTTCCCCCCAGTATGGGAATGCACAGCCATAACAAACCTGGAGCTAAAGCACAAGGAAAAAAAGTGATCTTTCAGATCTGTTACAAAGAGCACCCTTGTCTGATTATGATGGAATAGCTCATGTCACGTGGTATTACACCATCTGCTGTCCTTCCTCAAATGTCCAGGTGGATTCCATTTCTGGTCTCTAGAAAGATGGTACCAATCAATAGGAAAAAGCTGTCTTTGATTATCCATCACAATCACCCCAGGGGAATTGAAATTTTTTTTTTTTTTTTTTTGGTTTCTACTCATTCTTGTCAAGAGACTCAGGTTTTAATTTTAACCATGAAGTCTGCTTCTAAATTTATGAGCAATAACAATACCAATGGTTTCTTTTTCCTTGGGGTTATTTCTTATGGTGATAGAAAGGCCTAGCTTGGAAATGTTTCTCCTATTCTTTTTCAATATCTTTTACTTAGTTTTCCAAGGAATTATTTATACTTCCAGCAATTATGGGACTTTAAAATACTTATGTTAGTATGGCTTTAAGAGTACCTCAGATTCAGGAGTCAAATAAAAAGGCTTGAGTTGAAAAACCCTCTGGTGAGAAATAAAAATTTATTTAAAAAATTTATGTTTGAGGATTTCTCCAAATGCTCATAGTATTTATATCATCTATTTTTCCAACTGCTTAAAGTTCTATGACCATCTCTATAACTTGCTAGTATCAAAAGGAAAGGACTCCCTGTAATATCCCAATTTTTATACATTCACAGACTCTCTCTCTCTGTCTCTCTCTCCTTGAAATAGGTCCATGCTGTTTGCATATTGCATTTTGATTTAACATATTTTATAAGTTGATAAGATTCTTACCTCAGTATAAATTTACGAAGGGTGTAAGGAAAACATTGGTTTTTCTCTTAAGTCCAAATAACTACTGGTTACAAGCTAACACTTTCTACTAGAGGTTATTTATGTTTTCAATTTTTAAAAATTCACATTGAATATTTTTGAATTTGTGAAGAAAAAAGTGACAGTTGTTTCAAAATCTCTTTCCCCACTTCTTCTCCATTTTGGTTGGTCATGTGGCCACTTGGAATAAAGGCCCTTTTTTCAGGCTCCCTTGCAGCTAAGTCTCGTCATGTGATCAAGTTCTGGGCAATATGGTATAAGCAGAGGTAGAGTGTGCAACTTCTGATAAGTGCATGGTGTCTCTTTTTCAAAACTTCCTCCTTCCTCTAGGCAGCAGTGAGAGACTGGAGTGGCTGGAGCCCCAGCAGCCATGCTGGGCAATAAGATTACTTTGGGAATAGAAGCTGTGCCTAACAGGGCAGCAAGATAGCAATAGACTAGGTCTCTTTGACCATAGAGCACCATGTTAATTATGGAATGATTGACTTTTTGAATCAGAATTCTTGAATGTGAGCACAAAATAAATTTATATTTTTATAGCATTATTTGGGGATTTTCTATTACTCATAGTCTATTATATATATTTAAAAAATTAGATAGTGTCCTATTAATAAAAGATTCTAGCAGATGTTATTCCCAACAAAGATATAAGTAGTGATATGTACAATTGTAATGGAAATTTTAAAGAAAAATAATTAGTCAGGTCTTTTTTTACCCTTACATGAGGATATGTTTATTTATTATTTTTAGACAGATACAAAGAGAGAGAGAAACATTGATGTGAGAAACATTTATCAGTTGCATCCCATATGCACCCTGATTGGGGATTGAAGCCACAACCTAGGTATGTGCCTTGACAGGGAGTCGAAATTGCAACCTTTTGGTATATAGGACAATGTTCCAACCAACTGAGCCACCTGGCCAGGGCAGGCAAGATCTTTTTACATAAAGAAAAGACCCACAGAGAAGAAAGTTTTGTGCATAGTTATTTTATCTTTTAAAATTTCTTTTTTAAAGATCCTCTTTAGAGTTCAATTTAATGAAATTGAACTTATATGTAACTAAGCATCAAAAAAATCTTACTTCCAACTGCTAGAACCTCTGATTTTTTTGCTGAGCACTTAATCTAACAATGGAACCTGCTCTTGCTGAGGATGGGACAGGCTGGATGTGTTAAGGAATTAAAAAGCATCCCTAACTCAAGACCACCCCTGAACCAATGACTGAAAGATCACTTATAAACATCCCAGCTCCTTTGCCCTATCTGATGGATTAACTCAAAGGCATTTGTCTACACTGGTTCCCAGCATCTCCCACTAGGATTAAAGTCCTATCCAGAGTAGTACCAGCTTGATAATACAACCTTTATTGGCTTTCTGCTTTTCCTTCCCTCACTTACTCATTCTCCTTTCATTGTTTTCTGAGTTCACATCCTAAATAAACTACTGCACATGAATCCCTATCTCAGAGTCTGCTTCTGGGGTACTGGAACTAAGACATAATATTTACATACCATGTGAGTGGGCAGGGGAATGATATAATAACATGACATAATTGCAAAGTAGGCCAAGGAGTGTTTTTCCTCTCTTTTTCTTTCAGTCCTCGATGGTAGAGCAGAGCAAGGCATTAACACATCCAAAAAAAAAAAAAGGTTAGTAAATAATGTACTTGGAAAATACAATCTAAAACATTGGGAAGAGTATGTTCCTACATCCTTTAAATAATTAAGATGAATTGGCTCAGGGTAAAAGCAAGCTACATTAATCTCTTTAGAAATAGTATAAACAGGAATCATTGTGCTTATTATTTCCCCCCAGTAACTAAAAAGTGTGCAGCTGTATAGCAGTTATTTAATAAATATTTGTTGAGTAAAAGTATGTTTGAGAGAGAAATAGAGTAAAGTTAGCAGATCAGCTAATCACACTATTAGGAAAGGCAAGCTGGCAGTGGAGTTAGTGAAGAATTAGCAATACATCTATATATATTAAACCCTAATATGCAAATAGCCAGAACAGCAGAACAACCAAACAACCGGTCGCTATGATGTATGCTGACCACCAGGGGGTGTGTGCGAAACCTGGTAGGTGTTGGCAGCAGGCGGCAGAGTGTGGAACATGGTGGGTGTCGACTGTGGTGGAATGGTGGAGCAGGTGAGTGGGGGTGCCAGACCAAGGCAGGGCGCCGGTCACTATTATCAGGGTGAGCCTCTGGTGGTTACTGAAAATTCTTTGCTCCTGCTCTCCATAGTCCTCCCTGGCACTTGCACCCGCTGCTGGTGCCCAGCACATGTCCCGATCACTAGGCGCCATCAGTGAGTGCTAGTAGAGGTTGCTGGCCCTGATTGCCCCTGAGGGCTTCTCCACCTCCCCCTGCTTCTGAGGGGTGATCAGGGCAGCAGCCACCACTTGCACCCGCTGCTGGTGCCAGCCTCAATCACTGCAGGCAGGGGACTGGGACCCATGGTGGGAGGGGGTGCTGAGGATGGGACGAGACCCGCCCCTGTGCCCACCACAGCATCCCAGCCCACAGTTCCTTTCAAGGTGCACAGATTCGTGCACTGGGCCCCTAGGAACCCAATAAAGGACTTCAATTTAGAGTATGAAAAAATTATAAATCAATTGCAAACCACAAATCCATAGAAAAAATGGCCCTGAAGAATTTCACATGTTATATCTAAATGGACAATAAAGACTTGACAATATGTTTGACTTTGTTAGTCACCAGAGTAATGAAAACTAAAACCATAATGTAATGCCATATTTTTTTCACTGGATTGTTTTAAAATAAAAAGAGAGACAATACCAAGTATTGGCAAATAACGTGGAACAACTGGGATTTCCATACCTTCTGGTGGAAGGACAAATTTTTACAACCAGTTTGAAAATTCTCTGGCAATATTTACTGAAGCTCAACATTTACATTCCCTTTGATGCAAAATTTCCACTTGTGCATATATAACCAGCTGAAGTGCAATACACACATTCACCAAAAATCATGGATCAAAATACACATAGCAATAATATTGACAATAATCCCAGACTTGGAGCAACCCAGATGTGCATCTACAGAGGAATGAAAACGTAAATTGTGGGGTAGTCAGGGGATTATTTTACAGTAATGAAAATGAATGAACTACAACTGCCCACACAACATGCATGACTCTCACAAAAGTAATATTTGAGGGAAAGAAGTCACATATCAAAGAGTACAAACTTAAGGTTCCAAATTTTTCTATGCTGCTAGAAGTCAGGATGGTAGCTATTTCTGGAAGACATACTAATTTTAAAGAAGCAAGAGGGGGACTACAGTGGTGCTAGTTTTTGCAGCTGTCACACAACCACTAACCAGTTTGAGGATTTTCTGGGAGGACTAACACCATTTACCTTGAAGTTTTAGTTATGGTTAATATTTATTGCAGCAAAGGTGAGAGTGCAGGAATAACAGAAAAAAAGATAATAGGCAAAGACTAGGGAGGTCAAATGCAGGCTCTCTTGTCCTTCCTCTGCAAGGAATTCATGGATGCATCTTCTCCAGCTGTGAAGTGCAAGGACGTGTATGAGATGCCCATGCCCAGGAAAGTCAGCTTGAGTTTTGGGGTCCAAAGTTTCTAAGTGCAGTTTATCACATGCTAGCCATATGACTAGCCATGGTGTGAATCCCAAACCAGACCTGGGGTGCACATTATGAACCTTTATATTTACTTTAACATGCTGGCAACCTGATTTATTTTGACTCATTGCTTTGGGAAAATAAACTAGTATCTCTACCCAGTCACTATGTGAACATTCCAGTGTTTTAGTTCTCAGAGTTGACCAGGGATCATTACCATGGCTACTGAGATAAATGAAAACTGAGTAAAACAGACCAGCTTCATTAACTCTGTTCTCACTAGTAATGTTATCTTTCTTACTCTGGGACTGGTTATATTTATTTTGTGTTTATGTATAAATATTATACTTCAAAGTTTAAAAAAATTAGACAGTTAGCTATCCAGAGCCATCAATTAGAGCTCAGTTGAGAAAATAAATACTTTTCCCCGCATTCTTGTAAGATTACTGAAACCCTGGGAAGTTATCAAAATAACATTAGGAAGCTATTAGGGGAATAACAAAAAGAGGGGTAACTCTAAATCTAAATAGATGTCAAGAGAATGAGAAGGTTCATGATGTTGAGTTTTAGAATATGTTTAAGTAGGCATATAATAATAAATTTGTAAAGAATTGCATTTGGATGTTTTGGCTATTCTTTAATGTGTTTGAAGTGATCAAAATAACCAAATTTAGAAAAAAATTGTAATTTAGATACATTTTAATGGGAATTTAATTAGTTGCACTAGCTGGGTTCCCCAAGAATCAGACTCTGAGCCAGAGTTTAGTGTTTGGGATGTGTATTAAAGAGTGCCATTGGGACACAACATCTAAGGACGAAAGGGAGGGAAGTAGGAGAGGGCAGGGGAAGAAAGTGAGAGTAATGCAGACCCAATGAAGCCTTAGTCAGCCCCAGGGAGTTTGGGATCTAGAATGGTCCTCCAGAGTTGCACCAAATTGGGCTGATGTCTGGGTCTTAATATCCTCACATTGATCAGTCAGTCATTGTATGTGAGCTGCCCTGGGAAGAACTGTGGCCTGGGACAGGGCAGCTCTCTGTGGCTGAGGCAATCCCTGAAGGTGCTTAGAGCTGCAGGTCTTCTGCCAACCACATTCCCAGGAGCTGGCCAACAAGTTCTTCTTGGAAGGCGGAGCTGGGTGGTGCATCACAGTGTTCGCCACATCAAATTGGTGCTTTAGAATCACCCAGGGGCCTTCGAAGACCCAGATTTCACTCTGGGTAGAAATGGAATAAAACCAGACACTTTTATTATAAATACATTTCCAACATGATTTTAATGCATAAACGTTTAATAACTTTTTTTTTTTTTTTTTTTTTTTTTTTAGATATTCACTTAAAACCCTTGTGTAAAGACTCTGGCCTAGGCCTATGTCCTTTGCTTGTAGAACAACCCTCCTGCTTCAAAGTTCCTTCCTTTGATACTCACAATAACTTCATGAAAAATAGCAGAACTGACATCTGTATTTTGAAGATAAGAAAACTAGCTTAGAAAGCATAAGTGACATGCCCAAGGTCATATAATTGCTAAATATTACTCAGGCTAAAATTTGCCCATTCTCTCTCTCTCTCTCTCTCTCTCTCTCTCTTATTCTCTCATATTTAAAATTTACTATTGCATAAGTCATATTGTTCTTAAAGTGAAATGAATGGCTTCATCATCCTTCAAAACTTTTCTAATGTTCTATTAGTGGCTCTTCTTATAAAAATAAAGTTTGTCCCTGTTGTAAAAATAGACTTCCCACTATATTTTATCAAGCATGTATGATCACATGGTGCTGGCTTTGATGCTGGCAACGGCTTTTGCTTTAATTCACAATACCAGATACTTAAAAGAAACTGCAATACAGTCTCATCTGTTTTTGTTTTTGTTTTCTGAATAAATACTTTCTGGATATTTGCAAGATAGTTGGGTTTTCAAGAAAAAGGAGAGCTTATTAAATAGGTAACTGAGGCTCTAGGTGGCTTCATTGAGGATGCATCCTAATATCTAAAAAGCCAGGCGCTGTCACGACCGAAACAACTGGACGGTCGAACGAACAGCAGGCTGCGTGGGGAAACAAGGCCGGCAGGGGGTTAGTGAGGGATGACCAAATGACTGAACAACAGGCTGCATGGGGTGACCAGGCCAGCGGGGGGGGGGGGGGGGAGGCATTTAGGGGTGACCAGGTCGGCACAGGGGGGCAGTTGGAGGCGACCAGGTCGGCAGGGAGAGCAGTAAGGGGCAACCAGGCTGGTGGGGGGGGGGGGGGAGGTGCAGTTAGGGGCAATCAGGCCGGCATGGGGAGCAGTAAGGGGTGACCAGGTCGGCAGGGGGGAGTGCAGTTAGGGGCAATCAGGCAGGCAGGCAGGTGAGCAGTTAGGAGCCAGCAGTCCCGGATTGTGAGAGGGATGTCCAACATCCCCTGAGGGGTCTCAGATTGGAGAGGGTGCAGGCTAGGCTGAGGGGACCCCTCCCATGCACGAATTTCATGCATCAGGCCCCTAGTTTTAAATAAAAAAGCAAATTAAAATGAAGATGGGTGGTTTTAACTGGCAAAGAAACTTTGTTTGTTTGTTTGTTTTGTGAACATGTGGTGTCTTCTTCAAATCTGATTACCTCTCTGATTCTGTCTAACCCACTAAGTCTGTGCAAAGCAAAGAGGGGTGGCCAATAATCCCTCCGGAAGAATCCATGCTGCTCTCCAAGCTGACAGCTTTACTCAAGGACAAGTGAGCCACAGCCTTTCATCTATCACATGAACAGGGCCCAGGGACCATGACTGAGTTGTTGTAAATACAGTAATGGTGGATGAGTGTGTACTCCATTTCCCATCTTCAACCTCAATATTAAATGACGGTGTGCAAATGAATTGAGAGGTAGCCTTTATATAGTGGTGTTGATGATGAGATTTTTCTTCTTACAGAAAAAATCTGGCACAGATATTCATCAGCATACTGGGATTTCAGTGGAATAGAAGTAATTATACACACTTGTATATAAGCAACTTACACAAGCCAAAGGCCTTAATTGCTTGGCTGGCATGCCTTGTACTTTCTGAGTATATATTATATGTAAACAGTGAATATTTTCATTTCCAAAATCTGGCATCTCATTCAAAATTCTTAAGCTTGCTTGTTCTGGAGTGAAGTTCAACCTCAATCATTCAAGGGGATTTCATACAAATTTCACTAAACCCGTGACCTTCAAGGTACATAGGTTTCCCTTTCAGAAAAAGGATAGAGCTCACTAAATTGGATAATTTACTGTTACTTAAGGCTACTGGCCCTTACAGCCCAATTCTACAGAACTTCAGCTGTTCTTTTTCACCAATAGAAATCCTCCTTTTCTGCACTGACTTGTAATGTCACCATTATTATATGAGACTAGAGGCCCAGTGCATGAATTTGTGCACCAGTGGGGTCCCTCAGCCTGGCCTGCGGGATTGGGCCAAAACCAGCTCTCCAACATCCCCCAAGGGGTCCCGGATTGCAAGAGGGCACAGGTCAGGTTGAGGGGCCGTGGAGGGACGTGGAAGGTTGGCCAGCCGGGGAGGGACCAGGGGAGGGCTCCAGGGCATGTCCAGCCTGTCTAGCTCAGTCCTGATCCGCCAGACCCCAACAACAAGCTAACCTACCAGTCGGAGCGTCTGCCCCCTGGTGGTCAGTGCACGTCATAGTGACTGGTCGACTGTCTGCCTCCTGGTGGTCAGTGCATGTCATAGCGAGTGGTTGAGCGGCCTTAGCATATCATTAGCATATTACCCTTTGATTGGTTGAACTGAAGACCAGGCACTTAGCATATTAGGCTTTTATTATATAGGATATAGGATTCCTTTATAGATTTGTGTCATTTCTGACCTCTTCTGTTGATGTCTGTTTATTTCATGTGTTGGTAACAAAATGTTTTAATTTCTATTTCCTTCAGGCCGGGGGTGGGGGGGTGGGGGAAGAGGACTTCCATGAGTATTTGTCAATGTGGAAGCTATTGCTCTATTATCTTCTCCAGCAGCCTCCTGGTTTTCCATATAATCATCTCTCTCATCTTTGTAGTCGCTTCTTCCTCCATCCACTCCTTTCATATTGGTGTTTGCCTGAGTTCCATGCTTTGACCATTCTCACTTGATATGGATTTCTTAACTAGGTTTTCAGCTGAAATCCAACCTGGTATGCCCTCCACACTTCCTTATTGAGCCTCAGGCTTAATCTTCTTACTGATTCCTTGACTGAGCCCCGGGGGCTTTCTCAGGCCCTATTAAAACTGTTGAGCCATACATTTCCTACGCCAAACCCATTCTTTCTCTTCCATTAACTATCTCTGCTAATAGCACTACCATCTATGAAGTAGACCCACTCAACTGCTTGTAAACCATCCCAATTACTTGTTATCCTTATCACCGACATCCATTTGGATGCAACATCCTCCTGATTCTACTTTTTTGATGCCTGTCAAATCTAGTTTCTTCTTCCCACCCTTACTTCCACTGCCACATTTGAGCCTTTGATTGTGCTTCTCAGAGCTACACCGATAGCTCCCTACCTGGAGTCTTGCTTGATTCCAATGCATTGTTGGGAGAATAATATTTTACAGATATAAACCTAAGTAGGTCATGCTGAAACTATTGCAGTATGTCTCCATGACCTCCATGATGGAATCTCAAGTACCAAATTTCAACTGGCATCAAAAGTCCTTCACCATCCAACCCCTTCCTAGCTCTCCAGACACACTGACTCTGCCCCAGTTTATCTGGCACTGTATTGGACAATGTAGCATGGAATAGTTCCATTATCACAGAAAGTTCTGTTGGACAGCACTGATTTAGGAAATGCTCAGTAAGTGTTGGTAAGATAAAAACATATGAATTATTTTTTAATTGAAATTTTTATTGTGGTGGTAATAGATTCACATGTAATTGTAAAAAATAATACAGAGAGATGAGTCTACCCCTTTATCTAGTTTTTCCCATTATCTTGCAAACCTATAGTACAGCGGTTCTCAACCTGTGGGTTGCGACCCCTTTTGGGGTCGAGCGACCCTTTCACAGGGGTCGCCTAAGACCATCAGAAAACACATATATAATTACATATTGTTTTTGTGATTAATCACTATTCTTTAATTATGTTCAATTTGTAACAATGAAAATACATCCTGCATATCAGATATTTACATTACGATTCATAACAGTAGCAAAATTACAGTTATGAAGTAGCAACGAAAATAATTTTATGGTTGGGGGTCACCACAACATGAGGAACTGTATTAAAGGGTCTCGGCATTAGGAAGGTTGAGAACCACTGCTATAGTACAATATCATAACCAGGATATTGACATTGATACAAATCACTAATATTATTCAGATATCTCTGGTTTTACTTGTACTCCTTTCTCTGTATATGTATATTTAGTAAATAATAAGAATATGTTCATGCATTCACCACCATAGTCAAGATACTGCCATCAAGACATTTCCATAAGCAGAAGAATCCCTCTTTTGCCCTTTCAAAGTCACACCCACTTCCTTCTGTATCTTTCACCTGTTCCCTTAACCCCGTAACCACAAATCTATTCTGCATTCTAAAATGTTGTCATTTAAGCCCGGCCAGCATGGCTCAGGGGTTGAGCATCAACCTATGAATCAGGAGGTCACGGTTCGATTCCTGGTCCGGGCATATGCTCAGGTTGCAGTGTGGGTGTGCAGGAAGCAGCTAATCAATGATTCTCTCCCATCATTGATATTTCTATCTCTCTCCCTCTCCCTTCTTCTCTGAAATCAATAAAAATATATTAAAAAATAAAAATAAAATTTTGTCATTTCTAAAATGTTATATAAATGGTATAAAGCACTATGTAACCTCCAGGATTGCACTTTCCCCATCAGTATAATTCTCTGGAGACTCATGCAGTTTAATGCATGTATCAATAATCTGTTTCTTTTTGTTGATTTTATTATTCCATGTTATGTGTGTCCAGAGTTTGTTTAACCATGCACCTCTTGAAGAATATCTAGACTCTTTCTAGACTTCGGCTATTATAAGTCAAGCTGCTATGACCATTCTTATACAGGTTTCTGAATGTGACTTTTCATTTCTCTCTGATAAATGCCCAGGAGAGCAATTATTGGGTCATATGGTAATCACATATTAAGTTTTATAAGAAATTTACCAAACTGTTTTCCAAAATGGCTGTACCATTGTTTATACCCACCAGCAACATATGAATTATATGGTTTCTCCTCATAGTCACCAGAATTTTGTGTTGTCACTTTTATTTTATTCAGTCTGATCGGTACATAGTGATATTTCATTGTAGTTTTAATTTAAAGTTTCCTAATATCTAATAACATTGAACATTTTTCCTCTACTTACTTGCCATTGGTATATCTTCTTCAGTGAAATGTCTGTTCTTGTCTCTTGACCATTTTATAATTGGATTTTAAAATTCTAATTGTTCATTTTGTTAACTGTTGAGTTTTGAATATTCTTTATATATTCTAGATGTAAAAAATATGCTTTGCAAACATTATCCCCACAGTCTGTAGCTTGTTTGTTCATCCTCTTCACGTGGGCATTAACAGAGAGTACATTTTAAATTTTGATGGGGTTTAATTTATCAATCTTTACGTTTATAGATTATGGTTTGGGTGTCAAGTCTAAGAACTCTTCCAAAAACCTAGATTTGAAGATCATCTTCTATGTTTTATTATTTTTTGTTGAATTTATTGGAGTGACATTCATTGATAAAATTATATAGGTTTCAGGTGTGCAATATTATAATACATCATTTGTATATTATACTGTGTGTTCATCATCCCAAGTGAAGTCTCCTTCCATCACTATTTATCCCCCTACAACCTCTTCTACCTCTCCTCACTTCTCCTCCCCTCTGGTAATCACCATACTGTTGTCTCTGTTTATGAGGCCTCTTTTTTTCTTAGTCCCATTACCTTTTCTACCTAGTCCCATAATCTCCCTCCACTCTGACAGTTGTCCGTCTGGTTTTTGTAGAAGTGAGTCTGTTTCTAATTTGTTTGTTAGTTTATTTTGCTCATTAGATTCCACATATCAGTTAAGTCATATGCTATTGTATTTCTCTGACTGGCTTATTTCATTTAGCATAGTGGTCTCCAGGTCCATCCATACTGTCACAAAGGGTAAGATTTCCATCTTTTTTTTTTTTTTTTTTTTTTACAGCCAAGTAGAATTCCATTGTGTACATGTACCAAAGCCGTTTTATCCACTCATCTACTGATGGACACAGGCTGCTACCCAATATTGGCCATTGTAAATAATGATGCAATGAACATAAGGGTGCATATATTCTTTCAATTTAGTGTTTTGGGCTTTTTTGAATAAATTCCCAGAAGTGGAATCTCTGGGTCATAAAGCAGATCCATTTTTAATTTTTGAGGTAACTCCATATTGCTTTCTACAGTGTCTGCTCCATTCTGCATTCCCACCAACAGTGCACAATGGTTCCCTTTTCTCCACATCCTCACCAGCACTTGTTACTTGTTGATTTATTGATGATGGCCATTCTGATGGGTGTGAAGTGATATCTCATTGTGGTTTTAATTTGCATTTCTCTGATGATTAGTGTTGTTGAGCATCTTTTCATATGTATGTCCTCTTTGGAGAAGTGTCAGGTCCTTTGCCCATTTTTAAATTGGATTATTTGTGTGTGTGTTTTTGAGTTAAGTTTTATAAGTTGTTTATAAATATTGTATATTAACCCCTTATCAAATTTATAATTGGCAAATATATTCTCTTGGGAAAGTGGGGGAATAGCCCTCACCCCAAAGCTACACAACTCAGCTACCGACACCCCATGAGTCTTCCCAATCCTCTACACCAAGCCAAGGCAGCTGACTCCTCACCAAGGTACAAGCTCTGCAGGGTGGGGTGAGAGGGAACCCATAGGGAGGCGTTATTGCTTTCTCCCAGGCTGATGTGGTATGAAGGAGATTGCTCCACCCAAGAAAGATGGTGCCTGAGGTATGGGAAAATGACTCAGTACAGGGATCCTGATGGCTATCCCTTCAGCTCTTTCCCCCAAGCCACAAACCCCAGACTTTCCTCGGGTGACTCTAGACTGGTCTGCCCTCCTTTTGCCAGAGCCCAGGACAAGTGACTATGAATGAAATGTTCTGTGTTGGCTCTTTAATAGGGTGCCTATGCCACTAGCAGACTCCTGTATCTCCAGGATGGACAGAATCTTGCTGATTTTTACAGCTAGATGTTGAGAGCTCACTCTTCCCAGGAGGAAGCCCCCTGCAGCTGAGGTATCCCTCCAGAACCTCAGCTGCCCACCTGTGGGAGTGGGGCCAGCCCTTTTCATGTCTCTGTCCTTCCTACCAGTCTAGATGTGGCTTCTTCTGTAGATTCTTCCTTATAAGACTCCTCTTCAGCTAGTAACTAGTTGTAATTCCAGTTTGGTCCTGGGAGGAAGTTTCATCTGTTCTGCTGCCATGTTCGATCTTTTATGTCTTTTTCTAAGAGTTTCATACTTTTACTTTAGGTCCATGATCCATTTTGAGTTAATTTTTGTAACACTCAGCTTGCTTTTGCAACCATAACAACTATCAATCTCCAGAACTTTTTGCTTATCCCAAACTGAATCTCTGTACCAATTAAACAATAATTTCCATTCCCCTTACTTCTCTTGGCCCCTGGTAAACACTATTCTACTTTCTGTCTCCATGAATTTGCCTATTCTATATATCTTGTATAAGTGAAACCACACAATATTCGTTCTTTTGAGTGTAGCTTACTTTACTTAGCATAATGTGCCTCCACATTGTAGTATTTATCAGAATTTCATTTTCAAGGCTGAATAATATTCTATTGTCTGTATATACTATATTTTATTTATCCATTCATCTGTCAATGAACCTTTGGATTGTTTCAAACTTTTGACAACTTTAAACAAAGCTACTGTAATTATTAGTGTGAAAGTATCAGTTTAATTCCCACTTTCAATTCTTTAATTATATACTGACAAGTAGAACTGCTGGGTCCTATGGTAATTCTATGTTTAATTTTTTGTAGAATTACCATACTATTTCCATAGTGGCTAAACCATTTTACATTCTCACTGGCAGTACACAAGGATTCTAATTTCTCCACATTCTTGCCAAACACTTCTCTTTTCATATACAGTGGGGCCTTGACTTACGAGTGTCCCGACTAACGAGTTTTTTGAGATACCAGCTGTCTCTGACCGATTTTTTGCATTGAGTTGACAGAGTAATTTGAGTTAATGAGCTCCTTAAACCGAGCTCGGTCTCGGAACGAATTAAACTCGTAAGTCAAGGCCCCACTGTATACAACTCCATCCCAATGGGTGCGGGGTGACATCTCACTGTGGTTTTGATTTGCATTTCCCTAATTAGTGATACTGACCATGTTTTCATGTGCTTTTTGGCCATCTGCATATATTCTTTGGACAACTGTTTATTCTAGTTCTTTGCTCATTTTTAGATTGGATTTTTTGTTTTTTGTTGTTAAATTTTAGTTCTTTATATATTCTGCATATCAACCTCTTATCAGATATCATTTGCAAATATTTCTTTCATTCTGTGAGGTTTCTTTTCACTCTGTTGATTGTATCCTTTGCACAGATTTTAATGTTTATGTAGTCCAATTTATCTAATTTTTCTTTTGTTCTCTGTGATTTGGACATCATAAACTGGAAATCATTGCCATATCCAACCTCATGATGATTTTGCCCTGTTTTCTTCTAAGATTTTTGTAGTTTTAGCATTTATGTTTCTTTTACCCAGGTAAAATTAATTCCTGTATTTGGAGTAAGGTAAAGTCCAACTTCATTCTTTTATAGATGGATATCCAGTTTTCCCAACAATATTTGGGAAATGTTCTTTATATCTTGGCACCCCTGTAAAAAATCATTTGACATATATGTGAGGATTTTTTTTATGGGCTCTCTATTTTGTTCCATTGGTTTTTATTTTTTATTTATTTATTTCTTTTTCTTTTTAAAAAAATATTTTATTGATTTTTTACAGAGAGGAAGGGAGAGGGATAGAGAGTTAGAAACATCAATGAGCGAGAAACATCAATCAGCTGCCTCCTGCACGCCCCCTACAGGGGATGTGCCTACAGCCAAGTAACGTGCCCTTGACCGGAATCGAACCTGGGACCCTTGAGTCTGCAGGCCAACACTCTACTCACTGAGCCAAACCGGTTAGGGCATGTTCCATTGGTTTTTATGTCTGTATTTATGCCAGTAACACATATTTGTTTGTTTGTTTAATATATTTTTATTGATTTCAGAGAGGAAGGGAGAAAGATAGAAACGTCAATAATGAGAGAGAATCATTGATTAGCTGCCTTCAGCACACCCCATACTGGGGATTCAGCCAGCAACCCAGGCATATGCTCTGACCGGGAATCAAACCATGACCTTCTAGTTCATAGGTCGACGCTTAACCACTGAGCCATGCCAGCCAGGCCCAGTAACACATGTTTTGATTACTGTAGGTTTGTAGTAAGTTTGAAATCAGGAAATTTGAGTCCTTAAGCTTTGTTCTTTTTGAAAATGGTTTTGGCTCTTTGGGTCCTTTGAGATGCCTTATGAATTTCATGATAGTTTTTTTTCCTGTTTCTGTAAAAAAGCCCCCAAAACAAAAAACAACAACAACAAGAAAATGCACACACAAACCCCCACATCTTTAGATTATTATGGATTGCATTGGTAGTACTGACATCTTAATAATAGTAAGTCTTTCAGTTCATGAACAGAGAAAGTTTTTTAATTTGTGTATGTCTTCTTTAATTCCTTTCAACAGAGTTTTGTACTTTTCAGCATATAAGTCTTTCACCACTTTGTTAAATTAATTCCTAAGTATTTTATTATTTTTATACTATTTAAAATGAAATTGTTTACCTAATTTCTTTTTTGGGTTTTTCATTGTTAGTGTATAGAAATACAACTGATTTTTTTGTGTTAAATTTATTCCTGCAATCTTGTTGAATTCATCTATTCTAACTTTTTTTTAAAAAATGTGGAATCCTTAGGGGTTTCTACATAGAAAATCACATTTTCTGCAAAGAGAGATTTCTGCGTCTTTAATTTGCTTATCTTTATTTCTTTTTCTTGTCTAATTATTCTCACTAGAATGTCCAATGCTGTGTAGAACAGGAGGGCAAAAGTGGGGATCCTCACCTTGTTCCTAATCTTAGAGAAAAAGATCTCAATCATTCACTATTGAATATGTTGTTAGTTGTGGGAAGGTTCATTTTTGTATATCCAATTTTTTTAGCACCATTTGTTGAAAAAGCTAGTCTTTGTCCATTGAATTGTTGTTGTTTTTTACCTTTGTTCTCATCAGTTGGTCATATTTTTATGAGTCCATTTCTAGGTTCTCTATTCAATTTCATTGATCTATGTGTCTATTCCTCTGCAAATACCACATTTTTCTGATTACTCTAGCTGTAGAAAAAGTCTTACTATTGGAAAGAGTAATTCTTCCTACCTTATTCTTCTTTATCAAATTGTCTAGCTATTCTAGAGCCCATGCCTTTCCATATAAATGCTCCAATAAATTTGACTAGAATTTTTATAGAAATTCTAGTAAACATTTATATAACTTTTGGGGAAATTTCTATTTTATTATACTAAGTCTCCTAATTCATGAACACAAGTATGTCTCCCCATTTCAGGTCTTCTTTGATTTATTTAGTTGTTATCTTATAATTTACAACATATAGATCATGTACATGTTCCATTAACTGTATACCTAAATATTTCATATTGTTTGGAGCAAATGTAAGTGGTATTGTGTTTTACATTTTATTTTCTGAATGTATGTATCTTGTATTCTACAAGCTTGCTCAGTTATTAGTTTTAGGAATTATTTTTTGTAGATATTTTAGCATTTTCTATGTAGACAATAATGTCATTTACAAATAGAGACAGTTTTATTTATTCCTTTTCAATCAAATATATTTTATTTGTTTTTCTTGCTTCATTGCACTGGCTAGAATTTCTAATACTATGTTGAATACGATATTGGAAACAGACATGCTTGCCTTGTTCCACATCCTAGAGGAAGAGCATTCAGTCTTTCACTATTAAGCTTTATGTTAGCTGGGTTTTTTGTAGACCTTTTAAGTCAAATTTTATAATTCCTCCCTAATCTTTTCTTGCTCAGAGTTTTAAATCAGAGATGTATTAGATTTGTCATGATTTTTTTCTGCATAAATTGATATAATCCTATTTTTCTTTCTGAGTTTGTTAATATAGTAGATTATATTAACTGATTTTTAAAATATTAAACCAGCCCTATATTAATGCGGTAAATTTCACATGAGCATCATGTATAATTCTTTTTATACATTGTAAGATTTAGTTTGGTAAATCTTTTTTGAAGATTTTTTGCATCTAGGTTCAAAAGACCTATTTGCCTGTAGTTTTCTCCTCCCCTACTGTGCTTGTTTAGTGTTACTATCAGGGTAATACCAGCCTCGTAAAATAAGTTAGAAAGTACTCCTTTTCTATTTTCTAGGGGAGATTGTGTAAAAGAGGCAAACTCAGGAGCTTCTGGGTGAAATCTGAAATTGGTCCCTGTACAAGGAGGGAAAGGAGAGACCAAAGAAAGATGCAGACGAATCCACTGACTGGTGTCAAAGTTAATAAGCAAGGGAGCTTACATACGAGGCTTGTCTTGGGCAGTCACAAGACGGATCGATCTCTGCACACACCCTCCCGAATCTTAAAAGTGTATCTAGAGGCCTTAACTGGGTCCAGATGGTCTCAACAATATCTTACTCTTTCAAGGTTGCATCCTTGAAACTGGCTCCTACTGTGGGAACGATGGGCAGAGGGTACATTCTAAGGACAAGGTAGGGGATAAGGGGTCACCAATTATCCAGATCCAGCTTATGGATCAACAGGGGGTCATGTCCTCTCCATGACCTCCTCCAACAACTCCCAATTGCTGATTACAGGTTATTTTCCCATTTTAAATCTCTGAGCCATGGAGAAAGTCTATTACTTATTTAAAAACAAAGTTTTTGAATCCCTCTAACAAATCAGTCCTGTTTTGTGTGTTCAAAAGTGATATATTCAATAAATGTATTAGCATGTTAGACAAAGTAATGTATTGCCCAGATTCCTCTTAAGTGAAAGACCAGTCTCCCCAGCTGCAGGGATAAATGCATTTGGCTGTTCTCTCCTTCAGGGATTGCCTCAGCTTCAGAGAGCTGCCTTGTCTCAAGTTCATGACCTTCCAAGGCACCTCTACAAGGACTGATATTAATATAAAAAGGACTGGACAACTCAAACTATCCCGGAACAACTCTGAAGGGTCATCGTAGCTCCAGAACTCCCTGGAGGGATAGTGGTCAAGAATGTCATTGGCCTGCATCATAGCTGAACTCCTACCACTGCCCACTCTTGCTTCCTGTATCTCCTACACACAGATGTTGATCCTTAGTTACCATCCTGCTGGTAAACTCTCAAGAAACTACATTATATAAAAAGAAAACCCTTATGACTTAGTTTAATGTGATATTTATGGAAGTAGTCTTATTACTCATTTATAATGTTTACCTTGCCTAAATCATAAGTGAATTTAAGGCAACTAACAATAATCATAGTATTTAACCAGTAGGAACAACCACACAAACATAAGCTTTATAACAGTAAAGATATTTTAAGTGATTAGAGCTCAGTATTCCAAAGCAAAATTTTAATTGATACCAATCAATCACAAATAAGCAACACCTCTATAAAATATTTTCTGGCTTTGCATCTGTGCCAGCACACATAAAAGAAAGTAAAAAATAGAAAATATTTATGCAAATAAAGGTGAGGATGATGTGGTGGTTACTTGTGTGGCTCAGAGAATAAAAGGATGGATTTAAAGACTCCTATTCCTTTAACCAGAAAACAGCATACAATGTACCAGGATATATTTTTCCTTTATATGTAGGAATATTGAGGGAGAAAAGTAATCATTTGTTTATCATATGATTCCTGTTTTCATATGACAGCTACTACATTGAGGGCACTGAGTGAACGGAAAACAAACAAGAGGGAAGTGATATATATTTATTATATATATATATAATATATATATATATGTTAGAAAGCAGTTTAGAGTTACTGAGTATAATAGAGTACCAATAGATACAAACTCTTATTTTTAATCTGCTATACAGGTATGGGACCAGACACCCTATCATAACTAGTTCATGAGGGTGCTGTTTGGCACCTGAGGACAGACAAGGTTGTGATTTTCTGTTCGAAGGCTGAAACGCATGACTAGTGTTGTGAGTGTCTCTCTTTTTTTCTCTCGCTTGTAACATAGACAGTGAATACTCTTGACAATTCCAGAGCCTTTGGAGCTTTGGGGGTTCGGAAGAGAGTGAATAACTGGGGGATTTAAGATGAATCCCACGATATTGCAAATCTCAGCTCAAACATCACTCACCAGAAAGACCTGTCAACTCTTGGGACATAATCACTCTGCTCGTATCAGTCTTCTTAGGTGGGCAAACCCAGTCTTAACCATTCCAAGTGCTACAGATTGATCCTTTGAAGTCTAGTTTTAGTTTTTTTCCAAGTTCTGGAAAGGCAGGGAAACAAGCCAAAGCAAATTGGTTTTGATTTGAGTAGAGGCTCAACTAGCAACTACTAATAGTTTGCTAGTTACCTACAAAGGGAGTATGGAAAGGTCAAGGAACCCGTATTCCCTTAGGCCTCCGATTCCGTCAGTACCCAGTTTGTGCTGGGTGCTCAGAGTCAAGCCCTACTGCCCTACTGAGATTCCTCCCAGGGCGAGCACAGCAACCCAGGAGGGGGGAGGTGTTGGGGGGGGCGGCGGGGGGGAAGGGGAGCTTGTTAGCAGCCACACCATCTGTGGGCAGGTGGGGCCTCTGTGGGTGCCAGAGGCATTTCTGGGCTGGCTGATTGAAGGATGGCGCCTGGGAGGTCACAGTGTGGGGTGCTCCAGAGTCTTGCTAATCAGCGTGGTGGCAGGACCAGGAGCACATCACACGGGAGCTAGTTGGGCTAGAATATCAGGCCCCAGGTCGGACCAACTGAAATCAAACCTGCATGTTCATTCACCGGCACATTGAAGTTTGAGAAACGCGGTTCTGGGCGGAAGAAGAGCTAAGGATAGAGGAAACATCTGCCTCTCAACCCCGCCGCCTCCCACTCTGAGCTCGCCTCTGAGCAAAGCTCACCCTGCATTAGTCCTGGACAAAATTTCTGCAAAACCTGAGGGTGTGGGGAGGGGGCGTGCAGGAGCTGCCCCCTCCGGGGCGGGCAGAGGATGGTGCGATTGGATGGGCGAAAGGAGGCTCTCTCCTGCCCCGGCTCCGCGGTGAGTAGACACTCCCCCGACCCTCCCCCGACACCTCTCCACCCCCACCCCCCGCAGCTGCTCCCGCCTGCCTCCCGCCTGCCTCCCGCCGGCTGCCACGAAAACCCGGAATAGCTGCGTGAGCTCACGGAAAGTCCTCCGAGGGGCGACGCCGGGCAGCTGGGCATGCTCAGTAGCTGGGGGAGGCTTGGGTGGAGAGTAGAAAGCTTTGGATCTGCTCCCCCCACCTCCCAACGGCCTCCCGCACCCCTTGCCCCCAGCCCGTAGTAGTTGCCCAGCGTGCGCCGGTGGACACCGGGAACATGGCGCTCCCAGCCCTGTAGCAGCCCTGGCTGAGAAGGGGATGAGGCACCGCCGCTTCGCTGACAGCCAGCCGCCAGGTAGGCAGGCGCGCCCGGAGGGGCTGCCTGGGTGGATCTGGGCGCGGGGAGGGGCGCTTGCGGGGATGTGCACGGCTGGGACCGGGGGCATCTGGCTTTGCCGCGAGAGGATGCGAAGCGGACATCTGTGACAGCGCGCGATTGTGCATCTCCTAGGAGATGTCAAGGGCTGGGGATCCGCTGGCGATCGGGGACCGCCCCCCGCCCCTCTCTCACACACCCATGCGCTACCATCCAGACTGGGCTCTCCACGGGTTGAATAAAGGATAGTTCCTTTTTGCTGGGTGGGAGGGCGTGGAGGGGAACCCCGGATCCAGTCTTGGGAGTGCGCTGGTCCCCGGACCACTGGCAAGCCCAGTAGCAGTTCTTTGTGTATACAGCCGTGCGTGCCCGCCCAGGGGTGCCACGGTGCCTGCATCTCCCAAGGAGTGTTGGACATATTGCCAGGACAGGATTCCCTTATGGCTTTTGTCTCTTGGCAGGTGTGGACTGCAAGATGCAATAGCTGAGCCTTTATGGGGCTGTGTTTTTCTTTGTTACTCGCGTTGGAGTGTGTGTGTGCGTGGTGGGTTGTAATGGAGAGAGAGAGAGAACTTCTGCTCATGGCACGCGTGTGGGCAGAGCATGGAAGAGGACCTCGGTGCCAAACTCTTGTCAAAATTGAGTGCTCTGTGGGCCTCCTGGAGGGTAAACTTGCAAAGTCCAGAGACGAGTGCCCAGTTTGGAGAAGCGTGTTAGCCCTTCTTGAACCCATGCGTGTCTATCTGAAGCTTTAAACCTGGGGCACAAGTGAATTCAACATTAGATACCAATTAAAGGAATTTGAAGGACTGGGGCTATCAGTGGTGGGCACTTTTAGGCCAAATTAATAAAGAAAAAGAGAAGTTCACACAACGCCAGAGGAAAGTGTCATAGTTAATAGTTGCTGATAGCTTAGAAGGCTGAATGCACTTAGGGGGCAATCAGGAAACCTGACATTCCACAGGGTCTTAGGTAACTCACAGAACCTCTCAGCGCATCCTTTTCTCTTCTGGGGTCTGGTGACATGTAGACACTCTCACCTGAGTCCAGAGGGCTAGATGCTCTTCACAAGCCCCTACCACACTAGAGCCTATGAAACTGACACCCCATAATAACAGCCCTGTCCCCTTATAGTAGTATATCTGTTATATTCAGCAGTATAACCCAGAGACGGAAATCAATTTAGATTTAGAATATGTTTTGTTTTGTTTTTGCTTTATAATTTAAAGGATGCCCATCTTTGACTACAAAGTTGAGAGACACTTCTCGCCATACATACAGTATTTATTTTATGGTCTCCTTAGGTAGCAAAAATGAGTCAGTATCAGCAAAATGAAATGGGGAATGCTTAAGGAAAAATGCCTTTAAGGAAATTAAACTTACAAATGTCCAATCTGATGATACCTTGACTTGGAATACATATGTGCAAAGCAGATGGAAACAGTACAAGTTGATGACAAGTTCATGGATAGTATTGGTCTTAGAATAAAATGTTTCTCTTCCTGTGTGAATGGGTAGAGAATGATTGTACTAGGTCCCTGCAGTTTTTCATTTTGTAAATAAAAGTGAGTTTTAATTGCAGTCATTGAAAACACAGTTTGGCACTGCCTCTCCTTCACCGTGTCAGAGTTTGCTGAACTACTGCAGGTGTGAGAGGCAGGTGTGCTAGGGTGTGGTTTCATCTTGCTGATGAGGCAGAGCTGAGTTTGAGCTCTGACTCTCTCGTATTTAGATTTGTGATGTGGGGCAGGCTATTTAACTTTCCCCAGCCTCAGGTTCCTCATCTGTAAAAGAAGCGTAGGGAGACTTTAGGTAAGTAAGACTTATCTAAATGTATGTGCGTGTGGTGTGTGTGTTACTCATGATATGAACCACCAAGAAAACAGTGGTGACCATTATAAGAGGAAGGGAAATGGATGTTATTTAACCTATACTAGGTACCTTGTATCATGCTAGTCAAGTTCAAATATGCAATCTCATTTAATCTTCCCAATTGTATTAGTTTCCTAGGGCTGCCATAACAAATTACCAAAAACGAAGTGGCTTAAAACAAAAACGTATTCTCTCACTGTTCTGAAGGCTAGAAGTCCATAATTCAAGGTGCAGCCAAGGCTGTGTGCCCTCTGAGGCCCCTATGGGAGGGGCTTTCTTGCCTCTTCTAGCTTCCGATAGCCCCAGGTGTTCCCTGACTTGCACCCACATAACTCCAATCTGTGTCTTTATCTTCACATGGCAGAGTTCCGCCTTTTTATAAAGATACTATTCATATTGGATTAAGGGTCCACCCTAATTCAGTAGGACCACATCTTAACTTGATCACATCTGCAAAGATCTTGTTTTCAAATAAGATCACATTTATAGGTTCTGGTAGGACATGAATTTTGGCCCAGTATGCCAACATCCCTAAGATCTGTGTTGGATGACTACTTTAATATTTGTCAGCATAGAAGCAGAAGGTAAAGTCAGAGTCGTATGGGCTCAGGAATGACTTTAAAAGTTATTTAAAGTTTAATTTATTTGAGGTTTCATTTACCCAAACATGATAGGGAAGAGCAGCATTCAAACATACCTCACTTATACAAATGTCATTTTCCTGGAAACCCAGACAATCCAGGATCTGAGTTTGAAAAGATACCTAAAACACCCTGTCCCAAATAGATTTATTAATGCTGCCTTCCTCTCTTTTTGCTACTGTTGTAATGTACCCCGCAAATCACAGAAGGACGCCTCAAGAAGTCGAATTAAAGAATCACATTTATTGCAATCCAGGACTATGAGGGGCCATTCCCCAAATCTCATAGTGATAAGATGGCCGCAATACTGAATTTATATAGGCAAAGATCACAAAGGTATTGATTACATCCCAGGGTTTGGAATGAGGAACCTGATTTGCAAAAAGCAGTTTACAGAAGCAAAGCAGCATGTTATCTAAATTATAGTTTTGGATCTCCAGATCACTGAATTGACACAAACACATTATCTAGAGCCCTCGGGTCAGGAATGAGGAACATGGTTTGCAAAAAAGCAGTTTACAGAAGCAGAAGCAGCATGTTATCTAAATCACAGTTTTGGGTCTCCAGAACACTGAGTCAACAGGGACACCTTAACTGGAGCCCTCTGACCTTGGGATAATTCTGCTGTCCTTTCCAGGTAAAGGAAAATGTGCTTTCTAAGACCAGTATGACCACAACCCATGGGATATTCACATTACAATCAATAGGGTATTTAATCAAATGGGATAATTTATATAATTCAGAAAATCAAAATAACTTTTCTATTATTTTAGCAAACAAATAAGTACAGAAACCAAACAGCAAGGTTAAAGTTAAACTATAGTTTCTACCTGAGATGATTGCTACTATATTTCATTAACACCTTTCTAATCTTTCTTATCCTGGTAAATGGCACCTCTGTTCATGGAGATGCTTTAGCCAGAAACTCAAGAATCATCTTTGAAACCTGCATTCCCTTTGTCTTCCACACCCAAAACCATCACACAGTCTTAAACGTTCAGTCTTTCTATTCATATCTCTGAATATATCTTGATATATTCTTCTTTCTATCCCTACCACCACCACCATCAAACTTCAAGTCCTCATCTCTCCTCTGGATTATTTGTATAATTTTCTAACAAGACCCCTGGTTCCTTGCTTGGCCCCTCTGATACTTTATCCATTAACAGAGGATCATGTCAGTCCCCTACATAAAATACATCCACTTTCCTGGGACAAATTCCAGAGACCCTCAGAGTCTTGGGTACTTGGCCTGCTTGGGTATCTCTTCCTCTTGCTGCTCCCTTCCTGTTCTGCTGTCTGTTTCTTGGATATCCCAGGCACTTGCCCCCTATACTTTGCAATTCAAGCTGTACTCACCCCCTGGGCCTCTTTGATCTCCCTTCCCCATAACCCAAATCTCTCATCGCCCTGCTGCTTTTCTTCCATAGCACTTATTTTTCTATTTATTTGTTTGGCTATTTAATGTCTGTAAGCTCTGTGATGGCAGTTTATTTTGTATCTTACATGTAGAAGATGTTTAATAAATGTTTGGTGAATGAGTGAAGGAATGAATACTCTTCCTCATAGCCATTTTTTTCTGGGCCATTTTAAAGATCTGATATTTTAGAAAATTTTAAATTTACTATGTTGTATAAAAAGAGCAATTAAGAACCTCATTATGACTTCAAAAGAGGAGTATTCTTGGCTTTAACAAAAGCATCTATTAAGAATTGGTTTTAAGTGAGCAGTTAATAATTGAGTCCAAATATTTTCTGGCAATTGAGGATTTTGTAAAAATATATCAGTCAATCAACAAATATTACCGAAATATTTTGTTGGACATTTATATTTGCCATGGTAGGCCCTAGGAAGACAATGGTGAACTAGACTTTTAGCCTTTTAAAGATTAATAAGTAATAATAATTAATAATCAATAACATTATTTATTAAACTTCTGTTATACCCCAGGTTCTCATCAGTCCCTATCCCTACTTATTGCTATAGATAGCCCTCCAATGTTTCTCAACACAGAATCTAATAAGATGCACAACAAATATTTGATGAATTGATAATTAGTAGATATTATTATCCTGATATTTTAAAATAGAAAACATGTTTATCTGGGGAAAAGAGAATCTGCTCATATATATAAGGCCATGCAATTGCTTTCTGAATACATCTAAGTGGGCTCTGTTCTGTTTTAAAAGTCATCCTGCCTATTGTCTCTGGGCTTAAAATAAGAGACAGATTGCTCCTTGTATGAGAACATGTTCCTGGTGTCAAAATTCTTAGTAACCAGCTGAATTATTTGACTTGTCCTGTTTAATCCAAGTGAGAAGTGACAATGTTTCTCATTCAGAGCTCTTTTTGGCAGTTTTGAATAGCAAGACTGAGTGCCTGAGGGCAGTGAATGTGGTTCAACACAGGAACACAGGTTACATTTGGGATTTCTAGGGTGTCCTCAATTTCATGTCATTTTATTTTTTGCATAAGAGGTGATTTTTAAAAACAAAAAAATTGCTAATGCATACGGTTAAGTATAACTTTTTACCTAAGTAATGAAAAATCAGACATTGTGTCTTGATTTTGTTTAAAAGCGATGGATACACAATTGAATAAATTAAAACCTAAAGAAACTAATAAGAGATTTTAGTAAGGTGATGGTTATGTAATACATGTTCAAAAAACAATGGCTACCCAAAATGCCAGCATTTACCAACTAAAAAATACAATAGAAAATGCTTCTGTCCACAAAAATATAAATTACCTAGAAAACATAGTAAATGTACATAAAACACTGGGGACTAATAAGAAATATCTAGAGGCTTAGGAAACTATGCAATTTTACATAGACACATAAAATAAGAAACACACAAATGAAAACATACCTTATTGTTGGGTAGAAAGATGAAAATGATGAATTGGTTATTTCTTCATGATTAATTAGTTTTATTGCATTTGGATTTGGGAAAACTTGAAAAAATGATTTTAAAATTTGTCTGGAAAAATAACTATATGACAGAAGTCAAGAAAATTTTTCAAAAGAATATATATGGAGTGGGTGAGTAATCTTTCCAGAAATTAAAAAAAAATAATCTAATCATCAAGCTATAATCATAGCAGTGTAGTACTGGTGTAAGAATCAATCCATAGCTCAATGGAATAGAAGAGCCTGGAAATAGGCTCAGGTAGTTTTTGGATAAAGAAATGTGATGGGAAAAGCATTTTGAAATAGAGAGTATTTGACAAGAGTCAAGGAAATTGGCTATGTAGAAAACATTCCACTAAGAACTTCTAATTACATGACTCCCGCCTAGACCAGTGGTTCTCAACCTTGGCTGCACATTAGAATCACCTGGGAATCTTTTCAAAATCCTGATTTCTGGGCCTTATCCTCCGGAAATTCTGTTTCTTTGTTACTAATGTTGTGGCCCCACCCCATAACAAAGAAACAGAATTTTCGGAGGATGAGGCCCAGAAATCGGGATTTTGAAAAGATTCCCAGGTGATTCTAATGTGGAGCCAAGGTTGAGAACCACTGCCCAACTGTTCCAAATAAATTGGAACATTCACCTGCCAAGCAAGAAACAAGGCTAGAAGGAGATATTTAACCATTTCGGGAAAGGGCTTTTTAATATAAAGTTAATGAAAAGAATCAAAAAGCAAAAGATAGATTTAAAGATATTTTAAACCTCTTCATGTAGAAAAATATCGTTTAAAGCAGAAAACAGTCATGGAGAAAAGTACTGACACCTCGAATGACAGAACAGATAATGTAATAGTTACACTGAACTCTTGCATATTAGTAAGCAGAAAATAACATGCTAATAGAGTTGTTTAAATATCTGAATAAGTAATTTAAAAGGGAGAAATAAAAAGGCTCATACACATATTTAATAAATATTCCTATTATTAATCACAGAAATGCAAATTAAAACAAAAGTGAGATACTATGCTTCACGTATTAAACAGTGTGTGTGTGTGTGTGTGTGTGTGTGTATAAAATAGTAAGGTACTGGCAAGGATGCTGTGAGAAGGATATTCTCATTAGTACTGGTAGGAGACATACATGATACAACTTTCATGAAAAACAGTTTGAAAATATTTGTGAGAGGCTTTAAAAGTTCAAGTTATTTGACACAACTATTTATCTGGCTTTTTAAAAAATCCTGAGAGAGAGAGAAAGAGAGAGAGAGAGAGAGAGAGAGAAAGAGAGGGAAAGAGAAAGAGGAGAGAGAGAGAGAGAGAGAGAGAGAGAGAGAGAGAGAGAGAGATCAGTTGCCTTCCACATGTGCACCCTGTTCTGAATCAAACCAGCAACCTTTCAGTGCACAGGACAACATTCAACCTACTGAGCCACTCAGGTCAGGCTATTTCTCTGGCTTTTAATTTTACTTTTATTTTAGTGTTTGCAGATACAGACAAATTTTATATAGAGTATTATTTACATAATTTGCATAACAGAAACAATAAACTTATGTAACTAAAAATTGGGGGCTGGTTAAAAGTATTCTAAGGGTTCCAAATGATAGACTATTACATAGATGTTGAAATTGATCATTTTGAATATTATGTAATGATGTGGAACAACAATTTTAAGTGAAAATAACCAAATGCACTACTGCATTTCAATATGTGTTTTGTGAAGTAGAAATATCACACAGACATATAAAAACTGGAACCCAAACAAAGTTAAGCAATGCCTGGGTGGTAGAAATATGAATTACTTTTTTTTTATACTGTTCCAAATTTTTCAAAATTTAGTCAATGATAACATACTGTTTTATGAAACAGAATAAAACCCCACTATTTTACAAATATGGCAGGGATACACATTCAGGTTGTGATTATTCATTTATGTAACCAACGTTCATTGATTATCTCATGTCAGGGGCTCTGCCAAGTATATCGGCATGGACTTTAGTTTGCATGCAAATGAAATAAACTGTCTACTAGTATCTTCAGCAAAGAGAATTTACTAGAAGGTTGGTTATCAGGTAGCTAATAGAATTGTCAGGATTGAGGACGAGGTGGGGCATTTAGCAGGTCCTATAGCAATGTCTGAGTTTCATCCACTGAGAACACTGGGCTCTTGGTTTAAATAACTGTTGGTCCATAATACTGAAAAATCATCCATGGGCCAGTGTGTATTCTTCCTATAGTTTTCATCCTAAGTAGGAAACATCTGTGGCTAACCAGGTAATTTAATGCGCAGGTTCGGGTTGCTTTGATAACTGTTTATAAACTTTTCCCAGAGGAAAGAAAACGTGCAAAGGGAAGGGAAAAGGGCAATTATTCTCCTGTTGCACTAAAAACAGAACAGAGGAAATCTTAAGTTACTAAGAGGGTCCTTGCTGTGGACACTGCATGATGAGGAGCTGAGCTGGGCCACACCCTCCTGCACCTAAGAGCCCACGTGCCACCTTGGCCCCCTCTGGGTCCTGCTCCACATACCCAGGACCTTGGACTTCCCAGCTTCTAAGGCTCATGGGCCCAAGTGGGGCTGAGGAAAGACTGATAATGGGAGTTTGGACTTACAGATGTTGTAGTCCACACACAAGTCCTGGAGGCCAGGGTAGAAAGAGCAAGGGGGAGGGGCAGGAGGTTGGCTTTCCTTATTTTGTTATGTCTGAAATTCAAGAGTTCTATATTTAAACCTGGCTTCTGGGTTGTTATGAAGGCATATTTGTTAGGCTAGGCACATGGATCATACTTAATAATTGTAGCTTGAATTATCATATTTAAATATCTAAGATATATAATAATCAGGACTCCATTTGTGTTCCATTTGTGCTCTTGCCTCCTCAAATGTTAAAATCAGGCCTGCGTGGGTAGCTATTTTAGAAAGGCAACACTCAGTTGTTCACACACACATATACACACACTTTAGCTGCTTGTGCAATAGCAATGTAGATTATAAGAAAAGTAGACTACACTGAAATTATAGCTAACATATTGAACAAGATGTGTTAAGCCCTTACCCACCTATTTGACCTGCGAGTCTTAATTAGTCTTCATAGAGCTCTATAAAATAGTTCAGTCAAGGCAATATATCATGCAGGCTAAACAGGGTAACAAAGAGCAGTCAAATCCTGGCTCATCTGAATCCCATTGTCCATCAACACTGTGCCTTATGGCAATTCAGTAGGTGAGAAGGGAAGCTTTGTTTGGAGTCCTTTCAACCTTCAATAATTTAAAAATTGCTGGATTAATCAACCCACCTGACTCTCAAATCCTCTGATTCAGCGTTTCTCTTCATGCAAATTTCCTCATGAAAGGGAAAGTAAATGCATTGACTGCTTGGCTGTGTTCAGGATTATGATTAACTGAATGATCAAAGCCAAAAATCAATATTCGGTGGCTTGTATAAGAAACAAATTTAACTTTCTCTTTAAAACAGATGTCAGTTATAGGAATGCTTCTGCCAGTTTTCAAAGGCATTGCCATCTGTGCCATTGGTGATGAAGGTAAATTGGCAAAGGAGAGTATCTTTGTTTTTCCTTAAAGCACGGTTTCATCCCCCAGGCCTCCATTACTCCATTGTCAGGATGATTTTATGCAAACATTATTGGTTCCATCACTCATATAACACATTATGGGGGGTCGGGGGGGGGGGGGCGGGGCAAGAGCTCACTCACACATTAGGTCCCAAATATAAGATCTATAATAGATAGATTCAAAAGCTGTTAGCCTCACTTTTCAATTCAAATTCACATTCAAGGTTGACACACTATTTTAGAAACTCTTAGTTATTTTCTGGGTGGAACTTGATCCCTTTCTTCTAAGCATGGTCATTTGATTTACCCAAATGGATGTGCATAAAACACTGACTTTCTAGCTAATTGTTCTTACTGTCAACTGAGTTGCTCCCTTTCCTGATTTAGCTCCACTGCAATTTACTGACCCAGGGAGAGAACTTCCTGGAAGAGAAGAGTAGAAATGTATTCATTTATTTAAAAGAGAGATTCTTCCCCCAAAGTAAGAACAGTTACTATGTGGGTATGACTTAATCTCTAAATATATAAACACTGATGGAAGAGGGGGATAAAGAAAAAAAAAATACACCTTACAGAAACTGAATGTAGAGTGATCCTCATCTGTATGATTTTTAGAAAAATGTTGTTCCTTCTCTAGATTATAGAGACATGGAAACAAATAGTAAACAGAATTTTCCAATACTATTTGAATCACAGCTGTTCATAACCTGAGTTAAGTAGTAGTTTGTTTTACACTTTCTGAGAGTTTTTAAGATAAGAGCTACTTCCAAATTGTGTCCTATTTTCTTACTGCTCCAGGTAGACTCCACTCTCCCTTGTCCTCATAGCCACGAGCTCCCTAAATCTCATCAACTTAAAATTTTCTCACATGTGCCCTTCCCTGTACCCACTGCCATTCCTCTTAGCCTCTCTCAATTAGACCTTGTGTCAACTTACTACCTGTTCTCATTGTCTTCATTCCAACCCGAAAATGAACATCTGATCATCTGATTATCACCCTCTCATTGAAAAGTCCCTACCCAGATACCATCTCCCCCCCAAAAAAATATTCTTCATGGTTCTGGGTTATCCCTCTTAAAGCATTCATCACAGTGTTTGGTAGATGTTTCTTATTTAACTCCCTTCTTGTACTAGACTCCCTTCTTCTACAGCAGGTATCTTGTATCTTGGTCTTTGTGTTCCCAGTACCTAGCTTTATGCATACACATGTCAGGTCTTTAATGAATGTTTGTGGATGAATTGATGTTACCTAAGCTAAAAAATGAGCCCATCCCTAGCCAGGTAGCTCAGTTGGTTAGAGCATCATTTTGAAACACCAAGGTTGTGGGTTTGATTCCTGTTCAGGGCAAATATAAAAATCAACCTGTTATGCCCAGATTTCAAGATCCCCAAGAAACCACATCAGGGAGCCAGCCAATCCGATGCAAAAGCACAAGAATCTGTATTTCAAGCTAGCTTGAGCTCCCGGTCCACCAGACTCACTGACACAACGGAAAGCCAAGTGGCTGAGAGAGAGAACCCCGCCTAGAGACGGGTTTTAAAGGGGGGGTTGGAGTAAGGGGAGGAGAAAGGACTGTGCTCTGCCGATTGGCCAGGCGCAAGTCGATGTCTTGTTCCTGGGTGTGGCTAGCAGAGTCTTAGACTTCCGGGAAGAAGCTCCTTGCCAAGCACGTGGCCAAGGTAAGATGGAGGACGTAGCCTTTACCCTGGGGCAAGATGGAGGGCATAGCCTTTACCCTGGGGCAAGGTGGAGGGCCTAGCCCTCGCCATTTCACAACTAATGAATGCATAAATAATGGAAAAACAAATCGATGTCTCTCTCTCACTCTCTAATCATAAATAAAAATTTAAAGAAAATGAGCCCAGATGTCAAAGGGAAAGGCCATAGTTTAAAATTCTGGAATGGGAACTATCAGTGATCTAACCTATTTCCTTAGAAAATAAGTGCACACCAGTGTTCATTTTCTACATTACACAAGGAAAAGCATGGCAGGGAAAATGAATGCTCTCTGTTCCTGGTTAGAGAAAAAAATCTAAATATTAGGTAGGGGTATAATGTACCTATTCTAAGTATACTAAAAAGAGAGAAAGTAATGATGCAAACTATAAGCTCAGAGCAAGTTTTCAAAAAATAGAGTAGCTGAAACTGGTTTGGCTCAGTGGATAGAGTGTCGGCCTGCAGACTGAAAGGTCCCAGGTTCGATTCCGGTCAAGGGCATGTACCTGGGTTGCGGGCACATCCCCAGTAGGAGATGTGCAGGAGGCAGCTGATCAGTGTTTCTCTCTCATCAATGTTTCTAACTCTCTATCTCTCTCCCTTCCTCTCTGTAAAAAAAATCAATAAAATATATTTAAAAAAATAGAGTATATAAACTGAGCTTCTTAAAAAAAACACTTTAAGAATACATAGTTGATTACTAGATGCAACTTACACCTGGTGCTCTGTTGTCCCACACCTGATATGAATGTGCTTGGTTGGTGGTGTGACCCTTGCTTGAACATCAGCTGATTTTTATCCTGAAGCTGGGGTTTTATTCAGTTCTGTCCAAGTCTTTGGCACCCTTGCTTCCATAGTAACAGATGCTCTAAAAAATGAAAAAACAAAACAAAACAAAAAAGTGGGAAGGCTTGGGAGGGAAATGATTAAAAGTAAGTGGTTTAAGAAAGGGGTCCCCCAGTGTAGGACCCAGGGTCTCTTTAGGCTTTTGGTCATATGAATTTTGGCAGGATTCTCAGAGAAGATTCTAGGATGATAACTGGGAGGATCTTTTTAAAGGCAATTTATAGATTCTATGAAAGAGGTTACTGTGTTTTCTTTAGCTTTGATTCCTGAGGTGGGTACCTATATCAGCATATTAGCCGTCTATACTGGTTGAAAGAAACACTTGCCATCTAGACTCCGCTAACAACCAGGAATCAAGTAACACCACCTGGAGACTCCTACTATCTATGAAATATAGTCAAGATATCTTGTCGAAACTGGAAGCTATAGAACACTGAGTTTTAGTAGGTACTAACATTTGACGGTGCTAATTAGAGTTTCCAGTCTTGTGGCCTGGATGTGTTCTGTTTGCCATGCAGAGTGTGCAATTTCCCTTAAAAATCCAGATTGTGGACATCTCTTTAAAAAAATCATATACAGCCCTAGCCGGCTTGGCTCAGTGGATAGAGCGTCAGCCTGCGGACCAATGGGTCCCAGGTTCGATTCCGGCCAAGGGCACATGCCTGGGTTGCGGGCTCGATCCCCAGTAGGGGGTGTGCAGGAGGCAGCCGATCAATGATTCTCTCTCATCATTGATGTTTCTATCTCTCTCTCCTTCTCCCTTCCTCTCTGAAATCAATAAAGAAATATATTTTTAAAAAATCATATACACAAATAAAAACTTGACAACACTGACCACCTTTCCTCATGACAACCATCCACTTTGGCTAAGTAGCAGCTGCTGCCACCATAGGCAGGTAATGGAGTCAATTTGCCACAATCCACACCACTCCCTGCTGTCTATCATTGGCCCATTTTACATGTTTATGTTACCCTCTTAGTCCTTGAAGTCTTTTCAATTTGTAACCTCTACACTAGAGGAGAGGCTTGCTCTTTAGTTTTGGATCATTTTATTCTTATATATTGTTCCTTCTTAATCTACCATTTTCTGAAAATGAGTCAGTTTGTTTAAATATAATAAATAATTTAAAATATAGAGTTTGGGAATATTCGGTGAGAATATTTTCATAGTTTGGCTTCAGTAACTAAACTTTTAAATTATTTTTTCAACATTAGATAATTATGAAGAATTTCCTCTTGTGTTACATTTGAATTAAACTGAAATAGAATAAGAAACCAAAGGGTCTTGAGTTTGCTGGAGGTAGAAATGATTAGAACTGAAAAGTATGCTATCATATTTCACATGACATTATCATCTGGAAAGTATAAAACATTCAGAATGCAAATATGCCCACAGAAGTGAAGTAGAACCTTATAATGACATGCATTCTATAGAATGGCTGGCAAAATCTCAAAATCAATATTGGAGTCACCCAGGGCGACTGAGAATAATGATATCACTGTACCTTACTAAAATTAATGAAAAACAAATGAGATAGAAAATTCCAGAGTTGTCCCTAGAGTTTTTATTTCTTGAGCTAGAAGAGTGAGAGATCTTAGGAAGTGATTCCCACTACCCCCCCTTTTTTTCAGACCTCAGTTTTATTTGAAACACGGAGTACAGCCCACCCAGTGAAGGGAGCTGTTTTTTTTTTTTCTCTGCACATACCAGGGTATGCAATGACTATAGATCTCACTGTAAAATAGAAAATCTTTTGGTTCGAAGTAAATCACTTAACTGGTAAGATTAAAATTAAGATAATTGGATCTGTCTACTAGGGTGATATCTGCTTGCTTTTGCTTTGTCCTTTGATAGGCCAGATAAGAAAAATAGGAAACATATTACAATGAGCATTCCCAAGTAATCATTCATTCAACAGACATTCACTGGGCGCTACTGTGTTGTTTGTTTGGGATGGCACTTACTCATGTGGAGGCACATCGAAAAACATAGATAAAAACCTCTCCTATGCAAGGAGAGACAGATAATAAATAATAAACATAGTAAGTAAATATATAGAATGTAAGAAGGTGATCTGTACTTTGTAAAAGTAAAATGGCTCATCAGGGAGATCAGAAGTGCTGAGATGATGGCAGGAAAAGTTCAGTTTGAAATAGGGAGGGAAGTGGTCAGGATATGCCTCACTAAGAAGGTGGTATTTGAAGGAGGGAAGGGAACTACCTGTGTAGAAATACCCTGTGATAGCAATGAGAAAGCTTCATAGGCAGAGAACCCAGTGCAAAGGCTTCAAGGTAGAACACCTGGCTATTTGAGGAAGTGCAAGGAGCAAAGTGAATGAGGGGGCTGCAGAAGGAGGCAAGGTCAGGGGGGTGAGCAGTCAGTCAGATCCAGTAGACAGAAATTAACACCTTGGCCTCTTCTCTGAGCAAGAGGGAGAGATTTGAGAAGAGGACAGGATCTGACATAGTTCCTAGGAGTCACTTTAGCTTCTCTATTAAGAAGGGGAAAGTATGAAAGCAGGAGACTGATCCGGAAGACATTGCAATAATTCAGATAAGAGATCATGATGATGATTTTACCAGGCTTGTAGCAGTGAATGTGGTGAGTAGTGACACAGTTCTCATATATTTTTAAGGTAGTGTTTTTTTAGGATTGGTATGGGTTATGAGAGAGAGAGGGAGAGAGAGAAAGAGAGAGAGAGAGAGAGAGAGAGAGAGTATGTCAAGGCTCACTCCAAGCTTTTTGGCCTGAGCAACTAGAAGAGTGAAATTACCTTCAGCTAAGGAAGGGAAGATATTGGAAAAAGTAAGTTTCTAGGGGGTAAATCAGCACTTTAATTTGGACATTAGAGATTCCAGTGGCTGTCTACTTGCAGTGGAGATGTTGAGTAACTGTATACTGGCAGTTGGAAGTCAGTAAACATCTGGGCGGACACTAATGGGGCTTGCTATAACCGTAACTGTTGTTCCCTTAGCGTGTTCCTGCAAAACTCTTCAGAAGTTGCAAAAAATCCAAACTTTTGCTAAATAACTGCATGCATTAACTGGACCCTATGTTAGTGTAGATAAGGACACCCTGTGTCCAATGGGTAAAAGGGCATTGAGCCTGAATAAGTTGCACTCAAAGTCATTTCCAAATGAATAAGATAATATAACCGCAGGTGCTGAACTGGAGCCTTAGATAATTAAGCATGCAGCTGTTAAATGCAGCTAATGTTGAAAAATAGGACAGAAGTAAGGCTACAATTGACCTTGTGATGAAACAGAAAGGATAAAATATTCCCCAGGAGTAAGTCATTTGCCCATGTGATGCAATTTCATGCTTTTAGGGCACTGGTGAGCCAGTTGGTACGCCATCTCCTCCAAGGCATTAATGGAACTCTGTGTCCCAAATACAGCAGTCCTTTGAATATTATCATTTCATTTAATAGTGTTTCATTATAATATCGATTAGGAAAAAGATCGATTCCCATCTGGGGCCACTGTCTGTTTTGGTTTTCTCTGGGGACCCTGAGTTCCTCCCACATCTCAAAGATGCACGTGAGGTGAATTGGTATGTCTAAATTGTCCCAGTTTGAGTGAGTGTGGGTGTGTGCATGAGTGCCCTCTGCAATGGAAGGCTTCCTGTCAATGGTGGGTCCCATCCTGTGAGCTAAGCTGCTGAGATAGGCTCCAATCACTGGCCACCTACCATTCTGAACTACTATCTGCAGGTTGGAAAATAATTATCTTATTTGTTTTTTATTACTTTTTTTTTCTTAAGTGTCCATATAGCTCCATTTATTTCAGTGTTTAAATTACAAATGTTTTGAGTCTTTTTTAGAAGTTTGGTGATGGTTTTGTGACTGTAAATATGTTGTAGGAACTTAACTCTTGTTTATATTAATTTGCCTATAATAAAATTGGTTTCATTATTACACTTAAGTTGGAGTTTCCAAAAACATTTTGATGACTAGAGGCCCGGTGCACGAAATTTGTACACTGGGCGGGGGGGGGCTTCCTCAGCCCAGCCTGCACCCTCTCCAATCTGGGAACCCTCGGGGGATGTCCAACTGCCGGTTTAGGCCCAATCCCTAAACCGGCAGTTGAACATCCCTCTCACGGTCCAGGACTGCTGGCTCCCAACCACTTGCCTGCCTGCCTGCCTGCCTGCCTGCCTGATTGCCCCTAACTGCTTCTGCCTGTCAGCCTGATCACCCCCCAACCACTCCCCTGCCAGCCTGATCGATGCCTAACTGCTCTGCTGCCAGTCTGATTGCCCCCAACTGCCCTCCCCTGCTGTCCCGGTCACCCCCAACTGCCCTCCCCTGCCAGCCAGGTCGCCCCTAACTGCCCTCCCCTCCCGGCCCTGTACCCCTAACTGCCCTCCCCTGCTGGCCTGGTCACCCCAACTTCCCTTCCCTGCAGATCTGGTCCCCCCCCAACTGCCCTCCCTGGCAGGCCTGGTCCCCACCAACTGCCCTCCCCTGCTGTCCTGGTCACCCCTAACTGCCTCCCCTGCTTGCCTGGTCACCCCTAACTACCCTCCCCTGCTGGCCTGATTGCCCACAACTGCCCTCCCCTGCTGGCCATCTTGTGGTGGCCATCTTGTGACCACATGGGGGTGGCCATCTTGTGTGAAGGTATAATGGTCAATTTGCATACCACCTCTTTATTACATAGGATGTTAAGTGAGCACTTACTGTAATGTGGCTCCTGCTATGATCATTTTTAGGTGTAGATAACTAGAAAGTAGGGAAAGTTGGAGAAAACATAATAAAAGTTATATCTATTGGCATAGATAATAAAAATGATTTTAATGAGTCTAAGCCTGCTAGAAACCCCAAACTAAAAATAGTTTTCAATGGAGAAAAAAGAGTGCATAATATGTCTGATGAGAGCAGAGACACAAGTCTTAGTTATATTTATATCTGTGAATACAGTAAATGTTAGTGAATTTTAACATTGGGTATCAAAATGTACTTGATCAGCAAGAAGTGAGGAATGGATATTGGACAGGCAGTTAGCAGCCTGTAGTGAGATTTAAAAAATAACCCAGATGGTTCCCTTGATGAGAATGTATGAGTAGGATAGTAGGGAAAGTGTTTTAAAATTGGCCATCTGTTTCAAAGAATTGTGGAGCAAGAAGGGGATACAAAGCGGAGGAGGTCATATCAAGATTGCCAGTAAGTTATTTAGCCTTAGCAGGCCCCAAATCATTGTGCTCTTAAAAAATAAGCCTAACATTTGAGATACGGGTTTAAGAAAGGCATCATTATTGATATTGCAAGGAGCCCTCTAGACAAACCTTGGATTTTCCATACCAGACAACACCTTGGATGCTGGAGTTTCCCACCTGGAATGCCAGAAAGGTGTAGAGAATACTTTCAAAATTTCTGGTGTTCCTAAAGGAATGAAGAGAAGAAATTTGGGAAGAGCTATTAGAGTCAGAATAAGAGTGGTCTTGAGTGTCTTTGAATCATCAACACTGAACCCTTTTTTTTTTACCATCTTGATTGCTCTAATTGTTGAACCTGAGAGTTATAGTTTTGCTCTTCCTTAGTCAGGACTTCAGGGCTCACTATTCAATTCTTTTATATTCAGGACCTAAGTATTGTAAAACTTCAAATAACATCATTCACATTGTGTAGTTGAGAGAACTGATGATTTATAATCTGGTCCATGAGAATGTTGCCTCCTGAAATGCTATAGTCCACAGCCTGAATGGCCATCTGCACTGATTCTGCTTGCATTGTCATTGATTCGGTCCAAACTTTGTGAAATGGATCACCATGCTGTGTTATCTTTTCTCCTTCTCTCTCCTGACTGTCAGAGGCTTGAGAGAAGAAGCTAGGTTTTATGTATTTATAATAAAACATCTCACATGATACCCTTCACTGAGTTGCTCAATAAATCTTTACTAAATAAATGAGTGAATAATAATGCTGGAACTTTCTGAGATTTAACTGCGTGTTAGCCTCTGTATAAATTATTTTATCTGTGTATGTCCCTTATCCAAACAGTAACCCCGTAGAGGTGCACATTGCCTTCATTTCTCCTTTCAGGATGTGGAGATGGAGAACAGAAGGTGCATGATTGAAAACACTGAGTGAAGATAATTCTTTCAAGAATTTTGGTGTGAAGGACTGGAAGAGTTAAGAATAGAAGGTATAACTGAAATAGGATGTTTGGTCAGGAATAGAGAATTTTATATAAAGACTAGAGGCCCGGTGCACAGATTCGTGCACCAGTGGGGTCCCTCGGCCTGGCCTGTGGGAATTGGGCCGAAACCAGCTCTCTGACATCCCCCGAGGGGTCCTGGATTGTAAGAGGGCAGTTCTCTGGTGATGCACCCACCCCGAAATCGGGCTCCCTCCTCTCTGGTTCCAGGTGTGTCACCCAAGAACTGCAGCTGCCAAGTCACTGCAGATTGGAAGCTCCTGCATTGGGCATCTGCCTCCTGGTGGTCAACGCGCATCATAGCTACTGGCTGGTCGGCCAGTCGCTTAGGCTTTTATATATATAGATGGATGGGCTTGGGCATGTTTAAAAGTTGATGGGAAGGAAGCAGTTATGAGAAGGAGATGGAACGTGTAGTTGAGAGAACTGATGATTGATAATCATGCAGAGATGAACCCAGAGGACAGAAACATGGAAGAATAGGCAGGAGCCTGTTCTGGAACAAGAGTAAAGGAGAGGTGGGATGGATTCAGGAAAAATTGGTGGTGGGAACCTAAAAAAGTTTTTGTCTGAAGCCTTTTCATTTTATCTTTAAAGAAGGAGCCAAAGTCATCTGTTTACTTTGAGGAGGAAGGTTGTAGTTTTCCTGCAATGATGATGGGCATTTTTAAGGAGAGTGGAGAAGGTATGAAATTGTCTCTGCAGAGATTTAGAGAGACTGAGTCAATCGATTAGAGACCCTAGCATTTCCAGGTACTTCCATCAGTTTATATTAATAAAATCATGGCTGCAAATTAAAGTCTAAGTACTGAAAAAGAAATTTGGCCTAATTTAATTAGAATATAAAATAAGAGTGCCTTCTGTACATAAGGGAAATTTGAATTTAAAGAAAGTAAGCCTTCTCCTGATTTATACCTCTTGGTTCATTTTCATGACAGTTGGCATTAGGAAGAGGATATACTGAGTGTATTCTGTAAGCTAAAGTTGTATTTGTAGCCAGATGCTTTGGAAAGTGGAGAGTGAGTGTCTTCAATTGGATTCTTTTGCTTGAAAGAGACTAAACTTGAAGAGATCCAACTTGAAGCATACAAGAAAACTAGGAATTTATTGACCTATTGAGCTAAAAAGTCCAGAAATACAACTGTATCAGGAGCTCAAAAATGTTACCATGGTGCCATTTCTTCCACATGTCTCAGCTCTACATATTTCTCTGTGGGCTTCATTTTCAGAAAGGTTCTTATACTTTTCTGGACAGATGTCCTTCCTCACCACCCCCTCACTCTGCTACTCTAGGTTTATATCCTACTGATTTCAAAATCCAGTAGAAAATACTCAGGGATTCAAGAATTCCAACAAAAGTCTTAGGAATGAATTTCAGTAGCTCAGGTATTACTTTTATGGGTCACATGACAGTGCCCATTCCTTGTCTTAGTAGTCTAGCCTGGTGAATGTTCTTATTGCTCTTTGAGTCCAAACCCCGTCCTGGTGTCATAGTCAGAGTGGACTTAACTTTCTCTCAAATCACCTGGATAAGAGTTGAGGGAGAGAGGATTCACACAGATTATCACAAGCAGGAGCAATAGATGTAATCATGAAAAATTTTTTTTTCTTAGTGTGGATAACAGTAAAATTGCCTGATGTAATTTTAGTATTCTCTACCAAGTTTTCTGGCCCAGTGAAATTTCTCTGGTCACATAGTTTTGGCAACCCTAATTTATTGGACTGTTTGTATGTGAAAATACCTATTTTTCCTAGGAATGAATTAGCAGCTTCCAAAGACACTATACATAGATTCTTTTTCATCATCCTCTTGTGATCGTCACTTTTTATCTTTGTGTCCTAATTTTGCCATTGTACGGCTGCTTCTATTTTGGAACCTTGGTAGGAAATAGATTTGTGTGGACATACTGATTTAGCATGAAATTAAAATGAAAAATCATTAGCATATTTAGAACCTCACGTAATGGGAGGAAAATCAGTGATAATTGCCACCTAAATGTTTCTCTGGGAATGAACTTATGTGGGTCAGTGGGGACATACTGTCATACCAAACTAACATGAAAAGCATGCATCCAATCTCTCAATTTCTCCTAATATTGTCCTTCTTTGGCTTTCCCATGCAGAGTATGATTCCTCGTGATTTAAGTAATTTGGTATCATGTTCCCTGTATAATTTCATGTTTTGTTAGGTCAGGTCAACTTTTGGACAGGAAAAATACTTTTAGTAATTACTGTTATTTTGGCTCTTATTTAGTCTAAGTGATGTCCAATACCTTTGTTTGTAGTATTTCTAGTCTTATCTGCCAGTCTATGTTTTATTTGAACAGTATACACCTATCAATTTGTTTGAGGTTGGATGTTCATGAATTCTTAAGAAAGTGGCATACTTAGAATTCTGTTTAATGATTGCCTTCAGATCCTTGGAAACCATAATGTTTCCATTCTTTTTCATGGAATATTATCAGATATATACTTTATGATAATTTCATCTGTCCATTAAGAGATTAAATACTAGTGACTTTAGGAACATCAGTGTCTCTGTGCACCTGTTCAGGTATATTTGCTTTCCCTGATATGTTGTGGGTTATTCGTTCTTGTAGATATTCCTCTTCCTATAAGACTCTGTCCCATGAGCTGCTGTTCCCATGTTAATGGATTGACAATCCTAGATGGTATACCTGTATTTTTCTGTGTATTAGACGCCCCCATGAATAAGACACCCCCCACTTTTCCAACCCCAAATGAATAAATCAATATTTTAAACATTTTGCTGATTTTCCGTTTAGGGCCTTCTTTTTTGGCATCTTAAGGAGTTGTTCTTCCTGTTTTCTCTACTGTCTGATCATATACTCAGTGGGAGGAGGTCCAAATTGTCTCTTTGCAGCTTTATTTCCATGCTCTTTTGCATAGCTGATCGTATTTAGTTTGAATTTTTCAGAGTAAGACAATTGCTTACTGGTATTTACCTTTTTATTTTTTGACATCTTTATGGGCTCAGAATGCTCCAGTTCCTGTTACATCTGCACACTCTCCACCTCCACTTCCAATTATGGCATCAGCTGATGTCAGTAACAATAGGCAGCTATGCACCCGCGTGGCTCCTCCTAGGCTGACTTCCATGTATAAGACGCCCTCGATTTTCAGTCTAAAGATTTTAGAAAAAAATAGCGTCTTATACATGGAAAAATACGGTATTTGCTTTCCCTGATATGGTGTGGGTCATTGATTCTTGCCTCCTCCTATAAGATTCTGTTCCACAAACTGCTGTTCCCATGTTAATGGATTGACAATCCTAGATCCCTCTCTTTCCCTTCCTTTTTTTAAAAAAATATATATTATTGATTTTTTACAGAGAGGAAGGGAGAGGGATAGAGAGTTAGAAACATCGATGAGAGAGAAACATCAATCAGCTGCCTCCTGCACACCCCCCACCGGGGATGTGCCCGCAACCAAGGTACATGCCCTTGACCGGAATTGAACCTGGAACCTTTCAGTCCACAGGCTGACGCTCTATCCACTGAGCCAAACCGGTTAGGGCTCTTTCCCTTCCTTTGACCTCCTTTGGGTTCCCTTCTTGAGAAATCTGTATATTCCTCCACTTCCTCCTCCAGAAAAGATTTAAGTCTTCCTCTCCTTCCAGTAAAAATAATATTTTTCCCCAGAACAATTTTACCTCCAGACCAAAAGACAGAAATAACAAAATTGAACTTGAATGAAGTGTTTATTCTGAATTTTATTTTTTTCTCAAATAAGTTCAGTCTTCTTTGATTTTTACAACAGAAGCTGAATATTTGTCTTGGAAATGGCAACTGGATTTTATGTGACAAACATAGCTGCTGACCCCAGCTGCTCCGAGACCCCGGAGTCTGCTTGTGTCTGGCCTTCACTTGGTTTGATCTCATTAATTCAGAATTAACAGCTTTGGAATTTGATATAATTCATATGGTTTAACCTGGTGTATAACTCTGTGTGAGCCATGACAGTTAAATAAGAAAAACCTCATTATTACATAGGCAATTTGTGTAGTGGGTAAGATGTTGGATTCCAATTCTGTCTGGACCATTATTAGCTGTAAAAATTGGTCAAATTTATTAGTTACCCTGAGCATTGATTTACTAAGCATTAAAAAATACTAATACTCATAGGTTCCTCATTAGGGTTGCTGTGGGTAGTTACCAGCATCCCAAATTCAAAATGTGACTCTGGTTTATTTTCTACACATTTTTCACCATCTGAAATTACCTTGTTCATTTATCTATTTTTTTTTAAATTATCTTTCACCACCAATAAAACATCTTCTTCACAAGATCAGGGACCTTGTCTATTTTGTTCAACTCTCTGTCTCCCCAGCCTGGAAGAGAGCCTGGCACATATAAGGGATGTGCTAAATGAAATAATGAATAAATCATACTTAGCACAGAACAAGACCCTCAGTAGGCACTCAGTAAATGCACATTATTTTATTTGCTGACACCCAAGGCTGTTTTATGTGTGGACTTGAAAGTCTTTCATTTGGATCATTTTTTTTTATTGTACATATTTAAAATCATGGAAATGAAGTTTGAAGCTAGTGGTCTTGAGATTCCACTTCTACTACAAAGGGTTATTATGTTGAATTATTTATTTGTATATTCTTAAACTCATAGTTTACCATGATTTTGCTTCAGTAAAAGAAATACCAGAGAAGCCAGGAGTTGTGCTCAGTCATAAGCAGGTACAGGATGAGAGTTCAGTTGTCCTATCTGCTGTCATTCTCCCCTTGCTGCATGTCTATGTAGTGGCAGTTATAGTGGAATAATGAAACCAGTAATGGTCATGGTGGTCCACCTTTATTTCACTCTTAATATGGCAGATACTATGCTCACAATAACACCATAGGTTAGTACTCTGGTAATGCCCATACTTCAGATGGTGAAACGGAGGCTTTAGAGAAATTGTTGCACAAGGTCCCACTGCCACTTCTGAGCCCAGTGAAATCTCTTCAGAGCCTGTCCTCACAACCACAAAGCAATATTGACTGCACACCGCCAATCTCTTGTAATTCAGAACTTCATTAAATCCGACTGCCCTTCACACTCCAGTTACTCAGAACCAGCGAGGGCCACTGCAGTGTGACTTTGGAGCTCCCTGAATGTTGTCCTTGTAAGAGCAGTCTTCACAGTGTCTTATGAGAAGCTATGTGTCTGGCTCAAGGAAGGGAACACCAGAGAAGCAGCTTGTTGGGTTGAGTTGTTTGCGAGTCAGGCAGGAGTTGTCCTCTGGCATGTGAAATAGAGCTTATTGGCTCTTATTCTCCCTTGTGGAAGTTGGTGGGGCATATTTTTTAAAAGTTTTTTTTTTTTTTTTACATATTTTTATTGATTTCAGAGAGGAAGGGAGAGGGAGAAATAGATAGGAACATCAACGATGACAGAATCATTGATTGGCTGCCTCCTGAACGCCCCACACTGGGGATTGAGCCTGCAACTGGGGCATGTGCCCTGACTGGGAATTGAACCTCCTGGTTCATAGGTCAATGCTCTACCACTGAGCCACGCTGGCCAGCTTGGTGAGAATAATTTAAAATTTATTAAGTTTATTGGGGCAACATTGGTTAATAACATTATATCAGTTTCAAGTGTACAATTCTATAATACATCATCCTGTGTGCTCACCACCCAAAGTCTAGCCTCCTGCCACCACATATTTGACCACTTTTACTCTCTTCAGCTTTAATTATCATTTCAGTAAGCAGAGAAAGGAAAATTTTCAAATAATAGAAGCAAAAGGAATTGCTACAGTAGACTTTTAATCATAATAAGGACTTATGTTGAATCACTAGGGGTCACAGTAAGAACAAATAATTCAGGGCACAGAGAATTATAACAGAAACAGGACCATTACAAAATTATACCTGCACAGTTACTTGACATGTGATAGTAACTCCTGTTCCATGTCAGAGCTGGGGAGGGTCTGGCTTCAGGGATGGAGCCATGAGTATGGTCTACACCTGAGTGTATGAATTTTCAGAGCAGCTCCAGGAGGGAGAGCTGGCCCAGTAACATCACCTGGACCCCAACAGTATCTTTTTTTCCCAAGAAACTTCAGGCACTCCACAGTGCATTTTAGTTATCACTCCTGGCGTTCCTGAGGAATGGTGGAAAGTATTCATAGTGTTGTTTTCAATGCAGATATTAAATCAGATTTATATGGCTAGCAGTATAGATGGCAAAGTAACACACAACTTCCAGGTGGACATCCTCACAACATTGCTGATGCCTACCCAGGTGCTCAAAACGGAGTTTTAGGGGATTCTGGCTCCAAGAATGATTCAGAACAGTGAGACTCTGAATGGGAAGACATTCTAGTAAGAACTTATATTTTTACTTTTTATATATTCCTAAAGAATGACATATGATAACCAGCTTTGACTCAATAAATCCAAAATAACCCTTTTACAAAGTAAACTAAAAATTCAAACTGATAAATCAATAGTGTGGTTTTAGTTGGCAACATTTTTTCTCTTTCTCAATGATTTATAAAATAGCTAGAGGCCCGGTGAATGAAATTCGTGCACTCAATGATTTATAAAATAGCTAGAGGCCCGACAAATGAAATTCGCGCACTCGGGGGTGGGAGGGTGGGGGAGGGGAGTTCCCTCAGCCTGGTCTGCACCCTCTCGCAGTCCAGGAGCCCTCGGGGGATGTCTGACTGATGGCTCAGGCCCACTCCCCACAGGGAGCAGGCCTAAGCCGGCAGTGAGACATTCTTAGAGCAGACTCGGAGGCAGGAGAGGTTCCTGCCACCACCGCTGCACTTGCCAGCCATGAGCCCAGCTTCTGGCTGAGGGGCACTCTCCTTGTGGGAGCACACTAACCACCAGGGGGCAGTCCTGTGTTGAGTGTCTGCTCCTTGGTGGTCAGTGCATGTCACAGCGACTGGTCGTTCTGCCGTTTGGCCGATTTGCATATTGGCCTTTTATTGTATAGGATGGTGCATCTTGCAATTCCTTGTATCTTAAATTCAATGAAATATAGTAATATTAACCAAAAGCAATTTTTGAAAGTATGCTAAGCACTGTGTTAAGTCCTTTATAGTGATTATATCATTTTTTTTTTCCAGTAACCCCCCCTTATCTTCAGGGGATACATTCCAAGTCCCACAATGGATGTCTGAAATCACAGATAGCACCAACCCCTATATATACTGTTTTTATCTATACATATAGACTTCACTTTAATTTATAAATTACACAGTAAGAGATTAACAACAACAATAATAAAATAGAACAACTACAACAATAAACTGCAACAAAAGTTATGTAAGTGGCGTTGGACCACTATTAAGTAAAATAAAGGTTACTTGAACACAAGCACTGCAATACCACAACAGTCATTCAGGTAACTGAGATGGCTACTGAGTGAGTCATGGGCAGGCGTTGTGTACAGTGTGGATACATTGGACAAAGGGATGATTTCACCTCCTGGGATGGGACAGGTGGGATTTCATCATGATACTCAGAATGGTGTATAATTGTAAATGTATGAATTGTTTATTTCTGGAAGTTTTCATTTAATATTTGCTCAAGGCCACTATACCTCAAGGGTAACCTACATCCTGACCTATATCAGCATTAACCAAAATTGGAATCATAAGGGAAATCCTCATTTGGCCTTGCTCCTTTTGCTCAGTATTTCATTTGTGAGATTCTTTTGTGTGTTAATATGTAGTAGTTAATTCGTTCTCATTGCTATGTAGTAGAGTAGCCCCTCACTTATTTGTGGAGGATGCATGCCAAGACCCCCAATGGATGTCTGATAGTGCAGATAGTTCCAGACCCTATATATGCTATATTTCTTCATTTATATTTATATTTATATTTATATATATCTGATAGTTTAATTTATAAATTAGGTACAGTAAGAATGAACAACAATAACTAATAATAAAATAGAACAATATACTGTAAGAAATGTGAATGTGGTTTCTCTCTTTCTCTCTGGTAGCCAATATGATAACCTAGAGGGCTACTAAGGTGGGTAGAGTAAACAGCATGGAGACTCTGGACAAAGGATGATTCACATCCCGGATAAGATGGAGAGGGACAGCACGGGATTTCATCACACTACTCAGCATGGCATAAAATTTAAAACTTATGGATTGTTTATTTCTGGAATTTTAAAAATTCATTTATTTTTTAATCTGAATTTATTGGGGTAACATTGGTTAATAAAATTATGTAGGATTCAGGTGTACAATTCCTGATATAATAGAGCCATAATAATAGCTAACATATTTTGATGACTCTATGCCAGGACCTGGTCTAAGAATTTCTTATTTATAAACAAACAAACTAACAAAATGTGAGATCAGTGCTATAATTGCTATAATTTATCCCTGTTATGAAGGTAAGGAAACAGACTGATGGAGATGAAGTCACCTTTTCCACAGTCACCAAGAGGAAAACTGGTAAATCCAGTGTTTGAATGAAGCATTCTGACTCCTTACCCCATGGAGGGTGGGATGTGCAGACGGGATGAAGGATGGCTAGAGGGAGCGCAGTCACTTTTTCCATTACCCACTTTACATTGTTTCACCAGCTGTGTGAGCATATGTTAACTTTTACACTTTTGAAGGGTTCTTAAACATAATATTTTAAAATTACATGTATTCAGGTGTTGGACTGTATAATGTAAATACATAGATAGACATGATCGGCTGAGTGTCTAGTCATAGAGACCAGCTGGGACAACTGCAGCATGGTCCTTAGGTCCTGAGGGGCCCTCCAGCCTCACCGTCATGCAGCCTGCACCACTGGTGAGAGTACCACCACTCCCTTTTCCTTTCTCACTCCACATTGTTGGACCTGATAGCTAAATATTACAAACTAGAGGCCCCGTGTATGAAATTCATGCATGGGTAGGGTCCCTAGGCCAGGCTGGCAATCAGGGTCGATCTGTGGGGCAACCGGTGGGGTGATCAGGGGGTCCCTGCTGGCACCCACCTTGGCCATCCTGGTGCTGCCTGCTCACTGGCCCCACCCCCTGCCACCACCGTGGGTCACCTCCCTCTGTGGTGCAACCAGTGGGGCAATCGGGGGCCCCTCTGCTCACACCTGCCTTGGCTGGCCAGGGGCTTGAGGGCTTGGGGCAGCTCTTGCATTGAGTGTCTGCCCCCTGGTGGTCAGTGAGCATCATAGTGACCGGTTGTTCTGCTGGTCATTCTGCCCTTTGGTCAATTTGCATATTAGGCTTTTACTATATAGGGTAGTTTTCTCTATGCCAGAATTGGACTGGCCCACATGGTAATTTTGCACTGGACCATTCTTTATTAGTAAAATGAACCCCAAAAAGCTTTTCTTCCTTCCTTTCTTTTCCTTTAAATTCTAGGAACACATTACTTTTTTTGGGGAGATGGATGGGGAGGAAGAGAGAATGATATAAATATCTATATATAAATAGTATAGATGTATAGATACGTTTAGATAGATATTGAAATACAGATTTATATGTAAAGAGGGGATCATTGGTCAGCACACTGTAAATAATCTGGTGCTCATTTTACTCAATTTAAATATTCCACAGTCATTAAAGAGATATTCAAGTAATGCTTAGGCAGCACAGAATATATGAAAATTTGCAGCAAATCATGCAATCTATATAAACTGTTAGACTGCTTCTATTGCTGATGTGGCCACGAGATGTGTCCACGAGATGTGTCCACCAGATGTGTCCTTCGTGAGCTGACTACCATGGTGTTTTCCATATCACTACAGTTATTTGAAGACTTGCTTCATGAATGTCTGAATGTATATATGTATATAAATGTGTGTGTGTAGTGAAACTTAACTTTGCAAATCTTTTATTTGCCTATGTCAAAAAATGGGGAAACCTGACTTTGTAAGTTTTTATTAGTCTATGTTAAGAAATGGATTATCCATTGCGGTAGTAGCATGTAGAATACTTTTTTTGTTGTTGTTAATCCTCAAAAGGATATTTTTTTCCATTGATTTTTAGAGAGCAGAAGGGAGAAAGGCAGAGAGGGAGGTAGAGAGAGATAGAGAGAGAGTGAGAGAGACATCAATGTGTGAGAGAGACAGAGAGATTTGTTGCCTCCTGCATGCTCCCCAACTGGGGTTGGGGATGGGACCTGCACCCCAAGTACATGACCTTGATCAGGAATCAAACTCATGACCCATCAGTGTGCGAGTAGATGCTATAACCACTGAGAAATACTGGCCAGGGCACAAGTAGAGTACATTTTGCAAGTTGATAATTTTAACAGCTACTGGTCAAAGCATAATTTCAAATTTGGTATCACAGTATTGGAATTATATTTTTATTTATTTATATTTTCTTATTTTTTCTTTTTATTTAATTTATTGGGGTGGCACTGGTGAACAAAAGTAAACAGGTTTCAGGTGAACAATTCTACAGCATGTCATTTATACACTATATTGTGTGTTCACCAGACCAAGTCAAATCTCCTTCTATCACCATTTATCCCCCCTATCCTCCTCCACCTCCCCCCACTGTATCTCCTACATGAGGTTCATGAGTTTTCTCTCTCTTTTTTCTTTTTGGTCTATCTCTCTATCCCCTCCAGTCCCCCAACTCCCATTGAGAGCTGTTAGCCTGCTCTCTATCAGTCTGTCTCTGTTTTTCTTGTTGGTTTAATAGATTCCATATATGAGTGAAATCACATGGTACTTGTCTTTCTCTGACTGGCTTATTTCACTTGCCATAATGATCTCCAGGTCCATGATTTCATAAGATTTCTTTCTTTTTTAACAGCTTAGTAGTATTCTATTGTGTAAATGTATCACAGATTTCCTGTTCATTCATCTACTGATGGGCACTTGGGCTATTTCCATATGTTGGCTAATGTAAAATAACACTACAATGAACATAGGGGTACATATATTCTTTTGAATTAGTATTTTGAGTTTCTTTAGATAAATTCCCAGAAGTAGGATTGCTGGGTCATTAGGCAGTTCCATTTTAAATATTTTTAGGTAACTCCATACTGCTTTCCACAGTGGCTGCACCAATCTGCATTTCCAACAACAGTGTATGAAGGTTCCCTTTTCTCCACATCTTCGTCAACATTTGTTTTTTGTACATTTATTGATGATAGCCATTCTGACAGGTGTGAAATGATATCTCCTAGTCTATTCAATACATGGTGTTGGTAAAATTGGATAGATATGTGAAACAAATGAAACTAGACCACCTTCTTACATGATATACAAGAATAAAGTCAAAATAGATTAAAGACTTAAATGTTAGACTCAAAACTATAAAAATTTTAGAAGAAAACACAGGCAGTAAAATCTTGGACATTTCTCATAGCAATATTTTTTCCAATATATCTCCTTGGGCAAGGGAAACAAAGGAAAAAAATAAACAAATGGATTACATCAAACTAAAAAATTTTTGCACAGCAAAGAAAACCATCAACAAAAAGAAAAGACAACCCACTGAATGAGAGAACATACTCACCAATACATCTGATAAGGAGTTACTATCCAAAATTTATGAAGAACTTTTATAACTCAACACCAAAAAACAATCAATCCAATTAAAAAATGGGTAAAAGTCTTGAATAGATACTTCTTCAAAGAGGACATATGAGAAGATGCTCAGTGTCTCTAATCATCAGTGCAATGCAGAGTTGGAATTGTAGTGTCTGGAGATGTCAAGAAAACAAAGATCTGCTAAATTAACTCTAGTTACATGCTGCCTTTGCCAGATTCTTGGTTTGCCTTGCTGATATGTGTCTTTCTAAAGGAGCAGTTGTCAACTTGACTACATGCTGGAGTCCCCTGGGGGGCTTTAAAAATACTGATGTCTGGACCCCATTCCAAGTGATCCTGGTTTATGATTCTGAGGCAGGGCTTCAATACCAGGATTTTTGAAAGCCCTCCATGTACAGTGGAGGTTGAAGACCACTGACCAAAAGGTGGTGGAAGCTTCTCTGACCCTGGACTTAACTCTGCCCCAAAAGAGTAAGGTGGTCAAATAAAGCCAGAGAGTCTTGGGAGGAAGCATCTGTTATCTGAGCATTGGAAGGTAGAGCTGCAGTGTTAGGAAAATGTGTGCAGAATGGAAAGTCAGAGGAAAGATAAATAGGACCACATGGCCAGAGCCTTTCCAAAGTTTGACAACTTAAAAGGATGAGGAGGCTCCCTCAGAACAAATTTCTGACCTGGCAGTCTTTCAGGCAGTGTTTTCCAAAGGGTGCCTTCTGTTCCAGGTGTGGTATGCATTATGATATTAAATAGCTGACAGATAAACTTAAAAAAAATTCTCACCCAAGGATTTTAAACAAAACTAAATTTAGAAAGAGAGGAAGGGGGGGGAGAGAGAGAGAGAGAGAGACAGAAACATGGATGTGAGAGAGAAACATCGATTGGTTGCTTCCCATGTGCGCCACTGCCAGAGACTGAACACACAATCCAGGAATGTGATCTGACCAGGATCAAACCCATAACCTTTTGATGTGTGGAACGATGCTCTAACCAATTGAGCCACCTGGCCAGGGCACTGACAGATAAACTTTTACAAATTGTTAGCAACGGTGCAATTATCTAATATGTACTAAACATATAAGAGGCACATTAAACCTGTGTTTTCATGAATTTATATTTAATAGGTGAGAATAACTTTAAAAAATGAGTCAATTTGAAATTGGTTTAAATAAAATTATAAATTAATGATTGTACAAGTGCTATGTGACAGAAATAAGGGATGTGGGATATGAATAAAATGTAAGATGTCTGAGAAACATTGGTCCAGTAAAGACAATGCATCTTAAAACATGAAATAACAGCATGAACACTCCAGAGCTCAGGTTTTCAAATGTGAAGTGACCAAAAATCAGTGTCAAAAGCATGCCAGGGACCTTCGAGAGCACTTTCAGCTGGCCCAAAGACTGGGAAGAGCCTGGACTTCAGCAATACAAAAACAACAAAAAAGCTTGAAGAAATGATGTTCTCAGTGACACACACACACACACACACACACACACACACGAAAAGGATTACCCTACTTCTAAAGAGACAAATGATAGAAGATAGAGGTAACAGAAGAAATCAAAACTATTCAAGTCAAAACTATTCAATTTAAATTATTCATGTCTGATTTTTCAGCAAGTAGAATGAACTAGAACCCAATCTAAGTCCAACATGGATTAGACAAAGACAAGATCCAACTATATACCCAATTAAATTCCTGATGGGAGGAAAGAAATATTTGCCTGCAAGATCATTTAGTTGTCTCAGCTGTTACTTTTCTTTCTAAAAACAGTGATATTTGTGGCCTCAAGCTCTTATTATCGCTTTTTTATTTTTTTCAATAAAGGGTGATCCCCCAAATCTGGAATCTGAGTCATCATCATATGAGGCTACCAAAAATATAACAGTTTTTGATTGCCTTAACAGAAAAGTAGTATCAATATTCACCAAAATCACTGGCCATTTTTCATGGTTAGTTTACCACCCCAGACTCTTTGATTCGATAGATCTGGTGTGTGGCCCTGAATCTCTATTTTTATGTAAGCATCATAGGTGTATCTGGTACATACTTAAAGGTTTGGAACAGAGGTGGGGAATTCCGGCCTGCAAAATCATTTGGTCTGGACCTTCCAAAGCATTAGGGGTAAGTTAATTCAATTTTTGACCAAATATAGCAGGCTAATTTTTAAGGATATAATTTTATATATCCCACAAATGATGTTATAAATATCCAAATGGCCCTTGACAAAAAAAAGAGTTCCCTACCCCTAATTTAGAATATTGCTTGAGAACTTGGAGGTGATAGAGGCGGTCAGAGCACAAATCTTCCTCCTGGGAACATTTTTAAAACAAATTATTATAAATAATTTAGTCACATACAAGGTCCAAAGAGTAATATAATGAATGACCATATACCAACCACCCGGCATATGAAATAATATAACCCTAATTTTAGTTGAAATCATTTTGTGCATTTATCCCTAAATTGCTTTGTCTTCTCTCCCCTAGAGATAATTACTCATGTGAGTTTTTAATTATTTGCTTTATTGAGATAGAATTAATATTTTATACAAGTAAAATACACAATTTAGTGATATTGACAGGGTTGTACATCCATCACCACAAGCAGTTTTAGAACATTCTCATCACCCTAAACAGAAATATAATAATTATTAGCAGTCATTCCTTTTTTCCCCACCCCACCAAATTCTTAAGTCCTAGGCAACCACCAGTCTACTTTCTGTCTGTATGAATTTACCTATTTTGGACATTCCATATAAATAGGATCACACAATCTATGGCCCTTTGTGATTAGCCTTTTTCACTTAGCATAATGTTTTTAAGGTTCATCCATGTTATAGCATCTATCAGTATTAAATTCTTTTTGTGATCAAACAATATTCCATTGTATTTTGATTATTCATTTATCAGTTAATGGACATTGGGTTGTTTCCACTTTTTGGCTATTGTGAATAATGCTTCTTCTATGAAAACATGAGTACAAATTTTTATGTGAACATAGGTTTCCCATTCTCCTCGGTGTATACCTAGAAGTGGAATTGTTAGATCATTTGCACTCTATGTTTAAGTTTTTGAAGAAATTCACCATTTTGCATTCCCACCACAGTTCCAATTTCTCCATGTTCTTGTCACTTTTTGTTATGATCTATTTGATTCTAGCCATCCTAGTGGGTGTGAAGTGGCATCTCATTGTGTTTTTTATTTTTATGTCATTGGTGACATAAAAATGTCATAAAAATATGGAGCATCTCTTCATGTGCTTATTGGACATTTGTATGTCTTCTTTGGAGAAATGTATACTTATTTTTAAATTGGGCATTTGGGAATTCTTATAACTCATTTATTTTAAAAATAAAAGATATGGATATACATATATAAGAGTAATATATCCTATATAATAAAAGGCTAATATGCAAATAGACCGAACGGCAGAACAACTGGTCGCTATGACATGCACTGACCACCAGGGGGCAGAGGATCAATGCAGGAGCTGCCCCCTGGTGGTGAGTGTGCTCCCACTGGGGGAGCACTGCTCAGCCAGAAGTTGGGCTCATGACTGGCAAGCGCAGCGGCAGTGGCAAGAGCCTCTCCTGCCTCTGCTTCAGCGCGAAGGATGTCCGACTGACGGCTTAGGCCTGCTCCTCATGGGGGGTGGGCCTAAGCCATCAGTCGGACATCCCCTGAGGGCTCCTGGACTGTGAGAGGGTGCAGGCTGGGCTGAAGGACACCCCCAAGTGCATGAATTTTGTGCACCAGGCCTCTAGTGTATATATATGGATCCCAGACCATTATCAGATACATGATTTTCAAGTATTTTTTCCCATTTTACAGATTGTTTTTTCATTCTCTTATAGTGTCCTTTGCACATACGTTTTTTAAATTTGATGAAGTCAATTTATTTATATTTTTCTTTGGTTGCTTGTGCTTTAGTTGTTGTATCTAAAAAATTATTGTCAAATAGCCTGAGGTCAAGAAGATTTACCCTGTACGTTTTCTTCCAAGGGTTTTATAATTTTAGCTCTTACATTTAAGTTTTTGACCCATTTTTTAGTTAAATTTTATATATATATATAGTGAGAGGTGGTGGAAGTCAAAAATTCTTTTGCATGTAGATATCTAGTCATCTGGCATCATTTGTTGAAGGTACTATTCTTTCCCCCATTGAACTATCTTAGCATCTATAATGCTCAACAAAACTGAAATCAGGATCTCAAAGAGAGACCTGTCCTCCTGTGTTATCGCAGCATTATTCACAGTAGCAAAGGTATGGAAACCTAAATGTCCACCAACAGATGAATGGATAAAGACAATATGGTAGTTATGTACAATGGAATATTATTCCACCTTAAAAGATAAGGAAATCCTGCCATTTGCTACAATATAGACAAACTTGGAAGACATTATGCTACGTGAAATAAGCTAGACATAGAAGAATGAATACTTCATGATCCCACTTATATCAGGAATCTAAAGTAGTGAGGGAGAGAGAGACTCGGGGAGGGATTGGTCAAAGGATATAGAGTTTCATGCACGATAAATAAGTCCTAGGGATATACTGTATTGCATGGTACATAGAGTTAACACTACTGTATTGTATCTACTTAAGAATTCAAGAGGGTAGATGTTATGCTAAATGTTATTTTTTAAAAAGAGGGAGGGCACTTTCAGAGGTGATGGTTAAAATTATGGCATTATATATGATGATGATTTCACAGGTGTGTACTTATGATCAAGAAACATACCTTAAAAATATACAGCCTTTTCTGTATGCCTGCCATGTCTCAATAAAAAATATTGGACATGTCAAAACATACAAGTTTTAATTAAAAAATGAACTGAACATAGAGGTATGTGTTTTTCTCTGGACTCTCATTTTACTTTCATTGATGTATGTCTATCTTCTGTGCCTGATTTGAAAGATTACTGGAAGTGCTGGCTTACTGTATCTACATGGCTGACCCCTGAGATTCAGCAAGTGTGAGAAGGCTCTCAGAAATCTGCATTTATATGTATAAGCGCCACCATGTGACTGTGCAGTTAAGATAGTGCTTCTCAAACTTCTATGAACATATGACTCACTAGGACTCTTGTTAAATGCAAAATCTGATTCATCAGGTCTGGCTTAGGGTCTGAGATTCTGCATTTCTAACAAGTTCCCTGGTGGCGATGCTGCTGCTGGTCCCCAGACCACACTTATTAGTGATAAGGGACTAGGCGGTCCCCCACAACAGGGAGGGCCGATAAGGCAGAGTTAGCTTAATTGTATATATAAATTCTTTTCCATATTAGTCTTTGCCTTTATTTACTTTAATACTACCAAAATGATGAACTTATCCAGTTGGTATATGGTGCCCTTATATGTCAGATTTGGGGGATGGTTTTTGAAAAGGCTTCAGGATTTTAATTGTGGGTTGCACAGAAAAACAAAACAAAACAGGTGGAGTTAGGAATGTTTAATTGAGAAAGGGACTTATTGGTTCCTGGACAACTTACTAACTATAATGTTTCCATTTATTTTAATTCTTCTTCCTGAAGATGTCTATGGGCAGGTTATTTTTCTCTTATATGTGGTACATTAATGCCAATATAGAAATTGCATCGTGTTTTGCTTAAAAATCAGTTTAGATAAATCACAGGTTCTAGATTACATCAGTTTTTCCAATATCCACTTGGTCTGCCTTGATTTCAGAAACTAGAGGCCCGGTGCACGAATTCGTGCACCAGTGGGGTCACTCGGCCTGGCCTGTGGGATCGGGCCAAAACTGGCTCTCCAACATTCCCCAAGGGGTCCAAGATTGTGAGAGGGCACAGACCAGGCCGAGGGACCCCACCAATGCATGATCGGGGACGGGGAGGGACGCAGGAGGTTGGCCAGCCGGGAAGGGACTGCAGGAGGCCTGTCTGGTCTGTCTTGCTCAGTCCCGATTGGCTGGACCCCAGCAGCAAGCTAACCTACCAGTCAGAGTGTCTGCCCCATGGTGGTCATAGCGACTGGTCGATCGGTCCACTATATGCCCCCTGGTGGTCAGTGCACATCATAGCAAGCAGTTGAGCGGCCTTAGCATAGCATTAGCATACTAGAGGCCTGGTGCACAAAAATTCATGCACTCAAGGAGGTCTCTCAACTTGGCCTGTGCCCTCTCACAGACCAGGAGCCCTTGGGGGATGTCTGACTAATGGCTTAGGCCTGCTCCCCTCTGTGGGAGGCGACCCGTGGGCCGGCCCCACCCCCTGATTGTCCCTCCACCACCACCACTCACCGCCTTCCCCTGATCGATGTCCCTTCCCTCTACCCTCTGGCACCTGCCTCGGCTTGCCTGGCACCCCCACTCACCAGCCCCACCCCCCGCCGACTGGTCATTCCGCCATTTGGTTGATTTGCACATTAGGCTTTTATTATATAGGATTATGCTGTGATTAGTTGAACGGATGACCGGATCACCAGATGACTGGACACGTAGCATATTAGGCTTTTATTATATAGGATGGTCTATTTTGAAGGCCATGTGTTATACTCAGAATCTCCCTAATGTGTTTTCCTTTCTTACTGTTTGTCATAAGTCATCCAAATTGTTTGGATGTGGAATATATCCATTTTCACGGAAAGGGGCATTGCTCCTTTCCTCTCTCAGGAAAGCTGCTGTTGCTTAAGTACTTTGGTGAGCCTTACACTTTACAGTCCTCAAATGTGTGCTGGGCCGTGCCCTTGCATATCATTCCATGCTATCTGGGCTTGGTGTCGTAAGTGGTTATTGATTTCCTGGTAAAGGGGTTTTGTAGTTTCTGGCAACTGCTGCTATTAATTCTGGATGTCAATTTCCAGTGAACTCACATTTTTAAAATGAGCATTTCTTGTGCAGTGTTTGCTTTCAGAACAGTGACAATGTTCTAAGTTAAAAGACTTGATCCTTTTGTTTGTCTTTGTCCCTCATTATTCTCTAAATGTTTTAGGAAGCTTTGGTGCTCTTTAAATAATAGTGTCCTAGGGTCACTGGTGATTTTCTGATTTGAAATCTTTTGGGGGGGCTCTGTATTTAACTTTAAAGTTATCAAATTATTTGATTTTTTGAATAGGACACATTTATATGGTTCAAAAATTAAAACATACAATAGTGTGCAGTTAAGGCTCCTTTCTCTGCCCCCATTTATGAAACTACCCCCCCCCCCCCCCGATATGTAACCCATGTTAATAACTTCTGGGATGCCCTTCCAGATGCTAACAATGCGTATAAAAGATATGTGTACACATTAGTTGCATCCCCCATATATACAGCGATGCCTGCATTAAACATTGTTTATATGACACTGCAGAGCCCCTTGGCCTCACTTGTCTCTTCAGTCACTGCAATGACCGCCAGCTCTTTCTGGCCTCCAACCATCATCTCACAAGTCCAGCCTGGTGCCACCCCATGTTAAGCATGAGCCATATGCATTTTGCCTTCTTTGTTTATATCCAAAGCATGGGACTCCATGAGACCCTACTGACTGCACACTCCCAGAATAGGAGCAATTAATGTCCCCCACACAAGGTTAATCTTTGACCGGTGAGGAGCAAGTGGCAGTTAAAAAATTCTTCTCCCAGCCTGACTGTCCTAAGAAGCATTTCTTACGATTTCTCAGAGAATGGCCCCAGGAGATCAAGAGAAATCAGTCACTGTAGTAGTGACTGGCACTGTAAGCATTTTGGTATTGGCTCCGTTTGCTTCCCTGTTTTAGCTTCTCACCCCTCACTCTTGCTTGCTGAGATCCACTCCCTGGTAAAGTAGCAAGCAGCACACAAACGTTTGCCTCAGGGCCCCCTTCTTCACAGTATTTTGGTAGCCTTCAGTTTGGGTTACTTTTATGCGTGGAATTAATTTTAAGTTATCTCAAGGGCTTCAGAATTGAGGTGCTTTAATTTATACTGGCCTCTCCTACAACTAGTCTGAAAAAATTAGGTTTTATTATAATCAAATGTTGAATTATAAATCTTGCCAGTATCACATTTAATTTAAAGGTATTTGAAATCATGGTGGGGATAGAGATTTTTTTTTCTAGCTGGCAGACATAGTTTTTCTGGATATATATATATATAGCTGAATTTCATAGAAATTTCTCAAATGATTAAGAGACTCTTTAGGAAGCTTCATCTAAAAATTTGCTATTTTAAGTACAGGATATTGGATCTTACTATCATGTAAATGAAATGGGCCTGACAGTTGATCTCTAAGGGGGAGGAGCAAAAACAAGACTTCTAGAATGCATCCCACCCATTCCCAGTGCTGCAGGGAAGCCAGGAAGGTTGAGGACAGACCCCACTGCTTTTGGTAAATAGGGAATCAGAATCAACCCTATTGTAAGAGAAATATAGAGGGGCCATGGGAGTGGGTGATGCAGAAGGAGATCCCGCAGTGAAAGCTCTGCTTTTGTGGAGCTTGACGATAAAAGGGAGGAAAAGTGGAGGGATGATGAGACAGGGTTTTGGAGAAAATAAAAAATTTGATTTATAACCTAAAAGGAAGTTGAGTGTGTCAGTGCTTGGACTTGTAGCGGGTTGTATCCCGTTGGAAGATGCCCCTTGGTAGCTGCAGACGGTGGCACTCTTCTTCAGTACGAGTTTAGACACATTTATTTCCCCATTTCCCTCTTAGCCTTGACTGGATTTGAGACCAACTCTGAATTATGAGTTTATACTCAGAGGTACCCTCTCCTCTTTCCCTCCTCTTTGATCCAAGATCAGACTATAATGTTACTCGTCATAGGTGGCTTATTTTAGTGACCCTCTTCCCTTTATGTAACGTTCCCACCCAAACCTTCTGTCCTCCCACCCCCTCGTGCCCTGGAATAGGCTTCTCTCTCCCCTTTCTTCCTCTTCCCACGCTTCACCTCAACATAAAAACGTATCTCTCCTGGGGCCTCTTTTGCACCATTTGCTCTGTGACAGGCAAACAAATTTGATTATTTGTTTTGTAGAAGATGCTGTGGCTTAATCATGGCACGATCTGCTTTGTCTCTTCACCTCGGTTCTCAATGGCAGAAATTTCAAGTGCAAGAGCAGAACTAGTAGAGAAAGTTTGGGGGGCACAGTTAGCTTTGCCTCCGCAAGAGGCAGGCTCTTTTAGCTACCGCGGGGGAGCAGTTGGGGAGTTGGAGTGGAAAGCTGTGCTGGGGAAGGAAGTTCCTTCAGTTAGATTCTCTGACAGCTCCCTCCTGAACTTATTCAAGCTGATGCTTATTCATTTGCTTGTGTCTTGGGCATGGAGAGGACAACCCCCTTTCCTGATCTGCATCAGCATCCTATTGCAAACCCATGCCATACGATTAGGATTAGGGGGGAATCAGTCTTATTGGTGTCATTCCCGGGGTAGTTTTTGACTGATGCCAGCCCACATGGTCCTCAGCAGTGACTTTGTAACATCTCTGGGGATTAAGGGAGAGGGGATGCTGTATTTCAGCCTGTCCCGGAGCCTCAGCAAGAAGTTCAGGAGACAGCTCCTTGGCTTTCCTGGAGGAATCCTGGTCTTTCCAGTCTTTGCCTCACCACCATATGTGGGGCCAGGAGAGGGGGTTCAGGCATGGTGCCTGCACTATCATGAACCCTGCTTATCCAAAGGAGGTCAAGCCTGCGATGCTCTTGAAGTCACCTTTAATATTAATTCCTAATGATGGCAAGAGTAAAGACTGCATATGCAATGTTTTAGGATAAACAGAAAAAAAATGGCGTAATGGAAGCTTTTTTCCTTCCTGGTGGAAGACTTAGAAATCAAGTGAGTCTTTAAACTTAGAGTGTAAGTGCTCACACCTTCAAGGGCCTACTGTTTCACTTTGAGTTGTGAGGGCATCTGGTGTGTATTGCGAATGGAAGAGCAGTTTGTTAGCCATCTGTCCCCAAGAAACGCAGCTCTGCCAGCAAGATGAAGCCAAAATGACACCTGCTTGGACCAAGAGTTGTGAATTAGGCATAACTTTCAACACATAGAGTGCTCTCTAAAGAAAGCAGCACGCCAAGCAGAGATTTTACAGAAATGTTCAGATGTACTTGAGTAACCAAGACCTTGCCTTCATACTTCTACAAATACAGTGGGGCCTTGACTTACGAGTGTCCCGACTAACGAGTTTTTTTGAGATATGAGCCATCTCTCAGCCGATTTTTTGCTTTGAGTTGCAAGCTCAAAAAAATTCGGGTTACGAGCCAGCTTCAGATACCCCACTGCTAGTTGGCACAGTGAACGTCACAGTGATTTGACATACGAGTAATTTGAGTTATGAGCTCTGTCACGAAACGAATTAAACTCGTAAGTCAAGGCCCCACTGTAATTGATTCGTTCCGCCTAAATTGCATACTAAGAGCTTCTAATACTCTAGGCCTGTGGTCGGCAAACCGCGGCTCGCGAGCCACATGCGGCTATTTGACCCCTTGAGTGTGGCTCTTCCACAAAATACCATGTGCAGGCGCTCATGTACAGTGTGATTGAAACTTCGTGGCCCATGTGCAGAAGTCGGTATTTTGTGGAAGAGCCACACTCAAGGGGCCAAAGAGCCGCATGTGGCTCGCAAGCCACAGTTTGCTGAGCCGCAGTTTGCCGACCACTACTCTAGGCTAAAAAAATGCTCTTAAGGCCTTCAGTGGCCTTATTTTACCAGATGCATTCCATTCTGGTGATCAAATTCTAGTAGGAACATCTTTGTGAATAGACCAAGAGAATTCTGAAGACTGGGTTCGGGTCTTTATTCACCTGCACGTCCTTTTACAGCCTAAGTTTGTGCTTACTGGTTATTAAAAGCTCTGAGACCCTTGTTGGCTGGCTCAAGGTAAGTTGCCCCTCTGATTTAACTGCTCTTCTCACTGCTCCTGGTGATGGGATACTTCTAGAATGAAGCTGAGTCTTGGTGCCTCTTTGATATGTAACACAAGAAGAATAAGAAAAGGGACTTTCAATGATGAATAGAGGCATGCATAAATTGTCCCAAATATCTAATTTCCACAAAGGTGAAAGCATGGCAGTAGCTTAGATATGAGCAGATTATAAGAGAACACAAGATGTTTTGTATGATGCCTTTTGTTTTTTGCAAGGTGAAGGTTTATTTCTGTACTGCAGCTGCCAGACAATACCTTTTAACATAGGCCACTTTACCTTTATTTCTCATGCTTCCCTCCCCCATTTTGACCATATTTGCCCCTCTGGGATTTTAACACAACTGAAGGGGGCTAGCAGTTTAGGATTTGGATGGTGGTGTGAAATAATTTCACCTTGACCTTGATTTAAAGTTTGTCTGGGTTAGTAATGACTAGAGCATGTGTCCTGACAAGCTTGTTGGAAATCTGTCAGGGTGAGGTTTCAGTAAAAAGAACAGGTGTCTGTTGTGACAAACTGCTCACCAGTGATAGATCCTTGCCTTGTTTTTGGACTCACTTTTTCTGTGGTTGCTTGATTGACATCCCTCTGTAATCCTTCGTTTGATACATCTCAGAGTTTCTGTGTGTTAGCATCAAAGTCATCGCTACAGCCCTGTAACTAAATATATTAACTATTACTGGTATAAGATCATAGTCAGCAGAGGCGATGCTTCCTTGAATGTATGTCTGTTTAGTAAAAACAAAGCGAATGTTGTAGTTTTCTTTCCCATAAATGGCACTGGCTTTGATTTGTGTTTGTACACACACACACACACACACACACACACACACGTGTGGTAGAGCCAACTAATTTCTGGCCATTATTAAAAATGATATACACACAATTAAACAATTTCATTTTAAGAAGTATACTTTACTTCATTTTATTATTATTTATGCTCTTGTGGTTATCTAAATCTATTGTATGTATGTGGAAAATACTATATGATGTTGTGTTACTGGACATCTATTCACAAAACTATTTTAGCAATATCTATTTTTTGGAGGGGTAGCCAGTGTTAAACATATACTACCATACCACTGTAAATGTAAACACACGCAAGCATACACACACACACACATACACATACACACACATCTGCTTATATATGCAAATCCTTTTCATAACCATGCAGAGTAGGTGTCAATTTTTTATAGATGAAGAAACTAAAACTTAGTTTAAGTAATTTCCAAGGGATTGCATTCATGATTCACTTCTCCTAAGTCTCAAAAATTTAAACTCAGAAGTAAGCTTATGGGCACTATTTAGGAAAGACTGAAGCTGTACTGGAATAGAAATAGAAATCAGAGATTTGAAGGAAGTAAGAGACTCTCACAGAGAGCTGTGTGGGAACCTAGGGAGTTGGCATTCCAGATAGAGGGTACAACCTGTGCAAAGGCCTGGAGGCGGGATCATGCTTTCCATTTCTAAGCACAGGAGGGGTACTAGTAGGGCTGGAGTAGAGAATGGGAGGGGGAGAATTTGAAGAGATGAGAGATACAAGGCCAGATGACTAATTACCTTTATGAAACCAGGCAAGTAACTGTCCTTTCTGTGGCTTGTGTGCCTTATTTATATGGTTAGAGTAAACCGATGGTAATATATGTGAATTCACTGTAAATAATTGTTAGTAAAACTAAGCCATCACTATGGCTCCATCAATGCTCTTTTTGTTTTGACTTAAAAATTATTCTTCTTTAGAATTTTTTTCTTGCCACCTTTAGCGGCTGCATGATGAATGATTAAGAAATACTTAAATATACCCCTCAGAAGTACCTATTAGCCTATTTAAAACCTACATAAAATCCACAGTGTAATGCAACCTAAATTCATCTGGAATTACTAGGCTTATCTTTAGTTATCTTACTGACAAAGTGGTAGAATCCCAACAGAACCCTCATTTTCACTTTTCATGTGGCCGGTCTCATGGATCACAAAAGACAAAAAATATATTGAAATACATTCTGTGTTTTGAAAATCCAGGTCTTTTTATTTTTACCAGTCATTCATTACCCATAAAATAGGTTACCAAGTCCCCATATCCACATATAGATTACACAGGTATATCATAGAATATCATAATAATAAAGGCCAAGAGGCATCACGAGTGAAACAACCAAATGACCAGTCACCATGAGGTGCAGGGAGCACCTCTCGGGCCCTCCCTCTCGACCCACAGGCTCCGATCAGCAAGGCGGGCAGGGTAGCAGGCGGGTGGGTGCAGCGAGGTGGGCATGGCTGCGAGCACAGCTGCCAGCATGGTGGGTGGGTGGGCGGGTCGAGAGTGCCCCGAGGCAGCAGACAGGTGGGTGGGGCTGCAAGCAAGGCCAGGCACAAGCAGGTGGGCGGGGCTGCACAATTTCATACGCTGGGCCTCTAGTTATTAAATAAAGGTATAATATAAACATAATGGGCTTCTATGGCTTTGGCAATGTTCTGCTTCTTCTTACATGAGTGTATTAAATTTATTAAAATTGAATAGGCTTTATAGTTACATTTTGCTCATTTTTCTATGTGTGCGTTATACTGTAATTTTAAGAAAATGTTTCTTAGAATGAGTAGGGTTTCAACAGAAGGGAAATTTTTTGTTCTAGTGAACCAAGGAAGTAAGACACAAAATGAGATGAGGCTAGAGTTAAAATAAATATGGCATGTGTGTGTCACAGAGAGGGGTCGGATCATTCCACAACATGTGGATGTTCACTGAGCACTTACTGTGTCTCAGCCAGAAGAAGCTATGGGCTGGGACCCTAAAATCACTCACAAGCTACTTCTCTCTTGCCTGCCTCTTTCATCAAAGTTAGAAAGCTCAAATACTCATTTTCTGAGCCTCTCTTCCAGCTGCGTATGACAATCTGAATTTGTTGAGTGGAAAAGCCTTTAAAAGAGATAGACTCAGTGGATAGATTCCCTAATCCTTCTGTCTTTTTCTTTCTTTTTTCCTTATCCTGCAAGACCCAGAAGCAGGTCAGTGATCTTTCAACCATGATATGACAAGCATTAGGACAAAGGCCTACATACTAAGAATGGAGGATGGCCCCGGCCGGGTAGGTCAGTTGGTTAGAGGTTTGTCCCAATACACCAAGGTTGTGGGTTCCATCCCTGGTCAGGGCACATACAAGAATCAACCAATGAATGCATGAATAAGTGGAACAACAAATCAGTGTTTTCTCTCCCTCTCTCTCTCTCTCTCTCTCTCTCTCTCTCTCCCTCCCCCTCCCTCCGTCCCTCCTTTTCTTTCTCTCTCTACCTCACTCCCTGCTTTTTTCTCTATGCCTCACTCCCTCCTTCTCTCTCTCTTTCTCTAAAACATCAATAAAGAAAAGTTTTTAAAAAAGGATGGGCAGATGAGAAGAATAAAGTACTATGGATCAGTGCTTCTTATCAGCTGGGGTGTTTGACAGGCAGGTTGGGTAGGTCAGGGATGTGTGGGTCAGAACATTCTAGGACACTATCCTGACCTCGAGGCTGCCTAAAAAAATTGCCCTTTGGAAATACTGACACCATCATCCAAGACATACTTCTCCAACAGTTAAGTATTTCTTTTAACATACTGGACATATTCTTGTGAGTGACACGTGATCAAATAAACCAGTTTTGTTGACTGCCAACGTTTTCAAAGTTACTTTTTACTGATTCAAACACTTTTCTCCTCATAGGTCTATTTAGTTTTATTCTCTTCAGATGTTAATCTTATGTCATACTAGTCTTGGAGCAATTTTCTATACAATGAAACATTTTCAACATTTCCATATCTGGAGAGAATACATTTTATCTTTACTTAGATACTTGATAATTTTCCAAGAAAATACACTCAGAGGGAAATGGAGAGACTGGGAAAGAATTTGATAAACTTGAAAGCTGACAAAACAGACATTGTGATTCTTTCAGTGGAGCTAGCACATTTTATCACAGCCATTTTGAAGCTGTGACATTAAAATTCTTTGCTCACTGTCACTTGTCATCAAACTTTTTTCTGTTTGCGTTTTGTTGTTGCATTTGTGATCATACAAATCATATATTACTGTACTAACACAGAGTGATAATTTAAATAACACAAATATGTTTATATGTTAATTTGCCAAATTTGAAGAGAAAAATGGGTTCAATCTATTTAATTATTATGGGTGAATTTTTACATCCTTTCATCAAATGATTTATTAAAGTCAGGAATTCTCATAATGATCATAGGATACAGACTGGAAAATATCTAGGGATTGTGATATTTAGTTAAAGCTATAACTTGGTATGTGTCTTGAAAGCCAGAAATACAATGAAAGATAAAGTGAAGCAAATATGATATTAAAACTTACTGAAGTTATTGGACAGGGGTTACTATACTGAAATAAAGAAAGTACTTTTTATTTGAAATGAAACTGCATTTAGTTTAATTTAACATGAATTTGATCAAGTTATTTCTGTGTTTGTCAGTAAAGAGTAAGAGAGGTTAGTTCAGGAGGACTGTGAAATTCCAAGCGATGGTGTGGCTATGTCTGTTCTCTCTTCATATTCTCTCTTGCTTTTTGCATATGGTCCTGCCTTCTACTTCACAGAGAATGCAGTCCATCTGTGACTTGCATCTCTGCTTTTCTCCCTCCCATCTGGAGGCTCATATATTTATAACATATTTATAAAACCTTACTGCAAGCTGTGAGCCCTTAATCTCATCGACTCCCACCGCTCTTGGACTTTGCATCTCCAGGTGAGCTTCATATTTTGCTGGTCTAAGCAAAGTATTTTTTCTTGCCTTCTTATCCTTAACCCACAGGTTGTCACCAATGCCTTTCCCCTCGAACAGCTGCCCTCTCAAGAAATTTTCTTCCAGACATTTTGAAGTGCTCATGTATTCTTCCATTCTTTCTCTAGCGTAGGACAAGGTTTATCTCATTCTTCCTTCTCCCAGAACTCCACTAATGGTAAAGTTCTTACTAAAACAAACAAACAAACAAATAAATAAATACTCAACAAATTCATTTTAACCCTTAGTCCACCTGATCTTTGAAGATTCTCGATCATGCCTTTTGGACTCTCTCTCCCCTCATCATTTCCTTGTAGTTTTCTTCACTCCCTTTAAGGAGATTTTTCTTTGCTTTTGTCCAGGAGTGACTCTGTCCCTCTATAATTGCATCCAGCGCCATGGCTCTCACAATGATCTCTGCAATAGTTATCACCGAATCTGTGTCTCCTAACTATAATCTCTCCGTTCAGCATCAAGGCTGTATTTCCAACTTGTCTCCATCTGGGTGATATCTTAAAAATACACCCCAAACTAAAATTACCTTCCACCCTCTCTCATCCTCGAAGCCAGTTTCCCATCCCCACTCCTGCATCTCAGCAGTGGCAGTCCCAAAGCAAAAAATTAAACTAGCTACTGAATCTTCCTGTAAAAATACAACAACAGCATCCGAAATATCCTTTAATTAAAATTTAAACCAGGAAAAATCTGTATTATCTGTGTGTTTGGTTTAACCTGAGATTCCTGTGATTGGTTATTGAGAGGACACTGGCATCCTCTATTTCATTTAATTGTTTACCTTTTTTTGGTGAGACTTAAATTATGATTTTATTGTAGAATTGTAGTTGATTGATGTACCCCATTTCTTGCCAAAGTCCTATGTTATAAATAATTTGATTCATGCATGGAAGGGCATTTGATATAGTTAGAATAATTTAACAGATGGAGGATTCTTAGCATAATTAAATCTATTAAACTAGGAGATGAAAGCTGTTTTGGCCTTCGGGATCTTTGAAAGCGTCATGTTAAATGAGACCCAACCTGTTTCTAACTCTTTTCTTTCTTACAGAGAGTATAATGTTGAATTACGAATTAAAAATTGAGTCCTAGAGTTAATACATTTAGACTTAATTTAGAATACACACACACACACACACACACACACACACTAGAGGCCCAGTGCACAAAAATTTGTGCACTTGAGGGGTCCCTCAGCCTGGCCTGTGCCCTCTCGCAGTCTGGGACCCCTTGGGGGATATCCACCTGCTGGCTTAGGCCTGCTCCCCGGGGGATTGGGCCTAAGCTGGCAGTCAGATATCCCTCTTGCAGCCCTACAGCCCTTGGGGGATGTCCACTTGCCAGCAGGGAGCAGGCCTAAGCTGCAGTCGAACATCCTTAGCGCTGCTGAGGAGGCGGGAGTGGCTCCCACCATCACCGCTGTACTGGCAGCCGTCAGCCTGGCTTGTGGCTGAGCAGAGCTACCCCTGTGGGAGCCCACTGACCACCAGGGGGCAGCTCCTGCATTGAGCGTCTGCTCCCTGGTGGTCAGTGTGTGTCATAGTGACCAGTCATTCCCAGTTGTTTTGCTGTTAGGGTCAATTTGCACATTACCCTTTTATTATATAGGATAGAGGCCTGGTGCATGGGTGGGGGCTGGCTGGTTTTCCTGAAGGGTGTCCCTGATCAGGATGGGGGTCCCGCTGGGGTGCCTGGCCAGCCTGGGTGAGGGGCTGAGGGCCGTTTTCAGGCTGGCCACACCCCCTTCAGGGAGGGGGGTCCTGCTGGGGTGCCTGGTCACCCTGGGTGAGGGGCTGATGGCTGTTTGCAGGCTGGCCACAGCCCCTTCAGGGTGGGGGTCCCCACTGCGGTGCCTGACCAGCCTGGGTGAGGGGCTGAGGGCCGTTTTCAGGCTGGCCATGGCCCCCAGCCACCCTAGCTCCCAGTGGAGACTGGCTGGAAGCAGGTATCTGGGATTTATTTGTCTTCTATAATTGAAACTTTGCTGCCTTGAGAGGAGGCCACAGCCGGCCAGGGCAGGCGGCAAGCTTGGCTTCCTCCATTGCCAGAGCAACCAAGCCTCCTGCTTGCTCCAGCTCCGTGGCTGCCGGCTGCCATCTTGGTTGGGTTAATTTGCATACAGGCTCTGATTGGCTGGTGGGCATGGCTTGGGGTGTAGTGAAGGTGTGGTCAATTTGCATTCTTTCTTTTATTAGATTAGATTATATATGTATATATATCTGTGAAATTAATATCATTAGACATTATTTAAACACATTGTTCTAAAATATACACTAGTAGAAAAAAACAAAATAGACTCCTTTCTTTAGAGTAAAATTAACCCTTGAGTGTTTTACTTAGGTAATAATGGAATCCAAGATGCTGAGGTGGAGAGGATCTCATAGTTCCTGGTCTCTTGTTTAGAATTGCTGAAACAGAACTTCAGCACATCACACAATGCTTACAGGCAGGAATGGAAGAAGGACCTGGTTCCTGAGTCCATACTTCAGGATGGGCACTGGGGAAACTTGGATATATTTACATATGTTAATGATACTTTACTTGAATATATTACTTAGTGCTTCTTACATCAATACTGTGATTTGTCCCATTTTCACAGTTTGGCAAAAAGAAAAATGTAGACAGCCATACCTACCCTCTTTAGCATCAGAAGTGCTTAATGATGTGGTTGGGGGGCCTCCTTTGAGACAATGTAGTTATTTTAGCAGTTAGTGCACTGTAATTCAGTGTTCCCTTAAGAGAATTCTTATATGTACATAGGGGGAAAATAACAAAGGTGCCAGATGAAAAGAGAATTCTTCAGTATTGGAGCATAGCTGCAATTTAGGCCCAATATTCTATCTGAAAGAAATGAATCTGATAATATTTGGTACTTTAAGAAAAACAAAGAATTCCTCTGTAGTTATAGCATTTATCCTTGTGGAAAATGACAGTTGTATGAATTTGGGAAATTATTTTTGGGGGAGGGGGAGGAATGAGGCCATGGGACTCCATACATGCAAAAGCACCACTCAACAACTTTAGTTGAATCACAAACTAACAAAGGCTTCACCCAGCTGTACTGAAATGTGATGACATATGAGTGAGTGTGTGATGTAGTTTTTAAATTTTCTCAAATATATGTTTTAGGTATATTTTATATTAAGTGAAAGGCACAGATCTAAAATTTATAGTTCTATGGATTTTCACACATATATAGATACTAGAGGCCCGGTGCATGAAATTCATGCACTTGGTGGGGGGTCCCTCAGCCAGGTCTGTACCCTCTCATAGTTCGGGAGCCCTTGGGGAATGTCTGATTGATAGCTTAGGCCTGCATGGGGAGCGGGCCTAAGCTGGCAGTCAGACATCCTTAGCAATGCCGTGGAGGCAGGAGTGGCTCCCACCACTGCCGCTGTGCTCGCCAGCCGTGAGCCTGGCTTCTGGCTGAGCGGTGCTCCCCATGTGGGAGTGCACTGACCACCAGGGGGCAGCTCCTGTGTTGAGTGTCTGCCCCCTGTTGGTCAGTGCACATAATAGCGACCGGTTGGTCAATTTGCATATTAGCCTTTTATTATATAGGATGAATACCTACACCCCAATCAAGATGGGACATTATTACCCTGCAATATTATTTATGCCCCATGCTAGTCCTTCACCACCACTCCCAAGGCAATCACCAATCTGATTTCTGTCAACATTCATTAGTTTGGCCTGTTTTAGAAAGTATATACAGCCATGCTTATTACTATGCCTCTGAGGTTTATTGGTGTTTATTGCCAGTAGTCCCTTCCTTTTTCCTCTGAGCAGTATCTCAATGTATGAATATACCATAATTTATTTTATCCATTCATCTGTTGAAGAACATTTGGGCTATTTTTCTTTTTTTTGTTATCATGAATAAAGCTTCATCTTTTGTTTCTTTTAGGTAAAAGTGGTGATAACACTTTATATTCCCACCAGCAACATGTGAGATGTCCAGCTGCTCTACATCCTCCCTAAAATTCCAGAAATAAACAATTCATATGTTTTAAATTGTGTGCCACTCTGAGTAGCATGATGAAATTTCTCACTGTCCTGCTCCGCTTTGCCAGGGATGTGAATCATCCCTTTGTCCAGTAGCTTCCTTCTGTACACACTACCAGCTCATTAGTCACTTAGAAACCAACCTGGTTGTCAGATTAACTGTCCCAGTATTGCAGTGCTTATGTTCAAGTAACTCTTATTTAACTTAATAATGACCCCAAAGTACAAGAGTAATGATGGTGGCAATTCCGATGTTCCAAAGAGAAGCCATTAGTGTTTCTTTTAGGTGAAAAGGTGTGTATGTATAGGACAAAAACATACTATATATAGTGTACTATGGGACTCTGTAGTACAAGAGTAATGATGGTGGCAATTCCAATGTTCCAAAGAGAAGCCATAAGTGCTTCCTTTAAGTGAAAAGGTATGTATGTATAGGACAAAAACATGGTATATACTAGTATAGGGCTCAGTACTCTCCATGGTTTCAGACATCTACTGGTGGTCTTGGCACATATTCCCCATGGATAAGGGAGGATTACTGTAGTAACATCTCTATTGTCACTCCTGGTATCTACTAATTGGCTCTTTACCACCCTCTTCCCTTGCTTGCCACATGCTTTTACCTTCTTTTCTTTCTCTGTCCTTTTCATTGCTTCCTAACCACATCAAGCCAATGTGTAATGTTCGGTCCTGGGCTTTTCTTTTTCACTTATGAAACCATTTATGAGAAGTGTGACCTCCAGACAAATGAGAGGAGACCGGGAGATATAATTTACCAGACTCACATGCACTGACTAATGCTTATCACAAAGAGTTTAAAGAGAAACAATAGGGTTTAAAGAGAATCAATGCAAGGAAAAGCCCCTTTCTATATCATTCAGGTGGGTTATGGTACACTCCCATGAGCTTTGGGATGGGGTTGTATTCTTTGGGCAAAGCCAGCTCATCTCCTAGACAGATTTCTTGGGTGATCTTCCATACCTTTTTGAATGCACCATAGCCCTTGTTTGATTTTGAAGGGAAGGGAACCTGATTGCTCAGCATGCTGAGTTACCTATCTTAGTTTGAGGTGTTTTTTTTTTGTTTGTTTGTTTGTTTTTTTGGTTTTTTTTATAGACACCTGGGGAGTCAGCATAGGCTATGCCTCAGTTTTCCCATGGAATTTTCAGGAAGTTGGGATATTTGTCGAACACCTTCTTGGTTGAGGACCGCTCTTGTGGTATTAACTCCCTGGTGTGTCCAGCCTGCCTTGCACACAGGCTGAGCACTTCTCCTTGACCCTTAAGCCGAGGGGAGCATGTGAGGAAAGTCTCTGCTGCTGTCCCCAGGGTGGGCCCACGGGATATGCATGGGCACTGACAGCATCTGTTTCATTGTTTCTCAAACATCAATGCACATTCACCACATTCACCAGGTACAGAGACAAATGTATGAAAAGTAATAGTTCTGATTTATTAATATTCAATGAGAAACATAACCACCAAGAAACCCAAGTATGTGTGAGCTGACAGTGATAGCCTCTCTTTGTGGTCATATCCTAGTGAGAAGCCAGCTTATCTTCACAAAGAGTTTGGGGCTTTCAGAACTGGAGCATGAGCTTTTTGGCTGATGTTATTGTGCTCTGTAGACCAATGGCATCCGTCCGTAAGGGGGCATATTTCTTTATGGGGATGGACTGGCAACTCCTGCTAAACCCTTTCTTGGATTTGATTTTTTTTCTTTTATAGATATCTTGCTATCATTCTTCTCCTTATACACAATGCAGTTCCTTAGCCATGAGCATTATATTTATAATCATAATCAAATTAAACCTCTCTTGGTCACCTTAATTTAGTTTGGAGGGTCACCAGTAATCTCTTAGTCACAGCTCCAGATGGATGCTCTTATTGGTTGCCTTTGGATTTTTAAAAATTTATTTCCTTACCTGAGGTTGAATTTAACTGAGATTCTCTTAAAACTGAGATTCTTTGCTGTTAACTTCACGTTGCTTCCTGCAAACTGATAAAACTTGAATTCGTGAAGAACAAGTGAGCAATAATTTGTTAAGAAAAAAAACAAACAAAAACATTGCCCCAGCTGGTTTGGCTCAGCAGATAGAGCGTCAGCCTATGGACCAAAGGGTCCCAGGTTCAATTTCAGTCAAGGGCACGTACCTTGGTTGCAGGCTCCTCCCTGACCTGGGCCCTGGTCGGAGCTCCTGTGCGGGAGGCAACCAATCCATGTGTTTCTCTCACATCGATGTTTCTCTCTGTCTTTTCCTCTCTCTTCCACGCTCCCTAAAAATCAATGGGAAAATATCCTCAAGTGAGGATTAACAACAACAAAAAAGTCATTGATATCTGCTCATTCCTGACACTCTGCTATAGAGGAAAGGACCCTGGAGTACATTAGGTTGAACAACATGAAACTGGCAACATTCAACCACTTTGACCTATAAAATGTCCATTGTATATTGTTCAGCTGACATAAAGATAATCTCCCCCTTTAAAAAGTGAGTCAAGATGTTTCTATTATAGCTGTGTGGCTTTCAGGCAAATCCTTCCACCTCTTTGGGTTTTGTTACTACTCATCTGTAAAATGGGTTTGGCTGGAAAAATTCTAAGAAGCTTTTCAAGAATAACTCTCTGGTTTTATGACTCTTAAAGGAGACAAGAAGGCTCTCAGAAGTCATTGCTTGGACTGCCACAAGAAATCTTGTTTCAAGAATGTTTGTTCCTTCTTGTTGACATTTTGCTTTCTTATATCTACAATCTCATCGGGGAAAAGTGTGTTCCTAGGTATATGTTTATACTTAGGAGTGCTCCTTGTTCTTTCCCTAATCTTTTTCTAATCTCTTTCTTACTAGACCATGCTGTCTTACCCTTAAGACAGCTTTTGTCTGAGTTGTCTGTTCGAATGGCAGCCTTCAATCACAGGGGGTGATCTCTGCTGTTTATCTATCCTTGACAATTTGCTTTTCCATTTACACTAACATTTCCCTCTCTGGCAATGAGGATGCCTTCTCCAGGGCCCTTGTTCCCTGGAGGACCTCACCTTTAACAACTCTTCCGCCACATTGTGGCCCCAAATCCATTGATCTTACCACCTTTTCAATGTCCCTCGTTCCTTCATGTCCTCATTTGCTCTCTGTTTCAACTGAGATTCTAGTCTCCCTAATTATAATTGCTCTCTTGCCTATTCTTTGCACAAATGGTCCCTTTCTTGTTCCTATTCACTTGGCAAAAGTGTACCTCTGATTGCATTCAACTCTTCACTCACTTGTTGCCTGCACACACCCAGCAAAACACAGCTGGAGAAAAATATACCATCATGCTGGCTAGTTTCACTTTACGTTCATGACCACAACCCACTCATGGGTCCAAGAGCTGCTGGGCAGTCTGCTTATATTTCCCGAGTCCATTAAGTCTCCTGTTCTCTTACATAAGCATTTCATGCCTTCTCCCCTCTCCTCTCTCATCCTAACTTATAGCTGATGTTCTTGTTTCCTGTTTCATGAAGACAAGAGAAGCCATCAGAATAGAATACCCCAATGCTCCTCACCATCACACTACTCACCTTGCATCTGCACCCATGTTCTCTGCCTTTGTTCCTTTTTCTCAGGATGAGCTGTCTATGCTCCTCCTAGGGTCCCAGGGTTAAACCTACTTTGTAGGAAGTAGAGTGGCATTCTTTCTGGCCTGTTCTAGTAACTTTCCCACCCATCCTGGTTCACCAGCTTTACCATCCCACATCACACACATACACTCTCATTTTTTAAGAAAAAAATTATTTTTAAAAAGGGAATTCTCTTGACTTCAGGACCCTCTGCTACTCCCCTTTAGAGTAAAACTCCTCAATAGAATTATTCATACATTTCTGCAGGATCACATCATCCCATAATCTCCTGGTTCTACATTCCTCCACTAGCTACTCCTGATTTCTTTGTACCATACTCAGCTTTTCAAGAGCTTCTTCCTCTAGAAATATGTCTTCTCCATACCAAAGGTTATGTCTCATGGGAAATGGCTGGTTGGTGTTTTAAAACAGACAAAGAATAGAGAAAAAGCAGCCAAATATTTAGAGAATGAGGGAGCCATTCCATTTCATCATCTTTGTGTGAAGCATTTCAATTTACTCTGTACCTTAGATATGCTCTCTAGCCCACAGCTGAGCTAAAGGTACATTAAGTCTGTCTAACCAGGCTTGAAGGAAAGCTTGGAGACCATGTGTTCTTTTAAATCACTTTTGCTTGCAATTGTCAGATTCAATTTTGAGGGAAGAGTTTAGAGCATCATTGAAGTAAAGCAGAGAAGGAGAGTTAGAGCCAAATCTGATAAATGGTGTCAAAGTCTTCACCCTGTGGCAAAGAAGTATTTTTAGTGCTCATAGTTAAGGGGCAGAGCATGTCACAGGGCCACCTGCGTACTTATGCAGACTGGCAGGGATGGAGAGGAACTGTTAGAACTCTGCCTTGTGTTTTGATGGCATGTTTTATTCCACAAGCAGACTTTACAGATAATGTTCCCTCCATTGATTGTGAAATAGGGACACTTTAGCACCACACACTTGGAAACATGTCCTGCTTCGATGTCAATTCATTTATGCCGTGGGTCATCATGTCCCATATGCCTGTATGTTCACTTATCTACTGAATGTTAATTGAGCTAGATTTATTATGTTGTACTTCTGATGAGTCTGAAGTTCAGGCCTAATAAATGATAGCTCTGCTTTCATGCTGTGTGAAGAGGGATGTTGTCATTGGATTATTTTGAAAATGTTTAAAAATTATAGTTAGGGAGAATTCTGAGAAGGTGTCAGCAGTTTGGGAGGTTTAGTTTATTTTCTTTTAAAATCCTCTTGCAAAAAGAGGACAATTAGGTGTCAAGACTGAAAACCGATGGACATGTTAAGAACAAAACTAGGTGACAAGGCACCCTTGAATCCCAAATATAAATAAGTAGGACAGGGAAAGCCCCTCATCCCCACAAGACCTGCCTAATACCCATCACTGGCAGGAAGAAAGAGAGGGAAGCCAGGTTGTGGCTAAAGGATGAGAGAATAGGGAAATCTGAAACTAACCAACAGGTACTCAGTGGAATGCTCACATATTGCCTGGAAATATGCATTCCTCCTTTATTCATTAAAAAAACACCTTTATTGATTGTCTATACTTTGCCAGTTTCAATTTTACAGACGAGAGAGACCTTATCAAATAAGATGGAAAAGGTCTGTCTGCTCCTATGTTTATTTTTATGTAGAGCTTTATGTACTAAAAGAAAAACATATAGACAAATAATTCAACTTCAGAGGCATATGTGTGCTAAAGAAAACAAAGGAGGGCAACAGGAAGGAAATAGGTGACTAGGGTTAGGAAATTTTGTTACTACAGAATAAATAAATAAATCTGAGTAAACAGGTGTGTGTGTGTCTTAGGGGAACCATTTAATAAATAAAGTGATTGGGATAATTTTTGCGATTGTCTGAATGTTTGTGTCCCTCCAAAACTTCATATGTTGAAATTCTAATCACAATGATGATGGTGTTAGTAGGTAGGGTCTTTGGAAAGTTCCTAAGCCATGAGGGTGAAGCCCTCGTGAATGGGACTGGTGCCTTTAGAAAAGAGGTTCCAGAGAGATGCCGCGCCCTTCCCACCATGTGAGGGGACATTGAGAAGGTGCCAGCGTGTAAACCAGGAACCTCGCCAAAATGTGACCCTGCTGTGATACCTTGACCTTGGGCTTCCCAACCTCCAGAACTGGGAGCAATAAGTTTCCGTTGTTTATAAGCTACGAAGTCTGTGGTATTTTGTTACAGCAGCCCAAATGGATTAAGACAACCTCTTTGATTATTTGATGCAATATTGCAAATTATTTACTTAAAAAGGTTAATCATTCTGCGTTGAGATCCTGATACTTACATTTTTTCTTCATGTAATACCAAAGGCTGCCTCCATCGAAGATAAGAATGAATAATTTGGGTGACACAACTATCCCTGGCCAAACAAAAATGATATTTATTATTTCCAAAACAGGAGACCAAGAGGGGTTTCCAAGACCTTGCAGTGGTTTAATCTTGCCTTCGGGGATGCAGTCCTGCTTCCCTCGGTGTGTTGATTAAGGTGGCTGCCATGGTTCTCACATAGCCATGTCTTAATGTAGGAAGGGAAAGCCACCAGTCTCTTCTCTCTCTCATCTTTCTCTCTTAAAAGATAAAATTGTATTGAAGTATACATACTGAAAGGTGTACCTATCCTAAGTGAACAGCTTGATATATTTTCACAAATTAAATGCACTTGGCATCTAGCAGCCAGATCAAGTAACAATATAATTAGCACCCAAGAAATCTCTCATAGTTCCCTTAACTACCTTCTCCAAGTGTGACTAGTTGTATAATTTTAAATTTCTAACACCAGAGATTAATTTTCCCTGTTTTGAATTTTAAGTGAACCACATACTATGTACTGTCTTGTGTTGACTCCTTTATTGGTGAGATTAACAGCCAGTTTTTTTGTGTGTAGTTGCAAATTATTTTCATTGCTTTATAGTATTCTATTATCCATCCTTGAATAAGAACCAGTTTGGGGTTTTTGAATCATATGCCCAGCTCCTATTTGCAGCAGGACCTGGGGAAAAATAGCCAATGATGCGCTATTAAAGCTCTCTATATGAGGATTCAGGCAGTGGGGCTGATTTATATAGCATTTGCCAGTTTCCCTGGTGTAAATACTCCCGCCTTGGCCAATTTAAGGTATCAATGTTATAGCACCAGCTAGCAAAGCAGCTCTCCTAAACTAGTACCAGTGGGTCCAGGATACCACTAACTCTCATTTTTGCCTTTTGTACTTGAGGTTTGGCTCTTCCAGAAAAGAAGAGGATGGGGGAAGGGTAGAGAAGATTGTTCTGTAGACAAAGTTTCTGCATCAACTATTGAGCTATTGCAATTGATAAATTAATACACTACCATTCTAATCCATTGATTTTTTTGGTAAAATTTTGACTATTAATAAAAATTGCCTTTTAAAGTGTATTAGTTATGCTACACTAGACTTATGCTGTATTAATAAATAACCCCAAATTACAGCAGCTTAACAGTTTATTTCTCATTCATGTTATGTCCACTGTAGCTCAAGCATCTCTCCTGTTCAGTGTTCTCAATGCAATGACTTAGCAGCCCAGGATGCTTCTGGGTTATGACTCCTCATTTCAACACTCAGGCTCCAGGGTCTTTGCTGAAGCAAAGGAAAGAAGATAGGATTTTTTCAAGGATTTATAGGTGCTTCAGCTCAGAAGTGACTTGTCACTTCTACTTATTGGCCAGAACTAGTTACTTGGTCCCTCTGCCACAGAGACCATCCACTCAGTCATTGTTATTTTATTATTATTATTGATTTCAGAGAGAGAGGAAGGAGGTAGAGAGAGAAAAAACACACACATAGATTTGCTACTCCATCCTCCCATGCAATCATTGATTGATTCTTGCATGTGCCCCAATCAGGGATTGAACCTGCAACCTTAGCATATTGGGATGCTGCCATAACCAACTGAACTACCCAGCCAGGGCACCATTTTTTAATTTTTAAAAGGCTCATTCATTTCTATACATTTCCATCTTTGTATACATCTGAATTATTCTAGAAAATAACTGACACCTATACTCAAAGAATTATCCACTAGTAATGCATTTCTTTTTCCAGAAAATAAAGGAAACTATTGAGCAATAATGGGATTAAGCCTAATTAAGAGTATTTTCTGTATGTGAGTTAATGGTCTTTAGTATTGGACTTTGACTTCAGTATGTATAATGCTTTAAGTGTAATGCTTATTTTGCAGACACCAGACTCATGATTGATCTAAGAGTCATCAATAGATGCTAAAACCACTGGTTTAAAGTTTCTTGGGTCAGAGAATATTCACACAGTTTTAAAAGGTCACCTGCAGCCCTAGCCAGTTTGGCTCAGTGGATAGAGCCTTGGCCTATGGATGAAGGGTTTTGGTTTGATTTTCGTCACGGTCACATACCTCAAGGGCACATACCTGGGTCTTGTGTGGGAGGCAACCAGTCTCTCTCTCTCTTCCCCTCCCTCTCTCTCCGTTCCACTCTCTCTAAAAATTAATGGAAAAATATCCTTGGCTGAGGATTAACAACAACAAAAAAGATCACCTGCAGATTATTTATTGCTGACAAAAGGGAAAAGATACCATTAAAATGGAGAGATTTGGAAGACATTGCCTTTTTAAAATTTAATATTGCCAATAATGGTACAAACTGAAACCAAGTGCTTCATAAGATGAATTGAGAAAGGATGTAACGTCATCTCCCGCATTATTTCTGACAAAACTGTTAAATCTGAAGGCAATTGTGAGAAAAAATTGGGCAAACCAAATTGAGTACCATCCTTGAAAAAACTCAGCTGTCCTCTTAAATGTCAATGTCATGAAAGCGAACAGGTTGTCCTGGATCAAAGGAACCTCAGGAACCATGATGACTAGTGCAGGGTGGTACTGCACTGAACCCTAAAAAAAATCAAGCTATAAAGGGACAATATTGGGACAACTTGGAGACTTTGATTATAGACTATATATTAGAAAACAATATTGTATCAGTATTAAATTTCCTAGATGCACATTCAGTATATTGTGTCATGTGGTAGAATGTTTTTATGAGAAATTTGCTGAATACTTATGAGTGAAATGTCATATCTGCAAGTAACTTTCGAAAGATTCCAAAAATGTCTATGCATATATTACATACACATATACGTGAAAGTATCTGTATAATTATGTGTACATTGAAACATACATAAAGAATGAGATAGAGAAAGCAACTGTGGCAAAATGTTAAACTTTGAACGTAAGTGAAGATTACATGGGCATGAATCTTCTCTTGCAACTTTTCAATAGTTTTGAAATGTTTCAATAAAAAGTTGGGAAAAACTGTAAATTCCAATTATTCTGCAGTTTCACAGCTTCATTCTATAATATTCTTGCAAAATGTCCATCTTATTGTGATCAATTTTATGGCATTGATTAATACATATATTTGCCTAGTGATCAGGTAAGAATTGAACTTTTAGAGGAAGGATTCTTAGCAACCACCACCCTACCCTGAAGGTGTCTGAAACGAGGGAAAGATCCCACCCAGAAGCAGAGAAGACCTTCTGTGGGTGTGTTTAATATGGCATCATGCCTGGAATGTGATGAGAAACAATGATGAGGCTAAGTTCCCCCTTATCATTTCTATCAGTTCAGATCAGCCTGCAATATTACCTGAAAGTGGGGGGAAACATCTTCATCTAATTCTTGAATGACACTAGTGGCACTTCATATGCTTATAGTATAAGAACTCCTTAGCATGATTGGGAGTGCTAAATGAATGAGCTGTCTTTTTAGAACAGGCCCTGTAATTTCATGGGAGGAGTAGCAATGTCAGATGAACTTCAAAAAGAAGCTGAATTCAGATAAATATGCATTTTCTCTAAAACCTCAAAAATGTTGAAATTCTGTGCTGGGAACTTCTGGAACACTTTCTGGCCATTCTGTCAGGAGTAGGTTGATGGATTTGTAGAAGCAATATTGACACTTAGTATGCATGTTATGAGTCCAAATCCAAATGGGAGCACAGCAGATATGTGTGGGATAGTTTTGCTCAGAGTTGAAAACAAGAGCCATTTTGTTGGTTATTCCCAGAATGGATTGTTGATCAAACTAATCATTCAACTCTCAGTAATGGGGCTAATGGTGAATGGCATGGAGAAATACATGATAATGTTTTATGATGTTTTCATTATTTTTTTCATTGCGCTAGAATGAGCTTTTTAAGCTTCTCTCTTTTTTCTTTCTTTTTGGTTCTACTTTTTGAAATATAAAAAAAATGAATTTGTCATTATTTGTAGTAAATATGCCTCAGGTGGCTTGAACACTGTCTGCTAAGCTTCTCACTGAAACCACATGGAAAGGGCATCCAGGCTGTTTGATTTAATTAGATATTTAAATACCTTTCAATACAAGTCCTGGAAAAAATGAGGGTAGGGGGACACCTGCCAGTAGGGGGCAGCTTATTACAGTATAAAGCTGTATACTTACCTAAAAGTTTTTATTTGGCTAAAAGGCTCATAGATGGCTTTTGAATAGAGAATGAGCTGGTTGATCTATATTATGACCTGAATGTAACCTTAGACTTAGAGCTTAAAATGGTCCCTTAGGGTCTTATAAGATCCTCTTTTCAATGACTTAACATTCTGTCACCAGGTATCATTGTCTTCCAGCCTCCATGAAATCATTCCCAGCTGCGTTTGGGTAAACATTGTAAAGGCACTACTGTGGGTTTAACCAAGGATCTATGCACGGGACCAGAAGCACCTCCTTTCTTGACCTTGTACAATGGACAGCATCTATGCATCTATACAAGGGACAGGTGTAGTGTTGTATAGAGCAGAGTTACTCAAAATTCCGTTCACAGTCCAGTGGCATCATCTTTACCTGGAAGGTTGTTAGAGATGCTAAGTTATGGGTCCCACCTACTGAGTCAAGTTCTCTTAAGCTGGGGCCCAGGAATGTGTGTTTTAAAAAGCTCTCTCAAATAATTTGGTTAAGTCGAACAACCTTAGGCTTCCAACAGGTGTGAGGCAACAATCAGACAGATAGCTGAACACTTCTCCAAAGATAATCATGACAATCTGTTCACTCTGCCAAAGAAAAGTTGTTTCCCAAAATGCAAAGGGATGAGCACACTTATCTATAAGATATGACTTAGAAATAGCTTCTTAGAAAATATAAATGTGCTACAAAGTAATTTCCTTAAAACATGGTATTATTTATCAGATATTTAGCAGTGAAAAGAGATGTTAAAATAAAGAGTCAAAGCTACATTTTGCAGCATCTTGCATAACTCCTATACTCTTTCAATTATTTTTTAAAATATATTTTTAATGATTTCAGAGAGAGGGATAGAGAGAGAGATAGAAACATCAATGATGAGAGAGAATCGTTGATCAGCTGCCTCCTTGCACACTCCCTAATGGGGATCAAGCCTGAAACCCTGTCATGTGCCCTCATCGGTAATTGAACCATGACCTCCTGGTTCATAGGTCAATGCTCAACCACTGACCCACTCTGGGTAGGCCCTTTTGATTTATTTTTTTCAGGGTTTCCCTGTTAAAGGACATGGTGTTAGTGAAATCTTTCTCATTTGAATTTTTTTCTATCATGAATGCTTGCTTATTTTCTCATTAAGAGTTCTTAGGAGCTAAGCAAAGATTACCTTCGTGAGTAACTTGTCAAGGGATTGTGTTGTGACGGGAGTCTCAAAGGGTTTGGTCCCTTTGGAAAGCAGATATAGAATTAAATTCAATGATCCCTGGGACCTGGTTCTATATTGAAAAAACTATTGCTACATTTCTTTTCCTTAGATGTGGCCTCCAGGCAAAAGACAAAGTGGACAGTTCATGCAGAAGGGGGCTGTGGACTGGACTGGGGCATTTCTTGTCCTTATTAGGGCAGGGGTTTCTCTTGTCTGGTTGGAACACATTTCATTTTAATAAGCAGATATGTTCATTTTAGTTCAGTGTATGCAAAGCCCTGAATTGTAGCATGGTATAAATACTCTCAGCAAGCAGCCAGTTTCAAGCTACCAATGTGAGGTCAGTGGAGTGAAGCTGGGACAGTCAGCTTCACTATGCTATGCCAGCTCACACTGCCTGGAGTCCTATGAGATTAAATAAAGTAGAAATTGTGCTGTCATTTAGTGGCCATGGATAGAGAGAAGGAAGGAGTCATTGTTGATGCACAGGCTTGACATTGGGGAAGGAGACAGACCTATTTGTCTTCAGTAGATGAGCAATATTCTTGTGTCTGACCCTAATCCTTTCCATGTGAATGTGTTGGCCCCTGGGTTAACAGCATGATGAGTTCACCACAAAACATAAGGCTAGGAAGGATATCACACCTCAGGTTTGGGATACATGACTTAGCAACACTCTTATTTCCAGCTAGTATATCCAAAATATTATCATTCCCACATACAGACAGTGTATAAATTATTAATGAGATCCTTTACTTTTTTGACCCAAATCTTTGAAATTTGTGTGCACTTTACATTTAACAGCACATCTCCCATCTCAATTCAAACTACCCACTTTTCAAGTACTCAGAGGCCACATGGGGCTAGTATACTGGGCAGTATAGTCTAGGAATGTCCCTGTGTTTGACTTACTGTTTACTGCATTTGGGGACATGCATCAGTTGCTCTCCAAGTAACCCACACAAATTAATTTCACCCAGTATGTCAAGGAACCAAATACATAGCTCAAGTTTTAAGCCAACTGATGCTTTCTTTCCTCAACTAGATTATGTTCCTCTGATTTATCAGGACGTAAAACTTAGGAAAAGCTATCTTCTGCTTATTTTACAGAAATATTTTGCTTATAGATATTTTGACAACTTTAACATTTTAAGTGTCTTTGCCAATATATTTGCTGCTGTTTTTGTTATCTATCAGAATAGAGTTTTACTAGTAAAAATTGGGTTCTGATATATTCTCTTTTCTTTTTTAAATTGAGATATATTTGACATATAACATACTAGTTTCAGATATACAACATAGTGATTTGATACCTGTATGTCTCGCAGTTACAATTATTTTCTTGTGATGAGAACTTTTAAGATCTACTTTCTTAACAATTTTCAAGCACACAATACAATGTTATTAACTATGGACACCAGGCTGTATATTGCATTGCCCACTTTTTCTTTCTTTCTTCACCCACCAAATATTTCTTGAACACCCTTGGCCAGGCACAGTTATAGGCCCTGTGGCCCTTCAGTGAAGAGACAAAGGCTCTGTCTTCATAGAGTTTACATTTTGATGGAAAAGGCCAACAATATACAGAACAGCATATAAATATTTACAAGTGCCATGAAGAACAGGTTTTTTAAAATGACTTTATTGATTGATTGATTAATCTCAGAGAGAGGAAGGGAGAGGAGAGATAGAAACATCAATGATGAGAGAGAATCATCAATCAACCGCCTCCTGCATGCCCCCTACTGGGGATGGAGACAGCAACCAGGGCGTGTACCCCGACCAGGAATCGAACCTGACCTCCGGTTCATAGGTTGATGCTCAACCACTGAGCTACACCAGCCTGGCATGACTTTATTTTTTTTTAGAGCAGTTTTAGATTCACAGAAAAATTAAGAGAAAGGTACCAGAGATTGTGCATATATCCCTACACACGCACAGTCTCCCCATTATCAGTATCTCCTATCAGAGTGGTACAATTGTTGCAATCGATAAACCTACATCAGTACATCATAATCACCCAAAGTCCGTAGTTTACATCAAGAAAAACAGGTACTTAACAAATGTTTTCACAATGTGTTATTAAGCTTTATCTTATTTTAATCAAATCTAATACCATATGCAAAAATAAATAAGTTGGATTGTGGTTATTTAAAATTCTCTTTTAAAAAAGAATTTCTCACTTTTCAGAAGTTTTCAGCTCAAGGCTCCTCTAATTATAGAGAGCCTTGATTTAGATTCTTTCTTTGAACTAATTTACAGGGGACTTCTGGGGATCTAGCTATACTGTGAAATGAGTTACAGTGAGTCTGGTAAGCAAGATATCTGCATTGGCATATGTTGCCTCCCCGGGTGCCTAATTGATGGACAGCTCACAATTTCATACTTCCCTGCGGGCTGTCAGATGCATGGGGGAATCACTATTTGTGCCACCAATTGGTGTAAACTTTAAAGACCTTACAAAAGTTGCTGCCAGCAGGGCGGGTCAAAGACTTTACATTTCTTGGAGTTGCTAATGTGAACAAGGCTCTGCTTTCTGTGTTTATTAAGGTTGTCTTATTCATTGGATGAACTGTGAAAGCATTTAATAATTTAAAGACAATATTTTCACAGCATAATTGACTTTTGAGATACTACAGAAAACATGTTAACTTGAAGCAAAGGTACTTGCGAAGACTTTACTGCAGCTGATTGCATATGCAGGATATTTCCGGGGTTATAATATATTATGTGAGGAAGATGATTTCAGTAGGGTTTAACTGACTGGGTATAAAATAGTGTTTTATTACATAATAATTGGCTTTCATGGGTGTGGGTATTTCATTTGGCTATTAGAATCATGCTAATGTAACTGTGATTGAAAAGATTATATTAACTTTTAAAACATCTTTAACACATCAGATTGGGTCCGTGCTTGAGATCATACATTTTGTTTTCACCGATTTAATTTTCTGGGATATATTGCTTCTTGAAACTTCTTAAGCCATTTCCCAGTAGACAAAGGTGGTTACTGAGTCCCTTACTATACATCTAATTTCTTAATTTTTCAATGTGAATGCAATAGAACTAATGCTGGCTCTCTTAAGCAAAAAGAAACTTATTGGAAAGATAGTGGAACTAAGAGAATTGATAGATGTGTTAAGTCTCAGGCTTTGCAAATAGGCAGGAGCCAAGGACATTCTAGGGGCAACTTAGGTTGGGGGTCCCTTGAAGCAGAGCCTGAAACGGAAATTCTTGTGCAGGTGACTTACTGAGGGAATGTTCTCTGGAGAAAGATATAAGGATGTGAGAGTTACAGGATAGGGCAGGAAACGGAGTCAAGCAAAAATAAAGGTTCAAGTGAAATTTAGCCTCAGCTTGATTCCACCAGGAGTTCTAGAATTTAAATCTCATCAGAGAGTTGTTCCATCTTCAGCCAAAGGGCCAGGCTTTTGTGCTCCTGTATCTGTATGGACTGCCTCTGGATGGAGGATAGCCTCCAGTCAGTGATGTCCTGCTAAAGTGGCTCTTTTGGGGGAGGGAGTTACCAGCTCTATAGCACTTGCCAACTTCCATGGTGTAAATACTCCCATCATGGGCTCTTTCAAGCTACCGATGTGAAGTGACTGGAAGTGGAGTTGGGAAGAAATTTCACAATAAGTATGAGCTAGTAGGAGCTGGTTCCAGGAAATCACTGCTTCCAGGCGTCCCCTGGAGAGGGGGTTCCTGTCTGTTGAGGGCAGTTCTTTGTAAAAAAAGGGTCACCTGTAAACTGTTATCGGACAAAACTCACAGCAACTGGGAATAGGTACCCTGTCCCATGAACAAAGATCTGGGAACTATCTACTAGAGGCTGATGTGACATAGGGAACGTGGCAAGCATCACACAGTAGGAACAGGACTGTCAGCAGGCAGGCTCCCCCTGATGAAGTCATCACTAACTGCTGTTGTATCACTCACTCAATATGTGGAGTCCTTGAGAAGGTATATGTTGGTCCTACCTAAGTTACATGCCCCGCTTTGGTTGTACCAGGAAGGTATGAGGAAAGCTTTAGTCCACTGTGCTTTGGTAGTAGAAAGGAAGCACTAACTCTACAAGGCCATATAAAATTGGGGGGAGTTGTTATGCCACAAAAGGACCTAAGGAACTCTTACTGATGGGAAGTGTGGGCAATATAGCATTGTCAATAAAAGAACATCCAGCCTAAGAAAAAGCCTTATAAGAATATATTTGAGCCAAACTGATGACAATTGCTGGGAAGTTTTACAGTTTATTTTATACATTAGAATCAAAGGAGGAGACGTAATGGGTGGTACATGAAATTCATTGGTGGTAGATTAGGGGGGTGGCAGAAAACAAAGCAGGGAAATTTCTGAGATTGGATAAAAAGTTACACAGAGAGACACATACTTCTTTTGCATTCATGGGTACAAGATAGTTAACATTTACAGCATGTAGCCAATGGTATGGGGGAACAAGATAACAAAGAAGGGTTCTATGATCTTATGCTAGGGTGGGAGGTTGTGCCCTAAGGTGTCTGAAAAAAAGGGGGTTGCTCCTACATTCCAAATATATGTTATGTTAGATGCAATAAGACAAAAGAAAGGCTCACTTTTGAGGTAAATATTGGCCTTTGTCAAAGAAGCTACAGGCCTAGGATGTGACTACCCACATGACTCACTTTTAGTTAGGAAGTTTTAATTTCAGGCCATCCTACGTGATTACTTTGTCTCTGAGTTTGTAGGGCCCACCGTTGTGGCCTCCTCTGAGCTTGTCAGGTTTAGTATGTGGCCCCTTTTTCATCCACAGCATCAATGGCAATTGTAACAAAAGGAACTAACATTTATTTTTACTTAATGACAGTAGTTACTTGCCAGCAACTGTTTTAGCTACTCTATATACTGTGGCAGAAACTGTTGTTTGCTTCCCCACCAACCTTTGTCCCAAACTTCCTCCTTGGTGGCAGAATCCTAATACCATTAAAGAAGTAAAATATACCAGATGTCAGTTTTCCTAAGATCCTTTGCACATAAGACATAGGCACATGACCCAATTCTGACCAATGGGTCCTGAGGAAAGGTTTTTTGGGAGATGAGCCTTCTGTGGAAAGAGTTACCTTGCTTATAAAAACAGGAAAACTCCAACACCTTTTCTTCCTTCTTTGAATGAAGTCATGTCAGAACATGATGCTTGGAACTATGGTAGCCATTTTGTGATAGTGAGAGGAAAGCCAAGAAAATCCCAGAAAATCTTACTTGCAGCCCTGATGTTGTACTGTTAGATGAACTTGAAACCACCTGTTTGTGGTGTCATTATTACATGAGACTTTAAACACTTCTATTATTTATTCTCCCTTTATATGGTGGCTTAGTTATTTGATATGCTTTTTTTATGTTATTTAATGTCACAGAATCCTGTAAGGGGGTATGTTTTCATTTTCATTTCCTATGTAGAGAAGCTGAAGCAAAAGTCATTAAGTGACTTGATTGAGGTATGACAAAGTTCAGACTTTTACTTCTGACTCCAGAGGCTGAGATTTTTTCTCTATCCCAGACCACTTTCTTAAACATTAGCATTTCCTGTTGACTGTATTCTATATGATATGAAACTCTCAGTTCTTCTTGCTCTGTCACTGGTTACTACCATGAAACCTGAGTTATCCAGGAATCAGTCTTGTAGAACTATCAGGCCAACAGTGAGGATCACATCTCTTTAGGAACAAAACCATCCCTGACAATAAAGAAACAACCTATAAATATCAAATTGCATTAGGAGAGTTTCAAACGAGTTTTGGCAGCCACTTTCAACTCAGCTGTGATCCAGGCAAGAGAAATGCTAATTCATAGAAGAGAGTTTTAGAGTAAGGAGGCCTTCACTGCTCAGTACTTCCCAGAATTCATGGTTAAAATGAGGAAGTTTTGTTACTTGATGGGAAAGCTCTCACTTTTACAGAAAACCCAATACACCAGAATGGCAAACTACTCTACTAATCTAGCAATAGGTAACCTTTCTATACCTGAACACGAATTTATTAACTGCTGTCCTCTCTTCTTTGATTTTTGATCTTGGTTATGTCTTCATTGCAGACTTAAAAAGTTCCCCTTCCTTGTCTATGGTAGTCAAGATTATTTAGGTGGGAACCAGGGCAGCAGATATTCCCTCTGAACACAAACCCAAATGTAGTATAAAAATGTTTAGATAATATATTGCTGATGACAGTTGTTAACATAAAAATGAAAAGTCATTGGAGAAGGCATTATCAGACATATAACTGAAATATGTGTGGCTAGAACTTAAGTTATATAGAGAAGGGATTCAAAGACTGATATGAATTTTAGGTGTTACTCCCACACCAGCTGATAGTTCAGTACCTGCTCCTACTCTACACACCCTAAGGTTATGACATGACTCCTTTTTCATCACATCCACATTTTCTGCCTTCGGGAAAGTTTGTAAGAATCTAACTTTTCTTCAATCTTTTTCTTGTTCATTTCACTTGAATTTATGGTGAGATTAAACTGAAACAATATTCTGAGACTTTGAGATTTGACTATGGAATTTTTGATGACTTTATGTTGCATCCTGAATGAACTATTGATGGGTGGAAAAGTTAAAAGACTATGAGCATATCTATCTTTTAGGCATTATGCTAGGTGGATCAGGGTAAGGGGAACCTAAAAACCACAGAGCCCTCCTCTTTGGTCATACAAAAGATTGAGATGGCAATCAATCCTGTATTTTATTTTTGTTGATGAGTAAACTGGTACAAAGAGATGAGGTAAACCTGTCCAAGGACACGTTATGTCCCAAGTACTTATCTCTCTGGTCCTTCTCCCGTAGAAGACTCTTCTACAACAGTCTACAAATAGCACTGTAACAGAGTGAAATGCTGGCTCTCTCTGACACTGTCTTAATTCTAGCCTGCATTTCTCTAGGGCCTTCGGGGAGCAGCTCCTACTAGAGATATGCTAATTATTACAAGAATTTTGCTTGAGTCTTGAGCATTTGACAAAGATTCACAGGAGCCTGAGACTGGACTAATGTCAGAATGCGTCATGGGACTGGGGAGGTGGAGGAGACAAAGAGATTTAGAGATTCTGTACTCTTCCTGTGATTTCTATTGGTGCCTAGGAGTCACACAGTTCCTGCCCTAGCCATTGTTTTTTCTTTTGACAAAACAAGCCAGAATTCTGGGCTCTCTTAAGATAGATTTATGGGAGCTTTAAGGCTAGTCCTTCACCTTCTCAAACTGGTGCATTCTTTATCAAGAATGTTAAAGAATGTTTCTTACTTCAAACTCTGACTTTCATTGGCTTTTAGAAGCATTAGGCACACAAATCTTGAATCAGTAATAGTACCTATTTGGGACCTTTTTTTTTTCAATAGGCCTTGGCAAACTAAGAAAAATATGATATGCTCTTCATGATTTTTAAATTGGGGTTTCCTTTTATGGAGTATCACTTTTCATGAAATGATCCAGTTAAGAGAAGCAGATAAGTGTGTGTGTGTGTGTGTGTGTGTGTGTGTGTGTGTGTGTGTAATGGCCTTACTTGTGTTAAAATAGTGGATAACTCTGTTAATTGACACCCAGATTATATATATACTAGAGGCCCGGTGCACAAAAATTTGTGCACTTGGTGGGGGGAGAGGGGGTCCCCCAGCCCAGCCTGTGCCCTCTTGCAGTCTGGGACCCCTCGGGAGATAACGACCTGCTGGCTTAGGCTTGCTCCCAGGTGGCAGAGGGCACGCCCAATCCCTAGGTGCAGCCCCTGGTCAGGCTCAGAGCAGGGCGATTGGGGAGTTGGGGCACCACCCCGTCATGCACAGAGCAGGGCGGATCGGGAGGTTGCAATGCCACCCTCAGTCACAATCAGGGTAGGGCCGATTGGGGGGTTGGGGCACCACTCCTTGTCACACTCAAGGCAGGGTCGATGGGGAGGTTGCGGTGCCACCCCCTGTCATGCACAGAGCAGGGCCAATCAGGGGGTTGGGGCGCTGCCCCCTGTCACTCACAGAGCAGGGCCAATCAGGGGGTTGGAGCACTGCCCCCTGTCACTCACAGAGCAGGGCCCATCAGGAGGGTTGAGGAGCTCCCCCCTGTCAAGCACAGAGCAGGACCGATCAGGGGGTTGGGGCGCTGCACCCTGTCACACTCAGGGCAGGGCCAATGGGGAGGTTATGGCTCTACCCCATCACACACAGAGCAAGGCCCGTGGAGTGGGGGGGGTTGGGGCGACACACCCTGTCACACACAGAGCAGGGCCCGTGGGGGGGGGGGCGTTTGGGGCACCACACCCTGTCACACACAGAGCCACAGGGCGATCAGGGGATTGGGGAGCTCTCCCCTATCAGGCACAGAGCAGAGCTGATCACGGGGTTGGGGCACCTTTCCCTGTCACGAACAGAGCCACACAGCGATCAGGGGGTTTGGGCGCTGCCCCCTGTCACGCTGATCCCGGTGCAGGGAGGCTTCGCTGCTCCGCTGACCCCGGTGTCAGGAGGCATATTACCCTTTTACTATATAGAATAGAGGCCTGGTGCACGGGTGAGGGCTGGCTGGTTTGCCCTGAAGGGTGTCTTGGATCAGGGTGGGGGTCCCCACAGAGGTGCCTGGCCAGTCTGGCTGAGGGGCTGAGGGCCATTTTCCGGCTGGCGGGTGACTGAAGCTCCCAACTGCTCCTTTTTTTTCTTTTTTTTTTTTTTTATTCTGTTTTTTTCCAGCTTTAGCTCTGAGGCCTCGCTGCTGAAAGCCGGTTTCTGGCCTTTGTTTTTCCTTCTGTATTTGATACAATGTTGCGGTCTGGCTGGCTGAAGCCTGGCTGACTGAAAGCCGGTTTCTGGGGTTTTGTTTAGCTTCTATATTTGCAACATAGTTGCTTAGAGTTGCAGCTGAGAGGCCGGCAGCGGCAGGCGGGGAACATTGGAGTTTGCCATCACTGGAGCAAGCAAGCCTCCCTGTTCGCTTCAGTGCATGGCTGCCGGCCGCCATCTTGGCTGACAGTTAATTTGCATAAGGATATGCTGATTAGCCAATGGGAAGGGTAGCGGTCGTACACTAATTACCATGTTTCTCTCTTATTAGTGTAGATATATATATATATTTCTCTGTGAAACTTGGCAGCATGTAAACTACTGACTTCTTGCTTGGCAAAATTAAAGTAATTTATCAGACAAGGGTGGGCAAAACTAGGTTTATAGTTGTAATACAAATTAATAAGTAATACAAGAATAAACTTGGTGTTTCATGTACTCACAACTGTAAACCTTCTTTTGCCCACCACTTACATTTCCTGGTCTGTCATACATCAATATTGACATATCCACCAATGATACACTATGCTCAAGTAACATGACCTTTCTCTGATTATAAGAAATATTACCTGAGGGCTATGTATAGAATAAAAAAAACAAATGCAAAAATTTTTGTTTGGGTGTTGCACTTTTATATTTTATAAATATACTTGAGTATTTGCTTTCCCATTGTAATAATAGGCTATTTCTGTGTAACACACTATACCTCAAAAATTAGTGATTTAAAACAAGCAGCATTAATTTCACTCACTGGTCTTCAGGTTGTCTGGGCAGCTATGTAGATCTAGGCTGTGCTTGGTTGTTTTTAGCTGGTTGACCCTTATTGTGTGAGGTCAGCTGGAGATCAGCTTGGGTTTGGCTGATTTAGGATGCCCTTTGCTAGGATGTTGGGATGACTGGGGTCTCTTTCCATGTAATGTATCATATTCCAGAAGACTAGCCAGTGTTTTCTCATGGGGGTGGCAGGGTTCTGGAAGCTACAAGGTTTTGTTGTTTTTTAATCCTCACCCAAGGATATTTTCCCACTGATTTTTAGAGAGAGTGGAAGGAAGAAGGAAAGACAGAGATGGAGAAACATTGATATGAGAGAGACACATCTATTGGTCGCCTCCCACATGCTCCCCGACCAGGGCTGGGAAATTGAGACTAAAACCCATGTATTTGCCCTTGACTGGAATCACACCCAGGACCCTTCAGTCAGTGGTCTGATGCTCTATCCACTGAGCCAAACCCACTAGGGCTACAAGGCTTTTTAAAGCCCAGAACTGGCTCAGTGTTGCTTCTACTCCATTCAGTTAGCCAAAGCAAGTATATATCCAAGCCAGATTCAAGGGATGCGGAAACAGACTCCACCTCCTGATGGAAAGAGCTGCAATGTCATTGCAAAGGGCTTGGATACAGGGAGGGGTGGAAAAGTGGTGGTTATTGTTGCAGTTTTCCACATGCTGATTCCCCATGTTGAATCAGGCAACAATTTTTATCTGTTCTGTGGCTAATATATTTTTTAATTCACCCAACTCTCACTACCACTAACCCAAGCCACTGTGTCACCTGATTGACTATAGTAGCTCCCTAACTTATCTACCTACTAGTAAATCCATTCTTGGTCATCTCTAATCTGTTCTCTATACAACAGGCATAGAGATCCTTTAAAAATAGAAATCATCTCTTTTTACTTCTCACTCTTAGAATAAGTCTATACTCTCTTCTGTGCCTGAAATGTCCCACAGTGATCTGACTTCTGCCCAGCACTAGCCTTACCTGCTTTCTGTGAAGTCTTGGAGTGTATCAAGCCCATTTTGCCTCAGCAACTTTGTAATTTCTGGACCCTCTTCCTGGTGTATTCTTTCTCCAACTTTCATATTATTTATTTCTTCTCATACAACCACTTCTCGCAGAGGGTCCTTAACCACCTATGTCAAGTAGGACTCTACCTTCTTATCATATTGCTTTGCATACTTAATTATACTGTGTGGTTTTTTAGTTTACAGTTTATTGCCTATCTCTTTCACCAGAATGTGTGCCTTAAAAAATCGAAGATAGTATGTGATTATGCATGGCATTATACATAGTAGTCACTTAATAATTGTTTGTTGATCTCCTATAGAGCAGGCTTCTAAATAAAATGTTTGCTAAATAACAAAACTGAGGAATATTTATAACCTTTTGTGTATTTATTTTCCACATTCTTATGGCCATATTCTCAGTTACACATAATAAATATTGATTGTGACAAAGAATCTTTTATTATGGAAATGGAATCAGGATGGTCCAATGAACTAAAAGTTGATGCATCTGATGCTCCATATCTTGTGAAGCCATTTACAAAAGAAATATATTAATATGTTGCTCAATTAATACAATGCAAGTAAACATTTTCAGAAAGGGGTCTTTTCCAGAGAAAGGCCCCAATACTCAGAGCCTTATTTCCCAACTGGAGAAGAGAGCTCTCTGAAATTGAATTTTATTCATGCTTGAGAGAGAAATGAAATCTCTCCATCATGAAAAATGGGTATCAGGTGCTTTTGATTTCCTTTTATCAGCTGCTAATCGGAAGAGATGAGAGGAGAGAAGCAAGCTAATGAAGAAGCCAGTCATTTCATAGGCGGTTGTATTGTGGGAAGCTTTGTGATTGTTAACTAGATGATGGCCTTGGGAAATACATCGTGAGAAGGAGAAATGGAGGGGGAAGTGGTATATTGCAAATCTCCCTAGGTGGATTACATCTAAATGTGTTTATGCTAAAATGTTTTGAGTCATAAGAAATAGGTTTTGAACAAGTGACATCTGGTGTTTTGAAGATGCTAGAGGACCTTTTTCCTTATATGTCTGCTGTACGTTAGTAATGATTTGTATCTATACATTAGTAATTACATATCTCTTAACATGAATAGTTTAGAGACATGGTGATGTACATTTGTAATTTGAAAGGCTGCCAAAAAGCTGCAGTACCTTTGGGGAGAACTCCTTCCTTCAGAGTTGTTAGAAGTCAGGGAAGCTTGACACTCAGTTTCCCAGCCTCCTTTGCAGCTAGGGCACAGGCTTGGGCAATCAGATAAAAGTACCCTGGACTATGATGTAAAGAAGCGGAGCATGAGAGAAGCTGTTTTATGGTAGACCTAAGTATTTGGAAGTTGGGGGTCATAGGATCAATAGAAACTAAGATGGTGGTGGCTTGTTAAGCTATGTGACAACACAAATATGTCCTCATGGACAGACTGGGTGGAATTCTAGTCATGGCCCATTTTAGCCTCCTTTGCCTCTCCCTGGATCTTTTTCCAGGGTTCCCAGCAGTGCTGAGTTACGTACTACCCTTTCAATAAATCCTTTTACTCTTCAATAAACAAGGTCACTTTTTGTTGCTTACAGAGAAGAACCATGACTAACTCAATCTTATAGAAAATGCTAACCATGCAGTGAGTAGTTCTATGTCCTCAAAAATATACAGCCCCTTAAATGATTATCATAATCATATGTTAATGTTGCCCAGCACCATGCAAGTAATGAGATTCTTATTTAGGAGGATTTAAAAGTTTTGTTAAATTGGTTTCCCAATTCTTTCATTAAAGTTAGAACTAATTTTTGAACTAGATTCTCTTTAGTCGATGTTATGCTTTACACTGTCTTTTAAAAAATGATGTCATTAAAAAAAATATGGCTTTATTAAATGGAATTAGCCTATTTAACAATTTTCTACTAGCATGATTATTCTTAGTGTATGTTTTGGGGGGTAACAGGGAGTCAAACAATTGCTGTGGCCACCGAGAAAGTAATTCCCTCTGGTAGACAGGGTGGGCAGAAACTGATAAAGGTTAATGTGTAAAATAGGTGAAGATCTGTGTGGCTCAACAATTATTTGTTTATCTAAAATATTTTATTGGATACTTGCTGAAAGCCAGGAATTGTAAAGCACTGGAGAGTCATAACTAAATAATGTTTATGTAATTCTTTAATAAATACAGCTCTCACCCGGCTGGTGTGGCTTAGGGTTGAGCATCGACCCATGAACCAGACGGTCACAGTTCAATTCTCTGTCCAGGCACATGCCCTGGTTGCTGTTGTGGGCTCAACCCCCAGTAGAGGATGTGCAGGAGGCAGCTGATCAAGATCAATGATTCTCTTCATAGATGTTTCTATCTCTCTCTTCCACTCCCTTCTTCTCTCTGAAATCAATAAAAACCTTTAAAAAAGAAAAGAAATACAGCTCTTAAGAGCTTATAGTCTAGGACAATGGTACTCCAAGTATGGTCCATGAACCTGTGCCATCTGCAGACGGTTTGTTACTGGTCAACAGTGGACTAAGCGACTTGTGCAGAACACCTGTCATTCCTCACATGGCTTAGTCCAGCTGATGTTTCTCTAGTTTAAGGCTTTGTTTTGTTTTTGAGAAAGTGACTTAATTTACACCTTTGTGGATGTTCTTTATCTTATCACTGATCATAACAAACACTTTGTATTATTGGGTACTTTGTAATTTAAAATGGAACAGCAAAATATGACCTCACATTAACATTCATTTCAAAGCAAACATTTAAATTACTTATTTTAGAGCCCTCATTTATGATCTTCTTCCCATAAGTGAACTTCAGACATGTGTTAGCATATACAAACTGTTCTAGATCTTGTCAGGTTTGCAAAAACATCAAAGATAACCATGGTCATCGGGATTTTTCAACCTCAAAAGAAGGAAAAGACATAAAAACAATTGTATACATTCAAATGCCAGATATGGTTAAAAGCTCCAGAGTGTTTTTAATGAGAATTAAAGCTCTGTCTGTACTGTATTTTTAATAAATATTCAATCAGTTAACTGTTATATTATTCATCTCAGTTTTGTATATGTGTGTGTGAGTTAATAGATCTCAAGAAATCTTTAAAAGTCATTTCCCCCTGATGAAGGGAGAATTAAAAGGTATTTGTAGATAAAAACAATCATAATGATAATAAAATTAGATGTTGGCTTTTTTGTGAATAGCTAAGGGGTTATTTCCTAATATTTTTAATCATTCATTCAAATAAAGCACCAGATCTAAAAACTAAAAATGTTTGATCACCGTTAAACTAGAGACAGCCAAAATTAACCTGCAGTATTGGAGGACAGAAGAGGAGTTATTTTGGGGGGATATTGGCAGGAAGAGGGCATGAGAGAAACTTCTAGGTGCTGGAAATGTTCTAGGCCTGGGCTGTCTAATATGGCAGCTACCAGTCACTGTAGCTACTTAAATGTAAATTAATTAAGAGAAATACAATTAAAAATTAAGTTCCTCATTTGTACTAGCTACATTTGTCATGCTCAGTGACACTGGTGAATAAATTGGGCAGTGTATAATTACATTTTCCTGTGGAACCTTTCCATCATGGCAGAGTCCTATTGGCTGGTGCCATGTTACATCATGGTCTGGGTTATGACTGGATGTGCAGACATGTCAATATTCATTGAGTTGTACACTTAAGATTTGTGTACTTATCGTAGTAAGTTATTTGTCAATTTGAAAAGTAAATAAAGAAAAATTAGATATTTGGTTCTGTCTGCTTTTCTTCTTCAGCTAAAGGGATGTCTGTGTCTCTTTTGGGCACTGGGAAGCCTGGGCAGGGACTTAGCCAATAAAAAGAAGATGCATTCTGAGACCTGCACTGCCATGGCGGAGTTGGCCCTCCATGGGGCAGGTGTCAAAAGTGTGTGGGGAAGCCCTAACCGGTTTGGCTCAGTGGATAGAGTATTGGCCTGCGAATTGAAAGGTCCGAGGTTTGATTCCGGTCAAGGGCATGTACCGTGGTTGTGGGCATATCCCCAGTGGGGGGTGTGCAGGAGGCAGCTGATCGATGTTTCTCTCTTATTGATGTTTCTGACTCTCTGTCCCTCTCCCTTCCTCTCTGTAGAAAATCAATAAAGTGTATTAAAAAAAAAAAGTGTGTGGGGAAGGGCAGGGCAGGGGTTGCCTCGGGTCCACCAGCCAAAAGGGGGTGCCAGGGACACCAAGTAAAATAATAATGTCAGTTTTTGGAAGATCATTACCAGAGAAGGGAAGACCTATTCTCTATGTGGGAGATCAGAAAGTTTTGGACATACTTCTTATTCATGTTGGGTTTGCTCTCGTCATTTTAAAACCTTGCTCCTGCTTAATGCAGGTGATCTCTTTATCACTGATTTCTGGGGTGGGGACAGAAGCTGGGAAAAGCCAGTGAGAAAACAATATATTCTATTAAACTATATCCACAGTTTCTTTTTTCTTATGTTTTTTAGATTGACAGTTCCCCCTTCTTCCGCCCCCCTCATATTTTTCAGGTTTGGAGGATTTTAGCAGAGTTAACTAATGTTTTAGTCTTAATTGATGCAAGACCTATTACACAAATGCAGTCCAGGGACCAGCAGCATGGATTTCACCCAGAGCTTTGTTATCAGGCCCCGCCCCGCACCCACAAAGCCAGCACCTGCCTTTGAAAAGATTTGTGTGCACCTTGCAGCTAGAGGAGTGCTGATGTAGGATCTAAAATTAATGGATGTATATACTATAGGCCACTCAGAACACTGCATAACTACACTAGCTAATGAGGCTGATTATTTTGTTGCCCAGGATCCCAGAGGAATTATAGATATTAGATTGGCCATCTATTGTCTGATAAATGTAACAGCTGTAGAGGGCGATCTCCTTCTTTTGGGATTTTGCATCTCACAAAGAAACTAAGTTCCCAAGGTTGAAGTCCATTTTCTTATAACTGCATGCGGGCTGTCAAATGTATTTTATATTAAAAGTGAAAATTGCTTTTTGATGTTGTGTCACTCAGAGTGAAAAATGACATATAAAAAGATAAGTGTACCATTTTAAGACTTTGACTAAGGCAATGGCAGTTTAATAAGATGGCAATTTAATAAGAAATAACTTGGTATTGACAGCTTTCAATTAATCTCTGTAAGAAGAAAAGAATGAATAGCCCCAAATGTCAGATAATTAATGTTACTTATAGTTAGCTTTGTAAGGTATGTTCTGCTCACTTTTGACTGGGGATGACTTTATTTTAAATCAAATACTGAGGCCCTAGCTGGTTTGCCTCAGTGGCTAGAGTATCGGCCTGGGGACCGAAGGGTCCCAGGTTCGATTCCGGTAAAGGGCACATGCCTGGGTTGCAGGCTTGGTGTAGGCTCGGTGCAATCGATCAATGATTCTCTCTCATCATTGATGTTTCTATCTCTCTTTCTCTCTCTCTCCCCGTCCTCTCTGAAATCAATACAAATATATTTTTAAAAAATAAATAAACCAAATACTGAGGAAATACTCTGATAACCTGACCTGGAAGGAACAAAGAGCCTGTCTAGTTTCCACTTTATTCCCATCAACCTGCTATTGAAACTTCTTCAGCAGCTCACCCATAGGCAAATAAGTTGTGCATTCCCAGAAAAGCCTCTCAAAATAGCTGCAATGAGCTGATTTTGCTCAAATCACAGAAGCATGGAAAGTAAAACTCGATACTGAGAGTTATGTGGGAAAGAAATGAGAACTAATGCTGAGTGCCATGGATGTGCAACTCATTAAACACAAAGGCAAGATGGAGATAACTTTGAGTGTGTTTGGAACACCATCCAAGAAGGTCATTCCACCACACCAACTCATACGTATAAAGGAGCTCGGCTGTGGTATTGCCTGTTTTCAGGGACATAGTGAAAATGCTCTGCCAGTCTTTTATCCAACCCATAACCTACTATGTACACATTTAGTAACCCAGCATGACGTTGATGATTTCCCCCCAAAATTTAATTTGTTAATATTTTATCCATTCATTGGACATGTTTTATATTTATTGATACCTCAGAGAGATAGATAGATGATAGATAGATAGATAGATAGATAGATAGACAGACAGATAGATAAGCATTGATCAGTTGCATCAGTTGCGTTTCACAGATGCCCCTACCAGGGATCTACCTGGCAACTTGGGTATGAGCCCTGACCAGAAATTGAACCCGTCACTTTTTGTTGTATCAGACGACGCTCCAACCAACACTGTCAGGGCTCATTGGACATATTTTAAATGTTCACAAAGAACTTTATACTGGAGATGTTAGTGCATAGAGAAGTCCTTGATTTTAATGAGCTTATATGGTGCAGCTTTTATATAAAGAGCACAGGCCACGTGGCCGATTGAATGAGCTAAAGCAAAATTATTTAGAAAAAGCCATATCACTTTCTCAATTTTTTTTGTTTCTATTTAATAAACTCTAATGTTTCAGGACACCTAAAGATGTATGTATTAAATTCCTGTGAGTGCTGTAACCAATTACCACAGACTTGGTGGCTAAAAACAGTGGAAGTTGGTGTTCTCACAGTTCTGAAGGATAGAAATATGAAATCAGTATCAAGAGGCTGAAATTAAGGTGTCAGCAGGGCACACCCTCTCCTGAGATTCTAGGGGAGGATTTGTTCCCTACCTCTTCCAGCTTCTGGTGGCTGCCAGCATTCCTTGACTTGCGCCTACATCACCCCAGTCTTCAAGGCCAGCATCTTCAAATCTCTCTCTTCACATCACCTTCTCCTCTGGGTGTTTAATCTCCCTCTGTCTCTCTCTTAGTAAGGACACATGCCATGGCATTTACAACCCATCTGGCTAATTCAGAATAACCTCCCCATCTCAAGATCCTTAACCTGATCACATCTGCAAAGTATCTTCCATATAAGGTAACATTCACAGGTGCCAGGAATGAGGATGTGGATATCTTTTAGGGGCCATTTCTCAGCCTACCACAGACTTCAAGGAATTAGGGCATTACCCTTTAAAATGTTACTTATTCTTTAAAAATAGATATTGTAGCTAACACATCGTTCCACAAAAGATCATGGACCTTACCCAACATCAAGTTTACTAATTAATGAAGAATCTGATGAAAACATAAGTACAATCTCAGCATCCCAACCCCTATCTCTAAAGAGGCCATGAACCTCTCATACAACTTCCTAAAACTCCCTTTTTTGCCTTGGAATGTATTTTGGCTTAGGAATAAGCAACAAATGCTACCTAAAGGTGTGACACAAGTTAGTTCAGGTGAAGCCATTTAGATTTAGGGCTTCTCATGTTTTTATATTTTATTAGTCACACAGGTGGAGAGCACGTCTATATGTTCATTCCCAACAAGCTGTATCTGGTAAAGCCATAAATTCCAGGTCAATTGTATAAAGTCATCAAGGCAGACCAGAAGAAAACTGCTAGAACCTTAGATGAGAAGTTCCTGGGTTATCTTGATGCTAGTGAGTCCCATCCCAGTGTTTACAAAGGAGGTCTGGTCTTGTCAAGGTCAATACTTCCTTGGGGATGCCCTAAAAAGGGAGGGAGAAAGGAAGGATTGACCCAGGGTTAATTCTCTTTTTTCCACAAGTGAATTATGTTTTAGTTTTAGAGAGCATTTATTTAACACTATATCCAGATATTAGTGGCACTTTTGAAACCTTATTCTGTAGAAATGAAGTACATAAGTAAATCTATAAAAATAAAATTAGTTTCTTCAATCCATTGTGAAATGACTGTGTGTGTTTGTGTTTCTACAACAGGAGTATAGAACAAACAGAAATGAAAGGGAACTATATAACAGCATAATGTCTGCTGTTTGAACAGAACGTGGTATATTTGCTTATACTGAAGATGCCTCAGGGACTTCAGCTAAGAGAATGATCATCAGTGTGTGTAATTTATTTATGGGATATTTAGATGCCTTTATTGCACGAGATTGAAAACAATTAAATCCTACTTCTATCTGATGAATGAAAGAATGACTTGAATGGAATAATGGGGTTCCTATTTTTATTAACGGGCAGACCTGCCTTGGTTTCACAGTTAACCTTTGTTATAAGACAATAATCAAAGTAAGATGGTTTTCTCTTTCGCTTTTTATTTATTTGGCTTTTGCATGGAAGAAACAGTGTATACTTGGCACCTGATATTTCCAGTGCCATCTGTCTGTTGGTTTCCTTGCTGTGAACGGATCCACAGCATCATGTGGGTGTGGGGAGGAAATCATTATTCGAATCTTTTCTAAGAAGGTCAACTCTATGTGGCTTCTGAATGCCCTTGGGGCGTGAAGGTTGGATGACACATTGCTTTGTTCGGCTCTCCTTGCTCTGTGCCTTAAGAAGACCTGCTCATCATAGGACCATTGCTGCCCTCCAACCTCCCTTTATATCTTTTAAAGGTAGGATTTAAAGTAAGGGCAAAAGGACAGACTCTCCAAGTGGCTACTTCTAATGTTGGCCTGACATTTTTCAAAGTACTGCTTTCAGGAAAGGAAAGAGGGAGGATTTTTTTTTTCTTTGCTGGATCTTTGGGATCCTACTTAGTGTTACCTGAAGTGCGTATACTAGTATCAACGATGTCATACAAGATCTCAGGAGATACCCAGGTGTTAACTAGTGGCCTTATCACTCCCCCAACAAAGTCCTTTGCCCTTAGCACTGTGCTTATGATAGAGCCTGATGTTTTGTAGGGCATGTTAGGGTTTTTAAAGCAATTTTATAGATATTATCACATTTTCTCCTCCAGAATAACCCTCTGAAGTAGACGGGACAGATATTAATCTTGAATTTATAGATGAGAAAATTGAGGCTAAGAGAGGTCAAGTAACTTGCTCAAAGTCATATCATTCTTAATCAACAGAGTGGAGCTAGAGTTCGTTGCTCCAGAAGCTTAATCCTTATTGTCAGCCGAGATAGACACACATTCCTTCAGGGACCTCCTGGATAATATAATTGAGTGAGCTTGGGAGGGGGAAGGAAAGAGTGGTGGGTTCAGAGGTGATCTAATAAAGTGTGAACAATTTTTAAGGTATTGTGTTGTCAGTCTTTTTCTCCCTCCGTCTCTGCTTCCCTCCTTCCATTCTCTGTCAGTAAGACTGGAACCCTACTGGGTCTCAAGGAGCCATACATTTGTCACTCTTGTCTTTCAATTTTGCAGACAATTTAAAAGATAAAGTAAACTTGCAGACAATTTGAAAGATAAAGAAAGATAAAGGGTAGTTGTTTAGCAGGGAACCTTGCATAAATAAGGTTAACTAGAGGCCAATTGGGGGTAGCATTTGGCAGTACAGTCTGTGATAGATATGTTCAATGTGACCTGGGAAAGATCTGGAATGGTCAGCCCAAGGCCTTGTGTTGGTTCCATTGCAAAAGGCTGAACCATATTGGGACGTGAGAGACCATCTAGTGAAACTCTCATTTTCAAGCATTTTAGGGAGTGTGGGTGTTATAGCACTTAACTACTTCCATAATAATGCTGCATAAAACACACCAACCCTCAGTAGCTTATTTCAATAAATGTTTATGGCTCATGAGTCTTACATCAGCCAGGGCACAGCTCTGCATCTCTGCTGATCTTGGCTTGTCTGGGCTCACTTATATATCTGCGCTTGGCAGACTGTTGGCTGATCTAGCCTGGCCCTGGCTGGGGAGACTGGGACAACACTGTGCAGCTCCTTTTGTCTCACCCTCCAGCAGGCTAACCCAGGCATATCCTCAAGAGTACAGCGGCAGAGCAAGAGCAGAAGAGGAAACAGACAAGTTCTCCAAAGACCTAGCCTTGGAGTAGTAAGCTACTGTTCTGTTGGACAAAGCACATCACATGGGGTGGAGAAATATACCTCACCTTTTTGTGAGCAACTCCAAAAATCATATGGCAAGAGGTATGGGTAGGAGGATAGTAATTACTAAATACGAGAGGCAGTCATGCGCTTGCACTGGTCGGTACTCAGCTGAATATATTCTACAAATCTCTGGAGTTTGTCTTCTCTTTTTCTCTCTCTGCCTCCCCCTTCCTGTCCCCTACCCCCTCTCCTCTCCCACTCTGGTACTCTATCCTGACAACTCCAGCTGCTTTGGTCTCTCAGCTCAGTCTATATAACTCAGGACATCTGTTGGTTCTCTCCTGGGGCCCCCTTTCCTGTATAAAAGCCTAGAAAACTCCCTCTTGAGCCTTAGTTTTCTTATGTGAGAAAAATCAAAGTACCTAGAGCCAGTCAGTAGGGTTGTTTTTGAAGAATGATGTATCTATACAGAAGAGGAATATAAATGTAAATTCCATTTTCCTTATATAGTATTATATATTATATATATTTTCTTCAAGATTAATTTTGGGAAATGGCAGTTCACTCACCAATCCTGAGTCCACCCCTGGGAGGCTCATTTCTCCCATTCCTTGTTCCATGGCTCCCGGATTTTATAGCGTCTTCTCACCAGCTGTGCTTGCCCCAGGCTGGTTAGCTCTACGCTTTCTTCATTTCTGCAATACACTTGTAATTCTAAGGGGATATTTGCTAGCAGACTTTACTAAAGATTCACAGAGAGAAATTGTAGCAGACAATGAGAGAAAACTTTAAATTCAGTGTTAGTTATTAATATTTGTACATGCACCAGAAATCCTCAGCCACAGGGGAGTTCTATCTGGCTGTGTGCTGCCTTGTTGGCCTTGTCTCGGCCAGGTCCTGGGATTCTCTCCCACTCCTACCTTCTGCCCTCTAGTTTGTCTCTCTGTCTGTGTCCCTTCTTCTCTCATTATCCTTTTTCTGATCTATCCAGTTACTTACTTACTATTCCCAAATTTCTTTTACTCTTCCATAGAGGCCAGACTAGCTGTCTGCCTTATCCCTGCTTTACCTTTGGCCTACTTTTGCATAAATAGACATTAAGTGTAGTGCTTCTGTTAAAAAAAATATCTAAACATTTCCCCAGGTTTCCATCTTTCCTAATACAAAAACAACAAACAACAACAACACACACACACACACACACACACACACACACACAAAATAACACTGTCATACGCTTTGTGATTACATGCTTCTTGTAACATATCTGAGATCAATTTCATGGTCAGGGGTGCCCTCAGTAGTGTTAAAGGGAGACATTCCCCTATTACAATAGGTAATCTAATAGAAGCTTTCTAACAAACCTGTTTGTCCATGGTGGTCTTTGGAAGGATTTCCATTTTTTGTTAAAAGGAGAACCACCCTCATGTAAATGACTCTACTTTAGTAAGTCATTCAAAATCTGTTTGATAAAACCAAACAGGAATTTTTGTAGGAATTCTTGGTGCAAACAGTTTTGCTTTGGCCTCTTTTACCGCAGTGGTGTGTGTAAAAAGGGGCAGTTCTGATGAAGTGGGTGGGAAACTTCCTGAAGTCTCGCCAGTCTTTCAAACAGGCCATCAGGTTAATAACAATGATAGGCAATGTCATGTTCTCCATCTCAACATCAATGCCATTGCCTTCACAACTTTGATCCTAGTACGTAAGCATGTATTCATTTGTTTAATCGCTTGCGAACCATCTTCCTTACTAAACTGTTACTTTTGTGAGGCTAAAGGATATGTTTGACTCATGTACAATTCAATAGTCTGTGCTGAACCCAATGTCTGCCCTTTTAAGCACTTGATAAGTGTTTATTGTTGAATCTAGTTCCGAGAAAGTATGTTCTTTTAAACACAAAGTAAAGCCCAGTAAAATACAACCAAAGGATTATGTTTGTCAGCCAGTACCAATATTATTACTGAGTAAGAGGTAGAAGATGTCTCTTTCAAATTATACTACTATTCTAAGGTTATTAATAAGTAAAGCTGGTAACTTATGTCTTTATGCATCTCTTCTTAAATAAGAGAGCATTAAAAAGCTTTGAGCTGACTGGAAGAAAATGTGTTCACACAGAGGTGTGTTAGGAGAGATGTGGGTGTGAGTGTGCATGGAAGGAGGAGGACATGAGAGAAGTCACTGATAGATGAGCCCCTGAACTCAGAACAACCTTGTGTAGATGGCGGTGTAGGAGAGGGCAAGTGTGTGGGTACATATGTACCAAGTAGCATTATATGGTCTATTGGAGGAGTTAGATCTACGAGAGAGCCTATGTGAGTTTATTATATCACCAAGACTTGGATTAATACTTATGCTAGTATAAGCACGGAGGATACACGTAGACTGAAAATATCAACCATGTCTTGGGTGCTGGGATACTGAGTGAGGTGGGGTTTTTTTTTGTTTGTTTGTTTTACTTTTTTCTACTTTGTGCTTCATATGTTTTTCTATTTTTTCTTACAATGAACAATATATAATCAGAGAGATTTTAAAGGCATAGCTTTTGCCATGTATATTTGGTGAAAACTATTTGTTTTGCAACCTCATAGAATGCAAATTAAAAGCTACTCTAAGAAGCACACACTGTAAGTATTGCTGAGCTATCAGGTCAATTTAACAGCCTTAAGGCTTGCAATGTTTTGTTGATGTTAGGGTACATAAGCTAATTTAAAAATAAATATTTTTACTTAAACATTTCTAGAAAAGTATTTTTTAAATTTTCTGCACAGCACCAATTTTTTGTCTAGAGGTTTTATGGCTTATGAACATGCAACTTTCTATTTGACCTAATGACTCTATAGATATTTTAATGAGCTCATTTGACTATGGAGAAAATCCTTATATGTCAATTTTTAATGTAAATGAAACACATTATAAAGACTAATAATTAGTCGATTATAAAATTATGCTATTAATTTTGACATTTTGCAGTCATTTCAAACTCTATATTATTGTGTTTTATTTTCCATCGTGCTGAATATATATGTGTGTTTCATCATTTGCTTGGGATGTTTACAGCTTAATGAATTTTATTGTGGCATACATTAATGTCCCAACAATTTTTCTACCTGCAAAATAATTGAGTTATAAATGAGACAATTTCCAATGATATATTCCTCTGCACTGCAAAGTCTCTGCTTTAAAACTGACATATTTAAAAACTAAAAACCCAACTAGGTGGTTTCAACTTTTGTATTGCTGATATAACTTCTATAAGATTCTTTTCAGAAAAAATGATATAATCTATTATATCTGAAATCTCATTCTTTTCTTCTTTGATTACTGTCATTCCTAAGATCTTGAAATCATACAGTAAATCATAGATTTACAATACCCAATATGGGAGCCAGATATGGCTATGGAGAACATGAAATGTGGTTACTCCAAATTGAGATGTGCTATAAGCATTAAATACACACTGGATTTCAAAGATCTATTATGAAAAAATTTCATTCTCAATGAATCAGAATATTTCATTGGTACATATTTCCATTACATTTTGGCTACATTGGTTTAAGTAAAATATTTTATTAAAGTTAATTTTACCTCTTTTATGCAGCTATTAGAAAATTTTAAATTACATATGTGACTGATATTGGTGATTCATATTTATATTGCACCGTTGGTCAGTGCTGCTTTAGAGCTTGCTTCTTCTTCAAGGAGATTTGTTCAACCCAAATTTGTTGATGAATGAAGCCCTCATTCCTTATATACAACATCAAGACTTGACAAATTAGTATCCACCAGACTCTGCCATGATGTCAGTGTCCACTGGACCTCATCAAGGTATTTCTTGCTGTGTATTGTAGGACAGTAACTTTCCTTGTCCTGACCTTTGAGTTTTGTTTTCAGGGAACATTTGCTATCAACTATTGACACACATAAATCCCAGTTACTTTTCAGTGGGTGAAGCTGAGTCCTTATTGTGCCATGCCAGCACAGCCAAGGGTTCGGTGAGCCTGAGGAGGGGTGGTGAAGGATTAAAGAAAAGACAAAGAATATAGCTGGGGCTTTGTGGATCTCCTGTGCCTGGATGAAGCCACAGAGAAGGATCCCGCCAGCAAGCTGAGGCTTCATTTTATAATCAGAGAAAAACAATGTAGTGGCCAACATAGTTACAATGTTCTTATGAGTTTCCCTTGTTTTGGCAGCATTTGCTGTATCTCCCACAGCCCATTAGCTACCCAGGAAGGATCTAGGAGGCGGCCACAAGGTCAAGCTTAATTATGCTAAGAGGGCTCTGCCCTCTAAGCTGGGACTTGTTTGTGGCTCTGCCACAAGTCAATCCGAGGCTTAACTCTAGAGCTGCTCCCTACACTTATATAATAGATCAAGGATTAGCACAGAAAACCAGATGACAGGAATGAGAAGTCAGCAATCAAGAGCTTAATGAAATAGACAATCACTTGCTTGGGCTAACAGTGGTTGCTGGTGTCTGCAGTTTAATGTGGATGTGCATGTGTATTCATTCCTAGGGATTTGGTATGTCATGTTGGAACACACTCCCATCATCATATATTTTCCAGATTTCTCTAAGACCTTTTACCTTTTACTAAGAATGAATCTTTAAAGCCTACAATTCTTTTAAGAATGCACATATTTTTACTTTTTTGTTAAAGGTTTGTGATGCAGAATGAAATAATAAATACATAAATTCAAAGCATGGGCTTGATATTCTTAAATTTCTTATGTAACAAAGGTAATGATTATAAAGTATAGGTCTCTATAGGAGAAGTGTCTCTTTTTCATTTTTTCCAAAAACATAGCAGAACAGTGCCAGTTATAATTTGAAGTATCCTTCCTTGTGGTAATGTACTGATGAAAGTTGCTATTTTATTTTAAAACTAAAGGCCTGGTGCACAAATTTGCACACCAGTGGGCTCCCTCAGCCTGGCCTGCGGGATCAGGCCGAAACCAGCTCTCCAACATCCTCTGAAGGGTCCTGGATTGCGAGAGGATGCAGGCCAGTCCTAGGGATCCCACCAGTGCATGATTGGGGCCAGGGAGGGACTGCAGGAGGGCTCCAGGGCATGTCGGGCTGTCTCGCTCAGTCCTGATCTGCGGGATCCCAATAGTAAGCTAACCAATTGATCGGAGTGTCTGCCTCTTGGTGGTCAATGCACATCATAGCAAGTGGTTGAGTAGCCTTAGCATATCATTAGCATATTATGCTTTGATTGGTTGAATGGATGACCAGATGACTGGACACTTAGCATATTAGGCTTTTATTATATAGGATAGTAATTATAAAAGGGTCAAATTGATTTGTAGTAGTTTTATTGGAGTTACGAACTATTAATAGCTTTTACTTATTTTAATTGATAAGTTGTCACATATTTTAATCTTCACTATGCTAATAATTATTTAAGTCTGCTATGATATATGTGTCACTATTTTACATGTACATTATTTTGACTGTGTTTAGAAGAATGTTATTAGTGTTTGAAACTTCAAATCTCTTTCTATAGCCATATGTATGTATGTGAAAGGAATAGTATAATGGATTTCCACATTTTCTCTAACAATGGTTGAAGCTAGATTTATACTGCTTTTTTCCTAAAAGAAATGTTTCATCTTTAAAGGGATTTCATCAAAAATTTAGCAGCACCTGACAATATAGGGAGTCTAGCATGAACTTAATAAGCTTAAAATGCTCTAAAAACATCATTTTAGTTATTTATTAGGTCTCCCACGGGTATTTTCACCGCTGCCCTGAGCCACAGGTTTCCAGCTCAGGTGGTTTGGGTATAATATGAGTTTACAAAGTAAAATATATAACTGTCCTTTCATACGCCCCTTTAATAAATCCACTAAAAAAAGTTAATGAGCCTCAAAGTACAAGGTGAGATGGAAAGATCATATTTCTTTCTCTTTCTAAAACTTGTGGCTGTTGTGTAGAAGTCACACATTAGGTGGCACAGGGACAAGGCAGCTGACAAAAGTGGGTGCCACATAATGAGTTGGGATTATGAAAAAGTAAATAGCTCATGCCCTTTATATGTCATTTAAGAGTCCTATTTGGTAGCAAGTAAGACAGACTAAAAGTAAGAGTGTTTTAGGAAAATGGCATTTTTATTTCTTATAAAAGATGACTTTAGGCAGAAAGTCTCAGGCCATAGTGGTGACTCCATGGCCATCAGAGATGCAGGATTTATACACCACATAGCAGATCATCATAGTGTCATAAACAAGAAGTATGTACTACTACTCATAGGTCTACATATTAGCTGGGATAATTTTCTGATCTTGCCTGGTATTTCATCATTCGCTAGCTTGAAATATTCCATGTATCAGGGGAAGGTTTCTGAGAGAGTAAACCCTCAGGGCCAGTTGAGGTCTAGGTTCAGAACTGATACTCTGTCACTTCTGCCATATTCTCTTGGCCAAGTCAAGTCCTAAGGCCAGCTCAGATTAAAAGGATTGGAAAACAGGCTCCACATCTTGATATTACAAACTGCATCAATAAGAAAAGGTAGCTTAGAAAATTAGGCCACAGCAAGTCTACCACAATTTTCTTCTACTTTGGCCTCTACTTGAAGAGAGGATGGATGCATGCCTTCTTTCTTACCTCAGGGTCTAAGATGACTGCTGTAACTCCAGCCAGCACCTTGAATGTCCAGGCCAGCAGCATTAGAAAGGGAGAAAGCAGATAGGGGTCGTGTCTACCCTCTGACCTATCTAATGAGCTTTCCTTAAAGTCTCACTGAAACACTTATGCTTATACATTACTGACCACTCCTGGAAATGAGAGAATAGGAAGTCTAGCCTTATATCTGAATTACCCAGAATATTTATGTTGTCAGAAAGTAAGATAGCACTCAAAAAAATAACAAGAGCATGTCTAAAGGACACATGAACCCATCTGAAAGAGTTCCCAATGGCCAAAACTGAGGCAAGTTGAGCAACAAAATATGTAATGAGTTTTGGATTGTAATCCCTAGAATAAAATAAATATCCCCAAGTACTTGGAAGAATTCCAATTAAATACATAAAAATAAATAAATTCCAATGAAAGAATGGGAGGAAATAAAAAATATCATTAGACAAATGCCACTGTAATAATTGTTACAGACACAATCCACTGAAGGTTGCTAAAACCAGTGGGCTAAGGTTTGTGGGGAACAGGATATTTACATCCTCTAAAGAGTTTGTGGGAAGGACCAAGTTGCACACCAAGGCTGGCTTCTGCCTTCACCAAGCTTGGGATCGGGCCAGCAAAAGGCCCAAGGGACTCCGAGATCCTGCTTTGCCTGCCAGCTGTCTGTTACACTCAGTCCCTGAAAGAGCCTCTGCTAGTACTCGAGTTGCATGAGGAAGTTTCTCAGTGAGTCACCAGGTAGGGGTGAGTGGTTTTCAAGAGGTTGATACAGGTTCCATCTTGGTGCCATTGCTGGGTCTGAGGCCACTCAGCAAAAGTCCCCTGGAATACCAGGTCTAGTTGCCATCCATCAGGTGCCCACAGGGGGGGTTGTGGGGTGGGGTCTCAGGCAGTTATCAGGGTGAGGCCAGCAGGGTTTATCTGACCCAAACAGACCAAGATTTGGCCCTGTGAAAGGAGGGATCTGCACCAGTCTGGCATGCAAGGGAAAAATGGTTCCATCCTAGAGCAGTAGTCAGCAAACTCATTAGTCAACAGAGCCAAATATCAACAGTACAATGATTGAAATTTCTTTTGAGAGCCAAATTTTTTAAATTTAAACTATATAGGTATGTACATTGCTATTAACTTAATTAGGGTACTCCTAAGGCTTAGGAAGAGCCACACTCAAGGGGCCAAAGAGCCGCATGTGGCTCGAGAGCCGCAGTTTGCCGACCACAGTCCTAGAGCCACACAACTCAGTCTGTCCCAGATTCTGCCGGGAGTCAGAGCTCAGCAGGATGGTCCACGGGGAGTGGATCTCCTGTAAGGGGGAGACATTGGTCAGGCTTTCAGAGGGTGGGAGGAGTGGTCCCTGCTCCAGAGCCACACAACTCAGTCTGTCCCAGATTCTGCCCAGAATTTCTCCACATGGAGGGGTTATCAGCAGTTGGAAGGATGGGGCTTCTTGAAGCCTGAAAGGTGGGATTAGTGGATCTCAGTTTTACAGGAAAGTGAGGTGACTGGCCCACCCCACAGCCACACAACTCAGTTACTAAAACCCCTGAGTCTGCTTGGACCTCCGCTTCCTAGTTCAGACAGCTGACTCCTCCACAACTGTGTGAGCTCCACAGGATAGGATGACTGGGAGACCAGAGGGTGGGGTTAATGCAGTCCCCCAGGCTGATGCCACATGGAGAGGAGTGCTCTCCCCAAGAAAGATGGTGTCTGCGATGTGGGAGAGGGACTCAGCACAGGGATCTTGCGGCTGACCCTTCAGCTCTCTCTCCAACACCACAAACTCCCTTATCTTCTCAAATGACTCTAGTCCACTCTGCCCTTCCTCGGCCAGAGCCAGGGTGAGTGGCTGTGAATAAGATTTTGTGTGCTGGCCTTTTAAGAGGGTGCTTGCGTCTCTAGCCAACTCCCATCTCTCCCTGATGGACAGAATTCCCACTTATTGCACAGCCAGGTGTTATGAGGACACCTCTTTCTAACTCTGGTGCTCTCCGCTGGGGAGCCTGGCAAGGAGTTGAGACCCCACGCTCCTCAGGGGGAAGCTCTGCAGCAGAGATAGCCCTTCAGAATCTCAACTGCCTCCTGTGGGTGCAGGGCCAGCCCTTGTGTCTCTGCCCTTCCTACCAGTCTTGATTTGTCTTCCTCTGTAAATCCTTGATTATAAGGCTTGTCTTCATCTAGTAGTCAGTTGGTTATTCAGATTGATTGTTATATATTTTAGTGGTAATTCCAGTATTGTTCTGGGAGATGAGTGTAGCTTCCATTTACTCCACCACTGCCTTTGATCTCAAATTTCTCCTCATTCTTTAATAAATAAATATAAAGATGGTATTAAAAGGTTCCATTTCTTAAACAATCAAAGCAAGGAAGTTTAACTTCTCCTTTTTTAAAAAATACATTTTTTAGTGATTTCAGAGAGGAAGGGAGAGGGAGAGAGAGATAAAAACACCAATGATGAGAGAGAATCCTTGATCGGCTGCCTCCTGCACACTCCTTGGCCGGAATCAAACCTGGGACCTTTCAGTCTGTAGGCCGACGCTCTATCCACGGAACCAAACCAGCTAGGGCTCCTTGTTTTAATGAGACCTTCAAAACGGTATGTTCAAACCTTGTTGACTTTTTAAACAAACTTTTTGTGAATCTTTGCAACTACAGTTTAGCATATTTAACATGTTGATATGCCCATGTTGCAAGGCTTAAGGGGCTTTATAAGAGTCTGACTTCCTCCATACACATTATAGCTGAAGCTGCAGGGTATGGAGCAAGTCCTTGTGCATGAGGCTGGATCAGTGAAGACATGGGGGAGGGGCGTTAGAGAACACCTGGAAGCTATTGCTACATTGGGATGACTAGCAAAACTGAACTGTAATGGAAATTGACTTCACAACACATAAATATGTCCCACTAATTACAAACCCAGAAGCACCCCCAACTTAAGTTTTCTTTCAGCTAGAGCCCCAGAATAGCTGTAGCCACCCCAACTCCACGCAACACCTAGAAAGCATAATGTAGGAAGTTGGAATGCAAAGAGACAGCTGTCTTAACCAGTTGTTAAAATATCTTACATTTTCCCATATTTTAAAAATATATAACCGTGTAAACATTTTGTAAGGCCCTGCCCGGCATTGATGCCCATGAACACGTGAGTGGCTTCATGATACATTTATCTCTGTTCCTTAACGTGCAGGAAAAATATCAGAAGCAAAGTCAATGAGGACATTGATGACAAATCAGTAGCTGAGTGTTGGCAATTCAGAGATCCTGAAATCTTACACTTGAGAGAAGATTCTCAAATTTGCAAATAATCCTTAAAAAGATCATACTCTAGGATCCAAAACTTTAATAAACCTTTAAGCTATGAATTAATTTTTTTTTAGTCAATCAGGCTGGCTTTTTCTTGAAAGAGGCCTGTGCAGGTTCGGGAGCCTAGGTTCTGTGGTTCATTCATTTGTTTATAATTCAGGTTCTGTTACTAATTTTTATCTACCTGAGCCCATGGACTTGATGTTCAGACCCCCACTTAGGAATCTTTGCTTTAAAGAGGGGACTGATTATAAGAATGGACTCCATGGTAGCCCCTCCTCTCTCTGGCTTTCTCTCTTACCCTGTCTCCCCACCATTCCTTTATCTCCCCCTGTGTCTTCGGAAATCTAAGCTCAGCAGGATCAGCATGGACAGGTACAGATTCATTGAAGTGGAGATTAGAGACGCTTCACGTTCCAGAGATATCATCACCAGGTTTAGAGCAGTTATCTTTTACTGGTTTCTGTATCAGATTAACTTTCAGTTAATTTCTGTATAACTCAAACACGTAGGAATTAAAATAACTTTTCTGAACCTAATGTTGTGTCGTGATTCAGAGTTTCTGAAGTTCTTACACATCATCTCACTTAATCCTTTAAAAATTGGGTGGGTATGTGCTATCATGTGAGTACATGCTGTTGTTACCTTGGGTTCACAATGAGGAAGCTCAGATACAGAATGGTTTAGTCAATCAAGTTTAAAAAGCAAGTACATACCAATAGAGTTAGAACCGGGGGCAGCTAGCAAATAAAAATTTTAAGTGCCTTTTCTATTCAACCAGAAAACCAGTATATCCACACTTAATTGTTCACTTGGTTTTTCAATACAAGGAACAGTTACTCCTAAAATGTAAGCCAATATGTTACAAACTGCTCTTCCGGATGAAAAGAGCATTCATGTGAAAGCATTACTTCTAGTTTACCATCCCAAAAGGCTAAATTCTTTCCTTGTCTCAAGGGGAATGTCTCATAGAGGCATGATAGCTAAACAGGGTATTTTCCTGTAGGAAGAGGTGAGATTGTTTTTAAAAATCAAGTTTCATTATTATTTGAAAAGAAAAACAAAATAGTTCTCAACCCATATGCGAGGAAATCCACAGACGGCAAGTTCAGTAGGTTCCTAAGAAGGTTCCCTAGAGAGAATTCACTGTCGTCAACAAGTGCATAAATAATTACTGCAAAATGAAGTCCCATGTGTCACAGTTATCTTGTTCCGAATGGATCCATTTTGAGTGGATTAGGTTTTCAACTGCCCCAAAGTTATTTATTCAAGTTTTTAGTGTTTCTGTGATGTTGCTTTCTCCCACGGAAGCAGAACATACCTTATTCCAGCCCCGAGGACAGAGGAAGGGATGCTGAGCTCTGGCTGTAAATATTTTATTATAGAGAGAGACAAAGATCACAGAGGGGCAGGCAAGTAGCAGGAAACAAATGTGATGTTGTTTCCAATTCCTCGGAGGAGGTTTATATTAAACTGTCTCTGACGGCTTGTTCTCTGCTTGGCTTTTACTCTGTCAAACCTGGTAATGAAACCCTTTGTGTATCTAGGGTTTGCCTATTAGAAGCGGAGCACAGCCTCTGGCTGAGGGTCTAGAATTTCCCACATTGTAAAGTATACACAAAGAGAAAGCTATTATAAAAACGGCACAGCGCTGAAGTAGTATTTTCAAGAAGGATGGTCCATATTAATTTCTTTTTGAAAGATTCCATTTTAGTAAGAATAATAAAAAGGTTAAAAGCTAAATTGTGTATTAGGTCTTCTCCATAAAACTCATTTTTCCTCCTCTTACCCCCATTGTGTCAGGGTTGTTGGAAGACTTTAACCTAGACAGTTTAGCATCTGTCATGATTTTATACCCATTCTGGAGTTCATTTGGCCAGAACTCAATATTAATGAGGCCAAGGACAGAGCCTATTCTCTTTGAGAGAGAGAGAGAGAGAGAGAGAGAGAAAGTCTTGTTTTTCTAACATAATAATGCAGACCACATATCAAAACTACCATTCACAAATTTGCATCTCTGAGTACAAAGGGAAGTGGATAAAAGGGTGAATAATGCAAAAAACATTTTAAGATTGCATGACTGATGGGCCCCATTTCATCCTGGGTCTATAACACCTTAAAATGTATCTGCATCAGATATTCATCCTTGAATGTGTGTGGGGGGAAAGGTGTGTAGGATCTAAACCAGTGGTTCCCAACATGGGACACACACCCTACAGGGGGGCAATTTGATTTTTACGGGGGGCAATTCTAGAATGAGTTGTTAACAGTGAATTTTTTTGCATTTCTTATTATTCTAGGGGCCTCATATACAGTATATAAATATATATTGTGGCACATTTAAGCATTTCTGTTCTCTATTATATGTTTTGAAACTTAATTTGCTATTTTTTCATATCACTTCATATTACTATTATTTTTTAATAATTTCTTTCTCAGTACTTCAACTGTCCTTTTGTTCTTTTATTTCTCTCTTTCATGGATGCCATGTTCTTTGAAAGCTTAGACCAAGTTAATGGCCTTTTAGGCTTCCTCCACATGAATAGAATTCACTTTTTGAAAAATAAGAATTATATGTCATGGGCGGGAGGGCAGGGAGGACATCAGGATTTTAGAGATGCCTAGGTGGGGCATGACCAAAAAAAGGTTGGGAACCACTGGGCCAAACTATTTGTACTTTATGGTTGATGGTAACTCTGTTCTGTCGTACATAGTAGAATCTTAGAGTTTTTTAGTAATTTACCAGTGAGCCCAGTAATATATGCATATCTCAGAGTCAGATGCCATTTGTAATGAAGTTCTTGTTTTTCTGTTTGAGTTGATGATCAAGGTGCCCAATATTGAGGGGTTGGTTTATCAGAGAATCCATGGGGAAAAAATGTGCAAAATGGCATAGACTTATGTATGAAGAAGTTAGTTGTGTTTCTTTGATAGGGATATCTCTGTTCTTATAACACACATGTCACAGCTCCGGACATGCTTATTTTGCTGGTAAGTCAAAATGTGGGTGAAGTATAACTTTTTCAAATTATGCACAGGTGACAGGTCATGCCAGGAATGTTACATAAGCCATTTTCACTTTATCTCCAAATGGTGTGCCTCTCCAGTTTTCAGATGAATTGCCCCAAACCATGCAGCTAGTATACGTTGGAGCCACTTCTGTCAATTCTAAATCTAACCCCTTTTTCATAAAGGTTAGAAATATTAAATATTGTTAACATTACATATGAAATTCAAGTGGCATTTGCACCTCATATTAAGATGTACTTTATTAATAGCTTAAGAATGGTATAGCTATTATCTGAACACAGCCTCCTGAATACTCAGATTGCTATATTTTAAGTTAGTAGTGGCAATGAGGCTTTATCAGAGATATGTAGATAATGGTTTCTTAGTGGAATGTTTAAAGAGAAAGAAATTTGACAGGAGAGTTTTAATGGTGATCTACATATTAAAGTAAGTTGATGGCATTTGATTTATTATTAACTTGGTTATTTATAGAATAAATAGAAAATTAAAAGTAATGCTAATTCTTGCAAAATAAGCTCAAACAAATATTGGTTAATTCTATATAAAGTGTAATAATAGTATTATTAATGAAATATAAAAATAAGATGCATTCATTTCATTTTGTTTTTCTGGATCAAGACTATTTTTGTAAAATGTATTATGTTATTGTTATGCAGTAGACCCATATGGCTATATCAATCTTGAAATTGTATTTCTTGACAAGGTGACTTCTCTTCTGATATTCTGAAATATATGAAGAGACTATCATAGGACTTTAAAAGAAAATTATGTCTATATTTTAGCTGATTTTGAACTAAATTTTTATTTTGTTTCCAATTATAGTTGACATCCAATATTATATCAGTTTCAGGTTTATAGTATAGTGGTTAGACATTTATAACTTACAAAGTGATGCCCCCAATAAGTCTTGTACCCACCTGACACCATACATTGTATGTTACTGACTATATTGTCCATTCTGTACTTTCCATCTCAGTGACTATTTTGTAAGTGCAAATTTGTACTTCTTAGTGCCTTCACCTTTTTCACCCATCCCCCTGTCTGGCAACCCATTTTGAACTAAATTAAAAGCGCATAAGACTGAGCTTTCAGAATCACTCTCCTAAGATTTCTTGTTACGTACACACAACGTTGCATTTAAGCAAGTCCTACTGATCGTAGCAATGGTAGTTTGACACATAGGGCAGGCTTTTAAGAAGGTGATTTACCAACAAGTTCCTTTCCATGAACTACAAATAAATCGAGGTTAAATATAACCACTTTGCCATACCGAGAAGTAAACTTAATGGGAAAATCTTTGCAAACGCTTTAAAACATAAATCTGCTTTAAAATTAGAATTCCCATGGAACTCTTAAATATTTTTAAATGCACTAGAAAGTAGATACTTAAAGTGTAAAGCCTTCATTTTTTATGTCACAGAGTATTGGCATTTTTGCAGAAAATGCCAGTGTGCTAGGTGTGTACATTGTGCCTACAGTCAACTGATGCATATAATAAAATAAAAGCAGGTATTTCTTATTATGATCCAAGGAGAAAAATGGAGCTGTCTCCTGGGAGCAGTTTGCGTTTTCCCATAGTGAATAGGTGGACTATAAACCTATAATTATTTTCGGGAAAGTTTCTATGCACTTGTCTGAAAATTGGATGAGCAGTGATTAATATCAGGAAGAAGAAAAGAACTAGGATCTGGAATGTGTCCTTTTAATAGGTTAGGAGAAAATAAGTGCTTTCAGTTCTTGGACCTTTCATAAACCCATAAAATCTGGATTTAGTCTCTTTCTACCCTATCCATAGTATTTGTTATTTACTCATTTAAATAGCAGTGCTGTGCTGAACTAGAAGCAAAGTTGGGAACTTATGGATCTACATATAACCTTGATTCAGCCAATGTGCATACAGTCTATCTTTATTATTTACTAGAGGCCCGATGCACGAAATTCACGCAAGAGTAGGCCTTCCTTCTCCTGGCTGTCGGTAGAGGCTTCCCTCTGGCACCCAGGACCCAGGCTTCCCTCATAGCCCCAGCTTCATCTGGAAGGTCGTCCAGAAGTTCATCTGGTCTAATTAGCATATTATACTTTTATTATTCTAGATGGATTTTTATTTGCAAATTCACCTTCTCAGGTTATTTGCATTCCTGTTCTTTTTGTTGGTGATTCTGCTGTTTGAAATGGCTCCCCAGCCTAGTGCTGAAGGGTTGCCTAGTGTTCTAACTGAAAGGAGGCTGTGGTGTGCCTTACAGAGAGAATAGATATGTCTTAGATAGGTTTCATTCAGGCATGCGTTATAGTGCTGTTGGCTGTGAGTTGGATGTTAATGAATCAACAATATATTAAATAAGGTGTCTCTCAAAAGAAGCACACATAAAACCACAAATCACGGTTATATATTGGTCCATTGATGGAAATTTGGGGGGCCAGAGACGAGCAGAAACTTAATCCCAGTTTCCCCTAAAAGCAATGGCTCAGTGTTTTTGGCAACTTCATAGAACATAGCTACTGCAGACAATGAGACATGACTGTATTAAACATGTGTGATTGCAAGTCAGTGGACGAGGCCCCAGAGATTCAGGAATCAAAGGCACAGTTCCCATCCCCATGGGGCTCCCCATGTTGGAGACATGGACTCACTGTGGGATAACTAGAGAAAGATGCAGGCAAGGTGCTGAGGGGAGTCTCACACTGCCTGGCTGTGGTCAGGTAATGATATACAGAGCAGTAGCTGTACGCCAGAGGAAGTGATAGAGACAGTTTGGAAAGGATGTACAGCATGCAGGAGAATGTGAAGTAAATGAGGTCATATGTTTATTTTTAAACTGAGCATAATGTTGGCGGGGTTCTGACTCATGGAGGTACCATGTTGTTACAGAAATACACTGTGGCAAAATGCTTCCACCTCTTGCCAAAATGGACACGGGGGAAAAATGAAGAACACTGAAGAGCTCCACCGAAGAGTTGCACAACACAAATAAGAGCCACACTCCTCTGGAGTCTGATTCATCCACAGCCATCGTAAAAAGGTAGGGGAATAAATTATGCTATCATGTTGCCTTTTAAAATTTTATTGTAAAGTTTGCATATATACCACAATGGAATATTATTCGACCATAAAAAAGAAACTTGTCTGTTTATTATATTGATGGACCTTAAGAGCATTATGCTAAGTAAAATAAGTCAGATTGAGAAACACAAATACCATATGATCTCACTTAAACGTGGAATCTAAAAAAAAATAATAACATTTTAAAAAACTGAACTCATAGATAACAGAGAACAGATTGGTGGATGCCAGAGGCAGGGGAGGGCATAAGAGGTGGGCCAAATGGCTAAAGGGGGTCAAAAGTTACAAACTTCAGTTATAAAGTGAGTATTTCCTGGTATGTAATATACAGCATGGTGACAATCTATAATAATAAAAGCATAATATGCTAATTAGACCAGACAGCAGAATGACCTTCCGGACATCTTTCTGGATGAAGCTGCTGAGACGGAGGCTGAGGCAGAGGCGGTTAGGGGTAATCAGGCAGGCAGGCAAGCAGTTAGGGGCAATCAGGCAGGCAGGCAGAGTGGTTAGTGGCGATCAGAAAGGCAGGCGAACAGTTAGGGGTGGTCAGGCAGGCAGGCAAATGGTTAGGAGCCAGCGGTCCCATATTGCGAGAGGGATGTCTAACTTCTGATTTAGGCCCGATCCCGAGCCTAAACTGGCAGTTGGACATCCCCTGAGGGGTTCTGGATTGCAATAAGGTTCAGACCAAGCTGAGGGACACCCTCCACCTGCCGTGCATGAATTTTGTGCAAGGGCCTCTAGTAGTTAATAATACCAGGCTGTGTATTTGGAGGTTGCTAAGAGAGTGTATCTTAAAAGTTGTCATCATAAGAAAAAAAAAGAGTTGTAACTATATGTGGTGAAGGATGTTAACTAGACTTATTGTGATTACTTCACAGTAAAATTATGCAATAGCAAAAAAGCAGAAAAGTACATTTATTTATTCAACAAATATTTATTGGGTGACTTCTATGTGCCTGTAAATTGTTCTAAGCACTAGGGATATGAGAGTGAACAAAAAAAAAGGCAAGGGTGTGGCCTTGAAGGAGCTGACAGTCTAGTGGAAGGAGAAGAGTAAGTAAGTAAATGCCAAAAAAATTGGAAATCCATGCAGACATTAATAAAGTTTATGAACATGGTGAACAGATAATGAGATAGTGGGTGATTAGTTCAGGGGTCAGAGAAGGCCACTCAGAGAATTTTGAGCTGAGAGTTGAATGATGAAGAAGAGCCAGCTGAGTCAAGGTGTGAAGATCGGACACTTTATGTGCCATGAACCGGGATCTGGATGGATATGTGCAAGGCTCAAAAAGCAGACCTGTGTTGCTTTGAGATGGGATTTGCAGAAGCATGAGGTAGAAGATGACATTGACGAGCCCTTGAGATGTGAAGTTCATTTTACTTCAAAGGAGATAGAACCCTTAGAGAGTCATTCATTTGCTGTCACCTATGTAAGAGATAATGTAGTTGGCTTAGGGACGGGACGTTGGGGATTAATGGATTTTGAATATTTTGCATCTACTTCAGGTAGGTTAAACTAAGTAACTGCCAATGCTTTCTATGAATCCCCAACATAATTCTAATTTTCATATGATATGTATGCTGTTCATTTGTGTTTCAATATACAATACTCAAATGGTAATTTACTTTGCTGTTTCAAAGAACAGCTTATGGTATATATGTTTGTGGCCTTGCTTTTGAAACTTAGAGGGGGTTGATGTCAAATTGTGAAAAGAAATAAAATTATTCCCCGAAACCTTGTGTTCTAGGCAAGTTATCTTATAACAGTGGTTCTGGCCCTTTGAATATCATGTTGTGACCCAACCATAAAATTATTTTCGTTGCTACTTTATAACTGTAATGTTGCTACTGCTATGAATGGTAATGTAAATATCTGATATGCAGGATGGTCTTAGGCGACCCCTGTGAAAGGGTCGTTCGACTGCCAAAAGGGTCACGACCCACAGGTTGAGAACTGCTGTAATATAACACATGGCAACTGGAGCCTTCCAAGAGCTTTTGCAACTCTTCTCCTCCTCCTTGCCTGGTTTCTCACTTCTGAGAGCATTGTTGCCCAGAAGAGGAGAGGTAGGCAGAGTGAAGGGTGTTCTTTCTGATAAGAAACCTGTGAGTAAGTATTTCAAGGACTAGAGGTTTAGACTTCAAGAGTGAAACTTTATACTGGATTATTCCTAAGTGGGACATTGCGGGAAAAACTAAGATACTACTTAAAATTGGTGTTTTAAAAAGACAAGAATATGTGGGTTTAAACAATGTTAGCCAGAGAAACTAATCCCCTCCACAGTGAGGGCTTCCTATGCTGAAGTATGTGCCCATTGTACAAGAGGAGGGGTGAGAGGATAAGAAATTAGGTGATGACCTTAGCAGGTCGCACCAACATTTTAATAATCCAGCAACCTTTGTTGGAGCATAAAACAACCACAGTATCTTTGTTCGGAAGAATTTTCATGATAACTCAGCCAAAGAGCTCAGCAAAGTACAGAGCCCTGCTTTCTAGTACTCACAACTTTCTGAAATAGCACTAAATTGGGGTGCTATAACAACCCTCCCTCCCTTTACCCTACACCCTATAAAAAGGCTTTAGTTGTCAGAAACCAGCCTCAGTGCAGCAATTCTACAGAGTCAGGCAATTAAAAAACATGTAAAGCGCCCTGGCCGGTTTGGCTCAGTGGATAGAGCGTCGGCCTGCGGACTGAAGGGTCCCAGGTTCGATTCCAGTCAAGGGCATGTACCTTGGTTGCGGGCACATCCCCAGTGGGGGGTGTGCAGGAGGCAGCTGATTGATGTTTCTCTCTCATCGATGTTTCTAACTCTCTATCCCTCTCCCTTCCTCTCTGTAAAAAATCAATAAAATATATTTTAAAAAAAGAACAATCATATTAAAAAGACAACAACAGAAAACATGTAAAGCTGTGATAAAGGCAAAGGATAGAGGATATGGTACAGCAGGAGAAAGCAAGCCTGGCAAACATCAGAGAGGACTGAGGCTTGCTGGTACAGCTCCCAGGGTCCTTTCTCCATCACACAGGATGCACTTCATTTTCTGGTCACGAACCACCGAAATACATGTGCGACACCTTCATCTCAGGGGAGCCAAGGCTCAGGCTCACTGAGGGGTGTTTTATATCTCACAGCTCCAGTAGCTAAAAGCAGGCTTTGTGAATAGGTAAACAGGTTCAAACCATCAATCCATACAGGTTCACTAAACAGTGTAGACAAGCGGGTACAGGATGCCTCTGGGGGAGTTTGGGACTTTTAACAGCATATTGTAAATCACCAGCTGGTGCATTTCACTTCTGTCTTGGCCAAGAATCAATACCATGGTTCCAGGTGCCCTTTAAGATAAGCACAGAGGTACCCAAGATCAACTGCAATTTAACCCTGTCTTCACATATTCAGAGAATTGAGCCATGTGAATACATCTGAGAAGACCTAAAAATGTTATACCATATTCTGTGGTTGGTCTTGTCATATACTAGGTTGGATACAACCTTTTGATTAGCTGGGTAGATCATTAAAAGGCTAGGAAGAAGTATTTTGTTTCTGGAGCAATAAGGATAAAATAAAACAAAGAGTAGTAGTGTCTTAGGTTGGATTCCCTACAATCAGATGAAAAGACAAAAAATTTGAATGTTATTTGGAAGGTGATGCCAGTATGCTTTTGTAGGGAGTGGGGATGTGAGAAGGGAAAAGAGAGGAGATAGAAAAGGTGCATTGTCACTGCTGTAATCAAGAGGAATATGGTCTCATTGGACAATTCTGGGATATGGTATAGAATATCTTGGATTTATCCTAACTAAAGACAAGGAAACGGGTTTGTAGCCATCTTCTCCCATCTGACTTGGATGAGGGCTGCTCCCCTCAGGAGGATGTGGATGATGTTAACTCCCAGGTATTTGTGATCTACCATATATGTAGACCAAGGGGATTACAGCAACCAGAGGAAGCCCTCAGGCAAAGAGACCTGAGTATTTGCCATTGGAAGCCACCATCAGGTCAGCATGCACAGAAATTAAAAATTCCAAGGGGATGTGGGTGGAGCACCTAATATTTTCTGCTATAAGAAGTGATACAACAACAATGCTGATAATCAAGATCATGTTACTAGAACTGTTGTTTATTGAGTAACTGTAAGCCATGTGCTATACTAAATGCTTATGTGCATTTTATCATTTAATTCTTACTTGTTGAGCATTCACTCTATGCCAAGTTGAGGGAGGTGGGGATATATATATATCTTATCACTACAGTCCTGCAGCATATACTATTCTAGTCTTCAGTTTATAGATGAAAAGATAAGGTCAAGCAAGGTTAACCTATTTCTCTGGAATAACACATATAGGAAACAGAATTGGGATTCAAACTCTGGTGTGCCTCCAAAATCATCCCTTGGGCATCATTGTAACCCTTAATTAAGCAATTAATTATTGATATTTTTCTGATTGAAGAGTTGGCAGTTGCTACTTATATTTTTGTCCCTATTCTCAAGGAGCTCACACATTTGTGGAAGAGAAATACAGGAAAATGTGTAGTGATGTAAGGGCTATAATGGAAGTATGCTATACTAGTAGCTGTCAGTAGAATCAAGAAAGGGATGATCAGTTGGTGCTGCCTAACAAAGTAACACCATGACTTAGTGGCTCAAAACAATAAGCATTATTGCTTTTGAGTCATGGATTGAATTGAGTAGGTCTCATCTGGCCAGGTTTTTGACTGATCTTAGCCAGGTTCACTCATTCGTTTGCAATCAGTGGAACATTGGCTGGAGGACTGAATAGTCTACATGATTAGACATAGCTAAGCTCAGTTCTCCAGCAGCCTAGGTTTCTTCACACGGTGGCCAAAGAATGTTTAAGAGAGTGAACTAGCCCTAGACAGTTTGGCTCAGTGGATAGAGCATCAGTCCGAGGATTGAAGGGTCCCAAGTTTGATTCCATCAAGAGTACATACCTGGGTTGCAGGCTCAATCGGGCCCTGGTTGGGGCACATGTGGAAGGCAATCAATCTATGTGTCTTTCTCACATTGTTGTTTCTCTCTGTCTCTCCCCCTCCCTTCCACTCTCTCTGAAAATCAATGGGAAAATATCCTCTGATGAGGATTAACAAAAGAGAGAGAGAGAGAGAGAGAGAGAACAAAAGTATGCAAGCTTCTTGAGGCCTAAGCTTAGAACAATTACTTCTGCAGCATTGTATAGGCAAAGGAAATCACAGGGCTACCTGGAAATAGACTCTCTACCTCTAGGTGAGAGGAGCTTCAGGGTCACATTTTGGAAGGGCATTGAGCAAGAAAAGGAAGATCTAGGTTGCAGTCTACCAAGAATAGAAACATCCAGATTAAATTTCATGGGGTGAATAGGTGTTCCTGAGCCAGAAAAAGTAGAAAGCCATGTAAGACAAGAAAGAAAGTACGTTCAAACACAGAAACATAATGTCCCATAATGCTGTCAGGTGACTGGGCAATTAAGGCATATAGTGGTGAGGGAAAGAGAAGGGTCAAGCACCATGAGATAACAGGAAATATATAAAACTAGAGGCCCGGTGCACAAAATTCATGCATGGAAGAGGAAGGGGTCCCTCAGCCCGGCCTGCACCCTCTTGCAATTCAGGACCCCTCGGGGGGATGTCCGACTGTTGGTTTAGGCCCAATCCCTGTAGGCCTAAACTGGCAGTTGGACATCCCTCTTGCAATCTGGGACCGCTGACTCCTAACCGCTTACTTGCCTGCCTGCCTGCCTGATCACCCCTAACCACTCTGCCTGTCTGCCTGATCACCTCTAACCACTCGCCTGCCTGCCTGATCGCCCTAACCACTCTGCATGCCTGCCTGATTGCCCCTACCTGCCTCTGCCTCGGCCCTGCTGTCGCGGCTTCATCCAGAAGGATGGCCAGAATGACATCCTGAAGGTCGTTTGGCTGTCTGGTCTAATTAGCATATTATGCTTTTATTATTATAAATGTATCAGAATTCAGGAAAATAAATATGAACTTGCAGGCAGAATAATATGCTTATGAAAACGTGATAAGCAAATGGAAAGATAAATGAGCGAATGGTTGTGTGGACAGGTTACTGTACCAATATGGTTAAGATTTTTCTCTTATGAAAGGATTTGTAGGATTTCATAAAGGAAAAGAAGGAGGAGAGGTGGAGGGGAGGAAGGGAGGAAGGAAATACCCTGGAGAAAAATGTGAGGTTGAGAGTGGGTCTAAATGCAAGGATTTTCAGCCTCTGTGTTGGTGGCTTCAGGGGGTAATGCAAAGGTACAGATTATGTGATAGGATCTTTTTGTGTGAGGCACCTTCCGTGAGCAGGCTAAGCATAGTGAGTGGGTTTCTGTGGGAACCTATCAAGGATTTTTGCATTATGGTCCCATACTGAAATTCTAAGGCTCTGGACTCTCACAAGACCAAGTTTATGGGGCAGGTTTTTATTTGGGTCTGTGCACATGCAATTCCATCGGGATGTGTATGTGAAATGGTAATTTTCAGTTTATGGATTATTTTCACTCTGAGACTGAATTGTGTGAATAAAATAGGAGCCTTATTGTACAGTTTTCCTAAGTGACTTTTACTGTTCTCCTGGCCCTGCGTTTGAAGTATGATGTGCTCCCAGGTCACCAGGTGCAGCAGATTTTAGTGTGAGGCTGAACAGACTGACATTAGCATCTCCGGCTTCCTGGAGACAAAATGGGAACTTGCAGAAATAAATGCTGGCAAGACCTGCAAATGGAGAACCCGGGCCCAAATAGCCACTGTTGTTGGAAATGTTGGTGATTCTTTGTTCCCTATTTCTAAAAAGTGAGATAAAGGTTGCACTTTTTAAAGAGGTAAAATAAACAAAAAACAAAAACAACATAGCTAAAGGTAAATAAAAGTTAAAGCCAATAGCAAAGATACAAAATCCAGTGAACACTTTCCAGGAACCTAGTCATTGATTAGTTTATTAGTTCTTCTTTGGAGAGCATATGCCTTCCCATTCCATTTCCCCACCTCCCCTCCAAAGGTAACCATTATCCTACATTTGTGTCAATTCCTGGCTTAAAAAAGAACCAAACATGAACATGTTATTAATTTTTGCTTCCTTTTGAGCTTTATGATAATGATCTCATATTCATATAGTTTGCAGATTTGCTCATTTCACTGAACACTTACATGTCTAAAGTTCACCTATGTTGCTACATATAGCTGTAGTTCATGTTCTAGCTAAATAATATCCCATTGTGCGACTATATCACAATTTATTTATTCTCCTGTAAATAGACATTTCTATCGTTTCCATTTTCTGTATTATGAAAATACTATGATCATTTGTCTTTATATTTCCCGGTGCCCGTGCAGCTGTTTTTCAGGTTTACATAGACAGAAAGGGGTTGCTAGGATACGAGATAGACAGGTGACCAATCATCCCAGTTTTCCTAGATCTGAGGAGTTTCCTAGATTGCAAGGTATTTAGTGCTGAGTAGTCACCATAAATAAGTGTGTGCTCAAATCTTTCCCAAAGACATGGAAGCAGTTTACACTCCCAACCAGCAGTAGATGGGAATTCCCCTTGAGAGCCATTCTCCCTGTGCATGGTGTTCTCAATATCTGAATTTTTGCCACTCAATTGAGTGTGAAATGGTATCTCACCACGACTTGAGTTCCCTGGTTGCTAATGAGGTTCTGTATCTCTTCGTGTTTTGTTCTCCTTTTGTGTTATCTTGCCTGTGAAATAGCTTCTGTGTCGTCTTTCTGTTGGGTTGCTTTGTCAGGCACATCGTATGCACCTCTCATGCTCTCCTGGCATCGCCAGCACCTAGAACAGGGTTTGTCAACAGTAGCACTAACGATGTTTGGGACGGAGTAATTTTTTGTGTGAGGACTATCCTGTGCATCATAGTATGTTTACCATTATCTTTGGCTTCTACCCATTACTTGCCAGTAGCTTCTCCAGTTGTGACAACAAAAAAATAGCTTTATTCATATGTCGCCCTGGGGGACAAAATTGTACCTGGCCGAGAACTGCTGACAAAGATCCTTAGTAGCTTGTCCTGTGAGAGAGAGAGAAGTAAAGCAGATGCATTCCCTCTCCGTGTTTCTCTCTGATGGCCCATTCCAAGGCATATGTCCCTGTACAGCAGTGGTTCTCAACCTTGGCTGCACATTAGAATCATCTGGGAATCTTTTTAAAATCCTGATTTCTGGGCCTCATCCTCCAGAAATTCTGTTTCTTTGTTATGGGGTGGGGTCACCACAATTATTTAAGCTCTCACCTGTAGTAAATTGAGATAAGACTTAAGTGGAAGGTCAGGTGCTGGGAGATCTAGTAGCTGCAGTTTACAGTGAATATCAACGATGAATATAAATGATCATTGCAATGATGATTGTGGAGTAGGGTGACTACTCTCCTCCTTTCTTTTGACCTGCAACAAAAAAGTTAGGCTGAGGGTAGTTAATTGCCAACTTCAGGCCTGCTCTGAAAGCCAGAGGTCATCTGTGGCAGCTTTTTATTTAAATTGAGGTAACAGGGGTTTACAGCATTCAGATGTACAACATTATCATTTGACATTTGTGCTTTCCAACAAAAGGTGGTAGTTTCCATCCATCACCATAGTCTATGGCAGCTTTGAAAGAGATGTGTCTCTGGTCATTGCAGGGCAGACTGTGATGAAATCCAGGCCCAGGATCCGCTTTAAGGTTGGCAGAGCTGCCAAGGAGACTGCACAGCTTTCTAAGGTCTCCTATGTCAAACTCATGGCCCTGACAAGGATGCTGAGACCTAGGTTGAGTTCATGGGCTCAGTGATATTGAGAACCTTGAGCTCCTAAATTCCCCTAAACCATCTTAGAAGACAGGAACAATGCTTTCTCCCCTGACAGAGGAACAGCCTCCCACACCTGATGGCTTAAGAGCAGGTGCCTCCTAAGATGATTCTTATTCTCCTTAAGACATTTTCTGCTACTCCCAATTGCTCCAAAAGAAGTATCTCAGCGGAAGAAATATCATATCAGCCCTTGTCCAGGAAGAAGTTGCTTACCCATTGAAAAATGGAAGTACCTGGCTGATATGTGCCCTCAGAGCCAAGGAAACCCACATGAGAGTGGACTTGGAATGTATTTGGGGGAAGGCAAAATAAACTAAAGATGGGTCAGAGATGATTTATTGATACAGGGGCACTCATTCATAACTCAAGATTCAATCAATTTGTCAGACACTTGATAGTTTTTTAGGATGGTTATTTGAAGCCTGTATGCTTTGATAACCCATAGCAAATGGAGAAGACAGTTCTACAACTTCTTTGACACAGCCTTGAAAAAGGGGGTCAGATGGCCTAGGGAAGAGAGTTAGAATGGATGTTAGGATGGTTTTAGGTACAATCTCAGAACCTATCACTTGAGTATGTGCCTAACTGACTATGAAGGCCCAGAGGACACTTCATTCCTCAAAACAGTAAGGTGTTCTCTGGAGAGGGCTGTTGGCTCCTTTGAAAAGCTAAAGGCTGTCATCAGTAGATGTTTAGAGAAGCTGGGAGTTGAGCTTCCTAGTATTGCTGGGGTGAGCTTCCTAGTATTGCTACTCAGAGACTGAGTAGTAGCACTACTGTTAGCGATAAAGCAGACGTTACTACCATAATCGGTAGCAAATTTAAAGTGCCAGTCAGGGTTCCCTGGACTACAAAGATCGACAATGGCTCAGAGAGCCTGGAAATCTTTGCAACAAAATAATTGTATGGCTGATTGGGATGCTGCACAATTTGAATAATCAGAAGAAAAAAAATCCAGAAAATATGACCATGGAATATCCTTGTCCCTTCCCAAGTTCCCACATCTAACTCACTTCACAGATGGCAAAGGAATCATGACAGTCAGCTCATGTTCATCTTTATTCCATTTTTAGTAATTTTTACACTTTATACATTATTATTTTGTGTTTATCTGCTACTTATAAGACACGAAGTACCATGATGTAGAAGCCAGTTTGTTAACTTTTATTATTGGTGATGTTTTTCCTTGTGTGGTAGCTAATGCTTGATTATATATGTGGGAATCCTTAGGGCCTAAGTTGGGGATGTTTTTATGGAGAGTATTGCTTTGTTTCCTATAAATAGAGTCAGGGGTAACTTTCACCTTCTTTCAAAGTTCCATTCCAGGTTCTGTCTCTCAGGCTTGCTTAATTGCCCTGCCTTACTTTGGGAAGGGTAAGGCCAGGTCTCTGGATTAGTGTTGTTATCGCCACATTCCCTTAGGTCTCTCCTGCCTTTTGCATTAGTTTATTCTCTCAATGGGTTCTCCGGTTCCATTTCTCTCTCATGTATTTTGGTGGGTCGAGGGATGTTCAGATAGTTCCTTAACAATCTAGTGACCTAATTTTTCATTTTAAAAATGTATCCGGGATATATTTGTATTTTAGCATAAGGAATCTTCAGATTATCTAGACTGCATAATATCAAAATGAAGTCACTTTGGCTCCCTCCTAACATCTTTGGCAGCATGAAAATTACTAAATGCAGTTAGAAACTGCCCAGTGCACCAATCATAATGGAATTGGGTTTGGTCCAGGAAGTATTTAATTGAACAGATCAGAAGGACTGCTTTTCTCACTGTCAAATATCCTGCTCACATGGTTAATAGATTTTATCAGAATGCTGAGCCTGTGGGTACATATCCTGAGTGAAGTTTCCTCAGTGAAGCAAGCTCAGCTGGCTCTTCTTTCCATGCATTTCCTCTTGGACATTTAACGCTGAGACACAACATATGCTGAGCTGTCCCTCTTACTTCAGCCATTTATTGGAAGCAGGCTAGTCTATAGTACTTTTTAGAACAATCTCCTCATATTTCATAGTTTGAGATCTAAAAAGACAACTTCTTAACAAACACTCTCATCTTTGGTATTGCCAAGTCCCTGTATTTTCAATGAGAGAAATGTGAATGAACTTGACTGACAAGTCATGGCATTCTCATGCCCACAGAGACCAAGCAGTATAAAAAGCAGTAGGTGGTGGTGGGAACTGTGTAAACAGGGAAAGCTATGCCTTTCGAAATGCAGTGGCACTTAAACCAAGTCTGTTATTTCTCGATGGGAATGTAGCACAGGTTGACTAGATGTCTAATTTTTTAAAAGAGAAACTAGAAAGCTGGATTTTTTTCATATTATATCTGCCATTTTTTAAACATTGATTTATTTATAATAAACAAAAATATACAAGCAACGAAGAACCCGATTGTGTAATGAATCAAAACACATTTGTAGGCAACTTGCAAACTTAATTTAGCCTGCAGACAGGTTCAAATAAACGACATGTAGCTTGCAATTGATGAGTTTCAGAAAGTAAATCCTATCTGCATGGCAATTTGATTATTGTGTGTCAAAGAAAATAACTTTCATGTCTTACTTATTTTTGCTTTTGCTTTCTGGGTTTTTTGCTTGGTGTTTTTTTTCTCCTTAGTAAAACTTACAAGCCTAATGGATACTATATTGACAAGCTACAGGCACAGCAAAGATTCTGTGTGTGTAACAGGGAAACAACTTAAACTCTCAACAAAACTACGCTATGACTCATCCATAGACCCCCTAGGTTTATATCCAAGAAAAATTAGTGCATAACGAATCTATTTATAACAATCCCAAACTGAAAACAAGCCAAATGTTCAACAACAAAAGAATGATAAACAAATATTGGTTTATTCATTCAATGGAATACTGTGCAACAATAAAGAGAGCACACTATTGATACAACACCATGGATGAATCTCACAGACATTATGTTGAGCCAAAGAAGCCAGACACATAAAAGTATGTATGTGTGACTCCATTTGCATGGCATACAAAAATAGACAAAACTATATTGTGGTTTGAAAACTGGAAAAAAAACTAGTTTATGGTGCTAGAACTCTAGAGGGTGCACAGAAGATTTCTAGGGTGTGGGCAGTGGTCTGTCTCAGGAGGCAGGGTGTGGTTTGATGTCTGTAAACAGTGGAGATTTCTGTATTCTATGTGCAATAAATAGCACATAAATAACTCAATGGGCAGCCATGGTTGGGCAGTGAGTTTGCAGCTCAGGGATGACCTCTGAGCAACTTAAAGGAGGTTTCCAAGTATCCCTGTTATCACAGGTGTGAGAGAACTGGGGGCTTGAAAGTTGGTTCTTCCCATTCTTCCCCAACATGCAATGTCTCCATGGCAAATACACATGTGTATGGAGATGAAGGCATTCTGCTTCCTCTTTCTGGCTGGCATGATAGTCCAATTTATCCAAGTCTTCCAGGTTCTCCAAGTATGAAACAGGAGTTCTTATAACTATCATAGACATGTAGAGCTTTTTAGAAACCCTAAAATCTTGAAAGAGTGGAGCTTTGGGGAGCTTTACTGTTTATACCGGTCCCATACCTTTCCCTGCAGTATCCCAATCTCTGCACATTAAGAAAAAAATCATAGCAGACAAACCTTTTTCCCTTCATTTACATAGATATTTCTTTAAAGTTCTCTAAATAGACTTAGGGGAGGAAAATAGGTACCACAGTCTGTTTCTCTGCTACTTCTCATGCCCCAGGACAAGTGCAGCCCCAACAGGAAGCAACTGGGATGGACCATCAGAGATCCCAGCCTGTTTGGCACCTGTTCTTCATGGCAGAATGTGGGCCAAGGAGAAAGTGTCTGCAGTGGAAACCAGAGGAGTAACTGAAGAAGTGGAAGCATGTGCTGAGCCCCTGAGCCTGTAAGGGCTTTTAAGGATACAGTCAAGACTGTGCATTCCAAACACGTGTAGGTGGTCCTAGTTGCTTCTTGCAGCTTCTTGCTTACGTGGCATGAAATATGAGAGCCTGAGATCTGGTTGAAATACAGGGGACACAGAGAAGGGTGTTGTGTTGTCACAGCCCACGGCTGACACTCTCGCCTCTTCCTAATGGCTTTGTTCCTAATGGAAGGTTTTAGTCCTGTCCTCCCAATAGTGCTCAAAACATAAAACTACTCAGAATCTCTAGAGAGCACGTACCTTGCTCATCTATAACTTAAGAAAAGATAGGGAAAATTAGAAGATGGTTTCGTGTCAACTTCCAATTATTTTATGTGTGTGTTTTAAAGGCACATTAAATTTCATGACAGTAACCTTCATGGGAAGTTTGGCATTTTATTTTATGAAATTTTCATTTGGCAGAATCAAACGTACCTGACCTGGGAGTCAGGTGACCTCAGTCATTTTTGGCTGCCTCCCTTTCAGGCTGCAAGGCAGTGTTGAGCTCCCTTCTTAATGTTGCCGAGTACAGAGTGAAGCAAAGTGAAAACACCTCCTCTGCTTATTCCTAAGAAAGTGGAAAGTGTGAGGTCAGTGGGAAGTATGATCATTATTACCCCTGTGCTTAGGAAGCATAGCAAATGTCATGTCTGCAAACATTTCTTGGATGAAGTTCTTTTTGATTTTTGTAACTAGTGTTTTCATTTCTGTTGGAAAGGGAAGTGAGTGTCTTCAGGTGTGGAAGGATAGCTAAAGAGCATGGATTTTAATGGGGGAAGAGGAGATATACAGCTGCTCTTTCTGGCTGCCCGAATGGCACTAAAGTCCATGGAGTTGTTTTATTTCTAAAATAGAAATTAGTATCTACCACCACGATTTACTTAAGAGGAGAGGAGATGTTTCTTTTGTAAACATCAAAAGAAATCCTATGTGAAAGGCTGTAGAAGTATAAAGTGGGGACATGCAACTAGGGTTTAGACAATTTTTTTTCTTCTCTTCTTAGAAAGGTTTATAAGCAATCTGTTGACGTTCTGAAAAGATTAATCAAGCCACTTATCCAACTTGCCATACTATTTGATTTGATATCTTCTTTTATAAATCCAAATAATAGAGTAAGTAGCAAAGGCATTGCGCATGTCAATTGATCACAATGGTCAAACAGTTCTCACCTCATGGGCTATTGTCAAGCACTTGGAGACCCTTGATGGCCAATGTTTAATTGTGTCAATGTTGGCCATCACTTGTAAAAACATAATTTATTGTTCAAACCAGGATTAGTTTGAGAATAAATGAGAGAGCTATTAATATTTATTCCCAGATAAAGTAGGACTGTTCTGGGCCAACAAATATTGTTTAAAAGCTTCCCTTTTGAGTCAACTCATAATTATGTCTAATATGCTTTAAGCACTAAGCTAAGTGTGAGAAAGATTTAAAAAACCCTCAATCAAACTAAGTGTATACTATGGTTCTAGTCTTCAAGAAGCCATTGTCTATATGGCAAGAGAAAGCTTATGAAATTCAATGATGCAAAAATAATAAATGAAAGGCATCATGTTAGCAAGTGTTGGATTGAGTGGAGTAGAAGTTAGGAGACTTAGACATGAATATGAAGATTCAGACAACCTTGAGTCTCTGAGGAACCTTTCTGGGAGGGGAAGACTTACACTGGTTGGAGAAGACAGGTGGAGAAAGCAGGCTGGGAGGCATTGCAGGCAAACAGAATAGCCTGGATAAACAAAAAAATAGCTGGCTTTCCATGGCTGTGTATAAAAGGCAGAGGGAAGAGAGCTATAAAGGAATTTTTAAAAGATAAAATCTATTCTTTCAACAAATATTTATTGAGCACCTCTAATATTATAGGCAATGTCCTAAATGCTAGGGATTTAGCAGTGAACCAAGCAAAATCCTCACCCTTGTGGGGCATATCTAAAATCTGCATCTCACCCTAGCTGTTTTGGCTCAGTGGATAGAGTGTTGGCCTGCAGACTGAAGGGTCCTGGGTTCAATTCCAGTCAAGGGCACATGCATGGGTTGCAGCTCATTCCCCAGTAGGCAGGGGGAGGGGACCAATCAATGATATTCTCTCATCATTGATGTTTCTATCTCTCTCTCCCTCTCCATTCTTCTCTGAAATCAATAAAAATATATTTTAAAAATAAATAAATAAAACCTGCATCTCTTCCATGTGAACTTTTAGATGGCAAGACTTCTTTTGACAAGAAGGGGAATTCTACTTAAGAAGGAAACAGAATGACTCATTTTGTGTTAAAACAATAAGGGAAATCCAGCAATTAAGCTAACTGGTCTTCTAAACCAAGATCTGAGAAATGGAGAAGGGTTGATCAAGCATCCATCCATTCATTCAACGAACATTTGTTATGAACCTACTAGGTGTCTGGCACAGTGTTATGAGCTGGAGGTACCCCCAAAGAAACAGGGAAAACTCCCTGCTCTGAGGAGACATTCATGTGATGAAATTGGGTCTCCCATATTATATATCTTGAGCAAAGAAATGAATATTTTTAAAGAATAAAGGTTCTACAAGCACCTCTTTATATATTCACTTGATTCATACAGAGATAATAAGGGGAAAGCAGTTATTTCTCTATAATACCATTTTTTTTTTTGCTCTGATTATTTCTGTGTGGGCCCAAGTCTTTGCTTTTGCAAATTTAATAGATGCCTATGGCAATTGGGAATCATCAGTAAACAAAACAAAATCTGTCTCCCACATGTCTATTGCAGAGGGTATTAGACCATTGTGCCATGGGAGGTCTCATTTGGAATGTGTGATATGGTAACCTGACCATGAGGTTACCCCCCACCCAATGCTTCTGCTTCTGACAGGACAGTATATTTATAACATTGTACTGTAGAGTTAATGTCATTGTATAAAAAAGAAATAACCGTGTTATTCCCAGGATTCTGGAGCATACATCAAAATCATAGAAACACAGATTGTTAGTCCTAGTCCTCAGAGATTCTGATTCTGTGGTAGGGTCAAGAATTTGTAATTTTAAAAATCCTAGGTGATGCCTATGTGAAAAGTCCAGAAGCTACATGCTGAGACCCACTGCATTATTCTTTAAATATGTGGCAATTATGTAACTATAAAATAGGTTGATCTTATATATGTAAATTATATTTATGAAGGAGGCCATTGTGTTCCAGGAACTGTCTATGACTGGGTTGCCCAATATGACAACCACTAGCCACATGAGGCTCTTTTTTTTTTTTTTAAAGTATATTTTATTGATTTTTTACAGAAAGGAAAGGAGAGGGATAGAGAGCTAGAAACAATGATGAGAGAGAAACATCAATCAGCTGCCTCCTGCACACTCCCTACTGGGGATGTGCCCGCAACCAAGGTATATGCCCTTGACCAGAATCGAACCTGGGACCCTTCAGTCCACAGGCCGACGCTCTATCCACTGAGCCAAACCAGTTAGGGCCACATGTGGCTCTTGAAATGTGGCTAGTGCCATCAGTCCAAATAAAAATATTTTGGATCTTTTACATTAAATAAAATATATTAAAATTAATGTCACCTGATTTGTTTTTAGTTTTAAATTTGAATGAGCATATGTGGCTTGCATTATATTTCTACTGAACAACACTGGTCTATAGAGTTTTTCTAAATGTATGTGCTGAGGGTTTGGGTATCTTTTGTTTCTTTTTTTTTTTTTTTTAAGTTGGATTTAATTTTTTTTTTTTTTAGAATATAAGAGTTATCAGCAACGCTCCTGCCAGGGTAGCTCAGTTGGTAAAAGTGTCATCCGGATAGGCCAAGGTTGTGGTTTCAATCCCTGGTCAGGGCATATGTAAGAATCAACCAATGAATGCATGAATACGTGTAATAACAAATTGACATCTCTCTCTCTCTCCCCCTTCCCTCTCTCTTTCTCTCTAAAAATCAACAAATTAACTTCTTAGAAAAGTTACCAGTAGAGAAAAAGTAGATATTTTGCTTTCTATGTAAATAATGGTATACGTTTTAATTGTGCCCGTTTTATTCAGTTTGTTTTGAATAACAGTTCGCAAGAAAATATTAGCTAGAAAGACTCTTTCAATGGATGCTTGACCATCTCCAGACCTGAACTGCTATAGCTGATGGATCAGTTTCTCTAGAGTTTTTTTTTTTTTTTTAGTTCCTTGGAATTGCTAAGATATGCTGTCCTTCAGGAGCAAAGGCCAGAAAGCCATTGAACTTCCCTCCTCTGGATGCATTTGGACCCTGTTTGCAATACACATAAATCTGATACAGATGGTTGTATATCTAAGCTTCGGAGAATATATGCATGACCTTGGTGGAGGCAAAGACTTAAAACAGGACACATAAAGTAATAGAGATAATGCAAATATATCTAAATTGGACTAATTAAAAGTTGAGTACATGTGTTCATCAAAAGCATGATTAAGATATTGTAAGAAAATCATAGTGTGTGAAAATATTTGCATGCATATATATTCAGCAAGGAACTTTTATCTAGAATTTACAAAGAACTCCATCAAGTGAGTAAGGAAAAGGGAGATAATGCAATGGGAAAATGGACAAGAGTCTTGGGCAGCTACCTCACAAAAGAGAATATCCAAATGGCCAATGCATGTGAAAGAGGCTCAGACTCATTAGTTATGAGAGAAATGCAAAATAAAACCACACCTCATCTTAGGGATCTAGCCTGCAACCCAGGCATATGCCCTGACTGGAAATCAAACTGGTGACCTCTCAGTGCATGCTCTGACACTCAACCAGTGAGCCACACTGGCCAGGCTCAGTTCATCTTATTTATTTTAAATTCCTCATTAAACATATATCACTGCAAATAAAAAAATGTGACCACTGAATTATAGAACTTTAAAGTTTAAACAGTGCATTCTATATGCAATTGGATATCATGTAGCTAATAGACCTTATATGATTTAACCTGTCCTGAAACACATAAAAAATACAGGTTCTTGATGTCAGGCATGGTCTATATATGATGGGATTTGAAAGATCTATGATCTCAAAGATTTATGACAATCATAAATTTATACAACAGTCATCTAGTTATTTGCATTAGATTAAAACTATAAATTATATAGAGGCATTACTTAGAAAATATAATTTGTTCATTACAGCTGATTCAAAAGCCTTCATGAGTGAGTGCACTGATATATCCTTCATAGGAAGTTGGTCCTAATATATATTTTTATAAAGTACTAATGAGCTAAAAGTTATATGACTGAAAAGTTATGTGACTCATTTATTCAAATGCACTTTTTGGTTTTAGTTTATAAGTGTATGATTGCATTGTGGTAACATATTATCTACACATGACTACTTTGAAATGCTACATTACTGTCAAGTTTCCATAATTTAATGTGTTATATGGCCCTTTGAGTTAGAAATGACTGTAATGAACTGTTCTTTGGCTTTATTAAGATTGCACATTGAAGACTGAGAGAGAGAGAGAGAGAGAGAGAGAGAGAGAGAGAGAGAGAGGCGCACACTGACAAGGAGAGAGGAAAAGATGGAAATGGAGGAGTAAAGGAGAGATTGAAAGATAATGGAATAGAGAGAAAGAGAGAGAAATGGCTACGACCTCATTTCTACATTGATTTCCTCATTTGGGTGAATTAAAAAGTCAAATCAATCTCCTTGCCATACTATTTCAGAGCATCACTTGCAGAGCATTAAAGTTTTATCTCACTTTTAGATTATCAAGAATAATGTTAGATTTACAAAGAATGAGGCTTTTATTCCTTTTCTGAAAAAGGAATATCAATTACCTTCACAAATGGTCAATTACACTCTCTCCTCGTAAAGGACTCATTTGTCATTCATGAGACCAGATGTTAATTCTCTCAAATTGCATGGTGCATTCACTAAGGTAGAAATATGTTATGGGATTGATCTCCAATTTGGTGGTAAGGGAGGAACTAGCATTGCTTCTGTTAGTAAACCTATGAGACAGACTTTTGGGGAGTATGTGTGTGTGTGTGTGTGTGTGTGTGTGTGTGTGTGTGTTGGAGTGTTGGAGGGAGAGGGAGAAAGTAGTTCCTTTTTTTATGAAGAACTAATCAGGTGTCTGCCAGGTTCACACAGCTGCTAAGCTGGTATTGACCCCTGGAAAACTCACACTCTTTCTAGGATAACAACCAGGCTCCCCGTTTCAGAGCTCTGTCAATACCACACACACCTAAATCATTCCGAATGCCATAATTACACATTTCCAATGTTTTAATATATATTTTACAACTATGTAAAAAGGCATCATGAGTTCATAAGAACTAAGATTATGATTAATTCTCAATGTTTTTTATTCCCCTCCTCAAAACAACTACATAAATGAAGTTAAATCAGCTACTTTAAAAAATCACTGAGTTGGAGTCCCTTAGTTACCAAATACCTTCATTTTAGTCATATTATATGGAAGTGTATCCATGAAATAAAACAGCCTAACTTCCAATTGAAATAAAATTATGATCGACTCTTAATAGATAAATCCCTACCCAGGCCTAGCTGGTTTGTCTCAGTGGATAGAGTGTCGGCCTGTGGACTGAAGGATCCCTGGTTGGATTCCGGTCAAGGGCACATACCTGTGTTGTGGGCTCAACCTCCAGTAGGGGGTGTGCAGGAGGCAGTGATCAATGATTCTTTCATCATTGATGTTTCTATCTCTCTCTCCCTCTTCCTTCCTCTCTGAAATAAATAAAAATATTTTTTAAAAGAAAGAAAATAGTGCCTTTAAAAAAAAATGCCTACCCGTACAGTGGCAATTTGGAGTCTTTATACTTCTGAATCATGTTCTGGAACTGTATTTCCCTCTTAGTGTGAAAGATGTTATCCAAACAAGTAATTTAAGAAGGGGAATGAAACAATGATCTTTAACTTCCTGGTTGCTTTCACACAAAAAATGTGGCTTTATTGTTTTTTTTACTTTAATGTCAAGTTAGGTTTAATACTAGGGAAAACAGTTCCTGTAATCTGGCTGTTTTATTTTACACTAGAGCAGTGGTCGGTAAACCGTGGCTCGTGAGCTACATGCGGCTCTTTGGCCCCATGAGTGTGGCTCTTCCACAAAATACCATGTGCAGTGTGCACGTACAGTGCGATTGAAACTTTGTGGTCCATGTGCAGAAGCTGGTTTTCATTGTGGAGTGAAAGAAGATGTAGTGTTGAGGATTGAGAAAAGTATGTTGAGATGGTTTGGACATATAGAGAGGATGAACAAAAGGAGATAGACGAGTATACAAGACGAGTGTGGATGGGAGAGTTGGAAGGGGTTGACTTCAGTGAACGTACCTCAATCAGATTGAGGACATTTTTAGCAAAGCCCAGCTTAGGAGTACCCTAATTAAGTTAATAACAATGTACCTACCTATATAGTTTAAGTTTAAAATATTTGGCTCTCAAAAGAAATTTCAATCATTGTACTGTTGATATTTGGCTCTGTTGACTAATGAGTTTGCTGACCACTGCACTAGAGGTATGGTGCACGACATTCGTGCACTTGGGGGGAGGGGAGTCCCTCAGCCTGGCCTGCACCCTCTCGCAGTCCAGGACCCCTCGGGGGATGTCCGACTGCCACAAAGGCGTGAGAGGCTCCCACCACCGCCACTGCGCTCACCAGCCATGAGCCCAGCTTTTGGCTGAGCAGTGCTCGCTCCCCCTGTGGGAGTGCACTGACCACCAGGGGGCAGCTCCTGCATTGAGCATCTGCTCCCTGGTGGTCAGTGTGCGTCATAGCAACTGATTGTTTTGCTGTTCAGTCGATTTGCATATTAGCCTTTTACTATATAGGACTAGAGGCCCAATGCACAAAATTCATACAAGGGGCTCAGACCTCGCAGCCGCGGTTTCATCTAGAAGGCTGTCCGGCTGTCCGGTCTAATTAGCATATTATGCTTTTATTATTATAGTTGATATTTTTAATATATGCTCAAGAACTCTAGTAGAATGAATGATTACTAAATATTACTTTCCTGGGAGGATATATAATAAGCAGAGTTTGAACAATGAGTGATGCATGGGCATGGGCAGGTTCAGTGATTTCTTTGCACATGAATTTAAACTTGATTGTGCATAGCAATATTGGCTTAGCAATCTTAGAGTCTCTTATAGGGAGGGATTAGCAGCCCCATTTCAAGGGAAGGCACAATTGGGATTTGGGATCACCTTTCAAACCTTTTGAAAAAAAGTGTTGTTTTCAAAGATCAAAACTACAAATAAAAGTGTTTATACAAATAAAATATCTTAAAATGAAGACTGAATATGAGGTTCTGTTAAGAATCTTACCATGAAATAATAAGCAAAATTCTTTGGATATGAAGACTATAAGAGGACCAGTTCTGTGCAAACACTTGTAGTTTCATTTTTCCTTTCCTTGTAAATAATAGAATGAGATTTGCGACTTAATTTGTGAATCTTAATTATTAAAATTAGATGATTTTTTATAACTGAGTGTGACCAGAAATCTATGGGGGTCTTCACAAATTTTTGTCCAGAACAGGAAAGGAGATTCATGTAAAAGAACATATCTTTGCAGTGGTTATAGAAAATTATGTGGTTTCCCATTTAAACCCTACCAAATGCAGCCATTCAATCAACATGCTACTGACTGGATGGGTGGTTGAGAGTTGATCATAAGTCCTTTTCTGTCCATACAGTCTATGATGTTGGTGACAGAGTTCCCTGAGGCCTTTTGGAGGACTTGTAACTCCAAGAACAGCATTTCTTCTCTACACTCACTCTTCCTTTCCTCGCCTTTCCCACCACCGCCTGAGTGCATGTTACCCAGTTCATTGTAACTCTGTGGGTTTTCCCTTGGTGACTCAGGTACCCCTGTATTTGAAACATCTACAAGTTCATTTCTTCTTAGGCATGTCTGAGCGTATGTTCCTGTGAGGCAGCTGTAGGGCACACAAATGCTGTTAATGCCCTGCTTGTATCCCTGTGGCTTTTTTCTGGTTACAACGCCCCTATCTGGGGGGCAGAAAGACGTGGGGAAGAACTAATACCCCTGGCAGCATCTCTCAGCCAAGGATGGATAAGAGTTGATGGATTAATACTGCAGCTTCCTAGCTCCTGGGTGATGTAGGGGACAGGGGTGTGAGACAAAGCTGAAGTAACTTTTTCTTTGTCTTCCAGGGGTCCCCAGCAGGACCGAGACCCAGTTTCCCACAGCAGTAGCTTGCACATAAACTCAGCTTCATTGGTGGCCTCCCTTTCCCTGAGTCATTATCCTACTTCCCTTGCTTCCTGGGACTACCTTGCATATAAACTACTTACACTCAAATCCTTGTCCCAGAGGCTTCCTCCTGGGGGAACCCAACCTCAAAAACCTATTTTTCATTTCAAAGATAATATGATATGTCATATCAACCTTGTATTTTATTCCACCATCTGAGCAGCCACCGCAAATGGCCAGGGGCTGCTTTAGACCTGCTATTATCAGCCTGCCCTCCACAGGACTCTGGCTGCTGTCAGCGTTCCTCCTTCCATGAGCACAGCTCGTCTTTGTCTTTCTGACCAGGGTCACAGCTACTGACAAACTTCTATCAACTGACCAAGTGTTTCACTTATAAATAGCCACCTATTTATATGATACTATGGCTGACTCATTGGGCCAAGAGGACAGTTTATGGAGGGTGGAATCAGGTGTGCTTTTTCAAAGATCTAGTATAGAGAATCTTGTACATAAAAAAAAGGGGGGGGGCCATTTGCATGGAAAGATCCCTGTAAGCTCTTACAGCCCACAGGCCTAGAAATGGCCTAGAAGCTCAGATGTGTTCTAGTTATCTCTACACGTGACTATAAATATGCACATATTCATGTGTGTGCATAGAAATACCCAAGAGAGATTTGGCTGTTTAAACTATCTTCACCCTAAGTCCCAATGTATTTCAAGCCCAAAAGGAACAATCATGGGATACAAGGGATCCAAAGGTCATTTTGGATAAAGACTTAGAACCTGAACAATCAGTTTATCTAGTGCAAGTTACCAAAGATAGCTTCTGCAAGCCAGTTTGCACGCTGCCCCTTGCTTGTCGGAAGCTTCATTGCTAGGTTCCAAATCAGGAAACGCTTGAAGCATGAAGCTGGGGAAAGGCCTAATTGTTGGTTGGATGAAGTTGCAAGGGAGGTTAGAGAACCCAAGAGAGAGAGGTACACTGCCAGATATAGACACAAAGGAAGGAGAGGGCTAAAGAAAGAGAAACAATTAAGAATCTGTTTGAAATCAACTGAATGTCCATCTGCTATTGAACTTCATGGTAACACCGATTACAGGAAATTGGTGTTTGCCTGAGTGGCTAATCAGGCTGACCCCAGGATGCAGGGAAGCAGAGGACTGGCGAGTTTATTCTGCATCCCGACTTCCTCCTTGTTCTGAAGCGGAGCGTGAGGCCTGGGATGTGGCAGACAGAACCCCCCACCGCGGCTTCCACAGAGGAGGGTGTTTACAGAGCAGTGACACCTCCTGACTCAGAAGACAAATGAAGCAGCACCTGAGAGGAGGGATATGCAACGATAGCCCTTCATTATAAGAAGAACAGTGGGAAATATCACTTGGGTATCAATGAAGTGGTGAGTCTGTGGGAACTATTTTCTAAGGATTCAGTCGCACATCCTCAGTGAAGGGACTGAGTCTGCGCTTTCACTACACCTGCAGGGATGGTGGCATGTCTTCCATGGACACAGTGGTACCCACTTGAGACTGGCATCACTTGGCAATCATTGTGTAGTACTGACTAGGAAAATGGTTAAAATTTAGATAGCATTCGTATTTGCCTGGCAAAGTTGCTTTCTGATGATAACACTTTTAATAGTGACCCTGGGTAATTATTTGCTAATGAAGAAACTGAGGCAAGGTGATCCTGGGAAGAAACCCCAACCGTGAGAGCCTGGTGCCCGCCTGGATAGAGTAGCTGCCAGCAGAACTGGGGATGCCCTGAGGGAAGGTTGGTTACCAATCAAGTAAACACAGGCATCTTCTTTCTGTTCCTAAAAGACTTGGAATCATCTCAGTTCTCTTCTGAAGAAGCTGCTCAAGTTCAAAGAGAATGTGCTATCATGTCCTAAATGCTACAAAGTGCACGCGCGTGTGTGTGTGTGGGTGGGGGGACGACAGAATTTTAAGCAAGACATTTCCCTCTGGCTCTTCCTGAGCTCTCAGAAGTCTAGTTTGGAAGCAGGAAGCCAGCAAAGTCTGCCCTCTGCCAGCTCTACATTCTTTCCCCTCCCGTGCCCTTGGTCCCTACCATGGCTGTGCTTCCACCTCTCCAAAGACACTGACTTCGTCTCGCCTTGGTGTTGTTTAAATATTTGGAACACCCTGATCCAAGTCCCTGCTGTCCCAGCACCCCAAATCCACATACCCCATCTCAGCTCAGACTTCACTGATCCAACCCTTGGTTTCAGAACACATTCTCTGTCTCTGTTTCTCCATAACACTCTCTCTCTCTCTCTCTCTCTCTCTCTTTCTCTCTTTCTCTCCCTCTCTCTCTCTCTCACACACACACACACACACACACACACACACACACACTCATAGGCACATACTTATGCCTAGGCTTTTCTTCATTCAAGCACTCGTCACTCTACTTCAATCATATAATTATTTGTTTGACTGCTCATGAGGACAAAGACCCTATTATGTGTATCAAGATATTCTAAGTCCTGGGTGCATGATAGAAGCAGCATAAATGTTTGTTGAATGGATAAGTGGCCCATCTAAGTGACCCAGAAAATATATTTGGCCACATCTGGAGCCAGTTTGCTGCATTTGAAATTAATCGCCATACACTTATATGTCTAGCCCTAGGCCTTTGCAAAACATGAAACCTGGGGAAATCCTAACCCGATGACTCTCCTGAGTAGCCCACGGATAATGCGGATGACATAAAGGAACATTTTCAGTATGCAGCGGAGGAAATCAGAACTTAAAATGGCATGGTGAAATCGGGAGTGTCAGAATAAATTCACTGAAGACAAGCACAAGGAACCGAGTGGGGAAGAGAAACAGTTTGTGAGATGGCAAATGATAACCCGCAGGTAGAAGTGTCATTCGATTCTATCCAGTAGGGATGACGTGATTGAAGCTTCCAGGGAAAATATGTAGACTTGCTGTGTGCAGGAGCTGGGCTCTGAGCACCACCCACACGCACTGAGCCTTTCCACCTGCTTCCAGCTGCCAGCTGGTGCAGCTCCAGGGCTGGTGGCTCTTTTCCATGCTGAGCAAAGCCGTACAGCCTGGGGACAGGATAGGCTGGCGGTTCCGGTGAATTCACATCCCCAGGAGTAGCTCTCCACCCACGGATCTCTCAGGAGGGGACAGATAGCCCCTTCACCCCTTAGGTGAAATCATTCTGAGGCACGTTTTACTCTTTTCCTGAGTTCAGGATGGAGCCTCAGTCGCATGCCATTTTAACTGGTTAACTAACTCAGCCCTAAAGATCTATCTTCCCCTGCACATAACACTCCCTACTTCCCTAATAGTGGTCCCTGTACTTCCCCGGTAAACCCCTTGCACCTAATCCTTGCCTCAAGGGCAATCTCTAACTTCAAGCATGCATCAGTCAGGGCACAGGTAAGAGATAATTCACTTCAAGTGGTTCAAAGGAAGACACTTCAATGCAAGGAAGGGTTAAGGAAGCGAGCAAAAGTTGGTGAGGCCCCAGGGACTGGCAACAGCATGAAGCTGTTATTGTCCCTAGGCCTTAAGGGACAAGGAGTACAAGTGTTTTTTTCAGGCGCTGTGATCCTGGAGGAATACAGCTACTTACAGAGGCGAAGTGCCAAAGCAGGAAGGAAGAAGGATAAAAATACCCCAACTTATGTCTCCTCCTGCCCTCCTGTCATCCACCAGTGTCTCCCCAGGGCCAGACCCATCCAGACACCAGTCAGTAAGGGAGTCTGGCCAAGTGGTCCACAAGGGTCAGCCTCCTAGGACAGAGAAGGGCAGATATCGAATTTGGCAGAGCATACAGAGAATAAACAGCTCATGTGGTAGTCCTACTTATCACATTTGCAGCGGTTCTCAACCTGTGGGTCGCGACCCCTTTGGGGGTCGAACGACCCTTTCACAGGGGTTGCCTGAGACCATCGGAAAACACATATGTGATTACATATTGTTTTTGTGATTAATCACTATGCTTTAATTATGTTCAATTTGTAACAATGAAATTGGGGCTCACCACAACATGAGGAACTGTATTAAAGGGTCGCGGCATTAGGAAGGTTGAGAACCACTCCATAAGAGTGTTGGCTCCTGCTGATACCATGTCAGATTCTGAGTTCTATTACTGGTGAACAAAGGAGCCTTTCTTAGTCACTATAGAGCTGACTTAAAAGTTAAGGCATTAAGCCCTGGCTGGTGTGGCTCAGTTGGTTGGAGTGTCGCCCCATACACCAAAAGGTGGCGGGTTCATTTCCCAATCAGTGCCCATACCTAGTTTGTGGGTTTGATCCCCAGCCCTGGTCAGGAGGCAACCAATCAGTGTTTCTCTCTCTCTCTCTCTCTCTCTCTCTCTCTCTCTTTCTCTCTCTCTCTTTTGCTCTTAAAATCAATGAACATGTCTCTGGTAAGGTTTAAAAAAATTGGTTAAACTCAGTGGTTCTCAACCTTCTGGCCCTTTAAATACAGTTCCTTATGTTGTGACCCAACCATAAAATTATTTTCGTTGCTACTTTATAACTGTAATTTTGCTACTGTTATGAATTGTAATGTAAATATCTGATATGCAGGATGGTCTTAGGTGACCCCTGTGAAAGGGTCGTTCAACTGCCAAAGGGGTCGCGACCCACAGGTTGAGAACCGCTGGGTTAAAGCATTAAGACCCATTAAGGAAAAATCAAAGCTCATTTAGCAAAAAAAAAAAAAAAAACAAAAACAAAAACAAGAAAAACCAAACAAAAAAAAACCTGAAAGATCAATTAATATTGTCCATTGCATGTAGCAATAGTTTGCTAATCAAAGAAATGGGTTCCAACATAATAGATTTTTTAATCGAAAACTTCAAGTGTAAGATGGAAGTAACTCAGGCAGAATGGGGCTGCACTTCAGAACATAGATGGTACAATTGATAGGAGAAATGTTCAGTAAGTAAGTAGTAGCAGAAGGAGCATTAACAGCTGGCATTTACTGAGTACTTGCTATGTGCCAGACACTATGAGATGAGCACCATAAGCATTACCTCTTGAAGTTCCCAAAACAGCCCAATTGCATGGATATTATTATCTCCTTTGAGTTGACTTGCTAGGGCTGCCATATCAAAGTATCACAAACTGGGTGGGTGCCTTAAACAACAGAAATTTATTGTCTTAAGTTCTGGGGCCCAGAATTCTTTGAGATGAAGGTGTCAGCAGGGTTGGTTCCCTTTGAGAGCTGGGAGGGAAAAGCTGTCCCAGGACCTTGGTGGTTGCCTGGTAATCTTTGACATTCCTTGGCTTCTAGTTCCCTGTCTTCCTCTTTACTTGGTGTTTGCTCTGTATGTGTGTTTGTGTCCAAATTTCTATTTTCTGGGACACCAGTTATATTGTATTAGGGCCCACACTACTGACCCCATTTTAATTAGTTACATCTGTAACAACCTTATTTCCAAATAAGGTCATATTCTGAGGCACTGGGATTAGGTCTTCCAACATATAAATTTTTTTTTTGGGGGGGGGGACACAATTGAACCCATAATACCGTTGTCAGATGAGATAATTGTGTCAGCAAGAATTTAAGTAACATAAAGGTTGCCCAACTAGAATTTTTTCCTTTATTTTTATTGTTGATGCTATTAAACGCTATCCAGTGTGCTCTAAAGCCACATTTGTCAGAAGCATGGGGCCATTGTTAGGGGGAGGCCAGGACAGAGTCAGATTGAGATTAGAGATATTAGGACCAAGCTGTCCCCAAGGAGGAGAGCGATCAGATGCAGGGCTGGAGGGGAGTATGTGTCTGCAGATCCTGAAAAGGAAGGAAAAAGTCAAGTTAGACCTTCTGTATAGCAGCTCTTCCAAGAGAGAGGGTTGTCTGCCATGGCATGCATGCTCCCCACCCCACCCCAAATGTCCCCAAATTGCCATCAGGTCTGGTTTATAGTCAGGAAAAAAAACAACTACCTATTTACTGGAAAATGGGGAAACTCCATACTTTAAGAGGCTTAAAAAACTAATACCTGCTTGAAGAGACACTGGACATGCACGAGTTTAATCAGTTCGGTCATCAGTTTTTGATAGGGGTGGAGAACAGTGGTGTATTTATAGGAAGCAACAGAGGCCATTCGGGATGCTGAGTGAATGTCCCTGGGAGGGGGGAAAAGAGGGTCGACATGTTGCTTAGACAACCTATATGCCCAGATGATTCATAAAAAAGAAAACTGACACATTGCCAATAGCTTCCTTTCTGCACATTTCCAACCCTTGGGTGCTTCCCTTCCTGGGAGCCTTCCATGCCCCCATGACTTTCATATCTTCAGTGCCTTCTGATTTAGTCGGAGTAGGCAAATCCCTGTAACGAACAGCTTCAAAACTCCCATTGGCTTGATGCAATAGGTGTTTGTTTATCCTTCATTTCCTAGTCCCACACAGGAGTTCTGGTCCAACAGCCTCTGCATACTCACTCGGGAACCAGAATCCTTAGAGAGTGTCCCAGGTTCACGTAACTGGTACAAGTGGCAAAGCTGTCACCTGAACCCAGGCAGTCTATTTCCAGGGAGTAAATGTGCACTTAATAACCTGCAGACCCTGGCTCCAGCCTCTCTGTAAGGGTAGCTGCCTAACTTCTATTACAAAAAAAAATCTAAATTCCCTGTGGCCTGGCACAATAAAAGTGTATTTCTCACTGACATCACAATCCATTGTGAATGGTCCTGGTTGGCAGCCTTCCTCATGCTCCATGGGGACCTGGGCTGCTTCTGTCTTGAAGTCCACTTGTTTCTCTATCTAACATATGAGGAAAAAGAGAGAGCTGAGAATCACTCGGGAATTTTATGGGTCATGCCTGGAAGTGAGATAAATCAATTATCACCCATATTTTATTGGCCTGAACCTAATCGCATGACCAATCCTAACTGCAAGCGTGGCTAAGAAGTGGAATCTAAGGGTGTGCCTAGGAGAAAAAGGAAAGAGCTTCTGTCACAACTGAAAATCTCAGAGCAGACAAATGTCCAAAAGAAAAATAGGCGGAACATAGACCACCTATGTTCCACAGTATCTGGTAAAGAACCTTTATTTGGGTCCCCATTAATGGAAACTACATTGCAGCTACAAACACAGGCAGCTTTGCTTTCTGAAGTTTCCGAGAAATAAAAATGATCGTCAACATGAATGAGTTCGTTTATGGGCACTTTATTCCCAAGAGAATGGATAATTGAGGCTTCTGTATAAAAATATAATTATTCACAGAGTGTGGAAACAGAATGGGAAGCAGGAGCCTAAATTGTAGCATGAGTTATTTTTGGTTAAATAGAAGTTTGAGAGAAAATGTGACTATTTGAACAGAATTCCTCAGTAGGTTTGTGAAAGCTCTAGAAGTTTCTAGGAACAATGTAGGATAAAATCAGCCCCGAAAAGGAAGACTATCAGCTTTGCTGTTAGCGCTCAAGTCCGGTGATTGCAATTTCCTTAAGAATGGAGTTTTAAATGCTGCCCCCTAATGTCTGGAATGGAGGTGTAAATATCAGCCCTGCAGCAGCTTCCACAGAATCCATAAAGCTACCTCCTAGAGCTTGAATGCAGTTAGGAATTTTTACTTAATCCACAGATCCTTCCTCTACAACATTATCTTCCCAATGGCTGAGGAGCTGTGCACGAAATGGTTACCATCTCGTTGCCTCCTGTAAAGGGAGTATGTTGCGATAGAATTCCTTTCTTAAACCTGTTTATGCACATGAGGGACCTCAAGAACATAATGTGGCGCAGACTGTGGGACTCAGCTCCATGTGTTTCCCGATTATTCAGGACCTTGGGTCCTCAAGTTTGTTCAAGTTTGAATTCCCCAGACTAATAAGACTACGGACATTTTTAGTTCAGTGTCTGAGCCTTTGGGCCACTGCTCTGTACATGGCATTTGAGTTCTGGGATCTGTAGTTTTTCTGCGTCAGTAAATGCCTTGGGAGGAAATGAACCTTATGTACATCCTTCTCTCCAACATCCTGGCCTCTCTAGTGCTGGCTGCTTTAGTAGCCTTCTGGTGCCTGTGAACATAATTTCAAAAAAAAATTGTTAAGCTTTATTAGGTGTTTTAGGTGGAAGAGTTTGTAGTTTACCCTTTCTAGAAATGCAAATTCAAAAAAAAAAAAGTAGATTTTAATAGTGGAATTCTAACCACAGGGAAAGGTCAATGGTAAAAGGTCAATGGCAAGTTTCCAAGGGAAACTTATCTGGAATTTTCAAATCACGCCCTGCCGATGCCCAGTAATTCTGTTTATCTGCCCAGCCATCCTGGCTTCAATTTCCTCATGTACCATTAAAAGAAATCCACATAATAAAACTCTATAAAACCTTTTAAAAAAGCAATAGAATAGTTAGATACTACATGATTTATTCTAAAATATTTATTATGTACCGTTAGTATGCTGGCAAAATACAATATGCATATTGGTTATTAAAATTAAATACCACCAGCTTTCTTTGATCTTGAAAAATTTTAGGTCTGACATTTCCAAGCATTAGGCCTTGGTAACAAAGAAGGGGGTGGAATCTTCGCTCTGCTAATTTACCGCCTGTGTAACCATGTCCCATTACTTCATTCCACTGTGTTTCAGACATCTTTTTAGAAGCCTAGCCCAGCCAGTGTAGCTCAGTGCTTGCGTGTTGACCTATGAACCAGGAGGTCATGATTTGATTCCAGGTCAGGGCACATGCCAGGGTTGCGGGCCGATTCCCATTGTGGTGGGTTCAAGAGGCAGCTGACCAATGATTCTCTCTCATCATTGATGTTTCTATCTCTTCCTCCTTCTCCCTTCCTCTCTGACATCAATAGAAATATATTAAAAAATAAATAAGCCCTAGCCGGTTTGACTCAGTGAATAGAGCATCGGCTTGTGGGCGTAAGGGTCCCGAGTTTGATTCCAGTCAAGGGCATGTATCTCCATTGCAGGCTCACATTGATATTTCTCTCTGTCTTTCCCTCTCTCTAAAAATCAATGGAAAATATCCTCAGGCAAGGATTAACATAAATAAATAAAATGCCAAAATGGTATTAACCTTTAGAAACCTAAGTGTGGTCACACAGCCCTGCCTGGTGCTGTCATGTCTAAGACTGCCCACTCCCAAACATTCAAACTGGAACTAGGGAGAAGAGTCCCAGCCTGAACCTCTCAGTCCTATACTCTGCTGTCCCTTCCTGTAAGGCTGAGTGCCCGGCTGGGGTTGGAGTTCAGAAACCAAGGCATGGACATGAAGCATGTTATTAGAATGCCAAGGCACATGACATTTGTCTGAGGAGAGAGTTTAAGTGCAGTGCAAAACCTGAACTTCATATTGATTAAAGTAGAATATATTATTAAATGAAAGGCATTATTCTTTATGATTAAAAAAAAAAGTGCCCCTCCCCCTTGGAAAAAAATATCATTTTGATGTGTCCCTAAGGATGTGGCTCTCAGTTTGTTTAGGAAGATATATTTGTTTTTCTCTGTCTTCAGATATTCTTCAGTGGTAAAATATTAGAGTCCCTGAAACATTTGCCACCCATTCTTAAATTTGCCCTGGCTCAGTTGGAGTATCATCTTCCCTTACATCAAATGGTCATGGGTTCGATTGCCAGTCAGGGTACCTACCCAGGTTGCAGGTTTGATTTCCAGTCCAGTCCGGGTGCATCTGGGAGCCAGTCGGAATGTGTATGGGAGGCAACTGATTGATGTTTTTCTCTCACATTGATGTTTCTCTCTCCCTCTTTCTTTCCCTTCTTCTCTCTCTAAAATCAATAAAAAATAAAATTTTACCAGCTGAAAGTAAATACATCTGCAATACATAAAATATAAAAGTAATATAATATATAAATATTTTGAATATTACCAAATATTATAAAGCTGTGAAAAAAAATTGTGAGAGTAATTAACATCTTTTTTTGCCTCCTGGGAAATGAATCTTCACCAATTAGCATGATTTTATTTGCAACGAAAAGACTGTGTTTCATATATATGTCTCTGTGTATACTGATCTACCCTTTCAATCATCTCCAAAGGGCTTTCTTTTATTTGTTGCTTTTGGGACAACAATAGGGACTGTTGTTGAAAAGAAAGGTAAGAATTTAGAACACGTCCTTTTCTTCTTCAACCTCTCCTGCCCAACCATGTTTTCCTTTTCTTTCATGCTTATAGAAAAATGATGTCAGTAATGTTCACACACTTCCCAGAAAAAGGATCTATTGGATACTCTCCTATTTTTCTTTCTGGGGAGATAGTAACCACAGTCTATTAGGTCCTTCAACATTGACAAATTATAAAATTTTTAAATTATCACATGTGGTATTTTAGATAGTCACATAAAAGATGTGGATTAATCCAATTTTCAATAATTCATATGTTGCTTAAAGCAGTTATTTGTTTCATTGTCTTGCTTTACTAATTTATACTTAAAGCTGTGTTGCAAGGAAATGTTATAGAATTGGAAAATAAACATTGCTCATAGCAAGTTGTCATCAAAGAGCCTTGTGACTAACAAAATAAGCAGCAAGACACATGGTATCAGTTGACTCATTTGTTCATTACTCACAAATATTTTGGATGGTTGTATAGGTTGTTTTCTTCTTTAAAAGCATTTCTTCCTCTGGTAAATTTTATTTTACTGGTAAAATGTGAACTGAATAATGTACACAGAATGGGGAAAAAATGAATATTGGGAATGATGAATTATTGACCTGTTGAGTGTTGTATCCATTCATTTATTCATTATTATATTGAAATGGTGAACAAATATTTAAAAGCACCTACTATGTGCCATGCCTTATGCTAAGCACCATTGGTCCTATTTGCTCATTCAATTTCAAGTAGAATCTTTTGTCATTGCCAAGTGTCACAGCCCCTCATTTTTGTCATTCTTGCATCAGAAAACAGTGGCCTCATGCATCTTTGGATGTTCAGCTAGGCTGTTTTGATTCCTCCCTCTCTGTATTTCATTTTTTGTCACCTGTATTCAGTTCCACTTAAGAATCTCCCAGGATCTCCATATCCTGGATCCTTCTCAATTTGAGGAAACATATTTGATTAATTTAGTGCTTACAATTTTTAAATGTATCCTTTTCTTCCAGGAACTGGAGTTCCTACTTAGGAAGAAGTATGTGGGGATAGTGTAAGTGCCACCCCTCTTCCAGGTCCTCAGTGCTGTTAGTGGTGAATGCTGCCTGCCAACAGCTCACAGCTGGCCCCTTCTCTGAAGAATTAGCCTCAGCCAATGGAAGCATCTCCCCCAAGATGCTTCACAGGCAATGATTGACACTGGAGTACAACATGTTGATCCCCTTGTTGGGAGGCAACTAATGCTCCAGGGCTGTCCCTGGAATAGCCTGAGACCAGACTCCAGCTAAACCCACATCCTTGCTGTACTCCTAGCCCTGCTTATGCTGCTGCCCTGAGAGCATTCCCTCAGTAAATTATAATTAGCCCAACTCCTGTGCCAGGCTCTGCTTCTGCTTCTAGGAACCCAACCGATGACAGCAAGAAGGATGCTGGGTTTTTCCACCCTCTGTCTGCCAGACTAGAATATCCTAGCTTCTTCCACATGACCTTCCTCATATTCAAATATCAGACTCAATTAGAGTCAATGCCAAAGCAGACTCAGCAGCAATACCCAGTGAGGGAGAACCTGAAACAGGGGCATGTAAGAAAAGGCAATTCTTTTTTACTTCTTCTCCTCCTCGTCCTCCTCCTTCTCCTCCTTCCTCCTCCTCCTCCTTCTCCTCCTCCTCCTCCTCCTTCTCCTCCTCCTCCTCCTCCTCCTCCTCCTTGTTAATCTTCACCTGAGGTTATTTTTCCCATTGCTTTTTAGAGAGACTTGAAATGAGGGTGGGAGGGAGAGAGGAACATCGATGTGAGAGAGACACATCAATTGGTTGCCTCCGGTACGCACCAGGAATTGAACCTGCAGCCGAGGTAGGTGTCCTTGATTGGGGATCAGACCTGTGACTCTTTGGTGCCAAGGCTGATGTTCTGACCACTGAACCATTCAAGCCAGGGTGAAAAGGCAATCCTTTTAGAATTAATCCTCAGGTTCACTAACTCTAGGAGCCATGGAGTCTCGAGGTATTTGTTTGTAAGGAAGGAAGGTTCCGTTCCACACACATGTGTTAAATCTATGTCTCTTAGTGGACAGGCTTTCTCAGATTTGGTTAGCTCAGGAAAAAGGGTGAGAAGTCATGGTTAGAATTGTGGGTCTCAGGAATATCTAAACATAGTGACCATGGTGAAAGCAGACTTAGAGCTAGTCCTGCCTATCAGGAGCTGCGGGCTTTGTGCAACTCCCTCAGCAAGACCTCACCTTAATCATTCTATTGCTGCTGTCCCACTTCCTGCCCGTTTTGGAGCTTTTCTTCCATTTTCCAATTGACCTGGGGCCACTATGCTATGCAGGTCCTACTATAGCACAACAAATCTCACAGCGTTACTTGGGTCCTATTTGCATGCTAACTATCAGAATCTCCCAGATTTCTGACTCCAAACCCATGTCTCCAGTTTAGCCCAGTTTAACTTTTCTCACCAGATTTGAAGTTACAAATTGGCCAGCTTATAGGTAGACAGCACAGGGGTCAGTAGGCCTCCCAGCAGTGCCTGGGGTTGGTGGGGGAAGTCACACAGTAAACAACAATTAGGTGCCCATTCAGTAGGACTGAGAGTGGAGGCAAATTGCCCGGAAGGGATCTATGGGCAGAGATGTCCCATAAATTTGTAATACACTATGCTGATGGGTAAGTAGGAGCCAGACAGGAGTTTTTAACTTGATTATTGTAAGAGCAGATATTTGGGAAAGTGGGGAGGCAGATAAAGTGCCATTAAATCAATCAGAGAAATTGTAGGGGAGTAATTTTCACTATTATTGACCTCCTCTCAGATAACCAATAATTCCCAGCCTTTAGAGAGCCACTAGTTCTCTGTAGTGTTAGCCACTAGCTCCGTGTAGCTATTGAGAGTTACTAAAATTAATTCAAATGAAATAGAATTAAAAATTCAGTGCCTCAGTCTCACTAACACATTTTGATGCTCTATAGCCATATGTGGCTCATGGCTCTTCCACTGACAGCTCGGATAGTATATATATATATATATATATGTATATATATATATATATCTCCACCGGAGAAGGTCCTATTGAGCAGAGTTTTTATAAAAGCTTATTGTTTTTATTTAAGGGAGGGGATTTGAGAGGCTCATTTCTTTGGAGTCCTTTTTCTCTTTTCCAATAAATATGATAATAAACACACTTTGAGTCTCTTTCCTGGAAACACATTATGGATGTGGTGCCAGATTCCTTCCATCTGTTGTCACAGGAAGGACAACTGGGATTTTGTAGTTATTTTAAATGCAATAAGATGTCAAACGCAGTGAAAATACTCTGCGTCCGTCTGTGTTAGGATTTCCTTCTTGCCCAGGTAGTTATTCCTTTTGTGTGGGGAATGGCTCTGCACAGAGGTAAACAGATAGAGAAAGGGAGTGGACATTATTCTTGTGTTCCTGCACCATAGAGTCAGAAGGGACCTCATGGGTCGCTGACTCAGTGCTCAAAGAGCAAGTGTTCCAGAGACAAGACATGGAAGCTGCCAATCTCTCAAGGCATGAACCAGAACCTCTGGCACAGTCCCTATTGGCAGCCCAGATTTAAGGGGTGCAGAATTTTAATCTGCATCTTAATAGGAGGAGTGACACAAATTGTAGCCAAGTTTACTCTATCGTATCCGGTGCCTGGCCAACAAGGAGAATATGATAGCATGGTTAAGAATGTGGAAGACTGAGTGCTGGTAAGAGGAGCGTTTCCCAGACCGGTAAGAGAGGAGCGTTTCCGCGGCCGGCCGGCGTTTGTCTGTTTCTTTGTTTTCACTGAACCCTGCTCATAGGACAGTTCGGATACAGACACTCACCTGTGCTGAAGAGAGGGTGAAGGTGCAGACGAGGGGAATCTGGGGAGAGGCTGAGGAAAGAGGGGGAGCCGGAGGAGGTGGCAGCGAATTGAGTGCTGAGACACCCCTGGGCCCAGGACTGGGGCAGCCATTCCTCCAGAGGGTGGAACTCCTCCCCCCAGCCCCCCAGGCAAGGAGCACAGCCACACCCAGATTCCACCCTGTATGAGATAAAGGACTAAAACAAGCTGATTAGTCCCTGGGAGTTACCAGGGTCTGGCCTATAGAGGGATTTTCAGTCCCACCAACAACACAGAGCAGGGTAAGGATTAAAAAAGGATAGAGAAGCTGTATAGCCTCAGAGGCCAACCCAAAAACACTGCCACCCAGAGGTTGAGCCACAAACTGACTCTTAGGGGAATACAAATTAAGGCAGACTGGATCACAAATACGGCCTGCTTTAAAATCAGGACTGTGATTTACAACACGGAGGAACAGTGTAATGCAGGCAAACTCAACACTCTCCTAAATACCTGGCAGGACTAAGGCGAACCAGGCTGAAGAGTAGAAGAACCGAAAGACCATCACTGCTGCAAATTTTTTCTTTTTCTTTTTCTTTTTAATTTTTTCACCTTTTTACTAAGAAACCAATTTTTTTTTTCTCTTTTTCTTCTTTTTCCATCACCTGATTTTACCCTTTCAATTACCACATTTTTATTTTTAACCAGTATTATTACTCCTACCATTTTACCATTTTTTAAAGTGCCATTTTATTTTCTCTTTATTTTCTTTTGGGATTAGTGTTCTCCATTCTATTTTCATCGTTCCTTTAGCATTAATTTTCCCTATCTCAATTCCACCTCTTTGCTAAAACCCTCTTCCTTACTTTTCCCCTTTTGGTGTCCTGTTTCTCTTACCCTATTCCTGCTCCAGACTTTCCCAATTCCCTCTTTTTACCCCCTGTCTAATTCCACCCTACTTATATATCCTATTTCCAATCTACTGCTCTAAATCCTTATACACCTATTCTTTATCCTTCTTCACTTTCCAACCATTTTTTTTCTCTCTTATCTTTCTATTGTTTTCTTGATTGTTGAATATATTGGGCTTTTTTTTTTTTTTTTTTTTTTTTTTTTAATTTGTTTGTTTGTTTTGTTTTGTGTTTTTTCTTCTTTTTTAGGACTGGTTGTGAGGTTGTTTTTCTTTTTCTTTTTCTTTTTCTTTTTTTTTTCTGCTGGTTTTTCCCTTCCCTCCCCCACCCCACCCTAGTTATTTTTGTGCTTCTGTTTTCCCTTACCCCTCTGGATATTATTGGTGGTTTGTAGTTTGCATTCATCTCCAGGGATCTGTTGCTGGAATTTGTTGAGATTAGTGGCAGTTCTATTGGAGTTTGCTCCTCATACGGGGAGTCTCTTCCCCACTTCTACTTCATTCTCTTTTTTCGCTCTCTTTTTTTCCCCCCTCTTTTTTCCCAATTCTATTTTTGCACTCCTTTTTTGTTTGTTTTTTTCTTATTTTTCTTTTCTGTTCTCTCTTTTATCTTCTTCTCTTCTTTCTCCCTTATCCCCTAATTCTCTTAATTCGGGTGGTCACCTTTATTTGGAGTTATTAATATTGTGAATATACTTGTGTTCAGTGCCTGGTACGTTGTGCCTTGCTCTGTTGTATTTTGTGCCTTTAAATCAACGCAGCAGATCCAAGCAACAGCAGCCCCCTGATCACCGCAGCCTCCTGATCACCGCAGCCTCCTGATCACCACACCCTCTGTCTGTGGAACAGCAACTGTACGTGAAGCCTCCCCCCACCAGCCAGAAGAGCCAACACAGCTGTGAACAACACCCACCAGAGGAGCTGCTGCCAACTGGAAAGCAGCTGCTACCGCAACCGTCTGAGCAGCAACCACAACCCAAGGAGCCCCTGCCACCCAGGGAGCAGCCACTGAACACCTCAACATCTACATATGTCAGCGAGATCAAACATGGGTAGGCAAAGAAACCCCCAAAGGAAAGAAAAGGAGGACTCGCCAGAAAAGCAGCTAAGTGAGACAGAGATATGCAACATGACGGAAAAAGAATTCAGAATAAGGTTCCTAGAGTACATGCACCACATGTTCAAGAAGCAAGAAGAAACAGATGAAAAACTCAACTACTTATGCAAGAAGCTAGAAGAAACAGATGAAAAAATCAACAACTTAAGTAAGTCCCAAGAAGAAATGAAGAGTGACATAGCTTCAATAAAAAACTCCATTGAAAGTATCAACAGTAGACTGGGAGAAGCGGAGGACCGAATTAGTGAATTAGAAGACAAGGAAGCAAAACACACTCAAACTGTACGGCAAATGGAGAAAAAAATTAAAAGACAGGAGGAGAGCCTAAGGGAGCTTTGGGACAACATGAAACGAAACAACATACGAATAATAGGGGTGCCAGAACAACAGAAAGATGAACATGGATTAGAAAACCTATTCGAAGAAATAATATCAGAAAACTTCCCTGAGGTGGGGAAGAAAAAAGTCACACAAGCCCAGAGAGTCCCAAACAAGGTGAACCCGAAAAGACCCACACCAAGACACATCATAATTACCATGGCAAATGTTCAGGATAAAGAGAGAATCTTACAGGCTGCAAGAGAGAGACGGAAAGTAACATACAAGGGATCTCCCATTAGATTATCAAATGATTTCTCAACAGAAACACATCAGGCCAGAAAAGAATGGACGGAAATCTACAAAGTGATGCAAAGCAAAGGACTGAATCCAAGAATACTCTATCCAGCAAGGCTATCATTCAAAATTGAAGGGGAAATAAGAAGCTTCACAGACAAAAAAGGGCTAAGGGAGTTTATCACCACCAAGCCAGCCATGCAAGAAATGCTAAAGGGACTGGTGTAAAAAGAAGAAATATCAAGCTCAGAAAGAAAACAGCCACACACACACACACAAAAAGAAATGGCTACAAACAAATACCTTTCAATAATAACTTTAAATGTAAATGGACTAAATGCTCCAACCAAAAGACATCGAGTGGCTGAATGGATAAAAAAACATGACCCATACATCTGCTGTCTACAAGAGACCCACCTCATTAGAAGGGACTCACACAGACTGAAAGTGAAGGGATGGAAAAATATCTTTCACGCAAATGGAAAGGAAAAGAAAGCTGGGGTAGCAATACTTATATCTGACAAAGTACATCTCAAAGTGAAGGCCATAACCAGAGATAAGGAAGGCCACTTCATAATACTAAAGGGATCAATACAACAAGAAGATATAACCCTGGTAAACATATATGCACCCAATGCAGGAGCACCCACATACATAAGAAAACTTCTGGAAGATATCAGGGGAGAGATCGACAACAATACAATCATAGTAGGGGACTTTAATACACCACTGACATCACTGGATAAATCCGCTAGACAAAAACTCAGCAAAGAAACAGCAATCCTAAATGACTCACTAGATCAGATGGACTTAATTGACATCTTCAGAACACTTCACCCCACAGCTGCGGAATATACATTCCTCTCAGGTGCTCATGGGACATATTCAAAAATAGACCACATATTGGGTCACAAGCAAAGTCTCCACAAATTCAAGAAGATTGAAATCATAAAAAGCTTCTTCACAGACCACGATGGCATAATGTTAGAAATAAACTACAATAAAAACAACCCAAAATACTCAAACACTTGGAAGCTGAATAGCATGTTATTAAATATTGATTGGGTTACCGATGACATCAAAGAAGAAATTAAAAACATCCTGGACACTAATGACAATGAAAACACAACAATCCAAAACCTCTGGGACACAATGAAAGCAGTCCTGAGAGGGAAGTTTATAGCTCTACAGGCCTATCTCAAAAAACAAGAAAAAATGGTAGTCAATCATCTAACTCTACAACTCAAAGAATTAGAAAGAGAGCAACAAGAAAACCCCAGAGTGAGCAGAAGGAAGGAGATAATAAAGATTAGAGCAGAAATCAATGAAATAGAGACCAAAAAAACAATACAGAAAATCAATGAAACCAAGAGCTGGTTCTTTGAAAGGATAAACAAGATTGACAAACCCCTAGCCAGGCTCACCAAGAAGCAAAGAGAGAGGTCCCAAATAAACCAAATCAGAAATGATAGAGGCGAAATAACAACAGACCCCACAGAAATACAAATGATTGTTAAACAATACTACGAGCAACTCTACTCCAACAAACTGGACAACCTGGAGGAAATGGACAAATTCCTAGAAAAATACAACATTCCAAAACTCAATCAGGAAGAATCTAAAAACCTCAATAGGCCAATAACTATGGAAGAAATTGAAGCAGTCATCAGAAAGCTTCCAGCAAACAAAAGCCCAGGGCCAGACGGCTTCACAGGGGAGTTCTACCAAACATTCAAGGAAGAACTAAAACCTACCCTCCTCAGACTACTACAAAAAATTCAAGAGGAAGGAACGCTTCCAAGCTCATTCTATGAAGCCAGCATCACCCTAATACCAAAACCAGGTAAAGACATCACAATGAAAGAGAATTACAGGCCAATATCCCTCATGAACATAGATGCCAAAATCCTCAACAAAATCTTAGCAAATCGGATCCAGCAGTACATCAGAAGGATCATACACCATGACCAAGTAGGATTCATCCCAGAGATGCAAGGATGGTACAACATCCGTAAATCAATTAATGTGATACATCACATAAACAAATTGAAAGAAAAAAACCACATGGTCATATCAATTGATGCAGAAAAAGCATTCGACAAAATCCAACACCCATTTTTGATAAAAACTCTCAGAAAGGTGGGAATAGAAGGATCATACCTCAACATAATAAAAGCCATATATGACAGGCCCACAGCCAACATCATACTCAATGGACAAAAACTAACACCATTTCCCCTAAGAACAGGAACAAGACAGGGATGCCCACTCTCACCACTCCTGTTCAACATAGTACTGGAAGTATTAGCCATTGCAATTAGGCAAGAAGAAGGAATAAAAGGCATCCAAACTGGAAAAGAGGAAGTAAAACTGTCCTTATTTGCAGATGACATGATATTATACATACAAAACCCTAGAGACTCCATCAAAAAGCTACTAGACTTAATACATGAATTTGGCAATGTAGCAGGATACAAAATTAACCCCAAGAAATCTGAGGCATTTCTATACACCAACAGTGAACTTTCAGAAAGGGAGATCAGAAAAACAATCCCATTTACCATCGCACCAAAAAAATTAAGATACCTAGGAATAAACTTAACTAAAGAGGTTAAAGACCTCTACTCAGAAAACTACAGGACGTTGAAAAAAGAGATAGAGGAAGACATAAACAGATGGAAGAACATACCATGTTCTTGGATTGGTAGAATCAACATCATTAAAATGTCCATACTACCCAAAGCAATCTATACATTCAACGCACTTCCCATTAAAATACCAATGGCCTTCTTCAAAGATCTAGAACGAACTCTCCAAAAATTCATCTGGAATAAAAAAAGACCCCGAATAGCTGCAACGATCCTGAGAAAGAACAAAGTAGGTGGGATCTCAATGCCAGATATCAAGCTGTATTACAAAGCCACTGTTCTCAAAACTGCCTGGTACTGGCACAAGAACAGACATATAGATCAGTGGAATAGAATAGAGAGTCCAGAAATTAGCCCGAACCAATATGCTCAATTAATTTTTGACAAAGGAGGCATGAACATACAATGGAGCCAAGATAGTCTCTTCAATAAATGGTGTTGGGAAAATTGGACAGACATATGCAAGAAAATGAAACTAGACCACCAACTTACACCATACACAAGAATAAACTCAAAATGGATAAAGGACTTAAATGTACGACAGGAAACCATAAAAATTCTAGAAGAATACAAAGGCAACAAAATCTCAGACATATGCCAAAACAATTTCTTCACTGATACAGCTCCTAGGGCAGTTGAAACTAAAGAGAAACTGAACAAATGGGACTACATCAAAATAAAAAGCTTCTGCACAGCAAAAGAAACCATCAACAAAACAACAAGAAAACCCACCTCGTGGGAAAACATATTTGCCAACGTCATATCTGATAAGGGCTTAATCTCCAAAATTTATAGGGAACTCATACAACATAACAAAAAGAAGATAAACAATCCAATCAAAAAATGGGCAAAGGATCTAAATAGACACCTTTCAAAAGAGGACATTCAGAAAGCCAAGAGACATATGAAAACATGCTCAAAGTCACTAATCATCCGAGAGATGCAAATCAAAACAACAATGAGGTACCATCTCACACCTGTCAGAATGGCCATCATCAACAAATCAACAAACGACAAGTGCTGGAGAGGATGTGGAGAAAAAGGAACACTTGTGCACTGCTGGTGGGAATGCAGACTGGTGCAGCCACTATGGAAGGCAGTATGGAGGTTCCTCAAAAATTGGAAATGGAACTCCCATTTGACCCTGTGATCCCACTACTAGGAATATATCCCAAGAAACCAGAAACACCTATCAGAAAGGATATATGCACCCAGATGTTCATAGCAGCACAATTCACCATAGCTAAGATCTGGAAACAGCCTAAGTGCCCATCAGTAGATGAATGGATTAGAAAACTGTGGTACATCTACACGATGGAATACTATGCTGCTGTTAAAAAGAAGGAACTCCTACCATTTGCAACATCATGGATGGAACTGGAGAGCATTATGCTAAGTGAAACAAGCCAGTCAATGAAGGAAAAATACCACATGATCTCACTCATTCATGGATAATAAAGACCATTACAAACTTTTGAACAATAATAGATACAGAGGCAGAGCTGCCTCAAACTGATTGTCAAACTGCAGTGGGAAGGCCAGAGAGAGTTGGGGGGCAGGAGGGAGGGGAGTAAGAGATCAACCGAAGGACTTGTATGCATGCATATAAGCATAACTAATGGACATAAGACACTGGGGGGTAAGGGAGGGTAGTGGTTTGTCAAGGGCGGGGGGGGGGGGGGAAGGATACTTATGTAATACCCTTTGTAATACTTTAAGAGGAAAATAAAAAAAAAAAAAAAAAAAAAAAAAAAAAGAATGTGGAAGACTAGCTCTGTAACTGGTTAGCTGTGAGGCTTTCACTTTCTCATCTCCTCATCTAAAAACTAAAAATAGTGATAATATGTATTACTGTCTCATGGAGTTGTGCTAACGGTAAATATGATAAGCAACACAACCTACAGATACAGATACAAATATGCATGCTAAGTACTAAAAAATGTTTGCTGTTATCTGTACTTGATATTTTAGAGAGAGGAAGGGAGAGAGAAACATTGATGAGAGAGAAACATTGATTGCCTCTTGCACACCTCCACTGGGGATCAAGCCTGCTATCCAGGCATGTGCCCTGACTAGGAATTGAACCGGCAACCTTTCAGCTCATGGGAAAACACCCGACACACTGAGCCACACTGGCTGGCTGGGCTATCTGTAGTTTTTTAAAGTTCCTCTGAGCCCTAGTCAGTTTGTGTCAGTGAATAAAGCATTAGCCTGTGGACTGAAGGGGCCTGGGTTTGATTCAGGTCAAGGGCGTGTACCCTGGTTGCAAGCTACTCCCAGGCTCAGACCCTGGTCGCGGGGCACTTACAGGAAGCAGCCAATTAATGTGTTTCTCTCACATCGATATTTCTGTCTTTCACTCTTTAAAAATCACTGGAAAAACATCCTCGGGTGAAGATTAAAGTTTATCTGAGGTTATGGTGGGGACTGGGAAGGGGATATGATAGCCAGGAGTAAGCAGCCTCTTGGAGAATAAAAAACCGAGTCTCACTGATTAGGTAACATAGTCCATAACCCAAAATTTACCATTTCCCACTAGGTTTTGCTTTTGCTGAAGAGATTTTCTCAAAATGCCTATAGTATGGAAGACTGATGCAGGCCCTCTCATTTCTTCTCCTTACTCTTACTGGGCTTCTGTTTGCCATTAGTAGCTTCCTGTGGAAAGTTAGGATGCTGTGTAGTACTTGTTTCAATACAGTGGATGGCAAACTTCAAGTATATGACTCAAGTTATTCTCTCTAAACAGACACATGTGCATAAATGTATTGTCTCTGTTAAATTATATTGGATTACTTTTCATTTGTGTTATTCTAAGAAATAGTGCTGAACTCTTTTTGTCTTCCTCCTTAGCTCATTTATAAATAAAGCACTTTCTTAGCGAGTTAGTTAAAGGTTAAGATACTGTAATATAGAGTCTCAAACATAAAATGTGTTCAACAAAATAGATATTTATTTCTCTCTTCTTAATAGCCTAGGCATGGAGGTAAGCTCTCCTCTGCCACATAATTCAGGGATCCAATCTGAGAGTCATCCTCAAGATGTGGTTTCTAACATTCTTCCAATGGTCACCATTTCCAAGCAGTAGGAAGAAATCCAGGGCAAGCATCTCTATATCTTGAAGATGACCTAGAAGTTATACGCATACTTTTCATTAATCATTTAGTCACATGGTCATAGGAAGTAGTAAGGAGAATTATAGTTTCTAGCCAAGCATTCATGTGGCTACGAAGAAGGGATCTGAGGGTGGTTTTGATTGGAAGGGGGGATGTGGGGACACAATTGTAGACCACATTTGTTGCTGCTCAGTAAGATAACCGAACCTTTGAAATAACTGACACACAATGATGACTATTCAGTTGTTCTTCCACACCTTTCAAGTTGTACCATAAATGCTGGGGTCCAACCCCAGCAGGTCCAGGGATCCCCAAAGGTGTGGACGGAGTCAGCGAAGAAGTAATGACACGGAGACAGCCTTCAGTTGATCAGCAGCCTAGCCAGGATCTCTAGCCAAGTTCTGGTCAGGATCTCCAGCGAAGTTCTGGTTAGGATCTCCAGCCAGGTGCTGTGTCCATGTTCTCTGGCTAGGTTCTCCAGCCAGGTTCTATGTCCATGTTCTCTCGCTAGGTTCTCCATCCAGGTTCTAGCCCGGATCTCCAGTCAGGTTCTGTCGCCAGGTTCTAGTCAGGTTCTCTTGCCAGGTTCTATCCAGTTTCTTTTGCCATGTTCTGTCTAGGTTCTCCAGTGAAGTTCTGTAGCCAGGTTCTGTCCAGGATCTTTTGCCATGTTCTCTGGCTAGGTTCTGGTTAGGATCTGATGAGGACCTGATGAGGATCTGATGATTATTGTCTTGTTACATCTGTATTTATACCAGCCGATTTTAATCCTGTCAATTTCTATTACAAAGGTTAGGGCGTTTCTTATCTCCATTCCAGGGAGTAAAGATTATGTAGTTTAACTACCCGCCTGGCAATTAAGGGGTTGTATCCCCTCCCTAACCTCAGGGAAAAATCCCCACCTGCGGAAACAACCTTTCTCAGAGAGGTGACCTTGGTTAAAACACATAGCACTAAGGAGAGCAAACATATTAAGAACAATATGCTATATATGCCAGGTCCCTTGAAACATATGCTGTGCAGATGTTTCTTTCTTGCAGCGACTGTGTCAAGCAGCAAGGATAGACCGGCTTCCGGCACATAAAGATGTGCCTCCCATGTGCCGGGGGTCTTGTTCCAGCATCTAGAAGGGTTCAGCCATCGGTAGAAGGCTGTGTATAACTTAAAGAGTCCTCAGAGAGGAAGCATAATTTTGAAAGGCATTTGGGGGTCCGAGGAGCTTAGCTAAAAGGAACTAAGATCTCTTCGGCTCAGGACCCCATCCTTTTTATTAACACAAATTGTCCTGAGGCGAGGTAGAGATGTACACTTCAAAGAGGTAGGGTTTCATTTACAGAGTCAGAATGGGGAGAATTAGCCTATGGCTGTTCAGGTGTTTGGCCAGTAGGAGGCAATAACATGTAAATTAAGATGCCCTGAGCTGTTTGGCAGCAAACAATCATCCCTTTTCAGGTTTGGGGAAATGCCATCAGCCATTCCCAACAGGTGACAACATATGTGACTCAGCCCTTGTTGAATCCCCAAGTTCCATCAACCTTTTGATGAAACTCTTGCAATTATGACATGCTGGAATTGGCTTCTGGCACCCATGCCCATTTTTTAAGAGATTCTTTAATAAAATAATTTGACATTTATGGGTCAGTGCTCTGTCTCAGTGAATATTTGTCTGATTTTAAATGTCCCTTAGCCTTGTATTTATGAGGCTATGATACATAACATGAAGCTGGAAGCTACAAACCATTTTTTATCAACAATAACTATCATCCATGCATGACTATTGCCGTTGGTACTGCCTCGGATACCAGATGATAACTGTAGAAGAACATGGGAGAAATAATTAAAAAGAATAATAGCAACAACAGCAAATACTCTCTTGATTCTTTTGAGAATGAAATTTTATTCCATGAGATTTAAAGATTCCTAGACAAGTTCCATTGTCTGACCAAAACATTTGTTTCTGGTTAGATTATGCCATAATAGTGACCATTTCCAAACACTTTTAATATACATCTTATTGATTTTCAAAGTCTCAATCCCCACAGCATCAAAGAATCATAGAATTTTAGAGCTGAATCAGGTCATGGGAAGTCTGATTTACTGTAGAAAACCACTGGAGGTTGAAGAATCTCTTGTGGTCATTTTGCCAAGTACAGAAGAGGGTGTCAATGCACTGAACTATTTGTAGAGATAAGGGGAAATGCTGAGCTTCTTTAAGTTTGGATTAAAGTGTTGCACGTTGGTTGGGATCTACAGATTTTCTCTTCTAAGCATTGCTCGGATGGCATAATTCAGTTCCTGAGAGGAGTCTTCACTCCAAGTCAAGAGTTCTGACATGTTGTCTGGTGACCTTGATGGAAGGTACTTTTCTGCCTGCGTCTGACCTACTTTTAATAATTCTCTGATCATAGGATAAAGTACACAGTCATTTGTATCTGGCTTTTTGCAATCAACATGACAATTGTGAAGTTTATTAAACTTTTCTTTATAGTTCCTTCTCATTTGCCATATAGCATTCCATTGTGGGAAAATACCACAATTTATTTATGCATTCTATTGCTGAGGGGCACATGGATAGCTCCCAGTTTGGACTCTTGAACAAGTAGGCAATGAAAGAGAAGTCATATAAAAGAGAAGACATGCAAAGCAATGGCTTAAATTCTTTTTTTTTTATTCAAAAAGCTCTCCTCTTCTACTAAAGGAATATATTTTAAACTGACCCTCTCAGTGGTATTGTAGGTTGCCTACCTTTACTTCAGAGCTTAGAGAAAGCCCGCTGGATAAGGCTCCAGAGTGCAGCTCTGCCTTACATTTGCAAAGGGAAAGGCAGTCTTTGCTGAGTTTATATATTTCATAATTCAGACATTATAGAAAGTAGGAACAATAAGCTTCTTTTCCATTGTAAAAGAGCCAGAAATGCCACCATTCTCCAACAGACCTACTCAAATTAATAAATTGGAGAGGAAATGCATTTTGGCATTTTTTTCAAAGATTTGAATTTCAAAGGGTTATTATTATGCATAACTGAGAGAGGGAAATGACAATGCTATTTAAATAACCCTCACCAGAACTTCACTCTAAGTCAGTGGTTCTCAACCTTCCTAATGCCGCGACCCTTTAATACAGTTCCTCATGTTGTGGTGACCCCCAATTTCATTGTTACAAATTGAACATAATTAAAGCATAGCGATTAATCAAAAAAACAATATGTAATTATATGTGTGTTTTCCGATGGTCTTAGGCAACCCCTGTGAAAGGGTTGTTCAACCCCCAAAGGGGTCGCGACCCACAGGTTGAGAACCGCTGCTCTAAGTACATTTTAGACACAGTTTCAAAATGCAGACAGAAATTAGAAGTTACTATCTGGTCAATATTTCCTTCCAACCTTACATAGGAGGTTGCTTCATAGTAACACACAGCTTCTCTAGACTAAAATCAAGGTTTGTTGAAAACAAAACATTGCCTCAAACCACTGATCTTACCATTGCACTGTTTTTTGTTGTGTTTTTCTTCTTCAATTAATTTAAATTTTAAAGAAGCAAAACATCTGATATCCTATGTCACAATAAAATCAATCTTCTAAGGAAGACCAAATTTGCTTTTTGAAAACAATGTAAAAGAGGGAAATGATCCAGGCTTTTTGAAAGCCAAATTGGCAGTATTTAAACATTTTAAAGGTATACGCTGTTATAGGCTGAATTGTACCCCTCCCTCCCCAATTCATATATTGACGTTCTAACTGTCCATACCTTAGAATGTGACTGTTTTTGATGATAGTCTTTAGGGGTATTAAAGTTAAAATGAGGTCATTAATGTGGATCTTACTCCATATGGTTGGTGACATTATAAGAAGAGGACATTTAGACACAGACAAGTACAAAGGGAATGCCACCTGAAGACAGAAGACGGCCATCTACAAGCCAAGGAGAGAGGCCTCAGAAAAAACTAACCCTACTGGCACCTTGATCTCAGAATGTGAACCTCTAGAACTGTGAGGAAATAAATTCCAGCTATATAAGCCACCCAGCTTGTGGTACTTTTATGTGGCAGCCCTAACAAATAAATACATATGCTTTTCACCACATGATTTCCATGCTGTCTGACATTCTATGCCACAGGACTGCTCATATTTACGCAGAATGATGCATTCACCAGGACTCTCACTGTGTGTTGTTTTTAAGAGTAAAAAAAAAAAAAACCCTCTTAAATGTTCATTAGTAAAGGATTCAATAAACGAATTATAGTACATTACATTTTTAAAATGCTAATGCTTTTAAAAAGCAAGTATTGCCCTAGCTGGGTGGCTCAGTTGGTTGGAACATTGCCCTGTACACTAGAAGGTTTCAGGTTTGACTCCCAATCAGGGCACATACCTAGGTTGTGGGTTTGATCCCTAGTTGGGGCGCTTATGAGAGGTGGCAGATCAATGTTTTTCTCTCACATTTATATTTCTCTCTCTCTCTAAAAATCAATAAAAACATATCCTCAGGATTTTTTTTTAAAAAAAGAAGAAGAAAGTATTGTTATGTGTTGTGATATGGAAGATAGCCAAGGTGTTTTGTGTTTGCGTGTGGGTTTTTTTTTCTATTTTTAAACAGCTAAAATAGGTTAAATGACACAAAAATTTAATCCCATACAGTTTACATAGTGTTGTCATGTTTATGTATGCATACACAAACAGGGAAAGGTCCAGGTCTGGGATTTTGCAGTGAGAACAGGTGTGATATTCTGTATGCTTCCTTGTTGTTTGAACTGCCCACACTCGTGTTCATGCATTACTTCTGTAATTGTGAAATAGTATTCTTAAAGCAGAGTATTTATACAAGGGGCTGTGGAGAATGTAAGGACAGAGGGATTCTAGGGTTCAAAAGTGGCCTCCCCGAGGAAGTGGCATTTGATCTGAGACCAGAAGGGAAACTTAGAGTGAGGGTTGAGATAAGAGGGGGCACTGGGCCAAGGGGAGGCAGAAGTTGGAGGGACAGAGGCCTTTAAGGTAATGGAGGTGACTAAGGACATAAAGCTTAATGAGGGGAGAGGAAGTGAAGTAGTTAGAGAGGTATGCAAGGAGTGGACTCAGGGAGCCCTGTGAGCTGTGATAAGGAGTTTGTTTTTAAGGTCAATGAGAAGTCACAGTAAAGTCTTAGGAGAGAGAGAGCAGTATGCAATCATATTCACATTTTAGGAAGATTAGTGTGCCTGGAGGTTGGAGGGCTACTGGAAGGGGGGCAAGTTTAGTTGAAGGAAAACTTAGCTAAAAGACTTTGTAGTGAAGAAAGATGGTGGTGGCATGATAGTGACAGTGGGTGTGGTAGACATAATAGTAGCCCCCTCCAGATGTCTGTGTCCTAATTACTAAAGTCTGTGAATATGTTAGGTGACATTGCAAAGGGGGATTAGGATTGCAGGAGGATTTATAGGTGCTCATAAACTGACTTTGTGATAGGGAAATTATACAAATTGGGCACCGTGTACTCACAAGTGTCCTGAAAAGTAGATGAGCCAAGCAGAAGAGGAGGGTCAGGCAGAGATGTGTATAAGGAACCATAGTGATGCTGGCTTTGAAAGTGGAGGAAGGGTCCAAAGCCAAAGAATGCAGGTGGCCTCTAGAAACTGGAAAAGGTGAGGATTGGTTTCTCCCTTAGAGCCTCTGGAAAGGAACACAGCTATGCTGATGGCTTTGTATTCACCCAGTGAGAGCCATGAAAGGCTTTTGAACTTTAGAATCTATAGTAATAAAAGGGTAATATGGTAATTAGACTGGACAGCCGAATGACCGTCCGGACATCCTTCCTGACAAAGCTGGGGCCTGAGGGAAGCTGGCTGGGGTCCTGGGTGCCTGCAGGTGGCCCAGGGGAAACCAGCCCGGGTCCCGGGTGCCTGCCTGCGAATGGAGGAGGGAAGCCCGGCTCCTGGGTGCCAGAGGGAAGCCGGTGTTGGCAGCCAGGGTAAGGAAGGTCTACTCTTGCACAAATTTCCATGCATGGGGCCTCTAGTTGTACTGTAATGAATTATGTTGTCTAAGCAGCTACATTTGTCGTAATTTGTTATAGCAGCCGTAGAAAACTAATACAGCGGGAATTCTGACAGATATATAGATGTAGTGAACATTTGGGGAGCAGAATGGACAGGAATTAGCAGTGATTGGATGTGCAAGATAATGGAGAAGGTGAAGTCAAAGTGGAGTCCCAGAATTGGCTTCAGCAATTTGATGCAACACGGCCTTTACAGTAAGATTGAGATATCTAGAGAAAGAACAGTTGGAACAAGTAGGAAGATCATGACTTAAGTTTTGCAGATGCTGAGTTTCAAAAGTGGAAAGAATCCAAGAGGAGACCAATCTGGAACTCAAGAGAGGAGCCTGGGCTATATCTCCATATCTGGGTCATTGGCATGAGGAGGAACTAAACTTGTGCTATAGGAAAAGGCCTGGTGAAGTAGGCTGTTTGACTGTAACATTTAATACATTTTTATCCAATTGTTTTTTAAATTTATTTTTATTGTTGAGAGTATTACAGATGTCTCCTATTTCCCCATCTTAACCCTGCTTCAACCAGCTCCCACCCCATCCCAGATCTTCACCACACTATTGTCTGTGTTCATGGGCTATGCTTATCTATACTAATAAAGAGCTAATATGCTAATGGTCGGGACACTGTAACGGGTAACAACCAGACCGTTAGCATATTAGCTGGGGTGTTGCTCCGGAGACAGGGCGGAAGTGGGGAGGTGCCTGGAGGAGGCGGGACCATCCCGTGCTGGGGAGGGAAGGGGTGAGAGCCCATAGCGCCCCCCTCTCCTGTCCTTTGCCACCTACTGCTGGCACTCTGAGTGCCCCACAGCCCACTTGCCAGGGGAAGGAGCACAATGCAGCAGGTGGGAGGCTTCCACTCTCTCCTCTGGCGCCATGACGGGGCACAGCCACTGCATTGTTCCGGAGATAGGGTGGAAGTATGACGGCACCCGGAGAAGGCGGGACCAGCCTGAGGCAACTCGAGGGACTGAGGGCGGGGCTTGAAGCAGCCAGAGAAGGCCAGAGGGTTTGGGGGCTGGGCCAGGCGCGCTGGAGCTCTGCGTGGACAGGTTCGGGTGTCAAAGTAGGGCTGCAGGTGGGTGGACGATGCTGTGTGATTTCGTGCACTGGGCTCCTAGTGTGCATAAAACAACGATGAGAAGGAACTAGCAGATAGTGAGATCCAGCCAACTAAATGGGAAGTGCCTGAGAGATTCACACACTAGAGGACAGATAAGAAGAAAGGAGTCAGAAGCCATGGCCGAGTGGCTCAGTTGGTTGGAGTGCTGTTCCCATACACCAAGGTTGTGGGTTGAATCCCCCATCAGGACACATACAAGAAACAACCAATGAATTCATAAATACTTAAAACAACAAATCATCTCTCTTCTCTCTCTCTCTCTCTCTCTCTCTCTCTCTCTCTTTCTCTCTCTCTCTCCCTCCCTCCTCCCCTTCCTCTTTCTCTCTATAACCAATAAATGAAAATTTTAAAAAAAGAAGCAATGAAGCAAGGAGTCAAGTTTGAAGGCTGAGTTCAAATCCAAAGGATAGAAATCAGAAGCCGGAGACAAATACCAATAGGAGAAAAGGGCTCTAGCTGTTGCGAAGGCAGGTGCAGCTGGATCACAAGTGTGTGCTATACAAATGGAGACCGGGTACAAGAGTGACCTTTACTGGCCCAACATACTTTGAAGCGGGTTTTCTGGAGTGGGAAGCACCTGGTTTGAACCAGTGACTAACCCAGTGATGGCGAACCTATGACACGTGTGTCAGAGGTGACACGCGAACTCATTTTTTTGGTTGATTTTTTTTTGTTAAATGGCATTTAAATATATAAAATAAATATCAAAAATACAAGTCTTTGTTTTACTATGGTTGCAAATATCAAAAAATTTCTATATGTGACACGGCACCAGAGTTAAGTTAGGGTTTTTCAAAATGCTGACACGCCGAGCTCAAAAGGTCCGCCATCACTGGACTAACCCATGTGTGATGTTCAGGGGCCGTAAAGGGAAACCAACCATGTCATTTACATCTTTTTGGATATGATGACATTATTTTTCTTAGAAAACAACTTTATTTTTAGGTTATATTATGAACCAATCTTAGGTGTTTAATGTTTTCCTTTGCATCCCAAATATGTGATGTATCCTATATAATAAAGAGGTAATATGCAAATTGACCGTCATGCCCTTGCACAAGATAGCCACCCTCATGTGGTCAAAGATGGCCATCCCCATGTGGTCACAAGATGGCCACCACAGGATGGCTGGCAGGGAAGGGCAGTTGTGGGCAATCAGGCCAGCAGGAGAGGGCAGTTGAGGAAGACCAGGCCTGCAGGGGAGGGCAGTTAGGGGTGACTGGGCCAGCAGGAGAGGGCAGTTGGGGGCAATCGGGCCAGCAGGGGAGCAGTTGGGGGATGATCAGGCTGGCAGGGTGTGGTTAGGGGATGATCAGGCAGGCAGGCAGGTGAGAGGTTGGTAGCCAGCAGTCCAGGATTGTGAGAGGGATGTGCAACTGCTGGTTTAGGGATCGGGCCTAAACTGGCAGTCAGACATCCCCTGAGGGGTCCCAGATTGGAGAGGGTGCAGGCTGGGCTGAGGGACAAACCCCCTGCCACCCCCCAGTGCACAAATTTCGTGCACCGGGCCTCTAGTATTATATATTACCTAAAAACAACATAACTAAAAGCCTGGTGAATTTTTTGTTCCTGGTTCTGAGACTATGATAGATGTATATCTGAGCAATGACATCTCAACAAGGAGGCAGTGTGGTTGGTGCCATCCCCACTGCAGTACAGCTCCTCAGAGTCATCTTTCTTCTACCAATGACAGACCGATCATTAAAGCTAAATTATCTGAACACAAGAAGGTATTTCAGAAGTACTTAAATATCCATTATTACATTTACTATGTCTTTCGAAATAGATCTGAGGGTAAGAAAAGAAAAATCTCCTCATGAGGGAGTCAGTGAGAAAAGAATCACTTCTGAGATATACATTAAAGGCACCATTTTTAATTCTGTGCTCATATTCTAAGAAGCCAGCTGTCCAGCTAGCTGCAAACCTTACTAGTCTAGTAATTGCATCTAGATTATAGAAGTAATTATAAGGCTTGCAAGTGTACCCCTAAGTTGTTGTCAGTGCCAAAGCTTAGACCAACATTGCTTTGAAGGTGAGAGGGAATATGAACAAAAAGATTGTCTACTAGACTAGCTCCAGCTCTGTTCATCTGGTCTCTGCCCCATCCCATCCTAAATATGGCCCTTCTCTGCCAAATATTTCCTTCCATGCACTGAAAGCTCCTGAAGTATGTCAACCTAAGAAACATCTAAACCTGTAGATAATTTTTATGAGTTTATTTGAGCCAAATTGATGGCATACTTTGGGTAGCAAGATCTCAACTGCTCTGGAGAGTAACTGTATGCAGTTCCTCTTATGCATCTGAAATTAAAGAGGTGACATAAGGAAGATTACATGAAGGTGGGAGAAAGCAAGGCGGGATAGAACTACAGGTTAATTAAGATTATAGACTCTCTTGCCCTGGCTGGTTTGGCTCAGTGGATAGAGCGTCAGACTGCAGACTGAAGGGTTCCGTATTTGATTGTGGTCAAGGGCATGTGCCTTGGTTGCAGGCTCCTCCCCAGTCCAGGCCCTGGTTGGAGGCAACCAATTGATGTGTTTCTTTCACATTGATTTTCTCTCTGTCTCTCCCTCTCTCTTCCACTCTCTCTAAAAATCAATGGAAAAATATCCTCGGGTGAATATTAAAAAAAAAAAAAAAGATTATAAACTCTTTTGAGGTTGTCCATTTTGGGAGAGATCTGAAAAGAGACATTTTCAAAGATGTGTTAATCTAGAGCAGCCGTGGGCAAACTACGGCCTGCAGGCCGGATTCGGCCTGTTTGAAATGAATAAAACTAAAAAAAAAAAAAGACCGTACCCTTTTATGTAATGATGTTTACTTTGAATTTATATTAGTTCACACATACACTCCATCCATGCTTTTGTTCCGGCCCTCCTGTCCAGTTTAAGAACCCATTGTGGCCCTCGAGTCAAAAAGTTTGCCCACCCCTAACCTAGAGGCACAGAAACAATGGACACAATTTACTTGAGGCAAAGATCAGCCCTTAATAAAGAAGTTATGCCTGGGGCATGGCTGCCACATAATGGCCTGCCCAGTTGGGAATTTATTATTAGATCACCCCAGGAGGTTACTTTCCAGAGAAACCACTTCTCACCAAAATGGGCTGATGCCATTTGGAAGCTGCAATCGTCATATGACGATTTACAAACATGCTCCTGGTACTCATGTTTTCAGACTCATATTTTTGGCCAACATAACCACATTATACCCATGATTATATCCTTATCCTTATTAGTATTATTATAAACTGTGCTCAATATAAAATTCACCATTTAACCATTTTTAAGTAAGCAGTTCAATGCCATTAAGTATACATACATTGTTGTGCAACCATCACCACCATCCATCTTCAGAACCTTTTCATTTTCCCAAAGTGAAACTCATTGAACAGTAAGTCCCCACTTCCCCCTCCTCCCAGCCCCTGGCAATACCATTCTCCTTTCTGTCTCTATGACTCAGGTGAGTTACACCACTCCATGAATTTGACTACTTTAGATACTTCATATAAGTAGAATCATACAATATTTGGCCCTTTGTGTCTGATTATTTTACTTAGCATAGTATCTTAAAGAATCATCCATGTTGTAGCATGTGTCCCAGATATTTTTTGATAATTTCGAGTACACTGGAAAGCTAATACCTTTGAATTTATATACTATAGCCCAAACTCCATTCAAAATCCCTGATGAGCATGCCAACATTTGGAAAAGTACAGATATTTCCCATCAGTGTATCACTGTTCTTACTGACTATTCCAACCCTATAAATTAATAAGGAATGCCAGAAGTTTTAAAAATATGTAGTTACCAGGCATTTATATAAGAAGGTAGCCTTTGAGCAAGAAAGTTGAAAATGGAATTCAGAGTCCTGAAATTGACTTCTTGAGGAGAAAAAAAATGCTAGTGGCTATTTTCCAGGCCAGTAAGCATGTTGCAGTCAGGAGGAGTTTTAATATCTACCTGCAAACCACTTCATTTTCTGTGTAAACATGAAGAACGTTCTTATCAGTTCTCCCCCCTCCCCCCACATGCTTGTGATGGTGAATATTATGTGTCAACTTGACTAGCTAAGGGATTCCCAGATAGCTGCTAAACATTATTACTGTGTGTGTCTGTGAGGATGTTTCTAAAAGAGACTGGCATTTGATTTGGTGAACTGAATAAAGCAGATGACCCTCCCCGTCGTGGGTGGGCATCCTCCGATTCCTTGGGGGGGCCCAAATAGAACAAAAAGAGAAAGGAAAGATGAATTTGCTCTCTCCCTGCTTGAACTGAGACATCCGTCCTCTGCCCTTGGACTTTGATGCTCCTGGTTCTCATTTTTTCAGACTCAGAACCGAACTGACACCATTACCCCTGATTCTCAGACCTATGGTCTCGGCTGAATTAACTACTATCTTTTCTAGTTCTCCAGATGGTAGATGGCAGATCATGGGACATCTTGGCCAACATAACCACGTTAGCCAATTCCTATACTAAGTCCTGTTGGCTGTGTTTCTTGGGAGAACCCTGACTTATACAATGCTTATCCCATAAGCTGAGGACCTACGGCTAAGAGACATTCTAGAGAGTTGAGAAATAGGGGACATTTGTTTACATTTTATCTGTCATATGCAGTTTCTTTCCATGCCTCCATCTGCTCATCCAATTACAAATCCCTTTCAGTGGATTTGGCTACCACAGAATTAGGTAAGTTTGCAAACACTCAAAACCAATAGCAAGTAATGTAGAAGAGAAACAAGGGTGAAAAGGGTACAGGATTAGAAATCTACCCATGATTCTAATGAACCTTAATGAACATTCAGACTCTTAACTGCCACTTCTCACCAAAGAGGGCTAGTGCCATTTAGAAGCTGCAATCGTCATCTGAACATCAATCTATTGGATGGATTTTTAGTTTTATTTGAATATATTAGTATTCTGATGTACGTTAATTTTGACAAGTGCTTTGCTTTCAATTGATTTGAAAATATTTTAGGACATAAAATACCACAGATGGTTTACAAAACAAGTGTAAGAAATCTTGTGGTTCCCTGACCTGCCTCGTGATAACTCCAAGTTCTGCTTCCCAGAGGCCACCATATATTTTTTCAGTTTGGGCCATTTTTTTTTCATTTTTTTACATATGGGCCCAAGTATATATACACAGCTATATAAAATTTAAGACTCTCCACCATTTTATTTTCTGCCGCAATAGATAGAATTTAGCTTTATTATGTTATCTGTCCACTTTCTCTATTTTTTCAATATAATTCTTTTGGCTATTTTTGGTTATAGCAGTAAATGGTCCTTATGTTTTGTGATTTTTGATGAGCCAAGAATTATATTATGAGCCAAGAATTATATTATGATTGTGTTGTCTTTCTATTTCAGTTTTTGGTTTTCTCAAAGTTTGTCTTTCTCTTTTTGTTGTAATGGGCTTCTTTAGAATAATCCTTTTTTTTTTTCTTAAGAGCTTACATCTTGCAAGGTTACATTCGTTTTGTTGTTTATCTTCAAATTTCCTGCTGCTTTGTGATGTCACACAGGCTCTAGAAACCCCCTACCCATCCACCCAACCAGCCTACCTGTGCATCCCAGGCTGGTTCCAAGTACACGATTATTGATTTTGCCTAAAATTCACTGAAAGTGAATGTAATCTCATACTGCTGATGCAATCTAACAGTCAATACCAGACCTTAAGAATCAAGTCTGGAGTTAGGTGAAATTCATTGGGTGTAGACTAGGGAGGCGGGATAAAGAAAAGCAGGGAAATCTCTGAGATTGGATAAGGAGTAAAGCTGATAGGCACATAACTCTTCTACATTGGTGGGTACAGGAGAGTTAACAACTAGCATTTACAGCACAAAGAGATGGTTTGCAGAGAACAAGATAACAATGAGGGATTCTGTGCTCTGGTGGGAGATTCTGCCCCAGGAGGCTGACTTTCCAAAGGTATGTTATTTTAGATGCAATATGACAATAGACAGGCTCAGTTAAGTAGAGATCAACCTTTGTCAAGGAAGGTACTGGCCTAGGCCTTGACTACCCACCATGACTCGCTTTTAGTTAGGAAGTTTTCATTTCAGACCATGTGGTTAGTTTAGGTCTCTGAGTGTGTGAGGCTGCCATGCAGGCCTGCCCTGAGCTTGTCAGGGTTAGTATGTGGCCCCTTTTCCACCCACACTATCAAATGGTTCTGGAGGGTCTGCTGGAACTCAGGAGCAGGATGAGGTATTCCATGCCCTGGGTTTGCATGGATGCTAAACAGCAAGGGTCTTCCATTCTGTGTTACGGGTTCTCCAGCCATCCCTGCTCAGTGACAGAGGTCTACTGAGTCTCAGAAAAACGGTCAACATGTCCAGAGAGACACGAGAGGAGCAGGGTTTTCTAGGAAGGACAGGGGTGTGTCCAGTAGAGAAGGCAGATGCAGGGCAGCAACACGTCGCCCAGTGATGAAGAGCAGGTACTTGGAGGTTCTGAGTGTCCGGCTTTGCCAGTGTCTAACCCGGGCTCTGAGCTTCTGTAAAATGGAGATATGATAGTAACACCTCTTGTGCAGAAAAGAGTTGACGTAGCCGGCCCGGGATTGCTAGCTAAGAAACACCTATTTGCTGGAGGGCCCTTGGCTGGCATCAGGTAAGTTGGGGTTAGGAGGGGAGGGCTCCCATCATTCCCTGATTAGAATGGCTCACTGAGGCTGAACAGTTTCTGCAGACTGTACAGTTTATGCTGAACCCCTGCTTTCCTTCTGGAGTCTGAACTTTTGGCACAGACCAGGCAGACGGTGCCTATGTGACACGTCCCCAGTTAAGTCCTCAGCACCTAGCCCAGTGATGGCGAACCTATGACACCCGTGTCAGAGGTGACACGCGAACTCATTTTTTTGGTTGATTTTTCTTTGTTAAATGACATTTAAATATATAAAATAAATATCAAAAATATAAGTCTTTGTTTTACTATGGTTGCAAATATCAAAAAATTTCTATATGTGACACGGCACCAGAGTTAAGTTAGGGTTTTTCAAAATGCTGACACGCCGAGCTCAAAAGGTTCGCCATCACTGCCCTAGCCTCTATGAGCTTCCCTGGCAGACCTCATTCCACACGTACTGTCACCGTTCAGGGCTGGAGGCATTAGTCCCATCCTGTGTGAGTCCACGGGAGAGGACCCTTGCGAGCTGTGCCTGCCTCCCTCTAGACTCGTCCCACACACCCTTTCCCATCACCGGTTTTGCTCTGTGTCCTTTCACTGTAATAAATCACAGCCATGAACATGACCATACGCTGGGTCCTGTGAGTTCTCTGAGCAAAGGAAACCTGGGTGGTGTTGGGGACCCCAAATCAAGGGCTGTGGTGAATTTTCAGTGAGGTCATACACACTGGACATTTCGCACCATGCCAGGGACAGGCAGAGTCACATCAGAGAGAAGGAAGCATCCCCCACGCAGGTCTTCACTGCCCTGCCATGTGTCCCTCTGCCCCGCGGAGCTAAATCACCAGGACTTTGTCCACCTTTCTCCTGAGTATGGGGTCCTCACTGCTCTCAGAGTAATGGCCATCCCTGGGGGCTGCCACTACAGCATGGAGAGTCTCTCTCTGCATTTCGTGTGAGCTTCACAGGATTGTTGCTGTAGGAGTTGGAACTGTTGTATATTTGCCTTTTCACTTGCTTCCTCTATAACTCTTTAACTCAAACTTATTGGACTATTGAACGGTATTTGTTAGCATTTAGGTTACAGGTGGATAGTATCACAGAATGCAACATAGGTAAATTAATTCATCTGTGGGTTTCCTCACTACAAGTGTCTTATTGAAAAACAAGAACAGTATTAATTCATTAATATTTTCTTTTTTATACTCTCACTTGAATGGCATAGCCACCACTGGGAAATTCATAATCAGGAAGGGGACAGTAAGGCATTTCTGTTCTGGTTCTAAAAACACTTGGCTTAGCATTTTCAGTGCTTGCTCGGGTATGAATGCATGCAAAAGAACTCTTCTAAAATGATTTTTTAAAATTATTGTTTAAAAAAAGATGGTCATAAAGTTTACTTAAATGTCAAGTGGACTCAGCCAACACATGACCAAATTATATTTTCCAATGTATTTTTATTTTCACTAAATACACGGAGAGATGGTTTACAGAGCCACTTACTTATTTGGCATCATTTCCTGGCCACTAAAAACATTGCAGGCCCTCAACCACCGTGACAGGAGTGTAATAGCCAAGACTCTTCTGAGGTAACATGATTGTATAACAGCTAATATAGCTACCGATTGGACATTGTTACTTGAGACTGTGAAGCAGCAAAAACAAAGAGAAAAATGGGAAAATAATCAGGTTTTTGCATTCCTCTGACAGTTAGCTTTTTCCCATGCAACAATTTACTCCAAAGTATAATGACCTAAAGCAAAGCCATTTATTTGTGCCCTGATTCTGTAGGTCGGTACTTCGAGTCCAGCTCGTCTGGGTGGTTCTTCTGTTGGTTTGCGTGGGCTCCTAGTGGCCAGCTGCTGCCCCCGGGCTGGTGGCTGTTGACCTGACGGGTGCCTGGGCCACATGGTCTGTCATCTCCCACAGGATGACCTGTCTTTCATGCTGGCAATGGTTCCCAGAGCAGCAGGAGGGAAAGCCCCCATGTGCAAGCACGTTTCATCCTAGTGTCACTGTGGTTTCAGTTGTCCCATGGGCTACAGCAAGTTACATACCCTGAAAACCCAACTTATATATTTTGTAGCTGGTATGTAGAGGAACTACTGAAAAGATGTAACTCTGGACAAATTAATCATTTCCCTGTGGTCTTCTGCTGGCAACAGATAAACAGCTGCCTCTTTTCTGTTTGCCTTTCTCAGGTCTTTGCATCATGTTTGGAAAGAAAAAGAAAAAGATTGAAATATCTGGTCCGTCCAACTTTGAACACAGGGTTCACACAGGGTTTGATCCACAGGAACAGAAATTCACCGGCCTGCCGCAGCAGTGGCATAGTCTGTTGGCAGATACGGCCAACAGGCCGAAGCCCATGGTGGACCCGTCATGCATCACACCCATCCAGCTGGCTCCCATGAAGGTATGACGAGGATTTGGCTTTAAGTTGACTTAAGAAGCAGGTTGTCATTTGATGAAGCATCTCATCTTTAAAGGCAAAGTATAAGATGCCTACGCAGTGTATTTGTTTTGAAATATCCACAGATTAGCCATAATTATTTTTCAATGATTATAATGCTCACCACTTACTGTAAATTGAAGCACATGCAAAGGATCCTCAGCTTTTACATGTGAGATCTTTTATTAAATCAGACACATAAAGTACAATCACAAAATCAGAAATGTTTATTGCACTTCAAGTGATGTTTGCTAATCTTTATATTGAAGAATATTACCCACCCCTTCTGGTAAATATTGGCAATAACTTTTGATTAAACATTATATTAGACAATCTTTTGTTGTTTTGCATTTGCCCTCCGAATGTTTGAATTCTTATATAAAATTTAGTATTAACGTATTTTAAAATAAATAATTTTATACATATGCATATATACACACATGCATAGATATACACATATACAAGTTTTATATATGTAATCATATATATTTACATATGTATGCATACATATATGTTCAAATTTGTTGCTATACTTTAAGAAATAGCTATTTTAAATAAAAGTGAATCATTTGAGTAATGGAATAAGATATAATTACCCTAAAGAAATGCCTAGTAGATTTTTTGGCAAGAAATTGTCATGAAAATAATTGTGTTAAAGCAGAACTCAGATCCAATAAATTTCAGGCACATTAAGTTTCTACAGAGAAAATGCAGCCATTGCAGTTTTCTTCTGTACCTCAGAATAAGAATTCCATAGATCATCAAGTAATTGCCCCAAAAGCTCCCTAGGGTAGTTAAACATTTCTGAATTTTTCATTATGCTATCCCAATAGATCAGATTGTATTCTATATCTCTTGCTCATTATATTAGTAGACATCTGAGCAACATGAATACCTTATTCTATGTTAACATGAATATTGACTAGATTGTATTTAAATGATAGGCAAATCAAAAGTGGATGCATTCTTTTAAAGGATGCAAAGTAGGATCATAGTTAATAAAATTATGGGAAAAGCTTATTTATAAGGTGTCATCTGAGCTGACTAAATTAGAATTGCAATTCCATTATTTGTGCATCATCTTGGTCATTCTGTTCTGGTATTGAATATGTGAGTATGTTCTACCTAAAGATCAATGCAGAGTCTTCTGATCCTGTACCTTGTAAATTTCATTTTCTGATAGGGTTTTGAAACTTTTTAAGCCAGATAAATGTAAAATATACAAAGATGAATATTTGAAAATATAAATCTTTAGGAACAAAAGGACCTTCCTTTTTAAACAGGTATTGATTGAGAGTTAATAGAAACTGACTAATTAACCAACTCTACTGATTAATAATAGGAAATATCTTACTATTTGAGCATATCCCCCCACCAAGAGAAGGCTCATGCTTAATTAATGACCACATAATAGGGTGGGCCACATATGAAAAGAAGTAGGGATTGGAGAGAATTTCCTTTTTTGGTTTCATTAGTTTTCTCATATCTCAAGTTTTTATAAAAACTAGAAAATGGAGTGTTCAGTATACCCAGAAAAGTCCTCTGCTCTTGGTCATCATGATAAAGGAAAAATGCCCAAATAACTACCTTGATACAGTTATCATTTGATGAGGAACATTCTAGAAGGATAGAACATTCTAGAGTCTTAGGGTAACATTCTAGCTGAAGGCCCAGGAAAAGTGCTCTCTTTTAGAGAGCATGTTTATTATTGGGTGAGGACAGGGTATCATTTATTTCACCATGGTTTTTCACTTGTCCAGGCCATAACAGGTCCTGGCGAGCAGTGAAGGAGGAAGCTCAGTGGTAATCCACCATGCTCAATGGACATAGTACTTAAAAAGGCCATTTAGCTCATTTTCTCCATCTTCTGGATGAGCTGGCTTATTATCCTCTATGACAGAATTTAAAAGCCCCACTGAGAGTTGGAGCAAGGTTTGCTAAGTGCTAAGTTCCTGAGCCCCATGATGCTCTTACTCACTTTATCGCTTTCTACCCCCAATGCCAAATGTGTGAGCATCCAGTCCGTATGACATGAAAATATTTGTTATAGATGCTTAAATGCCATCTGGGGGATGACTGGAAAATACGTCTTGAGTATAGATCCAGTCCTGTATTTTTGCAAATGAGACCAGGCACAGTTTTTACCTGTGAAAAAAAATAAAATAAAACCAGACAAGAAATGACAAACAATGGTCAACTAGGTTGAAATTCCCCCAGAAAGAGTAGAGTTACTCAAATGCTTTTAACGGTACCTCATACTCTCACCAAACTTCTTCAGACTGGTCCTCTCTCTCTCTCTCTCCAAATACCATGAGTGTAGTTGGGACTGTTGGCAGCTCTTGGACACATTGGTGGTTCCAGAGAATTCTATTGACTCGACCAGCCTCTTAGAAAAGGGAAAGTAAAATGTTTAAGGGGCCAAAGTATACCATGTAGATTGGATGATCCCACTGTTTGGAAGTGTCTTCTCTGGAGAAATTGTCCAAGTCACTGAGAATTACAAATTATAAACCATGCAGAATATATATCAGAAGCTAGAACAATCATTGAAATAAGAAGCTATGAATGAATCAACAGAAAGGAGTATACACATAGAATTGTGCAGATTTAAAGCCATTTGGGCACAGTTATTTAAGTTAAGTAGAACCAACAATTCTAATTTGGTCCAGTTGTCCTTATTTAAAATGAACAAGGAGCCCTAGCTGGTTTGGCTCAGTGGATAGAGCGTCGGCCTGTGGACTGAAGGGTCCCAGGTTAAATTCCGGTCAAGGGCATATATCTTGGTTTCAGGCACATCCCCAGTAGGGGGTGCACAGGAGGCAGCTGGTCCTTGTTTATCTCTCATCGATGTTTCCAACTCTCTATCTCTCTCCCTTCCTCTCTTAAAAAATCGATAAAATATATTTAAAAAAAATAAAATGAAAGGAACAAGGAAAAATGAGACAAGAGATCATGACATAAAAGCAGTCAATGGAAGAAGGGTACAATGCCTTATGTCTTGGACAAATGCCAGTTTTCCAATATTTGTGAGCTTCAGACAGGCTGGATCTGAATGGAAATCTGTGATTGCAACCAACTCTCTCTTCTATATTGACTTGGGTTTTCAACTATTCCTATTCAGAATTTTCTTTAAATTGCATGCCATATGACTCTATTTTGTAGTTGTGGAGGACTAAGGGCCTTCTGCAGAGTCTTTCATTATGCGCGTGATCCACAGTTCTCTCATGTGAAGTAGGCAGAAAATTTAAACAGGAAGTGTCAATGAAAGTGTGCACCAAGAAACAAATGAGTAAATGTCCAAATGCCTGCTGCTCACCTGTCTCCAGGGTGGCCTGGCTGCTCCTTGGGCTGATCGTATGTGAAGTTAAACAGCAAACCTCCAGATCACAGGCTTCTCTCCCGACTTCTCTTGGTTTCTCGCTGCGTGGCCTGTCCTGACCTCCTATCAGCTGAACTTGTCAAATGAGGATGGTGGTGCTTTGATAACTGGAAAATTCTATTTAAAGGGAGATGATATTGTCAGGAGTGCCTTATTTGCCCCAGCGCTTCTCCACTGGCAGGGGTGACCTAACTGAAAATAACCCTTCTAAATCAAAAGAAAAAGCATGTGGCTCTCTCTGTGACTCCCACACATGCGTGGAACTTGAAAGATTTAATTTTACTCTCATTTAGCATCTTATAGAAATTGGGGCACTAAGATGGCCACTGTAGGCTTCTTTGTGGCACTGTCAACTTCTAGAATTTTTATCATTTTTGTCTTGTATTAGTAAATATAAGCATTATATTGTTGCCTCTGTATAAACTAGTGAGAAGGAAATTCATCAATACTTTGATCATTTTCAAGCAGCACATCACAGTCCAAGTGTTTGAATGTTCCTGCTATTACCAATAACATTAAAACTTCAATGAAAAAAAAACACAAACTGTGCCTGAGATGGCACGAATCTAAGCATTTGCTATCATCACATAATCCCCTTCCTTTTGAGAATCTTTGTATTAGTTTTTCATTGCTGCATAAAAAATTACCACAAACTTCATGGCTTAAAGGAATACGCATTTATTATCTCACCGTTTCCCTGAGTCTGGAGTGGAGGCAGGCTTAACTGGGTCCCTCTGCTCAAGGGCTCCCAGACTGCCATCAGCTGGGCTGCACTGCCCTCTGGAGGCGTGACTGGGGAAGCATCCACTTCCCAGCTCCTCTAGGCTGTGGGCGGAATTCACTTCCTCTCTGAGGAACTCAGAGTAGCTTGCTTCTTCAAGACCACGGGAGAGCAAAAGCCACTCTGCTTGGAGTCTTACGTATTCATCATAACAGAATCACAAAATGATATCCCAGTATTAATGCTGTATCATGTAGAACATAGCTGTGGGAGTGACAGCCCATCACCTCTGCCATGTCCTATTGGTTAGAAGCAAGCACAGGTCCTGCCTTCGCTCATAGAAAGGGCATTACTCAAAACTGGGAGCACCAGCAGGGGACGTCACCCTAGGGCAGTGATGGCGAACCTTTTGGGCTCGGTGTATCAGCATTTTGAAAAACCCCAACTTAACTCTGGTGCCGTGTCACATATAGAATTTTTTTGATATTTGCAACCATAGTAAAACAAAGATTTATATTTTTAATATTTATTTTATATATTTAAATGCCATTTAACAAAGAAAAATCAACCAAAAAATGAGTTCGCGTGTCACCTCTGACACGCGTGTCATAGGTTCGCCATCACTGCCCTAGGGCTTGTCCATTCTGCTCCCCATTGTCTCTCCCACATGCAAGATACATCAACCCCAGGTTCCCTGAGTGTCATCCCATTAGGGCAAAGGTAGGGAACTTCTGGCCTGCAGGCCATACAAGGCTCACGAAATCATTTGGTCTGGCCCTGCCAAGGCAACTGCAGGTGAAACTTGAAATTCAATAAATCCAGGAGCTTTTATCATAGCAACATATATTTATATTAAGTGAATGATGTTATAAATATCTAAACAGTCCTTGGAAGAAAAAAAAAAAGGGTCCCCACCCTTGCATTAGGGCAGTGGTTCTCAACCTTGGCTGCCCATTAGTACCACCTGGGAATCTTTTTAAAATCCTGATTTCTGGACCTCATTCTCTGGAAATTCTGTTTCTTTATTACTCATGTTGTGGCCCCACCCCATAACAAAGAAACAGAATTTCTGGAGGATGAGGCCCAGAAATCAGGATTTTAAAAAGATGCCCAGGTGATTCTAATGTGCAGCCAAGGTTGAGAACCTCTGCGTTAGGGCATCATCGTAAAGTAAAATTGGGGTCAGGTGTGGATAAAGGGCTTGCGTGTGATCTACCAATCACAGCTGCTGGGGCACAGCTACTCTCCAGCTGTGGACCTGTGTGAAACTACAGTGCTGAGCATCTGCCTCCAGCCCTCCCAACATGAGATGGTGGGGCAGACATAGGGTAATAGTTGCAGACACTCCAGTCAAAACAGGGGAAATGAAAGGTAAAAAGGAGTCGCCGGTCCAGAGCCCTTGTGAAACCCAGCCTGGCAAATGTTGCGAGTCGCTCAATTAGGAGTCAAGGCTCAGGAATAACCTCTGTGGCTCAAGCTCCATCCTCTGGATTCTTGGTTCTGCTCTTCTTTTTCATGAAAGGTAGCCTGTGTTCACAGCAGAGGGGTGCTACCGGCCTGCTTTCCATAGCCGGGAGAACTTGAGGGGTCTGACAGCCTCCTTATGTTTTGTAATATCTGTCCCTTGCAGTCCAAGCTAGCAAAGTTTCTATTTAAACAACTTCTCAGTGACTTTGTAAACCTTGTGTGGACTTCACTGTGGTTCACTCCATTAGGCAAGAGCAAGAGCCACTGATGTGTTTAAGATAAACCCTCTGTCCTTGGCCTCCTGCTGAGATGCCCCTCAGCTCCCTAGAGCAAGGGTGGGCAACCTTTTTGTGAGTGCGTGCCAAAACCAGCAAAATCTTTGACTCAAAATTCTTCTACGTGCCAACCCTGATTTTTTGAGAACATGTTACACCTACTTGGTATCTCTTAAGGGGTACCTTGTGAAGAACCTTGAAGAAATAATAACATTTATTCGAGCGACAAAAACACAGTATATGATGATGAAAAATACATTTATTTTTTAATGGATACATGTACACTGATAGTCCGACAGAAAACTTTATGACTCCGTTTGATATTATCAGTGGGACTTTTGCTGCTGCATCACTGATGACAGAGATTTTACATCAGGTTTATATTTCGTGACCTTCAGAGATATGCACGAGCTACTATTTTCATCCGTCAGGCTACTCCTATTAGGAGACTTAACAAAATTCATCACTGAGAACAAAGATTCACAATTGTAAATGGAAGATTATAAGAGAGGGTTTCTTGTGCCAGCAAAAGTTACTGGTGTGCCATGTTTGGCACGTGTGCCAGGGGTTGCCCACCCCTACCCTAGAGGTTCTCTGGTTGCACTGAGATCTGTGAGGTACACCCTTCATTCCTTACAAAGGCCTCTGTGTGATGGCCTCATCTCAACTCTGGTCTTTCTGAGTTTTAGCAGCTGTACCTTCACATCCTCGGAACACGCTTTCCTGAGAGGCAGCTCTTCATTTTTGCATCTTTGCCATCTGGAGAAGCTCAGAATTTTTTGAGACATGAGATTCTGGTTTCTTTTTTTTTTTAATTGTAAGTTCTTCCTTCAATTAATCTCTCTCCTCCTGCAATTACTGTAAGCAGTAAGAACCAGGCAGCACCTGCCACGCTTTTCTTGGAAATCTCCTTAGATATGTGGACATGTTTATCACTTCCAGCTTCTGCTTTCCACATACTCCAGGAGACAATTCTGCCAAACTTTCTGCCACCACAGAGCAAGGACCCCCTTCCTCCACTTTCCAATAACATGTTCCTCATTTGCTTCTGAGCCTCACCATCGGCATCCTCGAAGTCCAGATTTCTACAAAGAGTCTGTTCATGGCAATTATGACTTTCTCTACCATGTTCCTCCAAATTCCTTCAGCCTCTACTCACTTCCTGGTTACAAACACTCTTGTGTTATGAACTGCATGTGTCCTTCCAAAATTCATATGTTGAAGCCCCAACCCCCGTGTGACTTGGAGATGGGCCTTTAAGAGGCAATTAAGGTTAAACAAGGTCATAAAGCTGGAGCCCTAACCCTATAGGACTGATGTCCTTACAAGAAGAGGAAGAGACACCAGGGGCAGGCGGTCACAGAGAAAAGACCATGTGAGGACATGGCAAGAAGACAGTCATTTGTAAGGCAAGGAAGAGAGGTCTTAGAAGAAACAACCCCACTGACATCTTAATCTTGGACTTCTACCTTCCAGACGATAAGAAATAAATCTCTGTTGATAAGCCACTCAGTGCAGTAGCCATAGCCAGCTAATAATACACATGTGTTTAGGTATTTGTTACAGCAGCACCCCACTTCCAGGTACCAAAATGTTTAACAAGTTACCATAAATTCAACAAATTATAACAACACACATTACAGTTTTCAGAGGTCAGGAGTCAAGCACAGTTTAGCTGCATTCTCTGCTCAGGCTCTCCCAAGGCTGAGAACAAGCTCTCAGCTGGGCTGCCTTCCATCTGAGGGCTCAACTGGGGAAGAGTTGGCTTCGAAGCTCATTTAGGTTATTGGCAGAATTAACTTCCATGTGGCTTTGAGGAAATCGAGTACTGAGACCAGGAAGGAAGGGCGGTGAAGAAAGGGTGTGTTAATGAACAGTAACTGCTGTGGGCAGCTGGGGCCCAGTTCTAGTGTGGATGCCCTGAGGGACTTTGTAGAACTCACCTCAGACTTGTCCCAGCAGGGAAGCCAGGGCATCTGTCACTTCCCATCCCTCACTGGCTGCAGGTTGCTCCCAGGAATTAATTTTTTGGTAAAATCCACCTGCCCCACCTTTGACCAAGCATTCCCCAGCAGCTAGAAAACACTTTTAGGTAGAGAGAATCAGGAAACCTTCAGCAGGGACAGGCACTAGCTGCAGGTGACCTCCAGGGTGGGCTGAGGGGATACAGGTACAGCATCAATAGAAACTCCTGTCAGTGTAGCAGCAGCTTTCATTTTGTCATCAAATATTGATTGTGACCTACTACATTCCAGGCAATGAAGCTATAGAGAAAAACAATGTTTGGCCCCATCTCTACAGAGCACACAAGCTAGTGGGGAAGAGGGATTTGTATAGACAAACAAAATATAATAAACTAGAGACCTGGTGCACGAAATTCGTGCATTCGGGCGGGGGGGGGGGGGCGGGGTCCCTCAGCCCAGCCTACACCCTATTGCAGTCTGGGAGCCCTCAGGGGATGTCCTACTGATGGCTTAGCCCCACCCCCCATGGGGAGCGAGCCTAAGCCATCAGTCAGACATCCTTAGCACTGCCATGGAGGAGGGAGAAGCTCCTGCCACCGCCACTGCGCTCGCCAGCCATGAGCCCGGCTTCTGGCTGAGCAGCACTTCCCCTGTGGGAGCGCACTGACCACCAGGGGGAAGCTCCTATGTTGATCATCTTCCCCCTGGTGGTCAGTGTGTGTCATAGCGACCAGTTGTTCCACTGTTTGGTCTATTTGCTTATTAGCCTTTTATTATATAGGATGTTACAATAGAATAGAGAACACAATTGAATATATAAACACTTTGTTGTGAAAGCTTTGAGAATGGAATGGCTACACTTCTTAGAAAATTTAGAGAAGGTATAACTTTGGATTTTGAAAGAATGGAGTCTTATTTTCATACCTGATGTAAGGATATCCCGAGATCAGGAAATAACTGTACCCAGAGACAGTGGCAGTGTCTTGCTTAAGAGCCCTCTGGACCCACACTCTCCAAGATCAATCTCAAATTGTGGTTCTTCTGCCTGTTCCAGATATTGGACTTTGTGCAAGTTACTCAACCTCTGCCTGCTTACTTCCTAGTCTGTTTAAAGTGGATATAATAGTACTACTCATGGGGCTGGTGTGAGGACTAAACAGTCTAATACATGTACAATATTTGTGGGCAATACAGTTTTTAAAAATGAAACAAACCTGATGATCACAAATACAAAGCATAATAAAAATGGCCTTTTTTAGGAAGAGAACAATGTTTTGGGTTTGCTTTCTCTCACAATATAACAAAGACTGTATGTGGATGTCTCAATCTATATATATAAAAGCCTAAATGACCAGCCGACTGGCCAATTGGCTGACCGGCTGGTAGCTATGATGAGCACTACACTCTACACAGGAGCAGAAACCACAGGCATGGAAACATGGAACAGACTGATGAATCTCAGAGGGAAGGTGGGGAGCGGGAGGGTGGGAAGAGATTAACCAAAGATCTTCTATGCCTACAGTGGCCTGGTGCACAGATTCATGCACCGGTGGGGTCCCTTGGCGTGGCCTGTGGGGATTGGGCCAAAACCAGCTCTCTGACATCCCTCGAGGGTGCAGGCCAGGCCAAGGGACCCCTAGTTGTATAATAACTCTCTAAGTTATAGAAAATGTGAGTTCTCAAAGTTGGGTCTCTGAGAGCAGCAGAGACCAGCAAACACCGCAGATCTCTTGCTCTCAGGGGTGCTTTCATGTGTAAGTTTCCTCAATGTAGGTTTCCAGTGATCTCCTTCACCTCAGACCTGCAGGATGCTGCAGGCCATTCCTTCCACCATGAAGCAGGAGCCAGAGGAATGGCCCTTCCGGCAGCAGTGCCTGTGACATTGGCAGCCCACCCCTCCCCGCCTCCTCATCTTTGCTAGATCTGCCAGCTGTTAGGCTGAGAAGCCCCATCTGCTGGAAACCCCAAGCCAAGTTCCCTTCCTGAAGGCTGCAGGGGTGGGAAGTGGGTGTTTTGTGTGTGTGTTTTTAAAAAAAACAACGCGAAGGAGAGATGCACATAGAAACAGGTTTCTTCAAAACCGCAATGTGGGGCAGGGAACTGGAGAAGGAGCAAAGTATAATAACACCTTCTCCCAAAATGAAACTCTCTGGTATGTTCAACAAATATTTTTATTCATGGAGGCAAATGTGCTCCTTTGGGAAATTATTTGTAATAATCTTTAAATTTTAAAGTATCTTTTAAAAATCTTTACCCAAGGACATGTTTTTCATAACCTTTAATTATTTTCAGTGTATAAGAGTAATACTTAAAATATAGGAAACTATATTTTAAAAGGAAAATCTATCGAATCTCCACTGTCCTGTTGATTTTTTTTAATATGTTTTTATTGATTTGAGATAGAGAGGAAGGGAGAGAGATAGAGAGATAGAAACATCGATGAGAGAGAACCATCTATCTGCCGCCTCCTGCATGCCCCCTACTGGGGATCAAGCCCACAACCCAAGCATGTGCCCTGACCAGGAATGAACCAGTGACCTCTTGGTTCATGGGTCGATGCTCAACCACTGATCCAGCCTAGCCAGGCTCCACTGTTGAATTTTGATGTACTTTCTTCCATTATTTAAACACTCACACACACACACACACACACACACACACACACATGTGCGCGTGCGCACACAAACACACACACATGAAGAGAAGAGCAAGATTGATTACGATGCCTGTACAGTTTTTATTTCATTTTTTTCACCTAATGCTGTAGTTCCCAAACTTTCTTTGTTCAAAGCACCCAGTGTCTCAGTATTCTTCACAGCACCTCCTAGGAAAAAAGGAATAGTTAACCTTTACATTTATTAAGTAGTTCAATCCAAACAATTTAATAAATACTTAACAATTATGCACATAAATTGAGATTTTAAATTTTTGTCATTTTTAAAGAAAATTCTAATAAAATGTACACATCTGTTGGGCACTGCACACCTTCTTCAGCCTTGGAGCCAGGTTGGATAACACACCCTCATTTCCTGTTCCACATTGATTTTTACACAGAACTTTTTTTGTCATGACAACTGCCAAATGTGTTGCATTATTCACTGATGTCATTAAAAGGCAAATGGTGTAATTGAATGTAGAAATTTGCCGGAACCGGTTTGGCTCAGTTGATAGAGCGTCGGCCTGCGGACTGAAAGGTCCCGGGTTCGATTCCGGTCAAGGGCATGTACCTGGTTTGCGGGCACATCCCCAGTAGGGGATGTGCAGGAGGCAGCTGATCGATGTTTCTCTCTCATCAATGTTTCTAACTCTCTATCTCTCTCCCTTCCTCTCTGTAAAAAATTAATAAAATATATTTTAAAAAAAGAAAAAAAAGAAATTTGAATTGACTTGAGCTGGTGATTTACAAGTTATCTGACAGAGGTTAGCTATTGCTGTTTCCTTCAAAAATTGAAATTACTCTGCCATCCCCTGTGCATTACTCTGGGGCACCTGGGCTTACAGTTTGAGAACCATGAACCTACATGTTGTCATATTGCCTGCAACATTGTTTTTAGTGGCCACATTAGGACAGATGTGCTATGATTTGAAAACCCTTTATGGTTGGGAATTTTGTTGATTACTAGTTCATTTTTTATTGATAAATTCAGTGTCTTCAAAGGGTAAGAAGTTCCATTCCTTTATGTAAAAATGGGATTTTGAATGCACAATTGCTGCCCATAGTTATTTGGCCTGTTTATGTTCTCATCTTGCAGTTTGAGAGCCTAGTTCGCCAGTGGCACCTACGGTCTTGAATGCTGATTCCACCTTCCCATCTTCATGGTTTTGGTTCAGCTTTAAGAACAATGAGCCTAAAACAGGAAAACATTTTTAGCCCATCAGCTATGCTTCAAGTTTCCAAGCGAATGAATATAAACAAAGCTGAGGAATTTACAAGACTGTAAATTAGCAACAACTAAAGAGAAATTGACCTAGAACACACACAAAAAAAATGCAGACAGTTAAAAATAGTCAACTTCCAGCTCAGCCAGTGTTGCTAAGTGGTTGAGTGTTGACCCATGAACCACGAGGTCAGGGTTGGGTCAGGACACATGGCTGGGTTCGATCCCCAGTGAGGGGCTTGCAGGAGGCAGCCAATCAGTAATTCTCTCTCTTCCCTGATGTTTCTATCTCTCTCTCTCTCCCTTTCCCTTCCTCTCTTTGAAATCAATAAAAACATATTTTTTAAAAATAGCCAACTTCTAGAAACTCTTATTTTTGATAATTTCCCACCACAAACCTGGGCTCTGCACCATCCCTTACTCCACTGGTGAGCTTGGTTCTGCAAGGGAAGACATCAGTGTTTTCTTGCATGGTTCCCTTTCTGCCTTCTGCATTCCTTTTAAAGAGAACCACATTCACTATCTATTCTTCCATTTCAGGCCACTTTGTTTCCTCAAATGCCTGCCATGGGCCAAGCCCAGTGCCTTGTGCTGGGGGCGCAGTAGTGAATAACTGAGGCCTGAGGCCTTCCTTCTGGGAACATTTACTGCGGAGGGAAAATAAATGTAGATGTGACCCGGAGATATCAGTGTGGAGTGTTATGAAGGGGCAAATAAAGGTATGGTGGGACGGCAGCGAGTCCTTGTTAACATTTCTGCTCTCAGTACCCACCTAGTTGTCATGACAAAACTTCCTGCCATGTTCACTGCACTGAAAGGTGTCAGTTTCATTCCATTTCATCCTTGGACAATGAGAAACAATGCATTAGAAGAAAGGTGGCTGACATAACAGAGAATCAAGAACTGAGGCAGTTTGACAACTGGTGGGAAACGTTGGTAATCTCTGTCAAACTCAGGGAGGGAGGTACAGGATGGCTTTCCTCAGTGACTGAATGGCTGCCCAGTAGGAGGGGCATTTAGGATTCCTTCTAGGAGTCCCCTGGAAGGAAAAATAGCAAGGGCTATGCAGAGAAAGCACACACAGGCTGCAGTACTGTGCAGGACATGGAAACTGTGTGTTCTCTAGCAACCGAAGGGGCTGACTTGGAAAGCATTGGGATGCTCTCATTAGGGATATTCCAGTATTGACCCAATTATACATAAAAGGCACCTGGACACAGTAGGTGGGGCAGGAGTAAAAGCCAGGAAAGGCTGGCGTAGAGAAGTTGGTCAGGGTTTTGGTGTCTGAGAGGTTGAGGACACCCATGAGAGGTGGGAGTATTGGAGGGAGTGGGATGGGGGTTGAGATATGAGAAGTGTGGCCGTGGTTTAGCAGTTGTGTCTCCTTCAAGGAGAAGTCAGGAAAGAATGAAATTGATTTTCAATTATATCTTGCCAAGTCCTAGATGACATGCAAGATTACTAAGGTTGAATATAGCTACGCTTTTTTTCTCCCAAACTTTTTTCTCCTTCTTCTTTCCTGTCTGGTCTATCAAAAGTGAAACAATAAAGAGTAGAGTCTACCTTTTATAATTCTGCTCAAAGTTTTCTTCCTGAAACATATGCTATGTCATGAATATATTCATTCATCTAAGCTTTCTTTAATTTGCATGTGTGTTCTTCTTATAGAACTGTGCCTGTCACCAGGCAGGTGCTCAATAAATATTTGATGATTGTACTCATTCAAATTCACTCTAGCCCATAATCGTTTGGCATGTATATTAACATATGTCTCAGCAATAACCCTGGGTAGGGGAATATTAACATAAAATACTGTGGCCACATTGAGCAAAGCTGTGTTTCTTCAATCTGATTATAATGTGGTAAGCAGATAAAATTTGGGTTTCCTGATGTTTTTTATACATGTATATAAAGTAACTTTAAACTTTATGCAATAGGCATCTACTTCATCCATTAAGCCATACAGTATTTGCTATATTATCTACTGCTTCATCTGGTGTTTTATTGACTTGTTCCTTCATTCTTGATCGTGTCAAGCCTTGTGCCTATGATAGAGTATTCTGCCATCTAGTGGGGTTGAGGCCACATTACAAGCATACTCATCTTTTGTACAGTGGGTTTATTTTTCATTACATTAATACTAGAGGCCCAGTGCACAGACTCGTGCACTGGTGGGGTCCCTCAGCCTGGCCTGCCCCCTCTTGCAATCTGTGGCCTGCCTCCTCTTGCAGTCTGGGGGGATGTAAGACTGCTGGTTTTGGCTGATCCCTGAGGGGTGTAGCAGTGCGGGAAGTGGCAGGCAGCCAGGGAGGAGTCCAAGCAGGGGCCAGGCGCTGCTCCCGCTCATCCCTGCCCCACTGTGCCTGCTACTGCCACCCACCACTCCGTAGCGCTGCCAGAGGCGGGAGAGTCTCATGCCGCTGCAGCTGTGCTTGCCAGCTGTGAGCCCGGTTTCTGACTGGGTGGTGCTCCTGCTGTGAGTGCACTGACCACCAGAAGGCAGCTCCTGTGTTGAGTGTCTGTCCCCTGGTGGTCAGTGCATGTCATAGTGACTGATTGACAGGTCATTCAGTCATTCGGTTGCTTAGGCTGCTGGCCAGGGCCTTCCTTCCCTGGCTACTGGCTGCCGGCCAGGGCCTTCCTTCGCTCTATGCCACCCCCTGGTGGTCAGCACAGGTCATAGTGAGCAATCAAACTCCCCATCGGTCGAACTCCCAAGGGGACACTTTGCATATTAGGCTTTTATATATATAGATTAGCTCAACTGAAGAAAAATAGTGGCATAGATTTTTAAGATTTGACATTTTCTTTCATGGTGGTTTTTCAATTTTGGGACACAATTTATATGTTTAAATTTCTCTTTGATGCTTTATCACTAAAACATTAAATTTTTCACTTTTTGTTTTTCCTGACCTGGTAAAAAAGCCCATCTCATCCTTGCAAACTGAGTAAATCTGAGGCTGTTTCCTCATTTTTTAAGTAAGGCTTTAACTGTATCAGCTATTTCTAATGCCATCCCATAGAAAAATCATCTGAGAAGAATTACTTAAAAATACAGATTTCCAGGGCTTAATTCCCCAGAGTTGATTCAGTGTCTTTGAGAACTACCTATACTCATAGTACTCCACTAATAGGTTTCTTTCCCTTGGTTTCAGCTTTAAATTCTGGCTTTGTCAAGAAAAATGCAAAGGTGCCACCTAGCGTCCCTGAATAGTTTATGCAGCCTCACTTACAATTAACTAAATGGATGGTGGGTGGTGCCACATCAGATAAGAACATATTGAAGCTTTAACTTGTCAGTGCTTCCAGTAATAAATGCAATCAAATTTGCATTTAATTAGGGAAGCCGATGCCGTGGTGAGAGAAGCAAATGTTAACCATCAGCTCACTTGGAATAATTGGTTTGATCTCCCTTTGATTTATGACTTGACCTTTTCCTGAACTCAGTTATGTCCTCTCAGCCTTGCGTCTGAATCACACACACTTGCAGTAGTTCAGCTTTTTGCAATTGTCTATATTTTCACACAACTCTAGGAAGACCCAAGTAAAGAAATGAAAGAAAAGACTTTTGCAGAAAAAAAATGATCATTTCTAACCCCTTCCCATTTCCACTGGCAATAAGCAACAGACTGTTAATAAGGAATTCAACGACATTCCACCTCCACCCACCACCCACCTGGACTTCTATCCTTAGCTTCTGACTGCCCACAGAAAGCCAGGCCGTCAGGCTCCTGAGGAAGGAGGCATGCTTTTCTTGGGTCCCGGGCCTTGTTTGGGCGCTGCACCCCAGCCTATCACCTACTGTACCGTAGACCTCGATTTCCACAGTGCTGGCCACAGGCCATGTTGTGCAAAGTGCAGAGGTCCCAGGAAGCATATTGTTCGTGGATCCCCAAGAAATAACCCAGAGGACTGGCTGTGAAAGTCATGGGTTTATCAGGACATACGTGCACACTGGGGGTGACCCGCTGACACTGCTCTTTTGCGCTACCAAACCTTTCCCACCAGGAGGTTTTATAGAGCACAGAGAACAGAGAAAAGGGGGGCATGCAGGGGCAGGGGATGGGCAAGCTGTGTGAGATCAAAACACTGGCTGATTACATCCGGGCTCACAGCTACATGCAATTTCTCTTTGGCCCTTCTTAGACCAAGTTGCTGGCCAGGTTCCCAGGGTCTCACATTCTGCTTACAGGTGGCCTTCCCTAGATTCCCACAGGGTGGGAGGGGACTTGGAGCATGGGAAGCCGTCCCCATCCCCATTTACCACACAGGCCAGCAGCTGCAACCTCCCTGGGAGCGTGTAAGATGCAGAATCTCAGGCCCAACCCAGACATGCTGAATCAGGTGCTTAACAAGACAAAGAGGATATGCGTGTGCACACTGACGTTTAAGACACACCGCCCTAGTGAACACAAGGTTTAACTCTGAGGCCCTTCCCAATGGGCTGCTTTCCCTTGCTGGGTGCCCAAGAAGGTAAACTAGTCAGGGAAGATGGGCCCCAGGCAGATCTGGCTTTGGCATCAGAACCTGTCACATGATTTGGGCTCACTCCTTAATCTCTCTCCATCTCTGGCTCCTGGCTGGAATATGGGAACTCTTGATACTAACTCCAGGGAAATGTTGTGGGCTGACGAATGTAAAGCACCCAGCATGGTGCCTGCCTCATAGACCGTCCTTGGTTAATATTAGTTCCTTTCTCTACCCACTCCCTCCAGGTAAAAGCATGGTTGAGTATAGTTTCAGCCTTGCTTGGTGTGGTGATTTTTAAAACTGTCCCTACTGTTTTGTGGACACTTCTCCTGCCAGAGGTGTCCTTGACTTGGGCAGGGCTTCTGATTCCCCCATAACCAGGGGAACGTGGAAGAAGTATCCCTGGGGACCCTCAAAACTGGGTGAGGAATGGCCAGGCAGCTTCCTTCCGCCTGGCTCTCCAGGATGCTCACTCTGGGGAAAGCCCCACTGTGTAAGGAGCCACCATGCCACGGAGGCCTTGTGTAGGTAGGTGCTTGGTGGACAGCCCAGCTGAGCTTCCAGCCAACAGTCACCATCAATTGCCAGCCCCGTGTGTGATCATCGGGGATGTCCAGTCCCTTGTGCCTGCAGCCTTAGCCAACATGAGACTGCAATTGTGGACATCTGCCGACTCCTTCCCAAAGGCCTGACCCTCACAGTTATGAGCAAATAAAACAACTGGGGTTGGGGTGAGGGGGCTCATTGATGCAGCAACAGTATTCTTTCACTTAATTCCTTTAACAAAGGACCTAGGCCAGGAGTCAACATACTATCCTTACCTGCCAAATCTAGCCGGCCATCTGTTTTTTGTGTTTGTTTAATAGATTATTTTTAGAGCTGTTTTAGGTTTTCAGCAAAACTGAGCAGAAGGTACATAGATTTCCCATATACCCTCACACATACACAGCCTTCCCCACTATCAACATCCCCCACAATCCATAAACCTACACTGACACATTATTACCACACAAGCCCATAGTTCACATTAGAGTTCACACTTGGTGGTGTATATTCTATGGATTCTGACAAATGTACAATGACACATATAGTCTAGTTTCACAGCCCTAAAAATCCTCTGTGCTCCGCCTATTCATTCTTCCCTCTTCCCTAAACCCTGCTGACCACTAATCCTTTTACCATCTCTTTAGATTTGCCTCTTCCAGAATCCTATATAATAAAAGCCCAGCGACCGAAACAGTGGAACGAACCATAATGACCAGAGACCAGAACAACCATGGCCCCTCAACCCTGCTGGCCCCACCCCCCAGCAGGGACTCCCCACCCTGATCAGGGGTGTGGCTGGCCTGCAAACCGCCTGCGGCCCCTTGCCCCGGCCAGCCCCACCCACCAGCAGGGACCCCCTACCCCTATCCAGGGCCCCCATCAGGGCAGGCTGGCCGGCCCCCACCTGTGCACTGGGCCTTTAGCCTATATAATAAAAAGGTAATATGCAAACTGACCCTAACGGTGGAATGACAAGAACACGCTCGACCAGTCACTATGAAGTGCACTGACCACCTCTTGGTCCCTTACCCCAGTTGTCAAGCTCCAATTGCTCGATAGCAAATGGGGAACAGGGGTGGGTGGCAGTAGGAGGCAGGGCTGGCAAGTGGGTGGAACGGCTGACCTCTCAGTTCCTCCCTCCAGCCAGCAGGCTCCAATCACTCAATGGTGAATGGGGAATTGGGGGTGGGTGGCAGCAGGGGGCGGGGCCAGTGGTGGGCAGCCAGGGAAGATGGCCCTGATTGCAGGTCAGGCCTAGGGACCTTACCTGTGCACGAATTTCATGCGCCAGGCCTCTAGTATCTTATAATTAAAGAGTACAGTATGTAGCCCTTTCAGATGAGCTTCTTTCACTTAATAATGTGCATTTAAGTTTCCCCCATATTTTTCCTGGCTTGATAACTCATTTATATTTTTGGCACTGAATGATATTCCATTGTCTGGATGTGCCACTGTTTATCCATTCACCTACTGAAGGACACCTGGGCTGTTTCCAAGTTTTGGTAATTATAAATAAAGCTGCTACAAATATTCACGTGCAGGTTTTTGTGTGGCCATAAGTCTTAAACGCATGCGGGTAAATGTTAAAGGAACACACCTGCTGCATCAGATGGCCAAAGTATGTTTCATTTTTTTAAAAACTGCCAAAGTGTCTTCCAAAGTGCCTGCACCATTTTGCATCCCCCCTCCCCCCCTCCCCCGTGACTGAGAGTTCCTATTGCTCCACATCCTCATCAGCATTCGGTGTTGTCAGTGTTTTGGAATCCATTCCAATGGGTGTGTAGTAGTATCTCATTGTTGTTTTAATTTGCAATTCCCTGATGGCATATAACGTGCGTCTTTTCATATGTTTATTTACCATCTGCATATCTTCTTCACTGAGGTGTTTGTTAAGATCTTTTGCAAATATTTTCTTCCAGGTTGTGGCTGGTCTTCTCATTCTCTTGACAGTGTCTTTCACAGATCAGAGGTTTTTAATTTTAATGAAGTTCAGCTTATCCGTTATTTTTTTCATGGATGGAGCCTTTTGTGTTGTATTTCATAAGTCATCTCCATACTCCAGGTCCTCTAGACTTTCCCCTATGTTATCTTCTAGGAGTTTTATGGTTTTGCATTTTACATTTAGGTCTACAATACATTTTGAGTTCATTTTTGTGAAAGATATAAGGTTTGTTTCTCGATTTATTTATTTATATTTTGCATATGGATGGCCAATTATTCCAGCACCTTTGGTTGAAGTGGCTAATTTTTCTTCTTCATTCTGTCCATTGTCAAAGATCAGTTGACTGTATTTATGGGGGTCTGTTTCTGGGCTCCCTAATTTGTTCCAGTGATCTATTTCTCCACATTTTAGCCAATACTACACTGTATTGATCACGATAGCTCTACAAAATGTCTTGGAGCTGGGTAGTGTCAATCCTTTGACTTTCTTCTTCTTCAAATTCTGTTGCTACTCTGGGTCTTTTGCCTCTCCAAATAAACTTCAGAATCATTTACCAATATTCACAAAATAACTTGCTGGGATTTTGATTAGAATTGCATTGAGTCTGTAGGTCAGGCTTGGAAGAACATCTTGACAATATTGAGTCTTTCTATCTCTGAGCATGGGCTATCTCTCCATTTATTTGTTCTCTTTTCGTTTCTTTCACCAGAGTTTTATAGTTTTCCTCATACATATCTAATACCTATTTTGTTAGATTTATACTTAAGTATTAAATATAAGAGAATGTTCATGTAAATGGTATTGTGTTTCTCATTTCAAATGCCACTTGTTCATTGCTGGAATATAGGAAAGTGACTTCTGTATATTAACTATATTCCATGCAACTTGGGAGAGTTTGGGGCTGATTCTTTTGGATTGTATACACAGATAATTATGTCATTTGGAAACAAAGACAGTTTTATTTTTTTCATTCCCCATCAGTATATCTTTTGTTTACTTTTCTTGTCTTATTGTCATACTCTGACTTCCAATAAGATATTGAAAAGTGGTGGTAAGAAGGGACAACCTTGCCTTGTTTCTGATCTTAGCAGGAAAGCATCTAGTTTCTCACCATCAAGTGTGATGTTTAGTGGAAGTTTTCTGTAGATGCTCTTTATCCAGTTGAGGTGAGGAAGATCCCCCTATTCCTCACTTGCTGAGAGTTTTTATTCTGAACGGGTGTTGTCAAGTGCTTTTTCTGCAACTACTTGATATGATCGTATGATTTTTCTTCTTTAACCTGTTAATGTGATGGATTACATTCATTGATTTTCTAATAGTGAACCAGCCTTTAAGGCACTGTCCTTCAAAGACGAGTTACAGGAACTGGTCATTGGAAGCAGAGCACACAGGAGTCTGGGTAGAAATGCCTGGGAACTGTACAAGAGACCCAGTGGATCCAAGAAGATTATCAGCAACATCTGCTACAAAGACTGAAGGGGCTATTACCAGACCAAAGGGAAATAGCCTAGGATCTTATAAATATGCCAGCACTTTATATCTACCTATTTTTAATTCAAATATCAGGCATATTTTTTTGTGTTCTGTCCAGGTAAATATAATAAATATATGATGCTAACAGAATTCTGCAAGCACACTGCACCGTGCAAGCTGGCTCTCCAGTCGGGGAATAGCAAAACAACACCCCACACGCAGAAGTTTTGTTTGAGAAAGCAGGAATAATTGACAGCACAGGCCTCGTGTGTGAAGCCGCATTGCAAATCTACCTGGGGCAGCATATAAGGGAAGTGTCTAATAACAGTCTGAATATCTGCAAGGCACAGGCTAATTCTTCCATTCCTTTGGTATCCTCCACAGTGGCTGGCCTGGTCTGAATACAGTCAATGTAGAAACAGTTGTAGAATTTATTAGACCGCTGTACACACTAGGTTTGCTGTATAGCAGGGTGCCGATTTCACCCTGTAATAAGATGACTTTCATTATAACCGTAAGCAGCTGCAGTTGCTTTTGTCTATCTCCAACACAAGGGGGCAGACTCGAGTCTTTTTGAAATTTGTGATTCTTACAAAACAACCGCTATGACTAATTTTTAAAGCAAGCAAAACAAAGAAACAAAACCTACTACACTTGGCTACCTCAAAGGAACATTGCCATCTGATATTTTACTTCTTCCATCATCATGTACTAATTACAAACCTTCTGTGGACTGGATTTAAATGTGTTCGTATCCATCTGTCCTATCTGTTTCTTTCTACTCCATTTGGGACAATTTTTGAGGATTCATTTGAATTTTAAGCAGGAAGATATACTATCCATGTCAAAGATCCATTGGCTAATCTAGGGCTACAGCTTCCACATTCCTAGAATAAAAAATGTGCTGAAATTAGTCATGTTTTAATGTGTTCTTGTTTTGTTAGTGTGAAATCTTTCAGTGGCCAAATGTAGAAAAGCCCTGACGTCCCCGCCTCTGGTGGCTTTGACCGCTGGTGGCGAAGGGCTGGCCTCGGAGTTCATGGACCTCGGCTAGTTTTCCCAGGGTGATCCCTCACCATAAACACCTGCCCGCCATGCAGAAGGATAGGAATGGTTTGCATCGTGCCTGCTCGGCCCCTTGTGGTGCCTTAACCTGGAAAATATCAGATGTTTTCACACATAGGCTTTGAGCTTGGATATGTGGCCACCTACACAGGGTTAATGTGCTTCTCTGATTCTCTTCAGTCTGGAAGGAGGTGGCATTAGCTCAGCTGCTTAGGGTGGCACAAGAGGACTCCGATGCAGGTGACCTCTCCATTTGACTCATTCTCAGGGCTCATACTCTACCTGAAAGCCAAGTAATCAGCTGGCAAATGACAGCCACTGGCCGGGTCTGGGGAAGTGAAGGCATCTCTGCATTACCATGGAGACCACGGAGAGCAGAATCCCTCCTGCCCGCCAGCACCTGGAGGTGGCCAGGACCCGGTTACACAAAGCCTGGGTCCGGCTACCGAGGGAAGCTCTTCTCAGGTCCTGGGAAGGGAACAGAATCCATACTTTCTGGACAGTGGCTGTAACATGGTGAAGAAGAAGCATCGAATTTGCTAATGCTGCAGATGTTTCGCTTTATTCTTCATCACACTGCATATCCTCCATTGCTGGCGTTTTCCCTCTCTCCTTTCTCACTCTCATTTCTATTACCCGTGGCATCAGATGAAGGAGTCGCAGCTGGACAGTGTAATTTATTAGGGTTGTCAGAACCCATCCAGCACAGGTAATGGAACACAGCGGACGTGGACCTGTCCAGCGATACAGATTTCATCTGAATGATTCAAACGGTGTTTCCGTAGCTTCCTGCATGTGAATTCATTTTAGAGCCCCCCATTAATCTTGCTTTCATAAGAAAATATGTGCACATTACCCACATTTCTCCTTTTAAAAATACCCTGTCAGGGTTTGCAGAGAAGATATTTGATATTTAAAATATTTTTCCTCTGATTTTGAAAACGAGATTGAAAATCTAGTAAAAGAACCCGGCCGGTGTGGCTCAGTGGTTGAGTGTCGACCCAGAGGTGTCTGGTTTGAGTCCTGGTCAGGGCACATGCCTGGGTTATGGGCTCAATCCCCAGTAGGGGGCGTGCAGGAGGGAGCTGATCAATGATGTTCCTCTCTTATTATGTTCTTCTCTTACTGATGTTTCTATCTCTCCGTCCCTCTCCTTTCCTTCCTCTCTAAAATTCAATAAAAACATGGAAAATCTAGTAAAAGGACATGACTTGGGATGAAGAGTGTCTGAATGCCTCCTCCTCATAGGAACGACAGAGCTGGCTGATCAGTTCACATCCTTGACACTTCCACACTGTCTCCCAGGACTGCTGGGCCATCCTCTGAGATCAGGCGTCTTCTCGGCTAAAGCATTCGTGGAAAGCCCTTTACTTTTCATTTCTATTTCAAATAGTTTCAATTTTATGGAAAAGTTGTAAATACCATATAAAGAACTCTTTGTCCTGAATCTGTTGAGATTACCTTGTCACCCAGGGCTCCATCACTTCCAAACACCATAGTGTGTGTTTCCTACCAAAGAGAAGCAACGTTTTTTAAAAAATATATATTTTATTGATTTTTTACAGAGAGGAAGGGAGAAGGGTAGAGAGTTAGAAACATCGATGAGAGAGAACCACCGATCAGCTGCCTCTTGCACACCCCCTACTGGGGATGTGCCTGCAACCAAGGTACATGCCCTTGACTGGAATCTAACCTGGGACCCTCCAGTCCACAGGCCGACGCTCTATCCACTGAGCTAAACCAGTTAGGGCGAGAAGCAACTTCTGTATAGCCCCATGTCACCCCTAGATCAGGACATGAGCGATGAGATCAATAGGCCAGTAAAGTTCTGCAGTGTCCCCGCAACGGCCTAACAGCAAAGGCTCTAATGGAAAGCACTGGTTGCATTTACTTGTCATGTCTCTTTGGTCCCCTTCAGTCTGGATTTGGTCCTCAGACTTACTTTGTCTTTCTTGACCTTGGCACTTCCAAAGAGTACAGGCCAGTCATTGAGTTGAACGTCCCTCAATTTGGTTTTGTCTGCTGCTTCCTCATAACTGGGTTCAGGTGATGCATCTTTATAAGCCTCTCAGAGGGTCCGTTTCGATGTGTCCCATTGCTGGTGGCGCACACTGTGACCACTCATCAAAGGTGGTGTCTGCCAGTCTTCTCCACTGTAATTAATAATAATTATTATTGGAGGGGGAGGTAGCTTGAGAATATGAAATATAGTTCTTCATTTTTAAAACATGCATCAGCAAAATTTACTTAATTTTCTTAAAAGGCTTGGCTTCTTAAGCTTTTTATTCCTGATGCACGTTGAGGGAAGTGAACGCTTGGTGTCTCTGTGTTTCTTATTCTCTCAGGCTGCAGGCCCTACTTGCCCTCACTTCCACTTTTTAAAAGTTTTGACATTTAGCATATATACAGAAAAATGCACAAGTCATAAATGAACAGCCCAACAAGTTTCACAAATGGAAACTTGGATTAAAACTCTGGATTAAAAAAAAATCACCACATTATTACCCCACTCTAGCAGATGCCCATTTTGTGTCCACTTCTGTTCTCAGTCACCCCAAAGGTAACATGATCTACCATAGTTCTGGCCAGTTTCTGAACTTTAATGGAATGATACAAAATCTGCTCTATTGGGCCTGACTTCTTTCAGTCAACATTATGGTTATAAGATTCATCCTGTCAGTGTCACTATATACAATTGTCACTGTTGTCTCTCCCAAGCCACCAACCAGATTTGGGGTCTTTTATTACTTTGTTTGTTCAACAAACAGCTACAGAGCATCCAGAACATTAGGCAGAGACTAGCAGTGATGGACACACCTTGGACCATCTGGCCTGTCTACAGTCTCTCCACTTGTAACTCAATGGGGAAGCAACAGTGGTTGTCCACGCTGTATCTGGCACTGTCCCTGGTGCTGACACATACCCTGTCTCACTTGATCTTCCCTCCAGTCAATCTAGGAATACATCATTATGTGTATATTGCAGACAAGGAGTCTGATGCTTAGACAGGGGCTTCTGCAGTTTGTATTTGGCCATAGAATTAATAGGTGGCAGAGCAAACACTTAAACCTACATCCATCTGTGTGTGAAGCCCCTATAGCAGTCACACGGATGCCCTGTTTCATGTGCTCTGAATGCCCCTCAGTCTACCTGCAGCACTGGTGGACTGATTTGACGCTCTGTGTCCAAGGCCTTCCTCTGACATGACAGGTCAGCCCAGAAATGCCAAGGTATTAACTCCCCCAGAGACAATCCTTAACCAACAGGGGAAGGAAGTTGCTGGGTGAATACCTTCACTTCCCTGTCCCTCAGGGGGATAATTCTGATGTGCATTTTGTGTGCATCCACAGAGGGCCCTGCTGGACTGAGCCCCGGTGCCCCACAGGGGTCAGCTCATTAATGCGCCCTTGTTGGATTTCTCCTATTTCCATTACACTTTCCTGAATCTCACATGGTTTCCTGGAATCTCCTCCCAAATAAAGAACCTGCCCTACGTCCTTCCTTGGGGTCTGTTTTCAGGAGAAACCAAATTAGAACACCTGTTCTCGCTGCAGTTCACTGTGATGGGACACCTATTGCTTACAAACAGCGTACATTCCAGATTATACCCCAGTGGTTAACTGTATGAACGCTGAGTGTCCTCCCTCCCACAGAATGCCTGGCCTTCAGCACTCAGCACTCCCATGGAGGAGAAAAACAGTGTCCAGACAACCAATCACCTTGTTCTCTTCTCTCCAACAGGGAGCCTAAGGAGAGAGGAGGAAAGGGTGGAGTTTGGTGTGTGGGTGGCAAAGAGGCAGAGCGATCAGATCCGAGAGACTCACAAAGTAGGAGGATCATCAGAGGTCCCAAGTTTGGATGCAACAGTTTTGAATAGGGATTTATAACTGTTTAATAGCAAAAGCTTTGGATCTAAAGAAACCTGGCTTCAAACTTGTTCCTCCACATAAACTAGCTGTGTGACTTAGACTGTGTTGCTTACCCTCTTCCATATGTCAGTTTTCTCATGTCCTGTGGTGGTAATAATCTTGCCAATTCTATAGGGTTGTTGAGTGAATTAAATTTGAAAATGCAAGTAAAGCCCTTAACATACCTCTCAGGAGATAGATCATTTTTAAGAATTTAGCAATGTGGATGTGCTGGCTAAGATATGGACTCTATAGTCATATGGCTTGGGTTCAGATAGACAGCTTTTCTACTTACTGTCTCAGGCCTCAGCTTCCACATCTGTAAAATGGGGATAATAAGAATTCAGACCTCATAGAGTTGTTAGGAAGATTACACATAGAAAAACAGAGAGTGGGGAAGGAGAGAGGGAGAGAAAGCTTTAAATAGTGGGTAGCAGATCAAAAGCACTATGTTATCCATAAATCTAGGAAAAGCAACTTGATTCAGAAGCTGTTTGGAGACAGGGCAGGCGCAGTCATGGATTATGGGTCTAGACAGTTTGGACTAACTAACATGTAGGAGGGACATTAGCTGACCAAGAAGAAAAATGTAAAAAGATAGACCTGAATTTTCCTCTGGGCAGAAGCCCTGGGTGAGTTGGAAACCAGGCAGGGAGAGGTCAAAACTCTTAGATGTCAGGAGGTGCTGATTCTCTAATTAAAGTAGGACAGAATGTAAAGCCTTTGGGGAATGAGACCATGTAAGTAGGAGGGATTTGCAGAGGCAGGAAGAAGAAAACAGAGGAGATAGAGTTGAATAGACATAAAACAACAATGGGTATCTTCCTTTTCCCTACCAGGTAAACCTGGCTGCTGCTTATATGTCCTTCCTCCCACTCTGGAAGCACTTCCCAGGAGAGAACATACCTTGCATCTGTCCCTAAGAGCTCCATCTACCCAGAAAGCTATCATGTTATTAGATAGCTTAGAGGAGGTTTGGCTGCTCTTCTGTCTAGAGCAGCCGTGGGCAAACTACGGCCCTCGGGCTGGATCCGGCCCATTTGAAATGAATAAAACTAAAAAAAAAAAAAAAAAAAAAAAAAAGACCATTCCCTTTTATGTAATGATGTTTACTTTGAATTTATATTAGTTCACACAAACACTCCATCCATGCTTTTGTTCCGGCCCTCCGGTCCAGTTTAAGAACCCATTGTGACCCTCGAGTCAAAAAGTTTGCCCACCCCTGGTCTAGAGGCAGCTGTGATATGCCCTCTGCAGGCCTCTGTGCCATGCCTACCAGCTTACTATGCTCTAAGATGCTTCTGTATTGAAAGTTGTCCCACCCAGCTTCCTAGATTCTATGCCAAGACAAAATGGGGCAAAATAAATCAATTTGGCTTTCCCATCAAAGACACCTCTGTCTCAACCATCTGTGATGTAGAGGGACAGGGATTAAAATGCATGACTGATGATACAGGTTGTTTTTGTTTTGTTTGCTTGCTTTTCATTTTGTTGTGATGTTTTCTGGTTAAAGACTAGATGAATTAAATGTATATTTTTGCCTGCACAAGCTCTATTCTCTATACACTCAGGCAAGATGAAGTCCTTGGGTTAAGTCAAATTATTCCCTAAGAGGAAACCCGACTTTGGTTGATGAAGAGGGTCCCTTCTGTATCTTGCTCAGATGTTGTGGTCACATATGACCGATTTTGAGTAGCTCTGAATTTCAGCTCTGTCAATGTTGCATGTAAACCAAGATTTTTACTAGCTACCAATCTATCATGGAAGAGTCCTGCAGTGCAATATGATAAGCATAGAATGAAATGCAAAAGTAACCTTTAGATTCTCAGGACTTGATTGGCAAATTAGCCTAAATCTCTATCCATAAATGTGATGGTGGGTGAGGATCTATACTAGGCACATCTCAGACACCAAAGGGCTCTGCTTCACCTGAATACAATGGGGCTAGTCACATTGTATTCTTGAGATTGTACATTAGGGAAGTTAGGAGCAAGGGTTCTGAATTCAGACATTCTTGGAATTTTATCCTGACTGTATTAGTCAACTATGGTGGCAAATATGCTGCATAACAAACAACCCCTAAAAATGTGATGTAATATTTTTCTTGCTCATGGGTCTGCAGGTTGGTCGGGTCACTCTTTTTCAATCTTCAGGACAGCTGAAATTGGCTTCAGGTTTTAGGTTGGGTTCAAGTCTGTTCTAGATGCCTCTTAGGATGATTCTTGAATGAGCAAGTGCCCAGAGCAGCCTCTTTTCGGGGAAGATGGCAAGAATTCAGAGGACCAAGCCAAACCATACGAGCACATAAGAGTTTTTGCTGTGTATATTCACCAACTTTCCAATAGCCAAAGTAAGACACATGTCCAACTCAAAGTCAATGGATTAAGGTTTATATGCCACATCCTCTCTGAGAAGCACAAAAGTCACATGCAAAGGCTTGAATTTATAATCATCACAGGGAAGGGGGTTAAGAATTGAAGCAATCGTTTATTCTACTACAACCACTAACAACCTACAGAACCTTGGACAATCATTGTAACTTCTCTTTTCTCATTTGTAAAATGAGGCATAATAATACTCAGCTCCTGGAACTGTTGGGAAGATTGAAAGAAAGAGTTAGAGGATAGCACACAGTGGGTGATTAAAGAGTGACTCGATTGTTTTTGGGCCCCTTTCATCCTGATTTCTTTCCCCCTGACATTCCATCAGTAGTACCTCCCTCCCCAGATCCCTGAATTATTTTGCTTGGCCTCTTCTCACTTCCAGGAATGATTCAGATTATTATGCTTGCGCATGAGGTTAGGGCAATGTGAATATCTTTGCAGACCCTTCTTTGTCGTCAGACTATGAGAAAGATTAATTGAGATCCAAGTATTGGCTTTTTGTTTGTGAGGCCCCATTTATAATGAGGCCTCGTACAATACACACCTCCACCTTGCCCTCCAGCTTAAATATAAGACAGAGCTCTGAAAGCTGATATTGACCCAGCCTGCTGCAGGGAGAATTACTTCCACACACACTTATCACCTGCCAGCACTGGGTCAGAGTGGGGCCACTGACCTCTAGAAGTGAAGTTCTGGGTCCTTGTCACATGGAAGTAGAAGAATATATAAGTCAGGCAGAAGAATGCGTAAGCCATACAAGAATATACTAGAAAGACTGGGGGGAAAAAAGGAAGCAAGTACGCTTGAGCCATGCCTGTGCCCTAACTTTTCTCCTTTCTCCCTTATCAGGTAAGTCACGGTCCCTGTTCCCTGTCACATGCAGACAAGTGAGTAGGGGAGGTAAGAGAGGACAGAAGTATTATTCCAGTGGAAGACCCTTCATGGGAACAAGAGGACAGGGGAGAAGTAGTTTCCCTGATGATCTGTTTTACAAATAAGGAAGATTAGTCCCTTTCTGGAAACTTTCTAGCCAGTGGAGAAATCAGTAGGTTTAGAGTCAGTGGTCTGGACTCATATCAATAAAGGATCAAGTTATCTATTATCACAAGTAAGGTTGTGTAACAAAGCACTTCAAAGTTAAAGAGCTTAAAACCCAGCCCAAACTACAAAACAGCACTGAAGGAAACTTAAAGAGGACATAAATAAATGGAAAGACATCCAGTGTTAGTGGATTGAAAGACTTATTTATAGATTTATTTACAGATTTATTTACAGATTCAATTCAATCCATGTCAATATCTCAATGATGTTTATTTGCAGACATAGAAAAATCCATCCTCAAATTCATATAAAATCTCAAGGGACATCAAGTAGCCAAGACATTCTTCAAAAAGAACAAAGTTGGAGGATTCATACTTTCTGATTTCAAAACTTACTACAATAATAATAACTAAACCAATATGGAGTTGGCATAATGATAAACATCTAGACAGAATCTAGAGCCCAGAAACAAACTAGCATATGTGGTCAGGTGATTTCTGGCAAGGGTTCCAAGACCATTCATGGGGGAAAGGATAGCACTTTCAACAAATGGTGCTGGAGGAACTGGATGATATACATTGCAAAAGAATGAATTTGGACCCTTACCTTATTACAATATACATAGGAATGAACTCAATTTGAATCAAGACCTAAATATAAAAGCTAAAACTCTAAAACTCATAAGAAAACATAGGGAAGAAGCTTTGTAACATTAGATTTGGTAATGATTTCTTGGATATGACACTCAAAACGTAGACACCAAAAAAAGAAAAATCAATAAATTGAACTTTGTCAAAATTTAAAAATTTGTGTATCAAAGAACACTACCAAGAGAGTGGAAGTCCAAGCCACAGAAGGGAGGGAATATTTTCAAATCAAATATCTGATAAGGTGTTAATATCCAGAACTCCTACAATTCAACAGCATAAATAAACAACTCAATTCAGCAATAGGCGAGGGACTTGAATAGACATTCTCCAAAGAAGATATACACGTAAGTGCTTGAAAAACTGCCCAACATCACTAGTCACTGGGGAAATGCAAATGCAAATCAAAACCACCATGAGATCCCACTTCACATCCATTGGGATAGCTATTATTTTAAAACATTATTGTAGTGGGAAATAAATGTTCCAGTGAGGTGGTGAAGTTGGAGCTCTCATGCACTGCTGATGGGAATGTACTCTGATGTAGCTGCTGTGGAAAACAGTTTTGTGGTTCCTTAAAAGTTAAACAGACTTACCGTATGACCCAGTAATTCCACTTATGGCTATATACTCAAAATAATTGAAAGCAGGGATTCAGATACTTGAACACCAGTGTTCACAGTAGTGTTATGCACAATATCCAAAAGGTAATCAACAGATGACAGGAAAAATATGGATGAACTTTGAAAACATTATGCTAAGTGAAAGAAGCTAGACACAGGGACAAATATTATATGATTCCACTTACATAAGGGACCAAGAATAGGCAAATTCACAGAGACAGAAAGTAAATTAGCGGTTCCTAGAAAATGGGGGGTGGTGGAGGGTGAGTTATTTTTAATGGGTACTGTTTCTGTTTGAGATGATGAAATTGTTCTGGAAATACATAATGGTGATGGTTGCACAACAGTGTGAATGTACCTAATGCCACTGAATTATATATTTAAACGTAGTTAAAATGGTTAATGGTATGTGATACCTTACCATGATATTTTTTTAATAGCTCTTAAAACAGGAAGCATTTGTTGTTCCTCCAAATTCTGCAAATTTAGGCTGCGCTCAGCTGGCATGTCTTCCAGTCTCATCTGGACTCACTCATGCCTGTATGTATACTCAACTGCTGAGAGGGCCGGAGGTGGGCTGGGCAAGGATGGCCTCAGCTGGGCTCACCGGGATCTGCTCCACGAGTGTGTCATCATTCCCAAAGCCAGCCCCGGCTTGTTCAGATGGCAGCTGGGCAGGGTCAAAGCTGCACCACCTCTAGAGTTGAGGGTTCAAATAGGCACGACATCACTTTGTGTGCATTCTCTTGGCCAGAGCAAGTCCTGTGGTCAAAGCCACACAAACAACTGAAATATGCTCAAGCAAACTGATATTTAATGGCTAAATTAAAAAAAATTAAGTGATGATAGGAAACTTTGCATAATTCCTAAAATGCCCATTTATATAGATGATAAATAGAACCAAACGTCTAACCACAAGGCTATGCCAGTTTAAAATAAGCTTAGCCATAAAGAAAATCTAAAACGAACTCAAAGATAAGGCTTGGCCATGCCCCTGCTGATATTTCATGCTGACTCATCCTTTATGGGCAAAAGCAGATGGAGGGTTTAATGATTAGCACAATTCAGGAGCAGCCTGCCACCCCACGACTCATCTCTAGTGAGTTTCCACTCACATAATGTCCCTTTCTCTCCCCACAGCAAGGCTTCCCACTGCCCACCACAGGCACACAAGCCTTCCCCCCTCCAGCAGGCAGCTTCACCTGCGCTGGGACAAAGGGGCCCAGGTTCTAGCTCTTTATGTCTCCTTTCTTCTGCATCTCCCTGCTCTAGCCTGGGTGGAGGAGAGGGGTACATAGATGAAGTGGGCTCCTTAATCTAGGACGGTCAGCAGCCCTGGCTCATCTCAGATCCTGCAGCTGGCCAGCCCAAGCTTGTTCATCTGGGAGAAGCAGGGGACAGAGAGGGTGGCAGTTAGCAAGGTTTCTTGCAGACCAGACAAAGAATGGCTATAAGGCCACTTCTGCCACTTTCTTTTGTGTATGCAGGCCATCCCAGGTTCAAGATTCTACTACCTCCCAATACAAAGACCTACAAAGTCATGTGGCATGGCAAGGGGGAGTAATTGTGCCTATTCCACAGGCAATCTGTCACAGAGACTAATACCAAACTGCATTGCTTGGCCCCTATGTCAGTGGTCAGCAAACTTCGGCTCGCGAGCCACATGCGGCTCTTTGGCCCCTTGAATGTGGCCACAAAGTTTCAATCGCACTGTACGTGCGCGCCCGCACGTGGTATTTTGTGGATGAGCCACACTCAGGGGCCGCAGTTTGCCGACCACTGCCCTATGTGATACATTTTAGTGAATGTGCCTTGTTTTACTCCCTGCATGAGTTTATATCTCACCCTGAACTATGGAAAAATACAACATTTGTTCATACATGGTCAGCTCTACGGATACCCTAAAATCAAGCTGGGATGAGCAGTTCCATTCAAAGGTCTCGGTGCTCTGTCTCAGGCGTTAGGTGCTCAATATCATTTTTTCTACCAGCACATTATCAGTGCATGTCGGGTTCATATCTCAAATTATTCCTTGGTATCTCTGAAGCTGCTGTGGATGTCCTGGGCTTTGTGGCCATCGCCAGTTATGAAGAATTAGCCTGGGCATACTTGATGGAAATAGTAAGATAAAGTGTGCCCCTGCTTATTCTCTTTTATTTCTGGTCTGCTTTCGAATTCTGGATCCACTATAGTTGTTGTTATTATGATATATTCGTTAAGGTAATTCCAGCTGCTACATCTCAGTAAAAAAGCTCAACAAAATACCTGGTAGGAGTATATTTCTCAATCACTAAATAGCCAATGTGGGTTTTCGCTGGGCCCTGGCATCCCCTTAGCACTGAGAGTATCCTGCTAGATCTTATCCATCCTGCTAGAGAGAAGAAAAGGGATTCTTTGTAACTTTGTCCAGGAACGTGATGCACATCTTATACTGCTCAAAGCCCATGGGTGAGAATTGGTCCTGTGGTCCATCTAGACGCAAAGAGTTCTGGGAAATGTGGCTTCTGGCTGGGGGTGGGGGAGTGGGGAGAGCACACACCTTTGGTGGTCACCTCATAGCATATTGCCACATTGAGTAAGAGTACTGATATCTATGCCCCATAGGGGAAGAGAAGGGAACCCTGTTTTACTTCATTTTTATTTTTTTATTGTACAACGTATCAGTGTTTAGAAAAGGTATATTGGTTACCTCCTGTGTCACATTTTTTAGACCCACCTTTTTCACTCTGGCCATTGCTGAGGCAACTGCTACTCACCTCAGTCTCACCATTTGCCTCTTCTTTGGGGAAGGGCAATTTCTTTACTGCCACCCTCTGGGACACCTGTGGGTGTCCCTCAGCCATTCTGAGGCAGGGGATTGGAAGCAGGTTAATAACTACTTCCATGTCATTCTCTTGAGCTCTGAGACTCATTCTTCACAGCTTTTCAAAACACTGAGCCCCGATTGTCCACAGATAATCAGCTGGATAATTCCCCCTTGAACAGGCTTCCCTACTTCCTGCTGCACTCTCCTCCCTGTTCCTGGACCTCACTTTCCAAAATATACTACTCACATGCAGGCCATTGTCTCGCTCTGCTTTGAGGAACCCAGGCTAGGTCAGATGAATATGGCACATGGAAAGCTTGAAGAATAATATGAAATGCTATTTATTCACTACCCAAGTTAAGAAACATATTGTGGACTCTTGTCTCATGTATCTCAGAAATCTCCCTGCAATTAGAAATGATTTTTTGTTTGACTAAATGAGTAAATTAATGAGTGGAAATACTAATGCAGATATCATTGTTCCCTAGACACTGAACCGAGAAACAGCCAGCAAACAGTAGCTAAATTTCCAACTACGGCATTCGCAGTCTCCAATGGACTTTTAACGCAAACATAAAACACTTTGGTCAAACTGCCTTGAGTTGACTTCAGCCTGGACGCCTCATATCCCAAGCAGCAAGAACCAGGGCTATGAACTGCCCACATTTGCTTTGCCCAGTTAACAGTAAATAGAAAGTCGCCTTCAGGGATTGTCCATCTATGGAACTGGCCACTGCGAGTAAATGTGCTGAATTCTCTGCTCTTTAAGAAGCAGAGAAAATGGCAAACACTAGAACATTTTCCAATTAACTTAATGAGGAAATCTTGATTTCTAGAAAATTTAGAAAACCTTTCTTAAATACATTTTACTTTTTTGTAATTTGCATAGAACATAATAATTTTAGTTAGTAAAGGAGTTGGTTTCTTTGGATTCCACATAATTAACATGATTATGCGATTTATTTAAAGGGGTCTTAATGGTTAGAAACCCTCACCACCACCTCCACTCTGAGATATCCTGCCCTAAGTCTCATATTTTCCTGGAATATGTGATTCTCAATTATTCACCCAATTCACCCCACCCCCTATGGTTACCAAAAAAAGTGGTATGTAGAACATGGAAAGAAAATAGAAGATCTGAGGTCTTTGGGTTTTAAAAAAGCCAACCACCAGTAAGTCTTTCTTCCCAGAAGGCTCCAAGTATATCAGGTGTGTTCGTTTGCTGTGATTATGTTCCCAGCCACATTCTTTCCTAAAAACAAGGGAATTCGTTGCCCGCAAACAGGGCAAGAGTTTAGATAAATTGTTAAAAGCAGATCCTTTCTGAGAGAGTCCTGGTTTGTTCTCGAGTCATGGGACTATTTAGCTCATTGACCTCCTGGCAAGTGTTTACCCAGAAAGACAAAATGAAACACATTCTGGAGGAGGGTGGAAGATACTGTTTTTGGAAAAGAAATGTGAGGTCTTATTAGGGCAAAGCTGTTAATTACACACTCCGTTATTGTCAAGGTTGATACAGCCTGTGAGAGCAGAGGCATTTTTTCATCTCTTCCCGGGAACAAGGGGAGACAGCTGTTCTTAGGGACTGATCCATTATAGCTTATCACCAGCCGACAGCCCGAGGAAGGAGCGCCATGAAATATGCCCACTGTCACCGGGAGCCAGAACAGACGCCGGCCGGGCCAGTCCATGCACAATGGAAAGACAGTGAGAACCGTGGCGTCCAACTCAGATAGATTGGGTTACATTGATTCTTTGTAGTGCTTGGCTGTTCTGCAGCATGAAATTCACTGATCCTCTTGCAGTTATTCTATTATTGGTCTCTATAAAACTGCACAATCTTGCTTTAATAAGCATCAGATACTGACAGTAATAAATAGCGGTTCTTACATTTTGAAGCCTGGTTAAACTGTGTTGTAAAATTCCGCACGTTTAGATTTCATGAATACCGGTCTGCCACTTCTGGTTCCTTAAAGGGGAGCCCATGCCAGAGAAACAAATACTGCCTCTGCTCTCCTTTAACTGGTCTTCCTGATTAGATAAGGCTATTAGACCCTTCTTTTTAAAAATCCAGGGCGTGGGGCATGTCAACAATTTATGTCTAATAAACACCTACATCATGCAAGCCCTTCTTCCTAACACTGACTTAATAGTTTTCATTGCAAGAGGGAATGGCATGTGCTTTCTTAAGAGTGATCCATTTATACCGTCAGTAAACATTTCAAACACTAAAAAGGAGATTCAAGAAAAACCATGCCTCAGTACACTATGCTTTGGTTTCTTTGATTTTTTAAAAATTATAGATAAAATTTTCTTTTCAAATGCCTGCAACCACACCTCCCTTCTATGGTACTCAGTTTTTATTCATGAATAATTCTGAGATGCAGAGCTTCACAGTAAGATCATGATGATACAGAAGCAGGAGTTCCAATATGGTGAAATCTGTTACAGTCTTCATTTTGGTTAAACATAATAAATATTACACCTTCATAGGAAACAGGAAACTTAAACAGTATGGCTCCCAACAGCCAACTATAACATCATATAATTTTAACATAATATGTATTTATATATTCAACACTGTATGTACATATTAAAATATATTTAACACTACACTCTTTCTATATATAAAATATAAAATCCCACTATACTGAAAAAGCAATCTCAGTCTAACATTTTCATTATGAAAGTAATCCTGATTGTAGAAATTCTGGAAAATACAATAACCCCATTGAGTTAACAGTGACCAACAGACAAGCTGGGTTGTTGCCTGGGAGCTTGTATGAGATCCAGAACCTCAGGCCCTGTCCTGAGACCAATTGGATTAGAATCTGCCTTCAACAGAATCTCCAGGTAATTTGCACATTAAAGTTTGAAAAGTACCTGTCTAAAATATAAATCACCCTAGTCTCCCCACTTAGAGATGACTACTTACAATATTTTACTGCATTTCTATTAACCTTTCTATATATATATAGAAAACTATATATATATATATGTAGTTTCAATATTGAGAATCTAACTTTGTTAATATTTGTGACTCAGACTTTACATTTTTAAAAAGATAACAGAGTGTTGATCATGATTTGAAAGTATTTCATTGTTTTAGATCTAATGAGTAGTATTGAATATATATTAACAGTTATAATCGTTTTGAAGTACATCTGTTTAAATTTAAGACATTTGTATCTAAAATTACTAATAGTCATTTTTAAAGTCTTCTACATCAATTATCCTTTTACATTCAACATATGAAGCTGAGATTTATTCCTTCTATATGTTGCTTGCAACTTCTTTTTTTACCTAAATTATTATCAGCCTAATTTAAAAGTACATTTTACCCATAAAATTGTTAAGTAATTACCATTTATTAGTACTTACTGTATGCCAAGAATCATGCCTGCTTTTCACACAAATTATTTCATTGAATCATCAAAATAATGCTATAAGATAAGGGTTTGTTCTTACCATTTTATGTATTAAGAAACCAAGGCTTTAAAACAGTAAGTAAGTTGCTCAATATCATATTGCTATGAGCCCAAGATTCAAAACAAAGATAAGAAATATTACATTGTTTTTTAAAAATGTTTTTCCCCCTCAGTGGATAGTCTTTATTTTTTTCTTAATAGCATTTAGCTCATAACAATACTAATATTTCTACTTCCACATTATAAATATAAATAATTTATATTTATAAATATAAACAAATATAAAGAATTCTATTTATGAAGTTTACCACTATAATTTTGTACATGAACTCAACATACTTTTCTGGATGGTGGGAATGCAGACTGATGCAGCCATTATGGAAAACAGTATGGTGTATCCTCAAAAAACTAAATGTGGAACTGCCATTTGACTAAGTAATCTCACTTCTAGGATTATATCCTAAGAAACACGAAACATCAATCAGAAAGAATGTATGCACCCCTATGTTCATAGGAATGCAATTTACAATAGCTAAGATCTGGAAACAGCCCAAGTGCAGTAGATGAATGGATAAAAAAGCTGTGGTATATTAACACCATGGAATGCTATGCAGCAGTAAAAAAGAAGGCTCTCTTACCCTTTGAGACAGAATGGAAGGACCTGGAGTTATTACGCTAAGTGAAATAAGCCAGACAGAGAAATGCAAGCATTACATGATCTCACTCATATACGGAATCAAATGAACAAAATAAACTAACAAACAAAATAGATCCAGAGTCATAGAAGTATGGAATAAACTGTTGAATCTCAGAGGGAAGGTGGGAGTGGGTGGGTGGGAAGAGATCAACCAACAAATTTATATGCATATATATGCACTAGGGGCCCAGTGCACAAATTCGTGCACCTTGAAAGGAACTGTGGGCCACCGTGGGCACAGGGATAGGTCTTGCCGGTCCTCTGTGCCCCTGCCCAGCCCCTCCCACCACGGCCCCCAGTCCTCTGTCTGCTGGTAGCCTTGCTCCTGCTGTCACCGCTTCCATGCACTGATGGCACTGGCTCTGCTAGCACCTGCTGACAGTGGTCATTGACCCATTTTTGATGGGTTATAATATCACACATCAAACCTTTGCATTGCCAACTGGTGCTGATTTGTTTAGCTCAAGAGTCTGAAGAGAACCTTGGGAAGAAAGCTAGACTGGGAGAAAGTGGATTTGGGTTTCAATCCCAGGTCTGTGTCATACCAGTTGGCAAAGTCAACTGAGTCAGTTTTGCTCAGTAAAAGGAGAAGATGACCTAGATCAGGGGTCCTCAAACTTTTTAAACAGGGGGCCAGTTCACTGTCCTTCAGACTGTTGGGGGGCCAGACTATAGTTTTAAAAAAAAAACTATGAACAAATTCCTATGCACACTGCACATATCTTATTTTGAAGTAAAAAAACAAAACGGGAACAAATACAATATTTGTATTTGCATGTGGCCCGCAGGCCGTAGTTTGAGGACCCCTGACCTAGATGATCTCTAGATTCCTTCCAACATTAAGATACTGGAAATGATTCTGTGGTCCTAGACCTGAATATTTCATTTTCATGTATTCAGAGGTGGGAAACATGAAGGTAGACAGAAAAGATTAATTGAAATGCTAAGACAGATAGCATTTAGAGAAATGATCCCCCCCCTCCCCAGGATATAGACCCAAAGATAACATTAAATATGAAAAATTCTAATATAGTTAACTATTATTTGGCAAGTTCAGAGAAAGTCTGGATAATATTTTTTGTAGAAGGATTTTTTTCAAATAGGTCTGATAATTCAGAAGATACTTAAAGACCTTGGCATACCTTACAGTCATTATTCGTGTGGCCCATCAGTTAACGCAGATGCCTGGGATGAAAAAATACCAGAAAGCTACCATGAATTTCTTATGTCATTTTCTTTGCATAACCTGCCTATTGTTCATAAGAGAGAATAAGAATATGCACAGGGTAATTTCTATCCAGAATTCTGGCTAAAAAGACTTAGTTGATATGCTGTGATATAAACAAACTGATGCTATTTTCTTAAAAATTCCTGCAAATAATAGTTAAGAGGAGACCAACTGTTTAAAACCACAGAGAGTAACAGTACATATGTCTAAGAGGGTTTGGAGAGCATCCTGAGCAAATAGAAAGAGAGGTTGTAAACAGGTAAAATACACCCGAAATGCAATAGGAAGCTGCTCAAATAGACATGATATTTTTGAGGGTGAATTATTAGCATTCATATTTAATGCATTGAAAGATGCCCATTTCATCTTTTCCCCTTCCTGGGCTGCTCACTCTTCCCCATTCACATGTATTATTCCTCTACATTTATCTGTTGGGGCGAGCATGAAACATTGCTGCTCTGAGAAAAGGCATACACACACACACACACATATACATATACATATACATATACCGCTGTCTCGGGGAGGCTCCAACAGAATATCACCAACTTTGGCAATCAGCCAATCAATTTAAACCCTCCCACATACAACCACAACATATATAATGGAACACTATTCAGTGATAAAAAGTAATCATGAAAAAATATGCTATTAATTCACAGAACAACTTGGATAAACCTCAAAATGCCTTATGCTAAGTGAAAGAAGGCAGACCAAAAGTCCCCAGAGTGTGTAATTTCATTCATATAATATTCCAGAAGAGGCAAAACAATAAAGATGCAAAAAAAGACCAGTGATACCAAGGGTTTAGAAGGTAGTGTCTGACTAAGGGAAGCTCGGGAGATTTGGGGTTAGCAGGGGAACTAATCTGTATGGCACTGTAATGGTGAATACATGATGCTTTGTATTTGTCAATACCCACAGAACTTTCCAGCACAAAGAGTGCACTGATGCATGCATTTTTTAAGTCAACCAGAAGATCAGAGGATCCCAGGATGGAATGCAGACTGTGACACCCCGCCCCCCAAAAATCTAACTATTACCTATAGCTGACTGGCATAATATCATTAAAGGGACTGTGGGGGAAAAGTAACTTTGGAAAACAGTGCTTTGAATGGAAACTGTAAGACCAAAGTAAAAAAGAGCTCTATATAAGAACTATACTCTGGTTGGCTTTTGTTTCCTATGCTGGTATGGGTCAATATTCTGAAGCTGCTGTACATATATACTAGGATTGAATAAGTAAATGAATAACAGGTGGTGAGATCCAGGTTTTTCACTGTCAGAACCGGGGGGAGGGGCAGTTACAGATAAGGGGAAAGCTAGAACGAACCATGCAGTACTAGACTAGGTTCAGAGACAATAGTATAAATTCATGTTTAGCTTAATATAGACCCAGATGGGTAGATATAAATATGGAAGGTGCCTTTACCTGTGTAAGTATACATGTATACATTTCCTCATCATGCGCATGAGAGGGCCAGGAAGCTATGGCACCCCAGTAGCAATGCACACACCCAGCACCCAGATTCTAGTTTCTAATATCGTTCTCCAATAACAAGGCTCCTTGGGAAAATGGCTGATTTTAGGGCAAAGCAAGGACAATACAAGGGAAGCCTGAAGAATCGTAGAGGGCCAAAAAGTAAGAAGTATTCAAAAAAAGAAAAAGATGGGGAGCTTGTCAAAGTGACATAGCAGCCAGATTTAGAGAATTCTCAATAACCAAAGATGGAATCATTTGAGCAACAAAACAAATAATATAGCATTGGATTATAACCCAAAGTATAAGATAAGTATCCATGATTCCATTCATACTAATACAAATAAATGATTGAATAAATAAGCAAATATGGAGAATAGATAAGTCCCCTGTGCATAAGAATTCAAAATACCCGCCTCTTAAGGGCTTGGCTCCTCTTCTCTTGAGTATGGGCTGCACTGTGTCTTACTTCCAAAGAGTGAAATATGGAAAGGGTGTGGGATAATGTAACTTCACAGTGTGGAAACCTGGCAGACACTACCTCAGCCAGGTGATCAAGGTCAACATCATCAGTGGTAAGTCATGGTGGTGGTGTGTACCCTGGATATGATGTAATGAAATTAGTTCATTACTGTGGGGCACGGTTATTGTGTTTTGGCCAGGTTCAAGCCTCCGACTAATGAAAGGACAGGGTCCTCTCATTGCCATGTGCAAGTCCCAGCTGGAGGGCAAGGCCCTCCCAGCACAATTATAGCCAACAGCTATGGTTGTAAGCTTGAACTTATGGTCTAGCCCCACGTGCCTTGTGATAGAGTTCGGGTGCATGTAGTTAAGTGAGGTTGAAACTCACGAGAATGCTGTAAACAACATGATCACGCCCCTACTTTGCCTCGTGGCATCTGCTATAAAATAAAGACACGGCTTGTGGGCGCTGTCGTTGTCTCCTCATCAGGGAGGCAGCGTCCCACCGAGACCCAGCTATTATTCTCTTATCTGTCTTTCCTTAATCCTTTCACCCCCCACTTGGGATCACCCTTGGTTGTGCTGGCGTGGCACACATTACTTTGTGGTCTTCCTCCCCAAAACCAATAACCCCCGTGTAATCATGAGAAAAACTTCAGACACCCCCAATTGAGGGACATTCTGAAAATATCTGACCAGTACTTCTTAAAACTGTCAAGGTCATCAAAAACAAGGGAAGTCTGAAAATTTGTCACAGACCAAAGGAGATATGACAAATAAATGTAATGAGGTGTACTGGGTGGGGCCCTAGAAAACTAGGAAAAAAATGAAATCTGCATCAATTGTGGAGTTTAGTTAATAGCAATGCAAGGTGTTAGCAATGGGGAAACTGGGTGAAGGATGAATGAGAACTCTATTCTCTTTGCAACTACTCTGTTAATCTAAAAGTATTCAAAAATTAAAAGTTTATTCAAAGGAAAATGGTAAAGACCAAAAGTATTAATCCAGGGCTAATTTGGAGAATGGTACAAGACCTTGTCTTTCACTATATATCCATAGTGAAATGGATATATATGTCCATTTCAGAGAGGAAGGGAGAGAGAGAGAGAGAGAGAGAGAGAGAGAGAGAGAGAGAGAGAGAGAAACATCAATGATGAGAAAGTATCTTTGATCTGCTGTCTCCTGCACGCCCCACACTGGGGATCAAGCATGCAACCATATGTGCCCTGACCAGGAATTGACCATGACCTCCTGGTTCATAGGTCAATGCTCAACCACTGAGCCATACCAGCTGGGCCATTATGTATAGTTTTATAAGCACTGATCTAGGAAAACATTTTCTGGATAACTTTGGCTTTTTCCCCAGTTTAAAATCTTCTTTCTATTGTACTGACTGAGATGGTGTTGAACTCCTTGCTATTTGCTCAAAGACATTTTTATCTTAAAATCCTGGAAGTCTGAAGTCACAACACTTTGTTCTTTGTTCTTTTGTCCGCCCCCAACATATTTTGCTGCAAACCTTGTCATCATCAAAGTGCAGCCCACTGGCTTTGTAAGTGGTTTGTGACTTCCTTCTACTCCTGGTATTCCAGTTCTATTTAGGTCCATTAAAGGGAGCATGTGGGCTTGACAATTTGTCACCAAGATTCAGGTACACCTACCTCATTACCAAGCCCCCAAAGTTCAGTGATGATGCTACATAGAATTGTGGCCATAACAAGTATTGCAGTTATCTACACTAAATAAAAGAGAAACATGCAAATTGGTGTCACTCCACTACACCTACCAGCCAATCAGGATGAGTATGCAAATTAACCCAACAAAGATGGCAGTTAATTTGCATATGTAGGCACAGAGAGAAGACTGAAGGCTCCAGCCCGAGCAAAGACTGAAGACTGAAGACAACTGAAAACTGAAGAGGCTTGGCTTCTCTGCTGTGGCCAGAGCCAAGGCCTGGGTCCTGGGTGCCGGAGGAAAACCAGTGCCGGCAGCCAGGGGAAGGAAGGCCTATTGCACGAATCTCTTTGTGCAATGGGCCTCTAGTATACTTAATAAAACATCACATTTGATCATGAATTAAATCACTTGAGTAATTTTCATTCTGCTCCCTGTTTACAGTCCAGAAAGTTCTGTTTTCTTCTAGAAAATCTAATAACTTCAATTGTTATGTGTTTCCCATGAAAAGGTAAAAAACAAAAAGTGCAAACATTTCTGGGTGTGTTAATATTCAAGTAACAATGTTTACTGGGTTTGCAAATAATCTGGATAATGAATATAAACACATAATAAAACTTCTTTTACAACCAAACAATTATAGACTATTAAAATGATAACACCAGCTTATTGTTAGGTGATGGGGGTTGATTATTTAAGCGGAGGGATTTCCCATGAGCTGGTAAATAAGATCATGCTAGCCAAAAATAGTCTCCTAAATGGCTTTCTTTTCCATTTTCCCCCTTCATTCTTATTGTTGACACTATTGCAAGTGTCCCCATTTCCCCCCAACTGGCCACCCTCCACTAAATGGTTTTTGATGTTTAATTGATCTTTCTGTTGAGATAGGTAAGGAAAGTTTTACAATTTGAGATTATTATTTAAATATTTTATTTCACCACTGAAGTCAATCAACAGTTTTTTGATTTTTAACTTTTTAAGTTTTTCGTTGGTTTGTTTGTTTTGTTAGTCCTCACCTGCAGCTATTTTTCCATTGATTTTTAGGGAGAGTGGAAGAGAGAGGGAAAGACAGAGAAACATGGATGTGAGAAAAACACAGACTGGTTGCCTCCTGCATGCACCTGGACTAAGGCCCTGGCCCGACAGGAGTCTGCAACCAAAGTACATGCCCTTGACTGGAATCAAACCCAGGACCTTCAGTCCGCAGGCCAACGCTCTATCCACCGAGTCAAACCGGCTAGGGCTTTAAATCATTTTTTAATGAAATGTTCCTCTGGGGTCTGTTTTCCTCTGGTTTAAATTGGATTGGGTTGGGCATGGGATTCCTCCACCAATTGTTTGCTTTAAACAGTATTCCCTTTATTATTCCCAGACAATCGTTCGAGGAAACAAACCCTGCCAGGAATCCTCCATCAATGGCCTTCTGGAGGATTTCGACAACATCTCGGTGACCCGCTCCAACTCCCTAAGGAAAGAGAGCCCGCCCACCCCGGACCAGGGCGCCGCGGGCCATGGCCCAGGCCACCGGGAAGAGAACGGCTTCATCACCTTCTCACAGTATTCCAGCGAATCTGACACCACCGCCGACTACTCCACCGACAGGTACCGCGACAAGAGTCTCTATGGAGACGATCTGGATCCGTTTTATAAAGGCAGCCATGCGGCCAAGCAGAATGGACACGTGATGAAAATGAAACACGGGGAAGCCTACTATTCTGACATGAAGCCTCTGAAATCCGACCTGGCCCGATTCCCCATCGATTATCACACACACTTGGACTCACTGAGCAAACCCAGTGACTACAGTGACCTCAAGTGGGAGTACCAGAGAGCCTCGAGCAGCTCGCCTCTGGATTACCCGTTCCAATTCACGCCTTCCAGAACTGCAGGGACCGGCGGCTGCTCCAAGGAGAGCCTGGCCTACAGCGAGAGCGAATGGGGGCCCAGCCTCGATGACTACGACCGGAGGCCAAAGTCATCGTACCTGAATCAGACCAGCCCGCAGCCCGCCATGCGGCAGAGGTCCAGGTCGGGCTCGGGGCTCCAGGAACCGATGATGCCCTTCGGAGCAAGTGCATTTAAAACCCACCCCCAGGGACACTCGTACAACTCCTACACCTACCCTCGCTTGTCCGAGCCCACAATGTGCATTGCCAAGGTAACGTCCTCTGCCTCCTTGCCTCCAGGGTGGGGGACCCTCCACCAAGGTGGTGCGAGCACCGCCTTCTTAATATAGTCAGATTCTCAAGTGCTGGGTTGCCTTGTAAGTGAGAATCCATATGGAAATTCTGATTTCCATCCCCCAGCCCCGAGAGCCGAAAATTTAGGGCAAGACACATTTATTCACTAAAGTAAAGGTCTGTGGGGGATCGTCTATGGGGTTTCTAGTTAAAAGGCAAAAAATCGTGTTTATTTGAAAGAGAACTTAGTACAACATGAGCACATCGCATTTATTGTAACATCTCTGTGAAGGAGTACATGATGTAGATCGTTAGATGGAATAATACAGTGGTTCCTGCATTCTGAAAAAAATTTATGTGGCTCTGCTGAAAAGGAAAAAAAAATCAGGATAATGAGGTAAGTTTTTAATAAAGTTAATTTTATTCCACTTGAGGGACAATTCTTCATTTGAGAGTATGTTCTTTCTATTATTGTCTTGAGATATCTTTTTTTGTTTGTTTTAAATTTGGGGATGATAGATAGAAGCTGGTTGCTGGGCCTTTTTCTGTGCTTTTTATTTTATTTTGTTTTGTTGTAACTCCTTTGTTGGTTAAAAAATAAGTTTAAATGTCAGCTGCTGCAAATTCTCTTTGAAATTTGGGGACCACTGTTGTAGAAGTTCCTGAACCTGAACGTACTCACTTGGAAAAATACCTTGGAGAGTGTGCAAGTGGTTTATTTTCCCATGGTAACTTAGAAATGTTTCTGCTTCCTCAGCTGTATAGCAAAGTGAAAATGGGGCATTTGGTGATGGGCTGTGGATTCCATAGAGGTCTCAGACTAGTTGAGAGGGACGTGACTTCTAGTAGCGTGATCATATATGCTGTACCAAATGCTCTCTCTTCAGCAGCTTGATGGGAGGCGAGCTCTTGGGGGATGTCCGACTGCTTGTTTTATTGATTGTAGATAGTCAATATTTTTCTTTGCTTACTATTTCTCATAAACCCAACCCAATGTGTTGAAGTCATTTAGGGACATGCTAGTAGTGACTTTAACCATACTTTAGAGAGGAAAAAAAAACAACAGAAAAAACTCTCACTTTAGTTTCCAATACATAAAATGAGAAACAAAGACCTGAAATATATACATCTAGTTAAAATTTAAATATTGAGAATGTTTTTCATCTCACTATGTGAGTTATTTGAACTCCCATGATCAAGTATCATGACTGCCTTTACTTCTTATGTTTTTACCAGGGCAATTGTTGGAAAGAGGTCTGTCTAATTGACCAACACAAAAAACTCATACACATGATGTATGAGATAGTTTATTAGATTTCCTGTGCATATCACTCACCTGAGGGAACCCCTTGGTAGTTCTAGAGTGAAATAAGGGAATCAACACATACCGAAGCTGAACCTGGTAACATCTGCAGGTTTTGAACAGCAGTGGTTACTTTATGTAACAGTAAAGAATGTTTTTCAGCTTCACTGAGGTATACTTGACAAAATTTAAAGATAATTAAAATTTACAACATGATGATTTGATATATGTAAACATTGTGAAATTATTCTCTTCCGAGATAATTAAGACATCCATCACCTTACATATTTACTTTTATCAGGGTGAGAACATTTAAGTTCTAATCTCTTTGCAGATTTCAATTATACAGTAGAATTCTATCATCATCATGTCATATATTAGGTCCCCAGACTTCATTCATCTTATTACTAAAGATTTGTACCCTTTACCAACTTCTCCCTCCTCACCCTTGTCTCTGACAATCACTTTTCTATTCTCTGTTTTGATTTCTACCTTTTTTAAAAAAAGATTCTACATATAAGTGATATTTCACTTACCATAATGCCTGGCTGGTACTCTCATTTATTGCAAATGGCAGAATTATTTCTTCTCTTTTAAGGCTGAATAATATTCTATTGTATATATATTTTCTTGATCCACATTTTATTGAACCGTTCATCTGTTTATGGACACATGACTTGTTTCCATACCTTGACTATTGTTAATAGTGCATTGGTCATGGGGGTATAGTTATCTCTTCCACATAAAGATGATGTTTCCTTTGAATATATATCCATAAGTGGAAGTGCCAGATCAGACAGTAGTTTTATTTTTAATTTCTTGGAAACCTTTATTCTGTTTCCCATAGTGGCTGTACCAGTTTACGTTCCCATCAATAGTTACAATGGTTCTTTTCCCTCACATCCTTGCTAGCATTTCAAATCTCTTGTCTATTTGATAATGGCTATCCTAACAACTGAAAGATATCTCATTGTGGTTTTGATTTATAGTTTCCTGATGATTAGTGATGAAGAGCACCTTTTTATGTATCTGTTGGAGATTTGTATGTCTTCTTTAGAAAAATGTCTATTCAGATTCTTTGCCCATTTTTTTTTTAAATTGGTTATTTGTGGGTTTTGTGGTATGTGTGTTTTTCTATCTAATTGTTTGAATTACTTGTATATTTTGGATACAAATATCAGATATTTGTATCAGATATTTGGTTTTATCTTTATTAGATGTGTGGTTTACAAATACTTTCTCCCATTCCATAGGTTGCCTTTTCATTTTTGTTGGTAGTTTCCTCTGCAGGCAAAACTTTTTTAGTTTAATTTAGTCCCACTTGTTTATTTTTGCTTTTGTTGCCTTTTCCTTTGGTTCTAAATCCAAAAAGTTATTGCCAAGACCAATGTTGAAAAGCTTGTCCCCTATGTTTTCTTCTAGGAGCTTTATGATTTCAGGTCTTACATTCAAGTCTTTAACCCATTTTTAGTTGATGTTGTGTATGTTATAAGATTAGGGTCCAGTTTTATTTTTTTTTTTACACATGGCTAATCAGTTTTCCCAGCATTATTTATTGAACAGACTATTATTCCCCATTGCATATTCTTACATCCTTTATCATAAATTAATTGACCATATTTCTGGGCTCTCTATTTAGTACACTGATCTATGTGTCTGTTTTTATGCCAATACTATACTGTTTTGATTATTCTTACTTTGTAATATAGTTTGAAATCAAGAAATGTGACACCTCCAGTTTTGTTCTTCTTTCTCAGGATTATTTTGGCTATTTTGGATCAAATATGATTTGTGTATGTGTGTGTGTGTGTGTGTGTATGTGTGTGTGTGAGATGCTCACATCTCCAATAATAAGAGACAGCACAAATCTCATGTAAATCTCCAGATAGAGCAAAAATGAGGAGGTGTGTGTGGGCGTGTATTTGACATGAGTTTGACAACATTTGGCCAAATTGGAAAAAAATACTGTTAACCCACAATTTAAAAAAACACACAAAACCCTCCTCCAGTGTGTTCTACCTACCTAATTTTTCTATTAATGTAACAGGAATTGAGGATGTATGACATCCGTAGATATTGGCATACATCTTCCTATTTTTGAATGATTTGCTGGGGCTTAAGCAAAAATTAAGAAAATATAAAACCAGCCCTGGCTGGGTGGCTCAGCATCACCCTGTGCACCGAGGTTGCAGGTTCGATTCTGGGTCAGGGCACATATCCAGGCTGTGAGTTCAAACCCCAGTCAGGGCACCTACAGGAGGCAACCAATCAATGTTTCTCTCTCTCTGTCTCATCCCCTCTTTCTCTCAAATCAATAAAAAAAAAAAAAAAACCCACATATCCTTATATGCATAACTCATGGACACAGACAATAATGTGCTGAAGGACTATGAGAGGTGGAGACAGGGTGCAGGGAGGCAAAGGGGGAAAAGTGAGGGACATCTGTAATAGAATCAACAATAAGAGAAAGCACAACATATCCTCCGGTGAGGATTTACAAAGGAAAGATGAAGCCAAACAAAAGCCATGTAGTACCATTCAGCCCTCAGAACTATCAAAAGGGCCACATGTGGAGGGAGAACACTTTCCACCCTCCCCTGCAGGCAAGTCTGCGGCATAGGGAGGGAAAATGGCTGGAGATGTTGTCCCCAGGCATTTGTTTTTGCTCATTCTGATGCTCTCCAGGTACCAAGCAGCTGCCGGCTAGAGTGTCTTGTCTAGCTCAGCACATCCATTCGCTGCTCTGTCTCCAACCCCCGAAAAGCCCCCAACAAAATCACAGCTCTGCCAGTTCTGAGCACTCTCTGTGCTGCCTTGCACCCCGCAGCCCTGTGAAGCAGGCTCTCTTGTCCTCTTTACCCAGATGAGGGAATGGGCTTTGAGAGGCTCAACAACAGCTGGGTCAGTCAGCTTAGAGCAGAGCTGAGAACCAGCTTTCTAGGTTCAGCCCCTTCACTGACATTGGCTACATCCCCAAATGGCATAGGAATACCCTCTGTGGGCACCAAGCCTTACAGGCTCTTTTTGACACCTGCAGCAATGAGGTTCCCTTGGGTTGCATCATCCTGTCTCACTCTATTTCGGGATTTCTCAATCTCGACACTATGCACGTTTAGGGCCTGATATTCTTCGTTGTGGGGGCCTGTCCTGGGCGCCGTAGGGTGGTTAGTAGCATCCCTCACTCTTAACAACCAAAATGTCTCCAGACACTGCCAAATGTCCCAGGGTGGGGCAGGCGGAGCAAACGCAGCCACAGTCGAGAACTACTGTTCTGTGGCTCCTGTTTCTCCAGGACTTTTTGGCAGCTAAGGCTCCCAGGGTTTGAGTCCTGATATTGTCCCTTAAAACTGGGTAGATAAACTGCATGCCTGTGCCTCTACTTCTTTATCTATACAATGGGGATAAAGAGCATCCCTGTCTTATCATGTTGTACGAGGGTTAAGTTAGTAATGCACAGAGTCTATGTGCATCAGTCTACGTGTGTAGTAGGTGGATGGATGGCGGCTGTGATGTGGTGCTGAGGGTGACTCCGTGCCAGCACTGTGCTAAGCATCTTGTAGACAGTAACCAATTTAGAAGAACTCAAAGCTCATTTCTTTTACCATCAAGAAGCTGAGACAGTCCAGCCCGTGTTGCTCCATAACTGAGCATCGGCCTATGATCCAGGAGGTCACAGGTTTATTCATTTCTTTAAATTACTAGGGTTTCCTATTTGTAGAGGTCATAAGCCTCTTGTCTGAACTCTCTCAGTGTGAGCTTGCCGTATGTTTTGTAAGGCAGGGAAGGGCATGACTCTTCCAACTCTGTGTCATAAGGTGTAAATTCCTATGTGCCTAAGTAGGAATCCAATGTCATGGTGTGGGAGACTGGCTTGCAAAAAACACTAAATATGGTGAATGACTTTCTGCTCTATGCAGTTTGGAAATCCAGCAATTGCCTGACCATCTGGAACTTCACTTGCTTCCTAAGCATACTGCATCAGGGTCTTCAGTAGATACCTTGAAGCATTAGCCCCCCCGCGCCCCACCTCCCCAACACACACACACACACACACACACCACTCTGTCCAGAACAATCCATCCATGGCCTCCCTGTCACCGGTACAGAAGGCCACAGTGACAAATAGATGCTGAAGCAGGATTTCCCCCCGCTTTCTTTTCTTTCTCCCCGCTCCCCCCACCAACCCTATTTTTCCAGCCTTGGCATAAAATGGTCAAATGATGTTCTACTGCAGAATTCAATTTCACAGTTCAGTTAGGTCCTTGATTACACTGCCAAATTCAGATTAATGTGCATTTAACTAACATGGATCAGGGGAATTCTGGCTGACAGCCAGCTGTAATCAGAGCTATTGATAGCTGTGTGGAGTTTTATGCCCTGTCCACCGCTGGTGAAATTGATTGATTAAATGAATTCATTGCTATAATTACGTTTAATTTTGATACATCACAAGCCTGTGTCTGACCCTATCCTTGGAGATATCGTGTGCATTGTGGAAGGGTAGTTTGGCAGCGCTGTTCACCGGGAATTATTTACTTCCATGTAGTACAGCCTTTTGTTTTTGTTTTTGTCCTTCTTACTTTTTGATTGGGTTTGAATAGAGCCATGAAAAAGCGCAGTTCTTTAAGAATTCATTTATATGGTATACTAAAAGGCCCCAGGAAACTAAACAATGAGTGGATGTCATTAGCCATTTCAGAGAGAAAGGAAACCAAGACTGCTTGCGCATTCTTTCAGCATTTTAAAAGGTCCCTGTAGGGAGAATTCCTTCTCGGAAGGCATCCAATTTTCAATGACAATTAGTGGCCTTGGAACAGCAGCTAGGCAGTTTAGCAGCCTGGGTGATAATTTGCCCAAATGATCCAGCCTTCTCTTAGTACATCTTGCCATATGGAAACCCCTCTCAAAAGTATGCAGACCATGGTCTCATTTCTATGAAGTTACTTTATCACAAAACTGGAGGGCTGCTCTCTTCGGAGGCATGGGGAACAGACTTCCTAGTCTCTCTTCATTGTTTTCACTCCTGCGCAGCAGATTCCCACCCCTGCTCTGGTTCCTGTGCCTTTGCAATAGGTCTTCAAAGGTAAATTACTTGCTTAGATCTTTTGGAAATGGTTTGGGGTGCGGATGGTGGGAGGTTCATTGGATTCGTTTATTAAATATCTGTACATTTGCTCACCCAAGTCCACTGCATTGTGGAATTCATCCCCACATCTCTCTCACGGTACTATAGGCCTGCTCATATGGACTCCACATATACTCCATTTTTTCTTGAATATACTACAGGTTGTAAAAAAGGTTGCATAGTTCAAGCTTTACACCTTCGCAAGTCTTTCTTACATGCACGGATGTGTGTGTATGTGCAAAACAGTATCAATGGACAAATTCATCCTTTAGGTTTCACTCACTTCCAAATATTGGATATCATGGGAAAGACTATTTAGAGCAGAACAATTAAATAATTCTAACAGTTTAAGAACCATATAAGAGCCAGGAAGCCTTGTTACAAAAGAAAGCTTGGGCTTTCTTTTTTGGAAGAGTCCATAGGAGAATGTTTGGGGATTATTGTAGCTGAACACAGCATTCTGCCCTGGCCAAAGCAGAAACGAAAGCGATAGATTATGCACATAGATGACCATTTCAGTTTGCTCTGATGATTATTCTTTTTGTATATTTTGAGCTTATTTCTCTAAGCCAAGACTGTTTTTTTTAAAACACACACACACACACACACACAAACACACACCACACAAAACACTTAGGGTCTCTTCATCCTGGGAGCACACATATGGCTTTCCTTTCCTCTCGCCGCCCCCCCCCCCCCCCCCCCACACACACACACACTGCACATTACCATTAGCTTCTTCACTCCCAAGCTGTAAGGGCCCTTCCTTTACCTCCATAACTTGTTCCCTAAGCCCATTTCTTGTATGAATTACTTATTCTACCTCTGTAATGTACCCAATAAATGTTCTCTTGCAAAACAAAACTAAACAAAAAATCAAACAACTTATTTTTTCTTACATCTCCCTCCTCCCTCCTCCATCATTTTCTGGCTCAGTTGTTGCATTCTGCTCCAGGCTTAGACATCTGGGCCCCAGTGAAACACCCTAACAGGCTTTAGCTCTGTAGTTGTCACTCCACTCTGCGCCTACCTCTGTCCTGTCCCGCTCCACTTTCTGATCATATCAAGGGCCCAGGTCCTAAAGTAGCACTGTCTGGATTTGAATTCTAACTCTACTTAGCTTTGAGAACTTTGCAGAGCTTACTTAAACCCATCGTGCCTCATTTTTCTCATCTGTGAAACTGAACAATTATGGGGTCCATCTCATTGTGTAACTTGAGGTTTAAATGCAACCATGTACATAAATTGCTTAGAACAACCCTGGCATATGGAAAGCACTCAGCAAATGTCAAGTATCATTATCATCGATAGAATTCTATCCATCCTGCAAGAATAGACTTCTTATAGAGAATTTGGTTTACAGAAGGGGCCCAATAAAACACCCCTGCATCTTACTAAAGAGGGAGTGTCCAGCCGTGAAAATACACATCAGGGAAGTGACAGCTAATGGTAGAAGTGCCAAGGCAGGAAGAAAGCAGGCCTGTGGTGTCAGTATTCCAAGCACGTGGGCCATCTAGATACCCTCCCACTGGGAGTAAAGGACTGATCTGAGCAAAAGAATGGGGTGGTGTGTGTAATCTTAGGACTATAGGGCCCCGTGCCTTGTATTACTTGGGAGCAGTTTCTCCTCCCTGAGCCTCAGTTTTGTCAACAATAACATGGGACAAATTGTCCCTGCTTGACTGTCAGAGTAAAAAGGAATGAGGTCTGCCACAAATGTGCTAGCCAGCAATACTCGCCATCATGAATCCCACATTTGGGTCATCAAGACCCAACTGAGGACATGGGTCAGCGACATGGTGGCCGCGAAAAGGGTCACTCATGCATTTCTCCTTCACAAAGTCAGCTGTTGACCCACCATCTCCTTGAATGGATGAAAGCCAGCAGGGAAGATCACATGTTCCCGCAGTCTAGACAAGCAGTCTATTGTCCTTTGATGAGTACACCTCGAGTTTGGTTCAAAAAATTGTCTCTTGTGATAGTGGTTGCTTCTCATCCATCGCTTTTTGGAGACTCCGCAGCAGGCATGAAAAACAATAGCACTGCTTTGTCTCACAGACCTCATTTCAAAGACGTTTAGCTCCCAGCAAATGACTCTGCATTCTGTCTGATAAAAAGTGTCCCATTCACGCAGGCAGGGGTCTCTTCTTTATGCCACATGCCTGCTGTTAACCTAGATCCTGACAATGCTGCTGATGCTCAGTAAAGAAGAAAGGCGGCCCAATGCAGTGTGGAGTAGTGTTTGTGATTCCTAAAGGATACAATTTCTTTATTTTTTTAAAAAAATATTTTTATTGATATATATATATATATCAATAAGAATATATATATATCAATAAGAATATATATATATATATATATATATATATATATAGAGAGAGAGAGAGAGAGAGAGAGAGAGAGGAAGGGAGAAGTGAGACAGATAGAAACATTGATGTGAGAGAAACATTGACCAGCTGTCTCCCACACACACCCTACTGGGAATCAAGCCTGCAACTTGGGCATGTGCCCCTGATCAGGAATCTAACCAGCAGCCTATTGATATACTGGCTGATGTTCGACCACTGAGCCACACTGGCCAGGCCAATTTCTTTAATTTTAATATATCTTGCCCTGGCCAGGTGGACCAGTTGATTGGAGTATTGTCCTATACACAGAAAGGTTGCCGGTTAGGTTCCCAGTCAGGACACATGCCTAGGTTTCAGGTTCAATCCCCAGCCCTGGTTGGGGCATGTGTAGGAGGCAACTGATTGATGTCTCTTTCTTCTTCTTCTTCTTCTTCTTCTTCTTCTTCTTCTTCTTCTTCTTCTTCTTCTTCTTCTTCTAAATATCAATAAATATGTCCTCAAGTGAGGCTTTAAAAACATATATATATATATATATATATATATATATATATTATAAGTTATCCAGACTCATGGGGAATGAATTCACTTTTGCTTAAAGTAGAGGAAGAAATCTCCCAAGGAGACACTAGAAGATGGTGGCACTTGATGGTTCCCAGGACAGCTTTTCAAAATAAAAGTAATACACCCCTCTTCTGTTCACACACTTGCCTGTGACTAGCCTGGGCTTGGCTAATCGCAAGCTTAGTTTATAGAAAGAACCCAATTTTTTATTTTATACTGAAATTTTATTCCCCCTACAGTCATCACATATATGCACCAGTTTTCCTTGTGTATGGCCAAACTCCAGGGACTTAGAAAAAAATCAGCTTGCTTTTGAATATAGCATTTTAATTGTAATATGATATTTCATATATTGTAATTAAAGGAACCTCTGTGATTGTTTTGAGGGTTAATGTATAAGAATATATATCACTAGTACCTTGTACAGCTTCAATAAGTGCTAGCTATTTTATTAATATTGTAATTACTATTTACTTTTTCTTTCATTCCCACTGCTGTGCTGAGCACTTTATATAATACCACCACCTAGAATATATTGATGTGTATTCAATACTTCAGAGTTCACAGTGACCTACGGAAGTAGGAATTACTCTTATTACTACCATCTTACAGATGAGAAAACTGAAGTACAGGGAATTTAAATAACTTGCATAATGTCACACAACTTCTAAATGGCAGATAAAAGATTTCGAGCCCAGGGTGTGTTTTCTTAAACACTCGGATGCTCTAGGTTGCCCCAGTTAAGCCTCATAAAAGCCCTGTGAGGGAGATATTATGATCCCCATTTTACAAATGAGGAAACTGAGGCTCAGAGGGGGTAAGTGATTTGACTAAAGCCATCAGAGTCAGAATTCAGCCCTAACATGTATGTCCCTTAAAAGCATGTGTTCTCTCTGCTCTGCAGTCAGGACAGGACATGGCTTAGCAGCTCCCTGGTCGCTGCTGCTGGGTGGGAGGCTGTCTGAGAGCGGGACTCACCTGCGAGGGTGTTCTCCAGGCCGGGAAGGCTGCACTACCAGCTGTGCAGCAGGGCGGTACTGTCGTGTGGGGTCATGAACAGGAGAACTGAGAATGGTGCCATGGTAGCAATTTTTAAAAATATATTTTTATTGGTTTCAGAGAAGAAAGGAGAGGGAGAGAGATATAGAAACATCAATGATGAGAGAGAATCATTGATTGCCTGCCTCCTACACACCCCAGACTGGGGATCGAGCCCGCAACCTGGGCATGTGCCCTGACTAGGAATTGAGCTGTGACTTCCTGGTTCACAGGTTGACGCTTAAACCCTGAGCCATGCCAGCCAGGCCATGGTAGAAATTTTAAGGATCCCACTGTGTGCAGATCTTGCTCCCTGATTTGTGGAATAAGCTTCTAGTCATGCTGTGTGATGGCACAGGAGCTTGGGACATCAGCCTTTCTCCAGATGACCACCATGCTACCAGATCCAGTGAGCAACATGCCCCAGTCTACTTGACTTCTCAGTAGCAGTCAACATGCTTCATTACTCTTTTCTTCTCAAAATACTTCCCTCCCTTGGCTCCAGGGCACCCTAGTCCCTTACTTTCTTTCCTATATCACTGGCCAATCCTTCTCCTGATCTTTCTGGTCTCTAAACATTGGAGTCCTTGGACCTTCTCTTACACATTCAACATCATGGCTTGTAATGCCAACTAAATACTGATCAGATTCATGTCTTTAGTGGCAATGCTTTTCTGGACGCAGGCATGTCTACATCACCTAAGTGACATCTCCACATAGATGCTTACTTAATAACTCTCTCAAACTTAACATGATCCTAACAGAACTCTGTTTCCCTCCATGTATTCGGTATCTATTGCTGTGTAACAAACTATCCCCAAATGTAATGGCTTAAAGCAATAATAAGCTCTTCTTATTTCACATACTCTTTGTGCACCAGGTCACCATGGCTAGGTTAGCTGGGTGATTTTGTCCTGAGGTTGGAATCAAGATGTCAACCAGGGCTGCAGTCACCTGAGGATTGACTGGAGCTGGAGGATCACTTCCAAGATGACTCACATGGCTGCTGGCAGGAGGCCTCAGTCTACCTGGTTCTTGGCAGGAGACTTTGCCACTTAGACCTCTCTATAGGATTCTTGAGTGTTCTCATGACATGCCAGCTAGAGAAAGCCAGAGCAAGTGACCCAAGAGAAAAGGTCAAGACACCATGTGACTTTTTTGGCCTCAGAAGGCACTTACTATCATTCCCATCATATTCTGGGATGATACCAGGATATAAATGTCAGGAGAGAAAGAACAAAGTAGGTGGGATCTCAATGCCAGATATCAAACTGTATTACAAAGCCACTGTTCTCAAAACTGCCTGGTACTGGCACAAGAACAGACATATAGACCAGTGGAATAGAATAGAGAGTCCAGAAATTAGCCCGAACCAATATGCTCAATTAATTTTTGACAAAGGAGGCATGAACATACAATGGAGCCAAGATAGTCTCTTCAATAAATGGTGTTGGGAAAATTGGACAGATATATGCAAGAAAATGAAACTAGACCACCAACTTACACCATACACAAGAATAAACTCAAAATGGATAAAGGACTTAAATGTACGACAGGAAACCATAAAAATTCTAGAAGAATACAAAGGCAACAAAATCTCAGACATATGCCAAAACAATTTCTTCACTGATACAGCTCCTAGGGCAGTTGAAACTAAAGAGAAACTGAACAAATGGGACTACATCAAAATAAAAAGCTTCTGCACAGCAAAAGAAACCATCAACAAAACAACAAGAAAACCCACCTCTTGGGAAAACATATTTGCCAACGTCATATCTGATAAGGGCCTAATCTCCAAAATTTATAGGGAACTCATACAACTTAACAAAAAGAAGATAAACAATCCAATCAAAAAATGGGCAAAGGATCTAAATAGACACCTTTCAAAAGAGGACATTCAGAAAGCCAAGAGGCATATGAAAACATGCTCAAAGTCACTAATCATCCGAGAGATGCAAATCAAAACAACAATGAGGTACCATCTCACACCTGTCAGAATGGCCATCATCAACAAATCAACAAACGACAAGTGCTGGAGAGGATGTGGAGAAAAAGGAACACTTGTGCACTGCTGGTGGGAATGCAGACTGGTGCAGCCACTATGGAAGGCAGTATGGAGGTTCCTCAAAAAATTGGAAATGGAACTCCCATTTGACCCTGTGATCCCACTACTAGGAATATATCCCAAGAAACCAGAAACACCTATCAGAAAGGATATATGTAACCAGATGTTCATAGCAGCACAATTCACCATAGCTAAGATGTGGAAACAGCCTAAGTGCCCATCAGTAGATGAATGGATTAGAAAACTTTGGTACATCTACACGATGGAATACTATGCTGCTGTTAAAAAGAAGGAACTCCTACCATTTGCAACATCATGGATGGAACTGGAGAGCATTATGCTAAGTGAAACAAGCCAGTCAATGAAGGAAAAATACCACATGATCTCACTCATTCATGGATAATAAAGAACATTACAAACTTTTGAACAATAATAGATACAGAGGCAGAGCTGCCTCAAACTGATTGTCAAACTGCAGTGGGAAGGCCAGAGAGAGTTGGGGGGCAGGAGGGAGGGGAGTAAGAGATCAACCGAAGGACTTGTATGCATGCATATAAGCATAACTAATGGACATAAGACACTGGGGGGTAAGGGAGGGTAGGGGTTTGTCAAGGGCGGGGGGGGAAAAAAAAGGACACTTATGTAATACCCTTTGTAAAACTTTAATCGAAAAATAAAAAAAAAATAAAAAAAAAATGTCAGGAGACAGGGGACATTGGGAGCCACCATGGAGACTGATTACCACACCCCAAAACCTACTCCTGTTCCTGTGCTTCTCAAATCATTAAATGGACTGTTGTTCAGGCCAAAGTCCTGGGAGTCATCTCTAATTCTTTTCTTACAGATTCTAATTCAATCCATAGCAACTCCTGTCAGCTCTATCTTCAGACCTACCCTGGATCCCACCTCTCTTCACCCCTTCTACAGAACCCACCCTAATCTCAGCCCACATTGACTAGCTTACTGCAGTCAATTGCTATCCTCATTTTCACTCCTACCACCAAAGTCTCTTCTCCAGCATCCGGAGTCAAGATCATGTTGCTCCTTTCTGCTCTGCAACCTCCAGTGGCTCCCACCTAGCTCAGAAAATTGGCCAGCATCCTTTCCATGGTCTTCTGGCTCTTGGCTACTTCTCTGTTCATTCTTCCAAACTGTCTCCCTCTCCACTCCAGGAGAGCCTCCATGTTGTTCCTCAAGACTATATGTGCCTCAGAGATCCTACTTGTGCTCCTCCTTCTGGCTGGATCGTGCCCTCCCCACACATTCATGGGGCTTGTTCCTTCACTTCAACCAGTTTCTGCTTGAATGGCACCCCCTCAGAGCAGAAAGCACTTTCCTGTCCAATATGGCACCTCGTTCCTCTCAACCCCCTCACTCTGCTTTATTTTTCTTCATTTCACTTATCACTACTGGACCACATACTGTCTATGTATTGGTTTACTTATTTATCATCTGTCTCCTTCTCTAGAATATAAGCTCCAGGAGAGCAGAAATACCATGCATTTTTATTATAACTGGACCTTCTCAATGTACCTGCAATAATGCCTAGCACATCATAGTTGCTAGAATAAATGAATCAATGAATGGAATGACTGGGAGCAATTAATCCATCTAGAAGAGTGTCACCCAATAGAACTTCCTGCAGTGATGGAAATCTCTACCTGTGCTGCTGATGCAGTGACTGTTAAAAAATGCTTAAAATGTAGCTAATATGACTAAGGAATTGAAGTTTTATCTTAATTTCATTTCATTTATATTGATTTTAATTAAATAGCCACATGTGGTCAGTAGACACCATATTAAAGTAGACCTAGATCTTTGGGGTGGATGGGGTGAGGAGGTATGTAAATGTTATTCCATGTACATCCCAGTAGAGTGGTGGAGACTTTCTGAGGCACTGTGTTAAGAAGGAGCCTGAGGTCCCATCAACAAACCTTTGAGCATCTTCTATGTATCTGGCACTGTGTTGTCACCAGGATCTTACAGAAAGAGTTCATTGATCAATAGCACTTTCTGCCCTGAGCAATGAGGTGATCACAGTATGATGTTGTATATTTCCCATCCCTCATCTCAATCACTCCAGGGGTGACTAGAGCTCCTTCTGATACCTGAAACAGGGTGATTGCTGGAACCTATACTTAGTGTCAGACAAGCCTCTCTCTGGCTTTCCCTACCCCTGCTGTGTCTGTCCTCCCCATTCTCCTGCAAATTCCCTTAATCCACTCTTCAAATCAGACTGGAATGTTCTTTGCTGGTGTCTCTTTGAGGGCTGACCAAATTTCTCTTTCACGCACAACTCCCTGCAAACCTTGGTTATTCTCAACTCTATTGTACTTATTTAGTGAGAACATTGCATATGTTTAGCTTAATGCTATACACTAGCCTCCCTTATCCATGGTTTTACTTTCTGTGGTTTCAGTTGTCAACCGCTGCCTGAAAATATTTAATGGAAAATTCCAGAGGTAAACAACTTGTAAGTTTTAAATTGAACACTATTCTGAGTAGTATGATGAAATCTCATGCCATCCCACTCTGTCCCACCAGGGACATGAATCATCTCTCTGTCCAGTGTCTCCAGGCTGTATATTCCACCACTCCCATTCGTCACTTATAGTAGCTGTCCTGGTTATCAGATCAACTGTCTCAATATCACAGTACTTATGTTCAAGTAACCTTTACTTTACTTAATAAGGAAGCCAATGTGCAGGAGTAGTGATGCTGCAGTTTGAATATACCAAAGAGAAGCTGTAAAATGTTTTTTTTTTAAAGTAAAATGGTATGTATGTATAGGAGAAAACAGTAAATGCTGTGTTCTGTACTCTCCAGGGCTTTAAGCATGTATCCTTGGAATGTGAGGGGAGACTACAATATAAAAGCTTTCAGTAAGGAGCCATGTTTTCCCTTTTATATACATGCTGGGTTATGTATGTGAATAGTATATAGTACCCTTCAGTATGGGAATTCAGGAAGGGGTGTGTGTGTGTGTGTGTGTGTGTGTGTGTGTGTACAGAGAGAGATTTTAAGGGATTGGTTTACAGTATTGTGGGGGCTGGAAAGTCTATCTTGTTGACTGGTTGGTAGGCTAGAAATTCTGGGGGGAATTGATGTAGTTTTGGGTCCAAGGGTCATCTAGATCAAAAAATCCCTCCTCTTTGGGTGACCTCAACCTTTTCTCTTAAAGCCTTCAGTTGATCAGATGCAGCCCATCCACTTAAGGAGAGTAATCTGTTTTACTCAGTCTACTGATTTAAATGTTAATCACATCTTAGATTACCTTTACTGTAACATTGAGGCTGGTGTTTGACCAAGCAGCTGGGTACTATAGCCTAGCCAAGCTCAAACATAAAATTAACCAACATACTTTTTATAAAACTTGGTTATAAACATTCATCTTTTATTGGTATTTTCCTCTCTCCTGTCTCACTTCGTAACGCCAGAGGTTTACTCGCTACTTGCATTCAAATCCAGTCCTCACAGTCTGCTTCCGGGGAATTTGATAGGGAAAGGGAAAGAAAGAGGCTGGATGGGGAGAGTGGAAGTCAGATAAAAGGTGGGAGCAGGGATGACCGGGGCCTTGAAAGGTAAGCCTCACCCATGACCAGGTGTGCAGTGGCGCTCTTCATTCAGACCAGCCGTGTGTTAGCTCCCTAACCAACTGGTTGTGGTGTTCAGATGTAACAGGCGGATATTCTCCATCCCTGTCTGTCTCCCCAGGTGGATTACGATCGAGCACAGATGGTTCTCAGCCCTCCACTGTCAGGGTCCGACACCTACCCCAGGGGCCCCGCCAAACTACCTCAAAGTCAAAGCAAAGCAGGCTATTCCTCAAGCAGCCACCAGTACCCATCTGGGTACCACAAAGCCACCCTGTACCACCACCCCTCCCTACAGACCAGCTCACAGTACATCTCCACCGCTTCTTACCTGAGCTCTCTCAGCATCTCATCCAGCACCTACCCCCCACCCAGCTGGGGCTCCTCCTCAGACCAGCAGCCCTCTAGGGTGTCCCACGAACAGTTTCGGGCTGCCCTGCAGCTGGTGGTCAGCCCAGGAGACCCCAGGGAGTACTTGGACAACTTTATCAAAATCGGGGAAGGGTCGACCGGCATCGTGTGCATCGCCACAGAGAAACACACAGGGAAACAAGTTGCAGTGAAGAAAATGGACCTTCGAAAGCAGCAGAGGCGAGAGCTGCTTTTTAATGAGGTAGATGGCATGTCCAGATCATCCTTTCTCACTTACATAACACTTATTTCCCATTTCAAAAATAGTACATGTACATGTTAGGACATTAGCAAACAGTGAAAATATAAACTAAAATAATAACGTCCCCCATAATCCTTCCCTCTGGTCTCTTTCTATGCACGTATGGCTGCTACCTTTAGGAGGTACTTCATGTGTATAAGCCACTGTGCCAAGCATTGATCTGGTGTGATTCTTCCAACTCTGTGAAACAGAAAGATGTCATCACCATAGCAACAAGGAGATCTGGACTCGCATTAGTTAAATGGCTAGCCCACAGTCATACAGCAGCAGGCTGATGTCAGATTCTAAAGCCTCATGCTACTCTATGTAGGTAGATATATACTGAGTGGCCAGATTATTATGACCACCTCATCAGTACAATGAAGTGAATTAGTTATGCAAATAATAATAATAATAATAATAAAACCTTGAGAGTATTTGCTTAGGAAGTTTTCAATATTCAGTAATTTTGGAAGTGTCAATGAAGTACTGATGGGGTGGTCATAATAATCTGGCCACTCAGTGTATATTTTACATTCCATATCCTTTGTAGCCAATTTTTTTTACATCACAAGAAACAAAGGTGAGTTTAACAATGGACTAACTATCACTCTTTAGGAACTTTAAAATGTTTTTTCCTAACTGTAGCGATAATGATTTTTTCCTGTAGAATATACAGAAAATATATTTTTAAAAGCCTCATAATTCTACAACCAATAAATATTCCATAATATTTTAGTATTTTCTTTCTATATTTTTTCTACTTAGGGAAGTAGTATATCATTTCCAGAGAGTTTGTACCAATTTGGACCTTACCAATAATCCTGTTTTACCCTCACTAGCATTGGATGCTATCTTGTTATCTCTGTTAATCTGATAGACATGAATAAATCTTACTGCTTTAATTAACATGTTATTACTAGTGAAGCTGAATCTATTTTTAAATGTTTACAGTTCATATTTATATTTTTATATTGACTTGTATGGCCTTTGCACCATTTTCAATTAGAGTGGTAGCACTTGTCCTATTGATTTGTAAGAAATCTTGATACATTAAGAAATTAACCATTTCTATCTATTTGTTGCACCTATTTTTTCACTTTCTTAGATTATCTTTTAAACTTGCTTATCACTTAAGAGCTCCCAAATGTACATAGGAAGGAAAAATGAGCACTTGTGTCCAGGGACAAAACATTTTGGAATGTTTAATGATTTTATAGGGGGTCTTGAAGAGAGAGATGAGCTTTTGTAGATGAGAAATCTAAGTCTTAAAGATATCAAGTCAGGATTCCAATGTTAGATAACATGTCCATCTTTAGCAAAGAATGTAACACCTACATATAGCTCTCAGAACAATAAACAGACACTGTAAACATGCAATCAGCTGCGACTTTGGAGTCTTCGGTGGCTCATGTGAAGCCACCAGCGCCCCACAGATCTCCAGCTCCCAAGGTGTCCATTTCCTTCCCATGCTCTGAACCTCGCAGACAGCATCAGGTGAGTCGGCTTCACCTTTTTCCCAGTCCACATTCCTAATTTTTGCAATGTATTTCTTGCAATGCAGGAACAGACAGGGCAAATATAATTTCATATAAACAACTCTATAATTCATTATTCAATGCTAATTCCAAAAATGTCACCAGAAGCAGCCACAGGGCAGTGATTCCTGGAAGCTTTCTCCAGCAAACAGACTCTAGTTAGCCTTTTGATGCCTGGGCCATATTTGTTTTTACCTTCAAGATCCATCCTCTATATTCAGCCCAAACCTCTCTCAAATTCAACCCAGACCTTCTCCCAAGAAGTGAAGTTTGGCCCAGCTGGTGTGGCTCAGTGGTTGAGTGTGGACCTATGAACTAAGAGGTCATGGTTCCCAGTCAGGGCACATGCCGAGGTTGTGGGCTCAATCCCCAGTAGAGGACATGCAAGAGGCAGCCGATCAATGATTCTCATCATTGATATTCCTCTCTCTCCCTTCCTCTCTGAAATCAATCAAAATATATTTTTAAAAAATTTTTAAGTTGTTATCACATGGCCCCACCCCTAGTAACTGTTTACTTCATTCACTTGTGAGACTCACCATTTACTCACTTAGCCATGAGTTAACCAACCATAGAATATGGATGGTGCCTTCCAAAGGAGATCCTTAGGGATATCTTACCACATCCCCCCAGAACAGGCAGCTCAGCCCCCTCTGTGGATGCAACCTTTGTCCTGGTTCTGCCTATTCTCACTCCTTATTCTCCCCAACCGCCCCACCAATGCCTGGTTGACTTGCCATTTTCTCTAAATTTGCTGACTTGATTGCCTTTATTTCTAATAGCAACTCTCAATCTATTGTACTCACAGCACAAATGTCACCCCAAGCGAACAGGAAGCCACATTTCACTGTCACAAGTCAAAAAGTCTCTTTCCATTTGCCCAGGTTGTGATAATGCGGGATTACCACCATGACAATGTGGTTGACATGTACAACAGCTATCTTGTCAGTGACGAGCTCTGGGTGGTCATGGAATTTCTAGAAGGTGGTGCCTTGACAGACATTGTCACTCATACCAGGTAAGTTTTTTTTATTATTATTATCCAGGCAAACAATGCAAGATATTTGTTATTCTCCTCCAGGGTGAAGCCACAATGACTATCCTATGAACTATTCATAAATTTTAAGCACTTTGCAGGCAAGGTCATGACTTCCCTCTTCCTCTGTATTCCCTAGGTGCCTATTATAATATCCTGTATATATAGTTCATTCATTCAATTAACACTCTCCTTTCCCTCCAGAAGTTCATTAATACCCATTGATTTTAAAAATCACCAAGCTGCTGAGAATGAAGTTTTGGTGACTAATAGAATTTTCCATTTCTACATAGATATCTAAAACTAAGTTCCATTGTCCTGAGTTGCCATGCCATTGCTAGGTGTTGATACACCAAGCGTACCTGGAGAAGGAAGGGGAGGTGGGAGATCAAAGTTTTATGTCATAATAGCAAACCTATATAACACAGAAAAATTCTTCAATTCTGTTTTTAAAGTGTCTTGCAAGTAGTTAATTACCATTGTAATTACCTGCTATGTACTTCCCTGATATGACAGTTGTGGTCATTTCATCAAGTGTTTATTCATCATTTTAATGTATCGGGCTGTTTCCGATATGCTGGTATACAAAAGACACAAATAAGGCTGAGAACCATTCCCTCAAGGAAGTCACAGATTAGAAACAAATACTTTACTACCTGTGCAGAATTAGAAAGATGTTTGTAGACAGCATAGAAGAATTCCTGAATGTCTCTATCAGGGAGTATCAAGAAAGATTTCTAAAAAAAGTGGGGGGGGGGATATCTGAGATGGGTTTTGAGAGATAAACAGTTCACTTAGACAGAAAGTGGGAGAAAAAGGACATTGGAGTCAGAGGAAAGAGTATATGCTAAGGCAGTGCTTCTCAAATTTTAATATGCAAACCACCTGTGGATCTTACTAAAAGACAGACCCTGATTCAGTGTGGAGAGAAGGAATGCTCTGCATTCTATAAAGCTCCCAGGTGATGCCCAAGCTGTTCATTCATGGACCACATTTGGAGAAGCAATGTTCTAAGGAACAGATAAAAAATGTTACATTTGGGAAACTTTAAGTTTAGTCTTGCTGGTACGTAAAGTGCCAAAGAGTTAAGAGGATAGTCATGAAGGAGAGGCATTGGATATAAGCTAATTTCACTGAAATGGCGCCCAAATCATTAGTGAATCCAGATGAAAAACAATAGGGGGAATGCAAACAAGCATTGGGAAACCCTGTGAAGAAAATATATGCTACTGTTTCGCCATTAAAATGAGGCAAAATTTCGATCATGATGTCTGCAGTTCTCTGGCTGCAGTAGACCATCTCAAAACCAAAGGACACTGAAGTTTTTCCACCAACATTTCAGTGGGAGGACTCTGCAGTATAGCCATTGACATGCCCCCCCTGCAAAATACATAAGATCATCTTAATTTGCAGAAACAAATATACTGAAGAGTCCTAAGAACAAGACAAATGTGACTTACATATAAAACAACTAGAGGCCCAGTGCACGAAATTAGTGTAGGGGGAGGGGTGGGGAGGGGCGAGGAAAGGGGTCCATCAACCCAGATTGTGAGAGGGGACATGCCAGGTAAAGGGACCCCACCAGTGCACTAGTGCACAGTCGGGGCCAGGGAGGGACATGGGAGGTTGGCCAGCCAGGGAGGGACTGTGGGAGGGCTCCGGGGTGTGTCTGGTCCATCTGGCTCAGTCCCGATGGCCGGACCCAGCATCAAGCTAACCTACTGGTCAGAGCGTCTGCCCCCTGATGGTCAGTGCACATCATAGCGACTGATCAACCAGTTGACTGTCTGCCCATGGTGGTTAGTGCAGGTCATAGCAAGCAGTTGAGCGGCCTTAGCACTTCATTAGCATATTACGTTTTGATTGATTGAATAGCTGACCAAACAACTGGACACTTAGCATATTAGGCTTTTATTAAATAGGATTAATAAAAAATATATCTAAAAGAGAGGCTTTCTTTCTTGCCCTAGGGATAGTCCGATGGTGATCCATGTCTCTAGAGTTCTCCCTTGGTCAAGGTTCTTTTCAATCCCTATTTTGTATCAAATGAAAAAACTCAGATACATTCTGTCAAGAAAGTCCCAGGTTAGAAATAACTACCTCATAACACCTGTGCAATCTCCTCTGAAACCAGACACCTTCTTCAGAGGGGGGCAGCCATGATATGTAAGAGCACAGGTCTGGTGCTGTACTTGCCTTTCTCATTCCCATGGCCCATGTATTACAGGATCATTCATTCACACTCAGTTATTAGTAACTAACTTAGCAGGTCCAATGTCCTTGACAGAAGGACCTGGAGCATAAGAAACCTCCAGTTCCAGGAGGAAGATGAGGGAGGGCTAGTGAGAGGCAGGGCGAGTCTCAGAGATCCAAAGGCCACTTTGCCTGAGTCCAGCCTTGGTGAAAACCATGGTTGTTCCCATTTCCAAGGTAAGTAAAAATAGACCCGAGGATATTAAAGGACTTGCTCAAGGTCACCTAGCAGATACAGCTGGAACCTTGGTTCTATTCAGTGCACTCCCTCTGAAGGACCCAAGAGGTTTGGCAATACCTAAGGAATTACCTAGAGGTGTCCAAGGTTGTGCATTTGCAGTCATGACCCAGAAGCCAGCAAATGGAGGTCTCTTGCCCTTGGCTTATATTTGGTCCCTGGCATCCTGGTACCCAGCCTTAGGTTCTGCAAATCAGATGCCAATGACTTCATTTTCTTTGCCTATAGGTTTTCCAGGCATGGGCTGATTTACTAGAACTCAAGAGAGCTGCCTCTTTTGATCATGTCAAGGATGTTCTTAAATCTGTCCTTGTTCCTTAAATGTTGTTTCCTTTCTAGAATGAATGAAGAACAGATAGCTACTGTGTGTCTGTCGGTTCTGAGAGCTCTCTCCTACCTTCACAACCAAGGAGTGATTCACAGGGACATAAAGAGTGACTCCATCCTCCTGACAAGCGATGGACGGGTAAGATCTTCCTGTTTGGCCCCGCCATGCTTTGCCTTGTCACTTTGTCTGTCTTAGGTATTGTTCTCCTATGAACACTTCTTATAACACTAATTTTTTAGTCACAAGTCGCCCACTGCCCTTCCCAGAAGGCTTACAAAAAGGAAATTACCATCCTCTGTGTCATCCTGTTAGTCAGAATTACCTGTGACTTGAATTTGATGGATAATTTTTCACCTTAACAATGAGTGTAGGCAGTAATAGAAACTATAGAATTTTTTTTCCATGCTCCTGTTTTTGTTGGCGGAGACCTTTTCTAGGGCTTTGTCCACCCTATTTAGTGACTATGCGTATCTGCAGTATCCATCAGAATTCCTGCAAGAAACAGATGTCAAACTGCAGTGGACAATTTGAGGAGCGTTTAATAAGGTGTGGGCAGATGCAGAAAAGTGAGGGATGAGAAAAGCGCATGAGGATTAGTGTGGTGCTCAAGAATGGAGCGCCACTCTTATCGGAAGGGGTGAGGTGGGAACTGGTTACGAGAACCTGGAAATAGAGGTTGTTGTGTGAAGAGGGATGCATGGCAGGAGTCTGATCTTTGGTGGAAGCCAGACCACAGGGAACCTGCAGGATGGGAGCTGGTGTATAAGGACCCCAACCTCCCTCTGTTCCTAATGTTCAGTCTCCTGTTGGTGCTACCTATTGGCAAAAGCAAATCAGAGGTCATCCATGCAGTCAACACAGGTTGGCCTCCCAGGGCTCAGAGAAGGTAGGAGAATAGATCTAGAAGGAAACATGGAAGATAATTCATCACACTAGCATCTCTCCAGCCCCAGATTTCTGCATTTCTCATCACTGCAACCTACTCAAGGGATGCTAATGAAACTCATCAGCTCACCATGGTACAAATGAACACAGAATTCCACAGCCAAGAAAAGAATGAGTTGATATTCCAATGAAGGCTAAAATGGAAGAGTTTCGAAGTATAGATTTTCACTATTTAGGTCCTTTTAACCTCCCTGAAACTTCCACCAGAGGTAATAGTTCTGGGATGAATGCAGCCAGCTGTCCTTTAATGACCTGTCTGTTACAACCCAGCAAGCTCAGCCATGTGAAAAACATTCATGTCACATGAGAATTTGCCCATGAATGGTCAGAGGGCAGCCAGAAGAAAATGCCCAAGCACTTTGGTTTTCTTGTAAAAAGATTGTCAATTTTATTGCAGAAAATTCTTATATATATAAATATATATATATATATGAATTTTGTTCATACATATAAATAAAATATATATATTACAGTTGTATGTGATACAGTTTATTCTGGTATTACTTATTAATTATTGTATTATTTTCCAAATGAACAGCTGTAATAATGTGTGTGTGTGTGTATGTGTGTATACACACACATAAATGTATATATAATTGCAAACTTTGGATTATGTTTAATGGGCAGTTTAAAATTCTGCTTTTGCATTGCTTTAATTAAAAAAAAATTTGTTAAAGAGAGTATATAGCAGTCAGCTTTTGGTACATAACAAATTACAGTTTAGTGGCCTAAAACAACAACTATATATTTGCTCATAATTCCAAGTCAGCCTATGAGCTGACCTCAGCTGGGACAGCTCATCTCTGCACCATGTGAGAGCATCAGCTGAGCTCACTTTTTATTTGTGATCAGTCTGCAGTTGACGGCCTCACTCATTTGTCTGGCACTTGGCTGGTACTCAGCCAGGGCAGTGGAGGTAACGGCTTGGCATCACTCATCTCTCAGTAGACTAGGCCAGGCCTATTCATGTGCTGCCTGTGGCAAGGTTCCCAAGAGCAGCAAGACAGCCAGGCCCCAATGCACACACGAGTTTGAACCCTCTACTTGCATCATGTTTGCTAATGTCTCTTTAGTCAGAGTAAGTCACACAGTCAAGCCTAGATGTAAGGGTTGGGAGCTGTTCAATGCCATTAGCCCTTAGAGAAATGCAAATTAAAACTACAAGATACCACTACACATTTATCAAAATGGCTAAAATAAAAATAGTGATAACCCCGCTTACTTATACATGGCTGGTGGGAATGTAAAATGGTACAGCCACTCTCAAAAACAATTGGCATTACCTTTCAAAACTAACAGTGGACTTATCATGTGACATACCCTTCAGAGCAATGTAAACTTATTTCTTCACATAAACTTGCACACAAATGTTTACAGCATTTTTATTCAAAATAACCCCCACCAAGAGACTGCCCAAATGTCCTTGAAAGGGTGAATGGTTAAACAGACTGTAGTATATCTGTACTATAGAATACCACTCAGCAAAAAAAAAAAAAAGGAATGAGTAAGTGGATACTTGATGAACCTCAAGGAAATTATACTGAGTGGGGGAAAAAAAGCCAATCTAAAGGATACACACTGCATAATTTCATTTATGTAACCTTTGTGAAATAACATAATCATAGAAATGTACATCAAATTAGCAGTTGCCAGGGTTTAGGGATTAGGAGTATGTGACTCTACAGTGGCCGCACCAGGGAGTCTTATGGTTTTGGTACAGTTGGATACTTGATTGTAGTCATGATTATGCAAGGCTGCAATGTAATAAAATTACAGAATATATAAACACATACATATTCTAAATACACTCATGAGTTCAGATATAATTGATGAAATCTGAATAAGCTCTAGGGACTGTACCAACATCAATTTATTGGTGTTGATATTGAACTATCTATAATAATAAAAGCATAATATGCTAATTAGAATGGATGTCCTTCCGGATGACCTTCCAGATGAAGCCAGGGCTGCGAGGGAAAGCCAGGGCTGCGAGGGAAAGCCAGGTCTCGGGTGCCAGAGGGAATCTGGTGCCAGCAGCCAGGGGAAGGAAGGCCTACTTTTGCACGAATTTCATGCATCGGGCCTCTAGTAGTTGTATAAGATACTAACATTAGGGAGGGTTGGGTGCACATTTCTTTGCTACCTTCTAATGATCCTATATAATAAGGAGGTAATATACAAATTGACCATCACTCCAAACACAAGATGACCACCCCCATGGGGCCATAAGATGGCCTGCAGGGGAGGGCAGTTGTGGGCAACCAGGCCTGCAGGGGAGGAAAGTTAGGGGTGACCAAGCCTGCAGGGGAAGGCAGTTGGGGGTGATCAGGCCGGCAGGGGAGGGCAGTTGGGGGTGACCAGGCCAGAAGGGGAGGGCAGTTGGGGGAAACCAGGCTTGCAGGGGAGGGCAGTTAGGAGTGACCAAGCCTGCAGGGAAGGGCAGTTAGTGGCGACCAGGCCAGCAAGGGAGGGCAGTTAGGGGTGATCAGGCAGGCAGAGGAGAAGTTAAGCATCGGTCAGGCTTGCAGGGGAGTGTTTAGGGGGTGATCAGGCTGGTAGGAAGAAGCGGTTAGGGACAATCAAGCAGGCAGGCAGGCAAGTGGTTGGGAGCCAGCAGTCCTGGATTGTGAGAGTGATGTCTGCCTGCCCCGACAAGGATCGGGCCTAAATGGGCAATCAGACATCCCTCAAGGGGTCCCAGATTAGAGAGGGTACAGGCTGGGCTGAGGAACACCCCTCCCCCCCTCCAGTGCATGAATTTCGTGCACCGGGCCTCTATTTTCAAAATAAATAAATAAATAAAGACAGTGAAATTATTCAGAAATAAAAGGATAAATTCTTTTTAGCCTCTTCAAAGATCTGAAGGGAAATTATTTGCTATCAACTGAAAGTAAATCATTCACTATTTTTCCATGGCAGAAATAATATCTAGTGAATTACTACTTTGTCTTAAGCAACGGGAATGTGGTGTTTGGGGTTTGAAGGGGGAAATAAATAGCATGTCACAGAGTGGTTGCAAGAGTTACATGAAGTAATTTGTGTAAAACCATCAGAAGTAAGGGTGAGGGCAGTCCCCACCCCACCCTTGCAATTAAGCGTTGAGTAAATTCATCCATAATCTGCCCTTGGCTGGGGGCTTGCATTTGAGAGATGATACTCAGGGGCCACTAGACAGTGAGTGATTAACTTTTATCAAATTCATTGGCTGGAATGAAATTCAAACCTATCAAGCCCAGTGCACCTATTGAAAAGGGACACACACAAGTGATCTTTATGGTCTTTTTTTTTTTTTTAACTATGAATTGATTGCCACAATTTAAAAATTGGGAGGTTTCCTATGAAATTTCAGATTCCTGTCTTCCCTACAAACAAAGTATCTGACAACAGAGCCTGAATTCCCACGTGGCGATGATGGAGGTGGCGTGATGAGGGTGAGTGGCACTTGAAGCAGACACTGCGGGTCCCCCACCCATGACTTCCTATGTCAGTGCTCACTAGCTCCACCTCCAAATGCCACCACCTGCATCTCTTTCCCTGACCACCATTATTGCTTTTCTAGCTCAAAGCAGGCTGGAAATTCCAGGGAATTAACATCAACACTCCCAGGAACAGCCCAGACACGGATGATGGGAGTTGGTGTGTAAAAACCACAGGCCTTGCCTTTGGATGGAATAGCTCTGAGGCACATGTCCTCCACCATCTCCCAGACTTCCTCAGCAGGATTGAGATTTAATTCACACTGTGGTAACTTGCTTGGTAATGACTTAACCCTTGACTGACTGCCTTCCCTTCCCTGCTGTACTTCTCCATTTCACCACTAGTGTCCCCTGTACCTCCCCAGCACTGAAACCTTGACTTGGGGTGTGTTTTGCAGGAACCCAAACTAACATAATGTCCAGAGACAATGCACCATGTCTGCGCGCTCTCTCCCATAGGATTTGAAGGGAGGGTAAGGGATAGGTAAGGGGCATAGACTGGCAACCAGCGCTTTATGACTGCCCCACGCCTCTTTACTATGCCCCTGATAATCAGCTGGAAGTCAGTGTCTCTTTACCAAGGCTGTGTACCCCTGTTGTCCACTGTCTCCACATGGGCCATTTAATTCATTGATATTATTTTCCTGGCTCCCTTAGACATTTGAGTTTTTTGTTTCTCAAATAACTAGAATTGTATAATTAGAAGAAGACCTGATGGTTATTTCCCAAATGATCTTCTTAAAGAGATTTGGTCATGTTAAATCACTTTTTTTTTTACAAAAAAAAAAATACATTTATTCTGTATTTTAACTTGCATCTATCATAATTACTAGTGTTCCTTATTTGTGTAGATACAAGTTACTGTCTAGTGTCCTTCCATCCTGAAAAGCTCATCTAGTATATCATGTAGGGCTGGTTGTGTAGTAACAAATTAAATGCATTCTTTTCCAATAATCTGAGATACACCCAACCTCTGGCTGTGCCACTTCCCCGCCACTCCACAGAGGTTACTTTTCCTAATACAGGAAGCACAGCAGGCGAAGTCAGGAGCTCGGGTTTGAGTCTCGCTCTAATACTGTTGTGCAGCATCGGGCAAGTTTCTACTGCTCTCTGCACTCTGTCAAATGGCAGAGGGACTGGGTGAGGCCCCCGTGCTGTTCCAGCTTAGCCACCGTGCTGCCCTCCCTCTCTTTTTGGGGTTGGCAGCTGAAGAAGTGGGCCTTAGCTGGGGTCATCATCATCAGTCTGGCCTCTTTCGTTACCTCTCTGTTCCTCTGTCCCTGGGTCGTTGCTCTTCTTAAAACGGTTCTCAAACTTTAGTGAACGCCAAAACCTCTGGGCCCCACCTCCTGAGATTCTGATTCAGTCATCCTGGGTGGTACCCAAGAATCTGCATCTCTAACACATTTCCAGGGGATGCTGACGCTGCACACTGTGTACCGTTGCATTATATGAAGCCCTTGGGAGCCAGGCTCAAAAGCATCCCTGCAAAAACCTGGAGCAGATGCAAAAATGTTTTTTAATTTATTTATTAAATGTATTGGGGTGACATTGGTAAACATGAACATATAGGTTTCAGGTGTGAGTTATAAGATCTGTATATTGTGCCATGTACCCACCACCCAAAATCAAATCTTCTCCTGTCACCATATAAGTGAAATCATATAGCTCTCAGCTTTTTCTGACTGACTTATTTCACTTAGCATAATGTTATCAAGGTCCATTCCTGTTGTTGCAAATGGTGCTATTTCATCCTTCCTCATGGCTGAGTAGTATTCCATTGTGTATATGTACCTCATCTTCTTTATCCAGTCCTCTATTGCAGGGCACTTTGGCTGTTTCCATCTCTTGGCCACCATGAATAATGCTGCAATGAACATAGGGATGCATATATCTTTGCAAATACATACCTGATTTCGAGTTTTTTTGGGTATATACCCAGGAGAGGGATTGCTGGGTCATATGGTAGCTCTATTCTTCATTTTTTGAGGAATTGCCAGGCTGCTTTCCATAGTGGTTGTATAATCTACATTCCCATCAGCAGTGAATGAGGGCTCCCTTTTTTTCACAACCTCCCCAGCACTTGTTATTGCTTGTCTTGTTGATAATGGCCACTCTAACAGGTGTGAGATGGTATCTCATTGTAGTTTTGATTTGTATTTCTCTACTTGCCAGTGAGTTGAACATTTTTTTTTCATATATCTATTGGCTGTTCATACGTCTTCTTGAGAGAGGTGTATTTTTAGGTCCTCTGCCCACTTTTTGATTGGGTTGTTTGTTTTTTGGTGTTGTTTTATGAGTTCTTTATATATTTTGGAAATTGAAAGCTTTGCTGGAGCTACTGTTTGCAAATATCATCTCCCTGTTGGCTGCCTCTGTTTTGTTTCTTTGTACAAAAACTAATTCAAAATGGATCAAAGACCCAAAGCAATAAGTTACATAGAAGAAAATATAGGTACCAAACTTATGGACCTTGGTCATAGAGAACATTTTATGAACTTGACCCCAAAGGCAAAGGCAGTAAAGGCAAACATAAATGAAGGGAACTGTATCTTCTGCACCACAAGAATTCTGTAGAGTGTATGCAATTTACAGAATGTGGGTTTACCTTCTGTTGTAAACCTGTAGCTATCTTGTGAATAGACTCTTTTGCCCCACCTTCCATATTTTTGTGGGGCCTCTGATTCCTAGCCAGGACACATGGAGATGGATAGGTTCTCAGGCTTAAACAGCAGCTTTCTCTGAGCTCTAAGCTCAAGTTCGATGTCTGGCCCCCATGGAATAATCTCCATCTTCTCCTTTTAGGGGGCAGACAGTGTGCTAGTTACAGTTCTCTTAGCCTAACTGCATTAGTGGACTAAGATGGTTTCTGATGTAGACACATTGTACAATAAAATGAGGCTCAGCTTAGAGTCTATGCTATTTGCTTTTAAGATCTGCTTACAATGCCTTATTATAGTCATTAGTTGAGTTCTCATTATCTACTTGCAGATTTATTTGGACGAATGTTGTGTGTAATTATGTTCTTTTAGAAAATTTTCTTTTTTATGTACTTGGATGAGTAAAAAAAAAAAAAAATTATGCAGAAGCACTTAGACTCCCACAACAGAACAGGCCTAGCTTTCCAAGTGCCGAGTTTCCATTTCTCATCTTACATTTTGTCAGGGAGATAATTACTAGTCTGGCAGGTTTGGGGTCCTTTTTTTATGTCCGGAAAGAGAAAACCACTCTAGAGATAGTGACATTAAAGACTGCCAATACCAAAATGCAAATGCATTCACCTCCTTAATTATGTCGATCTCTTAAATTTACAGGCAAATAAAATGTATTGGCCAAATTGTTCCTCCTCTTCCATCTGTGTAGTAGGGTTACAAATTTACTTATTCTCAGGTTTTGGAAATAACTGCACACACAGGCACACACACAATTATAATTTCATTGATTTAAAAAACTAACCTAGACTTCTAAATAAAACTCCATGGGCTAGATTTTTTAAAAAAATCTTTTAAATTTCAATCAGTTAGATTTGGTATGCTTAAATATTTAAATTGTCTATCAAAGTTCAACCACATTATTATAAGGTTTAAGTGCTACCTTTAAAACCTCAGTCTTTAAAACCACCTACTATCTCTTCACTCCTAGAACCCCCATCTTTCTCAAGGTAGTTCCGGGAGAATTAGGGACAAATGTGGATTATGGGACCTCAGGGTGAAGTAGATAGACTATCTTCTTGTTCCTCTCTGGTCCCTGCCTTGACAAAACTGGCCTATTCTGCTACCTGGAGAAGTGACCACTGAGGATTAACAGGTTCCATCAACTGCTGGGCTTTCCAGGAGAGCGCCTCTGTTGTACCTCACAACTCCAGCCTCCTGCCACAAGACTTGAAAGCCATCCTTGGAGCTGCCTCCTCATGTCAACCATAGACTTGAGCTGGGCACTTCCCCATTCACAGATTTGGTGGAGCTTCTGGATTCTTGCACACTACACAAAGATCCTCTCCTTTGTTTCTGTGGGGGTGTATGCTATTCAGATATTTAATGATCAAAACAGCTGCCTTAAATAAGTTAATGATGATTTCATGGGAACCAGTAACATTGCTTTAGATTCACTTCCACCCACTCTCTTCATGGAGGTCATATTGGGCATAGCCAAGGCTGGTGTTCAACTAGTATTAACTAGCATATTTATATTCATTATTAAAATATTGCAATATTTTCATGCTTATTGGTTATTGTCCACTGTTTCAAGCCATTGGAGTATCTGACCCCCTTTGCCTCATTAAGTATGGTAATGCCCAAGATAATTTCAGGATACCACTTAACTTTATGCCTAGATTCTGATTGGTCTAGATGAAGATGGTTAGTAAATATTTTGAATATTGCCTCTGAAGACAGATGCATGTGGCTTTTCCTCTTCCTTCTTCGTATGGGGATTTATACTATTCAGATAGATCTGAAGCCCACCATCATCTGTTGGAGTGGTGGGAAGTGATGTATAATAAAGAGTTGAGGCCTGACATAATCAAATTGCTGCTCTTTTGTTCTCTTCTGCAAATCATCCCAGGCTAAAAGGGATGGAGTGTAGGAATTTTTACTTCTCTGAATTGTAGACTCCTTTTAAAATAGGGCCACAAGGATTATAGACCAACTGCCATGGCCCAGAGCTCTCTTCTTCATACCACAGGGAAATCTGTGTTTGGCTCTTGATGTGTCAAAGCAATTGATAAAATCATCTCTCCACTAAACCAGCTTTCTCTAGCATGTATCTGAAGTAATCTAATCTCCTTCCACTCCAAATCACACCATACTGATATTGGCCTGATTAAGGAGAAGATCATGAATAAGGAAATGGAAGAAGAAAAAAAACATGTTAATAATTTCCAAAACATTACCCTAATTCATCTGTGATTTAACTTTGATTCTAGAAACAGCTGTCTTCAATAAGTAAATCAATGATGATAGAGCACCAATGTGTCTATTAATGACCTGCTATCATATATATGTGTGTGGGTATGTCAATATAAAATCAAATCTATCTTGTAGCATGTGTTTTTAGTATCTACTACTTTCCCAACTCTTGAGGCTTCACAAGTGAAAGGCAGAGCTGTTGCCCTTGAGGAATATCATTTCTATCCAGAGGGACAAAAATCAACATCAGAAAACAATTCAAGATTGAGTGCTGAGTTCTCTCAGATTTGGAAAAGGAGAGATCAATATAGGCTCCTGAGAAAAATTTTGGGGCAAGTAGACTTTTAGGTATGCATAAGGATTGAATATGCTTTCTCACTAAGATGAGGAAAGAGCAAAAATATCTCCTCTCACCAATCCTTAACATCATATTAGAAGTACTAGCTAATGCAATAAGACAAGAAAAAATAAATGTGTATACACATTCACAGCTAATAACTCAATTTTGAAAATGAAGTGCATTTTAATAAACCACTGCCTTTATAATTATTCAAAATGTATATATACACTTTTTCTGGACACCCTATATGTGCAGATTTGGAAAAAAGAAATAAAATTAATTTTGTTCATAGGTGACATGATGGGTCTACGTAGAAAATCCAAAAGAATCAACAAGAAAAACCCCTGGAACTAATAAACAATTATATCAAGGTTTCAGGATAAATGGTTAATATACAGAAGTCACTTTCCTATATTCTAGCAATGAACAAGTGGAATTTGAAATTTAAAAAAACCAATGCTATTTACATACTTAGGTATAAATCTAACAAAGTATATACTTGATCTATATGTACAAAACTGATTAATGAAATCAAAGAACAAATCAATGGAGAGATATTCCATGTTCGTGGTTAGGAAGAGTCAATATTGTCAAGTTGCAGCTCTTCCCAATTTAATCTATAAATTCAATGCAATCCCAGTCAAAATCCCAGCAGTTATTTTATGAGATTCACAAACCAATTTGAAAGTTTATACAGAGAGGCAAAAGATCAATACAATATATAGCAAACAAATATTGAAGAATAAGAACAAAATCTCAAGACTAACACTACCCACCTTCAGTGACAATGCCACACTGTCAGCTTTCTAGGTGGTATTGGCAAAAGAACACATAAATAGACCAATGGAACAAAATAAAGAGCCCAGAAATATGCCCCAAAACTATATTCAGCTAATTTTTGACAAGAGAGTAAAGGCAATACAATGAAGCAAAGATGGTCTTTTCAACAAATGTTGCAGAAAAACTGGATATGCACATGCAAAAATTAAATCTAGACACAGGTGTTATATCTTTCACCAAAATTAACCCCATATGAAAACATACACTAGATGAAGTATAGGTTTAGAATGGAGGAGAGCAATCTGCATTAAGCATGGGAGGCAAAAGTGTGTCCAGCGAAAGTATGTAAAAAGAGAAGAGGTGAGAGTTTGGACCTGAACCCTAGGTAGCCCAATATTTAAGGTATAAGCAGCAGATGTAGAGCCAGAGAAAAGGCTGATGTGCACATTGGTAACTTTGTCATGAACAAAGGAGGAAAACAAAAAGAAAAGGGGAGCCAATATTTAAAGCATCCTATGTAAATGAGGCCTTACAATAATTCACATACAGAAATAAGTTTGGTTATTTGAATCTCTCATGTTACTGTAGAAATCTAAATGTGTTCAATGCTTCATAGCAGCACAATTCACCATAGCTAAGATCTGGAAACAGCCTAAGTGCCCATCAGTAGATGAATGGATTAGAAAACTGTGGTACATCTACACGATGGAATACTATGCTGCTGTAAAAAAGAAGGAACTCTTACCATTTGCAACAGCATGGATGGAACTGGAGAGCATTATGCTAAGTGAAACAAGCCAGTCAATGAAGGAAAAATACCACATGATCTCACTCATTCATGGGTAATAAAGACCATTACAAACTTTTGAACAATAATAGATACAGAGGCAGAGCTGCCTCAAACTGATTGTCAAACTGCAGTGGGAAGGCCAGGGAGGGTTGGGGGACAGGAGGGAGGGGAGTAAGAGATCAACCGAAGGACTTGTATGCATCCATATAAGCATAACTAATGGACATAAGACACTGGGGGGTTAGAGAGGGCAGGGGTTTGTCAAGGGTGGGGGGGGGAAAAGGACACTTATGTAATACCCTTTGTAATACTTTCAGCGAAAAAAAAAAAATTAAAAAAAAAATAAATGTGTTCAATGCAAAAGAACCTTACCTGTAGTAACAGTTTGTACAAAACTCTCATTGAGAATAGCAATTTACTTAAACTTCATCTATTACATTGAAGTTGTGTGTTTGAATTTTAACGAATTTGTTGCTTTTAGTGTATTTTCTGAGTCAATTTTTGGTTTCATTATTTTATAAAAGATATAAGCAGCAGGAGTGTAAAGATTTAAACTCTCATGGTGGGGCCATGATAGTTATTCTACTAAAATGGCTCATGCTTTCCCAATAAAAGGGTCTGACAACCCCTCTGCCAATAGTATTCCCGGGGCCTATTAATGAGACTGTTTTGTTTTGAATGTGAAAGTTTCTATATGTTTCTACATCTCCAAGCCTGCGTTTTTAAGTTTGTTGCTTTCCTTTCCTTTCCAGATAAAGTTATCTGACTTTGGTTTCTGTGCTCAAGTTTCCAAAGAGGTACCGAAGAGGAAATCATTGGTTGGCACCCCCTACTGGATGGCACCGGAAGTGATTTCTAGACTACCGTACGGGACGGAGGTAAGGGGATGACATTGACTGAGAGAGGCAGAGCTTGGATAGGCTCAGGGATGGGATATAGTAGTTCTGAGGGTGTTAATGACCAGAAGTGATCAGGGTGATGACCTTTGACTCTACATGTGACCCCCATTCACTGGACTTGTTACAGAGTAGGTTGCAGCAGAGAGAATGGCCAGCACTGAGAATATTGCCACAACACTGACCAAGAGTTTATTGAGATCCTACCATGGACACTGGGGGAGATTGATTCAAACTCTGACCCCACCCTCCGTGGCAGGCATACACAGAGCAAGGTAATGCAACTAGAAAAGTGGCCGGATACACACACAGATGAGCAGGTGTGATGATTCAAAGGATAGAGGGTCAGAGAAAGCTCCACAAAATGGAGGTAATAATTGGATGAGCAATAATGTTTTTCTGTAGAAAAAAATCATATAGGAATATGACATTTCAAGATATGGCATAATTTCTCTTTCCTCTGGAATGGAAACAATTGCTCATTATTTTTTTTAAGGGATCAGGCTTAGCCACATGACAACAGGGACCTTCTGGAGAGGGACTAGTATGAGGAGAAGCTCTGAAGCATGCAAGGGAACACACACACAACAAAGGGCTCACTCCTGGGCTGGCAGTGTTCCCACATGTTATGGTGCAGAAGGTGATCCTAAGAGAGGAGAAGCCTAGAAGAGGTGGCATGGATCATGGGCTGAGGATATTGGCATAAGCTAAGGTGGGCTCTGCTCTCTTTCCCTTGTTTGCTTGCCCTTGGATGAGCATTCAACTTATTTTTCTCACTGTGGTCCCAAGAGCATAAATTCTCATTGAAGGTCACTGCAAAGGTTAAAACAAGAATGCAGCTCACTGATAAGTGGTGTAATGAGACTGTAACAGGGATTTATGATACAGCTAGGGCTTCCCATTGTCCTGGCTCCCCATTCTTTACTCAGAAAGAATTGCTTGTCATAGCCTCCTTTTCTTTTCTCCATTTCCTGAAAATGGTTTTATAAAACAGGGTTTTGTGCCTGCTGCTTCAAAATGATAAGACTCAAAAGAAAGAGCCCCAAAGTGTATGTGTGGGGGAGAACTATTTTTTAAAATCAAATCAATACAAGAATCAGAATATATTGTGTTGTGCAATGTAGCTTTTTTGCAGTTTGTTATGAATATGTCCAAAATCCTTATTTTTTTTTACAGTTTAAATGTTACTTTCTGCTCTTTGTTCAAAACAAAACTTTGCATGTTCTTCTTGCCTGCCCTGATAGACAGTTAACCACCAAAGTCAACAGGGTAAAGAAATAAAGTTCAAAGCCTCAGAATGTTAGGACACTCATGTGTACCTAATTATCAAAGTCTTCACTGAATCTGAAAAGCATGGGAGGGTGAGGCTAAGGGGGAGAGATCAAACAAAGGACTTGTATGCATGCATACAAGCATAAGCAATGGATACAGACACTGGGGGATGAGGGCATGAGTGGGAGGATGGGGGACAATGGGGGAATAAGGACACATTTGTAATATCTTAATCAATAAAGGAAAAAAAACAACAAATGAAGTCCATTAGCAAATACTTGGTAACTCAGTGATTCAGCCAGTGAGTCTGTGTTGGAAATGTTGGAATATTGTAAAAAAACACATAGCCTGGGCAGTGGTTGAGCGTTGACCTATGACCCAGGAGGTCACAGTTAGATTCCTGTTCAAGGCACAGGCCCAGGCTGCGGCTCAATCCCTAGTGTGGGGCATGCAGGAGACAGCTGATCAATGATTCTCTCTCATCATTGATGTTTCTATCTCTCTCTCCCTATCCCTTCCTCTCTGAAATCAATAAAAAATATATTTTTTAAAAACCACATTAATTTATGAATAAATATAAATCTATTTGGTTCCCTGGACACATCCAACATTGCAATACGTTCTCCTTGCCTGAAATAACCAGTGGGTTGTGCCTAACAGGTGGACATCTGGTCTCTGGGGATCATGGTGATAGAAATGATTGATGGCGAGCCCCCCTACTTCAACGAGCCTCCCCTGCAGGCAATGCGGAGGATCCGGGACAGTTTACCTCCTCGAGTGAAGGACCTACACAAGGTGAGAGGCGGCATCTGTTGCTGAAGTTCAAAATCTTTCTTGGCTTTATCAGTCTCCCTGACGTTGTAAAGACTGGCACATCACCTTGAGGAGTATGGGCAGGGACTTTCCATTAGAGTCACTTGGATTCAAATATCTGCTCTCCCTGTTCACTCACTAGCCAAGGGATTCAGCTTCCCCATCTCTGAAGTTCATTTGTAAAATGGGGCAAGGTTGGCTCCTCTCTCATGGGATTGGCTAGAAGAGGAAACTCAATAGTCCCTCCTTGAGCTCCAGCTACATGCCGGGGACTGTTCTAATTGCTGGGGATATCACAGTGCACAACCCCAGATGTCCTGACTCTCATAGAGCTTGCATTCTAGTTGGGAAGCCAGATAAACTATATACAAACAAATGGATGAACAAAATAATTTCAGAGATTGGTACATGCCATGAAGCAAGTAAAGCACTGTGATGTGATGGAGTGTGCAGGTGAGGGCACTGGGAGCTCGTTTAGGTTAAAGAGTGAAAGCAGCCAGAACCGGTTTGGCTCAGTGGATAGAGCGTCGGCCTACGGACTGAAAGGTCCCAGGTTCGATTCCGGTCAAGGGCATGTACCTGGGTTGCGGGCACATCCCCAGTGGGAGGTGTGCAGGAGGCAGCTGATCGATGTTTCTCTCTCATTGATGTTTCTAACTCTCTATCTCTCTCCCTTCCTCTCTGTAAAAAATCAATAAAATATATTAAAAAAAAAAAAAAAAAGAGTGAAAGCAGCCCTTTCTGGGGAGGGATCACCCAAATTGGAAAGAAGGAGCAAACCAAGCAAAGGCCTGGGAGAAACATGTCCCAGGCAGAGAGACAAGTGCAAAGTCCCAAGCCGAGATGGAAAGCTTATATGCTGAGAAAGTGAGCAAAGAGAAAGGATAGTGTCAGAGAGGTAGGCAGGGCTATACCATGCAGGGCAATGAAGGACATGGTCAAGGGATGATGTAGTCTTTTCTGTTTTCCAAGTAGGGCCACGCTCAGGAAAAATGATGCTAAGTTGAAGAACCATCACTGAGGTGGCCACCACTGGGGGCAGGGCTTTCTGAGAGGGTCATTCCACAGCACCAGTACTCTAAACACTGGCCCCACAGGCACTTCCCCTCCCATCTCCCTCACAGCAAAAAGAGGGGGTGGGGGGGATGGAGCTGCCTTGTAGGGAGATTAGAAGACTGGTTTGTAATGATAGCATTTCCTCTTCCTTCTCCCCTAAATCTTAGGGAGGAGCCTCAATGGAATTACTCATATAGGTTGTGAGGACCAGGCAAAAAGAAAGAAAAAAAAAGGAGGCTGAATTGAACAGGAGGTTGAAACTCTTCATGCATTGGGCTAAGTTTAAATAATGAAATGTGGTTAAAATAGTATGGCATCAAAATAGCCCCACACCCACTATAAATGAGTATGATGTTTTCCAAATTCAAGTACAAGAGCAGCTGTAGTCCAACTGGTCAAAACCTGGAAACTGCCCCAGGCCGTTTCCCAAATGGATACATAATATGTGGTGTGTGAATACCAGACGGCAATGAGAAGGATAGGACTTTTGCTGCACAGGGATGAGTCTCACAGACACAATGAAGAATGAAAGAAGCCAGACAGAAAAGTTGACAGTCTATAACTATATGACTCCATTTCTGTAAAGGACAAATGCAGGTGAAATTAATTCGTGCGATTGGAGGTCGGGATGGTGGTGAGCCTCTGCAGGGAAATGGGTATTGATGGGAAAGGAGCCCACGGTACCCTCCTAAAATGAGCAATGTTCTGTATTTGTATCGAGATGGAGAGTAAATAGGTGTAAATATATGTTTAAAAAAACTACACTCTGAAATATATACTTAATGTTTACGCACTTGAATGTATGTAAGCTATTCCTCAAAATTAAATGGAAAGAAACTCAAGGGGAAAAATGCTATCCTCGAGAAATATCCTTGCAGGAACTTTTTTCTCTTCACAAAAGGGGATTTCACAAAGACCTGATGGTTGTAGTTGTTAGAAAAATAAAACTAGTCCGTGTTTATACCAACTTTATCCAACAAGTATGACCAGCGCTGCACATAGTAAGCACTTATAACAGCTGCTGTTGCCACTCTTACTGTTATATTTTTATTTAGTAAATAAATTGTCATTCTTCATTGCATTGCCATTCATTCCTATTATTTCAAACATGAAGAAGGTAAGGAAAACATCATGTGTTAATAATGGTAATACCTGCTTTTGCTTCCACAACATCTTTCTCCTCAAGCTGATTTTCTGGAATTTGATGATTTTTCTGGGAATTCGCTGGGAAACCACTTCAGGGGAAGTGGGTGGGCTCTCTGTGTCAGCCCTCAGGATGGTGTCACTGTTTTCACAGGTTTCTTCTGTGCTCCGGGGATTCCTGGACCTGATGCTGGTGAGGGAGCCCTCTCAGAGAGCCACAGCCCAGGAACTCCTTGGACATCCGTTCTTGAAACTGGCAGGTCCGCCTTCTTGCATCGTTCCCCTCATGAGACAGTACAGGCATCACTGAGCAGAGGATCCATACAGGCGACAAAGCCAGAGGAGGACATGAAAATAATTCAGGAGAACATGAGGCAACCACAGAACATGCAAAGGCCTGTGCATTCTAACCAGCTGATCGGTGGGACAGTGTGATGACCAGCAGGGTTTAACAGACCAGGGCATCTTCTTGTGTCTTAATCAGCATCTCTCCACTGACAGCTGGCATGCTCATTGGGAACACGGCTTTCATAAGTCATCATTATATTTTTCAGCCCTTCATCCAGCAAATCAGAAGGATTCAGTACAAACTCTGTTATGACACATCCTAGCCACATGCAGGGTAACACATAGGATTTTCTATATTGAAAGAATACTTTTCTGGCAAAAAAAAAAAAAAGGAAGGAAAACAAAAAGCACTTTTTTCTTAATGGTAGCAGTGTAATGTATTTTGCAATGAATTTGTAATTTTTCTGTACGATAGTTTTGATAATTTATAGTACTTTGATGTCGCGTAGCCATTGTATCAGTTGAAGTAATACTTGTTTACTAGCAAGAGTTTGAACAAAGCCTTTCCTACTTTTTTATCCCTTTCAGAGAACCAACGATTCTTAGGAACTTTGAATATTGAATGACTCTCAATCACCGTCAGCTTTAGTAGAATATCTTTCTTATCTTAACAAGTGTCTTATGTGATGGAAGAAGCACTAAGAGTGATGGTGATGGTGGTGCGCATTTCATTTATCCAACCAAAAATAATAAGATTTGAGCCACAGGAGACCACCAAACTACTCTTTGGGATAAAGCTAAATGTTTGGAAAAATCACATTTCCCTTTAAGGCTGTTAGTCACAAACCAGTGTTTGCCCAGCGGGTATTTCCCCCTGTGTCCTGTCTCAAATGAGTATGACGTCCCCTTGTGGGCAAATTTCCCTTTCAAGGAACAATTTCCGTGCTAGGATCATTGACTGGGACCCCCATGTTGAAGGTTTCAGTAAGGCCGTGAGATTTCCAGTCTCACAAAGGGAAAGGAGCTAGAACAGGGCAGGATGTTTGGTTTCGTTTGTCACTGTTTAAAACTCTGTATGCTAGCACACCAAACTCTTGTCTGCATTTACCTTCGTACCGCAGTGTTGATTGCTGTTGTTCATGTATCGTGCTGGAAGTTGAACTGACTCTAGAGGGTGAATTAGGAAGGGTGGGACCTGACTCCAGTGGTGACCATGTTATAATGTGTTTCTGACATAGGAGAGTTGTGCTGCTGACTAGGTCTCCTCAAATGTTGATAGCAATGAATGACTACTACATTTTGTGTTGCTTGTTGGATGAATTTGCATGTTAATTGTAGGCCAATGTAGATTTGCCTTTAAAACTCTGAAAGAGCTACATAGTCATCATTAGTTTCCATTAATTATGCATCAGACAAAAGCCATTTGTTACCAAACCGGAAAACCAGAGGCTTTTCTTAATGACTTCACATACTGTAACAAATACGAATTTAAATTTGTGAAAATGCTCTGGTTGCTCTAAGCATAATTAAGATTTTTTTGTAATTAATAGGTTGCTAATTATTTATTATAGTTAAAAGGGAAAAAAGGCATAAAATGACTTTCTACTGATTAGATTTTCAGTCTTCCCCAAAACTGAAAATGCCTAATCATAAATAGAATCTGTAATTTTATTTCATAAAACTCAAAAGTCAATGTTTTATGTAAAATATTAAGATATTAATATAAATATGTAAGAATAAAAACAATCTAAATTCAGAAAATGGCAGCCCTAAAAATTCATGGGACATATTGTATTAATTTAGGCAGGACTATGTAGTAGAAAGAAAAGAAAAAGAAAATCTCTTTTTTAACCAGGACAAATATTAAAACAATTGCAGAAAATAGTGGATTTTGGATTCCAAACATTTTGACAGTGTATTGGAAATTTTTCTGTAATTTTCTTATCACTGGGTATTTTTTAAACTACTCGTTGGGTTTACCGAAAGCTACTGTAGCTTAAGGTTTTGTGAGCACTAACTATTGGCAGAAACTGCACTTGCAAATAAAAATAAATGTTTGCCTTTTTTCGCATTGTTATTAGAAACTACTGATTTTCCCACGTTTGTTTTCTTGAGTAATCAAGAATGGTTTCATTATGATCTTGGGGAATGCAACTGAGTTGGTATAAAGTTATGTGTAACATCATGATGACATAAGCCAAAGACAAATATTCCCATCCCCAGAGGTTACAAAGAATGTAAAACTATGTTGTAGATACCACTATTGAGGAAAAATAATTATTAAATTCTTGAAGCCAAGTTCAAGGAAAGCCAGATTCATAGCTAAAGACACCCACTTCATTTCCCTGTTCCAAAGATGCTGAACTGATCTGAAGGCTTTTACCAACAACAACAACAACAACAACACATAAAGAGGAGATTTTTTTGCATTAAAGAAGGTGTGGTGAGAGGTCTCTAATAGCCTGAAAGGGGGTCCCCCCCTCCCCTTCTTGATTGGGTGACAAAGGAGACATTAATATTTAAACCATGAAGTTGAGAGGGACACTTGTCTATAAAGAGTTGATTTCTCAACTAGAAACTTCAGAAGGTGAAAACCCTCAGGGAACAGCTTGAGGTAGCATGATGGGAAAGGTTGTTGTATTCCAGGGAAGAGAAAGATGGAGGTAACCTTCCCCAGGCAGGTCCCCAAAACCATTACAGGGCATGGAAGGAGACATCAGCTTCCTTTGGTGGTGATGGGCCATGGAAAAGGAACAGGGAACATGGCAACCCATTTAGCTAAGCATTGGGATGCCCAACCTAGATAATGCATTGGAGGCATACACCATGGAGGGAACTAAAGGGAGGTATGGCTGCTTTTCTGCAGGGTGAAGGCATCAGGGTAGAGCTGAACCTGATTCTAAAAACTACATGCACCATCTTCATCAAGACCACTCTAAATGACAGAGGTTTCAGGCTGACACAAATGAGATGCACGCATCTTCTCTTCTTCCAACAGCATCTCCAAAGAAACCAGATGGGTTACCAGAACCTTCCTTCTGCTCCCAACTGCTCCCTATAATTTTAAGCCATGTGTTAGTATGAGACCCCATGATTTGGAGAAGGGACTTGGAAAGAAGAAAGGATAATAAGAGCACATATCCTGTTTCCTGCCCCTACCTATCCACTGCTACCTCCTTATCTTTTTCTGATACAAGTTTAGCCCAAGCAAAGGAGAGGGGATTTATTTTAAATTAGAATGAAATTATTTTTTAAAATATATTTTTATTGATTTCAGAGAGGGAGAGAGACACATCAATGATGAGAGAGAATCATCAATTGGCTGCCTCCAACATACTCCCCTTCCCCCCACTGAAAATTGAGCCTGCAACCCTGGCATGTGCCCGGACCATGATCTCCTGGTTCATAGGTCAATGCTCAACCACTGAGCCATGCTGGCCAGGTATGAAATGATTTTTTAATGGATTAGACAGAATCATGAGTTATGGTTGTTACTCATTACCCACTGGGAAGAACACACTTAATAGAAATTACTGGAAAAATAAAATTATTCCATGAAGTTAAGAACTCAAGGAGTTCAGTCAGACTCCTTGCTCAAACTGGTTTTTCAAAAAAGAGTACTGTGTCATCAAAGAAATGTAATGTGATTCCAGAGAAAAAATAGGTTTGTTCTTAAGTAGGTACAAAATGTACAAGCAGAAGCATCTGTGAAAGTGACATAACATCGTACAAATTGAAATTGTGCAGTGAAGTTGGTCAACTTGAGCCTGAAAATGTGTGCATTCTGGAGTTGTATTTCCACTCAAATTAATATATCACCTTAATGTAAGTTCTGCCAAAAAGAGAACCAAAGATTTTGACACAAATAATTTATTTGGGAGATGATCCCAAGAAGCTCACTCATCATGGCAGAGTGGAGAAATCACAAAGAGGAGAGGGAAATTTGGGGGGAAAAATGTTTTAATGAATGGGTTACCACAACGGGTGACTGGGGCTCCCACTGGAGACCTGCTGGAGAGACATGCTGGATATTTGTCCACCATCTCCCATCCCTCATTGGCTGAGAGGTGCTCCTACAGCCTCAACTCCCAGAGCTTCCATCTCGACCTGTACCTGGCAGTTTGCTCCCTCTAATGAAGAGGGGGAGGCATGGGAAGCCGTGGGTATATACAGAAACCGTTACCAGTGACTTTCAGGAAGGGCTGAGGTGGGACCCTAACAACATCTCCTACATAAACAAACTTGGTGAAGGACAAAAAGAGGACTCAAGAAAAGGAGAATTACTGATTTCTGGATCAAAATGTACTGCTTTCTAAGAAAAGCTGTTCCTTATCTTGAAGTTTGCTCAGGTAGCAAATGTTTTAAAAATCATGCCTCATCATTGTCAGCATTTAATAAAATGTAAAGCTAGAAAGGACTTCAAGGGCTTATATGATCCATCTTAAATGCACTAACCAAGGCTCCCAGCATTCATCATAATACCTGAACACACACACACACACACACACACACACACACATTTCGGTTCCATGCAGGCAGGGATGTTTACCTAATTTGTTCACTGATGTGTCCCTAGCACCCATACCAGGGTCTAGAAAGCACATGCTCAGTACTAGCAAATACTTGTTATCTCATTTGTGATATGAACCTTTGTGAGTCTGTCCCAGCAGGCAACCTGAAAGGTATGGTCACTTTAAATGACAACTGAGGCAGCCAATAGGCCTGGAGCTCTGAGCCTAATTCCCACCCTAGACCTTCTTGCCTGTCTGAAGCCTATGGACCATTCTAAGAAAATGGTTTTCAATGCATCAAGTAAAACACAAGAGCTTACAAAGGAAACCAATTAAAGTACAATGATCAAAATGTTTTAATGTTATGGTTATCAAGCATTAAATAACAATATCTTGGGAAGATCTACCATAATTTCAAAGTAAGGAGTAAAAATGACTTTGAGATATCACCAACCAATGTAATGTAATGATTTCTGTGTATTCTACAGTGGTTTGGTGCTTGTGTTCAGAACTGAGGGAATGCTACCTTTTATAGGAGGTTAGTAAAAACCAAAGGTGTAATTTTTTCCCATCCAAGTGCATGGACTTCTCCACCTAAGTAGTTTTCTGGCTGGGGGTGGGGAGAAATCCCTGCACATAAACATTCTAAAATCAAAATAAACTGACACAGAAAACTGTGGATACCAGATTAAAAACCCTTGCACTAGTCCCATTGGGTCTTTCTTGAGCTTGTATGGAAGGTAAAGTTGGAATAGATGTGTTAAGAATTATGCTAGGAAAATTTCATCAATAATACCTTTTATGGAGCATTTCCAGTGCACCAGGCAAGGGACTTAATGCACTATCATGAATCTGCAAATAACTTTGTAGCCATGGGCATATGAGCTCTATTATCTGATGAGAATATGAGCACAGAGAAGCCCAATAATTTGGCTAATAGCAAAGGATTTTTAAAAAATATATTTTTATTGATTTCAGAGAGAAAGGGAGAGAGAGATTGGCTGCCTTCTGCATGCCCCCCACTGGGGATCGAGCCCACAACTGGGCATGTGCTTTGACTGGGAATCAAACCGTGACCTCCTGGTTCATAGAGCGACAGTCAACCCCTGAGCCACACAGGCCGAGCATTAACCAGTTTTTATATTGTTATACAAAATTACCTGAGAGGGTAATAAACTCCAGAGATTCTCAGTCTGGGATGATGTCCTAGAACTGATGTTTCTTTTTCGGTGGTCCCTGGGATGATGCTGACGCAGGCTGCTTGCAAACTGCACTTTAACACTGACATAAAGCTGTGTCTGCCTCTTTCTGAGGTGTTTCCTCCCGGGAAGTGTTTGTGCCCAATGCCAGCCTGGATGACCTCCAGGTAAAACACCCCCGTGCACCCACACAGCAGGCTGCCTCCACCCGATGCTGCAGCTCATCCCCACCACCTCCCTTCCCATTCTCCACCTTTCTCCGCTGCCTCCCACACCCACGCGGCTTTGCCACCTCTTTGTTCATGGAAACATTGGGCAATTGGCTAGATGACAGTGGTCATAGTTTAGACTGGAGAACAAAGTCTCCTCTGGCCCCTGAGAAAGCTTCCAGGGAGCTATTTCCCAAATATAGGGGAACCCTGCAAAGAACCTCACTCAGAATTTCAATGAAACTCATGCTCCCCAATAGAACCTGCATAAGGTTCCTCCAGCCAGGTTTTTCCAGGCTGGCAGACCAGCAACCTGACCCAATATCCTTTTGTGCCCAGAGGCATTTGTTTTTAAAACTCCAGTAAAAAATGAATAATGACGGTTAAAGGGATTATTGAGCATTTGTGGTTTGTCTGTTTGTTTTCTCTCATCTCTGAGCTTGGGGAGCAACACAGAGAGAGGAGCTACAGCCTCAGCTTGTTCCTGGTATAGTAGCAGCTGTGAAATGCAAAACAGTGACTCCGGCCATGAAAGGAGCCCAGGACTGAGACGTGGGGGTTGATTCAGTGCCTCTGGACTCCTGGCCTTCCTGCCCAGAGATCACTACCCCTGCCCAAACAGCAGCCTCCCACACCAATTTTGTTAAATTGATAATGAAGAGGAAGACATGGCTGAGAGAAATAAAGTGAGGAGCAAAGAAATTAGGCTGAACCTGAGACCTCATCGTATACAGCTAGCTACAAAAATACGATGTGATAGTCATAGCACTACGGCTTTTATGCATACTGCATGTTGCAGGTGGAAAAATCAGTCTTAAGTTTGAGATTTAAGATATTTGGATCCTAGCCTGGCTGGTGTTGCTCAGTGGTTGAGCATGGACCCATGAGCCAGGAGGTCACTGTTTATTCTCAGCCAGGGCACATGCCCCAGTTGTGGGCTTGATCCCCAGTAGGGGGTGTGCAGGAGGCAGCCCATCAATGATTCTCTCTCATCATTGATGTCTCTATCCCTCTCTCCCTCTCTCTGAAATCAATAAAAACAAAATAAAATGATAAATTGGGATCCTAGAAAGATTTAATTAGTCAGCTTAGACACAGGGATGTGGCCACATGACAACTTTTTGAAAAGAGCCAGGGCACTGTGTTCTTTTTAGAATGACCTGCGTGTTGTTTTCTTGTCAATCCTCCACTATAGACTCTAAGTTGTCAAGTTTACTACTGTATACCCAACACTTACCCTGCACTCACTCAGTGGGTACTCAAAAACGGTTGAATAAATGATTAAATGATTCCTATGTTTTGTGAAAGTAAATTTTAAAAAACAACACAAATTTACTGTTGTGAAAGTAAATGTGGAATTTTCAGATGTATGGCTCAAATTTCTAAAAGTTTTTCTGAAGGGGTTACAGAAATTAAGGTTAACTTATTGGTATATCTAAGGGTCCATTTGTCCCCAAATCCTTGGATGGTTCCATTAAATAATGAAGTTTGTAAAAAAAAAAAAAAATACATGGGATGCTAAAAAGGAAAGGGCTTGTCAAGTTTGGGCCAGGGGGTAAGATGATCACAGATGATAGCAGAATGGAGTAACCCGTGGGGAGATGTTCACACGCATCAAAGGCAGCTCCTTTTCCCTGTGAAATGTGCAACTTTTATGAGAAATTGGGGCTTTTTCCTCACTGGTACCAGACAGACACTGAAGAAAGTTGATTCAGAGGGAAAGACTGAGGTTGAAAGAGCAGCAAACACATGGGGAACAACAGCAATTGGCTGATGTTTATCAAGATTTGCTGGGATCCTGGACTTCTAAGGATGCACTACTGCCAGCAGTTGAAGGCTGGAGGGGATGGGCTCGTGCTGCCTCTTAAGTGGTGGAGACTGCATGGGGGTGGGGATGTCCACCCTAACATCAGAAGATAGACTTCTTCTTCCCCCACTTAGATCTTCTGAAAAATGATTATTTAGGAAATGAGGGAAATTCAAATAATGATGTCTCAATAAATTACATTTTACTTCAAATAAAACTCCACCTAGGCTACCAATTTCAGACCCTCTTTTTAATGTTGTTGTTTTTTTATTGATTTCAGAGAGGAAGGGAGAGGGAGAGAGAGATAGAAACATCAATGATGATAGAGAATCATCAATCGATTACCTCCTGCACATCCTCTACTGGGGATTGAGCCAGCAACCTGGGCATGTGCCCTGAGCAGGAATTGTACTGGTGACCTCTTGGTTTCTGGGTCAATGCTCAACTGCTGAGCCACACCCAGCTGGGCCAGTCCAGCTTTTTATCCAAAGTGAAATACCAAACTCAAGACCAAGAAGCGTCAGAGGCAATATCAGACCAATTGTTAAGAGATGCCATCATTAAACGATGTATAATTGCCAAAGAAATTCATGTCCTGCCACTTGGAAAGGCCCACATCCCCTCCGATGCCTCCTGCCCATCCTTTGCTTTTCCTCCTGCAGAAATGAATACCCTGTCTTCATCATTGCCCTCCCTCCTCTGGATGCCAAAGAAACCATTTTAGGTTTGTTTTCTTCTTTCAAGAAAGCAGCCAAACTTTAGACTGTAGTGTTTTAATTCATTCTGAAAAACAAACTCACATGGATTGATTGATTCTTCAGGTCCCCTTAGTTGGACCTGGCACACTGTGAAGTCCAAACAGCTCTGCAGAGTGGCATTGACCAGGTGCTTGTGCTGCGAAGTCACTGGGTGCAAGTAGCAGTGGAACATTCCCAAGACAATCACTAGACATGCAGAATGCCAGCCAGAAGCATGGGTCACTTTCAGGGGTCTTGCCGCAGGGAGCATGAGGTTGTATTTCGAGTGCATTGACAATTGTGTAGGGTAAGCCAGCTGTGTTCAAGGGACCAAAGCACCCCCATTCCTCTGAACCTAAAGGGGTGTCCTCCCAAAGGGAGTGTCTTTCCAATCTGTAAAGTTTGGGGCCAGATACCCCTCTGACTTTTATGTGTTGCTCCTTCAAGAGTCAAAGCCAAGCCACCATGAGCACGAAAGCTGGCTGACCCCCTCTATTCCCATTCCCCAGCATAGAGAGAACAACTGCCACTCACCTCCTGCATCCAAAAGAATCCCTCCATCCCTGGGTTTAAGCATGGACGCTGGCCAAGCAAGCCTGGGATACCCAGGACTGCCAGATTGTAGCTATGTTGGTGTATCCCATGTACAAGGTGGTGAAGTGCTTTTGTGTCTCTATCTGATCCAGGTGGGGCACAGGGGTTTGGGGGTGCCTGCTTGATGGCCCCTAGCCCATGTGTTTATATTGGGACCGGTCCCTAGGGATCTGCACCTGGTTGGCAGTCATTTTGTGGTGGATGTGGTAAATCACCAGCGTTACCACAATGACGAGACCCAAGATGAGCCCCAAAATCAGGGGCAAGGTTTCTTCCAACTGTTCCTGTTCATCCACCTGGCATTTATGCTCTGAAATGGGAAAGAAGAAGAAAAGCAGTGAGCTCCTGTCCAAAGGCACTAAATCATACATCCTCCGACCAAAATTTAAAGGCAATGGAGATGAAAATCTCCTTCAAGGAAACTTTGGGAAGCCCTGTGGTGTGTGTGTGTGTGTGTGTGTGTGTGTGTGTGTGCGTGTGTTTTCAGAAACAATATTTCTCCAACCAACCCTAAGGCTGAATCACAATATTTTTGCATAATATAAAATAAAAATACACCAATTAAATAAGGCAACATTCAGTTATTGAATTCTGGGCAATGTCAACAATATTCAGATGAATTTTTCAATTTTCAGAGTGTCAGAAACAACCACTATCATTTTTATTATTGGTTTGATTGTATAACTTTTTCTTGAAGTATAATGTACACATAGAGAATTGTACACAAATATACAGCTTTAAAAAGTCTGAAAGTACCAAGTGTTGGCAACTATATGAAGCAATTGGAACTCTCATACATCATTGGTGGAAAATGGTACAAACACTTTGTAAAACTGTTTAATGGTTTCTAATTAAGACCAAGAAACCTTTCAGACACAAAAGAGTACATATTGTGTGATGCCATTTATATGACATTAAGAACAGGTAAAACTAATCTATGGTGATTAAAATAATAAAAGTGCTTATATCTGGCAAACAGGGCACAAGGGAACTTTCAGATGTGATGGAAATATTCTCTATCTTGATCTAGGTGAGAGTCACCTGGTTGCAAGTACAGATAAAAATGCATTGGATTGCCCTAACTGGTTTGGCTCAGTGGATAGAGCGTCGGCCTGCAGACTGAAAGGTCCCAGGTTCGATTCCGGTCAAGGGCATGTACCTTGGTTGCAGGCAAATCCCCAGTTGGGGGTGTGCAGAAGGCAGCTGATTGATGTTTCTCTCTCATCGATGTTTCTAACTCTCTATCCCTCTCCCTTCCTCTCTGTAAAAAATCAATAAAATATATTTTAAAAAATCAAAAAATAAAAATGCATTGGGATAAATACTTTAGATTTGTGCATTTGAATATATGTAAATATACTAAATTTTCAAAAGAAAGTGCAGAGCTTAGTGAATTTTCACAAATGAATACCCCATGTAACCAGCACCTAGATCAAGAAAGAAAATGTTACCAGCACACAGGGTGATTCAATCTTACTCTCTTAAAATTCAAAACTTTCATAGCCCCAGGTCTCCATCTTCACGTAGAACCAGAAAAGCAATTTTGGGGAAACCTGGTGGTCAGATACTTAGTAGAGGTGACCAGAAGTGCATTCCTAGCAAACAGTACATGTTTACTTGAGCTCCTTTGCTCCCTGTGGGTAATGACTGGCCTTTCACCAAACTTATGAGCCACAACTGGATAAAACAGGCTTTAGATATCTGTTTATAAAGACCAAGTTCTTAAGTAAAAATGACCCAGTGAGTGCTTATTGCGCAACTACTATGTGCCAGGATGCTCCAGAATCCCTGTTGATACAGTCCTCCCTCTCAACTCACCCGAGACCAATAAAAAGAATCTGGAAAATCACAGGCAAATATACAGTTTTCTAAAAGTTCATACTTAACATGCCTGGTTCCTAAATTAATTTTCAGTCCTAAGTACAAAGATTGTCTCATTTAATCTCCATAACAATCCTATTTTATCTTTGAAGAGAACAATGAACAGAAATGGAATCCCTGGAGTAGGGATTTTGTTAACAACAAAGGTTGTTTTCCTCACTAAAACACACTGTTGTTCATGTTATGTTAACACAAATTATGGGGTTTGCTCAATTTCCATGTGCTGGCCACAAATTCATACTTTGATATTCATAACAAACCCCCTTCAACCACACCTGGGTTTATATTAATAAGGGGACTTTGGGAAGGTCCCTCAGTCACCTAAGGATGGGGGCGGGGGGGGGGAGGGGCGCTGGTTGCCAGGAGAACCAGTCCTGTGATTAAAGTGTTGAAACTTTTGGACCCCAAACCCTGATTTCTGGGAGGGGAGAGGCCCTAGAGCAGTGGTTTTCAACCTTCTGGCCCTTTAAATACAGTTCCTCATGTTGGGACCCAACCATAAAATTATTTTCATTGCTACTTCATAACTGTAATGTTGCTACTGATATGAATCGTAATGTAAATATCTGATATGCAGGATGGTCTTAGGCAACGCCTGTGAAAGGGTCGTTCGACCACCAAAGGGGTCGCGACCCACAGGTTGAGAACCGCTGCCCTAGCGATTGAGTTCAATCACCAATTGCCAGTGATATAATCAGTCCTGCCTCTGCAATGATACCTCAGTAAAATCCCAAAAGGACTGGTTTACAGAGCTTCTAGTTGGTGGACACAAGGATATGTAGGGAGAATGGCACACTCAGAGAGGGCACGTGCCCTGACCTTTGATAAATGGATGATCTAATAGAGTTCTGAGAGCCACTCTAACAAACTAATCAGACCTGAGGAGAAGGAGGAAACCTCCAATATATAGCAGGTTGGTCAGATTGCTGTCTGAAGTGGGGAGGGGGTAGTCTTGTAGGGCTGAGTTCTTAACCTGTGGGATCTGATCGTATCTCCAGGTGGATCATGTCAGAATTGAGTGGAATTGTAGGACTCCCAGTTAGTGTCAGAAAATTGCTTGGGAAAAAAATTGGTTGGGGAAAAAAACACTAATATTGGATTTGGTGTCAGAATCGTAGTGCCAGATATATTATTATTAAATAGATAATAACTTTGGTGTAGATATGAGAAATAACATTTTATATCCCATATTTTTTCCAGAGGAGAAAAGCACAATGTATTTTGGCATGAATACATTGCCAAATTAAATTACTATTGTGTTTTTTGTTTTTCTTTTCTTTTTTTAAAATTTTATTTCAGGGAGAGGACAAGAGGGCTAGAAACATCAATGATAAGAATCATTGATCAGCTGCCTCCTGCATGCCCCCCACTGGAGACTGAGCCCCCAACCAGGGCATGTGCCCTGACTTGGAATCAAACCATGACCTCCTGATTCATGGGTCAATAGTAAACCACTGAGCCACACCAGCCAGGCTGTGTTTTATTTCTTAACAAAGTTTTTTGTTGCGTTAGGGAAAAAAAAATATGAACTAAACACAGCACAGGAAGTGGTTTCTAAAGGGAGTATTAAACTATGGACATTTCAAAAATAATCATGGGAAAATAAGAGGATGTCAAAAAGTGTCATGAAAAATACTGAATCCCCCCATCCTTACCCATCCCCTTCCACTAAGAGGTCAAATAAAGGGGAATTCCTGAGCCTGCTATCCCTTATCCACCATTCCAAAACCCACAAAGTTCTGGAAACCAAAAGTACTTTGTTATCACTCATTTGGCAGCAAAACCTGACTTGAGTTACCATTGGCCTGCTCATGATTCTCATTCATCCTACCTAGTGTGAATATTCACATTTTTCATTGCAAGATACAGATATGTTAATATATTTGATTACAGGGGACCGCAATCAGAGTCTGGGGTCTTCTTAATACAATAGTCTCTCTTATACATGGGGATATGATATATATATTCTCCACAATTTTAGACATTCACTGAGGGTCTTGGAATATATATACTGGAGGCCTGGTGCACCAATTCATGTATGGGTGGGGTCCAGCCAGCCAGATTGGGGCTGATCAGGCTGGGCTGGCCAGGAGAAGAGGCCGCGGGAAGTTGGTGGGCCGGCCCTGTCCCTTGGTCAAACTCCCAGTCAAACTTCTGGTCTAGGAAACAATTTGCATATTAGCCTTTTACTATATAGGATAATGTTTTTTCCCCTCTAAAGACATACCTATAATAAACTGATTTATAAATTAGGCATAGTAAGAGATTAACCACAATAACTAAAAATAGAACAATTATAACAATATACTGTACTAAAGGTTATGTGAATGTGGTCTCCTTTCAAAATACCTTATTATAATATACTCACCCTTCTTCATGTGATGATGTAGATGATACAATGACCAAGTGATGAGGTGAAGTGAGGTGAAAGATGTGGGCTATAAGGGTGACTTGAACACAGGGCTCTGTGATATGAAATAGTCAATGTGATAACCTGAACAGCTACTAAATGACTAATGGCAGATAATGTAGATATGTTGGACAAAGGGCTGATTCACAGACCAGGTGAGATAAAGTAGGAAAGCAAGATAGTTCACCATGCTGCTCAGAGCATTGCACAATTTAAAACTTATGAATTGTTTATTTCTGGAATTTTCCATTTATATATTTAGACCATGGTTGACCATAGGTAACTGAAATTGTGGAAAGCAAAATCACAGTATCTGTTTTCCTAAAATCTACAATATTCTGAAAATTGTCAAAGATTTTAGATGAGAGATTGTGAACCCATAAAGGATTCCCATTTCCCTTTTAGGCTTCAGCCAGTGTTTTCAAACTGCCTCTAACCCATAGGGAAAAAATTTTATATTACAAGTCAAAACAGATGTATATATATATATATATATATATATATATATATATATATATAACTAAAACCGGAATTTTACAAAACAATAGTTATCCTTACTTTGTGCTTCAAATAATTTTATACCCTATTCTATTCTCTTTTATTTAAAACAGTCCTGGCACCCAGCCAGCGTGGCTCAGTGGTTGAGCATTGACCTATGAACCAGGAGGTCACAGGTTGATTCCTGGTCAGGGCATATGCCTCGATTGGGGGGTTTGTTCCCCAGTAGGGGGCATGCGGGAGGCAGCTGATCAATGATTCTCTCTCATCACTCGTGTTTCTATCTCTCCCTCTCCTTTCCTCTCTGAAATCAATAAAAAAAACAAATAAAATAAATAAACAGTGCTGGCCATGACCTACTAAATGGAATTTTCCATTTAATATATTTAGACCATGGATGACCATAGGTTGTAATCATTTTTTGTACTAGTTTGATGAAACTGTAACACCCTTCTTAGAATAATGCTTATAAATGCATAAAAATAAAACATTTAAGGTTTTACAGGAAACAGATTACACTGAAATGCAGCTATCAACATATTTTTAAATAATTGGAAAGACAATACTATAGGTACTTTTTGTTAATACACGTGTATGCTGGCTGTGATTTACAAAGTAGTGAGAAGCATAATTATTTGCAAGATCTGTACAAACTAATGTGAGATGAAAATACGATATCTATTTGTGACAATGTCACAGGAATTACTGATACTACTGTGGGTTGTCACCTTCATTTATAATAGAAGGAAATCTTAAATACTAATTATGCCTCTGTGTGTCAGGAATAGGGCAAGCACAAGAAGGATATGTGTAAACTCTATCCCACCAGCCTGTAAGCTCCCCCAGGCCAGGGGAAGTTTATATCTCCCAGTAATAAGGTATAGCAGACACGGACCATGTCTTGTCCCCTTGGCATTCACCATTGCCACACATTCCCACAGGTTTTGACTACCAGGCAGTTAGATGACCCCGAGTCAATGCCTGCCCCTCCACCCCAGCAGTCATTGGAGAGATTGTTGGCACGCTGAATTCGTGAGTTTTTATCATGGCTTCTAGAATTCCTAACAGCATGATTGGGAGATGCCACCTAATCTGTGTTTTACCCCAATGGAGTGCGTGGGAGTTGGCACGTAAATGCTGGCCCCCTTCCTTACTTCCCCTTCCCCTCCCAGCTCAGGTGGAATACATGAAGTGGGTCCTATAGCCTCTCCCAGAGGTTCCAGCAGCGTGACCCCACGTGCCCACAGTAGTAATCTGCTCACTGATGGACCTGTGCAGCTGCCTTGCCTTCCTATCTCACTTCCCCAATCCCCTGCCAGTGCTTTCCAGAACCACCTCCTAAGTAAAACACTTGTCCTTACACACTCCCTCAGGATCTGCTTCTGGGGAACCCACACTAAAGCACTGGGCCCCAGTACAGTGCCAGGAACACTAAGACCAGCAACGTGGCCCTACATCGGGCTCCATATTCCAACCTTCAGTGCAGTTCTCAGTAGTGTTACTATAATAACAGAATTATCTCTCAGATGCTTATACAGGAGGCCCTGAGGAGCAACTACCCAGGGTGACCTGTTTCTTGACTGGGAGGTGCCACACATCCCCCGGGATGAGCATCAGCAAACCCTCGGTGGGTTGGTGGCATGGCAGCTAGCCATGGGGCACCTACTGGGGGTGGCATACAGAGAAAGGTAAGGCTCGTTCATTTCCACTAGAACACAAGTTGTTTTTCCCATAGCTCTGGGTAAAATACAGACCAGGTGGCATCTCCCATTCATGTCATTAGCAGCAACGACAAAGAGCTCATGAGTCCAAGGTACCCGGTGACCTTCCTAAAGGTGCCTCCTGCCTCCACATGCTGGCTATAGTTGCTGAGCAGAAGCAGCAGAGGCTCTCAGAGGCTAAGAGCACAGGACCTGATACCCAAAGGCAGGTTCTGGCCCCAGCCCCAGCAGCCAGTCGGAGTGCAGCCTTCACCAATAATTTCACTTCTCCCAGCCTCAGTTTCTCCACTGTAAAAGAGGGGAGGGGGGGTGTCTCAGTACCTTCTTCACGGGTTGGTTTGCTTGTTTTTTTTTCTCCTCAAAAGAGAATTAAAAAGGAACCAGCCTATATGGGGTACCGTGTAAATGAAACCTGAATTTTTAATAAAGAGGAATAGAAGTACCCTTTGTGTTGCATTATGTTTCTTCTGTCATTATGCATGAAAGTTGCCTTTAGTTCAAGCCATTACAATGCTCAGGCTGATCGTCCCCTCCCAGTGCCGCATCCCCCACCCCATCACATACGGGAATCTCCTGGGGCCCTCAAAGGGACACACAAGGAATTAACTGTGGGAGGACAAATTAATCCACCCCAACTGAACAACAGGGGTGCCTTGAACTGCTGGGAGGTAGATGGCACACGAAGTGTATTTGTTATGGAAATGAGTCAATGTGGCTGCCGCATATCGGCCCCTGGGTGGTTTATTTCCCCACTGAAGATTGAGATCCATTAGCTGAAAAACCTGCTGGTGCCAAATTCAAATTTTTACACATCCAATTCTTTTTAAAACAGCCCAAACAAGCAGATTTTTAGCCATTTAGAGCCTACCTGCTTCGCATAATAAACCTCAACCAACAGCTGTTACCCATTGATAAGCTAGGGCCTTGTAGCTATATGGCTTGGAGCCTCTTCGCTGCCCCTCAGAGCTCTCCGACCCAGAGACTCCTCACTGTGCTACCCAGTGACAGACATCACCTAGGCATGGTAACCCCCTCTTCAATACTCCTCCCCCTCTGGATGGTGGTCCTTAGGTACCTCCCTCTGGTCAGTCTCATGCTGTGAGGAGCTTCCCTTCTCATGCAACCATGCCCAAGCACCAGTAAAGCTTGTGTGTTACTGCCTCCCATGGTCGTATATTTTCCATAGTACTTCACAGGCCTGGAGCATGGTGGGGGATGGGGGGTGGGGGGAGTAGGGGTTGTCTAGAAATGGAGCACCATGGGCCCTGCCCCAGACCTACTGAGCCAGACTCTGCATGCTAGCAAGATCACCGCAGCTGTGCACCTTGCAGCAGATTCGTGTGTGCACTGCAGCTGTAGACCCTGCTGGGCTCAGAGACTTTCGCTGGGGATTGGTGTAGTAACCAAGCTCAGTGCTCCAAAGGGATTTGTGTGATAAAGATGTCAACCCACATTTGGGCTGAGAGAAGCCTCTGCGAGTGTCCACTAATCCACTTCACTGACCCTTCCTTCCTTGTTTTTCTCAGTCTAAGCAGGCAAGTGTGAAACTGCAGGCTGCCAGGTATGCCCCCTTACACAGGGAAGAGGTTCTTCATTGGAAACCCTGATGCTGTGGGTCCTGCGCACACATGACCAACTGCATGTACACACCCTGCAGTGAGCATACAGATATATGACCAGATAACCCCTCCCACACACACACACACACACACACACTCACAAACACACACAGGCACGCTCCATTCACACTCACACAGCCATCCACAACATGGCCAGGGCCTCCTGAGGGTCTATTCTGGGGAATGGGGACCAAATAAAATGGTGTCTTACAAAATCGAATAAAATGGCCTGAGAGGCTCTGGCAAGGAGGAGCCAGGAACAAAAGAGCCCTTACCATACAAAGGCACATCGATCCAGTAAGTGACTCTGAATGGGGCTTGTCTGCTCCCTAAGCTACAAGGCTTAAACCCCAGGGCACCATACAGAAGGGGACATCCTAATTATTACCCAGAGAAGCCTGGTGAGACAGGTGCAATTTTCTTGTGCTTAATATATCTGCATTTAGGAAGTTACATGGGCTTAGGTACAAACACTCCAAGACTGTCACGCCCATCTAGGAACTGGAAGTGAATAAGAAACTGCTTTTCAAACAAAAGATGTCATTAAGTCCATGCCATGAACTTCAGCAGTTTTGAGGAAAGTAGCTCTGGTCCTTATTCAGAATTCATTTACTCTGACATTGTACACAATTCTAAAAATCTGAACTGAGATTTGATTTCTCAGTGCACGGATGATAATAAGCAACAACTTAGAATTAGCCCAGAGTGGGTTAGGGCAAGGTTTTGACAAGAAACTAGTAAAAGCAGCAACTACAGCACCAGTAGTACCAAGAAGTAATGAAGTGCCTAAGAACAGCTGACCAGAAAAAAAACAAAAGGCAATAAAGACTATTGAAAGGACCCATATAAACTCAAAAGCATCTATGTTAGGGAGCCTGGGACTGATACTGCACAATCCAATATTTTCATAATAAATTCCTGATCATCAATAATCACAAATCCAATTACATTTAATTATGTTTAATATTTTCAGTTTAAAACAGACATTATTACAGGTATAAATAACTCTGTAATCAAACAGATTTTTTTTAAAAAAAAACACACTAAGGTCTGCACTCAGAGTTTAGTTTCAATTTTGAAGAAAATACATGAAATGAAATAGGCCATCCTTCTGTGAGGACCGTTAAGTGTGGTGCTGCTTTACTAAATCAATTAGATTCTGACTTGCCTGGCATGGAGGCATTTGGAAGTCTCTATTAATTGAGCGCACAGCTTCAGAATATCAATTCAGCCAAAGTTAGCTGGGCATCTGCAATGTGCCAAGCACTGTATTAGGTGCTAACCATACAAGGATGAAAAAGAAGCAGGCCCTTCTCTCAAGAACATAGGAATTCTCAAATGCCTTCTAAATGATCATGTGGTGGTATGTGTGTATGTGGGGCGGGGGGTGGATCTATTTAGTTTGGTTTGAGTGGGAGGTGCATTTTATCAAAACTGGATTCCTTGGGAAATGACAGTGGTTTGTGTGTGACACAGATGGGGACTCCCTAATATCCTGAACATTGGAATAACTGTATTCGCCTGGGGAGCCCCAGCCCCAAAAAAGTCATCCATAAAGCAATCAGAATCTCTCCCCATTTTTTAACCACAAGGAGTCAACAGAATATGTACCTGTCTTTAACAACCTCCCCCAGACAAGAGAGAGAGAACAAATGAATTGAAGACTTCACTTGCCCTACATTTGCCCAGTGTAACTTGTGGCTAGACTTGGACAAATTGCATAAAGGTGAGCTCTCTTCATGCCCTGCCTCTGCTGGGAGAACCAGGAGAATGGAGATGCCCTGGACCTGCGAGATGCCCTCTCAGGAACTAACACAGACTGAGAAGCACATTTCCTCTACAACCCAGAGTGAGCAGGTCTGGGACCCAGGCCTTTCTGGAGCCTTGTGGGTATCCCTCCCACACAGTGAGTGCTGGATGGAGGCAGTTCTTCACATTTCTCTCTCTGTGGTCTCCATGTAACCTACACACACACACACACACACACACACATGCACACACACACACACACACACCTATTGCATTCTAGAAACACATAATCTTGGACTAATAGTAGTAGAAACTATAGCTGGAAGTGTCTGAGAGAACATGGAGAAACTGAGGCCACAGAAGCGAAGGCCCTTCTCTAACCTATGGCTCTCTGGGTAGCTACCTGAGATTTTTAGCTGCTTTTGGGTTGAAAGATTTAAACCAAAATTGTATATATTTTTTCAAGCTGATTTTCTTACCTCTCTCCCTACCAAGGTTCCCCTTTTGGCAAAGAAAAGGAGGAAGGGAAAGATAAGGAACTAAAGAAAGGGAGGGAAGAATGAAGTGAAGGAGGAAGGGAGAGAGGGAAGAAAAACGAAAGAGACATTGAAGAAAGTTGGTATGATGCAGTTTACAGCCTTTAGCCTTAGAAAAACATTACAGAAGGAGATACTAGTAGTGTCATGTCAGCCTAGAGGAAAGCCAAGTGCAGCCTGGGACCCTTGGCAGATCCCCTTCCACATCCATCCTGATGCCAGCCTTCTCTTACCTCCTCCCTTTCTCCTCCCATTACCACCCCCACAACTTACCTTCACTGAAGACAAAATCAGAGATGATGTCAAAGGGCTGGATGTGGACTGCAGACAGGATCATGGTGACTGTCTTCTGCGGATCGCTGGAGGTTAGTGAAATGGTCTGCTGAGCCTGACACTCATAGGACTTTCCGGCTGGTGTGACCAAGGCAGAGAGGCGATGTGAGTTGGCTGTGTGCTTCCCAGCTGCAGGGAAGACCAAAGCAATGGTTAGGCCTCTCTGGCTGGCAGAACCCTCCTGGCTCCTAACCTCCCCAGCCAGGAAAATGGCTCTTGCCTGTCAGCTCCAGACCTTGTCCAACCCTCCGTGCAGCCAGGCAGTGTCACCTCGCCAGAGCTGGGGCTCTGCCTGCGGCATCAGGTGGTGTCAAAAGACAAATGCACCTATTCCTTCATGAGCAGGAGCTCCATAAACATTCATTTGGAACTTGGGAAATTTTTGGAATTTCTTTTTAGAAAAGGAGCATGATACCTAAAAACCCAACCCTTTTTACTCTATAAAACCTGACAACGCAGATCCCAAAGACCCAGAACAGTGACTCAGTTTTCCACATTTCATACTGGTCCCCAAAGAATAAAATATCTTCCTCACAAAGCAGGATTTCTTGTGTCCTGGGCAGACACCCTGGGAAAATGCTTGAATGTGAATTTTTATGAACATAAAAAAAAATGCTTTTTTTTTTACTGTGATGATAAAGGGGGAGAGAAGGGAAAGATGACATATATATTCCTTCACGTGATCAATACAAATCTTTTCCCAGCCCAGGTGCTCAGGTGATCGAAGGCCTCATTATGAATAGATTAGACAACTGAGAAAACCAATCAATACATTTAAATGTGGTCTTTGACAGTGCCTGCAAGTACAAACTTTGCTACTTGAGGAATGGACATTCCTCTGGCCACGATATTTTTGGAGAATCTGGGTGAGTTGTTAAAATGATGGGCAGAAACAGCTCATAAATTAGGCCACGGTTCAGAATGCACTCGGGTGGCTTCAGTCGAGGACTGCAGACGGGCCTGGGAGCCCTGCCGCCCTGCGCAAAAAGATACCGAAGGCATCATATCCTGACGGGAAAGTCATACTGCCCCCTTCAAGTTTCAGCGCATGAGAAGGAAAACCGGGGAGCAGAACATTATGCAGCTTTGTCCTTCCCTGCGCCCCTCTGTAGGACAGGTCCTAAGGGGTCGCCCCGAGGCAGCCAGGGGAGGTCAGGCCCTCAGAGGAGACTTTCATCTGGCATCAGGCCAGGGGTGCCTGGTTGGCCCTCAGCCCGGATTCCTCGCGCATGTACAGGCCTGAGGTCAGGAGGACCCACTGGCGCTTGCTCTTTCTCTGCGCTGGAGAACACGCCTGGGAGCGCAAAGCCAGGATCTGTTTCCAGAACATTTCCGAATTTCCTGAGGAATTCGGCCTCCGTGCCTGTGCTTCTGCGGGGTCCGCGCTCCCCCAGGCTCCCTCCCCAGCCCTGCTGACCTCTACTCACCGGTGACTGCGTCTTTAAAATGGGTCTTCTCCGAGGAGTCGTAGACAAACTGGACCTTGCTCAGCCTCCACGTCGCCTCGGGGCCCTTGGAGGTGTTGTGACCTTCCTGCCCAGCGGAGAAGGCGCGCATCAATGGCCCCTGCAGCTTCTGCGCGGAGACACTGAGGGGCGGCCCCTGCCCACACCCTCCCGGGAGAGTCTGCGCCCCCCTGGGCTCCGAATTACCTTTACAAACAGCAGTTTGAGCGAGTACGCGCGATCCACCCAGAACACCTGCAGCTCCGACTCGTTGTGGCCACAGCGGCCCTTCACCTCAGCTCCCCGGGTCAGTGAGATTTCAGCCTGTTCCGTGATCAGCTGGGAACACAGACGCCCCGCACCCCCTCAGCGCGCCCGGCCCCAGTGGGGGCTGTAAAGGGTGGCGCGTCCATACTCCAGGTTGCACGCCTGGGCTCTCCTTTGCGCGCGTGATCCCAGGTCTGGGAACATGCGGTTAGATGCTCTACGTGCAGACCCCGCCGTTAGGGAAGCAGAGAGAGGGGGTTACTTTCAAAGCAGGCAGAGCGAGCAGGAGGCGTTACAAGCCGGAACCCCCATGCAGCATTCGGGAGCAGCCTGCAGGGACCAAGGGGGCAAGGCAGGCGACCCAGGCCTTCATAGGGCATTGAGGGTGGGTGCCCTTCGCCCCTGGAGCCCTAGGAGCAAGCTGGGAAGGAAAAGGTTCCTTACATCGACATAATTGCTGGCCCACACATCATAAGGGACAATAAATTTGGCTGCAAACTCTGCCATGAGACAGGTCGTCCCATTTTCCCGCACCACAAATATATCTTTTTCAGGGTTAGTGGAAAGGCCTGAGAGATTTTCCACTTCTTGTTCTGCCGTGACTCGAGCCATTGTATCTGCGGGGGGGAAAAATCCTATGGGTTCCAGGCTCCATGGTTGGAGATCCTGGTCTGCGGGCTCGGGGGTGACAAAGTTCCCAACGACTGCTGTGCGACCTGCGAGCCTTTTCTCTAACCTAGTGCCAACAAATTCAAGCCCATTGCTGTTGATTAATAATAAAAATAAAATAAAAAATGAAGCCTTTACTCATTTATAGCCATACTGGCTTTTTTGTTAATCTTGGGATTTTAAACCAAATCTTTCTTACCAATGCTCTGACCCCACGAACAGGCCGGTACAGCACTCTCTGTGATATGGCATACAGGTGTGTGTGTGGCTCTCTGGGGAATTCCTAGCAGGGAAGCCCTCTGCCCCCTCCTTCCACTCCTATCCTCACCCCCCCCCCCCCCTTCTAAAATACCACGTGAAATTTATGGGCCACATCTTAAGCTACGGACTTTATTTACTATGCTGGCCCTATTCTCTGCAAAGAATGTACTCGGCCCTCGCGATCGCCAAAACGTTACTCACGGAACAGCATTAGGAGAACTCGAAGTCTATTCAAGCTGAGAACGGCTCTTCCTCGGAGATCCATGGTTGCCTTGCAGCGAATGAGGCCAGATGTGCTGCAGCAGAGGCCGTCCGAGAGGGAATCCCTTAAAGTCGCGTCTGGAGTGAGCTGGGGTGAGCCAGTGGCGGGGGCGCCGAGAGGGAGGAGGGATGGAGCGCGTGCTCTGCAAGCTCTGGGGAGGACTTGGTGTCGGATGCCGCACCGGACCGGTGCAGGCTGAACAGGATTCTGCTCACTGCAGGGGAATGAACCGCGCGGCGAGGGAGCTGTCCAGGGCTGCGAGTGCTGAAAGGAATATGTTGTGTTGCAGGAGTGATTGTGGCTTGGATTGTGCAAAGGGCCAATGAGACTGGGGGCGGGGGTTGAAATTCTCTCTGAGCCTGTTTCCTGTTCGGCAGTTCCATCCGCAAAGAGGATTCTGTCCTGAGAAACTTAATGGATTTATTTGATATCCTTACCGAAAACAGTTAGTAGGTGGTGTAGCTATCGCAATCACATCACTGGAGTCCTGGCTTCTGAAAATGCATCTGGCTCCTGAAAGAAAATAGTAGAGCACAAATTGTTGCTGCTTTAGGAGTGGAGGAGTAGGCAGTAAGAGGGAAGGAAAATGCTATGGCAACCGTTTCCTGCATTGGGAGACATCTCCTTCTCTTCCCTGCTTGCAATGAGCTCATGGGTTTAAAGTTAAATTGATGCCTCCCCAAACAAGGCTGTCAGTTAATGCAGCATATCCATAGGGCTTACATCCTGTGAGTTCTGCTGTCTGGTTGCATGAGCACTCTGAACTCTAGGGTCATTTACTTACCCTCATTCATTATATTGTATTTACTCTGCCAAGAAGAATACTTACTCTGAAGTTTGTGGAGGGTTACTTAGGGTCTCTTAGGACAGTAATGTTTCATAGTTACATAAACAAACAACTACACACACACACACACACACACACACTGATATGACTCTTCAGCATCTAGTGGGGCAGAAAAAGAAATACTACTGAGCTAACCTTTTTTCTCCCTGTAAATCAGAATCAGAATACAGTTATTTCAGCAACAGACATGCAGTCCTCATCAATTGTAGTGATCTCTAAATATTTTATTTCTTATAGGGTTTCATTTTGTGAATAATCAGTAATATAAGGTCATAAAATAAGGATATAAAGGATCATTGTCAAATTTGATACTCCTACAGCTTTAGAAGGCAGGTAAGGGAAGACAAACCTTATTTTGGTTGTATATATCCTAAAACTAAGGCTCAGATAAATTAAATGACCTTCCTAAATGTCACATGGTCAGTTAGAATTAAAATAGAAAAATCACATGCTTTGACTTTGTAGGGATCATCTTTATTTTTTCTTATATAATACTTTGACTCCAAAATATACCATATTTTTATTTCAATAAAAATCTTTACTCGGTGACCAAATAACAAGCTGAAATCTAAACTCTATCATTAATTCACATTCATGAAATGTATAGAATGCTGTTTTAAATAAATAAATATTTTGATATAATATTTTCTCCATAATGTCTATATGATTATTTTCTCAAACCTATTCCTCTATTAATAATTAGATACACATTTTTACATCTTTATTTTGATATTTTCTTTTGACTCTTTAAAGTACTCTCTTGTGTCAACAAAGAAATTATTTATGTAATATAAGAAGAAAGCCATTTTCAAAGGAATCACCCTCTGATATATAAATCAGCTACAATAATTTAACATCTTTATTTTACATCTGCATTTTGATATTTCAGCCAAACATTTTTCAAGAACTTTTCATGAATTATTATATATAAAATAATTGAGGCAAATTGTGATTGATATAAAATCAATTATCATCAGTTGAGAGTGGAAGCTATAAAATGTATATACCTTACAATTTGTCATGTTAGCAATTATTATTTTCCTGTAGTTCTGTAAAAACTAGAAAACAATGAGACATATGTAATGAAGCCTCTATATTTTCTCTGGCTCTCTCTTTCTCTTCCTCCAGTACTTTAATGAGAAAAGAAACAAATAGATTTTAGTTCAGTTTTCACTATTTTTTATTGTATGGATTTTGGTGTTCCTCATCTTAAAAAATGGCATAATTGCTCATGAGATGGCTGGATAGGCTAAGTGAGCCATTGAATACAAAGCATTCAAAATGAAAGACAAATCAATTTAGCCTGTCAATATTAACTGAATACCTACTACCTACATTATGCTTTGGAAACCTACAGATAAATAAGTACTATTTATACAAGGAAGAGAGATATCTGTAAAAGATTATGACAGTTTCTCTTGTAAAACATTATTATAGATATACTCACTTTATAAGTTGTTAAAAGATCAACTGAATTAATTGATGACTATCTGTTTTAAAAAATAAAATATTAGATGGGAAGTAGCATTGGTCATTAATGTTAAATTATTGTAGCTGATTTATATATCAATGGTGATTCCTTTGAAAATGGTTTCCTTCATATCTGACACAAGAGAGTACTTTAAAGAGTTAAAAGAACAAAATCAAAGCAACTTTAACCCTTTCTTCCTGGGAGTCTTCAAACATAATTAATTTAATGACCTTTTAGGTGCTTAATCTTAAACATAGTTAACAATTACCCATTATTTTGTTCATTTTATTCCTAGTGATTCTTATGCTGCAATGGGAATTAAACCATTATACCTACAACTTTCAGCTACACCAATTACACAACTTTCTAATCATCCCTTTGAAAAAACAACAACAACAACAACAACAAACTTCAGTTATTTAAATTACCAAAGAGGCGATAAAGGAGCAAAACTTACCATTAAATTATATTTTAAAATAGTAAAAAAGTGTTTCAGAATTTGCTTCATTCTTCATTTTTGGGGTAGGAAAGTATGAGAAACTGATATAAACATGTACATTCATGTGGATGATGGCTATGTCAGTTTTCATCATTGCTGCTGATGAAATATCAGAGGTAAGTATGACCAAGCAAGTTGGCTTTTGAATCTCCTCTAGATCCTCTAAGTCACAGCGGTTCTCAACCTGTGAGTCACGACCCCTTTGGTGGTCGAATGACCCTTTCACAGGGGTTGCCCAAGACCATCCTGCATATCAGACATTTACATTACGATTCATAACAGTAGCAACATTACAGTTATGAAGTAGCAACGAAAATAATTTTATGGTTGGGTCACAACATGAGGAACTGTATTTAAAGGGCCAGAAGGTTGAGGACCACTGCAAGACCTTTGAAGGGTTCTCTTCAATTCATATACTTATTGAATTAGACTTTGTGAATCTCATACCATTCAATGATTGCTTCTTTATATAAGTGGGGAAAAGTCCCTTGAGTGTGTAAAACTTCAATGTGGATGAGGGAAAAGAAGAAGGTATATGAAGATATGGGTTTGCCTGGCACAAGGTGTACAGCAATGTTTAGAGAAAGAAACTGTAAGATACCTAACCCTGCGTGGGATGGAATCAACCAACGAAGGCCACTTGGAGAAGGTGGCATGAGCATTCTGAACTCCAGGGTCACCTACTTACCCTTGAAAGAAGTAGAAATATTGTCCTGGTGTGAAAAACAAGGAGGGACAATGCAGATGGAAGAAATATATGTTAAATAGGAGAGTCAGTGCAAAAATGTAACTCTTTATCCTTCCATATTTATCCCATAATACGTTATAGACTACATAACCCCTACTTAACCCATTTATTTGGCAATTTACCTACATATGGCATATGCAAAATAATAGCATGTGAAAAAGTATCCTCAATAAAATCACATATTTAAATTGCTAGGTATACCTCTTTTTACTGGATTGTACAAGCAATTGATTCGCATTTGTAGAATCAAGAAACAAAATCACAAAAATCAGGAACAAATGCTAATTAGAAAACATGTTTATAAGATTCAAAAGGGTAAAGCTAGGCTTTGTTGCAGTAGAAATTTGGCTTGTTGATATTTCAGTCCACAGTGAAATATAAAAATGCATCTGTCCCCACTGTCCCCATTAGCACCAGCAAGCACACACGTGTGTGTGTGTGTGCGATATCTGAAATTATCTGCACGCACGCGCGCGCGCGCGCGCGCGCGCGCGCGCACACACACGAAGGGAGGGAGGGAGGGAGGAAGGGAGGGAGGGAGGGAGGGAGGAAGGGAGAAAGACTGAGAAAATGAAAGAATATGGAAGCATGCATGGATAACAGAAGCAGGGATAATTTACACTGGACGAGATGCACACAGCTGTGAGGCCAAAATTACTACTTAACAAAACATTTTCTTGTGTTCAGCTTATCATTGAACAATTATTTCATTTAATTTAATCACTGCCTTTGAAACCCTTTCTAGGATAGAAACCCTTTTGGGATAGGAACTGAAAAGTAATAAGTGTATGCAATAATATTTTGTGCATAAATTGCCAAACCCTGGAATATTTGGAAAGAATCAGAAAGCTGATTGCAAAGTGCTAAAATATTTGGAAAGAATCAGAAAATGGAGTTTGGGCCTCCAATGCACTCAGCTCATATGTCCTTGATGAAATTTCCCTCATCCTTTCATTTCACTGGCCTCTCCTGTATCCACTTTAATGAAACAAGAGCTGTTTCTGCAATAAGGGTAACAGCAGAGGAGACAAGGCGCCAGAAAATCTCTCTTTCATTGTCAAAGTGTGTTTATGCTAAATTCTTAGAAAATGTCCTTTTGTGAGTTCATTTAGAATAAATGCCTTCACATGCTGGAATGCAGGGCACAATGTCCAGGTAACAAACCCTGAATAAGCAGGTGGTTAGGCCAGGCCATCACTCCCGAAAAGTTCAATAGTAAAGAAATGATTTTTCTCTGTCAATCTAGGAATTAGTTTACTGTTCTGATCAGTTTTAAGCTGGTTACCACTAGCTTCAATGTGTAAATTTTTAGGCCATGGAGTACCATCCTTTCTGCTTTCCTCGCAGGGACGGAAGTGTTAATTCAGGGCAGAATACCTTTCTGTAAAATAAAAGAGCCAATTGAGAATTTTTAAAAAAATATTTTTAAGAAGTATTTTCTTTAAGAAATAACAACTACCTCAATGGGCCTTAAGTTAAGGGAGGCTGTGGCTCATTTAAAATAGTTTGCTACTTGAATTCTGAGATAATGAAATTCCTTAAAATCTTTTTATGATGTGACACAGGGGTCCCTAGTCCCCAGCTAACTACTCTTTTAATTATCTATTTGAAGTTATCTGCATATTCACTTAAAGATGCGTTGGAACTAAGGAAAATTGGTATTAATTACCCTGGGCGGGGAGGTGCGGGGAGGGAGAGAGTGGGGTAGCCAGTTTGTTGTGCTTCAAAGGAAGCTTTGTTGGTGCACAGCTGAGGTCCTGAGATGCCCCTGGGTGTTCGGATGTTGTAAGCTTGGTTTGTTTCTATGACTGTTTTTGTGAAAATATTGCAAGACGCCTCCCCCCCGCACCCCCACCAAGAACAGGAATGGGGAAAGTCTTCAGTATTGGAAAGGGGCTGGCATAGTAACTTAAGGAGCAATATGTTAGTTATGCCTTTATTACCCCACTAGCGACAACTTCTGGGAGGAGTGGCTTCAACATGCCTTTCCTAAAGGATCCCTCCAGGACTACATGTCATACCAGGCATGACCTTAGCTGGGGCGTGTTCTGAGCAATTCCTTTAGTGGGGAGGAGGCAATGCTGGGAATTCCAGTGTAGTATCTCCATGTGCAAGAAGTATTCGCTGGTCAGGATCCATGGCCTGCGGCCTGCGGCGGCATTACCTTGGGTGGCACCTCCGCAGGTGGGCCTGCTTGCACAGGGCTAGGAGCTTGTAGGGGCGCTGGGGCCGCGGACTCCAGGCCTGCAATCTTCTGCGGGAGCGAATGGAGCTGTGAGACGACCTCAGCCTGGGAAGCCTTGATGCCTGGCACCAGGGTGGTCTCTGCGGCACATTCGCGCAGCTGCTCTGGGTTTCGAGGTGGCAGAGAAAACCCCTGCCCAGCTGCAAAGAGATCCACCCAGGCGCCGACGCGGGAAAGGCGGGTCAATCCCGAGGGTGCTGGGTGGACAAGTTCCGGCTTCAGGGACAGGGGCTTTTAAGGACCAGAAAAAGGAGGAAGAAAGCCCCTGGCAGAGACTTTCTTTGGGGCGCCCACGCCCAGGAAGTCCCCACAAACCCTGCTTGGGGGCGGGGAGAGTAGGCGGTGTGATCCCGCCGCTCTCTGGACCTCGAGCCTTTTCGGGTCCTGCTCCCGCCCTAAGAAAAGTCAGGCAACTTGGGGTGGGGGTGTAGGGTGTTAAACAAGGGAGAGGGAGGAGACAGGTTACAGAGGCATCGCTATCGCTTCTCTCCTTCTCTCTCTTTTTCATGTTTAAACCGCCAGTGCTGTATCCACACGGAAAGGAAATGACCCCGAAGTTCCCAGCGGCCCAGTTTCCAGGACCAAAGTCGGGGGGATGCTGCGCTGCAGGCCCAGGGCCTCGCGGGGATCCTGGCCACCAGTGGGTCCGTGGACAACTCCTCCCGGACCCGCGCGGGGTTTTCCAGGAGAATAGGTTCAAGTGAGGCTGAGACCCGAGGCTCAGGGCGCGCCGGCCGCTCCGTGCGCGCGGCCGGGAGGAGGCGGCCCCCGCTGGCGGGGTTGCCAGGAGCTTGGGATCTAGGCGGGTTCGGACCCGGGAACCCCGGAACCGGCGGTGAGGTGGTGGACTGACTCTCGGGGCCCCTTCGTAAAGGTCCCCGCTGCCCAGCGAAGCTCTGGTAGGAAGAAGGGGCAGTGAAACCTACCCGACGAGGTCTGGCCTACAAGAGGCCCAGGGCCGGAGGTTCGGGTTTGGTTTTGATTTTTAATCTGGGGGTGCGGGACCGGCGCGGAGGGCATTATGTACCCTAAATTAAGCAACTGGAAGGAAACCCCAATCATCTATCTTAATGAGGGTCTCCAGCGACAAATAAACGATCCATCTCTCAGAGGCAAGTCCACAGACGCTGACCCCAGGCCCAGGCCTGCACACCGCCGCCCCCCCCCCCCCCCCCCCCCCCCCGGGAGCCCCCTTAGGTTGCGTCTCTCGGCTGCCTGAGGTGGTCTGTCCCCGCCTCTTCCCGCTTCTCCCAGGGACTAGGCCAGGTAAGGACTCGGGGAGGCCCCACACCTGAAACACCGTGGACCCTCCTGATAATCTCTTCAAAATAAAACGAACACTAAGTCTGAAAATAAGGAAATGAAAGCACGACATCCAGATTTTTCCTTGGCCACTCCATGTTATCTTTAATTCAAAAGCAAATTCGCGGGTGCCCCAGCCTTGCCCATTCCTGTGAGAGCCCCAGATCCCTGCCTCCCCAGGTTTGTCTGCTGGAGCTGCGCCTGGCCCAGCAGCCCTGGTGACATCTGCGGGTGGCCTCGCGGTCCAAACCTATTTCTTCCCCAGGAAGTTCTTTGTGTTTCCTATCTCCCGGGGCCCGTTCTTTTTTGTTTGTTTGTTTTTTGTTTTGTTCTTTTTTCCCCTTTTCTTTCAGTTGTCAGCAAAACAGCTGGGTCTGTAGAGGTTGTGCCCACCGCCTCGCCCACAGCCTCTGGACTCAGCAACCCAAGTCAGACAGGCCTTGGAGCGCGGGTGACCAAAGCCACTGGGAGCGATGCACCGCCCGCCCCCTGCCCCCCGGAGGTCGGGGGCCTCGCTGGCTGCCACTGCGCCGCATTCCCGGGGGCCTTGGTGGAGGAGCACAGATGGGGGACGCCTCGGGCGGGCACTGTGGGCCAGCTGATGGATCGTCTCATTTCCAGACTTGATGGGCCGGAACCTGGGCTGGCGGGAGGTGGGGGAAGGGAAGCGCATTGTCCTGTGCGGGGGGCGGGGATGGGGTTGAGGGCTCTGGGCTCTGAATTTTGTCTGTGGGGTGGCGGGGCGGCGGTATACATATCACTAAGGAAGGCCCGGGTACCCTACTTCCACTAAGGCGCAGTTATCCCTTTCCCGTGCTCTGTTCCGGGCACCGCGCTGCGTCTCCACCCCGGTCCCCATAACGCGGGGCTGCGTGCTGCGGGTCCCCGGCTCCCGGCGGCGCACCGCCTCCTCTCCCCGGGGCTGCGGCGTCCTGCGGCGCTGTGGGCAGCCTTTCCCGGGGGAGGCTGAGAGGACAGGGCTTGGCCTCCACGTGCCTGGGAAGAGCCCTGGGCGGGGGTGGAGGGAAGGGTGAAAGCCGCAGTGCAGGGAGCAAACAGCCTCCATTCTGGGTCCATCTAAGGTCCGATTCTCGCGGGCGGGGAACATGAGGAAGTCAGCGGGACTGGAGTTGAGAGCCCCAGTGGCGGTGAAGGCTGTTGTAGAAAAGTGGGTGGAAAATGCACATTGAAACGCTTGCATCTTGCTGGGCGACCCTCCAGCGTGGCCAAGGAAGCCAGGAGGTCCTGGGAGGGCAAAGTTGCTGGTCACTGTCCTGGCATCTCAGGCGGGAGTGGGAGGGGGAGAGGAGCCCAGGGACAGCAGGAGGCTGCTGGGCTTGGATGAGAGGACAGCTGACTGGAGAAGGTGGGGTCACTGGGGATCCTGCTTCTGGGTCAAAATTGTGAGGTTTTTCTTTTCTTTCAGCTCCTGAAGTTTTCTCAGCAACTGAACTCCCACTCTGCTCCAGGCATTCACCCTGGGCTGGGCCTGGGAGGACGCTCAGGGGATCAGGTCTGTGATATTGGAAACCCAAACTTTGCATCTGGGCCAAGCACCCCACCCCCTTCCCACACTCAACCCACTGCTGGGAAAGTCACCACTCTGTAGGGAGCCAAGACAGCGTCCCATGGGTCAGGGCATCTAGACCAAGTGTGGTCCTTGGACAGGACCACACCTTCTCTTGGATCCTACAGAACCCGAGGGCACACGCAGCCCTACTGAATCAGAATCTGCATTTAAAATGGTTCTCCTGGGGTGTGCCTCTACGTTGGAGAAGCCCTGGCCTAATTTAGAGAGCCTAACCTTAGCCACTGCCGACTTGTCCCACTGTGCGTTTCCCAGCCTCATCTTCATCATCTATCAAATGGAAGTTGTTTCGGAGGTATCACACCTGGACCCAGTGACATTAGAATCTCCAGTTGGTGCAGCCCAGGCAGCAGTACATTTCTGGAGTCCATAGGTGATTCTAACAGCGACCAGGAATAACTAATGGAGAAATACCCACTTTTACAGATGAGCTCAGATACCACCTGAGCTGTATGCAAGAGAGTGGTACAAAGGTTAATGCCTCTGGGCTCTTTGGACTGATTCATTCCCTCTTCAGCAGGTGTGGGCTTGACTAGCTAATAACCTTGCTGGCTCAGTTTCCTTATCTGTAAAATGAAGTTAATAATAATGCCTACCACATAGGATGTGGTGCAGACTTAGAGTCAAACATTTAGAATAAAATTTAAGAAATGTTAACTTATGAGGTCAAGCTCCTCAATCTTTCCTTTTAAACCATAATGGGAAACTACTTATTATCTCACTTCCCTTCCAACCTGCCCCACATTTCAGGGCACAACAGCTTAATCTTGCTTCAATATTTAAACCTATTTTAAAAAACATTTTATACATGAAAACTAATATTTTAAATCACTTAGCAATTTAGTAAACCTGATCCTCAGAGAAAGTTGATTTCTCTACTTCCAATTATTGTATTCCCAGTCCACCTGTTTTAGAAGCATGAATGAAGTGTGCTTCTATTTCTGTGTCTCACCACCGCAGCCACTGAATAAAAATCCTGGAGGGCTTGATAAGAGACAGATGGCAGGGCCCCACCCAGAGGTCCTGATTCTGTAGGGTTTGGGGAGGGGCCTAGCAATTGCATATCTAACAAACCCCAATAATGCTGATGCTTCTGGTCTGAGGGAATCACAGTTTGAGAATCACAATGCCAAATGAATGGTCTGCTTTCGTAGAAATCTCAACAGCAGCACTGACCAATAGAAATATAATGCAAACCACAATTATAAGTTTAACTATTCTGGTAGACACATTTTATTATTTTTATTTATTTTTGTAATATATTTGACATGTAACATTATGTAAATTTAAGATGTATAAGATGTTGATTTGATACATTTATATATTGTAGCATGATTGCCATTGTAGTGATAGTTAGCACCTCTATTATGTCACATAATTATAATTTCTTTTTTTGTGGTGGGAATGATTAAAATATAGTCTCTGGATCTGAAAACTATATGGTAGATGTACTTCTCACAGCCTAGTAGTTAACCCAAGTGCTGCTAAAGGCTGAACATTTCTTTCCTCCAAAAGGATGAAATTGGAAATACACCTTGAAAACAGATATTGCTCCTTTTTATGTGGCTATAATAATACAGTTCACATATCTCCGGCTATATGTTTATAACATTATACCGTGGTTAATTTTCTGTTTTCCCTGCTAGTTTAAGGACAACTCTGTATTAAATTTATACATCTCCCCAGCACTTATCAGAAGGTCTGGAACATCACAGATGCACAGTAAGGTTTTCTGATAGACTTTGTTACTTCCAGGAGTCTATTGTCCACCATGTGCATGAAATTAAAATACTTTGTATTCATAATGTTTTATAAGGATTCATACATTATTGGTGGTTGAGGTACATTATATAAACAAACATTTATGGGTATTTATCAGATACTGTTCTAAATAGATCGATAAGACACTAGGCATTTTTCTGTCTTTACACCTCGATCCTTGCCATTTCTTCTACTGGGAATGCCCTTCTCTCTTCCTCTACATCTCCATGACTCCATAACTCACCTCCATCCGTTCTGTCTTCAAATATCACTTTATCAATGAGGTCTTCCCAGAACATCCTATTTCCAGTGCTATCCTCTCTGTCTCCACAGCTATACTCCCCATCCCTCCTCCTAGCTTGACTCTTTCCCTTACAACATATAACTTTTTAACCTTCTGTATTTCATCAAATCTAAGGTGTTGCATAATTGAGACACACCATCATTTTATGTATTACTAAGAAAAGAAAAAATGCTGCCAATTAAGCTATGATATGTCATTTATTAAGACTCATTCTGACTTCAGGGTATTAAAGTGAAAAAAAAAACACACCTTAGATGGCTTAGAATCAACCCAATATAGTACTGCAAAATGCATTCATTTATAGTATTTATTGTCTGGCCTAATTTCAGTAGAACGAAGATTTCAATCTTTTTTATTTCGTGATTTGAGAGATAGAGGAAAAGAGAGAGAGATTTGTTGTTCCACTTATTTATGCATTCATTGGTTGATTCTTGTATATGTACACTGATTGGGGATCAAACCCACAACCTTGGTAAATAAGGACGATGCTCAAACCAACTGAACTACCAGGCAGGGCTCTAGGATAACTTTTTAAAAGAGACAGAATTTTTTGAAGTATCAGAGGGGGCAGGGAAAGGGCAGTAAGGGGCTTTTAATTTCCTGGACACAGCTTTCTGAGGTCTGAATAAAATAGAATTTAGAAGTTTTATGTAGCTTTATAAATACATAAAACAAGAAAGTAACCACTTCTTTGGTGCCTAAGCTTGCCCTCTTGTTCTTAGCGGAGCCTGGTGTAGAACAAATGTAGTGTATTTGTTTTCTTTCAATCCTGTCATGGGATGAGGTCAAGAAGGGGTTAAATGTGCTTTTGAGCCCTAACTGGTTTGGCTCAGTGGATAGAGCCTCGGCCTGCTGACTGAAAGGTCCCAGGTTCAATTCCGGTCAAGGGCATGTACCTTGGTTGCGGACACATCCCCAGTGGGAGGTGTGCAGGAAGCAGCTGATCGATGTGTCTCTCTTATCGATGTTTCTAACTCTCTATCCCTCTCTCTTCCTCTCTGTAAAAAATCAATACAAAATATATATATTTTTAAAATGTGCTTTTGACAAAAGGCCAAAGCGTTGCAAAAAGTTAATGTCCTGAGAATCAAAGGTCTTTAGGCCAAACCAAATTTATGGAGCTAATTTTAAAGACTGATTTAGAATTACAGGGCGACATAGCTGGAAAGAGCCACAGAGGAGAATTTCTCCAGTCCAATTCTTGTTCCAAGGAGGAAACTGAGGCCTGGAGGGATGAGGTGCTGGGATACATCTTGCCTGCTCCAGTTTTTACATCCCCACCAGTAAAAATGAAAACAGGGACTGAGAACGTGTTGCCCTCTTGGCAAGACTCAGCCTCCCTTTCCTATTCCTCAACACTCACAGTTTCACCACCAGCACGCCCCTAGAAACCATGGAGCCAATCCTCATGTGCCCTTTATCCCTGCCTATGCCAGGCACTCCAGGGCCCCGCCCCCAGGTCCTCCTAATACAGCTCTGAAAAATCCCTTACTGACATCATCTCCCATCCCTCCCATCCCTCCCATCTTCTGAAACTCACGATCAGTCATCAGCAAATTTCCTTAAGCCCTCAGCTTCCCTGAACATTTCCCTCACCTGTTTGCTCTAACTCTGATCTGGCTCATATGAAGACACTCCTTTCTGTGCAGGCTCTCAAGAGGGAGCTGTTATCTCCCCAAATCCTGATGCTGGGTCTGAAGTCTGGTGTGTGTTCTCTTTGCTTCTCATTGCTTCTTCCAGACTATTCACTTCTGTTCCCCCCCTAAGGCCCCTACTGCCCCAGCTTTGAATTTGATGTCAACAGGTTGTAACTCCACTCCTCCTCCTGATATTACCATGCACTGTTGCTGAATCCCAAACCTGGAGCATGTCTCATCTCTGAATATGTTAGCTACTGATTCACTCTCACTCTGTCATTCCTACTTATTCATGGTGGTTTCTGTATCCATGGAGATGACTCTCTAACACCGTAGCCTCTAACTCATCAAGCTCCTATCCACTAACGGTCTCATCTAGCATCCTATATCAGCCACTTAATCCATGGTCCAATTTCCTTCCAGTCACTGCTCCATTTCTCTGCTTCCCTTCTTAGCACGACTCTTAGAAATAATTCTCTATACTCATTATCTCCACATTCTCTCTTCCCATTCTCTTGAATCCACTTCATTTTTATTCCCACAGACCATGCAAGCTGGTCTTGTTGGGGCATGACAGTCTTTTGATGAGTCAACTTGGTTAGGCGAAGGTAGTACATACAACAGTAATTTAAGTGTTCCTGTGGAGATGTTTTGTAGATATGACTGTGGTCCAGAATCAATTTAAGCAAGGGAGACCTTTTAGGTGATGAAGGGCCTCATCCAATCAGCTGAAGGCTTTAAGGCTTCTCTACAGAAAAAAAATCTGCTTGTTGAAACACGCTTCAGCCCCTGCCTGTGAGTGACAGCCTGTCTTTCCCAGGAGCCTTTCAAATTCAGACAACCTAGCTAACCCCGACCCTTGCAGAAGCCAATTCCTCACAACAAATCTCTTAAGATATGTCTCCTTCTGCCTAACATATGTTTCTTTCTGTTCTGTTTGAACCCTAACAGACACATGAGGTTTTTCATGATTTCCAAGTTGCCAAATTCCATGGCAAATCCTTAGGTCTTACATAACCTATCAGCAGAATTTGACACATACTTAAGCACTTTCAGAATACTGCACTTCCTGGTGACTCATGGATCACTGACTGTTTCACAGTTCCCTTTGATGATTCCTCCTCAAATGTCCTAAATTTTAAGTTGGAATGCCCAGTCCTCAAACCTCTTCTCTTCTCTTTCCTCACTCAGTTGGTTATATTAGTCAGTTTTGTTTCTTTAAATGAAATGTATACGTTGATGATCTCAAAGGTTCACCACAAGTAAATCAACTGCCTAGTCAACATCTCCACTGAAATCTATACTAATAAAAGGGTAATATGCTAATTAGACTGGGTCCACCAAACATCTTCTGGAAGTCTGACTTCCTTCTGGACAGTTAGGGGGCAACCAGGCCAGCAGGGGGGCAGTTAGGGGGTGATCAGGCCAGAAAGCAGAGGCAGTTAGGGGCAATCAGGCAGGCAAGCATTTAGGAGCCAGCGGTCCCGGATTGCGAGAGGGATGTCCGACTACTGGTTTAGGCCCCTACAGGATGGGGCCTAAACCGGCAGTCGGACAGCCCCTGAGGGGTCCTGGATTGGAGAGGGTGCAGGCCGGGCTGAGGGACTCCCCCCCATGCACGAATTTCATGCACCAGGCCTCTAGTATGTATATAAAGGCATTTCAAGCTGGACATGTCCATGATAGTTAATTTTATGTGTCTACTTGGTGAATATATGGTGCCCAGATGTTTGGTCAAACATCAAATTAAATGTTGTGAGGTATTTTTTATTCAGATGTGAGCAACATATAAATCAGTAGATTTTGAATAAAGCAGCTTACCCTTCATAATGTGGGTGGGCCTTATCCAATCACTTGAAGGCCATCAGAGAAAAGAGACTGAGCTTTCTTCCCTGAGAAGGAGGGAATTCTGCCTCCTGACTGTCTTCAGTCTCTAGCTGCAGGATCAGCTCTTCCTTGGATCTCCAGCCTGCTGGCATGCCCTGACAATATCATGTGAGTCAATTCCTTAAAATAAATCTCTCTCTCTCTCTCTCTCTCTATATATATATATATATATATATACATATATATATACACACACACACTCTATTGGTTCTGTTTCTCTGGAGAACCCTAATACAATGTCCCAAACCCCAAAATTCTAATTTTTTCCTCTGTCCCCTCTCCCTAAAACCCTGTTCCTCTCAACCTTCCCCATTACAATTAGCAGCAACTCCAGTTGTTCAGACCAAAAGTTTCTAAACCACCAGTGACTTCTCCAGTCCCCTTCTACCCCACATCCAATTCATCAGCCAATGCTGCCATCTCTCCCTTTAAACCAGACTCCTGACCTGACCATTTCTTATCATGTTTATTGCTATCTCTCTGGTCTATGCCACCATTACCTCTCATCTAGACAAACAAACAAACAAACAAACAAACAAACCTCCTAGTTAGTCTCCTGTTTCTGCCTTGGCCTTTCCTTTTATGGTATCAAGAGTGATTCCATAGTATAGGTATGACCATGTCACTCACTCTTCAAAACTCTGAAGTAGCCATTTAATTCAGATGAAAAAGCCAAACCCACAAGGATCTATATGATGTGTCCACTATTACCTCCACTATGGTCACCTTCACCCCCTTTACTTACCTCCCATTCTGGACATTGTCCTGCCAAAGGCCTTTTGCTCTTGCTCCCTCTTCTGGAAATGCTCATCAATAAGAATTAAGTTTGGCTGTGAGAGATGGAAAACCCAACACAACTGTGGCTGAAAGGAGGCAGCAGTGTATTTCTCTCAAAGGAAAGTCCAGGGGTCATGGCTCCAGGACTGGTAGGCTATTCCCTGGTCTCAGAGACTCAGACTTCGCCACATGGAAAGGCCTTCATTCTCAATGACCCTTCATGATCCAACTAGCAGGAAAGAGCAAAATGCACAGGAAGAGGTGGGTCAAAGAGATAATTGTTGTCTTTTTTTTTTTTTAGAGAGAGAGAGAGTGGAAGGGAGGGGAAGAGACAGAGAGAGAGAGAGAGAGAGAGAGAGAGAGAGAGAGAGAAACATTGATATGAGAGAGACACATCGATTAGCGCCCCCCCCACCCCCCTGCAACACATGCCCTGAGCCCACAACCAAGGCACATGCCCCTGACCGGAATTGAACCCAGGGCCTCTTAGTCTGAGGGTCAACTCTTCATCCACTGAGCCAAACCAGCCAGGGCAACAACTGTTGTCTTTTAAAAGTCAGCTAAAACATCTATGGGACACTTCCCCTGACATTCCATTGCCCAGAACATAGTTGCATGATTACATCTTGCTTCAAGGAAGCCTGGGAAATGTAGTATTTCCTCTGAGATGTCATGAACCTTGTTGAATTCAGAAGTTCTATTCTTGAAGAAGATGGAGGGAAGGATATTGGGAGAAATGCCAGAAGTCTCTGTTTCGGTATCTATTAGAAAGACAAAGATGCCTAGTGTGGCTTGTATAGAGAGGCATGAAATTATATTTGAGAGATTAGGTTGGCAAAATTCCCTCCCATTCTTGTACATTTATCTCATTCCTTCAATCACAAGGCAGGTCCAGCCAGGTTGGTGTGGCTTGGTGGTTGAACATTGACCTATGAACCAGGAGGTCACAGTTGGATTCCTGGTCAGGACACATGCCTGGGTTTCAGATTTGATATCCAGTAGAGGACGTGTAGGAGGTAGTGGATCAATTATTCTTTATCATCATTGATATTTTTCTCTCTCTCTCTCTCTCCCTCTCTCTCCCTCTCTCTTCCTTCCTTTCTGAAATCACTATCTCTATCTCTATCTCTATATATCTAATCTATATCTATATCTATCTATATATCAATATCTGTATCTATATAAGATTATATATAAAGGCAAGAGATAGAGAGAAAGAGACAGGTCTATGTTCCCTCTCTCTGAGTCTGGGCTGGCTTTGTTACTTGCTTTGACAACAGAATAGGTGAAATAATGAGTAAGTTTGACTTAAGCTTTAAGAATACTGGCAGCTTCCCTTGCTTTCTTCTTGAGATTCAGCTGCCAGGAAAATAAGCTTGAAATTGATCATTAAATGCCCAGAGACTAGCTCAGCCAGCATGGCTCAGTGGTGAACCTTGACCTATGAACCAAGAGGTCATGATTTGATTACCAGTCAGGTCACATGCCTGGGTTTCTAGCTTGATCCCCAATAGGGGGCATGCAGGAGGCAGCCAATCTATGGTTCTTTCTCATCATTGATGTTTCTATCTCTCTCTCTCCCTTCCTCTCTGAAATCAATAAATAATGTATTTTGTAAAAATGCCCAGAGACCAGGTAGAGAGGGAGAAGCCCAGGCAGCCATCCCAGTTGAGCTACCAGACATGTGAGTAAAGCCATGTTGGACATTTCAGCCCCATTTGGGTTGACATTAGCCAATACCAAACGGAGCAGCGAAACTGGTCAGCTGTTCTTCCGCTGGATATCATGAGAAATAATAAATTGCTGTTGCTATAAGCACTAAGTTTGGGGATTGTTATGCAACAATAGATAACTGAAATAGGAGGGGCCAGATCATGTGACGCTTCAGGCTCAGGAAAGGATTTTGGCTTTTATTTTACTTTAGAGGAAGCATTAGAGGATTTTAAGCAGATAAGTTACATGATACAATTTATACTTCAAGAGAGTCACTGTGCTACTGTGTGGAGAAAGGGTCGTAGTGGCTCCAGAGTAGATGGAAATGAAAGCAGGAGCGTATTACAATTGTCAAAGTGAGACAGGACAGTGGCCACAACCATGGGGATTATCCCAGCAGCGGTTTAGAAGTGGTTCCATTCCAGTAAGAGAGGAAGAGCCTATAATACTTACTTATAGATTAGACCCAGGGGATGAGAGAAAAAGTAATGAAAGATTATTCTAGAATTTTAACCTTAGGCCGGAGAGATGGTAAATACCATTAGTAACTGAAATATGAAGGAGCAGGTAAAAACCCAGGAATTCTGTTTTTAATGACTTAAGTTTGCTGTACCTATTATGTATCTAATGGCAGTGTTAAGTGACAGTTGGTGAGGAGGAATTGCTGGACATACACATTTTTGAGTCTGATTATGAAGGATCCTTCTTGCTACTTCAAGGCTGAGCATCTGTGCCCTGCCCCTTAGTGCAGTGTCCACTTTCTCATAGAAATGCAAATTATTAGTGATCCCAAATATTGGAATTTCACATTGAGAAGTAAATTTAGAAAAGCATCTTGTCCTTGAAACAGTCCCGTGGCGTTCTTGGCACCTGGCACACACATGCACCGGACCTGGGATGATTAATGGGCAAGATTGTTCATGACCCACTTATGGGCTGTTTCTTCCATTATAAACTGTTTGAAATCTGGAAGGCTGCCTGGATTCTATTTCCACTGGAAACACTACCATAATTTTACTTTTTTAAGTCAACCAACCAACCAACCAAACAAACAAAACAAAACACCAAAAGATGCCACTCAGCCATGTCTCTAGAGTTTTGTTATTAAAATATAGCACAGGTTATGGCATCTGTATATGCTATGTTTTCTGTCCTATTAGATAAAATATATGAGATGGGAAATGAAGATCCAGAACTGGTTATCTCTCACTGATTTTGGTGATCAACTTTGATCACTCAAGAGCCACTTATAAATTATTCATGACTTTTATTGATGTTGTCTACATTACTCATTGTATAGCTTCCAGACCAGAGGATAAACAGTGAAAGAGAAAAAAGGGGGCAAATACTAATTGATATTTATTTTTTTAAATATGTTTTTTATTTATTTCAGAGGGAGGGAGGAAAGGGGAAGATAGAGAGATCAATGATGAGAGAAAATCATTGATTAGCTGCCTTCTGCACACCCCCTACTGGGGATCAAGTCCACAACTCAGGCATGTGCCCTGACCAGGAATCAAACCATGACCTCCTGGTTCATAGGTCAATGCTCAATCACTGAGCCATGCCGGCCAGGCAATTAATAGTTTTTTTTTTTATGATTGACTAATGCATTAAGCAAATATCCAGACTCATCTTGTTGCCTGACATTGAGGAGTTAGCTGTCTAATAGGGAAGACAATACATATACATGGACATTTGGCATACTCTGACAGCGGTAAGTTCAACTTATTTCTTTTAATCAAAATAAGTCTTTTAATCAAAATAAGTTTCTTCCCCCAATACCACTAACTGTCCAAAGTAGAGGGGAAGGAAGCCCAGAGCAGCAGACACTCATGGTGCCCCACTCTTCTCTCCTGCAGCTTTGGGGCATGGTCTGATTCGTGCTTCCTGACTCAAGCACTTTGGCCTCTTCCCGAAGGGTTTCTCAGTGGCAGGAGCTTGCTCAGCCCTTGTTATGCTGGAGAGTTACTGACCTCAACAGCAACCCTCACCAAAGAAAGGAGAAAGCCAGAGGAGAAATACCTCTTTGAGCCTTTGAACCGTAGCCGGTTTGGCTCAGTGGATGGAGCGTAGGCCTGTGGACTGAAGGGTCCTGGGTATGATTCCCAGTCAAGGGCATGTACCTTGGTTGCAGGCTCGACCCCAGACCCTGGTCGGGGCACATATGGGAGGCAACCATTCAATGTGCCTCTCTCACATTAATGTTTCTCTCTCTCTGTGTCTCTCCCCCTCCCTTCCACTCTCTCTAGAAATCAATGTAAAAATACCCGTAGATGAGGATTAACAAAAAACAAACAAACAAAAAATACCCCTATGATCTCACCCAGAGACAATCCAGAGGGGATTGTCCCCGAGTCCCCAGCAGGACTGAGCCCCAGTTGTCCATGGCAGTAACATCGCCCCATAAGTACACCTCTATTGCTCTACCCTCCGAACCCCTCTCTATGTTGCCTGGAGTCATCTCCCAAATGGAGTACTAGTCTGCTCTTTGGAGGACACACATTGAGATGTCCAGTGTCACTTCTTCCCCTGCTTTCGGACTATTCAATGCCACTGTGAGGCCCTGGGGAGTGGGGAGCCTACCACCCTCAGTCGCAGAGGTCCCTGCAGCTGTCCCTGTCCCAGCAGCATGGGCTGGGCTCCAAGGCAGCACCTTACTCCCAGAAAGGCTATAACAGTCAGGCAGTCTTCCCATTGGAGGTTCTGCCGCTGCCCAGAGCCCCTCAAAGCCTGTGTCCTGTAGGGCCCTTTATTGCTTCTCTCCCGGAGCAGGAGAGCTGAATTCTCACCACCTGGCTCCTGGACTTGGGGCCTATCCATTCCCTTCCCTTCTGTTTACTCAGTGAGTGAGATTGAGAGCCAGCAAACTTCCTCTGCAAAGGGCAAGATGGTCAATACTTCTGACTTCATGGGTTGGACAGTCTCTGCCTGGTTTAACCCTACTGTTGTCACATGAAAGCAGTCATTGATCATATGTAAATGGATGGGTGTGGCCTAGTCCCAATACATCTTTATAGACAATGGAGTTTACATTTTATGAGTCAATAAAGTTTTCTTTCCATTTCCCCCCAACTGCTTAGAATTACGAAACTATTCTCGCCACCTGGGCTATACAAAAACAGGTAGCAGGTCGGATTTGGCCAGTGGGCCATAATTTGCTAATTCCTAGACTAGACTTTTGAAAGTAAAGTCCTGTTTAGATATTATTATGCTGCTAAACTCCATTTTGACTGGTATTATTTAAATAAAATCTAATTAATGTTAGGAACGTGTTGGATGCACTAGTTCCAATGTGTCATTGACAAATAAATCCTTCTAGGGCAGGGACAATATCCCTTTGCATTTTCCCCAACACACCTCAGGGGGTGGTATGCACAACTTAATTAATAATAGCACCCAAAGCAAAAAGCTGATTATGTGTTCCTTACTGTGCTATGTGCTGTGGGACTCAATCAAGCACTTCCTCATTCGAAGAAGCAATGATAAAACCCGCACTAACAGGTTGCCATGATAAGTAAATGACATTGTGTCTGTGATAGTGCTCTGTTAACTGTAATGGTAAAATATCAGCTGGTATTGTGATCATGGTTTTTAGGTATAAAATATGATGATCTGTGTCACAGGGTGGTGCTTTTGTGGAGAAGAGACATTTGGAAACTAGAGCATAAATGGGTCCTATCCTTTAATCGTCTGCTGTGACCCTGGACTCAACAAGTTTGACACCTGTATAATGGTGATGAGGTTCTCAACTTGCCTGTAACATGGAGATAAAATGAGAGAAATTTGTAAATGCTATAAACATGTAAAATTTAACACTAAGGGTCTGTGCTAGGAGGGTGTGTGTGTGTGTACTATGTTTTAGGACCATCTGATTCCCCTACAGCTATTGGGTTATGGTGTGAATGATTAGGTGTAAAATATTAAACTTACCTCCTTTGGACAATTCTTTTCAAAATTTAATCTTTGCGGAAACTTTAAGGGGGGGGGGTCTCAAAATTTTCCAATATGAAGTAGCGTGGGGACTATTTCTTGTCCCAAATTTCCAAGAAAGTAATGTGAGTAAGTAGTATCATTTATAGATAGGTACAGCCACCTATTTTTTTCTTTTAACATAAAAGCAATGATGTTACTATTTTTAACCATCCCCTGGCACCCTCCCTTAATATTTTTTCATTATTCTAACCTATGAAGCAGAACGCTTTTTATGAAATATTAAAGACGGTGGCTCATAAAAATTCATCCCAGAGGCACTACGCAGAAGTTATTATGACATTAAAGATGAAATTATTAAAGTTTGTGCTTGGGATTCTGTTAAATGCCAAGCATAAATGAAAAGTAGAAACACGTGGTCTTCTGATAGACTTACAGAAGTGATGGAGAAGCTATTGAGGGGTTGGGAGGAGGCATCAATAAGACCACATCAACACTAAAATAATATAGGACCTTCCCTCATTACTCTTCATGATCACACTTCATGTTGATGGTACACATAATTCAGTGTCTTTTGGCCATTGTGATAGTCAGACTGCTTCGCAAGAATGCTAACACGAATAAAGATTTGTTTTTCTTAAGCTGGAAGAGACTGGGTTATTTTTAATTGGCAAGATATTTTTCCTTCTTAATAAAGGAGAATGCAGGATTTGTGTATCATATAAAGTTGTAATAGAAAATAAAATACAACTATGTGTTGTATATCTTAATCCTATTACAATGGCTTCTTTTGGGGGAGATAAGATGTCTAAATACTAAAAGTAATCTGGGGTAAAGAAAATATTGGCTCTGGATAGAACACTGAAATAGAAGTGTTTATGGTAGTACAGGAGGATGAAAAGCCAGAGGAGAAATAATCAGAAAAATGGGAAAAAAACGAGTAGCTCTCAGAAGCAAAGAAAAGAGTGATAGATTCAGCCAGGTGCTCCATAGATAATGAGCTCACCTGAGCTTGAGGAAGAGCCATTGGATCTGAGGAGGACACATTTGGAATCTTTGAAGATTAGCAATCCATGCCCTGGCTGGTGTGACTTGGTGGTTAAAGCATTGACCCAAGCACTGAAGAACTTCGGGTTCTTTTCCCGGTCAAGGGCACGCGCACCTGGGTTGCAGGCTCAAGCCCTGTTTGGGAGGCAATCAATAGATGCGTCTCTCTCACATCAATGTTTCTCTCTCTCTCTCTCTCTCTCTCTCTCTCTCTCTCTCTTTCTCTCTCTCTCTCCTCTCTCTTCTTCCCTCCCATCAACCCCTTCCCTCCCTCCCTCCCTCCATCTCTTCCTCCCACTCTCTATAAAAATCAATGGAAAAAATATCCTCCAGTGAGGATTAAAAAAATAAAAAGATTGGCAATTTAACTGTGGTGCTATTTTAATAACCATAATTTTTCATGGGATGCTGGTGCTGAAAGGTATTTAGTCTAACTCCATTATCTTACAGAGAAGGACATTTGGATGGAGCCAGAGAAATTTCACAGAAGCCAATTCAAACTTGTCAGTATGAGCAAAAGAAAAACAAGTGTTTTTACACTTGGGAGTCAACCAAATTAGCCTGTTTTGCATCATTTGGGAGGAAAAATGTTTCCGGGGCATGAATAAGCCCCTTTTGAAAGCGATGAAGTGATGATCTCTATTACTTATGAAAAAGGCAAAAAGGTGACTGGAAAGCATCCTTGGGAGGAAATACTCTGACAGGTGATTAGGTGTTTTAACTTTTTATTAGAGAAGTTGGAAGTTTAATTTCATTATTGATGAGAACATACTTTTCTCTGCTTTGTTCAGAGGAACACAGAATCAGTTTGTACAAGCATATACAACAATTCGGTTGGTGTTTGGTGTCCCAGAATCAGTAATCTGATTGGTTCGAGACAACCGGCTTTCCTTGCGCTCCTCTCAGCGTTAGCAGCCAGCCGGCTCAATTCCCAGCGGAACACTTTTCATGCGCTGTCCGAAACACCACTACAGCGGGCTGAAAGACCATGCAGATTAACACTGTAGCAAATTGTTTGGATATTTTAACAGACATAAAAAGGTTATTTCCTGATATGAAATTCTGAAAATCTGCATAAATATTTTTGTGTAAAATTAAATTAGTTATGTATTTTTTTCTGAAACTAGAAGTTAAAGTATCAAGAATGCCCACATAATTCATATACACATATATATAGACTTTTTTTGTTATGCTAAAAGTCTTGAGAGTCAAATTATATTCTGTGCCATACATTTATTTAACCAGTATTGATTTGGCGGTAGGTTAACTGTGTCTGTACGGATAAGTCTTAACTGGTGCTTGTGTATCATGCAAACGTAGTTCTAGTAGTCCTGTTTACTAATCTTGTCATGTGGCAATACTTAGATGATCTGCTCTATAACAGTGTCAATTAGGAGTATAAATACTTTATACATGGTCACATTTACAAACGTTTGCCAATACCACTTCACAATCTTGAAGGTGGAATAGTGAATTATAAGAGCTGGAATCGGCTGAAACAATTCCTAGAAAGCAATGTCAGGTGTAAACTTTCTTAGATGTGCCTAACAGAGTTTTCCTTTGAGTACTGATGAGTTTTGGCACAGGTATACTGCTCTATTTTTCTAATAATTTCCACAACTTTCACAGGAAATTAGCTTCTTATGGCATGGTAAAGACATGGCACTTACTGATGAGGTAACTTAGATGTAGAAAAATTCCGCAAAATTATTTGTCTAGCCGATCACCACTTCTGCTGATGAATTTGTTGACAGAGTTTTGTTTTTCTCTCTAGTGCATGCAGTTGCAGTTAAATTGCTAATGCACTATTTTTGCTGCAGCTCAAACATGTCCTAATGCATCACAAAGCAGAGTTGTTAACACCAGGCTCACTTACTTGTGATGGTATTTTGATAGCGAACATGTTTAAGTTGTATTGTCAATGGTTAAACTCTGCCTTACTGGAATGGTAATTTTGGTGGGTTTGTAGCTACTTTTGGTTGACCAAGGAAATTCAATATGTGAACTAGAAGTATATAAGTCGGTGGTTTCGGGTAACAGCTTGTCTATACATGAAGGGGACAAACACAAAAGATGACACTCTTCCATGGACTTTGTGTTTAGATGTTTGGGGGTGAGCTTTTGATGTTGTGGGTTTTGCTGCCTCAGTTTGTGTTCTGGAGTTTCATACAACTGTTGCTGGTCTGCGGTCCATCTCGGCTTCCAATTTCACCATCTGCTGCATCTCCTTCGCCTGTAACATCAGAAACATGGCCTTACATGTGGAAATCATCTCCCGAAGGCATAGACCATCCCTGGCCTCTCTTCTCCTGTAAATCTGATGCTGTGAGTGGTCTACGAACCATCAGCATCAGCATCGCCTGAGATCACCTGAGGGAGGCAGAATCATGGATTCTACCCCAGACCTACTGAGTTGGCATCTGCATCTTAACACATTGTGGACCAGTAGTTTTATTGCTAGCTTTACCCAGTGGCCAGATACGTTTCTATTGAATGAGTACAAAAAAACATTTTACATAAATGTTAAAGGCACGCTTTAAAATTAAATACCCATTGCATTTTTAAGTTATTTACTACATGTTCTTACAAGCTAATATCTTTTTAAAGTATGATACTTTGTAATACACTGTGTAATATGAAGTGAGAATTCTCGTGATCTGTCCACAATGTGTTAATAGGATCCCCAGGATATTTTTATATTCATTAAAGCTTGAGAAGAATTAGTCAGTGCCAAGAAAACCATCTGAAAAGAGGCTGAGCCAGTCACTTTTTATTTAGTCTATGTTGCATCCAAATGTTTGCTTTAGTTTCTACAGATTGACATGTTGCCTTGACTGTGCATAGATTATTCGATCACTTTTACAATAAGTATTGCTTATGCATGATTTATTCACAAATAGCCTGAAATTTAATTAAAAGTCCTTTCCTTGGAATCTAACTGATGGAGAAGTTTAGGTGGGAGGATATTGGTTTGGCTGGAGTATCCTGCAAACAGAATGTTCCAGGAGTATATAGGGTCCTTGGAATTCTATTGTCCATAATCTATCCCTACAACTTTCATTTCTCTGGGACAATTAATTTTTTACCAGTTACCCCAGGAAGTAGGCCATGGTGAGCTCAATCTCATGAATCAAGACTGTCACTAAGTGAACCAGCTGATTTGGGAGGTAGAAAGAAGTCAGATGGGGGCAAGGTTCTGGTGACAAATAATTGATTGGCAATACAAGGAAAAACAATTGGTCCATTTCCATCCATGTATCTTTTGGAGGATTAAAGTTCCCCTCTTCTCTTTTAGTGACACACCACTTTGAAACAAAAGACTTTTAAGAATGGAATCATGGATATATAAAGATATAACTCAGAGGAGGATATTTGAAGTTCTTGATGTTACTATTGATGTCTATTTAGATATTACAAATAAAAGAAAGTCAGTAGGAGGTTTGGTCAACTCTACAGATCATATTAGGAGTATGTAAATGTCCCAAACAAAGTCCTGTATAAAATTAGTTTAACCCATGAGCCATACAGTGATTTTCTATTCTTATTTTTATGTTAAAAATTAAAATTTCATTTTGGTGAGGATGACTATAACAACACCAAAGAATTATATCTTTCTGGTTACATTTGGGATGGATGGTTTCCTCTGCCCAGATATTTTTTATGCTTACGGTATAATAATACTCTAATAGAGAAATGAAGAAATGGAGAAAAATATACAAACATGAAACTATGACAAATGGTATTCATAAAAGATGATAGAGAGACATTATCAGTACTAAAAATTAAATATATTTATATTTAGTAAATAGTAATAAAGGATTTCCTATGCTCCTCCCCCTTTAGCATTTAAAGACAAATTGAACACAGTTGAGAAGGAAGAACCATACGGCATTAAAAGATTATTCCAAGAGCAAAGTTCTCATATGAGCAGGGTGACCATTTATTCCCATTTGCCTGGGACAATCCCAGCTTATTTCTATAGTGCTGGCAATTATGAACAGCACCCCTCTTTTATTCTCAAAACTATCCTGGTTCAATCAATCAATTATTTGGTCACCTTACTTATGAAGGGTGATTAAGGTCTTTGGCAGACTGGATCTAGCAGAAAGCATGACAAGAGTCATTGCAGAATGCCATTATATAATGTTCCTGCACACAGACCATAGCTCTCTGTCATTAAAACCACTGATGAACTTTTAGTGGGGTGCTTTAAAAATTAACTCCAGTCATTGTAGTGTTTGTGAAACATCTGAGTCCATGGCCAGGCTTAGTTGTGGTTGGTCCAAATGATAATGGTTCTTGCTGCCTGGGTATGTCTTCATTACCATGACTCGAGTTTCCCAGTCTGTGATAGGAAATGCTGCTAAAACTCCATCAGAAATAATTCTGTAAAGATTTGGGGCATTTCAGTTTGAATATTACATTAGAAATCCAAGCATGAAAGAATCAAGCTTTGATATCCAAACCCTTGAAATAATAATTCGTTTCTGACCAGGATTCCAGGATGCAAATCATAAATGGAATCTACCCCGAGAATGCTGACGTAGTTGAAAAGGAAAGCAACAACTCGCTGATCAGAATTTCAGTCCTACCTTGAGTTTGGGACACTGCGTGACAGGATTTCAAAAGCTGTTTGTACAAAAATAGTCATGTCAAAATTGAGTCATACATACAAAACAAAGAAAATTAATGAATACTGAAGTGAACTTGAGAAATGAATGCAAAAAACCATATACAGAAAAACAAAAGGCTAAGAATAAAACATGTATACAACCATCAGTGACACTTTTCCCCCGAGTTGATCTCAACATAAAAAACAAAAAACAAAAAAAACGGCCGATGCCTGTGAGCCTGGACTGTGCCTCTCCTCTGTAGCAGTGAGTGGGGAGCTCTCCCTCCAGCGAGATCCCTCACGTCTCCCTATAAAATGTTAGGAATGATGACAAAAACCAACTCTTAAAACTTGGGTGTGAAAGGAATGAAGCTGTTAGTGTTTGAAATGGTACATGTCAAGATGGGGATGCGATGCTGTGTGGTTGGGAGGTCTATGGGGAAACTTAAACAGAACTACGGAGTTTTATTAGTAAATGAATGACTGGCTGACCAAGTAGGCAAGGCCTTTAGGTGGCTTTAAAAAGGACATATGAGTTAGGATCCAGAATCAGGACCAAAATATATTAAAACTTGATTGTTTCTGCCAGTGCCCTGCGCATGGGTCTGCCTAACGAAACAGACCCACTCCATGCTTTGCTTTGGGGAAATGGGAGAATTTAAAGGAGCAGGGTCCCAGGGAAGTAGTAAGAAACCTGATAGGGAGGTATTATGGGAGAATGTTAAAATGAATCTGTCTTTGGCTTAGAGACAGAAAGGTCTTGGGGTTTAACAATCGTTTGGGAGATTACTAGCAAAGTTTGTGGGGACAAAGTTATCTGGAGACAGGAACTGTTTTCTGCCAGTGAAATGATTAATTGATTACAGAGGGATCTGTCCTACATGGTTCCAGACCTTGTCTTACGAGAGGGAAAAACGAAGTCACTGTTTGTACCTTCCCCACTGTGTCTGTGAGAGTGCTGTAACATACTGACTAACTGAATTGAGGGCAAAAAATATATACTAGAAAGATCTGGTTGACTTTGTTATAGAATAGGCCATGTTTGTATAGCAAGGCTTAACACAGAAATTTAAGTCCAAATTCCACATCTGTCAGACGCACATCAATATATCTTGAACTTCTTTTCATTGAATTTAATTAAATCTCCATCAAACCTCAAGCCTCCTCATGTTCTGCATTTCCCTAAGCTTCAGTGACTCAAAGTATCAGTCGTAGGTGGTAGACATTACTTATGACATATTAAAAGGAATTATATGAATTTTTGGAACAAAAACCACTATCCTCCCAGTATGATCCAATCAACACAGTTACTACTAATCCAATAATTTAATGCCAGAACTCTGGTATGGTTAGAATTATCCATGTCTTAGGATAAAACTCAAAGTGTTTTTTTTAATGTACTTTATTTAGCACTGAAACTAAAAAACACTAGGTAATTGTATTCCCTAGCTCTGAAAAACACCATTATTATAGTGATGAGTAATTTTTAGCACATTTACAGTCTTTAGTCAAACTTGTTGCTAAGCAACATAATCATTTCTAAGTCGTTTCTTAATTTAGTTAACTGAAACATAACCGTGCCTTACCTTCATTGTGCCTTCTTCTAAGGCATCCTTATCCCCACCCAGACCCGATCACTAAAGTAGATTCTAATGTTTTGGAAATGGTGGCTTTACCTTTTTCCTAGTCCCATTTCCCCAGGGAACATTTCCTGAGAAGTGCTATAAGAGCAAAAACATAAACCAGGTAATTTGTACCAGAACTTGATGTATCTATGAGTTGGTCAAATGACTTGGACCCATGGGACAATAAACACTGATTGTCCCCTGTGGGGATCTGTGGACTGTTCATGAAAAGAAGCATTTAGCTGAAAAGGAAATGTGAAACATAACTCAGAAGTATGGTCACGAATCAACCATCTGTCCCCCAAAAGTAAAGAACCTGAAACAAGATGATGAATTTATTTGTTATCCAATTGCAATGTACAATAAAACCAGGTTTTACTTTCTCAAAGGTATATTTTTTAGTGTAATCCTACATAAGGGTTCTTCAATGGGAGTCATTGGCTCTGAAAAAAAAATACCTTAACTAGGATTGCTTTACTGATGGGAGGAATCAGGAAAGAGCAAGGCAGTGAAAGTAATTTCATCTTTCAAGTTTCTAGACAAAAATGAACTATCTAGAAATAATAACTTCCAAACCAGCTACACCTAAAGAGTAGAGTTTGAACTGAGACAAATTTAAACTGCTATTGAGGGTCCCTTTTGCATTAGAAGCTAGAGGTATTTCTATCAAATTGAAATGAAACTGTGGATGGCTGATGGGCTGAGGCCTGTATGGGATGGATCCCATCTGTACCATACTTACACATACATGTCTCTAGGTGCTGGGCATATGCCTGGTGGCCTAACTGAATGGTTGGATTTTGGATAACTTTTTATTTACTTGTGCTTCTCCATTTAGTGTTTTGCCTTGCTGGAAAAAGCACCAAGACTATGGTAACCACTCAGATCAAGTGGTTTGCAGAGTTGTGGTGGCTCATGCCTTTAGGTCCCACCTGTAAGCCCTAGGGAGGCTTTCTAACTGCATTTTTAGGTGGAGGAAGACAATAGGTGGTTTCTCTCATTTGCTTTTAAACATAACATCGCTTGCCTCTAGGTTGCAAATGGTAAACATATAAATGAAATTAGAGAAACAATTTGTGACCTCTCCTTTTTCCTCCTCTCAGTAATGTCATTCTGAGAACCCCCATAATCTATTCAAATGATGACTTTTGATTCTTTTTTTTTCCACAGCCACATTCCTCTTCCACTTCAAAAAAGAATGCTTTCTGCTCTAGTTGGATGGGACCAGGAAAATACAGTAAGAGGCACCGCTTTTTTCTAGTCACCTTTCCACGCCACTACCAGACACGGGCATTAGCAGAGTGGTCCCTGCAGGCCGTGTGGTCTGTGCCTTCCAAAGCTGGCTGGCTGCCTAGGTCTTTTTACACTTTTTAGGTGAAATACCTGCTCATTCTGTTTCTCTAGGAATTCTAGGTGTTCAAGCTGGACTTTTTTCAACTGATCCATTTCTTTGGACTGTTTCATTGCGAGCTGCAAAAACAAACAAACAAAACACACAATTCTGATAAACTTTGCATTGTTTATAAATGAGAAATGACTTTCAAGTTTACAATTAAAGTGAGATTATAATTTTTTAAAAAATAGTCTGAAAATGGGGAAAGTTTAGACCTATAATTCTTACTGGGGAAATCTCTCCTGCTAAAATCTGAGAAAATAATATTGCATTTTCTATATAAAGTGGTTCCAAATAATTACCTTAATGATTTTAGAGAATGATCATTTTGAGAATGATCATTTTAGCTTTCAGTATACAGAGAAGGTAGAATGTTTAATGTACAGAAAAATAAAATTAAGCAAATAGCTACAAGTCTGATATTTAAGCATGAGTTATTGTTTATAGTTTTTTAGGGAAGAATGCCAAGACAATTATAAAATACTTACTCTCTTTCTTTCTTCCAGAAACTTTTTTGTGTTGCTGCTGTTTAACTCCCTGACTCGCCTAAAAGTAATAGGTACAAATAACAGTTGGTATGACATCGACTGGGATTAAGTAAGAAAGAGTTATATTCCATTTAATTGACTGGGTAGAATCATCACTTTCTTTTCCTGATTTTTATTGTGAAATTTTGAAACATGAAGTGAACAGAGAAAAATATAAAAACAAAATGCATACCCATCACTCAGATTAGTCAATATTAATGTTCTGTCATGTTTGCCTCATATTTCTAAAGAAAATTGTGTGACAGATATCATCAAAGCCCCCTTTGTGTTCTTTCTGATTCCCTTTCATTCCTTCCTCTCTCTCCACACATAACCACTCTGCTGATGTTGTTATGGACCATTTTCAACAAGCTCCCAGGTGCTGCCGCCGTCACCAGTGTATATTATTTTGTATGTTTCCAATTTACCTAAATGGTAACACATCTGGTTTCTCTGTATAACTTATCTCTTAGCTTTGTTTTAGAGACACGGCTGTTTCAAGCTCTTCCATTATTTTCATCTGCTATATGGATATTTCTCATTTATGAATAGACTACAATATTTCCATTTTGCCATTAATAAATAGTAGGTTCTTTCCAAACAATGAAGCTACAATGATCTGGTGCATCGGGCCTTGCGATGCTTGGCACACTAAGCATCTGTTGACCGAGGAAGTGAGCGAAGTGTAAGGCATATCTGCTTGTATGTGCAGCAAGGGCTTCCCTAGATACTCAGACTTGCAGGTTGGAAGGGTATGAACAACTTCTTTCAAAGCAGCGGCCCCAATGTGCTCTCCCATCCATACCGTCTGGGGCTACTCTTCTCCATGTCTTCACCCATGGGTGTTCCCATCACACATTTGCTTTTTTGTCAGTTTGTTGGTTTTGTGAAATGGCATCATGCTGCTGCTTTCACCTGCAGCTCTCTGATTACTGGTGAGGTGGAGTGCTCTTCACGACTGAACAGATCTAGAACTGACTGAATTTCTGTAATAGCTAGAGGTTGATTCAGGTTTTCTTCTTTTCCAGTCAGTTTTGATAGTTCTATTTTTTCTAGGCACTTGTCCATTTCTTCTGTTTTCAGATTCGTTGGCAGTATTATTTATAGTACTTGTTTTTCAAAACTATTGATTATATCTGCAGCTATTTACCCTTTTTATTCTAATGTTACTAATCTGTGCTTTCACTCTATTCCTCTTGCTGGAGGTTTACTGACTTAATGATTTTTTTCCCAAATAACAAGCTTTTGCTTTGCAGATACTATCTATAGCCTCTTAATTTCTATTTCAATACTTCCTGCTTTTTAATTTATTATTTCTTCCCATCAGAATTTTTTGGGTTCATTCTGTTTTTATAATTTTATATCCTCTTTGAGTTTCTAGTTCAATAATTTTCATTTCTTTAAAAAATTTATACATCTAGGCTATAATTTTCACTCTAAATATTAATTTTGCTACCTTCTTTTTTTTTTGTGGTGAGAACATTTAAGACCTACTCCCTTAGCAACTTTCAAGTATATAATTCAGTACTGTTAACTACAGTCACCATGCTAGACATAGGCCCCCAGAACGTATTCACCTTATAACTGGAAGCTTTTACTCTTTTAACCCACATCTCCCCATTTCCCCCACTCCTCAGCCCCTGGCAACCACCATTCTACTGTTTCTATGAGTTTGGCATTTTTTAGATTCCACATGTAAATGAGTTCATAGAGTATTTGTCTTTCTCTATCTGCCTTATTTCACTTAACATTATATCCTCAAGGTCTACCCATGCTGTTGCAAATTTGCAGGATTTCCATCTTTACACACACACACACACACACACGTTGATGGACACTTAGGTTGTTTCTATGTCTTGGCTACTGAGAATAAGGCTATAAAGAACATAAAGGTGCAGATATCTCCTCCCAGATAGTGGTTTCATTTCCTTTGTATATATAACCAGAAGTGGGGTTGCTGGATCATATGGTAGTTCTATTTTTCATTTTTTTGAGGGACCTCCAAACTCTTTTCCATAGTGGCTGGCTGTACAGTTGACATTCCTACCAAGGGTACACAGTTCACTTTGCTCTACATCCTTGCCAATACTTACTTGATTTATTGATGACAGCCATTCTAATAGTTGAGGTGATATTTCATTGTGGTTTTCATTTGTATCTCCCTGATGATTAGTGATACTTAGCACCTTTTCATGTACCTGCTGATCATTTGTATGTCTTCTTTGGAAAATTATCTTAGGTCCTCTGTCCATTTTTAATTGAATTATTATTATTTTGCCATTGAGTTGCATGAGTTCCTTATATATTTTGGATAATAACACCTTACTGGATATATGGTTTACAAGTATTTTCTCCCATTATGTAGGGCTTCATTTTTGTGATTGTTTCTTTTGCTGTGCACATTAGCTTCCTTTTGCACATTAATAAATTGTCTTTCCATTGTCATTCAGTTATAAATATTGTGTAATTTCTGTTGAAATGTCTCCTTTAACCCAAGGATAAAAGTTGTTTTCAGCTTCTATATGTCTTTCTTAGCTCTCTGACTATAAATTTTTAATTTTAATTCTCAGTTCTTTATATATCCACTTTATTAAGCTACTAAAAATTAAAATTACAAATTCATAATTAGAGAGCTAAGGAAGACATGTAGAAGATAACCAGTTGGCATAGAAAAATGGTTCTAGCAAAAACCAGCCATTTCCAGGTGTTTTAGAACTATCTAGATACAAAGTTATAATAAATAAGTATATTAAGTCAGAATTAGAATATTAAATAAAAAACTTTGCTAATTAGGTTACCAGTAACTCAGAATGTAAGATAATTTAAGAACTGGGATTTAAGTGCTATTAATTCCCTCTTTGGGTAACATGGCTGCAGGCACACTACACATTGTAGGTTTGGTTCCAGACCACAGCAATAAAGTGAGGATCATAATAGAGCAAGTCGTAATCTTTTTTGGTGGAGGGCCTTGCCTTCAATTTTTAAAACATGCAACATCTGTGAAGCAAAATAAAGTGAAGCACGGTGTGCTGATGTCTTAACACAGCAGTACAAAGGCCAGACACCCTTGGCTCAAAGAGATGAAACCATGTTGCAAAATAACTCTAGAGCTTGGGATCGGGCTGAAGAGGTATTCTAGTGGAGAGCAAATCCCTGCTCAGCCCCATGCCTGGCCCCTTCCTGCTTCCCCCACTCCCCTTCGCTGAAGATCCCTTCCTCTGTATATCACAGGCATCCAAATTCCTGTCTTGGTCTCTGTTTCTAGAAAACCCAACCTCAGACAAGGACTTAGGGGGATTTTTGAGATGATCCTTGTCAATGACAGTGTGAGTAAATCAAGGGAAGACGACAGTCCCCCTACATGCTGCTATTCAGAACCGACCCACCCAGAATGGGCTTGCACCTGAGCAGGTGAGATGCTAGCAGGAGGGCCCATTGGCACATGGGAAGGATATTTTGCCATGTTTTATAAATGAGCACACATATATTGAATGTAAACTGATTTTACTGGTGGTAGTAAACAATCAGAAGGTGACTGTTCTGTAGTAGTAATACATCTTCATAGCAGTTATAATAGCAGGAGTCTTAGCCAAAACTCACAAGGGTTTTAATATCTCAGATGTGCATATGTGTGTGCAGGCACACATAAATGTTAAGCCTATGCTATATTCCCGCCGACAGCATTCTCACTTACCTTTCCCGTTCTGCTTTGTTCTTGATAGATTTGTCTTGGCTGATGGCTTTGCTATTTTCCATAGAAATCTTAGCCTGGTGTGCTCTCATTTCCTTGCTTTCCCTATGTATTAAAAATAAACAAATAGGGAGGAAGAGAATGGGGGTTAGTGTTTAATGGCTACGGAGGTTCAGTGGGAGAAGATGAAAAAGTTCTGGAGATGGATGGTGGTGATGGTGGCACAACAGTGTGAATGCACTTAATGCTACACACTTAAGAATGGTTAAAATGTTAAGTTTTCTGTTATAGGACTTGAACTAAAATAGAAAAACTTAAAAACAAACAAAAATATTCCACATGTAACCAGGACTAGGTTCACTCTTTTTTCTTCATTATTGAGCTCTTGGAGTTGTTTTACATCCCATGAAAAGGGGTGAAGGAGCTCCAATTCGTGATCACACTTCTCCCTGAGGACAGTGGGACACCTGTATTGTAAAACGGTTAGGGTACAGAACATTAACCCACAGGCCCTTATTTAGTTGCCTCAAATGAGGATTGGAAACTATGGCAAAAATACTTCATGCTCTTATGGCCGTATCTACCCCTCCAAAATAAGGTGGGGAATTTCATATAACTTATACATTTAGCATTTTTAAAGTTTCTTGTTTGATTTGTTTGTATAACGCTTCTCTCTCCTCCTCTTTCATGTGTATCAACAGGCCCTAACTGTGGCATGGGGTGGGCACTGAGAGAGAAGCAAGCACGCTGCAACAGAGCTGTGATCACAAGAAGTAACTGGCATAAATGTTCTTGGTGTGTGTATGTGTGTGTGTGTGGGGGGCAGGGAGGGGTCTAGCTTATCATTTGCAGGTAGTTTACATGTAATATTCAATTTGCTGAAGCATGGAGAGACCAAAATAAACTGATCCTTCATTGCTGTTTCGTGATTAGGACTATCTTTCTAAAACTCACAGAAGTCCTAATAATGCAACAGGAGGGACTCTCCACTGTCAGCCACAGAGTGATCAGTCCACTGTTAGCCACAGGGAGATCAGTCCTAGCCTCTCTAGGGGCTTCGCTGGTTCGTCTTTACCTCCTTCTCTTTCTTCTCTTCCTCAGAGATTCCATGTCACTTCCAAAGGCCACTTTGGAGGCGGCAGTGCTCTTCTGGGCTGGATGCTCTTTGTCCTGTCACACTGTTTACTATGGATCACACACTACTTGTCATTTGACTTAGATTCTCATGTGAGTGTTCATATCATAACACGTGTAAGCCCTTGGATGGCAGAGGCCATTTCTTAGAGCTCATCTTGCTCACATCAGTCCTATGATATGATAAACATGAGAGCTCCATAGTACAAGTCAGGTTGATTTTGCCTACTACCTCAACTCACACGTGCAAAATTCATGTTCTCTAAACACTAGGAGCTCACGTTGGAGATGGCTAGCTCTCCTACCTGTCGTGGGACAGTTTCAGCTGCTGGGTTTGCTGTTCGTGGGCATTGATCAGGAGCTTCCTCAGCAGCTCACACTGCTGGCTGAGGTGCAGGTCCCGGATTTCCTGCTCCTCGGCACTGTGGGTGTTGATCATTTCTGACCACTCCTTTGTGTGCTGCGCCACAATCTCTTTGACCTATGCAGGAAAGAGGGGATGGAGCGACCTGGAATTCTCAGATTTCAGATATGAACAGCAAGCACAATAGGATTCATGCATTTTAGATCCCTCCCACCAGTTTACTTGGTGAGTCAGTGGACACCTATGACCTGCAAAAAATAGGTACCAACCAATGGGAATTAGGACATCATTGCTTATTTTTAAAAAATCAATCACTTTGGCTCTAACTACTTAACGATGACCCATTATTTCACTGCCTAACTTTGCCTATGCTGCTTTACCAGTCAGAATCCCCTTCGTCACCTCGTGCTTTTCCAGGTTCACTCCACCAGCCACAGGTCTGAAATAAGGGGGCGGGTTCTCTTATTCCTCGATCATGACTTACTGTGTCAACCCTGCATCAATGCTCTTTGCAATGTGTTTTACAGCTCCCCTCATCAAGAGCCACAGTCCATTTCCCCACCTCCTTGAATCTGGCTGACCTTGTCAAGTGCTTTAGTCCTGAGCCAGTAGCAAATGTGACGCAAGCAGAGACTTGAAAAGTGCTCTATCTGGAAGTGCTCTAAGAGGCTGCCCTGTGACTGAGCCTGTGCTCCCTGCTGGAAGGTGAGAGGTCATGTAGGTAAAAGCAAGCAGCAGCCAGCTCACCAGCAGGTCTCTGAGGGAGGCCACCAATCCAGCTCGCTGTAGACACATGAGCCGAAATCAGTAGAAAAACCATCCAGTTGAGTATGGCAGCAAAAGCTAACTGGTAGTGGCCAAGGTTTCTACTTTCCTATTTATGCAAAGCATCTAAAAATCCTGGCATGTTGTACAGGCATTAATTCTTAGACATTCCAGTTAAGGAGAATAAGAGAGACTGGGGAACAACTCTCAAAGACACACAGTTTACTGCTTCTATAGAATTCATGGCAGAACAGACACAGAATACACAGCAGCTCAGAGAACTTCAGCTCCACCCGTGTGGCTGGGTGTGTGTACATCAGGGTCACTGGGCTGGATGACAGAACCGAATGCAGACATGGAGGCTGGCTGGTTTGACCAAGTGCTATTGTTGGGAGCTTTCTTTAAGAAGGTTTTTTGTTTGTTTCTGTTTTTATTAACGATTATCACTGGATTAGTTATTTATGTTCTTGACTGGAACTTAGCATTCACTTCTCCAAATATCCACAAATTTAATTAAGGTCTCCCAAACTCATGTTTTCTTGTGTCTTTGAGGAAATACGGGTAATTAGGCTTATCTCTTGAAATATAAACTATTGATTTTTTTCTTATCACAAACTTCCACAGCAAAGTTAGACTGGAGTATCAGAGTTACTCAACCCCTTAGTGAAATGGTTTTCTGTCATATGTTTATTGTTACTTCCATAGGGAAGCATATTCTGTATTTTATACAGTATTTCCTTTTAGTGTACTCATTTATTGTTTAGCTTGATGCCTGAGCCAGAAAACAAACCTTGTTAGCATATTTCTACAGATGAAGGAAAAGATTTTCCATGAAATGGCTTTTCCCTTACCCAGTAAGTCTGGGGCCTGGACCCTTCCTAGTCCCAGGACAAATGTTATTTCTGATTTATGCTATATACCTTGAAAAAAATCACAAAGTATCTTCTGCAAGTTGCTGCTGTAAAAATAGGCATTTTCTTACCTTAGATTTGTGATCTGATGTCAATGTCTGAATTTTAATTTCTGTTTCTTTTTTCATTTCAAGACAATTACTTCCCCTGAAAATGGAAAATCGCAAATGCGTGCCAGACGTTAGATATTTTCCCATTCCCATGGGCCTTTGCTACAAAGCTTGCTGATGAAGCCAGTTTGTTCATCAGATATGGGCTGCCATGGCTCATTGGGCAACATCAATTTTTCTCGTAATAGATGCATACCTTACACAATTCTATATCGTGATTACTCAATTCAACCACTACACAAAGAGACACTTCAGACCTAACAATTATGTCATTGTTAAGGGTCTGTGGTCAGAGTTTCCATTTTGGTTCCTGCTTTTCTTTGAGCTATTTTTCATTTATTCAATAAAATATTATTTGGGATAAAAACTGGGAAATAGGCCCTCAGCTTTTGAAGTGAATTGTTAATTCTGTTATTTTGGTTGTAAAGCCAGATTTCTGTCTTTGACACATGCCAGTAAGGGAGAAAATAACATTTCTTGGCATATTAGGGTGATTTGTGCTTCTTATTCTATTGTGATCAGAAAATATATACCAGGAAATTGCCCAGCAACCATTACTGTTTATTTTAGTGATTATTTTTCCCTTTGAAATATCCATATCATTGCTGAAACCAGAACATGTTCTGACTTTCTGTCTTCAGCATAGATGCTCTGCAGCCTAAGTCAGAAAGTGGCATTGTATTATTCACTGAGTGTGTCTCTGGGAGAAGCATTATTCTAAAAATGCTAGGTATCTCATCAAATCTATTATTTCTTAAAGGCTGGCACAGAGTATGTTTCTCCTCTCATCTGCTATTCAGTAAGCTTGCAGCATTAGATAAACATTCTCCTGACTTAATCCTAGAGACAAAATCTTTCATAGTAAATGCAATGATCGGTTTCATTCAAGTTTTCTCTGTGACACAAGGTAAACATTCTTGAAATCTTAAAAATCAAAAACTGCACTTTTGAGTGCATCAACCTTATTCTTTATTTTCTGGCTATGCAAAATTATTTCTGTAGTTTCAAATCTTCTCAGCTTTATCTTGTCCTTCCTTTCCCCCCCTCCCCATTCAACTGCAAGATACTTGAGTGGAAAACACATGAGAGACACAGTTATTCTGTCATTAACCAACAGCTGTAGAACCTGAACAAAGCTCCTCTTTCCTACCTTAATTATTCCTTTCAGCTGTACGAGTCTCTTATTTTCCAGGAATAATTTTTTTAAAATATATTTTTATTGATATCAGAGGAAGCAGGAGAGAGAGATAGAAGGATCAATGATAAGAATCATTGATCAGCTGCTTCTTGCATGCCCCCTCCTGGGGATTGAGTCTACAACCTGGGCATGAGGCCTGAAAGGGAATCAAACCATGACTTCCTGGTTCATGGGTTGACGCTCAACCACTGAGCAACATCGGTTGATCCAGGAATAATTTTTAATGATGGAAACAGAGTTAGGACAATGTTCCTCCTTGGCCTAAATAGGCCGCTAAACTATGGAAAAGACAACATATAAAAAGGCAAAGGCTTCTAGGAGGAAATAAACATTATTACCCTTTCTTCTTCATTGCCTTCTCTAGGATTTTCTCATGGGTTGACTTCTCTTTGTCATACTGTGCCACAATTTTGTCAACTTGCGTGCAGTGTAGCTTCTGCATGGTGCTGTGCTCCTGAAGAAGAAGGATTGGCAGTTACCAGTTGGACTCAGTGCGGCTGATACACTGTACCCCCATGTGTCACTGGCATCATTTTCACCAGCTTTCACAGAGAATTGGTTTGGAAATAAGGAGTGATTGAGTGGAAGAACTTCCAATGTCCCATGCAACATATAGCAGTCTTTTGTACAGGCATATCCCCAACAAGGACGTCTCTAGCCTCAGTCGAATGAACATGCCCACCTCAAAAGACAGCTCTGCCCACCATTGGGCAGCACGAACCATCCCAAAGTCCTTTCTTCTGCACATTTATGTCTCCACAGAATTTCCACCCATTCATCTTCGTTCTGCTATCTGAGATAGTCTATTGTCCCTTTCCTACATTGGTCCTCAAATACCCAAGTTCAGTTGCCACATTTCTTTTTTTTAATTATTATTCATTAAAGTATAGTTAACATACAATATTATGTTAGTTTTGGATATACAATAGAATGATTTGACATTTATATACTTTATGAAATTACTACCATGATAAGTCTAGTAACTATGTGTCACCATAAAAGTTATTACAATATTATTGACTATTTCAGGAGCCATATTTCTTCTCATTTATATGCTAAATATAACTATTCATCATTTGATATGGCACATTTGGGAAGGTCTTAAAAATTATCATTACACAAGAGAATTGGCAACGTAATTTGTTTTTTGTGTTTTTTTTAAATCCTATATAATAAAAGGCTAATATGCAAATAGACCCAACAGTGGAATGACCAGTCACTATGACATGCACTGACCACCTGGAGGCAGACGTTCAATGCAGGAGCTGCCCCCTGGTGGTCAGTGTGCTCCCCCAGGGGAAGTGCCGCTCAGCCAGAAGCTGGGCTCACAGATGGGGAGCACAGTAGCAGTGGCAGGAGCCTTTCTCACCTCCATGGCAATGCTAATGATCCCTTGGGGGATGTCCACCTGTTGGCTTAGGCCTGCTCCCCAGGGAGTGAACTGCCCCCGAGGGCTCCCGGACTGCGAGAGGGTGTAGGCCAGGCTGAGGGACCCCCCCACCACAGTGCATGAATGTCGTGCACTGGGCCTCTAATATATATATATATATATATATATATATATATATATATGTATATATATATATATATATATATATAATTTCAGAGAGAAAGGGAGAGGAAGAGAGAGAGATAGAAACATCAATGATGAGAGAGAATCACTGATTGGCTGCCTCCTGTATACTCCACACTGGGGATTGAGCCTGCAACCCAGGCATTTGCCATGACCAAGAATTGAACCATGACTTCCTGGTTCATAGGTCAACGCTCAGCCGTTAGGCATGCCGGCTGGGACTTAGTTGTGACTGTCAGCTGATTTCAAATCTCTTTTCACCAGCATTCTTGAGGATGACAATGTCCAGGAGCTCTGATCTTCAGCCTTACAGATATTTAGCCTATTTCCCATCTGCTTCATTCAATCACTGAAGTTGAATTTGTAACACTTTGAAAATAAGTATTGCTCTATAAACATTCTTTCCTTCTCATAATTTTCCCATAGCCAGTGACTTATCTGAAATTAGATTTCCTTAGTTGCTCATCCCCCCAAACCTAGAGGAAATCAGTACAATAAGTAATATCCAACTCTAAAATGATACTTGGTATTATATGCTAGTCTTACTCTTGAGAAAGTTAGAGAAATAAAATGGCATTTGAGACTGAAATGGATAGATGTTGTTCAGGCTTTATAACCATGCTCACAGTCATGTTTCCTTTTGCTTATTTTTTAAGTGAGTGACTTAATTAAATATATAATTTTATTCCTAAGGTAGGCTTCACTTAAAGCAAAACTAATTTATGAACATCTCTAAAAGTTCTGATAAAATATAAAGGTGGAAGGGATTTTTAACTTTACCAAGACTTCCTTAATTTCCCAGCCCTATTAGTAAATTAATGCAAAACTTGATCTACCATCTGTTTATGCATGTATTCTTCAGAAATGCATTGGTACATAAGGTCCTTGCATTCTTGTCTGGTGGATAAACACCTTTGGAAGAAGTCATGGAGAGAATGGTGATAGATGGGGAAAGCTCTCAGAACAGGTACTGGCAATGGAGACAATCCAGGTAGTTCAAGGGGATGTTATCTTGCTGTGGATTCGGGGGGTCAAGGAGTTACATGTAATGGTGTCTTGCTTAATTTGTTGTTGGAACAGCAAATAAATCCAGCCATATTATCCATGTGTGTGCACTGATATGTTATACATACATTTCACTTAGGGTTTCCTGCAACATGGCATTGGGTTAAGGATTTGGGTTCTCAGTCTGTTCATCTTTTAACTGGGACAGTGATACCTATTTCATAGGGTTGTTAGGATTAAAAGTAAATATAATATTGCCCAGCTGGTGTGGCTCAGAGGTTGAGCATCTAGCAAATGGTTGATAGACTGCAAAAAGGGCCACATTTATTCCCCCTCTGTATCCATCCCCCTTTGAAATGTGACCTTGTGACTCTTACTGTCAAGAGACAGAGTCAAATTCCTTGAATCTGGGCCAGCCTATGACCTGCATTAGCCAGGTGGACTAACGAGGTGGACTTCCTGGTGTGCCAGTTCTGAGTTGCAGCCTCAAGAAACCCTGTCAGCTTCGGCTTGGTCTCTAGGGACCCTTGCCCCTGTGGACAAGCCTGGACTCCCTGCTAGAAGATGAGAGACCACAGAGCATTGAGGAAGGAGCTCAGCAGAGGTCTTCCTAAGTCAGCCAGCCCTCCGTCCCAAATCGGCCCACCACCAGCCGAACTGGCAGTAACGGCTGATGCACAAGTGAACCCAGCTGATACCAGGAGACTCATCCCGCTGATCCAGCCCAAACTGGTGACCCACAAAATTGTGAGCTAAATTAATGGTTGTTGTTTTAAGTCGATATTCACATATATCTTTCATCTTAGAAGTTGCTTCAGATAGATAAGATGGTGGAAAATGTTAGGAAGTATTACTGACTGAAAAATTACTGAAAGTCTACAGACAGGAAAGTCTAATTATTTGAAAATAATTATTTGCAAAGCCCCATGGACAATTCAAGTGGATGAAAAGCACTTTAGTTTTAACAACATTAACTAGTTGTGTTACTCTGGACAAAGGACTCACCTCTCTGAATTTCATTTTATTCATGTCTAAAATGCAGATAGTATTATGGGATAATATGAGGATTTGAGACTATATGTAAAATGTGTGACACAAAAGTGGCATTAAATAGATATTAATGTTGTTAGTAGTAGTAGTTTTCTATAAAAAATTACAGAATTCAGAGTTCATAAATTACTCTGCCAAAGCAAGCTGAATAAGAGGGGGGCCTCTGATAATTTAATGTGGGAGAAGCTTACAAGTGTATGATGAGCTTATAATCATACACTTGTAACTTAAACTTCTGCAGTACACGCAGATATGAAAAACAACCCATGGAGTGCATTCCCCTGCTCCAAAATGCTTCTGAAAAGTGTTCTAAAAAGCAATAAACTATGCTCATTTTACTGTGGCAATTTAGCTCTGTAACTTTAAAGTTTTCCTTCAAAGAATGCACACTAAACTGTTTTAAAAAGTCCACTTGGGTGGGATTTAGGCACTTAAAATCTTCCTTTAGGTTTTGTTTTATATTAATGTGGAACTCCCAGAAGCTCAAGGTTGTCTTCTGCAAAAAACTCCCCCCCCCCAAAAAACAAAAAAAACACCTCTTATCTGGTTTGCTGGTTATTAAATAATATGAATATTTCCCTGACAACAGCGTGAAGAAACTGAAAGGAATGACACACAATGACATCTGAGGTGGAGAAAAAGAGCCACTAAAGCCATCTCTAAATTATTTCACAGAAAAATAATTTTTCAACTGTTATAGACTAAATATTTATGCTCCCCCCCTCAAGTCCAGATGTTGAATCCTTAAACCTTAATGTGACAGAATTTGGAGATAGGAGGTGATTAGGCCATGAGGGTGGAGCCCCCATGAATGGGATTAGTGCCCTTATAAGAAGAGACAGGAGAGAGAGGACACTCCACCACATGAGGACCCAACAGGAGATCATCTGAAAACAGAAAGGGGACTCTCATCAGATACTGAATCTGCTGCACCTTGATGTTGGACTTCCAGCCTCCAGGACTGTGAGCAATAAATGTTTGTGGTCTGAGCCACCTGGTCTGTGGTAGTTACAGCAGCCCAAGCTCAGACATCATCTTTGCCACTTTTCTGACTAAGTAGATAGGTCTGAGTCCGTTTAAACTTAAAGGTTTAGACAAGAAATCAGCAGACAACTCTGCTCAGTATTATGTAGGTCAAGTTCTAAAGAATTAAGAAACATCCTTCCTTAGTAGCCAGTATATTGACATTGTCTAAACTGGAAATTTTCATAAGATCACATGTGTGCCACTCCATTTGCTTCAATGAGGGGAACTAATTTACTTTATTAAAGCATCTAATATCTTACAGAAAAATGCAGTTCTAGACTCAGATGATTTGGGATCAAATACTGGCTCTGCTCCTCCCTAACTCTGGGACATTAGTTCAATTAGTTGAATTGCTTAATCTCTCTAATTAGTTCAATTGCTTAATCTCTCTAATCCTTAATTTCCTCACGTATAAAATGGGGACTTAAATAGAAATTTACCTTATAGGGTAGAGAGTAATAAATAGATAATACATGTAAAGTGCTGAGCATAGCATCTGGAAAATACTGAGCATGCGAGAATTCTAGCTGCCATTATTGCTGTTATGGTTATTATCAGTCACAGTATATTTTCTGGTCATGGCTCAAAAAAATAATCAATGAGGATGAGGCCAAACACTTTGTTTCCAAATAGCCCAAAAGCCATTGAAATGCCTGCCTCAATGACAGAGATCCAATTTAAATGGATAGATAAATTCTCTGAATGATGCCTTGCCATATGGGTACTAACTGCATTCCTAATAATTAAGGCCATTCAGGTTGCATTCTCTCTTATTTCCTTTTCTCTTTCCTTTCCATATTCTAGGCTGTTGTCAATGACCAACACAGCTAAAATCACCACTTTAAATAGCTTTGTCTCCAATAGTCCCAAACTCAATAAAAATCTGTAGCAAGTGGGGATGCAGGGCTAGTTTAAAAGATCTCAGAGGTCCTTTTAAGAAATTAAGTTTCTCTTGCTCTCACTGCCTTTATTAGAAGAGGCGGACATTATCCTCCCAGCGACAACAGTTGTGATGGGCCCTACCAGGAAAGGGGGTATTCCGCTTTCTGCCTTTCTCTGTGGGCAGAGACTGGAGAGCAGGAAGGTGCTATGAAGTTTTTCAACTCAGGAGAGAATTACTCAAGCCACCTCTTGCTGCTCTCTTCAACTTGCAACTCGCTCTTATAATTTCTATCACTGTCAAAAGACCTCTTTGCATGGATAGAAAGGAAAAAGAACTATATATCAGAAGTAGGCCACCTTACAGAGTTTACATAATAGGGGGAACGTGAGAAGAGCTCCCTTTCTAGGGCTCTTGGTGAGAAGTTGAGTGCCTGCCAGCATCTCCCTCCATGCTCTGTTTCTGCAAACTATTTGCCAACAACCCAGGAAATTTTGGTACCTAGAGTTAAGATTGTGAGCTGGTCTTCAATAGTTAGGCTATGGCCCACTAGTTTAGACAAAGTCATTTTATGAAACAATTTTTAAAGGGTGAAGCTCTGCGATGCCTTTGAAATAACTGTTAAAAAGATAGGTTCCAAATCAGTGACAACAGATCCCAAAGGGATTCTATGTTTTAATTTCATTTCTGACCAGTTAAAATGCACATATGCTGTCCAGTTGGCTGGTAGTAGTTTCTAAGCAGTGTTCTTGGCTGTGAAGAATTCATTGTTCCATAACACAAAAAAAGTGGCTTTACGGTTTCATCAGAGAGCTAACAGAAAAAACTCAAACAGGCAAACAAAACTACCCCAAAATATGTATGTACACACAAACTGTACCTTTGCATGCTTCTTCTTTAAAGAATTTAGCTCCTTCTGCTGTTTCTTTAAATGCTTCAAGTAAGCCTGTAACAGAAATAAAAAAGAGGGTCCAACGTAGGTTTCTGTAGCCACAATGATTACATTGGTGAGAAACGAAGATATACTGGTTTCACCAATATGCATAATATAAGAGTCCTTAGAAAAATGACCAAGCAATTTTACCTTCATCTGCTTTAAATCTTCTATCCTCACTTGAGGGATAAGTTCAATACCTTAAAAAAAAAAGATTAGACACTGTGTATATTAAAAGTTAGAGAGAATAACTGATAGAAAATTCAGTTTTAAAATCTCATCTAAAAGTTTTGAAACAGCTTTACATGTAATGTTATGAATATAAACATTTGAATTTCTTATTACAAAGCAATTAACTAGACACAACTGAAATGCTTATCGTCTTAGGTCGAGTTTCCTAGGAGCAGAGCCTAGGACTGGGATTTGAGTGAGCATGATTTATTGTGGAAAGGCTCTTGGGAGAAGGCCCTAGAGCAGAGGTTCTCAACCTGTGGGTCGCGACCCCTCTGGGGGTAGAACGACCCTTTCACAGGGGTGGCCTAAGACCATCGGAAAACACATATATAATTACATATTGTTTTTGTGATTAATCACTATGCTTTAATTATGTTCAATTTGTAACAATGAAATTGGGGGTCCCACAACATGAGGAACTGTATTAAAGGGTCACGGCATTAGGAAGGTTGAGAACCACTGCCCTAGAGGGAAGCAGGACGGGACAGAGGAAGAAGCCAGGGGGTGTTTCCAGCCTGATCCTACAGGGAGCTGCTGAGCATAAATGGCCCTCCAGCCCTTTTCTACCTTCAGGTAAGGAAACTGGGCTTTTGCAACTCCTTTTTCATCAGAAGAGGCCTTCAGAGCGCTTACAAAACCTTCCGGGCAAAACTCCCACGGTCTAAGCACAACTCTCCAGGGAGAAACATGCAGCTGTGATCTGCTATCAGCCAATACTCCCAGTGGGGGCGGGGTGGGAGGGAGAGGAGGAGGTGTCAACCCCATGCAGGATATCTGACCAGGCCCAATGGCATCTATTACAGTTACGTTTATCTTTGCATTTCAAGGCATACCCTATCAGTCAGTTACTTTTCAACTCTATCCCACCTTCATCATCATCAAAGAACAAAATATTTTTTCAGCTTCTTTTTCTTTTTTACCACATTTAATTTTAGCATGTAAGCAAAATGCTATTGAGCACAGCAAAACCTTTAAAATCCAGGAAATAATGAAATCAAACCATTGTATACCAGGGTGCTGTATGGAGGACCTGCAGTAATATACTAAGCCATTTTACTCTCTGAGTGATGCTAGGCCAGGGTCGCCACAGCAACCAAAGTTGTAGAAGAATTCCCCAACATGTTCCGTTTGGCTTCCAATTTTCATCGTAGGCAAACAAAATGAATGTGCACCCTGCAGCATAATTGATTTAAAATTCCAAAGATTTGGTGTGAGATATTCAAGAAAGACAGAGGCATCACGTTCTAGGCTCTTGTTTTTAGTTTTATTCATTTTAATCAGATGTGCACATCCAGTGTGAGGGTGGAAAGACTGGAAAAGGAGAATCATGGCTGAGAGAAATCAGTCTGTGATCTGTAACATTTTATGATATGGGTGTCAAGGGAATATGAGGTTGCTCTCCTATCTCTTAAGTCTGAGGTCTCAAGCTAATTCTCTGCTTTATTGTGGATAGTGAGAGGCAGCGTAGGGCAGAGGAGTGAATCTTAGAAGGCTAGAACCGCCCTATCTCCGGGTCTCTTTCTTTTGCTGTAAAATGAACATACAGAATTGAGGTCTATCAAATCTTCAGAGTTTGACCTAATCTGATGAAACATTTTTTTTTTATTCAACTAAACCTTAATTAACAGGAACCTATGAAAACACAAACCTCTATCACCTGGTTTTTCATTTTTTTGAGAAAGATACAAATGACCTATAAAAATCTTAGTTCCTATTAATGATTGTTGGGATGTAACACACTCTGCAGAACAGAAATTGGTACATGCACAGTTCCATGTAAGGCAGCGTGTCTGATAGAACTTTTGAGGATGCAGCTCCTTATCCCACCAGTGGTTCTCAACCTTCTGGCCCTTTAAAACAGTTCCTCATGTTGTGACCCAACCATAAAATTATTTTCGTTGCTACTTCATAACTGTAATTTTGCTACTGTTATGAATCGTAATGTAAATATCTGATATGCAGGATGGTCTTAGGCAACCCCTGTGAAAGGGTCGTTCAACCGCCAAAGGGGTCGCGACCCACAGGTTGAGAACCGCTGCCTTAGACTCTCCAATCTCTTTGGTACCACACCATACAGGTTATGACAATCTCAAGCTTGGGTTTCCCTGAACTCTTCTTTACCCACCTCTATTGCTAATCCTGTGGACACTACTGAAGAAGTAATGAGATTAAGCTACACTGGCTTAATTCATGCCACCCCTCCTCACCTGGGGCCTGTGTGCTCTGTGGCAGATCTCATTTCTTGTGGATTGTTCTATTCCGGTCAGTGGCTATTCCAAAATGTTTCTATAACCTTATTCTTCAGTTCTGCCTCCATCTTTCTCAGCAGAGGGCCACTTATCCAGCTTCTGAGATCAGATGGGATCGATCTTTGCTACACTACAAACATGGCCACAATTTCCCCCTCTCATCAAGAGGTGGAGTCTATTTCTCTATCCCTTGAGTATGGGTTACCTTGTGACTTGCTTTGCCCACTAGCACTCTAGCAGAAGCTGGAAAATAACTACTCTTGACTCTCTGGGAGCACCCTATGACAAGCCCATTTAGGCTACTGGATGATATGAGATAACTTGCCAGCTGAAAGATATGTGAGAGGCCGTCTAATATCTAGCCTTTAGTCCAAGCCACCAGCCAACCACAGCTGCATGAGCAAGACACACAGAGATCAGCCAAACCAGCTCAGACCAACCAACCCAATGAAACATGACCTCAGTAAATGGTGGCTGTTGTCAGCCACTAAAACTTGAGGTCATGTGTTGTGTGGCACATGCTAACAGATATAGCTTCTGTCAGAGTCCTCCCTTTCCACCCTGAAACTCCTTTTCACTCATCCTTCTTCTTGGCTCAGACAGAACATCTCTGTTCCTGCCTCATAACGCAGAATCTCTCCTTTTCTCTTGCTTCAGCTCTTCCTCAAGCTTTGTTTCAATATATACCCCTCCTTGCATTTTCCTTCTTTTTCTTTTCATTGGTTCCTCCCAGCATGCTACTGTCTTCCATGACAATCACTTCATACCTTAATCGTTGAATTTTTTCTAACCTGGTTTCCACCTTCACCATCAAAGCATGCCTTATTCAACATTAATTTTGCAGTATTCAGTTCCCTGGATAATTTACAATACCTTCTCAAAACTCATTCTTCCTATAAATAGATCTCTGTTTTCTACCATTCATTTCCAATATCTCTCTCTCTCTCTCTCTCTCTCTCTCTCTCTCTCTCCTTTCCCTCCCCTCACCCTCTCCCTCCTCTTGTCCTGCCAGTTCTCTGATGTCCATGTTTTTGCCCAGATGTATCATCAACAACTTGAACTCAATGACATCCAATCAACTTACCAAAAGCAGTTCCTCTTGATCTCTCTACTTCTCTCAGGCACCATCTATCTGTGACGTATCCTTAAAGTCTGAGTTGCCACTGAGTCTCATCCTCCCTAAGGCCCAATAAGTACCAACTTATATCTATTTTTTCTTTCTTTCCTTCTTTCTCCCTAACTACTTCCAGCTTAATCCAGACGCTCCTTGACAATTGATGGGTCATTCATTGATCAGTTATTTACTTGCTAAGAAAAGATACTGCTAGATCGTTACTGGGCATGGTTCCTGGGATTCACTGATAAAGGGGAGGTGTTGTCTTGCCTGCAATCACCCCTTTCTCTGGTGTTATTATGTTATCTAAATATAATATAAATATATAATGTGAATAGTGTTATAATAGCATCATGCACACCATAATTCTTAACTGGTCCTTAGCATCTATCTCCCCCTTTCAATGACTTCTTCTGCCAAGACTGTATTAGTCTTCTTAAAATACTCCTTTGATTATCAATCCCAATTGCCTTTTCAGGGTGGTCCCAGAACTCTTTCCAGACCAGCAAAGTTGAACTACTCACCAGTACCTACCAGCATTCTTCTGTCCCCTTTTCCTACACATCTAGGTTGCTTCCTATGTTGCTTCTTTCTAGGCTGCCTTCTTTTGGCTTCTCCACCATCGATTCATATTTACGTCAGAGTTAGGCTACAAGGCCTAGCTCACTTGGGATCTCATCTGTAAGTATTCTGTGGGACCCTTGCTGGAAGGGATTCCCTCTCCCCTCCTGTTTCTGAGGGTTCAGCCATCATTGACTGCAGTCTGTGCAGAAGTCTGCCTTATTTTATCTGAGGTCTCTGAAGGTGTGGAGGTACTTCTTGTAAAACCTAGTAATGTCGCTTAGAGTTGGCTTCCAAGTCTCCTGAATAAAAGGCCAAAGTAAATCAGTCATCCTCTCTCTTAGGACGACAGTCAAGGAGACTGGACTGGAAGTGAGAGCCACTTGGCTCCTTCAAATACAGCCTTTTTGGGAATCAGGGTTGAGGTAGTTCCAAATGCATGCATGTTCCATTCTAGAACGAGGCTTACTTCTGTCCTCTGTAAGCTGGTTCCACTGCACTGTTTTTCAGGCCATTTAACTCACTATAATTACAAATGTCTTTTTACTCTGGGTGATACAAGAGCTTTCATTAAACACAAACTCTCCCATTTTCCAAGTCTATCTCTAGCTGAGTGGCTAACGGTAATAATGACCAGTGCTGGCACAGAGTGCCCAAGGCCTTGTCATTACCTTGCTCCAGGTTTTTTCCAGGGAGGAACAGGAAAACAGCTGCAGGCAACATACAATTTGGGCTGCTTTTGTGCAGTGTCATTTTCTAATTTGTTTTATCAAGCTCAATGCACACTTAGTTTCCTGCTAAATTACTACATTGTTTTGGTTTGGGAGAGCCTGTAGATTCTTCCCTTAAACTGCTGCATTATGTAAATTAAGTGTACAAGCAATTTGATTTCCTTATATCAAGGACAGTGAATTCTCATATAACTGGGAAATATATGTACTGAGTAAAAAATCATTAGGAAAAAGAGAAATTATAAAGTAAGAAGACTGTTTAAGTCAGTGATTCATGATCAAGGAGGATATTTAATTAACAGTATGGAATGGGCACCATCCAATCAGAATGGATGCCTGGTCACTAAGAATGGAAGTCAACCAGCCAATCGTTTCTCCATATACCAGCTGAATTTTAGCACATGGGTTACATCGTTCTTTTTGGATGACACCTCTTGTAATCTTTTGTTTCATCCACAGGTAAGCACAAAGAATTGGCCTTCAGATGCCAATTCTTCACCTGATGATTTTAAAAATAAATAGTTATGGATGCTAAATATCTCCAGGTGGGAAGAAATTGTCAATAGGAATTCATTTTATTTTTTTGAATATTTTAAAATTTAGAAGTTTCTGAACAATCATGATTCTGTTGGTTCATGAACCTACCAGCTGTCCAGGTAAGTGTCTATTGTGGGGTATCCAGAAGAGAGGGGGGAAGCGTTCATGAAATTTAGCGTGTGAAAGTGCTTCCCTAAAAGGACAGTGAATTAAACATCTTCTATTACTATGGGTATTGTACTCAGTGTAACTAAGGTGCAGGGGATCCAGCAGATGAAACATAAATGTTGACTCTCTATTAAATAATCAGAGAAATTAAGCAGTTTTCCCAATCCACAAGAAAACATTCTGCTCTTGAGCTTTATGGGAAAATGAAAATTGACAAAATTAACAATTCTAAATACCCTCATAAAATACCTTTTAAAAGGAGTCTAAAATTGCCAGAATAGATAAGGAGCCCAAACAACATTCCTTTACCTTTCTTGGCTTCCATGCCGGACCCCAGGGCGGCCGTGGTGGTTGGTCTGAGCTCCGAGCTGCTCTGCGGGGTCACATTTGTTTTGGCAGTGTTGGCCTTTCCTTTCTTGTCGTTCTTAGAAGTGTCGCTGGGCACATCAGCTATATCACTCTGGAACGGAAATGTTTATGTTATCCCAAGTGAATGCCAGCTCAAGTTCAACTGCCTTGCACATTCTCTATTTTACCGAGTCCAGTCTGTGCCACTTAACTTCTCCCCTGCAACTGTCTCATAGTTGGGTCTTTTCCTGGCAGGAGTAAACATTATAAGGTTTCCTCAGGCTTGAGGCAAAGGAAGAAGCCAAGGAAAGAAGATCCAATTCCTTTACAAGCAGAGTATACCTTCTCTTTTGCTAGCTCTGGAGAGACTGTCGCTTCTACTCTAAACTGAGTGTGCCTTAAAATCAAAGAAACAAACAACACATCTGTGCACTGACATGGGAGAAGGTTGGATATAAGACTGTTAAAAAATAATAAAATAATCCATGTCACTTTCATTAATTTACTGAGTTGGGTTGGTTGGTATTTCAATGTATCACAAAAATCACAAAAGCATCGTGTGTGTGTGTGTGTGTGTGTGTGTGTGTGTGTGTGTGTGTTTATTGATTTCAGAGAGGAAGGGAGAGGAATAGAGAGATAGAAACATCAATGATGAGAGAAAATAACTGATCCACTGCCTCCTACTGAGGATAGAACTACAACCAGGGTATGTGTCCTGACTGGGAATTGAACTGTGACTTCCTGGTTCATGGGTCAACCTATAATCACTGAGACACATCAGCAGGGCAAAGCAACCTATATTTTAAACAATGGATTTTTTATTTTCAATTTTGTTTCTAATGGGGAAAGGGTTCCCAGATGTGAGTTAAGCCATGTTGAAGAAGTGGGATTTTGAGATGGTGGTAACATTTTATGAAATACAAGTGGCTCGGTGCACAGAATTTATGCACGGGGGAGGGGGTGTCCCTCAGCCCAGCCTGCACCCTCTCCAATCTGGGACCCCTCAAAGGATGTCCTACTGCCGGTTTACAGGGATTGGGCCTAAACCGGCAGTCGGACATCCCTCTTGCAATCTGGGACTGCTGGCTCCTAAACGTTCACCTGCTGCCTGCCTGCCTGATTGCCCCTAACCACTCAGCCTGTTGGCCTGCTCACCCCCAACAGCACCCCGCCGCCAGCCTGCTTGCCCCCAAATGCCTCCCCCCGCCAGCCTGCTCACTCCAAACTGCCCCCTCCCCTCGCTGTCCTGATCACCTCCAACTGACCCCCACTGATGGCCTGCTTACCCCCAATTGGCCCCCCTGCCGGTCTGCTTACCCCCAACAGCCCTGCCCCACACCAGCCTGATCACCCACAACTGCCCTTCCCTCTTGGCCTCTAACCACCTCTACCTAGGCCCTGCCACCATGGCTTTGTCCAGAAGAATGTCCGGGAGGTCTCCTGGAAGGTCTCCCAGTCTAATTAGCATATTACCTTTTTATTAGTATAGATAGAGGCCTGGTACACGGGTGGGGGCTGGCTGGTTTGCCCTAAAGGGTGTCCTGGATCAGGGTGGGGATTCCCTTGGGGCATGGGGAGGACTGGGCAAGGGGCCTGTGGTGGTTTGCAGGCTGGCCACACCCCCACGGGGTGAGGGGGGCATGACCAGCTTGGGTGAGTGGCTGAGGGCTATTTTCAAGCTGTCCACACCCCCTTCAGGGTGGGGGTCCCTGGTGGGGTGCCTGGCCAGCCTTGGTGAGGGGCTGATGGCTGTTTGCATGCTGGCCACACCCCTTTCAGGGTGGGGGTCCCCATTGGGGTGCCTGGCCAGCCTGGGTGAGGGGCTGATGGCTGCTTGCAGGCTGGCCAAGACCCCTAGCGGGGACCTTCATCCCATGGGTGCGTGGCCAGGCTGGGTGAGGGGCTGAGGGCTTTTTGCAGGCTGGCCACACCCCCTTCAGGGTGGTGGTCCCTGCTGGGGTGCCTGACCAGCCTTGGTGAGTGCCTGATGGCTGTTTGCCAGCTGGCCACAGCTCCGGGCAGCCCAGGCTCCCAGACCCTCCTTGAGCAGAGGCCACAGCGGTTGGAAAAAGGTATCTGGGATTTATTTATCTTCTATAATTGAAACTTTGTAGCCTTGAGCAGAGGCCACAGACAGCCAGGGCAGGCGGGAAGCTTGGCTTCCTCCATCGCCAGGGGCAACCCAAGCCTCCTGTTTGCTCCAGCTCCATGGCTGCTGCCTTCTTGGTTTGGTTTATTTGCATATTCACTCTTGATTGGCTGGTGGGCATGGTTTGTGGGTGTAGCAGAGGTACGGTACATTTGCATGTTTCTCTTTTATTAGATAAGATGCTATCCTCTCACTGACCTTTGAAACAATTTTGGTGAATTGATAAATTCCATTTCAAAAACCTTCTTTGAACTTGTTATAGTAATTTATTACTTTGTCTTGCTCTTTTAATCACTGTTGGTCAACTAAACTTCCCCACTTGCTGTCTTTAATTGACTATTGCTACTTACGGTTTCAATGCCCATAGCTCTCATTTGGTCTGCTCTTTTTTCCGTAATTGAAAGAAACTTCTTTGGATCTGATAAAGCATCCACAATATCTGAGGAATAAATAGAAAACTGAGCTGTTAATTCTGTTTTACTAAAAAATCCAAGAAAATGCAGCTAATACACTATTCAGAATCCTGGACTCACATTGTGCCCTCTAAGTTCCTTCTCCTAGGACATAAAACAAGTTCATTAAGCAGAGCTAGTTGCTGAAAGCAAGAAATAAGTAAGGCCAGATGATTTTCCCTTTGGTTCTCCCCAAATACAGCAAGCAGTACATTGCCTGAAGTTCCTAACTATTTACTTGTGTGACCTTGAGCAAGTCAATTAATGTCCCCAGATTTAGTTTCTTAATCTGTAAATTAAAACTGATACTACCCACCCTACAGGATATGGTGAGAATTCAGTGAGATGATGAATATCGAAAGTATTTGAAGCATAGTAGATGCCACTGGCATGAAGATGATTATTAGATAGAGTACACTAATGCATATTTAAAGCCAATTTTGTCCCATGGTAGATAAACTGAAATATTTCTCCAGTGTTGTTTCAACAATCCAGTAAAATTCTATCTTTTATATAACATTATTTGAAGAGTTCCAAGTACTTTCAAATAGAATTTCATATAATTTTGCATAATTTGCTAATACCGTAGAAGGAATGATTATTCTTGTTACCTTAAGACAGTACATAATTTACGAATTTTAAAAATTATGCTTATTAATTTCCCCCTAGCAGAATCATTTTCCTAATTACATTCATAAGATAAATTTTCTCAGTTAAAATTTTTCTTTTCCTTTTATAGCAGAAAATATGTTATTTTAATAATATAATAAAAATAATATATTTTAACTATTCAAATATATAATATGAATAATAAAAATCTCCTCTCCTGCCAATTCTATACTTAGTGGGTATAGATAAGGATGCATTTCTTGCATCCTTATTTTTTTCAGAACTCCATATGGATTTATAGTTTTCTCCACCTATTTTTTTATTTTTAAACTTCACATATCTTAGAAACACTTCCATATCAGCAATACATAAATACTACATTGTTGCTATTTTTAAAAATATGCTTTTATTGATTTTGAGAGAGAGAGAGAGAGAGAGAGAGAGAGAGAGAGGGAGATATCAATCCGTTGCCTCCTGCATGCACCTGACCAGGGGTCTAACCCACAATCTGGGCATGTGCCCGGACCAGGAATTGAACCAGCGACCTTTCAGTGCATGGGTGATGCTCACACCGGGCAAGATAAACTACATTATTTTTAAGGGCTGCTTACATTTTCTGAGTAGCTATAATACCTTTCTAATCCACTTACCTGGCCCATAGCACCCTCTCCCAGCTTCTTTTATGTCTCTCACATCTTCTACTATATGCTGTCGCTTCTAATAAGCTTCTTTTAATGTTTTTTTAAATAAAACACGGGAAGGCGGAAGGAAGAAGTCTTTACTCTGGATTTGGGGACTGAAAAATCCTCGTGGCTTTTTGAACCAGCAATCAGGTTTTTAAAGTTGAGGACTACTTGCAGAAAATCTTTCCCCCAGAGCAGCATGCGTTACTACATTCAAACAACAAAATAACCCCAATTCCCCAAGTCAAACTCTGATGTGTTCCAGTATAGAAATCACAGCTGTACTTACAGCCACACGTACAAGCATGCACACATTTTCGAGCCTGGCTCTGGCAATAGCATAATGATGGGCATCCTATAAGAATGCTTTGAGGCAGGTAGTATTAGTATGTTTGCTTTAGAGGCGGGGAAATGAGAGGTTTGAGAGTTTCTGTCACTTTCCCAAAGTCACCTGGCCAGTAGTGGAGTCAGCGTTTGAACTGTGGGTTAATTTGATGCAATTGCTCTGCTGTACTGTGTCCATTTCGTTGAACAGACTCTGAGAATACGGAAAATCTTTGTTTTCGCTTAATGTTCTTGGCTTAGTTGGAGTTTATGAAATGTTAATATATTTATGTTTAAACAAAATCCTGTGACTTGGTCCAGCTTTAGATTCCTCCCATTGGTCACCTCAGGAAAACCAAAGGTGGTCTTCTGTGGAATGAGGACTAAGATCTTTTTTTGGGAAATTGAACTCTATTGTTGATTTGGAAGAAACTCCAGGCATGTTGAGAGTTGAGTTCAATTTAAATCTTTTAGTGATACCAGTCGATATCAATGTTTCAATATTATGTCTCCCTCCCCTTTGAATGATGGTGTAATATATATCCTCCACAAACATATTTGACAAACTGATAAACAACATAAAATTATGTTTAAAAATAAGAAAGAACTTTAAAAAGAATCTAACCTTGCCCTTTCACTTTTAGTATGAACCCTGAGGCTACCAGGGTTGGCAGCACTGGAGGAACAGGTTTTCTTAAGCCAGTGGTAAAATATTTTATAATCTTGTAACTAGTAGCCCGGTGCACGAAATTCGGGAGAAGGGCCCCTCAGTCTGGCCTTCACCCTCTCCAATCTGAGACCCCTCAGGGAATGTCCAACTACCTGTTTGTGCCCACACTTTTAACAGATAACAGCTCCATTGTTGTTCCTTTCTTATGCTTAAAACCATTGGAATTAGTAGGTATTCAAAGTGTGTATACATTTTGGGGGGACACCCTGTATATCTCTAGTCAGTGGTGAAAGAAACCAACAGCAGATTTGGAACCCCCAGACAGGGAACCTTGCTCATTCCCCACATGTCTCCCCACTTCACTTTCCACCTTCGTGGGCAGCAGGAAAATCAATGTTTTCTCTCATTAATTCGGAAAAGCGCGTCCTGTCACCCGTGGCCCGGCAGGAGTGCGCAAGGCCCCAAGCAAGCAAGGCTCAGTCAGGGCAGCCTTCGCTCATGGGTGCTGGCACCCAAAGTGCACATTCCTCCTCTACAGTCGCCCCAACTATCCCACTGTTTCACTGAGAGGATGGAATTCCTCTCTGCCTCTGGGCTCTTGATCTTGAACGCTGACCGAAGGCACCTCAGAGAGGGCCGCCCGCGCCCACCAGGTGTGTCTGTCTGCACCTGCTCCTGCCTCAGCACCTGCATTAACTCCCCAGAGGTGATCTCATAGCTGCACTGGCCTCCGTGGGAACAGGGCATCACCACTCCGCCCTCTCACTGTCATCTCACAGGCGCCCACTCTCAGCACCCAGAACACCCAGACACTCTCCAAAGGACGTGAGCGCATCAGAGGGGATGTGTGCACATCCTGTGGGGGTGTTAGGCATGCCGGGTTGATGGAAGTGCGGTGGAGAGGCGGGGGGAACTTGTGCATGCCTTGGTTTGCAACTGTTGCAGGCGTGGGAGGGTGACAGTGTGCTGGGGGATGTTCGCACGCCAGGGGGGTATGTGCACACTGGAGGCCTCTGGCTTTGCAGATCCGCAAACCCCCGTGGTGCGGCCAGGAGGCAGATCTGCAAACCCCCTTCTGGGCCAGGAGGCAGATCTTGCGCAGTCACTCCTGGGCGCTGATGGCTGCCTCCCCACCATGAAGGGTCACGGATCTGAGTCCCGGGACCATGCACAGCCTCAAGCGCTGCCCCCCCCCCCCCCGCCCTGGCAGGGTCACAGATCCGTGTCTTGGTCCCGTGGACAGCCTCAAGCACTGACCCCAACCCGGCAGGGTCACAGATTTGGGTCCCGAACTGCAGACAGCCTCCTGTGCTGCCTCCCTGCCCACCAGGTCACAGATCTGGGTCCCGGGACCACGGACAGCCTTAAGCACTGCCCCCCGCCCGGCAGGGTCACAGATCCAGGTCCCAGACTGTGGACAGCCTCCTGTGGTGCCCCCCATCCGGCAGGGTCACAGATCCAGGTCCTGGGACCGCGGATAGCCTCAAGCACTGTCGCCCCATTCGCGAGGACATGGATCCAGGTCCCAGACTGTGGACAGCCTCAAGCACTGCCCCCCGCCTGGCAGGGTCACAGATCCGAGTCCTAAACTGCAGACAGCCTTGCCTGCTGCTGCCTGCCTTCAGTATGCAAATTAGCCACCATCTTGTTGCTTCAGGGTGGGGGTCCCCACTGGGGTGCCTGGCCAGTCTGGGTGAGGGGCTGAGGGCTGTTTTCAGGCTGGTGGGCGACTGAAGCTCCAAACCTCTCCTTTTTTTCTTTTTTTTTTTTTTTTATTCTGGCATTTATTTACCTTCTATGCCTGTCACTGGAGCTGAGAGCCGGCTTTCTCTCTGAGGCTCGGCTGCTGAAAGCAGGTTTCTGGCCTTTGTTTACCTTCTGTATTCGAAACAATGTTGCGGTCTTGTTGGCTGAAGCCTGGCTGACTGAAAGGAGGTTTCTGGGGTTTTGTTTAGCTTCTATATTTGTTACAATGTTTCAAACTGCAAGCTCAGAGGCCGGCAGTGCAGGCGGGGAAGCTTGGCTTCCTCCATCACTGGAGCAAGCAAGCCTCCTTGTTCGCTTCAAGCTGCCTGGCTGCAGGCCGCCATCTTGGCTGGAAGTTAATTTGCATATCTCCCTGATTAGCCAATGGGAAGGGTAGCAGCTGTACGGCTAATTACCATGTTTCTCTTTTATTAGATAGGATTTGGGGCCACATATATATGTATACTGAAGACTGATGCATGAAATTCATGCAAGAGTAGGCCTTCCTTCCCCTGCTGCTGGCACCGGCTTCCCTCTGGCACCTGGGACCCGGGCTTCCCTCGCAGCCCTGGCTTCCTCTGGTCTAATTAGAATATTACACTTTTATTATTATAGATATGGATGTAGATATATTATATGGATATAATATATAGATATAGATATCATATTCTGAACCCAAATGTTTAACTTACCTCCAAATCCATCAGGCACATATGTTTTAAGCACAATATTGCAGAAAATTGTTGGCAGTGATAATGGTTTATTTCCCTCATTTCGAAGGGATATGTGTCGATAGCCGGCTTGGAGGCCATCCAGTGGGAGAATCCTCTGGCCGATGAGCCTGTTGTTGTCATCGTACACTGCTATCCTCAAGACTGCCAGGTCAGGGAGGATTACCTGCAAATGAAGAATGGTACTTTTCACTGAGTTTAGGAAAGCAGCTCCCAAGAACCATGATTCTAGGAATGAGGATCACATCCACACTGCTCTTCAAGGCCCCTTTATGGTTGAAAATGGACCCATGATCAATCTGCATTCCTAGAGTATGCTGTATAAGCCACAGTGCCCAAGCCACTGAGAAAGGCAATGGGGCAGGTTTCCTGGAAATCACCTCAATGAAAATTTTAGATGGAATGGATGTGAAAGATCACTAGCCCAATCCCTGTCATCTTTCCCAATCCCCAGCCATTGAAATGGATGAGCAAAAGGAGGCCCTGATAAATAAGTGACTTTCCTTCATCTCAGAGGTAGTCAGCGATAATTGGGCCCGGCAATTGGGACTCTTGACATCTAATCTGGTGGTCTGTCTGCTACCTGGGCTGCTTCTGGTATCTAATTCTGCCTGTTCTTAAGAATGTAGAGGGGGGGTAGGGGAGGGTAGCAAAAAAAAAAGAATGTAGAAAGTGTCTCTGAAGAAAAGCTTTATGTATAAAATATGATTTATATATAAATTTGAAGTCTCCCTTTTTTCCTGCATTCCTCAATTTTTAACACATTTTGGGATATTAAGTAGAGTAAGATGGGACAGCTAGAAACATTAACATAGAACCAAGACATCTACTCTTGCCATTCCCAAACTGAATAAATGGACATAAAACCTGAGCTCAGAGAACAGAAACCCTATTCAGATACAAAATAGCAACATTACAAAAGAAAACCCAATGTTTTTTAAAATATATATTTTTTTATTGATTTCAGAGAGGAAGGAAGAGGGAGAATGAGATGGAATCATTAATGATCAACAGCTTCTTGCATGCCCCCTACTGGGGATCAAGCCTGCAACCTGGGCATTGAATCGTGACCTCCTGGTTCATAGGCTGATGCCCAAGCACTGAGCCACAACTGTCAGGCTGTTTTTTATCAGGAGTGCCTTTTAATAACTAGTAGCTAAGAGCAATCCAGGATATCTGGACTGATTTGAGTATAATGTCTAAAGTTAGATGATATATTGATTGCCTATTTCTGCCTAGGGGTGATCATTTTATTCCAACTTTAATAAGATGAAAAGGCAAAAAGCTAAAATTCAGCCAACTTCAGTCACTCTATTGTTCCTCATGTGATGAATGGAGGTTTATTACCTATGAGATTACTGCAAAGAATAAAAACAATAACACAGAAAAGGAAACAAAGTGTTTAATATCAATAATAGATAATTTAACTTCAGTATCCAGAATTGGCATTTGTTTCTGGGGCCAGTAATCTATGTATATAAAAGTCTAAGTGACTCGCCAACAGGCTGGTAGCTATGGCATGCACTGACCACCAGGGGGCAGATGCTTAATGCAGGAGCAGAAGCCACTGGCATGGAAACATGGAATAGAGTGATCACTCTCAGAGGGAAGGGGGGGGGGGGGGAGGTGAGAAGAGATTAACCAAAGATCTTGTATACTAGAGGCCTGGTGCACGGATTCATGCATGGTGGGGTCCCTCGGCCTGGTCTGTGCCCTCTTGCAATTCAGGACCCCTCGGGGGATGTCGGAGAGCTGGTTTCGGCCCGATCCCCACAGGCCAGGCCAAGGGACCCCACTGGTGCACAAATCCGTGCACCAGGCCTCTAGTATCACATATAAAAACCAAGTTTGGTATCTCCTTACTCATGAAAACAAAAAGCCTCTGCAGTGAAAGTTCTGAATTTTTAGAACTATGTATCAGGATTACTCATTATGACAAAGAACACTGGCCCAAAAGACAACAGACCCGGCTATAACAAACTGAAAAAACCAGGGAAGAGAGAAAGATCACAGGTGTGTATGCAATTTATCCCTCACTCACAGCAGTAGAGCAAGTGATAGTGTGGGGTTTGCATGATAATGGTATTCACATCACAGGGAGAACCTAAATCCCCAAATAACCTGTTTCATTGTCCCTACATCAATCTCCCCTAAACAGCTTTCTGTAAATGAGATGGTCCATTCTGAGGTGAATAATCCCTATACGTTAAGACAAGAAACCGATTATCTGTGCTGCATGACACACAAATGGAGCAGAAACACCTGGAAAACCTGTGCCTAGAGAAGAAGCAAGAAACCATTTTGGTCAGGATAACAGAAAAAGGGAGAGAAACAGACATTCTTAAAGACGAACAGCTAATGAATGAATTTTTCAATATGTTTTCAATTGACAAAAGAGAAACAAAGTGAAAAACAATTACAAGGTTAAAAACTTAATCATAAGAGAATAGCTATGGTTGTTCTTAGGATCAAATTATAGTATTAAAAGAACACCCAAAATACACTAAGTAGCACGTGAAGCACAGACCTGCAGGTAGCAACAGGTATCACACTCACTGGAGACACAGGACAATACCAACTGCCCCATTTGAAGGCATTTATTGGCCTTAATTATTGTGAAACACTACTTGCCCTCCTGGCTGAAGGAACAGTGTAAGTTACCAGCTGCTGCTAGGGCAGGGAGGAACTCTCCCATGCACAATGGTGTCCACAAGCAAGGATGCATTCTCAGCAGATTGCACTCCTGGGGCCCAGGCATTGCCACACAGGAGATGGGCTCCTCCAAGAAGCAGAGAAGAGCCAAAAGAAGGACAGGGACAAACATAAATTATAATCATGACAGCTACAGCACTAAACCATGAGAAGAAAGAGAAAAAAAAAGGCATTTTGGGTTGAATAATTGTTCTTCTATCATGCAGTATCTATGCATGAAAACATGGCTCCCAAGGGAGCATAGTGAGTCTGGCACATTGAAAACGTCCTACCTTCCGAAATACGAATGATTCTTCATTGTAAACTGGATTGAGTCCGTTGTTCATCACCATGCGAGTTCGGAATTCCTTACGTATAGTGTCAGTGGGCAACCCATACATATCCACTTCTACATATGTGCCAATTTTCTTATCTGATAAGAACTGACCTGATATGACCTATAGCAATAGGACCAGAGAGAGGAGTAAAGTCTGTGTAATCATCAGAAGCAAAGAATAATCAAGAAGTAATAATCTCTCTGTTCAACTTTAGAAATTTCAATTATTTATGGAAAGAAGGGCTTCACTCCTTATTAAATGAAAACATTATTAAGCAACTACTCTATGCAAAAACTATTCTAGGCAGAGGTACTACCGTGGAGAACTGCCTAGAAAAAGAACAAGGGAAATATATATACAAATCACATAATACAAAGAAATAGTGTCCAAGTATCTTCATTTCACCTAACTGCCCACCCCTATGAAATGAAATAATGGGTTCAAATGCCCTACGATCACTTCATAGCTCCAAAATGCTGCCTTACTGCACTTTTACTGAATTCTTTTAAAAGTCTTGAAAAGACACACACAGGAAGAAAAACAATGCCTGTTCTTCTTTATTGATATTAACACCAGTCAGCTACATGGTATATATTTGTAAAGACCAGCATTAAATTCTGTTTATTATTATAAAGCAATGGAAAGATGATTTTCCATTTACTTTCTAAATGACTATAGCCATTTATCAGTTTTTTTCATATTATCCATTATGTAATAATTTTGAAACCGTTTTTTGAGGTATAATTGACATATAATCAACTACATATTTAAAGTGCACCATGAAATCAGTTTGGCATATGAGCACACCTGGGAAACTATTACCACAATTAAGACAACAAACATTTCCATCACCCCTCAAGGTTTCTTTGTGCCCCTTAGCAATCCCTCCCTCCAGCTCTGTCCCCTGGAAACTACTGGTTTACTTTTTGGTCATTATACCTTAGCTTGTATTTTCTAGAAATTTGTAGAAATGGGATAATAAAGTGGGTATTATTTCCACTAACAAACTTTATTTTTTAGAGCAATTTCATGTTCAATTTAGCAAAATTGAGCAGAAAGTAAAGAGAGTTTTCATATATCTCCAGTCCTGACACACGCAACCTCCTGGATTATGGATATCTCTCATCAGAGTGGTACATGTGTTGCATCAATAGACACTGACACACCATTAACACCTAAAGTTGATGTTGTATATTCTAAGGATTTGATCAAATGTAACATGACGTGTTATATATTCTATAGATTTCATCAAATGTAACAAGATATTGTATATTCTATGAATTTGATCAAATGTAACATGACATGTTCCACTATTGCAGTACCATATAGACTAGTTTCACTGCCCTAAATCCTCTGTGCTCTGCCTATTTCTCTCCCTCCACCCTTCAACACATGGCAAGCACTGTTTTGCTTTTTTCCAGGACATCATATAGATGAAATCATACAGTATGCAGCCTTTTCAGATTGGCTTCTTCCATTAGTAATGTGTGTTTGTTTCCTCCATGTGTTTTCATGACTCAATAGCTCATTTCCTTTTAGCACTGATTAATATTCCATTGTCTGGATGGACCACAGTTGTTTTTTTTCATTCAGGTACTGAGGGATATCTTGGTTGCTTCCAAATTTTGGCAATTATGAATAAAGCTGCTACAAACATCCCTGTGTAGGTTTTTGTATAGACATATTTTTCAATTCATTGAGTAACTACCAAGGAGCACGATTGCTGGATCGCATGATAAAAGCATGTTTAGTTGTGTAAGCAATCACCAACTACCTTCCAAAGTTGTGGATTCCATTTTGCATTCCCACCAACAATGAATTAGAGTTTCTGTTGCTCCATCTCCTCTATTAGGTACTTTTTTTATCTCTTGAATTTCACTAAACATAGCTAATACTTTTACTAGCTGAAAAAAATGTATCTCTTAAGAAAAAAAGGGGGAATTTCAAGTCAAATTTGAGAGCAACACATGGATCTTAACCCTTGACATTAAACTTTTCAAATGTGACTTCTTGAGACTTTTCCAGGACCACCTACCTACACATTTATACTATTCTTTGAAGAGCAGGGGCCTTACCTGCACTGAGCAAGTGGCTGCTATCACCCCGTCAACAGGAGTCTCAGAGAAAGGATCAAATGTTCGATCGGGCCGTCTCATGAAATCTGGTTTGAGAAGGTACCTGATGGGACAAAAACACAGAAGGAATTTATTTTATCAGTTGCATTTACAAACTCTAAAACACTAACTCCTCAGCACATTAAATCCTTCTTTTCCCCGTCTCTAACTTGGGAGCTATGCTTTTAGGCAGATCTAGAGAACATTCCTAAGGATTGAAAAGAATAACCTTGAATAATCCTAAAGAGGAGCAGAGAAGAAGGAATGTTCTCTAGATTCTAGGACCAGGGACACCTAGGACTTCCTGCTGCTACAATTTTCTCTCGGACTTGTTTATGCCATGAACCCCTCCACATACTTGCCCTCCACATACGTGCACAAAATAAAATGGAATGAAAAACCAATGAAATAAGCTAGAGTTATCAAAACATAGAAAATACATGATATTCTACTTTATTATGTTTTAACTATTGTATTAAATTATGAGATGTAATGGAAAGTCTGATAATTACCATAACTCAAAGTACTACTAAGCATAAAAATAATTTGAAGATCTGTGACAACAGTAATGTTAGAAAATAGCTGTAATTTAAATTGGTGACAGAGTCACAGGTGCCACTGATATTACTGTGTGTCGCTGCCTGGGTTAATAATCAAAGGAAATCTGAAATTTCAGTTACAGGTGTGTGGAAATAAAGATGTAATTCTTTCTCTATTTCTAGCCAGGGTAACTAGGTGAGAAAATGAAATAAAAGGTATCCAGATTGGAAAGTAGTAAAACTATGTCTTTTCACAGATGACAAGATCACGGATATAGAATCTACCAAAGGAATCTACTAAGAACTAGTAAATGAGCTCTTGATAATTTGTGAACAAGGAGCCCTTTTTTCCCATTTTGCATTAGTTCCTGAAAATAATGTAGCTGGTCCTGCCTGTTGTTTTCTGACACAGGACATGCATTTGACACCAGTCTGCATGGTGGACACAAGCACAGGCCTAAGTCCATGGCAAGTGGAGGGTGATTCGGGCAATAGGGCCATCCGCCCTGTGGAGGTACCCGGGCAGAGAACCACGTGGCAGGAAGAAGAGGTGGCAGTGTGCCTGCTGAACCCACAACTGCGGAAACATTTCATCTTGACTGGTTGTTTTTTGTGATGACAAGTAGATATTCAACCAGAGAGGCCAAGAACTTTCTGAGAGTCCATTACAGACGGGATGATACTCCATTGGGTTAGTTTAGAGTTTTGTGGGCAGCAGTTTGGGGTTATTTGCCTGTAGTGCTGCTTGGGGAGAGATGCATGGAGAAAAAAAAATGGCCACACAGTGTTTTTCATCTCTGTAGAATTTTAACTTTACATTTTCATTTAATCTTTCACCACTTTAGTGGAATTAACATTTCCTATTTTATACTTGCTTCATTGATTTTAGAGTGCTATTTATGACATGCAAACAAATGAAGAGAAGATAAAGCTTTTCTCCTGCCTGAATTAAATGCAACTTGCCACCCATCATGTCATCATATATTAAATCAAATTTATTCCTTTATTTGTCCCAGGTAAAATACACATCTTTTAAAAATATATATATATATATTTATTGATTTCAGAGAGGAAGGGAAAGGGAGAGATAGAAACATCAATGATGACAATCATTGATTGGCTGCCTCCTGCATGCTCCCTACTGGGGGTCAAGCCCGCAACCCAGGCATGTGCCCTTGACTGGAATCAAACCTGGGACCCTTCAGTCTGCAGGCGGATGCTCTGTCCATTGAGCCAAACCAGCTAGGGCTAAATACACATCTTTTTAAAAATATATATTTTTATTGATTTCAAAGAGGAAGGGAAAGGGGGGAGAGAAACATCAATGATGAGAGAATCATTGATCAGCTGCCTCCTGCATGCCCCCTACTGGGGATTTAGCCTGCAACCCAGGCATGTGCCCTTGACCAGAATCGAACCTGGGGCCGTTCAGTCTGCAGGCTGATGCTCTATCCACTGAGCCAAACCGGCTAGGGCTAAATACACATCTTTCATGTCCAGTTAATGTCCAAATGAGCAGGGATCACTGTCTGTCCTAACTATATCAATTTCTACTATTGAATTTAAAATGAGAAAGTTAAACTCTAGTGTGTATGACAAACTGCCTAACTTGTGGTTAAATTAAAAAAAAAAAACACACCTGTAAAACTGGAGATGAAGAATGTATATTTGCAAATGTAATCTATCCAGGGATTTCATTTGTTTCCATCCCATCCCTCAAACCCAGCTGAAGTTCAGCAGTCTCTAATTAAAAATGACATGGTTTCATTATGGCTGTGGCATGGAGAGCCAGAACACGGTGATAACAGTTTAAATCACATTACTCACCCGCATGATCCATTATACTCAAATTTTCCCTGATTCAATTGCATCGCTAAATCTGTCAAGAGACAAAAATAATTTAGCATCTCATCTCCCCAGACAAAGCAGACCTTGATGGGGTGATTTTACACAATGGAAACCAGATCCCGATCCTAGGCTGAAAGGTCTTTTTAATACCGCAAGGTCCTACTGTGTCTGTATAAACACACAACTCTCACGCCTATGTTGAAATGACCTTGTGTTTAATTTAAATTAAACATATAATTTGTTTTCATAAAGATCATGCTAGCATTGCTTTAAAATTTGGATTCACTATATGAATTCAGGTAGAGTTGAGAGTACAGATGTCCAATATGATATAGTTGGAGAGGATGTGCCTTATGACCCCAGAGGCAGGTTTCCCAGGAAATACCCAGTAGGTTGTGTGTAAATATAAAACTCCATTAAAAAATAAACTAGGTAAGTATCGTGTAAAAATCAGTGACTTCAGGGGAATTCTTCCAGCGGCGTCTACACAGGCAGGGCATGGCGTATGGTTTTTCTCTTGTGAGCAGACACAAACTTCATTCTTATTCTTATTCTTCAACAGCAAAAGAAATGGCTCAACTGATGAAAAATTTCCTTCTTCAAAATGTGGTTAAACCTAACATTACAGAATAAAACATAAGCTGACCTACTGAATAAACTGCCTTAGGATCATTTCATCCATACAATGGACCCTCTGATAAGTGAGAATATAACATTGTTTTTAGGAAATAAGATTATTTTGTCTCTGCTAGAAGCACTCTGGGATTGTCCTGGCACCTGGTCATGGTTTAGTGTAGCAAGGGCTGGACTGATGGGCAGGCTGCATAGAAATTTGACCGTGTGGTCACTGAGGAGAGTCTACCAAAGGGTGGGAAATAGAGTCAGGTCACATTCATGCCAAATGGACGGATGTCAAAGGACCGTCAATCAGTCCAGACAATAGAAAACACAGTGAAGAGAGATTCTCAAAGTGTGGCAGGCAGATTAGAGAACGAACATGCCCCAAATTGGGAAACATGGGAGGTGCCCTCATACAGCAAAGAACTGAACAAGAAAGCATTGTTGTGCTTTGTTTTACCAATAGTAAGGGCCATGCTGTGGAATTAAGCATAAAAAAAGTGAACAGGTTTTGTGACATATTTTTCATCTGTTTTAGGTAAGCATCTAGAGCCCATTACTTTTCTATTTCTAACCTTAAAATTGTGATCCTAGGCCAGGGGTGGGCAAACTTTTTGACTCGAGGGCCACAATGGGTTCTTAAACTGGACCGGAGGGCCGGGACAAAAGCATGAATGGAGTGTTTGTGTGAACTAATATAAATTCAAAGTAAACATCATTACATAAAAGGGTACGGTCTTTTTTTTTTTTTTTTTTTTTTTAGTTTTATTCATTTCAAACGGGCCGGATCCGGCCCGCTGGCCATAGTTTGCCCATGGCTGTCCTAGGCTCATCAGCAAATCTCAAAAAACATTAAAATTTGTTTATGCATTTATAGAAGTTCTTTCCTCTCTTTCCAGGAGAGGTAAAATCATATATTTGAAACCTGCCTTTGAGTACACATTGAAGGAATGAGTTATACATTATACCTCTAAGAACATACAGCTATCTACACACCATGTCAGCAGTCTACCCCATAATATCCTGCACTTTGATGGTGAGGTGCCACAGTGTCATTGATAGCTGCTGAGTGTTAACAGTGGGAAGGTACTTTCCAAAGGAAAAATGAGTCCTAGTTACTGTACAAAGATACTTAAATTCTTCACATTTAATTCTTTTTCTGGAAATGAAGATAAATTTTATCCAAAAGAAAAATTAGAAATATTATGGAATAGGGGAAAATGTTTAGCAGAGTAATCATGACATTTACAAAAAGAAATTCCATTTAAATCAAAATATTTTATCTTCTGTCATTGTTTTGTTGCTCTATTTTGAGTTTTTATTTTCTCACCATTACATAAATTCAACACATTGTTTTGCCATATGTCTGCTTCCTTTAAAAAATGCCCACAGCCAAGTGATGGCAGCTGTTGGCACCATCCTGTCAGAGGGTTCTCCTGGAATTCGAGGTCACTGGACATCAGCTCCTACCTGGGGTTTGATAGTTCAGTGAAACCATCTGGCAGCCAGCATTCCAGAAAATCTGAGGCATGTAATTACTGGAATCCACTCGGCCTCCCTTGGGGTAAATACGACTCATTTGCCTTTTGTTATAACTGTGTAACTTATTAAGGAAAATGGAAAAAAAGCTTATTCAGGCAGCAATAAATAAACAACAACGAACTAAAACAACCAAGGTCTAGATCAATAACGACAAACAGAGAGCAAATTTCACATTTGTAAAAGATGTTTCAGAGAAAAACCAGTTTGCTTTGTGGATTAAGAAAACAATTCACATTTGGGCACTGTGGTCTTTCACACATAATATTTTATTAGCTCCACAACCACAATTATGCATTAGCCACTTATCTACTTTAGAGATTCCCGTCAAACCAAAGGTGCACCAACCACTCATTCCATAAGGATACTTCACAAATTCAATCGCATGTGTCTTCAAGTAGCCTAGACCGACTGACTCATTAAAAGAAGACATGTTATAATGAATGTTGCGTTCTGTAAAGAAAAGCAAAGATGCACTCAGAAACCCTCAAAGAAGGACAGACAAGCAATAAATATAATTATACCCTGAACCATGAGACTTTGCAGGCAGACATCCCATTATCATATCAGTAACTCCTACTTTCATTAACATCCTATGGATAGACAGCTGACTTAAAAAAAACAGTGGGATGAATTAAATGTGGAGTCATTAAGCAAATTATATGTACACAATTGCCACACACAGCCACCCATGAAATATGTATATTGGATGATGATGATAATGATGATGGCTTCTTTAGCCCAGAAATAATTAGGAAATATTGTAAAATACTTTATACATTTTTGGAGACGATCTTTTGATGAAAAGAGGTTTTATGAAGTATGTTTAATGCAAGAGGATATGCTCTTTGAGTGTTAAGAAGTCCAGTCCCTCAGAGCCACCTTGTGGCAGAAGTAGGGAATGACAACACAAATGCCACCACATGCCAAGGACATGTGGTCTGTGAAACAAAAATAAGGTGAGGTGGAACAGGCCTCATACCCAGAAAAGGAAATGGCAACAAGTCAGAGCACAGCTCATCCGTGTAACAACAGCAAAGCAGACAAAAAAGGCAATAGCATTTAACCTTTGGTGTTACCTTCAGCCACATGGAAACCTTGAAACTTTACCGGCTGTGCATAGTTGATCATTGTGGACAAATATGGGTGGATATTAGTGGTAGCACCTACATATTTATAAGATGCCATCCATGCCTGCTCATCTTCTACGGTAACCAGGCCCTACGAGCACAGTGGAGGGAACATACATGTTGGTGACTTCAGGACTCACAGGGATATGCTACAAACTTCCTCACTGACGATAATTTACACACACACACACACACACACACACACACACACACACATTGAAAATACATTGAAAATAAAGACTCTCTCCTGGCTCAATTACAATAAAGCAAGCATGTCACACTCGTGGCCGGCAGGCCGCATGCCTCATTTAAATAAGGCATGTTAATATACATTGTAGTTCCAAATAACCCAAAAGGATTATCTTACATTTTTAGTACATTTATTAGACTTTCAAAGGGACTTTAAAATATTCAAGAAACTATATTGAGGTTCACAGCAATACTATAAAATATACATAGCAGGTATTAATTATTCTTATTTTCATGACTGGAGGCACAAAGTCAAAACAGTGACTCTCCAACGTCAGTGTTCAGCAGGATCACCTGGAGGGCCTTTTAAAACACAAACCCTCTTGGGCCCCACCCTCAAGAGTTTCTGATGAAATGAATCTAGGTGGAGGCCCAAGAATTTGCATTTCTAACTAGCTTCCAAGCTCCTCTGGGGGTCCCACGTTGCTTAACACTGCTCTAGGATTTGGGCAACATACATAGTAGTTTATGGTTTTTGTTTTTTAAAAAAGCTTATTCTTAATATAATCTAATAACCTACTACACAGGACACTATCGTATTGAAATACTGAAATTGTATTAGTTTGCATAGAGAAAAAATACTTTAGTTTATTTCTTGGTAAATCAGAAAAAAAACACCAAAAACCAAAACCAATGCTTTCAAAAGTGACAACGTTTTGTTGAGAATTTTGAAAAGCTAAATTTCCTGCACAGATTGCACAGGTAGATAAATTGCTTAGGCACATGAATCAGCTCTTTAGTTTTTTTTTTTTAAATGGGCTTATCTGATGACTTGACATTCTAAATCATCAAACTGATTTCACAAATAACAGCCTCAGATAAAAATCAAATAATATAAGTTATTGGTGTGTTTATTTAAATCATTTTTTCATATGTGCCAACCCCCCAAATAGGGCAGAGGCCAGTCTGATTTTTTCTTGTGTGTTTAATAATGAGTAACACCAGTATCCTGTGTTGGACACTGGGCTGAATTCCTGCTTGCAATGTCATTATTGCATGCACTATGCATTAATCACATGTAGGAGAAATTAGAGTCCTACCCACTGACCACCTGAGAACACTGAGGCCTTGGAGATTAAAATAACTCAGTCACAGCTACTTAGTTCATAAAAAGCAGTGATCAAAGGCCAACCTGTCCATTGTTTATCTCAATACCTTATGATATTCTAGTACAAGAGAAGTTCACAAAATCCTGGGAGAGGATTAGGATCAGACTTATCCATAATTAGTCCAAATTTAATCTCTTAAAATCTTCTTACACAGTAAGAAGACAGGGTCTTACTCCAATATGATAGGAACCCATAGATAACAAGACAGTATTATCTAAAGCTCTGAAGTGTGGGAATCAAATTACAAGGCAAATTTCTGCCTGTGACTGCCATGTCTCACTATTGTAATAAACCATATACATGTACTAAATAAGATTGCTTTGATATCAGGAGGAACTCTGAAGAAGGTAAAATAAACTAAAAATAGAACTTTCCTTTCCTTACAATAAAGTCAATATCTAATAATGTCAAATGAGCTCCCAGAATGTGTGCAATATGAAATTAACAATTTCTCAGAAGGCCAGTGTAGTCAGAATGAAGATTTCCTTTCTATTTCACTACAGTATGTACTTGCTGACTAATTATTATTAGGTCATTTGTATTTTCAAAGTCAATGTGTTGATGATCATGCACTCCTGTTCTAGGAATGACACCTCTAATCCAGCTAAGAAAATGCACTAAACACTTATTTTTTTGGATAATCATCTTATTCATCTGCCCTACTTTTGTGATTTCATTGGGATGTAATCATTTCACTGCTGTGATTATTTCTTTCTTTTAAAGACTCTTAAAATTAGATGCATCAAGCATGTAAATATTATACCCATAAACTGTAAGCTGGACATTCCATGGGGCAGGGGAAAGATAGAGCAATAACACTTAGAACATCATGCTCAATATTAGGAGGCCACATATGGTGTCTCGTAATGAAAACAAAATGCACCAGGAAATTATTTTCTTACCTTTTTGTTGTTTTCATGTTCAAGGTCATCAGAAACCTAAATGAAAGAAAGAAAATGATTTGTTTACTTCTCTAAAGAGCAAAATTCCAAATTTGCCAGCTATACACATGCCCATATTTAAATAAATATGGGTAAACTTGTTATTCTACTTATTTGTTAAGATGGGAATTTATCAATGACATAAAGCCATGGACAAGAGCAGGTACTGAAAAGATACTGTTTCATAGACCATAAAAACTCATTTTAATGCTGTCTCCCTCCTTTGCTGACGGTTTTCATCTATTTAAATCCTTCCTAATGGTAATTTAGTTAGTGATTTAGTCGTGGGGCTTGGGAAATAATCAGTGTGGTCACCTCCCCTGATATGTAAAGGGCACTAAGCATGAAAAATCATTCTTCAGCATTCAACACTCATGTCTGTATACTGATAAAGGCTTTATGTAGTAAAGCAGCATAAAGGCCAGCACTGAGTGTTCGTAGGGATCCAAGAGTCTGAGAGCAGTCGAAATCCTCTATCAGAAAAGATAAGGTATAATTGCAGTATTCCTTCAGCTTTGCTCAGCAGACAGATACCCTCCCATTTTCCTACAGCCAAATGTACCTATCACCTACCTGCATTTCCATCCACTGTCTTCAATAGTTAAGAATCTCTGCTCCAATCAAAGACCACAACTTCAAGTCACCATGATCCCACAGGCAGTTAGCCCCTCTCTCTCCCACAGACTTGATCTCCCCTCTCTACTTGCACCATTTCCAACAGCTGGCAAACTCCAGCTCATTCAGCTTAAAAATAATACCCCCTAGACTCCTCAGGCTACCTTTAACCACCAGCCCATTTCTTACTCCTCTTTATAGCAAAGCTACTCAAAAGTATAGTTTCTACTCATTCATGCCTACTCTAGTGGCCCCCACCACTGCACTGAAACTTCACTTTTCCAGGTCGCCACTGTCCCCAATCCAATGGACACTCTTGAGTCTGCTTAGTTATTCAACAGGATCATCAAAATCAATCACTTTGCCATGTGCTAGGGGGCTGTTGAGCAGTTTGTTGGTCAAAGGATATAAACTTCTAGTTATAAGATGAATACGTCCCAAGGACTGAATGTACAGCAGTGACAATAGTTAACAGAACTGTTTTATATACTTGAAAGGTGCTGCAAGGGCAGATCTTAAATGTTCTCACCACATGAATGAAAAGGTAATTATGTGAGGTGATGGATGCGCGAATTAACCTTACGGTACACCTTAAACTTACACAATACAAGGTGGGGCAAAAGTAGGTTTACACTTGTGAGTACATAAAACACAGAGTTTATTCTTATATTATTGCATTATTTTCCATATGAACAACTGGAAACTTCTTATGCTCCGCCGTGTATTATGTCCATTATATCTCAATAAAGCTAGGGAAAAAGATCAACCACTCGGTCTTTCTCTCAACACTGTTCTCTTGGCTTCCTTGTTCTCATTGTCTGGGTTCACTCCCACTTCTCTGGCTATATTTTGCTCTTCTTTACTGGCCCCTCTTCTGTGAGTCTCTTTTAAATAGGACCTCCATTTATGCCTCTTTCCATGAAGCATCTAAATTATTTCCAGGGTTTCAATAATATCTTCTGAACTGCAAATGTATCTCTCTAGCCCAACCTCTCTTCCAGTTCTAGATACAGGTGATGATGTTGCTAGTGATGATGATAATGACAATGGTGAAGATGATCATAAGACTTTTCAATGTGCCAGGCACCATTCTACATTCCTTACATATACTAAACCAATTCACTCTTCATCATGGGCCAATTATGACCTTCATTTTTCACATGAAGAAACCAAGGCACTAAGAGATTAAGGAACTTACCAAGGTTATACAGTTAGGAAATAAACCCAGGGTCAGATGTAAATGCTATGTAAACACCTAGAAGGCACCTTAAGTATCTCACAGGCCTCAAACAGCCTGTCTTACTTGAAACTCCTGAATTCTTTCTCTTCCAGTCTTCCCCAAGGTTTACCCACGTCCTCAAACACAAATCTTAAAGAGTCATCTTGCTTTCCCACTCCCACATCTCTCTCACTTCCCCACATTCAATCCATCAGCAAGATGAATCATTTTTGCTTCCTCAATAGATCCTGAACCACTCAATCCTCTGTACTTACTCTCCCGTTAAACCCTCAGAAGTCTGGCCTTGTATGACAGCCTAGCCTACCTGCTTTTCCTGCATGCATTCTGGCTTCCTTCTAAACTCCTCTCCATATGGTAACCGTAGTGATTTTAAAACGCTCCTACTAGGTTACATTGTGCTCTCCTTTAAATATTCTCATTGGCTTCACATTTCACTTAAATTAACACCTAAGTTTCTCACGATGGCCTCCCAAACCCTGCATCATCTAGTTCACACCTGCATGTGCAATCTCATCTTGTTTCACTCTACCCCTCACTCAGTTCACTCTGGTTACACTGTCTTTGTTGTTACTCTTGTGGTCCCTCTGCAAATAAAGTTATTTTTCTATTTCTGTGCATGTCTGGTTCCTCTTTACCCTCTGGGTTCTGATTTCTTTATTACCTCCATATTAGTCTCACTTTTAGTTTCATAATAGCACTGTTCACAAATTATAATCATATTATTGACTGTTTACTTGTTTGTTGTCTATTTCCCACTCTCTTCCTATAAACTCCAATCAGACTATACCCTCTATTAGGGCAGAAACTAAGTGTGTTTTTACCTTTCTGGGTTGTTATAGCCTATACTGTGCCTGGCACATAGTAGGTACACAAAAAGTATTTTTCTTGCTGAGTGGTTGGCTAGATGGGAATATTTTTATGCTTACTCTACATTAGTAGGGAGATGAGCTATCTATCTAGTAGAGCTGGTTTTTGTAATGAGGGCTTGCTTGTGATGGTCAGGGATCATTTTCCTAATGATTTCAACAGGCTCACCTTTGCCACTAGGATGCTGCTGTTGTTGTCTCCGTATTCAGTGTGCTGCAGGAATTTTTAAAACATGTGATACCTGACTATTTAGTTGGGGCACTGCCCTTTTTCCCTTTAGATTGTCAAATAAAGAATGACACTAGCCAACCCAACATCAGCCATCTGGTTGATCAAAATTCCAGAATACCTATTTTTTTGCCAGCTCAAAACATATATATATATATACATATATATATATATATATATATATATATATATATGCTGCAGAATTTTAGTTAATTAGTTTTTGTGTGCCATGAGATGAAAAACGTTGAAAATCACTGACCTACAATAATGCAACAAATGAAAGTGTTTAAAGGATACTGGGTAGCAGTCAATACTAGGGATGACTAAAGAGTAATTTAAATGTCTTTCCTAACTTAATATTATGTGTATCTTGAGTTCAGGTAGTAATCTGGCCACCGGATTTAGAAGAGGAATTATAGGCTATTTTAGTCTCTTGTGGTGGTTACATTTCTAAAATTGTATAACTAACAGCCGCTGCCTCTTGAGAACTATGAAATAAAGAGGACACCAAAATGCTGACCTTCTTGACACTATTCGCAACAACTTCCTTGTGACCCAAGTCATCAAGTTCACTTCCAAATTTGTATTCAGGATGAGCTTCTTCCTCTTGGTCAACTGCATGAAAGACAAAAGAAATATCCATGAAGCCACATTACCACCAAGCAATCAGACCTTCTCCGTCATCATGGGGGGAACATAAGCCCTTTTAGAGGAGAAGGAAGCTAAAAGCAAATGGGAACATTGAAATATGCATTTTTTTTCAAATAAAACTCTCATTAAACTCTTAACAAGGAGCATATCTTGTTATTTGTTCTTTCTCTTGCATCTAGCATGGTATTGGACATGATTAATGCTTAATAATGTATTCTTAAGTGAATGATGATTTCCATCCCGTACACTAACCCTAAAAGTGAAAGCCTCAAAGCCTCAAGAATACCTGTAACTCATAAAAATTATATTTTGATCTTTCATGAGATCTAGAGAAAAAAGAAGACACAAGAAAAGGAAAATACATTTGATAATTTTGAAAAAGGAGACAAAAATGACCACAAGTTATTATGTGACAGAAAAAAAAAAAAAAGAAAGAAACAAGACGAGCTTGGAAGGGCTGTATTGCTCCTGTAGGCCACTTGTCAAACCTGGCTAAGGTTTCAAAGGCTCTGAAGTCATTTCTCAGGCTCATGCTAGGGGAGGAGCTAAAAGTAGGGGCTAAATAAAGTGGGAGCACTCAGTCCATGGCCCAGGAAAGTGACAAGAACTCTGGTACCCACCCAAGTCCATTAGTGGAAAAAGAATCACTCATTAGAAAAAAATTTGATTAAATTTTAACAGAAATCATCACGAGGGATAGTATAGATGTAGGGAAGTAGCTGAGAGGATAGAATAATCCAATTGAATTTCTCTTTAACTCATTGTACGCCATAAGCGTCTATACAGACCTTCCCCAAACGCCATGAGCATCTATAAAAAAAATGTTTTCCCTAAGTGGCAGCCCTGACCAATTTTAAAATCATTTTTTTGTGAGTATTTTCAGCTGAAAATATTCAAGAACACCCGAATTGTGAGCAATATATTTATTTTTATAATATTCATTGTGAATTGATTTTTTAAATTAAATTCAAAATATCGTGGCATGTGGGGAGAGTTTCCGTTTTGGATGGGTGGTAGTTAACTGGTTAATGTCTCACATGCTGGTGTGAGATCTGGATTCCCATGATTCCCTGAAAAGAATTTGCCTAAAACCTAGCCAGAATCCTTGAGGGACCTGTATTGTAGAACAACAGTGAAATAATTTCTGAGTATGGACTCACAAGGGAGGTTAGCAGACCCATAACAATTAGAGCTGTTTTTCAAAAGCATGTTTAAAATGTGCGAAGGAAAAGGCAAGAACAGGAGTAAATGTAAAACGATTGCACTGATTCAAAGATGCATTTCCCACCCCCACAACATTTTAATATAACTGACATTGCAATGTTTCCTTCAATTGATGGTATTTTAAAATTCATAGAAAGCATTTTTCTTTCTTGGTCCAAATAAAATAGTGGTGTCTTTTAACTGATGTTATATTGGTTTTGGAATTTGAGAGACTGCTTAAAGCAAGGTGCTATTTCAGGCAAAGTATGAAGGTGAGGCCCTGGAGACACACACCCTCCTCTTGTGGAACTGATCTTCTGGTGAGGGGATATTCTCGAGGCAGATGATTAAAATCAAAACAAAACAAAAAACAGTAGGTCATATAGGCTTTGGGCAGGAAAAAGAGAATTTGGAAGAGCTAGACTAAGTCTTATGATTTGACTTGTGAAGCCACAGAGTAAGATGTGGATTATATTTCTCCAGATTCTTAGCACAATCGTCTTAATGTGACACTGGGTTTCCATGACCCACAGTCTATAACAAATGATTTTGAAACTTCCCACCATCACTATTAAATTTTCATTTCATGTATCTCTAGTACAGCGGTTCTCAACCTGTGGGTCACGACCCCTGAAAATACATCCTGCATATCAGATATTTACATTATGATTCATAACAGTAGCAAAATTACAGTTATGAAGTAGCAACGAAAATAATTTTATGGTTGGGGGTCACCACAACATGAGGAACTGTATTAAAGGGTTGCGGCATTAGGAAGGTTGAGAGTCTAGTCAAACTTGCCCAGCCAGATATAAATTACTTGAATCCAGGGGTATGTTTCATACAAGTGGTAGAGATTTAATAACTACTTTAAAAGAGTTGTATGAATGAATGTTATCATCTCTTGAGTGTGCAAATATGTACAGACATGTATAGTTCTCATATTTCCCACTGCTTGTCTCACAGTCCTGGGAGTCAGGTGTCCTTCTGAATCTAAATCAGGCTAACCAATGGGCACATGCTTGGACTGAGAGCCTTTTCTATTTTCTACAGCCTCCAAGCAGCCTGCCCCCTTGAACTATGCTTGGTTTCCTCTTGCCTGCTGTGTCCAAGTGTTTAAATTAGAGACTCTAGTCATTTGGGTATAGTAGGATCATACTGTGTGGTCAGGGTAATGACAGCCAACTGGTAGACCAGAACTATGACTATATATTACTGAGGGAACCTAAGAATCAAATATATAACTGGTAAAGCAGAAACCTCTATGCCTTTAAAGAGAAATTCAAATGAATCATTCTATCCTCTCAGCTACTTTCCTACATCTATACTATCCCTCATGATTATTTCTGTTAAAATTTAATCAAAATCTCAAGCATATTTTGAAATAACATGGGAGCCACTAGAGGCATATTTTTGTCTATAAGAATAATTAACATATTCATAAAAGTTGGGAAAGTACCCTTAAGGGTGATAAGTAGAATCACACTGATCGTCATTTTCGATTAATATGTGTGTTCAAAAGTTCTCACATCTTTGACTTTCATCAGTTATATTCTTTCTCCTTAAAACTTTTTTTAACAACCATTTTACATGTTTGAGTTTTCTTTGTATTCCTGTATATTAGAAGGGCAGGATTGTAAGGTACAAAAGGAGATAAGGCAATTCTAGAATCGAATCTCAGTCCCACTGCTTACCAGCTATGGAATCATGTCAAAATGTTGGTGTAACAATGGTAGTTATTTTTTTCTCTCGTTAGTTTATTCCATTATTCTGCAGTTTGTTTTACTGGATTATAGTATCTAGTAATGCCTTCATGTTTTTGAATATCATCCATGAAGTGTAAGCTAAGAAACTGTTTTTGCCTAAGAGTCATCTTTTCAAATTTTAGAAGTATTTGACTGAACTTTTGAAGATAGCTCTTTCAATATTTTATTCTTAAATCTTGTTTAGGTTTATTATTTGCAAAAACTGTGAAATAATATAGTAGACATTATGGTAGACTATTTTCCAAAGACAGCTACTGTAACATCTGCCTTCCCACCTGCTCTTCTACAATGTGACCTTCCTGCGCACCCACCTCCTGGAACCTGGGTGGGTGCTAAGTCTGATTTGATGCATAGCATAGAGAGGAAGTGATGACATCCCAGGTCCAGGTGTAGCTTTTAAATAGTTTAGCAGCTTCTGTTTTCTGCTTCTTGGAAAAAAAACAACAACACAGGACCACTGTGCTGTGAGAAGCCCAAACCACATGGAGAGGCCACATGGGGGTGCTTGGGTCAGCAGGCCCAGCAGAGCTCCCAGCAGACACAGCTGCCAGCCATGTGAGTGAGCCATCTTGGACAACTGGCCCAACTAAACCTTCTGATGACTCCAGCCCCAGATGTCATCTGCGGTCCACTGCATGAGAAACCTCAGGGAGAACTACCAACCTGAGCCCAGATGACCCACAGAACTGAGAAGATAATAGTGTTGTTTTACGCCTCTAAATTTTGGGGTGATGTGTTACACAATAATAGGTAACCATAGCAGGCATTGATCAAATAATATCAGATATCTTTGGCCTTCTAGACCTAACCTGCCTTATAAAGCTTATGAAAGTAAGTCATTCTGACTTTTCTCTGGGAGTGAAATTGAACCCACTGTTTGCATATGCAACATAGACCACAGTTAGAAGTCTTTACTTATTAAGGCAGTGATGGCGAACCTTTTGAGCTCAGCGTGTCAGCATTTTGAAAAACCCTAACTTAACTCTGGTGCTGTGTCACATATAGAAATTTTTTGATATTTGCGCCAAAACCGTTTTGGCTCAGTGGATAGAGCGTCGGCCTGCGAACTGAAAGGCCCCAGGTTCGATTCCGGTCAAGGGCATGTACCTGGGTTGTGGGCACATCCCCAGTAGGAGATGTGCAGGAGGCAGCTGACTGATGTTTCTCTCTCATCGATGTTTCTAACTCTCTATCTCTCTCCCTTCCTCTCTGTAAAAAATCAATAAAATATATTTAAAAAAAGAAATGTTTTGATATTTGCAACCATGGTAAAACAAAGATTTATATTTTTGGTATTTATTTTATATATTTAAATGCCATTTAACAAAGAAAAATCAACCAAAAATGAGTTCGCGTGTCACCTCTGAGACGCGTCATAGGTTCACCATCACTGTACTAAAGGATTATGAATAAGATTAGTTAATTCTTGTATCTTTCAAGTTTTTACCTATAATATTAAACTTTCCTACTCTTGTATTTCAGATGTTTACATAACAAGTATATAAACATAAAACAAGTGTATGTTTATTTTATATATTAGAGGCCTGGTGCACAAAATTCATAAACACTGTGGGGAGAGAAGGGGTCCCCTCAGTTCAGCCTGCACCCTCTTGCAGTCCAGGAGTCCTTGGGGTATGTCCGACTGATGGCTTAGGCCCGCTTCCTGCGGAGGCGTGAGAGGCTCCCAACACCACCATTGTGCTAGCCATCCATGAGCCCGGTTTCTGGCTGAGTGGCGCTCCCCTTGTGGGAGCACACTGACCACCAGGGGGCAGCTCCTGCATTGAGCAGGATGGGGCCAAAACCAGCTCTCTGACATCCCCCGAGGGGTCCCGGATTGCAAGAGGGTGCAGGCCAGGCTGAGGGACCCACCGGTGCACAATTGGGGCCAGGGAGGGACTGTGGGAGGGCTCCAGGGTGTGTCCGGCCCATCTCACTCAGTCCCCATCAGCCGGACCCCAGCAGCAAGCTAACCCTATCAGTCGGAGCATCTGCCCCCTGGTAGTCAGTGCACGTCATAGTGAGCGGTTGAGCGGGCTTAGCATATCATTAGCATATTACGCTTTGATTGGTTTAACGGATTACCGGATGACCGGACACTTAGCATATTAGGCTTTTATGATATAGGATAAATATTTCTAAATTATTTAGCCCAAAGCCACTCTCTAAATCCAAGGCACTGTCTAACCAACAGATACACAGTGCAAGTCCAAATTATTTTGTTAATCAGTTCTCATGCTACATAATGAACAAATAACTTTCTAAACAGTCCACACTTCTCAAGAGGCCCATTAAAACTACATTATGGTTGTTCCCATATGGCCAAAGTAAAACAGAAGCTAATAGCAAATATTCAAATATGTTAAACAAGGCTGCCTTTGTTAAAATTATCTACCTACTTAGATGCAGTGAGCTGGTTATTCGAAGGAATTCGAATTTTAAAACTGCCTTTGAGTTTCCAGTTCATTTTGTGTGTGCATACAAACCAATCATTTACTTGTGGGTCTTTGCTCACATTCCTGTCCTTTTAACTTGCCTTATTATTATCACCATTAACAAGTTTATGTGTTTGTTTATAGGAAGGACTGCAAATATCCTTTTACTCCAACCCCTGCCTCTGATAGCAAGGGCTTTAAAGAGTCTCTGGCTGTGAATTTCTACTGAACAGCTGAGTGAATTGCACAACAGGAAGGGAGATGACTAAGTAACTAAAATCTGGTGCCCAAGAAAACTGAAAGTAACATTATTTGAAAAAATACCCCAAAATACCAAAAGATGAAGTTTGGTGCATGAACATACACCTGACTATTAAGGATTAAAATGTCACATTATATAAAAGAATCCACTGAGACATTCAATGTTTAATTTAAAAAGTACTTTTGTGACATGCAAATGAAAAACAACAACAACACACAACTTACCACTTTCTATTTCCTCCTCATTATCATCCTCTAAGATGCTAACTGGAGCAGCAGATTCTCCAGCTTCCATCATGCTTTTCAAAGCTTCGAGCTGCTCTAGAAGGAGAAGGTGATGGATGTTAAATCACTTATAGAGCCTAGGATTTAAGATTCACATTGAAAGGGAAATAAAAGGGAATGAAATGCATTGTCTAGGCTCCTCTGGGCTATGGCCGTAAGGCCTCTGTCTCACCCAGTCCTGGTGGATGACCTTAAGGAACATGCAACAGCCAGACTCTCCACACATGATGAAGAACATGGGTGAACTGCCCACTTTCCAGAGGCGTGAGAGGGGGGCTCAGTCATTGTGAAGGATTCCTTTCAAGTCTTGATAACAAAAGCCCATGATTGGAGGACAATTCAGGTGAAGTGACAGAAAAGAAACAAGCACATTGAAAATGACCAAACTCCAGGAAAGAGTATTTGCCACAGCTATACCCAGGATTATTACCCTAATACATAAAAAACCCTCAGTAAGTCCGTAAATAAAGACAAAATAATTTTAAAAATGGGAAAAAAGGAGAAATCATAAATGATGATAAAGAAGCTAGTTTTCAAAGACACATAAATAAAAAATTGAAGTATCATTGTCTTCTAGTGTTGAGTACCCAGACTATAAAAATGGCCAACAGCCAGCATTAAGAATAGGGCTGGGAAACAGGCTGTCTCGCATATTATAGTGAGAGTATAACTTGGTACAACTTTTCTGAAAGACAAGATATATCACAGTATAAAATGTGTCTGTGCTTTGACCAACCGATTCTAACTGTACAAACTGATTCCAAGGAGAAGGCTGCACAAATGTACAAAATGAGTATTCAGGCATGTTTATCATTGTTGTTTTCATAGTAATGAAAAATCCATCGACTTGGGACTGGTGAAAGGATTGCATATACCACAATAAATTCTGCATTGTGTTTCATACTAGTACATTAAAATTAAAGTCAGTATGTAGATTTACCTTCTCCTTCTACTAAATGTAAATATACTTGGTTGAATTAAAAATAATTTTTGAAATGAGTACACTTCACATGATCCTAATTTTGTTAAAATGTATGCATATGTCTAAACATGCATGTATGTATGCATCTATAGTATATGTATCTATGTATAAAATATATAATATAGTGTCATTTTATTAGTTTCTTATACTTTTTTGTTGTCTTCACTTTCCAATAGCATCATTGCTTTTGTAATAAAAGAAAACTGTAATTAATACAATTAAAATGCTAATTTCGACTACCTAGGGAAAAAACACAATGCAACCATACAATATTTGATGCTACTAATATATTGAACTAAGAGATTTGTTGAAAGATAATATTCTAGGAAAATACAGGGGGAGATATCTTTGTAAAATCATTTCTCTCTTAGCCTCTCTACATTCACACACACACACACACACACACACACACATACACACATACATTCACACTTTCACATTTACCTAGGATCCCTAGATATGTATGTATCACATGAGCAAAGTGCAAGGAAAACTTTTCAAAAGGAGTTTAGAGCATATAAAATGACAAAATGCTAGTTCCTTATATTTTAATAAATTTGAAAATGCCTCTTCCACTTTCTTCTTATTTCTCCTTGGGATCCCTTCAAATTCTGTTATATGAATATGCTTTTCCCACTGCAGAAACGAACTGATGCAGAAACTAAACTTAAATGAAAATGTGTCAACTTAAATGAAAATATGTAACATCACAACTACACCCTCTCCCCCAAATCCATGGTTTTAAAACATATTGCATTCTGAACAGCTGAATTGTTGAAACACACAAGGTGTGTATGCACCCATCATAGATGCATGTATTTGACTTACTTTGTTCAACCTCAGGTTTCAGCCGTTTATTTTTGATGAGTATTTTTCTTTTGAGGTCATTGGGGGATGGCAAGGGCCTGCCTGGTTCAAGCTACAGAAAAACAGAAAAGGCTGAATTAGTGACAGGTTGTGCTTCTCCATTCTCATTCCCAGTCCAGAATGATCAGAGGACTGTGAATTATTCCACTCATATCCACTAGATGGCACTCAGCACAGTTTTATGATTTCCTTCCCCAGTCCCAGTTAGCCCACCATATCCAACTGTGTCTTGGACTATTGTGGCAAACTTGACCTCCACACCACCTCCAGGGTATGCAGAGCTGCCCCACCTTCCCCCATGGAGCTGGGTCTGACCTGGGGTGGTGTCGGGGGAGGAATTCCTGCCCAAATTCAGGCTTCACCCTTTTTAAATATCTGGTAAAGTGCAAAGAATCATTGTGGCCGCTTAGGTCAGAATTGGCTTTCTCAGCCACAAGGTCTCCCCTGGTCCCTCCAAGTGTTGGATGGCACAGTAAGCCTCTCTGCTCAGTCTGACCCAACCTCTACACTTGGGACTATAGTTTTGTGGGTTCCATAAGGGTAACAAGAATGGAGTGGTCTTAATTACTGAAATCTGACCTCTATTATGGTTTCATTTGCTTGGATTTATGTCTGCAAAGGAAGTTCCCTTTCTTCTATTACCTCTAATCCATATAACTTAGTCATCCATTCCCCCATCCATCCATCTATATACCCACCCACCCACCCACTAACCACCCACTCTTATCCATCCATTCAGGCATCCATTCATTTTCAAAACTAATTTTTATACTACTTAATATGCAAGGCACTATGCATTCCTATGTCTGTGTTTCCTCAAACGAAACACTTTGCTGAAATTCTGCTTTCGGGAAGCCTGTTGTAAACTGGTCCACTCCACAGCACTCTCTCTTGAACCTGGAAATCTCCAATAAATATTTCACACATCATAGGTCACCTTCTTTTTACTTATGTTGTTACATTTGTGTCCTGTGTCCTACACCCCCGCTGTACCCCACAATCGGAAGCTTTTTGGTTCAGGGAGCAAGTCTTACTCCCATTTCTATTACCTATGCTTCTCATAACACCTTTGAGGCATGTGCATATAACTCCACAGAGAACACACTGGTCTTTCCCCCAAAGCAAGCCCCTTAGCCCAATTGGAAAATAAAATAAACAGAGGGCCTAGGTGACAAAAAAGTGAGATAAAAAATCAGGGATATTTCTTAGCTTGAATCAGTTTGAGACTAGGATTAATGCCCCGGTAGTTTATTTGGGAGGCTGCCCCAGGACACTCCAAGAGGAGTAGGAAAGTGATAAAAAGGAGACAGGCAGCCAATCAAGACTGTGTTCTCAGACAAGTTATCGCTCTGGGCGACTGGACAGCGGCCCTGCTGGGGAACCCTGGGGAATGGTGGGAAACATGTGCTCGGAGTTATCCCTTCTGAAGAGTGAGGGAGCATGGGGTGGGGGTGTTAATTCTCTGGCACTTCTGGCCTGTCTTTCACCCGTGGACAGAGCAGGCTCCTGTGACCAGAGCTCTCCCTGGGAGAAAAGCTGCAGGCTGGAAGTCAGCTGAAAGGCAGGCCAGTACGCAGAGAAATAGGACACAGCTCATGGACATGCACAGGGCACCTGCAGCTGTGACTTCAGTAAACTGAAGAGAATCAGGGGGTGGGTGCAAAGGATACAATATCCGTGTCTCCTGCATATTTTTTCTGCTCCCCCAGATCGCTTCTGAAAAAAACCCTCATTGTTTAACCACTGGATGTGTTTGCTCACAGGTAACATGAAGCACCTTCCTTCATGTCAGCCATTGTCATGTTCTACTGCCACCTCATGCTACCATGTTTGGGCCCATCAGCTGCTTATCAAGAGTGGATTAATCCCACTTCTATGAATAGATCCAAAGAAATCAGAAATATCAATCAGAAAGGATATATGCACCCCTATGTTCATAGCAGCACAATTTACAATAGCTAAGATTTGGAAACAGCCTAAGTGCCCATCAGCAGACGAGTGGATTAAAAAACTGTGGTACATCTACACAATGGAATACTACACTGCTGTAAAAAAGAAGAAACTTTTACCATTTGCAACAGCATGGATGAACCTGGAGAGCATTACGCTAAGCTAAATAAGCCAGTTGGAGAAAGATAAATATCACATGATCTCATTCATTTGTGGGATATAATGAACAACATAAACTGATGAACAAAAATAGATCCAGAGACAGAGAAGCAACAAAAAGACCATCAAACCTCAGAGGGAAAGCAGGGGAGTGTTGGGGGGGGGGGGGGGGATGGTGGTAAGAGATCAACCAAAGGACTTGTATGTATGCATATTAGCATAACCAATGGACCCAGACACTGGGATGGTGGGGGCTTGTCCTGGGGGGTGGGAGTGGCCAGGGAGGGGTCGATGAGGGAAAAAGAAGACATATGTAATACTTTAAACAATAAAGAAAAGAAAAGAAAAAAAAAAGAATGGAGCAAACTTTTATTACTGTGCTTGGTTTCATACTTTGTGCATTAGCTGTCTTGCTACTCATATGATCTGTGACAATGGATTTTAACCAGGGGGTTATGGATCTTTGTAAAAGTGTGATAAACTCCCGGGATGTTTATATTAAAAAAATTGTATGCAGTTACAATGAGGTCACAGACCCTACAAAACCTATGGATGGTCCACAGGTTAACAATTCTTTGTTTGATGAAGAAATTAGCAGGTATAAAAATGAAATGCAAAAGAAGTACATAAAACATTGTCCAAGTATTTATTTTGGAGTTGAGAACTTGAACTTCAGTCTTCTATGACTTCAATCTGTGAACTTCCTGTAGCAACAGGTTCCCATGGGTGCTGAATCCTGGGTGTACATTTGATTCACCTGAAGAGCTTTTTTTTTAAAAAAATAAAAAAACCACCATGCTCAGGCCCGACCTGGATCAATTAAATCAGGATCCCTGAGTGGGGCCCTGGCAAAGGTATTTTTAGCAGTTACCCCAGGTGGTCCTAACATAAAACTAGAGTTGAGCATGACTGCTGAGTCTACCCATGGTAAGCAAACTGCGGCTCTCGAGCCACATGCGGCTCTTTGGCCCCTTGAGTGTGGCTCTTCCTAAGCCTTAGGAGTACCCTAATTAAGTTAATAGCAATGTACCTACCTATATAGTTTAAGTTGAAAAAATTTGGCTCTCAAAAGAAATTTCAATCGTTGTACTGTTGATATTTGGCTCTGTTGACTAATGAGTTTGCCGACCACTGGTCTAGACCCTTGGCCAGTGGGCACTTTATAAAATTTTAGGACCGAGATCACAGAAACCAAAGGATCCCCAAGATCTGAATTAAATGGAACCCAAGGTTTATGTTTCTTTCTACACATCTCTCTAAAGCACAATGAAAGCTTTCTGTACCAACAAATTTAAATAAAAATGAAGATCTTCAGCATTAGTCCGTCAGAACTACTTGACCCCTTAGAAATGAATTTCAAAACAAATTCATTCATGTTAGAAATATGGTTAGCTAAAAATACATACTGGATGTGATTCAAGTGCTTGTTTCAACAGGAGATCCCCAAATAGATCTTCGCAATATTTGGACATCTTGTACTGTTGATATTTGCTGAAAAGAAAAAAATGGCATTTGTAAATTCAAACATCCATTAACTGTCCAAGAAGAAGAAACACTCATTCCTAGGCAATTAAAAACTTCCACTCCACAAAATGCATGACTGTCTTCTTGATGTTCACTGTTATATACCACAAACTTTAACCAGTGTCTTAAAAAAAAAAAAGATTCCACCCCTGCACTAAGAGCCGAAAAACAGAATTAAAAATATGTCTTTCAAATTCATGAAGTCTGATTTCAAATATATTGCCAAGTCTTCCAACTCAATGTAACTTTGGGCACGGTGCCCTGATATCTGCCCTTTTGCTTAGAGAAAGCATCTCTAGAACACATTAAGATGACTTAGTTTTGTTTATTCTTTTTTTGGAGGTGAGGAACAGTAGTAGATTGGGGTTTTCTTTCGTTTAGCTTTTTTTTTTTTAATCACAAAAGACTGATTATGTGTTGCATAAGACCAAACAAACTATTCGATTATTTAAAAAGATGTAGAGCTGGAGTGGAGATGGGGATTAGGAAATAACCCTTAGAGATTTGGAGTAGGATGTATCACTATACCTGCAGTGATTTTCAAAGGAGAGAATTACAGGATATTCAGATGTGACAAATGCCGTTTCCTTGATGGCTTGAATAACATCCTTTGAAAATAAAAGAGTGTTAATGAGAGAGAAGAGCAAAAAAAGTTAAGGAACCTGAAACCAATCAGAGACTATTAATTTGAGCTTTTCAGAAAGTCAATTCTGGCACTTCAGGTCTGGAGAACCCATTTACCTCGGTACCTCTACAGGTTGAATTCCCCACAGAGAGACCCAGATGAAGTTAAGGGTTAGTGATAATCTTCTTCACAACCATCTTTTCCTTCTCCAAAATTATGGTGCTATTAACAGAAGACAGTTCACCTACATGGCAGGCTAGTTCCTGGATCAATAATCTGCCTAGACAGGTTCCAAGGTCACCTGGTGGAGTGGTGAGCTTTGGGCACAGCCATTTTCACAACAGACCACTATTCTGCTCCTCTCGCTTGAGGAGAAATGAGATGATAACACCCTATGAACTGCTGGAAGTCTTTATTGATTTTCTCTGCATCTGGGAATCAGTCTGTGGCTACATTTCATTAATTTGATGAAGACTCCTGTGAACTGATGTGACATTTACAGTATCCCTTGTTCCCTATTAGCCTGGTGAAGGGGAGGCGGGGAGTTAAGCAGCATGTGAGGTTAAACAGGGAGGTGCTCTGGATGCCCCTCTCGGAACTGAGGGCTTTGTCACTTGAAACTACTTTGAAAGAACTGAGCATGTCCCCACCATGATCTCTGGTAACAGACGGCTGCCTCACTCTCTGCTTAGCTTCAGAAAGCATGGCTGCAAACCAATGCTTCTAGAAACAGAGCATCATATTCAGTAAATATCCCCGACTTCATTAACCACAGGGCAAGTCCCGTCATTTAGTTAATTGGAAAAATCTATAATAATAAAAGGGCAATATGCTAATTAGACTGGGCGTTTTCCGGATGTCCTTCCAGACGTCCTTCCTGATGAAGCCGGGGCTGGAGGGAAGCCAGCCCAGGTCCCGGGTGTCTGTGGGCGGCTTGAGGGAAGCCAACCCAGGCCCCCGGTGCCTGCGGGTGGCCGGAGGAGGGAAGCAGTCTGGGTCCTGGGTGCCTGCCAGTGGCTGGAGGAGGGGAGCCAACCAGGGCCTCAGGTGCCAGCCAGGGCCTCAGGTGCCTGCCGGCAGTCGTAGGAGGGAAGCTCGGGTCCCGGGTGCTGGAGGGAAGCTGGTGCCAGCAGCTGGGGGAATTTCGTGCATCGGGCCTCTAGTATTATATAATAGTTATCTGGGGAAGTCCATTTGAAATGAAAATGCCCTAGGTTGGATAATCCTGGAGTATTTTATTGAGTACCCTTATGGCCAAGGTGGTCCTTTAGTTATTTTTGCTTAAAGATTCTTCCCAGGTGAACTGTCTGCGACCTTGACTGTCCACTTGAGCTGACGAAAGAATTATGCCTTGAGGAAAGTCCTGGCTCTATCCATGGGTTCTCCTTTGCTCACCTCCAAGCGGAGGGGGTAGGGCCTTCTTTTCGGCTAAGCTTCCTTTCTAGGGTCCTTATTTCTTAAAGGGTCATCAACGCTTTGTGTCTGTGCAGACCCATGGCTTCCCACTTGAATATGCTCTTGGTACTTCTCAGGGAGCATACTGCTGAATTCATTGTTGCTCAAAACTCACCAACATCTTGGCTAAGAGAAATGACATGCATGGAGTGTTATGAGTATAGAACCTAGGCATCTGTTTTTAAAAACACCCCTGGTAATTTTCCACAAGTAGGCAGGGTTGACAACCACTGCTCCAGATGTTGCAATAACTATTCTGAGTTACAACAAAATGACAGAGAGCCATGAACCTGACATACTGGCCAACCACAGAATTACATTTTTACTTGTCTTTTGGCAGGATATCATTGGAACACAGTGAGGAACGCTCTAAGACAAGCATGTCAATCTCAAAGGCTAAGATGGGCCAAGTAAACAAGGTTTAAGTTTATGCGGGTCACAAAAAACCAAAAACTTCAATTTTCATAAAAATGTAGGTTTATTTCAATAGAGACATGCTGAATAGAAAGGGCTGAAATAAATGAGTAATTGTTAACATAAAATAATAGAACATAAATTAATAGAATATTAATATTAATATTTTTCTTGAACATTAACTTACCAGACACTGAATAACTGCACAAATTAATAAGCGTAATGCAAATAAATCTATTTTTCTTATTCTCCAAAAGCGAAATATTTCCTATTGCGCACACCAAACAAGTCTTGGCAATCAGCTGCTAAAATATTTGCTGTAAGTATTAGTGGAGAGAACTGGTGCGCCTGCGCTTAAGGTGCGTAAGGGAAATGAAGGCAACACAATTATAGTAATCAGTCATTAGCGAACGTTGTAGTTCATTATTAATAATTATGTTAACAGGATATTATAAAAATCAAGTTACGAAATTTTTATTAAAGCATTTCTTACATACCGTTATATTGGCTGGGTTGCAAAAATATTCGTTGTGGGGTGGCCCATGGGCCGTGAGTTTGACATGCTTGCTCTAAGAAACCCACCTTCAAATCATACATAAAGGTCACCAAAAGGCCATTTTGAGATGCCTTTTTGTAAAACTGTAGATTCCCCACTATGAGATCCTCAGGGGGAAATCTCCCCTCTGGTGCCAGGACTGGGAATAACTGCTTCTTTGGATCCACTGCTCTGTCTGTATTTTACAAGTCTTGTAAATTATCGTGTTGTTCTCCTTCCACAGAATTCTAGAAAGTTTGGAGCCCAATTTGTGCTATGGTTTTAGTTTATAGAACTTCCTGACAAGCATTTATAAACTCTGATCTCACTATCTTATTTTCTTACCCTTTTAGACACTATTTATAATCCATTTTGTTTTCTGTATTCTATTTATCTTTTTATGCCACTTTGAAGTTCTTCAGGAATAATGCAAAGTAAGCAAGCAAAAAAAAAAAAAAAAAAAGGAAGAATAGATAAAATCAAAGACTTTTTAAGTTAAGTAGAACCAGGGAAACTCTGCCAGAGAAACCTCATTCTAAGCACTTTCAGCAATTGAAAACAGGAAACGTAACATGAAAGAGACACTAAGTAGAAAAAACATTTTTCTTCTTTCTCCTCAAAACTGGAAGAAAGGAATATGAAGGTAAAATGCCTGAGAAAACAAATATTTTGTTGTTTTCTTTCCAAGCTACTTATTTTCACAAGAAACAGGAAAGGCTACGGCTAGGAAATTTTAAAACTTACCTTAAAAAGGATATCTGTACACATTGCTTTTCCATGAGTGATTATCGGTTCTTGGTCTTCACCTTTTCCATCCCAACAGTCAAGTTCGACACATCTAGCAACACAGTGAAATTACAATATTGGACCCTACTGATAAAAGTGTGTGTAAAAATTAAAAGATGCCAAAATAACTTGTTTTCTTATAGAAGTAGAAAATGGAATGAATTGACAGGATTATTTCTTGGAGTATGCAAGTTAAAATCACATTATTCTCCTTATCAGTTTGGTGTTAACAAAAGTGTCTGAGATTGAAAGACACTTCAGAGTGATAACTGGTTGCAGTGCGGTTCTGTATGAAATTCTAGTTTTGACAAAGCTACTATAAAAGACAATTTGGGGACAACTGGGGAAATTTGAATATGGGCTGTATTTTAGATGAAGTTAAAGAATAATGTTTACATTTTGTTAGGTGGGATGCTGCTGCTTTGACTATACGAGAAAATGTTCTCATTATTTCAGCAGCTCATACTCAAGTATTCAGAGACAGAAATTCTGATACTGTTAATTTCTGTTAAAATATTTCCATACTAAAAAAAAAAAAAACAAGTTAAGGAAATAAGATATTGGCTATTGAGAACCAAGAAAAAAAATCATAATTTCTTATTTTTCACTTTTAGCATTTTTATCATATTTTAAGCCCCATTTGCCAATTTCTATAAAAGAAAAAAAATTTTCAATAATCTTTATTCTCAGAGTATGAAATTTTAGAACTTTAACATTAATGTTAAATTTGCAAGTGCCTGTGACCAACTGGAAACAGCATGACTTCCTAAAACATGTATTTTTGGGGGGATAAATTTACAGTAGAAAATATCTTTTGACCCACAGGACAACTCTAGACCTTTGTGGAACAGATATTGTCCTCCCTTTCCCAAGGTTAAATGACCACCATAATCCATTTGAGAGAAGGACCAATGTCCATTTCACTCTGAGTACTTTCTTCTGTTGTTTCAGAGAAAAGTAAAAGGGTGTCATATACAAATGCAGCTGTCCTGAGTGTCTGACCTGCAGCCAGCCAGGAGAACCTGTCTGTACATTTCCACCGAAGACTTCCCGCCGAACTGTCGGCCAGTGAGATAGGTGTTGTGGGAAGAACTGATGAAGTAGTGAGCCAGAGGATGGTCCATTTCTTGGTAAAGTTCTAAACGATCTAGGAAGACGGGGGCGTTTTCATCTGACATCAGATATCTGCAAAATCCATCACTGGATATAAGGCCTAGGGGAGAGAAGAATATCTTACAGACGTGTGGCTTTGCCAGACACACATCTCACATGTTACTCATGGAAGGTGAAGCAGCTCAACAGGAGTAAAACCTTCCTCACAATCTCTTTCTCAGGAACCTTCATTACTCAGTTCTTGAACAAAATAACACAGTTGCACATTATAAGTAACCTAGTGCATTGCACAAAGAGGTGGTGTCCTGCTTCTATGTGCACGGTGGCAGGGCACACAGTCCCCTGAGTTCAGAGGCACAGCTCCAGGAGCTGTGGTGACCAGGGGCCAAGGGGACCTCGGTCGATTTCTGCCTCTGCCACTCACTCATGATGCTCCCGGGTCTCGGCTTCCTCTTCTGTCAAATGGGGGAAGTACTGGCTACCCCTCTTTCCAGGACTGTCAGGAATGGCACATGAGAATATGAATAGGGGGCGCTCTAAAAAAGTGGAAGGCGTTCAACTATATGGCACTGTTGTTCTCACCAGGCTGGAGAAGGCCTCTCTCGATTTAAACAATTCAGTTTTCCCATTTTATCAAAAATGCAGGGTATGGAACTAGTGAGAAGAGTTTGCAATTGTCTTTGAAATGTGGCCCCAAGAGCCTCTGTTCCTTTCAGTCACGCCTTTCTGACACAGGGACAGGACTCCTGGTAACTACAGGAGTGGCGATCAATATTTCTGCGTCTTCTCCTATCCTATCAACCGTTGACAGCTTCAGCTTTTTGTGTTTATTTAAACATTTAAAAGTTACAAACTGATTTCGAGCTTACGGAGAAGCTTTGTCAGATCTAAATTTTTTAAAGAAATGCATGATTATGGATGCCTTTATGGTGTCCTGTGTGGCCCCCCCTCAGTTCCATTCAATTTCATCTTTCTACTCCAATGTATACATCTACTACCCTAGTTTTTGTGTTTAATATTCCCAAGGTGGTTTTGCAACTTTACTACAAATGCATTTATCCAAACATTAGGGAGTTTTAAATATTTAAAAATTTATATGAAAGATATCCCACCCCTGGTTTTTGCAACTTGCTAGTTATACTCTATATTTTCTTAGGATTTTTCCAGTTAATGTAGTAGTTTTTGTTCATTTATTTTTCACTGAATAATGTATAGTATGTACAGTATAATGTATAGTAGTCCACATATAAATATGCCACAATTTATTGTTCATTATTCTGTTGATGAATATTTACATTATTTCTAATTAGAATTAAAAATTCTACCATAAAAGTGTGCCCCCACCTCCTGGGCACATATATTTAGTCTCAGAGCAAGACCTCTTCAAAGCACTGGGATAAATGCAGTGATAGAAAAAATACACAAGCCCCACCTTCATAAAACTCATATAGTATGGGCATGAGAACAAATATATTAACAAATAAATAAAAGTATAATATAATGTCAAGAAAGTGCTAGAAGGAAATAGAAACCAGGAAATGGAAGTGATCAAAAATGACCAAGATGCTGTGTTAGATATGTGGCCAAAAAAAAGCCGTTCTGAGGAGGTCATGTTTATGCATGGGGAGCAAGCCACATGCACACCTGGCAGAAGGTTCAGCAAGTGCAAAGGTCTTTGCAGGAGTGTATGACAAAGGGAAAAGTTGGTGGAAATGAGGTTGCAGAGACAGTCAAAGGCTACATCAGTTGGACTAAATACTTTGGAATTTTATTCTAAGTGTGCTGAAGAGTCTTTGGAGGGTTTTGAAGAGTGGAATAACACGATCAGATTTGGTTTGGAAAGATTTACTCTGGCCGCTGTGTGGAACATAAATTGTAGGGCACTGAGTAGAAAGGAGAAGACTGGTTAGAAGTCAACTGGCATTGTCCAGGGAGAGATGATGTAGGCTCAGAAAGTCTGGTAAATGTGTAGATGATGAGAACCTATTTGTTTGGATTTTATTTTGCATACAGAACTTGCAGATTCTGCTGATAAATGAGAAGTGATATGAAAGAACAAAACAATTTGAGGATGATTCCAAGAGTTTTGGCTTGAAGAGCTGGGTGAATAATAGTACCAGTTTCTAGGCCGGGAAAGGAACAGGTCTGTGGATGAGAAGAACTGAAACATGATGGATATATGTTTTCAAAATGCCCATGTAACATTCAAGTGGAGAGTTCTACTACAGGCCTGTAGACCTTAGGAGTGGGGAGTTTAATCAGAAAGTCATGTGTGTGTAGAAGAAACTTAAAGCCATTGGGGTGGCTGAGCTCTTCGAAAGAGTGAGTGTAAATGAGCAGAGATCCAGGGACTGAACTTGGGCCACTCTAATGTCAGAGCTGGGAAATATAAGAGAAAATCTCTAGGGTCCGTACATGGAAGTGGAAAGGCTGAGCGGTAGGGGAGGTCTATTTTCACTGTACTACTGCCAAAATATTCATCAAGATGGCTGTTTGTACCAATTTATGTCCCCAACAGAAATTTATTCAGAATGCCTTTTGTACCACATTCTCATCCATACTTGATAATGACAGATTTTAACATTTCCATCATCAGTGAAATGATGAAACTGTGCTTTTCTGATGTGATAATCTCATAGATGTTTAGGGCCTGAAAGGACTTTAGAAAGAATCAACGATACACCTCTATCACAACATCTATCATACTGCTGAGGAACTGCTCGTTCTTCTTCAGCAGATCTCAACTGCCTTATTCAGCTTTGGATTCCCAGCATTCAGCACAGAGCTTGGTACCAAGTCAACTGTTCACAAACTTTAAGGAGTGAAGGTGGGGGGAGAAAAACTAGTCAAATGACTGCATGAACGCCACCATCTTATAAGCAGGGAAACCAAGGTCCAGAAATATTATTCCTTGCTCAATTTCACACAGTAAAATTGAGCCACTCTCCTTTTCACTTTAATAAAATGCAAGGTAGAATAAATTACAATTCTCAGAGTATTAATAAGAGAGGTAAGTCATAAAGCAGTCTTGCTGAATATAGGTATTTGAGGCCCTAGCAGAGAGTATAAATATAGGACTACAACCAAGGGAAAACTCAAGTGGACTTGAAAAATAATCAGGGATGAGGTCACGCATCATGATGGGCCAGACATGCATATAAACAGGTTCTATGTGGGTCCAGAGAATATGTGAACCTTTTGGCCACGTTCACTGAGACACACAATCAATTGAATCCCTGTTCTAAAGAGGAGGAAACTGTAGCCATGATACTCATGAGCACATGGGACCAACGGAACTTGAACCTAGATCTCCCTTCTCTCCATTGAGACAAGGTCGGAAACACTAGCTCAGTTATCTCAATCGCTCCCTGTCCAGTTATATTAGCATCATCCCTCCCCTTATTTGCAGGGGTTTCCCATTGCTATTGAACCAATCTGAAATTTTCTCTCCACGCCTTTCCTTTGTCAAATATTGGAATGGACAACACATTGTTTCTAAAGTTTTATTGAAGGGGGCAAAAGTTCAAAATCCCCACCAATTTGCTAAATTGATTCCTACTAGAGGTCAAATGAAGGGTGAGAAGGCTTCTCAAATAATGTATTCAATGTCCTAGGCTTGGCAAAACAAAAGGAAGAAAAAGAAGGTGTAAATTTTTATAAGAAATTGAGTTCTTTTCAAAGATTTGCAAACGAGATTGTATTTGGCATTTTTACATGTAAGTATTACGTAATACAAGCATTATACAATATAAGAAAGAACATGGGGGAATACCACTGTAATGTGTTGCATATATTCTTGCTTTTGTTAAATAAAGAAAACTCTTTTTTCACTTTTATTACCTTTTTTCTTCAAGTCTTCATCAGGCTCATACATCTCAATGATCTGCATTGCCCTTTTAGCATCATAAAATGGGAATAAAATTTCATTGAGTCGAGGATCTCGTTGATGCTATGATGAGAAAATAACTCCATTTAGGTTAACATTTCTTGCCTTTATGGTGTTACACAACTCAAGCATGTAATATCTAAAACAATATATATTTACAATGTCATATTTATAGTTACAAAGATAGGATTTCACTGTCTTCCTTTCTTTCTCCCTAAAATATACTTTAAAAAACTCCAAATTTGGAAGTACTTGACTGGTTCACCTCACTGAACTAAATCAAACCAAATCCTGCAAAGTGCTCAATTTTGGAGAATACAGAAATTGTTTTTCCTTCAGAAACTGAAGGCTATGTAATATGCTGTGCATGTCAGCTGTGCTGTCCATTTGTTTCCATCCCACAGGTAAGACATTTGGCATAAATGTCTATAAAAAGTGAGGTCAAAAATTTTTTAAAGAAAAGAAAATAATGAAAGCACAAATAAAAATAAAAAAAACCTCCAAAATAGTTCAAATAGGTAATATACTACTTAAAGTGCCAAAACAAAAACAATAATGAAATCCCCTAAGACAGGCAAATATCATTTCATTTTTAGGTCAATAAAAGATTTCATGGGCACTCTGAAAACTTTGTTTTCTTGAGGAAATATTCATCAAAATGAACCAATTTTACTGATGATGAAAATTAATCAGCACAAGGATATTTACAAGCTATAAACAATATGAAAATCTGTATTTAAATATCAGTAGTTCAGAAAGTCTATGAAATCTAACTCAGTTTGGCCTGAGGACATTGTCTGGGCAGAAAAGTACATGAACGACTAAGGTACTTAGGAGGGTGGTGATGTCATGCTTTTCCAGTCACCACTTGGATGCTCATGGTGGTACATGAGGCACCAGGAGCAATGCTATTCCTGCAGTCTGTCAGTCTACCTTCACCGCAGTGATGCAACAAGTTCAAATCACTGTAGCTGAGTATGTGTGTGTCTGTGGGTGTGTCTGTGTGTCTGTCTGCCTGTCTGTATATACCTGGAAGCAATGTGCCCATTAAATTTCCTTATTGTTCACTGCAACCCCTGGTCATCCACCAAATAAGTAAATAAAGCAAACTTCAATGGAATAATGGCAGGCAAGCAGATGGGAGCAAAACCTGCTCAATAGGTAGGACTTTAGCAACGACTCTTTACCCAAATATATGCACAGACTTTGGAAAAACACTATTGGAAAGGTAGTCAAGAAACAATGGTTACAAGTTCATATGGATTTCCCTTCCCCATTTATTTTGAAGTGGTAATTTGAAAAGGGGGTTACACAGAATGAATGCCTTCGGCCAATAGGACATTTGCTGTACTTTCCTAAAGTACTTGTAGCCTAGGCTGTTCCGGTCCTCCCATCTCCCTACCGAGTTAAGGAATTGATATCTTTTTTGTCAATTTATCCCGATGAAGCATGCTTCTGCTGCCACCTAAGGAATCACAGCTCACAACAGCTCGCATCCATGCATATGCAAGAGCAGAAACTGTCACATCAAAAACAGGCCTTGAGACCACAGAGAACGAAAGTCACGGGTGTGCAGAGAGACTGTGAGGTGGGCCGTGGAGTGCCAGGCAGGGAAGGCATGGGACCTGGTTTAGGAAATGGATGCCATCATGCAAGTCTACAGCTCGCTATTCTAGGAAATGACAAGCACCACCCTCTGGTGATAATACATTGTTTAAAAAACAAACCAACAAACGAAGAAGAAACTCTCTCTAGGCACATTCCTTCTCCTGCCCATCTCTGTAAATAACCCCACGAAAGAAGATGGATGCCGTTTTAGGTAAAAGGTCCTTTTAGGCCCCACTGCAGTTATCTGCAAGGCTGGCCACTATATTTCTCTTCCTTACTAAAATCAAGTCTTTTGATTTAAAGATTATGCTCAATGGTAAATATTCTGCACTCATGGAGATGATGGGGCAAATCCATATAAATCAAAGAGTGAAAGGAAGAAGAGATTCAACTAAAGGGAAGAGAAGAGAGAGAGTTAGGGAGAGGAGAGGGAATCCAGACATTCTTATGTGCTGTTTACATACACATGCACATATTCTAATGCGGTGTTACCAATAGTGTGATCTGTAAATGGCAACAATGGTACCACCCTCAGTTGGGAGTTTGTTAGAAATGCGAATTCTGGGGCCCCGCCCAGTCCCGCCAAATCTGATTCTGGGGAGAGGGGGGACCTGTGAATCTGTTTTTTAACCAGCCTTTCAGGTGATTCTGATGGGCTTCAATTTAAGATGTAAAGGTATATCTTTTAACATATTTGGATATCATTTTTTAAAAAGTACCTAAGTTCTACAAGGATAGAAGAATGCTAAATGTTGGAGATGTCCTCCCAACTAAACCCCATTACAATTTTGTCCCAGGGCATAATTACTAGCACATCCTGCCTATCAGAAGCGACGACCAGGAAAACCAAGTCCTAAGATGGATGTGTCATCATCCCCTACTCTACATTACTTGCAAATAATCAAAATGAGACCGGGAATTGCATTTGTTTTTGCATCTGCTCCATCAGATAACATACACTTTTGCTTCCCCTAAAATCTCCACCTTTCAAAAAGGAAGTACGATTCAATGTGGAGAATCCAAAGGCAAGGAAACAAATGCTAAGACTTGCATTAGAGTCACAAAACTATCGTTTTTTGATGGAAAAAAGGAAACAAAGAGGAGGAAGCGCATTTCTCGGTGATCTCAGAGCAATAAAGTCGCAGAAGAGTCCCATGCGGACATAAGCACAGGGAGACAAACGCTTCTCAGCTCTAAGGGACGGACTACTGGTTTTCAGGTGGGGCTCAGTGAAGCAGGGTATCCAGGACATTCACCCCAGATGCCCAGAGCCTTGCAAAATGAGATCCTAACCAGCTTCCAGAAAATAGGTCATAGAAGGTGCCCAAGTGAATGAAGCATAAATGGACATGGCTTCATCACTATGTCCTTATTCTTCTTCCTGAGAAAAGGCATCGCTGGCTTCAATCCAAGCAGCACTGGGAGATAGATGTTGGCGTAAATACAATTCAAAAGAGACATAAAGGAAATAAAGGAATAACTGGCAAGGGCAGGCTACCTTGTAAAACTATGTAACTCCTTCTCTCTCTTTGTCTATACCATAAAGAATAAAGAGCCCAGCCAGTGTTGCTCAGTGGCTGAGCCTCGACCTATGAACCAGGAGGTCATGGTTCGATTCCTAGTCAGGGCACATGCCTAGGTTGCAGGCTCGGTCCCTAGTGGGGGATGTGCAGGAGGCAGCCCATCAGTGGTTCTCTCTCTCCCTCTCCCTTCCTCTCTGAAATCAATTATATGTATATAAAATAAAGATATTGTCAATGGAAAGAGATAAGAGATCTTGGTCCTTTCTTACATTCCTTCAACTGAAAAGCAAATAAAAAATAAAATTTCAAAATTAGGTTTAGCCCTAATATGATGATATACTGTGTTTAACGCAGGGGAAAGAATACCAGCATCAAGAAAATAAAGCTAATTTCTTCTTATTATGGAGGCGTCAGATCTTTTTCTTCTCTTTCTTATTTTAATCTTTCTCTCCTGCTCTCCCTGCATCTCTCAATTCTGCAGACCCTCAGTTGTTATCAACTTCATAAGAAGTGAAATAAAGGATGAAGGTAAAACCAAAATCAATTTAGCTTCTCATTAGGCTAAATCTTCACAGGGAGAGGTAAAACTAACAGGAGCCTGGAGATCTTAATTAGTGCACCCACATCCAGAGAGCCCAGTTGACAGCAGTATCTGACCAGATGGCAGTTCCTAATAAGTGCCACCCTAGCTCTCCTAGAAGCTAGTTTGCTAGTTTCATAATATAGGCAAAGGAAGTTTTCTTTAGTCTACTGGAAAGAAATAAGAAACATAGCTGCGGCCTGGCCAGTGTTGCTCAGTGGTCGAGTGTTGACCTATGAACCAGAAGGTCAAGGTTCGATTCCTGGTCAGGACACATGCTTGGGTTGTAGGCTCCATCCCCAGTAGGGGGCATGCAGAAGGCAGCCAATCAATGATTCTCTCTCATTGATGTTTCTCTCTCTCTCTCTCTCTCTCTCTCTCTCTCTCTCCCTTTTCTTCCCTTCCTCCCTCCCTCCCTACCTCCCTCCCTCCCTCCCTCTCTAAAATCAATTAAAAAAAATTTAGACCTGAGTGGTGGATTTCCATGACAAAATTCATTATGGCCAGTGACAGAAGGTATATGCTGCTCTCACATTTTCCCATTCACACAAGGCATTCCAAGGAGGGGCCCAGGTAATTCATTGGGACAGTGCTTCACAAAATTTACCTGCAGGCAAAGCACCTGGGAATCCTGTTAAATGCAGATTCCAATTCTTCAGGACTAAGTGAGGCCCGAGAGTCTGCATTTCTAACAACCTCCCAGAGGATGCCTAAGCTGCATCCACAGACTACACTTGCGGGAGCTATAAACAAGGAGGTACTGAGAAATGGGTGAGGAGCAGGTAAAGCTATTGGGGAAAAGCTAGTAAGTGTCGAATGGCATGGATAGGCAAAAGGTGGTACAAACCCCTACAAAGCAACAAAGGCAATAAATGAAGGATTGTTTCTCCTCTCCTCCCATATTAATATACTAACAGAAAATTTGATGTAAAGAGTAAAGAGATTTACAAGCTGGAAGGTGGTGAGAGGCAGGATGGGCTTTTCTAATAGAATGGAACTTCCCCCCTATTCTAATTGGCTAATACTGGAGTTCATGTCTATTGATTTTTGCTTTCTTTTTCTTTTCTTTTTTTAATATATTTTATTGATTTTTTTTACAGAGAGGAAGGGAGAGAGATAGAGAGTTAGAAACATCGATCAGCTGCCTCCTGCACATCTCCCACTGGGGATGTGCCCGCAACCCAGGTACATGCCCTTGACCGGAATCGAACCTGGGACCTTTCAGTCCGCAGGCCGACGCTCTATCCACTGAGCCAAACCGGTTTCGGCGATTTTTGCTTTCTTGATCATGTCTCTGGTTACCTTTCTAAACTCTCTTATTTAATCAAAGAGTTTTGCAGTTGATAGTATGCAATATTCAGGGTACACAATCAACAGTAAGAGTAGGACCTAAGACCTTTCATGTTCATGGGACTCATTTATTTTTCCTTGTCTTACTGCATGATCCAGGACTTCTAATACAATGTCAAATTCTGGCTTGTTGAGACTGAGGCTAAGGCATTTTGAAAATGTTTAGGTCTAAGCTTTTGGACTCATAGACCCTTACATTCCAATGCCTGCTTCGTTCTGGAATGAACCCTGCCTCCTTTCATTGTGGGTTTTGAAGGAGCTCTGCCTAAAGGATGCTTTTGATTTTGGAGAGATGAGAGAGGCAACTCAAAAGGGAGGGTGAAGGAGCTGGCAGAACGTTCCCTAAGCTTGACAAAACTTCTTCAAGGCGACATTCAGTTCTTCCAGTTGAGTCACTAGGACAGAAAAGGAAGAGATTCACGGCAAACACTGATTAAAAATAAAGGCTATACACTTTCCTGGACTGTCTTGTAGTCTCCATGACCTCAAGAAATCAGTATAAAATCACACTGATTCCATCAGCCCCACCCCCACATTAAAGGTGCTTCCTTACTGCTAATGAGAAGCCAAATGACCACTGAGAGCTACTGGCCACTGCAATAGTGATGGATAAAAGCTTACCAAATCATACGTATTTAAGAAAGAATTTGGATGACAGAGCAAAGAAAGTATGGATGATCATATCTTTTAAAAGTTAAATGTTATCTACTTAGCCTTATAGGAATGACAAGAGTGATTACTGAGTAGGCCTACGAAAACAATCCATAAAAGGAAAGGCATGAAATAGGAAACCATGAAGGCAGCACCTATCCTCAGACTCAGAATTGTGCAGTGAAATGCACCTTTAATAAAAGGCTGGGTGCCAGCTTCACCCCCACGCCCACAAGAGGCCTTTCGTTAGAAAGTGCCTAATTGATGGTGTGGTCGATTTTCTCCTCTCCACTGAAGTGTTTTCCCCTTTTAGTAGAAAGCATGCTTCCTGCCCATCTCACCAGGATTTAAGATGATCAAACACCCCAACTGCATGAGGAAACTGAGGGACATAGAACAATATATATATTTTTTAAAGCAGAGGAGGGAGAAGGGGTTAAAGAAATAAAGGAAAGCAATTTAACTTCCGAGCAATGGTGGCAGAAGAATGTGGATAATATCTGGGTAAAGATTCCAAACACAGTATTCACGTGAGAAAAAATGGTGGAGTGCAGAAGCTTAAACTGTTTTCAAGCAAAATGAATATCATATTATACTGAAAGGCTTATGTGAACGTGGGCTTCTGTGCTCATCTATGGGGTACCTTCTCTTTCCTGCATCAGCGCTGTTAGGCTCTGGTAACCGTTTCTTCTAATGTGCAATCCCGCATATTGGAAGTCACTGAGCCCTGGCAGGGAAAGAAGAAGGAAGCCCTTCTGCAAAGATGTGATTTCTCTCCGTAAATTGGCAAGTCACAGCCTGCTTGTTGTCTTTTTTGAGGCAATACCTCATGTCTGGCATGATACTGACTTTTCTAACATTTTCCCTTTTATATGGCATAATGGTTAACATAAATTGTTTGGAAATGAAAATATATTGTCCATTTCTCACTTAAACTCCTATTATTCAAGTGTTGGGGGAAAAGTGAATTTTCCTTTTTGTATTTTGCAAGAGCTTCTGTGGGTTTCACTGAAGAGGAAACACTTTTATTTGTCCATGGGGAAAAAAAAAGAAGTTAATTTGAGTTGGAATAAAAGTTGCAACCTTTACTTGTCCTACCATATTATTTTTATTCTGCTTAAGCAAATTCTGTCCACCAGTGTTGGTGGTTAAGTGAATCATGTTCTAAAATTAGCCCTGAGAATGTTATAAAAATAAAAAGTAAAAATTTAACCTGCAATCCAGTTGACCTAATATGTACTATATTTTCACCCAGGAAATATAATTGTGCTTGTCAAAATATTCTATTTTGAATCTACAAACTTTTCTTACATGCAATCCATTAAAAGACAAAAATCAAGCTTTCCAGTTCCATGCAAAGATATAAGAAAAAGTTAGCAATGGAGAATCCAACTATATAGTGTGGCAAAGTAAATCCATTCTCTTTCTATTTAATGAGATCAATAGGAAAAACAAAAAAAAAAACATAAGTACCTTCAACATCATCTTGCAAAAAAATATAGACACACTTAATTAAATCAATATATCATAAAAAAGTTACACGCACACACAGAGCAATACATCACAGCAAGAAACCAACAAAAAAGCAGTGTGCAAAGCCAACGTGTGGGAAGTGCATGGACACACAAGGGCAGCGGCTGATTTTTGCACCTGGTAAAGCCATCATGAAAAGATCAGCAGGTCAAAAGCAAAGCGAATGAGGGCGAATGATGCGGGCATGCAATGAGGGCGCTGGAGGAGGCAAGCCACTGCACACAGACTATATGGAGTTAATGTATGAAAAAGCTTACTTCATTTAGAAAGCTCACTAATTGGTCTACCGTTAAATAATCAGTTTTGTCTCCATTGCTGAAAAGAAATGTATTAGAAAAAGTAAGTTTTTGTATTTGATGCTACAGTATGTACGATTTACATGTTGACAATTATTGATGATAATTCTAAACTTATTTTCTAACCCTGAAGTAGTGGTGCATTCTTAAAATGGCCAGAGACAATGAAAAAAAAACCCCAAAAACAACAACAAAAAACCCCACAACAACAAAGGAAAAGAAACACTCCCACTAGCTCACAGAAAATTCTGCAATTCTTCTCTAGCATTATCAAAAGACATTATTTAAAAAAAGCAACAACATGTAAGTCATCCATTTGAGATAACTGGAATGAATGAACTTTTCAACAACATAATAACATTCCAAATCGAATCTAGTTAGTTCACATAACGGGTTAATACCTAAAGGAGCAGGTTAAACTTGTAGGTAGTTAGTAAAGCCAATGCAAAGGGAAAAAAAAGTTCCAGGTGCTGCCACTAATTTATGTAAAATCTTTAAAAAAAATCAGTAAACTTTTTACACCGATAAACTTGGGGGTGAAAACAGAATTCTCACTAGATATCCCTAGATACTATCAACACACTATCATAAAATAGGATGACAATAAAACTTTAAAAAATCTAAAAGGATAAGGATAATCCTGATGGGACACTTTCTCATAAATGGAACTTACATCTTTTTAAAAAGATCCTCTATATCTGTCCGAGGACAAATCTTTTGTGTCAGTTCATAGAACTTTTCGTAAGTAAATGCTGCAGGCTCGATTTCATCATTCTGTAAAGAAGAAAAGTATGTCATAAATCATGGGATATATTTTCTCCTCGGAGGGGAAGAGTCTACAGGATTGACCACTTAGGATCCCTGGGCCTCCATCTCTGATTGTTGCTGACAGAAGCCAGAGGCCAACCTCCAGCCGCCACCAGGCCATCGTCAGAAAGGGCCTGTGGAAATGAGCAGTTCTAGTTACCAGGGGGCCAGCCATGGCTTGTGTGGCAGACCTCGGCCACAGCTGGGCCTGCTCTAGGAAACACCCCAGAGAACAAATATCAAGAAACATTTCCTTCTTCTCTGCTTGAGGGAGAAACACAAGAGCCTGCCTAAAGGTTGCTGAATAAATCAAGCCTGGAGTTTACTTCTGCGTAAGTTGTGAATTTTCCTAAGACCGCAGGAAGGGGCTCAGGACAACCCTATAAGATTTTGCTTTTCATACTGAAATTTATAGTTCAAAGAGGAATTTTTAAAAGCAGCAACAGGCTTAAATCTTTCTTGCAGTCGATAAATTAATTGCAGTTCTTTTAAATCTGAAGGGCCATGAACACAAATGGTTTGCGGGGGAAGAGGTGCTTCATAAAACACCGGCCAGCCGTCTAGAAGAATTGAATTTATTAGTCAATTACTCATGCCGACACTGCACTTGATCGAGGCAATGCTGATGGTGTTCTCTAAAATAAACTTTCCACAGCCTGTGCAAGGGCCATTTCCCCTCCTTAATAAAGTGGACAACAACACTTTGAAGTACACTCTCTGAATTTGAAAGCACTGAGGTTAAAATGAGCAGAAAACAAAAGCAAGGAGGGAAAGTGAAGAGAAAAGGAAAAGGAGTCTATGGGACTGTATCTAATTCTCAATCTAATGGAGATTGGTTTAATATATATATGTAATCTGGCTTATTACATATGAGAACATACATAAGGAAAATGGTTTTAGGAACACATTATTAAATAAATGAATACCTTATGTTAAGTGAAATAAGTCAGAAAAAGATGAATACTATATCATTTCACTAGCAAACAAAATAAACAAACAAAACAGAAACAAACTCATAGATACAGAGAATAAACTGATGGTTTGCCAGATGGGAGAGTTGGACAGAAAAGGGAGAGTTTCAGAAGTACAAACAGGTGGTACAGCATTGGGAATAGAGTCAATAATATTGTAATAAGTGTGTCTGGTGCCATGTGGGTACTGGACTTATTGGGGGAATCACCTCATAAGTTATATAAATGTCTAACCACTATGCTATACACCCGAAATATAATACTGAATGTCAAGTATAAGTGAAAAATAAAATAAATTAATTCATACCTTTCCGCTGGGAAGACCTAACTCCTTGAGTGCTTGAAAGATCACCTTTTCTGTCTTCCCCGATGCAAAGGTTCTAGTAATACTAGAGCAGAAAAGAAAAAAAAATCAAGGCATTGTTAATTCTGTTTTCTCTGATGCGAAGCTCCAAGTAACACCAGGGATGGTGGGATAGAGGGAGAAGGACAGGAGAATAAAATTACTTCCCATTTCTAGGTGTGGTTTACTTTCCATACCAGCTCCTGCAGTGCCCTGTGGTGACCAGCTGATTGTGCTGGTGAGGCAACTGGATTCTAAGACAGGCTGACACCCCTGCGTGCCTGTGAATACCACAGGCTCTGGGGGATACATACCTTTGGACAAAAATAATGACACATGTTGACACTGCCAAATTACTTTCTTAGGAAGGAAGAGGGCATGTGGCAGATGGACGATAGCTGTAGAAAAACACCGTGTGTTGACCACATCTGGGCTTGGGGAAAAGAAGTGGGCCCCTCAGAACTCAGCCCATGCCTGTGAATGCCCTGGTCCTGGTGTCACACTGACTACAGCCGACATGCTCTATCAGCCGTATTCTTCTATGTTTGTTTTCTGGGCTAAGCATCCTTGAGCTACTTTGAAACGTCAGCTGCCTCAAGGATTGCAGTTTGTTATGTAAGTGATAGGTGTGGGGGAGAGGAGAGGCAGGGGAACAATTATTCCATGTTTCAACAGAATCTTGGCACTACCTCTAGACATGTTATTTTTGAATAATGGTGCAACCTTTTTTAAATTAAAAAATTTATTGGGGTGACATTAGATAATATGTTTATATAGGTTTCAGGTGTGGGTTTCTGTGTTCCAAGAGCTGTATATTGCACTGTGTGCCCAGCCTTTGAACTAGTAGGGTGTGCACTAAGACTAGTACAATGGATGCCACCTCAATGAGCACATTTTCTAATGATAATAAAGATAGAAAAAAAAGAGACTCCCTAGGGTTAATACATTGGTGACCCTCGGAATGAACACTACTGAGGAGATGACTTGGTGCCCTGGAATCCACACTGGCTCTGAGCCATGCCTTAGCTACCCAAGTAGCCTCCATTCACTCCCTGCTTTCTAATTGTCACCATAATAATTTTAACTGTAAATCAGAAGTCCAGCCTCCACTTAAGATAGAGCGTGCTTTCATCTGAGAAGCTTATCTTTAGAACGCCTTGCCTGTGAGCACAAGAGAGTTTGCAGCAGTGCCTCCCTGGTCCCAACCTTGCCCTGTACTCCACCATTCACATTAAGTGGAAGGCCAGCTCCAAATGTAAACAGCGCCACCAGTTAATCCTGATGAGTGGGAGACAGCACCACTTTAACCTGTTGAGTACAACTTCTCAAAATAGAATGGGAAGACCTGACTTTAAGTAAATGAATTGTTATGTGTTCATTCAAAGCTTTATTGTTTCACACTTGGTCCAAGAATACTTCAAGAGGTATATTTTTAGGAGTGCTTGAGACAACTGTATTCAAATGTAGGGAGGCCCTTTAACAAATCCACAGACATGGAAGGGCTTAAGTGTTAGACATCAAGTAAGAGGATGTCTACTGTAGAGGGCGCTATTTCCACATTCTCTCACTTCTCTAGAGTTCATGGAATTTATATACTTTAACTTGGGCTGAGAAGTAATCTATCTGACCTTTATAATAAAGGTGTAAAGTAGCTCTTCCCTGTGTATTTTTTTTTTAAAGAATGTGTTAATGGGAGAGCTACAGGCCCCCGGCAGGATTTGCCATGTCTGGCACCTGTAATGAGGAGGAAACTCTTTGCATAGCAATCTCAGGGTATCTCAGCTAACTTGAGCTTCTGTTAGGTCTGGATAGGCCTGGCAAAGGAGATGAAAACTGATTGACATGGTCATGAATGTAGCAGGGACAGGGCTGAGCCTTTCTGATAAAACAAAACTTGAATGTTAGGTAAGGGCTCACGCAAGGAGGAAGGAAAGAGTGTATAGAAACAGCGGTTTTTGGCTAGGACTTGGTGAAGTACCAAGAAATGAAAAGTGGACGCCCAGCTGGTGTGGCTCAGTTGGTTGAGTGTCATCCCATGCACCAAAAGGTGGCAGGTTTGATTGATTCCCAGTTGGGGTATGTACCTAGGTTGTGGGTTCGATCCTGCATTAGGGTGCAAACAGGAGGTAATCGATGAAGTTCTCTCTCTCTCTCTCTCTCTCTCTCTCTCTTTCTCTCAAAAATCAATAAAAATACTTCTTTTTTAAAAAAGGAAGTAGAAAAAGAACATCTCATGGGATTAGGAAGGTCCAAGAATTTGTGGGAGATAGAAAACTTGAGAGAGAAATTAGGGTGTCTAGTGCCAGGACAGAGGGAAATAAACATAGGAATATATTAGCGAGGGCAAAGTCATGCCCAGTAACATGACTGTGCCAGAGATAATAAAGGCAAGAAGTGGCATATGGACAGAGGGTCTCATTCTCAGGCCACCTTTCCATGAGGGGCCTTGGGCTGGCCAACCTCATCACAGATTTGCTCACCTCATTCCATAAAAGAGAGCAAACCCAGGGTGGAAAGTGGGAGAAAGCAGGTGAACAGACCATTCCCTGGGGCAGTGCCTTTATTCCCTTTGCTTCAGGCAGCTTTCCGAATCATTCTAGGCCTTAAATGGACTCGCTAGGGGTAAAGGAGGTTGTGGAGTGAAGGTGAATTCTTTGAGTTTCCAGTTGCCTCAGAGGCCCAGCAGAAGGCCATTTACCCTAGGGCAGTGGTCGGCAAACTGCGGCCCCTTGAGTGTGGCTCTTCCACAAAATACCATGTGCCATGTGTGGGCGGGCGGGCGTGCGATTGAAACTTCGTGGCCACACTGAAGGGGCCAAAGAGCTGCATGTGGCTCGCGAGCCGCAGTTTGCCGACCACGGCCCTAGGGTCCTGAGAGAAACACACTTATCACAGGCTGGACCATTTTAGACACCAAACTAGGCATTCCATGGAAACATGAATATAAAGGACTATGATTGAGTCAGCTTTGACAGAGAGCCTCCTGCCTACAGAGTACAGCTTAGTGCTTCATAACAAACAGGTGCTCAATGAGATTTTATTGAATCAAAATAAATCACTTCCCCAAAGGAAATGCCATAAAAGCAAATACCACTTAAGTGGTGCCCAGTCCTATTAGAATCCTGGTTACGTTCCCAGGGACCTTACAGGTGACTAAGACACCAATGTTCCTAGAAACGAAGGGAGTCTCACTCTTTGCTTGCCCTCAAAGGGTCCACAATCTGTCCAACAGTTTAACACCATCTTCAGGGAGGACTTCTGAAATGAAGCCCTAGCAGAACCGGACCCTCTCAGTGGGCAGGCTGGGCCGTGGGGACATGGATGGATTATGTCGAAGATGGGAGGCCACGACCACACCTGAGGGTCTTGGCCTTCTTTAACACGGCTGTCCCCTTCCTGACTCCCTCCAGGAGAGCCCACACTACTGGCTGGCTACCCTTTCCCAACTCTCCAGCCACTGCTTCCAACTCCAGGTGACAGAGAATAGGAGACGGCAAAAGAAAACAGTGCCCCCTCCAAAGCTTTGGTCAGAGTGGGAAAACAAGCTGAGTGTGAGTTTGTAAGCTTGAGAGAAAAGCAGACTGCATGACCTATTATACACAGAAAGAAAAGAGAAGAGAGAGATAAAGTGTTTCTCTCTTTCTTCATTCATCATCCCTGAAACTTCCTGGCTATTAAACGTTGATTAATGCTAAAGAGCAGCGCCATTCCCAAGCTGTGTACTAAGTATGAAGTCAGGTCCCCTGTAACATTGTGCACACATACGAATATACTAATACTTTCCATTTTAAAAACGCCAGAATGATAGTGATGAAACGACTTTTTAAAAGTGTTTACTCTTCATAGCCATTAAAACATTCAGAACAATTTCACTTAGCCCTTGGCGGCTCATCCACCAGGAGATTTATCCGCTTTTTTCTGGCGTGGTATCAACTCTCCATCAACTCCAACCAACTGCCCCCGAATCACAGATGTCCACTGTCAAACACCTGTTAATACTGGCAGGCACCAAAGAGCTCATGTCCAAGAGAGCTACAGAAGATGACAAAACATCTCGGCTATTTCTACAAAAAAGGTAATTTCCTATGTGAACATGCTAGATAAAGATCTTTGGAATCAGAAAAAGCTTCCAAGAGTATAACAGCAATATGATTAGTAGGATGCATGCAAATGAAACCAGAACTGCTGGTTACAAGGGCTCTGATCACAATTTATGTGTTTCATACTTTGTCCATTTCCTGAACCTTATCTGGGAAGAAAATGCAGGAGAGTAAGATATGTAAAAATCGATCCAGCTTACACTTCTTTGCTTGACACTGCTATCTATGTTCTCTGAGTTGGGACTTACTACTTCCACACTAATTTTAAATAAAAAGTCACTATATATTTGCAAGTAGCTGGAGAATGCTGAGATACATTAAAACAATTGTCCTGCTATCGCTCAACAGAAGAAGGAGTTGTAAATAAAATAAGGGTCAGTGTAAAGTGTCTTTGCCAATAACCATCAGTCAAGGATGCTCACAGGAATTTTTATAAACTGTACAGGAGGCATCACATTGACTTACTAGTAAACTATTAAATAAAAATCAGGGAATCCTACATGTAGCTGTGTAAAGCCTACAACCAATGCTTGAGGCATATAACACTGTAAACCCTCAATAGAAGGTTAAGTAAAAGGAACACTGTCCATGGTCTTTTTCTTTTTTTAAGAGAGAGTTCAAGGGAGATAGAGATGGGGAAGAGAGAGAGAGAGAGAGAGAGGGAGAGAGAGAGAGAGAGAGAGAGAGAGAGAGAGAGAAAACACATTCATTGGTTGCCTCTGCATGAGCAGGACTGGGGCTGGGGCTGGAGCCTATAACCCAGGTTCATGCCCTTGACTGGGAATCGAACCCTTGACACTTTGGTGTTCAGATCAACCAATGCTCTAACCACTTAGCAACACCAGCAAGGGCCGTGTCTATGGTCTCTTTGATGATTTGTATGCTTTTCATTTTCTCATTGATATTTCAGTTGTGTCACATGGACACTTTAGTTCATGACTGTTATAATACATGTAATTAAGAAAAATGATGACCTCTAGGACAATTCTGTTTAATCTGAAAAGAATATGTTGAGAGAGTATGGAGATACTAGTACTCTCATAGTGATGCAGAACGGAAGCTTCCCAGTAGAATGAAATGTCTGGGCAGAGGAAAGCCTAGAGGAGTCAGAAATGGCCAAGTCTGATCATCAGGCCACTGGGGAATATGTCTAACTGAAATGCTGTGCCGGTGGTGACTCCCCTGTAATTCTGGGTTTTATTTGTTGTTGTTGGTTGATTGGTTTCTTTGATAACATGGTGTCCAGAGAAGAAATACAAGTGAAACTGAGTCTGGAGATTCCTAGAAGAGCAGGTCGGTATCTGGGGAGCCTGTTTTTGTTAAAGGTTGGGGGCTTAGATTGATGCGTCCAAATATACTCCTGGCCTCATGTGGACAGCAGAGGTTCTGGGGCCAGCCCAACTTCTGGAATTTCCATGAGGTGCTTACCAAAACACCAGCCAAAATGACACCAGAGAGTTTAGTAGAGAATTTCCACCCCTACCATCATAAGAGCTTCCAACTGCGCTCACGGTGGCAAGAAGACAGAGGCGCCCCCTGCCCTAGGCACCAGAGGACCAGCAAAGCCTAGAATGAGAGTCACTATCCAGAGGCATCCCTTTCCTGAGACAAAGTCCATACTCTGCCACTGCAGGTGCACAATAAACACTTCTTTAATTTTAGCCTATTGTTGATAAAACTTACCTGAGGGCACACAGGTAAAATGCATTTAAATCTTAAAAACCCACCTATTTGAAGATTTTAAAAATTAATGCTACGTTTCAGATGCTCTTGGACTTATCAAAGTGCAGTAGATGTTGCCATCTGGTTGGAGGAAAAATGCAACTTTTTGTTCATAAAAATGATTTTTATAAACTGAACCTGGCGTTTGCTGAAGTGATTCAAGCTCAGCCTCCAGAATGTTTTTGAGTGAAAGCAGTGAACAAGTACTTGGAGGGCTCTCTCTTCGCTCTGGTATGACGAGGGTGGACACAGGATACGGAAGAACATGCAGAAAGGAGAGACTTACCTCCTCACTGGAATTTTGCCATTTGTGTTGGTCATAAATGCCAATTTCATCCAGCTGGAAAACAACAGGACAGCGCTGTCTTAACGTTTCTTAGGAGGAACAGCTTCAGTCAGGATAAAAGCACTTTACAAGACCGCTCATTCAAACAGAACATTTAGTTGGAAAACCAGAGACAATCATGCACTGCGACATGAATTTAGGGTTGTCTGATTTAGCAAATAAAAACAGGGGACTTGGAGTTAAATTTGAATTTCAGACAAACAACAAATGGCTCCTCACTATTAAGTATTGACCAAATGTGCATGGGACATACTTAAACTTAAAAATTTATTTGTTAAAATCTACCACTTGGTATCCCTCTGGGATTTGGATACAGTGAGTTGGGCTAAGGCCTGTTTTCTGAATTTCAAAGATACCTCTGGATCCCTGATTGTGTGCTAAACAGCCCATGGACTCAGAGGTGCTCTTGCAAGTGCTTCTCTTGGCCACGCTCCCCATTTCTCCGTCTCATGAAACAGAGGCTCAGGCCCCAGCAGCGCCCGACTATGGCCCTAGGCACGGGGAGCTATGTATCAGCACACTCAGTCTGGGGACACAGAAGCCAGTGCCCACAGCCCAGAGGACACTCGGGGCATCAACCATTCCGTTCATAGTTCTGGGGCGGTGGGTTTATCATGAACGCCCTGCCAGGTGGCATGATGAGTCTAGGTGTGTATTGGTCAACTTCCTCTCCAAGGTCAGGAGCATGGGGCGGGGCGGGGGTGGGGGTGGGGGGGGGGGTGGAGGCTAGTAAGACATTGCCTGGCCACATACGAAGCCTCATTTTCTACTCTGACCCTTTGCTTGATAGCCAAGAACAAAGGGGGAAGCAAATGAAACTCACTGTTTCTTGAGGCAGGTCATCGGGCTGACGTTGTTGGCCCTGAAGTTGTGTATGATGGATCTCAGGCCGTCTACCCATTGCTGAAAGAAAAGGAAGTGTTCTTGGTGAATAAATCTGCTGAGCTAAGCATGGTTTTGATTAGATAGCCTGTATCCACTTTGTGCAATAATAACATACACTCTTCTTTTCTCCCCTTCCTGCCACACAGCCATCTTCATTTTGCATGCTCATTTTTTGTTCATTTTTAAAATTAATGTATTAATTTTTAGATAGAGAGGGAGGGAGGGAGAGATAAAGAGAGAGAGAACCATTTGTTGTTTCACTTATTTTTTATGTACTCAATGGTTAATCCTTATATGTGTCCTGATGGGGGATCGAACCCGCAACATTGGCATATTGGGACAACGTTCTAAGAAACTGAGCTACCTGGCCAGGGCCTGCTCATTTTTTATTCTTTAATAAACAGCTTTCACTCTTTCCGAAAAGATAAATGTGGCATCCACAGTGTCATTAAGCACCGGGTTGTCATGAGGTATGCTGCTCTCTGATTGACTTGTCAAGCCTTCTATTTGCAGTCTGTTTAAATATAAGCCCCTTTTCAATCACTGGCAAGCGTAACAATTTCTAAGCAACATTGCACAATACAAGATGACAATCTTTATCTATTCCCATCCTAGACAAAGAATGCTTCAGGGGTTCATCAACTCTACTGTGTGGTACTATTTCATTCTAAGAGTTTGTTACAGTGCAGCCGGAGTTGCTCAGAGGTTAGGCATCAACCTATGAACCAGGAGGTCACGGTTTGATTACTGGTCAGAGCACTTGCCTGGGTTGCGCGCTAGATCCCCAGTGGGAAGTGTGCAGGAGGCAGCCAATCAATGATTATCTCTCATTACTGATGTTTCTATCTCTCTCTCCCTCTCCCTTCCTCTCTGCAATCAATAAAAATATTTTCTTTTAAAATATTTTTCATATCTTACTGTCTGTATTTTTTAGCAAAGCCTTAAAAAGTAAACCATGTACTAAGTGCCTGGGTACCCACAGGAGGCAGCGATGCGCTCACATAACTTCTGTCTAAGGGCTTGGACCTCAGCCTTAGTTCATAGCTATCACCCCATGGATCTACAGGGGAAAATGAAGAAAGATTGTGCATGGCAGGCAGTGAACGAGGGTGGGTCTTTAAAGGACATTTTAATAGAAAAGGCTGGCCTGTAGGTTAAGGCCAACTCTGTCCTGGGGCCCATTAACTGTGCCAATGAATGCCAAACCAAGATGCTAACAACAGTCCCACTCTTGGCAAAGTGCTTCATACCAAATCAACACTGGAGGTGAAAAGAGAACTGGGCTCCCACACAAGTCGGTAGCTTACCTTTATAGTCTGACTGCTGAAGCTTTGTGCTGGGCAGGGGAATAGGTTGGAATAGATAGTACTATGGATGTACATGCTTCCTGCTCCCTCCAGTATGGTACCCACTAGCCACACATGCCTGTATAAATCCGAACTGAATAAAAATAAAATTCCGGGCCTCCATTGCACTTGTCCCATTTCAAGTGCTCAAAAGCCAACACTGGGCTAGTGCCTACCATATTGGACAGTGCAAATGCAGGACATTCCGATCATCACAGAAGGATCTACTGCACGTTTTGACACGTCAAATGATTTAGTCACCGTGAGGGCCAGAGGCCATGACTGAGTTCTGTAAGTGTGTGTGTGTGGTTTTAATTTTAATTGTGGTAAAATATACATAAAAGTTATCATTTTGACCATTTTTAAGTGAATAATTCAGTGGCATTTGTGATGTACATTGTGGTACAACCCTCTCCACCTTCTATCTCCAGAACTCTTTTCATCTTGAAAATCTGAAACTCTGTCCTCTGCAGCCATTAAACAACAACTCCACATTTTCTCCCCGCACCCCCGCCCCTCCCCAGTCCAGGTAACCACCATTCTACTCTGTCTCTATGGATTTACCTCATATAGGTGGAATCATATAGTATCTGTCTGTTTGTGATTGGCTTATGTCACTTAGCATAATGTCCCCAAGGTTCATCCATGAAGCACCCTTCCTTTTAAAGGCTGAGTATTATTCCACGGTATGTATATACCACATTTGGTTTATTCCCTCATTTTTCGGGCACTTGCGTTGCTTCCACCTATTGGCCATTGCAAATAATGCTGCTGTGAATGTGAACATAGGTGTACACATATCTCTTTAAGTTCTTGTTTTCAATTCTTTTGGATATATAGTCAGAAATGGACTTGCTGGGTTATGTGGCAATTCTATTTTTTATTTTTTGAGGGATCACCATACTATTTTCAAGGGTAACCGTACCATTTAACAATCCCCACCACAAATGCACAAAGGTTTCAATTTCCCCACCTCCCCACTGACATTTGTAATTTTGTTCTGTTTTTATTTTTTTTAAGAGTGGCTATTCCAAAGGATGTGAATCTGAGTTTTTGCTTTTCTCTTTGTGCTCCAATCATACCTAACGACTAGCTGAGGGAGGACTTAAGAGCTATAAGAGGTAAATTTCCTTTCACACGTAGAAAAGGCCATTTTCTGAGCACTGTGAATAGCACTGAAAGCCTCAGAAACATGGTAAGTGAAGTCAGGATTCTGAGGCAGGAGGAAGAAATGAAATAGGAGCATTAAAGAAATGCCTCAATTATTTTCATCATCAGACTTCCCTTCCTCTGTCAGGCTAAATATGTGACTACAACTCCCCAGGGACTATCAAATATCCTGTTATTGGCCCAACAGACCACAGGCTCATACAGAGTTTCCCAAGAGGAGACAGAAAAAGCACAAATAATCCGTTTGGCATTAACTGGGGAGCATTTTCTTAACCTGAAGGCTTGGTATGTGTTCCAAAACACAAAACAAAGTCCATGGTTTCCTAGGACAGAAAAGTGGATAATGTCTGAGACTGTTCACTGTTTTTTATTTTTTTTTCCTGATTGTTTTAATTTAGTTGTTTCTAGAAATAGATTGCAGAAATGCGAGGCTTTAAGAAGGCTTCAACAACTTCCACCCATCTTCTGAAAATACGGTGCTGGTGAAGAATTTTTTTTTTTTATAATTGATTTCAGAGAGGAAGGGAGAAGAAGAGTGGAACAGAAACATCAATGATGAGCAAGAATCATTGATTGGCTGCCTCGTGCACGCCCCCTGCTGGGGATCAAACCTGCAACCTGGGTATGTGCCCTGACTCTGAATCAAACCGTGACCTCCTTGTTCATAGGTCGATGCTCAACCCCTGAGCCACACTGGCTGGGCAAGAATCTTGTTTATTGTGGAAGAAAGGTCCCCGAGAGTGACCTTTAGAGGTCATATCTCCAGTGACAGCACCCATGCTTCAGTTAGTAGGAAATGCCAGGAATCCTCACAAGTCCTAATGTGCCGTGGGAAGATGGTTGCTGCTTCTTTATCTTTATGATGATGAAAGTGAGGTTAAGGGCCTGGCCTGAGGTGATGGAGCTGCTAGCTCGGGGCCTAGAGGCAATAAGATGCTGTAGCCTGCCCTTCACACTGGGGATATTTTCACTCAATGTCTGTTCACATCTTTCTCCCTGTCAGACCTTTTTTCTCTCTCTATTATCTTTCAGGTAAAGTACACTTAGCATAGTAAGGCCAACTGGCCATAGAAAATATGGTAAGCATTTAACTTTTTGCTTTGTTTTGTGCTTAACATAAAACAGATGAAATGCCAGCAGGTGTCAGTAGAGCCTGAGAGTTTAGTTGGAAAGTTGTGCCAGGAGTAAACTAGATGCATATCCACTTCTTTGAAAGCTCCCAGATTAAGAGAATAATAAAAAAAAAATAAAGTGACTTAGATGCACTGGCTCCATGGTGACACACTCATAATATGATTCATATGATACTGGGTGGCTTCTCCCTGGTCCTCCATCCTGCGTGGGCACAGGCAGCCTGGATACTGGCGCCCGGCCCACCGGAACCATTCAGTTCTGGTGCCCACATCGGCAGTTTCTGCACTTGTAATTGTTACTGTTATCTCATTGTAATATTTTCCAATTTTGTTTAAATTAACTTAAAGCCTCCATCAGCCATTCTAAGGAGAAAGAAAAAAGGCCCTTCAAAGGACTCCTGAGGGCTTGTGCTGGGCCACTTGGGTGTAAAAGAGTGAGGAACAGGAACTGTCTTGCATTTGCCCCTGAGAACCTTTGACCTCTCCCCTTGCACTCCTTAAACTTATTTTCATCATTTTCCAGGCAAATGGCTGGGCCGCAGACTTACCTATGTCCTTTGCCCTCAGAACAGTAGAACTGGCATAGACAAAAAGAATCCCCTTCCCATTAAGATAAATGTATATAATGAGAGATAAAAAAGCTAACCTGAAAAATATAAGAATTTACAGTGTATAGATCTTAATTTTTTCCCTCTTAAAAACATTAGGTTTTTTTAAAGAGTTATAAAAGCAATACTATGTCCCGTTACAGAAAAATGCAAAGCAAAAAAAAAAGCATAAAGCAAAAAGTAAACATTACCCCAAATCCCATTAGCAAGTCCTCACTAAACTTGGTGGATAGGTTCTGCGACTTTAAGTGAAAGGACACGTAACAAAACCAGTTTTACCACAGGCTAATTGATACAAATAAGAGTTAAAGTCCCTACGGCATCTCATCAACATTATAACATGACATTGAACAAAATGTCCTGTTATTCAAGGTCCTGCTGTACTGATATTAAGAGATAGCCACTGACATTTTGTCTGTCTAGTCTTGTTCTACACACAGAGATTTGTCCTTTTAAAATAACTATTATTATCATTATTATACAAGTCAGTACCACTTCAACTCAATCTTATCTCTAGATTTTGTTCCAGAAGCATTCTTTTTAGTCTTTAGTTAAAAAAGCATATTGTCAAAGCAAAAATAACACAGACCCCGTGACGCTCTCCAAGTTTGCTAAGTCATTTTCTCCAAAGGGAAAAACTCAGTAGCACCCTCCCTAACCTTTTAGTGTCTGGCCCTTTGTTTTCAGTGGCGGCCTCTTAACTAAGTGCCCAAAAGTTAACTAGAGACTTGCCACTTAGGGGACATGCAGCATCAGAATCACCTGGGAATTATTAAAATGCCAATTATCAGGCTCCACCTATTAAATCTGTCTTAGGGCCTGGAACAGAAATCTGTGTTTAAATGAGCTTTGCAAGTGATTCGTTTGCAAATTCGCTAACACCTGGGAATTATTAAAATGCCAATTATCAGGCTCCACCTATTAAATCTGTCTTAGGGCCTGGAACAGAAATCTGTGTTTAAATGAGCTTTGCAAGTGATTCGTTTGCAAATTCGCTAAAAGAAGCTCCGTTCTTACCATTTGCAACAGCATGGATGGACCTGGAGAGCATTATGCTAAGTGAAATAAGCCAGTTGGAGAAAGATAAATATCACATGATCTCATTCATTTGTGGAATATAATGAACAACATAAACTGATGAACAAAAATAGATCCAGAGACATAGAAGCATCAAACAGACCGTCAAACCTCAGAGGGAAGGTGGGGCAGGGCGGGGGGGGGGGGGGGAGTGGGGTGGTGCGAGAAGAGATCAACCAAAGGACTTGTATGCATGCATGCATATAAGCATAACCAACGGACACAGACAGTAGGGGGTGGCGAGGTCATGTACTGGGGGATGGGAGTGGCCAGGGAGAGGTCAATGGGGAAAAAGGAGACAAATGTAATACTTTCAAAAATAATAAATTTAAAAAAAAAGAATCTCTGTTCTAAAGCCACGTCACTCAAATGGGTGGTTCTTAGACCAATAACATCCACATGACCTAGTAGCTGGTTAGAAATGCAGAATCTCAGGTCTCATCCCAGACCCACTGGATCAGAATGTGCATTTAATAAGATCGCTGGCGATTCGTGTGCACCCTCCATTTGAGGAGCCCAGGTCTAGGAGATGGAGTCCCTCCAATTTGAAGCATCTCCTTTCATTGCCCACCTAGGAAGATCCAGGTCTGATTTCTCAGGAAGGTGAAGGTATCCTACAGTGCCTTCAGTTGGAATATGCAATTCTAGTAAGGACCCACAGTTCCTGATTCGCTCTTCGCTTTTGTCATGTCCCTCCCACCTATGCTGAACAAATCTGCATTCACTAGAATGGAATGCCTGACCTGCACATTTAGGGGACTGAAGTTGAACTGCTTGAATGTGAAAATAATGAATGGATGAGGCCATCTGCAATACTTAGAACATAGGAACTTTTTGGCACCTAGAACTCATAAACCTTGATCCTTGCAAGGTTATTATTATTATTATTTGGTTTCTGTTTAAGTAAGTGTGGGTAAGAAAAAGTCAGGACATATTTCAATTGGCTATGCTTAGGATGCCTAATTGCTCTAACAATTAAATAGTTTTCATCTGCTCAAACAGCATAAACCAGGGATTTATAGAATTTGAAATATAGCCTTCGATCCATTTGAACTGAGTTCTGGTAAGACTGAAGGCCTTCAAGAAGGGAAATAAGACCCATTTCCATGAACTTGGGACAAACTATGAAACTTTCAAGTAAGATATCCAGTGTCTAAACACTGCAGTAAGACAAGATTTGCAACATTTCACAAATCTCCAGATGAATAATATTTAGTGGAATAACTACATCTTTATAGTAAACTAGAGTCCCGATGCATGAATCATGTACATTGAAAGGAAATTAATTAGAAGAAATATTTTAGAGGTCAGGGAGGGACTGTGGGAGGTTGGTTCCAGGGCATGTCTGGCCTGTCTCGCCCAGTCCCCATCGGGGCCAATTGGGGCCGGCCAGCCGGGACCACAGGAGGTTGGCTGGCTGGCTGATGAGGGACCCTCAGGAGGGCTCCAGGGCATGTCTGGCCCATCTCACCCAGTCCGGATTGGCCGAACCCCAGCAGCAAGCTAACCTACCAGTTGGAGTGTCTGACCCCTGGTGGTCACTGTGCATCATAGTGACTAGTCGAACGGTTGACCAATTGGTTGGACACTTAGCATTTAGGCTTTATATATATAGACAGCTGGTTTTAGGAAGGCATTGAGCTTTTGCACTACACTGTGAGCATTTGCCACTAAATATAGGCAGTGGCTCGGATTTTAGAGTAAAGACACTGTAGGAAGCCCAGCTGGTGTGGCTCTGTGGTTGAGAGTCTACCCATGAACCAAGAGGTCATTGGTTCAATTCCCAGTCAGGGCACATGCCCAGGTTTCAGGATCAATCACCAGTGGAGGGAGTGCAAGAGGCAGGCAATTGATGATGTTTCTCTCTCATCAATGTTTCTATCTATCCCTCTCCCTTCCTCTCTCTAAAAATCAATGAAGAAAAAATTTTTTAAAAAGACACTGTAGGGAGAACCCAAGATGTTTTCTCTTATGAGCCTAAATAAGCAAAGTGAATGAAATCATTTCAGTTCAGTTAGGATAAGGTACTAGTTGATATTAAGTTGTCAATATTTAATTTTGAAGGGAGGCCAAAGGGAAGACACTTCCAGCTGGTGCAGTGTGAAAAGGAAACTGTGGACAGCACTCAGAGACAAGATTAGTAGTTCCCAGAGCCTGTTGTACATCAGAATCCCCTGTGGAGTTTAGAAGACATTTCAGAAGCCTGACTCCACCCCTGGAAATTCACATTAAAATATGAGAGTGGTTGGACCATCAATCTACTTTTTAGACACTGTAGATAATTCTAACATGAATCTATAACTGTGGACCTCTGAAGTAGACCACATACACTAAATTTAGTTTACCCCAGTATTTTTGAAACTCTAATGTGCATTTGGATCACTTGGGGATTATATTAAAGTACTGATTCAGATGCAATAGGTCTAGTGTCTGCATTGGAGAGTCTGTCTTTTTTTAAAATACATTTTTATTTATTTCAGAAAAGGAGGGAGAGGAAGAGAGAGATAGAAACATCAATGATGAGAGAAAATCATTGATCGGCCTCTTGCATGCCCCACATTGGGGATTGAGCCGACAATTCGGGCGTGTGCCCTGATTGATCTGGAATTGAACCATGACCTGCTTCATAGGTCGACATTCAACCACTGGGCAACATTGGCCGGGCCAGAGATTCTGTATTTTTTACAAGCTTTCAAGAGATGCCATGCAGGCATGTGGGCTTGTCTTTTGTGCCTTGTTCACACAAGGGTAGCAGGGCTTGTGTGTTTTTTCTAGACACTGCGTATCTTCAGTACTACTCAGAAGTCCACCAATGAAACAGCAGTTCTGCTCTTCACTATTCTCAAGTGGTTCCTGGATCAGCAGCATGAGCATCACACAGGAGTGTATTAGAAATACCAATTCCCAGGCCCCACCCCAAACCTACAGGATTGGACATTCTGGGGATGGCTCAGAAGCCTGCAATTGAACAGGCCCGCCAGGTGACTCTCCCGCAGCACTCACTGAGTTATGCTGGCACTCGAGCATCTGGCGCTAATCGGAGATAAAGATAATTGAAGAGGGTACAGAGGTAGCCACTGGAGAAAAGACTTGTCTGGTTTTGTTTTTAATCAATTTTATTGAGGTATAATTTATATATAATGAATGGGCCATGAGCTTTTGAGTCAAGCTTTTCATATACTCACTAACCACCCTTAGGGTGAGTAATACCAATTGAGACACATTAAATTTTAAATTTTCATTCCCGGTTTTGGATTAAAATTCACACACACACACACGCGTACATCATTGTTGTGTTAACCTATTTTAGAGAAAGTTCTAAGCATTATAAAAGCAATGCTGGCAGCCATTGGGAGGCTGGCTCAAAGGAAGTTCTGGAGCCACAGAAAACCCAGGAGCTGGTGATGTTGCAGGATCTCACGAGGCAGCAGGAGATGGCCCTGCAGAAGCCTGTTAGAGGTAACAGCTCCCCCTGTTTCAGGACAGGTAAGTGCAAAATCAGGACAGGCCAGGACTGGGCTTCCTGGGAGAACACTCACTCAATAATTTGGGACAGAAATAAGACAGAGGTCTCAGAACAAGACAGGTCTCAGGATGAGACGGAAGTCTCAAAACAAGAACTAGAGGACACATTAAGAACACTAGTCATTTGCGCCAACCATGTGCAGTGATGAGGCCTGAGCACAAGGCTGGAGCTCACACCACAGCAGGAGTACCTGGAGGCTGAGTGCCATCCTAGTGTCTCAGTCCCATGGCTTTTGGCCCGGGTCTGAGGCAGGGCCCAAGGATTCTAAAACCCCAGAGGTCAAAGCAGGAGAGTGGAGATTTAGGCAGGACTTGACAACACACAGTACCATTTTATCCTTTCATCTAGGATGCTAAATCCATTCTAAAATTAAATGGGAGCAGATCTAGCAACAGACCAGTTTTTACATCATGTTAGGAAGAAAATATGAAAACAACTTTTCTCTGTCATTTCAACTACCTTCTCCTGGCTCTATGCAGGAGAGAGAGAAGTGCAGGTAGAATGTCAGTCTCACACGGTATCATGTCAGTGTGGCAACCCCCTCATGGCCCTGGGACGGAAGTCAAACAGGCAGCCAATGACAGCGTTCACAGTGAGAACAAATCAGGCAAAGAAACCTGGAAGTCCCCATAACTGCTACCCCAGAAGAGAAAAGTGAGAGATACCATGATGAAGAATTTCACACATAATAAAGGAGCTAAGCATGCAACCCTAGACAAATCCAATTGTGAGACCCAGGATCGAACATTTAATTAAGGAGTGTATGATAATGAATGACCCACAGCAAGCTACCCAAGCTCGTGGTCAACAACGACAGGGATTTGGCAAAAAAAGAAAAAGAAAAAGAAAAAGAAAAAAAGAGAATAGCAATACAGAGACAAGCCCACAGTAATCTCAAAAGCCCTTGGGAAGTCAATAATAATTTTCATAAAATTTTAAAATCTGAAAGAGAGCAACTGGGACTTTTATTTTCTCTTGACGTAGCCTGAGTGTCTTCCAGAAAATACACATTTTTCATCTGCTGTTCTCTGTCCACAGAGTAAAGCTGAAGAAGGTTAAAGAAGGAATGTATTAAGCATCATCTGATTTTTAAATTACCTTCAGAGCATGGCAAATGAGTACTTGGGCAGGAAATAAGCTGCCATATATGAGTTTGTGAGGCTGTGCTTCAAAGATAGATTTGGACGGGGCTGGATAATATTTATACTTTCCTAGTCAAAATTAGTTTAGTCACGCACAGACAGTCAAAACAGTCTGCCAGCCTGGCCGGTTATCTTGACAACACTGGGTAGTTATGTCAAAAAGAATTTCTAAATAGTCCGAAGAAAGGAGAGGACACTGTGCTTGGCCATCACTCAGAAATGGAATGTCCAGTTCCCATACCAGATCTGTTTCTGTTCATTACCATTCCTAAGAGACAATTTTTGCACTGCCCAAGGCACATTTGGCAAGATACTCTGTAACCATGTTCCATTGGACCTATAGAATCTTGTCCCAAATAACTACATCTCCTTCCAGATATCTACTCTGATCAGCATACTGTTGAAGAATGTGCCACCCAAAAATATGACTCTTGGACACAAGAATTATTTTCAGCTCAAGGCATCTGAATTCCTGAAATCCCTTAACTGCCTAAAAACAGAGCCTCTCTAAAGAATTCAATTATCTTGCCCTTGGCTGGGTAGCTTAACTCAGTTGGTTAGAACATCGTCCTATACGCCAAGGTTCAGGTTCAATCCCTGGTCAGGGCACATACAAGAATCAGCCAATGAATACATCAATACTAGTAAGTGGAACAAAAAATGGATGTTTCTCTCTCTCTCTTTCCCTTCCTCTCTCTAAAATCAATTTAAAAAAACACACAAACTCAATTATCTTAAAATTCCATTCCCCACCACCACCCCCGGGACCAACTTTAATCTTCTCTACTGGAAGATAAAAAATTGGCACCACACCCAAACAGAAAATGACACAAAACTATCATATCTACTATCTCTTCTCTCATATCTACTATCTCGTCTCTCATATCTATCTCTTCTCCTAAGGGTCCATTAATGTTCCCTAAAAATCATTTGCTCTCCCATAAGTGGCCTTTTGCTCCTCTTTCCCCTATTAAGATGCTACATAAACTCAAATGTCACTGCTCCTTTGGGTAGTCAGTTCTTTCTGTAATGCCCCCATGCATGTAAAAAAAATAATGAGTTAAATTAATAAAAAATAATAAATTTCTATGCCTTTTCTCTTGTCTGCTGTCAGTTTATATTGCAGACCCAGCCGAAGGAATCATACACACAAAGGACATTCAGAATACACTCATGCCTATGTTCACTAGTGCCTACTGACTTTAAATAACAGTGTGTGACGCTCTTTAGTGCCTCAGAGTTCACAGAGCAGCTCCATTTCTACAAATCCCAGAAATCATTCAAAAAGAAAATGAGGCATTTTGTGTACTTTATGGAACACTTATTTGGCATCCATTGAAAAACTCTAAAATAACTGAAGAAATTTAAGATCTTGAGAAAATCAAGAGCATCACTCTATGCCAGTCAGAAACCACCAGTTTTGTGAGAATGCATTTTTGGTCTCAACTGTCAAATTTGCAAAATCTTGGTGGGTCAAAGATGAATGAACAACCGCTGAGTTGAAAGATATTCATGAAGTTGTTTCTTTGGCTGATGCCTGTGCTTATAATCCCTGAGGTCCCAATCCTCCTGACAATGCTGGCAAATTAAGTCATGCCGAAAAGAACAGCATTTCCACACGCAGACAAATGCTACCTGCTGAGGCGCTGAGACAGATACAATCAATCAAGGGGCCAACTCCTGCCCAGGTAGCATCAACCTGTTTATTAGCTCAGGCACATCAATCTATATGTAATCCTATAAACTGAATAGGACTTAATATGAGTTGCTAAAAAAGAATCTAAGCCACTGGGTTTGTTTCATTATCTAACTTTCCATCATTTATGGAAAAGTCCCTCCACTTTCCTGTGCACCCCCAAAAAGGGGAGGGGGAGGGAAGGAAGAAGTATGGCAGCAGGAAAACAGAGACAATAAAAATAATGTTTATGGGGAAGACGATACATGAATGCCTAGATTCCATTCTTTTGATCCTTCTGGAAAAATACTGGGCTGAAGAATGCCTCCATGATGTCATTTGCTGACTTTTTCCTATAAAATAGTCATTCTAAAAGATTTTCATTTGTGTCCCTTCAATAGATCAAAATAAAAATGAATAAAGTTTGGGGAATAGCTGACTAGCCTCCCCCACCCTCTGCTGAAGTTGATGTGGAATAGTGACATTTCTCCGAGTGCTACCTACCATAGAGAAACCTGTAAGCTTTCTGATCCTTACGTGACCAGGGAACCCCTTAAAATGTGGACTTTTTTTTGAGGAATCCATTATGCTACCCATCAACTTAGAAAGTGCTGTCCTTCCCAAGTCTTACACCTCCCACAGATAACGATCTATCTATATAAAACCCTAATATGCAAATCAACTGAATGGCAGAATGACTGGTTGCTATGATGTACACTGACCACCAGGGGGCAGACGCTCAATGCAGGAGCTGCCCCCGCCCACAGGCCCTGACAGGTGGTGGTAGTGGGGGGTGGGGCAGGAGAGCGGGTGGCACCAGGCCAAGGCAGGTGCCAGCGGGTGGGGGCCTCTGATCACCCTGCCGCTTGCCCCACAGATCCGCCCGGATCACCGGCCAGGCCTAGGGACCCTACCCACGCAAGAATTTCATGCACTGGGCCTCTAGTATTAAATATTTATCTTAAAGAGTATAGTCAGGTTGCACAATGTTATAGGTGGAAATGGCTGCCTCCCAACCTGAAAGTGGCAGCATAGGCTGGTGGTAGAATTCAGGATCTGGAGTGGATCCACCGCCCAGGTTCAAAACACCAGCTCTGCCACTTACTGGCTGTGTGACCTTGGACAAGTTACTCAACCTCTCTAGGCCAATTTCTTCCTCTGTAAAATGAGGATAATCATACCCATCCCATAAAATTGTTGTGAGACTTAAATGAGATAATACATGCCAAGTGCTTTGAGCAGGGTCTGCTATTCAATATAAACTAAAAAAAAAAAAAAAACTTCATTGCGGCTGCTCTTGGTATTATGATTATTAGGGATCAGCAAACCTTTTCTTTAAAAAAATTTTTTTTAATGTTTTTATTGATTTCAGAGAGAGGAAAGGAGGAGAGAGAGATAGAAACATCAATGATGAGGGAGAATTATTGATCAGCTGCCTCCTGCACATCCCCTACTGGGGATCAAGTCCGAAACCTTAGCATGGGCTCTGACAGGGAATCGAACCATGACCTCCTGATTTTGGGGTCGACACTCAACCAACTGAGCCACACAGGCTGGGCAATAAACCTTTTCTATAAAGGACCAGATAATAAACATTTCAGGCTCTGGAGGCCACATGTGCTGCTCTGTTGGTCAGTTTTTATGTCTTATTTTGTTTTCACAACCCTTTCAAATAGAAAAGCCATTCCTAGTTCACTGGTCATACAGAATCAGCTGAGGCCTGGTCTGGCCCTTGGGCTGCAGTTTTCCAGCCCCTGATTATAAGATTATTAAATTATTTGCTCCAGATCATAGTGCCTGGAGGCAACGGAGTGTCATCGCAGGTGAGGTGCCCTACCCACCTCCTCATGGATTCCCTTTTAAAATTATAACCCCAAGATTAGAAAGCATACAAACAGGTGCAGGCCTACGTTACGCATATCATGTTCTCGATGGCAGTTTTTGCTAGCAGTAAAAACTGGCACTTGTGGTACGTGGAGGAGCAATTTAAAGCTAGTGACATTTTCCTCTCCCAGGGACCAAAAGGTGAAACCCAAACTTCATATTATGTTTCTGGTGCAATTAGAGTAATTTGTTTTGCATTCCCTTGGGGGAGTCATTTGATAACACTTGCAATTAGGGCAAATGAGCTCCTCTGGGCTGAGCCCAGAACCTAGAGTGTCTGCATAGGAAACCTGTCAAATTCATGAAACACAACGGTGAGAGGGTAAGAGAGGCCCAGCAATGGAAACATGTCCTTGGTGAAGACCACAGCATCGTGAACAGACGTGCCCAGGAGGCTGGAAGTTTTCCCAAGAAGCATGAGCTGGTAACACCAGAAAATCAACCTCAAAGGTTGTGGGGATTTATAATTACACTGAGCCCAAGAAAAAAAAATAAAGACCAAGGAAATGCACACGAAGGAATTTTTTCAATTATAAAATATAGTATATTAAACTCTATAAACAGCATGAGCCTAACTGTGCATAGAAGAAAATTGTATCTGCATTAAAAAAGACACATTAAGGTGGTTGGAGTTTGGGGGAAGCTTAATAGACACGTTGCTTAACGGGCACAGGGCTTCCTTTAGATGAGGAACAGCATGTTTTTAGAACTAGGTAGAGGTGGTGGTTCCGCAACAGTGTGATTTACCAAATGGCACTGAGCTGTTCATTTTAACATGGTTCATTTTATGTTTGTGCATTTTACTTCAGTTAAAAAACACTTCAAAAATGTTTTTCACTTCAGTTAAGAAACACAGAAGGAGGGGCAATGCTCTCTAGGAGGGGTTTATGTTCTTCTTTTTCCTCCTCTGTACTTTCTGGAATGTTGAGGACGGGCATGCTCCCCCGTGAGCAATACTCAATGTGCATTCGGAATACATCAATAAAGAGTAAAAATGCATGGTCCGTGCAAAAGCTGACAGTGACTTTGCCAGGATGCTCAGTGCTGCTGCAGGCCAGGGCGCTACGACATAGCTCCAGGCTTCTTTCTCGTTTTGATCCTCTCACTATTCCAAGGAACCCTCACTGGTGTTGATGACAAAACTCCCTGAAAACAACAGCTCCAATTTCCTGAACATGAATTTTGACAAGGTGCTTTACTTTTAGGTAAGTCCAGTGCTAAGAAAAATTACAGTTGAAATCCATATTCAAATACTTAAGTAGAGGGTTCCAGAGGAAAACAGACAGCTGCTTTCAGAATGTTAAGAGATGCAGAACACAGGGTCGTACAGACCAGGGATGTGCAGACCAGGGCAGGCCCCACAGACAAGCACTGAGGGCCCCCAGGTAGCCAGTGATCTCATGTGCTCTGTATGATTCCCAGCAGGCCCCATGACATACACATTCCTCATAGGAAATATTTAAACAAATTCATTGTCCCTTCTCCTTTTGTCCCAAAGTAACCAGGTCTTCAAGTTCTTTAACTGTATCATCATAATCCTAGGTAATGAAATTTAAAATCTGGTTTCTACCTTTACTTCGTCTCTAACCTCACCAAGGAACAACCTCTCTTGATTCCTCATAGGGCAGTGATGGCGAACCTTTTGAGCTCGACGTGTCAGCATTTTGAAAAACCCTAACTTAACTCTGGTGCCGTGTCACATATAGAAATTTTTTGATATTTGCAACCATAGCAAAACAAAGATTTATATTTTTGATATTTATTTTATATATTTAAATGCCATTTAACAAAGAAAAATCAACCAAAAAAATGAGTTCGAGTGTCACCTCTGACACGCGTGTCATAGGTTCGCCATCACTGTCCTAGGGTAACTATATGAAGCCAAAGACAACTAACTAGTTTTCTTGTATTTTGTCTCAGAACCTCTCAAACTTTAATGTGCAAAACAAGCGTCTACAGATCTTGTTCAAGTATAGATTCAGATTCAGCAGGTATGGGTAGGGCCTGAGACCCTGCACTTCTAACAAGTCCCTGGTGATGATGAAGGTACTGATCCAGACCACACTTTGAGAAGCAGTGCTCTCACCCACATGTTATTAACTATACTAGAGGCCCGGTGCACGAATTCATGCATGGGTGGGGCCCCTCAGGGTGGCTTGTGGGGATCGGGCCGAAACCTGCAGTTCAACGCTGCCTGCAGCTCCTACCTGCCGCTCCCACTCATCCCAGCCCCACTGCGCCTGCTGTGGGCTCTCACCCAATCAGTTCCAATCGGGAGAGGCTCGCGCTGCCATAGGAACACTCACCAGCCATGAGATCTGCGTCTGGTGCCCTCCCAAGGTGAGTGGCCTGGGGGATCGGGCTGAAACAGGCTCTCCAACATCCCCTGAGGGGTCCAGAATTGTGAAAGTGTGCAGACCAGGCTAAGGGACCCCACCGGTGCATGATTGGGCAGGGGAGGGACCACAGGAGGGCTCCAGGGTGTGCCCGGCCCTGTCTCGCCCAGTCCCTATCGGGGCCAGCTGTCTAGGGAAGGACCACCGGAGGGCTCCAGGGAGTGTCTGGCCTATCTTGCTCAGTCCTGATCGGCTGGACTCCAGCAGCAAGCTCCTACCAGTTGGAACGTCTGCCTCCAGGTGGTCAGTGCATGTCATAGTGAGCGGTTGAGCGGCCTGAGTATATCATTAGCATATTATGCTTTGGTTTGTTGAACAGTCGACCATTCACCAGACAACCGGACACTTAACATATTAGGCTTTTATTATATAGGATGTCAATCTTCTCAGAATGTAAAGATTGTGGTGCATCCCTCCCACACCGCAGGTCATGACCTCTGTTACCTCTCTAGAATCTTTAGGGCAGATTCCACAAGCATTGTGACTTTGCACTCAAAGCAGGCCACAATTTTAGCCTAATTTGCCAATTTCTCAAATGTTTACTCTAGTCTTCTCGCTGGACCCAACACTGTGAGTTCAACATTCCTCTGCTTTCAAATCTCTGCATGTGTCCTAACTCCCATCGGCACAGCCTTCTCGCTTCTGGTGGACTGTGCACCATAGACATCACCATAATGTGACCAGCAGGCCCTCCTGCTCCTGGGTACAATGTCCTGCTTCTTTGATGGAAATATCTCCCCTCCTTTCTCCAACCACAGAGCTTCCTACCCCAGTAGATGGGCAACTGGCCTGAGGGATGGTGATGGGACTCCCATTAGGCTAACCTGGGACTTTCATCAAGTGTCTTGTCAAAGCAAGTCCCATGTGCTCTCCTGGGCATTCAGAACTTTTTTTTTGCAAAAAGATTCCTTAAGTCTTATAGGAGAAAGTAACATCAATGGACACTTGGTACAACTCCCTTCTTTTGCTATTGGGGGATTAAAAGGCCCAGATAGTGAAAATGATTTGTCCAAGTTTAGAATTCATCAAAAAATAACTCTTGGATGAAGAACTGAAGGAAATTAAAAAGGAAGAAACAGATATTTTGTTTAAAATGACAATGAGGTGAACACATTAAGTAGATATTAGCGTTCACCTTAGTAAAGTGCATTCATACTCTATGCTGGCTGATCCACAGGCAGGCTTGTCATTTGGCACACAAATATTTAAGAGGCGAATATATCTATCAATCTTTTCACATGGGGAGATTTCATGTAAAAAATCCAGATATCCAGTATCTCATGGAAAAAGCACTGCTACCACCACATTAGCAACCTGAGGTGCATGTTCACATAGCTGGAAAATTGGCTGGAAGTAAGTGGATGTTATTCTCCCTCGACCCTGGGCCACCCACCCCCATGGTTATGTCTATGGGTATGGGCACTCAACTCACTCAGTCTACACAGCCTCCTACTTGTCTTCTCCTGTCACGTTTTCATATTCACATCATCTACCTGTAGGCATCTGAGTTCCCAACTTCTGGTCTAAAGGAATGACAGCTTTTGGTGCTACAAAGATAAAGAAATAATTTCAGAATTCAGAGAGTGCCACCATGGATGAGACACTGAAGTACTGGATTCTGGGACAGATGGTGTTGCAAGAGTAGGTTGAGATCCAAGGCAGCAAGAGAGATGAAAGGTGGTTGTGGGAGGCCAAGAAGACAAGTTTCACCCACTCCACAGACTCACTGATGAACGCAGCCCTCCCAAGACAGAGAGTTGGATGGTCTCTACATTCAACCCAGCAAATAAACATATGAACCACGTTATCTCTATTTGGCAAGAAAACACCTGGGTGGGCCAGTGTTTATGAACTTATGAACTCACAACCACTCATCTGCTTTGATTCATAGCTCTGTCCTTAATAAAGAAAGTGTTTTATGGCCCCTCACTGATTTTTTTCACATGAATTCAGAATATTTGAAAGAAAACCAAAATGAAACAAGAAAATGTCAACTTTCAGACTTGGAAACACACACACACACACACACACACACACACACTATTAACACACATACACCATCCCAAACTTGAGCCTCCAAAAAACTGAAGGCTATTGGGGCTGGGATGAGAGATGGGAAATTCAGATTTATATTCAGCTAATTAGCATCTAGCAGGCATTGGCTCAGGGGAGCCAGGGCAGCAGATGGGGAAGTTACTGTAAGTTCTTCAAGGCTTCTGCCAGGAAAGCAGGATAGAAACGCTCCTTACTGACCTTTTTTGCAGGGCAGTGGTTCTCCAACTTGAGTGTGCATGGAACAAACCTATCTCTAGAGTCATGGAAACATTATTTTAAATGTGCTTTTTGTGTTTTTACTTAGTGAATTCTAATCAATGGCTAGGCTGGTGAAATATACAGGTCTAGAGATTTCCCTGTATGCTGCAGTCAATCAATTTGGTAAAAATTTGTTTTGGTTCAAAATTGTTGTGCTATTTGGACTAAATCCATTTGTATGCTAAAGCAATGGGGCTCAAACTTCATCCAGCATCAGAATTACCTGGGTAAATAACCTGCTAGTTAACACAGATTACTGGGCTCCACCCCCAGAATTTCAGATTCATGAGGTTCCACACCCAGAATATCAGATTCATCAGGCTCCACCCTCAGAATTTCAGATTTTCCCAAAATGCCAGCAGAGAGAATTTGCCTCTTTAAGAAGCTTTTGGTGAGGCCTCTGGTCTGATCTCTTTGAGTAGCTGCATGCTTGACTATGCGCAGAGAAATTGGTTGAGGGGAGGAAGGCTCTGCGGGGTGTTAGCAAAGCCAGTGGGAGGGATTGACTAAATAGTGAACCTGATTATTTTTCTTTTCTTTTTAAAATATAGCTTATTTCAGAAAGGAAGGGAAAGGGAAAGAGAGAGAGAAACATCAATGATAAGAGAATAATTGATGGGCAGCCTCCTGCATGCCCCCTACTGGGGATCGAGCCCATAACCCAAACATCCGGCATGATTGGGAATCAAACCCTGAACTCCTAGTTCATAGGTCAATGCTCATCCACTGAGTCATGACGGCCAGGCATGAATTTAATTGTTTTTCAACAAAACAAAGAATAAATCCCTTCTCCAAGAACCATTACAGTAAGCCTTTCACTCAATAGCAAAGCAATTTTGACATTCAGCCCAATATACTAAAGTAAGAATTCATTATCTGTAATAAACTACCCGACTTTATCTTTCTTGTATACAAAAAGAACACAGCACATTTTTTAAATTTAATTTCTATAGTAGTTATTCACGCACTTAAGTGATGAGTTACTTGGTTACAAAGCATAATTATGCAGTTTGCCAAATATTTACAACCTGCATAAAGTAGAATGAGGAGTCTGGAAATCGTCTAAACTCAATTCAAATCTTTGCATTTTGATACTCTTAATGGCAGCTTATTTTTGTCATCAAAGGGAAATGCAACTTGGTATAAAATAACAGACTTATTTGCAGATATTGTAAATGAGCGTTGCATTTCAGGCTTATGGACTGTGACTGATTCCAGCTTGCTGTGCAGCGCCAGCTGTAACTTCATGAAAAACATCTGAACCCCTTTTAGCTCCCCAGAGACCGAAATTGTCAAAGCGAGTTGCATTCTGAGACAGAACAAATACATGGGAGAAACTGAGTTGCTTTTCTAACTAAAGGAAGTTAACATGTTCACTATTATTTGCACAGTTTATGGTAACAGAGGGCAAAGAGATAAGCATGGGCCCAGAAAAAAAAAAAAAGCTACATCACAGCTTACAAAAAAATTGGAAAATGCCTTTTCTTGTGGCTGCTTTTATTCATAGGTGTTTTAAGCCACATGACCAATGAGACTAAGCTATTACCCACAGGCACACTGTGTTTGAGGAAAAAGTGCCAGCAATTTGTTAGCAAGTCCTTTTAACAGAGGGTTTAAGGAGAGGAAATGAGAGCTAAGTTTTGTAACTGAAGTGACAGGAAGAATTTAGGTAAGCAGAAAATAATGATCTAAATTGGAAAGAGGCCAAGACACCAGGGTTAAAGCCTCCAGTCTTGTCCTGGTTCTCAGCAGCTGTCCCATTGCATCCTGAAAAGTGACTCTAAAAATAACACCGTGGAATCCCAGGCCTTTCTGACTGTCGCTAACGCACATGTTCTCATTCTTCTTGTCCAAAGATCACCTTCTTAGCTTTCTGGGAGCTAAGCTGTAAAAAACTTGAGGTGTACAGCACTAAGGGTTATACATATTCATCACCTGGGTTAGAATTTGTTGATTCAGTCAACATAAAGAGCTCAATAAAACAGGTATCCATTAAGCACTTATTAAAGGTTGAGCATTGACCATTCTCGATGTTGGGGATGAAGCAAGTGACAAAAACATTGCTCTCCCTCATGTGGAGGGAAGAAGACAACGGATGAGTATATGGTATATAACAGTGGTCAGAGCTATGAAGAAAAATAAAGCAGGATAAGGAATTAGGAAGTGCTGGGAGTTGGGGGGGTGGGGAGATGGGGAGTTCCCACTAAAGTGATATTCAGCAGAGTTTTGAGAAAATGTGAGGGACAAAACATACTGGGGAAAGAGTATGTTCCAGGCAAAAGGAACAGCATGTGCAAAGTCCCTGAGGTTAGAAGGAAATACAAGGAGGAAAAGGGAGATAAAGATAGAAGGGAAAAGAAATAAGAATCACTTCTTGCAAGGCCTCATTAGCTGTGGAAGGTTTTGAGCAGTGGAGTGATGTGATCTGGATTACATTTTAATAACATGGCTCCAGCTGCTGTTTTGAGACTAGACTTAAAGAGTCAGGCCACGGTCAGGGGAGAAACAATACTGGCTGGATTGTACTGTAGTCATGGCGGTGGTGAAAAGCAGCTAGATTCTAGCCCTGGCTGGTGTGGCTCAGTGGATAGAGCATTGGCCTGTGGACTGAAGGGTACTGGGTTTGATTCTGATCAAAGGCACATGCCCAGGTTGCGGGCTCGATCCCCAGTAGGGGACATACAGGAGGCAGCCGATCAATGATTCTCTCTCATCACTGATGTTTCTATCTCTCTCTTCCTCTCCCTTCCTCTCTGAAATCAATAAAAATATATTTAAAAAAAAATACAGGTACGTTTGAAAACCAGGAAGTGGGCAAGGTTATCCACACACATGTGTACATACTGAAAAAATTTTCAGTATCTTCATCAAGTGTCCATCAACCAACAGGGCATGCTCTAATATGGCCTATCTAGTTTGGATGGTGAGATTTATACTTATACATCACACTATTAATAAAATATAAAATTTCTAGTAACAGTTCCCAGAAACTGAAACATTTCGTTTCTTCAATAAGAGCAGGCTTACAGAGTATTGAGTTTGAAATGAAAATCCAATACAGAATTATTTTATAGTCCTTACTTTTTCAGCTAGCTAATCTTAAATTTCAGTGGAATCGACACTATAAAAATATCTTATCTTTAAGTATATACCCCCTGGCTCCAACATACACACATATACTACCTACTCATGAGTACAGATTTCAGAATATGGTTCCTAAACAAAATGGACCAAGACTGATCGCAATCAAACCAGGAAAGGCAAGATAGTTATGGGATTTACTGAATGGAGCCATCTTCCCAGGATGGGACTGGCTCTGGGCATGATTGGAGTGCATAGCATCATGTGGAAATCAGAAGACCTACTTTTAGGCTATACGTTGGCCAACCCTGCTGTGTAGTCTTACATGAGTTCTTTTAACCCTTTGACTTCATGTCCTTATCTGAAAAATGAAGAGTTCCATTTCCAGCTCTAAAGTTCTGTGGCTCTGTGATCATACAGCTAACACACGAGGAAGGCAGTGCAGGAAGCACGTTCCATGTAATAAACACAATCCTAAGAGCAGAGATTTTGGTATTACTCCCACTTCATAGTCCAAGAAAATGAGGCACAGAGGCAAAATGTGTGTCTAAGTCACACAGCTGAAGAGCAAGGTTTAGAGCCCAGTTAACCTGGTCCCAAAACCAGGATGAGCATATTCTTATGCTTATATCTAGTCATACTGTTTTTTGTAATATGACGAGTTGACAAAAGCCAGGAAACAGGTCTACAGAAGTGTCATTTTGCAAAATTTCAGGCGACTAAATATCTGGATGTGAGTAACAAGCCTTTTTTCGTGGTTGTCAGCATGGACTTCTAGGACTGAATGTTGCTATGGCAAATAGCAACTAAAAAGGCCTCCGTAGCACAGATGCAGGCATGAACTACAAGTAGCAGGAACAATGTTTGTTTAGATCAGCAGGGTTCCAGAAACCATTCAGACTAAGTGTCGATCTGAGCAACATAATAAAAGAACCTGAAGGCACTGCAAAACCTATTCTCCCAAAGCAGGGGACCTGGAACAACAGCACCAAGCCAGCAGTACCACCACAAGCCAAGGCTCTGAGGTCACATGGAGCATCTATTCCTGCTCCAAAGATAAGAGGCCAGCCAGGAGTGTCTCAGAATCCACTGCACTTAGGAGTCACCAGAAGATTCTGGATCAATGCGCCTGGTGGGCCTGCGACTTTACTGGGGTGAAGCCCCTGCTGCTGGGCTGTGGCCCACACTGAGTGAGGGTCGAAGAGCCTTTATAACCTCAGAATCTGCAGAACTCAACTCTGCCACCAATTAACTCTGCGTCCAGGGTTACATCTTCTAATTTCAGTCCCCCCCCCCCCCCCCAATAATCTTAGGTACATTCCCTTCTAGTTCAACACTTTGATGTTTCTAATGATGGCCTTTATCATTCCACTCTGAACTGGGTCTCTACTTGTAATATTAACGGGAAAGTGAAATGCCTCCTGCATCCCCCAAACCCAGGTCTCAGTAATGGGATAGCAAAGGCGTAGGCCTCTTCACACACATAGAAAGATAATGGGAGCTTTGTTCAGGGGTAAAACACCTTGAAAACAAATAACTTGCAGAAAAGTAACTTAAATTTGAAGCTGTCTATTTCATTAACCAAAATCTCTTCAACACACTCGCTTGCCAGGGCAATGACATGCTGGCTTTGGAGTTAAAAGAAGGGTCATAACCCAATAGTTTAATAACTTATTGGGGATAAGCTTAGATATCTTAAACAACCACACCTGCACCGCCCATCATGGTAGCCACTAGCCATGTGTAGCTAATAAGAACTTGAAATGTAGCTAATTTGAGAACACACATTAGATTCCAAAGACTTGGTATGAACAGAAGAATTTAAGATATGTCCTTAATAAATTTTGTATCAATTTCATGTTAAAATGATACTAGGATATATTGAGTTAAATTATTTCATTGAAATTAACTTCACTGTTCCTTTTTTACTGGAGTTGTTGGATACAATTAAAAAAAAAAATTTTATTGATTTCCGAGAGAGGAAGGGAGAGAGAGAGAGACAAAAACATCAGTGATGAGGAAGAATCATTGATTGGCTGCCTTCTGCACACCCACTACTAGGGATCAAGCCCACAACCCAGGCATGTGCCCTGACCAGGAATGGAACTGTGACCTCCTGTGTCACAGGTCGATGCTCAACCACTGAGCCACGCTGGACGAGCACTGCTAGACAAATGTAAATGTAATCTGTTGCCCGCATTACAGTTCTACTAGGCAGTGCTGATCTAGGCCCTGGCTACTCCCACTGTGGTTCTCAGCCAGCAGCATCCTTATCAACTAGGAGAGCTCATTACAAAGGGAGAATTTTGTCCCCACCTCAGACCTAGTGAATCAAAATATGCATTTTAACAGATGATTCCTATGCACATGCCAGTTTGAGGCGCCGGGCTGGTATTTCCTGCAGGAGGTATTTGGGTTGTTGATGTACATGAGCGGCATGCTCAGTAGGTATTGTGCTTTGCTAATTTTCTATAGCAATATTCCAGCAGGGCAATGGAAACAGTTTTTAAAAATGGAAATATTTTTTAAAAATATATCAAAATTATATTATACATAAAATAGTCCCTGTATCACATATATACGTATGGGGGGAGGGAAGGAGGCTGGTTCACTGGGGCTACCTTAGTTACGTCTGGATTTTCGGCCACCATGTAAGTGAAACTGATGTTCACCAGGTCTGTACCGCTGCAGACACAAAGTATCCGCCCTTCCAGATCATTTTCTGATTTTCCAACAGCTTCGAGAGCAGCCAGGATTTTGGGGTCCTGTATAGAGGTGTACAAATAAGAGGAAATGTGTTAGATCACAGAGCATGGAGGACACAGGTATAAAGAAGTTACATTTGACACATACACACATATGGGCAAATGTGTGTGTTTTTTTTCTAACAAAAATGCATTATTCTGAAACTTGTCACGGTAAAAGCTACTAACACCACACAACTCATTTGGTAAGAAAGGTATTAGAATGTCATTGATGTAGAAAACCAGGTGTGAGGCTTTATGAAGGACCTGGAATATGGCAACGGGAGGAAAGGCTCTGACAGGCACTTGACTGCGTCCACAGAGACCATGGGGGTCCCTCCCCAAGGGACAGTCATTGAGGTTTCATACAAATAAGCACAGCAATGCCAGGACCAGCAAGCCGGGCTATTCAAACATGAGATTGAGTCCTTTAGCCTGGACACAGAGGAGTGTGCTCATCTCCAGGAGCACAGCATCCTCATTCGGAATGAAGACTGTGCAAGTAAATAAAATGAGCAAATAAAATAGCGTCTTTAAAGTCCTTGAAAGGAACTCAGTAGGAAGCACCAATGTAGCTAAGCAGAAATTTTAACTAACACAAAAGAGGATAGCTTTACAAAAAAACAAGTTTCGAACACCATTTTGTTTTGAATATCTAAAAACCTGCAGGGCTATTATGGAGAAGTGAATAAACACTGTGCCAGAATATTCTCGAAAAAAAAGTATTTTAAATTCCTAGTACCACTGTGCAAACAATTTCTTATTCAAACAAATCAGTCACTGTGAAGACGGCTGATTTATGCACTCTGTCATATTTTTTTTTCCTCTCTCAGAGGCCAACCGATCCTTCAAGGTGAGGCAAGGTGGGACTACCAAAGCCATTTAAATTGGGCAGTAGTGACTCACTCACTGCTTGCTGAAACAGGGTGGGGGACTTGCAAGTAATTTCTTTGGTGTTGATATCATGCAAGGGGCTTTGGTTTTAAGGGTTAATAACATTTCTCATATAACTAACACAATCCAAGTCACCCAACGGTTATAGATGAGAAGATTTCTAAACTGTCTGTTCTTAATTCCCAGTTGGTGATTTGGGGGCAGTAACTGGGGGAAGTGTGAGGTTAAATAGTCAGGAGACCATTTCCAATCGAAGTAAGTCTGCATTTAGGAGAAGAGCAAACACCAATCACAGGTACCTTTGGTGTGGCTCCCAACCGAATGCTGTTGATGAGGGAGCATTCTAGCACTTGTCCTTCCTGAAAAGAGAAAACAGTACAGCAGTGAGCCTAAATTATGCTAGACCTATGGCACAGACAAGGTGAAGACAATGCTGATTAGAGTTAGGTAGAAGAGGAAGTAAACAACAGCAATAATAATTTGTAGCAAACATTCTTTTTCTCACACACACACACACACACAGGAATGCAACTCTGAATATTTATAAAATATTTACAAAATGCTGTTGCTTTTTTACATATAAAGTGACAAATTTCATTGTATCGTTAAATATATGGGTGTATATGAAATATTAAGTGGGAATAATGCTAACTTATATATAACTCCAATGCTACTTTTGTTAAATGCAGCTCAAAGGTTCATTAAATGTGCCCACTGTGCCATGCACTGAGTTAAGCCCCGAGATGTGACCAGCTGAACGTGTTCTTCATGCACCGTTGAGATTTCCGCTTGAACGGCTTTTTCTGGGAAACCTTTCTAATTCCCACGATTAAATCAGACCTGCCTGTCTTAAGCTCTTGTAGCAGCCTGACCTTTCCTTTCACAACACTCAATGACTTGTACCTTTTTTTTTAATGCCTGACTTTGCTCCTAGCCTGGAATCTATGAGGGCTAGGATGATGGCCTGATCGTCACTGTATTCCCAATGCCTGGCATTGGAAGCAAATTCTAAAAATCCTGAATGAATAAATAAACATGGGTCCATACCCTCAAGACGTACTTGTGTACTCATTGAGAAATAAAATGATTTCACTCAGACAGCAGGAAAGAACAACTTGGTGTTCCCAGGCCATACCTTGCCTTCGCTTTTCCAGGTCAGAAAGAAGCCAAATTCATCCACTTTGAAGAGGCAGTTGGGTTCAAACACAAAGGATTCCTGTTAAAAGGAAAGAAAGGTGTTGATCTGCATGACTGACACTATTTTGAATCTAATAAAAATGCAAGTGTCTTTTAGCTTCTAAACCAGGGAAAATGAGAAATCGCCCTTTTGTATCTTAACCACATTTCTTATAATATTATGGAATGGTTTCATTCACATTTGTATCGAGATGACAGACTGATCCATTTCATGAAGCATCCTGCTCTATAGAAACTTTAGGAACAAAATATACTCATGTCCTGAAGGTCTCAGAGAAGAAAGTTTCTCTAAGGCCTTGGAAGAAGAGCACCCAGAAGGAAGGACTCCCAGGTTCTAGCCCATGCTCCCCTACACACCAGAAGGCTCACTGCCGTACCCAATATAATGTCAAAAATCAGGAGATAATTTTTTTGAAAGTCATTTTTTTTTCTTTTGGGTCTACACAATTCAGTATTCAGATGTCTTTTCAGAAAACTGCCAAGATTTTTGCTGTTATATCCAACCTCATTTGATGTCCTGTAAATTAGGACTTAAGCAGTAAGCACTGTGAGCTCCTCACAGGGTAGTCCTAGGACCAGCAGCATCAACATCACCTGGGAGCTCAAGTGAATGGTAGAATCTAGGACTTCAGCTCAGAGGGACTGAATCAGTCTTTGGAGTGGGGCTAAGAAATCTGTTCCAACAAGTCCTGCAGGTGATTTTTGATGCACAATAATGTTTGAAAACCACTGCTGTGGACTTTGACATCAGAAATTCTGGTGAATACTACAGAATCAAAATTTAAATCAAGAAAGAATGCTAGCCAAATCCAAGGGTCCCAGAGCAGCGATGTTGTACTTGCCAAAGGACTCCTGGTCTTTAGCAAGAAATCACCATTGTACTCAAGAACAGGAAAATTCTTTGTCAATGAGAGAAAAGGGGTGTTCAGGTAGTGAACCCAGATTCCCTCTTGACTTCTGCCTGGATTACACCAAAAATTGGCAACCATGTGTCAACAAATCCACACAGTCTTCTCATAATCTAAAAAAACTTGTCCTTGCCGTGGCTGGTGTGGCTCAGTTGGCTGAGTGTTGTCCCATGAACAGAGAGGTCTCCAGTTTTATTTCTGGTCAGGGCACATGCCTAGGCTGCAGGCTCTATCCTCAGTGGGGGGCATGTAGAAGGCAGCCAATCTATGTTTCTCTCTATCATTGATGTTTTTCTCTCTCTCCTTCTCCTTTTCTCTCTCCCTAAAGCAATAAAAACATATTAAAAATAAAAAAAAATAAGTAAAAAACTTGTCCTAAATTATTACAACTCCAGCAATAAGGAACCTGTCTGGCAAACACAGATCAAGGCAGTGTCTTGAAACAGAGAGTACTTATAGGATTAAGATTTTTAAAGGCAGTCAGACTCTTAGCTTCACCTGTTAAAACATATCTTTCTAAATTTCAGGGAAGCAGCAACATGCCTCAAGGTAAATCCAATGTCAAGGCTATGGGCTATCATACAGGGACAAAATTTAAAGTTCTGTAAGCCATAAACAAAGCCAGTCTTCCCATTTGTTTGGGTGGTTTTCTGACAGATGAAGAATTATCATACATATTTCTGTACCAGGCACAGCTAGGCACTGCAGTCATAGCAATGAATAAGATAAAGGAAGAGGCATAGTATGCCCTTGGTCTTTGGAATCCAAGCCCATTTCTGACATTTATTTCATTTACTTTCTTCTAGAAAGACCCTTTCTAAATCTCAGAATCCTTGTCCAATAAATGGAAGTATTTACACCTGCCTTTCAGGCTTGTTATGGGAATTCAATGAGATGGTAAATGTACTTAATACACAGTTACAATTTAGTAAGGGATAGCAAATTACTAACAGTATGAAATTGCCAATATGTGATGTTTTTTGATCCACACAGTAGCTCTTTTGGATGGCTCAATTTCTTAGGCAAGGCTTGACCCGGAAGTCGACCCTTTAGGTGGGTCATAGAGAATGAATACAGGTAGTCTAGGTGAAGCAGGAGGCCATGCTGAGGGAGCAGCCTTTGTAAAGACATGCAGACTTGTCCTGACACTGAGGACTTCTAAGGAGTTGGTGTTTTTAGAACATATCAAGGGAGTGTCAGGGGATGAGTCTGGGCACATAAATACTAGACCAGGAGGGTTCTGACCACCATGTAAAAGCTATTAATATTAACCCAAAAGGCCATAGGGAGTCTTATATCATTGCTGGTTAAGAAATGAGAACTATCAACTGATTGAACTATGAGAATTAACACATTTTAGGATACTTCCCATGCACTATTCTAACAGTGCCCAATGTTTGAAAGTATGTCCTGAATTGGTATTTACAAAGTAAGATCACAATGTATCAGCTACCATCATTATTAATTTATGTGTACCCTATCCAATTCCAAATACGACTTGAGATGATCCATGAAATATATACAATGAACAAGAATGGGTTCCCAACTTATTTTGAGGTAGAACTTTCAGTTTCTTGGCCATTATTTAACTGAAATAATGAATAATGATCTTTTTCCTTTCTTCCTCTTTCAGTAACTCAATACCCACAGAGCATATCAACACCACCTTGTAATTTTGATTACCAACATCCCACTCTTAGACCATATCATATGATCCTTCCAGCCCGTCGCTTGACAGTCCTCATTCTCCATTATCTGACTTCTTTGATACTTCCTATTCATTAACCCTGCCAATCTCTTACTTATCATCAGAACTCTCTTTTTACTTCTGTCTCTGTCTAGTTTATTTCCATGATCCAATAGTACAATCACTTCCTCACAAATACCCTCAACTCTTCTGCTTCATTTTCTGTTTTCTTGGCCAAAAAACTAAGAGTCTATCCTATCCATATTTTATCACTGAACGTGATAAAGAAAATAAAAAAAACCTGGATTGTCTGGATTTAGCTTAAATTCAAGATTACAGCATAGGGAATATAGTCAATAATATTGTAATGACTATGTATGGTGTCAAGGGAGTACTAGATTTACCAGGGAGATTACTTCGTAAGTTATATAAATGCCTAAGCACTGTGCTGTACACCTGAAAATAATATAATTTTGAATGTCAGCTATAATGAAAAATAAAATAATAATTTGGAAAAGAAATTCAATATTACAAGCTTCAAATGGATAGTCAACAATGACTTTCTACTTTTAACTCTTTCTGAAAAGGTTCCTCACTCTTTGAAAGGACTAATTCACTGCAGCTAATTACTATGGTTTACTGAGTAAAGGAAACCCATCAAATGAGAACTTTTCTCCTTCTTCCTTCCTAATGAAGCATGCTTTCTGACAACAAAAGTTAATCCTTCCACTTCTGCTCCAGGTTCAATCCTCTTCCAGGTTCCATCCTCTTTCACCCACAAAAAAATGTCAGTCCTTTATCACCACCCAACACACATCATTTTTTTTCTATTAGATAATTTCTGACAGCACACAAATATGTTCTAGCTGTTCCCACTTCATCCTTCATTTACTACCTCATGTCTCCAATCCATGTTAGGGCATAAGATCTTGAAAAAATGTGTCTATATCCCCTGTTTCCATTACCTCTCTTCTATACCATCTTTGACCAATTCTATCTGTCTTCCATTTCCTGTAAAACTTCTCTGGCCAAGTTCATCATGACTTTCTCAAAGCCAAATGCAATACACACTTTTCTTACCTCATTTCATCTCTAAGCGGTTGACTATTCCCTTCTTCTTGAAACACTCCAATCTTGTCATCCTGATTGTGTTCCACTCCTTTAATCTCCTTTCCTTCTCTACCCAACTGCTATATGTTCCCTAGGATTTGGTTCTGGGAATTCTCATTTCTACTGTGCTTCTACTTTCATTTGACCTCATGGGATTTGTTGATGACTCCCAAATTTATAATAGAAACCAAGTCCTCTCCAAGTTCAAAATTCAGACAGCTAACTCTCTATATGACATCTCTACCCAGATGTTTCAAAATTAATATGTTCATAACTGAATTATTTATTCCTCTCTCTCTCTCTCTCCAAGCCTCTCTATCACAAGACTTTCTTAGCTTAATACATATCACTAGTATCTACCCATTTATTGAAACTAAGTCATCCTTGACTTCCTTCATCCCTCCTTTACACTTCCAGTAACAAGTCTACTCCCACAGTAGTTTTCATATGCATTTTATTCCATCTCTACCATCACTACCACCTTGGTGCAAACTATCATTCTCTCTCCCATGTATTGATCTTACTACGTATACTCTTTCCACAGCAGCCAGATTGATTCTTTAAGCTTTTAGTCAGTTCATTAAAACCATGCAAATAATTCCCCTCATATTTAGATAAAACCCCAACTCCTTTCCATGGCCTGAAAGGTCCTTTATGATATAGCTGCTAGAGACCTTATCTCATTCTGCTTTCTGATCTTTGTTCACTACAATCACCAGAGCCCTTCTTCTTGAACTTCCCAAGTTCTTTCTAGCCTCAAGGCTTTTGCACTTGCAGTTCTGCTAGTCCAGAAGTCTCTTCCCAGTGTCGTTAGCATTAGCTGGCTCCTCTTCACCTTATTGGTCTTGCCTCAAGTATCCCCCCTCAAAAGAGCTTTCTTTGACCTCCTTAATAGGTCTCTCATCTTATTCACTATTATAGTATCCTGATTATATCCTTCCTTGTACTGAACAGTCTTTAATTATTTTATTTCTTTGTTTACTGATGTATCACTTGACTCACACTCCAGAGTATAACCTCCTTAAGGGGCACAGTCCTTGAAACTTTCTGGTACACATTTGTGTTCTAAGCACCTAGCCTGTCAAAGGCACACTGAAACTAAATTCATGCACTGAGAAATGAAGTTATTTTTTTTAAAAAAAATTCATAACAGGCCAGTATGTGAAACATAAGCAAGAAGTTACTCAAGTCCATGGGGTTGTCCCAGGCCCAGAACCCATCAGGGTCAGTCCTTGGAAGGCTGGCAAGCACAGATACACAAATACAAAAACAATTTGTTGAGGTTCTCTTCTGGGAGGAAGGTGCACCAGTTTCAAATTCATACAAGTTCATCTTAGAGGTGGGGTATGGCTCTGAAGCACCTCCTGGGAATCCCCACTGGACCAGGAACACTGTTTGAATACATTACAAACAAGTAATTTTTGACATGGGATAAGAACTCTGGGCAAGGAGATGAAAAATAAGGCAAAATAGCAAAGTAAGGAAAGGGTAAAAGAAGCTTTCAGAAATGCTTGTCATAAGGCCCCACACAGTGGAAATGGGATGCCAATTCAGCTCTAGGTTTTCTAGCAACAAAAGCAAAAAGGGAAAAGATACTATTACCAGGTGCCCATATAGTTCATAGAGAAAACATATCAGATGTTAGGAGGGGCAATTGCCAGAATAGAAATTCCCCAGTGAGACCTCTAAGAAGTTCTGAGCAATTCTAAGTGCAAGATTTCCAACAAAGCCCACCATGAGCTTTTCAACTGTGACTGGAAGATTCTTAGACCAAATGTGTTCAAACTACCCATGAAAATCAGAGAGCAAATCTGAGGGTATGTGCCAATCAGCTGCAAGGAGCTGAAACACAACCTGTTTAGGTTTCCCTCCACCCCCACTAACAAACCGAAGGACCTGACTCTCTGGTGAGTAAAGACACAGAGTCTCTATTCTTTTTGTGTGTTTTTCTTTACCTAACAGCAGTTTTAAATTTCACACAGATACCTATTGACCACAACTTGGGCTGTGGCCCAGTGACCATGCTGAGGCAGTAAGTCCCCTTGTCTGGAAATCTTCTTCCAGACTTGGCAGGGCAAGGGAGAGCATAAAAGGGAGCTGGGCTCCTTCTCCTTTGCAAATCTGTGTTTTCCATGAACAAGTGGTAATAGAACCCTCTGGTAAGGAAGTTCTTCCAGGGGGCTCAGAATTTCAGTTCTCAGATGACTCAGTGAAAATTTATCACAGTCAAACTTTAGAGCTTACGGTCTATCTAGTTCACGCATCCAGCCCAACCTACCTTTCCTCAGGCCACTGGGACAAAGGAGATGAAAGGGACAGGTGCTCCTTTGGTGAAACTATAGACAAGTTGGGGGTCAGGGGAGAATTTTGTTTGAGAGAGACTAGAAAACTCACTTTTGCTGGAATCGCTGTAGCTAGAAGGTACTTGTGCCTCCAGGATCCCTGTGCTGAGTGGCCTGGGCCACTATGGGTTTCCTGAGACACTTGCCCTAACACGGGCTACTTCAACACTCTTCAACGTCACAATCTATCTTTCAAAGATCCAAACTCCTTTCAAAATGACAGACTACATTTTCCCCCTTTATTTCAACTTTAAAAGACATTTGGTTAAATAAAATTGAGTCCCGTTTCTTGTTATAAGGAATGGCAGAGAACCTGGCAAGCAGAATGCGCTGATAGAAGACAAGGAAAGTGTTTGGGTGGGGTTTCTAGATGATAGGTAATTGATTTTATTTTTTTGATTTGTGGTTATTTCTTACCCTTTCTCTACCACCGTCACCCACATTCATTTTGAATGACTGTATTTTTCTATAGCATCATCAAATAGGGGATAGCCAAGCCGAACAACCATCTAGGGACAGGGATTTTGGACTAACTAGCAAACGCATTAACTGCACTTTGTTTAAACGCTAGCTGTTGAGGGGCTCCTTTGTGCTTGCGACTGCCTGAGTAGATCAGGATGTAGACGGGAGTGAAATGCATGAGGATTTTCACAGTCCATCACAACACTCCTGCTTTCTGAGAAATAGGACCCTCCAAGGGACACCAGGTCCAGACCTTGTGGTTTATAGTTCCTGGGCTCGAATGCCAGCCTCCTCCACCAGGCATCTGCTGGAGAACCTTACCCAAGCTTCCTTTTTCCCATTTTAAACTAGGAAAACTGATGCCAACTTCACAGGCTATCAAAATTATCACAACAGGCCTCAGTACAGGGGACAAGGATAATGCTGAGGAAGTTGAGTAGTTACGAGAAAACATCCCAATTATTATTTGAGGGCTATTGTGCCAGGCATTTCACAAACACTAAATCTCATGGCAGCCCTGCAAGATTTTGGACCAGATCAGCACCATCCAGTAGATTTTTCAGGATGATGTAACTATGCCAGATGGGTGCAGCCCAACATGGTAGCTATGAGAGCCCCATGGGGCTGATGATGCACTTGAAATGTGCCTAGTGCAACAGATGGGGTACATTTTTAATTTTCATTCATTTCACTTTAATAGTCACATGTGGTTAGTCATTACTGTATTGGACAAGGAAGTTTTAGGGATTAAAAATTTTTTTGAAGGAGAGTAAATTCTTTAAAGCCATAGTTGATAAGGAACAGACCTGGGATTCAAACAGGTTTCTCTGACACCAAAGCCTGTGTCTGTTCTACTCTGTCAACCTTGACAGATCCGGTTCCCCTCCGCCTATCACCAACGGATTTTGGGATTGTCAGTAAATGAACACTGCTTTGGCAGGCCCCATCTCTGGGTAAACATGGGGCTCATTTCCTGGTTTGATAAGAATTGAGTGGAAGAGAAAAGGACCTTGTGAAGGTTGGAGAGAGACAAGTGAAGTCTCAGTTAGGAAAAGGCCCCAGGGGTTTTATCAAGTCTCAGTAACGTTATAAACCACTCCCACCAAACCAGACTTGTTTGGTGTGGCCCTAGGACTGGGCAGGCAGGTGGTGTCTGGGAGAGAGTTAACCTGCAGATCCCAGAGCTCCTGCTTCCATCAGATCCTGGAAGCTAACAGCCCAAGAGGTGCCGCGTTGCCTATTTATTTATTTCAGCTCTTCATTCCAGAGGAATTGGCTAAACTCTGTTTAGCAAATCCTTTTGGATTCTGCACACAAACTTTCCAGTCCGAATAGCAACATTTTTTTCAAGTTAAAACTAAAGCCCTTGGTGATGACACTCTGCCGTCAGGATGATTTATGGACTGCTGTAACAGATGGGCGCAGGTCCTGAAGTTGCTTTTCCCCTCATGGGTATGGTTTCCCCTTGGGAGGATCCAGAATGTTCATTCCATTTGTCAATCTCCCTTCTATTTACAGACCCCCGTGAGATGACTGACACAGGGCTTCTCAGCTGTCCTTCTGAAGAGGAGCAGAAGGGCACTGGCCATGGCCGTGACCATGACCTTGGAACCCTGGACCCTCGTTATTCGCTATTTACCTTGTGAAGAAACTTGTCACACAACACAGAAGCATTTGCAACTTTTGCATCCCTTTCCTTTGCCTTTGATTCTTTGAACAGAGGTCCCTATTGGGTAAAGCTGTAAACCCAATTTAATATACACCCTTGCCGCCGTATAATGCTCAACCAGAACCCACAAGGGATTCTAGTTCTAGATCTAGCTTCCCGAAGAGCAACGCCAAAGGTCTGCTTCTGAACCACAGCTGTTACCAGCCAATGGGCACAGTGTCTACCAAGTGCCAGGCAGGGCTCTGAGCACTCTGTACACATTAACTTACCAACCTCCCAACACCCCTGTGAGCTGGGTACTATTATTCTTCCCATTTCACAGAGAAGGCCATCGAGGCATGGAAATGAAGGCCTCACCCAGTACTGTGTAGCTGACGGGGCAGAGCTGGGATTGTTCTCTACACTGAAGCGCCCATTTGAATCACATCTGCTCTGAGACCATAAATGACACAGTGACATTGTGAGGCAGTGGGCCCAGGAGCTGCTTGGCCGTCACGTCTGAAGGAGGCTTTGCTGTTCTTGTCACTGGATGCCAGTAACCATCACTAGGATTAGAAGGGCTTCGGGATGTTTTAGCTCTAATTGCCACATTTCTGGAGGATTCCCTCCAATGCGCAGGCTGTCTTAGTTACTGGGTTGTTAGGAGTGGTGTTTTTCACTACCTCATACACTGTGTCAGAATTTTTTCTCAGATCTTAGGGCTAAGAAAAAGTGTTTTTCCTGATCTGTCGCTTTCCTTGCAACCTAACAGACACTGCAAGTCCCAAAACTGTTTCTCGTGCCTACACTGCTTTGCTACTAGGATCACAAGTGGCCAATCTGCAGCTCATTTATTTCCACTTATGGGACATTCTTGCTACCCACAGAGGGGCTGCCTGTCCATCTTGCCCGTAATTTGATGTGCTTTCATATTTTTTTCTCCTGTCAGCCTATATCCTTGTGCTATTTATTTTATCTAATAATACGTATTTCTGCATTACAGCTCCCTGTGGAAGAAACACTTATAAATAAGCACAAAAACCATTTCATAAACCCCAGAAACTATTGGGTGTTCTCCAATAGTTTCAGGGTCAGGCAGACCTGATCCAGATGTGACTGGTTACTTACCAGCTTATTTGAGCTTATTTCTTCATTCCAAAAGCAGGAATAACAACATCAAGAATAATACCTATCTCACAGGTTACCTCTGGGCATGAGAGTGCTTGATGCATAATATGAACCCAAGAAACTATTACTTATTAATATAATAACACAGTAATAGTAATTATGACCAATGTTGCTAGTATTGATCATGATTAATCACCCCAGAAACAAATGAGAAAAATACCACCATCCCTACCTTACAGATGAGGAAACTGACCCTAACTGAGGTGACTGAGTCACCCAAGAGGACACATAATAAGCGGCAGAGCCACATGGACACTGCAGCAGAAAGAACATTGCTGGTACATGGATGTTTGTGATGAGCATTGGTGCCACTGTACACTGATTACTTCTGATCCAGAATGCAAATTGGAGAGTCTATGCATAAGGGAGACCCATAGATTATAAATTACTGTTGCATTAGACTCGCTGAAAGTTTGGGGAGGTCTGGTTGTGCCTATTCTTCTCTGCCCAGGCTGGCCTCAGTCTGTACATCAGGCACCAGGGAGCCATCAGAACAGCTTAGCCTCTTCCTTCTTCATGGGCATGGTGAGCCTGGGCATGGCAGGCAGCAGTGACCCGAGGAGGTAATCTCTGAGTTGGCTGCTCTTCCCTGAACCTCCCTGACATGGCAGATCGCTCTCTGAGGGTGAGGGGACAATCAAGTGAGTCATTCCACAAGTTTTACAGGTGCTAGGCCCACTGCTCATCTTGAGTTCTAAATGCCAGAGAAACAGAAATGACAATGTCTGCTCTCAATCACCAACCAGGAGCATTTAAAGCTCTCATTTCAGCCATGACTGTGAGATACAGTGAACCCTTATTCTGGTATCAAGTGGAAAGTTTAAATCCACTCATTTCATTCTATTCTCAGCTCAGAAATACAGAATATTAACTTTCCAAGAGGCCTGGCTTGGAAGAGGCTACTGAAAAGCAGCAACAAGAGAAAAGCACATCAGCTTTCCTGATTTTTCAGGCTTTATTTTAAAAGCAACTGAAAGTGGGCCTGATGGTGCTTCTTATTAACAACTTCTCTGACACATCCTTGGCTGTGTGGGAATGTGGTCTGCTCAACGAGGCTTTGGATTTGGGGGAGGAAGGAAGTGCGAGGACGAGCCACCTGAGAGAGTCAAACTTTATGCTTCCAATGGCTTACTTTATGGTCATCAATAGTTATGAATTCCCACTTTCTCTTTTACTTCCAGATAAAGACCTTAAATCATTGGGACTTAACTTTTAAAGTCTGCCAGTGTGAGATGCCAAACTCAGTGGCTGTCTCTTTGTCCCTCTCCCATCAGGACATTCTGAGGCCAGCCCTAGCTGCTCAGATTCTGAGCGGACTCCTGTGTTGTAGCAGAACTTTGGGACAGGCTCCCTCATACTTGCCATAAACACTTGAAGAAATTATTCCTAAGATATTTGGCAACTACCTCTCATCTTGAAGAAAGAAGAACACAGTCAACAAAACATGCCATTAGGAGTTTGTGGTCACTCAAAGTAACTTTCTTGGACAGGAAAACTCATGTTAGTGAAAAGAGTTGCCTTAGCAACTAAAATGAGGGAAAATTAAAGAAGATTAGTGTACTCAGAGCCAGGGAGAAAAAGAAATGTCTTTGTAACAAATATTAAAAATATATGTCACCTCCTTCCCCTTTCCTTCCCACACCACCCCAACAATTCTCTGCTTGCGCAAACTTGAATCAGGCTTTTCCGAATATTCTTCCCAATTAGGCCTCAACTTTTGAGGTTCAGTGTCTGTCTTTGCAATCAATGCCCAATAATAGCAAGAATCCTGCAAAGTTGTTTTAGCCAGAATCCCCCATCCTCAATATCTGATCACCCCTGATATCTGATCGGGTTCTTCAACCTTCACCATCTCCCAGGTGGGATTTAATCTGCCATCAGCAAAAAACTGTTAGGCTGGTTTAGCCAAAATCTCCCCTTAACCTTGATGTGTCCTCTTAGTAATTTTCCATCCATTGACCACCATCACTCCTTAGCTATAAGTCCCCTTTCCTGGTTGTATTCCGAGTTGAGCTCAACTTCTCTCCCCTTCTGCAAAACCCCACTGTAGCAGTCTCCTAGATCCAGCCTTACCATTTTTAAACAAGTGTCATAAATAGCATTTTCTTTAACATCCCCTCCCCTCCAAATTCTAAGGACAACAGGAGATGTGCTTTGCAAATGTGTTCGAAACATGGTAAAGCTGGTAAGTCCTTCTTGCCAGTAAAGCACTTCTCATAGAAGCACAATTCATTCCAGAATATTAAATTGCACTGAGCATGTGATTAGACATATGGTGACACAGAAGACATACAGTAATTGAAGAGGCAGGTCAAGAAAAGAATGTTTTAACCTATTGCTACATGGAGATGACAGACCATGTTGAATAGAGTTGCTAAAAAGAAAGGAATCACAATGACTTCCATGGACTTTTCCTTGGATATATGCATTTCCACTTAAGTAATTCAGCATTTAAAAATGCTTTTCTTCACACTAGCTGTGTGATATGTCATTCCCTTCCTACTTTGTCTTCTTATATAGCTTACATTTAGACCTCAAAGATATATACCATTCCCACTGGCTCTTGGGGCCAATTTTGGCTCTATCCCTTTTTATTGTGTCTAAGCAAAGTAGAGCAAAATACGAGAACCACTGCTGCCTTCTAGAAAATTTTGCAGTGAGTGCAGGGTTGGCCTCAGAAAACTGCAGTCCCAAAGACTTAGCATGTGACCACCCTACAAGGGGCTGGGATGGAGTGGTGCGGATCAGACATTGAGACAGACTTGGAAGTGCAAGAGATTCATCAGGGGACATGCCTGGAAAGAGAAAGGGGAGAGAAAGCAGGAGGAGGAAGGAGAGCCATCAAAGCATCAGGCAGGACTAAAACCTGTGAAAGGAGAGCAGGGAAGAAGCAGGATCGGGTAGGAAGGGTCTCAGGCTGCAGTACATCTCCACCAGGTAGAGATGGGTGCCCCAGAGCAAGGCCTGTTGACCAGAGGAGCCTCATGTGGGGCAGGGAAGGATCAGCTCCAATAGCTCTGACATGGTGCTCACTTTCCAGGTGCTGAAGAAGCTGTGGCTGGAGGCAGTCCACTAACCATACTCTACTGGCAGGTTTCTCTTGGAAGATTTAAGTGCCACACCTCCATGGCTGCTAACCCTTCTCCAGATCACCAAAAAGGACCTCCAGGTCCAGTTCCTCAGTACTCTTCAAATTCCTTAGAGATTAGGGACCATTTAAATAACAATAAATTTGAGTCCAAGATATATAACCAAGGACTTGCTAGATCACTGTACCTATTGAGAGATAAATGAATATCTTGCTAGGGATATAGCAGCAAATAAAAACAAAGTCTTGACTCTCATGTCTTATATTCTAGAAACGGATTTTGACAAGGAACAGAAAACAAGTAATACATCATAAATTGATCAATGTGAATATGAACATCTAAAAAGGTAAGGAGAATATGTTGGTGGATATGTGTACACACAGGTTTTTTTAGGTGAGATTATCATGAAGGCCTCTTGGATGAAGTGACTTTGAGCAGAACAGGATGAGCTGAGGCAATGAACCATGAGAACTGAGGGTATGTGGGGGAAAGCAGTCCAGGGAGGAACTGCAAGTGCAAAGGCTCTGAGGTTGGAGTGTGTCCGGTATTTTCAGGGAACACTCATAGGGAAGTGAAGTGAAAGGTCACGTAGGGACTTGTAAGGGGCGGGGACGGGGGGGGGGGGGGGGGACTTGAAAAGAGATAGGAAGCCACTGAAGGTTTAATCCAGAAAAAAAAATCCACCTCACTTATCCCCCACAATGGCCCTGCAAGGTAGGTATTGTCACTCCAATTTTTCAGACAAGAAGGTTTTGCCTTGTGTTTCATTTAAGACTGGTTCATGATTCCATCTCTTGAGTAGCAAAGACAAAACTAAACCAATTTTGGCTTAACCCCAAACCCGTGCCCTTAACCAACTATGTGTATTTCAAACTCTTCCAGTAAGAGCTCTCTGGAATAGATTTTACTCTAAATACCACTTAGCACAAAACCCCTTTCTTTATTTGCAAACAATATCCTGGCAACTTGACTTTGGTGAGAAAAAATGAGGCTCCTTTTTATATCTCCCAAAGTTTAGAGAACCACTCGCCCTTTTAGGTACTTGAGAGAGAAAAAAACCCCACAGCAGAAGAGCAGTGGAGATGCCTGCAAGACAGTCCTTAGGGCAACGCTCTAGTAGAAAGAGTATGTCATCCTCGATACCTTGGCAACTATACTGGCTCAGGCCATGCACCTCATTCCATGTTTTGGACAAGGCACCATTTCAGAGCAATTTCTTACTATTTATGGTGTTCGGAGCAAGCGGTTCAAAAACCATGTGCTTCTTATTAATTTATCAGAATCAATATTAAGCATTAAAAAAACAGGCTTCGCTGCTGAGAATATTTTATATGTTTTTCCATTGACTGAAAGAATATTATGTTCCTTTCACATAGTACATTTTACTTATTCTTTTAAAAATAGAGACTAAAAAAATACTGGTTAATATGTTTCTATCCTTAAAGGCTGATTTTTATTGATCAAAAAGTAGAGGTCTTAGTGTTCTTAGGGACACTTATTTGCTTATGGATACTTATGGGAAAAATAGGTGAAAAATAAATTTTTTCCATCCTCATTTCACTAAGACAATCAAATTAAGAACACCTGAATGTAATAGCATACTAATTATGGTCTAAAACAGATAAAGCAAGTGAGTGACTAAAAGATCTAACCAGGTCTTTAAACAGCTCTTGCTTCCATTACTAAACTCTAGAAAAAATATTAAAATTATATATAGGTATATTTTCCACATCCTATATATTTTCAAAAAAAAGTTTCTTTGTGTAGGGGAGGAAAATTTTTTCCTTGACCCTCTTAGGGTCCCTGGTTGGGTCTAAAAATTAAACCGACAAACACAGATTAGCAAAAAACAAAACAAAACAAAACAAACTTATTAAAAGTTTTTCTTAACACAGAAGCCCTCCTAAGGAAAGAAACAGACCTGAGTATTTTATGCAACATTTGATGAAGAGTGGACAGTGAAGAAATATGACAGGGCAAGGAGTATGAGGTAAGTGCGGCAAACTAAGGGAGACTGCAAGAACTATTTGTTCAGATTCTTCATGGGTGCTTTTGTCTTCAGAGCGAAGGATGCTTTTTCCTCTAGGTATGGGAGGGCATCTCTCAAATGAGGGTTTTATGACCTGTTTCAGGGAAGAAGGGCAGGGGGAAGGTCAGCATGACCTTCCTGCTTTTGCTGTTTTCTTAGTCACCTTCAGCTTATAATATGCAATATGCCAACGTACCATATTTTGGGGTCCTGTGACCTGAACGCCATCATTTGGACATGGTAGCCATTCTGAGTCATAATCACATAATAGCTGTGATTCGTCATGTATGTTCTCTTTATCACTACATCAGTTCTGGAATCTGGCTCCACTGATTACTATATCTTGGAGAGTTGGCAATTCCTTAACTGATTTAAACTTCTCTTTCCTCATCTGTATAATGTGGAAATTATCTCATTTAATCCTTGCAATCACCTGAGGATTTAAAGGGATTATTGATGTTAAGTGTTTAGCACGGTGCCTGGCACATTAAGAATAAGTAAAGATCTCTTTAAAATCTAGTATGTTTGACTCCTCTGGAAAAAGAAAAGTCTCTTATTGATCAGTTCTTTCCCCCTGTTATCTGTATTGCCTGTTTGGGGGAGATTTAAAAACTTGAAATGGATTTTGTTATTTTTCCTTCTCAGGAATCCTAAAACTCCTTACCTTGCTCTATGCCTAATGGTTCTCAAGCTGTATCATCAGAATCACACAGAGGCCCTAAACACAGGGACTGCTGGAGCCCACCGCCAGAGTTTCCCTTCAGTGGGGCTGGGGCGGGGCCTGATAACTGCATGTCTAACAAGGTCTCAAGTGCTGCTGATGCTGCTGGTTGGGACCACACTGAGAACCACTGCAGACCGCCTAGTACGAATCTTTCTGCTTAGCCTGTGACCAGCCACGGATTCAACCATTTTAAGTCCTGATTTTGCAATCTGAAAAATAAGGCTAAGAAGATGTACCTAACAATAGAGTTCATATGAGGCTTTAAAGAAACAATATTTGTATGGCATTTGCACAGTAACCATTTGCACAGCGCCTAGTCGTGCTCATAGTGGCAGATATTTCTATTGTAAGCGCTACAAAGCACCCTCTCAAAAAACAACCCAAACAAGTAACAACAAAAAATATTTCCTCATAATTTTTAGGAAGAGGGAATTCACTCCCATGAGGTTGAGGTTAAAGAAATGCAATTTTATTACTCCAGAAGGGACTGCAAAAGTGATTCACTTTAAAATATGCTGCATATAGCATTGGACTGCTCATTTTTTCACACTTGAATGAATTCTATTAATTTACTAGCTAGATCACATGCATCAGCAGAGTACATTCCCAAAGAAAATGCGTAGACAGACGAAGCCAGGATGTCCTTTGGGTCTCTTCACCATGAGCCTGAGATCGGCCAGGCTGCACTCCAGCAACCCTAAGTAAAAGGATGCCCCAACCACTGTGCTCCTGTGCACCCGCAGCCACAGACATGGCTTGAAGGAGTTAATGTTGAGCATTTTCCTATTTACTCTTCAGGTTGAAAAGAAGCCATAGGGAACCAGCACTGTCATGTTAGCCATTGAATTCTAACTCAATTCTTTAGCATAGCACAGTAATATTTCAGAGATTTACATTGCTCCTTAGCTAGTTCCTTATATTTTAATTTGTTTTATTGACTCATTATATATATACACACCTTATTTCTGCTTTGTGTTGTATTGTTTTGTTCCCTCAAGCTTCTTTGGAACCTAAAGCCACCCCAGATTTCCTTCTCTAGTGGCCTAGTGGATGCACCTCACGTCTCATCATGAATAAGCAGTCCTTCCTGTGCCCTTGAATAGCATCAGTCTCAAGTATTAGAGTTTTCTATAAGACTGACTCAGACACTATTTCATGGGTGAAATGCTTCGATTCCTCCAAGGAATAGAGTTATCTTCTACCCTTGTGAAGAAATGAGGAAAACAAACTCAAAGAAACTTCACAGAGGGCAAAAACATCAAAATGAGAAGATAAGCAGAGACACATTGAAGTGGAGCATCTTAGAAAAGAAAAGAAAGACAAGAGTGATGGCTTATGCAGCAAAAGCTGATACAATTTTAAAGAAAGGGGAAAAAAGGAGGATGACTAAACTAAATATACAATCATACATTTGTAAGAGAAAATAATGAACTGGAAGTAATTACCTGAATCTGAAAGTATCATCATCACCATCAAAACTAATTTGTTATTCATTTTTGTGTAACATTATTTGTCTTTTAAGGTAGATGTGTGCAAACTATGGCCTGTAGGTCAAATCCAATTGGCACCCGTTTTTGAAATTTTTACTAGAATACAGCCCCTTCATTCATTTATGGATTGTCTATGTTCTGTGGCTCCTTTTGTGCTACAGAGATAAAGTTAAGTGAAAGAGACTATGTAGCTCACAAAGATTGGTCTTTTACAAAAAAGTATATTGACCCTTGTTCTAAGCCTTTTCAACATGAGATGATCAATGACATAAAAAGAGCCTAAGACAACTGTGATTGATTGCAAAGAGGGCCACAATCCTCCATCCCTTCTGTACCTATAACCCTTGCAATGTGACTTTGCAGCTCCTCCCACCAAGAAGTGGAGTACATGCCTCTACTCCTTGAGCCTGGTTGGCTTTGTGACCTGCTTTGGCCTACAAAATGCAGCAGTAGCTTGGGCTTACCGAAGAGAATAAACCCAGCCTGCTTTCAGAGGATGACAGACAAGGTGGGGTGGAGATGAGACCATCCTGCTAAGGCTATCCTAACTCAGCCTCCAGTCAGCCCAGCAAACACTTGAGCCCAGCTGAGTCCAGCCCATATTGCTGACTCACATAAATGGTTTCTGTCTTGAACCACTGAAGGGGATTAGACTATACCACCCAAAGTATGCCACTTTGGCATATGAATTATTTGAAGCTAAAGGCAACTGAGAATCAACAGATACAGAAAGAAATCTTTTCAGAGCTTCCCTTATGTGAGTAAAGCAGAAACTTCTGAGACATGAGGATGTCCATAAATTCCCTTTCTAGGAGTTGTATAGCCATGCAGAAGGCTGAATTCAGCTCCAAGATGAATCTACTCTACTTAGCACCCTATGGTGCATGTATCATCTAACACATGTTTCCACTTCTCCAATCAAGGCACAGCTTTCTTTGCATCAAGGGCAGAGGCTCTTCTTTCTCCAGCTCACCCTCAGAGGGGCTGATGGTGATGGAGGGGCTGATTTGAAATCACTCTTCTAAGGAGTAAAGGAGAAAATGTGCTCTAGGAAGCTCTGTAGCAAGAACCCAGGTTATCCTGGACATCTATTAATCTGCCCCTCACTCTGAGTTAAGGCATGGGATGAAAATTGGGAGAAATTAAAAGCCTTTTACTGGCAGAATCTTTAGGATTATGATTATTAGTGCTAAGAGTTGACTGATAATAGGTTTTCAAAAGTGGTGAGATATTGACTGAACATTTTACAGAACAGACATGGTCTCAACTGTGATGAAATATTTGCTCTGAAGAGGTATCCTCACTGGGTGCCTCATACACTCCTACTGGGAGCCTCTGGCACAGACATATTGTCCCTATTTGAGGTGAGAAGGACGCTCTCTCAGACAGGTGAAAGGACTAGCTCAAGATCATAATTTGCAAATGTCAGGGTCAAGGCTGCAAACAAAGTCTTTTAGTTTCAAATCAACTTACTTTCTGGAACTTTAAAAATGATACAGACCATTCTTTAACTGCCTAATTCTTGGATGACAATGAACTCTAGGCTTTCGGGGTTTGAGAGTATTGATAACATTGTCAGTACTGTTGGTTTAAAGGCTGGCCTGAGTGTTTTTGTTAAACCCTGGTTGATGCTACCTCTTGCAACTTTGGATTGTTTCAGCATTCAGACCAACTGATTAAGTACCCAGGTGCCTAGTCACAGCTTTTCATATTGAGTGAGGAAGAGTCACATGGCTATGATGATAAGAAAGGTAACCAAAGGCAAATGAATGAGAAATCAGATAATCCTTAGGTGAAAAAATACTCTCATACCCACCCACTGTAACATCTGCTCTTTTCTAGCACTGAGATGTCAAGAAAGTTGTCTATGGAGCTAGAGTCAGTAAGAGGAAGGAATATGACTCCAGCTCACCTTCTTTAACTTTCTGGTGTCTCCAACCACATTCTCACTTCTGCATGCACTTGGCCCACAACCCCAGAAACGGTTCTCCACATAGCTACCAACACAACTGCCTCCAGATGTAAATTAGATCATGTCAGTCCCGGTTGGGAAGTCGCTTCCCATAAAAATCAGAAAGATCCAAACTCCTTGTTCTGGTTCTACACCACTGATTCTCACACTTGAGTGTGCACAGGAGTTCTTTGAAGGGCTTATTCAACATATTGCTGGGCCCAGCTGCAGAGCTTCTGATCCATCTCTGAGAATTTGCATTTCTAATAAAGTTCCAAGTGATGCTGGCTTGGGGAGCACACTTTGAGAACTGCTGCTCTATATGATGAGGCGTCTGCCTACACAGAGTTCTGTTCTTATCATGCACCCACACACAATGCCCACTACAACCAGCATGCCAACAGTGGCCCTGGGAGAGGAGGACTGAGAAAGGAGGAACATGCATCCATTGTTCATCCTTTTGGTAATTTAGTATGTTTTTCAATTCCCTTTTTGCTCATTTTAAACTAAATCTTATGTGATTTCTTTTTGTAAAATATGTTTTTATGGATTTTTTTTAAGAAAGAGAGGGGAAGGGAGAGGGAGAGAGAGAAACATAAATGAGAAACATCAATTGGCTGCCTCCTGCACAATTCCTACTGGGGATCAAGCCTGAAACCCAAGCATGTGCCCTGACCAGGAATCAAACCAGCAACCTCTTGGTGTATTAGATAATGCTCAACCAAGTGAGCCACACTGGCTGGGAAATCTCCCTTGATTTCTATTACATGCAAAATGTTTGTTCATTACTACAGAAAACATGACGATAAACACCATTCTTTCAGGAAGAGGATGCACATAGTGCATCCGTCAATGTACTTCTTCTCTGGCATTCCCTTGTTGGTTTTGTAATTGGCAATTTTTCTGTCTGAATAATAAACAAAAGCCTCTATTTCATGCACCATCAACTGTATCAACATTACCTCCCACTGAGAAAATCAACCCTCTGCTTTTTCCTCCAGTCTCTAATCCCTCATATTGTCCAACATCTGTCTGCACCCTTACTTTACACAAAATTAATAACTTCTTTATTCTCTTTTGACAACAACAATTAAATGCTTTGCCAACTTTTAGGTTGATTCTAAAAGTTGAAAGACAAACATTATCATCATGATTATTACCATTATGATGACTATGTAAGTATCTTTCTCTGTAAATACAAGTAATGTGCTACAACTCCACTTTCTACTCTTTGAGCCCAATATCCTGACCCTGTCAATACAATTCAGTTTAAGTTACCCAAAACTTGGGAACAAGACAGGCAGCTGGCTGTATATTCTTTCAAGGTCATACAAGAGTACTATCTAGAGACCAGCCCAAGAATGACTTCTTCCTATGATAATACACCTATTTGGCTTACTATTTACCATTGTTTGGCCCAGCTTCTTTGAAGTCAGGTAGATAAGTGGCAGCATTTTTTGTTCTATAGTGATGCATGGGATTTGCATCTGGTAGAAGAGATAACCCCAGAGGTTACAACTTGCTGGCCCCTTAGAGCAATGACCAGTTTGGGATCCAGTTCATAATACTTGTTTGCTCTCCTTTCCTGACTATATTCAAACTCTGTTCCTCCAACGCGCTTAGAACTAACTCGATCATCATGCTGCTGTCCTCACTGCAGAGTTAAATACATCTTTAAGTCAAAATACTTTCTCTGAGGGTTGTGTTTTTCGTCTTTTGCAGATTATGTTTGAGAATTCCTTGCTTCACTGATGAGCAGCCGGGGTGTGTAGGCTGCTGGGGCCTTTTGGAGCTTCACCACATGGAGCCAAACTGCTCTGAGATTTCAAAACCACCTTGGAAATTCGGCCTGTCCACTAGCCTGGCTTTAGGTGTGTACTGATCCTGCACTTTGATCCTGTCTTTGACAACTGCCATAACTGTTGCTGTTTTCCTGGTGGCAGTTGTATGCATCGACTGGCCCATTTATGTCCATGTTGGAGAGGGGGGTGGTGGGTGGGAGGAGCTAAAAGTCAAGTCTCTACCAGAAAAAGGTACTCCATCTGGGCAGCTTGCTCAGATGCATTAAAGTCCCATGGGTGAGAAAAACGGGTGGCCCAAGATGGGATCTATGATGTGGGGACGGTGGGGCCAGTGATGGCCCAAGTGAATCATCTATAAAACATAAAAATCTCTGGTCCAGCTGCCACTAAGAAATGACTAATGGAATTGTAGTTGAAATTTCAGTTCAACTAAGTGAACTGAAAACTGTTTCTTTGGTGGGGGTGGGAGTGGGAGGATAGTATTTACAAATCTGGTTGTACAGTAGCTTGAGATTATTGTCTAGAACTGTGCTGTCCAATTAGATAGCCACCAGGCACAGGGAAGTGTCAATTGAAATTAAACAAAACGAAGAACTCAATGCCTCAGTCCCACTAGCCACATTTCAAGTGCTGAACAGCCACACTGGTAACGGGCAGCACAAATACAGACCACATCCATCACTAAGTTCTTACAGTGATCACTGTTCTCTAGGACAGCAGCATTCTTAAAGATACAGTTCTTTTAAATTTTGCCCTTCAAAGTTATACAAAAGGGAAGGAGGTCTCAGGAATCTGGATGGGAGAATTTGAGGTAAAAAAGGAGCCAAACTGCTCAGCATGACAAGGGACTAGAATTTTCCATCTTTTGTCTTTGGCTTGAAAGGGAGAGTTGTTTTGTTTTTAATATTTGAAAAGTGGCATACGGGAAAAATGAAAAGGGTAAATTGGAAAAGGACTCTGGGAGAGAGATTAAAAAAGAAAAGAAAACAGGAACATACCTCTTGCTGGGGGAGTGGGGCAAAAGACGACAGAAAATAAGACACACTTTGGCAGGGCTGACTAATGATTTTATTCAGCATAATCTCAGACATTTCATCTGAACGTGTCCTGGTGTGTGTTGCTACCACCCAATGTCCTTGTTCCTGGGACACGATGATATAATGGGTTTAGGAAGAGAAACAAACTAGAACTTGGAACACAGAGGTAAAAAGGCACTGAGGATATGACTAATCACTAAGATTGTAAGCACCCAGGAATTCTGGGAAGGACTGGGAAGTCCCTGAGTAGCCAGGGGCAGGGGTCTTCAGCCCTTTACTATGGATATAAAAGGAAAGTCAGGAGAACAGTTGAGTTAGAGGCATTTGGGTTGCATGTGCTTTAGAAAGTACTGCTGTTTCTGTTCTCTGCAATAGAAAAACCTCTATTTAAAAGATTTTATAACAGGCATCGCTTAGAAACAAAATGTATTTGCATTTAAGTAACTTCCAAGTCAAGCAATGTGGATTAAAAAAAAATTAGAAGTGGCATGGGAATACAATTAGAGGCTATAATGCAAGCTATATTCTGCAGTTTCCAAAATTTTGGGCTACTTCAAAAAAATACCCCAGTAATGCAGAAATAATAAAATAATGCTTAAATACAGTTGCACTGATCACATTTATTCATTTATTGACTAGATAATATATAATTTTAAAACCATGGGTAGTATTTTTTTTCTGACCTTGTGAGCGCTCACCCACCTCTCTGCCCTCTTTAAACTAATCAGTGGAACATCATTTCATATTTATCTGATCCTTCAGGCCATCGTGAGAGTTGTCATACGATGTTGAACCCACTTATGTCCCTTCACATAAGTGGTCCTTTTGCTATAACACTTTAAGAAGCTGAGGTTGTGTTTTCTCTAATTCTTGTTCCTCCCATTTGCTGTCAGCTGTCATTTCTCACTGCCATCCATGTAAAACTTGTAAAAACAAACCTTCTATGCTTATATTTGATGCCTTGAATATTTTAATGGCCATGGCTCCAAAAAACTGGAAATAAAAAAATAAATGGCTGTAGTCCACTTGAAATACTACTGGGTTTTCTGGTTTCATATCCTATCTACTAAAAGAGAAACATGGTAATTAGCCATAACTTCGCTACCCTTCCCATTGGCTAATCAGGGTGATATGCAAATTAACTGCCAACCAAGATGGCAGCCGGCAGCCAGGCAACTGATGCGAACAGGAGGCTTGCTTGCTCCAGTGACGGAGGAAGCCAAGGTTCCCCGCCTGCCACTGCTGGGCTCTGAGCTGCTCTCTAAGAAACATTGTTACAAATATAGAAGCTAAACAAAACCCCAGAAATCTGCTTTCAGTCAGCCGGGATCTCAGAGCTGGAGTCGCAACAAAGTTTCAAATACAGAAGGTAAACAAAGCCCAGAAACCTGCTTTCAGCAGCCGAGGTCTCACAGCTAAATCCAGCTCTCAGCACCAGTGACAGCCATAGAAGGTAAATAAATCCCAGAATAAAAAAAAAAAAGAAAAAAGGAGAGGTTGGGAGCTTCAGTCACCCGCCAGCCTGAAAATGGCCCTCAGCCCCTCACCCAGACTGGCCAGGCACCCCAGTGGGGACCCCCACCCTGAAGGGGATGTGACCAGCTGCAAACAGCCATCATCCCCTCATCCAGGCTGGCCAGGCACCCCAGTGGGGACCCCCACCCTGAAGGGGGTGTGACCAGCTGCAAACAGCCATCATCCCCTCACCCAGACTGGCCAGGCACCCCAGTGGGGACCCCCACCCTGAAGGGGGTGTGACCAGCTGCAAACAGCCATCATCCCCTCACCCAGGCTGGCCAGGCACCCAAGCGGGACCCCCACCCTGATCCAGGACAGCCTTCAGGGCAAACCAGCCGGCCCCTACCTGTGCACCAGGCCTCTATCCTATATAGTAAAAGGGTAATATGCCTCCCAGCACTGGGATCAGCGGAGCCGCAAGGCCTCCTGAACCCAGGATCAGCAGAGCCGCGAGGCCTCCCAGCACCAGGATCAGCGGAGCAGCGAGGCCTCACTGCCCCTGTGTCAAGCGAAGCCGCGAGGCCTCTCGGCACCGGGATCAGCGGAGCAGCAAGGCCTCCTAGCACTGGGATCAGCGGAGCCACGAGGCCTCCTGGCCCCTGGAGCAGCATGACGGGGGCAGCGCCCAAACCCCCTGATTGCCCTGCGGCTCTGTGTGTGACAGGGGGTGGGCCCACAACACCCCCATGGGCCCTGCTCTGTGTGTGATGGGGTGGAGCTGCAACCTCCCCATCGGCCCTGCCATGAGTGTGACAGGGAGGAGTGCCCCAACCCCCTGATTGGCCCTGCTCTGTGGGTGACAGGGGGCGGTGCCCCAACCTCCCCATCGACCCTGCCTTGAGTGTGACAGGGGGCAGCGCCCCAACACCCCAATCTGCCCTACCCTGAGCGTGACTGAGGGTGGCATCGCAACCCCCTGATCGGCCCTGCTCTGTGAGTGACAGGGGGGAGCTCCCCAACCCCCTGATCGGCCCTGCTCTGTGTGTGACAGGGTACGGAGCCCCAACCCCCCTGATGGGCCCTGCTCTGTGCGTGACAGAGAGCAGTGCCCCAACCCCCTGATCGGCCGGCTCTGTATGTGACAGGGGTGGCACCACAACCCCCTGATCTGCCCTGCTCTGTGCATGACAGGGGGCAGGGCCCCAACACCCCAATTGGCCCTGCTCTGAGCCCGACCACGAGCTGTGGGGCAGGCACCTAGGGATTGGGCCTGCCCTCTGCCACCTGAGAGTGGGCCTAAGCCAGCAGGTCGTTATCTCCCGAGGGGTCCCAGACTGTGAGAGGGCACAAGTGGGGCTGAGGGACACCCCCCACCCCTGCCAGTGCACAAATTTTTGTGCACCGGGTCTCTAGTCCTATATAATAAAAGGCTAATATGCAAATTTACTTAATAGTGGAATGACCAGTTGCTATGATGCGCTCTGACCACCGGAGGGCATACACTCAATGTAGGAGCTGCCCCCTGGTGGTCAGTGCGCTCCCACAGGGGAAGTGCAGCTCAGCCAGAAGCCCTGAGCCAGCCTCTCCCACCTCCGCAGCAGTGCTAAGGATGTCTGACTGCCATCTTAAGCCGTCTGCCATCTTAAGCCGTCAGTTGGACATCCCCCAAGGGCTCCTGGACTGCGAAAGTGTGTAGGTCAGGCTGAGGGAACCCCACTGACCCCCGAGTGCACAAATTTCGTGCACTGGGCCTCCAGTGTTGTTATAAAGGGACATATTTACTTTATGAAGTTTACATTTTTTGTTTAAAATCCTAGTAAAATAGCACTTAAGAAAGTTGAAAGCTTAGCTAGATGTATTTAATACTTATTCATGATTTTTTGCTGCTAGCTTTACCTCATTTTCAGAGGAACCTGGAAAAAAAGCAAATGCCTTTTGAAGAGCAAATAATCAGTATTTTCCAAATGTGAGCAAGTTGTGAAGGATTAATAATCAAAGAAAATCATCACAAGAAATTTAAAAAAAAATGATTCCATGATGACAAACTTCCAGTTCATCAAATCACATTTTGCTTTACCAAAAGAGCACATTTTCCTCTAATATGTTTCTGCTTATCTGATAGCAGTAGAGATGCTCAAGCAGTGATTGTATTTTCACTCTAAAATGACCTGCACTGAGTAACTGGAAGTCACGTAGTATTTTTTAGTTATCCTATAGTTTTCCAGAGCCTAGGAAACTGCCTTAGAAACTGCAAATCTTTGGAGACACTCTAGCAGATTCAGGGAGAGATGTCTCTCACCAGCTCATAATGAAGGGCAATGGACATCATCTTGGTGACACTGGTCCCCAATGCACACCTGGCTTACCTGGGAGAAAGATTTACAGATGCATCTAAGCTAGTCCTTGGCCCTCTTTGCCAAGTTGTGTAAAGTGGATAAAAGCAGTCAACTGCAATAAGCTTACTTTGTATTAGATTTGAACACTTGTTGATACTAATAATTTTTTACTTCAAAAATAAAAGTGTCAGTCAGATGGTTTACCTTAATATTTTGAATCTGTTGAGGTACAGATCCCCACCCGGTCTCAAGGATTACCAAGTCCTCTCACCATTTCAATTATCAAGAAAAATAAACAAGTAAACCAGACTGAGTTGGAATCAATTGTATCTAAAATCCCTTTGAATAGTAGACATCTACAGTGAATTTAGCAGTTGTAGGCATTCTGCTAGTCCCGGGAGAGAGATAAGTAAAACATGGACTTTGACCTCAAGAAAATCAGAATATTGTAGGAGAGACAAAATCATTAAACACAAATGCAGTATTACATGTGCAAGGGGAGGTTAGTAGTAGCACAAAGGAGTTATCCATTCTGATTGAATGTGTCAAGGAAGATATTAAAGAGATGGAGAATTCTCATCTGGGTTCTGAAAGATAAGTAGGAGTTCATTAGTAAAACAAAAAGGAAAAAGTTTATTTCAGAAAGAGAGAGCAGCAAATACAAACCATGTAATAGAATAGTTTATTGGGAGAATTGTAAGTGTATTTTTATGGCTAAAGCAGAGAGTGTGTGTAGGAAATTGGTAGGATATGAAGCTGTATGGAAAGCCTTATATTTCATTCTGACCAGTTTCCTTTATCCTACAATAGAGTTTCATGATAGATATTTTCAAAAGATTATTCTATAATCACAACTATGAAAAGGGGGGAGGGGGGAGAGTAAAGGAAAAATTCCAAAGAATTAACGATGGTTATATCCACGTGGTGTAATACTATTTTCTGTTTCTTCCTATACTAGTAGAAGAATGTAATTAGCTGTCCTTTCTGAGAAACAGTAAAGTTTCAGTTATACAAAGAGTTGTCACTCAACATTTTAATTCAATACAAGGAATAGTCCATCCTTTGCCTTCTCAATTGTGTTTACTTACAAAGCAACTGTGGTATAAATATAGAGAGTATTATGAAACACATTTTGGAAAAACCAAGTCAATAAGTACTGAGTCACATCAGCCCACAGACTTTAAGCAAAGGCCTGACAATCTGAACCTCTGGGAGGGCCACCACCTAACTTTCAATTGATTTTTAAAGGAACCAACTCTGACTATAAATAAAGTCTTCAGACATTTTCCATTTCACTTGACCTTAAAGGCAACACAGTTTCACCACATGCCCTTCTCCAATTCACCTCAGATTCAAGTACAATCTAAGAAAAACAAGGCATTTATAAGGCCAATGAGGCTTCAACTACCTCCTCAACCTTCTGAACAGATGGGTGGTCCCAAGACCCTGCTCCATAAAAAGCCTGCAGCCACTCGCCACCTTGCAGGAACAGTAAGTGGCAGAAGCAGAGGCAGGCAAGGCTTCGGTCCAACTGTTCTACGTAAATGAAACCAGCAGAACAAATGATGAGCACAAAGTCCAATCACTATTACATTTATAACAAATAGAACGTTTTATGTGGAAAGCCTGCCAAAAGCACTTCCTTATGCAAAGACTGTTACTACATGAAAGCCATCTGTAAATCCAAGATAATAATAGCAACAACCTTATAAGGTTGTTGTGAGGAATTAAACAATATACATAAATGTTTTAGAAGGCTGTCTGGCACACAGTGAGTTCTCAATAATTTATAGCATCATTATCATCACACCTGGCACATGGCAAGTGCTCAATAAATACAGTATCATTATCATTATTATATCTCATAACTTGCCTCTTTCCAACTATTCCAACTTATAAATCTCAAAGATGCTCTTACTTTGTCAGAGACTATTTACTCAATACTGTAATTAAAATGAAATAATTATAAGAATGATTTGGTAGGAAAGATTAATAACCCCTCTTTACCTCTTCATATCTGTCAAAAATTGCTCCTTCTTGCATAAAGGAAGGAACTTCCTTCTGCCAGTTAAATTCATAAGGTTTGGCCATGATTATATTCAAGACCTAAAAATAAAAAAAGAATATCTCATTAGTATACAAATTTAAAAACAAGTGAAGATCAAAGGTTAATCACTTTATATTTGTATGTTTGCAAAGCTTTCCTTCATATATGTGGAATAAGCCCATAAATTGTCTTTGTTCTTTCTTCTTCCCTACATCTGACCCAATTTCTCTTCTCTTTGTCTCTAAACCTGGATAAATAATATCATTAAGAAATACGAGAGTTGCCTGGCCAGCATGGCTCAACGGTTGAGTGTAGAACTATGAACCAGGAGGTCACGGTTCGATTCCCAGTCAGGGCACATGTCCAGGTTTCTGGCTCGATCCCCAGTGGGAAGCATACAGGAGGCAGCATGATTGATGGTTCCCTCTCATCATTGATGTTTCTCTCTCTCTCTCTCCTTCTCTCTTCCTCTCTGAAATCAATAAAAATACATTTTAAAAAAAGGAAGAAAGAAATACCGGAGGTAACCATTCGGAAGCTTCCCCTCTCTCTTCAGATCCTATAAAATAATAAGGTCACATTATCAGATGGCACCAGATAAGAGAAAAGAACCACACACCTGAACCTATATGCAGGATAGGGCTGCTGCAAAGACTACACTAGACCCTGAAGGTGCATGCATGGGCAGGAGGAGTCCACAGGATGATGGAGCACAGAAATCAGGTGGGAGTGGCTGGAATTTTCTATTGCCCTTGGTAAAGCCTCTCTCACTTTTTCCTCACTTGGGCAACTCAGGAACCAATAGAATGTCTGCTGTCTAGAAAAGATTGACATGACTTTGAAAGAGAGCCCAGGCATGGTTCAAGGTGGCTGCCTGCACCTACAAAAGCTGGGTGTTCCTTTTATCCACCTTTCTGAGCACCATGCACTGTGGTGTACATTTAATAGCTGCAAGCAGGACATCTACACTAATAAAAGAGAAACATGGTAATTAGCGTACAACCGCTACCCTTCCCATTGGCTAATCAGCATATCCTTATGCAAATTAACTGTCAGCCAAGATGGTGGCTGGCAGCCAGGCAGCTGGAAGCGAACATGAGGCTTGCTTGCTCCAGTGACTGCAGACTCCAACGTTCCCCGCCTGACTTGCCGGCCTCTGAGTTGCAACTCTAAGCAACTATGTACTATGTTGCAAATGTAGAAGCTAAACAAAACCCCAGAAATCAGCTTTCAGCCTGCCGGGATCTCAGAGCTGAAGTTATACATTGTTTCGATTATAGAACGGCAAACAAACCAGATACGAAGCCTCAGAGCTAGAGCCAGAGCTAAAGCTGGCCCAGAATAAAATAAAAAAAAAAAGAGAAAAAAAGGAGTGGTTGGGAGCTTCAGTCAACAATCGCCAGCCTGAAAGCAGCCCTCAGCCCCTCACCCAGACTGGCCAGGCACCCCAGTGGGGACCCCCCACCCTGAAGGGGGCGTGACCAGCTGCAAACAGCCATCATCCCCTCATCCAGGCTGGCCAGGCACCCCAGTGGGGACCCCCACCCTGATCCAGGACACCCTTCAGGGAAAACCAGCCGGCCCCCAGGCCTCTGTCCTATATAGTAAAAGGGTAATATGCCTCCCAGCACCGGGATCAGCGGAGCCGCGAGGCCTCTTGGCACCAGATCAGTGTGACAGGGGGCAGCGCACAAACCCCCTGATCGCCCTGCAGCTCTGTGTGTGACAGGGGGCAGGGCCACAACCTCCCTATCCACCCTGCTCTGTTCGTGACAGGGGAAGGCGCCCCAACCCCCTGATGGGCCCTGCTCTGTGTGTGATAGGGTAGAGCCATAACCTCCCCATCGGCCCTGCCCTGAGTGACAGTGGCGGTGCCCCAACCCCCTGATTGGCCCTGCTCTGTGGATGATAGAGGGCGGTGCCCCAACCCCCTGATCTGCCCTGCTCTGTGTGTGACAGAGGGCGGTGCCCTAACTCCCCTATCGGCCCTACTCTGTGCGTGACAGGGGGGAGCTCCCCAACCCCCTGATGGGCCCTGCTCTGTGCGTGACAGGGGGCAGCGCCCCAACCACCTGATTGGCCCTGCTCTGTGCATGACAGGGGGTGGCGCCGCAACCTCCCCATCGACCCTGCCTTGAGTGTGACAGGGGGCGGTGCCCCAACCCCCCAATTGGCCCCACCCTGAGCGTGACTGAGGGTGGCATCGCAACCTCCCAATCCGCCCTGCTCTGTGCGTGACAGGGGGCAGCACCCCAACTCCCCAATCAGCCCTGCTCTGAGCCCAACCAGGGGCTGCACCTAGAGATTAGGCCTGCCCTCTGCCACCCGGGAGCAGGCCTAAGCCAGCAGGTCGTTATCTCCTGAGGGGTCCCAGACTGCAAGAGGGCACAGGCCAGGCTGAGGGACCCCCCCCCCCCCCAGTGCACAAATTTTTGTGCACCGGGCCTCTAGTTTTAAATATAAAGGTGAGCACCCACCAAGAAGCATCAAATACTTAAGCAATGCCAAAGACCCAGGGCATACACACCAAAAACAGTTAGCAGAAGAACTTACCCATGGAAACAGAGTTAACAGAACAAATAGCTTTGGCTTAAGTATGGTTGATATCCTCTGAGGGAGGAGAGAGTACATTCTGTTCCCAAAACATAATTAACTATAACTTTTAGAAATTAAAAAAAAAAAGATGGTTGAGTTCAAACTTTTAATAGAGTTATAAAGAATTTTTTAAATTTAAAGAATTTTTGATGTAAAACTTTTTAAAGAATTATAAAGAATTTTTAAAATATGAATTATAAAGAGAATGAAGTTGAGTCAAAGAATTCTCAAGAAATGCAACACAAAAAGAAATAGAAAGCATGGCTGAAAAGTGTAGAGAAATGGAAAATGGAAACAGAAGGTTGAACAACCATATATTTTTATATCTCTATCTGTATCTGTATCTCTATCTATTCTTTCCTCTTTGTACCCCAGCTACCCCATACACATATAACAATCCCAAAATCCAATCATGATTAGGTCATAAAAGAAATGTCAGTATGTTTCAAAAGGCAGAAATTATAATCACCATACTTATTGACCCAAACTAGGCAAACTTATAAATTAATGACAGTAAATGCATAAAGTATGTACATATAGATAAAAACATAAATTTATACACATACTTCTAAATAATTCTTAAATTCAGCAGACTAGTCAAAGCAACAATTACTTAGTATAAACTTCCTAGAAACAAATGATGGGAACATTGTACATCAAAACCTAGATATGTAGCATACAACCAAAACATAGTAAAAGAATGATCAGTACAAATGAATTGTTTTCAGAATTATTTTTATATTTAAAAAATTGGCAAGTATTGGGAGAAAATGAGATAGAGAGAGATGGGGCAGAAGGATGATAATGAGGAAGTATACATAAATATTCACAGTGAAATGTGGGATGGAGTTACAAAGAGGAAAAGGTGAAAACAGTATGAGAATACTATGCATAACTTTAATCAAAATATTTGAAAACCTAAATAATGTGGAAGGTTTACAAAATTTAAAGAAAAAAAATGGCTCAGAAAATGAGCAGAATACTTAAACAGACCACAGACCTAGGAATCAATTGAAAAAAATAATAAAATATTAGGCCCCTACATTTTATAGGCAAGTTTTATCAAATCTTCAAGGAAAAGGTAAATCCTGTGTACCTACACTTTTTCCAGGACATAAAAACAAGTAAACCTAGTACCCCCTCATTCCACAAGCCCCATATCCAGATCCCAACAACGACACCCCAAGGGGGTTCATAAGAAACACACCAACCCTAGAGTTCATTATCACTTACAGAGAAAAAAATTCTAGCGAAAACATGAACAAATCTATTCCAGAGAGTTGTCAAAAGAATAATGTGAAATGCTTCAACACTGAAAAGAAATCGATGTGATTCACTTCCTAAAGAGCTTAAGGAGAAAAATCTAGTGTATATATATCCTGGCACACACTACAAGGTAAGGTACACCTGAATGTGAAAGGTCTCTAACACATCCCATTAAGTGAGAACAGGAAGCCACAGAATGATATGAAACATGAACAGTGTGATAACATTTACTTAAAAACACAGCTATAGAATGCTATGAAGAGTTTAATACCATTTATATAAACACAAACACACAAGACAAATGTTTATATTTCTCCAGGTATATACATATACATATAAGTAAATTATTTAAAAGTTTGGAAAGAACCTTCCCAATTTATGACCTGCTTAATTTGGGGGAGGAAATAAGGATTGGGGCTGGAAATCAAGGCATATTTACTGATATCTTCTGTGCTGAAGATTTTTATTATGGGAATATATTCTTGCATTACATGTTGTGTACATAAAAAATGCAAATTTCAAAAAGGAAAAAAAAAGTTGAAGTCATATAGATAGGTGGATGCAAACAATGTAAAGCAGATGAAGAATATATTAGGTCATGTTTCATGGTAGCTTTCTCACAATAGCCACCATTGCTGTTTGAGAAGGAATTTCTCCATTACTCATTACTAACCAGGCTGAAAACTGGTGAAAGCATAAAAGACAGTCTAACCAGGCCAGCTAAGATGGTAAGCAGCCCTCCATTAATCAGCACCGAAGCCTTCCAGGTACAGCCAAGAAGATGGGCAAGAATGCAGAGAGTGGGAGAAGGGGCAGGTGCTTTTCCCCAGTCCATCATGTGAGATTGATCCATGTCTTTCTCTCTCCCATAACGACTATAACTGGGTCTCTCTTCCTATCTTTCTGTCCCTCTGTTCCTCTCAGTTTGTTTTTCTTTGTGTCCTTCCATTTCATTTCTCAGTGTCTGTCTAAGAATCTCTCTCTCTCTCTCTCTCTCTCTCTCTCTCTCTCCCTCCCTCCCTCTCCACCCAAGGCAACTTAGAAGCAAGCTTTTAATGTAAAGATGTGCATTTGTGACTTCTATGGCATAAAACAGATCTACAGATGAAAACAGAACTGCAAGACTCTCTCCGGCTGTCATGGATGTGTTGTTCAGAATGAACCAACTGCAGGCATCCAGGTGTGAACAGATGAAAAAAGACAGACGATAGAAGCAATGTGGTGGCCTCCCTGGTTGGCCAGACTGTGGAGAAGAGTGGGCGAAACACCTCTCTTCTGCAGACCTTTGTGTGTTCTCCCTCCTGCCAACTGAGCCTTTCAATATTTCTGTTTGCTTTTATTTTAACGGGAATAGCAAGCACCAAGACACTTCTGATATGAAAAAAAGGTCAGATCAAAAATGAAAATGAAGAGAAAACTTATACCGACTTGCACCATCTTTCACTGGTATAACTCTGGGTTCCCCAGGATCCTTTCAGTGAAAGAACACATCAATCCTCAGTGTGTGATGTTTCTCAGACTTCACTACTATCCTTACTACTAATATAATCATCTCAGCCTTGAGTACCAATTTCACTATAATGGTCTCATTATGTGAAGGATTTGGTGGGCGCTAAGGGGAAAGGAGATACTTTTGACCTTAATCTCTAAAGGCACCTGCACTGGAGGCAGGTGCTCTTTTTATGGCTTACCTTCTCAGAGCTTCTGAGGCTCTGAACAGGTATGAGGCATTTTTGCAAAATGACATTGGAGTATCCTGCATTTTTCCAGCTACAAAATGGGAGCTGTTCCTTGAAGTGTCTCTGAAATACTTCTTAGGACCTGTCCTCAGGGGCAGCAGTTGGGTTATTTGATATAGATGGTACAACTATGACTGAACAGACTAGAAAAGGCTGACCCAGCCAACTGTGTTTAGCAGCAGTTTGAGCCAGGTAATTGATTTTTAAATGGGAACAAATGAAGGTACATGTTGTAGTCCAACGGATTCCAGAAAAGTTAAAGGGACAGTTACTTCTTTTAAAAGGCATAAAGGAGGGACTGGTCACTCTATAAATACATCATTTTGCAATTATCTCAAAGCCCCACCCACAGTTAACTAATACAAAAACGCTATTACTGGGTCAGGCCAAAGGTTCCTCTTCCCAAATTCTCTGGCTTGCCTTCTAAGGCCTCACTTACAAGATACTTCAAGGTTCAATTGCCTCCTCCACCTCCTAGAAGAACACCACCTCCCCATATACAGACCACAAGAAAGGGCCCTCCTTCTTCAGGAACACAGGAAGTAAAGGAGGATTTACACAAAGAAGGGACGTGTAACTAGGTGCCCTGTACAGAGCAAACACCTCGAACAGCTACTGGAAGCAGGCCAGTGCACTTTTCAATAGTCTTATTGTTTTTAAATTCTTATGCAACTGGAACGGATTAGCTATGGCACTGGCTGCAGAGGAAAATCCCTGGACTGTGGAGCTTGGCAAGGAGGGGATCATACAGGAGGGGGGTGCTAGGAGGTCTTGTTTTACAGCATTGGCAAAACCCTCCTTCTAAAGAAGATGACAAGAAACTGAAGCAGTTAGTAGGAGGACAACAAGGGAGCTCAGGTAGGCTGTTGGGAACCAAATATGCACATCATCCATAAAAAAGGCCTTCCTTGCATCCGTTCAGTTGGCATGAACCAAGGAAGAAGAGCTCTCTGTCTGTTGGCCTACTGTGCCATGCACCTTTCAATCTTCTGGGTAGTCTCTAAGATTTACCACACCACCTATCCCAGATATGCTGGTTCAATTATGGAGTCAACTCTGCCTTCCTAGGCCAGCTGGATCAATCTTTGGCAAAGAATGTTGTGTTTCTGGACATGTGTCTCATGTTTTGGTAGAGAACTGACAGAGGGAAGTCCATGAAGTCAGGTATATTTAAGATCCTGAGTAAGATAGATTGAATGATGGCCCCCAAAGATACCCATATCCAGATCTCTGAGTATTGCCTAATATGGCAAAAAAGAAATTTGGAGATGTGATTAATGGCTATCATCAACAAATCAACAAATGACAAGTGCAGGTGGGGATGCAGAGAAAACGGAATGCTCGTACACTGCTGGTGGGAATGCAGGCTGGTGCAGGCACTGTGGAGAACAGTATGGAGTTTCCTCAAAAAACTAAAAATGGAACTCCCATTTGACCCACTTCTAGCAATATATCCCAAGAAGCTAGAAACACCAATCAGAAAGGATATATGCACCCCTATGTTCATAGCAGCACAATTTACCATAGCTAAGATTTGGAAACAGCCTAAGTGCGCATCAGCAGATGAGTCAATTAAAATACTGTGATACATTTACACAATGGAATACTAGGCTGCTGTAAAAAGGAACTCCTACCATTTGCAACAGCATGGATGGACCTGGAGAGCATTATGCTAAGCGAAATAAGTCAGTTGGAGAAAGATAAATATCACATGATCTCACTCATTTGTGGAATATAATGAACGACATAAACTGATGAACAAAAACAGATCCAGAGACAGAAAAGTATCGATCAGACAGTCAAACCTCAGAGAGAATGCAGGGGAGGATGGGGGTACGAGGGAGAGATCAACCAAAGGACTTGTATGCATGCATATAAGCATAACCAATGGACACAGACACCAGGGGTTGAGGGCATGAGCAGGGGTGGGGGGTAGATGGGGGGATAAGGACATAGGCAATACTTTAATCAATAAAGAAAATTTAAAAAAAGAGTTTTGAGATGCAGAGGTTATCTTGGATCATCCTCGTGGGCCCTAAATGCAATCTCATGTGTCCTTTAAAAAGGGAGACGGAGGGTGATTTGACACAGACATAAGTGGAATAGGCAATGTGACCACGAAGGAAAGATTGGAGTGATGTGGCCACCAGAAGCTGGAAGAGGCAAAGACTGGATTCTTCCATCCAGCATGGAGGGAGCATGGACCTGCAGACACCTTGATTTCAGAGTTTTGGTCTCTAGAACTGGGAGCAAATACATTTCTGTTGTTTTCAGCTACTACTTTGTGGCATTTTTTTTTTAAAGTTGCCCAAGGAAATGAAGACATTGGGCCTATTGAAGCCGGACATCTTCCTAAAAGGCCCAGCAAGTTACAAGATCAATCTGAAAAGGTACAGGCACAGCATTGAAGGGATGGGCATCCAACATACATTTTTTTAAATTGAATCAAAGAAAGACAGAGTATTACCTAATTTTCTTTAGGTACAGAACAGAATGTCATCTAGAAATGAATTCTGATAACTCCTGTCCTATTCCAAAGCCCCTCTGAAGAGTAAAGATATTTCTACAGTATATCCTCCCCCAGGATCCAGATGTCTTTTAAAGGTTTTGTCCCTCAGCAATGAATACAAACTTTAAATAAACTTTGCAGCTTCCCCAAGCCAACAAAGGCATTCTTCACTTTCTGTTTCTATTTGTGAAGAAATGAGTTTGTTAACAAAAGCATTTGCTTCCACTTGATAACATATAACATTCAAGTAATAGATTTATACATTTTCTTAAGAGTATCTTTTATCTTTTACTTTCAACCTCATGACAAAAACAGTTGCATAAAGAATTAATCCCTTCCCTATCCAACCATACAAATCCCGTTAAACCAAATAACCCAGGACCTCGTATGACCCCACGATGAGAACAACCAAGGTTGTTTTTCAGAACAGTGTTGAGATAAAAATTTCCACTGACGAAAAGTCAATTAGTTGACTCTATCAAGCAGATTTCAATGTCTTGCTCTTCATCTTTAAATAAGATATCCTTATATTTCTAAAAAAACAGATGGACAGCTAGATCAGATCATCCAGAGCTTTTAAATAAATGGCTTTACTTCAAGCAAAAATCTAATTTGACACTGATTTATTGCACCATTAATGACAGTTTTTCCCATTTGCTAAAAATACCTCCATTTTCATCAAGCTATTAAATAACCTTTTCAAAAAATATATAAAAGGTTCAAGATGAAGAAAATGATAATAGGCAATGCTACTGAGGGTGGGGCAAGGGCATTTTTGTATAGTTTGGTAGAAAATAATTTTTCAATACATTCCCATAGCCTTGAAATGTTCACACTTTTTGATCTAGTTATTTCTACTGGTAGGATTTACCCTAAATAAATGCATAGAAAATCTATGTAGTACAAAGATACTCACTGTTATGCTATCTATAGCAGAAAAATTATTGTCCTAATACGAGCATCACTAAGCAATTGATTAAATATGCTATAGTATTTAAATATTCTGTGCCCATTAAAAATAATGCTTTCAATGAATAGTTATTTGTTGAACAACAGAAAATTTAGAAGTGTTTTTAAAAATATTCACAACTCTTGTGAAGCAAATGCTCTGAACATATTATTAAGCAAGTAAAAAATTATATGCAAGAATGACCCAAATTTTTCTATTATATACACATTTCTTATACACACATGCATGCACACATACACACATATATTTTTTAACAGGGGGAAAAGACTAGCAAAACATATACCAAAATATAAGCAATAGTCAATTATTTCTCACTAACAGAATTTTAGGTGATTTTTATTTTCTTTAATACTTCCTGTATTTTAAAAGATTCATAGTGATTTTAATTTTTATATTCAAGAAAAGTTTCTCTAAAGTAAAGAAATGACATTAAAAATCTTATTTTATTTTTCTTCGCATAAGTCAATTTTTAAATAATGTCCATATTTTCCACTACAATTCCTGGCAAGAATATGCAGCAGGAAGAGACTAATAAAGCTGTAAACCGTTCCCCTTTTCCTTTCAAGATTTAAAATCTTGACTGCACATCGGGAGCCTTCACACACACCAGTTACAACTGATTCTTAGGAAGGAGTTACTTCATAACACTGACTGGAACTTTGGTATTAACTCTGAAACTTCTCCTATACTTATATTTGGGGAATAAACAGATTTAGGTGATGCGGGAGTTAGTTTTTTATGAGTTCTGAATTACAAAAAATCCTAAGGCCTTTGGCATGACAAATCTATTAAATGTATCCTAAATGTACAATAAGTATATTTATTTATCAATACAGCACCTCCTGATTTAAAATAATTTCCTGGCATTTTTAAAAAACACAAACTGAATAGGAATAACATGAAAACAGCAAACATCTCATCTTTGTCTCTCTCCATCTCAACAGTCATCATAATTAGGAGGCAAATGTAACTTAAAAGTACAAAATTACAAAATAGATGAGTGAAATTATTAACGTGAATTGACTTCATTAGAATCTGATGAGGTATGCTGTTTCCCAAGAAAAGAACTGATTTGTTTCAAAAGATTGTTCAGATGTTGGTTGTTTGTCTTCAGCAACTGCCTTGGGAATGGCACCTAAATTTATACGCCAGCTCTCCAACATCCTCTTGAACACATCAAATGGCTGACATTGTATTAAAAGTAGTTGTTGATGGCCCTGGCTGGGTGGCTCAGTTTGTTGGAACATCCTTCCGCACACCTAAAGGTCATGGGTTTGATTCCCAGTCAGGGCATATACCTAGGTTGGGGATTTGATCCTTGGACAGGGCTGTTGTAGGAGGCAACCCATCTCTCTCTCTCTCTCTCTGTCTCTCTCTCTTTCTCTCTCTAATCAATAAACATATCCTCAGGTGCGCAGAGACCCAGGTTTAGGGAGCCACACTGGTGGACAGAGGTTGAGAGCAGCAGGGGCCTGTTTCCGTCCCCATGAGGCCTTTTGAGGTGTCTTTTTTATTTCTAAATGTTCAGTAAGTCCCTGGCTTAATAGTATTTTGATCTTTCATAAATAGAAAATACATTTGCATATTAATGTCTTTTAGAGTAGTGAATGACAGACTGCTAAAAAGAAATTTGTATGTGATCAAATGCAAGGTAAATCAGTGTTTAGAACATGAAAATATATAGTGTGTGTGATAGAAACCTGGAGAAATATATAATTTAACTGGGCTTTTCTCTGGCTTCATGTAATAACAAACCTTTCTTTGTAAGCTATTTTTTACTTATTATAAAATTCTGCAAAGTAAAGGCATCTTATTTCTTTTATGCCTCTCAAATAAAGTACTTTTTTGCACTGACGAAGGGGGCACACCAAACAGCAGAAGGTATTTATTACTACTGAGTATGTAAGATACACAGTTAACTTCAACAGCCCTGAGAAATACAACGGTCCCGGAAAATAAGACAATTAGGTGAACCTGGAATACTTATATACAAAGGAGTGGATTTTTTCTTTCCAGCAAAAGTAGAAGAATTTGCCACTGTTGTCAAGACCAGAACTAACAGAATATATGGGGAATGTGTGCAGTTTACCATAAATAGAAACAATTCTCCCTGAGTAGTAGGCATTAGCCCTACACAATAAGGTTTGGAAGAGTTCAGTCCTTCTCACTCCCACAATAGGATTCTGGTAAGGTCTGGGGAAATAGAAAACAAAAATGGCAATGGGACGTATTAAGTATGTACTGTTTTCAGTGGAGCTCATAAATAGATTATACAAAGAACTGTCTCTTCTCTCTTGGACATTGTTTCACAGTGTTCTTAATTGTGTAGCTAAGACAGAAGTCTATGGCTTTGTTGCTGGAGAGCCCGGGGTTCCAGGGTGGGGACTATTAGAATGGGGTTTGCTTCTTTACTGGAACACCCTTTGAACTACTGAGGATAAAATCTGGATAGCCAATGTGGGGACTCAAGCCAGGAGCACAGGGGAAAGACCAGAGAAAATTTAGGCCCCATGGACATGATCAACGGTTCTCAAAGTGTGGTACCTACACAGCAAACATCATCTGGAAACTTATTAAAAATGCAAAAAATCTCAGGCCCTACCTATATCTTTGAATCAGAAAATCTGGAGTGGGGCCCAGAGATCTACGGTGTATCCAGCAGGCCAGGTGATTCTGATGTCAGCTAAAGTTTGAAAAAAAAAACACAACTCCTTGGATCAAGTCTTCATCAAAATGAAAAAGCCAAAACAACACAAAACAAAAAGAAGAAGGAAAAAGGGTCTTTTGATCTTCAACTATAGCCCAGGCCAGTTCACCAGGGAAAGCGAATTGCAAGTTAGTTGGGACTAAACCTCAGGTAAGGAATAAAGACAGTCCATTTGTCTAGAATTAGCATTTTTCTCAGGGAGGCCTTGGGAAATCAAAGATATGGAGATTCTGGGTCCTGGGACTTGCTTTCCAACCAAGACTAAGAGTAGACATTGAGGACATAAAGCAGATTGGTAATTTCCTTAACCATTTCTTTCAAGCCCTATCCTCAAGGGTTAAGTCTGAAGAAACCAGGTAAGGGTGACAGGCAACTTGAAGAATGTAAACAAAGGGTGACATAACCAAACACTCAGTCAACACAACATCTATTTAATCTACAATGTAGACATTGCAGTCACCTAACAAGAAACTTTAAGCACTTCCTTCTTTTGAACCAAACCTTTACGGTCCCTGATAACTACAAGCCATGGGTGCTAATATTTCTCCTAAGAACTCAGAAGAGATTGGGTAAATAAAGACCAACAAACTTAGTTTTTAAGCAGCTACCATTTACAAAAGGGCCACGGAAAAACATCATGTTAAAAAAAAATGAAGGTTCTAGAAGAAACACGCCTTTGGCTACATTGAAAAACAGCAGCAGCTCAAAAGACACTCAAAAAATATCCCTTCCATTTACATTCTACTCTCTGGATTTGTCATCAGACTTGACTCATTGCCCCAAATAACAGTGAGCATTTTGCATATTTACCTTTCCTTCTTGTTCCTGAACCTCTCTTTTAAATGTGGTTACTTCTGGTTATCCTGTGGGTATCAGCAAGAGAAACTGGGTAGATATCGCTCCTGTGTTTTCACTGGAGCATCCTGTACTTCCGCATTGTAGAACATACCATTCTGCATTGTAAACAGTTGCTTATCTGTATCTTTACTACAGGAGGAACTCTGAGAAGGCCAGCCTCCTTGGTTATTATAGGGTCTATGATACAGTGGGCACTCAGTAAACAATGAATGAATGATAGCATGAATGAATGAATGAATGAATGAATGAGTGAATGAATATTTTATTGTATGGAGGAGCTCTCAACCAACCCTAAAACAACCAAGGACAATAAACTCTTCAGCAGTTACCAAAATGCACATATGGGTAGCATTTTTTGTGTGTGTACCGCTCTCCCCTCCAGGATGTTGAAAGCTGTTCCCAGCTCAGACCCTGCTGCCTGCCTCCTGGTGCCTGGCCGGAACCCAGTCTATAAAACAAGTTTCCACTCTTTACTGGGTTCTGCAGCCCAGTGGGGCCTATGAATAACTTCTTGGCTGTACATCCATCCCACCCCGCTCTGCTATGCCCAGCCTTTAGCTCAGATCTCTGACCACTGATTCAGAACTGCGAAGACTGGGACCTGGGTCTTGAGTTGGGGCCACACTCTAGACACGGGGTGTGTGGTTTTCATATCCAAAGAGATGGCCTATTTTTTAAATACATTTTTATTGATTTTAGAAAGAAGAAGAAAGAAGGGGAGAGAGACAGAAACAACAATGATGAGAGAGAATCATTGATCAGCTGTCTCCTGTATGCCCCACACTGAGGACTGAGCCCAAAACCCTGGCATGTGCCCTGACCTGGAATTGAACCATGACCTCCTGGTTCATGGGTCAATGCTCAACCACTGAGTCACACCAGCCGTGTGAGATGGCCTCTTTAAAGAAGACTCCCTGGGCTACTCATAAGGTCCTCCTCTTTTATATGCCCAGTCTCCCACACTTTGCCCTTCCTTTGCCCTTGGACTGGCTCTCCCACAATTATCAGGCAAAATATCATCAACACGAATCATAAATGTCAAGAGAGAATGCTCTCTTTAGAGGCCTGATTTTGCCTTAATTATATTAATATTTCAAAGGGAAGATTTTTATTTTATCTTTGCTTGAATAATCTATCTGATGTTGCCTCAGGCATGCGTATGGAATAAGTCTGAGGAATGCAAGATGTGACTCCAGAAAACAGGGAAACTGCTTTGGACTAGGAGCAGGCACAAATTCAAGGGCTTGAAGAATTCTCTATTTTAAAAACTACTTTCTTATTAAAATAAACATACATAGACAATGGGCTCTTAAATTTAATCAAGATTCCTGATATTTAAACATTCTCCAAGCAATTTTATAAACAGGTCTCTGCTATTATTATACAGGAGTCACAAGATGAGGATAAAGTGTAAGACCATGCATGGATACTGGAACTGAGTCCAAACCTTAAAAGGAGAAAACAATTTTTTTTTTAGATTTTGAGCTAAGAGGTATCCAAAGTTAACAGCTTTTATATGTTCACACACACAAGGCTACCATATGACCGATAATAACCTGTGGTCAAAGAGATGTAGCTTAACGAAACCTCAGATCTCACACACGTCCAATTACCTCTTCACTTATATGTTCAAAATGTTTCACATCCATTCTTCAAAAGCTTAAAGGAAGGAGAGAAATGGAGCTAATAAAATAGAGATAGTGAGAAAAAATTACATGGAATTTAAGGTTTTAGGAGGTTGATCTTATTCTTTACTAGAGGCCCAATGCAGGAAATTCATGCAAGGGGCTCAGCCCTCGCAGCTGCAGCGGCTTGCCTTGGCCCTCAAAGCCCCGGCTTTGTCTGGAAAGTGGTCTGGAAGGACGTCTGGTCTAATTAGCATATTATGCTTTTATTATTATAGATATTCATGCAAATTCTTTTTTTGTTTGTTGTTTTTCTAAATATATTTTTATTGAATTTATTGGGGTTGCATTGGTTAATAAAATTATATAGGTTTTCAAGTGTACAGTTCTACAATACATTATCTGTATATTGTATTGTGGTTTAAGCAAATTCTTCTTTAAAAAAAAAACCCTTTTTTCTGCTTTGTTTTTTTTATTATGCAAAAAAATATAATTAGTTTAAAAAAAAAAGCAAAATCCTTCATCTCGATTTATTTATAAAAGAAGTGTTAACTTGCCATTTTTTTGTTTTATTTTTCCAGGTGTAGCATCATATAATTAACCGTTATTTCCAAAGAGGCAGAAAACTTCCTGCATGCATTGGTTTATGTAAGTGTGAGCGCACATAAAAACTAGGTGTACATATTAGAATATGTGCTGTCTTTGGCTCTGTTAGATTGACCAGCAGGAGACTGCACATTTCATCTGTTTCACCGACATTCCCCTAAGAAATACTATCACCAATGTTCAGACAATTTGAAATAGGTCTTCTAATGTGACATTAGAAAATTGAATTCGAATGATCCAAATTTTATGGTTCTATAAGTAGTTTGGCCACACCTTAAAAAATGGGTCTGACTTTAATTATATATTACATCTGTTCCTCAATTAATATTAAATTAATATGACCTGTACAGCCTGCTGGAATGGAAACAGCGGGGCAATCAGAGATGGATGACCTGGATTCCAGGCCCAGCTCTGTTCCAACTACTTGTGTGACCTTCAGGAAGCCCCTTAAGCTCTTGGAGGCTTAGTTTCCTTGTCTGTAAAAACTGGAGATTGGAACAGTCATTTTTCTAATCCCTTCCAGCTCCGATCAGTTTGATTAAACATTATTTAAGCTCCAAATAAACATAGATGTTATTTAAGAACCATATGTATCCTTCCTGAAATGTGTTTTACCTCCTAAAATGAAATCCACCTTCAGTGGGCTCCAAGTAAGATGAAACACAATGCAGTACTATTGTGCATTGAAGAGCAAATGACAGGGTAATGACACAGTGACATTTCTAGGACAGATCTCCAGCATCAAAGCAGACTTTCAAGATGCCAAACGCTTGCCCAATTCTGGTAAGGTCAACAGCCTTCAAATAATTGTTCCTTTCATACAAAGTGTGTGTTTACTGGATTATTTAAAAATGTGTTTGCTTCTATAGACACTGAAAAACATCCCTCACTCTAATAAGGCCCAGAGGCGATGGGAAGGATATCAGAGGTCAGAGAAGTCGGATGTGAAGTGGTTCCCAAGAGTGCCAGTTGGATTTTACTTTAGCAAATGTCTCTAACTTTTAATTCAAGCTACATCACAAGGGTGGGAAAAAGAGCAAAACGGAACTTCTTGAACTAAGTTCCCCGGCTCTTTGTTAGACGAGCTTTTGGTTCCCTCAAGTATTGACACTAATAAGCAAAGTTACTGAAAACTGTTTTGGGGCCTTGCATCTGCAATCAATTATTTTGTTTCTTACGGGGTAAAGTTTGACGCATTCTAAAATGCTACAAGATTGGAGGCAAGTTTCAAAGACACCAGAGAGAAGTCAACAGCCTGACCTGGAGACTAGCAGGATGACATTCTCATTAGGCCGGAGAAGCAGGACTTCCTGCGGTAACGAAAAATAAGTGCTTCCTATCACCACTCGGCAGTAAATGCAGATGTTCGGAGCTATTTACCACTGACCCACCAAGCTTCCCACAGCTCTCACAATAAGAGCACCCAACCTCTATGTAATGGCTTACATGTCCCCAAGTATTTTCACACACTCTAAGTTACAAATCATACTCCAGCTGCAAAATGTGAAAAGCAGACCCTCTCAAATTATGGTAGAACTAGAACTTAAACCTTTTGACTTTAAATTCTCACCGTGTGACCTTGGTTCTCAGGATGAAAGTTCCTTAAATTCAGTAAAGGACTTTGAAGATATAGCCTCTCACCAAGATGAGGGAAAGTTGTCTTTTCCTGGGATTGTCTTGAAGCTGCTTTAAAGAGAGGGAGTTAAACCAAACATAAGGATTGTCTCCATACTATCACTAAGTGCCTACTTCAAACTCTCCTGAGGACAGACATCCTTGCTCCCTCAGCTTCAAAATCAGAAAATATTTTATATTATCCAAAAAAAAAATGAATTCAAGGTTTATTTATTTCTTTAAAATGCTATCCTAAAAGAAACTTCCTGTTAAGAAGATCACTGTGTCTTTAATTTTTAGCTTTGTTTTTTTAAAGTATTCTCAATGTGATAGAGGAAACTTAGTTTTATCAAAACATCAGGATGTAGCCAATTGGTCCAGGACATTAGTTGGCCCACCATGCTATTTTGGAACATCTGTGGTGGGCATTTCAACAAAATTAATGTGGTTGCCTATATTTAACTCTGATGAAATCACAAGTGTGAGTAAGCCATTATATATATATTTTTTATTTTTGTTCTTCCCTAATTGAAACTAATCCCCAAGGTAAAATGGGAAAGAAAATAGGATTCAATTATGACCACTGCTTGAATGATAAGTTAAATTGGGTTTTGTGAACAAAACATCTCATAAAGTTTAAACGAGAGAAAGGATCATAATTAAGATATATTTTGACCACCTATGTCATACCATCCCATGGGCCAATTATCTTTAAATGACAAACGCCAGCTTTGCTCAATAGTATCATTTCTTAACTATTGACTCACTGTTAATGTCTTAAAATATGGAATCTACCTAAAATATTCTATCCAAAATGATTTTTTGAGTAGCTGGACCTTTAGTCTTCAAACTCAATGTTCTTTTCTTATTCCTGATCTTTCCTAACCTCTTTAGAGTTTAACTCCTACCTTCACCCTATACTCTATTGATCCTCTTTCCAAATGCATCTGTTTCTCCCCTTTTGTTATCCATCCTTTTTGTTCTTGTCAGTCTCCTAGTATGGCAATCCTCTGGTATCACCATGTTCTCTCTTCTCCAGAACCCCACTCCTCACCTCCACTGCTGCCCCTTCTAGCACTTCAGATGTCCAAATACACCCTGAGCTGAGCTCACTGATACAAAACAACTGCCTGGAAGAATGGGTCAAAGTATTAAGATTCACCGAAGCCGGTTTGGCTCAGTGGATAGAGCGTCGGCCTGCGGACTGAAAGGTCCCAGGTTCGATTCTGGTCAAGGGCATGTACCTGGGTTGCGGGCACATCCCCGGTGGGGGATGTGCAAGAGGCAGCTGATCGATGTTTCTCTCTCATCGATGTTTTTAACTACCTCTCTCTCTCCCTTCCTCTCTGTAAAAAATCAATAAAATAAAAAAAAGTATTAAGATTCATATCAAAGTGATCAAGACAAAGATTTTCACAGAGGTTAAAAAATAAACACAACAAAAAACTAGAGTACAACAAGCCTTGATTTTTATATGAAAAACATTTAAACTTCTGGTGAACTCCAACCATCATGAGCTAATGGTGAAGAGGTAGTTGTTTAAACTTTAACCAACTTAAACAATTTAATGCAGTCTTGGGGGGGCGGGCATCTATCAAGGGATTTAACCATCTCAGAAAACTAGTTTAGATCCCATCATTGCTTTAAAATATTTTGTACACCTTTGTGACACAATTTTAAGAAAGCATATTTATGAAATAGAAAGCTGGTAAAGGAAGTAACATCATTTAAGCAAAAATTAATAAAAGAAGTTTCCTAGGATTTCAGAGTTAATCTGAGCTCTTCCTGTAACTGGGTGGGAACAGAGGCCAAGAACTGGTGAACTGGGCTCAGTTCACAACCCCATTGGTGGAGCTGTGACTGAACCATAACCTTGAACTACCTGTCTAATACCCATCCCATCTCCATTCTCACTCATGGCATGCATTGAACATCACTCACATAGAAGAAATGATACAGACAGTCTGTGTTCATTCGGAGGAAAAACCATGCAAGAAAAATTAGTGGTCTTTGGGGTATAGCTTTTAAATCAACACAAACAAAATAATAACGTACTTTACAATGAAAATTATAATTTTTAAATTTCAGAGCCGATGCTTCCAGTCACTTAAGGATTTAGATGGTCTATTCTTAGAGGTTATAAAGGCATTGTTGCCCTGGATGAGATGGTATAGTAAATGCTCTTCTAATGTCTTTTCAGAAAATAAAGCTGGGTTAGTCCATCTCTAGGGAGGACCTAACAGCCTGTTTCCAAAATCTTCTTACCCAAAGAAGTCTAAACACTCTTTCAACTTCAAGTATGCAGTGACATGGGTTTTGATATTTATTTGGTATAAGGTTATTGATTAAAATTCAATTGATAAACAGATGCAGAGTGATTGATTGCTTGGGGAATGCCTACCCAATTTTGCCTTGGCAAATAGTCTTGGAGCTAATAAAAAGCATAACTTTCTAATCCTTAAACAGACTTCATTTTGTCTTTGATTTATGTACTTGAAAGAGATAAGCCAGCAAGGAGACCACAAGAGGCAGTTTAGAAAACAATGATTCACACTAACTACAATTAAGACTTTTTTCCACCCTAAACTAGAATCGACAAAAAATATTATGAAGTCAATTTTTATGGGCTTCAGAGTTTGGTCATTTGGGGTCATCTATATGCCAGGCTCTGGGAACCAAAGAATTTCAGTTTCAGGATACCAGCCAACATTTTAATTTGGGGAAGTTGAAGTCTGTTTGTCAAACATTCATCACTTTAATTTTATAAACTAGATACAGAATCCTCGTTCAACAGCTGTCAGAACCATTGCATACAACTTTGCCACTAAACAGCTGCTATGTGCCACCCACAAATGGTATTTTTAATCTTAAATACTTGAAACTTATGGGTGAAACTTCCTATACTAACTTCTTTTAACAGCATGGAGACTAATAGAGTTATCAAGTCAGCAGGCACCTCAGCAGCAGTTAAAAGACACTGTGCAAAGGGAAAACATGTTTTGAAAACTCTGTGTTTTTTCCTTAGTTTAAGTTATGGAAATTACTGTTGTTTGGCTTAAGGGAAAGAAAAACACCAGAGATCTGGAGAAATGAGAGATAAGATAAAACTATGAAATGCATATAAATCACACATTCTTTCATTCAAGAAAGTTCCCATCACTTCTGCAGTTTATATCACAAAGTAATTTTATTAAGGTTTTATGGAAAGGTCACTGTTGCATTTCTGTAATATTAAAATCTATCTTAGCATACAGAAATCCCCCATGAGCCTGAGATATTAGTTCAAGACTAAGTTTATGAAGGTTTTGGCAAGACTCAATATTAACTTTCTCCAAACATTACAACCGTTTTCAAATCAGATAAGCAGCAGGATATAAAACTGTGGCTCATAAAAATACAATCAGGAAAATGGCATCATTGCATATTAGTTCTTAGAGATTAACTTTAAATATACTTTAAAATTGTGAGGCAGCTTATCAAATCGGTTCATTCTGTGGGCCCTTTCATTTCACAAAGGAATCAGACAGAAACATGGTTAGGGTCTGTGTAGCCTGTATGGAAGTAAATTGATATCTTGAAAACAATTTCTAGTTCAAGTGCCAATGACAACTTTAGTTATCTTCACAATCCCTTCTGTCTCCTAATTCCTTCATCTATGAGTTGAGTGATGATTAAGCAGAAAAACGTATGGTATGTCTGTACCTGAGATCGCTGAGTCACCCATCTTAAATTTTCTAACTCACGTATTCCAGGACAAGTGTAAAGTTTACCTGATATAATCAAGTAGCAGAAACCTGTTATTTTGCAATGTGTCACATGACTGCCATGTTTGTTTGCTTTTTAAATTAAATGTTCGCTAATAAAAAACATGTTGGAAAATTTCACCTGGTGGGTGAAAAGCACAACTTGAAGTTTATAGGGCACCCACAGTCTCACCACACCCCTATAAATAGAGTTATTCTTTTACTCACAGACTAGAGACCTAGCAAGAGATGGAAGATGTGGCTCTGCCCACAACCCTTGTGTCTAGGAAGATGCCATGGAAACCTTCCTAGTGGTATGACCACGTAGATCCCAGGAGATGGAAAGTCTATACCCAGATGCTGATGGCTCCTGAAAATTACCTCCCACTGGCCCTCCTTCCCTTATTCTGTTCTCTGCAGTTTTTAATAATTGATTAGGATTCTCTCTCCATGATTTGATGACTCATGATGACCTCCTTGGCATGGTCTTAAAAACTTCAACTCCCACTCAATTTTGTGGTTGTGTTTTACCCTAGATGTAGTGGCTCAAGGTACATTCCTAGTTCTCTGCAAAGTAGTATATTACATCCCAAAGCATAAAGAACTGGCATTTCCTCTGGGCCTCGTGGAGTAAAATGCTGGTTCTCAACCATTCTTAGGTAATGAACACAAAGGCTTTAAGCCTCAGGGTTGGATGCTAAGAATACAAAACCAGAAGCTAAGTCTTCCCTAACCGCCACCTCCCAAATTTAACTCAGTTTCCCCCACCAGAGCCATAGCAGTCTCCTCACATGCCAGACAAGGATTCATTTCTATCACAAAGTGGGAAGGTTCTTGGGTAGGGGCATACCCCAAATGCATTTATAGGCTAATTATATATTTACCCTACTTGATGACTGATAAGCCCAACTGTAGGCATCTTTACTATATATATATATATATATATATATATATATATATATATATATATAATGTGGGGAAAAACAGAACACTAAGCTTTAGTCTAATTTGAAATATTCATCAACACACACATCTACACAGGATACCATACGATTATGTAAGACACGTGGACACAGTCTAGTGGACAAAAGAATGCTCAGAGTGGAAAGGACTAATTTCAAGATCTGTTTCATCCAATTACTATAAAACCAGAGAACCCCAGAAATTATATTTCAAGGAGTTTCCCCATCTAAAAATGGACACACCTATAATCTATTTGAAGGAGGCTCTCAAGGTTGAAGGTTTGTTCCATTTCACAATAGACTCTGATGTTATTAGCAGCTGCTGAGCATTCTGACCTCAGCTAACCTCTAGATGTCCTATGAATTCTGTAATAGGAGGAATGCATTATGCAAAAGAGGGCAAGGAACAGGCTTTACTTACTGAGGGCCACAGCAAGTCAAAATGCTAATTCAATATTTCCTCTGACTGAACAATGCACATAACAGCCCAATATTAGTCACGTAAAACCAATAACTCAGCTATAACCAAATTATCTTGGAAGTAAATGAATGTCCTCATAAAAATGCTGGTTTGGCTTGGCTAAAATAATGCTATTATGAATTGACTACAACTATATTTCTAAAACCCTAAAAATTTCTATATTTTTTACACTTACTAGAATATCTTACCTTTGTAATATGTTTTAAAAAATATATATCTACCAAACAAATACAGAAAGTTTTTTGCATTTGATGGTTTTCTTTATGGAAAATGAATTTGTGAAAAAGAAAATATACTTGTGCAGTTGCTTTTCCATGCAGGAAAATCAATGCTCACCCCTCTGCAATTGCCCCATGGCCTATGACATCAAAGCCACTTTAAGTTACACAACTGCTTATTTATTACAGTTAACTGGGTTTTCCCAAAGCTCCTAGATAGCAAAGCTATCTAGACTTGATATAAAAATCGATATTTTTGAAAACATAAGTTATAATAAAAGCAACACATAAATATGGCACTTGTTTTTAAAAGGATTATATCTAGTAAACTATCAGCAAAAACTATATAATCTATTTTTCTTAGTTCTATTTCTCTATTTCTGATGGAAGAAGGTATTTCTACACATGTCCAAATATCACAATGTGTATTTTTATAGACAGTAATGATTTGCTAAAACAAAGTCTATCTTGGAAGTAGATTTTTCATAGGAGGGAACAAAGTGAGAAACCCGTTTAATGTTGGAGAGGGAAAAGAAAGATCATAAGCCAGAGACAGATTTCTTCCCTCTCTCATCTCTCTCCCTAACTCCATCTAATTCTTGCTGCCACTGATACTTTTGTCCTTTACTTACATGACTTCCCATCTCTCTCAGCCAGTCTATGCAATGCACTCTAAGGCCCTAGATCAGGGGTCCTCAAACTTTTTAAACAGGGGGCCAGTTCACTGTCCCTGAGACCGTTGGAGGGCCGGACTATAGTTTAAAAAAAAACTATGAACAAATTCCTATGCACACTGCACATATCTTATTTTGAAGTAAAAACACAAAACGGGAACAAATACAATATTTGTATTTGCATGTGGCCCACGGGCCGTAGTTTGAGGACCCCTGCGATGATCTAAACATGAACCTTGCTCCTCCCACCTCCTAGTCCTTTCCCATGCTTGCTAGACTCCAACCACATGGCTCCAACTCACAGAGGCCATTCATAATTCTGCCTCAGGGTTTTTGCATATGCCAGCCCCCTATTTTGTACTGCTCTTCCCTAAACTTCTTCATGACTTTCTACCTGTAGATCACTGTTCACATCACCACATCTGAGAGGACCCTTTGAGCCACTCATTACAAAATAGATACCACCACCACTAGCACAGGCATCTCTCTCCTAGCTGCTGTTCTATTTTTCTACTTAAAACACATCAATATCTGATATCTAATATCTTATACATTTTGTTTATATTCATTTTCTATATCCCTCCACAGCCTAGTAGTGTTTTTTCTGCTTTGTCTCTGTCACATAAAACATGTGTGACACAAAGTTGTGTAGAATGAATGAATGCCTCATCATTCTTCTCGCTTGTCTGCAATGATGAATCCATACATGCCAGTGGTCTGATGTGTTGGTGACTCAGGATAAAGAATAATTAAACAGAACATTCACATTTACAATACAAAGGGGATGAACTAAGAACCAAGTGGTAAATTAGCCTTCTCCTTCTTCCCCAATAGATTAGCTATTAGTTATTTCATTTGCTAGACTGGACACTATGTAGATAGAATTCAGTAGTGAATAAGGCACAGGGCCCACACTAAAGGAGTCAAATCCTGCATGCAGAGCAGAAGAGCACGAAAATAATTCAACACAGCTGTATAATATTTTACAGGAGAGATGAAATGTGACCTGCAATGTCTGAGAGGTTGGAAGACTGTAGATGATCAGCAGTCAACAGTCAAGCCACCATTTTCTACAAAAAATATAAACCACTTCACACAATCTTCCCTCCTCCCTCACATCCTTACCTATTAGAAGACCAGTCTCTGGCCACGAAAAGGCTGAAGATGGAAATTCATGGTGCCTTTGAATAAGACTAACTCTCAAAGGCCCAAATGGATTTTCTTAAAGACTATATAAGTGAGCTATAACTCTGTTATTTGAGACAAATGTATAATAGCTAATGAACAGAAATCTTCACCTTTTATCCTCCTTTGTGTCCTTCCTTGGTGGGGTCCATATGACTAGTTCTAGCCAATGATCTCTGACTAAATAGGAGGTAGGGCCCTTCTGGGCTGAAACATATGCTGCTCCTTGTCCAGGCACCTCAGACTATTTGCTAAAATGGCTACAAAGCCTTCCCCTCCCTATATCATGCCCCTTTGCAATGTGGCCCTACAGCTTCTCCACAGAGATGGAGAGACAATTTCTCCACATGGATCTTGAATCTGAGTCTGGGCATGTGACTTGCTTTGAAGTCATGTGTCCAAATCAGATGCAGGAGAAACACTTGAACACTGGGACTTTCTTTCTTTGCTTCTCTTTGGAACCCTGAGGCCACCATGTCAAAAAGGCTGGGAAAGCCTGATGAAAGATGACAGGCCACTCAGAGAGAAGCTTCTAAGACAGTCATTCTGGCTGAGGCCCCAAATACATGCCTTAAAGCCATCCTAGATCACCCAGTCCTCACCATACCTGGTTAGTAAAACCATCCATCCAGAATACAGAACTGTGAGAAATAAAACACATTTTTTTTAATCCATAAAAATTTGGGGTTGTTTGTTACACAGCAAAAACTAACTGATACACCAACTAAAGTAAGGATGACTGGGATGAGAGTTTTCTATATGGCCCTGGTGAGTAAGTGGGCGTTCTGATTGTTATGTAAATGATGCTACTCAGGAGGATTAAGGAGATCCAGGGAAGAGTAAAGGAAATCCAGAAAATAAAAAATAATAAGGGAGCAATTAGAAACTAGCAAAGCAATCCATGGTGTGAGTATGGGAATATATTGAAAGCAAGGCCTTTGAAACTGTAATATCAGTTTTCTGGATGCTGCTAATTATCATAAACACACATCTGTCCATTTGACTGTGAGCAACCTGACAGAGAAAGGCTTATTTCTTATTTGTCTTTGAATCTCCCCCACTTACTTCTCCAAACCCTCTGCCCAGTAGAGACTGGTATTTTAATAGGTGATCAGAGAAATTTTGATGAAGGTGTGAATAACAGGATGAGAAAATAAATGATTTGATGATTATGCCAGTGATAACAAAGTTGTGTCTACACTTTATTACATATCCCTTTTGATGTCAGGCTTTGCTTTCTTCAAAATTATTCTTATTTATGGCCCCTATTCTGCTTTGAGGAATAAGTAAAGACAAGGTTATGTGATAGATAACCATTACGACAGGCATCTGGATTTTATAGTCGCATTTTATAGCAGGACTGTACACTAGCTATTTCACAACATGTAGCTGTATTTTTCACTTCTGGGTGTTTTACTTTCTGTTTAACTCAGATAGCTGATGTTGTTTGTAAATTTATATTGAGATAAATAGTCATGTAATACTCATCGAAATTTTAGCATGTGTTTAATGTTTCAATACCTAACTTTTTTTTCAATTAAACTAAATAAAAAAGAACATTAGCCTTCTAACCAGAGCCAGTTTTCCTCAAAACCTAAAATTTAATTCATTCCCAATTTAATTTTGCAAAATCATTCACCTCCATATTTCAAACTAAATATAGACTATCAGCCCTGACTGGTTTGGCTCAGTGGATAGAGTGTTGGCCTGTGGGCTTAAGGGTCCCAGGTTCGATTCCAGTCAAGGGCATGTACCTTGGTTGTGGGCACATCCCCAGTAGGGGGTGTGCAGGAGGCAGCTGATCAATGTTTCTCTCTCATCAATGTTTCTAACTCTCTATCCCTCTCCCTTCCTCTCTGTAAAAAAATCAATAAAATATATTTTTAAAAAATAAATATAGACTATCAATTTAAATATAAGAACCTACAATTCTGGAGCAAATTTGAGTAATAAAATATTTTATGATACACATGAACCACTTTAGAATTCAGTTGTGTTATGTATCTATTTAGCTTCACAGTTCAGCTGCATTACTTTGAAACTCTCCTGATGCTTTCATTCCATCATTTTACTCTAATATTCCATATATTATTTTGAATGTGTTAATATGCCTAGCTTACAGACCTGGATCCTAGCAAGTAAAATACTGCTCCAAAATCTTATTTCACGTGCATAATAATACTTGCATAATAATTCACAGCTTGTTAATAGCCACATTTTTAAGTGTTTAACTTTATTTCCAATACTGTTTTCTAAAATGTTTTCTCCCCTCTAATCTATGTAAATACTTTGTGCCATAGGTGCTCTTGTTGTGTCTGAAGATAAGAAAATGAAGGCCTTGAGCGATGAAATCATTTGTTCAAAGTCACAAAGCTATTCAATGACATAGCTAATATGTGAATGAAGACAGCCTCATCTCAGAGTTAGTCCACTTAATTTTAAAAGTCTGCTTTTTTCAAACAATTAAAGCATGGTGAAGTTTCTAAGAAAGTCTGAAGTATGATTTAATATGGGAAATTAATTCCAGAGAAACTCTCAAAACAGCATCTATTAAAAATGGTATGCCTCTTTCTCTTTTGGTGTCATGGAGCAGATGTTTTCTTGCCCTGAGCTAACAGTCTCCTTCCTGTCTCCTTCCTTTGCTGAGCCATTACACAAAGAGGCCTCCAGGTGTTGTTATTCGGAACATGCATTCAGCACACAGAACTACATTTCTGATACACCACCATCCGTTGGGATTCACAATGGATTCAATAGCTGAATTTACTGCAGCTTGCTCAGTGAGATCTGTGTCTCTCTCCAATACAATGATCTCCTCTTAGATACAAATTTCATGAAAGATGGGGCCAAAGATAAGAAGAGCCAATGAAGAACAGACTGGGCTCACTGTACACAAAGAATAAGTCACAAACACGGGTACTTTGGAACCTTAAAAGTCCAAGCAGGGAGGCATAAATCTCCTCATCATTTTTCTTCCTAAGGAGAATACTTTTCTGGTTGCTAACTCCACCTAATAGGAGATTAGAAAGACACTGAAGTTATGACAGACTCCCACCACCCCTGCCCATTTCATCTTTCAGGTCAAAGATAGGAGCGAACATACTTGCCCTTTCTTTGCCTGGTCTTCCTGCCGCCTCTTCCCAACCTGCAAATCCAATGTGAAGAGCCTAGGTTTTGGTCCTTTACTAACCTAACCATCCAAACTGCCCTGGGAAACGAGAGGTGTAACCAAATGGTTTTAAGCCTGAAAAATCAATGATTCTCATCCTGGGGGCTAGAAAGTCAGTAGCACACGCAGATCAAACTTCCCAGGGGGCGTGACCTAACCAGCAAATTCATCTTTCCTCCCAGAAACTCCACAACCCTCTCTTCCACTCAGAGGGCTCATTTTTGTGTACCTTGGTTCCTTCTGGATCCTAGCAACCAAACATCAGTCCCCATCTCAGCTTATTATAAATGTCTTGGCATTACCATCTGCCAAATACGAAAGGGGTTAGCTGGCCAGCAGCCAGGCTGTTTATAGTGGGAAACATGGAACACCCTACACCTCCAACAACAGGGTCGGGTAGAGTCAACTGACAAAGCCACATGATGGAACAGTCCAAGGCCATTAAATGTGATGGTTTCAGAGGTTTTCATAACACAGGTAAATACTGGTATTATTCTTTATATAAAAAGGTAGAATGTAATACATGATTCCAGCTACTCAATAAAATGCATAGAAACAAAATTCAGGAAAGCATTCAAATGTTTGCCAGTGATTTCATTTAGATGAAGATTTCCTGCTGATGTTTTTCCTTTTGTAATTTATGGACTTTCTACATTTTTCAAATAATCATTTCTCACTTGGATTTTTAAAAAAGTACTCCAATCTTCATAAAAGATTATCGAAATGATGATGAGCACTTAGGAAGTTGCTTATTAAGTCAATCATGCATACCTCTGAAGTACCCTTCACATTTCAAAGTTCAACTGACTTTCTTGCTAGTAGTCACATTTCTCTGTATTTTATTCACCATTCTGCCTAAAATGAACCCCCTGTCCTACCTATCTCCCCATCTTACAATCCTGTCTGCCCTTTGAAGTCTGGCTCAAATGTCATTTCCCCCTGGAAGTTCTGTCTCTCTTCCCTTGAACCCCAGAGCACTTCATACGTAGCTCTCCAAGGCAATGCCCTTTCCTTCTAGCACTATAACTACTTCAAGCTCAGGTCCAAACCTGAAAGAAATGTTCGATGCATGGGAATCTGAATTCATCTTTGTAGACCCTGCACAATATCTTACACAAAGGAAGCATTCAATCAATACTTACAGATAAAGAGATACAGATCAAACATACAGGTAAAGGAATACATTAGTGAGCTACTCAATTTTCAATTAATTTTGTAATCTGTTCTTAGAGATTTTACCATTATCTAGCCAAATGGGATACCCCATATTTGGGTGCCCACAGTTTCATAAATTAGTAGCCATCTGGCTTCATTGAGGCTGTGCAGCATACAACATATGCTCGTTATTTATGTAACTACCAAGAATAAAAATCCAATAAAAAGTTTAACAAAGTACTAGATGGGAAATTCCATGAGGGCAGAACCTGTGAGGTTTTCTTATTTTTGTGTTCTCCTAGCACACAAGTTCTCAATAGACATTTATTAAACAATAAAGAAATGAAGAGTGAATGACAAGGTATTGCATGGGAGAGATGACGCTTTTCAGTCATGGCGGGTATGGATGATGTTCATTTTACATGTCAGCTATCACTGGGACCCACAGCAATTACTCGTTAGATAGCATTGGAACCCCCGCTCTCATATCTGCTAGTCATGAGATCCTCTGCAGCTCTCTTGAGCTGTACCCTGGAGGCGATGACATCTACCCGATAAGTCCTTGTTAGGGTGACATTAGGTAAGTGCAGGCAGATGGCTCAGCACAGTGCCCAGCAATGAGTAAAGCATGTCATCAAAGGCAGCTATAGCTCTTGTGAGAGAGCCTGCTGGAATAATCATGGATGAATTAGTAAGCAGGCATCTTTGCTTAAAACTTTACTAAAATGTAATTTTGGAACTTTATAAGTAAACATATATTCTGTGCTTCTCTTAAGTAAAACTACTTGAAAACCAACTTGAAAACGAAGAAGCAATGTGCACCCTCGTGCACCATGCTATTCTTATAAATCGAATCCTGCTTGGAAATCTTGCGAATAAAACATCAATACCAACCGTTTTTCAAATTGACTATAATGAAATACACTAGTATGAGAATGGCAAACACCTTCCTTTATTTATGGAGCAATTTAAGTTTATGGGAGAAGGTGATTGGCATGTATTAAAGTTTTACAGTTCGCAAGCAACCCCCCCAACCCCCGCCCCCCTGAGTTGATAATAGAGTTGTAACTGGGAGATTCCATACAACTGGAATTCTGCCTGCTCTGACTTGCAAGCAAGTTTGTGTTCTCAGTGTCAATATCTCCTAGAAAACAACATGGAAACCTCTGTTGAGCAGCTTGTGAGATTTAACTGAGCGAAACTAGCATAAGGAAACAGGCATGCTGTGGTGGCTGCGTGTGGTTCTACACCAGAACAGTGCTACCCTCCCGAATTAGTTTATCTTAAGGAAAATCACTTTTGGAAAAGAGGTGTTTTTTTGTTTTTTTTTGAAATTAAATAATCAAGAGTTTTATTTTATTGTTTCAAAAGAATAAAGAAACTAATGAGTGAATGAACAGGCACGGCATGGGTGAGATGACCCGTGTGGCCCTTGAGCTGAGGATTTTAGGCTCTGTTCATTTTAAATAAGAAGGCTGTGTTTCAGTGATTGGGCATCAACCGATGAACCAGGAGGTCATGGTTCGATTCCGGTCAAGGCACAGTGTGGGGTGTGCAGGAGGCAGCCGATCGATGATTCTCTCTCATCATTGATGTTTATTTTTAAAAAATATATTTTTATTGATTTCAGATAAGGAAGAGGGAGAGAGAAATAGAAACATCAATGCCTGGCACAAGAACATGTTTCTATCTCTCTCTTCCTCTCCCTTCTTTTCTTAAATCAGTAAAAATATATTTAAGAAAAAAAAAGAAGAAGAAGGCTTCCCCAGGTCATCTGTCCTGGCATTGGGGGCCCTGTGGCAATTATTCCCCTTTTCCTCCTCCTCAGCTGCTGCTCTAGAGGAAGTGATTCTCCTAAGGCTCACGGGAACTGGTCTTTCCACAAGAAGGAACCTCCCAGACACTCATCAACCTTGGAGCGTCCAGCCAGCAGCCGCCCTTTATCTCTGGTGTAAGGCTAACAGTTGATTCACTAGGAATTAGACTACTGGGGGGGATTTGTAATCAAGGTCAGATGGCTATACAGTGTGTGTCTTTCATCTGTTTCTGCCCTAACTATAAACTGCAGCAGGGAAACTGCACCGGTGGAGGCCTCAGTACTGTAACATTCTCAGGAAAAGAAACAAAGGTGTTCTTTTTAGAAAATTAATTCGTTCGTAAACCAAAACAGCCAAGTTCTCTTTTCTTGTGCTTTGCTTGGATCTGCTTGGCTTATCTATGGAAACAACTTGTGCTTTGCAAAAATTGGGCTCAACAGTCATTCAATATTACGTTGCTAAGTACTAATCCTTTCTAGGTGAAACATGTTTATTCTGTATAAAGGCTGGAATTTTACACAATTTTAGGTACAGCCAGTGACTAACATAGAGGGGATCCATTTCTTCTCATGCGTGGAAGAAAGAGGATGGTCACCCACAGGATCAGCTTGAGAAGCTGGCTTCCAGGAGCCTGGCCCAGGGCTTCTTTACCCGGCATCCCGATCACCAGGGACACTGGTGACGTGACAGGTCCTAAAAACAGATCTGGGCTGGTGACTGAAACTGAACATGTTTACTTTTTTAAAAAATCCTCAATCAAGGGAAGGAGGAGGGAGGGAGGGAGGGAGGGAGGGAGGGAGGGAGGGAGGGGGAGAGAGAGAGAGAGAGAGAGAGAGAGAGAGAGAGATGGACATGAGAGAGACACATCAATTGGTTGCCTCCCACTTGCATCCAAATCAGGGATGGGGATTGAACCTACATCTGAGGTACGTGCCCTTCACTGGGAATTGGTCTGAGGGCTGACTCTAACTACTGAACCAAACAAGCCAGGGCGAAACTGAATATTTCTAACAAGCTACCCAGGTGATCTTGATGCTGCTGGTCCACGGACCATATTTTAAGTAGCATAGAATTAACCAGGCTTTGAATCTTACTTTCTGAATAGCTTCTTATCAAAAGACTAGACTGCAGCAGTGAGTGAGAGGCAGGACTAATGTATGTGGTGTGATAGGAGGAAAGAGCAGGGTGTTGGAATGAAACAGCCAGGCTGGAGTTTCAGCTCTACCACTTAATAGCCCCATGACCTTGGGAGATGTTTGAGGAACAGATATACACAGTTTTCAATTCAATGCTTTGTAAATGAAACAAATGATCCCTATCTCACAGAGCACGGGACAATGGAAAATATAAACATGTTTATGGAGACTTGATTCTAATAAGAACTCATGACCTATTGGCTCCTGACAGATCAAAGAATCCATGCACTCCTCCTCTTCCGAGGTCCATACCTGGCTTCACTTACCTGCCTTCTTTGCATTAGGTAGAGCTGTGTAACTGCCTATGAATGAGAGTGGTAGAGATGTGAGCCATATCTGGAAATGACCCATAAAACCCTTCCACACACATTCATTCCTTTATGCAATCTGCCCCTTTTAGGTGGACATCATCCCCAGGGGGGGATTGGAAGCTACATGTTAAAGATGACATCAGCTTGGACCCTGAATAACTGGAAACACATGGCAGCCCCACCAACGACTTCACCTGCCCAGTATTGTTTGATGAGCAAAACATAAACATGTACCATATTTCAGCCATTATATATTTGTGGCCCTCTTTGTATTGCAGCTACCTTACCTATGTAATACTTTTCCCCGTCCTCTTCCCTACTTCCCTACTGTGTTCTTCCCTGAGATAGCCCTACATGTACCCTAAATGGCAGTGTCTTGGTTAAAAGCATAAACTTTAAAATGAGAACAGCAAGGTCCAAGTTCATCTCCATCCTTTCCTTGTCCAGCACTGGACAAGTATGCATAATAAATTCCCCAACTTCACTTTCCTCAATGTGGAGGAAATAATCATGCCATTGCTCACCTGTTGGGAAGGTCACATGAGATAATGCCTGTTAAACAGTTAGCACCTTCCCTGAATTCTAGTGGCCTCTTATGAACAGGGTCCCATTTGATAAGATGCCAACTGCATCCTTCCCACCAGACAATACTCTTTCATAAGGAATATCATAAATCATTGTTCATGTGGTTGTCAAAACCAGTATTACCCACTGTAAACTTCCCAAGAGCCTCCCCTGCCTTCAGGGAGTTCCTAACTGGAAAAATATTTTTCAAAAATCTTAGGCACAGTTATATGGCCCTTAGACGTAAATGAACAAAAATTATAAAACTAAAAGGTGAAGGAAGAAAAGGATCAAATAATTAGTACCGATGTTTCAAATTTTCCATAAGGCAGGTGTTTTACCATTTGAAAACCTGGACTGTATGGAAAAAGCAAGCCCCTTAGATAATGAGGGATATTTATATGCTACGTTTACTTGCTCTCTTGAGCCAGGGGAAAAATCATAAAAGGGAATACAGTTTCTGTTGCCCGGGATTCCAGAAACAAAGGTTAGAGAAAAAGTACAAGGCATGATTTTCACAGGACAAATGATATTTTTCTCTTGAATGCTAGGTTACGTTCAAGATAAAATTTCCCATTATAAAAACACATTACCCAAGGTTAATGGGAAATACTTTGCTGTTCCCAACCAGACACGTGAAAGTATGCGCGCACGCCCACACACACACACATACACACACACACACAAACATACACACACACACACTCTTTAAACCATGTGTTTATGTATATAACAATGGAACAAGGTCAGAATCTGATATTTGGGGGGTACAAGACATGTTCAGTCTTAATACCTACTGAGAGGGCACCTATTATGCTAGAGAATATGAGCCTCATTCCTTTCACTGGACTCCTGCATGTCCTTCTCTTTCTAATGGCAAATGATAGGGATTAGCACTGCTCTTCTTAAGAGGCCACGTGCATGAAGGTTTATGGGAAGAATTTGTCACAAGTAGCAGGAACTAAAGAATCTAGAGCATTCTAAATGAAAGCCCCATGGGCCAGAAGTCCATAGAAACCATCCACATCTGTTCCTCTAACATTTAACTTGCCCTTCCCTCTCTGTGGGGACCATAAAATGCTGTCCTGGAGCAGGGACTGTGAAATTCATATTTTATACTCTAAATGCAACTCTTTCCCTTTTAACTCTTCTTTCCTGTCCATCCAATCAATTATGAAGTCCTGTTGATTTTACCCCCTGGATCTTCCTCAAATCTGCCCCCTACCCTCCACCACCCTTCTCCGTCACCCTTTTTCTAGGCTGCAGCAAGACCTCCTATGTAATCTTTCTGCTGTAATCTATTCTCTACCCTTCCCTCTATTCTCTATATAGAAGTTCACCTATCTTCTAAAATGCAAGTTTTATCATGTCACTTGATTAAAACCCTTCAAGACAGCTTAACAATGATCTACATCAGCGGTCGCCAACCTTTTGACCTGACAGGCCACCAATGGTCCACGGACCACCAGTTGGCAACTGCTGCTCCAAAGGTTTCCTTAAACCAGCAGTCTCCAACCTTTCGGACCTCATGGACCACCAGTTGGCGACCACTGATCTACATAATCTGTCTCCCACATCATACTTTTTATCATTTACACACACACACACAAACATACATACTTCCCAACAACGATGACCAATACTGTATATGATGTAGCATCTGAAAAGAACATGCTTACACCCACCTCTTCCCTCTTCCTCACTTGGCTAATATCCTACCCATCATTTATGACTTCAAATGATGTCTCTGATGCCAGGAAGTTTCCTCTGACTCACAACTCAGCCAGATGACCCTTATTTAAGATTCCCTGCTTCTCCCATCTGACTGGTAGACTCCAATACATACAAGTATGGGCCCTCCTGTCAGACTGCCTAGATTTAAATCCCAGCTACACTTCTAGAGCTGTGTGATCTTCAGCAAGTCTAACCTGTCTGTGCCTCAATCTCCATTTGTACAATGGAGATAATCATGGTACCTACTTAAGCAGGACTGTGCTGAGGATTAAATGAGTTAAAATAGAAATGGATTAGATGAGATTCTGACATCTTATCATTGCTCAATAAATACCAAGAAGGAGTAATGAGGTGGTAGAACTATTCTATGTTCCATCTGTAGATCATGAAACTTGATTGTATGCTTTATAAAAATAGTTGTGTCATTATCCCTCCTGCATGGTACTTGACCCATGGGACACATTCAATACACTGTTCTTTAATAAATATATACAACTGAGGATTCAAACCAATCAAAGACTTCCATCTCTCTAAAGAGTTTCAGACTGCTCTAAATTACATGGGTACATTTCCTCCCATGTAACTTTAAAGTCTTTTATACACACACACACAACAGATAAACAAATACCTAGACATACAAATATATAGATATATAGACATATAGATATACATATAGATATATAGATATATGGATATATATATGGATATATATATATATATATGGATATAGATATAGACATGGATAGATATAATATCTGCTGTATATCAGGCACTGTGCTAGATACCCAGAGAGGCAAAATGAAATGAGAAAAATAATTCCTATAAGCAGACTCACAGTTAAGGTAAGTTAACTGCTACCAGAGAACACACTACGAAGATCTTCCTATAAGCAGACTCACAGGTAAGGCAAGTTAACTGCTACCAGAGAACACGCTATGAAGGTCTTTCCATTGGGCCAAAAAGCAAGCTGACCTTGCCTGATATCAGCCAAGACCATGTTTTATTTTAAAGGCATGCTCCCTGTAAATGTGTTATACCTACTCACCCTCAGGAGTGGAACACTCTCAAAAACTATTTGACTAGGGGCTCCAAGGGCAAAGCTCCTTCAGCTTAATTTGCTTTCACAGGAGAACCTTTGCCCAGGAGGCCTGCCATAATGAAATGTACTTAGAAAGTGCTAAGACAGTGTTGTCCAGACTTACATTTCAGGTGGGAGTGAGAGGACATGGCGGGGAGCTGACAGTCTCTGTTGGACACCCTGCAGCCCTCTGTCAGAACTTCATGGTGATAACCACGATAGCATGTAAACCATCAGTAATGTCCACCTTGGATTTCTGATTGCCAATCAACATCCTCATTGGCAGAGCATTTTTTTAAAATATATTTTGTTGATTTTTTACAGAGAGGAAGGGAGAGGAATAGAGAGTTGGAAACATCGATGAGAGAGAAACATCGATCAGCTGTACATCCTACTGGGGGTGTGCCCGCAACCCAGGTACATACCCTTGACCGGAATCAAACCCGGGACCCTTCAGTCTGCAGGCCAACGCTCTATCCACTGAGCCAAACTGGTCATGGCTGGCAGAGCATTTTTTAATGTCTACTACACACCTATAATGTTTTAGGTGTAAAGCCCTGACCTGATTTAATTACATCAAATTATTTTCAAATAACATAGAACCTAGTTACAATGAAGTTCTGTTATTAAGAAGGTTTTCATACATCAGGTTAAAACATGTCCCTCTAAAATCCAGTAATCACATACTCTAAGGGCCCCGACTAATGTAGGTAGCCTGGACATTAAATGTGACTCTTCTCCAGGCACGGTGCTGTAAAGAATTTCACTCTATTTGCATTTTGGCACCCCTTCTTGGAAGAAACTCAGTGTTTCTAATTAGTCATCTCACTGGTCCACAAACATTTTATGCAGAATTTGTTCTTTCCTCATACCTCTCATTTGCTCAGAAATGATTGACGGAGGTAAGTGATTTGGATAAGCTGGTATCATCTTCATTATAGATGCACATAATGATACACACACACACACACACACACACACACACACACAAAATAGTGCTGACAGAATCAATGTCTCCTAAATGACATCAAGCTTAAATGCAAAGGAAAAGCTAAAACTTAGTGGTTGAAAGCATAGACTTTGTTACCAGATAGCCCTGGATTCAAGTAATGAATCTTGGGGAACTACCTAGTTTCTCTCAACCTCAGCTTTCTAACCTGTAAAGTGTTGATAATAAAATATCTACATGATAAGGTTGTGAAACAATGAATGTGATATGCAGGATGTCTGGGGTAGAGTAAGGAGCAGGCACCTTGGTTTCCTCACCCCTAGCTGTTGAGCCGAGTCTAAGAAGGTGTTCTGCTGTCCCTACTTTTCAAGTGAGACAGAAAATGGACAAGCAAGAAACTCAAGAAAAGAGATGGGCATGAGTCCTCACACTGGATGAATCCAAAGCTGATTAATTTCATTCCACCCATTAAGACCTTTAGGCAGCTGAAACTGGATGATGGAACCCTTTCTCTTTTTCTTAGTTGTTGGCTAGTAGTGCTTTCTCCTACTGTAATTGATAAGCCAATGACTCATCAAAATATGCTGAAATCTGTCTGGAAGAAAGGCTGTCTGTGAAAGAGCCAAAAAGGACTCCACTTCTTGAAATAAAAACTTAAGTGGCCTTCACTGGCCTTTCAGTTTTAATCTGGCATCAAACAACCATTCTTTTAAAAAGCATTTCATCTTTTGGAAAACTCACTGAGGTGGGATGAAGAGGCACTTGTACATTCTAGGTTCTTGGTCTAAATATTAGAATGGAAAAAGTTCCATTTCGTAAGATTTGTCTAATTGTCCTGCTCCTATTCAAGAATTATAATTAGGCTATATAACCTGACTAATTGTCAATAAGGTACACCTTCTTTGAAGTCACCCAGGAAAGGGAAGACATTTACCTTCTTTTTTTTTCAAATGAGTTGGTTTAATTCCAAGCAGCACAGAATTCAGAAGAGAACAAAGATGGAAGAACACACTTTGGCAGGATTCTGGGCTGGGTTTACTCTGCCTCACAGCAAAGGTTGAAATGTCAGAGCGAGAAGAACTAAAGAGAAGATGAGCCACTGCATGAATATTATTCTTAAAAACAAAACAAAACAGTTTATTGATTTTTTTTTTTTTTTGAGAAAGGAAGTGGGAGGGAGAGAGCAAGAAAAACATCAATGTGAGAGGGTAACATCAATCGGTGGCCTCCTGCATGTCCCCCATCGGAGATCAATCCCACAACTCGGGCATGTGGCCTGACTGGGAATCAAACCAGCAAGCTTGTGGAGACAGAACGATGCCCAACCAACTGAGCCACACCAGCCAGGGCACAACTGCTTATTCTTTTTTTTTTTTTTTTAAATATATTTTATTGATTTTTTTACAGAGAAATAAGGATGGAGAAAGGGCTTGACTACAAACAGGCAGCAGAAATTAATTTTTTGGAGTCCTGGAACTGATCTGTACCCTAATATCAGAGGTTACATGACTTCATGCATTTGTCAAACCTCATGTAACTTAAACCCAAAACATGAATTTTACTGTCTGTAAACTTAAACATAAATTTTCAAACAGAAAACATGCAATTCTCTGTTTAGCTAGGCCTAATCTTATCACTTATTTTAAATTGTGGACAAATGAACACAAAGAGATTTCATTAATAAAAATCTGAGAAGAACTGATTTTTCCCACCTCTATTGAGGTATAACTGACAAATAAAATTGTATTTATCTAAAGTGTGCAATATGATATTTTGATCAATGTGTACATTGTGAAGTAATTGTCACAATAGCTAATTAACATAACTATCACCTCACAGTTAACTTTTTTTTGTGGTGAGAACACTTAAGATCTATTCTCAGCAAATTTCAGGTAGATAAGACAGTATTATTAACTATAGTTACCATGCTGTACATTAGATCTCCAGAACTTATTCATCCTATACAACTGAAACACTGTACACTAACATCTTCCCATTTCGCCCACATATCAGCCCCATTCTACTCTCTGTTTTTATGAGTTCAACTTTTTAAAATTCCACATATAACTGAAATCATGCAGTATGTGTCTTTCTGTGTCTGGCTTATTTCACTTAGCATAATATCCTATAGGTTCATCCATGGTGTTGTAAATGGCAGGATTTCCTTCTTTTTTTTTTAAGGCTGCAAAATATTTCATTCTCTATGTATCTGTTTATAGATATGTGTGTGTATTTTACATATATTACACATATATTATCCTATATAATAGAAGCCTAATATGTGAAGTGTCCAGTCATCCAGTCAGCTGTTCAACCAATCAAAGTGTAATATGCTAATGAATGCTAAGGCCACTCAACCATGGGCTATGACGTGCACTGACCACCAGGGGGTAGACACTCCAACTGGTAGGTTAGCTTGCTGCTGGGGTCTAGCCAATCGGGACTGAGAGAGATAGGCCAGACATGCCCTGGAGCCCTCCCACAGTCCCTTCCCTGCTGGCCAACCTCCCGCATCCCTCCTCCACCCTGATTGTGCACTGGTGGGGTCCCTCGGCCTGGCCTGCACTCTCTCTCAATCCGGGACACCTCAGGGGCTGTCGGAGAGCAGCTTTCGGCCTAATGACATAAAGACCAGTCCTTATGATGTGCACTGATCACCAAGGGGCAGACGCTCAATGCAGGAGCTACCCCCTGGTGGTCAGTGCACTCCCACAGGGGGAGCGCTGCTCAGCCAGAAGCCAGTTCACAGCTGGCGAGTGCAGTGGCAGTGGTGGGAACTTCTCCCACCTCCACAGCAGCACCTAAGCTGTCAGTTGGACATCCCCCGAGGGCTCCCGGACTGCGAGAGAGTTTAGGCCAAGCTGAGGGACCCCACCGGTGCACAATCAGGGCAGGGTAGGGACGCAGGAGGTTGGCCAGCCAGGGAGGACCGCTAGTATATATCAAATAGCAAATTTTCTTTATCTACGCATCAGTTGACAGACATTTAGGTTGTTTTTATACCTTGACTATTGTGAATAATGCTGAAATGAACAGAGATATTGTTTTGACATGTTGATTTCATTTCCTTTGGTTATTACCCCAAAATGGGATTCCTGAATCACATGGTAGTTCTATTTTTAATTTACTGAGGAACAAGAGAACACATTTTTAAAAACTATAGTATATGCTGTGGATTGTCTCTGTACTCTATTCCACCTTTCCTCTGTTGGGGAGGCCAGCAAGTTAAATGTTAAATTTCCAAGACTTCTTTGCAGCTGGGTTCCAATTAGAACTGAAATAGCTCTGGCTGGTTTGGCTCAGTGGATAGAGCGTCAGCCTGCGGACCGCAAAGCGTCCCGGGTTCGATTCCGGTCAAGGGCACATGCCTGGGTTGCGGGCTAGATCCCCAGTGTGGGGTGTGCAGGAGGCAGCTGACTGGTGATTCTCTCTCATCGTGGATGTTCTATCGCTCTCTCCCTCTCCCTTCCTCTCTGAAATCGATAAATATATATTTTAAGCCGAAACCGGTTTGGCTCAGTGGATAGAGTGTCGGCCTGCGGACTGAAGGGTCCCAGGTTCGATTCCGGTCAAGGGCATGTACTTGGGTTGCGGGCATGTCCCCCGTGGGAGATGTGCAGGAGACAACTGATCGATGTTTCTCTCTCATCGATGTTTCTGGCTCTCTATCTCTCTCCCTTCCTCTCTGTAAAAAATCAATAAAATATATTAAAAAATATATATATATATATATATATATATTTTTTTTTTAAAAACACACACCCACACCAACAACACAAAGGTATTATTCCACCTCCATGTAGTAAAAAGTATACTTGTACAATGTTTAAAAAAGAACTGGAACAGATTAGAAGCACTTAAATATCTGAAAGGCAGTAGTCATCTTCCTGCTTTTACTGCTTCCGCCGGTAAGCAAGGTTTGAAAGACAAAGACTTTAGAGAGGACTTCTGGCAGTAGTGGTGTGCCCCTGAACTCAAAAGTCCAGTGGTGGCCACACCATTGCTCATTCTCTAGCCTTTTAGATCACGTTGTAAGAACCCAATGCCCTGTATTATATCTTTTCTGGCTGAAACACCTAGTGTGGTTTTTTTCCTGCCTTGATCTCGGTTGACATAAAAGCCAGTTTACTTATAAAATGGGCCCCTGTCATGGTGCCTAAAGCCAGGATTATTTGGAAGTTTCATAAAAATGCCATTTAAATTCAGCAATCCATGGCCAAAGTAAGCTACCTTGTGTTTTCTAGATTTTTTCCAGTACCACTCAGTCTTTGCACACTGTGTTGGAATGATGACGTGTGTTAGCTTAACATGTTATCTCTTACATGTGACAGCTCTAGGCAGATATCCCATAGTATCAAACCTAGCCTAAGACTTCATTTCCTAGATATCTCAAATAAAGTCTCAGAATTGAGCTTGATAATGCTGGTTGGTCATATCCAGGTATTCTGTCCAATCCATCCCCTCAGCTCTAGGAGGTCACTCCCATTACTAACAAATGAAGGCATGACATAAAATCTTTTACCTACTGACAACTGTCAGCATGTTCTTCAAATGTGTTCTGTTCATTACTTATAAATTTTAAATGTATTTTTCCTTCTCTTTTAACAATGAACCACATTTCTGCAGACTTGTTAAGAAAGAAGAAAGAAAGAAAGAAAGAAAGAAAGAAAGAAAGAAAGAAAGGGAGGAAGGAAGGAAGGAAGGAAGGAAGGAAGGAAGGAAGGAAGGAAGGAAGGAAGAAAGCTTCCCATGGGGCTTGACAAACATAGCCCGCAATTCTATTAGAAATAAGTCTAATTTTGGATGGCCTAGGGACAGAGCTCCCTGCATTGCTACATCTCTTGGAAAGATAGTTGAGTATTTTAATATGGGCACCCACCTTGCTCAAATGCTAAAACAAGGACAGGATTTTGGACAAGGTATATAATATAAATGCATCAGTGAAGATAAAGGTCATGAATGCATGGTTGAAAATGCCTTGCACCAAAGGTGCACAGTACATTCATATTAAGGGAATGAATGATGAACAAGTATTTGAGGCTTTATAGGAGTAAACAAGGTTGGCCTGAGCGAATGAGATGGTTTCTTTATCTCTAAAGTAGGGGTTGCCCATGGCAGTGATTTTGGTTGTTTTTGTCGCTTAACACCATTCCTCCTTTTACTGATAAGAGTACCCTGATGGTCATCTTGAAATCCTCTCCTCTCTGGATCTCAGTTGCTGAGGTTCCAGTGATACTGATTACAGAGTGAACCTTGTGATCTGGGCTATGATCTCCTATTGGTAGGGATAAAATGCTCTTGGTTCAGAAGTGGACAGAATACTGGATCTAACCAACTGGGATTAACAAGCTCAATTCTGAGACTTATTTGAAATACCTGGGATGTCGAGTCTTTCTTTCTTCTGCTAGGTTTGATACCATGGGGTATCATCCTAGAACTATCAATGACTAACAAGTGAAGCCAGAGAACTATCCAAACATAGTAGAAGACATGCCAGAAACCAAATACAATCAGACCTCGAGAGCACTTCTCAGCCATGTGAACCAAAAAGTGATCTTTTTTGTCCTTAAAACTCCTTAAGTGACAATCTTAGTTAACTGTATTGTTTATTTATTTTGGTCATGAAAACAGCCTTTACTGAAGCATTAATCTTTGGCCCACATGCATATTTTTTGTGTATATTTTCATGTTTCTGCAGCAGATGTTCTTTAGTTTTCATGAGATCCTTGAGTTGTATTCCCTCAAAAAGTCAAGAATTGCTTTTCTAGAGAGAAACAGTACATCAAAATTGATTTTAAATGATCCTTTTGGCACATTCTTATTTTTTCAAATTTAAAAAAAATATTGACAAATTTCTAATTCTAAATATAAAAAGTAGATGTGGAGTAGTCATTGAAGAGATAAAAGAAAGTAATTAACCATAGAAAAAAGAGTTTTAACATCCTTCTTGCTTTAGGAAGTCTTAATTGTTAGAGACACCACCCCAAATCATAACAAACATACTGAATGGCACCTAAACCATAGTTTATATATAAGTGCATGAGGATAATTTATAAGTTGATATGTCATAGTTAATAACATGCCTTATTTGCGAGACATTTAATTTTGAAACACTTAGTCATTTTAATGTGGTAATTTTCAAATCTTATTTTTGAGCCAGTAAAATTTTTTCAGAACTCACATATATTTTGAAAAGGCTGGAAATATCTTAGAACCTAGGAACTGTGACTAGAATGCCTAAAGGCCAGAATGATTAAAAGGATTATTTTAAAAAGTCGCTACATAAGAAGATGCACACAGTATGCTGTGCTCCATTTCCATCTACTTTATTCTAAATCTGCCTGTTTGTAAAATCAGAAGTTGTCTTGTCCTACCCCACAGGGACCACAGCAAAGGCTGGGTCCTCTTTATTCTTAATGTTCAAACTTCTACTGCTGGAATTAATGGGTTCCTAACTAATTGTTCCCTTTTAAGAGAAAATTCTGCAATTTAATGTTAATCTAACTTATAATTTGTTGTAATTTACTGGTAATCTTCTAATTTATATTTTTATTGAGATTGATACAGACATACAAACATAGCAATGAATCAAAACAAAATGAAATAAAAAACAAAACCAGCCACCAACCAACACTCTGCCCATCCTCCATTATAGAGAAGAGAGCCAGATACCAGAAAAATAAGTTTAAAAATATTCTCAAATAATATTCCAGACTGAGATGGCAGCTTCAGAAGAGGGGAAAAAAATAAAAAGGAATAAAAAAGTGAAAGTGTTAAGTAATTTTCTTCAATGAAGAATGTGAAAAAAGGCTTAAAATCCTCAAATAGGTAAAATACAATGAAAACAACAGTTACCAACTATTAGAATAAAATTAGTACAGAGAAAACTTAGAGAAAATAAATATTTTCCTGGATTTTACTATGGAAGTTGTTGGTGGAACCAAGTACTGGTTGATAGTCATATAATTACTATTATGAAACTAAAGGAAAGCTGACATTAGGGTCTTAACATCTTTATCCAAAGAAGGGCTTCTCAGATTTTAACCAGTAAATGAGTTACCAGAAGTTTTAGAAATAAATGCAGATTCTGATTCAGTACATGGAGGTGAGGCCAGAGATTTTGCAAGTCTCACAGATCGTAAGGTAATGCTGATATTCACTTTGTGTAGCAAGGCTCTGGGTTTCAGTATTTTTTTAAAATATATTTTATTGATTTTTTACAGAGAGGAAGGGAGAGAGATAGTTAGAAACATCGATGAGAGAGAAACATCGAACAGCTGAACTCCTGCACACCTCCTACTGGGGATGTGCCTACAACCAAGGTGCATGCCCTTGACCGGAATCGAACCTGGGACCTTTCAGTCTGCAGGCCAACGCTCTATCCACTGAGCCAAACCGGCTATGGCTGGGTTTCAGTATTTTTTACAGATTCCCCTTCCATTTGAATCAGCTTGCCAACATATATATTGTCACATTTTAAATAGTGTTAAAAGTTCATGTTATAGCTCTGTCCAGTGGTGCACAATGGCTAAAGCATCAGCATGTGCACCAACAAGTTGCAGGTTCGATTACTGGCTCTGGTCAGGGTCAGGGCACATGCAGGAGGTACAGTGAGATTCGCTTCTCTTCTCCCTCTTCTCTCTCTCTCTCTCTCTCTCTCTCTCTCTTCCTTCCCTTCCACTCTCTAAAAATGGATGGAAAAAATATTCTTGGGTGAAGATTTTAAAAAGTTCATATTGTAGAGGTGATTTTCCTTCACTACAGGTAAAAAGAACACTTCTTGATTTTCTTTTTACCAAGAATTATTTTTGGGACAGTGGTCCTTACTCCCAAGGATCTGGCCTCAGTAAGTCCGGGGCAGGGCTCAAGAACTTGCATTTCTAACAAGTGCCCGGCGGGTGAAGATGCTGCTGGCCCAGGGACCATGCTTGCTGACCCAATGCTTTGGTGCATCTCTCAAGAGTCCTGCTGAAAAAATAACTGATGCCAACAGAAAATTTTAGCATCAGAGAGAACCATGAGATATTGGGGATTCAGAAGACCTGAGATTAATCTTTCCCAAGGCCCACATTTGAGAGTCAAAGAGCTTGGGTACCAGTGTGACTGGGTGTTTTGCCGGGGACCACAGATCTGGTTACAGAAGCAAAATGAGGACCAGAGCTCTGCTCCTCTGTAGCTACCTTAGGAGCCTCACCCTATGCCACGTTACTGTTTCATCATCTTTCACAAATAGCCTAAATCACTTACTTACGGATCGCTAATGACCCAGCACTAAAACACATTCTGGTCCTAACAGTCCTTCTCTATTTAGACATAATCTCCTAGAAAGTGTTTCTCAGTGTGGCCCCAGGGCCTCCTCTATTGGCATCATAATGGGGCTGTGCTTGCTCAAAGATTTAGATTCTTATAGTTGTCCCCAAAATACTAAATTTGACTCTCTAGGGCTAGCCCCTGGGAGTCTGCACTTTGACAAGCATCCCTATGGGTTTCATAAACAGGTCAATAAAATGATGCTTCTCAAGCTTGACAACACATGTGAATCTGAGAGGACGGGAGGGGTTAAAATTCCCTACATTCAGTCTGCATGCACAGTTACTTGGGGAATCTCTGGAGATGTGGCTCAGGCATCAGTTGTCAAAGCTCCCTGGTGATTCCCATGTGCAGCCAAGAATGGGAAACAGTACTTCAGACTTCCAATACTTCCATTTTTCTATCCAATAAAGGGATGAAAACCTCCCTGGACAAAATGATACTTTGATTTAATGAATATAGACATTTGCTCACCTAGAATACCAACGGTATGAGAGCAGTTGGCTTTGACAGCTGCAACCTGATCCAGGGAAAACAACCACTTCTATTCTGAATCCCTGTGAGAAGGGTCCTTCTGAGGCGTGGCTTCTGGCTTACCCAGAGAATTCGAAATTCTTGTCATTTCCATCTGGTCACTCCTGGCAGTTACGAAGTAAGGGTTTCTTTAAGAAAATAATTTTTATGCACTGTCTGGTCGAGTTATGAAATAATAAATGCTTCCTTGCAAATGAGCAGATTGATTTAATAATAATGGCAGGTTATGGCAGCCCACATTAGTTCCCAGGGCTCTTTAAGGAGTCAACAAGAGAAACTGCGGGAAGACAGAATGCCTACAAAGTAGAGTGTCTGAAATTTATCTTTTTAGACTTCAAACTTTAGAACACTAATGGGGTGGATTTCTGAATGTCTGCCAAGGATATTCTACCCAGTGAATTTCTTGAGGGTGTCTGTATTCTGAACAAGCAATCTAGTCTTTTCTCCATGATCTAAAGTTGTCAGTTTAGATCACAAAGAACTTAAGCTTTTTTGAAAAACTAGAGACCCCATGCACAAATTCGTGCACAGGTGGGAGGGTCCCTCGGCCTGGTCAGCAATCAAGGCCTATTGGGGGGCTGGTAGGCCATGGGGAGGGACCCCAGGAGGTTGGCCAGCTGGGGACAGGGGCTGAAGGAGGTTGGCTGGCCGAGGGAGGTTGGCTGTGGGAGCACACTGACCACCAGGGGCAGCTCCTGCATTGAGTGTCTGCTCCCTGGTGGTCAGTTCGCATCATAACGAATGGTTGTTCTGGTCATAATGGTCACTTAGGCTTTTATATGTAGAATAGAGGCCCGGTGCACAAAAATTTGTGCACTCGGGAGGGTCCCTCAGCCTTGCCTGTGCCCTCTCACAGTCTGGGACCCCTCGGGGATGACCACCTGCTGGCATAGGCCCACTCCCCAGGGGATTGGGCCTAAGCTGGCAGTCAGACATGGCTCTGGCAGCCTGGAAGCCCTTGGGGGATGTCCACTTGCCAGCAGGGAGCAGGCCTAGCTGCAGTCGGACATCCTTAGCGCTGCTGAGGAGGCGGGAGAAACTCCAACCACCACCGCTGTACTGGCAGCCGTCAGCCTGGCTTGTGGTTGAGCAGAGCTCCCCCTGTGGGAGCACACTGACCACCAGGGGGAAGCTCCTGCATTGAGAGTCTACCCCCTGGTGGTCAGTGTGTGTCATAGTGACCAGTGATTCCTGGTCGCTCTGCTGTTAGGGTCAATTTGTATATTAACCTTTTATTATATATGATAAGTTTCTAAAGACTTTAGAAACTTGCATGTAAATGGAGGTAGGGTTGCGATTTTATGTATGTGACATTGATTAATGACTATCCAATTAAAAGTAAGCTTGGTGAAACTTCTGTTTGGGCATAGATTTTAATACCTTTGTCGTTTTTCTCTTTCCTTTGCATCCCACCAATCATCCCTTAGTGCAACACATTATGATTCCTGCATCAGACTCAAGCATCTCTCTCCATTCCCATCCCGGACCCTGAATTTCAGCAGAAACACCTTTAAAGGCGATTGTAGTGAGGGTAAGGGTATTTATTTGTCAGAGAAAACCTGCCAGGCACCTGTGGAAGAAGCCATCCCAACAGCCCTAATCTATGGCTGGTTCCCAACTTGCTTCTTCATCTAATCAGCATGTCTCCAATATTATTGTCCTATAATTATTGGGGATATTGGGAACTGAATCAATAGGTCTAGGGTCCTGAGAGTCTGCATTTCTAAGTGCCCAGGGGATACTAATGCTGCAGGTCCATGGAGCACACTTTCAATAGCAAGGAACAAGATACTAAGCTTGGTGGAAAAGGAAAGTGATGGGAAAAGACTATGTCCCCCGCTCACATCTGCTAAGTATCAGTGGTAATGGTCAATTCTGGGGAGCCATTGAGCCCACAACTCCCTTATCTTAGAATTATTATCAGACCCTTATTCACAGGGTATCAGTGGCACCCTGTGCCAGGACCTTGCCCCTGGCCAGAGCTGACTGAACCAAGGATGGACATGTACTCAATGCTGAGCCAATCAGCTTCTTCTGCTCTTGAAAGTTTAGGATTGAACTTCAGAGATGCCAGTCATGTGTTTCTTGAACGAGGGGATGTAAATATCTGGGGTAGTCAATGTACTCCATGTGGAAAGAGTAATAGGGACACAGAAAAGCAACACTGGTGAGCAAAGGTAGGAGACCACCTGAAAATTGGTTGCCGCCTGGATCCTTGATAACCTTCAGGTCATATTTGCAGATCCTACCCTTCTTATCCCAAAATTCCTGGAAACAGCCCTGTATCCTTTCAATAAATTCCCTTCTTCTTACTTAAACAAATTCCAATGCAAAGGGAATGCAGTTTCACTTTATATCATCGAATACATTGACATGTCAGCCCAAAAGTTCTAGAAAATATCCAGGCTCTGTCCCAGAGGTCAGGATCTTAGAGGAAAAAATAGTTCATCTATATCCAGCAGTGGCGGGCAGCTTCCTGGGTCTAACTGTGAACAATTCTGGGACTTTCTGCAAGTCATTAAAAAGGGGCTTTCATTTCCTCCTGGAATGTCAGACAGGGTCAACTCTTCAAACTCTTCCAATAATTAAGACTGTTTACTTCGATCTACTTCCTTCCTTCCCATGTCCTTCAACCTTGTTATCCTTACATGTCAAGTACAAAGAAACCCTGCTTAGTCTTCCATCCCTCCTCCCTGTGCAGGCGATCCCCACTGCACCCCATGGGAGACAAGTGACTGGCCCAAGGAAGGCATCTAGGATGTGGTAGCTATGATTTTTATAAATCCCTATCTCCACTTACTCACTTTCCTGAATACTTTATGATCCTCCCAACCCTGCCTTATCACACTCTTACTTATTATGATCATTGCAGATATCTCCAAACTTCCACCTTTTTAAAAATTTAGTGATTCTCCTCAGATGGCACGAGCTCCTGGATTCCTATCTACCATGAAGACCATTCCTTCCTCTAACGACCTCACCCAAGCCATTCATTTAATTATAGAAGATATCCTCCCCCCATTTCCCTAACCACTGCCACATCCCATCTTTTATGACATGTATCAGCCTTGACCCAGGTGGACTTCACCTAGATAATGCTAATTTATGCCAAATGAGACATTACAGGTAGATGACCTGGCAAAGATGAGCCTGCAATTTTCTGTCTCCCTGAGACAAGGCCAGAATCTAAATTTCATTTTTGTCCTAAGATTTCAGATATAGCCCCATGCCACTTTGCATTAATGAAGTTTCCACTTTTTCATCTATTGATGGATACAGAAGTACACAACCAGTCTGTTTTCATTAAAGATGTGTCCTTGGACATGTCTTCCACATTCACAGGGAAAACTTTCATTCACCTCATATTAACAACTTAGAAAATCACTACTGAGTATGACAAGGTAAACATCTCATTATCTTTTAATATATGGTATCAATTATACACTCAAACTCAAGTGGGAGAACAAATATGTTCTATCCTAACCACAATAAAAATATAATATGGCCACAAAGAATTTAAATTCTTAGATATTTTTTAACTGATTCCTCACAAATGATCTATTTCAAAGTCATTGGAACTATGCTTATGAAGAATACTCAATGCCATCAAAAAGCACTCACAATATAATGTTCTGCAGTAAACAACAGAATACATATACACAATATGTGTCCAAAGTTTTAAAATATAGTTTATGTATGTGTCTGAAAATACTAGAAATAAATACAGCAAAATATTGTTAATAGCTATGTATGAATGATAGGATTACAGTAAGTATTGCACCTCTTCTTTTTTTAATATATTTTATTGATTTTTTACAGAGAGGAAGGGAGAGAGATAGAGAGTTAGAAACATCGATGGGAGAGAAATATTGATCAGCTGCCTCCTGCACACCCTCCACTGGGGATGTGCCTGCAACCAAGGTACATGCCCTTGACCGGAATCGAACCTGGGACCCTTGAGTCCGCAGGCTGACTCTCTATCCACCGAGCCAGACCAGCTAGGGCTGCACCTCTTCTTTTAATAAACCTTTTTAATGCACATGAACATTTATAATGAGAGAAAAAGTAAAAAAAAAAAAAGATATATACACACAGACATTTCCCCTCCTATTGCTTCTTCTATCCTAGGCCCTTCCTTGTTTGATTGTCCCCAGCTTTAATAAACATCCTCTAAAAAGAAAAAGAAAAGTCACAGGCATGAGTCTACAGGAACTGAATATGGCTGTTGAGGACAGGACATTGTGGACATCACTCATTCATAGGGTCATTAGGAGTAGGAGCCAACTCAAAGACACATAACACACATTCAGCAAATTAAAATGATTCAGGCATTTCCTTTGTTCTGACTGTCCTGAGGGAAGCCCAGGTCATCACGTTACTGTGACTTGATCACATGCTTCTTCTATGATGTGTTAGAAATGATGCCGAGTGGAGGAAGAACACTGCATTCTTTCCAAGTGCCTTACATTGAGAGGACTAGGTAAGGAATCGACTGTAGGGCTAATTCAAAGGTGATGATACTTGTCTCTTGGACTAATAATATATTTGGGGTTGAGAGAAGAAAAATGATGGCTTTAATGCTTTCATGTAACTTCTCCTGATTTTTTAAAATTTCTAAACACATTACTTCCTATCTTCTAAGGCAATGTATTCTTTCCTAAGAAAGCCCTGTTAGAACATGTTTAAATATTTATTTTATTTCTTCAAGTATTTTTATTTGGAAATTACAGAAAATGATCAAAATTATGTAAATAATAATCCCATTATTATCTTTCTCTGAAAATGTATAAAACAAGAACATGAAGTCACTTCCTTCCACACCTCTAATCAGACTTCTGAGACAATGCTACCAGTTATTATATATGCATTAGAGGCCGGTGCATGAATTCATGAGCCAGTGGAGTCCAAGATTGGGGTAGGGGGTGATCAGTGGCCAGACCGGCTGGGGCTTCATTGGGGCCCGGATCAGGCTGGTTGGCTGCCGCAGTACGCATCAAAACCACCAGTTGCTGGTCATTCTGCTTATTCTGCTGTTCCAGGCACTGGGCTTTTATATATATATAGATGTGTTCATGTGTATATATGCATACTTATATCACATATGTATGGCAGCATATGTATGTATATGCATTATTATACTAGTAAAATAGACATACAAATATATATGCTTTTTAAAAAATAAAATGACATTAAAGCTTACATAGCTCTTTGCAGTTTGCATATCTCAGAACACAAAACAAATTTATCAAAGGGAGCCATTGAATTCAACAGCATACACCTTTTCAAATTCAATATTGCCAAATTACCCAAACCAAAAAATTCTATACACAGATCCACCACTTAAAAATTTTCTTTAAAAGAATATGATTATTTTTGTTATTATGAAAGTGATAACAATTAAAATTAAAACCGCCCAGGAGCGACGGGTGGGAGGGGGGGATGTCTTAAAAGTAAATGGTGGGTTGTTTTTTTCCTTAAACTGGGAGTGATTAAGAGTGTTTATCATCTTGTTATTCCTCATGCTTTTCATATGTCTTACAAATAGTCTTTTGAAACTGCTGAAGAGTTTAGAAAACAAAAATAATTTCTAAAAGATATGAACATTAAAAAACAAAAAGCTTTCTTTTCCCACTGTGCCTAGTCCACCTCCACAATAGTATAAGCAAAGCGATCATTTCTGCTTTCAGTCCTCTAGCATATATGTCCATCTTCCCAGAGCAAGAGGTGTTCAATAGAATAGAGTGTAAGCCACATAGCTAAGTTAAAATTTTCTTGTAGTCACTTTAAAAACAAGGAAAACAGCCCTAGCCAGTTTAGCTCAGTGGATAGAGACTCGGCCTGAAGGCCAAAGGGTCCCGGGTTCGATTCCGTCAAGGGCATGTACCTCGGTTGGAAGTTCCTCCCCGGCCCAGACCCTGTCAGGGCTGGTGCAGGAGTCAACCAATGGATGTGTTTCACATCGATGTGTCTCTCTACCTTTCCCTCTCTCTTCCACTCTCTCTAAAAATCAATGGAAAAATATCCTCAGGTGAGGATTAACAACAACAAAAAGAAGACAAAATGGCAAAATTAATCTTAGCAATATATGTTATTTAACCAAGTATATCCAAAGTATTATCAGTTCAACATGTGATCAATATAAAAATTGTTGAGATATTCTACATTCTTTTTTCTATACTGTCTTTGAAATCTGGTGTATACCTCACACTCTGCACATCTCAATGTGAAAGGGCCACGTTTCAACTGCTCAAAAGCCACACATGGCCAGGGGCTACTGAATTGCAACATGCACCTCTAGATAATATGCTCAAACCCCTATTTCTTGATTTGTCAACTTAAAAACTATCATTTGACTCCAGAGTATGCCATTCCTTCTATTTTTCCATCTCTCCATCTCTGCTCGTATTACTTCAATACTTTGTTTTTCAATTGACCTTTAGACTTCTACTTAAACTTCCACTTCTTAATTCAACAAACTGAGACATTCTTACCTCCCGCTTTTTAGTAAAATGAGAGATCAGGGTCCCTTTATTTTCCTTCACCTCGCTTCCTCCTCCTGTCTCCCAACTTTTCTCCAGAAAACAGTTACTTTTACACTGTCAACGTTTTACCATGTATATACCTTGTTCTGAGCTATAACTTTTCTACACACTGATATTGTAAATTGGAAAACGAGTGACCTTTACAATATGAAAATTAAATAATTATTCTCTGCAGAAACAAGTGGTGTGTCTGAATGCAGACAGCAGGCCATATAACACAGCCACATAATCAGTGCTACTCAAGAACTGCAGAAAGAAAAACTGGGGAGGGCCTTATGTAAACATTGCAATTTTATCTGCTCACTGAGAATATTCTGTTTTATCACACTAACTGTAACAGAACTTTCATTTGCTTTTAGGATTTTAGAGTTCTCTAAAATACCTATTCTGGCTTTGACAGCTTTTTTGTTAAAAAAAAAAGTTTTTTTTTTCAAAAAAACTATTGTTTTGAATAATTTTTTTAACTATATTCCTTGGTTTATTTTATTTATCTGACCTTGGGACATATTTCCTCTTTGGCTTTGTTGCATTAATTCTGCTAGGATTAATCTGGGAGTGATCAAATGTTTTCATTCTTATTTTAGTTCTTTCTTCTCTTAAAATGCTGGGACAGAATTGCAGGTTCAAATTCATTTCCCTGCAACCCATAAAGGCATTGTTATCTTGTCTTCTAGAAATCATCTTTGTGGTAAACTTCCTGTCCTACTCTGATTTCTGGAATCTTTGGCATCCGCTTCTTACCCTTGGTGTTCTAAAATATCATGAAAATGTGTTTAGTTATGGTCTATTCGTATGCCTATTCTTACCTATTCTACTTTACACTCACAGGGTCCTAGTGGTCTGAAACCTTGGAGAATTTAAAGAGTGTATGTAGTTATTTCCTCCACTTCTTTTTCATTTTTTTTTCTTTCTCGATCCTCTATGAGAAGATGTAGGACGATCCTCTAATGTCTCAACTTTTCACTCATATATCCCAACTCTTTCTTCTTTGCTCTGTTTTTCTCCAAGGCCCCCTTTTCTCTGACATCTCAGCCAGCCAAAGCAGCCCAGCCTAGGTCTTCCTGTTGTTTCTTCTATGCCTTTCTTTGTTTCACTGTCCTAAGTACATTTTTGCTGCCATTATAGACCCACTATCCTTTGGCTCAGTGCTATACAGCTCTTCCTTTTGGATAGCCCCATATCCCCATCCCCATCCCTTTTCCTTAAATAAATTTAATTTTTTCTTTACTCATCGCCTGAGATGGCTATTCAGCCTGCCCACGCACCACCCACCGACTTTAACCTTTCGGTTATGACTTAGTCATGATGGCTACATTGAAACAAATCTGGAATCAATTCAGTATTACAGAACTTTGTGGAAGCAAAACTGATTTTACTTACATTTAAAATTTAAACTAATCAATCAGTGAATTAATGTATTTTTTTCAGATTATTCCCATCAATACCATTTTAAGATATCCTACAAAAGCAAAGGCATTTAAAATTGTGTAGTAGCTCCATCCTTTCTGATGATGGTTGTCTATGACAAAGAGCAAGATGTTAAGTGCCCTGTTTCCAGAAAGAGAATAAATTTCACCTCAGAGTGGAGGACAAGAATCCCAAGATACATAGTGAGAACAACAATGGTCTCTGGGTGCCTACTTAATTGCTTTTCTCTCAAACTAGTATCAGAGTCATATTTGTAAAAAGTTACCCAGTAACTGTTCTCTGATTCTGAGTTCACCACCGCCTTGCCAGGAAATCTGGCTCTAGTGTGCAATCATTCCCGATCAGAACATAGACTTGTTTACAAAGTGCAGTTTCTTTCCTGTTGCTTCCATGTCACTCTCCTCAAACTTTGTTAATGGGCACACTAAGGGTCCCAGCATCTAAACCAGTGGTTCTCAACCTTCTGGCCCTTTGAATACAGTTCCTCATGTTGTGACCCAACCATAAAATTATTTTCATTGCTACTTCATAACTGTAATGTTGCTACTGTTATGAATCGTAATGTAAATATCTGATATGCAGGATGGTCTTAGGCGACCCCTGTGAAAGGGTCGTTCGACTGCCAAAGGGGTCGCGACCCACAGGCTGAGAATCGCTGAAAGTCTCCAAAACTCAAATCCTTCTGAAGAAGTCCATTCTCAGGTGATTACACATGCATATTACACAACATTTACATAAAAATGTGAATAATGTTATTTAATTTTCCAAGTCAGATGGAAAACACTGCTCACACTGGAGCTACTTAAAAAGATATGCCACCCAGGGGAATCCACTGCACGTTGTTAAATACCTGTAATGAAATGTAACAGCCACCAAAACAAGGCCAGATGCCTCAGCAGATGGTGCAAGTTGTCCACCCAACATCCTTTCTCCTGATTTCAGTGGGTGATGAAAATGAACTACAACTGAAATATACTTGATAAAAATACTTCCTTCTTGAGGTTTCCTTATAATGAGAGGTAGAATTGTGACCCTGTTTAGTCTAATGAGAAGCATGTTGAGATTTGGGGGGTTAGCCTGTTTAATAGAGATAGCTTTTGCTTTCTGCTGGGAGCATGCATGTGATACCTGGAGGTGTTGTGCTGATCTTGTAACCATGAGGCAATAGCATCAGGATGAGGCTTATCAACTCAAGATAGTAGAAAATAAATGTGAACAGAGACTTGATCCCTAAGGGAATGACTTAGCTCTTGAACCAGCCCTAGACTACCTATCACTGAACTTCTTGTTATGTGGGACAAATATGAACCTTTGTATTTAAATACTTTTTGGTTCTGAACTCATTTCTGACTAATATACTGGCAATACCTAAACTTTAGTGGCCCTTCCTGTCATCTATATACTAGGATTTTAATGCTTGACCAAAATGGAGATGACTGTCTCCTCTACAAAATTCTTTTAAATCTTAGATACAGGCCCATTACCCCTTACCAAACCTTTTGAGGTCTGATATGTTTCATATCCAGAAGGGTAGTATGAAGTACATATGGTACATTATGCAATAGCCCAAACAGATCTATGCATCACCCTTTAGTTCAGAGGTTAACAAACTATGGCCAGTGGGCCAAGTCCACCCTGCCACCTATTTCTGTAAAGTTTTATTGGAATAGAGCCGCACTTTCATTTACATACTGTCTATGGCTGCTTTTGTGCTAGCTACAAAGGCAGAGTTGAGTAGTTATCACAGAGACAGTATGGTCCATAAAACCTAAAATATTTACTATCTGGTCTTGTATAGAAAAAGCTTTCTGATCACTAGCAAATACACCAGCATTTATGCAGTGACACCTATGGCTATTCACTCTAAGTGGGATAAATAAAGACTTTATATAATCTCCTATTGGTTCAGGCATAATTTTGCCACTCAAATGAGGCCAAAGTTAAGGGAAAACTAAGTTTTCAAAACTTTAATGTTTTCAGAACTATGGAAAAAGGGACTGAGGATCTGTAGTGGAGAGGAGAGAGGGGCAGGTCATCACGCTAAAGTAATCTACCATGGAGTGTTCAACTTGCTGACTAGTCCTTTAATGTCTGAAAGCCCAGAGGCTTACAAAATCCTGTTGATGGAGGACCCTAAGAAATAAAGAGGCAGCACACTGCAGTGGAAAGAACACTGCCTGAGAAGTAAGAATGACTTCTAACCCTACTTTCTGCTGACCTTGCTCTTCTCTGAGTCTCTGCATTCAAATCTGTCTATTGGGACCAACGTATCACCAGCACTGCCTGGGGCCACAGAAGGATGGTGAGGTTATTTGTGAAAGTGCTATGTACATGGCAAGGAACAACACACCCATGCAGTGTGTATATTATTTGTTTTTTTTTTTCAAAATAGCAGACGATTTTTATGAAAATGAGAGAGAAAATAAAACAGCAGTCATGAGGAAACTCAACGAGATACAAGAACACTGAAAAGGCAGTTCAATGAGCTCAGGAATAAAATTAATGAACAGAAGGAGAACTTTACCAAAGATATAAAAACTATAGAAAGAACCAAACAAGTTCTGGAGCTAAAGAACTCAATAAATGGGATGAAGAATGGATATATTAATAACTGATACACAATGAAAACTTGTGGCGATGTCAAGACTGCCTTTCACTGCCATTTTAGTCATCAGTCTGGCAAGATATACAGACATAAGGGAACATCATTTAAAAATGCAAATATAAAACAAATTATAAATTCAAACATTTCTTTAGTTTAACTATTTAGAAAATGTACAACTGCTCAGCAAGACATTTCATAAAAACTGAAATAAAAGGCTGTAAGTAAAGTAGCAATTAAGAACGTTCTTTCATGTAAAAATATGACAAAACTTTTCACTTAAGCATAGAAATTAATCCTTTTGATAGTATAAGTTCATTTAATTCATAAAAATTAGAAATTCTCAAAGTAGGAACCCGCAAGTTTTCTATTGCATACAAAACTGTTATTAGGATTTCCAACACAAGGTGTCTCCAGGAAGGGCCTCTTATTAGTGGTCTGTCTTGCTGTTTCTGAAACAAGAAGTCCGGTGCTGATTTCTGTTAGCTGCTTCTTAGAACTGTAAAAATTGCCTGACTTGTTCTAATCTGTGTGCTACATCTGGTCTTGCACATTGTCCAATCCTCTCTAGATGCTGTTCTTCACGGTGTTTTGCCCTATTTACTTCAATTTGTCTTCTGATTCTTATTAGTTCTTGTTTCTACCACTCTGCTCTAGTTGTCATTTCTTCACATTGCTTTTAAGTACTTTGAATTCTATCTCCTGGTGAACTGTATTTCTTCAGGCCAACACACACATTTTGAAGCTGCTATAAGCTCATCATTTTTCTGTTTTAACCTTCTAATCTCAATTTCCATTTCTTTTATACTTGGGCTTAAAACTCTGGGGAAACTGAGCTCTTCATTGTAATTTCTTTTTGGCATATTTAAGGGTTCCTGAAGTCTGGTTATCTCTTTTTCTAAATTACCCTTTTGCTTCATTACTTCATGCAAGCTCTGTTGCAGAGATATGATTAAATCAATGTGTTTGATGCTTCCTTTTCATGCTGAGATTGTCTTCTGCTTTCATCTAATTCCTTCTTTAACTCTTGTATTTTATATTGTGAACACATATGATGATGTGATTCAACCTTCAGTAAAGCCTCTGTCGTAGGCAGTTTTCTTTGGGTATCAGCCAGTTCTCCTTGAAGTTGTCTCACAACTGCCATACTCCCTCTTACAGTCTTCAATGCCGCAACTTGTGTTCTAATGGTGTTATCAACTTCAGGGTTCATTTCAACTGCTTTACTAGACTGCCCTTCTTCTTTTCTTAACTGCACCGTATTTTTTTTTTTTTATAGAACAGATCAGCTTTTCGTCTCTTCTCTTTTTCTTCTTTGAAGTTAAGTCTATCAGGATCTTCATTCTCCTCACTAGGAAGCTGCTGCTTATCACTTTGTTCACTGTTGCTTGGCTGTCTCACTCCAACTCTGTCACTGTCATCATCAGCACCATCATACATGTTTCCTGACACTTCCCTCTTACTACTTGTCTGCTCTTTCTTTTCTTCAACAAACATGGGTTCAGCTGGCTGGGGAGACTCTTCATCTTCTCCTGGTATTCTTTTCCACAAGGATCCTGATCTTATATGCCAACTCATACTTCACACAAGTACATGGGCTTGCAAAGACGTTATGTCATGACCCTACTGACAGGGTCATCCCCTCAAGCCGGTGACACAGGCGATGTTTGCTCTCACAGCTGGATCCCCAGTTCAGCCTCCACAAGCGAGAAAGGATGTGATGGAGGAAAACGGCCATCTCTCCTTCCTTCTCCTCCAGTGTGTATATTATTGAGTAAATTAGATCTACTTCAGTATCCATGCAGGCATAAATATCTATTTTACTAGAGATCATGTTTATTTAATTATTAGCTTTCCTACTTTTACTGAATAGTGTTTTATTGAAGAAATGTCAAAATTTATCTGGCCCTCCAAAATGTAAAGTATTCCTAATGATATTTCTTAATTCTAATACTAGGAATTTAATATTATGCTTTTAATATTTTGCTGTCCTATGCATAATTGGTGTCATCTGGACCATATTTTTCAGGGACCTTCTCTGAATAGCCATTGGACCACTTCTAGCAAATATCCAAAAATTTCATGGGGATTTTACCATATTCATGTTTTATTACAATATAAGTATTAGAGAAAATCATGTAAATTTGACAGGTATTTAAATAAGACTTTTATTAATATTTTTAATCCTTAAAAATGTCAAAAATTAGATTTTTCTAATCTAAGGCTTTTTGAAATCAGAGAATCTATACAGTTAAAATATTGACTTAATTTTCAAAAAAAAAAAAAAAGATGATCTTGTTGGCTGTATTTCTCCAATTGCTCAGTCTTCACGCTCTTGTGTATATAATTCAGACTGAAAATATTTATACTTTAATAATGATTTCCATAAGTTGATAAGATTCTCTTAAAACTTAGTTCTCTTTGAAGAAATACAGACTAATCTGTATTTATTTATCATACAGTCTAAATGTTACAGTCTAAATTTTAGAGAAGTCCTGTCATCACTGAAATGTATCCCGTACAGATGCTCCTCTACCAAGAAACGGGTTAGATTTCAAAAGGCTGTTGATCAGCCCCTTGGTTCTCCAGTCCAAGGGACCACAAACAGCATCTCCTGGCGCTGGGCAAACTGAACATGCTTTTGTTTTAATGTGGCTTTGTTTGCACTCGTGAGAGCCACTCAGGTGAGCCTATTTTTCAAGCTTGTCCCACTAAAGGTCCTTCCTCAGAAGAGAAACTCAGCAGATCTAGTTTGCAACAGAGCTCGTCAATGGGTAAGGCTGTGTTTCAAGGTATGCGCACATTCTGAGTCTCCAGAGAAGTGCACATGGGCAACTACCAAGGTACCCAAATATGGTCATAAAATCACCTCTCAGTTTGAGCTTATTGATTCAGAGCTGCTTTAAATGAGCAGACTTCATGCCCACCTCATTTAAGCTTATTATCCCAAAAAAGGCCAAACAAAATAAGTAAAAACAAATGCAGAAGTCTGAACACCTAAAGGAAATTAATTCTGAAAATTAATGCCATCTGGGGAGCATAAGAACAAAGAAAAGGCCGCTGTCATGAAACACTGATGCTGAGTTAATGAATAACAAGACAGAAAAAGAACTGAGATGAATTTTCATGGGGCTAGAGTGTGGATGAAGAGCAGAAGAAACTGGCCTCCTTGAGGCCTTCAGAGTGGGTTTAGTATGTGCACAACTCAGACTGAAATTATTTATACAGTAATAATAATTTCTAGAAACTGATAGGATTCTCTTAAAATTTAATTCTCTTCAATAATTAGATTAGTCTATAGTTTTATTTATCACACTGCCTGCATGCTGCACAGGCAAATTTTAACAGCTCAGAGCAGGAGGCCTAACCTAAGAGAATAAGGAAGGTAAGCAGTGGTGAAAGCAGTGGACAGGGAAACAGAGAAAAGAATTAGCCAGTGATTGAATGAAGAAAGGAGACTAAGTAAGTGTGACCTAAGCTAGTAGAGCAGATTGCAGTCGGACCCCTTTCCCTGCTGGAAATATCCACAGGACAGAGAAAAACAAAGATGGAAACCGCTGTTGGTTACTTACTCAAGAACATCTACCATAATATTGCTTGGGTTGCAATGCATCTAATTTGAGATGAATCAAAATTAGTCTGGACCAGTGGTTCTCAAACTTGGCTGCATATTGGAATAGCCCAAGAAGCTTCAGTAAAATACTGATGCCTGGACCCCATGACAGAAAGTCCAAATCCAAGGTTCTGGGTGAGGTATAAGCATCAGTAATTTCAAAAGTGCACACCATCATGTTAAATCATAGCCAAAGTTGAGAACAGCTTAGAATGGTTTTGTTCCAACTTTTATGTGTATTAAACTAAAATGCAGATTTTTTAAAAATATGTTTTTACTGATTTTAGAGAGGAAGGAAGAGGGAGAGAGATGGAAACATCAATGATGAAAGAGAATCATTGATTGGCTGCTTCCTGCACGCCCCCTACTGGGGATTGAGCCAGCAGCCCAGGCATGTGCCCTTGACCGGAATTGAACCTGGGACCCTTCAGTCCACAGAACGACATTCTAACCATTGAGCTAAACCAGCTAGGGCTATAATGTAGATTTCTGATTGACTAGATCTAGGATACAACACAAGATTCGGCAGGTCTAACAAGCTCTCAGATGATTCTGTTACTGCTGCTCCCTGACCACACTTTGAGTAGCAAGGGCCTAGTCATGCACTGTCTCATTCAACAGCTACCAACCACATGTGGCTGCTGAGCACTTGAAATGTGACTAGTGTGACTGAGAAATCAAAATTTTAATTTAATTTAAATTTAAAATCTGAAACGTGACTTGATTATTGGAAAACAATTATACACAGAGCAATCTGGGTATGTGCATATTTTTTTAATTGTGACTTATGAGATCTACATACAATCTGTATTCATGTTTGTATATCTCATGTATCTGTATATCTGATAAAAACTTAGCTTCTGAATTGAAATGTGGTAAAAGCATAAAAGACAGACTTCATTTCAAAGACTCAGTGTGAAATAAAGAATATAAAATATCTCATTGTCAATTTTTGTGTATTGTTTGCATGTTGAAATGATAATCCAGAAATATTGGGTTAAATAAAATGTACTGTTAAAATTAACTTCAACTATTTTCTCTTTTTTTAATGTAGCTACTAGAAAATTTTAAATTATATATATAGCTAGTCTTACATTTCTTTTGGACAGCATTGGTCAAAATCAAAGGCAATTGAGGTTTTCCTGTTACATGTTGTTAACAATTGATCTGATGTGTGTGTACGTGACCCAAATCTAGCTGATGAGAACCTAAGGGGAAGCTATAAGAAGCCTTTTGAGAAAGAGATTATCTACACTAATAAAAGAGAAACATGGTAATTAGCGTACGACCGCTACCCTTCCCATTGGCTAATCAGCATATCCTTATGCAAATTAACTGTCAGCCAAGATGGCAGTTGGCAGCCATGCACTGAAGCGAACAGGGAGGCTTGCTTGCTCCAGTGACTGGCGGACTCCAACGTTCCCTGCCTGCCGCTGCGGGCCTCTGAGCTGGCAGTTTGAAACTTTGTAACAAATATAGAAGGTAAACAAAACCCCAGAAACCAGCTTTCAGTCAGCCAGCCTGACCGCAACATTGTATCAAATACAGAAGGAAAAACAAAAGCCAGAAACCGGCTTTCAGCAGCGAGGCCTCAGAGCTAAAGCTGGCCCAGAATAAAAAAAAAAGAAAAAGAAAAAAAGGAGCGGTTGGGAGCTTCAATCACCCGCCAGCCAGAAAACGGCCCTCAGCCCCTTAGCCAGACTGGCCAGGCACCCTAGTGGGGACCCCCACCCTGAAGGAGGTGTGACCAGATGCAAACAGCCATCGTCCCCTCATCCAGGCTGGCCAGGCACCCCAGTGGGGACCCCCACCCTGATCCAGGACACCCTTCAGGGCAAACCAGCCAGCCCCCACCCATGCACCAGGCCTCTATCTTATATAGTAAAAGGGTAATATGCCTCCCGGCACCGGGATCAGCATGACAGGGGGCAGCGCCCAAACCCCCTGATCGCCCTGCAGCTCTGTGTGTGACAGGGGGCGGGGCCACAACCTGCCTATCCGCCTTGCTCTGTTCGTGACAGGGGAAGGCGCCCCAACCCCCTGATCAGCCCTACTCTGTGCCTGATAAGGGGGAGCTCCCCAATCCCCTGATCGCCCTGCGGCTCTGTGTTTGATAGGGTGCGGTGCCCCAACCCCCTGATCGGCCCTGCTCTGTGTGTGACAGGGTGCGGTGCCCCAACCCCCCCCTCCACCCCCACGGGCCCTGCTCTGTGTGTGACAGGGTAGAGCCATAACCACTCCATCGGCCCTGCCCTGAGTGTGACAGTGGCGGCGCCCCAACCCTCTGATCAGCCCTGCTCTGTGGGTGATAGAGGGTGGCGCCCCAACCCCCTGATCAGCCCTGCTCTGTGGGTGATAGAGGGTGGCGCCCCAACCCCCCTCCACGGGCCTTGCTCTGTGTGTGACAGGGTGGAGCCATAACCTCCCCATTGGCCCTGCCCTGAGTGTGACAGGGTGCAGCGCCCCAACCCCCTGATCCGCCCTGCTATGTGTGTGACAGGGGGCGGTGCCCCAACCCCCTGATCGGCCCTGCTCTGTGGGTGACAGGGGGGAGCTCCTCAACCCCCTGATGGGCCCTGCTCTGTGCGTGACAGGGGGGAGCTCCCCAACCCCCTGATCGACCCTGCTCTGTGTGTGACAGGGTACGGAGCCCCAACCCCCCTGATGGGCCCTGCTCTGTGAGTGACAGGGGGCAGCGCCCCAACCCCCTGATCGGCCCTGCTCTATGCCTCACAAGGGGTGGCACCGCAACCTCCCCATCGACCCTGCCTTGAGTGTGACGGGGGCGGTGCCCCCACCCCCCTATCGGCCCTACCCTGAGCGTGACTGAGTGTGGCATCGCAACCTCCCAATCCGCCCTGCTCTGTGCATGACAGGGGGCTGCGCCCCAACTCCCCAATCGGCCCTGCTCTGAGCCTGACCAGGGGCTGCACCTAGGGATTGGGCCTGCCCTCTGCCACCCGGGAGCAGGCCTAAGCCAGCAGGTTGTTATCTCCCGACGGGTCCCAGACTGTGAGAGGGCACAGGCCGGGCTGGGGGAGCCCCCTCCCCCCGCCCCGAGTGCACAGATTTTTGTACACCGGGCCTCTAGTACCTTAATAATAAGAGAAAGCTACATTTAAAAACAAAAGTACTCTGCATCCTTTCCTCCTCTTTTGTTCCAGCTGCATTTAAATGAAACTAGGAGTGAACAAAACCCATAGAGCTTTGGCAGCTATTTTACCACCATGAGGAAACGAGACCCCTGAGTCTTTGATGCCCCTTTGAGTTGCAAATCAACACAGGACCCTCCACCTCTGAATTTCTTTTTAGATAAAAAATTATAATAAATGCCCTTGTGGTTTAAACCAGAGCTTCTTATATGTTACTGTACATATGTTTCCTGGGAATACTGTTAAAATGCAGATTCCTTTCCAGCAAGTCTAGGGCGGGACCTGAAATTCTGAATTTCTAACAAGCTCCCAGGTGATATCTATGTAGTTGATACAAGGACTGCACTTTCATTAGCAAGGGCTCAAACCCAAATTAGATACTCTAGTATTTGCTGATGAAAGCATTCTTAGTGGACACAGGCAGCAATGCCAATCTCTGCCAATAACAACAGCTCCATTTGCACACTGGCTGGCATTATGATCATTACTGACCAACTGGGGACCCAGGACATTGGGACGTGTCCCTTCCCAAAAAGATAACAGCTATTATGGAAGCAAGAAGGTGAAAACCAAGGGCTCAGTGGCGATATGACTTTGGAAGATGCTGGGGTAAAAGAAGGTAAGCCACATCTCTCTACTAGTGGACTTTGCATGCACAGTCACAACTATGGTAGTTTATGCTTCAATTGTGAAAATACTGTTAATTACACACTTGATTACAAAATGAATTCTTTTCACAGAGAACCTCATTGGAGTAATAGGCCATGGAAAATATTTTGTGAAATGCTGCTTTATTTAGATCATGAGTTAATAGAAAACATCAAGGCCTACAAGCCTTGATGCCCAAGAAAATGTAGTTTATGTGGTGCTAAATATAAGAAGCATGGAGCTTGGGGTGAAGAAATCTAGATTCAAACCACTCACCTTGTAGCACACATCACATTCCAGCTATGTGATGATGGACATCCCCTATACATGGTGAGCTGAGTTCTTCACCCATAAGACAGGAGAAGAATGTCTGCCTATATCACAGAGTATGGTCAAGATAATATGGGCTCACACTTTTCAAAATGACACTTGGATGTGAAACAGAGTTAAAACTTTACATGCACACACACTAGAGGACCAATACACGAAATTCATGCAAGGGGCTCAGCCCTTGCAGCCCCTCGCAGCCTCAGCCAGCCCTCACAGCCCCAGCTTCGTCCGGAAGGTCGTCTGGAAGGATGTCCGGAAGGTTGTTTGGCTGTTTGGTCTAATTAGCATATTAGATCTCTATTATATAGGATATTTTTTTTTCTTACAACAAATACATCATGGAGTAGAATATATAATTTGCATGTAGTCTAAAGCTAATAACTGGGAGAAAATCTTGGCTTCGTGAATATTGTGGGGAACTCATCCACTTTCCTCTGCTCTTAAGAGTCCTTCATAGAAAAGCTGTGCATGATTGGAAGTGCTTTAAAGCCAAAGAGCTCTTGGAGTCTGAGGAAAGCTGTTGGTACCACTTGGCAAGTGCAGGCTAGCTACTCAGCAGGTCTCCCCACAGGGCATTCATCCCACGGATGGCCAACACTTTCCAGAGTTTGCATTTTCAGATATGAGATTTTAACCAGAGTTCATGAGGCTTTGAGGGACTGATTTATATTTTTTAAAAGTCTAAGACACTGAAGGATTTACTAAAAATGTATTGGTTTGACACTGTTTAATATTATATAAGTTTCATGTGTACAATTCTACATCATCATCTGTATACTCCATTGTGTGCTCAGCACCCAAAGTCTAGTCTTCAGTCTCCATATATTTGACACCCTTTATCCTCTTCAAAAAAATATGGAATGCTTCACGAATTTGTGTGTCATCCCTGAGCATGGGCCATGCTAATCTTTGTATCATTCCAATTTCAGTATATATGCTGCTGAAGTGAGTATGAAAGGATTTTTTAAGTGACAAAATAATTTATTGTAAAAAATTTTTAGTAATTCTTAGGTGAATCATATTCTTTGACCATTGAAATTATTTGCTTTTTAAAGACAATGATATACATGAAGAAACTATTCTTTTGTGAGTAGTACTGATGATAATCTGTCAGTTATATCTGCTTCTGTTTTTTATACTTCAGTAATTGACATCCCTACCTTCTAATGTCTTTAGATAAAACTTTAAATGTTATTCTTTTGCTCAAAAAATATTCACCTGGTTCTTTCAATGTTGCTATATGCTGAGAACAGAAATATGAGGTAGACATGGTCCTGTCTTGTGCAGAAGTCAAAAAAACAAGTGAGAAATAAAGCATGTATTTGAATAATAGCAAGTTAAGTCAGTGTCATTAAAACCTTATGAAAGTACATGAATTATTTCTGGTTTAAGGTATGTAGTAGGCAGAATAATAGCTTCCTAAGGATTTCTACTTCCTGAAACCCAGAATCTGTAAATACATTATGTTACATGGCAAAGAGAAATGAAGGTTGCAAATGCCATTAAGATTGTTAATCAGTTGATTAGCAATCAGTGGACCCAATGCAATCACAAAGGTCCTTCAATGGGGAAGAAGGAGGCAGAAGAGGAAGAAATAAAAATGACACTGTGAGAAAGGCTCCATGGGACAAGGATGGTTTTGAAGATAGGAGGGGGTCACAAGCCTAGGAGCACAGGTGACCCCTAGAAGCTGGAAAAGGCAATGAAATAGTCTCCTCAGAAAGGAAGGCAGCCCTGCCAACACCCTGCCTTTAGCTCAGTGAGACCCATTTCTGACTTCTGACCTCCAGAGCTGTAAGATAATACATTTGTCTGTTATAAGCCACTAACTTGTGCTATTTTCTACAGCAGCAATAACAATTTAATATAGGGGATCAGAAAAACTTTGTGAAGGAATAAGCCTAGAAGTTGGTCCTTAAAGAATTGGAAGACATAGTTGTAATTCTCAATAAATTAAAAATAAATATGTAGTTCTCAACATGTTAAAGGATCTGCTAGGTGAGATTTATTTTTCCATTCAATTAAACAAAAAACCCAAAAATAAACAATGCAAACTCTTTATACAATTTTTACTAACTTAGTCTAACATAAAAGACAGGCCTTCTTATATTCTAATGATATATACAAGAGATGCCAAAATTAATCATTTGAAAAATATGTACTGCTCTGAAAGCATCAAGTGATTACCACATTTTATTCCCCATCTTACAAATTATCCCTTTATCCCACCCATAGCAAAAAACTATTCAAGTTAACATGGTGTATTAAAAGTTTTCCAAATTTGGTATTAATTCCAAGCAACTCAGAAAGCTTCAAAGTCCGGAGGAATTAGATGGCTTCAAAGATTTAAAAAAAAAAAAAGAAGCAAATGTCAATCATATAAAGAGCTGCCAGTGTTCAAGTAAACATAATTCCCATAGGTTTTATCAGAATACATACACACACACACACACACACACACACGCACACATACTCTGATGGGCAAAAGTTGTGAGTATGCAAAACTCCATTCTTGTTTTGTTTATTAGTTAATTATTGTATTATTTTTATTATTACCCTACTTTTACTTACCCCTGCATATATATGTATAATATATCACACACACATTTTCTGAATATATGTATATATTTACATATATACATGCACATATATACGTACAGTAATAGACAGAGATACAGAGATGATATAATACATATGTAATATAGACATTTATCTTGTTTTGCAATTAGTAGAGCTAATGGGACATTGATGCAATCAAAAAACATTGTCCACAATCCTGTTCTGTCTCGTAAGAACTCCTGCACTGATTCAGCTTGACTATAAGGAAAACTATATTTTGCTTCCGTAAGCCAGTGTCTTGCACAACGAAAGGTTTTTAGTATTATTTTTAAAAGAATGAATGGAAAATATTTCTGTGTACTTTCTATTGAGAGGAAATGGAAGTTGCATTAACAACATGCTTCCCAGTGTATCTTGGCCCACAGATATTGGACAGCAGTGCAAAGTCTAGGTGTAGAAACCCAATCAAGAGCCTGCAGCGCCTGCCTCCTCAGCAACTTCAGGGAGCCTGGGTGTGTTTTATCATAATCGCTCTACTGGGCAGTTTGTCTCAGATGGCAAGCTGCCCCAAGCCCCTTCAGAGCAAGATAGAGGGAACAGGTTCAACAAGTAAATATCAAAAGTAATTAATCAGAGTATAGCATATGCAAGAAACTTATCAATCCAGTGCCATTAGCAAACATTCAACTAAACAAGGCAATTGTCTTGCAGGATTAGAAACAGAATTGTGTATGAGTGGGGGGCGTGGGCCACAAGCCAGGGCAGCTCTAAAGCTCAGTTTCCACAGCATGGGAGGGGATACAGAAAAGTTAGTTTCCACTGCACTTGCAGAAGGTTGTGTTATTACTGAAAAAAAAAAAAAGTTTATACAGTGTCTACAATATCTTAGGTGCTACGGTACACATGCAAAAGTTCTAAAAATTGTGCATACCTCTAACCTCATAAATTACTTTAAAGTACTTAATGTTGACGCAAGCTTACATGATGACCATTGAACTGCACAGAGACTTGCTTAGAGTTGTTTCTAAAACACGCTTTTCAGTGCTAGCCCGTGTGGCTCAGTGGGTTAGAGCATCAACCCATACACCAAAAAGTCTAAGGTTTGATTCTTGTTCAGGTTGCAGGCTTGATCCCCAGTCAGAGTGCATACAGGAAGTAACCAATCAATGTTTCTCTCTCTCTCTCTCTCTCTCTCCCCCCTCTCCCTCTCCCTCTCCCTCTCCCTTCCTCTCTCTCTCTCTCAAATCAGTTAAAAAATAATAAAATACACTTTTTAGTCTCTCTTAACCTGGGATCTAGAGAACTTGGAGGTGGGAGGCAGGAGTTGATGAACTAAGACGTAAAAGTTAAATTTTATACTAATTTATCATTAAAATATAGAATTTTCTTTAATTATGACATAGACAAATAAATCTATAATCATATTAGCAGGATCTGTGATTCTGTCACCAATGGAAATCACAGAAATATTAATCTCATATCACTGTTGATGAAGTATCTTGTAATATTGCAAGGTCTCCTCTCTACTGTGAAAGCATAAGAGCTAATAGCCCTGCTACTAGATAATATTATGCTATGTATTAAAGTTGAGTACATATTACTATATTACAATTCATAATATTTTTATAGCTGTAATACAATATAAATGTTTTTCTTGGTGATCTTATGTATTGCATTTTATGCATTAATCAGCATTATTCTGCAAAGGATCCTCTAGGTTTCCCCAGATGCTAAATGAGTCCATGACACAAAAATATTAAGACTACCTTGAGCTAGAACAACTAGTCAGTTTACTCAATTTCAAATTCCGTCAAAGTGAATGACTGAGATCATATAGGAAAGGAGCAGGCAATTCAAAGTATTTTCCCTTTAACTCGTGTATTCCTCATGCAGCAGACAGCGGAGTAAACAAGACCTTCAAAACACCAGAGCAGGTGATGTGGGAGATACAAGGAAGAAGAAAGTAATGCTGTCCTCAAGGAGCTCAAAAGCCTCGCAGAAAAAATAACTGTAAAGATTCCAGAACACAGACAGCGTCACTACAAGGTTATTGTTTGATTAAAGAACTAACATTTGCAATTGACCATCACTGAAAATTGTTAGCTAGGGGAGACTTAAGATATTCTTTAGAAAACCAATCTGGTAGAGCAGTTTGTAAAGTGGGTTGGAGGGAGGTTGACATTATCAAGGAGATACAATGGGTTGGTGGACTGAAGTGCAAAGAGGGAAACTGAATGGTGCAGAGCTATGTGTTTTATTTTTTGCTTTTTAAAATATTTTTTATTGATTTCATTGAGGAAGGGAGAGGGAGAGAGATAAAAACATCAATGATGAGAGAGAATCATTTATCAGTTGCCTCCTGTACACCCCCTACTGGGGATCTAGCCTGCAAACAGGGCATGTACCCTGACTGAGAATCAAATCATGACCTCCTGGTTCATAGGTCAACACTCAACCACTGAGCCATACTGACCGGGCAAAAGGGAACTTCTTTTAAAGAACAAATTTAAGGGTTTCAGCAAAACAGCAACAACAAATTAACTTCACCTGAACACTCCTTCTTCTATTGATCATTAAGTAAATATAGTAGAGTCCTGAGTAGAGTGAAAAATTTGTTTTTTTAATAGAAACTTAAGATTTATCATTTGATGTTTCAATCACATTTAGATTGAAATTATACCAGGCATGTGGCCAGTATTACCTATTTTTTTTTCTTCAGGCGTTAAAACTATCACTTGATTTTCATCTCCAGAATTAAGTTTCTAAAGAAACATTCTCAACTGGATTCATAATTCTGATAAAAGCTAGTTGTCAGATTACATTTTTTTCATGACTAAATTTTTGTCCTTATTCGCAGACTAAATTGATGTAGAGTTCAAATTTCTCAAAAATATTTTGGAAATGTCACTATGTTCTCTGTGACATTATATGGCATTCTTTAACAGCTTTTTAATTGAATTCAATTTGCAGTGGGAAATGAAACCTAATTCTCTTTGGGGTTTCTGGAAGATGTGGGAAAGTTCATCTGAATAAAGAAAGAGAAATGATTCATGACTAAGAGGCAGTAATACTGCAGAATCCCATCCCTGAGAGCTCACACCGACACCTCAAGATTAGGGGTCACAGACAAGACATCATTGCTCACAAGGGACAACTCCTCTCCTAAACATGACAATGAACTGATCACTCAATACTAGCTGTGGCTAAAACAACCTCTGAATGCCCAGGATACATGGAGAGATTTGAGTCCATAATAATATAAAATAATATTTACAGAGAGCTGACTATGTTCCAGCCACAGTTCTTACGTTTTACATAAGTAAGCTCAATTAAGCTTCACAACAACCCCTGAGGTGTTCATTAATTAATAACAATTCCAATTTTACAGATGAGAGAGCGGAGGCACCACATCACTAGCCTGAGGTCACACAGCTAGGAAGTGGCATGTCTGGGATCTGAACCCATGTACTCTGGTTCTAAGGCATCCCTTTAATAATTGCCTCACCTTCATATCCAAGTTCTGAAAAACTAACATTCCAAGAAAGCTGAAGTAAAAAACAAAAGCAATCAAAGCACTACAATTTTTTTAAATGCAAAATTGCTCATTCAAACCATTTTAGAGAAGTCATAAAGGGCCTTGAGAATTAATCTGCTTCAGCCCCCTGTTGGCTAATGCCTCTCTAAACTGTTCCTTCACAAACACAGGTTGGAGGACTGGCTGTATTAACAAGCACATGAAATTTCCAAATGCATCTAACAACTGTGGAGATTCACAAAATCACTCAGGACCCCCACTGAAATCATTTATTGACAGGAACCTTGCCTCTTCCTAAGCGAAATTTCTTCTGGGTTAATTTGAACAGCAATGAAGAACAGCTCAGCATCATTCCTTCTAAGTAAAATACTTCAAATTTTTAATTTTATCATTGTCCTCTCTTGGTTCACCAAGCCAATTTCTTTAATCGTTCTTTCTAGAATTTCTATGCTGCTAACAATCTTGTTTTTTGTTTGTTTTTTTTTAAAATATATTTTTATTTCATAGAGGAAGGGAGAGGGAGAGAGAGATAGAAACATCAATGATGAGAGAGAATCATTGATTGGCTACCTTCTGCACGCCCCCTAATGGGGATCAAGCCCACAGCCCCGGCATGTGCCCTTGACCAGAATCGAACCCGGGAACCTTCCATCCACAGGCCGACGCTCTATCCACTGAGCAAAACCAGCTAGGGCTAACAATCTTGTTTGTTCTTCTTTGAACCTCCTAACAATTTTTCTATGCCCCTTTTTAGGGTTTGCAGATAAAATACAGGGCACCCAGTTAAATTTGATTTTGAGATCAACTGAAAATAATGTTTTAGTATAAATATGTCTCATGCATAAGTATATCCCAAATATTACATAGGACATACTTATACTAAGAAATGACTAGCTAATGATCCAAAATTCAAATGTGACTGGTGACCCTGTCTTTTTATTTGCTAAAGCTTACTATTTTCTCTCTTTTAAATTTGTCTAAACCACAATCAGTCTTCTAATTCATCTGTCTCAAACCTGAGCATGCAACAGAATCAACTAGAGGTTTGTTAAAACATAGACTCCAAGTCGTCCTCCCACCCCCTAGCTTCTGATTCAGTGGGTCTGGCTTGATGCTTGCAAATCCGAATTTCCAATAGTAGGTGCCAGGTGATACTGATGCTGCTGCCCTGGAGACCGCATTTGGGGAACCAGTACTCTCTCTAATCCCCAGATGTAGGTGAGCATAGGGAAGGAGCACCTCCAAATCTGTAAAAGCCCCAGCTAACTTGTACAAACCCAGAGGACAGCATGAGAATCTCATCTATGCCCACTCGACACTCAAGTCCCCTTCCCTGAACCAGATTAGGAAATCAGAAAACATTTGACTTAAGGTCCAGCCACTGTTCATATTGGATTAGATTCCCCAAGATGGAAAGGACCTCTTTAAGCTTCAAATGGATTCTTGTCCTGAGGCAAGCTTGTCAAAGGACCCATGAGCCAGCCCTTTGTTTTCACGTGCCCCTAAGATAATTAATTTGCCCCTTGTCCCCAAGGAGGAGCCTGGAAGGGGCTCCATCTCAATTTCCATTCCGAAAAGATCTCCTCATAATGACTATTTCTGTTGTACTCTCTGACCTTACTCAAACCTATGAACCCTGGTGAATCTTCCAGACCCATGAGTCTGACCAAATAACTGCCTTGTCCCCCAGGCATAATATTTGGTACAAGAGCCTGTGGCAGATTGCTTTGATGCTTCCAATTAATAGCCTCCCTGAATCCTTTGCCTTTGTCCTGTGCTTTTGAAGTTTCTTCCTATTCTGACTCTGGGGTTGGCGCTGGGACTTGTTTTGGCCAACAAATGAAGCAGAAGTGACATGTACCAGTTCCAAGCATAGACTTCAGAAGCCTTGCCTGCTTCTGTTTCTTCTCTTGGAACCCAGGTCAGCTGACAGGAACAAACACAGGCTAACCTGATGTAGCATGAGAGACCATGTGGAACAGACCTGAGCCACCCAACTGGGGTCATCCAAGATCGGCTAGTCCCCACGGGACCCATTAGCTGAACACAAGTGCATGAGTAAGCCCAAATGACCCTAGTCCACACCAGTAAAAATGCCCAGCTGGCCCATGAATTTGTGACCAAAAATAAATGTTTATTGTTATAAGCCAAGATTCTAGGGTGATGATTATGTAGTCATGCCTCTGCTGGACTCTCTAATTCCAATAACTCTGTCAAGACTTCTCCCTGCCTGCCTCCTACCAAGGCCTGCTCTCTAGGGAAGGATTATCCTCATTCTGGCATCTCCAGGGTCTGCCCTCGATTCAAAGCCTTCCACTTCCATTGGTACTCTGAGCATAGTCCTTGAATGCATCTGCTGATTCATTGCACAACTACCCTGAATTAGGCAATCATATTCAGCGTGGTCAACACTAAGCACAGTTCTTTCATTTCCTTCTCTTTTATGTTTGGCCAATTTTGTTTCCCATTCTGCTCTGGCTGACTGGTGTTTCTTAAGGGTGTGTGTGTGTGTGTGTGTGTGTGTGTGTGTGTGCGCGCGTGCGCCATGAGATGAACAAATGAATGACTGATATACTAATTTGCCAGTGCCTGCTTCTCAAATAAGAAATGCAACGAAGGGATGTAAAGGGCAAGATAAATGGGACCCAGGGAAGAGAGGCAACAGTATTTACCTGACTCATAAAAGCATTACTGGCATCCACAAAATCAGAGAAGCCTTCCCCATTCAAGTGAGCAGTTTCTTCGCAGCTAAACAATAAAGTTAACCCCACCAGAAAGCTTTTCCTACTTATTTTTATTTACTTATTTTCCTTATATTTCAAAGAAAACTAAACCTAAATATTCCTTCCACGGGCATTATCTTTCATTGTACAACTTTAAGAAAGAAGGAATATGAAGGAAGGAATGTAACTGATTCAATGGGCTAGATAAGATTTTTGTGACTCAATTCAATTCTTTGCTACCATGGGGAAGCATGGTAAGGAAGTTCTGATGTGTACCACAGCCCCTCAAAGCAGACAAGAAAAGTATAACCTGAGTAGCGAGGGTTGTTGGACTGAACTCAAATGTTTGTCTCCCCTCCCTTCCTCTCTCCTTTTCCCCAAACATTTTCCTGATCCTTCCAATGAAATGAAAGTAAAGGAATAAAGAAGAGAACTGACTGATGATTAAAGAGGCCAGAAAGAGTCAAGAGCAAACAAAATTAGAAGATAGAGACTAAAAGGATGAGATCAGAGCAGAGGAAGTTGCAATTCAGAATGGGAGGAGGGAGTCGCAGTGGGCATGGCTTGAGCTGCCTGGTACAGAGGGTAGGAGGAACAATCCAGCTTAGACATGGCACAGAGATTTTAGAAGGTTACATCAAAGGCAAAACACTGAAAGACTGAGGATATAAAGTTTTTGACAAGGAACTAGTGTCACAGAGAGAATGGAGGGGAAAACTGAGCAGAAGGGGACCAGAGGGAATTAGCATGGTAAAGGAAAACATGAGACATATTTAACAATCAGTACTAGGCAGCCATTAAAAATCCAGTTTGTAATGAATATATACCAGCATGGGAAAACCATCATGAGAAAAGATGTAAAAAAATAATAAAGAACATGCCCTAATATTTGACAATGTAAGAATGAGAGGACTGTTTAGAGATGTGGGAATGAAAGAATGTTCCAGAGAAGGACAATGGATTGAACAATACCAACTTACATGGCAGGGGAGGAAAGAGAGACAGAAGGAATAAGAAATAGAGGTTCAAGAATGCTACAGAAACTAACATAGGCCACTAGCAGAAGAACATTACATAGTAATGTAATTACTAAAAATATCAACTTTTTTATATGAGTTAAATTCATATTCATTAAATAAGTCAATAACTAATGCCCAAAATTATCCCAGTACTAGGGAGCGGGGATATACTTTAATTTAGAGTCATAACCAGGATCAGATTTGAAAACAGAAATGGTTACAGTGGTTGCTTTTAAAGAATCGGATGTGTGAGTGTACAGGAACTGACCCATTTCAGCATGTCTTTTTCACTATTTCGGTTGTTTTGCATATTACATTATTCAATAAAAACATAACTAAAATGTTATACTTCCCTGACTAAGTAATTATTAAGCATAGATCACCCAGTTGGCAATCCAGGGGCAGAGGAAGGCTTTTTTTTTTTTTTTTTTTAGATAAATCAGAAAGTCCCTCAAATATAATCTGATTATCCTCGAGCACCATCATAGATAGAATAGAAAACTGCACTAAATGCCTCAGTAATGAGGAGCTGCTATCGATTTCCACTTTCTTCTTATGCCTTGGAAAGTTAAGGAGGCAGCAACCACCCAGGAATGTGGTGTTACCCAGCCTCAGTGCCAGCTGTAGAGAGGACTGGAATGTAAGATCAAACTGGGAAACGAAAGGCTGTGCGGTTTCCCAGCGCTCCTGCTCTGAGCTGGGAGACGACCAAGCCTACATCAGATGCGGTGTCCCTCAAGGGTGCCCGGTCCACCTCCCCCTGGACAACACACGTGCAGCAGCCCGCATCCACCAACTTGTCAGGCCCCAACCTCTGAGCACATGGCCACTTCTGCTGCTAGAAACCATCTCTGTGGGCCAGGAGTGCTCGTTCTGAAGACACAGCAGAATGCTTTCAGGGGTGAATGGTAAAATAATTTGTGCTGGTGGTACATCCTCAGACCCCGAGTTCTTTCTGCAACTTCCTCACCCTACACCTCCCAGTATCACCAATCTAACCGGGCCGTTCTCATGCTATGCCCTGGACCACTCCACAAGGCTCACTGCTGTGCAAGCTCAGGTTCCTTCTTTTCAAGGCCCCAGTCCCTGCTTCCAGCCCCGCAACCACTCATTCGGCCTGTGCACCACCCTTTTCATGCTTGTCTGTTTCTCTCCTGATGAAAAACTTTCTTTGGCTCATCACTGTCCACAATCATGTGTCCCCAAGAGTGTCCCAAGCAATACTAATGTCTCCATGAATGCTTATAAAAATACTAAGAAATCAAAGGGAAATAAAGGATTCCATGGAAAAACCGTTTGGCAAACACTGCATAGTGTAACTCCCACTGGGAGAGTCACAATCTACATTAGAATGCTTTGGGGTCTGGGAATCCCTGGTAAAGAAAAGTGTCTATAGCTCTTTCTGATTCAGCGGTCCACTTCTGCACAAAACATCTATTAACACTGCTTAAAAGTCCTCTTTTGTTGAGCCAACTTTGGCCACACTACTGGTTTGTGTTCCCAGGAGCCGTGGTCTGTCTAGTATAGTGCTTCTCAAAAGAGTGGGAGGGGATGGCTTGTGCAAACCCAGACTGCTGAGCCTCATCCCAGAGATTCTGCGATTCTGAGATTCAACAAACTCCGGGGATGCTGCTGGTCCCTCAACAACACCACCAGAAACAGGCTCCTAAGAAAAAAATCCAAAACTCCTTAGCACAACATTCAGGGTCTTTCTTATTTTAATCAGGCCTTCTTCACTCTCCTTTTCTCCCATACCTTTACTTTGGTTGTCTAAGGCTGCAGCCCAAAGAACTACCTCCTTTTCCCTATATCCTCATTGTCCTCCCCAGCCTCCATTATCTCCCTCGGCCAAGCCCTTCTATCTTCAAGATCTGGGACTAACAGATGCCTGGCTCGCTTGTCTTTACCTTCTTTAAACACTTTAGAAATTCTATCCTGGGTCGTAATTGCTTATGTGCATTGCTTATCTTTACTGTAGCCTGGGAGCTGTAGGAAGTCATATTCTGTGTCTGACTTATGTTCATAGATGACAATATCTGCTTTATAAATATTAAGAATGCTTTATAAATATTAAGGGCTCAATAAACATTTGATAAGTAAATGTATGTATGGCTAGCAGTGCAGCTGATCTGAATTGGAGACGATCCTTATTATCTCTAAATTGCAAGACATATATGCAAACCCATTTTGGCTAGTGAACTCTGCTAAATTCAAATTCAATTCAGTGACTATCTAGTAAGCACCTCTGAGGGCTTGGGAATTAGGCTGCCCAGAATGGTTGTGCAGTTTGTTTACAGGAGTAGTTGTATATGGTGGTCCAAATTAGAAAATGAGAAAGTGATCCTTAACAACACAAAGCTAACAAAGTCTGGTGTGTGTGTGTGTGTGTGTGTGTGTGTGTGTGTGTGTGTGTATTATAGGTCATTTAAACATACACATACCTATATATGCCTTGACCTGGGAAATGGTTAGATGGGTGTATATACAAGTAAAAAAAATATTGAATTATAATGTATGCATTTTCCAGTATGTAAGTTATACTCCAATAAATAAAATACAGTGGAGAAACATGAGGAAAAAAATGCATATAATACAGAAAGACCATGTTTTAAAGATCTTATTGATCCTTTGTCATTCATTCTCTCTTAAGACCATAAGACTGTAGAAGAGTGACCCATTATTCTACAATCTGTATTTCTGTGACACAGCAAATGTATCATTAGGGAATCATTTAGGGAACTTAGTAGAATAAAAATTATGAACTAGGTATCATGATGACATATGAGGGGTGATAGATACAAATAAGAGGAATCTGTATGCTGTTGGGTCAATAACATACATTTCAACTGTCCTTTCCCAGGAAAGAAAGGACCATGTTCTTTTGTTTCTTCCAGGCCAAGTTTTATCCATAATCATATAACCTAAACCACCTTTGGAGGAAAAAGAATTCAGTCGTTGATATCATCTGAATTGTTAGTTTCCATAGAAACTCTTGTAGAATGCTCCAGCTAGTCTGGACTAAGTGCCTCTCCCATGAATTCAAAATGAGTCCAGGAAAACCCTGACACCACCCAGTCCTGTCTATTGCAAAAGGACAGAAGAGCACTTAAGTCAGCATCTGTTACCGTTATCAGAAGAGCTGTCTCCATTACAGACACACAAATGAAAGATTAAACACTGCCTTGTCCAATTAGCCTAAAGCCTAGGCTTTTCCCTGCAAGACTCCCGTAAAAAGGTTCCTGAGATTCATATTTGAAAAAAAATACACAAAAGCCCAAACCAAGAGAAAAGGCCCAGGCACTAGAAAAGGAACCCTGTGTCCTATCAATTCATATCATTACATAATTACCAGCAGCCTGTAGTTCTTTATGTGGGAAATTGATTCTCCCTTACTCTGGCAGGGGACAGCAGCAACAATGTCAGGCGTGGGAAGGAGGCACAGACCAATATATCATTTAAATGTTCTCAGTTTTACCCAGCATACCTGCTCACCATAACCAGGCTCTCCTGTGCAAATACCAAGACAGCAAGAGCTTCTCACCCTTTTTCATCTCATGGCACACAAAAACTAATTGCCAAAATTCTGTGGCACACCAAAAAATATTTTTTGCTGATCTGACAAAAAAAAAATTGTATAATTTTGATTCACTCACACTGGAGAGCTATTGTTTGCTGTTGTCTTTTTTTAATTGACAATCTAAGAGAAATAAGGTCAGTGCCCCTAACCAAATAGTCAAGTATTACATGTTTTAAAAATTCTTGCAGGCCCTAGCCAGTTTGTCTCAGTGGATACAGTATTGGCTCTTGGGCCAAAGTGTCCTGAGTTCGATTCTGGTCAAGGGCATGTACCTCAGATGCAGGCTGGATCCCCAGCCCCGGTTGGGAGTGTACGAGGGAGGCAACCAATGGATGTGTCTTTCTCACATTAATGTTTCTCTCTCTGTGTTTATCCACCTCCCTTCCACTCTCTATGAAAACCAATGGAAAAATATCCTCGGGTGAGGATTAATAAAAATTTTTTTTTAAATATCTTTAAAAATTATTGTAGCACACCAGTTGAAAATCGCTGACCTATGGTATAAGAAGTCAGGAGAGAGATTACCCTTAAGGAAGAGATAGTGACTTGACGGGGTTTATAAGGGGACTCCTGAGTATTGGGAAAACCTTGCTTTTTTCAGGTTGCATTCACTTCACTAAAATCCAATGAGCTGTACACATGTGATTTGTGCACTTTAACTATATGTTAGTCATACTCTAATAAAGAGATTTTATAAACAAATAAATAACAGACAAACCAGGCATCTAGGCAACAGAGTTATTTTGCTGGGAACAGATAAAGGCAATCACAGTCTGTGCAGTTTCCTGTTGAACTAAACCAGAAAGGTAAGTTAATAATAAGATCCAGACCACTAGTGAAAAAGGCCAAAAACAGGGAGTGTGGAGTCTAAATTACATTCATTCTTCTTCAATAAAAGTGTGTGCATGAAGCATGTCTAGCCCGAGCCTTTCTTACCCACTGAATGATGTAAACCAACTGGTGTTTGTAGGAGGCATTTATGGGCTTATCTGCCCAACAACCTGCCTCTACACCTGGGAACTTTGCCAGCCAAGGATGATTGGTCCTGAATAAACCCCAGGCTCAATGTTACACCATTCCTTGTCTTCCCAAGGAGTTTTGAAAATAGAATTGGGAGAGTGGTCTTTTTGGATGCCTGAGGCTAAAACATGTATAGTTTGTTGGGTTTTGGAAGTCATGTTTCCACTAAAGGGAGGAGTCTGGTATATTGAAATTGAGTTGGTTTATATCAATTGCAGTCAAAGGGTCTTAGATGCTATTATATATTTTTTTGTAAAATATGGGTCAATATATCTTCATATTTATGGCCTAACAGAAGCAAAGGTGAGGTCAAGACTCTTGGCTTTTTTTTTTTTATCTCAAGTGATATCTTTGTCTATCCAACTTCAGACACCCATGTCCATGGACATTGGCTTGACCTTGAAATCACCAGCAACTGTATTCCCGTTGAAAATCATGTACAAACATCCCTTCCTTGCCCAATCATCTGTTGTTATCCTCTCTCTATCTGTTGACCGCCCTATTGTGAATTTGATGGTCATCTTTCTGCCCTCATTAACCATATTATAACTCCAAGTCCATCAACTGCTAATCTCACTGAGACCTACTATCATCCATGATAATATCCTAGATGATCTCACATGGTTCCAAATCTTTAAATGACTCTACCACTCTCTCATTACCCATCATGGTCCCCAGGCCTCCCTTCCCTTCTTACCCATCCTAAATTCCATTGTTCATCATGCTTGATAAGCACTCATTGCCTCACACTCTCTCCATCATACTCACTTTGTCAACTTCCCCACATGGTTGCACCTAATTCTCTTTCTACTAAGCAATTGTAGTCATGGCATTGAACTAGGCTAGAGAAAGACTCACAGCCAAACTGACCAGTCTTCACATTAAACTAATGACCACAAATTTCATATGAACACTAATCCTTCCTTAGTACGTTTACTTTTCAACTCTCTAAAACAATTATTTCATGTGGTCTCTTCAAACCTCTAGTCTGCCTTCCCTATGCACCTTTTTTTTTATGATAATACTGCCTCTAACCCACTTCTTAGAAGTGTCAACATAAATCCACTTCAGTTCCTCATCTCTGTCTCTCTCCTCAGACCACTCCAATTAGAATTCTCCCTTCTTGACAAGGTCCTCAGTGACCTCCCTATTGTGAAATTTGATGGTCATCTTTCTGCCCTCATTAACTATCTCAACAGTTTTGACCCAGTTAACCAGGTTTTCCTTCCTGAAACATTCTCTTCTCTTGGAGATAGCAATTCCACACTCTCCTTATTTTTCTTTTTTGTTTTTAACTGTTTTTATTGATTTCAGAGAGGGGATGAGAGAGGGAGAGATAGAAATATCAATGATGAGAAAGAATCATCAATCAGCTGTCTCCTGCATGCCCCCTACTGGGGATCGAGCCCACAATCTAGGCATGTCTCTTAACCAGAATTGCACCATGACCTCCTGGTTTATAGGTGGATGCTCAACCATGGAGCCACACTAGCTAGAATCCTTATTTTTCTTGGTCTCACTAGCTACTTGTCCTCAATCATGATCTCTTTTACTGCATTTAACTTCTGCATGTTGGAGTGATCTGGGTATCTTCTCTGTGCATTCTCTCTTCCTAGGTGAACTGCTTTAGTCTCAAGTTTTAAAATGCCACCTATATTTCCATTATATACTTTTCCATCCCTAGCTCTCATTTATCCAACTGTTCCAGACTCATATACCCAACTTCTTACTTGACATTTACACTTGAATACTTACTAAGCATATTAAAGTTTAAAGTTTAAAGCAGAACACTTGATTTTTTTCCCCTCTCGTCTTCCCATGTTTCCCCACCTAGTTTTTCCTATATCAGTATATTTCTCACCCATTATTCAACCTGGCACCTTAGGAGTCATCTTTAATGCCTCCTTTTCCCTCACTATCATATCCATATTCATATGCCATGCTGGCATGGCTTTCAAAATAGTGTCCAAATCTGCCTACTCTTCAGCACCAACACTGGCACTCAGGTTTAAGCCACCATAGTCCTTTTTTCCTGGGTTCATCCAATAACTTCCTAACTGGCTTATCTGCTTTCAATCTCATTTTCATCTCAACACCCTCAATTCATTCCCTCTTGCAAAAGTTATTTCTTAAATCATAAATCAGATCATGCCTATCAATAACTTCCCATTCCTTAAAAGATAGAAATATCAAAAATGAGACTGAAAGCAGATAAGCCAGTTAGGAGGTTATTGGATGAACCCAGGAAAAAAGGACTATGGTGGCTTAAACCTGAGTGCCAGTGTTGGTGCTGAAGAGAAGTAGGCAGATTTGGACACTATTTTGAAAGCCATGCCAGCATGGCATATGAATATGGATATGACAGTGAGGGCTAGAGCTCAGTGTGTTTACTATCTGATTGTTTACTCTCCAAATACTTTTGAGACTGTTATTCTCTTGTTCTTACTTTTGTTTTTTCTAGAACTTGTAGAGTATACATAAAACATTTACCCACTTTTCAAACACTCTGGTTGATGTGAATACATGATCCCTTCTTTACTCCTTTGCATTGCATCCAGCATTGAACATGACCCATTAATTTTACCCAACTGTAGCTACTATAGCTCACCTACTAGTAAGTAAGTGAAGGGTCTATTTCCTCACCTCTTAAGTCTGGGCTGGCCTGTTGCTTGGTTAATAGAGTGTGGCAGAAATGGTGGTGGGTGTTTCTCTCTCTCTCTCTCTCTCTCTCTCTCTCTCTCTCCATACTTTGTTACTGCCATGTGAACAAGCCCAAACTAACCTGCTGGAAGTCAAAAGGCACATGGAGGAGAAATGAGCCATTCCAGCTAAAGCCATTCTAAATGAGCCAGTCATAAATATGTTCAGCAGTTGACCAGACACACATATGTGAGCCCAATGGAGATCAGTAGGATTTCCCAGAAAAGGTCAGGCCAAATTGCCAACCCACTAAATTGTGAGCTTAATAAACAGTTGTTGTTTTAAGCCAGAACATTTTTTGGGATAGTCGTTATGCAGCAAAAGCTACCTGGTACAACTAAGGCCATAGTGTCTCTACCATTCACAATATACAGATTCCTCTCCAATAACTTTTCCTCTTTCTTTGTGGCTTTGAACTTTGACCCACTTTTCTGGGTTGATTCCTATTCTATCTATTCTGGCCTTTATCCCTATGCTGCCTGTTATAAGCTGAATTGTGTCTCCCCCAAATTTTATATGTTAAATCTTTAACTTCCAATAACTTTAGAACATGGTTGTATTTGGAGATAGGGCCTTTAGAGAGGTGGGCCTTCATCCAATCTGAATGGTGTCCTTATAAGAAGAGAGACTTTGGACACACAAACAGACACAAGGGATGTGTGAGCACAGAGAAAAGACCATGTGAGGAAACAGTAAGAAAGTGGCCATCGCAAGCCAAGAAGAAAAGCCTTAGGCAAGACCATAAAACCAGGGATATATCTTGTTCACTGCTTAATTCCAAGTACTTAGAACAATGCCTGATACATGGTAAACACTAACCATATGACACCTTGATCTTGGACTTCTAGCCTCCAGAACTGTGAGAAAATAAATTTCTGCTGTTTAAATCACACAGTCTGTGATACTTTGTTATGGCACCTCTAGCTGAATAATATACTGCTTGTGAAAAAAAAAATTTGCAGTAGTTTCCCAGCTTTTTCCCCCTGATAATCACTCTGATAATTTCTTTCTTAATTTCAAAAAAACTTTTAAACACAAATAATTCATATTTATTTTTTAATTACTGTATTAAAGATATCAAATGAAGTAAAAAAAAAAAAAGATAAGCTCAATGCCTTTGGGGAAAAATATAAAATTAAATGAGGAGGTGAAACTTTAGCCATCCCGAGAGGGAATCGCTGTTAACATGTGCTGTCTCCTCACATGTGCTTTAGTTCCTGGCTTCCCTGCTCCACCATAACCTCCGAAAGGCAATAAGCACAAGTAGACACAAGAGCCCTTTCGCTGGTTACACAGCGTCCTAAAACCCACCCTTTGTTTGCAGAATTTCTGAGTCTGTTCTAGTGGCTGAAAATGGCAGATAGTCGCCCTTCTAATTGACTTGAAAGCACACATCCAAGTAGAGGAGTTCCTTGCTGTACCTGCTGCATGGGATTTTACTGTTGCTAGTCTTTCTGCTCACGTTGGGAAACAAAGTCTCACAGTGGATGCACTAGAGACACAGCAGATGCACTAGGTTGTAATCTGGAAATCTGACAAAGAGCTGATCTATGGAACAACCATGAAGCACCACTTCTTTGGTATGTGTAGTAAAAGTAATGGCTACCATTAACTGAGCACTTATTCTGTATCAGGCACTCTCTAAGAGCATGGGGTTTGGGTTGGTGGTATTGGTGGTCTGTTTGTTTGTTTTTATCAGATGAGAACTGTATCTTTACAGCAATGCTCTGAGCTCCTGCCAAACCCTGAAAACCAAGTTATTCTGACTACAATCACAGGTGTGCAAATCTCTTCATAACCATGAGTTTGGCAAATGACAATGAAAGCAAGAGCAACAACAACAACAACCAAAAAATTGGTAAGGTCAACATCATCAAGATTAAAAACTTTTGTGTATCAAAAGGCATTATCAAGAAAGTGAAAAAGAAACCTACAGAATGGGAGAAAGTATCTATAAGTGACATATCTGATAAATGCCAAGTACCCAGGATATGTAAGGAAATTTTGCAATGTAGTAACAAAAAGGCAATCAACCCACTTTAAAAAAAAATGAATAAAGGACTTGAATATATATGACAGAAAAGGAAGTATACAAATGTCTACAACCACATGAAATGATGAGCAAGATCCTTCGGCATCAGGGAGTGCAAATCAGAATCATATGTGATAGCATTTCACACCTGCCGGAAGCCGGTCCATCCTTGCTGCTTGACACAGTCGCTGCAGGAAAGAAATATCTACACAGCATATGTTTCAATGGACCTGGCATATATAGCATACTGTTTTTAATATGTTTGCTCCCTTTAGCGCCATGTGTTTTAACCAAGGTCACCTCTCCGAGAAAGGTTGTTTCCCCAGGTGGGGATCTTTCCCTGAGGTTAGGGAGGGGATACAACCCCTTAATTAAGTGCCAGGCGGGTAGTTAAGCTACATGGTCTTTACTCCCTGGAATGGAGATGAGAAACACCTTAACCCTTGTAATAGAAATTGACAGGATTGGGATCGGCTGGTATAAATATGGATGTAATAAGACAATAAAGGTCAGATCCTCATCAGTTCCTAACCAGAACTCCGACCAGAACTTTGGCTGGAGATCCTGGCTATAGGTCCTGACTAGGCTGCTGACCAACTGAAGGCTGTCTTCGTGTCATTCCTTCTTCGCCGACTCCGTCCACACCTTTGGGGACCCCTGGACCTGCTGGGATTGGACCCCGGCACACACCCAGTAGGATGGTTACAATAAACAGAAAATAAGTGTTGGCAAGGATATGGAGGAACTGGAACTCTCATACATCGCTGGTGGGAATGAAAAATGGTGCAGCTACTATGGAAAACAGTTTTGCAATTCTTCAAAAATTTTAAACACAGGATTACTATATAACCCAAATTCCATTCCTAGGTATATACCCAAACAATTGAAAAGAAGGACTCAAATACATATATACACATGTCCACAGCAGCACTATTCATAATAGCCAAAAGATGGAAACAGCCCAAATGTCCATTACTGGATGAATGGATAAACAAATTGTGGGATATACATACAATGGACATTATTATTCAGCTATAAAAATAAATGAAGTACTGAAACATACTATAGCATGGATGGATTTTATAAACATTATGGCTAGTGAAAGAAGACAGACACAAAAGATCAAATATTCTATGATTCCATTTATATGAAACATCCTAATTAGGTAAATATATAGAAACAGAAGTCAGACTGGTGATTGCCAGGGGCTAGAGATGGGGGAAGTGGGGAGGGAGCAACTGCTAACTGGTGTGATGCAAATATTTTGGAACTAAATAGAGGTGATGGTTGCATAAGTCTGTAAATGTACTATATTGTTCATTTTAAAATGGTTCATTTTTGTTATGTGAATTTCACTTCAATTAAAAAAAAGAAAACAGGCAGAAGGAAGGATAAAAGATGCAGCAGGCAAAGTTGCCTGGGTTTTTAAGTAAGACTGGAGCCCTGAGGAATGGCAGAAATGAGCACCAGGGGAGTCACCGTGCTGGTGAACGTGGGTGGCGGGAAGAAGTAGCAATAGCGTCAACACATGCAGAGCAGGCGGTTCGATACAGGGATGGTCTTCCTAAGAGAACAGCAGCAGCTGTGTGTAGTCCAGAATCCCCAGAAATGTCACTTTGTAAAGTGCTAGGGGGCAGAGCACTATTAGGTGGAAGGTCCTTAAAGTGAGGACAGTGTGGTATCTGGAACGCCTCAGTGCCAGGCCTTTGCAGACCCTTTACTGCTTTACATCTGTATAGACAAAGAGCAGGAAGCTCCTGAGTTGAACAAAGAGGCAACTTAACCAGAAATTAGTTCTGAGTATCATGAATGTCCACGGGAAAGAGAAATGGGAGTGAACATACTGGATATTTACAAGACAGATCCTATAAATGCACCATCTCCTTGCAAATACTTACAAAAACCAATGAAATACTTCCTACCACGCCATAATGCATCCAGACAGGTGAGAAATTATAAGTCACTAGGAGCATCATTGGTTTTTCCAGAAACTTCTAATTGATTGCGGGAAGTGTGTTTGACATCTACTTTTCTTTTTCTTTTTTTAATTTTTATTTATTTCAGAGAAGTAGGGAGAGAGAAAAATAGAAATATCAATGATGAGAGAATCATTGATCGGCTGACTCCTACACGCCCCCTACTGGGGATCAAGCCCACAACCCAGGCATGTGCCCTGACCAGGAATGGAACAGTGACTGCCTGGGTCATTGGTCGATGCTCAACCACTGGGTTTTCTATTTTTCTATTAGCTCAATAGGAGCTCTTTAACATATCTCCAAAGATAAAATATCCAAATTCTAGACCTCTGTATTATTATTTGAGGAGTATAAACATACTACTCTGCATCAGTTTCTTGCTGCTTATGTTTTATGAGTTTTGCCTTCTGCCAGCTACCTGAACGCTCACTGTAAAACCACACATCCTCCCGCCATATGGGAAGGGTCAGTGGATCATGTCAGCTCTTTCACCACAGAGGTACTGAGGTCCTCCTCAAACTGCTTTCTTCCTGATTTTGTGACACTTGATTCTTCCCACAGACCACAAATATGGCCAGGAATGAAGCAGCTGATCTTCAAGGTGGTTATGGCCCAAGGTCACTGGCTGGCTTCTCTCCTGGGAGGGTTAATTTTAGTCTTCAGGCCTCAGCAGCTGCCCTTCCCCACCTGAGGACAGTCAAGACCAGATGCTGCTCCTCTTTTATTTCCGAAAAATAAATCAAAACTTCTCAAATGCAACAGTGTCCACCGGCTTTCGACAGTTTATTGATAAATAAAAAGAAAATAAAGTCAACAGAGAGCTAAATTGAATTTGTGCATTTCTTTTCCTTCCCTCTTACAGACACAGACCAAACAAACAAACATTTCCATTGCGGATGAAAAAAATCCCTATTTTAGATTTGGAAAGGATTCAGGGTGCCCGAGTCAAAATGGGAGAGAATGAAACATGTGAAGGGATGAGAAATTCTGTCTTTAGAATAAGAAGTTCTTGCTGTCACAATCACAGGGGCCCTGGGGAAATGACACAAAAGCAATTTTCTACCATAATGACTTCAACAGTAGCGTACTCACAAGCTACATGTGAAAAGCCCAGTTGAAGAAACTAAGAAATATAAGGGAAACAACTGAAATGTCCTACATTGGACTGCTAGTCCTTTGCTAGTTTCTTCAAATCTTTTGGGAAACAAACAAGAACAAGTAACATCATGAACACATACTTTTAAAAGTTTGTGTTGAAACATTTTTTAGATTAAAATATAGCATGCCTTAAGTGTCTGCTGGAGTAGAAAACGATCATTCCTCCCACCAATATATCTCAGTATATACTTTCCTTCTCTAACAGTTTATTTTAAAAATGAAGTTGGTGGTTTTTACAGCCAACAAACATATTCTTACTGCTTCGCTTTTTTGAATATCTAACCGTTGATCCATTCTTTATCTATCCATCAGCTCTTTTTTAAATGGATTTCATAGTAAATAAGTTGCAGAATTCAATAACTTCATTACATGTTAATCCTTTCTAGTTGAAGGTTGTGACTTTGCAAGAGGAAAGAGGGAGAAAAAAAGTGAAAGTTCATTATGCACCTAGTCTCAAGGCCCCAGCTGAGGTAAAGACAGGATTCTGGCAAAAGATAAAAATGTTCCTATGAAAATCAGAAAGAAAAGGAGTTGGCAGAATGCTGCCTTAGCAAATGCTAGAAAAGTTATCTTTCAAGAGTCATGGTGTTGGTCCTATACCTTTCCTTCTCCTTCTAATCACTTTGGGAAAAGAAGCTCAGTTGGCCATTCATTGCCTAAGCAGAAGATTCAGATCCCCTTAAGGGCCCAGTCTAGCAAGAAGAGAGACTCGTTGTGCAGAAGTGTGTCCAGGAAGAAATGGTGAGTCCTGGCTAGAGCATTCCCAAAATGGCTAAAGAGGGCAAGATGTGTATCGCAGTGACAGTGGAGACAGTCCCTGTGGCAGAAGATATTTCCAACTTTCTCTTCCTACAGTAACTTTAAAACTCCTTCCGCTGAGAGGTGGGCTTTTTAGTATCCTCCCCTTGAAAGTGGGCAGGCTTGTCACTCACCTGTAACCAAATAATGATGCAAAGGATGCAGTATGACTTCCAAGGTCAAGTCATAAATGATGCTGCTTCTACCTTAATGACCAGAACAATCACACTGGAGCCACATAGCAGTCCAATTCCCCTGAGGCTGCCATGCTGTGAGGAAGCCCACAGCAGGCTATGAAGAGAGACCCCATGGAGAAATATTGAGAATGTGTTGAGAGAGAGAGAGAGAGAGAGAGAAGCCAGCCGTGAGCTGCTCCAGGCTTGTGCTCCCTCAGCCTTAGATGCCAACTGAATACAACTGCCTCAAGCCAGAACTGCCCAACAGCGATCTTGCAGACCCCTGACCCACAGAAGAAGTGAGAGGTGAAGGGTGACTGCTGTTGTTTCAAGCTACTACATGTTAGAGTGATTTCTTACACAAGCATAAATAACTAAAACAGACCCCAACATATAACTAGATCGGATCCTGGTGCTACTTCACTTCATATACTGCAAAACCAGAGTCTTTGAACCTGGTATCAATCTAGCTATTAACTACCTTTCTTATTGTATATTTTGCACTCCAGCCTCATCAAGTTTACAAGCAAGTACCCCAACTTTTCTTAGAACCTCCTCTCCCAACATGCATTACATACAGATATATTTTTTCTATTGCCTAAGATGCCCTCTTTCCTCTTTGAGATCTTTCCACATTTTACCCTTCACCGAAGACCCACTTTCTTCCAATAAATGATCCTCGAATCTGCACTCCTGAGAGTTCCCAGTGACTTAGCTGCCAAACCTAATCACTTTAATCTTAATTCATGCAGACAGGGTATTAAGTTCAAATTACAAGCAGTAATGGCTCATCAAGGACAGATGAGCTCATTGTCTTTGGACAGCAGTGCTGTTTCATTTCTTTAGGACAGCAGTGCCGTTTCATTTCTTTACTGAGTAGAGTCACCAGGCTGGGAGATTCAGGAGATTCAGGAACAAAGCCTTATCTCAAAGGAAGTAAGCCTCCTACAAGAGTTTCTCTATAACATTCTGAAGTGGCACTGTCCACTACAGTGCCACTAGCCAAATGTGGCTCCTGAGCACATGAAATATGGTTAGTCTGAATTGCTATCTGTCATAAATATAAAATACACACCAGAAAGATGTAAAAGAAAAATGTAAAATCTCATTGATAACATTGAAATGATAATAATTAGGTATGCTAGGCTAAATATACTATTAACATTAATTTCAACTGTGATCTTAGGCTTCCCAGCCTCCAGCTCAAGGTGATATAAAAACCTATTTGTTTACTTTCTTTCATCAGTATATTTTTTATTGTTGATATTATTATAGATATCCCACTCCCCCCTTTAGCCCTCTCCTCCCATCCTCTACCCTCCCCCAAGTCTTCACTACCCTATTGCCCATGTCCATGGGCTATGCATATAAATATATAAGTTCTTTGGTTTATCTCTTCTCATCCCCCCAACCCCACATCAAGGTATGTCAGTCTGTTCCATGCCTCCATGCTTCGGGCCTTATTTTATTGGTCAATTCATTTTGTTCATTAGATTCCACAAATAAGTGAGATCATGTGATATTTATCTTTCTCAGATTGGCTTATTTCACTTAGCATAACGTTTCCAGGTCCATCCATGCTTTTTACTTTTTTAATGAAGCTACAAGAAAATTATATATATACTAGAAGCCCGTTGCACAAAGATTCATGCAATAGGCCTTCCTTCCCCTGGCTGCTGGCACCAGTTTTCCTCCGGCACCTGGGACCCAGGCCTTTGGTCCGGCTGCAGCAGAGAAGCCAAGCCTCTTCAGTCTTCAGTCTCCGCTCCGTGCCTGCGTATGCAAATTAACTGCCATCTTTGTTTGGGTTAATTTGCATAGTCACTCTGATTGGCTGGTGGGCATAGTGAAGTGACACCAATTTGCATGTTTCTCTTTTATTAGTGTAGATATATATATTATTGATTTCAGAGAGGAAGGGAGAGAGAGAAACATCAATGATGAGAGAGAATTATTGATTGGCTGCCGCCTGCACACCCCGCTATTGGGGATTGAGCCTGAAACCCAGGCATGTGCCCTTGACTGGAATTGAACCCAGGACCTTTCAGTCCAAAGGCCTATGCTCTATCCACTGAGCCAAACCAGCTAGGGCTACAAGAAAATTTTAAATTGGACATACTGCTCACATATTTCTACAGGACCATACTTTTGTTCTATACTGAATTGAAGGTGCCCAAAGAAACACTATATATTTCCCTGAAAAGTTTGTGAAAATACTTTCAAAGGCCAAGGGGAAACTTTAGAAAATAAAGTATTAAAAGATGGTTCAAAGAGATGAGAATGAAAAATAACAGAGTGAGTACCTATGTTTCTAGCAAGACTAATTGCCAGTCATACAATCAGACAATACCCTTGCCTCTTTTTCAGGGCACTGAAGTAATTACCCATAATGATATTCATTTAAGGAAAGCTTTGGAATTTCAGATGTTATTTGTTTTTACTCTAACAAATACACAACAATTCTACTCACGGAAAATAACCTGGGTGTCTCTCAAACTGGAAACACTTTAAGACTCGGATATTTGAAGCAGCAGCTCATTACCTTCTCAAGGGGAGAAGATGAATTCATAGAGCTTCTGAGAGTGCTAAACTTTCACCTGGAAATGGTCTAACACAGCGATTTTCAAACGGTGTGCAGCAAGAGACACACCAGTGTGCCTCAAGAATTTTTAAAACATGCAATATCTGACTGTTTAGTCAGGGCACGCACCTCTTTTCACTTAGATTGTCAAATACAAAAATGACAACAGCCAGCACAACAATAGCCACCCAGGGTGAATGGATCAAAATGATACCTATTGGTTTTTGTCAGATCAGCCCCCAAAAAATATTTTTTGGTGTGCCACAGAATTTTAGTAATTAGTTTTTGTGAATTGTGAGATGAAAAGGGTTGAAAATCGCTGGTGTAAGGGATGAAAATGTGCCTATAGGAGGTGAGGATATGAGTGAAATGGCATGGGGCTAGGCAGAGCAGACACTCCCGTGTCCTGTCCAGATGCCACTGGGTCCCTTTTAACTGTCCTATGTGCTCACATCCCAGCTTAGTCATGCTTTGCTTCTAAGAGATGGTACTGGCAAGTTTTTTTAAGGGGACACCCTTCAACAATGGGAGCTACTTTCACCTGCAGATGCAAAGCCAAGGGCTCCCAAGTTTACAGCCCCTCTTCCACCAGCCTCCAGCTGGTGTCAGAATTGAAAAGCCTACCCCCTTACCTTGAGCAGAAGAAACAGACTCTCAGGAGCAATTATGCTCCAAAGCTGCCCCAGGGATCAGCCTGAGGCAGGGACTGTGCTCAAGGAATCCCTCTGCTCGGATTTTCCCCTTTCCCTTTCCATCTGAAACTCACTAGTTTCTCCCGGGAGCCCTGCCTTAATGAAACACTCATGCAGAGATCCGCATCTCTCAGGTCTGCTTCTGGGGAGCTCAACCCAAGACTCCTGTCATCATGAATGGGCTCTAAGGAGACTCGAAGCCTGATTATTGTTCCGTGTATAAGAGTTTCTAGAACATATCACAATTTAAAGCAACTGCACTCTTCACGATTTAGTAAGAAGAATCTTTGTTGCTAAAGACCATTGAAGTAGCCCAAAACCTAGGTCTCAGATCTAGAAAAACGATGCTAATGCTGGCACAACACATATATGTCTAGGCATGAGAATCATCAAGATGGTGTGTAAGGCTCCAAAGCAGAGGTAAAAACAAAGAGGAGTCAACATGAAAGTTTGGTGAGTGTTATACCTGACAGTCATGTTATAAATTCTGTACATAATCAATTCTTAATAGAAACAATTCAAAATCATTCAGAAAAGAAAAAAGAGACCCCAATAGTGGGTAAATTTTTCAAAAGAATAATACATCTTCCAAACTGAACTACAGGAGAGACGTATCAGGGTTGTTTTCTTTCTTTGCATGAAACTTGAAGACAGCCTTTGGTTTGACCAGGTTAATAAATTCCTCTTTACCAAGTCATTCTGAAGCCAGACATAAGGGTAAGAAGGATTCATCCCCAAATATTCATTTTATCCTCAATATAAATATTTTTCTCTTTTAGGAGTTTATTGCCTAACACTGATAAAAAGTTAAGTTGAATGACACATAAATAAGCAAGATCTAAAATACACATTTTGCCATTACAGGAATTAAAATATATTCTGAATGCCTATTATAGATGAAACTAGGAAACTAGAGGCCCAGTGCATGAATTTGTGCACGAGTGGGGTCCCTCAGGGTGGCCTGCGGGGATCAGGCCCCAGCTGGCACCCGCAGGCTCACAGCCCCACCTGGTACTCCCCCTTGGCCTGGCACTGCCCGCTCACCTGTTCCAACATCCCACTGCACTCCCACTGTCGTCAGGACCCATTGAGGCCAGCAGTGCCTCCACTGCCGCCCACTGCCAGTGCCGAGTCTCCAACACCTGCCATGTTCCGTGCCGCCCCTTGGTGGTCAGCGCCCATCATAGTGAGAGGTACTCCCGGTCAAACTCCCAGTTGAACAACCACCCGAGGGGACAATTTGCATATTAGGCTTTTATTATATAGGATAGTCCTAAAAAAAATACCATTTGGAACTAATGCACAATCCACTGTTGGAATCATGAGGAAATAAAACAGGTGTTCAAGACACAACCAGAAAAGTGCTTCGGTCTAGATGTTTCCAATTATGAGTATGAGAAGATATTATAAAAAAAAATCAGATTCAGTTCAATATTTAAAAATCTCCAAAATACAAGCTATCCAATAACACAACATTGCTAGAGTAGAATGTTCTTGTCTTTAGGAGAGGACAGTGAGAAATACAGGAGAATTCTTTCTTTAGGAGGAGGCTAAGACTAACACAAAGATGACAACAACCTGGTGACTTGTGGGGCACCAGATCCAATCAGGTCCCATTCGCTCTGGGGAGCCAAGGGAAGCCCACAGACTGTTAGCCGTTCCAGGATCTGATGTCACCCAAAGTCTTTGTAAAATCAAATACGTGACATTTATTCCACTTAATATACAATCACCTTCTAAGCTCTGGTGGTTGGGTTTTATTTGTTTTTTGGACTCTTGAATCAAGTGTTTACTTTCACTAAGCACACAATTCTTAATAGGAATCATTCCTAATACAGCCGATGAAGAATTACCTATTTGCAAGGGTAGTACAACTATTATGCAGAGAAAGTGCATAGTCCAGAAAAATGTAACAAAAAGGACTAAAAAGGAGATGTCACATCTATACTGATTTAGAGTTCCTAAAGAATTCTTCAGCTCCCTTCCTACCCCCAACTCTGGTTTGCCTGCTAAAACATGGTTTATGAATCATCCTTGGGGAACAAGGAAAGTATAGTGCACTTGACTAAAAATAGGTAGGAGCATCCGATAATAAATCTACTTTCTTGATATGCTTGTGTCATCATTAAATGCTGATCACTAAGAGAAGTGTGATCCTTCCCGCCCCTCACAGAAAGGCCGGAAGAAAATCTGCCCCAGGCCCTGCCAGAAGGTAATGGAGTGTCTGACTTGACATGCACGCGGCCAAGAAAATAAGACTGATGTTAAATGCCTGGGACCTGAAGCTACCTGTCGGGATGAACAGTGAGGTTGCTGGTGATCTTTTCCATGTGATCACTATAAAATGACTGCTTGTCCCTTGAAATAAGAAATGATACATAGTCCATTTTTTTATCTACAACAGCAATTACAAAATAGCAATTTGATTAAGGGGTCAGACAAGAACTGTCTCTCATATTCACTATGATTCTGGCTCCAGCATTAAGCAATGGCAAGTTATAGGTTATAAATAAAAATTGACCAGATAAAGATATTTGTTTCCCATTTTAGCATTTCTTCAAAGGTTTGTAAAATGGGACTTCTGAGGGACACTGGGAGAATTTATTCACATCTTTCCACAGATAGTTCCCACAAAGTGGAGAGTGAATTCTAGCTGACAATGAGCATGGTCGTGTTTTTACACATCTGTGGGAATCTTCATAAACATATCTGCACAGGATTGAAAACAAGTCACACATTTCTCCTCAGAAAGAATTGCAGAGACCAGTAACATAAATAAAATGTAGGCAATATTACGAGATAGCAAGTAGAAATCTAGTAAAAGGTGACATGCCCTGGGTTGGTGGAATGAATAAACTGGAATCTAGAAAATGCCAGGAGAGCAATCCTCCATCACATGAAGGAAAATGTCTGTGAATCCGTTTTGAGAAGTACTTCGCATGGTACATCAGCCTGAAAGTTCTAGAACCCAGCAACTAGCAACTCTTTACTACAGTGTGCAGAATACTCACCAGACAGCTCTGGACCAACTGCAAGTGATGTCTGCTCAGTCAAGCTCCCAGCGCCGTCTTCTGTGAAGCAAGCAGACACAGACCAGAGAAACATCAATGTATAGACCTTGTCAAAATCTCATGGAAAGAAACAGCCCTTTGCATTTCAAAATCAGAATCTATAACTTTAAAGAATACATCAGAAAGACACATTAATAAATTAGTGACATTTCTAAATAGATGACAAAAACATAGTCATTAAATCAGTAATATTGTGCTATACCCAGCCTATAGCATTTACACACCCTGTCTACTAAGCTGCTGATCTACAATTTACCTTTTTAACCTATCAGAATAATTAAGTAGCCATTGAAGGACATGGTTATTGAAAATCTTCTAAAATTGATAAAATGGTATTTTCCTGATTAACAGTAAAATGCTCTCAGATGACCTGTAATTGTAAGAAACAGTTTGTCCTTTCAAAGAAGAGCACTGCTGAAAAGGAAAGATTTACAATGAATTGCATCTATCTACCAGGAGTCATTTTCTATGTGTACTTCTGCATTGTCTTTTATAAGTTGTTTATGCAGACTCTGGATTTGACATTGGATTTCTGGTTGACTGACGTTTAGATTTCAAGATCTTTCCAAGATGGGGCACAGGGGGAATTCTAGGACGTGTCTGAAATACATAGAAGTAAAAGGAAGCCAATTTCCACCTGGGAAAATAGAAGCAGATAAAACAGCAATTGAGACCTGGGAAGATGATGTCTCTATAACTTGAATTGGGGTTTTGTGAAAATCATTATCTACATATGGATATGTCTACAGTAAGATCCCATATAGAATGGTACCTCCCTATCTTGCAAGACAATGCAATTAAAAAGAAAAATAGTGAACCAAAACAAAGTCTATGTAGAAAGATATGGAAAAAAATTCTCAGGTCATAATATTAATTTTTTTAAAAAAACTCAAGTAGTATATAAATATGTATGCTATGACCCCCATGTGCTAAAATAAATCTCACTAATCTAAACAGACAAGAACACTGTTACTAGTGTATGCAAAAACATATCAGATAACAAAAAACTCTTCGGTGCGGCTGCCTCTCAAGAACTTATATTGCAGGAACATAAAAAAGGGTCTTTGTATTTTAACCTAACATTTAAACATTCTGGAATATTTTACTATGAAATTGTAAATTTAAATTGAAAAAAAAATCCAGTTAATTCCAAAGTTTCTATAGAAAGGAATGTTCCATTTTACATATACAAAATTAGAGAATATACCGTAAAGCAGCATGTACATTTACGTTACTGATTTAGTGAATATTTAGTAAGGCCCAGGCTCTAAGTATGGATTGCATCCTATTTATTTTAATCCACAGAAAAACTCTAAAGTATATGTACTGTGATTGTTCCCATTTCATAGAAGTTGGGTGAGTTTTCAAGATTCACAAAGAGCTGGCATTCAAACCCAGGCATCCTGACCCATGGTTAGCCTCTATGACTTTGCCTCCTCCATGGCATTTACCATGTTTTCAACATTACATTTATATTTGTAATGGTGTATTAATATAAGACTGTAAATTCCATGAACACAGGGATTATTTGTGTATTAAAAACCATTATGTACATCCCCCAGCACCTGCTATAATGCCTAGCACATAGTAAGTGCTCAATAAATCTTTTTTGAAGGGATTAATAATTAAGTGCATGCTCCTTCCCATCCCCTCACCTCACCTCCTGCCCCCTGCCAGAGCTGGGAAGTTGAACTACATAACTGTTTTATGCCTCTTGGGGCTGTGAAACAAGCTGAATTCAAAAAAATCCCACTGATTAATGACCCTGCCAAACCATACTCCTCATTTTGAGAAACTACTTGTTGTCCAAGTCTTTCTGCAACTAGAGATTTAAAGACTGGACACATATTTTCCCTTTTCTCCTCTAATTCTCTAGTGACTATCCCACATAAAACTGATGCATTTTTCCATAAACCTTTCTAATTCTGTGCATGACTGAAAGATGGCAACATTTGAGAAAGCCAATGTCTGAGAAGGGAAGCAGTATAAACAGTTTGTCATGAACTATTTAGCTACTGGCACACACTACCCGTGGTCGGCAAACTGCGGCTCGAGAGCCACATGCAGCTTTTTGGCCCCTTGAGTGTGGCTCTTCCTAAGCCTTTGGAGTACCCTGATTAAGTTAATAACAATGTACCTACCTATATAGTTTAAATTTTAAAAATTTGGCTCTCAAAAGAAATTTCAATCGTTGTACTATTGATATTTGGCTCTGTTGACTAATGAGTTTGCCGACCACTGCCCCTAGGCAAACTACCCTAACTGACTTATTGTTGTAGTCATATGTGAATCGAGGCTTCAATCTACCTTTTCTTTCTATTATTACTCTTAAGTGTTGAAGGGTGTAAATAGGGTCTTTGATAAAGGAGAGATTGAATGAGTGAGGATGGGGGTCTTTGTGTCTGTGCATAGGTCTCTGTGAATCTCTGTGAGTGTTTATGTGTCCCTGTGTATAACACTCAAAAGAGGAAAGATATTTTTCTATGACAGAGAAGAAAACGGAATAAATAGATAAAATCCCCAAATCCCCAATCCTATTAGTGTTGGTATTATCAAAAGCTGTTTTCTATTCAACAAGGATGTGGAGATTATTCAATCAGGAAAGACAGTCTACTCAAGAAATGGTGCTGGGAAAACAGGATAGCTACGTGCAAAGGAATAATGGTGGACTCCTACTTCACAGCACACACAAAATAGCTCAAAATTGGTCATATAGCTAAATGTAAGAGTTAAAACTAACAAGGTCCCTTGTTAGAACAGGGGCAGATAGAACAACCCAGCCTTGACCTGGCCAGCTGCATTGTGTAGACCAGGAAATTACGTAGCCCAGAGTGGTGATGGAGAGGAGTCTGGGGGAGAGGCTGTGGGTGGGGTGTTCATCACCCAGATCCAGAAAGAAAAATTATAAAAGAGAAAAAATGTAGGAGCTAAAACTATAAAAGTCTCACGAGTAAATAAAAGTACAGTTGACAGAGGGGTTGGGGCACTAGCCACCCACAAAGTTGAAAATCCGAGTATGAATTAAGTTGGCCCTCCACATACCAGCTTCCCTATTACAGATGGAAAATACAGTTGATCCTTGAACAACGTACATTTAGGACCCTTGAAACATTCAGGTCCTAAATCTTCATTGTTCAAGGGTCAACTGTAAATACTTGAGACCCTGGGTTAGGCAACAGCTTCATAGATATCACCCAAAAAACACAAACAACAAAAGAAAATATAAAGTGGACTTCAGCAAATTAAAAATTTTGTGCTTCCAAGGTCACCATTAAGAAAGTGAAAACACAACCCACAAAATGGGAGATGTTTTTGCAAATCCTATACATATTTTCTCTCCATGTACCATTCTAAAATATCTGTATTTTACATATAAGCTGCGCCATTAATAATAAACTGTAAACTATCTCCCCATGGACCATCAGAGGGAATGTGTGCCACTGCAGGAAACAACGTGATGGTAGATAGTGAAATGGCCACAAAGGCTGCCCTGCCCCCTGCAGTCACAGCCTTGCAGCCTGCAATGTCCCATCAAGAGATGGGACTGTTTCTCCATCCTTTGAACCTGGGCTTGACCACGTGACTTGCTTTGTAGTTGAGACACAGCAGAGGCTGAAAAACCTTGTACATGGGGACCTGCCCTCCTGACATTCTTGCAAACTTGAGACGACCATGTGAACCAAAATAAATGGTTAGATTGATTTAGGCCACCACGGTTTGAAGAGGTTCATCATGCTGCACAAATTCACAGACATAAGTGTTCTCTCACATTGTGTGTGTTTGCAAAACAATAATTTTTATGTTCAGTAGTAAATCAGAGTGAAATGACCTCTGCTTTGGTTCAGTCTTACCCAATTATTCTTCACTGGAAAAAAGAATCTCAATGTTAATTTTTTTTTGGTAGGGTATTAGTGCTAGTCCTTTTGTGTGTGATATATACTGGGTGTGGCAAAAGTGGGTTTACAGCTGTGAGTATATGAAACACAGAGTTTATTCTTGTATTATTATTTATCAATTATTGTATTATTTTCCACACGAACAACAGTACAAGCCCCTGTATACTGCATGTACATTAGAACTTAACTTCTATTTATGAAAAATAGCATCATTTTTCTATTGAATTAAGTATATCACAATAAGTATAGTTATTTATGATTATTTACCATAGCAATGTTACCATCTTACCAGAGTTATTTACCAGATAGATCTTATATGTAAATAAATATATTTAACTGGAAAATATGAATGATAAATTCAGGTGAAAGACAGATTTGCCTAAGTTCATAAAAGTGGCTCCTGGATAACCCAAGTTTAGAACCCAGTGGATAGACAATGCTTCTCAAACTTGAACATGCATACAGATCACCAAGGTATCTGGCTGAAATGTGGATTCTGTTTGAGAGAGGTCTGACGTGGGAAGAAGACTCCGCTTCTCTAATTATCCCTGAGCTGATGTTGATGCTGCTGGTTCCAGAGCAGCTCTGAGAAGCAAGCACCGGGAGAAAGTCAAACATCTGGCAATCCGTTAAAGCTGAGGGCAATCATGTACCAGCTGTGTGGTCTCGAGCACCTGGCTTCACCTCTCTGAAACCACCTTCTCATCTGTGAAAGGCAGGTGATGAGAGGACCCATCTCAGACTCCTGGGACAGGATGAAATGCGATGGGACATGCAAGGCACGCAGGACACTACCAGCCATCAGGAAGGACTCGATTTCCACTTTGTTCTCCCTTATAGTTAATGACTTCCAAAGCAGTCCTTCAATGGAATTGCAGGTTAACAAAAGGGAAATGGCTGGGCCACAAGGACCTTATGTTAGCTCAGATGGCACCATGTCACAACATTAAAAGTCATAGGATCTCAGAATCCTATTTCACCAATGCAATCACATTTGACATTCTCACATATGGTGTGAATATGTTTATGTCTCCTCAATGTCACTCAACAAATAGTTAGAGCGGATGCTGTGTGTTAGACACTGTCCTGGCTCTGAAGATATGACAGTGAACAAAGCAAATAAAACTGAGTCCTCGCCAAGCCCACACCCTCTAGTCCTCTCAGTCTCCCAAACGGCTCACATGTTCTCACCCCTCCAGGCTGCTCTGAAGGAGAGGCTGCTGAGGGTCGCATCTGGCCACTGTATGCTTACATGTCCCCATGGCCATCTTTTAAAGTTTGAGCTGGTATTAACATTTGTTAATGGGAGATTTCACATACATCTCTGCAACCCAAGCTTCTCTTGGAAATCTGGGAGATTTAGCAACACGGACCTAGAGTGCTGCAGATAAGCCAGCGACAGCTGAGGCAGATGTCCCCTCTGAGTGCTCCAGCTCCCCACAGCCCCCACCCTCCTGGGTGTCCCAGTTCCCCTGAGACAATTCCCTCACCTATATTCTGCTCTCCCCATATTCTCCTTCCCCGCCACTGAGTTAGTGAGCCCTAAGTGAACGGCACAGTCACCAACACTTATAAACATGGAAGTGGATTCTACCTTTTGATTCCAAGGATTTTTTCCCTTGACCATAATGCAATAACTCTCTCCCAGGAGAGCAATTTAACCATTCCTTTGCCCTTCCTAAGTCTAAAGCTGTCAAGTTGAGAATCTAAATCTGCCCAGAAAATTCACAGCTCCTGTACCTGCCACTCCTGTGGCTAACTGGCTCTAAGATGCACAACGGGGAGCTCTTTGTAGGAGCTTCTTATGAATTATTTTATGGATTTTTTTCTCTAAGTAATAGTGATGGCTTTGCAATTACACATCTATATTCTTTTGCCTGGTGTTCTATGGCTGTACAAAAAACTGCCACAAAATCCGTGGCATGAAACCACGCACACGTGTTTAGCTCTTAGTACTGTAGGTCTCGGTTCGTTACCACTGCTGGGTTCTGTCCAGTGACTTACAAGACTAAAATTAAGGTGTCTGCTAGCCCTCCTTCCTTTATGGAGGCTCTGAGGAATTATCCACTTCCAAGGCTATTGGCCAGTTTTACTTCCTTATGGTCAAAGAGTCCAAGGGTTAAGGACCTGTTTCCTTGCGGGCTGGCCTCTGAGGACCACTCCCAGGTCCTAGATGCCACCCACACTCATTGCCACAAGCCCCCACCATCCTCAAGCCAGTGATGGAGAATCTCCCTTGTATGGAATCACTCTCTCTGTCTCTCTCTTTGGTCCTGTTTAGGGGCTGATCTGATTAGAACAGCCCCACCCAAGGTAAGTTCTCATTCTTAAAGTCAATTGGCCACCCAAGGTACTGGTAACCTAACTACAGAAGTGACATCCCATCATAGTCACAGTGCGGGGTTATACATGGTGTGTACACCAGGGGGCAGGAGTCTTGGGCCATCTTCAAGTTCTGCCTAGAATACCTAGTAACTGTCAGTGTGCACTTGTCATCTGCGTGCATTTCTCTTCTCAGGCTAGGAACCAAGGCCATGTCACAAGAAAAGTTAACTGGCTAGTAGGAAGGATAAACAGATGTTAAAACCAGGGAGTTTATTTCTAACAATTCTCCTGTCCATCACTAAAGTAGTTCATTTTAATCTACCTCTAAGAATGCATGTACTCCATCAAATTCCAAATCTATACGAAATTTTTCTCTCCTTTAACTTACACTGAACCTTATGAACCTGGATGTCTAGAAAACTGACATTCTAGAAGGAGGGAGAGGAGATGAAAAGCAAACATATACCTATTACCCAGAAAGACAAACGAAGTGTATTTAATGACAAGTATCCAAATAACAGCAGGGGCTGAAATTTTTTAGTTACATTATATTTTCTAATGTTTAAAATTACACTATATTTCCTAAATTCAATCCATTGAAATGCTTTTTCATTAGTTATTTGGAAGTTATGTAGAGGGAATACATACATAATCACACTAATATGTAAAGGGGAAGAGTAAATATAATTAAAAGCATACTTAATATATCCACAAGCACATGGCATATTAAGATGTGTTTAGTAGAAAAATAAAATGAAACTGTTTAAGAAATCTCCCAAAAATGTTTGGTTAGAGAGCAAAACAGTCTGACAGGTTTGGAAGAAGCAAAGTAAATAATAACAATAAAAACAATCGCCGATTAATGAGAAATTACTACGTCCGTATTAAATCTCACCAAACTGGATAGGTGGAAATGTTTTACAGATGAGGATGCTGAGGCACAGAGTGGTTACATCAGGTATCCAGAGACATAAGCCAAGTAAACAAAGGAACATGACTTTACACTTGATTATCTGGGTCCAGGACCCTTCTTCTTAACTGCATCTGCCCGTGCATCCACCAGTGCTTCCACCCTGTGAAAGAGGCGTGCTTTCTCCACCGATTATATAGCACAAGGTGGTAGCCGAGCGCCTGTGCATTCTACTCCAACAGATCTGGCTCTCGTCCAAGGCCAAGAAGGGAGCGGGATGCTGCAGCCTGGCCAAGGCTGTTTCTATAATTTGCATAAAGACACCCTATATGCCAGCAACAGCTTTGTCCAAGGAAACCTAAATTCTCTTTAAAAAATAATCCAGGTATTCCTCTAACCGCTGTGTCTTTATTTAGAAGGGGAGAGAAAAACATAATTGATCCTTCTTTCTTTCTTTTTCTTACACCTTTTCCATGGTCCTACATTTTGAAATCGAGAGATTATGAAAAGATCGGAACAAAGCAAAAGCTAACACTAGAAGCAAAGAAGGAAAACTACAGATTCCCTTTCTTATTGTAGAGAAGAAAGTGAGCCTTCCTCAAGGTCATAAGAAAAGACAAATCTGTAGTTCAATAACTGTAAATCTTTTTCATCAACTCCACCCAGCCAAAGTGGGGGCAGCATGGTACTGAGGTGTCACCAGCCACCAGTAGCATAGATAGTAAGAAACCCAAGCTTAGCAATGATAGTAATAGGTCACTGGAGGTGGAGTTGGGGTGGGTGAGGAACACAGTATTACATCCTGACATTTGCACTACAGACACACTTGCTTTCAGTGACTCATTGCGACAACAAAGTTGGACAAGCCTACGTGTCAAGTGGCATTTACTCAGTGATTGTTCCTGGTCGTTCAAAGCGTGACCAAGGACTGTGACCATGCCAGGGCTCTCTGCGTGAAGAGGTGAGAGACTCCAACTATACTTTAATCAGTCCTCTTTATGTTCTTCTATGGTTCAATTTCAGCTCCAGTGTTCCGGTGGTCACATAGCAGAAAGCACAAATTATACATTTATTTTCTCAGAAAAACCTCCCTTGAATCTGATGTTTTGATCCCATGTTTGTAATCTTGGTTTTTACAAAGTTTTCTAAAACTACATACTTTGACTTAAAATTGCCATGCACTGCAGCCAGAGTCCTTACACTTGCTTGAGATCAGATATAAGCCTCAAGGTCCTTGATTGCCATGGTAGTCAGTGATCCCTCAGAACATGAAAGCAGGGTCTTAGTTTCAGAAACTTGGATGTATGCCAACCCAGGTAATTATCCTCTGCCTACCTAATTTCCTCAGGCAATTTTAATTGAAAATGGTATTAACCTGTACTTCAGTTTTAATCTGCTCTGACTTAAATGTCCCTGTGTCCCGCTTTTTGCCTCCATCCGAAGCTAGCTGAGAAGGTTTCTTTTTGAAGCTTAAGCTGGGAAAAAAATTGTTTCTGAATCTCCCAAGGGGGAAAATATCAGATAAATATGAGCCATTTAATTAGTCTCAAATCAAGGTACTGAATACCACTGGCAGTGGTTGCAAGACGTCCTCCTTATTGCCTAACCTCATGAAAAGTTTCTTTTGTGGGCAGAAACACAGAGGTTTTCTTGCTGAAAAACTGACCAAAAAAATGGGAGGGGATAAGGTGGAAAGGGAGAAGGATACTGAGAGGATTTCACTCTCCTGAAATGATTTTAAAAGATTCTGTGCCCTTGTTCATTTCCAAATAACCTGATTTGGAGTTAGCAGAACAAAATGCACAATCCAACACAGGCATGCCCGAAATTCAATGGAAATGCAAGGGAAATGTGCCTGTTGAATACTTCCAACGTAACATGCAATTACAACGAAAGCCACTCATGTAACTGAGTTACATATGGAATTTAAACTTTCCAGTAGCACCAGTATAAAAGTACAAAAGAAACATAGAATATTACTAAGCAATAAAAAGAAAAGAACTGCTGCTAACACAACAAATTGGATGGCTCTCAAAGGAATTTTTATGAGTGAAAAGAGCTAATCTCAAAAAGTTACACACCATATGATTCTATATATATAGAATCTTGAAATGACCAAAGTATACAGATGGATAACAGATTAGTAATTCTCAGGAGTTAGGGAGGTGAGAGAAGGAGGGAGGTGGCATGGGGGATTCTTGTGATGGCATTCTATATTTTGACTATGGTGATCATAAGGATCTATACAGGTGATTCATTGCAAAATTAATAACGAATCACTATTAAAGAGACTTCTGGTATCTTCTAAGAAATAATACTTAACAAGAGTTTCAATAGCTACATATTTTTAAATATATTTTTATTGATTTCAGAGAGGAAGGGAGGAGAGATAGAAACACCAATGATGAGAGAGAGAATCATTGATTGGCTGTCTGCTGCATGCCCCCCACCAGGCATCAATCCCACAACCTGAGCATGTGCCCTGACCAGGAGTCAAACCATGACCTCCTGGTTCATATGTCGACACTCAAACCCTGAGCCACCCTGGCTGGGCCCAAGAGCTATATTATATAGTCTGGAATCAAGGATTACACTTTTTAACTATTCTTGAACCTTTGTAACTTTTTATATTCTCTCTTTCACTTTCTCATTTCTTTATGGTGGTTAGAAGTAGAACCGTATATAAAAGCCTAAGCGACTAAAGGACCGAAGGCCCAAAGAACCAGTCCCTATGATGTGCACTGACCACCAGGGGACAGATACTCAACGCACAGGGTCAGACTCCCCCATCTGGATCAGGCCTGCAGGGATCAGGCTTCCTCCTTTCTGCTTTGGGCCTTGATAAAGGTCAAAACCTGCTATCTGACATCCCCCAGGGGGTCCCGGATTGAGAGAGGGTGCAGGCCAGGCCAAGGGACCCCACTGGTGCACGAATCCATGCACCAGGCCTCTAGTTATTAAAATAAAGAGGCTCATTTGGGAGCAGAGGTTGCTCTTCAGAACCATTTGAGACTCAATGTTCCTCCACAGACAGTTATGGAGGAGAAAGGAACAAGTGATAAGTACATGATAGCAGCTTTGAGAAAATACATAAAAATGAGGCCAAGTCTCTTGGCACTCTGAAAAGTAAAGCAGAAGCAGACCTGGTTCTCAGACCAGGTCTAACAAGAAGCCCTGGGCTCACTCTCAAGAGACCAGCGCAATCTCCATCCCCCTTAGAAAGTGGGAACAGATGAGAAAACTATTCCCAAATGGAGCCTTAGGGAGTATAAAGAGAGTGGGTTTTGGAATGAGAGAGACCTATCTCTGAGAATACAGTCAATTAACCTCTCTTGGACCTGGTTTCCTTGTTTGCAAAGCAGCAAAATTATCTCCCTCACTCTTTGTTGTGAAGTTAAATGGAATAATACATGAAAAGCGCCTATCACATTCCTGCAATTGGGAGTGGGTGTTCAATTACAGTCTTCTCCCACTCCTTATTTCTGCACTCAAATAATCAAGCATGCAGAGAAAATGATCTGCGCAAATTAAACTAAGAGTATTAACATCAGAAACTCAAGAGCTATTGCTCTAGAGAAATGCCAGAGAGACAAACATTTCATCTTAATCTGTTGTGATTCACTTCTAATCTGCTGGTAGGAAGCTGGTTTCATGATCAATCTTGGTATATGTCACTCTTGAGACAGCTGCAGAAAGACAGGTACACCTAAGGCGAATGACCCAAAATAGTCTAGAAAAATGAAAACAAGTGGTTTCACTATGACTTTTTTTTAAAAGAACCATTACATATTTGCATTCTTATAAAATATCAAATTTATCTTCCAGTCAGCAAGTGAGGATAGGAAAAGGAGTATGGTACAGCTTACATGAACCCATCAATGTCTGAAGTTCTCTTGGTATGAATTATGTAACTTTGATAGTGATATTTACATTTGTCAGATATTTTTTTTGGCCACAGCCACTGGTCAACCATGTGTTCTATGAGAAATGACATCATAAATTGGCATACTGGAGCCCGATACAGTGGGATACAGCAATAACTTGGTTTCTATTGATGGAACTAAACTCTGCAAACTCTTTAAGGCCCAGATTACAGCTACTGAAGCCAGGGCCTAAGACAGGTACCATATTAAATAGAAGGGCTCCAGAAGCACAGTCTAGAGTAATTTGTATGGACAACAGCCTGCTCTGATTCTGTTTACTGTTCATTGCTACTGAGTGTGTGGTTTGTTTGTTTTTTAATTTAACTTAATTGTTGAAAGTATGTTTCCCTTCCCCCCCCCCATTGATCCCTTCTAGCCCCCACTCACCCTCACCCCAGGCCTTCAGGACACTATTGTCTGTGTCCATGGGTCATGCATATATGCATACAAGTTCTTTGGTTAATCTCTTGCCACCCACGCTCCCACCCCCACCTTCCCTCTGAGATTCAACAGGCTATTCCATGCTTCTATGTCTCTGGATCTATTTTGTTCATCTGTTTATTTTGTTCTTTAGATCCCACATATTAGTGAGATCATGTGATACTTGTCATTCTCTGACTGGCGTATTTCACTTAGCATAATACTCTCCAGGTCCATCCATGCTGCCTCAAAGGGTAAGAGATCCTGAAGAAACTAAAGCAGATAATTTATTTATATCTTTAACAAGGGGGGCAAGTTCTCAGTCTTTGTTAGCAAATACCACCACTGTGCTGGGCTAATCAGCTGGGAGGGTCCTTCTGAGGCTATGAAACAGGTGGGAGAATATGGGAAGGTTTTCTGTCATTGCTACTTCTGACATCGCTGTCAAAGTCCATCATGCTGTGAGCACTACCTAAAGTATGACAAAGTCTACTAGGAAACCACAGCAGCTTGATAAAATGAAAGGAGGAACTAAGACTCAGATGTGCTTACCCACCTAGAACATTCAGGATCATCAATAACTGGACTCAGAGACACAACTGGTTTTAATAATCGATTAAAGAATCAGTCAATAAAAATTAACTAATTTAAGAAAATTAATTCCCTGTTTTTATTATTATTATTCACATATAGTTAAATTCACTCTTTCTTGATGTACAGTTCTATGAGGTTTGACAAATGCATACAGTCATGTAATGACTACACAATTAAGATATAAAACAGCCCTAGCTGGTTTGGCTCAATGGATAGAGCGTCAGCCTGAGGACTGAGGGGTCCCGGGTTCGATTCCAGCCAAGGGCACATGCCTGGGTTGCGGGCTCGATCCCCAGTGGAGGGCGTGCAGGAGGCAGCCAATCAATGTTTCTCTCTCATCATTGATGTTTCTCTCTCCCCCTCTCCTTTCCTCTCAAAAATCAATAAAATATATATTTTTTAAAAAGATATAAAATAGTCCCATTGCCCTAACCAGTTTGGCTCAGTGGATAGAGCGTTGGACTGCGAACTGAAGGGTCCCAGGTTCAATTCCGGTCAAGGGCATGTACCCTGGTTACGGGCACATCCCCAGTAGGGGGTGTGTAGAAGGCTGCTGATCAATGTTTCTCTCTCATTGGTGTTTCTAGCTCTCTATCCCTCTCCCTCTCCTTTCCTCTCTGTAAAAAAAATCAATAAAATATAATTAAAAAAAAAAAAGTCCCATTACCACCCAAACCTTTTCATGCTGCTCCTTTGTAGTCAGCCCTTCCTCCCAATCCCACACAACCACTGATCTGCTTTCTGTTCCTAAAATACTGTCCTAAGTGTGTGAAGTCATACATCATGTAGCTTTTTGAATTTGATTCTGGCTTCTTTCACTTAGCATAGTACATTTTGTGACCTATCTCTATTGATGTACTCATCAATAACTCATCTCTTTTAACTACTAAGTAGTAATTCATTGTATGGATGTACCACAGTTTTTTGATGTTGTTTTTTCATTTCTCAGTTGAAGGACATCTGGTTGTTTCTAGTTTCTGATGACTATAAATATTAGTGTGCAGATTTTGGTGTGCACATAAGTTTTCATTTCCTAGGAGTGGGATTGCTGGATTATATGTTAAGTGTATCTTTAATATTTCATCCAAAGTGGCTGCAGCATTTGGCATTCCCAAGAGCAATAAATGAGAATTCCAGTTGCTCTGCATCTTCTCACTGGAACAATCAGTAATTTTTCTTATTTTTATTTTACCCAATCTAATGGAAAATGGTAGTATCTTATTGTGATTTTAAATTTATGAATCTTAAAGATCTATCAGATTTCAGAGTAATACTTATTTATACCTTTAAGTTAATAAAATATTGTTTTCCTTTTAGAGATATTTCAACAAGTCCAGACAGCTAAGTGAGTCCATAGTTATAACACGCAGGAGATCTTTGGATTCTAGAAGTAATGTTCCTTCTACAAGTTTGCAAGTATGTATCTGATACCTATAAATCAGAATAATACACCAATAATAATAATAATAATAATAGATTCCAGTTTAACAATAAGTAATAACTCTCTAATACATTATTTTCATTAATGTAAAAATAAATTATTGATAATTCAAACATATATACAGTTGTCTATTTATTACATACACACACATATTTCATTGTAAAATGCAGTTTGTCAAGCATATTGATAGTTTAAATTTGATCACAAAAGGAGGAGTATCTAATATTTTAGAAAAATTATACTCAAAATTATACCAGCAATATGACATATTCACTGTTTCTATTTTTTTTAAAAAAACTTAAGATATGGTTTAGAATTTTTAGCATGTCTACATTTTACCATTCTGTTGTAATATTTACTTATCTTCTAATGCCAAGATTAATTTTATGCATTCCTTCTCTATGTGCATAGGTGGAACAGGAAATTAAATGTCTTCCATGAAAAATAGCTGTTTTTCTCATTCAATAAACATTTTCACAATTTTAGTAAGCTGGAGAGAGGTGGTTTCTATTTTAGATAGTGGTCTCAGGAGGGGTCTCTTTAATTAAGTAACATATAAACAAAGACCCGAGGGAAGTGAGGGAGTAAGCCTTGTGAAGATCTGGAAGAAGAGGATTACAGGAAGAAGGAATAGCGGGTGCAAAGGCCCTGAGAGGGGCATGTGTTTTACCAGATTGAAGAGATCAGTGTGGCTGGAGCTCAGCAGAGTTCACTAGGAGAGGAACTCAGAAAAAGAGAGGCAGATCATGTCGACATTGACTGAATCTAATTCTGTTATATGGGAAGCGATTAGAGCACTTTAAGTAGTAGTTACATAGTCTGACCTAAGTTTAAAAAGAATACTTTGCTACATGGTGAACCAACTGTAGCAGGTCAAGAGAGAAGCAGAGAAACCAATTAACAGGCTACTACAAGAATACAGATGAGTGATGATGGTGGCTTGATTTTAAAAAAAATTATTGATTTCAGAGAGGAAGGGAGAGGGAGAGAGAGATAGAAACATTAATGATGAGAGATAATCACTGATCAGCTGCCTTCTGCATGCCCCACACCAGGAATTGAACCTGGTTCATAGGTCAATGCTCAACCACTGAGCCATGCCAGCCCAGAAGATAGACGGTGGCTTGATTGATGTGGGAAACAGCTGACATGGGGGAAAGTGGTAGGGTTCCGTACATATTCTAAACATAGAGGCACTAGGATAGGCTGATGGGCTCCATGTGGAATGTAAGAAAAAGAAATGATGTCAAATTTGAAAACTAGCATCATAAAGGTTAAAGAAACATAAATCTGAAAAACAATGAATAGTTTCATTCCAACAAGGATCTTTAAGAAACTGAACCACCGTACTGTAATTGCACTTTCCGCAAGCTGGCATCCAATTTTTGAGAGTCAAGTGAAGATAGGAAAGTGAGACTGCCATTTCCAATAACTAACTTTTGGAACACTTGCTGCCATCAGTCACTGAGGGCATGTCATTGAAAATTCTGAATAAAGATTAAAGTCAGAATGCCAGTCTTTCTCTTATACTCTTCATGATTTTTAGGTAATATATTCCATCTCAGCCATTGTAGCTATTGGACAGGAATGATCCAGATGAATGGACTGACAACAGATAAACAAGATGACTGAAATGTAAATAGATGAAGATTGATGCAGTAGAGAGCATAAACCAGGATGCAAGAAGAGATAAAACTCAAAATAGTAAATTATAATTTCAGGTTTCATATACTCTATCAATTGTCTGAAACAATAAAATCTGAACAACCTGGGGCTTAGAGTATAATTTTTTTTTTCATTTCTCTTAAAAGTTAAGAATACTGTCAAGATGAAAACCACTTGTTATGGAGATTACCTAAAGATTCAAGACTGAGAGTAATAATTTTAAAGAAATTCAAGACAGTTTTGAAGGACTAGAGAGATGAAAATTGTAAATGGCACTGCACAATTTCCCCCTACATTTTAGTGTCCTACCATCTAAGACCCAAGGGTGAGAGAAGCAGTCGATGTCAGGCTAACATGTTCCTCAGAGTTCCATAAGTGATGGGGACACGGAAAAAGCCAGTTTGGAGTCAAATACTCAGAATATTGTCCTTTAGGTTTTTTCTCATTACCTTACATGTGGTGTTTCCACACCTTACTAGTACTTAATAAATTAGTATTGAAAGAAAGAAAGGAAGGAAAGGAGGAAGGGAGGGAGGGAAAGAAAGAAAAGAAAGGGAAGGGAAGGGAAGGGAAGGAAGAGAAGGAAAGGGAAGGGAAGGGAAGGAAGAGAAGGGAAAGGAAGGGAAGGGAAGGGAAGGGAAGGAAAGGGAAACATTCTACCACTGTTACCCCCAGAAAAACCTTAGAATAGGAATTTATACATTGGGCAGAGGAGGAAGGTAACCACATCTCTTTTTTTGCAATCAAGGCAGACCCAATGTACTTCCCTAGTTATAATTCTGGGGGGTTGTAAAGGTGACTTGGTGTTACAATCCTAAAACCTATAGAATTAAAAGAAACAGACAAAAAAGAGAGTAGAAACTATTTTGGAATTTCTTAAGAAATTTAAAGTATTGCAACATTTAGGCCCTAGACCAGCTGTGGGCAAACTATGGCCCGCGGGCCGGATCCAGCCCGTTTGAAATGAATAAAACTAAAAAAAAAAAAAAAAAAAAAAGACCGTACCCTTTTATGTAATGATGTTTACTCTGAATTTATATTAGTTCATACAAACACTCCATCCATGCTTTTGTTCCAGCCCTCCGGTCCAGTTTAAGAACCCATTGTGGCCCTCGAGTCAAAAAGTTTGCCCACCCCTGCCCTAGACTGTTTGGCTCAATAGATAGAGCATCCACCTGCAGACTGAAGGGTCCCTGGTTCAATTCCGGTCACGGGCACATGCCTGGGTTGCGGGCTCGATCCCCAGTGAGGGTGTGCAGGAGGCAGCCGATCAATGAGTCTCTCTCATCATTGATGTTTCTATCTCTCTCTCCCTCTCCATTCCTCTCTGATATCAATAGAAATATATTTTTAAAAAATCAAAGTACTGCAACATTTAGTAATACTTATTCAGAGTCCAACAGGTAATATACGCCCCTGCCCCACCCTACACCACATGAGTATAGACAAATCAGACCTAAGTCCCTTTGAAATTCTATGTTCTCCTGTGAAATGATACATGATGCCCCTCTCAGAGGATTTACCAAAGGTTGAATGAGGGTTAATAAAGCCTTGTACTACTTCTGTAGATGGCCTTCAAAAAAGAGGAATACAATGTTAAATCAAAATTCGGGAACACAGTAATATGCTGGTGAAAGAATTCATAGGCCGTCCTTCAATTCCAATTTATCGACACGCCATCCCCTCTATTTGCCATGATTTGAGTGCAATGTTAATCATTCCCATCTCTGGAGCTGAGATAATCTAAGGACAAATGAGTGACCAAAAATATCCCATTAATATGACTACTCAGCCACATCACAGTATTCATCCTAAGTTGAAAACCATAACTCTATTTAATAGCACAAAGCCCTCCATTTATTTGCATCTTACAAGCAATCATTCATGAGACTGAAGCAGCTGGCTTAATCATCTTTCCCTTATTGAATTTACCATTCTCTCTCACATTAGTTCTGCTGTAGAAACAGGACCGCAGTTCCCTTTCAGTAAATTCTGACAACTTAGAATCAGAAAGAATACATTTACTTTGCTGACTCCCTGTATTCAACAAAGAAAGAGAACCAGTTAATGTAACACCATTTAACTGATGCAAACCTACCTTCTCTTTCTTCCATTGTTACAGCAACATGTTGACCCAAAGTGCACTCTGTGTTTTTCCCTTTGTTTCAATATTATTTTACTGTGTTTGTTTCAAGAGGGGAAGAATGTGTTTTAGAGACAAATACCCCTGCCTTTTGGATAATAGTTGCCAAATGTTGACATAGAACAACATTAAGAACAATCTTAATATAAATGATGTAAAAATTTTGAGACTATACCTGGGAGAATTAACATGTTTTCCATGAGAACACAGTTAACTTGCAAGATCAGGGTCCCTTTTGCTGAGAAAGGACAACAGAACTCAGGTCAGGGAGCTACCCTAAGCTAGTACAAGTCTGTTTAGTTTCTGTTTTGAGACAGGGAAATTTAATGATTTAAACCTCCTCCAGGAAATTCCTATAAAGATGCCAGTGCAATCTAGACCACTGCTATCCTATAGAATAGGGGTGGGCAACCCCTGGCACGCATGCCAAATATAGCACGCCAGTATCTTTTGCTGGCACGCGAAACCCTCTCTTATCATCTTCCATTTACAATTTTTTTCTTAATATTGACTTTTTTATTTTTCAGATAAATTCAGTGTAGGTGCATCTTAGATAAATAAATAATTTTACATAACAAGTTATCTTAAAGACCATAGACATGGATTGACGAGAGAGGGGAAGAGCAATTTCTATGCCTCTGCCTTAACTCTCCCTGCCTTCCTAGATCTGACCAGTGTTTTGGTTTCATCCACATACGCTTGTGAATCTTTGTTCTCAGTGATGAATTTTGTTAAGTCTCGTAATAGGAGTAGCCTGACGGATGAAAGTAGTAGCTCGTGCATATCTCTGAAGGTCACGAAATATAAACCTGATTGATGTAGAATCTCTGTCATCAGTGATGCAGCAGCACAAGTCCCACTGATAATATCAAACGGAGTCAAAGTTTTCTGTCAGACTATCAGTATACATGTATACATTAAAAAATAAATGTATTTTTCATCATCATATACTGTGTTTTTGTTGCTCGAATAAATTTTATTATTTCTTCAAAGTTCTTCACATACGTACACCTTAAGAGATATCAAGTAGGCGTAACACGTTCTCAAAAAATTAGGGTTGGCACGCAGAAGAATTTTGAGTCAGAGATTTTGCTGGTTTTGGCACGCACTCACAAAAAGGTTGCCCACCCCTGCTATAGAAGTAAACTGTGAGACACTGTGTAATTTAAATTTCTTTTAGTTGCCACACTGGAAAGGTAAAAACAGGTCTAATTAATTTTAGTAGTATGTATTCTTTAACCCAATAATCTAAAATATTATCATTTTAACAAGTATTCCATATACAAAAATTATTAATAAGGTAATTTACTTATTTCAATACTAAGCCTTCAAATTCCAGTGTATATTTTACACTGCACAGCCACAGGTGGTGAGCGGCTCCCATACTGGACAACACAGGTCCTAGGGCAGGTCCTAGAGAGAGTCTGAGGAACTGATTAGGGTCCTCAATGAGTTGTCAGTGGGCAATAGCAAACTCTGCTCAAGGTGATCGGGAGAAAAATAATTGAAGAGGTGCATGCAGTCCTTGGCCTGAAAGCAGGTAGGAATTCTGTACGCTTTTCTAATCATCAGAACTTACTCTCCTCTAATCATTACAGTCGCAGGCATTTCACCCGTTACCTCTATGTGCCAAAAGCTCTGCAATCAAACATTCTGTCACTTTTTTTAAAAAAATGTTAATTTACAGTTGTCCTACTATTCTGAGCATCTTGCTTTCTTCATATCTTGTATCCTCTACAACCTACATTCTTTGTTGCTATATCCAATTGATGAAATTCAAGTTTAAATTCAATTCAGAACACCAGCTCTCACCTTGATATCAAATCATGACTATTACGCCAGATTACCTTTCTAAAATAACTCCTCCACTTACTGAAAACCTATCTACCGAACATTCTGCTAGATCTTTCATGAACATCATCTCCAACTCACCAAATATAGACATTATTACCCTCATGACAGTAAACTGATGCTTGAATAGGTTTATAACCTAGGCAGGTCATAGGAGTGGCTCTGTGTAGTCCTCACCTCTATGACTTTCTACAACCCTTCTTTGCCTTTGTTTAATAATAACAGCCAAAGTCCTTTTATTATTAAAGCGCCCACACCAATGCGAGCAGCTTTGCATAGGCTGAATTCTGAACACCAGGTCCTACTTCATTCCTCTGGGAACAGAAAGCAGCAACAAATAAGAACCATCTGTCACTGTTGAGCTTGAAGAAGCAAAACAAACTTTTCTCCACCTAAAGTCCAAGATAAAGAAATTCACTGAGTACAATCCACATTACATAATCCTCCCACCCAGGTGTCCACTTACATGCCCAATAGTTGTTTTCATTGCTAATTAGAGGTCAACCCTAATAATAAGGCCTTCCTCTTCCATTCTCTGGGCACTGTGGTCCCCAAAGTCATTAGTGCAAACTTGTTTCAATTGCTTTTGATTCTGTCCGCACACAGATTTCTCTGTAGGGAGCAGGAGCTATTCCAAGCTCCTGTTCCCTTTCCATAGACTGTTGCTAAGGAGAAGAGAGTCCTGCCACTGTGATTACTACCTGAAATTCTTCTGTAATCTCTACCAGCACTTTCTTTAACATCAAGAGCCCCTTACTGCTCAAAACTATAACCTTGGTTTGCGCACCTCTGAGCAAGACTCAGCAGCTTCCATTTGAAGTCATAAACATCTGGTGCCCTTTACTACAACTGCAAATTCAGTTACTTGAGGGGCCTCCAAGCTTCAGAATAACTAGATCCAGGAAGAGAAGTAGCAGCGCAGATATTCTCAAACCAGACTGAGAAAACAATAGACTTCCTCCTTCGCCACAGCTCTCCATTTCATCCAATTCTGGGAAGATAGCTGGTCAGAACTCTTGTCGGTAAGAAAAATGTTTTCCAGCCCTGCCCGGCTTGGTTCAGTGGATAGAGCATCGGCCTGCGGACTGAAGGGTCCCAGGTTCGATTCCGGCCAAGGGCACATGCCTGGGTTGCGGGCTTGTTCCCTGGTGGGGGATGTGCAGGAGGAAGCCAATCAATGATTCTCTCTCATCATTGATGTTTCTATCTCTCTCCTTCTCCCTTCCTCTCTGAAGTCAATAAAAAAATATTTTTTTTTTTTAAAGAAAAAGGTTTTCCAAATCACAAAAATGTTCAGGTTAACCTTACTTCTACAATCTCCTTTTTTAAAAGCATTCAACCTCACCCCCAGGTATAGCTTTGACCAGAGTCAAGCAAGACACATCCTAAAGCAAGCTAAGATCTGGCTCCTCAAACCAGCAGCTTCAGCACCAGCTGGAAGCTTGTTAGAAATACAGCATCTGCATTTTCACATGATCCCAGGTGACTGGTATCCACATTTTAGTGTGAGAAGCCTGGTTAACAGGCTGAATCGAACCTGATTTATTACATCATAAACAAGCAGTCAATTAATACAAATTAAAATTGTTCATATAATTTTAATCATGCTAGGAATTGTTGGGGCCTGTTTTTAACCTGGAACTGGACTGAGAATAAAATGATTTTCAGAGAAAAAACAACTTTATTATTTTAAATTTTAAGTATATTTTTATTGACTTCATAGAGGAAGGGAGAGGGAGAGATAGAAACATTAATGATAAGAGAGAATTATTGATCCGTTGCCTCCTGCATGCCCCACAGGGGACCAATCCTGCAACCCGGGTATATGCCCTGACCGGGAATCAAACTGTGACCTCCTGATTCATAGGTCAGCGCTAAACCACGGAGCCATACCTGCAGGGAAAAAAAATAACTTTCTTAATGTGGTCCTAGAATCCTGCCATATCTTCACTTACTGACGTGCAAGTTTATACTCTGAGACCTGGAACGTGTACAGAGAGACATTAACTACTAAAAGCTAGTTGCAAATGAGCTTGAGGACAATGAATTAAGTAACTGCCTAGCAGGCAAGCAAACGTGTTCTCATAATTAATAAGCCCTATGAATTTTCCTTTTATAATCACTGCAAACTCTATTAGAATGACTTATGAGAGATACAGTTTTATCATATAACTACATCAATTTGAAATGAAGTAAGGAAATGAGAAAATTTGTGGATCTTAAAGCAAAATGAAACTGTTTTATAGAAAAATTTAGTCAATATTTTCAGAGTTCACTCTTCAGCAGTTTTGTACTGGAGATAGATTTATAAAATGTAAACATTTTAATAACAATGTCTCTGTGTTGATTAGACAAAAAAAGTCATTTTGGAGTCACTTTATCATGAACAACACTCTTCATCTTGTTGTTTCAATGAATAAGTGAGAATCATTTGCTCTAATGTAGAAAATTTTATTTTACTCCACAATCTTACTGAAGGCAGTTGTTTCTTTTACTTATCATCATTTAATTGTTTAAAAACCTGAAGAAATATCAATAACAATGAACATACATAAAAAGAGTAATATATAATTTCAACTTTTGTTTAAAAAAAGGCAATTTATGCTTAAGGACACTATTTTCCACACTTTAAAGAAGACACGATTTTGCTTTTTGAAAATTTTAATATTTTGATTATTAAAGGTCTATGACTGAGGAAACCCATAATATAGATGAAGAGATGACAATATTCAAACAGAGACTGTTGCCCAACTGGTATGCTTGAGTGTTGACCCATGAACCAGGAGATCACATTTCAATTCCTGGTCAGAGCACATGCCCGGGTTGCGAGCTCGATACCCAGTGTGAGGCGTACAGGAGGCAGCTGATCAATGATTCTCATTATTGATGTTTCTATCCCTCTCTCCCTCTCCGTTCCTCTCTCTGAAATCAATAAATAACAAATAAATAAATAAATAAATAAATAAATAAATAAAACATATTAAAAAGAGAATATCAATAATATCAGCAATCAAATGACCAAACACTACCTTGAAGTTAAAGTTGCAAGTTTTTCAGGCAGCAAACAAAATTCCCAAGGTCACAGTATATTTTCATCTTTTGTCTATTACATATTTTATATGACTTTAGAATTCTATTTTTCGTGATGGATGCCTGTCATTCTTGAAAAAAGGAGGAGGAGGAGGAGGAGGAGGAAGAGAAGAAGGAGGAGGAGGAGGAGGAGGAGGAGGACGAGGACGAGGAGGACGAGGGGGAGAAAAGCAGATACATTTCCCATTCCTTTTTGTTCAAAAATAAAAGATTTGGACAAAGCCAAAATCCCAAACATATTCTGGTTCTATTTCCTCTTTGATATCCCAGTGAGCTTCCTGTTGAAAACCACCACCTCATTTTCAGTAGCAGCCCTTTTATCATTCTGGACAAACAGTGGATAGAAGTTGCTTCTTGTTGCGGCTGCTACAAGCAAGTCAACCAGTCCCTAGGAGAGGAAACAGAATGATGATCCCCACGGTCCTTCAGATCCACCAAGCTGGCTCAGTGAACCACAGCAAGACAGGTGGCCAGAATGTGAAGCCCACAAGACAGGGACCATGCTTGTAGAATCACCAGAGTCTGGCATGGTCCTCTCTGGTTCTGGAACCTCCAGGACCTCCCCTGGCAGCATCTCCTGTAACTGCTCCACAGCGGCCCATGTGCTCCTTTGCAGCCTAAGCTGGAGACCTGCTCTTCCTCCTTCTCAGCCCAAGTGCTCAAAGGAGGGCAAGACTGGTGGAACAGAAAAGCCATGGGCAGTGCCTTTATCTGGGTGATGCCGCTTCTCCTGCATCAGAAGTGCATCACTCGCAGCCTCCACAGTCTGTAATGCAATGAGCTAACTGAGCAAACCTTCCCTGAGAACAAAATAAGAAATTTGGTTGCATGAATCTTTTAGCTACAAATTAAAAAACAAAACAAACAAACAAACAAACAAAACTCAGCTGCAATACACTGAGGGATAACAGTGGGAAAAGCAGCTCAACTGTAAATGTCACAGTGACACTGGGAATGCCCACTAGGCACTTCCACTTGAAGATTGTGTGTGGGGCATGGCAAGTGAGGAGAGCCAGTGTAGCAGAGAAACACTCAAAAGGCTGCCGTGCCAGAAAAAAGGACACAGCAGGCCCAGGTGCAAGACTGAGGTGGTGGGAAGAGTTAAGGCCGAATGGTGCTATGAAGAGAGAAGGGGAGGCAGAGAGCCACTGTCATGAACAGAATTGAGATGCAGGGCCCGTCAGAACCAGGAAAAATCCAGAGCTGTTGGCCTATGCAGGAACTTGGAGCCAAGCCTGGATGAGGCTGCCGGGCTGGGTGCACACACGATTGTCCTAATAGAGCAACAGACAGCTAATCCTCCTTTCAAGAAACTCTAGAATTCCAATCAGTCAGCATCATCCTCCTGCTTCCATTCTCTGCCTCGGATATCTGTTCTCCACTCAGAAGGCAGGACTATTTGAATGTTGAATTCCAATCCGTGGGCATCATTTCCCTGCTTCTATTCTCTCCCTCCAGTTGTCTGTTCTCCACCCAGGAGGTAGGACCATTCTTTTTAAAACATAAATCTGATTGTGTCACTCCTTTGCTCAGCATTCTGAACTCTGAATTCCAATTGGTCAGCATCATTTCCCTGCTTCTATTCTCTGCCTCCCACAGTCTGTTCTCCACCTAGAAAGCAGGATTATTCTTTTTAAAACATAAATCTGATCATGTCACTCCTCTGCTCAGAATTCTCCAATAGATTCCTGATACACTCTGAATACAACCCAAAGTCCTTAACCCAGGCCCTGGATACTCTACTTATCTCATTTCCTTGATTTTTACCATCCAGTCTAGCTTTTGTGCTTTTCTGCAAACCCCCTTCACAGGCTCCTTTTCTAGGGTTCTTGCACTTGTTGTCCCTGCTGTCTTGGCTGCCTAGGTTACTCTCTTACTTCATTCAGGTCTCTGCTCAAATGTCACTTCAGAAAGATCTCTACCAACCTGTCTAAATTGGCAGCTTCAACTTCTATCCCTCTCCATCCCTTCAGCCTTAGCACTCAATTATCTCATACTCACTCACGGTTTCTCCTGCAAGTGCTTATGATTCTTTACCTAAGAGCCTCCTTGGCCCAGAAACTGTGCTCGCCCTTACACAGAAGGGCAGACCAGCAATGGCCTAGAGACAGCCTTCGACCAAAGCCAGATGGGAGTTGGTAGATAATAACCAATCTCTGCATCCTTCTTTGGGACACTATTAAGGCCTGTTCTACACTGTCTTCCAGAGGTCCCCAATGGACTGGGTCCCTGGTTGCCCACAGTGGTAGCCTCCTTCATAACACACCTTTTATTAGCTTCCTTCATTTCTTTGTCTCACTACCCGACTCTCCTGCCAGTATTTCCTGGGATCGACTCCCCAATAAACTTTCTTATGGGATCTGCTTTGGAGGGACTTCAAATTAAGATACCACCCACCCCTCCTCCTACCACAGTGCCCAGAACATAGTAGGTGCTCAATACATATTTGTTGAATGAATGAACTGCCATAGTTAGCCTTCACCTTGGCAGTGCTGCTGATCAAAAAGCATTTGTGTGTCATCTGAAAATTTGTTTAACAAACAAACAATAAGCCCTTGTTTCAGTTAGAACATAGACTCTGAAAATGGCCTGGAATCTATACAATTTCCTTTTGAGCAACAGGTTACTTATGAGAGCTATACCTCTTCTGAGATTCCAGAATGGGTACTTATCTAGAAATACAGTGTGTCCCAAAAATATGATAACACATTTTGAATAATTTTAATTCCAATGGATTAAATCTGAAAAGAAATATCAATTGAACTATCAAATAAAAAGGTGTGTATACATTTTTGGGGGATACCCTATATATTTCTTCTTTTAAAAGTCAATGGATATGTGCCCCTAACATGTAAAGAATGAGCATGAGAGTACCATTAAAAGTCACTCATGAGCTGTCCATATGCAAAATCCATGCACCTCTGTGGCTTCCCTAGAAGCTCTAAAGTCAAAAACTGGGGCCAGCACTTAGGATTAGGACCAGCTACATAATTTGGTTCACAGACAAAAACAAAACACTAAAAACATGGGGCCCCTTGTTATTAAAATTTTCAAGACGGTGACAGCAGAACATTAAACCAAATTCAGAGTCCTTCTGAGTCCAAGGTCCTATGTAACTGCACAGGGCACATGTCCAAAAAGCTGGCTCCACTGAGACCCCATCAGGAAAAAACTATCAGAGCTCTCCTAAGATCGCTCCCTTGCATTGATTATTCTCAGAGATGATTGATTATTCTATCTTAGGTTAAGCCACCACAGGACTATACAACCAGTTCACAGCAGAGAGGCCCGGGGGCAGCTCTTCAGAGCAGTTCGCTCACATCACCTTCAGACCTCCCAAACGCCCACAGAATCAGCATGGCGCACAGCTCCCTGTGGTCTTCTCAGTGGCTCAAAATGTTGACCACTCCAGGATTTCAATTACTCTGTTGAGTCCCACAGGTTAAACACACAATTATATGAGAGGGAAGGAGGAAGGGAGGCAAGGAGGAAGGGAAGGAGGGAGGGAAGGGAGGGAGGGAGGGAGGGAGGGAAGAGAGACTCCTTTTAGATGCCAAAGGACACAAAAGGTCTCAGATCAATTTCAAGAAAATCCATTCAGGTTCATCGCTCAGGGGTCTGCTGGGGACATTGCTAAAAGGTCAGAAGGTTTGGCAGAAAAATGAAAGGGGAACAAAATGCGAGTGTCCTACCTAAGCGTCAGGAAATGTATATTTGAGGGAACATACAGATGAAGGTGATGCCTGGACACAGCTATGACTACAGCAGGCCTGTACAGATACAGCCAAGATCGGAAAATGGTTTAATGATGCTTATTCCTCTGGGATGCTTAATATGTTTTAGGGGGAAGAGGAGGAGCAGTCTGCTAATGTGTATGGTAGATCCCCTGAAGGGATGTATTTCCAAGCACGACAGGCCACGGAACCTTTGACTGGTCAGGCAATTGGTAGGGCTAGGGATGGTTCAACAGGACAGGCTTTGAGAAATGCAAACTTAGACTGTATTTAAAATCTAATTGACCACCAACCTATTTCCTGATAAGCCAGGTTATTTGTTTTACTATACAGAATCCTAAGGTTTCTTTTTCTTTTATTCCTGCTATAAAATGCAAAAGAAATGACTGTCTCTGTTTGAAATGTTAGCAGAATTTCATTTCGTGAATTTCATTTCGCAGAATTTCATTTCATGAAAAATTACTCTACTGAATGAACCTCTGCATGGTATATGATATTGTACCATGGGGACTTCCGGAATCATACAGCACTTTAAAGTGTATCAAGGGGTTGGGGGGGGGGGGGGGGGAGAGTAGTCAGACACTTCTTGGTTAAAATCCTGGTTCTGTTCTGTTCAGGTTGTGTGAATTTGGGCATTCACTTCCTTGGGCTGCAGTGTCTTTTGATGGTAAAAGGAGAGAATACCCACCTCTCAGGGGTATTGTGAGGGAGAAATTAGATAATGGTCAATGTTCTTAAATACATCATGTTCAAACAAAATTCCAGAGGTCCTACCACAAACCTGTGTCTCACCTACAAACTCTAAAGAACCCCTCTGAATAACAAAGGCCTTCCTTTGGCCCAAAAGCAGTGGTTCTCAACTGTGTGTGATTTCGCACCTCAGAGGATATTTGGCAATGTCTGGAGACATTTCTAGTTGTCACAATTGGGGGGAACGGGGGTTCCACTGGTATCTGTTATGTAGAATCCAGAAATGCTGCTAAACATCCTACAATGCACTGGACAGTCCCCCACAAGGAAGAAATATACAGCACTACTATCCAGTAGTGCCAAGGTGGAGAAACCCACGGTTAAAGGACTAATGTGGTCTGAACCCTTCGACCTCTGAACACATCTAGTCCTCTCCCACCACCCTGTCCATATTGCAGAATGGTGTCCATGCTGTTCCTTGCACATGACGACCCACTCCCACAAGTCACTGCTCCCTGTGCCCAGAATGTTCTTCATGTAGAAATCCACAGGGCTCATTATTTCACCACCTTCAGGCCTCTGCCAATAGCCTTATTTTAAGTTGCAATTCTCCTCACTCCTGCCCAGCATTCTCTGTTCCCCCGTTTTCTCCATAGGATTTATCATTGTCTGGCACACTTGTCATTTTACTTGCTTTTTATCTTCTTCCATCCCTTGTATGTAAGCTTCATGAAGGTGGGGGCTTTTGTCTGATTTATTCACATTATGGGCCTGACGCATAGCAGACACTCAATAAACATTTGCTGGAAAGAATGAATGAATGAATATTACCTTGTAGATGTGCCTGACCTGTGGCTGGGAGAAAACTTCTGGTTTGAGCGTAAAAAAGTATGTATTTAGGTTTATTACCAAGACGATATTTACAACATGTTTTGGATCAAAATAGAGAGAGCTATAAGAATAAGTCTCAAAAGATCTCCATCAAACTATCATAAAAAATGCAGGGAGGGTCTCAACCCTCACCCTAGTAACTTCTTTTAGTTTCAACTCATACACGTGACAGAGTAAACTACTGGGTGATGTTTGTCTACGGTAACTCTAGTTATCCGAGCTAAAATTAAATCAGTGTGTGTCACTGGAAAAACACAACTATATTTATGGAAGGTAAAGGGACAGAATTTCTACTTAAAAATCAGGACAGTTCTAGAAACTGCAGAGTAAACATTTTTATTAAATTTATTGGAGTGACCTTGGTTAATGAGATTATAGGTTTCAAGTATGCATTGCTATGATGCATGATCTGCATATTTCCCTGTGTGCCCACTACCCAAAGTCAAAATCATCTTCTGTCACCATATAGTTGACCTCCTGTACCCTTTACTAACCCCCTTCCCTCTGTAACCACTATACTGTTGTCCGTTGCTATGAATTTTTGTTTTTCTTGTTTGTTCATTTGTTGCGTTCAGTGTTATATCCCACATGTGAGTGGAATCATATGGTTCTTAACTTTTTTTGTCTAACTTACTTAGCTTAGCATGATATTCTCAAGGTCCATCCATACTGTCACAAATGGCAGTATGCTCAACTTCAAATCAAAACTAGAAACACCAATCAGAAAAGATATATGCACCCCTATGTTCATAGCAGCACAATTTATCATAGCTAAGATTTGGAAACACGCCGAAACCAGTTTGGCTCAGTGGATAGAGCGTCGGCCTGCAGACTGAAGGGTCCCAGGTTCGATTCCGGTCAAGGGCATGTACCTGGGTTGCGGGCACATCCCCAGTAGGAGATGTGCAGGAGGCAGCTGATCGATGTTTCTCTCTCATCGATGTTTCTAACACTCTCTATCTCTTTCCCTTCCTCTCTGTAAAAAATCAATAAAATATATTTTTTTTAAAAAAAGGATTTGGAAACAGCCTAAGTGCCCATCAGCAGATGAGTGGATTAAAAAACTGTGGTACATCTACACAATGGAATACTACGCTGCTGTAACAAAGGAATTCTTACCATTTGCAACAGCATGGATGGAACTGGAGAGCATTATGCTAAGCAAAATAAACCAGTCAGAGAAAGATAAATATCACATGATCTCATTCATCTGTGGAATATAATGAACAACATAAACTGATGAACAAAAACAGATCCAGAGACAGAGAAGCATCCATCAGACCGTCAAACCTCAGAGGGAAGGTAGGGGAGGGTGGGAGTAAGGGGGAGAGATCAACCAAAGGACTTGTATGCATGCATATAAGCCTAACCGATGGACACAGACACCAGGGCAGTGAGGGTATGAGTGGAGGAGTGGGCGGGGGGGGGGGGGGCGGATGGGAGGATAAGGACACATATCTAATACCTTAATCAATAAATAAAAGTAAAATTTAAATAAAAGAAATGTTCTAAAAAAACAAAAAAACTACAACGAGATACCACCTAACACTTCTTAGAATGGCTATTATCAACAAGGCAAGTAGTAAGTGTTGGAGAGGCTGTGGAGTAAAAGGAACCATCATTCACTGCTGGTGGGAATGTAAACCAATACAGTTACTATGGTGAACAGTATGGAGGTTCCTCAGAAAATTAAGAATAGAGTTACCATATGACACAGCAACCCCTCTTCTGGGTATCTACCTGAAAATTTTGAAAACATTTCTTCATAAAGATATATGCACCCCTATGTTCATTGCAGAATTATTTGCAGCAACCAAAGTGTCCTTTGACAGAGGATTGGATAAAGAAGATGTGGTTCATAGATACAAGGGAATACTACTCAGCCACAAGAACAGATAAACTTTTTTTTTAATTTCCAGAGTCTCCAATCAGTAACATTTCAAGGTTCTATAAAGTAGTCAGTGAATCCATAACCAGCAATGGATTACACACAGGGTCTGAGGGGAAAATAAAGAACATATGTCCTGCCCGGCTAGTGTTGCTCAATGGTTGAGCATTGACCCATGAACCAGGAGGTCACAGTTCAATTACTGGTCAGGACACATGCCCGGGTTGTGGGCTCAAGCCCCAGTAGGTAGCGTGCAGGAGGCAGCCAATCAATGATTCTCATCATTGGTGTTTCTACCTCTCTCTCATTCTCCCTTCCTCTCTCTGAAGTCAATAACATTATATTATTTTAAAAAAGAAAAGAAAAAGAACATGTCCTTGCCCTCAGAGAGTTTACAGTCTGGAATGTCTGGTATTTGTGCTGCTGAACTAAACCAAAGTACAATGAGACAACAGAAGGCAGACTGGCTTCAGGGTTAAAAGAGGAACACAGAAAGTTTAATTGGGGACCTTGGCAGCTAAGGGAAAGGGAGTTGGAGCAAGAAGTGGCCCTGCTGTTTCCTGCAGAGTCGTCATGGGGAGAGTATGGCTGTGTTTTGCAAGTGGCCAGTCTTCCTCTCTGACCAGAATAAAGATTACCTATAAGGAAGTGGCAGAAAGCAAGTAAGGGAGGCACTGAGGCCACAGCACAAAGGTCTGAGTGCCTGCTGCATCTGGCTGGGGATCAATTCTAAAGGACATGCTGATACACAAAGCTCAGAGGCAGCAGTGATGATTTTATTTCTCTGGGCTATCCTGGCCCTCCCCAAGAATGGCTGAGAGGAAAGGAACTCATTAGGTAAACAGGTTGGGAAGAGAAGCATAAGTTAACTATAATTCCAGCTAGAAGGACGCTGGCCAAAAGAGAAGAGAACAGATCTGTGCAGAGAGGGCCCGAAGCATCCCCTGGGAAGCAGGAGAGAGGTCGCTGCTAACTCCCCTGAGTTTCCCACACCCAGAAGGCTCATAAATGGTCAGACAGGAAGGCCAGAAGAGTGAGTTCAGTGGAAGCCATGACCTCAGGGACTATTCAGGCCACTTCGCAAAATAACAATGCCCATTTTTATTCAGTTTATCAGTTGGTTTCAGGGAAGTGGAATCAAAGCTACAAGATTATTTTCCACAGATGTTAGGGTGGCCCTTTCCTGAACACAGCTTCACCCCAATCAAAGTCCTTTAAAAATCAGGTGGAAGTTTATTGGCTGTGCTGGCAGAGCCTAATCTGCCATTACCAGAACAAAACAATAAGAGCCGGTTATAACTAATACTATTTTTTAAAAACTTTCTTTTGACTCACCTCATTAGTGGACATTAGTAAAATGTGAAGTTGGAAACCAATATCATATGACATAGCTTTAAGATTCATTAAATTTGATTTTTAAAAAAGATGCACCTGTGGTCAAGGGACAGTAAGAGTCCACCCATCACCCTTATGTGAGCCTTCATTTATGTGACAGATATTTACTGGGTTGCTACTCCATCTCAGGTACTATTCAAGGTGCTTGGGCGCATCAGTAAACAAAACCACCACCACACCCCCATCATGATGCATACGTTCTAGAGAGGAGAGACAGAATAAACATTAAACCCAATAAAGAGTTAAATTATATAAGTTGAAAGGTGGTACGTACTATGGAAAAAGAAAAAAGTAGGAAACAGGATAGAGGTTGACAAGAAGAGAAGATTGACAGTTAAGCAAAAATGTGAAGGAGGTGAGGGAATTAGCCATGAAGATTCCTGGCGGAAGGAAGAGGATGACTGAGAGAGGAAAGAACCGAGCAAAGACCCTCAGCTGACAGCATGCCTGTGTGTTCAAGGAGCAGCCAGGAAGCCAGTGCGAGCAGAGAGAGGTAGAGATAGGCAGTGGTCAGACCACACAGGCCTGGGAGGTCACAGTCAAGACTCTGGCTTGCCCAGGAGTCAGATGAGGACCTACTGGAGGATTCTGAGCAGGGAGGGGCAGGGTCTGACTAATGCCTAACAGGTCACCCTGGTTGCTGAGTGAGAACAGACTACAGAAGGGACAACCCTGGACGAAAAGAGATCAGTAATCCGCGCGAAGGAGAACGTGGCTCAGACCAGGGTGGCAGCCATAAAAGAGGTAAAAGAAAGGTGGGTACTTTCTGAAGGCAGAAAAGGCAGAGCAGACAGGATTTACCATCATTCTGTGCATAGGTGGAAAGAAAGGTAAGAAGTCAAGGGTGATTTTTAAGAACAAGACAGAGTAACATGCTCTTGATAAATTTCAACATAAATTCCCCAAAATCTTTAGAAAAGGTTATCAGTCAAACACCGAGGTTTCAATTTTGCACCTTCTATTTGATATAGGACTCCATCTCAGCAAGTTTGTCCACAAAAAAGCGAAGTGTTCACGGTCAGCAGGTTTCACCTATGTGCAGTTCTGAGCTGTGTGCAACATAAGTTAACAGTTGTGACTGTCAAGATCCTGTTTTTTCTAATGAAACCAGGGCCCAGAGGAGTGTGCCATATGTATACAACAATTAAAAAAAAAGTATTTTACAGCCCATAAGTCAGTCCACAGTGGCAATGTTTTATTTCTTTAAAAGTCAGCTAGTTGTATAAAAATGTTGTTTCCGAATCATAAAACTCAGGGAGGTTTTCTGAAGAGGGATGCTAGATTACCGCCCTCAAATGCTTTCTTTTAATACGAATTTAAATTTCAAAACAACAGAACACCCATGGTCATAGAATGTTATCCATCTGAATCATTTTTAGAACTAAAGAAACTATGATAGCTTCTCAAATACAGCACATTCAATTACATGGTTTCCACCACACCGGTGGGGCAGGGTGGGGGGGTCTCCCCTAGAACTTTTTTTAAAAAGTACTTTCTAAGGTAAGAACATTCACATAAAAGATCACCCTGGTTCGTTCTGAGCCAAATAAAGCAAGGAAAACAGACAGCTGAAATTAAGCCAAGAAAGAAGATAAAGGGTGTTGATCCCCTTTCCATTGCCACAGTACCGGATGGCAGGAGGTGCCCAGAATTTAAGATTCACTGCATGGAATAGGATGCCTTCTACCTTCAATTTCCCTCCTCCTTTGAAAGTTCCCATATTCTAGTACATTAAATTGCTTTAGATTTCTAAAATTAACTCTGCCTCTTTTTAAAAGAAACGCAGGAAAACAAAATCTGTACTTGCAAAAATGACAGAGTAGTTCGTGTTGAAGCAGATTCCTCAGTTTAATATCGTTATGACAGAGCAATAATTTCACAGATTAATCTACATGTATCTAGATAGAAAAACCACAGGTATAAATATATTTGGATGAACCATATGAAATTATTAATATTCAACCATTTTGACTAACAAAATCATCTATTTTATGTGGTGTAGCCTAAGACTTATCAATAATATATCAGGATGTCCAATTGAAATTAAGATGTTTCTCAATACCTTACAAGAATAAAAAAGTCAGAGTCTTTTTTCTCTCATTCAATTCATATACAACTTTAAATAACCATGTATATTTCCAAAAACCATAGTAAGCATTAAAAACATTATATTCTACAATTGCAATTGCAAATAAAGTAATTTAAAAGTGATAAATTAGATTAGACCAACACTCTTATCTAAATGAGTATATCAGGCTTGATGATTCCTTTACATATTATTCCAAAACTTAATTTTAAAATTCTAGCACATCTTTGTTCTATCTTACCTGTGGTCACGGGAAAGAATTCCTATCTCCTCTGGGGTATCACAGCCCTTTCCCCATGCTACCTGCTCTGCCTTGTCTTAGAATTGCTTCCCTATCAGGTTCTGGGAGGACCACATCAGCCCAACAGTATTTATCCTACATGGCACCGACTGAAGCGGGGAGAGAGTGTGGCCAAGGAGAATGCTTCCCACGACAGCACTGACAGAGAGGGATGCAATGATCCAATCTGAAGTCACCCCGTTGCTCAGGTCATCTGGGCCAGGACACACACACCACAGCACATTTTCATGGGATGGGAGAGCCCCCAGGTCCACTAGCCTGGGAGAGACACTTGTCTACAAAGTAGAGAAAACTTGTGAGCCACTCGTGTTGGGACAATATCCTTCAAGGGCAGGAGAGGCTTTGACCATGATCTTTAGTAGCCACTGCAGACCCCCAGGTTTTGTTCTGGGTCCCTGAAGAAAGCTGTGTTGGGTCCTGAAGTCCCCACTGAGTAAAAGCTTCAGGTCCCACGAAGCACATTCTTACTTGTGAATAAGATTTGAAATGAACGATTATATGTTGACTCAATCTGAGTGTTTTGTTTTGTTTTTCTTTTTCTGCTGTGTCTCTTTGGACTTTTTTGTAATTGTAAATTTATTGAGGTAACACTTATGAATAACATTATGTAAGTTTTAGATATACAACATTATAATTTACATGCTCACCACCAAAATTATTTCCCTTCTATTACCATATATTTGATGCCCTTTACTCAATCTGCCCTACCCCCTCCCTCCTTCCTCTCTGGTAATCACCATTTTGTTATTTGTATATATGAGCTTGATTTTGTTCAATTCATTTGTTACTTTTTTGTTTTGTATCTTGTATTTTTCTTTCTTCTGTACCCCCAATCTCTTCCTCCTGATGACATGTAAGAGCATAGAGAGGACACAGGTGAGACAGCTGCCTAAGAACCACCATGCAGGTCATGGTAGAGGGGCTGGGGTTTTAGCACCAAGTGACCAGCCAGTCTGGTGTGAGGACTGACAACCCCATGTCCCAGGTACCTCTCCATCCTGGACTCACTGGGCCAGCTGGTCCCAGCCTAGGACAGGCCAACCCCATACCTTTCATCTCTACCTCTGCCAGAAGCTTCTGTCACCTGTTATTACGGTCAAACCAGTACACCCCCCAACTATGCACTCAATAAGTCCTGCAGAGGCACCAATGTGGGTTAGGCCTAGAGATGATTGAGCCTTTACTTTTAGACAAAAAAAAAAGAAGCACAAGCCTCTCTTGGGCACTTTGACCAGGCCCAGCCAAGTAAAGAGTCCAGGTGACTGACATCATAAGGGTGAGAAGGAAGCCTTAACCTGTTCACTGAGCTCAAAGATAAAGAAGAATCAAATCTTCAACAAGGCACTTTTTATTGCTGTAAAACTACTCTAGCTAATCATCAATGCATTTACACAAAATGTATTTTTTGAACGTTTACCCTGGGCCAGGCTATGTGAGATGCTGTGGGGGAAAAAAACAACAAAACAGACCAAGACCACCCCACCCCCCGCCACCATTGTTCCCATGCCTGATCTTAAAATCGATTACTTACTCTGCCATTCCTTTCCTCAAAATTATTTCAGAAAGTGAGTCCAAGATCTGAGAGTAATTTGCAAGCCCTATTCCTACTAACATTGATCTTAATTTCCTTTCTTTAGAAAAAAATAAAATTGATGTATGGGCACCTTTTTGAGATACTCTATTACTATTCTTCTAAGAAACTCTATAGAACAACTATTATTTGTCTCGTTTTTTGTTGCTGTTGTTGTTATGAACAGAATGTTTGTGTTCCCCCAAAATTCATATATTGAGGCTCTAATCCCCAAGGTGAGTGTATTTGGAAGTGAGACTTCGGGGAGGTAAATAAGGGTTAATAAGGTCATGCGATAGGATTAATGTCCTTAAAAAGAGAAAGAGACTCAGGATCTCGGTCCCTCTTCGCACACCAAGCAAAGGCCATTTGAGAAAACAGACAAGGTGACTGTCTGCAAACCAGAAACAGGGCCTTCATCAGACAGTGAATCTACTGGCTCCGTGGTCCTGGACTTCCCAGCCTCCAGAAATGTGAGAAATAAATGTTTGTCATTTAAGCCACTCAGTCTATGTTATTTAGTCAGAGTAACCCAAATAACTGAAACAGAGACCCAGAAGGTGTAGTGGGAAAACATATAGCCAAATACTCCTCAAGGAAATCCTTGATTGCTGGGCATCATCAAGATTACTCTGAGACACACCTTGAATGGGGATCAATATGGCGAGAGAAAACAATGCTCATCACTCTGAGTCTCCTACAACAGACGCCCATGACACTGGCAGTCTGCTTACAGAAATTAAGTGGATCAGTACCAGTGTTCCTTGAAAAGACTAATATCATGAACACAATGTCAATACGGGAGAGCTGCACACAGAGTATGAAGCCAAAGATGTGTGATGGCCCTTGATAAAGGCAACCATTAAGACCTCTCTAGTGGCCACATCCTGATTAGCTGTTCCAAGGTTGATCAAGGTCATAATTTCCAAAGAACTTTCCCCAGTGACACAATCAGGCACAACATATGGGCCTTGCAGCTTAACTGCCTCATTCACACTGGATTTATCATCTCCACGAGTCTCACCCTAGAATTTGGCAAGCCCCTGTCTGAATAACAAGTTCAAGGACATTTGTTCAATTATTGCTCAAGTGCTTAAATAATTTTGTGAGAACAACGGTTTCCAGGGCATGCAAGCAACAGCTGATCCAGATAGAATCACATTACAAAATCCCTGTCAATGAGATAACTCTTAGCAAATCTATAGTATTTTTTTCCCCCCTGTAGAATTTGCACTTGGAATCCTTGTCTGGGTAAGAAAGAGGATGAATACGATCTTCAGCCAAGGAATCAGTTAACAACACTGAAGTGAGCTGTGCAGTCCTCATGGCAACAGTGACTGCAATCTTTCCTTCGGTTTAGCAAGAGTGCCGTCTTTGTGTTAAAGGCAGCAGTTATATTAGAAATTATACTTTTGCACTGTGCAGAAGGGGATTTTTCCCTTGGAGCACTACTCATGCTAAATTGGGTTTAGGCAAGAGGTAGCCCAAAGCGCTGATTTCATCAGGCTTTCTTCCCTACAGCAATCCCACACAATCACACCTCACAAACCCCCTCATTTGCAGAATTCAAACAGTAACACCAGTTTCCTAATGGAAAAGTCTGCATCAAAGAGGCTGGTTCCACTTGTGAGATTTACATCTCTGAACAATTAGTATTAGCGCTCATGAGAAGAACGCTTTCAACAGTACCAGAGATTATTTTATGTCATAATCCACAGTGATGCCAAGACACAGAGAGGTTTTTATGATGATGAGTATTTGGCCCACAAGGTTATTAGGACAACACATGCTTCTGCTCAGAACCCTCTAGTTCACTTACCCTGGTGCAAAATGAGGGATTTCAGCACAGAAATTTCAGGGTACATGCTGAGTTGTGTCAAACGTTTAGGAGTGTTACCTTCCTACATAAGGCGCTGGAGCACAGCCCACACTCCTGTCATATAGGGAATGCTATATTCCCATGTTCACCAATAATTCTTACATGTGTTTCTCCCCACACTTTCCTTATTCTCACTAGAGAAGAAACTGTGTTGGGTGGTGATATGCTTGCTTGCTTTCTTTCTTTCTTTCTTTCTTTCTTTCTCTCTTTCTTTCTTTCTTCCTTTCTTTCTTTATCTAAGGCAAGTAATTTCAGAATTTTCAAGCTGAAGGGAACCTGAGATCCTCTATTCCAAACCCTAACATTGACAAAGGAGACCCTGAAGTGCAAAGACTTGAAAACAAGCAAGCCTCAAATAAAATGCTCCTTCACAACTACTTTATCTCATTTGCTAAAGCAAGCATGCACTCAGAGAGACTAAAATGCCCTTGACTCTAGACTGTAAACATTTGACACATCTAGTTCTATATCAAGTGGAGAAAAACTCATCTCCTACCTCAGTGAAAAATCTGGGCAAATGTGCATTAGTTTTCTACTGCTCCTACACCAAAACCCACAAACCTAGTAGCTCAAAGCAAGACAAGTTCATGAGCTTCAAGTTGTATAGGTCAGAAGTATGTGTGTCTCACCAGGCTAAATTCGAAGTGTCCACAGGGCTGTGTTTCTTTCTGGAGGGTCTAGGGGAAAATCTGTCTCCTGTCATTCCCACTTTCTACAGGCCACTCACATTCCCTGGCTCACAGCTCCCTTCTTCCAACTTCAGTAATTATAAGTCCGTCCCACGTTCCTTTCATGCTTTGGATTTCTCCTGCCATTTCTTCTAACATCCCAGCTTTCTCTCTCTCCCGCGCCCCCCTCCCCCGCCATGGTCTCTCTTTTTGACAACAGTCATAAAGTTCTCCACTTCTAAGGTCTCCTTGACTAGATTGGGCCCACCCAGATTATCCGAAATAATCTACTCACTTCAAGGTCCACAATCTTAATCACATCTGCAATCTCCATTCTACCATGGAAGATAATAGTAACATGTTCTAGAAACTAGAACTTGGACATCTTTAGAGACCTATTATTCTGCTTAGCAGACCTGCCCACCATTCCGATCCTCACCTCATTAAATGGCCCACAATCCATTTGATGACAAGGCAGAAACCTGGGAGACATGCCAGGATCAATCCATCTATTTACAGTATACTCCACATCCAGTTAGAGGCTAAATCCCATCTACTCTTAACACTTGCCCTGTCATGTACTGACTTGCTTCTCTATAATCACTGCTACATCAAGGTTGAGGCCTTCCTAGAATTCTTCACCTCTTTTCCTTCTTCTGGCACAAGCCTCCATTTTTTTCAGTTATTCACACTGTCCTTCTGAGGCCATGTGTGTCAGGTAAGGTGTGCTCCAGCCCCAGTCCCAGGGGACGAGTCTTGATCAGTCTAAGCTAGTTATGGTGACCCACTTACCCTTTGCCAGTCACTTTTCAACATGAGGGGAACACAGCATCCTTAATAAGTGCATTGAATTAACCAATACAGAAGTTACTTTACCCTGAGCATTCTTGTTAGGTCACATAAGTCAAATTAAGTTGAGGGTTTGTTACTTGCTGCTAAAAATATCCTAAATGGCACATAGGTCATTAAAATGACTGCATAATTCTACTCTCTGTTATACTTGCTCCAAGTCTCCCATCACCTCCAACTTCCATGCTACATTCTTTCTGTCTTCTACTTAGAAACAGAATAGCATTCCAAAGCCACCAATCTGATCAGGTGTTCCTCTACTCAAAATGCTTCAGGGACATCCCATTGCCCATAACTGTAATTCTCAAACATCTGTACTTATACCTCTTTAGAAGAATCCAGAAAAACTATGAAATCAAAAGTCAATTTTAAGGAAATATCTTAATTTTTTTCAGCATACATTCAAAAGAGTTGTTAAAGATATTATTTTTGGCATGTTGCAATGCTGATATTTTCAGTAAAACAGCTGTTATATCACTCTTAAATATATCCACAAGAATCTAAACACTAGAGTGATTTGATACCCATAATTATCCATTTAAAAACACTGTAAATAAGCTCTTCTTTAACATTTATGTTTTATCTATGCCCTTCTCCTATTTCTATTTTATTTGTCCTGCAAAATTTTATCCTAATGCATATATTTTTATGATTCAAAGTATTTCATTGATTGGCCTATCATACATCCCTATATACATAAAAATATGCATATAATTCAGATTTTTAAGTTTTAACTTACTTTAAATTTAGCCCCTAAGGGTGAAATAATTTCTTCTGAGTTATACAATATTTACTAGTAGACAATTAAGAAAAACCACATACACATAATAAAATTTGGGTCAATAATTATTAAATATAAGAAATAAAACTTTAAAACGTATCTCTTGATAAGATCAATAGGTCTTTTAAAGATTAACCCATGCATCTATGGATGAATATTCTTTAGTGCTAAAATAATAAAGGTTTAACATCAATTTCATATATTTCTACACTGATCAGTTCTTTTGGCTTACATAAGTAGATTAGTGTCTAAGAGTTTAGCTGTAGCTACATGGCACAAATCTCTGAATTCCTTTTGAGTTTTAGGCCATCAAAACTCAAAATTATTGAGTTTTGATGGCCTAATTATGGTTCATCATCAAAATTATTTTAATTAGTTATCAACCGATGATCCAAATATGTCTTCAATTTTGGTTCAAGCAAAGTGTCCTTTTGTTTAACACTTAGAATGTTTTTACATAACAGGACATTGTATCATATTATGATTCTGGAAAGATAAAATGAATGCCTTCCTTCGTTAAAAAGGGAGAAGGAAGAGCCAATGCATTGTGAGGAGGCTCAGTTTTAGGGAAGAGTATATATCCATATAATGAAGTTGAAAAACTGGAAACTTACTCCCTTAAAGGAGAGTCTCTGTGCCCTGGCATGTCCCCCATCAGAATACCTTCATTCATGCCCAAGATATACCTAAAGCCATGTTGAAAACAGCTGACCTATAGGATGAAATCAAAATCTCTTTGCATAAAACAGAATGCCTTTCATGATTTGACACAGGCTCGGGTTCCATTTCCCGCGTGTATCCCATTCCACTCTTCTCCACACCAGCTTAAGAAAGCTGATTTACATACACTGGTTCTAAGTTGGTTTTCAAGAGGAACATGTGTCAGAAAGACTTCCTTCCTTTGCTACACTTTGACCCCTAGCCTGCTGCTATTTTATTTATTTTGTTATAAGAATTTATTTGAGTCAAACTGACGACATACATCGGGAGCAAAGTCTCAAATGTTCCCTAGCCTGCTGCTATTTTAGACACGAGAGATGAGTCACTGAAATTTATACCGGCACCTTGTCCCTGCTCAGCCCGGTCCGAGGGACTCGGCTTGCTGTACAACATAAATTAGCAGCAGCAGTGTAAATAGTCATCATGCCTTTTGGATAAAATTCTGTACAACAAACCACTCAATCATGTATTTTATCCCCATGCTCTAGGGACACTTTTCAACAATTCCGGCATTTCATATATAAAGATGAGGCTCTTTCTATCCCTCTGCTCTCCTGTCCTTCAAATAACTGCTCTTTCTGGAGCTTTCCCTGGTTTCCCCTCCCCATTCCAGGTACAGAATGACTCACTCTCCACCTTTACAGCATGCCGCTGTTACTTCTACTGGATGTTTTTTGCACAGTCTGCTTGGTGTCATGATGACGTGTGTGTAAGACTTGTCTCCCTGTCTCCACGGCTGTCACATCCATTGGTTCCATCCTCATTTGATCCCAGGGTCCTGGCCACCCCTTCTTGGCCATCTCTCTTCGCCTCACCACCAGTTCATCCCTCTTGCTCCTTCCTACATGACATTTCTTCCTTAGTTTCTTTCACTTGTACCCTCCTCCGCCACTGTTCAGCTCAGAGGTTCTCATGGTTCAATATCAGAGGCCTCAGTCTAGACTGAGTGACCTAACACTAAAATCAAATGATAATTACCTTTTTCTCAAGTTGGAGGGGAAACAAGTGAAAACAATTTCCTCATGTTAGGGTTTCTATAATTTTTCTTAAAAGTTAGCTACTTGGGGACAACTATTGTTCAATATTCTGAAAATGTCAATAGATTTGTAAAATTAATTACCCTCCCCCCCAAAAAAAGTTTAGCACTTAACTATTACTAATGGCCAGAAAATGGTAAAAGTAAACAAATATTAAGGAAAGACACAGAAATCAACCATTTATATGTAATTTAAGTGTTTTGTGTTCAGGATCACAGGTTAGAATATTATATTATGTATAGAATTATATCTTGTATTTTGCTAGCAAAATTGATGTTGTGCTATATGACATAATAAAACATGTCCACATTTCTGTGTTTGTATACATACACATATGTGTGTATAATGTTAATATATGTATGTTAAGTGTCAACACAAAATTATATTTTTATTTGTCTGGCATCACAACATGTAAAAATGGCCTAGTAGAAACTCTAAGGCATTGCTGGTGTGAATGCAAAATACTCCAATCATTTTAAAAACCAATTTGGTAATTTCTGATGTAGCTGAGCATGCATATGACCCAGCTATCTCATTCTTAGGTATTTACTCAAGAGAAATAAAAAGATATGTCTACACAAAGACTTACATACAAATATTCGTAGCAACTTCGATAGCCTGAAAGTGGAAAAAATACACATGTCCATCAATAGGTAAATAAACTGTGATATATCCATACAATTAATTAACACTCAGAAACTTTTTTAAAAACATTGTAGGGGACTCAGAGATGCAACATGGCTCCAGCAATGAAGGCGTCTGAGAAATGTTGGACTCTCTGTGACTGTTCAACCTTCTGTGACTGTTTAACTCTCCGTAGCCTCAGGCTTAGCAGAAAAGATAAACGTCATGCCCCCAGAAAAGAGGTTAATGAATGTATAGTGTGGATAACTGCCTGATGTAATCTATTAACTTAAAAATGCATTGTTCTTTCTGGTGGTCTACGTGACTACTCACGATATGGTTTTACTATTAACTGCCTATAAAAAGGAGAGCCTGGCCATGGCCAGGTGGCTCAGCTAGTGAGAGCATAGTCCTGTGCACCAAAAAGGCTGCAGTTTCAGTTCCAAGACAGGGCACATACCTAGGTTTCGGGTTTGATTCCCAGTCAGAAAAGTACTGGAATCAACCTATTAATGTTTCTCTCCTCTCTCTCTCTCTCTCTCTCTCTCTCTCTCTCTCTCTCTTTCTCTCTCTCAAAAAAAATCAATAAACATGTCCTTGGATGAGAATCAAAAAAAAAAAGAGAGAGAGAGAGAGAGCGCGAATGGGAGGGATGTGAGTAATTACCAGCCAGTCACCACTGGCAGTGCAGCTGCTTTGCCTGTGTATGTAAGTTTCTCCTATTCAAGCTCTTATGGATTTAAATAAGGCTACCTGTCAGTTCTTTGGAAATGATCCTGACTTTTGGAACTTTTCCCCCAACAACTACTTATATACATAACAACATGGAAGAATCTCACAAACATTATGCTGAAAGAAAAAAGCTAGCAAAAGAATACATGATGGCTATTGTAAGAGATCCTGGAAAAAGTCAAAAAAAGAATCTATAGAGACAGAAAGCCGACTAGTGGTTGTCTGGACCAAGGGGTTGGGAGAGATGAATTGCAAAGGGGATTTCTGAGCTTTTAATATCTCCAGAAATTGTGATATGAATATTTAATGGTGTATTTTGTTTTGCTTTTGTTGCTGCTTATTATTATTAAATGTTTACTTTTACTGTACATTTCATTTTCTTTTTGTTAAATTTTCATTTACATTTCATGTCCCTTTTGTTTTTAAAGTATTTATATATTAAACAGTACATTAGACATGTATTGTATATAAGAAAGGTAAAAATGGAATCATTTGGGGGTCTGAAAAAGATTCATTCAATTTGCATTATTTCTAATGTGAAAAAATGATTCAGTTTTCAAACAGCCTCTGGAATGAATTAAGTTTGAGAACAGAGGTTCCACTGTATTTTTTTAAGTGGCCCAATGTACTTTACATCAAATTTGGAGGCAATGTTAGGGATTTCTGATTTGCCATGGATACAGGCTTATGTGGTAGATAAGAAATGTACTTCAATAACTTTACAGGGTACAAAGGGGGGAAGGAATAGAACTTTTTCTTTCATATGGAGCAAGTCGGTAATTTATTTTAAAGACTTCAATGAATTGAAACATTAGCACTTATTGAAACAGCCATAATTTTATAAATGGGGAAAAAATTGGTGAGTTCCAGGAATGAGATTTCCATTTAGTTTGCTACAGCCTAAGCTTTAAGCCCTGTAGGTAGACAGTTCAACTAAGAACTATTTCTTCCTGATGCCAATCCACCAATGATTATTTCTGAGGTAAGACAAGGTGACTTTGTACAGTTTATTAGAATTGAAAATAGTACAGGAACATAGTTTATTGGAAGTGACATCCCTGGAGACGGGGGCTAGTGAATGCATAAGTTGATCTACAAAGAAGACAAAGAAGAGTTAAGCCTTCTCCTCAGCCCCCTAGTGTAAAAATACACCAATGGTTCTGAAACCCGATTGTGCATAAAAATCTCTCGGAGAGCTCGTTAGAACAAAGATTTCTGGGCTGCATCCCAAGATCTTCATATCCAGTAGGTCTGAAGTGTGACCTGGTAATTTGCATTTGCAGCAAATTCCCCGGTGATATTGATTTGCTGGTCTACGGACCACACTTTAAAAGCCACTGCTCTATACCCTGGCCTTCTAGACCAGTGGTCGGCAAACTGTGGCTCGCGAGCCACATGTGGCTCTTTGGCCCCTTGAGTGTGGCCACGAAGTTTCGATCACACTGTACGTGAGCGCCCGCACGTGGCATTTTGTGGAAGAGCCACACTCAAGGGGCCGCAGTTTGCCGACCACTGTATCTAGACCAATACCCGGGATGCCTTTCCCATTAATTAAGTAAAGTGAAGTCTAATTAGTTTATTTCACCAGCTACACTATCAGCATTAGCAACAATAAGAAAGATCAGAAGAAAAAATTTCATGATCCTTGGAAAAGATGGACAAATCGTTTCTGTTTCCGATACCTTTGTGTATGGATGAGGTTTTCTCAGTCCATAGGTTACTAAGTAGCTTCTGCACTTCTGACATTAATTTTGCCACTGTCTTATAAATAACAGTGGATAGTATACTACGTTTTGCCAATAAATGACAGTGTCACAAGTTCAAAACATACACAATTTTCTATTGTCATATTAAAAATACAAAGATAAGAGAATTGTGAGAGAAAGACAAAAGGGTGAAAATAAGAAGACATGAAAAAGTGGAGAATCAAAGAAGAAAAACACAAAATACAACAGCATCAGAAACTCCACAGGGGAAAGGAACTTGGGTTTGAGGGATTCGTTGTTAAGGGACCAAGGAGGGAAGAAATGACTTAATGAATAGGAAGTTTACTCTACGAATAAAAAGAAACCACAATGTAAAAAGGACTGAAATATAAAATAAGGTAGGTAAAATAACAACAAAACACAGACATAAAGCCAACCCAAAAGAGAAGGGAGGGCTGTTTAGTTTTTAAATTATTAAATATAACATTCAGAAAACAAGATATCAAAAGTAGTCTTCCCTTTAAAATGGCTATATGGTATGCCAAGTTTTTCATAGCATATCATTACTAAAAGATGCAAATACAAAAAAAAAGCAAAGAAAAGAAAACAAGATATAATGATTTGTGAGGAGGAGGGAGGGAAAAGATCAATTTTAAAAATATTTCCATTCTCATTGTACATCTGAAACTAATATAATATTGTCTGTGAACTATAATTTTAAAATGTAATTTTAAAAATTAAATATATATATATATATATTTCCAATCTTATTTGTTGGATAAATATTCAACTCCAGGTTTGTAGAAATCAATTGCAATTGTCTAACACTTCAGAGTTTATAGCATGAAGGGGTCAGATGTATCACTGTGGGAAGGGGATAGATTTGTGGTGTGGCAGGAGGAATAATGCTCCCCCAAAATTATCTACATCCTAATCCCTGGAACCTATGATATGTTACCTTTCATGAAAGAAAGGACTTTAGAGATGCTTAAAATCAAGGATCTGGAGATGGGAAGATGGGTGGGCCCAATGTAATCCCAAGGGTTCTTATAAAATGAAAGAAGGAGGCAGCAAAATCAAAGGAGATATGACAATGCAAACAGAGATCAGAGTGATGCACACCTGAGCTCCAGAATTTGGGCAGCATCCTGAAGATGGACAAGGCAAAGAACAGAGGCTCCCTGAGAGTCCCCAGACAAGCACAGCCATGCTGATGCATTTTAGATTTCTGACCTCCAAACCTGCAAGATGGTAAATTCGTGTTGTTTTATGCCACTAAGTTTATGGCAATTTGTTACAGCAGCAATGGAAACTAATATAGGGATGTGGAAGAGGCTGGATTGGACTTGGAGAGCATATGCCTCTTCTAATGGGGAAAACAAGAGTCCAGGTTTTGCTGGATCTCCCGGTTTGTTAGGAGAGGTGGAAAGTATGTTTGCATAAAATTAGCAGCTAGTAGCACTGTGCAGGGCAAGGCAGGACTCCAACATGGTTGCTCCCTATTTTCTTTGTTGGGTAGTTCCAATCATGTGATGTGGCTAGAGTAAGGACAAAGGCTGGATTGACCAATAGAGCAGACTTTGTGGCATAGTCCTCTACTCCAGACCACTGACTACAGACCACATCCAAGCTTGCAGAGGCCGTTCAGCTGTTCACAGAACTCCATGTCTCTGGCCCTCATGTATTGAAAGCAATGCGTGGTCCATTTTCTGGCCCCAAGTCATTCAGAAACTGAACTTCAATGCGTTCAATTTTTCTTCCATTCTAGATAATCAATGGGGCCAACATGCTTTATAGCCACTCTGGAAAATGAAATTATGTTCGAAATACAATTTGTTCTTCACAGAGGAAGGAATTATTCAAGTGCTAAATGTTAAGACTATTACTGAAACATGGACAGATAGATGGTAATGACTTTTAAAAATGAAGGGAAAAAGAAACATAAAACTCTAAATTAGTTTGCCTTAAAGTAATCCTCTGTTAATTCTATTCTTAGAGCAAGTTGATAGAAGAAGGGGAAAATAAAGTTAGTAACGTTTGTAGAGACAAGTGGCCTCTCTTAATATTCAGGCCATTAGCAGGCAATATTTATTGAGTGAAGGCTCTCTAAAAGCACTAAACACTAAGCACTAAGCACAAAGCACTGAATGCCAGACAGGGTTCTGGAACAGAGTAATTTATAATATCACTATGACGATGAGGCTAATATACAAAATAATTAGAGAGTTATTACCAGTTGTTATCTGCACAGAAGAACAATGCCAAAATGTAAGTTAATGCGATATGTACTCAAGAAAGGGAGAGATGGGCAGCAGAGAGTTGACTGACAGCTGTCAGAAAAGCTTTGAGATGGTTGGGTGTAATGCTGAACCTTCAAGGATAGGTAGAACTTATGCAGAAAGAGGGTTAAATATTCTACTCAAAGGAAATTGCTCAGTGATTCCTGTCATAGAATCTTAAATTTTTAATTGAAGCTGAGAATATAATAAAAACTGCATAAATTGTAGTCCTTTGTTATAAGATGAATTTACAACAAATGCAAGCAACTCTGCAAATTATGGGATAAGATAATTCATATTTCTCTATCATCAGGGCTTAAAACTGTAAGAGAGAGAAATAGTTTCCCATAATTCTCTACTTCATGTTACACAATTTTATATCAGAAGATGAAATGACTAAATGTGTACAGGTCTCATACTGTTGTAATCTAGTGGAAAGCTGCTTCTTTATAACCTAAATATTTTTCATAAAACATGGTTTTCTGAGTTATTTTATCATAACTGACTTCACAAGTGTTAGCAAAAACTACTCTGTCCTTTCATCTCTGAGAAAAGCAAGTATAAATTAAGTATGAAAAACAGTAATAGAGGAAATATTCACGTAGAATTTTTTTCTAGCCTGTAGGTAGTTAACTATATATCTTTTTTATTTTTGTAATCCTCACCCAAGGACATTTTCATTGATTTTTATAGAGAGGGGAAGGAAGGGAGGGAGGAAAGAACGGAGGAAAGAAGAGAGGGAGGGAGGAAGAAGGAGAGGGAGAGGGAGAGGAAGGAAGAGAGAGAGAGAGAGAGAGAGAGAGAGAGAGAGAGAGAGAGAGCGCACTTCCCACATGGGCTGACTAGGGCCTGGGATGGAACCTGCAAACAAGGTATGTGTCCTGACTTGGAATCGAACCTGCGACCTTTCAGTGTACAGGACAATGTTCCTACCAATGGAGCCACTGGCCAGGGCGATTAACTATATGTCTTCTTGTCCTTAAAAAATAAAGCCAATATATGGTTTGAAATTTTGACTGGAAAACTGTTGAATATTTGTTCAGTTTGGTTCTAAAGGTCATAGATTGTGAGCTGCTGGATATTTCCTTGATTCCTTTATGAGCAAGAAAACATAACTTTCTACTAAATGATGTACCTTAAAAAACAAAACCAAACACTATAAAATTTTCATGCAGTATCTGGAGAAAGACTATAGAAGAAGCTTCTGAGCACCTACCATATAATCTCTCTGAGTTATTCTGCATGGATTTTTCCCACTGGACAGAGCTGAATAAACCCACTGTTTATAATTCAACATTCACTGGAAAAACAAAGGACATCTATATGTCAGTAACAACTGAAGGAGCTGAGTGGGTTTTCAGAAGATGAGTCTAATCTCCTTTAAAGTGATTAGTGAAAGCAAGCAAATAAAAAAAAGTGGGAGTTTCATGGCACTTTCAAAAAATGAGCACTATATAGTCCTTAAACAACTTGAGGAACTCAGTTTGTTTTGACCAGACTTTTTCTGCTGTGCTACTTTCTTGTTAGATATTTAAAAACTGCTTCTTTGTGACCAAAGGCTTGGTTGGCCATTTTACTTCCTAGTTGCAGGTCATGCTGGGAGTCTGGCATTTCAAGCAAGTGGCTGTCTGGGTAGTGGGGTGTGCTGTCTGGATAGTGGGGTGTTACACAGAGCTCTGTATCCATATCAGGGCCAATCCAAGTCAATCTAGTCCAGTGATGGCGAACCTTTTGAGCTCAGCATGTCAGCATTTTGAAAAACCCTAACTGAACTCTGGTGCCGTGTCACATATAGAAATTTTTTGATATTTGCAACCATAGTAAAACAAAGACTTATATTTTTGATATTTATTTTATATATTCAAATGCCATTTAACAAAGAAAAATCAACCAAAAAAATGAGTTCGCGTGTCAGAGGTGTCATAGGTTCGCCATCACTGATCTAGTCCTTTGTGAAGTACTTGAGGATAAAATTGACCCAAACATGGAATGTCAGAAATTAAGGTTATCACAGGAACAGAGCTTTCTGTTCCTAAAGAAGTATTATGAACATTTTAGGATAAATTATGAGGTGAATACATCCTCAAATATCTTCACAGAAAACCCTGGCCTGAAATAGGGATTTTGCCCCCTCTATATCCAGAGACACTAGGTGCGTCAGCCCAAAGAACTTCTTAAAGCAGGATTACCCCCACGTCTCTGCATTTCTGCTTATGTGATCTCACCAACCATCTTGTAAAATATTATAAGAATCAATCAAGTCATTGGCAAGTCATCTATGCCAAGTAAAAACCAGATCATCTAAGTTACTGTGGTAAAAAAAAAAAAATTCAATTTTGTCAGAAACAAGAACACTAGGATTTAGCCCAGAATAAATATTAGCTTGTTAGAAAGTGCTGTAAAATATGTAGTTCCAACTATGAAAGTAACTTGCATGAAATGAAATTGGTCAAAGTGTAGTTTGAAGAAAGAAACTGATCACAAATCACTTATTTTTGGTCATGAGTCCTCTTTTGAGGAGAAGCACAGAAGAACATAAGGGCTGGGAAGGGGCATGAGGGGACCTTATCAGGTGATGGTGATGTCCTATATCTTGCTGGGGACTCGTTTACAGAGGTGCACCCATCTGTCAAAACTCAACGTAAGTACAATTAAAGATGTGTGCATTTCACTCTATGTAAATTTCATATGCAAAACTGTCAAGCAATATTGAACTTTCCACTAAATGTACCTTTAAAAATCACTATAAAATTTCAATGTAGTATCTGGAGAAAGACTCTAAAAGAAGCTTCTGAAAACCTACCATGTAATCTCTCCCACGCTGAGTTACACTATGTGGATTTTTCTCACTGAACAGAACTGAATAAAACCATTGCTTATAATTCATTATTCATTGGAAAAGCAAATGGCATCTATAGCAAATGACTGTTGAAGGAGCTGTGTGGGTTTCAGCATGCTTATTAATAATAGCATGCTGAAATATGCAAACTGATGCCTGGGGTTTATTTTAAAATGCATCAAAAATAAGATGGTGAGAGATGGGCAAAGGGATAAGTGGACGGACAGGCATGTGAAGAAGTAAAATGTTAATGGTGGAAGCTAGATGGTGAATATACCGTTGTTCACTGTAAAACTCTTTCAAATTACCATATACATCATATTTTAATTAAAATGTTTGGGGAAGCCCTGGCCAGTGGTTCTCAGTGGTTAGAGCATCAGCCTGGCTTATAAAGGATTGAGGGTTTGATTCCAGGTCAAGAGCACTTACTGGATTGCAGGCCAGATCCTCACTCCCTCTCCTCCTATTGGGGCTCCTGTGGGCAGCAACTGATTGATGTGTCTCTGTTCTCTCTCTCTCTCTCTCTCTCTCTCTCTCTCTCTCTCTCTCTCTTCTCCCCACCTCCCTTCAACTCTCTCTAGAATCAATGGAAAATATATCCTCACTCCTCAAGTGAGGATTAAAAAAATAAAAAATTGGGGGGAAGCAAATATGATGGGAAGGAAATTCCTGATGAGTTCAGAATATCACAGCACTGACCACTGACCACGTTCTTCTCTTTAGGAGCTCACATAGTATCCAGGACCCTGGCAGAATATTTAAGTTGAAAACCCAAAGCACAGATCTAACAAGCTGATACATGGAAGGCTTTAAAAAAAATCAACCGCCTCAAACTGGTTGATTATGTTGGAAAATTGTGTGTTGAGAGGGAAAAAAGTAGCTCCCCACAGATAAAGTTTCTATATTTAAATTCACAGTGAGCTTAAGTGGGGCACCTGCAAGCCAGGTTAAGCAGAAGATGCTGTTAGAATACTCAGGTGCAAGACCCAAATAAAAGCCAACACACCACGGGCTTCTGATGGGTAAGAAAGTGCCGGCAGAGGGAAGGAGTGGAGGAGGCCTTGGTGTTTGTGGCAATGCAAGGAGGAACGCACTGAGAAGCAAGGGCAGGGCTTCCAATGATGATGAATCCCAGAAAAGGGCAGCAGTGGCAACTTGTCAGAGGTCACAATACCGCACGTTCATTCCAGAGAAAACAGCAGGTGACACATTGTCAGTTACATCATCTGTGAAGGAGCCAGTGACACCAGCTAGTGAGTTCACTTCAATCACAGTCTCGGTCATTTGCATTGCAAACTGACTGCTTGTTATTGACTAGATCATGTCCATTAAGTTATAAACAATAGTCTGAAGCTATTGATAATTGTGTTGCTCCTCACTAGTCAAAGTGTGGTCCCCAAACCGGCAGCATGGGAGCCTGTGAAAAATGCAGAATCCCAGGCCTCATCTCAAACCCTGCTGTGCTAGAATTTGCCATTTAACCAAATCACAAGTGTTTCACATACACACGAATGAGTGAGACGCAGTGGAGTGATCTTACAAGTCTGAAGACCGGCCCTCAGTAACTTGTCTTCTCAATAGCAGCTTTGACTTCAGACTCAGAGGAGAGGTATTGATTGGTAAACAGGTGAGCAACACCTTGTCCCCTGTGAGCGCCTTCCCCTGACAACTGCTTCCTCTTTGCAAAGCTCAGTCCTAGCCTCTACCTGTCGGAGAGACCTGGCTCTAGCACTGAGGGCCTGGAAAGTCTGTTGCAATAAAACACGGTTGAACCTGTTTTTGAGCATTTGTCAAAGTTTCATATTCTTCAATGTGTCTAGAAATACTCCATATACCTGAGGAGAGCGGATCACTTTGCATGCAATTGCTCTTTAATGTAAAAAGCATACAAAATGTTTTCTCCGACAGGTAACTATCAAAAGAGTTCTGAGACCACTGTCCTCAATTTGGCTGTAAGACAGAGCTAGTGAAAGGTCTTCACTCCCCCTTAAAAATAGCTGCAGAATATTGCATTCCATTCAAGTACACATCTGTCTAAAGTAAGTTTATTTTAATGCTCATATTTGTTTACTTGCCATTATAATAAAGACTGTTTTATGCTCAAATAGCTATGGCTAGTCATGGTTCACACAGAAATAAATGTTTTATCTTTGCTGTCATAATTGCGTTTATTTTTAAAGATACTAAGACATTCCTGAAAAACAAAGTATACAAACTGGAACTGCTTTTCTAAAGCCACCCAATGCCAATTATTCTGTACCGACTGCGACGTCCACACTCCAGCATCACATATTTGTCTATGCATATGTGCAGTTACATGAAAAATGATTTTTACAAATATCATTACCAAATACACTAACTTTCTAAATTATTAATTTCCACCCTCTTATTTCAGAAAGCAATTCTCCATAATGTCTAATTAACTTTCCAAGACAATGCGTAAGTAACATTTCCAAGACAATAATTACAAGGTATATTTTCATTCTCACTTATTTAGGAAGAGACTTCTAAATATAATCATTTTCCCCATCTTATATAGTTGAATCCAAAAAAATGGCAATCAAAACATAAAACATGTAATATGTCCCATATTTTTTGCTAATTATGAAAAACAAAAAACTGATTGGTTTTTGTAATAATTCGTGCATGATGGAAAAATATTTAACACTCTGTGCTGAACTGCATCACATTTAAGTATTCATAAAAAGTATATTCAAGAAATTGGTTAATTTTTAATAGTTTTTTTAGAGTAGTTTTAGCTTAGCAGCAAAACTGGGCAGAAGGGATAGAGATGTTTCATTTACCCCCCACATACATGGTTAATTTTTAAAATAGGGAGATCCTAAATAACATACACACAAAAATCCTACCAGTCAAATCACACTGATAAATACCATATTGAAAACTCTGTTTGAGTTGCAATTAGGTTTAGGGAAATTTTATAAACAGACATTAAAACAAATCTGAATCAAATTAATGCCAGAACCACAACACAATGATAGTGTTTAATATACTTCGTTGTCTTAATTTTGTCTTAGGTTTCTCACTTATTAAAATATCTAAAGAAACAAATGAACAATAAATAAGACAATCTTCATGAAATGTTTGAGTGAGCCAAGAAATTTAAAGACGCAGAAATATTTTCTTTTTTCTCACTACCCCTTCTGGAATCACAACAATAAAATCACAATAGCCCTAATATAGGCTATTAAAACCATAAACTTCTCAAAACGACTCCCCCTTGTAAATCCTCACTTCCACGCATAAAGCCATTTTTCAGTATGCTCTCTTACCTGAAACGAAGTGAGTATGACTTGAACTTCACCCAGTCAGAAACAGACTCTTGAGAGTATGCCTGATGCAGGCTGCGAAGTGCAGGGGCAATCCTTGTTCCTGGATAAGCTCTCTCTTTCCCGAAGGCAAGGAGCAGGGAGAGGCTCAGGATGCACAAGCCACACGGTGTAAGGAGACCAGTCCTCTCCCTCGAGTCCCCACCCCTCAGCCACAAAGACAGAGGCTGGGCCAGCAGGGCCCACAGCCACAACTCAGGACCCAAAGGGGCAGAGACACAGTCTCCTCACCATTCTCAGCAGAACTCCAACGATAAGCAAGTGCTTTCCACAAGCATCTTGCCAGGGAATGATTAAGAGGTCCCACACATCACAGGAAACACCACTTGGTCACAGACTGGGGTTTATCAACAGAGAGCTTACAATTTGAAGCTGACACCTAAACTGGCCCTTAAAACAAATCTTTGGGTTTTCTATAGTGAAGGCCACAAAAATTTCAGGATAAAACCCTAAAGGAAAGCAAAACTGATTGCCCACGAGTCAGGAAATGAACAGAAACGTGTAAGCTGTTGAGAGTCTTTGTCTCAACTTCCCAGTCTGGCTACCACCTTATGCCTATTTTCCTCCTTTATCATACCTTCAGGGTTCAAGAAGGGATACAGAATTTCGTTAAGCTTAGTAGTATTGATATAAGGAAAAATAAGTAAGAACTAATATCTATAGTGATATCTGGAGATTACCTCCCTTGCACGGATAGCAAAAGGTGAAGACTTTTGTACTACAACTATATCTCAAGAGGTCTTTAATTCTGCATCCAATTAAGACACACACACACACACACACACACATTCCCCAATTTATCTATCCATCCATGAGCTACTGCATGACAAATAAAAACCAGCATTTTCCAATATGTGCCAGCTAATGTAAAATGTATTGCAAAACAAAGTTCCAGGGAAAGTTTTAGGATGGTCAACTTACACTAATGTCCACAGAATCCTATACTGCAGGATTTCTCTGTTTTTAAAATGCTAATATTCATCATCAATCTATTAAATGTAATACTTTATGCATTGTTTCCCAAACTTACTTAATCACAGAATCCTTTATTTGAACAGCATCCAGAGGGAATTGTATTTCATGAGGCAGATTTGGGAAATGCTGATAACTCTAGATTCCACTTGCCAATTTTTAATCAACAAACCTGACATCATCAAGTGTTTTTCAAAGCACTCAGAAAAGCCATTAAATTATTAGGCATCCCATCTATCCCAACTCGCACTGATATCGCTGAAATTCCAGTGTGGTCAATATCCAGATCACTCAATATTAGAAAGCTAAACCTGTTTTCCAAATGGAAGCATGTGGAAAGGAAACATATTATACAGGTACTTACTGAACATCTACTATATCCCTCGCATTGTGCTACAAAAATGACGGCATGGTTTCTATCCTCAAGAAGCTGGTCATTTTGTTTTGAACCTCTGCGGGTGGTAAGAGTGGGCATGTGGCTGCATTGTGGTGTCCTCAAAAGTTGAATGTTGGCCTTCAGAGATCACCATTCAGGCAATGTATTCCACAGAGTGGGCACTTCAGCCCAGATACTGACACCAAGCCAGAGTAGCCATTAAAAACACCTCCCAACCCATCCATAAGGGCACATTTCAACCAGTTTTACACAGGGAGAAACTCAGTCATGGGCCTCCTATAAATCCTGAGTAAAACCTGTCTCGCCTCAAACACTTCCAATTTATCCCAAGTCCTCATGTCCTGTTATCCCTGTACATCCCCAGTGACCCCCAGACAGTCTATACTTCTCATTTATATGAATAAGTGGGTTTTCAGGATAGAACCAGGATAGACTGGTAATTCACAGCTGGTCCACCGAGATCATTAAGTCAACATTGAGCCCTCACCCACCCCGACTACTTCACACAAGTTATTTTTCCAAATATGTCCCTTTAAAGATAGAAAGACTTCTAAAATAATGCATCTTCCTTTAAATCTTCTAATATGAAGATGTTTAATATAGTTAATGTCTTTAGTTCATAAATGTACTTATGATTTTATTCAGTAGAATCTATAATATTCTTTTGAGGAGACTACTGTACTATGTTGAGAAACCTATTTTATTTTACTTAAAAAATGATTCAGGAGACATGGGGTGGTATGATGTTGAGCAAGCAGCCTAATTCCCAAAGCCTTATTTTCCTTAATTCCCAAAGAGCAATAAAATGTCATATGAGATAATGATAATGTCACAGGGTTGCATGAGAATCAGAAGAGAAAAATACAAACTACAAAGCTCTGGAAAGATGTGCTTTGGTTCTTTCAGTCACAATGAACTAAGAGCCTGCCATGTGACAAAAACCTAGAGCTCGACAGTCACTGTTTACTGTGAAGAACATGCATCTGTTCTCCTTATCATGAGTGGGTATAGGCTTGGATGTCTTAAAAATTAATTGTGAAAGTAACATGTTTATTTAAAAAGTTCAGACCACAGAAGGCATTAAAATGAAAAGTACTCCATCTTTCATACTAATTACGACCACTGCTGAGTTTGGTTTACATTTGCCCGCAATGACTATTTTAGATGACTCATATTCACAAGACTGCTTCCTTCTAATGAATGAGTTTATTATGGTTTCATTACAGTTTCTAATAACCAGGTGGTTCATCTTAATGCTATTATTTCATTTTTTAGTTAGGTTTCCTGGTTTGATATTTTCTTTTGTTCTGGTTTTTGCTACATAATTTATTTAAATATAAAATGGAAGCCAAACAATTATGGTATATAGAATGTAATGAAAATGTTATCAATCTTCTCACCACACACACACAAAATGGGAACTTTGTGAGGGGATGGATGCGTTAACTAACCTCACTGCGATAACGATTTTGCAATAGATACATATGCAAATCAGCATGCGTACCTTAAACTTACATAATGCTACATAGTAATTAAATCTCAACAAAGCTGAAAAATAAGTACAGCTACAGCAACTATAAAAAATGTTACGAAGCTTGATAATACAAAAATAGTAATATCACCAAGAGATTGGAGAAGATGGAAGTATGAATGTGCTGTTTAAAAATTTTTTTTGTATCTAAGAGCCAATAGATACTATCTAAAGTTATAAATCAATAAGCAAACATTTATTATATTATTATTTACATTTGTAATAATTCATTTCCACAAAAAGTAAAAAAAAAACAAACAAACCTCAAGTATAGAAAATAAACAGAGAGACCATGGAGGATCTTGCATAATCTAATAAACAAAAAAAACATCCAACTAGGAAGGAGTACTGCTGGGAGGCCTGCCTGTGCCTCAGCCTCTGTTCCAGGACAGCTCAGCCTTAGCCTTGCAAAGCCTCCACCTGCTGGCTCGGAGAGAAACAGGTTTTGTTTCCTGGGATCTGCTCCAAATATCTGCAAATTTGGCAGATATTATTCTTCAGAGTCGGGGCTTTAGCCTTTCCTACTTTTAGTAAATAATTTTTTCTCCCACTTTCAGTCATTTATTTCTCTCTCCGCAGTTTCAGGGAAGAGAACAGACATATTTACTCTAATTTCTTTTTTTGTTTGTTTATGTCTATTTTTTATTGTTGACAGTATTATAGCTGTCTCTCGTTTACCCCCTTCTTTCACCCCGTCCTCCCAGCCCCTACCCACCCGCCCAGGTCTTCACCACCCAATTGCCGGAGTCCATGGACTATGCATATGCATATATAAGTTCTTTGGGTTATCTCTTTTCGTCCCTTTAACAGAAGCTGCTGCCTCCCAACTTGCTTATATTATTTTCTATATTCTTTAGTTTTTCTATCTCTCCACTGCCTCCTGCTAACTGCCTCTTCCCTTTCTGTTCTCCTGGCGCTAATATCAGTGGTGCTGAGCCAATCTGCACTTCCTGCAACAGACAACTGTGCAAATCCCTCCCCATCTCCAGTCACGGTGGGAAGGTTTTTCACCACAGAACCTGGGCGGCAGGACAAACCAAGCTCCTTCCCCCTTCCCCTTCTCAGAGCCAGGGGTTGAACACTCACCAGCACAGCACTGACAGGTCTGTGGATTTAAAAATCAGTTTATTAGAACTGTGTGTAAAGGAAGGATATAAACATTTTTACTGAGAGTGAGAAAAGGCTCCTACAGTCAGGGACCTTCAGATCTGCAGATTCAACCATCAAAGACAGAAAATATTCAGGGGGAAAAAATCCCAGGAAGTTCCCAAAAGCAAAACTTGAATTTGCCACAGGTGGAGCACCATGCTAAATCCACTCAAATGAAATGATGGCAGCCATATAGGGTGTTGCCATATGCAAATATAGGTTATATGCCAATACTATACACCAATTTATATAAGGGATTTGGGTATCTGCAGGGGTCCTATAACCAGTCCCTTGTGAATACCAAGAATCAACTGTATTTTAGCTTTTTTACAAAAAAAAATTAGTTGGTACAGACAGCTTTATTATATATTTGATACTGCCAGGTAAGCAACCTCAACAGGATACACCAACATTACGATAAACACAGCAGTTTCTCAAATAACATTGTTTTATTCAACGCCGTTTGCTTATAACGTTAATGAGATGCCATAAGAACTTAACTCTATATCATTAGCCTTTGGTAAAATTGTGTTGTTGTTTTTTTAATGTATCATTTTGCTTAAAGTCACTGAATGTGTTAGCTTTACTAATTCCTTTAATATATTTAAAAAGTATATAGCATCTTTTACTGTAGTAGCTCTAAATAGTATATTGACTCATATTGTTTGATTCTCATTACCTACCAATTTAATAAAGTATCAGCATATTCATTTACTATGGCATGATACACAAGACGACTTTTAGGTTCAGCCAAATCTGCCTCCTCCCCTGCTCCTTCCTTTTCCCCCTCCCAAAACACACAAAATCACATTTTTGCTTCCTTTTTTCCCCCTTAAAAAAGCTTACAGATGAAAGACCAAAGTAATTATTTAATAGTTCCCTTGATCTTTCTAACCTTACTAGAGATGTATTTTTTAAATGTATTTTTATTGATTTGAGAGAGCAAGAGAGAGGGAGAAAGAGATAAAAACTTCAGTGATGAGAGAAAATCATTGATCAGCAGCCTCCTGCACAATCCCTACTGGGGCTCAAGCCCGCAACCCGGCATGTACCCTGACCAGGAATCTAACTGTGACCTCCTGGTTTCTAGGTCGACCCTCAACCACTGAGCTACGCTGGCCAGGCCTCGAGATGGACTTTAATGCCGACAACCCAGTCAGTACACACAGGGTCCAGTCAATCTTGTTTCAGGGAACAAAGGCCAAATTAGCAGAGAACATTATTTTAAAGCATAATGACAACCTAACCAACATGGCCAATTCAGTCCACCTGATCATCCACATAGTGAATCATGAAACAAAAAGATTTGACAAAAACAAAAAAAAAAGAACACTCTGTGAAGAAATAAACCAAAAAAATTAATTATCTTATGAACTTATATACTCACCAATGTTCCTCTAACTCTTCATGCTAGCTGTGTTCAACATCTCTTACTGTTATCATTATTAACATGAATTCTATCATCCATAATATTGAATCATATTTTATTAAAATTATCAGTACAATGTGAGAAAGTTACTTATCTTTAAAGTCAGAACAGAATCCACAGAACAATAAAAATGCTTCCTCAGTTATTTTGTCTAAATATTTCATTCTACTCCAACATAAAAAAAAAATACCCCACATGATATAAGTAATGGTGAATTTTATTCAAGAGAGATCATTTCATTTTTGTCTCACCATTTAAAGTCAATAAAATAAAATTCATTACACGAACCATCTCGAAGATATTCTAGATATTAAACACACATGTGTTTACATCAGCTCTGTTAGGTTTTGGACAAGTTACCTAATCTCTCTATAGTTCCATTTCCTCATCTCTAGAATGGAAACAAAAATACCTTCCTCACAGGGTTACTGAAAAGGTTTAAATGGAAAATCTACATAAAACACTTACAATATCATTTGGTTACATACTAAGTACTCAGTAAACTGGGAAAATGTACTGTCACTATCTGGTACTGCTGCTTTTGTACAGCAAGTCAATCAGTCCCTCAGACAGCAGCCTTGGAATCACAGAAGTTTAGAGTGGAGCTTCTCTAACTTTCACATGCAAACAATCACCTAGGGCAGTGGTCAGCAAACTCATTAGCTAACAGAGCCAAATATCAACAGTACAACAATTGAAATTTCTTTTGAGAGCCAAATTTTTTAAACTTAAACTATATAGGTAGGTACATTGTTATTAACTTAATTAGGGTACTCCTAAGCTGGCCTTTGCTAAAAACGTCCTCAATCTGATTGAGGTACATTTGCTAAGGTCGACCCCTTCCAGCTTTCCCATCCACACTCGTCTTGTATACTTGTTTCGTCTATCTCCTTTCGTTCAATCGCACTGTACATGCGCGCCCGCACGTGGTATTTTGTGGAAGAGCCACACTCAAGGGGCCAAAGAGCCGCATGTGGCTCACAAGCTGCGGTTTGCCGACCACTGACCTACGGATTGTGTTAAAAATAAAAAATGCAGGCTGAGATCCAGGAGGTTTGCTGTGGGCCTGAGACTCTGTAGCCCTAACAAGCTCAAAGATGATGCCTATGCTGTTCGTCCGGAGACCACACTTTGAGGATTAAGGATCTGGACCACCTGGGTATCCCCCTCCCCACCACCACCCTCCACACAAACACTCACATACCCGGGCATAGTTAACTAAAATTCCCACACTGAGTCCACAATCCAACATTACCTTCCCTGCAAAAATAGTTCTCTTCCTTAAAAATGGCAAAAGCTAGGAACAACTCGGGCTAATTGCTAAATATAGAATACAATTATAAGAAAGGCAAGGGACTGCCTAACCTGGGGAAAGAACTTGGGTTTCTGAATCAGACAGGCCTGGGTTCGAGCCCTCACCCCATTACATGAACTAGCTATTAATGTGGCTTTAGATTAATTACAGATCTTACTAAACTTCAGCTTTCTTATTTGTAAGACGGAGATAATAGTATCTTTCTAAAAGTATAAGATACTTCAAATAACAACTGTCTAGAAAATAGTATCTGTATTATATAGCCTGACACGCAGTAGGTGCTAAGGACACGTGGGGCTGCCTTTCTGCTCCAGACTGCATTGTTTTAATTACTTGTTAATGTAACTGGAGTTTCTTTCTGCTTTCACTTAACTTGGGCCCTTCTTCTCTAGCAAACTATCTGTCTCTACTAACTCTTTTTCATGCTATTTCAAGCTGCCAGCATTAGTAATTTCCCAAGAGAAAGAACCTATTTCCTAGCATGTTCTACTAATCCTCAAGACCTAAAGTCTGGGGGAAAAATGATCCGTTTTCACATGGTTTCTCTCTCTTCTAAATCCTTGCAGGCTCGCTCTTTCTCCTTGCACAGACACAAAAAAGGAAAGGAACAGGAGTCATTGCCACCTTTTTCTCTGACTCCACAAGAGCTGCCAGTACATTTTCAGGCAGGGAAACTGTTATTGTGGGAAACCAGGCAAGAACTCTGAGATAACGCTCTGTATTCTTTTTTAGTTTCAAAAACTGAAATTGGTTCTATTTCTTAAGGAAGCTATAAAAATGCAGGTGTGCACTCGCGCACACACACACAAACACACACCAGTTTTGTTGTGCTTTCCTGTCACCAAGCAAAAATGTTATAAGGCCAAGAACATCAGATGTCCAATTTAACTGTAGTCTCATTGATTCGACACGTTATTTACTGAGTACTTGCCATGCGCCCAGGGCTGTTCAGATGCCAGGTATACACTTGTGAGTAAACAGACACGGTTCACCCGTGAGGACCTAACTATCCCAACACCTTCACTAATCTTATTTCTGAAATCATGACACACTTCCAGAGCTAGTCTGGTTTCTAAAACCTAGCCCAGGGCAGAGGAGGACAAATTAGCCACAGCAAAACTGTTACACACCAGTCCTAGGCTCAACTTACGAAAGAGATGAAATGCACCATGGCACCACTAGATGAAACCTGCACATAAAGGTGGTCTCTATTATGCCACCAAACAGTGGCCAATCTAGCCCACCACACTGTTGACTGGAAGGAGTGGCGGTCCCTTGGAGACAAGATCCTACAGCACCTTCAGTGTGGACAGATATTCACATGTCCTCCCACAAACCACCCACCTCTTCTCCCTATTCATGAGCAGCTAAACAGGCCCCCAATCCATGGAAAGCTTTCTGGCACACTGAACCACAAACGGTTGTAATTTTCACCAGCCACACAAGACACATTTAATATCTTGCTGCCTATGTGCAGCTATTATATTTCATAGTAATATTTAATATTTAGCTATAATATTTAAAAGTAGAAATTGGAATGCTGAGCAAGATAAAGCCAGCTTCATTCACCATCTTTAAGTCTGTTATCACTTTTGTCACGCTGAGCTCACTCCATCACAAGTCTCACTGGTATAGAAGAGGCACTGTGGATAGAATCATCGTGATAAAGAATTCATATCATGTAAAAAGCATCAGAAAAATACAATCCAAATAGGTGGAAATTATGCAGTCAGACAATCAGTAAGATCTTCAGATGCAGATTAATTTATTGTTCACATTGATGAGGCTTAATTATGTCCATGAATTGCTTTTACAGAGGCCTCTACATGACAAGAAAACACACTAGGTCTCATCATTTATGTTAAAGTGGGAAATGAAAAGACACCTTTTACTTTTCACACCATAATCAAAATATAATAATCAGAGAGAGTGCATATAAAAAGAGAATGCCATCTTGGTAAAAAGGAACATTGTTCCCAGTGATCTCCAACAGGTATTTGAAAGAGGCTTAAAACTCTCTGATATTTCAATCCAATAGATATGTGTCAAGAATGAAACAAGATGATTTTCTAAGTAGTTTGGTTTAAAATTCAGGGGTAACCACATCTTCTACAGATAACTTTGGTAAAAATTACCCACAATCCTTTCCACAAAGCAATCTGAATGGGTCTTCTGGCAACTAGATGAATAATTTAGGGTTAATAATTCGGACGATCGCTTTACTTGGATTGGCTAAACTAACGCAGGCCTGAATTCATTTCAACATGCCTCTGCTTCCCTTTCCCTAAGATAATTCTGAAGAGAGTACATCTTCATATTTTAGACAAGTGACTCCCAGCGTGTAGGAGCCACTGTTAATGCTAAACTGCAAGGTGATTTTAGATGCTATACAGATAAAGCCTCGAATAACACAGAAGGAATCTCTTTCTTCCTCTCTCTCTCTCTATCTCTATCTCTATCTCTATCTCTCTCTCTTTCTCTCAAAGGCAAAGAAAGGGCCCTGACTCAGGGTTTGGGGCAGGGATTGTTATCTACTCAGGATTGAATGGACACTTTTTTTAACTTTTATTGGCTATCTCTACTATTTGTAGCACATGATAGTTTTATATTTAATGTTTTCTTTTTAAATACATTTATTTAGGTAAAAAAAAAAGTGAAAAACGTTAAATAATAATAGAAGTGGAATATATCCATGGCAAAAACTATGAAGATGATATCTGAATGACTGATACTAGGGAAACACTGTAATATAGCAATTAAAACAGTCTGGGTTTACTACTAGCTTCACAATTAACCTTGCTGTGTGAATTTAGTCAAGTTACTTAAGATCTCCGTTCCTCAACTTCCTCATTTGTAAAATAGAGATAATGATGGCATTTACTTCAAAGGATTATTGTGAGGATAAAGGGGTTATTACAGGTAAATATTAAAATGGTACCTGGCTTATGGCAAGAATTCGAGGGGTCCCAGATTGTGAGAGGGTGTAGGTCAGGCTGAGGGACCCCACCGGTACACAAATCTGTGCACCGGGCCTCCAGTATTTTATAACTATATCTAGGTAAATAATGATCTATTGAAACTTGATCCTTTGGCCTGGGAATTATGAGGTAAGTTAGGGAGATTTTTTCACAGGCCCTTGTATAAGAGAAAAGAAAAGCTCCTTGTTGTTCTTTAAATTAAAATTTGAGGCAGCCACTTGAGGCATGTTTAAAATGCATGTGATGCTCTAGAAGCCAGAAATACAAGTGCCCTCTCTTGGATTCCACTATAGTTTCCTTTCCTCTCTCCCGACAGATCCCAATATTTCATTATTAAGACTTAAAAATTAGACTGCCATTCCTTATCCATATGACACCAGCCAAAATGTATCTACAATGAGACACAGGATTCCTCCAAAATTTTAACATTCTGCTTGATTTATGCAGCATCCCAAGAATCACAGTTTTCTTGAATATCACTCCAGTAAAATACTTTTTGTTTAAATTATAGCCACTTTACATGCAATAACTTTTTTCTTTTCAAATATATGCCATTAATTTATTTTCTTTATTACTTTATGTAAAAACTTCCACCATTAAATGTATTAATTTTAATATTTAAGAAAAATAAATTCAAAAGTGCAATGCTGGCCCTAGCTGGTTTGGCTCAATGGATAGAGCATCAGCCTGAGGACTGAAGGGTCTTTGGTTCAATTCCAGTCAAGGGCAAGTGCCTGGGTTGTGGGCTCATTCCCCAGTGGGATACTTGGAGGAGGCAGCCGATCAATGATTCTCTCTCATCATTGATGCTTCTCTCTCCTCCCTCTCCCTTCCTCTCTGACATCAATACAAATTTTTTAAAACTGCAATGCTGAATAAAAAAGATAACTGTGGGTACCCTTATCTTTTCCTGATTTTAAAGGAAGTATTTCTATTGTTTACAATATCAAGTAATGTTTTGTTTACATTTTTAATAGATAACTTTTTAAAGATCTTTATTGTTAAAAGTATTGCACATGGCCACATTTTTCCCCCTTAATAGATAAATTTAATCATGTTAAGAAAATTCCCTTCTATTTTCAATCTGCTTAGCAGCGGTTTTCAACCAGTGGGTCGAGACCCCTTTGGGTCGACCCTTTCACAGGGGACACCTAAGACCATCCTGCATATCAGATATTTACATTATGATTCATAACAGTAGCACCATTACAGTTATGAAGTAGCTACAAAAATAATTTTATGGTTGGGTCACAACATGAGGAACTGTATTTAAAGGGCCAGAAGGTTGAGAACCACTGGCTTAGAGGATGATCATCCTTCAGTTCATGCTTTTGTCAAATATCTTTTCTGCATCTACTTAGATGATCATATGGTTTTTATTCTTTAATCTGTTAATGTGGTAAATTACCCTTGAAGTTTTTCTAACATGAAGCCAGCTTTGTATTCCTGGGAAAAACTCAACTTGATTGTGATACCTTATATTTTTTAGGTAAGTTAGGGAGATTTGATAATGAACAGTTGTATTATTTTAATAATATGTTATTTAGGATTCTTACCTCTATGTTCTTGAGTGAAATGGGCCTGTAATTTTTTCTTTCTTTTTTAAAATCTTTATTGTTGAAAGTATTACAGATGTCCCCTTTTTCCTCCCATTGACCCCTTATAGCCCACCCCTGCCCGTGCCCCAGGCCTTCACCACCCTATTGTCTGTGTCCAAGGGTTATGCATATATGCATACAAGTTCTTTGGTTGATCTCTTTTTAAAAATCTGCTTGAATATCACTATCATCTGAATTTTTATGTCTTCCCAATAATTATGAAATCCTAAGCCCCAAAGAAGAGAATATTGGCCCTCAGGAAGGGGATGAGTGTCCTTAAAAGAGCCCCTTCTCACGTGAGGACACAAGGGACTGTCTATGACCTGACCATGCTGGCACCCAGGCCTCGGACGTCCAGCCTCCAGAACTGGGAGAAATAAACGCCTGCTGGTCATAAGCCACCTAGTCTGTGGTATTTCATGATAGTAGCCCCAACAAATAAAGCAAATATAAAAGCAAATGGGCATCACTTATTTATCTTTTGCTTCATATGATTTTCTCTGCTTTGGCTTCTAGGGAAATTCCTCCCTTTGTTCATGTAGCTCAGTGTGACTCCTGAGAGTGAACCACACAATGTAGTGGGAAAGTTACTCTCTGTTAATGCCATGTGCCTCTTCACTCTCCTTCAGATAAATGACCATGTTGGACTAAAATGGGGAAGGACAGAGAACACTGCTCTGTGGCAAATACAGCTTCCTGAACAATGAACTGGAGTTGTCCCATTTAATCCCACAAGTTATCAACCCCACTAGAACCCAGCTAGACTTTTTTTTTTACAAGAAGAAGAAGAAAAAGAAAAGAGAGGGAAACAAAAGAAACAACTCTGTTAATTAATGTGAAGGAAAATGGTTAACAATGAAATGAATGCTGATTGCAAATGTAACCTTCAAGATGCGCAGAGCCGGTAACCCCTCGAAGAAAAGATATTACAATCTGGTTGCTTCTGAATGTCAAATGTACCAGCAAGGAACAGCTATGTAAATTGCCAGGGCAGGCTCTGAACTAAGAGTCCAAAGTTAATTTTTTAAAGCGAAGTCATTGTTCTAATCCAGTGGTCGGCAAACAGCGGATCACGAGCCACATGTGGCTCTTTGGCCCCTTGAGTGTGGCTCTTCCACAAAATACCACATGCGGGCACGCACGTACAGGCAACGTTGTGGAGTGAAAGAAGATGTAGTGTCGAGGATTGAGAAAGGTATGTTGAGATGGTTTGGACATATAGAGAGGATGAACGAAAGGAGATAGACGAAACAAGTATACAAGACGAGTGTGGATGGGAGAGTTGGAAGGGGTCGACCTCAGCGAACGTACCTCAATCAGACTGAGGACATTTTTAGCAAAGGCCAGCTTAGGAGTACCCTAATTAAGTTAATAACAATGTACCTACCTATATAGTTTAAGTTTAAAAAATTCGGTTCTCAAAAGAAATTTCAATCATTGTACTGTTGATATTTGGCTCTGTTGACTAATGAGTTTGCCGACCACTGTTCTAATCCCTCTCAATTCTGTGAAAATTAGACCTTTACTTCTCTCATTTCTTAAATGACCATGTACTCATACCTACAGAGGCAGTTCTTCAGCCTGACTTTGCGACAGGACCACAGCACCAGGTGCCTGGGTGAAAACCTCAGGTCTGTGCAACCTTGGCCTGTCACTTAACCTTCTGGTACCTATGTTGTGCCATCTAAGAATATGATTATGGTAGCACCTACCTCACAGGTTTGTTGAGAACTGTACTCGGCATATGGTTAGTGTCATGTCATGTTAAGGCTAGGTACTATCAGTAATGGTCATATGTGACCTTAACATGCCTTCTTGTTTACACTGAGATAGGTGTTGCCATATGCCTATCTTATGGAAGAAATCAGGGAGTGCCCAGCTCTGAATTTCTTTTCCATGAACTTCCATCCTGTTTAAGTCACTGTTATTTTTTTACATTTTCCTGTTATAAACAGTCAACACTAACCCTAACTGATACATCAAACAAATAGGGCTCCTCAGAACACACTCTGAGGAATCCCTGACCTTAGAGCTTCCTAGACGTCTCATTAGTACCATAAACCCAGTTTTGAAAAATTATTTTTTTCTACAGTAAAGCATTACCTTTATTTAGATATAAAGAAACAGTGACCTAATTTGCTGTTCTCCACTAACAGTGATGAACATGCACTTACCTAAACACCCACCTTGCTTGTGGGGCTTTAGATGACTATAATAACCATTTCCTGATGAATAGCAAAGAGGCAACTATTAGAAAGTATAACTACTGAGTGCATTCTATGTACTTATGCCCCCTCCCCCTTACAGCATAATTCAGTGTATGAAAATGTACCTGGTTTCCCATTTTGACTTTTCCTTTTGGCTCATCTTTAAACATCCAATTATAAAGAAATTTACTTGTTTAGGCTTTTTCCTCACGGAAATCCAGAAATTAAATTGCTTTGCCAACAAGGCCAGGAAAACAAAACAGTTGTGTTGTGGCTGAGCCATAAGGCTCACATCATAAACATAAGCAGAGCCTGCACAGCTTTGCTCTCACAAAGCCATTTGGGAGAAGATTTTCATGGCAGCAGCTGAAATGTTTCTACCAAAACAACACCTACACTTTGCTAGAGTTATTTTCAGAGGAGAAGGTTTCCCCTACTGCTGTTTAAATTGTTAAAATGTGGAGTTAAAAGCGTAGGCGCACATGAGCCTGGGGCTGCAACCCTGGAGGGAGAACATAGCGGCCACATCTTGGCTAGAGAACTTCGGGCAGACCACTTAACCTCACTCAGCTCAGGTCCTCACCACAACTGGGAACATCAGTGCCTTAGCACTGTGGCTACATGATAAGTGCTCCAAAAATGAAAGCTGTATTAATTCCTATTCAATGAAATATGAAACATCATGACTACTGGGGAGGATCCTATATAATAAAAGCCTAATATGCTAAGTGTCTAGTCGTCCAGTCATCTGTTCAACCAACCAAACCATAATATGCTAATGATGTGCTAAGACCGCTCAACGGCTTGGTGTGACGTTCACTGACCACCAGGGGGTAGACAGTCGACTGGTTGACCAGTCACAATGATGTGCACTGACCACCAGGAGGTAGATGCTCAATGCTGGAGCTGCCCCAGCCCGCAGGCCCCAGGCCAGCCAAGGCGGGTGCCAGAGGGGGCACCCCCGAACCACCCCGCTGGTCACCCTGCAGAGGGAGGCAACCAGCAGAGGCAGTGGGGGGTGGGGCCAGCCAAGGCAGGTCCCCCCACGTTCACCCAGCCAGTTGCCACACAAATCGGCCATGATCACCAGCCAGGCCTAGGGACCCTACCTGTGTACGAATTTCATGCACTGGGCCTCTAGTTATGATATAAGAACCATGGGTAAGCCATATTTAAAGATACCACATATACATTAATGTAAAAGTACAAATGTGCTTAATAGCCTTTATCAGTGGTCGGCAAACTCATTAGTCAACAGAGCCAAATATCAACAGTACAATGATTGAAATTTCTTTTGAGAGCCAAATTTTTTAAACTTAAACTATATAGGTAGGTACATTGTTAATAACTTAATTAGGGTACTCCTAAGGCTTAGGAAGAGCCACACTCAAGGGGCCAAAGAGCCGCATGTGGCTCGCGAGCTGCAGTTTGCTGGCCACTGGCCTAAATGTAGAAGCAAAAGAACCGTATTTACCTACAGACCACTTACACTACATTTGTTCCACTCTCTAGGGCAGGGTCATGGGCCGGAAGTCAGTAAAAACTCTAAATAGCTCAACTAGACATCATAAAGTCCATTTACTGAAACCTCTACTAGTATACTAAATCTGTTACTAATGATAACTAATATTGTTGACCATCCACCAGGAACTAGGCACCAAATGACATACTTCTCCTGGGTTAAGTATTTACCTTTCACAACTGTACACTTGGAGACGTGTGGACTCTTTGATGCGATGACCAGACCCCACTTCGGGGCTGAAAAACTTATTCCTCTGATCTTGCAAGTGCTGTAGGCAGAATGCAGGAAACTGCCCTCAGCTGAGAAAGCTGCTTCACCCAAGTTCACGCACCTTTCCTGGGCAGCTACCCTCAATGGTCAAAATCAGTGACTAAAGGCCCAACCTGCTTTAGAGCTCCCCGTGGGGTTGCCTAAGGCTCTTGTTAAGACTGTATCACAGCTCAACTTCTCCCTCTGCCCAACCCCACCAACCCCAAATCCTTCTCTTCCCCTCCGTAGATGTTGATCTTAGTAGACAACATTGGTACTATAATTGTATTCATTTTTCTGATGAAAATTGAGTCTCAGAGAGGTTAAGAAACATGCCCAGAATTTGGGACCCAAGCATTCTGATGCCAGAGGTCAGGCTCTAAATCACTCTGCTCTAATGCTCAGTAAAGTTTGTAATTTTATGTCCAATAAAATAAACTGGGTAACCTGGCTGTTGTCCTCACAGTAGATTGCAAGAAGCAAATTAGAAGGAGAAAAACAGTTGCAGGATCAGGCAACCTCAATAAACTGTTATCAAAGACAACCAGAAAACAGAAGCTACTCTAGATCTTCCAAACTACTGACTGGTTACAGAGTGATGGAATGGCTGAGAGGCCACAGGGGTAACAGGGAGGCAGCCCAGAGACTAGCAACTGTGGAAAATTAGCTTGCCTGGCAGGAGGGATAATGGAAGAAAGTGATGTGGCCAGAGACTGGGGACTACTGGACAAGACTAGAACAACACAGGCTGCTATGGAGAAAAGAGAAGTCAGGCAGGAGCAGAAGCTATGGAAGAGATGCAGCTCCTTCAAGGGATACCAAGGGAAGCAAAGAGAGGCAGGGAGAGATACCTTTATATTCTCCCTGGAATACCAAAGGGCAAGGGAGCATGGGAAACGTAGTTCCCTGCAGCACAGAATAGATCTCAGAACAAGTCTGTGTTTGAGCAGCCCAAAAATACAGCTGCTCAACTGACAATGAGGAAGGTTAAACAAACACTCTAAAAATAAAAATGAAAAAAACAAGAATTAAAAGGCAGATTGGTCAAAACTTAGTTTATTAGCAAGTACTCCTGCATATTCCAGCAGTCCCTAAGCAAATAAAAACAGTAATAATGTCTTTCACTTACATGGTTCTTTAAAATGCACATTGCTATATTACTGCTCAATTCAATAACTGATATCTGAAAGGAAGTGTCAATTATTTTCTGTTTAGTAAATCAGGATAATCTACACTAATAAAAGAGAAACATAGTAATTAGCGTACGACCGCTACCCTTTTCATTGGCTAATCAGTGAGTATATGCAAATTAACTGTCAGCCAAGATGGCGGCCAGCAGCCAGGCAGCTGGAAGCAAACATGAGGCTTGCTTGCTGCAGTGAAGGAGGACTCCAACATTCCCCGCCTCACTTGCCGGCCTCTGAGTTGCAACTCTAAGCAACTATGTACTATGTTGCAAATAAGAAGATAAACAAAACCCCAGAAACCGGCTTTCATTCAGCCGGGCTTTAGCAACATTGTATCAATGTTTTCAGCGGCGAAGCCTCAGAGCTAAAGCTGGCCCAGAATAAAAAAAAAAGAAAAGAAAACAAGGAGCAGTTGGAAGCTTCAGTCACTCGCTTCCGGAAAACAGCTCTCAGCCCCTCACCCAAACTGGCCAGGCACCCCAGTGGGGACCCCCACCCTGATCCAGGAAACCCTTCAGGGCAAACCAGCCAGCCCCCACCCATGCACCAGGCCTCTATCCTATATAATAAAAGGGTAATATGCCTCCCGGCACCGGGATCAGCGTGACAGGGGGCAGCGCCCAAACCAACTGATCGCCCTGAGGCTCTGTGTGTGACAGGGGGCGGGGCCACAACCTCCCTATCCGCCCTGCTCTGTTCATGACAGGGGAAGGAGCCCCAACCCCCTGATCAGCACTGCTCTGTGCCTGATAATGGGGAGCTCCCCAATCCCCTGATTGCCCTGCAGCTCTGTGTTTGACAGGGTGCAGCACACCAACCCCCTGATCGGCCCTGCTCTGTGTGTGACAGGATGCAGCACACCAACCCCCCCACCCTCACGGGCCCTGCTCTGTGTGTGACAGGGTAGAGCCATAACCTCTCCATCGGCCCTGCCCCAAGTGTGACAGTGGTGGCGCCCCAACCCCCTGATCGGCCCTCCTCTGTGGGTGATAGAGGGTGGCGCCCCAACCCCCCTCCACGGGCTTTGCTCTGTGTGTGACAGGGTAGAGCCATAACCTCCCCATTGGCCCTGCCCTGAGTATGACAGGGTGCAGTGCCCCAACCCCCTGATCCGCCCTGCTCTGTGTGTGACAGGGGGCGGTGCCCCAACTCCCCTATCAGCCCTACTCTGTGAGTGACAGAGGGGAGCTCCTCAACCCCCTGATCGGCCCTGCTCTGTGCATGACAGGGGGGAGCTCCCCAACCCCCTGATTGACCCTGCTCTGTGAGTGACAGGGGACAGCGCCCCAACCCCCTGATCGGCCCTGCTCTGTGAGTGACAGGGGGCGGTGCCCCAACCCCCCAATTGGCCCTACCCTGAGTGTGACTGAGGGTGGCATCGCAACCTCCCGATCCGCCCTGCTCTGTGCATGACGGGGCGGCGCCCCGACTCCCCAATCGGCCCTGCTCTGAGCCTGACCAGGGGCTGCACTTAGGGATTGGGCCTGCCTTCTGCCACCCAGGAGCAGGCCTAAGCCAGCAGGTCGTTATCTCCTGAGGGGTCCCAGACTGCGAGAGGGCACAGGCCGGCTGGGGGACCCCCCTCCCCCCGCCCCCCGAGTGCACAAATTTTTGTGCACTGGGCCTCTAGTCTACACTAATAAAAGAGAAACATGGTAATTAGCGTACGACCGCTACCCTTTTCATTGGCTAATCAGTGAGTATATGCAAATTAACTGTCAGTCAAGATGGCGGCCGGCAGCCAGGCAGCTGGAAGCGAACATGAGGCTTGCTTGCTCCAGTGACTGCAGACTCCAACGTTCCCCGCCTGCGCTGCTGGCCTCTGAGCTGGCAGTTTGAAACTTTGTAAAAAATATAAAAGCTAAACAAAACCGCAGGGATCTCAGAGCTGGAGTTATACATTGTTTCGATTATAGAACGCAAACAAACCAGCAGCGGATGCCTCAGAGCTAGAGCCAGAGTTAAAGCTGGCCCAGAATAAAAAAGAAAAAAAACAAAAAAAGGAGCGGTTGGGAGCTTCAGTTAATCGCCAGCCTTAAGGCAGCCCTCAGCCCCTCACCCAGACTGGCCAGGCACCCCAGTGGGGACCCCCACCCTGAAGGGTGTGTGACCAGCTGCAAACAGCCATCATCCCCTCATCCAGGCTGGCCAGGCACCCCAGTGGGGACCCCCACCCTGATCCAGGACACCCTTCAGGGCAAACCAGCCAGCCCCCAGGCCTCTATTCTATATAGTAAAAGGGTAATATGCCTCCCAGCACCGGGATCAGCGGAGCAGCGAGGCCTCCTGGCACCAGATCAGCGTGACAGGGGGCAGCACCCAAACACCCTGATTGCCCTGCGGATCTGTGTGTGACAGGGTGTGGTGCCCCAACCCCCCCTCCCACCCCTCCACAGGCCCTGCTCTGTGTGTGACAGGGTAGAGCCATAACCTCCCCATTGGCCCTGCCCTGAGTGTGACAGTGGCGGCGCCCCAACCCCCTGATCCGCCCTGCTCTGTGTGTGACAGGGGGCAGTGCCCTAACTCCCCTATCGGCCCTACTCTGTGAGTGACAGGGGGGAGCTCCTCAACCCCCTGATGGGCCCTGCTCTGTGCATGACATGGGGTGGCGCTGCAACCTCCCCATCGACCCTGCCTTGAGTGTGACAGAGGGTGGTGCCCCAACCCCCCAATCGGCCCCACCCTGAGCGTGCCTGAGGGTGGCATCACAACCTCCCAATCCGCCCTGCTCTGTGCATGACAGGGGGCAGCGCCCCAACTCCCCAATCAGCCCTGCTCTGAGCCCAACCTGGGGCTGCACCCAGGGATTGGGCCTGCCCTCTGCCACCTGGGAGCAGGCCTAAGCCAGCAGGTCGTTATCTCCTGAGGGGTCCCAGACTGCGAGAGGGCACAGGCCGGGCTGAGGGACCCCCCCCTTCCCCCCCCGAGTGCACAAATTTTTGTGCACCAGGCCTCTAGTATATATATATATGCTCTAGAAGTAGTCCCATCATAAAAAGTGAGGGAGTGGCAAGAAATACTCAAAGTGATGGAAAGCAAGGACCTACAACCAAGATTACTCTACCCAGCAAAGGTATCACTTACAATTGAAGATCAGATAAAGAGTTTACCAGACAAGAAAAAGCTAAAGGAGTTCATCACCACCAAAGCAGTATTACATGAAATGTTAAAAGGGTATTCAAGAAGAAGGAGAAGAAGGAGAAGGAGAAGAAGAAGGAGGAGGAGGAGGAGGAAGAGGAGGAGGAGGAGAAGAAGAAGAAAAAGAAGAAGGAGGAGGAGGAGGAGGAGGGGAGGAGGAGCGGGAGGGGAGGAGGAGGAGGAGGAGGAGGAGGAGGAGGAAGAGGCAAGATTAAGAATAGGAACAATAAAATAGCAATAAATACATATATATCAACAATTGAATCTAAAAATAAATAAACAAGCAGAACAGAAACAGACTCATACATACAGAGAACATTTTGACGGCTGCCAGGTGGGAGAGGTGTTGCAGGGATGGGAGAGGTGTTGCAGGGAAGGGATTAATAAGTACAAATCAGTCATAGCCCATGAACACAGATAATAGATAGGTGAAGACCTGGGATGGGCTGGGAAATGAGTGGAGAGGGGTAAAAGGGGGAAAATGGGGGACATCTGTAATACTCTCAACAATAAAATAAATTTTTAAAAAGTGAGTTTATTTGATAGAGTTTAGCAGAATTTCATAGTCAAAATTTTATTTATGGAGAACAAATTGTTCCCCACCATGGTCAGCTACATAAGGTGTTAATGTAGTTCTTATTCTGGAAGGCCAGATCTGCCGTCATGATTGTATCTGCTCTCTGACAAAGTAGGAGCAAGAACACAAATTCTGGCCCTCTACTCAGGAGCCCTCTGCTGACTTCCCTTATGGGGCAGAAATTTTTGGAAGTAGGCAGGAAGGGGACAGAGGAGAGAAAAACAGGGGACATTATAGTCCCTCCAGAAGGAATGTGATTTGTTCACATATAGAGACTGTAAATGTGTTTCAGTCTTTTCCATGTTCCCACCTCAACAAAGCTTCTCTCAAGTAATTAAAACCCAAATGGCTTGAGATAGGACCTGAGTTCGAGGCTTAGCTTTGATTCTAACTATCTGTGTGGATTTAGGCTAACCAATTAACCTCTCTGGGCCTCTATTTCCTCATTTCCAACATGATGCTACTAGAACTGCCTAATGTCCACAATCCTTTAATCCTTGAAATGATTCTATAGAAAGATAAGGAAAATCCAGATGAACTCTCTCTCACTCAACACTGCCCTGACATCTATTTGAGAGACTGCTTATCAGAATTAAAAGTACAGCCTGTGGCCATTGTGTAGAGAAAGGTTTGACCTCATGCTTTGCTCAGTTGATGTGATCTCATCCAGCAATTTTCAAATTGGGTTCAAGGGCAGTCTGATTGCAAAAAGAGCTTCCCTATACCTATATCCTCTGCCACGTAACTTGTAGTACCCTCCCACTCTGGGACCAGCCATGTGACTTTCTTTGGCCAAAGAGATATTAGCAAACATGATACAAGCAAATGCACTTAAAGTGCATGTACTATTATGGGCTTTAAACTAACAGTTGGTTTAGCATGCTTCAGGATGAGAGGCATATATAGCAGAGACCAATCATCCCAGTCTTCCTAGCTAAGGCCAACAGCCAGCTGAGCCCTCAGATAAATGAATGAACCCAGCTAAGATCAGAAGAGATATCTGCCCAACTCACAACTGACCACAAACACATCAGTGAGATCAGCTGAAATCAGCCAAGTCCAAATCAAGGTCAGTTGAACCCTGCCCCCTGAAACCTGTAAGCTAAATAAGTTTTTATCATTGTATTTCACTGAGGTTTTGTAGTTGCTTGTTATGCAACATTATTCTGGTACTAGATAACTGATACACATTCCCTGGAACACTAGCTCTCAGCCAGACTATAATGACTATATCCAGAACAGAGGTTCCTTAGCAGTGAAACAAGTTTTGTGACATGCTGCTTGCCTTAAATTTATCTTAGAGGTTCCAACACACATACTGCTTTTAAGTCTCTAAGAAGTCCCACAGTAATGAAATCTATTTAACTTTATTTAACTCATGTTTCCCCAACCTCTTTACCAAAGAGGTAAACAGTTAATGAGCCCTTCAAAAACAAAACAAACTTAAAAGCACTTTGAAATCACAAAAGCTTATATTGTTTATAACCAAAGTGTAATTAGAAATAAAGGGGAATGTCCCACAAATATCTGAAACCCATACATAATCTTAGTCTAATTTCATCATTCTCAGCTATTAAAATGTTAACAAAAGCCTAATGCTGACTTGGCCTCCTTAACATTCTTCAGTCTCTCACAGTGCCAGCTCCTTATCATAGTTCACAGCCTGTGATGATCAGGGCCCTGAATCTTTCTCCAGTTCCCCTCCCACCACTTATTCTCTCCTCTGTTGCAGGTGTACACGCTATCCCTGCTGAAGTACTTCCAGTTCCATCAAATGGGCCATGAGCCAGTGCTCTGAAACTCCCCAGCATTGAGTCCTATTTCATGTGAACTTGAATTACGTAGCTTTGAAATAATGTGACATAAAAGAGTTAATATGATCTCACATTAATTTGAATTGATGTTAAAATTCTTCAAGAATTGTTTTGAGGCTGGCTGGGTAGAGGGACCTCTAAGCTCTCTTTACAGATTGGCCACAGGGAGGTGCCATATTAGTTGCTAAAAGGAAATGAATACCCACCATCTTCTGTCAGAATTATTCTTGAATTATGGGAGTTCTGAACTTGCAAGGGCTTCAGAAACACAATCATCATGTAAAATGTGACCTCTAGAACATGGAATTTATTCTGCTAGAAACTCCAACCCATCCCCACCCAGCAGCCCAAACACAGAGTTCACCCAGCTAATCCAGTGGTCGGCAAACTCATTAGTCAACAGAGCCAAATATCAACAGTACAACGATTGAAATTTCTTCTGAGAGCCAAATTTTTTAAACTTAAACTATATAGGTAGGTACATTGTTATTAACTTAATTAGGGTACTACTAAGGCTTAGGAAGAGCCACATTCAAGGGGCCAAAGAGCCGCACGTGGCTCGCGAGCCACAGTTTGCCGACCACGGAGCTAATCAGCTCATCTGTCATGTGTCAGTTGAGAGACAGTTCTTCCTGGAAACTCTTCCTGAATACCCCCAAAACAGGTGGCAAGATTCTCCTGTGATAGAGATGACCTATTGTAACATTTCCCACTGTAAATGCCTGTTACTTGATCTCCTTCATGGGGGAGGAATCCTAGCTTATTCTATCCTGAATCCAGAGCCCAATATAATGCCTGGTTCATAGCTGATGGTCAGTGAATAGCAGATGGAGTGGTGTGTGGGTGGATGGGTGGGTGCGTGGATGGATAGATGGGGAAATGACCAAGCAGGTTGGGCCAATGAACGGTGTATTCTCTCTTTATCCTCTCCCCGCCCAACCTCAAGAAAACATAGTGACACCCTTTAGACAAAAGAAAAAAAAAACAAGAAAGAACCTTGATAATGATATCAGCTGGATATGAGTTTAGAATTAATGTAGACCCACATTTTTTGTAGTGAGGACTCTTGTCAAAAATATAAAAGACAATGAGGAGGGGAAAAAGTAGGACACAGTAGTGTCTTTCTTTTGCTAATAACAGAAAATCTGCTGAAAATACATCCTTGGGGGGGGGGTGCGATAAACATTTTAACTAATTTTTTTAAATGAAGGATTCACTCCAGGAACTGTACTAAGTTATGACTATAACCTCTTCAATGTAGCAAAAAAAAAAAAAATGTAGGAAGGGTTTTCTCTCGAGCTCCAGGGGGTCGGATTTCCTGCTTCCCATCACAAAATTCACTGGAGAAACATTTTTTGTTTCTCATTCACTTTCACCCTGCACACCAAGTTCACTATCATTTTTAAAAATATATATTTTTTATTGATTTGAGAGAAGAAGGTAAAGAAAGATAGAAACATTAGTGCTGAGAGAGAATCATTGATTGGCTGCCTCCTGCAGGCCTCCCATTGGGAGATGGAGCCTGCAACCCAGGCATGTGCCCTGACCAGGAATGGAACAGTGACCTCCTGGTTCACAGGTCAATGCTCAACCACTGAGTCACACCGGCCGGACCAAGTTCACTATCTTGATTACCCAGGAGTTGTCTTCTTTAAGGGAGACAGAAATATGTGCAAATACAGATAAGATATTTTAAAATCAAAAAGGCCTGTCTCTGATGGTTCTTCTCACATGTCTTCTGACTCCATATCCCACATCCAATATACCTCTGGCACTTTTAGGCAGAGCTAGGAAAATAGATGCGCCATTGATGAGAACATCCTGCCAACAGACACCATGCCGTAGCCTCGGGGAATGTCACATGGATGATCGTTTAACTATGTATGTGTACAGTCTTGTCCTCTAGGCTTTAATTTTATTTGACCTTTCTTTTGACCCCGTAGACACTGTATTTGAAAACAAGGGCTGCACAGTATTTTCACAAGCTAGAAAAATCTGAAACAATTTTCTATGGATTGTTTTAACCCTAAAGTTAAGCAAAGTCATCATCTGCCGCTGATATTTTTCAGGTGCTGTGTCTCCCAACTGGCTGAACTTCCTATAAAAGCCCTACCTAAATATAAATAAGAATCTGGCCACTCAGCTGTGCCATCCACAAACTACATCAATGGTGGCAACAGAGAACACCGTGGTTGGTTCTCCCAAATCTCAACCTGAAAGATGTGGGAACAGCCCCGATTCTTAGAGCAGCTTTATCCTTGGGAAGCTTGTTAAACTTTGAAGAATTCATTTCTGCCTCCTACAGCCTGTTTTTCTGCATGCATTCTTTCAAGACATCTGCACCCCCTGGGAAGAGATAAAAGTGATACCACATAAAACGAAAAGCAAATGTCAGAGGGATTTCTCAAGTAAATGCTCCCAAATAAAGAGTCACTTCTTCACTTTTGTTCTTCCCTCTCTCACTAAGCCCCCTGCAGAGTTAAATTCCTCAAGGTTGCTTATTTATAAAAAGCGCCCACCAGGTAACCAAATGAAGATCCCTTTTGCGGGAGGGAGCCTGGCAGCTCTTCCCTGGGGCCATCGTCACCAGGACTCCCACAAGGCACCGCTGCATCCACCCTGCGTTTCTTGCCAATGCTATTCCTTACTTGGCCATGAATAGTTACAGGCAGCCCCAGCAATTTCTGCACCCTGTATAGTATAATCTCCTAAAATATCAGCTGAGAGCTCAGGGGCCAAATTTTTAAATAGCATCCAATTAATAATCGTAGTAATAATGAAAGAATTGCCAAACTGCTATGTGAATTCTGAAGCCCAAAGTGGAAGCTTAGCTAAATGAAGCCAAACTCTTCAACACACTCTCCCCTGCCACCACCCCGACCCCCATCACTTTATAAAGGTTCCTTTAGCAATGAAAATTTCTGGACCGTGATCATTCGAAATGTGAGCATGTAATATTTCAGGTCCTATTCACTTATTCAAGATTTACTGAGCGCTGACTGTCCCTGGATATAAAGTTAAAAATTACTAGCAGCTGATCCCAAGGAAGTCACAATTCCACTCAAAAAAAAAGGTTCTCATGTAATTGGTTCATCAGCTCTAGAAATGTTACTGAGTTCTTGGCACTATTCCAGGCACTGAGGATGTCACAGTGAACAATATAGACAGAACCCCCTGCTCTCATGCAGCTTCCATGCTGGAGGGGTACAGAGACAACATATAAGTTAGTCAATGGTCTGGATACTAGAAGCTACCAAAGGCTCTAAAGGAAAAAGGGTAAACTAGGGAAGGACCAGGAGTATGAGTCAGGGATGGCAGTGTTAAACGGGAGGTAAAGGAAAGCACCAACTGGCAAACATGAGAAGGAGGTGAGAGAACAAGTCCGACAGATACTGGAAAGAAGAGCTTTCCAGGTAAAGGGAGAACATGCAAAGGCCCTGAGGGAGACACGCCCAGTGTGTATGAGGAACACCAGTTGGCAAGAGCGGCCAGCATGGAGTGAACAAGGGAGAGCAGAAACAGATGAAGTCAGAGATAAAGAGGACTGGATGGTGCCAAGCCCTGCAGGCCCTTGTAAGAGCTTCAACTTATGTTATGAATGAGATGGGAAGCCATTGGAGGCTAGGGGCAGAGAGACCTGGCCTGACATATTAAAAGGATCATTCAGGCTGCTGTGTTGAGGACAGACCATAGGCGGGCGAGGACAGAAGCAGGGAGACCAGCTGGAAGGCTACAGCAGAATCCAGGTGAAGGAGGATGGTGACTGGACCAGAGGCAATGATGAAGGAATACAAACTGTTTAAATTTGGGATCTGTTTTAAATGTAGAACAAATAGAATTTACTGATGAACTGCATGTCAGTACTTGAAGGTAGAAGCTCTTTTTTTTAGTTTTTTAGTTTTCCTACTTAAAATGCCCAGTAAAGTTCCAAATTTGTGTTCACTGGGTTTATTTATTTAATCCAACAGATGTTGATGATTTGCTAATTTACATCTCTGGCTTTTATCTTCCAACTGACCCCCCGTTATCTGCCATTGCTTCTAAGATATTTTGTTCCTCTGTCCCACTCAACCTCAGCATGACCATCCATTCCCAACCTATTGGTGACTGTGGAACTAATTTTCCATTCACCCAGGTACAATAACCCTCTGTTTCCTGCTTCTCCATCTTCCCCACTGTAAATAAACCCAGACATGAAACTCCACCAGTTCTTCCTCTGAACCCTATTTTGTATACTTCTCTCCTTCTCAGTTTCAATCTTCTCCCCTCTGATGCCAACCACAACAATCTCCCAGGCGGTCTCACTGGCTCCAATCTCTCCATCAAACCCCTTTGCCAACCGCCATCACAATAATGTTCTGCTGTGACTTTCCCTATTTTCAGTCATTCGGTCCTTACTTCTGGACTCCAAGGGTCTCACCTAATGGCTTGTTTTGCTCTTTACTCTCTAAACTTCCGTCCCTACCTGCAGGTATCCACTGCCTCTGGGGTGTGAAAGGCCATTCTTGTTCAGTCTCTCACCTGACTTTCACACATGGGCCTTTCCTAAATCTACTCACCCACAGAGACTCAGCTCAATTCCATCGCCTCTGTACAAACACTCCTGACTACTCCAGCCCCTATTCAGGTCTGACCTGGCCCTCTTTATATGACCTTTCGTTAGGACCTCATGCCATACTTCTTGGGTAGGTATAAACTTCAAGGTCATACACCAACTTGTACTCACTTTTACACTCTTCTTTGAGACATATATAGAGTATTCCAAACATATTTACTGAATTAAATTATTTCTGTGAAATGAATGAATTGAAACATATTGCCCTCCACCTTAATTTTAATCTCTGAAAGTGGAGAACTGAAAAACCCTAGACTCAAAGGATATACAATCTTCTAATAAAACAGTCTCAGTATTTTTTACTCTCTGTTTCTCTTCTGCCATTTTGATTCTTCCACTTTGTTTTTAGATAGTGTGCCACAGAAGAACTGGACAAAAAGTTATGGCTGGGGTTATCTCAGGAAGATTTTGCTGACAGGCTCATCATATTCCAAGCTATAATCCAACTGATCTGTTACTTATAGTCAAACAAGACACTGGCTTTGTGAGAGAGCGAATAGAAATGGAATGGGCAGTTCTGGCTCACAGTCACAAAGTTTGGGCATCATTGAGATCTCTGGGGATAGGTCTGGGGCCACATGAAAGAAAAAGAAGTTGGTTTTTATTTGGACATTCGTGGTCCATCTGCAGGAGTTCCTGCTACATCTCAGAAATTACCATGCAGCCTCCACCAGGATGTTCTCATTTACTTCTTTATTTTTGCTAATCTTCACCTGAGGATATTATTTCCATTGATTTTTAGAGAGAGGAGAAGAGAGGGAGGGAAAGAGGGAAAGGGAGGGAGGGAGGGAAGGAGAGAGAGAGAGAGAGAGAAACATCAGTGTGAAACAGACACATCCATTGCTTGCCTCCTACACACACCCAGACCAGAGGATCTAACTTGCAACCCATGTACATGCCCTTAACTGGGAATCAAACCCATGACCCTTCAGTGTGCGGATCCATGCTCTAAGCACTGAACCACACCAGCCAAGGCTCCACCAGTATGTTAATAAGACCTCACTGACTCTTCAATCCCTATTGCAGGGAGGCTCTCTGGGAAATTATGTCCACACTAGAGGTTTGATGCACAAAATTCAAGCAAGGGGCTTGGCTTTCGCAGCCCTGGCTATCTCGGTCCACACAGGCCCAGCTACCTCATGGCCCTGCAGCCCTGCCCCCCACCCACTGGTCATTCTGGAAGGTCATTCCACTGTCCAGTCTAATTAGCATATTAACTATTATATAGGATAGTCCCCAGAACAGGCTACTCTTAATTAATCAAGGTAAAGATTCTCTCCCCTTGATCCTTACTTCTTCAAGGCAAGCACCTCCAATTTTTAATTCATGCAAATAGCAAATATTTGCCAGTACCAAACATGAGCCATGCACAGCCACTGCTGTGCAGAATACTGACACCTTCCTTTGCCTTCTAGAAAGTATAGTGGGAGGCAGATAGCAATCAAGGAGTCATCTATATATATAAAAGCCTAAGCAACCGAACGACCAAACAAACAACTAGTTGACCAGTTGCTATGACAAACACTGACTACCAGAGGGCTGATGCTCAATTCAGGAGCTGCCCCCTGGTGGTCAGTGTGCTCCCACAGCCAATCTCCTGCGCCTGGCCAACTTCCCACACCCGGCCAACCTCCTATGGTCCCTCCTTCCAACCAGCCAACCTCCCAAGGTCCCTCTCCCTGGCCAACCAACCTCCCATGGTCCCTCCCCCAGCCAGCTGGTCCCCCCATCGGCCCCTATTGGGGGGGCCAGCCAGCCAACATCCCCGGCCACTCCCCCCAACCAGCCCCGCCCCTCAACCCCCAATTGGCCCTGATCACCAGCAAGGCCAAGTGACCCCACCCATGCACAAATTCGTGTACCGGGCCTCTAGTGTAGGTATAAAATTATAAACTATGATTAATGTGATAACAGAAAGGAAGATGGAACAGGGGATGAACTTAATCCAAAGGGTCACGCTCCTCTGCTGAAGTGACACTTAAGCTAAGATCTGAAGAGTTAGTTGTAAGTTAAATGACACATGATGAGAAGAGAACCTTCTTGTCACAGGAAAATGGAAGGACAGGACAAGGGCTGAAGGAGCCAGGGCTACACTGCAATAACTTAAAAAAAATCATAAAGCTGGTGAGTAAGGGAGAAATAGCTAAAAATTTAGAAGGCATAAGTAGGTCAAACAGAGCTTTGTGAGAAGTGGAAAGGAAAAAATCTCTAGCGTCCGAGGAATGGGCAGGCTCTGAGAGTTGCTTCAAATAATCTTCAGTGTACTAATGTTTTCTACTCATCTGCCATTACCTCCTCTAACCACAGTTCTTTTGAAATAAGCAATCACACCTCAACTCCTCAAAGGAAATCCTTAGTAGTATAAGACTTGGTCCTCTCAAGCATAGGTAGGTGGGCAAAGTGCCTCAATCACAAGGGCCCTCTGCAAGTTAACTAGTAGGAGTATCTCTTAGGAGCATTTGAACTTGGAGCATTAAGAGACACAAAAGCTATAGCCCATTAGTAATGAACACTGCACTAAAAAGTTTCCATGAATATAGTGATGTGGAGGAACATGTTGATTATATTGACCCATGTGCAGAAAACAAACAAACCCAAAACAATGGCCATGGATTGATAGAATGCAGTTGGAGTAGCCACCTGGAATTTTTGAGCCCTGGCCTTGAGAGTACTTGCAACTTTGCACTTGCACATTTGTAATGCTCCATCTTCTGAACACAGTCCCCATGCTGTGAGAAACCCAATCCACTTGGAGACGGGAGACAGAGAAGAGAACTGAGATGCTTTAGTTGACATCCTGGCTGAACGCCCACACCACATCCAACATCAACTGCCCATGATGTGAGTCATTTTGAGCACTCCAGCTCATCTGAACACCCAGATAACTGCAGCCCCAGCCAACACCAAGTGGAATAGAAGAACTGCCCAGCTGAGCCCAGTCAACCTACAGCCTCCTAAGTGATGATAAATTGTTGTTGTTTTAAGCCAATAAGTTTTAGGGTATTTTATTACAAAGCAAAAAATAATTAAAACAGAAATAGAGCAAGGTAGCAAATAAGAAAAGAATAAAGCATTACCTGACAGTCTCCAACCGCTCTGCCTTTTCTTGACAGATTTAACTAGCATTTATGTGCACACAATACTGTTTATTTCTCTAATTCTTAAAATATTTATCATAATTATTTGTTTGAACTTCTACTTTCCCAATGACATTGTGATTTCCTTGAAAGCAATGATCAAATACTATTCATTATCGACTCTATGGTGCTTAGCAAAGTGCCTCAATCACAAGGGCCCTCTGCAAATATGTACAGAACGAGTGCTTTCTGTTGCTATAGTGCCTTATCCTAAGCAGCCTGGAATGCCTTTCACACCAGCTCTTTTTAAAACTTTCAAAAATGGATTATAACCCATAAGAGGGATGAGAAATATGAAGAATTAAGAGGAAAAGACTTACTTATCTAAAACTAGAACACATGGGAGAAATCTATGAAATTTCCAGATGGATAGATCTATTTCATCCTTGTGTTTCTCTGAATTACATGATCCATCTTATAGAGTCAAATACAATATAACTGACTGCATACATAGTCATAATAAGGCTTAAGCTTCTAATTTTTAATTCACTACTCAAACAGAGCTATCCATAGACTAGCCTAAGGCACCCCTCCAAAGATGTCTTCTGTTATAAGTACCCCTTGTTTTGTTCATGCTTCCTACATGCTGAGTGTCCTTAGGGCTCAAGTACAATTTATACTTCATTATCTTATATCTTCATAATGTCTCTAGCTATCTCATCTCATCCCAGTCTGTTTAGAAAGATGGTGTCTCAGTCAGGGTCCCAGCAGGAAACAGATGGAGCGCTCACAGGAGGCCACTGGGGGAGTTTAATGAGGGATTAGTCACCAGGTTGGGAAGGATTTAGGGAAGACAGCCAGGGAATGTGAAGTGCACTCAGCCTGAAGGGGCAAAGGGAAGGAGCAAGGAACCCCGGGAAAGTTGCTGTAGCCAAAGGAGAAGGTCTCCCAATAGACTCTGTTGCTTCCAGGAGGGCAACAGAGACAAGGGTCAGCCTGGAGGAATAAACAGGCTGCCCTCATGGCCAGCCTCCCTCGTCTCCTGCCAGAGCCTCCCAATGCCTGACTCCATCCAGGAGCGAGGAGCAAAGCAGCCCACCAATGCAGCTCTGAATGCCCAGCCTGTGGGACAAGAGCAGGCTGGAAAGAGTAGAGCATGGATCTGGAGGGGCAAATGTAACATCCAACACCTTGCTTCTCGGGCCCCTCATTGCCATACAATCACTAGACATACAAATGGAAAGAGGAGCCCAGGCCCAGAGTTTGCCAGAATCACAATGTTTGGAAGCACTCCACTTACACCCATTTCCATTTCCCCTGAGCAGGCAGGCCTTGTCCCTCCACATTCCCTGTGCAGTCAATTCCCAGGCACACAAAGAAGCCTGACTCTAGGAACCGAGACTCTCTGTCCGTGGGCTGTTCTGCAACAAGTGCCTAGGACCCAGAGCTCCAGGAGAGGCCTGCACACAGGGACAGAGTTGGGAAATGCATAGCCCAGCTCCTCACACCTCCAGTGGACCAGCCTGAAGCATATTCTACAGCAGTGGTTCTCAACCTTCCTAAGACTGCAACCCTTTAATACAGTTCCTCATGTTGTGGTGACCCCCAACCATAAAATTATTTTCGTTGCTACTTCATAACTGTAATATTGCTACTGTTATGAATCGTAATGCAAATATCTGATATGCAGGATGTATTTTCATTGTTCCAAATTGAACATAATTAAAGCAGAGTGATTAATCACAAAAGCAATATGTAATTATATATGTTTTCTGATGGTCTTAGGCGACCCCTGTGAAAGGGTCATTCGACCCCCAAAGAGGTCGCGACCCACAGGTTGAGAACCGCTGTTCTACGGTCTCCAAAAGACAGTGCCCCAGCAATAGGGGAACTCAGAGGCTCAAGGTGGAAGCTGCGTGTCAGCACACCCTATATTGGCTGCCTTTCCTTCTCCATTTCACCTCCCCAATCCCTTTCTGGTGCTTCCTGGGACCACCTCTTAAGTTAGCTACTAGCACTAGAATCCTTATCTCCAGCCAGCTTTGGGAGAAGCCAACCTAAGACAATGCATGAATAATAGCCCATACCTCTGAAAAATAGACTCATCGTAAAGAGCCTGCATGTGCCTGCACCTGTGTAGTACAAATCCTGTCTACAGTTTTTACTCATGTGTACTGAACTTGGAGTAACAAAATTTGACTTCTAGTCTCCGACTTGGCTTTGAACTAGCTCTATGAACTTCAGCAAATAACCACCTCCCCAGGCCTTAATTTTCTTATCTGTCCAATGAACTTGGATAAAAGAACTACTAGATTTTTTGCCCAGCTTTAAAGTTTGCTAAAAATGTTCAGCAGTAAAAGGGACATAAATCATGCCCAATACTTATACTGACAGAAAACACCATTCTTAGGAGTATTTTTTTTAAAACTTAGATAATACAGGAAAAGCAAAAAGCTCTTTTCTATCATCATAAAGAAAAGAACTTTTAGAAAGTAAGAATTTAATCTGTCAACCAAATGACTATTAGAAATTATTTTAAATCAAATTTCCTGGATTTGATAACATGCATACAAGCAATTATTTTAAAACTCATAAATCTTGTGTAAATATTTATTGACTACCTTCTTAATCTACTATATAGGATATAGCAATAAAAAAATCAAGCTGGGTATTTCTCATAAATTGATACTTCAAGAGACCTGGTTTGTCGTTCTGGTTCTGCCATAACTTCATGTCTCCTGGGCAAATAATTTCACTTCCTCATTCCCCACACTCAGCAGCACCTCCAAGAGAGATGGATCTAGGGCATTCCAGAAACAATGATCAACTGAGGAATTAAAGAATGGCCCAAGCCTTAGTTTTATTAAACAGAAAAAAGGAGTGGGAGGGTTGCATTATCTATGTCATCTTGACAACCTTTTCCTCCTCTAATATTCCCTCTTGAAATGAAACAGAATAGAGTCACCTACAATTCTACAGCTCAAAATGATTATATTCCTCTCCTGAAAGCTACGGTCTCTGCCAAGAGCAGCCATCTACAGCAGTGCTTACCTACTCCATGGAGGGAGCCACTGGAAACTGAATTTTCATAAACTGATTTTTTAAAAATATTTTTATTGATTTCAGAGAGAGAGGGATAGAAATATTAATGATAAGAGAGAATTATTGATCGGCTGCCTCCTGCACACCCCCTACTGGGAATCCAGCCCACAACCCGGGCATGTGCCCTGGCCGGAAATCGAACTGTGACCTCCTAGCTCATGGGTCGACACACAACCACTGAGCCATGCCTGCCAGGACCAAACTGAGCTTTAAAAAAAAAATCAGTGCTGGACACCCAGTGCCATGGAAGACATGAGGCCCATGTTTCTAGCTCTCGTATTTAGAACAATGGCAAAAAGCATACCAACCACCAGTCATAAACAAGACCATTCTGACAGGTGATCAGGACCTCATTTCAGTAATATTTGGAAACACATGACAAGCAAACAAAAAGGTTCTGGAAGGAAGGTGGGAGGGAGCAGAGGAGAATATGGACAGGGAACAGTGATTAAAAGGGATCACATTCATAACAAATGCACCATCTGAAATAAAATGAAAAACCTGAAAGTAACAATGAGCCTCTTGGAAGGATTATTTGGGACTCTATGGCTCTTCCTACTTTGTCTCTTAGGCACGAAGAATTCAAGAGTATGTGAGTATTGGAAACAGGAGAAGCAGGATGAGAACCAAAGGAAAGCTCTAATTTTGTATCTTTGTGGCATACTATCTAAGCAATGGTTTCCTTCCAATTTCCTCCAACAGCTGTTTCTCTGTGATATTTCATCTGAGTCTCAGGGCCCAGAGGGAGCAAGAAAGAAGAAAGGGAGGTTATACAATGCCACTTACTAAAAAGTTAGATATTAAATTATAACAATTACAAATTTGAACAAAGTTATAAATGCCAATTTATTATTTAAACTCAAATTATAAAATTGTTAACAAATATTAAATTATCAGGAAGGAAAATATTAAATTACTTTGGACATGGAAACATGACTAGCTAGAATCTACCTACTGGTCTGTATCAGTGGGTCTCAAGATTGGATGCAAAATAGAATTAGCTGAGAAACCTTTAGACATTCTGAAACATAGGACATACAGAAAACCAATGACATCAACATGGCTGGGGGTTGCCAAGGTGATCCCTATGCGCAGACAAGCTGGAGAACTGGTCTACATTATGCTAACTTAATGTTATTGTGGTTTGGGGCAAAAATGGTGCCTAAGCCAGTCCCCCACTTCCCTAAACCCTCCCTGCCCTGGTCCTCACAGGTGGACATCTGGGACACACAGCTCATCTCCCCACTACTTGCCTGCCTGAGACTGCCATTCTATACCCTAAAGCCCCCTGGAATTAGATACTGATGCCTGCTAAGGGGCTTAAGCAACAAAGAAGCCTGTGGAAGAACCACCAAATTAAAACTGAAGCTACCACATACCTACATACTTTCCTTAGGCAAGCTCTTCATACAAAGGCAGAAATAATTCATTCTCGTCATTTTCTAAGGAAAGAGCATTTCAGAGGAAAATCCTATTTTTCCCCTAAAGGACAGAAATACCAATAAGGGAAGATTTCTTCACTAAAGAATGGGTGTTACCCTTTAGATAAAGTTGAAGATTTCATGAATAAAAGACACTCACTGAATTAAAACAAACTGGTCCAAATCTATTGTCAATTCCTTTCTCCCCAATTTTTTTCTTAGAAAAATGGATCTCTTTTGGAAAACTAAGTACAATCTTGACAAATTACACTTTCAGTTTTCATGCATTAAATACTAAGAAAAATCAAACATCAAGTGTCCTATATAAAAATTATAATTTGTTTTGCTTAAACTAGTAGCAGTTCACTTCAAGACTGTTTCAATAGAAAATGCTTATTATTTTGTTTGTTTGTTTGCAGATATGGATTAAAAAGGCATTTTCCAGAGGGGAAAGGCATTCTATTAAGACAGCCTGTAGTTTGGGATTCCCTCTGAGGCATACATACCTCAGCCATATGAGAGCAGTAAAAACAACCCCAAAGTGACAGGATGCTCAGGGGGCCTACTTGAGAGGTGTACCTTGTAGGTGGCTATGCTGCTTTCCTATTGAACTACCTTTAGACATGAACAGCAAGGAATTCCATCCTGGTTTCAATCTCAGAGGTGAAAGATGCCCAGACTAGGGTGAACTAAGTTTTGAATGAGCTACTAAATGAAACTGACATATTTTTTGAAACAACCATGAATTCAAAAGGTTATTTTGAGCCACTCAATGTTAAGAGAGAGAAGGCACGGAACTAGCACAAAAAATATCTATTACAAATAAAAAGTATGTGTAGGACTTCTTTTAAACAGTTCTAATCGATTTATGTATGTATGTATGTATGTATGTATGTATTTTGGTGGAGCTCATGCAAGAACAGCACCAAGAACTGTGTCAGGCTCAATAAATTGATGTCAAATGAATGAAATATAACCTAAAGAAACAGAGGGGAAAAAATGGTCTTGGAGATCTAGCTCAGTAGTTTCCAATTATGTTCTTGGTAAAACTGACAGGTATCCAGGGGAGGCAGGGAGCTGACTACTACTGTATATGCTGGGCTTTCACATGAATAAAAGTTACTTTGCTACTTAAGAGAAAATCTACTACTGCTGATCTATTCCAATATCCCTGGTAAATAATAACCAGAGACCCAGAGTAGTGAAACAACAAAAGAAAAGTCAGACACAACTAGACCTCAGGTTCAGAGAGAAATATTAGCATATACTGTCAATCCTCATCTTTTGAAAATTCCCATATTTGCAAATTCACCTACTCACCAACATTTATTTGTAATTGCAAAATCAACAAGGTGGCATCTTAGCAGTCTTTGGCAAACATGCACAGAGAAGCACACATTCCCAGCTGAAGTAGAACAAGGTTTTGCTTTGTGTTCTTGTTTCAGCTCTATACTGTAAATGAGTACCCTTTTCACAATCTATTTAGTGCCGTGATTATCACAATTTGGTGTTTTTTGCACCGTGACTTCACTCTTTAAAATGGCCCCCAAGCACAGTGCTGAAGTGCCATCTAGTGCTCCCAAGCACAGGGAAGTTGTGATGTGCCTTACAGAGAAAACATGTGTCAGATAAGTTACTTTCAGGCATGAGGTTGTAGTGCTGTTGCAAGAGTTAAAGTTAAAAATGCTTATTAAATAAGATGCATCTTTAAAACTGAAAAACACATAAAGCAAAGTTACATACTGATCAGTTGATGAAAATGTTGTTACCAGAGGCTCACAGGAACCTGACCCAGCATTTCCACTAGGAACAATGGCTCAGTATTCACTAAGTCAGTGTTCACAGAGACCTTGCTGAACATAACCACTGTGAATGATGAGATGAACTATACACAATTTATGCTCTTTAGAGTGTTGTTATTGAGGGCCTTGAAAAATGGCTACTAGCACTCTTGAAGCAGACACCAGTGAATACCTTAAACAAAAATGCCCCCCACACACCCTGAACATCTTGGTGTTTCTCAAAGCCAATGACATGAGCTTTACGAATTCTATTGGGATCTTAGAACTTTTCATTTATTTGAAAATAATTTAGTGTTATGGGATTGTTATTAAATTTGATAGCCACGGTTTCAGCGAAGGAAACATCTGAGAAGTCATCTACTCCAAGAATTAATCACCTGAGTTCTATGGACCAGTAAGAGGTCTACAGATATAATCAGAGGGTCCATAAACTTGGATGGAAAAAATAATTCCATGATTATTTTCACCAACCTCTAACTGAAGTGTGGCATCCAATTATAAATATAAATCACATATCACCATAGCATTAATAGCACCTGAGACTTGGTTTTCAATGAAAATTCCAGATAATTTCATACCATATTAGAATTATTGCAGATACTGTAAAAATATCATTTGTGAGCATCAACAATTCAAAATTACAAGTTAAGTCATCTAATGTGTTAAAAAGATGTCCATATTTTATCATGTTATAAATTTATTTCCTATTTATCTGTTTGTACTTCAATATCATGGTTTCCTTTGTAGTACTGTGTATTTCATTTTATGTATTAAAAAAGCTACTTAGAAGAAGGGTTCACAGAGGCATTATTGGATTGTCTAAAGGGTCCATAAGAACCCCAAAGTACTTCTTTCATCCCACTAATAAAGAAACATGACCTAGAGAAGGAGGGCAGCTTTTGAGGTCCCACCACCAGTTAGAAGCAAACACAGGCCTGAAGTCTCATACCACCCAACATGGGCCTCTGTGTGCTACACAGAGCTGCTTAACTATTAAATCTTAATCATATAAACAGGAGCACCTCATCCTCCAAAGCTTGGCCAATGGGTAAGTGAACCCTGAGATTAAATAACACTACTACACATGGAGGGGACTCACCATGGTGAAGAACCAAACTCTCTGATGGGTCTATGTGTCACTCAGGTATGCTGACACAGAAGAGAGGTGCAGAAACACATTTCTCTCCATTACTTGCATCATCCATCAAGCATTTCACATCACACACCAACTGATGGGGAATATAAGACATTTTGGGGGGCGGGGGGAGGGCTAGCAATCTGAATCTGTGCCAGTAACCTGCCTTCTAATACACACTCTTGCTAGCCAATAATTAATTCCATTGATGCCTGTCCTGCCTTGCAGAACCTATTTCCCAGAATACTCCCATTTTACAGAGGCCATAAACCATAAACCATACACAATCCCCAAAGAGGGTTATCAGCGCTGGATCCAGGCTAGTCCTTTTGGGTGTAATCTCATGTCCTCCATCCCAACACACGGGGCTTTTCGCAAAGCCCACGAAAAGTCCGGAAGCCTGCCATATTTGGGGGACAAAGAAACCAAAGGGTATAAAGGGAAAGCTTCCTCCATATTCACTCACTCAGGATTTGGAAACAGACTCCCCTGAGTCACTGTACTAGTACATCTGAAAATAAGGGGTTTTTCCTGAATCTCTGGGTACTCCTTGGGTGTATTTTCCGGTCACCTGGTAAGTTCTGTAATACAACCACAAAAATCAACTGTTACACACGAAGCATGCTAAGCTCTTCTCTGCCTCCTAACCCAGTCACCTCTCTCTCCCTGCCAAAACCCTTCTCATCTGTTAATAACAAGTTACATGTCATCTTCTTCCTCTATTTCTGCCAGGTAATTATCTTTCTCTCAAGACTAGACTATGAGCTTTATGAAGATGGGAAGGGGAAGTTCACTGAATAGAGGAAAGGAGCTGAGCATCTATTGTGTACAGAAAAAATAAATGACAGTAAGATTAATGTTTATTGAGCATTTAATATGTAGTATGCACTGTTTGAAGCAATTTGCATATATTATCTCATTGATCTTCCAAACAGCTGGTAGGTAAAATTATAACCCTAATAAGAAAACCAAGACACAGTAAGGCTAAACAAGTTGCCCAAGGTCAAATGGACAGGAAGTGGTAAAGCTGGGATCTAAATGCAGGCACTCTGTATTTAGGCTAAGTATGCCTTTAACCACTGACTGCACAGGAAGGAATCAATCTCATCCTTTTCATTCCATAGGTTTGTTACAGGTCACAGAGATTAGGTGTGGACCCAGGTAAAATTGGAGTTCAGAGCTGAACTTCCGGGAGACTGCCTGAGTCTAGGTTTAGTTTAGATTTTAGCTTGGAGGGAGGGATAGGCTGACTGATAAATCAAACGATTGGTCAACAGACCAATAGAAAGATGAATAGATAGATAAAATAGAACTGATCATTCTCAGGTATCCCTGCACAAAGCAGATCTAGCTCACAGGAGAAAGCTAGTTATTGCTCCTTGAGCCATAAAGAAATGTCAAGACATACTATTAATACAACCCCTGAGTGTCCTCTAATGTAATGTAATTTCACACGATGCTGTTAGGTGCCAACCAGGAGGTCCACAGTTGAAGGAAAGGCAAGAGGTGTAGGGAGGCTGCTCTCTACCCAGGAAACCCTCAAAGATTCCTTTTCAATGAAGAATTGACTTCCTTTTCAGGCTCAATGAGCCCTCCTCTATTTTGCATACAATGATCTGTGTTCATCCAGAAAAACAAGGCCAAAGTTAATTTCTTACTGACCTGATTCACTTCAATTTATCCTACTAAGAAAATGAATATTTCTTTCCAAACAGTTGCCATTGTGCAAAGTCAACAAGAAAATTTCCAACCTTCTACATGAGAGGTCAGATCCGTTTGTTCCTGACCTAGGGAACTAAACCATCATGTACAAACATCATTCATGGGTTTCATGGGAAAGTAAACTAAACACAGAAAACATCTGCTGGGATACTCTTTCAATAACTTTATGGGGGAAACACTTGCATTGACATTACCCTCTGTTTTCTATAACTTGAAACTGCTTTCTCCTTTGAAAGGTATTCATTTGCTATAGACTGGCTAACAGACACATCAACTAAAATAATTTACCTTTTAAATTCACAAAAGGAAGACATTGTGAAGTAGGCATTCATCTTCCTCCCACCAAATGAATTGCGTTGTCATGCAAATTAGGTGCAAGACTTAGTGTTGGTTTAAAGTGGGTGCTAGTTAGTTGCAGTCTTCACAAATGTACACCATTTCCCTTCCTAATCTCAAGTCTAAGACCCACTCTCAGCAGTTTCTGGGTAGCTGCCTTAAGTAGGGCTGGCAGGTAAGTCATCTATCTACACACCACATTAACAACTCCCAAAGATCAATGAAAGGTCACACCTCGCTAGGAGCCAGACTCCCAAAGACACTGCAGCTCAGCTCTCTGACTCACAACCCTGGCTGCATTTTCAGAGCAGCAACTCTGGTAAAAGAAACTTAATCTGTTTCCAAGCTTGTTGCTAAATATGTAGTTTATATTAAAAATACAATACCCAGAGAATGTCAAAATGAGCCAAAAACAACAAACTAGATAGAACCAAGAAGAAACCCAGAGGCTAAACTTGGAAGCAGAAGCAAGAAACAGGCATCTATATATATGACTAGAAAATTACTATCTCAACTTGCTTTTGGAACTGTTTTCCTTCTTTCTTTGGGATCTAGCTCCATGAAAGGTAAATGAATTAGGATACTTTGCCATTAAGATAGTAAGGAGGCTAAAAGAGAGCTTCGGACATATATTTTATGTTTAAAATGTTACAATAATGAAGTTCAAATGCTGATGTGAACAGGTTCCATTTTCTTGAACATCTGGCTGGATAGGATGGAAGGCAGCTACACATGCTGAGAACCCACCTCCAATAGCCAAATCTCAGTGTTGCTCTCCACCCACAGAATATCTCCAGGTGTAAGCAGGTATACACAGGGTGCCTTCTCAATGCTCTTTAGTTTGGGCTCCATCTGATGCATATCCTAAATGAGACAAGGAAGCCAGTGCAGGGTGTGATATCAAGCAAGTTATCATCATGGGCAACACAAGGAACTCTGGGAGTTGGTGAAGACACACCTCTCCAGTTCTCACACCCAAGAGGCAAGGGAGCTGGGGCACTTGTATACTGATTTCTACTTCATTGAGAGGGGAAGCAGACAGAGAATTTACAGCCCATACGTGGGCAGAGCAGGTGGCCAGAAAAAGCCTTCACTCAGGTAAGGAGACACACATACAAGCAGCTGGAGGTTGGGGAGAAAATGATAAGAGCCAAAGCAGAGACTTGAAGAGATACTTGCATATCTATGTTCACAGTATTATTCACAAGAGCCAAGAGGTGGACGCTAGCCAAATGTCTGTGGGTGGATAAATTTATAAACAAAATGTAGTATAGGCATAGAATGGAATGCTGTTCAGTCTTAAAAAGGAAGGAAACTCTACAGCATAAATGAACCTTGGGGATAGTATGTTAAGTAAAATAAGCCAGTCACCAGAGGACAGATATCATATGACTGCATTTATATGAGGAACCCAGAGTAGTCAATTTCACAGAGACAGAATAGAATGGTGGTTGTCAAGGGACTAAGGGGAAGGAGGAATGAAAGTTATTGTTTAATGGGTTTAGAGTTTCAGTTTTGCGAATGCAGAAGCTCTGGGCATGAATGGAGGTGGTTGCACAACAATGTGAATATTCTTAATGCCACTGAACCATACATTAAAAATGGACTAGTGGTGCCCTGGCCATTGCGGCTCAGTTGGTTGGAGCACTACCCATAAACGAAAAGGTCACAGTTATGATCATACCTAGGGCACACACCTAGATTGTGGGTTCAGATTTATCCCAGTCAGCACTTATGGGAGGCAACCAGGGGATGTTTCTCTCTCCCTCCCTTCCTCTCTCTCTAAAATCAAAAAAATTTTTAAAGATAAACTGGTGGTTGCCATAGGGGAGGGAACTTGGGGGATTGGATGAAAGAGGTAAAGGGATTAATAATTACAAATTGGTAGTTACAGAATAGTCATGGGGATGTAAAGTACAGCATAGGGATGATGCCAGGTGAGTACTTGAAATATCGGAGGGAACACTCTGTAAAGCATATGATTGTTTAACTACTATCCTATATACATGAAACTAATCTACACTAATAAAAGACAAACATGCAAATTGACTGTACTTTCGCTATGCCTTAAGCCACGCCAACCAGCCAATCAGAGCGGCTATATGCAAATTAACCCAACCAAGATGGAAGTTAATTTGCATATACTGGCTGGGATCGAAGACTGAAGACAACGTGGAAGTGAAGCTCTACAGAAGGGAGCAAAGTAGAGGCAGCGGAGACAGGAACGGAGCCAAGGCTGCAGAGGTGGGAGGTGGGAGGGGAAACCCAGCTGCGGCGGCTGGGAGTGCTTCGCTCCAGCCACAGGAAGCCCTATTCTTGCAGGAATCTTCCTGCAACGGGCCTCTAGTACTAAATAATATTGAAAGTACTGAAGCCCTAGCCAGTGTGGCTCAGTTGATTGGAGTGTCATCCCATACAAGGAAAGGTGGCAGGTTCAATTTCCGGTCAGGGCACATATCCTGGTTGCAGGTTCCATGCCCAGTTGGGGTGCATTTGGGTGGCAACCAATCAATGTTTCTCTCTCACATTGATGTTTATCTTTCCTCCTCTCTTTTGTTCTCTCTCTTCCTCTCTCTAAAATAAATTTTAAAACAATTTTTAAAAGAAAGCACACTGTAATTGAAAAAAAAAACATACAAAAATAGTTATAATTTTATGTTGTGTATTTTACCACAATTTTTTTTTAAAAGGATGATATGGGCAGGGCACCTAAAGGGTTTACTCTAATAATCCCCTCAAAGACCTACCTCAAAGATCTTTAAAGAGATCAGATAAAGTAAAAAATGCCAAGGACAACCATCAAGAGAAATTTAGGGAAGGGGACTATTCTAGTTATCCACTTTATTCTGATTATAAGACGAATACTAGTATGTGATCACAGATGAAAACTTCAAAGATACATGAGAGTAAAAAGAAGAAAATCTAAGTCATTTATTATCTTACTGCTGGCTGGTTCTCTCAGGATGTGCAGCATGGAGAAGGAAGTGCAGAAAGCACGTGTCCAAAATCACACAGCTCCCAACCTCAGCTACTGGCGGGCTTGGTCGGTTGGCAGAACTGGGCCGCTGGCCCCTCTGGATCACACTGTCCTCACAGGTAAACAGCAGGCTTGTGCTAATGTCTCCGAACACCTTGTTACTCAACTATGGTCCACGAATCAGCAGCATCAGCACTTCCTGGGAGCTTTTTAGAAGTCCACCCTGGACTTGCTAAATCAGAATCTGCAGGTTAACTCGAATGCTAACACCACCCTCCTACTTCTGACCATGAGTTCTCAAAAGGGTTAGAAGCTGCTAAATCTCTAGTGCCTCAGTGTTAAAATGTCCACTTTCTCTCGCACTAAACAATCCCCCTGTCCAGCTTGAAAATGAAGTAATCCAGGACCTGGCACAAAGCAGATGCTAGAGTATGTGCCAATATTGTCAGAATTACATAGAAGGAAGTGACAGCAACTTAGAAATGTTTCTTCTAAAATACAAATTGTATTTTATTTTGCTGGAATAGGAAAAAAACATATCCGAAGGCAAGTGAAAAAAAATAAAATGGTTTTCTCCCAAGACTGAATGTTTCTTCTGTAATAGAGTTCAATATTCTTAGACTTCTTTTCAGACCTTAAAAAACAAGCAAATGAAATGACATGTTGAAACTTGCACTGACCCTCCTGCATTTCCAAGACTGCTTGCTGGTTTGTTGTGCTTAATGTCTTTTTCCTCCGTTTCATACCAACTATGTAAGCAACAAATAGGACTTTGTTAGCTTGTGCAATGATGCAATTATAAATGCATTAGCCCTCTCACCCACAATAAGAATCTGATTTCAGAAACGAAAAATAAAATCCACCATGAAAGTGACATGCTACCACAGTACTGAGCTCTTTAAATTTGGGGGACTACTACCTACTTGGAACTCTGAAAATAATGGAGGAAAGAGAGAAGGGGTACAGGGCAAGGAAAACAAATTGAGCGATGAATTAGCCATATAACATGTTTAATCTTTCTGTTAACAGCCTTAACACATTGTTATTCTTTGATCTAGTAATTCTGCTTCTAGGAATTTATGCAAAAAATGCTCATCTTCAGTTAACAATAGTCCTCACTGCCTTGCTTCTAATAGCAATTTTTTTAAAAAATGAATAAATTAGCTTATGATATTGAACTAGTTAAATAACCCTCATTCATTCATATAAAAGTAGAGTATGTCAAACACAGAATGTTTTTAGAAATGTTTAATGATACAGAAAATGTTCATGCTATATATTTTTTAACTTAAAAATGCAAGTTAAAGATGAATGGAAAATATAATTATATATTTAAAGTCTCTACAGTATAGACAGTCTATTTTTAATCCAAAAACCGCATGTTAAACAATGAGATTAAGTTTTGGACCTGTGTAAATGATTGATGTTATTTTAATACTAATAAGAAATGTTGATATATAGGTGAATAAAATAGGATATGTGTACATGTCTATGTACCTATACAAAAATACATATTATAAAGTACAAAGATGTCTTTAAAAAAAAATGCAAGTTACAAAAGAGTGTGAGAACTACAACTCCTTACTATCTTTATTTTTACAAACACAAGACAGACTTTCTTTGTCCTCTCTCCTGATCTTAATTTTCTTCCCAGTGCTCACCATCATCGAATATATAGCAACATGGTTACTCCGTATCTCCCCCCAGTAAAACAAAGTAAACTTCAGGAAAAGGGGGAGCTGCCCTGTCCTAATGCCTCACACAGTACCATGCACATCACAAATAAGAAATAAATATGTCCTGAGAAATAAAATGAAGGACTGAATATAAGCATATGAGCTTATGTGTACAGAAATAGACACAAGACACTAGAAGGTATTCCCAAAATTATTAATAGTAGTTATGGCTGGGTAATAAAAATACACATACTTTTATTTTCTTCTTTATGCTGCCTACAGTCTTTAAATTTTACACATAAAGTTCTTCTAAAAAGAATAAAAGGTATAACCCCTTTTTATATATGCAATGTGTGCATGTGTATGTGTGTATTTCACATGTATACTTGGTTATCTAATAAGAATATACCTTATTCCCCAAATTGCCAAGTGATATAATGAAAAAATGAAAGACTAACAAGTGGTTTAAAAAACAACACATACTTTCATTAAGTCACATACTAAGCATATTAATTCAGATAGAATAATCCTTAATAAACTGGTCCTTATTTCATTAAAAAAATATGTATTTTATTTTTATGAATTATATGTTGTATTTGCAATTATAGTGGAAAACAACAATTTCATAGATATCACAATATTGTTTTATAGATGACCTATTGGTTTTGTGTGTTTTATTATTGTAAAACTGCAACTGCTCCAGAAGACAGCAAAACTGGATCACAGTGTTCTCACTGGTCTGAAAGCAGAATTGGCATCAAGAGACACACCTGGAGACTGGATCAAATCAAGAGCATCAGGCCACTCAGACAGCATCCCTTGAAATAAATTAATGGGGCGGCCTTAACATTAAAAAGCACTTATTCAGGGATGTAACGTATTTCCTGAGCAATCTTCAATGTTTCTATTTTATATTCCTGTAAGAATGTTATATTCCTTAACAAATAAATTTAAAAATACAATTCTGGATATATAAGATTTGTCAATACCAAGGATGATTTTTTTCAACTAGCAACAAAATGAAAGTCCATATAAACAGATGACACATGCAAATAAAGGTTTCTGTGTGAAGCAGAATGTCATAGTAAAGATGTGCTTCAAACCCAGGACCAGCAATACTTCATCTTAGGAAAGAGCTCAGGAAGTTTGTGAATTGATCATAACACCAAAACCCCTTTCTGCCCTTCAGTACTTGGGACTCCACATATGCCCTCAGCCTTGTTTCTCTTAACCTTGTTTGCTTCTTAAAATATTTCCTTTCATTCACTATCCATAAATGTCAAGTGACTATTCTATGAAACAAGTGTTGTCTTTGTTTATTTTGCTTAATCCCACTGAGATATTTAACTCTACAAAAAGTAAGATTTAGTAATGGAGAATATTTTCTTTAGTCTAGTCAAGAGATTGGGCAAACTATTGCCCATGGCCAAGTCCACCTACCGTCTTCTGCTTTTATACAGCCTGTGAGCTAAGATTGATTTTACATATTTAAATGGTTGAAAATAATCAAAAGAAGAAGAATAGTTCATGACATGACAATTATATGAAATCCAAATTTTGATGTTCATGAATAGAGTTTTGTTGGGACACGGTCATGTCCTTTTATCCAGGTATTGTCTATGGCTATTTGCACTACAATACCAATAGTTGCAATAGAGTGTAGAACCCACAAAATAAAAAATACCTTCTGGGCTGGCTGGCATGGCTCAGTGGTTGAACATCAACCTATGAACCAGGAGGTCACGGTTCGATTCCCGGTCAGAACACATACCCCGGTTAAGGGCTCAATCCCCAGTGTGGGGCATGCAGGAGGCAGCTGATCAATGATTCTCTCTCATCATTTATGTTTCTCTCTCCCTCTCCCTTCCTCTCTGAAATCAATAAAAGTATTTTGTTTTTAAAAGACCTTCTAGTCTTTTGCAGTAAAGTGTGCCAACTTCTGCTCTAGTCCATATGATAGCAATGCATGACATAGATTGTAAAGTCCTGTATTATAATGCTTTATGTATACTACCTGAACGAAATGGGTTAATTTACATAGAAAAATATCATTTGTGTATCAGCATCTCGCTACCTACCTGCTTACCTATCTACCTTTGTAAAAATTTGGAGGAAAGATTTGGAAAAATTCAGTAGTCCCCTCTTATCCACAGGGGATACATTCCAAGACTCCCAGTGGATGCCTGAAACTCTGAATAGAACCAAACCCTACAAATACTATGGTTTTTTCCTATACATATATACATACCTAGGATAAAGTTTAATTTCTAAATTAGTTACAGTAAGAGATTAACAATGATAATTAACAATAAAATACAACAGTTATAACACTACTAGAGGTCCGGTGCATGAAAATTCATGCACTGGAGGCGGGGTCCCCTCAGCCTGGCCTGCCCCCCTCACAGTCTGGGAGCCCTCAGGGGCAGGAGGCGACCCGGGGGTCAGGGGAAGGCGATGCCCCCATCATACCTCTGGTGCTGCCACTGCTGGCAGCGCAAGCCTTGGCCAGCCCTGGTTACCTGAGCCTCGGTGGCCCTGGGTGGCTGGGCAGCTAACATCTGAGGCTTGCCTGCACCTTGGGCCGACCCTGGGTGGATGGGGGGTTGAGGGTGGGTCCAGCCGCACTGTGCGCCTGCCGCTCCCCGGCTGGGCTGAAAGGATTGGGGGACTCCGGTGGGGCTGAGGGGACTGGACACCGCTATCTTGTGGCTATGGATGCCGCCATCTTTGTGACAGTGTGAAGGTCAATTTGCATATTCCATCTTTATTAGATAGGATACCATAATAGTTATGTAAATGTGGTTTCTCTTTCAAAATACTGTACTGTACTCACCTTTTCACTTAAAGAAAGCACATTACAGCTTCTCTTTGACATATTGGAATTGCCAACATCACTGCTCTTGTACTTTGGGGCCATTATTAAGTAAAATCAGGGTTACCAGCACAAGCCCTGCGATACAAAGATAGTCAATCTGATAACCAAGAGGGGACACTAAGTGACCAACAGGCAGGGAACGTATACAGCACAAATACACTGGCAAAGGGAAGATTTATTACACCTGGTTGGGATAGAGCAGGACCACGCGAGATTTCATCATGCTACTTAGGTGCATAATTTAACTCTTGTTAATTGCTTATTTCTGGAAAACTCCATTTAATATTTTCAGACTGTGGTTGACCGTAGTTAACTGAAACCTCAGAAAGCGAAACTGCAGGAGACAAGGAGAACTACTGTACTCACCAAACTGCTAATGATGCTTAACTCTAGAGCAGAATGTGAGATTGAAGAGAGAGGGTGGAACTGAATAAAATCATTGCTTTTTACTCTGCTTTATTCCAACAAGCAGGGACTGCTTTTGTGTTAAAATAACAAAGGAAATAAAATTCAAGAGGAACTTTCACATTCCAAATATTGACCTTTCAGAACAAGATAAAATTAAACATTTGAAATGTCAAAAAAAATTGGACTTCCAAGAATTTCTTAACAGCATGATCATTCAGAATTGGCAGCAAAGGGCATCTTTCACCATGAAAAAATGTGAAATGTCACCCAGTTATGTCATATTAACCAAAAAAAAAACTGTATGTAGTAAAGCATTTTTCAAGTACACAGAATATGAAAAGGCAAGCATTGTTCAGAAACTGAGGATTAAAAGATAATGAATAATAAACATTCTGAGAGACTGTACTTGACTGAATTACCTATAAAGACAAAAAAATTTTCAATATCTTCGATTTCCTTCCTTCTTCTCACTCAAAAGTATTGGTTGAAACCAACTCACTAGATGCTTAAATAAGAAATAGTGATCCACAACTTTTGGGTTAAAAGAATATCCATTTACCCAGCATGTACTGTATGGAACATAAGACCTGTGTAGCCATATGCTCAACAGTTTGATTGCTTCTTACTTTTAAATGGACAATAAAGTCTTCCAGAGACCAGACAGTACATCCAGACAGGGACATGATACGGGAGGGCCTCTCTGAACCACCACATTTATAATTCAATTCCTGCACGTTTTTAAATGCTGGCTTTTAAACTGCAAGTCCAATGGTCCCTTTAACTGTACTTAGATGCACAATAATTGACAGCTGATTACGACAAGTGGTCTCAAGAGTAAAGTATTACAGCTAATGGTCTGTAAATGCTTTAGTCTCCAAACTTGGGCCAAAATTAAGGCAAGCAAAATTGGGCCTTTCCTTAAATGCATTTGATTTTTAAATTCCTGGATGATATAATGTCACTCAAAATTAATCTCTCTTTTTCTAACGTCTAAAACACTGCATATTTAAATCAAGAGTAAACACCGAATGCCTCTCTGTTTGCTTATGAAATGCAATGTAATATGACAATTTCTAAGTATTCACATCTTGAAAAGGAACAGAAATTAATTTAAAGCAATAGAGCGAAAACACCCAACTATCCAATGATAGAATATTCCTGGAATGTCATAGGCCTTCATGATTTAAAAGCATGCAACTATGTAAGCCATATTCAAAACAAAATTATGTAGGAAGTAATCAGAATACAATGTTAAGAGAAAAAAAAAACAGGATAAAAATTGTAGGCCCAAGACAATCCTAATTTTATTTTAAAAATACAATATACGTTATGTGTGATATATTATAACATTAAGTCATAGTGATTATTTTTGTGGGTGGTATAACAATAGTTATCTTAATTTTTACATTTTCCTGAATTTTCAGTTATCTACAATAAGCATCATTTTTACCATTAGAATACATTTTTAATAAAAATGTTTTATATGTCTCTATTCCTGTTGGCATATATCAAATTGCCACTAAAAATTCATCTAGGCAGTTTATCTACAACTAGAGAAACCAAAGAATGTACTTCGTGTTTAATTTTATCTTCAAGTGCAAACATTGGCAAAAAAAAGAAATATTTCAATAAATAATAATTCTAAACAAAAGTCCTGAGAAACGCAAAGTAGACAGAAATGCTGAGGATAATAATTAAAACTGAAAACTATAATATTTATAACTATTATCCTCAAGATTTAGACCTGGCAATGTCAGGAATACACCTCAAATACGATCAACTTAATGTAAATAACTGGGGGAATTGAAATGATTAACATAATTACAAACATCACTTTTTAAGACTGATGTCCTTCTCCCACACTTGTCAGAACTGCCTGTGTTGGATATATTTTCACCCAAACTCTGCATTCCAGGGCAGTTTCCACTGAAGATTCACTGCCTTTCATGAGAAAACCACACAGCTCTCCCTAAAGAATCTCAGAATATTCCAGTAGCATGCTTTATAGCAATGTGCTCAATCACTAGTCCTAAGAAACTGTAAACAAGCCACTTCCTATACTTCCACCAGACACGGCTGGTCCAGCAACCTTGGGAACAAGCACCATGAGGAACACTGCTGAAGATAAAGGGAAGAGACGCGGCAGGTCTGAAACTGTTCCAGGACGGATGAGAGACGGGTCACAAAACAGGGAGCAGGTGGGCCAGCGTGGAAGAGTTCAGAACCCCTTGAAGAAGCCAGGAGAGAAGACTGATCATTGCAGATGATTGTTACCAAGAGAAAAAACAAACCTAAAGACAGCAAAGGGCAGTTAAGAAAAGAGGGAAGGGTGGGAAATAGAGAGCTGCAAAGTGCCAGATGAGGGCCTATAGAAGTTGAAGAGGCATCTGTCCACTCCTTGAGAGAATGCCAAGTGCTCGCTGGACACTGTGGGGAACCCAAAAAAGCAGCTGATGAAACACAGGCAGGCAGGGTCTCTGATGATGGGTGGATGAATCAGCACCCAAAGAAAAGCTGTGAGAGCTTCCAGACAGGCCCAAAAAGCAAGAGAGGGTATGAAAGGCGCGATCACCATGAGGTGAGGGTCTGGGGTTATCAAGGCTTCGGGGGCGGGGGGCGGGGGCAGTATTGGAGCTGAGAGCAGTGAGGGGTTCACACAGGTGAGGAACAGTGCTAGTCAGGGGGCACACAGGAGCAAGGGGCACATGCAGAGTAAAGGAACAGCCCATTCTGTTTAGGGAGCATGCAGTCGGGAGCAGGCAGCTAAGGCAATAAAGGAGGTGGAGGCATGACCTGCAGGAGCCTGATGCCCAATTAAGGAATTTCAACTTTATGCACCAGGCAATGGAAAATGATCAGAGCGGTGTCTGCAGAAGATGGGCGAATGCAGGTGAGCTTGGGTCAAAGGGAAGGCAGGGGAATGTGGAGAAACGAGTTAGGAGGCAAATAAAATTCTGCAGGTAAGAAGTAATATTGACCCTGAAAATGGAACCAAGGGGCTAGAGATGAAACCGATCTGGGAACTGGAATGGGGAGCAACTGGCAATTAATTACTCGCTCTATGGAGGGACAGAAAGAGATGATGAGAGGTTGCAGAGAGACGGGGGCATTATAAAAGAGCATGCCAAGAGTTCAGATGAGCCAGGCCAACATGGCTCACTGGTTGAGCATCATGGTTTAATTCCTGGTCAGGGCATATGCCCGGGTGGCAGGTTTGATCCTCAGTATGGGGCGTGCTGCAGGAGGCAGCTGATGAATGATTCTCTTTCATCTCTGATGCTTCTATCTCTCTCTCCCTCTCCCTTCCTCTCTGAAATCAATAAAAAATATATTTTAAAAAAGAAAAAGAGAGAGTTCAGATGAAAGGGATTTAAATAAAATATTTGCTGAGGGTTCCAAATCCTTCCCAAGCCCTCCTAACCCCCTCCCTCTTTTAATCTACTGTGATTGCATCGATCAATAATGGAGGCTGCACACATGCATACAGTAGGCACTCAGGAAAGCACTGTGCTTAGCTTACTCACTTCCCTAATGCACATCAGCCTTCATAGAAGACTAGCACGAGGGCATCCTTAGGGCACCACCCACTGCTCTGCTGCTGGGGCAGAATAATGAGCACAGATGCCAGCGGCAGACAACCTTCCAAAGCAGATTGCTAAGGGAAAGGGAGCCGCCAGGTCATGTGTCTGCCGGGCTGGCATCACCCCACTCTCCACTGTGTCTGCAAACACACCCTGGGCTTCTTAGAGGTACGTCATCTGATCTCCCTAATAGGCTGTCATGTGCTGAAAGATTAAGAAAAAGAATTCTCACATTGCCTAAGGCAGCAGCATGCTTTGTGTTTAAAAAATGGGTTCAGTGGCAAAGAAATCTCAGGAAACCTTGTAACAAGGGCTCTAAAACTTACTACACTGAGTAAACACTAGCAGATGGATGCCAAGGAATCTTTAATTATCTTCAACTCATTATGCACACATTAACCTTGACAAATTAATAAAGGTGAACTAATAAACTTGTGAGCTTATATAATTTAAATAGTTCCAAATCACAGAAAAAAAATATATATAGAAAGATGTTGATAAAAGCATTTAAATGGGCTCTTTTTCATCCTTCTTGAAACTATAGGGTACCAGTAAAAAAGCGAGGAGGTTTGGCTTTTTTTCGCTTTCTCTTTTTACTCTGTAAAGCAGACTCGGATAGGTTCCAAGCTATTAAACTATTTGTGATGTACAAGTCATCATCATAATTGGGGGCACACTTTCTTTTGACCTTTTCAAAACTTTCATTTCCCAAATGTGACAGATAAGAAGTGCTTTTATAGCACCAATAATGATTTTTTCCTATGGGAACTTGCCAATTATAAGTTGAAAACGAAGGAAAGACCATACTGGATATACATTTAGAATCTCAGTGCACCCAAAAATATAGCTGAAATACTTAAGAATCATGCTTAGAGGGTAGTTCAGGTGAGTTCACAATCTAACCTAGAGAAACTCAGATTAAAACAGTTCTAGGGCAAGTATTTACTCCCCTTAGCACCTTGCATAATCCTGCCCATAAAATGTTTTCAGTAAACAGTGACTGAGTGTTCAAAAATTGCATCTGCAACGATTAGACTGAATATAAGCTTTTAAATATTAATAAAAGTTAGAAATTGAATCCATGATACACATAATAACACACACACACACAACCTACAAAAAAGTTAGGCACTAAGTTCTTACCAACTCACCAGACCTCAGATGTCTTGAGGACTGTCTTATTGTTCTCATGTTCTTAGCCCCTAGCATGATGCTTAGTACACAAAGGCCTTAATAAGTGACACTTAACTGAAACCTCTCAGATACAAGGATATGTTTCAGTAAAGAATATGTGCAACTTCCTCGCTCTTCTCTAACGATGTCACCCTTCACGGGAAATTGACTTTACCCTTCATTTGAATTATACAAACTAAAGTTAAATTCACTCATTCATTCATTTGTTCATCCAGTCAGTGGATATGTACTGGTTTCTTGTTAGGTGTCAGGCATTGTTCTAGCCCCCCACTACCTGACATAGTAGCCACCAGATACATGTGGTTAGTGAGCATGTGAAATGTGGCCAGTCCAAACTGAATTGTACTTATGTGTAAATTACCCACCAGATTCCCCACACTTAACTTGAAAAAAAAAGGATATAAAAATATGTCATTAATAATTTTACATAGATTACATGCAGAAAGAATATTTTAGATATGATGGGTTCAGAGCATTATTAATGTTAATTTGACCTTTTTCTTTTTATTAAATTTTTTTTGGTGTTGACAATATTGATCTGACCTTTTTCTTTTTGCTCTTTTAATATGCTACTAGCAAATATGGTATATGGTGATTACCAAGACTTGAGACAAAGCCCTATTTTTGAGGGCCTGTTATTCTACTGGAAGAAATCCATGGTAAACAAAGAAATAAATAATAAGCAATGTTATGTAACTTCAGATCATGAAAATCATGTGAAGAAAATAAAGCGAGGTAAAAGGAAAGCGAATGACCAAAAAGGAATATTTTAGGGAGGGTGGCCATGGAAGTATCCTCTGGGGAGGGGATGTCTGAGCAGGAAACATAATGATAAGAAGAGGCAGTTATAGAAAGATCGGGGAAGGAGGGCCTGGACAGGGAGAAAGAATGGCAAGTGCAAAGGCCCTAACATGGGAATGAAGTGTACGAGCTGGAACAACAGCAAGAAGGCCAGGGTGTCTGGAGCACAGTATGAATAATGGAGAGGAGGTCAGAAGGCAGAAAGGCACCAGAGTATGGAAGTCCTGGTGAGAAGTTTGACCCTATAAATTCCATGTAATTCATATTAAAATTCTTTTGGGTTTTTTCACGGACATTGACAAGCTGTTTCTTTAGATTTAATAAGTAAAGGGGCCAAGAATAACCATAACATTGACCTACCAAATACCAAAAGTTACTATGAAGCTGTAGTCAGGGATGAGATGAGATAAGTGCCCCTTGCCCTATTCTTAGCACTGTGGTACTGACTTCAGGATAGATGAAACAAAACTAATGGAGTATAACTGAGCAGCCCAAACGATCCAGGCATGTACATTTTTAGAATACACAATAATACTGTGTGTATGTACATGGAAATATGTGTATGTATATGTAATGAGTATATGTCTATACACATATCTCATACATATACACATATGTATAAGGGACACATACATGAGGCAAGAGTATCCTATATAATAAAGAGGTAATATTCAAATTGACCCTCACACTCTCACACAAGATGCCCCCATATGGTCTCAAGATGGCCACCACAAGATGGCCACCACAAGATGGCCGGCAGGGGAGGGCAGTTAGGGGTGACCAAGCCTGCAGGAGAGGGACATTGGGGGCATCCAGGCCCGCAGGGGAGGGCTGTTGGGGGCAACCAGGCCAGCAGGGGAGCAGTTAGGCATCAATCAGGCTGGCAGGGGAGTGGTTAGGGGGTGATCAGGCTGGCAGGCAGAAGCAGTTAGGGGCAATCAGGCAGGCAGGCAGGCGAGTGGTTGGGAGCCAGCAATCCTGGATTGTGAGAGGGATGTCTGACTGCCATTTAGGCCTGGCAGTCAGACATCCCCTGAGGGGTCCCAGATTGGAGAGGGTGCAGGTTGGGCTGAGGGACATCCCCTCCCCCCCCACAGTGCACGAATTTTGTGCACAAGGCCTCTAGTAAAACTATAAATGGGAAAGAAAAATAGCACCCTAAGGAGAGGAGTTACTTCTGGGGATTAGAGAACCAGAATGAGGGGAATTGGCACTAACATACTCATAATTTTTAATTCTCTTTCGTAAAAGATTTAAAGTCACACACACAAGTGGCACACAACATCAGTAATGCTGATTTTATAATTAGAAGTGAAGAATAACACAAAATTGTATCTATATGCACATTTTTAATCATAAATATGTGTGTTTTCTAACAGGGGTTGGAAATGGACAAAAAACAGTAGTGATTGTTACAGAGTGTTCCAAACTTCTGTAACATTATTTTAAAAGTGGTATTTAATATTTAGTAAAGAAAACATATTATAAATAAGGAAAAAAAATTTCAAGCCCAAAATTATACATAAAGTATGTAATTTGGAATCAACTATATCAGTGAAAAGCAACATGTTGCCCACAAGCATTCACCAGAATTAAAGAGAATCAAACCTCCTAATAATTCAAATAAAAAATTTGCATTTTAGTTATCCTATAAGCAGTTTTTTAAAGTTTCCTATTATTCATAGAGCACTGAGTTGAATTCATCTTTATTATCAAATAAGACACAATTTGGGGAGAGTTGAATATGTATTACACCTGTAAATACCTTATGTACCCAAATGAACAAATTTGTTCAAACCTCCTTTTCTTTGAGAGCCATCAACACTTTGTGGTTACGATTTATTACTTGAATATTTTAAAAATGGATAAGCCTTGGCTGGCATTGCTCGGTGGTTAGAACTCAGCCCACGCACCAAAGAGCATTTATCTGGGTTGCAAGTTCATTCCCCAACCCTGGTTGTGGAACATGTGGGAGGCATCCAATCCATATGTCTCTCTCACATTGATGTTTCTCTATCTCCCTTTTTCTCTCTCCCCCCTCCTTTACTCCCTTCCACTCACTCTAAAAATCAATGGGAAAAAAAATGTCCTCAGGTAAGGATTAACAAAAAAATTAAATAAATAAAAACTGGATAAAATCAGATTTATGAAAATTTTAAAATAGTTTGTAGGCTCATGGTCTCAGCATAGGAATCAACCCTTAGAATAAAGTTCACTGCTTATAATAAGAAATTAAATAGAGGGGGGAAGGGATACAAAATAAAGCCCTTTACCTTCGGTCAAGCAAAATAAGTACCACAAAAGACACTGTGGACACTATCTGAAAGTATGAGAGTAAGGGCGCAGAGGTAGTGGGGCCAGTTACTGTGTAAAGTTCACAGTCATCGGGTGGATTCATTGCTGAACATTAGCAACAAAGGCTGGTGTCCCTGCTCACATTCTTCAGGCAACAGAACTAACTATGCACAGGCCCTTAAATGTGAGGTTGGTCAAGGCCATCAGGAGGAAACGTATCCTTTTACAGCAGTGTGCTTGGACAGAAAGAAATGTCATTACTCAGGCATCTCAGGAAGCTATGCTCATTCTCCCTGGGTGCCACAACAACAGTTCCAGAAAGCTGCCTTAAACTGGAGAAGCGGGCAGTTAAAACAAGCTGGGAGGATTCCTGGTGACATCAGCCAAAGACCCTGCCCAAGATGAGACCCAGACAGGGCCACCCAGGGCTGTGAAAATCTCCCCTGGCCTCCACTCTAAGCTGCTTCTCTCCTTGATGCACAAACAGAACATGATATTCTCCCCACCCAGGTTCATCTCACATCAGTCATCACTCATTTCCTTCCTGAATAGTAGAAGGGAAAGGGGAAGCCTGGGAGTTTGGAACAAGATTCCACTTTAGTATTTAACACCTGCTCCTCACGCATCAGGCTCAGACAAACCACCATCACCATCCTGCTGGACTCAATATTCATCCTCACCTCCAGGTGACACAGGTCACATCTTGAGCAAAAGTCACACTGTGGGCTTGATTCAGGTCCTCCCTGTTCTACCCTGCTGCATGCCACATGATGCCAATCCATACTCCTGACTCCCTTTTTTATGGCATTCTATTAACAAGGAAACCCAACGACTAGAATTCCACCTTAATGCAATATTGATAATGACCCAGGGGCATGGAATCAAACATTCTGAATCAAATCGATGTTTAAATATAGGTGGTATTATTTTATCCATTTGATGTATGAGAGTTAGCCATTTAGCAACCTAAGTTATTAGAACACAAACAAAATTTAGTATTTTCACAATGCTAGCAATTAAAAAACCAATCATCCACAAAGGTAATAAAGTGTCTAATAATATGTGATTTCCCCCCCAAAAAAACACCTATTCCTTCTATTTCCTAACTAACATAAAGCTGTTTATTTGGATACCCCAGGTAAAACAAATCTGAAAAAGTAATAAAATTACACACTTTACTTGGAAGACAACCTTACTATGGAGAGGACACACACTGCCTGCCCTCTGCACAATCAGAGGTGGAGTTCCCTTCCCCAACAGCCAGGGAGGTCCTCAAACAGTGTCCTCCTGGTGGGCTGCCAGAGTGCTGTGTTGCTATCTAGAGAAGCATTCTGGGAGCTGCCCGTGAGCCAAGGCAGCAGAGGATTCCGACTCCGAAACATTTCAGGCATTTTAATTTTATTACAATTTCAGCTATGTAAGCACAGGCCTCAGAAAAAAAAGAAAACCTGATTACCAACCTTTTTTCCCCTTCATGAATCCATTACTTTTTCTTCTAAGTATAAGCCTTCGGACAGTACTTGCATGCTCACATAAATGATGTTCCAGGCACACAGGACCACCACTTCCCACCACCCCCTCCCCAGTGCATTTCAAACCTTATAATGTCTCATTTTAGTGGGCATGAGATTTTTCAATAGTCGTTTCCTTTAGTGAGGCCTGTCTTGTTGGAAAGAGAAAAACCTGATACTTAGCACAGTGAGAAGCTGAATTTAAAGAAAGAGGGGGAGGGGGAAAGAAATTGTTATAATTATAGTGAGAGCTTTTGCATGCAAATTCTGTTTTCCTTGGGGGAAATTTGCATACCTCTGTGGAAGGAATCCCCATGCTATAAGTACACATTAAGCTTTTCAGCTGTAGTCTAAAAGCTATGTACTTGCCCAGGAATTGCATAGGGAAACCATCTATGAATGTGTTCCAGGCCATGTCCAAATAATACTGTTTATTTAAGAAAAGAACTTCACAAATGTGGTATATAATATTTAAAAGGTAAATCATCTATGCTGGAAGAATTGAGGGTTATCCATCAGGCCAAGACAACCAGTGAAGAGTCAGGCATTTGTTTCATCTGGTCTCCAAAACGTTTCTAAACTCTGGTTCATAAAGATAAATACATTTACAAGATTAATACATTTCTCCTCAAATTCTGAACATCCAACTAGAGAACAAAAAATTCTCAGTTGTTAAATGCTATGATCTAATGATGTTTTTGTGATAAAAGAAATGAAGAATGGTGAAGGGTCCATCGAAAATGAAGATCCATTTTTAATTTGGTTTAAATTTGAGGCAAATAAGTGTCTGCCCTTAATTGTTGAAAAGTATTCTATAAAATAAAGAGGTAATATGCATATTGACCATCACTCCAACACACAAGATGGCCGCCCCCATGTGGACGAAAGATGGCCACCAAAAGATTGCCAGCAGGGGAAGGCAGTTGTGGGCAATCAGGCCAGCAGGGGAGGGCAGTTGGGAGGGACCAGGCCTGCAGGGGAGGACATTTGGGAGGGACCAGGCCTGCAGGGGAGGGCAGTTGGGGGTGACCAGGCTGGCAAGGGAGGGAAGTTAGGGGTGACTGGGCCAGCAGGGGAGGGCAGTTAGGGGCAATCAGGCCGGCAGGGGAGCAGTTAGGCGTCAATCAGGCTGGCAGGGGAATGGTTAGGGGTGATCAGGTTGGCAGGCAGAAGCAGTTAGGGGCAATCAGGCAGGCAGGCAGGCAAGCAGTTGGGAGCCAGCAGTTCTGGATTGTGAGAGGAATGTCCCAGATTGGAGAGGGTGCAGGCTGGGCTGAGGGACACACACACACCTCACCCCCACCCCTGTGCACAAATTTCGTGCACCAGGCCTCTCGTTTTAGATAATCAGTCATGAAGGAATGGTGCTAGCAATGCTTCCCATTGGTGGGATTTAAGAAACATTAGGTACACATTTCTACTTCACAGCAGAAAAATACTTTGGGAAAACAATAAACTATTCTGGTTCAAAATAATCATTTCTGTCTGAAAGAAAACTAAATCTATGACAGCTACTTGAAGCAGGCCATTCTTCTCAAGAGGATATTTTTATAATACAATACATGAAATTATTTTTTTTTTAATTTTTCATTGATTTTAGAGAAAGGAAGGAAGGGGGAGAGAGACAGAGACAGAGAAACTGATTTTTCTGTTCCACTTACTAGTATTTATGCATTCATTTATTGATTCTTATATGTGCCCTGACCAGGGATGGAACCTGCAACCTTGACTTACCACAATGATGCTCTAACCAATTGAGGGACCAGACCAGGGCTTATAAATAAAACTATTCTTAAATGAACTGTCCACCAACAGGAGAAAATTAGCCATTTGCATTAAAAGCAGCCTATCTTTGTCAGGCCTTTCCAAAGCAAACAAGTTAGCAGTGGATTGGGGAACTCTGAATCCAGGAGCTTCAGCAGCAGTTGTCCAAAGTGAAGGTTTGTGCGTGGAAGGCAGGAACAAAATGAGTACAAACATTTTATAACCCAGAACCTTTCGAGATGACCACCACCGGCTACAATGATCTGTCACCTGGGTTACGCCCCAGCTTTATATCCAGAACCTTTATAAATGGGACACTTTGAAAAATAACAAGGAGGACAAGCAATTTTTGGAAAAGTGCGAAATGTTCACAATATGTTAAGTGGAAAAAGCATGAGATCTCGATTTTAAAAAACAAACAAAAACAAAATGCATCTGCATTGCCATCTGCAATACGCTCCGGTGCCATGTTAGCAGGTGCGCTGCCAGAGCGAATCTGGGACCAGCAGTCCTGCCAGGGCTGTGCTGACATTCCTCCCGGGTGGGAACAGTCCCGGGTGGGGACAGTCCCCAGGAGGACTGGCACTAAGGAGGGCATCTGTGACAAAGCTGAATCTAACATTATTCAACCTGGCATTTACCAAACACATTTTTTTCCCAGGAACACCTACAAACATTCTTACTACCTCCCCTTGGAAACAATCTGTTGACCACAATGACCAATGGCTTAATGAACACAGGTGGATACAGAGAAAATGATACTGAAATAGCAACAGCGGTGGTCTGCACATCATGGAATTTAAAATTATAATAACAAATCACATTTATTACTTTCATCATTTGGGGGGGAAATGCCATGCTTTGGGATGATGGAAGTGCCACGCTGTCCCACTGTCTTTATTTCAAACCATTCATCGATGAAAAGTACATTCGGTACTTTAAATGCCAATATACTAATTTGGAGAAAAGTAGAAAGATTTGGCAGTCTGTAGACTGCCACGTGTAGGCTAGCTACAAAAGAGATGTGGTCAGCTTAAATACCATTCTCAGATTTCTGGTGTCCTATGAAAATAAATGAAACCAGGAGTCCAGCCCTGGCAGACGATGAAGAACCTCTCTGCCTCTCTAATTTCCTGTTTATACTCTCAGATGCCAACCATTACTTGCAGGCTTTTCGAGAAATTTTAAATATGTAGAGTTAGTCTAAATAATGTCCAGTCTCTTTATCCCCCCCCACATACAAAATACTGTGCAAACAGAGGAGAAATCATAGTTTGAGGGACATTTCTATGTCTGAAACAGCAATGCCTATATCAATGGGAAGATGTTTAAATCCCATGTTTTAAAGAACCAAGTTTTACTGAAATAAATGCTCATCAGTATACATGTTCTTCTCAATCAAATATATATATATATTTTACATACCTTCAACTGTAATCTGTACTTCAAAATAAATAAAAAAACTATTGCAAACAAAATAGTTGAAAGTAGCCTTGATGCTGCATTCATTTTCTTTCTTTCTTTTTTTTTTCCTTTGTATTGAATTTATTGGGGTGACAATTGCTAACAAAATTGTACAGGTTTCAGGTGCACAATTCTACAACACATCATCTGTATACTCTATGCTAGGTTTCAAATGTTGTACAAATTAACACACTGCAAAAATAGTTGAGTGCTGTAAAATATCCATTTATTAACAACAGAAAAGCTGCTAAGCTTCTCTGTGAAAACTTGTCCAAAAAACTTGAGAATACTGGATGCACAGAGCATAAAAGCTGGAAGAGGTGATCCTGCCCCTCCACACCCATCACTCACAACACTGACACCTCACTGGTTAAGTGGCCCACTGGTCACACTGTTGGTTAGGGTCACATAAAGCCAGGTGACAATTTCCAGAAGACCAAGGCTTTGGAGTCATAACTGGAAACTCCCTGAGCTACTTAAGACAATGACTGCAGTTCGGCCCTGGCAAGAACAAAGAGATAATATTTATGTGAGAATGAACTTACTCCATCTGTGCCTGGCACACAAAGCTTCCCCTTCACTGTATTAGGCTTGCACTTGAACTTGTTCTGCCTGTTTTCCAAATAACTCTTGGCTGATGCCAGAAAAAAACCTCCTGTTATTTTATCTGAACCCAGCTTTCATAATTTGATAAGCACTAGAATGCATGCATTGTGTGTGTGTCAGGGGAGCAGGGGGCTGGAGGGTCAAATGTTTATTAAATCAAGAAACAATCATTTTAACCCATTTTTAAAAAGTCATTTTATTTTCCATAATTATGCATTCAGACACCACATGAATTCCCTACAAGTGAAAATGGGAAGATTTTCTTTCCAACTACTATCAGTGGCTATCTACACTAATAAAAGACAAACATGCAAATTGACCGTACTTTCGCTATGCCTTAAGCCACGCCCACCAGCCAATTGGAGCGGCTATGTGCAAATTAACCCAAACAAGATGGCAGTTAATTTGCATATACCGGCTGGGAGCTAAGACTGAAGACAACATGGAAGCAAAGCGCTACAGAAGGGAGCAAAGTAGAGGCGGCGGAGACAGGAATGGAGCCAAGGCTGTGGAGGCGGGAGGCGGGAGGGGAAACCCAGCCGCAGCGGCTGGGAGCCTCAGCGGGTTTCGCTCCCTTCTCTGCTTTGCTCCAGCCGCAGGAAGACCTATTCTTGCAGGAAACTTCCTGCAACGGGCCTCTAGTATACTATAATTTTCATTGTTTATTGTTCTGTCTTCCCCACTAGAATGTAAGGGGTTACCTGAGTTTTTATCTTTTTTTTATTCACTTATGAAGCTCGAGCTCCTAAAACAGTTCCATGCCTGAGGTAGATATGTAACCAAGACTTGTTAAATGAGTGAACACTAGTACATGCACCTCTGTAGCCTACTCTTTTTTATTTGCAAAAGATCATGATCATTTTCATGTAAATAAATACACCTCTAACACAAAGGGACAGAGACAAGTTTGGCCATGAGTGGGAGAGAGCTGAAGCTGGGTAATGGTTGTATGGGGATTATTTTTTTAAAAATATATTTTATTGATTTTTTTACAGAGAGGAAGGGAGAGAGAGTTAGAAACATCGATGAGAGAGAAACATCGATCAGCCGCCTCCTGCACACCTCCCACTGAGGATGTGCCCGCAACTAAGGTACATGCCCTTGACCGGAATCGAACCTGGAACCTTTCAGTCCACAGGCCGACACTCTATCCACTGAGCCAAACCAGTCTGGGCATGTATGGGAATTCTTTATACTGTTCTTCCTACTTCTGTGTATATTTGAATTTTCTATAATAAAAAATTTCTAATATACATTTTCTTAATTATTTGTAATAACTACATAGCCTTACTCTATCAGAACTAGTTAACCAATGCCATGCTGAAGGATACTTGGGTTCCATCTTTTTGTTTATTACAGATGGTGCTGGAATATTATATAACTATCTGACTATAACCTTAAAATAAATTACTAGAGAGAGAAGAGTTTGCACATTGAAAATCTCACACATACTGCCAATCTTCCCTTCAGAAATTCTGAACCAGAGTACTCTCCCATTAGTGCAGTGGTTCCCAACCTTTTTTTGGCCATGCCCCACCTAAGCATCTCTAAAATCCTGATATCCACCCTGTGACATATAATACTTATTATTTAAAAAGTGAACTCCTATTCACGTGGAAGAAGCCTAAAACGCCATTAACGTGGTCTAAACAAGCTTCCAAAGGAACATGGCATCCATGAAAGAGAAAATTAAAAGAACGGAAGGACAGTTGGAGTACTGAGGAAGAAGTCACTAAGAAATTGTTTAAAAAATAATAATAATGTGAAGTGATATGAAAAAAAATAGCAAATAAAGTTTCAAAACATATAATAGAGAACTGAAATGCATAGATATGTCACAATATATATTTACATACTGTATATGAAGCCCCTAGAACAGGGGTGGGCAAACGTTTTGACTCGAGGGCCACAATGGGTTCTTAAACTGGACCGGAGGGCCGGAACAAAAGCATGGATGGAGTGTTTGTGTGAACTAATATAAATTCAAAGTAAACACCATTACATAAAAGGGTACGGTCTTTTTTTTTTTTTTAGTTTTATTCATTTCAAACAGGCCGGATCCGGCCCACGGGTCGTAGTTTGCCCATGGCTGCCCTAGAACCATAAGAAATGCAAAAAATTCACTGTTAATAACTCATTCTTGAATTTCCCCCCTTAAAAATCAAATTGACCCCCTGAGGGGCATGTGCCCCACATTGGGAACCCCTGCATTAGTGAATTAAAGCCATGCTTCTCAGAGAGCGGCCCACAGTGACACTGACTGCACCTGTCCACTCTTGGGTCCCAATGGGGGAGGCTCGGACACTGAGAGCAAATGTAGAAACTTTTATGGGAATTCAACAGAGTGATTTTATATGTGATGATCACTTTACAGAAATACAGTTGAGATTTTATTTTGTATATTTTCTTTTTCTGGTTATTTGTTGTTACTGTATTTTACAATATATCAATCAAAACACAGACTAGGGAAAAACAGTCCTTCACCAGTTTGAGAACTATGTTATAGTACTCCCTTCCCCACACCACCACCAATTGTAGAGATTTGTTTTTGTTTTCTTTTCATCATTTTGGTTACTGAGCTATACCATTGTTGGTTTAATCTGCACTTTTTTTATTGATTTCAGAGAGGGAGGGAGAGGGAGAGATAGAAACGTCAATGATGAGAAAGAATCACTGATCGGCTGCCTCCTGCACGCCCCTACTGGGGATGGAGCCCGGGCACATGCCCTGAACAGGAATCCAACTGTGACCTCCTGGTTCATAAGCCGACTCAACCACTTAGCCACTTCAGCTGGGCTAATCTGCACGTTTGATTGTTGGTAGGATTGCACATACTTTTAAAATGTTTGCTAGCCCCATTTTTATTATTTTATGAGTTACCTATTTATATTTTCTCCCATAATTCTATTAAGATGTTCATGTTGTTGATAAAACTATAAGAGGTACTTGTAAAACCTCTTTGTACATTAGGAATATCAGCCCTTTGTTTGTCATATGTTATGCAAATATTTCCCCAGAATAATGTCCTTTAAATAAGTTCATATATGGCATTCCACTTCACTAAAATAAAATAATAAAAGGTTTAAAATGACTTGTGTAGTTTAAAATTTTTAATTCTTGCCTTCATGATTTCGACTTAGCGATGCCTTTCCCACCACATGATTGTAAAATATCCATCCATATATTTTACTCATACTTTTATAGCTTACCTTGTTACATTTACAATTTTTATCCCCTAGAATTATTTTTGTATGAGGTGTTTGGTATGGATTCTGCTTTATTTTTCCAGATGACTAGGCAGATGTCCCAACACCTTTTACTGAATAATTCATCTTTTTCCTTCCAATTTGAAATGCCAACCTTATCACATACTAAATTACCTTACATACTTATCTAAGAATAGACTCTCTATATTTTATTCATTGATGTATTCTTGTGCCATTACAACTTTTCAATCATCACTGACATATTATTCTTTGATATTTGCAATGTCAAGTACCTGAGATAAATATTTCTTATAATTCTGGTTTTATAGGTTCATTCTTCCAGATGGACTTCAGAATCATGTTGGCAAGTTCCCCGGTTTGATAGGGATTGTATTGTGTTTGTAGTTTAACTGAGCAAAACTGATATTTTTGTATTACGTTCCAAAAACAGAGTATTGCTCTCCACAAAGTTGCAACTTATTTTATGCCCTATGATTAAATTGTATAGCTTTCCTCACTTAGTTCCTACACATGCCTAGGTAAGATATCCCCATCTTTTGTACAGCTGTCTATCATTATTACAAGTAAAATCTCTTTTTAATAATATTTTCTGACATTAATGTTGGTAGTTAAGCCATTGTGTAGTTTTACTTATTTATTTTATAGCTAAACAGCAATATCAGTCAACAACCAGTTTTCAGGTGAGTGTAAACATACTTTGTTAATTCCATTCATATTCTCAAAGCAAGCAGTTGTTTCATGTATTTCAAAATATTACTGCATTTAAAGATTAATCCTATATAATAAATGCCTAATATGCTAAGTGTCCGGTTCTCTGGCCAGCTGTTCAACCAATCAAAGTGTATATGTTAATGATATGTTAAGGCCACTCAACCACTCACTATGACATGCACTGACCACTAGGGGGCAGATGCTCTGACCGGTAGGTTAGCTTGCTGCTGGGGTCCGATCAGGACTGAGATGGACCAGACACACCCTGGAGCCCTCCCACAGTCCCTCCCTGGCTGGCCAACCTCCCATGTCCCTTCCCTCCCAGGCCCCAGTTGTGTACCAGCAGGGTCCCTCGGCCTCGCCTATGCCCTCTCACAATCCGAGACCCCTCAGGGGATGTCGCAGAGCCAGTTTCAGCCAGACAGTGGAACGACTGGTCACTATGATGCACACTGACAATCAGGGGGCAGACACTCAATGCAGGAGCTGCCCCTGGTGGTCAGTGCACTCCCACAGGGGGAGTGCTGCTCAGCCAGAAGCTGGGCTCACGGCTGGCGAGCACAGCAGCGGTGGCAGGAGCCTCTCCTGCCTCCACAGCAGCTCTAGGGATATCCTCATGGGCAGCTTAGGCCCATGAGGAGCAGGCCTAAGCCATGGGTTGGACATCCCCTGAGGGCTCTCGGACAGCGAGAGGGTGCAGGCCGGACTGAGGGACTCCCTGAGTGCACAAATTTTGTGCACCGGGTCTCTAGTATTAAATAAAAAGATGGACTCCCTTCAAGGGACATAAACTCTACTAGAGTATATAAAACACATACACATGCATATATTATTATGTAAGAGAGAACCTGGGAGGTCTTTAAAAGGGATAAGAGTTAAAATTTACCATAAGAGAAAACAGAGAGCATTTTACAAAAGGTTAGAAGTCTTCATGAGAAGGTAGTATTTACTTTGAGCACAGAATGGCAGAATATGAAAAGATTACAGTCATAAGATTCTACGAAGAGAGGGAAAAAATAACAACATATGATCAAAGGCAAAAGGAGGAAAAGCCCCAAGTTTGGTTGGAGCACAGGGAATGCTAAAAAAGGATTAGAATAAACATAAATCGATCATTCTGGAGCAAAATGAACTTGCTTCCTTTTTGGTAGAAAATGGGGAACAATGGGAGCTATGCTTTAGGGAGGCGAATCAGGGCACAGTTACTCTTGTAACTCAGCAACCGTGCTATAAGGAAGCCCAAGCAATCTGTGCACAGCCCACCTGGAGGTAAACTGAGGTTCCTGGCCCTTAGATCTCAGCTGACAGCTGAGAAGTGAACCTGTGGTATGCCGTCAAGACACTCTGGCTGATGCCACAAGGAGCAAAGACAAGCCTCTCTGCTCTACCTGCCCTCACTGCAGATTCAAGACTACTGTGGTTTTGAGCACTCAGACTTGGAGTGGTGCGTTGCATAGCAATAGTTACTAGGACAGAGACCAATTTAGAGACTCTCACAATAGTTCAGATCAATAGGATCAAGAAACAACCTGAAAAGCAGCTGTGAGAATGGGGAAGAAGGGTTAGATAGTTTGAAGATACAATCATTAGGAAGATTGCAGTCTAAAATGTAAATTTTAATTTAGTCCCTTAGTTATTTCTGTAAGAATTAACTAGATAGAAATGATTATTTACTAATATTTGGAATTGCACATTGTGGCAGATTAGAATATTTCAAAGCCAACAGTTCTTCCCTCTCGCTACCCACCCCACACCTCTCACTTTCCTGCCACATTGCTATCAAGCTTGAACATTTGATTTGCTTTATCAATGGTATGTGAGTTGAAATGATGGTGGGTCTGCTCCAAGTAAAGGCCTTAAGAGGCACTAAAGGTTTCTGGTTGGTCTTTACACTTCTGCCATCGCAGAAGAATATGCCCCATGCAAATATCAGGAGAGAGACAGACATAGGGAGCAACCCTGACCCCAGCCCACAGCTGGGAGCCAAGCCCAGTGGAACACAGCCAAGGTAAATCAAATCCTAGCTAACCTCCAGACACACAAAGGAGAAATACCTATGATTATCTACACTAATAAAAGAGAAAAATGGTAATTGGCGTACGACCGCTACCCTTCCCATTGGCTAATCAGCATATCCTTAGGCAAATTAACTGTCAGCCAAGATGGCGGCCGGCAGCCAGGCAGCTGGAAGCGAACATGAGGCTTGCTTGCTCCAGTGACTGCAGACTCCAACGGCCTCTGAGCTGGCAGTTTGAAACATTCTAACAAATATAGAAGGCCGGGATCTCAGAGCTGAAGTTATACATTGTTTCGATTATAAAACGGCAAACAAACCAGCAGCGGAAGCCTCAGAGCTAGAGCCAGAGCTAAAGCTGGCCCAGAAGAAAAAAAGAAAAGAAAAAAAGGAGTGGTTGGGAGCTTCAGTCAGCCTGAAAGCAGTCAAAACCGCCAGCCTGAAAGCAGCCCTCAGCCCCTCACCCAGACTGGCCAGGCACCCCAGTGGGGACCCCCACCCTGATCCAGGACACCCTTCAGGGCAAACCAGCCGGCCCCCAGGCCTCTATCCTATATAGTAAAAGGGTAATATGCCTCCCAGCACCGGGATCAGCGGAGCCGCGAGGCCTCCTGGCACCAGATCAGCATGACAGGGTGCAGCGCCCAAACCCCCTGATCACTCTGCGGCTCTGTGTATGACAGGGCGTGGCGTCCCAACTCCCTGATCAGCCCTGCTCGGTGTGTGACAGGGGGTGGCGCCCCACCACCCCCCCCACGGGCCCTGCTCTGTGTGTGACGGGGTAGAGCCATAACCTCCCCATCAGCCCTGCCCTGAGTATGACAGTGGCATCGCCCCAACCCCCTGATCGGCCCTGCTCTGTGGGTGATAGAGGGTGGCGCCCCAACCCCCTGATCCGCCCTGCTGTGTGTGTGACAGGGGGCGGTACCCTAACTCCCCTATCGGCCCTACTCTGTGAGTGGCAGGGGGGAGCTCCCCAACCCCCTGATGGACCTTGCTCTGTACGTGACGGGGGGGGGGGGGGGGGGGCACTGCCCCAACCCCCTGATTGGCCCTGCTCTGTGCATCACAGGGGGTGGCGCCGCAACCTCCCCATTGACCCTGCCTTGAGTGTGATAGGGGATGGTGCCCCAACCCCCCCATCAGCCCTATCCTGAGCATGACTGAGGGTGGCATCGCAACCTCCCAATCCGCCCTGCTCTGTGCATGACAGGGGGCGGCGCCCCAACTCCCCAATCAGCCCTGCTCTGAGCCCCACCAGGGGCTGCACCTAGGGATTGGGCCTGCCCTCTGCCACCCAGGAGCAGGCCTAAGCCAGCAAGTCATTATCTCCTGAGGGGTCCCAGACTGCGAGAGGGCACAGGCCGGGCTGAGGGACCCCCCCTTCCCCCCCGAGTGCACAAATTTTTGTGCACCGGGCCTCTAGTAAATGATATAAGTAATAAGCCATTGTAATAAATAAATTACTTCTTGTATGGCACTGGTTTGTTATTCAGAAAACATTATATCTGACAAATATATTTACTAATATTTGGGAACTGCCCACCAGCTCATCACAAATGTAAATGATCATAATCCCAATTATCAAAACTTTGAGATGCCTCTCATTTAGAGAAACACAGTATAGATAGATACATACACTGGTATTTTAAATGCTTGCATTTGATCAATTAGGTCAGGGGTGGGCAAAACTTTTGGACTAGAGGGCCACAATGGGTTCTTAAACTGGACCAGAGGGCCGGAACCAAAGCATGGATGGAGTGTTTGTATGAACTAATGTAAATTCAAAGTAAACATCATTACATAAAAGGGTATGGTCTTTTTTTTTTTTTTTTAGTTTTATTCATTTCAAACGGGCCGGATCCGGCCCGCGGGCCGTAGTTTGCCCACGGCTGAATTAGGTGATGTGGGTTTCTGCAGATAGAACCAAAAGAGAATGTTTTAATATATGATGCAGCTTTTTTCTCATCCTTGACTTCTTACTACAACCACACTCAGTGGATGGGGATTCTCTGGTACAAAGTAGTACATGTGACCAATTAGAGACACTAAAGACAAGGTGTAGGGATTCAGCATACAGCAGCTGTTCTCAAAGAATGGTCCCAAGACCACTTCAGGGGCACCATAATTTCACAATGACACTAAGGCAAATGAACACTTGTCTTTTTAACTTATTCTTTCCCAAGTTGGAGCTCTTCAGAGGCCTCATCATTTTTGATCTCTCAATAGACTACAGAAGCAAATAGGAGAATCCAGACACCGTCTATTAAGTTGGAAATTAAAGAATTGCAAAAATATAGAACAGCACCACTCTCTTCACCAAACGTATTTTGAAAATACAGTAATTTTTCATTTAAAAATGTTTTTATATTAACATGCAATGGACTTATTAGTATTTAAAATTAATAAGCATTTTTAAATGCTCCATCTTCCTTTCTAATATGGCAAATATTTACGATATAGGCTACATACATGGAAGCTGTTCAGGACCCTGAATAATTTTTCAGAGTATAAAGGAGCCTGAGACCAAAAAGTTTGAGATATACTCTCTTTGATGGCATAGAGTACACGTCAATATGTTAAAATAAAAAAAGTACACTGGAAGAACAGACTTTAAAAAAGTGGAGGCAACAGGGGCGAAGTTGTGGGGTTCCTACAAGAACAAGTCCTCAACTTAAATATTATTACCTCATAATTTAGATAAAAGTGACAGTCATGTGGCTCCTTTGTGCAAACCTTTTACCTTGTTCATAATAATCTTCTTGAATAGTGCCTGGAAATGGTAGAGATATGGCAGGAGAGATTAAATCATCTGTCACAAGCTACACAGTGTGGACACTAAAAATGTATATTTTGCTTAAGTTGTTTCCTAGCACTTGAAAGATGCTCTTTCATTATTAAAGGGAAAAAATGGAGGTATACTAAGTCAACAGAAACAATCTTATTTTTTTTTAATAATTTTATTGATTTTTTACAGAGAGGAAGGGAGAGAGAGATAGAGAGCTAGAAACATCGATGAGAGAGAAACATCGATCAGCTGCCTCCTGCACATCTCCTACTGGAGATGTGTGCCCGCAACCCAGGTACATGCCCTTGACCGGAATCGAACCTGGGACCTTTCAGTCCGCAGGCCGATGCTCTATCCACTGAGCCAAACCGGTTTCGGCCAGAAACAATCTATTAACATAAATATTAATGTGCTTATTAAGTATTTTCCCACCACAGGACTCAAAACATTTCAAATATATGGCATACAAAAAACCTCTGTTAATAACCTCACAAGCATATAGAGGCTATTTCTACATTTTAAAAAAGGAAAATGTTATTAGTTAATACATAGTAAACAGAAACATTAAATCCCTAATACCTCACTCTGCCAAGCAATCATTTACACGTCATGCCCACCGCAAAGGGATCTCTGGACCTACGACATGGAGACTTTTGATGAGCATCACATGCTTTCTTCATAGCATCCTTTCCACCTTCACTGCCTATACAGCCTACATGAAACCCTTACACCTGGAAGTGAAAATTAGTCACTAAATTTGCATACTCCGAAACCACAATCTTCATTAAAAAGTCATTCAAAATGCTGAATCTCCATTTTACAAAATTGGCAAATTGTTTTTCTAATAAGACACCAAGCTCTCTTCTAATTCTTAGGTCTATCTGTAAGCAATACGGGGCAATATAGGGAAATATGTGTCCTAGCTTCTCCAATAGCTTCATCATAACTATGTTTAACACATGATACTGTGCAGTAGCTACTATGCAGAGGAAGATTCCAGATAATGAGCAACTAAAAAAAGAAAATGGTCAGCAAATAACTGAGAAGAAGAAATGGTAACATTTACATAGCTAAATGAGAGTGTATATAAGGCTAATATCAGCTTCTGTAACAAACAGATCCAAAAAAATGTATAAAGGCTCAACACATAGAAATGTATTTCTTCCTCTCATGCTCACATAATTTATACTTCTTCTTCTATTGTATAGAGTTATTAGTGGGAAAAACTGCACATATGATCATCAAATATCTTCTATGCAGAAACATGTAGGTAGGTTTTCCTGGTTAGTGAAGAGACCTTCTTCATGCAACAATTTAGACCCAGGTTTTTTCAATCCTGTCTCCTGATTATCCACTACACTTCACAATCACATGCATCTAACAAGAGGAACAAAAAAGATAGAGCATGGGGTTTAGGAGAGGTGTCCCAGATTTGACACAGATGGTCACACAGCTGCTGTGTGCACCACAGTAGGGAAGCAGTACACAGGAAGAACAGACAATATGCTTAAACACCATGTAAAACAATATGGCACAGTCTGCTTGTTCTAGAAAACAAACCAAACAGGCTGGTCAACCTAGCCGCTAAAAATCAGAAATGTGATTGTTCACAGGCAATGGTGTTGATTAGAATCTGAGCAGAAGAAACAACCTCTACCAAAACAAAAAACAAACAAACAAAAAAAACTTGTTTCATCACTAAGCCAAATTGGGATGTCTGTAATTCTGAGATATGCGGGGGTTTTTTATTAAAGGTTAATGAAAGGATTTATTTCCTTAAAAGAATGTCAGGATGTCTTACTTGTGTTATGACTAATTTCGTGAATAACTGATATCTGCTTCTCTTGATGGTCTTTAATTATGCTGTCATTATTACTCCATGTAGAGAAAAATGTTAGTTGGAATAGGTGAAGCTACTCTGGGCTCCTAACATATGCAGAAAAGCTGTTTTCCTTAGCATTTCTCCTTTCTTCTCAACAGTCGGCTCTGTTACACCTACCACCAAAGTCACTGGCCCTGATCACCACAACTAGCTCTGCACACGGCCACCAGTGCTGCTGCGTGCACCAGACAGGCAGAATTCTAAGCCATCAATCACTCCAGAGGGACAATTCCAGATTTGGCAGTCCTTAAGTCCTGTGCTCCTGCTAGCTGGCAGAAGTCAGGAAAAACACAAAAGTGGGTATTTCTGTTTCAGCAATTAAAAGAAACAAGGGCACTCTCACCCACCCAGTTTCATACAATGATGGGTTTCCCCCAATTTGGGAAAAATACTCAGATGCTGGGCAACCTAATTGGTGACAAATGTCTACTGCAGACATGACAAAATGTTAACCTCCTGATTCTTGGGTTGATGCTCAACCACTGAGCCACACCAGCCAGGCTATGATGACCCATTTTTCTAAAATATATTTTATTGATTTTTTACAGAGAGAAAGGGAGAGAGATAGAGAGTTAGAAACATCGATGAGAGAGAAACATCGATCAGCTGCCTCCTGCACATCTCCTATTGGGGATGTGCCCGCAACCCAGGTACATGCTCTTGACCAGAATCGAACCTGGGACCTTTCAGTCCGCAGGCCGATGCTCTATCCACTGAGCCAAACCGGTTTCGGCTGTCCCATTTTTAATGGCAAACGAATTAATAACCTTTTCCAAGTTGTGCTTTAACTGCTGTTAAGAAAATACATTATGTCAAGAAGCTCCTCTTAATTCAGTAACATTTTATATTCATGTACATTTCTTCAGAACAGCAGCAGCTACAGATAATTGTCAAATAGTCATATACATACACATGGAACGTGAACCATCCTTGGTACTACCATGGGCTCCAAGAGCTCTTACAATATCCCACAGTCTCCTGGGCTCTGTGGCCCACACAGGTTAGGAGCTGTCTTTTAAATACCATGTCTCTAGCCGAAACCGGTTTGGCTCAGTGGATAGAGCGTAAGCCTGTGGACTGAAAGGTCCCAGGTTCGATTCCGGTCAAGGGCATGTACCTTGGTTGCAGGCACATCCCCAGTGGGGAGTGTGCAGGAGGCGGCTGATCGATGTTTCTCTCTCATCGATATTTCTAGCTCTCTATCTCTCTCCCTTCCTCTCTGTAAAAAATCAATAAAATATATTTTAAAAAATAAATAAATAAATACCGTGTCTCTAAATGTCCATCCGATATGTGACAATATGTTACAGAGATGTGGGTCATTGTTCACAAGAGAGTCTTTAGATTAGAGTTAAAGAAATGAGAAAAAGCATCTTTCATAATGTTTGAAGTCAAATTTTTCAATGTATATCTGGCAGCAGATGGACAATAATTACTTATGCTGCAGCTAAGCCCAGTTATCATTTTAGATTCAAAGATCAAGGTCTAACTATTTGTATTTCCCAAAACTCTTATGTTCACCAAGTCCTTTCCTATCATCATTTCATCAAAAAGTATCCTCACTCTCTGCCTGTGATTAACTCATGTGTCTCTGTATCATCTTTGAAGCCAATATCTGAAGAAATAATTTGAGGAAAAAATATATAACAAGCCTTTACTTAGTCACTTTGCAGTAATTTCCCTGTAATTCATCTATCTCCATACAACAGATTTTTTCAAGTCCATTTCTGAAACAGATTAGCAGTTTGATGTCTCTATTTTCAAATACACTCTTGTAGTACTAAAGTCCAAACGCTGAGTTTACTGGTGTTTCAACCTATCTTAGGTAGGTCAGATATTCCACCTTAGCTTAACCCGCTCTATTTCCAATTCAGAGATTAGAAAGCATGTGTGTTCTTCATGCTAGATTCCCAATGATCTAGTCTAATTCTACTTTTTTACCATCAAGAGGTAGGTGAAGTTTATTAGTAATATATGGGTAGCTAGCTTGGGAGCTATGTCAGAGGGAAGAACTGATCTATTCCTAGGCTGGATGTGCACTTGAGCTGGACAAGGTCACTGACAGCTGGAGATGAACAGTCACTTTTGTGATGCTGACAGAAGAATAAAGAAAGACCCCATCACCATCACATTATAAAATGGGGAAGAAATGTTTCTACACCATAAATTCTCTGCCCAGAAATAGTCTAAGAGCTCAAATCTTACAACCTGAGAGGAGACCAAAGGGAAACATTGGAGGCTGGTGACACAAGGTCACATTTGACCTCTGTGATCTTGGAACATCACAGAATCTCAGAGGAGATCCTGTGGCACTCGTGACCAGAACTTCCCTGACTGTGTAGGCCCTGCTCTGGTCACGATGCTGTCATCAGAATCAAGATCCCCAAGCACACCTTTCAGAGTAAAATTTATTAGATGAAAATACAACAACTGCTGGGCTCGGAGCTCCCATGAAATTTAGAAACATCTTAAAGAGCCCAGATAGATTACAAAACATGCCATAAACCGAAGAATGCTCATAACTTTGTTACAGCTAATAAAGTATCAAGCAAATCACAATTCACACTATGAAAACAAATCTCACAGAAAGAAAAAAAAAAAAGGAAGATATGACAACTTTTACTGGCCAGACCATATTCTACTTCCCAACTCTGTGGGCTTCCTAGAATGATGTCACCCACTGGAAAAAAGAGGACCATATTTCATTGAGATAAGCTGAAATTAATCTATTTCAATAAAAAGAGTAGCTACTGAGAGACATCCACTTATTACACATCACATGTAGACTGCTGTGGACATCAAACACTCACTCACAAGAGTCATTCTTTAAAAAGCCTGGCAAATTCAATGCTGAATGTAGGAAGCTGAATATGAGATTTTAAATCAACCACAATGGCAGGCATTAGCAGCTAAAACTTGCTTCCAGATTAAAGGTCTGAGTTGCAATTTAATCAAGATAACACAATTTTTGAAAGTCACAAATTAATTTTAAAAAGCACATATGCCTACCTTTTTTAAGGAAGATCACATTTCAGGATTCCAGATCACAGAGAACCCGTCGTCTCCTGTGGGGGGAAAAAGAAGAAAGGCTATCTACTAATAATAGAGTCGCAAAGGCGAACTTTAAAGACCTGCCAAAATTTCCTCATGTCATGGTTTCATGTACAATATTAAATAATGGAAAACTTTCAAGTCAGAATTAACATATTTATTTCTATCTAAATGATATATTTTGAAGAGTTTTATTCCAATTATTTGATTTCTAAGGAGCAAATGGGTAAAAGCAAATGGAAAGGTATAAAAGTAAAAGAGGATTTTTCAAAACTAGCGTTGAAATATTTCCTTCACATCTATTCCAATGACTATACACAAATGTTTTGTTTTATTCCATGAAGTAAATGTATAAATGAAGAAATAAGTGTATAGAACTCCACTCCTATTTCTATTTCCCAGTGGAAAAATGACGTGAAGCAGTTGTAATAGACTGTGTAGGTAACAGAATTATAAGCTGATGTCTCCTGTTGAATTTTCTTTTATTGTCCAAGCTAACAAGCCACATATATGGGCTCTATTTTTCTTAGCTAAGACTTTTAGATCAAGAAAAATATATAAAGAAAAGTAAATCAAAATAGGATCTATCTGATTTTATTTTACTTTTATTATTTTCAATAAGTAATTGACATAAAACCTGCTAGTCACACACAAACACTAAATGCAATTTTTCTATTCAAAATTATGTGTTGGTATAGATTAAAATATCCTAATATTTTAATTTTATATACTCAAGCCCAAAGAAGGAAATAAATGATTTAGTTTTATACAAGTTAATCATCTACTATTATAAATCACTTCCATTAAATCTAATTAAAATGACCAATGGAATAATGTCCACAAGAATATAATCCTGACTCTGACCCTGGAATGCCAGGTTTCATGTGAAAATTAATTTAACTTCCAATGGAGATAATGGTGTGTAAATTCAGAAACAATGGCCAGATTTCTGACCCCAAAAAACTCCAAGGACTTGAAATGACTACCAGTGCATAAATTCAAGGAATGTAGACACACACACGTCAAAAGGAGACTCCTAGATTAGCTGGTGGTTGCTTTAGTTGCCACCTTCTTTTCAGACAATAAAGACCCTTGGTAAACTCTAAGATATTCTCCAAAAACCTTACTGAAAGGAATGTGAATCCTGCACCCACATCCATACCTGCATATAGCCAAGGTTGAGTACAACCCTTCCTGGCCACATTTAGTTCCAGAACCTCTTTCTTTTGAAGCAACACCAATTCTCCACGTGGACTCCCCCAAGCAAGCCAGTATCTGGAGCCATTTTTTCTCCTGCTTTTCTTCACTTGAGCTATTAGCCAGCTTTGCTTGGGCTCTCACTGCCAATACAGTACAGTTAGGGTCAGTAATAGCTGTCTATTCTATTTCTGAAATTTCAGGGGCAGGTCAACTCTGCTAACAAAAGAAAGGCAAGAGAGACTGATGACTGATATTGAAACATTGGTCAACAGTCACACATGGAGCCAAATCATAATCAATGGCATAGCAACAACTGGAATAGAGCTTAAAGCTCACAGATTTTCAGTTCATAAACGGGCCATCCATAAATAATAAAGCTAGGATTTGCTTCAAAACAATGCAGTTGGGGTTGTTGATGGGTAACAGATGAAACAAAGTGCCCATGGTTTTGTTATAGTTTAATGATGGCTATGTGATGGCTTAGTAATGCTATCTGAAGGTTTAATGATGGATATATAAAGGCTCACTGTAATATTCACTATACTTTTGTTATATTTAAAATTTTCCAGAAAGTTAAAAGATGGTCATTAAGTACCACACGAGGAAAAATGAACAGCGAGCAGTTATGGTTTTATAAATGAAGTAATAATGGCCTTGAGGCTTCCTTCCAATATTTCACAAGCCAAATAAGAGGTATATATTTAACTGCAATAAAGCATTGTTTTATGTCAAGTATCTCTGCTTTGAATTAAGTGATATCAACATAAATATTGGTTATCTCATGCTTGTTGAATATTGTGGATAGTTAAATATGCCTTTGATTAATATAAGCAGGGAAATTGACAACCTATAATTAATATCAATGTGATCTATTTCATGAGCAAAAACTTTCTAAACAAGAGGTCTGTGAGGGGATCATTAAAAAATAGTCTTTCTTAGTGCAAAATTTGGGGTCACAGGTAAAAACTATCAGATTTACAACCCACTTGAGCTACCTGAGTCTTCTACTGCTGTGAAATAGCCAAAAGATGGGCACTTTATAGATGATACCACTAATCTGGCTAGAATTTGAAAGAGACTAGAAGAGATCACATGAGGCTAGAACTCAGCTTTCAAAACAAAGAAAAGTCACACACAAAGTAAAATCATTCTCATAGCCTAGGAATTTGACTGATTGACCCACTACTGGAAATCTGACCTTGAACATGGTTTAAGGAAAGACCCTGGTGAATCTGTGCAAGCCTTCCTCGAAGTGAACCAGGGGCAAGACAAACTTGGGTTCCCTCTGAATAGAATATGCACAAGACTGCTGAATCCTAACATGAGATTTGATGATTACAAAAAAAAAAAAATGTAGTTGATGGTTTTCTGTTTTCTTTTTTAAGTTTTCCTGGCCTAAAACAATCTGTTTCCTTTCTAATAAAAAGAAAAAAAAACAATACCCAATTAGGAAAAGGGCATTTGTCTGACTTAATGGATAAGCACATAAAACCTGGGAAAGAGAGCATAATGGGAAAGCCAGAGCAACTCGGCCTTATGAAGCAGGCTTCCAAATTTATCTGCAAAAAGATCAAGGGTCAAAAAAGGGAATGTGTGGGTAATAATTATGAACGAGTTGCATGATGGAGGTCAGCTAAACAAAATTCACTTGTTTTCAATTTGAAAATCACAGTTCGAGCAATTTACTACATGAGCTAAAAGAAGCTTTCAGTAGCTAACATCCATACTCGTCCATGAATTTTTATTCATTCAGCCATATTTTGTGGTCTAGTTTTATTAAATTGGGAAAATGGTACATTATAAGGTATTAGGCATTTAATAAATATTTGTCAAATAAATGAATGAATGAGGTGGCAACTACTACTTACCAAATCATGAAATCTAAGGCTACTAGAAATGATAAAAATAAAATTCCCAGATAAGCAGTCATGACTATTTGTCTAACTACTATTCATAGTCTTGGTTTTCTTCTGGGTAGCAATATATCAGGTTAAAATGGTTAGTTCTCCAGACTCCCTTGCAGCTAGGATGGCCATGTGATGCAAGAGAGAGATCCTTGAGATAGTTTATTCTCATACTATGAACATATCCCCTTTCCTCTTTCCTGAGAAGAGCTATTAGGAGGTGCAGAGTTATATCATAACCATGAGGACAGAAGACAAACAACAGAGGGAAAGGAAGAGGGAGCCTGGTTCTCTGGTGGCATCCCTGAGATGCTACACTTGCCCAAAATGTTTAGATCACTAAACTTGCATTTCATGTTAGTAGTGACAAGCTTCTGTGAGTGTAGGCTGCTGCTTTCCATAAATTCACAGCCAAAAATATTCTAACAAACAGCAGATATAATTTATCTCCCCCTCCCCCCGCCCTGTTCCCTGGCTGTGTTCTCAGAAACCACTGCTATTTCCACTAACTCTGATGCTCCACATAACTGTCCAATAACAGTTATGTAATCATCACTGACTTCATCAACAGTTTCCACTTGTCAAGAGGATGCCTCACACTAAAAGGCCAACCGCTTAAGGGAGAGCAGCTATCAGGAAAACCGTAAGAAACAACAAGCCACTCATCATTCCACCACTACACTCTCCTGTTAGGGACACAAAAGAAAATGATGACCAAAAAAAAGAGAGCAAAGCTATTCCACAGTGATTAAAAAACGAAGAATCTTCTAACCTAAGAGTTTTCAAAAACTGTATGACTCACAAAGAAAAGAAAATATTTAGAGGTATGGCTAAAATAAACATCAGAAATGAAACACCTCTAAGAAAACAAGAATAGACTGATACCTCTAAGGGCTGTCATGTTTCAGATGCACCTACTTTGTGGTAATACAGGGCCTCAGCAATGCACCTTCTGTGGAACTTAAAACTCCACAGTCATTGCCCTGGCTGGGTGGCTCAGTTGTCTGCAGTGTCATCCCACACACCAAAAGGTTGGAGGTTCAATACCCAGTCGAGCCATATAACGTAAGGCAACCAATAGGTGTTTCTCTCTCACACCCATGTTTCTTTCTCTCTCTCTCTCTCTCTCTCTCTCTCTCTCTCTCTCTCTCTCTCTCCCTTTCTCTCTTCCTTTCTCTCTTCCAAAAAAAATTAATAAAAACATACCTCTAGCAAAAATTAAAATAATAATAATTCTTAAATAATTATACAGTCATTTCTCTCGTATATGAACTCTCTTGATAGAATATAAACTTCCAGAGCTGATGAAATCTGGCATGTAATAAGTACTGACAAATGCTGAATAAATGAACACATGAGCAAAACATACAGATTACTTTTCCAAGAGACTTGATGAAAAGTATTCAATCCTCAAAAAAAAAAAAAAAAAATCTGGGAGCATCCTTTCTGAAAATATCATGAGATGTATGAACTGTTCAACTGACCTACTATGACATATTTAGTTGACAACTGTCTATAGAAAGAAAAGACCTACACTAATGAAGTGGCTATCATAAGCCAGCTGATGTGTTAGGCACTTTACACCTAGTATTTAATTAATCTTCACAACTAGGGTCTCCCTTACAGATGAGGACAAGTTCAGAGGGCGCTAAGGACCTCACCAAAGGTCATATATCTAGTAAAAGGCAGGCACAATATTGAAACCCAGGAAGGTCAGCTCTCAATTTTCTACTTTACCATGCTGCTTCCTCACTTTGGTCTTTACTCAAATATTGCTTGTAAGTTGTACGTGTACATTATCTGAAAAACACTCACTAGAACCTTCATATTATGGATGCAAAAGTATCTGCAGAGTCAGGGTCCACTATAACATCAAGCACAATTACTGTTTGGCCATGTAAGAAACCAGATATTTTACATGATACAGATAGTGACCTTCTCTAGCTCATCTTACAGCTGTAAAATATGGCAAAGATTCTACATGCCTACAGCATGTAAAAAAAATTAAAAGCTACCAAGTATCTGTATGACTTAGAAATGATACAAAATAAACTTAAGAGCTTATAGTTCCAGTTTCTCTCAGAAATCAATAGCCCCCTCTCTGTGCATAGCACACACAAGCCCTGTGGCTTTCATGCCTTGCTTACGGAGTGGATGGCACTGTGGAATAGCTTTGCTCTCTGTTGTCTGTCTTGGAAATCGGTGGATGGGTTGGCTTACAAACAAAACCCACTGCTTCTATGCATAGGAGATAGCAGATATACTGAAGCAATTTAAAATAATAGACTCATTTGAACCAAAAGCGGAGGGGGGCGGAGGGAGGACTTACAAAGAAAAATAAAAACAAATGCATTTTGCAATAGAATCCTCACACTTTTCTATTGAATAAATAATACCTCTTTGAAGTTGGTGAAAAGCTTAGTGAAAATATTTATCCAGTAAACAATTTAATGAAATAAACAGCTATGACTCCAAAGAAATCTAATTTAACAACTTCATAAATTCTCATGGAGAAGAAATAGATTCACCACCTCCGAAACATTTGGCTATTATTTGTATGCAATATGTGCAGTCTTTAATGTACTTGCAAAGATGGAAACGTTAGCCTCAGGTTTTTAGCCTAAACATGAGCCTCTTTGCTCTGCGATTTCAGGTTAACTTGACCAGCGAATTTTAAACAATACTGAAAATGTGTTAGAAGCCAAACTGATTTGGGGAGAGCTATGTGATAAAGCATGTTTCCATTTTTTCTCGCTTTCTATTAGTTATCTTTTATTTTTAAATTTCCCATACATAAATCTTTGGTGGGAAATACCATGATTTAGTATAAAGACATTAAGTATTTTCCCATAATATGGCTGAATTATCTCTAAGGAAATAAACACATTCTTCTTTTTTTTTTTAACTAACCCATTTCAATACTTTCCCATGATACAGGAGAAAAATAGTATTCTCAATTATATCACACCATAGCACTCACAGTTATTCTTCTCTAAAGTTATTTTTCAAAGTGTTCGCTCTTCACCTAAGGTTAATGATTTTAAAAGATGGCTTCATAATGAAAGAAACAGAATAAAGATAGTTTTACAAAGACAGTACCTGATAATAATTAAAGTAGAACTCTATACAAAACTTTTCCTTTTAAAATCTATGGCTCCAAGCTCCAAGCTTTCTAGCCTTAGGACTCCTTCTTTAAGCTTACCTTGCTTAAAGTATGCCCCCCAAAACAGGCCAAATGCATTTACATCCCCCCTTGCATTTGACTCCTCAATTAGAAAGACACTATCCCATTGAGAAAATAAAATACTGAGGTCCACATGAAATTATCTGCCATAGGCAGTTCCAGGGCTAGAACTAAAAACAGGCTTAAGTGTTTAAATACCTCTTTTCTTATGCAATAGCTCACTTTCCTTATTTCTCTTTCTGCATTTTAAAGTAATTCTTAACAACTGACTAAGGCTCAAAAAAATTACACAAAAATCTACTCTACAAATAAAGTTATATTTAGCAGATTTCTGATTATACTGGACACAATCTTGGTACAGCTTCCTACATAAAAAGGCTAGCCATGAAAGGGAATTCTTCTTAGTCTTTAACAGAAAAATAAGGGAGCTGATTAAATATAGATCAAAGGAAGTTCTGCCATGAAAAAAATAGACAATTTTTTATAACTCATAGAAATAAATGTAACAATAAACAAAAAGCAATCTGGTGTTTTTCATTCTGGCCTGTAATGTTATCTATTTGTGATTAGACTAATAGTACTTTTGCTGCTTTCTTTGTGCTTTTCAGATATTCCCCAATATTTTTAGCATGATCATGTATTACTTTTATAAACTCCAAAGTTATTTTTTAAATCTTAGACATTACTGAGATATAAGCGCCTTTTTATTCACATAAATCACTATTGTGTAGTAAATAATACATGTTAATATATTTTGAAAATTACTGATAAATAACTTTAGTCAAAATTAATTTTGCAACATTGAAATGACTTCTTATAGTACAAAATACCGGCTCTTCCACAAAATACTGACTTCTGCACGTGGGCCATGAAGTTTCAATCATACTTTACATACGCGCCCGCACACGGTATTTTGTGGAAGAGCCACACTGAAGGGGCCAAAGAGCCGCATGTGGCTCGCGAGCCGAGGTTTGCCGACCACGGTCTTATACTATCACCTATTGATTCTAATACAAAAATCATTAAATGTTTTAAGGTTATTTTCTACTTTAAAATAAACTAACTAGTAAACTGATAGATACATTTTATATTCATTTGTATCTGCTCCAAAAGTTAGGAAAAGTTCATGTTTCTTGTTCCAAACCATCCTCCTTTATCTGTGCTATTTATTCTTTGCCAACTCTTAAAATATGTTTGAGGTAACTCCATTATATGTCATTGTTTTCTCTGACAGTTATATCAGGACTATAAACATATACTTATGTGTGTATATGTACATCATATAAACATATTCACATATACATATATACTTATATATACACATACTATATATAAAATTTATATATGATATGCACTCTTTAGAGATTCCCACCAGAGATAACTATCAACCCAGTTTCGGGTTTTATCCACCTTTGCCAACATGACCAACTTTCATTTCATTTTTTTCATTTAAGTGACCTATTGTTTAACCAAATTAAGTAAAGAATATTGTACATTAGAAACCTCAATTCTCTTATTATATTTGGTCATCCTTACTTTCCCCAGAGACCAATATCATGTAATCACCATAAGTTGATTCATTAAACATTTATTTTGTACTTAGTATTTCTCGTTACTGTGATGGGAGATTACAGTGTGGTAGTTCACAAGTTATAAATGTTGGTGAAAGTTTAACACTTTACTAGGCATCGTGCTATTGAGCCAATAATTGAAAGTTTCTCTTAAGTAGAAGGGGTAGTCTATTATTGTTTCAATTTTCCAGCTAAAGTCTCGGTGATAAAGACAATAGGAGATGAGTTCCTTTCACATGACCTCAGGACTTGCTACACATGGCCAACCCGTCCAGAGGTCACCTCTGCAGTCTATGTATGAGCAAAACTTGCATTGCAGAAGACGTTTCTTCAAAGAGAATTCTCAGGAGAAAAGACTGGTTTCCTTTCCTTCCCTATCAGCTCAGAACAACTGCCTAAAACAACCCTTCATACCTTGGGACTCTCTATAACCAGAGAGGCTGTTATTCTATTCCCTGGCTAGTTGCTAGTCTCCTGCAGAACCTCATAACCTGTTCAGTGGAGCATGTGCAAGGTTGGAACCCTCAAGTCTGTTGGATGCTGCCTGCAATAGTAGAGCAAGGCAACTGGGCCTCAGTAAACGTGGAAATGGGCTACACTTCAGTTTAATGGTGCTAATGTGAGTTTTCCTGGAGATCAAATGGACACCATGGAGGACAGTGAGGTTGTAGTGATCCTGAAAGGTCTCCACCCAAGTGGGCTGCCTGGACAGGGGCTTAGGGACACTCCGGTGATATACCACCAAAGGATAGGAGTTGAAGGTCATGAGTGGTTACCCAAGATTTGCACTGTATACATCCAATAATGGCATGGTGTCAATGACCCAGCATGGGATCACCAAAGAACCCATCAGGGTGTGTATGAAAAAGAACTGCCCATGAAACATGCCCACCAGCTGAGCACAGCAGCCTTGACCTCTTTTATGCCCCTGCTGATTCTGGAGAGGACAGAGATGCTGGGTATAAGGAGGAGCAGAGAGAAGAGTTAAACTAGAAATGAACTGATCACCAAGCCAGGGGTCAGGCCAGAGAATGGAAAAGAGGAGAACCTATAAACTGGACAGGAAAATTAAACTGGTACTTATACTATACCAGTTTTCCTAGTATTTGAAAATTAGATTGTTTCAGTACTTCAAAAATGACTCAAAAACTATGGGATCTGCCAAAAATATCATCCGAAGCAAAAGTAGGAGAAGAATCAAGCTATTTTCTGTTGTGTCTTACTAAAGGTGACTCTTTCAACAAACTAGTTACACTAATAAGTATCCAACCCATACAAGATTATTTTTGTACAGTTAAATCAGAAAAAAAACTGAGAAGATATAGCAAATCAAAATGATAACTTGATATACCTGCTAAAACTTTAACTTCTGCTAAAACTTAAGGTATAATAATAATAATAGTTTTTTTTTAATATATTTTATTGATTTTTTACAGAGAGGAAGGGAGAGAGATAGAGAGTTAGAAACATCAATGAGAGAGAAACATCGATCAGCTGCCTCCTGCACATCTCCTACTGGGGATGTGCCCGCAACCCAGGTACATGCCCTTGACCGGAATCGAACCTGGGACCTTTCAGTCCGCAGGCCGACGCTCCATCCACTGAGCCAAACCGGATTCGGCGATAATAATAGTTTTTTTAACCAAAGAACTTGTATGCATATATGCATAACCCATGGACACAGACAATAGGGTGGTGAAGGCTTGGGGTTGGGTGTGGGGGCAGGCTAGAAGGAGTCAATGGGGGGGAAAGGGGAGACATACATAATACTTTCAACAATAAAGATTTAAATAAAAATTTAAAAAATAATTTTAAAAAGCAAAATACACTACTCACACTCTACAAAGAGAAACACCTCAAATAGAAACACAAAAATAGGTTGGAAGAAAGGAAAAAGTCATACCACACATGCAAAAAATAGCTGAATTAATATAAGACAAATAGACTTCAACACAAGAAGTATTACTAGAGACAAAAAGGAACACTTCATGATGATAAAAGTGTAAAACTGAAAGAATTATACAAGCCTAAGCTCTTCACTTAAGAGATAATAAGCAAAACGAGACAGATGACTTGCTCAAGGACACTTTGTCAACTAAGAGAATCTCCAGCTACAAGTCTCTTCTCCCAATTCCCTTTTTCTTTTAATTTATCTTTATTGTTAAAAGTATTACAGATGTTCCCTTGTTTCCCCCATTGACACCCTTCACCCTGCTCCCACCCTCTCCCGAGGTCTTCGCCGCACTTAGCCTTTTTCATATAACCAGTGCCTCAAATCCGAGCTCATTCAACACAAAACAACCAGTCTACATGGTCAAAACCATAAACTTCCCAAATAAAAAGTACCTAGTGGGATGCCTGACCTTTACTGGGCACTTGAAAAATGTTGGTTTCCTTCCCAAGACATGTAAGAAAACTTTTAAAAGGTATTTTCCCTGTGTGGGGTCCTCAGGCATAAAGTATGTCCTTTTCAATCTAGATAAAATGAGTTTCTGATGATCACTTCTTCTTACACGTCAGCTTTGCCCAACTCTTTGCATGTTCATTTGTTCTGAGTAAAGCAGACAGGGTAAAAAATTTCAATGATAATTGAATTTATATCACCTCTTACTCTCCAAATAAGTCATGCAATGGACACCTTTCATAACATTCCTCCAAAAAAAAAGTATGAACATATCATTTTGTTCAAAGGAAAAGACACATTCCTCCAGATGTTGTGGTTATAATAATCAAAGAGTCACAGCCTCGGTAATGCAAGCCCAACCTTCAGTTTTGCTAAGGATTCTTCAGAAAGTGAACTCTTTCTTGTGGGTAAGTTTGTGCTATATAAAGCCAAATTCCTATATAAAATGTTGACATATCTTAACAATTTTCTGGAGCTTTTAAAAAATTTTTTTATTGATTTCAGAGAGGAAGGGAGAGGGAGAGAGAGATAGAATCATCAATGATGAGAAAGAATCACTGATCGGCTGCCTCCTGCATGCCCCACACTGGGGATCGAACCCTCCATCCAAGCATATGCCCTGACCAGGAATCGAACCATGGCCTCCTGGTTCATAGATCGACGCTCAACCACTGAGCCATGCCTGCCAGGCATTTTCTGGATTATTTTTATTACATTATTGGAATGTAATAGGAATAGGTACTTACAATCACACTGGGCTTTATGTTTTCAGAGTCTAGTCAATTCTCCTAAATTCAAAGTTATAGTCAAGGTCAATATATGCTCAACCCAGAAAAGTGGGTGTCAGAAAGGTAGATAGATGGCTTCTGTCCACCTCACATAACTACATGAAATTTAAGAGCAAGACAAAACTTGACAATGTTTAAAACAACGCACTGCTTAGCTACCAATTTTAGAAAGAGCAGAATACATACAAATCCAAATGGGCATATAGAAAACCATGAAATAAAGAAGTAAAAATAACATCATAAGATTAGTGTCCCAGTCTAACATATTCATTTCAGGACACATTCAAGCAACTACTCTTTGTTAGCTACTGTACAAATCTGATTTAAAAATTGAGAGTGTGTTCTAATTGCTTAAAAGAGCCAAATGGCTTAAATTTAGTTTATTCAAATAAATTCAAATGAATTCATGAGGTCATTGAAATTTCATGCATATACATAGAGGCATCTCATTGCTTTGACCCCAATTCTATGCTGTAACTATATCTTGTTCTGGGTAGAGTATTTTAAACAAAATATACAGTATCACATCTAAACTAGCAAATTCCTTTGTGCTTTTAGGAGATAGCACCATCCTGTTTAAAAAGCACCAAAACAAGCAAAATACTACAATGCACTTAATGAAAGTCCACAGAATTTATATTTCACACAAAAGAATATCAGAGATAAAAATCGCTAACTACCTAAAAACATATTAATATATTTCCTGAACTACTTAAAAGTTAAGTTAGAAGTTAAAAGTTAAGAAAAAATAACCAAAACCATTTTTATTTTGTTTTAACAGATTTACTCCAGGACTGAAATAGATAGCAGAGAAATTCAAAATGTACACATTACTTACCAAATTATAAATTAGATGGTGATTCAAGTTCATAATTAGGGAAATGATTTAAGCTCATTAACATGAAGTGTTTCAACTCCTCAAAGAGGGATGTAACTCACATAGGTGGGGAGAGAGGGAGAGAGGGAGAGAGGGAGAGAGGGAGAGAGGGAGAGAGGGAGAGAGGGAGAGAGGGAGAGAGGGAGAGAGGGAGAGAGGGAGAGGGGGAGAGAGGGAGAGACTTCTTTTCTGAAGATCTGTCACTCACTACCTGAGAGTTGGAAGCCCGGATTCACCAGCACTGTTTCCTTGCATCGTATTCCTTCTGCAATGCAATGGCTGCTTTCACCTCTGGGAGGAAATGGGAAGGAATTTCTCTTGAGATATTCTGGACCAGAAACCCTATTTAGAAGTGAGGTATGCCTTCCAGGTGATGTATGCCTGCACCTCCAAAACAAAGCTAGAAGAGCCTTGGTTTGGTAAAACGTGGAACAATTCTAGGTTTTTAAAAGGCACTGACTGCTCTGAATGGAGAAGTGGGTTCCTCCTGGTTCTCCAGCTTAATGTAAAACCAGTTGGTCTGCCATACTTATAAATTCAAGCTGAGAAAGCAAAACTTAACATGCGACAAAACGGATCAGAGAACCTGATTCAAGCAGAGTCACTTTCAGGAGAGGTATCAATACCCACATCATCCTCGCTTTTAAATTTCCTCCTTTCCCTCTGGTAGCCACACAAGAAATCTCTGCGTGTTACTTATGACAGATGGGAGAGGAACTTTAACCAGTTACTTTGAAATTCTTTCAAAGGGAATGAAAAATGGACAGAATGAGGCCAGACTTAAGACTCTCAGAGGACCTCATAGGTCCAAAAAGACCAAATAAAAGGGAATATTCTCTGACTGTATTTCTAACGTGCAATTGTGAAGTATTTTCTCATCAGCTACAATAACTAACCTATAATGGTTTTAGATGTTGTCTCGATTCAAATTTGAATAATGACATATCTGATAATTAACATACTTAGCCAGCACATTTTCAACACAAAGTTAAAGAAATTTGCTACATAAAAAATGATGCCAATTGTGAAGAAGGAACCTCTTAAACATGACTGACACTCCGAGCTTGGGGCGGACGGCACAATGAAGACTGTCAACGCCACTATTTTCATCAGATTCAACTGACATCAGGAATAAAATGCTCCCTCCTACCTCAGGAAGTAAAAGATGATCTTAAAAACAATATTCAGCAATATATATTCCTTCAATTAATTAATTATTCTCGTGCTTTCTCTCTTTGGCACTGATATATTCACACATCATTTTGAAAATGAAATGCTATAAGAAAATAGATACAAAGCATTTTTATGTTACCCAGAGTCCCACTTAATAAAATAATCTGATTTAAATGCTTTTTTGCTCTATAGATCTAGCCACGTTTGAAATAAGGAAATGTCTCTGAATCAGAGTGCTAACACACCGTAAGAAAAATAAGCATACCTTGAGTAAAATCGAACTCATAAAGAGAAAAAAACAGCATGGGAGTGTAACCACCAGGAATAAATGGTAAACTAATCTTTAGGAAAACATCTCCTCTGGTTCTAGTATACTAAAAAGTATCAGAATTTCTGTTAGCAAAAATAATGAATATAGAGTTTTCAAATTACTGATCATCTTTCCAAATTGATCGCTGTGCTACTTCCTGGTGACCAGTGTAAATAATCATGGAATACTTTTTTCCTCTGTAATAAGTCTGCAGATGGCTTCAATTTATTAAGCATGGCACATCTTCTGCTTATTCATCAGATTGCTTTCCTAATTTGCCCAGTCTGCAGAATTGTAATAATGACATTTAGCTATTCATTCATTTAAGACACATGCATTTAGTCTCTAATATGCACCAGATTCATCCCTTCCCTAAGAAAGTCATATGTGGCTAAAATTTGCCAATCCTTTTACAGGAGGACCGAGGTGGGAAACCCAATCTGGAGATGAAGTCAAGGAAGGCTTTGTGAAGAAGATGGCAGCTGTGCGAAGTCTGTAAAGGCCTGTAGGACTCAGCCAGCTGAAGAAGATTGAGTGCAAACTCAGCAAAGGCACTGTGGCCACAGACTTTATGTTCTTGGAATTGTAATATAGCTTAGTGTAGGTCAGTGATGGCGAACCTTTTGAGCTCGGCCTGTCAGCATTTTGAAAAACCCTAACTTAACTCTGGTGCCGTGTCACATATAGAAATTTGTGGATATTTGCAACCATAGTAAAACAAAGACTTATATTTTTGATATTTATTTTATATATTTAAATGCCATTTAACAAAGAAAAATCAACCAAAAAAATGAGTTTGCATGTCACCTCTGACACGCGTGTCATAGGTTTGCCATCACTGGTGTAGGTGATGCAGATAAAGGTATTAAAATTTCATTGTACAGGTCCAGCTGTGGGTGGCTTGTATTTGGCAAATTAGGGGAACTGAATTAAGTCTTGAAGCATTTTAGAAGTGATGCTATAATATGATCTCTTCTCTGCAAATTACTTTAGTTGAGTATAAAGAATGAAGTAAAGGGGCAAAGACATAAACTTATCAAATAGTTGTTTATTTGTCTATATCTTCTATAAACCCCTGAGGGCAAGAGCCCTCACTGGATCACTATTACAGTACCTTATACTCACTTAGTAACAAACAGAATACATGAATGATAGGATAAATGAGAAAGAAGCACAACAGGGAACTGATTGAAGGGTACTGGAGCAATCAAGGCATGAAACACAGAGAACATAAACTTGGACAGTGTCAGGCAACAGGAATGAAGAGGAGTGGACAGAAATGCAAGATACTAATGGATAAATGCAATAGATTGGCGGCCTGTTCCATGAAAATTTAGAACCCAAGATGAGACATAGATTTGGAGCAAAGTTGAGGACTTCCGTTTTGGACACAATGATTTGACCATACCCCATAGGACTTCAACATTAAGATCTCCAGCAGACAACTGGCTAGAACTGGAGCTCAGACAAAGGGTCAGGAATATAGAAGCATCAGCAAATAGGTGGTTGTACAAATGGTAGAAGTGGATGTGTTATCTCTTGCAGAAAGAGGCTGTAGAGTGAGAAAGTCAAGAACAATGTTGAGATCTCCAAAAAATACCATTTTAATGACTGGGTGGTGGACAGGAAGTTATGAAGCTCTTCTGCTAACATATGAGAATTGTATAGAATGTAGAATGAACAAGCTAGCTCTTACAATCAGGGACTTCAGGAGCCTAGAAGGTTAACAGCAAAAATGAATTAATCTAGTGCAATTCCTTCTAATTGGAGAAGAGATATGACTTCCCCAGAGCCACTGACTCAGGGAATTTGCACAGCAGCAGTTTGATAATAGCTAGGGTCTTGGTTTCTTAACACCATAAAATTTGAGGGTAAGAAGAGATGAACTCTGATATTACTTTTAGCACTAAGAGTTTATGATTCTAATCAAGTTTCATTGCTTGTTCATTCAGGACAAGTATACAAACCAAACAAAGCAGTCTTCACCTTTTCAAACAACAAGATGAAGAAAAAGAGAGAATAAATGAGCCTGAAATCTCAGAGTCTTACTGCCATGCTGAACAAATGGGGAAACACAGCTTGTTCGTTCCTACTCAGTGATGCTAATGATTCAGTTAAATTGACTTCTTTGAATGAAAATTACTGTTAATAACTTTAATTTCCTCCTAGTCTCACCCCCTAGGTACCTGACATTTTAAATAAAATATTTTCATAAAATATTAAAAGCAAAGGCATGATATCTTGGGTATCTCTACTCCTTGATGCAGGCTTTACTAATCCCTTCTGTCTATAACCTACACGTTTAGTTCTTCCAGAAATACATAAAGTATTTATGTGTTCTATGCAATTCCAAAGAAACACAATCCATTCCAAATAAACTAAAAAAAAAAAATTTCGGTTACTCTAAGACCCACCACAAATATTACTGATACCAGCCATGTGGCATTATAAAGCATTCCCAACTTCAGTTTAAATATAAGCATTTGTGGCTGCAGATTTTTTGTTTGTTTGTTTGCTTGTTTGTTTGTTTGTGTGGTTGTTGCTTTTTTGTCCACAAAACCAACCATAGGCTTTCCTCCCTGAATTGACCTCTCTCCCATGCACACCTTTCCTTCAGAATGGCAGTTGGGTAGATCCTGCCATTTGCCTCCCCAGACCTATTCACCATCCTTCTCCACCCCTCCTCCTCTGCCTTGCCCTCTGGCTTTTGTCTGGGTTCAACTAACGGAACTTATCAGCCAGAGGTTAGGGGACAAGAGGCGAGGGAGGTAGGCCTACTTATTCCCCTGTTGTGTCGCTGCAGAGCCATTACAGGTTGTGTTCCTCTGCTCTACAAAAGGACACAGCTCTCTGGGTCTGCCCTTCTTGCCTCCCCATGGCTGCTATGTCCCTGTTCAGCACTCATCCCAGTTGTGTTTCGTATACATGTCCACGCCTCCTAAAGGATCCCTTTATTAAGTCCTTCTCAAAGGACCTGGTTAACACATGCCATCTGCTCCCCAGCAGGGCCCTGAATGACACAGGGTTAGAGTGACCAGGTGGGGCCCTCCACTGTGGCTTTCAGAGATTTTCAAAGGAAGTCATCTGTAAAGAGTAGAACGCGAGAGCACTTCCATGAGCAAAACCTAGTATAGACTTTCTTGAATACGCAAGGTTTCCATGCCAAGAAAATATGACTGAATCCTACCATATTTCCACAATTCACAGTATGCTATAAAAATAAATATGCAGAAGGCATACAATCAGAATCTGAATATCATTGCCAAACCAAAATTTTTTCTTAAAAATGGATGTCTGGAGAAACAGATGAAAGAAGCAAATCAATCTTTGAAAACAGAAACAATATTTTACTTCCTGCTAGTTGTCCATATCAAGATTTGCTAGAGATGATTCCAAGTCTTTCAAGGGATGTTGCAAAGTTCTAAAAATAAACTAATAATTCATTTCATCTTATTGATAACAACTATAGCTATTAAAGTTGTCACTTCTGAGAATAGTTGGAAATGAGTGACCTAGATTTTCTGTATTTTCCTCTGTATCTCTCTAAATGAAAATACAGTGTAGTTTCCAATTTATATGGTCCTTTGTCTGTATAACATTTCTAAATCTCATGGAAATTAACTTCAGGTATCTATTAAAACTCAGTAAGACAACATTATCTCTGAACCTGCTAATTCTCTAAGTAGAAGGTAAAAGAGATTTTAAATAATTATTTGAAAGTCAAAAGCTATAAATATACCTGGATAGAATTTTTAGCAATGAAATTAACTTGAGTTTCCCAGGTCATTATCAACCTCTGTTGGCTATGCAGACTAAGCCTTAGTCCTTCAACCATATATTCAAGGGTACTTGTGACATATCCCGGGTGTGCGGGGCCTTCATTTTCACAGCTGACCAAATTGATTAGAATACAGATTTCCAACTTTGATTCTACAAGATCTCTCTTTGCTAAGCAGTTTTTAAATTAGCCTTTTAACTGGTAAATTCTTTTTGATTAAGTACTGTATTTTCAAAGAATTTGAAGGAGGTAGACTATTTCTAAAGTCACTTCCTGGTGTACTGTTTATAAGTGAAATCTGACTAAATCAGTGAAGCAATATATCAATGTGGGCATGCTTCAACTGGAGGATATGTTCATTATTTGAGGTTCAATGAGATAGAAATTTCATGGGGAACTTCTCTAAAGGCAATTTGGCAGTGGTCTCTCAAAATGTAAAAAGTGCATATACTTTTGACCAAACATTTCCATTTCTATGAATTAAGCTACAAGGAATTCTCACGTAGATGAACAAAGATCTATGTGCAAAAAATTTCAATCTTTCAGTTTGCAACACTGGAAACAGGGGAATGGTTGAATAAAGTACAGTGCATCAATACTACCAAATTTTATGTAATGTTAGAAAGAAAAAGATAAGAAGTATACTGACATGAGATCTCTATAACATAGACTTAAGCAGAGAAAGTAAGTTCCAGAAAAATGCATACAGTAGGATCCAGTTTATATAAGGGCTGTATATATACTTATATATGTAAATGCATAGAAAAAGAAGAGGGAAGAGGCGCTCTAAGCTGCTGCCAATGGTTATATCTGGGAATGGGTGTAGGTGGGAAAGAGCATTTTACATTTTGCTTCTGCATTTTTGCATTATCATTTCAACTTGAACATATTAATGTATCACATACATCAATTCATAAAGCAATTAAAATTTTAAATTAATAGAAATTCTAGGGGCCTTTGGTGATTTGTGCAGTGAGAGAAACCCATCCAAACCCCATCTGGCAAGGAATTTCACTCTTACTTGATCCAACGGGACCACTTATTTAAGAGCCAAAGGAAAGCGTGGCTGTTAAGTAACTGCACATTGACACTCTAAGCTGCAGAAACAGATCTACATTCTATATGGCCAAGACAAGTACAACAACTACAATATAGCAATGGGGACATTCCCTGACTGGTTAGACTTCAAATAAGTGACACAGGCAAGAGACCCTCCATGTCCCCATAAATGAAGTCCCCCATTCCTCCATGCTTAGGTGTTCCTATTTTAAATGGGCACCACAAAATAGAAGAGAAACCCAAGGTCTGTCCCCCTCCCCCGCCCTCAACTTTGTATATCTGCTAACATCTTAGAAAAATGAAGGAGGGGACAAACAGGCAGGAATGCAGCATCTGAAACTTATGTGCACTGGAAATAAATGGCCACAGCAACCTTTGTAAGAAATTAAATAGGAGGGAAAAATCGCATGGACAAAGAAGACACCGTGCTTACTTAAAGATGAAACCACTGACATTGTCTAGTACACAGTGTTTCAAGCACTTATAGTTGACAAAGGGTTCAAAGTAGGAGCTCACGAGCCAAAGGCGTTCCATAACCGTCTTTTGTTTGGCCGGCCACCCCATGGGCTGACACATTTGTTTTTATTTTAATTATTTCTAACCATTTTAAAAGAAGATCTCGCACTGACAATAAATAAATCATGTTCCTCTTGCAAATGTAGAGAGGGTGGCAACCCTGAGCCGCATGCCCACCTGGCAGAAACCTGGCAGACCTGCAGGGAGCTACTCCCTAGGCAGGGACATGGCTGAGTGCCCCATGCCCACAGCAGCCCCCACCACTCGCTGAGCTCTCTGATACCTGGGCAGCTGCATGTTGCTTACCTGGCCCTAAAAGAAATCTGAGTATGCCACACCCTGATCAGTGAGGAATCTCATCAGGTAAAAGCTGGCCCTCCAGAAAACAAATGCTTTTTTAGACTCCCCCAGAGTAGCATTTAGCGACCCTCGCTCAGACTTCTGGCCTATGCAACTGCAGCAACAAAAGCACCTAGAATTCGATGAGGACTCGGGGCTTTATCCTCAACAGCCTATTTCAATTCCTTTCACAGAAGGCTTGCCAGAAGCATCTCAGTCATATCTCAGCCCAGTGACTTCAAATAATGGTCATAAAACTTTTTATGGTAACAAACGTTTCAGCAGCATGTATTTGGATGGCGGGTAACATAGTATAGTGGTTTCAAGTTGGAGTTCTGGGGTTGATCTACCTGGGTTTAAACCCTAACTCTAACTTTAACTCCCTGACTTTCCCAAGCCTCAGTTTTCCCAAGTGTAAAATAGAGATACCATTATTAACCACCAAAAAATTTTGTTGGGAGTACTAAAGGATGTGTTCAACAGATGTCTGTTGTTTTGTCACTGTTGGTACTATGACTGTATAAAGCAGAGAATGTGAGTGTCCCATTGAAGCCCATGGAAAACAAGAGCCATGAAGCCTCCTCATAAACATCAGAGATCCCCGAATTATTCTAGTGGATGACTCTCTCCTTCCAGGCCTGAATGGCTTAAGGTGGCCTTTCGAAAAAGCCTATCTTTTTTTTCGAAAGGCCTATCTGGGAGAAACAGATGCTCTGGGGATAGATCTGGTCCATTGAGTTATATTTCAAAACCCCACAGTCACAGAATTTTGAGGCAGGGATGAGTCAATGTTAGGTCCCTCTGTCCAATTACAGGCATGGGGACAGGCAAGTCCAGAAGATCTGGCACTTCAGAGTGGCTCTAAAAGGTGATCGAACCTTCTGTATTGCCCAAGGACTAGAGCAGTGATGGCGAACCTATGACACGCGTGTCAGAGGTGACACTTGAATTCATTTTTTTGGTTGATTTTTCTTTGTTAAATGGCATTTAAATATATAAAATAAATATCAAAAATATAAGTCTTTGTTTTACTATGGTTGCAAATATCAACAAATTTCTATATGTGACACGGCACCAGAGTTAAGTTAGGGTTTTTCAAAATGCTGACACGCCGAGCTCAAAAGGTTCGCCATCACTGGACTAGAGCAAGTGTCCCTTATGAGAAGTTTTATAGGCATGGACTCAGCCTGTTTCATATGGCATTTGTCCCCATGGAGGAGGAGAATGGGAGGGTGAGCAGAGATATGAGTAGTATTAGCAGAAGAACTAATAGCAGTTGTAGCAACAGCAGCAGTAACACAATACCCAGCATCACTAATAGGGCCAGACACTTTTTGTCCTATTGGGTTATTCTCATTTTACAGCTGGGGCACCTGAAGCTTGGAGTGGATGCCCAGAGTCACAGGGAATACACAACATAGTCAGGATTCAAGCTCAGGTCTGGCCTGATTCCAACACCTGCAGTTCTCAGCAACATCGCACTGCTGGGTAGGGATATGGCTGAGCTGCCTTGCACAGCAGGCCCACAGAGCAATCCCCCACTTTTCCACCCAGCTGCCTCCGAGAAGAAGTGTGTCTAGAGCAGTTGTCCTTTACCTCAAGTGGGTTACAAACCCCCTTTCAATCTGGTGAAGCCTATGGACTCTGGTCAGCTTAATTTTTTAAATGCATAAAATCAAGTACAAAGGAAGCCAATTATACAGATGTAACAAAATAATCTTTAAAACTGGACATGAGAGAAACATATATGCTTCTTTTTGAACCCATTAAATGTCAAGATCAACAGCAATTCTAATACCTGTCCTATTATCTGAAAGTAAGTGAAAATAAAGATGCAATTCACTTGCCAGCTATATTCATGAACCCGCCAAACTCCTGAGGTGAAGAACTCCTGTTCTGAGGGAAAGAATGAGATGTCAAGCTGCTGGTCTGTGATCTCTTCCCTCTGGATGAGCTGCTTACCATTAATTATTTTGAGTTCTTTTCTTCTTCCTGTTCTAAGGGCACTTCTTTGTTCGTGTCCGGGAGCCAAAAACACCCTTGAATTGTTCAGGAGATAAGAATACTTTAAGAAGGGCAATGTATCTTAAAGGGATGATATTCCTGGCCCACGGGTGGCTCAGTAGCTAGAGGTGGAATTTCCCAGTCCTCAGCACACCAAAGGATCATGGGAGAAGAGCTGTGAAGGAGACTCCCAATCAAGGGCATAAGATAACACTATCTTGAGGTCACATGGGTGACCTTCTCTTAGAAGGTTTTACAGGTAGTAAGCAAAAGAGGTGTTCAGTGAAAAACCTTCTTCAGATTGATGTTCCTTTCAACTATTTGGATTCCACAAAGAAAAGGAAAGAGAAAGTAGATGGGGTTCATGCAGAGAAAATAAAAACTCCGCTGGTCATTCATCCTCTTGTACATAAGGATCTCCTGGCTGCAATTGGGATCATAGGGCATCCATCACTGCTTTCATCTCCTTTATAAACTTGGGCTCCACCTTCAGCATGTGAAAAGCATCCAAAGGCATGAGCTTCCAGCCAGCCTTTTAGAAAATGGGATTTGGGGGTGCTTGTTGCAACCAAGTGAAATGGGCCTTGAGAAGAAAAGTGACCCTGAGGGTGATTTTTTGAAAGCAGGCTTATTTCCAATAAATATAATGCAAACTTCTCACTCACCTAATCAATAATGCATTTACTTCCATTGGGGGGGGGGGGGGTGAAATAAACTCATTTTTATATTTGGTTAAAGAACTACAATCTCTGAATTTGCAAAACCTTTATATCATTCTATGTATAACTAGATAAATAATACTACACCTTGAGGAAGTATTTCTCCTTTAAGGGAGAGGCTTTATCAAAAGAAAACCTATGAAACAGAAAAACAACTACTCAGGAATGTAAGAAAGACCTGCACAAGGTTATTATATTTCCTGGATATTACAAGGAAGTAGAAACGCAGGATGGATAGTACTGAGAATGAAGCAGTGTCCTCGAAAACACAGTTAACATTTGCACACTAACGGCAAAACCACAGAAAGTCCCTGCTGCCGACTCACAGCCATGAAAAAAATCTCTATGTAGGTGGATATCTTTTTGACAGCCACTAATAAGGCCTACAAGTTCACATTATGAAGTGAAAAGCAACTATTTTAGAAACTTCAGTCTGGACATGAAATACCAACTGTGATCATTAAAGCGGCCCCATTAGTCCTTGACCTCGTTTTGCATATCAAACGCAAAAGTTCTGGGTTTTATAGGATTCACTGTGGTAAACAGTTTGTTAAAAACCCGAGTCTTCAGAGCGAATAAACATGTTCTTTCAGCCTTTAAAAGTGGTCACAAAGATGATAATTTAGTCACAATCTGCTAAATAATGTTAAGCTTCAAGAATGCTGTTGCTTTCCCCAAAATATTTGAGTTCACTATTAAAGGCATTTGTGGAGAACATGAGAAATACATAATCTTCTTTCCCAGGACTCTATTACCTAAGGGCTGTGATCCAAAACGATTAAATTTATTTTCAACCTAAGATTTTAACATTTAAAAATTAAATGAACTCGGCAGCCAATTATTAATGTGGTTTTAAATAATCCAGAAAAGGTATTCCTTAATTCCGATATTTGAGTTTGTAGGCTACATCTGAAAGTTTGAGGATGAAAATGCAGCAGACACAATATCAAGAAGTAAGTTCACTTATAATCACATCCTTTCACAAGTTAGCATAGCTATGTGATCAGCTCCAGGAAAACAACAGAGCAGCGCTGAAGCTCAACTTCACCTCAACTGTAACGTGGAGAGAGGGTGGGTTAGGGGTGAATATGAGGCAAGTACTTAGTCATCATTTCAATTCTTAATAAATCAAACCCCCAAATGGATTCAGCGGTTTCCTAGGAAAATACCATGATCGTTTGGATGGCCGAATATACCTGCTCCCTGTTGCCAAAATCAGCAGTATACATTAATCTAAAAACAGTTGGATATGTTCTTGGGAAAGACAGAATATCGGTGCTATGGGTACTGCCTAGGTCTCTGCCTGGGGATGAAACAGACCAAAGAGATGATTCAGATGTTTAAAAACCCATTTCTGCAAAACCTTTCCAGTAACCCTTAATACTTTTAAACTTCCATATTTCACTACCTCATAAGGCAAAAAAAAAAACAAAACACCACCTCAAGATTCCAGGGCATTCAAGTAGTGTCATATCACTCCCATTTTCAGGCATACAAATATAAAACTTAGAAAAGCGTGTTTCAGAACAAAGCTCTTCTGTGTGGGTGTGCATTTGTAAAATAAAGGCAGCATTATCCCGACAGTTATAAATGTGTACCCAGTGATCAAATGGAGTCCTAGAAATTCTGTTTTGACAGTCACTTGTAGAATAGCATTTTCACCAGTGATTAATTCAGAGCCAGGTAATGATATCATCAAAGCGAAATCAAAACTACTTGCGGACGGCTGAGCAATAATATAGCTGGAGGTAAGGGTAATCGCTAATCTAATACAGGGTACCTTTAGATGTGTGATAATATATTACATGCAAAGGGTTACTCATTTGGGCAGCAAAAGTCTCAGGTACCTAAACATGACAATTTAAAAAATGCTATTCCATTTAAAAAGTAGATTTTTATGAAAACAGGTGTTCTCCCAAGATGGCAATCATTTATTAAACTTCTACAGTTCAAGAGAAAGATGACGTACTGGATTAAAACGCCAGCTGAAAAACTATGTAAGACCGTCCTATGAAAAACACAGCATTCTAGATTATATAACCGGGATAATGGAGATTAAAGCACAGCCCCTGCCCAGCTAGATTTTTCATTCTTTTGCAGGATTCTATAACTGAGGCCACTGAAGTTTGAAGAGTTCATAATTTAGGATCTCAATTAAACCACATATTTTTTAATCCAACAGTTCTGAAAAAACTAAAAAGATAAAGTTAAAATTTAATACACACACACACACACACACACACAATTTTTCTTTCTGAAGAACACAATTCCCTAGACACTTTCTTGATCTCCTGGAAGATGCCCTGGTAAAGTAACCAGATGCTTTTCTTGGTTCTGTTTACTCTAGGAATCTGATTTTTCTTTAAAGGAGAAACTCAGTTCTAATTTGACATTATACAGCTACCTATGTTTGAATGACATTATTGCCATCCATACAGATTTACTAGTGGCTATCTCCACATAATGTATAGACTTCCATGTATCACATTTATGGTGAAAAATAAACGTTTCAGCCAAAACTAAATTTCAAACACTTGCTTGAGAACAATAGCAAAAATCACTAAGAGGGTGTTGTTGTTTTTATTGAGGGTCATCTCTTAAATACATGCATATTTATGGAAATATAATGGGCATTTGCATTTTTCTTAAAAAATTCTAGTTTTTTTATTCTAGATAAAGTACTTAGATACACTCAGAAACTGGTGGATTCCATATTTCCATACTTCTATACAGTATCGCCTACAAAGTCTACAGTCAGAAGTACTGTACTACATAGATAGAGTAATTAGGTAAGGAAAAGGCAACTTTAAAATTCTGAAAATAAGACCACCTTTATTCTCCATCACTGGTATGTTAAACACTCCCCCCAACGTGGGCTGGCCTGTCAGTGTTGTTTTAAGTGGAACTGGTCAGTCATCTATTATTTTCCCAGAAGAGGTAAGAAGATCCACACGCGTATACAATTACATGCGTTGCATGGTGCCAACTATTTCCAACCAAAATAATCATATACACGTCGGGCCGGGCTATTTCTAGTCAGAAGCGGTGACCGTCTGGACAGAGTCTGGGGGAACCCAGAAGGCGAGGATTAAGGGGGCAGGGGGTGTCAGCGGGAACCCCGGGCCCCCGCGCGCACCGGACGCCTGGCACCCTGCACCTGCCCAGACTCCCGGCCGGGGCATCCGGGTGCGCGCGCGCGCGACCGGGACGCATCCGCCGGGACCCAACCAGCCCGGCGGGCCCGGGCGGGCGCATCCTCCGGCGGGACCCGAAATGCCTTCTCCTACCTGTCACTTTGCCTGGAGCTGCTGCCGGGGATGCGGCCGCCGCCGCCGCCTGGAGCCCCCGAGTGTGCGCGCGCGTGGGTGCGCGCGTGTGTCTCCGCGATCCTGGCGGTGCGGCTCACTTACCGCTCCCGGCGCCACCGCCCCCTCCCCCCGAAGGAGCGGCCGCCAAGCCCCCTCCCGGCTCTCCCGGCCCCGCCCTCCCGCCGGCCCCCGCCCCTCCTCCAGCCTCCCCGCCTCCCCGTCTCCCCGCCTCCGAGGCGCGCGGTCCTCACCTCCGCGGCGGGCGGGGGTCTCGGCGGGCTCCTCGGCGAAGCGGCGGGCGGGCAGCGCCGGCTCTCTCTGCCCGCCTGCCCGCCTGCCCGCCGGGCTGGGCGCTTCCCCGGCTCCCGGCCCCTCCGCCCGCCGGTGGCCCGCCGCACCCGCCTCCTCAGCCCCCGAGTCTCCCTCCTTGTTCTCGCCTCCCGGCTCCGGAGCCCGAGCAGTCGCCTCGCAGACCCAACCTGCCCAGGCTACGGAGCATGCCCAGTGCGGCGCGCCCGGGCTGGGCTGGGGGTGGGCAGGGGCCGGGCTGGCCGCCGGGCCGCCGCGAGCCCGCGGGGCTGGGAGGGGGCGCCGGGCGGGCCGCGGGAGCAGCCTGGAGGCCCCGGCCAGACTCCTGGGACCGGGTAGCGGGGAGAGTTGGGAGATGGTGGGTGGGGCGCCTGGGGAAGCCGCCCAGCTGCCCGCTCCCCTGGGGTCTCCCCGGCCGGCCCCCGCGGACCCAGCTTCGCAGCACGGGCCCCTGCCCGGAGTCGAGTAGGTACAGGGTGTCGCGGGGCACAGAACCTCGTGGCAAGTGGCACCGTCTCCTCGGAAGACCCACAGCCCCCAGTGGACCATGGGGTGGGGGTGGGAGTAAAGAGTGGAGGGGTGTCAGGAGTGGCGAAACTGGTACCCCAAAACCACTCGTGGGGATAGGGGAAGTGTTTCTTTATGTTGTTGATAAATAAAGCGCTTACATCGGCACTGTTCTAAACGCTTTTTATTCTTGTAATCCTTAAAACAGTCTTCCAAAACACTAGTACTACTGTTTCTCTCTCTCTCTCTCTCTCTCTCTCTCTCTCTCTCGCTCTCGCTCTCTCTCTCGCTCTCTTCCTCCCTCCCTCCCTCGAGGCTTAAATTGAGCTACAGAGAGATGAAGTGGTTCCAAAAAGTCTCCCCTCAAGTGCAACCTCAGAGCATACTCCCCCCGCCCCCCTCCCCGCCACACATACACATTTTGGTCCCTGGGATGCTCGGGCGCTGCTCTAGCCAGTTCCCGGGTCCCCCCTGCCCTACAGCTGCCCCCAGGTGACTCCGAATCGCCCTGACATGCAGACCCAAATAGTGCTGGGTCTAGCGTCACCCTGCTTTGTGTGGACCCACCCAACGTGTGGCTGTCGGATTCCCGGGAGGGATCCCTGCTCCCCTCCCAGCCACTCCGCCTCCTCCTCCCGGCTGGCGGCCACCAAAACCCGGAGACGTGGCACCTGCGCATTGGGGACCGGGGCCATGCTCGCAGCTGCACTGGGCATGCTCAGCCGCCTGAGCAGGTCCAGCTGCCCAGGAGGAAAGAATGAGTCTGGCCACTCCTGCATGTGGGGAATGGATGGGCAATGTGTGCGCCAACAACAGTCCAGGTTCCAAAGGGACAGAGAGAATTGTAGATGCAAAAGACTCACATCCTGGACTTCTCCAGGCAAGGCAAAGAAGGGGATCAAAAGTTGACCAACAGGACAGTCTTCACCAAGAGGGGGCTGAGGGCCCGATGACAACTCCCCAGCTAAAAGTTGCAATTTTAGCTGAGCCCTGAAACGAAGCTCCTAAGTGGCTGAGCCTGTCTTCTGTGAGCAAGCCAAGAAAAATAGCCCTAAACCAAGTTCCCCTGCCAGGCTGGGAAGGAAAGAAAGATCCCGGGGAAAGGCTGGTGGCTCCTCCCTGTTCACAGCGGCTGCAAGATCTGATGATGTTGAGTGATGATTCCAGGCTGTTATGGCAGCTCTTCTCAAACCACTATGTGCATGCAAATCTGCATTTTATCTTGTTAAAGTGCACATTTTGGTTCAGCAGGTCTGGGGTGGGACGTGAGATCCAGATTCGGCATTTCTAAGCTCCCATGTCATGCCAAGGTTGCCGGTCTACAGATCAGACTTGAAGTAGCAGGAGTGTAGGGCAGTGTTGTAGGCCTGTTCTCTATTTTATATGTTAGATGACCATAGTTTCCAAAGGCTAAGCGATTTGCCCCAGGTCACACCGCTAGGAAGAGTGTAGCTAGTTTCACACCCAGCTCTGCAGGACTTCCAGGGTATTTTCCTGTGCTCCCCCAGCCCCATAGACAGATGAGCCAGAAGGTGCCATCTATTGTGTCTTGACTGTATTTGGCAGTGAGATTTAATTGAGTATGTAGTACACCCCATCCTATCAGTTAGCCTTTGCTGTGTAAAAACCACGCCAAAACCTACTGGCCTAAAACAACAATTGTGCGTTAGCTCACAATTCTGTGAATCAGCAATTTGGGCCAAAATAGAGCAGTTCTGCTTTTTTCTGCTGGGTCCACTCATGCAGTTGCAGACACGTGGGGCTTGGAGCCTCATCCCTAAAGTCAGGATGACAGGGTGTTCTCTCCGCATGGCTTCTTCATACGGTGTGCTCCCCGTTCCCAGCAGCGAGGGAAGCCAGGCCCCAATTGAAAGTAGCATTTCATAGCTCCTTTTGCTAATGTCCTGTTGACCAAAGAAAGCTACATGGCCACGTTCAGACTCAATGCATGAAAAAATAATAAATGTCACTTTTGATGAGAGGAGGTACACAATAGAAAGGTGGGCTGCCCCCTCCAATCTAACACTTCCATAAAATGGGCCCTCCTGGCCTAGAGTTCACTCAGATTCCTGTAGATTAAGCCTAGCTTTAATTTTGCAAATTGGTGAGCCAAGTCACAGCACTCTTTTGTTGTTCTTGTTGGGCCTTCAATCTAATACTGAATTTATTAAGGAAGAGGAGACAGACGATGAATAGCATATTAAAAGTACATAACATAGATTAATGTTAAGAACTGTGGTACAAGGGAAAGCGAAAGCCTTCCTGAGGTGCAACATCTGAGTGGATTCCTGATACAGTGAGAGAGGTGAATACATGAATATGTGGGGAAGCATTTCCAGCAGGGGGAACAGTAAAAGCCGTGACAAGAATGTACTTGGCATGTTCAAGAAACAAATAGAGGCCAGAGTGGCAGAGAAAGGCAGAGAGTGGATGGAATTTGGGATCCAGAGCAGCCAGACCATGTAAGACCACCTAAAGGACATTGAGCTTTAGTCGAAGTGTGACATTAGCCCACTGGGAGATGAAATGTTGAGCCGAGTGGGGGGCTGATCTGATCGGTGGTTCAGAGAGCTCGCATTGAGAATGCCTATAGGATATACAGACAGCCAACATGAAAAGATGCTCTACATCACTAATGATTAGAGAAATGGAAATTAAAACTACAATGAGGTATCACCTCACAACTGTCAGAATGGCTATCTTCAATAAATCAGCAAACAACAAGTGTTGGCAAGAATGTGGAGAAAAGGGAACCCTGGTGCATTGTTGGTGGGAATGTAAACTAGTGCAACTACTAAGTATGGAGGTTCCTCAAAATATTAAAAATAGCCGAAACCGGTTTGGCTCAGTGGATAGAGCGTCGGCCTGCGGACTGAAAGGTCCCAGGTTCGATTCAGGTCAAGGGCATGTACCTTGGTTGCGGGCATATCCCCAGTGGGAGATGTGCAGGAGGCAGCTGATTGATGTTTCTCTCTCATCGATGTTTCTAACTCTCTATCTCTCTCCCTTCCTCTCTGTAAAAAATCAATAAAATATATTTAAAAAAATTAAAAATAGAACTACTATATGACTCAGCAATTACACTTCTGGGTATTTATCCAAAGAAATCCAAAACACTAATTTGAAAAGATACATGCACCCACATATTCACTGCAGCATTAGTTACAATGGGCAAGATATGGAAGAACCTAGGTATCCATTGATAGACAGATGGATGAAGAAGATGTGGTATATACATACAATGGACTATTACTCCGCCATAAAAAAAAAATCTTTTCATTTGCAACAATGTGGGTGGACCTAGAAGGTATTATGCTAAGTGAAATAAGTCAGAGAAAGACAAATACCATATGATTTTGCAAATGTGGGGAATCTAAAATAAGTAAATAAATAAACAAATAAACAAATAAACAAAACAGAAACAAAATCATAAATACAGAGAACAAATAGATACTCAACCGATGGGAGGAGAGTTGGGGGCATGGGTGAAAAAGATGAAAAGGATTAAGAAGTACAAATTGCCAGTTCTAAAAAACAGCCCCAGAGATATAAAATACAGCATAGGGAATATAGTCGATAATATTGTAATAACTATGGTATCAGATGGATATTAGACTTACCAGGATGATTATTTGGTAAGGTATATAAATGTCTAATCACTATGTTTGATACCTGAAACTAATATAATATTGTGTGTCAACTATAATAAAAAAATAAATGTAAAAAAATAGAATGCCTGTAGGGGCAAGAGTACAAAAATATTAATAAGATATAGCAGTCGTTTCACTTGGCCTACTTTATCATACTCAATATTAAAACTCAGACTATGTTAAATCTTTAATTTCAAGCTCAATTTAAATTCAATCTTCTTGCCATCCTCATAGCAGTCTCCAGCTGGATCCCTTGCCACTTGAAGAGGAAGGCTGGTGGCTCAGATTGTGGCACTTAAAGAATTTCTCTCCTGCCCCCTGCTTTTTAAGCACTTGTTCCTCCAGCATGTTGGGCAGGAAGAAGGAAAAGACCAGTGTCTCTACCCTTGACGTGTGACCATCCTTGTCATCTCTCAGTTCACTGGATCTGCATCTCTGGCCAAGACACCACCAACACTGCAACAGGTGTCCCAATGCCAGCTCTCTGCCATTGATGACATAAGTGGGGCACTGGGAGGGTTAGTCTGGAACTCACATCCCTCACCTCTGCTCCTTTTATTCCAAGTACATGGCTCTCTACATGGTGGTCCAGCCCAGGGCATCCTACTACTGGCCACCCACAAGCAAGTTAAGTCCAGCAACCTTCCACGGTGTCCACTGGAAGCACAGAGAAAATTGCCCAACCCATCAAGGCTAAAGGATTGGTAGGGAAGGAGGCAGGTGAATGGAGTTGTTTCTGCCATGAGGAGGATACCTAGATCCAAGTATGGAGGCTTTCCCTAGGCTGTGTATCCCTGAACCCCTCTCTGTGCTCAGCCACCAGCTCTAGTTATCATTTCCAGGACAGCATCTTCTCCTGGGAATTAACATTCACCACAGCAAAGGCCAGAGCCAACCATCAATGCACACAGTTCCTTATTTGGTTTTTATAATGTCTTAATTGTTATTGTTGCTTTATATGAAGGGAGGATAGCAACGATGAGAACCTTTAGTAAATAGTCACAACTGTATTCGCAAAAAGATCACGTTGTATTCTTTGTAGAGAAAGAGCAGTGCATCTCTTGTTCTGAAATGAAGTGCTGCATTAATCACAGCCTCTACCTCATTCTTAACGTGCTGTCTTTTGTAAATGAAAAGATCACCACTCGCCCATTTGTCCAGTTTGCCTCAATTAGGGACACACATCTTTGAAAAGTGGACAGTGCGTGGACCAGCCTGACATGGGCTGTCTTGGCCCCGGGATATCTCCTCTCTAACCTTTGTCTTGTTTCACTGTGTGCCCTACTAAGGCATTAAAACATGTCAGAGGCTGTGAGAACCAAAGAAAATGATAATGCAGAAAATTGCCCTAGGATTGAGTTTATGTGAAATACAATAGCAATCAAAACACACCACGCGCACACACATACCAACATTAAACTTTTGTTAAATCAATTGTAGATTGGAGTGTAAAAGGAGAATAGAAAGAAAACAGAGAAGAGAGTTTAGTATCATTTCAAACAACTTGGTTTAGGAATAGAATTTTCTGTGTGTGAGCCAAGCTTAGTATGTGATTAAACTGCAGAGATTCAAATATGCTGCGATGATGGTGGTGGTGGTGGTGGTGGTGGTGGTGGTGGTGGTGGTGGTTGAGGTATAACATACATACAATAAAGGATGAAAATCTTAAGTGAAACATTTTCATTTATATAAACACCTATGTGATCACCACCCTGGATCAAGATATAACACATTTTCAGCAAACCACAAAAGCTCCCTTATCTTCCTTCCCAATTACTATCCCTCACACACACCACCACCACCACCATCACTGATAATCACTATTCAAACACCATAGAAGTGATTTCTCTGTTTTTGAACTTCATATAAATGAAATCATGCAGAATGTGTTGTTTTGTGTCTGGCTTTTTTTCTCCATCATTATCTCTGTGAGATTCAATCATGTTGCAGCATGTACCTTTAGTTTATTCTTTTTATTATTGTATAGTCTATCAGTGTATGAATATCCTATTCTATTTGTCCAGTCTATTGATAGTCTTTGAAAACTGGTCCCATACTCATACCACTTCTCTGTTTATTCCCTATTATGAGTTCAATATAATATACTAAGTACTCAATACTTAAGTTAATGGATTGTTCTGTGAAAATTAAGGCTATTCTGTGTCATAGTAAAATGAATTGCTAAGTGTTTTATGCAAAAAAAAAGCACAACTAAAATTATAACATATTTCTGGATAAAACATAAAGGATTTTTCTCAAATAAGTCACAGGAAAATTATGTTATTTTTTTTCTGATGCTGAAACATTTGTAATCATTTCCTTGAAGTGTGAGGAATAAGGGCTGTTAGGTTTCAATTAGAAAGCCTCGACGCTGGATGTCAGCACTTAACCTACGGGGTATGATTTACAAATGAGTGCCCTGTTCCTACTTACCTGATGTTTATGACAAGATTGCATAAAATGAAATGAGAGCATATGGAAACTATACACACTACTTCATGAGGCTGCTAAAGTGCTGGCTAATTGCATGGTTTTATGTTTCTCTCCATTCTTTAAATGTGAACAAATCCATTTTGTAAATACAATGACTCGCTCCTACCATCTCTGTTATGCCATAACAAGATTAGAGAAGTACATTAACTTACAATATAAATATCAATTGCACATTCAACAAGACTCAATGTTCTTTTCTTTCCTTCACTGACTCCATGGGGTTGGAATCACAACACAAGTACAATTTAGTCAAAGCCCAGATTCTTCACCCACACACACAGAAAATAAATTTCTTTGACCCTCCTTTTTTAGTCATTTCTGCCTGGCCAAGGTAAAAATAATGGATTTTTACAATTCTCCACCAAGAAGTGATTTAGGGGATCATGTGATCCAATCACTGTAACTAATTGATAAACATCTAAGTCTCAAATGACATGCTGGGACCCCCACTTCCACTTCAGACTTTGTAGGCACATCAGTTCAACAAAACACAGTCACAGAACAAAGAAGACAAGATTAATTAAATATCGAAAGAACTCTATAAAACCTAGAATTTACCTCTTGGTCATAAACTTGTTTTCTCTTTGTATTGTATAGGTGTTTCCTCCAAGCGATTTCCTTTTCTAGACTTCATAAAAAGAGCTGACAAATGTGCTAACATTTAATCAATGAGAAAGCTGAGCTTCTGGCACCATATGAGCTTCTGATACTAGATAGAGTCCTGTCTAGCACGTAGGCAGATCTACCACCTGTAGTAGGACAGGTTGTCCAGTGCACAGGGATGCCCAGCTGTGGGGCAAGAGGTGGCTGAGATGTTCCCCTTGCCAAGCCTTCTGCCTGGCACTGGACTGTATCTGCCCCAAAGAAAGGGTACCTTTTTTTTTTAACTTGCGCAAAATCATAGCGGAGGCTTGACCACACTTCCCTCACATATATAATATTCTGTTCATCTATAATAATAAAAGCATAATATGCTAATTAGACCAGGCGTCCTTCTGGACGACCTTCTGGATAAAGCTGGGCTTGCAAGAGAAGCCTGGGTCCCGGGAGCCAGAGGGAAGCTGGTGCTGGCAACCAGGGGAACGAAGGCCTGCCTATTCTTGCACAAATTTTGTGCATCGGGCCTCTAGTTATAGAAGATTTGCAGACAAATAATTAATATCAAAGCATCTGTGTGATACTTATGCTGCCCTCCACCTCATCAACTTTTTAAATAATGTCAATGCCACCAGAAATGAGTGTGTCCATCTTGGCTGGTTCACATAAGATTTATTTGATCTCAACTTTGTGGCCATGGCAGAGGTACTAGCAAGTGCCAATGCACAAGTTCATTGCACACTTCTGCCTGTGCCTTTTCTGCTAACATCTCATTGCCACAAGCAAGTCACTGGTTTAGGAACAGGGCAGGTGACCTGCCCACAGGGGTAGGGTGCTGCAGAGGGCGTGGTGAATAAATGAGGCCATCATTATCATCTATCATTCTGTATTATTTGACTTTACATTCTCTGAGAGGAAGGATCATCTCTTATTTAACTTCTAATCCCCAGGGCTCAATATGGTGCTTGGAACACTGCTGAGGTAATAATAAATGTTTGCTGAACTAAAAATGAATGGCCCTGCAATCCAATGAGTGGCTCAAACCAGAGCCAGTGAGTCATTTTTTACGTCTTCCGCTGCCTCATATTACACCTCGAGCAGTCATAAAGTAGTATTGATTGACTGTGTTTTATAAATAACTCTTAAGTCATCCTTCGTTACATTCAAGACTCAACTTTTCTAACCCCTGCAGGAGGAATTAAGCCTCTTATGCTTCCCCAAAGCACCTTGTACATTTCTATTTCATAGCACTTGCTTCATTGTTTTAGAGATATCTGTTTGTCTGTTTCACCTTAAAGAATGTGAAACTCTGGAGGGCAAAATCAGAATCCTAATGCATGTTTTTCTTGCAAAATAAATAACAGTACATATTTTAAAATAGGTAAGTCACACACAAGATACAAAATTCAAAAGGTATGCAGTGAAAAGTAAGGACCTTCTCCCAGCCCCAAGCATTCCAGTGCCACACTAAGGGGATATCATTATATTCCTGTGCCTTTTTTATCTTTACCATACGAACTTCCATACATATATTTTTTTCTTCTTAGACATTATTATGCTCTTAAATTTAATCTATTTGGGAAAGATATCTATACATGTAGATCAGCCTCAATTTTTTTCATAGTTTCAGATCATTCCATTGTATGGATGTGCCATAATTTATATCTGTAGGTCTACTTGCTATACCTTACTATAAGCAATGATAAAAGTATATGTCCACTTCCTTCCCACTCCTCTTCTTCCTCTTCACCATCCAAAATTTTAATCTTACATTATTTTATTTAGTGTTTATGTTTGTAGCTTCAAATGTATCTTCACTTCTATTATTTACCTCATTTGGATTATAATATCTTTGACACCTGGCTATGAAAGTTATCAGCATACTTGCATTCCTTTCAAAATTTTCTCCTCCTTCCTTTCCTGAATGGTACTTATAGCATTCCTATATTTTCAGGATTTGATTGATATTTGATTTTGTTTTCATCTTACTATTAAATGGATTCACTGGTAGTCCATTAGCTCTATTTTCTTCATTCATAAGTTGGTTTGCTGATATTTGGCCTAACAATTTCTTTTTAAAAGAATTATGAGATCTATATTACCTATTGATTACATGTCAAGATGCCTATTCACCTATACTTAAATGGATATTTGGCTTTGTATAAAATTCTTGGTTTACCTTTTCTTTCCTTGAGGACTTTGTAGGCCTTGCTTCTAGGATCTAACATTGCTGTGATGAAGTCTGAGAGCAACATAATGTTGTGATTTTTTTTTTCTTGAAAGGTGATTAATTTTTATACCCAGATGCCCAAAGGATTCTTTCTTTATCTTAGAAGTAAAATAATATTACTACAACATTTTTGTGTCAATGGTGAGAGATAGCAGGCCTTTTTAAGTTTAGATTCAAGGTTATTATGTCTGGAACATATTTTGTTCTTTATACCTTTAAATGATATCTTTAAATATTTTATGTTCTATTATTTCTGTTCTCTATTTTAAAGATGAGTTATATGTGCATTAGATGAGTTATATACATTGCCTCGCTTGGTCTTCTATATATAACTTTTTAAAAAATCTTTCTTAACTCTGTTCTTTTACATTGTTTTGCTCACTTTTTTTAAAAAAATTCATCTTTATTGTAGAAAATATTCCAGATGTCTCCTTCTCCCTCCCCCCATGTACCCCGTCTAACCCACTTCCTTCCCCTCCCCAGGCCTTCCCTGTACTTTTCTCTGTCCATGGGCTATGCACATATGCATATAAATTCATTGGTTAGTCTCTTCCTGCTCCTGGAATATGTCAGTCTGTTGCATGCTTCAATGTCTCTGGATCTTTTTTGTTTGTCAGTTTATTTTGTTCATTAGACTCCACATATAAGTGAGATCATGTGATACTTGTTTTCTCTGACTGGCTTATTTTCCTGCTCACTTTACTTAATTCCATCTTCCATGTCTGCTACTGTGTTATTCAGCAAGAGATCTTTCTCTTTGTGCTTCTCAGCATGACCTTTATATTTGAGATTTTATTGTTCTCTTCCTTTCTTACCCTTATCTATGCTAACTTATCTCTTCGTTATGTCTCATGACATCCTCTTTGAGGTCTTTGGGAAATAGGTTTGCATTTCCTTCTTTCTAGCCCATCTAAGCGCAGCTTCAGGGTCACTCTGAAGGCAGGGTCTCTTCACTCTGCCGCAGTGAGAGACCTTTTCTTACCAATATGCGGTGTATGTGTGAATCAGATTGGCCTTGACTCTTTGGAGACAAATGTGGCCCAGGGAAACTCTCACTATCAACTGATAATCCTCCTTCCTCTTGTTGTTCAAAACAAAATCACATGTAAATTATATCTCAATTTTTTTTAAAATCCCGCCAGAGTGGTCCATCTGCTTTGGAGAACTCTGTCTTACACCTACTGCTTTGGGGTGACTTCTCTCAGCATTTTCCTATTTGATCTTCATTGAAAGTGGTAGCTCTTAGTTACATATTTGTTAAGGCTTATGAATTAAATTTCCTTTTGTTTCAGGGGGATTTGTGAGTAGAAAGATACACAGCATTTTCTTTACTAGGAAATTTAAAATAGGAAAAGAACAGCAATACTTTCAATCATCTAACCCATTTCTCTTTGAATTTCCAAGGTCTAGTATGGTATGGGCTTAATAAATATTTGCTAAAATAAAAGGTAAGAAGGGAAGATTATTAGTTTCCCATTGCTACTGTAACAATTTACTTATAAACTCAGTGGTTTACAAGAAAATAAATTTATTATCCCATAGTTCTGTAGGTAGGAGTTCAAAATGAGCTTCACTGGGCTAAAATCAAGGAGCCAGCTGGGTGGTCTTCTCCTGTGGAGGTGCTAGGGGAGAATCCACTTCCTGCTACTCCTTCCTTCCAGAGGCCATCACATTCCTTGGCTAATGGTTCCCTTTCTCCATTGTCAAAGCAGCAGCAGAGGATCAAACACTTTTCACATGGCATCACTCTGACCTCCTTTTCTTCCTCCCCTTCCAACTTTTAAGAAAATTCATGACTACATTGAACCCTTTTAGATAATCTAGGACAATCTTCCTTATCTCAAAATCCTTAATTCAACTATATCTGCAAAGTCCCTTTTGCCATGTAAGGAAATGTATTTATAAGTTCTGGGGATTGTGAAGTGTACTTATTTGTGGGATAAAGGGAATTATTATGCCTACCACAGAGGGAGAAAGGAAGTGATGAAAAAAAGTAAGTTACCTGTTTTTATGCAAATTTAATTTTAAACTGCAATAGTGAGGTTATATTTTATATTCATAAGGTTTTTAATCTTGGCCCCTTTGTGAGATAAATTAAAATTTTGTGCCTTACAGAGTGAGGTTGAAAATGATATTTTGAATCATATAAAGAGAAACTTGATTAATCCTGTATTTAAGAAGAATAAAATGTTATTTAAAACATATTATTTGAAAAGTCTTAAAATATTTCCTAAATGTGCTGGGTGGCAATGTAGTAAATAGTCTAAGAGTCAAATATAAATATAAAATTAACTGTAAATATAAAATAGTATACATGGTTGAAATATGAAATGTGAAATTAAATATGTTGTACAGTAGATAGAAAGGCAGATGGATATAAACATTACACTGTGAGAATAAATAAGGAATGGTTTCAAATTTCTGATGATGAAAGCGGTATCTCTAAACTTGTCTTTTAAAATCTGAATTTATTATGGGAAATAAAATGAAACATAGGAAACGGTACAGAGAGACTGTACAAAAAATATTAACATAGGTGACATTCAGAAATTATATAAATGAAAACATTTAGAACAGTGATGGTGAACCTATGACATGCGTGTCAGAGGTGACAACGCGAACTCATTTTTTCAGTTTATTTTTCTTTGTTAAATGGCATTTAAATATGTAAAATAAATATCAAAAATATAAATCTTTGTTTTACTATGGTTGCAAATATCAACAAATTTCTATATGTGACACGGCACCAGAGTTAAGTTAGGGTTTTTCAAAATGCTGGCACGCCGAGCTCAAAAGGTTCGCCATCACTGATCTAGAACCTAGTTGTAAAATATTTAAAAAGATAGACAACTGTGTACAACTGAATTTAATTTTCTGACACCTTAAAAATAAACAAATTCATTAATTTTAAAAGGAGAATAAAAAAATAGTTCTGGGATGCCCTTACCGGTTTGGCTCAGTGGATAGAGCATCGGCCTGCAGACTGAAAGGTCTCAGGTTTGATTCCAGTCAAGGGCATGTACTGAAAGGGCAAGGGCTATGCCCTCCATCTTGCCTGTATCCTCCATGTTGGGGCCACGTGCGGCCTTCTTCCCGGAAGCCCAGGCCTCTGCAGGCCACGCCCGGGATTTTAAACTCACCAATGACAATCAAGGGAAGTGCGCGCCATAGATATGACCACATCCTGTGTAACAGGACCCGGCTTGCGCCTGGCCAATCGGCAGAGCACAGTCCATTCTCCTCCCCTCTTTGTCTGTAAAGTATATAATGTGTGTTTAAACTCTTGATCGGGGCTCACAGCCACTGCTCTGTGCTCAGAGTAAGCTGTGACTCCCAGCATGCTGGTATCAATAAACCCTTTGCTTTTTGCATGAGATCGTCTCTTGGTGCTCTGTGAATGTGGCTGGCTTTCCGGGCGTAACATTTGGAGGTTCCACCGAGATTGCTGCGGCCGCCTTCGGGTTCCAACAGACGCTTCTCGGGGTAAGTGACGGCGCCTTTTTGAATAGTGATCGATCGCTTAGAAATTGGAAACACAAATCTTGTCGGAGCTGGCAAATCTGTTCGGTCTGGTGGCTGTCGGGGAGGGGCGTGAGCCTCCCCAGACTGCGGCTGACAGACGTGTCGGGAGGTCGCAGGCCACATCCCCGGGGGACGCCCTGGTGGAATCTGGAGAGGACCAGGGACGCCTGGATTCCTCTCGTCTGCTAAATACTGACTCTGAAACTCTGTTGCCAGCTAGGTCAATTGGCTCTGAAAAACCTTCCTTTTGGATCCTCCGGTTTTTATCTCAATGCGTTGTGTCTGTTCTGGTTATTTGTTCTTTGTTGTCTGTCATTAGTCTGTGTTTTCTGTTTGTCATGGGCCAGAGTACTTCTACTCCTTTGTCCCTGACCCTGGACCATTGGTCGGAGGTCAAGGGACGAGCTCAAAACCTTTCTCTTATCATCAAAAAGGGTAAATGGCAGACTTTTTGCTCATCCGAGTGGCCCTCCTTCAAAGTTGGATGGCCCCCGGAGGGATCTTTCCACCTGCCTCTTGTGAGGGAAGTAAGGAATCTGGTTTTTCAGCCTGGCCGACACGGACACCCGGACCAGGAGTCTTACATTTTAGTCTGGCAAGACTTATGTGAGAACCCCCCGGCGTGGGTCAAGCCCTTCTTACCCCCTGGTTCTCTCCCTAGGTCCTCGGTCTCTGCTTCTGAGCCGGCAATCCTCCCTGTGAAGCCGGCTCTCCCCTCTCCTCCACCCTCTGCCCCTCCGGTCCTCCCGGACTCACAACCTGACCTCATCCTCCTAGACTCTCCACCGCCTTATGCTTCGCCTCAGCCCCTGCCATTGCATCCGCAGCCCAGGCAGCCCGAGCCCCGCAGCTTGGGCCTGCGCTCGGCGCCATGGGCGGCGGCGCGCCTTCGGGGGGCGGCCCTGGGGGCTCGGGCCGGGCGCGGACAAGCTCGTTCGCGGAGCCTGGCGGGGGCGGCGGCAGCCTGCGTTGGCTGGCGTTGGCCCCGGGCTTGTGGTGAGTGAGTGGAGCCAGGTGGAGCGCGGGGGGCGGGGCCGGCGCGTCGCTCACGGGAGGCCGGAGCAGCGAGGCCCCAGTCGGCATCGGGTCGGGGGAAGGTCCCCCGCGGAGCCTGAGGGCTGGACACCCGGGAGGCCAGGGGCGGCGGCGGCTCTGGATGCGAGCCGGCCTCTTCCCATGGAGATCGCCCCAGCTCGAAATGTAAAAGTTTTAAAATGCATCTGGAATTTCTGTGCACGTGTAAAGGGAAAATACCAGTTTAAAAACGAGTGCGCATAGTTTTGAGCTGAACTTAACCATTTGCTGTGTACAGAATAAAAACCCGAGACTGTTTTGGCCTTAAAAATGGCAGAGATGAACCTGACAAAGAAATGTTCGGATTGAATTGGGAAAAATTGTGTTATTGTGGTAACTAAATGCCTTTGCTTATTGGTACAGCCACCATTTTGGGCTCCAAGCCTTGGCATCCGCCATGTTGGCCGCATGGTTTGCTGCTCCCCTGGGAGCCGCCATCTTGAAACAGCAAAGGCCCCGCCCTCTGATTTACTCAGGGGTGGAGCTTTAAGGCGGAGTTTTATGGGGCTGCAAGCGTGCTTGCTTCGAGGATTTATTTTTAAACTAATCTCTTAAATCTAGAAAACCCTGCTTTCCTTAAACTAAGGACAATCAAAGGTTATGTCAAAGTCTTTAAGAGGGACTGATAGCAGTAATCTAATTTCTAAAGCACAATTATTTCAGGTAGAAACTGGTTTCTGTAAATTGATATGTCCTTATTGCTTAAATATGTATCTTTGTTGTTAAATTTGAATGTATTGTTAATCTGAGGAATGTTAATTATTTACATGTCACCTAAAAATTAAGGCTAAAAGTTTTAACTGGAAAGCATGGCTTTGGTGTGATGGGAGGAAAGAAATGTTAAATGAATGTTAAGAAGCTGGAACTGGTCACTGGTGGTGGATTGTGAGAAGGGCTGGAACTTCTCCTTCCTTGGTACCCCTAAAACATCAGAGGGTACTTCTGGCCTTGATTTTCTTGGTTTTGGATTTGTTTGTTTGTTTGTGATAAAAACCATTTCTATCTAAATAAGACATAGGTCAAGAATCCTGTCCTGGGATGTGGGAAAGGGAAGAGCCCCACATCTGTTCCTGTCAGGTCCCCATCAGGGGACTTGGGGGTGGTGTTCCTGTTATCTGCTCAAGAGCCCAAGACTGTAAAGATACTTGTTCACTGAAAAGGTGTAAGTATGTTTGTAAACACCTCTGTCTGTTTGTTTACTGGGAACTTTGATTTTCTATGTAATATTCTGTGCTGGGTTGGGATTTTGGAATTCTAGTCTGATTGGGACATTTAAGGATGGGGCTCACAGTTCCTCAAGGCAGAGACTTAATGGGCCTTTCCCCCTGCCTGTAAAGGAAGACAATGGGCCTTGAAATCTGTAAAGATAGGCGAGAATGAAGCTGGTCAGGCCCCACCCCCTATCATTCCTGACTTTCTTGCTGCAAGAATTGTCTCTTTCCTTGAGAGGGCTCCAGAGGGCGCACGAGGACATTTGGCTGCGCCTCGGCGCCACCCAGGAGACTGGCCCAACCCCAACTCCTCATCAGCACAGACCAGGAGATTGGGTCTACATCAAAAGGCACCAACTGGAGCCTCGATGGAAAGGTCCCTACACCCGACTCCGTGGTGCTGACGACCCCCACCGCTCTCAAGATAGACGGCGTCGCGACCTGGGTCCATCACATCCACGTCTGGTCAGCAGCAAGCTACGGCGTGATCGACCTGCCTGATGCTGGTAACATTGAATAGACTTAGATAGTGCCTGCATCTTCATGGACATGGCTCCAAAGAGACAAGGACAATTTATAGGATCACATGTTTAGTAGCAGAAGATGTGGCTGCCTAAAGCGGCCATGATGCCTATATTATGTTTCATTGTGTTGATATGTCACATTAACCTTTAATTCTCTTGCAGGTTTGAATGTATGTTGGCTGTCCTGGAAGGGTACCATGTGGGGTGAACCCCAAAAAGTAAAGGGTGCCTAGCTGCCAAGAGGGCAGGTGCCCACCTGGGCAGGGAACAGTGCCCATCAGGTTTTGGTCTCTGTTGAGAGACAGCTAACAGTTGGCAGCCTGTGTACTGCTTGCAGGCCTTTGTGACCATGCCCATGTCAGGGGTAGTCTGAAAAAAGCCTGTTTAGAGTGGAAAGTCTGAGGCATGGTTATACATAGAAAGAAAGTTTAATGCCAACAATTAAAAGGAATTGGCAAGGAAAGTCAGAAAATCTTAGAGTAGATCAGTATGTCTTTCTTCTTATGTAATTCCTCCAAAATTTGGCAATGCTAACATGGCAATACGTTTCTTTGCATAGATTCAATAAGACCGGTTCCTAATAGTGGTTTTATTAACGGAAAACTTTGACTGGAGTATCATGTTTTAAAGAGCCCTGTCTGAGCTCTAAAGACTTGAAGCCAGTAAAAATGCCATGAAGAAAGCCTGGTATTCTGCTTGGAAGCCCTGAAGATGGCTGGCGCTGGAGTGTCAGGCCGATGCCCTACCATCACTGGCGGTTGGTAAGAGTAAAAGGGGAGCAGTAGGGATGCCTCTGCGTTCCTGCGGAACCCCCACACGCTCTGGGCCGCAACAAGTAGAAGGGCTACTGAGATGGGCTTAAAGCCTGGAGTGTGGGCTCAGGTGGAATTGCTACAGGTGAAGAATTCACCTAACTCAGCAGATACTGCAGGCGGGCCTGATGGCAGCTGGGTGGCGTGGCTTCCTGGCCCTACGGGGCACATTAAGATTCAACCATGAGATTCCAGCAAAGGTAGTCAGTTACCATTCTTGTTGTGTTTATGCAAACATCAGGACAGTAGATAAATTAATCTTAATTTGGCTTTTTGATAGCCATGGAGGAATTTTAAGAAGAAAAATCCTATTTCAATAGAAGTTGCTAAAGCTAAAATAGTTTCTTTCCCCTCCACCAGACCATTTGTTAAGATATGTCCAATATGAGCCTCTAGCAACGGTGGAATGGAAAAGCAGTCCGTCTCATGATTGAGCCGGAAGTTCCAAGACAAAGGGGGGAATGAAAGGGCAAGGGCTATGCCCTCCATCTTGCCTGTATCCTCCATGTTGGGGCCATGTGCGGCCTTCTTCCCGGAAGCCCAGGCCTCTGCAGGCCACGCCCGGGATTTTAAACTAACCAATGACAATCAAGGGAAGTGCGCGCCATAGATATGACCACATCCTGTGTAACAGGACCCGGCTTGCGCCTGGCCAATCGGCAGAGCACAGTCCATTCTCCTCCCCTCTTTGTCTGTAAAGTATATAATGTGTGTTTAAACTCTTGATTGGGGCTCACAGCCACTGCTCTGTGCTCAGAGTAAGCTGTGACTCCCAGCATGCTGGTATCAATAAACCCTTTGCTTTTTGCATGAGATCGTCTCTTGGTGCTCTGTGAGTGCGGCTAGCGTTCCGGGCGTAACAGTACCTTGGTTGTGGGCACATTCCCAGTAGGAGGTGTGCAGGAGGCAGCTGATAGATGTTTCTCTCTCATCAATTTTTCTAACTCTCTATCCCTCTCCCTTCCTCTCTGTAAAAAAATCAATAAAATATATTTAAAAAAATAGTTCTGGGAACACCAGATTAATGTAGATTACTGAAAATCCCAAGGCAACCCATTTCTTCGAAACTGTTAACAGCATGTGGGAAAGGTTTTTATTTTTGTTTCCATACTATTTGAAATGTCAATAGCTTCTGTGCTGCTTTCCTAAGATGGCCCTGTTGCTCCCAGCCCCAACAGGCAGATCTGGAAGCTTGAAATGGCATCTGGGAGAGACAGTCTCTATTGCCCACTGCTCCTTTCTATTTTTAAAACCACAGTGTTGTTTCTCCAAAGAAGCATGACTCTAGTTTTATCTGCTTAATGGCCTGAGCACAGGCCAGCTTTGGGCACATTTTTCTTTTGCCTACTTTAATGTCATTTCCATGAGGGCAGAACAACTCTTTTTCAGTGAGCCAGACCCAACTGATTATGGGCATTAAGGCCGGGTTGAGTCAGCCTTTGGGCTAAATTCAGAAAAATAGGAATAAATAAAAGCAGTAATGAGTCAAGTAGAATTAAAGGCAGGTAGAGAGGAGGGACTCACAAGTACAATGGAGTTGCAGTTTTGGTAAATTTTGGTAATGACCATCAAGGTGGCTTCTCTCACTCCTTCTGTTGATATGAGAAAACACACACACACACACACACACACACACACACACACACAGCGGTTCTTTATTAAATGCCCTGACTAATGTAGAGCTCTGTGGAGACTGTACAGACTATGCCTCAATAAGATTTTATCCTCAAGGGAAACTTCATCTACATTTAACATGACTTGCCTTATTTTTCTTCTTGTAATCTAGTGCAGAGAATCGCAGTGTATTTTCTCCATGTATCCAACCTTTTCTCTCAGCGTGCCTCACTGTAAGCTCCACAGGGACCACTGGCAAGGCAGTCTCCTAGGATGCTAAGCCCACAGGGTGTTTACAGCCACCCCATTCTGTTGAGGGTTTCTCAAGGAGTGGCCCTCTCCTCTCTTGCCTGCCCTTTCACATTCTTCCAGGCCTTTCTCTTTTTTTCATATAGCTAGAGGCTGCTGCTGGGTGGTTCTAAAGACAGGTTCACTTGGACCTTTTTCTAGCTGAGTGACCCGAAACTCAGGGTTCCCATCTGCAGTCAGTAAGCTGGAGATCCAGGAGAGTTAGTGTGTAGTTCTAGCCTGAGCCCAAAGGCCTGAGGACCAGCAGAGCTGATGGTGTAAGTTCCCATCTGAAAGCAAGCCTCCCTGAGATTCCAGCTGATGTTTTAGTCTGAATCTGAAAGCCAGAAAAGACCAATGTCCTAGCTCAGGCAATGGGGCAGCAGTGCTCTCCTAGTCAACCTTTTTGTTCTAGTCAGGTTTTCAGTTGGATTCTGCCCACCTATGTTAGGGTGGGCAGTCTGCTTTACTCAGTCTACTGATTCAGATGTTAATATCACCCAGAAACAGCCTCACAGATACACTCACAGAATAATGTTTGGACAAATATCTGGACACCACATGGCCCATCACTAGTGCTTAGCCCAGTACCTGACACATTGACCGATGAAGGAGAAGAAAAAGAGAAAAAGAAATCATTGGGATCTTCTGTTGTTAATTAGTATGCACTGTGCTTTTTCACTTCTTACCTGTGAAAGGAAGGAGAGGAGGCTCTTGTCCCAAATCAAGTTAAGGGAAGGAAGATGCTCTTGGAAGACCTTTCCTAAAGATTTAGGTTTACCCATTAGAAGGGGAGATTGGCATCTTAGTGGGCAACAGCTGGGCCACAAACCTGTAGGCTGACTCTGTGCTATTACAGCTAAGTAAGGTTTGGGAAGGAGGTTCTTGGAAGAGCTTGAGATGTAGCCCTAGAGTTTGGGAGACTGAATGAGCATCAAATGTAGTGTCTGCTTCTCACAGGGAGGTAGGTAATAATGACAAGAACTAGGGTGGGGTGGGAGGACTGTGGTGTAGCACACTGTTGAGAACATGGAGGCAGCTTCGCCAGTTCCCAGTTCCCTACTTTGAGAACCCACACCGAAGGGCCTCAGCAACACCCATGACGCTGCGTGAAGAAGCATGAAAGATGGAAAGGAAGCAACCAAACGGCCACTTCAGGCACCACAATGCCCAACTGAGTGAAGTGGCTAGGGACAAAGGGAGACTTGGCTTCTGCTCTCCCAGGGGTCCTCAGTGGGGCAGAGGCAGAAAGATATGAAACGTTATCCCAAGAACAACACAGCACCATCCTAGCGAAGATCAGTTCAGTGAACTCTGCCTGCGCACACCCCCACCTATAGACAGCCAGATACACATTCCATTCCTCCTGTTTCCTCATTTTCCCTAGAAGCTGAAAGATTTGAAATCTAGGCGGGGGAGGAAATATTCCCTCACAAAAACTAATCATTTCCTCTCCTCCACTTCAGGGTGCTCATGTGAGAAGAGAAATAAAAGCACTGACCATACTGTTTCTCTCTCTAAATCTCCCAGTCAGGAACCAAGAAGGTTCTCTTTAAACTAGGTTTAAAATGAATCCAATTAAAAATGAAGCTTTAAATTGGACCAGTCTGAATTTTTCTTAAATAATGAGGTATATCACTACTGATGACTAATACTTACTTCTCTCCTTCTGGGCACATAAAAAAGCTGCATTTATTATCCCTACAAGAGTCAGGCAGAGCCTTGTTTTAATTCTGGCCAATGAACTATGAGCAAAAGTGGCCCGTGTCATTTCCGGTCTGAGAAAGTGAAAATCCTTGGAGACCCTAAAGTTGTCTTCTTATGCTATGGCCCCTGAAAGACACATATTAGATCAAACAGTTGTAAGATGTAAGAAGGCTGAATCTCTGAGTGACCTCTTAGAAGAGTGATGCCCTGGAGTTCTGCTGGGCCAACAGCAGATTTTCCATTAAGAAGGAGAAACCTTTAATGGGATCACTGGGTTTCCTGGTTAAGTTGTAACCATAGGATAACTGAACCTATTCTGACTAATGTAGAAGTTGATACTGGAAGCAGGGTGCTGCTGTAACAACTATCAAATGGTGGACAATAAAATACGTGTATCAGAGTCTGGAGAGACAGTGACCCATATATGCAGGAGCAAGTATTTATTGAAATGGTTGTCAGAGGTAGCTCAGGGTTAGATTAGATTTCTATCACTGCTGTAACAAATTACCTCAAATTTAGACTAACACAACACAAACTCATTTTATCAAAGTCCTGTGGGTCACAAGTCCTACACAAGCAATCTCATCAGGCTGTAATCAAGACGACAGCGGGAGGCATTTCTTTCTGGAGGCTCCAGGAGAGAATCCAGTTCTTTGCAATTGTAGGAATGAGGTTTACTTTTTCTTGCTGGCTGTGAACTAAGAGTTGTTTCCAGCATCTAGAGTTCCTCATACTCCTTGACTTGTGACCCCTTCCTCCATCACCAAAGCCCACAAGGGCAGGTATAGTCCTCATGTTGAATCTCTCTGACTCACTCTTCTGCCTCCCTCTTTCACTTTTAAAGACTCACATGATTCGATTGGGGCCCCTACATGATGCTGAATAATTTCCCTAATGTAAGGTCCAGGATTAAAAACCCTATTTCATCTGCAACCTTGATTTCCCTTTGCCATGTGCAATAACATATTCACAGGTTGCCACAATTAGGATGTGGACATATTTCACAGTCGTTAGTCTGCCTAAGGGAGGCATTTGAACCTAATAGACCTGAGCTCTAAGGGTAGAGATTGGAAAACAGCCAATTGCTATTGGCTGCATTTGACAAAGGTGTTACAAGAGAGAGATGAGCTCAGAAAATATTTGCCAACTCGCAAGTAGAAATGAGAAAAAAATAGAGAGATTCCAAAATTCAGAGCCTTGAATGTTTGCAAAAGCCCTATGCATTCAGTCTCCAAAGCAAGAGATGGGATCTAAGAAAAAAAAATTAGTTAATAAAATACCTGGATAAGCTTCCAATTGATGAAATGACGTCGAGGCAAGGAGAAGATTAAGGGTAAAACTTTTCAGTTGGATAACATGACTCAAAGAAAGATAAAAGTAAGTGTGTTGCCTTCTTACTAAAACCCTGTTTCTTCAATATAGGCCCTATGGAGTTGAAGAGGAGGTGTGACACGGAGTTAGTAGGTGAAATAAGCTTAGGAATCATAACCAAGAAAGACCTTGATTGTGCGCATCAATAACATGGAACTGATTGCAGGCAAATACATCTTTGAAAGAAATGTATTACTAAGAAAACATAAATTTGATTGCTTCTGATATAATGTAACCTTTAAACCCCTAAGGAAAGTCTTTTCTCAAATGCCAATCTCAAACATGGCTGAAAAGGTTGATGAAATAGCAAGAAGCTCCAGAGGTCAGAACCCATGTCTGCAGATACCTGCTGATCAGGGAACATTCTCTCTTCAAGGCAGGGCTGGGACAAGGGTGAGGGAAGTGAGCTACTTGCTTCAGGCACCAAATTTAGAGGACTACCATAAAACTCAGCAATCAGGATGACTAATGTTTTAATGAAATATTTAAGAAAATAAAAAGGAATGCAAAGAAACCCATGATAAATAATATATCAAAAATTTTAATTAAGGCAGGATCCACGGGCCAAGATTAAGTGAGACGAGCAAGGCACTGGCTCTCAGAGTTGTGCAAGCTCAAGTCTCTCCTGTTGGAAGCCAGCTGTTGAGATGTTGGAGCCACAATGTGAACACAGGTTCCTGAGTCACCACTGGGACCTCTGCTGCCCTGGAGAGCCACTAGATCCTCAACAGAGTGCATGAGTGAAAGATACACCTTTTATATTCTAAGCTACTGAGACTTTAACATTAATTCATCAGTTTAGTGGCTGAGTAGCCTCACCAAGTTTATCCTGACTAATCAGAAAGTGGCCAGTAAGTTTCAGAATCTTTCTGGTGCCACCATGAGTAAGGGGAGCAAATTAACTCAGAACATTTGAAGTTGCAAGTGAGAAAAATGGAAATAATTTCTTGTTTGTATTCCTCCTATTTGAGACCATTCAGTTACCTGTATATATTTCTAAAAGATTTGGAGGAAAAACTTTATGAAATTGAATAGGTGCACTTTTTGTACAAGGTTTTAAAAATATAGTGGTGGTAATGGCTTCTCTGCCTTTTTGGTAAGATCAAGTGAAGATATACAGTGGTTGCTGGCTGGTGTGGCTCAGCGATTGAGCATCTACCCATGAACCAGGAGGTCAATGGTTTGATTCCCTGTGAGAGCACATGCCTGGGTTCCAGGCTCAATCCCAGGCAGTGGGTGTGCAGGAGGCAGCCAATCGATGTTGATGTTTCTCTCTCATCGATGTTTCTATCTCTCCTTCTCCCTTCCCCTCTCTCTAAAATCAATAAAAATATATTTTTTAAATGAAAAACAGTGGTGCTGAAAAAATAATATGGAATTTAGAAGATGCTTTTATCTTGTGAACCTACAAATATGGTAAAATTTCTTTGTGACAAAATTAAATGAGGTTTTGCCTTCTAATTATTATAGTGAACTACTCTCTTTAAGAATTTTAGTTTGAGCAAAGTGATGACTAGTGAAGCCCAACGTATTACTTCATGCTGAGTTGATTGAGAAGCAAGCAGAGAAAGGATGATTTTCCCAGTTTCTCATCACTTTTTATTTTATAGGTAATTATCACTTGTGCTTCAGTAATTAGTTATTAACATCAGTGTGAAATTAACCCCTATCATCATCATGGAATTTCAATCCATAGGTGTAACTCACTTTACTTAGTGACATTTTCCTAATGTGGTATAAAATGTGAATATTTTTACTGTCAAATCAAATCTGTTGATGTTTCAGAGCTATTTTATCATCTCTTATTCATCTTCATGTGGTAGCATCTTTTAAAGTTAATAACTTTCTCTTGCCCTTGGCTGATCTTCTAAAGAGTTAAGATTCTAAATAGACATTTTAATGTTCTAAGAGAGATCACCTTTAATCATTATGTAGTAGAATCACTGATCACTGCTGATTATTATTATTATTAGTTTTCATTTTTGTTTATCCACAAACTTCTTAAGAAGCTCTAGTACTTAGGTGCCCAGAAACAGAAATATTGGTTAGTGGCCCTAAATATTGGGATAGCTGCCCATGCAACTATTTTATAAGTTATGTCTCTGAATTCAGAAGGGAAAAGCTTCAGTAAAGAGCTGGTTTCTCATGAAAACACTTTTCTAGTAGCTTGTTGTCTCAGAAGATCTACAACCTAGACGTTTTCAGGAAAAATAATGTTTTGCTCTTCAAAAAAAGACAGGAAGAGACAATTTACAATGGAAATAAACAAGGGAAAAATGTTTGGCGTCACTTGTGGTAATTAGGTAATATAAAAAAATTTAAGGCCTGGCTGTTGTGACTCAGTTAGTTGAGCATCATCCTGTGCATCAAAGGATCCTGGTTCAATTCCCAGTCAGGCCACATACCCAGGTTTGGGGTTCGATCACCCATCGGGCTATGTTGGGAGGCAGCCTATCCATGTTTCTCTCTCACATCAATCTTTCTCTCTTTCTTTTGCCCTCTCCCTTTCTCTCTCTCTCTCTCTCTCTCTCAAATAAATAAATAGATAGATAGATACAATTTTAAAATTTTAAAACAAGATAATATCTTTCACTCATTGAATTGACAAAGATACTCTTAAATAACCATACTTTGTGGATAAAACAGAAACTCTCTAACCTGGCTGGTAGAAGTATAAATTTTCCTGAAAATAATCTGCAATTTTTATATACTCTATCATGTAAGTTAACTTATAGTACTGTCCTTAAATATGTGATTAGCCACAAGGACAATGAGTTATATGTTAAAGTATTCCTGTTAATGAATAATGAGTTCTGAAAAATAGAAAACTGAGATCCACGTAAGTACCCAACAACAGAAACATGGTTTTATGCATTTAAAGTACTAGGGTTCTCGCCGAAACCGGTTTGGCTCAGTGGATAGAGCGTCGGCCTGTGGACTGAAGGGTCCCAGGTTCGATTCCGGTCAAGGGCATGTACCTGGGTTGCGGGCACATCCCCAGTGGGAGATGTGCAGGAGGCAGCTGATCGATGTTTCTCTCTCATCAATGTTTCTAACTCTCTATCTCTCTCCCTTCCTCTCTGTAAAAAATCAATAAAATATATTTAAAAAAAAAAAGTACTAGGGTTCTTTGAAAAAGTTGTGCTTTTCATGGCTCTGATCTGGATTTACTTCCAAGCTGCTAAACCTTGGGCAAAATACTTGGTCCCTATGAATACTGGTGTCTTACATGAAAATTGAGAACAATAACACCTAAGATTCACAGATGTTGTACAACAAAGGCCTTCTTACAAGAAAACTAGAGGCCTGATGCACAAAATTCATGCAAGAGTAGGTCTTCTTTCCCCAGGCTGCCGGCACCAGCTTCCCTCTGGCACCCGGACCCAGGATCCCCTCTGGCCACTGGTAGGCACCGGGGACTGGGGCTTCCCTCGCAGCCCCAGCTTCATCCGGAAGGTCATTCAGAAGGACGTCTGGTCTAATTAGCATATTACACTTTTATTATTATAGATGCTCTCTATTACTGACTTTTAAGAAGCAGGCATATTTTATTTATTTATTTACTTATTTCCTCTCTCCCTTTAAAATTTATTTTTAATTATAGTTGACATACGATACTATGTTAGTTTCAAGTGTATAATATAATGTTCCAACATTTAGGTACCTTATCAAGTCATCACCACATGTCTAGTAACCATCTGCCACCATACATATTTTTATGCTCTAGAGCTATACTGTCCAATGTAGTAGTCATTAGCCACATGTAACTATTTAGATTAAATGTATTAAAAGTACATAAAATTTAAAATTTAGTACCTTATTGTATTAGCCACATTTCAAGCACTTGGTAGCCACATGCCGATGGGAGCTAAAATATTAGACAAAATGGATATAGAATATTTCATTATCTCAGAAAGTTTTTTTTTTAATTGCACTATTCTAAATCCTTATTGTATTTAAAATAGAATAGCTCATTGAAAATACCAAGATGAGAAAGCAGTAGATGTTAAGTAATGTGGACATATGCACTTACCACACGTTTTTATGCATATATACTTAGATGATATACTTTGACTTCTAGAAATTATTCCTGGAATTGAGTTAGGAAAAAATAGTAGGTTCGATTATAGCAGCAGAACAATCATGTATAAGCACGAAGACATAAACGTGTTTATGAAACTTTCATTGCTTGTTAGTGGAGTTTCTTCATTTGTCTTAAGTTACAGTAAACATGGTCACCTCTTCATTTTTCCATTTTTCAATAAATTATTTAAGAATTTATTGCAGAATGACTTAACCTACCTAGCTTAAAATATCTGACTAAGTTCATATTGGACAAATCACACTGCTTAAGCAATTCTCTGAAGTCAGTCCCCCAATTAATATAGAATTTTTGTGTTGCCTCAGTGAATAGACTACATACAATGAGAAAGGTTTATAAGTGATAAGGAAAATTAGTGTGTACTATATCTGGGTGCTTTCTTCCATGTGATTGACACAGAACGTATTATGTGATTTTATTTTTCTGTGAAGTACCTTTCCCCAAATATCTAAGATATGAAAGAATACCATGATAATTCAATCCTTGATTTTACTTTTCTTATTGGTATATCAGATTGAGATTACACTTTTATAATTTTTACAAAATTTTAAATAAATTTTTATAAAGTTTACTTTAAATTTTTCAAAGTAAATAAAAATAATAAAACTCTTAAGACTAAAATTTGAAAATAGAGATTCATGTCTGGAAAACCCTCACATTATTCTTTCTTTCCTGATTTTTTTCAACTATATGAAGTAGGACAGGAAATGGGTGTTATGAGAACATATCTTTATTTTCTTTATTTTTAGCTAATATCATTATCATTTTATTATTTATTTTTCGAATTCAACCAAATAATTCCCCAGTCACAGGCAGAACACGTTTAGATATTTATAAGTAAAATGAGTGAGATTTGGTTCTTTTACTATCTATGCATGCAAGCGTATTTCATAACCTCCCCCTGAGATCCACACTAACAACACTCCTGGACATGGGTCTGGGGTGTCTTCCCTTCCCTTTGCCCACTCTCATCTTGCCCATACTTCCATGTCCAGATCCATCTCCAGGTCTCCCATAGAACAGGAAGCCACTTAATTTGGCTTTACAGACTCACTTACCAGTGTTTGAATCCCACTCAGGCTTTTTTTAGACTGAAGATCTGGAGAATGACTTAAATTCCTGGAGCCTCACTTAGTCATCTGTAACAGGGGGATAATAAAAGCACCTCATTCGGGGATTGTTTTGAGGACTAAATGAGAAATCAAGTTCTCAGCATGGTTCCTGGCACTTACAAGAACTAAATCATAGCTTTAATGGTCGGCCTTTCTTCAAGGCTTATTTCTATCAGGTTACCATTTTGCTACTACTGACTTGGCTTCCCAGAGATCCTGGTTCTGGGAAACAGGTGTGCTGACAGTGTGTAAACTATTATGCACACTAGAAAGGTCTACCTCTTGTGATATTCTTCTGAGTTTGAGAGCTATTAGTCAGTCCTTTGAGGCTGATCTATTGCATGCACCCACAAAACTGAGTTTCTGAAAATGCACACATAGGACTAAATGGAATGACCAAGTAAGATGCTATGCTAGCACAGCAGTGATCAGCCTCCCTAGAAAAACCCACTCATTGGAGCTCCTTTAGCTACAAGCAACAAAAGAGCCAGACAGTTTTGTGATTCATTTATATCCATCATCCTGCATGCTCAGTGTCTTCCATACACTGATTTTCATCATAAGAATGCATCTATATTTACCTTTAATCATTTTGCTTTCCAATGCTTTATATCACTTCATCACAGAAATAACCCAAACAAAACAAATAATCTCAAACAAAAAAAATCATACCCATCGAGGTTAAAATAAATAAATAAATAAATAAATAAATAAAGCACCTAAAAGCATTATCCCTGCTAAATGCCCCAGACGAAACTGTGGCCCCAAATTTACCCTCCTGTGTCCTTTCCTGTCTCCTCAGCCATCTTTCTACCTGGTGCTCATGCTTTCTCTACTTTTCCTCCACCCTCATCAAAGATTGCTTTAAGGAGGGAAAAATTCAATAACCTCATTCGCATTAAGATGTAAATTAGTAATTCCCGGCAAGGCTTAATAGGGTCTCTCCTATGGGGAATTTATATTTTAATGTGAACCAAAGGACAACATCTATAAAAGTATAATTTCAGGGAGCAGAAAGTTACACAGAAAAGGTCACTCAAGGAGGCTGTAGGCATTCCGGAGCCTACATACGTGTTAGATTCTGAGCCATGAAGTACAGTAAGGTCTGTGAGGAACAGCCAGGAGCTGAGGACCAGGCAGCACATCATGGATGCTCCTCTATGATCCAGGACAAAGTGGGAGGTGAGACATGGCATGGGAAGGCTAAGTGGCAGGTGCCAGTCAGTAGTCCAGCTCCTCCAGGGGTCAGTATAGGAGAGACCCAGCCAGGAAAGCCAGTGGGGCTCCTGGTAGAGAGAAGGGGTGTTTGGCAGCAGGCCATATGCAGACCTGCAGGCAAGAAGACAGCAGTGCTTTGCCCTTCCCCAGGGTTGCTTTGGTTATTCAGGGTCTTTTTGAGGTTCTATACAAATTTTAGAATTGTTTGTTCTATTTCTGTGAAAAATTCCATGACATTTTAAATAGTGATAACATTGAATCTGTAGATCCTACAACTGGCCTTATCGTCTTTCCACCTCAGTCTATTATTTCACGTGGCCTCAAAGTAGTTGCCATTAGCTAAAGAGAAAGACTGGGGGCTAGGACACAAACAGAAAACAGATTTGAGATCTATGTTGAGGATCAGAACTATGTAATGACGTGAGTGTCCTAAATTTCTGAAGGAGTTATATTGCCAAAGAAACTGTGAGTCAGGACTGAAAAAGTTTGGATGGTTCGAACTGTAAAACAACCCTTCATTACAATGTAAGTTACATGGAAACAGGGACCTTTTTCACTAGAAGGTAAGATACAGGAAAAGAATAATCTGTTTTCTCTGTGTTGTCGAACCACTGTACCCAGTGCACAGGGCCTCACAAAGAGTAGAAGCTTAGTAAGTAAACGTGGGGAAAAACAGAACAAAATCATGTAACCCTCAGAGACCTGAAAGTAGCACCAACTAGAATGAGGCAGTGAAAGCTTTGTATCTCCAAGGGAGGTAACTCCTCAGGCACCTTGAATATGGCCATGGAGGTTTCTGGGAAAGAAAAAACTCCTTGAGGGCAGATTTGGGGAACTGGGAAACATAGACAAGGGGGTTGCTCCCAGAGAGCAGAAGCGGGGTCTATCAAGGCACACCCCCACCCTCACGGTACTTGTGGGGGGAGGCTGTTCGCAATGCCTGCTTAGCAGAATCTCATAGTTGTTATGTGTGTGCCTCCCAGTATTCCCTTGTATGAATAGGAGGTTTATTGGTCTGTGCAGGATCACTGTGTTGTGTGCGCTGTGGGAGTTTGCAGGTAATTTATCTCTTTAGATAATAGGTCCTTGGACTATGAGGAGCCACATCTGGATGGAGTGGTCCTAGCATGAAGCTGGATGTAGTGATTGGATGGACCTTTGTTTTGTCTCCCTTGGGGAAGGAATATGTCCTTGTGTAAGAAGAAAAACAAATTAAATATTTGAGTGGAGAAAAAAGTGATTAGACAGAATGTGCAAAGGCATGGAAGTTTCCAAAGCATGGCTTGTATGAGGAACTACAAGTGCACAGAGTTAGGGGGCAGGAAGGTCGTGTGAAACAAGGCTGGGGAGGCAAAAAGAAGCTCTTGTAAACCATGATAAGAATCTGGATTTTATCTCCAAAGCAAAGGTGGGGGGTGGGGCATCTGAGGACTTTTAAGTCAGGATAAAGCAATCAGATTAGAGCACTGAAGACATAACTGTGACGTGGTTTTAAGCATGGATTGGAGTTAGGCCACTGAGGTCTCAGGAAGAGCAACGAGTGGCTGCTGACTGTGACCCAGGAAGGAAATAATGGGGGTGAGCTGGTGTGAAGTGGAAGTCAATAGCTATTAATCCCTCCCTTCCAGCTTCTCCTGTCTATTCACTCCCTGCCACGTTCCATGTGCTGCTAAGCATAAAGTAAGGACTCAAAACCTTCTTGTACAATGAACCATTGTCACTGTACAAAATCTGCAAATTCCAGCACAAATTTAGTCCATTGAACCGAAAGTCCATAGAGATACATTACTTCTGTGTTTGGATTGACCCAGGATACTACTCAAGGTAGACTATTTGCTATAACAACAACAACAACAATAAAAACCCAATAAAATTTCAGTTTTTTAACTCAATAGAGGCTATTTCTGAAGAAGAGAGCCACCATTCCCTGGGTATTGATGTCCTCTACTGGATCCTTCGCACTTGGCTGGCAGATGAGGAAGAAAAACAACATAGACAATATTTACCTGTTCTTTACTCCCTTAGCCCAGAAGTGACCCACATCATTCTGTTCACATTCCATTGGTAAGAACCAATCACAGGGCTCCACCTAATTGCCAGGGGGCTGCAGGAGTGTCGTGTGCCTAAAAAGAAGAGCAGAACATTCGACATTGATGAGCCAAAGCAGTCTTGGCTCCTGGAATGACACTCACTTAACATTATATTATAGTGTAATATTTAATTAAACATTTAATATTGAATGTAATATTTAGTTGAATGTAATATTTAATTAAATCCCATATTTCTTTTATGTTGAATGTTTTGTATTGAAATAGTTGCAGTAAAGAGGGGGAAAGATACTTGTTTTCTGAATATTAATGATTTGCCTTCCTACAGTTATAAAAGTCACTATGACTACATGTAAAATTAAATCTGAATCAAGCATTTCTTTTTGCCTAACATTGTCTTCTACTCTCAATCATGAGATGGATGATGTTCAATAATATCATGTAAATATATTATAAACAATTGCCAAGTGAAATTAAAAATCTTGCAAAAGATGCTAGATTTTATGTCAATAAATGTGATATTTATAAACTTCTTGAAGCACCTGCCCCCTCCCCTAGTCACAGGAATAACAAGTGAAGATGAGAAATGAGGATTTGAATCAAATATGTACTTTAGAGGTGAGCAGTTTAAATATCAAATGTTATGAGGAGCCACTGTGAAAACTGACGAAGCCCTCAATCTAAAAAAAAAAAAAAAAAAAAAAAAGGCTTTTTATGATCTTACTGCAAAAGTCAAATGTGGCTTAAAGAATGCTGTAGCACACTTAATTCTTTATAACTACACATGCACAAAAGTCAGAATTTATTTTCTATCTGTTCTAACACCGTGTATAAAACTCCATTTTAACCTAAGTTTAAAAATTTATTTTAATGATTTTTCCCCTTTCATTTCTCAGGCTTATTTCACTTTCCAACCTTTTCTTCCCTGTGAAAATGTAGTCACGATTTTAAGTGGAATTAAGTTTTTCAGGACCAAATACATTCCAATATCAAAATCCTCCTGTCATGGAAAAACATTGGGCTTGGACTTGGATGGAATGATCTATCAAGAGATAAAATATAAACACTATCCAACAGAACTTTCTGTGATGATAGAAATGCCCTACATCTGGTCTTTTCAACATGGAAACCACTAACCCCATGAGACTATTGATGGGTGCTGGCCTGTTGACTGAGTAGCGGAGGGTAAGTCACAACTAACCTTGCTTGAAACTATCCTACAAAATAGGTAGATATGCAAATCAATACACAAATGTTCTTGTATGTTATTATGTATTGCAAGGAAAGCAACAGAATAGGCTCAGGTTCAGAGAGTGGAGGATGATTGGGGGAGCCAGGCTGGAAGCCAAGGTTACCCTTCCATGGGTCAACCAGCCGACCTACAGGCCCCTTTATGACTCCTTCAGAGTATGGAGGTGTTTAATATCCTGCTCATGTATGTTAACATATTCCCCACAGTGGTCGTTAATACGAAATGTCAGAATATATACCAACTGTAAAGTGCTATACAATCCTTAGTTGGATTTTAATCATTTGATATTATCCTGGAGTATGCTGTTAAAAGATTCTTCTCTTTGAATTCCTTTAGACTTTTACTTTCATCATTTAGTTTGAAATATTTTCTAATATCCACTGTGATCTTTTTTTTTAATTATGGGTTATTTATAAGTCTGTTATTTAATGTCCCAATATTTGAAGTTTTTCTAGCTATCTTATATTATTAATCTAATTCTATCATGACCAGAGAACATACTCTGCAGGATTTCAATCACTTGAAATATATAGAATATTTTTTTATGCCCCAGCATTTGGTCTATCTTGATGAACCTACTGCTTGTACTCGAAAAGAATGTGCATTTTTCAATTATTAGGTAAAATGTTCATAAATATCAATTCATTATAGTTGATACAGTCTGTTCAGTTTTAGAAAAAAAAGTAAATGCCCAATCATTTTGGGAATATAAAGTGAATATAATAAATTCATATATAAGACAATTTTATTCCTAAGTACTTATGAACAATTTCACTCTGCAGGCATACTCAAACTTTGAAAGTTCTCTCACCAGCTCAACATTGCTCACTGCATTTTTCCTTCAGACAATTTTCTGAGTAGATGAGAACGACTGACAGTTATTGATGCAGAACTTTATAAAACTCACAAAGAAGTTATTTATCATCAGAACTTATGAAGCATCGGAACACTTTAAACCTCCGCTTTCCAAGTATTTTCCTGAAGGGCTTTGCAAAGCTAGAGTGACTCATGAATCTGGAAATGATTACATTTTGCTCTTCTTCATCATTGAAGGCACGGCATTGAAACAGCTAATTTCTCCAAAAGAATGAGAAGCTCAAGGGTCTGAGCAGTCCATCTTCTACTACTACTACCATTCAGACATGAGCTCTTGCTTTCATGTAAGCCTGATGTTCAAGGTTCAGTATAAACAAAAAATCAGGAAACATTTATAAAAACAAATGAATTTTAATGTGATCGGTGCATTGGGTTTTTAGCTGTAAGCAACAGAAATTAATTGTGTGATTTGAGTTGTAAAAACATACGGGAGAAGTAGGTGGCTCACACAAAAGGAGGAAGGATAAATAATTGGGACTTGAAAATGGACAGGAAACAGGGTAAGTCCAAGTGTGAAAACTATTCCTTCAAATGGTAGTTGCATTGACCTGAGGAATGTACATACTAGCTGCTACATTTCTTTTTGTCTTTGCAAACTTCATGAAAAGTCTTGGGGAGATGTATCTGATTAACCAAGCCTGCTCACAAATCCAACATCATATAAAGCTACCATATAAAGGTGTGAAAAATGTTTGTCTGGCTTTTTTCAGCCTCTAAGAAAGAGTTAGACTCTACATTTCACCAAGTGTTTATGCAGTAGGAAATACCTCCCAAATAGGAAAAGGATTCAGAGGATAGCCTGAAAAGAAAGAAATGCCTGTTAAATAATCCTTTCTGTCTTTATAATCGAATATATTCACACCATAAGGCAAAGGGAGGGCTTTTCTGTTTTGCTTATTTATTTGTCTTATATTTTGATTTGTCAAGAGCAGTAGCTAGCTATTCAATATCATGTTTATCTGCACATTGGCTTGGGGAATCAGAAGAACTGGGCTTAATACTGGATTTGTTATGAACTAGCTGTGTGATCTTGGTCAAGTCACTCTTTCCTTGAGCCTCAGTTTCCTCACCTGTAAATGAGGAAATTGGAGAAGATGAACCCTAAATCATCTATCAAGAATCAAAATCTTTATTGGCATTATCCAATAGCACTTTGTGTGATGATGTGAAAGTTGTACCCCTGGTCTGTCCAAAAGAAGCCACTACCCCCATGAGACTACAAAGCACTTAAAATGTGGCTGGTGTGACTGAAAAACTGAATCTTCAATTCTACCTAATTTGAATGAATTTAAATTTAAGTAGTCTCATGTGACTAGAGACTACCACATTAGACTGTTCAACTCTAAATTATAAACCCTGGAAAAGCAGGGGCCACATTCATTTTGCTGACTTACTTACTCTTAGAGCCCATTACAGTGACTGGCTGAACATGTGGCAGGTTGTTAAGCTTTCTTTAATTATTTATTGGGCCACAAAAGTGCTAGGTGCTGGACATCCATATGTGAACTCAATAGAAATGAATCATTGTTCTCATGATGCTTACATTCTACTGGGAAAAATGCATAATGAAAATATGAGTACAACTTTTAGTATGTTAGGAGGTGATAAGAATTAAGGGAGAAAACTAAATCAAGAGGCAGATCAATAGAGTGACAGCTGGGGCAGAAGGTTTGTGATTTAAACATGGAGATCATGATAGGGGCATAAATAGAATGTTGGGGAACCAGCTAGAACTGTAAGAAATATTAATCATGCTCTGTTAACCGTGATTGTTTTATTCTGATTGAAGAAGGCACATTCTAACTTGGCTGGCAGCTACGCTCAGGACCTGGGAGCTCACCTGCAAGTTCAGCCCTTCCTCCCCATAACAGGAACTGCCTATTATCATGGAAAAATTAAGAACTTTGTTTCAGAAACCTGAATTGCCAGCCCTTTGAAGATCCCCAGCCCTTTTGCATACCTGCAGGCTTTTGCAAATCTCCAGCCTGCTTACCTATTAACTGCCCATTTGGCATACCCTTTGGCTATTTCCCGATGTAATTCTTTGTACTCCTACCAATATAAGCAGCTGGTTTATGGTGGGGTGCAGAGCAGATTTTTGTGGATGACCTGCTGCTCTCCCATACTGCTGGCAGAATTGGAATAAACACTCATATAGGTTTCAACCCCCCTGTCTCTGCTTAATTGGCTCAAGTAGTGACTGGCAGCATTGACCCAATGATTGTCCAGTTACAATCAGGCAATAAAAAGGGAACATTTGAGTAAGGCTTGCTGATGCATGGAAGTTAGCCATGCAGCTATCTGGGAAGGAATATTCTAAGCAAAGCCCCCCAGTTGAGATTATGCCTGGAATGTTCCAGAAACTACAAGATGCCAACTTGGCTTTGTGTTGGGAGGGGATGGAGGGAGATCAATAAGGAGGTAAAAAGAGTAATGTGGTATATGTGGGGTGGAGAGGTGGTCCTGTAAAGATTTTTTTTTTAGAGGGATGGGAATTATTGGAGGGTTTTGAATAGGGGACAGTGACATGATCTTTGGCTGCCCTGCTAAGAGTGCTGTGGGCTAAGGGCAGATGTAGAAGGACTATATAGAGAGATATTTCAACAATCCAGGTGAAAGGTGGTGGTGACCTGGACCACAAATGAGCAAATTCTGGCTTTTTAAAGGTAATGGCAACAGCATTAGCTAATGGATTGGCCACAGGCCATAAGAAGAGATGAGGCAAAGATGACTGAAATTATTTTGGCCTGGGCACTACATTAATGGAGTGGCTCTTCACTGAGCTGGGCAGGACTGGGGAAGGGCCGGTGGGAGAGTAGACCAGTTCTATTTGGCATCTGTGAAATCCAAATCCAGAATGAAGAATGAATGCGACCTCTGAATCTTCCAGCTCCCATGACACAGGAGTCTGTCCTTACAGCAGAGGTATAACTACCCAACTTATGGGAACCAGAGAAACATGGTGATCTGCGGGAAGGGGTGATCTGCTGCTTTGTCCAGATGTGGAGATTGTCCTGGCACCTCCCTTTACTCCATGCCCTTAGCTGCCAGTGACTGCCCATTTCCCAATGAGCAAAGCTTCCAGTTGTGCTGGCCACTGTTTATTCTGCCTGGAGGAAGCTGTCTAGACATCGTCTTTCACTCCTTGCTAATAGAGTTTTGCTTTTTTTTTTATAATTTAATTTTAAGGTGTTGAATAGATTGACTACCTGGTGTCCGTCCCCAAGGTACTTACATTTCCAGACTAGACACCATTACACAATTTTAGCAAAAGAGACTTTTCAAAATATGTACATCCTGGGGACAAAACATTGCCTATTATTAGTGCGTTTCAAACTAAATTTGCCTTTATTTTACATAAGTGTGTTTAAAACTGAAAAGACATGACATAGAAAATAAGTGTAACATTGAAATACATAGACACTTGGGTTAAAAAAAAAAAAGATAGAATTCCCCCCCCCCCCCCCCCCCTTTATCCTTTGAAAGGATTTTTTAGATTTTTGAAATCTTTCATTTATAAAAATCTGGGAGCCTGGCGTTTGCTCTGTCTTGTGGTGGTGTCAAGAAAAGAAAATAAAGTGTTTGCCATGTGATAGGACAGAAGTTCTCTTTAATTTCCTAGGAGAGCATAAACTTGGAGAATTTGAAGCCAACAGAAGGTAACTGGATAGGAAAACCCCAAGAATGGCTGCAGGCCTGCCAAGCTTTCTCTGGGGAGGCATTTGCAGAACAAGGACTGCATTGTTTGGCCAAAGGGCTACCCAGGACAGCTCCCTACTCCCCCACCATCCAGTTCCTGGCCAGGGTTCCAGAATTGCTTCTGGGTCCTAAATGTACCCATGTTTCTTTTGTCATGAGTGGGGACCCTGGCTAGCCCGTAACTTCTCTCACATCCCCTCTCTGGATCTCTGATTGCTTGTAACTTCAGCGTCCCTCCTAAATGCCTTGTATGGAGAGAGGGTTTGTTTATCCAGCCATGGGGTTGGAGTCCCCATTGAAGCAATCTTTGTCTACTGGCATATCTGGTCTCTCTTACTGTTGATGGACACCGACACCGTTGGTGCCTGGCTCAGATCCCTCTTACCATCCTGTACACTCAACCCTGTGGTGAGAGGTGCTGATAATGGCTTATAGCTGCACTCTTCTCTGAGAATTGCCCTGGACTGATGGGAGTCACCTAGACTTGGAGATGCCTGGCAAGTTAACTCCCACCCTCAAGTGGTCAATGACTAGTCAGAGAGCATAAAACTCATCCCCTTTGCCCCAGTCAGACAATCTGTAATGCAACTTATGCTCCAGAGCCCTCGCAGAAGTTTAACTACCCACCTTATGGGACCTCACAGGTCAGATTAAGGCTACCTTTCTTGCTTCCACATCATTATTAGGTTCCTTTCACTTCTCTATCCTACTTCCTGCTCTCTGACAGGCATCTGCTGAGAGCACTCCCTTGACACATTGTGTGCACACGCAGCCCTGGCTCAGCCCTGCTCCTAGGGAACCCAAGACAGTGGTCTCCTGGTCCCAGAGTAAGGAGCATCTGCTATGACATCTTACTGAAGGCGGGGAGACCTTGCTCTTTTTGTTTTGTCAAGCAAATTCCTTTGATGTGTACAAATGCCACAGAGAGTGAGCTGACTGATGACCATTGGCAACTGTCTGTTGTGCCTCAAAAAGAGGCTTGATGCACCCTGGACGGTTGTTCAGTGGTTAGACCATCAGCCCCCGCACTGAAGAGCCTTGGATTTGATTCCTGGTCAAGAGCAGATACCTGGGTTATAGTTTTCTCCCCATCCCCAGTTGGGGCAGTCAGGAAGCAGCCAGTTGGTGATGTATCTCTCTCACAACTATGTTTCTTTCTCTCCCCTCTCCCTCCCTCCCTCTCTTCCACTCTTCTTGCACTACTTGGTATTTTATGTTTAAATTATCAAGCTATAAAAAAAAAAAAATCCCAAAACCTAGATGCTGTCTTAGTGGCTTTTGGATATTAAAGTATCCCTTAAATACCAATGTCAAAAAGAATAACATTATTTTTAAGAGAGTCATGTTAATTCAAGGTAGACTGCTGCCAGGTTAAAGGAAGACCTACCCTGCTGTGGGCAGGAAGCCTGCACTTTTACACCTCCTGAAGTTTCTGTCTACTGCAGCCGTGGGCAAACTATGGCCCGCGGGCCGGATCAGGCCCGTTTGAAATGAATAGAACTAAAAAAAAAAAAAAACAAACCATACCCTTTTATGTAATGATGTTTACTTTGAATTTATATTAGTTCACACAAACACTCCATCCATGCTTTTGTTCCGGCCCTCCGGTCCAGTTTAAGAAACCATTGTGGCCCTTGAGTCAAAAAGTTTGCCCACCCCTGGTAGTGTCTCGGCACCATTGACCTAATGCAAGGTGAGATTCCAGCTCCAATGACCAGCACAGTCTCAAATGTGGGCTAGTCCTCATTGGTGCAGGTCTTTTTGCAACAGAAAAGAGAGACACAATTTGCATTTGATGGACTTTGCTAAAATTTCAAAAAGCATTCTTTATAAATTCACAAAATGTTCTCTGCGGTTTTACTATAAATGTGGTCTTTTGTTTATTGCAAAATAGAACACCCACTTATATAACTGAAACAAATGAAAACCACATTACTGGAAGTTTTGTGTTTAGTGGTTGTATATAACCATTCAGGGATAAACAAAATTGTGTCTTTTAAATGAGGTTACACAGAGACATGATGGATTTCCCTTCTATAATGTAAAAAAAGAATATTTATATGAGTTATGTTGGGCCAGAGTACTTTTGTGTATAATTTATATATATATATATATATATACTAGATGTTCACCTTATGGGTTGACATGGTGTTACAATGGTGTTAAAATTCCCATAGATCTTGAATAGATCACTCATAGGGATAAACACATGCACACATACCCAGATCTATTTCACGGCTTTTTAAAAAAATATTTTTTTAAAATTTGATTTTTAGAGAGAGAAGGAGAGAGAGAGAAATACCACGGAGTGGGGATCAAGCCTGCAACCTGGGCATTGAACCAGCAACCCTTCAGTGTATGGGATGATGCCCAACCAATGGAGCCACACTGGTCAGGGCCTATTTCACATGTTAAAGTGCTACATTCTAAAAAGAAGAAGGAAAAAGGAAATAGCCATTTCATAATTTTTGCTATTCCTACACCCCTTCCAAAAGAGAAGGTAATAGTTGCTAACTCTATCTAATTCAAATTAAAGTAATGGGCACACAATTTCAAAATGTTTTTAAATTTTACACTTTTGTTTATACTGGAAGAGAAGTGCCAGATTCCTGTGCTGATCTCTTTATCTGGACTCTTTTACTTTTCCAAGCCTGCTCCCCTTCAACTTCTCTCCCATGAGTTAAAAATCTTGTCTCCCCAGGATCTCTGATTGGAGATCACTGCCTTCAAGAAGTCTTCCTTGAATTTCATTCACTAGAAAGTCTAAGTTTGGAGTCTTGCCTTTGTACTCTTGTGATGCCCCCCATCTTAGTACTTACAACTCTGAGTTTAAATCCTCAGTTTATCTGTCTTTCCTCCCTGGAAGACTGAGCCCCTTTAAGAGTTTTAAGGAAATCCTGCTTGCTATGGGGTCCTCAGGACCCAACCCAGTTATTAAAGGATTTAATTGTCAAATGAGTGAATTCTTATTAGGAGATTATAGGAGATTCTATTGGACTTTTATACTACTTAGCCATAAGAAAGGATGAAATATTGCCCCAAAATACCCATCCTTAAATTCCTTTATATAGTCCTATCCTTAAAAACCTAAAGGCCTCAGTAGCTTTCTCTTTAAAATTTTATTCACTTTTCACATATCGACAAGCACTCAAACTGTCTTGTGTTACAGGAGGACATAAGATGAGTGTTCTGTGTCCTGTCATAGATGAAATATGGGTCCTGCCCTGAGATTCATGGCACATGTCCACGTGGACCGCCCACGAAATGATGGCAGGAACATCCAGCTTTCTAAGGCTTTTATCCCTGCCTATCAACGTTTATCCACTGGCTGTGGAGAAGCCAACGTTTAATTGGAAACACTAAGAAATAAGAAATGGCAGTGAAACAGGGACAGAGGTTTCTTTTTTCAAAATCACAGAAAGAATTAGGCGAAGAGAAGGGGAAGGGAGGGAAGTTCTCGGGCTTCCCTTTGTTAAGTCTCTTCCTCTGCTCATCTACATTGTCGGTTTTCAATAGCAGCATTGTTTTTTTGTCTGGACAAGTAGAACAAAATGCCAGCCAAAAAAATAAATAAATAAATAAGAAGCAAACTTTGAACATCGAGAAAAATCACTTAAAAGCTGATTCCACCTAGAGATATGAAACCATAACCTCACCAATTCGTGTAGAGCCAGCCCCAGGGTCAAAACTTTGAATGAACAGTTAAGGATTGTTCCATTAGTACTTCTGCCCTCTTCCCTTCTACCATGAATGTATAAGACAATTTATGAACAGCACCAACAGAGGGCCACTTAAAGTTTTAAGCATCAGTCGAGTAGACAAAGCTTTATAATCTATTCTTACAGGACAGAATTCTAAAAAAAAATTAATGTTCTGTGGCTCTAATTTAAGTGAAAGAATTTCACCATGGGCATACATTTGGTTCCAGGGAAATGAACATTTTAATGTCATTCTCAAAGAGTTTATAAAGTGCAGGAAGACAATTCAGTGCCAGAAGAACGTGACACAATGAGAATACCAGCTTGAGCAACTGCACCATTATCTAATAAAAAGCATAATGAAAACATGCTACAGGATATTAATTGTTACCTGCCGATAATTTAGGCTTCTGAAAGCTATTTTATCAAGCATGCATTTTATTTGCGAGCTGTTTTCTCCTTGTCAGGTTCTCTGAATTAATTCAATGCCTCTTTCATGAACATATCTCATGGTTCAGAAGTTCGTGGCCATTTGGCTCAGTAGCTTGCATTTACTTGGTTTGTAGATTCTCAGTATAACAACAGCTAACAGGTTATTTTCAAGCAGTGGGCTAAGTATATGGGAATTATTCAATTTTATTCTTATCATAAAAGTACTTTCAGAATTCCCATTTTATGAGAAAACTGCTTATTACAGAGGACAAGCAGCTTGCCTAAGGTCTTGCACTTAGTACAAAACAGAGTAAATTTTGAAAACAAATGATCTGTCTCCAAAACCTGTGGCCTTTATCACAGGGACACACTGTCTCACACACATTGCTTTATTTAATGTGCATAGTATTAGTCAACTCTAGTTTATTTACAACAATTGGGGATTACTCCCAAAGATAGTAATCCTAATATTATCATTTTCCTTTGTTTGGTATCTCATAGATGCTCTATTCTGAGATAGTGGAAACTGTATGTTGTTTAAGGTTTTTTCTTTAAAATTGCCATTTACTCATCACCTATTATGCTAGGGACTATCCCGATTATCTATAAATTGGTATATATCAAACTGACTCAGCCTTAGTGTCCAAAAACAACAACAACAACCATTTACTATCAGTATGTCTCCTAGTTATGGGGTTGACTAGGCTCAGCAGGGCGGTTTTTGATTACAGCTTCTCAGGCAGATGTGGTTGCAGCCTGACATGGCTGGCCAATTAGGCTGAGGACATGGCTGGACTCATCTTGACAATTTTGTCACTTGCATAGCTGGTGCCTGGGCTAGGAAGAAATAAACAGCTGTGGACTGGAGTGGAGGGGTCTCTATCTTTCTCTATTTCAGTGTGGTTTCTTCAGCATGGCAACCTGAAGTAGCCAGACCTCCTCGATGCTGTTCAAGGCTCCAAAAGTGTATGACCTGAGGGAGCCTTAAGAACCATGCAGTCACCTCGACCACATTTTATTTATTAGAAGGGAGTTACTGAGGCCAGCCCATCTTAGAGGGAGGGGAATCAGTTTTCATCTCACAACAGGAAGAGTGACAAAAAATTTGCAGACATGTTTTTGTTTTTTTTAAATATATATTTTTTGATTTTTTTACAGAGAGGAAGGGAGAGGGATAAAGCGATAGAAACATCAGTGAGAGAGAAACATTGATCAGCTGCCTCCTGCACATCTCCTACTGGGGATGTGCCCGCAACCAAGGTACATGCCCTTGACCGGAATCGAACCTGGGACCCTTCAGTCCGAAAGCCGATGCTCTATCCACTGAGCCAAACCGGTTAGGGCGCAGAAATGTTTTAAAACCTTCATAGGTACAATCATAAACTCTTTGCATACTTACCTTATTGAATTGTCAAATTATCAATGCAAAGTAGACATTATCTTCATAGTACAGAGGAAGAATCAGACACCCAAATAGGAAGTGACAAAACTCAGATTCAAACTCACACTTGCGTAAATCCACATCACAATCCCATTCTCTCATCTGTGGCACTCTAGTATCTTAGCCCCTCACCACCCCCCCACCCCCCGCCCCTCCAATAAGAGGTTTCCAATAGAATTAAAACACAAAATTTAGAAATAAAAAGCAGGACCATTTAAGGAGAGTAGAATAATTCAATAGCACCAATTATTCATTTATTCTGGAAAAGGGGGGACAAAATGGGTAAAGGGGGTCAAGTATATGGTAACAGATGGAAACTAGACTTTTGGTGGTGAGTGCATAATATACAGATATCAAATTATAATGGAGCACACCTGAAATTTAGATAATGTTATTAACTGATGATATGTGAAGAAAGATAAATTAATTAATTTTTAAATATTTGCTGAGGGAATAGAACTTGAACGTTTCCCCCACCCCCAATAAATATGTGAAGTGATGGATGTGTTAATTAACTAGATAGGGGGTGGGGGGAATCCTTTTACAATGTGTATGTATATCAAATCACCACATGTACATGTTAAATATTTTATCTTTTTATTTGTCAATTATACCTCAACAAAGCTGAAAATAAACATTAATTAAAAAACATTAGTACTGATTTAAATACTACAATATCAACAGTCACCAATTAAGAGCATAAAAGATATAGTCAGAAAAGTTGTATTTTCTCTCCTACGTGGACATAATATAACTTAGATAATAAAACCAAATATCCCAAATCTTTAAAATATATGCAAGTTTCAGGATTAACTTCATTTAAGGAAACTCAATACTGACAGGTAGAACAGAAAGTCATGAGAAAATTAAGAAGTAGTTAAAACATTTATAATTCCTAGCTTTCTGTCATTACGGGCTCCAAGCCTGTAAAAATAACGGAACTTCCTTCAGAATCAAATAACAACTGGAATTAGTACAATCAGGGAAGAATCAGGAAGCTAGGGCCTCAGGTCCAAAACATAACCAGATTGGATGTTTCTTTGTGAAGCCTCAGAGGTATAATTTAAAAATTACTGAGTTAATTTGCTTTTCTATAACAAATGGTCCCTGAAAATGATGGCGTAATTTATCACCCAGGCATGAGGATGAAAGGTTCCTGGTGGGTAGCCAGGCCTTGTCTGGTCTCATAAATTCTGCCATTGTGAGATTTCCTCCATCCCTGGCGAGTTTATAGACACAGTACATTTCCATGTTATCACCTTTCATTTCCAGTTCTGGCAATCCAAGCTTTTTTATTAAAAAGAAATCAAAACAAACATAAAAGCCAATAAATATGCTGCAATAAAAACTCATAAAGAATCCAGACATAGAGGAAGTTAGTATCTGTTGTTGCTGGCCATTTCCTTCTCATCCCAACTCCACTTAAAATAGCCTTCATTCATACATGCTAACCAACAAACGACAGTGAGTAAATAAAGGTATTTTGCTTCAAAAAGGCATTGGTCACTTAAGAGATCAAAACTTCAAAATAAGACAATGAGTTCTGATGCCAAAATACCCAGAACCACTGAAAAAAATAGAAGATATATTTGGGGGCCCAAAAGGTTTTTCCAGATACTTCTCTGGCATTGTGAAAGAGTGAGCTTTGCAAATTGACCAAGATATGGGGTTCACTAGATATTCATAAAATAATGATCCCTCTTCATTGATTCATTCATCCTTTCATATAATTACCTTTCATCTATTCAACAAACACTTGGGATTAATTCTTATTTCATTTTTTCCTAGTTGAATAAATTTGCTTATTACTTAACCACTTTATGCGTCAGTTTTCTCTTCTGTAAAATGGAGATAATAATAGTATTTACCTCGCAGGATTATAGTGAGGGTTAATTAAGTTAATACCCATAAAGCTCTCAGACTTGTGCCTGATATCTGGCGATAAGGGTTATGAACACATATTAATTAATGACTACTGACACACCTCACTTTATTGCACTCCACTTTATCGAAGTGAACAGATGTTATGTTTTTCTGTTTTTTGTTTTACAAATTGATGGCAAGACCCTCCACCAGCAAAAAGATTACAACTTGCATTACTGTGATACTCACTTTATTGTGGTGGTCAGGAACCAAACCTGCAGTATCTGTGAGGAATGCCTGTGCTATGTGCCAACGACCCTGCTAAGCACTAAGTACATAAAGAAGGAAAACAATGATATTGAACTCAAATGTTTTCCAGTCTGGTGGGGACACAGTCATGCTGACAATGACAAGAAGTGCTTTAACAGGATAAAGGTTAAGACTGGAAGCAAGGAAACCATGTAGGCATTGATTGCAAGAGTCAAAGAGAGAAATGCTACAGGTCTGAACTGAAGCGATGGATAAGAAAGTGAGGGCTTTGTGGGGTAAAGAAGAGGTTAGATGCATCGGCCTTTTAGGAAGTAGAATAATGAAACATGGAAATTGATTGGATATAGGAAGTAAAATAGATGAAGGCCTAGAGCAGCAGTTCTCAACTTGTGGGTCGTGACCCCTTTGGGGGTCGAAGAACCCTTTCACAGGGGTCGCCTAAGACCATCGGAAAAACACATATATAATTACATATTGTTTTTGTGATTAATCACTATGCTTTAATTATGTTCAATTTGTAACAATGAAATTGGAGGTCACCACAACATGAGGAACTGTATTAAAGGGTCGCGGCATTAGGGAGGTTGAGAACCACTGGCCTAGAGGGTGGCTCTTCGCTACTGCCTTGGCAATTGAGTAGATGGTGATTGCTTCCAATAGATACAAATAAAAGAGGAAGAGGGGAGAGAAGTTCAATTGTGGACACTTTGTGACTGAGGTGGAGATGTTGCTGAGGAATTGGATGTGTGGGTCTGAGAAGGTTAAGGTTGGTGACTGAGATTGGGAATTGTCAGCTGATAGGCAGGAAAGGAAACCATTGCACCACGTGAGGTTGCCTAAGGACATGTCCCTCCTTTACCAGGTATATTACCTTTCTCATTTTTGTTGTTGTTAATCCTCACTTGAGATATTTTTTCCATTGATTTTTTTAGAGAGTAGCAGGGAGAGAAGTGAGGAGAGAGATAGAAAGGTAGAAGGAGAAACATCAATGAGAGACACATTAATTGGTTGCCATCCACACGTGCCCCAACGAGGGCCAGGGATCAAACCTGCAGAAGCTGCAACACAGGCATGTTCCCTTGACTGGAAAGCAAACCCACGACCCTTCAGTGCATGGGCCATGCTCTAACCACAGCTACCTATGTCATTTTAATTACTATAACAACCCTGTAAGTTCAAGGTGTTAGTTAGAACATGGTTTCAGGCATGTGTGACTGAGACACAAAACAACACTGGCTTAAAGGAGATACATATTTATTTCTCTCTCATGTAAAATTCTGAGCTAGATGTAGAGGCATTGCTCTAGGTATGATGCTCCATGGTATGAGGGATCCAGGGTACTTCTCTTTGGTTGTTCTACCAACCATAGACACACTGCCACGCCTATATCCAGCCAGCAGAAAGGGGAGAAGAGGGACAGAAGAACATACCCATTCCCTTAAAGCCATGACCTGAAAGTGAGTATGTCACTTACACTTTGGGCCCATTGTTAAGAATTTAGTCTGTGTCAATGCATAGTTCCAAGGAAGGCAAGCCTTTGTTCTGAGTGGTCCTTGTAGCACTGTCTATAGCAGCTATATTGGAAATAACACTCATGTTCTTGATAGCGGACACTATGCTGGGGATATTGTATAGCTGTACAAAGGAATGAGGAATAATTCTATAAACTTATGGGGAATCACTGGGATGAGTGGAAAAAAGCATAGTCAGCAGCTGTATGCTAGCATTTATCTAAGAAGTAAAAGGCATATAAACACACGTATACATTTGCTATTATGAAAATATTAGAAAATGAATTGTGCTGTTTAAAAATTAGCATCCTATAGAGGAAGGGCAGGAACAGGATGGAAGAGACTAGAATAGAGGCCAACTTGTTTGAATATATTGTGTGCTGATTTGGTAGCTTGTAAATACTTAAAATAATAATAAAAGAAAATTACAATTAAAAACACAATTCTTAAAAATCAAAAACAAAATACAACAAGTAAATCTGATTATAAACTCATTTGGTTGCCAACCCTTGTCCTTTGAGTGACTTTAAACCACAGGAATTTGATAGTATATCTCTAGTGGACTGTACCTTATGGACAAAAACAAAACTGTCATAAAAATTTTTTCAGTAATCACACATTTGCGGTCATGTTGATATTGTTGAGAACAGTGGAATAAAGCAATGGATGACATTGCTGAATATCCTTGAGAACCAGTTTGTGTTTTTTTTTAAAGATGAAAACAAAAGGAGGCATAAACATGTAAAAATTAGTAAGACCAAAAGGCTATAGTCTTGAATTTCAATTAGAAGATTCATTATGAATTTTCTTTAAAAAAAATAGATGGACACATGCATGCAAATGTTTTCTAGATCTCCCCAGTGAAAAGGTCTGGATACACTGATGAACACAGTAACATAAGCAAGCACCCCTTATGCCAGAGTGCTAGCACTCAATGCCATCGCTTCAGTAATGGCACCAGGAATGTGGCTGGTTCTGGGTCAAGGGAATATCTATGATGTGCCTGGAACAAGGAAGCCATCAAAGTCACTAAGTACACGTCAAAGGTCTCAGAAGTGAGTGAACTCTAAGAGTCACTGACCAAAAATGGGAAATTCAGACCATGAATTCAGCCAGAAACTGGAATGGATTGAAACACATCAATTAGTTCCAACTCCAAAGCAAATAGCAGAATTAGACAATTCTTTGGTCATCTTTGGAAAAGGTTAGAGATTAAGTTGTTGTTTTGAAAACAAATTAATGTGAACTAATTTCAGGTTTCTGAATAGTTGGTTAAAGGAAGTTTCACTTTTTAAATGTGTTTTGGTAATATTGAAGAGGAAATAATAGAATCAGAATACTGACATTTTGCAATTTCTAAAAATTGTATACATATTGATCTAGGCAATGATCATTAATACCTGCTGACATAAAAAAAAAACTTCCTAATTGAAGTGCATACTATCATTGTGAAAAACTATTTTTAATAACTCAAACCTATTTTTTAAAATATATTTTTTAATTGATTTCAGAGAGGAAGGGAGAGGGATAGAGAGGTAGAAACATCGATAATGAGAGAGAATCATTGATTGGCTGCCTCCCGCATGCTTCCCACTGGAGACCAAGCCTGTAACCCAGGCATGTGCCCTGACCGGGAATCGAACCATAATCTGATTTGTAGGTCGATGTTCAAGCACTGAGCCATACTGACTGGGCACACTTATTTTTATTCAGTCTTTATTTTATTATTTTTTTAAAATATATTTTATTGATTTTTTACAGAGAGGAAGGGAGAGGGATAGAGAGTTAGAAACATCGATGAGAGAGAAACATCAGTCAGCTGCCTCCTGCACACTCCCTACTGGGTATGTGCCCGCAACCAAGGTACATGCCCTTGACCGGAATCGAACCTGGGACCCTTGAGTCCGTAGGCCGATGCTCTATCCATGGGGCCAAACCGGCCAGGGCAATTTATTCAGTCTTTAGATTTAACTATAAATTCTTAGGAAATACAGTGAACAAGGAACATATTAAACAACATCTAGATGATACTGATCATCAGAATCAAGACTATGGGAAACCAAGCAGGAGAATATACCTGGTTTATTTAATAAATATTTCAAGGACAAAAACATTTCAAGGAGTAGATTATATCTGTCAAATACAATGTATAAGCCTTATCTGGATCTTGATTTAAACAAAGAACTTAGAAAGCACTGAGGGAAAGTCAAACACTGATGAATATTGGAAGATAAGAACTACTATTATTTTTAAAGTATGATACATTGTAGAAAGTCCTTATCTTTCAGAAATACATATGACATTTATGAATAAAGTGACATAATGGATAGTATTTCTGGGATTGGCTTCAAAATAATATGGTGGCATTGGCATGAGGGATTCAGATGGAACCAGATTTGTCATGAGGTAATAATTGCTGAAACTATGATAGGTGCCCGGGGTCTTTATACTCTTTCCCATTTTTAATGCACGTTTCAAATTTTTCAATATTAACATTTTAAATTGATTTCTATGGAAAATAGGAAGAATGGATATTGGCAGGAAACTAGAAGTTTCTACTGCAGTATATGTAATAATGCAAATCCATTTTATAAATGAAGAAAATGTGACTTAGAAAAGAGAAATTGATGTCATCCTAGGTTGGCAGACTTAGGAAAAGGGGCAAAGTAGGCAGGCCAGGAGAACATAGTGCCACAGGCACTGTGAGAGGGGGTTTGGAAAGGAAGAATCCCTGTGCTCATAAAAATGTGATGATTTTTTTAAAAAAAGTAAATTGATTAATCAAGCATTTATTAAGAACCTATTGTTAAAGCTCCCTGACCAAAGCCCCTCAGAACACACCTAGAGTAAAACAAGGTGAGATTTACTTAGCCTGATGCAGCAAAGAACACGCCCTGAGGGGCTATGGGGCCTCTTAGGAAGGGGGATCTGGGAGGGGCTTCTTATGGGTTTGGGTTCATGTTGGATGATTCTAAGGAGGGTTTAAGGAAACCAGAGCTCATTCTGAGTGGCTGTTGTCCAAGCAGGGAGGTCTGAATAATTTATCTCTAGGAAGCAGGAAGGTTAAAGCAGACCTAGTCAGAGGGGCCATGGTTAATCATTTTTGTGGGTGCCAAGTGGCCTTGCCTCTGTTCTGTTTATATGTGTGAGCTTGGTTTATGTTCAGTGAGAAACATCATTCCCTGAGTGTCAGGAGTGCCATTTTTTTCCTTTCTTAGTGCTTCTATGTCAAGCTTTATGCTGGGGTTGCAAACCTAGGTAGCAAGGCTCCAGTCCCCCCCGCCCCCCCCTTCCCGCCAAGGGTAGATTCAAGGCCAATCAGATGGGGACATCTTGGCACCTCACACATTGAACAAACTTTATTTTTAACTTTGCTCTTTAAGAAGAGCACATATAGGCATCTAAAATTATAAGGGGGAAAGAAAGGAGACAAAAATGGCTCCCAAATGGTATGAGCAAGCATAAATTTAAGAGCCATAAAGTGGATTGAAAATGACATCATCAATTAACCAGGAAAGTCCCGAGTAGCGAGGCAACCTATTAAATAAAAAACCAAAATGAGTCTCATTAACGATTACAGCAACCTTCTACATAGTTTTAGAAACCATTGAAAGAAATCCAGGTTGCATGTTTCTAACTCACTTCACACCATTAACTTTACATAAAGAGCAGCGCCTTGGAGAAATAAATGAAGCAATTCACCTGGCACCGAGAGCAAGATCATTCAAGAAAATCACCACTTGGAAGCAAGAACCTGAGTTGCTTTTGCATTTATATTTTGCTATTGGCCATATCAAACAATTTCAGCTGAAAGAAGAGAGCGTAAAGTAATTCAAATCACTTCCCTTGAAATGGTAGGTAAGTTGGTAAAGCTGCTGGGCGGTCCTGTCTTCTTAAGTAGAAATGGTTTGCAAATCACTTTTTGGTCTCTACTTCTTGGTATTTAGAAAAGTCATTTTGTAATGAAACTTTTGTTCATGGATGTGAACATGATTCTAGAAGTTCCAGGTCTAGAAAAGAGAGCCCCCCCTTTTTTTTTCAACTTGTTACTGCAGTGTTGTCCCTGTGGTCAACTCTGGCTAATTCTAATGGGAGAGGAAGCAAGGTCCTTTCTAAGGAGTAGTTGCTGAGCTCAAGAGTCCTTGACACAGGAGTCCCTAAGGCAGGGGCTGGAGAGAAGAGAGGAGAGACATGAGAAAGAAAAAGGAGAGATACTGGGCAAAAAGGGGTAGGAGAGAAATGGACAGAAGATATGAAAAATGAACTAAGATGGGTTACCTTTATGTGCCACTCATTTTACTCTGCACTTCAGACCTGCTAACCCATTCACTCTCTCAAAATCCCCTAAGTTTGTTAGATGTTATGGCTTATAATTTAGAGGAAATAGAGACAGACACTAAGTAACTTGTTCATTCAGTATATAGCTAAGGTTATTGGAGTCCAGAACTTGTATTGTCTGAAGGATGGGAGTCATGTTTTAATTACTTCTCATTAATAACCTGGGATTGCAAATTCAGATTCCTGAAAGGAACCAAGTAGGTAACATGAAGATGTGTTTGATTTCGAGGTTAGGAACTATGGCCAAATGAACAATGTTTGTCCCAACTAAAGGCATTCCATTAAAAATAAATAAATACTGTGTTGGCTTCACAAAACCTTTTTTGGTGCCCTCTGGCAGAACTTTAGCTTGATACCTGTGGTTAACACTGCTAATCCTATGTCTATTTTAGGTCATTCCTACTCTTTAATACTTTCCCTCCCAACCATTTCCTTCTTTGTCAATCTCTCCTGCTTCTTACCCCCAAAGGTCCATTCTCAATTAGGAAAGTTCTTTTTATTTCTTTTAATCCATCAGAATGCCTGGGTCAGGTAAAATTCTCTCTGCTTTCTTTGTTCACTCTACCAACACAAACAATAGATTTTAAATCGTTGCAATGAAAGACCAGTTCATTTAGAATCTGAATATGGATAAAAAAATTTGGAAATGTACAAATCTACTACTGTGATTTTACCCTGAAAAAAATTAAGGGCCAGAGATCACACGGCTTTTTCAAATTCATATGTTTCCCAAGTCAGTTAGCTTTTTACTGACATAGCCATATGTTAAAACAAAGCATTCTGTTCTTCCTGCAGAACAGTTTCTTCTATCCTTTAGTCAGGTAACAGAAAATCCTTCTTGTTTCATTAATTTTAATTTGCAATCTTCTAATTTCTTTTAAGATCATAAAACCTGCTCAGTTTACTTAGTGCAGTGTCCACAACCTTTGATGAATACCCGACACAGTATGTGAACAAACCCAGGCTAGCTTGCTAGAGGAAGAGCAATCACATGGAAGAGAGCTGAGGCCATCCCACACCAGTCTTCAGCCAGGCAATCCCCAAACATTGAGAGAGCCAAACCAAAACTGCAAGTATTACCAGCTCACCTGACGACCTGTGAAATAATGCATGCTTATTATTTAAGATACTAAATGTTGGGGTGGATTGTTATACAGCAGTAGCTAACTGATACATACCTTAATTTAGGGACTGGTGGTACAAGTTTGATGTAGACAAACTGCCATAGTTTCCACCAACTCCTCAATTGGTTTTAGAAGATGGTTAATTTGGAATTTGGCTTCCAAACAAAACTCTAAATTGTTTTGTTGCTGTTTTAAATTTCAGGACTTCTTGCCTGCCTGACTGATTGATGGTTTACCTCTGGGTAAAGTGATAATATGAAGAAATGTTGGTTGCTAGGGCAAGGTGTGGCAATTGGCTGAATACCATTAAACATAAAACCTACCTGGCTGTTAATATATTGATGGATAACAGGGGATTGTTATTTAAAAAAATACCTGTAATTTCACTAAAACAACTCTTAATTTCTTCATGTGTTTCTTTTTTTCAAAAAAAAATATATTTTATTGATTTTTTTTACAGAGAGAAAGGGAGAGGGATAGAGAGTTATAAACATATATCAGCTGCCTCCTGCACACCTTCTACTGGGGATGTGCCCGCAACCAAGGTACATGCCTTTGACCGGAATCGAACCTGGGACCCTTCAGTCCTCAGGCACATGCTCTATCCACTGAGCCAAATCGGTTAGGGCTCTTCATGTGTTTCAAGTCTCTTTATAAGGAATCCAAAAGTTTTGAAAGAATGGGCCCAGAATATAGAGTGCAATATGTGTTATTATTCTGAAACATACATTCTCAATGGGGGCATACTGCCCCCAAAGGGAAGAAAATTGGTTCTTGGGGGTCTGAGGATGGGAGTCATGTTTTAATTACTTCTCATTAATAACCTGGGAGTGCAAACTCAGATTTCTGTAAAAAAAAAACAAAAAAAAATTTAGATGTAATAGTGACTTGTGGCCCTTCAAAGAGCTGCAGTAAATAAACAGATAATATAAAAAAAAGAGATTAGTATTAAAAAGTCTTCTTAGGGGAGGCAATAATGAAAAAAGTTGAGAAATACTGCCCTAAGGAGAAGTCACTACCAAATTGTCATGGCCAGTAATTCTTTCATCATGTCTTTTTACATTGTTTATTTTTCCTCTTATTTTATATCCTTTAATGCTTCTGGATTTGAATTTCCATTTTCACTTTTTTTTCCATTTCTATTTTTACTCAAAATAAAACCCATCTGTCCTCATTTCTTGAGTAACTTCCAGAGTAGAATCATTACTCATATTTTCATCACTGACACCATCATCAATTATTTACTTTTTGTAAGGTGCCACTAGCAAACACTCTCTGGTTAAATATATCCCATCTGCCACAGAGTTCTCTACTCCTGTTACCATGGAGTCCTCTAAGATACAAGTCCCTTACACCTGCCTAGTTTTGCAGCAGGTGTTAGAGAAAATGGCTGATTAGTGTACTTAGACAAGGAGGTAAGAGCATTTTCATATTGTGGTCTACTGGGAAGGCAAAGATTCCCAGTAGGGTAGAACTTTGGCCTTTCCCAATACCTTTACCCATTCCTCCCCTGGAGAAAGGCTCAACTAACAGGTGAGTTCAGAAGAAGGTGAGTGTGCTTGGCTCATGTCTCCCAATGCCTTACTAATTTCTCCCTTGAAGCAAAGACTCAGTTAACAGGTGAGTTCAGAAGAAGGTGAGTGTGCTTGGCTCAGGTCCTGCCCTGTTGGATCTGCCTGTGAGCAAAGAGCACTTGTTTTCATCTCTTGCACAATGTATGTTTTTTGGGATCATGCCCACATGGGGGAGGCTGGTGTTTCCCCAAGTATCTGTAACTCATGTGTAAGTTCTAGTCAAAGAGATCGTATTGAATAGTAGATAGAAAACACTCTCTTGAACTAGTAGTTTTCAGTCATAATAGTTAAATTTTGATCTCTATTAGACTGATTCCTACATTTATCAGTGAATTCCAAATCCGGGTCAGTAAAAAGACAGCAGTTAGACAGTTTAAATTTCCATAGGAGATTTCCTTGGAAGAAGTTTTCTTATAGTTGAGATAACTTTCTCAGGTCCAATTCCTGTACATGGCCCTTCATTTAGACCACAGAATGCCTGGATTCCATGATTTGCAGCACCTATATGTCTGACCCTTATCCCATGAAAAGTTAAATACATGATGGATTTATTAGGATTGTCACAAATGAGTCAGGCATGATAATCACCTGACTAAATACTTTTGTAGTCTTTATGATGTGAGAGTCAAGCACTCTTAAAAGGAGAAGCTCAGTATCATCTTCTTTTATCTGAAATGCAATGCTCTCATATATTTAGTCAACAAATATGCAGCACAAATAGCAAACACTCTGCACTTACTATTCTGCACTCTTGCAGCAAGGGATGATGGGAAGATGGGAAGACACATTTCTAAATTATGAGAGCCAAACAGGCTTCTGCTGGGCAATTTCAGAAAAGATTTTTTTTTTTTTTTCACAAAAAGAAGTATAACCCTGACTGGTATTTTCTTTTCCTGACTTAACTATAGACACGACCCCTGGAAGTACAGCAGCCATGCTGCACCCATGAATATAATAATAATAATAATAATAATAATAATAATAATAATAGAATGAAATTAATAATGACCTAAGCATCTTGAAGAAGGGGAGTAGAAAGAGCCAAACTTCCTATTGGCAATGAAAACAATACAAATCAAAGCTACTACATGTCTACCTCCAGGTTCTTTTTAACTCTGAGGGAGAGGGAAAGAAATTTTCATTTATTAAGGCTCTGCTAGTCATGTCTTTGTCACTTGCAGTCATATGTTTTCCTAACATATAATGTGCAACATTGGATAAGATATACTTCCTACTCTGAAGCTGCTCATAGAGTCACCTTAATGTAGGGGAAAAGCATTATGATAAAGGTAAATACAGGAAAGACACAAATAGAAAATGGACCACTAATTTAGTCTAGTATGGGCTTTTTGGAATAGTTCAATCCAAGATAAAACCTGAAAATAGGAAGAAATTAGTTAAGGTTAAGGGGACTAGAGGCACAGCTCGAAACAACAGTAATATGACAAAAGAGTTAGAAGGTGGGGGTGAGAGGGGGAGGAGTAAAGCCACATGAGGATAAAGAGTGAACTAAGGACAAAATTTAAATCTAATTAAACCTGCACACACACACACCCAGCCCTGCCTGACACAGAGTAGTTAAAATTTCATCCTACTTATTCTATGGTGGCAGAACTACCATCCATTATAAATAAGGGGTTATGTTTAATAATTGTTTATTTCCTACTGATCTTTCTTACTGGTCAAGAAATACACCGCCTCACACATACTGAAATTTTTTTGTGATGATTCCACATAAAAATCTCATAAACTTTCCTTAATCCCTGCTGGGGATAGTCCAGAAACCAGGCTTTGTCTCAGATGCTTAACCATAAATATCCTCCTTTAAAAACATGTTTTGCACTCATGTCTGTGTTATATCTTCTTTGAAGGCCTCCACCTCTTTATGCTTTCATCAGGGTCCAGTGCTGCCTCTGCCTTTAAGGATAGCTGAGTGAATCAGCAGCCTTGTGGAGGGTACTAGTAACTGGACATTCATGCCTGAAGAAGAGAAGGAAGAAGCTCAGAGTGACCGGGTGAGCTGAGCCACGCAACCCCACAGCTAGGGCTGTCTGGGAGGACCTCCTCAGCTTGATGGTTCTCCTTTCAAGAGTCACTCTGTCAGTGAGCACAAATATTACCTTCTACCTGACCACGATAGCTTACCCAACTTCCCCAGAACTCAGTGGCTTAAAACCATCACGCTCATGAAGCTCATAATATGGCTGGTCAGTTCTTGGTTCAGGTTTGGCTTTTCTGCGTTGGCCTTAGTCATGCATTTATGGTCTGCAAGTGGGTTGGGACTGGTTGCATTTTCGATGATCATGGTTACAGCTCGGTGAACTGGGGGCCTCTCTCAACATGTTCTCTCACCCTCCACTGGTTTACATGATATCTTAGGTTCCAAAAGTAACAAATGAGCAAGCTCCAGTGTGTAGGCATTTTCCAAGTCTCTGCTTTTGTCAAGTTTGCTACCTGTCCCAAGGTCATATTCAAGGTAGTGTCATTCCTCCTTTTAATGGGAGAAACAACAAAGGCACATTGCAAAGGGTATGGATATAAGGAGGAGTATCATTTATGGCCATTTTTGGTAACCAGTCCATCACAGCTGCATGTTAAAATCTACTGTTGGTGATGCCTGATACCTAGGCAGCACACCACACCAATTATATCCGAATTTCTGGAGTGGGACTTGGCACAGTCTTTATTTTTTATTTTTTCTTAATTTTATTTTGTTGCCAATGATCTAAGGCTCTATCTCCAGGTCTGGAGCACCAGTTTCTAAGAAGAGAGTTAGGCTCCCTGAGAAACTAACTTTATAGTTGATAAATTTTGCAATAATTCAGGACTTTTTGATATGCAACCACAATTTTGGTCCAGCTTACTTAGCAAATCAATTCATTTAAAACAGTAAAAACTGATTGGCCTTTGTAGATCAGGTTTCTTCCAGCTTTAGTGTGTATCAGAATCACCTAGACTCCTAGAGGGCTTGTTGAAACTTTTTGATGAATCTCACCCCAGGAGATTCTGAATGAATAGGTCAGAAAGAATGGCATTTCTGAGGAATTCGCAGGTGATGCTGAAGCTACTGATTGGAAATGACATGGTAAGAAAGCACTCATGGACACATTGCCTCAATTAAATATGTTGTACAACCAGCTTGATCTCAGTGCCTTATAGAAGGGTTGTGCTTATAAAGGTGAGCTGAATTGACTTTTGCAATAGTTCTTAGAATATTTTACTCCAGGGCATTTAGACACAGCCAGAGAGTAAGCAATCAGTCATGGGGGAAGAGTCCTCTGCTGGGACAAGAGACTGTTTCAATTGCCCAAGACTTTAGAGTACCTCTACAGGACACTCACTTGGCTAACCATTCAGTTCCCTGCCTTCCCTCCCAACTTCTTATTAAATGATCAGAAAAGATGAGGATTTGGAGTAGCTACAGCAAAGAAGCCTGAAATCGTCAGTACCCAACAATGGAAGTCTGAGACTTTACAATCAATTCATTCATCCTGTTAACAATTCTCAATCAGAACCCACAAAAGGTCTCAGATGAATCCCTGGGGAGTCTATGAACCCAACCCTCCACCAACGGGGAACTAGTAATAATAGAGAAAAACCACTTGCACTTTTGCAGATAAGAGCAAATGCTTTTTCAGTGAAGTATGTGCAGCGCATGCCTTGGTCGTGAGGCACAAAGCTCTCTGGTTTATCCTGATAATTCAACGGAAAATGAAGGGGTGCTTATCAGTTCTCGCCAGAAAATTATTTCTATTATTTAATATAATCACACATCTATTTATAAAATACACACTCCAACTCAGTATTCCCACCTAATTCTAAGTACCATGATTTCACCATTTTGTTAGATTCACAGACTACACTCTATGGAAATCTCCCAAGAGGAGAAGGATGGTTTGATGTAACATGTGAGCCATTATTTAATATTCTGTTTTTCTGCTACTAATGACAGTCCTAGCTTTGCCAGAGTTTGAGACCTCAACTCTAACTTTAATCTAACCAACATTCAGCCTGGGTCACAGAAGAGATTCCAAACTACCCTTTAGCCCCTAACCCCTCATCATGTTTTCTCCTCGGGGTCCCTGCTTTTCCTTACCCCATGTGCCCTGAATCTCCTGTGTTTGTTTCTCTCTGTGGTCAGTCGGGACACTCTCTTACACTTCTTTTTTGAGACTGAGGCCCTACAGCAGAGATGTATGGGCTCCAATTAATGTGGTTATTTCAGTTTTACCACGTGGCTCTCTCCTTCCTTCAGCATTTAGGAATGCCCCAGGGGCCCCATTAAAGTACACATTCCCACCACCACCACAGCTCTTACTAGGGAACAATGATTTCTTACTGGTCCCCATGCTTTATGTTGCATTAATGAGCTAAGTCTAAGAGTTAGTGATTATTGTTCTCATTTGACAGATGAGGAAACTGAAGCACAAAGAGATGCCAAGATTTTCAAATTTTCTGTCTACACAACTGCTGACCCTAGGCCTACTGCCTTTTTCTCTATTCAGGACCCGTGAGGATAAGCTGTGGTCTTAGTCTCTTCCTCAATTAGGGAGCCTTTCCCCTCAAGATCCTTGAAGGTGTCCTGAAGGAGTGGTGGTGTGGTTTCTGGAAACTTGTCAACAAGCTCAGTTGGAGGAGGAAATATTTCTTTAAAGGCAAAGGATATGGAAACCCAAGGAGATGGTAACACAGACAAAGCTCTACAGCATACTCCTGATGTAAGATGCAGAGTTCCGAAATCCTCAGTCTGCACAAGGCCAATCAGCTGCTGCTCCGTACTTTAACTGGTATCCCTGGGGTGTTCCTAAATGTACATGGAAGGAGAGAGCTATATGGTAAAACTAAAATAATCACCTTAATTGAGGCTTCCACCAAGGGTCAGAAGCCTGTTCTGCTCTTCCTCTGGGCATTTTTATATATTCTTGCATTTCTCCTTTGAACACTCCACCTGCCTTTTCTGGACACTGTCATATGTAGTAACTGGGACACAATAACATCACCTCATTCCCAAGTCTTTAAGGTTAGAGCAAAAGAATGACAGATCCAGTTCCCAGGCACAGCATCCCCAAGTAAGGCCAACCTGAGCCCAATTAAATTTTTTCCCTTTCTGCAGCCCTGGCTCCCTTCCTACACCATTCATCTTTGCACACCATCTCCCTCCCCCCCCCCCCCCCCCGGGCAAAATTCTCAAATAATATTTATGTATTTTTAGCCATGAAGTTACAATCTAGATATAATTTAAATTATTTTCTTCATGATTATACTGGTTCACATATATATTAGGAGAAGTGATTAGATGCCAGAGATGGTAATGAGGGTAGGGTAAAGGGTGAGGAGAATTAGCCTACTTACTCCTTCTCACTATCATATCTAAACCCCAGGTCTGACACCACCAGACATCCCACTGTGGTATTTTATTCAAAAAATGCCAGTCTAATAAAATGTGAGTAACCCTGGAATTAAGTCAAACAATTAATAATATTAATTTTATTTACTCTACACACTTGGTAAGTGGCTCTGTGTGGAATAACCATTTGTAGGGGGAATAAACAAACAAATTCATTGTGGGGGAATAAATAAACAAATATGAGCCACATTAACATGTTTACTTTAAGCCAGTCAACTTGGAGCTATTAGGAGTTTCATAGAAGCTACTCTGCATAGAATAAAACATTGAGACTGAGACAATTGTTTAAATGGGCTTTCTAGTACAAAATTGAGTCAGTTTCTCAAAAGAAAGAGAGAGATGCAATAATTTGTAAGATCCAACTTCACCATACATTTCTAGGATTTCAGATTCTGTATTTTTTCTTCTTTTTTAAAAATTCTTTATTGTTGAAAGTGTTACATATGTCCCCTTTCCCCCGCATTGATCTTTCCCAGCCTGCCCCTGCCTCCCAGCCCAGGCCTTCACCCCCTTATTGTCCGTGTCCATTGGTTATGCTTATATGCATACAAGTTCTTTGGTTGACCTCTGAACCCCCCTTATCCCCCCCACCCCACCCTCCTCTGCCTTCCCTCTGCGGCTTGACTGTCTGTTCCATGCTCTTTTCATCCAAAGCAAACTCAGATGTGACCAACTTGAAAATGTGACTTTAAAATTTGGTAATCTTTTAAAATATGTTTACTCCAATAATATTTACTTATACCTAGAGATTTAGTTCATTTACACTTATTGTCATTACTAATATATTTGAAGTTATTCCATTTAATTTTGGCCTTTTTAGTTGACCCATTTTTAAAATATTTCATTTTGTTCTCCTTTCTTATCTTGTTTTGAATTTTCATCTAATTTAAACTTTTTATTTACTAATTTTCTCTTTACAAAAAAATGATTAATATTCTTTTCTTTCTTTTTTTTTTACCCTGTAAAATTTTATATACTATCTGACATAATCATAGACTGTTCATTTCAGAATGAATATGAACACACTTATCTACCTCCTAAACAATATAATGCAATGATTTTAAGATACTTTAACCCTAATAATCCGCCCAAGTTATATGGTTTGTTGTCCAGGATTTGAGATCTGCCTTGAATTTTGTACTTTTTTTATTGTTTACACTGAGAATATTTTTGACTTTTGCATATTATTTCCTCTCTCACATGCATATTATTTCCTCTCTCACAATATCTTCTTGTATCTCAAATTTACCTGCTAGAATCATTCGCTTTCTTCCTAAAGCACATTCTTTAGGAGATCTTTACAGTGGAACTGTGAGTAAACTTGCTTGCTTTTGTATAGGTCCCTCTTTGTCATAAGTATACACACTGAGTGGCCAGATTATTATGACCACCTGACTTTTGTAGGAAAATTAGTTATAATTTTGAGCTGAAGTTGCTAGAGGGCCAGACCATTATAAATAGGGAAGCAGGTTGTTTACTACAATAGTAGAAGTGATTTTTTTCTGAAGATATGGGTAAACAATGCGATTTAACAGCCTTTGAACATGGGATATATATGAACGTGAGTGGCCAGAGTATTATGACAACCCCATCAGTACTTCGTTGGGCCACTTTTTGCCTTCAATACTGCGGCGATTCTTCTTGGCATTGACTCCACGAGATGTTGAAAGGTGATTCGAGGAATCTGACACCATGCCTGATGAATAGCACTGTCCAGTTCTGTGAGATTTGATGGTTGTGGAACCAGCTGCCTGATGGCTCTTTTAACTTCGTCCCACAAATGCTCAATTGGATTGAGATCTGGTGATTGTGGGGGCTACCTAAGCAAGGTAAAGTCTCCCTCATGTTCTTGAAACCACTCCTGCACAATACGAGCACTGTGGCATGGCGCATTGTCTTGTTGGAAGAAGCCATCTCAATTGGGATATGCCATCAATATGATAGGATGAACCTGATCAACAACAATACTTAGGTATGTTGTGCTATTCAGACATTGTTACACACGAATTAAAGGGCCCAAATCATGCCAGGAAAACATGCCCCAAACCATAACACTGCCCCCACCAACTTTAAGGGTTGTACTCATGCATGTGGGGTGCATGTTTTCATGCTGTTTCTGCCAAATTCTAATTCTGCCATCTGCCTGATGCAATTGGAAACATGATTGATCGGACCACATGACTTTTTTCCAATGCTCGACTGTCCAATCCTCGTGTTCCTGTGCGAATTGGAGAAGTTTTGTCTTGGTAACTGCAGACAGCAAAGGTGTTCGAACAGGCCTTCGGCTTCCATATCCCATATGATGCAGTATATGACTAATTTGCCTACAAACGTCAGGTGGTCATAATAATCTGGCCACTCACGTTCAAATATATCCCACATTCAAAGGCTGTTAAATCGCATTGTTTACCCATATCTTCAGAAAAAAATCACTTCTATTGTCGTGGTAAACAACCTGCTTCCCTATTTATAATCCTCTGGCCCTCTAGCAACTTCAGTGCGAAATTACAGCTAATTTGCCTACAAACGTCAGGTGGTCATAATAATCTGGCCACTCAGTGTGTAATGAATATATGTAAAGTATAATATCAAAACTAACACCTACCCAGTTAGCTTTTTTAGTTTTTGTCTGAAAAATGTCTATATTTTCCCCTCATTCTTGAAAGTTATTTTTTTTTTACACTGTGTATAGAATTTTAGGTTGACCAATACCTGTTTCTCTCTTTCATTAGAAGAGATTGACTGTCAATCTAAATTTTATTCCTTGTAGGTAATATGCCTTTTCTTTGTGATTCCTTTTAGGATCTTTCTTCCTTTACCTGCTAAAATATGTTTAGGTGCCAGAAGTTTCTTGCACTTCATGAAATTTGATCAGTTTTGGAAAATGGTAGCCATTATCTTCAAATATTGCCTCTCCCCCATTCTTGGTTTTCTCCTTCTGAAGCTAAGTCGATATGTGCTGGGACTTATTTTTCTGTCAACACCTCTTTCATAATTTTCATCTTTTACTCTGCGAGTTTCATTTTAACCCCTAGAGTGCTGGGGAGCGAGATCGCGCTCCTCCTGTCTTTCGCCAAAAGTGCCGGGAGCGCTATCAAAGCTTCGAAATGGCGTCCAGTTCTAAGTCTGCTTTTATCAGTGATGATGATATTGCTAAATATGTCAATGTAGTAAAGGTTTCCTTAAGTTTTTGAATATGTAACTTCATTTACTTGCGATTCATAATTTTTTTCCTAAACTGCTGTAAAATCAGCAAAAATGCCTTGGCAATTTTAGCATAGTTCCTAGGATATTGGTTGGCACTCAAAGGGTTAAAAAATTTCTTCACATCTATATGATTCTTAAGCTGTGTCTAATCTTCTGTTTAATCCATTAGAGTTCAGATTACTTAAAAAATCTGCCCAAAAAACATTACTAGTCTCTTGTTTCTTTGTTGTTATCTCAGTATAGTTTTGGATTTTTACAAACAACGTTAAACAAATTTATTTCCTATTTCATATGTGTGAATGTAAACACACCTGGTGTTCTTGTAGGTCTTATTCTGGTGACCACTCATCCTGCTTTGTCCATTCATTTAAACCGAAGATGTGGGATTCTGCTCCCTTCCGTTAGGTTAAAGACCTCTTCACCCACAGTACAAGTCTACCTGGTTAACCTTACCATCTGCGGGGCAAGAAGACAGAATAGAGAGAGTGTATGAGAAGTTTCCTCAGATAGACCCTGTCTGGTGTCCTTGACACATAAAGACAGAAAGCCTGGTGCCTGTCATGACCAGGCTGAGGAGGGAAAGAGCAGACAGGAGCACCAGCTAGTCCTAAGGTTAGCCAGGTGCTTGAAGAGAGAAAACAGAGGTGAAGTTTTTGGGACACAGCAACTGGGCCTACTAGTGAAACATGCCCAGTAAAGCCCAGTTGAATGAATCGATATTGCTCCTTTGGGGAGAAGCAAATGAGGAATGTGTGTTGGGGCGGGAGGGAGAGGGGAGGTGAAGTTTTGGCAGAAGTGACCTACAGAAGACACCTTTGGCTTTCCACGTCACCGTCTCTTGGCTCTTTGCTGATTTCAGCTGCAGCTGTTGTAGGTGGTTCTGTGTGAGCTCAGCCACCTTGCTGACAACATTGCATCTGAAGCAAGTTGCATCTTCGGCTCTCTGCCTCGGAGTCTTGGCTGAAGCTTCGGGAAGATGTCCGGCCTTCCAGCAAGGTGGTAGCAGCCAACCCACAGGCAGGTGTATATGGCAGCGAATCTGGGTGGTTTTTTTTATAGAAAGCTTCAGTGACTGTGTCTTTGGGTTATTTCTCTAGGCTGTTGTTATTCCCTAAAGAGTGTCTTCTGCCGAAACCGGTTTGGCTCAGTGGATAGAGCGTCGGCCTGCGGACTGAAAGGTCGCAGGTTCGATTCCGGTCAAGGGCATGTACCTGAGTTGCGGGCACATCCCCGGTGGGGGATGTGCAGAAGGCGGCTGATCGATGTTTCTCTCTCATCGATGTTTCTGACTCTCTATCTTTCTCCTTTCCTCTCTGTAAAAAATCAATAAAATATATTTAAAAAAAAAAAAAAGAGTGTCTTCTACTCTCTTGCCATTTGGTAGTTGAAGTGGGGAGAAGGCAAAGTTCTCTATATTAATATGAGTCTTTAAAATTTCATGTTTTCGCCGAACCGGTTTGGCTCAGTGGATAGAGCGTCAGCCTGCGGACTCAAGGGTCCCAGGTTCGATTCCGGTCAAGGGCATGTACCTTGGTTGCGGGCACATCCCCAGTGGGGGGCGTGCAGGAGGCAGCTGATCAATCTCTCTCATTGACGTTTCTAACTCTCTATCCCTCTCCCTTCTTCTCTGTAAAAAATCAATAAAAATATATTTAAAAAAAGATAAAATTTCATGTTTTCAATTGGGAATTAGATACAATGATTACAAAAATCTTTCATGTCCTCAACAATTTTCACAAAACACACCCATGGCCAGAACAAGTAGTTACTGAGAATGTTCTAGGTAGAAGTTACAGGGTTAGTCTCTATTTCTGTGCATAACACCAGGAGATAGTCACCAATTTTGTGTAGCTTAGCTCATCCAGTGGAAAAACAACACATTTATTATAATCATGGTGGAGGGAAGAATAGTTTAAATTAAACCCAAATATATGTGGAAACATCTTAGTAACTTATTCCCTAGCATCAAAATTAATTATCAACTGTGCTGCTATTTAAAAAACCATTTTTTATTTTGAAAGTATTAAAATGCTCAGGAAATAGTATGATACATTTATGTGTATATCCTTCACTTAAATCCATCAATTAACATTTTGTGACATTTACTTCCATTCTCTGTCTCTCTGTCTCACTTTGTATCTCTCTGCTATCTATCTACCTGTCTACCTATGTGTTCAAATATACACATACATACAGAGTGCCCCCCAAAAATGTATACACACTTTAACAGCTGAAACCTCACTTGATTTTCTTTCTTTTCAGGTTTAACTCATTGGAATTAATAATTTATAAGAAGTGTGTATACATTTGATGAACTATCTGAGAGTAAGTTACTGACATAACCTTTTTGCCTAAATACTTCTGCATATATTTTCCCAGACAAGTGTATTTTCTTGAATAACTACAGTATAATAATCAAAATCAGGAAATTTAACATTGACACAATATTATTATCTAACATACAATACATATTCAAAATTTTTCAATTGTCTCTTCTGAATATCTTTAATAGTAATACTTTTCCCCACCCAAGTTATATTATGGGATCAGGTATTTTATTTCATTGTTATATCGTTTTAGTCTCCTTCAATCTGAGATCATTAACTTTTTTTTTAAATCTCTCATGACATTGACATTTTTGAAGAGTGCAGGCCAATTTTTTAGATAGTCTTTTGACATTAAAAATAGCTTTTAAAATAGCTGACCTTAGAATTGGTAGTACTTCAAGTCTACAGACATGGTCACAGTTTCTTTAGAATAAGTCAGTTCTTGATGTGAATTTTGCAAAACTCCCTCATCTCTTTGCCTTCAAAGTACTTCTTACTATATGGATATATATACAGTTCAATTAGGAGAAAATAAATTAACTTAGGGCTTTGAGACACTCCGGGATATAATTGGGGTCAATCCTACAGTGCCACAAAGCTGTGGTTAGGGATCAATGGTCTAACATAAAACACAGACCACACGGATTTCAACACTTTTGGCAGATGGATTATCTTAATAACCTTTCCTAAGAAGCCACACATCTGGAAATTAAACTTAAGGTAAACATAAAATTAAAATCATATCAAGAATGTGATTTTTTAATGCTAAAATCCAAAAATATTTGCTCTCAGACTTAGGGAATGAGATTGGTGATTCTATACCCTTTGCATGAACAATGATATATGGTAACCTACTTTTTATATGATTTCCCTTTAGAACTCAAATCCCAGTTACGATGAAGAAAAAGGATATTACTTATTTTTAAAAAGTGCCAATATCCAAAGGACAGAAGGGAAGTTCCATTTATATATAGCAGTCCAGCTCCCTGAGCTTTGCCACTGGGTACGATCCAGTTGAACCAAAGCTCAATTGCAATGCCATTGAGGAACGATCTACAGAAGCATCTTGCCCTTAAGGGTTTTGATTTCCAGAACAAAATTAAAGACAAACATGAAACCAAAATGGATAAGGGAGGCGAAGAGCTGCCAGTGGTGCTTAATCTCTGAGCTCCTACAGGTTAATGGAGCGGGACGCAGGATTGCTGTAGTTGGGGGAACAGGTAAGTTATATTTATTCTATAAGCCTTGAAGTGTGGAATTTTCTTACGTGTTCTGTGTAAATGTAGCATAATGTGATCAGAAAAAATCAGGCATTCTTTCCTGTCTTTGAGTAGTATCAAGCTCCAAAGTAATTCTTTTCAGACACAGGTGATGTGTAAACATTTTCAATATTTCTACCCGACTGCTGAACCCATTGTACTCTCTTAATTAATTACATTATAATAATTGCATTATGATTATATCTAATTCCAGGACATTTCTGCTTTGTTCTAAAACTATATTGATGACTCAAGGCTCTGCACTGAATGCCACAGAACTTGTTTCAATTGCTGGTACTAATGTCAGCAACTGAATTATCAAAGTGTATGTCAGATTCAGAGAAATGGAAACGCTTTCAATAATATGCACAGCATTCCAGATCAAAGAAGGGAAGGAGACTGCTGTGCAGAGATATTTCTCTGGGAACATCATTATTGATTTTGGGCTGAAGCCCTGGGAAGATGCTATGTATTTGTTTGTAGAATGTGTAATTTAACATGAATAAGTGTCATAAAAAGGGAATCACAAAGTTGTATTTAGCTTGAGATGTTTTTATGAATCTTTTTTACTCTTTCTTTTATTGTTGAGTTGGCTGCCTAATAGGAAGATAACACTGGTGTTTTTCTAGCTTTTATTTAAATGAAAAGAGTGACATCATTCATGATAATTTAACATTTTTGATGTGTGACACATGTGGAGACAGTGCACTGAAGTAAGTGACCGTGGTCACATAAGTGAATAATTTTTTTGGTTATCTCATTCTTGCCCTTCCCTTTATAGTTGCAAGGGGATTGTGGAAACTAAAATACAATATTTTATCTTGTGGATTGTGTCCTTGAGTTACAAAAATACAATGATCTATTAAATACTCCTGGTTTGTCTGTTTGAATGGAATAATAAAGACAAGGGAGGGCCTGAAATTACCTTTTATCTTGAGAGGTCGGGAGATGAAACTCAGAAACATTGAAGGGTGTCAGATATATTGCAATGACAGCATCAGTAATAGGAACTCCTTCCTTTACTTCCCATTAAATATTCGTCTAGTTTTATTTTTGGATCCACTTTTCTTCCTGTTTTCAGCAGCAGCATATAACTCAGAATAAGCTTTTCCATGAGGTTTGCAACTGGAGCTTTAAGAAGGTGTCTATGCACTAAAACCCAAAAGACTGACACCCTGGAAAGGATTTGGAGGATGGAGGGAACATTTAAAAGATGTTTTCCAACCTTTTTTTTACGTTTTTTACTTTGGGGACTCACCTTGGTTTGTTAAAATGCTTTCTTGCTAATTCTCTTTCTTCTTTTCTCACTAATCTGTCCTTTTTTCTACCCACTACATAATAATGATGTTGATACCATTAGTGAGACTACACACCGGTTCCCTGGTGAAAGAGATGGGCCTGTTGGGAACTGCATGGAGACTGTTGTGGCTGGTACCCAGTAGAGGATGCTAATGAAAATGAAATTAAAGATCTCACTTTAAGACCCTTTATTCCATAGGCCAGGGGTTGGCAAACCACAGTCCACTGGCCAAATCCTGCCCTTGCCTTTTTTTTTTTTTGTAAGTAAAAGTTTATTGGAACACAGCCACATCCATTTATTTACATATTGTCTGTGGCTGCTTTCAGGGTACAAGGGCAAATTTGAGTAGTGATGACAGAGACCATATGGCCTGCAAAACCTAAAATATTTATTATGTGGCCCATTTCAGACAACATTTGCTGACCCCTGCTAAAAGCCAAAACCTTATTTCTCAAAGGGTGGTCCCAGACCAGCAGACTCAGCATCACCTAGGAACTTGTCAGAATGCAAAAGTGTCCAACCCTATCCCGGGCACAAAGACTAAAAGTAAAAGAATCTGGGGTGGGGCCCACAATCTGTGTCTTAACAAACCCTTTGGGTAATTCTGATGCCTGCTTAGGTTTGAGATTCCCTTGGGCCAGACTGGGGCAGGGTGTAATTGACTTGTGTTATGGAAGTTCATTTGGACAGATCAGAGATGATTTTCATATAGAATGAATTTCCTGTCAATCTATTTGATAATAACTATTATTAGATACTATTGTATAATAACAAAAAAATGAGCAGTTTGGTAACATTTTATAGATCAGGGTGGTCTTCAAAGGTGTTTTCAGCTTGAAAATGCTACTTTAGGATGCACAATGCCTCTGGATAGGAGATAACGTGTCTATGTGTTCGTGTGTATTTAATACATTTCTTTCAAGAAAGATAAATATCCTTATGGTTTATTCAGTAGAAGAATATACAAATTTGCTTTTTAAATATCCTTAATGCAACCCTGTTAGATCCTGCTTTAAGCAAACATCGTATTTGAAAATGTAGACTAGATAAATTAGTCCAGGGGCCCAAGATATTCAACAAGTAACTCAACTTGAAATAGTAACCTCCCTGCTTGCACCAAAATAGGATTCCACTGACAACAGTCCATTGCAAGTCATGTTTTCAGAACATTCCTGTTGTTTTCAGTAAGGCCTGCCTGCAGGCTGGCCCATTCATAACTGGCAAGTGCGTGCTTGAATATAAACTGGCAAGTAATAAACAGTGGCCTACTGCCCATCATAAAGATAGAGCATGCTGACTCCTTAGTGGTATGTAGAATAGGGCCAAAACAGAACCCTGGCCTTGGGAATTGGGCCCGTAGCCTACTGACGCTGAGTCTTCAGATTCCTTTCTGCAGATTGCTGCCCTTGAACTTAAGCCTGTTCTAGGATGTCCAGAACTATCACAGGAGAAGCCAGATCAGCATGGGCCAGATCCCTGTGGCTTTTGGCTATTTGGGGATTTCTGCGGTACTCAGAATCTTGCCCAGTAGGTTGCTATTGGTCCAGTTTGGCCTGAGACAATATTTGGGCTGGCACAGCCTGCTACTGCTGTCCTCACCCACCAAATATACACATGCACACACATCAACATGGAAGCACTTTGGCATTTAGACTCCCAAAGCCTATGGGGATGTGAGTTGCGGCTGTAGGCCCTCTACAGGATAAAATGATGAGGCCCACTTCAAACAATTGCATGGTTGGGCCAAGACAACAAATGGAATTTAAATCTCCCCCCCCACCCCCAACACACACACACATATACACAGACACACCACCATTAAGCTATTTCTACCTGTTAAGGGCCTTTGGGGGCATGCACCCCCCTCCCCCACTGGCTTGCCACTTGAGCATAGCGATTCATACACTCCCAGAGAGGTTTGCTCTAAGGAGGACTGATTCAGGAAGAGGCCCACACAGGCTCTGTGCAGGTGTGTATTGGTACCCAGGGTGTGTCCACAAGATGTGGGCTCTACGTAGGCCTGACCTCTTGGCCTAGACTTCTTGCTCCCTAGGGAACAGAACCATTGGAGGAAGGCTGGAGTAGGCTCTCTGACACATGGGGCTCTGGACAGGGGCTTGGGTTGGCCAAGGCTAAGAGTGGTTTTAGACAGCATTTCTCAACCTTCTTACGTTGACATTTGGGGACAGATAATTCTTTGTTGTGGGGCTGTCCTGTGCATTATAGGATATGTGGTGGCATCCCCAACCTTTACACACTAGATGCCCGTTGCACCCCAGTTGTGATAACCAAAAATGTCTCCAGATAATGTCTGGAATATTTGGCCAAAAGCCCCCTGGAGGTCAGGCTCTCCCTAGATGAGAACCATTGTTCTAAACTGAATACCACATAGTCTCAGCATGTGTGGGTCTCTGGTTGACTCGGATTTCCTTTACTGGGCTTTTAAAACAAGAATGAATGCAAGGTGGGACAGCTTCTTTGCATTACATCCTGTATCATCATTGCACAAAATAATAGTGCCTAACCCTGTGAGAGTTTGTTCATATCGCCATGGAAGGTGAAGTCAGAAATCTGCTCTCAAATTTTATCAGGTTGATATTAGGGCCAAATCCATCATGCAGGTGGCCACTATTTCAGAACCAAATATCCAAGAAACTTGTCATCTCATGAATTGATTCTATCAAATGCAAACAATGAAGCCATATACTTTATTGTTTCCATTGAAACATAGACTTTGATTCCATTAACTCAGAATTACATCTATTCGGTGTTATAAATCCAAAGTCAGGAACAGAACGCAAATGTTCAAAATAGAAATGCTCTCCATCAACATAAGTCAAAAATAAGGGATATCAAGTTGAATTCCAGTTTCAGCAGGTGGCTAACACACAGGGACTAGAGTCCATACGAAATCATGTTTCTAAAATTCCCCCAAATAAAATAATAAAAAAATAATTAACAAGGAACCTGCTTATTTCAAACCAATTACAATTATTGAGTTTTGCTTATCTTTTTGCTTTTATTTTTCTTGTGTGAATGTGCATATTAAAGAAGAAATTTAAAAGAAAAATAAAGAAGAAATTCAGTTTCAATTAGGCAGGAAAGTACAAGAAATTACATAGCAGATTAATTAACAAATTACAGCCTGTGGGCCAAATCCAGGTATCTCCCTGCTTTGTAAACAAAGTTTTATTAAGACACAGTATGCTCATTTATTTAGATATTGTCTATGGCTGCTTTCATAATACAAGAGCTGACTAGAGTAGCTGCAATCAACTGAGACTCTACGGCCTACAAAACTGAAAAATATCTGTCCTTTTCAAATGAAATATAATTTTACCCCTAATACAGGAGATATAGGGAAGTGGGATGTCACTTCAGAGGGCCTCCCAATATTTAAATGCATGCTTACATTACTTAAATCTTTTGTCTTTCTTCCTGACTGTGCACTTAAGTGTTCATTTTATGTTGATGAGGGTTGTAGTTATTTTGGATAACTTTCATGCCATAATGTGAGTGATCTGATTTTTTTCTTAAATCCTCATCCAAGGACATGCTTAGAGAGTGGAAGGGAGAGAGAAAGACACACAGAGAGAGATATTGATGTGAGAGAGAAACATTAGTTGATTGCCTTCCATACATGCCCCAACTGGGATCAAACCCACAACCAAGGCAAGTTTGCTGACTGGGAATGGAACCTGCAGCCTTTCGGTGCACAATCCAATGCTCAATTAACTGAGCTGCTCTGGCCAGGCTGAGTGACCTGATTTTTGCTTTGGCTACTTGGGACCCAACCCATTGGTTGAGGGGGAGGAAATTGTATTTCTCAGTGGATAAATCCAAGTTCTTTACAGCCTAGCTGATTGTCATGGGGGAACTTGGTTAAATTTATCATTGCATTCTGATAAAATTATCTCAAATCCAATTATGCCTTCTTAAATGATATGTCAAAAGTGTATCAAGCGTTGAAATAGACTTTGGAATAAGCAATTCTCTTTCTTTTTCTTAAAAGCTCTCCTGATAGTTTGCTCACATTTCCTACTTAGTACCGAGAAGTACTTTCCAATGCGTTCTTTGGTGTGCTTGTGTGGAAGGAGGGCAGGCGGCTATTTTGAGGCCTACCATTTGTCCTTTATTTCATGGCACTTTTATATTCTGACTTTTCTTTCAGATTAGGGACAGTCAGCAACAGACTTCCTTATGGTGCCCCTGTGTGCTTGTGTTTGTCTCAAGTTATTTGTAATAGTTGTTGAATATTGTACTTGAGAGGATTGAAAAAGTGTAGAAAACACTTAAGAATTTTAAGAAATCTTGAGACTCTAATCTACTTGATAATGTATGTTATCTAACACTTATATATCATAGTCATATGGCTCTAGTGTACTTATTATTATATTAGAAGCCCACCCACGCTCGCAGCCCCGCCCACCTGTGCCGGTCTTTGGTTGTTATGGCATTAGGGCCACAGGCCTTTTAAAATATAGATTTATCACACTATTAGTATTATCTACACTAATAAAAGAGAAACATGGTAATTGGCGTACGACCGCTACCCTTCCCATTGGCTAATCAGCGTATCCTTATGCAAATTAACTGTCAGCCAAGATGGCGGCCAGCAGCCAGGCAGCTGGAAGCGAACATGAGGCTTGCTTGCTTTAGTGACTGCAGACTCCAACGTTCCCCGCCTGACTTGCCGGCCTCTGAGCCAGCAGTTTGAAACTTTGTAACAAATATAGAAGATAAACAAAACCCCAGAAACCAGCTTTCAGATCTCAGAGCTGGAGTTATACATTGTTTCGATTATAGAACGCAATCAGCAGTGGAAGCCTCAGAGCTAGAGCCAGAGCTAAAGCTGGCCCAGAATAAAATAAAAATAAAAGAAAAAAAAGGAGCGGTTGGGAGCTTCAGTCAACAACCACCAGCCTGAAAGCAGCCCTCAGCCCTCACCCAGACTGGCCAGGCATCCCAGTGGGGACCCCCATCCTGAAGGGTGTGTGACCAGCTGCAAACAGCCATCATCCCCTCATCCAGGCTGGCCAGGCACCCCAGTGGGGACCCCCACCCTGATCCAGGACACCCTTCAGGGCAAACCAGCCGGCCCCCAGGCCTCTATCCTATATAGTAAAAGGGTAATATGCCTCCCAGCACCGGGATCAGCGGCGCCACGAGGCCTCCCGGCACCAGATCAGCATGACAGGGGGCAGCGCCCAAACCCCCTGATCGCCCTGTGGCTCTGTGTGTGACAGGGGGCGGGGCCACAACCTCCCTATCCGCCCTGCTCTGTTCATGACAGGGGAAGGTGCCCCAACCCCCTGATCAGCCCTGCTCTGTGCCTGATAGGGGGGAGCTCCCCAATCCCCTAATCGCCCTGCGGCTCTGTGTGTGACAGGGTGCGGCGTCCCAACCCCCTGATCCACCCTGCTCTGTGTGTGATAGGGTGCAGCGCCCCCAACCTCCCCCCCCCACCCACAGGCCCTGCCTCTGTGTGTGACAGGGTAGAGCCATAACCTCCCCATCGGCCCTGCCCTGAGTGTGACAGTGGCTGAGCCCCAACCCCCTGATTGGCCCTGCTCTGTGGGTGATAGAGGGTGGCGCCCCAACCCCCTGATCTGCCCTCCTCTGTGTGTGACAGGGGGCGGTGCCCTAACTCCCCTATTGGCCCTACTCTGTGTGTGACAGGGGGGAGCTCCCCAACCCCCTGATAAGCCCTGCTCTGTGTGTGACAGGGGGTGGCGCTGCAACCTCCCCATCGACCCTGCCTTGAGTGTGACAGGGGGCGGTGCCCCAATCGGCCCTACCCTGAGCGTGACTGAGGGTGGCATCACAAACTCCTGATCCGCCCTGCTCTGTGCATGACAGGGGGCGACGCCCCAACTCCCTAATCGGCCCTGCTCTGAGCCCGACCAGGGGCTGCACCTAGGGATTGGGCCTGCCCTCTGCCACCCGGGAGCAGGCATAAGCCAGCAGGTTGTTGTCTCCCGAGGGGTCCCAGACTGCGAGAGGGCACAGGCCGGGCTGGGGGACCCCCCCCCCCAAGTGCACAAATTTTTGTGCACTGGGCCTCTAGTACTATATAATATAATATTAAGTAGCCTTAATGTGTGTATATATATATATATATACTCAGTGTGTGTGTGTGTGTGTGTGTGTGTATGGATATAAACTCTATGTGTTTGTAGGTGTGTGAAGGTATATTTATGTCATACAGCGTGTGGGAAGCAATGATCTACAAACAAAAATGAGAGCAAGACCTTAAAGCAGGAAACTGCTTGTCAAGGTCAGATGTCTCTTGATGTAACTGAACTTGTTTTCACTGACTTTGCTATCTTTGTGCAGCTTAGAAAATGCTGATTATGTAAAATGATGTCATTTTTATGGCTCTTCTAGAGAAAGAACTTCCCTCAGACATAACTTCTTCACGTTGTATGTTTACCCCTTCCCCACACCCACACTATGGGCTGCATGTGCAAAGAATTATGTCTTGATTATCTTTGTATTCCTCAGAGGAGTGTCTATGACAAAGAAATATTTATTGAGTGAAAGAAATAATAAAAAATTTGCTTTTAGGCCATTTATTTCAGAAAGGGAGCCTAAGGGAACAGTGGATACTGTTCTATGCTGATATAACTGACCCAGTCTCTGATAATAACATGTAACAGAGGTCATGGAATTTTGTAACTGGAGAAAAAACTTAGGTCATAACAGTCCAATGATCTCAGTTGGCTGTTGAGAAGCGTGAGGCTCAGAGAGGAAAGGAGAAATAAACATTTGTATGGCACCAGCCATATAACTGTATGCTGCATCAGCGCTTTGTAGATATCTTTCATAGCAATCTCTTGCATGCTCATTATTCCCTATGAGAAATAGGAGCATACTATGAGAAATCATGGTGTGACAGACTTCAAGGGACAGCCGCAAGTTCACAGAGCCTGGGTGGAGCTGTTCTGCTGAGCTTCAAAGCCATGTTTACATCCTCACACCCTGTCCAGGCAGTCCCTAAGTATGAGAATTTTGCATTGCCTCATATTAACTTAAAACCACATAATACCTAACTAGCCATTTACAAGAAACACAGAGATAGAGAAATATGTTACAAGATATCTGGAAAAATCCTATAGGGCAAATGACCCTGTTTCTTTAATAAATAAATGGCATAAAAATATGCATGGGACTATTATATAATAAGGGACTTAAGAGACATAATAACCAAATGTAACCTATGGGACTTTAGATCCTGATTTATGAACCACTTGTAAAAAGAAAAAAATTCAAGAGAATGGGGGAGAAATTGAACATGAACTGGCATTAATGCGTAACAACAACTATTGTGAATTCTTTTTGGTATGAAACTACTAGTATTATTTTGGTTATGTTTAAAATATCCTTATGTGTTAGAGATTCATACTTAAGTAATTATGGGTGAAAAAATATGATGTTTGAGATATACTTTAAAATGCCTCAAGTATATTCACAAACTATTTGTGCAATTAAAAATTATGTGTGTTTTTTTTTTATGAAAGTTTTCATACCCAGAGCCATTAACTTGACCTGGCTCTAAGGTCAGATATCAGTTTCACTCTGAAGTCTGAGGCAAGATTAAAATTCCCCTTATATGTTTACTATGACTTTATGTTGAAATAAAAGCAATTTTTGTAAAATAAAAAGTATATGCAGACTGACAAGCTCAGGTATAATTGAAACACTCCATCCCTCTCCTGGAAGGAGACCATCATTGTGGGGTCAGGATGGCCCACGCTCCCTGCAAACCTTTAAAGGTCACCTGACAATGTCCCATATGGAGGCATTTCTTCAAAACAAAGCAACGTCATCTCTATCCTACAGGTTTGGGGTTAGAAGTTCTGAAATGAGCAAAACCGAAAGGCAAAATGGGAGCTATTTTTTTCTGAGTATTTTTGAAAGGCCTTTTTTGCACAGCTGAGCATGTGCGAATTCACTGCTCATTCACCCAAATGCTGCCTGCAGCCCCTAAGAATCCCCATTTCTTTTTTGATACTCCTTTTGGAGAGTCAGTGGAGGAAGAAAGGAAAGAAAGGGCTCACCTCCTGCTGGCTGCCCTCAAAACTCCTCTAGCTGATCAGCTCCGGGCTGGAATTTAAAGAGAGGCGGGAGTTAGGAAAAGGAGGCAAGACCTTCTAAGGCAGCGGTTCTCAACCTGTGGGTCGCGACCCCTTTGGGGGTCAAACGACCCTTTCATAGGGGTCGCCTAAGACCATCGGAAAACACATATATAATTACATATTGTTTTGTGATTAATCACTATGCTTTAAATATGTTCAATTTGTAACAATGAAATTGGGGGTCACCACAACATGAGGAACTGTATTAAAGGGTCGCGGCATTAGGAAGGTTGAGAACCACTGTTCTAAGGCCTCCACAGTTTGAGGGGAGAAATTTCTCTGTCAGGGTAAAGAAAGGGAATGCCCAGCCCTGCCAGTGTGGCTCCATGTTTGTGCATCGACCTATGAACTAGGAGGTCAGAGTTTAATTCCCAGTCATGGCACATGCCCCAGTTGCAGGCTCGATCCCCAGTGGGGCGCGTGCAGGGGGCAGCTGATCAGTGATTCTCTCATCATTGATGTTTCTATCTCTCTCTCCCTCTCCCTTCCTCTCTTTGAAATCAATAAAAACGTACTAAAATTTTTAAAAAATATATGCAGATTCTAATGAGCAGGTCTGAGGTAGGCCTGAGATTCTGCATTTCTAACAAGTTCCCAGGGTATGTGGGGATGAGCTGCTGCTGGTCCCTGGACCACACTATGAGTAGTGGTCACATGGTCACTTTTAGAAGTGGGATAGAACTTCACTTGTTTGCCTCTTTCTAGGGTGAGGTCTTTATTATACGTCATTTATGAAAAAGAGTCTATTAGCCTATGCGAGCATTGAGAGTGAGTCTCATAAAGATGTAGTGTTGAATAAGTGGTGACTATACAAACCAAATAAATGATAAACCTTCAGAAAGGATTAGAGGAAGAAGTGCTGAATAGAGTTGGAAGATGAACATTTATTATGCTCTGGGCTTTCTTTGATATATTTTTCTCATTTAAGCCTTACAAAACTCTCTGAGGAGAGAATTATTGTTCCCTTTTTATAATAACAAGAAACTAAACTACAAGCTTACAACCATCCAAAGCAGAGTGTGGGAAATTCTACAGGAAAAATGACCTCAATCTTAAACAAATAAATGGCATGAAAAGAGGAGGGGCAGGAACTGTCACAGATGAAAAGAGACTTAAGAGACAGATTGAATAAAAATGCAATACCAGGATCTTGTTTGGAATTTGATTACACACACACACACACACACACACCATAAGTACATATTTTTTAGTCATGTGCTAAAATTGTTCATGAGCTGAATATTAGTTCTTAAAAAAATGTTGCTAATTTTATTAGCTGTGGTAATGTTATAGTAATTATACTATAGAGTTCTTATCAGTCAGAGACCAATTACTAAAATTATAAACTGTGAGCATTTGCTTTAAAATACTCCACAATTTTTTTAAGTGGAGGTAGGGGAAAAGTAGAAGGAACAATAATTTATCAACAGAATGTTGATAAATATTACTTCTAAAAACTTCATTATGACACAAGTTTAGCTTTAGAGAAAATGTGTGCTATTTTTAGAACAGAGGTCCTGAATACATATTGCCTTGCATCCCCTAATGATAACATCCTATATAATAAAGAGGTAATATGCAAATTAACCCTCATGACCTCACAAGATGGCTGCCTATGCCCAAGCCGGCAGGGGGGTTAGTGAGGGATGACCAAATGACTGAACAAGCAGGCTGCGTGGGGCGACCAGGCTGGTGGGGGGTTAGTGAGAAACAATCAAATGACTGAACAAGCAGGCTGTGTGGAGCGATGAGGCTGATGGGGGGGGGGGGCGGGGGGGGGGGAATTGGGGGCAACCAGGCCAGCAGGGGGACAGTAAGAGGCAACCAGACTGGTTTGGGGGGACAGTTAGGAATGACCAGGCCAGCAGGGGGCACAGTTGGGGGTGACCAGGATGGCAGGGGGGGCAGTTAGGGGTGCCAAGGCTGGCAGAGAGGGGGGGCAGTTAGGGGTGGCCAGGCAGGCAGGCAGGTGAGTGATTAGGAGCCAGCAGTCCAGGATTGTGAGAGGGATGTCCGACTGCCAGTTTAGGCCAGGATCGAGCCTAAACCAGCAGTTGGACAAGCCCTGAGGGGTCCCAGATTAGAGAGGGTGCAGGCTGGGCTGAGGGGACCCCCCCTCCCATGTGCAAATTTCATACACCGGGTCTCTAGTCTTATATAACTATGGTACAGTGATCAAAACCAGAAAATTAACAATGATATGACACTATTCTAATTTCTCCTCTTCCCTTCCTCCTCCACTAATGTCCTTTTTCTACTGCAGAATCCAACTCAGAGTTCCACATTATATATGTTACGTCACCTTAGTCTTTCTTAATCTATGACAACCCATTAGCCTGTTCTGTCTTTCATTTCCTTGACACATTTAAAGAGTACTGGTCAGTTGTTTTGTAGATTATAAGTTGGTTTTGACTTATGTTTTCTCATGATTAGACTGAGGTCATTTTGATAATTATTAAAGCTGGGTGATGTATACCTAGGTTTCTATTATACTGATTTCTTTGTTTTGGGGGCATGTTTGAAAATTTCTATAGTAGAAGTCAAATAATAAAACAAACAAAACAAAATAAAAGCAAACTCATAGAAACAGAGATCAAAGGGCTGGTGACCAGAGGAGTGGGGGTGGGAAGATGGGTAAAAAGGATAAAAGGGGAATATAGTCAATAATATTGTGATAAGTGTGCATGGTGATAGATGCTTATTAGAATTAGTGGGGTGATCACTTTCTAAGGCATAAAAATGCCAAATCACTATATTGTACACCTGAACCTAATATAACTAATATAGTATTGCATACCAACTATACTAAAAAAACAACAAAAAAAACCCACAAAAAAACAAACAACAACAGTTAGGCAGGGTGAGGTTATTTAACTTTTTAAATTTGATTTATTTAGTTACTAACTGAGCAGATCTTAGATAAGAACTCATATTAGTTTTACTAAAAAAAATCTGTGACCTTTACATTCAAAAAGTATGATACAGAATAAATTATATTTAGTTATTGAGGTAGTATTCATGGGTGAGCCCTTCAGAGAGTTTTTTTTTCTGATCTGAGAGTAATTAATTAAGCCCCAATTTATGGGTACATACCAATTAATGGATATATGAGGTCAAGGATGAATTGTCTGGTAGGATGACTTAGTATGCAGGACAAACTAAAACCCACAAAAGTTAGTTAAAATAAATACTGAATATATGTTGGGAAGGTGGGTCATGGAGTTCAAAGTAAGAATAGCAGGCTTCTCATGGGAAAAAAATGGAATAAAGAAAACTAAAGACATTTATCTCTTTCTATATGCCTCTCTTTATAAATGTTGTTCTTCCTCTCTGGAGACACATGAAACAGATAATTTTCTGCTTCTGTCTGTGTGCCTGCTTCATTGTCCTGCATCTCTGAGTAATCATTCTTCATTTCACATTGCCATAAAGTAGTAAATGGCTGCTTTATCTTGAGTCTACATGACCTTCGATATGGAGATTATTACCAAGTGATTCTCAGCTTCTAGGCTTCTTCATTCAAAACCCTGTCATATAATTCAATTTTCCCATCTTAAATGACTATGCCAGCCCAATGAGCTGAGGAGTAGGGATATATGGTAGCCATAGTATCAGGAGCCTATTCCTTCATCAATAGCTATAAGGTGGGGTGAGAAGAGGGTGGAGTTAGGTAAAGCTAAGAAGAAGCAGGCAAAGTAGTACCTCAGTTCCATAGAACTGACCATTAATAAGTTTTGTTCACTTTGTAAGTGATTCTAATCCCCAGAAGAGGTTACAATTGCTGATTCCTGTTGCAGAGGGGAAAAATAACCTACTATCACTAGATGATGTGTTACTTGAAAGACCCAGGATTTTATACTAAGGATTAAGCATAGAACTAAGTTCTTTGGGTAGGTTGTCACTATCCTTGCCCAGGAGGAGATCAGAAGCTAGTAGAAGATACAGATGTATAAATTAAAGAGGACAATACCATGTAATTTATGCTGCAATGGAAGCATATACAAGGTTTATAGGTATAACATAGATAAAATAATTAGCTATACCTGGGGAGGGTAGGACAAGAAAGACTTCAGAATGAGGGGAGCAGCTGAGCTAGAATTTGAAGACCAAGTTTGGAGGTGAAATGCTTTCCTAAGATGAGTCTTCTTGAAAGATTGGTCTTTGGTTCACCATCTTGAATCAGTAAAAGATAGCCAAGGGATAACCCTCTTCTGTTGGATTAGAGGGCTCAGTCATTCAGTGTGCTCCTGTTTTCTGCTGGCTTAGCTGTTAATGACTAAGTTATGGGCATTTATATGTGTTCTGCTTTCCTGATTGCTGAGGTATTTGAAATTTACCACCATTAATTAGGCCTTTTCTTTGACTTTTTAAAAATATATATTTTTATTGATTTCAGAAAGACGAAAGGAGAGGGAGAGAGAGATAGAAACTTCAATGATAAGAGAGAATAATTGATTGGCTGCCTCCTGCACATCCCCTACTGGGGATCAAGCCCACAACCCTGGCATGTGCCCTGACCTGGAATTGAACCATGACCTCCTGGTTCATGGGTTGACACTCAACCACTGAACCACACCGGCCGGGCTTTCCTTGACTTCTTAAAAATATGTACAAAGTTTGTTCAGTGACAAAGCATTCTTGGAAGGGAACACATATTGTCCAGTGTAGGGCCACTGTGAACAGGTTATCTGAGCATCCTCTACCTTTGCAGTGAAGAGTCAGGCAGCCTGAGTTGACAAAGACCCGCTGATGATCTGATCACTCTCTTGCTTACATTGTGAAATCTAAACTTGTAGAGTGGGAACAGCTTTTTTCATAATTAGGTAGTTTCATCAGCTATCTTGGTCTTAGCAAAGCAAATACAAGAAGAAGATTGCTGGGTATGAAAAAGTGAAATGAGCATTGAATTCTAAGAACTAGTGTGTTTGACATGAATCTTTCATTTCTGTCTCAAAGCATCCATCCTACCCAGCAGGTTGTTGCATTTCAGGGTGGAAGATAGATATGGTTACTTACCTGGTGTGTTATGAGGAGGAGATGTGTACATATATCCAGGGTGGGGCAAAAGCAAGTTTACAGTTATGTGTAAACACAGACTTTATTCTTGCATTATTATTTAAGAACTAGAGGTCTGGTACATGAATTCGTGCACCAGTGGGGTCTCTTGGCCTGGCCTGAGGGATTGGGCTGAAATTGGCTCTAGGACATCCCCTGAGGGGTCCTGGATTTCAAGAGGGCACAGGCCAGGCTGAGGGACCCCACCGGTGCATGATCAGGGCCAGGGAGGGATGAGGGGGGTTGGTCAGCCAGGGAGGGACCGCAGTAGGGCTCCAGGGTGTGTCTGGCCCATCTCACTCAGTCCCAATCGTCTGGATCCCAGCAGCAAGCTCACCTACCAGTTGGAGCGTCTTCCCCGTGGTGGTCAGTGCACATCATAGCAAGCGGTTGAGTGGCCTTAGCATATCATTAGCATATTACACTTTGATTGGTTGAATGGACGACCAGACAACCGGACACTTAGCGTATTAGGCTTTTATTTTATAGAATTATTGTATTATTTTCCATATGAACAACTGTAAGCCTACTTTTGCTCCACCCTGCATATACATCTACCTACTGCCCTTATTGGCAACCTAGTATAGCCAGAAGTCACAATATTTTGAGTAATAATATGGGTAAAACACAGCTGGATTGATTACAGAATAATGTAATAGCCACACACTATCTCCCCTACCATATGCACAAGCAATGCCAGAAAATTGCTAAACAAATTAAGACAAATTAAAAATGGGCGTGTCTGTTTACTGTTCTAGGTTCCATGGGCCATCCGGAACAAACAATAAAAGGAAATCCATTAGAAGGAAATTTCTGACACATTCAAACATTGTAACTTGTCTTTGGGAAGCCTAAGAGAAGGGGACAGCAGAACCAGTTCCTACTTGGACAGGAATTTGTTTATTCTGCTTATTTGACATCAGAGCCAAGGGCCCTAATGGTTTTGAAAGTCTCTAAGTGTTTCTTTGTTTCTGTACACTTGGGTTGGGCCAGTTTTTGCAAAGGAGGTTTTGCAGATAGCACAAGATTTTCATCTCATTTTTAAGGACCTTTCAAATTTCTGGAAAATCATTCCTTAAATCATGTCTTTTCTAAAACACTGTTTGTGTCATGGGAAGAAAGGGCATTATTTAATTTATAACCATTCAGAATCCCTGCTGTGTGAAGATAGGATGGTTGTGTTATGGAGTGGGAAAGAGGTGTGAGGTGTAAGCATGGAAAGAAATAAACAGGAAGAGAGTAACCCTTATCTTCAAAAATGCCTGTGCTCCACTGCGGAGATAGGTATGTACCTAAGTCACGGATAGGACTGTCACCAGGGAAAGGCAGAGAGAAGGGCAAGGTATGAAACCCAGCTATTCAGCAGAATTACACATAGGAATATCAGTAGCAAGAACAGTGCATTTTGACCTTTCACCCCAGGGTCAAGGTTGAGCACAGAGAGCCTTCTCCAGTCTGAGTGTAGATCATGCAAGTGAAGGGTCCAGTCATTCCTTTGTCCCTTCAGTTTTGTCAGCAAAGGGAGAGCCTTCTGACTTAGGGCACGGGACAGCCCCTTGCTTGTGATGATGGGAGGATGTCCAAGGTGTTCTGCTAAGTAATGATTGAGCTGGGATTTTAAAAAATCTACATCTGATTGATTTCAAATCCTATAGCTTGGGTCCTGGCACAGACACAAATCAGCAAGGCACTTACCCTCTGACGAATATTGGCAAAATAAGAGACTTGCAATCAGTCGTTTCCAAACTCTTATACATCTTTCAAATAAAATATTACTAAAACCCAAGGTAGAAAACAAATCAAAATAAAACTGCTTTGGCTGAGGTCTGAGTGGGGGGGCAGAGCCCTGGCCTCCTTCTCATTGCAGAGGAGTCCTGAGTGTTCCATTGCATTATTGTCTGGCAAATACTCTCCAGCGCCTACCCCTTCCATGGAGAGTATACTCTACTACCCCATTGGTCTTGTGTGACTTGCTTTGGCCAATGGAATAGAAACAGACATGACATTATTCACATTCAAATGAGCTTCTGTAATCAAGATGGCTTGGCATCTTGCACTGCTGCCTCTGTTGTAAAAAAAAAAAGTATACTCCAGGTAGTCAGAGCTCCTTTAGCCTAGAAGGAAAGACAGATGGAACAAGTGTATTTTTTTAAAAATGTATTTTTATTGATTTCAGAGAGGAAAGGAGAGGGAGAGAGAAATTGAAACATTAATGATGAGAGAGAATCACTGATTGGCTGCCTCCTGCACACCTCCTACTGGGGATCAAGCCCACAACCTGAACATGTGCCCTTGACTGGAATTGAACCTGGGATCCTTCAGTCCGCAGGCCAATGCTCTATCCACTGAACCAAACCGACTAGGGCAGAACATGTGTATTTTATTCTTAACCTGGAGCAAACCTCCATGGCAAATCTGCAGACCCACAGGTGAGCAATAAAGGTTTGCTTTTGAAGGCCAGTGAGATTTGGGGGATGCTTGTTATACAACCTAATCATAGCAAAGGTCATCTACCAGTAATGTAAGGTTCCAAAACATATTCTTAGAACTTGAGTCTTTCAGAGCATAGATCTAATTGGTGGAGAATAGTAAGAATCTAAAACACTAAATCAAAACTACAATAATACCCCACATTTATTCCACTGATAGTTCCAGGTAATTGAGTAGTTTTGCTGCTTACATGCCCATTGTTGCTGTTTCCCAGCCTCATTCTCCAGCGTCCAGCACAATCTGTGAGCTTCCTTATATCACTCAGATGGTTTATTCTTTTAATGAATCATAAAGAGTTGGTTTCTGTTGCTTATAACCACAGATCCCTAACTGACACATAGATAACCACTGTTTTGTGTCTATATATTTTTATTGAGAGATGAGAAAGGGTGGTCATATTAGCTCGTCACACTGGCAGTGTCTCTCCTGCAAAGTTTGGAAGCTAGTACTGGATGTGATTGGTGCTCTGTCTGTATCTCCATTACCAGGCCTTGTGCCCTCTCCCAGCTGCGGTGAGAGCTCATGGCAATGGATCACAGCTGTCTCTTTTCTAGAGCTTTGCTCTGGGCCCGATAGGAGTGGCCCCACCCCGCCCACTCGCATATCCTGCAGCCTGTGACAGTGACTGGCCCATGGAGACAGGAGGCCAGCCCCTTGCCTCGGTGATGCTGTTCACGCTCCAGAGCTCCTGTGGGATCAGGCTGATGGTGAATTCCAGCTGAGTCCATACCCTTGCTCAGCTCTCTCCTCTCCTCCATACCATGACCCTCAGAACCCCTTTTCCTGAGAGCTGTCCCTCCATAAACCATAGGTTCCCGAATCCGTGTCTCAGACTCTGATGATAAGGAAATAAAACCAAGACACTTTCCCTTCCAAACCTCAACTCCTCATTGTCTGTTAGTCTCGCTGCCTCTGTGGCCACAGTAATGTTTATGGTTGATCAAGTATTCATTTTACAGTGAAATTTTCAGGGCAAATAGGGTGGGGGACCAGATAGACTGCACAAAGTGGTGGATGCCCCCTTCATTTTTCTGTTTGGTTCTTTTTATTTATTTTTCAATTATAGTTGACATACGCTTTATGTTAATTTCAGGTGTGCAACATACTAATTCTCGCCTTTAACATTCCAATGGCAGCATCTAGGTGGCTGTCCCCAAGGAAGGGTGGCATTTGGAAAGGTAGTTGCAGAGCTGAGGAATGGTGGTCATGTCTGCTCATTAAGTGGCAGTTCCACTTCAGCACAGCTGGAAACGGTTCAGTCATTGGGGGCTTTACCCTTTGAGGCCAAGAGGCTCCATCCAAGGGGCTTCTGTTATCCTGCCTCTGTGGGCTCTAATTTTCTCAAATGTGTTCCAGAAACCAGGCCCAGACCAGAAAGGGATCCTCTACATTTTCCTGCTATTTCCCAGAAACACTTATTGAGCACTTACTACAGATCCCGTATTATCCCAAGAACGTTACACTAACTCGGTGGTTCTCAACATTCCTAATGCCACAACCCTTTAATACAGTTCCTCATGTTGTGGTGACCCCCAATTTCATTGTTACAAACTGAACATAATTAAAGCATAGTGACTAATCACAAAAACAATATGTAATTATATATGTGTTTTCCGATGGTCTTAGGCGACCCCTGTGAAAGGGTCGTTCGACCCCCAAAGGGGTCGCGACCCACAGGTTGAGAACTGCTGCACTAACTCATTGAACCTTCTCACACATTGTATTTTTCCTACTTCCCAAATGAGGGATGAAGCACAGGGAGGTTAAACAACTTGGAGGTCACACAGCTGGGAGATGGCTGATGCAGCTTTCAAACCAGGTGGAGTGCCTAGTGTGCCTTCGAAGTCCAGCTCTTAATCTTATCAGGGCTTCCTCACCTGGCAAGTCCATACAGAATCCAGGGGGGCCCTTTTACAGGAATGGGAAAAACATTCCATTTTGTAGTAATTTTAACTGAATTGTAGCACTTCCTTCCATTGTGAATGTAGGCAATAACCCAGAGCAGTGTTCGCAGGATCTGTAACTTTGCCATCTGGAGACATCACAGCTACTTTCTTATCACATGAAAGTCATGGCTGCTCTTTGTAAATATGGTCTACATTCTTGACTACTTAGTAATTACATGTTGTTGTTTAAAATACAAATCATAAATTGGTTTTCAAACTATTTTAACTGTGTCTCAATACGTTGTTTTCTTTTGGAATTCTATGTTTTGTTATGTATTTAAAACATTATTCTGAATGAAGTACTGATTCATTCATTAAATGAAAATCCAGTCTTAAAGGAACTTATATGGTATGATTCCATTTATAGGAAACATCCAGAATAAGCAAATCTATAGAGATAGCAAGTTAGTGGTTGCCAGGGGCTGGGAGAGGGGGAGAATGGGAGTGACTGCTAATGGATATGAGGTTCCTTTTGGGGATGATAAAAACGCTTTAAGATTAGATTCTGATGATGATTGCATGACTCTGTAAATATACTCAAAACTATTGAATTGTACATTTTAAATGCACAAACTTTATGTTATGGAAATTATATGCACAGACTTTAAGGTATGGAAATTACACCTCAATAAAACTGTTAAAACTACAATGTTATTCTGAATAGGGGTTCACAGGCTTCCTTAGACTGCTAGTGGGTCCAAAGGCACAAACACGGGGTTTAGAACCCCTGCCTCTGGTTTTGCTTGATAAATAGCATGCGGATAAGTTCTTTTATTTATTTATTTATTTTAAAGATTTTTTAAAAATATATTTTATTGATTTTTTACAGAGAGGAAGGGAGAGGGATAGAGAGTTAGAAGCATCAATGAGAGAGAAACATCCATCAGCTGCCTCCTGCACATCCCCAGTCGGAATCGAACCTGGGACCTTTCAGTGCGCAGGCCGACGCTCTATCCACTGTGCCAAACCAGTCAGGGTGATAAGTCCTGATTTAAATTAAAAAATAGAAATGGAACGATTAACTATTGTGAGTTATGTAACTGAATTTACATATATATAAAAAAATCCAATAGAACCAAGTCAATAAAAAAAAAAATTAGAAAAAAAATCTCCCGGGTCACGTTAGAGGACCAGAGTGACAAAACAAAAGGAGGGGCTTGGAGTCCATGATTCTGGAGTATCAAATTCCCTTCCCCATTTCCAGTGAAGACTGCTGATCCTCAGTAAAGCCTGGGGGCAAGACACAGCAACTCCCTTTCCTTTCCAGCCTGCCACTCACCCCACAAAGGTGCCTCTGTTGAGTGCAAAGAACTTTCTCTTCTGCCCCTACATGGAATCATTATCTCTGCTGGCAAACAGTTTGCTTTTGTAGCTTGATTTTTAGGACAGTGGTGGTGAGCCCTGAGTGGAACATAATTGTTTCCTTGGTGCTTTTACTTCACGCAGCTCCCCCTGGAATTACCCTCTGTCTTCTTCCTCACCCCTTAAGGCCCAGCAGGGGTCTCCCCTCTTCCAGGAAGTCCTCCAAGACTTCTCTGATGACCAAGTTCAGCCTGCCTCTCTCTCCCAGCTCATCTCTCCCAGCTCATCGGTGCCCCACTGCTTAGCACTGAAACAGATGCTGTTGGTGCCCTGCCCGAGTCCCACTGCAGCTTTGGCCAGCACCTTCTATACACCCACATGTCCTCTTATCTCAGGCACCTGCCACACTATTGGCCTAAAGGTCTTCCTTGCCCAGAGAAGGGTGCACAGCATGTCTGTCCTCAGCTTGGATGGACCAGGGATTTAATGAGCCCAGGAGTAGTCTGCAACAAATGAAGGGCATGAGTTAGTGGATAGATACCCTGTTTTCCTAGCACTTCAGGGTGATTATTCTGTGGTGTGTTCCCAGAAGGATTGAGCCACAGGTGTCCAAGGGGTAACCTGCTCATTAGTGCATTCTTTATTACCTTTCCTTCATTCCCTGTCTCAATTCACCACCCCTCACTTGTGCTTGTTAAAGTCATCTCCCATGTAAACTATTTGCACTCAGGTTCTTGTCCCAGGGTTTGACTTAGGGAGATCCCAGCTTCGGTGGGCATGCATGAGATATGGCTATAAAGACATATCGTGGACGTTTAAGCATGGTGGACAGCAGAGGGGCTCATTGAGTAACAAACCCAGGGCCAAGCAGATCCATTGAGATACAGTCTCCTTATCCACGTATCCCTCTAACTCTGCCATTGCTCAAACATTTTTGGAACTCCTCTTTTTGAACTGCCTTCAGTACCCACAGAATACTCTATTCAGATGGCCAGAAATTCCCATGCCTGTGCATTACGCAAATTGTTTTAATCTGACAAAAACTCATTCAGGCCAAGTTTAAAAAGGTAGGTGGATTCAGGAAGGTGACAGAACTCTCTCCTCCTCTAGATCAAAAATATCTCCAAGTATTCCAAGTATGTGTTATCTAATTCACAACAGCCATAGCTGTAAACAACAGAAATGTCCCTCAAGTGATGAATAGGTAAGCACACAATGGACTATTATTCAGCTCTAAACAAGAACACTGGTGCATGCTATAACATGGATGAACTTTGCAAATGTTATGTCAGGTGAACGAACTCAGATACAAAAGGTCATACATGGTATGATTCTATTTATATAAAACATTCGAATGAGAAAAATCTATAGAGAAAGAAAGCAGATTAGTGATTGCCAGGGGGTGGGTGGAAGTGAGAATAGGGTAATATTTGTGAGTATTCGGTTATGAAAATTGTATTTGGTGCTGGAGTAACAAAAATGTCTTGGGACTAGATGGTCATATAATATTGCAAATGCCACTGACTTGTGTACTTTTTTAAAAAAATATATTTTATTGATTTTTTACAGAGAGGAAGGGAGAGGGATAGAGAGTTAGAAACATCGATGAGAGAGAAACATCAATCAGCTGCCTCCTGCACATACCCTACTGGGGATGTGCCCGCAACCAAGGTACATGCCCTTGACCGGAATCAAACCTGGAACCCTTGAGTCTGCAGGCTGACACTCTATCCACTGAGCCAAACCGGTTAGGGCGACTGACTTGTATACTTTAACATGGTTAATTTTATTTTGCATGGATGTTACCTCACTTGAAAAACAATGTACTAAAGTATGCCTGACTGAAATGGTAAAGTCCTTCTCTCCTTTTCTTGGGGGAAGGGGTGGTGTTCTAACTACTTAGCAACCATAATGCATCCCAGCCGTAGTGCTGGAGAGAAAGTCTGGAGTAGGCTCAGGGTGGCAGGTCTTCTGTGGCTGGACCAGAGGGGTCTGGGCAGTTGAGCCATGAAGGGCAGTGTGGGGAGCCAGACAGGGGTTGTTTAGCACCTGCTAGGGTAGCATTTCAAGATCATGACAACTGGACAGTCTTCCTGAGATGTAGGCCTGAGCATCAGTTCTACCCACAGGGGACTATTAGAAGATTGACCTTTGTGTTAGCCCAGTGGAGTCTTTGTCCCAGAGTAATTCTTCCTGGCAAACCCATGATCCAATGTGAGGGCGTGGCTACAGCCTGGCTGTGCCTAGGGAGGGGCGGGGCTAGCACTAGTGCTCACCTGGCAGCCTCCAGCGCCTGATGCCATAGGACAGATACTTTAGAGCAGGATGCTTATCTCCCTCCATCCTCATCCCCTTCCTGCAGGCTGGGAAAGTCCATAATTTAAAACCCAGTGGACACAGGTGGGAGGCTGGGTTCTAGATTCTTGCTACTCAAGGAGTAATCTGGGATTATCAACCTGGGATTACCCAGGAGCTTGTCAGAAATGCAGAAAGCTGGAACCCACCCCAGCCCTGCTGAAGCAGGACCCCTGGGGTGATTTCTATGCACATCACAACGTCAGAAGCTCAGCTTTCCAAAACAAGCTCTTAGGACTGTTTACTATTTTGACTCCAAAATATAGGCTTTTGTCTCCCTCTCTTGCAACTCTCCTATGGCCATGATTTGGAAAGAACATGTCTTAGATCTCTTTGGATACTGTCCAGGGATTTTCTGGACAGAACCAAAAGCAGCTCATAAAACGCCCACCATTTCTTCCAAATCTCTTGTTTCTCCTTAGAAATTCATGTGCATTTTGCACTCTTTTCCATGGTATAGTGATGTTAACTTTCACATAAAATTGTTTGCTTTTTTCTTGCAAAATCTTTAAATAAAATTGAGGCTTCAGGGAAACACAGCATTCCTTTATTCCCCATGGCTTTGCATCTATCTCCAGCATCTTGTGCAGGCTGCGGACTGAAAAGCAGATGTAAAGTGAGCCAGGAAGTTAGTGATTCAATAGGGAAGCCACTGGCCATTACAGGCTCCAGTTAATAGGGTAAATGCAGGGATGAAGAAATGTGATTAGAAGAGAAGACCTTTCTTTGAATTCTTGACTCTGGGTACTGACCACAGAATAGAAACAAAAATCATGCAAAGTCTTCAACTAAAGCAGGTGGGGTTTAGCCCGGTCGGTGTGGCTCAGTAGTTGAGCATCAAACTATGAACCAGGAGGTCACGGTTTGTTTCCTGGTCAGGGCACATGCCCTGGTTGTGGGCTCAATCCCCAAATATGGGGTGTGCAAGAGGCAGCCAATGCGCATGATTCTCTCTCATCTTTAATGTTTCTATCTCTCTTCCTTCTTCTCTGAAATATATATATATATATATATATATATTTGAAATATATGAAATATATAAATATATATATATATTTGAAATATATGAAATATATAAATATATATATATATATATATATATATATATATATATATATATGGCAGGATTTAGAATAGCTCCATAAAAGATTTCTGGACTCAGTGACTATCTTAGATTGTGTTCCCTAGAATCAGAGCTGGAGACAAGGATTTGGGTGTGTGGGATTTGGGGCCTCTCGGGAGAAGGGGAGTGAAAGAAGCAAGATGGAACTGGGAGCTGAGCAAGGATGTGTCCTTAGGAAAGCCTAGGCATGGCCTGATTCACAGGAAACTCTAGAGCAGTGGTTCTCAACCTTCCTAACACCGAGACCCTTTAATACAGTTCCTCATGTTGTGGTGACCCCCCAACCATAACATTATTTTCGTTGCTACTTCATAACTGTAATTTTGCTACTGTTATGAATCGTAACGTAAATATCTGATATGCAGGATGTATTTTCATTGTTACAAATTGAACATAATTAAAACATAGTGATTAATCACAAAAACAATATGTAATTATAGATGTGTTTTCCGATGGTCTTAGGCAACCCCTGTGAAAGGGTCCTTCAAACCCCAAAGGGGTCGCGACCCACAGGTTGAGAACCGCTGCTCTAGAGCATGAATTAAGCCACAGAGTTGTCTCACTTTGAGGCCAGAGTCCTGGCATTGTACTCCAAAGTGAGCCAGTTATTGCCTAGGGGCTGCTCCCCGAGTGGCTGGTGTATCTGGGTCATGTGATTCCTGTTCATCCCAGGGCGATTCTCTCTGTTAGCAGCAATTCTCCTAGCACTCCAGTAAGGAGATCTAGGTGGACTAAAGCAGTACCCACTATGGCCTCCATGAAGGTAGCTAATTGACATTCCCATAATGCTGTTCTTCCACTTAGAGGTTGTACTTTGTTGGATTTAATGTCTTTAATATGTACTGATGTTGTTTTCTTTTCTAAATTGTTGCTGGACATGAGCGCTGTGGACAGCCATTTGTTTCTGCTCTTGAAAACAAAATTCTCAAAGGATCCTGGTGGTTTTGACCCAATGCCTGGCTCACTTGTCACCTCGTTCAGGTGAAGTTCCCGAGGTGGCGCCCTTCCTTCCCACGTTTGATTTCCATGTGGTCTTGCCCTGGCCACACCCATCAGTCCAGGGAAGCTTTTTCCTGAACACAGAGTCCCAAGGAAATAACAAAAGGGCAGCCCCGGTCTTATCGCTCTAGCTGATTATTTAAACAGCTGCCAGAGAGCTGCAGCTGCCTTGGCAAGAATCCACAGTAAGGAAGGGAGTAAACCATCTAATGGCAATCACTATAGTTACCACTCAGAGAGGCACCCTGAGTGTTGAGTGGCCTGTAGAGGTGGAGATTGCAATAGTCTTGCAATCACTTTGAGTGATTGGGCATTGGGGAAGAGGGCCTACTTTCAGACTGCAAACTCTGGAAATGCTTTAATTAGTGCATACGTTAATCGGGCCTCTGAGGTTAAAATTGTCTCCAGCCAGGCGCACTGCTTTTCTTTACCCTTTTCACTTATTTCCCACCCTGCTTTTATCTCCGCACCCTTTCTACTCTCCCAGGCTCAGAATGCAGGCACCGTAATTGGTTGTCCATGTTCTACGACTGGAACTTGAAATAGTCTAAGAAGACGCCAGGAGTTCAGAAATAATTCCTGAGAATTTACAATAAAACTTACTCCGAATGCAACCATTTTATTTTTTATTGCTCCAAGAACTCACTCTAAGGATAAACAGTGTGTCTGTTAAGGGTAGTTTTTTAGAAAGAAAAGCCTTTTTAAAAAATTATAGTGATTTCCAGTTTCTTTGCTATGCTGATTGATAACACTTGACCAGGCAGTTCTTTTTTAATGGAGTCTCTTAGATATATTTTGGGAAGCCTTGGACTATGTATTAGTCTGGGTTCTCCATAGAAGCAGAACCAATGGGAGATAAACAGATACTAGTAGATAGATATGGACTATATGGAGTTGGCTTCTACAGTTGAATTTGCTAAAAAAATCCAGGATCTGAGTTGGCAGCTGGAGTCCAGGAGAGCTGATAGTTCCATTCTGAGTCCAAGGGCCTGCGAATCAGGAAATTCAATGATTTCAGTGCAAATCCAAGCCCAAATGCAGGAGAAGACCAATGTCCCAGCTTGAAGACAGTCAGGCAAAGAGTGAGGATTCTTTCACTCAGCCTTCTATTCTAGTCTGGCCCACCTTCATTGGGCAGAGAGCAATCTGCTTTACTGTCTTAATCTCATCCAGAAACACCCTCAGACACCTCAGAATAATGTTGAACTAAATATCTGGTTGACACATAAAATTAACCATCATAGATCTATGCCAGTCTCCCTCAGGTTCTGGTACCCCAGGTCTGATCCTGGTCAGCTCTGTCCTCTGTGGACATGAAAATCTACCTGTTGGGGGGCCATAGTGTAGTCATCTGTGAAATGGAAAGTTTGAATAAGATCATCTGTGAGATTCCAACTCTATGACTTAAGATTCCTTTATAAAATTCATAAAAGTGCAGTTATAATCATATTGGATCTTTCTTTGGGATCTAAGGGTGTGACCTTGTTTCATATCTGGAATTGTGTATATTTATAACGAAAAGTGATGAAACTGTGGTGGCAGAGAAAATAGGTTCCTATCAATAACTGTAATTTTAAGACAAAGAAAAGACTATATTCCTAAACTTCCCCTAAAAACTAGGTGGCTAAAAAATATAGGTGGGCACTTTTGGGCAGCACTTCTGGGAAAAATCCCTTTAGCAGGATACAAAGAGCTAGAGTGGACACCGACTCCCTCCCCTTTCTCCTGCTCCTTACCTGGAACAGGGATGTAATAGTCCAAGCTCCAGCTGCCATTGGGAACCATGAAGACGTCTTGAGATTGGAAACCATACACTAAGGATGGCAGAGCAGAATAACAGAAAGAACCTGGCTTTCATCTTATATACTTGCCCCGAATATCCACCTCTGAACTTCTTTTATATGTTGGAGAAATGAATGCCTACCTTGTTTAAGTCACTGTTGTTTTGCAAGCCTTTAATAGGAGCGGAATTCAATTCTGTACTGATGATGCCAGAGAGAAAGCCTAGCTTCTGCTTTGCTCAAAGCAGTATTTCTCAGGCTTCGGCAGGCTTTGGGGAATGGCTAAAACACAGATTTCTGGGTGTTCCCTCAGAGTCTCTGATTAAGTGAGTCTGGGGTGGGTCAGATGATTTGCCTAACAAGGGTCCCGGCAATGCTGATGCTGCTGGTCCAGGGCCCACACGTGGAGAACCATGTCTCAGAACATCTCCAGTTCATTTGGGCAGAAGGACAGAAACCTTCGCCCCTGGACAAAGCAGTATCACAACCAGATCACAGGGCAGTGATAGTGAACCGTTTGAGCTCGGCGTGTCAGCATTTTGAAAAACCCTAACTTAACTCTGGTGCCGTGTCACATATAGAAATTTTTTGATATTTGCAATCATAGTAAAACAAAGACATATTTTTGATATTTATTTTATATATTTAAATGCTATTTAACAAAGAAAAATCAACCAAAAAAAATGAGTTCGCGTGTCACCTCTGACATGAGTGTCAAAGGTTCGCCATCATGTCATAGGGCGTCAGCAAATGCTGCCTCACCAAACACCTTTAACTTTTTCTCCCAAACTCAGGATGAACGGCCTCCTGGGATGTTTCATTTAAACGCATAGGAAGTGACAGGTCCTGAGCTCTTTCTCTGAGCGCTGAGGAGTCATTCAGCTGTGAGAAATGTGCAGAAAGAGGCTCTCTGCAAGGCTGTGTTGCAGTTTCCAATGAGGGGTGTTACTGTTTCTGTTGGCCCCCACGCCCCCCCCCCGCCCCCCCCAGTGTATATCAGTGCTTCTAAGTCTCAGATGCTCTCTTTACTGATATCAGGATCCAGAGGGACGTGTTTTTTCCTAAAGAGAGCTGAAGAAGATAAACAATCAGGCCACTTTAGCCCAGTGTTTTGGAAAGTCACCTCAAGATGGGTCCAGTCTGAGGAAATGTCACTTTCCCACATCTCCTCAGGGCAGCTCTGTTTCCTCAAAAGAACAGTGTGTCTGAGAGGGTTTTCTTCTCCCTCTGCTCCAGTTCCCAGGGACAACAGGAAACTCAGTAACCTGTGCATAGGAGTCTGTCAGAATGACCAGTGGGCTGCGGGGGAGGGCTCAGAGTAGCCTGTATCTCTGAGAATCGCTCCCCAGGCTCAGCATCGCACCAGCGTGTGCCACCAGCTCCTTCACAGCAATGAGCAGGGAAGTCCTGGGCTTCCAGACTGCGGTTTTGTGTTCAGGTTTTTAAAGAGAAAGAGAAACGTAAGCACAGGCAGATTCAGGCCTCAGAGAACCCCCAGTCCCTCCAGTCCACGTGCCCCACTTCCTCAGCCCAAGGCAGAACTCATCTGAGCTCTGTGTACTTACCTACTTGCTTTCACTCTTTTATCTTTGGTCACTTGGCCAAGATAGGTGCTCAATAAAAGTTTGTGGCCCAAATGGGTGGCAAATGTGCAATGAATATGAATCAGCTAAGACAGCTAAGATAGCTAGGGGTCAGCAACTGAGGGCATCTTTATTTCCTTCTTTCCTCCTTCTATTTCTCATTTTTCCTCCTTCCTTCATGGGAGCTCCAAGTCAAAACTTTACAATTTATATACAGTGAAGTGGACAAATCTTGGGTTCTGTTTGATGGTGGTATAACCATTACTGCAATCATGAGGACATTTCTATCACCCCAAAATGTCCCCTCATACCCCTTTCCAGTAACTTGTCCCCCACCCCAGCCCCAGAGGAAGTCACTGTTCTGATCTTTATCACCATTGATTAAATTTCCCTGTTTTTGAATTTCATATAAATGCCCGGCTTCTTTCGCTTGGCACAGTGTTTTTGAGATTCAGATGGCATCTTTCTTAATCTTCTTAAAAATCAAGTTACCTGACCTTGAGCCCCTGTGACTAGCACATTCATCTGAGTCAATGTTGGGGTCCTCATACTCAGCCTCAACTACAAGATCATGGCAAACCTGGAGTAGGGAGGCGGGGAGGCCACCAGGCACAGAAACTTTGGGGAGGCCCCTCCTTCCCTCATTCACCTCTGGTTGGCCCATTGAGCCTTCACGGTGCCTGGAAACTGAGACTACTGGGCTCATCATGCTCTCAGGGCAGCGGTTCTCAACCTGTGGGTCGAGACCCCTTTGGGGGTCAAACGACCCTTTCACAGTGGTCGCCTAAGACCATCGGAAAACACATATGTAATTACATATTGTTTTTGTGATTAATCACTATGCTTTAATTATGTTCAATTTGTAACAATGAAATTGGGGGTCACCACAACATGAGGAACTGTATTAAAGGGTCTCGGCATTAGGAAGGTTGAGAAACACTGCTCTCAGGGACTTCTCTCTGATGAGGCCCAGGCCCACAGGGCCTAGAGAATGCCTGGGGGTTCTGCCCCTCCTCAAGGCTTCATCTTGGATACTCAGAACTGGGGGCCTCCAGACCTTCATCAGCTCCCATTCTCGGGTAATTTCTTCCCTGTTTTCCGTCTTCCTACCCCCCGCCCACCCTAAACCCCAGGAATCTGCCTCGGTGTGCCCTCCCCTGCTCTTTACAAAAATCAGGAATGAGATTGTTTCCTTCCAGCAATTTCTCTGTAGCTTGGCCTGGGACAAAGGGATCCCTGGGAATAGTACTGCAGGTCTCTACTTCAGCAGCCATTGGGCCATTCAGCAAAATCTTCAAAGTGAACCATTCTCTCTGGTAAATAAAGTCACTCCCTTATATGCTATTTAATTCCTGTTTCTTTATACTCCTCTGGAAGAAAAAAATTAAAAACCCAACATAGAACCTCCTTTTAAGCTAAGTACCTACCTTTAAGCATAATTAAACCAGCACCAGAACCACAGAATGTTTGTGCGAAAAAATGCACAACCATGCTGATTGGTCTTACTTTAAATTAAGGCCACAAATCCCAGATGGGTCTGTAATCTTTTATTAGGATGTTCCATTCCTTGATCTCCAAAATAACGCCTCCACATCTTCTCTCTCCTCAAACCTTTCCCCAATGCTCTCTCCACCTCCAAACGCACATACATCTCACTATTCCCAAACCTGCAAGGCCCCGGCACCACATTCTCAGCCTCCCCTCCTGTCCCTGAGGAGGCCCAGCGTCCTCTGCGTCCCATGTCCTCTCCCCTTTCTTAAGGAATTGGCATCCCCTCTCTCTTCTGCATCTCCAATTTCTCCCTCTTCACCAGATTATTCACTTCAGCACAGGAACATCCTCTTGTTTATTTCATCTTAAACAAACAAGGTCTCCTAGAACCACTGTATCAGTTTCCCAGGGCTGCTGTAACAAAGGCCCACAAACTGAGTGGCTTAAAACAACAGAAATGTATTCTCTCACAGTTCTGGAGGTTACAGCTCTGCAATCAAGGTGTTGGCAGGGCTGTGCGCCCTCCAGAGGATGCTCTGCGGGAGCTTCCTTCCTTGCTTCTTCCAGTTCCCAGTAGCCCCAGGTGTCTGTTGGCTATTGCAGCTTAACTCCAACCTCTGCCTCTGATTCCTCATGGCATTCTCCCCTGTGTGTCTCTGTCTCTTGTCTCTTTCCCTTTTCTTATAAAGACACCAATCAGACCTGGAGTAGGGGCTTTATTGAATGTGTAGTAGCATCATGTCTAAAAAGCAATATACATACCTTAATAAGAAATATTTTATTGTTAAAAATGTTAAGCCTGGTGGGAAAAAATGGTGCCAATAGACTTGCTGGATGCAGGGCTGCCACAAACCTTCAATAAACATAATATCTGTGAAGGGCAATAAAGCAGTAAAACACAATAAAGTGCAAAAGAACAAGGTATGCTTGTATGCAAAGGGTGTGGACACCAGGGAGGCTGTAGTATTGAGACTTCTAATGTAATCAATCCACCCAATGTGGTATCCCCAGAACTTTGCTACACAGAAGGCACAGAATCCACATCTTGTTTAATGAATGAATGGCTTATTCTTCCATAAAGAACAAAGAAAAAAAATTCTTAAAGTTACTCTGGCACAAATACTACAATTCAAACAAATGATTCTTAACTGAGGATTTCTAGATTGACTTCAGGGGGTTAGAGGAGCTCTGAAGTAGTATGTAAATTAGCAAAAGGTTGTCATTATTGGCAAGCAACAGCCCAGGCCCACCCTCCCTTGGCTGGGTGCCACGGTGCAGTACACACAACTGTATGCAGCAACTCTGCACATGCATACTTAGGAGGATTTTTCAACTTCTTCTGTCTTTAGTGTAGTTTACTGGCTTTTCTAGGACTGTGTCTGGGTGTTTGGATTCCCCCATTCATTCGCTTCAGTGTGGATTCTCACAAACCCTCACTTATTTCTCGTCATGTCTATTCGAGGAAGAAAGTGGAGATTCATTCCGTCGGAAAACACCCAGCCTCCTAAGGCAACTTCTGCCCAACTTCTACCTGGAAATCTATCTTCATCTGCTGTAAGCCTTGGGGGAAATTATCCTTTAGGCCCTGGACATTGATCCATTTGCCTCATTCTGAGGAGGCATCTTAGGACCAATGCCAACCCCAAATGAATTACCAAGGCAGACACAAGGAAGTTACTGTAGGTAGCACCAATTGAACAAGATGGCACCCATTGGTTCCCTAACTACCCCATCTGTTGTAAACATTTCTGCACATGTAAAAAGTCTCTAGAATCCTTTTTGGACCAACATATCTCATTCCTAGGGAGGTGGTTTATAACCTATCTCTGTGGACATCTTAAATGATGTAAACGGATTGCCTTCTTGTTTATAATAACTATGCTATTAAAAACATCTATTCATGTAGCTCTTTAAAGTTTCAAAGGGAAAGAAATCCAAACTGTGACAATGGTGCAAACAATGTTGTTTCAGTGAATATAGCTATATTAGAGTCCCAGTGCACAAATACGTGCATCGGTGGGGTCCCTCGGCCTGGCCTGCACCCTCTCGCAATCCAGGACCCCTCGGGGGATGTCAGATAGCCTGTTTCAGCCCGATTCCTACAGGCCCAATCCAGACAGGAGGGAGCCCAATACTGTGAGTTGAGTGTCTGTCCCCTGGTGGTCAGTGTGCATCATAGCGACTGATCGACAGGTTGTATGGTCGTTCGGTCACTTAGGCTTTTACATAGATAGATGTCTGTCTTTTCATGCAGTTTAAAAATTTCAAATTATATCATAGCATATTTCCTTCAAAATATTTTTCAATTTGTTTGGACACTAATTTCTTTTAAGCACAAATAGTCATATCACAAGAAAATGTAAATAAATAGAAAGCAAGAAAAAGTAATATCATCGATAAACATACCAGCTAGACCGACCATCTGATTTTTATAGTAAGAGTACCCCCACAATTCAAAAGTAGAGCTTTCCTATGAAACCTTTTATAAGCCCAAGTGGCATAAATCAAAGAAGCCATTATCTTAGGACACATCTTGCTGAAAAATGCCCAAAATAAATTGAGGTAAAGCACAGATGCTCACAGGCACAGTTCAAAGCCGTGGCGGCTTGATGCTGAGATGCTGAGTGTGGTGCCTGGGGAATGGGCCTCTCTCAGTGCTCACAGCACACATGCCTCCATCGCTGCGACAGAAATGCTAAACATTATTTTCATCTTTTTTTCATAAAAGCAAGACTCCTCTTCAGATTTCTCTCCAGTTAGGGACAATCGGTACTAATGTAGGCCTTTCATAACAGTGAAGGGGGACTAACAGGAGCTTTCAGAAAGCAGGGGATACCTGTATTAAGTATAGCATTCAGCTTCAGAGAGGAACATTTTTCTATATGTTTTTACTGCCTCTGATTTCATCCTGGCCCTAAGATAATTATGGCTATGTGGTTATTCAGGACGAATCTTGGAAGCTACTGAGGAGATCTGTTAAAAATGCTAAATGAAGCAGCAAATCATGAACTGATTCTCCAGGGTCACGTGGTGGATAACGTGTTTACGGAAGACTTTTCATGAAGGAGGACTACAGTGTTGCTAAGATGTGACTTCAAAGACATGGCCACCCTATTAAAATTTCCAATGCTAATCCTAGGATTATCAACCTAAACCCTTTAGATTATTGTAAGCATACTTGAATGCCCTGTCTGGAATTCTAATGTTGCTGATTATTGTAATGTGTTAGAGAGCTAACTCAGAGAGTGCTCTGGAGTTAGGGAAGAAACATCAGGTTTCTTCGGACCACTACCTCACACCATACACAAAAACTAACTCAAAGTGGATGACAAACTTAAATGCAAGACCTGAAACCATAAATCTCCTGGAAGAAGATATAAGTGTTAAGCTTTGTTATGTCCATCATGGTGTTATTTATTTATTTTTTTACTTTGACACCAAATGCAAAGGCAACAGAAGCAAAAATAAACAAGTGGGACTACATCAAACTAAAAAGCAAAAGAAACTATCAATAAAATGAAAAGGCAACCTAAAGAATGGGAGGAAATATTTGCAAATAATATATCTTATAAGTGGTTAATATCCAAAATATACTATAAAGAACTCACACAACTCAATGGCAAAACAAACAAACAAACAAATTAACCCCCCCAAATAACCCAATTAAAAATGGGTGAAGGATATGAATGGACCCCCCAGGAGAAGATATTTAAATGACCATAAGCATGAAAAGATGCTCAACTAATCATCAGGTAAATGCAACTGCCAGATCACCTTATACCTATTAGAATGGCTATCATAAAAAAAAAGAGAGAGAGAGAGATAGTAAGTGCTGGCAAGGATGTGGAAAAAAGGGAATGTAAATTGGTGTAGCTACTATGTAAACAGTATGCAGATTCCTCAAAACATTAAAAATAGAACCACCATATAATCCAGAAATACCATGTATTTATCTGAAGAAAACAAAAACACTAATTCAAAAAGATATATTTACCCTCATGTTCATTGCAGCAAGTTTTACAAAAGCCAAGATATGGAATAGATAAAGAATTCGTGATGTACATTTATTTAGCTATAATAAAGAATGCAATCCTTACACCTGACACTAATACAAAATAATATTGAATGTAAACTCTAATTTAAAAAAAAAGAATGAAATCTTGCTGTTTGTGACAAAATGAATGGAGCTTAAGGGCATTATGCTAAGTGAAGTAAGTCAGAGAAAGGAAAATACCATATGATTTCATTTATATGTAGAATCTGACAAACAACAACAAAACAAACAAAACAAAAAACAACCAAGCTCACAGATACAGAGAACAGATTTGTGGTTACAGCGTCAAGGGTTAGGGAGGATGGATGAAATGGGTGAAGGGGGTCAAAAGGTACAAACTTCCTGTTATAAAATAAATCATGGGGTTAGAATGTACAGCATGGTGACTACAGTATACTTAGTAATAATATATTGTCTATTTGAAAGTTGCTAAGAGAGTAAATCTTAAAAGTTCTTACCACAAGAAAAAAATATTCTGTAACCGTGTATGGTGATGAATATTAACTAGACTTACTGTGGTGATCATTTTGTAATGCATAAAAATATCAAATTATTAGGTTGTATGCCCAAAACTAATACAATAGTGTATGCCAATGACACCTCAATAAAAAAAAATAAATTATCAGGTTTTTATTTCATGGTTCACTTCTGAAAAGAGCCATAAACTGTACAGAAAATATTGATAGACTTTGTCCCAGTAAAAGCTTCATCTTTATTTTGCCTTTCCAGAATTGCAGCTTATTATCAGCAACAATCCATGTGACTCAATCTTTAATAGAAATACTTGATCTGATAGCTATGCTATTTTATGAGATAATTTTTCCAAGTGACATAAAGTAATTAAAAATTATCACAGAAAATCTATCCTTCCAGTTAATCTTTCCTCTTCAAAACTCAGAACAATCTTCTGGACAACTTATTTCTAAACCATGCCAGCAGCCATCACAGGCAGATTCATAGAGATTTGGAGTTGGCGACCTTTTTTTTGTAAAGGGCCTGATAGTGAATATTTTGACTTTGCCATTTGGTTTCTGTCTTAACTATAGAAATCTACCTTCGTAGTTCCAGAGCAGCTGTGAATAATACCTAAAGGAGAGGATGATGTTTTTTGCTTTATTTATAAAAACTGGGGCAGTCTGTAGGCCTGAGGCCATAGCTGTAAATAATTATTTCACAGCCCTCCAAGCAAACAGCCAGTGTTGGTGGGTCTTTGTGGGAGAGAGGGTTAGAAAATATCAAGATTGGAGAAGACAAAGGTAAAAATTTTGGGAAAAAAGTGAAACCCCAAAACAAAAACAACACACACACACACACACACACACACACACACACGTGTGCCAAAGTTATGCTGGTTTTATGAGAAAAACAGTGGTTTTGCAAACTTATTTTTTAAGTCAAGGGAATATAATTTTTTCCCAAAATAAGCATTTATAGGAAATCTTAGTGTACATAAAAGAGATAAAATAGAAGTTGCTATATTTGAAAAAGGGGATCTGACTGTTCATCTCTTTTATCCTCTCAGCAACTTCCTAATGTATTTCTGGAAAGTTCTGGGATTGCTTAAGTGGAATTTAAAACCCACTGCTTCAGAAAAGACACCTTGCTCTAATTAGGATTAAAAGATATATAAATAAAAATTCAGGACACCTAGTTAAATTTAAATTTCAGATCAACAACATGTACTTTTTTGTTTTTTTTTTTTACCATAAGCATGTCATACACAATATTTGGACCACAGATATACTAAAATGTTACTTGTTGTTAATTTGAAATTCAAATTTAACTGGGCATCCTGCCTTTGACTGGCAACCCTACCTCTGCTTCTTTAACTTTTCAGTGTCACAATTTTCTCATCTGTAAAATGGGCGAAACGGTACCTATATAATAGCATTGTGTGGTCTTTTTTTTTTTTTTAAAAAAAAGAACTTAATATTTGTAAGAAATGAGTTTTTGGCACATAGTGAATGCTATATTACTACCTGTTAACTATTACCTATTGTTATATTACTAGCTCATTAGCTATTATTTATGTGGTGTTTGTTCTAAGTGGTTGTAATAAAACTCACTGACTAAATTATGTGTCATATGTTGAAGCCCTAACCGCAGATGTAACTGTATGTGGAAATAAGGTCTTGAAAAGGTGATTAAGGTTAAGTAATGTTATGAGGGTGAGATCCGAATGCAATATGACTGGTGCTCAAATAAGAAAAGGGAGAAAGAGAAAAGGCCCTGTGAGGACACAGTGAGGAGGTGTCAATTTACAAACCAAGGGGAGAGGCCTCAAGAGAAACCAAGGCTGCTGACACCTTGAACTTGGACTCTTAGCCTCCAGAACTGTGAGAAATTGGATATCTGTTGTGGAAGCCATCCAATCGGTGGTCCTTTGTTATTACCCTAGTAAACTAATACAGTCATCATCCACATGACTTTAAAAATGTATTTCCATTGGCTGCTTCAAAAATTGAGATATTATTTAAAATGAGTTTGACATTATATCTTAGTAAACTGATCTCGTGAGTTCTTTTATTAAACACTAGGGGCCCAGTGCCTGAATTCGTGTACCTTGAAAGGAACTATGTGCTGAGAGGCTGTGGTATGCACAGGGGTGGGTCTTGGCCCATTCTCCATGACCCACCTGGCCCCTCCCGCCGCCACCACTGCACCAAGTGATCAGGACCGGCACCGGGTACTGGCAGCAGGTGCGAGCAGCATCTTTGGCGCCAGCTGCAGGTGCGTGCAGGGTTGGTGCTGGCAGCGGGTGTAAGCGTTGGGCAGGATCGCAGCATATGGGAGCAAAGAATTTTCAGTAACCACCAGAGACTCACCCTGATGACAGTGACCGGCACCCTGCCTTGGTCTAGTGCCCCGCTCACCTGCTCCACCATCCCATCATGGCCAATGCCTGCCATTTTCCACACATGCCCCCTGGTGGTCAGCACACGTCATAGTGACCGGTTGTTCTGCCATTCGGTCTATTTACATTTTAGCCTTTTATTATATAGGATGCTCTAAAATAGTCCTCATTTTTGTACTCTTTTTCAAAATTTTTTAAATCCTCACCAGAGGATATTTTTTTCCATTGCTTTTTCAGAGAGAGTGGAAGAAAGGGAGGGAGAGAGAGAGAAACATGACTGTGAGAGAGAGACATGCCTGCACCAGGGGCAGGGAGTGATCCCGCAACCAGGTACGTGCCCTTGACTGGGAATCAAACCTGTGACCTTTCCGTGTACAGCCTGACACTCCAACCACTTAGCTACACCAGCCAGGGCCATTTTTGTACTTTATAAAGTCTTGTTCTTTGATGTTTGTAACTCATGTGAAGTTTATTTTTGTAATTGTCCTGTTTAATAAATTTCTAATAGTTGAAAGTAAAGTGTCCTGAAGAAGTGAGGCTTTGGCCAAATGCAGCATAATTCTCATCGACAGATAAGTAACTTTGGTTTGCCTCTTAAAATTCTATTACTTCAAATTTTCTTTTTCTCGCCTTTCTCCTCTCCTGTCACTAGGTTGAATAAACTAGATGAAGAGTAGGTGTTTACTTTTAATGCTTGTGGTATTCATTCTTTCATTAGGCCAGAAAGGGAAAGACAAAACTTACCAACATTCATTGCAAAGGACCCATGACAGCGTCTTGGAATTGACTCTCAGTGTTGTTGAATGTGTTCTTGTGCCGTATTTCACATCCAGTTGACTTACTCGTAAATCCTTTTGATTGGTTTGAAGACTCTTTGAGGTCTACATAATCTCTTATGTTCTACAAAAATATAGATTTGCTCCCTAATATCCAGGATTTGCTTCAAAGTAATGAGGGAGTGAGAGGGAGTAAAACAAGATGAATAGTGAGATGATTGCTGCAGCCACATGATAGGTACACTGGGGATTATTGTGACATTCTGTTTACTTTGGATATGTTCAAAAATTTCCATAGCGTGGTAGATTTCCACTTCTTAAATCCATGAAGTAATAGATTTAAATGCGCCTGCCCTGTGCTGTTTGTGCATTCCTCCCACTCTACTAGGCATAGTGTACATCTCCTCAGATCTTGGACTCGGCCCAAGGACATTCTTTGACCAATGGAATGTGAGTGGACTTGACATAGGGTATCCAAGCAGGGTCTTTAAATGTGCTTGCATGGCTTGCCTTGGCCTCTTACATTCCCACCCTCTGCAGTGAGGAGAGGACACCCTGGGTAGTTGCTGCTCCTTCAATCATGATTCCTGGAAAGAATGTAGAGCAGATAAGAACTTGATTCACAACTTGGGCTCCAGCCCAGCTCCACTCAGCTCAGCCAAAAATGGGCCAATCCATAGTCCACCAGCAGACCTGTGGCAGTAAAATAAATGTTTGCTGTTTTAAGCCAATGAGATTTTGGAATTGTTTGTTACGTAGCATTATTGTCAAAGACCTCACATAAATATTTTTAATAAAAAAATAGTGTTAAAAATCTATTCTATGTTAAGAATTGTATGTTATGTAATTAGTTGGTATGGTTAAATTTAATCTAAGTTATTTAGCTGGTTTCCTTTGTAGAGTTCATCAACTTCCATGTAAAAAATTTTAAAGCTAGTTACTGATTCCACCATGGGCCCCTCGGGCCCTGCCTTATCCACAGCAATTGAAACGGGTGACTTGGGACTTTTCCTCTTTCTGCTTTAAAGGCCAGCATACCCTCAAGCTCTGCTTAAGGGCAGACAGAATGCAGTGGGAATTCTCACTGGAATTCAAGGGCAGAAACCAGGGCCTCGCTGATCCTTAAAAAAACAAGATTGAAATTGGAACCAAGCTTCTGAGGCTTTGGAGAAAGCCCTTAAACAGAAAAGGAGAGAAGCAGGTGCTCTAGGTGGGGAGCTAATAGAATGATTAGCAACTGTTCCCACCACAGCTGCACATGACTCAGTGATGGACTGAGGGGCCAAGCGGAGGCGGGGGGGGGGGGGGGGGGGCGGGGGGGATAGACAGCAGCTGTGATATTATTTCATTACACACAGAATGGATGTAACTAAGGAAAATACTCTTATACCCAGTGTTTCAGATGAGGGAACATTTAGGCTTTATATTCTACCACCTGCAAAGTGGGTCTCAAGCCACCAGCGAAAGAGAAAAATAAAGGGACAGCACCCCACCTCTCTTTGTCCGCCTCTCCCTTCTAGCATCTCTTTGCCTGGCACAAACAAGAAACAAAAGGCAGGTCTCTGCGGGGAGAGGCATGGCTGGGAGCTCTTCCACATCCAGCCTGCCTTTCCTCTTCTTCAATAGTGGGGCCAAATTTCTGTTACTTTACAGTTAGGTATCTGGATTTTTGTTTAACCTTGTTCTCCCTTGGTTTCAAGGATGGGGATCAGCACCTACGAAGCCAGCCTAACATTTTCCCGAAACAAAGAGCGCTCTGGATACATTCCTGTCCCCCAAAGCAACACATCTTTCCCACACACCAAAAACACAATCCAGCCAGAAAAACAAAGTAAAGGGCACAGGGCAGTGTAGATCATTTTGTGAAAGAATGGCAGAAAGGCAATTTTGATTACATTTCTTCTATATGTCATGCACTCAGGAAAGGTGGAGTAAAAACATTACGAGACATTTAAACAATGAAGCGGGTTCCACTGGGCTCGCACTATAACAGCCCCGAGTCTATCCATGTAGAACATGGGCCGAGCCTCTCAGTGCCCACCCTGCTGCTCACTACATAGTCTGGTTACAAATCCAAATTCCCCCAAATCGCATCTCATTGGTCTATGTTATCCAAGGGGCCACACAGGCTGCTAAAGTGCCAACCAATGGGCGCCTTTGGGTCAGGATGAGTGGAATAAGCCATGGTCTCAGGGATAGGGTCCTGAGGGATGTCTGTGAGGCTGTCAGCAGGGACCTGTCCCCTGGAAGTCACATACTCCAAGACTCGCCGAGGAAGCTGATTTCCATATGCTCTGCACAGGAACTTTCAGGAGACTTTCCAATCAGAAGGGTCAGTCAAGCCAGTAGTTGCAGTCTGTCTGCAAAATGGTAGCACCAGCAGAAGGTACAAGAATGAGTCTCCCCGATCAGATTGCAAACACAAGCACCTGTGGCCAACTAGCTGAAAAGGAAGCTATATTTGAAGCACTTTTGTCAGAGTCCATAGACGGCCATGTAGGCTCTGTTTTAAATTTTAGAATAATTTTCTAAATCATTCAGAACACCACCATAAGCAGAAGTGTGAAGTTCTTTTGGAGCACTTGAGTGGATTCCACTTCTGGCTGCCAACACACGAGGGCCAAGACCTCCCACTGCTCAGCCTCTCCAGTTAGGAATGAAATTGCTCCGAAACATAGTTCACACAGCACATGTGACCTGCCTGGTCAGCCCAAGTCAAATCTCTAAAGGGTATTTCCCTCAGAGTCAAGATGGCAGGGTCTCAATTTCCTAATCTGTATGGGGTGGTTAGCAGTAAAGGTCCCACCTAGATCAAAAGACAATTTTAAGAATTCAGGATTGTAAAGGATGAAAAAATAAACAGATAAGTCCACAGAGCTATAAAAATATGAGCTTTTATGGGATTGCCCCCTGTGGGAGTCCTTTTGGGAAGGCAAGATTTTCCTGCAAAGGTAATCTGCTAAATTGGAATTTCAAGGGCCTGATAAAAGGGTGGCCCCAACAATTCGTTAGATTGTATCATATATCTGAATCTACCAGTTTCACCTTTACTAATGGCCAAGTCTGTTCTTCTGACTGAAAAGCCCACCAGGATGCTGGTTATCTTAAGAAAATCAACAGCTCCACCAGCATACCTTGGTCTGCTCCACAACAAAACATTGCATACTGACTTCCTTTGAGTCTGGCAAACATTTCTTAAGCGCACACTCTCTGCCAGATATGAATCAGAGCTACTTGGGCTTGAAAGTCAGGGGTGACTCTCAATGATCTTTCCTTTTTGGCTCAGGGTAGCCTCCTAACAAAGTCTGTTGGAATACCAATGAGTCAGATAATGTCTCATCTAACTGTAGGCAAGAGAGGAGATGATGCAGAAAGCAAGCACGGTCTAAAGGAGGGGTGGGCAAACTTTTTGACTCGAGGGCCACAATGGGTTCTTAAACTGGACCGGAGGGCCGGAACAAAAGCATGGATGGAGTGTTTGTGTGAACTAATATAAATTCAAAGTAAACATCATTAAATAAAAGGGTACAGTCTTTTTTTTTTTTTCTTTTTTTTTAGTTTTATTCATTTCAAACGGGCCGGATCTGGCCCACGGGCCATAGTTTGCCCACGGCTGGTCTAAAGTGTAGAGGGTATTTCTCTGTTCTATCATCAGCCAATGCTGCTTCCTACTGACGACCCCTTAGTGGTCCTCAGAGTGTAGGTAACAGTGTTCACCCAGCTCTTCCCAAGCTCTCTGCTTGGCATGAGTTTGACGGCACATGTAGGTGAGTGCCTCTGACAATTGGAGAAATAAAATCCATTTTCTGAGGTTTTGCCAAATCTGTCATGGCCATTGCTTGAACATCCCACAAAAGTTCATTCTCTGAGTAGATACCCTATTCACAGTGACAGTTACAGCTGAAATGAAAGAAACTTTATCCCCTGACTTCAAATATTGAAGCCTAAACCACCATAAATTAGGACTAGCCTGCCCCACAATCTGATGAATAGATTAAGTCAGATGTGCTCTTTGTTTTGTGGAGCTGTCAGTTATCATTGGCAAGGATGACTGAAGGTGGGGGTGGGTAGCCAGGAAAGCCAGAGCGAGTTCAACCTAATGCCGATTCCTGCCTCTCCTTTGCATCATCATTTTGAATTCTCGCCCCACCAGACCTCTCACAACAGATGCTAATAAGTAGTCACACTGGACAGATCTTTCTTTTCACTGTCTTTCATTGCCTCTGCCTTGTTCCTTGTTCCATGGCAAAATGGGGCCTGTGAAGGAGAGAAGATGCAGCAAGGGACATATATGATTCAGAGCCTTTGACAAGAGTTGCTGGAGTTACATGACTCTATCCTAATGATTTCCCCCCTGGGCTCCAACTTTCAGGCTTTCCACAAATTTATCATCTTCAGATTCCCATGGATTATAAAAACCAAAGGGCCTGATCCCGAAGCTTAACATTGTTTCCAGTGCCAGCAGGAGATTTAAAGGATTAGATCACGAGGAGCCCAGAGAGGACCGTTTCTGTCTTAAGTGGGTGAATAACAGCTTCAAATTTGGCTGGGGCTCTCTTGCTGGAAAATTTCCCCTTTCTCATCATTGTCAAAGGGCTACAGCATTATTGGTTCTTACAATAACACTCTGACCTTTGGGCCCAAGGTGAAGGTTGGGAGTGATCAAAATTATTATTGTTTTACACACGTATCACCACTTTATGTTAGCATTTTTCAGGGTCCTATTTCTTATCTTTTTTTGATGTATTCCCGGAGAATTGGGGAAGAGATGGGATCCCACTCCTCAATATGTTTTCAATATGGGGGTCATAGTTATTTTCTATGACATGGCTTCAATCCAAAACAAAGTTTTACTTGGATAACATTCGCTTCTATTTATCAATGCTTCTCTAGGGTCAGGCATTGTGTTAACATGTTCTGGTTAGGGTCCCAGTGCAAAGGCACATAGTAGACTCAAAAGGGGTAGATGAAGGGTGCGTAGTGAAAGGACAATTTGGGGAAACCTACAGGGGAAGTTGCCCTGCCAGCAACAGCCTTACCGTGTATTGCCTTGAAGGAGGTGGGGTTTTAGGGCTAGTACGGGTTCTAGGAGACGGTCACTAGACAGGAGAACTTGGTAGCTGCTCTGGTCTTCCAGGCTCCTGGATGTGCTTCCCATTGGTCAAATCCAACAGAAGTCAGAGGACAAGGGAGCAGGTGGTCATTAGGGATCAGCTTCTTGGGACACAGAGCTGAGCTAGGCTGAATCTCAGATTCACTTCATTGTTATCATCACTGTTTGGCAGAGAAGCAGAGAGGCTAAATAACCCGCCTAGGGCCCACCAGGTAGGAAGTTGTTGAAGTGGGATTTGAATCCAGAGTCTCTTTCTAGAACCTGAACTCCTAGTTAGCATACCATCCTGCTATCGGTTCTTTCTGGGCACAAAATACTTAAATCATTCCAGAGTTCCTCTAGATCAACCCTCTTCTGCTTATCACTCTCAACAATTATACATTTATCTGCAAAACTACCAGTCCTATAAACAGACTTTATGTCTATTTAGTACAGGTCTGGCTTTCCTAACACAGAGCACATAGTAGACACCCAGTCAGCATTTTCTCTAATGAATGAAAAAATGAATGAATGAATTTATGGAGAATCTCCCACGGGCCAGGTTCTGGGCCAGATGCTGCCTTGCTCCTTTCTTGAGGGTGCCTTTCAGTAACTCAGTTCTCTTCACATGCCTCCAGGAACCATCTTTTCTTCAAGTAGAAAGCCCACTTCTCAATTCTTCCAGCTGGACTGGACAGGAATTTGGAGTTTCAGGCCATGCCCTTCAGATGGTGGAGTAAAAAGTTCCAGGAAGCACTGCAGTCTCTCCTCCCATCCTCTGCTCACCATTTCTGTTCACCTTGGGCAGCTTCTTCCTCTCAGGAATGAGCAAACAGTTCCTTCTCCTGGGAAGAGAGCACGTGAGCCCTAGATTTCTATGTTTACTTTGCTGCTATCTTTGTTTTCTGCTTCTTCTTTCCCATAGTTCTTTTTCTCAACCTCAAATTTGCAGCTGAAAAGTGATGCTCTCTGGAGTAGTCTAGACCATATCTGCTCTTTATTTTTTCCATTTATCCAAACTGGGAAACCCCAGCTTATTGAGCATTTGGGCTTCATTAAGACTTGCATGCAGTTGGTTGCTTTATGGAAAAGCCCAGCCAGGGCAGTGCAGTACATTTCCAGGGGCTGATTTATCTTCCATAGATCAGAACATTTGAGGCATAGACATCAAATCACCCACTTCCATTGGCATCCTGCAGTGGAAAAAGAAGAAATCAATAATGTGATTCTCTCCCCTCACCTTGAGATTTAAGGAAATAGCGCAATTCTCTCACACATCCTGGGTTATTGATGGTTTTCTAAGAATTCTCAGGGAAGAAAATACCTTGGCTTTTGTTTTGAGAGAAACAATTCGATGTGTATAGGAGAGCTGAATGTATGTGTGTGTGTGTGTATGAGCACACTGAGGGGACATCTTCAAAGGTCATTTGGTCCATTTTTCTGTCTCCAGCCAATGTACATCATCCAAGATAAATATATATATTTTTGAAATATTAAAGTGTTCTACAACTTTCTTGCAAAAATGCACGATGAACTGGCTTTTTAGATTCTTTGTCTAAGAACTTAATATGGTTAAAATTTAATCTAATTTTAATATAATTTTTCTTATGGAATTTTCTAATATACACAAAGTAGAATGAATAGTACTATGAGCTCCCGTCTACCCATCACTCACATTCAATAATTACCAAGATTTTGCTAAACTTGTGTTCTTTATTTCTTTCTACTTTTTATAAGTTTTATTGTAAAATTATTCTGAAGCAAATCCAAGATAGGCCAGTTTATGCCTATATAGTGCAGTATGCATCTGTAAAAACCATGACCATAGGCTTCCAAAACAATAATAATTAAAAACAAATAATGACAACCATTACATTGCTGAACAATGATCATGCACCAGGAAATTTGCATATTATTTCAGTAAGGCCATACTTATGACAAGAAGCTGAAGTCCACCAGTATTAGTTTTTTAAAAAATATATTTTATTGATTTTTTTACAGAGTGGAAGGGAGAGGGATAGAGAGTTAGAAACATAGATGAAAGAGAAACATCAATCAGCTGCCTCCTGCACACTTCCCACTGGGGATGTGCCCGAAACCAAGGTACGTGCTCTTGACTGGAATGGAACCTGGGACCCTTCAGTCCACAGGCTGACACTCTATCCACTGAGCCAAACCAGCCAGGGCAACCAGTACTAGTTTTGAAAGCCGGATTTCTGCATAAATATCTCCCTGAATCAAGATTAAAAAAAGGTGGTCAGGTTGAACCCAAGGGAATGAAAGTAGGAAAAGGAAATTGTTAACATTAGGGTCTTCCCAAGCTGCCATGTGTATCTTTGACAAATCGGTAGCAAGAGAAACCTCTGTCCCCCTTGTTGCTGTTCTATCTTTTAAATTACCATGTATATCCTACTCCTGTGTAGCTGCTGGAGGGGCTGAGACCTCTGAGGTAGGCAGTCAGAGAGTCATTAGGTCAATTTGCTTCCGAAGCTCACTTTTTAACAATATGCTGTTACAACACCATTCCTTAGAGTTGTTTTGTGGGATTGGGAACTCCATCTTTCTGTGTGGTTGTTTTCTTTCCCAATCTCATCCCTCTGATGCTGGGGAATTCCATTTAAAGAGGGCTGCAGCAAATAGTGAAATACAAGAGACTCTATCTACCCTATTTCTGTGGTTCCCATAAGAGAGTGTGGATCCTTGAGATACTTAGAGGTGAATGCAGCTTGGAAATGGAGATGCAGGTGGAGGTGGAGATGGCTCCACAGGCAGAACTTATGACCTTAGACCTGTACCCATGAGCCAAGAACCAGCTGCAACACAGAACAGGTTCAAGTGGGCTCTATCCCAACAGGAAGGGACTACTGCTGTTCTCTCTACACAGATATCATTCTACTCAGCCTGCAAATCAGTTTCTTTTATGCTTTCTTGTGGTCCAAACAGGTGGCTCTAATCCAAGTGCCTTAAATGGACGAGCTAGCAGCGGTTCTCAACCTGTGGGTTATGACCCCTTTGGCGGTCAAACAACCCTTTCACAGGGGTCGCCTAAGTCCATCCTGCATATCAGATATTTACATTACGATTCATAACAGTAGCAACATTACAGTTATGAAGTAGCAACAAAAATAATTTTATGGTTGGGTCACAACATGAGGAACTGTATTTAAAGGGCCAGACGATTGAGAATCACTGATCTAGAGTCTCTGTGTTCTGTTGTCAATGTGTTAGGGGAAAAGATGCAGTTGGCCCAGGACAGACTTTGCATCAGGTGTCCGTGCTTTGTCCAGTAAATTGTGACCAAAGGAGAAGAGATGAAAAGGGCTGCACAGGTTGCCCCTGGAGTTGGGGGAACAGTTCTCAGAGAAAGGATTTCAATTTATTTTTTAAAAACATGTTTTTATTGAGTTTTAGAGAGAGAGGGAGAGGAGTAGAGAGATAGAAACATTGATGAGAGAAAAACATCATGGATCTGCTGCCTTCTGCAATCCCCCTCCCCCTACTGGGGATTGAACCTGAGCCCAAACCCAGGCAAGTGCCTGCACTGGGAATTGAACCGGCAACCTCTTGGTTCTTGGGTCGACACTCAACCACTGAGCTACACACTGGCTAGACTTTAGCCAGAGAAAGGATTTTCAGATGGTCAAGCATTCCCAAAAGGTGTCTATTATATCTAGCACAATCACTACAGCATTCTATGGGGAAAACATTTCTATTCCTATTTTACAGATAGGTTAGTTGAGGCTTAGAAAAGTATTTTGCCTAAGATAATATGTCTAGAGGATGTAAACTCGGGTCCACATAACTAGTCTATATTATTTTCATTGTAATGTTAATTTATTTCTTCAGTAACTATTCCTTCAATTCCAGACACCTGAGCAGTTTCTGAATATATATATATATATATATATATATATATATATATATATATATATATATTTCAGAGAGGAAGGGAGAGGGATAGAGAGATAGAAACATCAATGATGAGAATCATTGATTGGCTGCCTCCTGCATGCCCCCCACTGGGGATTGAGCCATCAACCGGGGCATGCGCCCTTGACTGGAATCGAACCTAGGACCTACAGTCCGCAGGCAGACGCTCTATCCACTGAGCCAAACCGGGTAGGGCCTGAGCAGTTTCTTATTTATAACCTTTATCTTATTAGAAAATAAGCTTGACTACTTCTATGTTTCAATGTGGGGACCACAAAAATCAGTTTAAGTATTACGTTTCAGCTATGCCTCTATGGATGGGTCCCCAAGGATGAGAGAAGTCAGATTGTCTATATCATGGGGTCAGAAAACATTTTTTGGAAAGGACTGGATAGTAAATATTTTAGATATTGTGGGCCACCTGGTATCTGTTACAACTACTCAGTTCTGTCATTTTAGTGTGAAATCCCCAAAGCAGAAAAGCTACACGTCACATAGACAATATATAAGTTAGTGAGCATGGCTGTGTTCCAATAAAGCCTTTTTACAGACACTGAAACTTAAATTTTATATAGTCTTCATGTTACAAAATACTATTCTTATTTTCATTTTATTCAACTACTTAACAATATGAAAACCATTCTTAGCTCACAGCCATACAAAAACAGGTGGCAGGACACATTTGATACATGAGCCACAGTTTGCCAACTTCTGATTTACATTATTGTCTTTCTGATATGTATGTACTCATTCTATAAACATTGAGAAGATACCAGCTATATAATGGGTATTGTGGTGGGCACTGCGTGTATGATGGAAACATATCCAGACCTTGCTTCCCCTTTAGTGGGAAGACAATATCAATCAAATAATCACACCAAAAATTACAATAGTGATAAAGGCCATTAAAGAAAAGATAAAGGATAATAAAGATTTTCTTCAAAAACAAAAACAAAAACAAGAAAGATAAAGGAACTTTGAATATGCATTGCTACATATTCAAAGGGGTGGGGGTAAGAAAAAGCCGCTACATATTGAGGTAATACTTTCTAGTCTCTCCCATGAGCTCCACAGCTGAAATTAATATTGCTGACTGCCTCCCATCACATGGACTCATTGATGGTTGTGTCTGGCCAGCCTTACCCAACTTTGCATCTATGTGGATTCTCATTGAGATGAGCCCATCTTACATTTGTTTCCATTTTATTTTATCTCACTTCTAACAAGCTATCTTTTAAATTTGTCCAGGATCATAGTGAATTTTAGTCTGGTTTCTTGAGCCCTTAGCAACTCCATCTAGTTTTGTTTTGCTTGCTTTTTTAATCCTTATTAATCCTCAGTTCTTTCATTTGGGAAACTGATAAAGATATTCTAGGCTCAGAATAAAATTTCCTTCCCTCCTGGGTGCATGGCTCTGCCACACTCCTATGAATCTAAAAATTGTTTATTACATTTTCTTTCTTCAAAAGAGCAGCAAATACTTCACTCAGTTGGCACTAGTGCAATGCCAGCTTAAACAAATAGGCCAGAATATCCCAGGATACAGTGCTAAGATGTAAGACATATACCTCTCCAAAACATCCAGGTACTTGATGCAGAATACGTCATAGAAATGACTGAAACTCATTTAACCTCAAAATCTCAGAGTCATAGTTGTAAATATTTGTCTTAGAGGCAGAAAACATAAATTCAGACTTTAGCCTGGCGACCTGACAGCTAGCTAGGTGACTGGGAGCCCTTCTAGGTTTCAGTTTCTTCAGACAGAACAGGTGGACTACAAGGCTTCTGCTACAGAATTATAAGCCGAATTCTCCTCTCATTAAATGGGAGCATCTAATGACTTCGTTGATAATACATGTAGTGGACGAATTTGATTGGCCGATTTGCATTTCCATGACTGCTTGTAACATTCTGGGTGAAGACCCCAGAGAACATCAGTAAAAGGCAGACAATGAAATTTACTTTGGCTATTGCACTGGTCACACAGTGAGGTAGGTTTTTTTTAAATGGTTGAAAATTCTTTGATATTCCTCTGGTTGAGAGGTGAAATCTAATTTCCTCCCCTTGAATTTGGGTGGGCTTGTGTCTCTTTTGTAATCAACAGAATGCAGTAGAAGCAATGCCACGGGACTCCTGAGGCAACATCAGTTCCTCTGGATTCTCAGGGAACTCGCTGTGGGGAAGCTAGAAGTTAGGCACCATGTAAGAAAACCAGCTGAGACTCCCTACCATGCTGGGGAAGTAATTGTCAGTTGTCCAGTCATCAGCCCCAGCTGGACCCAGCTGACAGCCGGCACCACCTGCCAGCCAGCTGAGTGAACATCTTGAATGCCCAGCCAGGTTGAGCCTTCAGATGTCTGTAGCCCAGCCAACACCTGATTGCAACTGCATGAGACACCCTGAGATAATTGCTATGTTGGTCCATTTCCCAATTTCTAACCCACAAAACCAACAAAAAAAATCCGAAGTTGTGATGTTTAGAGGATAATTTGTTATGTAGCAATACTGCCAGCAAAAACAAGCAAAACCTATAGTAATAGCAAGTGATTATTAATGTAACAATACCAGGGTAGTTGGTAAACTTGTTGATGGTGCTGGTGAATCAACACAGCTTTTAAATGTTGGATTTACATATATTGATAGTGACTTATTGGTATTACTGGGGCAGAATCAAATGAGAAGCATAATGGAAGCAATGGATGGAGATCGAAGCCTTGGTTGCCTCCCATTTCCATTGGGATGTGGAGATAATGTTTCAAGTGCAGCACTGAATCTCTTGGACATATAACCATGACTGCTTAACATTGTCAGGCAAGTTCTGGTTCTATTTCCATACATTATCTATGAAGCACAGACCACACCTGAACCCTAACCACCACTTTAAACATCTGGAAATATTGAGGGATCTCTACAGGAGTCTTCAAGTGTTTTTATTTGATCTTTAAGTAAACATTTTATTGAATTATAATATATAGTGCAGAAAAGTGCACTAAGCATGGATTGGTGAACTTTTTACAAGTAGAAATACCTGGGGAATGAGAGCCCAGGTCTGAAAACAGAACATTTCCAGCAGTCCCCTTGTACCTTCTTCTAGACACTACCCAACCTTCAAAGGTGACCACCATTCTAACTTCTATCACTATACTATAGATTAAGTTGGCCTGCTTGAAAATTTGTATAAAGAGAATCATGTATTGTTTTTTTTTTTTTGGCTTCTTTTGCTTAATATCATGGTTGTGGTATTTGTGCATGTGGTTAGATGTACTTGAAGTTTATTCATTCTCATCGAAGTATAGCATTCCATTATGCCAGTACCATAATTTTTTATCCATTCTTCTACTGATGGTCTCAATTGACTTATAATATTTTATTCAGCTTAATGAAGAATTTGCAGCTCTAGTTGGAATCATTCCACTGAAGAGCTTGAGCATCTAATGCGGTAGCTTTTTTGGATTAAGTGCTTACTATGATGTCATTGAAGATCTCCCACTATGAAGACACATTGAATGGCAATCACTGTCTTTGATGAATCTTTTTATTGGCCAAAAAATGCAGAGTTGCTTCTATTTCTACCATGATAATGACCCTGGGTGAATCATTTGAAGTCATTTGAACATCAGTATTAATTAAAATACTCTTCTAAAAATGTGTTCCTGTTGAGGGTAAATGTATGGTAAGGAAAACATTGAGCTAAGGAAATCGTTGAACTTGTGAGATTTAACAGGAACATCCAAATCAAATTTTTGAATTATAGTTTGCAGTTTTGTGGGCTTGTAAAGGTAAATTCATGTTAGTTTCAGAAGCCGTCTTGAGGCAACTCTCTTTATGTGAAAATATCAAGTGACAATAGACTCATATTAGGAAATAAAATGCATGCAATTCACACCCGTTTGAAAAAAAGCAAGATCATTAACACTTTCCAACAGCAATGATGACTGCAATAAACAAAGGAGATCTGATATCAACAAGGGTTTAGGGCAGGAACAGACTGTGATGTCTGGCCACAACTTAGACCTCCTCCTGACTGTTCTTTTGTATGAAACTTGGGGATTTTGTATCAAACCTAATGATTCTTTCCACATGATTCTTTTTTTCCCCTGAGTGCTGCACTTTATTTATTTATTTATTTATTTATTTATTTATTATTGTTTAAAGTATTACAAATAGTAGTGCACATGTCTCCTTCCCCCCCCCCCCCCACCCATTGACCTCCCCTACTCCCTGGTACATTCCCTCAACCCCACCACCACCCCAGTGTCTTTAGACTCCTTAACACACACCTCTATGCAGTGCTATTTTAAGAAGAATTTTACCCCAGCAACTTTTAATTAATCCAGCATCAACTCTACATGTTGCCACAAGGTGAATTCATTCCTTTAGAAGTTAGTTTATTAAAACCCGGACATTGTTTCTTGCTTTGATCCCTTTTTAATCTTGGGGGCAATTTTTATTAATTGGGGTAATATTAACTGCTGTAACAAATAAGCCCTAAACTATCAGTGGTTGAACACCAAAGACATTTATTCCTTGCTCACATGACAGTCTACCTACCATAGAGGTTGGGCCTTCCAGGTGACATTCAGGAGCTTGATTTTCTTTCATTTTGTGTTTTTGCCTCCCTGAATCCTCAGTGTCCTTTGCAATTTAGATGGCCAATATGGACAGAGGAAATAGAGAAGCACTTCTGTCTGGAAAAACACACATCACTTATATTCAGTGGGTGGGAACTAATCACATGGTCCTGCCTAGATGCAAGGGGTTCTGGGAAATGTAGTCTCTTGCTGGGCTTTCCAGTTAAGCACCATATCACAGAGTAGGGAGCACACAGTTTCATGGAGAGCTATACAGTCTGTGTTGGATAATACATTGCATCTTATTTTACAGGAACACTTTTGGATTATAAGTAAATTATGAGAATCTAAGGCTTCAAAATTGTGTGTGCAAGAAAATATATAATTTTATTTCCTATTACCTGAAACATTAGCATTTTGAAGCTCTATCCTGCAGCAGGACCATTTACCTGGAGGTCTTTAAGGTTTTCCCTTCCCAGAATTGATGTCAGTTCTAGATCTAATTACTGAGATGTTGAGGAGCAGGACAGGAACCTTTCCTTCAGCTCTAGCTATTTCTATTCTCAGAGCATGCAAATTTTTCTACATCTTACTACAAATGAATCCTCTAGAAAAGAGGTATTGAGGCAGTAGGGTGCTGTTCCCCTTCTCTCTGAGATCCCATGTCTCTCTCAAGCACTACTCTCCTAATTCTAACTTCAAATGGAGGAGGTTAGCTAGAAATCTTAACAAGAAAAATCTTTCTTTCTGACCAACATGTTTTCTCTAAACCCAAATCTTCCTCCTTCCCCCCGCCCCCAGAAGTATAGACTATTCCTCAGATATGCAAGGTGTATATAACTGCCTCCAAACCTTTGCACTTTTGATCAGTTAGGGATTCCCAGCACTTAAAATTTGGGACATAGTCATCACTCAATAAATGTTTGTGAAATTAATTACCTTCAAGACAGATGACATAATCCCAAATTTACAGAAGGGAATACTGTGACTTAGAAAGGAGGAGAAACCTGCAAAATTTCTAAAGCTACTAAATGGGAGGGCCAAGATTTTAACCCAGGCAATCAGTCTACATTCACATTTATTAAAAATAAATATTATATATTTATGTATATTCTGTTTTCTCCTGATTCATCTGCAGTGCATTAAAAGAGCCTTGCACTTGGAATATGAAAACTCCCTCACTTACTCAATTTGACTTTTGAGAAATAATTTCATCTCACAACGTCTCAATTTCCTCATCTACAGAGTGAAATAGTGAGATATCTCTCCCAGGTGATTGGAAGGTTTAGATAGTAATGAATTGAGTGCTGAAAAGGTAGATAATTCTATTAGCTATCTGTGGTTGCAACAATACACAACACTGTAACCTATAGCCACACAACTGCAGGGATATGCAACAATAAATTGATAGCTCTTACAGTTGGTTTCAGCTGGCAGCTCTACTGATTTTGACTGGACTCATTTACATATCTGGGGTTACTCTTAGTGTCAGCTGATCTAGACTGGCCTTGGCAGGGATGACTGGATGATTAAGCTCTGCTCCATTTATGTCTCATCCATTAGCCTGAAAATGTTGTATTGGGGATAACAGATGCCCAAGAGAGCAGTGGAAACACATAAATTCTCTGAAGCCAAGGTTTGGAAGTAGCAGACCATCACTTCTATTGCATTCTGTTAACCGAAGCAAGTCACTCAGCCTAGTCCAGATTTAAGGACTGGGGGAATTGGCTTTTGTCTCTTTAGTAGAAGGAATTACAAAGTCACAGCGAAGGACATGGATATAGAGAGGGAAAATAATTGGGCCATTAACACGTTCAGTCTTCCACAGTAATCAATAAATTTTAGTTCAAGCTGAGATGCATTGGGGCATATTAAAGCCTGGGATCCACTTAACAATTCCTCTGGAACTAATCTTATCAACTTATTTTAGCCTCTTTCTCTCCTATCCCATAGGATGAATCTCTAGCTACCCCCTGGAAAAGGGAAAGGGGCATGAACACCTCTCAGTGGAGAAGGGCTGCTTTCTAACTAGAGACGGTCCCCTACTGACCAAATGTCCCAAACGAATAGATTACCCATGTGTTTCTCACCCTTCCCTTTCCCCCAGTGAAAGGGAATTCACTCTCTTGTCTCTAAGTAAGGTTTAAGCATTTCTATATTTAGAGGGACAGGAAAAAAATCCATAAGCATAGAGATCTAGGTCAGCTACGAAGCTCTTCTTGTCCTCCACAGGGGGCACCGTCTCAGGTATGGCGGGTACACCCTGGGTGTTCTCATGGGCCATGCTCACTTCCTGACCTTTACGCTGGCTCTGAAGACTGAGATGGGGTTAGGTGAAGTCTGAAGCCATGGTATGGATGAGAGACAGGAGGGGCTTTCACTCTGGGCTCTTGTTTGTTCTCTCCGGACTCTTTTGAAATAAAACATACCCCACATTGCAAGGCTGATTTCCTTTTGAAATCCCCACCTGGTCTGTCTGTAGGATTTGTAATCCTTCTGGTAATATCACTATGACTTTTTTTTTTAAGTGAACCAATTGCTCTGGCCCTGTTTGCTTCTACCTATTCTGGGTTTCGTTACGAAGGTTTTCTTACTTCACTTAATTTCCCTAATAGCCTTTAGTTGGGTGGGTGAATGGTCTTGATTTATAGTCCATCCCCAAAATATCATTCCACACACCCTGGCTTCCAATGGAACATCTTCCTGCTTGGTAGAACTTGACCACCTCTTTTTTTCTTTACAGACTCCACTGTGTAATTTATAAAGGCGTGTCTTTCTGTGCATGTTTTGTTACAATATACAATGGGAAATTTCTCTTTCCATTAAGTTTATGTCTAAAATATTACTTTCATTCCCAACAAAATATCCCATTGTACATATGGACAGAAATTTATTTGACCAAGGCTTTTTGTTGAGCAGCTAGATGTTTTCTGATTTGTCATGCTTATAAACAAAGGAGAAAGTGGCAGGTATCATATTTCCACAACAGATTCTTACAGATGAGCTACTGCTAACTGCATCAGATTCTTCTACCATGCCCGAGGCAGAATTGAAAAGCTATTATAATAGACACACCTGATTATTATCCCAGAGCTGAGACTCATCCTAACCTCCCTAGGCCACAATCCTCTACACAGGGGAATCTTGAAAACCTATACCCACATATGAAGAGGGGTGGGAGCTCTCCAGTCTGTTTCTATTCATTAGGATTTTAAGAAATTGTACCTCATTTGACCCCCATGACAGTATGATGAAGGAGAGAAGGAGCTGCTATCACTATCTTTGAGAAGGGGTTCCTGAGATGATAAGTGCTTGTTCAGTCCACATTTCTATTCAGTGATGGGGTCTGTGCTCGATCTCAGGCTTTCTGATTACCAGGCTTGACTTTTCGCTTTTCTTCTGCTACAGAAAATTTATTTGCAACAACAATAACAGTAATAGGTAACTTTTACTAGGTTTTTATTATATGCTAGACTGTGCTCTCAGTGCTTCACATGTTAATTTACAAGTAGTGGGTGTTATCATCATCATTATTTTTTATAATTTTGCAGTTACATTTGACACACAATATTATATTAGTTTTAGGTGTACAACATAGTGAGTAGACATTTAAATATCTTACAAAGAGATCACTTCAATAAGTCTAGTACCTATCTGACACCATACGGAGTTTTCACAATGTTATCCCTGTGACTGTTTTTGTAACTGGAAATTTGTACTTCTTAATCCCTTCCCCTTTTTTACTCATCCCTCAACCCCCCTCCTATTTTTTCACTGTTATCTCCATTTTACTGAGGTGGCAATTGAGAGAGATAAATCAATTTGCCAAGGTTACATGGCTGATGAGTAAAAGTGCTGTCATTTAAACTCAATCAAGAGCCCAAGCTCATAACCACCAGGATACATGGGTAAATATTGGCTGGTAATACTCTAACTTGAGTTAGCTGCAAAGCCAACCTGAAACCTTACCTATTTATATTATTGCTCTGTTAAACCCTACCAAATTTATCTTCTTCTTTGTTTCATAATTCTCCTGTGAACACACACACAGAATTAGAATGTTACTTGACCTACCTCTAGATTACAACCTAAAGAATGTCCTTATCAAAGCAAAGTAATTCCTTTTGGTAATCCCTTTCTCCCCAAACAAATCCCTTCTGTGCCAAACCCCTCTCATTTACTATCTTCAGATATAAATGATGAATTAATTGCTCATTTGGATTTTATTTTTATTTATTTAAAATATCATTTATTGTTTTCTTTTGATTGTATAAAACAGTATACATGTACTGAAAAAAGGGAAAACAGGAAAGTATGGGAAATGAACTAAAATCATCTGCTGCCCAAAGATAACCACTGTTAGCATTTCTTTCCTATCTTCTTCCACACATCCATCCTCCATGCAATTAGATCATACCATATGTCTATTTTGTACATGAACACTCCTGTGTTTTATTAACTATAATGTGACTTCTAACTACATAATATTCCATGTAGTTATTTCATTAGCACACTTAGATGAACATCCCTTTATATACATATGTGTTTCATTCCTGATTTCTTTAGAAACAATTCCTAGAACTGGCATTGCTGGGTCTAAAGTGTATGTTTTTAGGCTCTTGGTAACAGCTGTCAAATTCTTTAGAGACACGTACTATGAGGATTTAAAGGGACTGCCTGAATACTTTTTGAGCCTGTTTCTGCAAAGAAGGCCCACAGCTGCTTTTCCGTTTACTGATCTCCATCTGGCCGTTCTAAGCCATGAGGGTGACACAGCAGTGGCTGTGGGACCACTTACATCCAAGTCCCCACAGACAGACAGACTCATTTCTGCTCCCTCTGAGGTTGTTATTGATCTCATTCCACAAGGAGAAAAGGAGACAGACCTATTGGGAAGTGAGCTTCTTCCTTCAGGCTGTGGCAGTCAATCCCTTTGGTCCCCCAGCCCCTGGCCCAGGACTTTGGAAGCGGTCAGATGAGGCTATCTTCTCTGATTCCATCAGGGCCACACAGTGAGCCTGTGATTTTCCCGAGGACATATTTCTCCCACTCCAGCTTTTCAACAAGTTCAGAAACACCTGCGTAATTAGTTCTTCTAAGAACCTGCATCACAAAAACTCTGCTAAAACGAAAGCTGGCAGTAAAGATGTCAAGGTAAATGAAAAGCCCATTCTTGAATTGTCTGCTCACGGAAATTTTTATCGATAGGCTGGATGCTAGATGGTAAGACACAATGTCTGCCTTTAAGGAGGTCTCAGATTGGAAGAGAAGGCGGATGATTAGGCCAATATGGAGAGTAACTGGGACACGTGCAATAAGCAGAATGTTATCAAGGACCTTTCCGGCTGTCTTTGAATGATGGACAGAAGATGAATACTACACAGCAACTAAAGGACCAGCTTTGCTCCTCCAACCACCTTCTCATCCCTCCTCGACTGCCAGCTTATAGAAAGGGAACAGTAGAATTGGCTGGAGACTTTGGGATTGAGCTTCCAGCTAGAAAGCCACTCCTTTCTGTAGATGATGGGGAAGGGGACACTCTTCCTTCCTCCCAGCCAAGTGAGAAGGCCTGGCAAGACTGGTCACCTGAAGACAGAGGGACTCACGCTCTGTGCTGCACTCTCTGCGCACTTGTTCAGCTCGCTGGGCCTTTTGAGCAGGTTCCAGCAATTGGTGAGAGATGGGAGGGGAAGAGGAGCAGCCACACCTCCACCTGGACACAGGGAAGGTTCTGGAGTTTCTAGGTGGGCCAGTTGTACAATGGAGTACGATCTGGAGCCATCTTTCTGTTACCCCAATCACTAGGGAGGCAGAGAGATGGCCACGGGAGCTTTACAGTACATATCCCCTGGGGGGCTGAAGATGAGGTGTGTCTAATGAGGTCCCCATCTTCACGGGTGCCCTCCAGGAAGTCAGCATTTGGACACCACCCATCGGGCAGGATCACAGCAGCACCACTTAAGAGACCCTCCCTGCCCTCACTTCTCTGGAGTCTGGATCATGGGCCAAATCCTCAGCGATTCTAAATGACTGAGCAAGAATAGCCCATCTGAACTATACATCCCTATGTCTTGTCCAACTCGGTGGCTGGAGACATTGTCTACTCCACAAATACCCAGATAATGGTAGAATTTGGTTCTTGGGAAGACTTTTGCCTGAAGAGACAACTGGTGTCAGGTCATACACTGGAAATGCTTTCCTCTTTGTCTCAAATGCCAGTGACCTCAGGACCAAGTCCTTGCTCCAAGGTAGCAATCGGCTTCGCTCCCTTTAAGTGGTTTCTGCCCTTCCAATTATGCTATTTGACAATTTCTTTCATTTTTACAAACTGCTTCAGGCCATTTTGTAAGTGTAGAGGCAAATTTTAGTTGTGTGTGTGTGTGTATGTGTGTCCCAAATTGAGATGTGAGGAGTCACACACTGACTGTGCCCCTTAAATCTGAGCCAAAGGGGATGTGCCTTCCAAATAAACAAATGACTGAAGCTGACAGCGGATGGGTAAACATGACTCTGATCAGTGGATTTGCTACGGGAGCACAGCTTCTGCGTCTAAGAAACTCGCCAGTTTACTCTTACATATACATTTATGTTCTAAGGTTTCTGCCCTTAGAAAGAGCCCTGACTTACGGTGTTTGTTTTGAGCTTTAACCAGAAAACATTACCACCAGAAGCCAATCAAGATTTATTTCTGTGATGTAAAAAATAATAATAATAAAGCTAATGTGCCGAAACCGGTTTGGCTCAGTGGATAGAGCGTCGGCCTGCGGACTGAGAGGTCCCGGGTTCGATTCCAGTCAAGGGCATGTACCTGAGTTGTGGGCACATCCCCGGTGGGGGATGTGCAAGAGGCGGCTGATCGATGTTTCTCTCTCATCGATGTTTCTAACTCTCTGTCTCTCTCCCTTCCTCTCTGTGGAAAATCAATAAAATATATTTTAAAAAAATAATAAAGCTAATATATTTAAAAGTACAAAGGGGATAAAATATTTTCCACATTTCTTATGGGGCCCTGTTTGTTTATTGACTCTTTGGGTGCCAACTATAGGCCTGACCCTGAGTCTATGATGGCTGTGGTTTTAGCCTAATAGAGCTCACAGGTTTTTCCTGTTACTATTAACTCATTCGCCATAACAACTTTGTTTTGTCTCAATAGGTCAGTAACAAATTACCATAAAATGTTGCAGCCTAAAACAGCCACTTAGTTTTTGCTGAGTCAGAAATTTGGAAGGGATCCCTGGGGGTCTCTCATATGGTTGAAGTCATTGGCCAGGCTAGAGTCCTCCAATGGCTTGACTGGCTGGTTGTCCACAGTGGCTGACACGGCTGACAGTGATTGCTGGCTATGCACCAGGGGCTCATCTGGGCTGCTGATGGGGCACCTTGACATGGCTTTCTGGTGTGGGGGTCTCAGGGTAGTTGTGATTCTTATGTGATAACTGGCTTTCCCAGAACAATACCCAGGAGAATCAGCAGAAGCTGCCTGGGCATTCTGCATGGCCTTTTTCTTGTCTGCCTGGCTTTGGAAACAGTGTCATTTCTGCTGCATTCTATTGATTACAAGGAAGTCATCAGGATTGGCTGTTTCAAGTGGAAGGGCAAAGAACCCACCTTTTGATGGGAAGAATCCCCCAAAATTTATGTTTTAAAACCACTACTATCATTACTGGATCAGAGATGTTTCAGGAGGTATCTGGTCTGCAAGATTTATGTGACTATTTGGGGAACCTATTGCAGAGGAGGTTGACGGCACACTTTAACAGGACTGGGACTTTAAGACTTGAATCTACACCAAAGAAGCTTCCTCCACTCTCCTTTGATCTACAGTTTCTATAAAGCTAATTGAGACAATGGTTTCCCTACATCTGCCATTTAATATTAGGAAGTTTTAAGTCCATGTTTCTGTGGGGGAATAGTTTGGATAATAGACCAAAGTCTCATTCACTTAAATAAATTTGGAAAGCATTTTGAATGTTTTTATAAATAATTTAAGGAGGCTGAGGAGCCAGTGGATAACCAGATGGAGAGATATTCAGTAGACATTTGAATATGGGTCTGGAACCCAGGAGACAAGGCAGACCTAGAAACAGAGACTTGGGAATCCTTAACAGGTGTGTGATGGTTCACAGGTGTGTGATAGTTTAGTTTGGATAAAGGACCCAGTGAAAATTATAGAGTGAGAATAAGAAAAAAAACAAGTGGAGAGTTCTGAGGAGTGCTGAAATTTAGAGATGGAGGGAAACAGAAAGATTCTGGGGGAAAATAGTGAGCAGGATAGTCAAAGGGATCTGCGGGGAGAGGACCAAGAGGCCAGTGGAAAAGGAGATATCAACAAGGGAGTGGCAGGCCACGTCAAACCGTGCAGCCAAGTCAAGAAATCCAAGGGCAGGAACATCATGGGTTAAGTAACTCATCCACTGGTACTGTGGATTGTTCAGGAGCATTTTTGTTGGTCTCATGAGACTAGAAACGATTTGCTTTTCATTTTTTTTTGGTCTGGGGGAGAAGTCAGACTGGAGAAGGTAGAGGCATAAATGGGAGATGAGGAAGCAAAGAGAGCTAAGGAGCTTGGCTAGGAAGGCAAGCAGAGAGGAAGGACTTGTGGGAGAAGTTGTGGGATGGAATGAATAAGTTTTGTTGTGAAGATAGGAAGGAATTTAAAGACACTGGCTCACAGAGAAGAGACCCTGGAAGAAATGACAGGCAGTGGAATTAACTTTGAGGCAAAGGTTATAAGGAGGGAGGAGGGGCTGGTTGAAAGAAGGGGTATAAGAATTCACCTCGGCCTTGAAGACATCACACTAAGTGAAAGAAGCCAGACCCCAAAAGCCACATATTAAGTTGTATTATTCTATTTATACAAAATGTTTGGGATAGGCAAATCCATAAAGGCAAAAATAGATTAGTGATTATCATGGGCTGTGGGAGGGGAGGTGTGGGGGAGGGGTAATCTTAATGGTTTTGAATGATTGTTAGTTTTTGTGTTTTGAAATTAGATAGTAGTGATGGTTACACAATTTTGTGAATATACTAAAAATCACTGAATTACATACCTTTAAAGGTGAATTGTATGGTGTGTGAATTACATCTCAATTTTCAAAAAAATAATTAACAAGAAAAAGGAAATGCACCTTGAGGGGGAGGAGAGATCTCATAATCTCTGAGGCAGGAACACCTGCCTCGGGAAGAATACGAATGCCATGTTACCACTTGGCAGGGGGTTAGCACTGGCTACACCATTTGGAAGACCCAATGAAAATCACAATGTGGGGCCCTGTGTTAACAAAATTTAAGAATCTCAAGACAGTGAAAACAGCATTAAACCAAGCATGGGTCCCTAAGTGACTACACAGGCCACACACCTATGAAGGTGGCACTGCAGGAGGGAAAGTTCACCAGATGGATTTTCTCATAGAAATAGAAAGTGTGAGTAGGTAGTAGAATAGTTGAAGTGAGAGGATAGGTGGATATTTGGACTTGAATGCGCATTACTCAACAGGGATGAAAGTCTGGCATTGGTCAGAGACCATGATTTTGTAGCAATATGGTTGTGATTTTTCACTATTGGATCTCAAAGACTAGTTATAGGTCTTAAAAGAGCTAGAATGGTAGGAATGAGGTTTTTCTAGGCAAATGTTATTGAATATCAAAAGAACAACCAAATAAAAGTTAATAGTTAAATTAATTAGAATTACTAGATCCTTGAGAATAGGTTAGGGAAATTGCCATGCATAGAAGGTGCTCATATAACTTCCCCAAAGTAAAATGGCCTATGAGTCAAGGTCTAAATGAAGTACACAAAATTGTGTAACCATCACTACAAAAAAATGAGGAGAAAGAAAAGAAAGTTGAAAGATTGTGGACTGAGATAGGGTTATTGGAATTTAAGGTTTTAGGTGTGGATTCTGGGTTTTGAAAAATCCCAGATGCACCTTCTGTTAAGTTGAGGCTGCTTAAAATTGATACTGATTTGATTCACAGAACATCAAGCCTCAAAACATTTTAATCTTCAGACCTAATTGGGGTAAGTTATTCTCCTTCATAGAAGGAATGTCCTAACTATATACAGCAAATTGGGTGTTGATAGATGCTGCTACATATGGTGTGACAGATGGGACAAGTCGGGGAACATGTTTTTCCCTGTGACAGAAGTGTTTTCTCCTGAAGGCTTTGCTCCTTTATGGATATGGCTGTGCTTCTCACAGTTCTCACCTCCTTCCCCCTCTACTACACAGAAAGAGTGTCCCTGGCATACCACTCAGAGGGAGATGAGAGCCTGACCAATATACAACTGTCCAGAGAACCATAAAACCCTCTCCACTCTAATTTCTTTATATAAATTCCTCATAAAAGTTTATGAGTGCTCAAACCATGAGAGTATACACCATGGAGACAATACAGAATGCCTATGTGCCATTCCAGTCAGGAAGGTACTGACCTGATTTCTAACAGTGAAAGCTGGTTTCTCCTGTTTTGTATATTATAAATGAAATCATGCACTATGTATACTTCTGCATTTGTCTTCTTCTGTTCAACATCATGTTTATGAGGTTTACATCTATACTGTTACATTAACTCAAGCTCATTCATCTTCTTTGCTGTATAATACTTCATTGTAAGAATATACTACAACTTATTTATCTATCTTACTGTTGATGGACATTGAGTTGCTTCTAGTTTGGGGCTACTATGAATAGTATTGTCTTACACTTGTGGATTATTTAACATATAATTTGCATTTCTATTGTGTCTACATTTAGAGTTAAAATTGATGGTCCTAGGATATATATATATATATATATAGTCAAATTTACCTGACACGGCTAAAGAAGTTTCCAAAATCATTGTATTAATTTTCATTCTCACCAGCAGTGTTTGAGAGTCCCAATTGCTCCACATCTTTGTCAACATGAGTATTGTCTTTTTAAAATTTAGTTACTCTTTTGGGTTTTGGAGTATCTCATGTTCTTCTTTTCTATTTGAATTTAACATGTATTTATTAAATAACATCAGTGGGCCTAGTGCTGGATTCTGAAGGACACTCAACTGGCATAAGGGACAGAAGAGAGGTTCATTGTTTATATACCTTAGCTGTGGGAAGGAAGCTGAAGCCATGACCTGAACACTATTAGGACTCTCTTGGTCTTTCCTTTCTGCTTTTCTCTGAGGTTAGTTGCATTCTTTCCTGCTGAAGGCAGGCTTCTTCGCTTGGCTAGGCACAAGGGCAATGGCAGAACTGGGCTTAGTCCAAGAACAAGGAAGGAGAAAAGTAGCTCTTTATCATCCATTCCAATGATAAAAACCCTGGAGAAGTATTCTTACTAGAATGGTTTGGTTTGTGTGCCCATCTATGAACTGGCTTTGGAGGTGAATTGGGCAGGAAGATGGCAGATAAGATTCTGTGAGTCACACTACCCAGATGAACCCGTCCCACGTCACTGATCTGCAGAATTGTCAATAAGTAAAATATTGTTTTAATATTGGCTTTAAGCCACTTAAATGAAATTAAATTAAAATAAATTAAATAACTGGTGATTTGTCACAGAAATCTGGAAAGATGTATTCTCTTTTTAAAAATCCACAAGATGTAAAAATACTGGGCCTATATTCCTACTTGACAACAATTGGACTTGAGTGACTCTACCTCTCTTAGATGAGCACTGTAAAATCCAATTTGCGACAATTCCCAGAGCTCCCTATGGTCTTCTACCTGGCCTAATTTACTCATTAGCATGACCTGACTGGCCTCTACCAGCATACTAGTTTGCAGCTTTAGGTTAAGTAGAGGAAATATTGGGGGTGGGTGGGGCAATAGAATGACTTGAGTGTAGAGGCTGGAGATTAAGAGACTAAAGGTTGATAGAAAAATTTTATTACAAGGGAATTAAGAAAGCATCAAAACTATAAAGCATCAGAAGACCTTGATATCAGAATAGTTACTCATAATGGCCCTGGCTGGTTTGGCTCAGTGGATAAAGCGTCGGCCTGCAGACTGAAGGGTCCCAGGTTCAATTCTGACCAAGGGCATATGCCCAGGTTGTAGGCTCGATCCCCAGTTGGGGGGGCGGGGTGTGTGCAGGAGGCAGCCAATCAATGATTCTCTCTCATCATTGATGTTTCTATCTCTCTCTCCCTCTCCCTTTCTCTCTGAAATCAATAAAAATATATTTAAAAAAGAATAGTTACTCATAATGAAAATAGAGAAATCTGTCAAATGACTTACAAAGGTAGAATGATGTGTTTGGTTTATACGCAAAAACAACTGCACCTTAAGAAAATGAAAGCTATTACAGTATAGCCTAAAATTAATAACATCACCCCTAATGATGAATAAATTGTTTAGGGTAGAAAATTCAGTCGATCACTCAGGATCACAGGGTCTGCTGTTCTAGTAAACACAGGGTGTTGAGTAGTTCATCTGTTGCTGTGTAATAAGTAACCCTAACATTAGTGTCTGGAAACAACCATAAGCATTTTCTTATTCTCTCTCCTGGTTCTGAGGGTTAACTGGGTTCAGTGTGGGAGGATGTCTCATAGGGTTACTGTCAGAGTGTGGTGGGGGCTGGAGTAATCGGAGGGTTCCCTGGGGCATATGATGCTGGTGGCCTGGAGTGCAACTGGCCTTGTCAGCTGGAACACCTACATGTGGTCTTCCCATATGGCATGGTCTTCCTCACAGTATGGCAACTAGATTTCAAGAATAAATATCCCAAGAGACCAAAACAGAGGTAAATATAATTTTTGTAAACCATTCTTGGAAGTCTCATGTTGTCACTTCCTTCATACTCTGTTGGTCAAGATGGTCACAAAAGGTCTGCAGAGGTTCAAGGGGAGAGGACATAGTTCTGTCACCCGATGTGATGAATGTCATGGTCACACCGTAAGAAGAACATCTGAAATGGGAGTGGCTGGCCATCTTTGGACAATATAATCTGCCACACACACACACACACACACACACACACACACACACAGAAACAATTCAAAAATAGATATAATTCCTCTTTCTTCTTATTTTGGTGTGTTTCTAAGAATCAGTGCAATCTAACTTATGAGGTTTGTGATTCTGAACTGAAATGACTTTCTTTCCCAGGAATAAAAAGGTAAACTCAGAATCATAGAATTACTGTAGTGTACCAGGCACATTCCTTTGACTTCAGACAAAATTGAATTTAATGCATTCCAAGGAGATTATTATTTGCTAATCAACTTTCCCAGAACTTACCCATACAAGGAGACTCCTCTATGAAATCTCTTGGTTGTGTTTTCCAAAGAATTCAGGACCTTAAAATATTTTTAATATTATCAGTATTGGTAGTTCCCTTGTCATAAGATCTCATGGTATTGCTGAAATCTAGGTCTGAATCTGAAGTAAGCAAAAAAATTTTTATCAACCCCCATGGACTGAAAAATATACTTCAAACCAAATATAGTTTTTCATTGCCTTAAATGTTTCTCTTTCTGTTTCAGAAATATTTTAATACTAAATATTCCAGGATCTACTAACTTCAAGGCCACAGCAATAATCTAGACCATGCTGCTTTAATAGGAGAATCTTGTTTACAAAAAGAATATATAAAAAAATTATCAGACTTTAATATATAAAAATGATCAAAGCAAAGAAGCTCATCTTGTGTCATCCTTCCTCTGGATATTAACTGTAACCCATGTGGGCTTACCACTGAACTGCCTCCCCTCCTCTCCTCCCCTCCCTGTGTTACCATTAATCAGAGGGCTCCACAGAACTTGGTTTGAAAGTCACTGGCTGCTTAGAATTCTGAGCAGATTAGCGAGAATGATTAGGAGGAAGCATTTGAAGCACTCTTGGCATAACATTACCATTACTGTCATTATCATTATTGCCATCATCTTTAGAAAACACTAAAAACCTAAATTTTCCTAAGTGCTCTGTGAAAGGTCAGGTATAGAGTTAGCTAAGTAGTTACTTCATTCTAAGAAGAGACCCAAAAACAAAGCACAGGATGAAATAATTTCTCAAATTAATGAAGTCAATATTTTTTTACCCATTCTATCCAAAGTACTTATTTTGGCCCAGACAACAGTTCTGAGAGAATGGAATGGGTTTGGAAATGGCTGGTTTCCAATCTATTTCAAAACAAAGGAGAAAAGGCAGGGGCTTGGAGAGACTGATGGGCAGTTCCTCTTTGTTAGAAGTTGAACTTCTTGTCTTAGGCATTGGTTACTCTTCAGGTAGAGTTGAGCAGTCCACCACAGGGGCCTGTAAACTTTGGTTTAACCATGGTCTTCTAGTCCAAAATCTTGTTAAAATGCAGATTCTGACTCAGTAGATCTGGGTAGAGAAAACAGTCTATGTTGCTAACTAGCCCACAGATAATATTTACAGACCACACTTACATATAAAGGGTCTAGCGAAACATCCTTATTGTGTTAGAATGTGTGGGTTTACATCTACCTGGATGAGAAAGGGGATACTTGAGAATTTGTAGTTCATCAACTGGAAGCAATGACAAATGCTATCTACTTCTTTATGCTTAGTTGTGGCTAGGTAAGGCCATTTGTTATGGATGCTGGTAAAAAAATGGAAGATATTTTTTATTATATTTATGTGATCAGGGGCAGGGCAGCCTGGGGGAGGGGCTGCGAGCCGATCAGGGTGGGGTGGCCGATCAGGGCAAGGCTGGCCAGGGGGGAAGGGCTTCGGGAGGTTGGCCAGCTGGCCCCACTGCCCGATTGGGCGGTTCACTGGCCACAGTGGGCATCATAGTGACTAGTTGTTCTGGTCGTTACAGCGTTCTGGTTGCTTGCTTTATATATATATATATACACACACACACACACACACACACACAAACATTTTATATATACATATATGTATATATAAAACATTATTCATTCAGCAAGAATATACTATTTATACTTCCTCACTAGAATAATGTAGAACAAATTTCACATTATTTGACCTTTGAAAAGAAAGGTATGTAAAGTAACCACACACTTTAGGTCCTTCATTCATTAAATCAAGAAGTACTTATCCTGTGTCTATTGATTGTATCTCAGGCATTGGAAGAGGAACAAGATAATGTCCCTACCCTGGGATGAGGTATAATGATTCAGAGTCTAGAACAAGAGACAAACATACATTTCTGAATAATGTGGCAATTTATAATAGGCATCTTTACTGAAATTCTTTCAAGGAAGAGTCTTGACTCATTATCAAGCTCTAGAAGACATTTCTGTTTGCGAACTTATTATTGGAGCTTTCAACAATGCAGGTGAAAAATGAGAAAGAATTCTTGTCCTGGCAAGCATATGACTCCAACAGATGGCTGCTTTCTTGATAGAGGAGACTGTCTAACACTGAGAAGTCAGAATTCCTGTTATGTGAAACAGCTTAAGTAACCGAAATGAAGCCACCAATTTGGCAACCTGCCAGGAATCTCTTGTGAAAACTGACTTTTCTTTTTAAACAGTGTCCTTCTTTCTCTCCTTCTGAGGCCCTCCACTCACTATGTGAGTCTGGTCTGTGGCCATTAGCTATGTTTTTACTCTCTTGCGTGGGCAATGGCTGCTGTGGAAAGTCTTGAAAGCAACTACAGATTTTGTCCCCATAATAGCATGTTTTCCCTAATGAATCCCTGGCAAGTTTCTGTCTTCCTCGAATATTCTCAGATCAATAACCAGAAGGTTTATCAAACTCCTCAAAACTGTGGTCCCACCTATAGAAGCCTTGTGAAAGTAACAACAACAAAAGTACCTTCTCTAGGCAATTGAGTTACAAAGACAACATCCCTTCTGCCGAGCTGTAGCCCTGTGTTGTGACTCAGGGCTTAATTTCATCCTCCATTACTCTGTTGGGAGGGGGCACAGACTGCACAAGCCCATGTAGAAATCCGAAATCTCCTCAATTTAGATATCTTTCCCCTGTATTGCACACCAAGTTGGATAAATGGCAATCTGTTCTGCACTCCAGATAGTTGGTTAATGCTCTCAGGGGACCAGACATTTCAGGCACTATTTAGCTAATCAATAAAGTAGGAAGAGACTAACTGAAGCTCAATTAAGCTTATAACAGCCACCAGCACAGCAAACCTACAATGAGACCGAGGGGTGAAGAGCATGTTTCCAAGAGCTGATACCTGGTTCCTCGGAATTTGCCACTCATTCCTGAGAGAGGATGATTTAGGGTGGCCCAGCTCAGCCTCTGTCATGTTTATAACCCTAATTTGCACTCAGGGTACATGGGAAAGAAATCCCCAACACTCTATGTCTTGCCTATAGAAACTACACCATTTCCCAAGACCACTTCGGTGGACTGGCACTAGCTGAGTCAGGAAGCTTTCATATTTGTCCAGGGGACAGAACATAAATGAAAAAACAAATTTGGAAAATGGCTTATCTAGATGATCTGTGTCCTTTCCAACCATGACTGCCTTTAAGAATTGGCACAGGCTGGTTGGGTACTGACTTGTCTCCAGATTTCATTTTCATTGTCTCATTTAATATTGACAGTGATACTGGGAAGTAGGACATCTTGTTCCTGTTTTATAGTTGAGGAAATGGTTTAATAAAAACAAAGTAACTTATCCAAATTCAAACAGCCTGTTAAATTATGGGACTGAGATTTACACCCAGGTCTTGATGACTAGTTCTGTTTTCTTAATCACACAGTGTGGCTTTGAATATAATACTTGACCAGGAGAGTTCTAGACCCAGCATAAGAGCCAAAACCTATCCAAAATGTGGAAATTGAGCAAAGCAAATGTGACGAGGGAATCAATTTTATTGATATATACATATTGCCTCTCCCAGTTTCAAAGCATCCATTGTTTGCCTGCTTAGATTCCAGGTCTTTTTTTGTGATTTTTGAAGAAGCAGATAGGAAGAATTGGAAGAAACCAATTTGGTTAAATAGTTGCTGTGATATACAGGGCTATGTAGGAGCTCAAGGAGCTAGATGAGGAAGACAAGGGTGTCATATTATGTGATAAAATTTATCTCTACCTTTGATACCTCTTTGAGTCTTCTTGGAAGATTTTAAAATTAATTTACTTTCTTTAATGAAGAACTTGTATTTCTCTGGAATGTGATCATGTACCAAGATTGGTCATGAGGTGGCCCAATTATCTCTGGGATCTACAGCAAATAAGGACTCAAAGCTCCTGAGGATTTCAACCCTATCTATCAGTTTACTTCTATTATTTACTTCCCTGCATTCCATACCTCTAGGTTCCAGGTTTGGCTACAAGACAACAGGGTCACGTTGCTCTATGGTTTCTTCAGAAATAATATTTTCAAGGATTTTTGCCCTATTCCCTGGTCCCTTGAAAAAATAACTTACCACGACAGTGATTGACTTTTTTTCTTATAAGGCATCAAACAACTGAGTAAGAAGCAATATTTATACCAAAGAAACCCCAAGTTACCACCTACTGCCAATTTCTTATATTAGGTCTATGTCTGTGAATGTGCCTATAAGTTCCTGTGCACAGATCACAACTGCAGATCTGGACCAAGGATGGTGTTCTGTGCAGAACAGCCTGCATGGGAGCAGGTGCCCAAGACAACAAAGATAAATTGAGGCAGGGCACAGATGGGATGGAAAAACCTTATGGTAACTGCTCACAAGTCATTACTTGAACATCTTAAATGAGGCATTTTGAATGTCGTCACCAAGGTCATTAGCTGTGTATGGGGCAAAGGCTTTATTTTTAAAGTTTGACATGGCCCAAGGAATGCTTTGTTCCTAATATAGAGCACTTGTCCTGAGAGGTTCCAAGTCTTCAGCATCTGCCACCACCCAGCAAGTGATTCGCAGCAGGCCAAAGGTCACATGTGGTGAAGTCCCAGAGCCCAGCAGCTCAACAAGGCCTGGGAGAGAGGCTGTTTGGAGGATTATTTAGAAAGGAAACCAGCTTTTTTAAAAAGACATCTTGGTTATTAGATTTTGGATTCTATTTTGGTCAGTATTCACTTTTTTCCCCTTCCCATGGTGGGTAGAGAGTACTCCCTGGACCTTTTGAGGTTGGGGTTGGCCATGTGACTTGCTTTGGCCAATGAAATATTCTCATACATGAGGCAGACAGAAGCCTTAACTGAACTTGTGTGGGTCAGCTTGGCTCTTTCACTCTGGGTCAGTAGTGAAAGGAGCTTCTGCCTAGTATTTGCTGCCCCTAGAAAAGCAAACCTGAATGCAATCTACAGCCTAGCTAAGCAGAGACGTCCAGCTGAGCCCAGCCTACATTAGCCAACCCCTGTGATTGTGATATTAATGCTTAGTGTTGTCAGCTATTTGGATATTTGTTACATAGCATTATTGTAATAGCTGACTACTACATGGAGTTAAAGACTTGTACTTTTTTTTCCTGCATGGGTGGACATATATATAAACTGACATGATAGGGTTAAAACTCATTTTACACAAAGGTATAGAAAGAGAGCTTCAATCAGGTTCAATCTGGAATTCTGAGACAATTGAAAAGAGTGATTTGTGTGTTAACTGCTAACAAAGACGACAGCTTCCCCCAAGATGAGCCTGAGGAGAGTCAGAATTAGCAGATACCTGAGTGGCAGAAGGGTATTTAAATTAATTTTCTCCCATAGCCTGAAGAGTTCACTGAAATCCTCTAGTGCACAGATACTACCTTTAAAAAAAATGTCTAACAAGTGTTTAATTTAGGTTGAGATTTTTAACTTATATGTTACATTTAAGTTGACAAATTTATCTTAGATCTTAAGATGTTCAGCTTCTCTTGAAAGAAAACTCAGAATGTCAGAAAATATTGAGCCCCCATTTCTATTTGAGAATAAATACAGGAGCTGAATATTGGTTCTCTCTGGAATGAGTGTGTACTTTTCAGTTTGCTGAAGTTTTTTGCCATGTTCTATTACTCATTTTCTGCTGCCTCATCTGTTTTTGTTACTTGCCCTATTCTTGTAGGCACTGAGATTTGTAACATCTACTAACTCACAACCATCTCCCTATTTTAAAGAAAGGCCCACGTGCTTAGCTCAGAGTAGATGCTCAGTAGGATGACTATACATCAGTTTTGCCCAGGGCAGTCTTGGTTGATGCCCATTGTCTTAAGCTAATTTATCAATTTGCATGAAGAAACAATATGGTCTTATCTGGCAGATACTGGCTTTCAGCTGGAACCACAGGAGTACTTGGCCTCTCCATATGGTCTGGGTTTGCTCACAGCATGGTGGCCTCTGGTAATTAGACATATGGTGGCTCAGCAAGTCCCAGGATACAAGTCAGAAACTGTGTCACCTTGTTTGACCTGGCTTTGAAAGTCATGCAGCATCACTGCCATCTCATTCTCTCAGTCACAATGCTGCCCAGATACCATCTAGTGCTGAATGCCTAGGTGGTTAGTAGCAAAGAGGAGATGAGCCACATCTGCTTATTCCACCCAATGTTTACTCTCCTATTCTAAGAAGCCCCATCTGCCTCCATTCTCAATCCTATTATTTTTTACCTCCCTAATCTAATAACATAAAATGGGACCACCTATGTATTCTAAGAGGGCCAACCCATGAATGGTCTTCAGAAGGCCTTACAAACACTTGGAATTCTGTACAAAATCTGTTTTTTTAGTTGTGCATCAGTCAGAGTTCTCTGTTGCATAAATAAATTAAGAATTTACTAAGGACATTAGATAGATAGCTCCTGGCAACCCTGAAAGGGTCTGAGAATCAGGCTTGGCAGCAAGAAGCCACCCCAAAGTCAACTGCTGCAGGGAAGACCCTGCTGCCTGTAGGACAGAGTCACTGTACCTCACCCAGCTGCCATGGAGCACGATGTGCCAGAACCTTTGTCCTCCACTGTTCCTGAAACCTGTGTCTTTGCCTCTATCCCAGCCAGAAGGGACCTCTGCAGTGGTTGCTTCCCAATGTCTTGTGCATGTTTACCGGGATGGTTGATCCTAGGCCATGTGTCGGGGGCTGTGTTTATAACTGTGGACAGTGAATTTCTAGTGTCTCCTTCAGAATACGCAGATTAAAAAGGCAAAAAAAGCCTCAAGCATAAGAACAGTGTTTAGAAGGTGCTGAGGAGGCAAAAAGCACAAACAAGTCGACTATGTGAGTGTGTACATATGTGTACTTTTCTGACTCATGGGTTCCTAGTTTTAATCATATCAGAGCTCCCTAATCCCCACATATTAATTACAAATCATTGTCACATGGACTTCTCTTATACAAACATGAGTCTATGTGTTTGAGTCCATTTGTATATTTGAGTCCATTATATTTTACAGAATTGAGGACTGTGAGGTCCAATTATCCACATATCTCTACTCCAGTAATAAAACCAATCAGTAAAAACCAGATAGATATTAGAATGGTAATTTTGTTCCATTGCTAAACCTGTTTTGTGTCTCTCTTTGGTATGATGGTAAAGTATAAAGTGTACCAAAACCTGGATTAAAAGTAGTTATTTTAATAGATTTGTTTCACTGCTACTTTGAGAATAGAACAGAAAAAAACAAAAGAAAACAAAAATCACAAGAAAATTCAATAAGGATTTCTACCAAAAATATACTTTCAGGGGTGGCTTAGAGTAAAAACGCATTCAGTTCAGTTTTCTATAATTTCCAATGCTTGAGGAATGAGAAAATTCTTTGTAGACTCAATAAATGCTCAACTATTTTTAAAAGTCCATTTTTCTCACCATTTAGGGATGGTAGGGACACAGACTAAAGCATTTTGGAGGATCCCACACAACATTTAAATTAGAATTTAAAGGAATCTCTAATCTGAGGCACTGAAAGGAGAGTTTTATGATGCGAGATCAGCAAGCTCATGGCAGAGACTGAACTGGAACTGAGGCTTTCTCATTCCCAACCTGGCGTCCTCTCCTCTGAAACGTCCCCAGGAAGGCTCGTAACACAAATCGCGCTTCAGTTGGCTACAGCTGTGTAACAAACCACCCAACAAATGGAGTGGCTCCACACAAAACCCATTTGCTAAGGCTGACATTGCAGGTTGGCTGGGTGGTTCTGCTGCTTTGGTCCAGCTCTACCACCTGGGCTGGGCTCAGTCACGCATCCGAGGTCAGCTGCTAATTGGCTAAGTAGCTAAGCTAGTCTTGGTTGGGCTCCATCACACAAATGGTGCTTCAGCTGAGAAAGGAAGCAACTCTGCTTAATGAGGCATCTCATCTCCCAGCAGGGTAGCACAGCCCTATTTTTATTGTGATGCCAAGGTTCCAAAAGATAGAGGTTTAGGAACTGGGAAAACGGAGCCATCTCACTCTATCAGCCAAGGCCCTTCATGAGGCCAGCCCAGATTCAAGGGTGGGAAAGAGACATCCCTCTTGATGGAAGGATCTATAGTCATATTACAAAAATATAGAGGCTGTGAAGAGTGAGTGTCATTTAAAAATCTACCACAGGTTAATTCATTCAACCTTTATTGATTATCATCCCTTGTTTCTGGCCCAGTGCTCAATAAGCACTGGGGATACAAGAATAAAAATAAACCTATTTCTTTCTCAGTGAAAGCTATCACATAACCAAAACATCTGTTTCTCTGGCAATTTTGTAACTCGGGATCAGGTTTTACATCATTATCCTGAAGCCATTAGTCCTTTAACTTGATATTACAACTGCTATAAAAAAATCACATAAGAAATTCAGGAATAACTTTATGTGCATAAATTAAAATTGGCTTGGGTGAGAATAATTGACTTCTCAGAGGTCTGGTCAATAGGGAACTGTCAGGCTAGATGAGTTTTTACACATGTCAGAGAGAAATTGGAGCTCAAATGCTAATTTTAGCTTACAAGGATATCATACATACATTTGACAACCTGAAGGTCTTTAGATAATGGGGAGAGTATTTGCCCTTGCAATCTGATATTTTTCTATCTAATTGCTATTTCAGCTGAGATATGTGAGTGTTCCCAAATAACAAATAAGCCACTTAATTTTTAGGCTTCGATTGACTACTTTTTCATGTTATTGATAGTAATATTTTTATGTTGTCCAGATACAGGACTGAGTCTAGGCAGCATCAAAAGGTTTCTTTAGGAAAACAGTTTTAATTATGGTATTTTTTTTTATTGACTTGAGAGAGGGTAGGAGAGAGAAAGAGAAAGAGAGAAACATGGATCTGAGAGAGAAACATCAATTGGTCTGCCTCCTGAATGCACCCTGACAGGGGACTGAGTCCGAAACCAGGGCATGTGTCCTCACTGGGAATTGAACTGGTTACTTTCCAGTGCACGGGACCTGGTCAACCAACTAAGCCACACTGGCCAGGGCAGGAAAATGGCTTTAAATTTTCACAGTATACTCATTGGAAATTGAATAACTTTCCTGCAGAGAACAACTAAAATACCAGATAAAATAGAAACCAATTTTTTTTTTTCTTAAAGGTAATGAAGAGATGAGTAGATAGTGAGTAATTACCGCACCAAAATCTAAGGGAAAGCTGGAATCCAGGGAAATAAGCAGAGCGCCGAGGCCAATTTTACCCTGAGAATATCTATCTATTTAGGCAAATGTGAACTTCAGTTTTGATGGGCTCACTGGATGAGGCATATTAAAATTAAAGTCTAAAAGTCCATTCAAGTTAGAGAGTTTAATGTTAAAATAAAAGAAAGCTAGAAGTAATTCTAATGCTATATTTATTATAGAGCGAATTATTTTTTGGATTCTCAGCTGGAGGTAAAATAGTCCTAATGAGGATGTGTGGCGAGCTGGCACGGCCATGGCATACTCAACCCCAGGGTGCCTTATGTGCTGCGCCAGCTCAGCCAGGTTCGGTGAGCCCGAGTGGGGGCCGTGAAGGATGGAGAAAAGACAGACAAGAGAAGAAAGCTGGGTCTCGGTGGGACGCTGCCCTCTCTGATGGAGAGAGACAGCGCCACGGCCTACAAGCCATGTCTTTATTTTATAGCAGATTCCACGAGGCAAAGTAAGGGCGTGGTCACGATGTTTACAACATTCTCGTGGGCTTTGATCCTACTCAATTACATGCACCTGAACTCTATCAAGCCCACATCACTCAGGCACGTGGGGCCACGTGTTCGGACCATAGGTTCAAGCTTACAACTCTAGCTGTTGGCTATAATTGTGCTGGGAGGGCTCTGCCCTACAAGCTGGGACTTGCACGTGGCAATGAGAGGACTGTGCCCTCTCATTAGTCCGAGGCTTGAACCTGTCCAAACACTGTAGCCGCTCTCCACAAGGATGTATCTGCAAAATAGTCTCATAAGAATTTTCATCCTTAAAATGGACCATTGCATACATTATGGGTCCAAAAACATTATAAAACACATACCACTAAACATATGTGGTTTGGACACTTCCCTGGGCACTAGGCAGAAATGAACACCAATTCTTTCTGTCAGAGACATCTCCATGCTTGTTCTCAGAGATTGCCCATAAATAAGTTTTCAAGAAAAAGAAACATTATACAGTAAAATTTAATTAATCACACAAAAAATAAGCAAGAATCAGCAGAAACCAAACTGTGGAATTGACACATACAGAGCAACCTATTATACATAAAGGATAAAAGACAAGTAGAAATAATCTTCAGAGAACAGACACTATAAAACGTGACCTAGCAGTTTTAAAAAAGTACTATATAAAACATCTAGAAACTAGATGTTTTATATAGTATTAGCTGAAATAACAAACAACTCAATAGACAGGCTTAACTACAGATGAGATGCAGCTGACACGAGAGGATCAATGGATTGAAAGAGAGGTAAAAAGAATTGAGAACTAGAATTATTACTTGAAATGATAGTTTTCTCAGAGGCCATTATAAAATCAATGTGCTGGATAGGTCAGGACGGAACTTGGGAAAAGCAGAGCGGATGTGTGAAGGGATGGATAGCTAATGTAAGCCATGTGGCTATCCAATCTCCCTTTGGATAATATAGGATTTAGACAGGTAGTAAATATAAAAACAGAAACCACAGAACATTGTCTTATATCCTCAGAATCAGGATCCAGCACATGATAAGACAGACTACTCCAATATATCGAACTAAAGATCATCATGGGCCATTAGAATAGAAAAGGTAGAGTGTGGAATCAAAAATATTAATGTGAACATTCAGGTAGAGCCAGGTATTAAAGAAGAGAAGGGAAATTTTTTGGATTAAATGAGACATCCCCAATGTCTCAAGCAGTGAGAAAAGAACGGATGGTTAACATGAGAATCTCAAAGGGAGCTGTGACTTCACCATGGTTGTCTGATGGGGAGTCATAGTTTAATTGGAAAGATTTTTTCTTTGTTATCAGTACATTTGTTATTGACTTATTCTATTTTCTGACAGCACAAGTTGGATATGTTATGTAGTTCACCTCAACTTTTAAAGGCTATGCAGCAAATATTTCCATGTCAACATTCAAACTTTCACTTGTCCTTAATGCATTTCCTCCCATAGGAAATTCACTGGATTCCAGTGAATTCAATCCACATTTATGAGACGTACTTTGCACCCTCTTTTTAAGAAAAAAAGAGAAATCTGGAAAAATAAACAAATATTTGACATTTAGTTTTTAAAAAGCAGACAAATGACTTTTTGGATTCACATAGAAAATAAATAGCACCAGTTTCCAAATAACCTCCAGCTATCCGGTGGCCTGGGAAGAATGATCACTGGGAGACCCTTCCTAAGACAGAGATTTGGGTTGGACAGGCACAAAAGGGACTGAAGGACAAAGGCCAAGGAAGGGAACCCAGATTTTAAAATAAATATCCCCCCAATTAAAAAATGGGCAAAGGGTTTGAATAGACATTTCTCCAAAGAAGATATAAATATGGTCAAAATACACAACACCATTAGGGACATGCAAATCAAAACCACAATGAGATACTACTTCACAACCACTAGGATGGCTATAACGAAAAGATGTTGGCAAGGATGTGGAGAGATCGGAAACTTCATATGTTTCTGGGAATGTAAAATGGTGCAGCCACTTTGGAAAATGGTTTGGCAGTCCCTTAAAAAGTTAAACATAGAGTTACCTTGTGAACCAACAATTCCACCCCTAGGTATATACCCAAGAGAACCGAATGCATATTTCTTTGCAAAAAATTGTACATAAGTGTTTATAGCAGTATTATTCAAGGTAGTCCAAATGTCCATCAAGTGATGAATAAATAAAATGTGTATACCATAGCATACTATTCAACCATTAAATGGAATGAATTCCTGATAGATGCTCTAACAGGGATGAACCTTGCAAATTTTATACTAATTGAAAAAGCCGGACATAAAAGGCCATATATAAATCAAATCATACAAAATGTTCAGAATCGACAAATCCACAGAGGCAGAGATAGATTAAAGGTTTCCAATGGTTGGGAAGACGAGGTGGGGGAAAGAGGGAATGGGAAGTGATTGCTATTGAGTTTGGGGTTTCTTTTTCAGGAGATAAAAATGTGCTGGAATTAGAGCAGTGATTGATCTTTACTGAAACCCACAGAAATGTGTATTTTAAAAGAATGAATTTTATTGCAAGTAGAAGTGTAACTTAATAAAATTGCTATTGAAAATATATGCAGAATGCTCAAAGAGATAATTGGACTATGTATGCACGCCAGGGCAAGAATGGCTCCTGAGTTCTCTCTTGTGGGCCAAAAGAGGCTATTGGTACTCCTGGGATTTAAGGTGGGCCTAGCCTTTTCACTTATGTTCTGGAACTTAATATTTGGTGACTGACCTACTTTCATCCCACACTAGCTGTTTTGTGTGTGGGGGTTGGTGCCATCAGTGAAAGGCAAAGTGGCTCCTGTGGGGTCTAGACTTGCTATTAAGTGTTGCTGACTCCGGGGGAGCCTAAAATACTGTATCTTTGAGTTATTATTTAGGTATCTATTGATTATTTTTTGTGGGGCACAGTTACAGTGTTTTGGCCAGGTTTAAGCCTCAGACTAATGAAAGGACAGGGTCCTCTCATTGCCACGTGCAAGTCCCAGCTGGAGGGCCGGGCCCTCCCAGCACAATTATAGCCAACGGCTGTGGTTGTAAGCTTGAACCTATGGTCCAAACACTTAGCCCCAAGTGCCTTGTGATAGAGTTCGGGTGCACGTAGTTAAGTGAAATTGAAACTCACGAGAATGCTGTAAACAACGTGATCACGCCCCTACTTTGCCTCGTGGCATCTGCTATAAAATAAAGACATGGTTTGTAGGCGCTGTCATTGTCTCCTCATCAGGGAGGCAGCGTCCCACCGAGACCCAGCTATTATTCTCTTGTCTGTCTTTCCTTAATCCTTTCACCCCCGCCTCTTGAGATCACCCTTGGTCGTGCTGGCGTGGCACAATTTTTCTCTACCTCAGCACTTATAGCTAGATGAGCAAATAAATTTATTCACCATTTTTGCCATATTCATTCAATGATCACAGTATGGTGGATTTGGGTATTCAATGGTGAATGAGACATGACACCTGGTATCAGAAGTGTCCGTGGAGGATGTATTTAAGTCAGAGGGCCATTATAGCAGAGATGGTATACATTTTACATCTGGAAGAAAGTACCAGGTGTTTGGTGCATTGCTTGCATTAATGGTAACCACCCTGTGTTTATATCCTTTCCCTATAATATTATAGTTTCCTTTTATTCTTTACCAGGGCTGGTCTCATGACTTCAATAGAATGTGGTAAAAGTAATGGTGTGCCAGTGCAAGTTTTGACTTCAAGGGGTCTTGAACACTTGCTTGCTCTTCGATCCTGCCTCTGACAAGTGAAAACCCATTGCTAGCCTGCTGGAGGGTTAGAAATCATAAAGTGCAGAGCCAAGTCAGCTCATTTGTTCCAGCCAAGGCTCCAGAGACTTGAATGGGTCCAGCCAGGACCAGCCAACTCAGCTGATTGCAGATGTATAGATCAGCGTAGCCTAGGCCAGATCAGCAGAGTCTACCACCTAGCTATAGAATCACAACCAGTAGAAAATGATTGTTTATAATACGAAGTGTTGGTGGTGTTCATTATATAGCAATAGATAACTAATATAGAATGCAACGGGAACACAGATGTGGGGGAGCTTGGGTGGATCAAAGAAGGCTTCCTAGAAGAAGCAACACATGCTATAAACCTAAAGATTCATCTTTAGGTGTTAGCCAGGGCAAAGAAAGAACCTGACTGAGTGTGTGTGTGTGTGTGTGTGTGTGTGTATGCATTGGGGAGGGATTTAAGGAAAAGAGAAAAAAAGAGGAAGTAGTTGAAGAATAGTATTTAAAAAGCCAAGGAGGTGAGATTACCCATAAAGCTGGAGTGTGGTATGTGAGAAAATGACTGAGAGAGTTATTTAGGAACCAAATCATGTAAAACTGCAAACGTTTACTAAGGGGTTTAGACTATATCCTGAGGATAGTTGGGGTCAATTAAAGGATTATAATCCCATTTTTGCTTTTGTATGGTCAGTCTAGCTACAGTGTGGGGGAGTGGTTACATGATTTAGCACTAGATTAGAGTCATGGAAACCATTTAGAAGACCCGTGGCAGGTGGCAAGGGATGGGAGCCTGAACTTGGGTACTTGCAAAAGGCACAGAAAGTGAACAGTTCTGAGGACTCCCACAGCGTCAGAATTGACTCAGCTTGGGGATCTACTGGAAAGGGGAGGAAGGAGAGGCAGCTGTCAAAGATAATGCCAATGTTTTGGCTAGGGCCACTGAATTGGTAATAGTTTTGTTTATGAATGTAGAAAAAAAGAGGTAGAGCAGGTCTGAGGGTAACTGTAAATGAAGTTTGGTGCACACTGTATGTAGCAGGCCATATTTTCCAAAGACGGTCATGCCAGTATAAAGGGTGGGAAAAAGTATGTTTACAGTTGGGAATACGCAAAACAGAGTTTATTCTTGTATTGTTATTAGTTATTGTATTATTTTCAATAAAAACAACTGTAAACCTACCCCTCCTCCCAAACCCCCCCCCACCCACGTATTTCTTCCATCCCTTACCTTCTTCAGAATGTGACCACCTCTGCTCCAAGTTGAGATGGCAACTATATTTCCTCCCCTTGAATCTGGGAAAGGGCTTGTGCCAGCACCAACGAATGGGCTCAGCATAAGTGACAGTATGCAACTTCAAGGCTTGGTCCTATCAATTTGACACAACTTCTGCCTGGCTCTCTCTCAGGAGGCTCACCCTTGGCATCCAGGCACCATATTGTGAGAAAGCCCAGGCTACATCTAGAAGACACACACCTGTGGTGTTCCAGCTCAGAGCCCCAGCTAGTCTGCTGACAGACATACCATCCACCACCACATATATGAATAAGCTGGTCTCCAGCCCCGAGACTTCCAATCTCCAAGCCGAGGCCCAGACACGTGCCATCTCTACTCTACTCTGTCTGAATTCTTGACCCACAAAGAATATGAGAGATAATTCTTATTGCTTCAAACATCTAGGTTTTGTAGTAACATGTAACAGAGCAATAACTAATATATTGCATTTGAGATGCCTATGAGACATTCTCCTAACTCACACGTATATTTCATTTTCTAAATCAATGTTGCAGACTCTTTCATCTGTTTTATAAGAAAACTTACTTAAGTACTGTGGCGGGCTGGCACGGCCATGGCATACTCAGCCCCAGGGCGCCTTATGTGCTGCGCCAGCTCAGCCAGGTTTGGTGAGCCCGAGTGGGGGCGGTGAAGGATGGAGAAAAGACAGATAAGAGAAGAAAGCTGGGTCTCGGTAGGACGCTGCCCTCTCTGATGGAGAGAGACCGTGCCACGGACCACAAGCCATGTCTTTATTTTATAGCAGATTCCATGAGGCAAAGTAAGGGTGTGGTCACGATGTTTACATTCTCATGGGTTTCAATCCTACTCAATTACATGCACCTGAACTCTATCAAGCCCACATCACTCAGGCACGTGGGGCCACGTGTTCGGACCATAGGTTCAAGCTTACAACTACAGCTGTTGGCTATAATTGTGCTGGGAGGGCTCTGCCCTCCAAGCTGGGACTTGCACGTGGCCATGAGAGGACTGTGCCCTCTCATTAGTCTGAGGCTTGAACCTGTCCAGACACTGTAGCCACTCTCCACAAAGTACTCTGTCAGTTCTTGTCACTTCCACTATTTGTCAAAAAACCTTTGACTGTGTTGCCTTCCTTAGCTTTGATCAAAGAAGGGAGGGAGGGAGGACTATTGGAAAAATAGAGAGGGACGGCAGAATCTTGGAATAATGACAGGTGTGCCCTCTGGTCACAAGCATTGCAGGATCTCGAGTCTGTGCACAGGCACGGACATGGGCATTACATCTTTGAAGACTGGCATTGTGCCTGCTCCCACCATCCTGCCCATCAAAAGAAGGTTGGTCCTGACACCAAGAAATAACAGCTGGGTTGTGTTAAGAAAGTTTTATTATTTCCTTTGGATTTGTGATGAAAGCACATAAAATTACAAGTGGAAGAAACATCATGCCACAAAATTGCATAGAATTATTACAAAAATGTGAATTATGCTTTTTAAACAATTTGAGATAGGAGAACCAAAATATGTACATTTTAAGAGCTTCAAATACTTTGTCCTTTTTTCTTCTTCTGAAAAGGCAAAGGTCACGATATCTAATCCATCACAAGCAATATTTATACAGTGCCAAGCACAACATTAAGTTCAAAGTAATGCAAGCAATGGCCCTTTCTTTCGGAATTATTTAATGACTGCTTAACTACTACAGGAATAGTAATTGATGCATGGTGATATGGCAATGTTAAAGTGAAATGTTAAAAACCAAATCACATGGCATGTCATCAGGACTTTGAAAATGGGTTTACACGGCCAAAACCACGCTATTCTCAGTAGTGTACAGGTGCCAGAGGGGCACAGGCTAATTTAATACACAGCTCTACTCTCTATTATAGGAAAAACCACAGTACAGAATTTCACACATTCAACAGAGAACAAGGCAAATACATAAAGGCACAAAACTGCACATCATATAGACCCCTTTTCCTTCCCTTTGTCTATTTCAAGTAATATTAATATTGTTAAATGATAATATCACTGTAGTGATTTCGATGATGCAAGATGGACAGTGTTACACACTACCCCACAACTGCAAAAGTGTCATTGCACAGATATAAAAATGTGATTACAATCAATGGCCAAATACAAACATATTAGAGTCACTAATATAATGAAATGCAACTACCAAAACAGTTTTGTGTAAGTCAAGATTATTCAACCTTAGTCTATCTCTGGGACTAAATGTAATACAATATGCGGTAAATAATCACTATTGCGTTTGGTTATGAATGCTATTATTAGTTCACGCTTCTGCAATTTTAGACAGTCTGTAATTTTGTTTATAAAAATGCAGCATTCGATTTTGACCGTTCTTACTTCCTTATGATTAATGCCTTTCTTTCAAAGTGCAAAAGTAGAATGATTTACAAAAGATATCTCTTTCAATGGAAGTTAAGTTGTATTAAGTGTCTAATTAACACCCCAAATCTTTCAGATCAAAATACTATCATTTCCAAAGAGGATGGGATTTTCCTCCTTGTGTCTCACTAGATGTGTGTTTTTAATCAAACAACTTTTTCCTAATGTTTGAACTAAGCCTTCATTTTGATTAAAACTTAATTGTGATCCTTAGTTATTGCTTAAAGTTAAATAAAGTGATTTCCATAAAAATATTAAATTCTTGAAATAATTTTTAGGACACAACTGGCTTTGTGTTTTAAAATGTTTTGCTAAGCTACAATCAGGCAGGTTTATTTTAAGCTAAAGCTGTGAGCATCTTGCTTCAGGGCTTTAACTTCAATGTTCTTTGTGTTACTCTCTAAACTATATTTTCCTTTATATAATTATTCTCTCTTATTTAAGACTTTTCAATAATGTTTTTGATCAGTTTTACCTTGATATGCTTTGTTTTTCTCATGCCACCTAATATAAGAACTTAACAAAAAGACACAGTTAAATGAATTAAATGTATATAATAAATATATAAATGAAGTATTTTTTATGTTATAGTAAAAATGAAATCTCTCAGATTTAATAATTATGGAAGATACTAATACATTCCCATATTTCTGTCATATATATTTTTGTCTATTCTGATTATTGAAACAGGTTTAAAATCCAGTTTTGATCCTGCAAAATATATATCAAATTCACATTCTAAATTCTAAATCTAATTTAACTTGCATCAATAACTCCATCAATTGTTTCTTAAAATATAAATGATTTACCCATGAAATCTAGATGTTTGATCATTTTCATCTCTATCCACTTATCCCTAAATTTGGTTTTAAGTCTTGTGGAAGAGTTTTGGGTCATTGTCACACATCAACAATCAAATGAATGTGTGTGTGTGAGTGTGTGTGTGTGTGTGTAGTGCATGTGTCTGTATTTATATGGCTGAGTGTGTACATATATACATAGAGATAATATATATCATTTATATATGGGTCTGTGTATTCTTTAGATAAATATTCAGTCTTTATCACTATTAAAAACAAAGGAACCATAAAATAATGTCAGACATTAAGAACCACTGGGACCTGTTTAGTCTGATTGAATCTCTGCTCAACATATATTGGCTCAAATATTTTTATTCAACTGAACATATTCTATGTAGTTATTTATACATTTCAGGCCAATGACTAATGAATACCCAGACTTTGAGTGCAAATAGTCAACTCGGATAGCCCACTGGCTGGAGGAGTGTGGCCAACCTGCTCATGCAGCCAGATGTATGAACCATACTGCCAAGTCTGGGAATAACTTCACTGGGCAAAGATACAATCACGTAATTTTTTTTTCAGGAAAGAAAACCAGCTTATTTGAATCACTATGATATCTGAGAAAGCCATGTCAGCAACAAATACACTGAGGCCTCTATGATAAATAAATTAGCAGACTGCAAGCCACCAGTGCTTGCAAAGCAAAGGACGAAACAATAAAAAATGCACGTTAAATTGAAGATACGGTAGTTGAGTGGCAGGTAGGAAAACAATATTCAAAGTGGGTTGTTCAATAGTGTTAAATAATGATATGCATTTCTCAAACTATTTCTATTACTTTGCAACTATTTTATACCAGAGCTTCAAATAAAAACATGAGCTTGATTTTCTTCAAAGAAGACACAGTCCTTCATTAGATGGTCCATGCAGCCTGGAAGTTGCCTGCTTTGAGTTTACTATTGGAAAGAAAACAAAAATCCCACATACATGCACTCTCCACTAGTAGACCTGCATTTGTTTCCACATTGCACATGGCGCCTGGGCCTGGGGACGTCTGCGTGGATCCTTCTGGAACTCTCATTTTGGTGTGGATTTTGGGCTAAGGGATGCTTCTTGGGAAGATGCTCTGGGCAGTGATCTTTGTAATAAGAGAGAGTCCGATGGAGCTTGAGAGGCCATGCATGTTCCAAAGGCCTGGCAGGAACACTCACAGAGGAGTGTCAAACTCTTTTCCCGGGCGCTCTCCTTCCAGCTCCTCACTGGAGGGAGGCCTGTGGTTCAGTTTTCCAGCGTCGGAGGCCAGGGAGGAAGGGGCAGAGCTGTGATTGCTGTCCTCACTGATCTTCCCTTTCATGGCGTCCTGTACGAACTCCAGAATCTCCAGGGGCAGTCTTTTGAACTTGTCTTGGTACTCTTGCTCCAGCTCCACCTGCAGCTGGGAGACACCAAGAGAGAAGGGTGATGTTACATCATTCAGGTTTCTATAACCACCCATGTAGAAACTTCTTGAACGACATGTGCAAAGGTGGGGGAGGGATATATTAATTTTAATATCATCCAGAGGTTACCTATTGAAAAGATATAAAACAGAGTTTAGCTCAACATGCCATTTTTCCATAGCTGAAAGTCAGTTCAGGTTATGTGTGGCAGAAGAGGGCTACCTGCAGTGATATAAATACACACATACACACAGATGAATCTTTTGAAAAAGTTTTAGAGAAGCAGCCCAGCCAGCATGGCTCAGTGGTTGAGCATCGACCTATGAACCAGGAGGTCATGGTTCAATTTTCGTTCAGGGCACATGCCTGGGCTGTGGGCTCAATTCCCTGTAGGGGGAGTGCAGGAGGCAGCCGATGGATGATTCTCTCTCATCATTGATGTTTCTATCTCTCCCTCTCCCTTCCTCTCTGAAATATATATATATATATATATATATATATATATATATATATATATATATATATATATATATATACTAGAGGCCTGGTGCACAAAAATTTGTGCACTCAGGGGTGGGGGAGCGGGGTCCCCCAGCCCGGCCTGTGCCCTCTCGCAGTCTGGGACCCCTCGGGAGATAACGACCTGCTGGCTTAGGCCTGCTCCCGGGTGGCAGAGGGCAGGCCCAATCCCTAGGTGCAGCCCCTGGTCAGGCTCAGAGCAGGGCCGATTGGGGAGTTGGGGCGCCGCACCCTGTCATGCACAGAGCAGGATGGATCGGGAGGTTTCGATGCCACCCTCAGTCACGCTCAGGGTAGACTGATTGGGGGGTTGGGGCACCGCCCCCTGTCACACTCAAGGCAGGGTCGATGGGGAGGTTGCAGCGCCACCCCCTGTCATGCACAGAGCAGGGCCGATCAGGGGGTTGGGTCGCTGCCCCCTGTCACTCACAGAGCAGAGCCGATCAGGGGGTCAGGGCGCTGCCCCCTGTCACACACAGAGCAGGGTCGATCAGGGGGTTGGGGAGCTCCCCCCTGTCACGCACAGAGCAGGGCCCATCAGGGGGTTGAGGAGCTCCCCCCTGTCATGCACAGAGCAGGGCTGATCAGGGGGTTGAGGAGCTCCCCCCTGTCACTCACAGAATAGGGCCGATAGGGGAGCTGGGGCACCGCCCCCTGTCACACACAGAGCAGGGCGGATCAGGGGGTTGGGGCGCTGCACCCTGTCACACTCAGGGCAGGGCCAATAGGGAGGTTATGGCTCTACCCTGTCACACACAGAGCAAGGCCCGTGGAGGGGGATTGGGGCGCCACCCTCTATCACCCACAGAGCAGGGCCGATCAGGGGGTTGGGGCACTGCCACTGTCACATTCAGGGCAGAGCCGATGGAGAGGTTATGGCTCTACCCTGTCACACACAGAGCAGGGGCCCGTTGGGGGGGGGGGGGCAGTTTGGGGCGCCGCACCCTGTCACACACAGAGCAGGGCCGATCAGGGGGTTGGTGCGCCGCACCCTGTCAAACACAGAGCTGCAGGGTGATCAGGGGGTTGGGGCGCCTTCCCCTGTCACGAACAGAGCAGGGCGGATAGGGAGGTTGTGGCCCCGCCCCCTGTCACACACAGAGCTGCAGGGTGATCAGGGGGTTTGAGCGCTGCCCCCTGTCACGCTGATCCCAGTGCCGGGAGGCATATTACCCTTTTACTATATAGAACAGAGGCCTGGTGCACGGGTGGGGGCCAGCTCGTTTGCCCTGAAGGGTGTCCTGGATCAGGATGGGGGTCCCCACTGGGGTGCCTGGCCAGTCTGGCTGAGGGGCTGAGGGCCGTTTTCAGGCTGGCGGGTGACTGAAGCTCCCAACTGCTCCTTTTTTTCTTTTTTCTTTTTCTATTCTGGGCCAGCTTTAGCTCTGAGGCCTCGCTGCTGAAAGCAGGTTTCTGGCCTTTACCTTCTGTATTTGATACAATGTTGCAGTCCGGCTGGCTGATGCCCGGCTGACTGAAAGCCGGTTTCTAAGGTTTTGTTTAGCTTCTATATTTGCAACATAGTTGCTGAGAGTTGCAGCTGAGAGGCCAGCAAGTCAGGCGGGGAACGCTGGAGTTCGCCATCACTGGAGCAAGCAAGCCTCCCTGTACGCTTCAGTGCATGGCTGCTGGCCGCCATCTTGGCTGACAGTTAATTTGCATAAGGATATGCTGATTAGCCAATGGGAAGGGTAGCGGTCGTATGCTAATTACTATGTTTCTCTTTTATTAGTGTAGATATATATATATATATATATATATATATATATATATATATATATTAAAAAGTAATAAACAATGATCTGAAGTTCTTAAATGTAGGGGTTGGAAGCTACTGATAGCTGGGAGTGCCAAGGTCAGCCATGAATCAAGCTGGGAAGAACAATGAAGAATCGGACTGCAACGGAGAGAGGATCAAGGTGAGGGCTTTAAGAAGTGTGGCCTCACTCAGAGGTTGGGAAGCCAAGCTTGTAAAGAAGAACTGGATGCATTTTTATACACCAAACATATTCCTGTAACCTACTTTAACTTCTATTTTGACTTCTTTTATCTTATCTTCATTTTTTTCCTTTTCAACCTAATTTCTATTTGCCTCATAAACTGTTTTAGCTACCGTGTAAACTGTCTTTTAATTTACATGTTTAATGCTCAGGAGGCTTTCCAGACTTTTAAAAGTCACAGAACACTTTCTTTAAATGCAGTCTTACAGGTGGCCCTAGTCATAAAGCAAGCAAAAGCCGGTCTTCAGAGAAGTGAAGTGAAGGGCAGGGCCAGAGGTGGGTGTCACTCTGCACAGCAGAGCCAAATCTAAACCCAGACTGTTAAATAAAATTCTTGTTGCTTATTGAATGGTTAGTGGGGGACCATAATCTTAGAAATGACGTGTAAGACTAAGTGCTTTTTTTCTTCTGAGGAGCAATGAAGCAGCTTTTCTTAAGATGTGTCCTTGAAACCTTTAAGGAACTTATTTTCCTGCTTCTCAAACTTTAAGGTGCACCCAAATCACTTGGAGTCTTAATTTTTTATTCTGATTCAGGAGATCTGGGTGGGGCCCAAGATCTTGCATTTCTCAGGGCTCCCAGGTGATGTCAATGCTGTTGGTTCTCACTGGACACTCTGATTATCGTTCTGTCTAAGCTCCCAGTTTTACTTTTTGTCTTGATCCTGGCTGCATGTCCTTCATCTGCAGCTTCAGTGCAGCCCCTAGGCCCCTGGCCCCTGACCCCTGAGCCCTAGGGTGAAGACAGTGATCAGGGCATCTGCCCTTGGTGTCTTGATTGCCTTTATTCATTCCATTTTGGATGGTGCCTGCAGCTTGAGAACATCCTCTAGTTCAACTCCTTTATACTCTTGCTTCTATGCCAGGGAAGTTTTGCCAAAGCTCAGTTATGTCATATAGATTCATAATCCCTTATCTGCAATTCTAAAATCCCCAAAGTCCAAAAATCCAGAAGTTTGTCTTTTTTTTTGGTAAATTTATAGCAAACTCATTGACATTAACTGATATAGGGCTATTTGTAATCCTTAATTATCCCACTTTATGTGAATATTCATGCACGGTACTATAGATAGAATCTGTTTGATTATGAAGGTGACCCAGAACTCCCTGAAATATTATTCCTATGGTATATGTATCATATCACCTTTCTAAAAATCATAAAATTTATGTATTCTGAAATATAACGGGCATTAAGAGTTTCAGATAATGTATTGTGAATCTATTTGAATAATTTTTTTTTCCAAAAATGACTGATAAAAATAACTTGACCAGAGTATTTAAAATCACCTACTCTTCCCAAGTAAAAAAATGAGGGGCATTAATATGTTGTGCTAGAATCTGAATTCTAATAGCCAAGGTGGAAACATACTGTGAGAAGAGTATCTGCCAAAGAAAGTCAGGGGTGGGTGGGTGGGAAGAGATTAAGCAAAGAATTTACATGCTTATGCATAAACCCTGGACACACACAATAGGGTGGTGAAAGGCTTGGGGTGGTGGGGGAAATAGGGGACATCTGTAATACTTTCAACAATAAAGATAAATTTTTTTTTTTAAAAAAAGGTATCCCCAGGGCTCTGAGAGTCACATTGCTGAGGTGAGCAAAGGCACCTTCATACACATCCCCACCCTCAGTGTCAGAGTCAGGGGAAGCCCAGGATCTTCACGTACAGGAAGAGGATGGCCAATTCTCTCCCAGGTGCCCAACCATTTAGAAGAAGGTCAAGCTTTTACACTGTCACACTCTTTTGTGTGAATAAGATCTCAGCCTGGTGTTTGGCACTTTCCATTTACTACTATCCCGACTTCATCGTCATTTCACCTCAATTTTAATTCAGTAACATGTACCTTTAAAATTTCATTTTCAAAAAATGTAAGGAAAGGGAGAAAAGGATGGAGCTCTGGGTTCAGGGAACAGCAGATTTCTGTTTTCACTTGGATTAGACTGGGGGATCTTCACCTATAGATATATTCTCCTGACCTAGAAGTCAATTCCTCTTAGGTCATTGATGGACAAGATTCCATGTTGCTTGATAATGCTGTTTCTTTGCTTAATTTATATAAAAAATTTAACATGAAATGTGAGAAAATTACACATACTTAAATTAACATTTTCTAATAACTTTTTAATACTATAATTCTGGTCATTACAGTTCTGCACCCAATTTCAATGTGTGGATTTTTCCTCTGAGAACCAATAGCAATTCTCTATGATTCCAGAGGGATGTCCTACAATTGAACTCTATTCTGACCCTATCTACCTGGCGGTAGCATTAGATTCCACAGTTTAAGGGTTCAGTCCTACAGGACTGCCCTCCACCCCCACCCATTGGGAAGTCTCATTTGTCACTTGTGCTTCTGCCTGACTGGCTATAGTTAGGAGTTCCATTCATTTGATAGAGCAGTTCACAGAACCCAGAGAAACATTTTATTTACCAGATCACTGGTTTATTATAAAAGGATATAACTCAGGAGCAGCCAGATGAAAGAGATGCATAGAGCAAAGTATGGGGAAGGTGAGGTTTTTACGGAGCTGTCATTACAAAGGCACTATTGATTACATTATTGGCCATTGGCATTTTTTTAAAACGAGAATGAGATTTTATTAGTAAAATAAGAACGATACAGAATATTCTTAATATCTGTGTTAGGGTTCTCTAGAGAAACAGAACCAATAGCATATATATAAACTGATTGGATAAAGCTTACCTACATTATGGAGGGGAATCTGCTTTACTCAAAGTTTTCTGATTTAAATGTTAATCTCATCCAAAAAGTATGCCTTTATAGAAACATCAAGAATAATGTTTGATTACTAAATATCTGGGTACTGTGGCCTAGCCAAGTTGGCATATAAAACTAACCATCACAATAAGCTAGCAAAATCTTGGACTATTTGATGAATTACTACTCTATTGAATATACTTTACAAAATGCTTCCTGGTGCAGCCCTCTGTGCTAGAAATAATTATAGTTCAGTGATGTTGCATTCAACAAAAGCATTGTGGTTATTTCCTTTTCAGAGAAGTCAGATATAGGCTTTGATTACTGAAAGCATGAACCCACTGTCTAAAACTGAATTGATTTTTTTTAACTTGCTGACTTTTATTTTTATTTTCAATTGCAGATGATATTCAATATTATTTTATTAATTTCAGGTGTACAGCATAGTGGTTAGATGATTATATAACTTACAAAGTGATCCCCTTCTGATAATCCTAGTACCCACCTGGCACCATACATAGTTATTACGATATTATTGACTATATTCCCTATGCTGTACTTTATATCCCCATAACTATTTTGTCATTACCAATTTGGTATTTCTTAATCCCTGCTCCTTTTTCACCCAGCCCTCCCAACCTCCTCCCTCTGGCAACCAACAGTTTATTCTCTGTATCTATCAGTCTTTTTCTGTTTTGTTTGTTTGTTTATTTTGTTCTTTATTTCCACATATAAGTGAAATAGGATGGTATTTATCTTTTTGTGACTTATTTATTTAGTTAAAGCCACAGTGAGATACCACCTCACACCTGTCAGAATGGCTATCATCAATAAATCAACAAATAACAAGTGCTGGCAAGGATGTGAAGAAAAGGGACCCCTCGTGCACCATTGGTGGCATTGCAAATTGATGCAGTCACTATGGAAAACAGTATGGAGGTCCTTCAAAAAATTAAAAATAGAACTCCTTATGACCCAGCAATTTCACTTCTGGGTATATGTCTGGAAAAACCTGAAACACCAATTCCAAAGAATATATGCACCCCTATGTTCATTGCAGCATTATTTACAATAGCCAAATATGGCAGCAACCAAATGCCCACCAATAGAAAATTGGATAAAGAAGGTGGGGTACAGATATACAATGGAACATTACTTGGCCATAAAAAGGAATGAACCTTAACATTTACAACAACATGGATGGACCTAGAGTGTATTATGCTAAGTGAAATAAGCCATTGGCTTTTGAACAAAACCTCCAGGCCTTCTCCTCTCCCAGGTCTGAATGTGGGACTTAAAATTCCAACCCTCTCATCATGTGGTTGGGTCCCATGGCAACCAGACAACCCCCATGGCTAGTGCTTTACAATAGTCATCTCATTAACATAACAAAAGACACTTTAATCTTGATCATCACTTATGAAATCCCAAGGGTTTTAGGAGGAGTTTTATACCAGGAACTTGGGAAAAGAGCAAATATATATTCCTTATTATAAAGAACAGTATCAAAATAATAATAATAATTTAATTTTAGTAATTATTTTAAATAATTTTTTTAGAACTGACTTAAGCTGTAGCTAAATTATAACTTCAATGGACTCTTTCATTATCATGGATTAGTAGATTTTATTGGACTCTAAACTTTTAATAAATTAAAATATTTTAATGTATTAACTAAATTAATTTAATATACTAAATGCCATGTTTTACTCTTTAAAAAAACTCATTTATTAATGAGCTAATTACAAAATTGCATTTATTATTAATTTTCAAGTTCCAGCTCTGCTTTTTTACTTATTTTTCTTCTTATACATAAAATTCTTACTCATTGTAAGAAAACATGAAAAGTATGCTGAGCAAAGTCTGGCTCTATTCCACAAAAGCTCAGCTATCAGGAATCTAGGGTTATTCCAGCCCACGCGTTGCAAACAGATATGGGGAAAGGCAAGTCATGAAAAAAAGAGGAACAGGCTGTGTACAAGGAAGTAGGATTGGTGAGGACATGCTCTGTCTAAGAGGGTGCCTAAAGCTCAGCTGCAGTTGATGCCTGAAAGATTTTTGTTTTTCAAGAGAAGTCAGAAATCCAAATTTTCTTGTAAGATCTCCTGATTTGTAAAATTTTTGGCAATCAATTCAATCCACACTCATGAGTCCAATTGGGCTTGTGTAGAATGTCTAACTTGTCTCCTAACAGGCTTAGATCAGAGGACTCAAGAAAGTGGGTCCAACTGTGGAATTTTAGTTTGGATTCCTCCTAATTTTCCCTCCTCACAATCCTGAACTTCAGAGGGTCCACTGGACATCAGGGCTTGCTCTTAATCATCCCTCTGCTGGAGTTCAGAGTCATCTCATTGAACTACTACTATATTCTAGTTCATGTACTCAAACTTGAGTTTCTACACTGTGCATCTCAAGCTTCAGGCCCTGTGGGAATGGTAGATAGATTGCATAAGTGACAGCAATTCTTCACCCCTCCTTATAGTCATGGCCTTTGCAGTTTCTCCAATCAAGAGTGGAATGTAGCCCACCTTGATTGGATTCAGTGGTTGAGTGTTAACCTATAAGCCAGAAGGTCAAGGTTCAATTCCTGGTCAGGGCACATGCCTGGGTTTCGGGCTCCATCCTTGGTAGGAGGTGTGCAGGAGGCAGCCGATCAATGACTCCCTCTCATCATTGATGTTTCTATCTCTTCCTCTCTCTCCCTTCCTCTCTGAAATCAACAAAAATATTTTTTAAAGAAGAGTGGAGTGTATTGTTCATCTCCTAGAATCTGGGGAGGCCTTGTGATTTGCTTTGTTCAGTTGAATGTAGTGACGGTCTGCAGCTCTGAGCCTAGACCTCCAGAGGCTTGTGTGCTTCTGCTCTCACTGTTGGAAGCTTACTTGGCATCATGTGAAGAAGTTCTTCTCTCTATCAATTCAACTGACAATCAGACATGAAAGTCAAACCCACTAGCTAAACACAAGGCCAAGCATGGCTACTGAGATCAGCTGAGCCTGGCCCCGAATGGAAGAACTGCCCCCCAGGTCATAGACTCAAGAGCTTAGTAAATGCTTATTGTTTTGTATCACTGAGTTTGGGATTGTTTGTTAGGCAGCAGTATGTGGCAATACTAACTGATATAGTGGGAGAATTCAAAGACATATCATAATAGTCCAGCTTCATAAAGTACTTATAACCAAATCCAGCTGCCCCCATCTTTTCATTGCTGTGACCTCAAAATACATTTTTGAGGGGAAATCACCATAGAACAAATAGATCTTTAGGAGAAATTTATTTTGTAGGATATGCCCTGGAGCTTTTCTAAATTAGCACCCAGGAGCTTGCTTGATCTTAAGTTTATAAGATATATTTAAAAACAAACAAAAAGGGAAGGAAGAACAGTCTAAAGTCTATTTTCAAGACGGATTGTTTTATTATACTCAGATATTAATAAACAAGAGCATTTCCAGAGTTCACTTTATTATAGGCAGAGTTCTCCAATTTTACTAGCTACACTCAATTTCTAAGTTATCTTAGTCAACTTGATTTTCAAAAGATGTTGCCACTCATTGCTACCGTAAACTCTATTAGATAAGAAGGAAAAGCAAGTTCAAATGTGTTCAGGCCTGCATGACTATATTGTCAAAGATTTTTATACTTGAGATGTTACTCTGCCTCTGACATTTTTTCAACTGCCTTCAGAAGTAAAGCAGATATTTGATTTAGTTAAGCAAGGTTTTTAGAGGGAGAAATATAAGTGAAGTTGAAGGAGAAAACAAAGTGACTCCTGAAGGTTAGTTTACAAACAGGAAAAAAGGAGCAGCTCAGTATAATGTACATGTGGCATAAATACAAAATAAGGCAGGTTACTGAGTCACCAAAGAGATATAATCAAAGCCACTTCTCTAAGGAAACAAATTGAAACCAGAGAATAATAAGCATTTAATTATTTTCCTTTAATTACACGTTTTCTGAGTAAGGACTTGGGGCAATAATTATTTTAAAAGATGGCCAATGCGTTTTCTTTCTTTTTTTTTTTTCCTCTTTCTCTGAAAATAACTACAGGAAATAGATTTTGATTTTGATTTATTCCTTTTTACAGCTGCTATTCTTTTTTGAGGTCAAATGTTCCCAGGTGTGGTCAGCAGGAGCTCTCTCAGGCGGGCTTATGGGTCCTTTGACATGCTTCCTCCCTGTTCATTTTTCAGCCCCTGCTTGCTTTCCTCGGTAGAACAAGATTCCTCACATCCTCTGGTGCTTTCCCTGCCTCAAACCTGGAATCAGGTTCTTTTCCAAAGAGGCTTCCATGGAGAAAGCTTCACAAGCCAAGCTCTGGGAGCTGAAGGCGCTCACTGCCACCGGCCTGTCAGTGCACTTGGACCATCTCAGTGGACAGTTAGGACGTATATTTTGAAAAATATTAGCATATTACTTTTTCAAATTTAAATGTCACTGTATAAATCTTTCTCTTCACTTCCTTGATTTTATATTTGTGTATCTTTTTTATTTTGTAATTAATTTTGTATATTTGGTTTCTAATAACATTAACATACTCATTTGCTTTACCTGGCAATATACAGAACAGTTTTAATGTTATAACCTACCAATAAAATAACCATGTGAAGCTTAAGGCTCTTTACAGGTTCTTTCCCCTCCCCGCCAACAGAATATATCTCACTAAGGATGCACAATGATATTACTCTGCGAAGACTCACTAGAATTATATTCTTTGTGTAGTTGTTATCTTTAATATACACATAGGGTCATTTGTTTCCGTTTGTTTTCTCATTAAACATTTTATATTATTTCACTTATTTTCTTCTCTGGGAGCCTCTTGTATTTTTAATATTTAATTCCTCACAGTCTCTTAACTCTTTTACAGATATCTCTCTGGCCCTTGGGAAATGGGGACGGTAAATGGTACTATAATTATCTTGCTCAAATATGTTTAAATTTACTGCTAAAGATCGGGGAAAATAATAAGGCTAACAAATAAACAACAACAAAAACATCAATAAAATTTAGAGTTTCTGTAAAATAAAACACAAGGCTTCCACTTAATGAAATACAATGTGTCACTAAATGTAAACCAAAAAATGGCTATGAAAACAGGGAAAAATGATTATATTGCTGTGGTAAATTAAGAATCTACATACAGTTGTGTATGTACCATGATTATAACTATGAAAATATTTTCTAAGAATACAGAATTAATTTGAAAGGAAATATTAAGATACAAACTGTTTTGGAATTATGAGTGCTTTAATTTCTTAACTTGTTTTGATGGTAATGTAATTATTGGTAATGTAGTTATTTTATTTTTATCATGAAAATAGTATTCTAAAATAAAACAAAATCTAAAATATATATATTTTAACTGCAAAACACTGAATGTAGACTAGATACTCCCCACCCCCAATTATGAAAAATTACTGCAAGGACTATGGTATTTTAACCTCAACATCATCAATTAGTTAAGAGGCTATTAATAACAATGGAAAAAGCATTAAAAAGTACATATATAGAGCCCTAGCTGGTTTGGCTCAGTGGATAGGGTGTCGGCCTGCAGACTGAAGGGTCCCAGGTTCAATTCTGGTCAGGGGCACAGGCCCAGGTTGTGGGCTCAGTCCCCAGTAAGGGGGCCTGCAGGAGGAAGCCAATCAATAGATTCTCTCTCATCATTGATTTTTCTATCTCTCTCTCCCTCTCTGAAATCAATAAAAATATATATTTTTAAAAGTACATATATAGAATGGGTGGTTTCAACATTAGCCTGAGCAACCTTGCAAAGCCTCGACTTATTTTTAGAATAATTTGGAGAATTTGTATTTCAACCAAGAACAGAAATAACAAGATCATATAAAAATCACAGAATTAGATTGGTCAAGTTACCAGAGGATTGTTGGAAAATAGCACGTGGGAAAATGGGACTACATTATATATCCCAACCATTCCAGGTTTTATTTATTTTCTTCTAAGCTTTCTTAGAACAAACTGCAATGTGAGTTTGAGTCAAAATGGCAGAGTGGCAAATTTTGTCTTCTACTCCAAACACAAGGAAATGCTGAATAAGACAGAACATATATACTTATTTAAATTTATAGCTGAGTTTTAATGTGAGAAGAAGAAATCCCTGAGTCACAGGAATGACAAAGGAATGCAGAGTTAAAAGGCCCAGGGATAGCAAGTAGATTCTCTTTGGTGAGCTGGCTGTTAATGTTCTAAAAGGGTGGGGGAAGGCCTAAGGAGTTTGAGTGCTGGAGTGCTGAGCCTGAAGGCCCTGCGGAAATGGGGACTGGAAATCTCAGTCCATAATCTTGGGGACAAGGCGAGGAACCTAGAGATTCATAGGGCTGCTGGGAGGAAACGTGTCAGCAACCAGGGATCAGAAAGCAGAACCAGCACCACAAACGAGTGCAGTTTCCAATTCACTTTACCCTTGTGAATGGGTGTCCAGTGTCAATAAATCAAACGCTGATTAAAAATTAATAAAACTCATAGAGTCCCAGCAGAGGTACAGCAAATTCAGACTGTCGGCATTCACTATAACCTAAGGCAGCCTGCGGTGAACCCTATAGATAAACAATTCCCACTGAATATGAACTCGAAGTTCAAAATTACAAACCACTTAAGTAAAATGCAGCATTTGTTCAACCTTGTGATTCAAGGTTGCCAATGGCAACAGAAATATAAAGAAAATGGTGATCAGTGAATTTCTAGGTCAAAATAAAAAATACTTCAGACCTAAACAGAAATAAGTTATGGAAGTTCGGCCAATGTAGAAAAATAATGGATTACATTCCTGATACTTTTAATCAAGTGCTAGAGTATGGGGTATGCCTATATTTTTGGCAGACTTTTCCTAAATAAATATATTTGCTTGAAAATGATATTAAAATTAATTTTCATTTTTAAAATAAATACTAATTAGCCTGTTGCAAATGGCTAGCAATGCAATCACAAATTAAACTGTTGCCACAGATTTACACAAGTGGATAATTCATTGAGGGGTAGGTACGATTCTCTCTCTACACAGGGTATTTGTATTTTACCAACTTTGACCTTGGCAGCTTGTTTAACCCCTTGGAATTTAAATCACCTCATATGTAAAATGGGGATAATAATGCCAGTTTCCACTAGTTGTTGTTCAAATGAGGTCATGCATATTAAGTAATCAGCATACTGTGCTTGCTTATTAATTAATTTTTAAAACTTTGTTTCTAAAGAGAGGGGAAAAAGAATTTGCAGCTGAAAACATCTGGAACTTTGTCTATTAAATGGGCTTCGTTCTTTCCAATTATGTCATTTGAGTTGTTATTTGGTCAATGCAACACAATTATGGTACTTGTTAGATCTCTCTTTGCGGCCTACATTCTGGATTGTTGGCAATTTTGAAGTATTTACCGACATACATTATCTTTGAACACCCTGATATGTGCAAGGCCTGATGTTTGATGCTGTGGAGAATGAAAAACGTAAAATCCTCCAGGGTGACAAGAACATGCTTTTAAAATTTTATTTCAGGTCAAAAGCCAAATGCATTCTGACATATCTCTTATGTGTAAACTCCTCTTTACATCCATATTCTCCAGGAAACTACCTATAGAGGAAATTTGCTCTTAATTCAACAAAAAACATAGATTCCTGTGACTTTCTCCCTAGCTCCATCCCCATGTCCTTTCCCTAATACACCTCTCTTGAAATGCTTCAATTTCCTCACTTAACCCATAATTTATACCTACTGTGATTCTTAAAATGTATCTCAAATAGTCAACCCCTCCAAAAGTCAGTAGTTTTGAAAAGAGATTTTAGAAATTATATAGTCAAACCTTTTCCTTTTACTTAGTATAAACCTGTAGCTAAAGAAGTGGCTTTCTTAAGGCTACAGCTCATTAGTAGCAAAACTAGGATCAGATCCCAGTTGATTCTCCTCTGCAACAGACTGAATTAATGGCCCCAATACTTCACCTCCCTCTGTATCTACAGCCTTTGCCTTATGACTTCCTCTTATTAAAGAGACAGAATTTATCTTTCTATCTCTTGAATATGAAGTGGTCCTATGACTCACTCTGACCAATAGAATGTTAGCACACATAGCCTATGCAGAGGCTTGATAAAGCAATTGTACACCTCAGCTTTCACTTCTGTTATTCTTCCATGCTCATGGGAACATCCCTGGATGGGCTAGTCCAGTGGTTGGCAAACTCATTAGTCAACAGAGCCAAATATCAACAGTATAACGGTTGAAATTTCTTTGGAGAGCCAAATTTTTTAAACTTAAACTATATGGGTAGGTACATTGTTATTAACTTAATTAGGGTACTCCTAAGCTGGCCTTTGCTAAAAACGTCCTCAATCTGATTGAGGTACGTTCGCTGAGGTCGACCCCTTCCAACTCTCCCATCCACACTCAACTCGTGCATGAATCGTGAGCGCCTCCCCCGTGCTGCGTATCGTGCGGCCCGCCTGCGCCCCCTGTCTCCCGTCGCCCGACCGACCGATACCCCCCACTTCTTCTAACGCCACTTCTTCAAAATAGACTCGCCCAGGCCGAAAACCGACTTCTGCACATGGGCCACAAAGTTTCAATCGCACTGTACGTGCGTGCCCACACGTGGTATTTTGTGGAAGAACCACACTCAAGGGGCCAAAGAGCTACATGTGGCTCGAGAGCCTAGGTTTGCTGACCACTGGGCTAGTCTGGTAGAGGACAAGGTTCATGGAACAAAGCCAAGTCACCCCAATCATCTCAGTCACACAGCCCAAATCATCCAAGATCAACCAGCAGCTGGCTGGCACCCAGAGATGTAAGCAAGTCCAGCCGAGATTGGTAGAGTCATCAACCTGACCTATAACTAACCATAGATGTGTGAACAAGCCTGGCTAAGATCAGCCTAGATCAGCTGAACCCTGCAAACTGGTGAACTAAATAAAGATTTATTACTTGTTTTACGCCAATGAAGTTTGTGTTGGTTTTGCAGTGTTCTTGTAGCATTTCCCCCATGACTCCCATAATTTCTCTCAAAAGTGTGCATGAAATTCTGTGGCCTTGACATGGAATGAACTTGTGACATCCCAGGAGCCAGACTCTTGATGCCTTATATACATAACCATTCAGCATTTAAAAGCAAATTATACTAGGATGTAAGGCAATAATGATGCTACTTGATAACCCACTTTATCCCAGCTAATGTGCATGTCCCAGGCCTTGAAATTTTTGTGTCAGCACTGAAGTCCTCTCCCCCTATAGGTGTCTTCTTTTAAGGCCTAGGGGATTTTATTTTTAGTTAGGTGCTTTCTGTAGGAAGAGTCAGCTGGGGCCTATGATAGCTGGGAATAAAAGTGATTGTGAATGAGGAAAATAATTTAGATTTACCAAAATGATTACTCATAGTTCAGAGACACCTAGTCAATCTGAAAGTTACTATTGTACTTGAAAAGATAGTAAAAATTTTGAAGACATAGGTTCTGGGAACTAAGGAAAGTAAGACTTGTTTTATAACCTTGAGTGAATTATTAACCATCAGTACATTATTAACCACCATTCTTTAAATACAGAAATGAAAGCCTAGCACTCAAGTGCAGGATCAAGACCTGACCACCATACTCTTGCCTCCTAAGCCAAGGCCCCGTTCTCACCATTTCAGGCCAACCCCTCACTCTGTAAAAATAGGATTGGTGAAGATCCGGTAATCCAATATTCATCTGTGCGTTGAGAGAAGAATAACAACTCCAGTGTATTTTTCTTGCCTGTCTAGGATTTCCAAGTTGCTTTCACAAAGTGATGAGGAGGGGTTCCCTGGCATAGGCAGTGGTTCTCAACTTTCTTGCCCTTTAAATACAGTTCCTCATGTTGTGACCCAACCATAAGATTATTTTCGTTGCTACTTCATATCTGTAATGTTGCTACTTTAATGAATCATAATGTAAATATCTGATATGCAGGATGGTCTTAGGTGACCCCTGTGAAAGGGTCGTTCGACCGCCAAAGGGGTCTCGACCCACAGGTTGAGAACCGCTGGCATAGGGTCTTAATGACATACGCGCCCTTTAACAATCAAGTACAGGCCCGTGGAAAACAATGATGTTCGCCCAGCTGCAATTAGCCTGGTCTATTTCTCAGCCTTCACTGGACTTTTTCTATTTGCTTCTGTCATGCTTGGAAGACACTGGCTCTTCAATGTTCCCTACGTAATTTAGTCTAGGATTGGTTTATTTGGTCAGCTGGCTGTTTTCCTGTTTGCCATTAAATGTAGTCCAATTTATTCAGATCATTTCTGTAAAGAATCATACTATAAGAAAGGATAAGTAAATGGAAAACTGGAGAAAGGAAAATATCCTAATTTAAAAGAGAAAATAAAAATCTCTTGGGCTAGAACCAATCTAGTAAATATTGCTACAAAATTGCAGGGAAATATAAAACCATAAAATTAATGACGGTGATAGAATGAGGGTAATAATTACAGTTTACTGAGTGCTTACAATGTGGCAGGCACTGTTCTTAGGACTTTTCATGTATTAACCAATTTAATATATGGGCATTAATTTCAGAATCTCTAAATGGAAATACCCATGGGGCCCAAGAAACAACATAAATCTGCAAATTAGGTTTGCTATTAGGCAATAGAGAAATACTGAGAACTGTAGCCAGTTGGAATTGTATTTCATGTTTAAAACACTCAAATTCCAAAATGTTAACATGTACCAAGAGTCAAATAAAAGGCTCAATTTAGCCTGCAAGTCACCAGTTTGAGGCTCCGGATTTAGTTGCACTGTGGGGAGCAAGGACATGAAAGCAAAGGGCAATTTCTGTCCACTGGGGAGAGGCTAAGACAGACAACACCAGGAGAATCCCATTCTCTCAGCCACATAAACCCTAAACAAATCAATAAAAAGCCTCAAGCCAACTGAAATAAAAGGTCATTCAAAATTATTTTTAGGTAAAGTGTGTATTTCTTTTTAGTCAAGTGGAATGCCACCAGCAGGGAAGCATGAACTTACATTATGAATTCAATTTCTATACTGAGTCATATTAGAAGAAAATGTCTATAGTGCAGATGGTGCCTAAAAGCGTCTCAGATAAATGGGAGTCCCAGTGGAACATCCTCCTTGGGAAGTCAGCTGGGATCCTTTAATCCAGTGGTTCTCAACCTTCTGGCCCTTTAAATACAGTTCCTCATGTTGTGACCCAACCATAAAATTATTTTCGTTGCTACTTCATAACTGTAATGTTGCTACTGTTATGAATCGTAATGTAAATATCTGATATGCAGGATGGTCTTAGGCGACCCCTGTGAAAGGGTCATTTGACTGCCAAAGGGGTCTCGACCCACAGGTTGAGAACCGCTGCTTTAACATATGCCAGGAGTGGTTTATAAAGACTTATTCCATGGGGTTCCTCCCTTGCGTGGGTGTCCTTTCAAATCAGAGTCTCCTCATCTGCACACACCTTTGCCCTAACTCCTTTAAGACTTCCCAAGCATTCGTAATTACCCAACTTGAGCTCAAGCAACAACAGCTCTTTCTTGACTTAAAGCCTTTGAATCACATTTAAAACACAAGAGACAGGCTGAAAAATGTCCTAGAATGAACTCAGCCCTGTCCCTGGAGAACGCCCTTCTCCTGGCCACCTAAAATTAGTTTTGGTTTTTCTTTCTCTTTTTATAAATGTATATTTCAAGAGTGGTTAGCTGTGCTCGGACTTTATCAAGATAATTGATTTTGATGCTTAGGGAGTGAGAATTTCCTAATTACATAGTCACTCCTTCTAAATATGATGTTTAGTCTTCTGCTTAAATTGCTGTGGTTTTTGGCTGGCCATTTACAACATGATCTGAGAGGCAAGTAGACAATGGTTCTCTTGGCCTTAAGGGTTTTGTGAAGTCTGATTGCCATGCCCGAATTCTCCACCCAAGGGGAAGTTGGGCACTAGGATAGAGGTTTTCAGAGAGAGCAAACTGAAACAGGGCCAGGTGGAAAGGTAAATGCATGCATGACTGGGACCAGACGGGAACGGTACTGCTTGCAGAGGGCGTTTCTCTGTTACTGAGAGCAGACACCCAGTCCTGCCAACTAGATTGCTGCCACATGTATGTCCAGGTTGCCACCTATTCTGATTTTTTTAAAAGCTAGCAATATGGATTCTCATGTTAAACCTTCTGGTTTGTCAGTGATGTCATCTACATTAGAAATTAAAAATAGACACCAGGCCCTGGCTGGAGTGGCTCAGTTGGTTGGAGTGTTGTCCTGTGCACGGGAAGGTTGAGATTCCCTGTCAGGACTCAGAGCTAGGTTGAGGGTTCAAACGCCGGTGGGGCGTATATGGGAGGCAACTGATAGATGTTTCTCTCCTATGTTGATTTTTCTCTTTCTCTCTTTCTCTCTCGCTCTCTCTTCACTCTTTCTCTCTCTCTCTCTTCCTTCTCTTCTCTCTAAAATCAGTAAAACATATCCTCAGGTGAGGATTTAAATAAATAAATAAATAGATGAATAAATAAATAAGTAAATAAATGCACAAGTAAATAAATAAAAATGAAAACACCAGGCAGTTGATTTGCAACTTCTGAAATACCTCAGTAATGTGTGCCATGGGTTTGTCTTCGGACTTGATAGATACCTACACAAAAGGTCTCCCCACTCAGGGACTGGACTCCATCTTCGTTGCTGCCTGAATGGAGACATTACCACATTGTGCTCGTGTCCTGAATCTTTGGCAAGGCATGAACTCATCCCTGGGAAGGAGGCAGAACTTTACATAAACCGGGGATAAGCTCCTGACCCTCTTCTAGGCAGCTCCTCTGGAAGGCACTTGCTAAACAATTCAGAATGTCTTCCTATTTTCCCATTTCCTCATTTATCAAGGTGTGGCGATGTGAGCACACTGACCCACAGGGATTGGAATGAGAAGTCGGGTAAACCTCACCGCAGGGTGCTTTTCCTGAAGTGCTCCTTTATAGTCTTCTAGGCCAGTGGTCGGCAAACTGCGGCCCCTTGAGTGTGGCTCTTCCACAAAATACCACGTGCAGGCGCGCACGTATAGTGCGATTGAAACTTCGTGGCCACACTCAAGGGGCCAAAGATCCACATGTGGCTCTCGAGCCGCAGTTTGCTGACCACGGCTCTAGGCAGACCCTTCTGATGGCAGATCCCGTTTCTCCAAGAGGTCAACAGAGGTGACTTGAAACACAAAAGGTTTACTCTACTGACTTTATCTTTGGGGTCCTATGTGAGGGGGAGTTAATTTAGAGTACCTGATACTAACTTTACAGTACCACGGATATAGCAAATTTAAATGCCATTATGTTGGCCTACATTGCAGAAAATGACTAGTTATCCCCAAAATTTGCATTCACCCTTTCATGGTGTCTGCTGTGCCTGGATAGCAACTGCCTAGACAAGGGCAATGCTTTACAACCATCCTCACTGCACGCAGGGCTGGCCATTTGGCCAGTTCTTGCCAATGAAATGTCAGTGCAGGGCTTTCGGAGGCATATGGGGCATCTCTACCATCTCTTTCTATTTTCCAGAAAGGTCCTGGGAGAAGATAGAGCCCCATTATGGAAAGAACTTGGTTTTCTGAATTTCTGAATGACTACCTCTCCTTGGAGTCACAGAATAGGAATTACTTAAGACCCATGCTCTCCATCAAGCAGAAACGCCAACAATGAACTGTTATATGAAAAATAAATAGAATTCTATTGTATGAAATCAATGACATTGTGCTGTTGCTTGTTACAGAAGTTAGTATTATCTTTACAATACATTCTCACACATACAATCTGTGTTGCAGGATTTACATTAAAGTTAGGGGAATAATGACTATACATGTAGACATCAGGAGTGTTTCTCCTATTTATGATTCATCTTTATTAACCAATTTTTATACCATAAAGATGGCCTCAAAGTTGCTTGGGACCTATTTGGTTATTCTAGATATAGAGTTAGAGAATAATCTTAACAATAAATCTCGAGTGCTTTATAGCTACTTTATAGCTGTAAGAGAAAAAGAGCTGGTGTTATGAAACCCTGGGGCATTATGACTTTCCATCAATCTTGAACTATTTCTCTTTTACAAGGAAAATGCAGAAAGGAAAAAAAATCCCTTTTCTTCCATTGCTATAACTGGATCAAAGTATATACAGAATCTATAGTGTATGGCTCTAATGAAGTTACCCTTGAAAGAACAGGAATGGGTGATAACAATTATTATTGCAAATCAATTTTAAGATATTCCTTTTTCCTCTGCTTTGATAACAAGGCAGAGCTTTCTTCTGCTTCTATCTGCCATCAACTAACTATCTCACGGCATACAGAGTGGGCAGGTGTTTTACAAATAAATAAAACAATAATTAATAAATAATAATACAAGAATAAACTCGTGTTTTGCGTACTCACAACTGTAAACCTATTTTTTTTCTCACCCCTGTATAACCCTGGGTTTGCTTCCAAAAACTTGGGTGATTTCTTCCAATCACCCAATCTAGGGGAATAAAACCCTTCTGATAGATCACAGGCATTCTTACTTATACATAGAATGATGGCTTTAGGGAAAGCTACTGGTGACAGAAAGTCTACTAGGTCTACCAAGTCTATTCTGGTTCTCAGTTGGCCTTGCCAGCCAGAGAGCCATCTTAATCCAAAATTGTGGAACGTATCTCAACAGTTGCAGTACTGAACTACATAGCAAATGCCACTAATTAGAGCCCTAACTGGGTGGCTCAGTTGGTTTGAGCGTGGTCGCATATGCCAAAAGGCAGGTTCTATTCCTGGTCAGGGCACATGCCTGAGGGCAGGCTCGATCTCCATTCGGGGTGTATATGAGAGGCAACAATCAATGTTTCTCTCTCACGGTATCTCTCTAAAATCAATAAAAACATATCCTTGGGTGAAGAAAAAAATAAATTACAAAAAAATGCCACTAATTCATGGCTCATTCTCTACATTTTCTCACTTTTTTGCCTTCTATCCCTCATACATTCATTGATTTATTGATTCATTTTTTAAATGATATCTTTTTAATATCAGAGAGGAAGGTTGAGGGAGAAAGAGATAGATACATCAATGATGAGAGAGTATCATTGATTAGATGTCTCCTGCATGTCCCTCACTGGGGATCGAGCCCACAACCAGGGCATGTGTCCTTGACTGGAATCAAACCCAGGACCCTTCAGTCTGCAGGCCACTGCTCTATCCATTGAGTGAAACTGGCTAGGGTATTCATTCATTATTTAAAATTCATTGAGTGCCCTTCTATATCCCGGTGCTGTGACTAATGTTAGGCAGGGAGACGTGAATGAGAAACAGCCCTGGTTTCATGGATTCCCCAGACCAATAGGAGAATGTGAAACACAAAACAATAATTTGATATGCTGACATAAGTACTAAGGTAAAGTTATAAGCAACGTACAACAGTAGCGCCAAGGAGGACAGGACTACCTCTCCTTGGAGTCACAGAATAGGCATTACCTAAGACCAGAAGCACTGGCCATTATTACACTCCAGTTAATCTGCTCCTTAAGTTAAGGTGCCTGCCACTTAACTTAATCAGGGACCTATCCATGCCATTCTGCCTTGCTCTCTGCAGCACATCTACTTATATTCCAAAATAACTGAAAAGGAAAAATATAAGAACTCTGAATTGTTTTTTTGAAAAACAGGATGATTTTGTCTAATTGTATACTAACTAGGATAAAACACTGTAAAGGTTGGAAATATCTTTTGATATAGCAGAGTTCAGTGACCTAGCAATAATGAAAAACCTTATTACATGCCTAATTTTAATAGTTCTATATAAGATCCCAGGCAGAAAACTTACCTGTCTAAGACATTAACTTAGTTTGAGTTTGTTAGCTGGCATACATTAAGTGTAAAAATTACAGGGGGTTTCCTTATCGTTTTTGGATTGATGTGTGCTGGGACTGACCAGCAGACACTGAGCAATGGATGAATGATTACTCTGACACACGTTTCTGTGAAAGAGAGGGCTAAGGGACTGCCTGGCTAAAGGAACCAGACAGCCCTGTTCACCTGCCTCCTTAGGCTTTTATTGTAGACAGCCCTGTTCACCTGCCTCCTTAGGCTTTTATTGTAGCAACCTTTAGATACTCTCAGCAGGGTAAAAAATTATTATTTTAGTTGAACTAAAATTAACCTTTAGATACTCTCAGCAGGGTAAGTATCCTTGAGAAAATACATATATCTGTAGTGTCTTTAAAACAAGGATGTTTTGAAGTCTAAACATAAAGATTCCAGTAAAACACCTGGGGGCTCAGACATGTTTGGAAAAGTCAAGACAGGGTCTGCCGCCTTTGGCAAGGTTCCCCTAGAGGCCTCTGACCTTTCAGAGAATCCTCCTTATAGACTTTCCAACCAACTAAATCCCGTGCTTCACCACAGATGTGCCCTAGGATCTAATGCATGTTGATATTATTTAGCTTGCTGATAAACTATTTGAGCTGAAGACCTATCATAAATCATCCAACACTAATATTTGGATTTATAAACCCCCATTCCTTTCTGAATCTACACAGGTCTAACTGTCCTTGAAAAGGCCATTAAATTAAATTCAAGCAGCAGTTCAAGTAAATTTGAATTTGGATATCTTTTCGTCCCTACCTTATAGACCCCTTAATCTCAGTGGTCATATATAATGCAACAGGAGTCTAAACTGCTGTGGAATTATTTCCGTGGAGAAGAGAAATTGATGCACAGGAGAAAAGACAGTCTGTGCTTGAAACGTGCCCAGCACAGTGATGATGCACACTGTCTTCCCTCTTCATCCAGGAGCATGTGGAACAGAGGAATAAACTCAAATGCCAGTTGGCTCTGGAGTTTTTGTTATATAACGTGTAAGGGAAAGAAAGGCTATCAAAGAAAAATTATGCTAAACATTGAGATGAATAATGTATGATACAGTGAGCATATTCAAAAGCAGTTGATCCATCAAAAGGCGGACACATGTATTCCACAAGAATACATGTGGGTTTAATGACAGAAATATAATGATATCTTTGAGAAAGGGCTTTTGCATTAAAATAATAATTGAATAACAATCCAGAGATGTAATGTATGTATAAAAGGAAAAGTCTTCTGCTTTAAAACAAATATGTAATATCTAACCATCAAAATGTATATTTTTCAAATAAATCAAAAGTTAATTTTTTCTTATTAGTCTGCCTTTAAACCAAGTGCTCTGTCTCTAAGAATATGATCTATCTCACCAATTAGTGAATTATCCTATGCTTCTATCTCAAAGAAACACAGTAAGTGCATTGTCCTTTACTAACAGTTCCTATATCTTGATCATTTCACTAATATAAATGGATGAACCAATTAACAATAGGGAGATGAATCTTATATAGATACAGCTTGTGTTGTGGAGTTACAGTAATCAAGAGATCGGTGCAGACACTAGAATAGACAGCGTAGCCTATAGGTAGCCCCAAAAGTGGCCCATGCATGTATGTAACTTTGATATAGGAACACAATGGCATTGTGGATCAGTGGGAAAAAAGAGTTATTATTTAATAGATAAAGCTTGAAAAGATGGTTATTTATAAAAATAAATATGAAAATAGACCTTCCCTCAATACATACCATGCACAAAGATAAACTCCAGATAAATAAAAGCCAAAACTAAAACTTTAAATTTTTAATAACTAAATATATTAAAGACCTTGGGTTAGATAAAGATTGCTTTAAAAAGCCTCAATAGCTAACAATAAACATTGAAACAAAAATTAAACACTTGAAATTTAAAAATCTGTTAATCAAATGATACCTTTGTAAAGTGAGAAATAAGTTATGAACTAGACAAAGATGTTCACAAAACACACATCTGACAAAAGCGTAGTATCAAGAAAAAAGAATTGCTATAAAGCAATAAGACAAGAAAAATTACCCAATTTAAAAATGAGCAAAAGATACAAATAAGTATTTTACTTAAGAAATACATGTGGCCAAAACCAAAGCCACTACAAATAAGCAAAATGTAAGGATGATCATTCTCTTTTTTGATCAGGGGAAGACAAATAAAGACCACAATGTGATAACATCTTATACCGATCTTACTAATAGTAAGAAGTCTGCAACCAAAAAAACCTCTTAAGCTGAGTTTTTATACTAGGGGATATGTGCAGAAATCTGCTTATAATAAGCAATAAACTGTTTAGCATCATAGGTCTCAATTGCTCCTTCAAATAAAATGCTCCTGCTTTCTCCTAATTGAAGAGTATTTTTTCTTCAGATAAATGCTAGAATGCAGAATGGGGGAATTAGAAGGGTGGGTTGCTTTGCTTTATTCTGTTTTGCCAGTAATGTCATTAATTGCAGCACATTTCTTACATTTCTTAGAAGATGGAGGGAATACTGGGTTGGGAGGTGCTGGTGATTTGGAATAAGGCAGCCAGGGGAACTTGGCCTTTATAGCCTTCCCTCTTGACTTTAAATCAAGAGGGGGATTTGTCCACAGAATTACAATGGAAAATGCTGGCATCGTTTTCCCATTTCTTATTGCTCATCTAAGGAAACAACTCAAAATCTACTCAGCCTTCATTTCTCTATGAGACAATCTCCTAGAACTGGTGAGAGTGGGTGTGGGAGGGGACCTCCCCTCACCCCCACCCCCACCCCCCATTTCTGAAATGTCTGAATCTCTCTCCCTTTCAATCATGTGCTCAAGAATATCAACAGGGAAAGGTTTCCACGTCAGCTCTACATTTTGGTCACATCCCCTCAGTACTCAGATATTTTTGCTACTTCCACAACAGAGAAATTCTAAATTCACGATGCACACATCATTTAAAATTTCTCCGATCCCTGTTGTGTTATTTAAACTTTTCCTACATATCAATTAGTTTGAAATAATAAGTCTTTAGGCTATCCATTAATTGCTGCACTGTAGACATGATCTGTATTTAAAATTATGCCACGAAAATTAAGCTGCAGCACGAAGGAGTCTTGGCTAACAGTGAAGGCTTCTTAGCCCTTCAGAGAAGCGAGAGGAGAGAATGGGGACAGGAATCCACAGGAGGCTCCTGCCCAAGTTTGTCATCCCCTAGCCTGGGATGCAAAAACAGACTGCTCCGGCTGTAGGCTCTTCTTCCTGGCTTTTCCGTTTTCATTTTGAATTCTTACTGTATTTGGTCATGCCGAGGCAGAAGAAAACGGTTGTCAGCCAAATGTCCTTTTCTAGTAGAAATTTATTATAAATAGTCTAAAGGCAACTCAGCTTCATAATGAATTTCCCTGCTCCTCCTCCCCCTGCAAAAACAACACATCTCTGTCATCTTGCTTAACTTTGTGGGAGTGGAATGGGGATGGCGAGGGAGGGGGCCAGAGGAGAGGTGCCACAGCTACCAGTCTTACTTACCACCAGTGCCTTGATTTTAGTGAACACTGGTTTTATCAGAAGGAATTTTACTTGGAAGGAAGACGAGGTGCAATGACGCCCAGTTGCTTGCTCAGAACCCTAGGGTTTGGGGGTTTGTAAGCGTCCCTCCTTCCCTAATCAAAGCTCTGGGCTGTGCTGAAAAATGCCCTCTGAGATCGGTCTGACCCAGTGCCAGCGTATTAAGGTAAGGTAGTCATTTCAGAAATTGAGGACCATGGAATTGATTTTTAAAATCTGGAAAGAGAAAGACAGGTAAAAAGTTGTAAAGTGACTTAAGGGTGACATTTTTCATGCCCTCTCCACCCAAGAACGTTTAAGTTTATGGATGTTTATTTTGCCTCTGTGTGCTCTTCCCCTTTTCTGTCTGGCTTCTTGTTTTTGCCTCAGGATGATTAATCATGTTGACTCAGGTCTGGAAAAGCCAAGTATTGTGGAGTCGTAATTGCCCTCTAGTGGTGGAACGGTGAATTAATGTACTAGACTCAGGAGTAAATGTTTAGAGCTCGTGGGGGAGCATTTTCTTTGTAGAATAAATGCTTTGGCCAGAACGCACACAATCACACAAAACATCTCAGCACAGGAGGTTATTGAAGGGGCAGAAAGCATCCCATTCTGAGTTTCATTGTTACAGGGGCCCTCAAACTTTTTAAACAGGGGGCCAGTTCACTGTCCCTCAGACCGTTGGAGGGCCGGACTATAGTTTAAAAAAAAAATATGAACAAATTCCTATGCACACTGCACATATCTTATTTTGAAGTAAAAAAAATAAAACGGGAACAAATACAATATTTGTATTTGCATGTGGCCCACGGGTCGTAGTTTAAGGACCCCTGGTTTAAGAGATTCTCATAGAAGTAAGAGAATCTTTCTAGGGAAATGTTTTCTTTTTTTCAATTACATTGAATTTATACTTTAGAGGTTGTTATCGTTAAATCTTTACATTTTTCTTTGTGGTACAATAGGTCCCCCTTATTTATGGTTTTGCTTCAGCCATTTCAGTTACCTACAGTCAACCACAGCCTGAAAACATTAAATGGCAAAAGATAGAAATAAACAATTTCTAAGTTTTAAATTGCATGCCCTTCTGAGTAGCATGGTGAAATCTCCAACTGTTCCACTCCATCACATCCAGGACATAAGCCGTCCCTTTGCCCAGTGTCTTCATGCTGTATGCACTCCCGTTAGTCACTTAGTCACCCTCTAGGTGATCAGAGAGAGAAAAATAAACCACATTCATCTGACTTTATTATAGCACTAGAAGCCCGGTGCATGAATTCATGCAAGGGTGGGGTCCGGCCGGCCAGCCCTGATTGGGGCATGGGGGGCCAATTGAGGGTGGGGTTGGTGGGGGGAGGGGTCCCAGGCAGTTGGTGGGCTGCCCCCCCACCCCTGGTCGAACTACAGTAGAACTCCCGGTTGAGGGGACAATTTGCATATTACCCTTTTATTATATAGAATATTGTTATAATTGTTCTATTTTATTTTAGTAATTATTGTTAATCTCTTACTGTGCCTAACTTACAAGTTAAACTTTGTCATAGGTCTGTATGTATATGAAGAAACATAGTATATTTAGGGTTCGGTACTATCTGCAGCTTCAGGCATCCACTGGGGGACTGGGATGTATTCTCTACAGAAGTGTTCATAGCAGCACTCCTTATGCTAGTTAAAAGCTGGGGGGGAAACCAAGTATCCATCAACAGTGGAAAGGGTAAATAAATGGTGATGTATTCAAATACTATATATCAGGGAAAAATAACAACCATGGCTACATGCAACAAATAAATGAAGCCAGATGCAGAAGATGGCAGACTGTGTGACTTCATTAATATAAAGTTCAAGAACGTCTAGAGAAACTGATATCTAGACTGAAGTCAGAATGGTAGTTAAAGATGGAGGTGGTACTAATTGCACTGGAGCACGAGGGAAGCCTCTTGGGTGCTAATAATGTTTTGTATCTTGATGTAGGTGGCAATTATAAGGCTTGAAAAAATTGTCAAGCTCTGCCCTTATGACTTGGGCATTTAATTTTTTCTGAGGCTTTCACCAATAGACTAATAACCTACTTTATTTCTTATATACCTATCACTCCTTTGCTAAATGCTCTTTTTTTTTCTGGAATAAGCCACTTTTCAGAAACTTCGATATGTGTATATGTTTCCATTTTGCCTTTAAATTCATGCCAGTGGTAGAAGTTATTAGGGATATTTCCACTCACTAGCTGGGTGAAGCTCCCCTGCCTCCCTGGCCCTAGTCTCTCCACTGGCCATATGGACTGGATGGTGCACTATAAATGATACCATATAATTTCTGGCCACCACCCAGGGCAGTGACAAAATCAGAGTTCACTTCCAGAATACGTGGGGGCCGTCCAGGGGCTGTTTGGATGTGATGCTGCTGTACCAAGGTTCCATTGCCTGTAGTATGTAGTACCTGGCAGGTAAAAAAGGCTGGTTCCTAGTATTAAAAAAACAATAAACGCCAGATAGAGGGGAAAGAGTGGAGGAAATCAGAGAGCAAAACATGCTTTTGGAGGTTTGTGGTGACCTCTGGAACGTTCCAATCTTAGGATGTAAATGTGACCTTTCTCACAATTAATCAATCAACCCCAGAAAAAGCAAGTGCCTCTTAGTCTGGGACTGACCCTCTGCTGATAGGATTTCAGAGAACAAGGGAAAGGAGAAGAGTGTCATTTCCCAGAACCACGGGTCCATCCCGAGGACACAGAATCACCAGGACACAGCCAGTGGGTCCTGCGTGTGTTAGGATCTCCCAGGGCCCTGATGTCAGTTCCAGAGCAAGGAGGACAAGGTAACTGAAGAAAGTGGGTAGAGAGCTATTCTCACTGGGGCAGGGGTCGGGGGGGAGACCTGAAGGGCAGCCTTAGACTCTCCCTTGGTGAGAGAGAATGGGGCTTCCTTGCCTCTGTTTTGGAGTTTGGCTCTGTTGTTGATGGAGAGGAACACTGAAAGGGAAGACTTTCTTAAGTTCTAAAATTAGGTTTTAGAAAAATAATCAACCTTTCTTTTGGGGAGATCTAACATGAAGGTAGTCACCAATGTCAGTAGCTACAGTGCAGAAATGACACTTAGTTATCTCAGATGTGGCTGAAATGATGGATTAATTAAGAGGCAGAGAAGAAACACAAAATAAAGGAGATGGAAGCATAGAGATGGATGGTGGCTTCTGATGGATAGCAGCAGCGTGGTGGCCGTGGCAGGCATCACTAACCAATCATTGCAGCCTTTCGGGGCAGCCTAGATAAGCCATAGGAGCCTCTGTACCCTGTGGACCATCTGCCTCAGAATCAGCAGGGGAGACTGTGAGTGAGACTCTCAGGCCATCCCAGACCTCCTCTGAGAACATTCTTAGGTCCGGGCAAAGGGGCCCATTCCTTGGGCCATCATGGCCTCTTTGGGCAGCCCTCCTTCACCCATGCAGTCCTCACGGGCAAGCTCATCTGAAAACATGGCCTCCCCAATGCCAGGGTACCCAGGTTGGGTTTCATAAAAAATACATTGGGTCTTTGTCTCTGGTTCTTGGCAAAGAGCTCTCCAAACCCTTGGACTTTCCTTAGAGATAGGAGTGTTCTGTGTTATCTACACTAATAAAAGAGAAACATGGTAATTAGCGTACGACCGCTACCCTTTTCATTGGCTAATCAGTGAGTATATGCAAATTAACTGTCAGCCAAGATGGCGGCCGGCAGCCAGGCAGCTGGAAGTGAACATGAGGCTTGCTTGCTCCAGTGACTGCAGACTCCAACGTTCCCCCACCTCACTAGCCGGCCTCTGAGCTACAACTCTAAGAAACTATGTATTATGTTGCAAATAAGAAGATAAACAAAACACCAGAAACCGCTTTCATTCAGCCGGGCTTTAGCAACATTGTATCGATGTTTTCAGCAGCGAGGCCTCAGAGCTAAAGCTGGCCCAGAATAAAAAAAAAAAAAGAAAACAAGGAGCAGTTGGAAGCTTCAGTCACTCGCTTCCGGAAAACAGCCTTCAGCCCCTCACCCAGACTGGCCAGGCACCCCAGTGGGGACCCCCACCCTGATCCAGGACACCCTTCAGGGCAAACCAGCTGGCCCCCACCCATGTACCAGGCCTCTATTCTATATAGTAAAAGGGTAATATGCCTCCCGGCACCGGGATCAGCGGAGCAGTGAGGCTGCCGGCACCGAGATCAGCGTGACAGGGGGCAGCGCCCAAACCCCCTGATCGCCCTGCGGCTCTGTGTATGACAGGGGTCCGGGCCACAACCTCCCTATCCGCCCTGCTCTGTTCATGACAGGGGAAGGCGCCCAACCCCCTGATCAGCCCTGCTCTGTGTGTGACAGGGGGGAGCTCCTCAACCCCCTGATTGACCCTGCTCTGTGTGTGACAGGGTACAGAGCCCCAACCCCCCTGATGGGCCCTGCTCTGTGTGTGACAGGGGGCAGCGCCCCAACCTCCTGATGGGCCCTGCTCTGTGCGTGACAGGGGGTGGCGCCGCAACCTCCCCATCGACCCTGCCTTGAGTGTGACAGGGGGCGGTGCCCCAACCCCCCAATCAGCCCTACCCTCAGCGTGACTGAGGGTGGCATCGCAACCTCCCTATCCACCCTGCTCTGTGCATGACGGGGCGGCGCCCCAACTCCCCAATTGGCCCTGCTCTGAGCCTGACCAGGGGCTGCACTTAGGGATTGGGCCTGCCCTCTGCCACCCGGGAGCAGGCCTAAGCTAGCAGGTTGTTATCTCCCGAGGGGTCCCAGACTGCGAGAAGGCACAGGCCAGGCTGGGGGACCCTCCTCCCCCTCCCCCCGAGTGCACAAATTTTTGTGCACCGGGCCTCTAGTTTATAATAAATCCCTTTCATCACATCTGAGTCTATGCTACTAAGGTGACTATGGTAGGGCCCCTCCAGGGATGGAGGGTGTAATTGGAGAGTTACAAACACTCTTGAACAATAGTGGTCAATGTTTTTGTGTTGAATACATCTTGCTGAGAGGGTGGCCCACCCCAACGCCAGGGACAGAAGCTCTGGCATTCAGGACCCTCCAGGCCTCGGCCTACTTACCTCTTCAACCACTGTTCATTTTTATCCTTTATAATAAACCGGTAAACTTAGATGCCTTCCTAAGCCCTGTGAGCCATTCTAGAGAATTCTCTAACCTGAAGAGGGGGTTGTGGGAACCCCCAATTTATAGGGGCTGGTTAGAAGTATGGGTGGCCTGATACTTTCAGCTAGCATCTCAAGTGGGGGCAGAATTGTGGGACTGAACCTTAAAGCTGTAGCTCTGTGCTAACTATGGGTAATGTCAGAATTGAATTGACTTGAGTTGTATGACACCCAACTGGTCTCAAAAAATTGATCGGTGTCAGAAAACACCCCACTGGGATACCAGAATTCCCTTCCCAACTGGCCTCATGCCCCCTTTCCCATCCTCAAAGTTTCTCTTAGTCAGTCCCCCTAAGAGCAGACCTTGCAGTCATTTTTCATACACTTAACAGTAAATCTAAGGGATCACCAACGGGTGGACATTTGAAGAAGAGTAAGTACAGGTCTAGGTATGTGCGCCAGAAGATCCTTTGTGTTACAAGACAGAATAGGGAAGGGGTGGAGGGAGGAAGAGAAGGGGGAAGGCTAGGAGCTGGCAGGTTTCTTTTTGCCTCTCAGGTCCTATAAATATTAGGATGTGGGTGGTCCTGACCTTTCCTGAATCAGAATCTCTGAGGATGGTCCCTGAGAATCTGTAACTGTAATATGCATGCAGATCATCTGGGGGTCCTATCAAAATGCAGGTGCTCATTCAGTAGGTCTGAGTGGATTTGTAACAAATGCATCTCTATAGTCCGACTTTACAGCAGCTCGGACTGGGGTGGTCACAAAATTGATTTAAACAGCAATTCTCCACCTTGGCTGAACATTGGAATCACCTGGGAGCTTTTAAAACGCCCAAGCTTAGCCCTGGCCAGGTGGCTCAGTTGGTTGGAGTGTCATCCCATGTACCATAAGATGCTGGATTCGATTTCCAGTCAGGGCACATACCTATGTTTTGAGTTTGATGCCGGGTCGGGGTTTGTACTGGAGGCAACTGATCAATGTTGCCCTCTCACGTCGATGTTTTGCTCTCCCCTCCTCTCTCTCTAAAAGTCAATAACATATCCGCAGGTGATGATTAAAAATAAAATACCAAGCCTCACTCCAAACCAATGATATGAAGATTTTGGGGGGTGAGACCCAGGAATCAGTATTGCTCAAAACTCCCAGGTGATACCAATATTTAGCCGAGGACGAGCCCTGGCCTGATGGGATTAGGAAGGCAGATGAACACGTGGAAAGCTCGTGGGCAAGGAGTCAGAGTGATGGAACTGGGGCTTGGCAGAGGGTACATCATGGCCTTCCCAAAGTGGCCGCCTCTCCTCCCCAGCTGACTGCTGCTCTGTACGGAAGAAGGCCCGCTCCGTCCAGCTCTTCCGTTTTCAAGGGAAGCGTCAGGTGCTTATATGACATTTCTCACATTGTCAAGGTCAGTAGCTAATTCCACACCGCGTGGATCAACACTGTGATAGGAGCGAGGGGAAACCACTGTCACGATTTGGTGTTGGGGCTATCGCTTGGCTTCTGAGTTGGAATCTTCCTGCTCAGTGTGGTCCTCGGACCAACAGTGTCAGCATCGCCTGGGAGCTGCTGTAAAGTCGGACTATAGAGATGCATTTGTTACAAATCCACCCAGACCTACGGAATTAGCACCTGCATTTTAATAGGATCCCCAGAAGATTTGCATGCGTATTAAAGCTTCAGCATCACTGATTAGCAAGTGGTGCCAGTACGGTGCTAACAAAACCCCAACCACAGGTGTGATTCCTTTGTGTGCGACCAGATTCACTGAGCTGCCTGATGATGGAGTTCCATACCTCTGACGTGTGTCTTCAGTAAGCGCCTCTCCTGATGGCAGTGGTTCTCAACTTTGGCTGCACATTAGAATCACCTGGGAATCTTTTTAAAATCCTGATTTCTGGGCCTCATCCTCCGGAAATTCTGTTTCTTTGTTACTAATGTTGTGGCCCCACCCCATAACAAAGACACAGAATTTCCGGAGGATGAGGCCCAGAAATCAGGATTTTAAAAAGATTCCCAGGTGATTCTAATGTGCAGCCAAGGTTGAGAACCACTGCCTTATGGAGACTTGGCATCCAAGTGCACCGATCTCTCCGTTATGTCGGTCCTTTTCTCCTGCCTTTTTGAAAGGTGAAAGAGTAGAGAAGCTCTTTTTCTCTTTTTTTAAGTTAATATTTCATTGTCCTTCTGTCTCCACAATGTCCATTGAGGCCCTTAGAAAGGTTCATTTTAAATGTCACGTCCCCTGCTCTCAACATGTTCACAGATGTGCTTTCCCTCAGCACTTGTTATCCTGCTTATGCTCTTATCCTTATAATTCAACTTCTTAACTGATGAAAAGCAGGCTTTCTCTGTCCTAATGGGAAGAGAATTGAGTTGGATGAAAGTTTAGCAAATTACATCTTCAAAGTAAACTTCTTTTTATCTGGGCAACAAATGCAATTAAGTTTATTAGAGAACAATCAGTCTTGCGGGAGGGGGGCAGGGTGGGGTATCAGTTTTATTAATCATTTTAGACCAGTGGTTCTCAACCTCCTGGCCCTTTAAATACAGTTCCTCATGTTGTGACCCAACCATAAAATTATTTTCGTTGCTACTTCATAACTGTAATGTTGCTACTGTTATGAATCGTAATATAAATATCTGATATGCAGGATGGTCTTAGGCGACCCCTGTGAAAGGGTCATTGGACCGCCAAAGGGGTCGCGACCCACAGGTTGAGAACCACTGTAAAACCAAACTTTAAGCCTTCTGGATTTTCTCTATTATTGCCTATTTTCGCTTTTATAATTTCTGTCCTCATTTTTAGTATTTGCTAGCTTCTACTTTCTTTAGGTCTAATATGCTGTTTCCATTCTAGTTTCTTGAGATGGAAGCTTAGAGCGAAGCTTAGAAAGATGAGTGTCATCCTTTCTTCTTTTCTAATATATACATTCAGAGCTACGCGCTTCCCTCCAAATACCACAAAGCTTCTACATGGTTTAGTGTGTTGCATGTTCAGTTCAAAACATGTTCTTGTTTTAATTTTGATTTCTTCGTTGACCCCTGGGTTATTTATAAGTGTGTTGAGTATTTTCTAAATATCTGAGGATTTCCTAGTTATCTTTCTGTTATCAATTTCTAGCTTAATTCTGCCATGGTCAAAGAATATACTGCACATAATTTCAATAATTTGAGGTTTCCAATGTATGCTTAAAATGATATGAATTGTACTGTTTTTGGTTGTAATGTATTAGATCATGTTGGCCACTGTGCTACTCAAATCCTGAATATCCTCATTGATTCCCTCCCTCCCCCCACTTGCTCTTTTACTAACAGAGAAGGATGTGTTAAAATCTCCATCTATATTTATGGATCTGTGCAATTCTCACTGCAATCATCAACCAAGAAAAACCTAGTGGAGTTGTTTTAATATCATATAAAGTAGCTTTAATCAGCCCTGTACCATAGAACATTCTGAAGTAAGGGAAATGTTCTTTGTGCTATCCTGTAGGGTAGCCACCAGTAGCCAAGTGGCTATTGAACAGTTGAAATGTTATTAGTGCAAGTAAGAAATGGAATTCTTAAATGTGTTAATCTTTAATTAATTTAAATTTAAATAGGCCCACATGGCTAGTGGCTACTGTATCAAACAACATTATTTTAAGTCAGGAAAAAGTAAAAGGGGGCATTTTATATGAATAAAAGGGTCAATTTAATAGTGAACCATAACAGTCCTATATAATAAAAGGCTAATAAGCAAATCGACCAAACAGCAGAACGACAGGTTACTACGATGTTCACTGACCACCAGGGGGCAGATGCTCAATGCAGGAGATGCTCCCTGATGGTCAGTGCGCTCCCATAGGGAGAGTACCGCTCAGCCAGAAGCCGGGCTCATGGCTGGCAAGCTCAGCGGTGGTGGCGGGAGCCCCTCCCGCCTCCACGGCAGTCAGACATCCCCCAAGAGCTCCTGGACTGAGAGAGGGCACAGGCTGGGCTGAGGGATACCGCACCCCCCACTCCCTGAGTGCATGAATTTCGTGCACCAGGCCTTTAGTGCTGAATAGATGTGCACCCAACAATTATACCTTCAAACTACATAAAGCAAAAATTAAAAGATCTAACATGCTTAGACACATTCAGAGAAATAATGATTCCAACATGGGCACTTTCAGGATCTTTCCTGCCTCCAAAATTCCAGAAGTCTCTAGTCACCAAAAGACCTCATGAAAAAGGAGCTCTAGTGTCCTAAGCCTGTGGCCTCCAAGGAAGCGTGTGTATGCTGGGAGGATAGCTAGAGAATGGCCCACTGCAATATGGGGAATGAGTACTAGCACTTGCACTTGCAAGGACATTTCGCTTTATGTATATCTATCGTAAAGCCTGCCACTGGTGCCACATTTGTTTTTGTCAGATGGTTATGAGCGCCACATAGTGCTAATGGCCTTCTGAGGGAAGAGGGGGGTGCACACCTTTCAGGGTTGGACAGAACTGCCCTTGCTTATACATTCACTTTCAGCTCTGAGCAACACGTTCAGTTCACAAAGGTTAAACAGATTTACAGGCTAAGTTACCTATTTTACCCAACCAAACACTCACGGAATGGATTAAACGCATTTTACCTGAAATGTAGCTAGTGTAACTAAGAAACTGAAAGAGAGATGGACCATATTAGCAATTACGTGAGTGGTAAAAAAAAAAAAAGAAAGAAACTGAGGGAGTTGACATTTTCCATGCAATCATCAACCCAAAGTAAATTCATATTTCAAAGTGCCTCCTTAATAATATTTTAAAACCGATTCTCCAGTGACACCTGTAAAAACAATCAGGTATCACTGGAGAATCAGTTTAAAAAATATTATTAATGCACTTTGCAATATGGAATTACTTCTTCCATTGCTTGCACAAACCTTGCCTTAAGTGTATAACATTAATAAAAGGGCAAAGCTAACGTGATTAGCAGACACTTAAAAATTAAGCACCCATCATAAAGTGAATAGGAGGAAAGGACTGAATGAAAGGGGTAAAATGATGTAATAACCACAACAAAAGATGCACTTCTTCTATTTCAATCTTCAATTCTATGTGAGGATTCTCCCCTCCACTCCCAGCAATGAGTCATGAAAACCAAGTATTGAAAAATAACTAAACTTGGAATCAAAGAGCCAGCACTTTAAATTTCTGAATCAAAGTGTTAAACCACAGGTGCTTTCCCTTTGAAAGCAAATAGGTATTTTGGATCATTAATAAATAAAATAAAATAAAATAAATTTCATCTTAATCTCATCCTTTTTCATTGTTATTTCATTATAATTTAAAATATATTTATATATTAAACATACATTCATTTATAATGAGTGTATAAATGAATGAATGAATGAATAAATAAATAAATAAGTAAGCCTAAGTTGGGAGTGAGTACTCAGTTTTTAGGGGCATGAAATAAAAACAAAACAACAACAACAACAACAAAACGTTTGTATGACATTGCCCTAAACTACTGGCCTGATAGTTAATTTTATTCCAGCAGGAAAGGAAAAAGCCAATGTCTAATTTTCAAAAAATAAAATTTTTCCAAAGTGGGTCTTAGAGTGGAAATCTGTATTTTTATAGTGTAAATGTGTCTCAACGTTTCTGTCTGGATGATGCTATCAGGTCAGGATTTCTTCACAACTTGGCAAAGCACAAAAGGGTGAAGTACTGCCATTCTCCAAGTTCAAACACTCATGGTTTCATTTCAGTACATTTTGCGTGTTTTCTGATAGTTTAAAACTCAATGTGCAAGATAAAATCAATTAAAGAATATATATTGAGAATGTCTAATTCTTTTATTTCATATTTTAGTCTGTTGTTATATTGAAATAATTTTACTGTCGATCCATAATTACACCTGTTAAGTAATGAATCCACAGAATCTCTTTAGTGCAATGTGAAGTAATACGGAACACTTCAGTAGAAGACTTTGCATTGCCACAGAGCACTTTGTGTGGTTCAGAACCACACTTCCAAATACATTGCCAGACTAGACCTACAAATATTCAGCCAGAGTCATTAGCAAGAACCGACAACAAATAGCTCTGAGGTTTATTTGATACAAGGAAAACAAAAAACACCAAAATTGATCCTAATACGAAAAATATCATCATCTGCTTTCTATGTAAGCATTTTTACTGATTGTTTGTTTGTTCCTGGGCCTGAGCAGCTGGTTTTGCCTGACCATTCCCTCCTGGCTCTCAGAATGTTGTAAAGCGTGATATTTGCAGTGGTCATATTTCATTCTATTTTACACTGATGGCATCATTTCCTTGCTTTATTTCAATTTTATTACAGTTTGCAACAGTGGTCACATGAGCCAAGATGCTTTGAAAACAGAGGGTATTAATTCTAACTAGGATACAGGTTGGACAATGCTAATGTCTAATTTACATTCACTCCATTATTACTCCAGAACAGACCCCATCAAATATCTAACTCTTCGTACAAAGCTAAAGAATCAAGTTAAAACCTCTCCAAACACATTCAAATCCCTATGACTCCAAGATGCTACCACATGCACGAATCACACATTCAAGCACATGAGCTCAGAGTCAGTGGAGAACTTGAACTTGGAAGTACAGAGCCTGATAGCCCCATGCACATGCATACAACCGTCAGAAATCACGGCCTACATGGTTTAGAATTTATTTCCTCTCTTGGCATTTACCCTGGGATTCTGATTTTACTATCAATCAGTACAAGCGTGAGAGCAGAGATGATAAATCAGGAGCTGCATGCACACGTTTACCAATAAACATGCGACACAGCCTCTCCCGGCAAAAGGATTTGTCTTAAGGAAGGAGAGAGCTGGGCAGGCAGGAAAACCCCAGGGTTCAGCTGAACACAGAATTCAGAGAACTGTTCATCTCAACGACTAGGATTGTGCAGATTTCCTTTTAATAAAAATCTGTTTTAGAATGAAAAAGGCAAACACATAAGCCTCATGACTCCCACAAGGGAAAAATAATTTGTCTGTATTTATAACAGTCGTGATAAGTGACCTGTTGGTTAAAATATGGCCCCAGCTAAAGGTAGTTAAGGGGACCATGACAAATGTATTATTTTATAAACGACTCCATAGAATGACATAATAGGCATTACTCACACATTTTAAGGAAACTGCCTTGTGAGATAACACCAAGGAACTTCTGTGTATAGATAGCAATAATAGAAAATGCTGGTAGAAAGTTATTTATTTATTTATTTATTTTTACTTAAAATTTTGGTGGGATGTTATGCCTGCATATAAAATTAAAACTGATTTCAAATTTAAATAGAGAGAGGTCATTATTCAGGACAATGGGTGGCTGAGGTCACTTTATTCTTGATGAGATCCCCTCGGAAAGGGTCTCTACCAAATTAAAAAAGAAAAGGAAATCAACAGAGGGTTACATGTTAAATTTGCTCTTAGAGTATTTGTGGATTTATTGTCTCCCCCTCCCCCCAAAACAGCATACCAGCTGAAGTTGTTGGGAAGTTAGGAAAGCTTAGAACTTTAAAAGAGGGCATCCACATTTTGCTTGGAAATAATTTGATGAAGCCAGTTGGTTCATTTGCAAACTTCCCACCTTCCCTGGGCCTCTTGCGATGTCCTTTCCCACTCAGCCTACAAGGTGCTTTTCCCTGTGTAGCCTTCACAGACCAATCACTCTATTTTTTTTGTTTTTGTTTCAAGGTCCCTTCTACCTATGGTGAATGACGCACAGCCTAGCCCTTATCTCATCTCATTATTTCACTTGGTTATATCACCCTAATGAGATTACCAATGAATTTAAAACAGGGGCCATGTCCTTTCATCTTTAGAAGCTCACACTATTTTTGGATTGGCTGACGAAGGTGCCAGGCTGTGCCTGGGCTCATATAGGAGGAGACCCCCTTAATGCTGCTTCAGTGAAAGTCTGTGAGGCCCTTACAGGCTCCCAGAGCAGCTCTGCAAATGCTGGTGAATTCTCAGGGGTTCTATGAAATTTGACCAAAACACTGGGGAAAATGTGTTTAAAAATAATGCAGAGATCAGCCTTTAATATTTTGGAGTCCAGAGCTCAAAGACTTTTTTTTTTGAAGCATTGAAAAAAAAAAGTCTAATAAAAAAAGAAAGTAGGCTTTAGTCTGCCATAGTCATGGCTGATATCTAGTTCTATTACCTGTGTGTTGTGAGACTAGTCACTTAACTGTTTTGAGCTGTGTTCCTTCATTTGTAAGGGTGTGAGTATGTGTGTGTGTTAACATCTATTTCCCTGGTTTATTGGGAACATAATATTAAACCCAGACACCATTGGATCTGCTGGATCATCTAATCAGTTGGAGGTCTGAATAGAACAAAAGGCTAACCCCTCCTCCAAGTAAGAGAATTCTCCTGCCTAATGCCTTTTGAACTGAAGCATCTTCTTGGTTCTACAACAGCTTCAGGCTCTTGGACTATAACTGGAACACCAGCTCTACAGATTTGGACTTGCCAGCCTCCATAATCACGTGAACCAATTCCTTATAATAAGTTTTTAAAAGATATTTTATATTGGTTCTGTTTCTCTAGAGAACCAACTTTTTAAAAATATATGTCTATTGATATCAGAGATGAAAGGGGAGGGAGAGAGAGATAGGAACATCAATGATGAGAGAGAATCATTGATCAGCTGCCTCTTGCATGCCCCACGCTGGGGATCGAGCCCATAACCCACGCATGAGCCCTGACCAGGAATTGAACCATGACTTCCTGGTTCATAGGTCCATGTTTAACCACTGAGCACACTGGCCAGGCTAGAGAACCTACTTTTTAAGGCCATCTTCTCAGTAAAGCCTTCCCTGACTATCCCTTTAAAAACAGAAATTCCATTCACACCCCTCCCTATTTCTTCAATTTTCTCTGTAGTTTTTGTTTCCATCCAACATACTATATATTTTACTTCTTGCTTGCCTTTAAAAACTTCAAAAAAGCAGGGGTTTTTGTCCATTTTCTTCCCCATTGTATCCCCAGCTCCTAGGATGCTCAAAATATATTTGTTGAATGAATGAGCTTGAGAAGAAAGAAATTCATTAGTTCAAATGTTGCTTTTGATAAAATATGTTCTTTGAGTTCTATAGATTTTACACATAAAATCTCTAAGAAAGGTGGTGGTTGTGGTTTATTCTACTGTTACAGAGAATATTCCAGAAGGATGTGCAGGAGCATGCAAAGCAGAAAAGCAGACATTAGGGAGGGAACCTAATCTATTGTTAGGATATTAGTTTCTTGTGGCTGTTGTAACAAATTATAAATTGTGTGGCTTAAAACAACATTTATGCCCTCACAGTTCTGGAGGTCAGAAGTCTGAAACCAAGGTGTTGGCGGGGCCTTACACCCACCAAAGGCTCTTGAGGAGGACTGGTTCCTTCTCTCTTCCAGCTTCTGGTGGCTGCCAGCATCCTTTGACTTGGGCCTTCACCACTCCAATTTGTGCCTCTGTGGTCACATTGCCTCCTCCTCCCCATCTGTGTCAAATCTCCTTCTTATAAAGACGTGTACCATTGGATTTAGAGTCCATGTGGAAAATTCAGGATGCTCTCCTCATCACAAGTCCTTAACTTAATTACATCTTCAAAGGCCCCTTTTCCAAATAAGGTAATATTCATGGGTTTAGGGAATCTATAATAATAAAAGCATAATATGCAAATCAACTGAAAGACCAAACAGTGGAATGACTGGGGCTGGACACCTTTCCGGATGACTTCCAGACGAACTTGGGCTGTGAAGGCCTACTCTTTCATGAATTTTATGCATCGGGCCTCTAGTTAGAACATGGACATAATTTGGGGGGACCACCACTCAACCCACTATAGTTTTGATAGAAAAATTAAAGTTTGTTATGATTCCACAGTGACAATTCTTGATAGTGTTGTCCAGCTGCTAACGTGGGGTGCTTTTAAGGGGCATGAGCCTTTGTCATCAAGTAACTAATCCTCTTTGGTTTCCCTAAGGACTCAGATTAATTCATGTGGTAAAGTTTAAACAATTACTTATTATAGTAAAGATATTTGCTCAGGAAGCCACTCGCTGAAAGCAAGATCAAACCTTTTCTTTAAATAAGGGAGTCATCTGTGGGTCAGGCTCTCAATCCTCATTCTTTCCTCTCATTTCTCATAATCTTATGACAGGGATTCTTATAATCGGGATCATGAGCTATGGTGTGGAAAAGGAATACATTGCACTTTGCACTCAAGTTTATAAAGTGTCGGTGGTCATCAAGATCATCTTTTAAACAATCACACCCCTTGAGGACATGCGAAGGCATCCAAGTTCAGAATCGCTGGCTATCTTTCCTGGTGCTAACTTCTATATTCCATGACTCTAATTTCACCTTCCCCTGACAGAAACTTTTAAAGTTAATGTTTTATAAATTGTTATAATGGGTACTTTTCAGGACCAAGTGTTCCACAATTTAAGTATCCTATATAATTCTCCATTTCCCTGAGTAAGTATAAACAACCGTTCTATTTAAATTTTAAGACCTCTAACTTTTATTACAGCCAGTAATAATTTCTTTTCACTGTTAGAAATAGAACCACTTGAGTCTCTGTCCTTATCATCCTTAGGTCAATAAAATCTCTATGAAAATGTCATATACAAATGGCAAATAATACTTACTTGGTGAATTCATAAGTCTTAACCTGACTTTTAAAAACCATTGGACATTAAATTTTAACTGGAAAATGGGAAAGTATTTGTGAAATTTATTTTTAAAGATTAATTTATCAAAAAACAAATTAACATTTAAATTTTTTTATTTGGGGGTTTACCTTTTAAGAAAAATAGGTGCATTATAATAAAATGAACTGGTGGGATCTTATTCAACATCCCCATATCTAAGGCACATCCTGAACTCATTAGTAATGACCTCTCATTCAGTAAGGTCTCATGCAAATCATAAATATTTTTTAAAGACAACTACAAAGTTCAGAGTACTTGACCTAAAACATAAAGAAAATGGAGGCAACGGGCAAGTGGTCCTAACTGCTTTATTTATCTTCCTTAATCGTTGGTTCGGAAATATTCTTATTCTACCAAACATGTATTGGGTGATCCTTAGCTGTGCTTTCTTGTCAAAGACATAATATAATAGGATTATAGAAATAGTCTTCTAATTGTCCTGATTCCCCTTTCTAATTCACTCTCCACATCACAGAGAGATTATACAAAAACAGAAATTGAACCATGTGTCTTCAGGGGTTGCTATTGCCCTCTGATAAAGCTCCAAGCCTTTATTGCTCCTTGCAGTGGTCTGCCTGTTCTAGTCCCATTTTCTTCCTCAGCCTCATCTCTTTCTATTATAATGGACTTCTTTCATTTCCTCCAATGGTCCTTTTGCCTCTGGCAGCCACACCTGCTGTTCCCTCTGACTGAAACCCCCTCCCACAACTTCTAGAGTTCTCATTCCTACTCACACATTTGTCATTCATTGGATCTCACATATTTCAGAAATGATGCATGGTGAAGCTAAGACTCTTTTATTGTTGAGGGGCCATTTTTTGGTCCAGTGGTTATAAAGCAAAGACTACTGATAAGAAGGTGTTTAAAAGAGACTTAGGCCCTGCCTGGGTGGTTCAGTTGGTTGGACCATTGTCCCATATACCAAAAGGTTATGTGTTTGATCTCCAGTCAGGTTATGTCTGGAAAGCACTTAATCAATGTTTCTTTCTCTCTTCTACTCTTTCTAAAATCAATAAAAACATATCCTCTGGTGAGGAAAAAAATATATAAACTTACAATATATGTATCAACAATCTGAAGCAAGACAGGTTGGTTTCATGATTTTTTTTTTCTGACAAAACCATCTATCTGGCAATAGATACTCTATGTGCATATATATACACATCACTTCCAAAACTGCTGCTGCATACTTCAGGGATCTCAATAATAATTTCAGAACCTTTTCAGTAATGCCAATTTTTACTCTATCTTTTTTTTTCAGTTTAAAAACAAAATGGTTCATAGATTCTTAAGCAGTTTGTTCTACCCTCCCCATTCTTTAATTGAATTAAATAAATCAGGCACATGTCAGTGAGACATCTAAATGTCAAAGGTCTGATTTTAACTCCCTTTACTATGGAAGTATTGTGCCAATAATGCCTTCTAGACATGTATCAACATGGCATTCTACATTGAATCAATTATATATCCTCCAATGAACTTACAGAATATTCCCAAAGCACCTGTTTTGGATCTAAACAAAGGCAGTACAAGCTAAAGTGGGCGCATAGGGATCAGGCTCATAAATTTTAGAGATGGAGAATATAAGAGCTCACATTCTTTACATTGCATCAGGATGTTAATTTTACCCTGGTACCCAGTGAGCAGAATTGGCATGGGAGGTCAGTGGGCACACACTACTGAGGTGAGACTTGCATTTGTGCCTGGACAGGAGCCATGTCCAAGAAAAGCTGGACAGCATTCCTTTCAGTCATAGACTTTCCCTGATGATTTAATCTTTTGAGGTCAGTTAGGCTAAAGGCTAATGCTGAGGAATTAGAGGCTTAAACAAGAAATGCATTTCTTGGAGCTCCAGTGGTGCAATTGGTTAGCTCGGGGTACTTATAAGAAATGCATTTCTTGATGATTTTCTTCTCCCCAGATACCATCCTGTTCATCAACATTATCAAAGGGGTTGGCTGGACTTCCTAGGGTGCTTTGTCATGGCACAGGTCCACTCATAGGTACAGAAGACACAATCCTAGTGTTCCGTAGGAATTCTGAATAGCCTTGTGGCATTTCTGGTAGGGAATGGCTTAGTCAGCTTCTTGCACATATTTAAGCCTGGCTCAATAGAGATGGCACATTCTTATTAGTGAGCCCATTCTCAGCAGATGGGGAGAGGCGATAATAATGAGAGCAGATTGGTGCCAAGTGGGCTCAGGTCTCCTTACAAAATGATTTCTCGTTGTCTCAGGCATTCGCCTGAGAGAGGGTTAAGGAGATAATTGGCATTGCTCTCAAGAGGATAAGTGAATTTTCTTGTTTCATATTATCAAACCTTTGAGAGAACTCAATTTGCCTTCTGACAATGGGAAGGAGAGTGGATTATAGGAAGAACTGAGCTTTATACAGTATCTTTTAAAAATTACAAAAAAAACACTGAGAAATCTGAGCGTTTGATGAAGCTTTCTGGGTTTACATTAAAGGCTCCTGCTGGCATTTCTGGAGCCTTCCCAGAGTCCACCATCAAATCCTAAAATGCAGGGTCTATACATCAATCAGGGTATGAGCTCTAGAGCAGGGAGACATGTTCCCTTCCTCCAAACAACTCAGAATAGTCTATTAAAACGATTTCTGACACTGCTGCTGTCCCTCCTTTCACTCAACAGTAGTAAACTTTTAAATATTTTAGACTTTTTAGGCTATGGAGTTTCTGTCATAGCTACTTAAGTCAGCTGTTGCAGTGAGAAAATGGTCATGTGTAATACATAAAGGAAAGGGAGAGGCTGTGCTCAGTAAACATTTATTTAGGGACACTCAAATTTAAATTTCAAATGATCTTCATATGTCCTAAATTATTGTTCTCCTTTTGATTGTTTTTCAATCATTTCAAAGTGTCAAATCATTTGTAGCTCATGGGCTGTGCAAAAGCTGCCAGCAGCCTGGATTTGATCCCTGCTCTAGTTCATAGCCAGCCAATAGAACTTTCCATGGTGATGGAAAAGTTGTATGTTGACACAGTCCAATCCTGTAGACCAAGCATGTCAAACTCAAAGGCTAACACGGGCCAAATAAACAAGGTTTAAGTTTATGTGGGCCACAAAAAAACAAAAGCTTCAATTTTCATAGAAGGGTAGGTTTATTTCGATTGAGACATGCTGAATACAAAGGGCTGAAATAAATGAGTAATCATTAACATAAAATAATAGAATATTTTAATAAAAATTAATATTTTTCTTGAACATTAACTTACCAGACACTGAATAACTGCACAAATTAATAAGCATAATGCAAATAAACCTATTTTTCTTGTTCTCTGAAAGCAAAATATTTCCTATTGCGCACACCAAACAAGTCAGTACAAGACTAATAACATGGCGATCGACTGCTAAAATATTCGCTGTTAATATTAGTGGAGAGAAATGGTGCGCCTGCGTGTAAGATGGGTAAGGGAAATGAATGCAACATGATTATAGTAATCGGTCATTAGCGAACATTGTAGTTTGTTATTAATAATTATGTATAACAGGATATAGTAAAAATTAAGTATGCAATTTTTATTAAAACGTTTCTTACATACCGTTATATTGGGTGGGCTGCAAAAATATTTGTTGTGGCTGCATGTGGCCTACAGGCCGTGAGTTTGACAAGCTTGCTGTAGACACTAGCTACATGGTACCACTGAAATGTGGCTAGTGTGACAGAAGAACTTCATCTTTAATTGAATTACTTTTAATTAGTTTAAATTTGAGTTGCCACTTGTGGTCCTTTGACTATCACGCTGGACATAAGCTTCTTTCACATTTACTTGAAAGAACATTCTTCTCTATTGCTTACTAGATTAAGTGAAACAAAAAAATAATTCTTCCACTTACTGCCTAAGTTATATAGTTGATGTTCCTTTTGGGAAGACCAAAGTCAATGTCTTGGTTTTAATTACTTAGTAAACTCAACAAACACAGAGAGTACATACATATACTCACAGTGTACACATGCATGAACATACACGAACATAGTTCAACCCTTCATTGTAATGTCATCACTACCACAGTCAATGACCAAAATCATGGAAAAAAAACCATGCCAATCAGTAAGGACCCTTCCCTCATACTCAATGTTTACTCTGAAGACAAAATAGTATACAATGAAAACTTTTGTATAATAAGAACTTAAAATTTCAGTTGGTTTCCTCAATTGTCTATTATAAAATTCTATACTTCTTTTAGATATAGCTTTCAATAATAAACTTGCAAAACTGACTCAAGGGATATCATCTTCTAAAATATGCAAAGTGATCATTTTTAAGTAACTGACAGCACAGAAACCTAAGGTCATCTCAAACAAAATCTCAGAGCGTTTATGGACAGCACCTATAATAATCCAGTAATCCTACATAATAAAGAGGTAATAAGCAAATTGACCCTCACAACCTTGCGTCACAAGATGGTCACCCCCCATGTCATCACAAGATGGCTGCCCCCACATTTTCATAAGATGGCCGGCAGGGGAGGGCATTTGAGGGGGGGACCAGGTTTGCAGGGGAGGGCAGTTGGGGGTTATTGGGCTGGCAGGGGAGCAGTTGGGTGACAATCAGGCCAGCAGGAGAGCCATTAGGAGGTGATCAGGCTGGCAGGCAGAAGCACTTAGGGGCAATGAGACAGGCAGGCAGGTGAGTGGTTAGGAGCCAGCAGTGCCAGATTGTGAGAGGGATGTCCGACTGCCGGTTTAGGCCCAATTCCACAGGAATCGGGCTTAAACTGGCAGTCGGACATCCCCCAGGGGGTCCCAGATTGGAGAGGGTGAAGGCTGGGCTGAGGGATACCCCCCCAGTGCACGAATTTCATGCACTGGGCCTCTAGTTAATAAATAATAATACAAGAGTAAACTCACTCCTGCAAACCTACTTTTGCCCCACCCTGTATATGCTAGTATAATTCACACATCTCTTATCTTCAACTAAGACTCCTCTCAGTTCCAAATTGCTATATTTCACCATCTACATGACTTTTCTACCTACATGCCTCAAAGACATCATGCCCTTTCCAACAGCACCTGCACGGCTCCCATCATTCCCAGCCTGGCTGTCTTCAGCAATTCCTTAGGCCAATGACAGGCACCAACATCCGCCCAGTGGCACCAACTACAACACTAGGTAATTCCTGGACTTTTCCCTTTCCCTCTATCTTACAGACAAGCCAGTCCTACACCTCACATTCTTCCACTTCTCTCCATTTCCGTGGTCACACACCAAGTCCACACTGCCAATGTCCCTTGCCTGCACTAATATAATAACCCTAACTAACCTTTTGTATCCTGCTTGTCCTTTGCATCCTTCAGTTGTTCTTCACTTTAATCAATAGAAATCTTTTCAAAACCTATATCTGGTCATAGTACTACCTCCACCAAGGGTTAAGTCTGGTTAGAAATAAAAATAACCTACACACAATTGTTAATGCAGCAATAGAGACTATATGGGTTTCACTTGTATCTATCATTCTGGCCCTGTTTTGTGTTCTCTTCCTGCTCTCTGTGCCTTTTCTACCACAGCCTTTTAGTTCCCAAGTTCCCTGGGCCTTTTCATGTAGTAATTTCTCTCTCGAGGAAAGTTTCCCTCCATTCTTACACTCCTCCTCACTCCATTGAGCGCCCCGTCATCTACTGAGTTAATTCTTACTCAGCTTCAGCCCTCAGTTCCAACATCACTTGCTCCAAGAAGCCCTGCCTGATCTTTCCTCTTCTGTACCTCCTCCATCCAGACAAGTCCAGGTTTTTCTGTAATCAGTTCTTCTTGGAATCATGTTTCTTTCCTTTACAGAAAAGGTCTCATTTTGTATGAACACATTCCTTTAAATGATCGTTTGTTTACTGCTCACCTCTCTCACTGCTCTGTAAAATTCTCTAGATCAGGGACCATGCTGACTTTTATAAACCAGGGTTTCCCCAGAGCATGGCATGGTGCTGGCACACTGAATACATTCAAGAAATGTCTGAATGCAGAAATGAGTCAACAACAATGATCTGGGTATAGTGTGAGCATGTGGAGACATCTGGGGAATGGGAAAGTATATAGTGCCAACTACTCCTTGCAAACCCAAGCTACTCCAAGGATATTTCTCCTCTGTGGCTAGTTTTGACCTTTAGACTCTGTGGCCCAATACCAGGTATATACAGGCTATTGGGCAGTGTGTTTTGTATCGGTTACTAACTTACTCTGTCATGCCTCCACATTACATTTCTATTCTTATTTCCCTCTTATCTCATTTACTCCACTTATTATTAACGTCCATCATTCTATTCTGCATTCGATCTGTTTGATCTTCTTGTGAACATACCTGTCTTTAAATAAATAACATTTGTCATTATAGTGACTAATCCTAATTTTATTGTACCATGAAAGCTCTAAAGTCCAAGTTGGGAAGCAATTCCAGTGGCTATGTGACAATCTAGTAGCCAGCTGGATACACAAGCCTCATTGTCTCAGTATTATCATTATTATTATTTATTGCCCTGGAAGCTACTTGTAGTTTCTATGATGCACTGTTCCTCATCCACTCCCTGCCGTTCCTGAATTCCCCTGATATTCTGGGCATACAATAAAATTAAGATACATGAAGCAGAGATATGGCCCATTAAGACTCTAGTTTCCAATGAAAATAATAGACAGTGACATCATATAACTGGTTTAAACCTGTGCTGCGATGTCTTTGGATTTACCTTGAAAACATTCTTTAGGGAGCAGGTAACTGTCCCGGGGTCTGTGCTTGTTGTATAAAACTGTTTGCCAAGGTCTCTTTGCAGAGATATATTTGCATCCATCTGACAATGATTCATGTAGCCAGATGGCAAAGGACAGAGCTGGATCACTTAACACAGTGTGACCTACTTACAGGCCCAACAGCCTGCCGTTTAATACTCAACAAATATACTGAGCTTTGGTGTTAGAAATGCAGTTTGGTTTGTTGGTTGTCTTATATGCAGGATGAACAGTCTGAATGCTGGTGCCTCCGTTCCAACAAGCAAGGAGATAAGGTATTAAACCGATTCCCTAAGGCCGTGGGATGAGATGTGTGGTTGGTGTCACTGAGAACCAGGAGTACACGTTTAGGCACCTAAGGAACAACTGTGACTAGTAGACTATTGTGCTGACTTTATGGAGTGGCCAAAAGTGTCCCAGGGTATTTACAATGGACAAGTTCCTCAAGGGCCTTCTGAACTATCTAAGAGAGATACTGGAGACTGAATGTACCCCTGAGTAAAAGGCCGCCCTGCCCTGAGCCTGCTCTATGTTACAGACAAGGTATGAGTAAAATGATACCAAGTGAATCAGAGCATCCCACAGAAACAAGGATGTAGTTGGTGCGGGTTCCTCCATCTCAAGACATAATTGGTTTAAAATGACCTTAAATGCTGCAAATCAAATATTAATGTCTCAGTATGGTATAAAACTGGGTGAAGTATATATATTAATTAACTAGGAAGCTAATGTAATACTGTATCAGGGAATATTAAAGAGATTTCTCTGTTCTCCTGGGCTCACTTCTGAATTTTATTCCAACAGATAATTTTCCCAATTGAGGTTTTCAATGCCATCTCTGAGGGAGTATTTGGGTTGATGTAGGACCACTGTTTAAGAAACTGAGCCAGAGACTCATGTTTTGCTGCCTTTTAATTTGCTTGCTGGTGGAAACTCTGACATTGGTGCAAAGATTGGCTGTGTCCTAACGCTTTTCTTACTGCTGGTATTCTCATCCTTTAATCCCCATGCTGTCTGCAGGCATCACTATAGGATTAGAGAAAAGACATATCCAGAATCCCATCCCCAGCTCTTTGGGAAATTGATCTCCAAATTGCTTAGTTCTCGATTTTACTCTGACCTTTTTACGCCCCTGCTCCTAACAACTGGAGGACAGCCTATTCTCAATATGAGGTTCCCAGCTCTCTTCTAGCTTTGGGCCTTACTGTGGAGCATCTTTCCTGTTGCTGGGCAATTAGTCTGGCCCTTTAGCCTGGTAACTAAAGTTCTTCAGTTGTGAAAAGATTTCTTGTCATATATCTCTGATAATTTGCTTCCCTCGATTTTATCTTTTTGGTATCCCTCTCAGTTGGGGTCCAGTGTTCTGAGAACTAAGCTTTTGCCCTTATTTTTTCTGCAAAATCAAATCCATTTGCCTTCCATTTTCTAATTATATATACATTTTCTATACACAGTTTATCTCCTCTTTTGTATTCTTTGACTCTGTTCTTTCTTTTTTATTATTTTATGAGAAACCACTTAAATATAATTTCAATAATCTGTCCCACAAAAATTACAAGACTCCTTAAAAATATTTATATATAGTTTATATAAATATGTGTTTCATATTTTATGGGTTCTGTGTTTTATATTATACACAATTACATGTAAATATATTACATGTAAATATATTTTAGATATTTAAAGATGAGCATACCTATATAAATTTGTGTGTGTGTCTATATATATATATATATATATATATATATGAGAGAGAAGGAGAGAGAATTATTGCTGCTATAGAGAAAAACTGTAGATTTGAAAAAAAATTTAAATATGCTTCTATTGGTTTCAGAGAGAGAGAATTATTGATTGGCTGGCCCCTACACACACTCCAACCTAGTATTGAGCCCCAAACCTGGGCATGTGCCCTGACCGAGAACCGCCTACCTTTCAGTGCACAGGACGAAGCTTCACCCACTGAGTCATACCTGCCAGGACGAAAACTGTTGACTTTAAAATTTAATTGCATCCAGTGCCTAATGAAATTCTTTTTAATGATACATTTTCAATTGCCTTATAAGCGGCAGAATTTTTTTAATGTTCATGTAATTATAAGTCGTTTCTTTCCTTCTGTCGCACTGTAATTCACTAAGATGAAATGTGTTGGGAGAAGAGGGTAAGGTTGGGAGAACAAAGGAAGAAGGCTGAACACTCCGTATCTGGCCTGGTCTTATCACCGACTTTTAAGTGGATCTCTCAGGCCTCTTCTCACATTTGCTAAATGAAGGTGTCAGTTTGGCTTATTTTAAAACCCTTTACATCTGTTTGTCTATGTAATTTTTTAAATTCTCTATCTTAGTTTGCCAAGGTTAGTAATAGCTCTTTGTCCCACCTTTGATGACTATAAATGTAATGTGCTCCTGGCCCATCAACGTATTTTTTGTGTGAATAATGCAAACAGCAGAGCGTGGCACTATAGTGTGAACACAAGCTGTCAGAAGTGGGGAAAATCCTCTATTAAGTAAAGGAGGACAAACCTGGGGAAATGCCATGCCTGGACACTGGCGGTAATGAAAGCAAAGTCCTCAGGGTTATGTAATTAATATGCCTTTTTCTCCCTTTACTTGTGTATAAATTAATAGCAGCTGAAAACAAAGGAACACAGAGGAACGAAGACCGGAAAAACAATGCAATAGAGCAGAGATTACATTGAGATTACATTTACCTGACATCTGCACAGCAGAGAAGGAAGGCACGGGGCTCTGAAATCAAAGGGGCCTGCACTTTTAAAATAATGGACAAGAGACCTGGATAGCTGGTGTGCAGACAGCTGTTCAGCAAGACACAGCGAGGTGTGCTTGCTTGGGAATCTGCTTGCTGGTGTCATAGTATAAGGTTGGGCTTAATAATATTTATATGTGTTTTGCCAAAAAATTAATGGATTAACAAATTTAAGTGACAGGTGATACACATGCTATAAAATTAGAATTACAAGAGTCTATTCAGGCCCTGACTGGTTTGGCTCAGTGGATAGAGCGTTGGCCTGCGGACTGAAAGGTCTCGGGTTCGATTCCAGTCAAGGGCATGTACCTTGGTTGCGGGCACATCCCCAGTAGGAGGCGTGCAGGAGGCAGCTGGTCAATGTTTCTCTCTCATCGATGTTTCTAATTCTCTATCCTTCTCCTTTCCTCTCTGTAAAAAAATCAATAAAATATCTTTTTAAAAAAAGAGTCTATTCAGGGGCATTCATCCCCTCCCTATATTGCATTATAAAACAGTTTTAGTGACAACAAGTTCTTAAGTACCAACACAGGCTATAAATATATATATATATATACTAATGCCAGTATGTATCACGGATGAATGGATGGATGGATGAATGGACAGACAGAGGGATGGGGCGCTACTTTCAAATCCATCGCCCTCAATTTCAAGAGATAAAATATGTTGTTTGTTTGTTTTTAAACAACCCATTTTCTATTCTACTCCTTGATAAGTACTCTAATTCTAAGATTAGAAATCTAGGGAATAAAATATTTCTCAATGAGTAATTTCTATGTTTTCTAACTAAATTCACTTTCATTTTTAGATAGAATGTTGCTAGAGGCCAGGCTCCTGGAAAAACAATGGCAGTGATGTCCACCGTAGGGGTCTTTACTGATCATCTTGGGCTCCTGTAAAATCTCACCAGACAGGGTTTTTCACATTTTAATTTGTCAGTAAGACTTAAAAATGGAGGAACTGTAAAAATGCAAATGATGGAGATTAAACTGACCAACATGCCAAAGAATAGATTTAGGCACAAGGTTTAAAGACAAGGAAAAAGTTATTTCTAAACCCGCCCCACCTCAGCTGAGTTCTAGTCTGATGATCAATATCAGAGCAGAGAGAAGACTTACAGACCACATGGGAAGCTTTGCTGACTGTATGCAGGGCATACATTCCACCTATGAATGCTTCCATAGGCCAAACCTGTGGAAATATCACCAGTAAAGTGCCGCCAAGGGCCAGTCTAATTAATTTGTCTATTAGGAATATTTTCTTTTAGAGTTGAACTTAATAGAAGGATATCCTCAGCCATTCCATATAAAACAGACATTAAAAAAACACACAAATTTCTGGTTATAGCTCAGCAGAACTGAGCATAGTTTTCAGCCAAGAAACAGCAAATGTTTCTTCGTCCGAAACCGTGAATTGAAAGCCTTTGACAAAATCTCGCCAAAGCTTTTGTCAAGAGTTCAATTTGGTAGAGAAATTGTAAGAGCAAACAGGAAAAGGCCGGTTCCTCCTAGGTGAGTGTGCCTTTTGTTCCCGTGTGACCCAGCCTGCAGGAAACTGTTTGTTATTCACCTCATTACAAACATCTCTCTGTCACAGCAGGTGTTGGGTCGGGAGAGGACAAGGTGTCCAGGAAACCTGTAATCAGGTTAGAAAACTCCCAGGTGACCCATCCCCTTTCAGCTGACGCAGAGTGGCTGGCACTGCCGGCCACAGACAGCTCTGAGCTGCCTGCCTATGCAATGTTGTCATCTAAGCCACAGCAGAAACACTCCCTCAAACCACTCTCCCCGGAGGTGTAGGAGCTGCATTTCCAATGACCGAAAGGGAAGCTGTCCTAGCCTTCTGACTATTGAAGGAAATAGACAATTTCTTTAGAGTTGATTCAAAATTCCACTTCCTCTAGGATGTGATTTTAAAAGTTTCTTGCCTGTGCTAGGCCAGTGTGGCTCAGTGGCTGAGTGTCAACCCATGCACCAAGAGGCCACTGGTTCGATTACCAGGCAGGGCACATGCCCAGACGGTGGGCTAGATCCCTAGTAGGGGGCATGCAGGAGGCAGCCATTCAATGTTGGTATTTCTCTCTCATCAATGTTTCTCTCTCTCTCTCTCTCTCTCTCTCTCTCTCTCTTCAATAAAAACATACTAAAAATGAAGTTTCTTACACAAATTAAGCTCTTTGGGTAAAGTTCAGTCTTTCAAAGATGCCCTTCCCATTTTTTAGCTGCCCCCAATGGTGGCTGACTCTATCACGGAACTCGGTGTGTCTTCTAAGTGGGAAAAGAGAAGGCAGCAGACTGAGATCTATTAGACTTCCCTCTATATCCTCGCAGGTCTCTGCTATGAAGTGGCTGGCCTACATTTCTCCATGAACTAATAGCTGTTGGCCACTGGGAGTGACTGAATTGCAGCCACTGTTTGAGTCCACGGTCTGGTCCTCTTGACCTGAGGGAGTCTCTTTGTCTTATTCTTAGGTTTCTACCAATCCCCTCAACACCCACCATTTGCCATCGCTGTCCCTTCCAAGACACACACAATCTGGGGAGCCATGAGCCCCGTTCAGAACCTTCCAGATTGTGGCCCAAAGAGTGGAAGCCAGAGAGTAACATGCAAATCTCAGTTCCTGCTCTGTTCTCTCTCCCCTCCCTCTTCCCACATTTCCTGGGATCAGAAGGGGTAGGCTTCCCTCTTTCTCTATGGGCATATTCTGAGTGCTGTTCTTGTGGAGTATATAGTGAACTTCTAGTTCCTTGGGCCTGGCTTCTGGGTAAAAGAAGCTAAAGGAATTTGGAGAAATCCCTTCCTGTCTTGAAATCTATTTTTCAAGATTTCTGCCTCACTAATAAGGATCGTCTCCTTTGGGGAGTCCCATCCTTTCCTTTCCTGGAGTCCTGACTCAGCCTGGAAGGAAGGAGGACCCTTAAAGGGGAATGTACACATTTCAATTTATTATGTGCAAAAGCGTTTCACTGCTGCACAGGGCAGAGTGGATTCTAATTGCGGGGTGGTAAAGGTGGAAGCCTCTTCATCTGCAGATGCATGAGTGCAGCCGCCATGCAGACTTGGTGCATTCCTGGCTGAGCTCTGACGATCACTGTGGAAGTTGTATGAGTATCATTGTCAATGTACTAAATAGCAAGAGAAAACAACCTAACATTTAAACAGTGTCTAGGGAAACCCTTTATTGTTGATAGTTTATGTTGCACACTCATTAACATATTGTTCTTCCACTGAACATTAATCACTGGAAAACACAACTCTGCCAACCATTAAGAGTGAATCTGTTTCTCCCTATTCTTCAGTGGCAATCCTTTTATATAGGATTCTCAAGATAAACTAGACAGGACCACCCATGAGTACTCATTAATCTCTGCTCAAAAGGACTCCCCTTTACTGCCTATGTTCCTGATGCTATTACAGATGTCTGCTCCCCTTCAAGAGTGGCTTTCCAGAAGAGCCTATTCCTTGCCTCCTCTTCATCCCAATCTTATCTGGCTCCCCTCCCACCTTTCCACTGACCCATCACTAATACCAAGGGCACCAATGACCTCCTGATCACTAAAGTCAAAGGACACCTTTCTGTACCACTCAGATAGTGTGGACACTGTGGGTCCCTCCCTTCATATTGGGGGCTTTTTTCCCCCTTTTGGCTTGTCTGGCATTCCTGGTTTTTCTCCCACCTCACAAGCTGACCCTTTTCTGTCTTTTCCAAGCTTTTCCATCTCTATCAGACCTCTTAGAACGAAGAGTTATCAGGAACTAAGTCCTGGGATCCTCCTCTATTCCCCTCCCTACCAAACATTTTATCCATCCTATGCTTAAATTCCATCTAGACTCATGTTTTTCAGCTCAGCCTGTGTGGTTCAAGAAGTTGAGTATCAACTCATGAACCCAGAGCTCACCTATCAGGACACGTGCCTGGGTTGGAGCTTGATCCCAGTAGGGGGACTGCAGGAGGCAGCCCATGGATGATTTTCTCTCATGGATGTTTCAATCTCTCTAGCCCCCCCCCCCTCCTCTCTCTCTAAAATCAATAAGAACATATTTATAAAATAAATTCAATCTAGATTCATGATTTTTAAATCTTTTGGCATGTAACTTACACCTGGAGAAAGGGTAAACACTTTCAATTGCTTCTGTTTTTCTACTTCTAGAAATTTCTGCTTCTATAATCACTCCCATGACAGCCTCATAGGAAATAAAGATGATAAAAGGCACCATAGACACACAGGGTTCCAGTCAAAGGCAAGCTGAAGGGTGGTGTCAATTGGAAGGGAAAGCCCTGGACGGAAACCGAGTGCGGCTCCTCAGTCACTGTGTGACCTTAGACAACTCACTCTCACCTCTGGGCTTCAGACGGTAGAGGCCGCAGAGGTGACCTGATTGTCTTTGTAATGAAAGGTTAAATGTGAATTCTGCCAAATGGCATTTCAGGTTCAGAGTCTTAGCGCCTCCTTACTTGTTTGGAAGTGGTATAAAAAGGGAAAAATTGGAAAGAAATGTTTCCTACAGAAAATAAAACAACATGAAAACTGTTATTTACCCCAGCAGTCAGTTTTCTATTCAATTTCATTTATTGCCACTTAAAACTTTTAGTAGGGAAAAAAGTGCCCTCATTAAAATGAATGAGGCAAGCGATTACTTAGTATTAGCTGTGGGCAGTACTCACAGTGGGTAGTATTAACAGTGGGAGGAATGTGATGTTACAGCTGAGACCTTTTTCAGGGAGGACTGCTGAGTGGGTTAGGAAAATGTCCTGCTATGTGGGTTTGTGTTTCAGGGGACTTTTTGGTTGTTCTCAAAATATTCTACATATAGGTCCTGGGAGTTCATAAGTCAGTGGGGCAGCACTACACCTTTCTGTAGAGGAAACATGGGATAAAAGGTTTAAAAAAGTAATAAATTGTATTTCAACAAAAAGTTCTGTTTTGTTTATGAAGGATTGGAAGTTTTCCACTCTGGTAAGTTGCAATAGGAACTCTGCATTAAACCTGGGAAAACTCTATGCCATAAAACAGTAAGGTTTGTGGCAGCAGTGTGCTAATACACATTTAATAGGTGGCTCTCAAGGGGAGAAAGAGCCTCCTCTATAGTGTTTGCTGATTGCCCTGGTGTAACTATTCCCAATATGGCCAATGTCAAGCTACCTGAGTGAGGACCTTGCACCAAGAGTTAGGAAGAGGTGCAAGTAACACTCCATTTTAGTGACCATAGAGATACAATAGTTGTAGATTACCTCAAGATCCCAGACAATAGTCAAACATCTATAATAATAAAAGCATAATATGCTAATTAGACTGGATACCCTTCCAGACAAAGCCATGGTGGCAGGGGCCAAGGCAGAGGCTGTGGAGGCGGGGCCAAACCCCTTGCATGAATTTTGTGCATTGGCCCTCTAGTGTCAAATAATTAGCAAGTCATGAGTTGTGGGTATTTGTTATCTTTGTTTTTAACATAATTTGTTTAATTGTAAGTTTACATAATTTACTTTCTAAATACCACAGGCTTTATCACAGTATCATGAGAAATTCCTTCCTGTCTGCTCCTCTGCTTGATCAACGTCTACTAAACCCTATAGGTCAAGGGTTATCACCTCTGGGAAGTTCTCCTCATTTTAACCAAGAATATGTTAAATAACCAGCCCTTCTTTCCCTACAAACAGCTCTATTATAATGATGATCACAGTATTTTGTTCCAACACATATTCTCTGTAGAAAGGTAGATTATACACGAGAAATTAAGATAGACAGCTATCTACCTAAGCTGCCTATTTGTTAGCCACTAGCCACATTTACATTTATTTAAATTTAAATAAAATTAAAACGTCAATTCCTCAGGTGCATTAGCCACATTTCAAGCACTTACTGAGCACCCGCAGCTAGTGGGCTCTCAGACACGGGGCATTTCCATCTCTGTAGAAAGCTCCGCCGGACAATCTGAGGTGAGGGGGGGAGCTTGCATCTCTTTACATAATGTTATTTTCTAAGCACTTAGTCTAGTGTCTGTATACAGTAAGCATTCAATAAGTATTGAATTAATAAAAGAAAAAATTAACACTATTTCCCTAGTGGTAACTACTTATAGCATTCAGGGTTCCTGGAGACTACAGAAACAAACACACATACCTAAATTTATTTTTGTTATTGACAAGCGGAAAACTAAAAATGAGCAATTTTCATTTCCCCTGGGATGAGAACACCAACATCCATCATTAGAATACAATTATAGACTTCATCTCTCAGGTGTTAATATAGCAATCTATAGTTGTTAATTCGGAAGCATAATATCGATTTTAATTTATTTTTCTAGGTCATCTCTGCTCTGTTGTTCTGTAAGTGACCCCATGGACTCATTAAATCTTTCAGCATGATATTTATGCAACCCTATTTAATGAGTCCTCCAACACCTTGAATTCTCTGGATCTCATACCTATTATTTTAGTGGCAAAATTCTGAGTTTAATTAACCGTATTCTTCATGGACTCAGAGGAGATCATAAAAAGGTCACTCAGTCTTACACAACTCTCTGCGTGCAGACAGCCTCTTCGTTGCTACACTTCCAGATCTTCAAGAGACTCACAGTGTCCTCTGGGGATTTTTCCAGAAGGCCCTCACCCCCGTCCCCACAGATAATAGAATCTGCGGATGATAGCATAGCATTTGCCTAGAACCTACGGAAAATAGCATAGTATTTGCCTAGAACCTACGCACATCTCCCATATACTTTAACTCATCTGTAGGTTACTTCAAATACCTAATACAAGGTAGACGCTTTGTAAACAGTTGTTAAAATACACTGGCTAGGGAACAATGATAAGTTAAAAATATATTTTAAAAAATAATAAAAAGAGATGTTTCTCTTCCAATATGTTCCTCTAGATTTCCTAATAACCTCAGGGGTAAATTCTAGGGCTGAGTAAATAGTATTGGAACGAATAAACAGAAACCTTAAAAATAATTGCTTAACAACAACAAAATAATAGACCCTGGTACAAACCCCAATGTGTACCCTAACTCTTTTCTCATATAATTCAGTCCCCACCTTTTCAAGTGGAAGAAGAAGGTTGTAGTTAATAATGATTCTGTTCTAGGGCTGGGGGAAGAGATGGGCTTAGGAGGAGAGTGTGGATGGGGGAGGGAAAAGGCTCTCATGGGAAGCAAACCCATTTCATCTCTGGCTTGAACTCAGCACCAACACATAAAAGCTGGATGGCATGTGAGTGGAGAACAAGGGAGGGAGGACAAAAGTCAAGGTTGGGAGGAGGTGAGGGTGTATGTCAGGCTACACTGTGCCTCACAGTCCCCCTCTCTGCATGCCACTGCCTTCCCGCTGATGTGATGGACACAGAAAATAGCTGCCTGCCCCCCAGTGATAGGAGCTGCTCGCTGCGAGTCATAGCTTCCCAGAGGTAAGTCCTGTGTTCAGAGGGCTGCGCATTTCCTGACATCTAGTCCTGGGAGATGTTCTTCTCCAAGACATTGGTTAAAAACAACTGGTTTTGCCGAACCGGTTTGGCTCAGTGGATAGAGCGTCGGCCTGCGGACTCAGGGGTCCCAGGTTCGATTCCGGTCAAGGGCATGTGCCTTGGTTGCGGGCACGTCCCCACTGGGGGGCGTGCAGGAGGCAGCTGATCGATCTCTCTCATCGATGTTTCTGGCTCTCTATCCCTCTCCCTTCTTCTCTGTAAAAAATCAATAAAATATATTTAAAAAAAAACACACAAAAAAAACTGGTTTTGAAAAACTTGAATATCTCGCCTATGATGTTTAATTCCTCTTGCTGTTGTGACCATTTGAGGGGCTAAAGCCCTGGCATGACTTGGTTGTGATATTATGGAGGCTGGGGTAGGCCACCAGCAAATAAAATAGCGTTTGGTATATGGGACTGGAGTTTGTCCCTAGTCACCACACGGAGAGTTCTGCTTCCTTTAACAGAGAGGCTGCTAGTCTGTCCATTTTATAGATGAGTATACTGAGGATCAGAGGGTGTACCCTTAGGGCTTGCCTCGCCATGAAATGTGAGGAAGAGCGATCACACCCCTGAAACCTAGATCATAAAATCATGGCTTCAGATGTTTACTAAGAAAATCAAAGGACACAATATGCGGGTCCCCAAGGTTTGACACTTCTTGTCTGACCTTAGTAGAGTTCATTAATCTTTTTGAACTTTAGTTTCCTCACGTGCACAATGGCAAGAATAAGATAATACATGTGATATGCTCCGAAGGTGCTTCACAACATAGTACATGCTTAATAAATGCTTGATGTTATTGTTTTCTTATTTAAGTGTCAGGGAATAAAAGTTTAATCCCTTTTCAAGGACTGGAATTGCTCTATATTTTGTAGCATGTAGGGACTGTGTTTTTGCTCTTTTGTTCTTATTGAAATTGGCATAGCTGAGAATAAAGCAGACACTTAACTATACTTGTCATAAATTTATAGTTCCCAATGCTATAGCATCAGTATTTTTTAGAAATTGGTCATTCTATAGCTCTTTACATAAAGGTTCATACATACACAAAATGAGCAAACATGCTTTTTGTTTGTTTTCATCTTTCTCTACAGTGATTTGTATTTATTTTTTTTAAAAGTTACCTGGGTTAAAGGTATGAATAGCCTGTTTAGCTTCACCTATTAATCTCTAGCTGAATTAGGACTATATTTTTCACTAATGAGATTTGCATTCACTAATTTAAAATGTTAAATTTCAAGTATTAATGTGATGAGTATTCTGGGACCAATATTATAGTAAAAAAAAAGTCATTTTTTAAAATTTATCTTTATTGTTGAAAGTATTACAGATGTCCCCTTTGTCGTCCCCCTCCCCATTGACCACCTCTACCCTGCACCTGTCCCTCCCAGGCCTTCACCACACTATTGTCTGTGTCCATAGGCTATGCATATATGCATATAAGTTCCCAGGTTAATCTCCCCCCGCCCCCCCGCCGCTATACCCGCACCCCAGCCTTCCCTCTGAAATATGTGATGCCTTTTCATTCATTCATTTTGTTTTCAGTTGTAGACTATCAATAGAGATTTTTAAGGTGAGGAACAAAGGTGAGGAAATACTAAACTTTGTACAAAATGCACTTTTCATATACTGCTATGAAAGAAGAACTTCTTGTTCTTTTTCAAAGATAAAATAGTATTGCTTTTTTTCTGTTTTTGCAATGAGGCGTATGTTTCCATGGAAAGTGTGAAATTGGTTTATTGTTATGTTGCCTTTTATCTGTGGAAAGCTAAAGGAACCAAACGATGTGAGTGAAGATTTTTTTAAAGTCTAGGCATTGTGGGAATATCTATCTCTTTTGAAAATAAATATTTTTTGCTAAGCAGGAAGCACAGCTGACATTCTGAAAGGAATACAGGCTGTGAACCAGCCATTGTAAGCCTGATAGAGCAGAGGACAAAAATGTAACATTTACATCCCTATTGCATTTGTTTTAGAAACAACACCCAACTCCTGTGTTCTGACCCCCACTCTCATTTACCTCCTCTGACAGAATGTAATTGTCTACCTGTGATATTAAATGTTTCACAATAACTCTCAAAAATTCCAAGACAGAAACAAGTGCAGCAACAACAACAACAACAAAATCCAATGATGCTTATAACTGATGATTTAAGATACACCCTAAACATTTATAGCCAAATGTAAAAGAAAACATTTTCAAGGTCTCCCTGATGTCTTCTTGAATAAATCAGTATCACTCGCCTCTCCTACACCCCAACTTCCAATGTGGGCTTGATCACAAGGTCACCACAGAAGCAAGATCCATTGGGAGGATATGGACAGGATTCAGGCTATGGCTTTGCTCTCAAATGACATTCTCTGCCTCTCTCTTACTAGTGTTGCAGTCAGAAGCAGAAAATAAGAAGATACCAAAAGGTCAGGCTTGTGATTAAGCCAAAAAATTAAAACACAACAAAACAGCATGAAGGTGGCTTAAAGCTTCTCCTTCCAGCCGGGGGATAGATACCAGTACTCCATCCTTGCTGGTCAAATGCGGTCCATGGAAATGTGGCAGCAAGAGCATCCCCTGAAAACCAGTGAGGGGTGCAGATCTCAGGGCCCACCAGACCTCCAGCATCAGAATCTACATTTTCATTGGATCATATAGTCATTAAAGTGTGAAAAGCTCATTGTTTGTAGCAACTGATATAGACAAAGGAAAAACTTACACCTTTTTGCTTAGTAAAATTTGTTTTTTCACTAATTCTTTGATGTTCCTAAACTGCACTGCTTTACAGATCAACAAGGACTTTAAGACAAAAACACTAAGCCTCACTGTAAAACTCTATTTTCAATACATCAGAATAGAAGTTTGCTTTCTTTATAGTCACAGTAATGCTTCTTTTCTCCATCATTAGAACGGCTTTGGCCAGTTTTTATTATCTGAAGGAATACAATAGATGTCATGATGATTCTCCTCTAGCAAGCTAAAATCTCTCTAAATTTCAAGCTTCATTTTGTTCCAACCAGCAGCCATTGACACAAACACCCCTAATAGTGAGGCAATTTTAAGGGCTTTTGATATCAGAGAATCAGAAAATCCTGAGATATCCTCTTAAATCAAAATACCATGTGGGGGTACCTGCTTTTTGTTTGATTTTTAAAAGGACCATGTCATACATTTGAGTAGAATGGGTCAAGAAGACTCCCTGAAAACTAATTTAACCCCATTAGATTTTAAGATATTAAGATTGTGAGAAATCAGTGCTTTGAGAAGTAGGAACTTAAATGTTTCAAAAGGGGAAATAATAGTGGGTGTGAGAGAGAAAAATCAAGGTCAAAAGGGAAGCTGATTTTACAAGTTGAGAAACAAAAGGGAAGAAGACAATATGTAAGAATGGAATTTATGACAGAAAGAGAGAGAACAATGATGAAGAAATAAATACCAGAGGAAGACAGTGAAGATGTGGAGTGCATCATGGTGTGGCTGGGAACTGGAGCAGGAAAACAATGGGAATGTAGAGAAAGGGAGGGTGAAGAACAAAGGAGCAAGTCCATGATGCCTGTGAACCTGATGGCCACACGCCACCCTTCTCTCTAAAGCAAACCCTCCCATCCAGTCCTACCTGGCCGGAAGGACGGTGGTCACCACTTGAGAGCTTGAGGGTTGGGGGGAGTAAAGTTGGGGGGAACAGAGGGATCCTCATGGCAAGTTTCCGACAAGAATGAGGAGGAACCGTCCCCCTGTGTGGGAAAAAAAGGGAGGCTGTCATTTTGGTGGCATTGAACTGGATTTCTAAGTCATTTGTTACTTCAAATTATTTGTCTGGGAGCTTTCTTGGAACGCCTTCTAGAATAGAGATTTAAAACCTCCAACTCCTTTATCTTGTCCAACACTTTCTACCACAAATGCAATGGAACTGGCAATTGAATTCTCCTTGGTCCTTCCCTACCCTCTGTAGGGATTAGATGTTAAAGATGATTGCAGCTATTACTATTGAGAAATTCTCCACAAAATTCCACTACTGTCAAGAAACCTGAGATTATATTGAATTACTGACAGCAGTTGAACAATGTAGCCCAATGAGTTTGCGCTTAATGCCATAGTGTACTTTTTCCTCTCAAAGAGAAATAACTTTTTTTTTAATAAACAAAGTCAATTCTGTTAGTCCTCTACCTAAGTCATTTATTCAAAACTATGTACTAAGCACCAACTAAGTATTCTTGTGTACCTAGAACTCAAGAGCATCACTGAACAAAATAACAAAGCCTCTGCCTTTATGGAAATTGCATTTTAAAGGGGAGGGACCAATAATGAGTAAACACTTAAGGGGGAAGTGAATGAACTACAAGGTAATAAATGCTATGAAAAACAGAAAAGAGAAAGGAGATGCCAGGGATGAAAGAGTGGTGGACGGATGGTTGCAAATTTAAGTAAAGTGGTCATTGACAGCCTCTTTGAGAAGTCAGATTTGAACAAAGACCTGAAAGTCAGGAGAGAGTTGCCCAAGAAGATACCTGGGAGATGAGCATTCTGGGTAGAGGAAATAGTCCACGCAAGCCCAAGGAATGGCTTGCCTAGTTGGGGCCCAGCAAGGAGCCCAGGATGTCCGGAACAGAGGGTAGGTCAATAAGGAAATGAAGAGAGGATGCAGCACAGTGAAATCCAATTATACTGGACCTTGTAGACTTTTATTCTGAGACTAGAGGCCCGGTGCATGAAAATTCATGCACTGGAGGAGGGGTTCCCTCAGCCCGGCCTGCCCCTCTCACAATCCTGGAGCCCTCAGGGGCAGGAGACAACCAGGCAATCAGGGAAAGGCGACGCCCCCATCACACTTCTGTGGCTGCCACTGCCGGCAGTGCAAACCTCAGCCCCCCCGGTTACCTGAGCCTCGGGCCAGCCCTGGGTGGCTGGGCAGCCGCCATCCAAGGTTTGCCTGCGCCTCAGCCGGCCCTGCTTGTCTAAGCCTCAGTCAGTGGGGGGTGCAGGAGGACCTGAGGCCCCCAGTGGGGCTGAGGGGACTCCAGCGGCAGGCGCACAGAGCGGCTGAGGAATGGAGGATACTCTCAATGACATGAGTTATAACTTCCAATTTTTTGGACACCACAGTCAGTCTTCAGCTTTGGGGGAGGGAGGAAGAGAGGATGGGCAGCTCTTTGGAGGAGCCTGGGCAAGCTGTTAGGTAGTGGCGGTTGCAGGAGGACTGAGGGGACTGGGGCAGGGCTGAGGGGACTCTGGGGGCAGGTGCATGGAGCAGGTGGCCCTGCCCCCACTGTGGGTGCTGCCATCTTGTGATGGCATGATGGTCAATTTGCATATTACCTCTTTATTATATAGGATGACAGGAACCATGCAAGGGCATTGAACAGAGGAGTGAGCTGATTTATGTTCTGAAAGGATGACTCTGGCTACTGTGTTGGGCCCAGATTATGAGCAGGGCATGTGGAAGCAAGAATACCAGTTAGGAGGCTATTTAGAAATCCAGGTGAGAGATGGCAGTGACCTTGGCTAGGGGGGGTGTGTGCCACGGTTGACACATTAACAATTATAAAGATGTGTTACCTTATTTATAATAATTTGCAAGTTTGGGGCTTTTTTGTTTCATTTAACAGGAAAACCTAATAATAAATTTAAGAATTGTGACAGCTCATTATCTATTTCCCCAAACCTAAGAATTTTTTTTAAAATAATAAGATGCAAAGAAAAAGAAAAGGGTGAAATCTGAAGCTAGAGCATAATACATTTCCTATTCTTTATATGTCACTGGAAACATGGACATGCTGCTGGCTGCCCTCGTAGACATGAATTTACATAACTAGCATATTAGCTAGGGCAAAATGCATTTTGATGCCTACATGATTAAACATCCCAGTCTTTCCTCCAATTATGTAAAGTTTATTGTGTATAAATGTGTGTGTGCACATGTGTATGATGGTCACAGAGGATTTATGGAAGAATTCATCCAAACCATCAGAAACATTATGAACTGTTTACTCTTCTATCACAGATCTGATAAGAGTCTTTGAAATATGAAAATATTATTTGAGCCTTGGTTTCTGCTACAAATTCAAAGACCTTTTTTTGTTAAATTCAAAGACTATTCTCAGCCAATGATTATTAATAAATGCAGATGTGCATCAACTGATTTTTGTTGACAGAAAATGGATAGGTAGGACTCTACGTGATAGATTTGTTACATTAATTTGTATATATAATACAAAGGGAGAGGGAGAGAGAGATAGAAACATCAATAACGAGAGAAAATCATTGATCAGCTGCCTCCTGCACATTCGTCCCCCATTTGGGATCAAGCCTGCAACCCAGGAATGTGCCCTGACCAGGAATTGAACCGTGACCTCCAGGGTTATAGCTTGATACTCAACCACTGAGCCATGCTGGCCGGGCACATTAATTTGGCCTTAGACATAATACATGGGAAATAGAGAATGTGACTCTTACTCTTAGAAGCAGTCTGCCTGAGTTGAAACTTGGACAGTTTTTATTTTTTCAGCCCAGTAGTCCTACATTTGCCCTTTTATAATAGACTCTTCTTTGATGTCCACATAATGCTTCATCAAATATTTCAAAGCACCTAATATACTTCCTAGTTGGGTATTCTGCAGCTAAATATTTCTCTCAGTTTGAGTTTGGTCATCCTTCCCTAACAATGTTGAAAGTCATAGTAAAATCAGGCAGTGGTTCCCTTATATCAATTAAAACTTCACATTCTCTGCTTTGGAAAGTGTTTAGGGTATGTGTGTTGGACTATTTTCATTATCCTTGTCATGCCAAAGCAGGGCTTTAAAAACAAACTGGAGATACATTGGGAATAAAACATCTAACTAGTATTGGCAAAGTTCATATAAGTCATGCACAATGACAGGTACAGGAGTAAAAGTAGAAGTAAGCCCAAAAGGTTTTGGGGGACATTCATGGTTGTGGGTACTTTTTTGTTTTGTTTTGTTTTTGGTAGGTTGACAGATAAAGTCAATGGGATTAAAGTTTGTCTCATCCTATTCCTGATCTTAAACTCAGTCCTTATGGAAAAGACCCTGAACCCCACCAACACACACACTCCTTAATCCTTTCATACTTGGTGAATATTCTCTTTGGATCTCTTTCCCTCCATTCAATAGACCAATCACCAAACTCCCACATTTTTCATCCATAGGAAAGAAATAGATAAGGGAAGGGAAAGAATGCTAATGGAGTAAAAAAAAGGGGAAGGAATCAATGCCATTCATGGGAATCTCAGTTGTAATTGTGTTGAAATCTCAAACTCACTTGCGTTGCAGGTGCCAGAAAATAGAAACCCATGAATCTATTTAGGCAATGCCAAGTAGGACTAAGGGGCAGCCACTTCTCAGCTATAGAGATTTGTTTCCATGTTGGCTCAATCTAATAATATGATCTAATTTTCAAGAGAAATCATGTTTCTTTAAATAAGAACATTTTCAACTTTTACATATCAGTGGGGTGGTTTTGTGACTTGCCAACTTGGCTAGCTGAACTACATTTCCCAGAGTTCCCTTGCTATATGTTTCCAGTTAGAATGGGCTATAGAAGAGCCTCTCTCTAGAGCTGGAGTGCTGATGAGGGGATGGCAGCCACTGTTTAATGCACAGGTATTACTGCTGATCTACTGACTCACCCTTTTAGGGTGAAGCAGCAATTGGACCTGTAATATCTTCTGACTCCACTACTGGGCTAGTGTGTGTGTGTGTTTGTGTGTGTTCAGCTCTGTGACAAAGAGTCCTAACTTCTGAAGATTATTCTAGTCACCAAGCTTACTCATGATTCTCCCTTCCAGACTGCCTGCATGAATGCCAGGATCAGCATTAGATAGGGAGATAGCCTTGTGGAGACTACAAAGCCAGCCCCTGCAATTGCAGGAGCCAATTCCCTGTAACACAAACAATCTCTTACTGGTTCTGCTTCTATAGTGGAACCTGACTAGAACAGATGTTTAATTCAAATATTTTAGAAACATGTGAAAAATTTCTATTTCTGGTAATGGCTGGTTGAGTTATTTGAACCATCCTTCCCACTGAAAACAACTAAAAAAGTTGGATTTTATATTAAAAATATCTTCTTTAAAAAACATAAGAATCACAAACATTTAAAGAATGATCAGGCCCAAACTGCAGGGACATCAAACCTAGACAGGTAATAAGCAAGAAAGCTGCTTTAGTTCTGAGGGGCTTTTGCTAATGCTGGACGTTTTGAATTCATTTTTTGACAGCCTTGTAGGGTGAGGCCAAAACCCAAAGTCCATGGCCTGTCCAGAATGAGGAATCTCACAGAAAACGTTCTCTATAATAAGTGAGGCATACAAATTGTAGATCTGAAAATAAATGAAATAGAATTTTTGGAAGTAAAATAAGATACAAAAGCAAAAATTAAAGGCCCAGTGAATGAGTTAAATAGCAGTACCACCAAAAATTAGTGAATTCGAAAAAGAGTAAGAAAAAAAAATTGTGCAAAGGGTAACACAGAGAGACAAAAAGATGGAAAATACTGAAAAGAGTTAAGAGATAGAAAAGATGGAGTAAGAAGGTCATTTTATACATAAATAACGCTATGAAAGGAAATTTTTGGAAAATGTGATGGAAGCCAATAGCTGAGAGCTTTTTTCTGAACTAATGAAAGTTAACCACGTAGTCACCTCAAACACATACTTAAACACATTACAAGAAAACAATATAAAACATAAGAAAAAATCCTAACTGCAGGCAAAGAGTGGAAAATATATTATCATCAAAAGAACTACACTAAGATAAATAGTTAACTTCTCAACAAGAAGTCAGAGGACATTAAAATGTTATCTTCCATACTAAAAAATATAACTGCCAACCTAAAATTTTTATATCCGGTTAAAGTATCATTTCAGAAAGGTAAAATAAAGACATTTTCAGACAGAAATTATAACAAAAACCCCCAAAGAGTTTACCACCAGTAGTCTATATCAAAGGAACTGCTAGAGGATGTAGAAAATAATGATCCCAAATGAATAGTCTGAGACACAAGAAGGAATGTACACCCAAAAAGCTTGTGAATATGTATAAATCTAAATGAGCACTGACTGTATAACACAAAATAGTAATGTCATATGGGTTTAGAAATCTGTAGAATGAAAATCAATTTCAAGAATAAATGGAGAGGAGACAAATAGAGCTATAGCATTTCTGATATTCTAGTATTGCCCAGAAGGAAAGAAAACATGTCTAAGTTTATTTTTAAGAAAATGAAGAACCACTACATATTTTTAAAAGGCAATTATTCACATTGACAGATATCAAAAGGAAATTTCTTACACAGAGAAAACAAAAATAAACCACATGATGGGCCAACAAGGACTTGACAATGAGCAAAATGTAATCAACAGCCAGTTTATACTTTGTGGTCTAGCTTTTATGAGAAGGTCCATTGGGTGCTATCAGGGAGAATTCATATTTCCCCATCAAGTAACAAAAGATTAGAGGAGGGGCGAATAAATCATGTAAGAAAGACGCTTTTACTTAAATGCCCAAGTTAGTTTCTTTTTCCCTGAAAACTGGGAAGGCAGGATTGAAATAGCTGTATTTAGTGTTCTGTCACAGGGCCCAAAGGTAGGTCTGACAAGAGTAACCTCACCCAGAGAGATTAGTTATGCACCCTGTTACAAAGATGTCAGAGAGGAAATGAGGGAAATCACACTATATTCCCCTGGTGGAGGGGAAAAAACAAAAGGGCCAGGGTGATGAAATGCTCTTTGGCTATAAATGAAAATGCCTTAAAACTTCCTGGCATTCTCTCTTGCTAATGAGCTAAATTAAAACAGATAACCCGTGTTTTAAGAAGCATCAAAGACAAATTAAATGTCAGAGGAAAAGTAAATTACATATTTATTGACTGTTTTATGAGGTTATGCAGACTGTTCATTAAAAAGTCCCCTCAAAAGATGATTCTTCTTGTAACCAGGCCTGTAGCTGCAAAGCAATCAATTTATAATGGAATATTCACAGCAGATTCAGGGCAACTCCTGATTAACGATGCTTCACCATGTTAGGATAAATCTCTTTGAAATGTAAAGAAAAAAGGCAGAATGTCCTTTTTATAATGAATCAACTCAGAGTCTAGCACAACCACAGAAAGTGTGGCTTCTTTCCACTGGCAGTTGGGTTCTTGAGTTGTTGCTACCACCTTTCATACATATAAACCCTTTACTACTGATTTTGGCAAACCTAGGTATGGAAATCCCAAGGAAACCCATTATGTCACTGAGTTGAAAGACTGTATCCATCTTTAGAACTCTGAAGCTATAGATTTCATAAGAAGACGCACCTTGAACAAAACTGAAAAAAGCATACACTCCGGGACTGAATCCAATATTTCACTGCTAGGGAACAGGCAGCTGAACATCTCTCCATAATTTAGAACTCTACTAAAAAAGAGCTGAGTATTCTCTTTTAAGAGAATTTATAACTTAATACATTTCAATGGGACTTTATGGACAGGAATGCACAATGCAATTTTATGTCAAATTGGGGGCCAAAATATGTATCTCTTGTATATTTTACCTCTAGTGATCATCACCTTCCATTTTCCACAATGTCCTCAAAATGTATAGGGTGTCCCAAAATTCATTCAAGAAGTAAATTTGATAGAAAACACAGGTTTAAAATTAAAAATTGTAAATTTTTTATTGATTCAGAAAGTATACAGTATAGGGTTATGTATGGAATAGCACATCGGGTAAATGGCCTCCATGGCTTTGCTGGCACATACGCAAAGCCGTGGTCTTCATTGGTATTCATTGTCCCTGCTCCTGGGCCATAATTGGTACTTGGTAATGCTTATCAAATTGAAGGGATTGAAATCAAAGGACAACTGATATTAGAATCTGATTCAATAAAACAAGTAAAATTAGGCTTTTATTTTTGTTGTTGTTGTTAATGCTCACGCAAAATTCAAATCTTGTGTGAATTTTGGGACACCCTATGAATACAAAAAAAATAGACTCATTGAGTCTCAGTTTTTAATGGGAAATAAAACATTATACATATGACAAAGTCCTGGTGCATGTCACAAAATGGAACATTCTAAAATAAACTTTCACATTGTGGCTGGCCAAATTTGGTCTCCCACCGAATAGGGACCAGAAGGACAGAAGTTCTTGGTCCACATGGAAATGAAATGGTTTTGATTGAAGAGCACCGTTCTATTGCAGGATGATTAAAATGTTGGGAGCTTGAGTTGATCTTTCCAGATCATAAGTGCATGGTTGAGTGAAATGTTAGAAAGTTACATTTCGAATTAATCTTCATATGGATCTTGCTCTAAATCAAGCCACATTCCTTGCCACTATAAAACTGTTATTTTTCTGCATTGGCATTTCAAATTTTTGTTGTTAAACATTTTTTTATATTTGTTTTTTTTACTTTTAAAGGAGTGGTTTGGTTACCAAAGGCTTGGGAATTTATACAGATTGTGATTGGGGTCCAGGCAAGCTCAGAAAGTAATAGGAGAAATTAGGAATGTAAAAAGTGCGTCTTCCCTGTTCAGGTGGAAGTTAGGAACACAGAACACATTGTTCCATTAGTTAAATAAGTGGATGATGAAGAAGTTAGTTCATAATATTTGACAATATGGAGAAAGAAACTGACAAATGGGAAGAAATATGATGCCATGTAGCAAAATATTAGCCATTATTGTTTTCTAGTTAGGAAATTGCTTATGCCATCTGTAAAATATTTGAAGGAGGAACTCTATTCCCCTCAGCAACCTCTGGCAAAATTCAGCATGCTTTCCTCTTAAAAAGAAGGTTGCAATTATCTTTAATATTACCTACTATAGTATCAACTCAATTTCCTTGCACAACATTGAGTGGTGGAACTATTCATAAATTTCAAGATGTCAGAAAACCACTCGGCCTTCACATCTTCTTGACTGAATGGAACTGACTCAGTTGTAGATACAGTTGGTCAGGTTCATTTTCTTGAGTTGCTCCTTTTTCTTTCATGTTTCCCCTTTTGTTGATTTCCCTCATATCTATGTCAAGCTTTGGCAAGCCAATACTGAACATGAAGAGGGATTATCTCAAAGTCAGTGCTATTTTATTTCTGGTCAACACCCAACAATTATAAGAGTGTGGCTGGACACTATGCTAGCCTGGTCTTACATTTGCTGTCCTGTGCTTTGATCTTTCTCCACATGTCCTACACTTGACCTTATTGTTTTACTCCAGTATTAATTATTGCTCTTCTTGTCACGGTCATTTCCCTTTATTAGCTATTGTGTCCTACAATATTAACAGTCATCATTCTTATTTTATTATCAAAGTCATGGTTCCAAAGCACAACATTTTTAAGCCCTTAAGAGCACCTCTCAATAAATGCTTTAGTTTGACAAGGAACCAACAATCGTCAAGGGCAACCTTCAAACCTAGACAAAGTAAGATGGCCATAAGAACAATTTCCTGGATGGAAAGCAAAGAGAAATCATATTGGTCCCTATTTACAGTAAAAAAAAAAACCAAATAATAGAACAAGTAAAAATTCACAGAAACACTTCAGATCTCTTTCCAAAGGGCCAAAAAAAGAAATTTTAAAATGGCTATAAATATGGTAGTAGTATACATTTTATCTATGAGTAAAGTTGTTGAAATTTTTGGACCAAAACCAAAACAAAGCAAAATAAAACTCTGTGGGAATAACAATATTTTCCAAGAAAGATTTTTTTTAGAAATGCAAAAAGTGGCTAATGAGGTATCAACCATAAGTGAAGGGTATTATGTCAGTATACAAAGTAATGACAAATATGAATTCAGACAGCATGGATTGAAAATGCATGTATTTGCATATATCACCTGGAATTGATCATTGTGAAGGTGTTTTTTTAATTTTCTGTTGAACCTGGGTCTTTTGCTCCAAATATTTGAGCATTTTTTAAAGATTATTTCTAAATGAAAAGCATAGTGATTTTAAAAATTTATTCTACTTTACTAATGCATAATAAATGTGAAAGGGTGATTAAGAATATTTAAATTATTGATTAACAAAAATCATAAAAATTAGCAGCATATCTCAGTAATTATTAATTCTTGGATTTTCATTACTGCTTGAGAATCTATATTGCCCAACCTAAAACTTTAGGAGTCACACATATTAAATCAATGTCATAGGGAATAAAATTATTTAGAATCAACCACAAGAAATCTATAAGAAGTAAATTTGTGAATGGACTATATAGTGAAACAAAACTAACATTTTTCAGCTTTGCAGATTTAAAAAGTACTTTTATGAAATACCAGTACCTTTTAGAGTAGATATTTTAAGCTGCAGATTGAAGAACAGAATAACTGAAAAGTACATTTTTCACAAAGAGAAAAATATTCCTTGATGAATCAAAACAGATGAATGTTCTAAAGCTGCGATACTTTTTCCCTAAAATATTTGATTTATAAATATTCAGTTTGCTTTAAGTTAATATTCATGAAACATTGGTTTTGACCAAATAATAAGCACAGGTAATTTTAAAGTGGAGCACCAATAAATTGTTATTATAGGGAAAAAGATTTATATTTTTCTGGTTTATGAGAATATTTTGTTAGAAGAAAACCAGGAAGCTATTGGTACAGGAACCCTCTGCTGGACAGAGTCTGTCATTACAATATCAGTTATTTAAAGCTGAAGAGACTTAGCTAATTCATTTCTCTTAATTCTATCTTGGCAGGGAAGAGGGCAGGGTCCTTTAAAAATACTTATGTCTCAGCCACACCCCAGGCCAATTAAAAGCCAATCTCCAGAGCTGAGTTCCATGCATTTGCAGTTTTTAAACCTCAAAAGGTGATGATAAAGACTTCTTGAATACTGCCATAAAGATTTTTTTTACCATGATTGAAAAAGATACAAACATTTCCCATGCGAGATGTGATCTGAGATTGTGTGCAAGACACATGAGCTAGGGAGGTCTTATTCTAATGGAATGGAAAGGGAGTGAAATTATTGAGTGCTGCTATTCAGTTCAGTTTACCTTGGGCTTTTCGTCCAGGATCTGCTGACGTATCTCCTTGTGTTTCTCTACGAGTTTTTCTTGCCTTTTACTTTGTGCCTCTTCTAACTATAAGAAAGTTACAAAGAAAGTCATTCTTACCTAAAAGTTCTAGTGACTGTTTTCAGAAAAATATTACAAATTAAATGCATTGAATTACTTCATTCCCTGGTCAAGAACTGCCCTTACAGGTATAGGAGACTGTTGGTAAGCGTTGAAGGTACACAGGAATGAGGGTGGCGTGATCAACAGTTATACTATCCTTACATTTTCTTAATATTTGAAAATTTCCATAGTAACTTTTTTTTTTTAATTTGAAAAAAAATATATAATGGCCTCTGGAGCTTGTCATCTTCTCTACCAGGGTGACAACTAAGGATTCTTTTGGGGGAATCTCCCATTTACAACATGTTTCAGGGCTCCTGACTTGGAAGTGATTCTTCACATCTGTCTTAATGCGAGCCTTTTTGTACACAGGTTTGCAATTAAACTTGCAGGGACATTGACTAGGGAGCCTGTGCTGTGAAGAGCGGTAAATAGATGCAACTAGGCTTGTTGTTTCCCTATGGAGGCTCACACTGTGCTTGTCAAACATTCACACATAGTTTGCAAAGGAGGCAGGGATTAGCCCCATTAAAAAGAAACAATGGGCTCAAAATGGAGTCACTTTTCCTTCACCCCACCAAGAATGAATACTAACCTAACTGCAGTTTCAGTCTCTCCCAGTCTGCCTGGAGCTTCAACCTTAGTGATGTCATCTGCCTGATAAAGCCCCCTGCCTTCCCCTGAGCAAAGGTGACCTTGCCTGTAATAACTTTCTCGTCCCATCATCTCTCCGCCTATGAAACCTTCTTCTCTATACAGCTGCTCAGAGGAACTCTGTTTACTAAATGGGATACTGCCTGGTTCATGAACTGCTAGAACCAATTAGGCCTTTAAATCTACGTGATTGAACTTTTGTTCTTTAACAACCAACATACCCTCTTGATGTACTGCACCACCTCCTGGATGTATGACCGGATCATCTCTGTCTTTTCCCTAAAAGAAAAGGACAAAGAAATCATTATATGAGCACATCCGGCATCAGAAAACAGGAGAATCTTGGACTCCTCAATGAAAACTGACAGAACTCTCAACCTTCTTATTCCTGCTTCCAGGAAGGTACAATGCACCAACTCTGGACAAAGGTCAGGTCCCCCCAAGGGCAGACTTTGTTTTCATTAAATGCTGGGAAGACTGCCTGACATTATTAGGAGTGAGTATTCAACCTTTTCCTAAGGGACACTCTTTACTCAGCCTTTATCTTCAAGGTCCTTTTCTGAACTGCTCTTTGAGTTTCCGGTTGAAAACCTTACAGAGATCTTTGGAAAGGTTAATTAGAGGAGAAATTTCACAGATGGGTCTTCATGGTTAAGAATAAAATAATCCCCAGGTAAAAGGTGGGGAAGAAGGGTTCCTTCTCCTTACTCTTCCATCTGGCTTTTGTCTTTGGATTTAGCTTCTGTGATCTTCTCCTGTCTCTTTTTATCCATTTTCTTCTTTAATTCCTTCTTCTCTCTGAAGTCAAAATGAAAGTAAAAGGGAAAAAAGGCAAGTGAAATGGCAGTTTGTACTGAATACATGTATATACACAAGTTCATTATAATGAGAACGGAGGCTTACTTCTCACAGATTTCTTTGAGCTTCTTTAACTGATTGTTCTGACATTCTTCAGCAACATCCGTCAATTTTTGGATAAGCTGGGGAAAGAAAATGCCAGTTTGCTATATTATGTTACCATAAACAAAGCATCCTCTCCCTCAAACAATAGTATCTGTAGTTAAAAAATCTCTCATTGATATTTAACAAGTTGGAATTATCAAATATCTATGACAGGTAATGAGGACATAATTTAAAACCATCATATTATCTTGGTTTGAATACAAAATTCTTCTGATCTCTTTAATATATATATTAAAGAGAGAAAGGGGGAGGGAGAGATAGAAACATCAATGATGAAAGAGAATCATTGATCAGCTGCCTCCTGCACAACCACTACTGGGGATCAAGCCCACAACCCAGGCATGTACCTTGACCAGGAATTGAACTGTGACCTCCTGGTTCATAGGTCGATGCTCAACCACTGAGCCATGCAAGCCGGGCTTCTTATCTCTTTTTAATTAAACAGGACTCCTTCGGTTACTGTGCTGGTTACTGTAGCTTGACCCAGTGCAAAGACAACAAACAGTGAGGACCCAGATTTCAATCCCCACTTTATGTGTGACCTATTAAAAGGATGATTTGGCCAAGAAAACCTATGTTTTCTTAGTTGTAAATAAAATTATGAATGCTTTTATCTTTTGGAGGTACTGTGAAGCTTAAAATAAAATGAATATGATACAAATGTGAGTTATAATTAACTGTGAATTATGATTCTAGGTTTCCAGGGATTATTCATTGTTTAATTGCTTCATGGATAACATGAGTTACCCATCTTAGAAATCGATGATATTGTCCTTTTGTGGGTGACTTCCAAAGAACATAATAAATTCTCTTCTGTGCTATCACGGAATTTTTAATATATTACCACAAAATTAATTATTGTATTGCCTTGAGTGTATTTTTCTTATCAAACCAAGCTTGGAGAGAATAGCGACTGTGTTTTCATATCCTCAGCCCTCCGCACAATTCCTAGCATTCAGTAGTTGTTCAATAAAAGCTTGCCAATTATATGAGCATCATTTTGCCTTCCAATCCCTTCTCTGTCTTTATTCTATACTAGAGGCTCGGTGCACGAATTCATGCACCAGTGGGGTCCCTCAGCCTGGCCTGCGGGATCGGGCCGAAACCGGCTCTCCAATATCCCCTGAGGAGTCCCAGATTATGAGAGGGCACAGGCCAGGCCAAGGGACCCCACCAGTGCATGATCAGGGCTGGGGAGGGACCGCAGGAGAGCTCCAGGGCATGTCTGGCCCATCTAGCTCAGTCCTGATGGGCTGGATCCCAGTGGCAAGCTAACCTACCAGTCGCAGTGTCTGCCCCCTGGTGATCATAGTGACTGGTCGGCCAGTCTACTGTCTGCCCCTTGGTGGTCAGTGCACATCATAGCAAGCAGTAGAGAGGCCTTAGCATATCATTAGCATATTATGCTTTGATTGGTTGAACAAATGACCGGACACTTAGCATATTAGGCTTTTATTATATAGGATGAATACCATAAACAACCTTCTGCCATTGCTCAGGCACAGTGGCAATTGGACCCAACCCTTGTTACTGGACACCAAATAGATGGTGTGGGCTTCTTGCAAAAGGTCCCACCGCTGTTCCCCAGAGCTGAAGTTCTCAGATGCAGCAGGGTGAGCTGAACAGTTTTATATAAGCTGCAGCTACAACAGTGATAAGGCAATATAATCATAATGCCAGTTCACTTTCATTGATAATGTATACAAGCTGCTGGGAACAGTTTGAAGAGTTTTAAATGCAGTAACTTATTCAATTCTAAGAGTTGACCTATTGGCAAGAAGTTGGTGCTGTTATCTTCCTTTTAAATATGAAAACACGGACCCCAGGTGCTCTAGTGTCTGGTTTAGGGCCAAAGAGGCAGTAAGCCACGGAGCTGGGTACAAACCCAGACAATCAGGCTGTAGCCTTCACCACTTTCCCACACCACCTTTTCTACCGACTGTAGAAATTGTTTTGAAAGACTCCTTTTTATCTAAGAGAATACAAGAAGCCAAGGGAGAAAGTCTCTTATAGGACTACAATAAAAAAAACAAACGCCTTAACATGACCACAAAATGTGACGCACCCATCTGTGAAGTGGATTAAGTCTGAACAAATACTCACTGGGGCTTGGGCCAGTGGAAAATCTATCTGATCATCCAGAAGACATTGTCGGATCATGACTGTCACGATTAAAGATATCGTGAAATACTGCGGTGCTGTGGTGCCATTTATCAAGTTGTCTAGATGTTAAATTGGTGTGCAATGACTCTGGAAATTTCCTTGAGGATTCCTGCGATGCTGCTATTCTAGCTGAGGGTGAAGACTCAGCACGTCTCCTTCCCCAGGGACCTTTCTTGTCTCCCATTCTCCCCAAGGAATTACAGAGCATCACCCAGGGATCCCCAACCATGGCTGCAACATCAGAAAACTTGGGCAACTTCTTAAAAATACAGATTCCAGCCGAAACCGGTTTGGCTCTGTGGATGGAGCGTCGGCCTGAGGACTGAAGGGTCCCAGGTTCGATTCCGGTCAAGGGCATGTACCTTGGTTACGGGCACATCCCCAGTGGGGGGTGTGCAGGGGGCAGCTGATCGATGTTTCTCTCTCATCGATGTTTCTAACTCTCTATCCCTCTCCCTTCCTCTCAGTAAAAAAATCAATAAAATATTAAAACAAAAATACAGATTCCAGAGCCTGTTCCTAGGCTTATGGACGCCAAATGTCTGGGGGGAGGAATCAATGTTTTCAAAATGTCCTCTGATGATTTGGACACTTTGCCAGATTTGGGGGGTTTGCGTGGCCTTGTCCACATTCTACAGACTGTTGCAGAGCTCCCAGCAGTGCTTTTGAATTCTGTGGTTTCACACTTCTGTTGCCATGTTGCCATCTCTATCATTCATTTGACTCCAATGTATTCTATCTTCTTGATTCTGCCAGCGTCTGCTCACATTCCCTCCCACCTCTTGCCATAACAAATTCGGTGACCAGTCAACACAACCACTGAGCCTGAGATCTTACAGTCCTCTGCCCACTCAGTTCAGCCTTTTATTTTGATTTGGTTTTAGCCGCCACACAACTGCCAGCACCGCACCCCCTCAAGGCTCCACAGCAGTTCCCCATCTCGGGTATCCCGTGGCCTTCCTCTTTGCCCCTCCCTCCAGATTATCACACTGCTCTTTGTTCTTCTCAGAACTAGTTCCCACTTCTCTTGCTCCCAGAACACACACTTTAGGCTAAACTATTCAATTTAGCCACAATCCAACATTTACCAAGTGCTTACTAAACCTCAGGCACCATCCTGGAGACTGTGAGGCAATGTCCTGGCTTTCTAGGTCTTGCTACTCAAACTGGGGTCCATGGACCAGCACCATTGGAGTTGCCAACGGTCACGTTAGAAATGTAAATTCTCAGGCCCTACCCCAGGTCAACTTGAAATTAAAATCTGTATCTTAACAAGATTCCCAGGAGATACTCCTGCAAGGTACAGGTTGAGAAGTACTGTCTAGAAGATTATTGAGGACGATGGAGACGATTTAGAAGAAGCCCTCTGTTATGGACTGAATCCTGGTGTCCCCCCCCTCCCACTTTCATATTGAAATCCTCACCTCCAATGTAGTGGTATTAGGAGATGGGGACTTTGGGTGGTAATTAGGTCATGAAGGTGGAGCCCTCATGAATGGGAATAGCACTCTTATAAAAGAGACCCCAGAGAGCTCCCTAGCCCCTTCAGCCATGTGAGGACACTGTGAGAAGACAGCCATCTATGAACCAGGAAGTGGCTCTCACGAGACACCAAATGTGCAGGTGCCTTAATCTTGGACTTCCAGCCTTCAGAACTGTGAGAAATAATTCTCTGTTGTTTAAGCCACTCAGTCTACAGTGATTTGTTTTAACAGCCCTAACTAAGACACCCTTCTCAAGTTCCCTCTTTTCTGCCTCAAAAGGTCTTTGGAACTTGACTTTCATTCTCTTCATTGCCCCAAACTCAGCTTCCTCACTTGTGACACAGAGACAATGTTTCCCTCCTGGGGTTGCTGTGAAAGCTGAGTGGGAACACACACGTGCAAGCCCAATAGACTACATCGTCGATTCTTAACTTGGTTTCCTCACCCTTCCTTCCAAGAGAAAGATTCTTGCCTGTATTTTCCATCCTGTTTTCTCCCACCTATGGCCAGACCTAATCTGCCATTTCATTTTCTCCTCTCAACCTTTCTTCTGCACAAGACGCATTCCCTTTGCATTAAAACATATTATCTTGCCCTAACTGGTTTGGCTCAGTGGATAGAGCGTCGGCCTGCGGACTGAAGGGTCCCGGGTTCAGTTCTGGTCAGGGCATGTACCTTAGTTGCGGGCATATCCCCAGTAGGGAGTGTGCAGGAGGCGGCTGATTGTTTCTCTCTCATCGATGTTTCTAACTCTCTATCCCTCTTTCTTCCTCTTTGTAAAAAATCAATAAAATATATTTTTTAAAAAATCACATTATCTTTTCCTCATCCTCCCAGAACCCTGAAATTTTGTTCCATCTCTGAACTTTCTTTCATTTCTACCCCTAAAACGGAAGAGTAATTGCTGCTTCCAAAGCTTCAATGCTCCACCCCATGCTCTTCAATCCCACTATCTCACTCACTCCAGTCTCCAGAACTCACCTGGTTCTGCTTTAAGATTACAAAACCTTTTCCATTACTAACTTATTGGCCCTTTCTTGGGACTTAATCTAACACAAGTTTCTGTCAATTGCAACCAAGAGAGCCCTGACCAAAAAGAAAAGAAAAAAAGAAAAACAAAAATAAAAAATTTCACTACTTAAATCCCCAAATAAGGTGAAGGAACCTCTGAGTTTTGTGCTCAGAGTTTGTATTGTATGAAATGTGAAAATAGGACCCAGAAGAGGAATTTTTCATATAATAACTAAAATGCTTTTTAACTAACTTAGGAGTACTCTCACTTTTGGTGCATTTATTAACAGACAGGCTCTACTCAAAGACTCTGTCCATCATATGTTAGCCAACAAACTCACTGAAGATAGAAAAGAGAAAAAATTAGTTTAAAATTCCTAAGAAAATAAGAGGGAACATGGTAAACTGAAATGTAGTAAACAATATCTAATTTTAACTTTTAATACGATTTTTTCCTGGCCCAAAGAGGTAGACACATTTCAGTAATTTTGCTTGTTTATTTACCATTCATAACAACTCTCCTACTTAAATGTTCCAAACCTTTTAAGGAATGAAAAAGAAAATCCACAGGGGAATATAATTTCATGTTTATTCTCCAATCCACGCTGAATTTCGCTTGGTTTGGTCATTTGATGGTGAGAGAATGGTTTCGATGGAGGGAAAGTAATTTCTTGACTCTAGCTCAAAAGGGATAAAAGAAATGTGGACAGAAATTGGAATCTTTGAAGTCTCTTCTAAGAAGGATAATTTTGGAAAATGGGCAAAAAGTCAAGTATCAAATGTCCACACTTCAGACACAACTCAATCTTCCTTCCTGTTCTTCTACTCTCTAGAGAATCTATCTTCTTTTTTTCCTAGTCAAAGCACTCATTTACCAAGTGCTGAATTTTCACTATAAATTGTTTGTTTTTCTTCTACAAAGAATTTATGATTCTTTTAAACTAAGTAATGATCTATAAATAAATGTATTACTGACAATTTAAAAACAAAGCAGATGTTTATACTGGGGTATATCCTGGCCATTTAAATTGAGAAATATTCATTCATCAATGAGTGTTTACTGAGCACCTAGGCAGCACTAGACACTGGACTAGGGTGGATGGTCCAACTTTGAAGCCACAGACAGGCCCTGTCCACGTGGAGCTGGCATTCTCTCTTCTCTTTTCAGGAGGAAGAGAAATTCTTAGATCAAAAGGGCAATTATCTTAATCATTCTCTGAGATATTCTTTCATACGTAATGAATTTTTTTATTTCTATAGCTAAACAAAATTTATAGCTTATTTGAACCTAAGTATTTCAAAGATCCTTGAATTTTCTTATTCTCGCTGTGCAAAGAAATAAAATGAAAAAGACTCCTAGTCAATGTCAATAAATTGGCTCAATGCATGTATAACATTTAAAATTACTTTTCACATTTAAATTTTGCCAAGGTAAATGTCAGCTTTTTTCGTTTTCTGAGAAATATAAATGGACCAATGTAACATACTCCATTGAATGATATTTTTGATATTCTTTTACAAGGCTATCAACTGGAAATATCTTCAAATGTTTTTTAAAAATCAAGAAATTTGATAAAAAGAGTTCTGGTTGTTTCATCTCATTTTATCAGCCTAGATGATGCTTGGGTTTTGCCATCTCAATTCTCTGAATTTCCTCATCAGTAAAATATAACATCTAACTCAGCACTAAAATTCCTTTAATTAGTTGTAAAATTATATTATTCTATGGCTATAAATGTTTTTAGAATTCAATAATGGTTTAAGATATCCTGAAATGATAAAAAGTAAGTATTTATGGCCATGAGATATTTATTTTATTGATAAAGGCAACTTTTATGATAAAAGTACTTACACTGAAAATAATTCTTTCATAGTTTTAAGTAAAAATTTAGAATAGAGCAAAGTATTATCCCTTTATAAATCTAAATACTAATGAAGGTACTTGCAAGAGTTATTGAAAAGTTGGTGTTTTGTCATAAACAGTGCAATTATAGATTTTTTTTTTTTTTTAAAAAAATTGTATTGATTTTTTGAGAGAGAGGAAGGGAGAGGGAGTAAGAAACATTGATGTGAGAACAAAATATCAATTAGCTGCCTTCTGCACACCTCCTCCCTCCTACAGGGAATTGGGCCTACAACCCAGGCATGTACCCTGACCAGGAATAGAACTGGCAACCTCTCTGTGCATGGGCCAATGCCCAAACAACTGAGCCACACTAGCCAGGGCGCAATTATAGATTTCTTGATTAAAATAGAAGAAAATGAGAAAGTGTTTGCATCTGATCAAGCCCCATGAGATTGTTATATCTCATTAAATCAATTGAAGAAAACACAAACCACTAAAATTTTAGGATAAACCTTCAGAATTCTAAAAGATGCCAAGGCCATTTAATTGAGAATGAGTAAAATAGTAATTATTACCCACCAGTCAGATGGGAAAGTGGCAATAGTACTCAAATGGGAGCTTTTCAAATAATCATGACAGGAGACATGGCTAAAAGATACATGATTTATCCTGTGGCTTATAACTAAAAAAGCAATAAATCATGGGTTTAATATTTCAACAGTCCATTTGGAAGCTAGACCCAGAAGAGCTGCCCATGAAGATAAATGCCACAGCATGCCAGCTATTTTTTCCTTAATGCAAAATATATCATTTCAGCACCCTCCTCTTGCCAGATGGGATGCAGTGAGGGCTGTAGTTCCAGAGGGCACAAACTAAATTATCTGACTTGTGGCTTCTATTTTGGAATTTTCCTTTCAGCAGAATCTCTTCCGTTCCCTAAGCCTTCTGTAAGTCGATACAAGTCAAAACTATTATTTCCTTAGCCTTTGGGGATGGTTCTGTTTACTGACCTTTTCCCCTTTAATCTCACCTAAATAGTCAACAATTAGCAAATAAAAATATATTAAGATTTATATTGTGCACACACACAAGAGAAAAACCCAAGTTGAAATGTTTATTGCTTTAAGCTGAAATCCCTAATTATTATTTCGAAAGGTCAGAGATCTGGATCATTTCTGGGTTCAATGATTTAAGTAAAACTAGCATGACAGTCAGAGGAAAACTTTACAGACACTGTTGTATAGAATTTTTTATTTTACAAATGAGAATGCAGACACCTAAGTGAACAGTTTTAGCTAAAGTTTCATAATTAAAAATGGAAGTTATGTCTACTCACTCTAACTCCTGTGCGAAGTGTCCTTTGGTAGGGAATGCTGACCATGTCCCAGGCCCTGTGTTAAGTTTCCATGGATGGTTTTATTGAATCTCATTTCCGATTTATTTTTTTTAAATATATTTTATTGATTTATTACAGAGAGGAGGGAAGTGGGATAGAGAGTTAGGAACATTGATGAGAGAGAAACATCGATCAGCTGCCTCTTGCACGCCCCCTACTGGGGATGTGCCCGCAACCAAGGTACGTGCCCTTGACCGGAATGGAACCTGGGACCCTTGTGTCCGCAGGCCGACGCTATATCCGCTGAGCCAAACCGGTTAGGGCTGAATCTCATTTCCAAATGATGAGGGCTGTGTGTAGATGAATAATTTTTTTTAAAAGGCCCTGATTCTCCACTGCTCTCTGTATCTATGTTCTTTGCAATATAACTTGCAGGTCCCCTAAATGAGAGATTTGCCTATCTCTTGGATGTGGGCAAGTCCTATGACTTGTTTTGGTCAAAAAAGGAAGAAGAAACAAGACCTCTTTAGAGACCTCGCTCTCTTCCACTCGTCTCAGCTGGATGCCTTCCTGTGGGATGATGAGAGATGTGGATCAGGCATCTGTGCTGACCCAGCTGGTGGTCAGCCAACCTCCAGAAGTAGAGCCCCTAAGTGACTGACAGCTGAACCAAAGACACATAAGTGAGCTCAGCCAACACCAGAAGAACCGTCCAGTTGAGTTAAACTTCAATTGCTGCACAGAATCAAGAGCTTCAGGGGTGGGGAACCTTTTTTTCTGCCAAGGGCCATTTGGATATTTATAACATTATTCCTGGACCATACAAACATTTATCAACTTAAAAATTAGCCTGCTATATTTGGTCAAACATTTAATTAACTCACCCCTAATGCCCTGACAGGGCCAGCACAAATGATTTTGTGGACCTTATATGGCCCTTGAGCTGGACGTTCCACACCCCTGAAAATGGTTACTGTTTTAAGCCAATAAATTTTAAGGTGTTTCTTATGCAACAATAGTGACTGATAAATCTGGGTATAAAGTAGGTTTCAGTCCACAAATTGTACTCCTAACCACTGTAAGCCCCTTGGCAGGAGCACATTTAGGACATTCGGTCCACACAGAATCCCTTCATCAGTATGAGGACCAGAGTAGACCTTCAATAATTTTAAATGGGTGAGTGAATTATATAAGCACTAGAGGCCCAGTGCACAAAAATTTGTGCACTCAGGGGGGGGGGGGTCCCCCAGCCCGGCCTGTGCCCTCTCCCAGTCTGGGACCTCTCGGGAGATAATGACCTGCTGGCTTAGGCCTGCTCCAGGGTGGCAGAGGGCAGGCCCAATCCCTAGGTGCAGCCCCTGGTCAGGCTCAGAGCAGGGCCGATTGGGGAGTTGGGGCGCCGCCCCGTCATGCACAGAGCAGGGCGGATTGGGAGGTTGCAATGCCACCCTCAGTCACGCTCAGGGTAGACTGATTGAGGGGTTGGGGCACTGCCCCCTGTTACACTCAAGGCAGGGTTGATGGGGAGGTTGTGGTGCCACCCCCGTCACGCACAGAGCAGGGCCGATCAGGGGGTTGGGGCGCTTCCCCCTGTCACTCACAGAGCAGGGTCCATCAGGGGGGTTGGGGCACTGCCCCCTGTCACTCACAGAGTAGGGCCGATAGGGGGGTTGGGGCGCCGCCCCCTGTCACACACAGAGCAGGGCGGATCAGGGGGTTGGGGCGCTGCACCCTGTCACACTCAGGGCAGGGCCAATGGGGAGGTTATGGCTCTACCCTGTCACACACAGAGCAAGGCCCGTGGAGGGGGGTTGGGGCGCCACCCTCTATCACCCACAGAACAGGGCCAATCAGGGGGTTGGGGCGCTGCACCCTGTCACACACAGAGCTGCAGGGCAATCGGGGGATTGGGGAGCTCCCCCCTTATCAGGCACAGAGCAGGGCTGATCAGGGGGTTTGGGCGCTGCCCCCTGTCACGCTGATTCCGGTGCCGGGATGCCTCATTGCTCCGCTGATCCCGGTGCCGGGAGGCATATTACTCTTTTACTATATAGGATAGAGGCCTGGTGCATGGGTGGGGGCCGGCTGGTTTGCCCTGAAGGGTGTCCTGGATCAGGGTGGGGGTCCCCACTGGGGTGCCTGGCCAGGCTGGCTGAGGGGCTGAGGGCTGTTTTCCCGCTGGCAGTTGACTAAAAGCTCCCAACCGCTCCTTGTTTTCTTTTTCTTTTTTTTTTTTTTTAATTTTGGGCCAGCTTTAGCTCTGAGGCCTCGCTGCTGAAAACATGGACACAATGTTGCGGTCCGGGGCTGACTGAAAGCCAGTTTTGTTTAGCTTCTTATTTGCAACATAGTAATAGTTGCTTAGAGTTGCAGTTGAGAGGCAGGCAGCGGCAGGCGGGGAACGTTGGAGTCTGCAGTTCCTGGAGGAAGCAAGCCTCCCTGCTCACTTCAGTGCATGGCTGCCGGCCGCCATCTTGGCTGACAGTTAATTTGCATAAGGATACGCTGATTAGCCAATGGGAAGGGTAGCGGTCGTACACCAATTACCATGTTTCTCTTTTATTAGTGTAGATACTTTATACTTTCTAACTTGCACAATTTCCTAAAATCTACACTAATAAAAGAGAAACATGGTAATTAGCATACGACCGCTACCCTTTTCATTGGCTAATCAGTGAGTATATGCAAATTAACTGTCAGCCAAGATGGCGGCAGGCAGCCAGGCAGCTGAGAACAGGATGCTTGGTTGCCCCAGCGATAGAGGAAACCAAGGTTCCCGCCTGCAGCTGCGGGGCTCTGAGCTCCTGAAGCAACAGCTCCAAAAGATACAATGTTTTAATTATAGAAGCTAAAACATGGCAGTTAATCTGCATACTCAGGCTCCAAGCGATAGAGAGAAGCCAAACAGTCCTGAAGCTGCAGAACAGAGAGGCCTCACTGCCCGGGGATCAGCAGAGCCCGGAGGTCTCTGGCCCCGGGATCAGCGGAGCTGAGAGGCCTCCCAGCCTGGGTTTCAGCGGAGTCAAGAGGCCTCCCGGCCCCCGGGATCAGTGGAGCCGAAAGGCCTCCAGGCCCAGGGATCAACGGAGCCAAGGGGCCTCCAGGCCCGGGGATCAGAGGAGCCGAGAGGCCTCCCCGGCCCCGGGATCAGCGGAGCCATGAAGCCTCCTGGCCCAGGGATCAGCGGAGCTGAGAGGCCTCCCGGCCCGGGTTTCAGCGGAACCAAGAGGCCTCCTGGCCCCCAGAATCAGCGAAGCCGAGAGGCCTCCCAGTTGCCTGGATCAGCGGAGCCAAGAGGCCTCCCCGCCCCGGGATCAGGGGAGCCGAGAGGCCTCCTGGTCGCCTGGATCAGCGGAGCCAAGAGGCCTCCCCGCCCCGGGATCAGCGGAGCCAAGAGGCCTCCAGGCCCGGGGATCAGCGGAGCTGAGAGGCCTCCTGGCCTGGGATCAGCGGAGCCTGATGGAAGCCCTGTGTGTTTATGCACCCTGGGGGTTCAGAGGTCCTGTCCTAGGCAGAGGCCTATGGTGAAATTTTCGACTCTGAGAAGCAGCCTACGGGCTGGAAGGCGGCTCCTCTGACCTCAGTGCTGGAGAAGACCATTAAGCAGAAAACTAAAGAAACCGATTTTACATCATTTCCCAGGTGGAGAACAGTTGGCATGTAAGCCCCTGACCAGTGCCCAGCCTCTCCCCTGTCAGTCTATCTCACTCTTAGGTACCATGTTCTTTGTTCTGTCTTAACTGCAACTCATTTTTAAACTAGATTGCTTTTAAAAGAAGACTAAATAAAGTTTCCCTTAAGTTATTTAGGTGGTGCTGGGGCTGCTGGGGCTGCTGGGGGCCTGATAGAAGACACAAACACGCAACGGGGGTCCTGTACCCAGCAGCCCCAAGGCCCGCCACCTTAGTGCTGGGGCTGCTGGGGGTATCAGAGACACAAACCCACAGGCCCGGCATCCAGCAGACCCAAGGCCTTCGTGGCAGCACTAAGGAACAGCAAGCCAAGCGGTGGAAGCAGCAAGCAGGTGGGCAGTAACAAGGGAGGGGTCCCGGACTGCAAGAGGGCACATGCTGGGATAAGGAACACCCCACCCATCCCCAGTGCATGAATTTCGTGCACCGGGCCTCTAGTAATAAATAAAAAGATACAGTATGAACTCTGTGGGTGAAAAAAACAGGAGACAATCCAACAGAAAAATAGACAATGGATGTGAACAGGCAGTTTGTGGGAGAAAGGAATACAAATGGCCAATAAACACACATAAATATGCTTATTTTTTCTCATAATTAAAGCAATATGATTTAAAATGAATACAATTTATAACCATGTATTTATCATTTTTAACTATACATGTAATATTTGTATACTGTCTACACTAATAAAAGAGAAACATGCAAATTTGTGTCACTCCGCTATTCCTACCAGCCAACAAAGATGGCAGTTACTTTGCATACACAGGCAGAGCAAAGACTGAAGGCTCCAGCTGGAGCGAAGACTGAAGACTGAAGACTGAAGACTGAAGAGGCTTGGCTTCTCCGCTGCGGCTGCAGCCGAGAAGCCAAGCCTCGCTGCGGCTGCAGGGGAAAAGCTAAGTCTCACTGCAGCTGGACCAAAGGCCTGGGTCCTGGGTGCCAGAGGAAAACCGGTGTCAGCAGCCAGAGGAAGGAAGGCCTATTGCATGAATCTTCGTGCAACAGGCTTCTAGTATACTAATAAAGGGGTAATATGCTAATTAGACCGGATAGACCAGACGTCTTCCAGACATCTTCCAGATGTCCTTCTGGACAAAGCCACGGTGGCGGGGGGGCTGAGGCAGAAGCGGTTAGGGGCGATCAGGCAGGCAGGCAGGTGAGCAGTTAGGAGCCAGCAATCCTGGATTGCGAGAGGGATGTCTCGGATTGTAAAGGGTGCAGACTGATCTGAAGGACCCCCCACCCCAGCCCTGGGCATGAATTTTATGCACTGGGCCTCTAGTATAATATAAGTAATATATGAATATTATATATAACATAATGTAATATATAATTTTTAACATATATGAAATATATGTATATATGTAATATACGTATATATAAATATATATTTTATGTAAATATACATAGCGAGAACTATATATATATATGCATACATTTGTATGTATAGGAGTGGACAAAAGTAGGTTTGCAGTAGATTATATGAAAAATAATACAGCAATTAATAAATAATACAAGTATAAACTGTGTTTTGCATACTGACAACTGTAAACCTACCTTTGCCCACACTTATATGTATGTATGTGTATATATATATATATATATATACATATATATATATGCTTATTTTTGCTCATAATTAAAGGAATGCAAGTGAAGATTAATATAATTTCTAACTATAATTTATATGTATATAAATACCATTTCTAACTATATATACAGTTAGAAATATGTGTATATGTAAACATATACATATACATACATATATGTGTATGTGTGTAAATATATACTGTAGATATATACAATCTACATATATGTTGCTATATACATATACATATACATATGTGTGTGTGTGCAAATACATATACACAGACGTGAAAAGAAAAATAGCAACTCCATTAGGGTTACCCAATGATGATCAGGAAAACTGACACATAAGAATACATTTTGACAATTATTTCATTCCTTATTTCATTAATAAAATCTTTTATTTATTTGTCATTTCCTCCTTGGCAGAGAATGTGAAGTTTTGGGGGAAATTATATTGTGATTTCTCAAAACAAATGACCTTATGTTCAAGTCAGACTGTTGGAGGAAGACAGAAAACACTAGCACAACTACAGTAGCGACACTTCCTGACACTGCAATTCCTCCTGGTTCATAGACCTCAGCCGGGCAGCCACAGAAGGGAAATAATTCAAGATTGGCTCCCAGACAGGCAGCAACAGCAAATGGTGCTGATAGAAATCATTAAAAGGAAGAGGATGAGACCCCTCAGGCTGTAGCAGGATGTCAGAAAATGCAATACACATTTATGTTTGAACTCAAGGTCTCTTAGCCAATCCATGTATTGTGGGAGTTGGGGGGGGGGGGGCTTGCACTTAAAGCAATGTTTTCTGTACATTACCTCATTATTCCTTCTTATAGTTTAATGAAGTAAGAATTATTTTTATCTTCAATGGACAAATGAGGAAGTACAGCTACCCAGTGGGGGAGCACTGGCCAGAAATGATGAGATTTGAGACAAGACCTGCACTCATCACCACTTCCAACCCTATGGGTCATCTATTCACAGCTGATCAATATTCACCCAGAGCTTTCACTGTGAAACACCCGGACTGAGAAACTGGGGAACTCAGGTGGATGGGCACTAGTGTGGGTTTGGAGCCACAAATGATTGCTGCTGGGACAGGCAGGAGGATGTATAAGAAGAACATGGGCCATTAATGCTGATGTGAAGGAAGGAAGGAAGACATGAATGGGATTAGAACATGTGGGAGACTTAAAATACAACAGAGGAGAAAAGGTGGGATGCAAAGCAAAACTAAACAAGCCTCTGCACCGAATAGAGAGTGGTGACTGAGAGAAAGCAAGGAAATATTTTCTTAAAGCTACCAAGAAGGAAGAAATGAGAAAACAAAATGTCAGGCCAGGCACTGCTGAGACAGAGGAGCGGCCCATGGACATCACCACAAAAGCCCCTCTCACTATGCTGAGGGTGTCAAGCCTTGAATTCTGATGCTGTGGCTGATTGAGAGTGATGGAGAAATCCTCAGGGAGATCCCCTCAGAATTTTCTCCACTTAGCAAAGTCACTTCAAAATTAAAATCTAACCCTAACTGAATGGGAAAAACTCAGGGTCAACCTTTGGCAGTTGATGAAAACAGATAAACAAATTACAGCCAATTCCTCAAGTGTGTAGCTCTTCTTTGGTACAGGGGTCCTTAATTCGGGTCCACAGATCCTCATTATTTCTGTGGAAAGATTTTAGGAAGCACAGGAACTTAAATAAGGTTGAGAAACTTATGTCTTCATTTTCACTCACCTCCACCTGAAAGTAACCTTTTCTTTTATTATGAATTTAGGCCGGAAATCACAGGAGCGATTTCCATAGGATCTGCGACTTGGGCACCAATAGATACTCATCCAGCTTGATGATCAGCTGTCAGTAGTCAGCAGTTCTTTTTCCCATTTCAACTAAATGGAATTTTAGGCTCATTCTAGTCTTGTTGAGCAAAGGTAAGGGTAGATAGCTCTAAAACTGCGCTTCTTCAACTTGAATGTGTAACAGGTCACCTGGGACTCCTCTCAAAATGCAAATTGTGATTTAGCAGGTGGGGCCACATGAGTGGTGGTGGGGGGGGTGGGAATTCACTTGAAGGAACCAGACTGCAGAGCTATTTGGATATAGAATTTTAAAGATGAAGATCCTTATGTGGGCATGTATAAAAAAATCCTCTGAAGGTATAGTCTATGTCACTTGGTGCGCATTTTACACCTCCCTGATAATATGAACAATTCCTTAAAATAGTCCCCTGGTGTTTATCAGTGTACACAGTTAGACAAACTGTTCTCACAAGTGTATTTTCATATCAATTTGTTGAGACCTTTATTATTTCATTTATTCACCTGGTAATATAATTGTTTGTAACATATGTTCTCTCAGTGTGTGGTGACCATGTCTTCATCTTTATCTCCAGTGTCTACCAGAGCTTTTGTAAACATTTACTCTTTTATGAATATTTAGCAGGTAGCTTACCGATGCCATGGTTTCTTTCTAGATCCTTGAACTGTGGATGCTGGCATTTGAAAAGCCTTAACAAAGATACATGTGTATTTAATTCCCAAAGCAATTTTGGAAGATAAAATATCTTGTTTTAATTTTTCTCATCACCCAAATACTCCTTTTTACCTGGGGCCTACTGACTTTTTAATTACACTTCCATTTGTCTAATTTAGCCTAAAAGGCCTATTCATAATTCAGAACCACAACCAAAGATAGAACCGACAGTTCTGCGTGCCTTTCACTAAAAAGATTTTCCAGCAGAAATGGAGTTGACCGAAAGTTCTGATACACACATCAGCTAGAAGGCATATCGTGTATATTGCGGATGCTCCCCAATAGCTCTCAAATAAACTTTGGTTCTAAATCCATGGTCTTTGGGCTGAGCCCTCTTAACAAAGGCCCATATGTGTGTGTCCAAAGCCCCACAGTGTTTGGGGCTTTATCTGAGCTCCAAATCCACAATTTAAAAACCATTGAACTGTACACTTTAAATGAGTGAATTGCATGGTATGTGAAATAAATCTGTTAAATAAAAAAGAGAGCCCTGGCCAGTGGGCTCAGTTGGTTGGGTGTCATCCATGCATTGAAAGGTTGCCAGTTTGATTCCCGTTCAGGGCACATGCCCAGGTTGCAGCTCAATCCCCTGAATGGGGCATGCAGGAGGCAGCCAATCAATGTTTTGCTCTTACATCAATATTTCTCTCTCTCTCCCTCTCTGCTCCTCTCTCTCTAAAAATAAAATATAAAATATCTTTTTAAAAGAAGAGAAAAAGAGAGAGTGGCACAGTATCCAATCATCCTAATGAAGGAGTTGGCCGTGTACTCACAAGTCGATACATAGATTCGAGGTCATTATCATAACGTTGGCTTGGCATCTGAATTAGTGGAAGCACCTGAACTATGGTTTAAAGCAGGAGTTCTAGTCTAGAGTCAGCAGATCAAGGTTCAAATCCCAACTGCACCACTTTCTAGTTGTGAAACCTTGGGAAAGTCACTACATTTCTCGGTACGATTTTTAATCTGCTAAATGGGCTTACAACAGTACCAAAACCCAGTGGTTACAATGAGGGTTAAATTGGGCAGTTCCTGTAAATGGCTTAGCACAGTGCATAGCCCCATGGTGGGTGCTCAATACACAGTAATTATGTTATTACTATTTTCTGGAGTACTAGGGATGCTGCACTAGAGAAAGCCAGATGGTAGTGTTTGCAGTGGGTCCCAAAGCCACTATCTCCCATTAAACTTCACTTTGACTTTCTCGGGTTCTGTCCCAGGCAATCCCTTCCCTACATCAAACTCAACTGCTGCACCATGGTTCAGGTCTTAGCTTAACAGTTCATAAACAAGGGGGCCCATCATGTGGAGCTCATAAAAGACAAATCCTGCATCTCCAAGTGTGGTCCCTAGACCAGGAGCGTCAGCATCAGAGGCCTTCTGAGAGTTCCGATCTGTGGAATTGGGAACTCAGGCTGGGACCCAGCGATCTGCTCTAACAAGCCCTCTAGTTCCATGGTCAGCAAACCATGGCTCACGAGCCACATGCGGCTCTTTGGCCCCTTCAGCGTGGCTCTTCCACAAAATACCACGTGTGGGCATGCATGTGCAGTGCGATTGAAACTTCGTGGCCCATGCACAGAAGTCGGTATTTTGTGGAAGAGCCGGTATTCTGTGGAAGAGCCACACTCAAGGGGCCAAAGAGCCGCACCAGTTACGAGCCGCAGTTTGCTGACCACTGCTCTAGGTAATTCTGACGCAGGCTGAAGTTGACAATAATTGACCAAGTGGAATCTGATTTTGATTAGCTCCTCCTGCAATTTAGACCGACTCACTGGCATATTGTCATTGGGAATCAGTAATCAAACAACAGAATTGCACTTTAATCCAGCTACACCACCCACAGATAGCCAACCTGCCAGCAGAAACTGCCTCAGAACTCTCTTACATGGACCCACCTTCAACCAGGAAATGGACAGGTCATACAAACACCTCTCAGAACCCATTTCCTCCGGGGACACTAATTTCTATGAAGCTAACTCATTTGTTTTGTTTGGGGCACAAGCTTGTTTTCAAGGCTAGTTTATTGATTGATTCATTTAATTTACCTATCACCAAATATTTTTCATGTCCCTACTATGTGTCAAGGCAACAACAACAATGGAGGAAATGTCACAATTCACGAGAAAACATTTTGGAAGATAAAACTGATCATTAACAGAGATGATGGCATTTTATTTCATTGGGAGCCTGAGCAATTGGGTAGACAACACTCCATGCTTACCATTTAGTAGGCTGTATAATTGTTTTTAGTTCTTGAGAAGCCCAGAGATACAATAAAAGTGAACATTTATTAGCAGCATGGTCTTAATCTTTTAAAAGTGTTTTCCAGTTCCTTGTGAGATTTCAAAACTCTCAAAAAAATATTATAACCCCCAAATAAGTCAGTGAAAATAAAAGCAATAAAACATAGCCTCATTCAGGAGCAGAGAGGAGCTTGGTAAAGATGCTGGAAGAAGGGAATTATAAAATATTAGTGTGGTGAACACTAGACATGTCCAGTTCTAAGAAATGATGATTTTCAGCTTTAAAAAACCCAGGTTCTGGGTTTTTATTGTTTGTAAGTTAATCATGTGTTAAATCATGTCATAATATGGATCTGAAAAACATATCTTACCTCTCTCTATAACCTGGAAAAACATATCTTACCTCTCTCAATAACCTGGCATCAAAATAATATTATTGGGGAAGGAAGCAGCAGGAAGGCGCAGCCACATCTGCCACAGTCTAACTTTAATTTATTCAAAGTTTTCATCAAAAGTTTTCTAAAGAAAATAGGGTTCCGGCCATACAAACATAAACCACGTTTCTTGGGCTTACCAGTTTAATATGTTCTCGCTTCTGGTATTTTTCACTATAATACTGTTCTTGTCGAAGATTAAGCAGTTGCTGTTGTTGCTTGTCCTTCAAGTCTATTAATTTCTGGGTCATTTCGGCATCCAGGGCAGCCAGATCTTGCTCAATGGTTGATGAGCCGTGGTCAGGGCTGCTGGGTTCTGATCTGTGGAGAAACAGAGCTTAACTCACATAACATGCAGGTCACAGTATGGTGGAGGGTAGGTGGTTCACCAGGGTTCCTCCTACAGAGAGCACTGTGTTTGGAAATAAATATTTCAATAATCCACCTCAAGTACAGGCTGAAGTGCCGAGGACAAGACATTTGTGACCGCTCAATATGTGCCAGGCACTTTCTACACTACAAAAGGCTTTCACAACAATGCAACGAGGAGAATGACTATCTCCAGTTAACATCTGAGGAAGCCAAGGTTCACTGAGACACTGTGCCTAAGGATACTGCAAGGGGAGGGTACTGCAATGCTGCTCACCTGAGGACAGACACCTGGGGGAAAGCAAGGTCTTAAGTACAGCAAAGAATCCTGGTTGGTTGCTCAGTGGTTAGAGCATTGGCCCTTAGACCAAAGGGTCATGGGTTTGATTCCAGGTCAAGAGCATGTACCTCATTTGCAGGTTCGATCCCTGGCCCCAGGTGGGGAGGCAACCAAACAGTGTCTCTCTCTCACAACAATTTTTTTTTTCTCTCGCTCTTTCTCCATTCTACGCTCTAAATATCAATAAAAATAATATCCTCAGGTGAGGCTTATAAAAAACAGACAATTACAGCACAGAACCATGCATGCCAGTATCTGGACAGAAACTACCCATATATGATCTGCTCGACACATTATGTGGAAAGCTCAGTTGAGATGATGGATATATGAATAAAAAACAAATCTAACGAACATTACATCCATTCATTGCTGAGTTATTTTCAGAAGTTTAAGGTGTATGAAGGAGGCTTGGAGGTGGCAGACATGATCAGGCTTCAGTGGCTTTGCCTTTTAAAAGGAGCTTTCCTGACTGTGCCCTTTGATGCTAGATGCTTAGGGACTTCCATCTGTGTGTTGAGGGGAAGTATTAGAAAATAAACAAGGGAACAAGGTTTCTGCATCTTTTGTAAAAGCAAAGTTGAAAATATCCCCTGTTGCCTAATGTTGCCTGTTTAAGATCCATGAGATGAATTCTATAATTTACTACCAGGAAAATGTTTGTCTCTCTTGGAAAAGCAAGCAAGTTTCCTTTAATCAGATGAGGAGAATTGTCTAACCCATATTTCCTTTTCTCAGAAGCTAAGAGCTATATTCAATGTTTAAGGACTGAAATTGCATTAAATGGTTGGTGCTATCCAGTAGAAATACAACATGAGCCACAGTTAATTTTTTTCTATATATGTGATCTAAAATTTTTAGTAGCTACCTTAAAGAGTAAAAAGAAATGAGTGAAATTAATTTTAATAATATATTTTATATAACCTAATACATTCCCAATGTTAGCACTTCAACATGCAATTAAAAGAAAATCAATGTGGTAGGTTCATATAGAAATGAGTTATTTCATATTCTTTTCTTTTTAAATAAAGTCTTTGAAATCTGGTATTTATATTATACTTACAGCACATTTCAAATTCTATGAGCCACTTTCCAAGGGCTCAATAGCCACTTGTGGCTAATGACTCCCGTGTTGGAGAGCAGGCCTAAAAAACTGGTAATCACTCAGTCTGTGTGTATCTATGTGTGTATGTTGTTTTTCTTTCTCTGCTTTTTGTAAGATTTTTACACCCGTCTTCTGTAAATAACTTCAACGCTCTATTGGAAGTTTGCAGAATAAGACATAAGTAAATAAATATGTGAATAAATAAATGATTACATACATATCACTAAAATAGGAATTTAGGAGAAGTTTTAGGCCAAGCTTTACTGGAACTGTTTATGTAACTGCAGGTAAATATTAATGCCATTAGCTTTCAGCTTCTTCCTTGAAGAAGGGACAAAAGTTCACCCAGATGGCTTGTGCGGCAGCTCCAGTTCTTAGAAATAAAGGTTTTGCTGCTTTTTAAAACCCTAGTACAGGGTTTTGATTGTGCTTTTAAGTTAATCACATGTTAAATCTTGTTTTCACAATATGGATCCAAAATAGGCACCTTACCTCTCTCTATAACCTGGCATCAAGATAAGATTACTCAGTAAAGAAGTGGAAGGGAGGATGTAGAACAGCCCTCCAACTCTCACCGACAGGTAGCTTACATGCTCACATGGTTCCCACATGACCACATCAGTTACTGTATGTGAGAATTATGTAGGTCATGTTAACTGCTGTGTCCTCCAGGCATACAGCTGGTGCTCAATAAACACTGGTTGAATAAATGTGTGAGATGCCTCTCCACGTCAAGTCTGGGTGCCTGGAGCCGTTTGGACCTCTGGATCCAAACACTAGGGTTACCTGTGCAGGGCTTTGTGGGTTAACGATGGGGCAGCAAAGAACAGGTGAAACTTCTTTCTGTATGACAAACTGTCTCTTCAACTAGGGCAGTGATGGCGAACCTATGACACGTGTGTCAGAGGTGACACGCGAACTCATTTTTTTGGTTGATTTTTCTTTGTTAAATGGCATTTAAATATATAAAATAAATATCAAAAATATAAATCTTTGTTTTACTATGGTTGCAAATATCAAAAAGTTTCTATAAGTGACACGGCACCAGAGTTAAGTTAGGGTTTTCAAAATGCTGACACGCCGAGCTCAAAAGGTTCGCCATCACTGAACTAGGGTCTAGGTACATGGAAAAATTTCATACCCACTAGGTTGGCCGCTGTATTATGGGAAGTCAGCCAGTTGATATTGGGCTCATAGGCTAGGACTCATGGATAGGACTCCCTGCATATCTATTCTCAGAATTTAGTCACATCAAGAAATTCAGTCCACAAGCAAAACTGAGCTGAGGTGACAGAAGAGATGCATAATGGAAGGAATGGGGTGGCTTTCCATCTTGCAGTGGTTGAGGTGCAAAATACAGTACAAAACAGGAAAAAAAATCCACATAAATGTCTCTCTTCCTCATGCCATCAAACAAATCGTACTCATTCAACTTACTTTTTCTTACTGTCCTTTCTGGCTGTCTTTTCCAAAGCCGCTCTCCTCCTTAGGTAATCATTCTGAATTTCATTATACTTCGTAGTGTGCTCCTTGATAAGGTCCGTGGTTTTCTTGTGGTGTCTCTTAACCAGCTCTTTCATTTCTTTGTAGTGCTTCTTTTGAAGTTTTACAAACGACTTCTGTTGCTTTAGCTCTTCAATAGTCTGCGCTTCCACTTCTGCAACGAAAGATCAGAAAAGCTAACAGACATGGAAGGACTGAAAAGACAGACGTAGAGAGGAGTAGCAACTTGTGTGTCTGATCCTAGCCGACCCGAGCTTAAGAGCAGAGCTTTGATGTCGAGCTTAAGTGGGTTTCAGGGTGGCTCCATCACTTGCTAACTTTGTGACAATGTTACCAAATTTCTCAAAGACTCAATTTATTCACTTGTAACTTTTTTTAAAGTCTGGGCTCCCTAGAAACAGAGCCCAAGAGGAGCAAGCCGGTGCATGTGTTTCCCAGAGGCAGGCTCTCAGGAGGAGGGGAGTGAGGGCAGCAGACAGGGAAGGGGAAGCAGTTAAAGGTGATGTGAGCGATGGAGGCTGGCTCCTGCCTGACCCAACTGGGCGCTCTGGAGTGTGAATTGTACCACGGAGTCGGCCTCACCTTGAGGCAAGGGGGTCAGCATTTTGCATATTTGCGATAGTCCGTGGGGGGAGGCAGAGCCTACTAGAGCGGAAGCTTCCTTTCGGCTGAGAGCAATTTTTAAGAGCAGGGAAAGCTCTGAGCTGTTGTCAGCCATCGCTCACTGCAGCTTGAGGGTGGGTCCGCCGGCGGGTAAAGGGGATCTGTGCGGGTCACCAATAGCATCCACCTTAAGGATCACAAGGCTTCCCTACTTTTCAGGATTACTGTGCTGGTGAAATAGAAGAATTGCTGCCAAGTGTTTAGCACAGTTTCTGGCAGTGTGCCTGTAGACGCTTCACTAATGATTGTTCAGGTTCTAGAGCAGCCTCTGTAAAAGGCACTATCCACAGTACAGACGTGGTAGGCTTGCACATTTATCAGTGTTCCAGTATAAAGCAATGAAGTGAAGGAAAGCCCATTAATGTGATTTTCCCAGTGGCACCATTACATGGCTACATATTTTATCCACTGCTGGGAATTCATTTACTGTGAAAGAACTTGACCTTAAGACATTCTGAATTTCATTGACATATCTGGTCAACTCTAGAAAATGCATTTAAAAATATGTTAACATTTCTGAAATTAAGATGGATCTTATAGTCAACGGAGTATAACAGTGTGCCAGCAATTTTTATCTCAGCCATCCATGAATAGCGAGTGCCTTAACGTTGACGATGTCCTAACTGCAATGAATTGCCACCTCTTTGGACCTAGATTAAGTCATAGTTCACGTTTCCATGCTTTCTTTGATTTGAACTTTCTGCTTCTGAGAGGAGAAAAAAAGTTATCAAATAGAACTGTCAAAAGATTCAGAAATAGAATACCTATGCCATGAATAACAACAGACCTGAGTAGAAGATGAGATAGCTAGTGAATTAATGTTGAAATCAGAATACAAATTGATGTTCCTAAATGCTGAGGTCTTTAAGCAATTGAAATATGCTTCCCTTTCTTATAATGTGTCTAGTCTCCTGACATTAGATTCCTTTGGATAAAGAGGCTAGTGAGAAAATCAGGTACATTTATTTAATGGTTTCCCTCAGGCCCAAATAGACTCATTAGGATTGCATAGTAATTTATTATATTAATAATTTATAGTCCCAAGGAATTGCTGCATTTTTGGTGACAGATTCAATCCCATTTCTTTAAGAACAGTGTGTAGCACATCAGCTATGGCAAGTAGCAACAGGGTTCAAGATGTTCCAACCTGTGTTTAAAAAAATTCCAGAGAAAATACTTTTTAAAAAGTCTGTGTATGAAAGGTTGTAATTTGAATATGCTCTTAAGTATACAGATAATGTTCATTTATATAAAGAGTCAAATATCACTCATAAACAAGCCATCCAGAGATAATCACTGTTAGTTTATTGTACAGACCCTTGGCCTTTCTTCTATGCATTTATTTTTAAATAACACTGGAATCATGCTCTATTTACACTTCTATCTCTTGTTGTATGTGTCAACTTGTTACCCAGGGAACTAAATCTTTAAAACATGTTTTTAAAAATACATTGTTGCCTGACTAGCGTGGCTCAGTGGTTCAGCATCAACCTATGAACCAGGAGGTCTCGGTTCCATTCCCAGTCAGGGCACATGCCCTGGTTGTGGGCTCCATCCCCACTAGGGGTGTGGAGGAGGAGGTAGCTGATCAATGATTCTCTCTCATTATTGATGTTCCTATCTCTCTCTCTCTCTCCCTTCCTCTCTGAAGTAAATAAACATATATATTTAAAAAAATTCTTGAAGTAATTTTTTCTATGAATATTTTATGTATTATTTTGGTGAAACATAAATACATGCCTAAAAATATATAAATCGTAAAGATAAAGGCCTATACAGTTTCACAAAGTGAGCAAGCTTCAACAGCCATTACTCAGAACAGCATCAGAATATCATCAGATGCCAGAGGCCCTCTTTTTGGTTCCTGCTCCCCATCAAATATAATCCAATCCGTGTTTCCAACAGCATGAGTTAGTTTTGCTTGTTTTTGAACTTTATATAGATGGAATCATAAAGAATGTGCTCATTCGTGTCTGGCCTCTTTTCTTCAACACAGTCCTTGTGAATTTTATGCATGTTGTGTGTGACTGTGGTTTATTTATTCCGAGAGTTGAAGCCAGGTTTAGTCTGTGACTGTAACACAATGTGTGGATCCACCCGACTGTTTACGGACATTGGGCTATACGCAGTTTGGGGCTCTTCCCAAGAGTGCTGTTTTTGGTGAGCATTTCTGTTGTATATTAGGCCGAGTATAAAACATTTTTCAGATTTTATTAAGTATGGCTAACTGTATTAAAGAAAGCTTGTGCCAATTCCACTAGTTTATGAAATTAACCAAATATAAAATATTTCCCAACTGAATCACAGTCCTCCAACACTGTGTATTCTGTGGTCACCAATGGATCATATTCTGTATTTCTAAACGATGGTTTACTGTTGTTACTTTGGGAGGATATGCCTTCCTATTAGCTGGGCCACATTTTCCAGGATGAAACAATTTTTAGATTCTAAAATGGATATCTTGTGAAATTATATTATTTTTATATCAATAGGATCCTATCGCCCAAGGATGGTCACTTTTCTGTGATCACATCATGTAGTGTGGCCTCAACTAGGGCTGTGTATCTGTAAGTATTTTTAGAGAAGAAATATGAATAATGTTAATCTTCAGAGATGGAGGGAAGCCTTCTTTCCTCTAAATCAGCGGTTCTCAACCTGTGGGTCGCGACCCCTTTGGCAATCGAACAACCTTTCACAGGGGTCGCCTAAGACCATCCTGCATATCAGATATTTACATTATGATTCATAACAGTAGCAACATTACAGTTATGAAGTAGCAACAAAAATAATTTTATGGTTGGGTCACAACATGAGGAACTGTATTTAAAGGGCCAGAAGGTTGAGAACCACTGCTCTAAATACTTACACTCTATCATATTCAGCTGCCTAATTCCTCCGGGTAAAGGGTGGTATTTACCTGTTAAAACACTATGAATAAGATCTTCTGTTTTGGCAGGTGCCTTTCCAGGGCCTGAAATAAAAAGATAAAATAAATAGGCATTTTTAACTTTTTACATTTTATTCTTCTTGTAAAACAACGATTGGCCCTTGAGTCGAAATCTCTTTGTGGAGAAATTACAAATTTGGGGAGAAAATTATTCCAAAAACTTGTAAGAAATGTTCTCCTTTTGTTCCTTTGAGGCAAACATAATTAAATGTGAATCTATATGTTCCATTTATAGAGAAAAAGTATATCCCTCCACTTGAAATAAAAACCAGCAACAAATTCAATTTAGGCAATGCTACTGCCACCTTTTGGCAAAATCAAGAATGACAAGGGTTCTTTTAAAAATCAAATGCTGACAAGTTGGCACTAATCATTGTTGCAGACAAGTTCTATTGGTGGATGCCAAGATCACTGGGTAAATGTTTAAGGAGAAACAGGGTAGCTGCATCATCTAAAAGTATCTCCCCCAATATAGCTGTTAACTATGAAAGAGAAAACCATAGCTTTCAGTGGAGAAACCTGGTAGTCATCACCTTAACCAAGTGCTCCAACACCACCAGTGAGGAGACACATCAATACCAGGTTCCCCCGACATGCTGCACTGAGAACGGCATGACATCACATCTGTGATGTCCTTGACAAACATGTAGTACTTCAACCTAATCATGAGAAAACATCAGGCTGGTCCAAATGGAGGGCTATTCTGCAAAATACCTGACCAGTACTCTTCAATAGTGTCAAGGTCATGAAAGACAGGACAGACTGAGGGACCATCATAGGTTAAAGGAAAATAAGGAGACATGACCATTAAACGCAGTGTGGGATCCTGAGTTGGAACCTGGGATGGTAATATAAAGACATTAGTGGGAAGCGGGTGAAGTTCAAACAAGGTCTGTCGTTCAGTTCAGGGTGCTGAGCCAAGGTTGATTTCCTGGCCTGGGAGTCATACGATGATTCTGACAGATGTTAACATCAGAGAAGTGCAAATCATTTTTGTAATGCTGTCTGTTCCATTTAAAAAAAATTATTCTGTATGTCAAATTTTTTCAAAACATGAAATCAACCCCCCCCCAAAAAAAAAGTCTAAATGCTCTTCTACTATCAAAAGCAAAGCACAACTGGGGAGTAGGGGAGGCCAGGGGAAGGTCAAGGGAGAAAAGGAAAAAAAGGAGACATATGTAACACTCTTTGTAATACTTTAAGCAATAAAACAAAATTTTAAAAAAGAAAAGCACAAGGCTATTATCACTCACATATTTAAATGACTTACTTATATTCCAGAAGCACTCAAAACTTTGTATTTGCCATATAAAAATCTTCATTTGAAAATATCACTTCTTGTTCCTGACCAAGTCGTCTCACTGTCACTGATCTCAACAACTTTCTTGAAAGCATAGGCCCAGTCATATCTCATACACATCTAATATGACTTGTTCTTTTCAAAACCTCATTCTCCCCCATGAGAAATACTCCTCCCCTCCCAAATAAAGAGTCTGGGCGCATTGGTGGCATGCACTGGCATGAGGAGGAAAGGAGGAGACATGAGGCCACACTTTCATGGAAGAAAATCCCTCTCCCTTTATTCAGTTTATTGACCAACTCAACAAAAAGTTATTAAGTACATGCTATTCCCAGGCTCTTTGCAAAGGAAACATCAAACTGTAGCCTAACCTGGGAACCCTACCATATCCTGGGGAAATAGGACATGTGTACCATTGTAGTTGCCTAAAGCAGTCTCAGACAACACGTTGAAGTTAGTTGCATAGAAATCAAAGGATTTTCCTGAGAAGTGAGACATGAGTGTAGCTTTGGTAGGAGCACAGAAGTTGAAAGCAAGTATTTTAGGATCATAGGGGACTGTGCCATTCTGGACATCACCCTTCCCTGGCGATATGACCTTCGAGAAGCACCTTGTCACCCCAGAACTGCAGTTTAGTCACCCGGACAATGGGGCAATCATGGAATCTACACTGCTAGGCAGAGACTAAGAGTTCAATGAGATAATCCACATGAAGGGTTTAGCAGAGTGCTGGGCACCTGAGGAGAGCTCAAGGTTATTGAAAAGTAAGTTGGAGCCTTGACTTGGTGAGGAAGAGCTAAGAATGAGCTTCTAAAGCATAGCTGCTTACAAGAAGTTTGTAAAACAGCCACTTTTAACTTTATGCATTTTATTCTTCCTGTAAAACAACCTTTGGCCCTTGAGTCTAAATCTTTTTAGACTGCCAGCAGACATAATCCACCACTAAATAAAGACACCAGAAACCTGGGTGATATTTTGTTGTGGCTTCATAAGTCCTCAGCAGAGCCAGATGAGCACTTAGGTGTCTTTCTTGGCATTCACTCACTCATTCATTCATTCATTATTTCATTTGTTCACTCATTTATTCATTCATTCACTCATTCATTCATTCCTTTATCACACATTTCTGGATCCTTCTAAGTCCATGTGCCCTTGCTCACATGATACTGTAGGAAACTGCATCATGCTACCTCCTTTGTGGCACGAACAAATTAGAGGCTGTTTGTCAAGTTTTACAGCTCTCTTTTCTGAGGTTTTACCTGGAGCAGGTTGGCTGTGGATGGCCTGGGAGGGAGGTTTGGGTGCCAGGGATGTAGTGTGATTTACTCCATTTTCTGCTGGAGTCGTCCCGGCTTCACTCAGAGCTTCTGACGATGTTTCCCCAGGATCAGGCTAAAATGGTAAACATCCTTTCATTTCCCATATTTCTTACTGTTTTGTTATTACTTTCTTAAACTATTTGATAGCATTGTATTTGAGCTGAAATTAAAAAAAGAAATTCCTTGTCTCACTTCAAGGAATCAGTGGAAGTCAGTTCTTGTGACTTTATTTCTCCCTAGCCTTTTTTCCAAATATTCTTTCTTATGAGTTGAGTAAAATAAGCACGGAATCCTTTCACATAACACTGGAAATTATGACAGAAACCAAAGAACTAGAAATGTCAATTTTATCAATTTAATGGAGAGACTCTTAGGATCCAAGTAAACAAATTTCTAGGAAAGAAAGTTCAGAAGCTAGTATTTCAGTTGCACTGAATTTGGCTTAGACAAGTAGAGAAAAATGTGCAAAATTAACTACAGCAGAAGGGGGCTCCTGCCCTCTAGTGGCCAACTAAAGTATTACAACATTTTTCTTCACAAGTAGACTTTTTTAAACCAAAATTTTATTTTAGAGTAATATTTATATTATTCCTATTTAAAAATTGAACAGAAGTGACTTTAAAATATGTTGTAAGTGTAATAATAAAAGGATAACTGGAAAAGCCATTTTCACAAGTTTTACAGAGGAAGAGATGCTATTTGAAATGCTAATTGAATAAGTCTACATCCTGCCCTTTGAAAATTGAATGTGATGATCAAGCAATAAAAAAATAAGCACACAATACAATAAAAGATGATATATTGTAGAAGTGTATACCTAGAACCTGCATAATTTGTTAACCAATTTTACCCCAATAAATTCAATAAAATCAAAACAAAACTTTACAGCACTATAGAACACTAAAATTTACAGAACTTAATTGAGTGGTTAGTATGGTAAGTAAAGGGTCTTGCAAATACCAAATGTGTGACTGGGTTGTTGGAGATTCTGGGTCATGCTGTCCTTGCCAAAGTCATCTAAAAACTGTAGTCCCTCCATGTAGTGGTTAGGATAACAGCATCTCTATTTGGACATCAGATGGGTAAGGGGCAAGGCCACCGGTTTTTCTGGGTTTCATCATGCAGAAATCTAGTCTATTGGAATAAGTGTGAGAAGTGAGTGTGGCTTTGTCTTTTGGCTTTGTCTTTCCCTCAAGAAAGAGCTTCTTCAAAGACATATATAATTTGTACCTTCAATTTCTATTAGCTGAATAAAATAAGATAATGTATCTGCCCCAAATTTCTAAGAGATTTGGTTCATTTCTAAAAACTACATCCTGATACATTCATTTTGAAGTGTTTAGGGATGAAATATGCCAGTATTTGCAACCTTCTTTGAAATGCATCAATATAAAATGAAATAGCCCTAGCCAGTTTTTCCCAGTGGTTAGAGTGTGGGCCTGAGGACTGAAGGGTCTCGGTTTTGATTTTGGTCAAGGGCAATACCTAGGTTGCAGACTCAATCCCTGGCCCGGGTCAGGGCGCATGTGGGAGGCAACCAATCAATATATCTCTTTCACATGGATGTTTCTTGCTCTCTATCTCTCCCCCTCCCTTCCACTCTCTCTAAAATTCAATGGAAAAAATATCCTTGGGTGAGGATTAACAACAACAACAAAAACCCATGAAATAATGAGTGGATAGAGGGATGGATAGATGAATATATATGTGATAAACAAATGCATTTAATTTTTAAGTATAGAATCTAGGCAATTGCTATTTGATGTTCAGTATACAATTCTTTCCAGGTTTGTGTATGTTTGAACATTTTCCTAATAAAATATAGCACAACTTTTATGTTTTGAAGCCTATCAGGAGGAGTTAGAAGCAAAAGACAGCTTTAAGCAGATAAATAAATCCATCTCTTGACTTCAGCATTTGAAGCTTCTTGATTTACCAAGTAAAATGATTCTGGCTTTTATTGCAATTAGTACCCAGCGTGTTCCTCCAGCGGTAACTGGAGCCAATTGGAACATGGAGCCAACTGATTCTTTACACAGCATGAGCCATGTCACAATTTAAAGAAATAATCAGCATTCACCCAGTCTCACTTTGTTGAAACATTAGTGACAGTTGTAGTTTATATAAATATGTTTGAATTTGTATTAATGTCAGTCTCTCCCTCCAAACTGTCAGTCAGGTCTATGAGAACATCCAATTTTTCTTCTAATATATGTTCATAGTGCCCAGCATGGTGACTGACACTCAGTTGTATTAAAAAATTGTATTGAATAAATAAGTGAATTAATAAATCCACATTTTCCTGCTCACATATAATCAATAGATATATTGCTAATGACAAAATCCTGTAACTAAAAACCATCTAAATGTTATGTTAAAATAAGAAAAAATTTTTCCTTAAATAAATGAATCAATGAATGAAAAATAAAGATACTGCTTTACTCATAATTGCAGTTGTTTATTTAGGAGGAGATTAAAGATTAAAGGCCATAGCTCTGCTGAATATTTCATATATCTTATATATGTTTCTGTTCCAGCCAACTTTAATTTATTAGAAATACTGTTATGGTCTCCAAAGAATTCAGCAGAAATAAACTATTGGCAGTTAGGCAGAAGTTATGGATTCCTTCAAAGAGAACGGAGACCAACACCGCCTTTTGCATTCATCTCGTGAGAATGAGTGTGTCATAGTAAGTAAGCCAAATCATTTGGCAAATACTTGTTAGAGATGCCATTCTTGGGTCTACCCCAGACCTACTGAATAGGAAACTGAAGGTGGGGCCCAGCCATCTGTGCTTTCAGAAGTCATCCAGGTGATTCTGCTACATGAGAAAGTCTGAAAACCTTGCTACTCAAAATATGCTCCACAGAGCAGCAGCATCGCCATCACCTGGAAGCTTGTTGGAAATGCAGAATTGTGTGCCCTGCTCCAGACCTAATATATTTGCATCTGCAGTGTAACAAGATCCCCAGTTTAAAATTCGAGAAGCCCTGGTCTAAAGCAGAGTGGAAAACTTTGTCCTTGAGAGTCACACTTTTATAATCTCTATGCCATTGGGCACAGCATGGATGGCAACATTCAAGTGTCTGCATCCATCGCTGTTTTAGACAGAGGAACCGGAAGCCACTCTTGAGAGTAGACTGAAATTTTAAAAATGAAGACTGTATATTTGTCCTGATGGGGGTCCAGATTTATCCAGGGCATCCAATGAAAGTGCCTTGTAATCTCCAAAGCCACACAGAAATGAAAGGGACAGTGTTGTTACCTAAAGGCCAGCTCCTAAAAGGCAAACTCTCTCTTCCTACTTTTATTGGATGCTTTCAAGTTCAGGGGCTGGGAGAAGCTATTGTTTCTATAAATTAGTATTCAGCTACATTATTATTGGAGGAGGGAGATTTTCATTTAAGGAGAACAAAAAAATGACCAATAAACCTCATCTTTGATTTTATCACCAAGTTCTTGAACCATGGACGAGACTCAGCTTATTTGCTGGAAAAATTAAATGGCCAACAAGGCCTTCCTGAGTTCATTGCTGTGCCCTTATGAGGTAATCACCTTGGATTTTTGCACCATAGGACCTTTTCTTTTCAAATAATCAAATTCCTTCGAAGGTATCCCCAAGGTGCCATACACTGAATTAGGAAATAAACTATAAGCTCACTGATAAGAACAACTTTTTAAGTCTGACAACTTAAAAACTAGGCCTCTTAAAATAAATGAAATGTTAGTATTATCAAACAACTCTCCCTTTCCGGCACAAAAATGTGGAGATCACTCACACACCTGCACTGCTATCATACACACAGACAATAGAGGGAACTCCCGAGAACAGAAACGTTGGCCTTGAGGGCTGAGTAAGGTTGGGATGTCAGGTACAGGCATACCTCAATTTTTACCTTCGCTTTACTATGTTTCACAGATGTGTTTTTTTACAAACTGAAGGCAAGATCTTTTGCCAGCAAAAAAAATTATGACCTTCTTTACTGCGATACTCACTTTGTGGTGGTCTGGAACCAAATCAACATACCTCCGAGGAATGCCTGTACTCTGTCTTAGACCATAACTTCCCCCAAGGGTGGAAATGGATGCTTGGTGACTGAATGTAGCCTTTGTGGCTTGGAAGTTTAGAGTTGGGAGATATGTATGTGTATTTTGGCCAACAGCCAGTGTATAATCTGATCAAATAGAATCTGTATACAGAAACCTAACTTATTGAAAAACCAGTTTTTATAATACCCAGTGACTTAAAGGGGGAAATCTTGACATTTGACTCAACAAAAAGTTCAGTTCAAAAGATATCACTATCAAAGGTAAAGGTCTTGTAGTCTGTGCTCAGTCATCCAGGTAACCTGCTGCAGGGGACAGGAAGTGAATGGAGGGCTAGTCCTTACTGAAGGTGACTAGAAAGCTGGTTTTGTTACTGAGGTGCATGGTGCAATGTGGTGCAGTACAGACCTTTGCTACTCTGTACGGAGTGCTCTGGAACAGCATTCTCCCATCACTTGGGCCTGTTAGTTTCTGAGCCCAGGCCCACTCCAGACCCACTGAGTCAGGATCAGCATTTTATCATTAAACTTCGAGAAGTGGTGGTGTAGAACATGAGTTCTGGAGCCAGATTGCTTACATTTCAATCCCGACTCTGCTCTTTGCCAGCTGTGCGGCACTGGGTGATGAAGTTAACCTCTCACTGCCTCACTTTTCCCATCTGTTAAATGGGAATAGTCGTACTTAAGACACATGGATTTTTAAAGACTTAAATATGTTGTGACATTAAAGGGCTTAGAACAGTACCAGGAACATAGTAAGCACTCAGTAAATATTTGCTTTTATTCTCCACATCTGGACATGTTTTAGCAAATATTGCATTTGGAAATTATTACCAAATAATATTTTGTAATAGATACACTGGATAGTGACTTTTGTCTCTTTACAGGCATATTTAAAAAATAAAATTTAGCCCTGACCGGTTTCGCTTAGTGGTTAGAGCGTCGGCCTGTGGACTGAAGGGTCCCAGGTTCGATTCCGGTCAAGGGCATGTACCTTGGTTGCAGGCATATCCCAAGTAGGGGGTGTGTAGGAGGCAGCTGAATCGATGTCTCTCTCTCATCGATGTTTCTAACTCTCTATCCCTCTCCTTCTCCCTTCCTCTCTGTAAAAAATCAATAAAATATATATTTAAAAAAAATAAAATAAAATTTAAAAAGTGTTACTGATGTCTCATTAGGCATCTCTATAACCATGTTAAAGTATTAGGGCTGTGAAACATTTTTAGAAATTAAAAAAATCTTGGTAAAAAGCATGGTAGAAAACATGCTAGCAGGATATACAACAAAAATTTTAACTGTATCTGCAAAATTACTGGGTCTTCTGTGTCTTTTGTTTATTATTTTTAAATGACTTTTTATTTAGAGAAATAGTTAAACATATTATAAAGCCTTTGTTATTCAGATTAGGCAACTTTCTACAACTTTACTAACCCACTACCCTGAATAACAACTTTAAAATAAACCCAGCAACTATAATCTCTATAATCTCTATTATCCATTAACTTCCAACATACATATGTTGAATTTATATATATATATATATATATATATATATATATATATGTATATATATATATATATATATATATATATATATATATACACTAGAGGCCCAATGCACAAAAATTCATGCAAGACTAGGCCTTCCTTCCCCTGGCTGCCAGCACTGGCTTCCCTCCAGCACCTGGGACCTGGGCTGCTTCCCTCCTCCATCTGCCTGCAGGCACCTGGGACCCGGCTGGCTTCCCTCTGGCCCCGGCTTCATCAGGAAGGACGCCTGGAATGATGTCCGGAAGACGTCTGGTCTAATTAGCATACTACCCTTTTATTATTATAGATATTTTTTCACATGATATGAAATAAATATCTATTGTCCAAGCAGAAGTCCTCAAACTACGGCCCGCGGGCTACATGCGGCCCACCAAAAACATTTATCCGGCCCGCCGGGTGGTTTTGCCGCCGCTGCCTGTCCTGCTTAGCAGCCGACTCGTCCCGGGCCCGCAGTGCACATGTGTGGAATGCCTGAGGGACAGTGAACTGGCCCCCTGTTTAAAAAGTTTGAGGACCTCTGGTCCAAAGCATGGAGGAATTTTCAATTTTCCTAGTTATTTGGTTTGCAAATTACTCTATGAAGATAACTTATTAGACTATTACAAATGTGGGAATATTTTGCAGTGCAATGAAGTCTTTAATTTTCAAATAGATATGACCTTTATAGGTACAAGTTAAAAGGATTCTACTAAAAACATCTTCGCTGCTAAAATAGTGTCTCCAGTGCCTGCCATGTCCTAGATAAAATTTTCTTCCGAGAAAACCACAGCTCCTTATGTTCAGTGGCCTCATTCAAAGGACCGTGCATTACTGCAAGACAAGATGAAGGGCACACTGGTGCCCAGAGGTGGGAAATGACTTTTCTTCCCTACTGTTCCATGGTAAGGGCAAATGACTTTTTTCTTGAATTTCAAAAATGACGGCAATTATGGGTTTAGACATTCCAAAGGAAAAATTTGTATTTTTTTTTCTGTTAAACCATATGGAATCTATCTGATTCAATGTCTTTAAATTATTTCCAAAACTGAAAAGGTCCAAGTTTTCTCTAAGTTTAACCAACATTATACATTTATTGAAAATCCTTTCTGGTCACCATTTTTTTTAGAGGAGAAACAAAAATAAAGTTGACCTAAACTTCTACTGCATTTTTATATCCAGGGCTGTTTTATTTTCCCCAAATATCCTTTTGTCAGGCGATGTCTTGCAAAGATAAGACTTTGAAAGGACAGCAACGTGAAAGGACCCCTGCAATCTCAAGGGCCCCACGTCTCCATTTCTAAGTGACATTTCCTTGCAATTTGGGGAGAGAGGGGTTAAGAGATCAACGGAAGGACTTGTATGTATGCATATAAGCATAACCAATGGACACAAGACACTGCGGGGTGTGTGTGTGGGGGGGGGGGGGGGGGAAGGGCATGTGTGTGTGTGTGTCGGGGGGGGGGGCAGGGGAGGCCGGGGGGAGGTCAATGGAGAAAAAAGGAGACATATGTACTACTATTTGTAATACTTTAAACAATAAAATAAAATTTAAAAAATATATAAAAAATAAAAAGAAAGAAAAAATAGAGAAAGGGTCTCTCAGAGGCACCATCAGCAAAATGTCCCATTATGAGACCTTTACCCCAAATGCTGCACTACATACGCCGAAGAGGCTGGTGTCTTGAAAAGTTCTCCTCAAGGAAGAGCTTACTCCTTGGAGAACCTGGCTAACAAAGAGGTAGAAGTTGATGATATAAAAAGTCTTGTTTCTAAATAGTGACAAAATGTGTAATTTTACTTGAAAATGTTTCATTCCAACTTCTATTTCTTAGAAAATAAAATATATCTAATTGAGTAAAGAGACTCCTGTTTTCTAATCAGAGAAGGATGCTATGAATAGTAATTGACTTATATCTATATTAACTGTACTTGCCTTGAACTAAATTTTATTAAGTATGGTAGTAAGCACAAGAAGGTAAGAGAGAAAAGTTTCAGAGCTTCTGGTGGATTTCTAAGGAGAGCGTCTAATTTCATACTGGTGTATAGATGAGCAAAGCAAGACATTCTGTAGTCTTACTTAATCTTTTCAAAGGCCATTGGAAAGAAAAATAACACACTCTTATCTCTGAAGAAACACCCAGATTAAAGATGTAACTATTGGCAAACATTTAAATTCTAGTTCCCAAGCAAAACATTCAACTTATAATTTAATGGTAAACAGAAGCTATTTAGCCTCGCTGGGTTCTCTATAAGCAGAACTGCACGCAGGGGATCTTTGAGTAAATGATTTGTTGAGAGTATGCGCTCAGGAGAAAACTGTCAGGAAGTGAGGAAGGCAGGGTAAACAGGGAGAGAAGATAAGTTAAAATGTGGTCTCAGCCTTAGCCTGATCCAACAAAGGTGTGTGTGTGTGTGGCGGGTGGGGGGGGTGGGGGAGTGCGGGCGGGAGCAGTTTGGGAGTGCGAATTGCAACACAGAAGTTGCCCACTCAATAGCAAGGCACCTGAGTTATTCTCCAGGATCTTTCAGTCTCTGGGCATGGACCACTCTATTCCAGGAATAACTTTCCAGGCATCTCCAGAGAAGGTGGCTCCCATCAGCCCAGGCCAGTCCTCTGGAGAAGCCTGGAGCTGTGTGGGTTTGCCGCCCACAGCTGCAGCAGCCCTGCAAAGGAGATGTGGGCAGGCCACCAACAGCATCTGCTTGGAGCTTGCAAAGACACCTTCTCCAATGGGCCTGCATAGCAGTGATTGCTTACACCAAGCCCTCAAAATTCAAGCAGGGGCCTCAGGTGTTTTTTGTTTGTTTGTTTCTAGGTTTCCCTCTGCAAATGGTAAGCCTAGATGTCAGAGGAACAGCAACTTGGAAGTATATTCATGTCTGCCATTAGTTATCATTTCCTGACAGTATAAAGTCCCTACAACCCCATTTATTGCAAACTGCATACAGCATTATTTATGAAACTTCCCAGTCTAACCTGAAATTTCATCCCAGAGGATGATGTATCTATTGGTCCTGCAATGTAAACGAGAGACTGGAAAATATTACTCATATGTGAAATATGTTCCTTTCATTTCATTTTTCTCATGTTCAGTTAACTCAACATCTTAGATTTAAAATTTCTGAAATTCTATACAAAACCAAGGAAATAATCATAAATGTGCTAAAAATTTACATGATAGTCATGGAAGATCTGTTTAAAATAGAGAAGCATTCCAAATACCCAATAAGAGGGGAATGGAAATATAAATCATGGTATAGTTACATGATAGAAGACCACGAAGTTACTAAAAGTCATACCATAGAATATTTAATAACATGGAAATATTTGCATTAAGTGAAAATAAAACACGGATTGTGAGTACTATCCCATTTTATGAACGAGTATAATTGTACATAAAAACTAGCTGTATGGGATCCCATATTTAGTGTTACGGCTGGGTGGCTTGGACATTTGAATTATAGGTGATATCTTTCAGACTTTCTTTTCTCCTTTTTATTTTTAATTTTTTCTATGATAAACCTATGCTTCCTTTAGAATAAGAAAAGGGCTACTTAATAGATAATATCAACTTAAGTGGATTTGCTATTAGTTATAGTTACCTAAACAGTTTTCAAGGTTTCCCCCCACACGCATAGTTATCCATTTTTCTTATCTTTTTCCCCTGAATTTATTATCTGAATATTCAAATAAAATATGAAAATAGCTATTTTTATCACTATTTTTAATATTGAGGCTATCTCCAATAATCATTAAATAATATTTCACTTTTTTAAAAACCAAAGGATCTCCAGTCTACATAGAGGCTTGATATTTTTAAACTTCACTTCTAATATTTCTAAACCCTTCCTTAATTATTCTTTACATGGTGATATGTAACTTAGAATAATATACCAACTGTTTTAGGAATACATATTTTAACACATAAATATACAATGTAATAATAATAGCAAACACCTTATGGCCCATACTACACACCAGGTATTGTTTTAAGTACCTTATGTATTATAATAAATCACAAAAGCACTTTGAAAATCCTGTACTTGAAATTGAAGACAAAAGAAAGTACTAAATGACTTGATAATCATCTTCTTTTATAAGTGCCTTAATCATCTTTAATTAACATGAAATCATCTAGAAATTTTCATATGAAGCAGCAAGATGTGTACTGTTTCATGGGTCACAAAATAAGACACTGGTGGTAGCCACAGGATACCAGAAGAGAATGAAATATGAAAAATTCATTTAATCATCTGGTTGTTTTGTGAGATGATGATGAACTCCATCAAGATGTTTTCCCAATGTGTTGATTTCTTCTCCTGATGTGTGGTGTTACATAGGTAAAGCCAGCAATGAGGTGTGGAAATCACCCTTAATGTCATGCATAAGATTAGCACTCTCTCTCACCTCTTTCTTTACGTCTTCTTCATCTTCCAGTGTCAAAGCAGCCAGTTGCTTAGCTCTCTGCTCCATCAGATTCACATATCGAATTGGATTTGACAAAGCTTCAATCACATCTAAATAGGGAAGAGACGTTTTAGATAAAAGATCTTGGAAGTATTGATTATCCACCATCCATCCATGCATCCATCTATCCATCTACTCACCCATCCACCTACCAATTCATCATTCATTTTCCATTCTTCCATCTACCAGTATAACTACCCACTCATTCATCCAACATTTTAAAAATGAACAAGAGTTAAGACCCTTTGCTGAAACTCCAGAAAGAGAGCCCTCAATGGAGGGCAGCTCTGAGAGCCAAACATGACAGGCTCCAAATCAGGATGTCTCAATGCTCCATATTATTCAGTTTAATTTCAATTCCATCCATTCCAGGGACCTGAGTTTGGCCCAAATGATGTTTCATAAGTGGAGACATTTCACATAAAAAGCCTGTTTTCCAGGTGGTTGAAACAACCAAAAGATTTGCCAATGTGGGTCTAGCTGGAGTGAATGTGGCTGCCATCTTTGGGTGGGGCACATGCTTCAAGTTTGCCACTATCTTTTTATTTTTTTATTAATCTTCAACTGATGATATTTTCCCCCCATTGATTTTAAAGACAGTGGAAGGGAGGGGGAGAGACAGAGAGAGGGAAACATCAATGTGAGAGAGACACATCAATTGGTTGCCTCCCTCATGCACTCCGACCAGGGTGGGGATCCAGCCTGCAATGGAGGTACGTGCCCTTGACAGGAATGGAACCCCCAACCCTTCAGTCTGTGGGCCAATGCTCTAACCACTGAGAAAAACCAGCTAGGGCATACCACAGTCTTTACTACTCCTTAGTATATTATACCTAGGCCACTTAGCACTGTATTTAAACTTATAATCCCTTGTTGACATCATAAGTTAACTTCTCTAAACTTAGGGTTCCACGCATGAAAAGAATCAGGGTTCTAAAACTGGCAAGGCAAAAATAATTACACAGATCTGTACAGACTGCTGTAGTACCAGGCAGCATGGGTTAGAAAGTGTTGGGCCCATGAGACTACTACTACCAGTGGATAAATAGGCTCAATAGTTTATTGAAACTTGAATTAAATTAAATTAACACTTGTTCATAAAGGCTTGAGCAATTTACTTTCTAGACATAAATATAAAATAGAGGTGACTCTGAGGCCAGGACCTCCTATCTTTTTTTCCACAAAAATATGGATGAGCCGTTTGATTAGGCTGTTTACCTGCATAGGTGTCTGGAACATAGTCTTTCACCTCTATGTAGACAAAGACAGCTGGCAGCATCAGAGGCTGGTTCCTCTCATTCCTCAGACAGATGTAGTGATAGCCTGGAGGGCGACAATAATACTGTTCATCACATATTTTCTTCACAATGTTCGTTAGCACACAGGAACATCTATGTGATAGAAGTGTTTATTTTAGGGGACTTTGGATGACAAACAGGTCACTTTTCTCACTTTAATTGCATAGTTTTAAGTGAGAAAGTATTATTTTTCTCACCAGATGGAAAAACAATGTTGATTTTGATTTTTTTCTTTCCAACCACATTTTTCCCCCAAGGAAGAGAATTCAGTGGCATTTGTCATAGATTAAATTACTGCCCCAAATTTGTCCCTCGTCCATGATTCCTTCACTTGGGGTTTTATCAGATGCTCTGCTTTGGACAATGGGACCTCAGTGATGTGGTGCAAGCAGAGGCTTACAATGCACTCGTATCGTCCGGCTTGCCTTTATGCATTCCAGTGGGTACCCTGAGAAGTCCTACTGTGCGTGTGCTGCTCCTTCAGCCTGGGCCCCTGCATGAGCACATGTGGAATAGGCCTAACCCAGCCCACAGCCTGGAGCACAGCTATATCACTGAGCCCAGCAAACCCTGCCAACCCACAGACTGGTGCATATGAAGATAAATATTTATAAGCCATTGAGTTTTCAGGTAGTTTGTTATACACAATTATTGTGGCAAGAGTTGATTCATACATCATAGCATGCCACAAACACATGAAGCTGCCAGATTGAAATAGTCTTAGAGCCCTTGTTGTAGAACAAAACACCAAAGCAGCAAACAGCTTCCTAAATCATTCTTTAATAATCATGTACGACAGGGATGAATTTCTTTACAACTTTGGTATAAAGCTTCTCACCACACCATCCATACCTGGCCGAATTGCTTGTACTGGCAAGATCCGGTGACCAATAAATTTTCCTCCTTCTTCATAAGCTGCTATCCTCAGACAGGCGAGTGAAGGAAGAACCACCTTCAGAGACATTAGGACACACGTGGTTACAAGAAGGAGCAACTCCAGAAAACAGAAAAGAATTAGAGAGATATTATTCATATGGGTCCTGCTTTTCCAGATCCAACTAGAAGCTTCTACTTAGCAAGATGATAAAAAGTTAAGTTGTTGCTCTACAATTTAGATTTTCAAAAGGAGAAGGGTTACCAGAGATACCATTTTATGTTTTATCACTGTGTCCTAACTAGGAATTTGTTCAACACACAGGACATCTGCTTTTAACATGAACATTCTCAGCGCGGAAATGACAAAAGTTATGTTTAAATCCAAAGAGTTAGTGGTCTTATCATTATTTGAGCATTTACTACTATATTTTCAAAGCAAACCACTTGTATATTTTCAAAACAAAACCAAAAAATATCTTTCAGAATAGTTTTCAAAATGAGATTCCTTTATAAATTTGTAAATTCCCAACTGAGGCACCAGAAAAATTGCTCATTTTCACCCTCAATGTAATACATGCAGAGTACACAGTTATATCCCATGTAGAGATCATTAGGCCAATGCATCCTTAAAAAATGTATTTTTGCCAGCAAGAGCAAACTAATGTCTATTGACTATTTTCAATGTGCCGAAATTTTCTAAATGCTTTCAGTGTGGTAGGAGATATTTATACTAACTCTATGAAGTAGACACTATTACTAGACCTAATTAACATAAGAAATGATGGGGCACAGAGTCCTTTAATATAGACATTCTCTTTGCAGAAGATTTCCTTTGTGGATATTTTGGCCAGATAAAAGCAAAGGGTATGGTAAGAAAGCCTATGCTAGTTTCTATTGGACTTACTGTCATCCTTTGTGTGATAAACATGAAGATTTGCTTTTTGGTGAAGGCAGAGAGAAGGCCCAGGTGAATGCAAAAGGTTTTAACTCTATCAGACAGAACCCTGACAAGATCAAATGACCAGCTGCAGTGGCTAGAGAGTCTAGGGAATTTAATTAATATCCTATATAATAAAAGGCTAATATGCAAATAGACCAAATGGCAGAATGACCGGTTGCTATGACATGCACTGACCACCAGGGGGCAGACACTCAACATAGGAGCTGCCCCTTATGGTCAGTGAGCTCCCACAGGGGAATGTCACTCAGCCAGAAGCCGGGCTCACGGCTGGCGAGTGCAGCAGCAGTGGCGGTAGCCTCTCCTGCCTCTGCTGATGTCTGACTGCTGGCTTAGGCCCGCTCCCCTAAAGGCCTAAGCCATCTGTTGGACATCTCCTGAGGGCTCCTGGACTGCAAGAGGGTGCAGGCCAGGCTGAGGGACCCCCTCTGAGTGCACGAATTTCATGCACCGGGGCCTCTAGTTCTTTTATAAAGAAGTATGATCTGCCTTTCTCTCAACTATCATATTATTCCTTATTCCCCCCCTCTACTTCATTTGAGTCATAATGAAAGTATATCGCTTACCACTGTATTATGAGAGAATGTGAATTAGATGTATATGTTATTCTGGCCTTCCAAATGAGGTATGCTAAAATTAACTGATTTACAATACATCTCTGAAACCCCGAACAAGTGATTCACAGAGATCTTGACTTGTTTTCAAGATAGCTTTCAAAATGCCATTGCTTTATTACTGTGTAAGTTCCCCAATTAGGCCAAAAAAATATTCTTCTTTTCATTGTATTCTCAGTGTAAAACACCTAGAGTGTGCAGTTCCATATCATGCCAAGCACACAAGACCAACCTTTTTGAACACAATGGGTTCTTCCTCCCAGACGGGATTTACAGCATTTCCTTGGGATGTCTTGGTCTTAAATGCTTTCCTCCTCGTGTCCACAGGCAAACCAAACATATCCACTTCCACATAAGTCCCGACTTTCTTATCAGAAAGAAACTGACCTGAAATGATCTAGAAAACAATAAAAAAGTAACGTCATAAATGAATAACAATGATAAAAGAAAATGTTTCAGGGAGGTACAAATGCTGATGGTGAATGTTGAATGATAAATAGAAGCAAGAGTACAAATATAATTCCGCTTTTGGCTAAAGAATTAGTGGGGGACTATTGAAAATGCTGGGGTTAGAGGAGTCAAAAAGACAAAGTTGTATAGGAGGAAATAAATGAACAAAAGTTTGATGAAATGTTTGTCTTATGTACTTAAGATACATATATTAAATGGAAGATTGGTCTTCAGAGGCAACTGAATATTAAGATTTTCCTAATACTTAAAAATATTACAAGAGGAAACTTCTCATTTTAGCATAATTGTCAATGAAACTAAAAGGTAATTTAAGATTACAAATTTAAAACCGAACATAGTAGAAACTCTAGCATTTAAAAAAATTTCCTGTTGTTCATGAAATTTAACTTGAGTGTTTTTAATCCCATGGTATACTAATTCTCAAAGTTGTTACACTTTAAATAAAAAGTCACAATGATGATTGAAAAGACAAAAACAATAAATATCGACTTTAAACCATTAAACCCAGTTCATTATTCCTTCTAACCTCATCTGCTTAGCAATCCACACAATTATGGGTATCCTCTGCCTAGCTGTGAAATTATCAGATACTGTAGAGTTAAAAGAGATTTCTAAATCACATAGTCATAAAATGTCTCTCACATCTGCCTCTTCTTCTCACCCAATTTTTAAAACCCGAGTGATTCTTCAGGTATCGCAAATGTGTCTTTTAAAAAAAAATTATCTGTATTGTTGAAAGTATTACTGATATCCCTTTTTTCCTCTCACTGACCCCTCCTCCCCTCTCTCCCCCCTCACCAGGCCTTCATAGGACTATTGTCTTCTGCTTTATCACCTGAGGGGAGCAGTGGTAAGCAAGTGCTGACAGAGCAAACCTGGCAAATCTGGGTTGCCTGGTTGACAGGCTGCCTGCTGGCCAAGACCTTTCTGAGCTCAAGTCAGTGAAAGGGGACAACATTTCCAAGACTATGACTGGGCCAGAAATCAAACACAATGGTGGCTTGAGAATGGCCATCAGTGGCCAAGTGGCCAAGTGAGGCCCAAGTCAGCTACATGCTGCTGTAGTAAAAAAATCCAAACAAGTTAGGTAGAAAGTCACGAGGAAGAGGCTGTCTGAATTTTCCCTCAATGTTCTTGTGAACTTATGATGACTGATGAAAGCAGAAGTTCTTAACTCAGTGGCACTACTCTCACATTCTCATGAGTGAAAGACAATGGCCAAAACCATTTAAGTGCACAAGTCCATTCTGGCACTATGAAGTCTATGTCACAGATCAAAACGCAAGCACCACTGGACAGAGGTGAGCTCATCTTGGTTCTAGCTGCAGGTTAAAAGCAGGACTCCAATGCAGCACGGCCATCCATTCACAGGATACTGACAGCTCCAGAACAGGGTCTCCATTCTGGACTCGGGCAGAAGTACATTTTCCTAAGACTCAACTGTTTCCCCTCAACTTACTTTCCTGTCTCTATGCCATTGTTTTATAGTTGTTTGCACTGTCACAGAGGAATTTTCAAGAAAAAAATAAATGAACAAGCCAACATGTACAAAACAAGGTGAATCAGCAAAGAAAATATTATTAGTTTGACCCAACTATAACAATTGACAAAGATTCTAAAAATACCATTTTATCAGTTATGCTTAAGAGTTTATTTTAATCAAATGACAGAAATTACACATCCTTTGCTGAAAACAATTTCCTAAAAATAAATATAATCTTGAAGCTCTAATTCTGCCAACTCTGCTCTTTAGATATATGCTGTGAAATAATTTCAAAGGATATAATTGTGAGAGACTTCACTGAAATTTTATTTTTAATCCTTGCTAAAGTAACAAATTTTAAAATTAAAAAAAATAGGCTCAACCAGCTTAAGGTAGATATAAATTAGTGAAACTGTTATAGAGCCTTTTTAATTATAGTTTTTCATATGCCTTTGGTTTTGGATCAATCTGAAAATTGAATTTATATCCAATAAAAAATGTTTCTTAGTTAACAATAATCTAATTAAAGAGGAAAAAAAATAAGACTTTAAAATGTAAAATGAAATTTAGCTAAAATAACCCAGAGCTTATAGAATTCATGTAAAAAGTTCTTTATAAAAAGGATTTGCCATTCATGGTATTAATTCTCACAGCTAGAAAAAAAAGGTATATCTACTGAAACATCGATTTCAAAGATTGTGGCAATCATTTGAAATTCATTGTTAGGGTCAGATAAATATTTAATAAAGCAATATTTAGTTTGATATCTGTTTTAAATCCCCGAATACTCTGATAGATTTTTAAATCCATGCTATGGTAAGTTCAGAGCTTTTATTCCATTTTGACAATTTATTGGGGATTCCTTTTTTTCTCTGATTTTTCTCAGTGTGGATATTTCTCTAGAAAAAATCAGAAGATTTCTCCAGTAATTTTAGTGTAAATTTTACTGTGGGACATTTACACCAAAAGAAAGGGTTGGCCATGGTGTGTCTCACCAACTTGTTTTGTTGACTTATGGTCCAATTCTTATCTTGTTGAATGTGCAGCCGAGTCCCTTTATTTCCTGCACTTACTGTCTCAGAATTTCTAATTTGGATTCAGGCCTTAAAAAAAAAAATGTCTGAAGGAAGTGGAGACTGTGCTAGCAACTACACTTTTAATGACTCAACTACCTTTTTACACAAAATAGGTAATGTCCAAGACTTTTGATGGGGACAGTTTTATAAAAGAGACGTACATACCTTAACAGACAAAGTGTTGGCCACTATCCCATCTACGATGCCTTCGGTGAATGGATCAAAATGCTTGTCAGGTCGCCTCATAAACTCTGGCTTTAATCTGTAGCCACTCTTCCCATTGTATTCATACATCCCCATATTGATCTGCATAGCCAGGTCTGCATACCAAAGACACAAACCTTACTGTGACTCTATTATCTTCGTAGAAAGAAAGTAAGATTGTATTATGGTCCACTTTTGTTCCCTTTTTAAAAAGAAATATGTATTCATTGTAGAAATGTAGGAAACACATACAAAAAAAATTGAGCTAAAATCTCCAAATCCAGAGATAAGCTACCACCAACAGATTGGTGTATATTTTGTTTTTCTACTTCAAATACAGAGTGTCCCAAAAATGTATACACACTTTAATAGCTGACATTAAATTATATTATATTACATAATATATTATGTATATTATATTACATTTTGAAAATGAAATAATTTCTCTAAACACTGCCTTTATAATGTGTATACATTTTGGGATACCCTGTATATTTTAAATATGCAGTATGTTTATCCCATTAAATATTTGCCTGCTTTAATTTTAACAGCTATAAAAAATTCTGCTGAATAGATATATTTGAATCAATGTACTCATCCAGGCCCCTTTAAGCGCACATTTATGAGTCTCTTCTAAATTGTCACCATTACATATAATGTTTTGATGAACATCATAGTGGTGAACTCTTTGAGGATATGATTAACGGTATTCTTAGAAGTGAAATTTCTGGATTAAAAGATATGCACTTTGAGAAAGATTTTAGATAAATCTTAATTTTTTTTTTTTTTTTTTGCTAAAAGTATTACAAAGGGTATTACATAAGTGCCCTTTTTCCCCCCCTCCCTTGACAAACCCCTGCCCTCCCTTACCCCCCAGTGTCTTATGTCCATTAGTTATGCTTATATAGATGCATACAAGTCCTTCGGTTGATCTCTTACTCCCCTCCCTCCTGTCCCCCAACCCTCCCTGGCCTTCCCACTGCAGTTTGACAATCAGTTTGAGGCAGCTCTGCCTCTGTACCTATTATTGTTCAAAAGTTTTTAATGGTCTTTATTATCCATGAATGAGTGAGATCATGTGGTATTTTTCCTTCATTGACTGGCTTGTTTCACTTAGCATAATGCTCTCCAGTTCCATCCATGCTGTTGCAAATGGTAAGAGTTCCTTCTTTTTTACAGCCGCATAGTATTCCATCGTGTAGATGTACCACAGCTTTCTAATCCATTCATCTACATACCCTTCAGAAAGCTTAAACCACTTTAAACCTCTAATCCATGTTTCTAAGGAAGAACCTCCCCACACCTCACCAACAGCAGCTGCTATAATTTTTCTTTTTTAATTTATGGGGAAAAGTTTCCTTTTAAATTTTGCATTTCTTTGATTACTTACCACCAATATTGAATTGCATGTTGACCTGTTTCTAATGGACAAAGATTACTGCTCAAAGTTCCCCTAACACTCTGTATGAAATGAATGTCCACACTAATTGCAATTACTGGGGTTAAAATCAACAACACATTTTAAAGTCCTAAGAAATCTGAGAAGCTGTCATTTATCCCAGATTATCTGAGCTGAAACTCATCTCTTTTGGGCTGGACAATAAAAAAGGTGATGGTAGACATATTTCATAGTTCCATGAAAAAAAGAACTTTTAGATCAGGGAAAATAAGTGAAATTTTTTCTCTCATGTTATTAAGCTAGTATAATTGTGATACTAAAATTGGACAAAGTAAAAAAAAAAGTGAAAATGATTGACTTACCATACTTGAAAAAAATTAACTCCAAAAGCCTACAAATTATATTAGCAAATCATATGCTTTAAGAAATAATACCCAAAAAATAAGTAGAATTTATCACAGGAACACAAGGATAATTACATATTAGGAGATCTATTAATATAACTTATCACATTTTCTCACAAAAGAAGAAATGAACACAATCATCCCATAACATAGAAGTCCGTGATATTTAATAACATTTAACATAAATTCATAATATACTGCTGGTCATTAGGACAAGTGTATACTCTTTTAATATGTGAAAGAATATCTGTCTTAAAGTCACAGCCAACATCTACTCAATGGTATCACAATGGTGAAATTGCCAATGGTGTCAGGGTGAAGAGAAAGATGCACACCACTGCTATTTAATATTATTCTAGAACAATTAGTCCAAATCCTAAGAAAGGGGGAAAAGCAGATGTGATTAAATTATTGTGATTGTATATCTGAAAAACTGAATAGAATCTATTGGCAAAAGGGAAATTATAAGAGTTTAGGAAGATTATCATTTATAAACTAAATTTACTTATTATGGAAATATATAAATACTAGGGGCCCGGTGCACAAAAATTTGTGCACTGGGGAGGGGGTTCCCTCAGCCCAGCTTGCCCCCATCACATACTGGGAGCCCTAGGGGGTGTCCTACTACCTGCTCCCTGCTCCCCTTGGGGAGCGGGCCTAAGCCGCAGTCTGGCCTCCCTTTGTGGAAGGCGACCGGGCTGATCAGGGGAAGGCACCAGCCCCATCACCCCGCTGCTGCAGCCACTGCCAGTCACCGCAGCCACCAAGGTGTTTTCATCAACATGGACTCCAGTCCCTTTACCATGAAAAAATGACAACTCTCTTTAGGCATTTTCAAGAAGTGTCTTTCATAGGATATGACATTTCTTTCTTTCTTTATCCTCACCTGGGGATATGTTTCCATTGATTTTTAGAGAATGTGGAAGAGAAAGGGAAAGACAGAGAGAAACATCAAAGTGAGAGGAACACTTTGATTGGTTGCCTCCTGCATGAGCCCTGACCTGGGCCGGAGCTAGGGAGGAACCTGCAACCTAGGTACATGCCCTTGGTCAGAATTGAACCCAGAATCTGCGGTGGGCAGGCCGAGGCATTATCCACTGAGCCAAACTGGCTAGGACAGGATATGACATTTCTTAACCCTCCAGCAGCAGACCTTCATTTTTTTCTCCAGAAGTGTGGTAAAAAAAAACCCTAGATCACTTTTTGGACTCTTATTACCCAAGTTACTAAGAATATTACCAGTGGCATACAGAGAGCTTAACCAATCAGCAGTCAGAAAAGGTGTTTCCTCTGTAGTTCACACCAATTGCTGGTTTGGCCCCTGCCCAGGCCTAACGCCTCTGGTGAGGCATTAGCCCTGGGCCAGGGCACCCTCAGCTCCAAGCCACCGTGGCCATCAAAGATCACTGGCTGGCTCCTCCCCGGCCCAAGCCTAAAGCCTCTGGCCGAGGTTTTAGGCCTGGGCGGGGCACCCCCAGCTGCCCGCCGCTGCCATCAATGATTGCTGGCTGGCTCCACCCTGGTTCCCCACCTCCGCCACCATCAACAATCACTGGCTGGCTCCTCCCAGGCCCAAGCCTAAAGCCTCTGGCCGAGGCTTTAGGCCTAGGCTGGAGCACCCCCAGCTCCCGCTGCGGAAGATCACTGGCTGGCTCCTCCCCAGCCTAAGCCTAAAGCCTCAGGTGAGGTTTTAGGCCTGGGCTGGGGCACCCCCAGCTCGCAGCGCCGCCGCTGCCGCCATCTATGATCGCTGGCTGGCTCCAACCCGGTTCCCCCCGCCATTGCCGCCATCAACAATCGCTGGCTCAACGATCGCTGGCTGGCTCCTCCCTTACCCAGGCCTAAAGCCTCAGTCTGTGGCTTGGAGCCAACATATGCAAATTACCCGCCATCTTGGCTGACAGTTAATTTGCATATACTCACTGATTAGCCAATGAAAAGGGTAGCGGTCGTACGCTAATTACCATGTTTCTCTTTTATTAGTGTAGATTAATTTCTAGAAACAATCTGTTAAAAATATAATGTCAAAAAAGAGATTTCATTTAAAGAAACTAGACCTCTAATAACGACAAGTGATTCTGCTGAGGGACTTAATATAATTTTTAAATTGAAGAGAAAAACATTCTCTCAGTGATAAAAAAAAAAATTAAGGATACATTCTTCAGATGAATTTATAAATTTTATGTGATTTAATATAAATCTCATTTTTTTTCCCAGTGGGGCAGAGGAATACATAACAATTAACCTAATGTAAAGTTAACGTGATTTTAATAAAAACCTCTTTTTTTCCCCCAGGGGTGGGGGGAAAGAAACATGATAATAATTAAACTAAATTTATTGGAAACCAGAAATCCTACTGGCAATGGCAAGAAAATAACTGAAAATAGCCAGGAAGGAGAATTTCCACTTCCAGGTATTAAGCCATTTATTAAACACTACAATAATAACAGTGTGTTATGGGTTGCAGAAAGCAGACAAACTTATTAATGGAGAAGAATATAAATAGAAAAAAAATGGATCCGAGTTAACAATAACAGAAAAGGGTATACCTATTAAGCTGTAATTTCAGGTCAGTATAAAAAAGGATTGATATCTTACTGAGGTTATATATAAAAATTAATTTTTGGATAGATGAAAGGGTGAAATTAGAAATATTAAAATATGAGAGAAATGAAAGTAAATATGAATCTGATCCAGGGGAAGCTGCAATCATTAAACTAATCCAAGACTCCATAAAAAAAAACCACACCATTAACAATCTGATCTCATCTATTTCACAAAATAAGACAACATGCCCTTTATATAAAAAGCACTGTAAGTGACAACAGGCCTGAATAGGCGATTCATAAAAGCAGAAATATAAACAGTTTTAAACCCACATATTTAAATGTTCAACCTCAATAATAAAAAAAATGAAATTAAAACAATAACGAAATGACAATATTTTGTCTCAAATTGTATTATTATTGTTTAAGGATAACACTTAACCAAGATCTCAGATGAGCAGGAACACTTCCCGCCATACATTGCTGATGGAGAAAAATTCTGGGGCAACATTTTTTGATGAAAAGTGTGGCAAAAACTTTGGTACAAAGTTTCTTAAAACCTCACATCTTTTGACAGAGTAATTTGGTTTTAGTAACTTTGCCCAAAGAACATCAGTAGATAGACTTGAAAATTTATATCAAGACTATTCTCAGAGCATTATTTATAGTAGAAAAAATTCTCTAGTGTTCAGTGATAGGAAATGGGTTTTAGTGAATTGTGAAATGTGCTTAATATACAGATACTAAAATTCATGTTTCTGTATAACATTTAAACATGTGTGGAATTAAGTGAAAAAGCATATACATACATAGTCAAAAAACCTTATAGATAACAAATAATAAAGTTGAGTTTTGAATCTCTGAGTGGTAGCATTCCTGAGTTTTATTTTTTCTTTATACATCTTTGGATTTTCTAACTTTTTCTATAATAAATACATATTACTTTAAAAAGTATAAAGGTTTTTGTTTGAAAATAATGCAAGACCAGTAGAAAGAAACACTCATTTATAAACTATTGAAGACAATTTCTCAATTTTCAAAATTTACTTTTTTTACATTGGTATTTCCTTTATTAAAATTTACTTTTACTAGTTTCAGTCAAGTCTGGCAATTTTTTATCCTTCGAAATGGGTTTTGGGTCCTATAACAATGGAGATGAGCAGAAACTGTGCTACTTACCCACTGTTTGGAAATTAAGGGCAACCATTTGACAGCCTGCATTCCAGAAGAGCTGAGGCATATAGTTGGATGAATCTACACGTGTTCCTTTTGGATATATCCTGCTAAGCTGCATTTTGTTATATCTGGACCATCATGTTAAGTAGTGAATACAATTATAAAAATAATTAGCCAAGAATATCACCTGAGAAGCCACCTTCCATCTTTCTCCACTGGGGAAATGAAATAAATATGGATGATCTCATTGGGCTAGGGGGCAAAGTATGTAAAAACCTTGCTGAACAAACAGAATAAGTGTTTATAATATAAATGTAGCATTACCTTTGCAGCCCCTTGTAGGTGAAAACTAATAGGTAGCAAACATGGCTGAGTCAAGGTCAACATGATTTTGTAGAGATTATTAAGGATAGGCCTATTGATTAAAGACACATGAGGAAGCTCAAGGGCATCAGATCATGTGAGAGGATGATACTGTGTTTGGCTGAAGCAGATAAAAGAACTGCATGGCTATTTTTGAAATGCTTTCTGCTCATTTTCTCAGCCTTCTCTGGGAATGCTATTTGCCAAGACTGGGGTACTTTCTATGATTGATAACAAGGTAAATATAGCACAGAAGGTTTTGACCTTGTTTTGTATTTTGGGTCCTACCGTCATCAGTTTTCCACCCTGAGAACCTTTTAGTTATTGAACAATAACCACATGTTTAAAACATGATTGACTATTCCTATTACCAAGTTAGGTAGAGGTCAGTTGTTTCTGATCTTGGGCTGGGGTGTTGGACCATTAAGTTTGCACCTTAATTCTGAAAGCTACAGGCTGTGTATAATCTATGGCAAATTATTTCACTTTGCTGAGCCTCGTTTTCTCATCTATAAAATAGATTGAATAATTCCTACATCACAGGGCAATTGTAAGGATTAAATGAGGTAAGACATAATGGAAGGTCAATCTCATAGATAGTACTTAATGAACACTAATGATCATGATTTTTATAGTGTGACTATATATGGACTTTACATCTGTTCTCTCTCCTATTGATGAGTTTTAAAGGTGATTTTTTTTTTTAAATTCTAGGACTTGCTTCGTGAAATTGAGCTCATTGACACATTTAATATTACTTTTATGAAAAATATGTAAAGACCTGTTTCATTTTATTTTGGGTCATGGATAATAATAAGTAGTTTTTGTTGTCAGAAGTATCAACAAAGCCTTTAGTAATAATATATATTTATATTCTCATATCATTATTCCAGCTATTTTTTTTAAAACATGTTTTTATTGATTTTAGAGAGGAAGGGAGAGGGATAGAGAGATAGAAATACCAATGAGAGAGACATAGATAGGCTGCCTCCTACACACCCCCTACTGGGAACTGACCTGCAACCCAGGCCTGTGTCCTGACCAGTTATCGAACCAGGGACCTCTTGGTTCATGGGTTGACACTCAAGCACTGAACCACACCGGCCAGGCCCAACTACTTTTTATTGGCCATTTATTAAATGTTCAAAGATGCAAGATGCCAAGTTAGGCTTACATATATACATGCTATACTTGTATTATATCTTACATATGTTGTCCCTAACCCGAACAGAGAGCCATAAAGCTGGTATCATTATTTATGTTTTATAGGTGAGAAAGTTCAGGAAGGTCAAGCAAACTGACAAAGGACAAAGAGCTGGATGGTGAAACAATACTCTTGAAATGCTTGACTCCAAGGCCAGTTCTCTTTTCCGTACACCAGGCTGCCCTACCCAGCAGTGCCAATGAAACCTGAAACTATTTATCACACCCAGGTGACAGACTGAAGCCATTGCATGCATCCTTTTGCTTATTTAAAGCAAAAATTAAATAACCCATGACTTCAGTTGTGCCTATTCAGTTGATATTCGTCAAATCAAGGATACTCTACAAATTCCACCGGAGACTTCGTCAGCTGCTCAAGACCTTTGGTTTCCACGAAGGAAGACATTTCAAAACTTCTGTTTCTTTCTGAGTTAATGACAAACACAACAAAAAAGTAAGTAATACAATTCAGAGTTATAAATTATAACATGAGAAGTAGGCAAATGTTCAGTGAATTTACAGCGATTAATTTTCAATGTAACTTTCATATGTATTTTTTTCAGGGAACTATTTACTATTTATCTGCTACAAAAGCTGAGTCTTGTTCGTTGTCTCTTCTAGTATTTACCACCTGGGCCACTTATGCTTATGGTTGCACAAGTCAGGGACCAGGTGGCATTAGGGTGGGGAAATTGATTTTCGTCTCGGGTAGTGTGGCAATGACAGCTATTTTGTCAAAAGGGCACAGGCCCTGAGGAAATCTCTTGTTCGAAATCCATTCAGACTGACTTTTTGGGGCCATTTCTGGGATTCACGAAAGAGACCAGGGGGTGTGTTTATTAGAGGCCACCCCTTTTATACCCGCACTGTCAGGGCCTCAGTTTGTATATGTCCTTATATTTTTTGGTTCAAACGGCTAATGTGACATTAGAATTGTGTTACTTCAAAGCAGAAGGATCCTTGGAAATTTCCCAGTCTGATGGCCTCATTTTCAGATTAGATAACAAGGTTGGGAGGTGAATGTACTAGAGGTCTCAATGTCCTCGAACACAGAGCAACATTTTGAAAGTGAAATCCAAGCTTCTAATTAGGATGAGAGAAGCAAAACAAAGCTATCTTCGTTTGGAGAGGCTAAGAGCCTAGGAGCTTCTGCCTTCCTCCCAAGGAAAAATCAGTGTTATATGCTTTGCATCCTTAAAGCCTCATTCTTCTTCCTATGCCTTCCCCACTCCTTTACCCATCTCCTCACCTTCCCCAGTCCAATAATCTGTAAACTCTTCTCTTATTTTTACCATCAAAAGTCTCCTTTCATATGACAAATTACTTTAAGTATGACTATTAATTGAAATTAAGTCAATTTAATAGGTGCTTTGTAAACTATGTGTGAATATTGTTTTTTAAAAGTGATAAAATAATCTAAAATACAAAGAGAAAAGAGCCGGTTTGTCCATCTTGGGCTGATGCTCTTGTTACCAAGTTCTGAAGAACTTAAATGCATCATCTCCTTCTCAACTTGGCTACTTGACTAGAAGGTTTTCCCTCATGTCACAGTAATATAAATAGGACATTTCGAAGTGGACAACTTGTGGTCAGCAGCATCAGTAATTGTAGCTTCCAAGAAAATGTTGAAACCTTTATACTTAAGCTGTGTTGGAAATTAAATTCTTTATTGTAGAGACTTAGATACCATACGCCACTAAGTTAAGACTCTTTGGGCAAAACTATACAGTTACACCTGTGTGTTATTTAGAAACTTAGATTTTGATAGATCTGTAAATCTATCATTTATAAGAGGCTGCTGACCTTTTGACCTGATAGCATCTTACATTTTATGCAACGATAGAGGGCAGTTTCATAAAAGGACTCTTTTCTCTAGATGGAGGAAAGATGATATTTTCCTTTGCATCCACTGTGAATGCGTGCTTGGATAAAGGAAAAAAAACACAAAGTGATAGGAGGCTAGTCACATGTTCTCCGTGACACACAAAACAGGCTGGACGAATGGAATGTGGATAAATTGGTTGATTTGGTTCTATTTCCAGCTATCAGGGCTGACCAGTCACTGGCTGCTTCCTCTCTGGGAAGGTGGTTTATTTCATCACTGTCACTTACACAATGGTTGCAAACGAAACCCAAATGTAAAACTCTCAATTAGCTGTATTCTGTCCAACGTCTGTAGACCTAGTACGTATTTTGGAGAAACATCATGGGATACTTTCTCATATGGTTATTGTAATATATATATAACATATATATCACATAGACAACCCAGGCATATATTATAGACTCCACCAGCAAAAAGTAATAGTTATATTAACAGTAACAGTTTTTTTTTTTGTCTAATTGCCTTCTGTTTAAAATACACTTATTATATGTCACATTAGGGTTTTTGCTCCTGGAAAACTTACTTTTTGAAATTTCAAATGACTCAAACTTGACTGGCTGAATATAGTTCACCAGGTTAGACATCTCTTCTGTGGCCATGGCCTCGCTCCCAGCAGTCCCCTGGAAGCAGGAATAAAAATAACATTCCCAGAATCAACATTATATTGCCCAGGGTTATTTTCCCAGGGCAATGCTCATGTGACCCAGGAGCACAGAAAATCATCCCTCCTCTTCTGCAGATGCTTATCATCAGTAGAAAATTCATTCCAGGGGGAAGAAAAGGCCAAGCTTCTCATTACCCACATGTGGAGTGGGCGCAGGGAGGGTTAGGGGCTGCGGCACCAGCCTCCGCAGGAGACCCTTAGACGTGCAGCAAACCAGAATCCTCATTTTACTACAGTGATTCAAATCACATGAAAGTTCGAGAAGCACTGAGCTATACATCTCATTGCCATAGCAGGACATCTAAAGTTAATACATCAAGAACTCACTGTACAACTAGAAAATGAGTATGTGGGTAACGCCCAGATGAACTGAAGTTATTAAAAAAACGAAGATTACCTTGTGGAAGTGGGTTGGGGAGGGCAACTTTATGTAAACATTCCTCCTTCCCTCCCTTCTTGGTTCCTGTGCGCCTTTTAGGCAAGCAGTACAGTATAGTGGGGGGTTCTTAAGCCAGAGTGTCTGATTTAAAATCCAAGCCTACACTTAGAAGCTGTGCAATCTTGGGCAAGTTATTTAATTGCTCTGTGCTTCAGTTGACTTATCAAAATTAGGGTGAAATTAGTTCTGATAGCATATACGGTTTTTGTGATTATTGAATGAGTCCATTTATGGGAAAGAGTTCAGAATAGTGCTTGGCACACAGTAAAACATCCTGTTATTTTAACTACTATTAACTATTATATGTTATTTTGATAACGTTTTAAACAAAAAACTAATACTGAGTATTGGCATGGATAGAACTCTACAGGTTGATCTTACATTTTCTACCATTTTTAGATGAGAGATACATGGAGACAAGAATTCTTTTGAAAACTCCTGTAGCAATATTTAGGTTAATTACTAATTGGAAAATACTGGTTTGGAAACAAATCATCAAATTAGAAAGATACTTTTTAAATTATTAAAAATTATTGATAAGAATTTATCAACAATTAAAATAATTCTCAGGCAGAAATACTTTACTAGACACTATAACAATTTTTTCTCCTGAATATTAAGTTGCAATTTAGTAGGGGAACATAATAAGAAATGTCCAATACATTAAACAAAATGATTCAAAGAGGAATAATATCAGAGAAGAACAGCTTATTACTTGTTATTTATCCTGAACTGAATTGCAAAGATACAAGTACTGAGACAGGTACTTTTTAACATATTTAAAAGCAGATTCAGTACAATTTTTTAACCAGAACTCCTGCTAAAACAAAGTTAAAATTCCAATTCACCTAGCTCCGGCTCACTTCTAGGTTCTCTGCAATTAATATTTCTGATCTCATGAAGTTATGTGGGGTGCTTGAGCTCATAGCTCTCTAGTGTTTTCAAAATACAACAATGGAATGAATGTCATATTTCTGGATATTTCTCCAAACCTCATGTCTTTTCTGAACCTTGGACCATTTAGCAAGCCATTTAATTGCCTCAAACACTGAAGCAGGAAGGTGCGAGTCACAGATTTTGAATTCACCCTCTCGATACCCAATTTGATGGAAGGCAAATCTCAACAGCATGTTCATTTTAGAGAACTTTTTCAATGCCCCACTTACTCCTTTACTGACCCAAGTTTGCATCTTCAGGTTCCAAAGGGTAGGGAAAAAGTTTTAAAGTGAATGGTGACATTTTTCACCACTAGATGGCAGAAGGTGACCATGGACTGTCAAGAGGGAGCTGACTACCCTGGCAGATTCGCTGGATGCCTCTGTGACCAGAGGGCAAACCCTGGACACCCACCTCATCCATTGAAGACTTTTTACAGTCATCATCATCGTCATCATCGTCACTCTCCGTATCAGCTTCCCCTGTCAAATTTCAATAACAGATCATGAAGCGAACAAACATTTGCAGGTTTGAAGCACACATGCGATGTGTATTACCAAAAATTTCCTTGAAAATTGGCCTTTCACGGTTTGCTTTATAATGATTCTTTTGGATAGTTAAATTTTATTAATCATGAGAATTATCCTAACATTTTGAATATGGACTTTTTTGGTAAATTTGTTTTGTGAACACCATTTGAAATTTATACACTCTATAACAAATGCTAAACATTTTAATCTATGTTTAAAAAAATGACATCACACACAGTTAGTTTCCAATGGCACATGTGTCCTATCTTGATGTGTGCATTCTCTTTAAGGATCTGCATCACCCTAAAACAGACAAATTATCACTTTCCATCTTTTTTTTCAGCCCCGACTCTTCAATGTGGTGCTTGGCTTGTGCTCTGTGAAGGGGTTAGGGGCTGGTGCAGGTGGGGCTGTGGTACCACACCTAACCATGCAACCACTCTAAGGTCCAATGGTATCCTATGATTTGCCTGCAGGCTTATTTGATGAATGCATTCTTAGATTAACTTGGAAAATGATGAAATCCTGTTTAAGAGGGAAGGTAGGGTAAACTAAGTAAATACTTAAATAATTCCGCATTATGGAAATCTATCTCAGCTTCACATTTTGCCAATATGCAGTCATTCCCAATGGCTCGTTTTTCTCTCTGCAGATTTGGTGGATGATTCTGCCAGGTTAAATAATATCACCAGTGCTCTGCCCTTCAGTGGCCTGAAGTGACCTCTGAAAATGGTTCCTTATTCACTTGACCCAGATAACCCCACAAAATTATGCCAATCAAGAGGTTCAAATCTTGGTGGTCACTTTAAGAACACTCGTGAACCTGCCCAGGCCACCAAGTGTCTGCAGAAGTGATGTGTGCCATTCTGTCGTTACAATGGTGTGCCCTGGCCACAAATGTGGGGGTGGACACAGGGTCAGTGATCCCCCAAAAAGTGCTGAATTTTTGCTGCACGTGCTTAAAAATGCAGAGTGATGCTGAACGTGTGGGTGCAGACCTAGAGTCTCTGGTCATCGAGCACATCCAGGTGAACAAGCTCCCAAGATGCAGCACAGAGCTCCTGGGCGGGTTAACCCACAGGAGCTCTCCCTGCCTCACTGACAGGATCCTGCTGAAAAAGAGCAGCCTTTCCTAAACCAGAAGAGGAGGCTGCACAGAAGAAAATGATATCCCAGAAGAAACTGAAGAAACAAAAGCGTATGGCCTGGGAGTAAATTGAATATGAAATAAATGCTAATGAAAGTTTAAAAAATACTCTCACTAATATGAGGCATTACATTCTTCCACATCTCTGGGCTCCCATCAGACCCAGTAATAACACTTATGTAAATAGAGTTCCAAGTACAATGTAAAGAAGGCGTAGTTCTAAATTGGTTGAGTTGACTACGGCAGGTTTCACACAGTGCAACAGCATGATGATCCCCATAGATGGCAATATTGGCTCAAAAATGATGCAACTGGATTGGCCAGTCCCTCCTGCCTTCTAAGTTAGCTGCCATACCCACGCTATATAAATGACAGTACCCACAGCACTGTCTTCCAAGAAGCTTAGAACTGTTTTCATTTGGCTGATGAAGTTGAATCGATTACTGAATGATTGCAGTGAGCAAAACATTCATGAACTATCTTTAGTGGAAACAGAATTTTGGCTCCAGCAAGCCTTATTATTTATGGTTTATTTATTAAAGAAAGTCACATACAACCACTTTATGATGCCTATGTTGGGTTAGTTAATAAGGTAAGTCCATTATATTTTATTTTATTTTAATTATTTTTTATTTTTATATTTTTATTGATTTCAGAGAGGAAGGGAGAGGGAGAGAGAGATAGAAAGATCCATGATGAGAGAGAATCATGGATTGGCTGCCTACTGCACGTTCCCCACAGGGGATGGAGCCCACAACCTGGGCATGTGCCCTTGGCTGGAATCGAACCTGGGACCTTTCGCGCAGGCCAACGCTCTATCCACTGAGCCAAACCGGCCAGGGCAAGTCCATTATATTTTAGATAGAAAACATATTCTACTAAAGACACATTCTTTTAGGAGGCTAACACATTTTTTTTCTAATCAAATTTGTTGCCCCAAATAACTATGTTTTGCTTTTTAATCAGAGAGGGGATTCTTTTTTGTCAACTAATTTAAAAAGTCGATTGACAGAGCCTCCTGCACAATGCTGCATGGGGCACAATATAGCAGTCATTCCAAATACTCCATCGGGTCAGAATTTGGTTGCATGGGCGGGGGAGGGGGAGAGGGAGGATTTATCTTCTTTTACTCTCTGAGCAGGGACCTGATTTTTCCTTATGTCTTTGGAGGGACCTTGAAGCAATCTTGTTGGACCATGGAAAAAAATCTTATTTTACCCTAGTTTTTTAAGATAAGTATCCTGGCAAAGGGCTGAATCCTGGAAGAGGCACCTAGCCAACCACGGCCACAAGAAGCAAATTAGTTCTGAAATAAGAACCATTTCATGATTTTTCAAGTTCCTTGACTTCACAATACCAATAACATCCATAAACCAAATTTGGTCAATTAGCAGTCCTCCTTATTCAGGGGCCTACCTGCATATTACAATGTCTAAAATTTTCCACCGGAATAAATAAGGATTGCTCAACAGACTATGGGGCTAATTTAGGAACTACCGAATTACTAACAGATTGCTGTTCTTTCTCTGTATTAAGCAATAATATTCGGTGCCTGTGAAAATCGCTATTTGTGTTATGCATGCAGTGAATAAGAGGCAGGGAGCTGGGAGTGAGGAAGGCAGATGGAAGCCAAGCACCCACATCCTAAGAAGATGCAGGTTACTCGCCAGCCCCAGGGGCTGGAACTGTGCTAAGGAATAGGTGGGCTGTTAATGACATTCATCCCAAAACTTCACAAAGAACATTCTTACTGAGAACAAAAGCTGTTTTTGAAAAGAAGAGTCAGAATTGCGTAATAATGTTTGAAATAAACATTCAAGAACTTAAAAAAAAAGACTTTCAAAGAATTACATCATGTCTGTTGATAAGGATTTTTATCTAAAGAAAAGGAATGGACAATTGGCATGGAAAATTAGAAGAAAAGATAAATCAGAGAGTTGGCCAATGTTCTTTTTCCCCCTATTGCCATTGAGTTTATATTTTAATTTTTAAAAATTATTTTAAAATCTCTTAATTGCCATATGTAAGTATACAGAGAAGTATAGAGAGCATATGAATGCAGTGCAATGAATTTAACCAACATAAACCTGCCTGAGTGACTAGTACTCAGATCAAGAAATAAAATATGACCTGAAGCTCCCTGGGGCTCCTCCTAGTCACTTCTTCACCAATAATAACCATTTCCTGACTTCCAATGACATAGGTTAGTCCTGCCCAATTTGGTACTTTATATAAACGGAATTGTGCCATACTTTTTAAAATTTGACTTCTTTTGCTCAACATTATGTTTTTGAGATTCATTCATATTAATGTGAGCAGTTGTAGCTCATAATTACTGCATATTACTCCACGATGTGAATGTACCACAGTGTGTTTCTCTGTTGGTGAGCGTTTGGTTGGTTTTCCGCTGTGGCTGTTCTGAATAGTGCTGTTCTAAGCACTTCCTGTCCCTGCCCCTCGGTGAAGGTTTGTGTGCACTTCTCTTGGGCTCAGACCTAGGGGTGGAATTCCTGGGGTATAGGGGTGCCTCCATTCAGCTTTTGTAGATATTGCCCAACAGTTTTCCAATAACAGTTAAACATTTCATTGGAGAACTTCCTAGATTCAAGCCTAAAGTTTCCTCCACTTGCCCACCCTCCACCCAGGAGGTCTTCACAATACACTTTTCAGATCGCCAAGGTTATTTTAACTAAACTTGGAAAATAAATTAGACTAAGTCACAAATAATTCAGAGAAAATGGGTGACCACTTAGAATTCTTTTCTCATCAACCACAAAAATCTATTTCAAATTCAGTTAAAAAGGAGAATTATTAATGTTAAGCATCACCTAGCACAGTGGTTCTCAACCTTCTGGCCCTTTAAATACAGTTCCTCATGTTGTGACCCAACCATAAAATTATTTTCCTTGCTACTTCATAACTGTAATGTTGCTACTGTTATGAATTGTAATGTAAATATCTGATATGCAGCATGGTCTTAGGCGGCCCCTGTGAAAGGGTCGTTCAACCGCCAAAGGGGTAGTGACCCACAGGTTGAGAACCGGTGACCTAGGAGCTTTGATAGATAATTTAAGTAACTTTGCCCTATCACATTTTAATAGAGCTCTTTAAAATAGAGGTATACTGAATTGCCCAGAAGTCTCAGCATCATCAATGAGAACACATGCAGTGAACATCTTGTGCCCAATCCTATCATTCATGCCAAGGGATCCCTGCCCTAAAGAAGCTTAAAACCATGAGGTCACTCCAAAGGTTATCTGACTTCTGTGGTAGCCAGAATCATGGCCTCCCCAAAATGTTCATGGCCTGTGAGTATGTCCTATGTCCTGGATTATCCTGTTGGGTCTGGTGTAAAGACATGAGTTATTCAAAACCGCAGACCTTTCTTGGCTGTGGTCAGAGGCAGATGACAGAAGGGTCAATGAGAGCGATATTGCTGGCTTTGATGTTGAAGGAATGGGGCCACTAGCCAATGAATGTGGGTGGCCTCTGAAAGTTGGAAAAAGCATGGACTAGGATTTCCTAGACTCTCCAGAAAAGAATGCAGCCCTGCAGCCACCTGCAGCTTAGCCCAGTGACACCGCATGGACCTTCTGACCGGAACTGGGGAATAAGACATTTGTGTAGTTTTATGCCACCTCGTTATAGCAGCAAAGGAAAGCCAATAACATTGAGAGCTGAGCCCAAATGGAAATGTAAGAAGTATTTCTAGCTAGTGTTAGAGGAGTGAAAGGGCGAGGGTTAGGCCCTCCAACTTGCCCCAGGGTAAGGGCTATGTCCTCCATCTTACCTTGGCCACATGCTTGGACTCTGCTAGCCACACCCAGGAACAAGACATCGACTTGCGCCTGGCCAATTGGCAGAGCACAGTCCTTTCTCCTCCCCTTACTCCAACCCCTGCTATAAAACCCGTCTCTACGTGGGGTTCTCTCTCTGGGCCACTTGGCTTGCCATTGTGTTGGTGAGTCTGGTGGACGGGGAGCTCAAGCTAGCTTGAAATACAGACTCTTATGCTTTTGCATCGGACTGGCTGGCTCCCTGATGTGGTTTCTTGGGGATCTTGAAATCTGGGCATAACAAGGAGCAGTTCTTAAACCCATGCATAATAGGAGACAGAGAGTGTGCCTGCCCCTCACCCCCCAGCCCCTCACCTGCCAGCCCCTGGGCCCCCAGCCCCTCACCGGCTCCGGGAGACGAGGGCTCGAACACGCTGGAGGAGTCACTACACGTGTTTGAGACTTGTTCTGAGAGTTTCTTTTTGCTGCTTCCTTCCGACGACTTGTGTGATTTCTTCTTATTTTTCACCAAAATTTTGTACATTAAATCCATAGGGCTTGGAAGAGGAACTCCAGATTCCAGCTATTTTTTTTAAAAGAAAGAACATTCTTTAAAAACCCTCCCCTTTCCTTTCAGATTCTCTCCCCAAGCCCCCAGGACAGCTCTGGATTCCAAGAGCTTCCAGGTTATCCTTTACTCCCGATAAGATAAGATAAAGATAAACGAAGTGTGTGTTGAGCGGGGCTGGCTCAGGGCTCTTGGCTTTTTCCCATAGCAGGCACATTATAATTACCATTCTTATTTCCCCCCAGCGAATCCACATGCATCAGATCACAGAAATACACTAGTAGCTTTGGTGTGCGAACACGAAGTGCCATGAGTGTCCACAGGACCATATAAATCCAACCGCTTTGATTTAGGACAGAAAAGGAGGCCTGGCCTGGACTGTCCAAGGAGGAAGTCAGTTAAGAGTGTGGCATCTGCCAGGCAGAGTTGGGAAAGACAGGCACCGTAGAATCCACTTTTCAGTGCAGTTTCAAAACAGCAAAAGCCCCTTCCTGGCGCCAGGTAGTTTAGCTGCAGCCTCCTTGGCATGGGCAGAAGCAGAGCAGGTGGCTTCAGATTTCCTTGCCGCCCTGAGGTTCAAGCCACCCTTGTTTGCAAGGCTTACTTCCGGTGTTTCAAGCTTGCACCTCTAGTGGGGAAATCAGTTTCCCCTGCGAGGGTTATTAGATGCTGCATCAGGAGCACCTGTGCAAGCCCCCAGAGGGCCTATTTTTAGAAACTCCCATAAACTCCCATATAAGCCCGTCCTGTGTTCTTTGCTTTCAATGAGCCTGGGCACTGGTATGAAAAATCGTGTAAGGATGTGGGGAGACTTGGAGAGAGGGGGGGAGAGGGAAGAGGCTACCAGAGGCTGTTTCTGCTGCTTCCCCTCCCAAAGCAGGGGTGTTGCCATGGCTACAGGACGCCTGAGTTCTACCACCCCAAGAGGAACGTTCTGGGAAGTGAGCAGCGGCCAGCAGGGACAGACCCAGATGTCACTGTGCCACCTGCGAGGTCCCATTTTGCCAACCCTTTTCTCTCAAAGGGGTGTGATGTGGTTCCCTGGGAATGGAGCCCTGTCCCTCAGACGGCCTCTGTGGCCTGTGATTGCCTGTGGGAGCCCTGCAGTCCTGAGTGGGTCACGTCTGGCAGTGAGGGAGAGGGAGGAGGACTGTGGGCAGAGGAAGAGGATGATGTCTCCCACCCTCAGTGGCACACACTACCCGTCTCCTCCCAGTCCAAAAGTTCATTGTCAAGGACATAATCTTACCAAGAAAGGTAAACATGAAAGGCATGTAAGGAAGTGTCCCCCTACCTCCACTCATAAATAATACGTGCGTCCCCTCAGGGGTAAACATCAAAAATGCTTACTGGGTATTTTTCCAGGGGCTCCATGAGAAGGGCATCCCCGAAGATCAGCCGACAATACTCTGCCATCTTGGCCTGCTGCTTCGGGCTGCGGGAAAGGAGAGAGAGAGAAGGAGGGGGGCGGGGGGCAAGGAGGCTTACTCCAGAGGCTGGACAGGAGGCTTACTGTGTTATTAATCACAGAAAGAGGCAATGCCCTTACTGGATTCATGTTTATCATGTAAAATCCCTTGTGTACTACCTGCCCTCTGAGAATCTGAATACCACACTCCAGCAGTATTCTAGAATGTCCCAGAGTTAGGGAATCAATCTCTTTGATTTAATTTCCTGATTCCAAGTCAAATGCAAGACACTTGGGGGTGGAATTTGTTCATGATTTCATGTGAATTCTTGTGTGAAATTTGTTCAACCAACAGAGAAACCTAGACTGCAAAGGAGGTTTATAAGGAGGTAAGAGAGGAGAGGGAGGAAAGGAGAGATTTGGACAGAGAGGAAGGAGACAGGGAGGGAGGGAAAGAGAGAGAGGGAGAGAGGGAAAGAGGGAGAGAGAGAGAATATATCTCAAAATGTAGACGAAAGGACAGATGGGCAGAAGCCTTGGGGAGAGGTCCTAGAGGAAAGACAAAGCAGCAGGCACCTTGGAGAAAGGTGTCTGCAACTCTTATGTGCATAGTAGGGAAACAAAGGTCTGTCAGCCTGACTATGGGCCTGCAGGCATCTGGTCTGATGGGAAAAGGTTGGAGACTCCAGGCTCTCAACCGTTCTTGATGTGTAATGGAGAGAATAATAACTACTCCTGGAAAGGAACAACACTGCTGAGAAGATGAAGCAATGGATGCAAACGCCTTTTCAGCGTTAAAGACCAGGGCAAAGATAAGATGATTGCAGTCAGACTAGACAACTTGTGAGCCTGCGAACATAGAAACACCATTCCTATGAGGGAACATCCGTAGTCTTTCAACACTCCTGCTTCCTTTGACCTTTTGCAAAGCAATAACATTTTTCTCATTCTGTAGAATGTTAAATATCATTACAAAGGCATCCAATTCCATCGGGCTTTGTGGACTGTGATTTTGATCTACAGGCCGCCAAACTCGATTTCCAAGAGTCCTCTCTACGTGCTGCGATGTGAACACCTTTAGCAGAACTGGGACTGAAGCAAGAAAAAGTAAGTGATAAAAAGCCTTCTTTATACAATTCCAGTTGATTTTAAATGCGATTATTTTCCTTCCCTCTTGGAAGATATAACTGTTAAGCCTGGATCATGGACTGCTTTTTCCTGGAAGGGGGGTCACTTTGGGGGTTCAAATCATATCGTCATGGCTCACAGGGAAAAGCACTCCTTATGTCCCCCTTTTGTAAAAAAGCATATATTTTGGGGTGCAAGTGAGTTTTCTGTGGAACTGCAGGGAGAGGCAAAGAAGATATTCACAGAACTTGCAAATCCCTACATAGCAGCCTCCCAACGACTCAACCCGCCTTCCTGGAGGCATATGACTGCATGGGACTGCATGGCCAGGCAGCCCTGAGCATAGACTGTGGCATTCCTCCACAGTTACACAGAGAGGAAAACTGCCAGTCAGAGCAGCGTCCTGAAAAGCACCGGGGGTGCAACGTCTGAGAAGTTGGGGAGCAAGCAGAGATGCGGCCCATCTGGCAGGCAGTCCAGGAATCCTCAGTTCAGACACTTTTGCTCAAAGGATAACTGACCCTGAGGCTCAACCAAGCCAGCCAGCTCTGTGCCTGTAGCACAAGCACGTCCAGCTGTGGGGGGCCTGCATGGTCCAGATTGCACAAAAGAAACTGTCCAAACCCTCCATTTCACAGAATGAAGCTACTAAACATCACAGAGCTTTGCTACCCAAGTGTGGTCCATGGCCCAGCACCATCAACAGCCCTTGGAGCTGGTTAGAAATGCAGGTTCAAGGCCTTCAAGGCAGATTCTGAATCAGAATCTCTGAGGAAGTACGGCCCAAGGTCTGTGTCTGAACAAGGCTTCTAGATCATTCTAAAGCACGCTCAAGTTTAAACCAGCTTTGATTGCCCTAGCCAATTTGGCTCAGTGGTTGGACCATCAGCCTGCAGACTGAAGGGTGCCGGGTTCAAGTCCTGATCAAGGACATGTACCTTGGTTGCAGACTTGATCCCCAGCGGTGGTTGAGGCATGTGTGGGAGGTAATCAATAGATGTATCTCTCTCACATCGATGTTTCACTCTCTGTCTCCCCCTCTCCCTTCCACTCTGTCTAAAAATCGATGGTGAGGATTAATTAAAAAAAAAAACACAAAAAACTCAAATACTACGATTGATTAAAATAAGTGAACAGGTGCTGAAGTAGATGATATTTTTCTTGAGTTTTGGAATTTGCAGCCCCAAGTTCCTTTGATCAGAGATCTGGAGGGAAAAGGGTTTCACCCGAATGCCCTGCTTTCAGGATTTCTCAGGGAACAATAGTCTCACCAGCAGAGGGAGATGTTCCAGGTGTCCCTTGCAGGTGACAGGCAGATTCCTGTGCTCTGTAAAATAGTCCTCCAGGCCCAGAGAAGGGATTTTCTGGAGCACAATCTTACACCCGATTCCACTAAAGCAGTGGTTCTCAACCTTGGCTGCACATTAGAATCACCTGGGAATCTTTTTAAATCCTGATTTCTGGGCCTCATCCTTCGGAAATTCTGTTGCTTTGTTACTCATGTTGTGGCCCCACCCCATAACAAAGAAACAGAATTTCCGGAGGATGAGGCCCAGAAATCAGGGTTTTAAAAAAGATTCCCAGGTGATTCTAATGTGCAGCCAAGGTTGAGAACCACTGCACTAAAGAGTCACCAGAAGCTGTTAAAGCTGCAGGTGGCAGGCGTAGTCTCCAGTCCCCTGACTCACTGGGCTGGGAGTGGAGGCCTGAAACCTGCATTTGTAACACGTCTGCAGGTCATTCCAAGGCAGGTGGTTAACAGGCTGCAGCGCTTAGAGCAGAGAGCTCAGGCTTCACTCAAATCATGGGAGGCCTTAAGAAAATGAGGGTTAGAAGTCAGAGTCTGGGGTGGGGCCTGAGACTGCATTTCAATCAAGCTCCCAGTGATGCCTACGGTGCTGGTCCACGGATCGACCGCACTTTGTATAGCAAAGATTTACGTCTGACCTAGACTTTTTACAAGCCTGCCTCAAAATCAACAGATAAGGAGAGAACAAGAGGTAGGTATCCAAGAAAAAAGTAAATCGCCCTATTTGGTAACCAGGCAATTCACAAGCTCACGTGCCCACCTGACAGGAAACTGAAGCAGAACAGAGGGCAAACTGAATAGAAAAGGACCGTGGAAAACAAACCAGCTTTAATTGCGGGTCGGAACTGCAGAAATAGCATTGAGAGTATCGACAGTGGCTACCATGGAGATGAAGTAAGTGGAAAATATTCACATACACATTTTTGAGCTTCAGACCATCTAGACATGTTAAAATACCTGCAGTGTTTTAATAAAGTGTAGGCACCTGGCGAAGTGGTCAGTTTTCTGACCGAGAAACGTGCCTCATTTCATGGGGTCAGTCCTCTACATTGAACTAAACCAGCTCCTTCTCTGTAGATGAGGCATTGACAATGCATGGGAATTAAAAGCCCGGACCAAAGCTCCCACTGCCCGTGGCTGAACCATGGCTAGACGTTACTTCCTTAGATTTCAGTGTAGAATTCTTCTTGTGAAAGTGCTAGCTCACAAATTAGGCGGAGTGAACTAGGACTTTTCCAAGTCTTATTTCTAGAAATTTGAAGTCAGGAATGGGGGTGTGGCTCAGGAATCTGCATTTTGTGGGTTTCTGAAGGTAGCAGGTGGACCAGGAGAAGTTGCCAGCAATTGGTGGCAGATTCCCCTCTGCCATCTGTGAATAGGTGATTGCAGATATTTGGAGAGAAAACCAGAACATTCCATGAGTTTTATTTTTCCCAGTAAGTTTGCTTTGGCTCACAGGAGCTGGGACCAGAGATCCGCAGCCTGTTACCTGCAGGAGGGTAACATGGTTCAGTAGAGACAGCACATAGACCTCAGACGTCTTTGGTGGCTGTGTCCCTGGGCCTCTGTGTTGAGAAGGATTCTGAGGTTACATTTAGTGGGAACTCATGCTGCAGCTGATGAATGATGTCTGGCTCCCGGTTTAGCAATGAGGTGAGGTGGCCCACGTGTCAAGCAGAAGGTTTTACCAGCAAAGGGAAAGCTTATCAGATTTCTTAGGGTGCATGACAGTCCTCCCAGGAAAGGACTGTGGTTGAGCAATTTTGCTATGTGCAGCTCAAGGACAACAGGGTTATGAAGCAAACAACTTCCTCCCACAACAGAAGTCAGTATCTTCGTATTTCAAGGCCATTAGATTATCTCAATGGTTGGAGATAAACAGCAGGACATCCAGAGGTTGTTTTCCTGTTTTCTTTTGTTACGCGTGAATTATTCATAAACTTTCAATAGCTAAATTTCTCATGTTTTAAACCAGAAAGAACAGTATTATGGCATTATCGTTTTTGCTTTTGTGTGCAACACAGGCTTAGCTTTCATGCCGTTTGGGCTCTCCGTATGACGGATGTTAAAAGATGGCAAAAAATGTCCTGTGGTTAAGGGTACAACTACAGAAATGTGAACATTTGCAGGCAGGTGCCTTGTGGATGCTCTCATGGTCTTCATTTGATGTTTTCAAGGTTCATGAACCTCTGCTTAGGCGTGGGGATGGTGGTGGTTAACCCATGTTTGAAGCCAGACTAGCTGAATTTGAGTCTCAGCTCTGTCACGGTTTAGCTGAACGGCCTTGGGAAAGTTACTGTCTTTGGGACTTAGTTTCTTCATCTGTCAAATAGGGACAATCATAATCATAATATGTATTCTTAGGAGCACCTGGATTTGTGGTGAGGGTTATATGGGCTTATGCTTGGAACCCTGCTCAGGACATAATGAATCTTGGCTGTTATTATGTGTGTGGTGGTTTTGGTTGTTGATACCTCTCTGGCTACCTTATAGGAGAACTCAACAAAGTGGGTGTGATCATCAAGAACGGATTTGTGCCCTAACCGGTTTGGCTCAGTGGATAGAGCGTCGGCCTGCAGACTGAAAGGTCCCAGGTTCGATTCCGGTCAAGGGCATGTATCTTGGTTGCGGGCACATCCCCAGCAGGGGGTGTGCAGGAGGCAGCTGATTGATGTTTCTCTCTCATTGATGTTTCTAACTCTCTATCCCTCTCCCTTTCTCTCTGTAAAAAATCAATAAAATATATTGAAAAAAAAAAAAAAAGAATGGATTTGTACATTTTGCAAACAGCTTTTCACTTTGTCTCATTGACAGAAATATTTCTTGAAGAAAATAAAGGTGCGAGATTTAGAGATTCTTCCACAAAGGAAATAACCATCAACAAGTCTGGGAATTATAGTGCCTGGAAGAAAGATGCTAAAACACTGTGAGAGCCCCGTTACACATGGGTGGGCAGAGATGAGAGAAGGCTCCAGGAAAGTCAGCTGTAAATCAGAGCTGTCGCAGCAAATGAGGTAAGAAATGCAGCAACTGAAGGGGCGCTGCTCCCTTTTGTTGGAACAGAAAAAGCAATGTAAGGGAAGAATGTATTTTCTCTTCAGTCGACCCGCAGAAGAAGTGTTAAAAAATTATGGACCCAATGATTACATCATCCATTGGGTGACTGTTTCCAAATGAAACAGAATCATGAGCTGGTAAACGTAACACAGGTTTCCCGAGGACAAACTAGAAGTAAGGGCTCTCGCCACACACACGTTAACAGATGATCCCATTTAACTGCTTAGGAATTTCCTGAAGCTGAAATTTGCTCATGACCAACCTGCTTCCCTAAGACTTACTGAAGTGGAGCCTGTGTGGAAACTAGTTGGGCAGAAGGAATTAGTGACCTGGAAAGGACTTTCAATGAGCAAGGAGAAAGGACCTTGTGATCAGGACAGGTGCTGCTGGCTGGTAGAGAAAACTGGCGAGGTCCTTGAAATGAAAGAGGACGACTTCCCAAATGCTGGTGTGAGCAATGATGGCCACTGCTCCGTCATCATCTTTAGATGTTAATTCCATGGTCAAGAATTTCAGTTGCTTGAATTTTGGTTCAATGCAGATTAGACTTTTTCATTTTGAAGCTCTTGAAATGAAGTGCATGATACACTAATACCCACGTGTTTGAAATAAACGTGTCTTAACACTGGTCCTTTGTCATAAATGAATATAAAACAGTAAAAGTGAAACTTCCTTTTCTTTGTGTAGCTCAGAAATAAGTGCAGGCTATTTTGAAATAGGAAAATGTTTGCCAATACTAACAAACAGGGGACACCAATGGGAAGAGGATAGAGGGAACATCTGGGGGTCTGTGTTCTATATACGTGCAAAGTGGCAGAATAGAATCTATAGCTGTCCCTGCACCAGCTCCCATGTATATGGAACTCTCCATTGTGGAATGGCTAAACTGACCATCAATTTGCATGCAATAGAAGGAGCTAATGGAGGAGGATCGTAAAAGTGCCCCCTGAAATAGAGACTCATATTATGTAAGGCAATGTGCTCCACTGCCTTGTAAGAATCCTACTATGGCATGGAAATAGATTTCATAAATCCAATGGATTATGTTAACATAAATGAAATTTAAATGAATGAATTCTATTTCACACAGATGAAAACATGCCACCTAATACATAACATAATCAAAGAACACCATTAATAATGTCAAATAATCTTACATCAGACGAACAATTATTAAACATGCCCTATTTTGGAAAAAGACTTCTTACTGCATGTGTTCAATACTTACGAGTCCACATGATTCTCAAATGAAAGGAGAATTGGGAAAGGTGAAGTCTTAAATGCACACTCAGCGATTGCTTCTATCACTTCCTAAAAATGAGAACACATATATGGTCAATATACCAGAATTTTAATGTGTCTATTTTTCGTTGGGGTTATACTCATTAATATGGCTATAGTTTCCATTTGTAAAATAGTATCAAGCGGCTTGAAATGGCCAGAAGGGATTGTGAAGGCTGCTGCACTCTAAATTTTCTGACTCTTAGCAAGGTTAAAAACAAAAACAAAAAGGAACACACCCAAAAAACTATTTTGGTGAAGGAGAATGGTTCTATTTTCTCATTACATCTACTTGGTTTTTTTAATAATAAAAAACAACTCTAATCATATTGCAACAAACTTACACAAGAGAAGGCAAATATTTTCACCCATAAATTCACGCTTTGAACGAAACCACTGCTGGCATTTGGTTATATACTAGTTTGTTTTTTAAATATTAGTATAATTCAGTTTTAATTATGGAAAATACTCTATTTGTATTTTTTAACATTGTTATGAGATATAATTCACCCATTTAAAGTATACAATGACATGATTTTCAGTATATTCACCAGTTGTGCACCCATCATCCCAATCTAAGTTAGGACATTATTATCACCCCCCAAAAGAAATCTGTTTCCATTATCAGTCACTCCCCCTTCCTTCACCCCCTCCCCATACACCCAGCCCTAGGCAACCACTATTCTACTTCTGTCTCCACAGATATGCCTATTCCAAACACTTCATATAAATGGAATCACATATATGTGGTGTTTTACATCTGGCATCTTTCAGTTAGCATGATTTCATTCATCCATGCTGTAACATGTATCAGTAATTCATTGCTCAGTCTGTATTTCTTTTTAAGGGTGTATGTCATAAGCTTCAAAGTCTGTATAAAATTCTAGGGAGTAGCAGTAACATAATTGATTTAACCATTACCCAGTTGTGGAACCAACATTTTAAGAGCTATCATTCAAATAATTCTACAAAGAACATCTTCATTTTTTTCCTAGTAGTTTGAATTATTCTGAGAATTATTCAATAATTCTCAGAAGGGGAATTATTGAATCAAAGAATATGAATACTTTTAAAGTCTCCTGTGTTTCTCCAAATTGCTTTTCATCTTCAATTGCCCAGAGCAATGTATGAAGGACCAGCTTTCAATGCATAGCCACCAGCTTTCGGCATTACTTTTTCAAAATATTTTTATCACTGAACTGGTATTAAAGTGAGATCTCACTTATTTTTAATTATGTTGCTCTCAATGCTACTGTGGTTTTACATACGCATATGTTTGTTTTTAGCTGCATTTATTCTTTTCATATTCTCTTTTCAAGTGGGGATTTCCACTCTCACTCCTTATGCCTGGGCCTTTCCACTATCTCTTCTACCTTCCTTTATATTCAAGCCAGAAAGCTATTTCCCTGGCCCCAGACTATAAATAAGACTTTCTAATTCTGTACTACATTTGCATATATCCTCTGAGAAGGATGTGCCTGCATGGAGCGAAATAATCGCTCACACCATTTCCTAGAAGTGAATTCACAGATTGCCTTTCATACATGATCAGTTTAAACTTTTATGATAGTTGATGCCATCGAAAATAAGTGCATTATAAATAGCAAGCTACACCAACATTTTAAATTCGTTATTTGATTTATTTGAGCACAGGCCTGGGATTCAAACACACTTGTGTGTTAGTCCTACTTCTTTGCCTTCCAAGCTGTGTGACCTTGGAAAAAATCACATAATACCTCTGTGTATTGGTTTACTAATCTGTAAAGTGGGGGTGACAAGCTTCACTCATCAAGCCTGTGGGTGAAAGTGCATCAAGGGAAGGTAGAGAACCCAGCTTATAATGGGCACATGTTCCCAAGTCAACTTAGGTTACTTACCTCACTGCTGCCTCCCTCCCCACTTACCCTAAATCTTCCCTTTTAGACTCTGACTAACAAGAGGTGCCATTAAATAAGCATTTATTATGTTGTAGACACATATCTTATCTCATGCTAGAAACATTCTGTAAGTAAAATGATACCCACCATTTTAAAGATTGTACAATGGAAACTCAGAGATATTTACCAATTTGCCCAAGGTCACAGAGAGGAGAAGCCAAGAAACCCCAGGAAAGTCTATCTGACTCTAGAGCAGTGATGGCGAACCTTTTGAGCTCGGCGTGTCAGCATTTTGAAAAACCCTAACTTAACTCTGGTGCCGTGTCACATATAGAAATTCTTTGATATTTGAAACCATAGTAAAACAAAGATTTATATTTTTGATATTTATTTTATATATTTAAGTGCCATTTAACAAAGAAAAATCAACCAAAAAAATGAGTTCGCGTGTCGGAGGTGTCATAGGTTCGCCATCACTGCTCTAGAGCTTATGCTCTTAACCTTTGCAGTAACTGTCCTGCAGCTAATGAGCTTAACCACTTAAGACAGAGCCCTTAAAGCAGTGGTTCTCAACCTTCTGGCCTTTTAAATACAGTTCCTCATGTTGTGACCCAACCATACAATTATTTTTGTTGCTACTTCATAACTGTAATGTTGCTACTGTTATGAATTGTAATGTAAATATCTGATATGCAAGATGGTCTTAGGCGACCCCTGTGAAAGGGTCGTTCGACTGCCAAAGGGGTCTCGACCCACAGGTTGAGAACCGCTGCCTTAAAGGAATTGAGAGTAGATATAAAGGAAGTGAGTGGTAAGTGCCAAAAAGGGGAAGGGGGAGCTAGATTCCGTTTATTTCATAAATTTGGTCCTATTATATCAGCTGAAGGCAAAACACATTGCAGTGGTTCTCAACCTTCTGGTCCTTTAAATACAGTTCCTCATGTTCTGACCCAACCATAAAATTATTTTCGTTGCTACTTCATAACTGTAATGTTGCTACTGTTATGAATCGTAATGTAAATATCTGGTATGCAGGATGGTCTTAGGCGACCCCTGTGAAAGGGTTGTTCGACTGCCAAGCAGGGGTCCTTAAAATACGGGCCACATGCAAATACAAATATTGTATTTGTTCCCATTTTTTTTTTTAATTCAAAATAAGATATGTGCAGTGTGCATAGGAATTTGTTCATAGTTTTTTTTTAAAACTATAGTCCGGCCCTCCAACCGTCTGAGGGACAGTGAACTGGCCCCCTGTTTAAAAAGTTTGAGGACCCCTGGGCCCAAAGGGTCACGACCCACAGGTTGAGAACCACTGCATTAGAGCCATTCTTGACTTCTGTTTCTCTCACAGCTTTTGATTCATCAGCAATCCTGTCTAAAATATATTTAGAACAAAGCCACATCTCAGTCCCTCTACCTCAGTCATCTTGATCCAAAAATCTTTGTCATAACTGCTAGCTAGGTTTTTATCATCATCCCCGCATTTCACTACCCCTTCCTGTGAGACATGTTGATAATAGGCATGCCCATTTGTGTGTTTTGGCCAGTGAAATATGTATACAAATGACATGTGCTGCTGTTGAGCAAGAGCCATCATGTAGTTATGTCATTTCTCATCCACGTGCCATGAGCCCCGTGATGTTATAGATTGGGGCTAGTCTTTCTATATGGATTGCAGATAATATCAATCAGAGCAATAGTTAACATCCAATGAGCCAGAAATAAACTTTTGTGGTTCTAAATCACTGAGATTCTACAGTTTCTTTTGCAGCAAAACCTAGCAGAGGCTGACTTTGAACTACTTTCTTGACTTCTATGTTTGATAGAGCCTTTTAACTGCTTTCCTAGCTTCTACGTTTGACCCCTACATTACATACCACAGCCAGAGTGATTGCTCTTAAACAAGAATCAGATGATTTCACTACTTTGGGATAAAACTTTTTCATTAGCTTTCCATGTAACAGAGTGAAATCCAAATTCTTTATCAGATCTGACACCTGCTATCTTTCTAAATGTGTCTTCTTTTCCTGTTCACTGTTGCTTACCCTGATACAGTCCACTGACCTTCTCTTAGTTTTCCTTGAATACACCAAACACAGTTTCATTTCTTTGTTTATCTTTGTTGCTTTTGTCAGGAATATTCTTACCTGAAAGCAAGGCTTACTTCCATAATGGATGAGGATGGTCTCGTTCAAATGTCACATAATCAAAGTCCTTCTCCCACCACAACGCTAGCCCCTCTTTTCCTTCAAAACTTATGTCGCCTTCAAAGGCATATCTCTGTGCGTCATATTGTGTTTATTTTGGTCAACTTCTCCCCACTAGACTGTAAGCTTCCTGAAGGCAAGCACTCAGTTTTCTCCACTGCTCTGTCCCCGGGGCTTAGGAAGTGCTAAGGCACATTCCAGATGCTCACTAAATATTTCCAAGCAAATAAATGAACTCTTAACATTCTTAATAGAAGAGAAATATTTATCTACTTGTGCTCCCCTTTATTCTTCTATCGACTATTTCAGAGGTCACACACTTTTTCCATCAAGGACCAGAGAGTAAATATTTCAGACTTTGCTGGCCGTATGGTTTCTATGGAAACTATCTGACTTTCCCTTTGTAGCTCCCAAACAGCCTCAGATAATGAGCAAACACATGGATGTGGCTATGTTCCAACAAAACTTAATTTCTAAAAACAGGTGGTATGCCTGAAGAATATAGTTTGTCAACCTCTGGACTAGTGAGCTCATTGGCTTAAGCAAAGCTTAACACCTGATTGTAACTAAAGGTAAATGTAATATTGTATTATGAAAGCTTGAATGTTGATTCCATACGCAACCGCCTGGTTAAGTTTAACACTTTCATGGCTGAAATTTCCATTTAAGGGTGGGTCTTACATTGGTGGGAAAAAAAGACTTTCAAATGTAGATGGAAGTGTAAGTGCCATTAGACTGGTCACTTTCTGATGATTGCTGTCTTTGGCTGTTTGATAACTGCTCCAGCTACAGGTGAGTGAGAACCCTGCACCTTCTCCCTTAGAAAGTGGATGTTTTGCCCCAGGCCCAGGGTCTGTCTCTTTATCTTTGGCCAATGGACTGTGAGTGTTTTTCTGGGTCTGCTCTCAGACGTGTAGGGAATTCATGCCTCTCTGTCTTCCTAGATCCCTAGGTCTGGTTCTCTCCCCACAGTAGAGATGCTGGTGTGACCTGAAGTGCAGCTGGACTTGGGCTTCCTAGATCTTCCTACCTGTGTCTCCTGCTACCTTTTCCTGCCTCTGGTGTTGTGAACTTCTAGCCTTGTGCACTTGACTTAGCACAGTGATGGCGAACCTATGACACGCGTGTCAGAGGTGACACGCGAACTCATTTTTTTGGTTGATTTTTCTTTGTTAAATGGCATTTAAATATATAAAATAAATATCAAAAATTGTGGGGAGCTGATATAGGGTTAAGCCTCAGACTGACCTGTGGGCAAAGTCATAAACAATTCCCAGCTTAGAGGGCACAGTCCTCTTAGCATAATTAGGCTTGACCTTATGAGGCTCTCTAGATCTTATCTGGGAAGCTAATGGGCTGAGGGAAGTGCAGGAAGTGTAACTATGGTCAAAACAAGTGAAACTCACAAGAACTGTGTAACTCTAGAAACCACTACCTTGTTTACCTTTCACTATAAAATAAAGGCTCAGCGTGCCTTGGGATCTCTCTCTGTGGCCTCAGCCAGGCACAGGAAGATCCACGGAGACTAAGGAAAGCTAGAGAGTTCTGAACACTGTCTCCGTGTAAAACAGTCTTCGCCGACTCCGTCCACACTTTTGGGAACCCCTGGACCCGCTGGGGCTGGACCCCAGCAAAAAATATAAATCTTTGTTTTACTATGGTTGCAAATATCCAAAAATTTCTATATGTGACACGGCACCAGAGTTAAGTTAGGGTTTTTCAAAATGCTGACACTCCAAGCTCAAAAGGTTCGCCATCACTGACTTAGCACCCGTGTTTGCAATGGATCTCCCAAGCTCACCTGCCATGTCCTTCTCAGCTCCCACTGGGGGTCTAACCAGGGCTGGGCTATGTTTCAGTTGCCACATAGATTGGGCTTTGACCTCTTCCTAGAGTGGGGTGGAGGTCAGGGCACCTAGAGCCTCTACCATGGCAGCCTTACAAATGACTTAATTCAACCTCCGCCTCACCCTGACTTAATGACTCTTTGCATAAATCATACCACAACCACTGCATTTAAAGAAAGAAAGCTAAAGCATGACTTCTTACATTTCAATTATAATATCAGTAGCTAATATTTATAGAGTACTTCCTGCAGGCCATGTGCTGTTCTGAGCAATATCCGCATGGGAAGTAGCATCCTTGACTGCTGACAGCAACCCTAAGAGGTGAGCACTAGCATCATCTCCACTGTGCTCATCAGAAGAGGCTGGTGCTGCTTGGGGTGCTTCTCCAGTAAGTGGAAGAGTGGGTATTGGGACCCTGGCATCAGCTCCAGAGCTGCATTCTTATCTCCCACGGTTTCCTTTCTCTCTTTTCCTCCTATCCTCTCCCACTTCCCTCTTCCCTCTTCCCTCTTCCCTCTGTCCATCTCTCCCCATCTCTCCCATAAGTTTAGCCACCAGCTTAGGAAACCTTTTCGAACCTTTAAAACCAAAGCAAACATTTACTGAATTTCATCTAATGATTTTAATTGGGAGCTCCTGAGAACTCCAGATGTTCCACTGTTGGACTTGGTGGTTTTTTATGCCTTTGAGATATTTTGCATAGTGCACAAGATCACACTGGATAAGAAAAATAGTTACAGTTTTAAGGTTTCATTCCTTCATATAAACCATCATTAGCGGACAATGGAATGTGAAAGTACCTCACTGCCCAACTGCTCCTTATTAAGCCCAAACCATTTTTCAGAAACTGCTAACATTGGGTTCAATAATCTATAAACCATATGGCTCAATTACTATCCTCCAGGGGAAAATCTGCCCTTGAAATCCTTTATCCTTGACAGGCAACAGCAGGGTGCATTTGATAACCATTTTATGTGAGCATTTATGTAGCCGTTACATTGCATCCTAAATTATTATTTCTCTCATAGAATGAAGCTTTATTTTCAGAAATGCTCCATTTAATCTCATCCTCAAATTTAATATGTTTTCATCATATATGTTATCACATTACCCAGTTTTCCATCTTGTGCAATTGCTGCTTACAAAGTAGCTGTCCAAGGAGGGAGAAAAAGGAGCAGCTTGGGGAGGGGGTGGGTGGGTGGGTGGGTGTCCCCTGTGGGGAGGAAGGAGACTGAGAGGGAGCAGAGAGTATCAAGACCAAGTGGCGAATTACTATGTCATGACCATCAGAAAGGCTAAGTCAATGAGGCAGAGAAACAGAAGGGCAGATAAATGGGGTAAATAATAAATAAATCCCTCGTGCAAAATAAAAGGGTCTCCAGAAAGAGAGTGAATTACAGCCTGCCCCACTTTCCAGAACATAACCTTTTATTTGGCCCAAACAATAAATAGGCAACTGCAAGTAGGGACGCTCGCTTTGGGGGATATATCGCCCAGAAGCTTTCCTGATTACACAGGTTGAGAGCAGATAAACTGTGTGACATAAAAATGACAAACTTCAACAATCAGTTTATGTAGCTGCTGCAAAACATGCTGTGGCTATATAGTCTAATTAGACTGTGAAGGTCATGTCCAAATACTTAGCGAAGACCACACTGGCAAACATCGGGAGAATCTTTAGACTACCCTCCAATATATTATACTTGGAATTTCACATGGGAAAACAGAGAAAGACAAAGTTCATTTATCTGATCAACAGAGGCTAGAAAGACTAAAAATGAAAGCTATGCTGTAATCTATCTTTATTTTCGCTTTAGAATGGGAAACTTCATTTTAAAACACATGTTTATTGAGGGCCTACTATACACCAGATTCTTTTCAAAGTGCTTGGGACAGATTAGGGAACAAAACAAAGATCCTGTCTTTATAGAGGTCACATGCTGGTAAAAGGAGACAGACAATAAACAAGGATTCCTCTAAGATGTTTATGGTTTCCTGTCTTACGTTTAAGTCCTTTATCCATTTTGAGTTTATTTTTGTGAATGGTGTAAGTTGATGGTCTAGTTTCATTTTTTTGCATGTTATCTGTCCAACTTTCCCAACACCATTTATTGAAGAGACTGTCTTGACTCATTGTATACTCTTGCCTCCTTTGTCAAATATTAATTGAGCATAGTGGTTTGGGTCGATTTCTGGGTTCTCTATTCTATTCCATTGATCTATATGTCTCTTCTTGTGCCAGTATCAGGCAGTTTTGAGAACAGTGGCTTTGTAATACAGCTTGATATCTGGCATTGAGATCCCTTCTACTTTGTTCTTCTTTCTCAGGATGGCTGCAGCTATTTGAGTTTTTTGTGTTTTTTTTTTTTTTTTATTCCAGATGAATTTTTGGAGAGTTCATTCTAGGTCTGTAAAATATGCCATTGGACTTTTAATGGGGAGTGCACAAAACAACAAGATAGCCCACTGCATGGGAGAACATATTTGCCAATGTTATCTCTGACAAGGGTTTAATTTCCAACATTTACAGGGAACTCATACAATTTAACAAAAGGAAAATAACCCAATCAAAAAATGGGCAACAGACCTAAATAGATACTTTTTGAAAGAGGACATAAGGAAGGCAAAGAGACACATTAAAACATACTCAAAGTCACTAATCATCCAAGAGATGCAAATCAAAACGATAATGAGGTACCATTTCACACCCGTCAGAATGGCTATCATCAACAAATCAACAAATGACAAGTGCTGGCGAGGATGTGGAGAAAAAGGAACCCTCGTGCACTGCTGGTGGGAATGCAGACTGGTGCAGCCACTGTGGAGAACAGTATGGAGTTTCCTCAAGAAACTAAAAATGGAACTCTCATTTGACCCAGTGATCCCACTTCTGGGAATATATCTCAAGAAACTAGGAACACCAATCAGAAAGGATATATGCACCCCTATGTTCATAGCAGCACAATTTACAATAGCTAAGATTTGGAAACAGCCTAAGTGCCCATCAGCAGATGAGTGGATTAAAAAACTGTGGTACATCTACACAATGGAATACTACACTGCTATAAAAAGGAAGCAGCATAGTATTCACTCACTCATTTGTGGAATATAATGAACAACATAAACTGATGAACAAAAACAGATCTAGAGACAGAGAAACATCGATCAGATGCTCAAACCTCAGACGGAAGGTAGGGGAGGGTGGGGGTTAGGGGGAGAGATCAACCAAAGGACTTTTATGCATGCATATAAGCCTAACCAATGGACACAGACATCAGGGGGGTGAGGGCATGAGCAGATGGGGGTGGGGGCAATGAGGGGATAAGGACACATATGTAATACCTCAATCAATAAGGAACATAATAATTAAGTAAACTAAGCAGAGTGGTAGAAGGTGATAAATGCCAGTTGATAAGTAGAAAAAATAAAGAGGAGGTGGGGAGTGTATCAGGCTTGTGGGAGTGGGCATGAAGGCTGTTACAGTATTACAGAGTGCTCCCAGTAGCCCCACTGAGAAGGTGGCATTTGAGAAAGGCTTCAAGGAGGTAAGAGGTGAACTGTGCAGACACCTGGGGGAAGAGCATTCCAGGCAGCGGGAACAGCCAGTGCACAGGCTGTGAGGTGGGACCTGCTGACCATGATCAAGGAACAGGAAGGAGGCCAGTGAAGTTGTGGCTGAATGAGTGAGAGGGACAATGATAAGGGGCGGGGGGGTAAGATCGATCACCTAGGGCCTTGTCCCTCATTTCTCTTCTTACCCTTTCTTACAAAGTCACTGCACACAGTGGTTTCTGGAAAGCAGACCCCATGCTGGTAATCATGCAGACCTGGGCTGGGACCAGGGAGAGGCAAGTGAGGTGTCCAAAAGGGAAATTTAAAGAGACTCATCCTCAGGTGTCAGCTCTGCATTTACATGACATTAAATTTTGCATTGGAGGTGCCTCACCCTAGTGCCAGTCCTGTTGTAGATAATTCCTGCTCTGTAGATTTGTCCACAAAACAGGCATTTCTACACCCCACATTTATCCTTGTCCACCACCACTGCCCATATCTTTGCAAGAATGATCTATCCTGCAAAAGCATATCAGCAATAAGCATGGCTGGGCAAACCAACCATCAGGGGATATGGGTTTGCTGTTCTCTTTGGCCACCCAATTCTCCCAGCTCCAGCAGGGAGAGAACGTATTCTGGGCTAGATTTAGCCTTTAGTCTCTGAATCTGTCAACAAGCGTGTGGATGTGGTTGAGAAGTTGTGCCTCTGGAGCTGGGGAATAGACATTCAATCAGCCTGTGGCTCTGAGATCACAGATAAGATTGAAGAACCACTTGTACGGTCGAGTGCACAGGGAGAGTCACTCTAAGCCAACTTGATGGCCGAGGCCAAAAAGTCAATGCTCCACATAAAACAAATATGCCTTAGAAGGAATTCAAAGAACCTTGAGGAGTGTACATTTTTAAGAAAGGTATTTCCTTAATAAAAAAATTAATGAATTCACATGAGCAAGGGGCAAGGGGGTGGGTGGACTGTCCTGGAAAGGGGTCAGTGCACAAGGCCATCAGTCCCTTAGCTCCATAATGGTTCCATCAGGATCATCTCCATCCATCAACAGACAGATGAGCCCAAATTGCTCACCCCACACCAGGGTCATCTGTCCTCTACTTTTTCTTAAAGAGTTCAACCAGCCCTGGATAGTTTTTCTCAGTGGTTAAAGATTGGCCCATAACTGAAGGGTCACGGGTTCAATTCCCAATCATGGGCACGTATCTTGGTTGCAGGTCAATCCCTGGCCCTGGTCGGAGTTTGAGCAGGTGGCAACCAATTAATGTGTCTCTCTCACGTCGATATTTCTCTCTCTCTCCCCTTCCCTACTCCCTTCCACTCTCTTAAAAAAAATCAATGGGGGAAAATATATCCTCACTCCTGGGGTGAGGATTTTTTTTAAAAAAAGGGTCCGAGCAGATTGGGGTTGGTATCTCAGATGTCTGACAAAAGACATTGGCAGGAACTGGGAGGGTGGGAGACTATGAAAATGAAACAAAAAACCTTTGATTTTCCATTAAATAAAACAAAAAGATCTTCAGAGTGGTCAATTTTAGGAGCAGATACAACTTTTGAAGATTTTGATCAGAATTAAGATAACCCCATATTAAGCTTTGTTGTAAAATTTAGTGAAGGGTGCAATTTTTTCTCTCTAATTATTGTACTGCAGCTTCAGTTTAAGAAATCATGAAAACTTAGATTTCCTAGACACAACATACTTAATACATTTTAAGGTGCTAGTGATATTACTTCTGAACACATTTTTTATTGCTGTCAAACTTAGTACCTTTGATCAGGACACCATTTACCCCAACTGAAACCTGTCTGTTCTTTAAAATCTTTTATCTTTTTTGCTGCTCTCTGAAGTGGTAGCTGTTTATCACATTGCAAGTGCCCGAGGCCTAAAAGCTGGAGACTGGGAATGTGTTGCTCCTAATGCTACTTCTGAAACATAACTTCCCAATCTTATTTTAAAATGAAACAAAAACCCAGTTCTCATGAAGCAGCCAAGCCAGTTTTTACCATGTCCTCACATCTGCTATCTACTGAGCTCCCCCTCATTCAACAAGGACTTTGGCAAGTGGCTCACTGTCCTTTTCTTCTTCATCCAAAGCTTTGTGTCTAATCTTGGTGACATAAACATCAAACTCATCCAATATTCTAGCCTCTCAACGCTCCACCGTCCCCATTTTCAATGGCCCTGTTGCCACTCTACCTTAGTTCCCCAAATACCTGGGTTCTGTTTTTTGGTTGCTTAGGGCAAGAGTCAGTGACCTAGAGTCAGTTCTGCCCTGAGAACCAGGCAACCCTGGCAATGGGGCTCACATGATGGAACCTGAGCTATAGGGGTTGTCCTCTGGCCCTTCTCTGCTAATTCACTTCCAAAGATGTGAGAAACCTGAGAGAGCCAAGAAAACGTGTAAAGTCACATATCCCCTTTCTAGGTCACTTTCTAGGTACCCAGGACCCCAGAAACTCCCATCCAAGTGTCCCTAAGCTGCTGAGAATGGTTCTTTGCAGGAGAGATAAATTTCGGTGTCTAAATGCATGAATGTTGTAGGATGGATAGGATGGAGCCATAAATGGAAAGAAGGGAAATGGCTATTCCAGGCTAATAAGAATGGCTGATGTTTCTTATAAATTACAGCTTTAGTCCTGCCTTCTAGGTAAGATAAGATACCTAATCATACAATTGTCTCTGCTTCCTGACAGAAATCCACAGAAAAACCCTGCTTCTTTGAGCCCTGCCCCCTGAAATAACCTACTGCATGCCCAAATCCTGTAGGTCTTCTTTAACACATTTGTACTGAGACACCACAGTACCCCATGACGTGTGTGCTTCCTTGTTGCATAAGCCAATAAACCCAACTTTAACTTACAGGTGTGTTCTTAGGGTCTTTGACACCCTAGGTACCAATGTGCTACAAACTGGCATGTAATAGTCAATATTCCATTCTGGCATCTCAGAATAAAATAGTGTATGATAATTAATAGTAGGCATTAATATCATCGTCATTATCATCATCTAGAAAGCAAAAAGCTAGAGATACATGCAGTATTATTGGTGAAATCTCCCAATGATGCAGAGTGAAAGAAGCAAGAAACAGAATAATGCACACTAGAGTATGAGTCCACTTACATCAAGTTTAAGAAGTGGTGACACTATGTTGTTTAGAGCTGTACATAAACTAGAACAGCTCTAAAGAAAAGCAAAGGGTGATCACTGTAGGGGTCAGGAAGGTGGTCTGGTGGTCTTCCCTGGGGTAAAGAGGTCATTCCGATGGAAATGGGTACATAAGGTGTTTCTGGGATACCAATCAGTTTATATTTATTGGTTTAGGTTACATGCCGTAAACTTTATATCCATTCATTAATATGCACAAATAAGTTGTATGTATTTTTATCTTACATTTCACAATGTTAAAATGCAAGAATAAAAGAATAAGAGTGCTAAATAGACAAATAAATTGGCATTTCTTTTCATAAAACAGCTTAGTTTGGTTAGTAAGAGTCAATTCACGTGGTGCCCACTACCCATGAATAAACTGCTAAACTGTCACCTCTGAAATGGCAGAGATGATTAAAGGCCTATGAACTTAACTGTAACCACTAGGACTTTCTACTTTAGGCGGCTTTCCCCCCAACCCCCAGTTGCTTCTCTTAGCAATAATCATTCCCTCTACCTTGAAGGATATTTCAGTTGTCATGGTGAACCCATGGGTGATGACTGGTTCCTCCTCTGCAGTCCGTCCTTTCCAGCAGTCCAACTCCACACAGCGACAACCAGACAGGAGCACTTGACGGTACATCTCGACGGAGGAGTTTCCAGCCAGCTGGCCAGCTGTAAAACACCAACAAAATGAACCCCAGAATCGCATGAAGCAGAGCAGACATTGGTGGCTTCCTAGACAAGCTCTTCAACAATAAGAAAACCACAGTGTCTAAGAGATGGAATAATTGTTCTCAGCCTTTCTTCTGCCTCAACATACCAGAAGGTAATGGGACAATCCTTAATGCAGTTGTGACTCCCTAGCAGTGGTTTTGGGGAAGAAAAAATATAAGAAAGAAAACATTGTAACAATAGCAATAACTCATTTTTATTAACTTCTTACCATGTGCCAATTATAGTTTTTTGAACCCTACATGTATTACTACATTTGTTACAAAGATTTCTTGGGCTTACTAACTTTAAAAACAAACAAACAAGCTTATTTTCAGATAATGAAAATGGCATAGAGGAATTCATTTACCCAAATTTCTGAAGCTAGTAAATGGAAGACCCAGGATTATAATTTCAATATAATTCTGTCTTTCTATGAAGGAGTACTGTTGACAGGTTATTATTATATAAGTCACCCCCTCTGTCATGCTTGTGCAAGTCACAAATGCTTAGAAAAGCTAAACATTCTCATCTCAAAAAGTGCTCTTTTATAGGAATAACTTTAAAGTTGACAAAAGAAGTGAAAAACTTATACTCAAATAATTACAAATCATTGTTTAAAAATTAAAGACAACCTAAATATATAAAAAGACATCCCATATTCATGGAGTGGGAGACTTAGTATTAAGATAGTACTACTCTCCAAATTGACCCAAAAGTTCAATCCTGAAGATTCTAATATAATTTTGCGAGCAAATATCTAGACCTTCCTGCAATTTGATCTCTGGCCTTGCTTGAATGACTAAACAGTTCTGCAATTTGAATTCTGACTATTTACATGAGGACCTGCATTCCCTGCACTGTCTCTTTAATCACAAAACTTATTATATCAGTTTATTTTGCACACTTGAAGGTAAACTGAGGTATTGGCTCATGCCTTGTGACTACCCCTACTGAGCATGCCTTGTGACCTGCCTCCTGACGATCATGTTTTATGACTCCAATCTTGGCCATATCTCATGACTCTACCTGCCAATCTCTATTCTCCTTGCACATATTCACTGTTTTGATACTTGCTCCAACCAATCCCCTTAAAGGTCAGCTCACTGTGCCAAATGCACTTAAGTCCTGTGCCCTACCCCTTCCTCTTCAGAATGTACTTTTGGTCTATGCTGAAGGCTACCTCTCCCTGTAAGCCATAGATGAATCTTTCTTTTGCCTGCCAGAAGGGTCTTCTGGAATATCTATTGACAATTTTCATCAAAATCCTAGCTGGCTTTTTGGCACAAATTGACAAGCTGGTCCTAAAATTAGTATGAAAATGTAAAGAGCCCCAAATATCCAAAACGGTCTTTAAAAAATAAGAACAAAGTTGGAGGGCTCACACTGCCCAATTTCAAAACTTAACTGTGAAGCTATAGTAATCAAGACAGAGTACTGGCATAAGGATAGACATATGGAACACTGGAATAGAACTGAGAGTCCAGAAATAAACCCTCATGTTCATGGTCAATTAACTTATAACAAGGGTGCCAAGACAAGACCTTGCAGAGAGAATCATTCTTTAAATAAACAAATGGTGCTGAGGCAACTGGTTAGCCACATGTGAAATAATGATATTAGACACCTATCTGACATCATATACAAAAACTTGAGATGGATTAAGCTTCTAAATGTAAGTTTTTAATAAAAACTATGCTCATATAGCTTTAAAAAATGTAGAAAACTCTTAAAACATCGGGTAAATCTTTGTGACCTGGATTTAGCAGTGGTTTTGTAGATAAGAGACCAAAAGCACAAGCAACAACAGCAAAATAAATAGGTAAACTTCAGCCAAATTAAAAATCTTTGCGAACAGAACTGAAATAGTCCTGTGAAGTGATGAGAATTGTAATAATCAAGGCACCTGAGAAGTCCTAGCAGGAATGAAAGCCCAACTATTCCTGTTTCACTTAAGAAGTCACCAATTTCTTGACAAATTATTTTTGTAAGATTAATAATAAATAACTTTCAAGACAAGCCCACCACCAATACACAAATGGAAGTCTAGTTTTCCACATTAAAGATTTTCTCTGATTTATACTCTGTAAGCCTCCATCATCTTTTAAAATAGTGAGTTTAAAGATGACATTGATGAAAACTGTTAAAATGATGTTGAGATGGACAAGATATGCCTGGTGGAGACAGGGAACAAAGAAAATGGATGTCACTACACCCAATTACCAGCATAACAAAAGGGTGGCACTCTTGAGTTCCGAAGGGCCCTAGTAAATGCACTGAAAGGTGATTGAGTAGGTTTGCACAATCACTTTTCTCTACTGGAAAAACAGGGCAATTTATCTCTTTTATTAAATTTAAAAATTTTATTGTTGACACTATTACAGATGTCCCCCTTCCCCCCTCCCTTTGCCCACCTCCAGCCAGGCCCCACGCCCTCCCCTCCACGAGATCCTCACCACACTGTTGTAAAAAATAGGGCTCTCGAAACACACAAATGTGCTTGCAAAAGCAGAAATGCTGACCAGATAATCTAGAAAGTTCCTGGTGCTAGATAATCAATTTGCCATTTATAATTGCCTCAAAGTTTGTGGTAGTAAAGGTCTTTGCTGCGTAAAGGGAAAGGGGTTAGTGGAAGTGAAATGGAAAAGACAGTTGGTAAACTTAAGGGAGGGCTACTTGCAATTTCATTCAAAGAACAAATAGAAGGAATTTAATGTACTTTAAAAATGTTGGTCAGTTAATGTTTTGAAAGACATAGTAAGGCATGGGCTTGTGAGATGCAAAGGAATCTGAAAAAACAACAACACAAAAAACCTAAAGAATGGGAGGTGTGTGGGTGTGTGTTGTGTTTATTGTCTAACACCTAAACCCAACAGAATCCCTCCAAAGTAAAGTTGTTCATTCTTACAATGAGTAATCTTTTTAGACATGGAAGTCTCCCAACAAAAGCATATTTTGAGAAAACTCACATATTTCCAAAATTGTCCTCTTCCTTGGAATGCATATTAGGTTCCTTATATGTTTTTCCTTCATTTATGGAGATTTTTTCCAAATCTGTATATTAATATTCTCCATTATTCTCTCCTTTTCAGCCTAAAGCCTCAAAGCTGGTTTATTTTTTTTCCCCTCTAGTTCCTAACTCCTCATTCTTAGATCCCATGTCCTGTTATATTTTCATTTGATTAGATCCAATAAATAGAGCTTCTGGGGCCAGAGGATTGCCAGGGGTGGGGATTAATAATATGTCCTGAGTCACTCAACCCTTGTGATTTCTGAAACTAGTATCTGACATCATCTGCTTGGCTGTGAGCACCCCCTGGAGTACATTCCATGCCCATGATGGAATTTAGGAGCTGAAGCTCCATTGAGATTAACCCCTAATGTTGCCCCAAGTCAGAGCTCTGCAACTTCTCACTTGAGTGCATTCATTCTGGGCAGCTGGCTACACTCACTTGAGCTTTGTCTCAGATTACCCAAGGCATGCAGGATGGAAGAGACCAGAAAATTGAAAATAACAATCCCTCTATTAACACAGGCTTCTGAGGAATTTCTCCTCTTGCAAAGGGTGATGATTGTGTATATTTATATTGAACATTTTTTATTGTCTTCCTATCAATCTCCAGTGGAAGAAGATTCCAGAGTGTGATTCATTTGTTAATTAAGTGACCTCCTTTAATAGGCATTGTCTCCTTTAATAAATGGAAATGGGGACTATTTCCCTTTGCTTTCAAGGCAGTCAGAGCCATTCAGGGTGGGGCAAAAGTAGGTTTAGAGTTGTTCTGATGGAAAAATAATACAGTAGTTAATAACGAATAGTATAAGAATAAAGTCTGTGTTTCTCCTACTTACAAACCTCTTTTTGCCCCACCCTGTAATCCCACCTACCCTTGAGAGAAGTGTCTAAAATACAAAGCAGGTTTTGTTCATCTCAACTGTCTCTAGGGGCACCAGTCTGATCTGATCTTTTCTATAGTGTCTGTCTGCAGCCTCAGGGAGACTATGAAACTCTCTTGAGCATAGATCCAACTGTCATAAGATGGCTTAGGTAGGAAAGTGGGAAAACACCTTTAAATATGTGCCTTACTAATTATTAGAGTCTGTGCATATTCCCACATACATTCTCGGTGGGATACAAAATACTGGGGATATAAAATGACATGAGGCATACTCCCTACCTTCACCATCTAGGTAGGGAGGCAAGCACAAATAAAGAAGTTTCTTATGTGCCAGCGTGTTTCAACTCACCCTAAACTCTGGTTGTCCTTTCTTTCTCTTCTTCCTCTTTCCCTTTGCCAATAGAATTTTCTATTTAGGTTCTATTGTGCTTCAGGTTCCCCTCCCCAGACCTGGGGTAAGTATTAATTCTTCTCAGCCAGTCGCAGAAGTTCTGTGGCCATGTTAGTGGTTCAAGTGGGCATTGCTGTGTGGTGTTATATCTGGGCTATATCTAATAGGACATGAAGGAAAGTCTACTTGGTGAGGGGACTTCATTCTTACAAAGGCTCACAAGACAGGGACTTGCCCTGTGCCACATGTGGACCTTATTTCACAGGGAGACAATATGCAGGGTGCACAGTCATATTGAAATCATAAGGGAGCAAAAAGATGGAAAGCATCTGGGCCTCCCATGACATCAATAAATATCTGATTTAATCAATGGTCAACCAGCCTGCTTCTGGACCTTTTGTTATGTGAGGTAATAAATTCCCTAATAGTTAAGCCATTAAGTAATAGTATCTTAAATAAACCAGCCAAAGTAAGACAAATACCGTATGATCTCACTTATATGTGGAATCTAAAGAACAAAATAAATGAACAAACAAAATGGAAACAGACTTATAGATACAGAGAACAAAATGATGGGTGCCAGAGGAATGGGGGGTTGTGAGAAAGGGTGAAAAGGGTTAAGGGATTAAGAAAGTACAAATTGGTACTTAAAAAATAGTCACCAGGATCTACAGTACAGCACAGGGAACATAGTCAGTGATACTGTAATAACTATGTATGGTGCCAGGTGAGTACTTGAAATATTGGGGGGAACACTTTGTCAAGTTTATGATTGATTATCTAACCACTATGCTATCCACCTGAAACTAATACAAAATAGTATTGGCTATAAACTGTAATTGCAAAATAAAATTTGAAAAAGTAATATTATTATGTTACTTATAGCCCCAAATACTCTGACATGTATTTTACTTAGAGGCAAATTTAAATGTGCTCTATTTATTTGCTCAGTTCATCTTCTTTCCATTCTATCACCCAACTTTCATAGGCCTGTCTGTGATTTAAACCAAAAACAACAGGTTGCATATGCTGGAAGCTAAATGAGTGGGAGAGATGTGAAAGGGTTGGCAGTGGAAGACTGACAAGGGTAAAACTATATATTGAGTCACTTCTAGAACTTTTTTGTAGCTAAGAACATATATGAGAGAGAGGAGTTGAATGATTATTTGATTCATTCAATCAGATAATATAATTTGTAAGAGGAATAACTGAAACCTAAACTAATGTTTTCCTTTTTAAGTTGAACAAGGATGTTAATTATTCAGTTATACCACTTTGCCTTGCTGGTGTATATGAAGCCATTATCTCCCAAATGATTTATAATATGGGAAGATTTATGAAGAGCTGAAAAACTACAGGTTGAAATGAGTGCATACTGTTCTATCTGGAGAGACTTTTGTTCTGAATCATAAGGGCAGATTTCTCAAGGAAAAACAATAATTTAAAACATAAGCACTACTTGATGTACTGCCAAGACTATCCAAACCCTAGAAAATGACCATCATAATTAAAAATCAACTCGTTCTGTGCAAATATTCCTCTCAATCATCTGATTTTATTTTTCCTCTTGGGTATCTTGATAGTTAACAAAGGGGCAATAATGAGGAGAGAAATAGACATCATAATAATAATGCATTGCTAAACTGATTGGTTTCATAGTGTAGATTTAATTTTTATAGTCCATTTGAGTGCTCAAAAGAAAACATTCTAAATATCAAAATTCTCCTTGTTTGAATTTGGACTGTCATTTCTCAGGTATACCAGTTCCTAAAATGCTCTAAGAAAATAAGTAGGATGGTGATGGGAAGAGGAGGGTTGGTCATAACCTTAATAATGTGAATCTGTAAGCCTTCATTTCTATATTAAAAACAATTAAAATTGTGCCAATTTTGTTTGTACCTAACATTTTTCAAACCTATTTGAATAGGAAAGCTTTCCTTTTGCTCCCAAATAGCCTTTATATAAAATATTGTTTTTATATAAAAAGTTTCCACTTGTTCTATAAATAGCTGTAAAGTATACAATCAAACTCATTTTCTTAATATTGATTTTTAACATTTGATTGGATTTTATTAAGTTATACATTCATTGGTTATATTTTTATTTATTATACTATTTATTATAATATTCTTAATTGGGCTTGGGAAGTTTGAATTTCTGTATCATTGATTTTTATATTTACCCAAAGGTATATGGGTTCTACATTTAGTTTATCTATAAGTAAAACAATGATACTACTAATCCTATATAATAAAAGGGTAACATGCAAATCAACCAAATGGGGGAAGGACCGGTTGCTATGATGTGCACTGATTACCAGGGGGCAGATGCTCAATGCAGGAGTTGCCCCTGGTGGTCAGTGCACTCCCACAAGGGGAGTGCTGCTCAGTCAGAAGCAGGGCTCACGGATGGCGAGTGCAGCGGCTCACCTCCACAGCAACACTAAGGATGTCCATCAGTCGGACATCCCTCGAGGGCTCCTGGACTGCAAAAGGGTACAGGCTGGGCTGAGCGACCGCCCCTCCCCCTCCAGTGCACAAATGTTGCGCACCGGGCCTCTAGTATTGTATAAAGCAAAATCAGATTTTAGCTGTAAGTCAAAAGAGGATTTTAGGTAAAGCTTCAAGAGCCTGTATTATTACTTATATATAATTATTTTTGGCTAATTATATGGAATCCTCCTTAATTTCCCTGTAGGAAAAGGAAAGACTTTGATACTGGGGCAAGGTAATATTATTAAAATGTGGATTTTATAATGCAAACTTTGGTATACTAATACATAACTCAGAAAAGTGAACAAGATAAATTTTTAAAAACTTAAAAATCAGAACATCATTTAACATAAGAAATCAGCTGACAGTCGTATGGGTATTCCCTTGTAGGTAATTGAGCCTCTTTCTCTTGCTGCTTTTAAGATTTTCTCTTTGTCTTTTGCTCTTGGCATTTTAATGATGATGTGTCTTGGTGTGGTCCTCTTTGGATTCCTTTTGTTTGGGGTTCTCTGCGCTTCTTGGACCTGTAAGTCCATTTCTTTCTCCAGGTGGGGGAAGTTTTCTGCCATTATTTCTTGAAATAGGTTTTCAATATCTTGCTGTCTCTCATCTTCTGGTACTCCAATGACTCTGATATTAGTCCGCTTAAAGCTGTCCCAGAGGCTCCTTACACTATCTTCACACTTTCGGATTCTTTTTTCATTTTGCTTTTCCAATTGGGTGTTTTTTGTCTAATCTTTGGTTTGATTCTTGTGCTCCTCTGGTCTGCTATTGGGTATAATATTCTTTATTTCAGTCCGTGTATGCTTACTTTCTAATTTCTTTATCGTAGCATCGAGGGTCTCATTAGTTTTCGTGAGGCTCTGCACAAATTTATGGCAAGCCCTCAAAATTGCGATTCTTAGCTCCATATCCTCCATTTCTGTCATGTTTTTTTGTCTCCGCATCTTTTATGCTTTCTTGGTGCACCCCCTTGTGGTCTCTGTGCGCAGTCTTGTTCTAGCCAAGCCTTAATTGTTGTAGTTAACACCAGAAACTTTGCAGGCCAGAAGGGAATGGCAAGAAATATTCAAAGTGCTGAATACCAAGAACCTACAACCAAGATTACTTTATCCAGCAAAGCTATCATTCAGAATTGAAGGTCAGATAAAGAGCTTCACAGATAAGGAAAAACTAAAGGAGTTCATCACCGCCAAACCAGTATTATATGAAATGCTGAAAGGTATCCTTTAAGAAGAGGAAGAAGAAGAAAAAGGTAAAGATACAAATTATGAACAACAAATATGCATCTATCAACAAATGAATCTAAGAATCAAGTGAATAAATAACCTGATGTACAGAATGAACTGGTGACTATAATGAATCAGGGACATAGAAAGGGAATGGACTGACTATTCTTGGGGGGAAAGGGGTGTGGGAGATGCGGGAAGTGACTGGACAAAAATCATGCACCTATGGATGAACTCAGTGGGTGGGGAGTGAGGGTGGAGGGTGGGGTGGGAGCTGGAAGGAGGGGAGTTATGGGGGGAAAAAAGAGGAACAAATGTAATAATCTGAACAATAAAGATTTAAAAAAAAATAACATAAGAAACAGTTTAAAAAATTAAATATTTGAAAATATGCTAATTCTACTATTACATATTAAATAATTGGAGAGAGAATTGGTTTACTTGTTCAGAAATCATACATATGAATCAGATGGTGGTAATATGAAACCACTGTACAAAAATTTAGAGACAGTTATTTGAGTTCTTCTTTCATCAAAAAAGGAGTGGACTCTTTCCTAGTAGCTGAAAGTTCTTCCTTTTGAGAACTGTTTTCCATTAATATGCTAACACCTTAAACAAGCTAACAAATGGAGCCAAATTCTGTACTACATCTGTGCTTACCAAGCTATTCAGAGGGAGGGAAAATCAGTGATTCTGGGAGAAATTAATTGGATTGAAATCCTCAGGAAATGCAGTTTAAAAAAAAAAAGAACTGCAGAGAAAAATTTGAACAGTATTCTGTAGTTTGTATTAATCTTGAACAATTTTAGAGCTATCATTGTGTTGTCAGTAAAGTGAATAACTAATTATGTATAATTTGTTAGGTATGAAGATTAATAAAGGATGCACAGCTATAGAATCAATTTTAATTGGGAGGTAAAAATGAAAATATGTATGTGAAACTTGTGCCTTAACAAGAAAAAATAAAATAAAGTTTTTAGTTTGTTTTGTTCATGAAAAAGGTCTAGAAACATCGTTTTATAAGGCAGGGCAGGATCCAAATTGCTATTACTCATACAATTTCTTTCCCACTAAAAGGAACGAGGAATCATTGGGGAAAAGTCTGGTTCCATGTGTTTCGTAGAAATAAACAAGGTGAGCCTGGAAGATCTTCATGTACCAGAAAGCAAAGACATTTTCAAAGATCAATGGGTGATGCCAAAAAGACATAGAAACCAGCCTAAAATATGTTGCCAACAAAGGCTGAGGCAGTTTGAGCATCAAAAGTGGCTTTGTTTGAAGGAACAAACATAAAAATCTGAAAACCATAGGTCCATAATGATATACAGAAAGAGAAAAATTAATATATTTTGAAAGAAGTTATAAAGAACAGAGTGTATATCCAGGCAGACTTGTCATTCAATCATTTTGGTATCATTGACTCATTTATTAATAACATGACAAATAATAGAAAAACTGTATTAAATAGATCAGTTGAAAGCATTTGAGGATTTAAAAGGACTATTGGCATAATTACTGCATATTGTGACTTTCCAGGTAGATGAAACCAGTGTTCAAAATTTAACTGGAGATGCATTTAAGAATCATGTCATCCTGAGTATACAAGAAATGCAAAGTTCTCTCACGGGCCAAGGTCTTTGAAGTTGTATTTCTATGATCCTATCAAATCAAAGCTCTACACTCTTAACTTGAGGTTTTATTGATCTCTCTCCTCAAACTTAAATGAGAAAAAAGATCACATCTTTAATTTTAACCTTTATGTAAAATTTAAGGTTCTCTTCATTTATGAATGCAGGTCACAAATCACAGCAGTGCTAACAGGACCTATGACTTTGTCACGAGTGGAAATCCCAGATAGTCTCATATCATATTCTAATTGTAGCAGATATCACAACATGCTATTTACGCAAAAAATTTATTGTATTAATAAAATATGTATTACTTGACCACAGATTTGATTTTTAGTATTTGATAGAAACATTTCAATAGAATTTATTTCCTCTTTAATCCTATGTACGTACTTTATTTTATACTTTGATCACCAGAACGGTTCCTAGACTTCATCAGACTTCCCAATAGGACAATGGTACCAAATAAGATTAAAGAGGCTTGAGAAGGGAAAAGCCCTTTATAAAGGCTTAGAAATTTAAGTGGGCGCTGCAAAACCTTTGAAATAGGCCTAAAAAACTGAATCCAGGGAAGTGGGCTGAATGGACACTCTTCTCTTACAGTTAGTGGTTTTAAAACAGGGCTAAAGATATCTTGACACCCCTCCAACCCAGAGCTCTGGTCTATGTCCCCTCCCTTTGAATCTGGATAGGACTGTGACTGTTTGGACAAATAAAGAAGGAAGTGGCAATACAGAACTTCAGAGGTTAAAGGCAAAAAGGCAATTAATGTTCTTCCTTGTTCTTTGAGACACTCGTTTTCGTAGCTGTGAGCCGCCATGTAGGTAGTATCTCTACCCTGGGGCTGCCATGCTGTGAGGAAGCCCACACTACATGGCGAGGCCTCCTGCTGGCCATTAGGTCAGCAGTCCTAATGGGGCCCAGCTGTTGTATGGTCCCAGCCCAAGTGCCAGACACGTTGGAGGAGAAGCTTCCAGATGATCCCAACTCCCAAGGTGTTTGTGTTACCCTGAGCCATTCACTTCCCAGCTGAGGCCCAAGACACCAGGGAGCAGATATAAGCCATCCCCTCTGTGTCCTGCCTGAATTCCTGACATAAAGAATATGGATCCAAAACATAAATAGTGGCTGTTTTATGAGTTTTGGAGTGATTTGTTAATGCAGAAAGGGGTGACGAGAATAGGGTTTGGATGGGCCAAACATCGTTTTATGGCATGAATCTCTCTTAGTAGATAATGTCAGTTGAAAAAGAAAATAGACCACAAGTAGCCTGAAGGCCAATCTAATTTTCCTAAAGATCATGTGAGTTGCAGTTCAAATGACTATGGAACTCAGATGATATGACTCAGAATAGATGGTCTCTGATTACACAGGATCAACCTGACAGCCCATTCCAACTGTCTCAAGGCTACATTTCTATCCATGTCATTTCTATTCTAAACTATTTTTCATGGAGTGTGGGATGCCAGGCCAGTGCAGAACCTGATACCAACTCCAACTGCATTTGAACCAGGAGGACTAGGCCTCTTTAAGGAATTGGGAAGAAAGAACTGCTTAGGTGCCAGATGGCCGAACCCTGTGCGACTCTCTTGGAGAAGTCCCCAGTGCCTGGGTCTCCCTGGTCATGCCACAGGTAGTGTTACTGGTCTACTCCACCAAGCAAATCACACCCCCCCGTGCAATGAGCCATGAGCACATCAAAACCTCCCCCAAGGCATGGGGAACATTTACAAGGCATAGAGTCTAAATGACACCCCAGACTTTGGTTGCACTGTGGGTCTTCAGGTCTCTCTTATCTTATACTCATTTGGAAATGAATTGTGTGAAGCAGGAGAGTGACATGGCTTTTAAAACCAGTCAATGAAAGAAAAATACCACATGATCTCACTCATTTATGGATAATAAAGACCATTATAAACTAATGAACAAAAATAGATACAGAGGCAGAGCAGCATCGAACAGACTGCCAAACTATAGCAGGAAGGCCGGGAAGGGTTGCGGGGGTGGGGTAAGAGATCAACCAAAGGACTTGTATGCATGCATATAAGCATAACCAATGGACACAAGACACTGGGGGGTAGGGGAGGCCGGGGGAAGATCAAGGGGGGAAAATAAAAAGGAGACCTATGTACTACTCTTTGTAATATTTTTAAGCAATAAAACAAAATTAAAAACAAAAACAAACAAAAAAACTTGTTTTTCTTTTTTTATTAACCAGTAGATTTTCCACAGATTCTTTTCAATGCCTGTGATTAGAGATCTGCTATACAGAAAGTATTCTCCTGGAAATGTATTTTGATTGTAAAAACATTTCTGCTTACTGAAATCTGTATGTTATAGATTTTAACTTAAAACTATGTTGAGATAACATATGTGTATTATGTGTGCATATATATGTTTTAATATTTTTTGATTTAGTGATCTACTAAAAACCACGACAATACTCAATTTAGGACAAATTGGGAAATACTTGTTTTTACTCCTTCATTGTAATATTTATAAAAAATATAGGTTGTCATTCACAGGTCAATTTTTTTCATATCTAAAACCCTGTTATACCTTGAGCAAACTGGCAATTTGCTTTGTGCAGAATTTATTAATGCCTTCAGAATTTTTCTGTAGATAAAAGACCTGCAGATAACAAGTAGGATTGTAAATGGCTTTAAGTCCACTGAAGAATGAGCTCAGTTACACAAAATTTCCATTGGTTTGAAGATGCCACACACAGACACCTTTTAGAAGGCTTGGAAACTTAGATGGAGATACATGTGAAGAAATGATATTGTGTCATAAACATAAGGACATGACTGCTTACCTCTGGAGCCTCTGGTCATGACCCCAGTTCTCAGAGTGATTTCACAGGAAACAAAAGCAAATGTACCTTCACTTATAGGAACGGAAGCAGAGGATGGTGAGATTTGGTGAGACTGGCTCAAAAACTGTTAAAGAATTACCAAGTCGTACCTGTGAGGTAGGTGTTGTGCGAGGAATTAATGAAATAGTGAGAAAGGGGCTGAGACATATCTTCATTCAAATCCAGTTTCTCAGGTGAAACGACTCCGTTTTCTTCTCCACTCAGGTAGCGCATAAACCCGTCCACTGAGATCTGTCCTGGAGGCAATGCAGAGTGAAGAAGAGTGTGAGCGTATTCTTTTCATGGGTGGCTGGTATCATGTGATTTTACTTTTCCTGCCCAGAAAGCTCTGGTCACAGAGCAACACGGGCCACGGCAACCTGCTGTTTTTAAATAATAATGGTTATCAACCTTATGGATAGATACAAAAGTTATTAGTGCTTATTTGTGGCTAATAGAATTAGAGGTGAATTTCTAAATTTTCCATTATAAATACATGCTACTTTTATAATAAAAAAGTTAATTGCAAGTGGTTTTATTATTTAAAATGAAGTGAAAATATTTTCAAAAATAATCTTTTTTTAAATAATAAAGATGACCACAAATGAATCTCTCCTGGGGTGGGGGTGGGGGGATGGTGGAAATCAAATGATAAAAAAGAGGTCTTTAAATTTCTTATTTAGAATGATTTTATTTCAAATGGAAGAAGTATGATTCACACTTTATTTGGTTTACTCAGATTCTGTTCTTTTCTTGTAACCTTTCTGAGGTGACTAATGCTAAATATTGAATTAATTCTTTATTGTTATCATAAAAAATCATACTAATCTTTATACAATACATAGAGAAAGCTATCTTAATTCTTTGATTCATCACCATAGTTTGTTTCTTTGACCTTAACCATCAAAGCCTGAAAAAACCCCAGCACATTTGTGGGTGGTAAAGACCTTGCTAGTACATGTTAGAGGGTAGCATTGTTTTCTTGTTGAAACGGTGTCACATTAATATAAAAGTGGTATACGTTCACTGAAGAAAATTAGGAATTGAGATAAGCAGAGGGGAAAAAGAAAACCTTTTCTGAACAGTTCTAATTCTTCTTTCAGAGCTAACTACCATTAAAATCGTGTGTGTGTGTGTGTGTGCTTCCAGAAGAAAAAGGTGTGTGTATAATTATTTAATGAAAGCACAGCCGCTGCCTTCAAAGAGCTCATAATCTAAGAGAAAATAAGACAGTTCACACCTTGAAAAGGAGATGTGAGCTCCTCCAAAGCAGGGTGTGCATTTATGTCTGTCAGCCCTGGAATCTGCCACAAGGCTTTGTGCAGATAGGTGTGCAATCGGCACTTCTTTTTGATGATCAGTGATTTAAAATAGAAAATAAGTTGCTTTAAACCTGGACGATCATGAAGGACAGCATAACTGATTCTTTTTCCTGATTAGTTGGATCATGTGAAATTGCTAGTATTTGGCATTATGCAACCTGACAACTTGATACAACCTAGTCTCTCCCTACCCGTATTCCTCAGTGGACCTGCAGTAACTGCAAGTATCCTTAGGGTCCAGCAAAGGAAAGTAAGGTGACTGCTGGGCTAGTGTGTGCACCAAGTCGCTGTGGGGTGAGGAAAACTCACAAGTGTATACCTCTAAAAACATGCAGATGGCAGCAGTAAAGTATTGTGTACCCAACCACACTATCTTTATGGTGCTGGATTTAATCCTGAGGCTGTCAGCTTGTGTCTGTTATCTTACAGGAAAAAATACCTTTGGTCTAATCAGCAAATTTTAAAAGCAATTAAAATAAAACATGTGCCAATATGGCGGTGATGAAAAATTAATTTTAACTTTAGCATCGATTCCCATTTATTGCCTCTAGTGCCTTCTGGGCACTTGTGTTGAGAAAGATTCTGAAGTGAACTTTTGATTAATTTTGATATCAGCATGGGTACAGGACAGAAAAGTGGGGGTATACAAGATATATTTGTCATTCTCAAATGAGGATATTATAATTAAAGTCAAGTTTATACTCTACAATATGCCAGGAAGCATGTGTCAAAGTTCTATTTAATCCATTAATGAGGAAACCAGGAATATGACAAGGTCATTTCAAAGGACTCTATGAGACTCTGATACATGGATGTGTGTGTCAGCAAATTCCCCAAACAGAGAAAAACAACAACCCCAAAACCTGTCCTATTAGTCAATAGGATATAACCAGCTCTGTATTCAATTTAGCATTTTTTTTTTTGCATTATCATCTCTACCTTTATTATTTCATAGAAATTGAAAATTTTAGTCAGTAAAAAACAAGAATTAGGTGAATTGGTGTTTGAGAGGGTTATTTATCATTAATCATACTAAATAATGTTAAATTCCCCAGTGATGAATTTACCTAACCTGGAATAAGAATGATGAATGAGATTAGAGCACAGTTTAGATTATGATTATAGACTAGGTGAGCAAACCCTGGGAACCCCCTTTCAACCCCAAAGCTTTGCCTTGCTAACTAAAGGAACAAATGTGAAGATTTTGATGCACCAAATGACTAAGCACAGATATACCAAAGTCCAGAAGAGCCAATGAAAAAGTAAGGATAAGGAGTGGTCAGTTTATAAGTTGCAAAGTGTCAGCTAAGGGGTCTGGAGTTCATTTGCAAAAATGCAGACGGTACTGGCATAATAAATTAGCCCCCAAATAGTTCTGACTAGTAAAGGCTTTGAGACAGAAAACGGAGTCTTACTGAATTTCCCTTTGTTGCATATAACCTACAGTTAGAGTATTTGCATTTGCTGTTAACTTAAATGCGTAAGTCTTTTTGCACTAACCTTGCACTATTTTTGCAAAACTGCTTACATTATTTTTCTGGTCTACTGAGGAGCATAGATGAATGGAAAACATTGAGAGTTAAGATACGAAAACATTGATATTCTAAACAAATTAGTGAGAGCACAAGAAATCCATTCTTGCGAGCAGTAACTGATCAGGGACAAATTCCACAACCATAGGATGAGTCAATTCTACAGACTCATAAGTCTCTTCTAGCTCTAAAATTCAATGAGTTCAAGTGGTTTAATATAATGGGGATGATTACTACCTCAATTAAAACAAAATGTCCCATAATAGAATGAGATTATAAAACATCAAACCACAATTAGGAGCAATGCTACAATTTTCTGGAATAAAATCAACAGTGAAGGAAGTTAAGTTCAGAAGGATAAGGCCAGCTGACAAAGGCTAAAAGCAGAGCCCCCTATATATTTTCTTAATAAAACATTTGTATGCTTTCAATTGAGTGTGTCACTCATACCAGTATAATGAAGCATAATATACTCTTTGAACCACTTGGAACAGCGGTTTTCAACCTTTTCATCTCATACACCATAGGCTAATTACTAAAATTCTGCAGCACAGCAAAAATGTATTTTTTACCTATCTGACACAAAAAAGGTATACTTTTGATTCATTCATACCAGATGGCTATTGTTGTGTTAGCTGTTGTCATTTTTTAAAATTTGACAATCTATTTAGTCACTGCCCTGACTAAATAGTCAGGTATCACATGTTTTAAAAATTCTTGTGATTAAAAACAAAACAAAACAAAACAAACAACAAACAAAAATTCTAGTGACATGCTGGTTGAAAACTGCTGACAGAGTCAAAATAGAAAAAAATTTAAATCCCTCAAGGAATGAAAAACAACAACAGCTGTATAAAGCTTTTCCATTCAAAAGAAGTTCTGGTGTTCAACAAAAAAGTGAACTGATGATGCCAAAGTGAAGAGATCTGACTTTTATGGGGAGGAACAATCTCCAAAGAGACATAGGAGGAAAGTGACAAAATGATGGCCCCCAATGGCCACTGATATGACTCCTCATACTTCAGCAATATCCTTGCTGCAAAGAACTCTCAAGTGTCACATGGGTTTGCACAGATGCCATGGCCAGCAACTGTACCTCTTTCTCCTTCTGCCCGTTTCCCTCCCCTGGGGTAGATAATGACTGAGGCTCCACCGATGGCCTCCTGAACATGTCAGGAAGACAGAAATTCGAAATTCTGCTGTGACAAAAATGAGAGCACTCAGGGATGCTCTAAAACAATGCAATGTATCCACTGCCACTCAACTGGATGTATTTCATGCTTACAAGTGCATGCGAAGGCCCTTGAATAATTTATTAGGGTACGAGCTACTCCGATATCTTATCTAAATCTGAGGCCAGCCCATGGGCCTCAGGAACAACCAAGAGTGAGGAGGCTTTGTGTCCAAACAAGGAAACTTTGAAGAATAGAACAGAAGAATGGTCTAAGGAGTGTTGTGGACTGGTTCTCCCATCCTCTCAGGTTCTGACTCCTTTATTGACTGATATCTAGAAGCTGACTTCCAACAGGACTTTTCAGCTTGCCCATTCTGTTCTGGGCATCTGAGAATGATGTTTCAGCTCAAGTCTCTCAGGGAAGAACAAGATATCATGAACTTACTTACCCTGGAGCTAAGGCACTCCTTTTCGGTGGTTATTAATAAACATATTTTTAGGGAGATGCCAGAGGTAGAGAATAACCAAGGATGTGCCCAACAGAGTCCTGACCTTCAAGAACTTAAAAAAATACCATGGCAAAAGTCTTATTTTTTAAAATATATTTTTAAAATTTATTTCAGAGAGAAAGGGAGCTGGAGAGATAGGTAGAAGCATCAATGAGGAAAGTAATTGGTCAGCTGCCTCCTGCATGTCCCCCCACTGGGGATTGAACTAACAACCTGGGCAAGTGCCCTGACGAGTAATGGAACTGTGACCTCCTGAGTCATAGGTCGACGCTCAACCATTGAGCCACACAGGCCAGGCTCTCTCCTGATTCTTTACACGAGCTCAGTGATCCAGGGAGGGAAACAGTACAGCATGATCAAAAGCAATACAACATGATCAAAAGCTCTAGGTAGGATTCATGGGCACATTACTCAGGCACATTGAAGTCCAGCTCTTCCCTGCTCAGTGTGTTTTTTAATGGGAGGGTTACCTTGGGGATCACTCCATCATGGCATCAAAGTGCCGACATGGAAGTGCTCCTGAGCTAGTCCTAAAAGCAGATGTGAGGCAGCAGCAGCAGAGTGCTAAAGAAAAAATAATGCTGTGGAGGTTCAAGGAAAGACATGTGGCTGGCTGTGTTTACAAACATAGTCTCGTGTGTGTGTGTGTGTAATGGATTCTGACTTTAAAGGAAATATATGGTATAAGTGCGAGCAGGATAGGAAAGGAAGAAAGAGAGGAAGCCAGTGTTTGAAGAGCTTCATGAATTTAATCTATTTCCAGTGTAATGTTTAACAAACATTTATATATTGCTTGCTATATGCAAATATTAACTCATTTCATCCTCATAATAACTCTATGAAGTGGATACTGCTTTGATACTTATTTTATAGGTGAGAAATGGAAGGCAAGTAGCTTGCTTAACATCACACAGCTTGTAAGTGGATAAGTTGGGTTTTGAGCCTCGGTAGTCAAGCTCTCTGTTCTATGCCATTAACCACTACATTATGCTGCTGCAGAAGACACTGCCTATAATCTAGTAATAGGAGAAGGTAAATCATACGAGGAGGAAGAGCTACATTATTTGAGCACCAACAATGTGCCAGGCACAGAAATCCTATGAGAGATGTATTTTTAAACTCCCATTTTCAGTTGAACAACTGAGGCTTAGAGAGGTAAGCAACTTTTCTGGGGTTACAGGGGTACTTCATGTGAGAGTTGGACCTGGAATGCATGCCAGGGCAACAGAAGGAGACAGTGGTGAGTGGGACTGATAGCTTTCCCAGCACTCGCCTGGCTGAGGACACGGATGATGGAAAGGAAAGGGTCTTGCCTCTGTGGCAATTGGCTTCAATCAGGGCACCCTGAAGGAGTCCTAAAATAGTCCTGAATGTGACCAAAGAAGAGTTTTTTCCCCCCTGTGATTTACTTATCACACTAAAACGTGCTACTTTAATCTCTCCGTTGAAATAAGCTGGGCTCGGGAAGGACAAATGACCCATCTGGCAGAGGCGTGAGGATTAGCTCTTTGATTAGGATTTGTCTACCACAGTGTAAAATTCTTTTCCAGCCCGAGTTTGCATTCTAGCTTTGGCAAGTAATTTAAAGGCATCCGCTAGCATTTTTATTCCCTAACCCATGAATCTAACTTTTAGGAAGAAAAATAAAATACAACAGAAAACTTGTTATGTCAGTGTGAGGGCAAGAGAAATGCTAAACGGAAGATGTGACACTGTTCTGTAGGTCTTGCAAAAAATATGCAAGTTAGCTTAAAGAAATAAAAATAGCCCCGTACAAGCAAATAACATCTTTCAAAGCCCGGAAACCCAGAGAATTCTCTACAAATTCTGCCTTGCAAGACAGATGGCCTATAAATCCACAGAGTCATCACACATTTGAGATGGGCAAGCTGGACAACATGTGTGCCAGTTAGCATGGCCACCAGCCTTGTTCTGTTGAGCCAAATGCCAATTAGTCAGGCTCTGGCTCTCAAATGTTTGGATGTCACTGGAACTGGGTGGTTGAGAATCCATTCATCATCATTCAAGCCCCACTCTTAATGTAATGATACCAGCGCATGTTGGAAGGCTACTGGTCCAATGGATTACTTAGCACCTTCTAAGTCCCTTCCATGCACAGCACTGAGAAGCTATTTCCTTGGCTCATGAAAATTCCTAGTGCTGTGACCCTTATGTGAATTCTGCTAGAGCAGCTCAGAGAAAGTAAGTGCAGGTGGCTTTAATATCCCATGGCTCACCAAAATCCCTTTGCCTGCTTTCAGAAATTGTCTATTAAATGTTCCGTTTTCACTTATCTTTGCTTGGGCACAAACTTTCCTATTACATTTGCCAACTAACTGTGTTTTTGTACAGGATATGAACTCTGCTTGTTTCTTTACCTATTTTATCAATTTTTTTCCAACCCTGAAGTCAGTGTATGTTCTATACATGTTCTCATGTATTCTTATTTTAGGTTGAGAAGTGTCAGACATTCTTATTCCATCTTGATTGCTAAACCTGTTTTATTACCATAACTATGTACAAATACAAGCCCAAGATACTGTGTGATAATGGCCACTAAATGGCTATGTGCTCTTCTCAAAAGCCTTTACAGATTAACTCCATTACCCAGCTACCATGCCTTTCTGTGTTCTTGAGTTCTCCCATATTAAAAATAATTGAACTTGTTAATGTGGTTTTGTGTGAAAGTTCTTAATGATAACACCTACCTTTGATTGAGCACTTTCCCCTTTTCAAAATATTCTCACATCTGCAATTTATTTACTCCTCACTGTTCTGTTTGGTAGGTAAGACGAAGTTTTATTATTTAATGCGAATATAAATGTTGACCCAATGAGGTTACACAATCCCTTTAAATTGACATGGCTACATGAACACAGAAACCAGATTAGAACCCTCCATAGCTTGGAGTCTTTCCACTAGATTTGTGAAAGAACTAATTGGTCATTTAGGGTTAGAGGTTCTCAGAGGGTAGTGAAGAAGTTCACTGCATTTTATTAGTACACGTAGCCATCTAGTGGCCATTATCACATCCCTCTATCAGAAGAGACCCTTCACAATGGTTCCTGAGCCATAACGCACAGGAGGCAAAAATATTCTAGATCCTTAACTAGAATGTCATGTTCTTTGGTCAAGCTGGACATTGGCTTTCTAACGTCAAGGAACATGACCTTCTCTTTGTTTTCATCTCTCCCAGTGTCTAGCATAAAGGCAAGTCCACAATATGTGCTCATTAGTGCTTTCTGTAGCTACTTGAACATGTTATCACTTCGTGCCTGAAATGCCACCTGACATTAATCTGCCCCTCATCTAGCCCCCTACACTGCAGCATTCCTGAAATACAGCGCGAATGCCACTCTCCTCTTCAAAAGCCTTCATCCTTCCTCGCAGAGGAGTTCTGCTACACTGACTGCTCCATGCGGAGAAGAATGGCACCTATTTATTGCCTAGTACAAGGGTGGACACAGGCAGTAGGGCTCCAAAAATGTGTGTTGACTGAATGAATGAGCCAAGATTAGCATCAAGGCCTACATGTCCTTTTAGCTTCCCTTCTCATTTACTTCCTTCTCAGACAAACTGATAAAAGTTACTTGACCGTTCAAAACCTCAATTTCCATCCGGTCGGCATGGCTCAACCTCTGAACCAGGAGATCATGGTTCAATTCCTGGTCAGGGCACATGCCCAGGTTGCAGGCTCAGTCCCCAGTGTGGGGCATGCAGCGGGCAGCCAGTCAACGACTTTTCTCTCGCCATTGATGTTTCTATCTCTCTTTCCCTCTCCCTTCCACTCTGAAAGCAAGAAAATATATTTAAAAAATAAACAAAGACCCAATTCCCTCATTGTAAATTGGAGGTAACAATACACTCAAAGATTTGCCCTGAGGTTTATACAAGATAATTGGCTGGTAAAGAGCTTGAAGTGATTCGTGACACTCCCTAGAACCTCAATAAATAAAACATCCCCTTTCCCTGGCACATAAAGGACACTAAATAGATACTTGCTGAATGGTGGTGTACCACATTCTACCTTGTAGTATAGTAATTTGTATACTGATATATTTGTATATATCACCTGTCTGAATTATAGTCTCCTTGAGGATGAAGACTTTATCTCGATTTTGTTCCTCTTCTTTGTAGTTCTTAAGTTAGGTGGGCAATACATGCTTATTAATTAAAATGCCCATGCAACTGCTTCGGTTGTGTATTACAATAAAGAAAAGAGTGCAATGAGCATCAGGTACCTTGGAGGATCTCTCCTTTGATATGATGGAGATTCTTGGAAAAAATCCTTTCTACATGGGCTCCTGGAGTTTGCCCCAGGATTGAGATCCAGTCATGCACACACTAACTTGTGCGATGACACCACCTTTATGGCTGCCTTCCTTTTTTCATTCGCACTTCCTGAATTGTCCTACCCGGGATCACCTCTTCAATAAACTTCTCATGCTTGGGTTCTTCTCCCAGGGTAGGCTTCAGGGGGAACCCAAACAAAAACCAATTGCAATGTTAATAAGAAGTATTTTTGATTCATTTTCTATGTGTTAATGTAGAGTGCTAGGTGAGAAGGTTAATTCTGTCAATCATCCTTAGTTAAGACTTCCTCTTCAAATAATGCTATTTTTACTCTGTAGATAATTTTGCTTTCACAACTGGAGTCCTACAGATTCTAGTGGTTCAGAATTAAGGCAGAGCTCCTAAAATATCTATAATGAATTAATGTCTTAATTGGTCATTCTCAGCTTCCTGACATTATTTCACCCATTGCCATGGCACATTTTTCAGCTTTCTTGTTAAGTGCCAGGGTTGGACAGTCCACACCTCCCCTCACCTGGTTTTCTTGTGGTCATTGTTTTCCATGAACTTGATTCTTTCTGTATTTCATCTGTTTCCCTACCAGTTATTTGCTATAAAATAAACTGCTAACAAAACTAGATTCTGGGTAACGCAGATGTTAGGAGGCCAAATGGCTGTGGCTTTGTAGCCTTTCTCCAGCACAGTGCAATCTGCAAGCTATTTATTTTATCTGAGCCATAGTCCCACCTAACACTTGGAAGGGGAAAAGTATAATAGCCAGAGATTATTAATGCTATGCTCCTATGGAAGGTTGCAGCTAGGAAAACATAGCCATTATCTGCTTTGTCCAATAGCTCTCACACAAAGGGCAAGGTATCTCAGGAAGGTATACGCTGATGCCATAAAAAGCTGTCACCAAACTCAGTATACTGGGGTGGATTAGGCTACCAGGCTCACTTCCCTACCTCTTGGGACTGGCATTTGACTTTATTTTTTTACAATTTATATTTTTCCTGGTTGGTTGTTTTATGAAAGAGGCCATTTTGGCTGTGAATGGACATGGTCCTGACTTTGAGATGACTGAAGAAAAAGGCTAGAGGAATGAAGTAAACAAGACTTCTGGGCCAGGCATTTGCATCTCCTCAGATCAATTCCTGCTTCTTGGGAAAGGAGGAAATGCAATCAAGGAGGGAAAGTGAAGGGAGTTACCAAGTCAATTAATGATCAGTGGATTCATAATAGCTATCTTGAAAAAAAAATGTTTTTTTTTTTTTTTTTCATTTTGGCTGATCTCTCATACTTCAGAAAAATCTCCAAACATATGAAACACAGAGTTAAGAGTAGCTTGAAATATAGTCACAGGTGATAATGTCATTCTTCTGTGACTTTCCACAGAAACTACAAAGTCAATAGGTAGATTTTAAATGGGATCTTAATCAATAAAATACTCAAGTGGCTTTTCGGCAGCTTTCTTAGTGTAGTAACTCAATTAATGCACAAAGAGAATTGCCTTCCTCATACAGTTTTCATCTGTCTTTGTCTATTAGGAAGAAAATCTATTGCATTTAAGTTTACTTCGTTCATTCATTTTAGTTCTTTTATTTTTTGCAGGGAATCTATTTAAAACTATTTAAATGGATGCCACCTTAATTGTGAGGCAGACCTTTGAACCAGTCAATATTTCCTCTAGTTGAGTGGTTTTTAAGCTGTGCATCCTGAATCCTGGGGGTTGTAGCAGAAGTTCCTGCAGAGAATGGGGCGGGGCAGGAGAGGAGACAGGAAGGGCAGCCATCAGCAGCTACACTCCAGGCTCCCTGTGTTAAACTAATAGAGAGTTCCTAAAGATTTTTCCTACACATTGGCCTTTCTTGTGAGACTTTGTTGGAAGAAACAAACACAAATACAAGGATGCTATGTCAAGGACAAGACTAAAAACCACTGCTATGGATGCCAACTGCTATCTTCTAAATATCTGGCCTTGCATCTCTTTTCTCAGCAAGTCCTGGTGGAGGGGCCCAAGCAGAAGTCTGGAGTAGTGGGGAGGACTGTACAATGGGACACGAAAAATGCGGCCTCTTCTGTGACCTGAGTTTGGGCTAAATAGCTAAGACCCTTATGGACTGGAGATCCCATGATTTGAGGCCACCAGCCAGGGATGCAAAGTGCCAACAAGGCAGTTACGTGATAGGTCAGAAGGGATGAGCTGTGGGCATTTATTCTTTACATTTGTTCTCTCAATGCTCAGCTTCGGGGACCTGACCCATCTTTCACTTTTGATTTTGTGAGGGCCATTTATAAAAGTGCTTGTCTTTGTTTGGTTTCTTGTAAAAGTAGGTTTTGAGACAAAAATTTGACTAAACATAGTTTATTTCAGAGGTTACTCTAAAAAAGTAACTGTAGGGGAGTGGAGAAATGGAAAGGGAAGGAAAGAGCTAATGAAAGGAACATGATCAATCAGGATACAGTTGTGGGCAATTAAGGCTAAATTGCACTGAGGAACTCCAGGAGAAAGTGGAGAAAATGCATAGAAAATGTCCCACACAAGGGGCAAGGAAGATGTACTGCTTCCTGAATGAAAACCACTCCTGGGGCCATGGAGTCCTGGGCACATGTAGGTCGCCTGTGCTGGGCTGAGAGAAGGTCCTGGAGAATTGCAGAGGCTGCTGCTAACCATGTTGGAATAACGAGTGCCAAGAGATATGGGAAGAACACCCAGATCTGCTAGTGTTGTTATCATCCCACTTTATAGAGGAGGAACCTGAATGTCAAGCAGGTCAAGTCACCTGCCTGAGATTAACTGGCTTAAGCATCATACTATGCCAGCATTTTTAAAAATTATGGATGCATAATAGACATTAATGAAAAGTCATTATTATTTATGATATCTACTTAATGAAGAGACATGGTGCTGAGAAAATAATGATTTTTAAAAATCTACTTGGAAAATTAAGTGATAAAGAGTAAGAATGTCTAGGACCAATGTTCTGAATCTCACTTCTAGACCAATTAATGGTTTGAAATTATTTGGTGTAAATGCCAATTATCACTTTTCATTAGTTCAGGTCAACCAAGGTTTAGTGGGCAAAAACTAATATACACAATCTTAAAAAAGTAGGGGGTAGAACTGATTAAATAGGTCAAATGTTTTCTTAAGATTAGGTAAACAGTAATGATGAATTGTTGATTTCTGACCCAGTTATAGTGGGTTCTGCTGTTTTTATCTGCCCAGTGTGCTCCTTCGTAAGGGTAGCACACCCTATTTGCATTTCAGGGAACCCAACCACTTCTTTCCCAGTGGTAGTCCCTGTGGTTTAGGCAGTTAATTCCTCGTCAGCTCTAGGGAGAGTCATGTGGCCTAACTCTGTCCAATTATTACATTCCATCTTTTGGTCCACAGTGATCCAGGATGGAAATGTGGCACACATGCTAATGGCCACAGGTCCACAAAGCATCAAAGTCCACTATCTCTTCTGGGCTCATTTCCCACTTCCATGTGGTACAGGTGTAGTCAGCTAACCAGTGCTCATTTTTAGCATTTAGGCTTTTGGCCAGACTGAAAATTTTTCATTTCATTTTAGGCTACCTTTTATATAAAATGCATATAAGAACTAAATATTAGCACAAGTCAACTTTGTGTAGTATTTCTTTAACAACTACTTTAAAATATGTTTCTTGATATCAGAGAGTATATATATATATTATAATGTAATGTTAAATGTCCTTACTTATTTTTTTATGTGTTTATTGATTAAAGTGTATTAATCAGATGATTCTTGAAGAACATCTTGGTTTTATACCTTAGGTAAATCTTTTGATGTCAAAGCCTTGATTTGCTTCTTTGCAAAATAATAATGTACATATTAAAAAGTTACATAATAAAGAAAGCTAATGTCCTTACTCATCATTCACCGCATTGAAGTCAAATAATATTTCCTGAAATTATACTTTGTTAGATTTAAGACACACAAAAAAAGGGTTCCTGAAAATATCTTAAAGTCAAACTGCAAAATTAAATTAAAAAATAAATTTTCATTTTTGGGAAAAAAAATCTCAAACTCTTAGTTACTAAAGAATTAACCTTTAACCTAACAATGTCTTATTCCTACAAAGAGGGATTTAAAAATTGTTCTCCTATTCAATATGAATAAAGAGTCTTCTCTAATCCTCTTTATTCAAATAAACAGAGCCAAAGCAGCAAACAAGATGACCTGGTGTGAAATATCTCAAGTTCATTTTCTTATTGGAGTTTTTGGGTTGTGAAATAAATTCTGTGATTTAAAAAAATCACACCAAAATGAACATGGAAGCTCCATGATGAATCACATAGCTTGAGAAAAATCGTGCTGCTATTTTAAATGTACCTGAATTGTGTGTGTTTGTGACTATAGAATTCATACCTGGTACAACTATAAGATGGCACTAAATACTCTTGCAAATGCTAAGAGACAGAATCTTAACTTTCCTTAGATCAAAATTGGTTCTTGCAGGATTCTAGATTTTTCAATAACCTATTGTAATTTTTTCCTTTGTATCCTCTACTTTTCGAAGGCATCAGAGTTGATGTATGGGGATCCGATGCCACCTGAAACATGGGCTGCCAGCAGTGTGCTGTGAAGGGAGGGGAAAAGGGCAAAGTTTAGGTTCTGAAGTGTGTCATTGGTTTCACAAAAGCTTTTTGTTTTTCTAGCATTTTAAGCTAATGTATTTTTACAAGTCTTGTTTGATCTGCTATATAATACTGCTAGTTATTTTTTGGTGAAGTTTGGATTTCAGAAAGGAACTGTCAAATTATTTGGGAGAAATTTCCAAGGACTTGCACTCTGTTAAATGATAAGGAGAAATGCTGTGCTTGTGACACCAGGGAAGTCAGATCAGAGGGGCAGGATGGCAATGCCAGCGTATACCGTTGCCTCAGTTGTTCCCTTCAACTGACCTTGGCAACAATAAGAATGAAGACAACAGCAAAGGTAAAGTGCTTGACCAAGAAAATAAATACTAAACAATGTCATCTATAAATTCCTAACTAATAGCATGAAGTATAAAATTAATTATAAGATTTTAATTAATATTTAATAAATACTTTCATTTTTCATTTAGAGGACCAGTTTCAGAATAAATACAATGGGTTGAAAAACTTTTAAATCTACTTTTATGATAACCATTCTTAGTAATGTCTATTCAGCTTGCTAGAGATGTTCGTTACTTACAAATTACCTGCATATTAACATGCAATTTATTTTTTCTTAATAATTGGTTAATTGTACTTCTTTTTCCCTCCCCATGGAATATCTAGGCATTTGCAATAGCATCAGTGATGACACACCCATTCTCTCAGTGAAGATATCACAATCCAGATGAGGCTTGGGCTTAGTGGTAAAGACATAGCTGGAAATCCTTTTCAGGGACAATGATGCTACAAATAATTGAAAATTCTTGGCAATTAAATCATCATGATCTTATTTTGGCAATTAATTTCTTCCAAATAAAAACATAAGTTTCTTAATAATTTCCAGGCAACTTAGATCTCTCTTCCTGATATCAGTTTTTAGACTGATTTTTTCCTATAAATACTAATTTTTTTTACATAAAGAAATCAAAATTTTATAATATTTTCCCAAATGGACAAATTTGTCAATAATGTAAACTAGAATAGGATAAGGGTCCAATCTTTTCAGTTTTAGAGATTTAGAAAAATCTGTGGATCTCTTCTCAGAACATCTAAAAACAGGCCCTAAAGGGCAACCTGTAAGACTGTGAATTTTCTGTCTGAGAAAGAAGCATTTAGTCACTGAGTAAATTTAAAATAAAACAAATGATTAGACATCTAAAAAATGTCACATGCATATATATAACTACAACAAAAATCACACATCAAAGTAAAAAAATCTACTTTGGATTGAACCACCAGTAACTTAAGACAGAAAGGAAAGCAGGTGATCCATTCACAAGCAGAAAGCAGAGCTTCCCTATGGTGAGGGACAAAGTAGACTGACCTTTTGTGGCGAGGCTAGTGTTGGGTTCATATTTCTCAATCAATACTTGCACTTGCTCTTGCTTTAAAGGTGGGTAAAGTATTTCATTTAGCCGGGGATCCCGCTGCTTAATGTTGATAAAATCCATCATCTGATCAACAGTAAGGTATGGCCTGCTTTTGGCACCACTACAGACAATTAAAAACCATAAGTTAGAATATTTTCCACCAAGTCTCATTCAGATATTTGCCTTTAGCTACAGAGAAACCAAATCCTGTCATTCCTGGTAAGAGCATGTTATTCTGAAATTCCTATCTTGCCCTAAAGACACCGTGCTGCTCCACCACAACTGCTGCACCTCCATGGGCTACAAATAAGTTTTCCAATCACTGCCGCTAAGTCCCAATGCCTTTGAATACTACCCAATGAATGAGAAAATCCACAGTAGGAAAACATTGCATCTTGTCTGTAAAGATAAACCACTCTAAACTGATCACAGAGGTATGGGTTGTTTTTTTATTATGACACTAAACTTTTTTTTTAATGTATCTTTATCGCTGAAAGTACTAGAGATGTCCCTTTTTTTTACCCCATTTTTAGACCCCTTCTAGTCTGCACCTACTCCAAACCCCAGGCCTTCACCACACTATTGCCTATGTCCATGGGTCATGCTTATATGCACATAAATTCTTTAGTTAATCTCTTTTAATCTCTTCCTACCCACCCACCCATCCACCCTGTCTTCCCTCTGAGAGCTGACAGTCTGTTCTATGCTTCTATGTTTCTGGATCTATTTTGTTCATCAAATCCCCATATCCCACTTAATCATTCAAAGATGTAATAAAAAAGTAAACAATATGTTTAAACACATTTTTCTTTTCATTAAAGTTACATTTCAACCAGAGTCTATAACTCTTCTATAGAGTGAGATTCAAACTTCACATTTTAATCCTGTTGACAGCCAAAAGTCAAGTTCAATGGTACAAATATTGCACATGTTCAATAAATAGTTGATGGCAATGAACATCAGCACGTGAGTATATTCAGCATCATTCTCGGCAGCACTGTTTGTCTGTCTTCCATATGAAGGAATCCTTATTGTATTTATCAATTTTGGATTGATTTTCTGTCATCATGTAGATTTCAGCATATCAAAAGAGTAAACTGCTACTTCCCCACATTTGCCTTTGTGTTTTGGTTTCTTTCTCCTTATTTTTCATTTATTTAAAAACTTAATGCCTATATAATTTCCAACATATAATTTTCAGCTGGGAGGGTTCTTAGTAATCCACACTTGTCATTTCACTAATGCAGCTCAGGGAGGTAAGATGGCTAGTTCCCAGTTCAGAGTTCTTTCTTAAACATGAGTCTGCCTCAGCTAAGCTGCCTCTGTTCTAGCCATAAACTTCAAACCACACAGAGCCCCCTGAGGTTACTAAAACAGCTACACCCAGCAACAAATCATAGCAACTTCCACTCATTAAAAGCCCTGGTTGCACCTCAGGGGCAGGAATGCATGATTATCTCCAGTAACTACACAGAAGCACTGCTATTAGACATAGTGCACAAGAGGGTCTTCCTCTCCCTCTATTGCTCAAATTCCTGCACTAGCCAGCCCGAGGACCACGGAAGCCGGGAGATAGTGGGTTAAAATGGATGTTCTTACAATTCAGAAAAGATGTTATCAATTTCAGGTCGAGGGCAAAGATGGTTCAGGAAAACTCTGTACACTTCTGGAGTGAAATCTTCTTGAGGTATCGAATCATTCTGGGAAATAAAACAACACAGTCAGTGAATGGTCATTTTCTTTCCCTATCTTCATCCCTCCCTGCTTTCCTCAATTCCTTCCCTCCCAACCTTCATTCCCTCTTTTCTTCCATGCGTTCAGGGTAAATATTCAGAAGACATTCACAAGCCCAGCTGTGGGCTCCATTTGAACACTGGCTTTGAGATATCAAAAACTTTATTCTCTCTTGTGTTTTCATTATAATTTAAGTGTAAGAGTTTTCTTCTAAAGAGATGTTCAGGGAATTTCTTAAGTACATTTCTAAAGTGAAGTTAGACTTAGTAAAAAGAGGGTCTCTTTAGCATATTTTTAAAGTTTGCTTTTTGTTTTGGTTTTAATCTTTTTTATTGTGATAACATTTATGCAACATAAAAAATTTACCATTTTGACCATTTTTAAGTGATCAGTGACATAAAGAACATTCACATTTGTTAAAAAAATGTAAAGAACTGATTTTGTGTCTTTTTTCCCAAATAATGCTCTTTCCAGTTTAAATAATCCGATAAACTGTAAAATCTCAATATATAAAGGCGAATATGCAAATTGTTTGCTTGGGAGTCTGACTGGGAGAGCAGGAGTTTGATCACTCCCTATGACATGCACTGACTGCCAGGGGGTGGTGCAGAACATGGCGGGTGACCAGTGGTGGTGGTGGGGCACTGGGGTAGTGAGGGAAGGAGGAGGCAGGGAGGTGGGGAGGCGGGAAGGCCAGCCCTAGGGACCCTACCCTGCACAAATTTCGTGCACCAGGCCTCTAGTGTTTTCATTAGACAGGAACCGTTCTTTCTCACTGACTCCTCCTGGTCCTATTGTTTGGGAAGCAAGTCACTGACATAAAAAATCACTTTTATGACTTATTTTTCTGTGTAGTCGGGCTGCCATGGAAACCGGAAACATGTATTCAAGCCTTTGTTAACAGGAAGGACATTCTTTATGCCGTTTTCCTATTTCAGGTAAGTGTTTATATGGGTGTTTTTATTTTCAAGCCCTTAAACCAAAGAAAACACCCTTCCTTTTACCATATTCATAGGTTTTGAAATGTACTTTTATAAAAGTTTCTAAAAATTATTGTCTAAAATCGTACACTCCTTGCTAACAGGTAAGAAAACTTAGCTCACCACTTAGCTCACTCCCATATTTGTGGACTAAACAAATAAAAGAATATATTTTTTTACTAAACCCATTTATAGAGTGCAAAAAATTATTTTTAAAAACAGAATTTTGAGACAAACAAACATTATACATAGCAAGATGCATTACACCATTAAGCTTAAATACCTGGACACCAGTTTTGAAATCTTGAGCACAAGTGGCCAAATCCAAGAACAATGGGAAGTATCCATGGATTGTTTTATTGGTGTTTTGCCACTCATAAAATGGGGACAAGTATAACCTGTAAACTGGCTTCCAAAGTCCTGTTCTATTCACAAGATGGAAGAAACCCTTTGCCTAGAAGTTGTACATTTTCCATTGCCCCCTTTCTGTGACTTAAGCACCCACATCTCCTTAAGTAGCTGTGTAAATAGCTGGAAATGACCTTCTCTATTCTACTTTCTGGCTGAGAGACACAGGGAAGGTAAATATTTAAATATCAATAGTAGTAAAGAAATACTGAATAGCTCTGTGAACCCCAAGCGTGTTCTCCCATTCTCTCTACTATTTAGTTACTATTTGGAGTTCACCCCTTGCCCCACCCCAACCTTACCCAGCACACACATATATGGATTTTATCTAAGAACATCAATAATTGTTTTCTTTCCCTTCCTGACCCCTTTTCTCCCTCCCTTCTTGTCTTAGCTAAAATCTCTTCCTCTGGGAGCCTTTCCTTTCTCCGAGACAGGGTTTTGCCTTCCATTCTGTGATACCATCACACCTTGCTTGTCTCATATTTCAACACTCATTTAACAGGATTCTGCTCCCAGCTGTACAGTTCTATTACTTTCCAGCCTGCAGATCTGCACAAGCTAGGACCTGCATTTTGCTTGTTAACTGCTCTATCTCCAGTGTGTAACATACTGCAGGTGCACACTAAATACTTACTAAATGAATGAATGTAATTTATGAGAAAGGTAGAAGTTGATAGCAAGGACTTATGTGCTGTATGTTTCCCTTTGAATAGCAGTTTTAGCTAAAGTCATTTATATAAGATTCCAGACACATAACTCCATAGAACAATATGCTTTAGTAAAACTCTAACCACTGTTTATTTACCAGCTGTGAATTAGAACTTCCTATAAAGGGAAACAGATTAATTAAGATAATATGAATAAACACAATTTATTGTCATCACCAGTTGGATGTTAGAACATAGAAAAAAAAAAAACATTTCAATACAGCTGATTTTCCTTGTCTCATTTTTCTCTTGTCCAACTTGAGCAAGCCTTTGGAGTCAGTGGGTGAGAGAAAAAATTTTTTTTGTTAAAATGTGCATCATTGGGTCCTAGCTGGTTTGGCTCAGTGGATAGAGCGTCGGCCTGCAGACTAAAGGATCCTGGGTTCCATTCCAGTCAATGGCACATACCTGGGTTGAGGGATCAATCCCCAATAGGCGGCATGCAGGAGGCAGCCAATCAATGATTCTCTCTCATCATTGATGTCTCTCTCTCTCTCTCTCTCTCTATCTTCTTTTCCTCTCTTAAATCAATAAAAATATATTTTAAATGTGTATTATTGAAAGCTAAAGTGAAAGAGTATAGGGGAGTAATTTTGTAAGAAATAGGTATTTAACATTCAGAAAATGTTATTTGAAAATATGTTAATTTATTGAAGTAGACTCTAATAACTCAAGAGTTCCCATACAGATTTCATCTCAACAAAACAATGGATTATTTCTCAATAAATTCAGTATTTTAACCTATTCACAATATGTTTTTTCTAAAGCTATAAATCAAAAGTTGAGTTAGCCATAATGTACATGAAATACTCACAAGTAAGCTACTCATAATCAATCTCCAAATGTTTTTGTTAATTTTTCATTTGTTAATTTCAGAGAGAAAGGAGAGAGAGAGAGAGAGAGAGAGAGACATGGACTTGATGTTCCATTTACCTTGGTTTATCGATATAACACTGTAATCAACTGAGCTACCCAGCCAAGGCTTCAATGAGGCTTTACATTTTTTGTATCAGTTATTTTAAGAATCACAGCTACAAAAATGATTATATTTCTGATTTATCTTTAGGATGTAAGACACAGGAAAAAGGCAAATCTAACAGTTATCCTGTAAAAATAATTTTTATTCATAATATTCTTTAGTAAAATTTAAGGTGTTCTTTTAATCCAGAAAACACTATCTCCCTCAGTATTGCATATACTATATGTTCCTAAATATAGTAAACTTTGTTATTTAAAATAAACACATGGGTTTACTCCTTATTTTCATCATTAAATGGAAATACATGTGCCAACGCTATGCCAAGACCAAAATATAACGATAATAAACTTCATTATTCAAAAGAAACACATAGATTTATTCCTTATCTTCTTCATTAAAATGCAAACACATAAGCCAATGCCGTATCGAGACTACTATACCATTCCAAATGACCCTGAGCTGTTCTCAAGTTAATAAGACTTAAATCAAAGGTAATTTGATTCAAGTAAACTATTTTCAGTGCTCAGAAAGTTTGTGGGTAAAGTGGTAATTTTCTGAATATGCAAAGGTCTTCAAAGGTTTCACTGGAAAATGTGTTTGGATTATTAATAGAACTACAGTAATTGCTTTGTCTCTCTTTTTTGCTGTAGTACTACTTTTTAACAATTAAGGTAATTTGGACAAGCGACTGTAATCTCTGAAGGAGTACCCTTTAAAGGAATGTGTTATTCCAATGGATCACGTTGGCTGGGACACAAGTTCAAGTGCATTAATTATCCCTAACAATGTGCACAAAGACAATGTTTAAAAAATCTCAACAGGATATCCACTGTGTTTCTGGTAATGTGCCTATTTACAGAACACAATTAAATCTAGTTGGAATGACCACCGGCTATGGAACGAGGCTCCAGACATGCAGGATTATCTACCATTTACATAACTTTTCTTCTGTGTAGTATTTAAAACACTTCTTGTTAGTATATCCCGAATCTTTTTGCTAATTAGTAGATATTTTCTAGAGACACTGTTCTGTAGATATGAAATTACAATGAGGATTTCTAACATAGTCAGTTTGCAGAAGCTTTTATTTCCAAGCTCTGAAACTGTCTCTGCTTTTTAAATCTTTTAAAGCATTCAATTTCTACAACTCTTCAAGTAAAGTGTACTTTACTAAGAATAATGATCTTTCAAAACTTTATGATGGAGGTTGATCATATTTTTAAAAAATCTCCAATTTGTTTTCAGAAAACTGTCATAACATTTAATTTACTAAAGATAAATATGTTTTTCAATTTAAACATGACTCCTGTTATTTGAATCTCATTTTCCTTTTCAAATGTCTCCAGTTGACTTTGGTCTGAAAGCGTGAACCTATAATAGACATAGTGGATTGTAAAAACTCAATTTATATTTATTGACTGAATTTTCAGAATCCAATTGTTTAGAAAATTGCAATTTACAGAGAATTGATTGATGGGTTTGACTTTCTATGCAGTTTCATTTTTTACTCCTTTTCCTTAGCTAGATATTAATAATAATAATAACTTAAATTTTTGATCATTATATGTCACAAATGTTATCCAGTAAAGGTAAAATCTGGAGCAGTTACAGAGGAAAAACACTTGATGCCCATCTTTCTAAATTAATCTCTCCCACTTTCTTTTTTTGTGCTTAAATGCAGTTCTCATTTGGGCCTAGTCTTTCCGGCCTCAGGGCCTTGCACACATTGTTTAATTTTTCTGGCATGAGCTTCTCTCATTCTCACTGGCAGCCCTCCACTCCTTTTGTTCCTAGAATTCCCCACAAATTACACATGTCAGTCGAGGTGTTTGACCAGCATCCCCAGACTCTGATCCTGGAACCCTGGGACTTCATTGTGTTCACTACCATATTCTCGGGGCTTCCGGGCACCCAGAAAGAATTCAAGAAATATTTATTTAATTATCGACCTTAGTTATTTCTTTCTTACTCCAAAGCATCTACTGGGAGAGCACTAATAAGCAAGTTTGATCATTTCATTTTGCTTATTAAAGTGAAGGTTAAAATGTTTGGGAGCTTCCCCACTGCTCTGCCCTCGTGTTGGAGCATCTGCATCTGTTTCCACCTGTAGCAGGAAGCTGGTGGTGGAAGGGCACTCTTGTTTTTCCTTGTTTTCTTCTACCTACCAAAGTCATTGTTAAACTTAATTTTTTTTCTGAAAAGTATTCCCAACAAGAACTGACCGGTGAATCTAATAATGGCACTCATACTTTTTTCACCTTTAACCATACGCTTAAGAATAGCTCCTCAACTTCGTTCTCTGCAACTTGAGCATTGCCAGTGGGTTTTAGAGGCTCAAAGGTTCTCCCTATAGCATAAGGAGTGTCCTTGGGAAAGTGCTTACTTGTTGCCTAGATACCAGGATAAAAATACTTTGCCACAGAAAGGAGAGTTCTGCATAGAGCAGAGAAAAAGGCGTTCTGCAATAGACCCATTTCTCTCAGAAACAATGGTAAAAAAATCATTTTAGAGCCAGGCATGTAGAAATGTATTGAAATGAAGGCAAATTCATTGAGTTTCAGTGATTAACACATATTGAGTGCCTTGAATATGTTTGGCATGAAAAAGAGCATACTACAACCTTGTCTTCCCATGTACCTTTCCACCATCTGAGCAAAGTAGCAGTCTCCAAACTGCTGATCTGCTTCCCTGTCAGCAAAAACTTTGAGCACAGCCCTGCAGAGCATGTATATATATTTCTTTATAAACATGTACTGCTATATTAATTGCTTAGTAACTTATAACTCTTAGAACTAGAAATTTTAAGAGTGAGTTAAGATGACATTCATATTTCAAATATCTTCCTAATCATAATCTATAATGATTAGCTAATATCTCAAGGGACACCAAATATCAAGAAGTTTAAATTCTTGATAATGTTAATATTTTTGGCCAATACATTTTATATCAGTTTTTAATTTTTATTGATAAAGAACAAAGGTCTTTCTAGATTAAAATGTTGGAATAAGGAGAGTGAAAGAAAATATAATTACAGTGACCTCACATATTGTAAATATTAACAAATAAGTCCTATGGTTTTTTTTTGTTTGTTAATTCTCACTGGAAAATAATTTTTCCATTGATTTTTAGAGAGAATGGAGGGAAGGAGAGGTGGAGTGAGGGAGAGAGAGAGAAAAACATTGATGTGGATTGGCTGCCTCCTTCACCTTCCCTGACCAGGCTGGAAATCGAATCTAATCTGCAACCCAGGTATGAGCCATTGACTGGAAATCAAATCCGTGACCCGTTGGTGGGTGGGCCAGCTCTCTAACCACTGAGCTACCCAGCCAAAGCTCCTATGGTTTGATGTTTGGGTAGCATTTGGGGCAACCTACACTTTTTTATGATTGCTCAAAGCTATTTAGTAGAGCTAATTTTAGATAGGCAAACATGCTCACCCTTGATGATGGAAGACTACAAGCCTCTAAAGCAGTTTCAACTCGTTTCCGGTCTGCTGAAAACAAGCGGTATATGCTGCAAGTGAAAGCACAACAAGTGAGAGGTGTTTGAAAGGCAGATGGATCCCAGCACTTGTAGGTGATGCCAAACGAAAACATTCCACTGAATCAACCTCTTTGGCATTCAGTTTTAAAGCATTAAAAACTTCCCATCATACCATGCATATGCACATGTGTTCTGAAAGATTGATGCATGTGCTTTTTATAATCAAAGTGCCTAATATAAAATCAATATTTTGAGACAATGGTGATCACTCAATTAAAAGGCATTGCACTAAATACTCTCTAATATTAAGCACTAAAATAAATATCTTTGCTAATTTTGTCCCCTTGCTGCTACCCATTGCTCTAAAGGTGTACATTGTTAATATCTATAATAATAAAAGTGTAATATGCTAATTAGACCGGATGTCCTTCCAGATGACCTTCTGGACAAAGCTGCGGCAGCAGGCAGAGGCAGAGGCCCCCGGCTGCCGTGGTGGCAGTGGGGGCTGAGCCCTTTGCACAAATTTCTTGCATCAGTCCTCTAGTCTATATATATAAAAGCCTAAGCGACCCGCCAACTGGCTGGTAGCTATGACGTGCAATGACCACCAGGGGGCAGACACTCTGACCAGTAGTTATGACGCACACTGACCACCAGGGGGCAGGGGCTCAACGCAGGAGCTGCCAAGCTGTGATGATTTGGCAGCTGTGGTTCTTGGGTGACATACCCGGAACCAGAGAGGAGGGAGCCCGATTCCAGGGTGCGTCACCCAAGAACCACCCTGTCGCAATCCGGGACACCTCAGGGGATGGCGGAGAGCTGGTTTCTGCCGGATTCCCGCAGGGCAGGCTGAGGGACCCCAGTGCATGAATCCATGCACTGGGCCTCTAGTTATTAAAAATAATTAATGATTTAACTTTTACATTAACAGAAGCCCATTAGTACCTAGTAAGCCAATGGTTAAAGACGTTTAGCTAAATATGGTCTAAAGATGTGCTTTTTTTTTGTCAGTAATTTGGCTTTTAAAATATAACTTAAGTACTGCTATATTTAATACTATATTTAATACTGGTGGGGGTCCCTTGGCCTGGCCTGTAGGGATTGGGCCAAAACTGGCTCTCTGACATCCCTAGAGGGGTCCTGGATTGTGAGAGGGCAGTTCTTGGGTGATGCACCCTGGAATCGGGCTCCCTCCTCTCTGGCTCCTGTGTTGAATGTCTGCCCCCTGGTGGTCAGTGCATGTCATAGCTACCAATAGGAGCGCCTGCCCCCTGGTGGTCATTGTGAGTCATAGCTACTGGTCAGAGAGTTGAATGGTTGCTTAGGCTTTTATATATATATAGATAATAATTTGGATTTAACGATGCTATTGCAACATTAGAAAATCTAGTACTTGGGGCCCACTAGTCCCACAGGAATATGATGGGGTTGAGTTGTCATTGTCCTGTTTAGATGGGGGATTTCACTCTTCAATTTTTCTTCCTGATGCTGCACTGCTTCATCTTTTCTTTTCCCACCTGGCTTCTGTTGACCTTTGAGTTTGAAACCCCTGCTTTCAGGTTAGTGTCATTGTGGTATAAAAAAACACCATGGTCACCCAATTACCATCCTAGAATAGTTCTTAATTCTTAATCTCAGATAATCTTTTGGAATATCATCAAGATTCCCCCTGCCCCCTCCACCCTTTCTTGCTTTGGTGTTTCTTGAAAATGAGGCCACAGAAAGGGGAAGAAGCCATGGGACCCTCTGTGGAAAACAGCTGCACTGATGTGAACAGGCATGTGAGGGAGGATGGAGTGACCATGCATTCCCATGCTCCCACTTGGGCCAGAGGAGAAACAAAACAGAGTCATGGCATGGACTCAAATCTTTGGGAAAAACAAAACGAAGAATGAGAAATGCTCACGCAACTTACTTTTTGAGAGGAATGCGCCCTTCTGGAGTGACTTGCAGCTTAAGTTTAGTATAGCTGTTGGGGAAGCAGAAAAACAAGTGTTTAATTTTTAAAAAGCAAATACTTTACATTGGAAAAGGGCTCATGCATATGCACAGTTCAATGAAATTTCACAAGCTGTCCACGTCTCTGCAGTTGGTACCCAGATCAAGAAATAGAATATTATCACACTGTAGCATCCCAGCAGCCCCTCTCACACCCCCTTCCAGAATCTATTCCCCAAAAGGGAACCATAATCCTGACTTTAACCAACATAGACAATTTTTTCCTGTTTTTGTACTGTATGTAAATGGAATCACATTATTTTATGTCTGGCTTCTTTCACTCAATGCTGTTTTTAAGATCCATCCATGCTTTTGCTTATAGTTGGAAAGCATTCATTCTCATTTCTGTATAGTATTTCATTGTGTGAATGTAGCACCTGTATTTATCTCTTCACCTGCTTCTGGACATGTGGCTACAGAGATGAAGCAACAGAATTTGGGACCACTACTTTAAGAAACTGCACATGGTATGATCCAGCAGTCTCATATCTAGTAGTACATGCAACAGAAATGCTCATAACATGTTCATCAAAACACATGGTCTATAATGTCCATAGCAGCTATTCGTAGGGAGACATCTATCCGGAACAGACATTTGCAATAGATAATAAATGATTAGCTAAATAGATGTTTTTACCAGCTATAACATGCTGTGTTTCAGATAAAACATTTATCTCTGTGTCATGGCCCACTAACATTGCTTGGCACAAAAGATGTTCAAAAATGTCTATTAGATAAATGTCCATTAGATGGTAAAAAGAAAAGGTAAAAAGAAAGGGGTAGAGGAGGGGGTGTATGAAGGGTCAAGCTCAAGGTGACAACTAAGGAGATGAGATGATGAGATGAGATGATGAGATGATGAGAAAGCATTTAAGTCAGCGGTTCTCAACCTGTGGGCCGCGACCCCTTTGGGGGTCGAATGACCCTTTCACAGGGGTCACCTAAGACCATTGGAAAACACATATATAATTACATATTGTTTTTGTGATTAATCACTATGCTTTAATTATGTTCAATTTGTAACAATGAAATTGGGGGTCACCACAACATGAGGAACTGTATTAAAGGGTCATGGCATTAGGAAGGTTGAGAACCACTGATTTAAGTGAAGACCTGGAGTGACTCAAACTAAAAGAAATTCATAGAAAAGTCGGAGAGAAATGTGGTCTGAAGCTTAGGTCTGAAATGATGGGTATGCCTTACAGAAGAAGAGGGGAGTGAGAAAGTTGTTAAATAAAATAGAGGGCCACATGGAAATATTTCCACTTGTGGTTTTGATGTTCAAGGCTCCCAATCTCCTGAACATCCACAGCTTATGAAGTGAACACACCAATTCATTGCTGCTTGTCTGGCAGAAATCGTTGTTTTCCCGTCAAATAATATTGTAACACAAGAATGACTGGATAATCCCGATTTGCTTTTCTTTCCTTCTCCTTTTAATTCCACTCTTTCCCTTCTCTTTCTCTTTTCTTACTAACACTTGCTGTGATTGTCTGCAAGGGCAGGGATCAGGGCATCAGCCTATTGATTTAAGTTGTGAGAGAAGTTATTGTAGCATCTATCAGAGCTAATAATCTGGAGAAATGAGTACCATCTGTTGTTCATTCTCTTCCTCAGATTAATAATTGCTATGACACAGGCAGATGCAGAAGCAGATGACGATCTGAAATTAATAATATTTGGTTCTGAGCACAGATGCCAGGATTTGGAAGTGTCTCCTTATTGTGTGTCAAAGGCACTGACATTCAGGGGCGCTCAGGGATGTGCAGTTCAAAGAAAAGGGCGATCTTTCTTGGAAGTCTTCCAATTGCAAACGGAGGAGGAATCAGTTCTCTAACAAATCCCAAAGGGAAATTTATGTTTATCAATGTGAGGAGCCAGTGCAGCATAACAAAGGACTCGCAAAGGAGAAAGGAAACTGACTCAGAAGAAACAACACCCTTGGCAACAGAATTAGAGTTACTTACGCTTTTTCCAGAAATGCGTCCCTGGACATGTTTTGGGCCAGCAGGTTTGTTGCCAAATTGAAAACCTCATTTGTCCATTCCTGGAAAATGTAAATCACACTTGCATTAGCTTAAATACTGTACAGTCATTAGACACATGTTTAACTAGGCTACCAGGAAGACAAATTCATTCAATTTGTATGCCTAAGGGGCTTTTTTCTTTTTCTTTTTTTAAAATTCAAAACCTAAGGAAATGTTCTTTACACGTAAACAAAATTTTTACTGCTTTTAAAAACTCTACTGATAGGAATCTGGTATGTTGCCATTTATAATAATACTTTTTCCTAGTTTTCTTTCATTATCAACAGATACAGAGTTATAGAAAAGTTTAAAATATAGACAAATATATTTTCAACACACCTATAAATGTAGTCTTCCCACTTTACAATTCAAGCCAAAGCAGCTTCCCAGGAATATTTAAATGCTAATTACGGTTCTAGAAGTTCTTTAAACCAGTTTCAGTTGCAATGTCATACAGTATCCAGTACTCTTCTGCCCCCAACTCTGTCAGTTCTTCACTTCGTCCTAATCTTAATCCCTACCTCACATCATTCACTGGTGATCATTCATTGGTTTTCATGAAAATGAAAAAGAGCAAACTTGCAAATAAAGTTGAAGTTCTATTCTGGATGACAATTTTGAATACACAATTAACATTCTAGTCCAGAAAAGAAATGTCTCTAAGAGGTGACATAAGATCTAAGTAGCCTAATTACCCAATGTTATTGTTGGCGTGGCTTTCTCTTCAATGAAATCATGTTTTTTAGTTCAATGGTTTTTGTACCTAAGTTTGTTATTTCTACTGTTGTTTCTTGGTCTTTTGTTTTTTGTCTCCTGACTTAAGACACTAATAATATGCCATCCTATATAATAAAAGGCTAATATGTAAATCAACCGAACAGAAGAATGGAGCCTTTCCCACCTCCTTAGCAATTGGACATCCCCTGAGGGCTCCTGGACTGTTAGAGGATGCAGGCTGGGCTGAGGGACCCTCCCCCACCACTGCATGAATGTCATGCACCGGGCCTCTAGTCATGTAATAAAGTAACATTTGAGGGTGACTTCAGGAATGGGGGCAGAGAGTGATGGAATAGGAGCAGGGCATTGTAAGCAGAGACAATTGGGGGGTGGGGAGAACAGAGGCAAGCAAACAGGGCAGTATTTAGAGGGAATGGGGAATAGTCTAATATAAATTTGAAAAGAAAGGGGGAGTTGCAACAACAAAAAAGTAAAATTGAGGCCAGAGTACAAACAACATTTAATGTCTACTCAGGTATCTGAAGATAATTTAGCAAAAGAATGTAATATCACCAAAGGCTTTGTGTGTGTGTGTGTGTGTGTGTGTGTGTGTGTGTGTGTGTGTGTTTTAGGGTGTTAAGTGAGGGGACTATGGCCTAGACCAGCCGTGGGCAAACTATGGCCCGCGGGCCGAATCCGGCCCGTTTGAAATGAATAAAACTAAAAAAAAAAAAAAGACCATACCCTTTTATGTAATGATGTTTACTTTGAATTTATATTAGTTCACACAAACGCTCCATCCATGCTTTTGTTCCGGCCCTCCGGTCCAGTTTAAGAACCCATTGTGGCCCTCAAGTCAAAAAGTTTGCCCACCCCTGGCCTAGACTATGTGTTGGGGAGACTATCTGGCAGCCTTGTCAAAGATGGATTTGAGGCTGAGAAACCAAATAGGGGAAACTCATTTAGGAAGTTTAATAGTCCAGGTGAGAAGCACAGCCACTTTGAACTCCATACTGTAGGTGGAGGACTTGGGAAAAACAGAATAGAACAACTGTGAGTGAAGCCAAATAACTGACCACCAAGCTTGATGTATTCACAGAAAACAATAGAAATAACTTTTTAAAAGCTTTAAAATATAGCTTCTTCAAAGCAAATCTGAAACTAAGAGTAATAATGACTGGCACTGATTTTTAAAATATGGTTCTGGTTTAATATTTTCTGGGCTAAGGATCAAATTTTAGGTATTGCTAGCTCCCTGGCAACTTTATACATTAGTGAAAATATTTATAATTGATGGCAATGGACTACTTTGTATACTTACTGGGGCCAATCCCACACCAGAAATACGTACAGTGAGGGCATTATAAAGAGTGGGGGAAATTTAACTGTTTCTGATCTTCTGGTTGAAAACTAAGGGTGGATGCCGAAGCCGGTTTGGCTCAGTGGATAGAGCGTCGGCCTGCGGACTGGGGGGTCCCGGGTTCGATTCCGGTCAAGGGCATGTACCTGGGTTGCGGGCACATCCCCAGTGGGGGATGTGCAGGAGGCAGCCGATCGATGTTTCTCTCTCATCGATGTTTCTAACTCTCTATCTCTCCTCCCTTCCTCTCTGTAAAAAATCAATAAAATATATTTAAAAAAAAAAAAAAAGAAAACTAAGGGTGGGACAAAAGAAGGTTTACACTTGTGAGTACACTAAACACAGAGTTTATTCTTGTATTATTATTTATTTATTATTGTATTTTCCATCGGAATAACTGTAAACCCACTTTTGCTTCACCCCATAATGTGAACAACATTTAACTTTCTAGTAGCCACATTTAAAAAAGAAAAAAAAAAGCAAAACAAAAAACCCCAACAAAACCAGGGAGACTAATTTTAATAATACATTTTATTTAACCCAATATTTTAAAAAATATTATTAATCATGTGATCAACATAAAATTACTGATATACTTTACATTTTTTAATGTGCTCAGTCTTTGAAATGAGGTATGCATTTTGCACTTATTGCTCACCTCAATTGCATTGGCAATCTTTCAAGTGCTCAATAGCCACACAGGTGGCTGGTGGCTGTGGCTGCCACATTGGCCAGTGCAGGTCTCCTGGATCCTTTGCTCTTTTTATGGATCCTTTATGAAGCCAGCTGTAGGAGAGCTTCATCATCACCTTCACTGCACAGCCACAGTTAGCTCATTACGACAGTAAAGCATAATTTGTTTCATCGCATTCTCAGAAGGTGACCATCTAAATTTCCAAGTGTGGAATCCCTACAATCCAGTGGCCTCCTGCAATCTTTTGAGATACACAAGATATCTCATCTAGGCTGAGTCAAAGATTGGGGGGTGAGGGGCGGGGTGGGGAAGCAATGACCAAGAGAACTTTAGAAATAATCCAACTCTTGGCTTGGTGATGGTCACTGGGCTAAACGGTATGTGTCCTACTTTGGATTCCCGAGTAGCAGACCCTGAGACAAGGATTTATGAGGAATTGGTTTATTACAAAGTGTTCCCTGCAACATTATGGGAACATGAGCAGAGCTGGGATGGGAAGAAGGCAGAATGGTGAGATACCAAGCAAATTCAGGCAGATGGTAAGTTTGGCCTAATTCTTTCCTGGGTAGACCACACCTCAAAGGTGAGTTTTCTGATCAGGGGCTAGGGACCTGGAGTATGGTGAAGCCTGTGCCTGTTATTCTTGGTTAAGGCTGCTGGAGGGGATGGAAATCCCCAGGTACTCCCCGATTTCCTTGAAAGCAGGCAAAAACGGGGTTCCAGCATCCAGAGGGAACTGCCAACAGAGACACGGGTGCTAGTTGTTGGGAGTGAAAGTCTACCGAGGTGTAACGTGTGAGAATGGCAAAGGAATCAGAGGGGATATGCACAGAGCACTGCTTATTTCTAGACTTTTGAGTGCCAGCAGTAGCCAAAACCTTGGGAAAATTGGATTACATGCATACGTTCCAGGGCAGCGCTTTCCAAACTTCCATGTGCAAACAAATCACTGGGGTCTTGTTGAAATATAAATGCTGATTCAGGACATCTGGGGAGGGTATAGAGCCATGGTCTGCAAACTGCGGCTCAAGAGCCACATGCGGCTTTTTGGCCCGTTGAGTGTGGCACTTCCGAAGCCTTAGAAGTACCCTAATTAGGTTAATAACAATGTACCTACCTATACAGTTTAAGTTTAAAAAATTTGGCTCTCAAAAGAAATTTCAATCGTTGTACTGTTGATATTTGGCTCTGTTGGCTAATGAGTTTGCCGCCCACTGGTATAGAGGATCTGTATTTCCTACAAGCTTCCAAGTGAGGTCTATGCTATAGCATATCACGGAGAAGCAAAATTCTAGAGTCGACTTGCAGCACTGACCGACTGACTGTTAGAAATGTAGGACTTTAGGCTCCACACCAGACCTTCTGACTCAGATTTGCTTTTTTTTCTTTTTCATAAAATCCTTATATTTTTATGCGTATTAAAGTTTGAGCATACTGCTGGGCCAGGGACAACATTTTGAATAACAATGTGTCCCAGGACCTGGTCTAGGAAGCATTGCTCTAAGCTTTGTCTACTCATTTTGCAGGCAAATAAAGAAATGACTTTGGTTATTAGTTTTAGAATAACCCAAAGCCCTCAGGGCTGCATTAAGCACAACGTGGCTAAGGAGATGCAGCCAGAGCAGCTTAAAGGAGCCTCTGTTCATCTTGAAATGATGACATGCTTTCCTGCAGTGTAGACAGATTTGACCCTGGCAGGACCCCCATCAGTCCAGTGCTGGGCCCTGGTTAGTTTGGCAGCTTCTTATTTAATCAGGAGGACTTGTTTTCTACCTGCAGAGACTTAGTTTTGATGATTTGACACCAAACTTGGTTCAGCCCCTGCTATTTAAACCCTTGAAGTGCCTTAAGTGATATTTTCTGCCTTATGGTCCATCTCTTCTCATAAAACGGATAGCAGAGACCCAAACTAGAGAAAACTAAGAATGAACTTGCATGGAGTTTCACCTGGAGTTGAAATGGGCATGTTTGTATATTACATGTGAGATTATTTCTGAAATTCCTGCGCCCCTCAACCCCCCCGCCCCCGTGCTGGTGCCATCAATGAGCTGTCAGTCTCTTCACCTTAAGAGAGATCAGGTTTTCCTACTATGTCACAAAGTTAATGAACATTTATTTCTAAAGCTATTTAAATTCCGTCATACTTGGCACGGGAAATATGTGTTTGCTTAATACTACTAACAATTATTTCACAATTCTCTATTACCCTCCTAGGTATTGTTGGAGAATTTGCTCTGCACTGAGCTAAGTTCTTTGCATCCAAGATCATAATTAATTCTTACAACAATTCTCTAGGAGGTAGGTACTGTTCTTAGCCTCATTTTACCGATGAGGATTCAGTTTCATAGCACTTCTAAAACATATGTCCTCAGAGCTAATAAAAGTCATGGTTTGGGATTAGATCACTTGTTTCATGGGCTCCAAAATTTATGCTCTTAGATACTGTGCTCTCAGTCATTTTGTCCTGGAGAATTTTAGGGTTGCTGATACATATAATTCAATAAGATAAAAAGATAAGTAAATCCACTTAATTGTTTTCTAAACGCTAAAACACTGATTTAGCATTTACTATGGGCTAGGCACTGCTCTAAGCATTTTTAAAATAATGAACTCATTTAATCCTCACAAGCACCCTCTGAGATATAGTCTATTATTACCACCCCGTTTTACAAATGGTAGAGGAGAAATGTCAGGGGAGATGATAAGATGGACAGAGGGGGTCTTGTAAAGAGAGATTTAAATGCAGGTTTTGTAAAGACGGATTCAATTATAACACATTTCACATTTCCCCCAGATCCAAATACTTATCATGCAGCAGTTCAACACTATTCCTAGTTCTGAGAACAGACCTTTCTCCATTGGCAATTCACACCTCTTAACTTTGTCCTAACTTATGACTGTAAATGGTACACAAACGAAGACAGGGTCTTCTGGAAGAAATACCATTCTTGCAGACCTTTTCCGTTTCCCATTGTGCTGGTTCATGTTATCTTTAATATTTTAATATGATGACTTTATCCTTCCCTTTTTTCAGTGTTACATACATCTGGTATGCATAAAAATACAGAGAGTAGTGTAACAAACAGACCTAAGTTTAACAAATGTCAATGTTTTGCCATATTTGTTTTCATACTTTAAAAAAATATATGTACAAGAGATACTGTGGTGCAGATTAATTCTATGCTGTGGTTCTCTCTGACTCCATTCTTCTCCCTCTCCCCAGAAGCAAGCTCTATTTTGAAAGGTAGATATCAATATCATCTATTTTCATATAGAATTATGAGGAGAAGGGTATATAGATCAGGGTTCAGCAAACTAAGGGCTAAGGGCTAAATCCAGTCTGCTGCCTGTTTTCATGAATAAAGTTTTATTGGGACACCAACATGCTCATTCATGTATGTGCTGTCTATGGCTGCTTTCATGCTACAATGGCAGAGTTGAGTAGCAGCAACAGAGACTCCAGAAATGCCAAATATTTACTATCTGGACTTTTACAGAAAAAAGTTTGCCACTCATTGGTATGGGAACCTGTATGTTTAAAATACTACATAAATTATACCATATTGTATGTACTAGTATCCTTTGGCTAATGGATACTTGCAACCAACATGATGTCTTTAAACTGCATCCTTGCTTCTGCAGTTGGATCTATTTAATTAATTTTAATTACTACACTATCCCACTGTAGGGATGTATAATTTATTACTCTATATTTTTATTGATTAACATTTTTTGTCTTTTCCTTCAGAAATGTTTCTTTGCACAAACATACTTCCTGTAGCCTTGGCCACATCTAAGAGATTCTCTAGGATGAATATCCTGATGAATTCTTAGAATTCATGCAACTTTCTAGTATCAGATGCTGCTACTTGCTCACCAAAGTAGACAGGGCACTGTGCTTTCTTACTATTGGCAGTGAGCTTTTATTTTCCCATGCTCTCCAAAACTTGCTATTATCTGATTTCCAGAAAATTTTTGCGAGGTCTCAATTGGCATCTCTAGTTTACCAGCGTGGTTGAGCATCATTTTATATATGTTGGGGCTGTTCCACTTTTGTAAATTTTCTGTTCACATTCTTTAAAAAATATGTGTATTTTTATTGATTTCAGAAAGGAAGGGAGGGGGGAGAGAGAGAGAGATAGAGAGAGACATCAATGATGTGAATCATTGATCGGCTGCCTCCTGCATGCCCCCTACTGGGGATGGAGCCCACAACCCGGGCATGTGCCCTGACCAGGAATGGAACTATGACCTCCTGATTCATAAGTCGACGCTCAACCCCTGAGCCACACTAACTGGACTTTGTTTACATTCTTGACTCTTTTTTATTTTAGGGTATTGTGCTCATTGTCTTTAAAAGGGGAGGGTTTTTGTTTGTTTGTTTGAAGTTTGAGCTCAAACACAGGTCAGTGGTCAGTATCAGTCCTACTGATAGGAAAGTGCCACACCAAGGCTGTGCGTTGTAAAAGGCACCCATGGCATCGTGGCATCAAGGAGCCGGGGCCATGGCATGACTGACAGCAAGCATGTGGAGTTACAGAGAAAAGACAGAGTGTGACCTCTGCTCTCAAAAACATGCGTTCATTCAGAGGAGTCTTTGAGGAAACAAAACGCTCTAAAAGGAATACTGAATCTCTCTCTGTCTCCCCCTCTCTCTCTATACATGTGTAAATAGTTATAATTATACCATATCCTATCTAATAAAAGAGTAATATGCAAATTGACCATCACTCTAACACACAAGATGGCCGCCCCCATGTGGTCAAAGATGGCCACCCCCATGTGAACACAAGATGGTCTGCAGGGGAGGGCAGTTATGGGCAATCAGGCCTGCAGGGGAGGGCAGTTGGGGGCGACCAGGCTGACTGGGGAGGGAAGTTAGGGGCAATCTGGGGGGTAGGGGAGGGCAGTTAGTGGTGACCAGACCTGCAGGGGAGGGCAGTTGGTGGGGGAACCAGACCTGCAGGGGAGGGCAGTTGGGGGGCACCAGGCCTGCAGGGGAGGGCAGCTGGCAACCAGGCCTGCAGGGGAGATCCATTAGGGGTGACCAGGCCAGTAGAGGAGGGCAGTTGGGGGTGACTAGGTTGGCAGGGGATGGCAGTTAGGGGCAACTGGGCTGGCAAGGGAGGGAAGTTAGGGGTGACCAGGCCGGCAAGGGAGGGCAGTTAGGGGTGACCAGGCCAGCAGGGGAGTGCAGTTAGGGGCAATCGGGCCAGCAGGGGAGCAGTTAGGAGTCAATCAGGCTGGCAGGGGCGTGGTTAGGTGGTGATCAGGCTGGCAGGCAGGAGCTGTTAGGGGCAATCAGGCAGGCAGGCAGGTGAGTGGTTGGGAGCCAGCAGTCCTGGATTGTGAGAGGGATCCCAGATTGGAGAGGGTGCAGGCTGGGCTGAGGGACATCCCTCCCACCCCCCACCCCCCCACCCCCATGAATGAATTTTGTGCACCGGGCCTCTAGTAATTATATAAATAATGATGAGTCAATTGTTACCCAAATGAAGTAAAAAGAGTGGCAAATGATCATCTAAGAGCAGGTTATTTCCAAAGTGCCTTATTAGGAAACCTCAATTTATTGTGCTTAATTAATTTTTAACAGATTCCTGGAATAAATCAGAATTTAAAACATGTTATTTTAATATCTGAGACATATGTTGCTCCTAGCAATGAATCATTTTCTAATTTATTTCTTATTTATCTGTAAACCTCTATTGCTGTCTCCGGTAATGGTGTTGCTTCCATGACGTCTACTCATAAGTGGGTAGCCATTTGGGAATGGAGTAGGAAGAACACTGCGGCTCATCCCGAGTTGCAGTGCCCGGCTGAGCACATTCCTCTCACCTACTGCCAAGCATCAGAATTCATCTTGCCCAGCATTCATCTTCATCGCACAGTAAAGCATTTTTTCATGGTGAAAGAGAAAGATGTTCTGCTTTGGCTAAGTTTTCATGATGAGAGGTTATCAGCTACATCATTGTGAGTCTCAGGTGTATTTTGAGCATCAGCTGAGGAGACACCCTTCTCTCCCTCCAGCTAGTTTGCTGAGTAGCTGCTCATTTGTACATCTGAGAAACTGTAAATTCAGTGCCCACATATGAAACCCCAAAGGTTCATTTCTGTGGCTTTCATGTCAATCTGCTATATTCTTGAAATGGTTCTTTCCAAAAGCCTCGTGTCTCTTTTGTGAAAACACTTGCTATGATGTCTTCTGAGACTAGCAGTGTCAATGCTAATTATTACTTTGGCGGAATCTGCCACAGTGCTGTGTACTATAGAAAATAAGTGTATGTACGCAGGCTCTGCAATTATAATTATTACCATTGTTTGTTTGTTTTAAATGAATTCTATTTGAAGAGATCAGATGAAAAAAAGATTTTAAAAGAAAAAAACCCCAGTTCATTTCTTTAGTAAGATATATCTCAAGTGGCAAAAAAGGAGCAATCACAATTTCTTGGGAGTTAAATGGTGCTGCTTATTCATTAAATAAAATGTGCCTGAAAAATTAAAACTGTATTCCTTGAAAATTAATTAGTAAACTACATATAGGTACTTCTTCACTAACTTATAACCTAACATATGGAATTTTGCTAAAATATATTTTTTTCTCATTTGGAAATCCTTTTGTTTTAAATTACATTTAAGAATGCCTCCTATGATAACTTTAGACCTTTTTGCAATCTAGATTCTTCCCATTCAAATGAAGGGGCCCTTTGGCTCTTGGTAAGTGAATATCGATACTGTTAGTCCCTTCCTCTACTATGACAACTATTCCTTGCTTTGGCTCTGATTACCTCGATTTGGCAATGCTTGCTGCCTATGGAGGCTACAGAAGAGGGACTCTTAAAAACAATTTGTGCCCGGCCAGCATGGCTCATTGGTTGAGCATTGACCTATGAACCAGAGGTCATGGTTTCACATGCTAGGGTTGTGGGCTCCATCTCCAGTGTGGGGCTTGTAGGAGGCAGCCGATCAATCTCTCATCATTGATGCTTCTATCTCCCTCCCTCTCATTTCCTCTCTGAAATCAATAAAAAAATATTTTTAAAAAGCCACAATTCATGCTTGTCTTCTACTTTAAAATTAAAATACTGGTATCAGTTAATTTAATGCTTCTGACTGACCCTTCTATTCTTGATACTTTTTTCTAGTTTGTTTAAAAATATACTTTATTGGATGTCAGAATCCCACTCTGCCACTCCCTAGATGTGGGACTCACTGCTAAGTACTAGCTAATATCCATTTCTCCTCTCCTAACAGAAACCTGACATTATTCAGTCTAGTGATATATCTAAGTGAAAAATACATTTTCAACTTCCCAAGTAGCTGGGGTGGCAACATGACACCTGGTAAATTATATGTTAGCAGGAGTCTGCTGCAAGGCTCTGGGAAAATGTGGTTTCCTGATGCGGGTGCTCATTTCTTGTTGTTGTTGGGAACACAGATGGAATGAGGGGAGCTGCAGAGGCATCTTGATCTGAGAGCAAAAGGCCATGCCAATCACAGGGTCTGAACCTGTTATCCTTGAGCCACTAACTCAATGCCACCCACTCACCTTCAGGCTTCCTGCTGCATGAAGAAATAAATGCAAACAAATAGAAAATCCTCCATTTCTTGACTAGTCTAAGCCACTATTTGGTTTAATTTTCTCTTATGGAAGGCCAAATGTAACCCCTGCCTGGTAGAATCATCTTGGACAAGCTTTTCCTTTTTTTAAATAACCTGTCCAAAATTCATTTGTTTTATAAATTAAAGCTAATAACAGTATTTACTTCATAGAGCTGTTGTGAGAATTAAGGGAGGTAATTCATGTTAAATACTTTGACCAGTGGCAGCCACTATAAATTCTTGGTAAATGGTAGCCATCTAAAAATATATTATTTATCAAAGAAGTACATACATAGTTTTTAAAACATTGTCCCAAGGAATTATAACAAGAGTCCATGATTGCTTATGGCAGCTTAAACCTAGTTCTGCTTCTTAAAACATTTTTTAAAAATATATTTTTATTGATTTCTGAGAGGAAGGGAGAGGGAGAGAGACATAAAAATATCAATGATGAGAGAGAATCACTTGATCGGCTGCCTCCCGCACACTTCCTACTAGGGATGGAGCCTGCAATCCAGGCATGTGCCCTGACCTGGAATTGAACCATGACCTCCTGGTTCATAGGTCAGCGCTCAACCACTGAACTTCATTGGTGGGGCTAGTTTGCTTCTTGACAACTATGTTCAGCATTTCTATTCTTACATTTCTGGGAGTACTTCTATATTTCTCAAGAATATATTTGTACTGTTTTCTTCGTTTAACTATTGCTACCCAGCTCTGACTGATGAGGCTTTAAAACTTTTATCCCATCTCCTATCACCCTCCGTCCTTCCCCCTGATGGAACTGTATCACTCTCATTCTTTTCCTGGTCACTTCTACAACCTCAGGCAACACACTTAGACCATTTCTTCATCCACCAATAAAAGATAGTCTCCCTTGGCTTCTCTGTTTGTGAGAGGAGGCCATTTACCCACCGATCCTTTTACCTCCAACTCTTGTTACCTTAAATTTACTTCTTAAACTTTCAAAGTTGAAATGTTTTTATCTTGTCCAGTATCCACAGTTGACTTCAAATATTTGCATGAAATTGACTTTATAATTTTAAAACTGAGACAATAAAAATGCACTTGATTACAAAAGTGCAAATACAATTTCCTGCAGGGCTATGATGATCGTACTTGCTACAGTTTCAACACCATAAACCACATGGCTTTCAAAAGGGAACTATCCTAATCCCAAATAATATCAATCTTTTTTGGCTGCTCCCCTAGTTGTTGAAAATCCTGCATGCTCTAGTATGGCTTATATTTAGATAATGCATTTCCTATATATTTATCCCTCCTTCTTCTTTGGTTTTCTTTTTTTTTGGGGGTGGGGGGTGGCGGAGAAACAAGACCTTTTCTCATTTATCTAATCTCCTCTAGCTTCCTATTCACAATGCCTGAACCAATTGCACTTCTATACTTGCTATTTCAACTTTAAGACCTCGCTTTAGCTTTCACATATTTTCTTCTATTATGTCCTTCATATTTTCCTCTCATGTTTTATCCTTTTCATTGGCTACTGAACTCTATAGAGTGACTATGCATGTATCTCTTATCTTTTCTCTCTTATTGCCACTGTTTGCCCATTACTTTTTGGTTGTTTGCTGCCTTCGTTGTTGTTGTATGGTTCCACATTCTGGGAGACTGACTTCATACTCTCTTACAACAGTTCTGAAGAATTTGTATTTTCATTTTATTATCTTATTTTTTATTTCTGAGAAAACTTAATTATTGTTGTTACTTTTTTTTCATAGCATCCTGTCCTTATCTCCTAGATATAATATATTTGAAAATCTCTCTGAAGATACTTCTTTAAAAAAAAATGATTTGCTCCTTGAATTATCTCTTTATCTTATATTACCGTTTCACTGTTTGCTTATCTTGGCCTCCTTATCATTCAGTGCTGTAGTCTTTCTCAATAGCCTGTGGATATTGTGTTTTTAGTTGACATTTTAGACTGGGACAGTGAAGGGCTGACAGGGATCTCTGAGTCTATAAGTGGAATTTATTGGCTTGCTGACTTCTGTTTAGGGTAAGCATGTGGGTGCCAGCTGCTACGGTGTGATATTTTGCTAGAATGGGAAGAGCTTTACTCTGGGTCCTTAACTCCAGTGCTTGCTACCATAATTCTTTTCAAATCATTTGCTCAGTTCCGCAAATGGCAAACCCTCACCCTTTTGACATGAGAAGTTTGGTTATCAATTGCTCTACATGCAGAGCAGGGAGAGGGAGTAGAGTGTCTGACAGTTTTGTGCTTATCCCTTTAACTGACATAGACTTAACCTTTAGTACTTACTCCACAATCTGCTGGAGCCTCTGTCAGTTGCTTCTGAGCAGGCCAGTGATTTCCTTGGCTATAGCCCTATATATGGGTTGGACTGTGGTTTTCTTCACTTCATCAGGCATTCCCCTTGCTCCATTTCTTCTTCTGAAAACTTATTGAAATATGTCATCTCCTAGTGACCTGTCTTATTCTCTGCATCGTTGGGTATTTATGTTTTCTTTACCATCATTTTCATAGTGTCTCAAGAGAGATAAGAAGTCATACCTGTGTGCATTCTGCTATGTTGGTCAAATACTATTTTTAATTTTATATCCAAACCAAATTTCTGATTTCCCCTCCCTAACTAGCTCTCCATATAAAAAAATGCAATTCCAAAAAGCCCTGAGATCATCCTTAGCAGCCTCTTTCTATCATGGCATATATCTCACCTATAGCATTTTTTTTTGGCTTAAATTCAAAATATCTCCAGAATCAACCATTTCTCACTACCTCTACCCCAAGCATTTTCATCTGTGTATTTCTGTTTCTGCACCTCCTTTTATGGCTTTTAAAGTTGCAGCCAGGGTAATCCTACTACAATATCACACCAAATCAATCCCTTGCTCAAAATGATGCAATAGTTATGCATGTCAGTGGGAGGAAAGCCAAATTTTTATAGTGGTCATCTATCACTATTTGGGTGAGTCATCACTCCTCCTCCAACCTCTCTGACTCATGGCTCCCTTCCAGCCATACTGGACATGAGCTGGACGGCCTGGGATTTCATTATGCTGCTCAAAATGATGTGTAACTTACACAGAAATAAGTGTTTATTTATGTAATTTTCCATTTGGTACTTTGAAATGTGGTTGACTTCAGTTAACTGAAACTATGGAAAACAAAACCGTGGATAAGGGGGACTACTGTATACTATTTAGCAAAGAGAATAAACAAACTACACCAAAATGCAAAATACAGAAGAATTATATATAGTTGAGTAATAGATGTCAGACCAAAAAGAAAACATATTGTAGGATTCCTATTTACAGAAAACTTACAAGCAGGTAAAACTAACCGATAATTGTGGAGGCCAAGATAGGCATGTGATAGTAGGATAGACTCCTGGTGTGTTGGTGATGCTCTGTTTTTGACATGGGTGCTGTGTAAGCCCATATCAACTTGATGGATCTGTGCACTTTTCTGTGTATATTATATTTCAATCAAAAGTGTTAAAACATCCAGCTGAGTTCCTGCTAGTAGCATGGCGAACCTAGACAAATGAAGTTGTTTCTTTTTCTTTTCCAATGTATAAATGCTTAAGAGAATTTAGTGCGCGTAGAATTAAGGATTGGAAGCAATGGCATCTGTCAATCCTTTGGCAGAGAAGTGAACACAAAATTTCCCCTGCAGGCCTCTGCCATTAGGCATCTCAATCTTAGCCTACTGGATCCTCGCTGTTTCAATCGGCTGCATTTTAACACACCTGAGCAGCATCTGGGTTGAAATTTGCCAAACTGGGCAAGTGGTTCCGCAATGTTTCCACCCAGGGAGCTTGTTAGAGTGTTGAAGTATTTAGGACTGAATAGCAGAGCCGGAATGGCAAGTCCTGTCTCTAAAAGTGACAGGCCAGCTCAGCAATATAACGCATTGAACAAGGATCGAGGACAGGGCCTGAGGGGCTGGTTGAGGGGATGAATTTCCAGGGACCCAGCCATGGACCTCAATGCAGGGGAAGACATGCTGAAAATAATTTTAGTTTTCCAAAACTAAACAAGGAAGACTTCACTTCTGCTGCCTTTGAGACTGGTATTCCGTTTCGCTCACTATGAGACAAAGTTCATTCCTTGCTGAGATACTCCAGATGAAGTAGTTTCCCATCCGTTACTCAGGCTCCCTCAGACCTGAAGGTAAACTCTGGCATATGACAATCCTGTGAAGCCCTGCCCTGGCTCAGAGCAATCTGTTTTCCACCCCACACCATGCTGTTTAGGCTGCATGACTGCAGGGAGCAATGTACACAAGTAGGAGTCTCTTTCTATGTAGTCCCCAACCTCAAAGAAAAACGGAACAACTGGAAACAGAGGTTAGAATTGGCAGGAAAAAAAATAATTAATTTATCTTCAGACTCCTTGACAAATGGATACATTTGAATTGATCTGTTAAATCTGTTAACTTGCTCAAAATGGCATTTTTTTTTTTTTGGTTGATGTAAAGGCTCTGTCTTTTGTAGTCCATGTTAATCTTACCAGCAAGATAGATCTTTAAAGAAATTCACCAACTGGTGCTGAAAAAAGCTTGAGAATTCAGTCCTTACTCTCAGCTGCTTACTGACTCTGTCTCTCCTTTGTCACTGAGAAAATAGAGGCAACCAGAAAACTTGTACAATTCCCTCCACCGCATATACCACTCATGGGCATCTCTACTGATGTACTCTACTCTTTCTCCTCTTCTAGATGAAATGCCCTTGCTCCTGTCTGAGCTCAGACCATCTGTTTGTGAATTATGACAGAATCATAGTTTCATTAAGGACCATATAGTTAACATTGTAGGCTTTGTGTGTCATATGGTCTATGTAATAACTTCTCAACTATGTCTAGTGAAAGTAGCCATGGACAATATGTAAATAAATGAGTGTGGTGTGCCAATAAAACTTTATATATAAAAAGAAGTGGAGGGCCAGACCTGGCTCCTGGGATGTAGTTTACTGAGCCCTGAACCGGATTTTACTGCCCTCACCTACTCAAGGGCATGTTCCAGCAATTCTCATGCTCTCTTACATCAGCACAGTTTTCCTTCTATAAGATCATTCCAACCAGCATACATGTCTATCATTGTTGCTTCTTTCTTAACCTCACACACTTCCCCCTTCCAGCAGTCTTTTCATTGCTCTAGTTCCCTTTCATAAAAAATTCTCAAAAGAGCAATCACCTTTGGCTTCTTATTTTGTTTCTGCCAACATTTTCCAGAGCCTACTCCAATAGGCTTTTGGCCCCAGCACTCCAGTGAAGTTGCTCTAATCAAAGTACCAGTGATCTCTATAGCATTCAATCCAGTGCTTAGTTCCTGGTCTTCGTCTTACACGTCTATGGCAGTATTTAACCCAGTTGATCACTTTCTTCTCTCTGACTCAGAGGGCAGATGTGAAAAACCACCTTTTCCCAGGTCTATTAAAGAGGTGCGCCAAGGGAGCAGGGGAAGCTGATCCTTAGGGTTCAGAGGGGCTGGAAAATCATGCTGTGTAACCAGAGGTAGGACTGTTGTTTAATTGCAAGATATAAGATGTTTTTAGTCCTGCTACCAAGAGAAAAATTAAAAGACACAGTTTTTCTCCCCAAGTCCGTATTTTAAAGGAGTCACTTGCCTTAAAGAATAAATAAAACTTCAATTTCAAGTGATTTAGGTAAGAAAGAAAGCATTCAAACCTGAAATAATATTTTTAGGAATAATATTTTTAAGTCCTGGTTCTGATTTAAAAAATTTGATTGACCCAAGATTTCTCATAAATCTCTGAAATTGTTTTAATTGAGCAATTTCTTTCAGCTTTTTACCTTCTCAGAGCATCCCATGAAGAAGTAATTTCCTTCTCCCCCTCTTTCTCTCGTTCCATTCCTGCGTTATTCTCTCACACGGATCTCCATCTGACCCACGTTCCATTTACTTCTGTGTGCTTATCCGTGCATTTCCTCCAGAATGCTGGCTTTCGGTATTTTAAAATGGTGTATCCCTAACTCTGGAATTGTGGCTGGCACAGGGAAGGCATATAATAAATGTGTGTTGAATGAACTAATGAGCCAGACTCCCTTTCTAAACAATTTCTTCTGGAGAAATTTGACTTTCAGAAAAGATCAGGTTACTCTTGGGAGTTCTACATAATGAGAGAAGCTGTCTCCTTGTTTACCGGTAGCTGACACTACACAAGGCATCATGTACACTGGCCCTGGGGATTAAAGGTGTGATGTTATGAGACAATACTGAGAATTAAAAGGATGGGGAATACGTTTTCAGAATAAAATGATGTTTGAATATTTTAACCTTCTGCCTGAGCAATTTTAGTGGGGGAAAATACCCTATAGAATACCACAGCCAGGGAAGGCAAAACATACTCTGTAGCTTAATTAATGGAGTGTGGTTTTACCTATATTTTCTTTTGCAAATGTATTGTATCAAATGCCTTATGAAAAATATCCATAATCCTAAGTAGCTGCCACTACTTTAAAGTGTTTGATTATACTTCTACTGGGCAGCTGAATTATTTTTAGATGGAATTTTAACCCCTTAAATATGACAGAAACTCAAAGTCTTTCATAGGCACCGGTACAGTATCATAAGAATTCGGATCAAGGTGACAGCTTCAAAGTTTCTATGCATCATACCTTGGCTACTTCTTCTTGGAAAGCCACGAGGTTCAAATAGGAGATGTTCACTAAGTCAGGCCCATACACCACTGTTATCATGCGATGTTCCAGGCGTCCGATGTTCCCCACATCCAAAAGTTCCCGTAATTTGGGGTCCTGGATAATAAATGTTGAAAAAAGTTAGTTTATAACTGGAGGTTCCAACATGGTAGCATAGTTTCCAAAAAATTTGAGCTAGAATGCCTTCAAAGCAAAGTTGACTTTTGTTCTTATTACAAAAATGGGATGAGTAGAAGTCCCTCCACTCCCAGTAGAGCCCAGAGAAGTGAACTAACATGTCCAAAGGTTGTGGAGAAAGAATTTCTGGCCCAAGGCCTATTGCCCTTAGTGAATTATGCTAAATGGAAAACAGATGCTATATGATAGCACTTATATGTGGATGCTTAAAAAGCCTAACTCACAGAAACAGAGCACACTGGCATTTGGACGTAGGAAACTCTATAGCAGTGGTTCTCAACCTCTGGAGGATGAGGCCCAGAAATCAGGATTTTAAAAAGATTCCCAGGTGATTCTAATGTGCAGTCAAGGTTGAGAACCACTGTTCTATAGTCTTTTCAGAGCACGTTGCATTCTTTAGAACATCCTAAATGAGGGTTCCTTAAAGATATAGTCCTGTTGGGAGAAGGAATTTTCCAAACCTTCTGAATTCAAAATAAGACCTGATTCAGTGAGCTTTGCTGAATTTATTTTCCTTTCATAGGGCAGGCCTTAAAGGAAATGAGAGGTCCAGGAAGAAAATTAGCATCCAATCAATCACTTGGCAAATTGGCAGCCAGCTTCTGAGGAAAGAATTAACTTGAATTCTCATTTATTTAGTCAAATGCTAGGCCAACAGGACTGGATTACTTAGGCTGGTTATTCTGATCTGCCTTCTGAGGTTTTTACATGCAGCACCCATACAAAGAAAAGGCGAACTTAAAAAAAAAGAGAAAGAAAACAAAATCTTTCCAGCTGTGCTATTTGGTGCCTTTACTTCTCTCTTTAGTTAATAAAACTTTCTTCTTGACTTGGCTGTCTGAAGAGGAACATTTTCAGGTAAGTTACAAGAGAGAAAAATCCCATTTCACAGCTGTTTCCAATTATAACTGAAACTTCAACTTGACTAACCAGTTGAAACTTTATCAAGTATATCAGGCCACCTAGAAAGATCAAATGCTATCACACACATACAAAAACCCCATCAATTTGCATGACCTAGGAAAGGAGAGGAATACAGTGAAAAACTTATCAGATAAATAAACAATAATAGCAATGAGGGGACATTTTTAGCATTCTAGCATTAATGAAAGATTAGAAAAGAATGCTCAAGAAGAAGGGATGTTTTGAAGGCTAATTAAAGAATCACACACACACACACACACACACACACACACAAAAGCTCTGGCCAGTTTGACTCAGTGGTTACAGCATCAGCCCAGGGACCACGGGGATGAGGGTTCGATTCCTGGTCAAGGGAAGGTGCCTCGGTTGCAGGTTCCCCAGCCCTAGTAAGGCATGTGGGAGGCAACCAATCAATGTTTCTCTCTATCTCTACCATTCCTCCTTCCATTCCACTCTCTCTAGAAATTAATGGAAAAAATATCCTCGGGTGAGAATTAAAAAAATAAAAAAGAATGACATTAGCTGCTCTGTGAAATGACTAATTGCATCACAGTATTTGAACACCATTGAGGCAGGTAAGAAGAGAAAATATAGTTGACCAGTACTTAAAAAAAATTTTTTTTTTGTATACTTGTAAGAGAAAAAGAATCCTCAGAAACCACCTAAAACTTGTAATTATAAATCACAACCTTTAAATAATTGATTACAGAATCCATCAGTATCTTCACTTCTATAACATTTAATGGGAACATTTTGGTGAATGAATGGACTTTAAACTTTGGAGAGCCACATGACTCCCTAGTTTTTTCCTTTCCCAAGCATTTTCTGTCCAGTCTATGCAACTTTACTACCTAATTCTCATGTCCATTCAAAACACTCTTACCCACCTATTAAGTAGTTAATTGATTAAAGAGTGCCACCTTTCAGAACTGCAGGGACTAGGTGTGGGTGTCAGGGAGTTCACTTGAGTTGTCCTTGAGCTATAGGAACTCAAGGCAAGTACAGAAACCCAGAGAAGGTGACCAGAATAAAAAATAATTCTGAAAAAGGGCTTCTGGAATTCTTATGTCCAGAACAATATTGTTAGGTACAGTTACCAGGGATTTATAAGAAAGGTGACCAATACTTTATGTCATTTCTAGAAAAATTTCCCACTAATGGTTGTTTATATATATTTTTAAAAACTATTGGCTTTATGTAATGAAAAAATTTTAATGAAGTGTTGAAAAGTGATGTCTGGAATTGGTAAAATAAAGCAAGCTACCAAATTGATTATGATGATGATTGAATCTGAGAAATAGGTATTTGAGGATTCAATATGTAAGTCTCTCTGAATCTGAGATGGTTAATATTTATACAACAGATAATAAAACATTATTGAGTATGAAATGAAGAAACACTTAGATTTGAACAATTTTTTTTAAATTATGTATTTCTGGAAGTAAACAGAGAAATCCTTTAAAGTATACCATAGCAAGTTCCTTACTAATGTACTTCTTTGGTGATGGATCATACTAACTTTTAAACTATATTGTTTTTCTCTTCCACCACTAATCATTTTATTTTTCCTTAAAATTACACATTTTCTTCATTTATTTCTTTTTTAACAACACCTGATTTGGCAATATTAGAATTCTTTCCCTTTAGAAATGACTTCACTTTTCTTTTTACCTGTACTTCTCAGTTCTTTCATTTTGAACACAGCAACCCAAGCTGACACGATGGCTTCAAACCCTATTCCTCATTATTGAGCATATTGATAGAGGAGCGGGTCTACTGGAAAAGATACTTCTTCTTTCAAGTTACAGAAGTTGCACTCAATTGTTTTCAGCAGGGGGACCCTCAGAGAGGAGGCAGGAGGGGATTATCTAGGAGGATTAACAGCAAAGGCACCACGTTTTGGGAGGACCTTATGGGGGAAGAAACTTAATGGAAAGAGATTCCAAAGAAATGGTTGTTCTGAGGGTACATCACTCTCAGGTGGGGATATGAGTGAGTGCACTTAAAAATCAAACAAACAAAATTTAAAAAGTAACAACAAAAACCTACAGACAATTTGGATGAAAACCACCTCCTCCCCAAACCTGTTCTTTTAAGGGATTTTATATCTGAGCATTTCTTATTGATGGAACCTCCTGATCAGTTTTCAGAGGGTTTACTTACGCAGGTTACTACTAGACTTAAGTACATTTCTTGGTTCCTGAAATTTATATAAATTCCTGGATATTTTAATAAAGAAAACAAACTATTTGCATAACTCTGTTCAACTTCTCTGTTGGAAAACACTAAACAATATAGCTCAGAAAAATGAGGAGAACTTGACATTGCAATTTTCACTAAGCTGTCATGCAAAACTTGCTTTCCCTGTAGACTACCCTGAATATGTCCCCACTGCTGGAATTTATCAGACCAGCGAGGAACCCTGGCAGCTCTAGTTTAACAGCACTTTTAAAAGTTAAGTCCTAGATCAGTGGTTCTCAACCTTCCTAATGCCTTCAATACAGTTCCTCATGTGTGGTGACCCCCAACCATAAAATTATTTTCGTTGCTACTTCGTAACTGTAATGTTGCTACTGTTATAAATCATAATGTAAATATCTGATATGCAGGATGTATTTTCATTGTTACAAATTGAACATAATTAAAGCATAGTGATTAATCACAAAAACAATATGTAATTATATGTGTGTTTTCCGATGGTCTTAGGCGACCCCTGTGAAAGGGTCGTTCGACCCCCAAAGGGGTCTCAACCCACCAGTTGAGAAACGCTGTCCTAGATAATCTCTACTCCCACAAGAGTTACAAAATAGAGACTCTGACTAATAAATAAGCTCACTTTCTCTCAAGCACCAGGATTTGTGATTAAGTTACTTCATGTCTGTTGCAAAGAAAGTCAAGGTGCTCAAGTTAATGATTCCCAGGTGGAGGTAATAGGCCACTGAAGAAAACAGACTCTGCCACACAAAGACACAAGGACTCCACTACAGCCTGTGTGGCTGTAATTATAATATGACATTCAAAATAGTATAGACTCATGGATGGAATGAACACAAGCTAAAGGATAAGTTTTAAGAGTTAAAGGCCAGTGTCAACCTTCATTCCTTAATATGACTTTTGTTGTTATTGTTGTTAATCCTCACCTGAGGATTTTTCCATTGATTTTATTTATTTATTTTATTTTTAAAATTAATTAATTAATTAATTAATTTTTCTTTATTGATTAAGGTATTACATATGTGTCCTTATCCCCCCATTGCCTCTCACCTCCCTGGTGTCTGTGTCCATTGGTTAGGCTTATATGCATGCATTCAAGTCCTTTTTAGAGAGAGTAGAAGGGAGTGGGGGAGACAGAGAAACCAGCTAGGGCTCCTTAATATATCAGATATCCAAAAAATAAAAGATCTTTTTAAAACTTCTAGGTTTCATTTTTTGATGCAGAAAATATGCCTTACTTATCTTTCACCCCCATGAAATAGATCTTTACTGGATTTAGGTTTATTGAACAACTTGTATGTTGGGTTAATTTTATTCCCAGCACTCAATGCAATCTTCTCAATCCAAGTTAGTTATATGGATATTACTTTAATCTATCATGCATAAAGGATCAGGTATATGAAAGTCTCCCATAGTCACTACAACAGTCAGAAATAAAAGCAATGGTTCCTTGTTATACTTAAGTGACGTTCATATGCTCCAGCTTTGCAGGGATAAAGCTGCCTCTTTGAAAGCTGAGCAGACTTTTTTTTATAGTTTTATTCAAATTTCATTGTAAAGGAAAGATAAAAACTTATGTCCAGGAAGATTCTCCATTGAGACCCTGAATTAAAAACTGCCTCTCAAAAAATAAAAATAAAATACAGATTAGCAAATTCCCTTGGAATCAACACTTAAAAGTTTCTCTTTTTTATGATTGTGATGAGGAATACCATTTTCTCCTCCAGTATATAGCAGTAGCTTAGGCATCTCACACAGCTAGCAAGATTTTAAAAGATAAAACTCTTCATTTGCACCAAATATGACACCAAAATATGGTGCCATGAGCATTCTCCTACAAAGGAGAAGACTTGGAGGATGCTGTTTAGGCTTTTATTTTATTTTATTTTTTCTGTAAATGACAGATGTGGTGGGAGGCTTGAATGTTCTTCAGCTATTTCTTTTGATGGAGGGAGTGAATGAAGAACAGTCTGACTATGGCAAACATATGCAACTATGGGAAAATACTAGGAAAATAAGAGCTGGTAGAGTATTTTCCTTCATATCTCACAATGGTATTATCAGAACACGATCTTTCATATTTGTTTCAGATGAAGTAGTAATTAATTTGTATATTCAGTCTCCATTCCACAGGGAGCCTCAGTGTACAAGTAAAGAAACTGGTGGAGACGAAAAATTAACTATTCAATCTAACAGTAGCATGCATGAATTGATTGAGCTAAAAGGGGGAAACATTTACAAGTATAACAAATGTAAAGGCAAACTAATAATTTTGTTATGACTGGTGTTGGCCACAGAAAAGGGATAAATAAAATTCAAGGAGTGTCTCTAGCTTTCTAGTTGTGAATTAAAAATTTAAGTACTCAAGGTTTTCCTCCCTCCAGGAATGAGGTCAAGGTGTAGTTTAATGTAGTTCCAAAAGCTAGAAAAGAAGGGAATAGACAGGTAAGGGTGCTGGAGGAGTTCAGGCAGGGTGATACTCAGAAAACGACAGCAACAAAAAAACAAAACACAGAAAAACGGAATTGGAATTTAATGCTCAGACTTCTGGGAACAACTAAGTGACTCCCAGGATGCAGAGATGTCCCAGGAAAAGACATTTTCAAGCTGGACAACTGCTGTCCATTTCAAGAAGTTGCATTATTTAAGCAAGATCTCTGGGCTGCAGTACATGTGCTTGGCGTATAGAATGCTTGTCTTGAGGCTCCAGAGGCTGAGATCTGGGGACTGGAAGGTTATTTCAGAGGCGATCACAGGATGCACAAGGAGGGAGTGGGAAAGTGAGACAAGGAGGAAAGAAAGCCGATGAGTAGCGTGTTAGTGAGCGGTTTGCCACTTTGGGGAACTTAGGCTCAATCCAATCAGAGCCACTCCAGGACAGTATGAAAAACACACCCCAGAATGTCCCCACGGAGCCTGGAAGCTAGAATATTGATCTGTTTACTCCGATCTGTCATTGGTGAAGAGTCTCCTGGGACGCCAATGCCCTTGCATATCCAAGACCAGATCATATTCTCAGGACATAGGAACTCCGCACGGGCAACCTCTGGGGGACAGGCAGGGGACGGCGTGCTCTGAAAATGTCTGCTAAGGAGCTGAGGGCGTGACATTTCCCCGATGTTGATTAACCTCCGTGTATTTTATAGGACCCACATTTGAAGAAATTTAGATTCTGAATGGGTCAGTTCTTTATAAAAATAGTAACTATAACTATAATAAGTTCTAATCAGTAAACACGCGTCAAGCACCATCCTAGCTGTTCCTTATTTTTCTCCATTTAATTTGCATAGTAACACTGAGAAGTAGCTATGTTTTTTCTATCCAATTTGCAAATGAGAACTCTGAGGTTTCAGGAGATAATTAGCCCAGTTTTATCAAAAGGGGGAAAAAGGGACAATTGACTCCAAATACATCTGACTGTAAAGTCTAAGCCCTCTCCATATCCCAACTGTGTTACACAGCATATCCAATTTGACTGAGTTTCTATAAAAATAGTGCGAGTGGTTCAGCTGGTGGCATAAACTGAAATAAATCAGCATCTATCTACTAAGTCATCTCAGATTTTAGACACTTCATTAAAATATAAACTAACCCAAATGTGAAATTAAGATAGGAAGGAAATATGGCCTAATGGCACCACTCACTTGCCTTCCCAGAAAAGAATGGAAACTAAACCATCAAGTTTAACCATCATTTGTACAATCATTCTTACTGAAAGTAAAAGTGCATGAAGTGTATAAGTTAAAAAACAAGTCATTGGAAAACTAATTAGCTTCCTCATCATCATCTAGTATTTGTCAAACTTAAAAATTCTTAAATATAGATAGCTTGTCACTCATGTATCAAACACTACGAAGCCCTCCATCCCCATCCCTCCACCCCCGCCTTCTTTGACATATAACTACCTAAAAACCAGCAACATTCACACGCTCAGCCATTACCCTTCCATGCATGAGAGTCCACAGGCCGCAGGGGTAGTGGTGGGCACACGGAAGGCAATTAGAAGTCATAGGTCCCTTCCTGTTTAAAATCCCACAGAGAGAGTGCAAGGTATTCTATGCCCCTTTAACTTTCAGGGGTGGGGGCAGTGCTTCTAGGTAAGTTTCAATATTGCTGTGGCCAAGATTTAGAAGAATAATGAGGCCAGTTTGTTACATTGACTAAGTTCTCCCTGGACAGTGAGTCCTTTATGGATGAGTGTTGTGTTTTGTTTTTTCCTATTTTGTTGTGGTGCCTGCCTCCTTACATGGAATTTGGATACATTCAGATGGCACCAAAGGAGATTCTGGTACCTTAGAACCTACGTTAAAACCAAGCATATCTTTTTTTTCCTTTAAAAAAATTTCAACTACACTTGATATTCAATATTGTTTTATATTAGTTTCAGGTGTACAGCATAGTGATTAGACATTTATATAATTTACAAAATGATCCCTCCGATAATTCTAGTACCCACATGGCACCACAAATAGTTATTATATTATTGACTACATTCCCTATGCTGAACTTCAGATCCCTGTGACTATTCTATAACTACCAATTTGTACTTCTTAATATCTTCATTTTTTTTCACCCAGCCCCATAGCCCCTCTCCCCAAAAAGAAGGCCCAACAATTCCTTAATAATGACAAACACAAACAATGCTCCCTTTGCAGTTTCTGGAAAATCCATGCATCTGCACTAAGGGTTTTGGCACTGGGAGATAGACAGTAGAAATTGTGTCCTTCCGTCTGACTTTTATTTTTTTTTTTTTACTTCAGAGAGAGGAAGAGAGAGGGAGAGAGGTATAGAAACATCAATGAAAAGAATCATTGATCAGCTGTCTCTTACACACCACCTAGTGGGGACTGAGCCCATAACCCAGGCATGTGCCCTGACCTGGAAGTGAACCTTGACCTCCTGTGGTTCATAGGTAGATGCTCAACCACTGAGTCACACAGACCAGGCCCATCTGACTTTTGAGTTTGGGCTCTGCCAGCTAAAAGCAATGTGACATCATTAAGTTTTCTTGACCCTTCTAGTATTTTCATCTGTTGGATGACGATAATAGTACAATCCTCTTTAAAAATGTTGTTATAGGAATAAATGATTAATACTATGTTAAGTCCTCAGGGCAGCATATAACAAGCTGTGAGTACTTGAAAAATAAAATCAATAGCTTGAAAATGAAAGACCAAATAATTTAATCTCTTATAGGCACCAGAACAATTCAATATATGTGAATATATATATATATATATTTACCTTCTTTGTTACTTGCCAAGTAAGACATATTTCTATAGGGAGTGGAAAAAGTAGGTTTACAGTTATGATATGAATAACACAGTGTTTATTCCTGTATTATTTATTAGTGTATTATTTTCCATATGAACTGTAAATCTACTTTTGCCCACCCCTGTATTTAAATTTATGTATATATGGTTTGTGTGTGTGTGTGTGTGTGTGTGTATGACTGACTATATTCTAAGTGCATGCATTTTAATTTTACATTTTCCTTAATTCACTGTGTGATGGAAGCATAATTTAAGGACAAATCATTTTTAGAAATCTTATGTTTCTTGCTCCTGCATTTAACTAGTTTTGAAAACTAGGCAGCTTGTTTTCTCTGAGCCACAGTTTAGTTTCCACTCAATGAGGATGATGACAATGTCTGTTCCCCTTAAAGCATTCGTGTGATGATCACCATTAAATCCACAAACTGCCCCAGCTGGTTTGGCTCAGTGGATAGAGCATCAGCCTGTGGACTGAAGAGTCCCAGGCTCGATTCTGGTCAAGGGCACATGCCTAGGTTGTAGGCTCAATCCCCAGTAGGGGTCCCGCAGGAGGCAGCCAATCAATGATTCCCTCTCATCATTGATGTTTCCATCTCTTTCTTTCTCTCCCTTACTCTCTGAAATCAATAAAAATATTTAAAAATAAATTTAAAAATCCACAAACTGTGCCATGTGACATGTACAGAAAGAATTCATATGTTTTTGTGATGACTAACATCATTAAAACTTATTTTAAATATGACACGAAAAAATGGAGTGAAAAAATTCTTAGCTGTTCATCTTTTTCTTATTAAAATTATAAAGTGTTGTAGGAGTTTAAAGTAGAGAGAAATTTTCCTGTCAATTTGCTACAAATAACTTCAGGAGTCTGAAGTAAATGGATAATTTATCTGTAAATATCTGAATAGAGATGTGACTTTGTGTTTGCTGAAGACTCTCGAAATATTTCAAGAGTAAATATTATTTAATTTTCCTATTTACCTTGCTATTTTAATTACATTCTTTATTTTCCATTACTCTAGATAAACAAGTTAACTCTATTCCATAATGCATAACAATCGATAATGTGCTATTCCTTCAGAAACACAGGGATATGAAGCTCTGTATAATTCAAAGTGCGGAGGAGGTCTGATGTTTATTTTTTAAGAAATAACTAGTGCATCTAAGTAAGCCCTGCCTTAAATATGCCTTTTTATGCGTGTGCTTCTCTTTAAAAGTAAGAAAATGTCTTCTAAAATTTTTTACTATCCATCCATCAAAATAATCCAACATTCTACTTGAAGACATAGTTGTCATTTTTATGACCTCAACTTTCAATAAAAAAATTAACCTTGAGAGTTGTGTCTATTCAGTAAGATTAGGTAGGTTAATGATATCATCATGCCATAACACTATCAATGACATTGTTAGCATAATTCCAAACAGGTATGGAAAAGGAACTCAAGGAGTCTGAAGCGCTCTTAATTTTGCAAAAATTGTATAGAAAATAGTTAAGTATTCCCAGGAAATTATTAACCATTTCTTTGCATTTTAATTGCTGGCTTGCTCTAATTAATTAGGCAATTGTTTTTTACCTTTGTTCTCAAATAGCATTTACCTTCTCTTTACCTTTTTCTCTCCTTCCCACTTTACTCAGTCATCTTTTCTCTCCACTACCAAAATTTTCCACAGGGGATTTTATAAATCCTTTGGAATTTGGCAAATCAGAAGTATTTACATATCCCTAAGAAGACAACATTTAATGCAAGAAATGTTTTAGAATGAATTGTAATGTCTACCACCCAGTTTCATATCAAGGTAACTCAAATCATCCTACTGTCAATGACTAATTCAAATTATTCCATTTCTTGAGTTCTCTAAATAATTAATTGAAATATTTGCTTTATGAACATTTCTCTACATAAACACACACACACAAATAATATTTTACAATTAGGATCAAACTACACATATTCCTTTGTTACTTGCCCACTTATAAATATATAGATGAAATGTTAATAAACACAAGCCTATGATTCTTTTTTTCATTGATTCTGCAGTATTCTAGTATATGAATGCACCATAATTTGTTTCACAGCTCTCTTCATTTACTGTTATAAACAATGCTTCAGTGAACATCTTTTTGAATATATTGTTTACTTTCAGGTACTTGACTGATGATATACTTGGGATACATTCCCAAGTTTGGAACTGCAGGGTTTAAGGGTGCTCATATCTAACTTGTGACACATACTGCTGGATGCTCTGTAAAGAGTCTTTACTAGTTTACAGCCCCACAAAAACCATATGAGCTAACAATGATTACATCTTGATACTTTTTTCCATCTTTAACGGTCTACTGAAAATTGTTTTAATTTGTGTTTTAAAAATTACTATTTATGCTAAGTACCTCTTCTTATTTACTGGCATTCACGTGTCTTTTATGTGTGAATTGTTTTTTCATGCTGTTATCCCTATTCTAGTAGGATATTTCTCTTTGTCTTACTGATTTACAGCAAAACTGTATTATTAACCCTTTGCCTGGAAATATGTTGTAATACTTTTCCACAAATGTGTCATTTTTCTTAATATTCATCATGATAGATTTTTTCCTATTGAAATTAAAATAATTAAATTCAAATCTATCGATCTTTGAAATTATTATTTTTTCTGATCGATTGTCATTTGTGGATGGCCTTCCTTATCTTGACATTATAGGAATATTCAGGTTATAAGAGTCTATTTTCTCTTCATCCTTTATTATACTTTGCAAATGTTTACCAAGACCATATACATTATTGTAATATGGAGAAAATACAAGAAGGTAATCATTTAAAAAACTACTAAGAATCAAGTCTTTGTTTAAATGAGAACATGTGCTAATAGTTACTTTTCAGTCTATAGATGAGGATATACAAATACTAGACTTCATAAGAGAAACTTACAACACTGACTGAGGTTACACCCTGGCACAGCTACTAGCTGTGTTCTGAATTTCCCCTTGTAAGGTTATTACAGTAATCAAAGGTATGCTTAATGGACACAGCTAATGTCTGCGAAGTCAGTATCCACAGGCTCATTATTGAACTTATCACTCCTAGAAGACCTTGAAATGGCTCTGCAATAGTCATGTCCTACCATCTCAATTAAAAATACCCTAATTAATGGGGCCATTGGTGTCATTTTACATGATTGCTGTCTAGGCTGTGTGTGACACATGGCTCTAAAATGAAGGCACAGAGGAAATTACAAGTGCAGAACAGTGTTAGACAGTATTTGGTACAGTCTGAAGAGCCTTTAAATGTCTCCTTTTTTCTTTAAGAGAAATACTTTTCAGGTGTTCTTTGTGTTTTCCTCCATTCAACACATGTATTCTTTTATTTCCATTACCCGTATCTGTGCTAGGATTATGTTTATAAATGAGGGAGAGACTATGTTCTTGAGATTCTAATTTTCTGAGAGAGAAGAAAAGTACTTAGTTCCTTTGAGTGTAATGGGAAAAGTGCTTTTGAAGCACAGAAGAAGCCCACCTAATTGTGTTTAAGGAAGTTAAAAGGGGGGAGCTACAAAGCTGATTGATCATTCAACAGAGTAAATGTGAGGTGAGTATGCCTGTTAAGAGTTTGAAAACCCATGAATAGTGCCCCTTAATTGTTCTCAAAATACTAGCAGATACACTGGGAGTGCTGATCAAAGAGTTGTTAAGTGTTTCCTACACACTCAGCCAATAAAACTCCATAAACTGTATTTGGCCAATAAAAATGTTTTAGTCCCTGTTATTGGCCCTCCTGGTTATTCTAGCCCTCATGAAGAAGTTGTTTCTATAGGTTCTAGAAGTGAAAAACATATGGAAGTCATATTTTCAGGGATTAAGGAACTCATAATTTTCTTATTACTCAAATAAAGTCTTAATAGAGGCTTCTAAGATAGTCGGGGCAGGCGGACAGCTAGGTAACTTGATGTGACTGAACTGACTCCAGGTCAAAACTTTCTTGGTGATCCCTCTGTTAAAAGGTACTGGGTAAAGAAAGTTAAAGGATTATCTAAAGAACATATATGCATTCCCCATGGACAAGTACAATAGTGTGGTGAAGGCCAAAGAAGGGGGATGTAGAGGTGGGTGGAGGTGGGCAAAGGGGGGAAAAGGGAGCCATCTAGAATAGTGTCAGCATTAAATATTTTAAATTAAAAAATGAAAAAATATACTGATGTATTTTTAAATTTAACCTTATATAAAGAACTTTTACAATAAGCTTAACCTTATCAAAACTAAAGTACTTCCCTGTATTTCATAACTAAGAATTCAGGAAAATGGTGCCCAATGGGCACATTTGCATACATGTTTTCTTAACCTTGAAAACACCAGGGCATTTATTTTAAAATAAATTTTTACATTCACATAGTGCTTGGCTCATATAGGTACTAGTATATGGGTATCAACCTTTATACCACTCCTGTATTCCATCCTTAATGTCTATAAATTAAAATTAAAATAAACAATCATAAAAATTTAAGTGTAAATTTCCTCAGTAATATGGAATATAGATTGATGTTTCTAGAAAGCCTGAGGGGAAAATGCCATATTTCATAGATACTTATAGTTTAGCATTCAGTTTTTTCTTTAAATTGGCAATTTCTTAAAGTAAATTTACTTCAAATGAAACTTATCCTTAGCATAATGAATTTGAATCCAAACCTTGCACTATGTGAAAATATCAACTCAAAATAAATCAGAGCCCTGAATGTAAAAGCTAATACAAAGATCTTAGTAAAAAACAAGTGTAAACCTTTGTGACCTTGAGTTAGGCAATGGTTTATTACCCATCAAGAGCAAAGCAACGACAAAAATAGGTAAATTGGACTTCATCAAAACTAAAAACTTTGTACTTCAAAAGATACTATCAAGAAAGTAAAAAGACAACTGACAGAATAAGAGAAAATATTTGTAAATCCTACCTGATAAACAACTTAAAAGATACGCTGCTTGGGGGGTGTAAAATGGTACAGCCACTTTGGAAAACAGATTCACACTTTCTTAAGATGTGAAACATAGAGTTACCAAAGGCCCAGCCATCCCTCTCCTAGGTATATGCCCAAGAGAAATGAAAACATGTCCAAACAAAACCTGTGCATGGAGCACAGAAGACCACCAAATTGTGTTTAAGAAAATTAAAAGGGCAGAGCTATAAAGCTGGTTGACCTTTCAACAGAGTAAATATGAGGTGACTATACCTCTTAGGAGTTTGAAAATGCATGAATAGTGCAAAGTAAATGTTCTCAAAATACTAGCAGAAACACTAGGAGAGTTCATCTGGAAGTTCATAGCAGCATCATTCAAATCAGCCAAATTTATGAAAGCTCTACAGCAGAGTATTATACAGCAGTTAAAAACAATAAAGTACTGTTACATGCTACAAATGAATGAGTCTTGAAAAGGTTACACTAAGTTAAAAAAAGACATTCACTAAGGACCATTTGTTGTATGAGTCCCTTTACATGAAATATCTAAGATAGTCAAATCTACAGTGACAGAAAGTAGATTACTGGTTACCAGGGTCTGGCAGGGGGCAGGGAGGAGGGTGTAGAAAAGGAAGTGACTGTTAATGAGTACAGGATTTCTTTTTAAGAGTGATGGAAATATTCTGAAATTACACTGTGGTCATGGTTGTAAAAACTCTGAATGTACTAAAAATCATTGAACTGTATAGTTTGGAAGGGTTAATTTATTGTGTGTGAATATGGACGTTTATCCATGTACCCCCTAAAGTACTAGGGTGGCGTCTCCATGCTGTGAAATAAGTTGTTCTATGCCTCAGACAGAAGACATGGGTGAATCATAGAATTCAGTGTTTTGGGAGAAAACTTCAAAATATTTTTACTCTTGATGAGTGATTAAGTTTTCCTGGCCTAATGATAGGTGTTAAATTGAAAGGAAACAAGATGCTTAAAGTAGTAGAGGCTGACTAGGTAGATGCGTTGGAGTCAGCATTTATAACATGCACAACTTTTCAAGGATGCATTACCCTGGAGCAATGACTTTTAATTTTTTAAAAAATTTTATCTTTATTTTTATTTTTTATTTTAAAATTTAATTTTATTTATAAATTTTATTTTAAAATTTATCTTTTATTTTTGAAAATATTACAGATGTTCCCCTCCCCCCCTCCCCCCCATGACTTTATTCTTAACTTTCTTTGGCTGAACCTCACCATACTCACTTCTTCCAATGTTGGGGAGTTTCCAAACTTTAATCTAATTTTTATGCTCTAAGTCTCAAATATAAATGTTTGAACCAGGTCTAGCTTCTTTGGGAAATGTATAGTTATAGCATAAGTATAAAATCAGTAACCTAATCCCCAGTAACCAACACTGTGTTGGCTCTGCTGATCTGCTTGCTGTGTGAATGAGTGAAAATGAGTGGGAAACAAGTTGGAGGAAAGTAATACTTTCTAATCAATAACATTTTCCTTACGTTGGCAGGGAATAAGAAAAGATATTTAACTTCCCCCAAACTCAAGAATCCCAGGAATTCTGGGGCCAGTTTTTTAGGGTATATTTGAAATGTTAGGGTGTCTATATTTATATGTCTCAAAACATTTTAGGAGCTAATAGTACTGAATTATACAGCCCATCATCATTGTACAATCCTATATAATAAGAGGCTAATATGCAAATAGACCGAACGACAGTGGAACAACCGTTTGCTATGATGTGCATTGACCACCAGGCGGTGTGTATAGAGCATGGCAGGTGTCGGCAGCAGCGGGATGGTGGAGCAGGTGAATGGGGGCACCAGACCAAGGTGAGGCGCTGGACACTGTCATCAGGGTGAGCCTCTGGTGGTTACTGAAAATTCTTTGCTCCGGTGTGCTGCGGTCCCGCCTGGTGCTTGTATCTGCTGCTGGCGCTGGCCCTGCTTGCACCCGCTGCTGGTGCCTGCCTCAACCACTCTGTGCCATCAGTGTATGGGAGTGGCGGTAGCGGTGTGAGCAGGGCTGCCGGCAGACAGGGGACCATGGGGACCGGGGGCCGCGGGGGAGGGGCCGGGCGGGGGCACGGAGGATGGGCCAATACTCGCCCCTGTGCCTACCACAGTTCCTTTGAAGGTGCACAAATTCGTGCATTGGGCCCCTAGTTAATTGATAATCATTGCAATCTTTTTTTTTTTAATATTTTATTGATTTCTTACATAGAGGAAGGGAGAGGGATAGAGAGTTAGAAACATCGATGAGAGAGAAACATTGATCAGCTGCCTCCTGCACATCTACTGGGGATGTGCCCGCAACCCAGGTACATGCCCTTGACCGGAATCGAACCTGGGACCTTTCAGTCCGCAGGCCGACACTCTATCCACTGAGCTAAACCGGTTTCGGCAATCATTGCAATCTTTGAATTATGATAGAGTAAACATGGAATCCTTTCAAATATTACAATCTATATATAAAATAAAGGTTTTTCTGAAACCCTAAATAATTACCTCTAATATTTTTATTTTTTATCCTCATTCATTCATTTCTTTATTAAGAAAATGTTAGAGTTTCTACATTGTGCATATCACTGTGCCAATTAACTCAAATTTGTGTTTTTATAAAATGCATTTATGAAACTTTTAATGAAAGTTTATTATGCAAGAAACCACCCTGTAAATCTCAGTATCATTTTCTAAACATCAGGAAATATTTTCTTATTTGGATATTTAACAAATGTCCATGGTAATGAAAAGCTATATAATTTAGGTGAGCATGATAAAGTGTCTTTTGAGCTGAAATAAATTTCCCTTGTGGGCATACCCTTTTCTTTTAAGCAAAAGATGATTACCAGCTCATTTTAAGGTCCACTTAATACCTTGAGTAAAGAGAGCAAGTTTATTTATCAACCATGTGCTAGAGCCCCAAATCTTCAGAGAATCCCAAAGCTCATTTTCAAGGCAATTTTTAATTTGCATATGATATTTGGTCCTAGCCTATGTGAAAATGGAAGCTTCTGAGTTAGGCATATTATTTTTTAAGCTTTGTGCTCTCTCTAGTTATTTTGAACACATATTTATGGACTTATTTTATTAAGGGATACATACATGTGTTAAAGAGCATAGAATGCATGCATTTTAAGGGTACAGCTTCATGTGCATATATTCTAGACACTTTATATCTAACTCTTAAAAATTCCCACTCCTTAATCTCTCACATCCATCCTTTCCTTTTATCACCCTGACTGCGTCCACACATCCATTCATTCATTCACTAATTCATTTCTTCAATGCATATCTAATAAAGACTAACATGCAGTAGGCACATGTGAATAACACATATAATGCTTCCATTGTAGATGAGCAATACATAATATTGAAGAAGAAAATTTCAGGAAGTTGTTAGTGAAGAAAAGAAAATGCAAGAAGGTGAAATAGTGAATGGCTTGGGTGTAGGTGTCGTGAGAGAGGGACCCACATAACATAAACCAGTTAAACAGAAGGAGGAGTCACACAAAAGTTTGAAGAAGAAGGTCCTAGGCCCTGAGGTGGGAATTCATTGGCTGTCCAAAGAACATAGAGAACAGGGAAGCTGGTGTATAGGGAATGATAGGGACAGTGACCTGTGATAATGTGATGGGGAGGCCAACGCAGGGCCAAGTCACTGGGCTCTTATTGGATGAAGTTTGGATTTCTATTTGAACACAGAGGAAAGCCATTAGGTTTAATGTAGGAGACTCACATGATTTGATTTATATTTCTGGAAGTTCACTTTGTGTGTCATGTGCAAATTTAAAGGCCGCGAGGCCAATTGGGAGATTATTTCAAAAATCTATTATGGTGGTTGGACAAATGTGCAATCAATGGAGATAGAGAGAGGTGTACGTCCTAGCTGTAATTTGGATGTAGAGGCAATAGGCCTTGTTGGGGATGGTGGTAGATGGTGCAGAGGGAAAGGGGGCAATTAAGCAAGGCACTCAGGTGTTCATTTTGCCAACAGGGAAGGTGGTATTGCCATTTATAGAGCATGAGATTATTGGGGAAGGGATGGGTTCAGGATTGGGGACCATCATCTCCTGCCTAGACTGTTAGAACAGCATCCTTAATGGTGTCTACCTTCTGGCATATTCCCAATTCATCCTAGAAAAATTTCATTTTTATCAAAACTGATCCAAGAGAAGAGAAAATTTTTAACAGATCAAAAATTAAGGAAATTATTTTCAAAGTCTTGTCTTAAAATAGGTTCAGAGTTCATATGTATTTCGGAGGAATTCTGTCAGTTTATCATGGTGAAGATAAATTTTACATTTAATAACAGAAATAATAAGATGCAGAACTTTTTAATTTTATAAAATTATCAAGTCCCTCATTCAAAGTCTGACAAAGCTAACATAAGCACAGACCATCTCACCTACGAATATAAATGTAAATACCCTTAAAAAATAATAGCACATTGAGTTGGAGAAGGTAATAATAATGAAATAGTATAAATTGTAGCACTAATCTATGCACAAATGTGTGATAGGTGTTCACATACAGACATACACTCACAGCATACAACAGATATCAATATTTAGTTGTAAGGATGCAAGAAAATCATTTTCTTTTAATATTTTTAAAATGTTTTCCAATATTCTATACTGTGATACATTATGTCTATAGTAAGAAAAGGAGGTTATAGGATTATATAATAAAATAAAATGTTATCTAAAGCCTTAACCAATTACTGTTTTTGCCCTGGCCGGTGTAGCTCAGTTGGTTGAGCCAGGGTTCGATTCCCAGTCAGGGCACATACTCAGGTTGTGGGTTAGATTCCTGGTTGGGGTGTGAATGATCAATATTTCTCTCTATTCCTTTCCTTCTCTCTCAAATCAATAAAAATGTATTTTTTTTAAATTGTTGTTTTCCACATTTAATAAATCTTCATAGGATCTTTTTTTTCTTTTTGGTATATTTACTAAAAAATAACTTCCCAGTGAAATTGCTAATAAATATGTTCAGTAGCTAATAAACCCTCTACCCACAAAGCACAATACCCAAAGACTGTTGTGTTGCACAACTGTGGAGGGCCTCTTCAGGTCATATTATAAAATATAAAATTCTATATTATATTCCATAAGGAATAAATCTCTACACATGGAATATATATGAATGGACCCTCTCAAGTCATGCCACTGATAATTGGGATGCTATAAGACATTTTCTAATATTTAATTTTAAAAGGCTGATTTTTATTCTTTCTGCCTCGTTTATAATCCTTACTCTAACTATGATAGGCAATACATAATGATGTCCCTTGTTCTGTTTGCAGTTAAAACTATTGTTTGACTCATCAAGGTATTCTAATAAGAAACTTTCCATGACCATCACGGGAATCACAATTTAATACATAGTGTATTATCCATGTATACTTACGAAACTTCAGTAATTGTGTAATTAAAATATATCACATCATCATATGTATCTAGAACAAAATGAAAATCAGTGTGTCCTGAAAATCAAATTATTAAGGGTTGGGGAATCTTTCAATCTGTAGGTTTATACTCTAGACTGGCAAGTCTAAAGCACTTGAGTTTCAAAGGTCTTTCATTTACATTATACCTTCCTTTAAAATTTTTTTAAAAATTCATGTAACACAAAATTGACCATTTTTTAAAGTGAAGAATTCAGTGGCATTTAGTGTGCATTCACAATGTTGAGCAGCAACCACCTCCATTTAGTTCCAAAACATTTCAGCATCCCAAAATAAAGCGTGGTGCTCTAAGCAGTGAAAATTGTTCACTCTTATCTATCTAACATAAATGATTATAACAATAAACCTGCTAATTCTAAATAGTGAAAATGTTAGTATTAGCTTTAAAAAAAGTATCTACAAAAGTGATTCTCAAACTTTAGTATCAGCATCATGTGTAGGCTTGTTAAGTCACACATTGCTGGGCCCCACCCCAGAGGTGTTGATTCAGCAGGGTGGAACCCGGGAATGTGCATTTCAAACAAGTTCCTACTGGATGTTGATGTTGCTGGTCTGAGGACCACACTTGGGTAACTACTGATCTATAAACTCAGAGACAGCTGAATGACAAGCTTTGACTCTGTGTTTAAATCCTCTGGCTCTTTGTAGAGAAAGCGACTGGCTCATTTGGAGGCAGCTGGTGAGGCTAAAGCCCATCAGTGGGGATTACCCCAAAATTTGTTTGAACTACATTTCCAAGCCTCACTTCAGGGAAAGTGCAAATGTTAACTCGATTTGGATTGAAGCCCCTTTGAAACCTTAAACATTGGGCTTAGCCATAGATTTAGAGGGTTGTATACAAAAGAAGGGGACTTGATTCATGTGGATTTAAAGTCAATGAGCATGGAAGACCCAAGGGTCTTTAAGTTCTGTCTTGAAGAAAGAAATACAAAAGCTCAACACTGTGGCCCCACCCTTCCTATCACCTTGGATGGCTTGTAAAAATTTAGCTATAAGAGAACAGGCCAAACTCCACAAAAGAACCACCAATTTCTGGGCCTGAACTATTATGATGACAAGAATCTCAGCTTCAAAGAGTCAGGAGGCTAGGCACAGTATGAGTAATGCTTAACACTGATTGTTTTAATAACTGATATTTATTTTTTAACCTTAATTTTGATTGCTGTATATTTGACTTACAATAAATAACAGGTGATTTAAGGTCACAATTTTGATAAGTTATATATATATATCCTCCTATCTAATAAAATAGTAATATGCAAATTATCTATCACTTCGTGACAAAGATGGCGGCGCCCATAGCAGCCAGGGCAGGACGCTGGCAGCGTCACCCTGGCAACATGAGCCCAGCAGGCATTGCTGTGGCAAACCAGAGCAGGCAAGCACCCAGCAGGGCCTGCTGGCGGGTTGCCGCGGGGACCCCTGTGCAGGCAAGCCGGCCTGCAGGCAGCGCCCAGCAGGGCCTCCTGGTAGGTCGCCGGGCATGTGGGTCGCCGTGGCGATCCTTGAGCAGGCAAGCATGGCCCGTAGACAGCGCCTAGTAGGGCCTGCTGATGGATTGCTGCGGGGACCCCCAAGCAGGCAAGCACGGCCCACAGTCAGCACCCAGGAGGGCCTGCTTGCCCATCGCCTTGGTGTGGAGCAGGCAGGCCCTGCAGAGAGCAGAGAACTATGGGAAGCGGGCCTAAGCCGTCAGTAGGACATCCCCTGAGGGCTCCTGGATTGGAGAGGGTGCAGGTCGGGCTGAGGGACCCGGGACCCCATTCTCCCCTCCCCTTCCCCGTGTACAAATTTTGCATTTTTTAAAATATATATATATATACAGAAAATCATTACCACAATCACGATAGTTTAAATATCTACCACCCCAAGGTTTCTTTGTGCCCTTTTGTAATTCCTTCTTCTTGTACTTCTCTATCTTCTTATCCACCAGAAAATCACCAATCTGTTTTTTATCACTATACATCAGTTTGAATTTTCTAGGATATTATATAAATAAATGCATACAGTACACACTAAAAAAAGGTCAATGAGCAAAACAAACAAACAAAACATCCGGAGCATTCCATTTCTTTACATAACAAGTGCATTCAGAGGTTAACCCTTAGGTGAAAATCAAATTTATTTTTGCTAGAGCATTTATCCTGTTTTTCACAGACAATAGATCGTCTTTCATTCTCTATAGTTTCAGAATCCTTAATATAGTGCAAATGGTCCTACTATACAGTGTCGTACTTGAACAGAGAATTTTATGTTTCTGGGGCTTTTTGAAAGCAAGATGTGCTGAGGACAAAAAAACACAAACAAACAACAACAAAAATGCTGGATACTCCCTAACATAAGAGTTTCAATTGCCTTTGGACCTCAGCACTCCATCAGGCAGCTCTCCATCAGAAAAATTCTATTGCTCGGGGAGCACAGGAGAAGTTCTCAACGAAGATGTCAGCTTTTAACTGTGCTTACAGTTTCTCTAACTTTTATAAGCCACAGAAATTTAACTCTTTGTTTTCAAGAAAGGCCGACATATTTGACACGACCTCAATTAAAGTAGTCTAACTTGTAGCACACAGGCTTTGTAAATGTTAAGAACAATGAATCAAGAAGAGACAATTAGCATAATTCCAAACCCTTCTTTCAAAAGCTCACTCTGCTTGCCCTTTCAGCAAAGGAAGCTTTTCTGTAATATTCTCTGACCTGAATACAGTCCATTAGAATTCTGAAGACTCTGATGGGGTTTCAGCTAGAATCTATAACCTCTGGTTAATTGCGGTATGTTACACATTTTGTGGATAAAATACATTTGGGCAAGGATAGATAAGTCTGTTCATGTTAATTCATCGTTGACATTCATCGTTCCACTCCATTTTCAGTGATGATATCCCTGGCATTTCAGTAAGCCCATTTTAATTAATATCTCCACACCTCTTTAAATACCAGTTTCCATTTTCCATGCCAGCTGTAAATTAAGGCAGTTTAAGGTCTGCTAGAAGAGCCCATCTTCTGGGATTTCCAAGAATCAACCTTCCCTTTCATTTGAATAAATAAATAAATACTTGGCGTCCAACATTCTCCTTTATATAGAGCATTGGTTCTCAACCTTCCTAATGCCACGACCCTTTAACACAGTTCCTCATGTTGTGGTGACCCCCCAACCATAAAATTGTTTTCGTTGCTACTTCATAACTGTAATTTTGCTACTGTTATGAATTGTAATGTAAATATCTGATATGCAGGATGTGTTTTCATTGTTACAAATTGAACATAATTAAAGCATAGCGATTAGTCACAAAAACAATATGTAATTATATATGTGTTTTCCGATGGTCTTAGGCAACCCCTGTGAAAGGGTCATTCGACCCCTAAAGAGGTCGTGACCCACAGGTTGAGAACCGCTGTATAGAGCATTCTAGTCACATCAGACAACTTTGTTTCTTATCTGATCTAAGGCTAAAACAGGGTGCCTCCAAGGAAAGATGTGTTCAGTGACATTCAGTGACATCAAATATCCTTAAGCCTGGAACTCAGACAGTCTTAGGGGATGAAGTTGTGGCCGCGGTGGAGGTAGTGGCTGGGAAGGGGGAATGTGGGTGGACTCTGAAAGTAAACAGCTATGATGCTTCCAGGACCAGCCTTGTCTAAAAGCAAGGGAGGTCATGCGAGTTCACATCCAGAGGTTTAGATGAATTTTATATTTCAATCTGGCTCCCCATCAATGTCTAAAAGCTTTCCAACAAAATGAATCCCCCCACCTTACTCAGGTCCAAAGAAAACGTGCTCAGAGGCATTCTAGTTTAGGGATGAACAACTGGTGGGTCTGGCTTTGTCACTTACCAGCCATGTGAGTGGGGACAGTGATTCAACTTCTCCATTTCCTCATCTGTACAAGGGGGTCAGCGAACTCTTACCTCAGAGATTTTGCTCAGTTAGCATAAAGATTAGCACATATCAGTGCAAAGGAAGTGCTCAATAAGTGTTATTTTTTTAACATTGCTTTTAACAAGACACCCTCCTTGCCTAACCCTAAGCCCTCTAGACCTTGACCTTGGTGTCTTTTTGTCGAGCTTGTATTGCCTAATGGTAGCAAGGGTTTTGCTAGTCAGTTTAGAGAGCACTCCCCACACCTTAATACCTAATCACCTTGAATATCTGATCAAATTCCTTATCCCCTAACCCTGGCATCAGTTCACCCTGGCCTATCTTGAGAAAGAATCATTTCAATCCACTTTGGCCACCATTCCCCCTTACCCTCCATATTTCCTCCAAGCAATTTTCCATCCAGTGACCCCACCCTGCCCCGTAAGTATAAATCCCCACTTGTCCTTGCTATATTCAGAATTGAGCTCAGGTCTATACTGACATCCCCTTTCTGCGATTGCAATAGTTCCTGAATAAAACCTGTTTTCACTGCTTTAACATCTGTCCGGTTGTGAGTTCTCTAACATTGCTGCCATTACCATTATTATTTTATTTTATTATTTTTTAAAATATATATTTTATTGATTTTTTACAGAGAGGAAGGGAGAGGAATAGAGAGTTAGAAACATCGATGAGAGAGAAACATCGATCAGCTGCCTCTTACACACCCCCTCCTGGGGATGTGCCCGCAACCAAGGTACATGCCCTTGACCGGAATCGAACCTGGGACCTTTCAGTCCACAGGCCGACGCTCTATCCACTGAGCCAAAGCGGTTAGGGCTACCATTATTATTTTAAAAGTTGTACTATATATACCTTTTCATGTTGGTCACAACTCTGGGAAATAAATTAAAAACAAAATCAGTTTTCTCTATTTTCTCTTTACTTCTTTGTTTTGTTAGGTTAGTTTTAATCTCGTTAAAAGTCATCTTTTTCTCCTTGCATTTCTCACAGGCTTATTAACTGTGCTTTTAAAAAAAATCTGTGTTTTTATTTTGCACCTAAGAGGTCAATACATACCCTTGAATGAAAATTCACAGACACATCCTAAAAATGGTACCCACCTGCTAGATAGAATATGGGCTATAGAATAACAAATCAAAGGTTAAGATAAAAATTCATTCCTATAAAAATGCATGTTTAAGCACCCAATTTCAGTGAGGAACTTTGTTTTCTAAGAAAGAACCAGACATAGGCTTAATATTTAATAGATGCAAGACATACTGGGTTAAGTATTCTATTCTAAAAGAGGTAATTTATTTGCTGTTCTAGTTATAAAATTCACTTAAAGCACTGAGATCTTACTGATGTAATTGTCTAAAAACTGTTATTTTTTATTCCCTCAAAGACATACTAGGGATTCTTGAAAAGCAAGGTACAAAAAGGCAACTAAAAGGAGTAAAGAGGCAACAGCACTCTCAGAAAGCTCACTGTAGTTAGCAGGCACCAGTTGCCATTCAAAGTGCAGCTTGTGGGCCATTGGCATTGCATCCCTGGGATGCAGGTAGGAATGCAGAATCTCAGGCCCAGACCTACTCAGTCAAGATCTGCATCTTCAGAAGAACCCCAGGGGACTTGTATGCACATGAACATTTGAAAAGTCCTGATCTCAAAGGGATCTGTGCAGAGCACCATGTGGTCCAGCATGAATGCCCTTAGAACCTGCCCTGAGTGCTCTGGAGGCCAGTGGTTTCCCCGTGTTGATCTGTCATGAAGCCTAACATCAGTCCCAAGACGCAAATCCATGTGGGTCGTTCTGGAAGATACCTCTGTCAGGGTGTTGCTGATGGGGGACAAGAGGTGGAGATACGGGTCCTTTCCCCAAATACATATTCCAGTTACCTGACCGGAAAGAGGTGGTGCTGGTGGTGGAGGGGTGGGGGTTATAAACCTCAGAAAGACAACAGTACTGAAAACGTGGAAGTTCATGAAATCAGCTGCTAGGCAGCTAAGACTTACTTAACAAAATAACACACTTGGTTGCTTATGCAGTAGAAATGTGTTTTCTTACACTTACAGTGACAGGAAGTCCAAATCACAGCATAAGCAGGTTTAATTTCTCCAGAGGCCTTTCTCCTTCACTTGCAGATGGGTGACTTCTTGCTGTGTCCTCACGGGGCCTTTCCTCTGTGCCCATACATCCCTGCTCTGTCTTCTTCCTCTCATAAGGACAGCAGTCCTCTTGGATTAGGGCCCCACCACTATGACCTCATTTAACCTTCATTACCTCTGTAAAGGCCCTATCTCAAAATACAGTCCCATTGGGGGTTGGGGCTTCAACGTATACACTTCTGGGGGACACAGTTCAGTGCATAACATCAACCATGTACATAATAAAACATGAGTCCTGGTTCCATACAGATTTTAAAAATAATCAAGTAAGAAACAAACACCAAGGCAATTTATAAGCATCGCTGGACGGAAAGACAGATCACTACTATGGTGTCCCTGCCAACATCCCCCGCAAATAACTTTGATAGCTATTTCTTCATCCCTCCCTGCCCCCCTCCTCTGGAGGCCTCTTCAGGCAGGTACCATGCCCGGAGCTCTGCTTTAAATGTATTTGAACTTCTCTACAATTCCCAGTGCAGAAGCTTACTAGTACATGAACCACCATGTATTGAATCATATCTTACACAGTCTCAACTATTTTGATACAGACAGCTATTGTTCTTCACTGCAACACCAGAGGGTCATTTCCAATATGGGATCATCTAGGAAAACCTAGTCTCAGAATTTTTATTTTGGTGGAGGTTGGGGAAGATTATGTAAAATCTTACAATTTCAAAATTGGAAGTGTCTAAGTGGTCACCTCATTCAACATTTCCATTTTACAGACTTGGTCTGGAATATCCAGCAATATTTAATAATTAGTCCATGACCATTTAGCTAGGAAAAACTGGAACCGAGGACTTTTGACTTCATATGCTACTTGTCTCTTGAACCTTTTTAATGATGTTACACACACAAATCTCAGTCTAAGCAACTTGAATTAATACACCGCTAATTTGAAAACTTTATGATGTCAGGTGAGAGAGTTATAAGCTTTGCTGCATTGGCCACACATGTGTAATTATGTGATTTCTTCCCTATGCAATCCTGCAGGGATGACTTTAAGTGCTCTTGAAAATAGAAAGAAAAAAACAGAAAAAAATACAAAAACAAAAGGTTTGTGATGTCTTCCATAACTCTTTGGAATGCCACAGAGGCCTCTTAGGATGGGCTGGTATTATTCCTGTTGGGATTCCCTTGTTTGCGCCATTATGATATTATATAAGAAAGAGAATCAAACTGACACACCCCCTCCTAAGAGGGTCCCTAAGGCAGGCTACGTTCAAACAGTGCTGTACATGATCTGATAATTGTTTTAATCTCTACTAATTAATAATAACCCAACTCATTTAGTATAAGCCCTGGGAGAATTCTCTATTGCCGCCGCTCAAAGCTAAGTAGATCCTACATCATCCCCCTTTGAATTCTAAATGGTTTTTATATTTGATAGCTCCGGTGTTAGTTCTCACCATTAGCAAAGGAAGCAGATCATTTTTTGTTCTTAAAACTTTGGCATAATTTTACAAACTAAATGACACTCATGGTAAGTAAAATAACTTACATCAATTAAAAGATATTTTTAGGCCTGCACATTTAATAAGAATACGGTTATATAACTTAGACCAAAAGCTCATCCTCTACCCTTTCACAGGCTCCCAAACACACACACACACACATACACACACACATACACACACACACACACACACACACACCAGCTTAGGCTGGCATCTACAGATTCCACACTGTACTTACCTGAAGGTTCTGGCTTTTATAGCTCAAACTTTTAAGTTACTATGACAGTTCTGTATTTTGAAATTAAAATTTGTGAACCTGAACAAAATGGTGTAGCGGAGCTGAGAGCAGCACTGCTTTTCCAGACTCTGGTATACATCAATGGGAATCTTAAATTGTCCTTAATCTAATTTACATCAAAATGAATTTTGCAGAAAGTGTGCAGAGGAGACCCTTGAATTTCTACATTTAATATTCCAAGTTTTGTTGTGAGTGGCCACTAGGGCCTAGGGCACATTGGGATTTGTCCTTGTGAATATCCTCAGACTGTATAAGGCCATAAGGGAGCAAGGCAATGAGCAAACCTGGCCCAGTCACCGGCCCAGTATCTGCTTTTAAATGAGAATTCGTTTTTCTCTACTCCTCATCATGTTGATACTAAATCTGCTACCACCATTAAGCAACTTTGTTTCTTTGTGAAAAATATGCCTGGGAAGAAAGCCAAAGGCTAGCTAGTGTTGGTTAAGTGATCCAGAAAGATGATTCTTTTTCTTAAAGTATATTTTTATTGATTTCAAAGGAGAAGGAGAAGGGAAAGAGAGATGATGAGAGAGAATCATTGATTTGTTGTCTCCTGCATGCTCCTTACTGGGGATCCAGCCCACAATACAGGCATGTGCCCTGACCAGGAATTGAACTGTGACCCTCCTGCTTCATAGGTCAACACTCAACCACTGAACCACACCACCCAGGCCAGAAAGATGATTCTTGAGACAATTGTTTTTGTGTGCTATCAAGGGCATGTCAACTCTATAGGTCATATTGCATTTCAAAAAGTCAGATAACAAAACCAATATAATAAATGTCTATGACCAGGTTTAACTGATGTGATTAGTCAATAAGCCTTGCTTATTCACTCAAGGTCTGCATGCATTCATTCAGCAACCAGTTATGGAAGCTGAGGTCCTGAGTTGGGTGCTGAAGTGGATTACAATCTGGTGTTGAAAGGTATTATCAAACTGTCAAATTTGTGTAGAGAGGAAGCAATAACCTGCATTCTCTAGGAGCTGGAACGATTTCATGGAGACGGTGTGCAAATTTGAATTTAAAGAGAGAGAAGAATAAAAATAAGAATAAATACTATTTGGACACCTGGAGATTGTAAGGATCAGGGGCCACATCAAATTTAGGGCACAGTGGAAGTAATGTGCCTCTACAGAAGCATATCAGCATTGGGACTCAGAGGAGAGGGACTCAGCTGAACTTGGGATTCTTGTATGTGACAGCTTACCTGAGACTTGAGAGAAAAAAAAAGCACCCAGGTCAAGAAAGCAAGAATTTGCCCTAGCTGGTTTGGCTCAGTGGATGGAGCGTCGGCCTGCGGACTGAGGGGTCCCAGGTTTGATTCCGGTCGGGGGCGTGTGCCTTGGTTGCGGGCACATCCCCAGTGGAGAGTGTGCAGGAGGCAGCTGAATTGATGTTTCTCTCTCATCAATGTTTCTGGATCTCTATCCCTCTCCCTTTCTCTCTGTAAAAAAATCAATAAAAAATATATATTAAAAAGAAAGAAAGGAAGAACTTGATAGTATGAAAATGAGGTAATAATATGGTCAGGGAGACATGAACCAACCTGCTATACCATGAACTAGAAACTGCTCATTATTAATGGAGTGAAATGTGTGTAGAGCATCCTGCAAAGTGAAGAGATTGTAATTTTTCTCAACTCCCTCACATCTAGAGCAATTCTGGAAGAGGCTAGTGTAAGGAGGAGCCAAACTGTGACACTTGAGCTGTGCACACTTCCAGATTAGTAAACTGTTCATGTAGCACCAGCATGTGAGGGGCATCTGAAAGGATCTAGATGGAGGTCTTAGAACACCCACTTAGATATGCACCCAGAAGAGCAGCGCTGAGAGCCTTGGAAGCATCTTGGCCCCAGAAAGTGAACAAAAGGCCCAACGATCACATTGGGAACATGGCCATAGCATGGGTAAGAGTAAGCAGTGGGGGCAATGGAAGGGCGAGCTCTTCTGAGTAGAAATATCAAAAGACTAATGATTTCTTGGGAATCATAGGAGGCTAAAGAGATGCTTAAAATAGGAAGGAAGGGGTGCTATCACTAGATTAATCCTGCTGATATCCAGGAAAACAATTCTTCCACGGAAACATGAAAATCCAGGAAGATCTATTTTGTTAAGATCAGAATGCGGTTACCTTTTGGTGAAGAGGTAATTGAGGAAGCTTTTCCTAGTGTACTAAAAATGCTCTGCCTTAATATTGGTAGTAATCCCATGAGTGTGTGTGCGTGTGTGTGTGTGTGTGTGTATGTAAGTTTATTCAGATGTACACGCCTAAGACTTACATTCTCTACTGTATGAAAGTTATACCTAAATAAAAAGTAAAATTTAAGAAAGAAGAAACTAAAGATAAGTGATTCACAATTCTGGTTCTGCATACTACCGTGGACCTGATTTAGGTATTCAACACACATTTATGGGATTTCCACTTGACCCAGGGCACCAGACCAGTTGCTATGCCTTCACAGTTTTGATTCATCAAGTTTTGCCACTTGATTATAATCCTTTTATATGAACTTGCATCGTTTTTAAAAAACTTGAAGTAAAAGAAAAAAGGTATTTAAAATGATTATTAATAAACCAATCTCAGAAGTCTTCTTCCTGCAGGCAGTTTACACATGCAGATGGAAACCAATATTGTTTTTCTCTGCTCGAGTGCTTCATTTCATTTCTCTAAGGCCCTTATATTTGTGCCCTGGAAACACTCATTTGAATGCAGGTGTGAGGATGCATAAGCTTCTTAGCAGTGACTCAGAGTGCTGACGGACCCCTTTTTATGATTCTGCCAGACAGAGAGGAATGGTTCAGCATGTTAAGTAGCTACAAATGGTATAATTCAGTCCTAAATGGCTGCTCCACATGATTTCCCAGTCCCACTAAATTTCTGTACCTTAAATGTCATGTTAATATACTGGAATTCCATTTTTCTTAACTTAGTTAAATAAAGAAGGGTCCAAAGTTCAAAATCCAAAATTGAAAAATCACCTTCAAAGCATTTCAGGTTTACCTCTAGGAATATAGTAGGAAATGAGCAGGAATTACATTATGATATTCCAGCAAGCTCAAGAATGGAAGGGATGCTCTTTGTTCAAAGGAAGCACAAGGATCATTAAAGTTTGTTTGTTTAGCACGTAAGGTATCCTGGAGAGCATATGTTAATTCTATGGAACTTCTCCTTGGCCAGGTATGTTAGGTCACATTTCCTAGAAGCAGAGACCATGTTGGTGATTCCTAAGCCAGTGCTTTATGGAGGGAGGCCTTTACGGGGAACATGTGTGGGAATGAACAAAGCCAGATGGGGTAGGGAAAGCAGGTTGGCAAGGATGTGGTTTCAGCTGATGACTAGACCTAGCCTGACCCCAAGGGGCGTTCTGAGGTATTCAAGGTACCACAGAGTTCCCAAACTTAGGTAAAAGTATCAAAGGTAACTGTGATGCCACTCTGAGCCAGTCACTGGCTACAGGCCAGCCCTAGGTGTAGAGTATTATTACCTCGCAGGAATATCTTGGCAAGGAAGCACCTGTTCACTGAGGGTAATTCTCAGAAAAGGGGCTCTGAGTTGTTAGTAGCTGACACACACAGGATAGACCCACTGTCTGAGTAAAGGGTTGGAGTGGGCACCAACTGAATCAACCCTGGGCTTGCCCTACAATGAAATGTCTGCCAAACTTTTTCAACTCAGCTTACGGCAGTGGTGTGCTGGAAAATGATTAATAACCAGCTCTGGCTTTGGGGTGGGGGAGAGAAGCCCTGATGTATAGTATTTGCTGAGGTCCTTCATTCTGGCAACATGGCCAATTGCAATGTCAGTGTGATTCACTAAAGTGGAGTTGAGAAACAATGAGCAAAATCAGCTTTTGCGAGCTGAGATGAATTGGTTCCGGAATAACACTTTCTTATAGCACCCGCAGTTTCTTGTCTACCCTTGCAAATAAAGTTTCGCTGTCAACATAACTGAATGATAGTTGAGATACCGAAGTTTGCAGAAGAGGAGTCCAGATCTCTCTAGTCCACATTCAGAGTTCAGAGGACAAATATTCAATAGCTATTCTCTGTGGGTGGTAGGATGCAGCAGACCTAGGGTAACCACCCATCCTGGCTTGCCTGGTACTATCTCAGTTTGGGCCCTGAAAGACCCTTTTGCATCCCAGGAATCTCCTCTATCCCCAGCAAACCTGGCCTATGAGTCACTCTCCAGCAGACCTAATGAAGTGCTACTTGTTTTAAGACTTCATCCCCCTCCCCGGCTGTTCATAGTAAACTGTTGTCTGTATCATATATCATAGTATTCCAATCAAAACTTAATCTCAGTCATTTTGAATTCAGGATATAAAAAATTTAACTAATTACCTTTCTTCCAAAACTTAATCATTATAACCATTTCTGCTCCAACCAAGGAAGATTTTGAAAGTCATCCTAATTTCCTCTTTCATTTTCACCTCCCGTAACTAAATGGTCACCCAGTCACTTTTGTTTACAGCCATTGGCCAGAACTAGTCACAGTTTTCCAATTTAACAGCAAGAAGACCTGGGTAATATAGAGAAGAATATGGGGCATTTAACTAGCACAGTGATCTCAGCTACATAAATGCCGACTATGGGCTGGACCCTTTGTTAAGTGCTGACAAAGATCTGAAAAAGACAGATAAGACCCCTACCCTCACAGAGGTACAGTCCTCCACAGAAGAGCCTGAATAACCTTTTAAAGATGCAGGTTGGCCCTAACTGGTTTGGCTCAGTGGATAGAGCGTCTGACTGCAGACTGAAAGGTCCCAGGTTCGATTCCGGTCAAGGGCATGTACCTTGGTTGTGGGCACACCCCCAGTAGCGGGTGTGTAGGAGGCAGCTGATCGATGTTTCTCTCTCATCAATGTTTCTAACTCTCTATACCTCTCCTGTCCTCTCTGTAAGAAATCAATAAAATATATTTTAAAAAAATAAATAAAGATGCAGGTTGTTCATATTAGTTTCTGCTTAAAAGCTCATAAATCATTCCTGATCATTGGTGGGGTAAAGGTCCAACTCCTTAGTATAGCATTTAATAGCCTCCTTGATCATGACCTACTTTCCTGCTTAGCCTAATTTCTCACTATCTTCCTACAGACATCCAGGTTGGTCATCCAGGAAGCGTTTGCAGTATCTTGTGACATGTTAATTTTGACCTCTATGCCTTTGCACATACAGTTCCCTCTGCTGAAATGCTACATACAGCCACATATCAAACTCATCCTTGAAGTCCTGTCTTGAAGATCTCCTCTTTAAAGTTGTCTATAACTCATTTCAACAGAGTTCCAACTGTAGCTCCATTATTTCCCCCTATAATTTATGCTCACTGAATGATGAGCCCCGTAAGAGCTTAAATGACACTTGATTAAAAACCCCCAGCACCTATCAGAGTGCCTGACACATAGTAGGTGTCCAAAAATCACTATTAAAGTGCACTAAGTTGACACTGCTTTCTACTTACTTATCTCATATTGCTTCCCCTGAAAAAAATTCAGAGAACGTGCCATATTTTTCACACACATTTAGCATGAACACTTTACAGAATGCTAAGATGGTCCTACATTAATGTTGGACAATGGAAAGAAAATCCTAAAAAGGGGGACAATATACCAAGAAGTTAATGATGTGTAAACCTCAGAGAGGACTCAGAAAGCCTCTCAAAAATACTTTGAGATTGTTGTGGTCATCGTATCATCAACAGGGCCAAATTGCGTGGTTGTATGATGCAAAGTTTGGACTCCCTGCACTCCTCTCTCTTAGAACAGTAATCTATTATTGCCTCAGGAATGTAATTTTGAAGTGGGGTTGTATTAATCATGCCTTTTTATTTTCTGTTGTTCTAGCACTTTGATGCCTGGGGCCTCGCTGACCTTGGAAAGACTTCTCTTCCCAGGGCTAGCTGATTCCTAGAATAGTAAACAACTCAAGTTAGAGGTTCATATGCAAGCCAACCAACCCAGAACTGTTTGTGAAAGGGCTGCCATGATTCCGCTCTCTGTACTTATGTCCTTACAAGGTGACCCCCCAACCCCCGTTGCTCTGGGTTTGACCAAAGAGAAAATAGTGGATGTAATGCCAACAGAGGTTTGTAAAGTTCTTGCCCACTGGGGCTTACCCTGTCTTGCAGCTGAGAGCCTTCCTCCTACCATGTAAATAAGCTCCAGCCAGCCTACTGGAAGATACAAGATTTCTTGGAGGGAGGCCTCAGCTAGTCTAAATGAGGCCCCAGACACTGAGTGAGGCCATCCTTGGCTGCTGCTGAGCCACCCAGACCAGATCTGCCTAGTCAGCCCACAGGATAGTGAGAAATAATAAATATTTATTGTTCCATTCTCTTCCATGCATCTTTCAGAGCATTAATAAAGTCTATTGTCATACAATCAGTGGGAAAAAATTTTATATAATTGTACAGATCTCAAGATACAGGCCAGCTGGAGTCCTCTAGTTGCTCAATTCTTTGTTATGGGGAAAAATGAAGAGATCATAGTTCAAACTTTCTCAGAATTTTGTAGGAAAAAAAATCTATTGTATACTTAATTTATTTTGCTACCATAGCCTCAAAATATAATTATGAACATATTCAAGGTATTACTATTTATTATCCACATACTTCTATACTTATGATTAATTAGAAATGATTAATCATATATGTGAATATTGAGAAATTAAGATGCATTAGTCAGGTATTGTCATATCAATGCCAAATAACAAACACCCCCAGCACATAAGGCAGGGGTCCTCAAACTACGGCCCGCGGGCCACATGCAAATACAAATATTGTATTTGTTCCCGTTTTGTTTTTTTACTTCAAAATAAGATATGTGCAGTGTGCATAGGAATTTGTTCATAGTTTTTTTTTAAACTATAGTCTGGCCCTCCAACGGTCTGAGGGACAGTGAACTGGCCCCCTATTTAAAAAGTTTGAGGACCCCTGACATAAGGGCTTAAAACTATAGGCAGCTACTTAACTTACACTTCTGTGGATTGTTTGTGTGGTTCTGCTGGTGTTGACCAAGCCTGTTCACATGCATGCAAGGAGTGGGCTGCTGGCTGACCTAGGATGGCCTCAGCTGAGGCAACTGTGGGTACTCAGTTCCGCTCCATGTGTTTCCTTTCCTGGCAGGTTAGCCTAGGCCCTAGGCACATCCTTCTCATGGCAGTGTCCAAGACAACTCTTAAGAACAAGCCCAGTTGTACTGAAATCCACACCTCTGTGATTGTCAAACCCGCCAACATCTTATTTCCCAATGTGAGTCACATTCTGAGCCAAGGCCAGAGTGGAGGGCAATTATAAAGTTACATGTCTAAGGGCATGATTACAGGAGGGTGGTAGTGGTGAAGAACTCGTACCAGTAAGGTAATCAATCTTCTAACAAATACCAGCAAGTATACCTTCAGGAAAACAGGTGCTCTGAAAAACTTGAATAATATCCTATCATTTGTCATAATGCCTGGGAATCCAGATTTACATTTATTAAATTATTTCTATAGAGCTAATATTTGTTCCTATGGAAATGTGATTGCTAGAAGAAATTTCCTCAGATCTATATATGAATATCCATTTTATTCTTGATCTCCTCGATTGTGATTATGTAGGATAAGCTTAAAGAAGAGTTTAAATCATTTCTTTAAGTTACCTTGGAAAATAATAAGAAACAGTGTGATTTATTTCTCAGAATCCAGGTCATGGTTGGTTTCTTTTATGATAACCCTCAGTGGCAATAGGTGAAGAACAAAAGAATAGTGTTTAAAAAAAACGCAGAAATAACTGGGAACAAGGAAGGAAGTTTCTCCAAAGAATTCAGTGTAATTTCTGTAGTCTGGATAGTCTTTTAAACAATATTAGATGAAAATACATTTGCATAGAACTTTCTATAGGTAATATATTTCCTTCTCTTACAAAACATGTAGGTGTGTTTTCCATTATAACATCTAATTGTGGCACTTGTGACCAATCAAAGCTTTTTATTTGTATCCCATTTCTTATTTAGGAGATGATATTTTTTAGTAATTTTGAGGGGTCAACAGTTTTGTTCCTTTCTCTCACTGTGCTTCAACAGATCAAGGGCTGCTCAGATCTGATCATTTGTGACTTCACACACTGGAATATCACTTTAATCTCCCTCGAGAGGATTTATTACATAGAAATGGCTATCTCATGTTACCCAAAGGAAGTTGGACTGTTCAGCAAAAATATTAATGGTAGATATAATATGTGTCAACCACTGGATTGGGGTCTAGAAAACACACACACACACACACACACACACACACATACACACCAAGTATGTATTGTCCTTGCCCTAACTAAGCTATTAATCAGTGAAGACAAAGAAATGAGTATACCAAAAATAACTTACAATGGCTTACAAAGGTTCAGATTATGAGTTAATTGTGAGTAGGCTTTATTAGAATACAGAGATGAAAGAGATCCCCATAGGCTGAAGGGGTCAGGTTTATTAGTTACTGGAGCAGTTTTTAAAGGCATGTCCCCAAAGGCGGAGGACCCCACAGCCCACACACTGCATGGGCCAGATCTAAGGAGAATCTGGTATACATGAAAGCACAAATGGTTTGCACAGGACAACTGAAAACAGTAAGCAGTAATGAGCTCCTTTTCATTTTAACTATAAAAACAAAAATCAAAGAGGGAAGACAGATGGAGGAAAGCTAAAGTAACTGACAATCTATAAATTAGCTAAGAGAAGAGAATTAGTATGGTTTATTGTCCATGCATTTACTTTTAGCCATTTAGTTTTAAAAAAAAATTTTTAAATGTCAGTTCTCATCAGATCCCTTTGTTACTAAGGCTCATAAAATAAAATAGGACATCATATCATGAGGGATTTTTTAATTTTTTTTTCCTTTTGTCAGGTTAAGATTGTTAGGTCTCAAAGAATATTTAAAGCTGCCTTGTGCCTCAACAGGGTTGTTTTCAAGATTCTGAAAAATATTTATCTCTGATATGTCTGCAGATAATACATGATTTGATTTTTGTGTAATTCCTTAATAGTGTTTGTTATCAACGTTCAGTCTTTCACCCCACCTCCTCTTTTGGGGTTCTCTCTTCCCTTTCCATGACCTGGTTCTACAGAATTGTTCTTCATATTTCTCTTTACTTCCCTCAGTGCTCTGTTTGCTCCTCATTTCACTACAGGTCTTGTTCACCATCCACATAGCTTTTCAAATCTCAGATGGAAATTTAGGTGAGGTAGATGGTTATTAACTATGACATATAGTTATTCATTGATGTCTATAACTTAAAAAATTAAAACAAGAGCAGTAGAAAATACATTCCCATGTTGAACTTTAGCTAGATAAAATATAAAACACATGAATGCTTAAAAATACTACCAGGAGAGATGAGTAATGAATTGTTTTTATATTCTTTATAGATACATATTACCCAAATATTTCTAAAATCAGCTTGCAACATTTAAGTACACACACACACACACACACACACACACACACAAACACACACACACGTACTTCTATTAACAATTAGAAAATATAATTTTAAATTATCATCTTGAAATACTATCTGGAAGTATGTCAGTGTTAGGTGTTATCTCCAAATCTTTTGGTAAAACTGAAAAAAAAAAAGATTCTTAAACTATATTTAGAATTAGAAATGTCTGGTCAGAGAGAGTTCTTTTATTCTCCTTGGCCTTTTATTTATTGCTTTACACTTTAATCGACCCAGGCTGGAGGAATTTCATCAATAACAAAGATGGGCCCTTAGGAATGCCTTGAACAGCATAGCACAGCCTCTCAACTCCTTAATGGCATTCTTTTATTAAGATATGAAATCAGGTTAAGTGCTTCAAGAGGACAGGTTAACCCACTGCCTTTAATGAAAATAGGGCAAAAATGCCCACCAACTATCAGATGTTTTTTACATACGAATTGGATCAACAGTGAAGTATAAAATTAAAGAAATTATATTTCTAAACCATTTTTAAAAAGCATACTGCACCTGAATTTATGAAAGTATGTGAGATTTTAACGGAGTATTTTTTATTGTACTGTATTAATTAGTCTTTGATATTTATGCCTTAATTAATATGCAAATGATTTAAGAATGGGGGGTCCTCCATGAGGCTGGGAGGTTTGTTTCTCCATCAATTTGATCAGACAGTTTAGAATGGTGACTGAAATAAGTCTTATGGTTGTTTTCATTACAAAATAGAGGGACAGAAACAGGCAGCATAGACCACAATCTCTGGAGGTGAGGTGGGTATCAACTCTTACGTGATGTTGGGCCAAAGGGAAAGCAAATCAAGACAATTACAGGTCCACATTCCACTTTGAAGTCTGACCCAGCTTACCATGTAAGCAAGTCAGATCAGTGTGAATCCCTTTGTTAGCACTCGGCCAAGTAGAGAAAAGCTAGAACTTTTCTCATTCATGGTGAGTTAAGCCTGTCCAACAAATGGATGAAAAAACCTTGGAACAGGAGAATTTATCTCCAGATGATGTGCTAAGATTGGGTCATCGCTTAATCCTGATGTAGTTCAAAGAACAAAAAGAATGTTCTACCCACATCCCATGACTTGCCTTTGCCAAGTTCATGCCTGAGTCAAGATAGAAACAAAGGAGGCACACGGACTCTATCCATTGACATATTCTGTGGACACAATAGTCAGCTTCCATGGCAAAAGGAAAACTCTTGTTGGGATCCTAGATATTGTCTAGTCTAGTGTCCCTGCCTGTTCTGAGTCTGGTTGGGACTAAGTATAAGCTTAGTGTTTTGAAATGCTTTACTAGAATGCCCAACAAAGCTATTTCTTCTTGTCTAAGTATTTGAAGAAGCACAATTTATTGGCGTTCATCAGTTGCATATATTAATACAAGAATATAAGATGCTGATTTTTCTATTGCATTTGTGCATATGTGCATTTCCCCATGTGGCGTAGTATCAGATAGAAGTAGTGAGGAACTCTGTTTAACTGCTATTGTATCTCCCTATCCCAAGCCTCTGTTGGTGTCTTACTCATGTTTCCCTTACCATTTCATTGCACTTGGACTTGGACTTCTAACTGCCAGCCTCGGTACCTTTTTGGCTGGGATGATTTTTCTGTCTTCAGAGCCTGCTCAGTGCTTAGCAAGTTGCAAGTGCTACAGGTAAATGTCACCCGGAAGGATTGGTGGATAAATATCCCAACTTCCTTGCAGCTCAAGTGGAAAAAACTCTAAAGCTTATATTTGACCCTGTACCCCAAGTTTCCAGTGGGATGGATTCTGGGTGACACAGTGGTAACTGGTGTGATAACACTTCCTTTGTTGACTACATTCCTTCCCTGTCTCAGGTCCCCACACCTCTAACTTCCCCACACCTCTAACACTATTTCCTGGGACATCTTTCAAGATAAACTACTTTCATTCAAATTCTTGCCTCTAGGCAACTTGCACTGAGATACCTCCTACCATCAAGGGTTTTGTGGTGAAAAGTATTAAGAATCATACATATTTATTGTTTTTTTTCTAATGACTCTAATATTCTATGACCTTAGGAGTCCCTAGTCTTAGCCTTAGCATTTTTAACAGAGTGCTCTCTGGCTCTGGATTCCGTCTCTTTTGCTGGGTAAACTAACTGTGAAGGACTTCTGAGATCTAATCTATATGTTTCAAACACAAATCAGACTTTAAAAACAAAGTCTTAGAGGAAATTCTAAAAAGATCCCCATTTATCTTATTCCTTTTTTGCCCATGAAATGATGTTCATCAACCACAGACTGCAAAATGTAAATGCTCAATTACCCTGCAATCACAGGCTTAAAGAGGCAGGGCATTCTTGGAATTGGTTTTGTTTTCATTTGATCATGGTCTGAAAGCCATGAAGGAAACTATTGCTCTAATCACCCACTGATAATTGAGAGTCTTGCTCAGAGAGAAACAACAAACAAACATTTGAAAAGTTCTTTATGCCCTGGGGAGCTCAGAGTAAAGCTTGACTAGCAGATATCAAAGTGAAACTCAAAGTGAGACCACTTGGAACTTGGGCTTCTTATATAGGGGTCAGGAGGATTATTTGGCCAGAGTCTCATGTCCATGAATTAGGATGTGAATAATTGAGAACTCTTTTCTCTGTTGATGGCAGTGTAAATTGATACAACCACTTTGGAAAATAGATGTTTATGAAAATTTATAAAAGTATTGTTTTAAAATACAAAATATACTTAGAAATAGTCCAAATGTCCAATCACTTAGAAAGGATCTATAAAACTTTCAGTAGGTTCACAGAATGGGATAATGTACAGCATTAAAAGGAACTTCAGCCATACACATTAATAACACTCTCTTAATAGCCCATTGTCCTGCAAATACGGCCCCATTGCTCAGTTCCTTTTCCTAGGAAAAGGCCTTGAAAACGCTGTCTACATTGCTGTCTCTTTTCTCATGGGACATCATCTCCTGAGTGTTCAGTTGAACAGCTGTCCTCATTACACCAAAGAGACTGCGTCCATCAAGATCACCGATGACCTCCATGTTGCTAAATCTAATAATGATGTTACTGTCTTATCTTATCTTAGCTGCTTAGCAGTTTTCAATAGAAGTGGCCATGCCTCTCAACTGAAAATGTTATCTTCTGATGGTTTTTAGGTTTTTGCACTTTCCTCCTACTATAATGAACATTCTTTCTCAATATACTTTGCTGGTCCATTCCCTTTTATGTTGGGATGTGTCAAGGATTCTTTCCTGAGTCATTTTCTCCATTTGCATATTTCACCCTCAGTTGCTTATTGCCTTAAATATCTATAATAATAAAAGGGTAATAAGCTAATTAGACCGGTTGTCTTCGGGACATCATTCCGGACGTCCTTCCTGACGAAGCCGGGGTGGATGGAAGCCAGCCTGGGTCCTGGGTGCCTGCGGGGGCCCCAGGGAAGCCAGCCTGGGCTCCGGGTGCTTGAGGGAAGCCGAGGGAAGGAAGGTCTACTCTTGCACAAATTTTTGTGCATCGGGCCTCTAGTTTAAATCCTAATGATATAAATCCTAATGATTCCTAAGTCTAAGTCTCCAACAATGATCCTTCCTGAAAACACTAGGCTCAAATATCTACTTCCTAGATATTTCCACATGAATTCAGGACCAGCCTCATGGATGTGGGGTCCTGTGCAACTGCATGGCTGACTAAAAGACATCTCAAACTTTAAGTTTCATAAAGTATTCTCACTCCCCCTGCTCCCTTTATTTCCAAATCACCTCCCCTAGTTTTAGTCACAGCCTATAAAACCACCAGTTACACAAGTAAAATAAAAATTCGAGTTAGCCTTTATTCTCTATTTCCTCCCTCAGTGTGACTTATAGCATTACCTCCACAAAGCATATCCCCAGGTTGTTCACTCCTCTCCATCTACCATTACCCTTGCATTTCAAATCACTACCATCTCTTGCCTGGACTAGTGCAGCTCTTTGTTAACTGGATTCCTGTTATCTTTCCATAATCTATTTTATAAACAGCCCATAAAGAGATCTTTTAAAGATGTGAATAGATACTTGCTGTTTCCTACAAAATGTACTCCAATGTGAATCACTCTTCTTTGCATGAAACTCAAACTCCTACCTTGGTTTCCAAACTTCTATATGACCTGATATCTATGTACCCCTCCAAACTCTTCTTAGTCCACTCTGTCTTTCATACCCCTAGTCTCTGTCTCACAGGCTTTTTTTGTGGTTTTCCCAGAATCCCAGGATTACCTGGACCTTTAAGATTTTTGTACTAATGGGCCTTCTTCTTGGCATGCTCTTTACCTAGTGTGTGTGTGGGGGGAGGGAGTGGGGATCTTCTATATTTTCATATAGATCTCAGCTTAAGTGTTCCCTCCTCAAAGAGTCCTTTCCTAATCACTCCGCCCCAACCCCCCAAAAAATCTATCTTATACTTTAACAAGTATCCTGCTTTAATTTATTCACATAATTTTTCTTATTTCTTTGTTTATTTATTGCCAATCTTCTCCCACTGAGATGTCAGTTCCATGAGATTAGGGACTTCATCTGTTTCATGAATGTTGCGTTTGCAGTATCTAGAATAGTTTTTGGAACAAGGTAGGTAAACACATTTTAGATTTGAAAAGATTATCAACTTAATACACCAATAATTGGTTTCACATTAGGTTTTAATTTGCATCTCTCTGATGACTGGAGGGGTTGGATAATTTCTGATCTGTATTTTATTACTGACATTAATTCTTTTGGGAACTATCTGTCACTTTTTAGTTGGAATTTATAGCCAGCTTGTGGCGGATGCTGTCAGTGTCCTAGCACTATCTACTGGGTTCTCATCATTCCTGTGTATGCCGGTCAGTAACTTTCTCAGTAAATACCTTAAGTTCTCTGTTTGAGGACTTTGTTGCTGGTGCACACTGGGCCCAAGTATGGGATGAGCAGGAAGTGGTTAAGTCAAAAGTCCCCCCTCAAAACCCAGAAGCATCCATCAATCAAAGAACGATACCCCAGCTCCCTGACCCCTCATGTGAGATGACACTAGGTTTGTGTTTTACATTCTCATCCAGTGGATTAAGTTCCAGTTGTCCACAGTGGCAATTTGTTTGATGACTCACATAATGTTGTCTGTCTTCCTTTCCCTGCATCAATCTCCACTCCTGTACTGATGCATGTTGACATCACCTTCCAAATAATGTAGAATTATTCTGTACCCAAACCTGTCTCTAGGGCAGCGGTTCTCAACCTTTCACAGGGGTTGCCTAAGACCATCGGAAAACACATATAAAATTACATATTGTTTTTGTGATTAATCACTATGCTTTACTTATGTTCAATTTGTAACAATGAAATTGGGGGTCACCACAACACGAGGAACTGTATTAAAGGGTCGTGGCATAAGAAAGGTTGAGAACCACTGTTCTAGGGAATCCAATTTAAGAGACCCATCAAATGAGACTTACTGTAGAGTAACAACTTAGGCTTTAAAAAATAATCATCGAACATTTGAAATCTTCCCTACTCTGTAAAAAAAAAATCATCAAAATAAAGCGTTTAACTTTCCTTTGGAAAAAAATAGAAGTATTTTGTCCAATGTACACGAACCTTTTAAAATTCTTAAATTACTTTCAAGAAAAAGGAGCAAAAATAACTAATGATTTGCTATAATTTTTAAGCTGGAAGAAGTATTTCTTTGTTATATATGTGGCTTCAGAACTTAGTTGTGTTTTTTTTCCGTGGGGACTTGTTTGAGCTTTGAGAAGTACAAATTTATTTCTCCCTAGGCTTTAATCACCATGCTTTAAGGAAATCTTTTGAAATGAAGGCAGCATATGTTGCAATAACTAGGCCCTTTCATGAAATTTATCCCCTAAGAAAAGCCCACACAGTAACTGATTTTTGACCTCAGTTCAAACAGAATTTTGGCTAGAAAATTCTCAGAGGTAAAATACCAAGAGTAATGGGAACTTTTCGTATTTTAAAGTTTTCCAACAACCACAATACACTGTATCCCGCGTATATTTGCTTTGGGCTGTTTGAAGTTCATGTGGAGGTTAGGTGGCGTTTTATAGATTGCCTGAACAGCCTGTTTTCCCAGTATATATGACCTCCCATTCTGAAGATTGATAACCTAAGAAGAAGTTCTTCTTTGAAAGAAAAGTCTGTTGTTAAAACAATATCACAGTTTTATATGCATGTCTTTGCAAATGCTGCATTTTAGAACTTCTAACTCTAGATTTCCAATTTTGGTGAGATCCAAAACTCAACTGATCATAAATTGCCTTTCAAGTATAAATTTGCTTCAAAGCCACAGCTTTGGCTGCTAAGTCACAACTGCTACAGAGTGTCTTTAAAAAGTTTTAACAACTTCAAATGGGTATTTCAATGTTAGTGGCTTTTAAGCAGAATAGGAGCATATACCACCTACTAATAATGATTATTGCTTAACCTATTTTAAATAAATATATATTTCTGATATATACCAGTGATGTTACAATTTTATGGGCATCATGATGTAAATTCAAAATGTTTTGAATTTGGAAGGAAGATTTTGCCACCACAGTTTAGAGAGATCTTCCACCAAGATCTTTTTTTTTTTTTTTTTAACTGTTAGGAATCTTTTTTAAAAAAATATATTTTATTGATTTTTTACAGAGAGGAGGGGAGAGAGATACAGAGTTAGAAACATCAATGAGAGAGAAACATCGATCAGCTGCCTCCTGCACATTTCCTACTGGGGATGTGCCCGCAACCCAGGTACATGCCCTTGACCAGAATCGAACCTGGGACCTTTCAGTCTGCAGGCCGACGCTCTATCCACTGAGCCAAACCGGTTAGGGTTCCACCAAGATCTTAATGTTATTGTAGAATATTCTATTTAAAAACATGCCCTCAAAAGTCAGGCTATCTTCAAGGGCAAAATGAAGTGGAGATCTGGGTGTCTGGATAATTTAGGCTGAAAGCTGTTAATGTAATTGAGTGAAAGGGTTCAAGAGAGGTGTTGAGATGAAATCAAATCACCACAGACCTGTATCAGAGTCCTCCTCCTTTACTTTAACTGTAATACCCTTTCCAAACTCCCACTGTTTGCTCCCAGTCTTGACCCATCCTCTGTGGAGGTCAAGGTTAAAAACAACAAATCAAGAAGCTACCCAGGAAGGCACTAGTCATTAATTGCCTGAAAGTTCTCTCCAGTGTTTATGGAACCAATGCTCAGGTCAATCTCACTTAATGCCAAAATGCCAATGGTACCCTCATTGAGAAAGACTAAATGAAGTTAATCAAGTTACACAGCTAACTCGTGCAGGGCCAGAATTGCAAGTTCATGCTTGTTTTCTCCACCTAGAAATTCTAGATTAATTGTCTACTGCATACCAATGTAAGTACAACCCCCCTCAAGCACAAATGATGCCAGTAAAATTACAATATCAACATATTCTTATGTTGGTAGGATCAAAGGAGTCTTCTATATAGATGCTATATTTCCTGAGTGTGTGGTTTTTAAAACTCAGAAGCGATTTATATTCTACTGTTCAAGCTAGGTAAGTGAGGCCTAGGCCTAGAAAATCTACAGCAGGCTTCATCGCCTTGAAGTACTATGGTAGATAGTTATGCTTCATAGCCAATTATGCACTAAATTTATGTTACATCATCAGTAACATTCCAAGAAAATTCAGTAATGTCTATTTATTAAATCCAGTGTAGTAATTACCAACCAAGCAAAACAGAGCTAAAATATATTCCATGGAAAATACAACTGCTTAACAGGTGGACAACGGAAATATAATGTTTATTTGATGATATTTAAATAACGATCATCATCTCATTCATATTCATGAGATTTCTAAGAATTGTTTTCTTTTAAATTTCCAAGAGGAATCATGCATCATTACCTAACCTTGTTCCACCTGAAAGGTTCTGGAATACCTACTGTCATGTTTATTAAAAAAAGCAACGCTTTGATGAGTGTGCATTTAGTTCACATGCTGAAACACCAAGATAAGCTGGGGTGCTTGGTTCATTCATTCAGTTGATACATTAAGCAGACAATATTTATATTTAATGATGTTTCCATCAATTGATAAGGCACAAGCTTCATCTCAAGTGAATATAGCTCAATAACAGACAGTGGCCTACTGTAAGGCAGTCAACTATACTATGTAAAATTACAAACAGGTTGGTGGCCTAAAACTAATTTAAAAAATTAGGAAATAATAATTTAATGGGGAGGGCTAGGAGCAGGATAGAGGAAGTCAATGGGGGAGGGGAGGAAATCTGTAATACTTTCAACAACAAAAATACATAAAAAAGAAATAATTATTTAAAAACACCTACATCATTTTTAATTATATAACTGGAAGCAAATAAATAATAAGATGAAACTTTTTAACTGTTTAGTTTTATTTATTTATTTATTTTTGATAGATAAGGTTTATACTCTTTCTTGTAGAACAAGCTAAGAATAGGGATCGAGGGCTGGCGTGGTGGCTTCCATCACTGGGAACTCAAGCCCTTTGTAAGTTTCTGCTCTATCATGCTTAGCGACAACTTTCAACTGCAAGGCTGCTTCATGGTCCAAAATGGCAGATGGAGCATCAACCTTTACCTCTGCATTGCAGGCACCAGTAAGGAGGAAGGGGAGGAAGATAAAAGATAAGACCTCCTATCTATACTCTCTTGCAAAAAATCTCCCTTAAAGTTTCACCATACAACTTTTGCTTATATCACACTGGTCAGAAATTAGTCACATGGCCAAACCCATTCTCTTAGCTGATTACATTGCCACAAGGAGTAAAAATGGGATATGTTGCTGAAGCAAAAAAAAGGGGAAAGGCTATTGGCTGAGCAAATATACTGTATATTTTCCATTTGGCCATTCTGACCCAGTTTCCAACTTTCCCCACCCTGTTATGTGCCTTAGGGGACAGACCTCTGTGCCCAGGGGACAGACCTCAGTCAACCTTCATTCAACCTCTGGCTTCACTTTGAGTTTGGACCATGAAATTAACCAACAGGAAATTGAAAGGTGGAACTAAATTATTTTTCAAATGAGACCTTTTAACTTGATTTGTTATGCTACTTACTACTCCCCCATACCATTTTAAGAAAATTAGAATTGCTTTCTAATTTGTAAGCAAGCTTTTTAATTTCTTGTATGAATAAATGCAAGTTTTATTTACCAATTGACACAAGGACTCTTCCCTTTAAGCATTACTTATAAATTGGTTACCTTCCTACCCTGTTATTTAATATAACATGTACACTCCTTTTTCTTTCCTTTTTTTATTTTTTAGCTACAAGTCTTATAGGTCCCTTTGGTTTGTGCAATCCAAGCCACTAAGAAGGTATAATTTCATGCAAGTGGTAGAGGTAATGCCATTAATGGCCCACAGATTAGTCAGCAACATGTATCTCATAAAGCCAAAAGACTGTTTACTTCATAAAGCCAGACCTCAATATGTACTTTTCCTGGTTTAAAACTTATTCTAGTTAGTAAAAATAGTGTATCACCCAAAATGTTACCAAAGGTAGGAATCTGATATTAGAAATATGCTAGAAGTTATTTCATTTCAGGTATTATTAATGCTAAGATTGCCCCCATGTGAAGCCACACTGCCTAATTGCTTAGGATTTCAGCGGTTATATTTAAATTGGGGTTATGCTTATTAAAAATGCCACCCATTTTTTTTGAAAGATCAATTTCATGTCCACAGAGGAGTCAGTGTACTGTTTGGCAAAAAGACTACACACCATTCTGTTAGGCGGGCTGGCTTCATGCACACATTATTAGCATGCGGCCAGAGCAAACAAGATTGCCTTGGCACAGTTACTACCTAAATTTGGAACAAGAGGGAGAAATGGATTGAAGAGCCAGGGACACTTAGCCTGCTTTTGGTTCTTATTGAGACTTATGTACTTTTCCCATCCCCAAAGTCCCCAGGGACATCCTTGCTTTACCTGGCTACAGGTAAAGCATTGCTTCCCGTCACGCAGCAGCTTTCAAAGGTAGCCGCACATTGGAGTCACTGGGCAGCTTTTCAATTCCCCATGCCCACATTGCACCCCAGCACAAGTACACCCGAATCCTAGAGTGGGGCCTGAGCAGTAGGGATTGCACTTTGGAATTTTTAAGGTACCCCTGGTAATTGCAATGAGCAGCCAAGGTTGAGAACCACTGCTGTACAAAGATGAGACTCAAGATGTGAGTTGGATGGGACCTTGGCTTGAGTTTTTAGAGGCAGCACCTTCAAGGGCACACTTTCTCCCTCCTGGTTGGTCTTATGTATTCTCCGGGAAGGTCATGTAGTCACACTTTCTGTAAGTTGATAGCTTTCAATTCTTATTAAGCGTTTCTTTCCAATGTGACAAATGAAAAACAAGTATAAACCTTTTGTTTTAATGATAAGATAGGGCCGCTGCACATGTCAGGGTAGAATATGGCATATGATCTTATCATAAATGTTACAGGAGCTATTTGATTGCCAGGGCTTCATCCAAAGCGTCAGAAAATTACTTCAGTTGGAAAGAAACAGACTATAATTTCCATTTCTGCCCCAAATAATCAGTCACTGACAACTAAGACAATTCTTAACAATAAAAATGAAATTTTCTCTATTCCATCAAAATAAGTATATATTTTCAGAAAGAATTTTTAAAAAATCATTGTATTTAAGACACAGTGAGTCATAGCACGATTTTATAAATGGAAAGAAATTTAATGACTGACCATGAATGTCTGTTGATATGCTCGAAAACCCACCTTTGCATGATCAAAGGTTTACCTAGAAATAATCTAAACATCTAGGTTAATGCTGGAGTAGAAAATTCTTTCAAAGCTAATGGGTCCAATCACTCAGGTGTCCTTCAGCTTTCTTCAACCTGATCCTATGATCACATTTGTGTCTTCTCCCCCAGTTTAATTATTTTGCTTTACCCAAATCCCAAAGACTTCTACTGGTTGGTTGATATTATGCAAAAGGGCTGGAAAAAGACAAGCAAAAGGGAATTGTGGTACATTCCACACAGTGCAATCTTTCCAAAGTATGAAATGTCCAAATGTTTAGAAAATACTTGTTCAGCTACTCCGAAAGGATATTAAATATGTGGGGGAAATTTCTGTCAATGCCACATGAGAAAATGGCCAATATGAGACGCCACCAAAAGAAAGACGCAATCACAAGAGACTTTGCCACGAGACTGTTTTTAAGGCTTGTCAATCGAAGAGGAAGAGTTTACTTAATGCAACAATACATGTCTCAGCGATTTCACATGAAGGAGATACTGCCGTATGCTGAATTTGAATTTAGCTTCTGAGCTAATACGGAAAAACAACAGATAATATCAATATTGTCAAACAAGAATTCAGAAGCTAAACAATAGCTTTTGCTAATGTTAATAGTACCTTATTGAGGTATAAGTTTTACATAGATAATGCAAAGCTAACTTTGGCAATTGCATATAACCATGAAATCACCTAGATCAAGGTATGAAACATTTCACCTCTCTAGAAAGTTCTCCAAATGGAATTATGGAGTATGTTCTCTTTTGGGTCTCTTCAACTCTCCTAGAAAACATGATTTTCAATTTTGTGGAATGGATCAGTATCTCATTCCTATTTTTACACGAGTAGTTCCATTATATGATATACCACAATTTGTTGTTCACCAGTCAATGGACACTTGGGTGGTTTCCATTTTTAGACTATTATAAATGAAGGTGTTATGAATATTCTTTTATAAATGGTTATATTAATATGTTTTACCTTTTCTGGGTAAATACCTAGGATTTCTGGGTCAGAGGATAGGTGGGTGTCTCTTGAACATTATTAGAAACTACCAAAAATTTTTCCTAAGAATGTTACATTTTATGTCACCATTACCTGAGAGTTCAGTTATTCTAAATTTTTGTAAACACTTGGTTTTATTAGTATTTTTTTTTTTATTTTAGTCATTTTAATGAGTATATAGTTGTAGAATAGCTTTTGGGGGATTATTAAATGATTTTATTAAGGCTCCTATTTTGTTTTTCTGGGCTCATTTGCTTATCTTTTTCTTTATTTTTTGATCTTTGAACATTTCCATTCCCCAAATGCTATCAGCAGTTACAGACAAGATTAAAAAGAATAAAAAATAATTTTCACAGAAACAGGCACATAGGCTAAAAGTTGTAGTCTTACATATATAAGAATCTGCTTTTAAAAAAATAAAGAACCTTCAAGGACTGAGAACTTTGTAGATCATAAAACAAGATTTCTGGGCACAGAATTGTTGCTTTATTTCGAGAGATTATTCCAACTTGACATTATTTACTGACACTTGTTCACTGAAGGTTTTGGAATTTCATTAAAACTTCAATAGCAAATGTAAACAGTGAGAACTACATCTAAATCCTGCCTTGCAATAGCAGAAACCAAAAGCAACCCCCAAATTGCCTTTTTCACACTTTTAGGAGTGTGCCTTCTGAGTTTTGTAACTACTGTGTCACAAGAAACTGTAAGAGGCACTCAGGCTACAACATCCCCCTGATTCTGATAACTGATTTATCTGTGGCCTACTCATGGGCATGTTGAGACAAAGTGGCTTCTAAAGATTCGGCCCTGCTCCTCAGATACATTTTGGATGTAAATCAGACTGTTTTCAGGGGTCCTCAAATCGATGAAGGATGCAGCTCAGGAATAGCTGTCGTTTGGACACCTCGCCTCTTTGTTCACCAACCGAAGTTTATTCTGAATTCTCAATATCTCCCTGCAGTGATTAACACGTAATCACCATGAAATCAGCTTAAACTGCTTTAAAAGCTATAAAACTTACAACCGGGGTGGGGAGCTGGGAGTGCAGGACCAGATGTTAAATGTATGAAGCCTGGGGAAGGCAGGGAGGGTAATGGCTCTGGCACCTGGCTTTGGGCCTGAAATTCAATCCACCACACATATATGCCAAATAGCAAATATCCAACATAAAATTGTGTGTGTGTGTGTGTGTGTGTGTGTGAGAGAGAGAGAGAGAGAGAGAGAGAGAGAGAGAGAGAGAGAGAAGAGAGAGAAAGAGAGAGAGATGGGTTCAGTCTTCTATCTCTTTCCTGTGAACATTTTGAATCAAGATAAAAGGCAGAGGCAGGAATGTTAAGTATAATCACAGGGAAGTCCAATCCATTGCACTCTCCTAGGCACTGCATTGTTTGTAAATGCAGTGGGGCTAGTGCCATATAGGAACTGTTCTGTGTGTAGGGCCAACTCAAATTGCAATGCTGACAGAACTTCCCAGAAATCCATCAGGTATTGATCTCTCTACTCCTTCTTCTCCTTCATCTATCCACTTCACTAAAACTCCAGCACTCCAAAAGCTGAAAGACGTCTTTGCAGAGAAATGACAAAAACTGAATTAGAATAGAACATCAAGGCCTTCTCTATGCAGTCATCAAAGAAAGAGCTCTACTTTAAACCCGGGTATGGAAGATGCCAAATTAACCACGAATAATATTAAAAGCATTGCCCATATAACAAACACACTAATCATTCAGGAAAGTTGGTGCCTACACCGGATGAGATCCTTGAGAGCTTCCTGTTATTGCCAATATTAACTACTAGTTGCTGAATCATGGGGAGGGACTGGTGACCAGGGCAGTGGTCATGCCCTCCCGAGAGTTTGGGAAGCAGGTATTTACTAACTGGCATAAAAGGATTTTGATATTTATATAATTGGTTAGAAATAACAGGTTATAATAATTGGTTCATAACCTGGCTTAAGGATCAAATCTCCTTTTAATGATAGGCTTTCATGAATGCCAAGGCTCTCCCTCTCAGTTTGGGTCTCCTACTCTCCCCCTCAGAAGCAGACACTCTTACAGAAACCCCAAAGTATTTTCTTTTACTGAAAAATCTAAAGCCTGCAACAAGGATTCTAGTATTAGTAGTTCATCTGGGTGTTGATCTCAGAAAAATACTTTTAGGGGAATGGGACAATGAGAAAGGGAAGAGAAGGGAATGGAAGGGAGACAATGAAAGCTACATTGCTAAGCAGTTACTACTGTGGGCAACTGGGGTTTCATCATTCAGGAATGGGAACCTCAGGAGTGAGAAGGTGGATATCTACCCAGTAACTCCTATGGGTTATTGTCTGAGAGCTGTTTCTGGGAGTGCTCACTTCCCAGCCCTCAGGCAGAAGGACCCAGGTACAAGGGCTGGAAGATAGCAGGTGTGTGCAGGAACTAAAGGGTCACACCCTCGAAATAAAACACCTCTCTTACACCTTTAGAAGAAATGATGACCATCAAAAAGGCAAGTTGAGTATATATTTTGGCTGAAGCCAAGAAGGAGAATAAACTTCCACAAACATAAAAACCGTTCCTCATAAATTAGAAAAAATGTCTGAGGATATTTACTCTCTCCAAACCAGTCTGTGCTGCTCTGATCTTTCAATGAATGAGACCTAACAGATCGCTTCTAGGAGAAAGAGATTTTTTTCCCACGTTATCAGTTACAGTCGACCTGAAGGTAAAATTCTTACTCTTTAGTTATACTAAATTGAAAACCCACAATTTTGCAAGGGAGAAATTTGTGAGTGATTCATGGTGAAATGCAGTCACTAATATTTTAAGAAATTACACGTGATTCAATTATTCCGGTTATCACAGACTTTATTCTGTGCAACTTGTTAATGTGTGTGCTGTATCCATTCTACATGTCATTCCCTATTATAATATCTAAACTTCCAAACTGATGGGTATTTCTTTTTATCTGATCCTGGTAAAATACTCAGTATTCTGACACAGAGAAATAGAGATACAAGTTGATATAGAGCTAGAGATAAAGACAGAGAGAATGAGCCATCAGCTGGGATTCTCCATCCACTTAGTTCTTTTAATTTATTATGCATGATGAACTGTATGTAAGGCACACAAGAAATCATAGAAAAAAAACTTACAGGGAAAGCACTGGTTTAAAGTTTGATTCTAAGAATATACTCAAAATACCCTGATGGTCCAGAGAATGAAGGGAGGTTTTGGGGCAGTGGGGATGGAGTATGAGTCAGGGCCTGGCTTAGTAATCAACATCAAATATCGTACAGTCCCTTGGCCATCTGGACCGTGGGTCCTGAATAGGTCCTCTGCTTCTTCATTAGTAATTGGCTACAAAAGTGAGAGAACTTAAAAGCAAGCACTGCCAACCTGGGCCTAGACATTCTTCTTCAATTCTACTTTATCTGTTTCCAACATAAATAACAGTAGCTAAGGGAAGAGGTTCACTTCATGTGCTTCATTGGCCTGCTCATTCCCCTTTTAACATCTCTTGGTCTTCAGAAATTATATCTTCCTTCCCTCCCTGCTTCACTGAAAACCACTTGGTGAGAAATGTTAAAATACCTCCTTTTCTTGGAATCTAATATTTTGCCAGTGGTTACTTCTTGATCAACATTCAGAGCTCGGCAAAACCTATCAACTTACTCTACTAATATCTATACGAGCCAAGACATTGAATTAGGTGTTGAGCCTATAAAGCTAAGCAATACCAGATACAGCCACTGTTCTCATGGTGTTTACAGTCTAGTGGTGAAAACTGGACTCAAGTAAATATAAATGAACAATAGGAAATAAGTGGTCTGAAGTACAGAGATTCAGTCCTATAGAATATGTATAGATAGATAGATAGATAGATAGATAGATAGATAGATAGATAGATAGATAGATAGATGTAACTAGATAGATAAAAATTGATCCTGGAGGCAGGGTTGTGGGGTAGTGGGAAGTCTTCTCTGAGGAACTGGCATTTGCACTGAGACCTAATGGCAGATGAAAAGCTTAACCAAGAGAAGAAATGGAAGAGAAGGATCAGTCTCGATGGAGGGGGTCTCTTCCTCTCAGAGAACAGGAAAACGGTAACAAATGATCTAGAGAAATAAGTGGAGCCAGAACATGCAGGCCCTTCAAGGGTTTTGGTCTTGCTATTCAGAGCAATGAAAGCTATTGAAGGATGTTAAACCTGGGGCTCACTTGATGTTCTAGTTAATGTGAAAACACTTTCAGTGCAGCATGGAGACAAGGCTGGAGAGGAGCACAGGTGAATGTGGGGTTAGGAGACGAGGGAAAACATCAAGGTGGACTAAGTAGGGAGGTAAAAAAGGAGAGAAATGAATGCATGAGGACATTCTGCGGTGGATTCTAGAAATGGTACTTCAGAATCTAGACCAGGGGTGGGCAAACTTTTTGACTCGAGGGCCACAATGGGTTCTTAAACTGGACCGGAGGGCCGGAACAAAAGCATGGATGGAGTGTTTGTGTGAACTAATATAAATTCAAAGTAAACATCATTACATAAAAGGGTACGGTCTTTTTTTTTTTTTTTTTTAGTTTTATTCATTTCAAACGGGCCGGATCTGGCCCGAGGGCCAGAGTTTGCTCACGGCTGATCTAGAGTCAGGTGAAAATGGGTTGGAAGAGAAAAGTACAAATAACGACTCCTAAGTTCCCAGCTTGTAAAGCTGGATCAATAAAGGTGTCACCATTTAAACCAAGGAGGTGCTGCTTTTATAATGCATGTGACACGTCTCCATGCAAAACTAATTTCCTGTGTCTCCAGGTTTTATAAGGAATAACTGCTAGATCCAAATATGAGATGGGCAATTAGATCCTTCTTTTGATAATATCCACATCCAAAAGTATCATAGTTGTTTACTTTAAAAAATAATCCTGGAGTCAGCTGTAGGGCTTCAGTGAACACAAGAGCGAGCCATGAGCAGACAGAATGAGCACAGACAATAAACTACTTGATGCTCAGTAGCCTGAAGAAACAATAAGCTGGTTTTATTACAAGTTTGGGGAAATGAGAAAGTTCTGTGAAGTGACAGCCTGCCATTTCAGATATTTCAGAGAGGAATTGAGGTTATTATTGTAGGAATGTATGCATTTGCTTTATCAGTGGGCCATTGCACCCATAACTGTTAATTAATGCCCATCCTTGATTTCTGCCTAGGAGGTGCAATTATAAATCTTCAGATACATAGAGCAAATTATGCTATCTGGAAACAGCAGAGTAGAGATAAGGCAAAGCCATTGACAGAAAATAATATTTAGAAAAGCACAGCTGAATTCAAAAGAACTCATTTTTTTATGGCATAAAAAACCCTCTTATTTGAAAAATAGACATTTTATTTTTGTCATGAGGGTTTATGACACTAGTCATTTCCTACAAACATACAGCTTAAATAAGAAACAGCCAGAACACAACAATGGTCATGTTGTTTATAATAATGTCATCAACTGTGAGTTTCAGCCACAGACTTGAGATCTGTCGGCCGTGTTCTGAATATACTTATTTTTGTAGAAAGGTCTATTTAGGAGGTGACTGAGCTTTGAAACACAGGTGGCATTACACTAATTTTCTCCCAGAACTTAAGTATAGCATACAGGTTTCCATGTAGAATCAGTGGCTTTCTTGACAATATTTTTTTAAAAAAAATTCTGAATCATGACTTATTCCCAAAACACAGCTTAGAAAGTAATTTGTGAATGGATCATGTTAACAAAATACTAAAACATTCATTGGAATGAACCACTGGTGTCCAGTGTAATTGATCACTGGACTAGGAGATTATCCCTGCTTTCTAGAGTTTATACGGCTATGCAGTCATGTTGAATAGATTTTTTAATGCTCTGCAACATGTCAGGGAGGGGAAGAAATTCATTTTTTCAATCACTTCAGATAAAGCTATCACATGGATTCCATTTACAGCTGTCTGACAAATTTGTTTTGCAATGGTGACATAAAAATAATACAATATTTAGATTTCTTCTTGAATGAAGATTTTGCCAACTGAGGCAGGTTACTTTACTTCTTGAGCTTCAATCTCTCTATCTGTAAAAACTGGTATGCTCTTACTCTTCTCACAAAATCATTTTGAAAATTAAATAGGATGATACACATGAACATGTACAGTATAGAAGAAATAACCAATAACATTAGCTGTTCCACTAGCAATACTAAATCAATATGTTTTAAAAGTAAGTCCACTATTGTTTACTCAATGCACTCTTCCAAGGTTTTTCATTTTGGATGGAAATGTGCGTCTTTTTGGGATACCTTCTTCCTTCCCACCACCCCAATCCAACAGGTTTTATAGTCCAGCCGTTTTTTAATACCAATGTATTGTCACGAAGGTGTATGATACTAGTCATTTCCTACAAACATGCAACTTAAATAAGAAACAGCCAGAACAAATATACAAATATAACTCGTATTTATATTTACCGCCCTATCCCTACACATACTATACTAGTTCAAATCCTTATTTTTTTCTCCCCTTGACCATTGCATCTGCTTTCTAGCTGGCCTCCCTCGCACTCCTCTCCAAGTATGAGTGCACATACAACAGAGCTGCCAGATTCACCTTCCACTGACACACTTTGAGTCATACCCCGGCCCTGCTCAGAAACCAACAGTGGTTTTTCATATCCATCCAGGAAAGCCTGGCACATAAATCCTTCCACGGGCTTATCCTCACTTCACCTTCTTCAGCCTGATCTCCCACATTAGTGCCCCCAATGTAAACTCCCTCCCAGCCAAACTGACCAGTATATCATTCCAGAAATGCCTTGTATTTTCCCGATTCCATGACTTGGCTCAATCTATTCTTCCACCTGGGATGCCTTTCTTGTCCTCAGCATATCCCTACTCATTCCTTAATGCTCACTCCATATACCACCTCTCTCACTTCCAAAGGGCAAGTGTTTATTCCTTTTTCTAACTCCATTGCACTAAACATTTTTTTACAATATTTTCCACAATATGGTTTTGCATTCAAATAATTTTTAGATATACATTATTCATCTTTCCAGATTGCCATCTCCTTGACAATGAAGACTGTGTTTTATTCATGTTGTATAACCTTCCATGTCTTGCTCAAGAGAACATTAATGGGTACCTGAATGTAAAAGTATGTATCAAATCTATTTTGTGACTTTTAACTTTGTTACCCAGGCCCTCACTCTATGAAACATGTTTTTGCCTTTCAACTATTTAGTCTTTTTAAATATATTTTGTTTTATTGATTTCAGAAAGAGGAAGGGAAAGGAGATAGAAACATCAATGATGAGAGAGAATAATTGATTGGTTGCCTCCTGCACACCCCGTACTTGGATAGAGCCTGCAACCCAGGCATATGCTCTGACCAGGAATTGAACAGTGACCACTGACCACCTGGTTCATGGATTGACTTTCAACCACTAAGCAATGCCAGCCGGGCTCACCATTTTGTCTTTTATTGAGAAGAAGACTCTACCTGATGGATACATTTGAAGTGCACATGCTATACCTGTTTTGGAAACATTTCATGTAATAAAGAGTATTTTGCATGGAACATCTGCAAACACTGATCCTGCTCTAATGGGGTCAGTGTCCATAATGCCTGGTGATTCGAGTTCTTTCCAGCTTCTTGTCACACTGATAGGAATACAACATGAAAATTTTAGCAACCACTTCCACGTATACAGCACCTTCTAATTTCCAAAGCAACTTCCCAGCTCTTGTTGCACATGACCCTTAAATAGAAAGCAGAAACAAGTACCCTGATCACTACTTGAAAGAGGAGAAAATTTCCTTCCCAAGAAGAATAAGTGACTTTCCCAAGGTCACAAAGCTAGGAAGTAATAGAAGTGGAAGCAGAATTGAATCTGTTTCCTAAATGCTGACTGTGTGTTTCTTCCTTTCAGTATCACTTTGGATTCTCCACTATTTTATTCAGCCAACTCCCAAGCTTTCTAGGGTCCTGGAATGCTCTTTTATAGTATACAGTCTTGTTTATGCCGCACCTTCCCTTTCTCTGCTAGTTTGGAGAGAAGTTTGGTTTCAGCTGTTATACTTTGCAACAGCTTTACTCTCACCTGCTTTTTTTCTTTCACATAATTTAAGTTCTATCCTGTTTATGATGTGCCTAACAGTTTTTATTCCTTTCTAGTTTTTGAGATAATTTGCATATAGTAGAATGCACTCATTCTGAGGGCACCATTAGATGGGTTTGGACAAATGGATATATATTGGTGTATTCTTATTACAGTCACATGATCTCACTCATATGTGGAATATAATGAACAAAATAAACTGATGAACAAAATTGATCCAGTGACATAGAAGCATGGAGCAGAAGGTCAAATCTCAGAGGGAAGGTGGGGGTGGGTGGGTGAGTGGGAAGAGAGCAACCAAAGCATAATCCCTAGGCATAGACAATAGGGTGGACATCTGTAATACTTTGAACAATAAAAATTTTTTAAAAATTAGAATATTTCCAGCACCCTCAGAAGTGCCTTGCATCCCATAGCAGCCCATCCCCCACTAAGAGCCACCACTGACCTCCTCTCTGTCTGCCTAACATTGAAAGCTATGCTCCATATTATTTGTATTTAAGTCCGATCCCTCCAGACTTTGCTCTAAGCCCTCTCTAGGATGCCCTGCCCACTCAGAACAAAAGACCACGTTCTCCAAATGGCCCACACAGACCTGGGCACTCTGCCTTCACATGACCCTTTTACCTCACTCCCTACTCTCCTTTACATTATTTTCTCTACACCTTCTCAACTTGAATATTCATAAGAGACCACAGAGGACATTCTTTAAAAGGATATTTTGATGCCATAGATGTGAAGTGGGGCCTGAGATTTGGCATTTCTAACAAGCTCCTAGATAATGCTGACACAATTTGACTAACAAGAAGCGCGGACATTTGTCCCCAGAATAAGGGCAGAGACTGGTCTGTTTTGTTTACCACTGTGTTCTCAGTGTCCTGAGATTGCCTCCCACGTAGTAGCTTTTCAATAAGCAGTTGACGGCCAAATGAGTACATGAATGGATGAATTTTAAACACAGCAAATGAAGCATAGCTTACTGAGTTTCTGTTTTCACGGACTTACTTTGCAGCTGCAACTGTGGGCAGGTTAGTTATCTTTGGGCCTCAATTTCCTGATCTGCACAAAGGGCACTGAACATCACCTCTGAGTCCTTCCTGGCTCAAAGCATATTATTCCAAGAAGTGTGTGAGAAACAGTAATTCCCTCGCATCTGAAAAATAACTCTCCCAACCAAATCGGAAAGAAAGGCAATTTTGCAAATGTCACAGAAGCTCTTCTATTTTTTTTCCTTAAGTGCTGTTTTTCTGCCTGCTCTCAACAATTTCCAGTCAAGAGCTTTCAGCAATGTGATTTCAGAACTGTTGTCTGCTGAGGCTTCCATAGGGAAAGAGAGGACCCAGACATATTGATGGCCACGAGGAATCTTAGGCAAATCCACATAAAACCCAGTGAGACTTTTAACAAGAGAAACCTTGCTAATGTGGAGAATGTGGGAGGAACACACATATTGCTTAAAATGACCAAAAATGGCTGCTGGTTTCCCCAGCCCATTGCTAATCTTACCACTGCTTTTGTGTTTCATTGGTTGGGGTTCAAGAAGGTGTGCCCTTTCTGTTTAGGCAAAGACTCTGGGGATACCTAGGGCATGAGTAGATTGTCACATGGCCAAGTCCATGTCTGTGAAAGAACAGGTCATGGAAACACAGAAGCCTGGGAACCATTCACTTCAGGGACTGTCTACTTGGTCATTCAGAGAGAGCACAGATAGCATTAGAGAGAGAAGAGGACCCATGTCCGTCTGAAGCATTTATATATGGGTTAAATAAGTGAGTTCTTGTGTAGATAGAACCTCTCAGGCCCAGTGCTCTTACTATAGAAAGTGCTTTCTGTCTATACCAAATCCTCCCTCTGCAGGAGGAAAAGTACTCACAGCTGGGTAATGAAGTCACATCTGTGTTCTGCAGCTAACGGAAGCCACCTCACTCCTCTTTACCTGATCTTAATTGTCCTCTATTTCCAAATTTCATGCAAATGTCGAAAGGGAAATTTGAAAAGAAAGTGATAACTCAAAACTCTTCCTGCCTGCCAGATCTGAGACATTGCTTGGAGGTCAGAGTTGATACAATACTTAGTTATTAAACCATCACTTGAGTGCTTGCTTCAGCAGCAGATATACTAAAATTGGAACTATACAGAGAAGGTTATCTTTTTCTATAAGAAGAAATTCCTCTACCTTTCAACATTGCCTCAAATTTCTGTCCTCTGAGGCTCCTGAGCCAACTTTCAGTATCAAGGACAGTCATGGGCACCTTTGGAGAAAGCAGAGCCAGCTGGTGTTCCTGTCCTCGCTTGTCCCAACTGAACTGAGCACCATGAAAGCTAAAGTCATTACCATGTAACAATCCCCGTCCCCCAAGGACCATCTTTATTTCTTACACACATAAAAGAATCAGCAAACATTTAGGAGCATGACATCAGCAAGATTGGTGGACTAGGAGGTCCATCACTTGCAACTTCAGAAAAACAATGATCAACAGCTGCTTACTGATGAAAACTGCTCTGAGAGAGCTCTGGAGGACAATGAGGGAACTCCAGTAACCCAGTGGAGCACAAAAATCAAAAGAGGGCTACATAGGAAAGTACAGGCAGCATTTTACCTGTGTCAGCCCATCCCCCAGTCCCGCACAGCTTGCTGCCATAAGGGATCCCTTAGGCTGTGACCTCCCCCTTTGGAGGAAAAGAAGAACAGAAGGCCTCAACAGCTTTCACCACCAAGGACTCAAGCATCCTCCGTGACTCTCAGGGATAGCCAAAGCTTTTGCCACTAAGGACTCCCTGAGTCTTTGCCTGTGCTAATCTCAGCTGATGGAGATGCCCAGAATCCATGCCACCAAGCCCCCCAGAGAAGGAGCCAAAGTTGGGACCCCAACCACAGCAGCCCTGGCCCTGCACCTGAACACCATACTATCGATGGTTAGGTATGAATAAAATGGACATTGATGGGGATTGAACAAAGGTCTAATACAGAATAACCCAGGTAGTGTAGTGTAGGCCAAAAGGACCCCCTACTGACTCCCAGGCTTAAAGAGCCCCAAACAAGTCTGCTTTATTTACCCTGAATAGGATACATTTTGAAAGTCAAGATTCAAACGTTATAACGAGAAATCTGACCTGCAATTGCTTCAAGCAATGGTTAGGGAGGTGAACCAAGGTGAAGACTAACAAAAGGACCAGGGGCCTTTGACTGGACACCTCACTGAACCTTCCACCAAAGTGGGTAAATGGTCGGGAGGTGGAGAAGATAAGTTTCTGGACTCCTTCACATAGGAACCCCATTAACTGTGGCACCGAAATCCATGGTGAGACCCTGGCATGGGGTACAATTAGATGGAAAGAACATAAAGTGTGTTCTCCCAATGAAAGGGTTGATAGGATTATGAAAGTTGGAATGTTTAAACCAGCTTATGCAAATAACTGTGTATTCTTTACTTGAATGTTTTATGAGAAAAGATATTCTCTCTAGCTGGGGAACGCTTACCCTACAAAGTGTTGTAAAAGCAAAACTTAATAAAGTCAGAATGGAGGCTATAATTAAGAAAATAATAATAAAATAAAACCATTACATAAGGCATGGAGCAAATTTCGAATTTTATTCAACTAATCTTCAAAATATAAATATATATTTATTGAAAATAATATTGTACACCCTGTCCTGAACCCTCCGGGGTCAGTCAACATGTCTCCATTTCATCATATTTCTTCCTTTACCTGGGTTTATCGGTCAATCATTCAATCGTCATGGTCGTTTACAGCACTGTTTGGAAGACTAGAGGAATCAGCAGTGCCCGACACAGAGAACTTCTGTGTGTCCGGAGGGAATGGAGCTGAGCGACCCTTGCCATTGATCCATCCCCTTTGCAAGTTATTTTGAAGCTTTTCTCCTACCATGTTACTCCTCTGCTCCATGACCTTCAAAGGCTCTCTGCTGCCTGTGGTAGAAAATCTAAACATCTTGGAATGGCATCAAAACCTCCTTCAATGTTTGAAACGGGTTAGTGGTTTACAGCACAACCAAATATTGGAGCCCAAATACCAACCCAGATGAAGTTGGCTCTAAAGCCTTAATTCCTCATTTATACGTATCTAGCCTCCCATACAGTCTATGTTTAATACAGAAATGCCTAAGCAAGGTAAGATCCTTACTACTTAAAATAGAAAAGACAGTGGAAAACAATTAGGGTGTCTTTTCCTTCTCAATCGTAAAGAGAGATCTGTATACCTTTTCTTTCCATGTGTCAGTATGTATGACACAACGTGCACTGTGCAGAACCAGGTGGTGGTAATAATAATAATAATAATAATATGCCTCATTACATGAGCAGTGCGAGAATTATTTAAAAAATAAATATAGGAAATCAGGGCTCTAAATCATTGGTTTAGAACAGCCCTGGAAATAGGTTCTATTTTTATAAGTAAAAAACAACTCCTAGCTTCAACAGATCAATTGCAGGCATGACAATGTTGCCTTTATTAGCTGTCTGTCAACAACAGGGAGAAGGTGGGAATAATTTGAGTCATTAGTTATATCTGACACAACCTCCATCCTACATTTCATCAGTGAGGGTCTATGATGAGGTGTGCTTCAGTGGTTTGGAAACATTTCAAAGGAAAACCAAGACTTTGGGGTAATTTGAAAGGGAAGGGAGGGAGCTGTCGGCAGGCTCCAAATGAATTGGAAAGAAGTTTTGTGTAAAAGGACCCGTTCAGCTTGACAGGTACAAGGGGCAGTCTTTCTGATATAATGTGCTTCTGATTGCTGGCTGACAAGCTATTTTTTTCCTGTCCTCTAAATTATGCAAGACTTTTTCCATGTTGTGATTTACAACTGGGTTAGGTTTCCTCCACCAGTGGGTCTCTGCAGACTGCACAGTGTGTTACCAGCGAGAGACCGTGTTTTGACAGAAGTTTCACCAGGTCAAGAAAGCTAGAGATGGCAAACAATGCCAAAGCTAGAGATGGAAAGCTAGAGATGGAAGTCCCATCCTGCTTTCTAGATGTGATGGTTATGACAAAGCAAGAGAATTTCAAGTGATTGCTCATGCATCAGTCACCAAAGCTAAATGGGACTTCTGTATAAATGAATTTTGCAGATAAAGGAAAGAGGAAAAGGGCTGCAAACCTGTTTTCTCCAGTAGAGTATAAACAGCATCATTTACCATTTTCTTGACAAATTGATACCATTCTTATGAGCTTCACTGACTATGTTGTTCTATGTGGAAAATATACTGAATCACTTATTTTGATATCAATTATTAATTGATTAATTCTATTGTCAAGTCACTGGCTAATGCTGGAGGTTCAGTGGGAAATAAGATTCACATAACCTCTACCCTCATGAGGGGAGGGCTGCTAAGATATGGAAGAATTTTGGACAAATCCTAATGTGCTAATCATTTTAGGATCTTTTGTTTTTTTCAACAGTGTTTGTGTTTTTAAAATATTACTCATGTAAACAACAGAAAAGAGAAAAAGGACAAACAGAGGAAAGAAAGAGGGGGAAGAGGAAGAAAGGATAGGAGGAAGGGAGGAAGGGAGGGAGGGAGGGAGGGAGGGAGGGAGGGAGGAAGGAAGGAAGGAAGGAACGGAGGGAGGGAGGAAGGATTGAGTAAATTATGTTCCAAACATAATCTGGCCCTGGAGATATACATCAAGCAAGATAGGGGCGTCCTTCCCTGTCCTTTAAGGGAGAGACTATAACTTATTAATCATCTTTAATTCTATAGTCCCAGTATTAGCACTGCATCTAGAACAGTCACTAAAAATGTGTGGACTTGGTGACTGATTTAGTCCTTGAATAAATGAATATAAATGGGTATGTTACAGGCTGGGAAAAGGTATCAGACAAGTTGGTTTGAAAATGCATCCCAAATCAGAGACAAACAGCTTTAAATTATTTCCCCCAGAGCATTTCTTTACTTTAGAGTCTTCATGAAATCAGATCCTAGTTTCCTTACAAATAGTTCCATTTTCCATATAAATAAATGAAGAAAGTGGCATCTCTATTACAACTGTGATAAACTAAAAATGAGAATTAAGAGCATTGTGAAAATATTTGATGACCTTTTTTAGGTAGAGGTGGTTAAGAAATTGGTTGTAAAAATAAAATGGGAACAGAAAATGTAAGTTAGTTTTAGTTTATTTTTCTAGTCACAGATCTGAGGCATTGCACTTTGATATCAAGAAACAGGATTGTTCACTATGCTGTACAACTGAAACTAATAAAAATATTAAATATAAACTGTAAGTTAAAAATAAAAAATGTAAAAAAAAGGAAATAGGATTGTTTGCCATCTTTGAATAAATGTCAGATGCACCATGTAACATGACAGAAATGAGAGACAAAGAATGTAAAATAATGCTAAATGCTGGTTAATTTGCAGTATGCTTCAGCGTGCTTCTAATAAGGGGATTGAGTCTGTCCTTCTATGTTGATGCTTACAAATGTCTTTATTTCATATGTACATGTATTTTACAATCTTGACAATTTGCTCATTAATGATAAGGAAGTTTGACTGACTCCATGGAATATCAATCCCCCAATGCAAATAACAGCTCTGGTCACTTATTGGTACATCTAAAAACAGTACAAGAATTTTGTCACCCAGCAAAGAGAGACACTAGTCCATGATTCTGATTAATTTAATACTAACTCAGGTGGCCTTTAGTGTTTCACTTCCTTAATTACTCTACCGAGCACTCCACAGTCATGGAAAGGTAGTCTTCATAGCTCGAGACACCTTTCTACAGTAGAAAGTTATTAGTATCTTTTCTTTTTTTAAAAGTTCCAATCCAAATATAATTACTGTCTATTTAAAAATACATTAAATGCTATTACTTATAAATATTTAGAAATTACATCTAGATATCACTGCACTTTTGGGATCAATTCCCATAATAAAAAAGTATACTGGAGGATTTTAGGAAGATCCTTTTTTGGAACATCTACTTGGCAAAATGCTACTTAAGAGCTTTTACTTTCTATAGCTGATTGTTAGACATATTCACTCTTTATCCAGATGTTCTGCATGTCAAAGGTGTAGATATGTCTTCATACTGTGTTTTTTTTTTTCAGAAAGCAATTTAATTCCACAATAATTATTCATGCTGCAGGCCCAAGTGACTCTGTAACACCCAATCAGTCAAAATTCCTCACACTATTGCTTTACTAAACACTTGGGGAAAGGAGGACTGTGCATTTCTATGCAAGACTCTCCTATTTTTCTTTCTCATAGACCCATTAACTTTCAAAGATTTTTCTCATAAGTGTTGAAAGTACAACACAAGTTTAAGAGAAGAGTCAACCCCACTGCCATGAGTAGAAGGGTCCACTGTGACCAGCTGCGGAAGTCATTTACTAGTGCTAAGGGCCTTACTTTGAGAAAGGAGAAGTGGGCATGCTTAGGATTGCTGAAGTCAGTGATATATTAGAATGCAGACCATCTAAATTTATTGAGAAGTAAGAAAGGAAGTCTGAAATCTGTTGAGGTTATTCCCAATCCTGAGGGCTTTTCTTAAGAAATGTCCCTGGACTTAAGGAAGAGAGGATTTGAACTTCAGACACTCGCAGTTCATGGACATATGGATATAACCATATGGTATGAATTTTCATCACATCCATATTTGTAGAAAAGATGTGTGCTCTATATTGTAGCTCCTACCTATCTTGTGATAATTCCAGAAATCAAATGCCCTTCCTGTGTATTGTGTTCAAAGATGGCTGCCATCAAGCCGTTCCTTCTCTGTATGTGCAAGACACCCCACATGGAGAGAAGGCGTCTATACTTCCAGCCTTTACAGTCTGGGCTGGCTGGTGGCTGTGTTGAACCATAGCATATGGTAAAAGTGATGCTCTCCCAGCTCTGGGTCTAGTTTATAAGAGGTCTGGTACTTTCTGTTTCTTGCTTCTTGGAGTGCTAAGTTGCCATATAGGGAGGCCAGGCTACATTGCTGTGGAAAGAGGCCACAGTGGGAGCACTGAGACCCAGGCATGTGCATGAGGATCATCTGGGATGCCTAGCCCACGTGAGCTTTCAGATAACTTCAGTTCTAACTACCATTTTACGGCAACAATGTGAGACGCCCCAAATGAAAAACACCCCACAAAGGCCTGTTAGCCCATTAGGTTGTGGGGTGGCTTGCTGTATAGCAATGGACAACTGGAACATGCCCATCCTAGTGAAACAGTTGAATACTAGTATGAGCCACAGAGAACTGGGAGATCAGGGTGACTACACACCAGACAGGGCAGCATAAGATCAAGATTTCAAACACACAGGCGCGCGCGAATACACACACACACACACACACACACACACACACTAACAAGGGGCGTAAACTGGTGGTTTCCCTGCACATTGCTTCTTGCAAATCTATAAACTTCCTTTTTCTTGAAAATAATTTATTTCATTATAAGCTAACATAACAGCTTTGCAAAACATTTGGAAACTGGAGGCGAGAAAAACATTCCCCCTCCTTATATTACGGTAGTTAGCTATTTGTTCATTTCCCATCAGTCCCGCCCCCCTCCCCCCGCCCCTTGGTCATATGAATTATGTTTGACTTCATTAAAATTATAGCCAAAGGTGGATCTAGTTTTAGTGGTGCCTGAAACTTGTGAAATTAAAATAACATTACTTAAAATATTCTTTTTTACAAAAGTCTACCATCATATGAAACACATTGCTGCCAGCTCTAAGAGCTCTTGGAGGCCTGTGTAAGTGAGAGGCCCTGTAACCTAAGTTTCACCAGCTTCACGGTAAACCACTGTTGGCTGTAATGCATATATACACTTGCACGCTGTTATTTTCTCATATTGTATCAAAGTGATTTTCCATGTTGAAGTCCAGCCTTTATAATAAGAGTTTTAACAGTTGCATAATTTTCTTTTGAGGCAGGGTACTCTAATTGCCCTAATGCAGAGTTTTCGAACCTTGGAACTATTGACATTTGCGTTTAGATCATTCTTTATTGTGGGAATTGTCCTGTGCTTTACCAAATGACTCCTCCTAAGGGGCAAAATTAGCCCTCCCCTTGAGAGCCATTGCCCGAATAAATACCTTACTGTGGTTACTTAAATTATTTTCTTTTTTACCATTACAACTGAGACATATTTCATGAACATGATTTTATTCAACGTTTAACTTTTCCCCAAGTTAAACTCTTAGAAATAGAATTATTCTGTTAAAGAGAATGGCATTGGCATGGCTTTCGATGTATACTGCCAAAATTCCTTCTCCTAAAGACTTATAGTTACCTGAAATATAGGGCAACACATTATACCATAGATGTAGAGGTATTTAAAAATTATAATTAAATATTATACTTAATTATAAAAATAGCACTGTATATATTTTTTTAAAATATATTTTATTGATTTTTTACAGAGAGGAAGGGAAAGGGATAGAGAGTTAGAAACATCGATGAGAGAGAAACATCGATCAGCTGCCTCCTGCACACTCCCTACTGGGGATGTGCCGCAACCAAGGTACATGCCCTTGACCGGAATCGAACCCAGGACCCTTCAGTCTGCAGGCCGACGCTCTATCCACTGAGGCAAACCAGTCAGGGCAGTACTGTATATTTAAACTATATAATATACTTAGGATATTATAATTAAAGCCATGTATTTTGCTAATAAACTTTCATTATTCTCCGAGAATCTACCCTTCCATAGAATGGTCAGCAAAAAAAGTTCTAGATTGACTCTTTCCTTTTTAAAAAAAAAAAATTCTAAAAAATTATATTTTGGAAAAGAATGTCTCTATTTCCATCAACCTAGAGAAAGGACTTAAAGATGCTATTCTAGTGTGTTGTTTTTCTTACCATCTGCTTGGTTTAGCCCTTCACAGGGAAAAGTCTGTATTTGAATTCAGAAAGCAAATGGCAAACCTGTTTCGACATAACCGACTTCTAGGATGGGAAAACCTAGGCTTCCTGCTCTGGTTGTTTCATGGATAGGAAAGACAGACCAGGCTTCCCAGCCTCTGTTCACACCCGTCAGGATGCACCATTAACTGCAGCCCTTTTCCCCTTGCTATCACTAAAAATCCCCACAATCCCTCCCCACCCAAAGATAACCAAAGATCTCAGTTGCTTGGTGTCAGGAATAGAATAGAAAAAGAAGGCATATTGTTCTCTGATGCCTACTGCGAACATCTCCTCTCTGGAGGGAAGCTCTCAACCGTGGCCCTCTTTCCCAGATGGCTGGAAACACTGACTCATGCAGTTTCACTCCAGCGCCACATTTTAAAGGAGGAGGGCAGATCCCTGTCAGAGGGCAAGCCCCACAAGCTTTGCTTTAAGGCGTTCATTAGCCCTTACGACAGCACTGACTTCTTCACTCCACTCCTGCTCCAGGTATGATCAGAGCTCTAAACAACTAGAAGGGCAGGTGTACCTGCTGGAGGAGTTGACAGAGTCCAGGTACGAGAGCTTAAAGCCTGTCACACAAGGAATATTCCACAACAGTTCACATTCACATATGGCATTTCTCAAAGTGATAAGAAGAGCATTTCCTTCTTCCTTCCTTCCTTCCTTCCTTCCTTCCTTCCTTCCTTCCTTCCTTCCTTCCTTCCAAGTCCCTTTCTTCCTCCCTTTCTTTCCTCCCTCACACTGTTCCATTTCTCCCCCTTCTTCCTCAGAAGTTTTTACCAAATTTCATGAAAATGGAAGTATAACATGGATTGTCTTTTAAACTTAATCTATTCTCATCTACACTCAAATTCTACAAATGGCTTTATGGTTTTACTCTATTTCTGTTTAATGTGAATCTTCAGAATCAGTTAATAAAAGTCTACCATATTTACTTCCCAAACATGTCCCTGATAAAAGCTGACATAAATGGGGCATTTACGGCAGGAAAATGAAAAACAAAGAAAGGAGCATAAGAACCTCTCTAGAAACTCCCCGGGAAGTTTGGGGAGGTTGGTGTGAAATGCAGGTGGCATGAGCCACAGGCCTGGAGGGATTGCTTTCCTACCAGCTGCCTAGCAAACAAAATGTGTACATGACCGGGCTTTCAATGGGCACGATTATGTTGTGCCTGTGTACTTAGTAATTGATAAAACAGCTTTGTTGCTGAAGGATCTGATATTACCAAGAGCTCAGAAAAACTCGAAAGGTTTCCAGTTTAAATGCTCCTTTTGTGTTATTTAAATAGAAACATTCTCAAAATGCAGGCAACAAAGAATTAGTTTGTATAACATATTAGATCAACAAATAAGGCACTTTCTAGACTAAAGTAGGAAACAAAATACTAATATCACAAAGAAGGTAATAGGCCTCTTTATATCCAAGTTTTCTTATTATCTGGGCTTTGGTAGCAGGCTAAGCAGAACTTTGTAGATCAGGTTTCACCATAAAATTCACTGTTATTTTTATATTGTTATAGATATATATTATTTTTCATTTCTAGTTTTTAAATTATAGCCAAGCGAAATAGAACTAAAAGCTATAAAACAAAATAACTTCTGCATTAACAAATTCATGGGCTCTAAAATTCTGATGGAGTGGTTAACAATTTTGTTTTTGACATAATATTATCAAAACATTTTCAAGATCTGTATTTTTTTTAATCTGGAAGAGTTTTGGTGAGCTATTTAAAATCTTCATGAACTCTTTTGTCTATTGTCTTTCCCTTCTACTCACAACCTCCCAGGATGGTCAGGATTACTTTTTAAATGCATGAGGAGGGGAGATCTAGAGGTGGAAAAAATATTGCTGAAATTTTGTGCATGAGCATTAAATTGTATGAGCACCACATACAAAGTGGCTTATAAGTACAAACAGAACATTGCCTTAATTTACTAGTAGGGAGTATTTTAGGTATGAGGAATATATTTACATATTAACTTTAACATCACATTCTAATTGCAATCATTATGTTGTGCCATTTTTGTTCAAAAAGTAAATTTCTTTAATCTAGTTGTTTAAAGTAGAGTCAAAACACCATAAAACATGTGTCAACTTTATTCACCTGTTTCTCTGGAGACATGAGTAAATACTGCAAGCAGGATTAGGTGTGATGTTTATCTCCATAATATGATGCCTTTTACAGAGCAAAGAGTTACAGAGTCCTTTTTTACATAGGTTTAAATAACTGCTGCCCATGTGCATGTCCCTCTATTGAGACTTTTATTTTATTCATTATTTGCACACTCTTCTTTAGCAAAAGACCATGACCTAGTTATCTTTCAAAAGTCCTTGCTTTGCTTTTCTGACTTGGGCCCTTCTTTACATCAGGGCCCAGTTTAATTTCCATTACTGATTGTCATCTAAGCAAAAAGTCCCATCCTATGTGAAATGACAAATCAATGGAATGGAAACCCACAAGTAAACAAAAAATACAACAATCTGTCATATAATAATGGTGACATAAGTATGTAATGAGAAAGATAATTATCAATAAAAGCTGTCATTATAACTGGGATCCAAAAAAAAAAAAATGGAACCCTACCTCACATTGTTGATATAAAAAAACCCAATGTTTAAATAGAAAAGCTGAAAACATTAGTTATGTGAATAATAGGCAGATAAAACTTTTGTAACTGATGGATTGAAAAGTTAAGACAAAGAATAGTTGAAAAATGCAACTTACAATTTTGATTTAGTAGGGAATATACATTATGTTCAAGCACATGTGGGGATTTATAAAATTTGACCACATCTTAGCAATAAATTTAATGTTATTAAATTTCATTGTATTGGTGTCAAATTGAACACATTCTGATTCCAATGAAATTTAATTTAAATAAGCAATCAAAAATTGCAACAAATACCCCATTTTTAAATAAATACAGAAACACACTTCTAAACAATTAATGGGTCAAAGTAGAAATCATAATGGAAATATGACTATGTCAAGACATGAATGATAGCCCCCATGCTATGCATCAAAGTTTGTAAGATGAAGTTAAAATAATACCTTAGAAGAAATTAAATATTTACATTAGAGGATAAGATAGGTTTGAAATTAGAGTGCTGCATTCAATTTAGAAATTGAAAAAATATATAACTAAAAATATCTAAGTGTATAAGGAATATTTTATGAATCAATTAGAAATAAAATTACAAACAACTCAATAGAAATAAAAATAATGGGCAGAATACTGAAGAGATAGTTCTCAGAAGTGAAACCTGAATAACCATGCGAAAAGATGGTCAATTTTATTAGTATACAGAACATGAATATTTAACCATCCTATATAATAAAGAGGTAATATGCACATTAACCCTCACACCCCCACAAGATGGCTGCCTACGACCAGGCCAGCAGGGGGGTTAGAGAGGGATGACCAAACGACTGAACAAGCAGGCTGTATGGGGCAACCAGGCCGGCAGGGGGGGGCAGTTAGGAGCAACCAGGCTAGCAGAGAGGGGGTAGTTGGGGGCAACTTGGCCGGCAGTGGGGGGCAGTTAGGGGCAACCAGGCTGGCAGGGGGGGCAGTTAGGGGCAATCAGGCCAGCAGAGGGGCAGTTAGGGGTGATCAGGCAGCAGTCAGATGAGCAATTAGGAGCCAGTGGTCCAGGATTGTGAGAGGGACATCTGACTGCCAGTTTAGGCCTAATCCCCTGGTAGGGCCTAAACTGGCAGTCGGACATCCCCCGAGGGGTCCCAGATTGGAGAGGGTGCAGGCTGGGCTGAGGGGACAACTCCCCCCGCCCCCCGACATGAATTTCATGCACCAGGCCTCTAGTCTCTCTCTCTATATATAAAAGCCTAAGTGACCATTAAGACCAGATGACCGGACAACCAGATGACTGACTGGTAGCTATGATGTGCACTGACCACCAGAGGGAAGATGCTCAGAGCAGGAGCTGCCCTCTGGTGGTCAATGTGCTCCCACAGCCAACCTCCCGCGGCTGGCCAACCTCCCGCGATCCTTCCCCCTGGCCAATGGGCCCCAATCGGCCCCAATCACCGGCCAGGCCAAGGGACCCCACCTGTGCACAATTTAATGCAATGGGCCTCTAGTAGTGAAATGTGATTTTACACTCACTTGATTGCAAAGCTTGACCCTAAGTATTAGCAAATATATGGAGCAACAATAACTCTCACCCACTCCTGATGGTAAGATAAATTATACTACCTGTTTGAAAAAGTTAATAATTATGTAGCTACATTGAAAATACCCATAGGACATGATGTAGAAATTTGAGTCCTAACTACACTGTAAGAGTTACAGAACTTTTGAAAACATGTACATTGGAGGACATTGAGATTAACCAAAGATCTTATATGCATACTACAGGCCCAGTGCACAGATTCGTGCACTGGTGGGGTCCCTCAGCCTGGTCCGCACCCTCTCACAATCTGGGATCCCTCAGGGGATGTCAGACTGCTGGTTTCAGCCCAACCCCTGCAGGCCAGGCTGAGAGACCCCACCGGTGCACAAATCCATGCACCGGTCCTCTAGTATAAAATAATATGGTATTTAGGAATCTATATATTTATATATAATTGTTCTATTTAGGAATATATACATATGTAGAAGTGGTAGAAGTATAAAGTGAAAAAAGGGATCATAAATAAAATGTAGTATAGTGATAGAAGTGTCAGGGATGGGCTTGGGAGGGGCCTATATGGAGTGTCTAGGGTTCTGGTGACATTCTTCATTACCATAAACTTGTTCTACAGAGGTCAAGTTGACCATATCTACTAAAATTGCCAAATCGCATACCCTTATAAGAATGAATACTGCAAAAATAATCCCACACAGGCACAATAATTTGTAGTCAGGGTTATTCACTGCAGAACTATTTATAATAATACAATGCTAGAAACATTCTAAACTCGTTCACTAATGGATTGGCAGAATAAGATAGGAATTATTCCTGCAATGGAATTATTCCAATGGAGCTATACAAAAGATTGCTCATGAATTAATACATAAAGACCTTGAAGACATTGTTAAATAAAAAAAAAAGTTTAAAAATTGTGCATTATATGTCAACATTTATATAACGATAGGATGAAGAATATATATTTAAATATGTATGTAAGTTCAAAATAATATAGTTTAAAGTATATGCAAAATTCAGAGCATTGTTAAAGGTGAAGTAAGCAGGGTGGACAGGAAACAAAGAAGAGGGCCTTTCACTATTTAGCATCTTACACAATTTCTATGTTGAAGGTTATGAAAATGTTACTTCCAGGGAAGGGAACAGGATGGCTGGAGAAGGATGAAAGAGAGACTGGTCTTGTCATTCATCATTTATCTGCTCTTTTTAAATGTTGCTAATGCAATATAATGTTTATATTAACTACTGATAAAATAAACACAATGACTAAAACAATCAACACAGCCATCCAGTTCCCATTCATTAGGATTCTGTCAAGAGACTGAACCAAAGATGTGTCAGTGATTAGTGGAATGTCACAAAAAAGCACTTCCTTAAAAAGAAATGGGACTTCATTTGTAAAAGAATATAAGAAGTGATAGGGCTATTTCAACCACTACAAATGTCCTTGGGGCATGTGTTGGAAACCCTGAGGCAAGCCTCGCTGCTCATACACTCTTGAAGAAGGAGGAGTAAAATACATTTACGATCACATGGAGGAAATTACAATTTTCTTTTTCTCATAGATATATAAAACTGGAGACAGTGCCACAAGGAACACAAGGTCATTTTTGTACATATTTAAATCTTTTGGAAAATAATAAGTGGATACATAATTAAAATAGTCATGAAATTTCTGCAGATTTTCATAAATCTCTTGATGAGAACACAATTCAAAATTTATCATCAACACATCTTGAAATAGAATAAGAACAAACAAGTAAACAATTCAGTAAAAACATCAGATGTGTGAGCTTGTATGATAAGCATGTGATATTGAAGAGGCTGGAGTGCAAACCGCCCGCACACCCACAGTGAGAAACCGCGGGAAGGCTCTGTGTGGAACTGTATCTTCACTTCAGAAGCATTACATCTTCAGCAGCTTCTCCTCAGGCTTTCTTACCTCAGGTGCTGAGCTCCTTTAAGATTGTGCAGGAAATACCCTTTTGATTTCTCTGGGAATTGTCACAGCCCTTTTAACCTCTTTTCTCTCACAAAGAGACTGAGAATTGGATACATCTGATCTAATCTTGGCTGCGAGTGTCCTCGGGCAAGAAACATAACCTCTCTGAGCATTAATGTCATTTTTGTATAGATGCTACTCTCCCTTCCAAGCCTCTCATTCTATAATGCCAGAGTGAGTGCCCAGACTTCTGGAATTCCCACAGCCCCAGGATCCACACCTTTCTATGTGGACACAAATCAGAGCAGCATTTTTTTGAATCTTTTCTTATAGGATGCTTGATGAGAACACAATTCAAATAGGACTTCACCTTCTTTTACATAGAAGTATGAAAGTATATGGGTCCTGGCATTGATTCGGCAGCTCAACAAGCTTAGGTCTGATATCTTTTCAGTTCTACTGGGCAGACTCTTAAGGTCACGATGGCTGCTGCAGATGCTGCCAAACAAACTAAAGACTATATCCATCACCAGGCAATTCCCTACCTTCCTTACAAGAGGCAACCATTCTTCTAATATCTAACAGATATAGACTACATTAATAAGCTAATTTTGCCCATTCTGGAACCACATATAAATGGAACCACACAATATGTAATAATTTATGTCTGGCTTCATTCATTCAACATTTTTGAATTTATGTTGATATTCATTCATGTTGTAGTTGTTGAGTAATATTGCATTGTATAAATATACCACCATATCTTCATCCATTCTCCTATAGATGGATGTTTGAATTGTTTCCAGTGTGGGTATTATAAATAAGGCTGCTATGAACATTCATGTACAAGTCTTTGAGTGAACCCATATGTCTTCATTTTGTTGCATAAAAACCCAGAAATTGAATTGCCAGATCTTGTGGCTGATGTATATTTAACTTTATAAAATTCTGCTAAGGAGCCCTCCGTTAGGTCGGAGAGAGCCCAGGATCAGACACATGCAGACGTGTGATGAGATAATGGACCCTCCCTGGCATTTCTAACAGATCAGTGGGCCAGACACAGATACTGGCTTCTCCCTGAATCAACACGACCCCCACACAGATACAGACTCCTTCCTGAATACACCTGCTGACCCCCTGCAGCGGAAACTTCCTCAGCTGAATACCTCAGCTCATGTCCCCACCCCTCACCCAACCACAGTATAAAAAAAGCGCCCCCCTCTCTCTGTTGGCGTGAATCCACCTGCCCTGTCTTTGGGGTCCGTGGGTCTCCCGGGGACGCAATAAACCTTTCCTTTTCTTCCTTTTTCTGATTCACTCGACTCTTTATTTCCTACGCCACCTCCTGAGCCACCTAACCTAACACCCTCTAAAATGGCTGAAGCATTTGCATAATTATTTTTTATGACTACATAATTCTGAAATTGATACATAATTAATTCTGTATTTTTGCAGATTATTGGACATTTAATTTATATTGTTTTAATGTTACTTTTTAAAAAAATACAAAATGCTACAATGAACACCTTTGTAAAAATAATAGTTTTCTGTTACCAAAATACTTCTGCTGCTGCAATATTTAATTGAGATAATAGGGGCAGGGTTACTGAGTATTGTCATGACTTCATAATTTTCTAAAAGTATGTAGCAATTTCTACTTCCTCAGTAAATTTGAGAGCAATTATTATTTTAAAGCCCCTTCTCTATTTTATTGAATTTTAAGATGCATTGGATATTAAGTGTACAGCTCGATGAATTTTACATATGTAAACTCCATACATATGGCCAACATCAAGAAATAGAACATTTTCAACATCTTATACACCCTTGTGCCTCTCCCAGACTATATCAGGCCTCACAGAGAAACCTACTATTCTGATATTGATCCCAAAATAATTGTACCTTTGTTTATACTTCATATAAACAGTGAAAGGGCGAGGACCACGCCCTCCATCTTACCGTGTCCTCCATTTTGGGGCAAACATGTGCTCGGAAAGCACTTTCTTCCCAGGAGCCCAGACCTCTGCTGGCCACGCCCAGGATTTTCCGGCTTGTGCCTGGCCAATCGGCAGGGCCCACAGTCCCCTCACTCCACCCCCTATTAAAACCCGGTTTTTCCCAGGCGGGGGCACTCTGCTTCAGGTTGCTGCGCTGGCCTGGAGCGGAGTCGGGCTGGCTAGCTCAATAAAAGGACCTTTTGCTTTTGCATCGAACATGGCTCCCTGTTGGTATGTGGGGATCTTGAAATCTGGGCATAACAAACAGAATCATGCAGTTTATACTTACTTATCCTCATATGCAAGATTTAAAAAGCAAAATAGAGCTTTAATTCAAGGCCAATCTTAATTTTTTATTTTGATGGAACATTTAATAAAAGCAATTTTCACCATTTGTTAAGCTTAAGAGTGCACACCAGGTGCTACCTAAAGAATTTGCATCGATCATCTCATTTAATCTTTAAATAACCCTTTAAAAAACATATAATTGTATCCATTTTCTGGATAATATATCTGAGGCTAAGAGTTGGGATTAACTTGCCTATCTCACAAGGCTAGTTTGTAACTCAGCAAGAATGCATATCCAGCTGTGTCTGATATCACAGGTCATGCTTTACCTATTACTGGAAAATAGTATTTTGTAATTGCAAATGATCAATCACCAGAGGAAATATCTAAGCAAGTAGCGGCCCTGCTTTTCTCTACTTTCTAATAAAAGCTAAAGGCAAGCTGCTAGAGATGAAGGCTCAAAAAGCCAACTTGAGGACAGATGCGATTGCCAGGCATTCTGAACTAACCATGTTCTTCAGTCATTATCAATGTTACTAGAAAATTGAAACAGTAGGTGTATATTAACATTGCATCCCATAGCTGGCCATATTACTGTTATAATTGAGGTCATTTTTTCTCATTAAAATGCAATTATTAACCCCAAGACATCAGTATACAAAATTACATAGGATATAATGAACTAAGTAGCCAATGCTAGAAAAACAGCATGGGTTCAAAAAATCCATTGTGAGGAAATTCAATTCTTACACTGAACATTTTACCCTGTTGGGGGACAAGGCTGTTCACTGCCCAGGAGAGAATAATGGGAAGGTAAGTCAACCCCAGGGTGTACATCTGTAGGCAGCTAGAAGCCAGGGGCACTGCCATCCAAGTGATTTTCCAATCCCAACCGGGAAGAAGAGAGTAATTTGCATAATGGATTAGAAAGTACAAAAAGGGTTTTGCATCACAGAAACGAGGTTCCAGAAAAAAATAATCAAAGAAAATTTTGTTAAAATTCAGGCATCCAGGAAACTTGTTATCATCACAGAAAATGATGGAGCCAGTCCTTAAATAAAATGCCAGGTCTTCGTGACAACTTGATTTATAGGAATGCATATAGGAGCCCAACTAAGTTTTAAAAAATTCCTTTTAAATATTTTTGGATTACAAAAGAGGTACAATTGTGTGTGAGTAGATCTTAAGTACCCAAGTCAATGAAGTTTCACAAAGTTAACACAGGGAACTGCCACCCACATTATTTTACAGAACATATACTGTGTCCCAGGAGCCACCCACATTGCCCCATCCTTGTTAATACCCGCCTCCGCAAGTAACCACTATTCTACCTTTCACCTTAAGGTGACTATTCATAGTAATGCAATATTTCAGTCAACATACTGATGCATTAGAAAAAAATATGACAATTGTGATCCAATTCCAATTAACATTAGAAGAGTTGAACAAGTGCCATAACAATTTAGCAGTATAGAGTTGCTGCAAGAAAATCTGACATCCTCCTCCAGCCCCCAAGCAAAAATAAAAGTTCATTTTCCCCTCATTTTTTATTCACTTAATACAGGTGCTATTCATGGATAACACAGAATTGATTTTGCTTTGAAGTTTTTTATCATATGGCAGCAACACGACTAACTGTGGTTAAGACATGAGAACTGAGTTCGCTTTTCCAGTGTCACTATGGAGTGATTTCCCTGAGGTCTGCTTTTTAAGCTCTCCGGGTGCCTAAAGGCATACATTACACAATCAGAGTTGGAATGACTTGTGTCCCCTTGGTTCAGTTTTTTAGTAGGTAAGTAATCAGCCTAATTGATATTGATTAACTGATTGGTCTTGTCAAAATTATAATCAAATTAACTAGAATATTATCATGCAAATACTTATGACATTTCAACCCAAAATAAACGCAAACCCTGAACACGCTTATGAATACAAACAGTATGCTAACTATAATCAAAGAGTGTGCATTTCTGCAAAGATTAAGCTCTTTCCATAATTGGTCTGTGTTGGCTCCTTGTTTTTCGCTATCTACATACAGGATAAGAGGATATTTTATAATGAATGTATGTTCTCTCCATCTTCCAACCTTCGAATTATTGTTTTTCCCTCATAGATGTTTGTTTGTTTTGTTTTGTCAGTAGCCTCCTCTGGACACTGGCAGGCTGTGTCAAAGCAACTGAAGGGACACATATTGCTAATCCTGATTTGTCAACGTTTTTGTTCACTTATTTATTTATTTTTCTGAAAGCAAGTGGTTGAATATTTAACTTCTGTTCACACCTCTCCAAATATTCTCAGCAAGCCCCAAAGGCACTCTAGGATGGGGGGCTGTGATGCTCAAAGCTGGGCAGTAAACCATCACAGCCACTAGCTCCCTCTTCTGCATCCCACCCCTACTGGGGAAGAGGGAAGCTATTTCTGGAGAAGATGGAGAGGGAGTGAATTATCCAGTCGTATTTTTAGATGCTTTCTGAACATCATTTAACAAATCTTCAAAAGCACTGTTCACTTATACCAAACACCCAACTCTGGCTCATAAATACGGCTCCACAAAAGTTTTATGACTTCAATGTTTTGTATCATTTAAGTAGACCCTGCAGTGTGAAACTTGGCTTTACTTCTTAATTACATCTTCTGCTCCATTTAGCTTCACCCAACCCGATTTATAAATATTTAATCAGATCGCTACTGCCTGCTTATACAGGAAAAAGAAACCCTGGCTGCTCCTCTTGGCCAAACATGACCTTGAAAGACAAAGACACACTAACAATGTTACTCTGATCCTCATTTGCATTTAGGAAAAGGTGCCACAATTGATTAGCAAAATTGAGTTATTAAAAAGTTGACTCAGACTTAGGTAGCTTGGGAAACTTTAAAAAAAAAAGTGTTATTTCTGTCCCGCCCATAAAATCTCAGAAAGATTAATTTTTCTCATGACTTATTGAATTTTCCAAATTGCCACAGTAATAAAGTTGTATTTAAATATTTGCTTTTCTTCAAATGTCTCCTGTGATATTAGATTACAGAATATTACAGTTGTGACTGGAGTATATGAATATAACGATCTTTATACTTTGGGGCTACGAAGGCTTTGAATATGTGACATTGAAATGAATGGGGGCTTTTATATTTTTTTTTTTGTTGCTGTTGTCGTATTTTTCAACTTTTAACGAAACACTGAAATGTATGTTGGAAGGCTTTATTTATTTTTTTTTTTGTCTTTTAAAATTAACTACTGCAAAATCTTGAGTCTTAACACTGCCCTGCCTTATTCCATGTCATATTTGCTCAGCATGCTGGCTTCTGGGAGAAGTTTAAGACTTGCTTCTTCTGCGTATCACTGGGCAGCTCTCAGGCACTCAGGGTCTCCAGGTCTCACCACAAACTCCCATAAGCACCTCCTTCCCTCTCAGTCCACATTCATCTGAAAGCCATCTTGATCCACCAGATGATGAATAAATTTCATTTGCCCTTCAGTGGACCTAAAACTATGGCTTAATAACTTAAATGATATTCACTGATACGATCACTATTAGCCAAACATTAGCTCAAACTCACACTAGACTTTCCATGACATCCTCACATAGTTCCATTCTATTTGTTGATGACCACTGCTTTTCTCCCCCCTCCCCTTTTTCTTTGGTCTTTGGGGTGGTATTCTGAATTCCCCCAAATAAGGAGCATCCTGGACTTTATCCATCCTCTTCCCCACCATGTCCTGATTAGATTGTCAGGACATGCATTTTCACTTAGAAGCTTGGCCTGCGCATTTCAGCTGGTTTGACAAAAAGCACCAGCTTGATCTGGCCATGCTTTAATTTGAGACTTTGTCATTTGAGAAACAGAGGCATCCTCCTATCTTTCTTGCCACGGTAGATCTGTGTCAAATGAACACAGGGGTGGGGAAAAGTAGGTCTACAGTCATTAATATGAAAAATACAAGAATAAGTAATAATAATACTAGAATAAACTGTTTCACATACTCAACTGTAAACCCACTTTTGCTAGCCCTGTTTAAGCCTTCACTCAATATTATCTTACTTATCCTCCTATATTTAGAATAATGTACAGGCACAAATGTTTTATTGCCTTTTTTGAGGTTTAGAGCATTTGTTTTTATCAAACTCATATTTACTATGGTAAAGAATATTTAATTCCTTGCTTTTAAATTACTTGTACTTAAAAGGGCATTGTCTACTTTGGTAAAGACTATTTAATTCCTTGCTTTAAATTACTTGTACTTGAAAGGGCACAGAAGACTACTTTACCATTGCAAAATCAATGTCTTTATGTAGCCTTTTCCTGGTCCCCCCCAAAAGGCATTGCATTTTGCTTTGATTGTGTGTATTCAGTAGAAGAGGAAGTATGGAGAATGAGAGAGTGGGATAAGAATAGCTTTAGGTTTTATTGGTCCATACAGAATGGCTTTTGCCCCCCTGGTCTGGACTCTGGGAGAAGAAAAATGCTGGTGTAGCAGCCGGCAGCACAAGGACAGCACAGGTGAGGTGGGTGCCTTAGGATCAGTTCCCCAAGAGCAGAGCCTGAGACAGGGATGCTCATAACGTGAATTACTGGGGTGGCGGGGCTAGCAGGAGGAATCTGTAAGAGATTGAGGAAAGCAGGATAGGGCTTCATAAAAAGCCAAGTGAAGATGTGGGTTCAGGTGCCGAATAGTCCTAATCTGGTCCCAGGAAGATCTCTGAAGTGTGAACTGCATCTTAGAATCTGCCCAGTCTTGAAGCAAGGGGGCTGGGTTTTCATACCACAGGATCGGATGGCATATTCTTTGCTGGTAAGATTTAGGAGGTGCAGGACATTGGGGAACTCTCCACCATGGCTGCTAAGGTGAATCCAATTGCTTAAGAACCATCTTCCAGAGGTGTTTGCTAGTTAGAGGTTTAGCACTAGCAACTACTAGAAGCTGGGTGATTTTGATTGAGTACCAACCACATTTGCTATGATGGAGAGGTATTGTGTTAAAAAGAAAAAGGATATATTTTGCAACCCTGAACTCTGCTTGGTTTCTGTGTGGTTTCAATACAATTTCACTCTTTGCTGTAGGTTTTTGTGTTTCATCTTCTTTTTGGTTGTTATTATTGTTGGTCCAGGGCCGGTGAGTCTCCCAGCATCTCTTTATTTTCTGCTGCGAGTGCTCTTGAGTTAATATTGTAATTGCTCTGAGCTCTTGATTCTTCTCACAACTCTGATTCTTGGCTATATTCATTTTGATTTTCTGAGTCTGTACTTAAAAAAAAACAAAACACTTTTTTTTTTTTATTTAAGCATAGTTGGTGTACAATATTATATTGGTTATATGAGTTTCAAGTGAATACTATAGTTGTTCTATATTTGTATAAATTACAATGTGATTGCTTCCAGTTCTACACAAATATGGTTTCATTAATTCTAAGACACGTTTTCTCCCCACATTTTAACATCTCAGAAATTAAAATGTAATACACCATAATAATTGGCAATTTTTTCCCCTTTAGTACTGGTTACATAAATAGGGGTGCCTTTTATAGTCAATAGCTCCTTAGATTTGATAAAACATGGCATATTATACACAAAATAGGGTGTATGAAACATTTTAGAAATGTAGCATTTGCTTATGTAGCATTAGCATTAGCATTTTAATGGTGAAATATTGGCTTTGCAGTGGGCTTTTAGAATGTAGCCCAGGGGTCCTCAAACTACGGCCCGCGGGCCACATGCAAATACAAATATTGTATTTGTTCCCGTTTTGTTTTTTACTGCAAAATAAGACATGTGCAGTGTGCATAGGAATTTGTTCATAGTTTTTGAGGGACAGTGAACTGGCCCCCTGTTTAAAAAGTTTGAGGACCCCTGATGTACCCCATGCTCAAGTACCAACATATTTGAACTAGTACTCCACTGGAAGTATTGTATTCCATGCGTCACAATTTATTAGAAGGATTTAATTTATTAATGTAGGAGATAGTACCTTGGGCCACGAGCACATAGTAGGCCCTCAGCACATTTACTTTTTCTATTTATCTTCCTTGTCTTATTAAGTCTTAAGATGAATCTGCAGAATTACACACTTAAATGGACACCCCACTAATTTTACAAGTAAATAGGAAACTGCCTGAATTAATGAAAATTTCTGATGGAACTAATAAAAATTATTAAAAAATAATTTTTGAAATTCAAGAACAAGTAACTGATACAAGGTTATTGAAGCATTGCCTAGTATATTGGTCCTTATGGCAGCAGTCTTAATAAATGGATAAGAATAATTTAGCCTTTTATTTTTATACTTGAAAAGTACTTAGGATGAGCTTGTTTGTAAGAAGGTTAGACATATCTTCTGTTGCCTGCAATTTTATCACAACTTTCAATTTGTTTCAGGATAGTTTTTCTTCTATAGTGTTCAACTGTATTAGCTTAATTCTTATTTACTTAGATGAAATTTTGTATCCATTTTATGTTTACAGAATCCCTAGGCTATTCCTAACTTTTCAGAAATCCTCAAAATGCACATACCTATAATAATATAAGTGTAATATGCTAATTAGACCAGATGTCCTTCTGGATGAAGCCAGGGCTTCGAGGGAAGCCCAGGTCCTAGGTGCCAGGGGAAAGCCAGTGCTGGCCGCCAGGGGAAGGAAGGCCTACTCTTGTATGAATTTCGTACATTGGGCCTCTAGTTTTGAATAAAAGAAGCTGACCCAAGTGTCTATGTATTGTATGATTCTATTGATATGAAGTTCAAGAACAAACAGAAGTAATTTATGGTCATACAAATGGAACTATAGGGGATGGTTAACCGGGAAAGGTCAAGATGAAACATACGTGGTGATGCTTCATCTCTTGATCTGGGTTATTTTCAAAAGAGTTTGTACATATGCCAAAGTTCTTTGAGCTGAACACTCAATACATGTGCATTTTACTGAAGGTAAATTATATCTTAATGAAGTATTATTAGCCAAAAAAAAGCATAGATTGTTATTTAGATCTTGGATTCAACTTTAGGGAGGAGGTTAACACAGAAAAAAAGGTGATTATAAATTAAAGAGTGGTTAGATAAAAGTATTACATATTTATATTATTTATCCAAACCCCAATCTTTGCCCCATCACCCAGTATAGACTTTAGATACTGATTATGGTAGAAATTGCAATAACAATCTGCTATCTTTACAAATTGGATGCTAACTTTAAATTAACCAATGGGTATCCTGAAACTCCTAAAATGAAATTCCAGAATAAACTTCTCTTTCACTAAGTCTTGGTCTCTACAAGAATTTTTCAACAGTGTTGCCTCTGTAAGTTAAAATGGTCAGAAGCTCCACCAACAGTTCTTCAGCAAAGTGCTAATAATCACTACAGGGACTAGACATCACTCTATCACCTATGGCTGATTTTCTAAGTAGCTTTTCCCTGTGCCTGCCAGACTTGAGAAAACCTGAATTCCCTCTTGACTAAAACATGAACTCCAAAACTTACATAATAAGTAATTGAGTTAAGCTGTCTTATGATACAGAGATATATAAAGTGGTTGCTCTGGACAAGTATCACATTCTTTTACACATAATGGATCAGGACATATCCAATGGGGAATCTGAAAGCTAAATGTTTTCCATGATTTAATGAATGATGTCTTAATAGAGCCTTGAAACTATTGAGCAAATGAGAGTACAGATATAAAAAAATAGTTTTCATATGGGGTTTTATGGAAAAAAGGAAGACTATCTATATATATAAAATCCTAATATGCAAATAGACTGAACGGCTTAACAATGGAACAACTGAACAACCAGTTTCTATGACATGCGCTGACCACCAGGGGGCATGCGCGGAACATAGCAGGTGTTGGCAGTAGGTGATAGAGTGTGGAACATGGTGGGCATCAGCCTCGGCAGGATGGTGGAGCAGGTGAGCTGGGGCGCCAGGCCAAGATGGAGCGCTGGTCGCTGTCATCGGGGCAAGCCTCTTATGGTTACTGAAAATTCTTTGCTCCCACATGCCACAGTCCTGCCGGGTGCTTGCACCTGCTGCTGGCGCCAGCCCTGCTCACACCCACTGCCGGCTCCAGCCCTGCTCACACCCAGCACCGGCCCCAATCGTTCAGCACCGTCAGCAGGTGTGAGAGGCAGCTGCCGGCCCCCATCACCCGAGGGCTTCCCCACCTCCCCCTGCTCCTGAGGGGCGATCAGGGCAGCAGCTGCTGCTCACACCCACTGACAGCACCGGCCCCAATTGCTCAGCGCCATCAGCGGGTGTAAGTGGGGCCGGAGCCATCAGCGTGTGGGAGTGGCGGCTGCTGGCAGACAAGGGATGGGGGCCGCGGCAGGAGGGGCCTGGTGGCGGTGCAGAGGATGGGATGAGACCCGCCCCTGTGCCCACTGCACCCTTGGGGCCCATAGTTCCTTTCAAGGTGCACAAATTTGTGCACTGGGCCCCTAGTCTAATAATATTTGTATATCGTTTTGGTGGGTTTCTGGGGTTGCAGAAGTCTATATTCAGCTTCTAGGGTGTTAACTGCTTTTATTTGCTCTAATAAAACTAAGTAATTATACAACATGGAAGCAATTATACAAAGATATCCAGACCCCTAAGAGCAACTCTCTTACCAAAAATTTTAATCATCATTGGGTATAGAGGGAGTTACAAAGGACAAAGAGGTCTTTGTTGCTATTGATGTATTTTATATTTTCTTTTATATTTTGTACTTCCTACTCCCTCTTTCCCTTGTGGGTTCATCTACTTTACTTTTACTCTTCTTTCAGATCTCAGCTCAAAGTCCCTTCATTAGAGAAGATTTTCCTTACCTTTCCCTCCCATAGGTTCCTTCCTCTGTCGTACTAAATGCACTCACAACATGAAAAATCTTTGATGAGTGGTTTTTTGATTGAATGAATGCCTGGCCACTTTGACCATGATTCAACTACTATATCTATTTTGTCTAAGACTTTAGTCACTAGATGTTTTGGAATTTAAAACCTTTACATGTGACTAATAGTATATAGAAGCAAACTGAAAAAAAAAAATAACACCTACGTGAATTTCAGGGTCATAATGTCTCACTTGCTATAAAAAGCTGAGATCCTTCTTTTTTTAAATCCGAGATTGATCAAGATCCAAAGCAGTCCCGATGTTTCTAGTTTCTAATCTGGCTAAATACAGCTATCGCTATTTGAATGTTAGGGAAGTAACCGACTCACAGATTTTAGATATTACTTGTACTTACATGTGTACAAGGAAACTTCCTGTGGTGGGTTAGACTGTTATCCTGGAAGGATCACTCATTCTGCTTCATACTCGTGGGAAGACAACACCCCTTTGCTCCATGTGAGCTAGGCTTGGTCATGTGACTTGCCTTGGCTTCATCATGAACAGATTGATTAGACATTGGGCTCAACTGTGTGATGGACTTTGACAAAATTAATATTAGCAGATATGATGCAGCAGAAGCTTGACATGTGCTTCCATGGTTGAAAGTGCTCTCATAGGCATGGACCATCAGTAGGAGGACAGCATGGCTCGGAGGAGGGACATGAGGTCCCTATGAAGCAGAGCCACCTCACCTAGTCCACAAAGCTGAGATGAGTCTAGACAACCTCCCCCAGCTGACATGACAGGAAATATAATATCTTTTTTTTTTTTTTTGGTTTAAGCCACTGCACTATAGGGTGTCTTTTATGCATCAATATTTGTGTGCTTTTTAATGTGTACATATTTTATGGGAACTTTATATTGTGCCTCCCTCAAAGCCATGCAAATTATTTCTGATTGAGGCACTGAACACTGAACTGACCCAGACTGTGGGGAGTGGAGACTGGGAAGAAAGTTCTAATTAACTACTCTCTGAGTTGGTAACACAAGTTTCTAGACAGATCATGCATCAATTTGAGTAACTGTATGGGATACAGGAAAACACCAAATAGGAAAGCTTACATACCTGGACACAAATTTCACTGAGCTGTGTATATGACAGGAAGAAAGTCAGGGGAGAGGTAAATGATCAAGATAAAACTTCTAATATTTGTATACAACCCGAGTATGTTTAGTGTCAGAATTACAAATGTAACTTGCAGTAACGCTGACTTCATGCTAACAGTCATTTGTTTAATGAAACCACTATCTTCATGAAGCCGATGTTATTGCTGAAACAGCTCTCTAGTGGAAGGGCCATCATTATTGTCACTTTAAAACAGGAACAGCAAATTAAAAGTGTGGGCTATCCTCTAGGACAGAATACTGTACATAGAAACTTCTATTGTTTCCTAGATGGCAATATTTTTTTGCCTTCCATTTTGCCTTCCATTCTCTCCCGCCCCATCTTGACTCTTATGAACTGATCACTGTCAGTGAATATAGATGTCTTTTAACCTGAGACCTTGTTAGTGCAGTGTGGCCTGTCAGACAGCAGCGGAACTGGGAGTTTGCTAGAAATGTCAAATCTCAGGCACCCACCCAGAACTGCAGAATCAGAACCTGATTGTAGCAAGGTCCACACGGAATCAAAATGCAAGCAATCAAAGTATGCAAAACACTGCTCTGAAAGACAGTTCCTTCATATGATAAAGAAGATGTGGATTCTATTGAACTAACCAACAAAATAAACTAACCAACAAAACAGAAACAGAATCATAAATACAGAGAATAGACTGACAACTGTCAGAGAGGAGGAGTTTGGAAGCTGGGTGAAAAAGGTGAAGGGATTAAAACACACACACACACACACACACACACACAAAACAAAACAAAAAAAACCTCCAAAACATTCAGAGGCAGATAACAGTATGGTGGCTGCCAGAGGAAAAGGGACGGGGCACTAGAAGAGGGTATAAAGAGATAAATGTTTATGAAAGGTGGCTTGACTTTCAGTAGTGAATACACAATACAATGAACAGATGATGTACTAAAGAATTATACATCTGAAACCTATATAATTTTATTAACCAATGTCACCCAAATATATTCAATAATATTTAAAAAGGAAACTATATTATAAGCTAATATCCAAAATTCTATGAAAAACTCAGGAGGCATCCCTATATAACTGAATTAAAGTGCTATTACTCACAATGTGGTCTATGGGTACTTGTTAGAAACCCAGGACCGCAGCCCACCCCTGCACTACTGTGGAAGGATATGTTCCCACAAGATCCTCAGGTAATTTGTATAAATGTTAAAATTTGAGAAGCACTTCTCTAAAATATCATTTCTAAGGGCTCACTTTACATATAAAGCAAAAGATACTAATATAAGAATATTCGTTCATAATATCAAACAGGCTATATCATGAGGCTAACTGAAACATATCACTCTAACCTTTAGCCAACATTTTTATTGTTAGGGCAGTAGCAACATTATAAGAGAATAGAAAGGGATTTACTCTGTGGGACACAATATTGTTTAAGGATTGGATGTTTTTATTATGATAGATCATCTTTCTTCTTAACGATAAAGTTTAAATGCTTTTGTTTCTTCAGCTCTGATAACGCTTTATCAATTCCTTTGAAAGTATTTTGGCTCCATCCTCATCCAGGAGGTTTAGAGCATGCTATCTTATTTCAGAGGTTATTTAACGATAGCAACTGGCAGAAAGGAAATAGAATTCTTACAAGACTTTAATGGGAATGTAACTCTTGGTATCAGCACCTGTTTCATATTTTGTATGTCTTCATTTTTAACTGTCCAATGAATTCCCATATACTTGTTGATTTAAATGAAGGTAACTGGTAACTATTTACTATGCTGTAAGAAAATGTAACTTGTCTTACCACATCTTACTATGAAGAGAGTGTTCATTCTGTTCTCTGATGTCACTTAATAGATTACCTATTTTGTGTGTAAATGATTAAGTGTATACTTGTGCCCTGAATTACTGCATAACATACATCTATGCAGCCAAGGGCTCTAATACTGAGCGCACAGCTTAATGGAATTGTTCAGAGCTGTACCCCTGTGTGACCTCTTCCAACATAAAAGAATATGTCCATTACCCCTGAAGGTTTCCTCTTATCTCTTCTCTTTGATTAATATTTCCTGTTCTTCATGTCATATACATGGAACAATACAGTAAGTACTTGTCTGTGTCTCGAGTATAAATTGAATCTTTTTCTTTAATACTAAAAAACCCACAGTTAAGAAAAAGGAAGGAAAAGTTAACATCACATGAGTTCTCCAAGGTCTAAAAATAGTTTATGTAAAAAAATATTTTGGATAAGTTTTAGTAGGTTTATATTTACAAAGCTTCAGTACCTCCCTCAAGCAAACCACATAGAAAAAGGGGATTAAATATTTAGTAAAAATGAATGTTTTAAACTGTCATATGTTTTAAACTATGATATTTTTTAAAAATAAATTAAAATAACAAGAATTGTAAATATAACATCTATGTTTAAATTGATTTTTTATATTGAAATACTGACTTATTTATAACTCATTTACATAAGTTTTCATAAATTTTCATTTCACTATCTCAGGGAATCAGAAATGTACTAAAAATGATGATTGCACACTTAATTCATTCATAGATTTGTAACTAAAACTTCATCACTGTTTTAATTCCAAAAGCGCTGATCATTTAAATCCCAAATCTAATAAATATGGTAACCATATGGACTAAAATTTTAGAATACACACCTTTTATTCCCTGCTTCTATTTAAAATATGGTTGTCCTAGGTTAGGTGACTACATGATAAAAACCCTCTGCTTTAGGAATAGTCCTGTTGCAGCTTAATAGCTTCTGTAGAACAGTAATTAAAAATAAATTCACTTCTGTAACAACAATAAATTTTCAAATGATAGTTTTAAAAAGAATGTTATTATCCTTAAAAAATAATGCAGACAATTAATTATGTTGCAAATACACAGGATTAGATTTGGCTGGTGGAAATTTTCTAACATGGAAGTAACCTATCCCCAGTTCTGAAATCATTTGGTTGACAGAATAAACAAGCTCCTCATTATATTTGACACCCGATTCATTCTAATATATTATCTGTACAATAATCTTTGGGACTCATCCCTAGCAGACAAAATCATGACTTGCACATCCCTAGAAAATCTTCTCAGGCTCTTTGCCCCTTTTTATCCACAAAATCTACATTAATCAGTCAATTAAGGCATTACGCAGTCCTCAACTGTGGGTCATAAATTATAATCGTTGCCAGAAACGATAGTGAAAAAGGGTTCCAGAATGTAGTCCCTCAAAAGAAAGCAGAAATATAAGCAAGGACAAAAGAAACAATGTTTTTCTGTGCCTACACAAGTCCTTAAAAGGCCTAATGGGGTAATATCAGATGGAGTAGCTTCTTGGAAAGTAACAAATATTCCTGAGTCTTCATAAAAAAAAAAGCCTAAATTGAAATCAATGTCACTGTTTTAATTATTGCCAAAATATATGTATTTTCTCCTATCTTTAATGGCTTTTTTCAGGCACTGCCTTTCCTAGAGGGTGCAGTTGTCTAAACAGTGTTAGGTTAATTAGCTGATATATTTACTCTCTCTTCAATTTCTTTTCATTGTATTTTACAAGCATAAAGAATAATATAGTTTGATGGATAACATTAACTAGATTTCTTTTAGTATACAAACAGAACGGGAAACATAGATTGCCTCTGCTTTCTACCTCAGACTGATTGAATCTCATTGAAAGATTTTTCATTTGAATTTGTGTTTATTTCCAATGCACCTGAAAAATAGGTTCAATAATCTCTTCGGTACAAAATGATCACTTCATTCCCAAGTCGTCTTAGAAAGATCACTGCTCTCTCATGTGAAATGAGTTTTGGAAGCATCGTGAACCAGGGCACCATTTCTATTGCCCGGCTGGACACCGGCAGGGGCAGGTGATTTCTCTCTGCAGCAGTATAACAGGAAGACCCAAACAAGAGGATTGGATACCAGTGAAGTTTCACCATTGAACTGCTACTACTGCAAAAAGGTTAGGCCTTGATGGCCAATGGGTTATAGTTTTTTATTGACATTAAGGAAAAATATAATTCAAATATAAGGCAGCAATGTATACAAAGGTGAGGAAGAGAGAGTTGTTTGCCCCAGGTGCAGGTAACAAGGGAATACAGTAGCCAAAAGATTTTCTAAAAAAATTATAACTGTAAGTTGGTTGTTTTTATATCATCCTTTCCTGGCAATTCTTAATATGTCAGTACTAAAATATCACCCCTCAAAAAATATGTATATTTGTTGGTTTTACTTTTCAACTATTTTCTGAGTTACTGCTGCACATGCAAAAAATAAAAATAAAATAGAATATATATATACACACACACACACATATATATATAATGTATTTATATACATTTAAATTATATAAACATAATTTATTTATATATAAGTATATATTAAATTATGTATACCTATACATTTATATACTGTAATACTATCTAATAAAAGATAAACATGGTAATTAGCCATACATCCACTACCCTTCCCATTGGCTAATCAGAGTGATATGCAAATTAACTGCCAGCCAAGACGGCGGCCAGGAGCCATGCACTGAAGCGAACAGGGAGGCTTGCTTGCTCCAGTGATGGCGGACTCAAAGGTTCCCCACTTGACTTGCCGGCCTCTCAGCTGCAACTCTAAGCAACTATGTTGCAAATATAGAAGCTAAACAAAACCCCAGAAACCTGCTTTAGTCAGCCGGGCTTCAGCCAGCCGGACCACAACATTGTATCAAATACAGAAGGTAAACGAAGGCCAGAAACCTGCTTTCAGCAGCCGAGGCCTCAGAGCTAAAGCTGGCCCAGAATAAAAAAGAAAAAAGAAAAGAAGGAGCGGTTGGGAGCTTCAGTCACCTGCCAGCCTGAAAACAGCCCTCAGACCCTCAGCCAGACTGGCCAGGCACCCCAGTGGGGACCCCACCCTGAAGGGGGTGTGACCAGCTGCAAACAGCCATCATCCCCTTTCCCAGGCTAGCTAGGCACCCCATTGGGGACCCCCACCCTGATCCAGGACACCCTTCAGGGCAAACCAGCCGGACCCCACCTGTGCACCAGGCCTCTATTCTACGTAGTAAAAGGGTAATATACCTCCCAGCACCGGGATCAGCGGAGCCGCGAGGCCTCCCAGCACCGGGATCAGCGTGACAGGGGGCAGCGCCCAAACCCCCTGATCGCCCTGCGGCTCTGTGTGTGACAAGGGGTGGGGCCACAACCTCCCTATCTGCCCTGCTCTGTTCATGACAGGGGAAGGCACCCCAACCCCCTGATCAGCCCTGCTCTGTGCCTGATAGGGGGGAGCTCCCCAACCCCCTGATCGCCCTGCGGTTCTGTGTGTGACAGGGTGCAGCGCCCTAACCCCCTGATCGGCCCTGCCCTGAGTGTGACAGTGGCGGCGCCCCAACCCCCTGATCGGCCCTGCTGTGTGTGTGACAGGGTGCGGTGCCCCAATCCCCCTTCCCCCACGGGCCCTGCTCTGTGTGTGACGGGGTAGAGCCATAACCTCCCCATTGGCCCTGCCCTGAGTGTGACAGTGGCGGTGCCCCAACCCCCTGATTGGCCCTGCTCTGTGGGTGCTAGAGGGCGGCGCCCCAACCCCCTGATCGGCCCTGCTCTGTGCGTGACTGGGGGTGGCACCGAAACTTCCCTATCGACCCTGCCTTGAGTGTGACAGGGGGCGGTGCCCCAACCCCCCAATCGGCCCTACCCTGAGCGTGACTGAGGGTGGCATCGCAACCTCCAAATCCACCTTGCTCTGTGCATGACAGGGGTCAGCGCCCCAACTCCCATATCAGCCTGCTTTGAGCCCAACCAGGGTCTGCACCTAGGGATTGGGCCTGCCCTCTGCTACCCGGGAGCAGGCCTAAGCCAGCAGGTCATTATCTCCTGAGGGGTCCCAGACTGCGAGAGGGCACAGGATGGGCTGAGGGACCCCCTCTCCCCCGCAAGTGCACAAATTTTTGTGCACCAGGCCTCTAGTCTTACCTAATAATAGACAAACATGCCGAAACCGGTTTGGCTCAGTGGATAGAGCGTCGGCCTGCGGACTGAAAGGTCCCAGGTTCGATTTTGGTCAAGGGCATGTACCTGGGTTGCAGGCACATCCCCAGTGGGAGATGTGCAGGAGGCAGCTGATCGATGTTTCTCTCTCATCGATGTTTCTAACTCTCTATCTCTCTCCCTTTCTCTCTGTAAAAAATCAATAAAATATATTTAAAAAAAAAATAGACAAACATGTAAATTGACTGTCCTTCCACTACGATCACCAGCCAATCAGGAGAGTATGCAAATTAACCCAACAAAGATGGCGGCTAATTTGCATACATAGGCGCGAAGTGGCAGAGCGAAGACTGGACTGAAGGCTCCGGCGGAGCGAAGGCCTGGGTCCCGGGAGCTGGAGGAAAACCGGTGCTGGCATCCAGGGGAAGGGAAGGCCTATTGCACGAATCTCTTCGTGCAAAGGGCCTTTAGTATATAATATATAAATATATACATTTATGTTTTAAAATGATGTTTATTTCTATATAATTAAATATATATTTATATGTATACTTACATACCTATTTTTTAAATGAACATATTTTTATTATTTAATGTTTTAATAACCGTTGCCTTCTATCTGGAAGTCCTTTTGGGGAACTCTTACTTACAGGTGATCTCCAGCACATAGACATAAACAGACTCAACACCACACATTTGTTTTCAGGACAAAAAGCACGTAACTGTTTGGTTTGAAATCACTCATTTTGGTCAAAGGCCAGGTCTCCAGCTTCTGTGGCATTACGCCAGAATTTAAACAGTTGACTAGACATAAGCAAAGATTGTACAATGATGGTCAAAATGAAGAAACAAAACTTGAACCACTTCTAGTCTGTCACTTGCTGTGACCACTTGGTAATTTATCTGTGTTTAAAATTTAAAGCAGGGAAAGCATGGACTTTAGGTGTTACATGTTTGTGGGTAAGCCAAACTTTTAGTATATATCTGAATATATTTGTTGTATTTTGGGTTGCTATTTGAATTCAAATCCCCATAACACATTCAAAATTATCCTAGTATTCAGTAAGTTTGGCTCCATAAATCTATGTTAGCCCCACTAACAGATTTTGGATACAAGTCTTTAAATTATGTAGAAATTTGTTTCTTGTTAATTCTATAACTTTCTGATTCATTCTCCTGTCTGCAATATTTTTAATTCTCCTGTCTGCAATATTTTTAAGTTAAACTAATTGAAAAACTTGAAATTTATCTTAGACACCACAGTGTACACAGCTATCAAAAGATGCCTGGCATAACTGTAATCCTCTCCTTTGGAAATAAATTGTGATAAAATAATACAGTGGCTAGTATAGCAGCTATAGGATAAAGGGTGTTAGATGCTGCATGGATCTACTTTGAATGTGCAGATCTCAAAATAAAAATAAAAATGGATAGAAATAAATTTCTAATACTCAAGAAAGAATATTTGATAATGGTATATTTCTTATTCCATTCCTTTTGTATTATATTTATCGATGTATATCATTAAACCATTTATTTTCAAGTACTGCATTCTTAACCTCTTTATAATGGCTGCATTAAATTCTCTTTCCACCTCTTATCACCAATCTCTCCAGTCCCTTCCTTGGTAGGCTATATATAAATATCCTCACGTCTACCCTAATGAACAGCTCCAGCTTACAACGTACTTGTAGCAAACTGTGTTTGCCCTGCATTCCAAATCTACTATTTCCCATATATCCACTGAGTCCTGCTTCTTGGCTTGAATCTTAAGTTGATGGATTCTTGGCTCTTGATGGATACTAACCTCTGTTATTTCCTTTCTACCTGGTCTTTGATTCTTGCTTACTGCTGATTGTGGCACCTGGGAAATCATACTCCTTAAAACTTTCATTATCCTAAAGGGTTTGTAATGTATTACTTGCAGTGATCTTTGGCAACTCTTACTTCCCAGTTACTTTCTCAGTTACTGTTACTTTCTCATATCCCAATAATCCTGAAGTAACTGCCAATTTATTGATATCAACCATTTTTTACCTAGTGTGGCCATTGTCATCTTACAATTTATTTTTGAAACCATGAAATTTGTGAGATTGGGAGTTTTTGACTAAGATATTGGTTTTATTATATAATTATACCTATACAATAGTCTATTAAAACTATTTTTTGAAATAAAATTCTGATAATAATATGTTATTAAAAATAAAAAACCCGGGGCCAATAAAAAACTGGACACCAGATGTCATCTGAAGTTACAACAGATAAAATGAGGTAAAGGGTTACTCTTTTCATAATTTCCTTTGGCTTAAAGAAAGCATTTTTAGATTAGTTGTGGTTAGTTAGATGGATTGATTATTTGAATTCTATCTTTGTTGGCAATTCACCTTATAAATAGCCAGCCAACACATGGAAATTCACTTACTATGGGCCAATTGGCCTTTTAAAAACGTCTATAATTGTAGCTTCATTAAACCTCAGATTTTTCCTGATATGTGCTTTGGCTTATTAAAATGTATCATTTTCAAGTTCATTATTCATGGAGAAGTTCTTTGTTAGATGTTTGACATGTGAAAATGTGGAATCTTCATGTTTAATATAGAGAATACCATAAAAATGTTGACATAGATAATTTTACATAGAAAAAAAAGGGTTTGCTTAAAGAAAATCTTCTAGTGTGTCAAAAACAATTTTGTGGAGAGAAAACAATGTATATGAGATAAGGAAGTTCAGTTGAGATAAGGTTCAAGTCCACAGAGCTAAAAATACTAGGTTAGAAATACTGTCCAGATATTAACAAGGAATTTTTAAAAATCAAAATTTTAAGGTAAATGATTTTTTCTAAAATTCTTGCAAACCAAGAAGGCAACCAAAAATCAGATAATGACTTATTGGCTCCAGTGTTATATTAACCAAGTTATGAATGTCCAGTAGCTGAGGAGTAAGAAAGGAACAAGGAAAGAGAAAGCAGGGAAACACACAGACCCAGTGCAAATATTTCCGTCCACATATGAGTTAAAGCTTGACATTCAAAACAGCAAGTTAAATTCTCTAGCTTCACCAAGTTATTCCCTCAAGAAACATGGAAAACAGCATTCTCCCAGTTGTCCATTTGACAGATTCCTCCAATAATAATGGCAAGCGATTTCCATGTAATCTAAGCCATCTTTAATTAAATTGTTACCCCATTCACTCCCTTAAAGACCAACTAGTTTCTCCAAACAGATGTGACATAATTATCACCTCCAAAGCGATTCCTTTCAACTGAGACAACTGTATTTTCCCTCCTCGCTCTCTTAGATGCTAACATTTCCAGTGAGCTCTTGGAGGAGAGTTCATCTCATTGGGCAATTTGACAATTTCAGCAACTTGTCCCCATCACATCTAACAAAACAGGATATATTTTATGAAACATTTCACTTGCTATCACAGGAATGAGATATTTGTCAATGCAAAGATTTCAGAAGTTTTTACATCTGTATTAGAAACAAACACCAAATAGACTAGCAGGTGCCATTTCTTTAATTCTTTCTACGCCTTCCCTCCAGTAATTGGAGAAGAACATAAACATTTGATTGCTGCTTTATTCACTGATTGCATTAATTCAAAATGTCTCTGGATGGGTAACTAAACCAATTTCCATTCCTCCATTCAAGCCTGTTTCCCTACTAGTCACGGGGGGTTGACATAGAGCAAGCTGCTGTGTCTCAAGTGTGCTCTTTGCTCAGAGAGGAGACAACAGACTGAAGAAAGTGCAATGGACTGGGAACCATTGTCAGAAGCCTGGGGCAAGAAGAATTGCCATTGGCCCGCCTTGAGAATAGCTTCTTTCTTTATCACAGTGAGAACTACCCAATGTCCTCCTTTTTGAGAGAAAAGATACAAAAGAGCCACTTCTCACTGCCACCTTAGCAATACCAGACAATTCAGCGGAACCCTACTTTCAATGCTTTTTGGAGAATAAATATTTTAGAGGGCACCCAGGTGTTTTTATTTTGCTTTGTTTTGTTTTTCTGGTGGCTAAACTGTGTTTTTAAGGTGAGATCAGAAAAAAACATATGAGAAATAGGAGAGGAAGAAAACAGGGGCAGGAAAAAGAGGAGAAAGGGTAGGGGGCTAAGGCATACTCATTGTTTCATTGTTTTCTAATTATGTGAATTTCAGGCATAACCGCAAAACATCTTGTGGCCCAGGTTACAACTAAATTAAAACATAAGGAACCCCACTTTTGACTTTTATTTATCAGAAAGCAATTTTCAGTGCTACTTGCCATTATTTTTGGTATTTCCAGACACATGGGAGCTTTGCCTGTGTCCACCCACATATAAGTTAGGTGTGGCTTGCTTTGACAAGGACATGTCAGCAGAAGTGGCCTGTGTCACTTCTAGGAAGACACTGGAAGAATCAGGATGTGATTGGTCACTTGCTCTTTTCTTCTGCCATAGCAACTGGCAACACAACCAATGGTGGCTGCTCCATCACATGGGCCTCAGGGAGAAGATACAGAGCACAACTGCTCTGTCCTGCTTGTGGGATGAATCATCCCTTCGTCCAGCATATCCACACTTTATGTGCTAACCTCCTGTTAGTCTCTTAGTAGCCAAATTGGTAACCAGACCAGCTAGGAGGGAGGGAAGGAAGGAGAAGGAGACCGCATTCGCCACATGTAACTTTTATGACAGTATGTTGTTATACTTATTCTCTTTTGTTATAAATTACTGCTGTTCATCTTACTGTGCCTAGTTCATAAATTAAAGTTTACCACAGGTATGTATGTACAGGAAGAAATACAGTTTATGTAGGGTTTGGTACCATCTGTATTTTCAGGCATCCCCCAGTGTGTCTTGCAAACACATCTCTAGTGGATAGGAGGGGACCGCTGTACAATGAAGCTTGATCGAGAAATATCCATATTGTATAAAGGTTTTTGGCAAAACCCAATTAAAACTATGCCTTTCATGTAAAATCCTGATGCCCCTTGACTCTATCTATCCCTGCTCCAAGCCTAGAGAGGAAAACGGCATCATACTGGGTAATGTAAGGAAAAGAGAAAGACAGATTGGAAACAGTGACACAGCTGGTCACATTATTTTCTCCCCTGCAAGCTTATTAGTGAGGTAATTTACAAGTTAGTTGAGTAAATAAAACTTTTAAATTCAACTTTCATAGAATTTAAAAAGTTTATATGAAATGTTTCAGTTACTTAATATTTAAATGAGAAATGTACTGCCATGCTTCAAAATTCAAAAAGTAAAGCCAAAGTAACCCCTGATCCTATCAACCAGGTCCTAACCCCCAATTCCTAAACTTTAGTTTTTTACACTAATGTATGCTCCCAGAAATTATTTAGATGAATGTACAAAAATACAAATGTGTATATATATGTGTATATATATATATATATACACACACACACACACACACATATATATATATATATATATATATATATATATATACATATATAATGTCTTTTATTTTAATGGCATCATGCTATGTATACTGTCATACTTTTAAATATCCTTTTTTATATTTACAATATTTGTAAATATGTGTTATCGAATTCATTGTGGTATTTCAGAGAAAGAGGAATATAAATGGATAGGAGTTCATTAAAAGTTTGTGAGATCAGAAATAAAGTAACTTCCTTTTTCCTCCATATTCATGCAATAGATTGTCCATGGGCCTGCATATAGGATTCAATAGTAAAGAAAATAAAAACAAGTACTGGTATTTTTCCAAGATTTACTCTGTACGCTCGTGTACACTCATGTAACAGATAGAAAGGTGACTGCTAACCCTTCAGGTAAGAGAGAAGGGGAATGAGTTGCAGAAAGAGGCAATGTCAAAGAGGAGGTGATGTTGAATTCTGTGTAGGAGGAGGGCAGAGGCATCCTGTCAGGAACCCCAGGGGAAGAAAAAACCATGTGCAGTGTCTTTAAGAAATAGAGAGAAAATACCAGTCCAAGCAGCCACCAGTTTTAGTTAGAGATCTGAATGTAATTTTAATAAGCTTGGACACATTGTGCTGTTGGAGCTGTGCTAGAGGAAACGCGTATTCAGATTGGTGGTTAGAAAGATTACTTCCTAGTATTCTATTACTACCAGTGCCTTCTGTAGTTCACTATCCAAAGTGCCTTCCCCTCTATAAACTAAGTTGACCTTCATATTAACCTCTAAGGTGGGTCTCATTTTGCCATTGCCCTGGTAAACTAAGGTGCTAAGATCCACAGCACATAGCTGGTCAGTGGAAGACTCACACACTCCCTTCAGCTGAGCCCTGCATTGTTGAAGAAATCTGATTAGCCGGAATAGAATAGAAAGGAAGACTAAATCTGCCTGAGGCTTATGGATTTTCTGCCTGGGGAATGAGATGGGAAAACATGAGATATAGGAAGTAGAATAAAATTAAGCTAAGTTTGCAAATGTATTCAATATAAGAATTACCAGCCAAATGGTAAAAATATAGTTTAGGATTTGGGTTTTATACAACTATTCTACCAGCAAATAATGTAAGAACTCTGAAAAGATGCATAAAATATTTTCTCCATGGGTTGGAGACTAGCACATGGAAAACGACTTAGAATCAGCAATGGAGTTACTACTAACCAATCAGTAAAACTTTGGAAATTTTCTCCATCTATGAAAATGCAGTTGTTCAAAGAATAACTAGAAGTTGAAAATGTTCAATGGATAAATGCACGTAGGTATGAAAATACTTTACCTAATTAAATGCAAATCAATGTAGCGGAAAATAAATAAGCATTTCATGTCTTCCAAACAAGGATAGGTGTATATAAATAACTCTGCAAATAATATAATAAAATATTTCAAACTGTAAACATGACCATCTGTCTTGTCAATTGAAAGATGTGAAAAAATTAATTTTCAGAAAAATATATGGCTATTAATACCATATTAAAGAAGCTAAAATAGGAATAGATTTTTGTTATTTGCTTTATTATCCCTCTAAAAGATAAATAGTGGCCAAGAAATTTTTTAAAAAATCAGAAAGTCATTATCACATAAAAGACAAATGTGGATATGAAGCACTTGTGAAAAATATTATGCACTACCCTAGAAAATAAATGCAGTGATTAAAAAACATACAAAACTGCCTAAAAAACAAGGCTAACTTTCTTTAGTCAATGAGCTTTTCCCTGTTTACTATTTATTAATTGATTTTTAAAATTCATGAGTTCAGATATTTTCCATATCTTATTTATTCAAACATAGCCTGTACATTTATCAAAAAATATTATTAATCTTGTTTTTTATCATTCACACAGATAATCATTGTAATCATCAGTAAGTCAAAGTAATGTTTGGATCTACGTGAAATAGTCTAAAACTATAATTCAGCAATCACAAACAATACATTTTATGGTTAAGTGGGTAGTTAAATCTTTTAAAATTAATTGTCTTGTAATTGTTGTGAGCAGCCTCCAAAAACTAAAAAAAAAAAAAAAATTGTCTTGTTTTTCAGAAAATGCCAATGATAGGATGGGTAATTTTGATAATTTTCTCCTCAAAACATATTTAATAATTGCTGGCAGAATTGATAGCAATTATAAAATATGTAAAATTGTGTTCAAATATTATCTTCTAAATTACTTTTCAAAATTACTTTAGACAGATGATATTTACCTAAAATCTCATATATCATTTTAAAGTTCAGTAACAAATATCAGATGGGTATTTCAAATATTCAACAATGCATTTAATAAATTAAAAAACTCTAAACACTTGCTAGTAGAATATATGGCAGCAGTTATACACAAAATAAGATGCAGATTTGGTGTTTATTTCCAAATTTCAATGTTTTTTTACATAAAATGCATGAGCCTAAATAAAAATTTTGTAGATTTTTAAAATTAATTTCTAAGCAATTAAGTTCATTAGCATATATAATGCATGATTGATTCCTCAGATACACATACATATAATATTCACTATAATCATAATAGTCCTTTAAAATTTTATGTCAAGTAAGCTTCTAATATATTCAAAGTAGTTCAGACCTAGTACATAGAGTCCCAGTCTAGACTAGTATTTATTTATGTAATCACTTACTTATTTGACTCAGTTCTTCCACCTATAGATAGTATCTTTTGCCTAACCTTCAGCATCATTATAAAAATAAGTATGAAGGCTAATTACTAAAGGATCAATAGAAATATGAAGGTTTTACATATACCACTAAACACAAGACTATCTTTTGTGGGACACAGGTCAGCTTGATTCATGTCTTGACTAGGGTCCACCTGCCACAATCTTTCCCTGACTGATTTACGGTACAAGTTACACCAATGGTAGAAAGCATTTAAGAAGGCCCTTAGCCAACTCTGTACCAAAAGATACCCTGTGAAGAAAATCTACCTTCATCAGTAGATTTTAAGGTGTGGTCTGTTGACCTTGTCCATCACCATTTCCTTAAGAGGCCCACAAGAAAGAGAGAATTGAGAAAAGCTCTATTAGTAACCATTGCAAAGTTGAGCTACATATACATTGTCCCACACTTTTGGAGAGTAAGTTTTCTTTATATGCTATAAATCTGGAACCTACCTTCACCACGGTATGAAATATAAGCCTCTCATTCAGTCATGCACATTGAATGTTCATTATGTGCCAGGAATAATACGAGGCACTGATGATAAAGGAGCAAATAAAAAGGCAATGCCCCATGCTCTGTCACAATTTATATCCTTCAAGGTCAGACAGAAAACAAGGAAGAAAACCTAGTAAATATAGATAATAATATCCTATTGTGTTAAGGAAACCATGAAAACATAAGAATGTTGTGTGGTAAGGGACTCGATTACTTTGAATAGAATGATCACAGAAGCCTTTTGGGGGAAATGACATTTTGCTAAACTGGGATAATCTGAAAAAATTGCAGAGTATGGAATAGCATATACAAAGACCCTGAAGTAGGAAAGAGATTTGCTATTGAGCTAATGCAGATCAATGCCATGATTGATTAAAAATAAAATAGGTCAGGCAAGATCAACTAGAGCCAGAGTTACATTTTATGTATGTCAGCCCTGCTCCAAACACCAGCTGAACTAAGAGTATAGGGTCTGAAGTCAAACGGTTGAGGTGTATGCTCTGATCCCATTATATACTGGCTGTGCAATGTTGGCTTAATCTAAGAATGTGCTTCCTTACATGTAAAATATACATAATGATAGCACTTATTTCATAGGATTGTGATAAAAATAAATTTATGACAGTGAAGGGCTTAAAATGACTACTAGTTGTAAGAAGTGCTCAATCAATGTTTACACTATCAGCTTACTAATGTTATTGTTTATGGTGTTATTCTCCTTCTGCTTATGGATTCTTCTTTCATCCCTTCAAGATTTTTAAAAGAGATGTTGAACCAAATCTCAGAATAGGGGGAAAAAACCTCAGAGTAAAACAAAAAAGAGAGAATAAAAAAAGAAAAATATTTATTGAATATGAAGGTACTAGGCGTGACCTTTGGCCTTTTTACTTATTGTGGCTCAATCATAATCATAACAGCTCAGTGAAATGGATAAGCATCATCTGTAAGACTGAAAGTTCAGTTACCATCCAAGGTGCCCCAAACATCCAGTGTTAGAGCTAGTATGTAAACCAGAGGTGGTAGAGAAAAAGTAAGGAAGAAAGTCAGGGAAGGAGAGAAGGAGGGAGGGAGGCGAGGAGGAAGGAAGGGAGGAAAGGAGGAGGGAGGGTTAAGTGACTTAACTGTTTTCGGAGGAGAAAAAATTATAGAACTTTCTGAGCAATATGGAAAGAAGTAAAATTTTATTTTTAAAAAACTGACAAGGGGAACATTTTGACACATTTAAAGAACACCCAGAATTACAGACTGAGAGAAGCCTATTTTCTCTCTTCTTTTAGCTCCTAAAGTACTTCATTAACTCTGGCAGCTGGCTTTTGTTTTCTGATTTAAGAGCAAGCTAGCTTCTGAAATGAAAGAAAATGTTCAAGTATTTAAAGTACATTACTAATTTTAAAATATTGTGATGGATCATTGTATTTTCCCCACTACAACATCATAAGGCCTAGCTTGTCTAGAACACATTCTTATGCAATTTGAGTTAATTTCCTGGTAACTTTTGTCTTAGAGAATTCCTTAAATACACAATGATTCAACCTGAACATCTACAAAAACTTTAGAGAAAAATATAAACTTTTAAAAGCAGAAGGAAAAATAATATTCCAAAGTGTTTTTCTATACTCTTCTGGTTTATCAAATGCTCAGGACATTACTTATTCATTCCTTTTCAGAATCTTCTAAGATGAAAATTCAAACTCTTAGATGCAAGGGGAGGACTACCTAAGGCTCACCTTTGAATCGTGCTAAGGCATACTGCACTCTGAAAACTTTATGAGGAATGAAATATCACAATTTTACCATTTGTTAGGTTCTGAAAGTTATATGGAAATTAATAACTTTTCCAGAGACCCAGAGAAAACTAAAGCCGTTTGTTTACCCTAATTAGTACTACTTTTGGGACCTGCCATAAAATCAAACCACCAGTTAAAATCTAATGATGTATAATCACAGTCTTGGAATTAGAAGAAAATTAATTCATTGCATAGCTTAGACAAAAAACAAAACACACACACACACAACACAAAAAAACACTTAACCAATGATTTTTTGTTGTTGTTCTTAATTCAGAAATTATTTTTGGAAAAAAAGGTGTTTTCAAAAATCAGTGTTCATTTTGTACCTATTTCTCATCCAAATGATAGCGTAAGTGGGACCCTGGATGACCAGAAACTGAGAAATCAGTGAAAGATGGTTCCACACAGAAAAGATTGAAACAGAAAATCATAATGCAGAGGTAAATTTCACAAAAGCAGATATCTGCCCACCAGCATTCAAACCTCAAAGGGGGCAGGTGTGGGGGACACAGGGGATCACAGGGCCTTCAGTGGCAGGTACTCACATGAAACTCATTTCAATGATTCCCTCCTTGTACAGAAAAAGATTAGATATAAGAAGGTGATACCAGGGGGATTTCATTTTATCTGAATTGTTTGACTTCTTTACAATAATAATGCTATTATTACTCATGCACTTAAGTGATTAAAAAGTAATTCAAGCCCGGCTGTTGTGGTTCTGAGGTTTAGCCTCAATCAGTTGTGGGCTAGATCCCCAGTGGGGCAATGCAGAAGGCAGACAATGGAAAACTTCATCTCAAATCAATGTTTCTATCGCTCTATCCCTCTTTCTTCCTCTCTCTCTAAAAATCAATAAAAATATAATAATAATATTTTATTTTTAAAGTAAAAATAACAATAATTCAAGAAATATTTAGAAAAAATCAACATATACAAAGTACTCTTTTCATTATAGAAACAGGCATGAAAACAAATTTCTAAATTCAAGACAATCAATACATGAAAAATATTCCTCTGGAAATAGTTGTGCTTAGATTTAATCCTATTATATCCAAGGCAAAAATACTCAGTTCCTGACTTATGTCTACATCTTTATTTGGGCACAGAGGAAATGTATTATTTTTTCACATCTTATCACAGTGAAACTTATAAGCTACTAATTTACTCCCTAACATAGGTACAGGAGGAAATATGATTCAACAAAAACAAACATTTCCTGCTTAACTTATTTTGCATTATGCAACGGTATTTTTAAAAAGGGAAGAAAAGATATTTTATTATGTCAAACATTTCCATAAAACTTTCTTTGACAGGAACTTACTAAAGACCGGAATTCCATCTGGAAGATGCAGTAAACTACTCAATCTACATAAGAGTGAGTGACTCATATTTACAGTCAAGTAAGTTCCTTACATGTCAGAAAGGCTATTTTCAGAAGCCTAAATAGGGAACTCTACATAAGTCAATAGGAAGTGGGAAACTTTTTTTTTTTAACAATGGGACTGGTTGGAAAAAATGGTTGGGAAAGCAATCATTCATTAAAAATGAGCATGGTGCCCTAGCTGGTTTGGCTCGGTGGATAGAGCATCGGCCTTCGGACTGAAAGGCCCCAGGTTCGATTCCAGTCAGGGGCACATGCCCAGGTTGTGGGCTTGAACCCCAGTGGGGGGCGTGCAGGAGGCAGCCAATCAATGATTTCTCTCATCATGGATGTTTCTATCTCTCTCTCCCTCTTCCTTCCTCTCTGGAATAAATAAAAATATTTTTTAAAAAAATGATCATGGCCCTGGCCGGTTTGGCTCAGTGGACAGAGTGTCAGCCTGCGGACTGAAAGATCCCAGGTTCAATTCTGGTCAAGGGCATGTACCTTGGTTGCAGGCACATCCCCAGTGGCGGGTGTGCAGGAGGCAGCTGATCGGTGTTTCTCTCTCATCGATGTTTCTGACTCTCTATCCCTCTCCCTTCCTCTCTGTAAAAAATCAATAAAATATATTTAAAAAATAAAAATGAGCCTGTTTGCTAGTAAATTATGTGGCCAAGATATATAACACAATTTGGAGACAACTTCTTTAACACAGAATGCCTGAACCAAGAATAGACACTGATTTCTAAATCAAATTAGTTATTTCTATATCTAAGCAAAATGGAGTAACAGGGATCAGAACTGCCCTCATACCTGAAATAACAGCCAAAGTATATGAAGCCACTGTTTTCAAGACACGGAACATCAAACAACGAAGGATAGTGAGATGAGTCCTATGTATAACCAACTTATCGTGTAGAGAGAGTTGGTAGTCCATGGGGCAGAGAGAAGGAACCCAGGCAGATGCCAGTGATTCCCTGAGTCTCCAGAGACAGAACTCTGCAGATTTGTACAGGGCCTCTACTGAGTATTCACCTGGGTACTAATCAGATCATTCATGTAAGAAAACTACCCGAGGCCGGGGAACGAACAACCTATGAGAATGAGAGGCAATGATGGCCAACCTCCACTGAAGGCTGGAGGTTGGAATAGTACCTGTTCCCACTAGCCAGACTGGAAACAGTCATCCCTGAGATATTGGGTAGAAAAAAATTTAAAAAGGCTTTTACTTTGGTCTCAGTAATGGAGAATAATTAACAGTAGGCTGATCAATGCTGTGGTCTAAAAAATTCTTAAAGGCAAGATCCAGAAAGACTAAACAGTTTTTTAGTAATCTGTGTCCAGAACAAAACCAAAAATATCGAAATAGAAAATATGCAGTACATGACAATGTAAAATTCACAATGTCTGGTATCCATTCAAATAAGTAAGAAAATTTAATACATACAGAGGAAAAAATCAATTAATGGAATCTGACCCAGAACAGATACAGGTGTTAGAATTAGCATACGAAGACATTAAAACAGTTTGCACAACTGAACTACATGTGAACAAAAAGTTGAGTAGAGACATAAAGGATATTGGAAAGAGCCCATCAGTAAAAATTACAATATGGGAGATGAAACATCTTCCCACAAAGGACACTCCAAGCCCAGCTGGTTTCACTGATGGATACTACCCAATTTTCAAAGAAAGAATGCCAATTACTTACAAACTCTTAAAGAAAATTGAACATCCCAACTCATCTTACAAGACCAGTTTTACCTCACTGTCAAAATCGGAAAAACTCAAGAGCAAAAAACCACCAATCAATATCCTTTATCAATATAAATGTTAATTTGGTATCAAAGTTTTAGCAAACTGAACCCAATAATATATGCATAGAATATACATATACAAACTGAACCCAATAATATATGCATAGAATATACACCACCAATAGAGAATTTTATCCTAGGAATGCAAGGGTGATTTTGCCTTTAGAAAATTAATAAATGTAATTCATCATTATAACAAAATAAAAATAAAAAATACAAGCATCTTGATAGATGCCAAGAAAATCAACAAAATCCAACATATATTTTTGCCAAAAACTCTCAGCAAAGTAGGAACTTTCTCAAGTAGATAAAGGGCATGTATAAAAAGCCTAGAGCTAATATGTTTAGTAATCAAAATTAAAATGCTTTCCCTTCAATATCAGGAAAACAACAAGTGTAATCACTCTTACCACTGCTATTCAACATTGTCCTGGAAGTTCTAGCCAGTGTAATTAAGGCAAGGTAACTAGATTAGAAAAAAGAAATGTTTGCTTTGTTGAAAATCCTGTGGAACCTACAAAAATCTATTATAAGAAGCAATCTGAGCAAATTCATCAGATTCAAAATCAGTGTAAAATCAATATTATTTTTACACTCTGGCAACAAATAGCTAAATTGAAATGTAATAAATTATGGAATGTTTAGGGGTAAATCTGTAAAACAAATGTGAAAGATGTACACTGAAAACTACAAAACATCACTGCAAAATTAAAGAACTAAATAAATGAAGAGATATACCATATACATGAGTCAGATAACTCAATATTTTTTAAACTGTGAATATTCTCCAAATTCATGTATAGGTTCTATACAATTCCAATCAAAATCCCAAATTCTTTGTAAAAATTGACAAAATGACTCTAAAACTCTGGCTGAATGGCCTGGAATATTGCCTGGCCAAGCTACTCAATGTCTCTTAAAACGTTTGTTGGGCCCTAGCTGGTTTGGCTCAGTGGATAGAGCATCGGCCTGTGGATTGAAGGGTCCTGGGTTCCATTCATGTACTTTGGTTGCGGGCACATCCCCAGTAGGGGGTGTGCAGGAGGCAGCTGATCCATGTTTCTCTCTCATCGATGTTTCTGACTCTCTATCTCTCTTCCTTCTTGCTGTAAAAAATCAATAAAATATATTAAAAACAAAACAAAAAATGTTTGTTGGGAAATGGGTTATGTTGCTTTTCTTATGCTTCATTGTTCAAAGCAAGACACATGCACCAACCTTACAGCAACGGGGCAGGAAGTATAATCATTTAGAAGAGAGGGGCTCAGTAACGAAGGACAGATGGGAATGGGGAACAAATATTTTGACAATAATACAACCTACCACAGTACTAGAGTCCTCTCTTGCTTGGCTCAAGACATTTTCTTTAATGTTCTACTTAGATTCCTTCTTTCTTGCCTCCAGGAATGACTGAACATGATGAACAGGATCAAGCTAAAAGAACCCTTTCAAAAACAGTTCTTCTAAAAAGTAAGAGCTTTTGAAAACTTTCCTGGTACGAATGATTGGCTGGGTTGCATGTGCACTCTGGCCGACCTTAGGTCACTGGCTCTGCCAAGCCTTGTGGTGCTTCCATGGCTTGGACCCTCTTGACTTCTGGTGGCAGGTACGATTTTCATCACCTGCTTGACCCAACCCAGAGCCTGCTACAACATAAACATGTTGAAAGCCTACTAAATCAAAGCTACTTTTCAGACTTCAAGAATTGAGAAGAGGAAGGAGAAAAAAAGAAAAGCTGTGCAGCCAAGTGACTTTTTTTACAAAGTGAGCTGTTATATAAAGATACGAAGACATTTTCATTTCTTATGATTGTTTACCTCTAGGTCATTCAGCTGAAATATTTTAGTTATGTAACACTCACCTTTAATGAAAAAAATGATACTCAGCTCTCAGCGGAGCTTCCTTGAATTCCCTTCTTCGTTGCTCATTCCATTGCTAACATTGAATCCTGTGTCCTACCATGCTGTGGACAAGTCTGGTGTACAGTTTTTACTTACAGGTTATTTACATGTCTAAGCTCCTCAACACTCCTGTCCCCTTCCCACAATAGATAGTGGTATCCTCCTGGGAGTAGGATTCATATTCCACTACTATGGGTTCCCAGCCCCAAGCAAAGCTGCATATACTTTTAAGGTATTCAATCAATGTAGGAAGACTAAATTTTAAAAAATATAGTTTTTATTGATTTCAGAGAAGGAGAGGGAGAGAGAGATTGAAACATCAATGAAAGAGAACCATTGATAGCCTGTACCCTGCAAACCCCCTATTGGGGATCGAGTCCACAAGCCAGGAATGTGCCCTGATCAGGAATTGAACCAGGACTTCCTGGTTCATAGGCCTACCCTCAACCTCTGAGCCACACCAGCTGGGCAAGACTAAATTATTTAATGATATAAACAGTGCTTATCAGTACCACATAAAATGAGGTATTTTATTTAGAAAAAAATGTTTTCTAATCTCCATTTGTCTTTTTAACATGCCACTGCTGAGATTAAACAGGGCTATGAAGCTTCACCATGTTACATTTTTCATAATATAAGCTAGCAATTAAATGTTGATCTCTATGACAACATTATCCAGAACAGAGTCATTAAATCTAGGAAATTTACATAGACTCATTGAATTTCTCTATTTGGAGTTTTCTGTGCTCATAGCAAAAATATAGTTATGAATGCAGGTCAGTAAATTTTGATATTATGCTTTCATGAGAAGACTGAAAAATTCTTAAAATGCTCATTAGTCACTTACAGAGCAATTAAGTTATAAATTATCGGGGTGAGTCTAGGAATGCTAACACATTCCTAAAGTGAGTTAAAGCTTCCTTAGAGAAATTTTAATTAGTCAAAAAAAAAAAAAAAAGGTAATTCTGGCATTTTCAGGTGATTTTAAGCATGAGCCTTAGAGTCGAGAGGCAGCCATGGCTGTATTCAGACGTCTGATACTTGCACATTAGTTATTTTTTCTTGGTTGTGTTCTCTAGAATCTGAGACAGAGACAGAGATTCTTGTGCCTATGAATTATTGAGGGAGGGCTCTCTGGAGAAACCTGTAAGAAAGTGAGTAAAGCAGGAAAGGGAAGGGGGGAAATCTAGGCAAAGATCTGGAATCTAACTTAGCCTGATCCTTGGGAAGATTTGGGGCAAAAATCCAACCTAGAGGCAGTTGAGTCGCACATGCACATCCTTATGTAAGTCAGTCATTGACTGTGGTGCCACCCCTGGGTGGGATGTAACATAACATACCAGGCATCTCAAGGGTGAATCATAACAGCCAACACACATAGCAGCTGAGGGCTGGGTGTACCAGCCTAGTGAAAGCGATATGGGCGCGGCACCATCCCATCTGCTATACAAAAAACCCTACCCACCCTCTGTTTGTCACAGTTTAAAATGGTAAGTAATTGCAACCTGTTCACAACAGTAAGAACTATCAATAATCTAAATCTCTAATAAACATCTAAACTGAAATATAATGTAACTAGTAAAAAGAAGGCTTTAAATTCATTATAGAAAATATCAAACATATGAAAGTATATTGAAGTATATAGAAGAAGATGATCTCATAAGTACTCAATACTCAACTTGAAAAAATATCAACTAAGTGCTACATTGTTCTAACTATACCTCTTTCATTGGTATCACTCCCTCTCCCTAATATTTTGAATTAAATATCAAACATCATATAGTTTGTGTCATAAAAGTATTATAAGATTTTTGAAGAATTTATGATGGATGAAATGTTAAAATTTTCATGTAATAGTAAGTGAAAACTTAAATTGTAAAAATCTATGTAAAATAGTATCCCAATTATATTTAGTGTATATAGAGTCTGGAGAGGGGGGAAATTGGTGGAAAATGAGCAAAATTTAAAGAGGGAATTAACTGAGAATTATGTTTAAATTTGTTTGTAGTTTTTAAATTTTCTACAATGAACATGTATTTTACATTCACCCCTCAAATGTATCACAAAAAGTATATAAATTCTACATTAATAAAGCTGTTAAAAATAAATGGTTATCTTTAAAAAAAAAAGCTTCACCTTTTTTCAGGCCAACCTCTAATGTGGGTTATGTTATGGATAATTTCACTGAATCGCCTGTTATCTAAACAGATAGACTTGGGTCGCTGTAGAAGCTCTCTGAGGGGCTTAAGAACAGATAAGACCCAGAAACTCCAAATGTTCCCTCGTGCCATTCCCATCTGACTCAAACCAATTAAGAAAGATGTGGTGCTTTTTCTGGTATATCCCATTCATCCCAGGGGAAGTAGGGGAAAGCCAGTCCCACATTATAAAATAGTCCTTGCAAACTCTTCTACATCTGGGTAGTCATCACAGATGATTATTGCCAGGCAAGGGCTGATCTCCGGGATAAAGGCCTCTTATGAGAATTTGGAGTCATTTCTACATCCTCTGGAAACACTAATACAGGCGTAGCTGGGAAACCTCCACATCTTTCTTTCAGAAATCTAACCATGGATGGCCAAACCAGTACCCAAAGGGGAAAAAATATTGTGTGTGACTGATTTTTCAAATTATATGATTTATTCACAAAATGCCTCCAACATGTTTTGCAAACGTGTTTTTACTTAAATGTAAAAAATAAGGCAAAGAATGACCTGAGAATGAATAAGGACTCCATTTTCTGATTCTATCTTATAACTAGGCAACTTAGAACTCTCTCTCTCTCTTTCTCTCTCTCTCTCTCTCTCTCTCTCTCTCTCTCACACACACACACACACACACACACACACACACGTGTACTTAGTCATATGGCTCATAGTTCGTCATACAAAAAACATTAGAAATAATTTATGAACATAAAGCAATTGAATGTTCACATTTCTGTCAAGACCTTGATCATTGCATATCTAACCAAGTTCCTTTCCATGGTGGAATTTAAAGGGCTAGGACCTCAGAAAATAGCAAATCTTATATCTTCTGCACCCCCTCATGATTAGGATTTAATGATATGTTTCTATTACTCATGTCAGGAATACAAAATTACTTAGAAGGCAGTTAGATAGAGCACGTCAATGAACAAGCACAGTTTCTCTATTCCATACATGTGGAAGTGTCAGATGATTTGGGAACAAAAGCAATTGAGGAAAAAATGGAAATTGCATTTAATACATGGCTGATTATTTTATCTTTCTGAGTTTCAATTTTTTTTTTTAAATTGAAAGCCTAATTTGGGAAATTAACTGTGGCATTTGACAAATTTATACAGCTGAAATCACAGATATCTGAGATACTCCATTGATTGAAGTTTGCCTTTGCTTCAGCTTTATCTGACCTGAATAGATTAGGATTCTTTTAACTTAGTGGGCCAGGACAACTTACTCATGTTTGCATGCTTTCTTATGTGGCAGATAAATTATATAGTCAGAATACTAATGCCCAAATTCTGCCACCACTACAACATTGAGTTCCATTTACTTATCCAATAGGTACCGAGCACTTATAAAGTGCCAGGAATTGGTTTAGGTTCTGGAGCTACCACAGGGAACTCCTGCTTTTACTGAGTGCACACTACAGTGCTTTGTTCAAAATAGGTAGAAGATAGTACTTAATTTCATAACAAACTGCCTTTGTTCTTAGAAAACCATTGAGAAACTCTAAATAATGGGCATATAAACACCACCAAGTGAGTTCTCTTTTATTTGTTCCTATGAAGAATTGAAGTTTCACTTTTATCATTCACCCAAAGAAAGGTCCTTCAAACTATGCTGTATTGACAAACTTCAGAATTAAAAACCAATAGTTCCTTGAATATTTCCAATGGAAGGTCTTGAATAGGACTGTAAAAAAACATAATCAAGTTGCCTTCCAAGCCCTCATGGCACTGGGTTTGATCAGCCAATCAGATGTGATCTAGTCTGTTACCATCTGCTTGGGAGAGAACTGTATGTCTATCAAGAAGATAATTAGTTTATGCTATTCAAGTGAAAAGTTATTAGTTTAATTGTTTATTACAAGTAACTGATGGGGATGGTGATATAAAATGTTTGGGTAATAAAGGGAGGCCAATTACAGAAAATACTAGTAGATTTGTCACAGATAATAGCAATAATTCAAGCTTGAACAGTTAAGCTCTTACTGTATTTGGCACCTATTTCATAGTGAGTCAGTTCATACTGACACTTCTTAAATCAAGTCATATGTTCTCATTTTTAAAAAGCCAGCTGTGTTTCAAAATAATACAATGTCATTTATTTCCAAATGGTGGACATTTGGAAATAGCACTTGTAACAGCCACTTTTAAGAAATAAATAACAGTACATGGAAACTTCTTATAACAGTCTACAACTAATTGCATTTCCAGTGGAAAGACTGACTGTTTTGGTTTTACCCACATAAATTGCCCACTTCAATGCTCCCTATCTGGTTTTTAATCTCAAAACCGCACAGTGAGCCTCTGCCAATTACAAAACCATTACCAGTCAACATAAAACAACATTGTACCATACAAGTCACCTGAAGCTAAAGACAGGAGAGGTATGAAAGTGGTGAGTCAGGTACTTAATCGGGAATTTAAGAGTGCTCTAAATTATGTCCTTAAGGAAAGAACTGAAATATCAACAACAAAAATCAAAATAAAAACCTCCCCATTACAGATGACTAATCTGATGAGATTCAAGTGTGAGAAAAGTGAACTACTTTTCAATTACCTAAATTGCAATGGCATAGGGGAAACAATCCCTAATAGAACCCTTTTGCTGAGTTAAAAATACCTTGCAAGAGTACAATAGGGTGTTATTCAAGCCTGCAAAAACTCTGAAAGTATAGGTTTAAGGTGCAGTTGAGGAACCGGTAATATAGAAAACAAGTGCTCACAGCAATGAAATTCTCATTGGCCTGGAAATGCTTTAGCTATTTTGTTTTCAGTATAAAATGTTCCAGAAATTTGAGTGCCTACACTGAAATTAATTTTCTAACTCCACCCAGTTTATTTTTCCACTTGACACTTACAAAATAAACATTAAGCATGTTGACATTTGCATTCAGTTCAGTAAAATTTAACTTTTAAAATTTCCTTCCTCATAACCATATAACATTTTTTTTGCTATAATGACAACCAAAAAAACCATCCTAAAATAGCTACTGTAACATAATTTTCATTTCTTAACACAACAATGAAACATTATTTTATCTGTCATTTAAATTTTTCCTGTGCCTGTTATAAATCCAAATAGAAATAAATTTTGTTTATGCACACAATGGACTTCTATGTGACTCATGAACCCATATAAGAGCATTACCATCAGCAAACCCTGATTCTTAGTGAACACTTGACACACACAGGGATCATCTATGTACTAGGAATATGAAGAAATAGTTAAGCATGCTATAATTTCTGCCCTTAAGTAGCTTATGATTTATTTTAGGAGTTAAACTTATTCAGGAATGCAAGAACAAAGGGAAGCTTTAAGAAAAAAATATTTTCAAACATGCTGGGTATTTATTCCAGGTCTTATCAAAACTCAATAGATTATTCTACCCAGCAAAGCTATCATTTAGAATTAAAGGTCAGATAAAGAGCTTTACAGACAAGAAAAAGCTAAAGGAGTTCATCACCGCCAAACCAGCATTACATGTAATGTTACAGACCCTTCTTTAAGAAAAAGAAGAAAAATATGAACAATAAAATGTCAATAAGTACAAATGTGCATATCTATCAACAAGTGAATCTAAAAATCAAAATAAATGAACAAGCAGAACAGAAACAGACTCATAGATACCGAGGACATTTTGACAGTTGCCAGATTGGGTTGGGGGCATGGGTGAAACAGCTGGCGGGATGCAGAAGTACAAATTAGTAGTTAAGAGTATAGTCATGGGGGTGCACAGTACAGCATAGGGAATATAGTCAATAATATTTGAATGACTAGGTATGGTGTCAGGTGGGTATGAAATTGTGGAGGTTGACCACTTAGTAAGTTTTATAATTTCTAATCACTGGGATATAGACCTGAAACTAATATAATATTGTATGACAACTATAATTGAAAAATAAAAAATGATTTAAAAAAATAAAAGCAATTAAAAGATCATTATTTGATGAAAAAAAATCTGCGGAGGATTGACTGAGGAATCTGCAATTATCGACTCCTTTAATTTAGGTTCTATGTTTGTTTGTGTGGGTTGTTTTTTTTTTAAGTTTTATGTTTGGATGAACCCACTCTAAGAGTAAGATCCAGATATGGACCACATACTGGTAAGTTTGCCTTCCATATGATGTTTTATTTTACTATTATGCCTTTCACTTTCTTTTTTTATCTTAAGAAACAGCTGGAAGGTTTGTGTTTTCAAGTTTGCTAAAAGACTATATGGGGCCTTGCTCATTTCATCCATCATTACCCACTGAATGAGGTCCAGTGCAATGCAAGTCTGTTATAGTTCAGCTCTGGTTTTTCAAAGCTTTCTTCCACGTGAAACACTAAGCATTCTCCTCCCTAATTCCTCTCTTTTCATTTTGACTCTTAAAAGCTTAGGGCCATGTAAAATCATGATAACAGGTATTCATATACAACTATTGATAGAGAGCCTTCTTGTACTGGGTATCGTTTTCAAAACGGGGAGATGCAGCAGTGAACAAAGTCAACAAAACCTTTGGTCTCCTGGAGGTGGTATTTGAGTTGGGGAAGAGAGATAACAAAGCATAGATACCTAAATGAACAAGAAACAACTTGATTTTGATAAATGCTCAGAAGAAAACAAAGCCAAAGGAGATGGCAAGAGTGACTGGAAAACTAGTTCGACCAAGGTGGTCAGCGAGAGTGTCTCTGAGAAAGTGACATCTCAAAAAAGACACCCATGACAAGAGAGAGGAAGCTTTCAAAAGATTTGGGTTCAAGATTGGGGAAGAGCAAGTGCAAAGGCCTGAAGGTGTAAGGCAGATTAGCTATTAGGTCTGTGCATTTGTGTTCTGTTTCCCTTGCTTTTGGCTTTCTAATTTATTTCTACTGTTTTAGTTCCTATTCTTATTTTACCATTATTTTATTGTATATGCTCTGTGTCAGTTGTCTTCGATCCTTTATGGAATGAAGCAAGACAGTCAAAAGAATGAAATGGTTTTAAGAAGATAGTATTGATTTTTGCAATGCTATATAGCATTCTGCAACATTGTTTACTCAGATAACTTTAAATTACATATGTGGTTAACATTATATTTCTGTTGAACAGTATTGTTCTAACCTGAACTCAAATCAATGCCTTAAACATGCTTATTAAATCAATACTTTTAATTAGAAGGACCCCAAGGAAGAATTATTTGTTCAAGTACTTATGACTTGAGCTTGAGAAGGGCTAATGAGGCAAGTCACTTGGCTTACATTTAGGAGCATATTCTTGAACAATAAATCACTTTAAAAAATGCATTCCATATATTGACTTTTGAGAACCAACTTCACATCCACTAATGAAAATAGCATTTGATAAAACAATGTGAAGTTGGTATGTTAGCATGTGGCATGTGGTTAATAAAACTTTGAAAATATGTGTTCCCCCCCCCCAAAAAAAACCTCCCCTCAATTCAGTAAAGGACCTTTAGAAAAAGAGGCAAAAAAAGAAAGTAGGACTGCCTGCCCTGTTTACATCTGCCAAACATTATTTTCTATTAATAACAGCCTCACACTGTCTTTCTGATTATGTTTTCAGCATAAATTTCCAAATATCACTTTATTTTACACAGCCCCACTTGGCAAGCAGTATAAATATAAAGTCGAGTTCTTTGTAATTAAATTGCTTTTTATTTTTCTGAGTGAAAATAAAGGACTGCAAGCAGCTTTTCAGAAAAGGAACATATTTTCCTAGAATTGAGATTGTACGGGGTTTACAGGACAGTTAAATAATTTAAAAAATATTGCTCTCAATAAGGGGGGCATATAATAGGATGTTTTATAAATACATATTTTTTGAAGAATATTCTTTTTATTCACTGCTCTAAGTTGATGGGTGTGCCACTTTGTGGAGCTGAACAGAAGGTACAAATTTCATCCTGGGCTTACAGAATCACAGTTTTAAAATAATTTCCTTCAAATGCAAAATAAATTGAGCTGTAGAAAAGCACAGATTTTATTAAAATATGAATAAATGACATAATGAAATAATTCTTTAAGCCATGGATGTTCATATAGGTTCACACTACTATTAAGTGGTTTTTTATTCTAAGCCTGAAAGTTTTCCTCATATTTAAGTTTTCCTCTTTCATAAAAAAGGAATATTTAAGTAGACACCACCTCTACCACTTTGTAAGAAACAAAATCATTTCTCACAAAAGCAATGACTTTCAGTTGCTTTCATTATCCATGAATTTCAGGTCAAAGAACCAATTCAAATTATTAACTTGTCTATTGCCTATTACATGATGTTCAGTGTGATATTATCAAGGTGAGAGATACAGAAGGCACACACAATCGTGTGGTGGGAAAAAACAACTAGTACATAAAAATAGTTCCTTCTAAAACAGTAATTAAAGACTGTTATATAAGTAGTCTATGATTAGTTCTGAGAAAATTAACTAAAATGAACTAAATTAAATGTACAGCCAATAAAGAACGAATATAAAATGTTTATTATGCATTCACTTTGGCAAAACTAAATACAACCGCCAACTGGTAGGAACTGGGCTTGCTAATGCACTCCCTTCTAAGTATAGGACAAACAGCACACAATAACCACATAAAAGGAAAAATAAAATGGATGGTGAATGTTATTATTGTTAGAGAAAAAACACACACGATATTCTCAGAATAAAATATCTGTATCAGAAGTCATCCAAAATTTCACAATAATTGGTATTTTTAAATTAGTGCTATTTAACTAAGAACTTGTTAGCAATTAAATCAGAAGAGGCCACAGGACACTTTGAAAGTGGTAACTGTGGGGATTATTGTTATCTGGTGATAACATAGTATAAAACTTATGACTAAAGGTTAATATACTCCAATTTAACTTCTTAAATAACAAATGCATGTTTATTTTTTCTGTGCATAATGTAAACTTTCAGTTCCTATTCCCAAAACAGAGAAGCAGTTTTCTAAATCTCCTATTTTACTTTTGTTTAAGCCAACTTAACTAGTCTATACCGTGGTTTTCAAACTGTGCACTACTCTAGCTTCCGAAATCCAGGCACTGTCATATTCCCTGGTGTCATTTGGTTAGAATTTGGAGGACTTAACTGGAAACCCACCCTTCTATGGCAGTTACAAGTAGACACCGAACTCTTCCCCTTTGTGACACAGGCCACACAACAGGCTATCATCTGTCCACACCAAAATACCAAAAACTTTCAATCAGATCCCAGAACACCTATTCAAGGATAAATACCCTTTCTAAGTGATCTCCTTTGCAACAACTCCTCTCTACTCTCTCTCCCTCACCTCAGTTTCAGGACTGACATCTTCAAGTATGTTTGCTGTCCCTTTTATTCATCCCGATTGCCAAACAAACTTGGTGTTTTCCTGTTCATTCTGTACTGCCGGATTTAAGTTGAATCACACCCCAGGGTTTGTCCTCTGCCCAAGCTGGGACAGAGACCGTGGCTTGCTACCCACTCAGGAACCAAGTCAGGCTTACAGAATCTTTTGGTAGCACTTGTCCTGGCTGGCCTGAGAGCCATATCCCAATGCTGCACCTTTGTATCTCTGAACTACTTTGAACTACTACTTGGAGACCCGAGTTGGAGAAGGCTGCTGGCCTAGCCAATTCCTCCTGTCTTTCTTGGCTACTGTCCCACTACTCAGGAAACCTCTAGAACAAATGTCTAGATATTCCACCACCACCATCAAATGCTAGAGTTCAGCTCGGGTGACGCCTGTACCCAGCAATCCCAGAACTAAAACATGACAGTATGGCATATGCTTTGTGGATATAGACTGGTGTCTGTAGGACCTATAGTATTATTGGGTCTGTTACTGTTTTCTCCACCCAGAGTGAACCATAGCAAAGATGGAGAGCAAAAGAAGAATTGTGAGTAGGTAACACTACCTAGAGAGCTGCTAGAGATATGAAAGAGACTGCAGTTAAGTCCTAAGTTAATGGCGATAGATTCTGCAACTTTAAGTGAAACTACCGTAGGCTTACATAAACAAGAGTTAAGTTCCTATGGCATCTCATCAACATTATAGCGAAATGGTGCTGAAGGAAACTATGTTAATTGAGGTCATGCTGTAATACATAGCTGGGTTGAATGAGTCTGCAGTCTAGTAAGACTTGTATGTTCTATGATACTTTCTATTAGTGAAAGCAGAGAAACTGCACACAGTCATGCTCCTCCTCCAACTTTCCAGTGTCAGTGAATAGCCATAGATTTTATAATACCAAAGCTCAGACAGCATGGAAATCACTCCATGGCAGCTAGTGTTTTACAAGTTCTTCTGAGTTTTAGAAATATACCTTCTGAAGTACATTCCAACACTACCTGAATGTTAAGAATACACATTAATTAGCATTCTAAAGCAGATAGGGTAAAATAAACAAGTACAGTTGATAATAAAAAGTAAAGATATTAAACAAATATGTGAATTTATTGTGCATATATTTTGAATACATCACTTCTTATTAAAACATTAATATTATCCAAACATAGAGAATACTTATTTAAATTAGAGTTATAAATCCATTTTCCCACATTGAAGAGTTAAAGATAACAGAAATTCCAAATAGGATTTATCTAAAGAATTAAGCATGGCTGCCAGACTGCAAAATTGGCTCTATATACTACACATAATTGAATGAAGTTCATGAAGCATCAGTACATAACGTCCGAGCAATTTTTAACATTTTTAATTTATAGAAAGAACCTGCTCAAATGAACACTTTGTAGTTTTAAAACAACTTCTAGCAGGAAAGCATTTTTTCATAATTAATATTTCATAAAACCTTTATGCTTTACATTTTGAAGTTAGCAAAAATTACCAGGAAACACCATAATCCATACCCTTGAGGAAAATTATAATGAAAATAACTATGTAAAATATGTTTATTTTCAAAACAAACTACCTTCCTTAATAAGAATTAGAAAAACGGCTACAATTTTCCCAACATGTGTAAATTTTTATGCCCCAAATTTAAAATATAAGCTATAAAATCGCATTACAGGCTTAACAGTAAATTCCCGTATTATTTATTCCCTGTCATCTTCACACCACTTACTTGTTTTACCTTTGTTAAGTGTTTAAGTTGTTGGCTCTAAATGGAATAAATGTCCCATATCTTATACCTGCTAAACTCAAGATCTGGTAGCCCTGCGAAGCCTTCCTCTAAACTGACATCTCCCTTCTCTAATATTTTTTAGACTATCTATGCCCCACTGCTAAGCCTTTTCTTTATGCTTTTTCACTATTTCAGAACGTAACATAGTATTTCATATCATTTGAGTTAAATGCATGCATCTTGCTTCCAACAACTAACCCTTTATGTTGGTCACTGTCATCTTTACCAAAATGGTACTTACAAAGTAGTTTCTCAATAAATACTTGATCCTTCCTTCCTTGTTTGAATTTTAGCCCAGTGATAGGAAATGCATCACAAAAAATAGCAAGAATATGAACACAGCTGTCTCTATGGTCGTGATTTCAGACTTAAATTATTGATTCACTTTCTTGCAGGTAAATTTTAACTCAAGAGATTTCAAGCTGGAAACAACTAGTGAGACTTTCCGGGAGAAAGTTGAGGAAAAACCATGATAAAGAGGAGCTCAAGATAGAGGGGACTGCTGATGTCAGGCTCTAGTGACATGGAACTAGATGCACTTTCTGTGTCTTCCCTGTTATGTTACACCACCCAGATGCATCAGATTCAGTCAACACACCAGTAAGTGCCCTTGACCAGAATGGAACCTACGACCCTTTAGTCCACGGTCCGATGCTCTAACCACTGAGCAAAAAAACCCCACTAGGGCTGTTTGTCTTCTTTTGGTGCTAATATCAGGTAGAGGGTCAAACTACTAGAAAGGAAAGGAGGCAATTAATCCTATATAATAAAAGAAAAACATGTAAATTGACCGTGCCTCCACTACGTTCACCAGCCAATCAGGAGTGAGTATGCAAATTAACCCGCCAAAGATGGCAGGTTAATTTGCGTACACAGACACTGAGCGGAGAGCAGAGCGGGAGAGCCGGCAGACAGTGGAGCAGCTTGGGGAAATTGGCTCCCCGAGCCACCAGATGGAGAGCAGAGAGGGAGAGCTTGGCAGAGTGGCCATGGGACTGAGACAGACCAGGAAGGGGAAACCAAGATCACGGGGAGCACCAGGAATTCTGGGAATAGTAGTTTTGGTGGCAGCCCCAGGACCGGAAGCAGAAGCCCAGAGCACGGGAAGTACCAGGAATGCTGGGAATCATTGTTCTGGTGGCAGACGGATCTCTTAGACACTAGAGCAGCGGTTCTCAACCTGTGGGTCACGACCCCTTTGGTGGTTGAACGACTCTTTCACAGGGGTTGCCTAAGACCATCCTGCATATCAGATATTTACATTACGATTCATAAGAGTAGCAACATTACAGTTATGAAGTAGCAATGAAAATAATTCTATGGTTGGGTCACAACATGAGGAACTGTATTTAAAGGGCCAGAAGGTTGAGAACCACTGCACTAGAGCAAAGTGAGCCTGGAGCAACTTACTGTTGTGGGTGAGGGATAGAGGGAAAGCAAAGGTGAGAGACATAAGTAAAATCAGAGTGTCTAGGAAAAATTAAAGGGAAGATATCCTAAAACTTCCAGGAAATCTCCACCAATGAAGCAAAGAAAAAAATGCCTCTATTATTCTGTGAGCAACAAACCAAACTGAGTTTGGGGTCTCAGACAATTTGCTCATATGATTGCAAAGACAGACAGAAACTCCTGGATTGGAGATGGCTCCCCTGAGGGCTCCCAGATTGGAGAGGGTGCAGGTCAGGCTGAGGGACGCCCCACACCTCCCAGTGCGTGAATGTTGTGCACCGGGCCTCTAGTATCTTATAATCAAGTTGCTCTGGAAACCAGCCAGGTGTGTCTTCCACTTAATATCTCTTGGAATTGAACACACATAGGAATGGCTTGAGGGTCTTTTTTAAAATGCAGATTGTGTTTCAGTAGGTTTGGATGGGGCCTAAAAGTCTATATGTCTAATAAGCTTGCAGGTTCTGCTGAGTCTGCTGGTCTGTAGATTACTCATTACTCATGAGGCATGCCCAAATATATTGATTCGATTGGCCTGGGTTGGGCCCTGAACATCTATGTTCATTGAACCTGCTGATTGATCTAAAATAGAGCCTGATTTTAGAATAGCTGAAATGGATCATCATTTTACTGACAAAAATTCTTTTTATATAGCTGAGGCTTGAATAGTTCTTCACAGTCAGAAAATAATGTGATTGTGGAATCTTTGATCACTGGCCTATGTAATGAGGCAAATGTTTTCTTTCCATCATTTCAAGCTATTTGTCAATATATAACTTTCTCACCACTTTGAATAACACACACACACACACACACACATACACACACACACACACAATGCCATCTTCATTTAAGGCAGTGGTTCTCAACCTTCCTAATGCCGCAACCCTTTAATACACCTCGTGTTGTGGTGACCCCCCAATTTCATTGTTACAAATTGAACATAATTAAAGCATAGTGATTAATCACAAAAACAATATGTAATTATATATGTGTTTTCCAATGGTCTTAGGAGACCCCTGTGAAAGGGTCATTCGACCCCCAAAGGGGTCGTGACCCACAGGTTGAGAATCGCTGATTTAAGGTAAGATCAAATATTCTAAGTAAGGCCTAAGTGACCCATGGGTCTCCTCACCTAGATGCTTTTAAGAACTGCAAAATTTCACTTCCCACCTCTGACCCACCTAATCAAAATTTATATTTATAGTAAGGTTCTAAGGTAGGGGTGGGCAACCCCTGGCACGCGTGCCAAACATGGCACTCCAGTAACTTTTGCTGGCATGCAAAACCCTCTCTTATAATCTACCATTTATAATTTTTTTCTTAATATCAACTTTTTTATTTTTCAGATAAATTCAGTGTAGGTGCAACTTAGATAAATAAATAATTTTACATAACAAGTTATCTTAAAGACCATAGACATGGATTGACAAGAGAGGGGAAGAGTAATATCTATACCTCTTCCTTAACTCTCCCTGCCTTCCTAGATCCGACCAGTGTTTTGGTTTCATCCACATACGCTTGTGAATCTTTGTTCTCAGTGATGAATTTTGTTAAGTCTCATAATGGAGTAGTCTGACGGATGAAAGTAGTAGCTAGTGCATATCTATCTCTGAAGGTCACGAAATATAAACCTGATATAAAACCTCTGTCATCAGTGATGCGGCAGCAAAAGTCCCACTGATAATATCAAATGGAGTCATAAAGTTTTCTGTCGGAATATCAGTGTACATGTATACATTAAAAAATAAATGTATTTTTCATCATCATATACTGTGTTTTTGTCGCTCGAATGAATTTTGTTATTTCTTGAAGGTTCTTCACATACGTACACCTTAAGAGATATCAAGTAGGCGTAACATGTTCTCAAAACATTAGGGTTGGCACGCAGAAGAATTTTGAGTCAGAGATTTTGCTGGTTTTGGCACACACTCACAAAAAGGTTGCCCACCCCTGTTCTAAGGTGATATGTGTGCTCATTAAAATTTCAGAAGCATAATCTAATAAAGAAATTCTCTTGCATGTTTTCAAAATATCCACATTGGAACATTTGATAAAAGGGATAATTTTAATATAGTGGCCAAATACTTAAGAAAATTAATGTTAGCATCCAGCCAGTATGAATAATATGGAGAGCTATACTGTTGACTTCTTTTTGTTTTGTTAAAGAAAGGTAAAACTGAGGTTACACCAAAGAGAAAAATGCTCATTCCTCAAGGTAACCAATAGCTTTGCTATGTGAGGGTGTGTGTGTGCCAAAGAGCTGTGCTGAGTCAGGCTGATGCACTTGAACAAGAGTAAATGATTGGTTTGTGGTTTCTTTAGGAATGAGGTACAGAATACATTGTAACACTTTGATTTTTCCCCCTTATTCCTGCTACCATCACTCTATACCTTCTTCAAATCCAGTAAGCTATTTTGCTGGAAGGTCTCTGCAGAAAACACTGAGGCAAAAGTAACCAATGGTAGGGATGTGGCCCAGCACACAGTCTCTGGCTGGTGCCAGAATGGGCTGCAGCAGCCTGAAACTCAGTGTGTGGCCCACAGACCAGCAGCATTTGCATCACCTGGAGCTTGTTAGAAAGGCAGAATCTCAGGCCCTGCCCTAGATCTGTGAATCAGAATCTTCAGTTTAACAAGATCCTCAAGAGAATCACATGCAGCTTAAAACTTGAGAAGCAGTGGTATGTGACATTGTGTTAGAGGTTGCCCCTGTAGAGCACATGTGGAGAAGCTGCCGTATGCATGACAGTAAGTCACAGTAAGTCATTGATAGAAGGTACCAGGGGTGGGATGAAGACTTGCTCTTACAGAGATCATAGCCCAGCCTGTGTGTCTCAGTGATTGACTTTCCACCTATGAACCAGGAGGTCATGGTTTGATTACCTGTCAGGGCACATGCCCCAGCTGAGGGCTCTAACCCCAGTAGGGGTGTGCAGGAGGCAGCCAATCAATTCTCTCTCATCATTGTGGTTTCTATCCCTCTCTCAAAAGTCAATAAACACATATTTAAAAAAAGAAAAGATCACATATCCTTCCCCAGTTTTTCCAGTATTAATTAGTTCTGTTACCAGATTGTAGCATGCATTGGGTTATCTTATTAACTGTTTTCATAAACTATTTATATAGTGCATACCAATATCTGAACTTTATTTTTTCAAACAAGAGACAAGGAATAGAAAAAATTACACTTGAATTCCAGTGCTTTCTTGCCAGCTGTGTGGCTTTGAGTACCAGTTGAACTTTGCCATGTCTCAGTTTTCTTGTTTTGTAAAATTTAAATAGTCGTGCCACACTTGTGGTTTCGTGTATCCCTTTTATTCTTCCTTATAGTTTAGCAGTATAGAGTATGACCCAGGAAGTCGTTTTTAAATAAAGGAGTAAAATTATGAACAGAACCTTCCTGGCACATCATAGCTACTGAGTAATATCAGTTCCTTTACCTTAATAATTCAACATTTTTCATGTAGGATCTTTCATTCCAAATATACTATTCATTTAAAATTCATATACTCATGATATATCCTTGCCAAATATGCTTCAGAATGTATATGTATGTGTGTATATGTATGCATATGTGTTTCTATGTGTATACTAGTACACACATGCACACATATAGTGTTCTTTTTTAACAATTATACATTGCTAATAGATACCTGGAGGTTTTGTTTTAGTAAGTGTTTGTGTCTGGCTACCTCCAGGTGAAAGCAGTATTGTAAACAAAGGATAATTAAGGGATGATGAAGGAGAACTATTTTATCACTGAAATTATTTAAGCATTCTGATAAAAAAGAAGTGCAGAGCCCAAAGACTAAAAGCATCATTCATCCTGGGGCTCAAGCAGGAAAGAGAAGCCTTAAGTAAGGTGGCTTTGTGGTTCTGCAGACAATCCCTGTGATGGTCCACAGCAGGGCCCTGCAGCAAGCATGCTTCTCACCCAGCGTGCCTTTCCCCCTGCTGTTCTTTCCACGTGTAATCTCCTTCCCCCAGATTTCCACCTGATTTTCTTCCTCACTTCACTCAGGTGTCTGCTCAAGTAAAATATTCTCAGACCACCCTTTCCATGCCATGCCATGCCATGGCCCCATGCCTCTCTAGTACTTCAACCTGCTTTATCTTTCTTCATGACATTTTGCTCTATATATTGTCTATAAGAAGAGAGATTTTGTTTTATTCATGGCTACATCTTCAGCACCTAGATCACAACCAGGCATATAGCAGGTAGTCGGCATTTACTAAATAAGTAAATTAAATAAATAAATAAATAAATAAATAAATAAAATATTCTCTCCAAGTCCTGCCCCTCTTTGCCACTTGGGATTGGGAATGAATGAGCTGAAGGTTGTAATGACATTCCTGCCTAATCTACACCACATACCAATGAGATTAGCATGTGGTAAACCAGTGAGAGTCAAGACCATAGCAGACAATTCAATAATTCAAAAACTGCCCTCAAGGCGCTGGGCAGGTGGCTCAGTCAGTTGGAATGTCATTCAGCACATCAAAAGATTGTGAATTTGATTCCCGGGGTCAGGACACAGGCCTCGGTTGTGGGTTCCATCCATGGTTGGGGTGCCTACGGGATGTTTCTCACATCCACCTCTCTATTTCTCTGAAATCAATAAAAACATATCCTCAGGTGAGGATTAGAAAAATAATCTCTTATAAGTATCAGTGATATTCTGATCAAACGATCACTTGATCATTCCCTGTTTTTTAAAACAACCAGGTTTTCATGTGAGAATACAGTTACTATATTGTACAAATGAGACCAGAGTTCCACACTGGGTTGACGCACTGCTGCTGCTGGCTCCAAGAGTCAGGCTGCGGAGTGCCCAGCCTCCCTGGGAGCCCGCTCTGGGAATAAGGACATCATGCCCTAACTCATGAAAATCATATTTTCACCCACTGAGCAGTTCAGACAAAACCAATTATATGATGTCATCTTTCATTTCAAAAAGGAGGCCAGCCACTTGGCTGAATATTTACTTTTCATTAGCATACTAGAGATAGGGCAGGCAGCTCCATCTTCAGGCTGATGGTACCTGTGGAAATGATAACTAACAAAGCTAAACTGTCAAAATCTGCTTTCTAGCATTGTGTGGTGCTTAGCTGTCCAGTCTGATGTCACGAGGAGATTTTGGAGAGACAAATACGAGCTGGTTATTTGTTTTGAAATCGAGAACAGATCCTTTGCTCAATGAAATCTGCCTCCCAGGAATGCCCAAGACATCTTTAATTTAAAAGAACTCTTTAAGGAAATTATGTAAAATACTGATATGTTAATTATTAGGCTGGTATTCAAATGTATAATTATTGTGCATGTGTAATTTTGTGTCCTTTAGAGATAATCAACTCCATGTTATTTCTCAGGTTAATTCCACCATCATAAATATAAAAGAGCCAATATCCAGATATATGCAGCCCAGATAGCTGCATATCAGAACAACCCATTTCCTCCATGGGGCATATGGCTGGACTCCAAGTCCCATTAGTAAGATGCAGCTGTGTGACTGACTTCTACAAGTGTATGTTCCATCGGTGATCCTCCATGCTCTTTGCCCCTTTCCCTTCTGGCTGGATGTAGCCAAGCAGAGTAAATTAGAAGTCTCCATTTGAAGATAAGGAGCCTATATCATTGAAAGATCCTGGGTCTTAAAGGGAAGAGTCTACCAGAAGGAGCATTGTTGTCAAAAACAAAATAAGCTTCTATACAATATTAATCTACTGAGATTTGGGGTTATCTTTTACTAGTATCACATCCAGTACCAGAAAGGACTCCCCCCCATTCCTTTCTTATATTCTGTCTTTGTAATCTATTCTTCAAATCTCCAAAATACACAAGAGATCACTAGGAGATCTCCATAATGAAGAGAACTTTTCTGTTCTGGAGTCACTCTGTATAGTGATGGTATATCTGGATTCAGACTAAGTTTAACCACATCAGTTTAGCTGCTTGAGATGACTTTAACTATTCTATCAGAGGCTGGCTTATGCATCATCATCTGCCCCCCACTTAACAATAAAAGCAAATAATCCCCAGAATCCCATCACTGGTACTGTGGTTAAAATAATAATAATAAAATAATTAAAATAAAATAGCAATGAAAAAGGACCCCTTTTTTGAGTTATATTGTGGTTTAATTTGGCACAAAATAAATTCCACAAAGGTTTGCAAACAATAATATCTTTATAATCAAGACATCTATTCTTAATTTGCCTTGAAACAAAAGTTCAACTACTTGGCCAAAATAAATAAATATAAATAAGAGCTAAATTTCTTAATAAAATGCATTGTTAGTGTCCTTAGGGGATTTTTTTTTAAAAAAATTATCACTTTTGCATGTATTATGAACATGAACTAGTTTCAAAATATCTTATATCTCCAATTTGAAGTAAAGGGAACCGGCAAAAGCTTTTTTTTTTTTTTTTTTTTTTTTTTGTGGTTGTGGAGAGGGCAGTAAGAGAGCCAGGAACAACTAAACTCTCAATTCCTATTTTCAGACATAGTTCCGCTGCCTACAAATTTATTAGAAAATATCAAATTTGCCAAAATATTGCATAAATGAGAAGGTTTCCAGAATTAAAACGCTGCATTGAGGAAGGCATTGTTCTGATTCAATAGAGATAAAGAAGCTTACCCAGCCAGAACACAACCCATAAAGAGAGGGCTATTCAAAGCTTGCACCTTAAAGAGCAGCAGGTGTCAAATTTAGAGCTTTTTGAAATGTCTAACAAAGCAAGCCTACAAAATCCAAGTCACCTAGCAGGTGGTCCATTAGGGACGCCAGTGAAAAGTAAACATGCCAGCTCCCTGAGAGGAATTACAAACTATCTCAAATCTTCTGAGATTTTTTTCCTTTCTATTTAATTAATATTAATTTTCATTGGGTAAAATGTCAAGCTCCTTCCAATATTAATTCTGACTTGGCAACAGGCAATTTACCAGTTGCTGCTTCTCCAACTGGCCTTCATGCCTGTCCTATTGTCACAATCAGAGCTCTCTATGGCAAGACTTTCTTTTAGGGAAATTAATGTCGTAAATCAATGCTTCTCCAGTGTGTTCTATAGAACACAACTCTCAAAAGAAGATTATTCTGAGAAGTAAAAGGGTTTCAGATTCAAGTCAGGCCACCTCCTGAAGGTTTGCAATGCTCATTTACATATTAAAGGCTCAAGGAAGCCCTTTGGTTATGACAAGGCCTTCCACAGATTGAGTTTAAGGTTCTCCAGGCATATTATGCCACAATCTCTTTTTGTATAAAACCTATGAACATTCAATGGAACAAATGAAGAAATGTTGATATTAAATATAGAATAGAGGATATGGATTAATCACGATACTGAAACCAATATGTAGGCTGCATATGATATCTTCCTAACTAGTGATGGAGCTCAGAACTCAATACCCCCAAATATTACACCCTGGCACACTGAATATTTTAAACGGAAGGAGTCTGAGAAAAGTGCAGGAACCGGAAGATTACTCTGACCTCTCCTCCGTCCTTCTCTCCTGAAACAGCATTTAATTTTGTCTTCTATAACCACACAAAGTATACATTTTTAATACCATCAATGCTTACTGATATTCTGGACAATAATAGCTGAAGCCTAAATACTTAACATAGTTTATTACTCAATAGAAGCATATGATTCTGATTAAATAAAAATGAAGTGTACATGTTACCGCTTCTGGGGTAACCACGAGATTAGGAAAAAAGAGTACAGTATATCATTTCTCACTAGTTCAACAGGGAAAGGAGAGAAAAATTCAACCTGGCAAAACTAAGACAAATATAGAGCAGTGAAAAATGAATGACCATAATTAACTGCTTCAACATATAGAAATTTCAAGTCGCATTAATCAAATTTCATAACAATGCATACAAGATAATCCCATTTATACTAGGTATGATTCTTTTTTAAGGGATTCTAAAACATTTAAAGTTAAATAATATATTTTTAGAACACTTTGGTATAAAGTACAAGTACAAAGAGAAGAGAAAAATAAGCACAAATTCGAAACAGAGGTTAATTTGGTGGAGAAGAAAAGGGAGAGATCAGGGAGGGGTATACAGAGGTTTTCTAAGTTATTGCAAGCTGGTGGGAGTTATACACATGCTCATTTTATTGTTATTCTTGCTATTTTTTACACATATTATAAATATATTCAATACACAAATAAAAGTATGCATGAAGCCCTGGCCAGGTGGCTCAGTTAGTTGGAGTATCATCCCATACACCAAAAGGTTGTGGGTTTGATTCCCAGTCAGGACACATACCTAGCTTGGTGGTTTGATCCTGATTGGGGTGCATATGGCAGGCAAACAATTGATGTTTCTCTCTCTCTTTCTCTATCTCTCTCTCTTTCTCTCCCCCCTTCCTTCCTTTTTTTTTCTCTCCCTCCCTTCTTTTCTCTCTGAAAAAGTCAATCTCTAAAAAAATCAATAAAACATATTCTCAGGGTAGGATTAAAAAATAATAATAAAAATATAAAAGTATGCCCTCCCCCCCCCCCCCATATTGCATCTGTGACAGGTCAGATTGCTCTTAGAGGAAAGTATTCATTTGCAGAAACCCTACTTTAACAAGACAAGTGAATGTAATCTGAAAAAAACAAAACAAAACAAAATCAGGACAGTGAGGTACCTAAAAACCTGAATGCATAAGAAATAAACAAACAAACTGGGGTTTTTCCACAAGATAATGGAGAAGTTCATAGTCTTCAAGTATTTGGGCATCTCTTATATGGCTGACTGCTTAGATGGATCCAAAGGAAAAAATGATTAACAATCCATGGAAATTTAGGGAAGCACACAGATTCAACTTCATTACGTGGAACACATTTTTGCCTTTTTTCTCAGCCATAGTCCAAAGATAAAATTTGGCAACTCAGAACCTGGCAGTCTTTGGCTTCTATGAGGATTCGGGTGTTCGATAACTATTTAAACAGATCCTCAGATATTATAAAACATTCTATCTGGGTCACTTTATACTTCATGGTCTAGGGCAGTGGTCGGCAAACTGCGGCTCGCGAGCCATATGTGGCTCTTTGGCCCCTTGAGTGTGGCTCTTCCTAAGCTTAGGAGTACCCTAATTAAGTTAATAACAATGTACCTACCTATATAGTTTAAGTTTAAAAAATTTGGCTCTCAAAAGAAATTTCAATCCTTGTACTGTTGATATTTGGCTCTGTTGACTAATGAGTTTGTCGACCACTGGTAGGGAGACCACGTTCTCAGAGGTCCACTAGAACTATGCTCAGGCCATTTTTTTATACCGATATGGTCATGATGCACACCATATTTCCACATTTGCCTCCGATTATCTCATTTCTCCTTCAATTGTGAAACTACTGGTTGTGGATGTTGGGGTCAAATAACAGAAACCCAACTAACAGTCCATGCAGGGATTTCTTTTTCACACATAGAGGGCTCTGCCAGTATGTAGGGCTGTGGAGGCTGTTAGGGCTCTGGGCTTTTGTGCCTTTATTCTCTGACACTTTTAGCCTCTGGATTTTGTCTCCTTGGCCAAAGGATGGCTACCACACCTCCAGTCCTCTTCAAGGATAGAATAAAAACCAAATGGTGTTATTTGCATCGTTATTCATAAAAAAAAATGTTTTCCCTAGCAGTTTTCTGCTGAGTGGCCAGGGCAGGGTCCCTGGCCAAACACACCTGAGAGGGGATTAGGAAAACAAAGTGTTTTGCATCTAAGCCAAACTGTGGAGGGAGGCAGGGGAGAAAGCAGGCAGGGGATGTCCAGAGGGTCCATCTAAACCAGTGGTTCTCAACCTTGGCTGCACATTAGAATCACCTGGGAATCTTTTTAAAATCCTGATTTCTGGGCCTCATCCTCCAGAAATTCCGTTTCTTTGCTATGGAGTGGGGCCACAACATTAGTAACAAAGAAACAGAATTTCTGGAGGATGGGGCCCAGAAATCAGGATTTTAAAAAGATTCCTAGGTGATTCTAATGTGCAGCCAAGGTTGAGAACCACTGGTCTAAACTCTGATCTATTTTCCTGCCACAGAAACTCAGAACTCATACAGTTTCAAGGCATTGTTAACATAGCATGTCGGCTTCTACTTGCATGTAGATTAGTGGATTAATTTTAAAATGTAATCTAGAGCCGAACCGGTTTGGCTCAGTGGATGGAGCGTCGGCCTGCGGACTCAAGGGTCCCAGGTTCGATTCCGGACAGGGGCATGTACCTTGGTTGCTGGCACATCCCCAGTGGGGGGCGTGCAGGAGGCAGCTGATCGATCTCTCTCATTGATGTTTCTAACTCTCTGTCCCTCTTCCTTCTTCTCTGTAAAAAATCAATAAAATATATTTTAAAAAATAAAATAAAATAAAAATAAAATGTAATCTAGAAAGAAGGGAAAGTATCTATAAAAAAGCATTGATAAATGCAAATAAAAAGCCGAATTTACTGCACTATCAAGTTTTAAAAACACTTAAATAATTTAATAAGGTCTAGGAAGCTTGTTTAAGAATCTATAAAAGCAAACAGCAGCATTACAAACTGTAGACACTTTCACTAAGAAACAAAATCAATCTGTCCTCTTAAAAAAATGCCTTGATTTGTCTTAATCAATCATTCTTAAATCATTCTGGTGAGGCTCCCAGTTCAATCCATTTATAAAGCATGATTGTACAAAGGTCATTAGATGGCTGCTCCGCGCCATCATCAGTAATAAGAAGACTATCAATACTTTCAGAACTCAACACATCAGCAGATTGTAAAGGAGCTTAAATGTTTATTCAGCTTCAATGCCAATTCATGTGTCTAGAATAGGGCTTTGCACACTTACTAAGTATTAGCTATTGTGGTTTTTGTTATGTTCATGAAGTAGGCACTGTTTGTGATATATATGGCATGAACAATGAAAACAAAAAGACAATCTCAAAGAAAAATCTGCTCAAGAAAGAAGAAGAAAAAATATGCCTTTTATTTGTTTTAACACTACAAATAAGGGGGAAATTTGGTTTCAAGCAAGTTGGAATGTGGTATTTTTAAGATGAGATGGATTCATACAATTCCAATCAGACTCAGCAAAACATTTATGACATTTTTATGAGGAAATTAAATCAAACACAAAATCCCAGACCAAAAAGATTATGGTTAGTTCCACATAAAATGCAGTGCAATGCAATGAAATAAAAGAAACTTGTTAAAGCCCTCCTCTTTGGACATCAGAACTGTTTTCTCCACAGGAGGAAAGATACAAAACTGCCCATGGTTTTGTGTTATTATTCAGCCTCCCAATTAGACCACAAAAGTGTCCATATAAGGCATCTTTCTATATTTTCTTACCCCAAATATAAATATTTAAGGGAAGAAAAGAACACATGCTGACACAAGAACAAAACTAGCATTTTCATAGCAAAAAAAAAAAAACACAAAACAAAAACAAAAACTTGAAGAAGTCATTTGGTAAAAATTTCCTGTGTGCCCCACTGGCGTGGCTCAGCGGTTGAGCATCGACCTATGAACCAGGAGGTCATGATTCCATTCCCAGTCAGAGCACATGCCCAGGTTGCAGGCTTGATCCTCATTGGGAGGTATGCAGGAGGCAGCCAATCATTTAATTCTCTCTCATCATTGATGTTTCTATCTCTTTCTCCTTCTCCTTTCCTCTCTGAAATCAATAAAAATATTTTTATAAAATATATTGTATTGATTTTTCACAGAGAGGAAGGGAGAGAGATAGAGTTAGAAACATCGATGAGAGAGAAACATCGATTAGCTGCCTCCTGCACATCTCTTACTGGGGATGTGCCCGCAACCCAGGTACATGCCCTTGACCGGAATCAAACCTGGGACCTTCAGTCCGCAGGCCGACGCTCTATCCACTGAGCCAACCCAGTTTCGGCAATAAAAATATTTTTAAAAATTTCCTGTTGCCAAAACCGGTTTGGCTCAGTGGATAGAGCGTCGGCCTGCGGACTGAAAGGTCCCGGGCTCGATTCCGGTCAAGGGCATGTACCTGGGTTTCGGGCACATCCCCCGTGGGAGATGTGCAGGAGGCAGCTGGTCAATGTTTCTCTCCCATCGATGTTTCTAACTATCTATCTTTCTCCCTTCCTCTCTGTAAAAAATCAATAAAATATATTTAAAAAAAATTTCCTGTGATAACCTCAGCAACTCTGTGCAGTGGGCATTACCATAATCAATCAATTTTGAGATGGGGACATTGATAATCAGAGAGATTAAGAGACTTGTCAGAAATTATCCTGTAATTGGTGGAGGCAGAACTACCTACACACCAAGTCTTATAGCTTTAAAGTCCAATCTTTTCATTATACCACAATTCTATGAATCTGCTCCCATAACTGTAAACTAGATCTCTTAATAGAAATGCCATTTACTATGCACACATAATGTTCTTGGCTGGCCCTGTGCAAGATTCTGGAAACTCAGAGGTAAGTAAGGAGCCCTTGACTTTGAGATGGCCCTTCTTGAGACTGGGGAAAGCTGATGAACTCTAAAGACTTATATTAAGTCCTCTAGCATAGTTAAATGTAGTAGGTAGCTATTTAAGTTAATTAACCTTTGAGAACATTAACTTTCAGTTCCTCATTCACACTAGCCACATTCCAGTGCCAGATGTGGCAAATGGCCACTGCTTTGGGAGATGCAGATGTGGACCATTTCCATCATCAAAGGAAGTCCTATTAGAAAGCACTGTTTTAGAGCTTTGCTCTTCAAAGTGTGTTTTCAGTACTTGAAGGCTAGTTAGAAATGAAGAATGTCAGGCTCCAACCTAGACCTATTGAGCCAGAACAATAACAAGATCCCCAGTGATCCACAGGGGAGCTTTAGAGAGAAGCTTCAAGAACTTTCTCCAAATGCTCACAATCAAGTAAAGTATGTGGGCTGGTGGGTGGGTGATGGCAACAGTGAGGAACATTTACAGAATATAGAGAACTCTGCATTCAGAAAAAACACGAAAAGATCAATAAAGATAATTGTCATCAAATAAAAATGACCCATGTGCCAACAGACACTTCGCACATGTTAAAGTAAACACTTCTTTTGGACAGAGTCTTCTCCAGTGGTGAGTGCTGACAACGCATTCACCTCCATTCTTGATCGCTGTTTGGGAAGAGGGAGTGTTTCCAGTAAACCTTGGGCAGGCAGAACTACCCAAGAGGATGCACTGAGCTCTGAGTGGGATACAGGGAAGGCGGCTGCACTGAATGTTGGCACTCACATGGTCATGCATCTAAAAATGATATTCTAAACCATGCAGTAGAAGATGACTTCCTAAATGTTAGGTGAATGCCAGGAAAATAGTCTGAGGCCCTTTTGATTGACACTAAATGATGTTAATATGTAATTGTAGCCAAGAAGTCTAGAAAAATGTTATAAATTACTAAAAAGGATTCAAGAAAGTATCAGAAAACAGAAATCGCCCTGTTAATACCTCCAATACTGCCACATTTCAATCTTTACTGTAGTTGAATCATTTCTACCATTTTTCAATTAACAAAGAAAAGAAGAGATCTGCTCAAATAAGACTTTTCTATCCATACAGACAAAATTGGCTCAGGAAGACAAAACGTTAGTCCACAAACTATTTCTGAGTTAAATATTGCCACGGAAATTGGCATAATATAAGCACATATTCAGCTGTCTCATATTGACATTCATCATTTCATATTATACAGTAACTTGACTACACTAATTCTGGGAAATCCTATTGGTTAACACACCCTCATTCATCAACCCCAGACAATTTCTAGAAACCTGATGGTTGTGCCATGTAAAGTGGTGATATGTGAAATGATCTTGTATACAGTGGGGAAATGAAAAATGCTTTGGCCTCCATGGCTGATCATGACATGTGATGGATTCAATGATGGGAGGTAATCTGAGGTTCCTGGAAAAATCCCATTAGATAATATACATGGTCATATTTTCATGAGCATCATAATAGTCACCTTAAAAATGTTAGTTTAAACAATATCACCTGCCTCTTTATAGCAAGTGTATGTGAAACTTTACACTATATGAGGGCATTCATTAGTACCTTGAAACTAAGTCCATAGAGAAAACTCAAGTGACTGTTATCTGGTAACAATAAAAGCAGCAGCAACACATTGCAGACTAGGGTCTCAAGCATCAAATTATAAAAGACCCACACAAAAGGAATTAAGCATTCAACATCACTAATTTATTTTTTAATGACTCGTCAGGAACTATATTAATCCCAGTCCAAGCACATAATTGAAAGAAAAGGAATGATTTTCATGCAGATCCACATTTAGATCCAATACAATTACTATGCAAATGGCTAAAGACAAAATTAACTTGCTTAGCCGAAACTTTCTCTGGGCGATGAATACACAGACTTCTGTGATTTGGCTGCATATTGTTTTCTTGGCATACATTGTTTTGTTGGCCCATTGTTTTTCTACAAAGATAGATATGAATAAATATCACCATCACCTCCCCCTCCAAACCAATCACATTCTTCAGAAACTTTGCTAGAGTCCAGTTTTTAAATTGTCGAAAAGCATCATCATAGCCTTATTCTTTCATGTAAGAGCATGACAAGACATTCACATTGTATCCTACACTGATTTTTAATTCTATTGAAGTAGAATCTAAATATTTTATAGAGTATACACCACATTATTTTAGAATATTCGGTAGGGTGTCAAGCTCTGTATAAATGTCATTTCATTCATTTGTATGATCTCCTCTCTAGAGTGGATGGTATATTACTATTGCTTTAAGTAGAAAAGGTTAGCTTGGATTGACAGATTTTTTATGTGTAAAGGAAGAACTTTCATAAGTGTCCAAAATTACAGCTTCAAATGATTTTCATCCCAGACATATAATGTAAATAAGGTAAGCAGGTTAAGTTATAAAAGGCCCAACTGTGGAAAATGGGAGAACACAGGTTCCCAAGTTTCTGTTTCAATTAAGGTGATGGTATAACATCGTGTTTACGGGTAAAGGTTGGGGAGATTTCTTGGGGCACAGAAATTTACTTTCTTTTGAAATTGTACATCTAGACCTGTGCGGAATATCCCTTTTCCATATATTAAGAAAGGAACATAATTTCTTGAGCTATAAAGAAGCTTGGATATTAGAATTGTTTTACTGAAGTGGAAGAGGAAGGAATAGACACTTAGTAAGATGAAATATTCATTTACTCATTCAACAAATATTGATTGGTCATGAGAGACTGAATACACACATGGATGATGGCCAGACCATATATGACAACAGAACTCTGACCACAACCTCTGTGATAACCAGCCAGAAGCCAAACCACAATCCCTTCAGCAACCAGAACAGAAAGCAAAACCATAACCTCTACAGCAATTGGTCCAAATCAGTCATGATTTGGTCAATGATTTCCACCTTCCCTATTTTTGTCAACCACACACCTTCCAACTCAGGACTAACCAGAGAAAGACAAATATGTTTTCCAATCAACTACACCAGATGCCCATTTCCAGTTCGCCCAATTCTGGCTCTCCCATGACATCAACCTCCAATCAGAGTTCACATGGAGACTTCCCTTGTTTTACTCTGAATGTTTCCTACTCCTCCTCTGCCTGTCTTCGAGTTTGTGACAAATGGAAGTGATGGTGGCTGACTCCCTTGTAAGGTGTAAATAAATAGCCTCTGTTTTTTCTCATTTGGGTGGTCTCATTCATTTTCACAAGCAGCATATATTAAAACCAATTTTAAAAAGTGATCAAGTAAGAGGATGGAGAGGGGGATTTTAAAAATTTTACAATGAGCAATGGCACTGAAAATTATGTAAAGGTTGTCATGCCAAAGATAGCACCAGTGGATGAGTGTGCCTAGAGAGCAGGGTTGTGTGCATATGTGTGTATGTGTGTTTATACTTGATGCCTTTGAACATAGAGCTCAGGAAGATCCTGAAGGACATTAAATGACAAACTTGCAAATCTATAAGTTTATCCTCTAGTTATGGACAACAGTGAAATAAGTTAAATAGGAGGCCAATGGGATTTAACTTAGATTTTTGAAAAGCTACTGTGGCAACAGGATGGAAGATGGCTGGGTGGTAGGCAATTTATGAAGGGAGTCTAGTTCAGAAATCATCTCTGTGGTCTAGATGAAAGATGCTGAAGATCTAAACATGGGCAGTAGGAATAGGAAAAAATGAAAAAGAGAGATGATGTCTATGTTAACAACACACAACTGACATGATGTGAGGTTAAGGCATGAGAAGAACTGAGCACCATTTCAAGTTTATGGGTGGCATGTTCATGAAGAAGAACAAGTTAGGAAGTAAACCACAACAACTAACAAGAGCTGATAAGTGATGGAGGTGGGATACAAGGTCAAGATGACACCTAGAAAATTCATGTTATTCTTATTTAACATGCCATATCCCCAGGTAGACACAGACACTGAATAATAGTAGACAGGGCTCCACAACTGAAACTGTCCCTCAGCTTGAACCCTCTTAGTACATTTGCAACGAAGGGTAACCTCATTAGGAGGCCATTTTGTAGGTAGACAGTATTGCACATGAAAATATATTCTTATATAAAAAGAGTGATAGGCTAAAAAATCTAACTGCCTCTACAGAAGTGCAGGGAAGATAATTTTAGATGAAATGCATCTTAGGTGAATAAGGTTAAAGGAGTTTTTGCTTCTATATCTGTTAATTCTTTTCTTTTATATTAAAATGTATTTGCTTTTTCTTCCATAACTTGTGGGCTTGTTGAAAGCAGAAAATACATCCCTTAAAAGATAAACTACTCCTTGACTGCTATTTACTAAGGATGGTGGGGGGCAGGTAAAATAACTCTGTAATTTTAGAAAATGTTTTTAAAAATCACCAAACAAGCTAAAAATTATTTTACTTCTCAGAGAAATAAAAAATAAGCATCCCAAACCTTTGGCTCACTCATAATTCAAGTAAAGACAGGAATCTACTTACCACTGTTGGGTACAAGCACATTAGCTATTTTTTCTCATGCCTACATCACCTCACTTGGAAAAAAAAAAAACACTTTTTGGCTCAGTGAATAGAGGGTCAGTCTGTGGACTAAAGGGTCCCAGGTTCAATTCCACTCAAGGGCATGTACCTCGGTTGCAGGGTCCTCTCTGAGCTGGGCCCTGGTCAGGGCTCATGCAGAAGGCAACCAACCGATGTGATTCTCTCTTGTTGATGTTTCTCTCTGTCTTTACCCCTCTCTTCTACTCTCCCTAAGATTCAATGGAAAAATATCCTTGGGTAAGGATTAACAAAATAAATAAAAGAAAAAATGAAAAAAAAAACTTTTTGAAGGCACTATATTGTTCAGTAAGGCACTATATAAAGATAAATACTAAAAGTTGTTTTGTTTATTTTTTGTTCTCATGTGCCAAAAAAGAACAGTTACATGATGAGACATATAGCAAAAACTTACTACTTAAAAAATAAGTCGTAACATGCTAAATTTTATGAAATAAATTTATATGTTCCTTTTGACCACCTTTAAACCAAATCTTTGATTCTTTCTGCGTCAATCTTGTAAGAAAGATTAGAGCCATTGATTAAAGCAGGCCATGTATTCCTATAATTTACTTTGTGGGTTTGATTTTGATGCAAATAGCTTTGATTCTGCTGTACACATCATTTGATTACTACCCCTGCTTGATTACTGTCCTCACACACAGAAGGGTATTAATACTCAGCACAGAGATGAGAGCCCATGAAGGAAGCAGGAAATTTGCATAAGCATCCATTTGTGTAATCATGCTGAATGAGTGGCTACAAAAGGACAAAATTGAGCTGTAGCCACTTCCCTTGTCACTTTCTTCCAGTCACAGAGCCACAGAACTAAGAATTACAGGCCTTAGACAATTTCAAAAATGTAGAGAAAGAGGTAGATACAGTGGGCTTAGAAATAAAATAATACTTGTAATAATAATAATCATTAACAAGAGGTAGGCAAGATACCAGTCTCCGTAAATGGCTTATCTCATTTAATTACATAGCCAATAATCTACTAGCTGTTTCTGCATGGCTGCTTAGAAGGGATATTAATAGAATTATTTATTCCCCATTCCCTAGACTTCATCCATTCATTTACTCATTCATTCATTCATTCATTCATTCATATATCAATATATTCAATAATATTTATGGATCACTTGTTATGCGCCAAACACTGTTCTAAGCACAATGAACCAAAACTCAGTTAACAAAACCAATAAAAATACATGCTCTCATAAAGTGTACATCCTAGCAAACAAAAAACAAAATTAGTAAGTAAAAGATAAAGCATCTTAGATGGGGATAAATGCTATAGGTAAAAGTAAAGCATGAAAGGGAACTGGGAGAGACAGCATGATTCTAAATAGTCTGGTCAGGGAAGGCTGGATGCACCGGTGACAGATGAGTGAAAAGATGCAAGGGAGGATTGGGCCATGCTGGAGCTACAGGAACAGTGTGAACATGAGACCAGCAATCTCCACACAGTCACCATCCCTCACCCAGTTGCCCACATCTTACCACCTGTACTGTAGGCTCACACCCTGGTCCACCTAACTGCTGTCTCCAAGGTCAAGTTTCTTCAAGCCCAGAGTCAATTCTCTATAGCCAAAATAATCTTTTAAAAACATACATTATATTCTTTCATTTCCCAAAGCATATCTTCCAAGAACATCCATTACCTTTGACATAAAATCCTAAGTCCTCATCATGGCATAGGTGTCCAGGACCCTGACTATTTCTCCGCCTAATTTCCCAGCACTGTCTCCCATCTGTTACTCTGTGGCATGCCAAAGTTGGTTCAGCCTCAGAGCCTGCTTCAGTCTGCTCAGGCTGCCATAACAATGCCATAGGCTGAGCGCCTTAAACAATAGAATCTATTTCCTCGCAGTTCTGCAGGCTGGAAGTCCATGATCAAGTGTCATCAGGGTTGGTTTCTGGTGACACCTCTCTTCCTGGCTTGTAGATGGCCACATTCTCACTGTGTCTTCACATAGCCTTTCCTTTGTGAGTGTGTAGAGAGGGAGAGAGAGATGTCTGGTACCTCTTTCCCTTCTTACAAGGACATGAGAGCACTGGATTAGAGTTCTACTCTTATGACATCATTTATTATTAACTAGAGGCCCAGTGCATGAATTTGTGCATGGGTGGGGTCTGGTCCAGCACCCCATCAGGGAGGATTGGGGCCAGGCCTGTCTGGAGAAGGAGATGGCGGGAGGTTGACCAGCCGGCCCGCCCAAATTGGGGCCCAATCCAGGCTAGGTCGGTTGCGGGGAAGGGGCCGAGGGTGATTGGCTGGCCGGCCCCACCCGGGATTGGTGACAGGGTGGGGGGGAGATTGGGGGTGGGGCCAGCTGGAGGGAAGGTCTGCAGGCAGTAGCTGCCAACCTTGCCCCTGACCAAAGTGGGGTGGGCTGATGGGGGCAGAGCTGGCTGGGGGGAGGGGCTGCAGGCCGATTGGGGTAGTGGGGGCTAATCAGGGGTGGGGCCAGCCTGGGGGAGGGGCCACGGGTGGTTGGCCAGCCAGCCCTGCCCCTGATTGGGGTGGGGGGGGGGCCTATTGAGGGTGGGAATGGCTGGAGGGAGGGGCTGTGGGAGGTTGGCTGGCAGGCCCCACCCACAAACGGGTAGGTTTGCTGGCTGCAGTGGGCATCATAGCGACCAGTCGTTCTGGTCGTTATGGCATTCTGGTCGCTTGCATTTTATATACATAGAAGATTACCTTCTTAGAGGCTCTATCTCCAAATACAACCACATTGAAAGTTAGGGTTTGAACTGGTGGTGGTGGAGGGAAGGTCACAATTTAGTTCATCACAGATCCTTTGCACTTGCTGCTCTTCTTCCAAAATGCTCTCTTCCAGATTTCTGCATGGTTTGCTCCTTCACTTCATGGGGGTATGAGGCCTTCACGGATTTCCCTTTGCAATATCACTACCCTCACTCTGTTTCTCACTCTCTCTTCCTGTACCCTTTTTTATTCTTCTTTCAGCTTCCAGTCCCCCTCCAATTTCTGATATAACATTACTGTTTCCTGTCCAAATTCCAGGGGTGACTCAGGTGGCTTTGTGCTCTATTGTAACCACAGTCTCTAGAATAGTACCCATTATAGAGCAAGTGTTCAATCTATATTTGTTGAATGAAATTTTCACAGCTATTCCACCAAGGTGGTCCTATCAGCCCGATCATACAGATAAGAAAAGAAGGCTCAGAGAAGCTAAATCATTTACCTTGGCTCACTCAGTTAGAACAGGATTTAAATCCAAGTATGTTTCCTTCAGACTGAACACATGTTCCATGTTTTATCATCTCTATTCTTCACAACAGTCCCACAACATGGCTTCAAGAGCTATTATTATTGTTTAGCTTCTCTTAGAACCCACAGGGCACTGTGCTGTGTTGAGGGGAATACTAGTACTCAGGACAGGGTTGTTCCTGCCCAAGGATTAGAGCTGATGGGTAACTGCAGGGAGAAGAACCTTAGGAAGAATGCTATGCCAAAAACTGAGTAAGCATTACATGTTGGGTTATCACACTGACAAAGGAGTAGATAAGGAGAATAAACCATGAAGCAAAGTCAAGCAGGGTTCAGGTGAGTAGATATGTACCTAGCTGAGAAATGAGTAGAGGAAAATTCTCATAGCTGGAATCCTGGTGTCCAGGCCAGCTGGTGCACTCAGGGACTTTTAATGGTGGCAAGCAAATGCAGCATTGTTGACCAGAGATCATCATTAGGCCAATGAATTTTCCATCTCAGATACTCTACTCACAGAACTTCCATAAATCCTACAGTTACTTAATGCATATTATACTTACCAGGATGCTTTCCGACAAAGTAGTCATCTGGTAAAATCCTACTCATGTTTCAAAATTGAAATAAAATATAATTTCTTCCTTTTGGCTTGTTCTGTCCCTGATCTCTTTGGACAAAAACCAATGCTTCTTTTCTAGTGTCCACTGAGCAATATTAATAGAGCCTGCCACTGTAGAAACTGGCTCTACTCTAGCACACAGATCATTATTTGTTATAGCTCACTCTCTCTTCTATAATATTCCTCAAAGACACTACCTTTATGTCATCCATCTTGCATCTCCAGCACACCAGCACATACTTAGCACTTTGAAAGAACACAATAATTGTTTGGAAATTGCACTTCTAATTTCAAATAAAGATTTTGATGCTTGCCCAAGACAATTAACTAATGGCAGAGCTGGAATACGAATCTAATTCTTCTCCTTAAAATTGCAATGTCTTTCCAGTAGACCTAGTTGCATCTCTTCAAGCCATTTTACATATGTTCTCACTTGGCTAACGCACTCCCAGGAATGCCTTGCTCACCTTTCTCTTGAGGTTCTGGCTTTGGCACAAAGAGTAGGAGAGGAAGTAAAAATGGAGAAAAAAGCAAAAAAGGGATAATACCTCTTTACCAGAAAACATTTATTCCCTAGAAGGGGCATCAGAATGGAGTTAAAAATTAAAAAAGAATGACATTTTACAAACTGAAAATCATCTTAAGTACAGCTGTCTCTTGAATATTATGATTTAACAAAATGCAACTAACATTGTTTCAATTTTTTCTAGATATCTTATTATAGCACTTTTAAAATAGGATAGCATTCCAGGACTGGGTTCCAGGGAACCTTGCAGTGGACATCAAAACTACAATAATTCCCTTAAGCACCTATATTACAATTTGTAGATGGATGAAAGAAGGAAAGGAGAAAAGAAAAAAAATAAGGAAAAAGGGAAGGAGGGATAGAGAAGGAAACAAACAAAGGAAAGGAAGAAACAGTGAGGGGAGAAGAGTAGAAGGAAGAACAAAAGGAAAGAAGAAAATAAATTGCTCATAAAAGTCATTTTTAAATGTCTTTTTTAAAGAAGGCAAGCTGTAACAGGTTCACAAGTTGAGTCAGGAATAAACAGGTCCATTTAAAATGTCTATACAAATTGTCAATTTTTTCTTTGAACTATTTTTTTCTTATTACAAGGATCGAGTTAATTTTTAATAGGAAAATAACTGACATGGACATACCTAGGCATAGCTGAATATAGAATCGATGAATGCTTCAAAATGTATTGCAAAAATGAAAAATGTGTCATCACTGATGAAAAACAAGCATAGAGTTTCCATATTACTGTAAAACCCTAGCATTCATCTCACTGATGGTATAGTTCTTGAGCATGGCAACCATGAGAATCTTGTCTTGCCATTTGGTGCATATCTCCCACTGGCATTGCATACAAATTTGCCACGTGTTTTCATCAGGTACAAGCCCACTCTTTACACCTCAGCCGCAGAGGGATGAGGTCTAGTGTGGAGACATCTATTAGTTGGTATTTCTTCTAACTCCACAGTCCTTTCACAAAATTTTTGTGAACCGTCCAAAGCAGCACTAGCTTCCAGGAACCAGTTCTTATTTTCCACCCAATTTTATTGAGTTGGTCATATGTCATGAATGGCAGATGGTAGGATTGCTCAAATAAAATCATCCCGCGAGGCTACTGGTTGTACTAAGTATGGAATCTCTGGTACTACTCCATTAAAAACAGAGTCCTTAAGAAAGGATCTTGCTTTCTCTAAGGCAGTGGTTCTCAACCTTCCTAATGCTGTGACCCTTTAATACAGTCCCTCATGTTGTGGTGACCCCCAACCATAAGATTATTTTTGTTGCTACTTCATAACTGTAATTTTGCTACTGTTATGAATCGTAATGTAAATATCTGATATGCAGGATGTATTTTCATTGTTACAAATTGAACATAATTAAAGCATAGTGATTAATCACAAAAACAATATGTAATTATATATGTGTTTTCTGATGGTCTTAGGCGACCCCTGTGAAAGGGTCATTCGACCCCCAAAGGGGTCGCGACCCACATGTTGAGAACCGCTGCTCTAAGGCTAAAGAAAAGAATCTACACTAATAAAAGAGAAACATGGTAATTGGCGTACGACCGCTACCCTTTTCATTGGCTAATCAGTGAGTATATGCAAATTAACTGTCAGCCAAGATGGCGGCTGAGAACAGGATGCTTGGTTGCCCCAGCGATAGAGAAAACCAAAGTTCCCGCCTGCAGCTTCCGGGCTCTGAGCTCCTGAAGCAACAGCTCCAAAAGATACAATGTTTCAAGTAGAAGCTAAAAGATGGTGGTTAATCTGCAAACTCAGGCTCCAAGCGGTAGAGCAAAGCCAAACAGCCCTGAAGCCGCAGAGCAGAGAGGCCTCACTGCCAGGGGATCAGCAGAGCCGAGAGGCCTCCCAGCCCAGGGATCAGCAGAGCAGTGAGGCCTCCCGCCCCCGATATCAGCGGAGCCTGATGGAAGCCCTGTGTGTTTATGCACCCTGGGGGTGCAGAGGTCCTGTCCTAGGCAGAGGCCTATGGCGAAATTTTCGACTCTGAGAAGCAGCCTATGGGCTGGAAGGCAGCTCCTCTGACCTCAGTGCTGGAGAAGATGATTAAGCAGAAAACTAAAGAAACCAATTTTACATCATTTCCCAGGTGGAGAACAGTTGGCATGTAAGCCCCTGACCAGTGCCCAGCCTCTCCTCTGTCAGTCTATCTCACTCTTAGGTACCATGTTCTTTGTTCTGTCTTAACTGCAACTCATTTTTAAACTAGATTGCTTTTAAAAGAAGACTAAATAAAGTTTCCCTTAAGTTATTTAGGTGGTGCTGGGGCTGCTGGGGGTCTGATAGAAGACACAAACACGCAACAGGTGGCCTGTACCCAGCAGCTCCAAGGCCGGCCACCTTGGTGCTGGGGCTGCTGGAGGTATCAGAGACACAAACCGGCAGGCCTGGCACCCAGCAGACCCGAGGCCTTTGTGGCAGCACTAAGGAGCAGCAAGCCAAGTGGTAGGAATCAGCAAGCAGCTGGGCAGTAACAACGGAGGGGTCCCGGACTGCAAGAGGGCACATGCTGGGCTAAGGGACCCCCCCACTCATCCCCAGTGCACAAATTTCGTGCACCGGGCCTCTAGTATATACATAATCAAGGATGATAGTTGAGGTATGAAGCAAAGCCACCAGATATTTAAGGATCAGAGATTGAAGAAAGCAGAGATGAGAAGAAGACAGGAGAACATTGATAGAATTCTGACATGAAAACTACGGGCAAGTCTATCACTCTAGAATTGCTATTCTCACATGTAGAATAACCCCTAAGAATCATCCCAACTAACGTATCCTTCTACCAGGCCATAAATTTCAGAGATTCACAAGAAATAGAAAGAGAAATGTACACGGTGTGTTTTTGTTTTTTTACTGCATTTAATAAAACTCTCTCTGTTTTAATCCATTTGAGCTAAATGTTAGGTTTGGAGTAGACGGAAAGGGATTTGGAGTGAAATATTTCAAAAGAAATAAGAAGATAATCATTTCATCTATAATTTTTGACTCATCTAAGACCACGAAGGAAATTAATAGCAGATACTTCCGGGAGTGGGCTTGGAGGAAGCCTAGGAAAATGATCTTGAAAGTTTCATGCTAAAGCATTAGGCTTTTTGAAGATTTCAAAGGAATCATGCTAATGCATGGTGGAGATTCTTTTTTATTGAATTACTGAAATCCAAAGAGCAAACTTCAACATATTATCATTAACTCTCATTATATAATTAGAGATTTGATGCCACAGAAATATTCCCCAATAAACTTAGGTTTGTGATAGATAACCTCATAGTGAGGTGGACATTGAAGTCTATTAGTAAGACTTCTGTAACAAATATAGTAGTTACATATTCTTAGGGAGTGTCTTAGTTTGGCCTCCTCCCAAAATAGCATCGTAGATGAGGACATAAGTGCATGAAGTTTATTTGAGAGATAACCCCAGAAGCAGAAAAGGGGAATGTGGACAATGAGATAGAGAAGGAAGAGTTATTATTATTTTTAAAATATATTTTGATTTCAGAGAGGAAGGGAGAGATAGAAACATCAATGATGAGAATCATTGATCGGCTGCCTTTTGTACACCCCACACGGAGGGATCAAACCTGCAACCTGGCATACGCCCTGGCCAGGAATTGAACTATGACCTCCTGATTCATAGGTCGATGTTCAACTGCTGAGCCATGCAGGCCGAGCAAGAGTTATTAACAGATAACAGAAGTGAGGTTGTCACTACTTTGCACTGAGGGGGCCTCAGTCCTGTTGGGGGCACTCTGTAGAACTCTGGCTCAGAACTGTTTCCTTTGGGGGACAGAGAGGTTGTATACTTACTGAGAAACCACCCCCTCTCATCCCATTGGTTGAAGGCTGTCCCTCAAGGATGTTAATTTCCCTATCTTCTGTGTCTCACCTGCCCACAGAGAGGTCTTACAATTTTTCTTAACTATGCAAGTGAAGTGAGGTACTGCCAATAGACAAGGGACTGTCTATGGCACTTGCTCTGATATCTAGTAGACAAAGGGATGCACTACATGGAGAATTGCAAACATCTGCTATAGAGAAGCAGAATGATATAGTAGCTAAGAGAGTGCTTTTTTAGTGTCAGTTTCACGAACACTACTTCATATTATTTACAGTCCTCAGTTTTCTCATCCATAAAATGGTGATAATAATGGAATCCATAATGCATACAAAAGGCCTCATAGAAGACCTGGCCTTTAATAAGCATTCAATAAAAAGAAATTGTTTTTCTTTAATCCTCACCTGAGGATATAATTTTATTGATTTTCTTTTGAGAGACGAGAAAGGGGAGAGAGAGAGAGAGAGAGAGAGAGAGAGAGAGAGAAGGGAAGGGAAGGGAAGGGAAGGGAAGGGAAGGGAAGGGAAGGGAAGGGAAGGGAAGGGAAGGGAAAGGAAGAGAAGAGAAGAGAAGAGAAGAGAAGAGAAGAGAAGAGAAGAGAAGAGAAGAGAAGAGAAGAGAAGAGAAGAGAAGAGAAGAGAGAAACAAGTTGCCTCCTATATGCCTGCTGACTGGGGTTCAAATCAAACCCACAACCTAGGTATGTGTCCTGACCTGGCATCAAACCTGCAACTTTTTGATGCACCAACTGACACTCCTACCAACTGAGCAACCCAGCCAGGGTTTCATTTTTTTAAAATAAATATTTCTAAATATTTTTTTTAATCAGCATAAATGCTAACCAAACCAAAGACATATATCCAATTTCTGCTAGTCTTTACACTGAATTTGTATAGAGAAATATTCCATTCCCTTGTCACTTTAGCTGGCATTTGAAAGAGCCAATTGGTGAGTTATGAAATGTCACTTTCACTGGTAGTTGCTGTGCTCATGGAATCATAAAACCTTACAACTGGAAGGGACCTCCATGTTCATCCCATTCAATCCCCTGTGGTATGTCTTTCAGCAGATGCAATTTTGTCTCTTACCTAGAAAGCTCCTTGCTGACCTTAAGCAACTGAGACTGATTTGTGTGAGATCCATTTCTCTATTTTTATGTCATTGCCCCTCATACAAACAGCTAAAATCCAGGCAGGAGAGGAAAGCACAGTTCAAAAAAACTGAAAACATCTCTCCAAAAAAGAAGCAGTCAGTAGAAAGAATGCTCATTTTTAAAAAATGAATTATCCCTGAGATATAACATTGACATTTTCTCCAGATTCGCTCAGAAATGGTAGACATTGCTATTTCCATCCCAGTGGGAGCCCTGATGTTGAAACAAGTTTTTATAAGACAAGATTTTCACAGTCTTGGACACACTATTTGTCTTCAGTGGCGCCCTACCATAGCCATTACTCTGCTGGCTCCGTCTTCTTCCGCTGCCTTCTCAACATGATGCTTCCTCAGATTTACACAGAAGTATATCAGCCACTTTTCTACATAAAGAGTCCCCTCCTGCCAAAAACATGGCATGTGCTGAGTTTCTTTGAAAATCTGTAATTGTCAACTACTAGTGGGACTAGCAGAAATAGGGGCAAGTCTGGTGTGCTGGAAAGGTTTCCAGTGGCTGCTCAATTAGGGAACAAATACCTAGCAGGGAGAAAAAAATAAAAACCCACACCAACACTGTGAGGTTTCTTCCACAGCTCAATATATTTTCATTCTGGTGGGAAAAAAAATAAAAGGAAAATATACCAGTACCTTTTAAAACGATTCGGTCCAGTTAGTAAGTCCCTACACCAAAACACAGTTTCTTGAAGTCTAGAAGGCTGGTCACACAGAAACCATTGTGTGCCACCCAAGGAGTCTCTGGCAGGAAAAATAATCTGAGCCAGAAAATATAGGTGGGATTGTTCACACCGGATTGGGACAACATGTCTCCGGGCTACTGCCAAGATGCTGATTTGGAAGAGGGCAACGTGAACACAAACAAAAGTTGCAGACGTTTTCCTAATATTCTGTCCAACATACACAGGAGCCACAACTGTAGAGCCTCAAAGGGAAATGGAAGGTCATGCTGTCACCTTTCCCCTCTGCCTGCCCTTCCTCCACTCTAGCTCTCCTTGTAGGAGTTCCTGCTAAAAGCATATTCTGCACAGTAACTACCCTGCTTATGTTGACAAATGAGTCAAAAAGACATTGCTCATTAGCCTGTTCCCTGGCTGGACAGATTGAGAAACAAAAAGTTATTTCTGACGTTGGGCTGAATTATATTTTCCTGTAATTTTCATTCAGCGTCTCCTTCTAACGTCCTAGGGCAGTGGTCGGCAAACTGCGGCTTGAGAGCCACATGCGACTCTTTGGCCCCTTGAGTGTGGCTATTCCACAAAATACCACGTGCGGGCACGCACGTACAGTGCGATTGAAACTTCGTGGCCCACGCGCTGAAGTCGGTATTTTGTAGAAGAGCCACACTCAAGGGGCCAAAGAGCCGCATGTGGCTCGCGAGCCGCAGTTTGCCGACCACTGCCCTAGGGCAATTCCCTTCCTACTGGACAACCTTTCACATTTCTAAAGAAGCCTGTGCTGTTGCTCAGCACATCTTCTCTCCACAAACTGAATCGTCCCCAGTTCCCTGGACTGTTGCTCATGGAACCTGCTTTCCAGACCAGTCACACCCTGGTAATTAGTAGAAGTATTCTAAGTATTGATTGCAGCGTATTTATAATGTGCCGGGTGACTCTTTAAGTACATTCTATTAATGAATACTCCCAAAGCCTCAGGATCTGACATCAGAGATGAGGAACGCAGGGAGCAAAACCCTGGCTGCTAAAACCCCGCACTCAAAACCCTGTGCTGGGAAGCCTTTGGCCACAGCTCTCCTGGTTGTTTCCCTGCTCGTGGTGGCGCCCCAACTGGAAGCACATCTCCACGTGTGGTCTGGCTGGTGCAGAGTATTAATTGGCCTTTGTTTCCTTTGAAAGATGCCTAAACTGTAAGGAATATTTCGAAGCAGCCAAAGCACAATTTTTGGCTGAATTTCTGATCAAAGGAAATCGCTCAATGTATGCACATTCATACATGCATCTTTGTAATTTGCGTGCAATATCAATAAAAATGCCACTTCTATATGTCCAGGACTCCCGATCATGAAACCTCTTTGAATCTTGATGTTACTAGTCAATAAATTAACAATATCTCTAAATGATACATCAAATACAATTTGAAAACATCGTCCATGATGACTTCATAAGATTTCTTAATAAAAATAACTTAGAAAGAGAGGAAGAATGAAACGCAGATATAATCCATCATAAACACCCATTCATTGGAGATGACCGTACATAGAGATATTAATGTGCTTGTCTAAGCAATCTAATCATGCTGATGCCTAATGCACACCTTAGTCTTTCTTGAGTGTTCCCAAACCTAGGACTTAAAATTCTTGTGTCAGTTAAAACACCAGGTAAAAAATTTTTAATCAGATAAACTATGTGATGAGACTTTAATGAAGGGAGATCTTAGAGGTGTGGGCAGGTTTGGAGAAGCCACAAGGGAATTTGATTAGTCATTGCAGGGAGCTATGCTTGCCCCTGGGCCTGAAGAGATGGGGTACAGTATGAGGATGGGGTGTGATGAAAATAGAATTACTGCAACTGGTGAGAGCTGTAGGTGGGGACATAGTTAGCCACTACCAGAAGTATGGTGCTGAAGCGGACGGGATAAATATCATCTCCCTCGCCCTCCAAGAGCCTAACGGTGCCTCCCATTGGCCACACCCAAACTGTCCATTGGCCTACCTTCTTAGGGTACAGAGCAGATAAGACAATGATGGAGACTGGATGAGGGTGGGATTTGGAGGGAGATAGCAAATAGAGAAAATGAGCACCTATCCCTTCTCCAGTATGGATAATCATCAATAGGCTCCCTGCCAATTCCCTTTTCAACTTGGTAAAAAATATTTTTAAATTGATATTGAATGGTATACTCTTCCATTACCACATAAAAATCAGGGGTCTCATACCACCAAAATGGAGAAACTGACAGCTTCCATACCAGCCAATAATTGTACTTTTGAGGAAAATATAATCCAAGTTCAGAACCCACAGTCAAGTGCTATTTGCAGTAAACATCATAATATACTCAATATATAAACTGCAACTTTTCTACTCTCCAGAAAACTGGGCTTTGCTGAGTTTTTCTGAGATGCACTAGTGTTCAGGAGAATCAAGGCAACTCAGCAGCTTTTTCCTAATTAAATAGTATTATCCCAGCATGCTTGGTTATTCAAGCATGGCTGTTTCACTGATTTATGCAGCATGGCAACAGTATTTCAATCTCTTGGTTTTCACCAATAACATGAAGAAGAATTGAATAAATAGTTCTGTAAGTCTTGATAATTTATGTTAAGAAAAATCCATTTGAATTACTTGTAAAAGAAGATGATTTTGGTTTGGGGCTTTCACTAAACTTTTAATATAGATATTCATTGAACTGGGCTTTAAATTTAAAAAAAGAAAAAAAAAACAACCCAGGAAAATTCTGTAAAAAGCAAAGAGGAAAAATTATGTACTAAAAACACAAATTTTTTTCTAGAAACTTTTCAAAATAAACATAAGAAATGACTGACTACAAAATCATTCTACTATATCTTGTACACACACACACACACACACACACACACACAAAGGCACACTCATGCGCTCACGCACAAACGAAAAGTAGTTACTTTATTTCTACAAATATTCTGGATTCAATTATATTCAGTGTTTCTGCTTTTATCTGAAACCAGAACTAGAACAAAGTATACTTCTTGAAAACCAAATCCTTGTTTCCTATATTCATTTATCTTAATACAATGCTCCTTTATATTAATTATGCAACAGTGCTATGATAAGGTGCCTTTTTGTTGATGCTCTGTTAATCCATCTGGATTGATATTTAAAATGGTTTAAGGAAATATTCCAATACAAAGAGCTTCATAGTTGAACAAGCCAGGCTGGATGGTCATCATTCCTAATGGAGATTTGAAAAAAATCCTTTCTCCTCACCCACCCCATCTCCCCATAGGAATTCTTATTTCTACTGGAAGCATGAATAATTCAGAAATTTCTTCTATTGTGGCCAGTCACTGCTCATTTCATATCTGCCTGGTTCATTAGTAAACAAACAATGTTTCACTCAGTCCCCAGTGTTCATGCAAAACCAACTGTATTTGGATAAATATTAAGTCACTCAGCAAACCTCCAGAATAAGTAGTATTTATTATTTCCTATTGACATGAGTTTGAATTACAATGATCAAATTTCTTATTTTGTGACCAGATTATCTTGCAACTAGTAAATTTCAAGGTGTCAAAAACCTTGAATGGGAAATGAATGCAAAGCAATGCTCTCTTGTAGCAAATCACTCTATCTTTAAAAAATTCATATCATATTCATGAAGCCTTTGGCAGATGGCCTTTGTTATCATGCTTGATACTTTCACCTAAATTTCAACTATAACCATGAAATTCTTGATTTATATTTTTTATTAAACAGAATCACATGGGTAAATTCTCACTCAAATTCTGTAGAGCTAACAATATATGCTCAATGAACAAGAAAAGGAATATATCCTTATTTCCCATCACCTGTATCAATATTAGCCATGAAATTCATAAATATTTAAACCTTTTTTTATCATCAGAATATTGGAGTCCATTAAAATGATTTTCCAACCTTAGATATATGTTTTCCAGCCGATGATTGATTGCTGGCTCTCAAGTTAGAAGATATTTCTGTCCAAACACAGCAACCTAAATCAGTCCATTTCATGGAGGCCTTAATGTGATCAGCTTGCAATTCAAATGCTCTTATGAAAGAAATTCTGAATATGTGAAATTCTCAGATTTAGGATTCTTATCATTCCTTTAGTTCAAGATTCTTTGAAACTAACAATCTTTTGAAAGACTCACTTCTATACACTTAATAAGATAACACATATGAACCCAAAACTAACTCTGAGGATCTTTAAAATATTGTTAAATAAAATAAAATAAAAAGTAGAGATCATAATAATTAAAGGACATTTTTAAAAATTTAGGAACTTTGGTACATGTTAAGAGGAATTTTTATGCCTGTAAAAATGGCCAATAATCCAGGGAGAATAAGCCAAAAATAAGGGGAAAAAATTAAATATAAGACAGAAAACACAGTAGAAGCATATTAGAAAATATCCAAATTTTTTTTTTTTGCTTACCTGCTATCCATATACCATCTATCTAAATATCTAAATATCACAAATCTCAATATACAAATATCACATAATTTTAAAGATTTATAAATGCCTGTTTGGGATGTGTTCTGAAGAGTATAAGCCATCTAAGCCTTCAAAACCTTTAATAGAAAATCTAGCTCTCTTGGTTAAGTGTCTGAGTATTTCTGTAGCTTAGCTTTTCTTACGAAATATTGACAGTATATGCTATTTGTATTTATGGATTTCAGGAGAAAACACATCCTGTCATCTCTTGAAGCCTTTAAAAGAAGAGGTTTCTATTTTAGGTAGTGTTTGAAAAGGGGCCAATGAAAGAATTTCTCAGTCATAAGCAAAGCTTCAGTGTGCTAATGCCCACTGGCTGTCTCAAAGGTTGGCGTCTTTACTACAACTACTTCAGCCATTGGCCCTGAACCCTGTGGATGGGAAAGATTGAGAGAATCAGCAATCTGCTCTTTGTTGACTATTAAATCATTTGCTTACTCTTGCCAAAATACTTACCGAGTGCCCACTCTGTGAGAAGCACAGGGGATATATAGGTAGATGAAGAGGATGTTATAGTGTAGAAGGCTCTCAAGAGATGCTTAAAAATAACTACAGAGAAGATGGCCTTCTAGGGACAGGTTCCTGACTCTCCCTTCTTCCCAATTCAACCATCAGGAGCACACAGGCAGTGCCTAGAAGGCACAGCAAGGCTAGGAGTACTCCAAATCGCCAAGGAAGAGCAGCATGCTTGGTTGGCTTCCTTCATCCAGGGGCCAGGTGCATAAGGAGCACCAGATGCTGGCATCCAGAGACGCCTGAGAACTTCCTTTCCTTATAGGTTCCCAGGAGCCATTTGTGTGTTAGTAATGACATTATATTTTATTCCTTTCTTATTATCTGCTGTTTTCTTACAACCTGTAACTTCTCTTTTACATTTGTCTCTTCATTGTGTTTTTTGCCAATCAGACATTTAAGAGTGGTAAGCTGACAAAATGCTTATGTTTTTCTTTCTGGTTTGTGGGTTTTATATCAGGTCTAGAAATGTCTTCTCCCACTCCACAGTTATAAAAAGCACTTTTCACATATTCTAGTAACTTTCGACTTGCCTCAGGGTTTTAGATATTTATTCCATCTGGAATTGTTTGTTTGTATGATGTAAACTAGGTTGCCAAAATTACTTAGGTTACACATGGACATCCATTGCCCCAGTACCCTTACAGAAGATACCATTTGCCAGTTAATTAGAAACATCTCTTATAACTGATACATAATTACCAAAAATAAACCTATGTGAAATAATGTACAAATATATAAAACATTCAAAATAAAAAATGTATACATATAAAGTATATAAAATAAAATAATGATATAAATATCCTATATAATAAAAGCCTAATATGCTAAGTGTCCAGTCATCCAGTTGTCTGTTCAACCAATCAAAGTGTAATATGCTAATGATATGCTAAGGCCGCTCAACTGCTTGGTCAACAGATGTGCACTGACCACCAGGGGGTAGATGGTCTTACTGAGAGGTTAGCTTGCTGCTGGGGTCTGACTGATTGGGGTTTGAGCAAGACAGGCCATACACACACTGGAGCCCTCCTGCGGTCCCTCCCTGTCTGGCCAACCTCCTGCGTCCCTCCCCAAGCCCGATCATGCACCATTGGGGTCCCTCAACCTGGCCTGCACCCTTTCGCAATCTGGGACCCCTCGGGGGATGTCGGAGAGCCAGTTTTGGCCTGATCCCGTAGGCCAGGCCGAGGAACCCCACTAGTTCACAAATTCGTGCACTGGGCCTCTGGTTTAAATATAATAAGTAAAAACATTTATAAATATATAATATGCATAAAACACATTCATGTGTGATTATTTGTATATTTATAAATATATAAAATGTATGAAATATATCAATCTATATATTATATTTGTGATTATATTATTTATTTACTATTTATGATGAGGCATGTCATGGAATCATGGACTGTAGCTACATGGCAAGGTCTCAGTACAATGTGTATAGGCTTCTATATAACATTCATATGCCTAATTGTCTATGTGCCTAAGAGGCTGAGTGCTATAGTGAAAAGAGTACGTACTTTCACGTTCTGAGAGCACCAGTTTGAATATGCCTCCCACTAAGCGGGCCTTGCCTTAGGAAATCTCAGTTTCATTATCCATGAAGTGGGGGAACTATCCCTACACTCCTGTGATATTAGGGTAGACAGTGTAATGGGTTGAGATATTGGTTAAGAGTCTGTCTGGCTCTTACTAGGTGTGACCAAGGGAAAATTATGTAAGCTCTCTAGACCTTAGTGCTCACTTCTGTTTATAACATTAATAACTGTTTCAAATTTATAGTGTCCTTGAAAAATTCAGTAAAGTGCTTGACATATTGATGAGTTGCTCAATAAATATTAGGTATAATATTTTAATATATGTAAAATGCCAGTAATAATAATTTATTGAGGAAATATTAATTGAGCATCTAATCTGTTCCAGGCACTGTGTTTGGAGTAGGAATAAAGCAGTGAATAAGACAGAAAAAAAATTTCCATACTCCTGATCTCACAAGTTTTATACATACTAGATTATTATTATTAGTTTATAATTGTGTCTCTGCTACATGCTCAGACCATTAAAGATAGAGACCAGATCTTATTCAAATCTGAAACCTTAGTGTCTAGTGTGTTGAAAATATTTAGGCATTCAATAAAATTTTATATTAATGAAAAATGAAATATAATATGATATAGACCATGCTTTAAAAATGTTTAAATTCCAGAAAAAGTGTAGGCATTAACTGGAATGACTATATGAACTAAACAATTGTCAATGAACTTCTTGCTTCATTCTAAAAAGTGGAATGCACAAACATACCTGTCATGCTTTTTTAGCTTAAGAATAGAAAATCAAATTCATAAGAAGGGGAAAAAAAGTGTTAGTCACAGGAAATAATAGACACTGTGATTGAAAATCACCTTATAATTTTCCAGTAATAAAGGCAAAAAAATATACAATGGGTAGACTAATTCATGCTTTTTCAATAAAAAATTGTGTAGAATTTTTCTAGAGAAATAGCTTACCCCCTAGTGCTATCCATGAGTACTGTAGATGTCATACTATTAGAATTAAAAACTTTCAGCATCCACATACAAACAGATTTCATTCATATCACTCCCAGGGCAATTAGCAGTGGAACACTGTCAGATAGATACAACCATTATCATCTAATCAAACAAATTTATCACGATGATGGTGGTGGTGGTGGTGGTGGTGGTGGTGGTGATGGTGGTGATGGTGGTGGTGGTGGTGATGGTACCCAGCATTTTCTGAACACTCGCTTGGTGCCAGCTTCCCTTTTACATTCCTTATGTATTTTTTCACTTAATCCTTGCAACAATCCTGTGAGGTAACTGCTTTTATTACTTCCATTTATAGCTCAGGAAACTGAGGCACAGGCAATTAGGGAACTTGGGAAAAGTCACGGAAATGAAATATGACACCAGCAATTTCACTTCACAGCCTGCACTTAACCTAGCAATTAATAGGTCCCCTCATTACAGGAGATCTTCAGAAAACATGGCGAAATGGCTTCCATGCTACAAATCAAGATAACCATATTAAAACCTCATCACTTCGTTAACAATTTCCCAGAGATTTTTCTACAATCCATTCTTGCTCCCCAGTTACTAGGAAGTTCATTTCCCAGATATTTACAATTATATTCCTGATTCTGAGGTCTGAGGCTTTCTCTCCTGATCAACTAACAAAAAAAGGACAGGATGGTGTAAGAAATTGGTTTCCTGCTGTAATTGTCCTCCCTAAAGCTAACTGTATTAATATACCATCTTGGGCCTAATTAGAAGATTGGTTAATCTCAGGGATTATGCCCATGATGCTGAAACTGTTCACTCTAGGAAACTGGTTCTAGCCAGGGCTGGAGAGTGTGTGAAGGGGAGATCTACAGATAACAAAGGCAGAGGGGGTCACACCTTCTTGTCCCCATGGACACCACCTGAAGAAATCATCCAGGTGTAGGGAGTTCACTGCTAAATTTAACTCAGGACAGGAAATGCTTTCCATGCCAGCTGAATTTCTGTACCTCTGAGTTGTGAATTTACATGGATGAGTGACATCTCTGTTCCTTGTTTTGCTGACAACTAGGATCAATAGAGCAAAGATCCAATGTTGGCAACTTCAAATGCCACTGCTAGGTGCCTGTCTCTTTGATCACGTCGGAACATCAAACACATCTGATGTTTGTTTCTAAGAAAATAAACAAACATCAAATTGAAATAAAATAGAGTTTAAAAAACACCTGCCACAAACCATAGCACCTTATCACCTGGTAAAGCAGTGAAAATCAGTTCTGGATTTTAGCAGCTGCTCTGAACTGAATTGTCTGCCACTGCCAAGATCATAAGTTGCAGCCCTAATTCCCAAGGTGACCATATTTGAAGATAGGGCCTATAAGGAGGCAATTAAAATCTAATAGTCTTAAGGGTGGGGTCCTGATATGATGATATTAGTGACCTTTAAAGAACGGATACCGAGAGTTTTGTCTGTCTCTGCCCCTCTCTCTCCTCTGGCACAGAAAGAAGAGGTCAAATGTGCACACACAGGAACATGGCAGCAGTCTACAAGCCAAAGGAAGCAACTTTCCTTGCTGGTACCTTGATCTTGGACTTCCCAGCTTCCAGAACTGTGAGAAATAAATTTCTGTTGTCTGAGCCACTCTGTCTATGATATTTTGTTATGGCAGCCCAAGCAGACTAATATAGCATCCACACTCTTTCAACTCAAATTTTTAAATTAAATTTCAGCTAATATTTGTTCTTTCCAAGACCCTCACGTGAAAATTCAGACTCCAATGTAATCTCCATTGACATTGCTAATTACCCAAAGAACTTTACACCAATGTCTAGAATGTGCTTACTCAAAAAGAAACCCAGAGATGTGGATTCTCAGAATGAATGCTCAAGTCCCCAAACCCTGTACTTACTAAATACTGGTCTACAAACCCATAATTGGAAATCCTAAAACCTCTGAAAACCACAAATCTGGTTGAAGCTGTGTAGTTTTATTTTTTTGGTTTTGGTTTTCTTTTCTATGTCATATGGAACTTAGAATTAATTGAAACAGATAGCAATATAACTTTATAAATGTATTTATTATTAATATTAAATCAACACCATTATATATTAACATATGTATTAAATTATATAAATTATTTCTTGATAAGTTTTACCACAAAAAAATTATCAAGAAATAATTTATAGAATTTAAATCACATGTTGCAGTTTATTGGAAATAATTCTTCTTCCCTTCTTCCTTTCCCTCTGCTTCTCTTCTGTTTCTGTTTCAAAACACTTAAAGGGTGAATTTTCCATTCAAGTAACCATCCTTCTATTATAACTTGGCTATTTCATTTGTATTCATTATCTATACCTCATGTCCACCAGGGACAGTGAAAATAGCCTCTTGATGTTAAACGTAGAGCTTTTGTTCATTCACATAGAACATCTTGAAGCCCTGTAGTTTTTTGTTTTCTTTTCTACCTCATATGGAGCTTAGAATTAACTGAAACAGAGAGCAATATAACTTTATTAATGTACTAGAGGCCTGGTGCACGAATTCGTGCATGGGTGGGGTCCCTCGGCCTGGCCAGCAATCGAGGCCGATTGGGGCCCTCTCATCTAGTCCTGAACTGGGCCAATTGGGGACGGCCAACCAGGGGGAGGGGCCGAAGGAGGTTGGCCAGCCATGAGAGGTTGACTGTGGGAGTGCATTAACCACCCGGCTGGCCACGGGGAGGGACCATGGGAGGTTGGCCAGCTGCGGGAGGTTGGCTATGGGAGCACACTGACCACCAGGAGTCAGCTCCTGCATTGAGCGTCTGCCCCCTGGTGGTTAGTGCATGTCATAGCTACCAGCTGGTCATTCGGTTGTAACAGTCACTTAGACTTTATATATATATATATATATATATATATATATATATATATATATATAAAATCAATATCATTATATATTAATACATAGTATATAATAATAATGTACTATAAACTCTTTTTATAGTTCAAATCAATAAGGATAAACAATGGAAAAAGATAAGTTAAATTTCTACTTTCTCCACCTGCAGCCTTTCCCCTGTCTCCTAGGTCTTTGCTGATTACCTGGCCTTCTGTTGCCTGACCTTGAACTCTGACAAACATACATACTTATTATGGCTAAAGCAGATCCATGGTCAAATTCAGCCTTTGACATTTATAAGCAACTGGGAAGGCTTAAGTTAGTTAATTCACCTTTTGAAGCTATTGAGGGTTAGTACATAAACACAGTAAAACATAATGCCTACTTCAATTGGAGGTTGAAAGGATTAAAATGCCTGTGCAAAGTAAATCCTCAAACTGTTCACTTAAGACTCTTCTGAACAGAAATACTCTGATGTTGATCAGTGGTTTTACACTTTTCTGATCATGTTCCTCAGTAGAAATGTACTTTGCATCATCACTCAGCACATTCATACATACATGTGTATATCACTGAAACATGCATTTCACAAACCAACATTTAACTCTATTAGCAGTGATACATTCAGTTGCTATTGTATTGTACTCGTCTCTATCATATTCTATTCCACTTTTTAGTTGTAAGTCCCAATCCACAAATTGAATTTATCACCCACAAATGGGTGCCCACTTGAAAAACACTGATAATGTCATTTTATCACCTTAGCCACAATGACACTGAAATCTATGAGCTCATGTTCAAAAGATCTACTAGAGAATTCTCTTGTCTTCCCACCATGACATTTCATTTAATTACCAAAGAGTTAAATAAATTATTTTAAAAAACCAAGCTAGTTGTTCCTACTCTAGAAATCAAATTCCAATGAGGAGGTACATGTGGCAGCCACTCTGGTGGCCCTGACATGTGCCAAAAATATCCAAGAAGAGCAAAAAGCTGTGACCAGGTCTCTCCTAGCTGCAGCATGACTCCAGGGTAGAAGGGGATAAGACAGAAGCAAGTAAAAGGAGCCATACACAGTGTTTGGGTAGGCACTGGAACCGGCTCTTCTCTTTCTGGGCATCATATTGGATTCCCAGAGGCTTTTAAGAAGCCCCTATTTTAGGAAGCATCAATGGACACCGAATCACTCACTAATCCACTATCCAAAGTAAGCTTCCTATTATTTGCCATAAGACAGCATCTAAACTTTCTCTCCCCTCCATTCTAAGGTTCCTGAGAAGTATTTGACAAAGCTGTAAAGGAAAGTCACAGAAGCTCTTAACTTCTGATATCATTTTTGTTTCCCATCATAACCCAGAGACAGTCTGTGCTACCTGAGTCTGCATCACCGACATCCTGATGATATCTGAACTCATTTTAAACAACAAGGTGCTTTCTTACTTGGGCTGTCACACTTATTTCTTCACAAAGCTTGGGATGACATTGCATTTAATAGTGTTTTATGTGATGGAAAATGCAGAAGTGAATAATTGTGCCCATTCTATTGACACTATATACTTTTCTATTCAATTTTCTTTCTTTTTTAAAATATAAACATAGCCACAAGAAAAATACACCTTAGAATTGTCCTCAGATTCTTTTTTAAGGCTCAGGTCATGGAAGCTTTAGCTTATGAGATTCTGAATTGTCTGGCTCACCCTTGGTTTATCCTCTGTGTCCAGGTTTATTCAAACACAGTCTTTTTAACTGTCTCCCTCACCCAACAGCTCCATGTGCAATCCTACCCTCCATTCAAGCACCATCTGACCCCTGCATTTTCCAACTTAGCTAAGATCAATCTGCTTAGAGAATCAAAATTCAAGGTTTAAATCTGCCAATGCTCAGAAGCCAGGTTTCCATTTAGACTCTCTGGTTGGGAATGAAAAATGGACTTTTGTCTTCCAGGAATCTAAACTACAAACGTGGGTATGGCCAGATTCCCAGTCTTCATTTTACTAAAATTATCTTGTTCCAATAATCTTCTACTTTTGGGCTCTTTTTCATTCTCATCTAGTTCATTTTTTACCGCTGAGTCTGAACTTCTTAGCCTACGTGAGGGTTTAGAGATTATACTGCAAAAGAAAGGCTTAGATTTAAATTCTATTTTGCTCATCAATTTTTTATTCTGAACTTCAAAGGAGTGCATGTGTGTGTGTGCCTATGCATGCACACGTGTGTGCAAGGAAGTAAACAAAACTAGTTGGCTAGTTTGGTTTTCCATGAATGAAGTGAAAATCAAATTGTAATGGGTTTCCCATTTTCTCAAATACCCTTAGAAAGAAACAGAACTTTTCCTCCCTTCGGGTTATGATTTATTTTAGGCTGTGTCTAGAAACTACTGAGAGTAAAAGTACCACATTGCTCATGGCCTTGGCCCCCAGTGAAGAAGGATCACTGTGCTATGTTTCATTTTTCGCCAATTATCCTTCCATGATTCAGGGAGAGAAATCACATTGTCAGCGAGTCCCTGGCTTTTCCAGACAGAAATGAAGCAGTGCTTCCCGAGGTCCTTTCAACGTCAACGTCGCAAAAAAGCAGGATCTGCTGACGATGGTGCCTGAGCAGCATCGCCATAAAGCTTGAAGTGCACCAGGGGTGAGCTGAAGTAGGCTTCCCCACTGCCTGCTGTACGATACCCGAGAAATTAGAAAGAAGTTTTAAAAACAGCACACAAATTCCCTCTCCGGAAGGAAAGTTTCAAAAACGTTTCCCCCCTAAAATTGAATGCAGTGTACGCATAACGTGCCGACTTGCTGCAAGGGAAAGTCCAGAAATAAGGCCTCAATTATAGTGGACTCTGCCGTGGTCACTGTGTGATACAAGTCTAGCAGGTTTATATCCATTCATTTCAGAGGCAAAGGATATGCAATTATTTTTTAAATTTATTTTTATTGTTAAATGTATTACAGATGTCCTGTTTTTTGTTTTCCCATTGACCCCTCCACCCTGCGCTCACCCCTTGCAGGACTTCACCACCCTATTGTCTGTGTCCACGGGTTCTGCATATATGCCTATTAAGTTCCCCGGTTAATCACTCCCCTCCCAACCCCCTTTCCTGCCTTCCCTCTGAAATTCGTCAGTCTATTCCATGCTTCTATGTCTCTGGTTCTATGTTATCCATCAGTTTATTTTGTTCATTAGATTGGTAGAATCAATATCATTAAGATCTCCATACTACCTAATGCAATCTATAGATTCAATGAAATTATGTTTTAAGAATGGAAAGATTTCTTTAAAACAAAGAGGACAGAAAAAAAACAAAACAAAAGGGGATTCAGTTCCGGAAGACAAATACATTTCTACTCAAGAGTGTGGCCCATCGCATCACCTGGGGCCTTGTTAGAGATGCAGAATTTCAGGTCTTACCCAGAACTGCTGAATCAGAGCTGGAACACTATGCAGCTATAAAAAAAGAAGGATCTCTTACCCTTTGGGAAAGCATGGAGGGACCTGGAGAGCATTACACTAAACTAAATAAGCCAGTCAGAGAAAGATAAGTTTCACATGATCTCACTTATATGTGAAATCTCATGAACAAAATAAACTGACAAACAAAATAGATCCAAAGACATGGATGCATGAAACAGACTGTCAAATCTCAGAAGCAAGGGAAGGGGGACGGGAAGAGATTAACCAAAGACTTATCCTATATAATAAAAGGATAATATTCAAATCAACCAAACAGTGGAAAGACTGGTCCCAATGACGTGCATTGACCACCAGGGACAGACGCTCAATGCAGGAGCTGCCCCCTGGTGGCCAGTGCACTCCCACAGGGGGAGCATGGCTCAGCCACAAGCCAGCAGCGCTAAGGCTGTTCGATGCAGCTTAAGCTCACTCCCCACAGGGAATGGGCCTAAGCCGTCAGTTGGACATCCCCCAAGGACTGCTGGACTGTGAAAGGGCACAGGCTAGGCTGAGGGATTCCCTCCCCCCGGTCCCCCCAGTGTGTGAAGGTCGTGCACTGGGCCTCTAGTATGTATATATGCATAACCCATGGACACAGACAATAGTACGGTGAAGGCCGGGGCTGGGGGGTAGAGCAGGAACCAGGTGGAAGGGGTCAATGAGGGGGACAAAGGTGGCATCTGTAATACTTTCAACAATAAAGATATATTTTTTAAAAAGTTCCAGGGTATCTGGATGCATATTGTAGTTTTGGTGTTTTTTTTTAAAATATATATTTTTTATTGATTTCAGAGAGGAAGGAAGAGGGAGAGATAGAAACATCAATGATGAGAGAGAACAATTGATTGACTGCCTCCTGCACCCTCCCCTCCCCACCACTGGGGATGGAGCCCACAACCCGGGCATATGCTCTTGACCAGAATCGAACCTGGGGCCCTTCAGTCCACAGGCCGACACTCTATCCACCGAGCCAAACCAGCTAGGGCTGCATATTGCAGTTTGAGAAGCACTGTTCCAGATGAATTGCTGGGTCTCTTGGCATAGGTAAGTGTTGACATGGAACCATTCTGCTAAATGCTGGACCATTTGTGCTCAATTCAGGCTATGGAAATGATGTTTGGGAAAACAGAAGGCAGCCCAGAGGGCTAATGTATCCTTATGCTAGAAAAAATTCAGAAGTGCAGGTCATGGGAGATAACTGAAAGAAAGTGACACTCATTTGATCTATCAAATAGTTTCCACTAAAAAGTTTTGCAAATGATAAAATGAGCCCCTCTGTGTTAAAACAGAGCTGCATGGTGGGAATCAGACAATGTTAGTCTCAACAAAATAATAAATACTGACTGCGTTATTGAACAAATACCCTGTTGTTATTAGAATGTAAATGTATGTCATCTGAGCGTCTCAAACATAAACATTTTATTTCTGTCCTATGACTCCAACATGAATCTTCACCACAACGCATTTTGCAGTGCTGTAAACTCTTGTCGAAGCAGCTTATCTTGTAATTCATGGCACTGGAAGCAAATCCATTATTCATTAATACGTGTTGGTGGCTTTGGGGGACAAGGCGATAAACTGCAGGCCAAGCAAGGTCGATAAGAAAACCGTGAGATATAAGTAGTAGGCGCCATTGCCGTTCTTCTTGGGTGACCCTCCTGTCCTTCCAACCATCAGCCTTTGTAAAACATTAAGCCTTTCTTTAAATCCTGGGCCTGGAGATGCTGAGAATGTGTCCTACATTTTCAAATTCAATTCATTTGACTGGATTATACATTAATTGTGCTTGTTAAATGCAAAGTACTCTGGAAAGCTTCTAAGAGACACAGAGATGAATGTAATTAAGTTCCCACCTCTTAGAGTTTGCAGCCAGGTGCAGGAGTTAATGGAAATAAAGCATTTGCCAAATTTGAAGGTCAAAACTTTTCTGTTGGTAACTTGGCTTTACTCCCAATCGTCATACAAATTGCTTCCTGTCAGCCGTAGGGAAAATAGGCAAATCCAGCATAATGCGATGGTATAATAAAGTTCTTAGCTAAACTTTCAGGCATTTTTAAAAACATAAGTTTTTGATTCTTTGGAGACAAGTAAAATCTTAGTGATTATGTTGCTATATGTGCCTTCCCGGCTTCTGGGACATGCTACAGACAATTTGATTCTGGGGTTTTGCAGTGGCAGTTCCCTCTACGTGGAAATGCTCATCTCTTGGTTTTTCTAATTACTGACGCTTTCTCAGTATTCAAGGGACTTTCTTGATCCTAGCATACTATACACCTTAGCTCCAGTAAGCTCTTCGGTCATCATTAAGTGCAAATGATAGGTACATAATAATTTATTTAGTAGTTAAGAAAATGAGATTATATCTCGGGATTCACTTCTTTAAGAACTGATTTTCTTTAAACTCTGTCCATTTAGCACTGGCCGGGTGGCTCAGTTGGTTGGAGCATTGTCCCATGCACTGAAAGGTTGCTGGTTTGATTCCCAATCAGGGCACATACCTACGTTTTGGGATCCATCCCCAGTTGGAAGACATATGGGAGGCAATCGTCAATGTTTCTCTCACACATTGATGTTTTTCTCTCTATAAATCTCTCTTTCTCTAAAAATCAATAAACATATCCTAGAGTGAGGATTTTTAAAAATAATAAAAATAAACTTTGTTGACTTATTCATTCACTCAATATGTTATTGATCATTTACTAATGTGGTGGGGGGTGGACAGTGATGAGGGAAACAGAACATTTCCTTATATCTTGGGGCTCATGAAGTAGGTGTGTGTGTAACTGACAAGGAACATGCGAAACAATCACAATAAGATCATTTTAAATAGAGATAAGTGTGGTTAAGGAAATAAAAATGGCTAAGCTGATAGCAATGGTGGTTGTAGCTACTTTATTATCCATTTTACTTATCTAATCTATCTATATATATATAAAGAGCCAGGGGCCATCACATCTGAAACAACCAACGAATGACCGAACAGGCTGAGTGGGGCAACCAGGTAGGCAGGGGCATTAGTGAGGGACGACTGAGCAGCAGGCTGCATGGGGCGACCAGGCCAGCAGGGGCATTAGTGAGGGATGACCAAAGGACTGAGCAGCAGGCTGCATGGGGCAATCAGGCTGGCAGGGGTGCCAGTTAGGGGCCATCAGGCAGGCAGGTGAGCAGTTAGGAGCCAGTGGTCCTGGATTGTGAGAGGGATGTCCAACTGCTGGTTTAAGCCTGATCCTAGGCCTAAACCGGCAGTTGGACATCTCCCATAGGGTCCCAGATTGGAGAGGGTGCATGCTGGGCTGAGGGGACCCCCAGCCCCCCTGCACAAATTTTGTGCACCGGGCCTCTAGTATCTAATAAACAGATATAGAGTGTTTGCTATGAACTAAGACTATTCCACGTTCTTTATAAACATTAAATCAGTCAGTCTTCAAAAGATCTCAACAAAAAAATATTTTTATTATTGCAATTTTTCAGATAAAAAAAAAGCTAAGAAAGGTCAGGTCACATGGCCTGGATTGCAGGCAGACTAGAGCCAGAATTGCACCCTCTCTGCACAGTTTCTCTGGAATACTGGCATCACTGATTGGCCTGCCTATGAGGTCAATGCTAACCAGCCAACACAATGCACATGGCTATGACCGCTGATAAAATACTTTCCATATACCAAGTGAAGGGCATTTCCAAATGCATGTTTTCATCAAAGTATCCCTGAGAGACCACATTGCTGCATCTAATATCAACTGTACTCAATTTTTACAGGAAAAAGCACTTAACATTTTTATTGAGGTATGATTAATATATAGTAAAATAGATAGATCTTAAGCAAACAATTCACTGAAGCTGACAAGTACCTATATTCATGTAACTTTTATCAAGATAAAGAACATTTCCATCATCCCAGAAGGTCCCTTTCTGCCCCTTCTCAGTCAATTGTATGCATTTTAGTTGTTGCTGATAGAGCTACATCTGTGGGCATTTTGCACATGAGCAGTGTGTCAATTTCTCATAAATGTTTCACCTGTCAGAACAAACCAATAATCATATTTGAAAGCTGTAGAATCAATCACAATTTTTGAGAGTAAGCTGTAATTCTGTACCGCCCCGCTCTTTTTGTGCACATGCAAATCCTCTTCTTGAAGTGTTAGTCATGCTCTGATTTCTGTTAAATACATCTGCTTTGAAAACTCCACCAGCTGACACTGCCTGGGCCATGGCACAGGCTCATCTGTCTGCTGCTTGCCTGCTGTTTGTCTACTGAATCTTGAGGTTCGTCACTCAAAAGTAACTAAGTACATGGAGCAGGTTGCAGGGGCTCACTGAGGACTCTGAAAACATCTCCCAGCATCATAGAAACTACAGAGGAGGCACATGCAGACACTACTTGGGTTCAACGACTTCCCTGCAGTTCCCAAATTATTTAAATTCTGTGCATGAGATAATTTCTCCACAGGCCCCTAACTTCATGGAAGTGAAGCTGGTAAGTTAATATGAATGCTAGATATGTGCTTCTCAAACTTAAGCTTGCCTATGAACCACTTGTTGAAATGCAGGTTCTGATTCAGTAGGTCTGGGTCTGGGCCCGAGACTCTGAATTTCTCATAAGCCCTGGATGATGCTGATGCTGCCAGTCCCTGGATCATAATACTGAGGACAAATTCAAATTTGGATGAAATAAAAATGTTCTGCCCTAGCTGGTTTGGCTCAGTGGATAGAGAGTCGGACTGCAGACTGAAGGGTCCCAGGTTCGATTCCTGTCGAGGACACATGCCCCAGTTGAGGGCTTAAACCTCAGTAGGGGGCGTGCAGGAGGCAGCCGATCAATGACTCTCTCTCATCATTGATGTTTCTATCTCTCTCTCCCTCTCTGAAATCAATAAAAATATTTTTTAAAAATAAATAAATAAATAAAATAAAAATATCCTAGTGTGCAAAGGTTTTAATGCATAAAAGGGATCCCTGATCAAATCAATTTGGGAGTCACTTGATTAAAATGGAAATGGTTCCTTTAATCTGGTCCTCAGCAGAATCTTTAACATGCTACTGTCCATTGTTCCTCTCCAGCAAGAAATATGGTAGAAGGGGCTTCCCAAGTTAATGAGATCCTGAATCACTATTCTGCAGAGCACTGATGGTCCAGTGCCCATCCTACAGGGCGGAAGGACCTTGGCTATCCTTCCTGAACTCCAACTTCTATTCTTTCCAAGGGAGCTTGCACAGGGGTTTGAGTGCCTTAAATAAATGAAGAAAGAAAGAAAGAAAGAAAGAAAGAAAGAAAGAAAGAAAGAAAGAAAGAAAGAAAGAAAGAAAGAAAGAAAAAAGTTTTCCGTTGTTTTGTACTCCTTGTTTTTGCTTCTGTCTTTCTACAATGACAGGGTCCACAAACTTCATAGCAAGAAGGCCAAGTCTGTACATTATTGGCAATGTATTGCCTACGGATGAGAAGTGGGTACATATAAAACTGGTATGACATATAAAGTATGCAAGCAAATTCACTACATCCATGAGTTTCACAAATAATTACAAGATCACAGGGTTCATTTCCCCCCACATTTTAACAGTTCTGTCATTTGTCTCACTAGCTTTAAATGGGAAAGCTGAGTCCTGTGTCTTACTTCTCCCAGTTATAGCATTCCCTCTGTGTGTCCCTTGCTAGGGACACAATATTTGTCTAAGAGCTCTGATTTTTTTACATTTATTTTCAGATTGTCAAGCTGGTCTATTCCCTCGGGATATTTAAAACAAAAGCAAACTTTATAAATACATACTGCCAGTAAGCTTAAGAAATTCTCAATGACGTCAATTTCTTCTTTCTCATTTGGATCTTTCAGTTAGTCTCATGGATACACTTGGCATTTTTGAAGTACAGTATTGCATCATGTTATGATATTCTTGCTTTAGCGACTCAAGATCATGGATCTAATGCGCAGGCTGAAGCTTTCAAAATTGTATTCATTGAAAAATATAACAAAAAAATGCTGCTCTAGCTATTCAGTAGAATCCTGTCACTCTAACTTTAGTATTAATGGCTTCAAATAATCCCTATCAAACCTGGGGGTTTTCAGAATATTTAAAAATAGAAATTTGTGTCCTGTTCCCTGCAAGGATCATAGGCAGGAACAGGTTGCTTAGGTAAGTGAAAGTGACTGACTACCCAGCATCCATATCTCAGCCCTGCTTGAATAATTTCGATAATTCAGGAAACTCTCTCATACTCATTATGACCCACAGGGCAGATATTATTACCCATACTTTATAGGTAAGGAAATTAAAGGCATTTTCTCTTATGGAAGTATATATTTATTAATGCCTTGGAAATATCCTCAGAACTGTCAAGAATCAGCTCCATTAATCACAGTTACAACCGTGACCTTATTTAATAATGGAACTTTGACAGGCTCACTTCTAATATGGTATAAATTGCTGTCCATACAGATATTTGAAGTCTACAAATCAAGGACAATGACAAAACTAGCACAGTGTTGTAACTGACATAGTTACCTTAAAAATTACAAGCATTATAACAAAATTGGACACATGACTATCTGAGTTACAGATAAACTTTGCTTTTGAACAAATAGTTCCATTTCCTACTCTTTCTTCCATGTGAAATTATCCTAAGAATCGCTAACATTTTTGGATGTTTTTTATTGGTCAAGCACTATCCCAGGCTGATAACTAAAGTCATGGTTCTGAAAATATAAGCTGATTCAGTAAAATACCTTTCCCATGACAACTGCAGAAGCCTCAAAAAACTACAGAAGTTGTTAAGCACTGTATGAAGTTCAAAATAAATGTCATATGTTTGTTTAATTTATACACCAAAGATATGTCAACTATAATTTTTCAAAGATAAAGTAAAAAAAAAAATGCTCTCAATACCTAGACATCTTATTAAGCCACCATTACTTACAAATATCAGGTTAATATTTTAATTTAACATCCTTAATTTTTCACATGATCAGAGATGCTCATATAATCATTAGCTGCAATAATCATGTGAAAATTGCATTATTGGGCTTTGGCAGAAACATACAAGACATGTTTTATACAGACTGAGTTTAAAAATGGTTCTCTTGGGACTCTGAGCAATCTCAGTGTTGCCCCGCCCTTCTGTGGAAGCAGAGGGCTCCAGAGGCATTGGGGACAGGTCCTCATTTCATCCAGAAGGACCAGCCTCTTTCTCCAGGATGGCTGGGTTAGGATAAACAAAGTCACCAGTGTGGTTGAGCCAACCCAAGCATCTAGAGTACTTAATGACTGCATGAAAATTCGACTATTATTAGATAAGACATTCATAGACAGGATAGTTATCCTCGTTCTTAAAATGTAAAGATTTTGATATTTTTCATTATAACACACTTTTGCAAAACCCAAGATCACTTTTGAAAACGTAAACACAAAGAGAGAACAAAGAAAGTGCTAAGCTGGTAGATAAGGGACTGCCAGTCATTACTGCAGATTTCAACAAAATGAGAATTTACACACAGTGGTGTGTTCATTTCTGAGGCCTCTTTAGGGCAGGTGAACAGAAAGCCATGATCTGCATGTTGTGAAGATATTCAAACCCAGATACACACATATAGTGATTGATGCTTGGAGGAGGCCTGGTGGATGGGGCAGAGCTAGCAGGCACTAATGCAGCTGACACATCGTCACAGGGAATCAGGGCTTATGAGGGTGAGTCCATCTTACAGAACTGTGGGAGCTGGTGAAAAAGTCTTTGGACAATTGCTGCCACTGCACGTACTGGTAGGACACAAGGGTAGGTCAGGGCTGGCAGTTGAAAAGAAAGCTGGATAAGTGGGAGAGAGTGAGGGCAAACTGGAACCTATGTCTGATTCTCACCAACCACTACAATTTAGTTGGCCTGCGGAAGACACTGGTAGCCATCACCAAGGAACTACCCTTGAGCCTTGTCCTTATGTTAGAGATCCATTCAGAACTCAGGAGCTGCAGGTTGCTGCCCCATTCCAGCCAGGTGACTGCAGATCAATGACACCCTGTGTCTAATGCTTGAGAGCGACCTCAGCCTGGCTTTCCTAGAGATGGATCTGTAGGCCCGTTTCAGTGTGCACCAGAACATCCTGCTAGACTGAAATATTATTCATGAATAAAAATGGGCTTCTGATATTTTAAATTGGATTTTCTCTCATGAAATTGTCTTCTCAGACATTCTGTCTTGTTACAAAGTATATGGGACTCCATTGAAAATGAGAATTAAATAACAAAACTGATGAAAGAATCTGATTAGACTGTATATGGACACTTTTATTAAAATTGATTGCATTGAATTAAAACCATTTGTCTACCTGTAGGGAGAGCTCTTCTCAATGTTGTAGTTCTAGTATAAGGCACTCAACAAAAGTAAATAAATGTATGAATTCATTAATGAATAAGCACAAAGGACTGTTTTTATATGGAACAAAAAAATTAAACTATTGGGGCATTAAAGTCCTATGCCATGATCAATTCTGCTTTGCAATTATATATAATCTAGTCTATTATTCTGCAAAAGAAACACCAAGGATTATGCCACTAAAATCATATCCCTGGTCCTTATGTTTCTCCCTGGTATTTGCAACTGTATCTTCTCTTATCTGCCAAATAGTCTTTGGTCAATCTATACATGGTCCCTTAAACCCAGCACCATCATGCTCAACTCTATTTGCATAATTTCCCGAGAAGTTTCTACAACTACCTTTTATTCTTTGTCTTGGATTAAATGTTTCCGTCACTAAAAAAGCCCTTCCTGACCATGCTAATTTACAGTGCAGTGACTTCTCTGTTCTTTCACACACACATTTTCCAAAATATTCATAGAATCTCCTTCCAGTTTTCCTCACATGATTGTATGTAAAATGTGCTCCCTTATAAGCTGTTCTTGGGACATACTTTATCTCCCAAAGGGACATGCTTGAAGTAAGTGAACATAACTTTTCATCTTCCACAGTTAATGTGAACAGGTGTTTTAGCTGATGTACACTAGAGCCTTTAGATACAAGGCTTTTTATGTAAAAAGTTAACTGGATAATATATAACTAAATATGACTTAATGTAATATTTTTACATCTAAAAGACTTTTCCTGTACATACTTGGAATAATTTTCTCTCCACCAAGAATAAATTATACTACATAATTATGTAAGCTATTTTAAATCATTATTGACATAAACATAAATGGATATAAAGAACAGAAAATCTCTTTTGTCATACCATGCATTCTCAGTCTCTTGGTTCTGAATTCAGATATACACAATACCTTACTTAGAAGTAGCTAAACACATATGGGCCAAATAGAATTTCAAACAAATAGTACCTGTGTTTTGAATATTATTGGCCTACAGTATTCTTGCTGTTCTCTCAAGGAATATGAAAAGAGAGAGAAAGGGCAAATTTCAGTATAGTAAAGATACTGGTGAGGAAGAGTTCAGAAGAATATTGACATTAGAGCAGGCTACAATCTCTGATTATAAAGTCTAGTGCCTCCACTGTACTCTGTTGCCCAGAGCAATTTACCTTAGCCAAGTAATTAAACAACTGGAAACCCAGCTTAGAATCAGATATCCTGGTCCTTAGTTCTTACTCCCCAATAGCCCTGGATATCTTTCTGCACGGTAGTATCCTATTATGTAAGCAATTTCTATTATAGTATAGAAAACCCAGCTGGTGCCCCACACCATATCCACCACTTAAAAATTTCACCTGAAGACTGGGTGGACAGTTCCCATTATACATTTTCTCCTCCAAAACCCACAGTCTCTCAAATGCCCCCCCAAGAGGCCAATTGTGCCCCAATTGCCCATATCTATAACTTATTCAGCAATGGACCTTTATTCACTCCCTCCTTCAGTCTCTCCACTCCACTCATTGTGGTTCTTGGGATCACTGTACAATAGACTTCTTGTTCCCAAGATTTTATCTCGATGAAGATTTGGGGAAAATTAAGGCATATGGTAAGAGGCAAAATGCTTTACTTTTATCAACATCGTTCTCCAATTCTAACTCCTATTTCCTTGCTTTAAACATTTTTAAAAATATTTTTTATTGATTTCAGAGAGGAAGGGAGAAAGAGAGAGAGAGATAGAAACATCAATGATGAGAAAGAATCATTGTTTGGGAATTGAGCCTGCAACCTAGGCATATGCCCTGACTGGGAATGGATGATGTTGATTCTGCTGGTGAACCTGTGCTGTCCCATTAGACAGCCAGATGTGGTTATTTAAAATTACATTAAAAATTCCACTTCCTCAATCATACTAGACAGTTTTTAGGTGCTCAATAGCCACAGGTGGCTGTTGGCTACCATATTGGATAGGGCAGATACGGAACACTGCCAGCAGTACACTCAATTGGATAGAGTTGCTTTAAACATTGAAAACATCTTCTCAGATATTTTACTTTGATTTTTCACTCTTTAGCTCTTTCTGTTCTAAGTTCCCTATTCCCCACTGTTCCCCAATATCCCATGCTATATTTGTGGAGTTTTTACTTCTCTTACACTTTCATAAGGATTCTTAGATGGGGACGGGGACCTAAGGCATCTTATAGATACGTTTCTTCTAAAAGACTTGGTTGAAACGCCATAGGTCACCAAGACAATGTACCCTCCACAACTATCCTTATTTCTGGTCTGAAATTTGGAGATTTGGTAAATAATTATATTCAGTCAGAGAGATAATTTGGGGCAAATGCACTAAATTTGATATAGCTTCAAAGTCCTCTTAGAATACTAGCTATAGCAATCATCTTTCTCAATGTTCTAAACCAAAATAAAAGCATGTACAGAAATCACTCATCTCAGTGACAAGATTGAGAAAACCAGGTACTTCTATAAAAATTAAACACACACACACACACACACACACACACACACACACACACAAAAACAACAACAACAGATTTCTGTTTTTTGTCCTGATAACACTCTCCCAATCCATCTTTTCATAAAAAATTGTAATTTTTATTGACTTATGTAGCAATTTATCTTCCTAAAAGCTGAAAATACTTCAGAAATATACTTGCTTATTTCTCAGTTAATCTGTTAGAGTCTCAGGAAATCAGGATTGGCTGTTAGATAACTTTTCTAGGAAGAAAAAACATGCATCCAATGCTCAAATGCAGCATGAATTGCTTGATTATAATTCAATGCAATTAAGTTTATAAACTACAGTTGATGAGAGAATATACTCTAGGCAACACGTCTGTGGAAGGCACTAAAGATGGATCATTCTAGTGCTTGAGTTTTGAAATCTAATTTGAGACAGGGAAAGTTGCAAAAATTAAAAGATTCACAACATGTTAAAATGATTCTGATACTGCAAGTAGAGAAGGATCTGGAATTATACTCTCCATTGTGTGTCCTTTTCACATGTGGTCAAACAGCAGTGATAGGAGCCTTCTGATGTTAGTCCCGTTTTACTCAGCTAAAGTATTTTGAAAGGGTGTCTGAAAGTAGTAATTAGTGATAGACTCAACTCCAAGATCTGTAGCAAATTCAGCAGAATATTCGGCATATTTAGAATCAAGACTGCTAGAGAAAGCAGATCCTTATATCTTAAAATGCTTTTACTTATTTACCCTGACAGCTGGAAGAAACAAGAACACAGATTCCTCACTCTTTCAAGTTTTAACAATTAAAATAAACCTGGGAGACCCTCCATTTAATGAGGGTTTTTTATGGCAGAACACCCTATCTTTGTCCATGAGAAGAAATCAAGTAATATTTGACAATTCTAAATAACAATAGAGTAAGGTAAGAAACAAATGGATGATTTTACTGGTTACAGAGTTTAAACATATATAATAATAGTAACTTAAAATTTTTATCAGTTTTTTAGAAATCAAATTCATAGACACATAAAAGTAAAACATTTCTAGAAAATTCTAAACTATATTTATGAACACACAATAAACTTTTATCTTTGCATCATTATCTACATAATTTGTTGGAAGTCTTTAGCAAAAAATATTGGAGCCAGAATTTCCTAATTTGATGCAACACATTGGGTAAATTACCTTTTAAAATATATATTGATTTTTTAAAAATCATTATTGTTGAAAGCATTACATATGTCTCCTTTTTTCTCCACTGACCTCACCCCACCTGAGGCTTTACCACACTATTGTCTGTGTACATGGGTTATGCATATATGTATACACATCCTTTGGTAGAAGCTTGATTTTTTTTTAAGTTACAGATGTCACTGTGGACATTTTAATGCATAAAAAAGAAAAAATCCTCCATTATACCATAACCCAAATATAGTATTTAATATGCTAGGGTGTTTCCTCCATGTTGTTTTTCTTTGCGAAGGACATATAAATATAGGTGTGCTTCAATTTTAAAAATTAAGGTCAAAGTGACTGGTTAAATGGGCAACTAGATAGATATTACAATCAACAGCTATAACCTTTATAATCTTTATACCCAGGTGTTGTGCTTGCCCTTCATGTGTGTTACCTCATGCATCTTCATGATAACAGCATAAGGCAGGCAGTAGTGTTATCTCTGCTTTACAGATGAGGAAGCACAAGGTGTTAGATATGGGCCTGTATTTTGTTAGACTATAAAATCCTACAAGGCAAGGCCTGGCTATGTATTCATCTCTGACTTCCTACATCCTCTACTGCAGAATATGGTCATATATTAGATAGTCAATAAATATAAACTTGTTACTGAAATGAAAATCACTTAGAAGAGGAGAACAGTGTTTTCTTGTGGGTAGATGGGATCATTGTTCTCAGTTCTTATCTTCCTCAATACTGGGAGCCCACAGTGGGTTTCAGTAGGCAGAGGGTTTCAGTACATCCCTTCCCCACTGACTTAGGGTTTGTCCCTGTGATTGATTTCCACCAATAGAATGTGGGGGGAGTAGGACTGTGCCATATATGGCTTGTGGCCTTAAGAAGCAGAAAGGACTTTGCTCATCGTTTTTACTTCCTGGCACTGCAATGGAAGAACAGCGTCAGGCAGGTGCTGCCTCAAGGAGATTATAAAGACCAGAAGAGAAAATCCAAACCCAATTTGAGATCTGAGCCATCACACAACGTAGCACAGCATAACGCAGCTGACTACACATCCCTGAACTAGAAAATAAATGCATGTTTTCTAAACGATTACATCGGTGGTTTTTTAAATGCAGTTTATTGCAGAAATAACTGAATATACCTTGCAATGCGTTCATTAGCATGCAATAACTAGGGTAAGCTGATCCATAGTATTTTTGTTAAATTTTTCAAAATTTTAATGAGAAAATCGATTTTTCTACTTGACAAAGTTATGAAGGAAAATGCCTCATTTTGTCAGGTAACAAATCCACAGGCTCTTGTGTTAAAAGGATTCTGCATTGCCCAGATTAACTACGGAAATGGAACACAAGATGACTGAATTTGTACCCTAAATAATCTTTCCAGCAGAACTTGAAAATAGCAACACAATAAGAATCTTTATTCTTTTATAGAGTGAATAAAGAGTAAAAGGATGATTTTATGATGAACTGGCAGCAGCTAGATTGTAATTCTTAGAGACAGACCTCTAAATGTTTTCACTGTTGTTTCTGACTAGCTCTACCCAGTAAAACCATAATGTGCACCATATGTGTTCTTGTACATTTTCTGGTAACCACATTTTTTAAAAAGTTAAAAATTAAAAGGTGACATTAATTTTAATAATATACTTTACTTTACCCCAATATATCTGAAAATTATCTCAGTGTATTATTAATATAAGAAGCTAATAATAAAGTACTTTGCATAGTGTTTTTCACACTAAGTTTTCAAAGTTCATTTTGTATTTGATATGTACACTTCATCCAATTTGGACTAGCCACATTTCAAATATGGCTACTGGTTACCATATTGGATGGTGCAGTTTTAGAGAATGTCACAAATTGTTTATGATAATGTAGTCATTTCTTGTGGCTGAAATAACAAATTGCCACACACTTGGTGGCTTCAAAGAACAGAAGTTTACTCTACCATAGTTCAGCCACCTAGAAATCCAAAATTAAGATTTCAGCAGGGTCATACTTCCCTGAAGGCTCTAGGGGACATTCTGTTCCTTGCCTCTTCCAGTTTCTGGTGGTTCCGAGTATTCCTTGGCTTGTGGCTGCATCACTCTAATCTCTGCCTGTTTCCACACTGCCTCCTCCTCTTGTATCTATAGCAAATTTCTCCCGCGTGACTCTTACAAGGGAGGCCCATGCTTGCCATGGAATTTATGACCCACCTGAATAATCCAGAATGATCTTTAATCTCAAGATACTTAAGAACGACTGTGAAGATCCTTTTCCCAACTAAGGTAACGTTCACGGTTTCTGGGACTTAAGACATAGACAAATCATTTTTGGAATTACTGTTCAACCAACTACAACAACAAAAAATAACGAATAAACTATCAAAATTAAAACAGATTATGCATGGGTCAATGCTAAAAGCTACTTATTTCTGAAAAAATTTAATTTCAGAGTTCAACCCTATATAAAATAGTGATAATTAGATTTGTTTGATGAAAAATCAACTGTAATTTGGATTCTATAGTCCAAACATGAAGAATTAATATTAGTAAGGAAATTGCATGGTTATCAGCAATTGAAAAATTATTATTATTACTTTTACCATATATGCATGGCTCCCAAATGTCCTGAGCAAGTAGAGATATGGTGTGTGACATGGGCAGAAAGTATAATGAGTGTGAGATGAAGTAATTTGTCTCAGTTGCCACACAAGGTAGTGGTGTAGCTAGAAATAGACTCTAACATAGTTGTTGTTTTTTACAGTGTGATTTCAGCTACTTAGATAAAAATGCTAATATGCTTAAAGGTGTAAAGCTTTCCAAAATTAAGAATAATTGTTCTCAGCATGTGCTGCAATCTACTACCTACAAATTTACACTACAGACACTTAATTTTAAAACCAAACACCATAATATATCCCAGCACCTTCTGTAAATTATAAGAAAATTTGGTAAGGGAAGTCTAATATTTGTCATTGTAATCTTTTTTAAAAATAAATTTCCTTCACTATTATACCAATTTCAAATCATTATACTACATACCTGAAATGAATATGTAAATTATTCTATATAATAAAAGCCTAATATGCAAATTGTCCCCTCGAACAGAAGTTTGACTGGGAATTTGATCGCTTGCTATGACGTGAGCTGACCACCAGGGGTGGTGTGGAATATAGGGAGCATCGTCGACGCAGCACTGGCAGTGGGCAGCAGTGGAGGCGCTGCTGGTCCCGATGGGCCATGACGACAGTGGGACTGCAGCGGGATGGTGGAGCAGGTGAGCGGGAGGCACCAGGCCAAGGCGGATGTTAGCAGGGTCCCGATCGCCCCACCGATTGCCCCGCAGACGGCAACCAGCGGCCAGCAGGCCCTGATTGCCTGATCAGAGTTGGGTCCTGGGCTGGGACAGGGCACTGGGAGTGGGTGGCGGCAACTGACCTCCCGCAGCACCTGGGTGGGGGGGCTGCAACCTCTCACCAGCTACCTGGGGGCAGGGATTACGGGGACAGAAGTGCAGTGAGAATGCAGGGTGTCTGCCAAGCTCACTCTCACCTCCCCTGCCACCATCCCCCAGGATGTCAGGGCTGGTACACCAGGGAAGCCCATGCTGTGCCCCTGACAGCGGCGTCTGGCTGCGCTCACCACATCTCTGCCTGGGGACTCCGGTGCTGTGACTCAGGAGGAGGGGGGTGGGCGGGGGCCCAGAAGCCCATGTGCTGCCCAGGGCTCAGAGGTCAGCTGGGACCTGCCCTTCAAACCAGACACTCACACTTTGATTGCTGGCCAGGCCTAGGGACTGCACCCGTGCAGGAATTTTGTACACCAGGCCTCTAGTGTCTCAATAAAAATAAAAATAATTAAAAATTAATTTCCAATTTTTAACATTTTTACAGCAACTATAGTAGATTTGTGTCAACAGAATTTCAAAAAAAATTGCAAAGATAGTAGAGAGTATGCTCTACACCTACATCCAGTTTTCCTGGTTATTATTACTTTACATTAATACTATGTATTTATTACAACTGAAGAATCAATATTGATACATTACTTTAACTAATATTTATACCTTATTAATACTTCTGCAGATTTTACCTAATGTCATTTTTGGTTGTAGGATTCCATCTTGGATACTATATTACATTTAGTGGTTAGGTCTCCTAGGTACTCCAGACTTTGAGTGTTTCTTATCCTTCCACTGTTTTATATGACTTTGACCTTTTAGAGAAGTATTCTTTAGGCATTTTTCAAAAATATCCCTTAACTTGGTTTTGTTTGATGTTTTCCTCATGGCTGAACTTAAATGAGCAGTTTTAAGGAGGAAGACCACAAGCTAATGTGTCATCATCATGACCTTATAAAGGATACATACCATCCACATGACTTAATACTGATATTCTTACCTACTGAGGTTATGTTTGTCAGGTTTTCCTACTATAAAGTTCATCTTTCTCACCCTTGGATACGCCTCTCTTTGCATGGCAGGCACTATGAGAAGCCCACACTGGAAAACTGGAGTTGTTCTCCACCCTATTGACAGGGCATGTTCAAAATCAACATATGACATTTGATTTCCCAAAACCTTTATTACTAATAACCTGCTGTTGAACAGAAGCCTTACTGATAACATAAATACTTGATTAACATATTTGGTATGTTAGATATATTATATACTATATTCTCAATAAAGTTATCTACAGAAAAATATTATTAAGAAAATCACAAGAGAACATTTTTTTTTAAATTGTTGACACTATTACAGATGTCCCCCATTTCCCATCCCCCATTTACCCACCTCCACCCAACCGCCACCCTCCCTCCTTCTGGTCATCACCACACTGTTTTCTGTATCCCTGTACTATGTATATATGTTCTTTGGCTAATCTGGAAGAGAAAATATTTATTGGAAAAGATCCACATACAAGTGGATCCATACAGATCAAACCCATTTTATTAAAGGGTCAACTGTACTTTCTTACTTACTTTCTGGAACTATAAGATGGACCAGGGTCATCGTAAATTCTCTGTCGCAGCCCTAGAATCAGCCATTTCTCTTTTTATTGGAGAATGATATTACAAGCCCTGGTTCTTTTTATTGGAGAATTATATTACAAACCAAGATCTGGGAACTGAGTATGCTATTGCTTCTAGGTTCTGTTAGTGGGCAGTGCTTGAGAATACATATGCATATACTAATCTGTGTATGTACACATATCTATAATTATTTATCTATTCATCCATCTATATATACCTATATTAAGCTAAACATGGGTTCACACTGTTTAATTCTAGTATCACATGACTCATTCCAGCTTTCACCCTTTGGCTATTTGTAATAATATAAATATGAGGAGGCTATGGATTAAAAGTTAAGAATACAACTTTCTTAGAGCTATCAGAGCCTTAGAAATAGAATCCTGATTCTTTACTTGGTTACCAGTCTAATTTTTCCCACTCTGAAACATCACATCATTTATCCTAAGTTTCCACCATATTACAGCAAGTCAACAAAATACCCCTAACAAATGCAGTTTAACTATATTCCAAGAATTCAACAAAATACCCCTAATAAATGCAGTTTAAAAATAAAGATTCCTCACATGGAACTGCTACAATTCTTGCTTTTTCTGAGAATTCATTATGAAGTTGGTACAACTGAAGAATGAAATTTAAGTAGCTTTATTATTGTTTGCATTTATCCATTTTCTAGTGCTTCCTCTGTGAGTTTTCTTTCAGAAAGGCCCTCTACTAGACAGGCTCCAGATCTTTTCCTTCTCAAACCAAAGCAATAGAACAAATAAGAATAAATAAGGTCATTTTGCATTAATATGGATGGGCTTTGAGGGCATTATGCTAAATGAAATAAGTAGAACACAGAAAGACAAATACTGAATGATCTCACTTATATATAAAATTTAAAACAAACAAACAGAAATTACACACACACACACACACGCGCGCACACACACACACACACACACACACACTGACATCACAGAGACAGAGAACAGATTAGTGATGGCCAGAGGCAGGAGATAAAAGAAGTCAAAAGGTACAAACTTCCAGGTAGAGAATAAAGAAGTCATGGGGATGTAATGTACAGCATGGTGACTATAGTTAAAAATTTTGTATTGCATATTTGAAAGTGGCTAAAATAGTGGAACTTAAAAGTTCTCATAGCAAGAAAAAATTATGTAAATCTGTATGATGATGGATTTCAAGTATATATTGTGATCATTTTGCAATATAAACAAATATAAATTATTACATTGTATACTTGAAACTAATATAATGCTGGATATCAATTATAACTCACTTTAAAAAAAAAAAGAATAAATAAGGTGAATCTGTAATTCATGCAACAAGTCGCAGGACTGACTTGACTGGATCTTCCAAATTCTCCATCTCACTTCTCGGCAGTGATGTGCTGGTAGATGTTAACAAGCAGCATCAAAAAAAAAAAAAAAGAGCCCTGATTTACTAATGTTTGCCAATTTCAGTGGTGTAAATACTTCCATGGCCAATTTCGAGCAACCAAAATGATGTCATTGAGCAATCAGCTTCTGGGAAAGAAAGTGGGGGTAGACTGATTGCAAAACTGGCTAAAATTGTCCACACCAGTTTGCATTGTGACTCTGAAGTTTCTTACGTTATGAGGTAGTCTGTTTCCCCAGCCTTCAATCTGCTGACCTTGAGACTTGGTTAAATAATGTGCAATAATTGACAGGATGCCTGTTTGAAGTCTAGATCTCAAGAGGCCTTTTGTGGCTAGTCCCTCACTCCTCTGCTTTGACCTCGAGAATACTCCCAGGCTCGCCTGCTCTTGTAGCCCTGGCTCCAACATGAGAACACGTCCAGGCTAGACTGTCTTTGAGGAAGTGGTATGCAAGACACACAGAGAAGGGTAGAGGCCAGCCCAGATCAGCCAAGAGCCGGGAAACTCCAAAGCATGTGAGAGGCCCCAGCCAAAATGAGCAGAGCCACGTCACCAAGCCACAGCTGACCACAGACACATAAGTGAACCCAGCCTAAGAAGAACCACAGATCTGGCCTGCAGACTCATTAGCAATAATATGTTTATTATCTTAGGATCTGGAATTTTGACAGTAAGTCTGATTTCTGTCTACTGTTTAAGAACTAAGCAAAAAAAATAAAATAAAAAAATCACCATTTAAATAGTTGCTGAAGAAAGTACTTCTGAAATTATCAGAGAAAACTGGTCTGGCAATGAGGAGTTAGGGACTGAGAGAGAGAGAGAGTGTGTGTGTTCTTTTTGCTAATCTGGACATACATGACTTCAAGAATTGCACTTTGGCATTTTATTTAGAGTCCAAACTCTAGTTCTCTAGCCATAATCAACAAGAATTCTGCCTTTAAAAAAAAAAATTTAATCCCTACCCGAGGGTATTTTCCATTGATTTTTAAAATAATTTATTTTCTTTTTTTAGGAAAGTTAAAAATTTTATTTTTATTATTTAAGGCATAAGGAGACAGACAGAAACACTGATGTGAGAGAGATACATAGATCGGTTGCTTACCACACATTCTCCGACAGAACAGGGCTGGGGATCCAGCCTGCAACCGAGGTACATGCCCTTCACCAGACTCAAACCTAGAATCCTTCAGTCCTTGGGCCAATACTCTATCCACTGAGCAAAACCAGCTAGGACAAATTTTGCCATTTTTAAGTGTTAGAATCATATTTCCAAAATATTCTATGTTTTATGGACTTAATATTGAATATCTCTTGGAAACAATCGAGACGCGCTTTAAAAAAAAATACCATTAGTCAATACTAATATTTCTGGAGAAGGATAATGAAAAGGATCTTTATATTTTTAAATCAAGACTCTTCAAATCACAGAATGCTACCCTAGCCACCATATCAGAGATTACCACCAAAGTACAGAATCAAATGGCTTCACTGTCACAAAATACACCATTTTCCCTCGTTAGTGGTAAAAATGATATAACAGCCAGGAAAATATTTCATCCATTCCTCTTTAATGCAGTATTTTGAAGAGTATGACTCATATGACCTTATTTATATAATACATATTTTCTTATTCTGCAGTAGATTCAAAAGGACAGTGAAATACGTGATAAGGAATCTTAATATATCACAAGGAAGATTATAGATAGCTTAAGCTTTGAAATAAAAAGTGTGGTAGAAAAAAATTCAAATATCTAAAGGCAAAATTCTGGAATACTCAAGGTCCTTCCATGATTGAATCTTTGTGGATTCGTATCCAGTCTTGCTCGGGTGTCTTTCTGGAGAAACCCAAAGTACATCTCTAGCTGGGATAAAATGAAGGAGACTTTGTCATCAAGAGAAACAGGTGCTGTGAAGAAAGCCCTGATGCATATAATAAACCTAAAGTATAAAAACCATCATGGAATTTTAGAGTTTTCCAAGGAACTTGATATGCTGCTTCTCAGAAGAGTAAGGAGGAAAGGAAAGAAGAAAGGAAATGCAGACGAAGCTTGGTAATTTTCCATTTTATTTTCTGTGCTACGTACTTTTTTAAACTCTTATTTTTAGGTCAGCACCAGGAGATGTGCTTTACACAGACAAATGAAAAGCATTTGACATTACAGGGAAAAATTGGGATTGGTTAAAGCCAGTCTCAGAACAGAAAGAACCTGCGAATTTTTTAAAATATATTTTTATTGATTTCAGAGAGGAAAGGAGACGGAGAGAGAGATAGAAACATCAATGATGAGAGAGAATCACTGTTCGGCTGCCTCCTGCATAACCCCTACTGGGGATGAAGTCCACAAACCCGGTACATGCCCTTGACCACAATCAAACCTGGAATTCTTTTAGTCTGCAGGCTGATGTTCTAACCACTGAGCAACTGGCTAGGGCAGAGCCTACAAATTTTGTTTTTAATTGTACGCAATTGGAAACTGAGGACAACTGGCTTTGGACCCACAGATATACAGATATATGGCCAAAACCCTGAAACAAAACTTAGGTCAGTTAACTCTCAGCAGAGAATATTCTTTACATCAACAAAACTAATTTATTATAATGAAAGTTGACTGGCAATATTTCTTAAATTAAAGCTTGTCTGCAAAGATAAAATAGTTTTATTCTTCAACAAAATTAATGTCACATTTTTCACTTATTAAAAACAGGTATAAAATGTAGACAATTTCTATCTGCACATAAACACTTACGAGCCCCAAAAAGACTCATTTATGGGCACAAAGTCTCGGATAGATTCTGAATAATAAATGAAATTATAGACAACCCCCAGTTCTCAATTCATGAGAAAGAATTGGTCCTAACTTTCAAAAAAACAGGCAATCAAATTTCAAATTAAGACACATGCAAATGAGTTACTAATACCCCATTCCCACATAAGTGCAGTCTGCAAACAATATTGAATGTCCCTAGAAATATTTATTCTAGGTGCTGAATAAAATTAAGCTTCAACATTGGGGTCTGGAATGACCACATACGCAATGCACTTCCTGTTTCATTTCTGCACCTTTATCAAAATCCCATTTACATGCTACCTTCTCTGTAAAGCCCTGCCAATCTACCCTCATACCTTCTATCCAAGCTCTCAGCCCACTGGGCTCATGGTCCTGTGGGACCCACATAATAGACTTATGGACTGTGATTAGCCCAATGCCGAACCGGACTCAGTTCCACCATGGAACGGAAACTCTGGACACTGGCTTCCCTTTTAGCTCTACTAAAGGCCAGCTACATATTTTTCAGGACTGGGCTAAGAGGCATGGGACTTGATAGCCCAGAAATGTAACTCCACGAAGATAAAGCCTTTTACCACAACACATCCTCTCATGGGGTCTCTGGAAGTGCTCATTCCAGGTGGCGGCCCAAGAATCCCACTCCCACTAGTGACAGAGAAATTCAGTTCTCCATTAACAATAGCATGCCACCATTTATGTACAATTTTAAAATGTTTTGAAAAAGGGCAGGTTTGTGCATAATTTCTTGGGAAACAAAAACAGGAAACGACCATGAATTGTTGCCCCTGGGAAGGGAACTGAAAAAAATGAGGCTGTGAGAATGGAGTATATGTTTTAATGATAACCTTTAACACTGTTAGAATTTAGTTTTTCGTAGATGTGTGAATTACATTTTCAAAAAATAGAAACAATTTAAATACATTCAATCAGGCCTATTCCACTGCTACTCGAATGGGTAATATCATTTGATTTGCATGTGCCAAAGGTCATAAATGGCAAGAATGGTTATGTTCCTGGTAACCACTGTCAAGAAAAGTTCTGGCTCGAAGAGGAGTATGGACGAGTCGCAGACAGTTGCTGCTCCTGTCATTCATGTAAAAGAAAAGACTCAACTTGGGACATCTCTAACAGTGAGGAAGTGAACCTGACAGTTCTCACCATCCTTAGATAAAAGTACAATCAGATAATGTGACGTTTTCACCTACATAATGCAGCTAAGGTGCTTCCTATTCCACCACAAGTAGTCAAGAATGTAAGAAAATTTCTGATATTATGCAAGATTTCTATCCTACACAACAGATAGGCTTAAAAAGCACAGAGTAGATGCAGCATTCACTTGCTCCCTCGTGTTTTACAGCATTTTAAAGAGACTGTCAACATGAATAATGCACATGAGTTATTTTTTACATAAAATATGCTCAGAAATTATAGAATAAACAACTCAATGGTGGCATAGATTTCTAAAAGTTGAATATATAAGACAGAGTAGCCATAAATGTTCTTTTCTTCTTTCTTTTTTTCCTGGACCTTGTGGTTAATTTACATGATAATGCCAATTGCCTAACTGATAATGGTTTTGTTTCTTATTTCCTAGGGATATTTAAAAATAAACATTTAAAAGTATTTTTAAAAGTTAGAAAATGGCTTGCTGTAGCTACATATAATATATGAAATAAACAAATTGTCTCAGGAAAAATAATTTTTTCCATGGGGGAAAGCTATTAATAGGAAAGAATAGTATTGAGAGCAAAATTTAGTAGTTATAATGGATTGATAAAAATATATATAGCTTCCTATTTATTTTGTTATTATGGAATAAGAACCTTCTCTCATAGAACTTGAGTTTAAAGTATTCCAGTATGCATCAATAGTCAGACTGAACAGTAGAATAAAATAAACAGCCCAGCAGTAGATGTAGGTGTATATGGAAATACTGTATATGAAAGAGATAACATCTCAATTCACTAGGGCAAAAATTGGACTTTTAAATAAATGGTACTAAAGTTGGACTTTTTAATAAATGGTGTTGACACATAACTAGATAGCAAGTAGGAAAATGGGTACAATTGGATTCTTAAATGATATTAGAACACCTAGATACCAGATTAGGGCAAAAGAAGGACTTTAAAGGAAGTGTTGTGACAAAAGGATATAAAGTTAGAAAAAGATAAAATTAGATCTATACCTTACAAGATACAACATAGAAAAGTCCTAGATGATCAAAGATTCAAAAATAAAAGCATGAAACCATACTAGAAAAACTATGGGTAAATTTCTTTATAGACTAGATATGAAAATGATTTTCTGTGACTCCAAATCAAAAAGAAATAAAAGAGAATATTAATAAGTTGCTTATATAAAAATACAAGTGAAAACTTACATGGTAAATTCAAGAGGCAAAAGACAAAATGGGATAGCATTTATCAATGATAAAGAGCTAATTCTAGAGCTCTAAAAAAACTAAGGAGGAAAGTAAGGCCAAACAGCAGGCAGAAAAATGTACAAAATACACATGAAGAGAAATTCATAGAGAAATATATACATACTAGAGGCCTAGTGCACAAAATTTGTGCACTCTGGGGAGGGAGTCCCTCAGTCCAGCCTGTGCCTTCTCACAGTCCAGGACCTCTTGGGGGATGTCGGACATCCTTAGTGCTGCTGCAGAGGTGGGAGAGGCTCCCACCACTACCGCTGTGCTTGCCAGACATGAGCCCAGCTCAGGGCTTTTGGCTGAGCGGCGTTCCCCTGTGGAAGCACACTGACCACCAGGGAGCAGCTCCTGTGTTGAGTGTCTGCCTGCTGGTGGTCAGCGTGCATCATAGTAACCAGTTGTTCTGCTGTTCGGTCAATTTGTATATTAGCCTTTTATTATATAGGATGGCTCTTAAACATATGAAAGGATGCTTAATCTCCTGTAGGGTAAGAGCAATGCATGTTAAAACTATATTAATAGCATTTCTTACCGAATTGGCAAAACCATTTTAAAAACCTGACAATATAACTTGTGGTAAGACTGAAGGTAAGAAAACAAACATCACCTTAATACATTGGAGGAGGAACAGAAAACGGTAAAAACAAAACAAAGCAAAAAAAAAATATGAAGAAGAGGTTAGCAAAATAAACAATCCTAGGCATTTGCCCTCACCCTCTGCACTTGTCAGCCAAGGCCATACATAGTTATTTTGTTTTGTTGTTTCATTTCATTTTGTTCATTTTAGCCTCATACACACAGCAACCTAAATGCTCGTCCGCAGGAGACTGATATAATAAAGTATAGTCCACCATGCAGTGGAAAATATGTATAAAAGAATGAAAAAGAACCCCAGGAGCAATTTGAAATGCTTTTGAGGTTACATTAAGTTAAAAAGGCAAGCTGTAAAAGTGCAGATAAAATGCTACATTTTGTGCAAGAAAAATAGGGATGTTTTATATATATTTTGAAAGAGTAGCAACTTAAATCACTGAGAACAGACGAACTTTCTATTAAATGATATGAGGGACCAGCTAACTGTGTGTATGTTCTTCCTTGTTTTTCCAAACAAAGAAATGGGGAGGAAAAAATATAAGATGGATATTAATGGAGTAAAAGGGATATGGATGGAAGTGAGCCTTCTCTGAGTGTGTGTGTGTGTGTGTATGTATATATATATATATATTGAATACTGAACCACAAAAATATTTTACATTTTTAAAATATAAATTTAATTAAAAGGATTTGAAGATTAGTATTTTCTGAAATTGAATAACTATAAATAAATGAATCTTATTGTATAGCAAATTATAACTCTAAGAAAACAATTAATTTCAATAAATTTGGAACCTATTATTTTAGTGAGAAATATTCTAAGAAACAAAGAAACTTCAAAGAAATGTCGAATTTTCTCTATCAGATTTGTTACTAGTGGCACTAGTATTTTTATTCTGAAAGTATTTGTATAGAATGCAACAAAGAAGTAAATATATTAATGCAGTAAGGAATCAGAAGGGTCACTATGAGAAAAGAGAAATACATACATGGAAGGAGAGAAAATGAGGACCCTATGATAATGTGATAAATCAGGTTGATTTGGACAGGTAATAGCTGTTCAAACTACATTTTAAAGAAAGAAAAATATAATTAAAATGCTAAATGAAGACAGATATTTGCTTCAGAATTACTTATAGTAACAAAAATAAAATGGAAATTGTGTGACTATTCAAAAGTAAATGGATGGCAAATAATTAATATAATTTTAAATCAATAGATTATTTTTGAATGATAAATTGATAAATATATTTAGCATCATGGCTATGCTTAAGACATCATGTTAAGTGAATGACTTAATGTCATTTACGCAAATTAATAAGTGACCACAGATCTTTTGGGAAATAAAGTCATGACTTTTTTTTATATCTGAAATAATGCAAGCTCTAAGCCAGTGGTTCTCAACCTGTGGGTTGCGACCCCTTTGGCCATTGAATGACCCTTTCACAGGGGTCGCCTAAGACCATCCTGCATATCAGATATTTACATTATGATTCATAACAGTAGCAACATTACAGTTATGAAGTAGCAACGAAAATAATTTTGTGGTTGGGTCACAACATGAGGAATTGTATTTAAAGGGCCAGAAGGTTGAGAACCACTGCAAGGCAATTTATTTACTTTCCATTTTTTTCAAAGATTTTTTCAATCATTTTGATTTTTTATTGTAGTAAAATATAGCTGACATAAGATTTACCATTTAATTATTTTTAAAGTATAGTCAGTATATAATATTAGTTAAATTAATTTCATGTGTACAATATAGTAATTTAACATTTTCATACCTTACAATGTGATCACCTTATTAATTCTAGTAATCATTTGTCACTGTACAAACTTATCACAATATTATTGACTATATTCCCTTCCACTTATTTCACCCATCCACCATTCCTCTCCCCTCTGGCAACCATCCCTTTGGCCTCTAAGTTTCTGTTTTTGTTTTGTTTTGTTTGTTCAATTGTTTTGCTTTCATAGATTCCACATATAAGAAGTTTTTTGTAGTAGCTTCAGAGGGTGACAAAATTAAAGACAGATATCCTTTCCATCGCTCTCCCATCTTGATCATAAGTGATTGTTTATGCAAGCCCTCAGCTTTGGTAACTGGGCCTTTATTAAGGCAATAATTCAGACTGGCCCCTAAAATAATAGGTTTTGTCATCTCGGTCATACAATCAAAAGGATTTACTTAGAGACAAGGAAGCATAATTCTAGTGTTCTAATGTAGTGCTAGAATTAATTGTGGATGAAAGTTTTGCCACGTGCAACTAATACTAACTAATGCCCATAAAACAATATGTTTTGTTAGGATTAAACACAATATTTTTAATGTGCATGGATTCACCACAGCTTGAACTTATGTCTTGAGTTAACAAGGCCACACCTTATTTATTGCAGCGAAGATGCCACCAGCACAGTCCGATGACACTCCTGAACCTCCAGCTCCCACTGCCTCTGCAACTATATGGTTTTGATTACATAGATTCCACATGATTTATTGTCTAACATTTTGTTGCCAGAGAAACTAGATCAACTTACAAAGGCAAAGCATGGTTCAGCTCAACATATTATTTTTCTTTTACAACCTCATAGTTTCTTGATTCATAATCTTGAATTGGGCATGAATATAGGTAAATTAAAAGCAGAATGTTTACGAACATGATTAGGAGAAACGATGATTTTCAAGTTATTTGGAACATTTTAAGAATTTACTTAAAGATTTTAGAATAATGTAGAACAGTTAAGAATCAGGAAGAAATTATTTACAGAGCTAAGAATTGACATATTGTGACTTTTTGTATTTTGTGCACAAGAATAATTTTATCTTTTTAATGGAAAAATAAGAAGACTAGCTATACTTCCATGGTACTTCAAGTGCTCTACAGCATCCTTTAAATAAATTATCTGACTTAAGAACGATCAACTGTAACCATGAAAGTTTGAGCAGTTGGCCATAAAATTAAATATTGAGTGTTATTGCTAACACAATTTATTTTTTAATATACTTTCCAAAAATTCTATCAACCACTAAGTCATATGAAATATCTCAGTGATCTATTTTTAGTTTAAGTTCTGTAAGAATAACTCTTTTTCAATATTATGCACTGATAATTTATTTGACAGCAATACGCACTTTAACAATGTTTAAACAAAATTTTATTATCATTATTCAGGTATTCCATATGCTTAGGTACATGTAATATTAATACTACATCTTAAATCAATATTTTTAGATTTTCATCTGGTATCCATCTTTGTAAGTAAAAAAAAATGTAGACAATGCCTTCAAAAGAATCTTTAATCTTCAAACAATACTGCATGAGTGTAAACTGATTACAACAGAAATATGTTTTCAGAGTCCCCCAAATAAATCTTTCTCATTAACTCCTATTTTATAAAGTAGATATTTACCAAATGGTAAAAATAATCAAGCCTATATTTAATTTCCCAAATTATTTGTATATATCCCAACCCGTGAGACTTCTTTTCTAACTCACTAAATTTACACTAAGACACTGTAAGGGTAAAAGCAAATGTAATTCATACACAGATAAAAAAACGACATTTAATTTCAACTAAAGACATGAAATGTAATATTTAATTAACATTTGTAAGAAGAAAAGTTATGTTGGCAAACAATTTAAACCAGCTATTACCAATCCTAAAACCCCTAGTAAAGAAATGTTCAATGTAAAAATGGAAATATTACCTAGTATTTTCAAAATATCTATAATAATAAAAGTGTAATATGCAAATCAACCAAATGACCCGGACAAGTGTCTGGACAACCTTTTGGATGACCACGCTATGACAGGCACTGGCACCAGGCCAGCCAAGGAAGGTGCGATGTGATTGCCCCACGATTGCTCCACAGAGAGAGGCCCAGGCCACCGGTCATCAGGGTGATTGATTGAGGCGGGGGGGGGGGGGGCGGGGGGGGGCTCCACAATCGCCCCAAAGAGGGAGGCCCAGGCTACCCGGCTGGCGGCGCTGCAGTGGGTGAGCGGGGCCTCCCTCTGTGGAGCCATTGATCGCAGATCCCTATGATTGATAGCCCCACAAAGGGAGGGCCAGGCCACCCTGCTGGCAATGCTGTGGCGGATTGGTGGGGCCTCCCTCTGCAGAGCAATTGATCTGGGGGCCCCACAGAGGAAGGCCCAGGCCACTGGCCAGCAACGCTGTGGTGGGTGTGTGGGGGCCGGCCAGCGATCACCCTGCAGAGGGAGGCCCAGGACAGCCAAGCGATTGCACCCTATGCCTGTTGTCTGCAGAGGTAGATGACCAATGGCGGGGGTGGGGGGCGGGGTGACAGTGCCGCACAGATGGCAAGCAGTGGCAGCAGTGGGGGCGGGGCCAGCTGCCAGCAGCCAGGGGAAGGAAAGCCCTGATAGGCCCTGATAACCGGCCAGGCCTAGGGACCCTACCCGAGGGGTCCAGGATTGCGAGAGGGCGCAGGCCGGGCTGAGGGACACCTCCCCCTGCCCCCCAGCCCGTGCATGAATTTCGTGCACCTGGCCTCTAGTAAATAATAAGAAAGCTTTTTTAAAAAGTGGTCAAGGTATGATGAAAAAAGAAAACTTTGACAGAGAGTGAAATGCCTGCCTAATATCGGTAGCAAATGTAAATACCTAAGGGAAGAAGTGGAGACTACAGCTGATATAGCCAAGAGTCTAATTTGTCAAAGGATCTAGACTTCAAGTCTATTAAACATCTGCATAATCACCTTTAGTTTTAGGGATAACAATAGCTACCAGTTACAAAGTGCAGACTATAAAATACATCTTATGGCCTTTAACCCTCCTAACAACCCCGGGAAATTGTATTATGAACTTCATTTTATGATTGAAGAAATCAAGATATGCCGAAGTTAGGTAAATGACTATGGCCAAAGTGAAAGCCTAGACTGCAAGGCATAGCATATCTCTCTCTCTCTCTCTCTCTCTCTCTCTCTCTCTCTCTCTCTCTCTCACACACACACACACACACACACACACACACACGCATACGCACATGCACATGCACACACACGCAAACACGAACACACACACTCCTATAGGGGAACCAGGAAGAAGTTATCCATGGCTTTTACAAATGACTGCTCCCTTTTAAATTAACCTCAATTCAAACTTTATCTTAACTTCAGATCCTTCCAGGAACCCAAGTGACATCAATTTCAGACAAGTGATAAGATGTAAACCACGGGAAAGGGATCTCCAGAGAGAACTGTCACAGGAGTCTGATCCTAGTGGTTGTGCACCATGCATAATGCTGGCCTAAAGGTCACACTGCATTCCAGCTACTGTGGAAGTTATAAAATTCTTGTGTCTTGAATGATATATTGGCAATGCTGATGGTTTTCTGTCGTAGCCAAGGACTAAATCTGGGAAAAAATAAGTGAGACTAATGCTAATAGAGTTTAAAATTAAAAATAAATCGATATAATATAAGATAAAATTCACCTGTATATTATCAAGTGATTTTTAAGAAAAAAGAAGACTTTTCTAGTTTAGATTACCCAAGAACTTGGTCTTTAAACAACTTTAATTAGACATTTGCACTATTGTGGGAATAAGCCTCACTCGTAAACTGGTGTTCCAGCCACAATGTGGAGTGTAAAATTAATTTTTCTTAAGTATAGACTATAGAAACATTTACCAAAGTAAATTCAGCAGAACATTAATCCTTTGAGATGCTCTTGACAAAAAGGCCCATCATCAAAAAAGAATGCAAAATGATCCTAATCCATGTCCAACACAAGAAAGACTCTTAGAATTCCTATAACAACGACCCCCAGTATCTCCCAAACTTCTCTCAATCTCATAGCACGTACTAGTATTCTAAGGAACTATGTTGGCAGGAATGAGTTGATTGTTTCTAAAAAAGCATTCCCTGCCCCTGAGACTAAATAATGTGACTCTTCACAGTGTTACTCCCATTTATGGCCAACAGTGATAAGAAATTCTTCCAGCCCCACTGGTCTTACCTGAAGTCAGTAATTTGGGGGTACAAATTAAAATGTCAAGAAACATCTGGATGATGAAGGTCAGAGAAAACATCCTGGTGTGTGAAACTAAAAGGTGAATTTTCTGACTTGTTAGACCCAGTGATCATGTTTCATAGTTAAATACCAACAAATAAAGTGCGGTTTTTCATCTCCTAGAAATCTCTATGGACATTAATTTCCGTTGTCTTAAAAAAACCTTGTTTCTGCCATTAACAAAGATCTGTCAAGTGGCAAATACTTTATTACATTATTTTGACTTTTCATTGCTACTGTTTACATAAGATCAATAATATTTATTTGGGTTCTTGAGATTTCACATTTACTAGTAAATAGCTAAGAATGTTAACAGAATTTACCTTCTGGAAAGAGAGAAAACTATGGTGAAAGTATTCGTTCATTCTTACAAGTACCTACTGTGTGTTGGGCATCACATCCAAAGTCCACTGTTTAGGATTTCATGTTTTATGGTCAACAGAAGGAATTTAGAAAAATTTAGCTATTTTCCATTCTAAGATGATAAAAGTGAATTTCTCAGAATAAACTAGTACTTACTCTTAAATCTGTCCACTATAGCAAGCAGCCCCACACATTAGCATTACTCTATCACACATTATGGTTGGCTAACCCATTTCAGGTAGGTACATTATTTCATTTTCACAGTAACTCCAGGGTAGACATGAATATTACCTTAAGTCCCCAGACTTTTCCTCCGTTTACACCTTGTGTCAAATTACATTCTAGTTTCCCCCCAATTGGACCATACGTCAAATTATATGCCAAATTACTTTCGAACCTAAACTGCAAAAAGAAAGCAGTTCAAGTAACATAGATGCTTAATTATCAGATTCATTGAGTGCTAAAAAGCTTACATGAAAAGTGAACCTAAGGTAGGCAGGGAGCTAAGTAGCAAGGAGTGAGGTCCCAAAGCGTGTCCAATGTTACGATCTGTCTTGTTACCAACCATAAACCTGTTCAGCGGACAACCCTATCCAGAAGGTGTTATCACTCCCACAGAGAAACCAAGAAACCTTCCTGTGATCTCTCAGGTAATTTGTTCACTGGGATTCGATCTGGATCTCTTCGATCCCAAAACCTGTTCTTGCATTTCAAACTAGAGCTTCAGATTTTGGCTTCAACAGCTCAGGGTGCAGAAAAAGATGCCAAGCTTCCTTACTAAAAGTAAGTTGCTCTAAAATTATTTTGATTGTGGGGGAAATGTACTCAACTGCAAATCTGGACAGTTTTCTAAATAAGCTCTGTAAGTCTCAGTAGAATGGGTTGCTAGAATGGTCCTCTGAGGCAGGTATCTGGCTGCAAAGATCAATGTGCTTCAAGTTTATTTTTCTCCAGTTAATACATAAAGAATAGATTTCCTCCGGTAGTTTTAAATATCAGAACTACATGCATTTTATCATTGAGTCCTTAGAGCAACCAGATAAAACAACCATGGAGATTATTTTCATAAGGCAGATGGGAAACTGTCTGAGAGATGTGGAATAACTGAGTTATAGAGCCAGTTATTGGCTTTGAGGCTGGCAACCTGACCCAAGAACTTGTGTACTTGATGTCTATAAGCCCTTAGGCACTTAAAATGCATAAAGACATATATTGGGTGCTCCGGAGTAGTATGGATGTGCTGATAATAAGAGAAAAAAACCCACCTTTCTGCAATAGAGGCACTCTGAATAAAACAATAATGTTTACTCCTGAAACGATCCCCACACATGTCTGCCCACTTTGACAATCATATTGATTATAAAATAAAGAAAAAGTCAACGTATCTATATTACATCAATTGTGAAACAATCCTACAATGCTATTCGTTTAGAAAAGTAAACCCTAAGCTTGGTTTTATAATGTAATGAGGAAATACTGTTTTGGACTCGATGTTTGTCCTCTAAATTCATTCGTTGAAGCCCTAATCCCGAGTCCTTCAGAATGTGACTGTATTTGGGGACAAGGACTTTAAAGTGGTAATTAATTTAAAAGGAGGTCATTGGAATAGGCTCTAATCCAATGTAACAGATGCCCTCATACGAAGAGGAAATTAGGACACTGATAGGTACAGAAGGAGGAATATGTGGAAACAAAGGGAGAAGATGACCGTGCACAAGCCAAAAAGAGAGGCCTCCGGGGAACCCTGCTGGTGCCCTGATCTCAGACTTCCAGCCTCCATTTAAGTGGTGCTCCCTTTACTTAGAATAATGGTTCTCAAATTTGGCTGACTACAGGGCTCTCTGGGGAGCTTTAAAGAAAATATTGGTGCTTGAGCCCCACACTAGATGTTTTGATTTAATGGATCTGGGTGTGGTCTGGACATCGAGATTTTAAAAGCTCCCCAAGTGCTTCTCATTCCTCTATGTTACATAGAACCCAAGATTGAAAACCCTGGCTTAGAGAGCAGTCCACTAGGTAAAATTAATCTAAGAGATGAATATCAGATATATCCACAAGGTGGCATGTTATTGCATTTCAAAGAATTAATTGCAAAATGTTTCCAAAATGCAACTGGGTACCATTGCATGTAGAATCAGATTTAGATGCACGTTATATTAGACAGAAGCACTGATAACATGAGCCACAACCTTCTAATCCTGTCTTCAACAAGGGGTCCACTCTGGCCAACAATGAGAATGCTCTTGGCCGCCGGGTCTTTCACCCACTATTCCCCCTTGACAGAACTGAGGGCCCCCCATTCCCTCTCCACTACCCTTCAGGGGCCTTTTGAATTCTTTGGTCAAGTAAGGTACTAAGACAGATGCTTGCTATTATACAAAGCATAGAGTCTTTAGACAGACATGCATGTGTTCAGTTCCTTGTCTTTTACAGATGGGCACACTTATACACTGAGCAACTGCTCCAATTTAATTGTTGATAAGAGACATATCAATCTCTTCTCAAATCTGAGAATGTATACTAGCATCACAAAAAGATGTAGCCTATTCTTGATTGCTTTAAAAAGGTAAAAAGCTTTTAACCATTAGAGAAAATTTGCTATATTTAAATGGTATCTTTAAAATTTTTCTCTTGTCCACTAGTGAATGGCCAAGAGGGTTAGGGGCAGGTAGATAAGGCAGAAGAGTTTTAAAGGCAAATATCCAAGGGAACCATTCCTTGCCCCCTCCACAACCTGATATTTCTGCTATCAAATCTCTGACTAGTTGTATAAGGGTTTTTGTTTCCAAGGAAACCACTGACATCTATGGAATTCAAGGAACATAAAAAAAGAACTATGCCATATAATTTACATCTGGAGATAAATGTGAACAGCTAGCTGTCAAAACCATTACACACACACAGATAATTCTGTGATTTTTTTAGCCCTATTTGTCTCCATTTAGCAAAGATGTAAATAAATACACATTTGAAATGACAAAATTAAAAATTAAAAAAGACCCAAAAGGTAACTATTGCACCATATCAGGTAAATTAAGAACTAGTTGGAACCAACAATGTAGACCAAAGGCAGATCTCTTCAGCAATTGAGTGAAAAATATAGAAACCTTTATTTTGCTGTGTAAAGGGTTTTCTTCTTCTTTCCTAAATCTCAAACATCTACATCAAATTTTATGACTGCAGCTTCCCACAATGGTGAAATGTGTTCAAAATCAGGGAGACAGCGTCTGATCAGAAAAGGGGACAATAAATAAAGCACTCATTTCAACTCTAGGCCTCATGGATGATTAATTGAAACCGCTGTTGTATAACATCCAAATAACAGCTCATTATGAGATTTATATATTGGCATCCAGACTCTATGAGGAGCCATTTGAGATTTGACAACCCTTAAATAAATAACCCATTTTGAATATTAGCAGGAAATGCTGAGGATATATGGGGAAAATTTAAAGCATATATAAAATGGTATCATCAGTAAAATTACAAGAATGCCAAAGTGAAAAGAAGAAAAAAAAGGCAGGAAGGAAATTCCACCTTTTTAATCAAAATGACTATTCCCTCCTTCTTGAAATTCTTTTTTCAGGTGACCAGGATATGCTCTCTCCTGCTTCGTATTCATCCTCATCAGCTACTCATTCTCACTTGCTTCCTTCTTTTTAATTGTGGTAAAATATACATGCCATAAAACTGACCGTTTCAATGATCGTCAAGTGTACAGTTTAGTGACATTAGTTGAATTTACCTTTTTGTGTTGTGCAACCATCACCATCTTTCATCTCCATAACTTTTTAATCCTGTCTACCTGAAAGTCTGCACCTATCAAAGAATAACTCCCCATTCTCCCTCCCCAGCCCCATGGAATCTGCCATTCTATTTTCTGGCTCCATGAATTTACTCTTCTAGGTATCTCATATAAGTGGAATTGTAGAATATTTGTCATTTTGTGTGTAGTTTATTTCTCTTGAATACTGTCTTCAAAGTTTATCCATATTATAGCTTGCATCAACATTTCATTTCAATTTTAAGGCTGATCCATTGTATGCATATGGTATATTTTGTATATCCATTCATTAATGATGAGTGTTTGAGTTGTTGGTACCTTTTAGCTATTCTGAGTAATGTGCTATGAATACTGGTGTACCACAAGTATCTGTTTGAGGTCCCTGCTTCCAAGTCTTCGGGAATATTCCATTCTCAAACTCTTTTACTGATTCCTCCTCATCTCCTCAAAGTCTAAATGGAGGTGCCAGGGCTCAGACATCAGACCTCTTTCTTTTGTACCTATATTCCTTAGGAGACCTCACTTGGCTTTGAGCTTTAAATAATCAAAGTTATAACTTCATGGCCAATATTTCCCCTGAGTTTCAGACTTGTACGTCCAAATATGACATCATCAGGTCAAGTTTAATTAGGCATCTCAAACTTTAAATATTGAAAAACCAAACTTGATTTTTCTGTGTAAGGGTGCTTCTTCCTTCTCGTCTCAGGACATGGCAACTCAATTTTTCCACTTTCCCAGGTCAAAACACTGTGAGTTGTCCCTGAATCCTTACTTTTTCTCATGCCTCACATCCAGTGCATTAACAAAGCCTGTGGTTCAACCCTCAAACCATATTCAGATTCTCACATGTGTCTCTACACCTCTTGGTCATCATCAACACTGCCCAGGATATTTGCAAAAGCCATTTAGTTGGTCTCTCTGATGCTTCCTTTGTCCTCTGTGGTCTACCCTCAACACTGGCCAGTGATGCTTTTAAAAGCTAAAGTCAGATCTTGTTTCTCATCTGCTCAGAAACTTCAATTTCCTTCCCATTTCCCTAGAGAAAAGCCCAAATCATTAGCATGGCTTATGAAGCCCAAAACAATGCGGCCCCTGGCCCCATCTCTGACGTTATCATTCTTTCTGTCTTGAACTCCACTGTAGCCACACTGGCCTCCTTGCTATTCCTCAAATATGCCAGGCATATTCCTACCTCAGATCTTTTGCTCTTACAATGCCTTCTTCCTGGAATGCCCCTCCTTCCCTTAATTCTTATTTCTACTTACATGACCTCACCTCACCAAAAGAACTTACTCCAGGTGGCTCTACAAAACAGCAAGCCTCTTCACAATTCATGGTCAATCCTGTCTGTCCTGCTTTATTCCTCTCAGTGGACTTATCTGTTATCTGCCCCCCACCGCCCCCCAAGGGGTGCCAGAGCCTGTTCACATGGTAGAAGCTGTGGTATACACTGCTTTCCAACTCTGTGTTCGGTGACGTCAGGTTGTGGTTAAGAATATTTACCCAAAGGAAATTAGGGAACACAACAAATCAGTGAATTATTTCCTTCCTTCCTTCCTTCCTTCCTTCCTTCCTTCCTTCCTTCCTTCCTTCCTTCCTCCCTTCCTCCCTCCCTCCCTCCCTTCCTTCCTTCCTTCCTTCCTTCCTTCCTTCCCTTCCTCTCCTTCCTTCCTTCCTTCCTTCCTTCCTTCCTTCCTTCCTTCCTCCCTCCCTCCCTCCCTCCCTCCCTCCCTCCCTCCCTCCCTCTCTCTCTCTCTCTCTCTTTCTTTCTTTCTTTCTTTCTTTCTTTCTTTCTTTCTTTCTTTCTTTCTTTCTTTCCTTTTGAAACCCAGTTTACCAGCACACCCCCACTTCAAAATAGGATGTTATATGAGAGCAGAGTTGTGTGTCTTTTTTGTTCATTGCTATTTTCCCAGTGCCCAGAACAGTGCCTGGCAAAAACAGGCACTCAATGACCCTTTGTCAGATCAATAAAGAATGAACAGCCATCATTTCTGTATAGGACTTAGGAAAACAGAACCTGATGAATTTTTAAGATTTCATTTTATTCAGACCTATCTTATGTGATTCTGGTGACACTATATGCCACTTCGAATTTAACTGCGACATGGATATTTACAAGGAATCCGTATTCAAAGGAATATCACACACCTGAAAGAAACTGTCCTTTACCAACAGAATGCACTGGTTAATTGTCAGCTCAGCATATGGAGCAGTTTTCTTTGCCCAAACACAGTTTGAAAGTAAAACTACAGAACTATCCTTCAATGATATTGCTGCAAGCATGGAGAGCTGAATGTTGGCAGCGTTGAGTTTCATGTACTAAAAACTGGAAGAGCCGCTAAGCCAACCTAGAATTGCTTTCAAGAAGCCTTTGTCCTTTCTTTTCTTTTTGTTTGCATAGCTCCTTACCTTGCTTAGACTGTGACCTGGTTTTTTAAGTTCACCTGCTTTGCTATGACCAAGACAAACCTGCTGGACATGGATTTTACAATCTGTAAGACAGAGTGCCTTCACTTGATTAACTTCTCATTTTAGTTGGAACCAAGGATCGACAGAACGCATATACCTACCATCGTGTATTCTCACCCCCAACTTCATAGATGAGGAAGTAGAAGCACAAAATGAAAGAACAACTTTCTTAAGCTCCTTAATGGCAGAGCTGACACCGAGCCCCTATCTAGCCTTTTCCATTCCCATTTACTGTTCAATACATCTCGGGTTGAAATACTTCCTCAGAATCCCGAGGATAAAGAAACTACCTTTGCCAGCATCATTTCTGAAACCTTTCTGACATGGCCGATAGCAAAACCATACACTTTGTGCTGTGACCCAGAACACACACTCAAGTGCATGAAAAAAAGTTTCACAAAATACCTTGCTCTGCATAAGACACTGACGTTTTTCATTCTAGTCAGGCATATTCCATTTGATTAGTTCTGCTCATGAGCCACTGAATTGATCTGAAGGGTTAGGAACCACTAGTAGATCAGAAACCATAGTGATAAATTCTCTTCTTAAACACCAAAGATCCTTTTGAAATGAAGATCTAGAGAGCATGTGTTTACAGCAGTGATTTCTAACCACATGAATTTTTAAAACATGCAATAGCTGACTATTTAGTCAGGGTCACTGAGCTCTTTTCCCTTAGATTGTCAAATAAAAAAAATGACAACAGCCAATATAGCAATAGCTGTGTGGTGTGAATGAATCAAAATTATACATTTTTTCAGATTGGTAAAAAATATAAGATATTATTGGGTGTGCTTCAGAATTTTGGTAGTTAGTTTATGTGTGTCAGGAGATGAAAAAGGTTGAAAATTGCTGGTCTATAGCATAGACGAGATGTATTACAATAGCACCTTGACCTCTACCTGTCCCTCACCAGCCTGAGAGGGAGGGAGAAAGAGTGAGAGCATGAAAGGAAACACAAAAAATACATGCTAGATTTCAAAGAACAAGATAGATGTCTTTAACATTTAGCTTTTACCTTTGGATAAAAATCTCCCAACCAATCTTTTTTTAATTTGAAAATTTTCAAAATTGGTAACATGAACAAAGGCCGCATGCAGAAAATCCTATCTGGAGTTGTATGTATTGTGTTGGGAGTTGACATTTAAAATCCATTAACTGAGTAACGCATAGAAGCTTTTCCATTTCTTACAAATGTTATTTCAAATCACAGCAGGCATAGAAAACAGTTCATCTCAACTAGATCATGGATTTTTATATAAGAAGAAGCTGTGAAAAACAGAAATACTATGAATGCGTAGATAAATATTTGTGAGGTGCCTGGGTCTTTTGATAAATAATTTCTGCTCCACAAATGTTCTTCTTTTATGGTCTGTGAGCCCCCACAGAAAGTCTTCTAGGCAATCTGTCTTCCTTTGCATTACTTTCCGCCCTAAGATTCTAAGCTTTTCTCACGCCATACTGATGCCTTTACACTTTCTCTCTTCCACTGCTAGTCCCGCTGCTTTCCTTCTAGTCAACTCCATGGTCTTTTCTTATTTAGTTTTCCTCCTCTGAGCCTTGCACCTCCTTCTGCGAGGTGGTTATTCTGTAATCATTCTGGAATACTCCAGAGGGAGCTCCTCTCTCTTTGGTCCCTGCCTTATAGAAATGCTGCTGGGGAAGCCAGGATCTGTCAGAGTGGCCTGCAGAAGATGCCCCCTTATGAGGGTCCCCAGGCTAGAAGGCATCCCTTCCAGCACCTTGGATGCCAGCTTGGTCAAGTCTACCTTCATGACATGTTGTTGTTTTATAATATATTTTTATTGATTTTTTACAGAGAGGAAAGGAGAGGGATAGAGAGTTAGAAACATCGATGAGAGAGAAACATCAATAAGCCGCTTCCTGCACACCCCCCACTGGGAATGTGCCCACCACATGATACATGCCCTTGACTGGAATCGAACCTGGGACCCTTCAGTCCGCAGGCCGATGCTCTATCCACTGAGCCAAACCAGTCAGGGCCATGACATGTTTTGAGCAGCTAAATGAGACGTCACCTAAATCCAGCACTCCCACTGAAATTTTCAATACATTCCAATCATTTTTAATAAATTCTGTTTTTATTTATCCAATTGAGCTTGGGTTTTCTTTTACAACTTAAAGATTTTTAAACTGATATGATTAGCTTATTTCTTCCCTGTCAATCCACAAAACCCCTTTCAGTCAAGCCCCTGATTCAATTTCTCTTTATAAGAAACTTTTCCAAGTTAAGTGAGCAAAATGCAAATCCAACATGAAGCTTTTAATAATAATATATACAAAAATAATGACAATAATACCAACAAGAGTGGTTATTATTTAGCGGGGATTTATTATATAGTAGCAATAAGTTAAGGCAGTGGTGCTCAAATTCTGCTGCAAATTTACTTTTCAAAACTGATGTGCATGCCACACTTATATCAATTAAATTCTTCCACCACCAGAATGTCTGGGGGTGGAGAACAGGCATTAGCATTTTTTTAAAAAGTTTTCCAGATCGTTCCAGGGGCAGATAAATTTAAGAACTCCTCTGTTAAAGCTTTGCTAGTGAATTACTTCATTCAATCCTTATAGCAATGATATAAAATACTCATCTATCATCATCATCATCATTATTACTAGTAATAATATCATGACTTAACCAATGAGGAAGAACTCTGAGTCTCAGGAAGGTCACACATAATATGCCACAGAACCCCAGCTTTGAAAATATGACAGTTGATTGAGGTTCTTGAAAACCAGCAAGAAATCGAAAGGGGGAAGAGCGAAGAACATGGAAAATCCACAGAGAAAGCAGTCTTTGGTGGAAAAGCAGCAAAACCCAGAGTATTCCTAGTGTCTAAGATTGTCCTCAAGAGATGCATTTTAGGATCTAATAGCGGTTTATCAGCTGAGCACAGCTCGGTTCATTTGTCATCATTCCATAGCCATTTATCAAACCGCATCCATACATGAAGCACAACCGGTAGGTAGGCAGGTTGGGGGCTGCAATTAGAAAGATTGAAATGAAGCCTGAGAAACGCTCCGTGTGGCTGAGGAACTGACTTGGACTCATGATGCCTGGGGCTATGGGGAGGGAGATAAAGTGTAGGCAACTGTCTTTAACAAATACTGAGAATGAAATTTCAAGTCAGGCCAATAAACTTGAATTAAAAGGCAAACTTTATTACAATGTTACCAATATAGCTCTAGCAGGCTTATAAGAAACTTGGCTGAAATATTGTTGGGAGAAGAAAAAAATATTCTTTCCTACACTACAAACTGTGAACAATTTTGAATCATCAACAAACCATTAATGTTACAAAGTTGAAAAACTAAACTACTGAAATTCCATAATATTACTGAGATGAATGTAAGTAATATACTGTTTCCACAGGAAACACCGATAGCAACTTTCTTGAAAATAACTGATTTTTCCTTCTTTTTCTTTCTCACATTTCCCTGTAGATAATTGTTAACCCCTTTTTGTAATGAAAGCAGTATTTGGGTTCTTACTCTATGGCAAAATTTGCAAGCAATGGCTGTGCTGTTATATATCTGAAGAATAATTACAGGTGACTTTTTTGTCTTCCTGCATTGCCAGAGATAAAATAATGATACTCTTTGATTTCAAAGAAATTATTTAGACTTTTAAAGAATAAGACAAAAGTTGCAGGCAGATACTCAAATAGAAAATTGCTAGTTTTATGTCAATTTCCATGAAAGAGGCAAAAGCTACTGAATGGCACCTATACTTCCCTATTTGCCAATACTCTCTGTGCTAGAAAGGAAGTATTTAAAGAACTAAAATTGGGTTTAGGGGGGATAAGTGGTGATGGATGGAAGCTGTACTTGGGGTGGTGAACACACAATACAGTGTAAAGATGACGTGTTGCAGTACTGTGCACCCAAAACCTGTATAATTTTGTTAACCAGTGTCACGCCAATTAATTAATTAATTTCCCACTTTGATGGTGAGTCAACATATCATGCTAAACCCTACCAGATAATCTGTGTTAAAAAAAATGTTTTGTATCTTACTCAGCATGCTTAAACAATCTTCAAAAAATGAAAGTGCAAACACTGCGTTAAATATTTCTTCAGTAAGTTTTTCAGACCAAAACAAACTGATATCCCACACCACTGGTCCCAGGTCTGCTGGTCTTCACTAGTAACTGTGCAGAAAGAACTCTTACGTCCTTTGGGCTTCACAGATGGAATGATTTCAACTGCAAAGCATTTGAGATATCAGGTCTTGTTAATCGTGTGTCAAAGATACTATTACTTATGCTTATGAGGTTCAAGAAATTTTGCAGGTAATTTCAAACACATTTTAGCTATGTAGAACTGCTCAGTAAGTTTGGCATTGTTATTTTATTCCAACAAAAATAAAGCAAGCCCCTATATCCAACTGCCTATATATTTGCTCAAGGTTTCTGTCTTTTAACAAAAGTGCAAGTGTTGAGGCAATGGCTTCTGGAACGATCGGCTGCTTTATTGTGTTTTACAACATCTACAACAGAGAAACTTTTAATTGGGGCAATTAATTGACGCTATGACACAGCTAAATAATCAAGGCAGCATCTGGTGCGGGCACAATGCTCCGCTTCCTACCTTGGGAGCTTTGGCGTGTTTCCCACATCTGGCATCCTTGACAAGGCTGAGATCTAACAGCTCCGTCTCCTGGAAGGCAAAATGTGAAACTGTTAAGCATCCACATAGACCTCTTTGTTTTCTTTTCTTTGTTTGATCTCTTTTCATTTACATCACTTTAAAAAAAATAATATCTTGAGACCTGCCTGAAGTTTTCTCAGAAGTTAGGATATTTTTCCTTTTATACTAATAATTTATTGAATTGTAATGGGAACAAAAAAAGATAGCAAACTTTTAACTACTCAGGTTAATATATATATTCTCTATATAGTCTAATTGTGGTTATAATGATGTGTGGCGTGGGCCCCTGCTCTATTGTACAAGGCATTCCTAAGTCCTGATGAATCCGGCCTTCTTGTTTTCCTGTTGAAAAATAATCTTAAGAGTCACTCTGGGTGTAAGTGAGGCCATGTGAGTGGGGTGAGGGATGAGGGGGAAAGGGTAGAAGATGATGCTCCTCCCAACAGCTCACAGAATACCCAGCTCACCTGGCCATGGTAAACGAGATGAATCTGCCTCCCCTAGCCACCCCAACACAAGCCTTTTGCATACATACATTATACCTTGATCTTTTCCTTTATTTATTATACATTTTTGAAGACCTATAATATGCAAGTTACTCTAAAGTACAAGACATAATATATGATTGCTTCTCTGGATGGACTTGCCATCAAATAGAAGACTAAGAAATGCATTTACTGAGGATCAAGGAGAAAGTGTCAATGTCAAATTTAAAGTTAACTGCTATGGAGGTCGGCAGAGCAAAGAGAGCTTTCCCCTATTGGCTCAGAGAAAAGTCCCTGGAGGAGTGACTGAGCATGGAGAAGGGAGGTGGGGAGGGAGGGGGCTTATCTCAGTTGGAGGGTACAACATCAGCAAAGATCCAGAAAAGAAAGCACCAGAAGTTTAAGTGGAACCTTGAGGTATTCATGACCTTTAAACACTTAGAGAAGGAGAACACTGCAGGAGAAAGGGATAGGGAGGAGGAGAAAAACCGAGAGACATCCAGGAGTAAGAAACAGTAAGAGGAAAGGCATAATGGCATCACAAAATGGGACTGGCCTGGGCAACATTCAGTATTCCATTGCTGGGGCCCTGAACATGTGAAGAAAAGTCATAGGAGATGACACAGAAAGATGCTACAGCATACGACTCAGTGGGCTGAAGGAAGGACAAGAACTAGTGCCCTCTCTTCTTTTGCTCATCTTGATCTAGTTTGCTTTTCCCCATTTTTTAATTCTTTAACCCATTCCCAGTTGTGTGTGATTCTGTGGGAATCCTCCCAAACCCTGAGGTGTGACAGGCAACAAGCCAGCAAGGAATTTGCAGAATAAAGTAACTGGTGCCATGGTTCCTCTAGGCCACACCATCCACAATATTAAAGATCACCTTATAAATGTTAGAAAACAAGAGTATCAACGACAGGACTCAACGTTTCACTTAAGCAAATCCCATATAATAAAAGCCTAATATGCTAAGTGTCCGGTCAGCCAGTCAGCCATTCAACGAATCAAAGCATAATATGCTAATGATATGCTAAGGCTGCTCAACTGCTTGCTATGATGTGCACTGACCACCAGGGGGCAGACACAGTGGGTGCGAGAGTGGGCGCCATCAGCTTGTGGGAGCGGTGGCAGGAGCCACGGCGGGAGGGGCTGGGTGGGGACACAGAGGATGGGCCAAGACCCGCTCCATGCCCACTGCAGTCTCGCAGCCCACAGTTCCTTTCAAGGTGCATGAATTTGTGCACTGGGCCCCTAGTGTATAATAAAGTCCTCAGACATGAGGAAGTGGTGCTTCTGGCCCAGGTTCTTTACCTCTACAGCGACATCAACCAAAACATTTGTTGGAAGAGGAGAAACAAGAACTAAGCTTGAAGACCACACTGAGTGGAAATCTGAGAAAGGAGAGAGCCCAAAGGCAGAGGTATTTGGAAGAAAGATGAGAGTGATAGTATGGAAGTAGCACTAACAGAAGAAAATAGAGGAGTTATAAACAACTCTGGGATTTCCATCTTCCTCACTGGGACTTAAAACTTTGGGCAAGATGATAGTGCATTATGGAGATGTTGGTTTGAGTCCCTCAAACCAACTGAATGCTGCAGTATGTTAGGTGCAGACTAGGTACTGAGAAATCTCTCTCTCTCTCTCTCTCTCTCTCTCTCACACACACACACACACACACACACTCATACACACACAACCACAAAGAACTGATACCTGTGTTGAGATGCCCATGCAAAAAACCAATTCTTATACTCTAAAGGAGACATCTCAAAGTGCCCTGCAGACATAGGACATGAAGGGTTATGGCATCTTTTCAGCCAATTTATAAGAATTAGGAAGAAATTTTGCAGCCTTACAATTCTGTGTGTTTGGGGGTGGGGATGTCCAGGGAGAGGAAAGAGCAGGTGCAAATGCAGAGAGGTTACAAGTCACTCAGGATACACAGCAGAGGTGCCTAGAGAGTTAGCACAATCACTCCTAGACTCAGCAGTTGTTAACTGTGTGTTCTCTTTATAATTATTCATAAAATGCTGACGTTTATGTTTAATGCACTTTTCATATATGTTGCATGATGTTTTACATATAGGCAAAGAAAAAAAAACCCACACACATACACAAGGCATTTTTCCAATTTTATAGCAACATTTTCTATTCAGGAAAATGATTCCCAGTTGAACAAACAATAGATGTAAATTTTACTTGTTTGTTTATACACACAAAGCCCAAATTGAGTTCACATGGAACTAGATCTTAGCAGGCATCATTATACAGTCTTTTATACTACACATAATGAACGCTGTTTTCTACTTTCTGCTCAAGAGGAAATGCTCATTCCCCAAGTCACAGAGGGGTAGTTAATGCCAGCTGCCCGAGGGATTCATTTCAACATCACAAAGACTGAGAAACTCGCCAGCGTATAACACTGTGCGTGCAGGAAAACCTCCACGGGGCTCTATCGATGTGGGTAATGTAGCATGGGAAAGACCCGGGTGGGAAATCTGCCCATGGACTCATTGGGCAAGAAAGTGATGATTAAAATAGTGTCTCCCACTTCTATTAACATGCAGCAGCCACCCCTCGGGGGTTTCACTGCATCCTATTCTCTCCTCCACTAAAAAGAAAATGAGGAACCCAATGCACAGGACCACAAAACTGTTCCTTTTGTCACTAAAACTTTTTCTAGGTTAATTTTCTTGTGCTAACAGTTTAAACAAACCACTCTCGCTATTAGAAAGCAGGGGAGTGGTCCCTTTTTCAATTTATTTACAAATTACTGTTTTCCTTTAAGAAACAGAGGTCATGTGACTTTAAGGGAAAATAGGGGTCTGAATAAGGGCCCTAAGATTACCCAGTTATGTATTCAGCCAGTCGCCATACCATGCCCAGCATCAGTTTTATCATCTATAACATGAGTCCGATCATACTTCTCAAACCTTAGCCTGCGTGACAGTCCTCTGGAAGACTTAAAATACACATTGGCTGGCGCCATCCACCAGTTTCTGTTTCAACGGGACGGGGGCAGCCTTCGAACCTGCATCTCGAATAAGCTCTCAGGTGATGCTGATGCTACTTGTATGTTATTGTATGTTGTATGAAGACTCTATAATGGTCATCTATTTGTATATAATTGAACTGTCAAATAGAAATATCACACCTACTAAATATAAAAGTATGCCCAATTTCAGTTTAATTTGATTTAATTGAAGAAAAACAAGAGCCACCAACTCCTAATAAAATGTCCTTAGCATCAACTTGTACCCTATACAAGTAAAAGGTCTCTAGTTATTCAGAAATGTAAGCAACCACTGAAGTCATTTTGTTTGCTGAAAACGCTATACTATCTAACCTTTACATTCTACTTTATAACATCTTTAGAAAAGCAAAAGAAGGAAAAAATTTTTTAAATATATTTTATTGAATTTTTTACAGAGAGGAAGGGAAAGGATAGAGAGTTAGAAGCATCGATGAGAGAGAAACATCGATCAGCTGCCTCCTGCACACCTCCCCCCACCCCGGGGATGTGCCCGCAACCAAGGTACATGCCCTTGACCAGAATCGAATCTGGGACCCTTCAGTCTGCAGGCTGACGCTCTCTCCGCTGAGCCAAACCGGTCAGGGCAAGAAGGAAAATTTTGGTTCTCTCACTTCAAAGCTCACCCCACAGTGGAAAGGGTCTTGGGGTCCACAAAGGCCTGTGGGCTTCCTGGACTAATAAAAGAACAATGTACTAACAGGCCCCCTTCATTTTCAAGGTACACAATGCCCCCCCTTAGGAGATCACACTCCTAGCCCCCCAAATACATCCAATTGAAGTGTTGACACATGAAAAACTTCCCCCTTTCTCAGTACTCATAAAGGTGAATCAACAGTAATCAAGAGTTTATTTTTGACATTTTGAATGAGTGATGAGAGAACTGAGATAAGCAAGCTAAGGAACGACTAAATTGACTCTGCTGTTTACTATTCAGCAGAAAGATTTTAATCCATCAGCTGTAAGCACACTGTGAGGTAGATGAGCCATGAAATGCACTGCAAACTCAGGGAAGAATACAATTCAAAACTCAAGTCTTTTCCAGAATAGCTAGTTCTGTGCTAAATTTCATTAGCTGCCCAGTATAATAACGTGCTTCAAGTTCACACAATATATAATCAGAGCAGCAATTACAGTCATAAACATTTCACAAGGAAGATATTAATGGCTGGGTGTGTGTTTGAGGGGGAGGGGTGATTATGTGTACCTTCACATGGGGTATACTCAGTAAGTTGTTCAATCTCCATTTACCAAAAGTAGCAGACAGTAATATGTTTCACTGACAGTTCAACCTCCCTAAAATGCTCAATATTGAAAAACACTATCTTATAGTCCTTAAAATGGGGGGATTTAATTTAAAGAGAAGCAGATGGCATAGACAACTCATTGTTCTTAGCTTTAGCCCTCCTCTGAGGGAGTGAAACATATGTGTAGGTACTTTTCCAAATAAAAAATCCCTGCGCTCTGCTTCACTTGGTCTGGTTTCCTTTGTTCCCTTGCCTTAATTTCCATCTTCTCCTCCAGAATCTGCACTAGAGTCTCAGTGTAGGAAACACCAATGGAAATGAGATGCACAGATCATCAATAACAACCACAGCGGAGAAAAGAGAACAGCGGCACATGTGAATTTCTTTAAACAAACCTAGCATAAGTGTAGTGTGAATTTCATCAAACATGGAGGCAGAAAACTTAATTGGGAATTGTCATTTGGAATCTACGCATTATTAAGTTACTACAGATGTCTGTGCCTTCTATGCTTGTTTGTCAAAGAGAGATGCAGATGCCAGCAACACCTTCCTCCTTGGGCTGCTGTTAAGTCAACTGAGATATTAAACTAACATCTCCACTTAGCAAGCAGGGAGAACTGCAGATGGATACATTGTTAGGCTTATGATATTTCCAATTCCAAGTGAGAGAGAAAAGATCCTAGCTAGTAGAAAAGCCAAAAACAGGTAGGTGAAGAATCTAACTAATTGAATATGGCAGAGATGATGGGCTCTCACTGCCATGAGTATGTTACCCTTAATGGCAGTGGTTCTCAACCTAGGCTGCACATTAGAATCACCTAGGAATCTTTTTAAAATCCTGATTTCTGGGCCTCATCCTCCAGAAATTCTGTTTCTTTGTTATGGGGTGGGGCCACAACATTAGTAACTAAGAAACAGAATTTCTGGAGGATGAGGCCCAGAAATCAGGATTTTAAAAAGATTCCCAGATGATTCTAATGTGCAGCCAAGGTTGAGAACCACTGCTTTATGGCAAATGTGAAGGGATGTTGCAGGTGTAATTGAAGGATCCAATCAGATGGCTTAAATTCAACCTCAAGAGAGATGAGACTTTCAGAGAAGATCTAGAAGTGGGAGATTTGAAGCTGTGGCGATGCTGGCCTGGTGACTACGTTGTTTATTGCCTATGAAAAGGGAAGGCCTCTATGAGCTAAGGGCCTCAGTCTTACAATGACAAAGGACTGAATGGTTGCAACAACCTGAAGGAGGTTGGAAGAACTCCAACTGCAGATGAAAAGCAGCCTTGCAGACACCTTTCATGCAGCCTTGGGGGACCCTAAGCAGGTGAAACCCTGCCTCATTCAAACTGTAAGATAATAAATGTGTGTTGTTTTAAGCCATTAAGTTTGTGGTACCTTGTTCTGCAGCAATAGATATACAGGGCCCCAGTTGTTTCCAAGTGCTAACGTATTTAATTAGAAAGGAATGGGGATGAATTTATATATCTTGGCACTCTAACCCAGCATAAAAATGACTGCAATGCTGCTATCTTTCTTAAACACAGCCAACATGAAACAATTATTATAAATGAATCATAGAATTTCGGAATTGAAAAATATTTCGGATGAGGAAATTGAGTGCCAGAGAAAATATATCAATTGCCCCAAATCACTGAAACTGGGTAGAGAATAGAAAAAGAATCCATTTACTCCCAAATGTATTTTTTGCCCTAAAAGATTATTTTTTAGTATTGATAAAATAGCAGGAGTATTAACTTAGTAATACAAATGAAAGAAGGAGCACATGTCTTTGTTCATATAAAAGAAAAGCCATCCGGATAAATAGAATGCAATGCTAGCTTCCAAAGACTGTGTCTCCAAAAAGCAATATAAATTGTATTGGCAAATTTCTAGTTAATTTTTTTCTTTGTAGATAATCAGAAAGATAGTTCAACCTCTGGTTATGCAATAGCCAAATTTCCTCCTTCTTAACCTTCTTCTCTAGCTCCCTGAGAAACTTTTATATATTCATCTAAGAATGAAAGTTGCTTAAGTTGAAAGTTAATGTAGCTAAGCATAAAATTATATCCATAGCATCAAAGCTTTATTAAGATATAGAATAAAACAATTGTAATAGCATTTATGTGTATAACCTGATGCATCTATGACTATGGTGAGAACACACCACACAACTTCCAAAGTCCTGGAGTATATTATATCTGAAAATAGCTTCTTGCAGTTTTTAAAAAATGATGAATGAAAAGCATGTGAAATTTAAAATGATAGTAATTGGCTGTACTTTAACCTTATTTGGTTGACATAAAAACTGAGAAAAAAGGCTTCATAATCACCATGGAAAATATATATACTAAAGAAGTCAGATACATACTAACGAAGACTAAAATATATATATCTAAAGAAGACAGATATCATGAATATATTGGATATTATAACCAATATGCTTTATTTTCCTAGTTTTTTAGTTGTTATTTATTAACAGGCAACTTATGGAGGGATTCACTGCATTTTTATGAATAAATAATGACATTGTATTGGTTAAGGTTTCAGAGGTGTGTTTTTTTTATTGTAACTGTAATGATAAAGAATGCATTGCCACAGTTTTCTATAAGTCTGTACTCAGCAAAAGTCCTCATTTCAGGCTAATCAGATTAGCTAGAAACAGCATCCATCATTTGACGAATAGTTTCATAAGTGCTGAAAACTGGATGAGCACAGAATTCGATTTCCATAAAAGGTCTCTTGAAAAGAAACATGGAAATTATATCGATTAATCAGGCAAATAAGCTATTTCCACTTGAAAAGACTAGATGATTTAAACTTAGCAAGTTTTTCCCTTTAAGTCATCTAAAAATATTATCCCTGGACTATACTGACTTTACTATGGCTGAATAGCCAGCCAAGGTTTTATAGCTGGTAGCACAATCTGCTTCTAACTCCTTAATCTTGACCTTAATGCAATATTTGAGCATACCATTTATCTGCCTACATGACTTAAATTCTTTAATTTCTCAAGACTAGTGGTTCTCAATTTGTGGTCCCTGAACCAATAGCATCAGCATCAACATCACATAGGAACATGTGAAAAATGCAAATTCTCAGGCCCTACCGTAGGCCTACTAAATCAGAATCTCTGGTAGGACCCAGAAATCTATTTCAATTAAGACCTGAAGTGATTCACATGTAATCTTAAATTTTAGAACCTGTGTCCTAGATATTAAATGAAGACAACAGCTGCCCATGAAGAAGGCTGATTCACCAGGGCTAGAATTTGTTGTAGGACATCAGATAAGCCGCCTAGATCATTCAAGAAATAACTAAATCAGAGTCCTGAAAGCAATTAGAGAACTGACAGTAAGACAGTTGGTGAAAAGTCTTCTTCAGACTACTTTGTTTGTCAACAGCATCAATATCACTGTAAACTGAAGCAGCTATTTCACATGGGGCCCAGGAGGATAGACCAAGTCAAGGAGAGATTCCAAAGATTCTTCGGGCTATTTCCAAACGTCCTGATTCAACCTCTATGTTTGAGACACCTGAGCTGATAACTGATGTGTTTCCCTTTCTTTTTAATCACCCAATCATGACGTGTCTGGTGACTTCAAGATTTTCTGAGGTATACAAAAATGGGATTTATCCTTCCCTTCCCTAATAACCACTTTGTAATATCCGTTCAGATAGTCTCATGTTTCTCCTTCTCCTATTTACTCAAACATGTATCGCAAATTTTTCTACCCAAAGGTTTGAATTTTGTTCTGCCGTGGCACTGCCTGTGTTCTAGCAAACACAGGATTAAAAAAAATACTAATGCTTCAAGGACATTCTAAGGCTTTTTTCTTTTAAAACCTGTGACTTATGGAAATGAAACAACACACTTTTGAATGACCAATGAGTCAAAGAAGAAATCAAAAGGGAAATTAGAAAATATGAAGACAAAAAAAAAAAAGAGAAACAATATACCAGAACTTATGGGATGCAGCAAAAGCAGCAACCCCAGAATTCTGGTGACCTTTTAACCTCACTTAAAATCCTGAACATACAAGGAATTAAGCTATCTTCCAAAATTAGATATTTTAAGTTGACAAATGTGCACGAATGTTTTTTTCTTTTCTCTTCAAAGAAGACTTGCTTCTTAAGATCATTTTTGGCTTACTGGTAAGGCAATAGGAATACAATTGTCCTTTTTCCAATGCTCATTTATAGGAATAAGGACTGGCTGTGTCTATGGGGAGTATGGTACTCAATGAATTTTCTGGAGAAGCATATTCACTGGGTCAATCAACAAATCATTCTCAATGCCCTGCCTATGTGCTGTATATTCACCAAAAGTAAACCCCTTTTCAACTGTTGATTAACCTTTACACATAACGCAAATACACACAATGTATATCAAGAACGATAAATGAGTCACTCGGGTGGCCTGGCTCAGTAGTTGAGTGTCGACCTGTGAACCAGGAGGTCACAGTTTAATTCCCAGTCAGGGCACATGCCCTGGTTCCACACTCATTCACCAGTTTGGGGCTTGCAAGGCAGCCGATCAATCATTTTCTCTCATAATTAATGCTTCTATCTCTCTCTCCCTCTCCCTTCCTCTCTGAAATGGTTGGCTTCTTTCCCTTTACCGTCCTGTTTCCCCGACTCTCTGACATTGTCTCCTGGACCCCTACGTTAATAAATCTCTTGCATACAACCATTTACACTTGGGTCTGTTCAGAGGACAGGATTGAAAACAGCTATCATTTGCAATAATCAACTTAGAATATAATGTTAAACTTAAAAGTATCCTGAATCATACATAGACTACTTTTAAAATCAAATTTTTATATTAATTATTGTCTCTGGCTTTTCATATATTTCTGTATATTTTTTGAATTCTTTTTAAATTTTCTTTGAAAACAGCTTTAAGCATTATAATATATCCAATAAATAAACATTCTTTGAGAATGAGTTCTCAATCACTGTACATGGTATTTTATCCCATATCATCCTTAAACAGATTTTAAATGATTTTTAGCATTTCCTGGGAAATAGCCGTATGAGTACATATCATCTACTCTAATGTGCAAATAGTTGTCTCTTCAGCTTTGTGATCCAAATCATAATCTACACAATGACTGCTTTTAAAGAAGGATTATTTCTTACTGAAAAAACTTATAAGTTATGACAATCATCAGCTTACCTAATTTCCCAGAGTTCATTTTTATCATATTTAGAGCTAAAAAAGAAATATGTTCATATCCACTATATTTTAGGTCACTTTTTTTTGGTGAAGATTTATTTCATTTTCAACCACCTAATCCAGCTTCCCTTCTTTAAAAAAAAAATTTTTTTAATTACTCCCAGATAAAATTGTCATTGGTAGAATGCAGGACACAATTTCTTTGCGTGCTCTCCATCCTTCCAATGAGAACATTCTACATTTTAGTGTGTCCTTTGTAAGTATATTTAAGGAAAAATATAATTGTATTAGAATTTTTCATCAAGGGCAAAACAGTCATAAGAAATAGTCATTAATTTCCATGGCCACTTCAATATTACCTTCTGGTGTGTGAGATATCTGCTTGTTCCAGATCATGTTCTCAGAGAATCACATTTTTAAAAAATTACCTTTATTGTTTAAAGTATTACATATGCCCCCTCCTTTCTCCAGTATGACCCCCTCTACCCCACACCTCCACCCTCCCCTCCACCACTACTATTTGTGTCCAGCGGTTATGAATATAAGTTCTTTGGTTAATCTCTTCCTGCCCACCCCCTTCCCTATTCCCTCTGAGATTCATCAGTCTGTTCCATGTTTACATGTCTCTGAATAGATTTTGATCATCTGTTTATTTTATTCATTAGATTCCACATATGAGTGAGATCATGTGATACCTGTCTTTCTCTGACTGGCTTATTTCACTTAAGCATAATACCCTTCAGAAATCTCCATGCTATCTCAAAGGGTAAGAGATCCTTTTTTTGACACCTAGATAGTATTCCATTGTACCACAGGTGTGTGTGTGTGTTTTAAGCCATTCATCTACTGACGGACACTTGAGCTGTTTCCAGATCTTACCTATTGTAAATAATGCTGCTATGAACATATATATGTGTGTGTGTGTGTGTGTATGTGTGTGTGTGTGTGTGTGTGTTTCTGATTGATGTTTTGGATTTGTAGAATATATTCCTCAAAGTGGGATCACTGGGTCAAATGGCAGTTCCATTTTTAATTTTTTGAGGAAACTCCACGTTGTTTTTCAAGGTGGCTGCACCAGTCTGCATTCCACCAACAGTCTCCTAGGGTCCCTTTTTCTCCACATTCTTGCCAGCACTTGTTGTTCATTGATTTATTGATGGTAGCCATTCTGGCAGGTGTAAGGTGGTACCTCACTGTCATTTTAATTTGCATCTCTCTGATGATCAATGACTTTGGGCATTTTTTTCATGTCTCTTGGCCATCTGCATATCCACTTTGGAGAAGTGTCTATTTAGGTCCTTTGCCCATTTTTAATTGGATTGTTTGTCTTCCTTTGTTGAGTTGTATGAGTACTTTATATCTTTTGGAAATTAACCCCTTATCAGATGTACCATTGGCAAATATGTTCTCCCATACAGTGGGTTCCCTTTTCACTTCGATACTGGTTTATCTTGCTGTTCAGAAGCTTTTCAGTTTGATGTACTAGTAATCCCACTTGTTTATATTTCCTTTATCATGCCCTAGGTAATGTATCTATGAAAATTCTGCTTTGTGAGATGTCTAATATTTTGCTGCTTATGTTTTCTTCCAAGATTTGGTGGTTTTAGGACTTATGTTTAAGTCTTCTATCCATTTTGAGTTTATTCTTGTGTATGATGGAAGGTGGATGGTAAAGGTCTGCCTGAGAAAGATGTCCTCTACAGGATGAGGGAATGACTCAACACAGCAATCCAGGTGGCTTCCCTCCAAACTCTAATCCCAGAGACACTGAATCCTGATTCTCCTCACACAGCTCCAGCCCACTCTGACAGAGCCCAATGTGAGTGGCTACCCACGAAATTTTGTGTGTAGGCCCTATAAGAGGGTACCAACGTTTTCAGCCATCTCTCCCAGGTTGACACAAACCCCGCAGCCTTTCACAGCCTTATGTTATGTGGGCACCTTTCTCAGTTCTGGGATGGAGAGCCCAGCTTTGGGTCTAGATCCCAGGAACCTTCCAGCAGCTGAGATATATCCCTCCTGAGCTTAAGCTGCTGCCTGTGGGAACCCGGCCAGCCCTCTCATGTCTCTGTACTTCCTACTAGTCTCTATGCTGTCTCCATTTTATGTCCTTGGTTATAAGAATTCTCTACAGCTAGTCTTCAATTGGTTTTTGGGGATGATTTTTCTAGTATGAGTTGTAATTCCAGTTTAATCCTGGGAGAATGTTAGTGTAGTTCCACTTAATCCACCACCATCTTGGAATCTGCTCTCCAGAATCACATTTTTTATTAATATCATTGTTCACCTTTCAAAGTGAGTCCTATACGATTCCAGGAAGGCTCCATACTTTTCAAAAATGGACCCACTGTAACTTTTTCCATGTTTTGATTAATTGCTTTATTCTCTAGAGTCTAGAACAACTGAATTTCATAATCTTTTATGAAGTCTAAATTTTGACCAAGGTCACTATCCCTGGGTATCTAATTTTCCTAAGTAAATAACTCATGAATCCTTAACATAGGCATTGAACACCCAGAGGACAGATCATATTTTCATTATTGCACAATATATTTCTTCTTGCTTAGATGAAAGTAAACTCTAAAAATAATCTTCCTCAGAATTATTTACCCTGTAGTATTAAGAAACTAAATACTCCGGACAAAAATGTTTAAATCTATATAGTTCAGACCTGGACTTGTGTTTAGTGAAAATAGTCTACCTTGATTTTCCATAAAGTTTTTGTGATTTTCTCCTTGTTTTTCTTCATGTCTGAGCAACTTATTCCCTAATCTGTGCTATTACTTGAATAACCCATTTGTCTCCCTTTAGGCCCCACCACAAAAAAACCTATTGTGTTTCACAACCTAGGTTATTTGGGTTTTCAATTTTAAGTCAGATGAATCACATTTGCTCTATGTGGGTCAGTCAAAATTAAGTACAGAAGACTCCATGTACCAAAATTGGCGTTATTCTGCTTATGATTATGGAATTAAATTAACCTGAGTCTTAAGCACTGTATGTCTTTCGGCATTATTTTTTTAGTACAAAAGCAATCTTCAAGAAATTGCCTAGATTTAAGACCTTTCCCTTTCTCTCTTTTGGTATAGTCTTTTAGAATGATCAGTGGTCTTCAAAGTATGGAACCTGGAGTAATAGTGTCAGCATCACCTGGGAACTTACTAGAAATACAAATTCCTGGGCCCCACACCAGACCTACTGAACTGGAAACACTGAGGGGTGGGATCCAGCAATATGTGTTATAACAAACCTTCCAGGAAATTCTGACACACTCCCAAGTTTGAGAACCATGAGAATGGACACTTAAATATTGGTAACAAATAGCACGTTGATATCTGTGCTTAATAATGCCCTTACTTATAAACTTTCTAGTTCTTAATACTCCTTTACTTATAAAGACTTGTATTTATGTTAAAGCACAAAGAACAAAGTATGTATTTTTTTAAATATATTTTACTGATTTTTTTACAGAGAGGAAGGGAGAGGGATAGAGAGTTAGAAACATCGATGAGAGAGAAACATCGACCAGCTGCCTCCTGAACACTTCCCACTGGGTATGTGCCCACAACCAAGGTACATGCCCTTGACTGGAATCGAACCCAGGACCCTTCAGTCCGCAGGCCAACGCTCTAGCCACTGAGCCAAACCGGTCAGGGCAGTATGTATTTTTATTTAAAGAAAATTCTTGGTGTTTATGATGCTTATATGCTACTTTTAAACAAAATATGTGCATAACTGAAACCTGAGATGCCAGGAGGAGAGAGAAAGAGAGAGAGAGAGAGAGAGAGAGAGAGAGAGAGAGAATGAATGAGAATATCAGATACAAAATAAGTAAATTATTTATACAAAATAAATAAATAAATCCCAGACACAATGGAGTCTTACTTTATATCATATCTATTCTGCAAGTCTACTTTTAAAGTTAAGAAGAAGAAGAAAAAAAACAGCACTTTGTTATATATAAGCATTCCCAAGTGCTTTTAAAAACATTTCCTGATGGAATTATTACTAATCCGTTTAAAGGGCATAGAAAGCTAAAGGGCTAAGTGTCACTGTTATGCTCAGAGATTACTGTATTATAATGGTTTGGCTCTTCTCTCTCTACACAGCTGAGTGGGTCTGTGCAGTTCAGCAGTCCTTAAGGCCGAGGAGGCTAACTCTCCACCAGAATTGCACCTTGCCTTACACAGTGCAGAGAACTGCTAGAAAATCACTGCCTAAGCATAAGCCACATTTCACACACTCCTTTCCTGTTTGGAGGATCATATGACTAGTTCACACAAAGGGCACGTGAATGAAAGAGATAAGGGTCACTTCCAAGTGTTTTTCTTTCTCCTTCCTTTTCACAGTAGTCAAGGGGACCCTAAAAGGCACTGGGGCCACTAGATTGAACAGAGAATATGTCTCTGAATCACCAGGTAGAAGAAAGCCATCTTCAGATCAGAAACACCCACCCTGGACTCTTAAATGAATGAGAAATAATTGTGTTAAGTCATTAAAATTCTAGAGTTTACCTTTTATAACAGGAAATTTAGTTAATATAGGGCTTACATGACCTTTTTTAAAAGGACAGATTCCACTATCTCATATCATAAAACATCATAGGTCAACTTGACCGGGCCACAGTGTACCCAGGTAACTGGACAAACATTTTTTTCTGCATGTATCTGTGAGGGTGTTTCTGGGTGAGGTTAGTATTTTAATCCGTAGACTCAGAAAAGCAGATTGCCCTCCCAATGCAGGTGTGTCTGACAGGTTGAGCTGGGGCATCAGTCTTCTCCTGCACTCACACCATTGGCTTCCTTGGATCTCAGGCCTTTGGGCTTGGATAGCAGATTGTGGGACTTCTCAGCCTCCATAACTGAATGAGCCACTTCTTTATATATATCTCTGAAGAATTCTAATACATACATGGCATGTTAAAAATGGGGGCGGGGCATTATAAGTGAAAAACTATTTTTAAGATGGTGAAACTGAGATCTGTAGAAGATTGTGGATGCAAATACCCCAGATACCTCAACACACTTGACTTAACCCACTTCTTTCCCTTGATAGACAAAAATCTCATGAAGTTACAGCAAGAAATCACTAAGTGTCTTGATTACGATAGCTTTATAGTCAGGCAGAAATCAGATAGTGTGAGTCCTCCAACTTTGTCCTTCCTGTACAATAGTGTGTTGCCTTTTCTCAGTTCTTTGCATTTCCATATAATTTTTAAGTGTGCTGATATCTTTTAAAAATGTTTCTGAACCCGGTCAGTGTAGCTTGGTGGTTGAGCATTGGCCCATGAACCAGGAGGTCAGGGTTTGATTCCCAGTCAGGGCACATGCCCAGGTTTCCGGTTCAAAACCCAGTGGGGGGTGGGGGGTGTATGTGTGCAGGAGGCAGCCCATCGTTGTTTCTCTCTCATAGATGTTTCATCTCTCTATCCCTTTCCCTTCCCTTCCTCTCTCTAAAAATCAATAAAATATATATTAAAAAAACATTTCTGAGAAGTTAATTGGAACTGCATTGATTCTATAGTTCAGTTGGGAAGAACTAGGATCTTTCCGAAATTGAATCTTTCCATCCATGAGCAAGAAATATCATGTGATTGATTTAAGTCTTCTTTGACATCTTTCATCAGTGTCTTGCAGTTTTTCACATGCAGATCAGTGATAGATTTTTTTAGACTTAGCCTTAAGTATTTCAAATTTTGGTGCGATTATGGATGGTAATTTTTTATGTTTCAAATTATAAATGTTCATTGCTGGAATATAGGAAAGAATTGACTTTTATACATGAACCTCGTATCCTGTGATCTTGCTGGACTCCCTTACTTATTCCAGGTAGATTTGTTTTTACAGATTTTTTGGGGTTTCCTACATAAAATATATCATCTATGAGTAAAGACAGTTTTATTTCTTCATTTCACTTGTGTATTTTTTCTTTTCAATTCACTGATTTTCTTCCTCCTCAACTGAACCATGTTTGGTACCTTTTCTGCAGCCCATTCCAACCCCCATATTTTTCCTTCTCAGAGTATTGACCTTCCAACTGGTTCTATCCAACCTCGTTGTCACATTTCTCTGTCTTACTTAGCTCCTCTCATTTCACCTTTTCAAATGCCCTAACTTTCCAATTTCCACTGGCAATGCTGCCAGCAACAACCAAAGTGCTCTGTTGTACTTTTCTCCTTTCCAGACACGATTACCACACTGCAATCATTCACTCATCTCTTTGACCACAGAACAGCCAATTGAAATGTAAACAGTAAAGTTCTGCGTAGGAAAAAGTTCAGACACTAATTGCACAGTCTTCCTGAAAATGCCACCGGTGGAACTGTGTGGTCAGCCCTGGCTGCTTATGCATTTCATTAGGACCAGCCGAAAGAACTGAGCATTAGCCAAAGATCCTTGAACCAGAACTTCCACTGCATATATGTCAGATTAAGATAACAACCTAAAGTTATTTCATGTTCTTGACAATGTATTCATTGTATCCCATTTCCCTGTCTTGTCACTGTTCTAATCCTTCCTTCTAATCTTCAAAACTGAGTCCTCTACCCAAACTCCCTAGTCCCTTCTAGCTGAACTACTTAAGATTTCATTGCCTGCCTCATCTTGTGCTAGTTGCACCATGGTTCTATTGGATTAAACTGTTACACAATGGGATGTTTTGTACATATGTATGCATATATGTGCATATAGACATATATGTGTGTCTGCACATTTTTAATGCTTTTTCACTTTAAAGAAAATTGCTTGAAGGCCAAAATTCCATTTCATACTTTTTGCAATATGTATACAATTAATTACATTTGATTGATTGATACCTTTTTTAAGCAAAGACCTTGAGCTAGTTTTAGCATGAACTGGAGAGGATAATATAAATTTCTAAATATGATTTAAAGATCTTTTAATCCTACTTACAATCATAGTGAATATGTATCAGTTAAATTTGTACTCAGTTGTAAAAAACAAAGGCTAAAGTAACAGTAGCTTAGAGAGGATAGAGGCTTATTTCTCTCTCCGATAAAAGAAGCCTAGAGGCAGATCGCAGGCTTGGCAGGGTTGTATCACAAGGTTGTTTGAGTTCCAGCTCTTTTTCTGACAGTTTCTCAGTCCTCAGCATGTAGCATCTACCTCAGAGTAGAGATGGCTGCTCAAACAAAATTCATATTGGCTACATCTTTCCCTGCCAGAAAGACAGAAAGCTGAAGTAGCACATGCTCTTAAGAAACTATTCCAGAAGTTTCACAGACTTCTGTTTACACTTTGGGGCCAGAATTTACTCTCACAGGCACACTTAGGTTCAAGGGTTGTTGGAAAGTATAAGGAGAGAATGGATACTAGGTCAGTTGCTCACAGGCTTCCTCTTCCCAGCATTTGCTGAAAGAAAATGGAGTTACTGTATGAGTAATGTTCCCTCTCTTTGGGATTGCCTGCTCTAGAATATTCTCTTTCAGTCATGACTGCAAACACCTCTTCTTGAACAGAAATGTGCAATGTGTCTACAATCACATCTCCCCCCAAAAAAACCCTTAATCTTTTTCTCCTGTGGAATGATTCACCATCTTACCACCTGGTTAGCAGTGTGACCCAACTAATAAAAATTTCCATAAAAAACAATCCAAGGAATGAAAAAGGAAATCACACATGAAGTGTACCTTACACACATCATCTAGCTGCAGTTGGCGTATCCCTTCATCCCCTCTTCTGCCTTCTGGTTTGGTTTCAGTCCTGCTGATCAGAACCCACGCCATGTCTTCTCATGGTTTGCTCACTAGTTAGCAAGCATAATTAGAAAAAGGCACTGACCCTTTCAAAGCTCCCTTGCAACAAATCTCAAGATATTATTTATTAGACAACAGACTGTATGTCTTTTCCCCTCTATACACTCTAGAATTTTAATTATACAAAGTGCTTGCTCTGACATTCTTGCCTTTTTTTTTCATAAAGAGCAAAATCCCACAGGTAAAACATGTTTGTTTCTCTTAATCAGCATATTATTAATCCTTTCCTGTTCATAGCCTTACAGAAGATCCCTTCTGGAGCTGCTTTGCTGCTTAACATCAAAGCTGTGGCCATCCAGGGAGCATGGGCTATTTATTCCCAGTTTCTATATTTAACATTTGGCTTTGTTTACAGTCAACTCTCACCCCCGACTCCTCCAACACTAAAATTCCCTTTCTCTCCCAGTTTTGTATCCTCTATCTATCTCTCCAGTGAGCTAGTTTCTACTTAGCTATGCATTTTATTCTTGAGTGATCTTCCAGAGTATTCCTGTCCTACCTTTTTGGTTTCTTTCTAGAGAGGAAGGAAATTTCCCTTGGAACCTGAAGGAATCTTCCAGGGACACAACTCCCACTGTTGCTCCTTTCTTTGTGGAAAGGAGCACACTCCTAGTTACCTTCCACAGGCAACTGTCAAGTGCAAGTTGAGCTCCTGGGACAAGGACATGCTTTTCACTCCAAAAGGCCATGGCTTTATTGAATGGCTCAATTAAAAGTGAACATTGGTTTTATTTTAAAGCAGGTTAAGAGTTCTGGGACAATGTTTTGCTTGTCACTGCTTTGATTAATGTAACAACATAATACAAGATTAAGGAAGTGTGTGTTTAATAGTTCAAATAACTAATGATCACTTTGGGGAAAGGAGCAATGTGGGCTGAGTAAATTAAAAAGAAGAGAGCATTAGGAAACATTATAAACTAATTCTTTATTACACCAAGGGCCCTACTCTGGTGCACATGTCTTACATTTCATTCTGATCAATGAGCAAAGAACAAGGTCAACATAACATTCTTAAAATGTCAAAGTCATAGGTATTCATTATTCAAACCTTGAAAATAAGATTTGCTTGATTGTCTACATCAAATGTAGACAATCCTGGATAAACAGGAAGGACTGAGTTGCATAGGCAGGCAAAATTAAGGAAGTGCATGGAAGAGTGACTTTTGTCAAGAGAAAAAGATTAAAATTGGGTCCCAGATTTGTAGATACATTTTGAATAGTTTTGCTGTCTTTATCTTTATAATGTCAGGCAGTGATATCCACTGTTACTTTCTTTTAAAAAGGTAACAGAAGTCTGGGACACTTTTAACTCCCTTTTAAAATTTTGATCCTGCCATATTCTAATATCAAACATGAATATCCTTGGCCTCCTGACTTTACACCAGGGCCATTCTTAACTTCACTGGACTCTTCAGAGTAGAAACCATGTCATCTTCTCTCTTCTGCTCTTTTAGATGCCTGAGGAAGACTTCACTATAAAAGTTTGACTAGAGTAGCAGGGAAGGGAAATGGCTATATTATGAAAAGAATGTAGTCTTTGTTTTGAAGAATATCTCTAGTCTCTTTTAAAATTTTTTTAAAAATATATTTTTATTGATTTCAGAGAGGAAGGGAGAGAAACATCAATGATGAGAGAGAATCATTGATGGGCTACCTTCTGCACACCCTACTGGGGATCCAGCCAGCAACCCAGGCATGATGAATTTTTAGCTTCCTTTTATATGTAGGGACATTCCACAATATTCACTAAGAATATAAAAGTTCTAAACCTGTGGTTTATCCCCTGACATGAACAATTTATAATGCCAACCCGGGTACCAATGGGTGAAAACACAAAGGAAAATAAAGAGCGAAAGGAACTCAAGTTTCAAACGGTAATCCATTTCAAATCCTTCAAATGCATGTCAAGGCATACAGAGCCCCAAAGCAAACACCCAGTCCATTCCTTTTTTCCTAACGTGTAGTGAAAATCGAAGGAAGAGTTGACCTTGACAGCTCTAAAGCTTCTTTACTTGTCAAAAACTCTAAAACTATGGAGAGTGAGTATACAGTGTACCAAGGATACTAAAAAATAAACATCAGTGTGCTGAGAGTAGTTTTCTGCTTTTAATTGCCTCCGTCTTACAAGAAAAAAGGAGAGATCATTAAGGGACAAAAATTCCTTTCAGAATACCAAATCTGCATCAACTGTGCCCACATTTACCAACCCTTACATCTCCCCTGAACTCTGCCTAATGTTCAAACTTTGCCTGCAGCAAATACCTCCTCCCTCCCTCACACATGCATTCCTATAAAAACCACACAAAAGGAAAACTGCGAGGAGTTAGAGACAATTGCCTTTTAAGGACACACCACCTGGTTTTTATGGGGCTTAACAAGATTCAGTTTAAGCTCTGGGTAGGCCTGCCTTGTGGACTTACCAAGTTGGGGTGGGGACCAAGAGAGGAGACACTGTAGAGGACATGGGAAAGGGAACCAAATGCGCAGAGAGATAGGGGGTGAAAGAGTTGATGAATGACTTCCTCGGGGTTGGCTGGAATAGAGGCACCACAATGCCAGGAGCTGAAGCTGGAAAGGAAGAGGAGGCCACAAAGGGTGCAAATGCCATCAGAAGTAGAAGAACTTGGGTGTGAAAGGGCAAAATAATAAAGGAGATAAACTACACAGAGAAAGCCAGAGCATCATGCAATGACGAAATCAAACTTCAGCTCAGATCCCATAAAGAGAGTGACTATTCCCACCCATGAGACGGGAATAAAATGTTCCCTTTGGTAGTTGTGAGCAAAGAAGAATGGTACTAAGCACAGGGTGCCCAATTGGCCTAAACTACGCGACCAAACACACCCACAAAATCCATCCCTCTGGTTGGTGAGTAAGCTCGAAGCCAGCATCTGGCAGTGCCTTCTGGAGGCAAGTCAAGCCTCTTTATGGACTGAACTCAGAGTATTTACAGATTCAAAGAAAAAGAATTTGGACCAAGAGCCCCACAACAAAACAAATATCAGCAGCAATGAATCACCCTTGCATCTAGCAGGCTGGGAAAGAAATGACATGAATCTCACAGGAGGGAATTAGCAAAACTATGGCAGAGCAAAGAGAAGTTCAGGACAGAAGAGAAAGGTGCAGTTTCTCTTGCTGTCACTGGTCAGTTTCTCAAGACATTGGACTTGGGGGTTGGCTGAAAAATTCTGTTGTATAGTAGAATGAGTTCATAGTTAGTACAAAGTCTTAGTTATGGATTACTAAAATGTTTGTAGATATCCTTCTACAGTGTATGCTTCTTCATTCTGAACAAATGCTTTTGTTGTCTGCCTAAGTCCCAGAAATAATGAATCGCTTAAGACACTGATAAATAATGAAGAGATGTGCACTGGGAGGGCTATATCTCATAGCTGCCATTAAATAACCAGAGAGAAAATTCCTGTATTAGGGATGCTTATTTCTAACTGTTACAGCATACCAAAGAGTCTAAGGAGCGTGTTAAATGGCCCATTTGGAATCATTAGTGGTTTTATAAATAACCTGAGGATGGTTCCAGTGGTAGGGAAATAACAGAGTAGAGGGAGCACAAGTCAGGGGCTCCCACAGTGACCTAGCAGAGTGGTTCTCAAAGTGTGGGTCCCAGTCCAACAGCAGCAGCAGCACCTGGGAACTTATTAGAAATGCAAATTCCTAGGTGCCATCAGAGACCTACTGAATCAGAATGTCTGCAGTGGAGCCCCAAACCTTGTGTTTGAACAAGCCCTTGGGGGGTTCTGATGCAGACTTTGGTCTGAGAACTACTGACCTGATCTTGTTTTGCAAAGTGTGATCTCGTGGACCAGGGACACCTGCCCTCCCCCGGGGCTGGTTAGAAATGCAGATCTCAGGCCCCACCCCAGACCTATTGAGTCAGAATCCATGTATTGTCCAGGGGCCAGGTGCTTGGTACATTAGAGAAGCTGGAGTAGGAGATAAATAGTAAGATTCTAAATAAGGGAGTCTCTGTGGGATGGGGAGGTAAATGCACGGCTCTGACACCGCTTATAATCCAGTTGTATCAAACTACCCCTCAGATATACCACGTGGACTGGATTTCCTGGCTTATTGGGATTTCAGGGTCCCCAGGATCAAAGGTAGCTGAATAATAAAGACATTCCTACTGTAGGGCTCCACATCGGCCTCTCTAAGTGTCCTCTTCCCCAAATGCAAACATTTTGGGGAGGGGTTATATAGGAAGTTGTTAATATAACACTTTCAATGAATTTTGGGTCTCTTAGGAAGCAGCAGGCTGGAGCTGAGGTTGCCATGGGAGCCAGAAAGACAGAGCTGGGATTTGCTGGGAACAGGTTAGATGCAGTGCAGGGTTTCTTGGCAGGGAGGCTCTGGCTCAGGGCTAAGCAGGTTGGCAGCAACAGGTCAAAAGTCATGGGAGCACTGACAGGCTGGGAGAGAGCGCTGTGGATTCCTGTAAAGAAGCAAAGTTCAGCCTGGGAGATGGAAGCCAACAGGTGGGAAACACCTGTTCTCTCGAGCTGCAAAATGTGCACTACGCGTTCCAGCCTGATTTCCCTCGCCAATAACCCGCTTTAATAATTAAGTGGAGAGGCAAAGGAAAGAAAATACAGACCAGCTGAGCTTCTTCCTTATTTTGTTTTAATTGGGAACTATTTCCAGTTCATCCTAGATCACTGGTTCATTAACCAGTAAACTAGCATGTCTTGTAACTAGTCTGTCTCGTATCTGTAAGCAAGGCTTAGAAATGTATATTCTCACTACAAGATTTACAGTGCACTTCGTTACTGAATGAAAACTCAATGCAAATGAGATGAATATGTCACTGTGTGTGACCCATTACTTCTTGACTCACCACAAAGCCAAACCTTGAAATTCTCAGGGCTCGACAGGTAACACAAAATGCTAGTTCTCTCTAGCTGGTGTCCTTGGAGATGTTCTGTCCCCCATCTTTCAGTGTACTCTCTGAAAGCCTGGGGAAGCAGCAAAATTCAGCAGCGGTTGCCTCAGTGACTTTTATCACAGGCCCTGGAGTCAGAATAGCCAGGTCTGAATCCTCACTCTGTAACCTACAGCTTTGGGACCAAGTGCAAGTTATTGAACTTCGCCGCACTGCAGTTTTTACCTACATAAAATAAAGACAACAGCAGTTCCTACTTTATGAAGTTATCATGAATATTAAATGAGCTCATGTATGCAAAGTGCTTAGTGTACTAACGAGCACGTAGCAGGTCATCAATAAATGTCAACTATCATTGCCGAGGTGTCATTTGAGAGCTGCAAACTACCGCATGAAATGTTAACATGTATATCAATAAATGAGAATGTCAGGTATGGATGAGTGCTGAGATGAAGGGGTAAAGGAAGTGACTTTGGTGAGGAGAGTTCAGCAGTTCAGGACCAGGATGGGAAGGCCTCTTTGAGCAGGTTACATACATAAGAAGAAGCAGTATCGTTGCCATGCTGATCTGCGAGTAAGAAGTCAAAAGCAAAAGGCAGCAAATATGACACTTTAGGGACTACAGGAAGACAGAATTTCAAGGAAGAAGCAGCCCATCAGCCATGTGAAGTGATGTTAAGGGGCCAAGTGCAATGAAAACTGCTGACGGGATGTTGGACATTGGTCTCTGTGGTAAGAACTTTTTCAGCAGTGTGTTGAGGTGAGAATGGAGAGGGGGCAGGCAGGGGCTCTAAGTGAAGACCATTCTCTAAAAGAGTTTTGCCATGATGGGGAGCAACACAATCTGGGAATGTGTAGTTGATCATGATTTATTGTTAGTAAAAGGAAGTAACATGAGTAAAGGCGAGAAGGGAAGCACCCAGAGATATGTGCCAGGGCAGGGATCACGGTGGGACGGGGCAAGGAGGGAGGTCCAAGCATAACGGGAGAGGCAGCAGGGGATGTGTGTGAACAGCCAGACTGCTTCCCTGAGTCCTGCCAGATGCTGCAAGGTGAAGAGCTTGAAAGAAAGTGAGCAGCTATTAGATGACATCGCTCAACATGAAAACAGCGACCTTCCTGTTTCCAGGACTCACTGTTGTGAATGGGAAAGGCACCTTAGACACACATGAGATCATAGAAACTTCCGGCATGAAGAACAATGATGTTTGGGGGCTTGGCATATGCTGACAATTCATTTTTAAAGACAAGATACTCTTCTGCATGTCAAAACTAGAGGTTAATAATATATTAAAATCTGTGAAAATGCAGGATGGAGATCTATATTTAGTATATAATCCTTAAAACTTAATTCTTATCCTGGAAAACATGGACTTGGAAATCCAAAGGGCACAGAACAACCTGGCAGGAACTTTAAAGTCTTCAGCAGAAATGGTTCCCATGTCATCTTAACTATTTGTCAGAGTGCCAGTTTGTGGCTGAGCCTTGGAAAGGGAAGGGACCTTGACAAGAATCCCTAAGGCAGTTCCAAAGAGGGTCTTTAACTAGAACTATCAATTAAGTAGACACAGAGGCAGGGAGAGACAATATGTAAGAAGTTCAGCAGGAGGGGCCATACTGGGTATAGAACAGTCAGCATTGACTGAGCATGTGCTATGTGCACCAGACCCCACGCAGAGCCCCTTTAAAGTATTAACAATGTAATGCTCATAGCTTTCTCACCCCCATTTTACAGACAAAGAAACAGAAGCTAGGAGATGCTAAGTAACTTGCCCAGAGTCACTCATGCACTTATTACTGAGAAGCCATGACAAAGCTTCAGTGATATGAGAGCCAAACAAGTAAATCACCAAAACAGGATAGAGAATTTGTGAAGCTGGATGAACGCAGTGTGGGTATGGAGAGAGAACAAGCAGAGAGGAGGTCAAGGTGCAGGTGGGCTGAAAGCCAGGCCCAGAATTAATTCTGTAACACAGCCAATCTGCCGATGGTGTACTCTTAATGGAAGGTTGGCAGGCATCACTGGGCTGAGGTGGAGATCTGGGAGCAAATGAGATCGTCCTGCTGGAAGGGGGAGGATGAATTACCTCTCAGTGCACTGACTCAATAATTGCATTGCCTCCCATCCCAGACGAACGCTCTCTCCTACTTGCTCCAGCTCAGTGATAAATAAAACTGAGGAGCAGTCCACAAAAGAAGCAGTGACAGCTTATCACTGCGATCAAGACCATCTCTTTTATCTCATACTCCGCTGGTAAGAGTGTGAAGTGACACAGACACTTTGGGAAACTGTTTTGGAGTTTCTAATAAAGTTACATAGATACCCACCCTATGATTCAAATCTAATCCTAGCTAATTACCCAAGACAAATAAAAACATATGTCCACAAAAAAGACCTGCTCGATATTGTTCATAGCAACTTTAGTCATAATAGCTCCAAACTAAAAATAACCCAAACATCCATTCATTGGAGAATTAACAAATAAATTATAGTAAACTCACACAAAAGAATACTTCACAACATGGAGCAACATGGATGAATCTCAAAAACATTAATAATAAACACACAATAATATGCCGTGTAATTTCACTTAGTGAAGGGCAAGAATAGGTAAAACTAAGCTGGGTGCTAGGATACCAGCCATCTGCAGAGGTCGGAGGGGAGAGGTATCACCCAGAAGGGGGAAAAAGAGAACCGTCTAAGACCCTAATATTTTTAATTGATTTTGAGAGAGAGAGAAAAGAGCAAAAGAAACATCATTTTGTTGTTCCACTTATGTATGCATTCATTGGTTGATTCCCGCATTCATTCTGACCAGGGATCAAACCCACAACCCTAGCGTATCAGGATGATGCTCCAACCAACTGAGCAACCAGGCCAGGGTCTAGGACCATAATATTCTATCTTGATCTACACTATGGTTACATAGCTATATAGATCTGTCAAAATTCATTCAGTGATATATTTGAGGTCTGTACATTTTACTGTGTATAAATTACATCTCAAAAAAGAGCCACTAATGTTTAAAATAAAACTTTAAAAAATAATATTTGTCCTGATCTCGGGGTAAAGTAAGTCTCTTGATTGATGACTTTTACGTTTATCACTTTGTCACAGCTCTGCTAATTAGGCTCTTGAACTTCAGCACACACCACAAAATGTAAAGATATTCAGCAAAACAGAGAACTCAGCCCAGCCAGTGTGGCGTGGTGGTTGAGTGTCCACCTATAAACCAGGAGGTCACAGCTCACTTCTTGGTCAGGGCCCATGCCTGGGTTGCGGGCTCAATCCCCAGTAGGGGGCATGCAGGAGGCAGCTGATCAATGGTTCTCTTCTCACCACTGATGTTTTTATCTCTCCCACTCCTTCCTCTCTCTGAAATCAATTTAAAAAAGAGAGAGACAGAGAACTCACAGCAGAGCTGCGCTTTTTAGTACTCAACAGTTATCCTAGCACTGCACCACTTTACTGCTTTCTCCCTGAAAGATCTTGACAATAAAAAGGCATATGTCATTAACCTTAACAAAATCATTATGATGCTGGCTCCATGGGCAGGATGTCCTCCCACAGAGAAACAGGACAGTGCTTGAGCTTCCTATGATGGGCTGAGCTCCATGAATAATTAACATGTCTCTCATTGTTAAAATTCTGCCTTTTACATCTTTTGAGTCCTGTAAATGTATCTTCTACTATTAAAATTTAATAAATTTAGATATTTGAAGATAGAAACCAACAGCCCCTGTTATTTCTTAGAATTGTGACTCACTCCAGAAGGATGGCCCCATCACTGACACGGGTGTCCCTAGATCTTGGGCACTAGGAGCTTGGTCACAGGTGCCTTATCAGGCATTGGCTCCGCTATTTCACTGCTCACCTTCTGCCCAACTCCTAGAAATGGCCACAATGTGCTGAAACTGGCAGGTCTACACCTTAGGAACGGTTTTGTGATTTGCGGTGTCAGAAACTCACTCTTATTCTTAATTACTCTTTTTCATCTTGCTGACAGAAAAAAAACAAAAAACTTGAAGAGGAAATACTAAATCTTAAGCATAGTTTACTGACTAAGAAAATAAGCCTCTTTGGAAAAGAAATTACATATCTGCATTAACTTCCCTCTTAAGGATAATATGGAATACTTCAGGCATTAGGTATAATTTTCCAAAAAAATTTAATTACTCAAACTAATATTGAAACTCAAGTATCCTTTAGTTTTAGCAAGTGTCATAAAATTATAGTTATTAGCTTTTAAAAGTCTCAAATGCATCTTCCAAATGATACTTTAAGTTTTATTTCATGACATTGGAGATTCCAACAGATTCCATGTTTCAAAAACAATTCCACAGATAAGTTGGAATTTCCAAAACTCAGCATGGATGCTCTCAAAGGCTAAGAAAGGAATATTTTCAAGACTAAGCCATCACCTAACAGGAAAAAGGTACTCTAATGATAACAAAATGAAAACCCACACTTTAATATAAGTTTAAGTTGCTATCTTATTCAGCATTATCCAAATAAAATTTCCCATCGTGGTTACAATAGATGAAATTGCCAACTTGGGAGGCAGAAACCTGGGTTCAAATACCAATTCTGTCATTTACCAGCTGGGTGACCTTAGTCAAATAACTTAATTTTCTTGTACTTTACTTTCTTTTTTTATAAAATCCTATATAATAAAAGTCTAATATGCAAATAGACCGAACAACAGAACAACCAGTCACTATGATGCGCACTGACCATCAGTGAGCAGATGCTCAATGCAAGAGCTGGCCCTGGTGGTCAGTGTGCTCCCACAGGGGGAGTGCCACTCAGCCAGAAGCCCTGAGCAGGGCTCACGGGCAGTGGTGGGACCCTCTCCCACCTCCACAGAAGCACTAAGGATGTCCGACTGATGGCTTACGCCCACTCCCCTAAGCCATCAGTTGGATATCCCTCGAGGGCTCCCATACTGCAAGAGGGCGCAGGCTGGGCTGAGGGGACCCCCTGCCCCCAGTGCATGAATTTCATGCACTGGGCCTCTAATTGGATAATAATAATAATGATTATTTCATAGGTTTCTACTTTATATTAAATCATTTAATGCATATAAAACCCATAAAGCAGTGCTTAGCCTGTAAGCCATGCTTAAATTGTTCTTAGCCATTGTTATTTATTATTATTTTTATTCTGGTTCCTTCTGTGAGAATTACAAAGAACATCATTTAAATATAATGCCTCTATTACTATGGAAACTTAGACAGATAGAAATTATCCCAAAATTTATAGATACATATTTTTCTAAATAAAGAAATAAGAAACCAGTAGAAGTTAAGGACCATGTTTGGTTTGAATGTTCAAATAAGAAAGGTTATAACCACAGTTATCATCATAGTGTCGCAGACCGACCTTATTAGTGAAAGAAAAAGAGAAACACCTATATGTAATCAACATATGCTTCAATAGATGTATATGTAATCAAGATAAAATAAAACCTTCAAGTTATGAGGGAACTTAAAAGTATTTTATCCCAACCCAAGACAGGCAACCATTCTAAGCATCCCAGGACTGGCATCACCTAGGAGCTTTATTAAAAATTCAGACTCTCACAGCCCACCTCAGACCTAATGAATCAGAATCTACATTGCATGTTGGAGACAGGCTGGCCCATACTATTTTTTTTTAATATATTTTATTGATTTTTTTTTTTTTTTTACAGAGAGGAAGGGAAAGGGATAGAGAGTTAGAAACATCAATGAGAGAGAAACATCGATCAGCTGCCTCCTGCACACCTCCCACTGGGGATGTGCCTGCAACCAAGGTACATGCCCTTGACCGGAATCGAACCTGGGACCTCTCAGTCCGCAGGCCGACGCTCTATCCACTGAGCCAAACCGGTCAGGGCGGCCCATACTATTTTGAATTACTTATACTACGCAGGCTCACTACTCATGAGACCACTATTCCATTGTTAGAAATTCTCAATTTTTAGCATCTCTTCATTATATGGAGTTCAAATTTGCCTCCTAAGTACGTAAGAAAAATATACACACCATGATCCCATTTTTTTAAAAAATATGCATGATATAAAATGTGTATATATTTATTTATACATAGGTTTTGGTTTTCATAGAAATACTTCTGGAAGAATAACACACAATTGTTGACACGAGTAAAGAATTTTTAAATGTTTGATGAAGTAAAGTGATCCAATTTTTACCATACACAAATCTCCAATGTTGTTTGAATTCCTTACTGTGACTACTTTTTATTTACCCTTTAGTGTTAGTGCTGTCAGCTGGAAAATTCAGGATGAATTTTATTAATTTTTCCTTAGAGAGCTGAAAGCAGCTTCCTGCCTCTCCTTAGACTTCTCTTCTCCAGGCTAAAGGCTGCACATGTTCACATTGGCTCCTGCTGTTCTACCACCCTTCCCTCATCCTCTGATTCCTCCATGCTGTCAACAGGTCTCTTAGAAGTGGTATCAGAGCCCAGTGCTCTCTAACCGGCACTATTACAAGCAATCAGTTGCTCTCCAGAATGCTTTCTTCTTGACTAATGACAAGACATCTTCATTTTAAAATGCCATTTAAAAAGTCATTGAAGAAAGTTGTCCTTAAGTTATGTAAATTATAATAAAGCTTTTTTTCTGCATTGATTCAAATTACTGGAGATGCAAAGACATTAATGTCTTGTAATGACATTAATTGCACAGAACTAAATATTCATTTCTGAAGCAAAAGAGGATGACTATCAAGTGTAGGGTGCACACAATGTGTATTCTACCACAACATGCTACCTGAGAAACAAAAGTGCTATTGTCAAGAATATGTGTCCTGAGTAATGTACCTGGTAAACAGGACTCTAGTAAAGTAGGGGTGGGGCAGCATCTCTAAAGTAATGGTGCTCCCCCAGCCAGTGGTTGAGCGTCAACCTCTGAACCAGGAGATCATTGTTCGATTCTCAGTCAGGGCACTTGCCCTGGTTGAGGGCTTGATCCCCAGTGTGGGGTGTGCAGCAAGCAGTCGATCAATGATTCTCTCTCATCATTGATGTTTCTACCTCTCTCTCCCTCTCCCTTCCTCTCTGAAATCAATAAAAATATATTTAAAAAATGAACTAACAGTGCTCATATCCATGGTTCCAAATACTTAGAAGATGAGGGAGTGCCCCTACCTAGCTAAAGAGAGAGGCAATGTTATAAGCACTGTCTCTGGAATCTGACTTGGTCAAGTCGTGGCTTTGCCACTGAGGGGTTGCTTGTGACATTAAATAAGAAATTTAGTCTCTCAGAGCCCCCATTTTCACATCTGTCGATATCCATAGTTATTCTACTATAAGGTAGTGATCAAGTTTAAATGAAATGATACATGGAAAGTACTTAAAACAATGTTCAATAAATTTTGACCACTGATATTTTGCCATAAGAGATAGCTAAGACACGATCTCTACATTTACAAAATGTTCTGGCTAATATACATCTCACTTAAGTTCTCTCAATTTTGGGGTCTATTTAGGTTTTTTTTTATGTTAGCTTATTTACGAAGAACAAATAAACTCTCACTGACGTCAGCAGATTTGCTCAATTCTATAGTAGAAACTGGGAGAGAAGGCATCTGGGAAAGCAAGTGTCAATGAATCAGCATAAATCCATCCCCACTGCTGGAAAGTAGCCAGAGCGCAAGCCCCACTGACAGCAAGTCACCAGAATGATGTTCATTTAAATACCAAGGGCAGCATGGAGCAACATGAAAGACGGAAGCAAGGTCAAATGCTTTGTGTGTTCTGCCAGGTCAAGGGCCAGAAACTCTATGACCAAGAATAGAAATACAGCTCCCATCCTGGCCATCCGGTTCTTGGTTTCCAATCATCTTGTTTTATAGATGAGGAGATAAAGACCCAGCAAGGTTAGTGGTTAAATAGGAGACAGAAGTCTCAAAGACATGTTTGTTCATGTCTTATCTGTGCTGCTTTCATATGTGTGTTAGTTTATATCACTAATTCTACAGAGTGGTGTGCTACTAAGCCACGTAAGGCGAACGCAAAAATCTACAGAGTATTGTTTTGGAAGCCGTCAATTTTTACCACACACAAACACCTCTTCAACTTTATATGATAAATCCCCCAAACTAAGTATGTGTCCCACCTTCTGTGAGCATTTGGGCTTTTTCGTTAATTAGAAAAAGAAAACAAAAAAAAATGATCACTTTACTCCATCAACAAGCTCTTTGTTGAGGATCAAAATATTCTAAATTCCCTCTTTCAGTTGGGTGCATAATAACTGAAGATGAAATGGTCTGATGGAAGCGGACACTACACCTCAGTAACTTCTAGTAACTTCTGTCAAAATGATGGGCATAGACAACCACTCCCATCACTGCAGCACTGACATGCCCCAACAACAAAACCCAGCGAAAGGCAGCAGCCTGCCAAGGGAAGAGGCTTCCCTTCAGAAGATTTGTGTGTGTGTTTGTGTTCTTTTAAATCTCAAAATGTCAGCTTTGGGTAACACACATCTACTGATTTTAACATGGAAAAAAAATCACATGGACTTAGTCTCATTATTTCTAATGCTGCCTTCAAATATCACAGTGGGCATAATATTCCAAAAGCAAGTGTCTGTCTTCAGAACATTCTTCTCTGACAGAACCCTAGGAATGGGTTCTCGGACCACCTCCAAACATCAGTTATGCGAGATTCACTATCATCTTCAGGTCAAGCAAAATCCCACTGGGTGATTTTGAGCTTTGTTTACTTGTTTTATTGACTGAGTTGGCAGTATAAATATCTTCAGATATGTATGTACAGTGAATCTGTGTATTATCTGTGCATGGGTAGGGATATAATTTCTGTTAGTTAACTGTTTTGACCTACAAAATGTCTATTTTATAGGGTTCAACCTCATATACTTCAGAAGTACCTAATGTATATTAAATATGCAATGTACTCTCAAAACTCTATGCCTGAGAGTGTATGACATCATACTTCCTACTTCTCTCCTTCATACTTTATTCTATTTTACATCCATCTTTTGTGACAGAGCAAAGGAACCAAGATGCTGTTGTCATAGATCCAAATATTATTCCTCAACTCAACCATTAACAAAATGCCCAGACATGATCTTTCAGAATCACAATACATGCCAACAAGTTTGTCCTTAAAATAGACTTGGGAAACACTCTGCTGACTGTGCAGGAAACTGTGAATGCTATAAAGAAGATAGAAATCCTAAAACAGTCTCTCCTACAGAAACAAGAAAGCTCCATAGAGTGACATATATTCACGAGAATTACAGAACTGGTTGCTGGATACGAGGTATGAACGCAATTGGGCCAGTGAAATGTAACCGACCCCGTAAGCTAGAGCAACATTTGACAGCCTTCTAAGGAATACTCTATTAATGTGGCATGGCTCTCCTATGGTTATAAAATGCAGTTTATTGAGCATTTACATACAGAACTTGGAAGAACTGTGTCCTTGTTACAATAGTTAAGCATTTAGGCTCTGGAACCAGATGGCCTGGATTCAAATCTTAGCTTTATAGTTACAGCTGTGAGACGTGGTGCAGGTTACTTAATCTTTCTGTGCTTCAGCTCCCCAGCTAAAAAAGAAAATGAGAGTAATATCTGTCCCCTTTGGTTGTTTTAATAATTAATACAATATAAAGACCTAAGTTCAGGGCCCAGCTCATGATAATGAATAAATAATAGCTATTATTATTGATTCAATATCATCATTTCCATTCATTCTAAGGTCCCATAGTTGTACCCTACATTTTTATAGCAGGAGAAGGGTAGGGAGAGGGGGCATCTTTAACTAAATATTTTTTGCCCAAGAAAAGAATTATTCCTTAACACCTGCTTGTTACCTACCTGTTTTTTGATCTTCAAATGCAAAATGTCAGCCTTTACTAACGAGAGGGAAAACTGAAATATAGCTCCTTTACAAAGAGTTAAGTAATACTTATTTTAATGCACATTTCTGCTGTGTAGGAGATTTCCCAAAATGCATAAGGCAGGGTCTTCATGAAATTGTGCTGTCGTGAGCATAGCTGAGTATCACATAGGTGGACTCTGAAGCAAACTCGATATGGGAGCTACAGCCCAAATCAAATGATTTTAATAAGGGAATAATGCTTAACAGCCTCGTTGTCAATCTGGCTTTGGGCTCCACTAGCAGAAGAAGATGCACTGCCATTGGTGGCATTATCATTGCACACGTGACAACATATGGAAGCATTTTGAAAAGAAACTGGTCACTGACATTTCTGGCAGCTGAAAGGAAATGGCCCAGTTCTCTGCACACAAGGGTAAAAATGAAACAATGGCTGCAAGTGTGGTGAATAAAAATGCGTCTTCATATTAGGCTGATAAGACAAAAAAAGAACAAAACAAAACACTGCCTATGCTCAAAGATCTGGCAGCTCATGCTGAGAGACTTTCAACCATTTCTAAACACATCCAGGAGAAAAGCAAGTAGGCAGTTTCCAAGTCTTCTCTGGAAGAGGCTGGCATTAATATGGACACATGCAAAACTGTTTCACCAAACTCCTTTTATAAAATACTGGATATGAATACCGGAGTACAGAATTAAATATTGTTATTTAAGATCTCCCCAAGCTAACCGATTGAGGAATAGCAATAAGTTAGAATCATCAATTGAATCTTGTATTCCTGGTTTGACACCAGATTGTGAAAATATTGGGGCTGCTCAAGGTTGAAAGTTTTTCCTTGATTTTGCACCCAGTGGTTAGTCAGTTGACTGGATGTCCATGATTAGATGGCCATAATATAAAATTTAATTTATGGTTCATTTTTCTTTCCGAGCAACCTGCCTCTACACATACACACACACACACCCCACCCAACACACACACACACACCTGAGAGTCTTCTAGGAACACTGGAGCAGCAAGACATTTCTAAGATATTTTGCCCTCGCCTGTTTGGCTCAGTGGATAGAGCGTTGGCCTGCGGACTGAAGGGTCCCAGGTTCTATTCCAGCCAAGGGCACATATCTGGGTTGCGGGCTCGATCCCCAGTAGGGGGCGTGCAGGAGGCAGCCAATCAATGATTCTTTCTCATCATTGATGTTTCTCTCTCTCTCTCCCTCTCCCTTCCTCTCTGAAATCAATAAAGAAATGTATTTTTTAAAAAAATAAGGTATTTTATTTGGGGGCATCTATCACAGAGCATATCAAAATAGCACTAACTTTAATATGCCCAGAGTAGCATAAAGAGAAGTAATAAGTTATTGTTTCATATGCATATATACTTATTTAATTCATAAAATTATATTTCTCTGGCATAACAATGCATAAAATAAATATTTATAAGTCCTCCAAGAATCAAGTAATAACAAATAGAATATCCCAGAAGAAATGACGCAGAATTAAAATTACAATGGAGTGGTTGGGACCACCACTGGGGAATGCACCAAAACCCCACTAGTCATATGCTTAAAAATGAAGATGAGAAAAGTCAACGCAATGGCAAAGGAAGCTGGCTACATACATCAGCAACTCTTGCCTCTGCCTCTTCTTTCCATTTTGAACACTCTGCAGAGCAGCAGAATTCAAATTTAAGCTGTGACAAAGGAATTTAGCAAGAGAAATAAGAGAAAAAAAGATTTGGTGAACAATATAAGCAAAATTACCCCTAGTCATGTTTTCATAGATATGTTCATGCGCATACATATTCCATCCATAACAGCATCAGAAGAATGCCTGTGGGCTGAATTGAACCACAAGTTATCAAGAGAACTGAGCATAAAGTAAAATTAGGAAGACCCTGAACTGATCTGTAATAAGCAGGTCCTCTATGGCAGAGACTGCTAACTGTCCATGCTACCTTTCTTCCTTCTAATAACAGCAACCTCTGAGTTAGAGACTACATTTCCCATCTTCCCTTGCAGCTAAGCTCAGTCAACTGACTCAGTTCTGGCCAATAGAACTTAAGCATTAATGATGTATTAGCATTCCACATCATGTCTTTAAAAGGAAACTGCTGCCCCCCACTTTCCTCTTCCCTCCCACAGCTAGAATGAGATCCAGGTTGTGACCTACGATCAACCATATAAATACCCTAGCATAGAGTGGAAACCAGGATACCCAAACAACAATGTGGAGTAGGGCCACCTGAAGCTGCCCACTGGTTCAGGAATAGAGCGAAAAAGGAATAAATCTTCCATCTTGTTTAGATCTTTTGTTTAGGCCCGGGGAAAGTAGCCATGCCAACATTCTGGCAAATGTCAGCTTTTGTTTCAGTGTTGTATTTCTATCTTGATAGCCAGGTATATTTTTTTAAAACCTTTGGAAGGCCATGAAAGTAAAATAACAAATAATATACAACCTGACTCTGATTTTCTTTTCTTTTTTTAATTTTTTTATAGGAAAAGATGGTGAGGGTTACTTGGACAGAGGAAGCAGTAAGGACAGAAGAAACAATTAGTAATAGGTACTTTGTGGTTACAAAATTTCATGTGTTAATAGTTGAACTAAGTCACCAGCAAAACTTTGAATAAGTAGATAGCCTACACCAAGAACAATTTTCTAAGTCAGAAAGAAATGTATGTTTTAAAACCGGTTAAATCATAGGCCAAGGGAAATCATAACCTATCATTCCTAGAAAGCTTTAAAACAACTGAAAATGGCCTACTCTGGCTTTCAGCATCATTCTGCTAGGCTTAGGCTCAGAGCATGGGTGAACCCTTAAAAGCTAGATAAATGAGCAGCAATACAAAACTAAAACCCCATAATTTTCTTTGTATTAAAATCTATTCTGTAGAGGTCAATCCATCACTCTATATTTTCCCGGAGAATTATTACTTAATATCAAGAGTTGGAAAAAAAAACAGGTTAGAAACTTCTATGAAGTTAGAGAGACTCATGTAAACACATCAGTAGATATTTATACTTCTTCCAAGTAGGAACACTTAACAGAGAGCAAAATGTTTACTTAGGCAACCCTAAAGGATAAATCTCTTTTAAAAGAATAAACTTTTAATTACTCTTAATTAAATTAGAAAGGTGGGTAGGTAGAAGTACTTGTAACTTCATACAGATTTTCAAAATATTCTAAAATATCTTGGTTCCTGGAAACAACAGCTTTTCAATGGGCTGTGCTCTTTCCAATTCAGGTCAAGGGTACTGTCTTCTGTGGAGCTTTCAAGTCCCCCAGGGAGAGCCCAGCCTTTCATCTTCTGTGCTCTCTAGCACTTCCTGAACATCCTGCTACACCACTTATCCCATAATACTGTGTTTGCCCACCCTGCTCCCAACTTACTAGGAATTCCTGAGAACAGCCATAGATGGAGCCTCACATATGTTCAAAAGCATGGACTCTTAAAGACAGGCAGGGTTTGAATCCTAGCTGTATTCATCGCAGCAGCCTAGCACAGTGTTATACTTACAGCAAGTGAATATATATATCAGTTGAATTCAATGCAAAAAGCAATAATACATATTTTTTCTTGATTTAGAAGTTGTCATCTTATTTTTGAATCTATAGTTCTCTCTGTTAACCCTTCCTACAGATAAATTTAAAGGCACAACTGAATAGCAAAAGTATTATAATTTTGATATACTAAGTTAGCCTCTATTTTTTTTTTCCAGCAATGACTGAGCATGGTTATTAGGCTAGATACAGCGGGCTTACAAACATGGAGAAGGCTCTGAAATGATGAAAAGGATCATTATTTAGGGTACTGGTTTAAGACAAAAAAGTGTGCACATTGTTTGGTGGTACTTCCATCAAGGACTGGAGTGTACACCCCTCCTTGAATATTGGCTGCGTAAGTGACTTGCTTCTAACCGCTGCCTGGTTCTATCTCGAGACATGCCTCTTTGGAGCCTTGAGCCACCAAGTGAGAAGCTTAGCTTTCCTGAACCCACCTTACTGTGGAGACCACATGGAGAGAGTAGACAGAGGCAGAGACCAAAGCCAAGGAGCCCCAGTTGTTCCAGACTCCAACTGTTTTGTCTCCCCAGCCAGACAACAGGTGTGTGAGTGGGAAAGGAAGCCCTTGAGATAACTGTAGCCCCAGGGACCCTCTGAGTGTGGACTCATGACAGCCTCCAAGTGGTCAACTGAGCTGGACCAAGTGGACCCTCAGAATCATAACAGATAGTAATAACAATTGCTGCTACTTTATATCACTAAGATCGGGGTAGCATGTTACCCAGCAATTGAGAACTGGAACACTATGTACTTTGTAAATACATTTTATCTACAGACCTAATATTTGAAGTACCCAAGGCTCTATTTTAGAAAGTTTATTAAAAAACCTCAGAAATAAAAGAATGGCTAACTTCTGCAATTGTGTGTGTAATAAAATCCATTCCGGCATCAAATCTCTCTCGGGGCTGTGTTTGCAAAGCAATCAGTGAACTGGTTTGAATGAAACCCTTCCACTCTGTGGGATGGGGATCTGAGTGCAGCAGGCCGCGTTTCTGAAGAGCTCTGCCTCTATAATGAACACGAGCAGCTCCTTTCCATTCCAACACAATGTGAAGTATATTTTCTCTGTCAGGTCTGCCAAACCTTGACATGCAGTACAGCCCCAAACAATTCAACGCATGTCTGGCCAGTGACATCTACTTCCTTTCCTCTGACAGCCTAAGTAAGCTCCCACTCAAGCCAGTAAAGGATGATTCTAAGGAAACTTTTCCAGATTTATGCCTCTGACTGTCATTTTTAATTCAAAACTTTGGATGTACACTTTTGGGTTCTTCTATTTTCTGAGAAATGGTTTGTGTTGATTTGGATCAGTGTTTTTCTACTTTATGTACGATGTTCTAAGGCTCTTAAAAAAGCTAACTTAAGAAATTCTTGCTGAATATCTCCTATCTTTTTATCCTTTATTTTTCAATCCTCATCCAAGGATATTGTTTCATAAATTTGAGACAGAGAGGAAGGGATGGAAGGAGGGAGGGAGGGAGGGGGGGGGGGGAGGGAGAGAGGGAGGGAGGGAGAGAGGGAGCGAGAGAGAGAGAGAGAACATGAGAAACACCGATGTTGAGAGAGAAACATCAATTGGTTGCCTCCCTTACGTACCCTGACCAGGAATCAAACCCTTAACCTGTTATGTAATCTGACTGAAATAGAACCCATGACCCTTCAGTGCAGGGAACTACACTCCAAGGAACTGAGACGACTTTCCAACTGAGACTATGCTACAACCAACTGAGCCACACCTGCCAGGACTTATTCCATTTTTATAAACATATTTTCTCTTGGAATTTAATGAGGTGTTATTGTTTTTTTCTGAAGGACACCATCCAAAGAGTTATTAAGATTCCACTGTTATATCTATCTACTTCCTTATTTTACACATTATCCCTTAGCTAATGGTGATATTCCTTACACATTATTCCAAAAAACCATACTTTGTGGGATAGGGCTATGTGACCTTGGAATGCAGAGAAAAGGAGAAATGGAGAAGGGTTGACATACAAAAGCACAGAAAAAAAATAAGAAAATAATTAGGATGACTTCAGTAATCTAATTTTTGGGATATATGGTAGATGTCTTTAATAGGGTACTCCCCAAAACAGATCCTGAGATCAGGGCTAGAGTGCAAAGAGTTATCTAGGAAAAGTGACCCCAGATAAAAGAAACTAAAAATTGTATAGTAATAAACAGATAACTGTTGCTGGCAATGGGGCTCGACCCTGCTGGGGGGCGGAGAGGGGTGGAGATATTTCAGATCTGTCCCAACTGCAAGCTGAGGGACATTGGGTATTTTTCTCCTAAATCCTATCTCTAATCAGTGGCATGCTGTGTCCAGGGGCTTTAATTCCCTGACACTTCTAGCCTGCCCAGCACACAGCAGAGAATATTCCATAGGCCAACGAGATCCCATAGGCAGAATGTCACAGGTGCTTGCAACAAGAAGCTAGGAGCAGACACTAGATGCCAAGTGAGCATGGAGGGGCCTGCATGATGGCTATAGTGGCCGAGGTCCTCCCACACCCCACACATGGGGTAGATCAGATAGTGGTCTTCAACTGGGGACATTTACTTATTTGGCAACATCTTGGTGACTTGGTAACACCAAGTTTTAGACCATGTGCTATATTATCAAAGCCAGTCTAACTTTGATGCTGGTCCCATACCAATGGACTTTTTTTACATGGGATTTTTGAGAACTACAGAGTACTGATCAAATATTTAAAGGAACTTTTGCCCTCTTTGGCTTGTTATCAGAAGCCTACTGTTCCCATCCCAGGACCCCCTATCACTTCTCCAGTTTCTTCAAAGTGTCTCCTAACCTCCATGGCAGCAAGAATGTTTATTTACAAAGTCAGTTTTCATAACATGCACCAAACACATAGGCAGAAAAACATGGGAGTTTATATGAAGAAACAGGGGGCTGAAAAACAAATGTATGAAAGACTTGGAGAACCGCAATAAGGGGTTTGAAGAATAGTAATTAGGAGCAGGCAAAGGGCTTCCTGGTTTAAAACCTATTTTGAATCAGAATTTTTCTCACATGTATTTACATTTCACTATAAAAGGGATCAAGGCCATCCCCGTACCAGTAAAAAACACCAAGGAGAATACTATTGCAAGTTTCTAGTATTGTGTACCATCTTCTTTTGAGCATTACAAAATTAGCTCACTATCTAGATAATTTATTTCAATTAGGTGTGCAGAGTGATGGGTGCATGAGCCAAGGCTAAAGAATAATAGAAAAATACTGCAACCCCTTATGCTTGCTTTCTTTTCTTTTCTTTTCTCTTCTTTTCTTACCTTTCCTTCCCTTTTCTTTTATTTTTCTCTTCCTTCCTTTTCTCCCTACTGCATTACTTATTTCTTTAAAATGGTGGTTACCAGAGGAATATTATCAAAGGGTACACATGGTCAGTTATAAGACGAATAAATTCTAGAAATGTAGTGTACAACATGGAGACTAGATTCAATAATAATCCTATATAATAAAAGGCTAATATGCAAATCGACTGAACTGCGAAACGACCAGTCACTAGGACATGCACTGACCACCAGGGGGAAGACGCTCAATGCAGGAACTGCCCCCTGGTGGTCAGTGCACTCCCACAGGGGGAGCACTGTTCAGCCAGAAGCCCTGAGCTGGGCTCATGGCTGGCGAGTGCAGCGGCAGTGGCAGGAGCCTCTCCCGCCTCCATGGCAGCAGCAGCACTAAGGATGTCCAACTGATGGCATAAGCCATCAGTTAGACATCCCCCAAGGACTCCCAGACTGGTAGAGGGCACAGGCTGGGCTGAGTGATTCCTCCCCGCCCCCACCCGAGTGCACGAATTTCGTGCACCGGGCCTCTAGTGTATGTATACCTGAAATCTGTAGATTTCAAATGCTTTCACCATTACCAAAGGTAACTATGTAAGGTGATGAATTTGTTAATTAGCTTGATTGTGGTAACCACTTCATAGTATATGTACATCAAAACATGTGTACACTGTAAATACTAGTATATTCAATATTTGTCAGTCATATCTCAATAAAGCTGGAAAAAAAACTATTTTTCATTAAAACTATTTTTTATTCCTTGATAATTTGTTGAATGGATGGCAAAGGAAAGTTATGCACTGAGTGGGTGTCAGGACAAAGCCAGAGTAGGATAAAAAATGGCCATGGAATGATATGCAAGTCAGGCTTCATTTTCCATAAGAGTTGGCTTAATGGAAGGCAGCCAGAGCACTACAAATGACCACATATGGAAGTCCTACTGAAGCAGCTGCTGGGGAACAATGGCTTAGGTCTGCGATTTCCAACCAGTGTGCCACAAGAATTTTTAAAACATGCAATACCTGACTATTTAGTCAGGGGCACTCACCTCTTTTCTCTTAGATTGTCAAATAAAAAGATGATAATAGCCAACACAACAATAGCTGTCTGGTATGAATGAATCAAAATATTTTATACCAATTCTTTGGTCAGATCAGCAAAAAAAATATGTTTTTTTGAAGGCCATATAAATGCTATAAAAGTTCACAAAATGTTTTGTGTTTTGTTTTGTTTTTATGAAAAACCTAGTATGAACACTAGGCTGTGTTGCAGAGATAAGGCTCTAATTCAGCCGTGGGCAAACGACGGCCCGCGGGCCGGATCCGGCCCGTTTGAAATGAATAAAACTAAAAAAAAAAAAGACCGTACCCTTTTATGTAATGATGTTTACTTTGAATTTATATTAGTTCACACAAACACTCCATCCATGCTTTTGTTCCGGCCCTCCGGTCCAGTTTAAGAACCCATTGTGACCCTCGAGTCAAAAAGTTTGCCCACCCCTGCTCTAATGTCTGATTATAACTCCCATTTTGTTTACAAATGCCAAGCTTAGTGTTGGTGTCTGCATTCTAATATAGAAGTTGAGATGCTAGATGTTTTTTTAAAAAAAGAAAACAAAAAGAAATAACACTTAAGGTGCCGGGAGCCGGTCCATCCTTGCTGTTTCAAGGGACCTGGCATATATGGCATATTGTTCTTAATATGTTTGCTCACCTTCTTGGCGCTATGTGTTTTAACCAAGGTCACCTCTCCGAGAAAGGTGGTTTTCCCAGGTAGGGATTTTCCCCTGAAGTTAGGGAGGGGATAAAACTCCTTAACTAAGTGCCAGGTGGGTAGTTAATCACTTTAACTACAAACAATCATGCTTGAGCTACATAATCTTTACTCCCTGGAATGGAGATAAGAAATGCCCTAACCTTTGTAATAGAAATTGACAGGATTAAAATCGGCTGGTATAAATACGGATGTAACAAGACAATAAACATCAGATCCACATCAGCTCCACATCAGCTCCACATCAGCTCCTCATCAGCTCCTCAGCAGACCCTCGGTCAGATCCTAACCAAAACCTAGCCAGAGAACATGGCAAGAGAACATGGACACAGAACCTGGCTGGAGATCCTGGATAGAACCACGCGAGAGAACCCAACCATGCTGATCAACTGAATGCTGCCTCCGTGTCATTCCTTCATCGCCGACTCCGTCCACACCTTTGGGGACCCCTGGACCCGCTGGGGTTGGACCCCAGCATTAAGGTACTCTCATAAACAGAAAATAATGCCAACAGTGTCCCAGAGAAAATAATAAATAATGAGAGTTAGAAGTAAACTAAAAGAGGGCAGATGAATGGGTTATTTCATAATTGCCTTTAAAAGTATGAAGTTTATTATTACCAGGGGAATACTAACATTGTCCTCTTAACCTCTATAATAAACAAAATAAAAAAAACCTCATTAAACTGAACCAAAATAGTAAAACCAGAGACCAAAAGAGGCTGAAGATCCTCTTGCAGTGAACAGCTTTCATAATAATCTGCCTGGGTGTTGGACTCATCTTTACATATTAAATCTGGTCACAATTGGGCATAGGAATGCCTTTGGAGGGGCATTTTCCTTTCAATACTAAGGGTTTGCAAGTTTCCCAATTTCACATAATTGCATGGGTTTTTTTTTGGGGGGGGGTGGGTAAAAGTGTTCATTCAATAAATACTCTCAGAACACACACTTGTATCAAGCACTCCAGTAGCTGCTGGGAGATAGCAGGTGTGATAAGATTGATGCAGCCCCTGCCACCATGGAGCTCTCAATCTATGATGGTGGATATCCCTTAAATAAATAATTGCCCAAATGAAGCTTTGATTGAAGAATGCTTATTGCAATGACTCACAGGGATTCTTACACTACTCTGAGAGGCCCAGGAAGGCTTCCCCAAGGTCTTGTCAAATGAGCTGAAATCTCAACGGTATGAAGATCTCAAAGGCAGAGGAAGACATGCATGTGCCAAATGTCTAATTCCAAGAGAACTTGATGAGTATGAGGATCTGGAAAGAGACCTTTGAGAAGGGAGCAGGGTGGGTATGGGGGGTGGGGACGATGACAGAGGACAAGGCTTGAAAACCTGGGGGAAAGGGGAACCAGAGGTAGGTTCTTCTAAGCCAGTGTGAACCCCAAATTCAACTCAGGAATATCACCTAGGAACTTGTTAGAAATGCAAATCATCAGGTTCCACCTCTGACCTCCAGAAAGGGCCCAGGAATCTATGTTTTAACAACCCCTCCATGGGAATCTGATGCACCTTCAGGTTTGAGAGCTTTGGGGCGGGGGCAGTTAGGCACTTCCCCAAACCCTTAGAATCTATCCATTTCTTCTCATTTCCATTATTTCATGTCATTCAGCCTCCATGTCCCTCACCTGCATTATATAGTCACAGCCTTTCAACTGGTCTTTTCATTCACTTATTAATTTAGGATTTCTTGACACCTGCTATTTGTTTGTAAAACATTAGTAAATAAAAGAAAGACCTTGTCCTTGTAAGGTTTTCATTCTCCTTTGTGGGTATGTGGACAAGAGGGAGGGTGAACAGAAAGTAAGCAGAAAAACATAAAACATAAAAGGGCAACTTGTTCAGGATAGAAAATAAGGTGATAAATGCTGAGAAGGGATAAAGAGTGTTTATGTTCCCCACAGGGAATGGAGATCTGTAGTAACTGAACTTCCTTTAATTCTCCCTCTCCCTGCCCCCAAACATTTTATAAATGAAAAGAAACTCAACTCCTCACCACCCAAGAGTGAGTGGGTAGTTCCCACCCTTAATCTCACTCCATGTCACTACAGTTGCAGCTTTGGTTCCCTGGAAAGTAGACACTGAGATAGAGATTTCTTTACAAGCACTTAGAGAATGCTTATGGAATCAACGCCTAGTGGAGGGCAGGACAGGAAAGGGATGGGAAGCAAAGGGAAGAGAAGGGAAGGGGAGGGGAGGAGAGGGGAATGGAGCAGTTCAGGGTGAAAGAGAAGTTAGGCTGTGATACAGTCACTGAAGAAGTCTCAGCCACCACTTGAGCTCTGAATTGACGTGGCCCTACAAAGTTGTCCTAAACTGGGGTAAAAGGCTGGGTCTTATATACTGGAATCAACACTCACTGGAACACTGGACATGTGCTGCAAGAAGGGGGCATGACTACAGGCAAGATAGCTTTCTCTAGTCAATGTCAATTCCCAGAAAGGAAATTGTCTACAAGGGACTGTGAACCTAAGGCTAAGCTAGTGCCTTACCAGGACTGGTTAATTCACCAACTGGGGAGAGGGGGGAAGATGTGGATAAGAACACACAAAAAACAATCCCCTTCAGCTTTCTTAGAATCATCTGTTCCCAAGTATTCCAGGATAACATCTTCCCCCAGAACACCCAGCAATGTTGGGTCAGTGGTCCAAGCACTTTGTAGAGTTAGCATCAAAAGCACAAGTGAGTCTTTGCATGAAGGGAGTCAGCCTTGCCAGATATCAATAATGTGTACAAGTGCTTATTCAAAGAGAGTAAAACTGCCAAGATTATAATTGCTTGTAACTGGAAGTAGGCAAAGAAATTAATGTTGCTGAATAGTATTCAGTCCCCTGAGAGCTGACAAATTTAGTCAAGATTGCATATCATTAGAAAAACTGGAGTGAAACATTTCAGTCAATATGGTCAGCTTTCTCTGAAATCCACGAGTGGTCATGGTTAACACGGTAAATATTTAATTCCATCACTTACAATTGCCCTTTGCTCCCAGCATTTACTTCGGCAGCTTTGAGAGCTTAGACAAACATGCAGGCCTCCTTTTACTTGCTTCATGCTCATATTGGCTTAGCTGACTGCCTTGTGACAGAATCACAGAAAATACATAAGCAAGACTGGCAGACACAAGAAACTTAATGGAGGTAGGAAATAAGATGACGGAAGTACAGACTGAGAGCAAGAAGGGACTTTAAGATTGAAAAAGTCCATGCCATGGTCCCTGTTCTACATGAGAATATCAATACCTGAAACCCAGAGAGAAAGGTTAAGGGGCTATGCCCAAATTCACACAGCCAGATCTCCAGATATGAAAGCCAGTTCTCTTTCTGTTGGAGCACATGGTCACTAGGAGTGTGGGGTGACTTTGAAATGTATCAGCTTAGCTGGGCTGAACAAAATATCACGGTTTCTTTCCCTGTATGTTTGTGATTAGGGTGGGCCATGAGAGATGTTTTGTAAAAGTTTCTTTTATAAATAGAAAAGAAACTCGACTCCTCACCATCCAAGAGTGAGTGGGTAGTTCCAACCCTAGGTGGTTCCCACACCTTGAAGAAGGAAGGGAAGCAGCTGTCTTGCTGTTCATCACACTCAGAAAGTCACACAGTGCTTTGTAATGCATGATCATTTTCACTGAGTTGATGGATCAATTATTGGGCATGCAATCGCCCACCTTTTCCTGCTCTCTCACATTCTCCACCTCCTTGGTCACTCGTGCTCAGCTCCCTGATGAAGCTTCTCCTGCAGGAAACCTGCTTTGTCAAGGTGGGAGGAAGTGAGATCTGACATGCGCCCAATCGGTTTGAGTCCAACTCATGCTCATGAGTTCCAGTTTGTCCCTTCTCTCTACCTCTTTATGCCCTCTTCCCTTTCCTGCAGGTTTCAAACTTCAGCTTCAGATGTGAAAACAACAGATTTAGAAAGACTATGTAATAGCTCCCACAACTGGGTAAGGTCAAATCCCTGTAACAAATCCTTATTAGTGGTACTCCAAGTTAAATTGGACTTGACTGCAACTAGGTGCCCATAGCTGATAGAATCATTGCTCAGAGTGGTTCCTGGTATCCTGAGAATGGTTCACCCCACAGTTAGATCCAAGGTCACTAACCTTCCATTCTCTCATCACCAATCACCATCTAAGATTTCCATATTCAGGAATTATATTTATTTTCAGTGTAAAAGTATGTTTTTGTAATTTTTATTACTGCTTAATAATAAAATAGTAGCTAGTATTTCTTGAGTGGTCACTATCCAGTGGTTTTCAAGCTGTGGGTCACGAACAATGAAAATACATCCTGCATATCAGATATTTACATTACGATTCATAACAGTAGCAAAATTACAGTTATGAAGTAGCAACGAAAATACTTTTATGGTTGGGGGTCACCACAACATGAGGAACTGTATTAAAGGGTCGTGGCATTAGGAAGGTTGAGAACCACTGGACCAAGAATAACACTAAGCATTTTGTGTCATATGGTGCCATTTTTTAGCATATGAGGAAACTCAGGCAAACAAAGGTTATATAGTTTCCCTAAGGGCATGGAGTTAGAAATCAGAAGAACCAGAATTTAAAGTCTGGTTGGTTGACTGAAGGCCCCACTGTTAGCTGTCTCTTATAAAAAGGTGTTCCTTGAATGTTTGGTTTCTCAGATATTTTATAATATTTTGGCATTATCACAGCTTCCCTTCTATAAATATCACTACTACTTTCTTCCATATTTTAGAAGATTTTATGCTTAATTGTGTAACGTAAATGCCTCAATGTCTCTAACACTTTGTCCTCCCAGTATTCACACCTTGAATCATTAATCCTATAGTATTCTCCTATATTGACCTTAGACTCGACTATATGGCATGCCAGTGGGATCTTAGCAAAAGTAAAACAAGCAGAGGCTTGAAAAGCTTGGGGTAAATGAAGTTGCTTGCTCTCATTCTTGCTTTTCTGCTTCCATCATGAGAATATGTTCAGGCCAGGCTGCTGGAGAATGAGAGAGAGCTGGCTCAGTTGTCCCCTTAGCTCCCAAACAATAGCCACTTGACCACCAGGTACATGAGCAAGCCCAGCCAGGACCAGAAGAACTTCTAGGTAAGTCTCTAATGATGAACCAGACTTCTGAGCTAATTTAACTAATTTAATTTGAGGAAGCTTGTCACAGCACTATTTTGTGAGTAGGTAACTGATAGTTCTGCTTCCCCTTATTAAAATAAAATAAAAAATAAAGACTGCCGGTGTTTTCTGCTTTAAACGAAATTCATGCTGTAGGCAGGCTGAGAAGCCATACAGGGCACCAAATTTTTACTTTAAAGAGAAAAAAAGTGGTTTTCCCTTTCTTTCACATTTCATTAAATACATAAACATCATTTTCAATGTAAGCAAATAAGCAGAGTAAATAGTTATACTTTTTCTATGGCTCTATAATCCCAATTATTTTGAAGAGAATAGTCACTCTGTAACCAATAGTGACACTTTCAAACACAGGAGAGCAGAACAAAGGTTCAGCTATCCCCTCACCATCACCACCACCACCACCACCACCACCCCTTCCCCCAAGAGAGAAACATGGAGGCTATTGGCTGCCAGGAGCTATAGTCTCTGGCATGTTCTAATGACTCTATTTTAGGTTTTATATTTCATCTGTATGTGTCCCTGCTGTTGAAAGTTCTACAGATGGAGTGAGTATAAATTATGCCCTTTCAGTTTGAGTAAGGAAGCAAGAGGAGTAAAATGCCAAAAAAATGCTTGTCCTGTTTTCCCCTCCCATCTTAATATGTGGGAGGGCAATTACCCTTGGTTCTGTTTTCATATAAGAAGAGGTGCACTCCCTAAGAACAACATGCAGTTGGTTTCAGAGTAGGAAAAACAGGAAAATAGCCAATACTTAATTACATGTACCCAAAAACCCACAGGGAAATTCATCCTACTGGCCATCACTGATCCTGTCTTAAGGTGGGCATTTTGGTCCCTTTGAAGTTCTGCTGAGGATCTTTGCCATTTTCCTGGGGAAGATAAATAGGAAGACCAGTATTTGGCCTGATCACACAGGGAGCTCTGCAGCATGAATTACACCATAGAACTGTACCTACTTGTAGCAATAGGGCAGGCCTGTTGGCTGGGGACAAAGGGGAGAATTGTGTGTTGTGTGTGTTTGTTGTGTGTGTGTGTGTGTGTCGGGGGGTGGATCTGTAACCGCCCTGACTAGACAGCTTTCATCATCCAAGGGTAATTTCTGGGAGGGGAGGCAGCTGTGAGCCTTAGAAACCATTCATCACAGCAGCTGGGCTCTAGTTGCAGAGCTGGGTATAGGGGATCTGGGTGGGCTGCCTACCATACCTTCTACAGCTCACAATGTCATATACACAGCAGCATGAACTCTGAGGTTGAGTGATGAGAGGAGAGAAGGGGCATTAACAGAAAAGAAAATCCACAAAGCAGGTGGAGATCAAGAACTCATTCTTCTCTTGTAGACATTACTTAACATTTATGCTATCACTCATATTCTAAGCCCACATCTATACATGTGTATTTCTGCCAATTGTGTAATATGGACCGACCATAACTTCAGGGCAGGAATTCAGAACAACCTTTCACAAGATTCAACTACCTCATCTACCACCTTCTCAGCTTCCTAACCAAGTTCAAGTGACAACTTAAAAAAGTCAAAGCATTTGGGAAAGGCAAAAAAATCACTTGAAGTATGGTAGCTTTTCAGCAAGCCAACTTTCTGAATCATCAGACATGATCTACTTTCCAATTCAAGCAGTCATTGCTGACCACATAAAAATCAAGGCAGTTATTGCTGTAAGTAGACACCTTTCCACAGGGATCTAGAGAATCGGGTAAATATTTGAAGTAACAGAATGAACATAGCCACACATAAGTTCCAAATACTGCGGATTATACTGCCACTAATCATATCACTTTTTCTCAATGTCTAGTTTTCCTAAGTATCTGACACAATAACCCTAGAGTTTGTAATGAATAAATTTTGTATTCTTTGGAGGTAAATTTTATAAGGTGAAATGCACAAATTCATGGGATTTTAAAAATTGATTTTAGAGAGAGGAAGGGGGAGAGAGAGAAACATCTCTGTGAGAGAGAAATATTGATTGGTTGCTTCTCCTACATGCCCCAACAGGGGATTGAACCCAGAACCTGAGCATGTGCCCTGAATGACTGAGAATCAAACCCACCACCCTTCCGTGTACAGGACAATGTTGCAACCAACTGAGCCACACTGGCCAGGGCATTCAGCATCATGTTTTTGAGATTCATCCATGTGGTCTTATGGGTCCTTCATTCCTTTGTGTTGCTAAGTCATAGTCAGTGGAGAAATTTTAAAACCAAACATTTTCTAGATTCCGACGATTAAAGCTGATTAAAAATGCTGATTTAGGTCATTTGAAATTTTTCTATAAAATATGATGTCTTTTTATGAAAATATTTCTAAGTGAATGTGGCAAAATTTTTCCCACTCAAGAGACCCTCAGCAACAGAAACAAAATCTCCAAAGCTAACCTCACAAAAATTCATTCATGCTCCATAGTAAAAGCACAAAAAATAAATTAAGTATTTGCAAATGGCTTAAAAGATATGGTAAGGGGGCGAGGGGAAGAAGAAGAGACCACTACAGACCTCACTGTAGACGTTTTATGTTGAGACTCAGTGCTGGCTAAGAAAACCAACCAACCACGCTGTTGGTTCTTAGGCACAGGCAACAGCAATATACTAGTAGCCTGATGAATAATTCCCTGGGTGCTTTATTTCTGGCAAAATCTCTTAATTGGCTAGCATGCTAATCCCTTTCTTAGAAGAACACTTAGCACTGGAAACGTGTGAGACAAACAAAAATACAAGTCCTGGTTTGGTATGCAAATCAGCACCAGGGAAACTGGCATGGCCTTACTGTGCTCAGGGCAATCTGCAGGGAGCAGAGGAGTTATGAATCAAAGCCTAAAGGAAAGTGCTGTCAACAGGATTAGGACACAACTGCCTCTCACCCTGTGGCTCCCTTTCATTCTCAACTAGGAGACTTAAACCTGACACTTCAGTAGACTAGATCATCATGGGGTCTCTATTTCTCACCTGTAAACCCAGCTAACAAAACCCAGCCAAGTAGAATACCGACGTCAATGTGTGACATTATTTGTGTTATTATTTCCAGTTCAAAGGAATGTATTTGTAGAACTTTTAAAAATGTTATATTTTCTTATTCAAACATTAAAATAAATGCTTTTCTATGTTAGCCGTTACCTGAGCCTAGGAATTCTCTTGTCCTTGGTTCTATTTTCATGACCCGTGTGGTCTAGTAAGGATTTGTGTATTTTTCTGGGGACAGAGAGAATTTCTGTCTTAACATCTCATGGAAGTATATTTCCAAATGACGAATCAAAGTGTTCATAGAAAACCATACCTTACTGTTCACAGAAGTCCTCTTATCCCAACTGCCTCTCCCAGTCCACTAAGAGATATAGCCACAGCAACTTACTAATACTATTGTATAAAATCAGAGATTTAATAAGACCTTTTGGCTAATAGCTCCCATCCCACATACAAGAGAGAAGGTAAGTGGAACCAGATGTCCAGCCCACAGAGACTATATTAAGAGATTTCAAAGGCCAAAAAATGTGAGATGTGAGGGAGAAGACAGGAACTATGCAGTCAGGAGAACCATCCCATGTAGCAACCATATATTACAAGGGTTTACAACATGGCATTCACAGGATGCAGGGACTCCATGCAGTTGGATGACAAAATACCTTTGTTTTTACTAGCTTCTAGCTAACTGTTTTTAAAAATTAAAGATGTAGATAACAAACTACATTAACACTGGTAATATTATGTTGCCACCAAGAAAAAAATGACCAGTGTTTCCATATGACATTACCAATGTGGAAAATATCCCTCACATATGCTAATTGCTACATCAAAGTTACAGTAGTTAGTAAACTATTAGACCCACTCTAGAGCTTGTTATTAATGAACTAATAAAGAGGCATGAATTAGTGCCCTGACAGTATGTTGGTTGGAGTGTCATCCTGTGCACCAAAGGTTGCAGGTTCAAGTCCTGGTCAGGGCACATACTACCTAGATTGCTTCGGTGTCCAGTTAGGTCACATACAGGAGGCAACTGACTGATGTTTCTCTCTCACATCCAGGTCTCTCTCTCTCTCTCTCTCTCTCTCTCTCTCTCTCTTTCTCTTGCTCTCTTTCTCTCTCTCTACAAATCAATAGAGACATATCCTAGAATAAGGATTAGAAAAAAAAAAGGTACACATACTGAACTATATAATAAATGTTTTCTAAAATATGTTAAGAACTGTATTTGAAAATAATTAGTTTCTTTTGTATGTATATAATTATATATTTAACAACTTTATTCAAGTATGTGTTAATAAAAAAACTAATACTCATAATAACATGATTAAAGTAAAAAACACTATTAGGAGGGAAAGAAACTACACACAAAGCATATCTGCAGGATGTTCTACTATATGAAGTTCAAAACTATCTATAGTAGTAGATACCAACAGTGGTTGCCTCTAGGGTAGGGAGGGTTGATTGGGAAAAGAATGAGGAAACTTTCTAGGTTGAAAAAGTGTTCTCATTTTGGTCTTGATGATGATGACTATGTATACATTTGCCACAACTAACATGTACATAAGATGTGTTCATTTTACTATATGTGAATTTACCTCAATAAAGTACTGAAGACAATATTGTCTTCAGTACTTTATTGAGGTAAATTCATATATATAGGCTTTACCAGACATATATATATATATATATATATATATAGGCTTTACCAGACAAAGGGATTAATAACTCAAAAGAGGTTAAGAACCCTTATCTCCTAACAGGAAATAAACTAAACCAGCACCAAACTGACCCTTGAGTTGCCTCCCACCATCCACAATCAGCCCAGCATTCATAAACTATCCAGGTTAAGTGACTACATCCCTCTCTGAATATCTCTCCATGCCTCCCACCATCTAGTTAACCCATTCCATGTGGAGAACTGTAATCATAGCCTATGATACTCATAAGATTCTCTGTGCCTCCAACTCCCCGGCCCAAGACAGATAGGAGGAATGCCTGGACAACTAGCAAGGCCATGGTCGCTTGAAATTAAAGACTCCCAGCAGCCAAGGCAATGTGACATCCCACAATGAGCCAGCAGAGCAGTGGAGTCCCCAGTCCTGCAATGGCCTTTCCCACTTCTGAAAACTGGCAAGAGGCCCATGCTATTTGTGTTCCATCTAAGGGTGCCCTCCCTTTGGTTTTTCAAAATCAAACACCAGTTAGGCTCATTCTAGAAGTTCACCCAACACTGTCATTTATAGGTGAGGGAGCTAAGATTGGTTTACCTTAAAAAATTAATAATTATCAGTTACAAGACACTAGCCCAGGTGATATCCATCAACCATCCTTTTTTTTTTTAATGATAGCTAGCTGGTTCCTTCCTGTCAAAGAATCCTTCAGCCCTTGCACCCACATTGCTCTAGGTCCTATAGAAAAACAAGCTGATTGGGGAATACAGATAAGACCAAGGACATCTGTGGCCTTCAGACTACAGCATGTCCTTGGCCGGGCTTCTGGACTCTGATGTGTGATAGTATTTCAGGAAATTAGCTCACGAGAAAGAATGGAGTTGGAGCTGGGAGCCATGTGTCCAGGTAGAGTATTGTCAGTGGTGGGACCTCTGTCCTTGTTCCAGGCACCCTTCCTTCCCCACTCAGGTTTTTCATCTCCAAATATAAAGGGGAAAGAAAACACTGAGCTTCCCAGTTCTAACAGTTGATCCCATGGACCATATTCCTTACTTGAACAAAATGTTTTCTCCTAATAATACACAATTCTAGGCCCACATGTTTAAATTTTTCCATTTGGATTTTAATTTTAAATCCAATTGAGTCTATTTTTAATAATTTAAAGAACCTATGAGAATTCCTATCTGTGAGTCAAAATGAACTATAACAGCAAAAGAGTTATCATACTGATATTGGCAGGCTTTATTATTATTAGATTTTATTACACTTAAGAGGTATGAACAAAAATACTGATAGGTACTGATTAAGTTCACACACACACACTACCTGGCTTCAAACTCCACCTCTTCCTTCCACTTATCAGCTATGCAAACTTGGTCAAGTTCCTCAAGTTCACTGTGTATTTGAGTTTTATCATCTGTAAAATGAGAAAACTCATAGTACTTCCTTCATAGAATTGGAGGTTTAGGTTAATATTTGTAAACTAGAGGCCCGATGCACGAAATTCGTGCAAGGGGCTTGGCCCTTGCAGCAGCCCCAGCTGCTGCCTCAGCCCTTGCAGCAGCCTCAGCTGCCTCGAGGTGCTGCTCCCCCCCCACCCTCGGCCCACTGGTCATCCCGAAAGGTCATTCCGCCTTCTGGTCCAATTAGCATATTAGCTCTTAATTATATAGGATAATCTAGATTATCAGACAGATGGTAAGTGCTATGTATGCATGCACTATGTAACTAATTAAGAACAAGTGGTCTGCTTAGAAAGAATTTGGGTGCAGTCTTCCTATTTGATGTGGTTTTTAATTGTTGGCTATGAAAATCTGTCCCCTTACTGAAAGGTTCTGTGCACAAAGCAGTGATGCATTTTGCTTGGTCAACCCAAGTAAAAAGTTTCTGGATTAACCATCTTGATATTCAGTTCCCTACAGACAATAAATGCTCTACTGTGTAATTTGTAGCAAAGGAATAAGCCATCATGAGTCAGGTTCATGTGTTCTTAAGCAAGAACATGATTAATGATTAACGGGCCAGGGAGGGAAAACTGCTGTACAAAAAAACAAAACAAAACAACAAAAACCCACAAAATACACAAAAAAAGAAACCCAACTTATTAACATCAAAATACTGTCAAAGCCTAAAGAAGAACAGCCAGGTCTTAGAATGACTATTCCAGTGAATAATCTGTAATAAATCAATGGACTGTACATTTCTTCAATTAGTTTTACCTCTACAGATTCATTCGGTCTGTAATTCATTTCAAGATGACACCAGAGAGAGAAGAAAGGTCATTTTTTGCTTCATTTTTATGGATCCAATTAAAGTTGACTCCAGAGATTAGGAAACTTTTAATTGACCCCTCAAAGTATCCCTGCCTGCAAGCACTTTCACCCATACTCACCAGCACCCAACCCCACCCATTAGGTCTCCAGCATGATGCCTTTACAATAAATACTATTTTTAGCCACTAACATGTGAATGCTTTTGTTGATTCTATTTAGAGACCATGCCGGATACCACTAATGTCCCATTTTACATCATCCCTCTTCAGATCTGACAGTTGGAAACACTTAGTTCTGCTCTGCTTCCATTGTATTTCTGAAGTCATTTGAATGATTTAAATCAGAGATAACTATTTGCAAATGAGCTTAAGAAGAAAAGATGTTTCTGAAAATACTAAACTGCCTTGTTAAATGTGTCCTTGATTCTAGTTTAATTCTTGGGAATTTGGTTCATGCAGTCTTTCCATGATGGTAACATTTCATGGTAAGACTTTTAAAATGCTCTGTTTCCAAATAAAGTATTTTTTATGTTTCCATAAAAAATAAAATTATATAAGGGGAAAGTTCTTCATTTGCTTTTCAATAAATCCACAACCTAATAAAAAAACAATAAGTTTAATGTTATTATATTTTATTAAGCATCTATTGTGTGTCAGCATTGGTCTGTTGTCTGATAATGTGAGACATTATCACACTCAGTCCCTAAGAGAGACTCAAAATATATTATTAGCCCCACTTTTAGATGAAACCACTGAGGATTTCAAATATTAAGGAATTTGTCCAAAGTGAGAAGCTGACCTAGGAGTCAATCCAAAACTTGAGAGAATTTGACCAAAAAGTCATAACTTTTTTTCTTGACATGTACAGAAGATTCCACAGTTTGACAAGATCAGTGAACTGCTGGTGGTATTTCTGGGTAATTCCTTCTAAATGTTTCCAGAAATTCCACAGGGACATCCCAGTTATAATGAATTAATAACTCAGATGGAAAGGAAAGAGTTGGAGGAAGCCAAGAGAAGACATGTCTGAGACATTGAGCCTTTGACCTTCCCACCTTTATTGTTTCCCCTTTCTAAACAAATCACTTATTCCCTACAGCCAATCTCTGCAAACTGCAACCCAATGAAGCAATTCATTCTACAGTGTGCATTGTCCACCACCTTCACATCCTTTGAGAGTGTTTAAACTTAAGAGGAATGAATTAATCTCAACAAATCCTTAAATATCCCTGTGGTGGTAGGCATAAAAGAATAAGCCCCCATTTATGCTCCTGGTGGTCATTCCAGGTAGCATCCTGCCCACCCTCCAATTCTGCCCCCTGATCATTAGGGTGCCACATGCATGGACCTAATTTATGTTAGCAGCCCACAAATCACGCTTCCCACTTTCAGATTCTCTCCTCTGCATGCAGCTCTATAAAAATCAAAGCTAATCACTGCATTGGCACAGAAATGAGCTTTTCAGTAAATGATTCTAACAGTTGCTGAAGTCTGAATCTATATTGCAGCAGATGTGAGGTGAGCACCTCAGAATTGAGGAAGAGATAAATAGAAAGGCTTGTGGGGGTTCAGGGAACTAACTTCCTGGTGATTTTGCCTCTGAATGGCTGATGTCAAACCATAAACAAGAACTCACCTTACCCCTCTGATACCACTAGAGGGCTCTAGTCAGAGATTGCAGGAAGTTGGCTGCCCATTCATTGAGAGCCTCAATTAGTTATGGACCTTGAGGTGTTGGTAGAATGGGAATTCCATAGTTTTGACTCAGAAGTGCAAGGTAAAACCCTGCCCCTGCTTCTTTCTGTTATGTTTAACCACTTAGAGCCCATTTCTTACCAAGAAAACAGGGCTGGTACTATTACTGAATGCTAAGAGGCTTAGTCAGGACAACACACCTAAAGTTAGCAGCACATATCCAATGTGGAGTAAATGTTAGACATGAGAGTTTCCCACAGGAAATTGAAAATGGCTCCTGTCTTCCAGACAGGTATGGTTGAAATAGATAAATAAGGACTGAGAAGCCTTAAAATGTCATGATTAGGAGTGTGAATTCTGAATTCAAATCCTGGTGGGCAAGTTATTTACTAGTAGCCTCTCTATGCCTCATTTTTTCTCATCTATAAAATGGGATAATCCTAGTAACTAATTCATACAGTTGTTATGAGAGTCATATCACTGCCTGGTCCCTTGTAAGCACTCTATACATACTGGCTATTTATGATTATAATAATTATTATCATTTATACAAGACCAAGACAACACACAACACACACACACACACACACACACACACACACATCAAGCCTAATGAAGTATATGCGAAAGACTCAGATGTTATGTCCAAAGAAGTAGCCCCTCAAGAAGAAGGCCCTTCAAAATGCTTGCACCTTTTATTAAATAGTTATCAAGCACAGACCTGGCCCAGAAGCTCAGTTGGTTGGAGCATACAGTGTGCACCAGAAAGGGGTGGGATGGATTTCCGGGAGGAGCACATACCTAGGTTGCAGATTTGAACCCAGGTTGGGGCACATATGGGAGGCAACTAACTGATGTTTCTCTCTCGCAACAATGTTTCTCTCTTCCTTCCCCTCTCTCTAAAAAAAAATCAATGAAAACATATCCTCCCAAGGTTAAAAAAAAAAAAGTTAGCAAGCACAAAAAGGCTTTTGATTCAGTGTGGTTGGTCCTCAGAGATAAATCAGCCTCAATGGGCCACAGCTGCAGGGGATTCCTTTTGGCTCAATTTTAAGAAAAATTGGAAACTGGCTGCGCCGCTCAGAGATGAAACAGGCTGCTCCGAAGGGAAGGAGTATCTGGCCACAGGAGTTCAAGCATCACGTGGACAGACCTTTGACAGAATTGGCCCCTTCAAGCATCAACTGAGTGATGGGAATGGCTGGCCTTTATGTACCTCCCAGGACCAAGGTTTAATGATGATAGGAGAAATAATGGGACCAGGTAAATAGAGGCTCCATAAATATCACAGCTATTAGTGTTGGGGGCACTGAAAAACGTCTTTGAATCCATCAGATTTGGTCTCCATTTTCTAATGGACCAGAACTTACTGCTTTTTGACCACTCAACCTTACAGTCAGAGAGCTGGTATGAGAGCTTGCTCACCTCTCAGTCTGATCTCTTTCCAGAAAACAGCAATAAATGCTATTCAACTGAGAGGAGAACTGGGCCTTTCGTGTAGGATTCCATTTTAATTCATGGCTTATTGGCAATCGCTCATCTGCTGGGAATTAAAGAAGGCTTGTGTTCAGCAGGAGTTGGTATTTGCTTTGAATCCTATACCCTCCTGTCAAAACTTTGAAATGACAAAAACATGTCTCCAATTTGGGGCTCCATGAGGCCCACTTGAAGAGCCCCCTGTCGTCCTCGGCTATTCTTTTCTGAACAATGTGCTATAAATGTTCTCAGCAACAATGCACAGGGTGTATTTCAGCCACCTGGAAGTTCCTGCTGATTTTGCCAGGGGAAAAAAAAAGTCTATCTAGTACTGGACATAAAAGTCCAATTTGAAAAAATAAATTCATTCTGTGGAGATTTAAAAATTACCCTCCTCAAATCGTGCTTCTCTAGTCCTCTTATGCAAGAAGTAATGGACCGTGTATAAAAAGAACAGTAAAAAGTTAATGATTTATGACCCATGATTTTCCCTTGTTTCTTTCCCAAACTGATAATAAAATCTATATCCATCTTTGTGGCATTCTTCTAGCTTCCATCTGCTCAGGAGGGTAAATACAGATTTCTGCGAGTGTCAAGAACTAGTAGTGCCCCTTGCCAGAAAGGGACCCAGGAACAAAACACACACACAGGAAATAAAACTTGACCTTTACTCTGAAACCCCAAATCTGCTTAAAGAGTAAGGTACCAAGGAGAGGAGAGGAAACCTTTGTTCAGCCCAGATGCTCCAGGAGCTGCTCATGGGAACAGACCTTCTATCTCAGAAACACACAGAGGGATTAAGATGGAGTCAATCCTGGTTAATAGGAAAAGCTATTCCTCACCTCCATCTGTTCTCTAATAGAGAGCACCAACTCTCTCCAAGTACACCAAGCTCTCAACAGATCCTCTATCTCACAACATAGCACCTCAGCCAATGGAACTGGGATATAATTCTAGTTGTCTGTATACCTTTCGGATCTTGTAATAGCAAGACTACCTCCCATCTTCAATTCTCCATCACAATGTCCAGATGCAATATTAATGATACAATATTTTTGATAAATGATATTGTTCTCTGAAAAATAAAAAGACTCTAGTTTTTACTTGAAAAAAGGAAGATAAATAATGTGCTTTCTAATACGCTTTGTATATGAATAGGCATGTTCAAAAATAAAAGTTAAAACTTGAAAGTGCAATTAGCAACTTCTATCAGCAGCAGTGACTAGAATTCTCTGTAGCTAGCTAGTTACATTCTGAGCACACATGGAGAAGATGCTATGAATTGCTATTAAACTTCTAATCGAAAGCCAAAGTTTTAAATAGCTAAAGCACAACACTGACTCCTGATGTTAGATAAAGTATAATTAAAAGGCTAATTTTGACCCAATAGAGCCTGTTTTAATTGGACTCATAGCAACTTAAATTGGCCACGTAGCTGGGCCATATTATCAAGTTGCCAGGGTCCTGAATAACTGGCATGACATCTGCAGATGCTCTCGTAGAAGAGGAGAGCTCCCCAAATTAGAGTCGGCATGTGTTCCTCTAAAAATCAGTTTAGATTAAGAATCTTCATTATTTCTCCTGACATATTAACAACTGTTCATGGAACATCTATGGTAGCTAAAGCACCAGGAAAAGGCTGCACAGAATACAAAGAGAAGGGTCTGACTCTGCTATTAGAAGCAACTACAGCAAGACAAAGAAGAAAAATCCACAAATAGTGAAAACAGTAAATGTTTACATGTACTGAATTCTTACGAGGCGCTAGGCACTGTTCAATGTACATCAAGTCTAATGAGACTTTTAATCTTCCCAACAATTCTAAGAGGTACTTGCAAATATTAACTTCATTTTATGTATGAGACAATCGGGGCAATAAAGGTTAGTGATTTGGCTGAGGTCATTCAGCCAGCAGATGATTTGATCCAAGCACCCTGATGCCAAAGCCACATTCATGATTGCCAAATCCCAATTCCTGGAGATGACATAAATCAGTGATGGCAAACCTTTTGAGCTTGGCGTGACAGCATTTTGAAAAACCCTAACTTAACTCTGGTGCCGTGTCACATATAGAAATTTTTTGATATCCGCAACCATAGTAAAACAAAGATTTATATTTTTGATATTTATTTTATATATTCAAATGCCATTTAACAAAGAAAAATTAACCAAAAAATGAGTTTGTGTGTCACCTCTGACACACGAGTCATTGGTTCGCCATCACTGACATAAATACTGTTAATGTTCTTAAGTATTGCCATGAGATCTCAAAGTGCAGCTCCAATTTATACCCTTAGAATAAATCCTTCAAAACAAATTTACTGAGTCAAAGTGTATGCACATTTTCAATTTCGATAATACCTAATGCCTAGATCAGGGGTGGGCAAACTTTTTGACTCGAGGGCCACAATGGGTTCTTAAACTGGACCGGAGGGCCGGAACAAAAGCATGGATGGAGTGTTTGTGTGAACTAATATAAATTCAAAGTAAACATCATTACATAAAAGGGTACGGTCTTTTTTTTTTTAATTTTATTCATTTCAAATGGGTCGGATCCGGCCCGCGGGCCATAGTTTGCCCACGGCTGGCCTAGATGTTGAGTAGACTCTGGATAGCAGTAGTGGGAGAGGATACCCCAGATGGTTGAAGCAGCATGAGCAGCAGGGTGATGGGGATCAGGATCCAGCAGCAGTGGGAGCTTGACCTGTCTGGTGTGTGGAGGATGGGAGAGGATGCAGCATGGCAGGTCTTGATAGAGCAGTGAGTGAGGGCTCACTTATCAGTATTCTGGCTGCCTACTTTCTCAAAGGATTTACATTCATTATTTGGTAGAAAAAAGTATTAAGATAGAGAGAATGACTTGACTATTAGATTGATGGGTATCAAACTCAGCACTTTGAAAGGGGCCTGTTTTCTTTAAACTGCAAGTAAGTTTTATTAACAACAATGCTGCCCTTGGAATGGAAGATGATACTACCTCGTATGCCATTAGGAGGATATACATTGCTTGCGATTATATTCCTAGAAAGAGAGCTGAATCCCCAGGAAGTGGGTAGGGTTTCTCTATCTCCTTTGACTGGTTCCTGTGATTCCAGACATTAGTTTAACAAGCAGAGACCAGAGACCCGCAAGGAAGGCTCTTCTGAAAATGACATTGTACTACTAATGGCCGCCCCCAACTCTGGGAGAGAGGCACACACAGACACCACCTTGGGAACATCACTCAAAAGACTCATGATATCAGGAGCTTCATGGTGGAAGGGCCAATTCATTGACTGAAGTTCTTTATCTCTACCTACAAATGGAAATAGCACACTAGACTGGGACACCTTGAGACCCCTACTGCTGAATGTTTCCTGTTATACATTCTACATTTATAAAAAACTTACAGTGAAACAGGCATTATGTTAGGATCCAAATGAATAAATAATAGAAAGTCCTTATCACAGAAATCATCACTACCAATTAAAAAGGTGCTTTGAGAGATGATAAATGGGGAAGGTGAGATTCTGATTTGCGGGGAAGGGCTTCCCTGACCTAGTGTGGTAGACTGATTGTTTTAATGGCCCCAATTCATCATCCTCTCTCTATCCATGCCACTCACCATGTAATCTGCAGATCTTCCACTCACAAAGCAATGTGTTAATACCCTGCCTCTTGATCCCAAGTACAGAAATGTGATTTGCTTCAGCCAATATGATGTTAGAAGATGTAACGTAGTAGACCATTGAAAAGTCACTGGTTTATCAACTTGTGTTCTTGCATCTGCCATCCACCATGAGAATATTCTCCAGCTAGCCTGCTATAGGATGAGACATGGAGCAGAAACTAGTCATCTGTGTCTTCCCAGGTGAAGCCATCCTAGACCCATAACAGGTCACTGAGCACCATTTATGTGAGTGAGTTCAGCCAAGTTCTGCAGAGTTGTCAAGGTGAACCTCACCCCCTAAATTTGTGAACAGCAAATACCTACTGCTGTATTGCATGGCAATGAAATTTTGTGGTTGTTACACAGCATTAGTATGGCACAAGATAACTGATACATAAGGTGACATTAAAGCTGAGTCACCTTTACTTATATAGGAAGAATCCTTTATGAGGAGGAAGAATCTAAGTAAAGCCAGGAAGGCCCATAAGCCATCAAAGAAAGTGAAAATAGAGAGAAGTGAGTGGGTTCTAAATGTATGTTGGACATACAGTCAACAGGATATTGTGATAGATTAAATAACAAGGAAAGGAGGTCTAAGAGAAACCTAGGGATGGCGCCTAGGTATCCAGTTTGGGAAACTAAGTAGATAATTGTGGAATTTATTGAAATGGAAGGATGGAGGAGGGGCAGTTCAGGAGTATGTGAAATGGAGAATTCAGTTGCAGATGAGGATTCAGGGTGCATGAGAGACCTTAAGTCTTGATGCCTGAAAAACAAAATGGGAATGTGGAGGAATGGTGATATGCATTTGGGAGTGGACAAGAGATATATCTCCATCCATGAATTGAAAGATATGACCTTAGCAAGAATGTTGACTGAGAATGGAAAAGGGCCTGGGCCTAAAAACTGTGTGTGTGTGTGTGTGTGTGTGTGTGCGCGCGCGCGCACGCGCTTATTGGTATGCTGAGGTACATGATAAAGTAAAGTTTTATTGTGACTTCCCCAGAAACAAAAAACTCAAAAACTGTTTAAAGGCATCATTATTGGGTTGCTTGGGTCCTAAGCCTTTATATGTTGATCAGGATACCAGGTACAATAGTCAAAAAGGAGAAAAGTCAAAGAAAAGAGTCTTAATTGATTTCCATCAGAAGAGATATGAAAGAAGAAAGATCTAGAAAACAGTAGTGGGGGGTGAAGCATGGAAGAATGGCTGAGCCAATGAGTGGGACTTTGCCTGAAGAGGATTTTAGGAAGTTTGACAGTCTCCCTTTTGTTACTTCTTCAGTAAGATAAATAAATGAATGCATATTACTTCTCTCTCCCCCCTCCTCTCTCTCTCTCTCTTTCTCTTTCTCTCTCTCTCTCTCTCTCTCTCTCTCTCTCTCTCTCTCTTCCCAATCTCCCCTCTCCCCTATAATGAAGCATGTTTTTAGTTAGAGTGGCACTTCAGACTTTTTCTATTAGTATCCCACATGCCCCGTACATCTGTTTGGCTGTTTTGAATGCTCCACTGCATTTAAATCCCCGTGTGTTGTGTAATAACAGCAGAGCTCTGCATACAAAAAGTGATGAATAAATATTTCTGAACTTAAAAAATAGGTGTTTTTTACATGCAATTACTTATTTTTTTTCTGAGCAAAAAAACACACATAGAAACAAAAACACAAAAGCAAAAGAAGGTTCAAATACTCAAATACATAAAGAATCAGCAGTTCACACTGGCTCACTCCATGGCAAGAAAAAAATAAAAGCCCAGATTCCACACTTCTAAACAGAACTCTTTGTTTAGTCAGGGAGTAAAACCTTTTTCTGTACACTTACTTAGAGTATACCAGTTTAAAAGTAAATATTAGAGATATGGCCAAGGTAAGATTTCTAACAATCATAAATAGTTTGAGGAACAGGAATGCACGATATGTTGGTTTTTCCCTGAGCACCTGTAAGTCATAAGGGCTCCTGAAAGGAGAATGTAAACTTTATCAATGATTCCTCTGAGTGTTGAGCTTTATGGTCTTGATTCATATTCTTGCTTCACCTTACTAGAGAGCACAGGCATTCGGCGGGGCCGTAATTTGAAATGGCAAATGAGAAGCATGTGAGGCTGTAAAATCATGCAGGGGAGTTTCTGATCACAACACGGGAGAGAAAGTTACTAAGCTGGTGAGACAGCAAATGAAGGATGAGGCTTAGGATTGAAAGTGGCCGCTCTGGGGTGCTGCTCATGTCAGATGGGCAGGAATTAATAGCTCCTGACTGAATGGGCTGCCACGAACCTTCCTGAAAAATGTCTTGCTTTTATTTCTCACAGCGGTGTCTATACCTCACCTTTTAAAATCCTTCACAATGGTTGTGAATTAATGATACCAACTTCCTCAGATTCCCAAGAAAGCTTTCTTTTGCTAATCAATAGCATCTACTTCCAGCCATCCCTCAGTGGCTATAATTATTATTGCCTGGCACTAAATTGCCCTTTCCCATTTTCTCCTGTTCCCCTTAGAAATTTTCATCAATAAACAATTAAAGAAAACATGTTATTTAGTGGCTTTTTCCTATACTCCTTTGGTGTTGACTATTTCAGACATCAATGTACTCAGCTAATCTCTAGATATTGAACATTATTGCCACAAATATGACTAATCACCTTTTCCACATTTAAATTCGTCTTTCCTGCAGATTAGGGAAAAGGCAGATAGTTTTCTTTTTTTTGATAGTTTTCAATATGAGGGGGGAAAAATCTCAAGTAATATAGCTCTATATCAGAGTCATCTAATCTTTCATCTTATATGTACTGCTATATGTACATATTGATATACATATATACATACATATACATGTAAGTGTGGAGTATAATCTTTTGTACTCCACACTTACACATTCTCTAGTCTCCCCCTCCTCCACAATGGAAATCGTAGTCCTCTTTGATTCTGCTAAACCTTTCATCTCTTCATTCATTAACCACAGAGACTGCCAGTTTGGCCTACTGAGTGTTTCTATAGCTCAGTGATTCTCATTTTCACAAGATGGTCCACAGATCACTGGGTTTCTCTAAAACCCTTTCAGCATTTCCCCAAGGGCAAAATGACTTCATAATAATACTAAGAGGTTATTGCTTTTTCCGCTATGTTGACATTTGCACTTTGTACAAAAGCAATGGTGAATAAAACTGCTGGTGCCTACACTGACATCCAGATGATGACACCAAGTTCGTCGTGTACCGGAAGACATCAGATGCGTCATTCTCACACACTCACTTAAGAGTGTCCTTAAAACAGTAGAAAATATCAATTTTCGTAAACCTTGACTCTTAAGGGCATTTTTTTTTAAATATTCTGTATGGCAAAAATGGGAAGTATGCAGAAGTGTTAGTTATGCAGTGTACACAAGCATTTACATGATTATTTGAGTTTTGAACTAAAGTAGCCATTCTTCCCATGTCACATTATGTTTGCTGTATACATAAAATCATGTAGTAGGTCTTTGATGTGTTTGAAAGTATTTTCAAGAATAATTTTGACTCTGTGGCATTTTCTCCCTTATGCGCTGAGGTTACAACCACCCTTCACTATAACAAAACCAGTACAGCATTTTGCTTTTAATAATTCAAAGAGAACACAGAAAAGAATCCCTCTGACATGTATTAAAAAACATTCCCAAGGCCACCTGGGATAGGAACAAGGAGGGAGAGAAGGATTAATGTAGGAGTCAAAATTAATTAATATATACATTTTATCTATCTTAATATTTTCATGAGCATATCACCATGATAAATTAGGGCTTCACCTTCCATGGCTGTAAAATGAATAAAACAGCACCTACCTCATGTTGAAGATATGAGGACTAAATGAGGTTGATTTGCCAAGTGCTTAGGATATTGTCTGGCACATGGTGAACATTATGCTTTGTAAATTAAAATAAAATGAAAATGGCCCTAACCGGTTTGGCTCAGTGGATAGAGCGTCAGCCCGCGGACTCAAGGGTCCCAGGTTCGATTCCGGTCAAGTGCATGTACCTTGGTTGTGGGCACATCCCGAGTAGGGAGTGTGCAGGAGGCAGCTGATCGATGTTTCTAACTTTCTATCCCTCTCCCTTCCTCTCTGTAAAAAATCAATAAAATACATTAAAAATAAAATAAAATAAAATAAAATAAAATAAAATAAAATAAAATAAAATAAAATGAAAATGTGTCAATGAGTTACATAATGAACCGCACCAACATGGTTGTACATCTTGAAACCCTTCTGATCTTTAAAGTCTATAAAATCACATTACTCCCAAGGAAGTAGTTGAGCAGTACAGGTTAATAACTAGTTGCTCCTGGGCCTCTGTGAGTTGCTTTACAATTGGTACAACTGAACCAGGCAGGAAAGCCTTACTTGAACCTTGAGCATGGAGTCAATGACCACAATGTTTCTGCTTTATTTTCCTTCCTACGGGCAGGAAGGAAACACACAGGTGAGCAAAGAGCAGCTGTGTCTGGGAGGTAGGAAGACAGCCTGTGTGGTGCCAGTCAGAGGAACTAGGCAATGACACCAAAGAGGCAGCGGATCCTGAGAAGGAGCCAAATTTAGTGCCGATTGGCCTGGAATGCATGTAGTTATTCCTCCTTCCATTCTGACAGCACTAAACATACGTCTTCAAGATTAATTTTTGAACCCATTAAAAATTACTGCAACACCGAGGCTTCCATTCAATTTCCAGTTTCACTGGGTGTGGGTTTTTTTTCATTGCTATTGAGGGTTCACTCCAAGCCACGTCCCCATGATGGTCATTCCAAATAAAATGATGAACAAGATCCCAAAGCACTGACATCAGTACTTTTAATTTAATTTACACCCTTCTAACTTGGGTACAGTGTTATAAACTATAAGATGGATAACTGAGGATAACTGTCTTAGTTGAATGTCTTCTCCAAGTCAGTTGAGCAACATGATTAGGTCCTATGCAAGGTTGGGTGCAAAATGCTGGGAAATGGGGAAAAGTTGCTGGAATATGAAAGAAGATCAAAGCAACACAACTTATACGTGGACACTGTAGCAGGTACTCTGGTGCTTTGCCAAAATCCCCTTGGCATTGACCATTCCCATGTAGTGCTCCAACACAAGCACTTCTTTGATGGAGGGTTTTCTCTGGCTGCCACAGCCTATGCCCAGAAGTGGTGGGGGTTAGTGCCCTCCCCCCACAAGGAGCAGCCCTCCACCTGTGACTGATGATGGTGGTAAATAAATACCCCAGCTGACATGTTCCTCGGTTGGAATTACTCTGAAGTGCAAGACTGTCTCCCGGTGAAGAGGTACCTAGTTGGATAGTGCATTAGTGTTACTGACTCTTCCTTCCCTGTCTCACTTCCCATTCTTTCAGGGCTTTCCTGGCACCACCGTCCAAATAACGACTTGCACAGAAATCCTTGTCTCAGAGTCTTCTCCTGCGGGAACCCAAACCAAGACAGAGTAATTCAGGGTGCTCTTTTGAGATCTGGAGTCAATTTTCCTTCTACCTATTAGGACCTCAACGGCAAAATCAATTTCTATTTACCTACCAGATAAAAGCCAAGTCTGAATTTCTCATAAACTGTGATAAAGCTGCCTTTTAACAGCTTTTAGAAAGCCAACTAGACCATTTCAGGGTACACAGAGAAAATTAATTAGATGCCAGGAAGCCAAGAAATCAATTAGAGTGGATCAGGTTATAAATCTCTAGTTTCCTGTTGCTTTACATGTTACAAAATCATCAAAGACAAATAAAATGATCGTGAAAAATTATGACTGCTGCCATTCACTTCTATTAGGCACTAGCACTAACTCATTCGTTACTTTTAAGCAGTTGGGAGATACTGTCAGATCACTTTCGCCTACTGGTTGGAAGTCATGGGAGCCTGGAAGAAAGAGAAACTGATGGCAGAATAGTCTCTCGGAGAACTCGAGCACACGTACTCAGTGACTCTCTACGCGTCCTGGGGTAGTATTCAGGACTCACTCATCTTGAGATCAACCACAGTGATGCAAGGTTTTTGTTTCCTGGCCTGATCAGCCCCATTTGTCATTTCACTTTTCTGCAGAAACCTTCCTTCATAGCATTTAAGATGGCAGATTTGGGAGCCAGGCTGCCTGGGTTCAAATTCTGGCTCCACCTGTAACCAGCTGTGCAATATTAAGTCAAGTACTTAACTTATATGTACTTCACTTTCCCCATATGTAAAATGCAAGTAAGAACAGAATTTATATCAGACAGCTGTTATGAGGAATAATGAATTAGCCCCTTACTAACTCTAGAGACCAGCACATCACCATTCCTGGTGGGGGGTGTGGTAGGAGAGGGAGCCAGATAGAAGTGTAGTTCCTGGGCCCTACACCAGACTCACTGATTTCAGTCCGCATTTAAACAGGATGCTCGGGGATCTGTGCACACATTCAAGCCTGAGAAGCACTGACCTCGAAGGCGTCAAGGGCTTAAAGCAGAACTGATAGGCTGAAAGTGCCCCATCAATTTTTAGCTATTATTATTATCTCAGCTAATGTGCCACTTCCCCAGAAAAGTCCTTTTTCTTTTGTGGCATAAGCCACAGTCATACTTGTATATGTGGTTTTGTAGTTACTTGATTCATGTCTTTCCCATGGACCTAGATGGAGTCACAGATCCGATTTCCCACAAGCAGACCCTTGAGGGAAGGTACATAAGCATGTGATAAGCCAAGCAAGTTTTGATCTCAGGCAGAGCCCTAGTCTCAGCCGGGTCCTATAGAGAACACTGGAGCATAAATTACATCTGCGTTTCCAGCCTTAAGACATGAGAGTTATATATTCATAATCACACCCCAGTCAATCACTGGCTAAGACCTCCCCCTGAGGAAACTCGCAGACAATCCTGTTCCTTAAGAGAGGAGCCCCAGGACTGTCTTCTGAAGAAGGGAACAGGTGTTAGGAGTGAAGCATGAAGAAGCTGGGGGAGGGGGACCAGGACCAAAAAGCCAGGATGGTGACAATCTGAACAGGGCATTGACAATGCCCACTACAGCTGGGTACTACCTAGATGTCTGATGGTCCCCCAAGGACCTCGTAGCCATCCTACCTCTATCTACAATAACAAAAGCATAATATGCTAATTAGACCAGACATCCTTCCAGACAACCTTCTGGACAAAGCTGGGGCTGCCTGGGTCCTGGATGCGTGCTGGCGGCTGGCGGGAAGCCCGGGTCCCAGGTGCCAGAGGGAAGCCAGTGCCGGCAGCCGGGAGAAGGAAGGCCTACTCTTGCATGAATTTCATGCATTGGGCCTCTAGTGACTATATAAAACAGAGTAATAGAGAGAGTAAGAGAGAGTAAGAGAGTAATAGAATGAACGACTGCTGGGGGCTGGGAGATGAAGGCAAAGTTGGTAACAGGAGTCGATGCTTCAGTGCCTACTCAGGTCCCCTCCCCTGGGCTGGTGCTGGCTAACTGCTCCCACCTGCACTCTTCTGGGGAGAATTGCCTGTGGCTGGAAGTGAACGCACCAATCCCTGGGAGGAGGAAGCTGCTGCTAGCCAGGATGCTCTGGAGTCCATGGGGTACAATTCCTACTCCAGAGTTTCCTGTGGGACCGGGCTGAGGTGAGACCTCTCATGCTCCACCTCTGCTTACCTTGCAGCCCTACTCTATCCTAATGATTCCCCCCTCCCTCAGTTTCTCCTGAAAGCATTCCCTCAAGAAATCACTTGCATGAAAATCCCCATCCCTGGTTCTGCTTTTAAGTAACCTGTCAGAAGACTAACTTTTCTCTCCAGAATTTTCTTTCCCTGCCAGCATCCCAGGGCCAGAGTTCTAGCTGTCTAATGGGCAGCCCCCTCACATTTCTTTGTAACCTCCAACCCCTTCAGGAGAGGAAGCAAGGTAGCAAAGAGCCCATTTCCATTGTTGTCAGCCTCCTGATGGGGATGCAAGAGTGGAGGACACACCTAAAGCACTGACTTCAAGATTGCCATGAATTTGTGTTCTGGTGGGGAACTCCCTTGCTGTCTGGCTTACTGGCCACTAGCTTGAGAGACACACAATTGATAGTTACAGCTCGAGTAGAGAAATCCTCTCGTTTACAGCGGACTTAATAAGCTGCTGCCAACTAGAAGCATTAAGTGGCCAAATCCAACACATGTACAATCTTGATGGAAACATGTACAATCTTTTGTAAGGGTGATAATCAGTAAATGTGATATAAACTCTCAATGCTTAAGCTTCACTAGTGATAAACAGGTTTATAACTGCCCAATGTGCTTTAGGTTTCTGAGGCAGCAATGAAACAAAGGTCATCATCACATGTAAATGCCATAAATTCCTTGAGCAATTACTAGTCTATGTAGGTGATGAACAAGCCAAGTGGGCCCATGCTGAGTCTTTGTACATCTACCAGACAGATGCTATGATTCTGTTGGCTTAATTATTACACCTTGTAGAGATGAATGCAGAGAATATGCTTGCCTTGTCAACAGCCTCCCAGGGGACCTGTACTGAGTAATTGCTTTCCATCCCTGTAGGAATCATCAACATGAAACCATAGGCTCCATCTGGCTCTCTATCCCTCCCCCACTTGCCCAGCAAGACTCCTGGAAACATAATGAAGTTTTTTGGGTGGCAGTTCTCATCAATAAGATGATGACATCTTGTCTCCTTCTTTATTCACAAATTTTAAATTATTAAATATCCCTGATATTTAAACCACTGTGCTAAATACAAGTATATTGATTTATATTCATATTATATCAAGTAATATTATCATATGTAATATATAACAGTATATCATATTATTATATAACAGTATTTCATGTAATGTTATACAAATATATGTATACATAAATATATATTTATATTAAATATACACATATATTTGAGGTGTGATCCCTTGCAGTATAGGGTAAAGAAACTTCTCCAGGCCAAAACCATCATACATAGATAGTTACAGAAATAGAAGGAAACTGGGAAGTGATTTTTATTACAAATATAATAGATAAAAGGATAATGGCCTTATTATAAAGAAGGTCTTTCTTAAATATAAAGAGTTCTAGCAAATGAATCTCTGGGGTTTCATTGAAAGAAATCTCTTAGAAATATTCCAGAGCTCTGACATAAAATATTCACTCAATAGCTAGCTATTTATTCAGTAACTAACAATTAATTAACAAGGGAAATGGGCAAGGAGCGCACACACTCAGTTCACAGGGAAGGCAATGCTGCTCGGGGTTCATGCACTGCCCGCTGTGGGCGTCCTGCCTGATGCCCACCCTCTAGCTCCTGAGAGTGTTGGCTGTAACAGCTCATAGTTGCCCCCTCTAAAAATTGCCTTTATCCAAATGAGCTACCTCAGCTGGAAACCTACAGGTCTATTCTGGGGCCAATCTCAGCAAATCACTGACTCTTTTTTTAAAATTTTTATTGATTTCAGAGAGGAAGGGAGAGGGAGAGAGAGATGGAAACATCAATGATAAGAGAGAATCATTGATTGGCTGCCTCCTGCACTCCCCACACTAGGGATTGAGCTGCAACCTGGGCATGTGCCCCGACCTGGAATAGAAACATGTGGACGTTCAACCACTGAGCAACACCAGCCAGGCTCATTGACTCTTACTATTATGAGTGGGAGGAGACCAAACAACAAGAGGAAGTAGAAAAATAATGTATGATACTTCCATGGGCTAGAAAGAAGTCTTAAAATGATTTTTGCTAAAATACCAAATAATATGGAAATATGACCATTATACACAGGGAGGGGCAAAAGTAGGTTTACAGTTATTCGTATGGAAAATAATACAATAATTAATAAATAACAATAAACTGTGTTTTGTGTACTCTCAATTATAAACCTACTTTGGGATCAGAACAGCACAGATTGTCTAAGTTAATGGCATTAATATAAACTTGGCACTTACACGTAAAATGGCAGCCTGAGAAAATATATCTCACCATCTTATGCTATGCCTCTCAGATACATTCTAAAATGACTAAAGGACTTACTATTACATGTAGGGAATTAAAGCTCAGCCCTGAAACAATACCTATAATATTCAACATCAACTTCTGCTACATATTAAGGAGGAGGGAAACTGATTGAAAGGAAACACCAAGGGCTACCTTGCACACCTCCACTTTGAGAAATAGAACATGATTGAAGGCGATTCTTGCAGGATCCTAGGAGACCCTCCCCGATAGTTGGTAGGTACAGGCAAGGAGGAGCCTGCCCGAGGGCAGAGGCTCGGGTCTTAGGAAGCAGCTACCTCAACAAAGTTCTGATCTTTCTGACTTGAAGTGTATTTCAGTGATGCAGCGGGTAGAAGAAGGTCATGTACAGTGTACCTGGTAAGGTGGCAAGGCCCCCCCAAAAAAACAATTAAATACAGAAAACTGCCACATCCTTCTTGCACCTATGTTAACAAGGTAGGGTAGCCAAGCAGTCTAAGGCACCTATGTCACTGAAGTAGCAGTATAAACATATGAATATAACATCCAGAAAAGGATTCCTAAAAAACAATATTTTCTGCCGAAACCGGTTTGGCTCAGTGGATAGAGCGTCGGCCTGCGGACTGAAGGGTCCCAGGTTCGATTCCGGTCAAGGGCATGTACCTGGGTTGCGGGCACATCTCCAGCGGGAGATGTGCAGGAGGCAGCTGGTCGATGTTTCTCTCTCATCGATGTTTCTAACTCTCTATCTCTCTCCCTTCCTCTCTGTAAAAAATCAATAAAATATAAAAAAAAAACAACAACAATATTTTCTAACTATATAGAGATAAAAGAATCCAAGAATCAACTACTATTATTTCATGCTTATGGGCAAATGTCAAGTCTACATCATAGATTACTCTTTATTCAAGGATGAATAAATATTAATAGGAATTAGAAAGTTTTAAAAGCTTTAGCCCTAAAGATACTACACCATATATATATTTAAGGAAAAATCAAAGCGAGGAGGAGGAACATATTTTGGGGGAAATGTTTACTGGAGTAAACACAAAAGAAGCATCTGCTTTATAGGATCAATAAAATTCCTAGAAACAAGAACTATAAAAATAACATTAAGATAAGGCCAGAGAATGAGATAAAACAGGAGCTAAAACATGGGCGGGAACAAAACAAGCGATGGGCAGGCTAAGAAGGCAATGTCAAGAAAGAAAAATAACATAGTAACAGTAAAATCTTTATTAGAAATAGGACACATTATTTGTCAGAACAGTAAAATCAAACCACCGGTGCATAAAAAAAAACCTTTTAAAAATTCCCAAAACAAAGAAAAAAGAAATAAAAACAATGAGAAAGAAGATAATATACTAATATAAAAAGTAAATCCCAAAATGCAAACTGATGCTCCAGATGATAAAGCCAGACAGACCTAAGAGGAATAAGAAGCAAGGGCTGAGTGGAAGGACACATTTCTAAATCGGTCTATTTAACATAAGTCCTGAGATCCCACGCTAAAATTATGAAACATTATCAATGCCTACACATGTTATAATGAGCAGAATTATTTTTAAATATTTCTAGGACAGAAAAAAAAACACCCTAGAGCTTTCAGGAAGATAAAACAAAAACACTGACAATCTCTTACAAAGAAATAAAAATCCAGCTACTCTCACCCTCCTATCACATGCCAGTAGAAGGGGAAGAAGGTCTACAATCTTGAAGGAAAATGGCTGAAAGAAGGGTTTTATGCAATCATACAAGTGTCAGAGATGACACTTGGGTAAAATCAATAGAGAAGATTTTGATATGCATGAGCACATCAAGCATATTCATTAATATAAAATCTTTCTCAAAAGTATCTCTAAAATTTATACTCTAGTCCAGTGATGGCGAATCTTTTGAGCTCAGCATGTCAGCATTTTGAAAAACCCTAACTTAACTCTGGTGCCATGTCACATATAGAAATTTTTTGATATTTGCAACGACAGTAAAACAAAGACTATATTTTTTATATTTATTTTATACTAGAGGCCCGGTGCACAAAAATTTGTGCACTCGGGGGGGCAGGGTGTCCCTCAGCCAGGCCTGTGCCCTCTCGCAGTCTGGGACAAAGTTCTGACTCCTGTCTCTCTTCATTCCTGAATGCAGTTCTTTGGAATCACCTTATTGTGGTGGGAAAAGAAGGGAGCAATCAGCTAGTAAGAAACTTGGAAAATATGACTTCCAGGAGTCCTCTGGACAGGGAAAGTCATGTTAGCATGGGTCACACTTCCAGGATGTTTTAAGCAAATACGAAGCAGAGGATTTAAACCTGTGATGATGGGAGATTTAAGCCCTGCAAAACCAAGGTGTTCTTTAGTACCTCACAGAGCTGAGAACAGCAATATTGAAGGGGAAGGGAGGGAGCAGTGTCTGGTATACTTGGGATTCACAGAATCTACACTTCCAGTTCCAGAACTCCCAAATTGGTGAACTGCAGCAGATGAGAGTATTTGGACTCCAGAGTTTGTACTGAGAAGCTGAGTGCCTGGGGCTTCTCCAACTGCACAGCAGCCAGGGACATGCCAGCTTCATTCCCCATAGGAAGCCAGTCTTGGGAGCTGTATGCTAGTTCCAGCTTGAGAAGTCTATCATGTTGTAAGAGGGAGACATTAAAGTCGATTTTATGACCTAAAAAAAAAAAAAAGATGGTGGCGCCCACAAGGGGCGGGGGGTGGAGGGGCGGTTTCCATAACATAAGATGGCTTCACCCACAGTGGAGGCCGAGTCCCCATAATGAGCCTTAATGAGCAATCAGCAGGGACTTGAGGCTATGACCCCCCCCAACCCCCCACCCATGGGGCTTGATGGGGGACCTCAGGCACTCGGGGGGGGGTGGGTTGTCCCTCAGCTCGGACTGTGCCCTCTCGCAGTCTGGGACCCTTCGGGGGATAACCACCTGCTGGCTTAGGCCTGCTCCCTGGGGGATTGGGCCTAAGCTGGCAATCAGACATCCCTCTGGCAGCCCGGCAGCCCTCGGGGGATGTCCACTTGCCAGTGGGGAGCAGACCTAAGCTGCAGTCGGACATCCTTAGCGCTGCTGAAGAGGCAGGAGAGGCTTCCACCACCACCGCTGTACTGACAGCCATCAGCCTGGCTTGTGGCTGAGCAGAGCTCCCCCATGTGGGAGCACACTGACCACCAGAGGGTAGCTCCTGCATTCAGTGTCTTCCCCTGGTGGTCAGTGTGTGTCATAGTGCCCAGTCATTCCCAGTCCTTGTGCTGTTAGGGTCAGTTTGCATATTACCCTTTTACTATATAGGATAGAGGCCTGTTGCATGGGTGGGGGCCGACTGGTTTTCTCTGAAGGGTGTCCCAGATCAGGGTGGGGATCCCGCTTGGGTGCCTGGCCAGCCTGGGTGAGGGGCTGATGGCTGTTTTCAGGCTGGCCACACCCCCTTCAGGGTGGGGGTCCCCACTGGGGTGCCTGGCCAGTCTGGGTAAGGGGCTGGGGGCTGTTTTCAGGCTGGCCTGTGACTGAAGCTCCCAGCCTCTTTTTTTCTTTTTTTTTATTCTGGGATTTATTTACCTTCTATAATTGAAACTCTGTTGCCTTCACTGGTGCTCCCAGCTCTGAGGCCACGGCTGGCTGAAAGCAGGTATCTGGGGTTTGTTTGGTTTCTATAATTGAAACTTTGTTGCTTTTGGAGCTGTTGCTTTCGGAGCTTAGAGCAGGCCGCGGTAGGTGGGGAATCTTGGCTTCCTCCATCACTGGAGCAAGCAAACCTTCTGCTCGCTTCAGCTGCATGGCTGCCAGCCGCCATCTTTGTTGGCAGTTAATTTGCGTATCTCGCTGATTAGCCAATGGGAAGCGTAGCGGAGGTATGATTAATTACCCTTTTTGTCTTTTATTAGATAGGATACTTAAATGCAATTTAACAAAGAAAAATCAAGCAAAAAAATGAGTTCGCGTGTCACCTCAGGCCATGCCCCCTGCCTGGCGGGGCTTGACAGAGGACCTCAGGCTGTGCCCCCTGCCCGGTGCCGGGCCAGGGGACCTGAGGCTGCAACCCCTCCCGGCAGGGCTTGACAAGGGTGGGACCAGCTGGGTCTGAATCTAGCCCAATGGGGGTGGGGCCGGCCAGGTCTAGGTCTTGTGTGATTTCGAGGCATACATGGGTGGGTGGGGACTTGACTCTGGGTCCCATGATGTGCCCCAGACTTTGACAGGAGGAAGATTTTCATATACATTTTACTAATTTTCTTTCATCTCTGACACTTCTATTATAGAGAAAGGGCAAATAGCAATATTAAAATATTTCCTCTAATTAATTCCCTTTTAATGTGCACGAATTTTGTGCACCAGGCCACTAGTATTATTATAAGAACAGCATATTATAGCATATAATGCAATGCTATTTTGAAATACTGAATGAATTAAAGTAATAAAAGGAAATATGCTGTAAGATAAAGGTGAGATTACCTTTAAGTGGTGATACTTATTTTCTCTTTACGCCTTTATGTATTGTGACAAAGATTGTCAGCTTTACCCCAATATACAGCCTTCCTTTCTTCCTATAGTAATAGTACCCCTGATTTCACCTGGCCACATATCTAGAAGGAAGACTAAAATTTAAAATTTTCAGTCCCCTTTGCGTGACAAAGCACAGACAAAGGAATTTAAATGGTAATGATGTATAAGAGTTCATGGAATGTCAGAACACCCCAAGAACATTCCATTTTCTCTTTTCTGCTTCTTGTTGGAAGGTGATAGTGAAGGCTGGAGTTGAAGCACCCATATTAGACCATGAGGTGAAAGCAATGTTTGAGGATGGCAGCATAATAACATGGAAGAAGTCCAGGTCCTCAAATCCATGGAGTACCAAGTCAGCTATCAACTCTCTATCATGGGTTAATGTGGGATAGAAAGAAAACTCTATTCATAACACACTTGGGTCTTTGTTATAGTAAATAGACTCATATGCCAACTAATATAAACATTTTCCAAAATTTCAACCTTGATATCATTAACTTTATTGGACAAAAATAGTATTAAAAAAAAAAAGGTAGTGGTTTAAATGAAAGCACTTAGAACAAGACCCAACTTGGAGGAACAAAGTAAAAAACAACAACAAAAAACTATAACCCTTTTGATTCTTTTTTCTAATTTTGCTTGTTTATTTTTTAAACAAGCGGATTTGAGGCAATACAACCTATTTACTTCCTGACTCCATATTGCTGCTGTAATTTTCTCTGCTAGGTAGCACACCAAATAGAGATAGTTTCATTATCGACCAAAAATATGAACAAAGAGTTGATTTAAAACAGCTTTCTTCTAAAAATATAGAGAAATAGGGAATGTTGGTTATGTTCCTTTACTGCCTCCAAATGCAAATTTAAAACATCCGATGACTTCAAAGCAGATAGCAAAAAACTGTCTTTCACTCAACATGGCCAGCAACCTAACAGTGTGGGTCTATATAAACTTGTCCCCCAACAAGGCAATAAAAGTCAAGATTAGGATCAGAAGGGAAGAAAGCACAATTTATGCACTTGAGATTGCTTCTGCTCCAACATGTGCTCTTCCTCTTTTCAATAAAAACTAAAACCAGAAGTAAGTAGAACACTAATGCTTGACATAGAGCTGATCCCCATGCTGTGAGAGAAACTGAGCTTCCTAGAAACAGTACATTCTAATATATCATTGTGACTGCATTAGATACAAACCAATGTATATCATAATTAGAGTTATGAAATATGAAACTGTCCCTTGAGCATTTTAATGTTATATATATTTCTATATTGTGATATATATATATATATCTTTTAAAATATCTTTAAATTTTTAAAACATTTTAATGTTCCAGATCAAATTTTCCTAATAGTTTATCCAAAGTTTTCCCTTTAATGAAAGTAATAACTAGCTGCAAAATATACTAGGAATGTACAAGAATAAAAAAAAAAAATCAAACACCCCTAAATTTATGAATTACTGTGTAGACAGCACTTAAAAGCCTGACTATTGTAGGTATCCTGTAACCTCCAAGACCAGAACTGTAAAAGTTAAAGTAAGGTAGACTTCTAAATGAAAATACATATTTGTTGAATGATAAGCCTATCAGTTATTATTTGTTAATTTAAAAGAAAAAGTAAAAGGCAATAATTTTGGAAAATGTTTATATTAGTTAGCACACTAAGAAAATAATACTAGGAAACACCTTCACATAAAGTCCTCCTATACTTTTGAGAATGTTTTCAGGCCAAAGTCACAGTCAATTTGGAAATGAACTAGTGAAAAGAGAGAAAGGGTACCAGACTGAACTATTTGTGTAGGTCTTTGTTCTTTGGTATTCAAAGATTTATTGCTAAAATGAGTCTGAAAGCTTAAAGGGATTTAGTAAACAAACATCTTCATTTTCCATGCATTTTAAAATATCTGATCCTTGCTGCTGAGTTATTTATTGAATAGAGTTCATGGTGTCAATAATTTAGAATAAATAAATAAAATAATTTGACTAAGTGAATAGCACAAGAGGAAAAAAACAGTTTTATACACATAAAAAGTCCCTGTGATTTTCAGTGAATAATGAATGCCCAAATATAAAGCATGAGTTCCTAAAACATACCTTTTCCTAACTTGACTATGTTTGATAAACTCTTGTATAGATTCCCAAAAGATGCTGCTTTGAGCCTGGCTGCAGTGGTTCAGTAGATGAGAATCAACCTATTAACAAGGAGGTCATAATTCAATCCTGTAGGAGGCAGCCGATCAATGATTCTCTCTCATCATTGATGTTTCTATCTCTCTCTCCCTCTCCCTTCCTCTGTGAAATCAATAAAAACATATTTTTTTAAAAAGACTGCTTTGAGAGCTAAATGCATGGTTTTGAAAAGAACAAGCTGCTATGGCTTACCCTAATTTTTATTCTGCTTACAATCTTACCCCAAAATAACATTTTGCTTTTAGTAGGAATTGTGAATTTTTGTGTAGTAATGAAGAGGGACACCTGAACAAGGCACAGAGACCAGGGAAGAAGTAGCTGCCCAACAGGCCAAGAGCAACAGAGGATAATTTTCATATGCAAGCTCGATCTGCTTGCACACCAGTGCCTCCAGACCCTCTGTGGGGAAATGGCTTTATTCCTGAATCTAATGTGTGATCTAAACAAGGAAGTGAATGTGGCTGCAAGGCTCCTCTATGGGGTGAATAGCTACCTTGATTCAGGCCTTACCCAAGCAGTTTTCTGTCTAAACATGGAACAAATAGATCTATTTTCCTTAATATTTTTCTTTTTCATGTGTAATAACTAAATGGCTGTTGTTTAAGGATGTAGGTCAAAAAGTAGGTTTTCAAAATGGAATATAACACAGAATGTTGAATTTTGAAGTTAAATCAAATTTAATACTTATATTTAAGATATTTGTTTTTATATTTTATACTAGAGGCCTGGTGCACAAAAATTTGTGCACTCAGGGGGGCATCCCTCAGCCCGGCCTATGCCCTCTTGCAGTCTGGGACCCCTCGGAGGATGTCCACCTGCTGGTTTAGGCCTGATCCCTGAGTGATCGGGCCCAAGCTGTCAGTCAGACATCCCTCTGGCAGCCCAGGAGCCCTCGGGGGATGTCCACTTGCCAGCGGGGAGCAGACCTAAGCTGTAGTCGGACATCCTTAGTGTTGCTGAGGAGGCAGGAGAGGCTCCCACCACCACCACTATACTGGCATCCATCAGCCTGGCTTGTGGCTGAGCAGGGCTCTCCCTGTGGGAGCGCACTGACCACCAGGGGACAGCTCCTGCATTAAGCATCTGCCCCCTGGTGGTCAGTGTGTGTCATAGTGACCAGTCATTCCCAGTCATTCTGCTGTTAGGGTCAATTTGCATATTACGCTTTTATTATATAGGATAGAGGCCTGGTGCATGGGTGGGTGCTGACTGGTTTGCCCTGAAGGGTGTCTTGGATCAGGGTGGGGGTCCCGCTGGGGTGCCTGGTCAGCCTGGGTGAGGGGCTGATGGCTGTTTTCAGGCTGGCCACACCCCCTTCAGGGTAGGGGTCCTTGCTGGGGTGCCTGGGGTGTTATATATATTTTTCAGGCTGCCCACACCCCTTTCAGGGTGGGGGTCCCCACTGGGATAACTGGACAGCCTAAGTGAGGGGCTGATGGCTGTTTTCAGACTGACCAACCCCCCCGGTGACCAACGCTCCCAGCCTTTTCTTTTTTGTTTTTGTTTTTGTTTTTATTCGCTCCAGCTCCGTGGCCATGGCAACTGGAAGCAGGTATCTGGGGTTTATTTACCTTCTATAATTGAAACTTTGTTGCTTTGAAAGGAGGCAGCAGCTGGCCGGGAAGCTTGGCTTCCTCCATCCTTGGGGCTACCAAGCCTCCTGCTCGCTCCAGCTTTGTGGCTGCTGCCTGCCATCTTGGTTGGGTTAATTTGCATATAGTCGCTCTGATTGGCTGGTGGACGTGGCTTAAGGTGTAGTGAAGGTATGGTCAATTTGCATGTTTGTCTTTTATTAGTGTAGATAAAGTCTATTTTCCAGTCTTGACATTTTCTGGAAGGCTACATAGGTTGAATATGTAAAATCAACATCTTTTTTGAAGCTATCAAGTCCAGGCCATTTGATTGCTTACTGGTATATATTTCAAATTTTAAAAATTAAATGTAATAATCTCATAGTTAAAACAATCAGGTACAAATCATATAAGATGAAGAGAATCATGTCTACTCCATCCTGTTCTCCCACTACAATTCTCACCACATAATCACTTTTATTATTTTTAAAACATGCATTGTGAAATATAACACATACAGAAAAAATCCATTTAAAATGTACACCAAAACAAATCACTCTACAGTGAATGCCTGGATAAAGAAATAGAACACGGCCAGCACCCCAGAAGAGCTAGCATTTGCCCTTCTAATCCTTAACCCTCTTGCTAACATAACCACCAACCTGCCTTCTGTGGTAGTTCCTTCAGTGTGTTTTTTGTTGGTTTTTTTTTTTTTTTTTTTGCTTTAATCACTCATTTTCATCTCTATACTCTCTAATGTAGTTTTACTTATTTTGTCATATAAATGAACTTACATACATTTAATGTTATGCATTATCTTGCTTAGGGTGCATGCAGGAGGCAACCAATCAATTTGTCTCTCTCACACTGATATTTTTCTGTCTCCCCTTGCCCCAATTTTCTCTAAAAATCAATGGAAAAATATCGTTGGGTGAGGATTAGCAACAACAACAGAAAAAAAAACATTAAAGATACTGGGAGTTTAAAACAATATTAATAGTGTGCCTTATCTGAATGTTCCCCTCTCCCTTTAGTTTTGTAAGTCTCAGAAAAAAAAATAATAAATCAAGAGAAAAAATAAGAATTTATCAATAATAAAGCCAGTGAGGTGTGAATCATCTTTCTTTTTCAGCTTTTAAATAACAAACAAACAAACAAACAATAAATAAATAAGAAAAGTATGGGACCATTGGCATTGTCAAGTTCTAATAGCAAAAAATAAAAGGCATCTGGTTCAGTTAAATATCCTTCCATAGGCTCAGCTCACACAGAAGGTTCTACACTTCCAGAAAGCTTCCCACAGGGTCAACACGCCATCTCCAAAGGTCAGAGGAGCAACTTTCCAGGCTTAGGTTAAAATCCTGTACTGCTTTTCAGGTTACGATGGAGAATGACAACTGCCTCTCAGAGCACACTTTAAAAAAAGCAAAAAGAGTTAAACACAACATAAAACAAAATTTCAACAAAAAAGAAATGAAGCCTGACCCAGTGCAATAATTCTGACAGCTAAGAAAATAACAGAAGTTCTTGGGGGCAGAGAGTTGCCAGGAGCTACTGTTTGTCTCCACACACAGATTCCTCCCCAAGCCAAAGGTTGTGTCCAAGCTTGCTGAGATTTCTCGTCCATAACCACACATTGAGAGAGAAACAAGTTGAATAGGTGTGGTTATAATTTTCCTTGTCTTAGGAATAGCAGAAATGCCTTTCAATGAGGAAAATGGGAAACAATGATTGTCTTTGAAGAGGCAAATTTATCCTGTGCTTTAGAATGAATTGAAAAAGCTATGGGGATAGGAGGCACCCCTTTTCCCCTAAACACACACACACACACACACACCATAACACAGTGATATAAACCTGGTAAACCTGGTATAGGACACTTAAAAATGTCAGAAGAGAAAAGACACCCGGTATTCCAAGAAAGAATGTACATGGTATCTGTACTCCCTCCAACCTTCCTTCTAAAGAGAAACAGAAAGAACTCATATCACTCAGCTCTCAAACCATAGCGAAAAAACACTCTGATCTCATATAAAGGAATAAAGTCAAGAAGTCCCCAATGCTTTACTGGAAAAGACAATGTTTGAAAAGAGCCATTCAAGCAAGATACAAAAAGGGCAAAGCAACTATGCAAAATATCCCAGCCTAGAGAATAATAAAGAAAATAATTTTTAAAGCATCAAAAGCAAATAGCCCATGAGAGGAAAAGATCAGGTTCTCCCAAGACTTCTGTCCAGAAACATGCCATGCTAGAAGACCACGGAGAAATGGCTACAAATGTGACCCAACGTATTATTCATGTTAAAGGCAAACAAGCGGCATTGCAAACGCTGAGGACTTTGTGAAATACACACATCGTGAACCTTTCCTAAAAATACTTTTTAAATAGACCTTGACAATGAAACAGCCAATATAAAGGGAAAGCGAGATATTTTAGGAATGAAAAGCCATGGTAGATGGAGGATGGAGATTGCTGACTTCATTAGTATTAGGACAATGTGAATATTTTAAGTATGCAATTGTAAAAATACTAACACCAGTAATTAAAATGGAGACAAAGGCAAGTGGAAAGGAAAAGATATACTTCATAGAGAAGCAGTCAATACATAGTTGAAATTTTAAAATAGTATTCTACAGAATTATCCTACTTTTATAAAGCTACCTTTAATCCTTCCATCTACATTTCTATCTGAATATGTGTCTATAAGTATACTTGAAATGACATTAACCCAATGTTAATGATAGTTATTTCTGAGTGGTAGAATTTCAGGTGATGTTTTTAAGCTTTCCTTTTTGTGCTTTTTCATTAGCTGACATACAAACGTGTGTGTGTGTGTGTGTGTGTGTGTGCGTGTTACAAACAATGTGATGTTTTAAAAAAGACTAAAAGCAAATATGGAAAGTTGCTAATATGGTAATTCATCATTTAAATGTTAAGTTCTTATACTGAAAGTCTCAATCAGTTTCTCTTGTCCTCACTCAGCACATCTATTAATATCAATATGATGATTTTTCTCTTGTATTGCCCTTTCTGTTGTATTCAACAGTGTTTATATATGGAGATATATTTGCATCTTCTACGTTGTCACCTCTATGAACAATCGTTATCTGAACATTACAGATCAGATCAGTAAACATCTTTGCCCAAGTACACCTTAAACAGAAAAGGTGAGACAAGAATCCAGATCCATCTCATGCCAGTGGTCCATAGTATTTACAGCATCCCATATTGGAAACAATTTATTTTCTTACTCCATATTCTAAAATTAATCCATGTAGAAAAGTAATACCTTTGAAGTATACTGTGAATCTACTTCTTGAAATAAAGGAAAACTCTTATTACTCTGAAATCCAATATTTTAAAGGAGCTTTGAAAAATTCATATACTAGTATAAGCAAGCACCTGGCAGGTAGTTCTTCACCTCAGTTCCGCCAAAGGGAAGGTTGTCTGCTCATAAAAGCTCTCAGAAGGGATGCTCTGAAGCAGCAAATTGGTAGCATTTCACTGACTTAGTGCCCACTGAGGTTACCGCCAAATTAGTGATTTATTTTCCACCATAAAAGTTTAGAAGCAAATTACTGTTGCTAAATGACATCTATGTAAAATATGGTCTCTACTTTACAGCAAGTACAATTAACAATCAGAAATAATTTTAAAACGCAATTCACTCTTGCAAATTTAAATTTTTGAAACATTCAGATTTAAGTCCATCAGATCCAAAAGTAAGTTGTTGGCTAATATTAATGAAACAAAAAGCCAAATCATAAAATGAGAAATAAACACTATGAAGTGATTGAATTAGCCAACAAATGTCTTTGGATTTGGTTATTTGCCTACCTTTCTTGTTATAAGTTTGTTCACCCAATATTAACAATGGTAATTTCAAAAGGGTGAAATTCAGGGAAATTTTTCTCATCTGTTGGACAATCTTTGTTTTCTATTCATGGCTACTTCTTTAACTGGGATCAGCCCATGTTTCAGAAACTGGTGTTACAAGTTTATTATCACTCCTTAACTCTTATTTGTTCTCCTTTTAGTTTCAAAATTCTATCACTGAATAAATAATTCCATTGAAAATGGGTAAGTCACATGCATTATCTCTCCATCACCAGATGTTTGGCATTCAGAGAGAGCATAAATGCAAATGGTAGCCCAGTAGCTTTATTTTGATCACAATTTCAGCAGTTTCAAAAATTACACTTAATTTAGCAGGGACTTTAATTATTTTTTCTTCAACTAAAAGTTGTCACCCCAAATTTGAAACAAGCAAAAGGCACTAAATTTCTGTTGTCTGATAGGATTGGTATGGGGATATATTCCTAGCTGGTTCTATACCATCAACAAATTCCACCATTGGAAGAAAGAGTAGGAAACAATCTGGAAAATCAGTGCAGAGTTTAATTTTCCAATTTGGATGTACTGAAGGACAGAAAAATACAGTTCTTCATCAGAAATTACTGTACTTTCAGATTTAATATCACAAGAGTGAAAAGTTTTATTAAGTCTACTGGAGGCCTGGTGCACAAAATTCATTCACAGGTAGGGTCCCTAGTCCTGACAGGCAATCAGGGCCAATCGGGGCCTTCCGGCTGCTGGCTGGGGCCTTCCTTCATTCCGCGCCACCCCCTGGTTGTCAGCACACATCATAGAGAGTGAGCGAGCTCCTGGTCTCCCGGTTAAACTCCCGAGGGGACAATTTGCATATTAGGCTTTTATATATATATATATATATATATAGATTGTTGAATAAGAGAAATAGAAACAACTATAATTAATCATGGCGGTTGGAATGATCCTGCTATATTGGTTGCCCTACCATAACCATTGATTAACATAACAAAACCCCTATTGTCATCTTTCATTTTCTTTCTCTTTTGTACCTTGGCATGATACCAATGAACTAACAAAAGATACTGCATTACCTGCATGCATTACCTGTAACACTAATAATATTACATTAATCCACTTTTTTAGTTTACACATCTTAAGGCACAAAAGATATGCTCTCTATATACGTACTAACAACTCTATTTAGTACTACTGCAAACAATCTATTCAAATAAACATGAACTATGAAGTTAGTGGTTCTTGCCTTCTTTCCTTAGACTCAGTTCTTAAAGGGTAAGCATTGGCTATTTCCCAAAGCAATGAGCTCTTATTTTTGACTTAAACACTGGCTTGATCAAGTCTTTTTAAAAATAAAACTGCAGAACTAGGCACCTGAGTGATATTATGCATGGTACTTAAAAAAGAGTTTGAAAAGATGATACCAAAGCATATATCAAACTGTTCTTTGTCATGATTCCTTAGAAATCCTTCCCTGCCCACGCCCTTCCTCTTTCTTCAGAGCCTGTGTAGGTGGAATGTGCCACTTGATAAATGCAGTCTAATTATATAACATCACTTCTTGTTTTACAAGATGTTATACCAGGGTTACCTTATTTTGTCCCTGTTATATAATTGGGTTGTAGGATGCTTAAGCCTGTATACCTACCTAAATATTAACTTTATTTCTGTCTTGTTTGATTCCAAGACATTTGGTTCTAATTTTACACTTTTAAGGACAACTTTATCTTTGAATAAAAGACCCTCTGCCTTTCCTCTTTTTCTATCAACCAAACAATGTATAAGTCAAACTCCTTTATCCTCCGGCTATCATATATGCTGCACTTCTTATGGAGAAATTTCTCTACATTTGAGCAAAAGAGAGCCAGAAAGTAATAACAGTATAGGGAACCAAGAATAACCATAAATTTGAAAGAATATTAATTATTTTCCTTAAAAGAGATTTAATCTGATTTTCAAGTTTTTGTTACTTTTAGAACATGGACTTTTAATTCTATCAAAGGTGCAAATGAAATAATGGGATTTTGTGATTTTACTGGGGGGTGGGCATACACAAAAGCTTCATGAAAGCACAGATAAAATAGTCAAATGACCAGCAGTTTTAATCATATAACCTACCGCTGAATGTCTTAAATGCCAATCTTCTAAAATCAACAACAAGGAAATAGATTAAACCCCAGAAGAAAAATGGGAAGAAGCTCTCATTTCTTCAGAGAAAACCAAAAACTTCAAAGGGAATGATGCCTACCACTTTCAGTGAAACTTATTATTTAAACATTTTTAATAGAAAAAAAAAAGAAACACAATGGTATGGCAATTAACACAGGGCCCTGGTGAAAGAATGTTCAGTATTTAAATCTTGAGTTTAGACACAACAATGGATTCTACTGTGTGGCAGGGGGTTGGTATCTGCTGTGGATAATTTCTCCCATATTTGCGTAGGTTTGTTTTGCTAGATCAGCAGAAGGGGTACAAGATGGGACTGAGAACAATTATATAACAGCAGGTCTATGATACTTTTTCTCAGCCACCCCCACCCCCCAGCACATGCCTTACCCCACTACTGTCTGTGTCCATAGGTTATGCTTATATGCATGCATACAAATCATTTGGTTGATCTCTTACTCCCCCTCCCCAACCTCCCCTATCTTTCCTCTGAGGTTTGATGGTTTGTTTGATGCTTCTATGTCTCTGGAACTATTTTTGGTCTATGATTTTTAAGTGCAGTTATATGACAGAGGCATTTAATCAAAAGACAGATCACTTATTCCAAACATTATTGACAGAGAAACAAGAATCTTCCACCAGTTTTCAGTTTCAAAAGTAAAAGAGCAAAAATTGGATTTTTATTCTTGAGACTATTAGAGATGCCCCCTCCCCTTTATTTTTCACAGACATCAGGATTGGCACATACCAGAGGCAAATGTGAAGGAAAGAGGGATTTAGGAATGTTCATTGAAATAGTTCTCATTATTAGATTTTGTTTGCAAAATTTTATCCTCTTTTATTTTTCCTCAGATTAATTAATCTGTTGCTTGACCAATCAAATACATATTTCTTCTCATTAAATGAAGGTGCAGTAACATATGTTAATATCTGTGTCCAAAATTCTCCAAACATCGGCCACTATCAACAATCTTGGAGATTTTCATTCCCATCTATTACACACCCACCATTACAACATAACCAACACCAGTCTTCATTGGAATCTGATTAGACTAACATTTCTCCCTCCCCTTGAATTTTTCAAATTCCTGAAGAAAATGTTTCTGAACACAAAAATACTCTTCAAGGAAGGAAATACACTATTTCAGCACGTAAAGGGATGAAAAAAAAAAGAAGTCAATGCGATGTGATCAGAAGAGCTTGCCCGAGGGAATCAGTGCACGGTGGTGCCTGAGCATAAGAACTCTGGTTCTCTTTGCTTTGTAAAATCCCCAGCAACTTATGATTTTCATTAAGAAGAAATGGTTGTTTTGGTGAAGATTGTTTACTAATTATTCTGGCCACAGTCCTAAAGAGCATTATTTTTTATTTAAATCTGAATGACAGAAAACACAGGTAAATTTTACCATTGATGTGGTACCAAGAAAAGTATCATTTTCCCCTTAAGTCTACAATTTGCGAATGATGATATTTCAAGAATTGCTATGGTTCAGTAGCATTAAATAAAATTAGCAGAGTTTTCCTCAAGGAAAATTTTCTACATTTAACAATGAATATTTAATAAATATTTATTCCTCAAAGCTTACTGATTTTGAAAGTTTATTTTGCCATATGCTTGAAGAAGCATTTAGAAGAGGAAGTCAAAATATACTCTTAAAATGAAGTGAACAGTCCTTTATCTTACTGAGCTAATATAATGAAAGCCAAAAGCCTGTCTTAAGGTCATCCTCTGGAAAGAGATACAAAACTTATGTTTCAATTTCAACCAAATGATAAGTAGTAAGTAATAAAATCAGTTTTCTTAAAAAATAGTAAGCAATAAAATCCATTTTCTAAAAAAAAAAAAATAGTAAACAGAAAATCAGTTTTCTTTATTACTCTGCTAGTCAATTTTATTGGCAATCTACAAATAAAAATAACATCTCTGTATCCCCTTAGAAAAGCTTTTTGACATGCATTATTGCATTTAATTTAATTCTCAACATAATCTCTCACAATAGGAAGCATTATTTCCATTTTGCATATGAGGATATTGAGATTCAAATTAAAGGATCTACTTAAATTCTCAGGACCAGTGACAGAGCCAATCCTGAGCATCCCTACTTCCTCTTTTGCTGCTGTGTGGTTGCCACCTGGACACTGGCCTGAGAAAGAGCTGCAAGGAGCCTGTTGGAGGATGAGGTGCCATGGAGACCAGAGCCCAGTCCTCTCTCAGAAGAGACCACAGGCATTGGAGAGCTCAGCCAGTTCCATGACACCACCTATCTAGCCCACAACTGACTGCAGACATGTGAGGGAGCCCTGCTGAGACATGCTCGGATCAGTAGAACCTTTATAACCATATTGCAAGAAACAATAAGTGATTGCTGTTTTGATCTGTGAAGGTTTTGGGGTGGTTTATTATACTGGTACAACATTATTGTGGCAATAGTCCACTGATACACAAACTCAAAGTTGCCAACACACAAAGCCTCAGCATTGGTACTGGCTGATCACGAAGAATCTGGAGATTCAACATCATGTTAATACAATTTGATAAATAAGGGACTCAAGAAGTTAGGCAATCGCCCAGCCAGTGTGGCTCAGTGGTTGAGCACTGACATATGAACGAGGAGGTCACGGTTGAATTCCAGGTCATGGCACATGCCTGGGTTATGAGCTCCATTCCCAATAGGGGCATATAGGAGGCAGCCTATCAATGATTCTCATCATTGATGTTTCAAGCTCTCTCTCTTCCTTTCCCTTCCTCTCTCTGAAGTCAATAAAAACATATTTTTGAAAATGTTTTTAAAAAAGAAGTTAGACAATCTTACTTAGACTCTACATAAGCATTCATATCAATACAGTTAGGCTAAGTGACCATCTGACCATTCGACTGTCTGACCAGCCAGTAGGTATGACGCGCACAGACCACCAGGGGGCAGACACTCAATGCAGGAGCTGCTGAGCTGTGGTGACTTGGCAGGGGTGGTTCTTGGGTGATGCATCCCAGAACCAGAGAGGAGGGAGCCCAATTCCTCACAGGGATCCCGATTCCTCATGGGGCCATGTGACTCCACCTTCGGCTGTGTGTTATGTTGTTCCTGGGGCACTGTTGGCCCCTAATCTGGTTTACTGCATGCTTGCTTTTGCCTTCCACACCCTGTACGACAGCAACTTTGCAGAGTGCCCTCTCGCACTCCAGGACCCCTCGAGGGATGTCAGAGAACCAGTTTTGGCCCCGATCCCTGCAGGCCAGGCCGAGGGACCCCACCTGCCAGAGGGACCCTGCTCACACCACAGACACCCTTTGAGCTGCAGCACTGCCCCTGGTGTGGCCAGCCAGGGAGGGACCATGGGATGTTGGCTCCAGGGCATGTCTGGCCCATCTCATCCAGTCCCGCCCCACCAGCCACCTTCTAAATAATTTCCTTTCAATGTGCATGAATCCATGCACTGGGCCACTAGTTTTTATAATAAAAAAATAATTCTACACTGTACCACGCCAGCATGGCCATGGGTGAACCTGAGGGGGGTGGTGAAGGATTACAAAAGAGACAAGAGAATAAATCTGGCGCTAGTTGGGACGCTGCCCTCTGATTAGAGAGACTGCCACAGCTTGACGCGTCTTTATTTTATAGCCAGATTCCATGAGGCAAAGTAAGGGTGTGGTCAAGATGTTTACAATGTTCTTGCGGATTTCAAATTTACTCAGTTACATGCACCTGATCAAGCTTTGTTTACATGCTGCATCTCCCACAGCCCATATCATTCAGCCACGTGGGACCACAGGTTCAGATCATAAGGTCAAGCTTACAACTATAGCCTTTGGCTATAATTGTGCTGGGACTTGCATGTGCCTTTGCCACCAGAGGACTGTGTGCCCTCTCATTAGTCCGAAGCTTGAACCTGTCCAAACACGGTAGCCGCTCTCCACACTCCACCTTACTCCAATTATTTATTTCTACCATGACACTTGAACAATTTTCTAATGGTGATTGTGGAAAAATAAAAAGAATGAAACAATAGTTCAAAAATCACTAAACACTGTACCTGCTGTCTGGGCTCATAATGTTAAGTAACTTTGCCAGTGAAAATAATAGGGTTTTTTTGTGTTGTTTTTTAATAATATTGTAATAATTTAGCAAAATCGATTGGAAATGTGAAATGTATTTATGTTCTACAATTGTCAGTTTTAGAAATGACTAAAGTACATAAAGTTCTAGATCAAAATCAAGGTTAAGTACAAGACAACAGTAAGATGTAAACTTGTGATCTACCTAGCTAGCCATAATAGTAAGTGCTCCAAAAACATTTTTAAAAAGCATAAATGAAAGGATGAAAAATTCTTGTCCAAGTTCTGGCTTCTATATTCCATCAAAGTACCCTTCTAGCAAAAAAATGTGTAATGACCTCAACTTAGTTAGAAATTACCAGTGATATCATTGTTTGGATATTAAATAGTTCCTCCACCCTTTGGCAAAACTTAAATGGTATTTCATCATTTCATGGTAAAATGAAATGGTTCTGAATCAGAAAATTCCTACAATAAGTACCCCAGTACTATCATGTGCCAGATTCAGGACCAAATGTTTTATATGCATTTGTTCACTTAATCCTCACAACTGTCTTGTGGAATAAATACTACTATACCCATTGTATGGATGAGAAAATTGACACTATGCAAAGTCACTCTAGTAGGACTGACAGAGCTAGGATTAAACCCAAGTATTTCCACTACCAAAGCCTATGCTCCTAAACATTTAGAATTATACACAATGTCAGGCAAATGACAAATTATTCTCAACATGGCGAGGTCCTTGACTTATGAGGAATTTCCTCTCTGAGATAAGAGCTGGAGAATCCCGGTTCAGCTCTCAAGACTTTCTCATTATCATCTTCCCCTCCCATAATGCATCCCCAATCATGCATGTTGGAGACTTAAGCAGAATTGCTAAATGTCTCTAGGGCAATAGGAAGAAAACATCAAAAATCCTTAGAATGAAACTTCACATCTAACCCTTACTAAGGTAAAAACACCCTTTCATACCAATAAATAGTGAGCACTAGCCTATTATATCACAGTAATGAAGAATCCTAATCAAGCATGAAATATATATATATATATATATATATATATATATATATATATTTCATATATATGTATATACATATATCATATATATGTATATACTAGTATAAAATGAAAATTGAAATTCTTGACTTTTCTGTTGCATAAAATAGACACTCAAATTTCTACTCAATTAAATTGATTCAACTGAGGTCAAAGATGAAAAATAACCTTAGCACTTGAAACCAAGAATCACTTAATGTCACAATTTTAAATATTAGACCACTGAAATTTTGGTTGACATTATGATGTTCAGCTTATCCGTATTAATGAAGTAATTTTGGTTTCTCATTCAACAACTCCAGTTTGTCTAAGCTAATGATTAACAGTTATTGAATATTTACTATGTGTCAGACACATTTTTAGATGTTGTAGACATTAATTCTTCCCCATTTAACAGATGAGGGAACCGAGGCTTAGAGAAGTTAAGTAAATCCCTCAAGATCACCCAGGCAGCCAGTGTATAACAATTACTCAATTCCCTCTATACTGCAGTAGAACCACACATTTTGGGGAATGATAGATATTCAAAAATAAAACTGGGCATTTAGGTATTTAAATGAGACAGACATGCTGAGGGTTTTCCAATAACTGAAGGCAATTCTAAATTTGATTTTGTTCTACTTAGTCCAGCACTCTAAGTTGTGTCTTCTTGTTTCTCTTCTGTCATCAGAGTTTTCATAAAACAAGGACATTATGGATTATAATTCCCCACTCTTCCTTTCCTCCGCGTGTCTTGGTATTTCTTATGCTAAGAAGGGAAGAAAGCAATTCTGAGTGCTTATCAGGGACTATCTATATAATAAAAGGCTAATATGCAAACCGATTGACTATGGTACAACCAGTCGCTATGACGCACACTGACCACTCAATATAGGAGCTGCCCCCCTGGTGGTCAGTGCACTCCCACAGGGGGAGCGCCACTCAGCCAGAAGCCAAGCTGATGGCTGGCAAGCACAGCAGCGGTGGAGGCAGGGCTAAGGATATCCGACTGACACCTTAGGCCTGCTCCCCATGGGGATGTCAGGTGGACATCCCCCCGAGGGCTCCCGGACTGCGAGAGGGCACAGGCCAGGCTGAGGACCCCCCCCGCACCACCAGTGCATAAATTTCGTACACCAGACCGCTAGTAGTTATAACACAGCATTGTGTACTTGAAAGTTGCTGAGAGTAAATCTTAAGCATTCCCACCACACCCACAAAAAAGGTTTAACAATGTGAGGTGGTGGATGTGTTCATAATCTTGATCTTGGTAACCAGCCCATAATGTGTAGGTAAATCAAATCATCATGTTGTATATTTAAATACATGCATCTATATTTGTCCATTATTCCTCAAAGTTAGAAAAAGAAAGAGTTCCCAGTCAGAGATACCTGTGGGGCTGTCAGGATGGCCAACATTTGTTTGATAGAATGTATCTCACCAAGAATGAATTTCGATATTAGTTAGAATAATTTTTACCTCTACATATGAAGGGAGGCAAATTTTCTGTCTTTATATTTCAGGATCCAGTATTTTAGCATATTTTTGTCCTTTCATTAATTCTAGAGTAGCAAGTAACCAAACAGGCAAGACTCATGAAATATAATCACCAAGCACTTTTCCCCACTATCTCCTTAAGTGGATAGGGTGGGTTGGTGATTTTCTGGCTCCTAGAAGAAAACTCAGGCAGGCTCCATGAATTTTCTGTTTATACTCTCCCGGATCTCCCAGCCAGTAACTAATGTCTCATACCATGGACATTACCATGTTGGTTCCATGTCAAGGCTTCTCCTCATAAGGCTCAAGGCTGACAACAGAGCTAGGCTCTTATCCTACAGGGAAGAAAGGGGTGACTTAAGCTCTCCTTCACTAAATACCTTGGTTAGACAGCTCCCTACTCTGCAAACAGTGTGACATTTAGACAAGTAAGTGAAGAGTTAAGTGGAAGCCTAAAACTTCTTACTTGATTGCTGTAGTCGTAAGATGAAATTATACTGTAAGCTTGGCAGGTGTTTAAATGTGTTCTGTCTCTGTCTCTCTCTCATTTTCCCTTTCTCTCTCATGCTTTTGTGGATTTTTTAAAGACCCATATCTTAGGGTGCCCTAATGTAGCAGAGCCTGAGGCAGGGATTCTTGTGTAAATGATTTCTGAGGGAAAGCTCTCAGAAAAAAAAAAATCTCTAAGAGACCGAGAGAAGCAGGATGGGACAGGAGAGGAAGGAGTTTGGCAAAGATGTCTCAACTGAAGTTCAGTCTCCGCCTGATCCCATGGAGAGCTGTGGAAGGTGTTGCAACACTCGGGTTGTTGGGCCTGAGGAGAGGGGGCTGAGCTTTTATCCTCTGCAATGTTCAGGCACTGGCCATGGGCAGCCTCCAGCTTGGTGCGAGGCATAAACTACAAGGCATCACTGGGCAAGGGGGCTCCTGTCAGCCAAGGTCAGTCCTCCAGAGAATGGGGACAACTGTGAATTGCTAGCATCAGATACCCACAATAGTTTGAAGATGGATGCACCTCCTCAGGTAAAGAAGAGTATCAACAGCATCTGCTAAACCCATTTCTTAGACTAGAGCCCTTTTGCCTGCAATTATTTTGATGGCACAATGCATTTTGCTGTAACTCATTTTTCATTCCCCTTTCATCACTATGCACAGATAATCCTAGCTTTTCTATGGTAGATTCTGCTCCCTCTTAGTAGCCCCTTGGAAAGAATCTAAGAGTCCATGCTGGTTATAAGCTAGTCTAAAAATGGTCCTACTGAACCTGTTTCACTACACTTTAGGTATGTGATGGGAATCAGAGAACATTATCAGCTCTCCCCAAAAGTCCTCCATCAAGCTCTATTCCCCACTTTCTCAGCCTCTCCAAGTCATGCTTGGTGATGGTGGTCTTCATGAAGAAATATAGCACCTATTATCTTCATGCCTTGGCTACAACTGGTACATGAAGAGTCCTATTTTAAAATTCTGATATATTAATTTAGAATAATTTCCATATGGCATACTGTTTTAATGGATGGTGCACCTGAAAGTTACACAGTTATATGGTACATCCCATTACTAGATTCAACTTCAGGAAAATCAATGTAATGATTTTGTGCCAAAGTAGGTACTATTGTAAGCTCTGTGAAATAACAAAACATTTCAAACAGTTTATTAGAAGAAAAACTTAATATTTGAAAGTGCAATGTGAGTTAACCTAATTGTGAAATATTGGGAAAAAATGCATTCCAAAAACTTGAAAACCTTGGATTTAAGCAACAACAGAGAAGTGGTGAATGTTGGGAACATAGTTTGAGAACTACTGATGTGCCTGGTTATACCAGTTGACAGTAGATACTTGTTCTCCAAGCTAGCTCCACAACCAATCAATACTTAGTCCAACACCTATCCCCATTTGTACACACTCACAAAGTACATCTTATTTGACATTTTTCAAAACCAGTAAAAACATAATGAAGTGATTATACTTGTAATTACCAAAAACTAGAAATAAACATTTCTCAACTGGGGAGTAGATAAACAAAGTTTGGTGTATACATACAATGAAATACTACTCAGCAACATAAAGGAATGAACTACTGTCAATGCAGCAACACCAGTGAATCTCAAATGTATTATTATTCTGTTTTCATCACACTCTGGATAAGGAAAAATTATAGGGAAAGAAAATAAGTCAGTGCCAGGTTTGATAACAAAAGGGGACAAGGGAATTTGGGGGATATAGAACTGTCAATATCTAGATTGTGGTGATGGTTACAAAACTGTATACTTTTAATAAAATTTACAAAACTATAGACATAGAAGTAAATTTTACTGTATGCAAATTATACCTAGAGTTTAAAAAATTATACCTGGCCTCACAATAAACCCATTGTTACATAAGCCCAAAATAACATTATGTAAAGTCAAAAACATAAATAATATATTTGTTGATAACTTTAAAAGTCCCTGCAAAATTTTTTATTTGATTGGATCAGAATCTTTAATTCTAAGAGAAATGTCAAAATATTTTCTCCTTAAAAATTTTTAATCGATGATGAACTACTCTTCATAATTACTGAAATCTAATCCATGCAGATCAGATTGGTATTTGTTGAAAACACGTTTAAAGTAGCTCTCCAAAAAAATCAATCTTAACTAAATACCTGTTTCAATAGGTCCCACTGATTCTTTTACAAGGAAGTCACTCACAGATTGCATGTACTGGAGCTGTACTAATGACCCAGCAGCATATAAAAGTCAAACTAAGCCAAACTTTTTCTGATTCTCTATAGACATGCAGTTACAGAATGGCTTTGTAGATTACATTTCTGGTACTGATACAGGGCCTGGCATTTGGCAGGAAAAGGTTGAACTCAAGACCCATTTCTGCAATGAGCCAATGAAATTCATACATCACACTTTCTCCTACTACATTGCTCACCATTTTCAAAGGCGATGCAAATCCATGGCAGGGAAAGGGATGGAACCGAATCAAGAGTAACTAAGTCAGTAGTAAAGATTTTCTGTTTCTGACACAGTTTGTTCTCCAAGCAACTCCACAACCAATCAATGCTTTTCGTGGTATTCACAGATCTAGTAAGAGAGTTAAAATCACTTCCTTTGCTTTGAGGCAAAGTTCAGTCAATATTAAGGTTAGCACAAAGGGATGTTTTCCAGGGGACAACTAGAAACAGCCAAATGAAGATTAAAATGCTTAAATACTTCGAGTGGAGAATGTACCACTTCCCTAAGTTTTAATATACTCTATTTCAAAAGCATGCTTTACATAATATTGGGGAGCTTCTGTGTAACAACTTAATATATGTATTTTTAATGTTTTTATTGATTTTAGAGAGAGAGGAAGGGAGAGAGATAGAAACATCAATGAGAGAGAGACTTCGATCAGCTGCCTCCTGCATGCTCTCTACTTGGGATCCAGCCTGCAACCCAGGCATGTGCCCTGACCAGGAATCAAACCAGGGACTTCTTGGTTCATAGGTTGAAGCTGAACCACTGAGCAACACTGGCCAGGCATAATTTAATAATATAATTTTTATTATATTATTAGAATATAATAAAATATAGAAACTGAGTATAAACTTGAGTAAATCCAGCTAATTCAATACACTATCAAAAGGCTAAATGCATGTACCTTCATTCAGAGAATTGTATATATGTGAAATCATGTGCATTCTAAATGACCTTCAAGCCTGAGATCTCCTTTATGGGTGACATCACCACGTGTACATCTGTGTGTCTGGGTGGGTGGGGAGAGGGCGGCGGCGGCAATTATCAAGATACTTGGAGGCAATGACTTTATCTTTTGTCTCTCTATTGCCCAGGCCCCAGGCACAGGTGCACAACATATACGTCCAAACCAATCTGGAATGAATCAGTGAAAATGCCTAAAAGTTCAAATAAAAACCAACTCTAAGCATTGATAGTGAGGATTAACATTTATTGGTGTTAACCATGTATGGTCACTACCTATATATTGCACACATACTGTCTTATTGAACCCTCACAACAACTTATGAAGTAGGTACCATTATCATCCCCATGCAACCGAGTGAGATAATGTGGCTCACAGATAATACATGATGGAAATTAAATTCAAACCCGGTTTGTCTTTGGAATCAGTTATCCTAAGTACGTCCCAATATTATCTTGCTGCTTATATTACAAGACTACAACAGTCATAGGTAAGGCAGATAGACACAAATGCCATACTTTGCTCAATTTTTCCTTATAAAAGTATTGCCATATGAGATATTTTGCACTATCCTTTTAAATTTTCTTTCTAATTTGTTCAAGCTGAAACAAATGATTATGTAAAAATCACTCGAGTACCTGGTTATTTCTAGACTTAGTTGATGAAACTATTCTCAGCAGATTATATTCATTTTATCTGCAAGTTTTAAATGACATGTTAGCCTTTCGGTCCCAAGTTTTAGGCTAAATATAGCAATTATGTTCTACAGGTGAAGGTCACTTTGGGGAATGCTCCATCTAAAAACTAGGACTTTTAGAGATATCTATGGAAAGAGAATAAAGGCAAAAGATCTGTTTAAATTTTAGACTCAATATACAACTCTGGTTTGAGATACAACTCCTCTGTTTATCCATACATTTCTTTTTAATATATTTTATTGATTTTTTACAGAGAGGAAGGGAGAGAGATAGAGAGCTAGAAACATCGACCAGCTGCCTCCTGCACATCTCCCACTGGAGATGTGCCCGCAACCCAGGTACATGCCCTTGACCGGAATCGAACCTGGGACCTTTCGGTCCACAGGCCGACGCTCTATCCACTGAGCCAAACCGGTTTCGGCTATCCATACATTTTAAGAAAGCATTTATTTAATAAGTCATGCTTCGTAGTATTCTCAGAGCAAACAAAAGCCTTCTGTTAGTAATATTCGAGTTTTAAAGCATATTATTTATTATAACCAAATTGAAAGAGAAAATTGACCAGTTTAAGTAAAAGTTCTATTGATTAATGCATGGATTAGATTAATTTCCATATTAATCTTCTTTTTTTACTAGAAGCTCAGACAGAAGCAGAAAATAGGGTCTTTATGGACATTTTTGGAAGGATTCTTTTATACTGACCAAAGGAATAGTACAGGGTAGAAAAAAGCAACTGTTAGGTTGATTGCATTGATGGCCCCAAGTAATTGCCTCCTTGTATCTCTGTACTTTGCCCTGTGACAACTTTTTCATTTCTCCTACCAAGTGGGAGAGTCTATTTCCCCTCTTCTTAAACCCAGCTGACGTATGATTTGCTTTAGTCAGCAGAATACAGCCAAAGTGACACTGTGCTGGCTCCAATTTAGGCCCGAACAATGTCTTCTACTCTCTGTCTCTGTCTCTCTCTGTCTCTCTGTCCACCTTTCTCCCTCCCTCTCTCTTTGTCTTTGTTACTCAAAGTCCAAACAGACTAATCTTTTGAGGATAAGAGATGATTGGGGTAGGGAAGAGCTGAAGTACCCCAGCCAACAGCCAAACAACTCTTAGAACCAGAGCGGTTTAGCAGACTCATGGCTAACCCCACACACAAGGAAGCTAGATAAGAACAGGAGAACAACCCAGAGTAGCCCAGCTTAAATTACTGATTCACAGAATTGGCACTAAATAAATGGCTGCTGTTAAGTCACTATATCTTGGGATGGATTTTTTTATGCAGCAATAGTTGATACAGTATCTCTTAAGAGAAATACATGTAAAAATAATTCAAATAATATTTAAAAATTTGTATCAGACTTTAAAAAATTGACTATCCATGTAATAATTATACCCCAAGAAAAAAGTACATTGTCATTTAAATAACTTTTAAAGTATGGTTTTTTATGTATTTTAGAGAGAGGGTAAGAGAGGGGGAGAGAGAGAAACATCCATCAATTGCCTCCTGTAGGCACCCTGACCAGGGATCAAACATGCAACTTGGGCATGTGCCCTGATCAAGAATGGAACCAGCAATCTTTCAGTGCATAAGACAACACTCAACCACTGAGCCACCCCAGCTAGAGCCACATTGTCATTTAACATAAAGTATAATTATATAATCTTAATTTATTTTCCTTGATATATTTTTAATATGTTCCTAATTCTCAATAAATGTGTTGAATTAAACTGGATATCTGGTTGTCTTTAATAACTCAATGTTTTATGAGAAGAATATTGATAGAAAATCCTTAAGGCTCTGTCTGGATTCAGGAATAGTAAATATATGATGTATAAAATTTAAATTTAGTATATAATTATTAAATCTTAGGGCAAGTATAATGTTCTTAAAAAGTTTAAACAAGGATTAGGGAAGTGACATTTATTGTCATTGGATTTGTTTTGTTTTGTTTTTGAGCAGTGATTCATGATAAGAACACTTTATATTTCCATCTAGTATTCGTGTAAATGTATGTGTGCATGTGTGTGTGTATTACTGGAAATCTTCTTGAAACAATATTTATCACTACTATCTCCAGTATTGTCTATTATATTCTGTTGTATTATATTCTACTGTTTTTTTTAAATGCTGGTCTCTAACCACTAAACTGATTTCATAACCTACTCATGGGTCAAGACCTCTAGCTTGGAAAACACTGGCTTAAGAGTTAGTTTTCATCTGCTATAAATCACAGTCATTGGAAAATGTTTTGATGATAGAGTACTTGCCTAAGGGTTGAGTTGTTCTTTGCTCACAGTTAAGACTTTTTCTCCCTTCTATGTGGCCACAGGTAGTTTTTCCAATATAGTAATGACAACAATTAACAACTGCCTAATGTTTTTGTGATTACAAAGCATTTTTCATACATATTGCCTCAAACCTCCAGTGGGTTAATTGGCAAAGGAAACACAATATTGTGCAATTAAGTTCAATTCCAGGTAGATCTATAATTTTATTATTTAAGATAAAGTGAACCTTCAGCAAGGAAGATACATTACACCAGTTTCCCAGGTCCTGGTAACACAATTAGTTTTGAATGTGTGATTTGCAGGGATCTTCCAGAAAAGGCACACACTATTTGAACCCCAATGCTTCTCATAGCCATATAAAGTAAGTCACCCATGTTAGACAGCAGTTGTCCAACTGTTTAAAATTTACCACTTTGAACTATGGTCAAAAGAAGCTACAAAAGCAAGGATATGTAGAAAACAATTATATAAGCTCTATATAACTGCATTCTTTTTTTCTTGATAAGTATCCCTCCAAAAAGAGGGGCCTGAATTATAGTCAAGTTCTAACAAAGTCACTAATGTTCCTGTATTTTGCTTTGTTTTATGGATTTTTAGAGAGAAGGAGAGGGAGACAGAGAGAGAAACCTCGAAGTGAGAGCAGAACAATGATCAGCTGTCTCCTGCATGCCCCCTACTGGGCCTCAAGCCAGCAATGCAGGTATGTGCCCTGACCTGGAATCAAACCAGCAACCTTTTGGTGCATAGGATGATGCCCAACCAACTGAGCAACACCAGCGAGGGCTAATGTTACTTTATTTTGAATAGAACTATAATTTGAAATTAGACTTTTGTCTGAAATTACCTCAATTAATCCTATTTTGGATACTTTTAGAGGTTTATTTAAACAGAACTAGCAAAACATAAAGTAATATATATATATAATATATTTTTTGACACAGATTTAAGAATCACTCCCAGGTGCGTATGACCTCACAATTGCAAATGTTGTATGTACTTTAAATGGGTCTCTTCAGGGCTACTTTAAAAATCAATACAGCAAGTGATTTCACAGATCAATCCCTAATACATTCTGGCTTAATGGGAAAAACACTATCTTAATTTATGCAAATTATATTCTTGGCTTGGCCTAAAATTTCTAATGGTTTTATCATCCAGGGTTTCTAAAATTGCAGCATCTCAAACAACGTACTAGTAAGTCAAAATGGGTAAGATTTGTTCTAGAAAACGTTGTTAGATGTCTCCCAAAGATGCCCCAGTGATAACAAAGGCAATGGGTCCAAAGTCTCATGTAATTTTGGTAAAAAAACAGAACACAAGAAATTAAATTCCATGAAATTAAGTAGGACAAAGGACTATTCATATATATATATATATATATATATGCCTAAGTGACCATCTGACTGTTCAACTATTGGCCTGGTAGCTATGACACGCAATGACCACCAGGGGGCAGATGCTCTGACCAGTAGAGGAGGGAACCCCATTTCTGGCGGAATTGACCATGGCTTAGGTTGCTGCTGGGGCACTGTAGCCCGGAATCTGCTTCACCCACACCCCAGACCCAGAGAAGAGGGAGGAGGAGGGAGCCCGATTCCTCGCAGAGTCAGCTTGGGGTTAGGTTGCTGCTGGGGCACTGTCAGCCCCAAATCTCCTTCACCGGCAATTAGGACCCAGAGATTGGTTTTGGCCCGATCCCCACAGGCCAGGCCGAGAGACCCCACTGGTGCACGAATCCGTGCACCAGGCCTCTAGTATTAGTAATATATAGCAGACACTATACTCAACTCAATACTCATCCCTTTTTCTTTCATTTAAGATCAGCAATGCACTCAGCCCCTATAATGAATCCTAATTTGCCTAAACTGGTGATGCTCAAACCTGATGGCAAATTATGGTCACCTAGGGAAAATCCTGGCAGTCTGGTATTGGTGTAAGGGTAGATAAATGGATCAGAAGAGTCAATAGATAGACCCACACATATAAAGCCACTTAAAGGGGACTGTCCTAGATAAACTTAAACATGAGGTCACCTAAATATAAGCAAAGCAAAAGTATAATGTCATCTTAGATACTGTTTTATCTCAAGCCAATTGAATCTATACTAATTTTAGGCTTGAGAAGAAGACCTGGTACAGCGGTTTTTAACCTGTGGGTCGCAACCCATTTGGGGTCATATGACCCTTTCACAGGGGTCACTTAAGACCATCGGAAAACACATATATAATTACATATTTTTTTGTAAGTAATCACTATACTTTAATTATGTTCAGTTTGTAACAATGAAAATACATCCTGCATATCAGATATTTACATTGCGATTCATAACAGTAGCAAAATTACAGTTATGAAGTAGCAACGAAAATAATTTTATGGTTGGGGGTCACCACAACATGAGGAACTGTATTAAAGGGTCGCGGCATTAGGAAGATTGAGAACCACTGACCTGGTATAAATAAAGGTTGTTCCCTCCATTCACTTCTCTATCAAATGGTAGATCGACTAACCAGTGAAATTCTATACTCAGTGCTCTATACTACAGAAGAAAATGAAGAGGAAGAGTGTTAATCAAGTGAGGACTCAATTTGCCTTGGTGTGCTAATGAGGTATTATTAAAAGCAATCTTAGAAACACTGTGGGCCAGCTGTATTGCTTATGCATAAAACAGCTATTTAATAACATCAAAATTTCTCCAAAATGAAGCTCACATTCATTTTAATGTTATATGATATCTCTGGACCAGAATTAGTCATTACCAATTTACAGGACCTGCTTTTTTCATCCTTTTTTCCTCCATCCCAACACTACGGATGCTTAATAGAAAGAAGGTGCCATATAAGATTTTCTGGGTGCTTAGTGGTCCCACACAGGAGTCACAAAAATGTAGACATAGTTTCCCCAGTGTAGCCAGCAGTGTCACACCACCTGAGAGACCTGAGTGATTGTTCATACAAACAGGAAGAGCTCTGCCCCCACTGGAGACTGAGACCAGCACCTGTCCAATGCCTAGAAACACCTTTTGGAAGTCAGCTTGGCGAGGACAGTATCTTCATATTTACTCAAGCAGTGGTATCTGGGAGCCCCAAGTTTCTCTCAGAATTTCACTTTTTCCTTTCCAGTATATGATAAATGTACCACTCCAATCACATTCTCCCATTGTCCATATTTTCTTACTGTCTACCTTCCCAGTCTTGAATATCTGGAGTTCTGACTGAGCCCTCAGTTAACACCATCCAGGCCCTTCAGAACTGTTTGTCTCTTTAAGGATCTTGCGTAGGGCAGCTGTCAGTGTTGACCCATCAATGAGAAAATACTCATACCTAAATCCCTAAGTCTAGGGCAGTAAGTATCTTTCATTCATAGCCAATTTCAATTCCAATCATCTTTACTGTAGAAAACAAATCACCTTGAACTTTATCATCATAAAATCTGCTCCAACTCTAAAAGTTTGGGAGGCAAGAAAACCTGAGATCCAGTTTCACCCGCAAATATGTAATGTGTGTGGTTAGGAAATCCTCTTCCCTGTTCTCTTAACCATAATAGATGACTCTTAGCAGGGCGCATATCCTTCTGGCAAAGGCAGGCAAGTAAGATATGACCACTTTAAAGAGCATATACAGCTCTTTAGGACTTGACCTCCGTCCAGACATGCCTTTCAGATGCAGCTACTCCTTGCCTTACATTTTGCTCTTCAATAAAAACAAAGTCACTGGTAAATTTTGGGAGCTCTGGCAGGCTTTTGTGCTTTTGACCGAATTGTCCCCCCTGCCTTGAAGGCCTCTCCAAGCTTTTATCCACCTGGCCAGCTCCTCTCCATGTTCCAAGGCTGCCTTCCCTACTCTTCCTGGGCAGATATAAAGACTTCCTACCTAAGGATTTCACTGAAGTTGGCCTAGCCCTTCATCAGAGGACATGCCTGATGTCTACAAAATTGTTCTTATTTGTGTCTCTTCTATAAATTCTGTGAGTAAAGGAACTATGTCTTTTTAGCTCTGAATCCCTAGCAGCTAGCAAAGTCCCTGCCATATTGTTAGGACTCAATAAATGTTTGTGGACTGACAGCCTCCAAGTAAGATGAGATGTATCAGTGCTCTTGCCCCCCTGACCTGCAGCCAGCAATGTCCCTGGTAAGCTGTTGGGCTCAATAAATATTTGTTGACTGGCATACAGAAAAGAAGATTAAATGCAACAGTTTACTGAAAGTTTAAAATAGAACTTCTGTAAAAATATGTTACTGTGTTTTCTACTTTGATTAGACTGTATATTCAGGGATTTTAAAAAAAAGGCTTAAAAGATATGATAAAGAGTATCTAATTACCAACTACCTTACAGACACAAATTAATTTTAAGCACAAGGTCACAGAAGCCAACAGCTCACAAACAATAAAGTAAAATAAATGAGATAGTTTAACACAAACAGAAGATCATAGTGGTTATCTATGCTGTGTGATTAGTACATGATTTTCTCTTTAATCTACTAATGAAAATTTGCACAGTTTTAAATCAGGGCCATTAAATGAATAAGACTGTCTTTGACACACAACTTGCAAGCATCTAAACCTGCATTGTACATACCAGCATCAGATTTTCAGATATGGGGTGTGGGCCATCAGATACGGACTGATAACCTTAAGCTTAAATCCCAGTTTGCAACAGCTCCCTGTGCATGGTTTTCCAACTATTTCAGATATATGTACTCATTCCCAGATAATTCTACACTCAGTGCACTAAGCCAAGAACTGAAGTGACTTGGCCTGCCTATTAATAATTTGCACCTAAGACAAACACAGTAAATCTCTAGCACAGATAGAGTTAAGCCTCGGTTCCTCAAGCTTCTAATCCACTGTCCTTATGGTCATAAATTTTTAGTGGATAACACTGGTAGCATGAATAAGTAGCTAATATGCTTTAAAAAAGCACATCAAAGAGCTAGCACAGACAGCAATCTGCACATATTCAAAAGAAACAAATTGTAGTTTAAGGCCTCTGGTTATGGGACTCATGTACCAGTACAGGCTGCCTCGTCTTTGCTGCTTCAAACTTACATACATGGAGGCTCACATTTCAGAGTGGATGCCACTTAAAATGACAGAGAAGCACAGAACAAAAGGAAAAGGAGCTGTCCATCTAGGATACTTCCTGCCAATCAAAACAGGTTAGAAGATGCCACATCATTTCAATCACCTTCATAAGTAAGTTTGAAATCTTGCTAACCTTCCCCATTCATGATTCTGGTTCCAGTTCTCATTCAGCTTCAGGCAAAGTTTTCCTTCCAATTGTTTCCAGTGAGGACAGTTCCTTAACCCATAGATTGTAATAAGAATGAAAAACCATAAATCACAGATTAAGTGATTTTACTAACTGACCTTCAAAATACTCAAAGTTATTCATAAGTAATTCTTAATTTCTCATGATACCCCAAAAAGAGGAACATTAAAAACAATTACGTCTTACAATAGTTCATTTTTTTCACAAATACAAGTGCCTTTTTTCATATGTCAAAGACCATTTAGAACTTTTTGGAAAAATTTTATTTCTAAGAACTATTTCCTATTTATATCAAACTCTCAGATTTTTTTCATTATTACATTTCCTCAACTAAAAGACTATATTTAAATATTTGTGAATCCAGAATATTTGATTTTGATTTTGATGAATATTCCTGAAACTCTTAGTATTACACTTCTGAAGAGAAATTTCAAAATTTTTTCTGGAGTCTGAAAATTTCCTGAAACTGTCCTTGCTTTGTTTTTTTTTTCTAATCTGCTTATTCTTAGACGCTCTTGTTAAAACAAAAAGATTATACCCTTTCAGAAGTAAATCTCTCAGGTTAACCATTCTTTTAGGAGGAATAGTCCTATATGGCCTGAAAATTAATCACCCGGTGATCCCTCTTACAAGGGATTCAGCAAAGCTGATTCTTCATCATCAGTGCTCTAATCAAATACCCATAACCACGTGCAGACTGTATCCTAGATGGACAGTCAAGACTAAAGCTTGACACAGATTTCCTGGGTGTTTGATCTTCACAAAGAGACTTGTTTTTTTCGGTTGAATTTCTATAATAGCTGCTCGCAAATATGATGTGTGACTTTGACCTAAGGTGGCCTTCCCATTCCCACCAGAAGGCAAACCCTTAACAAAAGTGTGTTAACCTGGTCCCCATAAACTCTGAGAGGGTGAAGCAGATATTGTTGTTGCCCACCCAGATCTGCTGCCACCTCCATCCATTCTGCAGATCTGGGCATCCACCCCGTTTCTACATGCTTTGTTACCAACTGCTTGCACACACAGCCTTCCTGGCGGAGGGGGCTGGGGGGGGGGGGGGCTGGGAGGGAGTGTTCTTGGGCCATTGGAGCTGTCCAATCAGTATGGAGAGCTGGAAATGCTTGGGAAGTTACATCCCACCAGGATGGCCCATAGTCAGTGACAGACTGGTGCAGAAGTATTCAAGGAAACCTCCCTGCCTCAAGGCAGGATATATTCTGAGGTGCATTTATGCTCCAGAGCATCCCAGAGGATCATGCTGAGGCTGGGATTTCCCCAAAAATGGAACCTTTATTTTACTTCTTTCCTATCTCTGGCCTGCTCCCACCACTCTTTGGTGCTTCTCTCCTTGGATCCTTCCCTAATGCACACAACCTGCTTCTGGGGACTCCAAACTAAGACAGAGGGCAGTCGCCAGAGGAGAAGGAGTAAAAAGGGAAAAAAAGTAGTATTTCTTTATTTATACAGCATTATTCTTTCCAGACCCTGCACTAAGCACATTACATGTATTAACTCATTGGATCTTACTCAAGAGTAATGCATGAATCATCTGAGCAATTTAAAACAACAACAACAACAACTCTAAAGCTAAGAAGGAGAAACATAAGGATGTAGGCACAAGGATCCTCTGTCCCTCATCCTCACTTCTTTCGTAAGAAGGGCATTTTTCCATTCTGCCCCTTGTTTTCAAGAGTAATAAAAATAAAGGCATACAAATGGCCAACAGGTGCATGAAGAGATGCTCAACATCACTAGTTATCTGGGAAATGCAAATCAAAACTACAATGAGCCCAAGCTGGTTTGAGCATTGGCCCACGGACTGAAGGGTCCTGAATTCGATTCCAGTCAAGGGCATGTACCTTGGCTGCAGGCTCGATCCCCAGCCCTGGTCTGGGTGCGAGTGAGAGGCAACCAATCAATGTGTCTATCTCACATTGATGTTTCTCTCTCTCTGTCTTTCCCTCTCCCTTCCACTCCTCGAAAAGAAAATCAATGGAAAATGACCTCAGTGAGGATTAACAAAAAAACCCAGTGAGATATCACCTCACACCTATTAGAATTGGCCACTGCTGAAAAGACAAGAAATAGCAACTGTTGGTGAGAATGTGGAAAAAAGGGAACCCTTGTTCGCTGTTCGTGAGAATGCAAACGGTTACAGCCACTATAAAAAACAGCAGAGGTTTCTCAAAAAAATAAGATTAAAAATAGAACTACCATATGATTCAGCAAATCCATTTCTGTGTATTTATATTTAAAAAACACATTAACTCAAAAAATATGTGCACCTCCCCATGTTCATTGCAACATTATTTACAATACCCAAGATATGAAAGTAACCTAGGTTTCCTTGTACATATAAAAAATTTTATATGAATGAATGGATTTTTTAATGTTGTATATATACTATGGAATATTATTCAGTCATAAAAAAGAATGATAGACCTTGAATGCATTATGCTGAGTGAAATAAGCCAGATAGAGGGAGATAAATACAATATTATTTCACTTATACAGTGGGGCCTTGACTTACTGGTTTAATTCGTTCTGTGACGGAGCTCGTAACTCAAATTACTCGTATGTCAAATCAAAAAGTGAATGAGTGAGACACGGGATGCTGGGCTGATGTTGTGGCCTTCACTGTGACGTTCGCTGCGTCAACTAGCGGTGGGGTATCTGAAGCTGGCTCATAACCCGAATTTTAGCTCGCAACTCAAAGCAAAAAATCGGCCGAGAGAGGGCTCGTATCTCGAAAAACTCGTTAGCAGGACACTTGTAAGTTAAGGCCCCACTGTATTAGGAATAAAAAACAAACAACAACAAAAAACACAAGCTCATAGATACAAAAAAACAGATTTGTGGTTGCCAGAAGCAAAAGGTGGGATGGAGTATGAAATGAGTGAAGGAGGTAAAAAGGTACAGATTTCCAGTTATAAAATAAATAAGTCATAGGATGTAATGTGTAATGTACAGCATGGTGAAAATACTTAATAACAATGCATTGCATAATTGAAAGTTGCTAAGAGAGTAGATCTTAAAAGTTCTCATCACAAGAAAAAAAATTATAACTATGTACAGTGATAAATATTAACTAGACTTGTCCTGGCAATCATTTCACAATATATACAAATACTGAATCATCATGTTGTACATCAGAAATTAATATTCTATAGTTCAATTATACCTCAATAAAAAAGAGTAATAATAAATAGTCATTGAATTTTAACTACAAAGTGGCAGCCTAATATATATAAAATCTCACTGCTGTGCAATAGGACTTGGGAACAAGAGGTTGAGAGAGCCCTGGCCAGTGTGGCTCAGTTAGTTGCGCTTCGTCCCATGCACTGAGAGGTCAGGGCACATGCCTAGGTTGTGAGCGCAATTCCTGGCATGGGGTATACAGGAGGCAGCCTACTGATGGGTTCTCTCTCATAGATGTTTCTCTCTCTTCCTCCCTCTCCCTTCCTCTCTCTCTCTAAAATCAATAAAAACATTTTTAAAAAAAATAGAGGTTGAGAGAGAGTGTGTGTGTATGGATGTGTGTTATACTGCCTAAGGTTATACATATGTGCTAGAGCTGGAATATGAATATCAGTCTGACCAATTCCTGAATCAATTCTTTTATCTACTACTAGTAGAGACCCAGTGCACGAAATTCGTGCACTCGGGGGAGTCCCTCAGCCCGGCCTGCACCCTCTCACAGTCCAGGAGCCCTAGAGGGATATCTGACTTCCACGGAGGTGGGAGAGACTCCTGCCACTGCCACTGCACTCGCCAGCCATCAGCCTGGCTTAAGGCTTCTGGCTGAGTGGCACGCCCCCTATGGGAGTGCACTGACCACCAGGAGGCAGCTCCTGCATTGAGCATCTGCTCCCTGGTGGTCAGTGCACATCATAATGACTGGTCATTTGCCATCTGGCCTATTTGCATATTAGCCTTTTATTATATAGGATGCCATATGACTAAAAACAAAAACGAAACATTCCCTAAACAAGCAACTGAACATAATTTTCTAAGGTTCCTTATGCCATCATTTCTTTGCATCTAATCCCCCTAGAAGAAATGTCATGTTGAAAGGCTGAGTTAATAAAAATAACATTTTAAGACTTCAAAAGAAAAATAGATATGGTTCCTAGAAAAACCTGGAACAAACTGAAAATCAGGCCAGAAAATGTATATGGTCAAGGGTCAAGAAATTAAAACAAAACAAACAAACAAAACTTGTATCTCAGTCCATGAACCCTGTGTGAAACCTAGAGGTATTTTCCTGCGCCTCAGTTTACTCATTTGCTAAATGTGTGTCCTTCTTTAGCATGATGGAGCAAGGATTCTGGGAACTGAGAGTACTAAGAGAGGATGCTAACAGTTCAGGAAGGGTTCCTGTCTTGGAAAGAAAGTATGACAGTGTTCCTTGGGAAATGTACAACATTCCAAGCCATCTGAGTTAGAGAATTTGGTTTTGACACATTGATTATATATAGGCAAATAGTCTTGTTCCTTTGAAAAGCCACAACATAATGCCATGTCCTCTGTCTGAGAAATAGAAATTAAAATTATATAAGACTGAGGAACTTCAAGAACATTAGGATGGCTCTAATGTGTAAAGGGATTTGATTCAATTTAGACATTCAGAGCCACTATCTCAGAAAGAAATTTCCCCACAAAAGAACACTAGCTGTTTGCAAACTTAAGAATAAAAATAAAGGAGGAATTATCAGCAGAAAACATACACACACACACACACACACACACACACAATACTAATAAGAAATCAGTGCCTGGGCTCTACAGGATGAAAGAAGTAATATTTTTTTTCTATCCATGAGGAATAAGATAATTATTATCCATCAATATATAGTTTTGCCTTTCTGCCATGAGAGTTGGCGATAATTCACATCAAGCATCAAGTGGTTGAATCTGGGTTAGCCTTGTGACTTGCTTCGACTCAAAGAATGTGGTAGAAGCCATGGTGTGCCAGTTCTAAGTATAGGCCTCAAGAATTCTTGTATGTTTCCATTCTCCCTCTTAAAACCATATGACCACTATTTGTATAAGCCTGACAAAACTTGAGAGTACCATGGCCAGTTGCCCCCACTATCATTGTAGTTCAGTCAGGAAACCTCCACAGTAGCACTGCCTAGCTGATGCAGCAGCTAACCATAGATGCTTGTGGGGGCCCAGATGGAACCAGAAAAATATCCCAGCTGAGCCCAGACTCATAAAATCATAACCTACATACATGGTTGTTGTTTGAAGCCACTACATTTGGGGTGTTTTCTTACATCTAAATAGCTATCTGGCACACATCTCCTCCTTTGTTTTTAAATTCTAATACTCTTTATGATTGACAATGTAGTTATATCATTTGCTTGAGAACAATTATTTCTATGTTACCTATGAATACTCATGTCCAGTGAAATCAGATTTGAAAGGCAACATCACATCATATTTAAAATCATAGGTTCTCAAGTGGGACATGCAGGATTTGAATCTGAGATCTCCTGCTGACCTTGTGTAAGTTACCTCAACTTTTCTCATCTGGAAAACTGCAAAAAATAGTAACATACAGCATGTCATTTTATTATTGTGAAAATTAAATAAATATGCTAAAAGCCCTTAGAAAAGTGCCTCACATACAGTCAGCACTAAACATAAGCAAGCTGTAATGGTTAACAATTGCAAAGCTCTTCCCATCATACCAAACATGTATACTGCTACATACCATCTTTTTGGTTCTTATAGCTTCCCTACAGTGTGGGTGGACAGGTATAAATGTATCTCCCTTTGATAGACGAGGAGATATGAGCTCAGACAATATAAGAGATAGAACCTCAGTTGCTGTTTCAGAGTCCAAAACTCTCTCACTGAAGTGCACTAAAGACCTGCCCAACCAAATCCCATGCACAAAACATTGGCTGAGTAAAGTATGGTCTATTCATCCAATGGATTATGAGGCCACCATGACATACCAATTGACCTGAAGGGGTTTTCATTCAGTTTTATTGGGAGGATTAAAGCAAGATGCAGGAAAGTGTGTATGATATAATACAATTTTTATAGCACAAAGACAAAGACATCTGTACTTATCTATGAATGTGTGTGTGGGAGTATACCTATACTTATATACCCACACAAATTACTATCTATGTCTATATAATTGTGCCGTATTGTGTGAGCTTGAAAAAATTATGTAAGACACACAGTAGGTTGTGGCAATAAGAGGAGAAGTGAAATAGGAAGATGAAACAGGGAGAGCATCTCCCCCCAAAAAACGGCACTAGAAAACCCGACAAGAAATGGTTATGTAAAAATATAGATAAAGAATTTTTTTCAATCTGCAATGGCTAAATACATGGATGAGAAGGGCAGTTATACTGTCAAATAAGTTATAACAGATTCTCAACTACATGGGAGTTAGTGTTCAAACCCCATGTTGTTCAAGGATCTACTGTACTCAATCTGCATTTTTACCATATTGTCCTGTCCTATTTATCCTACAAATAGTTTTTTTTATTAAGTTTATTGGAGTAAGAATGAATAAAATTATATAGGTTTCAAATGTACAATTCTATAATACAGCATCTGTATATCTTATTATGTGTTCACCATCCCAAGACAAGTCTATATATCTTTATATTTAAAATTTTACATTTTAAAGTAACATTGCTTAAAATTGAGATTATTTTTTTCTCTTTTTCAATGTATCTGACATGATGTGATAGAAAATATAAAAATATTACTACTTGTTCTACAGGCCAAAAAAGTAATAATTCTCCTAAGCCAGACCATTTTACTATTTTCACAGTAGAACTAATGTTTTTTAAGGGTTTTTTAAAATATATTTTTATTGATTTCAGAGAGGAAGGGAGGGGGAGAGAGAGAGATAGAAACATCAATGATGAGAGAGAATCATTGATTGGCTGCCTCCTGCATGACCCCCACTGGGGATCAAGCCCACAACCTCAGGCATGTGCCCTTGACCAGAATCGAACCTGGGACCCCTTGGTCCAGAGGCAGACGCTCTATCCACTGAGCCAAACCAGCGAGGGCACATTAGAACTAATTTATCTCTTTGCAATAACCTCAGGGTAGCTAAAGACCCCTTGTATTTGATTCAATACTTAAACTGCATCCATCTCTTTCACCAGTTTGGCCCAGATTCAACCTTTTCAACTAAAATAAGCCTCTCCCATTTCTGTGGAATTGGAAAGAAGAAAACAATTTTCTGTTCATCATTCTGAGGCCTACAACACTTATTTCATATGTTTACTAAGGTACAATGTACACATGGTAAAGAACTCTAACTTGGCACAGTTGCATGGATGTTTACTTGTGTATACACCCATGGTACCACCATCCAGACTGAGATGTAGAACATTTCCATATCACCCCAAAATTCCCAGGTGCCACTTTCCTACACTACCCTCCCCGGAAGGAAAGTGGGGTACTATTATGATCTCTATCACTGTTTTGCCTTTTCTTAAACTTCATTCAAAATGAATCATATGTATCTTTTGTACCTGGCTTCTTTCATTGAATATGATGTTTATGAAACTCCATCCATATTGTAGCATCTATCAACTGTTCCATTTGTCTTTTGTCGATAGACAATTGGGTTGTTTGCAGTTTGGGTACATTACACAGAAAAATGTTAATGAAATTTTTATAACTGTTTTCTGAAGAAAAAAATATGTTCATTTCTCTTAGGCTTTTATGGTAGACACATGTATTATTCTAATAAATACTAATAAAAAGTTTTCCAAAGTGTTATAACCAATTTATACTCCCACCAGCAATGCATAAGAGTTCCAGTTACCTACATCTAAGCAAAACTTGGTGCTGTCTGTCTTTTTAGTTTTTATCATTCTGCTGGGCATGCAGCTTATCTTTACCTTGGTTTAAAGTATATGTCATTATAAATTTTCTGTATTTAATTTTACAGTAAAAATTCTCCAATATAAAATATATAAATTTGATCTTAATTAGTAAAAACCTGTTCTTTCAATTCTTCAAATATTAGAGAATGAAAGCATTTGCATCATTTAATTTTGAGGCAATGCATAAAATAATTAGGAAATTTAAATTATACTGTACAAATACACTATTAACAGTACACTACTTTTTTAGTACTAGATTACATTTGCTTTCAATTCTAAGACAATAGCTAAAAACAATTATGATTAGCCGTTAGTATTTGACCTTATTGTTAAGTTTTGGGAAGGAAAGTATTCTTGGTTTCTGAGTCTGTAGTCAAGTTACAAAGCATTCCTATGTGTAATGCATAGTCTTCATGAATAAAATGAGTGGTTTTTAGAAATTAAAGTGATTGGAAATCAGATCTATGGTTAAATAATGTAACCACTGCAAAGCATATGGCTGTCTCCTTAAAATTTCTATTTATACCCATTGGATGACAACCACTAGGCAGTGCATGGTTCTCTGAGCCCAAGTTACAGAGGCCTAAAAATATATTTCCTGGCTTCCACCAGGAACTGGCAGAGTCTCAAAAAGGAGTTCGAGGCTTGGCTAAAATGCAGCTATTCTTTCAGACCAATATTGTCTGCATTAGGGAATGGCTAGGTCCCATTAGTACATGAGGAAGAAATATGATTCCTGTGTTTGAATAGTTAACCTTTTCCTGGTTGCACCTGTGATCTAAGGCACACTTTAGGGATCACTGGCCATCAGCCTAGCACATGCTTTAGAACTTAAAGCAGGTTCCATCCACTGTCTTATCCACAGTCAACATTAGGCTTGCTTCTAGAGTTTCCCCCTGGGAAGGACCCTATCTCTTATCACAGTATTTTACAGTATTTCAGCACAATATTAGGTTATGATTTTTTTTTGATTTTTTTAAAAATCCTGGATACATTTTTTTAAAATATATTTTATTGATTTTTTACAGAGAAGAAGGGAGAGGGATAGAGAGTTAGAAACATCGATGAGAGAGATCAATCAGCTGCCTCCTGCACTGCCCGCACTGGGGATGTGCCCACAACCAAGGTACATGCCCTTGACAGGAAACGAACCTGGGACCCCTCAGTCCGCAAGCCAATGCTCTATCCACTGAGCCAAACCGGTTCGGCAGGTTATGATATTTTTCAGGTGTTTCAGTCTTGAATCACCACCTCATCACCTGACCTACCCTCTAGGAAGTTCAGTGAAATCCTGTCACCAACCCAGACATAGCATTCTCACAATGATGCAAATGTGGGTGGAAGGCAATTGGCCACTGATTCCCCATTTTCCTCCAAAGCCCATCCCCCATCCTATCTCCTTAGCTTCAAATGACCTGGCTTCACATCTACCCACTTCACTTTGCACACCCCACTTTAATGGCCAGTATTTACATACCACAGTTGAACCTGAGACAACATTCACCAAACAGACACATTCTCTCTCTTCTGAAAACCAGGTTCCTTTTCCATCACCTTCCTTTCTCTCACACAACCTTGTCTCTATTCCTGGAGCTAAAATCTGCCTTTTCTTTATAACAAAAAATCGTGCTTCTCCTTCCTTTAAAATATCTATTGTCTCCTCTGCAATTGTCATTCCTCTCCCAACTCTCTAAGTCTACTTATTAGGCCCTATGCCATTATCTCTTACCTCACCTCTGTGTCTCAGACACTCCACCCTTTCATATTTCCCTGCACTAAACCCCTTTCACTTCTCAAATCTTTCCCTTTCAATTAGAGAATCAAGTGTGTGTTTGCACTGGCCTTCAAGATACTCCATAGCAAGTCTGACCATACTGACCTCCCACTTCTCTTGCTCCTTGTGGTTCAAATCATCTCTTTCTGAGAGGAGCTGCCTGTGCCACACTATCAAAGACCCTGCTCCCAGGTCAAGGTAAGTGAGCACTTGAAACCATTTATCTTCATCACATCTGACTAGAAAGGGATGGACATCTAGCCCTTGGAATCTGGCATGGAGGCTCAGGGACCCTAGGGCCGTGGTCAGCAAACTGCGGCTCGCGACCCACATGCGGCTCTTTGGCCCCTTGAGTGTGGCTCTTCCTAAGCCTTAGGAGTACCCTAATTAAGTTAATAACAATGTACCTACCTATATAGTTTAAGTTTAAAAAATTTGGCTCTCAAAAGAAATTTCAATCGTTGTACTGTTGATATTTGGCTCTGTTGACTAATGAGTTTGCCGACCACTGCCCTAGGCCATCTCTGCTGTAGCAGGTGGCCACACACTGCGAACAAACCATTCTGCAAAGAGATAAAAAAAAATGTCATGAATATCAAAAGATGTAGGGAATAGAAATTAAGTTCTCTGGAGAGACAGAAGGAGTCATCTTAGCCTCTGACTCCTGATTTCTGGCTGATCTTCTTCATGAGGGTCCAATGTATTTCTTGCCAAAGCCCTTTTACCTCCAAAAGTACACTGACCAAAGCCATTTGGACAGGGTTCTGTTCCTTGTAGTTAAATCTGAGTAAACTGCATTTGAGCACCTTGCCTATCTTCATCTCTGTGTCTTTGTACACACGCCTCCCCCTCCTTAAACAGCACCCTCACTCTCTCTTCATCTAACTCTTGACCACCTTTTTGGACTTAGCTCAAACTCTACTTCTTCTAAGATGCTCTCTTTGCTCCAGCCTTCACTGATTTCTGCCAAGGGGAGAGGCAGGGTGGTGGAAAGAAGAAGGAAAGGCTTGGGAACCTCTGTATTCACTCTGTATAACCCTCCGCTCTCTGTCTCCATCTTCTGGTATGGAAATTGACTAAAATAAAATTGCCACGTGAACGTCTTGTGAGCCTACCTTAGATTGCACACATGAAAACGCTTAACCCAGTTCCTTGCTTCTGCTCAGTGACCACTGAGTAGTTCATGGCATTCCTTGTATTTTTTTATTCCCACAGAATTTTGATTTAACATCAAGCTGACACACGGTGGCTACAAAGACATAGCAGTTATTCAAAAATACATATGATGTGGGCCCAAGTGTCTTCAAATATGGAAGAGTTCAAGTGATGTGATCAAGAGGGGCAGAGAACCCAACTGAGGTTAAAGATATGCCTAGCCTGGGCCAGATGTTTATGACCCAACCTGACCCAAGGATGCGGAAGGACTCAGAGAGAGTGTAGCAAAACTCCATTAAAATTATATTTTCTAGAAAGTAAAGGCTTGATCTTTCAAATATATTACTTGGTTTTCTTATTTGTTTTATCAATTCACTCTGAATATTTTCTTCCATTTGAAAATACATCAAATGAAGAAAGATGAGTCTGTTGATAAGTTTATGAAAACAAAATTTCTAAACCAGAAGACTTTCAATTATATTAGAAAATAGTGTAACTATAAAAATTTTAGCAGATGGAAGATTACAGAATCAGACAAGTTAAGAATCTTGTGTTTATAATCATTTCCCATAACCCCTATATTGATAACTATTCTTCTAATTGTTAATTTAAATGACCAATCAGAACTGAGGTTAGTAGGAATAGGAAAAATATAAGGCAATGTTTCAAGAAGGCTAGTTTAATGTATTTTTTTATAAATTTGAAGAAATTTGGCATAGGCATTAGAAATCTATCAGGGAGGCAGAATATCTGATTTCTATTCCTTAGATTTTCATGCTATTCAGTAAGCTATATAAACTCAGTGTTTCAAATTCCTCATTCAAAAAAAAAAGATTGCTGGTGGGAGAGAAAATTAGTACAGTCCTTTTAGGGAGTAAGTTGGCAATGCCTATTATAATGTAAATTGCATATACCTTCTGGCATAGCCTTTCCCTTCTCTAAGTTTCCTAAAGAAAGCCAGAACAACAACCAAAATAGCCAGAACAAGGAAGTGTTCATTCCAGTATTATTTGTAATAGGGAAAATTTTGAAACTAGCTAAATGTCCATGAAAACAGAATGGCATGAAATAAACTATGGGGCATTCATATGATGAAATATTCTGCATTAAATAAAATATTTAGAGTAGCTCTATCTCTACTAATATGCAAAGATCTCTAAGACATAAATTAGAAAAAGCAAGTTACATAAAACTTGGTGTTATTTATTAAATAGACATTAAACAATACTGCATATTTTCTGCAGATATGTACATTTATATATTAATTTTCATAAAAAGTTTGGAAGGTTGCACAGCAAACTGACAACATAGTTAACCTGGGTGCTTGTTTGGGAGACTCAGAAGTGGTGATGGGAACACTGACCTTTTTAGCATTGTTTTCAGTTTTACACATAGAAGGTATTGACATGTTGCAAATGTAATTATAATTATTTTTTTTTTAATTAGAGTCATCATCTAGATTATTAAGTTCTTTCCCAGTTTTATGTTTCTTGGGCAAGTATGAATGATTTATTATTAGGAAATCTTGACTTAAATCTAATAATATATCTGAACCTAACAAATACCTCTTAGTCTACTATTTTGTAAAAACAGATCTGATTTATAAGCAAATCATTGGGAATTACCTATCATCTCAAAAGGAAATGTGAAACAGCTTTATAGATTTCTAGCCAAATCCTTAGAGCTGTGGGCAGCATATTTATCGTAGTTTCCAAATCAGCATCAACAAAGAACTCATTTTACAGTGCATTAGTGGCCACAGTGGTAGCTCTTTTGAACCAAAAGAGCTTAAAGTATACTGTTGTTGTCAATTTGACCACAAATTCTAAAGCATAGATTAAAATGCTATTCCTTGAGCTTTGCCAGTGTGACTCAGTGATTGAGTATCAACCTATGAACCAGGAGGTCACAGTTTGATTCCCGGTCAGGGCACATGCCCTGGTTGCTGGCTCAATCCCCAGTGAGGGGAGTGCAGGAGGCAGCAGATCAATGATTCTCTCTCATCATTGATGTTTCTATCTCTCTCTCCTTCTTCCTTCCTCTCTGAAATCAATAAAAATACATTTAGAAAAAAAATGCTAACCTTTTAACAAAAGGATCTGCCATGAGGTATATATTTTTCTAAAGTGTTAATTAATAAACTTAGTATCCCATTCAATATTCTTTTCTCAAGAGTTATCACAGAATACTTTGTTTTCACATAGAAAAACTAGTTAATCTGGGCTTAATAAACTTCCTCTACTGGTTTCACTGGTTAGATGAGCTAGTGTTACTTCTGCATATCTAACATTATTAAAAATGTAAAATTATGTGCTCAACTATTGAATTTTATTTCTGACAAATGTTTTTGTTATCAACAGTAATTGTGTTGGTCTGTAATGTGTTATCTAAAACATACTTTCCAATATCCTTGTTAACTTTAAGACCTTGGACTAATACTAAATTGATAATTAATGAAAAAATATTTGAATACCTAGACAATTTTTAATATGACAGAATGCAAACACATTTATCAGGCATAGTTTTAATTTGCTTCCTGTTTTTATATATTATAGAATGGCTACCAGATAACAGTTTGATAGAGTCTTTAGCTATCTTTAGAGCATGATAAAACACATATTTATTTTGGTCTCTTTAGAAAACATAAAAAGGAACATGTATTACTATAGATAATCATAAAATGTGTGCTTATTGCTGATTTTCTGAGATGCTTGTGTGTGACAAAATTTTTCAACTATCAACTTATTTTTTTCTATACTAGTGAGGAAATAAGTTACTGTGTTAGTTTATTTGAGCTGCTATAACAAAAATATTATAAATGGGGTAGCATATAAACAACAGACATTGTTTCCATAGTTTTGGAGGCTGGGAAGCCCAAGATCAAGGTGCCTACATATCAGTGTGTGGTGAAACCTGCCTCCTATTTTATAGATGTGTCCTCACATGAAGGAAGGGGTGCAGGAGCTCTTTGGAGTCTCTTTTAATAATGGCACTAATCCCATTTATAAGGGTTCCACCCTTGTGACCTAATCACCTCCCAAAGCCTTTACCTCCAAATACCATCACACTGGGAGTTAAGTTTCAACATGTGAATTTTGAAGAAGTACAAGCATTCAATCTATAGCAATTACATTGGTTAAAAGTTGCAATTAATATGAGTGGTTGAAACTCTCTAAATACATTGGTGGCAAGGAAATACAAATGTATATGTAAAATAATGGGTTTTTTTATATTTATACTAGAGGCCCGGTGCATGAGATTCATGCACTGGGGGGTGGTCCCTCAGCCCAGCCTGCACCCTCTCGCAGTCAGACATCCCTCTCACGGTCCGGGGCTCTCACAGACTGGGACCCCTCGCTCCTTACCACCGCCTGCAACGGAGGCAGGAGATGCTCCCACCACCACTGATGCACTTGCCAGCTGTGAGCCCAGCTTCTGACTGAGCAGCACTCCCCCTGTTTGAGTGCACTGACCATCAGAGGGCAGATCCAGTGTTGAGCATCTGCCCCCTGGTGGTCACTGCAATCATAGCGACCGATCGTTCTGCCATTCAGTTGATTTGCATATTATGCTTTTATTACATAGGATTCTAAGAGCAAAGAAGAGTTAATGGCTTTAAAGTATAAATGTGTGGTTGTGCCAGGATGTGAAATAAAATGTTAAATAATAAAACAAGATGAAACAGAAAATTATAGAAGTTTGAAGGAAATTAAATTTTATTTACCTAAAACAAAAGTTATCACAGAATATACCTGGTCTGACTTAATCTTTCTTTTTTTCAGGCATAAGAAAACAGTTACAGAAAACAATGAAGCATTATTTGGTAAAACTAAATACAATTTACTAAAAACAAGAACTAACACTTCTGCAAACAGCATGTGGCACTATATCTAACTTACCCACACCCACCATTGCCTATTTGCAAAAATCTCTAAGTTGTTCCCCTATTCCTTACATCACATGATGACTTTATTATTAAGGCATATTATGAGTGTTGCCTTGCATAAGATGACTTAAAATTATTTCTACGGCTTCCACAGAAAAGTTAATGAGAATAAGCATGTGAAAGGGCTCTACAAGCTCCTGAGAGGGCTTGTTGATGACTTTGGGCCTCTCCCTTTATTTCACATTCCAACCCAATTTTATATTGGATTCTATGACTTAACCCAGGGGTCCTCAAACTTTTTAAACAGGGGGCCAGTTCACTGTCCCTCAGACCATTGGAGGGCCGGACTATAGTTTAAAAAAACTATGAACAAATTCCTATGCACACTGCACATATCTTATTTTGAAGTAAAAAAACAAAATGGGAACAAATACAATATTTGTATTTGCATGTGGCCGGCGGGCCATAGTTTGAGGACCCCTGACTTAAACCATTTCTCTTCTGGAAGGAGGTAGTTCCTTGTTCACTCAGTCTCATCCTCTCTTTGAGAAATGGGCCAATCTTCTCATTTCTAGGGCCAAGCCTGGCCTTCATAATTGACCCAATCTCATTCTGCCTTCCTCAGCACTTTGTTTAATTAATCATTCCCTCTTTTTCTTGTACCTCCAATCTCCTCGTCTCCTCTTACTCCTTTTGCTCTCTATAGAAACATGCCCAGGTTTCTCTAAATAGAAACAGAAGTTCTTCAATCAATGAACCTGGAGTTTTCCATTCCTCCCCAGGCACTAGCTTCTGCTTCCAGGCACCTTTATATCTTACTCTTCCCCTTTAAGTCAGTGGACTCCACGATCTGCAAGATTTACCCATTTTGTTATACTTTTAGGCCCAGTGGCCTGTCTCAATTCTCAATGCCTTAGGGTGATCTATAACATTTGGCAGCATGGATTTTGCCCCTTATCATTCTTCCTCTTTTCACCAGTTCACTGACTCCTATTCCTCCCTTCCCACTTTTACATGTATATGTGAGTCCTTGTATATCTGCTTTCTTCCTCACTTTGCACATATAAATGTGAATCCTGTACCTCCTCTGCCTCGCTGTGCTAGTGAACTCATCTAGTCTAGACCACCTTGCATGATGGAGAGGTGCAAGGAGCATTGTTCTCAGTGTAGTTTATTGATTGATTTGCCCTGAAGCACAACTCCAGGAGTAGAGTGAGAAGAGCCTTCCCTGGAGTTGGAGTTTTATGACAAGGGGACTCTGAATTCACCTGGAATACATGCTTTCACAGTGCTTCCACTGTCACTTTTGACACACACCAGTATCGCCACTGATATGTCGGATTCGAGGACCAATTCCATAGTCCCAAATACCTGCCAGTTATTTCCACCTGGGTAATGTTAGCTCTTCAAATCAGCCTACCTAAAATCACAGTCTTACTTTTCCCCATTCCCACCAACACTCTCCACGCTACCTTATCCTATATAATAAAAGGCAAATATGCAAATCGACAGAACGACCAGTCGCTATGACGTGCACTAACCACCAGGTGGCAGACACTCAATGCAGGAGCTGCCCCTTGGTGGTCACTACACTCCCACAAGGTGAGCGCCACTCAGCCAGAAGCTGGGCTCATGGCTGGCAAGCACAGCAGCAGTGGCGGGAGACTCTCCCACCTACCAGGCAGCACTATAAAGACCCTTACAGGGTCCCGGAGTGCAAGAGGGCACAGGCCAGGCTGAGGGACTCCCCTCCCTCCCCAGTGCACAAATGTTGTGCACCAGTCCTCTAGTCTTCTAATAAGTTTCCTAAGAGTACAAATCATCACTTGTTCTTTTTTCTAATCCAGTGATTTTCAACCAATGTGTTGCAAGAATTTTCAAAACATGCAATGCCTGACCATTTAGTTAGGGGCACTGACCTCTTTTCACTTATATTTCAAATTTTTGAAAAATGACAACAGCCAACATAACAATAGCCATCCAGTGTGAATGAATCAAAATTATGCCTATTTTTTGTCATATTGGCTATATGTATATATAGCCACTTGCTGTGCCACATAATTTTAGTAATTAGTTTATTTGTGCCATGAATGAGACAAAAAAGTTGAAAATCTCTGCTTAATCCTAGAGGAGCCACCCTGATTGCATAACTCCTTCATTTTCTTTTTTTAGAATAATTTAAATCCTTAAAGAAGAGGTAAATATCAAATTCAAATCTGTCCATCTTATAAAGGTCATATTTAACTTGTATATTCTAATCTTTCCTTGTAACATTACACAAGCTTTTAACAAGTTAAGAGGATTAACTTTAAAAGTTAATACTTCCCTGGTTTTGCAAAGAAAAGAACATTATTTGCATAAGTATGATTGTTTTAACTGAAATCTCATTATGGGAATAGTTAGCTAGTTAATCCCATGGTTGGTGGATTCTATTTGTGTCTACATGGGAGTTTCTGAAAACCTAGATTATCCAATTAAGTAGTAATAGAGAAACCACTGAATAAAGATTTTCAAACGTAATTGATAAATAGTTCTAATCATTCAATTTCTGATTTCTGTTTTTAAAAAACAAAATACATCTTATAAAATTAAACATAATATGATTTTATTATGATAAATTATAATAATTGTATGTGGCCTCTGCATAAAAAATTGCAAATATGAGGCAAATACAAGTAAGAAAATTAAAATCATTCATAATCCCACCAGTCAGAGAAACCACTGTTATTTTGGTGCTTATCCATACAGCTTCTAGGCATTATCTCTTTTTTAAAACAATGAGATTTTGTTCACTTTCCTTTGTAGTCTGCATATTTCTGTTGACAGAGGAGCATGAACATTATTATGTTTTGTTTAATTTGGCAAGATCATTTTTAATGCTTGCTTAAGGTTCTATTATAGACATACTAGAGGCCCAGTGCACAAAATTCGTGTCGGGGAGAGGGAGAAGTGGTGTCCCTCAGCCTGGCCTGCACCCCTCAGGGGATGTCCGACTACCAGTTCAGGATCAGGCCTAAACCAGCAGTCAGACATCCCTCTCGCAATCCAGGACCACTGGCTCCTAAATGCTGGCCTCATCGCCTCTAACCACTTTGCCTGCCTCCCTGATCTCCCCTAACTGCTCACCTGCCTGCCTGATCGCCCCTAACCACCTTGCCTGCCTGCCTGATCAACCCTAACAGCCTCTGCCTCTGCCTGCCGCCATGGCTTCCTCCAGAAGGATGTCTGGCTGTCCGGTCTAATTAGCATATTATGCTTTTATTATTATAGAAAATATCATAAATATTTAACTAGTTTCCTATTGTTTTAATACTTAGTTTATTTTCCAATTTGTTATACTCTTGATCAGTAGAACCTGATGAACTTTGTAATTTCTGCCCACTTTCATAATTTCTTTAGAATAATGCTTTAAAAGTGAAACTGATAGATCAAAAACTTGAGGACTTATTTGCTTTTACTAAATATGCCAAAAGCTACTCAGAAAAGCTGAATTAATAACAATTTAAACTCTCTGTAAAACAGTTTAGAGTGGCATTTACTCTCACCATTGCCAACCACCGGATCTCTTAGCTTTAGAAAAAGTGCAATTTTATGGGTGAAAATAATTACTTTTAAAATTTGTCTTTGGTTACTAGTGAAGTTAATTATTTTCTTATATTTGTACTAGAGGCCCGATGCACGAAATTCATGCAAGGAACTCGGCCCTCGCAGCCCTGGCTTGCCCTCAGCCGGCCATGGCAGCCCCTCACAACCTCGGCCAGCCCTCACAGCCTCAGCCAGCCCTTGCAGGCCCTCGCAGCCCTGGCTGCCTTGGCCAACCCTCACAGCCCCGGCCTCGTCCAGACGATCTTCCGGACGGTTGTCTGGAAGGATGCCTGGACGGTCATTCTGCTGTTCAGTCTATTTAGCTTATTAGCTCTTTATTATATAGGATAGGATAGGATTTCTTTTCATTCTTTCTGTTTCTTTGTTGTTAATTGCCCATTGATAGTCTTTGCATATTTTTCTGTTTCTCTTATATTCTAGTTTCAGAATAAGGACTTAAAGCTTCTAAATGTCATCTAATTTGCAAAAAACAATCAAACTATTCCTACTTGGCTTTGTTTTGTTTTGCCTTTGGATTTTGTTTTTGAATTTGTGAGTTGCTTTATGTGAAAGATGTCTTAATAATGCTGTAAATTTTATTTTTACTTTCCTTTCATAGATTCTGCCTCTTATCAAATAATCCACTCTAACCCAAAGAATTTAGTACCTTTTTTTTTTTTCCGCTTAAAGTATTACAAAGGGTATTACATAAGTGTCCTTTTTTCCCCCCCGCCCTTGACAAGCCCCTGCCCTCCCTTACCCCCCAGTGTCTTATGTCCATTAGTTATGGTTATATGGGTGCATACAAGTCCTTCGGTTGATCTCTTACTCCCCTCCCTCCTGTCCCCCAACCCTCCCTGGCCTTCCCACTGCAGTCCGACAATCAGTTTGAGGCAGCTCTGCCACTGTATTTATTATTGTTCAAAAGTTTGTAATGGTCTTAATTATCCATGAAAGAGTGAGATCATGTGGTATTTTTCTTTCATTGACTGGCTTGTTTCACTTAGCATAATGCTCTCCAGTTCGATCCATGCTGTTGCAAATGGTAGGAGTTCCTTCTTTTTAACAGCAGCATAGTATTCCATCATGTAGATGTACCACAGTTTTCTAATCCATTCATCTACTGATGGGCACTTAGGCTGTTTCCAGATCTTAGCTATGGTGAATTGTGCTGCTATGAACATCTGGGTACATATATCCTTTCTGATTGGTGTTTCTGGTTTCTTGGGATATATTCCTAGAAGTGGGATCACAGGGTCAAATGGGAGTTCCATTTCCAATTTTTTGAGGAACCTCCATACTGCCTTCCATAGTGGCTGCACCAGTCTGCATTCCCACCAGCAGTGCACAAGTGTTCCTTTTTCTCCACATCCTCTCCAGCACTTGTCGTTTGTTGATTTGTTGATGATGGCCATTCTGACAGGTGTGAGATGGTACCTCATTGTTGTTTTGATTTGCATCTCTTGGATGATTAGTGACTTTGAGCCTTTACTAGATAATTTTTTATAGTAATTAGGTGTGTCCATGAACTTTTTGTCTTATTTTGCCAAAAAGCTGCTTTCCATGTTGATAAAATACTTGTATTGTCTTATATTACAATTGAAATTTTGATTGGCAAAATTCCCTCTTGGTGTTTCTCAAGTACTTCAAAAAATTTCAGATTAATTTAAATTATTTCCCAAATTAGAAAATAAGTTTCTAACTTTGACTGAATTTGCATTAATTTAATTTGGGTATAAAGTGTATGTTTAAAATATTCCATTTATTTATAACTATTTTGATAGCCTTGAGAAAGTTTCAAATTTTTAAAGACATATAAACACTAGAGGCCTGGTGCATGAAAATTTGTGCACTCAGGGTGTGGGGGGGGGGGGTTCCTCAGCCTGGCCTGCACCCTCTCGCAGTCCAGGACCCTTCGGGGGATGTCTACCTGCTGGCTTAGGCCTGCTCCTTGGGGGATCAGGCCTAAGCTGGCAGTCAGACATCCCTCTGGCAGCCCAGGAGATGTCCAACTAACGGCCGACTAATGGTGGGGAGCTGGCCAAAGCCATTAGTCAGACATCCTTAGCGCTGCCACCGCTGCTGTGCTGGCAAGCCCTGAGCTGGCTTCTGGCTGTGCTGCACTCCCCCTGTGGAAGCACACTGACCTCCAGGGGGCAGCTTCTGAGTTGAGCGTCTTCCCCCTGGTGGTCAGTGCATGTCATAGTGACTGGTCATTCCAGTTTTTCCACTGTTAGTGTCAATTTGCATATTACCCTTTTATTATAGAGGATTATACACTTCATAAGGTTTTTAAAAATGTAGTTAGTTTATATTGTAGGTTGCTGTTTTAAATGTCATTTTCACAGATGTTTCATAACTAAACATAAGGAAACTTCCTATTTCATAAATTTATTTTGGAAATAGTCTCCTTATTGAACTTATAAGAGGTTTAATTTTTTAGTTGATCTTATATTTTTAGGATAAACAATCATGCCATATACTAGTACAATTATAAAATGGCTTCTCTTTTTTAATATTTATAGTGCTTATTTAATTTTATTGAATAGTGGTCACTAATACGAATGACAGTGAAAAACCTTGGCTCCTTCTCAATTTAATAGGAATCCCCCCAGAATATTACTACTATGTATGATGTTGATTGTTTTTTTGAGATAATATCTTACTATACCTTAATTTGTAAAATTTTTTAAAAATTATTAGAAATAGATGTTAAATTTTTCACATCTTTTTGTCACTTTATCAGTATGATCATGTAGTTTTCCTCCTTTTATCTCTTGAGGTAGTAAATATATTTAATAAGTTTTCTAATATTAGAATATTCTTAAATTTCAGAATTAATCTCTAGTTTATTATGTCATACTTTTATTATACCGCTTATTATACCGCTAGATTTTAGCTATAGATACCTTCAGTATTATTCACCCAACTGAGTAATTCTGCAGCATGGCTTATAAATGGAAACTATCATATGAATTAACATATCCTCCTATATAATAAAGAGGGAATATGCAAATTGAATATCACTCAGCCACAAAGATGGCTGCACCCACAGCAGAGACAAGGTTTCCATAACACAAGATGGCTGCATCCACAGCAGAGGCCAAGTTCCCGTAATGAGCCTTAAAGAGCAATCAGCAGGGACCTGAGGCTGCACCCCCCCCCCCAACACCCCCTATGGAGCTGGACAGGGGACCTCAGGCCGCTCCCTCCCTCCTGGTGCCAGGCCGGGTGACCTCAGGCCACGCCCCCTCACCAGGCAGGGCTTGACAAGAGACCTCAGGCTGTGCCCCCCATCCCAGCACCAGGCCAGGGGACCTGAGGCCACACACCCCGCCTGGCAGGGCTTGATGGGGGACCTGAGGCTGTGTCCCCAGCCCAGTGGGGCATGATGGAGGATCTCATACCATGTCCCCCACCTGGAGGGGTTTAACGGGGGACCTCAAAGTGCACCTCCCACCCTGGCCCAGGCTTGAAGACCTCAGGCGTGCCCCTGGCCCCGGCACTGGGCCAGGGGACCTGAGGCCACACCCTCTGCCCAACAGGGCTTGATGGGGACCTCAAGGCATGCCCCCTGCCCTGGCCCGGGCCAGGGGACCTCAGGTAATGCACCCCGCCCCGGCGCCAGGCCAGGGGACCTGAGGCTGCACCCACTGTCTGGCGGGTCTTGATGGGGGACCTCAGGCCACGCCCCCTGGTCTGGGCCAGGAGACCTCAAGGTGCACCCCCCAGCCCAGGCTGGGGGACCTGAGGGTGCACTGGGGGACCTGAGGCTGTGCTCCCCACCCTGAGGGGCTTGACAAGAGCCCTAAGGCTGCGCCCCCTACCCGGTGGGGCTTGATGCGGGACCTGAGGCTGTTCTCCCAGCCTGGCGCTGGGCCAGGGGACCTGAGGCTGCGCCCCCCACCAGTGGGGCTTGACAAGGGTGGGGCCAGCCGGGTCTGGGTCTCACACTATTTTGAGGCGCCGTGGGTGTGCAGGGACTTGACTCTGGGTCCCTCAGCATGCACCGGACTCTGACAGGAGGAAGATTTTCATATACATTTTACTAATTTTCTTTCATCTCTGATACTTCTATTATAGAGAAAGGGCAAAGAGCAATATTAAAATATTTCCTCTAATCAATCCCCTTTTAATGTGCACAAATTTTGTGCACCAGGCCACTAGTTGAATATAATATTTTCATTTTCTCAGAACTTCACATATATTTTTACATGGTTGGAACAAAGGCTATAAAAGTATCTTAGGTAATATTTTCCATAAAAATTATCTATAAAACATATTCAAAAATGTCTAATAAAGAATTGCTTAACTCAAAAAGAAGTTAACCAAATTGGGCTCAGCAAAAAGGCACTCCTGTGAGACGCTTTAGGGCAGTGGTTCTCAACCTATGGGTCGTGACCCCTTTGGCAGTCGAACGACGCTTTCACAGGGGTCACCTAAGACCATCCTGCATATCAGATATTTACATTACGATTCATAACAGTAGCAACATCACAGTTATGAAGTAGCAACCCAGCATCTGGCAGGGAGCAGGGCTGTGGGGGGAGGAAAAAGTTGGGAGGAGGGGCGAGGACCTCTGGATTTTATATATCAATAAACACTTAAAACAAAACAAAAAAATATAAAGTACAGCCAGGTATCAATAATTTTATGGTTGGGTCACAACATGAGGAACTGTATTTAAAGGGCCAGAAGGTTGAGAACCACTGCTTTAGGGGCAATGACCTTGCTAAGTGACAATTTCTGGACTCACTACTCATCCAGCACATTCACTATGTGATTCTGAGCCCTCCAAATGTAGATCCTGACAAAGCAGAAAATGAATTCAAACCATAGTATCATAAACAAAAACGGTAAATCCAGTCAGCATCATGTTCTGGATAATACTTAACACTATGGTAAATCGAAAGAGACACTCACTCACATTGTCTCTTGAGACAATGGTAATCAGCCAAGAGGTCTATTTTTAGTAAAATACTGTTTTTATTCGATTCCAAATCTTATCCTCTATTCCAAAACAATGTATCAATTGTTGCCAGATCAACAAAGTCAAAACAAAGACAACTGAGGCCAAAAAATAATAATAATCTGGATTTTTAAAGAAAAAAAATATCATGTTCACTGGATCCTCCTCTGCCAAGTACATGTATGTCTCTGAACTAGAGTAGCATTTGGAAGTATTATATCCGGCTCCAAGAACAGTATTTAATAGGATGTGGAAATTTTACAGTTGACCTTTAATGTGGTACTATGTTGAGAAGGAAGAAGTTCAAAAAGGGTGAAGTGTTACATTCCATTAGTGGCTGGAAATTTCAGGCAAGAATAAGCAAGGCGAACCCATGGCAGGATTTCAAATTCATGCACATGGCTAAACCCGTAACAACTACTTTTGACAATCAGACACTGCATATTTCTGGAACTCTTTCCTGCTTGCTTTTTTTTTTTTTTTTTTAACCCTCTGTTTACTCTTCTTTGCTCCTTGACACACACCACTGAGTGAAACCACTTTGGAAAACTGATTGGTGGTATCTATTAGAGTGGGACATGTGCACTGCTTATAACCAGCCATGTGCCAAGCTAGCTCCCAACAGCTCATGAGCCAATTGTATTCAGCTCTGCTCCACTCAGCGTTCAAGCACATGCCTGCTTATAATTGCTCAGTAATTTCACTCTGAGATGCATGCCCAGCAGACATGCTCTCATATGTGCAACATAGATGTGCACTAGAAAATCCACACCAAGCTATTGATAATAGATCCAAACTGGAAACTGTCCAAATGCCCATAACAGTAAAATGGATAAATGAATGTTGGATGTTCACACAATAGAATGTTATGAAGCACATGACTGTATGGATGAGTCTTATTTTAAAGCACAAAACGGCACAGATAGCTATGCTGTTAAAGTCAGATTTCCCTTGCAGGGAGGGGCAGCAGCATCTGGCAGGGAGCAGGGCTGTGGGGGGATAAAAAAGTTGGGAGGAGGGGCGAGGACCTCTGGCTTGCTGGAACTGTTCTGTTTCTTAATCTGAGCATCAAAGTACTGGTTACATGGTTGTGTAAATTCACTGAGCTATACACTCAGGAACTGTACTTTTCTCACTGGATTTTATATATCAATAAACACTTAAAACAAAACAAAAAAATACAAAGTACAGCCAGGCATCAATTTCTAAAAGGGGTTTCCCTATCTCAGATACCTGTCTACCTAACCAAATGACTGAGAAACTTTAAAGACATGTAAACTATATAAAAATGACCAGCATGGCCACTGGCAGAAAGCACACCCTGACAAAAAAGTATGTATCCTTCTCATCATTCTCTGACTCACCCCTCATTTGTGTTATCATATCACTTTGTATATTCATTCCCTACTGTACTTAATGATGTTTTTGCTTTATTTCCATTCCCTCAAGATGACCAGCAGCTGGAAGCACATGACAACATCTTAATTGTATCCACAGGGGCTAGAACAGAGTGGGTACTTGATGAATATTTGATGGCATTGAATGAAAATTTGTAACAAAGTGCCATGACTCTGTGATTGTCAGGGTCCCGGGTGACTTGGCGGTCATTCTCTCAGTCCATCTAACTGACCACGAGGCTTTGTTACAGAGAATGTTAAAAGCAGATGGCCAGGACCAAGAGTATGCAGAGCTGAGGCAGGCATCTCCCGGAATGGGAGAGGGAACTCACCTTTTGCAGTGAAGAAATGTAGGCATATTTCCTCAAGATAGCTATTTTATTCCCTTTAGATCTTGAAGCAAAACCTACATCCCATGTTCACTCCAACATTTTTCAAAATAACCAAGATGTGAAAACAACCTAAATGTCCATTGATAGATGAGTGGTTAAGAAAATGTTTTATGCACAAACACACACAAAAGTATTTTAAAAAAAGAAGGAAATTTTGCCATTTGTGACAAGGAAATGAAATAAGCTAGATACAGAAATACAAATATTGCATGATCTCATTTATATGTGGCATCTAAAACAAAAACAAAGCCAACCCAATAGAAACAGAATAGAATAGCAGTTACCAGAGGCTGTAGAGTGAGAAAAAAATAAAGATTTTTTTAAAAAAGAAGTAGAATGGTGGTGGCCAGGGATTGGTCGGAGAGGGTCTTGGGGGTTACTGTTCAATGCATTCAGAATTTCAGTTCTGCGAGATGAAAGGGTCTTGAAGATGGGTGGTGGTGATGGTTGCACAACAATGTGAATGCACTTAATACCACAGAACTTACGGTAAAGACAGCAAATGTTATGTTACGTGTATTTTAACAAACACACAACAAAGAAATGTATATACATTTCTTTTAGGAGCCTAAATCACGGCATTGTGGCAGTTTCACAGTGGGATGCTAACATAAGCTTCTGGAAGGTTATCCGACCATGCCTGCTGGAATCAAAGATGGATCAAGCTCTTGGAAGGCAGTGGCAAAAATGAGACAGGGGAAAGACTTCACCATCTTAATGCCAGTCCAAAACAAGAGCATGGCAATAGCTTGACAATGAGAGCTTGGCACAGACACATGGGAAACCTCTGCGTAGCATAAACGATGTTATGAGGTCCAGGTTTTCAGAAAGTGGACAGTAGGGATGAGTCCTTTGAGAGGATTCTAGGAAGAGCAAAGCAGAAAAGCACACCCCAAAGCTGCTGCAGACCTGGCATGTAACTTCTGGGGTCTTTATAGTTGGCTGGAGGAGTACTGTCGAGCTAAACTGGGCCACCATCTCATAGCATTGCTTTCATGCCAGGGGAGCTCCTGGTGGGCAGCAAAGAGCAGCACACTACAGAGCTGAGGGCTTTCAGATCACGAGCTTCACATCTCTAGAAGTCTGCATTTGATTGGCTGCAAATGGAGCCCTAAGTTGGTATGTTCTTTCACCATGCTAATGAAGACTGACGTAGGATCTAACAAAAGTTAAAATGGAATGCATCATATCTTAGGTTTCCTACAAATTCTAAGACACCTTTCTGAGAGCTACTTGAAAAGCTGATAGATTTGGCAACTCTGGCTCATAGTGAAAATACTAAAACTGAGCATTACAGGGAGGTGTCACCTCCGATTCACTCCAAACCCCAGTTCTCAGTTTAGGAGGTTGATGATTTTGTGCATCCATCTACCGTAGATCAGCCAACCAAACCAACTGAGAGACACATCTTACCAGTGATTGTCCTCTCTGTGGTGCACTCTCCCCCAGTCAGTGGGTTCACTGAGGAAATCAAATTAGACATGAGAATGTGTTGCTTACTGTGCAAAAGAGTAAAGTGAAAGAAAGAAGGAACAAAGGAAGGAAGCAAAGAAAGAAAGCGGCTGATGATGACAGTGTTTCCAAACAATCATTCATTCAATATTTGAGCCAACACAGGACCAACTGTATGCAGAAACTCTTTAAAGTGCTATGGACTCAATGTGTCTCAGAGACCTTGAGACACTTCCCTTATAGAGTATGTTGATCTAAAGTAGTTGTTTTTCAACCATTGGTGATTTTGTCCCCCAGGGGACATTCGGCAATTTCTGGGTATATTTTTGGTAGTCACAACTAAGAGTGTTACTGGCATCCAGTGAGTAGAGGTAAAAAATATTGCTAAATATCCTACAATGTACATTACAGCTACCTGCTTTCCTAACAAAGTATTACCTGGTCAAAAATGTCAAGAGGGCTGAGACTGAGAAAAGCTGACCTAGAGGGAGAGAATAAATCAACAATAATAAAGAGTATAATACATGCACATATGAGCTTCTACCTAAATAATGAAAAGGGGCAATCTAAATTGTGTGTGTGTCTAGCCAGGGAGGGTATGGAAAGTTTCTAGAAAAGCTTCTTGGAGCAGCTGACCCACAGATGAAATTTGACCTACAGATTAGTAGAAGAATATGGGGAAGTGATCAGGGAAGGGAGAAGGGAACCATTTGTGTTTAAGACAAAGAGACAGCAGGTGTGAAGGCACACAGGTTCTAAATTAAATGATCATTCCAGTTAGAGAAAAGGTTCAGCCTGAGGTACTATGGGATTTGAAGTTTGAGAAGGAGGCACAGGCTAGATGATGCTGAACTCTGGATGCTAAGCTGGAGTCTAGATCAGCATTGTCCAATCAAACTGTTCTCAATTTAAAAAAAAAAATGTTCTACATCTGCTGCCCCATACAGTAGCCACTAGCCACATGCAGCTATTAAATACTTGAAATGTGGCTAGTGGAACTGAGGAAATAATTTTCTATTTAATTTAATTAAAGTTAATGTAAATAGACATATGTAGTTAGTGCTTACCATTTTGGACAGAGTTGGTCTAGACAGGTATGGGGAGATTAGAGTGGTGGATTTTAGGTGACCCTGTAAATACCTTGGAGTAGGGCTTCTAAGTTTGAAGTGCATATGGAACACCCAGAAACTTACTAAAATGCAGGTTCTCTTCCAACAGATTTGAGCCTAAGACTGTACATTTGTCACAAGTTCCCATGTGAAACCAGTGTTCCTGGTACAGGAACCACACTTTGAGAACCAAAAATACACAGCAGACATTGCAAACAGAACTTTCTACAACGCTGGAAATACCCTATTTCTGCAATGTCAATGCAGTCACCACCAGTCTCAGGTGACCACTGAGCACCTAAAATGTGGAAAATGAGAGTGAATTTCTAATCCATTTAAATTCAACTGATTGAGATTTAAATTTTAAAAGCCATCTGGATAGTACAAATCCAGAGCATAGCTAAGCAAAGTACATTAGGTTGTTTTACCAGTCCAAAGGAAGTACAGAAATAAGAATAACATTCAGAAATTTTCATAACAAGTTGAGAGAGCAATTTCAGGTCTATTTAAACTAATAAATGTTTTTAAATGGACTCATATTTTTCTCGTCTGGTTGTGTGTTTTTTTTCCCCATTTAATTTTTCTAGTAATTCATTTGTATTATGTTTCATTAAAATATCCTATCTAGAGACAAAATAAAAAAGGCAACGTAAGGAACAGGACAAGAGAAACCAAGATGGCGGCATAGGTAAACACCGGAGATTGCTGCCTCGCACAACCACTTCAAAAATACAACTAAAAGACGGAACGGACATCATCCAGAAACACAGGAAGGCTGGCTGAGTGCAAATTCTACAACTAGAAGGAAAGAGAAAAGCATACCGAGACTCAGAAGAGGCGCAGTGTGGAAGTAACATACTAAGGTGTGGAGTGGGCTAGTGGCTGAGGGCGCGGTTGTCATTTTCAATCAGGAGGGAGTCTCAGGCTCTGAGCTCCAGTTCCAGGCGAGTCTCTAGGGACCCAGACTCATACCGGAGAAGCGGGACTGTCTGGCATCGGTCGGAACTCGAGGGCAGCTTTCTCTCCGAGGGGCTTGCAGCGATTATGGGGACACTGAGAAGCAAAACCTCTGAGGGCAGGACTGAGAGCAGCCATAACTGCTAGCCCCGCCCTGTTGATCCCGTGGGACCCGCCCCACCCAAGCCCTGCAGGGAGGTTTTTGCTGGATAGCCTCAGGCAAAGGCTAGATTAGCACCTCCCTAGAGATCCAGGAGCCAGGAAGCCCAGAGGTCAGAGTGGGACCATCCAGTTTGCAGCTCTGTGGAAACATAAAGGACACACTCAGGGGGCAGACCCAGTGAGCACCAAAGCCCCATTGAAGCCAGTCTTGCCCCAGAGGGGTGTCTCCAGCACAGAAGTTCTCCCACTGCAGACACAGCTGATTCTCACAGCCAATTGGCCTGGAGGCCAATTCCTCCCAGTGATACCTACAACAATCAAGGATTAACTACAACAAGACTGTGCACAAAGACCACAAGGGGGTGCACCAAGAGTGTCTTTCTCAGGTAATTGGGAAGGCTGAACCACTGGGCCCTAGAGGACACTTAGCACAGAAAACCACTGTATCAACACAGGGAAGCATAAAAAAATTCGGAGACAAAGAAAAAGGACACAAATGACAGAAATGGAAGAAAGCAAACTTCTGGATATAGAGTTCAAAACCACACTTTTAAGGTTTTTCAAGAATTTTCTAGAAACTGCCGATAAGCTTAATGAGATCTACAAGAAATCTAATGAGACCCTCGATGTTGTGATAAAGGACCAACTAGAAATTAAGCATGTACTGACTGAAATAAAGAATGTTATACAGACTCCCAACAGCAGAATAGAAGATTGCAAGAATCAAGTCAACGATTTGAAATATGAAGAAGCAAAAAACACCCAACCAGAAAAGCAAAATGAAAAAAGAATCCGAAAATATGAAGGTAGTGTAAGGAGCCTCTGGGACAGCTTCAAGTGTACCAACATCCGAATTATAGGGGTGCCAGAAGAAGAGAGAGAGCAAGATATTGAAAACCTATTTGAAGAAATAATGACAGAAAACTTCCCCTACCTGGTGAAAGAAATAGACTTACAGGTCCAGGAAGCACAGAGAACCCCAAACAAAAGGAATCCAAAGAGGACCACACCAAGACACATCATAATTAAAATGCCAAGAGCAAAAGACAAAGAGAGAATCTTAAAAGCAGCAAGAGAAAGAAACTCAGTTACCTATAAGGGAGTATCCATACAACTGTCAGCTGATTTCTCAACAGAAACTTTGCAGGCCAGAAGGGAGTGGCAAGAAATATTCAAAATGATGAATGCCAAGAACCTACAACCAAGATTACTTTATCCAGCAAAGCTATCATTCAGAATTGAAGGTCAGATAAAGAGCTTCACAGATAAGAAAAAGCTAAAGGAGTTCATCACCACCAAACCAGTATATGAAATGCTGAAAGGTATCCTTTAAGAAGAGGAAGAAGAAGAAAAAGGTAAAGATACAAATTTTGAACAACAAATACACATCTATCAACAAGTGAATCTGAAAATCAAGTGAATAATCTGATGAACAGAATGAACTGGTGAGTAAAATTGAATCAGGGGCATAGGAAGGGAGTGGACTGACTATTCTTGTGGGGGAAAGGGGTGTGGGAGATGCGGGAAGAGACTGGACAAAAATCGTGCACCTATGGATGAGGACAGTGGGTGGGGAGTGAGGGAGGAGGGTGGGGTGGGAACTGGGTGGAGGGGAGTTATGGGGGGGAAAAGAGGAACAAATGTAATAATCTGAACAATAAAGATTTAATAAAAAATATATATATCCTACCTAATAAAAGGGTAATATGCAAATTAACCATCACTCCATCACAATGACGGAGGGGGGGAGCAGCGGCCAAATGGTGTGGCTGGATCTGCCCTCAGGCGACAAGCCCCAGTGTCCTGCACACCCCAGCCTGCGGAGGATGGGTGGGCAGGTGGGCCTCTGGCCAGAGGCCAGCTAGGGAGTGGGATGCTGGCATCATTGCAGGCCAGGCTGAGGGCTGCTCCCCCCTGCACAAATTTCGTGCACCAGGCCTCTAGTTAGTCTATAATGAGCTGAGGGGAAAAATCTGATCTTCTGCACCTAGCATTTGTGAAGCACTGTCTAGAAGAATCATGTGGCATTAGGGATCCAAGTAGTAAGCAGACATTCTAGGAATCCATTCTGACAACCCAGGTGGACAGTGGTGACAGCTAATAATCCACAAGATCTGGTAACTGAATGCATGTGTGGGTAGAGAGAATAATTGCTTGCATTAGTAATTAATCCTGGTTATTAAACTCATCATCCTCTTGCTGAGACAAAAATATGGGCCAACTGTGATTCACCTGTTCTTTTATTTTTCTAAATCTCCAGCAGTTTGTCATTAGAATAACACCTCACTCATTAGGAAGATGGCAGACTTACTTAGATTTGTTCAAAATATTAGAATACGTTTACTTAGAATTATCACTTTCATATGTAATTGTGATATAACGTTATGGACATGTTTTTTTAGATAAGATTTGGAGTCACTCTTGCCTCATCCTTCCACTGATGTCATCCTGTTGAGTGGGTTGTTTCAGGAAGTGTACTAAGCCCAAATGTTATTTTAATTTTTTTGAGTGTCATTAGTCAAAGTGACCATTTCTGAGTCACTCCCAAATCTTTGGGGCATGCTTCATTTGAGTCTTATTGTTATCACTTTTATTGAGACCTTAAACTACATAGCAACTGGAAATTTTGTGTGTGTTGAGAAAGTGGGTAGGAAGAATTGGGGATGTGCTATTAAATAACTAAAATGTACTCACTAAGAATACAAGTTAAGGTAAGCAACCAAAACTGCACCACTCAAAGAATTTTATTTGTTTATTGGTTTGGTTTTCTTTCAAAAAGATCCCGAGGCTTTCCCTTACATCTGGAATATTGGCTTGCCTCGACCCGCACTTCCCAGTGGTGGCCACTAGTCATGAAATAAGGCTGGATCAAATTGAGATGTGTTTAAGTGTAAAATATATACACCAGAATTCAAAGAATCAATAACCCCCAAAAAGTAAAATATAAAGATGACATGTTGAAATATTTTAGATGGATTGGCTTAAATAAAAATATTTTAGATTAATCTTGTTTCTTTCTTAGTATTTTTCCATAATGTGGCAACTAGAATGTTCAACATTACCCATGTAATATAAAGGAAGGCACTGAAGCAATCCTGAAACACTGGAAAAGCACAGAGTTTTGCAACAAGCCATGTAGAAAGCAATAGGAAGTTATGATGGAAAGGAGATAGGGAGGAAAGAGCTCTAAGAGTCCTGGTCACCACCACCCTACCCCAGAAAAAAAGCCCTCAACTATCCTATATAAGAGCTAATATGCTAATTAGACAGAACAGCCGAACGACCTTCTGGAAGTCCTTCCAGATGACCTTCCGGATGAAGCCGGGGCTGTGAGGGCCGAGCCCCTTGCACGAATTTCGTGCATCGGACCTCAGGTAGATCAAAGATTTCAAAACCATCTGGTCCCTACTTCTGTGCATGTGTGTAGTCTGAGCTCGGCCATCACCTTGACGTGTGCTCAGTATGACCCAGGCACAGTACAATGGCAAGGTTGAGAGAGGTAACCAGGCTTAAGGATGGCCTCACAGAGAAGCATACCACAGAAGGTGAACAGAAAGCAGCCAGGAGTGCACGTGTTCCAAAGCAAGTTCCAGGATAATTGGACTGAAGGTCTGGGATTGGGACAAAGAGCTCTCAGTGGGTGGAAAGCTTGCACTAGAGACAGTGCTAAAGGTCACCAAAAGGGGTGCTAGGGTGACCTCCAAAAGACAACGAATCCGTAGTGACCACAGAAGACATGGCTTGACATCAAACAAGCTCAGAGCCCACAATCAACCATGACCACTGGCAGAACCAGAAGCCCCTCCTCGTGCTCCCAGGCGCCATCTTGTGATGGAAAGGACAAAAAGCAAAACTTGCAGAGGCCACAGGTAAGGAAGCAGAAACTTATGAAAACAATAGTCACCTGAAGCTTTAAAATGGAAAATACGTAGAGATATTTAATTGACATGTCAATTAAATGTTTTCTGGAATCAGGAACATTAGCATCTTCAAAATAAGATAAAATCGAAAAGAAAAATCATTTGAACAAACACCTGATTGTTATTATTTTATTCTTAAAGTCACTCTCTCCAGCACCACTGACAGAAGTGAGAACTTGAGGGTGAGGAAACTTTGGCTTTATCTATATAGCTCCTTTCAAGAAACATGCTCATGCCTCCATGATGAATTTCTTCAAACACACTGAGCTAAGGTAGCCCATCCAGCTTGTCACTTTGCAGGTAAATCAAAGGAATAGAACAGCAAAAAGATAGATCAGGCTAAAAGTTCATCTCCAGCCTGCAAAAGGGGATTTGAACTACACCAACCCACAAAATGTCAGGAAATTAAAAAGATTATCTCAATTTTTAGGATTTTAAGGCATTTTATTTATTTGTCTGTTTGTATTTTGTTAATCCTCACTTGAGGATATTTTTCCATTGATTTTTAGAGAGAGTAGAGGGAGAGGGAGAGTCACAGAGAGAGAAACATCAATGTGAGAGAGACACACTGATTGGTTGTCTTTCACAGGCAACCGGACCAGAGCCAGGGTTCAAGCCTGCAACCAAGGTACATGCCCTTGACTGGGATTGAACCTGGGACCCTTTAGTCCGCAGGCCAACACTCTATCCACTGAGCCAAACTGGCTAAAGCAGAATTTTAAGGTATTTTAAACCCCAACAACTTCTACTTTGAAAATATGCAGACCTTTGCTCTCTCCACGTGTGTCACAAAGAACCACACTCCCACTCCAATTTACCATATATAAGTAGAGCTCAGTCCTCAACTTTACTCAACATTTAAAAGAAGGTTTGTAATACTTTATTCAGAGACTATTGTGAACAATCCAACTGGAAAAAATTCACTTCTGAGACAATGGGGAAATGTAGATTCCTGACAGGTTATTGCTATTATGTAATTACTGTTAAATTTTTAGTTGTGACAAAAGAAGAGATACATACTGAAATATTTATGGGTGGAATGATAGCATATTTGGTGAAAATCACCCAGTGCTTTGGGGGAAGCAGAGAATTAGGTGGGTATTTTGATGAAAGAAAGTATTTATGAGTTAGGATGGCTTTAAACAGGTGGAGGATACATTAAGGGCTCATTGTACTTCCTCTTTCTTTGTGTACATTTGAAATTTTCCATAATGAATACATTTTTAAAAGGAAGATCACAAATATGATACTGAGCTGAAGAAGTGAGACATAATAAAGTACATACTGTATGTTTCCATGTATATTAAGTTTAGAAAACATGTATAACCAATCAAATATATGAGAAGTCAGGAGAGTGGTTACCCTTTGTGAGGACAGATCATGAATGGAGGGAGCACGTAGATTTTTGTTGGAGCTGGCAATGTCCTATTTTTTAATTATTTTTTTTTTATTTTTCAGTTACATTTTATGTATAATATATTAGTCTCAGGTGTACAACACAGTGATTAGATATTTATATAATTTAGGAATAACATATTTCTTTTTTAAAATATACTTTTATTGATTTCAGAGAGGAAGGGAGAGGAAGAGAGAGACAGAAACATCAATGATGAGAGACAATCAACAATTGGCAGCTTCCTGCATGCCCCCCATGTGGGATTGAGCCAACAACCTGGCCATTTCCCCCTACCAAGAATCAAACTGCGAAGCTAGACAAGAATGTACTATTTCTTGATCTGTAAAATGGTTACAACAGTTTCTTCAATTCGTGAAAATTATTTTGATCATACACTTGTATAATTTTCTATATGTATGTTATAACTCCATTTACAAAAAGTTTTTACAAGTTCTTTTAAAGTCAATATATTGAGTGATGGTTACTACTAAATTCATTAACATATACCTTTATGACTTATGCATGGTATGTATGGTACATATTTATCAAGAACAAGATTTTAAAATATAGCCTCCATTGTCTCAATCCAGCAATATGAAAACATAGCCTAGAAATTATTTGGCATAAACTAATAATGCTTGCATTTCCTGGTCTTGTCTATTCCCAATAATAATAGCACTATCAAAGACACACTGGGTGCTGGTTGAATCTCTAACCCCTAACCCATCCTAAAAGAGAGATACTATCATTTCTAATTTATAGGAAAGGAACTTGTGGCTCAATGAGTTAAGTGACTTGGCCAAAGCCACAGAGCTAACCAGCATGCAAACCCACATCAACCTGGCTCAGAAGCCCATGTGACTATTTCCATTTCACCACAATGATTTCCAAAACAAGCATCCAACAAATGTGCAAATTATGTTACATGTTTATTCTACATTAAGCAGACTGTTTGTTTAAATTTTGGTTTCTGTTTTTAACCAAAATAACTCAAAATGAAAGCAATTTGAGATTGTAAGCAACAGTTTACTTCTAAAAAATTCCATTAACCTCACACATGCCAAATCTCACATAATTTACCTACTGATTCTATTCCTCTTGGGCTCTTTAGAGCTTAATTGCCTCTCTCTAAGCCATTTCTTTAGGGATGATGCTAATTATTCCACCTGAATTTAAGGTGTATTTTATCCTGAAGAATGGGAGTTCTTTGAATCAGGCTGGGAAAAGTCATTTTCAAAACTATTAACACTATGCCTCCTTGAAGAATAGGTTTAATCTACATGCATGTGTCTGAATTGAGTCACTGTTAAGAATGTATGATCTCTCTGAATTCTACAAGTATTTGGCTGGATGTTTATATACCCGGAATATAATCCTTTCCCATGGAATTTAACCAAGATTTTATGCTCTGGGAAATGAGGAGACCTGGACTTAATTCAACAAAAGCAAATGCTCAGTGAAACAACTTTAATGCTCAGCTGCTGAATTTCAAAAACTGATACACATTACAATCAATAGTAAGCAGTCTTCTCTTATTTTCTTAAGACAAAGAAAAGAAAGAAAGAGAGACTAAAAGGTCAGTGTTGGGACTCTACCAAGCCTTCAGGCTTGATAGTTCAACTTGGGTTCCTCCAAATGGCTGGCTTCCAGGTATTTGCCAATGTGATGGTAAGAATGAGTCCTTAAGTCTTGCTCAAGACACAGAGGTCTTACAGCCTGTTCTAAATAGAGCTGTAAGACCATATAAATGTTCAAAGAAGGCCTGGGTTTTGGCAATATATTTGAAGAACAAATTTTCTAAAAGGGCAAGACTACTTAGAACTGCACTATGGTTTCTATAGTAGAAATGCAACCAAGTCCTTAGAAGGAACATCAATAAAAAGCTTACTGATGCTGGAGCAGAAGAGAATTCGATTTAAAAGAAGCACTGCTCAGAGCCACAGAACGATTGGAATATTTGCCTATCAGTGGAAGCTAGATCACTGGAACTGGACAAAGGTGTTTGGTTTGGAATAGTCAATAAATATTGAGATATGTACATTGCTCACAAGTAAAATGGTGCTTTAGCTAATCAAACACAATAGCCATGGTGGATTTACCTATGATCACACATACTTGTTGGATAGCTGAACAGTATTTTTTAAAACAAACAAATAGCCCATATTAAAAGACTACAGTGAAAGGATTGGGTTTCTTTCCTAGAGAATGCTAAAGTAACCAAGGTTGAGAAAGCCAATTTATTTGTATCTGAAAACAACATTGAAGATATACACTGAGTGGCTAGATTATTATGACCACCTGATGTTTGTAGGCAAATTAGCTATAATTTTGCGCTGGAGTTGCTAGAGGGCCAAACCATTATAAACGTCTGAATAGCACAACATACCTAAGTATCGTTGCTGATCAAATTCATCCTATCATGTTGATGGCATATCCCAATGGAGATGGTTTCTTCCAACAAGACAATGCGCCATGCCATGGTGCTCACATTGTGCACGAGTGGTTTCAAGAACATGAGGGAGACTTTACCTTGCTTTGGTGGCCCCCACAATCACCAAATCTCAATCCAATTGAGCATTTGTGGGACGAATTTAAAAGAGCCATCAGGCAGCTGGTTCCACAACCATCAAATCTCACAGAACTGGACAGTGCTATTCATCAGGAATGGTGTCAGATTCCTCGCATCACCTTTCAACATCTCGTGGAGTCAATGCCAAGAAGAATCGCCGCAGTATTGAAGGCAAAAAGTGGCCCAACGAAGTACTGATGGGGTGGTCATAATAATCTGGCCAGTCATAATAATCTGGCCACTCAGTGCATGTTGAATAAATTATTAAAAATAATGTAGAATGCGGCAATTAAAAAAATGTCTACCATACAAGTCATTGGGGACCCAGAAGAAGAGAAGAGAGTGATACAGAAGATATTTAAAGAATAATAGCCAAATGGTTTGGTGAAAGATATGAATTTATAGATTGAAGCAGCTAAGCAAAACCCAACTAGAGCAAATACAAAGAAAAATATACCTTAAAATTCACCTTATATAGGTGCTAAAAACTAAAGATAAAGAAAAACAATTTTGAAAACTGGTAGAGTAAAACAAGGTATTACCAAAAGATAAATAATTATTTGAATGACTGCAATGGGGACAAGAAATGAGCAAACACTATTAAAGTGTTGAAAGGAATAAAAATATGTCATCCTAAAATTCCATATCCAGAAAAAAAAATCATTTGAGAATAAAGTTAAAATAGGGACATTTTCAAAGCATTAAACAAAAAAGTATTTTTCTCTAGCAAACCTTTCCCACACGATCCTAAAGCAAACTCTTCCGACTGAAAGGAAGTGATACAAGATGGAAGACTGAATCTTCAGGAATGAATAAAATGCACTAGACGTGGGTAAATATATGTAAGTAATAAATAAAAAAATTTGAATATGGCCGAAACCGGTTTGGCTCAGTGGATAGAGCGTCGGCCTGTGGACTGAAGGGTCCCAGGTTCGATTCCGGTCAAGGGCATGTACCTGGGTTGCGGGCACATCCCCAGTAGGAGATGTGCAGGAGGCAGCTGATCGATGTTTCTCTTTCATCGATGTTTCTAACTCTCTATCTCTCTCCCTTCCTCTCTGTAAAAAATCAATAAAATATATTTAAAAAAAAAATTTGAATATGGTTTTCCTCTTAGTTTCTTTACAATACATAAAACTATTTAAAGCAAAATCATGACACTGTCGTGTGGGGTTCATAATGTTTATAAATGTAATTAACATACAACCATTATGGAACCAAGAACAAGGTAAATGGCCCTATATGTTTGCATGATTCTATATGATGTGATACAGTAGTCATGCTGTTTTGAAATTTTTCATAATAAACTCTTGGAAAAATAATGGAAACCTATGCCTAAATGTCCAGATATTTTATCTTTTTGCTTCAATTTGATTTAATAAAATATGCAAGCAGATATCTGGGAAATATAATTAACTATACAGGCCTATGGAATATGGAATTTTCAGGTCTCCTTAAATACTGAAAATCTTTGAAATTTTAACTTGGACCTTGAATTTCTCTGACAGTTTTTCATAATATCTATTTTGTTGATGCATTTGGGTTGTTATTTGAGATTTTAAACAGAATGAAGAACCATTCATTGATCAGGAAGGGACAGCAGAGCCCTGCCCCGAGCTCACAAAGGCAGGGATACTGTGTGATGATGGCCTGGCCTACTCATCACTCAATCAAACACACAGGCACACAGCAAGTCTGGAGCCTTCCCATGACAACTGACATTTAAAACCTTGCCTTTATTTTGAAACATAAACCAAGTCTACAAAGCAATTGCAAGGTTCAAAAACTTTTTCAGACTCCTCATAACTTTCCATTCTGGCTTCTTATTAAATAGTGGCAAAACACTGCAGTTTCTTAAAAATATATATGAAAGATATCTACAATTGTAATGGAAGTCAGCCAAGTGATATTAATTAACCAGTTCTGATTATTGTTATCATGACAAAAGTGAATTCAGATGCTTTGGGGAAGAAGTGATCAAGGATCCTGAATCAAAATAGAAAATGTCATTTTTTTTTTTTATGTTCTTTGGTTAGAGGCTGGTAAAGTAGAACTACCTAGAATTGAATTCTGGTTGCCCCAGTCACTTGGTCTCTCTAGTCTACAGTAATAACCAGTAACCTTTAGAAGTTATTATTCCACATTACATGTACACATATATTCCAAGCTACATATATTTCCTCATTTGCTCTTCAGATCAGTGAAGGGGAAAGAAGCTATTATCACCAAGTGAAGTGAGCCTAAGTCCCAGAGTGTTGCCAATAGTGGGATGAGGATCCCACCTATGTCTGTCTCTAAAGCCATGCTTTTAAATCTTTGCTACCTACTTCTATTTCCATAAAGAAGATCTGGCCGATGGAAAGGATGACAGGACACCAGGAAAAATTTCACAAGTATTATTTTACCTCTAATCCTGTCCCTTTCTCCACAAGAAGAAAAAGCAATTATTCCTTGTATTAGTTTCCTAGGGCTGCTGTCACAAAGTGCTACACACTGGGTAACTGTAAATAACAGAAGTTCATTCTCTCTCAGTTCTGGAAGCTAGTGGGCAATGCTCCTCTGAAGGTGCTAGGGAAGCAGCCTGGGTTGCCTCTTCATAGCTTCTGGTGGCCCCTTGCAATCCTTGGGGTCCTTGGCTTGTAGCCACATCATGCAAATCTCTGCCTCCATCTTCACATAGCCTTCCTCCCTGAGTCTCTGTGTGTCTTCTCCTTTTTTATAAGAACACCAGTCATTGGAGTTAGGGCCCATCCTAATCCATTTTGACCTCATCTTAGCTGATATATCTGTAAAAAACTTTTTCTAAAGACTGGTAAATTATGAAGTTCCAGGTGGACATGAATTTTGGAGGATACATTATTCAGCCCACAACATCCTCCTTAATGTACCATTCCACTCTGATTAACCCAAATCTGATTATACACTTTTGGGGAAACTATTAAAGCTTGCATTTGGTCTGAGCTTTGTGGTTTTCTAGCGGTTTTATCTGACTTCTTTCTCTTGATTGTAAGAAAAATATTATACATTATCTGGGCAAGATTCATTAACCTCAGATTTTGGATGATGAAACCAAGAATTTAAGTCACTTAGGTGAATTCAAAACTCAGTTCTGTGACAAATCTGGGAGTAGAACTAGAGTGCATGACTACAACTCAGTTTATTATCCCAAACCCAACATCTCCCCATACAGGCGTTTGTTCATTCAAGATATATTGTGTACTTATTCTATGCCAGGCCTTCTTTTAGTTACCAATGACACAAAGGTATTCAGAATTAATACCCTGTCTTCAAATAGTTTGAAACCTAGAAGAAAATCACTTGTGTAATCCTCACATTGTTAGAAATAACAGTGTACCAAATTGTGAAAGGGTAAATTTATAACATAAAACTTATTTCAAATTCTTATCTCTCCCTCTAGTAATGTCACTCTTATTGGTGTGGCATTAGTGCAGAATGAAGAGGACAAGGAATAAACACTCTCAAATTAGCAGCTGACTGAACTCCAGAAGTATGTGAGTATGTGAACGAGTCTGGGCATAGACTCGATGTTAGTTTGGGTGTAGTGACTGCTCTCCACTAGAAAGACATTAACTTCTACCTTGTTTATAAAGGTTTAAAGAGAACTGTTGATATCTAACATGAGTAAACAGAGTTTGGCTAGCTAAGACCACACTAACTCCTTCATGGAACAATCTGTGCCCATTTACCAAGTACCTTCCTCATGCACAGCTCATTGTCCAACCTCCAACCACCCCCTCTGACTGATACTGTCCCAGGATATTTGCTTTTTCCAGTGGTTCCTGCCCATCTTAGTCCCAATTCTGCCACTGTCTTAACAAATAGCTATATATATAAAAGCCAAGCAACCATTACAGCTGGACAACCAGACAACCAGCCGGTAGCTATGATGTGCATTGACCACCAGGGGGCAGATACTCAACACAGGAGCTGCCCCTGGTGGACTGTGCACTCCCACAGCCAACCTCCTGCAGTCCCTCCCCCTGGCCAGCCACCCTGATCAGCACTGATTGGGACTGGGTGAGATGACTCCAATTGGCCCCGATCACCGGACAGGCCGAGGGACCCCACCTGTGCATGAATTTGTGCACCGGACTTCTAGTTTGTAATAAAATGAAATTCATTGATAATGTAATCTATCCATCCACTGGTGTCTTAGCACCAAAATAATGTCCTAATTGTAATACAAAGAAACAAAAGGAAAGTAACTTACTCTAAAAGCGCATGCATTTCCATATATCAGCGCTTCGCCAGAGTTTCACTAGAAAACAGGGGAAGTCTCTGGACTCTTGTACAAATAAGGAGAACCACAGTGAGAGCCATGTGCTGATGGAAATGCATTGCATGAGCACTCGTGTGTTGGGATTGGTGTTGCATTAGTGACACTATGAAATGGTGATGTTCTGAACAAAACAAAATACAATTATTGTTCATTACATGGCAGTTGCAGCCCTGAAAAGTTAAGTGAATAAAACTCTGAAACTCATAACTCTTGCAACTACATGTATAATAAAGTTATATGGAGCATCAGAACATTTTCACCTGCTAGGAAATTTGAAACTTAGGCAGGATATACTACACTCTCCTACAGCATTTCCCAATCAATGGAAGAACCAAACTGCCACAAAATTCTAAAGCATGGAGGGGATTCGTTCCAAGGCCCCCCAGTAGATGTTGAAATGGCAGATAGTACCTAACCATACATATATTATGTTTCTTCCTGGACATATATAGCTATGACAAAGTTTAATGCACAAATTAGAAACAACAATAACTAATAATAAAGCAGAATAATTATAACAATATACTAAAGTTATGTGAATCAGTCTCTTTCTTTTTCTCTCAAAATAATGTATCTTAGTGTACTGTATTCACCATTTCACTTAAAGGAGGCACTGTACCACTTCTCTCTGGCATAAACGAATTGCTAGCATCACTCTTCTTGTATTTTGGGGACATTATTAAGTAAAATAAGAGTTACTTGAATCAAAGCACTGTGATACCAAGACATTTCTGATTGTCAAGATGGCTGCTAAGACTGGCACATGGGGCGTGGTGGCGCTGGACAAAGGGAGGATTCACGTCTGAGGCGGGTCACGCGAGATATCATCATGCCACCGAGAATGATGCACAATTTAAAACATGTGAATTGTTTATTCCTGGAATTTCCCATTTAATATTTTCAGACCACAGTTGAGCACAGGTAACTGCAACTGTGGAAAGCAAAACAATGGACCAGGGGGGACAATGTATTCTCGGAAGGGGCAGGTACTATCCGCTTTGAAACTCACTAGTCCATACTCTCTGTTTTCTATTACGTTCTGGATTTTGTCTAACTGCCTACTTCATTTATCAATACTTATGTAATGTTTACTATGTGTTAAGACTTTTATAATGTTAACTCATTTATTCTTTAAAACAACTTCATGAAGTAGGTATTATTATTATTCCCAGCTTACATAAGAGGAAACAGAGATTTAAAAACTTGCCCAAGACCACAGAGGTGAAAGCTGGGATGTGAACCCAGATCCTACGGTTCTAGAATCAACACTCTAACTTGTACCAATGTTTCTAACTTTTAATGTACTTAGAGATGTTCATCTTCAACATTCTCCCAAGGGATCCAGAAGCTGCCCACCTATGCATTACACCTGAATAGCGAGGTACCACAATACATCCCCTACTGATGGAAAAAAGGACCTCACCTACCCTAAGAGAGCCTCAGGCATATAATAAAGAGCAATCTAAATATTTTTGAATGGCTGGATGAATACAAGTGAATTAAAATTTTGTCTTCTTCATCATCTTATCAATCAGCTTATCTTTTCTTCAACTCTACCATCTTCCAACACTCTGACACAGTCTCCTTACCCCAACTTGCCATGGAGACCCTACCCAGACACTAACCCTGACCCCTCATATCTGAAGGGGTCTTCACTAGGAATTACATAACACACTTTGGCTTCTGTGTCAAGGTTCCAACTGCTTTAAAAATATATATATGTGGATAAGGGGTGTGTGCTAGGGGTGAATGGGAATAACATCACCTTCAGTAAAGTGGATTTAAAACTAGTTTGGGGAGAGGTACACCAAGGCTTCACTGCAGCCACTCACCCTCAGGTAGATTGAAATTATATAGGAAATGGGAGTGAATCAAAGTACTTCAGTGAAGAATCATGTGTAGAGGGCACATTTGAGAGAATGTCTGGGGAGGCAGGAGGCTGGGGTTCTCCTACTAATTGTGTCATGTTATGGAAATGGGTTGCCATTACTATTTTTTGTTGTTCGGGCTTCTGAATGTTCCATTAACAGACTTAGAGCTCTAAATACTTAGGTTTCTGTATAGCCACAGATGTTAGTATCATGTATAGGAAGGGAAATGGTCTGAATTTCTCTCTTACACTTTTATCATTTTTGTGTGTGGCCCTGTAATTTATGGTTAAATATGAGCATTTGTGAGGCCCTTTCTCATTTGGGGCAAGGATTTTCCACTTCCCAGGAAACTACCTTATACCTGGAGACTGTAAACCTTCATCAGATTTCTATTTCTACTTAATTATACCCACTTTCTATCTTCACTCACAATTTTATTTTTTTAAGTATATTTCTTTTATTGATTTCAGAAAGGAAGGGAGAGGGGAAAAGAGAAAGAAACATCAATGATGTGAGAAAATCATTGATTGGCTGCCTCTTGCACGCCCCCCACTGGGGATCGAGCCCACAACCGGGGCATGGGCCCTTGACTGGAATCGAACCTGGGACCCTTCAGTCTGCAGGCCGACGCTCTATCCACTGAGCCAAACCGGCTAGGGCCACAATTGTATTTTTAAACTCAAATGTATCTCTGAATTCTGCCCCTGTTTTAGAAGTCCTTCTCACACTGTGGAGGCCAAAAGAGAACACAACAAACTGCGTTGCCTCCTTGGAAGGAAACATCAGTCCCAAGATTCCTGAATGTTTCCACTTGCAGGAGCAAACCCTGTAGCTTAGGGCCCAATCTGAGATCCACTCTGATTCTTTCTCTAACTTCAAATTCCATATTGCTCAATAGCTTTGCTGTATTTCTTCTGTAACCAGAAGTCTATGTACGAAGTATGGTGGGTACTTTTAATTCCATTATAAAGACTCCCTAAGTGAAAAACATACAGTTTATATAAAACTTTGCCAAGAACTCCCAAATATGGCAGCTCTTCAACTTTGAGAGCCTTCCAGCTTTTCTGAACTTATGTCCCCATGTCCTATAATCATGTAAAATGTCAAAAGGATCTTAAAATATCAGCTAATTTTAACAAACTCCCCAAAATCATATAAATAGCTTTCAAATGAAAAGAATCTTAAAAAGTAAAGAAGACCAACACTGGATTATTGAGTGGTTAGAGTATCATTAATTATCTCTCTTTTTCATGGGATGAGTACTGTTCCCTTCTGTGAATTAAAAAACAATTTATAAGTAAATATATATATACATATAAAAATTTAAATATAGTAGATTATCTACTATTTTTTCCATGTAAGTACTTTTCAAAGATATGCAGGCAGTATTCCAGGTTGATCATTTTGTGCAAGTTTTGGATCTGAGCCCAGAGCCCTTGGTCTATGTAACCAAGATAATGCTGCTGGTCACAGAGCATCCAATGAGTTCAAGTTTGTCAAAGAAACCAAAAGCTCTTAATGTTCACAACCCAGTTTAGCCGCAAACTAGACTTTTGAGGGAGAATTCCAAACATATTGCATAATCTAGGGCTGTAGTGCTCCAAGGGGGTGGGGGTAGGGCAAGGAACTACCAGCTAGTGAAGGGCAAAAACTGCCCTTCTCCACTTTATAAAAACAGATTAAGGCCCTAGCTGGTTTGGCTCCGAGGACAGAGCATTGGCCTGCAGACTAAAGGGTCCCGGGTTTGATTCCAGTCAAGGGCTTGCACCTAGGTGGCAGGTTCCCTGGCCCTAGTCAGGATGTATGCAGGAGGCAACCAACCCATGTGTCTCTCTCACATTGATGTTTCTCTCTGTCTCTCCCTCTCCCTTCCACTCTAAAAATCAATGGAAAAATATCCTTGGTTGAAGATTAACAAAAAACAACAACAAACAGATTATGGCTCCTGATTGGTTGTAATTCACAACTACCCGGTGTCCTGCTCTGCAATAAGACTTTCTTGAATCTCTAATCCCTCAACAAATAACAAAGATGTTCCCCAAACACTGCAGCTTCAGAGTCATCCAGAAATTGGTTTACCTTTTTTTTTCCCCCCTCTGTCGGCTATTTAAGCTTTCCTGTTACTATGGGCTTTTGAAACTAAAAAATTGATTCAGAAATATAAGAAGGGGATACATTCGTGTGGATGCCTGTGAGTTGTCTTGTATTTATCATGTGGTTTTAGGTGGGAGAAGAAAAGGCTGAAGGGAACTTTCAGGAGATCCTGAGATTAGAAAAACAAAATAATCTTCCAATGGCCCCAAACTCATAAGGTAAACACATAGCTTCGGCACCAGGCCCAGCTATCTAAACGGACCTTAGTCCTGGAGAAGCTGGGGTGGAGTTGGGAAGGAACAAAGACATCCTTAGCTAGTTACACACAAAAGAATTAGATGGCGGGAGACATATTTTAGCAATAACTGCACCACTTTCAAGTTAGCTTGGTTTGGATTGGTTTTGTTTTTCTATACGCTTAGCAGCTCCACAGATACAGCCCTCAAGCAAGAAAGTGCAAACAGTCTCCCCAATAATTCAGGAGGGGTACTGGGCACTTCATGTATTTGAAAGGAAAAAGAGAAAATTAAACAGCACATTATCCACAAAACCAACCTCCATCCCAAATCCCTGGATTGCTTAATGGGCAACTCAAAGCCCACGTCAGAGGATATTATCACATGAAAAAGGAATGAGGCCACATCAGTCCTTGAAACAAAAGACATTAGGCCAGAAAGGGATGGGGAGCAAGGCTACAAAATGTAGTACTAGGCACATTTCAGCAGCTTTTTCATGAATGAAGACGCAGCTGCTTTCATCAGTACACATTGGATCCATTTCTGCTAAGTCATTATTTGTACATCATCCCAAAAGCTGAAACATTACATCTAAAATTGCTCTTTACTACAACTGCCTTTGTTTAACTTTTGCTTTTTAAGCAGCCTGAATCAGGACTTTAAAAACACATATACTGTTGTCCTTTCTTTGGTCCAGTAGTTCAGGATCACATTATATGGACACTGTTTGTTGTGAATGCTAAATTGGATGGGGACTCTCTGCCCAGCAGGAAAATGACATTATTAGTGTTACCTCGCTGAACTCGGGGAAATAACTGCATTGTGAAGAGAACTACTTCCGAAAGAATTATGAACTATCTGTTTACATGAGAAACTAGCACAAGATAAGCAAGATCTTAACTTTTTTCAAAATACATTTTTATTGATTTCAGAGAGGAAGGGAAAGGAAAAAAGAGATACAGACATTAATGATGAGAGAGAATCATTGTTTTGCTGCTCCCTGCACACCCTACTCTGGGAATTGAGCTTACAATCCGGGCATGTGCCCTGACAGGGAATCAAACCATAACCTCCTGGTTCATAAATTGATGCTCAACCACTGAGCAACACTAGCCAGGCTACTTTTGTTTTTTGTTTTAATCCTCACCTGATGACGTATCTATTGAGAGAGAGAGAGAGAGAGAGAGAGAGAGAGAGAGAGAAGCTGCCTCCTGAATGCACCCTGACCTGGGATCAAATCTGCCACCTAGGTATCTGTATCTGCCCTGACTGGGAATCGAACCCACAATCTTTTGGTGTAAGGGATGATGCTCCAATCAGCTGATCCACGGGCCAGAGCAAGATCCTAACGTTTTAAAGTCCAAACATTCTCTTCATATTTTATTACAATTTATGTTAATGCATATTTAAGTATGTTATTTGCCTGAGGACACTGTGGATGAAAAAGGGGCCACATATTAATCCTGACTAGCTCAGGGGAGGCTGCATGGCAGGGCTTACAAACTCAGAGACCTCAGAGGATGGCCTGAACATAAAAAACATAAAAGTTCCTAACTAAAAGAGGGTCATGGTGAACCCTAGCCGGTTTGGCTCAGTGGATAGGGTGACAGCCTGCGGAATGAAGGGTCCTGGGTTTGATTCCGGTCATGGGCACATGCCTGGGTTGCAGATTCAATCCCCAGTGGAGGGCATCCAGGAGGCAGCGGATCAATGATTCTCTCTCTTCATTGATCTTTCTATTCTCTCTCCCTATCCCTTCCTCTCTGAAATCAATAAAAAATATATATTAAAAATAATCATAAACAAACAAACAAATAACTAAATGGGGGTCATGGTGGGTAGTCACACCCTAGGCCTATAGCTTCCTTGACAAAGGTCAATGTTTACCTTAAGTGAGCTTATCTATTGTCTGTTTGCATCTAAGAGCACACCTTTGAAATGTCACAGTAATTTTCTTTCCCAGATGCCTCAAGGCACAACTGTCTGCACCAGAGCACAGACCACAGAACCCCATTGTTATTTTCCTCCCTGCAGATCATCACCATGTGCTATAAATATTAATTACTAACTATCCTGTACTTACCAATATAAAAAAAAAAGTATGTGTCTCTGTTTTGTTATAGGAAGTTAGACAGACCTGAGCAGAGCAAGGATGATGGGCCAGGTACAGGAGGACACCAGGGTGGAAGGCCCTGGGTGACTAGCAATGGACAATCAGTTGTAGGGAGGGACCTCGCCCCCAGGGTGACTTTTCTTCCCCTAGCATATCCCTAGTCATAGGGTTTGGACCCCTTGACCTTTCCTCCCTAGAGATAACATCTAGGACTCAGTTGTATTTCAGCTCCAGGCCCAGATAAGCTACACAACCAGCCTCAGGACCAGCTGCATTGAGTAATGACCCTGCCCTGGTGCCGGCCAATCAATCAGTGGAGACCACAACCTTGAAAGGACACACCTGGAAAACTGCTGAATTTTCTAGTAAGATTTTCTCTTGTGACCTCCCCTAAAATCTCCATCCTTAAAACCCCTAAGATGGAGGACCCAGTGGACTCTCCCTCCCAGAAGCACTCAAGTGCATTTTCCTTCCCCCTTCTACTCCCACTCCATGCCCCAGGCACATTACTACTAACTTCCTCACTCCCAAGCCCCAAGGGCCCTTCCTTTACCTCCATAACTTGTTTCCTAAGTCCATTTCTTAATAAAAATTAATTTTTCTACCTCTGTAATTTACCAAATAAATATTCTCTTACAGTTTGGGTCTTGCTCTGAATTCTTTCCTAGCCAGAACCCAAGTAACGAGGTTGCTGAACCCAGGTCCAGTCTGACACCACAGGTCAGACACCTGGTGCCATTCCTGCTGCCTACAACAGTTTTACTTTTTAGCTAATAGAGAGATTCCCCCACTTTGCTTTCACCCACCTCCCTAATCTACCACCAATGGATTTCATGTAACCCTCCTTAATCTCTGATACTAATGTACAAAGTAAGCAGCAAAACTGCCATTCTCTGGAGCATTTTCCTTAATATCTTGAGAATTTGCTTCCTGGCAATTGCCATCAGTTTGGCTCAAATAAACTCATAAAAATTCTCTTCTCTACAGGTTTGGATGTTTCTTTGTCAAACACACACACACACACACACACTCACTCACCATTACCACTTCTACTTCCCCCTTTGCTTTATTCCTCCTATCTCACTTAAGATGCAATCAAACCAGGCCAACTGGGCAGGATTTATTCAAGTCCCTGTTCTGGCTTTAATTTTCTCCAACCTTCACCTTCGGTTCTGGGTTCAGCCAATGGCTTCCTTTCAGTTTCTCACACTTGTTTTGCTACCTCTGGCCACAGAGCCTTGGCATGTTTAGTCTCCTCTGATTACAAAGCTCTTCTTCCCCGCTCACTACTGCCCCCACCAGATGGAGCAATTAGCTCATCTCATCTTCTGATCACTACCCAGTGAGCCCTTCCCTGCCAGCCACCACCATCAGATTGAGACATGTCCTTCTGTATTCACAGGTTTCTCTCCTCAGCTGGGAAACATACATTCATTCCTGCCCTTATTGTTGACCCTGACCACCTGGACTCTGCACTCCATGAAAGCAACTACAGAAGAGTTGGCGTTTGTTCACTACTGTAGCCTTGGCCTCCACTCAATACTGGGCCCAATAAATTCTTAGGTAAACTAGTGAGTATACTTTATGTCATCATCAAGCTTTTAGACAATAGAGTCTTCTAGCAAGAAACAAATGTATAATCAAAAGGACACCTGGAAAGGCTTTAACAGGTGGAGGAAGGAACTCAAGAAAGGAGAGACCTTGTTTTCCAATGTCCAGGTTTGCGAAGAAATAAAAAATCCATAATGTCCATTTTTATATCGATTTTAAATTTTCCCATACTTCGTTGAAGCATTTTCATATAAGAACTCAAAAAATATATACAAGAATATTCTCTGGGACTCTCTGCATGTGGCTGTGTCTGAAACTTGAAAGTACTCCAATGTCCTTCAATAGGTAAATAAGTAATAATATGCTTATGCAAGGACATATCATCCAGCCATCAGCAAATAGTGAATAGTGCCTTTAGCCAAGGTTGGAAATGGCAGAGACAGTTTGACTTTTGTGTGATGTATGTCTATACAGTTTATGTTTTCTCTTTTATATCATTTATAATCCTAAAACACAATAACAACTAAAGTTACGACTCCATGAGGCCCTAAAATTCAGAGCGTGGAATAAACACAATCCCTGTGATTCAACCATTTCATTCTATAAATTAGAACAAGGAGACTCAAAGACAGGCTTATTTGGCAAAGGTCACAGAGCAGAAAGGAAAATCATATTGCCAGACTCTTACTCCAATGTTCTTTCTATCAATCATATTTCCTGGATGTGTATTTTATCCAGAATAAAATGTTTAGTTGTTTTTCAAGAAACTGTTCTGAACTTTGTAAGTTGACTTCTCATTTATTTATTCTCAAAAGGTTTTTATGCTCTTGATAATACAGCACAATAAAATTCAGGCTTTTCCAGATTCACCAATAACCAAGTGTCCCTGTGACAATTCTTGAATTCGCTAATATGAAATTATAGAAAAGAGGCAGAGCTATCAGCAGATGCAAAATAAAAACATAAATATGGTTCAATAAATATGGACAGTATACCTTTTTACTAGAAAGAAGGTTGCTGACATCAGGGCAAAACTGCTGAAGAGAATTTAAATATCAATAAATACTCTAAGTAATGACACTCATATTTCAGCTGCTTGCAGTTGCTAATAAAAGAAATTAAGAAGTCTTATAATATGAAAAGGATATTAATAGCTTAATGAAGATTGACCTAGAAAGCAGATTTTCTTTTTAACTCAGGATAAAATTATAGATAGTGAACTGCTTTGGATAATTTATTTTAGGGAAGTTGATATACCAACAGATTTTTTTTCCAAACTATATGTCACAGAAGAATTAAAATAGATTTTAACTGAAATTAGAAAAACATGTCTTCCACTGTAAAAAGAAAATTAAGAAAATCTTAAATAATTTAAACAAGCAAAAACAATATGGTTCCTGGCCGGTGTCACTCAGTGGTTACAGCTTTGGCCTGCACATGGAAGGGTCGCAGGTTCCATTCCCACAGGAAGCAACTGATCATATATATATATATATATCTCCTCTCCTCTTGCAACTTTTTTTAGAAGACTCTTATAGACTAATCCACACCCACCTAGAGTTTTATTTGATTATAATTATAGGTAGAGAATCTAAAAAGTTCAAATTCAGTAAAATTTGTCACTGCTCATCACTAGCATTTTTCTTAAAAGCACCACCCATACCAAACCCAGGATTTGCTTAATGGGCAACTCAAAGGCCACATCAGAAGATATTATCATATGAAAAAGGAATGAGGCCACATCAGTCCTTGAAACAAAAGACATTAGACCAGAGGGGGTGGGGGAGCAAGGCTACAAAATATAGCACCAATTAAATGATCTAGAATGCAGTTGTTCAAAGGGAGATATGATAGCACACCAACAATTTCCAAGCAGAACATGGGCATGGAGCATTTTAAGGGAGATTCCAGCAAGTTTTCAAAGTCCTTAAATCTGATTAGCCCAAGAAGACACCCATAATAATGCTGCCATGCCATTCTCACCCACCCTTTCACTGGCATTCTCCTCACTAGTTGCAAAGCCAGGCCCCCTCAGCCAACCATAATCATACTAAGGTCATTATATCAATGGGTATAATCATCTGGGAATAATCATGCAATGGTGTTAATGGGTCAGCCCTGAGTATATCAATATTCTGAGTTCAAATATATTGCAGAGTAAGGTAGTGGGAGGGCTAACCATTTTCATTTAATACACTTGCCTGTCCATCACCTACTATTGAGAATGAAAGCACCTACCCTGAGGAAGAGCCCCATGGGAACAAATGGGAACAGTGGGAAAACATCTGGACAGCAGCGGCGTGTTACTTTGACGGGCAAAAAACTCGCAGCAAAGCTTCCTCCTCTTCCCACCCTCCATTAGCATTCAGAAAGAGGTGAAGATCATGGCAGTACACATTTACATGTTTATTTGAATTTGAATTTAAAAAATGAAATCAGCCTTTTTCTGACAACAAGGGTTGTTAGGTTTCCCAGTTGGATTATATACCTGGTGAACATTTCCCAGGAATTGAATGAGCTAAATCTATAACTCCAAGGTTTGGATAGACATAAAATTATGGGAAGAGCTTTTATCAAAAGAAAATATTAACTGGTCAAAGTGTACTGAAATTACCAATATTCTGATTTTCTGAAACCATTCTAAGTTACACATGCTGCCCCTGTGTGAAAGACTAACTGATACAGAGAATGATCTCTTGATGAGTTTCCCAGAAATTGAGAAAGTAAAAGACTTCAATACTGTAAACAAATCATTTTACAAGCCAGGTAGTTCCCAATTATTTAGATTTAACAAAACTGAAGAACAGTCTAGCTAAGTTCCCAGCTAATTAATAAAATGACTTTTGGTGTTAGATCAGTGATGATTTTCTTTGGTATATAAATTAAGAGTCCCAAGACTTACAGGGCATTACGACAAAAAAATACTCTCATTTCCATCCATTTATTAATCTGAGCATACTTCTGAGCAAGCATAAAAGGAAGATGATATTGAAGCTTATTTCATTTTTGTAATTATAATTTTCACCCTGAACACATGATTATTTTATTTTATTTTATTTTTTTAGAGAGGGAGGAAGGGAGAGGAAGAGAGAAACATCAGTTGGCTGCATCCTGGCACAACCCTTATTAGGGATCAATCCTGCAATCCCAACCTGTGCTCTGACCAGGAATCAAACTGGTGAACTTTTGGTGCATGGGACAATACTCAACCAACTGAGCCACACCAGCCAGGCAGGACACGTGAATTTTTAAAAGATAGCATTATTTGTCTCTTTAAGAGATATATTTCCAATAATGTTTCACTTTTATATTAAAAACTATTATAATATGTAAATTTTAAGATTTTTAATAATTATTTATCAAGAAACTAATAATTGAAATATGCCATCCAGAATAATGTTTTTAATACTTAGTGACTTATAGTCACAGAAAAAAAATTTTAAGTTCACATTTAAACACACACATATATATATATATACTTTTACTGCAGAAGCTTATGCTAAAATAATTAGTACAAGAATGTCAAGCACAAATATATTGTCACTAGAAGCCCGGTGCATGAAATTCATTGGGGGGGGTCCCTCAGCCCGGCCTGCGCCCTCTCACAATCCGGGACCTTTTGGGAGATGTAGCAGTGCGCCAGGTGGCAGGTGGCAGGTGGCCAGGGAGGAGCCCAAAACAGGGCCAGGTACCGCACTGCTCATGCTCATCCCAGCCCACTGTACCTGCTGGGGCCACTCCCCACTTGGTAGTGCTGCTGCTGAGTTGCCTCCCGCCTCCGCAGCTGTGCTTCTCAGCTGTGAGCTCAGCTTCTGGCTGAGCGGCGTTCTCTCTGTGGGAGCACACTGACCGCCAGGGGGCAGCTCCTGCATTGAGCATCTGCCCCCTGGTGGTCAGTGTGCATCATAGTGACTGGTTGACAGGTTGTTTCGGTCATTCAGTTGTAATGGTTTGTAGTATATATAGATATCAAAATCTCATGATAGAAATAGTGTAGAATTCCAAGTTAAAGCAAAAACAATCATAAATCTCTTATTGAAAGATAACTTTTTGTGTTTTCTAATTGCATAAATGTTGGCATGAAATAGTTGTGGTGTATAGATTCAATGATACATTAGGGTGATAAAGTAGTTTTTCTTAATGGTCCTACTTATAATATAAACAGAATTTGCATCTTTTGTGGCTATCAAAACTTCACATGGAAAAAAATGTAGAGGTTAATGTAAACATTTCTGAAGGGTTACATACATTTTCAAAATTATTCCCAGGGTACATTAGCTAAACATTCGTTTGGGTTGTGTTCTAAAAGATCAGGCTAAGTAGAGTTCGAGCCTCTGCTACCCATGATGAATGTGTGACCCTAAGAGAAGGAGGTCAAAGTTAAGAAACCATGAAATATCATTAACTATGGACTTGCTTTAGTGTGGAAATTGCCTGTGTCCATTTGACCGTGTATTTCTGGCCTACATAAATGAGTCAGAAGCTGCCAGAAAGGGAAAGGAGCCTGTTTTGTCTTTTTTGATGGAATTCCTGAAAGCATATATAGAACTCAATAACTTATTGAATACATGATTATCTTTTTCTTGGGTCATCCTGTCTTATAAACCATCCTTTGGGTGGGAGTGTAAACTGGTAGAGTATTGAGCGATACCTTTCACAATTTCAAGTCAACACAGTTTCTGAACCAACTTCACTTCTGAGAATCTGTACTTGCAGCAATACCTCCATGTGAGCACAAGATGTGTGTAAAAGAATGCCCATCACCGTTTTCATAGGAGTAAGAGAAAAACACAAACTATGGGATTATTCAAAGTCATTTAGTGAACCTTTTAGTAGCAATAAAATAGAGCTATAGTCACAGACATGAAAAGATGGGCTTGGTTTATTGCTAAATAAAGGAAAATGCACAAGATGTACAGTGATCCTATTTTTACAAATAAACAAAAATTATACATCTGGACATACAGAGAAACCCAGTTTATTTACTTACGGTTATGTGAGATAAACATTTTGACTTACATTATGGACACCTAGGTTCGAATCCCAGCTCAACCTTTTACTGTGTCATCTTGCACAAATTGTTTCTAAGCTCTCCCTCTCTTGTTTCCTCATCTATAAAGTGGAGATTGACAATAGCACAAAGTTATAGAGGGTTGTAAATTTTAATGGTGTATGTGTGCAAAAGCACTAATATAGAGGAAGGGCTGGAATAAACACTTATGAATGTTAGATATTATCTTCATATGTGTATGTACGTTTTCCTCTTACTTAGAATAAAATGCTAATAAAACACTATTCTCACCTAGAATAAAATATTCTGCATGGCACTACATCACACTAATCCCAGTTATGATTTCTGGGTGGGTCAGGAAATGAAGAAAGAGCTATACTTTTTATTTCACATACTTCTAATGCAGATACATTTGGTTTTTCTTTTCCAACAGGGATATGACTTTGGAGGTTGGAAATCATCAAATACTTTCAGTAAGCAAGTGCTAATTTTGTCATTTAATATTAAAAAAGGACAAAAAACATGTTTTTTAAGCCCAGAAAAGTAACACAATATAACACCACAGTAAAATTAACATAAGATTACACCTTCCTTCTTATCCTGTTACATTTTACATATACCCATTGTTTTAAGACAATAACTAACTCCTCTGAGAGCAAATGCTACATTTGCCAAGAAAACTTACTTCCTAGTTTCACTAACAATGGAAAAGTCATTTGGTGGTTGACCTGAAAAACTGCATACTGATTTGTTCCGGTAAAGTGTTCATTTTATTCTACAACTGTTGACAAACCTCAAGGTTAAACACATTGTGCAACCTCAAGACTTTTTTTTTTTTAAGTTTCTTCAGCCCTAAAGTTTAATGAAATCAGAGTTCCTATGGTCAGGGCAGCTGCCCCTTAAAGACCATCTGTAAAATCCAGACAACTTGTTCTTCTTTGATGCTATCTGTACCATTAATCATCTTGTCCGAAGATAACTTGCCAGCAAAGCATTTTTAGAAACAAAGACATTAATTCAACCTTGATTACCTGATCATAATCTTCCCTGAAAAGCGAAGGGAAAATCTGAGGAAGATGTTCACATTATTCAGGACCAAAATTCCTTCCATTCTTTATGTTACATAAATTGATCTGTGACTTTCTTAAACAAATTAAATTCATCAATAAAATGCTTATTTTGCACACCGGTTTATCTAAAACAGTATTCTCATTTTTTGTTATTTTCAATAATCGCATGAAATAAATGAAAAACAGCCCTCAGTCCTCATTTCTCATTCGCTTTGCCCATTTCCTCACATTTGATATCTATAGAACATGTGCATCAGAAAGTACATATAAACTCTTTGGGACAGGGACCATATTTTTATAGTCCATGAGCACTATAAAACAGATGTAATGTGATGTTAGCATAGGTCTGTCTACATTCTATTAAGACTTCTGTGTGTTTAGGGAGATAATGCCCGGTAAGCCCTTTAATTAACTTGAAAAAATGCACTACATAAACAAGAGACAGGGTAATATTTGTTTCCCAGCAGCAATGCCTAGTAATGGAATGAACCAGGCATGTCATGGTTACTAATACATAGAAAAATAACCTTCCCTTCCCATTGCCAGCCCTTATCAACAGGTGTATCCATAATCTCCTTTTAAAAAGCAGCCAGCTGTGCAGAGTTTTTATTTTAACTTAGTTGTAGAATAAAAAGGAATTAGCTAAAGAAACACTTCCTCCAGTTACAGGATTTTGCCTACTAATCCCAAATACTGAGAATTTGTTTAAATCTATGGAACAAATCACTGGGACCTTAGAAAAGGACCGACAGTGGAGAGAGAGAGAAAGAGAGAGAGAGAGAGAGAGAGAGAGAGAGAGAGAGTGTTACCTATAGTTTGGTTCAAATACCTGTCTATGTTTTGGGACTCTGACAATGGGTACACCCAGATGTTCTGAAAATGCCCCCCAGTGCAACAACCCCTAACAAAAAGCCAACTCCCTCCCCAACCTCCTCCTTCCACCAGCATATAAATATCCCTCAAGAATATAGGAAGACTGACCTATTCACTGAGCATAAACCAGTCAGAGAAAAACAAATAGCATATGCTTTCACTTATATGTGGAATCTAAAGAACAAAATAAGTGAACAAACAAAATTTAAACAGACTCACAGATACAGAGACAGATTTAGTGATTGCCAGAGAGGGTGGGGGAAGTTGGGGCACTGGAAGAAAGAGGTAAAGGGACTAAGAAATACAAATTAGTCCTTATAAAATAGTCATAGGGAAGTAAGTAAAACATTGGAAATATAGTCAATAATATTGTGAAAACTATGTATGGAACTGATTAGGGTACTGGAAATATTGAGGGCAATGCTACATAAAGTATATGATTGTCTAACCACTAAGCAGTACACCTGAAACCAATCCTATATAATAAAAGGCTAATATGCAAATCGACCAAACAGCAGAACAACCAGTCGCTATGATGTGCACTGACCACCAGGGGGAGCACCGCTCAGCCAGAAGCCAGGCTCACAGCTGACAAGTGCAGCGGCAGAGGCGGGAGCTTCTCCCACCTCCATGGAAGCACTAAGGATGTCTGACTGATGGCTTAGGCCCGCTCCCTGCAGGAAGCGGGCCTAAGCCATCAGTCAGACATCCCCCGAGGGCTCCTAGACTGCGAGATGGTGCAGGCATCAGTGAATTTCATGCACTGGGCCTCTAGTACATAATAAATAATTTTTTTCTGAAAAATGTAGGAAGAGTGAGACTCAATGTTAGCACTTGAAAATATTTATCTACAATTTCAAAGCTGTCATACAGGTGGAGAAGAAAGGCAATTATTTTTTTAAAAAGGAATTCACAATTAAAGAGAAACTGTCAAAATGTGACACTGTCAAAGAAAGTACTGCTCCTAGAAAGCACTGAATATGGGATAAAAGCCCTTGACAGCATCCCTTTAGGCTTCATACACCCGAGCCAGGCACTGTGCTGGACAATGGGCCATTGATGAGTAAAACAGATCAAACATCTTCTCAGTGATGCAATGATTCACTAGGAGTGCAGGACTTATGGTGCCAATTTCCCTTTCTAAGGACAGAATCATGAGATGCAATGTATAGTCTCTTATAATACAAACTAGACTTTAAAATATGTGGCAGTTCATTACAACTTCTTCATTATATTTCTTAGTCTTAACTTAAAATAATCTTCCATTTTCTTCCCTTTAGGATTGTGTTTTCAATATAGATCTTTTCATGGATGATTTCTGCACTTTTTAAATGTTTTACAAATACCATTATAACTAAAGGAAATTAAAAAATAAATAAATCATTTTTAACACCACCATTATAATGTAACAGCTGGCTTCATTTTTTAATATCCTCTTCTAGTCTTTATTTATAAACATATGTTACATACAGATTTCAGAGTGAAAGCATTAATTTTTTCTGCTTTTATTTTTCCCTAATTTTACATCTAAATGTTTCCATGTTGCCTCTTTTTTAAAATTTATTTCTCAAAGTGGTTAAATAATTCATTCTGCCTTTACTTTTACTTTTTGCAACATTTTGTCATTCAAATAATGCCTAATTTTATTTTAGTCCTTATAATAATATAGTGACTATTTTTGTGCAAATTTACATTTTTTCTTCTTTTGAAATAATTTCTTGGCATACATTTACATAATTCAGCATAGCAATTTTGATAATTCTTAATGTTTCCCATTCTTGGGAATAAAACTATTAAAAACGTTGTGTGTTAGTTAAACACAGTACAAGGTATTATTTATTTTGTATGTTATATTTTAAGCAGAAGTAAAATCTAGATAAAACTCCAAAACTGAATTTTATTAATTTTACCAATCACTATATTATACAAGAGACTGTAGATTTCCAAGTCAGACTAAGGACATTTTCTTTGAAAACACAGTAACTATGACAATACCATCATACATCATTATCAAATTACTTATCATTCCTATCTCATTTTATTGAATTCTGCAGCTCTAAACTAAGCAAATTTATTGCAGGGCAGTAAAAGTCTTAGAGATTTTATTCAAAATATTGGCAAGTTGCGTTGGTGGTATAGTGGTGAGCATAGCTGCCTTCCAAAATATTGGCAATAAATATATTAATAATTAAGATGTTTTAAAAATATAATAGGGTAATAGGAGCAAGGTGAACAAAAAAGTCCTGCGCTAATATCTATACAAGTCATGGGTAATAAAATAAACATTCACAAATGTGTTCTTTTCATATTCTCTTCTGTGAACAAAGGTCAAAGCTGGATTTGCAAAGAAACTTAATGTAGGAGGATTTTAATTGATTCTTGAACTTGTTCAACCTATTTCTATCAAGTAGAAGAATTTAAGAAACCATGATGATATATATATATATATACACATACACACACACACACACACACACACACACACACATATATAAAAGCTTAAGTGACCTTACAACCAAAGGACCAGTTGACCAGTTGCTATGATGTGCACTGACCACCAGGGGGCAGATGCTCAACACAGGAGCTGTCCCCTGATGGTCAGTGTGCTCCCATAGCCAACCTCCCACGGCCAGCCAAACCCCCCAGATCGCTCCCCACATCCAGCAGGCCCCATCCAGCAGCCGGCAGGCCCTGGCTGGTCCGACCCTGATCAGGACCAGGCAAGACGGCCCAATAGGCCCTGATCACCGGCAAGACTTGGGGATCCCACCCATGCACAAATTTTGTGCAACAGGCCTCTAGTTTTAATATAAACATAAACCGTATTGTATTCATATACTGCAGATGACCTATCTATATATCATTAATTTAATTTTCATTTTTTACCATGGATACTGTTCAACATAAAAATAGTAAACAAGACAGTATAATAAACACCCAGGAACAACCACCCTCAAATTTCATTCACCCATGACACCCATCTACTCCATCCATAGCTCATCCTTTTCCCCCACTCCTCTATTTTATTTAATTAAATCCCAGATATCTTATCAATGCACCTGTAAGTAATTCAGAATGCATATTTAAAGGTGTGTATTCTTTTAACATAACAAAAATACATTAAAATAAAAAATACATTAATTTCTAAATATCATCAAAAACTCAGTGTTCACATTATCTTATAAATTTCAAAATTTTTTAAAATTTACTTATTGATTTATGGAGAGAGGAAGGGGGAGAAAAAAAGAGAGCGAAACATCCATTTGTTGTTACATTTTTTTTATCTTTTCATTGGTTGATCCTTATATGTGCCCTGACTGGGATCAAACCCTCAACCTTGGTGCATGGAGATGACACTCTAACCAACTGAGCTACCTGACCAGGGCCAAATTCTTTTTTTAACCACAATCTAAATAAAGTATATGCATTACAGTTGGTTAAAATAACTGGTATTTTAAACCATAGTTTTCCATTGTGTCTTAATTTTTTCTTGCAATTTATTTGTTGACTAAACCAGGTTGGTTATCCTGAAGAGTTTCCTGTTTCTTTAGTATCTATAGTTCCCATTGTATCCAACATGAACTAGTCATATGTTTTCTTGTCTTACTCTCTAATCTGGTTCTTTTCTGGCTTCTAAGTTTGTTAGCATGCACTTATTACATTTATGTAATCAAAAGTCTTGTTAATATACCACCTATGAAGTAGTTTTGGAAAAGCAAACAAAACCCCAAACACAACCTGACATTATGAAGTCTCTAGATCCAATTACTGATTTATTTTGCTCTATTTCTGCAAGTTTTAGAACATTTATTACCAGCTCTTAGTCCTCCTATATTTCACAGCAACATTATTAAATCAACTTTTTTTGTTGTTGCTGTTAATCCTCACCCGAGGATATTTTTTCCATTGATTTTAAGAGAGAGAGTGGAAGGGAGGGGGGAGAGACAGACAGACAGAAACATTGATGTGAGAGAGACACATCCATGGGTTATCTCCCGCATGAACCCTGACCAGGGCCAGGGATCAAGTCTGTGACCGGAATGGAACCCTTCAGTCTATGGGCCAATGCTCTATCCACTGAGCTAAAACAGCTAGGGTTAAATCAACTGTTTTAAATAATTTGATTTTTTTAACTTTGTCTTTCCCTATTGATTTTATCAATGGATTTTACTACAGAGAATTTAACGTAACTTCAAAGTAGGTATTCAATTTAAATTCAAAACATATTTCTAAGAAAATAATTTATTATCATAGATGGCAAAAGCAGAGTAGGGTTAACTGAACTCAATGTCAGAAAAGTACAAGCAACCAGTGTTGTCAAATAAGTAACAGGGAAAAAAAGATGGAAGGGGACCCTTTGTTAAGACAGAAAACCGGAAGTGTAATAGTATGTGCTTCATAAAATTTGTTGAATGAAAAATGACAACAGACTTAGGATGAATGCACTATCCCAGGGGTGTGTTCAACAAACAACTGTCTCCCTCTGTACAAAATGACAGGATGAATGATCAAGAATGATCACACGTCCAAAAGTACTCATTCCAATCTCTTCCTTTGTGGTTCAGGGGATAAAGAGCCCCTGACCTTCCTCTCATTCTTCTATTTTTTTTTAAATATATCTTAATTGGTTTCAGAGAGGAAGGGCGAGGGAGAGAGAGATAGAAACATCAATGATGAGAGAGAATCATTGACTGGCTGCCTCCTGCACACCCCCCCACTGGGGATCCAGCCCGCAACCCCAGGCATGTGCCCTTGACCAGAATCGAACCCAGGATCCTTCAGTCTGCAGGTCAATGCTCTATCCACTGAGCCGAACCAGCTAGGGCTCTTCAGATTATTAATTGTTTCTCACCTCACCACATCCAAGTTCTCTCTGCACAGTTTATCTTCCTTCTAACCTATTCCAGGCTTTCATTTTCAGGAAGAAAAAAAGCTAATTTACATTTTGTTTGTTTGTGGTTTGTTTCATCCCCAGAAATATATCAATTGAACGATTTGCTTGCAAGTTGGTTATCCCGAGGTGACCCCAGGAAGTGTTCAGAGCGGAGTTGAGAAGGTAAACAGGGAAGGCAGTAGAGGCGATGAAGGGTGCTCTAATGAACAAGTTACTCCCTGTGGGAAGTGGGCTGAATTCTGCACGCAAATTCCAGAAGATTGTGTGGAACTTACTTCAGGTTTGTACCAACTGAACAAGAAGTTAGGAAATTTCTTTAAAAACTCCCATCTATATTCTTGTTGGCTCTTCCCTTTAGAAACACTTGTCCTTCAGCTTTCAAGAAAATACTCTCCAACTTTTCTTCCACCTTGAACGGAATTTTCTTCAGCCAGAGGCAAGCCTTTCCCATCATACTCCTTAAAAGTTTCTATTGCTGAACCTGGTTTTTCTGTGTATTTCTCTGTATAAGCTCACCCTTTCTCTTGTCTACAGCCACCACACATGTCCTGATAGTACATACTTCTCACTCTCCCAAGATCCAAACTTATTGTCCCTACTGTATACTGACATCTCCATCTAAATCACCTGTGGGTCGCGACCCCTTTGGCGGTCGAACGACCCTTTCACAGGGGTCGCCCAAGACCATCCTGCATATCAGATATTTACATTATGATTCATAACAGTAGCAAAATTACAGTTATGAAGTAGCAACAAAAATGATTTTATGGTTGGGGGTCACAACATGAGGAACTGTTTTAAAGGGCCAGAAGGTTGAGAACCACTGAAATAGTTAGGCAGGATCCTGAACTCAGTAGGTTCAAATTCACTGTTTGTTTTTATCTTTATCACCACATTGGAAATAACTGCAAATAAAATAAAACAATTTCTTCTTCTTAAATCCCCATTCCATTTATGACATCACCTTCTGTCTAGTTACTCAAACTAGACCCCTCTACATCATTTTTGCTTTTCTCCTCTTTATTCTCCATATTAAATTTGTCATTAATTCCATCTCTCTCCCCATTCCTCTTCCTATTACCAATATTCAGCCTCTGAATTGCATTATCAACTCTGTAGTTATCTTTACTTTCTTCATATTGCAAATGATCCTCCATACAACTGCCAGATTACTCAATAAAATACACACACACACATATGTGTGTGTATATATATATCTATATATATATATAGACATATATATATAGATATATATATCTATCTATATATATATATATATATATAGATATATATATATCCATCCAACCCAACCTTTCCTGTTCCATAATCATCGTTCACTGCTCCCACATTATTTATCACTAGAGGCCTGGTGCACAAATTCGTGCACCAGTGGGGGTCCCTCAGCCTGGCCTGTGTGATCGGGCCGAAACCAGCTCTCTGACATTCCCCAGGGTGTCCCGGATTGCAAGAGGGCACAGGCCAGACCAAGGGACCCTACCAGTGCACTATCAGGGCCAGGGAGGGATGCGGGAAGTTGGCCAGACAGAGAGGGACCATGGGAGGGCTCCAGGGGTGTCCGGCCCATCTTGCTCAATCCCGATCGGCCGGACCCCAGCAGCAAGCTAACTTACCAGTAAGAGCATCTGCCCCCTGGTGGTCAGTGCATGTCATAGTGAGCGGTTGAGCGGCCTTAGCATATCATTAGCATATTACACTTTGATTGGTTGAATGGCTGACCAGTTAACTGGACACTTAGCATATTAGGCTTTTATTGTATAGAATTCCCCAAAGAGGCAAAGCATACCCATGATTCAGTGCATGGGCCCCTTTTACCTGAAATACACCTTCCTTCAAGGAATAGACCAAATCCTACTTCTCTGTGTATCCTTCCTCATCCCTGTTCCCACATCCACCCCCAACCCTCTGATAAACATATTCTTTCCCTCTGCTTCCTTACACATTATTCATGATACTAGAATATCAATCATTGTATTATGTGATGTGACTGTTGTAGGTACTTTCATAGATACTCTCCCTCTCACTAAGTTTTTTGTTTTTTCTGTATGTGGAACTCCAGAACACAATTAAATGCCTAGCAAACAATGTAATTTCAAGATATATCACTACATTAAACAAACAAGCAACCTCCCATGTCTGAAATCAGAATTATCTAATCCAACAAATGCTTGAATGTCCTCTTCATTTCAATTTCTGTGTATCTGTCCTAAGTATCCACAGATAGACAGTTATCTATGGAGTAAGTGTGAGCACATGCATGCATACACAATACATACAATAGCTGAAGTTCCAAAGAACATACTAGTAACATTGACATTAACAAGAGGTAAAAAGTAAGCCAATGCCAAAAAGAAAAGAACAAAATACCAAATACTACTGCCTTCCTGAATACACTGACTCAGGAGTAAAATTAATATTACAAATAACCATGTTGGAAACTTTCATTCTAACAGATGTACTGAATGTCGGCAAAAATTAAGAAGAACCTACAAACCCCGACAGAGGCAAAAACTCTCTGTCTTCATTCATGTTGTAGGTAAACTATATTCTTCATGCCTCTGCTTGTTTAAAAAAAGGTTATCATTTCCTTTTAAGTTTATTCAACATTAATATAAAATCACCATCATTGATTGCAATTCTGAAAAAGAAAATTTTGCTCCAGAGGTGCAAAATCTCACATTTTCCCCCAAGCTATTCATCTTGCTCTGTATGCTTGGGAATTCCAAATGTTTGCTAAAATAAATCTTTCGCTCTGGCTGAGTAATAGTCTATATGAGTTGGAAAGATTCCCAAAGTAAATCTTCGTCTCCAGTTATATTTCGCGACGAAGGCTTACTTCAGCATTAAGTACAGAATCATATTGTTGAATTAGGTAGAGACTTGGATTTATGATAAGCCTGAAACCTATAGCAATTCTCTTAGGCACCCCAGCTGGTACCATGAAGAATATATTGGAGGATTCTGCTAAAAACGGCTTTAGATTTTTTTCTCTGGTTTTAAAATAAGAATTGCATATCCCCATCTTGGTCATGTATGCGGCAGAGCAAACACTAAGTTGTCTATTTAAGATTTAAAGGCTAACAGAATAAAATACAATATCTGAAATAGAAGGAAAAGAGAGGTGACTATTTTTATAATGTTGGCAGGGGAGCCTTTTCCTACCAAGTAGAACACACCAGACTGGTAAGACCAGAAAAATCACTGAGAGGATTATGAAACATTTTTAAAAATTAAATTATTAGTTATTAGTTAATAAAGAAACAAATAGGAAAATTTTTCCAAATTATTTTATGAAGCTATATTATCTTGAGGTTTCACAAGAAAAATACAAGAAAGAATACTTGTAGTTCTGTCTCACTTGTGAATATAAAAGCTATTAAAATAAAATATCAGCAAGTAGCAAATAGGGGTTATCCTAACACATGAAAAGAAAAGCTCATTTCAATAAATGCAGAGAAGTCATTTGACAAAATTTAACACCTATTTATGATTGCTCTGATAAGGGTTAGCTAGCTAGCTTAATCAGGCAGATAGGAAGGGGGCATCCAGGAAGGATGAAGGCATTTCTGGCCTAAGCAATTAAAACAACCATAAACCAAGGACAGAGGTATCTCTAGTCTGAGCAATTAAAGCAGCCCTGACCTGAGCAGCTGGGAGAGCCATAGAGGTAATAAACCATCTCTGGCCAGGACAACTGAGAGAGAGCCATAAGGGAGATCAAAAGCAACTCCAACCATTCAAGATAAGGGGGAGAGAAAGAGGAGACACCACATGGGCTTTGAGCTTTGAAACTAATTCTATGTAGCAAAGTGACCAATGAGGAAAGCACAGGGGTCCCAGATTAAGGAAAGGGTCCAATTCGAAAAGGTCATGTTCAGACAAAGAGCTACAGCCTTTATAAACCCAGAGACAAAGAGACTCAGAAGATTCAGATTTTGGATTTATTTTTTCCCATTATAGACAGAGAGAGCATCCTTTTCCCATTGCCCAGTGGAGTTTATATATGCTTCTAATAAACTTCTACATTTTATTAAATAAATATGTTAGTGCACGAATTTATTCTTTAACTTGGTCGGACAAGAACCCATGGAAGAGAAGTCTGCACCCTGAACCCCTCATTTCAGTTCTAAAGCCCTTAGCAAGTCAGGTATACTTCCTTAACTTGTTAAGGAGCATCTTTTAAAAATATAAAGCAGACATTATGCCCAATAGTAAAACGTAAGAAGCTTTCCTTCCAAGATCAGAGAAAATACACAGATCCAGACAGCCTTTATTCAGTATTGTGCCAGAGGGCCTAGATGACAAGATGACAGGAAAAAATTAAATGGTAAAAAGGTTTGGAAAAAAAAAATGTGACTACGTGTAGATTATATACTTACTACTTTCCTACATTAGAAAATCCAAGAGAATCTTCAGAAAAACAATTTGAATGCAAAAGATAGTTGATCAAGATTAATGCTTACTAGATCAATATTGTAAGAGCTAATGGCATATCTATACACTAGATTATCCAATTTGAAAAGATTGCAAACAAAATTACATCATTCTCTGTAACAACTAAACTTTAAAAGAACTTAAAAATAAATAAAATATGAGGTCCAAGGCCTTTATAAAAAATTATATTAATATGTATTGTTGAGACTATAAGCTTTCTTTAATAACATATATAATAATTATGTTCCTATTTCATACCAAACATGAAAGTTAATTTCATGTGTATTAAGGCTCTAAATGTTAAAAATAAAAATTTGACAGTTTGGAAGGAAGTACTGAAGACTAACTTTAAAATATAAGTTGGATTGGATTTCTTAAGCATATTACAAAAAAGCATAGCCCACCAAAAAAAAAGAAGACTGATAAAAGTGACCTAATTATTATGGTCATATAATGGTTATGACATAGTTCAGTATGTCAAAGGATAGCATTAACAAAATTAAAAGAGAGACTTCCAAATGGGAAAAGCTATTTTCAATACAAATGATTTGACAAAGAATTAATATCCAGAATAGATATTTTTGTAATCAATAATAAAATGCAGTGGTAACATCTATGTGCCTGAGTATGCCCATTTGTAGAATGGGACAATAAAAGGACCTACTTTAAATAATTTTTATGAGGATCAAATAAGCTAATATGTGTAAGTTCTTAAAGCAGAACCCATCACAGGAATCATAAGTATTTGTTTCATTACTACATATTAAATATGAGATACAACTTTAACAATAAAAATTAAAAAATAAAATAAATAAATATGACATACAGGTACAAATATGTCCACTATGTTATGTTTTCAATTATTTCATAAATAATATTAAAGTAATTATTAAAGTAAAAGATAAGTTGTAAACAAGAAGAATTATCTGCAATATAACTGAAAATTATTAATATGCTTAATATACTAAAAATAAGAATAAGAGATGAATCCTAATTGAAAATTAAACTATAACACATTACCAAAAATAATGAAATAAAAAAGGAATAACATATGCAAGCAGGTACCAACTTCAAAATAACCAAAGAAATAAAACTGAGACAACAGCGAGTTATTTCTGTATTGTTGAAAATTTCTTATTTTGGTAAACTTTTATGGAAATGGAGACTTTTATACATTCTTGGTGAGAATTAAAATTGAAAGTCTTATTCTGGAAATAAATTAACTGAATGCAGCCAAAGACTCAAATGTTTATATACTTGAATTATTAATTCCAACTCTAGACTTTTACCCAAAGGAAAACATCTGGGCAAAATCAACATACAGACGTCCACTGCAACACTCTTGACAATGGTAACATTTCCATCAATATGAGAGCAATTAAAGCCAATATAAATCATCCACAGAAATGGATATTGTTCAGCCTTTAAAAATCATAATATTGCTGTGTATTCATAGTCAATGAATTATACTATGGTGAAGTAAAAAACCTAAGTGACCTTTACGATGGAATGACTGGAAGAACCGGTCAACCAGTCGCTATGATGCTCACTGACCACCAGGGGGCATACGCTCAATGCAGGAGCTGCCCCCTGGTAGTCAGTGCACTCCCACAGCCAACCTCCCGTGGCTTGCCAACCTCCCGTGGATCCTCCTCTCACCCCCAGCCAGCCCCAATTGGCCCCGATCAGCCCAAATTGCCAGCCAGGCAGAGGGACCCCACCTGTGCACGAATTCGTGCACCGGGCCTATAGTTGTTCTATATATTTTGAATAACATAAAGACAAATTATTGCTATATCTTATTGCAAAAATTTTCTTTTTGCATAGTTTTTCTCTTTACTTTTTCTAAAAGATTTTCTACTTAATACCATATGGGAAAGCCCATCTCCATAATGTAGAATAATTATGTGAAATGTGTTTTACAATATTTTTTTCTATGTAAGGCAGAGAAAAGGCTATTAAATAAGTTATGCAAATAAGAATCAGTAGAAGGGGCTCAGAAGAAGTCATCCCAGTCTAGAAGAAATTAGATATTATGAAAGACCAATTAAATTTGTTTCTTCAGTCTATTAAAGTTGCTCTTTAGCCGTAACCGGTTTGGCTTAGTGGATAGAACGTCGGCCTGCGGACTGAAAGGTCCCAGGTTCGATACCGGTCAAGGGCATGTACCTTGGTTGCGGGCACATCCCCAGTGGGAGGTGTGCAGGAGGCAGCTGATGGATGTTTCTCTCTCATCTATGTTTCTAACTCTCTGTCCCTCTCCCTTCCTCTCTGTAAAAAATCAATAAAAAATATATTTAAAAAACAAAAAACAAACAAACAAAAAAAGTTGCTCTTTAGTGGGGTTATTACATCACTTTTTAGAGAACAAAATGTTGGTTTAGACTGGTGATACTGTGTGACCACTGAAAACATTCCCTTCCCCTTCTAATATGAAAAAATGTGAGTCTTCTAGCAATGAGATATGTCTATTGCTTTCAAATCTTTTTTTAAAAGGTTAATGTTTACTTAGTATATATGGTTTATTACAGGGGTCCTCAAACTTTTAAAACAGGGGGCCAGTTCACTGTCCCTCAGACCGTTGGAGGGCCGGACTATAGTTTAAAAAAAAAACTATGAACAAATTCCTATGCACACTGCACATATCTTATTTTGAAGTAAAAAACAAAACGGGAACAAATACAACATTTGTATTTGCATGTGGCCCGCGGGCCGTAGTTTGAGGACCCCTGGTTTATTATATCACGTTAACAGAGTCTCGGCTGAAAACACATCAGCCCTTCCCACTACCTCTTCAGTAAATATCCTATGAATCTAAAACATAAATTTCATCCATGTCTTCATGTCCATTTCTTTATTACTCATCATACTTCTTTGCCTGCATTATAACTATGGCAACAACACAGCCATGTACCTTTCCTAAAATTAATATATTTCCACATCCTTAAGTCCATGATTGAGAAGCTGAACAACATTCACTTTGACATAGCAAATATGGTTATTTTAGCTGCATATTAAATATTAAAAATTCAGTTGCATATCTACATTAAGAAAAATGGCATGGTGCACTTAATGGGAATTTTGTTCAACATCAGCACTTTAGACTGCAAAATACACAGACAGTTGGTAGTCATATCTCATGATTCTCCAGAAACACTTATCACAAGCCACATTATATCAACCCAAAGAGGGACTAGATTTTAAATATGATTAGAGGTTTAGAATGCCCTAGCAAAAATCACAAAAGAAAAGACCTTAAACAAAACATAATTCTTCTATATTGAGTGTAAATACTGGATTAAATTCCAAAGTCTAATCAATTAACATAAAAAGAAAAATAAGAGTGGTGTACACAAGAGAAGGGCTAGGATTTTTGTTTGTTTGTTTTCTACATAAAGAGAAACCAGCCAAAACCGGTTTGGCTCAGTGGATAGAGCGTCGGCCTGCGGACTGAAGGGTCCCGGGTTCGATTCCGGTCAAGGGCATGTACTTGGGTTGCGGGCACATCCCCAGTGGGAGCTGTGCAGGAGGCAGCTGATCGATGTTTCTCTCTCATCGATGTTTCTAACTCTCTATTTCTCTCCTTTCCTCTCTGTAAAAAATCAATAAAAATATATTTTAAAAAAAAAAATATTAAAGAGAAACCAGGAAGCAGCCTGTATGTTGGCTTTATAGTGTCATCAGAGACTCGTGTTTCTATCTTCCTGCTCTGTTACCTTAGCACACAGTTTCCAATATTAAGGTCATTTCATTTCATTGTCCAAGATGTCTACTGAGGCCCTCAACATCAAATCCATATTTAAGAAGAAGGCAAGGCCTTCATGGATGAATAGATCCATAAAAAAGTAACCAGATGTCTCACACAACACTTCTCATCATATCTCATTCGCCTCAGAGCCACACCTAGCTGCAAGAGAAGCTGGGAAAATATTATTTTAAGCCTAGAGGACAATGTTTTGGTTTAAAATCAAAACAATTAGGAGAATAGATGTTGGGGTGGAAAATTAACAGTCTCTGACATTCCTATAAGTATGCAGCAGCGCTTTTTAATTTTTTTCATTAACTAGTATATAAACATAGTTCAAAAATTTTAAAGTATAAAAAAATTTATACAGTGGAGACTTTCATATCCACCCCTGTATCCATCTCCGTTTCCACCCACCACACAACACTCTTACTCATTTTTTTATGTCTCCTTCTAGTTTATTTATACAACTACATGCAAATGAGATTATATTTGTCTTTCCTTTAGGAGCCATTTCCAAATCAGTACACAGAGCATGTCTTCATTCTTCATTCTTTTTATGTTTCTTTCACAGCTACATAATATTCCATGGCTGGATATAGCAGGATGCATTTGACCAGTCCCCATTTTTTAAACATTCTATTTGGATTTCAACCTTTTTCTGTTACAAACAGTGCACATAAGTTATTTTGCATGGTGCATAAGTGAATCTGTAAGAAAAATTATAAAAGCTGGACTTTGAGGGCAAATGGCATACTTGCAATTTTGATAGATATTGCCAAGTTGTTTTCCATGAATGTTGTAATATTTACACTCCCACCAGCAACATGTGAACATGCCTATTTTCCCACAACCTCTCCTAGAAAATGTTTGTCAAGTTAACAGTCCTCTTTATTCTGGAGGTCCTCTGTCAGCCTCTTATTGCATCCTATTATATATGTGTCATAAATTTTGAAATTCCCAGATGGACTCTCTGTGGTAAGATGTGGATGAGCAAATGTCTTAGCAGAGTTATAGATTTAAATAAATTTGTCAGCTTTTTACTGTATCTTAATTATATTTGCACTATATTCTATACTTAAAACCAGAAATCCAATATAACGGTGATCAAGTTCAAGGATGCCAGCATTGAAATTTATCTCAATATTCAGCTCCAAAAAGGTTCAGTTATGGATGAATATTTAAGCCAAAGTCAACCTTCCCTGCATCTTTAATTCAAACTTTCTTTAGAAATGCAGTGTGAAAATCGGACTTGAGTAAATGCCAATAATCATTTTATTGGTAAGACAGTAGGGTAGGTGGGGGAAGAAATCTTCAAAGTGACTGAAGTATGCAAAATATGCAAAGGAGTTGTTTACTAAGTGACCCTCATTTATTTGACTTTCAGATCATCTAGCAACTGTATTAACTGAAATTTACCCTAACACATGACCATTAAATAGTTCAGTCAGCTGTATTTCACAGTGACATAGCATAACAATTTCTCCAGTGCAGCTCTTATGATGGCATTTTGGAATTGAAGTCATTCGCTTTCATTTTCTTCTATCTATGTAATAAAATTTATCAAAAAGAAAAACCACCCATGATTAGGTAATAGCATGTACCATTCTTAAATATCCTAACTTTGATCATTATACACTGGTTATTCTGAAAATGTCCTTGTTCTTAGAATATACATACACTGAATTACTTAGAGTCAAAGGGCATCATGTCCACAGCTTACTCCAAAATGTTTCAGGAAAAATAAAATGTACATGGATTGACAGTTTGGTAGATAGAGATACTGATGAAAAAAACAAGGAAAATTATAAACAATCAGTAAGTATGTGTGAAGGATATATAGCTGTTCCTTGTTTTAGTCTTGCAAATTTTCTGTAAGTTTAAAATATATCAAAATGAAAAGTTACCCAAAAAATAGCCACACAGGTATTTAGCTCAAAATCCTTGTGCATACATACACTCATCTAATGCGATTGTTTTTTATCATAACTCAGATTTATTTTGCCTCTTGGAACTCCTATTACATCTGTTGATCAGTTTTTCCTTGCCAGAGTGTAATAATTATGAACTTGATTAGTTTACTATGTAGTAGCTGGCAACAAATAAGGAATCAGCCAGACCTGGCTCACTCACTTGGGAAAGGACATTAAACATTTGAAACTGTGGCTTGACCTTCAGTGAACTGCACCCGTAACAAAACCAGGGCATTTAGGTGAATACATGAACATCTCCGGGCCACTAGTTACTTATTAAATGGTTCCCTGGTGACCCACGAGAGTTAATGCTTGCTCTTAAATGCCCAACTTGCACCAGCCTGAGCACTGAGAATGGAAAGCAATTGGAGCATTATGTACTTAACAGGTTATCTGTAGACAGCCCAACACCCAGCTTGCTTTGCCTATAAACACAGCAGCCAGCCGATCTGGAGGCCTGCCTATCAAAATCATTGTCTAAAATCTTCACTTTGCTGTGCTGCCATCAACCCAGAGCTGTATGAGGGTATGGAGCTCACTAACTACAAAACATCATTTGTCCATGTCCTGGAAGGTTAAGGTATTTCAAAATCACAGTACTGGTACTTAGGAACAATTACTTTGAAAATAAACTTGTAAAAGGGAGCAATTTAACATGATAAAGCAAAAGTAATGTTAAATTTTTAAATGCTAAGTACAAAAAGAGAAATTAAGAAGGTAGTTATCTGAGAATTTCAGGTGGTATACACTCTGACCTGCTTAATGATTAACCAGGCTTCACAAAAAGGGGATTAGGAATGTATGCTATGAACAAAATAGGGAATGCAGACCGTACTTCAGTGACACACTGATGTTGGTGTCACCTGCCATTTAGAATTTTGTTTTTCAAAAAATAACTTATGTAAGAACTCTGACTTGAGTGCTTGGCATGAAATCTCTGTTTCTCATCTATCAGAATATTGGAGAAAGAAAATTAGTGAAGCTGCATGGTCACTGTAATTCAGGACATGCTAGGAACATGTTATCTAGTTTTCACATCACAATGTTTTCTTGAATATTCTGTAAAATTATAGTTTTCTCCTTTCCCACACTATGCAAATTTTCTTTCCCCAGCAAAACATTCCCTTAAAGCAATGGTTCTCAACCTTCTTAATGCCTCGACCCTTTATTACAGTTCCTCATGTTTTTATGGTTGGGGTGACCCCCAACAATAAAATTATTTTCATTGCTACTTCATAACTGTAATTTTGCTACTGTTATGAATCGTAATGTAAATATCTGATATATAGGATGTATTTTCATTGTTGCAAATTGAACATAATTAAAGCATAGTGATTAATCACACAAAAAATATGTAATTACTAGAGGCCCGGTGCACAAAAATTTGTGCACCTGGCAGGGTCCCTCAGCCCGGCCTGTGCCCTCTCGCAGTCTGGGACCCCTCAGGGGATGTCCACCTGCTAGCTTAGGCCCACTCCATGGGGGATCGGGCCTAAGCTGGCAGTCAGACATCCCTCTGGCAGCCCAGGAGCCCTCAGGGGATGTCCACTTGCCAGTGGGGACCAGGCCTAAGCTTCAGTTGGACATCCTTAGTGCTGCTGAGGAGGCGGGAGAGGCTCCTGCCATTACTGCTGTGCTGGCAGCCGTCAGCCTGGCTTGTGGCTGAGCAGAGCTCCCCCTGTGGGAGCGCACTGACCACCAGGGGGCAGCTCCTGCATTGAGCGTTTGCTCCCTGGTGGTCAGTGTGTGTCATAGTGACCAGTCATTCCCAGTTGTTCTGCTGTTAGGGCCAATTTGCATATTACCCTTTTTTATTGCCTGGTGCATGGGTGGGGGCTGGCTGGTTTTCCCTGAAGGGTGTCCAGGATCAGGGTGGGGGTCCGGCTGGGGTGTCTGGCCAGCCTGGGGTAAGGGGCTGATGGCTGTTTTTCAGGCTGGCCACAGCCCCTTCAGGGTGGGGGTCCCCTGGGGTGCCTGGATAGCCTGGGTGAGGGGCTGATGACTGTTTGCAGGCTGGCCACAGCCCCTTCAGGGTGGGGGTCCCCGCTGGGGTGCCTGGCCAGCCTGGGTGAGGGGCTGATGGCTGTTTGCAGGCTGTCCACAGCCCCCAGCCACGCAAGCTCCCAGTGGAAGCTGGCTGGAAGCAGGTATCTGGGATTTATTTATCTTCAACAAAATTGAAACTTTGTTGCCTTTAGCGGAGGCCACAGCCAGCCAGGGCAGGCAAGAAGCTTGGCTTCCTCCATCGCCAGGGCAACCAAGTCTCCTGCTTGCTCCAGCTCCGTGGCTGCCAGCTGCCATCTTGGTTGGGTTAATTTGCATATAGTCGCTCTGATTGGCTGGTGGGCATGGCTTGGGGCATAGCAAAGGTATGGTCAATTTGTTTCTCTTTTATTAGATTAGATATATGTGTTTTCCGATGGTCTTAGGCGAGCCCTGTGAAAGGGTCGTTCAACCCCCAAAGGGGTCGCGACCCACAGGTTGAGAACCACTGCCTTAAAGCATTGTAAATGGTTAGGTATTGAGGTTTCTAAGGGAATCTGAGGATGACAGATATCAAAGGGCGGGGAAGCTGTCAGTTCTTAAAGCTTTCCAACTTCAAACAGAGAGTTGTTGAATAAATTCCAACATGAATAATATGAACATAGAAAATTTGAATGACTGAAAATTGAATACATTATCATATCCATGTTTCTTAAGAAGATATGGATGATAACATATTGTAGTTTTGACAAATTTTACAATTTGATAGAAAATTCTAGCACATTTAACCACAGGTTCATTTGTGTTTCCTCTGACTGCATAAAACACATGCCAACATTTCCGGTCCAGAAGTAAAAGACCTGTTTTTCTGTGTGATATCTTTGCTTTTTATAAAATTCAAATGGAAATGCCTTTTGTCTATCTATACAATAAAAGTCTTCCTAATTCTAATAAGAGAAAACTTCTATCATGTTTACTCAGGCAACATTATTTTTAAATATTACAATTACTTGCCTCTTTGGACACCTCATTTCTATTTCTAAATCATTTGCTTTACAAAATTCTCTTCTGAAACAATTGAAATATTTTAATTACCTATTGAATTACAATAGCACCAATTATTTACTAATTATAGCAGTCAACTACACAATACTTTAAGAGTTATAAATTCACCTTCTGGGAATCTATTTCCTGATACAGTCAATGCTTAGGTGTTCTTGTCTGGAGATTTAGCTCATTATATAAGACCCTAATACAGATAAGACTAGATTTTGAAAAGTAAAAAAAAAAAATCACACTATACTTTGAATGGGTCAGGAATTACATATGTGAATGAAAATGGACAATTCCCAAGAAGCTTCCAAAAGAACTATGAATGCTGTTTATAAGTTCATGGCTATTCCTATCAAAAGATTATCATGTAATAATGACATAAATCTCCTTTTGTCTTGAAATCCATATTGACCTTTTAGATTCCAATTTTAACAAGGAAATACATCTCCCGTCTGAATAAGATTAAAAATGCAGCATGAAAGGCTAAACACACAGCAGAGCCCAGGTTTTTTTTTAATATTTGTTTTCTTTTTATGGAAAGCAATCATGGTAATTGTGTTACACTGCATTATTGTTCCCAGGACTTCACCCCTCCCTGTGTCTGCTTCCTTTGCATTTCCTCCCACTAGACCCTTTGAGACTGGGCTTGGCTATGTAACCTGCTTTGGCCAAAAAAATATGTCAGTGGATATGACATAATAAGCAAAGACTTCAACTGTACTTGTGCAGCTGGTCTTACTTCCTAGCACTTCTGCCATCACCAGAAGAAGAGCCTTTTTAGACTTGCCATTGGCTCTTAAGCCTGGCTCTCCAATAAACAAATGTGGGGAACACCAGAACGTAATCTACAGCCAGAGCCTGGAGCAGACCAAGTCTAGCACACAGCTTGATATCAAGTTCAGATAAGCCAGCCCAGATCAACCAACCCCAAGTCAACCTATAGACAAGAGAGCTAGAAATATTGATCAGCGTGGTATGCCGCAGAGATTCTATGGTTATTTGTCACACAAATAACTGACTGATACAGTAAACAATTATGTAAGTTTTTAGCACAGATACACACACACATATGTTATTCACACATACATATTCATGTGATGGTATTATGAAAAATTGTAGAGGTGGAAAAATTGCCAGTACTCTGCTAATATCCATCATTGCAGATATTGACCATTTCTATAATTACAAGTGCAAGGAACTGCAGAAAAGATCAGCAATGAGAATTCTAGGAAGAGGAGAGACACCTGGCAGTCACTACTATTGAGAAATGGAGAGTGGACTTAGACTGGCCCCATCCATTCCATTCCATTCCATTCATGCAGCAATTTGGGAAATAGAAAACTCGCCAATCTTCCTTTAAAATTAGCTAGGTGAAAAAAGTCTAGCTAAACAAAAAGTGAATCTAATTAAAGTAATCAAATTAAATATATTTAATCATTAAGAAAAACCTCTGGACTAAATTATGGATGTCACAATAGAAATGGGAGGAAGAACCAGAATCTAGAATTTTAGACCCAAGCAAAGGACAGGGTGGCTGATTGGATATTTGAGGTGAAGGTGGAAAAATAGGTAAAGATGGCACCAAGGTTTTTAAGTTCGGAAGAGGATGGAAGATGATGTGGAGAACTACGACAGGGATAGAACTAAGACAAGGCCGTAGATCCTGAAGGATAGATCATGAAGGATCAAGAGCTCACTGTGGGGATTTGAGTTTGGAGGTCTGCAGAGCAGCAGAGTCGAGATGGACAGAAGACAATTGGAAAATAGGTTCCTTATGATCAGGACTATAGGCTGAGACTAAGTTACAGTCTACACACTAGGAGTAGAGGAGATCAGTCAAGAACAAATACAAAGAGTTCCAGTGTAAGCCTTGGAAAGATGCCCAGGGGTTCAGCCTGCCCATCTCCAAAAGCCATCACTATGCTTATGCTGAGGACATGGCCCCTACTGGTGCTCCCAGCCAATAACTAATCCCAACAGAGAGTTAAGGCGGACCCATTCCTAGGAGACATGGGACTCCTCTGACAGTAGACTTTGATTCAAGGATTCTCTTTCAGGTTTATTGTACTTTCCTTAAAATGCATGCCAGTCTAGGACACTTTCAACCAATCCCTTCTCCCTCTCTCTGTCACTCGAGGTCAAACTTTTACCACAGTCAGAAGGCTCCCCAGTCTCTCTCGGCTCCCGATTTTCACTCACACAGGTGTTTCCCCTAATAAAACCCCATCTCAGCATCTGCTTCTCAGAGAATCACAAGAACACACAGGGTGGGGCAAAAGTCGGTTTATAGTTGCAAGTACATGAAACACAGAGTTTATTCTTGTATTATTACTTACTAATTATTGTATTATTTTCCATGCACACAACTGTAACCCTACTTATGCCTAACCCTATAGAGTTAACTGGATGGCATTTCTCCCCTCCTTGTTTCAATCAGATTGTTTTAGCATCACAGAGGAAAACCCACAGAAGTTTGGAAGACATTTTCTACCTTCTGCACAAGAGATAATTTATTCTATAGCACTTCAATCACAGTCCAAATGGCACCAAGGGTCAGGAATAAAGCTATTAAGTAGCCTATCTCCCTATAAACAGCGCTCATGCAATTCAAAACCTAAACAATATAGTAAAAAAAACTGACATCAGTTTCATGAATTTAAATGCAGTTCAAACAAATAAAAAACTTCAGATTATTCTTATATTTCATTCACATATTCATGGAGAATATATGAATAATTTCACAAAGAAAACTTGGAATTAAATCTCTCAAGAGCTAAATTTGCTCCCTGAACATATTCCAAAATAGAAAGTTAAAGATAAAGCTAACATCCACAAAGTAATATAAGATTAAAAGATAATCTCAAAAGAAATCCAAATTCTAGGTAAGAGGACTGAGTATAAACCATTTTTAGGGATCTGCTCCCCCTTAAAAGAAATCACCAGAACTACAACCAAAAAAGAAAATTAAAGGGAGAAAAACTCCACTTGGATGAAAATGCCATTATCCCATTCTAGAAGAAAGCGAAATGATGCTAACAAAGTTTTGAGGTAGAAATAAGTGTGACCAAAGGATTTTAAAGGTTTTCAAGGGAGTATTCTAAACAAACTTGTGATAGACAGATATTCTTATTCATGCAGCAACTTGGGGCACAGAACACTCATGAATCTTCCTTTTAAATTAGCTGGATGACAAAATCCAGCTAACCAAAAAATGAATCAAATTAAAGAAGTCATGAATGGAGCGCCTGAGACAAAGAAGTGCTGTTGAGCACCGAAACCATTTAAATCATGCTGTAATTTTCTTTCTGTAACAAATAATGGCTATTGATTAATCAAAATAATTTAAAGAGCTAGAGGGACCAGTCTACCAGTGCCCCCTTCTGTCCTATTCCCTCCCACACCAGGTAAGCACTTTCATTCATGTCATATATCATATTTTTCCATGTATAAGATACCCCCATGTATAAGATACCCCCCACTTTTCCAACCCAAAATTAAGAAATCAATATTTTAAACATTTTGCTGGTTTTCCTCTTAAGGCCTTCTTTTTTTGGCATATTAAGGAGATGTTCTTCCTGTTTTCTCCACTGTCTAATCATACACTCAGTGGGAGGAGGTCCAAATTGTCTCTCTGCAGCTCTGTTTCCGTGCTCTTTTGCATAGCTGATTACATTCAGTTTGAATTTTTCAGAGTAAGACAATCGCTTACCAGTATTCATCTTTTTATTTTTTGACATCTTTATGGACTCAGAACGCTATTCCTTGTTGCATCTGTGCACTCTCCACCTCCACCTCCAATTATGGCATCAGCTGACGTCAGTAACAATAAGGCTTGTGATTGGAGGAAGCCTCTTTGACAAGGTATGGGCAGCTTCACACCCTCAGCTGACTTCTGTGTATAAGACCCCCCCTTGATTTTCAGTCTGACGATTTTAGAAAAAAATAGCATCTTATACATGGAAAAACATGGTATATTGGTCTATACACAAATACAGACAAGTATATTCTTTTTTTTTTAAATATATTTTATTGATTTTTCACAGAGAGGAAGGGAGAGCGAGAGAGAGTCAGAAACATGGATGAGAGAGAAACATCGATCAGCCGCCTCCTGCACATCTCCCACTGGGGATGTGTCCGTAACCCAGGTACATGCCCTTGACTGGAATCGAACCTGAGACCTTTCAGTCCGCAGGCCGACGTTCTATCCACTGAGCCAAACCGGTTTCGGCAAGTATATTCTTATTAATTTCCTTTATTATACATATTCTGGACAGGAACATTTTACTCATAAATATATCTTAGAGTTCTTTCTACATCAATACAAAAAACTCTTCTTTCTCCTTTCCCTTCCTTTCCCCCGTTCCTCCTCAGCTGCAAAATATTTCATTGTATGAACGTTCTCAAATTTATTCAAACAGTCCCCTATTGATGAGCATTTAGGTTGTTTCTAAGATAGGCTTTTCTAAGTAACTCGGAGATGAATAACCTTTTACATATGCCATTTGTACGTGTGCAGATATATAGAGAAAGATAAACACTCAGAAGAGAAGTTACTGGGTCAAGAGATAAATGCATTTATAGTTCTGGTAGACATTACTAAATTACCCTTCATAAGAGTGGTGCTTAATTGCACCTTTCCCAGCAATGCATGAGAAGGCCTATTTCCCCACAACCTCGCCATTAGGAAAATCCTTGTCAGACTTTTAGATTGTTGAAAATCTGACAGGTAAGAAATAGAAATTCAGTGTGGTTATAATTTGCATTTCTATATTATGAATGAGTTTGGGGTTCCTTTTTCATACCCAAACAGTTCTTACATTTTCCGTTTTCATTGGGTTGCTGATTTTCTGACAGAATTCATTTTAAACAAACTTGGGAATTATTACCACACAGTATCATGGCATGGCAGAAGCCTTAAAAGTATAAAAATAATATTAAAACAAATGCATTTAGGGGCTGAGATAGTAAAGTAAAAAAGAAGCACACATAATCTCATTTCTTCATCTTTTGCAGGTAGAATTAGGTATGGTTAAAGGGCAAAATTTTAGTTACATAAGTAATGACTTGAAAATCAGGTTCTTTATAGTCATTATTTTCTCTTAACTTTAGAAACAATTTATTCTGTAGTGAAATTGTGATCTGGAGTTCAGCTCTTTAGATTATACTCACCTTCTTTTTTATGCTTAATTTCAAATAAAATTAAATATAAAATGTAAGCTGAATTAATATGCACCTTACATTCCAGTTATTCTAAATGTCTTTATCTTTCTATATGTATAAATGCATGGGCCCATGTACATTTCTGAGTAAAGTTATCGGGTGAAATTTTTATTGCACTTACTTATAATTTCTTCATTACTTCAAATTTTATAGTAATTATTATAAAACCACTATTACAAAAAACTATTATTTAAAACTAGGAATATTCAGAATTGTCAAGATGATATAAACAAAGAATGCAATCTACAGCCAAATCCAGAAAACCATTTTCTTTTCTTGGAAAGATATAAAAGAGTAACATTTCTGGTTATTCTAATAATAACCTAGTTAAAGATATCAAGAGTCAACTTTTATCTCTTTGGCTACAAATAAAGCAACTCTGAATGTTGATGAGATTTTATTTGAAAAATTCTTTCCTGTATTTCAAAACCATACAGGGATCTGTGGGCTGTGAAACAAAAAGGTGCAAATGTATTTAAATTGAGACAATTTATAATTAATTCTCTTTGCACATGACATTACCCGATGAGAATATGCAAATTTTACTTCAAGAGTGCATGAGGGTCATGGCCTGATATGCCTGGAGACTGACAGCTGTAGTTGACATTCTAAAGGGAAACACTGCCTTGAATAAGCCAAAGATTGTTTTTGCTTTATTTTACTTAAGACCTCTTCTGTAAGCCATATTTACAAAAATGAAAAAACAAAAGTGTTCTTCTCTAGCTAATTTCAAATTTGATATCGGGATATCAAAACATGCCTGGTTTAATTTTACACTGAGTGCCATGGCATGAAAATATTCTTTATACAATTGTATCCTGTATATTTTGTCTACAACATTAGAAGATTCTGAATCCTATTTAAATCTTTTGTTTTATCAAGCCATCACCCAATTCAGCTTATCATGTGGGTCCTGGTGCACTTCTGTGGGCTGGGGTTCCAATAACGGTTAATATTCAGAGCCTTTGCTATGGTATTTTGATCGCACAGGTCCTGAGGGGACAGACGGGGTTTCCTCAGTTAAGGTCCCCAGGGTCTCTGGGTGAGGCAGGAGAGTTTTAGGTCTGTGGGAGCAAATAGATGTCCTAGGCCAGTGATAGCGAACCTTTTGAGCTCGGCGTGTCAGCATTTTGAAAAACCCTAACTTAACTCTGGTGCCGTGTCACATATAGAAATGTTTTGATGTTTGCAACCATAGTAAAACAAAGACTTATATTTTTGATATTTATTTTATATATTTAAATGCCATTTAACAGAGAAAAATCAACCAAAAAAATGAGTTCATGTGTCACCTCTGACACGCGTGTCATAGGTTCGCCATCACTGTCCTAGGCTAAGTACTTGCTGCAGAGCAATCCCTCTTACTGGTGACACCCGCAGGCCCAGTGTCTCTGGGCATGAGAAAGAAGTCTCCATCCCAGGTGGTGGGATCCCCTTTGCTGGTGCCACCCAGCTCTCCCCACGTTGGGTGTCGTAGTGGAGAGAAGTTTCAGGCCTAGTAGGAAGGGCAGCACTTTTCCTGGTCACTTATTATTTGCTGATCAATCCCAACTGATCCCCTTTGCCAGTGGTACTGGGCTCTCCTGGGGACACTGGAAGAACTCCTGTTACACATCTTCTGTCTCTGGGTCAGGGGTAAGTGCTGGGTCAGGGGTAAGTGCTGGGCGGGGCCACCTTCTTCAGGTGATTGGAGAAAACATAAGATGCCCTGCCACTGTGCTGTTTCTCTCATCCTGATGTCACACACCAGTGTGCCTCACTCCAAGCACCTTACAGAGTTGTCTGTTGGTTGCCTTTGTATTATTTCTAGGATTTACAACAGTATCAAGTGGAGAAAAGTGAGGAGATATGAATCTATACCATCTTCTCCAGCCCGGAAGTCTAGGTGAACTTTTTGTAAATCATGCCTTTGTTCTAAACGTTACAACAGTTTCTGATTTCATTCAGAAAAAAAGCCAGTCTTTAAAATGATCTAAAAACCCAATAAAATTGGCCCTTGCCTCAGTGACCTCTCTGACCTTGTCTCCTATTGTTGCTCCAATCCCCCCTTTCTTCTGCTCCAGTCAAATGGCCACTTTTCTGTTCACCAAACTATCCCAGAAGTCATGCACCTTCACACTTACTAATCCTTTTGCCTGGAATGTTCTCCCTCCAAAGAGCACATCCTCCAGCTCCTTTATAACTCTGCTAAAAAAACAGCTTTTCAGAGGTGCCTTCCCTGAGTACCTGCTTGGCCACTACCACCCTTTCATTTCTTCCCATCACTCTTATCACTCTCCACAGCATGCCAACTGACTTACTAAGCACGTAGGCAGTTGTGTATTATGTCTAGAAGAGTGCCTGGCACTTATTAGGTGCTCAATAAAATTGCGTTGAATAAATGAATGAATAACAGGATACACATTCATATACATAGACCTAAACATCTTCCATGGTTTAGGAAGAGTTACACCCAACTGCTTTGTGGGAAAGAACACACCTGAAAAGAACATACAAAAAGCAAGAGCAGGTGGGGTAGTTCCCAGCCAAGGGAACACTCGGAGGCAGTTTATTCCCACCAACCTGTCCTCGCTAAATGTAAACTGATTAAGGAAGCTCCACCCTGTAGATTCCCCTAGTTTGTGTGGACTTTATATTAACAAAGCGACACTCCCCCTAGATGAATTTCTGGTACTACAAAGGAATTCGTACAGCTTCTCACTGCAAGACAAGCAGTCATTCTCCAGACAAACCTTGTACACGAGTTTCAGACAGAACGCTACAATGATAAATACTAACAAGGTGCTTTCAAGATGATAAGCACTGATTTAAACATGTTTATTAATTAATGTAATCCGCACAACACCTTTTAAGGAAGTGCTATTACTTTTTTATATGTGTGAAAATTGAAGTACAGGGAGATTAAGTCACTTGCCCAAAGTCACACAGCTCACAAATTCTAGAACTAGGATTCAAACTCAGGCACATGGTTTTCTGAGTCTATACTTTTAACTACTACCCTATACTGCAAAAAAGAAAAAAGTGACTTAAATGAGTTCCTCTCCTACACAACCAAAAAAGAACACAACTCATGAGCAAATAAAATGATAAATACTAAATAACAAATTACTAATTTCAATTCTTTTCCTCAAACTTCAATTTGAAGCTAACTTCTTACACAAAAGTTATACTTGTACTCAATTAAATGCATGTAATTAAATAGGAAGAATTGGAATAGAGTCTGAAAAGTAGCATATTCTTGCTCTGTCTGGTGTTGCCAGGTAGTTAGAGTGTCAGCTCGCTAACCAAAGGGTCATGGGTTCAATTCCCTGTCAAGGGTACTTACCTCAGTTGCAGTTTCAATCCCCAGTATCAGTAGGGTGTGTGTAGGAGGCAACCAATTGATGTATCTCTCTCACATCAATGTTTCTCTCTCTCTTTCTTTCCTTACCCTCCTTCCCTCCCTTCCACTCTCTAAAAAAAAGCAATGGAAAAAATATCCTCAGGTAAGGATTTAAAAAAAGTATCATATTTTCTCTCGGTATTTATGAAGTGTTATATCATGTATTAGAATACCATGTATTAGAATAAAATTTTATCCACTAACAATAGAGGAAGTTAACTCATGTTTGCCACACCAATGTCAGGTTCTATGCTGTCATCATTAGAAAGCGAATTTAGCAGAAGTAACATTTGCTGTTTCTGGATGACTATATTGCTGAACTACATCAAAGTGCTTGTGTGTTTGACCATTTTGACCTCCAGTTTCAAATGGCTCAACCTAATAGATTCAAGGCTCAATTTTTTACTTTTCTTGAAATCAGTCTTTTGTATTCATGGTTTTTATGTTTTCATAAAGTCAGAGATTAAAGGTCACCTCGAGTCTAGGTATGGAAACACCCTTTTAATATAATATGCTTCTTCCAGGTCAGAAAGCAGAAACCATGCTAATGCCCACAGCACAGACTATTCCCTACTGCTGAATTGATTTGTTTTCTTAAGAAGTTCTAAGCAATTACAGTCTTTCTTTCCACCCAGACCTTGCAAAACTAAAAATTTAAATCATTTAAAATAAATCTGCAAATGGCATTATTTCCTATTTCAATTTCTCCACTTATATTTGAATAAAACTCTGATTTATTCCAAAGTTCTAATTTCATATGCTTCCTCTTTCTTACCTCTATTTTGTTTTTATCTTGATAGCTGCGGAATTTATCTTTCTTTTTATTTTATTTTCCATTTTATTGTTGACAGTATTACAAATGTGCCTCAATCTCCCCCCTGCCCTTTTCCCGCCTCCTTCCAGCCCCTGCCCCACTTCAGGCCTTCACCACACTATTGTCTGCATCCATTGGTTATGAATATATGTCTATTAAGTTCTATGGTTAATTTCTTCCCACCTCCCTCCCCTCTCCCCTCTGAAATATGTCATTCTGTTCCATGCCTCTATGCCTCCGATGCATTACTATGCAGCTGTAAAAAAGAAGGATTTCTTACCCTTTGCAACAGTATAGATGGACCTGGAAAGTATTATGCTGAGTGAAATAGGCCAGTCAGAGAAAGACAAATATCATATGATCTCACTCATATGTAGAATCTAATGAACATAATAAAGTGACAAACAAAATAGGTCCAGAGGTGTTGAGGCATGGAACAGAGTGATGTATCTTACCTCTATTTTAAAATAGAGTTTATTACATGTGTTCTGCAAATATCCAAGTGTAGCTACTTTAGACTTTGAGGTATATATATATATAAATTTTATTAATTGGAGCAGGCTGCCCTAGCTAGAGTCCTCAGATACAACAGGGAAGAGCATATCATGCACTCAAAATGGATGGAAAAATAGGTACCAAGGAACCTCAGTGGAACATAACAGACAATCACCAGCAGAGGAACTAAATCAGTGCCCCTCTGACTGACACTCAGATCATCTTAGTTGAGGCCTTAATATCATTCTTTTAATATAAGCAGCCTCCCTGAAAGCTGACAAAGACACAGAAATCGCACATGGCTTTTGATTTCAAAAAGGTAGAACATTTATTCTCATTTTGCAGTGCCAACCTGGCAAGCAGGACCGGCAGGCTTGTCCATAACTTTGGTTTGGATGACAGTCTTCTCCCACTCAGCCTTCCACTCCTGAGGTTCACTGACATAGCTCCCAGGCCCCAGGTTCTCTCTGAGTTCAGATTCTACTTGGATCAGCACCCCAGAACCCTGGGAGTGTAGTGGATACGCTCATTTTGATAGCTACCAATCTACACTCACTCAGATGTACATCAGCAACCTGAGACATTGGCATTCCTTGGAGACCCCAACTTTCAAGTAAATTGGGTGCAAAAAGATTTAAAATATGAACCATAAGTACCTGAACACCTGTCATTGTTCAAATTCACACACACACACACACACACACACACACACACACACCTAGACTTATTTATTCAAATTTACTAAAACTTCTACTAAAAATAGCTAGCAGGGTGGAGCATTAACTCTGTGTGCTGTGCCAAGTGCCAGATGATTTATCTCATTTAATCCTCACAGATTCCACTAAAGTGGATGCATTATTCCCATTTTGCAGAAGAGAACACTGAAGCTCAGAGCTTGGTAGAATGACTTCCCCAGAGACACCTACAGAATCTGGGCCACAGTTTGAATCCAGGGAGTTGTATTTTAGAGTTCATGATCTTATACAGATTCTCTTAAGAAAAGAACAATTATGGAAGTCGTGATCAAATTCTATAAAGCACCAACAAAGAGATGGCAAAAAACTAAATGATTTAACCTCAGTGTTCCCCACCCAATATACTTTCACCAGATAATGGCCTGCCTTCCCTTTCACTGCATGGTCTGTTGCCTCGGTCAGATATAAATCTGCTGATGCCTGCATCTTCCCAGAGCACACTCAGCTTTAAAAAAGATGAGCTCAGAATAAGGACTGATCCCTTCCCATGCTTCAGTGACAATACCTACCAAACTCTTCCTCAGTCACACTCATGTGTTTCTCATCCCAGAAAAATGCATGTTGTGGCCCAGTCTCAGAGAAAAGATTGGAAATAATTTCCACTTCTCTACTATGGAGAGTTCCCCATGATCATTTTCCAACAATGAAGAATTCTGAGGTTTAATTTCCACTTTCCCAGTGTTCTTACAGATTTGGAATTATTTCCATGTTCCCAACACAAGAATATTTTTAAGAAAAAAAGGCTGTATCTGGCACAGAAAAAATCACTTCAAAGTCATTTAAGAAGAGAAAAATAGCACAAGAAAGTGAGATTGATAACAGTAAACTCCTAGTCTTGAAGATTAATTGAGGTCCTTCTCTTGTTGCATTGCCCCCACCCAGCCACATTCTAGAAAACACCCTATGATTTTAAGAGCTATTGCCCTGGCCCCAGATAGCTCAATTGGTTGGAACATCTTGGGAATATACCAAGATTGTGGATTCTACTAAGGCATATGTAAGAAGCAACCAATGAATGCATAAATAAGTGGAATAATAGGTAATGTTTCTCTCTCTCTCTCAGACAGAAGAAGCCAGCCCTGATCAGCAGAGCCACACGTCCATCCCACAACTAACTGCAGATGCCAGAGGAACCCAGCTGAAGCAGAAAAATGACCACCTGAGACCACACTAGATTGTCAACCCATACAGCAATGATCTAAAATAAATGATTGCTGTTTTAGGCGCTAAGATTTGAGGTGGTTTGCAACATAGTAAAAGCTGTGTTGGGTGTCCCCAAAACATGTATACACATTTTAAGAGCTGATGACTCATTTAATTTTCACTCCGTTTCAGATTTAACTGATTTGAAATGATGGATGAAGCCAAACTGAGCTTTGAACAAAGAAAAATTTATCCTAAAGTGTCACTAGATTTTTTTTATGGGGATATATAAAAGATAAATGTATGGTATAAAACTGCAACAGTTGTCGAATTGAGGGCATACAAATACCAAACAAAATGATTCTTGATATTTGTAATTCCATTGCTTGCAGTTATCAACAGTGCCTGGACCAGAATGGTCATCAGTTTGAAAACAGGCTTTGACAAAAAAAAAAAAGTTATTCATCTCTGTAGATTATTTTAAATTTTGAAAATAAACTGTATGTTAATAAATACTGACTTTACAATCATTCAAAGTACATATACCTGGATACCATGTATTTATCTTATAAATAACCACAGCAGATAATTAAGGGGAAAATGATAAAGGGAAAATTCCTCTCAACAGACAACTTAAAATTTAATAAAGGATGAGCAAACATTACTTGTTCTCTTGTAAAGTAGATTTGTTTAAGATATGTTCAACTACACCCCTGTATAGTAATATAACCTGAATAAATCACTTGAATTAATTGTTTTACTTTTTTTTCCTTTGAAATGTCAATTTGATATAGTAGAAGGAATGTTGGTTGATAACTAAGAGAAGATCTGGTAACTTGGGCTCTTTCACCAGCTAGCTATGCAACTGTGGCATGTCACATTCCCTATTCCTCAATTCTAAGGAAGAAAAATGAAGGAACTGGATGTGACTACCTTTAATGCCTGATCCAAATCTAAAAGGAAGGATTTTTATGTCATTTTTGCCTGAAACATTTAGCATTTTTTACCACTATATTTCTACAATGGAATTAAAAACACTGCATTTATCCCTCCAACTAACAGTCACTATTTTCAATGTGCCAAGCTCCATCCCAAGTCCTAAAGATATAGCAGTGGAGAGGACAGATGTGCCCTAGAGGTGGGCTAGAACATTCTTCTATGCTTAGGAGAACCAACTGGGTCCTTCTCTTCCCAAATCTGTGTTCAGTGACTAGGTGTTGGTAGCTTGAAACTGGACACAGCGGAAGTACTTACACATGGAAATCGGCAAATGCTACAAATCACTTTCCCCTCCGGGCGATCCAGTTGTTAAACATTTACTGGGACAACACTGGACTCCTCTCATTGAGTCAACATTCTAACAGGGAAGCTCGACATTACATAACTGTACAAAGAATTTGATTCCAACTGTGAAGAAGTGTGGTGGCTAAGCAGGGAAGGGAGACCACACATATTCCAAGCAGAGAGGAAGGACTGTGAAGACCTCAAGCAGAAAGGAATACACTACATCTGACAATGGAAGAAGGCTAGTGTGGCGGAAGCACAAAAAGTGAGGGGCCAAGAGCTTGAAAGGGAAATGGAGGAGGTATGAAGAGAGACTTCCAGGGTTCAGATGGTGCAACTCTGTGAAGGGCGGTGCCATTACTAAGGCAGCAGGACCAGGTCAGAGGTGAAGGGAGAAAGAGAAGGATGCCAATCTTAGAAATGTTAGGTTTCAGGGATCTCAGGGACACTGGATGATGATGTAAAACTGGGAGCCACTCTGTCCAGATGGTAAATGAAGCTATAATTGAAGATGAGACTCTGGCGAGTGGAGAGAGACTGTAAGCTATAGTTAGCAAAGTAAACTGAGTGGTTGGGGTGAAGGGGAAAAGTATCAGAGCAAAGAAGTCAAGAAAACAAAAAATGTTGCAGGGGAAATGGGGCAATTAACAATGTAAAATCTAATAAAAGATCAAGCACCAAGAGAGCTAAAAATGGCCATATGGCTTTTTGGTGCCTTTAGAAAGAATAGTTTGGAGCAGCGATGGTACAGGATTCTGGCTGATATGGATTGAGGAGTTGGTGGAAGGTGTGAAGGGGGCAGAGAGTATAACCAGGTTTTTTTAAAGATGTTTGCTCTAAAAACAAAGGAGAAAGAAAGGAAAGCAGCCAGTTTGGGTCTAGAGAGGGTATAAGGTTTTCTTTTAAGAAGGGAGAGGCTTGTCATGGTTACTATTATTGTATGGATCTTATTAAAGGGAAATATTGATAACACAAGAAATAGATGAGATAAATGTCCATGTAAAAGTATTGAAAGTCAGAGTTCAAGGTCAAAGAGGTAGGGATGGCCTGGGAAAGCAGGAAGAGAGAGCAGCTAAAGACAAAGGTGGGCCTCTGGGCTGGTGGCAGAAAGTAAGTGGGGATGCCTGTCCTCCAGTGTCCTCTCTTTCCTCTAGAAATAGGTCACATAAACTGCTAAGGTTGAGGCAACTGGAGATTTACAGAAGGAGAAGGTGCTAATGAATGAGTAACAGGAAAAGTCAATGGATTTGTATCCTGACAGGCCTGTAATCTTACAAGGGACACACAGCTTTGCTAAGTCTTGTTCATTTGACCAGCACTGACTGAGCAATTACTGTATACTAGCAGTGTATTAGAAATGCTAAACATGGGATAAAGATCTTGAATTCAAAGACACATCATCTAATGGGCAGTAAAATGAGTTAGACAAAATTGGCACAGGATTAAAAGTGCGAAGGTGAAGGAAACCTTGAGGTATGCTAGCCTGGCCAGGTTAAAAACAGCCTTCCAGGAAAATAAACTAAGCTACAGCTTCAGTTCCCCCAGTGGGAAGTAGGGGAAATCATCCAATTGATTAATTAATAAGATAGTATACACAAAGCACCTTGGCATGATGTTTACAACACAAAAGTTTATCAATACATTCAACTTTCCTTCCCTAGAAAGCTTCCTGGTACAACTCAGACTATTAGGCTAATATATAAAGTTGCCATAAATTTCCATTTTATGCACAAATTTCCACTTTCCCCCATGTTTCCCAGGACACAGTCTTCCCCAACGATGGCCAGCACCCATTAAAACTATCCTTGATAGCTAAAGTCCAATGCAGAAAAATATATGAAACAACTAACAATAATGTCTTGCATAGGGAATTATAGCCACTGCGTACATAAAGATTTCACACATTATATCCCTTCATTTACTTCCCTTTTATGTTTATGGGCTAGATGCAGCAGGATCCTAGATATGAGTCATTGATTATTTTTTCAATAAATAAATGTTCAATGTATCAGTTAGCAATCTGGATCCCAAAGGGACAACACCTCATCTTAAAACAGCTTCGACAATGATGTGAACTGATTAGCTCATTAATTGAAGTGGCCTGATCTGGCATCTCAAATGATGTCACCAAGGACTTGGTTTGCCCTGGTTTAGCTTCTGCAGGGTTAACCTAATCATTAGGCTCCCAAAGTGGTATCTGAATCCCAACATCTTCACTGATGGGAGAAAAATAAAATCAGGTCCATATAACATCCTTGCAACTCATGTTGCAGCAAATGAGAGAAAGGGTCTTTGGCTATAAGTCAAGGACACTTTCCCTCGTTTTATTTTTCATTGGCTCTGAATAGACCATTGTTGATCCAATCTCTAAGCAATGACATCCAAACGTCTTTCAGTGATAGAAATGTCCTTTAACTGTACCTGTCCTCAGATGGCTACTGAGCACTTGAAATGCAGCTAATGTGGCTGAGGAAATATTTTTTAATTAAAATTTAAATGTAAAAGTCAATATGTGTCTAGAGCAGTGGTCGGCAAACTGCGGCTTGGCAAACTGCAGCTTGCGAGCCACATGCAGCTCTTTGGCCCCTTCAGTGTGGCTCTTCCACAAAATACTGACTTCTGCGCATGGGCCACGAAGTTTCAATCGCACTGTACATGGGCGCCTGCACGTGGTATTTTGTGGAAGAGCCACACTCATGGGGCCAAAGAGCCGCATGTGGCTCGAGAGCCACGGTTTGCCGACCACAGGCTAGAGGCTACTGTTTGGTCAAACTACTCAGTACCCACTGCCTTGAACTGGGGATAAAGTTAATCTCATTCATTCCCCAAAAGAAGTCATTCTGCCTGGTGTTTCAGACCCACCATTTTTATTTCCCAGAGATTAACAGCCCAATTCAGCATGAAAGCTTTTGCCAGGGGGTCATTTTTATAAATCTTACCTAGCACAATGCCACATGAAAGTCACGCTGGAATAATAGCCATTTAAAGCTCAGAGTGACCTAGGGGCTCACATACTTCAGATGCATATTTCACCGAGACGAAATGGGCTTGGGGCATCAATTATTTGCTTATGGCTTTTATGACCAGGGCCTGGATACGCTGACCTTCAACCACTTTTCCACTGTGAAGTTCAGCCTTTATGCCACCGCATTCAATAAGCCCAATGTGACAGAACCAATTTCATTCCACACGAAGCTTCAGAATGATTAGCTTATTGAAGCTTCTAGGAAAGGATTTTACCAGAGAGACCCAATATTTTACCCTCAAAAGTCTAAATGAGACAAATAGGTCATGTAAATGAGATGAGGTAAGCTGGCCTGGTGGGGAATGTGACCGATTGGGTACCACATGCCCTGTCTAAAGCAGGCAGCCAAATGTGACCAGAAGGCTATGTCCACCAGTGTTGCCATGCCTTCTGATTTTCTGAGGAATCCACATTTGTATATGAACTCCCCAGATTTTTAAATGCTGGCCACTCGAGCTTATATTGTAAGTTTTTATGCAGGCTAAGCAAGATCTGTCTGCGAAAGGGTTTGGCCTCTAGTCTGCACCGTGTGGTATAGAGTTATAGAGTCTGTCCTGAAAATTAAAGCCTCAGAGTAGTTGCTGGTGCTGGTGCCCATGTGTACCCAGGATGCCAACTGACAGCTTCCAATTGCAACCAGGGCTGAGGGCTTTCTCATCCTACTGGTCTGGAGCCCCTCAACCACTGCGGGGCTGGCAGATGTGCTAAGGACCTAACAGCCCTGGAGAAAGCCGCCCTCCAACACTGACAGGTGGGACCTTGTGGGTAAATACCACAGTGCTCTCGCCCTCAGTTGGGATAATTCTGAGGTATGTTTCACGCTGGTCTCCCAGGGCTCCCAGCAGGCTGGAACTTCAGTTGCCCAGAGCATAAGCCATTGGATAATTCGCACTGTGCTGGCTGCATTCCCCTTGCCTGTCTTGCTTCCCCACTGCCCTGTCCACGCTTCCTGGAGTCACCTTCCAAATAAGCTCCTTGAGTTTGAATCCTCGCCCTGGGGTCAGCTGCTGGCAGAATCCATCCTACAAACACCATCAACCTGAAACCGCTTTAGTATTTTGTCCGTTTTGTTTTGTATTGTTTCCCTTCAGTAAGGCATGAAATATGTCAGGGCTACACTACATAAAAGATTCACATCATCTAAAGTCCCAGCTACTCTGGCATTCTGATGGCTCAATATTCACAACATAGTGCTGAGACAGCCGCCCTTGCCATGATGAAGCCATGCTACAGAAACAAATGTTTATCTAAAAATAGAATCCATTATGATACCAGCATGACAGTTAATTTCTTAGCATAGCAACTAGTTCTGGCCCATAAAACTTTCATTGAGGCATTCACTTCCAGCAGGTGCACTGCTCGCCATGCTGCACGGCGATTTCCGGGCCCTGGAGCCTCAGTGGGGGGTGCTGCACAGTGACAAAGAAATCTCACGCAAAAGCACTCTCCTCACAGGCCACGCTCCCTATAGAAGACAGGGTTGAAAACCGAAAATTCTAATGGGACAAACGTGAATTTTACTACTTTCATATGTATTGCGTAGAATGATTATAACCAGCTTCCTGTCGCGCCTGTATAGGATCTGGCTCGTTCTCATTTCCCTGTGGTGTATGTGTTAATAAAGGAAGGATTCCTACAAATTAATAAGAAATGAGATGATGTTGTCATTTAGCAAGATGATAATCTGCTTCTGTATTCATAATACAAATTTAAGATATCAAATAAAATTATATAAAATTGTCTCTAAAACCACATTTGCTTATTCAACAACAACGCAGCTCATTTAATTAAATATGGAATTCAAATAGCAACTTCGTCTAATTGAGGATCTAGAAAAACATAAACATAGAGGTTAGTAAATAGGCCTTGAATGCTGAGGACATGTTCAGTGAGGATATAACAAAGAGCTAATACGCAGAACATTCATGGAATAGAAATCAAATATATTTTCATTAACTGAATAACAAAAGTATCTATTTTGATTCGATCTTAGACATTGAGAATCTTCCTTAAAAAGCTAGCAATTTCCTGCCTTCCTACATCCAGTATAGGGACTATTATTTATCGTAGCCAGATAATTCAGCATCTTGCTGGACCTCTGGGTGCTCAAGCTGAGAATTACTCCTGATAGAAATGAGGCCACAAACAGGAAAGGCAGAGAGAGCACATCCTCTCAGGAAGTTTACTGAATTAATTTGTGATGTCAGCTTGCTTTCTATTAGTGTTCACCTTGGCTGCACATTAGAATCCAATGAGAGAAGCTTTCAAAAAAAAGTGCAAGGTCCTGACCACACCACAGAGCAATTAAATCTGATTCCCCCCGGGGCTGGGCCCAGGCACGAGCACTGTTTTAAGCTCTCCAGGTGATCTCAATGTGCAGCCCAAGCTGAGAATCACTTCACACTGCTTGCCTCTTCCTCACAAAAGTACTGTCGACTGAGGATTCTTTTCAGAAAACTAGCAGGGAAATAACTCGCAGGGAAATTTAACTTTACACATCAAACGGGTTCTTTAAAAAGCAAAAAGTGAAGAACCAGGACACTCAGCCAGACTGCCTGGGTTCTACTCCTGCCTCTGATATTAACCAACTGGCTGACCAGGATTCATTACTTCTATGTGCGCGTCAATGTGCTCACCTGTAAATGTGGATAACAGCCCTGTCCTCATAGGCTTATGGAAGTGATTATGTGAGTGAGTGAGTGAGTGAGTGAGTACATCTGTATTAGAACAGTGCCTGGCATGCAGAAAACACCATATGTGTACTTGCTATTATTGGTGATTATGTTAATAATAAAAACAATTTAAAGGTATGTGCAAATTGAATTAGAGCATGTTCAAAGTTTGTGTTTTTCCCTTTTTAATTTTAAACAATAATAAAATATGAAAAATGGACTAATCTTTTTGTTACTTTTTTATTGTGATAAAAGTGTAAATTACTCAACTGTCCATCCAATTTTTTTTGTTTATAAAAGCTTTCTTTGTTTTTTATTTTTGTTTTTAAATATTGTTATTTTTTCAATATAGTTGACATACAATATTATATTGGTTTCAGGTGTACAACCCAGTGATTAGACATTTATACAAAGTAATCAACCCAATAAATCTAGTACCCATCTGATACCATCCACAGTTATTACAATAATATTAACTATATTCCCTATGCTGTACTTTACATCCCGTGACTGTTTTTACAACTGGAAATTTGTACTAACCAGAAGAGAAAAAGAGACTTATCTTGCTGATTGAATATAGAAAGAGCTTGACAAAGACCCCATCAGTAGGGTCAAACAATCTTGGATTGGCAAGAAAATGAACTGAAGAAAAAAACAAACATGCTCACTCTATCTACATCTGTAATTCAAACAAAGGAGCATGACACTGTGTCAATACCAAGTATCTGGGAATTTTATTCACAACAAAGCAACTGGGTTTTCCACATAATAGGAAATCAAATTATGAACATGGCAAAATGTATTTCCTGGACACACTCCTCCAATCCACTGTCTCAAACTAAATTTTGTATCAAAGGTACAAATATCCCATTATGACAGCTCCATAGCATGGAAAGCATTTAATATAATTTCTCCCATAAAACTGGAAATAGCTAAATGTAAGCACCTTAAAAAACTGAGGCATAATTTTGTAATTACACAGGGGTGAGTAGGTTTACAGTTGTTCCTATGAAAAAAAGACATGTTCTTATGGAAAAAGGCTATTACAACAGCTTTAACTCTGTGTTGTGCATGCTCATAACTATAAACCTACTTTTGCCCAATCTATATTAGCAGTAATCAATTTTGAATTAAAGCCAGGGTATTATACATTTCTCAGCTCTGCTTACAATGTATTCATATGAGCTTTGCTGTTGTTCACATGGCGAAGTGCTGTGATGGTGACATGAAAATCGTATCAATGCACTTATACCCTATAAATTATTCCAAAGAAACTGCAATGATGCCATTTCATAATACATTCCAAAAGGTTATACTTCAGTAAAAAATTCTACTAAAAAACCATGAATCCCAACCTCCAAGAAGAACTTGTGAAAGATTTCAGTTTAATAACATTCGTTGTTATGCTGCATCTATGTAACCTAAGCAATCGTAACATTTGGTTTTCCTACAAGAGCTGGAGTTTTCAGGCAAAAACTTTGGGGCCTATGCCAGTGAAAAGAAGGTCGGGTTAAGAATAAATGGAGCTTAAACGGTAAGTGGATTTGATGGGGAAAGATTTGTTGCTCAGCAATTTGACAGACTACAGACCATCTCAATTACACAACAAAACACTAAAAGTTTAATCTCTAAGGATCTGGTACGTGTGAAGGAGAAGGATGACAATATGGCTGTGATAACCCTGAAGTGTTATCTTAGGAAAAAAGATACAGACAACCAAGGTAGAGTCCAATCCTTCCTGTGAATAATGTCATTTTCTCCTCCAAGACCTTTAAATCATCTTACAGGTTATTCTAAAAGATTCTTCAAATTCCCAAGAGTCCAAAAATCTTTCACCTATGATGGAGTATTTAATAGAGAGTTATCCTAAGAAGAAAAGTCTTCTAAATAATAAATCCCTTCTTTTTGCCTTCCATGGCTCTGTTCCCAAAACATTAGGAAAAACATAAAGATCATATCTGCCCAAACAGACCTAAGCTTCAATGCTTTAAATCAAAGTGCAGGCTACATAGAAAACAAGTCACTATTACCTTAAGAAGAAAAAAATAGGTTTAAAAGTATACGCAAACAGATGGTCAGTTAGCTTTCAAAACAGCACATCTGAGGTCCCTAACAATTAGCTAGGGACTAATTGTTTAGTCAGAGACAAATTGTTTATTACATACCAATAATAAAAGCCACCTCAATGGACCGTGAGGGCATTATGCTAGGTGAAATGTGCCAGACGGAGAAAAAAAAAATCTACTCATGGAAACAGAAAATAGAAAAGTAGAAAAGTGGTTGCCAGAAACAGAAAGGAGTGCAGGGGATTGCAGTTTTGGTAAAAGGATACAAACTTTGTTATAAGATGAATAAGGTCTGAGAATCTAAGGGTATAACATAGTGTCTGTAACTGATAACACAGCATTATATGTTCTCACACAAAAACAATAATACATATGTGAGGTGATGGATGTGTTTACGAGACAGGGTGAGGGGAATCCTTTCACAATGTATAGCCATATCAAATCTGTACACTTTAAATATCTTATAGTTTCATTTGTCAATTAAATCTCAATACACATGAAATTTTAAAAATTAAATTAAATTATCAATTTTTAAAGCCACCACAAAGGGCTGAGAGTTTACAAATTGCCAGGCTAGACACTTTATGTATCACATTTAGCAACAAGTCTAAAGAGTAATTCCTCACTTTACTGATGAGGAAACCGAAGCTTACACTGTTGAAGAGATTCTCCAGGTTCCAGTACCTCTTTACTAATAAATCCTTCTTATACCCTCATATGGGGACATCTGTATTAGCTTGTCAAGCATTAAGTACCTACGCATGGACTCTAGTAAAATTTGTTTATTTTAAAGGTTGCTTCCGGATCCATCAGGAGTGGGGAGTCAAGACCGGAAGGGAAGGAAACCCATAAAAGGTATGTTTTCAAGCCAGTTACCACTTTTCCCACTAGAGAGAGCTAGGAAAAGACATAACCCATGTACTTTTGAATTTTCCCACCCAAGAGGTGAGGGAGCTGTGGTATTTACTCATCAAACCCCTTGAGTCAGGTTGGGTGTTAATGTCCAGGAACTTCCCAGTGGAGACGTGGATGGTAAAATGAGCTCCAAGTGGCCTGAAAAGGCACAGGAATGAATGCTGGCCACTAGGTTCCTACTTATGGCCTCTTGAGTACCAGAGACTTCAGTGTGGATTGCATGCTGTGTCTGCTCTAGCTGTTAATTTCTTCAAAGACTCAAGGAAGGGAAAGGAAAAGACTTAGGTCTTAGATGCTACTGGTTAGTTGGCAATGATTGGTGTATGTTGCAAGCCAAGCAACAATCCCAGTTCTCCAAAAGCAGTCCTCACATGCATTTTGCTTTTTTCTAAGGTAATTTTAGTTATCGTTTTACGCTTTCAGGGAAGCTACCAAATAAAAATGAATAGAGTTCATCTTAATTTATAACCCCACCATTACACTCAAGCGACTGTTCAGTGCCCTACCCCATTCACCACACACAACGAATGTCAACATTGATGTTTTGGGGATCTACTAAAAAAGAGTGTCCAGAAGAGGAAGCACCATTGTTAAACAATGATTAATGGAAGGGGTGGTGCCAGGTGGTTCTCTAGGGAAGCCAGAAGAGTTGTCTCATAGGATATTCCTAGATTTTCCCATAGAAGTATATAATGCATTATTCAGAATATTATTGAACTCTGGACTCCTATGCTGAAATATGTCAGGATGGCTTATGTAAATATTTCATTTTTAAACTCTGCTTTTGAACTCTATAAAAAAAAATGCAGGCATAATAGAAGGCAGTCAATAGTCGCTATTAATAGAAACTTAGTCATTGCTCTGTACAAGGATCCCAAATGGTGTCTCATGTCAAAGCACAGGCCAGAACAAGATGGCAGACGCAGCAGATGGTAGAGCCCATGGCACCTGTCCTGATTTCCCAGAAATGACGGAATATGCAGGTGTAAATTGAAGTCTACAAGCTATAATCATGGGTAAACTTAAGGGTTGCACTTGTTGAATCAAAAAGTATGAAAGGCAGAAGATAAATGGAATCAAAATGAAATAGGAAATGACATCAGTGCTCAAAGGCATTAAGACATAGGAGCGAACCTATGGGCCAGCAGACCAAGCGGTGCAGGTATCAGCATTAAGAGCGAGATGGGAGCATAACTGAGGTCAACCTGCCATCTCAGCTCCTATGTCCCATACCCACCACACCCTGAGCTAGAAGAAAGACACAGGAGAGGGTGCTATCATAGCTGGATCTAACCAGAAAGAAGGGAGCCACCAACCACAGGGCTACCCATTTAAAGAAATCAAATTTAGAGCCTCACCTCAGAACAGTCCCCCAAATACACTATGTGATTGCCATTGTCTGAATGTTTGCCCACCACCCCCATTCATATGCTGAAAACCTAATGCCCAAGGATGGCATTAAGAGGTGGGGCTTTGAGGAGGTGATTGGGTCCCAAGGGGAGAGTCCTTACCAATGGAAATCGTGCCTTTACAAATGCATCTCCTGAGAGATTCCTAACCCCTCCCACCAGGTGAGGATGCAAGGAGAGGTCTGCATCAGAAGATGGCCCTCACTGGACCCTACTGGCACTCTGCTCTTAGACTTGCACCCTCCAGAACTGTGAGAAATAAGCATCTGTTGTTTATAAGCTACCCAGTCTGTAGTATTTTGTTATAACAGCCCAAATGGACTAAGTTAATTATACATGGATTAAAAGCCCAAATTAATAATGATATAATGGGGATGATGCATAAGAAAGACCTAAATAAAGCCAAAAGAGAAAAAGGTTAAAATGTGAATATATCAAAGTTGAAAATGTCAAGAAATCTTTTGTCATGCCTAAATGAAAAGTTAAGAAATTCAAAGACAAGCCACAGACAGGAAGAAAGTATTTGCAACATTTATAACAGCTGAAGGAATAGCTTCTAGAATACATAGAGAACTCCCAGCACAGGCAAGGGATATAGTAAGTAATTCATATAAGAAAAAAGAGAAATGGCCCACAAATGTATGAAAACATACACAGCTTACTAGCAAATCAGGCAATAGTAAATTAAAACAGAGGTACAACGGGTGTAGCAGATTGGCAAAAATTAAAATGATTCTTCATAGCATTGATGGGATTTAAGGAAACAGTTCCTCTCACATAAGACTGGCAGGATTATAAAATGACACAACTATGAAATAAAATTTAGGATATGTAGAGCCTTCAATCAGCAATTGTACTTCTGAGAATTTACCTCCGGGAAACCCTGGCCCACATATCCAGAGAGGGGTACCCAGGGCTGGGTGTTCTTATAGGATTGTTATCTACAGCCCCAAATTAGAAACAAACACCAACACTCCAACAATGAGAAATGTTTTCTGTTAAACAGACGTTGGTAACCCATCCCATGGTATATGATAGAGCAATTTAAAAGAATGGGGTAGATACACATGTACTTACATGAACAGTTCTCTAAGACATCTGTAAAGTGAAAAGCAAGTTTGTGGACACAAGCAGAACAAAATGAAATATTTCCATAGTTAATGCATGTGCAGCTTCATGTAAAAGACCCCTGGAAAGAGAGCATGAAGCTGTTACCAGTATTGACTGTGGAGAGAGGACTGGGATTGGGGTCAATGGTGGGCAGGGTGAAGGACATATAGACTGCTCTACTCTCTTGCACAAAGAACATGTTTGGATATTACCTGCAAAACTGAAAACCAATAAAATCTGTAACAAGAAAAAGAGAGAGGAAGTAGTTGGAGTCGTTCATTTAAAGTGTGTATTGTTCCTCCCATTTCTCTTTAATTTAATGATGTGTTCTGCCCCTCTCGGAACTCCTGCTTCAGGGATACAAGGAAGAGTTTACTCAACTATATTGAACTTCCTGGATCTGAACTACGTAGTGACTAGTTTTATTTTTACACCAACCTTGGCACCGAAGCAGGGCATCGAGTTGCAAGGCAAAGGTCTACTTTGTTTCGTATTCTAGCAGGATAGGTTTTTATTAGCTCTTTAACATTGACCCCTTTCTTTCCTTCTCCAGCTTGTCTTCCAATATTGTGACGCAGATTCTCCTTGTGGGTCACATGGTTGTGATGGCTGACCCTTCTTGTGTTGGTTTCTGGTCCCAATATGGATGGCATAGCTCCAAAGAAAAGGCACAGCCTAATAAGTGCTCGGGCTGGGCGGGAGCCCCTTCTCACCCAGGGTTACAAATAAACTGATCCCCTTCACATAATACACATGGACCCAAGAAAAAAACACCAGGCTTAAAACATCACATTCAGAAACTTGTTCTTGCTCACTACAGCCAATAAGATTTACAGAGCTAACAATAAAAAAGGAAAGAATAATGATAATTAAGTGTATAGTGGGAACAAAGTATAAGCAGGTATCCCGTAAGATGGTGTGCGTATTTATCTGCTTCTACCCATCCCAAACATGCTCTCAATGTTTCACCAAAGCTACCTAAAAATCACTGGCTAGCTCTGGCTTTGAATCCCTAAATCTATCATCTGAGCTAACTGTCTTCTTTGCCACCGATCATTTGTATGGTGACAAACCAAAGGAGGGGGTTAGGGAAAGGAGCATGCCATTGTCCCTGAGGATGAAATCAGTGGCTTAGAATGAATGGGTGGCTCTACTCAATGGTATAAGGCAGCCATGATGGGAGAGAGGACGTGGGTAAGATACTGTGTAAAATGTTCGGATTTTCCTCCAGTGCTATAACAAGAAAGATCTTGTAACAATATGCTTTACCAAGAGCTTCTTAAAGCCACTCAGCTCGCCTCCCAGCAGACTAGGCATCCAGTGTTTACTAATCAAAGCATTTCAGTACAGGCTTCATGGACAAAGGGGAAAGGCTTTGGGAAGAAGCCAGAAGGGAGGTATAATATGCTAAGCACCAGTACAAGCTTCCAAATGAATGGAGAACACAGTGTGTAAAATGAAGAGATAGCCTGGCCGGCATGGCTCAGTGGTTGAGCATCAACCTATGAATCAAGAGGTCACAGTTCCATTCCCAGTCAGGGCACATGCCTGGGTTGTTGGCTCAATCCCCAGTGTGGGGTGTGTAGGAGGCTGATCATTGATATTCTCTCTCTTTCTCTCTCTCTCTCTCTCTGTCTGTCTCTCTCTCTCTCCTTTCCTCTCTGAAATCAATAAAAATATATTTAAAAATAATAAAATAAAATAAAATCAAGGGATAAACTTCAAACCTCTTTTTTTCTCTGATATATCATCCCTACAATACACGTGAGAGATTCACATCACTAGCAGTAATTGTCAGCAAAAAGTATTTTAAAGAAAGTGGGCCTCTAAATAACATGGTGATTATACCATTCAACTTCTAATGATCTTATGCAAAATACATGGACTAAAAGCTTGGCGTGCCATCATCTGTGAGCACCACTTCTTTCTTCTAACATCCATTTACTCTGCGCCACTCAGAGGAGTTCATCTCTAGAAGGGGATGTAGCACGCCTCTGGTTTCAGGGCTGGGCTTAAAGCAGAAGAACATGGTAACCTTGGAAGCATGGAAAGTTTAATTTTTGTTCTTAAATCCTCTCATTTTGGGGTTAGTGATATATAATCACCAACAAAAAAAATAAACCTCCAACCTCTAATATAGATGACTGAAGGATGAGTTGGGTACTTAAAAAGTAAAAAATAAAATTTGCCATCTCTTGGCTAGAACTGTAAGATTAATATCCATGAAAAGAAAGGCAATAAATAGATAAAGGAAATTGCTACCTCATTATTTGTTTTCATTGTTCATAAACAGTACGGCAACCAAGAAAAAAGAAAGGTTAGTAGATAACCTTTTCATATTTCCCTACATATGAAAATACGTATGAGTCAAAATACAGGAACAATAGAAATGCATCAAAGAGACTTAGGCCCTAAAACCTTTCTCTTTCTTAAGCAAAGAAATATTTATGATTGGTCTTAGAGGGCAGCTTAGCTGACTTGCCATGAATTATTTAAAAATCCCAAATACCTTCCATTGCTTTTATAGAAGCTTGATTTACCAGTTGAAAAATCAAACTGACAGTTTAGCCTCTCATACAAATACCCAAACTTTTAAAATGCTCTAGGCATTATAAACGTATCTTTCCTGAATACAGTTTCAACACTCCTAAAAATAACCTTTAGGGGGAAAAAGAAAAACACAACTCTTTCAAGCCATTGTTTTATACATAACAGCAGGAAACCAAACAGCACGTCAAAGCCAACGTGATTAACACACTCAGTAATAAGCGTGAACATTAAATAGGAAATCTTACTCGAATACATTTTTTGACATTAGCTTGGGGTCTATGACTTAGCCCCCCAACATCTGTGGCCACAGATGATTCCAGGGAACCCATACTCAAAAGGAAACTGCAGGGCCACCAGGCTAAAATCTGCCTTAGGGTGATAGTTAAAAAGGCCATTTCAGGACTGGCCTTGGAGACCAGCACCCTAAGAGTTTCACCCAGACTCAGCCCTGACCCCAAACACACCACAGCACAGGGCCAGTTCCATACTGCTGCTCACAGGTGAAATCCAGGTTGTCCAGAAAGCAGAAGGTGAGACAGACAAACTATGGGTATAAGGACCTAATGTAAGGATGTGAAAAGGCTCATAGCAGCTCATAATTTGGTGCCCGGTACGCTATTGGAGTCAATATGTATTTAGCACTCTCCATAAAGCTGATCCCATCTCCAAATATCAGAATTTAGAGAGCCAAAATATCCTACGATCTATGGTCTCAAAGGTTCAAGTACAGAACCGTAGCATCGTCTCTTGAAATAATAACCACTTTCTATGAATATTCTGGTCTAACTGCCCATTAAATGCCAAGTAAATATTATAATCTCCAGACACTCCACTTTTAATAATTCAATATGAAATCGTCTCAATTGGTTTCATAATAAATGAGATTTTAAATTTATGATATGGTGAACAGAAAGCTAATGTGGGAAGAAATTCCTGAAAAATTAAACAGGTAGGCTAAAGGAATCTTATTCTTGGTTTTCTGAACAAATGATCAAGGCCACATTCCGCTGAGACTAGGAGAACCCTTAATAAGCAGCAAAGAAGAGAGGGAAGAGAAAGAAAAAGCTGAAGTTATAGACACTAAGATCAAAAGTGTTTTCTCATCATTTTTCTTCATTCTTTATGGGTAGAGTTGGAGAAGGGACTTAAATCAGTAATATTGGCTAATTTTCTTCTACAACAAATGTAATTCACATTCCCATGTTCTTTTCCTGAAAACTACCAATTGTTCTAGGATTTAGAACATCTAATGTGTCAGACTAGAGTCCTTGGAAAATCCTAAAACATTCCGATACTAGATATACTTTTGAAGTAGAATCTTTAAATAAGTTACAAGGGTCATCTATGAAATAGGTATACTTTTTTTTTTTTTAAAATATATTTCATTGATTTTTTACAGAGAGGAAGGGAGAGAGATAGAGAGTTAGAAACATCGATGAGAGAGAAACATCGATCAGCTGCCTCCTGCACATCTCCTACGGGGGATGTGCCCGCAACCCAGGTACATGCCCTTGACCGGAATCGAACCTGGGACCTTTCAGTCCGCAGGCCGACGCTCTATCCACTGAGCCAAACCGGTTTCGGCGAAATAGGTATACTTATGCAGATAAAAGAAATACCTTGCGAATCAGCAACCAACTGGATAATGTAAGAAAGACAAATATTACTTCTTACCTTGTTTTGATCTGTCCAGTAAAAGAAAAATCCCTGAGGGTCAGACCTCAAAATAATTGGAGTGACAGCAGTGGAGTCCTAGAAATGTAAGAAAATACATGTATATCAATATATATGCCTGTAGAAAATCCTACCCAGAAGTTACTTACAAGGTAATAATTATTAAGAGTTTCTTCAAGGTCATCAATTATTAATAAAAATTTCAAAAAAAATAGACATGACATCTTTAATGTCATAGAATGATTAGTTACATAACTGAGGTACTAGTACTTTAGTAATGATTGGAATATTTGGATATTACGTGTAAAGGAAAAGTCCAGTAATGCATATGTTTATTTATTAAGACAGATTTTTTTTTAAGGCATTGGTATGTTTTCTATTAAAAAGCTGCACAGACTGACAGATCTTAAGGGAGGGGGGTGGGGGACAGGTAGAGAATGTCCAAAGAACTTATATGTATATATGCATAATTCATGGATACAGACAACAGTGTGGTAAAGGCTTGGGGTAGGGCTGGAACCAAGAGGAGCTGGGCAAAGAGAGGGAAATGGGGGACATCTGTAATACCCTCAACAATAAAAATAAATAATTTTTTAAAAAGCTATATTTAGTTTTCCAAATAATTTTAACACTACATATCATTATCTATATATATAAAAGCCTAAGCGATCAGCCAACCTTTCGACTGTTCGACCGGTATCTATGACGTGCACTGACCACCAGGGGGCAGATGCTTAATGCACAGGCATGGACACATGAAACAGACTAATGAATCTCAGAGGGATAAGGGGAGAGGGAGGGCAGGAAGAGATTAACCAAAGATCTTATATGCCTACTAGAGGCCCAGTGCACGAATTTGTGCAGCGGTGGGGTCCTTTGGCCTGGCCTGTGGGGATCAGGCCGAAACTGGCAGTCTGACATCTGCCAAGGGGTCCCAGATTGCGAGAGGGCACAGGCAAGATCAAGGGAAACCCACTGGTGCATGAATCCATGCACTGGGCCTCTAGTATATTTTATATGAATACAATTAATTAAAATCAATGCTTAAGATCATATTTTAAAATACATTTGTATTGTAAAACTATTTTTAATTGTGCTCAAGAGAGTAAACATAGCATTTGGGCATTGCCGTTTCCAAGATAACAGTTAATAAGGCCATCTTCTACATATTCATAAGGTTATACACAAAATTGTTACAAATCTAAATTTGCCATGATAAAAGAAAACATCACAGACAAATGTAAAGCATGCATATTGTAAAGCAAAATCTGCATGCTCTGTAATTATAATATTAAACATTTCTAAAATCTGTGTTCTTTCCTTTTAGCAATTTTCAGAAAGGCATACCATCTGCACAAGAAAACACATGTCATTGGATATGGATTTTTATACTGAAATACAGGAACTGCATTTTTTTAAAAGAGACATAAATTACCAGTTTATTTCAAATTTGTGCATATGCATTATAACTGTGATATGTTATATTCTTTATCTGATCAAAAGGACTTGTAATGAAAATTGGAACATGCAGAGATAATTTGGGAATTTGGGATTCTTTTCCAGGTGGGATAAAATACATTGATGGTTTTGGTCCAAATGGTAAAATTTTATTGGAAGAGCCAGGTTATAGAGGCTCTGGGGTTCAAATTTCTGCCGGTCCCATTTTGGTGCCCCATTCTACACAACCACAACTGAAAAGAAAATGAGATAATAATAATAATACCCACCTCAGAATGGTTTTGTGAGAATTAAATAGGATAATTTGGGTAAAGCACCTGGAACAATGTTTGGTAGATAAAAATGTGTACTATGGTTATGGGGAACTATGTTTACAAACTGATTTATTAAAAATATATTAAATGAAAGTTTATCATGGCATTCCTTTTTTACTTTGACAGACATATATGACATAAAACTTACCATTTTAAAATGTCAAGTTTAGTAGCATTAACCGCATTCATCACTACCACCCCCATCTCCAGAAATCTCATCTTCCCAAACTGAAACTCCATACTTCTCAAACACTAACTCTCCATTCCCTCCTCCCCACCCCACACCCCACCCTGCCCCTGGCAATCACCATTCTATGTCCTACCTCTAAGAATTTGACTACTTTCCGTGCCTCAAATAAGTAGAATCATACAATATTTGTCCTTTTGTGTCTGGCTGATTTCCCTTAGTATAATGTGTTCAAGGTTCATCCATGTTGTAGCACGAGTCAGAAGTCCCCTCTATTTTAAGGCTGAATAATATTCTATTGTATGCATATATCACATTTTGTTTACCCATTCATTCATCAATGGATATTTTTGTCTCCACCTTTGGGCTATTGCAATAATGCTGCTGTGAACATGGGTCTACAAATATCAGTTTGTGTCCCTGCTTTCAACTGTTTTCAGTATATATCTAGAGCAGGAGCATATGATAGTTCTATATTTAATTTTTTAAGGAAATGCCATTCTGTTTTATCCTAATATTCTTAAAATTCACTTTTTACATGCAGTTTGAAATATATCTTTTACAAGGATTGTGCTGTTGCATAGAACTTCATCTGGAATTTTAAAATTTCAAAATTACTTTTAAATAACCAAAAAGACATTTTGGAAACAAATTTGATATTATAATGAAAGAATAATTTTTAAACTATTTTCAGTTTCTCCTATGAGATTACCCATTAAGAGTTCAGAGCAATATTTCCAATAAATCATAGCAATATTATCACTTCTGTTTCATCATCTGCACTTGTAGATTCAGGCAAAATATGTTTCCAACAGGCTGCACACAGCACACATCCCCACTTCCAGCTGAATCTGGGATTCACCTGGAAGTGTAACTTATTCTCGGGTCACTTCCTTTTTTTATCAGTGTCTGACAAGATTCTAATCAAAATCTTGGTGACAATTCACTGCAGGAATCAGACAATCACATATTAAAATTAGGAGAGTAAAACTACTCAAAATTTCTGGAACATCATAGGCTGCCTCGCTGTTTCAGATACTGTTATTTTTAAGTTATTCCTTGTCCTCCTTCAAAATTAAAGCTCCTTTGTTCAATATTTTCTTGACCCCACTCTTCCGGCCACAGATCCTCTGTTAAATGATCATTTATCTCGGCTCCCTGCCTGCTTCCTCCATAATCACCTCTAACATTCCAAGATCAGCTGGAACTTGGCATTCTTACCATGCAAGGCCGGATTTGACACAGAAATACACGAATATCCATTTTCAATGCCACCTGCTTTTTCCCCCACCTCCCACATAGCTGCAAGTTTCTATATTCTCCCCAGACCAAAGTAGCCACTCAATCCAGATCTCAATTATTCTTAATTGTCACAACATGTGCTCTAGTTTGGAGTTTGAAATACTTCATTTCCCAGGTAACTGCAGATGGATTAGGACTCTTGCAACATTTTACTACAGAAAATGGAGACAACTTTCAGACGATCCATTGTTCACTTTCTCTCTCTCTGTCAATACCTATGAGACGTATGTTCCATTACATGGTGGTTTTCAAACTTGTGAAAGCATCAGATTTTACCAGTAGGGTTTGTTAGAACACAGATTGCCGGGCCCTTCTCTCAGGGTTTCTCATTTAACAGGTCTGGGAAGGAGCCTGAGAATCTGCATCTCAAATAAGCTCTCAGTGCTGAGACTGCTATGCTGGTCCAGGGACTACTCTTTGAGATCCATTGGCCAAGGCCTACAATGGGTGAGGCTTTGGATCAGGAACACTGTGAGGTGGCGGCCTGTGGAGCACAGTGAGCTTAAAATGTAAGCAAATACATGCTCTAACAAAGAAGGCAACTTTCATTTGCTTATTTAAAGTAATAAGATATTTTCCCAATAAACATCCACCTTGAAAAAGAGAACACTAATATGTATATACCTGTTTTAAGTTAGTAATAGTGGATGATGTATGTCCATTTACTCCTCTCTATTTGAAAGAAACCATTTTACTCTCATTCCTACCTCATCAATAGTGAAGACTAATATAATGATACAAAAGGTTTTGCAGTGTGCTGTTTTGTAACTTACATGAATTCCCCAAAAGGTCTTTAGGGCAAAGAAAAAGGACAGTCAAGGAACAAAGTAAAGGACTGCTACAAACCCCAACATCCACAAGAAAGAGAAACGTTTCAGCAAAGGAAAGAGTCATTGAAATCAACATTAACATTACAAAGACCTATCATTACCATGGTTTCCTCATCAATGTGCTGTCATGAATCAATTGTATATTCGAATGTAAAGTTATATGAAATTATATATCAAAAAAGATGAACTGTAAAACTAAGTAAAATAAATCCCTTTAATACAGGATATAAAAAGCAGGCAGAGGATTTGAAGATGGCAACGTAGGTAAATGCCTGTACTCACCACATCCCACAACCACATCAAAATTGCAAATAAAATACAGAATCATCATCTAGAACCGCTGGAAAGCTGGCTGAATGGAAGCCCTACAACTAGAAAAGTAAAGAACAAAGCATATGGGGAGCGGCTACAGTGTTTTGGACAGGTTCAAGCCTTGGACTGAGGAGAGGGCACAGTCCTGTCATTGTCACGTGCAAGTCCCAGCTTGGAGGGCAGAGCCCTCCCAGCACAATTATAGCCAACAGCTGTAGTTGTAAGCTTGAACCTATGGTCCGAACATGTGGCCCCACGTGCCTGAGTGGTGTGGGCTTGGTAGAGTTCAGGTGCATGTAGTTGAGTAGGATTGAAACCCGAGAGAATGTTGTAAACATCTTGATCACGCCCTTACTTTGCCTCCTGGCATCTGCTATAAAATAAAGACACAGCTTGTGGGCGCTGGCGCTGTCCATCAGAGGAGCAGCGTCCCACCGAGACCGAGCTTTCATTCTCTTGTCTGTCTTTTCTAAGCCTTTCATCGCCCCCACTCAGGGTCACTGAACCAGGCTGAGCTGGCATTTAGTATGCCATGGCCGTGCTGGCTCCCCACAAAAGCACACTGAGACTGGTAGGAGGTGTGGAAGCACAGAACAAGCTGCTCTGGCACCCGCGTGTGCCTCTTTTTTAATTGGGAGGGAGATTCTCTGTGGAGGCTGCCAGGAGGAGCAAGGGGTCCCAGCCTCACACCAGACCCCTGGCTAGGGTCCCAAAGCTGGGAAAAGAAGTCCCTAGGGCAGTAAGAACTACAGGCTATAAAAACTAGTGCGGATTAGGGCAATATGACACACAGGCTGCTGGAGACCCAGCTGTTCCTCTTAAAAGGCCAGCACCACAAACTGAACTTACAAGGTCCTGATTCCTCTGAGCTCCCGTGCCAGGGTGAGGCTCTGGGGAACACAGACACATACGAGTAGGAACTGGATTGTCTGGCATCTGGGCATAAACTCGGAGGTGGCTTTCTCCCAGAGAGAGGTACTTGCAGGGATCATTGTTTCTATTCTGGGACCTCCTGAGTTTCAGGGCGAACTGGCCGTCATTTCTGTTTGCTCCACCCTGGTGATTCCCTAAGACCCTGCCTCATCCAATTTACAACCCCACCAAAGCTGTGTGCAGCAGCTTTTGCATATGAATGACCTTTCCTTGCTCAGGGTAAAATCTTTCAAACAAGCTGCAGCTGGGTCAAAGATCTCCAAACCTATCAATAAAAGATCCAAGACGCAGCACCAGCACCAGCCTGCCTTGCTTCATATCTGGGCCTCATCAGGGTACTTCCAAACCTCATGCAAAGAGAAGGAATTTTCAGATCTCTCTGTAGCTCCTGTTGGGTGGCCCCAGGCAGTGGCTGACTTTGCACCTCCCTGGAGACCCAAGAGCCAGTGTACCCAATGGTCAGTGTCAGACCATACCAGGTTACAAATCTACACATCCATAAGTGACACACTGAAGGGGCAGACTCAGTGAGCACCAAAGCCCCACTGAAGCAAGTCCTGCTCCATAGGGTGTCTGATGCACAGCAGCTCTCCCACTGTAGTCCCAGCTGTTCTCCACAGCCAATTAGCCTGGAGGTCAATTCCTCCCAGTGACACCAACAGCAATCAAATGTCAACTATAACAAAACTGTGTTCACAGCCCACAAAGGGGTGCACCTAGAGCTCCCAGCTCAGGTGACTGAGGAGGCTGAGCCACTGGGTCCTATAGAACACCTACTACACAAGACCAACTCAAGGAGACATAGCAGCTCTACCAAATACATAGAAACAAACACAGGGAAGCAGCCAAAATGCAGAGACAAAGAAACATGTCACAAATGAAAAAAATGGAAGAAAGCCAACTACTGGATATAGAGTTCAGAACGATGGTTATAAGGTTACCCAAGAATCTTCTAGAAACCTTCAAAAAGATGGAAACATCAGTGATGAGAGAGAATCATTGATTGGCTGTCTCCTGCACACCCCCTATTAAAAATCAAGCCCACAACCTGGGCCTGGGCCTGGGCCCCGACTGGTAATCGAACTGTGACCTCCTGGTTCATAGGTCCACACTCAACCACTGAGCCATGCTAGCGAGGCTGATTGGTTATTTTGAAAAAGCTCCTGGTCATAACCCTGGAGGAACAAAGAGCTCTCTCTCTCTCTTTCTGTGACCCACACTCGCCCTCGTGGCGAATTGCTGGGGCCACAAAGAACTAAGCTTTAATATGAAACAGAAACTCTGGACACTGGCCTTTGTTTTGGCCTTGATGAAGGCCAGATTGGACTTTTTCCATGGCAGGACAGACAGAGACGGAACATTGGGAACCCAGGAGGGGAACTCCTTTGATTTTGCATCACAAATAAATCTTGCCACACCACAATCTCCTGTGCATGGGTCCTTGGAATGCTTTCCTCACAACCCCATGGAAGAGACTAATTTCCAGAAGCAACGTAACTAGTTTTGAGTCCTTGGGCAAGTCGAGTCACTAGCCTCATAGTTTGTTCTTATGCAAAATAAGAATAATAATACTTGCTTTTTTCCTACCACTCAGGTGCTCTTAATGACTGCATGGGGGTAAATGTAAATAAATAATAGTGCTTCAGAAGTGTAAGTTCCTGTTTGTGTGTGTGTGTGTGTGTGTGTGTGTGTGTATCACTCTTATTGAATTCTAGAGGCAGCATTATAGCAAAACTCTATTTTACTCAAGAGTAATATTGGAAGAGAAAATTATAGAGAATGTCTATATTGCTATTTCACATTAGGGCTAAGAATCATGAAAACCTAGACCCATGAGAGACCATATTGAGCAGGCGTTAGGAAGGAAACAAAAACCTATCTAGAGGTCTGTGAACATAAAGGAATTTAATTCCAGACAAGTAAGCTCTTGACAGAATCCCTTGAAGGTCTGGAGAAGTGGGCTCAGATTGGACCTCCATGAATGAGCCTAGAGCACCACAGTTGAGGAGAGCTATTTGCCTCCACCACACTCAGAAAGGTGAGAGGTCAAGAAGGAACCCCTGGAGTCAAAACCACACCATCTTAGTTAAAGACAAAGGGAAAGTAATCTGAAAGTAGGGGGCAGCCACTATCACCATTGGCTCTCTCTACTCATGGAAGATTACAGAAGATAACACTTCTTCAATATCTCACTCATCTGCAGAAATAACCCAAAGGATGCTGAAAGGTAGCCTCATTCACATTTCTGCCTTCCAAATCTCACATGAGTGCACTGAATACTGATGGAACTTAATTGGCAGCCAAAATATTGCATGCCTCAAGGAAGTCTAGCAAGTGTAGCTTTAGATTTCCAGACTCTGTGTTACATAAAGTCCCACTAACAGGATGTGGGAATGGATGCTACGTAAGACTCAACCATCTCCTAGACAGCACACCTAAGAAAACATCATGGTTAACACCCTTCATTTTTCTTTTTTAAATTGACTAGACCACTAGCTGACTTGCTCTGTGGTCTTCCATCTCCTTTTTGAGCTCCTATGGCCTCTTCTATAAAATTACTCAAATTAACTTTTCCTTACCTAACTCATAAACAAGTTCCTAAAATCAGAAGCTTTTAACGGAAAACTAATCTCTTAGGTATTAATGTTATACATTGATATCCACCATGACTAGTTCAGGGAAAAGTGTTTTCTTTACTAGGTAATCCATTCTCCCTGAACTTGCTCATAAAATTTCAATGCAGTGAAAAGAAACAAGACATTAAGCCAATATTGTTAACTAAAAAAGCCCTTGAAATTAAAAACATATGTAGGATGCTTTTCATTCTGTTTTAGTAGTAAGTATTTTTATTTTATGTGATCATCTGTTTCCCCATTCACAATAATTGAGTTTCTTGATAAATGTATAGATTTAGTTGACCTCAATTAATACATATACCTATATACATAAGAGTTTGTTCAATACAGAGTTTTATAATTTCCAAAAATTGAAATTAAGATGTGAGGAAGATAATAAAATCAAATAACAAAACTTATAGAGCTCAGAGGGGAATCAGAAAGATCCTTAAGGAGTCTAGCCTTTTCCTTATGCTGTTTCAGTTCGTTTTTACAGAAACTGATGGCTTCCTTAGGATCTCACATATGACTGATCTCAAAAATGTGTCTCACGTGTGTTCCTTTCCCTACTGATACATCGGGACACATGGCTCTGCTTGGGGGGGTCAGACCTGGCGTAGATGGAGAAAGGGAGCGTTATGAAATCTGTCTGAGCAGATGGAATTTATGACATGATCTGAAAAGGCTGCGTGAACCTAATATTAGCTCGGGCAGCAGGAAAACTAACGTTTTCAGTTACCAAGGATTTGTTATTTATGAGAGATCCATAGCGTTAGCCAGCAATTCACAATCAATGCCACTCCATTTTCTGCTGGCATTCCTTGTTCGTGATAACATGAAACGATCCCGATAAAGCAATATTTAACTACAGGTTACTAAGTGCAACATAAAAAAAAGCAAAATGTCGCTGTCCCATTTAAATGTCATGGCAGGTAAACATAATTTGAAACTACTTATTGATAGGTTAAACTTTCAAGGCAAGTATTAGCGATATGCTAATAGGCAGAGCAAATTATCCTAATGCACCGCAGATGGGGATAGCAAAGTCAGGCAAGATAACAGAGAAACTTATGAGAGAAAAATGCAGTGCAGAAACAGCCCTCAAATAGTCTGCTTGTCTGTGCCCATAACAGTCTACCTGCACTACATTTCCTTACTAAATTACTAGAGCTTTAACTCTTTCCTTCTTTGGGGCATTCATTACACCTGCCTCACCTCTCAGACTTCATCTTAGGACAAATAAGGACCAATTCAAGTGCCTTCTAAACAGAAAATAAGTCAGTTTTGTTGATATTGTTCAAGAGGGTTCATCCAGCAATAGCTAAAATGCTTTAGGCTAAAGAGGGTTTGTTTTCTCTGAAAATAAAAATAGCTTTATTCGATAAAAAACAGGCAAAACTTGATCTATGGAGTTGTAAGTTGGGATAATTGTTACCCAAGGTGGTGAGGGGGGTGTAGGGACTGAAACAAAGCACCCAGGGACATGAGGGGCTGGCACTGCTGTTCCTTGCTCTGTAGCTGCTTCCAGATGAATTTGTTTTGTGAAAATAGATTCAGCTGGACACAAGATTTGTGTGTTTTCCTGAACACATGTTACACTCTGATAGAAGCTTAAAAGAGCTTTATTTGGAAGAATAATATTCTCACATTTAGGTGACAGATATTACTGCCAATGAGAAAGTCACTACATCTCTTTGGAAAAGAAAAATGGACTATCTGGGCATATTCAAGCGGCATTTTGAGGGCACCTGCCAGCTTTTCCGTCTAAAAACCTGTGGGGGCCCCATCCGGATCCAGCACTTGCCAACCAGAGCTGCTTCTTCCCTGCTTCACAAAACCTTTTCAAAGAGAACGCTGCTGAATGCCCAACTCATAAACCCTTCCCCTCTGCCTCCTCAGCAATCTTGTCATCATCATGTTGGAAACCGTAACTGCAGGTTCTATGCAATACAAAAGTTCTACCTATGCTTTTGTGTAGGATGCTGGGAAATATGCACTAGACTAGCATGCTTTTAGTATTATTATCACCTGTTTTAGCTGTGGGGAGGTGGGAAGGGGGAGTGGTTGAGAGGGAGGAGGGAGTTACTTGTTTTAAATCCACAAGGCATCAATGCAAATGAGCCAGGCTAGCAATTATGTTTTGAATGTTAGATTATGCTTGCAAGGCAGGTTGTACGATGTAAGATTAATATATATACATTAATGCTTGCTAAATTACAAGAGTTTTCGTTTCATCCTTACAGGAATCATACTTGTGTACTTGCTGTTTGTGTGTGTGTGTGTGTGTGTGTACATATATATGTTATTTTATTAAGTGGAAATAAAACTTTTGGATGCTTTGTAAACTAACTGCTTTTTTTGGATTCACTTTTCTCTCAAACACCTGGATTTTTTTTAAAAAGAAGGAATTGTTCTTTTTTAAATACAAAATATGAAAATCAAAGCATACCTTAAAGGAAATGGAAGGAAGGTCTGGGTCTCCTACTTACAGAACAGAAGAGTTCCCTAACACATGCTGACCACTTTGAGATAAAACTCATGGCCCTATAACTACAGGGGAGACAATAACTTCTTAAAACGTGTTTTATTGAGGGCTTCCTGTATGTCAGACATTAGACAAAGCCATGTATAAGCCTTCCCTCACTTGACCTTAACAGCTGTTTTGTGCAGCAGGAAATATTACAATGCTCGCATTACCGATGAGGAAAGCGAGGTTGTGATGCATTTAGTAACTTGCCACAGTGAGATCTGAATTTGGAGGGTGAGAGTGGAGAAAAAGAAAGAACAGACAGAGGAGAAGCCTCCCAAGCTCCAGAGGTTGGAACAAAGAGACAGCATTCTCAGATGTTAAATAGGGCGAATCAAGGGTTGGGCAGCCACTGTATGGTTTCTGTCCTTCCTCTTGCCCTCCACGTCCTCTCCAATACAGAGCAAGGCCAAACACCAGAAACTAGAGGGGGCCACACTCCCAAGCTCCCTAAACTGATTTGGAGAAAGTAAGCCTTTCTATTGTCCATTTCCCATAGTGGTCACCGACCTTTACACACACCTCTGACCTCCAGAGCTTGTTAATACGCAAATGCAAAATAAAAGCAAGAATCAAGTGGCATCCTTTGAAATCACCAGTGGAACAGGTAGCCATAATACGTCAGTCCTTTATCGACTGACCAAGTTCTGGAGTTCAAGGTTTGGCCTTGCTATTCAGACACTGAAATACTTCCATATGCCCCCACAGAATCTGGGGGCCCCCTGACCTCTCCATGGATCAGGCAAAAGCAAAGTTAATGCCTTGCAATGGTGCAACACGGTACCTTCAGAACCCTGCTCCAGCTTCACCACCCACCTGCTGTTTGTTGTGATGGGCTAGTTCCTATGGCAAAGCTTCTGACTACCAATCTTGAGAGTCCAGAGCCTCACCATGACATTGGTAGATAGCCAACAGATTATGCAGGGCACTGCAAGTCTGGGTGACATCTTCCATCCCATAGGGTGTTCAGGACAATGGGACTGACTGGTAATTATAGTGCTTTAATCACCCAAGGAACAAGAGATAATCTCTTTACAATACTAAATGGCTCCAAACTCATCATGTTCAAATGTACCATGATGCATTCTAATGGACTATTGAGAATCTGCTTAATGAGTTTGCTCAGCCTTCCTGTTAAAGAACAGAGAGCAGGGTACTACATTTTTGTGAGATGAGATATTTGAGAGTTTTTAAAGCTGTTTCCAGCATTTACTTTTCTTCTAGACAAACAGGTGCAGAGATACCCCGGTAGCAGGTATTTTCCAAAGTCAGGGTCAAAAGGCCTCCCCTGCAGACTAGACAGGAAATCAGACTACACCGCCTCCCAAAAATCTTCCTTTCTTTCCCTTTCTTACACCCCCACTAGAGGCAGGTGAAAATGCTGAAAATTTTTCATTGCACATAAGAAATTCAAAAGAAATGTATAAAGGTGAAGTAAGCCAGCCTGAGCATCAGAGATAGGATTGTCCAGGATTATGTCACTGAGGTCTTTCTACCTCTTAGGTAGCAACTGAATGACTTTCTCAAAATGCAAACACAGAGATAAAATAAAATTCCCAAACCAGCGAAAATGTACACAGGCCAACAACATTGCGCTGTGCATCGCACTTTTCAAATTCTTTCAAAAATCTTATCTCAGTGGTTTCAAAGTGTGGTTCCTCAAGCCAGCAGCAGCAGCCTCACTCAAAACCTAGTGAGAAAAGCAGATCCCCAGGTCCCACCTCCAACCTCCTGAATCAGACACTGAGGGTGGGACTCAGCAATCTGACTCTTCCCAAGCGCTCCAGATGTCTCTGATGCACATCCAAGTGTTAGAAGTGCTTTATCCTATCGGCTACTCCCAACTATTAGATGAAATAGGTAGGAAATGTGGCATTCTCCGTTTGCACAAGAGGCAGCAAAGATTCAGAGAAGTTAACTGATTAACCTAAAGTCACACAGCTGACTGACAAAAGAACCAGTAGGTTAACCCTGGCCTTTCGACTCTCTTTTGTCTTCTACACAGACTCGCTAAGATGCAATATAATTACCCAGGTCACCTAAACTGGCTTGGTTCTAGAGGGGCAAATATGGACTGGGAAGAGGAAAGGGGTGACCCCTGGGGAGAATACAGGCCACCTAGGAAAGCCTGGGTCCCTCTCAGTCCACAGATCACCATGGAGGCCAACAGAGGCAAGAAACGTGCAGGATAATTCATCATATTCCAGATCATTTGACTTCTGGGTGCAGTCTGGGTTCTTCCCTATAAAAGGCCAGAGATTCTACTGCTCAGAGGGAGGTCTCACCTTCAGGTGGGGTTTGACTAGTGACCTCTCCATTACTCACTACACCTCTATATCACTGGTGTTATGGATAATTTTCTGTCTCCTATAACTAGCCTGTAAGGACTGTATCAGCTGGGAAATTGTCCACTTTCCTCACCACCCCCAGAATCTAATGCAGGGCCTGGCATCAGTAGGTGAAGAACAAATATATGTGACAGGAATGAAAATAATAATCTACCTGGACCTATCAAAATATGTTTCCATAGAAGACCTTCATTTTCAAAGTGACACTGGATATTTTCTTCCAAATAAGACATTCTGGAGTGTGGGGCATGGATACTGTGTTTGGGGCAGGTTCAAGCCTTGGACCGAGGAGAGGGCACAGTTCTCTCATTGCCACGTGCAAGTCCCAGCTTGGAGGGCAGAGCCCTCCCAGCACAATTATAGCCAACAGCTGTAGTTGTAAGCTTGAACCTGTGGTCCAAACACGTGGCCCCACGTGCCTGAGTGATAGAGTTCAGGTGCATGTAGTTGAGTAGGATTGAAACCAACGAGAATGTTGTAAACATCTTGATCACGCCCCTACTTTGCCTCCTGGCATCTGCTATAAAATAAAGAAATGGCTTGTGGGCGCTGGCGCTGTCCATCAGAGGGGCAGCGTCCCACCGAGACCCGGCTTTCATTCTCTTGTCTGCCTTTTCTAAGCCTTTCATCGCCCCCACTCAGGGTCACTGAACCAGGCTGAGCTGGCATGGCCTTGCCGGCTCCCCACAATGGAGAATTATTTAAAATATAGCTTAAAATTATCATCGTGAATAAATCCCTGAGACGATGCTGGAATACCTTTTTTATTCTGTACTGTCTATCTCTTCTTTCTGCCCTTCATTCTTTTTCAGTAAATCCATCATCACATTAACTCTCTATCTGAAGATGGCAAGATGGACTAGAGACTGTTTTGTTATTGAATTTTCTTTTTTGCTGTCTTCCCCTGACACAAAGCATTTACTCTGAGACTAAACTTGTTTAGATTCTATTCCATTTACAAAACATCCGGTCATTAGACTGGACCAGAAAGAGAAAAGTGTAAAGCCCGCAGTGAAAGGATGCATGTTTACATCCTGGTGCACAGACGTCTGTAATTGGCATGAGCTTTCAAGGAAGCTGTGGCTCCGACTCCAAGTTCCATTTGCACTTCCAACTGGACAAAATAGACACACAGACCCACTCAGCTAAGTAATTGGATTCGCTACCTGTAATATTTAAATTGTTTTCAGACACTGGGAAATGGTTTAAGAAGATTAAAGAAAAATACCCTGGAGGATAATAGGCTATAATTTACTAGGTGGGAAAGATTTTCAACAAGAAATACGCCTCATTTTCCTATAATTCTTCCTGTTTAAAGAGATGTCTTAGTCATTTGGACCTAAATTTCCTTAGATTCTGGAAGCTAGGTTTGTGTTCTTGTCAAAGCTCTTGAATGACACCCAGGACACCAAATTGATACTGTAAGGTCCCCCATCTGAAGATTCCCGTGTTTTCAGCAAAATTCATTTAAATGCTTGAAGGCAATTGGGTGGTGGTGCGATAACTTGAAATCCTAGGGTCCAAGGCTCATGTGAAACACTGCAGATCGGATAGGAGGCTGCGGCTCAGCTCTGCCCAAGCTGGTAAAAGATGTAGGTAAACTGTGGGGGGGTGTCTTGACAGATGCGTTTCAAGATAAGGACTGCAGCCAGTTCCATTCTCAAACACTAGCCCTCCCTATCGCCGCAGGCCCTCCGAGCCGGCTGGACCCCTCCCTCAGTGCCCCTGCTCTGCTCTCTACCCCTCCCCAGGTGCGTCCTCCCCAGCCCTTCTCAGACCCCTCACTCGGGAGCCAGGAGCTGAAGTTTGGCATCAGCGACCACCTGTCGGCTGGACCGCGGTGTCCCGTGCCTTGTGGGCTCCCAGGGAAGCGCTGGGAGGTTAGCGGTCACTGGACAGTTTCGGACGTCGAGGCTGTTCCTTTATGGCAAGAGGGCAAGGAGGGAACAGCGGTGCGTCTACGGCCGGAGAACGGCGCGTCCAGTTCACGCCCCGGCGCTGCCCAGCCGCTCCCAACTTCACACTGCCCACTTTTCAAACTCTCAGGACCCGCCACGAGGCAAAGCTTGCCCCTCCTGTTCCACTGGGGTGCTGGCCAGACACAGTTCGGATGGCAGGTCCTGAGCCCCTAGAACCCAGGAGCGCGCGCAAAGCCCCTGCCCTTTGCTCCCCGCCTCGGCAGCCGTCAACGCGTGCCCCCGAGGCCGCCCCCGCAGGCTCCCCGGGCGCCCATTGCATAACGCGCCCCTCGCCCCACCCCCACCCCGCCCACCCCACCGCCCTGCCCAGTGCCCCCGCCAGCGCCCCAGCCCGATCCCCCAATACTTACATCATCCCACTTGACGAATTTGGTGCCCTTCTTGAGGCTGTCGGACACACACACGGGCTTGAGTTGCAAAGCGTGCACTCCGGGCTGAGCCCCAGCCATCTGGGCTCATCGGGGCTCCGGGCGGCCCGGGCGATCGCGGCAGGGACGGGGCGCTGGGCACGGGCTCCTCGCTCCGCTCCAGGGGCTCTCGACTCTGTCCCCCCGCCGGCCTCCCGGCCTCCACACCTCGTCCGGCGCCGCTCAGCAAGCGGGGCACGCGGGGGCCAGGCGCCCGGCCATGCTCCGGGCGGGACGCGGGGTCGGGCACCCGCGGTGGCTGCGGAGCTTCCGAGGGCGAGGAGAAGCCGAGCTGGGCAGCGCAGGCTGCCTGCCGCCGCCGGATACTGCTCCTCGGCCGCCGCCGCCTCCGAGCGCACCATTCAGCACATCCTCTATATACAGAGGGAGAGAGCGAGTGACACACGCTCCGCGCCCCCCCCTCCCCACCGCCCTGCTCCCTTCCCTCCTCCCTCCGCCCCGCCACCCGCGCGCGCTTGGTCCCTCCTTCCCCTGGCGGCTTCCAGCACAACTTTGCGCGCAGGGTCAGGCGGCGGGAAGCGGGGCCGCAGCGGCACCTGTCGGCTCCTGGGCCGCACTGCAGCCGAAGCCTGCGCCTCCCGCACGCACTCTGAACTGCTCGCTGCCTAGTGGCAGCGACACCCGGGGGTGTCCTGGAGCCCTAAGGTCCCTAGGGTTTTCTGGGGAACTTGAGCGGGAGTCTGCGAGTGTCTTTGGATCTAAACTGAATGGGAAAGGGAGCCTGCGTGAGGGATCAGAGAGGCAAACCGCAGCTTTCCTCTCTAGCTGGAGCTCTCCAGCAGCAGCCGCAAACCCTCTTTTTGAAAAGACAGTTATTATTTATCAGAAGAGAAGAGAGCGATTGAGAGGCTTGGAGTGAGAGCTCTTTGGGGAAACCTCTCCGCCCCTGAGAGTTTGCAGCGCGCTGGTTTTGAAGCCCTGGCATGCGGTTAAGTCGTGCTTTTGAGATAGTAATTCCTGTCCTCAGAGAAGCTATGGTTTTATTTCCCAGGGAGACACAAGGCCCCATCGTGTGTGTGTCTGTGTGTGTGTGTGTGTGTGTGTGTGTGTGTGTGTGTAAGTGTGGGGGAGGGGGGAGAGAGTGGCAGAGAGAGAGAGAGTGTTTTACCAATAGAAACTTGTTCATTTAGGAACATAGGTCTAAGAATGTTTGTCTTCACTCATTCAACAAACATTTCTCATTTCTTTTTTTTCTAAAAGAAAGGGATAACCCCATCAGAATGGATAAAATTTAAAAGACTGATAATACCAGTGTTTGAGAGGAGGTGGAGTAACTGGAAATCCCATCCATTGATGGAGAGAGTATAACATGATAAAGCCACCTTGGAGAACGGTGTCTTTTAAAGTTAAACATTTACTTATGATAAAACCCAGAACTTCCATCCCTAAGTATTTATCCAAGAGAAATGAAAGCCTATGTTTATCCCGACTTGTGCAGCAATGGGCATAGCTTTCCCCATAATAGTCAAAACTGGAAATCACAAATATCAATCAACAGATGAATGAATAATTGCGGTATGCCCAAACAATGGAATACTATTCAGCAATTAAAAAATGGACATGCTACCTAGTGAAAGAAGCTGGACAAAATAGACTACATACTGCATGATTCCATTAGAAGAATTCTAAAATAGGCAAACTAGTCTATGTTGACTAAAGCACATCCATGGTTGCCTGAGGCCAGGAGTGGGCAGGGATTGACCGGGAAAGGGCACCAGAGAACTTTTAGGGGTGATAGAAATTATCTTTATTATGTATCAAAACTTAAGGAACTGTCTGTCTAAGAGTAATGAATTTTATTGTAAGTAAATTATATCTCAATAAAGTTGATTTTTTTAAAAGAAGAAACAAAATGAATAAAGAAAGAATGAAACATTCCTTTCTCTCACTAGTATGTATATGTTCTTCCTGTCTTCTACTCTGGGGCTTCTAAAACCCAATGTTTATCTACTCAGTCAAAATATTACCAAAAAGCCGATGGGGAAAGTGGCTAGTAAATATTTTAATGCATTCAAAAAACATTTCTTGATCACCAACTGGCTGATAACTACATGGACAGCCCAGTGAACACAACCCCTGACTCCTGCTCCTTTGGGGGCCTTGCCTTGTCCTTGGAAGCCACCAGCTACAAAGAATCTCTGTAGGAACTGACTTGTTTAATTTGGTCACATGTTCCTAAACTTAAAACTGAGTATACTGCCCACAGACCTAACCAGAGGCCTTGGCTGCCCTCACAGAAGGCACCAGTCACATTCTCACATTGATTTTCTTTACTTTAGAGGACTGCAACAAAACTCTACTTCCAGGGGGTCCTGGCCTTCCCAATTGTTCTTAAAACTGATCCTACCAGAAGTATTCTTTTCTCTTTTCCTTTCTGTCTTTCTTTCCCCCACAACTTCTCAGTTATCTACTGGAAAGATTATTGGTCAAATATAGGTATTACCCACCGTAGTGGCTTAGGAAAGCAAAACAGACAACGGATGTGCCCTCTAGAAGAGGAATTTGGAGGATTAGAAATGGGCTCTAGCTAAATGAGAAGGCAGATTGAATCTCTTCCTGGGGGCTTATTGCCTCATTGTTCTCTGTTCCTTTTCCATGTGACCTTGCACTTTTCAACTACACAACCTGTGTGCTTAACCACTCCATTGATGTTGGGCAATAGGATTTGCTTTGGCCAATGAGATGTTAGAAAATGTGTCATGGGCAAAGGCTTGAAATACGCTTGTGCAGTTCAGCACACCTTCTTGGGTTTCTTGTCGTTGCTGTGACATAAACGTATCTTAGGGAGCGATATGATGCAGACCTAGGTCCAATCTGCAGTTTGCAGGCAAATCCAACAGAACCTATCCTAGATCTGCCAGAACCCAGCCAACCTGAAGACTTACGAGCATGACAATAAATACTCATTGTTGAATAACACTGAGCTGTGGGGTCATTTGTTCAACATACCATTATTGTGGCAAGAGCTGGTTGAGTCATTCATCTAGTATTCTTGATTCTTCCCAGCTGTTGCTGTGAACGTGCATAGAAAGAAGGAGGCTAAAGCTGTATAATTCTCAACAGTGTTTCTCTTCCAGACAAACAGGGGCTGCGCGAGCTCCTTCTGCCAGCAAGAGGATGCAGTTTGATCCAGGATGACTGCAAGATAAACTCTTTCAAGATGTAGGATGAGGCTCGAGGCAGCTTGGTTCAACTCCCTCATTTTCCACACCTCTGATTAAGGATCCAAGAAAGAAACATTTTTAAAGTGCGGGGATTTTGGCCATACAAAGGGACATGTAGGAACACCAAAGTTCTGGGAGCCAGGCCTATGATCCATCAAATTCAATGCTCTGTTCTGTTTTCAAAACAATAGAAAGGTCTGTTTTTTGTGAGAGCGCAGAATTGCCCTCTGGAATGTCAGCCTCGGGGAGTTGGCAAAGCCAAGCTTTATTGAGTACTCACTAAGCCAGAGCACTAAGCGAAGCACTTCCCAGACATTCAGTAGCATAACTCTTACTATTCAACTGCAATTTCCCACCCTCGTTTTCTTGTAAGCAAACCCTGATTTGGTTCAGGTGGCAATGGTGCATAGGGAAGGTGGCGCCTTCTTTTCAACCTTTTTCATCTCATGGCATGCATAAACTAATTACTAAAATTCTGTGGCACAGCAAAACATATATATTTTTCCAATCTGACAAAAAATTAGGTATAATTTAGATGGATTTTTCAAAAAAAAAATATTACCCTTTTTGCTCCAAATTGGCTTTTTAAGAAAATCAAGTGCCTCTCCTTGTATATAAAGATTTCTGGTACCAAGAATTAACCAATCAGACACAACCTTATACGACGTGACCAATAAAATGCAACTCTACTAGTATTATGTGACCTATATATGTATAGTTCAAGACAGAGCATTCACACTAGATGGCTATTGTTGCGTTGGCTGTTGTCATTTTTTATTTGACAATCTAAGGGAAAAGAGGTCAGTGCCTCTGACTAGTCAGGTATTGCATGTTTTAAAAGTTCTTGCTGCACACCAGTTGAAAACTGCTGGTCTATTTATTGGTCTAAAACCAATTACAGTGGGGCCTTGACTTACCAGTGTCCCAAATAATGAGTTTTTTGAGATACCAGCTATCTCTCCGCCGATTTTTGCATTGAGTTGATAGAGTAATTTGAGTTAACGAGCTCCTTAACGAGCTCGGTCTCGGAACGAATTAAACTCGTAAGTCAAGGCCCCACTGTATTATAGAATCCCTTTCTCTTTTGTCTTTGATTGGTTTAGGAAGTAGTTAGGGGACCCTCATCTAGCCAATGGATTAAAGAAGATGGGGCTTCAAGGAAATTCTCTCTCTCTCTCTCTCTCTCTCTGTCTCTCTGTCTCTGTCTCTTTGTGTGTGTGTGTGTGTAAAGAAGATAGCCAAGTAGAAAGATGCAAAGAGTCTCTTCATAAGACTGTTAACCTTCTGAACCACCTCTAGACTTCCTGATAAATGAAGCAATAAATGTGTTTATTACTTATGCCTTATTGTTACTCTCCACTGATCTGGTGGACAATATTATTATCCCCCGTTTTACTAATTATAAAACTGATATGGAAAGGCGAATTGTTTGTTCAAGGTCATACAATTCAGGTCTTGGAACTCTGACTTTAGAATTTGTCTCTTGCCTGGCTGGTGTTGCTCAGTGGTTGAGTGTCAACTATGAACTATGAGGTCACAGTTCCATTCCAGGTCAAAGCACCTGCCCAGGTTCTGGGCTTAATACCCAGTGGGGGGAGTACCTGATCGATGATTCTCTCTCATCATTGATGTTTATATATATCTCCCTCTCCCTTCCTCACTGAAAGTTATAAACTATATTTTTTTAAAAAAACAATTTGTCTCTTAATCACGATGCTAGGCACTTCTAGAACTTACAAATCAGATTTGAGTAGTTTAATCACAACATAATATAAATATTCCCAATTCTCCTAGAAAGCTGAATGTGTGGTATATAGCCCAGTCTGTTGTCAGTTCTTTCTTTTTAAAATATTTTTATTGATTTCAGAGAGGAAGGGAGGGGGAGAGAGAGAAACATCAATGATGAGAGAGAATCATTGATCAGTTGCCTCCTGCATGCCCCCTAATGGGGATCAAGCCTGCAACCCAGGCATATGGTGACCTCCTAGTTCAGTGGGTCTCAACCTTGGCTGCACATTAAAATCACCTGGGAATCTTTTTAAAATCCTGATTTCTGGGCCTCATCCTCCGGAAATTCTGTTTCTTTGCTACTAATGTTGCGGCCCCACCCCATAACAAAGAAACAGAATTTCTGGAGGATGAGGCCCAGAAATAGGATTTTAAAAAGATTCCCAGGTGATTCTAATGTGCAGCCAAGGTTGAGACCCACTGTCCTAGTTTATAGGTCAAAGCTCAATCACTGAACCACACCAGCTGGGCTCTTGTCAGTTCTTAACTCACTTCAGGTCTACCAGGGTGGGAAGGACAGGTTCTCTGATTTGAGCAGACATACTTTCTGATAGCCATTTATACCCATTATTAGCTATGTGGCATTGGGAAAGTCTCTTACCTATTCTGAAATACAATAGCCTAATGTGTTAATGGATAAATAATAATGCTTATGAAAGCTTATTATGTGCCATCCACTGTTCTAAGGATTTTATACTTTTAATGCATTAATCACCACACTACACTATCTGGAAGAATTATTGTAAAGATCAAATGAAATCATGTAAGTCTCTGTCATAGAGTGCTAATCGGTAGTAGTGAATGGATTTATAATTATTCTAAAATTGCACTATATTGCCTTTGTGTGCCCTAGAATAACATTTTTATGTGCAACATTTAAGGCAGCATCCTAATTCTGTGGTCTGTGATTTAGTCAACTTCTTTGCCTGCACTGAGTCTATAAACTTTAATCATATCCATTTTCATCTCTAAATTTCTAGATTTCAAAAGTACTTTTCCATGATGAATAAACAACTTCTAATTGCATGTAGGCATCAGACTTCCTCTAACTCTATCCTTTTTGAAATAACAGAGAGATTTGGAGAAACACTTCCTACAACCAGCTTCGTTATAACTACATCTGGGTTACATTAAATAGTCTTTGGCACATCACACCCTCCACATGTGCTGTCCATACTCCTTCCCTCCCTGGTTGTGTGAGATGAAAATGATCCCAATGGTGATCTGGGAGTCATGTGTAGAAAAAGGCAGAGGCTCCGTTAGCCTGAGTCCATGAATGACTGCAGGTGAAGGTCACCTTGATCCCTTGTTCACCAGTGCAGTTCATGAAGAAGAAATACACTTTTGGAGTGTTTATGCTGAGAAATACATGTCATTAGCATCATTATTATCATCGTTACACTTCTCATCAATGTAAGAAATAAGATTGATACATCTTAGATGTAAAATAAGAACATGCGTCGTGATTAAATTGCCAAGTTCTGACTCAGTGAGATCTGTTATCAAGTAAAACACTGAAATAGGCAGAGATTCAAAAGAAGACAACTAAAAATTACCACCGGCACATGGAGAAGAGCTATACTTTTCCTTCCCTGGAGGCTCTTACTTAAACCCTTTCTCAATAGCACAATGCATTTCCTCCAAATCCTAACACACAAAAGAAAAAAGCTTTCAGGTTGCTTCACTTACATTACAAAAGTGGCGGGATTTTTTTCTTCTTGAAAAACAAGAAAAAAAATGAACTGGTAGTCATTTAAGCTCTATTTTACCCTTCGTGTGAAGCAAACTCTTTCATTGAAACCTGACTAATCGCCTTAAACACTATTTTGGAAAAAAGAATTTGGAAATCCAAGTCCAAAAAATGTTTCAGGTCAGACACTCCCAGCAGAATCTGGATTTCACAGGAAATGCAGGTGCTGGGGAGTGAGGACCCTGGAAACAGTGCCTCGGGACTAATAATAAGCATTGAAGAATGGCCTCCCACCATCTCCAGACTCTCCAACACAGAGACTGAGATGCACACGTGTCAAGATATAATCTTCTTGAGTCAGTTCATCCTCCAGACTTATACCTCTCCTGTTATATAAAAATAAATGTCTACACACCCCCAATTCTCTTTCGCTTCAAATTAACCACCAAGCTTTGTGTCTCTAGTAATTTCTCAACAGGATTTAAAAGAAATTTCCTTTTATTTTCGAGCTTTGGAACACTATGAATGGACTCACATGTTACAAAAAACCTTCTGGCCTATTGACTGGTTTCAGGTACTATTCCTCTTCCTAATTAAACTGAAATTAACGTCTACAATTTTGTACCTCTTCTTCCTATGCAAAAAAAGTCAATCACCGTTTACTAGTATCGTAACAGTTATAAAAAATGGATAACTATCTCTTTTTTAATTGTTATTATTCCAAGGGCTTTTAACAAACAAGAGCATGACTTTGTTTCAGATCAAGACTTCTTTTTTCTGGCATTATCTCATTTTACTTACTTGCCCCACCTTAGGGATCTAGTCACAGCTCTTCCCATTATTAAAAAAGGCAATGTGGGAACACTGCTTTTAAGAAAGACTCTGTTCTAGAGGTTCTAGTTGTCTATTCAGTCTCCATTCTCCCAGGGTCCTTGAGCAGTAGGCTCTGTTGGTTCAAAACCTCAGAAGTTCCTTGGGGGAAATTCCGAACTGGCCACCTTATATAGACAGCAGAAAGAGAACAACGAAGGAGGTATCCCACTCTAGAGTGGTAGGTGGTTGTTTTAACAAGAAATAAACCTTTTATATTAGGCTTCTCTCGGCAGGTACATCTCCACACCTGTCCACCAGAACCTTAAAAGTTTAGATATTAATGAGGTTCAATTACATATCCAGTCCCAATGGTCTCAACAACACATGGCTGAGTGGGTGGCACATACATACATACATCTCAAGGACAGGAGTTGGCTTAAGGAGCCTCCGATTGCCCGGGTTCAGTGTGCAGGGCAAACCAGAGGTCACGTCCTCTGGATGACCTCCTTCAACAGACCACAATTTAATTTGGAACAGCAGTGTGCTTTGTTCACCTTCCCTCCTCACTCCTTCTTGATCCAGGGAACTCTCACTTGATGGCTGAAGTTCCTGCATGAGGGGAACTTAAGAATGGAAGCCAGGAGCTCGGCTGGTGGAGCAGAAAGATGAAAGTCTTTGGATCTCCCAACCATCACGCCACCCTGAACCCTTACATTTTAAAAGAGATAAGTAGGGGAAAAAAAGCTCCTATCTTATTTAAACCCCTATCATTTGGGAGTTTTCAACCTATGTAGCCACAACTAACCTTAACTGATATAAAGACAAACACCCAACACTCAGGTGACTTCTAGTCCTATTGTTTTGTTCCACGTCTGTTCTCTAATGACTTTCAATGCTCTGTGCCATGTAGTTCCCTGAAGGAATTGCTGGCTCTCAGTCATTCCACCTATTCAGAATCAGTATAGAAACACTGGTTTTCCCGGAAAGGAATTGTACATAAAATATGCGGAGGGTAAGTCATGAGGGAGCTAGCACAGTGGTGCATTTTAATAAAAAGAAGTCCCAATGCTACCATAGCAGCTAAATAATTAGAAATAGATTTCGCCGTGTATATCAGTCAATGATGGTTTAAAGAGACGGGAAGTTTTGCTTTTCCTCACTTGAATACCATCTTTTACTTTAATGCTGACATGATAATATACTAGGGAATTGACAGAACAAGGGTTTGGACGATTTCATTCTTCATCTAACTAAATAGCATGACTCAGAGGGGAGAAATATATTTTAGTGTCCAGATTTCAAAGACTGAAATAAATAAATAATCCCATATCATTGTGGCCCCAGCTTAGTGATGCCAAACTGAGTCAAATAGATAAAAAATAACATTGAGCTGGTTTCTACATTCACAAAAAGAGTACACAGGTTAGCACTTTAGGGCAAATCAAAATTTGAATCAATTTGTACACATATATGTTGGTTAATTATGGATAGTTTATAAACATATATGCCTTTCCCTACTATATAGTCCCATTGGTACATATTGCATGTCCAATTCCCAATACAAACATGAGCAAAGAGCACAAAGAACAGCTAAGCCAAGCAACAGATGGCAGTGACTATTTTACAAAGTAAAAAAAAATAACTTGGAAAATGATTTACTTAAAATTGTAGTAAAATTTTTTAAGATCATTCATATGAAGATGGAAAAGACACCCCCTTTGCTTGACTACAGAGAAAAAAAATAAAAATGCTCTAAAAACCAGTAGTAACTTTTGTTTTATGGGGTAGTTACAAAAGGAAAAATGAAGTTGCAATAAAGACAATGAAGAGAACTTCCAAGCTCCAATGTATTATATTCTGTTATTTGAGCTATGTTGCCACTGCACCTTCCAACCAATGAAGCAATGTAAGATTTGCAATGATCCTACATTCTAATTCTAATCATACCATATGCTACCTATTCAGATTAATTTATTAGATGAAATATAATCTTTAACTGTGTAGCAGGGATGGACAGACATTTTAAGTAAAGATTAGAGAGTAAATATTTTAGGCTTGTAGGCCTAATGGACTCTATCACAACTACTCAATTCCACCATTGTCAATGGAAAACAGCCACAGATCTTATATAAATGAAAGGGTGTGTCTGTGTTCCAATAAAACTTTATTTACAAAAACAAGTGACAGGCTATAGGCTACAGTTTGCAAACCCCTGTTTTGGCCTATAGGCTACAGTTTGCAAACTCCTGTTTTCTTTAGGAAGAAATAAGTTTAATATTTCTGGAACCTTTAACTTATATTAATAGGGCATATATTGCCTCATAAGTATATCATTTCTTTATTTTTCTGTGGCTTGGAAAGTGTAACTTTAATTAATTCTACTAATACACTATAAAAAAATAAACCCACATAATACAGCATATCTGAAGCAGATATTTTTATATATGAAGAAAGGCAACTGTCTGAACTAGATAAATGTAAGTGAATACAAAATTTTGGTCTGAAACAACTCCATAGCAACAAAAACAACCTGGAAAGAGCAAAACCCACAATAAAGAAAAGTCTAAGGAAATCACCTAGCAAAATACTTGCTCCCCATAAATAATTTTTATTGTATCTAATTTATAACTATTCAAATTAATCTTTCCTGCAAATATATGAGAAATGCAGTTATTAAAATAGCACTTCTCATTAGTATTATTTGTATAAATGAAATATAAAACTGTACCAAGCATCTATATATATGAAAGCCTAAGCGACCGTTTGACTGTTCGACCATTGGACCATTCTACTGGTAGCTATGATGCTCACTGACCACCAGGGGGCAGACGCTCAATGCACAGGCATGGAAACATGGAACAGACTGATGAATCTCAGAGGGACGTGGAGACGAGGAGGGCGGCAAGAGATTAACCAAAAATCTTATATGCATACTAGAGGCCCGATGCACTAATTTGTGCACCAGTGAGGTCCCTCAGCCTGGCCTTTGGGGATCAGGCCAAAACTGGCAGTCTGACATCCCCCAAGGGGTCCTGGATTGCTAGAAGGCATAGGCCAGGCTGAAGGACCCTACTGGTGCATGAATCTGTGCACTAGGCCTCTAGTAGATAGATAATAACCTAGCTTTCAATAAAGATGGCTAAGTGCCTGGCCAGTGTTGCACAGTGGTTGGGCATCTATCTATGAACCAGGAGATCATGGTTTAATTTTAGGCCCTGGATTGGGGGCTTGATCTCCATTGGGGGGGGGGCGGGGCATGCAGGAGGGCCCTACTGATGTTTCTATCTCTGTCTTCCTTCCTCTCTGAAATCAAATTTTTTAAAATTAAAATAAAATTCTATACTCAGAGAATTCATCTAAATGCCTTCCCTCTTTTGTATTCCTGAATGTTAAGAAAATTGATTTTTGTTCTCTTAGCACAATGACCAATGCTACTTGATTCTAAGTTGCTATTATCAGCTACTTGAATTTTTTAATATTGAGATTATCTATTGACATGATTATTTGTCCCCATTGTATGTTTTTAATTTTTAATCCCTCATTTAGTCAAATATGTTTATACATTTTGATGAGACCAATGATTGTCTTTTCCATTTTTGGAAGCATATATCTTTTAGTAATAAAATATATTCTATATTTACACATTTATACTGTAGACAAATTGTTTATAGGCTACAATCCTATAAACATGTTACTGTACAAAACAACATAAGATTAAATCAAGCACAAGAAAATATGCAAGAAAGAGATGGTGAACATGAGATGTGTGAGGCTGCTGTGGCATAACAATTCTTATATAAAGTGGAAGAGTACACTTTAAAATAACCATAAAAGTATAGCATAGCAAGTACATAAACCAGAGTCATCTATTATCAAGTGCTATGTACTGTACATAACTGTATGTGCTAAATTTTTATACAACTGGCAGCGCAACAAGTGTGTTTACACCAGCATCACCACAAACACATGAGGAATGCATTGCTTGATGTCTCTAGGACAGCTATCAGTCCCTGGAAATAGGAAAATTTTGCTCCCTTGTAATCTTTTGGGACCACTGTCACATATGCAGTCCCTCATTGACCAAAATGTTGTTGTTCAGTGCATGACTGTACTTGCTCTTTCTCCCTTTCTTTCTTTCTTTCTTTCTTTCTTTCTTTCTTTCTTTCTTTCTTTCTTTCTTTCTCTCTCTCTCTCTCTCTCTCTCTCTCTCTCTCTCTCTCTCTCTCTCTTTCTTTCTTTCTTTCTTTTTTTATTCCAGAAGAGGCATAAGTAGAAGGTTGGTCACTGCTTTCTTGTTGACTAGCCTTAGAGGTAAAGTTGCTTGACAGGTTCTCAAGAATGTGAGTGAGATTCAATCTACAGGTAAAAGTTAAACAAAGAACTGCAGGACTCAGAAGGGGAAGATATGCTTCACATCTTGGAAACAGTTGCTTGGTGATGGTGATACCATCAGTGTGTGAGTGTGTGTTCATGTTGAAAAGCTCTCACAAACCTGCTTAATTTGGGAAATATTTATTTTCATTTTTCAAAAACATTGAACCAATAATAGCAGTGTCATAGATACATTGCTTTTAACATTTAAATTTTATTTTTATCAAATTATAAAACATTTTTTAAGTGACAACTAAATCTGTAAAACTTCTAAGTAGAAGCAGCCTTCTGTCCCAATGCCACCAAATTTGTCTCTCTTAAGACATAAATACTTTCAATGATTTTACCTGATTCTTTTGGCATTTAGCTCCATGTCATTAAACAATATATTTATATTACTACTTACTGATTCACTCTGTTCACTATCTGTTGACTTGTCAATAGAGAAGATGAGTAATTTACATTCTTTCCCTTATCCTCATTATCTCAATATAGATACAGATTTATCTTAATTTTAGTTATCTCTGTATTTCATATTTAATTGTTATTACTATATAAACCTGAATACACTTTGAAAGCTGCAATTCCTCTAAATGCATTAGTACTACATGTTGTAATTTCTAACTTTCTCTTAGGCTTTACCATGACCGGGCAGCTGCCTCTGCTGTTTCTGAAATATCTAAAACTACCAATTAGATAAGACATTACCTAATTTAGATAATGTCTTAATTATCTAATCTTACATTTTCTGTAGTGACTTAAGTAATTTCATTGTAACTATCTGGTTTTACTTTTCCAGTAATACCTTTTAATTCTCTTTTCTCCATATTCAATGTTTATATAAGAAAAAAATGTTATTAACAAAGGCCAAGGAAAAATATTATGGTCATTGATCTAAATTCCTCCTTGAAGTTTCATGTTTTAATGAAAAAATAGCCCACAGTTGCAGAAGCAAAGAATTGTAAATACTTAAACCCCCCCTCTCCACCACACATACACTTTTCAGTGGTTGGAGAAACAAGTAAATACCCTATAAAACTGCCCTTTGCATTAAGACCCAGATTTCCAAATATAATTAAAGACAACTTCCCCCTCTAAAAATACAAGCAAGTGTGATGGACGTTTTCAGACCATGACATATGTTTATTCTCTAAGTTAAATCCAACATGTAAAATAAATAACAGCTTACAAATGATCCTGTTATAAGTAAGAGTGGCTGAGAAGGGTGTCACACCACCAGTTACTGCATCTGATTTAATTGTTCAAGTAGCACAAATGGGATGTTTCAGATATTAGCAAAGGTATGTCAGCCAAACTTGTGCATTCATAAAAATAGTTGGCATGTCTTACAGATCCCGCTAAGTACAAAGTTGGCTTGCTCGGTGCAGGCTGCTTGTCATACTGGCATGCTGGCGTAGCCGTATCCAAGTTTTTAAAGCTTTGCAGATGTTTATAAGCCCTTTACTATTTCTCATAAGAAAATTCAAGTAGTGTAATGTGGGAGACTAAATGCAAAAATGACCCCATCCCCTACCTCTCCCTGTCTCCATATACTTTGCAATGTGATTTTGCAGCTTCTCCCATGCAGCAGTAGAGACGTTGCCTACTACTCAAATCTGAGTTGGTGTTGTGACTCAGTTTGCCCAGAAAAATGGTACAAGAGTGGCAATATGCCAGTTCTGAGGCTCTAAGTCTCAACCATGCCCAGACGCTGTGAGAATAAGCCCTGGCTTGCCTGCTGGAGGGATGCGAGAAACCAATGAAGAAAGGCTTAGGTATTCCAGCTGAACCCATCCTAGGGCCAGCCTGCTCTCAAACATGTGATAGGACCCAGCAAAGGTCAACGAGGTTACCTCCCAATCCATAGCAGACTGCAGACATAAGTGTGTCCAGCCAATATGAAAAGTCGTGTCCAGCTTACCCACAGACTCATAAGCAATCATAAATGTCTGCTGTTTTAATCCACTAGGTTGTTGGGTGTAGCAGCAATAGATAAATGATACGAGTATGGATAGCCCTAGCAGTTATATCAAAATCCTACTAAGTTAATAGAAGACTTTTTAAAAAATTGGTTATTTTGTGTCCTTTCTCTGAAAATCCAGGGTTTCTTCCACTTGACCAAAGTCATTCAGGTCATGACTTTCATATTTTCTTTCTAGAAATCCTAAAATATTCCATTGTCACAGATTAGAATTCTGACTCCACTGTTAGTCAATAGTAACAAAACACTATTTACGTAACATGAAGATAAATTGACGTATCAAATGTTATGACTCATCATCTACACTAGCCTGAGGAGTAACTTTCATTTTTATGACACTTGAGTTTTCTGTAAGTGATATTCTTTCAGTTCCAGAGACTATTCAGGAAGGAAGTACTCTTTTCATCCTCATTTCTCATGCAGGAAATCTGAATCTTAAAACCCATGTGACTTTTCTATTCTTATGCAACTTTTCATGAAACATTGAAATAAAAGCACCTTCCCTCTAATTCAATTAAGATATGCTACTTCATGATGAACTATTCTGGAGAAAACAAAAGACAATGTAAACACTTTCAAGTATTGAAGATTAATGATTTTGTTCAATAGCTATATACAGGGTGTCCCCCAAAAAATGTATAAACACTTTAACAGCTGATAGCTCAAATTTGAAAAAGTAATGTACTTTAATGAACACTACCTTTATAATTATTCAAAGTGTGTATGTACATTTTGGGGACACCCTATACTATGTGTTTATAATATCATATAATTAGATAGCTCTTCAGAGATTTCAAAACCCTGAGGATGTAGGAAGGGAATTCAAATGTCTCTTTGCATAGATGGAAATGCCAAAGTTTAGAGAGGTTAATGAGTTCACCAGAGTCATAAAATGATGGAACCAGATGTGGTTCATCCCAGATTTTAGACACCAAAAACAGAAGCTCTTTGCTTGAAAGAGATTTATTCAGGGCATTTCTTTAATATTCTGTGAGTACAAGTTGTGCACCAACACAGCTGAGATCATCATGGCCCAAGAGGAAAGGCCATACCAAGTAAGTTAAAAGGGAGACTCCTGCTGGCTTAGCCAGGCCCAGCAGTTTTGAGACTTTGCAAGTTAGGACTCCCTCAGACACATGGCACAGAAGACCCTATTCATGAAGAAACAGACCAAATTGATTCATTGGCTTCTATTGGGGGTGTTGCCTGGAGTTCATACTCAGAACAATCTTTGAATCGGTATTTTGTTCTCTAAAAAAGGAGGGGTAACTGCACTGTCACATTCAATTAATGAAGAATATCCTTTGATACTAACAGTGTGGCTAGATTGAGCCTGTATTTACTGTGCAAAGGGTATGCTATTTGTCCTCTAGAATATCTTGGATGCAAATGACAGCCTGTGACTCTCTGAAACCCAGGAATGAAGCCACAACTGACAGCTGTACACAGTGTAAGTGGTGAGTTAAACCATGAACCCCGTCTGTGAATGCTCCTTGACAAGAACAAGTTACTCTTCCAAAGATTGGCAATAGCTCTGTCAGTACACGAGATGCTTCCGCAGTCTCCTGCCAAGCATAGGCTAAGTACTCAAGTGAGTTTTCATTTCTATCACTTCAGATTTGGGGTAGCAAGCTCTCCATGTTAAATGTCTTCTGTTGATCCTCCCAGATCCACTCTCTAGCCTTCTCCATCCTACTTCCTGCTCTGGCCCCTAGGATGCTAACTAACCTGGATGGACTTATCATCAGGAATATCATGCTCTCTGTTTTTGAGTTGGCTTCAGCCACAGGGTCCACCAGGATGGATGAGAGAAAGGAAGGGGGGTAAAATCAGGGTAGCAATTGTCCTGGCTCCCTGCCTGCTGTATCTCTTTAAGTTAGGACCCCAGCTCCAATCAAGTTGGACTTACAGCTCTCTCCATGGGTTCTTGGAACTACTGCTTTTTATTTCTTCTAGTCTAAGAATAGTCGCAACTCCCTGTGTTATTGCTAGTCCCAGGGTCCTGCACTATCCCTTGTTTTCCTCCTTACCCTTTATAATAGTACCTTTATTAACTTTCTTCAATTACCCAGACTGATTGTGTCATCTGCTTTCTACTTGGACTCCTGACACATATTTTGTTGGATGGCATCTCTCTAGACCCACTCAAGGTTATTGTGTTCATTTATTTATAAGCACATGTGACTCATTGATTGCATTTTAATGAGCAGACTACTCACTGCATTGAAAACCATAAGAACTTGGTTTTCATCCCTGCCATACATGACTTAACTTTGTGACCACAGGCAATTAAATTTTATTTTAATGTTTTCTTTTTTTTTCATCTGATATATTCCAGCCACTGGTTAGGACCTAGGAATGCAAAAATAAATAATACAAGATACCACTCTCACGTAGCTCATAATCTTAACAGGAGAGGTAGAGACATAAATAAAGACCTCTAATACAATATGATAAAAGCTATATGAGAGCTTTATTTTCTTGTTTGGTAAATGAGCACAATGGTACTTGTTCTGTCGATTTACAAGATGAGAAAACAAGTCATTAGATGATACAGGTGAAAATATTTTGACTTACTTAAGAATATGCAACAATAAAGTTATTAGTGGAAGTATCACTATCATGTTATTATTATATTATGTTACTTGCTTTATTGCTTACCCTGTTAAAATGAATTAATTATAGGGTCCGTTCTTCTATGGCATTATCAGCAACTTAGGTATTACTCCTCTCCAGGAAAATGTTTGCCTAGCATGAGTTTAAAGAAATAGGAATAAATACCTTGAACATCTAATCTATGAATTTAATCTCATATTCAACAAGTGGTATTTACGATAGACTATAAAAACTAAGTCACAGTGGCAATGGAATCCTGTTCATTCCATTGAGCCATAAACAATTCTGCCCAGATAGGAGTTTGAAAATACTTCTCCAACTAGTTTAAAAAGTAATTAATAAAATAGTTTACTGCTTGCACTCAGGTGCCTTCCCTGAATATAAATGATCTTCTATATCTTTCTCTAACCTTCTCACTGAAACTATCTAATTAAAAAAATAAGCATCAATGTTTTCCTCAAAACATGCAGATATTATGTTGGACGCACAATTTTTGTCTCCCCCTTCTTACAGCAATAAGCATCTTTATTTGGGGGAACATTATGTAGTTTAGGTGAGACTGCTCATTTTTACATCTTTCCATCTTGGGAACATGTGACCCCGGTATGAAAAATCAGAGAATCCCACACACCTGGCCACAAGGTTTGGCTTAGGATTAGTCACATGACCCAAGGCACGCCAATCAGAACCCTCACTGAAACTATTTTGCTGCAACTGATTGGAAAGACTCCTAATGTATCACTGAGGTTGGCAACCTGACAGAACGGATGCCTTGTCCACCAGGAGGAAAGAGCCCATCCAAAAGATGAGTGAGATAGGTGACCCACCTATAAATTAAGACAGACATACCCATGGGGTTTTCAGTTACATCAGCAGAAAAAGAAATAAATCCTTACTTCGCTTAAACTAATTTGAGTTAAGTATCTGGCACTGACAATCAAGTCTTGATTGTTGCAGATTGTCGTGTAACTTAAAATAAAAATGACTGAATGAATTGGAAATTAGGATTCACTTTTTCTCTTAAAAAAATTCGAGGAAAAGACATATGTACTACTATTTGTAATACTTTAAACAAGAAAATAAAATAAAAATTCGAGGAAAAAAAACTTGGAAATATATCGTAATTACTCTTTTCAGAGCAATATAAGATGATTTTGCCACTGTAAGACAAAAACAGGAAGCTATGATCATGGAATGAGAAAAAAAGATCCGTGTAATTTGAAGTATAATTACTGAATAAAATGTCTGATTGAAGAGCTAGAATGAAAAAAAAATCATTAATTTTCTAGGACATAAAATGATTCATTCAGTCAATGACTATTAGTTAAATACTTGCCTTGTGCCTGGGTCTGATACTATGTACTAGGTCAGTGGTTGGCAAACTCATTAGTCAACAGAGCCAAATATCTACAACACAACGATTGAAATTTCTTTTGAGAGCCAAATTTTTTAAACTTAAACTATATAGGTAGGTATATTGTTATTAATTTAATTAGGGTACTCCTAAGGCTTAGGAAGAGCCACACTCAAGGGGCCAAAGAGCCGCATGTGGCTCGCGAGCCGCAGTTTGCCGACCACTGTACTAAGTGCTAGAGTTATACTAGTGGATCCAGACTCAGGCTTCTGTCCTTCAGAGCTGACCTTCCAGCTGCTGGAGACAGACAATCAATAGAAACACAATAAACAGTTGAACATCAGAGTTTTAGGCAACAAACAAGGGAGCATGAAACAGACTGGATTACTGGACAAGAGGACAGGTCTTGGAATTTAAATGGGACCATTAGGGCCAGCCTGACTGTGACATTAATATATAAGCAAAGGCTTGGGAGAGGTGGGCAGTGGGTCAAGTGAGTATTTGAGGGAATACGGAATTCCAAAGAGAGGGAACAGCTTACACAAAGTCTCTAAAGCAGAGTGTGCCTGGGAAGAAAGAGGCAGAGCCAAGAGGCTGTGTGGCTGGTTTGGAATGAGTGAGGGTGGGAATAGTGGAAGATGAAGCCACAGAAGTACCAGAGGAAGGTCATGTAGGGTTTAGTGGACTTTGTTTCACTCTCAGAGAAATGGGAAGTCACTGCGATGTCTTTGAGTCAGAATGTCATAATCTGCTCACTCTAGCTACTATTTGGGAAGAGGTTATGAATGGCCAAGATTAAAAACACAAATATAAATAAAAAGGAGAAAATCATTGCCTGGTGGTACAGATCAGTGGTTGAGCATTGACCTATGAACCAGGAGGTCATGGTTTAATTCCCTTAGGGGGCATGCAGGAGGCAGCTGATCAATGATTCTCTGTCATTATTGATGTTTCTCTCTCTCTTCATCTCCCTTCCTCTCAGTAAAAAGGTATATATTTTTAAGAGGAAAATTATTTTATTTTATTTTATTTTATTTTTTAAATATATTTTATTGATTTTTTACAGAGAGGAAAGGAGAGAGATAGAGAGTTAGAAACATCGATGAGAGAGAAACATCGATCAGCTGCCTCCTGCACATCTCCCACTGGGGATGTGCCCACAACCCAGGTACATGCCCTTGACCGGAATCGAACCCAAGACCCTTCAGTCTGCAGGCCGACGCTCTATCCACTGAGCCAAACCGGTTTCGGCTAGAGGAAAATTATTTTAAAGAATAGTTAAAATCATCAAGGGCCAGTTTAGGGGATATGGTATCCACATAATAGAAGTTCCAGATATGGGTTTGGAGACTGATGGAAATAATCACAGAAATCATAGCAATAAATTCCCCATTGGCAAATTAGAAATAATTCTTCTGTCTGAAAGGCTCCCTGAGATTTGGATAAATGGAAAAATCCATTTCTGAAATCAATTACAGAATAACAACTATAAGAGCCCATAAGCTTTCAAAGAGGAAAAACACCGATACGGTATTTCCCAAGAAATTTTAGAAAGAATGACATCAGGTCACAATAGGTGCCAGAAGATATATAATAATAACTTCCAAGTATGCATAAAAAGTTATTTTGAACTGAGAATTCCAACTCAGTCCGACTACCAATCAAGAAAGTGTAAGGGGAAAATGGGAAAATAAAAGATGGTTTCTGACATGAAAAGATTCAAATAGATTTTCTGAAAATTCTACTTGAAAATGTTCCTCAGCCAAATACAGAGGAAATTCAAATATGTTGAGGACATTGGAAGCAAGGAAATAATAACAACCAGAAATAAGTATATTATTTAAAATCATGAGATAACCAGTGAAATAATTAATAATTAAAAAAAACTAACAAAAGTTGAAAAGAAATGAAGTAAATAGGTAGAATAAGGTAAATTAAAGTTTAACAAAGGAAATTTAAAAATTAACATAATTACTTAAAATTAGGGAAAACTAATAAAATAGTTAAATGGTTCTCTCTGAGAATTGGGCTGGGCTATAAGCAGGAAGGAGACAATTACTTTTCATTTGTACTGTTCCATTTTATTTGAACTTTTGTTTCAATATGTACATATTACTTTCATAAGAAACAAAAATAATTTTAAATATTGGTTATCTGTTTCTCATTTTAATTGAAACTTTTATATTTGGAATCTAATGAACAAAATAAACTGACAAAATAGAAACAGCATGTATGTATGGAACAGACTGACAGCTGTCAGATGAAAGGGCCGTTGGAGGGCTGGATGAAAGAAGGTAAAGGAATTAAGCAAAACACCCCCCCCACACACACACACACACACACATCATATCACATCACATAGACACAGATAGTAGTGTGGTAATAGCAGGGATAAAGGGAGTTCGGGGCAGGTGGAGGTGGGGATAGAGGGGGAAAATGGAGATGGAAAGAGACTTTGCTTAGGGTGATGGGCCCACAATGCAGTGCGGAGATGATGTTTGTTGAGTTGTACCCTTGGAACCTATATGGTTCTGTGAACCAATGTCACCCCAATAAATTTAAAAAATAATGCCTAATGAAGAAATACAAAAAAAAACAGTCAGGGGTGATGTATCTTACCTAACTATGCATGACTATGGTAGTTACTGGGAACACCAGAAATGCCATGTGTTATAATGGAATGGGAACATTTAATTGAAAAGGCTACTAAAAAGTCTTTTCCCCAAAGTTATGTTGCTTCCTAGAATACAGTAGGCAAGTAAGTCAGACATAACTAGTTTTTTGAGCTAATAACAAATTTCAAATTCTATCATCAGTTTGTGAGTTTGCAACTAACACAACACAGGTTTAAAAGATACACTTAATACCCCAGTCACATAATATACTTGTCTCAAATAATTGTAGAAAATTATTTCACAGAGAATAACTCAAAACATTACTGAATATGTATGATAAGAACAGAAATAGAGAAGATCTCTTGAAAGTTCTAACTTGCCAGGGGTCCGTCACTTGTAAAGGGGAATTTGTGCATATTCCACTTTTCCAATAACTTTCTGTGGTAGCTGTTTTACAGATAACAACAACCAGGCTTAGAAGTAAGTCCACTAAAATAGTAAAAACAAGATATGAATACCACAGGAGTATTTGCTGTGTGAATGCAGCAAAAACGCTGTATAATTTTCTCCACTGAATTCCAACCTAAAAATGAAAGATTCATGAAAGGAAAACAAATTCCCAGCAGCTTGTGTGCACAGCTAGTGACGCAGCTTTCAGCATGTGGGCCAGATCAGCTGCCTTTGTAAAGTGTCTCCAACCAGCAGCGAACTGATGGATCTCCCTGACATTTCCTGTTTCCTTTGCAATGCTTTTCTGACTGCCCATCCTCTTGGACTGAAAATGACCCCTTTTTTTTTGTCTGCATATGATCCCTGTCATTTAAGATCAGATGGACCTGTGTTTTGCTCTTGTGTTTAGTCGCTGGGGGCTGAAATCTACTCCATTCTCCCCTTTCCAAGCTGTGTGTCCAGCAGGTTGTGTCTTCAGAAAAAAAAGTTCATTTTGTTTGCCAAAAAGCCTTGCACCTGTGAGGCTACTGTTTACCAACTACACACCTGCCTTGTTGGAAGCTTAGTTCTCTTTCCTCTGTTGCTATGGATTGTTCTGTAGTAACCAATTAACAGCATCATGTCATCTTGAAGCCATCACCATTGAATGTGTGATAATTGTAGGTTCACATCCACTTATAAGAAACTAGAAGCCCAGTGCACAAATTCATGTATGGGTGGGGTCCGGCCAGCCCGGGGCCCCAGTCGAAGCAGATCAGGGTAGGGGGGGGATGATCAGCAGCAGGGCTGGCTGGGGGAGGGGTAATGGGGGAGGGTGAAGTTTGGCCAGCCCCACCCCCCGATCGGGCAAGTTCGCTGGTTGTAGTGGGTGTCATAGAGACTGGTCATTCCGATCATTACAGCATTACAGTCACTGGCTTTTTATATATATAGATAACATAACCTGGCCAGTGTGGCTCAGTGGTTGAGCATTGACCTATGAACCAGGAGGTCATGGTTTGATTCCTGATCAGGGCACATGCCTGGGCTTCAGGCTTGATCCAGGAGGCAGCTTATCAATGATTTTCTCTCATCATTGATGTTTCTATCTCTCTCTCCCTCTCCTTTTCTCTCTGAAATCAATACAAAATATATTTTAAAAAAGAAATAATATAGAAAGAGCCTGTATACGCTTTATCCAATTTACCCTAAAGGTAACATCTTGGAAATAAAAATGCAATATCACAACCAAGACATTGACAATGATACAGTGAGGATAAGAACAGTTCGATCACCACAATAATCTTTCAGGCTGTCTTTCTGAGCCCTGTCCACTTAACCCTGGCAACCACTAATCTGTTCTGCAAATATTTCTTCCATTCTGTAGCTCGTGTTTTCATCCTCTTCACAAAATTCTTCACCAAGTCTTTAAATTTGGTGAAGTCAAGTTTATGATACAATATTTATTTTATTTTTCTTTTATTTTGTGGGTGTTTTACCTATTGCTTCAGCACCATTTGTTGAAAAGGCTATTTTTCCTTTATTGCATCACTTTTGCAAAATTGTCAAAATTCAGTTGGGGATATTTGTGTAGATCAATCTTTTTGTTCTCTATTTTGTTCAATTGAGCTATGTGTCTATTCCTCTGTCAATAAAAGAGTCTTGACTGAGAAACCAAGATGGCGGCATAGGTAAACACAGGAGTTTGCTGCCTCGAACAACCACTTCAAAAATACAACTAAAAGACGGAACGGACATCATCCAGAACCACAAGAAAGCTGGCTGAGTGGAAGTTCTACAACTAGGAGGAAAGAGAAAAGCATACCGAGGCTCAGAGGAGGCGCAGTGCTGAAGTAAAATACTAAGGTGCGGAGTGCATGTGGAGCGGGCTGGAGGCTGAGGGCGCGGTTGTCGTTTTCAATCGGGAGGGAATCTCAGCCTCTGAGCTCCAGTTCCGGGCGAGTCTCTAAGGACCCACACTCATACGGGAGAAGCGGGACTGTCTGGCATTGCTCAGAACCCTAGGGCAGCTTTCTCTCCATGGGGCTTGCAGCGACTACTGGGACACTGAGAAGCAGAGCCTCTGAGGGCAAGACTGAGAGCAGCCATAATTGCTAATCCCGCCCTGTTGATCCCATGGGACCTGCCCCGCCCAAGCCCTGCAGGGAGGCTTTTGCTGGATAGCCTCAGGCAAAGGCTAGATTAGCACCTCCCTAGAGATCCAGGAGCCAGGAAGCCCAGAGGTCAGAGTGGGACCATCCAGCTTGCAGCTCCGTGGAACCATAAAAGACACACTCAGGGGGCAGACTCAGTGAGCACAAAAGCCCCATCGAAGCAAGTCTAGCCCCAGAGGGGTGTCTCCAGCACAGAAGTTCTCCCACTGCAGACACAGCTGATTCCCACAGCCAATTGGCCTGGAGGTCAATTCCTCACAGTGATAACTACAACAATCAAGGCTTACCCACAACAAAACTGTGCACAAAGCCCACAAGGGGGTGCACCAAGAGTGTCTACCTCAGGTAATTGGGACACTTAGCACAGAAAGGCACTCTATCGACACAGCGAAGCATAAAAAATGCTGAGACAAAGAAATAGAACACAAACGACAGAATTGGAGGAAAGCAAACTGCTGGATATAGAGTTCAAAACCACACTTTTAAGGTCTTTAAAGAACTGTCTAGAAGCCGCCGATAAATGTAGTGAGATCTTCAAGAAGACTGGTGAAACCCTCGATGTTGTGATAAAGAACCAACTAGAAATTAAGCATACACTGACTGAAATAAAGAATATTATACAGACTCCCAACAGCAGACCAGAGGATCACAAGAATCAAGTCAAAGATTTGAAATACGAAAAAGCAAAAAACACCCAACTGGAAAAGCAAAATGAAAAAAGAATCCAAAAATTCGAAGATAGTGTCAGGAGCCTCTGGGACAGCTTCAAGCATAGCAACATCCGAATTATAGGGGTGCCAGAAGAAGAGAGCGAGCAAGATATTGAAAACCTATTTGAAGAAATAATGACAGAAAACTTCCCCTATCTGGTGAAAGAAATAGACTTCCAAGTCCAAGAAGCGCATAGGACCCCAAACAAAAGGAACCCAAAGAGGACCACACCAAGACACATCATAATTAAAATGCCAAGAGCAAAAGACAAAGAGAGAATCTTAAAAGCAGCAAGAGAAAGAAAATCAGTTACCTACAAGGGAGTACCCATACGACTGTCAGCTGATTTCTCAACAGAAACTTTGCAGGCCAGAAAGGAGTGGCAAGAAATATTCAAAGTGATGAATACCAAGAACCTACAACCAAGATTACTTTATCCAGCAAAGCTATCATTCAGAAGTGAAGGCCAGATAAAGAGCTTCACAGATAAGAAAAAGCTAAAGGAGTTCATCACCACCAAACCAGTATTATATGAAATGCTGAAAGGTATCCTTTAAGAAGAGGAAGAAGAAGAAAAAGGTAAAGATACAAATTATGAACAACAAATACACATCTATCAACAAGTGAATCTAAAAATCAAATGAATAAATAATCTGATGAACAGTATGAACTGGTGATTGTAATAGAATCAGGGACATAGAATGGAAATGGACTGACTATTCTTGGGGCAGGGGGGATGTGGGAGGTGAGGGAAGAGATTGGACAATAATCGTGCACCTATGGATTAGGACACTGGGTGGGGAGTGAGGGTGGTGGGTGGGGTGGGAACTGGGTGGAGGGGAGTTATGGTGGGAAAAAAGAGTAACTAATGTAATAATCTGAACAATAAAGATTTAAATAAAAAAAAAAAAGTCTTGACTAATGTCTATATATATAAAAGCCTAATGTGCAAAGTGTCTCCTTGGGAGTTCGACCAACCGGGAATTCGATCGCTTGCTATGATGTGTGCTGACCACCAGGGGGTGGTGTGGAATGAAGGAAGGCCCCAGCCAGCAACCAGCAGCTGGGGAAGGGAGGTCCTGGCCAGCAGCTGGCAGATGCTAGAGACCCTACCCACGCAAGAATTTCATGCACTGGGCCTCTAGTAGTTCTATAAAAACTCTTGAAATCAAACAGGCCAATTCCTCCCACTTTATTCTTTTTCAAAGGTTTTATTTTTTGTTATTATGAAAATATACTGAAATTTGATAGTGATGATAGTTGTATAACTTTATGAATGTACGGAAAACCACAGAATTGTACACTTTTAATGGCTAAGTTTTATAGTATATGAATTAAATCTCAATACTTTGAAGAAATGTGCAAAGTCCTTCAAGAAAACCCTAACTTGCAGGATTCTCCTCAGTATGCTGCCCCCTCAGTCCTTTCTGGTTTGGTGCATGCTTTTGCTTGTTTTCCCTGCTTCATTGGCCTGAAGTTTCTTTCTACCCCAGTAAAAAGTGCATGAGAGCTCTTGATGGGCTTGAAATTTTGCTCTAGGTCTTTAGGTCACCTCAAAGTATTTAAGGTGTTTTTCTACTTCACCTATGCAGTTGAATTTGTTTTACCTAATTTCTACAAAGTCTTTGATTCTTGCATTTCTCCAGTTTGATTTCTGGCCACTTGCTTGGCCAATATACTGTATTTTATCTCTGCTGTTCAGCTCTGCTTATTTCATACCAGCCTATCCTGTTATGCAAACTTCTTATCCTTATCATTAGTTTCTGTTTGCCCTATGATCACTATCTAATGTGCAACTCAGTAGTCTCCAAATTTCTTGACCTTACACTCCACCAGCAAAAATGATTTCTTTCACACATCATCACAATGTAGATCTATCTATAAATTACTTCTAATTATGTATTATGTTGTCAGCTTATCTATTGTTGCATTAAAAACATCATAAAACCTAATCTATAATAAGTAAAGCGTAATATGTTAATTAGACCGGATGTCCTTCCAGACGACCTTCTGGACGAAGCTGGGGCTGCCAGGGAAGCCCAGGTCCCAGGTGCCAGAGGGAGGCCGATGCCAGGAGCTGGGGAAGGAAGGCCTACTCTTACACAAATTTAGTTCACTGGGTCTCTAGTAATAATATAAAACAACAGAGATATTTTTAGGTTCATGTGGGTCAGGAATCTGGACAGAAGAAGGTTTGTCTTTGCTCCATGATTCCTAGAGCTTCAATTGGGAAGTCTCAAATAGCTGGGAGTGACTCAAATGACTGAGGGCTGGAGTCATCTGAAAGCTTCTTTACTCACATGCCTGGTGCCTAGGCTGGTCTCAACCAGTACTTTTGAAGAATCAAGGTGTGTTGTAGCTTTATTTCCCTCACAGCATGGTGGTCTCAGGCTATCAGCATGGTGGTCTCAGGCTATCTGGATTTTTTACATGATGGCTCAGGGTTGCAAGGGCATGTGCTTCAGCAAACAAAACGAAGGCTGCATGGCCTTTTATGGCTTAGCCTGGGAAGGCACAAAGTGTTCTGTCTGTCATACTCTCCTAAGAGCAAGGGACAAGAAAGGACTATCTCTTCATGAGAGAAGTATCAAAGAACTTATGGCCATGTTTTAAGACTTCTGCTTGTGCACATTACAAATGTTCAAAATGTAAATTTTTAAGTATGACGTAAAAATAAACATAATTATAAATTGCAAGATTTTCTTTTGCCCCTCTGAATCATCCTTGCTCCTTGCTTTGGGTATGGGCCCCATATTGGAAACCCATTGGCCTAAATAAGGGACACAACATTTCCCTGCTATATAGCCTTAATGATGGCTGATGTTCACATATAGGATACACCCTGCAGGGTGGTAAGGATAAACAAGATAGTGATTTTCACAAGAATAAGAAAGTGGAACCACCAAGATGGCGGCATAGGTAAACACCGGAGACTGCTGCCGCAAACAACCACTTCAAAAATACAACTAAAAGACGGAACGGACATCACCCAGGACCACAGGAAGGCTGGCTGAGGAGAGACTCTTCAACTAGAAGGAAAGACAACAGCATACTGAGGCTCAGAGGAGGCGCAGTGTGGAAAATTTAAAGGTGCGGGGGTGCGCGCGCAAAGCGGGCTGGTGGCTGAGGGCGCAGTTGTCGTTTTCAATCAGGAGGGAGTCTCAGACTCTGAGCTCCAGATCCGGGCGAGTCTCTAGGGACTCAGACTCAAACAGGAGAAGCGGGATCGTCTAGCATCAGTTGGAACGTGAGGGCAGCTTTCTCTCCGAGGTTTGCAGCGGTTGCCGGGGTTCTGAGAAGCAGAGCCTCTGGGAACGCAACTGAGAGCAGCCATAACTGCTTCCTCCACCCGCCCTGTTGATCCCGCCCCGCCCAAGCCCCGCGCAGAGCCATTTGCTGGATCACCTCAGGCAAAGGCTAGATTAGCACCTCCCCAGAGGACAGAAGTTTTCCCGGGCAGACACAGCTAATTCTCACAGCCAGTCGGCCTGGTGGTCAAATCCCTCTAGTATTAACTACAACAATCAAGGGTTAACTAGAACAAGACTGTGCACAAAGACAACAAAGGGGTGCACCAAGAAAGCATAAAAAATGCGGAGACAAAAAAACATGACAGAACTGGAGGATATAGAGCTAAAAAACGCAATTTTGAGGGCTTGCAATAAACTTGATGAGAGCCTCATGAAAACTAATGAGACCCTCGATGCTATGATAAAGAACCAACTAGAAATTAAGCATACACTGACTGAAATAAAGAATGTTATACCCAATAGCAGACCAGAGGAGCGCAAGAATCAAGTCAAAGATTTGAAATGCGAAGAAGCAAAAAACACCCAACCGGAAAAGCAAAATGAAAAAAGAATACGAAAATACGAAGATAGTGTAAGAAGCCTCTGGGACAGCTTCAAGCGCACTAATATCAGAATCATAGGGGTGCCAGAAGATGAGAGACAGCAAGATATTGAAAACCTATTTGAAGAAATAATGGCAGAAAACTTCCCCCACCTGGTGAAAGAAATGGACTTACAGGTCCAAGAAGCGCAGAGAACCCCAAACAAAAGGAATCCAAAGAGGACCACACCAAGACACATCATAATTAAAATGCCAAGAGCGAAAGACAAAGAGAATCTTAAAAGCAGCAAGAGAAAGAGACTCAGTTACCTACAAGGGAATACCCATACGACTGTCAGCTGATTTCTCAACAGAAACTTTGCAGGCCAGAAGGGAATGGCAAGAAATATTCAAAGTGATGAATGCCAAGAACCTACAACCAAGATTACTTTATCCAGCAAAGCTATCATTCAGAATTGAAGGTCAGATAAAGAGCTTCACAGATAAGGAAAAGCTAAAGGAGTTCATCACCACTAAACCAGTATTATACGAAATGCTGAACGGTATCCTTTAAGAAGAGGAAGAAGAAAAAGGTATAGATACAAATTGTGAACAACAAACATGCATCTATCAACAAGTGAATCTAAGAATCAAGTGAATAAATAATCTGATGTACAGAATGAACTGGTGATTACAATGAATCAGGGTCAATGAAAGGGAATGGACTGACTATTCGTGGGGGGGAAGGGGAATGGGAGATGCGGGAAGAGACTGGACAAAAATCGTGCACCTATGGATGAGGACAGTGGGTGGGGAGTGAGGGCGGAGGGTGGGGCGGGAACTGGGAGGAGGGGAGTTATGGGGGGGGGGGGAAGAGGAACAAATGTAATCTGAACAATAAAGATTTAATTAAAAAAAAGAATAAGAAAGTGGAGAGAAATATAACCATGAGGATATAAAACTCCTTGAACTTGTGGAAATCTTAGAGAGAGAAAGAAAATTTGTGTAGGACTCAGGATGGGGATTTAAGCCAATTTTGTAAATATCAAAGGACATGCTGTAATGTTTGGTTATAAAAGCATAAAGATAGCAAAAGAGTTGGCTGGCACTCAGCCAAGAGTTCAATATCTTCCAGTCCTTGTTGGCAAAGTAAAGGAACCTGGCTTAGCTCCCTATAAAAGGAGATCAGGAGAATCTGCCAATATGGCCAACACAAAGCAATGCTAGTCTCTAGCATCAACTAATCTACCCCATTGATTCCCCACCATCACACAAGTTTCAACAGGAAAAACATTCAGTCTCAAAGGGAATACACAGCAAAGAATTGCAAAGTGACCTATTAGAACATGGCAAGAAAATATTGGAACTTCCAGTTGTATTTGTTTTTATCTGTTTAAAAATGCGTGAACTGCATTAGTATAGAATGCATACCTAACATTTAGAAAAAAAATGTATTTTAAAGATGGTATATACAACTTATTTTTACTGATGAGCTCTTAAAGATTCACATGTTGGGTATTACAGATTTAGAGGATAAGTTGTCATTTTAGGGCATCCAGAAACTTAAAGTAGAGTTGAATCAGACCATGCCTCTAGGGTGGACTAGCAGAGTCAGAGTCTGCTGGGCTACAGGTAAGCCAGCAGGTCTTCTTCAGTTTTTCTATATGTCCCACAGAAGTTAGTTGCCTTTGGGACTGTAATAGGTAAAGAAATGCTAAGATGAATTATGCAAGTTCCTTGGGGAAAATATATGCTTTGAGAGGACAAGATTCCTTATTCTTAAATGTTAAATTGGCTCATATGTCAACGCAAACCATGAGTCCTGGCCGGTACATATTAATACTTCCCTGATTCTTCTATCATTGGCAGTTAACAAGATTTGAACTCACAGTGTTCTGTTGTACCATGAAAACAGAAGGAATTGCTTTGTCAGTTACTTTACATAGGTTAATTTATGTGACCCTCATTTTGCTCTGTAAAAGTAGCTAATAGTACTTCCATGGACTATGCAATTTGCTTAATATCCCACATGTAGGAAGAAAAGAGCTGAGATTCAGATCCAGTTTCTCTTGATTTCCAAAGGCCATGTTCTTAGACCATGGTTCTTCCCATCTAGATAAAGAAGTGCTTTGAAGCCCTCAGATTTCACAAAGATATTTTTCCTCTGTGTTTTGGAACAAAGGAGAGGCACTGCCTGCAGGCCTAACATTTAGAAATGGAAGGAGGCACATTAAAGGATTATCAAAATCTATCTTAAAAAGAGAAAGTGAGATCATTAAAACTGTGGTCACAGCATTAAATTGTTGGCCCTTAAATGATTTGTGGCCCTCTCTCTAACACTTAGTAACTGAACGTTAAATTAGAAAGATGATAATTGGAAAAGGCTCATTATTGTCTCTATCTCATTAAACCAATGTTGTGAGACAATTCAAGAGGGGAGATGGTTATACAATTTCCACGCATCATTTGTTACGGCACTCAGACCTGGATAGCAGTTATTTTCCCAAATCAGAGCTAAATACGTACGTGACAAAAAAAACTTGGTCTAGGAAAAGGATCAATTTGGGTTTGATAGAAAGGGTCACTGGGGACTCTCTCTTACTAATAACCTCATTGGACAGAGAGCACATCTCCCCCAAAAGTACACACACTTCAAAGCATGCTATTAAGTGATAAGAAGGAGGATGAAAAATGTAATTTCTCCAGAAAAAATTTTGCAGCCACAGAAATATCTTTCACAAGTGGACATTTAATTCCTTCTAGTTCATTCCTAAATGTAAATTGCTGGAGCTTATGATGAAATACTTGGAATATCTAAGGGATTGTGTCTTCTGGGAGTTGCAGATAACAACCCATTGCCTCTAATATTCATATTTCTATTGTCTGAAAAGGTGAGGAAGAAAACCTGAGAGGACTACGGATGTGAGTGAAAATCGACTCAGTACAGTGAGCTTGGAAACAAAACTAGTAATAAATTGCAAAAGAAAAGAACTAATCTCAGCTGAAAATGTTCATGGGAGATGATGATTATGAGACATTTGAGGTAGGTTTTTAAAGTAAAAAGTAATTGCCCTGACTGGTTTGGCTCAGTGAATAGGGTGTCGGCCTGTGGACTGAAGGGTCCCAGGTTCGATTCCAGTCAAGGGCATGTACTTTGGTTGCAGGCACATCCCCAAAGGCGAATAGTGTGCAAGAAGCAGCTGATCGATGTTCTCTCTCATCGATGTTTCTAACTCTCTATCCCTCTCCCTTCCTCTCTGTAAAAAATAAATAAAATATATTTAATAAATAAATAAAAAATAAAGTAAAAAGTAATAGTATGTTTATATTCTCTATATAAAATGGATAAACTATATAAATGTTCCAGTAAACATTTGTAGTATTTTATATACTCAATTTCTGTTTCAATAATGTTAAATAGAAAAAACACTTTTAAAACTTGTAAGCATTACTAAGTATATTAGAATAAAGCTACTAGAGTCAGCATGGAATTACCAAACATGGGGAAGATTATGGTGGGAGAGGCATTTGTCATCCAAGCCTGATTTATCAACAATCCTATTTCTGAGTGGATGTAAAACTATTTTTAGTGCCATGCCACACTCTCCTTCCTCATTATATCCTCTCCTTTCTCTGGAATTCCACATTATTCTTTCCCAGTAATATTTTTATCCCCCAAAAGTTTTCTTTTATAAAAACATGGGTGCCAGTTATTAAGCACCTACTCTCTACTAGGCATTATGCCAGCATCTCTAGCTGTAAGGAGGCAGATAGGGAGGAAAAGGTGAAACTATTTCAGCATTATTTTCCCACCTCAAGGTTTGCAATAAACGTTATTTTCTCAGCTGCCAAAGGCAGAGTATTACCTGCCAGCTACTGCAATCCATGAGAAATGGTTAGAATTAATTACATAGAGTCACAGGGCTGAAAGAGATGGTAAGATGTCACTTCTAGGTTTATCAGCCTTTTGTGGATTGGTAAATATACATATATATGCTAATTCAGTACATACTTGTATATGTGCATCAGAAACGAAATGAGAGAGATGCTCCCTATTCAAAAATAAAAAAAAAAGTTACAATAAACTTCAGTAGTCCCCTTATCCACAGTTTTACTTTCCAAGGTTTCAATTTCCCATGATCAGCCACAGTCTGAAAATATTAAATGGAAAATTCCAGAAGTAAATAATTCATAAATTTTAAATCTTGCGCCATTCTAAGTAGTGTGATGAAGGCTCGCACTGTTCCTCTCTGACCTTCTCTATCCTGCCAGGAACATGAATCATCCTTTTGTTGAGTATATTCATGCTGTATATGCTACCTACCATTAGTCACTGAGTAGCCATCTGGATGTCAGATTGGTTATGAGAAAGAGAAAAGGGAGAGAGAGGGATATCACAGTCACATAAGTTTTATAACAGCATACTGTTATAACTGTTCAATTTTGTCATTAATTATCGTTGACAATCTCTTACTGTGCCTAATCTATAAATTAAGTGGTATCATAGATATGTATGTATAGAAAAAACATGTCATATATTGGGTTTGGTACTATCAGTCATTTCAGGGATCCACTGGGTATCTTGGAATGTATCCCCCATGGAACTTCTCTTTTGGTAAGGTCTATTTTTCGCCTTAATTCTGATACATGATCCTATGGTCTTTTTATTGGTATATCTCCAGAAACTGAGCTAATTAGAAATTTTAGGCCAATTTCTATGAATCAGTCCTAATAAGGTTTAAGTCGGTGGCTTTATGGAAGTACTCATTGGAGAAAACCCTTAATATGTGAATCAGATACACATACATGTATCTGATTCACAGCCTTTGTAATAGGTTTTAAGTGTTTATAAATAAGAACTTCTTAACGTTTAATCTGAATCTACTGTGTTAGGATTCAGATCTATTTTTTATGGTAAATTTTAGCTATTTGAAAACAACTCTTTAATGTCTATACTTGAATTACTTTTGTCAATGCATTTCAGGTAAGTAGTTAATAAGATCTAGAGTGCCTTACCTGTATATAAGTAATCTAATTCTTAGAAAAAATATTTCCAGTTCCATTTAAATTTTTAATTTCAGTCTAATAGTTTATTTGTTACTTTTTAAAAATAAGGAATATTTTTAGTGTTACCTACATATCAAGGGCTGAAATATTATCTACATACATTGTAGAGAGTAGTAGTCAATGATTAATGCTCTGGAATCTGAAAACCTATGTTTGAATTCTGACTTAACCACCTGAGCAAGTTATTCCCTTTGTTTCAGTTACTCATTTGTTAAATTACAGTAAATAATTACTTATTCATTAATTCCTCTTTCGGCAATGATAGGGTAATATACACAATAAACTACCAAGAGAAAAATAAACACTGGTAATAGCATCAGCGAGCTATGGAACAACATCAAGTGCCCTACTCACACATGTAGATAGAGATTCCAAATGAAGGGTTACTTAAAAACAAAGGTTGACATTTCCCCCAACTTGATAAATACTAAAAAACGAAAGATCCAAGAAGCTCAGTGAACACCAAGTTCAAGAAACATGAAAAAGTATAGCTTGGTGCAGCATAATCAAATTGCTCAAAATTGTAATTAGGAGAAAAATCTAACAAGCAGCAAGAGGGAGGAAAAGATATGTTTTGTGTAGAGAAACAACAAAAACACCACCATGGACTTTTTGTCAGAAACACTGCAAGAGGGAAGATAATTAACCAACATCTCAAAAATACTGAAATCTTTCTCTCCCCAGCCCCTCAAAAGAAAAATCCGGTCAACCTAGAATTCTGTATACAGAGAAGGTAAAATTGTGACATCTTTTTTCAGATATGTAAAACCTGAAATAATTCACCTCCAACAGACCCATACCATAGAAATCTGAATGAAATTCTTTGGGGCAAATGAAAAATGACACAGACAGAAATAGAAATCTACACAAAGGAATGCAGTCATTGGAAATATAAAGTGCATGTGTAAATATAGGGGAATCGTTTTTCTTATTTATATTTATCTGGAAGATAGTTTACTGCTCAAGAAAAAATAATTACAATGTAAGTAGGCATTATAACATATGTATAAGTAAACATGTGAGGCAACAAACAAAATCTGAAAGAGAAATGGAAGCATACTCTTGTAAGATTCTTAAACTATATATTAAGTGGTATAATAATCATTGACAGTTGAATGTGATAAGTTGCAGATTCATGCTATAAACCCAAAAGGGTCTATTAAACAAACAAAACAAAAAGTTATAACTAATAAGCCAATAAAGGAGATTAAATAAAAATGTTTAAATATTCAATTGATCCAAACAAAGGATAAAGGAAAAAGAGAACAATGAATAGAAGAGGCAAATGAAAAACACATAATAGTAATCACATTAGATGTAAATAATTCAAGCACGCTAATTAAAAGACAAATGTCACCAGATTATCACTGAAAAGACGCCAATCTTTTTCAATACCTAAATTATGTTAGGAGCTATGTTTGCGTACAGGAACTGAAAAGAATTCCTCACCCCACCACAAAAATCAAGGTGCCCAGGGCAAAAGCCAAGATAGGGATGGGGCATTGTGAGCAAAAAGGGACATGTGCCACAGAGCCAAGTGCAATAGAAGAATAACTAGGCATGCCTAAAAGAATTTCATCACGCCCTCCATAACCTACAAATATTGAAGGCTCCTTCCCACTTGGGGAGAAGGTGCCATTGGAGCATGAACTCACCCTGCTCCATTCCTGGATCAAAGAATGAAGCTTCTACTCTTCTTTACCAAACTAAGTCTCAGGAATGGCACTGAGCTGGAGGTAAAAAAAAAAGACAACTATATGTTGTCACAAGAAACAAAATATAATTTAATGTGAAATACCAAGTTCAAAGTAAAAGGATGAAAAAAATATGCCATGGTAATCCTAAGCAAAAAAACAAACAAACAAACAAAAAACAAACAAACAAACAAAAACTGGAGAGGCTATATTAATATTAAAGGAGATTTCAGAATAAATAGTATTTCAAGTATAAAGATAATCACTTCATAGTAATAAAGGGGTAATTTCATCAAGAGAACACAATAATGTAATTATTCATCTGATAGCAATTTGAAAATACATGAATGAAAACTATTAGAACTATGGGAGAAATGACAAATTTATAATTATAGTCAAAGGTTTCTCTAAGAAAATAATAGAACAAGTAAACAGAAAGATAGTAAGAATATGCAGTAGACGGATTTGAATAACACAACCACCCAATTTAATTGATCTAGGTGTCCTCATCCAACAAAAGGAGAATACACACTCTTGTCAAGTGCATATAGAACACTTACCAAGATAGACAATATTTAGGGCCATAAAAACCAGTCTCAAAACTAAAATGAAATAATACAGTACAAAATATATTATCTTTCAACAATGGAGTAAAAATAGGAATCAATAGTATAAAATATCTCTGAAAAATCTACAAATATTTGATAATAGCATACCTCTAATAATCTATTCTATAGGCTAAAAAATAAACTAAAATAGAAATTAGAAATTTTAGACTGAATTAAAATGAAAACAAAACATCTCAGCATCTGTGAGATGCACCTCAAGCGTTACTTTAATGCTGGTAATTTTAAAAGTGGGAATTTTAATAGCACTTAGAGAGTTTTTACAAAAGAAAGGTCTCAAATCATGACTTTAACTTCCGCCTTAAGAAACTAGAAAACATAGAACAGATTGAACTCAAAGTACACAGAAAAAAGCAAATAATACAAATCATTGTGGAAATAAATAGGAGACAGAAAAAGGATAGAGAAAAAACAATGACACCAAAAGTTGTTGTTTTTTTAGAAGATTATTAAAGCTGATTAATTGCTTGTCAGACAGACGGAAAAAAAAAAGACAAGACATCAATTACTAATTACTAGTATTAGGAATGAGAGAGGTGACATCATTATAAATTCCAAACATATACATACAGTAAAGAGGAAATAAGGAAGTATTATAAATAACTCTATGCCAATAGATTCAACAACTTAGATTAAATGTACAAGTAATTTGAAAGCTCCTGCATGAAGGTATAGATAAGCTGAATAGCCTTTTATCTCCTAGAGAAATTTATATCATCCAAATTTGACAGGAAAAAATAAAACTGTCTTCATTCAAAGAATACCATATAACTTATGTTGAAAATCTGAAAAAATCTACTAAAAAAGCTTTTAGAACTAAGTTGAACAAGGTTGCAGGATAGAATCAATATACAAAAATTAATTTTTATCTTTATATGCTAATAATGAGTAATCAGAAATTGAAATGAAAGAACACCATTTCCAATAACATCAAAAATATGAACTACTTAGGGGTAAGACTGAGAAAATATGTGGAGGACTTAATCATTAGAAACTATGGTTTTAACTACAATATATCCCAAATCAACTAGAAATTAAAGAAGCCTAAATAAATGGAAAGATATCCCAAGTTTATGCATCAGAAGACTCAGTATTGCTAAGATAGTAATTCTTCCCAATTTAATGAGTAGACTCAATGCAGTCCCAATCAAAATCTCAGTAAGATTCCTTTTGTAAAAATTGACAAGGCAATTTTAAAATTCATATGGAAATGCAAAGACATAAAATAGCCAAAATAACTTTGAAACACAAGAGCAAACTTGGAGGACTAACACTATTTTAACACTTAAAAAATTATAAAATAAAGACACTATCTTGTATTTGTGTTAAGATAGACAAATAGGTCAATAGATCAGAATAGAAAATCCTTAACTAGACCCACACATATATTGACAACTGATCTTACGAACAAGTGCAAAAACAAATCAGTGGAGAAAGGAGAGTCTTTTCACTAAATTGTGCTGGTTCATTTAGATATCCAAGTTAAAAAAACAAAAACTTTCATCCATATTTCTTAACACATATAAAAATTAAAACAAAATGAACCACAGATCTCAAATGGTAAATTTAAAACTTCAAAACTTTGCTTGGCTGGCGTGGCTCAGTGGTTGAGCATCGATCTATTAACCAGGAGTTCATGGTTTGATTCCTGATCAGGGCTCATGCCCGGTTTGTAGACACTATCCCCAGTGTGGGAGATGCAGAAGGCAGCCAATCAATTATTCTCTCTCATCATTGATGTTTCTATATCTCTCTCTCTCCCTTCCTCTCTGAAATAAATAAAAATATATTTTAAAAGAACTTTAAAACTTCTAGAAGAAAACAAAAGAAAATCTTTGTGATCTTAGGTTTAGGTAAAGAGTTCTGAGATAAAATACCTAAAGCATAATCCATAAAAGAACATTGAAAAATTGTATTTCATCAAATTGAAAATTTTCCTCTTCAATAGATAGTATCAAGAGGACAAAAAGACAAACAACATACTCTAAGAAAATATTTGCTGATCACATACTTGATAAAGGACTTAAATCTAGAATAAGTAAATATCTCTCAAACCCAAATAATAAGAAAACACCCAACCAAATAAAAATGGGCAAATTTTTTGAGCAGACACTTCACCAAAAAGATATGAAGCTCAATAAGTACATGAAAAGATGCTCAATATAAGTAGTCATTAGAGAAAGGCAAATTAAAGCTATAATGAGATAACACCACACACATGTAAGAATTGCTAAAAATAAAAAGCCTAATGATAACAAGTGCTGGTAAGGATGTGGAAAAACTGAAATCCTCCTACATAGCTGATGAAATATAAAATGATACAACGGCCATTTCTTATAATGTAACATGTACACTTACTGTACAATCCACTCCTGAGGGTCTATCCATGAGAAATGAAAGCATATACCCATATAAGATCTTGTACATGAATGTTCACATTTAATAACTAAAAGCTGGGGAGAACCCAAATATCTTCAACATATGAGTATACAAACAAATTGTATAATGTACATGCAATGAATAAACTCAGCAATAAAAAGGAAGGAATCATGGATATATACAATGATATGGCTGCATTTCAAAGTAATTATTAATGAAAGAAGACAGACCATGAAAAACAATTCTGTATTATTTAATTTATGTAAGATGCTAGGAAACAAACTAATCTATAGTGACAGTTGCCTGAGGAGGCAGGGAGAAGAGGTGAGGAATGGAAATGAATTATAAAATATAATTAAAGAAATTTCTGAGGGTTATGGATATGTTCACTATCTTGATGGTGGTAATGGTTTCGTGGATATATACATATATATTTAGACATAAAATTGTATACTGTAAATATGTGCAGTTTTTATGTCAACAATAAGTTTGCTACAAAAAGACAAAAAATATAATATGAACAATACCTAAAATTTAAGGTTATTTTGAACATAGAATGGGAAATACATATAAAACACTTAGCACACTTCCTGACCCATAATAAGTATTCACTAGCTCTGGTTATTGTGTTGTGAGCCTTTCTTTGTGAATGATAGTCTTCTTGGGTTGAGGAATACTACATTTTACCCTCTGTTTCATGAAGGTTTTGAGACTATGTTGGAAATCCCTGTTGTAATAAAAGCAGGGATTGGAAATCCCTGTTGTAATAAAAGCAGATGGATTCCTGGTAGCATTTTAAAATGAAAGATAGGAAAGAGAAAATGTAACAGTTATTCATAAGATACATGAGGGTGAGGTCTCAAGTCTGGTTTTGACTCATAAATCAAGAAAACCTACTGCATTTTGAGTGCTCAATTGTTAAGCATTTAACCCATCATGCGCCATAAGCGTCTGTAGATGCAAGCGGCAGACCTTCCCCACATTGCCAGGTGTGTCTATAAAAAAAAAATGTTTTCCCTAAGTGGCAGCCCTGGCCAACTTTAAAATCATTTTTTGTGAGAATTTTCAGCTGAAAATATTCAATAACACCCGAATTGTGAATAATATATTTATTTTTATAATATTCATTGCAAATTGATTTTTTTAAATTAAATTCAAAATATCGTGGCATGTGGGGATGGTTTCGGTTTTGTACGCGTGGTAGTGAATTGGTTAATCCTATATAACAAAAGGCTAATATGCAAATTGACCAAAGGGCAGAATGACTTGTCATATGACGCAGTGACCACCAGGGGGCAGACGCTCAATGCAGGATCATGCAACAAAGGTTACATTATCAAGTAAGTTACCACTGTGCGCAACTGCTGCTTAAATGAGGCTGGAGGATACTGGGAGACAATGTAGAACATGCATTAGAATTATGCCAACAGAGTGGCAAGGGAGATTTCGTACTGTCTTCGAACCTCTGCTCCAACATTGGTTGGAGTTTGCATCCAGAACCTTTCCCATCCTCTGGCATTTCCAGTTTGCCATGAGCCCAGGCCAAAATTAAAGCTCAGAGGCAGCAAGCAGCAGGTGTTTGCAGTAAGCAACCTTGATAGTGTAGGGGTGAGTCCCAAGGGAATAAAAGCAGACTTTCAATCATCTTGGCTACATAAATCATGCAAGAATGCAGGCTTTTTTTCAAATGTCCTTGCCAGTTAAATTATCTTTAGAGTCTGTTTAAGCTGACCAGTTTTTCACAGCTGCTATTGAATGAATTGCTTCACCACATTTGGGTGTATGACTTCAATTTGTTAGCAGTGTCGTTGGGAAATGCTGTGGGATGCCAAGATGCACAGCAGCTGTCCCATGCTTGTTCTTAATGAAGAGGAGTTAATAAAGAAATTTTATGAGCTGGATTACCATTGTACAGGTTTTCTTCCCAAAGAAGCCAAATCATTGCCGTGTCTAGGCAAATTTGTCACATGCATTTTTTCTTTTAAGAAAATTGTTGTGGGTTTTATTCCAACTCCGGTAATAATTCATTTTTCACTCTTTATTATGGTTTCACAGCACTGTTAAATTGGCATTTTCCATTTCAATTTCCTGAGATGACATGTTTTACACAGGAAACTTGATTATAGAAAGACTTATTAGGCCATACGTGCATGACCTTCTCCGAGATAGCATGCTTTTTCTTTTCTATCAGTCTTAACCAATAATATAATGTCCCTGATCCCAAATGAAAAACCAGCATCAATGACGGTTGATCACAGAAACAATGCAAGTTTATCATTACCTGGTGACTATTACATGGGAAATTTCCAAGCCCAATTGAAAATTATATTAAAATGTTCAGAACATGGTAGGTGTCTGAGTGTGACTTGACCATCATTAGCAGAAACATTATGAGAGTCTTAAAGCTGATTTTTAAAGTCCCCTCCAATTCTAAGATTCTGTGATTCCTTACAACACCCACAAAATGTTCTGTTTTTGAGGTGGCCTGAATTAGTCATCTGTGTTGCATAACAAATTAACCACAATGTGGTGGCTTAAGGCAACAAACATTTGTTATCTCACACATTCTGAGGGTCAGGAATCTGGAGGTGACTTACCTGAGTTTCCTGTCTCAAGGCTTCTCACAGACCACAATGGCAGTATTAGGGCTCCGCTCAGGAAGAATCTGTTCGTGAGGTGATTGAAAGATTCAGTTCCTCACAGCCTGTTGAATTGAGTCCTTGAGTTTTCTGTCATGTGGGCCTTTCCCTTGGGCAGTTTACAAGGTAACATTGGCTTGCATTAAAGTGAACAAGAAAGAGACAGAGATCCAGAGAAAATTAGCAAGATGAAAGCCAATCTTTCATAACAATCTCAGAAATGATATTCCATCATTTTTGCCATATCAGGTTTGCAGGAAGCAATTCATTAAGTCCAGCACACACTCAGGAAAAGGATTACATAAGGGTATACAAACCCAGAGGGGGGATCATTAGGGCCCATTTTATTTATTTACTTATTTTTAATTTAAAAATTTTAAATATATTTTTATTGATTTCAGAGAAGAAGGGAGAAGGAGAGAGAGAGAAACATCAATGATGAGAGAGAATAACTGATCCGTTGCCTCCTGCACACCCCACACTGCAGATCGAGCCCCCAACCCAGGCATGTGCCCTGACTGGGAATAGAACCATGACCCCATGGCCCATAGGTTGACGCTGAAACACTGAGCCAAGCTGGCAGGGCAGCTGGGGTCCATTTTAGAAGCTACCACAGAATCTGAAACTTCCCTGGAACAAAAGCAGCTCTCCTTCCAGGCTGCCTGAGAATCTCACATTTCCACATACTTTCTTAGGAGTTTTCCATCTCCTGATCCACCTCAGCAAATTGTTAAATGCAAATGTATTTCCCAGGAGAGCTATACTCAGGGGCAGCTGTGATAATCCAGGAGTATCGTCTTTAGACTCATTATACGTGTGACAGACACTATTTAATTTTTCTTTGGGGCTGAAATTTAGAGAAGAGTTAGTATTTCAGGAAGGTCAGAAATACAAAAGGTCATGATCACTGAAGAAAAGGTCAGCCCAATGACCCTGAGCACTTTGGGGAGTCGAGGGGACTCTACAAAAAAGTTGAAGTACAGCAAACAGACTTTTGTCTAGTCAGTCCTGTTTTCCATGTTTCCGGGAGTGTCATTTCTTTGAAACGACATACTGACCATGTCCTTCTGCTTAAAATTTTTTTTAATTTTATTTCCCTTGATAGGTATAACATACAACCAAAACTTCTTAGTTATTTAAATCCTTCTGGAAAGCTCTCTCCATAATGCCTTTTCAGCCTATTTTCTAATGGATACATGCTCCTTTTTTTCCATTTCAATAAAACTGACAGTCTGGATCAATCTTTCCACATCACCGTGATCTGGTCCCTCCAACGGGCCTGTTGTTTCCTATTAATTTGAAAATTAAAGCTGTGCTATCTTGAAGCCTCCCATGTATTATTGTATCTGTCTGTTTATATTATATCTTTGATTATGTATGTCTCCTCTCTCCAGATAGATTTTAAATTTTTCTATAATTTCAGAGTTTTCTATCGTTTTGCATATGATTACCTCTGATGTGAAGTTTAGAAATGGGTCGGCTAAAACAAGCAAAACAAACACTGCGTCATATAGACTTGGGTGTAGCTAAAACGGATCTATATTCTTTAACATTACAAAGAAGAAGGTAAAAAATGTTTAAGCTTGATGTCTTGCCGGTCGGCCGTATCATACCCATTGGTTGTGTGATGTTCTCAACACCCCTCATCCCCACTAGGGAATGTCACAGCCATGAGTGCAGGTACTTGGCCTGCTTGGTTCACTGCTTTCCCCCAGGGCTTAGAATAGTATGACTGGCACATAATAGGCACTCAATAAACATTGTTAAATAAATAAAGATCATAATTGTTGCCAATAATAGTTAAATTCCTGACATTTGGAAGTGTCATAATTTTAAAAATCTATATGTGACAAATTACAGAGTCAAAAACACATGGGTGTTTACAAGAATGTCATATAAATTAGGTGGCCACTTTCTACCAGAGAGGAAATGAAGTGGTCACTAAATCATATTGGAACAACAGATGTTTCACCTGGAAAACGAAGTTCAAACCCTCTCTCTCACCTACCATGCAGAAAAATCAATTCCAGATGGATTAAAATCTAAACATGTAAACAAAACATTAACATAGCCCTAACCGGTTTGGCTCAGTGGATAGAGCATTGGCCTGGGGACTCAAGGGTCCTGGGTTCAATTCCGGTCAAGGGCATGTACCTTGGTTGCGGGCACATTCCCAGTGAGGAGTGTGCAGGAGGCAGCTGATTGATGTTTCTCTCTCATCGATGTCTCTAACTCTCCCTCTCCCTTCCTCTCTGTAAAAAATCAATAAAATATATTTAAAAAATACAACATTAACATAAATGAAAGAATATGTTTATGGCTTTAGGCAAGTCCTAAAAATGTTTAATAAAATTTAATCATGTAATTTCAAAGTTAATTACTAAAAAATTATAAAATATATCATTATTACAGTTGTGAGTCATAAAATAGGGAAAAGCACTTATAATACAATTAAATATATATCCAAGATAATATAAATAACTGTTTAATTCAACAAGAAAATACTTCCACAAAATATAGCTAAGTTATAAAGTTATTATAATATACTTGAATAGAATGGTTGCATTTCTTGTTTAAATGTCATAATAAAAATTCAAAGGGAGAAAATGCAAATGACTAATAACTATATTAAAAATATGTGCAGCCCTAGCCGGTTTTGCTCAGTGGATAGAGCATCAGCCTGCAGACTGAAGGATCCCAGGTTCAATTCCAGTCAAGGGCATGTGCCCGGGTCATGGGCTTAATCCCCAGTAGGGGGCATGCAGGAAGCAGCCAATCAATGATTCTCATTGTTGATGTTTCTATCTCTCTCTCCTTCTCCCTTCCTCTCTAAAAGCAATAAAAATATGTATATATTAAAAAATATATATGTGCAATTGCACTTGTTACCCAGGGAACTGAAAATTTAAACAAAGTGGATGCAATGATTTGTATCGGCTTGGAAAAAATTAAAACGTTAACCTTGTGTTGGCAAAGTGGGAGATACATCAACTTTCATGCATGACTGGTGAGAGTAATTTGGCACAGCCATTTTGGAGGAGAATTTCTTAAAAATTAAAATATGTGTCCCTTTTTTTTTTTTTTTTTTTTGTTAAAAAAATATATTTTTATTGATTTTTTACAGAGAGAAAGGGAGAGAGATAGAGAGTCAGAAACATCAATGAGAGAGAAACATCGACCAGCTGCCTCCTGCACACCTCCCACTGGGGATGTGCCTGCAACCAAGGTACATGCCCTTGACCGGAATCGAACCTGGGACCTTTCAGTCCGCAGGCCGACGCTCTATCCACTGAGCCAAACCGGTCTTGGCAAATATGTGTCCCTTTTGACTAAACAATTCTGCTTCTGCTTATGCTGGGAAAATTTGACATGTGTGCAGAGAGTCACATACCAGGGAATGGTAAAATAAAAATTTTCAATCCCTGCTATGGAATAGCTATACACAGCAGTTAGAAAGAAATTAGTAGTTCTCTATGTTCTGACAAGGAAAGATCTCTGAAACATTTCTAAGTGACTTGTACAGTGAAACAATTCATATATCAAAAATCCCTGTAGTTTTATGTTTCTATTGGAGGCCTGGTGCACGAATGCATGCACCGGTGGGGTCCCTCGGCCTGGCCTGTGGGGATCAGTGAACCCTCGTGCCACCACAGCCCAGCCTTACCCGCCAGCTCTTCGAGTTTCAGCCTACTGTCCGCATCGATCCCGCACAGCACGAAGTACTGCGTGAAGCAGCAGGTGGCCAGGGAGGAGCCTGAGCCCTGGCTGGGCACTTCGCTGCTCCTGCTCATCCTGGCCCCACAGCCACAGTTCGGGCACACAGGGGGAGTGGAGTGTCTGCGGGAGAGGCTTACACTGCCACAGCTGCACTTGCTAACTGTCAGCCCAGTGTCTGGTGCCTGTCTGTCAGCTGAGTGGCACTCCCACTGTGGGAACGCACTGACCACCAGGGGACAGCTCCTGCATTGTGCGTCTGCCCCCTGGTGGTCAGTGCACATCATAGCTACCGGCCAGTTGTCGGGTAGTCTGGTTGTCTCGTCATCTGGTCACTTAGGCTTTTATATATATTGATAAGTAAGTCATTTTAATTTTCTAGATAGGAAATGCAGAGGGAGAAATGCAAATGGCCCATAACTATATGGAAAATGCATTCGAGTACACTTATTACCTATAGTTTTATAAGTAAACTAGAGGCCCGGTGCACAAATTTGTGCATGTGGGGGGCCAGGATGCAATAGGCCCTCCAAGTGGGCAGTGGGGTGCCCTTGCCAGCTCGGGATCTGGTTCCATCCCGCTTACGTTCACACCAGTTGTCAGGAGCCACCTGGCAGCCACTTTTATATCCTTTCTTCCTTGCAGAGTGTCTAGGGAGGGGAAGTGGCTGCGGTGCCCAAGGCATGCCAGGATCATGCTGGAGGCGCTGCTCTGTCGCTGCCTGGCCTGTTCTCCAGAGATTGGACTTGCAGGACTACTGAGGGAGGGAGTGACTGCCACTGGGCTGGTGGACCGCTCAAACCAGTCAGTCAGCTGAGCAGCGCTCCCACTGTGGGAGCACACTGACCACCAGAGGGCAGCTCCTGCTTTGAGCATCTGCCCCCTGGTGGTCAGTGCACATCATAGTGACAGGTCGACCGGTCATTCTGGTCGTTCTGGTCATTTGGTCCTGACAGTTGCTTAGGCTTTTATATATATAGATGAATGCATCCACATACCCTCGCACACCTATATACATGCATAGGGGAAGGGAAGAAAGGATACACTGTGGAGAAGCTGGGATTGATGGCTCTTTCAAGTACTTTCAGGCCAACCAGTGTGTCTCAGTGGTTAAGCATTGACCTATGAACCAGGAGGTCACAGTTCAATTCCCAGTCAGGGCATATGCCTGGGTTGCTGGCTGGAACCAAGTAGGGGGTGTGCAAGAGGCAACCAGCCAGTAATTCTCTCTCATCATTGATGTTTCTATCTCTCTCTTCCCCTCTCCCTTCCTCTCTGAAACAAGTAAAAACATTTAAAACAAAATAGTGTTTTCATTTTAGTTACTATTTTATACACAAAATTTGGCAATAGAATCCATGTATTAATCCATAGTACAAAAATAAGTTAAATTAATTTAAAAGCTATAGGGGATATATAAATAGTAATTAATTTATACCACTACTCCTACTAAACAAATTTTAAAATTTTTGCTCATTTTCCTCCCAGGCATGCCCATGGGAGATCAGACAGGCATTGCCAGAAAGCAGGAAAGATGTGGGTTCTCGTAGCATCAGGTTTTTTTCTTGCCTCAATGTTTAAGGTTGTTGATAACGTTCATGATTCTGACTGCTGTCAGCGATTTTCTGGAGTGAGACAGACACAGGAATGCAGCTGCTTGGCCTCTCTGAGAGCCAAAGGGGGCTCATGACCGGTGGCCTCCAGCAGAACACACCCTGCCCAGTAACTAATGAGAAAATGGACGATTTTCAGAAATGGACTTAGAATGCCATCCTTTCCATTGAAGATTTATTTTGAAAATCTTTTTATAATAAAGGAATGACTTTTTGATAACAAAAATTCATTGACAAAAAATAAGCTGCATAACAACTCAATTCCAATATTCCTATTGCTTGCCAGAATAAACATATAAAAATAGTCAGTGATGATCTTAATTTCTTCATCTTGGAAAATTACCATGTTCATTTTTAAAGACTTCCACATGAAATATCAAACCATGTGTTCAAAATTCCTCTAAAAATGTAGGCCAGATCTATTATTAAGCATCCTAAAAGTTATTGCTCTTCCTGACCGTAAAAAGTTGCCAGTGACTTTGTTGTTGTTTCTTTAATTATTTTTTGCCAAGTGCATTATCAGTTATTAAGAATTGATTTATATCAGTTCCTAATTTCTTGAAGGTTTGAAATCAATTTCTTAAATGTTAAAAAATGATTATGGTTTACAATTTGCATTATTTTGTAATGATCCATGCTTTCTAACAGTGTTAGGTATATGCATTTAAGTACACTGTTGTATATTTTTTAAAAAATGGCAATGGCCCTAATCGGTTTGGCTCAGAGGATAGAGTGTTGGCCTGCGGACTGAAAGGTCCCAGGTTCAATTCCGGTCAAGGGCATGTACCTTGGTTACGGGCACATCCCCAGTAGGAGGTATGCAGGAGGCAGCTGATCGATATTTCTCTCTCATTGATGTTTCTAACTCTCTATCCTTCCCTCTTCCTCTCTGTAAAACATCAATAAAATATATTTTACAAAATAAAATAAAATAATGGCAATGGATTCTTTCCATATGAAGGGTCACTAGTGAGTGGGGAAAAAATATTTCTTTTTAATATCATCAAGTTATTAAACCCCTGTCTACCTTTGAATCTAGATAGAAAATGCATTCCTTCATTCTCTCTCACTCTCTCTCTTTCTCTCTTTCTCTTTTATTTTAGGTCTAAGCATGAGTCACAGAAATTGGTATCACCCTATGTTTCATATTATTGAAAGTGAAATGATGTGCTAATGTCCAATGTTTCTACAGTTGTCAAGCCTGGTTCAACGTAAAATCATTAATGGGAAAAAAAGGGGGAGAGGTTTAATTATTATTATTATTTTGATTCTGAATGCAGACATCAGCTGAAAGGACACTTTACTCATTAATAATTATGTATGTGAAGAATTTACAAAAATAGGAAAGGCCCAATCAGTGAGGATCCAAAGAGGCAGGCATCACTGCTAAACTTGGCTCCATGCCTTTTCTCCAAAATGGCTGCTTCCAGTAGAATTTATAAAATTTACCAAAGTAGAAGATATAAACTTACAATTCATGACAAAGAAAACGTGAATTAAAAGCCTGTTGGCTATTTAGAACTTTGGCAAAATCAGAGTCATCTGAGTTATATCAAAAGGAAAAGCCAGGAGTTGACTAACCTTGGTAATCTCTTCCAAGTATGCAAGAGGCCTGCTTCTGATAAATTCTGTCCTGAGACTTTTATTTAAAGACTCCCTACAGGCCTACAAAGTGTGTTAGTTTTGTGAATGGCAGGCAAATTATCTTTCTTACTCTGAGCTCTGATAATGAACAATGTGTGTTTATATTTGTGTAAAATTAGAAACAATACATCCATGGAAAAATTATCATTTTTTTTCATCCTTCCTGCCTAAAAATTGTTCAGGACTCAAGAACAATAATCACGTCATGCTTGTTTTCCTGTCTTGGTACTTGGCATTGTGCCTCGCGCAAGGTAGATACTGAGCAAAGGGTTGTCCATGAATGCATTAATGCTGAATATGTAGTATTCATATATATCCATGTATATGTATTACTAGAGGCCTGATGCACGAAATTTTTGCAAGGAGCTCAGCCCTTGCAGACCTGGCTCGTCCAGAAGGTCATCCAAAAGGTCGTTTGGCTGTTTGGTCTAATTAGCACATTAACTCTTTATTATATAGGACTATGTCTCATGAAGCTTTAGTGAATGTAGTATGAACTGAGGTTTATGTGTGGAAATAATGGAAACACATCTACAATGGGGCTAACTGTGGGTCAGGTGTCTGATATTATTGTATATGGTATATTTTTCTTTAATTATGTTTTCTAGGTGTTTGCACTGTTGTATAAATATGCAAATGATGTGATTATTCATCTTATAACTAACCATCTTAATAAACTCTGTTACATCTAATAATTTTTTTGAAGTCTTTTGTTCAATGTCAACAAACATCCCATGCAAATAATCACAGGTGTAATTCTTACTTTCAAATCGTTATGTGTCTCATTTTTTCCCCTCTTACTACACTAACCATGACCTCTAATACAATTGATAACGATCCTTGTAATTAATTTTAAAGAGGACACATTAAATGCTCCTCCATTTAGAATGATGTTTGATCTAATTTAGGATTTTTTAAATTTTTGGTAGAACTTAAAATTTCCTCCCACTCTTACTTTATTGGGTTGTGTGTGTGTGTGTGTATGTTTTTTTTTTCTCAAAAATCATTAATGGGTATATGTTTTGCAAATGCTTATTCTACAACTATTAAAATGATTAGATTTTTTCCCTTAATGTGATGAAATATATTTACATATTGTCATAAGTTAAATTCATCTTAGTCAAGGCATATTATCATTTTAATACACTGATTCAATTTGCACACATTTTGTTTAGAATATTTGAATCTATAAGCATGAGCCAAATAGATCCGTAAATTTTCTATATTAATCATTCATAAGATGCCCCACACAATAAGGATTACACAGCTATTTCAGTATGACAATTTCATATTTAGTATTAGCTTTCTTGGGGATTTACATTTAATAGTGCTTGAAAGTCCTACAGTAGAAGCATGTGTGTTTAATTCCATTTCCCTATCTAGTTTGATCCCAAAGCTGTTTCATTCTCTTGCAAAGTGTCCTGTTGAGAGTGCAAGTAAATGCAGAGTTAATAGGAACAGGAAATTTTAAAAATAAATAAAAGGATTTCTTTAACCTTATGGATGGATGCTATGGACAACACCCCAGCCATGGGGGTAAAGTAGGAGATTTGCCTTTTTCAGCTTAAACAGAAAATCCTAATGTTCAGGATTAATGATGGTGCCAGTGCAGAAAGTTTACTTTATACCATTATCCTTGATCAGTGATTAGCAAACTGTCGCCTGGAGCGTGAGCAAAATCCAGCCCTTGCTAAAATAAGATAACCAAACTTGGTTTCTTATTTAACCAAGACAGCTGGCTAATGTAGCACAACTCATCCCAAATATGAATGGACACAGTGACAAGTAGTATCATGTCTAATGTGCTGGAACTACACACTAGTATATATAGTAGGAGTTGTCACTCTCCTCACTTCTAAGCCCTCAGATTCCCTGTACTACTTCTGTGTGTCTATGCCTCTCACTGTATGCATTTTATTCCTAACAACTCACTTACAATTTTCCTCAAAGGACCACTCTTAGCCTATTTCATCAGATTCTTGGAGAGTCAGAAGTTATTGGGTTTTCATGTTTCCCCAGAGACAATCTGTAACCAATGACTGACTGGCACAGGAGTATAGAAGCCACACCCTTTGTCATGAGCAGAGACCAACTCCAGTATGTGATTTATGCTCCAGAGCTCCCCGGGGATCAGGCCAAGTATGGAAGTTTACTTGAAGTCATATTTTTGTTTAGCTTCCTCCTTCCCTATTCTATTCCTTTCTTACTGGCTTTCCTGGAAACACCTACTTAATAAAACATTTGCATAAGGACCCTGGTCTTAGGGTTGCTTCTGGGGAAGACAATCTAAGACAACATATAATATGTCATGTCATCTATATATATAAAAGATTAATATGCTAAGTGTCCAACCGTCTGACCAGTCACTATGTTGCGCACTGACCACCAGGGGGCAGACGCTCAATGCAGGAGCTTCTGTGATGTGCACAGAGAAACGGTACAGCAGAACTGGCACCCACAAAGCAACACTCGGCTTCCCCCAAGTGCCACCACCCCGGAGCGACACCCCACCAAATCACAACCTATGCTGCCGAGACCCCATGGGGCAAAATGTGGCCCACAGCCCAGCCCAGCCCGGAAACGGTGGCTGTGGGTGCCCGGTAATGACGTCACATTTTTGTTTGACATTCTGAAGCTGAAATTGTTGACAGAATATGTCTGAAGACCAACTATTGTCAAAATGTACCTCTGAAGCCGAAAGAAGCTGGCAGCATCGACAGAATGTATCTGAAGACCAACTATTGGCATAACAGTACCTCTGAGGCTGAAAGAAAGCAATGTTGTCAACAGAATATGTCTGAAGAACAATCATCAACAAGTACTACAAATACTGGTAGTAACTGCTTTAATAGCGAAAATGAGGTAACTGAGGATGCAAGTATTGAACACAGTTGAGGTGGAATGACTGTTACATGTCAATTTTGCCTATCCCTAAATTTCTCCAATGAAAAACCATCTGATGGAAAATTTACTTGAGGCAAAGTTTCTCCAAATGATATAAATTTTCCAGAATACCCAGCATATTTTTTAAAAAATTAATGAGCCCTAGCCAGTTTGGCAGAGTGGATAGAGCGTCGGCCTGTGGACTGAAGGGTCCCGGGTTCGATTCTGGTCAAGGGCATGTACCTTGGTTGTGGGCACATCCCCAGTGGGGGGTGTGCAGGAGGCAGCTGATTGATGTTTCTCTCTCATCGATGTTTCTAACTCTCTGTCCCTCTCCCTTCCTCTCTGTAAAAAATTAATAAAAATATATATATATTTTAAAAATTAATGATTAACAAATTGATTTGTTCCTGTCTGGCACCAGTCTCCCATTTAAATTAATTCAAAGACAATTTCCCGTGATGCCAGCATTTTCAATGACTATTAATAAATCACAAGGACAAACTCTAGAAAGAGTAAGAATATTCCTACCTGCACCCGTTTTCAGACATGATCAGTTACATGTTGCTTTCTCTCGAGTTTGAAGAGCATGCGGTGTTAAAGTTAAAGTTGTAAATACTTCATCACAAGGGAAATTGGCCAAGCATTCTGAAAGTGTTTTTACTCTTAAGGTGGTATACAGGGAGATATTAGTTTAATCAATTTATCAGTCATTGTATCAATGTTTTTATATCATGTTCTGTTGCTTGTATATCATCTTTTTGTTGTTTTTATGTCATGTTTTTGTTTTCATATCATGTCTTTGTTGTTGTTATATCATGTTATTATTGTTTATTTATTAGTTAATGTATATATTATTTTCATGTACATTTTACTAATTTTCTTTCACCTCCAACACTTCTATTTTAGAGAAAGGGTGAATAGCGATATTAAAATATTTCTTCTAATTAATTTCCTTTCAACGTGCACAAATCTGTGCACTGGGCCACTAGTTAACTAATAAGAATCAGTTTCAGTGTCCAATAGTCTCAGTGCTCATGGTACTCTCATTTGTTGATACCATGGCTTAATCTGAGATGTACTCTTGATCAGGGCAGTGATACAAGGACTTTATGACTAGGCTTCTCGTCACTAGGAGTGAGAAGGGTACCAGGAGGAAAAGCCTACAAAATTGTTTCTACTTTATTTTTTTTAAATATATTTTTATTGATTTCAGAGAGAAGAGAGAGAGAGAGAGAGATAGAAACAACAATGATGACAGAGAATCATTGATCGGCTGCCCCCTGCAGGTCCCCTACTGGGAATGGAGCCTGCAACCTGGGCATATGCCCTTGACCGGAATCAAACCCAGGAGCCTTCAGTCTGCAGGCCGATGCTCTATCCACTGAGCAAAACTGGCTAGGGCCCTACTTTAATTACTTTAATAGTTTTCATTCTTTGATGAGTGTACAGATAAACAAAGTTACCTGAATTTATTAAAATTTTGACAAGGCTTAATCAGGAGATTTGGCACAACTTGACTACAGTCTGTTGCTCTTTATAGAAACTAAATAATATCACTAAAAGATTTAGAATGCATTTGTGACTTATGTTTCTTCTCAGTTATTTGTCTTTCAAAGATATAATCAAGTAAACAATGGAAGCAAAAAAAAATAATGGAACTAAAGAAAAGTATGAACTACTGTCCCTTTTGATGACTAGTTAGATATTATCACGGTCAATTCATTATTGTGGAAACTTCCATATGATTTGATGATATTTTGCTTTAAAGATTGACCTTAAATGATGAAAGGTTGAAAAATAACTGAACAGAGAGTTTCTGGAATGAGATTTCCCTCACTTGTTTGTGTTTCCCAAGAAAATATATGAAATTGGCCACAGAACAAAGGCACAACAAATGATATAAAAATATTCATTACATTTTCAAAGGTTAATAACAATGTCTGTTTTGAAATTTTTATCCTTTTCATAAATTTGAAAAAAAAGTACATAAATTGTGAATAATGTAATAAAAGTAAGACTGGTTTCTTCTCTGTTCTCTCTATTTGAAAGAGTTGCAACGACCTATGAGGGTAGTACCTTATGTTCCCAACCTCCACTTTTTCAAATTAACAGATCTTATGCCACATTTGTCCTGGATTCTGTTTCTTTTTAGTTATAGCATAATGGTAAAAGGACAGTGTCTAGATCCAGACTTACCAGCTTTGAGACTTTGAGAGAGTTTCTTAACTTCTCCATTTTCGTTTTTGTAAAATGAACCCAGTTATAGCAACTATAAAAATTGGACCTGTGACAGGCACTGTTCACTTCCAAAGGTCATTTAGTTAATTAAGCTTTGCTATATAAGAATTACTAATATTCGCTAATTGTTTCTTTGATATAAGCATTACATTTACAGCTAGGGAGGACACCAATCCAATTTTTGACTGGAGTACTCTTGATGTTCCAGTGATAAGAAGGAAGTCAGGGGCACCGACCTCTTTTCCCTGATATTGTCAAATAAAAAATGACAACAACCAACACCACAATTATCGTTCAGTGTGAATGAATTGCAAATGTATTCATTTTAGTCATTGTATTGAGTGGTCCAGTTTCCAGCACTTAGTAGGTCTGCTCATTATACATAATTTTTATGTGTGCTTGTGTTCAGGAAGCTGCAAATTGCTGGTAATAAAGTGATTTGAAAGGAATGGGAGCTTTGTTTGGTAAGTAAATATAATTAGGGCATATAATTAATGGGGTTAATTCTTGGACAAAAAGTCCATTTTCTACCAGTTAGTCTAGAATCCACAGGTTATAATTAACTATGATTGATGAATATACCCTCTCATATCTGCCCTTGTAATAGCTTCTGTCTTTACTTTCATTTCCTTTCTCTTATTTTTAACATGAGATGAAGGGATTACTATCATTTCACCAAAACCAATAATAATAACAACTATAGTTTTACTAAGTGAGGTCTGACATCATTCTTATAAAATAAAATTTGTGATTCTCTGTAAATATACTGGCTGAAAGAGAAAGACTAAAAAAAAACAGTCAAATGTATAGAAAATGACCTTTCAGTTATGCTAATGGCTCTCTCATCACCAATTATTGAATATATATCCTTTAGTCTCATATCCCATCTTAAGCTTGGTAATGCCTGGACAACAAAAGCAATATAAAGTGAACTGTTCTATGTTTTGTTTTCAGAAAACATCTTTATACATTGTAAAACTCTTTTAGTATTACTTCGATTTTATGAAAATGAGCTAAAATGTAATATCATTGACCATAAAGCATAATATTATTCTAATTCTATTGATTACACTCAAGCAGAACCCTAAGCATCTTAAGAGAGAAAAATGATAAAGGTGTGAGTCAGTAGGCCTTTTGCACTTCAGTAGACAGTTCTCTAGTCATTCCTATCATTTATACATACACACATACATAGTTTTCAGTGCTACTCAAACGTGACTCCATTGGCTACCACTAAGTCTATTAAACACATCTCATCTGTCTCAATTGGTTTCCTACAGCAGACTAAGATAAAAATTTGACTGCAAGAAGTTTATTTGGTAGGTGATCCAGGAAGTATCAGTAGTGGAGCAGGGAAGTGAGACAAGAGAAAGAAGCCAATAAAGAGTGTGCTTGTCATCTCCCACCTGTCAGGATGGCCATTATCAACAAATCAACAAATGACAAGTGCTGGAGAGGATGTGGAGAAAAAGGAACCCTCGTGCACTGCTGGTGGGAATACAGACTGATGCAGCCACTATGGAGAACAGTATGGAGTTTCCTCAAAAAACTAAAAATGGAACTCCCATTTGACCCAGTGATCTCACTTCTAGGAGTATATCCCAAGAAACTAGAAACAGCAATCAGAAAGGATATATGCACCCCTATGTTCATAGCAGCACAATTTACCATAGCTAAGATCTGGAAACAGCCTAAGTGCCCATCAGCAGATGACTGGATTAAAAAACTGTGGTACATCTACACAATGGAGTACTACAATGTGGTGAAAAAGAAGGAATTCTTGCCATTTGCAACAGCACGGATGGAACCGGAGAGCATTATGCTAAGCGAAATTAGCCAGTCAGAGAAAGATAAATATCACATGATCTCAATCATTTGTGGAATATAATGAACAACATAAACTGATGAACAAAAACAGATTCAGAGACAGAGAAGCATCAATCAGACGGTCAAACCTCACAGGGAAGGGAGGGGAGGGTGGGGGTAAGAGGGAGAGATCAACCAAAGGACTTGTATGCATACATATAAGCCTAACCAATGGACACAGACACCAGGGCAGTGAGGGCATGAGTGGGGGGGAGAGGGCAGCAGGGCAATGGGAGGATAAGGACACATACGTAATACCTTAATCAATAAAGAAGAAAAAAAAAGCGTGTATTAGCCAGATAATAAGTCATCACTGTGACTTTATTTGAGCTCAATCTTGCTAGAGAACTCCAGAAGATAGTGTAGAACATATACCTAAGGGTTATCCCACTGTATCAGCAATTTTCAACCAGTGTGCCATGGTATAATGGTGTGCCACAAGAGGCACAATGGTGTGGTGTGCACAAACATTTTCAAAACATGCAATACCTGACTATTTAGTCAGGGGCACTGACTTCTTTTCTCTTATATTGTCAAATAAAAAATGACAATAGCCAACACAACAATAATCGTCCAATGTGATGAATCAAAATCATACCTATTTTTTGTCAGATCTGCAAAAAAATGTATTTTTTTTTGGTGTGGTGCAGAATTTTAGTAATTAGTTTATGTGTGCCACGAGGTGAAAGAGGTTGAAAATTGCTGCAATATATAATTCCTCCAGTTATCAGTTAAGGGCTGCTCCCACTGGGTGCTAATTCCTTGTCATTTCCAGCCTTCATGGGTATGGGCAGTGAATAGTAAGGACATCAGTAGCGTTGGAGAAAGCCCTCTAGCACAGTGATGCAGAGCTCGCAGTTGAAAGTAGGCCAGTAGGTACAGAAGTGATTAAACCTGAGGATTATAGGCAGGGCATTGATGGCATCTGCTCTACAGTTCAGTCTCGCTTACGGTGCCCTAGAGTAAGTACAAATGAGAAGTAATGTGGTTCACTCAAAACTTCATCCTGCAAGACCTCCCTTAACGGTGATATCGAAACTCTTTTTTTTTTTTTTTTTTTAGAAATACCACAAATTGACCTTTATTCAGCCACTTTTCTTCTCTCCTCGAAACTCTTATATGTACCTCTATCACATAAAATTATCACAACCTATTTTAATTATTTTTTATTCAGTTCCTTCCTCCCATAAAACTTTTTCTGTTTGACCTCAAGAAATCCATCTCCATTAAATATGCATAGTACGCATTGTGTTCCAGCTATTTTCAATAACCATATCCTACTTTGTAATAATATTTACAGATTTATGCACCCATTTTCTTACATTTTGGTATATACTTCTACATCCCAGTATCTAGCATTTAGTGGGCATCCAAAAACATTTTGCTTCTCCTACTATAAGTAAAGAAAAGATCTCGTTCCTAAAGTTTAACATAGAAAGATTACAAATTTACTTGCCCTTAATTTTATAAAAAAGAGTTAGGGCCTTAGAAAATAAGAAGGAAGTCAATATAAAATGAACAATGCATTACAAACTTTTTTTTTCAGGCTTTTCTTTTTTTTTTTTTTGCTAAAAGTATTACAAAGGGTATTACATAAGTGTCCTTTTTTTTTCCCCCTGCCCTTGACAATCTTCTGCCCTCCCTTACCCCCCAGTGTCTTATGTCCATTGGTTATGCTCATATGCATGCATACAAGTCCTTCGGTTGATCTCTTACTCCCTCCCTCCTGCCCCCCAACCCTCCCTGGCCTTCCCACTGCAGTTTGACAATCAGTTTGAGGCAGCTCTGCCTCTGTATCTATTATTGTTAAAAAGTTTGTATGCATTACAAACTTTTGAAAAAATAAGAGTTTTTACAAATTAAGAATGCACAAATATATTGTCAAGCTAGGCATTATTTATTTAAAACATTATTTTAGAATAATACCTGTGTAACTATTTGCTGTAGTTTATGTAGTCAGTTAAAAATGGAAAATGTTTTCTTTATACTTAAATTTGATTATTTCTTCTAAAATTTTACATCTTAATGGAATAAAGTATTTCACTCCAAAGTCATTTCTATTTAGTTACAATATCGTTTAATGGCTTTCTTACTTGGGTTTCTAACTCTGGTAAAAAGTAGGTCTGGCCCTAACTATTTGGGCTCAGTAGTTAGAGTGTTGGCCCAAAGACTGAAGGAACCCAGGTTTGATTCCGGTCAGGGCATGTATCTGGGTTGCAGGCTTGATCCCCTGCCTCGGGTGGGGCTCATGCCGGAGGCAACCAATTGATGTGTCTCTCGCACATCAATGTTTCTCCCTCTCTGTCTCTCCTCTTCCTCCCTTCCACTCTCTCTCAAAATCAATGGAAAAATATCCTCGTGTGAGGATTAAAAAATAAATAAAAAAGCAAGCCTGAAGGTTTCTGTCTTTTGCAGTTGAAAGCGTGAAGTTATAGGTCTCAGAAGAGTGATATAAAACTCCTCCCACACACACCTACATCCTTCCACACCCAGCTGAAAGCTTGTGACCTTCTCCAACCATGTGAGCTGTGGAAACAAAAAACTGAGTTGCCACTGACCTAAGTGCTGCTGCCTCATAATAAGGTGGCTTCTCGGGACCCATAAACTATGAACCCCTACCCAGTAGCTTAGTCAACCAATGTGACGGTTTATAGATGACTAGGACGGTTTTAGCTCACTTTAAAAACCAAAGGCGCCCTAATTGGTTTGGCTCAATGGATAGAGCATCGGTCTGTGGACTGAAAGGTTCCAGGTTCGATTCCGGTCAAGGGCATGTACCTTTGTTTCGGGCACATCCCCAGTAGGAGGTGTGCAGGAGGCAGCTGACCAATGTTTTTCTCTCATCGATGTTTCTAGCTCTCTATCCCTCTCCCTTCCTCTCTGTACAGAATTAATAAAATATATTTAAACAAACAAACAAACAAACAAAAGGCATGGTCAAAAGGCATGTGCCTCAGTATTTTTTTTAGATATTTTAAACAAAAGTACAATCAATTTGTTTTTAAAGACTGTGGAAGCTCTAGTCACATGATTGACTTTGGCTCAAAAAAAAACCACAGGGCTGCTCAACTCCACTGAACTCTTTGTAGTTTATTTTTTTAAAGATTTGTTTATATCATTCAGTTTTCAGGAAAGTGAGAAGTAAATTCAGAACTTTAGCAAAGTAAAAAATTAACTTTGAAATTCAGGAAAGTGAGAAATAAACTTTGACCTACAGTAAAGTGAGAAACTTTGTGTGTCATTCCTTTAATCAGTATGTTTCATGCAACTAACACAAATAGAGCTGGTAAGCCTATAAAGATATATACAGTATTGTATTAGAAACAAAAGTGTATACAAACCATCTTAATTGTATGTTTTGAAAATGTAAGCCAATACTCCAAATAAAATCTTGGAGGTGTAATGTACAAAAAGACTCAAGATTTAATCTGAAGATTGTGGAATACATAATGAAATGGAACATATTATATAATGAATGTATGACTAACATTGAAACATGAATAGAAATTCCTTTTATCTTGGAATACACTATAGAGGAAGTTTTTCATGCATAATAATTTTAGCAAGCTGCCTTATTTATAATTTTATTTTATGACTTCCCTTACTGGAATATTTTCAAGAGAAACTAGTCAGTGTTGAGAAAAATAACAATCTATTCAAGTTATTTTTTCCCCTTTGCATAAATAGTTTTATTTAAAACATACTTTCTTAGGAGTTCCTGTAGATATTTAGCTTTCTTCATATTCCTTCAGAGGAAAAGCATATTTCAAGGCCCCTGTAAAAGCTATACATACAATGGAACAGGACATTACTGTGCAGAATGTTTTACTTTGTTTTAGTGAAATTTTAGTATTTCAGGCATCTTGTACATTTGTGAGTTTTGAGTTATGTTAATCAATGCAGCAAAAAAAGTAACAATACTAATGACTTTTCAAAGCAAGACTGATATACACATAGGTCATAGTTTAAATAGGATAAAAACATGTCAAAATAGGATTTAAAATAAGTATTTGCTAACATGTCAATAGTGAACACTTTTATTTGTAATGACAATTGAGGAAAGTATATATTTACTTTCAAATCCTAGGAACTATTCTGGACAAAGATAAAATATCAGCCATTTTAAGAGTGTGAGCCAACATTATATAGGGGAATTTCTCACAAGGATGATTTAACTATGTGGGATTCCAGAATCAAATTCTAAGGGGAAATAATAGTAAAAATCAATGGTAAGGTTTGTTTAAAATATGCCTTTTATCTGTTCACAATACAGACCACTGAGAATAAGATTTGTTCTTAAAAGATGGAAGTAGAAGCAGAAATGAGCCAAAGCCTGTTAATACAATGAGTACACCCAAATTTTCGCAATGACAGCAGAACTAGTTCACTCAGAGGTTAAATAATTATTTTAAGGACTTGGTGTCCTTTCTGAGAAAATGAACTGTGCAATGTCAAAAGCTCTCACAATGTGAAAAATTAGAACAGTCGTGAATGTAGATTAACATCTATTCATGAAATACTGGCTATCCTTACTGAATTACAGGATGTGTATTAAATATTTATTTAGCATTTTATAGTTAGCATAGTCCTGCTGAAATCACAATACCCACTCATCTCTATTAGGCAGACATTACTTGGCCCATCGCAATTGTCAAGTCTAGTGCATGTTATATATTACAATCACGCATATGTTTGGCTATAGTGGCCTTTGATGAGGGGGGAAGGGTAAATAAATAGAGAAAAAATGGTTGTGAATTTTTATAGAGGAAAATTACTGTCTGAATAACCATTAAAAATTTATCAAGGAAGACAGATTTAGAATTGATTGCATGCGCTGCTATATCCTAGTACTTAAGATAGTGCATAAAACAAAATAAGACATTTAAAAAACATGTTTGAATAAATGAATTATAGTAATACAACTTTAAAAATAATCCATTTGGAAGATCTCTTTTGCAATTTTAAGAGTATTAAAAAATATGGAAGTTAATTACTATGACTTCTCTTAATTACTTTCTTATTATGATGCTGATTACTCATGATTTGGATTAGGTTGGAATGAAGATCCCAAGAAGGAGAATGTATGTATTTACAGAGAAATCTGTTATGTTTTAGACTTTTATCATAAACTAGAGGCCCGATACATGAAATTCATGCAGGGGGGCGGGGGGTGTCCCATCAGCCCAGCCTGCACCGTCTCCAATCCGGGACCCCTTGGGGGATGTCTGACTGCTGGTTTTGGCCTGATCTCGGGGATTGGGCCTAAACCAACAGTTGGACATCTCTCTCACAATCTTGGATTGCTGGCTCCTAATTGCTCACCTGCCTGCCTGCCTGGTCGCCCCTAACTGACCCCCCCTGCCAGCCTGATCACCCCTCACTGCCTCTGTGTGCCAGCCTGATCACCCCTAACTGGCCCCCCTGACAGCCTGGTCGCCCCCAACTGACCCCTGCCAGCCTGGTCCCCCCACGCAGCCTGCTTTTTCAGTCGTTTGGTCATCCCTCACTAACCCTGGTCATAGGCAGCCATCTTATGAGAGCATGAGGGTTAATTTGCATATTACCTCTTTATTATATAGGATTATGTCATCCATATAGAATCTCAATTTGTTTGATTGTCCAAACTTATTTGTCTCATAAATTTACCCCATAGTTGTTAATGTTTATCTTTTTATTCCTTTCTCTAATTTATCTTTTTCCCCTCAAATGTTTCACCTTTGATTTTTCCATTAGTTTTAATTATTATTTCCATTATGTTGACAAATCAAAAGAAAATAAATTATCAACATCAAAAGTCCCAAGCTAAACTCATTATCCTTTCCCCAAATTTGGTTTCAATCCAGTCCTATTAATACTTTCTAGAATTAAAACGTACTAACACTAACCTAGAATTCTCAATGTCATCTTAGACCATTCATCAATTCTCTTCACCCAACAGGTTGAGTTTAATCAAGCTTGTTACAAAAATACGTTTCTAATTAATCACGACTTTTGCCTTGTCTCTGTTACTACCTATGGTCAGGCTTTCATTATGTAACATCATATGACATTAGGTTTGTTGCTCCCAAACCTAATGTCACTTCATTCATTTTTTTCAAGGTTACCTTTCCAGAATATAGGCACACTACGTCTCAATTCAGAATCATTTCACAATTTCCTAAAGGCTAAAGAACCAAATTCAGCATGATAAAGATCCATCAAAATGGTTGCAACCTCTGCTTATCTATTGCATATTCTGTGTTTCCAGATCTCATTATCCTCTGAGCATTACATGTAAATATTTTGTCAGTTCTTTAGTTGCTATTATTTTATTTATTTGGTTTTTTTTGTTTATTTATTTATTTATTTATTATTATTATTTTGTTAATCCTCATTTGAAGACATTTTTCCATTGCTTTTCAGAGAGATGGAAAGGAAATAAAGAGGGGGGAGAGAGCAAGAGAGACAGAGGGAGAAACAGAGGGAGAGAGAGAGAGAGAGAGAGAAAGAGAGAGGTGAGAGATACACAGCTTGCCTCCCACACATGCCCGGACCTGGGGTGGGGAGCAAATGGCAATCCACTTATGTGCCCTTGAGTGGGAATTGAACCCCCTACCCTTTGGTGTGCGGGCTGATGCTCTAAACATGCAGCCACACTGGCCAGGCCTAGTTGTTATTATTTTAATGGCTGATGTGTCCTTCTTGCCTTTGTCTTCAATAAATCTTACTCATTCTTTAAGGTTAAGATCAAATGCTAGTTCAGTATTAACATTCCTCCATGTTGATTTCTGTTTCTTCCAAGCATTAGGTTGACTCTAATTCAGTCCAGACTTCACTTCATGACTCAGCTGATACCTAATGGTAACAGTTGTAAATATAAGCCTTAGATGAATGGTACTGAAGATGACTAAGTGCATTTTATAGATCTTCAAAGAACATTAACTCACAGGCCAAAGATGAAAATATTTAGCTCAATTGATATGCCAATAATCAAACATAAAGTATATACAAGCTGTTAAATATGAGGCTTTTTAATGTTACTATTTTGGCCCTCACTTCGACATTTAAGACTGTATTTATCATTGAAATGAATCTAGGGCAGCCTCTGATGTTATTCTGATTAGCTTATTGCTGTTCCAGTGCCCTTTTGTTTCTACTGGCTCTATGAAAGTAATTCATCTTTTCTTCCTTTTCTCTCGGCAGTGTTTCTGGATTTTATCTTCAAAAGGAACATTTAGTAGCAAAGATTTTAGGCTATTCTTTGTTTAACACATAAAATAATGATAATAATGCATGCTATTAATTGTGTGCTTACTATCTGCCAGGTGTCATATTGAGTATTTGTAAATGGATCCTTTCATGGAATTATCTCCCACTCTGTGATGTGGGGGCTATTAATATCTGCTGGTGACCAATTCCAGCATGTCATAATTTCAAGAGTTTCATCAAAAGGTTGATGAGACTTGGGGACTCAACAGGGTTGAGTCACACATGTAGTCACCTGTTGGGAATGGCTAAAGGAATTTCCCCAAACCTGAATAGGATACATTAAATAGATTGTGGCTGCCAGACAGCTAAAAGGCATCTTAATCTACATGTTATTGCCTCCTACTGGCCAAACACCTGTACAGCCGTAGGCTAATCCCCCCATTCTGACAATGGACTCTGTACCAAACCCTGACCCTTTGAAGTGTATATCTCCACCTTGCCTCAGGACAAGTTGTGTTACTAAAAAGCATGGGGTCCTGGGGACGAAGGGAGAACCTAAGGCCTTAGTAAGGTTCTCAACCTTCCTAATGCCGCGACCCTCTAATACAGTTCCTCATGTTGTGGTGACCCCCAACCATAAAATTATTTTTGTTGCTACTTCATAACTGTAATTTTGCTACTGTTATGAATCGTAATGTAAATACCTGATATCCAGGATGTATTTTCATTGTTCGCGACCCACAGGTTGAGAACCGCTTAGACTTAAGATCTTAGAACTTAGCTCCTTTAGCTAAGCTCCTCTGACCCCCAGTGCCTTTCAAAATTATATCTCATCTATGGACTCTTTATTAGTCTCTGGATTCCTATGTCATCTACGCACAGCCTTTTCCAGATTCCTGAACCCTTCTTGATGCTGGGACAAGAACCCCGGCAAATATCCTCATTTATAATTCCCATAACTACTTTGGACTGACTTGTAAACTGCTTTTAAAATATAAACACTTGATTTTCAGTAAAAAATAAAGCTCTGAACTTTGTTAATCATGAAGGGAAGAAAAATTAAAACAACAATTCAATACTTCCACATAGAATACCTAAAATGAAAAAGACAACCAATACCAGTTGTCTGATATGGACCATTTGAAACTCTAATACACTTCTGAAGGGGAAAAAAAAATTGGTCAGTCATTCTGGAATACTGTTTGGCAGAACCTACTAAATCGAAAAAGAGGCATATTCTTTAACCCAGTTATTTATCTCCTAGTTAAATACCCACCAAAAAAATGTGCACCAAATGATATGGACGAGGATATTCCTAGCAACACTATTTATAGTAGCCCAAACTGAAAAATACTAATGCCCACCAATATCAGAATGGATAAAGAAATTATAGTATATTCACCCAAAATAATTAACACACAGCAAAGGGAATTAACAAAATACAATTACATATAACAGCATAGATGTAGCTCATAAACATAATGTTTCCCAAAGATTGTCAGATGCAAAGGGATACGTACTATTTGGTTCCATTTATGTAGAGTTCAAAAAAAGGCAAATACTATGTGGTGGTAGAAGTTAGAATAGTGATTACTCTTGAGAGGTAGACTAACTTTGGATCTGGATGTCGGTTATATGAATATGTTCAGCTTGTGAAAAATTCATCGTGCTGCACATTTGTGCTTTTGCATTTTCCAATATGCATGTTATTCTTCAATCAGAATTTTACATGGAGAAATAAACATTTGCTGTTTTTCCTTTCATGGTGGCCTGAGGCTGTGGAAGACAGCAGCCATCTTGTGACCATGAAGCAACTCTATCATAGATGAACTCTTCCATTAATATCCAAGTGTCAGATTAATTGACTTGAGATCAAATAGAGACGATGTGAAATAAAGCAGTTTAAACTCCACACCAGAGGGTTATCTTTCTGTCCCCAGTCCCACCCCCCGATCTTGCTCTCTCTCCCCGACCCAGCCAGCCTCAGAGTCTCCTTGCAGCTGCTCAAACATGCCCAGCATGGGCCTGCCCTCAGCTATTTTATCTGCTTCAAATGCTCTCCCTTCAGAGATATCTGCAGAGCTTGCTTCCTCATTTCCTTTATGCCTCTGCTCAAATGTCATCACCACATGTAAAACAGCAGCATTTCTCTCCACGTCCTTACCTTACTTAATGTTCACCACTGATATTATCGTTTGTACCATTTTAAAATTTACTCCTTGAACTGCCTCTGTGCACTCAAACATAAGCTTCGTCAGGGCAGGAGCTTTGTGCTGTTTGATTCATGGTATTAATTGAAACTGTTCCTGAAAATATATAACAGGTCTATCATGATTATTTTTCATTCAGTGATATTAACATATAACTTTATTAAAGCACCAACAACCTCAGTAAATCCACCTGTCCCTTGGTTCTGCTTGGTTTAAGCAGGGAAAGGTCAGGGGAGAAATACTGCCTGAGAGTTGCAGGGAGGGAAGTCCTTGAACCATCACCCTCACTCCCTGCAATTGAATGCAGGACCCTTCTCGCCTTGCAAATGGTCAATAATTAACAGGTCTATGATAATTATTTTTTATTAAATGATATTAACATATGACTCTCTCATGATGGGTATGTTCAAACAGCCTCCCTCCCTCTCTCTCTCAGAAATCAAATGTTCAACGCTTAGACACAGTTTTAAACATCAATTTAGAACCCCCCAAATCCCAAATTGTCTTTTCACTTCTTCCATATGCTTTTGTGTTTTCTCTTCGATATTTGGGCCCCAAGGCAAAAAAAAGAGCTTTCTATATTGGGAGATGGGTAGGTCTTAGGAGCCAGAGAAGGACCTCTTAAAGATACCCAAATTATGTCCTCCCATGTATATATGCATTCATATGTGACCACTTAGTCATTCAACAAATATCTATCATGTGCCTAATGTGTGCCCAGCACTGGAATGACAGGTATGTAATGATGAAGAGGCCAGATGTTTCCTGCTTTCAGTGGAACTTACATTCTAGTTCAGGGGTCCTCAAACTTTTTAAACAGGGGGCCAGTTCACTGTCCCTCAGACCGCTGGAGGGTCGGACTATAGTTTAAAAAGAAACTATGAACAAATTCCTATGCACACTGCACATATCTTATTTTGAAGTAAAAAAACAAAACGGGAACAAATACAATATTTGTATTTGCATGTTGCCCGCGGGCCGTAGTTTGAGGACCCCTGTTAGTTGAAGGAGTGCCTTAGGTTAGACTCTCTCAGAAGCTACCCTGAAACAAGTATATGTGTACAAATGGTTTGCTTGGAGAGGATAGAGATAAGGGAGAGGGAAAGGAAAGCAGGGGAGAGAAGGACGATTATGAAAGTGTGCTCATTGCAATTGCTATGGGCAAATATAACTCAATGCTACAGTGGATCTCAGGGTTGTCCTGCCCAAGGGTTCATCAACTTTCATCCATTTGGTTTGGGGATGCTTCTGGGACATAAACTGGCTGGTGCTTTGGCCTGCCTCCCGGTGCAGGCTGAGCATGCTTCTGTGACCAGAAGAAGCCCCCAGGCAGAGAGGATAAGGTGCTTAGAGTAGGAACCAGAGGATTGAGAGCGAAGGTAGGGAAAGAGGGCAATTAGAGAGGTACCCACCGAGGGACAGACAGTATGCCAGTGAGGAACAAACAAAAAGCTAAGAAATCCCTAAGAGAATTGGAACAGTTGGGCAGCTATGTTAAATTGGCCAACAAATGGCATTCTGAGTGTGTGATGTTAAGCTGAGATATGCAAGACGAGAGGGACTTGGTTCTGCTCACATCAGGAGAAACGCTTTCTGGGGCCAATGGTACATTTAGGACAAAGACCAGGATGTAGGAATTAGTTTGGTATCTTTAAGAAACTAAGAGACCTGTGGGGTCAGAGTGAAGTAAGCAAAGGAAGGGATGTGATGGAAGGAGTGCAGGAGCTGGGGCAGGTAGGGCCATGGGCAGGAAGTCACTGGGGTTCAATAATGAAAATTCCATGAGCCCACTTTCATTGTAAAAGTCATACACACATTAGCCCACCATCACACCATCATTGCTCAGTGGTTGAGCATCGACCTCTGAATTAGGAGGTCACAGTTTGATTCCAGGTGAGGGCACATGCCCAGGTTACAGGCTCAATCCCCAGTGTGAGGTGTGCAGGAGGCAACTGATCAATGATTCTCTCTCATCATGGATGTTTTTATCTCTCTCTCCCTCTCCCTTCCTCTCTGAAATCAATAAAAATATTTTTTAAAAGGTTATACACACATTATAATTACATATGTCTATATGTCTATATGTATCTGTGTCTTATTAGATACACATTTCATAAACATAGGCATATCTTTATGTAATTATTTATTTATTTATACACTAATGGCTGATGAAAATAATAGAATCTGTTTTCATTCCCAATCATTGTAGCACATGAACAGTGTAGACAAATAAGTGTGTATTTGGGAACCTAGGTGAAATACCTGTGAATAAATCTCTAAGTGTCTAGTCCTGTATCACCGGGACACTACTCATGAGAGTCACTAAGGAAGCAGCAGTAGGGGGAGGTAAAGGGAAGCAGACAGTCGACATGTAACTCAAGCTGATACTCATTTCATTTTTCGATGGAAACTCCTTCAAGGAAAGGACTATTATGAAGCAAACAGGAGGGAAAATAAAAAATAAAATAAAACATGTAACTCGAGGCTTCACGAATGATGGAGAACTTTTCCTATTATTGTTCTTGTTTTTTGAAATATTGGCTGTTAGGAAACCAGAGAAATGTAGTATTGAGTGACTCACTCGGGGACCCATCTCTAATTTTTCAGAGCTGGCTTTTTCAAGATTCAAAGGTAGCGGCAAAGGCAAATGTATTATTTGACTTAAACCCAGTATGCATCGACATTGCTTACAGTGATTTTGAGAGCCTTTTAACAAAGGAGAAAGATTACTGCACTGACAGTGAAATTAGATAGCGGTGCGGGCGCATTATGTTGAGTTGGCAGTGAACCGTCTGTGGCACACCTGTTTTATGCAAATGATGTAACAGCATGAGAAAATCAGCGAGGCAGCATTGTTCTCAGTCGTTTAAAGGCAAGGGTTCATGGAGACAATGCTGACATGAGCTCGTTTTTTTAATGAATTTAAAATTAGTTTCTAACCTACTGAAATCTTGCATAGCATGTGAGATGACTGGCTCTGAGTTCTTGCAGAGAGGGAGCTGGAAAATGGAGAAAGCAATAATATCCATGTTCTTTCTCTATGGGGCTCCCCCACTGTCCCTGTCTGTTCACTCTCTACCCTGCAGGAAGCCCATGATTGCCTAATGGGAAGCATCATTGAGAAGCTGAGCCTTAAAAGTCAGCCAAAGAGGTTGTTCCATCTTCTCACTCAGCTCCTGGCCCAATTTTTGCAAGTTATGCACTTGGACGATCCTTTTGTCATCCAATTGCTATGAGGCCAGCTGTTACCCATTGGAACATAATCCTCTTTCAACACTTTCCATAAACATACTAGTTGATAAACAGGAGCAATTGCATCAAACCAGAAGGAACTCAGTGGGAAAATAATTAATTAGAAAGAGACCATCGCTCCCCCAAACCTTGCATGATTCCCATCAGATGGATGATTTCTAACTTTTGCTAGTAATAACTCAAAATGACCAGAAAATATGAAGGTAGTTAAGAAATGAAAAACTCTATGACAAAATTCATTTTAGCCATTTTATTTTCTTGCTATTTTTAAAATGTTATGTGTTGAAATCAACTCTAATTTCCCTCTTTGGGTGAGTGGACACACAAAAAAGTGGCATATCCTTACAGTGGAATATTACTCAGCTACAAAAGAAAATGAGCTATTGATAACTTCAGCAACCTCAATGATCTTCAAAAACATTAAGGCAATTAAAAAAGCTGCACATGTTATGATTCCATATCTATGACCTGAAAAATGTTAAACAAGAAGAAAAAAAAATGAGATCTATAGTTGCCAAAGGCTGCGAATGGGTAAAGAGAATCTATAATAATAAAGCGTAATATGCTAATTAGACCAGACAGCTGAATGACCTTCCAGGCAACATTCTGGATGACCTTCCGGAAAGACCAATGGGCAGGAGGCGGGGCCAGTGCTAAGGAGCAGCAAGCCTGGCTTGTGGTTGAGTGGCACTCCCCTGCCCCCTTATCTCCTTCCCTCCCCCCCCCCAACCCCCCCCCCCCCCCCCCCCCCCCGCTCAGAAGCAGGTCTCACAGCTGGTGAGCACAGCGGAGGTGGCAGGAGCCTCTCCCACCTCTGCAACAGGTGGGTGGTAAGGAGCAAGGGGGTCCTGGACTGTGAAAGCCTTGGACTGTGAGAGGGATGTCTGAATGCCAGCTTAGACCCGATCCCCGGGGGGGGTCCTAGACTGCGAGAGGGCACAGGCTAGGCTGAGGGACCAACCCCCCTCCAGTGCACGAATTTTGTGCACCGGGCCTCTAGTTGACTATAAAAGCACAGTAGGGAATCATTTGAAGTAATTGTTCTATACCTTAATTGTGGTGGTGGCTAAATGACTATGACCATATACTATATTTTGTCAAAACTCAGAATGGCATACCAAAAAAAGGGTGGATTTTACTCTTTGTGAGTCATATATCAATAGACCTTATTTTAAAATGTGTTCTTGGTTGAAAACTACATTCTCATTTTTGTTAAAAGAACCTCACTCTTGTTTTTCTTCCTGCAATATGTGGTGATGTATGCAACGAGGTGCTGTGGCTCAAGGTTCCCTCTGAGCGGCAGGTGTTACATGTTGCCTTGATTTGGTGACATGAGTAAGAGGAAGTGAAGGTCACAGCCTTTTCCCTAAGAAAGGGCAGTTTTGTTGAAGACCTTCCTGCTTATTACCAACACAACATACTGAGGGGTTCAACGTAGTTGATAGTTTTCAAAATACAACCCTTAATGCTTAGAGCCCTTTTAGTTTTAACTAATAGAAATCTGCTTCAGACTAGAGTTAGAGAAGATAAATTGGAAAGCTAGTAAGATACTGTGTAAAAGCAACATTATGACGTGATGTTAGAAACCTATTTAACTGGTGAGGCTCTCCAAAGAGATCAATGATATTCTGGTGGTTATAAAAAATAGTATAAATTCTTTGACACTATTCCCATTAAAAGGTGGGAGGTCTGTGTCCCCTCCTCCGGTGGCTGCTTTGATGGCTACAGTAGAGCAGAAGTGACACTGTGTGACTTTCTGGGCTCTCTGTTCTGTTCCATTGATCTATGTGACTGTTTTTAGGCCACCCCCAGCTAAGCAGGAAGTTTTCTGCTCTTTCCTTTTACCTCTCCTTCCTTCTCCTTTACCTTTACCACCAGGCAGGGTCTAAACCACAGCCAGCCAGAGGGTATGAGGTGAGAAGAGATAAAGAAAAACTCGGAAGCCAACCAAATCCCCTTCCTCAAAGCCTGGGGCCCCACAGAGCTGGAGAGGAGGAGGAGAAATCTTATCTTAGAACGAAGTAGGAAGTGTTGATTAATATCTTGGACTGAAATGAGAGTGTATTTTTTACTTAACATGAACATAGTACAGAAAAGTCATGGGGCCTACTGAAGATTCTAACGAAATAATTTTTAGGATGTCCTTTGGGAGACAAAAGTAAAGTTATATTTCGTTACATCCCATACATCATGCATTGGTTCAAACACATTGTAGATATTTTTTCCCCAGTCTGTTCTTTGGCTTTCTTTATAAAATAATATGTTTATAGGCATTGTAAACTCCAAGTTATCAAATTTATCTATTATTAGAAGGAACTTCTTACCCTAAGATTATAAATATACTAGAAGCCGGGTGCACAGATTTGTGCACTGGTGGGGTCCCTCGGCCTGGCCTGCACCCTCTCACAATCTGGGACCCCTCAGGGGATGTTGGAGGCCCGGTGCATGGATTCAGCCCAATCCCCACAAGCCAGGCCGAGGGACCCCACTGGAGTATGAATCCATGCACTGGGCCACTAGTATGCATATGAGATCTTTGGTTAATCTCTTCCCACCCTCCCCCCTTCCCGCTGAGATTCATCAGTCTATTCCATGTTTCCATGCCTGTGCATTGAGTGTCTGCCCCCTCGTGTTCAGTGCACATCATAGATACCAGTCAAATGGTCGAATTGTCGCTTAGGCTTTTATATATATATATATATATATATATATATATATATATATATATAGATTCTACTTTTTAAAAAATTCACATCTGATATTTTAGTTTCCTATGGTTAGTTTTTAGAGACATCTGGAATTAATTTTGTGAATATTGTTACAGTGTCAACCCTCTCTGGAAAATTGCCCTCAGCTGAGGAGAGCTGCCTCATTCTAGGTCACACCCCCTCCTTAGGGGCAGCCCACATCCAACTAGTGATTCACGTGGGACTATAACGTGTAGGCTCCCTGATCCCAGGGCTGAAAACTAAATGTAATGCACCCCAGCTTCAGACCTCCACTTAGAGTTGGGTAAGGCACTGAGACACAACTGCAACTCAATTTCTCCCTCTGCCCATTGCTTGCTTCCTTCGCATCCCCCTCAGAAAACAATCCAGAAAGCAAATCCCCAATAAACTCCCCTCCGACAAATTTGTCTCAAAAACTACTTCCTGGGAAACCCGATATGCAATAAATTTGAAGTCGTTAACTGAATTTATTTTTCTTCCAAATGCAGAATTCACTATCTCAGTACCTTTTACTAAACAATTAATCGTTTTGATTTAAAATGTTTCCTTTATTGTAAGCTGAATTTCCCATTGAAAATAGGTCGGCTATTGGTCTATTCCATCTATTTGACTCCTCTAATATCATTTTCTAAAAATTTTGCCACAATGTTTTCATTCTATAAATTTAGAATAAGCTGTTTCAGGCCAGGTAAGTTACATCTTTTTTTTTTTTAAGAAAGTATATTGGTTATTCTTTTGTTTGTATATTTGTTCTTTTTCCCATTTTCAGATGAAATTTAAATATATTTTCTAAAGTTTATAAAAAATTTCATTATGAAATTTATTTGTTATTGGATTAAATTTAAGGAGTAATGTTTGGGAAAATGAAATATTTACAACATTGAATTTTCTCATCTAAATATTTTATGTTGTTTTATATACTCTTGTGTGTGTTTTTTCCTCTTCTAGAGCTTTCTTCTTATATATCTTATACTTACCTTCTAACAGGTTTATTTCTAGATATTTTAGAAAATGTGTTACTGCTTATGAATGGTATCTGAGATTTCTACATTAATCTTATATCTTATCCCCTTGATAAATTATCTGGTTTGTTCTAATACTGTTTTGGTCAATACTCCTAGATTTTCCGTGCAGATAACATCTGTAAATAATGCCAGTTTTATTACTTCTTTTCTAATTAATGTATTTAATTTTTTTCTTGTTTTATTACATTGGCTATGATCTACAGCACAGTGACCATGACAACAGCTCTTGTTTAAGACTTTCATAGATACAGAGAACAGACTGACAGCGGTCAGAAGGGCAGGGGGTTTCAGGGCTAGGTGAAAGGAGTGAAGGGATTAAGCAAGAAAAAAAAAAAACCCTCATAGACAGACAGCTGTATAGTGATTACCAGAGAAAAAGAGGGGTGGGGGAAGTAAAAGAGAGTATGGAGGGATGAATGATGACAAAAGACTTGACTTAGTGGGGTGAACACATATTACAATATATAAATGATATATTGTGGAGTTGTATACTTGAAACCTGTATAATTTTATTAACCAATGTCACCCCAATAAATTTAATAAAAATATATAATTATAAAAGAAACACTTTAATAGAAATTCCTTTTATATTTCACCAATAATTTATGACATTTGCTAGGAGTTTCTGGTAGATACCAAGTCTACTTACCCCAAATAGGTGATTTCTGTCAAAAAAAGAACTGGCCTTGGCCAGTGTGGCTCAATGGTAGAGTGTCAGCTTGCACACTGAAGGGTCTCAGGTTCAATTCCCAGCCAAGGGCAAATCCTGGCCCAGTTAGGTTGCATGCAGGAGGCAACCAATCCATGTGTCTCTCACCTCGATCTCTCTCTCTCTCTCTCTCTCTCTCTCTCTCCCTCCCCCCCCCCCCCCTTCCATTCTCTCTAAAAAATGATGAAGAAAATATCCTCTGGTGAAGATTGAAAAAAAAAAAAGAATTATTGTAGCCTTACTACTGTAGCCCTGGCCAGGTTGCTCATTTGGTGGGAGCATCCCATATAATAAAAAGCTGCGGTTCAATCCCAGGATAGGGGCTTGTACTGGGGGTGGCCAATCGATGTTTCTTTATCTCTCTTTTTCTCTCTGTCTCTTTCTGTCTCTCTCTCCCTCCCTCCTCTCTCTCTAAAAATCAATGAACCTATCCTCCAGTGAGGATTCAAAAAAAACCTACAGAAACAACTACTGTAGGGAACAGATGGCAATTGTGACTGACTAAGTAAATAAATGAAAGGATGTAAAGAGATTTTACTATAAATCATAAAGGTCATTTGGAAACAAAAACAAATACTTTTCAAATTTTATGATTCAGATGAGATATTCAGAGGGAGAGCAGACACTGCTGAGACTAGATAAATCAGGCAGAAAGACCCTGGGTAATTAATATCTCTAAATACAACACAAAATTACAAATATTTGGAAATCATGAGGTAAATCAAAAGCCATTTGGAGTTTAACTTCTGTTATTCTAATATGTGGTTAGTAAAAACTTCAAGCCCTTACCTGGCAGCTGAGCTGGTTAGAGCATTGTCTGGATATGCCAAGGTTGCAAGTTCTGTCCTTGGTCAGGTCACATACAAGATTCAATCAATGAATGCTTAAATAAATAGAAAACAAATCTCTCTCTCTCTCTCTCTCTCTCTCTTAAATAAATAAATAAATAAATAAATAAATAAATATTTGTAAAAAACCTCCAAGTAGAGATAAAGGAAAAGATGGAGGAGAGTTAATTCCAAGTAGAGATAAAGGAAAAGATGGAGGAGAGCTAATAATTAAATAATGGAAGAAATTTACTCTGAGTGGAGGAAAGATAAACTCTTCATAGTTGAAGGACTGACTGAGTTTCTCACAGGGCTGATAAATGAGACATGGCATATTCTGGTAAAACTCCTGAACTTCAAGAATAAATAGGATTTTATTCCAGACTTAAGAAAGGAAGAAAATATTAATTATCAGAGAGAAGCAAATTAAAATGACAATGAGGCACCACCGCACGCCTGCTAGAATGTCTACCATCAATAAATCAACAAACAACAAGTGCTGGCGAGGATGTGGAGAAAAAGGAACACTCGTGCACTGCTGGTGGGAATGCAGACTGGTGCAGCCACTGTGGGAAACAGTGTGGAGTTTCTTCAAAAATTAAAAATGGAACTGCCATTTGACCCAGTGATCCCACTTCTAGGAATATATCCTAAGAAGCCTGAAACACCAATCAGAAAGGATATATGCCTCCCGCCCCATGTTCATATAGCATCATTTCCAAAAGCTAATAACTAGAAACAGCCCAACTGCCCATTAGTAGATGAGTGGATTAAAAAACTGTGGTAAATTTATACAATGGGATACTATGCAGCTGTAAAAAGAGGGATCTCTTACCCTTTGTGACAACATGGAGGGAACTGGAGAGTATTATGCTAAGTGAAATAAGCCAGTCAGAGAAAGACAAGTATCACATGACCTTGAAGACATAAATATTCTTTAAAAAACATGAAAATGGTGCACTAAAACCATATGTTAGGGTCACCAAAGGAGGAACACATGAGGCCAAAGTGGTAAGGGATTATACATTTATTAGGTCATCTGGATACACAGATGGACTGAGCCCCAAAATGGTGCCAGCAGCCAAAGGCAGAGAGTCAGAGGTTTTTAAAGGACTCCAGGCGGGCTTTTTCTGGGCGGAGAATTCTCTGTGCAGGTGCGGATTCTGGGAAACTCCGAAGGGGAGAGAGAATGGTCTTAGCAAGTGGAATGTGGTCTAAGCAAGTGGAATGTCCATTGTGAAGTGGCCTAAAGGTCAGTTCCCAGGGGAGGGGGTATTGATTCAATTATTTGATCAGACCTAACACCATATCAATGCTATTTTTCAGAATAGATAATTTTATTGTTACTCATTAATAGAGGAATATGCTTGGAAAATTCTCACTCTATATGCAGTTAACATTTCAAAACAAATACATTGTAAAAAAGTTGGTTGGAATTCAGGAATACTCAGCACAATATCAGGAAAATCTCTCCATTTATTATTTTAAGTCAACAAATTAGAGAGAAAGCAAAAATGTATCACATAGATATTTAAAAAAAATCAGTAACCGCTTGAAAAAATTCAGTAACAACTGACAATAAAAATTTAAGTAAAATAGGGAGAATAGGAAGCTAATATTCTCAAACATTGAAAACTGATAGCCACACAGAATGGATAGGAAAACAAGACCCTTAGATATCCTGCCTAAAAGAGATTCACTTCAGATCAACAGGCACACACAGACTGAAAATAAAGGTGTGGGAAATATATTTCATGGAAATACAAACGAACAAGAAAAGCTGGGGTGGCAATACTATACTAGTCAAGATAAACTTTAAAACAAAGGCTATAATAAGAGACAAAGAAGAACCCAGCAATTCCACTTCTGGGTATTTATCTGAAGAAACCCAAGACTATACTAAATCAAAAAGACATAAGCATCCATATGTTCATTGCAATGTTGTTTACAATAGTCAAGATATGGAAGCAACCTCAGAGTACATCAATAGATGAATGAAATATGACTCAGCCATAAGAAAAGAATGAAATCCTGCCATCATTAACAACATAGATGGACCTAGAAGGTGTTGGGCTGAGTGAAATAAGTCACACAAAGATAAATGCCAGATGATTTCACTTATATGTGGAATCTAAAATAAATAATAAACAAGCAAGCAGAACAGAAACAGACTCATAGATATAGAGAACATTTTGATGGTTTTCAGATGGGAGGGACTTTGGGGGGCTGGGTGGAAAGTATTAAGAAGTACAAATTAGTAGTTACAGAATAGTCACGAGGGGTATAAAAGACAACATAGGGAATATAATCAATAATATAATAACTATGTATGGTGTGACATGGGTACAAATTTTTCGGAGTGAACACTTTGTCAGTTATATAAATGTCTAATCACTGGGTTGTTCACCTAAAACTAATATAATTCTGTATGTCAAATGTAATTGAAAAATAAAAAGTATTAAAATTTTGTTTTAATCTAGGAAATTTTAAAAAATAATAAATTCTTAGCTCTATTTATAAAATAAAACAATACATCTTAAACAACAACAACAACAACAACAAAACGAAGGAAACCTAATGGCCACCATTCTGACTAATGAAGCACTAAATCATCCCCATTAAAATAAACAATAAGATAGAGTGTTTCCTGATATAATTGTTCACTATTACTTTAGAAATTCTAGTTAATTAAAAAATCAAGGAAATAAAATACTTAAAAACATGTGCAATTATTTCTTCTCACCAAAAAACCAAAAGAGATCCTATTAAAATTAACATAATTTCTAAGAAATTTAGGTAGCTAATTAGAAGATAATTTTATAATAATAGAAATAGCCAAGTAGAAATAGAAAGTAGAAAATTACTAACTTCATAGTAGAGGCAAAGCCTACAAAATACTTGTGAATAATTTTGCAAAGAAAGGTAAATGACTTATGTAAATAAAAGTATAAAATTATATTGAGAAATATAAAATAAGTAAATAGAACATTTATAACCAGATGGGCAACTATGAAAAAGAAAAACAATGATTCAGAACTTGATTTCTCAAATAATAAACTTACTCTAAAGCCGCTATAATAAAAACAAAATGCAGAATAGGTAAACCTGGAAATTTCCCCCAATACATCACTATGTATGTAAGAATTTGATAGATGACAAAGAGGTATTGAAAAAAGGGGGAAACAAGGTGCATTTTAGAGACGATCATGGGATATCTGAAAAATAACAGTCTAGACTCCAGCTGCACATCATGGAACCAATTCAATTCCAGTTGGATTAAATGCAGAAATTTTAAAAGAAAACACAAAATAATATGTATCATGGAAAGAAGTTTAGACAACAATTTGCAAAAAATTAAAACTGGAGTTATAGAAACATTTTTAACCAAGATAAGAAACTCAAGAAGCCAAAGAAGAACAGATAAACATATTTGACTATACACAAATTTAAAATGTATGCAGTTACACTATATAATATTCAAAGAGCTCTTACAATTTACAGTAGGTCCTTGGGTTACGTTGGAGATCCATTCTTATGGCGCAACATGATGTGATTTTCACCTACATAAGCACCTACGTCACTCACATGGAGCACGTACACAACAGTAATGAAGTGATACAGTAAAAAAAATTAAAAGAAAGATAACAATTCCTGACCTTTACTTGTGGTAAATAAATAATAAAAAACATAAAGCACATATGTACATACGTCAAAATAATGGAACTTTTTTTTTTAATAAATGAATGGGAGATGGCAATGTAATCACGAAACGATGTACATCAAGTTTGATGTAACCCGAGGATTGTCTGTATAATTAAAGCGCAGCGACCATTACAGCAGAATGACCAGAACGACTGGTTGCTATGACACGCACTGACAACCAGGGGGCAGATGCTCAACGCAGGAGCGCCACACAGCCAGAAGCTGGCTCACAGCTGGCAAGTGCAGTGGCAGTGCTCTTCCGCCTCCATAGCAGTGCTAAGGAGCGGCAAGCCAAGCGGTAAGGAGCAAGCAGGTGGGCGGTTAGGAGTGAGGGGTCCTGGATTGCAAGAGGCCACAAGCCAGGCTGAGGGAACACCTCCCTCGAACAAATTTCATGCATTGGGCCTCTAGTCTATATGTATAAAAGCCTAATATGCAAAATGTCCCCTCCAGAGTTCAAGCGACTGGGAGTTCGATCACTCACTATGACACGGGCTGACCATCAGGGGGTGGCGCAGAATGAAAAAAGGCCCTGGCCAGCAGCCGGCAGCCACTAGGGACCTTACCCATGCATGAAATTCTAGAAGAAATGTAAATAACAGTGGCTTCACTTTATAACTCGCAGATTGGAAAAAATATGTGTGATTACATCTGCTACTGGCAGGGATGTGGGAGAAACAGTACCCTCTCACTTAGCTGATGTGGATGTGTACTGTTTAGGGCTTTTTGGAATGAAATCTGCCAATATTTATTCAGATTTAAAATACACATATGCATAGCTCTTGAAATCCTACTTTTGAAAATCTATCTCATTGAAATAAAATTTCAGGTACACGAGAATATATATACAAGTGTGTTTACTGCAGCATTGTTTGAAATGCAAAAAGATTGAAAACAAAAATTCCCATCAGTGGGGGAACTGACACACTGAGGGACATCAATGCCGTTGGACGTTATGGAAGTTATGCAGCCATGAAGATAATGCGTGAGATCTCTAAGGTGGACTTGGAGCCATAGCCCCACTATCTTCAGTGACAAGTAAATAGTAAATAGAAATATATGCGAGATCATGAAACAATTTACATTCTTTTGTAATGTAAACGATGCTAAACCTTCTAATGCACGTCTTTGGATTACAATTAGAACAATTGGAGAAAGTAGGTGTTTCAGTTGGGTCCTTTGGGAAGCAGATGTTGAGATGGGCTTCAGAGTGCAAGATGTTTGTAGGGGGCTCACACCTGTGAGGGAGAGGAGAGAGACTAGAGGGAGCCATAGATCATAATTCAGCTCTGTCAAAGTCTTGGCCAACCCAGTGGGAAGCACTGGAGCTAAGATTGCCCAGTGGAGGAGTCCCACATCGTGTGCAATGGTCAGTCTTTGGCTGGGGTCTCCCCCCAAAAAATACAGCAGCAACTTAACAGTAGGGTGAAGCCTTTAGCCAGTGGTTCTCAACCTTCCTAATGCCGCGACCCTTTAATACAGTTCCTCATGTTGTGGTGACCCCCAATTTCATTGTTACAAATTGAACATAATTAAAGCATAGTGATTAATCACAAAAACAATATGTAATTATATATGTGTTTTCCGATGGTCTTAGACTACCCCTGTGAAAGGGACTTTCAACCCCCAAAGGGGTCGCGATCCACAGGTTGAGAACCGCTGCTTTAGACCCTAGTCCAGTGATGGCGAACCTATGACACGCGTGTCAGAGGTGACACGCAAACTCATTTTTTTGGTTGATTTTTCTTTGTTAAATGGCATTTAAATATATAAAATAAATATCAAAAATATAAATCTTTGTTTTGCTATGGTTGCAAATATCAAAAAATTTCTATATGTGACATGGCACCAGAGTTAAGTTAGGGTTTTTCAAAATGCTGACACGCCGAGCTCAAAAGGTTCGCCAACACTGCTCCTAGTCAATGGAGGCTTTCAACTGACTGCCAAGTTCTTTCTTGAAGGGAGATTCAAGATAGACTACTGAATCCCCCACGTCTGCACATGTGCCAAGATTCTGGTAGAGAGTGGAAATATGAGACTGGGGTTGGGGAGGTAGAGGTGACAGAAAGGAAAAGATTATGGTGTTTTGTCATTCCCTTGCTTTTTTTCATAGATTAACTACATATCCCTAAACAAACCTGAGTTTTACTTATTTATCATCTTCATAAAAAAATGGAGTTATATGTGTTCTTTTGCAACCTGCATTTTTTTTTCCTTCAAAATTATGTTCTCAGGTTCAACCATGCTGATGGGCAAAGTGGCATAAAAAAAGTTTCTAGGGCCAGAACATCTAGCTATTTTCAGAGAGCATGGAGAGTTTTAGGGACAAATAAGGCAGAATTAGCCAACTCAGAGACATTGAGCAGGTCACATTGGAAATTAATCTTCAATCAAGGGCTTCATTGTGTTGGACCAAAGGAGATATCCTTCCATGGTCAAGTTGGATAAGATTCTGAAACTGGATTGGGAAACAATCTGAATTGAGGTTTGGTTACATGTCATTGGGATGGTTAGGGATGTCTGGACCCTTGGCATCATTACAAGAATAGTGCATGCAGTGCATTGGATCTTTATATCAAATTTTATTTCAGCCGAGGCTGGTTTGGCTCAGTGGATGGAGCGTCGGCCTGCGGACTGAGAGGTCCCAGGTTCGATTCCGGTCAAGGTCATGTACCTTGGTTGCGGGCACATCCCCAGTGGGGGATGTGCGGGAGGCAGCTGATCGATGTTTCTCTCTCATTGATGTTTCTGGCTCTCTATCTCTCTCCCTTCCTCTCTGTAAAAAATAAATAAAATATATTTTAAAAAAAAATTTATTTCAGAAGGTTCAAATAACATGTTGAAGAACTGTCTTGGAAGTTTATGGTATAGGCAGTTGAGATTTGGGGGAATTACCTTGAAGAAATAAGGAATCTTTTCCATTGCTGTTGTCTTTTTTAAAATCTGCTACAAGCTGAGCATATTATACATGAAAAAGAACCAACAAACTTCTTTTCATTATGTTTGCATGCTAAAAATTCAAAGAAGCCAGCTGAAAATATTCCCACAGGATAAATAATGAAAAGCTGAGCATCTAAAAAAATAGATAAATTAGACCAGATAGAGCCCATCAAAACTGGTTGAATCTTTAAACAGAGCTATGACCTCATGATGAGTTTTGAAAGAGAAAAGATTTTCCACAAAACAATAAGCAAGCTTGCTATGTTGATGATATCATATTAATCAAATCCAATAACCATGAACTACAATTATCTTATATTCCTTAATTAGTTACATGTATTTCATACAGTAAGAGTTACCTCCAATGAAAAATCAGGATCCAGTCACTTTGGCAGGTGTGGGGGATTCAGCAGTCTATGGGATACCAGATCGTCTCCTCTGAGGTAAAGAACAGGTTGAATTTCCCACCTCCCACCACTGACCAGGAGACTCAGTGCTTGCTGGGATAATTTGGGTTTTGAAGGCAGCATATATCGCATTTGGGAACACTGCTCTATGTTGGAGGATACCTGGAAGACTATTTTTAATAGGGTTCAGGGAAAGAGAGGACTCTCCTGCAGGTACAGGGTATGGTTGCAGCTGTCCCGCCACTTAGGCCACATAACACAGCAGACCCCATAGTGCCAGATGTATATGGGATAGATACATTTTCTGTGTGGAGTCTCTTGATGGCCTACATCAGAGAGATGTAGTGCATTTCTAAAATACTAGTAAGGTTATAGCTTCCTTATCAGAGAATAATCTCCGTTTGAAAAGTTGGAAAGATAGAGCATAAGCACCTGACCATGAAACACAAAAGAACTAAGCAATCTCCCTCTTCCATCCAAAGGTGGGTGTGATCTACCTCACAGAGCAGATGTCACACTATGGCCCTATGGTCCCAATCTTGTCTTCCACGTGTTTATACAAATAAAGTTTTATTAGAACTCATTTATATATTGTCTATGGCTAGTTTCAACTTTATGATACCAGCAATAGATGCAACAGAGAGAGTATGGCCCACAAAGTCTAAAACATTTAGTCTCTCATTGCTAATCTCAGTACTAAGGCATAAGGTCAGGCACTGTAATCACAACCCATTGTAAGGTGAAAATGTTTCATTATGAATTTCAACTGAGAAAGATAAGAAGACCCATGAACTTGTAGTCCAAACTCCAAGGCCCCCACCTGGAGCCCATATCTATTGTCTCGAGGGGTGGGAGAAGTTGGATGGGTTATTTAACCATCTGTTGGAGAATAAATTACATTAGCCTGGTTCTAAAAAAAAAAAGTTTCTATCAGATATTTTACATAAAAGTATGTAAATTAATGTGAATGCATAATGAGGTAGGGTGATGCCATTTCAGGTGGTCTTTACTCTCTTCCATGTAATCTGATATATCTTCTGATTTTCTTTTTAGAAAAGCAAGTATTATTTATGTAATTTTGGGGGGAAAGCTCATTTAAAAAAAGCAGGTATGTTTATCATGAGACAAAAACGGAATCTTCAAAAATATAGTAGCCATGGTAACATATGCTATAATAAGAAAAACAAGCTAGGGCATTTCATTAAACAAAACACAATAAAACTGAGCCATTTATTCTAGTTCATTGTCTGGGAAATAGTACAGATAAACAGAAGCTATCAAAACAGATAAGAAATCTTAATACTTGAATCTTTATCCCAGTTAATTTAATTTTCCTCTGACAACTTGTTCCCAACTAAACAGTGGCTACTCTTTGAGAAAGACATGCTGTTGAATAAGAATGAAATGATCCAAATGGTTGCCTTGGTCTCTGAGAGGCAAGAAATTACATGAAACACAAGGGGCCGTGGCTAACTTTATGGACAATGTAACAGAACAACTCAGACATGGCCAGCTTGCTTTCACTGTTTTATGGGACACTTGATGCTTCCAGTTTCAGGGTCAAAGTGCCTTCCCATTTTCCAAGTGGTCGAGCTGTATTTTTCCACCCAGCTTAAGTAATAACAGTCATGACGATACAGTTTTCACTATCAAATCAAGATATATACTTTGTCAAAATAACTTAGCATGTTTGCTCAATGTTCCCTTGTGTTTTTCTATCCTGTCATTTGGAGTCTCTCTTATTTTAATTTCAGAAGAAAGATAAATGTTGACTATGTATCAGTTCACTTCTTACTATCTTGGATGAAACATTTACCAAGATTTCAACAGAAGATTGGAAGAGCATTTCAGGCAAAGGGAAGGGTTTATCAGTCAGTGTCTACTCAGCGGACAGAAACCATGCCGGTTTAGTTGACAGTGAGAAATTCAATATAAAGAACTGTTAAACCAGCACTGAATAAGTAAAATGAAAAAGAAAAGAAAGAAGTATCACCGAATTAGCAACTGCAGGAAGTAATTTAGCAGCCCCAAAGCTAAGGGAGTAAAAAGGAAAGTGCCGGACTAATAAAAATAAGAAATTAAAAAGAGACACTGTGGAGCTGAACCTCAGACCTCTGCAGGGGGGTACTGGCCAGTGGGCTTGGATGAGGGGCCCCGGGGCCGGGCACCCAGACCTCTGAGTGGGAGCATGGCAGCAGGTGCTGGTGTCTCCGGGCTCAGAGCATGGACCACATAGAGTGAGAACTTGGGTACATATTCAAGTTCGCTCCAAAACTCAGGCCTGGGTCAGAGATGGCCAGCTCTCTGGGAAGGAGAGGACAATATAGAAAAAATAGAGTCATTGACTAAACATTGTATGCATCCCTCACATAATTAAGTGGGCCTCTTTCGTTACATGGCTATTAAGTGACGTTGAGTGACTTTTCCAAGTTAGAAAACAGGAAGTCACAAGAACCAGGGGGATGTGATATTCACTCTATCTCTCATTTATAATCACATAATCCATTGCAGCTTCATCTGATTTTAGACACTGGAGTAAGGTATAGTTTTTTTCCATCTCCCTGTGTGTTTGATGATGATGACAGGGAAACTTTTAAAACAAGTGTAGGAATATGATTATTTTAGTAAATGCAACAAAGATTCAATTCAGTGTAATAACTGAGTTTGATACCGTTACCATTGTCAAGTTCAATAGTCATTTTGAAGAAATTGCATATTTTTGAAATGATTATCATTTGCATAAGTAGAATTAAGGAGAAGGTGAGATTATTTCACATATATTAAGTTGTGCTGTTTGTCAAACTACTTAAATGGGTGAACAAAAAATTGCTATTCATGTGTGAAGGTCAGCAAGTCCTGGAATTAAACGTGATTTATAAGACAGTGAGCAAAGGTGCATGTATTGCTATTTAACGCTTACCTTTACCTTATATTTTATATGTATATGTAATATATGTAGCATTACATATCATTTTAAAAATATGTAATGCTTATGTGAGGTATTAAAGATTACACAAAGAAATAGAGACAAGACTCTAAAAGTTAATAGTACCTAGGTGAAATTCTGAGTAATAATTACGTTTGTATAATCTATAATAATAAAAGCGTAATATGCTAATTAGACCAGAGGTCCTTCTGGACGACCTTCCGGACCAAGCCAGGGCTGCTAGGGAAGCCCAGGTCCCAGGTGCCGGAGGGAAGCCAGTGCCGGCAGCCGGGGGATGGAAGTCCTACTCTTGCACAAATTTTGTGCATCGGGCCTCTAGTAAAGAATAATTTAAAATAAAGAAATCAAATTAACGAATAGTATAGCAATGAAAAGATCCCACAGCCTGCTTGAATTGACTGTGTAGTTATAAACTCTACTGCCATCTAGTGGCACAAATCCTAAAAATCAGCTTGAACCAATCAGAACAATTTTAGAACCTGGCCTACAAGGGAGCCTTCAGGTTCATTCATCCTCAGGAACCAAATGCCATAGAATGCAATTTTCTCTCTTTGTTTTTGGTCATAGGATGCAATTTTCTCTCTTTGTTTTTGGTCAGTATACAGTAGAGTGAGTGATTTGGGCTGTTCACATATTAGTTATAGGCTTCCTTATTTAGATTTTAAAAAAGAGTGGAAGGAAACCATGTTAATAGAATACAAAACTTGCTTGTGTATCATTTCACTTCGTTAAAAAAAAAAAAAAACCCTGTTATCATTTCAGGAAAAATTTTCATCTTCCTCTTTTTTTTTTTTTTAAATATGGAATGCTTCACGAATTTGCGTGTCATCCTTGCGCAGGGGCCATGCTAATCTTCTCTGTATCGTTCCAATTTTAGTATATGTGCTGCCGAAGCGAGCACTTCATCTTCCTCTTAACAAATAAAGGGTATTTGTTGCTTTAGACATAATATTTTCTTTTAAATAAAAATATAAAAATTATCAATAAATTTTATTTAAACTATTTAACTTTTCATTTTTATTTAAACTATTTGAAGTTATAGGACATTTTTTTCTGAGCTTTTTTTTCCTGATTTTGATAGCAATTAGAATGATCATCAGATTCAGTGAAAATCACCAACCTAAAAGATAAGATAAAAATAAATTATTTTGGCATTATATTAAGACACACCAATTAAGCTTTGGAAGACCCATAACTCAACCTTGGGAGAAAGGCCATATGCCTGAGTGAGCAAGTATGTTTCTACTTGGGTTTCCTGATTCATGTTAAAATTATAAGCATGTGTGTTATAATTATACTAATAAAAATGATTTTTAAAAAATGTTGTTGACTATAAAAACAGGACATATATAGGATGGAAACTTGTTTTCGCCCTGACTTTAATTTTCATCTATCATGTGGATGTCGGATAAAGGACATTCTAAGTAAGACAGGCTACATATCTGCAGTGGAGAAAAATGCCAGTGTTTACTTTTGTTCAGCTGGGTGCAGAGTTAAAGCAAACAGGCACATAATTCTTGGGATACTATCAGTACTTCCTGCAAAGCCCCTCACTTATTTTATCTTAGTTTTTCACCCTCACTTCCACCACCAATGTTTTGCCCTAGATCTCACTGAGTTTCTTATTGTCACCCCAAACTCTTTTTAGAATCCTCCCTTTACTGTTTCTACTTCTAGTTCTTGGTGTCTAATAACCACACAGTGTCCATTACTTTTTGTTTCCTTTTTTTTTCTAGTGATAGACGACCAGATTGTTCCTTACTCTTGGTAACACAAGTAACACTTAGATAAGCATTTTTGCATATGACCCTTATGCAGGAATTTCTATTATTTATATCGTCAGGGGTGATTTTACAAATATAATTTCATAAAATAATGAATTATTTCTTTTCTGAATACTGCACTGTTCAAACTTGCACTTGGAGTGCACGAGGGCTTCCACTCCTCATATCCTTGTTAACACTTGAAATAATATCACTGGGTTTTAAATTTAATGTTATTTCTTTTTTGCCAAAAAGATATGATCATTATTGTTGCATTCTATTAATCTGATTTCTACTATGGCAAGGTATCTCCTCATATCCTTGCTAGCTGTTTTTGTCTCTACCATAAATGGCTTATTCAGATATTTTGGCTATTTTCCTATTGGGTGTCCACTCTTTCTTTACTTTATGCGCTTGCATATTATTGGTATTAATATCTTATAGGACTTTAAAAAATCTTTATTGTTGAACGTATTACATATGTCCTCATTTTTCCCCATTGACCTCTCCTACCCCACCTCTGCCCACGCTCCAGGCCTTCACCACCCTATTGTCTGTGTCCATGCATTATGCAAAGACCCACCTTCCCTCTGAGATTCCGCAGTCTGTTCCATGCATCTATGTCTCTGGATCTATTTTGTTAATCAGCTTATTTTGTTCATTAGATTTATTCTGTTTATGAGTGAGATTTTTGACAGAGCATTTAACTTCTAAACTTTGTCAATGATGTACTACATTGAACAGGAACTCTTCATTACTTTTTAAGGCAAATACATCTATATTTTTACCTAATGGTTTGTGCTTTTTTGAGTATTTCTTAAGCTCTTCCCCACTCCTAACTCAATGAAGATATAGTGTGAGGAAGGGATCCCACCTTATTCCCACTTTTATCTAGTTTCCTTAACACTACATGTTCTAGTAAACAAGTCATCATTTCCCTAATGATTAGAAGTGTCACTCCTAATACTAAGTTTCCATATACACTTGAATTTTTTTTTTTAAATTAGCTCTCTATATGGTCCCAGAACTTTGTTCTTATTACTATGGCTTTGTTGCATGTCTTTCTTCCTGGTGAAATGGGATTTCACCTAGAGACTAGAGTTCTTTCCCTCCAGAGAATTCTTATCTAGAACAGAGACCCTTTTGAAGCAGCATTCACATGGCTGGTTTGGCATGTCCTCCCTCTTATCTCTTCTTTTTTTTCAAAATCAATACAACCATTTCTTTTATCATAAATTTAAGAATAAGTTTTCAGTATCTTAAAATATCCTGTGGGGTTTTTTATTGGAACTGCTTTAGGATTTGAGAGTAAGTCAAAAAGAACAAACATTTAAAAATATTAATAGGGTTTCATTTTAAAACAGAGATTAATTCTTTACTCAAAATGTGTACAACTCACCTGAGAGTCATGGAGCATTCTTAGTGCTTCTTAGTGACGATTTTTTAAATTATTTGTGCTAATTTGGGCATTTTTATTATTTTCCCCCAGATAATTAATTTAGAAGCCTGCTGGATGATGAGAAGCATTTGGCCCAGGCACCCCATTGTCCCACTAACAGCCAGCACCACTGGCCAGATATGTGATGAGGCAATGGTAGCTGACCCAGCTGACCAGCAAAGGAATGCAGAACTTCTTGGTTGATCCACACACTTGTGAGCAATAACAAACAGGTGTTGGCACGCGCCAAAAAACAACGAATAAACTTTGTCTATTTTAGGAATTTCTGAGATTTGAGGTTAATATTTCAGGTCTATTGGTCTTGCATGCCCAGGATTGGATTGGGGAAGAGGCCAGCAGGTCTTGCTAGTTTGGTTCCTTTACATACATTTTTTTTTCTCTCTCTCAGTAGAGATGAACCATCCTTTTATATTCCAAGTGATGCAGAAGGAAGATGAAAGTGAATTTCACGCCGAAACCGGTTTGGCTCAGTGGATAGAGCGTCGGCCTGCGGACTGAAATGTCCCGGGTTCGATTCCGGTCAAGGGCATGTACCTGGGTTGCGGGCACATCCCCACTGGGAGATGTGCAGGAGGCAGCTGATCGATGTTTCTCTCTCATCGACGTTTCTAACTCTCTGTCTCTCTCCCTTTCTCTCTGTAAAAAATCAATAAAATATATTAAAAAGAAAAAAAGAAAGTGAATTTCACCTAGAGCCCAGTGTTCCTGCCCAGGGGAGAAGTCTAGATTAGAACAAAGAAGTAGCAGACACAAACCTGGGAAGGCAAAGCCATCAATTCCCAAGGATTGAGGAATTGACACCAGCTCTAGAGCCCAAAACTAGAATTTCAGATTATTACCTTCAGGGAGAGAACCAAGAGAAGCATGGATGGTGGCTCAGCAATGCTTAGTCTTGCAACAGATAATAATAGTTGAAAGAATGCCTTAGGAAATCCTGTGGCCATTTTTTTCCACATTAAAAAAAAATTAAAAAGAAAAAATAATCAAATTATCTTTTATCTCAGAGAAGGGAGTCATTCATAAATTTCACAAATTCTAAAACTAGAAGAACCTGAGCAGTAAAAGATTGGAATTTTTTTATATTTGCCCAATTTTTATAAATATTATCATAATGCAAATAATGTATTTAATTTAATATTACATAGTGCCCAATGTTATATAAACTCAAATGTAAATTACTTTTGTTTACATTTTTATTGCATTTCTTTTTTTCAGTGATTTTTCTTTTTTCATTTATTATGTTTTAGTTATTTAATTTTTTAAAATATACCTTTCTCTCTGGTCCCACTAACTTTATTTCTCTTCTCAAGCTCACTTGTTTCTTCATGTGTCATTTGCAGTGCTCTTCTATATGTTCCTTCCATATTTTCTCTTAAATTCTACCATCTCACTCTTCTCACTCCACTTTAGATATATAAATATTTTTTTAATTTTGGGATCCTTATTTGGCTTTTTTAGATTTTAGTTACTTTTTAACTGTATGAAATGTCCTTTTCACCTTACATTTTAAAATGAGAAAAAAAGGAGATACACTTTTAAAATACAAAATGAGCCTACAATCTCTTGTGTGCCAAAAAAATAAGGAAATGCTCAGAAAAGGATGTGGGCATGCCATAAGGACACAGGCACTGACTTGAAAAAAAACCCCAGCCCTAACCGTTTGGCTCAGTGGATAGAGAGTCGGCCTGTGGACTCAAGGGTCCCGGGTTCTATTCCGGCCAAGGGCATGTACCTTGGTTGCGGGCACATACCCAGTAGGGAGTGTGCAGGAGGCAGCTGATCAATGTTTCTCTCTCACCGATGTTTCTAACTCTCTATCCCTCTTCCTTCCTCTCTGTGAAAAATCAATAAAATATATATTTTTTTAAAATCCTCACCCAAGGATATTTTTAAAAAAAGAAAAAAAAACCATTAGCCAAAGCTAGGTCAGTTTCAGCAACTAGATAAATAACGATTGTATTGGATTATGGAACAAAAGAATCTCTATGCATTCATGCTTATAGAATAAATAGCTGAATGAATAAATAAGTGGGAGAGAATGGAAAGCTCTATCTAGAGAAGACTTCTAATTAATAAATGTAGAAGGAATGAGGGACTAGAAGACAAGGCAAACACCAGAGAAATAGTTGTTACAGGCACAATCTTTGCATAGTCTCAAAGTGTCTTCCTCAAGATATTAATCTATACATATAAAAGCCTATATGCAAATTGTCCCCACGGGAGTTCGACCGGGAGACCGATTGCTCGCTATGATGTGTGCTGACCACCAAGGGGCATTGCGGAACAAAGGAAGACAGTGGCTGGCAGCCAGAAGGCCCTGATAGGCCCTGATCACTGGCCAGGCCTAGGGGCCCTACCTGTGCTAGAATTTCGTGCACTGGGCCTCTAGTTAATTATGGAAGAAAAAAACAAAAAACCTCAGTAACTTGATAGAGAAGAAACCTGGCCGATACCACCTTAACAATGTGAATAAGGATAAAAGTAATTGATCATAAGACACATTTTCATCTCAAATGCCCTGATAGGATGCTCTGAGAAGGTCACAGCATGTGGTGTTTTCTTGCCCAAAATGCAGAACCTCAATCTAAACTTGAGAAAACATTACACCAATGCAAGTGAGGAATATTCTACCTGCCAAGGTCAAAAGAAATACAAGGAAAGACTGAGAAACTATTAGGAATGGGAAGAAACCACGCAGACATCTCAACTAAATGCAACGCAGAATCTTGAGTTTGATCCTGAAACAGGACAATGGACATTAGTGGAAAAGCTAGTGAATTTCAAATAAGGCAGCTTGGTTAATAATGCTGTACCAATGTTGCTTTCCTGGTTTTGCTAATTGTAAGATGTTAACAGTAGGAGAACCTGGGTATGGGGCAAATAGGAACTATCTGTGTTGTTTTTACTATTCTTCTGTAAGTCTAAACTATTTCAAGTTGTTTATACACATATACATATGTAAGTTTTTATTATATACCTATACATTTATTTTATACATACATATGTATTCAACAATAGTTTTATCTTTCTTGGAGTTACAACCTATGCTGATGTTAGCTCTTTTCTTACAAATAAGTAAGAGAAGTTTCCCCAGTTTTTCATGCACCTTAAGCTGAACTCCACATTTGTACTTTAAAAATAACAACAGCAACCAGACACGAGACATTCTAAATCTATATTATCTATAAATGTGTGCCATGTTTTCTTGGCCACACCAGAGAACTAAGATGTTCAATCAGTTTTTCAGACTGATTGAAAAAAATAAAAATAAAGACACTGCCCATCTCTCCCTAAAAGCAACAACCTAATTTGATTCTCTTGGTTACTGTCAAAAATTTAATTATATACATTATCCAGAGCCATTAAAAGTTTGCTTATTTACTCTAGGGGCAAACTCCCTTCTTTTCCCAGAGTAGTGTATCTATGGTGGCTGTGCTTTTGTGTCAGTGGCTATGTAGGGAGAGGAACAGGGCCAAGAAAGTGGAACTAGAGATGGAGAGAAAACAGAGGCCTTCAGGGAGTGGGAAAATCTTCACCCAGTCACCTTAGTGGATAACTCAACTTGTTTGCTGTTAGGTGTTCTGCTATTTACAACTGCACTATATATAACTCCCTTGCTCTCCAGTAGTTAAGAATCTCTCAAGGGCAATTGTCCGATTAGGTGACAATGAGAGCACTTCTGTTGAATACTATTTTTCTTTGTTATAACTTAAGCAAGACATAAGTAACTATGTATAAACAGTGGTCTCCATGGGCTGTGGGGGCAGCAATTTTGCCCCCGGGGAATGTTTGACAAGGTTTAAAAGTAATTTTGATTGTTAGAACTGAAGTGGTGGTACCAGGTACCAGCATCTAGTGGGTAGGGGCCAGGGATGCTGCTAAGCTTCCTACAATGCATAGGACAACCCCCCCAAAAAATCATCTGGTTCGTCTAGCTGCTTTGGCTCAGTGGATAGAGCATCAGCCCGCAGACTGAAGGATCCCAGGTTTGATTCCGGTCAAGGGCACATGCCTGGGTTGTGGACTTGATCCCCATTAGGGGACATGCAAGAGGCAGTCAATCAATGATTCTCTCTCATCATTGATGTTTCTTTCTCTCTTTCCCTCTCCCTTCCTCTCTGAAATCAATAAAGGTATATATTTTTTTAAAATCTCGTTCAAAATGTTAATACTGTTGAATATACTAATGACACAGTGTTTTTAAAAACTAGTGAAGAAATTGTATCAGAGTTCTCTTGTCCTAAAGCCAGCTAGCATCACATATACACACACGCACATGCACATGCACACACATGCACCCCCCCCCCCACACACACACACAAAATCATCACACTACTAATGATGCAAACTGTTCCACGGACTCAGCCTTATTTTATCATAACAATAACAATAAATAACATTTATATACAGTGTAGACTATATCAAGATTTCCTCATATATTTCCCCAATTGAACCTTGGCTCTGGATGCTGTCACAGCGAGGTCATTCCAGGGTAGAGTCCATCAGTCTTTTCTGGTAACATCCAAGTTCATGTATCTAGAGTCTTAGCAACAATGCCTGCTCCCACAGAGGGCACAAGGGCGCTTCAGTTGATTCTCAGAAGCAGCTTTCAAAAACCCATTGTCCCCCGGAGTAAGTAGGCAAACTATTAATGACCCTGGATAATGTAGCTAATTAAAGTTTTGGCAGTAACCCGAAGAGAATAAAATCAGATTGTTGCTATGAAGTGGCACAACAATGTTCAATTCACTCTTTTGCAGTTTTTCCACTGTGAGAAAAGTCAAGAAAAGAATGACCGCAGATAAGAAGAAAGCTGTTTTCTGTTTGACTTTTTAAAGTGCCATGTAACCATATTTATTAGAGTGAAAGAAGGAGTGTAAAGGCCTTCCTGCTGCCACACTTACTCCCTACAGTGCAGCGGTTCTCCAAATGTGGCACCCAGACCAGTAGCATCAGTATCCCTGGATATGTGTTAGAAATGCGGCTTCTCAGGCTCCATCCCATCCCTCTTGGATCAGAAACTCTGGGGATGGAAGCCAGCAATCTGTGAATTTTATGAGCCTTTCAGATAAGTCTAACCTTTGGGAGCCACTGCTAGAGTCAATTATGGAATTACTGTCAGAGCAACCCTGTTACATCATGACAAGGTGATGACATTCATTTGCTCAAAACCCTGCAATAGCTCACCATTTGTCCCAGAGTAAAAGCTAACTCATTCTGCTGGCCTACAAAGCTTCACTCGCAGGCTGTCCTCAGAACAAGTTTCTGACATTACCTCCTACCACCCTCCCTCTTGCTTATTCACCTCCAGGAACCTGCGGTTTTTGCTTTTCCTCAAGCACACTATGTGCCCAGCCACGGTACATGCTGAGATGTTAGGCTGGGCTGGTAGGCTCTGCGTGTACTTTGAGGGTTTAAGAAGGAAATGAATCATAACAATGCAGTTTGATATACATGATGAAAGTAATAAAGCATCCGAAGAATTGGGTTAATGTTTAACAGGAAGCACCACTTCAGTGACTTAACAAAATAAAGTGCTATTTTTCTCCTGAAAAAAGGACCTTGGCCCGTGACCCTTCTCCTTGCCTGCAGTGAACCTGCTGTCCAGGGAGCCTCTCTATACCTGTAAGGATTGAAGTCACATCCTGAGGATGACAGGATGGAAAGACAGCAGGAGCCTGCTAGATGGCCAACTTCATGGAGAAACAGCACCATCCCTTCTATGTTCACGAGGTATTGGGGAAAGGATAGGCACCTGGACCAATGGAACTGAATAGCGAACCCAGAAATAGACCTACACAGATATGGTTAATTGATTTTTATAAGGATGCAATGGCAATTTAATACAAATAATTTGTTAGTCTTTTCAACAAATAATGCTGAAGTAGTTTGATGTCCATAAGGAATAAAATGAACCTTGATTTATACTTCACACCCTATACAAAAAAAATTAACTTAATAAAACTTTTAGAGGAAAACATAGGAGAAAATGTTGGTGTCCTTGAGCTAGGTAAATAGTTCTTAGATGCAACACCAAAAACATAATCTGTAAAAGAAAAATTATAGATTTGATTTCATCAAAATTAAAAGCTTTCCATTGTGAAAGAAACTGTGATGAGAATGAAAAGATGAGCCACAAATTGATAAAAACGCATTTGCTAACTCCATGTCTAAAAAATGACATATCCAAAATATATAAAGAACTCAACAATAAGAAAACAAAATAACCCAATAAAATTTGGCAAAGACTTGAATAAATACTTCACCAAAGAAGATATATAGGTGGCAAATAAACAAATGAAAATGTGCTCAACATTTTAGGGAAATGCAAATTAGAACAATGAGTTACCACTACATAACTATTAGAATGACTAAAATACTAAACAAACAAACAAGAACTCTGCCAATTCCAAGTGCTGGTGAGGATATGCAGCAACTCAAATTTTTGTACGCTGATCATGAGAATGCAACATGGTGTTGCCACTAGGGAAAACAGTTTGGCAGTTTCCTATAAAGTTAAACATACCCTCACTATTTGACCCAGAAATCCTATTCAAATCAAATGAAAACCTACCTAAGTTCTCACCAAAACGTATATGCTAATGTATATATTACTTTTATTCATCATTGCCCCAAACTGGGAATAACTCAAATGGCCCTTAATTAGAAAAAGATATAGTAACAATGGAATACACTCAGCAATAGAAAATAAAAGTTTTGATACAGCAACATGACAGAATTTCAAACACAGTATGTTATGTGAAACAAGTGACAATAAAAAGGCTTCATGCTCTGATTCCATTTGACAACATATTGGCAAATACAACATTCTATGGACCAATAACAGATCAGAGGTTATCTAGTTACCAGAGGTTAAGGATAGGGGTAGATTTGATTAACTCATCCTAATTACAAATGGGGAACTACTACAGGGCAAATGAATAGGTTTCTTCAAAACGTAAATGTTATAAAAGAAACGTGAGGACTTATCAACCAAATGCAATGTGTTGACTTAGTTCTGTAACCTAATCACATTAACAGTTAAAAGGCAGTCAAGAAATTGGGAGAATTTGAACAGACTGTGTATTAGATGGTATTAAGCAATTTTGTTCATTTTGTCAGATATGATAACAATGTACTTTTTAAAGTTCTTCTTTGTTAGTGATAAAAATTTGATGCTTTTGTGGCTAAAATATTATCACACCAAGGATTTGCTTTAAAATTTGTGTAGGGAGATATTAACAAGGCAATATTGGTAAAATATTACTAATTGTTGAAGTTAAAAGGAATTTTTCAATTTTATTGAGACAGAATAGACATATAGCATGGTATAAGTTTAAGGTGAACAGCATGATGATTTGACTTTTATATATTGTGAAAAGATTACCACAATAAGTTTAGTCAACATCCATTATTTCATATAAATTCAAAAAAAAGGAAAAAACGTTTTTTCTTTGTGATGAGAACTTTTAGAATCTACACTGTTAGCAACTTTCAAAAGATTCTTTTGAGTGTTCCAAGGATACCGGTAAACATATCTAACATGTCCTTAACTGTAACGATATCTGAAGGAGATAAATAATAGTTGTTACAACCACTTGAGGGAATTGGTATTGTTGAACGCTTCAATGCATCAGGCCTGAAACACAGTTTATTTTATTTCACCATCTCTCACACACACAGAGGAAAAGTAGGGATCCTGGATGCAGACGTTATTATGCACATCCTCACTTCTCTGGACACCAGCCACCTTCCATGCGGGTCAGCTCCGCTGCAGCTCACGAACACAGCCTGGGCTGGCAGTCACTTGTCCCATGAAGGCTGGCACCTTTCTCAAGGCCACCACTAAAGCAGTCAGGCAGGCCCATTAGTTCTGACTCCTCCAAAACACTTGAGGATTTTGATGAACTATCATGTCACAGGGCCTGGGATATGGCATCCCAAGAGGCAGCTGAAGGGGCCAAATGAAGCCACTTGGCACCACAGAAGGGTTACATTCCATCGATGCAAACTTTGACCTGTGGGGAAGGCCAGCCAATATCTTTCCTTGTTTTCCTCCCTCCAATGGACTGGTCTGATCCATGTGCCAGGAAGACACATATCTGCTGATTACTCTGGCTCTGTACCTCCTTGTGCCTCACTTTCCTTCTTTCCCTTACTCCTTCGTGCGCACACGTGTACACCACACACACACACACACACACACACACACACACACACTCATGTACTCACTTAAATTAAGTATCAGTGCTTTCAATCTGGCCTCAGGCTCTGTTTTCCCAGGAACCTAGGCTAAAACAGTTGACATTAATATCCCATTTTACGGATGGGAGTGATATTAGTGAAATTGAGAAGTTGAGTAACTCTGAAGTCACATAAATAGCAAGTGGCAGGCCGAATTCAACCCAAGTCCTAGATCTGTAATATCTCATCTCGGTACCTGAGGCAAAATAGTTATGTCTTGTTAAGCCAATAAACTGACAAAGACAGCCTAGTATGATAATGTCCTGAAGCCTAGATATTACTTCAGAAAACACAAACTTCAATGCTCAAACTTAAAAATGGAAATGTCATTAATATATTCAGAAAGCACATAAAATCCACTAATATATTTTAGGAGAAAAATAGGCTGTTGTTAGGCAGAGCTCCAAAACCAAACACAAGGATCAGTACTGTTCTTAGCCAAAGGATTTTAATCTTGTTATTTTCTCTTCCTTGCTCCCAACCTTCCCTGTGCCAAATATTCCATTACCAAAATTAAATTGGCAATGTTTAACTATAGCATAGAAGCATTTTCTCTGATCGTGGATAACATAGGAATCCAGAAATATCAGGTTCCATTGGTTATAAACTGCATGTTTCTCATTTATTACTTTTGCTATTTGTATTTATATAATCATTTTTAATAGGTAAGACATTTACATGAACCAAAGGGATAATCCATTTAAAAGCTCTATCTTACCCCATTCCCAGCCTCTAACTTCCCTGAGAGACTGTTGTGTTCTTGCTGGGAAGAAGGAGCCAATTAGCCGCCTGAGATCTACTCACTTCCTTTAGAGGGAACATGCCCCCAAGGGAACCTGTTCTAACTTCTTCATCTGGGCCTCAGAATGGACTGACAATTGTTTAGGAGGAAGAGTCTTTGTTTCTGAGAGGCCCTTAGGTAGTCCCTGGCTAAAGATAGCCTATAGTAAATAGAACCAGAAGCTTTGGTGGGCCTCAGGGGAGATGTCAAGTAGGTTATGTTCTATAAAATGGAGAATCTTCATCATAAAATGTGGGTGGTGATCTTGTGCATTGCACTTACAGAAAACATCTCTAGATGATGGGTGAGGGAGGGAGCCCCATGACATCACAGACCTCCCTGCATCATCTGAGTATTTTGATGGTGTAGCCCCTTGCCATTTTTAATAAAGTTTGAAACTGGGAAATATCTCTCTGATTCATGGATTGTGTATGTGTGTGTGTTATCTAAACTTTTAAAGAACTTCTATGCTTATAACTAACTACATACCTCTATTTTTTCCCACCATTTTTTATACCATGGTAGTTAGTATATTATACACACTGTTCTGCAACATGGCTTTTTCCTGTTAATTAAAAATCTTTTTAAAAACACAGAAAAACAACAACAACAACAAAAGAGGAGGGGATCATTTATAATGCCACCAAAAATATTGGTTTGTTGTGTGGTTTTTACATTTTCTGAAGTAAGCAAGTTTTGGGGTATAATGGAATAAATACAAGCTGCACTGAGGTTTTATGTGGAAATAGATACTTTTGTATATTGCTTATGGGAGCATAAATTGAGACAGTATCTATGAAGGACCATTTGGCCATGGGTGCCAATATAACAAATGTATATTTCCTTTAAGTCAACAATTCTACTCCCAGGAAACTATTCTGCAGATGTACTTGCACATACGTAGTATGTTGTGTGTACAAGATTATTCAGTGCAACACTATTTAGGAGAGTAAGTTTAGAAATAACCTAAATACCATCAAGATAAAACTGATGAACTATGCATAAATGTGGAAGCTGTAAAAAAATAAGTTTTATATATATAGATATGGCATTATCTATAACTATCCTATATAATAAAGAGCTAATATGCAAATTGTCATCACGCCCTTGTGTCCTTACACCCTTGTGCTGGGGCTGGGGGACCTGAGGCCACGCCTCCTGCTCCAGTGCTGGGCGAGGGGACCTGAAGCTGTGCCCCCCACCTGGTGTCAAACCAGGGGACCTGAGGCTGTGGCCCCGCCCTGCGGGGCTTGACAAGGGTGGAGCCAGCCGGGTCTGGGTCTCGTGCAATTTCAAAGTGCACATGGGTGGGCAGGGACTTGACTCTGGGTCCCATGGCGCGCCCCAGACTCTGACGGGAGGGAGATTTTCATATACATTTTACTAATTTTCTTTTGTCTCCGACACTTCTATTATAAAGGGCAAGTAGCAATATTAAAATATTTCCTCTAATTAATTCCCTTTTAATGTGCATGAATTTCGTGCACTGGGTCACTAGTATTAGTTATAGCTGCACACTACAATATTAACTGCTAGGAAATTGTTGGTGTACATATTCCATGTTTTTTGTGTCTGCGTGAACACATGTATTTTCCAATATGGTATACTGCATGTGTTATTTCAAAACCTATCTAATTTATTATAGTTTCCAACATGATCAACATTTTCTTATGTTAAATAACTTCAAGGAGATGAAATTTTCAAATGGTTTAGGTAGAGTTACACACATGTAAAAAAACATACAAACTATAAGGATCTAGCTCAATGAGCTATCACAAAGTGAACAAACCCACTTCAGAACACCAATAAAGTGACAAAATGCCTTTGGCAATCTTCACCTACTCTCTCCTGACTTGGTGAGTTCAAAACCAGTCCTTTTTGAATAAAATCTCATTTTAAGAAATGGAAGCATTCTATGTGTATTACAAATTTTGTACTTTAACAATAGCAAAATATTTTCCATTAGCAACATAGGACCAGTTATTACTTTAATTTCTAACAATGAATCAACTGAAACTTATGTTACAGTGCCCTTCATACTAAAACATCAGCTGGTCATTTACAAATGTGATCTTGTGAAGTGTGTTTGATATGTTACATGTGAAGCTGAAACTATTCATATAAACTTACTTGGCTAAAAGTGATAAATCTAATGAATTAAGTATCTTTTATATGGTTGACATACAGTATATGCTATATACTACAACTAACAATTTTATTGTTTAGTCCACTTTCAACAAGGGCATTTGTAAGGCACCTTAAAGATGGTCAGTTGAGCCCTGGCCTATGTGGCTTGGTTATTTGAAGTGTCATCCAGTACAATGAATGGTTGTGGATTCAATTCCTGGTCAGGGCACATACCTAGGTTGTGGGTTTTGACCTCTAGTAGAGGAGTGTGGGAAAGGCAACCAATAGATGTTCTCTTTCACATCAGTGTTTCTCTCTCTCTCTCTCTGCACGCCCCCCCCCCCCCCACCCCTAAAATCAATAAGTATATCCTAGGGTGAGGATTAAAAAAATAAGATGGCAATTTGAAAGAAATGACTAAGAAATACATTTAAGTACTAAATGATGCTTTAAAAATCAGTAAAATCTGTGAAAATTGTGTTTCTTAGAAATTTAGTATTCCATGGAAATTGATAGGTATCTATCAGAAGAAAAGAAATCAAACATAAAATATTTTTTTTAGAAAATCTTCACAAATATAAGTAAAAATTAGCAAATATGTACACAGTCACTCTTGCTAGCATGTCATAATTGGCCTTTATGAGTTGTATGGTCTATCAATGTGTACCAGGAAGCCCATGGAGCTCCTGGCTTCATCAAAGACTTCTCAGTTTTCTCCTTGTCTTTGAAGTGAAGTGAGCCTTGCCTTCCTCCAGTCTCTTCTTTCTCCCCCATCATTGAGTGAGTCTATAACTTAAGGGGCTCTTGTTGAAGGAGGAGAACAGGAGGCCAAAGTATTAAAAAAGGTGATATAGCCGAAACTGGTTTGGCTCAGTGGATAGAGCGTCCGCCTGCGGACTGAAAGGTCCCGGGTTCGATTCCGGACAAGGGCATGTACGTTGGTTGCGGGCACACCCCCAGTAGGAGATGTGCAGGAGGCAGCTGGTCGATGTTTCTCTCTCATTGATGTTTCTAACTCTCTATCCCTCTCCCTTCCTCTCTGTAAAAAATCAATAAAATATATTTTTTTAAAAAAAGGTGATATATTTTTTTGTGGGGGGGTGGTGTGTGCATGTCAGAGACAGACTTCAGAGGAGCTTTGATGTGTGAGGAATTAGGTAGAAGAAGAAATCGTATTTTACTTTATTTTTAAGAAGCTCTTTGTGGCTTAAGTGTCCCTTTCATAAGACTTGAGAAATACAAGCAGGGATATTTTGACATTACTTTTGGGTGTGATAATGTGCTCTTGCTTCATAACAGAACCACAGGGTATATGCCTTTTAATGCATCATGAATTCAACATCTGAGTTTTAGTACTTAAGTAGCATTAACAACTGAACTATGCAAACTCAACATTTAAATTCAGCATGTATTTGCCATATCATTCAGGAGTTGGTGTAGATAAAACACTATTCTAAGTGAATTCTTTCTCTCGGATCCTGAGTGAAAGAACTTTTAAATGAACAAAATACATATTATTTCACAAATTAAAATGAAAGAAATGTTCAGTGGTCAAGTAAGTTCACAGAGCACTGCTTTAGGATCTCATTCGATTTCTTCAGATATGTTTCTGCAACAGTAATCAACCAAGAAAACCAGTGTAGCTTGCTATATTTGAGTGTTTCTAAGTGTTAGCATCCTTAATATATTTATTCTGACAACCTGAAGACTGTGTACTGTAGCCGATGCTTCAGCGGTACTTCAGCTGTAGATATTTTACCACTCGGTTCTAAAACACAATCAAGGGGGGGAATCTTGCAATCTCACACAATGCTTTCAGGGAACTCAGTGCAAAGCATATTCTTGCATATTTTTTATGTCAAAGCACAGAGAAGACAGACAAGTGAAAATCCAGGATCATTCTCACGCATCAAATAGATGCAAAAATTCTAGACCAAATGTCGGCAAATTGAATCCAGAAATTTATAAAACAGTACAGCGCCATAATTAAATTGTTTCCCTCCCATCCTCTCCCCCAGAATGAAAGGTTGCTTTAACATTAGAGTGTTTAATTAAAGACATAACTGAAAAATGTTTAGAGGATAATATAGAGAAAATAGATTTGTGGCCTTACATTAGGAGAAGATGTAGGTAAATGCAACTTCTTTAAGCTTTAAAAAATTTTATTGTCAAAATGATACAGTAAAACTAGTGAAAAACAAGCTACATGTAGCTGGCAAGTGACTAATCTCCAGAATATATAAAGAACTTCTACAAATCAATAAGAATATATTAGACCACCCAGTAGGGTGAAAATGAGCAAAAATCCTGCATTGGACCTTAATTAAAAAGGAAAAGTTGACCAACAAATATTTGTAAAGGTTCTCAATTTTGTAAGTGATCAGATAAATACAAATTAAAATCTCAATGAGATATTATTATATACTCATCAGATTGGCAGAACTAAATGCAATAACACAACAAACAACAAGTCCTGGTGAGGATGTGGAGTAAAGGGAACCTTCATGCACTGTTGGTGGGAATGCAGACCGGTGCAGCAACTGTGGAAAAACAGTATGGTGTTTCCTCAAAAAGTTGAAAATGGAACTGCCCTTTGACCCACTTCTGGGAATAGATCCTAAGACTCTGGAAATACCAATCAGAAAGAATATATGCACCTCTATGTTCGTAGCAATGTTATTTACAATAGCTAAGATCTGGAAGCAGCCAAGTGCCCATCAGTAGCAGAGTGGATAAAAAAGCTGTGGTACATTTACACAGTGCAATACTATGCAGCTGTGGAAAAGAAGGAACACTTACCCATTGAAGCAGCATGGATGGATCTGGAGATTATTATGCTAAGACTAGAGGCCCGGTGCACAAAAATTTGTGCACTCTGGGGTAAGGGGTCCCTCAGCCCGGCCTGTGCCCTTTCGCAGTCTGGGACCCCTCAGGGGTGACCACTTGCTTGCTTAGGCCTGCTCCCCGGGGGATTGGGCCTAAGATGGCAATCAGACATCCCTCTGGCAGCCCGGGAGCCCTTGGGGGATGTTCACTTGCCATCGGGGAGCAGACCTAAGCTGCAGTAGGACATCCTTAGCGCTGCTGAGGAGGCAGGAGAGGCTCCCACCACCACTGGGAGCCTGGCTTGTGGCTGAGCAGAGCTCCCCCCTGTGAGAGCGCCCTGACCACCAGAGGGCAGCTCCTGCATTGAGCATCTGCCCCCTGGTGGTCAGTGTGTGTCATAGTGACCAGTCATTCCCAGTCTTTCTGCTGATAGGGTCAGTTTGCATATTACCCTTTTACTATATAGGATAGAGGCCTGGTGCATGGGAGGGGGCCAGCTGGTTTGCTCTGAAGGGTGTCCCGGATCAGGGTGGGGGTCCCGCTTGGGTGCCTGGCCAGCCTGGATGACGGGCTGATGGCTGTTTGCAGCTGGTCACACCCCCTTCAGGGTGGGGGTCCCCACTGGGATGCCTGGCCAGTCTGGGTGAAGGGCTGAGGGCCGTTTTCAGGCTGGCGGGCGACTGAAGCTCCCAGCCTCTTTTTTTTTCTTTTTTTTTTTTTATTCTGGGATTTATTTACCTTCTATAGCTGTCACTGGAGCTGAGAGCCGGCTCCAGCTCTGAGGCCGTGGCTGGCTGAAAGCAGGTATCTGGGGTTTGTTTAGCTTCTATAATTGCAACATTGTTGCATCTGGAGCTCAGAACTGGGCCGCAGCAGGCGGGGAACCTTGGCTTCCTCCATCACTGAAGCAAGCAAACCTCTTGCTCACTTCAGCTGCATGGCTGCCGGCCGCCATCTTTGTTGGCAGTTAATTTTCATATCCTGCTGATTAGCCAATGGGAAGCGTAGTGGAGGTATGGTTAATTACCATGTTTTTTTATTATTAGATAGGATAAATAAGCCAGTCAGAGAAAGACAAATACTATATAATCTCACTTACAGTAGATGTAGGATTTAATGAGCAAAATAAACTGACAAGGAAAATAGAATCTGAAACATGGAGCATTAGAACAGATTGAAGGATGTCAGAGGGGAGGAGGGAGGGAGGGACTGAGTAAAAGAAGCTGAAGAGATTAGCCAAATAACAATCATGCATAGCCCATGGTCACAGACAACAGTGTGGTGAAGGCCAGGGGAGGGGGTGCACAGGGGCTGGGAGTAGGTGGGCAAGGGAGTGAATGGCGGACATCTGTAATAGAGTCAACAATAAAAAACAAATGTTTTTAAAAAGCAATGGCAAATATTGGAGAAGATGTCATCCAACAGGGACTTTCATAAACTGCTAATAGAAATAAAAATTTTTACAGCCATTTTGAAAAAGAATTTAGTATTATCTAGTAAATTCAAAAATACACATACCCTTAGATTTGGTATTAAAACCTCTGCTTAGATAATCTGGTAGACATGTGACCAGAAGGTAATGTACAAGATTGCTCATAGCAGCATTGCCTGGGGTAGTCTCAAGCTAGAACAATGGAAATACTGACCTACATTAAGTTGGCTAATTAAGTCATGTTTTATTCATACAATGTACTAGTATGCAGCAAGTTAAAGGAAGAGACCACAGCTACATTACACAAAATGCATAAACTTCACAGACATAATGTTAGATAAGAGAAGTAGAATGTAAAAGAATACCTAATGAAGGTACAAAATTCATATAAAAATTGTATTCCTATACTATAAAACTTAAAACAGGCCAAACTCATCTCTAATGTTTAGTGATACATATGTAGATAGGAAAACAATAATGCTAGACAAGAAAATAAATGCCACATAAGTTGAGATAGAAGTTACCACTGGAGGGGTTTGGGGTGTCATGATTGGGGATGGGCATGTTGGGGGCTTCAGTGGTGCTGGCGATGTTCCATTTCCTCACCTGTGTGCATTTACGTGTATATAAATGTTTGGGTCTAGTGAAAGGTTTCTATGGACATTTGGGGTGTTTATCATGGGAGGCTGGCCTGTGCATGTAGATTTAGCAGCATCCCTGATCTCTACCCACTAGATGCGAGTAATATCCTCCCAAGCAGTGAGGACCAAAATGTCTCCAGACATTGCCAAATGTCACCTGGAGAACAAAGTCACCCCCCATCCTCCATCAAGAACCACTGATAACCAATGGACGCAAGACACTGGGGCAGGGGTGAGGGCATGAGCGGGGGGTGGAGGTGGGAGGGCAATGGGGGATAAGGACACATATGTAATACCTTAATCAATAAAGAAAAAGAAAATAAGAACCACTGATACAGTAATTTTCTAATGAAAATAGCCACTATTACAAGAATGGTGGTTACATTTTCACGATGGCCACCAGATTTTCACTTGAACCTACCACCTTTTTAACATAAGTAAAAAATGGTGAGTACCTTTGTAATGAGGAATGTTTTCTGTTGCTCATCCTAATCCTGAGTTTGAGATTGCTTCTATATTCTAGTTTCTTTATCCTGTGCGAGTTTCAGGGGACAGCATTTTTTAGAGAGGACTTTTAAATTATCTTCAAGGATGTGATGAAAACTCTTTTGTGTGGCACAGAATAAGGTTAATGGAGAAAGCGCTCATTCTTTCAAATTAAACATTGGAAAATGAAATGAGGCTAATATTTCTGGCCCCATATATGGGAAAAACTACTGTTTATAAAGTATTACTTAGACTTATTTTCATTTTTACTGGTTAAAAAAATGATAGAAGGTGAAAACTTGACAACACAGTGCATGCTTTGTGTTACACAGGTGTTTTAAACTATGTTATTTTAAGTGCATTTTGAGAAAGAAATTAATGTCGTAATTCATTAGGTTTTAGGCAGTGTCATAAATCTGTCATGGGATATAGGAAAAGTGTCATTTAGTTATGTTGGAAAGAGGAGGATTGCCACAGCCCAGCCACCTGTACTAAATGGAGTCACTTAAAAACTCAAGGGTGTGTGCATGTGTGCGCCTACGCACGTGCACTCACCCACAGACACAAGCAGTAACTCAACACCAGTTACATTTACATGTAAAAATGCACTTAAAAACATATGTTTTCTTTGGTCATCGTTTAAAAAAAAACTTTGAAAGAAATTAAATTAATGCCTAAAAGCATAGGATTGTATTAAGTAAGCATTTTAACTTTATTAAGATGCAAAGCAGATATACACACATACATATATTCATATAGTTTTTAAAGTATTTTGGAGGGTTTTTTAGATGTTTTTATCGATTTGAGAGAGAGAGAGAGAGATCATCAATTGGTTGTCTCCCAAACGTGCCCTGACTGGGGCAATCTGGGTATGTGCCCTGACCAGGAATTGAACCTGAAATCTTTCGGTGCAAGGGATGATGCTCCAACCAACTGAGCCACACTGGCCAGGGCTTAGAGGTTTTAAATCCACTTGTTTAGTATTTAGAATAATAAGTAAGAGTGAGCATATTATAAGTGGTGGTATAGTATTATCAGTGCTTGCAGTGTGATGCTGGAGTCATCTTGCACCAGATTGTAAGAGCCAATTTATAAATTTTCAGGAATCTGGCTAGTTTGTGGACATCAAGTTGGTAGTTCGAAATCAGATGTGGTGGGATTACTTAAAGCACAGAAATCAAACAAACTCAACAAATCAGAATTCTTGGCCTCAGAGATGTGGGTTGTTAAACATTTACCAGTATGCTGCTGATTGTTGGGTGACCTGGTGTTACATACAATCTATCTTACTACATTTATATTTTTCAATTATTATTTTATGCTTTAGTAGCCAATTGTACGACTGATTTATGTGGACTATGGATTGTGTTTTGGTTACATTTTAGTTATGTTTTCTCCTACAGAACATACCTCAACTGTTCTCTCAGCTTCTATCAGGGAACATAAAACTTCCAGGCAGGCAATTATCCTAAAGTATTTTCTTAGGTAAAATGCAAGATGTTGAATTCTTGGCCTGCATTATCTAATATTTTAATGCTTCTCTGTATCTAATTTTGGATTTTAAAATTTTCTTTTTTTAAAAAAATATGTTTTTTAAATTGATTTTAGAGAGGAGAGAGAGAAATAGAAATATTGATGAGATAGAGCAGTGGTTCCCAAACTTATTTGGCCTACTGCCCCCTTTCCAGAAAAAATATTGCTCAGCCCCTGGAAATTAATTTTTTTTAATTAAATCTTTATTGTTCTGATTACATTTGTTCCTCCTTTTTTCCCATAACTCCCCTTCTCCCAGTTCCCGCCCCACCCTCCGCCGTCACTCCCCACCCACTGTCCTCATCCATAGGTGCACGATTTTTGTCCATTCTCTTCCCACATCTCCCATTCCCCTTCCCCCCCCCCAAGAATAGTCAGTCCATTCCCCTTCTATGTCCCTGATTCATTGTAATCACCAGTTCATTCTGTACATCAGATTATTTATTCATTTGATTCTTAGACTCACTTGTTGATAGATGCATGTTTGTTGTTTACAATTTGTATCTTTACCTTTTTCTTCTTCCTCTTCTTAAAGGATACCTTTCAGCATTTCGTATAATACTGGTTTAGTGGTGATGAAGTCCTTTAGCTTTTCCTTATCTGTGAAGCTCTTTATCTGACCTTCAATTCTGAATGATAGCTTTGCTGGATAAAGTAATCTTGGTTGTAGGTTCTTGGTATTCAGCACTTTGAATATTTCTTGCCATTCCCTTCTGGCCTGCAAAGTTTCTGTTGAGAAATCAGCTGACAGTCGTATGGGTATTCCTTTGTAGATAATTGAGTCTCTTTCTCTTGCTGCTTTTAAGATTCTCTCTTTGTCTTTTGCTCTTGGCATTTTAATGATGATGTGTCTTGGTGTGGTCCTCTTTGGATTCCTTTTGTTTGGGGTTCTCTTCGCTTCTTGGACCTGTAAGTCCATTTCTTTCACCAGGTGGGGGAAGTTTTCTGCCATTATTTCTTCAAATAGGTTTTCAATATCTTGCTGTCTCTCATCTTCTGGCACCCCTATTATTCTGAAATTAGTGCGCTTGAAGCTGTCCCAGAGGCTCCTTACACTATCTTCACACTTTCGGATTCTTTTTTCATTTTGCTTTTCCAGTTGGGTGTTTTTTGTCGAATCTTTGGTTTGATTCTTGTGCTCCTCTGGTCTGCTATTTGGTATAATATTCTTTATTTCAGTCCGTGTATGCTTACTTTCTAATTTCTTTATCATAGCATCGAGGGTCTCATTAGTTTTCGTGAGGCTCTGCTCAAGTTTATAGCAAGCCCTCAAAATTGCGATTCTTAGCTCCATATCCTCCATTTCTGTCATGTTTTTTTGTCTCCGCATCTTTTATGCTTTCTTTCTTTCTTTTTTTTTATTTTTATTTTATTTCTTAAAGTATTACAAAGAGTATTACATATGTCTCCTTTTTTTTCCCCCCTTGACATTCTCCCGGCCCCTACCCCCCGCCCCCCCCCCCGCCCTGTGTCTTGTGTCCATTGGTTAATCTTAGATGCATGCATATAAGTCCTTCAGTTGGTCTCTTAATCCCCCCCCAACCCTCCCCAGGCTTCCCACTGTAGTTTAACATTCTGTTCAATGTTGCTCTGCTTCTGTATCTACCCCTGATCATCAGTCCATACTGGTCCCCTTTATTTGTCCCAACCTCACTGAAGTAGTCTCAACCTCACCAGGGCCGTATGAGCCTCACCAGGGCCGTTTCAACCTCACCGGGGTCGTCCCTACCTCACCGGGGCCGTTTCAACCTCACCGGGGTTGTCCCTACCTCACGGGGGCCGTTTCAACCTCACCGGGGTCGTCCCTACCTCACGGGGGCCGTTTGGAAATTAATTTTTTAAAAAATTTTAATAGCAGTTACTCATTGCCCCCAAATGCACCTGTGGCCATCACCGCCCCCCTGGATCGCTGCAGCGCCTACCAGGGGGTGGTAGCGCCCACTTTGGGAATCACTGAGATAGAGATACATCCTATTGAACCTGCAACCTGGCAACCTGGATATGCATCCTGACCCGGAATCGAATTGGTGACCTTTCGGTGCATGGGATGACCCACAACCAACTGAGCCACACCGGCCAGAGCAGGATTTCAAAGTTTTCTTTGATGACAAAGGGAGAGAAGCTTGAAATAAGGACAAAGATTATACTTAAGTGTCTTAAATTTTATATTTATAACTTTTATAAATTTAAATTTTTATGAGTGAAAATTGTTTTCTACTTTCACTGAAATGTAAACAAAACAATTTTAGTGCATGGTGCAAGTATCTCGAGAAATATTTGGCTCAAATATCAAGAATATTTACTAAAATGAACTCTGTAAGTTCCTCTGTAGAACTGATAATTTAGTTACTTGTTTTATTTCCTTGGAGCAGAGCGGTAAACTCAGTGGACATCTTTGTACCTTTCCGGTTTCTTCTCTACAAAAAAAATAATCTTGATTAAATGTATTAAGTGCACAACAACAGTTCCTGAATTTCCGTCCTTTAAATGCCAAAAGACAACAAATACTTGTTAATAATAAACGTAGTTTCATTGTTGTTTTAAGGTTGAGAGCTACACTTAGAGATTCTTATAGTTTCATGTTATCTTGTCACTTTGTCTGGAATTTTCTCTGTCCCTCTTCTTCATTTGTTCTTTCCTACCTTCATGTCAGAGTTGATCTAAAGTTCAATATTTTCCATGGCATACTCTCAGTCTCCATATTCTGAAATGCTCTTGACCATCACTTAACTTTTATTATTTAACGCAATTGTCAATTAATGCCTTGCTCATGAAGAACAGATACCCATGCCTCTGTGGCTCTACAGAACCCAAGACAAGGTCTGCACACACTATAGAGAGTAGGCTCTATAAAATGTGCTGAAGAAAGTGAAGACACCAGCTGGTATGCTCAACTATCCAGGGCCTGGTATTTACTAGAGATCACCAAACATTAAAGGCAATTTTTATACGTGGATTCATTGAAGTATTTTTTCTCTTCTTTATGCACAATTTGCCAGATTTGAGACACACAATTGTTATAGAATAGAATTTGCTACTCCCTCATTTCCAATTTCCATTTAATTCTATTTTAAAAGTGATGCACAAAGGCAAGGTTCCCAAATATCATGTCATCAGAGAGTATAATAAAAAAGCAGTAGGGCCAAAAAGGGGAACTTGAGGGTTTTGTAATATTGGGGTAACTTGTCTAATAATGGTTGGTTAAACACAGGAAATCATCAAATTAACTGTACAGTATCCAGTATCCCCCCTTATCTATGGGAGATATGTTCCAAGATATGATACTGCAATACTCTATTTAATAACCAAGATGGCTACTAAGTAACTAACAGGTGGAGGAGTATATACAATGTGGAAATGCTGGACAAAGGGCCCTGCGAGATTTCATCATGCTACTCAGAAGGACTTGCAATTTAATTGTTATGAATTGTTTATTTCTGGATTTTTCCATTTAATATTTTCAGATTGTGCCTGACTTCACGTAACTGAAGAGAGCAAACTACAGCATTGGAGGGACTACCATATTAGCAACTATAAAATATATTTTCTCCTTTCTTTAAAATTATTTCCTTGCTTTTATTTTTCAATTTTTTCAATTACAGTTTACATTCAATATTATTTTTTATTAGTTTCAGGTATATAACATAGAGGAGCAGAGGGTTGGGAGACTGATTGGAAAAGGCGAAGGAATTGAGAAGTATGGATTGGTAGTTATAAAATAGTCATGGGGTGTAAAATACAACATAAGAAATATAGTCAATAATCTATCTATATAAAAGCCTAATATGCAAATTGTCCCCTCTGGAGTTCGACCGAGAGACCCAGAGTTTGATCATTCGCTCTGACGTATGCTGACCACCAGGGGGCAATGCAAAATGAAGGAAGGCCCCGGCTGGCAGCCAGAAGAGCCCATCGGCCCTGATCAATGGCCAGGCCTAGGGACCCTACCCATGCACGAATTTCATGCACCAGGCTTCTAGTATTGTAATAACTAAGTATGGTGCTAGTCAGATACTGGAAATATCAGAAGAGCACTTTGTAAAGTATATTATTGTCCAACCACTAGAAAGTACTTTGTTGATCAGCAGTGTGCACAAGCAGCTTTTCATATTCTGCTGCCATTTGTATTTCTTCTTCTCTGGTTATTTATAATCTTTTCTATTTTCCTAATGGGTTGAATGTCTATTTATTAATTATTTGTAGGAGTTTTTGAATTTCAGACATATTAAACCTTTGTCTTGTGTATATTTCAGATCATTTTTCTGGACTTGGCTTTACTTAGAAATAGAAGTATATGTAGATATATTTTTTCTTGATATAAAGGAAATTGCCCTAACGTTACCATGAATTAGCGCAATTTTTCTCACTGACTTGACATACCATCATGGATGCTCTTACTGTACATCAGAATTAAGTTCCCGTGGACAAACACCCTTCCTATAAGTTAGGCAGACTTATGATTAGTTCTAGCTAGTGGACTATGAGCTGAACAGTGTGTGCTGCTTCTGGACTAAGAAAGCTAAAGCTCCTGGCAGCATTTTACTTTCTCCTTCCCTGCGATGATGGTGGAGGAGGCTTCACATTGAGCTGGCAGAGCTACAGGATTGAAGCAGCTGTATTGTGAAGCTCCTGCCCCACTCTCAGCTCCCTGGAGAGTCTCTGAGATCCAAGGTGGCTGTTGCATGCAAGAACTGAGCTCTATGAGTCAGACCTCTGAGATTTTGTGGGCTGTTTAACTGCAGCCTAAGTCTACTTTACCCTAACACATCTACCACCTTTGACATAGGTAAATAATCCATTTATCTATTTGCTTCTTACATGAATACTCATTTTATTGTAACTTGATAGCAGAGTTTAATATTTGAGAGGCCAAGACCTATATCAATGTTCTTTTTCAAAATCTGGTTGGCTGGTCTTTTTTTTTTTTAATTTGAATTTATAAGGGTGACATTTGTTAAAAAAATGATACAGGTTTCAGATATACAGTTCTACAATACATTATCTGTATATTGTCTTGTGTGTTTACCAAGTCAAGTCTCCTTCCATCATCATTTATCCCCTCTTTACTTTCTTCTACCTCCCCCCACCTCCCTTCCCTCTGGCAATCACCATATTGTTGTCTGTGTCAAAGAGTCTTTGTTTTTTTTCTTTGCTCAATCCCTTCAATCCTCTCACCCTCCTGCCAACCCCTCCTCTCTGACAGCTGTCAGTCTGTTCTCTGTATCTGTTGGCTCATCTTGTCTTAAGCATTACTTTTTAAGATAGATTTTTGGAATTCTATAAAATTCAACTTTGCTTGAATTTTAAATCATATTGCATTGGATTTGTAGATTAATTCAGGAAAATTGATATATCTATCACATAAAGTCTTTTAGCTGTTGTTTTTTTCATATGTTTTGCTTGTTTCTTTAGGGTTTTTTTTTAAAAAAAAATAGGTTTTGCTGCTCTTGATGAGATATTTGCCCACATTACATTTTTTAAATTAATTCTTACTGATATATAGGAAGAGAATTGTATATATTTTTCTTATATTCAGCTTTTCCTGAGCTCACTTATTAGTTTTGAGAAAAAATTAGTGATTCTCTTTAACCAAGAGGTGGTCATAGGGTGCCGGAAGCCGGTCCATCCTTGCTGCTTGACACAGTCGCTGCAGGAAAGAAACATCTGCACAGCATATGCTTGAAGGGACCTGGCATATATAGCATATTGTTCTTAATATGTTTGCTCTCCTTAGTGCCATGTGTTTTAACCAAGGTCACCTCTCTGAGAAAGGTTGTTTCCCCAGGTGGGGATTTTTCCCTGAGGTTAGGGAGGGGATACAACCCCTTAATTAAGTGCCAGGCGGGTAGTTAAGCTACATAATCTTTACTCCCTGGAATGGAGATAAGAAACGCCCTAAACTTTGTAATAGAAATTGACAGGATTAAAATCGGCTGGTATAAATACGGATGTAACAAGACAATAAACATCAGATCCTCATCAGATCCTCATCAGTTCCTAACCAGTTCCTAACCAGAACTCCGACCAGAACTTTGGCTGGAGATCCTGGCTAGAGGTCCTGACTAGGCTGCTGATCAACTGAAGCTGTCTCCGTGTCATTCCTTCTTAGCCGACTCCGTCCACACCTTTGGGGACCCCTGGACCCGCTGGGATTGGACTCCAGCAATAGGGCTGCTGTTTCCTAGAAGCTGATCAAGGCTCCTTCTGGATTTGTTTCTAGTCACTAGCACGAGACAATTCAGTGCATTTTCATCCTTATGGTTTCTTCTACCGTCTGTTCTAGAAAATGTCCTATTTAAATTCCCTCTCCATCTTTTGTTCCTGTAAGGCATTTAGCAAATCTGTTTGTGTAATTAAATTCCTGTACTATTATTACTTTGTGAACTAATTTAAAGCATTGTGTAGCTTATTTAACATTTCCATATCACTTTCACCATCCTCAATAGGAAAACAGCTGTTTATTATTTCTATACTCTATTATTATGGAGTTTGTAATCTTAATACAATCGTCTTATCTCTCATTGATTATCCTCTTACTATCAAGTCCCAATTTTATCAAGGTCTATTTTTGTTACTATATTAAAAGTTTCTACCATGGAAATATATGTTCTTATCTTGCTTGGCAAATCATTTTCTTACATCCATTATTCAATTCTTAAAAAGGGTTCAGGATTCAAAAGACAGATATTTTGTATATTTGAGTCTATTTATATAAATATTATCATATTCTTTGGGGTCTTTTTGGAAGAAGTTTAACAAAAATCCTGTGAAGTCCTAAGAGTCCCAAAATACCATAGTGCCAAGCAAGTGGCTGCCCAAAGGCTTGAAAACCATTCTTTCCAATACATTTTGGCCAAACAGGCACCTCATGGGGGACTACCCACAAAAGGTAAAAGGGGAGAGGTAGTTCCTACTCTGCTTTCTGGAAATATCACTCATACCCACAACCCCCCCAACTTACTCTTGACTAAGTCATCCAAGGAAGGTAGTGAGTTAATCAGAACAGTGTAGGTCATGCTTCAGTGGCAAAGAATTCCAACTTTTCAGAGTGGCTTTTTATAGATGAAAGATGGATATGATTTATTTTGCTGCTTCTTGTTAAGGACTGAAGTCTAATTCCCTGTCCCTTTAATCTGGACTGGCCATTAGTGATTTGACCAATAGAATGTGGTAGAAGTGACATTCTTAGATTTCTGAAGCAAGATCTTAAGAAACATTGCAGCTTCCCTCAGGGCCTCTTGGGAATTCTTGCTCAAGAGAAAGGAAGTCTGACAGCCCTCCAACTGCCATACTGAAGGAAGCCCAAGTAGCCACATGGAGAGGCTGCTTGGATAAGAGAGGTGTTTCATCAGTGCCCAGCTGTTCCAGCCATCCTGTATCAGGTGCTAGACATGTGAGCACAAAAGACTTCAGATAACTCTAGTCTTAGCTTCAAGTGTCTGACACCCTATGAAGGAATCCAGGGGAAAACAGCCCAGCTGAGACTATCAACTCCCAGAACCATGAGCTATGATATTGGGGTGGTTATCTATGAAGCAATAGCTAACCTAAATAAGCTTATCATAATGAAAATTTATTTCTTGCCAATTCAGAGTTCATTAAGAATAATGATTTTTTTTCATAAAAAGAATACAGTTCATTAAGAATGTAATTGCAAAAAAAGAAGGATCTCTCACCATTTGAGACAGCATGGAGGGACCTGGAGAGTATTATGCTAAGGAAATAAGCCAGTCAGAGAAAGACGAAGTCACATGATCTCACTCATATGTGGAATCTGATGAACAAAATAAATTGATGAACAAAATAGGTCCAGAGATACAGAAGCATGCAATAGACTGACAAATCTCAGAGAGAAGGCAGGGGTTGGGGCTGGGAATGGGGCTGGGAAGTGGAGATTAACCAAAGAATTTATATGCAAAAAAAGAAAGAAAAAGAAAAGAACTTATATGTAAGGGTTGTTCATGACCCATCTCAAAAATTCAGGCTTCTCTGGTCTTGTAGACTCCTAGATCATGATCCTGCCTCTAAAAGTTCCACAGCAGGAGAAGGGAACATTAGTACAAGTGATACATTCACATCCCTCTTACTTGCTGACGATTGGCTAGAACTGTTACAATGGTAGGCCTAACTTCAAAGAGGGTGTGGAAGCATACTGCTCTGCAGCGGGGAAAGAGAAGAGAATTAAATATACATCCACCACATTCGTCCTCTCTTTCCTATCAGTGCGTCAGCTCATCAGAGAACAAGGTATTCTTTTTCTGACTTGGAGCCATGTATCTTTGTGTAACCATAGCTGCCCCACAGTGCTACCAGTGGAAACTACATACTCTAGGGACAAAAGCTCTTTCTCCCAGTACCAGGTATCAATCTTCTTAGAACTATAATTCCCTTCTTTAAATGCGTTTCATTCTTTAAATGCTTTCCATTCTTTAAACACATAAAGGATTGAGCCCTGACCTATTTACCTATTGCTGCATAACAAATTACCCCAAATCTTAGTGGCTTAAAGCAACATTTATTGTTTCACAGTTTCTGTTGGTTAGAGGACCTAATTAAGGTTTACCCTCTGGCTCTAGATCACTCTTAAGGAAGGCTCAGTCACCTCAGGAGTGGAGGAATGATCTGCATCTAGGTTACTTTTGTGGTTGTTCACAGGATTCAGGTTTTCAGAGCTGTTGGACTGCGGCCTCCATTTCTCATGTGTTTGGGGAATAAGGAGTAACTTTGTGTTACTGGAGCATTGGGCATTGTTGGAATGGTGGACCGTAAATTGGGCAAAACTGAAGCTAGATTGTGAAGGACTTTGTGAACTACAAGTGAATTCGACTTTAAGAAAAATAGAGAGCCCTAGAAGCATTATAGCTTGCCGTCCACTGCCTCCAAATGGCAATACATAACCTTTATTGAATCATACTATGAGTTAGGCATTATATTTATCTCACTCAGTCTTCACAGCCATCATACGCAGTATGTTCTATTATTAGCAGCATTTAAATAAAACATGGGAGTCAAGTAGTTTTAGCCCCAAGTCACATTGGTAGGAAGTGTCGTCAGCGAGATGTCAATCATGGTTTGACAGCAATTGCTTCCCTGACCCTGGTCTGTGCCACCCCACCACACACATGTTCCCGCACATTCTTGCTATATTCTTTCCTACTCACCTTAGTTGGAAGGCCAAGAAATGCAATTTTTGAACCTACATTTTGTGTTAGATATAGGAAAAACTTCAGCAGTGGTTTTTCTTTTTAAAAAAATTTTTTTATTATGTATTGGTTTCGGGTGTACAGCTTAGTGGTTAGACAATCATATAATTTACATAGCGTTCCCTTGATATTTCCAGTACCCCAAATGGCTCTATACATAGTTATCACTATGTTATTGACTACCTTTTCTATGCTTTACCTACTTCCCCATGACTATTTTGTAACTACCAATTTGTACTTCTTAATCCCTTCACCTCTTTCACCCAGTGCAACACCCAGTTCTCTCTCTGTATCTATAAATCTGTTTCAATTTTGTTTGTTTATTTATTTTGTCCTTTAGATTCCACATGTAAGGGAAACCATATGATATTTGTCTTTCTCTGATTGACTTATTTCACTGAGCATAATACCCCCTTGGCCAGTGGTTCTCAACCTGTGGGTCAAGACCCCTTTGGCAGTTGAACGACCCTTTCACAGGGGTCGCCTAAGACCATCCTGCATATCAGATATTTACATTATGATTCATAACAGTAGCAACATTACAGTTATGAAGTAGCAATGAAAATAATTTTATGGTTGGGTCACAACATGAGGAACTGTCTTTAAAGGGCCAGAAGGTTGAGAACCACTGCCCTAGGCCCACCTATGCCGTGATAAGCAATGATTTCTTTTGTGGTCTCAGATATGCTCTCTCTTTATCATTTTGAAGAAATTTCCAACATACACAAAAATAGAAGAGCAAAAATGAGCTTAGCTTGAATATTAATTGATATTGTGCCACTTTGGCTTTATTCATCTTCCCTCCATCCTTCAAATTTTACTTCTGGAGTATTAAAAAGTGAATTCTAATACAGCATAGTATTTTAACCATAAATATTTCACTATCTGTAACCAATCAAAATTTAAAAATATTTAGTCATAACACCATTATTAAACCCAATAAATTAACAGTAATGCCTCCATATGAGGTTCTATTTTTAAGAACATTTTTTTCTTTTTTAACAAATAACATACACAAAAGCTGCACTGAATAGAATGGTAGGATTCACATAAGTCCTTATTTTTCAATAAGTAAAATAAAATGTTTTCACCTGAGTTTATAGGATTGATCTCGTTAGAAAGGACAAATGTCTCAAGGTCTGGGCAGATCTGACTAAATGCTATTGTTGCTGAATTTTAAAATGCAGCACAGTATTCTGCAGATGCAGCTGTAACAAGATGAGCTTGACAGGAACCCAACCTGATAAGTGAGTGTCACTAGTCATTTTGAAAGAAGAATCAATATGTAATTGACCACATGGTGTTAATAAGCAATGGCTAAGCTTCCCTTAGGCTTTGGATGTAAGTTCATATGCAAAGTAAATAAAACTGCCTTGCAACAACTTTCTTGAATAGAGCACCCAAGCTTCAAAACCCTTGATTTTGAGAATAATCAGCATACAATAACAGTGACTTTTAGTAACATTTATTGCAGAAACATTTTCCAAATTTGTCATAGTTTAAACTTGAGTCATATTTTGATAAGGGCAGGGTCCACATAGAAATTAGCTACTACATATCAACACCTAATGCAGGTAAGACCTTCTCTGGAGGCAAATTAACCTTTCTTTCCTATAAGTAGGGATTGTAGATTCATGTCATATGTCCTGTAATAATCATCGTTGTATACTTATCTGTGTGTTCAGAAATCACATTGTTCTCAGGATATGTTGATTACTGTCATCTGATGGTCACTGGTGCCAATTCAATGCCAACAGGAATCCCCAATTTGGGGTGCAGTGAAGAAGGAAACTTTATTCAGTACAAAACAGCTCAATTGGGATACGGCATGGCTGTGGAACAGCCCTGGGGCCAGGCCCTTCTCTAGCTCAGCGGCCAAACTGGGGAAACACAGGCCTCAGCCTTCCTTGGAAAGGGACAGTGCACTCTCAGAGCCTGAAGGGAGCTGGCTTATATAGACAGAATAGCTGCCCTTGGCCCCTGATTGGTCTGGCCTCATGCAAATGGGACTCCAAATCTTCAAAGTTTGATTGGCCCCAAAGGCACTGTCCTGATTGGTCAGAATAGAGCCACTCTGGTTGTTTGCAGATGCAAAGCTCTGACTAGATGGGGAAAGCTTCAGTCCTATTGGTTAAAGTAGGATTCCAGGAACTGCTTTATAAAAGCTGATGCAGACAGCAGCAGCACAATGCAGGCAGGTAGTTCAGTTTAAGCTTCTCCCTGACGTGGAGAAGCCCTTGTGTAGAAATGGCTGCCAGGCTTATTATTATTGTTATTATTTGTTGTTGTTTTTTAACTTTAGCCCATTAGCCAACTTCTTAGTGTCTTCATTCTCCTCCGGGTTCACATCAGGTTACTCAGTTTCATCCTTTGAACACCTAATGATTCTTATAAAGCACACTTCAAGAAGCTCACCACCCTCTAATGGTATTTCAGTCACACCCAAGAGTGTGGTGGCCTCTAGGTACAGATGCCGTGTATCTGGAAAGAAATTTGGAAATATTTAAGGCTACTTTCATTTACATCTGACCAAAAAAAAAAAAATGAGGTGCATTTCATTGCAACTGGCAATAGTCTTATCAACTGACTCATTTGATCTATTAGTACCCACGTTTTTATAACATTAAAATTGTTTTTGTAAAAAACTACAACCACATAGTCTAGTTTCACAATTACCTCCAATTAGGCAACACACACACGCAGAGTACTTGAATTTTCCTTGCCCTTTCAGCCGGAGTCGCCCACCATGCCCCTCCATTTTTCATTACACAGGTTTACTTTGCAGCCCATTGTTCTCTTTGCGACCCTTCGAGGAGGGGATGCGTTTTTTAAATTAGTGGCCATGTTTCTCTTTAGAAAAACCCACACGCGCCAACCGCCCTTCCTGGGTAGCCTGGGCACACGGGGTGCCTGTTGCTGCCTGTTCTTCCTTATGCAACAGCCAGTCATCTGTTTCGGTTCAGCTTGGTGGTCAGGAAGAAAGGGAAGCCATCGCCTAGCAACCGACACCCCCCGGCCACGCAGGGGGAGGGGGCGTGGCCTCCGCGCGCCGAGGCGGTTAAGAGGCGGTGCCCGCCCCCGCCTCCAGCCGGGCCTGTGCGCGCGGCCCGGTGCAGGCCAGGCAGCCGGCGTCCCCTCCGACCGCCCGGGAAGGTCCAGGGCGCAGCGAGCAAGGCCGCGGATCCGCCTCTCCTTTCGCCCCGCGCCCCACTATGGCGGGCGGGCGCTGCGGCCCGCTGCTCACGGCGCTCCTGGCCGCCTGGGTGGCGGTGGCGGCGGCCGCGGACGAGGCGGAGGAGGCCGGGCCCGAGCACGCTGCGCTGCCGGCCGAGCAGAGCATGGTGCTGCCCATGACTGCCTCCAACTGGACGCTGGTGATGGAGGGCGAGTGGATGCTGAAATTGTGAGTGTGCCCGCCCGACCCGCACGCCACACCGTCCGCCCTCCCGGCGCCCCGCGGGCCGACCCCGATGCCGCACCCCCCGGGGGCTGGACCTCGGGCCCCCGGCGAGCTGCGCTACCCCCGGCTGCTCGCGCTGCGCATGCGCCGGCCCTCCGCGGTGACAGCCGAGGGGGAAGCGCGAGCCCCTCCGCTCCCTCGCCTTGCTTGCCCCCTACTTTAGGGAAAAGTGTTTTAGGGGTGGGGTAGCGGAGCAGCTTCCCACGGAGAGGTCCTGGGGAGGGGCAACGGAGAAAATCTGCCAGAAAATAGCGTGCTTTTGATGTAAGTGTGTAGGTCGAGGAGAAAGGGCGGTCATTCAATGACACTTAACGTGCAAAACAAATACGTAGCTTGTGCTAGGCAATGCATTCGTTGAATGAATAGTTGCAGCACCGAGAGGGCAGGCCAGTTTGTCTCTACACTATCTTAGTATTCATTTTGAAAATCCGAGGTGTGAAAAAATAAAACAGATTTTGAAATTTTAAAATCAAATGTTGGTATTTGTAATTTTCAGGGGTAGGACTTTCTGGGTAATTGTAACTTAATTGTGCTAGTGTCATAAAGAAAAGGATATTAATAAATTGCCCCCCTTTGAAAAATAGAAAGTAAATCATGGTTAGTGCCTTTACTTGATGGCAAAATATAGTTTTGGGTTAGGAGCAGGCAAGGGACTGTTTATCATAGATTCAGTTAATTTATACTAGGAAGAAAGATTTCAGGTAGACAGGGGTAGATGTTTGGATAGTCTTGAGAGACCATTCATGGTGAGCCTGCCGAGAAAATGAAGGATGGAGGAAAGATCACTGAGATCACATCTCATTGACCTGTGGTTTCAGCAATATACATACTTGATCATTACTATTCACCTAATTGAGGCCATATACACTCACATAATTGGATCTTTCCTTTATTTGTCCCAGACTAAATTTTAAATCTGTTTAGATGCAAGCAGAAGCCTGTGAAATGAAAAAGTCCCTGTGAGATCAGGGCCAAAAGTTATGTCACTTAGCAGATTATGTTGTTCAAAGAACAGAATGCGCATTACCCCTCAAACATAAATTTACCCTTTAGACCTCAAAGTGAGTGCCTTTGGTATCATGAGAAATCAATGAAATTATTAAAGAGATCTGTTGACATGAAGCTTTTATTAAAATAAACCCCCTAACTTTGAATGGAGGTGAGGAGATCATTTTCCTTTTAAGAGAGAAACTTGGAAGCAAAGTGGAACTTGACTCAGGTGGAGGAGTGTCAGAGGCTGCATTTGGTCAGAAAGCAGTATAGGCAGTTCTTTTCAGGAAGTCCTTACACAACGGAGTTTTTCTAGATGTCTGTTTTCCGATTAAAACTGAGTTTGTGTATGATATGAAAGTCAAAGCAGAAAGGCCTCAACTATTTTATAGTTACTTTTGAAACAGTGCTTTTTTTTAAAGCAAAATTACTAAGAACACTAAAGCTGAGGTAAGTGTAAGCCAACTTAAACTTATAGAGAGGCAACAGCCAATAGCTCCTATGCCTGGCCATGTTGACAGTTCAAATTTTACTTGTTAATAAATGTACAAGCCTAGATGTAGCAATCGGCTGCTCTGCACTTGTCATGTGTCCTTTGCATGGAATGCATTTGGGCTGTGTGATGCATGGTGAGACTTGTAACCCGGAAGTAAGCTATGTAGACACAAGATCATTTTGGTAGTTCTCTTCAGAATAGGAACAAGGCTCAAAGAGGATTTCAACCACTGCTTCCAACTTTCTACATACTGAGCCAAGGTGCTTGACTGAAGAAATATTGTGACACTCCTTCTCAAAAATGTAAAATTCATTATGTTCTTACTACCTCTATAGGCCTATTAAGAATTTCTAAGAATTCATTCTAACAGCCAATAAGTTAAACTTTTTTCATGATATACAGGGTGTCCCCCCAAAATGTATATACACTTTAGTAGCTGATAGCTCCATTTTGAAAATGAAATGTATTTTAACAAACACTGCCTTTATAATTTTCAAAGTGTACGTATACATGTTTTTGGACACCCTATATACAACAGAGAAAAACAAAATGTGTTAATACTAGTTTTCATGTTAACACTTTGTTCAGCTGAACTGGTCATAATAAATGGAACTTGTTAGACATTCACATGGTTAGATGGTGTATTTAACTTCTTTAAAGAATCAAGTTAGGCTTTCTGACAGTATTAAAAATCTAACATTACTTTGAATGACAGTTCTTTATTTGTTCATTTGCTTATATGCTTCCGTTCTTCTGGGAATTTTTTTCTTTTACATTCCACTTTATACAAAGCTATAATGCAATTCCTGGTTATATTGGTATCAATAATTTATTTTTTAAAGGATCTAACAGTGTCTGCTCTAAGACATGAAAAGCTTTTACTATAAAATTTAATTAGTACTACTTTCAGCCAATTTTTTTTGGATCCTTGCAATTGAATATCAGTTTTTAAAAAGCACTCTTTGCTGAGGAGAAATATCGGTTAAAAAATATTCACAATTCTAGAACCTTTTTCAAGATCTGAGAAATTTGTCCATTACTACATATTTACATTTTCTTTAATGCTGTGAACTTATATATTCTATTTTTATCTTACTTTTTGCCTTCATATATGGTTCTATGATTTCTACCCCCATTTCTCCCATATCTCTATAATTGGCTTTCTGTGCTTTTTCATCAACTGCTGATGGAAAATTTGCTCTTTCTCAAGGTTAGGAAAGATGACCTAATCTTTAAAATGCCTTCTGATGTGTTATTTCCATTGTTTCATACTATCTTTTACTCAGCTGCTTCATAACCTTGTGCTATTTTAAACACTTTCTTGGCTCCCATTATTCAGTCTTTGAGAAAATGACTTTTGTTCTTTTGAAACAAAAGTATGCAATTTAATACATTCTGTATACTGTTCTGGTACCCGTTTCCTCCAAAAGAAACATGAAGATATCCAAATAGCTTTAAGAGTGACGCATTGACCTTTAAACTGGTATACAGAGAAAACGTATGTCTTTGGGTTAAAATTCCTCAGGAAAGCATGCAGATCTTTATAAAGCACTACTCTTCCTGACTTCGTTCTTGGGTTGATCATGTTTCAGAATTGCAATTAGTCATCTGGTGGTGGAGGAAAGCCTCATTTACTTCCCTGGGACATATAGGTTTTAGTATTGTTTCCTCCATATCCTTATTATAACATTATTGCCTTACCTTACCCATATCAAATAGTTATAGTTTTCTGCAATGTAATAGATTGTTTTGATTTGATGATTGTGTTTTTGAGAGAGTCGTTGCTTATCATGTGTCAGCTTCCAAGTTGGGGATCTGGTAAGATGAAAATGAATGAGTCACATTCCTTGATTTCAACGGACTGGCAGTGTACTGTGCCCTCAAGAAAATAAATATTATATGTAGCATTCATTTATTTAGAAAATATTTGCTAAATATTTCTTACCTGTCAAGCATCTAGCAATGGTTCTTACCAGAGCATTTTGGATTGGACAGTTCTTTGATGTGTGGGGATGGTTCACACATGGCAGAACCTTTGGTATCCCTGGTTATTACATTCTAGTAATGAAGTGACATCAAAATAATTTAACAACCTCCATCCCCTGTGCACATGTCCAAATGTCTCTGAGAGAAAACCACTGCCCTAGTTACTGTTACGGTTATTTAAAAACATGCAAAAGACGAATTCATAAACTAACAAAGAAGTATTTGATTTCAGAATGTTTCCACAAAGGGTATTCATCCACATCATTATTGTCATTGTCATTTCCATCATAGTGAACAGTTATGTTGTTTACATCACAGTTTCTTAATACTCTTATTCGATCATCCAGCAATTAGATACAGAATTATCATTCTCAGTCTCATTCACTGGAGGAGACGGAAACTGGGAAGATTAAAGCTTTGACCAAGGCTGGATCTTTAGTAAGTTGTGGGCAAGGCCAGAACTAGAATGCAGACCTGAGCTTGGCAGTCTTTGATCAGGCCAGGGAGAGTAGCTGGGTAGTGGGGGAACCTGAAGGGGAGGCACAGAGTCAGGCTGATTTGTGCTTAGGCTCGCAGCTGCCAGCACCTAGGCCCACATAAGGGGAGGCCTTTTCCCTATGGGATTCAGTGGCCTATCAATGGTCTTACCATCTTTCTAGTTTCTGCAAATGAAGATTTTTATTGCTATACTAGAGGCCCGGTGCACGACATTCGTGCACTCAAGTGGGGAACGTCCCTCAATCTGGCCTGCACCCTTTCACAGTCTGGGAGCCCTTGCGGGATGTCCAACTAACAGCTTAGGCCTGCTTGGCCTAAGCTGTCAGTTGGACACCTTAGCGCTGCTGCAGAGGTGGGCCAGCTGGGTAGTGAGGGAGGAATGTGACTCATTCATTTTCATCTTACCAGCCATCAGCCCGGCTTGTGGCTGAGCGTCTCCCCCCGGTGGTCAGTGTGCGTAATAGTGACCAGTCGTTCTACTGTTCAGTCGATTTGCATATTACCCTTTTATTATATAGGATGCTCATTCCTGACACACCTGAGCACTCATACAGGTTCTCTGACTTCCCAACTCCCTGGGAAAATTCTTTTTCACTGTGTCTTGTGTTATCTAGCAGGGCCCATATCACAACTTGTAATTATAAGTTAGTTTATATGCTTTGGTACTGAGTTTTTGTCTGAGTCCTCCTATGGATGATAAGCTTTTAAGAAAAGGAACTAAGTTTTTCTTCTTCCTGTTTATCTCAAGAGCCTTGATAACTATCAAGTACTGGGTGTGTTCAATAAATACTTTTTGACTAAGTGAATGTATAAGTAGTAAACTTTATTTGTTCCTCTAGTAAAGAGCTTCCTCAAATATATCACTGAAGGAAACACCTGTATATATTTTTTTAAATACTAAGAATAATCACTCTCATCTACCATTTGTTCATTGATGTAATAAACATTTATTATGATGTAGGGTCTGCCAGGTTCTGTTTAAGTACAAACAATGCACCAGTCACCACCTTAATGGAGTGAAGAAAAAGTAGTAAATTCCAGTAAAAGTAGTGAATTCCATTTTCTCTTGCAAGTAGAATGGTTTTCGTAGAGGTGTCACTGATTATTTTTCCTCTGCATTTTTGAGAACATTTCCTAGAAATGATCTAAAGAAATATATTTGAGCATACAATTTTTAAAAAATGTATCTTTATTGTTGAAAGTATTATAGATGTCCCCCCTTTTTTCCCTACTTCCCCACTCCCATTCCATCCTCAGGCCTTCATCGCCATTGTCTGTGTCCATGGGTTATGCACATAAGTTCTTTGGTTGATCTCAGATTTTCAACTCTTGGATCATTAAGACATTTTCCAGATTTTCCAAAATGAAGCATAGCATTTGATGTAGTGAAGGCATCACTTGTTGGCATAGAACAATGAATCTAATATACCTCTTTCATCTTCATTGTTACAGATTTTTCTGAGCATTTTGGTCACAGTAAGTTCTAAGTGAATATTAATTGTATCTGTCATTGCCCATCTCACTTCTGCAAGGATAAGAAAAGAGAATGTGCTGGGAAATACGTGACATTCACACCAAGACAGAAGAAAAATTTTCCATTATTGGAGAATAAAAATAATATTTTTAGTAAAATTTTATTTCAAGGAAATATAATTCACTCCTTCCCTGAAGTGTTTAATACACTTAATGAAATCTCATACCAAATTGTGTTATGCAATTCAAGAATTGAGGGCTTTCAACTATTCTTCCATACAGCAGAGCTTAAATGTAATTTGTACATGAATTCTAATGGATAACAAAAGCATGTTGTTGAATTTTGTTTTCCAGAAATGGTTATTAACAGTGGACTGATATCCAGGTTATAACTTTTTAAAATATATTTTTATTGATTTCAGAGAGAGGAAGGCAGAGGGAGAGAGAGATTGAAACATCAATGACTAGAGAGAATTATTGATTGGCTGCCTCCTGCACGCCCCCTATTGGGGATCGAGCCCACAACCCAGGCATGTGCCCTTGACTGGAATCGAAACCTGGACCCTTTAGTTCGCAGGCCGACTCTCCACGCTCTGTCCATTGAGCCAAACTGGATAGGGCCCAAGTTATAATTTAACAGTGTTTTGGCTATCTGGAATATGTTTCAAATGACTTTATGAAGCTTACTAACTTTATATACCATTGTCATCTGCAAAAAACTTTAAATAGAAAGATACTTTTTAAGTGTTCATGAATATAAAGGTACTAATTTCTCTTGGAGGTTCTTAGATTAAAGGAAGGTTACTTTATATGTAAAAGAAAAAGTTGGAAAAATCTGTTCTTTATCATAATTAGGAGAAGACTGCCACTTGGAACTAGCTTTAAGTAATATAAATGAATATTGCATTCAGTCCTTTCTGATGAATTTTATTCATGCATATGTACATAAATAAATTACATGTATACATGTGTTACAGAGAGAGAGAAAGAAGAGAATGAAAGTCACATACATGACATACATGACTTCCCTCTGGCCCCTGGAGGTATTTTATGTATAGTAGTTCTAATTACTGCCTAAATGTCCTTTAAATATGGAAGAATACTAATAATTCAAAATGCTTCTATAACAAAAGACCGATTTCCACACCTGAGACTTGAAGCTGGCTTATCTCCACCAAAAGAACACACTAAGTGAATGAATGATATTGGTGGATTTACAATAAGCTCAGATTAAATCTCAGAGAGAATGGCATTAACAGTGCTGCAGACCAGTGGGTAGCAGCTACATAGAAAATGGAATATCTAAAATTACTTCAATGGCATTTGTATATCTGAGGGTCAATATTACAAAAAAAACCCCAATTTATATGTAGTAGCCTGTCTAGAGATTAGGGACTGGGATTCTTTTTAAATGATGAAATTTGCATGATTTAATAATTACTGAGGTAGCAAATGTGTCCACGAGTTACATGCAAAAGTAGGGGTTCAGGGAAACAAAGCAAAGAGGATCTAGAGATCTAGAGTTCATTGAACTGCACTTCAAGATTTCTTTTTTTTTTTATTCTTTCTCTCCTCCTTCTTTCTCTCCCTCTGTCCCTCTTCCTGTCCCCTATTCTCTCCTTCTTCCTCTCCCCCTCCTTTTCTGTCTCTGTTGATATTAGGTATTATTTTCCTTGGAGATTTTTATCACATAAATACCTCCATCTGGGTTTTTGTTCTGTGTGGTTTTAGGTGACCTTAAGTCTCTCTAAACTTGTCTTGTCTGTCAGCAATACTGTAAGGTTCAGATGAGCTGATGTATCAGAAAAGTGCCTTGAAGATGTTAAAGAGAAAACCACAGGAACAAAGTGGCATCACTGTCACTAAAGGCCCATGACACCCACTTAGCTTTAATACCTGACCTAATTGCAGTTTCAGCCTCTCCCAGAAACATAATCTCAATCAACCAGTCTGGAACTTTCTAGTCAAGTATGTTTAAGGTAATCTGTCCAATACCTGCCTGTCCCTCCAAGAAGAGGCAACCTGCAGGATTAAAAACCCTTCCAACTCACTCAGGTTCTCTTTCCTCAAAAACAAGATATCCTGGTTTAAAAAATCATCCTTTCTTTTCTTTTGTTAATAGCTCCTTTGTCCCACCCTCCTTGTTATAGAAACTTTCATTTTGTACAACCCACAGAGCACCCTTCTTATTGGTAGATGGGGTGCTGCCCAATTCATGAATAGCTTAATAAAGCAAAGTAGATCTCTAAATTTACTCAGTTGAATTTTGTAAAAAAACAGAAACCAAGTAGTATATTACAAACATAATTTGTATTCATGATTGTTCTTGATATGTGCCTGCTTTATATGTGTCATCTTATCTCCCAATGACCTTAAAAGATAGCTGCTATTATTTCATTTTACAGTTGAAGAAACTGAGGCATGGAGTGATTATTAACCTGCCCAAATGTAACCTTGTAATTAGCTAGTTTATTATATTAATAATAGGAAGAGAGCAAAGGGGAGACCAGACTTTATAAGCATGTTCATCTGGGCAGCTCCAACTTTAAGCTCCCCAGGGAACCATGGACCCATTCCCCCCACATCACTGGGGAAAGGGATCAAACAAAGGGGGGATGGGCGTGTGTGCAGTGCAGCCCACTGACCTTAGGGAAAGTACTTGCCTGTCAGTCTAGCCTGGGGAACAGTGATTTGACTAGGAGGGTGGAGCCACTGCAAGTGCCTGGAATCTTGGAAGTTTAAAGTCCCCAAAGAGTTCTTTCTCGCTTCCTTCTTGACCCCTGTTTCTCTCTTGCTCCATGACCCACACTTGGTCTCCTAAGCCGAATTAGGTGATGTTCACTGGTACTTGTACTTATGTATCTTTTTTAGAGCAGCGGTTCTCAACCTGTGGGTCGCGATCCCTTTGGGGGTGGAACGACCCTTTCACAGGGGTCGCCTAAGACCATCGGAAAACACATATATAATTACATATTGTTTTTGTGATTAATCACTATGCTTTAATTATGTTCAATTTGTAACAATGAAATTGGGGGTCACCACAACATGAGGAACTGTATTAAAGGGTCGCGGCATTAGGAAGGTTGAGAACCACTGTTTTAGAGGATACTATTCGATCCACTATACTTTCTAAACAGCAAATTTCTCTGGATTTCCATTTTATATCTGCAGGTGAAATCCTGGACCACTTTAGAGCTTTGTGGTGTGAGTGTTTGTGATATTCTCCAGGATGTGGGAAAGCATTGTAAGACCATAGCATCTTGCCAGGAGGATGGCCCAGGCTCCCAGTTCTTCCCTTGACTTCCACCTTAAACTTCCCTGACCCATTATTCACAAGCCGCCCAGTTATTTTTTAAAAATAGAAATCTAATCATAATTCTCTTACTCTTTAGGGTTTACCATGGAGCTTCAAATACAATCCTAACTCTTTATACAGTTTTTTCAAAGGTTGTGGATGATGTCTTCACCCTCCTCTCTCATTACTCTGAGCTTCATTCACATTGTTCTCTTTACTTAGAAGTGAACATTCTTTGACCCCTCTCTGCTTATGCCCCTACTTTAGAACTTAGCACAGAAGCATTTTCCTCTGTGGGCCCTTCTGAGACCACCCAGCTCCTGAGAGTCTACACAGCACCTGTCCCATACTCTTAGTCATGCCATTTGCCACCAGCCTTGTTAATTATCCCTGTGCTGGCCAGTGTTCACCTCTGGATTGTATCTACAAGGAGAGGGAGGGGGGTACCACATCTGTCTTGTTCACAGTTGTAGCCTCAGCTTCAGCATTGTGTGCAATTCAGGTTTATCGAATAAAATAAATAAATGTAAAAACCAGGGTTCTGATCGAAGTCCCACTTATTTCTAACTCCTCTTCTATTTAAGAAAGTGTTGGATAAAGCTGGTTTAGCCCATAGCTTCTACTTTCTTTCATGGACTGGTTCAGAACTGCCGCAGATCTTTGGAAATGACTTGCATAAATATTTGGGAACCCACTAGTAACAGATGTTCTGGTCTCTGCTCATCAGCTCTGTAGTTATGATGGACCTGGAACTGGTTTGGCTAGTTTAGGGATGTCCTTATGAAAATTATCCTCCTTTAGTGTGCAGTCAAAATAGTATTCTCCCTCAAAAATCAGAAGCTACCTAGAAAGTGACAAAATTTGGGTTGATTGTAAGAAAAACATTGAAATAAAGTATTTTATGTATTACAGTAGTTTGTGAAAATCTTCTCAAACTTTGGCTAATTTCTTCCTGGTGAATTACTCTTCATACATTAAATTCTAGGGAAATATGTTTTTGTTTTTCTATATCAAATGACTTTGGAAAAGCTTGATTTTGTACTTCCTTTTAGACAGATATTTATTTTTTAAAATTAGATCATTTGTCTGTTTTACAGATGTTTTCCATATTTTTATATTGATTAGCTATTCTTCTTTTATAGTTATGCCCCTTGGTGTCCATCCTGCCAGCAGACTGATTCGGAATGGGAGACATTTGCAAAGAATGGTGAACTCCTTCATATCAGTGTGGGGAAGGTAGATGTCATTCAAGAACCAGGTACTGTAAATGTTGAACATTAAAGGCAAATGTTTGTTACTTTTTAGTTTGAATTTTTTTCAAATATATAGAAAAGTTGTGATACTCATAAACTGACCATCTAGAATCAACAGATAACATTTTGGCATATCTGGGTCTGTCTATGTATGTATGTGTTTACACATATACGTTAATATTTTTAAAATTATTTTCTTTTGCTGAGTCATTTGAAAATAAGTTGCAGACATCATGATTTTACCTTCAATACTTTGGCATATTAAAATTTCCCTAATTACTTCCCACGTGTCTTTTAATAGTTTTTGGAACCAGGATCTAATCAAGGTTCACCATTTGCATTTGGTTGTTAAGTGTTTTCAGTCGCCCTTAGTTAGAATAGTCCTCTGATATTCTGAAGAGAATAGGCCAGAGGTGTGCCTAGGTGTTTTCTTATATTTTCTGTAAACTTGAAGTTCAGCCTAGACTCTAGAGCAGGGGTCCTCAAACTTTTTAAATAGGGGGCCAGTTCACTGTCCCTCAGACCGTTGGAGGTCCGGACTATAGTTTAAAAAAAAAACTATGAACAAATTCCTATGCACACTGCACATATCTTATTTTGAAGTAAAAAAACAAAACGGGAACAAATACAATATTTGTATTTGCATGTGGCCTGTGGGCGGTAGTTTGAGAACCCCTGCTCTAGAGGCATGATTCAGGTTGGACATGTATGGCAAGAATATTTCATAGGTGATACTGTGCTTCATAATTTATTAGAGGCCAGGTGCACAGATTCATGCATATAGAAAGGGAATGAATTAGAAGGTGGCCTGTGAGGTGGGACTGGGCAAGATGGGCTAGACCAGGGGTGGGCAAACTTTTTGACTCGAGGGCCACAATGAGTTCTTAAACTGGACCGGAGGGCCAGAACAAAAGCATGGATGGAGTGTTTGTGTGAACTAATATAAATTCAAAGTAAACATCATTACATAAAAGGGTACGGTCTTTTTTTTTTTTAGTTTTATTCATTTCAAATGGGCCGGATCCGGCCCACGGGCCGTAGTTTGCCCACGGCTGGGCTAGAAACACCCTGGAGCCAACCTCCCGCAGTTCCTCCCCAGCCAGCTGCACCTGGGGTGGTGCCAGGGCTCGAAGGGCATCTCAAAGGGTCCCTCCGGCAGGTGGGGTCCCTTGGCCTGGCCTGTGGGGATTGGGCTTCCTCCTCTCTGGTTCCAGGGCACATCACCCAGGAACCTCCACTGCCAAGTCACCGCAGCTCAGCAGCTCCTGCATTGAGCATCTGCCCTCTGGTGGTCAGTGCATGTCATACCTACTGGCCGGTTGGATGGTTGGATGGTTGCTTAGCCTTTTATATATATAGACTAGAGGCCCAGTGCACGAAATCCATGCACAGAGGGAAGGGTAGGAGTCCCTCAGTCCGGCCTGCACCCTCTTCAATCCAGGACCCCTCGCAATCCGGGACCGCTGGCTTCTAACAGCTAACCTGCCTGCCTGCCTGATCATCCCTATCCACTCTGCCTTCCTGCCTGGTCGCCCCTAACTGCCCTCCCCTGCCAGCCTGATCACCCCTACCCGCCTCTGTCTTGGCCCCCACCACTGTGGCTTTGTCTGGAAGGATGTCTGGAAGATGTCCGGTCTAATTAGCATATTACCCTTTTATTAGTATAGATGCCATCAGAAGACATGTACTGTCACTGTTAGTGATGTTCAGTTTGAGCACTTGGTTAAAGTAGGGACACTACACATCTCAATTATAAAGAAAAGATCCCACTTTGTGATTGGCAGGTAATCTGTGGGGTGATACTTTGGGGTTTTGAGAAAATTATGATCTTACCTGAATAAAATATTTCATTGTGAGTTCCAGAATGATGAATTTCAAATTCTGTTGTGTCAGCTATATTTATTATCTGTTAAATGGTGTAATTTTAAAAAGAAAGAGGAGGAGGCTAGAGGAATCTTTTAAATTCTTAAAAGATACACACAATTTGTATTTGTAGTTTAAAAATAACTGTAAATAAAAGTTGGGTGTTTATGATTCCAGTTTCAAATTTGACTATTTTCAAACTTTATTAGGCATTTTTTCCTATTTACATTTATTTTCTATTGTGTTCCTTTACACAGATAAAAAGAAAGTAGGTATGGAAATGTAGCTATTACCTCTCTGTAATAATTGTGAGTTCAAAAAAGACCTTAGAGGGAGGGTAAGGGTAGGGGTGGGGAAGTGGGGGGGTAAGAGGTCAACCAAAGGATTTGTATGCATGCATATAAGCATAACCAATGGACACAGACAGTAGGGGGTGAGGGCCTGTGCTGGGGGGTGGGGGTGGGCCAGGAGACGTCAATGGGGGGAAAAGGAGACTCATGTAATACTTAAAACAATAAAGAATTAAAAAAAAAAGACAGTATTGAATTAGTAGTTACTTGGACAACAAAATTGACCATGTCTGTTAAGATCCTTGTGTTGGCAAACCCAGGTAGAGAGGTTTCTATTAAAAGCCGTTAGTCCTCAGGCCTCCATCCACCTTTTTAAGCATTGGAATCAAAGCCACTTTTGCACATCTGCTATTTAGAGATGGAAAATTATAGTTATTAGTTTATGGTTTTGGCTATTATAATGGATTATTCTGTTTAGAGGTCAAATCATTGCAATTACACTTTTGCTGTACACTTGTTTTCATCTTTTAGTAGTTTGATTCCAGAAGTCAGGTGTAAGTCTTATTCATTAGTGGGCATCAGACACATTTTTTGAGGAGTTTCTTGAAAATACAGCTGGCCTATACACGTTTTAGTCATTTAGTATAGCTGCTGTGAATTTACAACATGATTTGAAATGAAAGAATTTAACAGCTTTGTGATAGATTCACAAATCTAAAGTCTAATTGAATATAGTATTTTCATCTAATATGTTGACTTATTTTTTCTATTGTGGATTGATTTGTGCATTTTTCATAAAGAGGTAACAAATTATGATGAAATATTTTAAAAAGAAATTTATTATTGACTCATGCTATTTATGTAAATATAAGCAATATATATTTGAAATATTTATCAACGAAGAAGGAACAAAAGGTCTTTGGTCTTATGTAGTATTAATTCACTGTCAAGCCTCTAGGGTGCCTATCCCTATTTTTGGAAGCTATTTGATTATTTATTTTATTTTTACAGAATTTAATGTCCTGAACAAGCAGTGGGAAGCCATTGAAATGTTACTATTTTTCTCACACTTGAGCACTTTATTAGATATTGATGTGTACAGATTTATATTTGGTTATAGGTCTCTATTAGTATATTCTTTCATCAGGGCTGCTAATAAGGGATAATTTCTTTTTTTTTTTCTCTGCAAAATTTAAAAAGAAGGGAAAGGAAGAATTTTTGAAGTATTCATGCATAATTCTTTAGTTATTCCTGTAACTATTCCATTGGTATATTTAATAAGAATTTTTTTTAGGATTTCAGAATTATAAAGACTGGGAATTAGAAATACATTATATTTTTACAGTTGAGCTGTAGAAGTCACGGGAAGGACAGACCTTAGATTAGACAACATTACATTGCCTGTTTAATATTGCAAAGACCAGATGATGTTTCAGTTGTTGACTTTGGGAAATTAAATTTACTCCGTACGAATATATACTTGAACCTTCTGTTCCATCCAGATGAACTTAGTTGTCAAAGACAGGAAAATAGTAGCTGCTCATAGAGCACCCATGGATGATGGCTATGTCACTAGATTAGAGGTAAACTAGACCCCTGCAACAGCCAAGAAAGAGTAAGCTTTATGATTAAAACCATTAATTTCAGAAGCCAATTTAGTTTATTGTACTTCAGTTAGTGTTAATATTTTAAAATTATAAAACTGACTCTTTTTTATTCTATTTATTGCCCTCAAAGATAAGGTTTGATCTACTTTTTATTTATTGCTTTCCCTTTGCTTCTTTCTTTAGTGCTAATTAATACTTAGCCCTGACCGGTTTGGCTCAGTGGATACAGTGTCGCCCTGCGGGCTGAAGGGTCCCGGGTTCGATTCCGGCCAAGGGCATGTGCCTTGGTTGCGGGCACATCCCCAGTCGGGGGTATGCAAGAGGCAGCTGATCGATGTTTCTCTCTCATCAATGTTTCTAACTCTCTATCCTTCTCCCTTCCTCTCTGTGAAAAATCAATAAAATATATTTTTTAAAAAATACTTAAACATTTACTTCAGCCTCTAAGTGTGTTAAGCACTTATATACATTTCAGGCTCATAACAGCCCTAGGAAGAACAGACTGTTTCTCTCTATACTCTTTAAAAAACTAAGGCTCAGAGAAGTTAAGTCACATGTCCAAGGTAAAACAGCTAATAAATGGTGAAGCACAAGCCAGTAGCTATCCCCATTTTCTTAATCTAGAACTCAAGTAATTTCTATTGTGCTTTTGCCTATCAAAATATAGTTCCCTCTCATAATTTTCTCTCTAGTCTTTTAACACTTCTTTTTATTTTGCTAAATGTTTAAGATAAAGTTGCTAATAAAAAGTTTTTTTCTGCATTTTGGATTAATGCCTCTTTTATGTTGGAGTATAGTCTTCATTTTAAGATGGTAGTTGGCCCTTAAAGTAAAAAGGGCAGGCCTGTAGGAATTTTGGAAGGCCTTGTGGTCAAACGTTCTCTCTTACTTGAAGGTTTGAGTGCGCTTGTTTCTTCCCCGCTTACTGATGTTTGTTGCAGTGAATCATCACGCAGACCTTAAAAGGAGCTGCCCCCATGTTGTTATATTCCTTAAGATGCACATTTAACTTGTTTTTAAACCCTGAGGCCACAACCTAAGATTGTGCTTCTCTGTTGATCATGTTTTAACTTTTAAGGTAATGAATGTCTCCCTTGAAACTTCATAACATCAGTGTTAAAGGTTAGAAGACATTTTTGGAGCGCTGGCATGAGACTCAGAGCTTTCTGACATCTTTCAGCCTCTCAGAAGTGACATTTATTTGAGATCAGTTTTCTATGGTGTCAGATATTTAAGGGCTTAGTAGTTGTCATAATCCAAGGACTACTTTGGTTGCTCTAGATTTTGTTATTGATTTTACTGAATACATCTTCAGTGATTTTACTGAATACATCTTCAGTGACAATATGTTATTCCAGACAGCAAACAACTCATATCTGAGTTAGATGTTGTAAACTTGTTACTGTCCCACATGGGTTGTCATTTGAAAAAATGTTAACAAACATAAAGCAATCTTGAGGTGCAACCATTTGTTAATAATGGTCATTATTTTCAATGAACCTTAATTAGCAGTTTTGTATATTGACATCATCATTACAAAAAAACAACATAGCAATTCATATTAAAAGCCAAAACATTTTTATACCCTTTAACCTAGCAATTTTGGGAACATGCATCCTATACCTTCTAGCCTAAAACAAAAATCTGAGACCATCTGTCACTGTGTTTCTCTTATTTTCTCTGTACTCATTGATTTCCATTAGCACATTTATTAGTGAAAATATGTTATATTATCCAAAATAATGTACAATTTCCAAAGCACTTAACAATAAATTAGTTTGTGTTTGTTATTGCCTTTCATTTTACTTCAACTTTGAATCAGAGATTTAAAAATATGAAATAATAACTAGTATTTATTTAGTACTTATATATCAGGTACTGTTTTTTATGTTCTTTATAAATGTAAAATTATTTAATACTAAAATAGTATGAGAAATCATGATGCTTATTTATGATAAGAAAACCTAAGGCCAGACAGATTTAATGTCTTTGGTTAAAATCAAATAAGAGGCAGAAGTAGGGTTTGACTCCAGGCAAGCTGGCCTGTGACACTGAAAATATTATTTCATATATTATATAATTTACTGTGTTTTATGAAATATTTTATGTATTTATTGTTTACTTTTTAACTTATTGCCATGGCCAGTGATGACCAAGAACATTTGCAGGATTTTAAAGAAAGGTTAAAAATATTGTCTTCACTGATAACATTTATTAGAAATCCTATCTATGTATTTTAATAAATGTAAGACCTAAATAGAAACTTGAAGAAGTGGTGACATGCTATTTGTTCATTCCATTTTAAAAGATCATCTAAATAAAGCATAATACACTAACATTGTCACTTTTCTTACATAGAAACTTGGGTGGTCATAGGAATCTCTAGCTAGTAAAGAAGTGAGCTGTGAAATTGTTTATAATAATTATTTTAAGCATATAGTAATTTTTAAGCCCTTAGGATTACCAACACTTTTTCCCCTGGCAGTTTAGAGTTGAAAATAAACGAAAAGATACCCATGTTCCCTGCTAGCATGGAATTCCAAGCAGTGTTAGAGGTGAAAATGCCCTGCAGATTAGACATGCTTGTTAACAGTCTCAATTGACTTCTCAGGTCACTTGTGGTGGTGTTACTGCCAGTACAACCTTTAAAAAGATGTACAATGATAAATGTATGTAGTAAATGTTTCTTTTTGTAACATTGACTTTTACTGCCTTCATAGTACTGTGTTTTCTTTTAAGTGACATAGGGCTTTTTTAGAGTCTGCTTGGTTTGATATGAGGGGGGGGAAAAGCAATTTCTTCTTTGGGAAGACTCATCACTAATCAATAAATTATCATGCTGAATAAAATTTAATTTATACAATGGGTATAAGCAACTTTTGTGTGTTATTGAAAGTAAACCTTCAGCGTTTCAAATAACCACAAAGATGTGACATTTAATCTACTTTATTTGAATAGATTTTGATTTTGTCCAAATTGTTCTTCAGTGGGAAAGTCAGAAGTGATGAGAAATGTGAAAATCATGTCTCTGTCATTTCCCCATGCTGGCCAGGAACATCCTTTCCCTCTCCTTCTCTCTGCCAGTACCAGGCTTGCTCATTCTTGGTGCCCACGGAAATGTTTTTATTTGTAAACATGTAAAGAGCAGGGATTTGTTCTTTACTCCTAGTCTCATTCAGACTTTTGTTGCATGCCCCTTTCTTGATATCATCTATCTGTTTAGAGTTATGATGGTAAGTATCAAGGTCTTTCCCTCTGCCACTAACCAGGCTGTAAGCTCTGTGAGAACAAAGACTGGACATGTTTTTACTTATCTTTGTGTCTTGAGCAGTTATCACAGTCCCTGGAACAAAGAAGGTAATTAGTAAAGATTTGCTGACTTATTAAGGATTTTATTTGTCTTTGTTTTCACATGTGCTTCGCATAGCGTTCAATGTCTAGTTAATGTTCAGTAAAGGTTTGCTTTACTGAAAATTTGAGAAAATCTGTTTAATGTACTGTCCCTGGACAGTACTTGCAAATTTTATAAATGTGCAAAGATTAAACATGATATTATTATTTCAGATTCTTTATTATTTTAAAACCTACATCTGATCTAATAATACCTGTAATTTATTTGAATCCTTTACTATGTGCTACTAGTAAGTACTTAATATACTGAGCTAGTCTAACTTCAGAACAATTCAGTTAGGCTTTAATATACCCATTTTCTAGATGAGGTCACTGAGATTAGAAAAGTTAAGCAGTTTATCTAAGGTCAGAAAGGTTAAGTAATTTATCTCAGGTCATATAGTCATTACATGACTATAACCTGTTCTGTCAGCCATCATAAAATTCTAAGTGATACACAAGCCAGAAAACTCCTATGTAACATCAGAATAAGCAAGCTGTATGTCACTGACTGGAATGTATTAGGTAATGAAAATGGGTAAAAATGAAATTTCTTTAAGTCAAAAAAAATAAATAGTGTATGTGACTTAATTCTGTGATATAAAAGCAAGCTCACCTGGCCAGCATGGCTCAGTGGGTGGTGGTTGAGCACTGACCTATCAACCAGGAGGTCATGGTTCAATTCTTAGTCAGGGCACATGCCAAGGTTGCAGGCTCAATCCCCAGTGCAGGAGGTAGCCAATTATTGTTTCTCATCATTGATGTTTCTATCTCTGTCTCCCTCTCCCTTCCTCTCTGAAATACACACACACACACACACACACACACACGCACGCACGCACGTCAGCCTAGGTTGCTTGTTCTTATAAATTAAGTTAGATGCTTGGGTTAGTCGGAGTTTGACTTGTAACTTTTTTTGTTTATGCTTCTTGTAGGTTTGAGTGGCCGCTTCTTTGTCACCACTCTCCCAGCATTTTTTCAGTAAGTTGAAATAATTTTCTGGACTTGTAAATCAGTAGATGTGTACCAAGAATTCTAAGTTGATTTCCATAACCATTACACATTCAGCTTAACATTTGGAGGAGAAAGACAGCTCTGTGGGAATGATAGCTATTAGAAGAGAGGGATGCTCAGAGTGCTGCAGGCAGCTAATTGAAGGTGGGGGGTGGGCGTGGGGTCAAAGAAGATTTTTCTGATGACATAAAAGGTGGGATGATTCTTAAAGGATATGTCGGAATTGGTTAAATAGACAACGTAGAGAGACCTTTCCAGATACAGGAGATGCCATGGAAAAGCCCAGAAGAAAATGAGCTACCTTCTGAGAACTGTCATGAGTTCTGTCTGGATCATCCTGGGTGATGTGATGTTAGGGAGGCTCAGGTAGTGAGAGGGGGAAGAGAAAGGAAGGGGTGGGTTCGGAGATGCTTAGGAGGTGGGATCATTGGGACTTGGTGACCAATTAGCCATAAGGAAGGAAAAGCCTGTGATGACAACCAATAGGCCATGTGTCACTAGTAAAAGCTATTGAGGAGCTATTAGAATAAGATGAGGTTTGGAAGATAGAGGCCAAAATGGAGAAGATAGTGTAAAGTGACTATGCTAATTTCAAATAGAAAAGTTTAGGTGATAGTCTGATTTGAGGATCTAAAGCTCAAAAGATTTAGACTGGAAATACATATTGGGAATTTCCCAGAATCAAGATAAGAGTTAAAATATATTTAGAGAGAATGTATGCAACAGGAATAGAAGTAGGTCATGGATAAAACTTGGAGTTGACCAGCCTTAGGACAGGGAGTAAGGAACGAGGAGGAGTGATCAGAATAGGAGGAAGAAGTCCAGAGAGCTCAAAGGCCAAGGGAAAGAGGGAGGAAGGCGTGTTCAGTTGTGGGCAGTGCCAGTGACAGACACAAGAAAAGTGTTGCCTGGATGTGGCGCTTCAGAGTCACTGGGGACTCTCCCCCATATGAGCAGTTTCCATGGAGTCGTGGAAGCATAACCCTAAGTCGCACGGATTGTGAATGAGTAATATCTGAGGAGAAAATGGTGAATGTAGACTCTGCTCTTAGGAAGCTTGACTGGGGAGAAAGCAGGAGCGGGGGAAGACTAAAGGGGCATGTGAAATGGAGGTGTTTTGTTCATTTTCAAGGAGGGACTTAAGTGACAAAATTTGGAAATGTAGAGACAGTTTTTAAAACTTAATAACAACGGCTGTTTTGCTGTTATAAGAGAAACATTGAAATACTTGGTAGCAAAAATAATAAAAAGTAACTTAGCAAGAACTTTGTTTATGCTCGTGAATTTTGCAGTGATAAATTAGAATGTTTAATGCTTTCTCAGTTTCTCATTTGTAATAGATTAATACTTATGCATGCTTTCTTATTTATGCCTAGCTATAATTTTTTCTCTATTTAAGCCAAGTTAAAATTCAGAGTGTAGTTCACATGTAAAACCAATAGTTATTTTTATTATCTGCAACACTTGTTATTTAATCTGTGTGTTTTCTATTTGTTTTTATAATTTATAGTGCAAAGGATGGGATATTCCGTCGTTACCGTGGCCCAGGAATCTACGAAGACCTGCAGAATTATATCTTAGAGAAGAAGTGGCAATCAGTTGAGCCTCTGACTGGCTGGAAATACCCGGCTTCTTTAACGTAACTTGTAATTTTTATCTAATGGGGTCTATTAATGAAACAAGCGGTATCAAGTGAACAGTTCATGGACCTTGAAAGTCTCCGTTTTTCTTCATATTCACTTCTGATTACCCAGGCTACATATGACCATGCTTAGACCATGTGTGTTTTGGGTTTTATGGCCCACATGTGTTTCAGCTAGTTGTGAGTATACTGGGAAGTAAGTGTCCAGCTTCAGGTGGGTTGCAGAAAGTCACCCCTAACTTTTTCACTAAGCCACACCAACCAACTGTTTTCTCTCTCTCTTTTTTGAATATATATTTTATTGATTTTTTACAGAGAAGAAGGGAAAGGGATAGAAAGTTAGAAACATCGATGAGAGAGAAACATCAATCAGCTGCCTCCTGCACACTCCTCACTGTGGATGTGCCCGCAACCGAGGTACATGCCCTTGACCGGAATCGAACCTGGGACCCTTCAGTCCGCAGGCCGACGCTCTATCCACTGAGCCAAACCAGTCAGGGCCAACTTTTTTTCTTTTTAGAAAATATGGTATTGAACACAGTTATCATTCTTTCTTCCTTTTAAATTATTGATAAGATATGGAAATGGCTCTTTCTTGAATTATAGTTTATGAAGGAATTACTCTTGTATCAATGTGGAAAATAAAACCTATGGTGTCTTTAACTGCCTAGCGGAATATTGCTGGGTAACTTACAGCCATGAGGGTGAACTACATAATTATTGGTGAGGTAGATAGGGCCAATCCATAATAACTTTTCCCATAGTTGGTTTTAGTTTTGAATGAGTTATCATATTTGTAATTAATTTTGTTAGTATATACAAGTATAAGGAATATCCTTGCTGAAAAAGGATTAAATGATGTAATATTTCAGGAATACATCATGTAAATAGCACTTATGTAATACTCTGGAAATACGTAACTTAGTCTACTGTAAAAGCTTTCATTCTACCAGTTTTGGAGATGAGTTTATGCCAGATACTGTTCCAGCTGCTAGATATTCAAAAGTGAAAAAATGGGCATGTACCACTGCTCCCCTCAGGTAGCTGAAAGTAAAACAGATTGAGAAAAAAAAAATAGAGATATAAAGAATTGTAGGCTGTTTAAAACAAAACAAAACAAACAAAAACAATGTTTACTAAGGCAGGGAATAAGTGTGGGGCAGGGACCTCGGTTGGATGAGGGACTAGGAGAAGTCGCTCTGAGGGAAGGACAATAGTGAGACCTGAAGGATAGAACAACTGAGTTGCGTGAAGAGCAGGGGAGGAATATTCCCAGGAACGGGTGTGACATGGGGATAGGCCCCAATTTGGAAGAGCTTGGTATGCTGAGAGCAGAAAGGTGCCGGGGTCAAGACAGTGATTGGTGGGGAGAGTAATATATATATAAGCTGAGAAAGGGGGGCAGGCAGGAGCCAGCTCATACAGGCCTTTGACCACATTGAGGAGCATGGATGCTATCAGTGCATGCAATGACATGGTGGCTTTTCGGAGAAGAGACTGGGGAGGGCAAGAATGGATGACGTCAGGCAGCTAGGAGGCTGTTGCCCTGTCTAGCCTAGGGATGGTGCTAGTGCATAGCAGGGTGGCAGCAGTGGGATGGAGAGAATGGGTGGATTTAAAATACTTTGCGGGTAGACTTGGCTAAGGTGAAGGAGAGGGAAGATTTACAAAAAATCTCTTGGGTTTCTGGTTTGAATCTTACTGGTTTGAGCAAGAGAAAAGCAAGGGTTCAGTGTTAAATGTGTTAAGTTTGAGATGCAGATTTCTTTGTAGAGCTGTCAAGTTGGATGTATGGAGATGGGTCCTTGGAGAATTCAGGAACACAAATACAAAACATATAGATGGTATTCAAAGCCTTGGGAGGGAGGAGATCACCTAAAGATTGAGAGAAAAGTGCTTGGGGCCTAGCCACAAGACACCCACAATTAAGAAGAGAAGGAGTCAGCAAAAGGAGTCAAGAAACTGAAAATGAGTACCAGTGAGTCAGGAGGACAAGCAGGGTTATGGGGTTTCCCAGAAGCCAAGTAAATTAGGTGCTCAAGAATGTAGAGTAGGCCTGTGTCCTGTGTTACCAAGAGGTGAAAGAAGATCAAGTCTGAGACATGGGCGTTGAATGAAGCAATTGCAAGGTCATTGTGGCTTTCACAACTAGTGATACTGCAGTAGTGAGGGCAGGAGCAGATTTGAATGGGTTAAGGCTACAGTAAGGAAGAAGAAACAAGTGTGGCCTACTCTTTGGAGAAGAGAAGCTGGAGGGTCCAAGGACGCTCTTTTTAAAAGATGGAGAAGGTAGAGCATGTTTTCATTCCCGTGAGAATGACCCAGCAGAAAGGAAGAAGTTGCTGATGCAGGCAGAGGGGCTGGCAAAAAGAACCAAGACATTAATAAGCCAAAGGGATGGGATCCAAGGCCAAGAGGAGGAGGGCAGATAGACTTTCTCTGTGGAAACAAGAGAAGGTGCATGCAGGTGAACCCCAGGCTCAGATTGGGTGGTGAGAAGATAAGAGAGATCACATAATGGCTTCTGATTTCGCAGTGACATGTGAGGAGTGTGTGTTAGCTGAGAGTGAATGGGGAGAGGAGGGTGGAAAGGTGTGAAGAAAGGGAAAAGCACAAGAGCTGTCCTGGCAGGTAGAGCCTGAAAGTGCAGTACTGAGGCACAAACAGGTTTGTGACTGAAGGAAGAGCAGTCAGCTGATTTGTCCCCAGAGACGCAGCTGCCCACAGTTGGGGTTTTGCCAGGTATGTACAGTGGAGGGAGAAGGGGCCAGGGGATTTGAATGTATTTACAGCAGTGACTGAAATGATGGCTGTGGAGCTAAAGCTCTATATGAACACAAGTAAATCCAGGAGAGAGGACAATGTATTGCAGAGTGGAAGGGCAAATCCTTGTGACCTGAGTTTTTGTTTTTTCATAGTATGCATCACCAATGGTTCTCCTCCTCTCTGTTTTTTAGGATGTCTGGAATGGCTGGCCTTTTTAGCATCTCTGGCAAGATTTGGGTAAGTAATCTTAAATATACCCTTTGCAGAGGGTTTTTTAAAAAATATATTTTATTGATTTTTTACAGAGAGGAAGGGAGAGGTATAGAGAGTTAGAAACATCGATGAGAGAGAAACATCGACCAGCTGCCTCCTGCACACCCCCTACTGGGGATGCACCCGCAACCAAGGTACATGCCCTTGACTGGAATCGAACCCGAGACCCTTCAGTCCACAGGCCGACGCTCTATCCACTGAGCCAAACCGGTTAGGGCTTTGCAGAGGGTTTTTAAAGAGTAAGAATGTAACTTTTAAACCATAGGAAAATAAACATTGTGAATACTTTTATAATTTCACTTTTCTTATTAAGCCACACAACTACTCTCACAAGGGTCCCCAATGGAAATGTGTCTTTGTCTAGAAAGGCATAAATTGAACAATGACCAGTAACTGTTGTGTCAAAGTCATACTTTCTTAGATCAGAGATGAATCTCTTTATCAAAGCTGAATCAGGCTCATGTGGTTTTACTTCATTTTATATTCCCATTGTCATAATCTACAGATCAAAGATTAAGCCCAAAAGTGAATTTGTATGTCAGGAATCAGCAAACTATAGCTTGTGGGCTGGCCACCTGTTTTTGAAACATAGACATGTTCATTCATTACCTGTTGCTTTCACTCTAAGTGGTAAAGTTGAGTAGCTGTGACAGAGACCATGTGGCCCACAAGCCTAAAATATTTGCTCTCTGCCCCTTCAGGAAAAAGTTCAGCCACTCTTGCTATATGTGATTGTATCATTTCACTGAGTCATTTCGGTGAATTCAAACTATTATTTAGTTAAAAGTTTGGACAATTATATAATTTTGAATGTGTCACAAAACCTTGTGCTCCCCTTTATGTGTAGAGTGAGCTAAATCCTACCAAATTTAGCACAATTGCTGTGGAATTAAATATATATTCTTAAAGTATTCTACGTCTTCAAAATGAGTTCCTATATTTGTCTAAGTTTTGTGTAGGTCACGGTGTCATTTTGGAACTTAATATTCAAGCAACTCAAGAAGACTCTGTGTTTCTCATGCACATCTAGATATGTTGAGGGAAATTTAAGAGCAACATTTTGTGTCCCAGTTTTTAAGTTGTGTTTTATTTTCTGCCTTGTGAGATGGACCAGAAGGGGTGCCTTAGGCAGGGTTAGGAATCCTGGGGCTGAGATTCTGTCTGTAACAAGTGTTTGGCAAGACTGTCAGTCTTTGTCTTATCTCTCGTCACAGTTGGCTACAATGATGCAGGGAGGCGTTATCTCTTTTCCAGAGGACAAACCATTATTCTCCACCTTGTGTATATGTCTCTGAACCCATTGCTTTTCCTCTTGTAACTATTGTTACTAGAATTCTTTGAATGCTTCGCATAGAACCCACACCAAGTACATACTTGATAACTGTTTTTGTTCTATTCATTAATTATTGTTGTCATTATTTTGCTTTTCCCCTCTGATTAGGAAACAAAAATGTTTTGTTTCTATTCATTTATTTCTTAACAAACTCTGATGGCAGGATTAAAATAAGGTTTTATGGCAGTTGTATAATGTGTATTTGCTCGCTAAGTTTAGCATTTGAGTGTACTTAAATATTATTTGACTAGAGGCCTGATGCACAAAATTAGTGCAAGCGTAGGCCTTTGCAGCCGCAGCGGCTTCCTCGATCCTGGGGCTGCAGACCCGGCTTCATCCGGAAGGTCGTCTGGTCTAATTAGCATATTACGCTTTTATTATTATAGATTTGATATAGTGAATTTGTGCTGCTCACTAAGCTAATACAGTAACTTCCCTCTTCTCAACGTTACTGTAGTTACGCAGGCATATGGCAAAATTTAGCCACTATAAGTGTGCTGCATCTTTGGGAGGATAATCCATGTGATGGAGAAGGTTTAATGCTTTGTAAATGTCACGTGATGAGAAGTAAAGACCATGAGTATTTAGACTGGAGAATAGTAAGAGTGTACTTTAAAACTGTGAAATATCCACTGTGTTTTTTATAGTGGCATATCTTCTCTTACTTTTATTTTCTTGCACCTAATATCTAGAACAATATTACAATGAGATGGTGCACATCCACAGGATATATATCTTAATGTCTGCAGGGGCCTGCAAGGTTGTGTCTTGTTGCAGAGGGTATGACATGGAAGGGGAAGCAGTAAAACCTTGGCTGTCACTGGAGAAGTTTTTCTGAGCTGCTCCATTCAGGGAATATATTTGAGGATTCTTACTTGTGTCTAAGAAGGATAGAGGGGATGTAGGGCCTGTCCCCAAACTCCTCAGAGTGTATTCTGTGACATAGGTAGAATATAAATACAAAAGGCTCTCTGTCCTTCTGGGCCAGCCCAGCCCTGAATGAGACTGTGCAACACTGGGCTGGGTGGGTGGGTGCCCCTGGGAAGCATCTGATCTCACCTGCAGTAGTTCAGGTCCCAGAGGGAGTGCTGGCCTCCTTGGGGAGGAAGGGCTCTGCCTCTGATCTGTGAATGTGTTAGCCTGGCTCCATTGCTTAAATTCATCTGGCCACTGGTTGGAATGTTTTTATATATTCTACTCTAATGGTATCTTCATTCAGTCTTCTTACTCAAAACTACATGTTACCCAAAATTGGCTCTAAATCAGTCATTAATAATAAGGTGTCATGCCCATTAGACAACATGTTTGTGTATTTTAAGGAAATAGTAGAATGCTTCCTTGTAATGAACACACACAACAAGAATCAGTGTTTTCCTTAAGTGAAAACTATCATTGGCTGGTAGTTAAAGAAACAGAAACACAGAAATTTAAAATTGAATTTGATAAATTTTAATCAGTAATTGCCTGGAAACATCTATATATATAAAGAGGTAATATACTAATTACTAACTAATTGGTCCTAACGGTATCCCAGTCATGATCGTTCAACAGGTTGTGCGTGCACAGGAGCTGGTGGGCAGGGACGGGGGCGGGGACTTGCACCACTGGGACATGAGGCTGCCACCAGAGGCCTCAGGACAGGGTGGTCCCCCCAGCGGAGGCGTGCGCAGGCCCGCGCAGGGGAGCATCAGGACAGGGGTGGGGGCTTGGCGGAGAGCTCTCAGCACTCCAGTGCCGGGGTCTGAAGGCACAGAGGAAGGGAGAGCAGATGGGCAGTTAGGGGGATCAGGCCAAGAGGAGAGAGCAGATAGGCAGTTAGGGGGATCAGGCCAGGAAGGGAGAGCAGTGAGGGGCATCAGGAAGGCAGGAGAGCAGTTAGGGACATCAAGCAGGCAGGCAGGTGAGCACTTAGAGCTAGTGTTTCTGGATTGTGAGAGGGATCCGAGATTGGAGAGGGTGCAGGCCAGGCTGAGGGACCATCCCCTCCATGCATGAATTTCGTGCACTGGGCCTCTAGTTCTGTATAATAGAAGCCTAATATGCCAAGTGTCCTGCTGTCTAGTTGGCTGTTCAACCAATCAAAGTGTAATATGTTATGATATGCTAAGGCTGCTCAACTGGTCACTATGATGTGCACTGACCACCAGGGGGCAGATGCTCTGACTGGTAAGTTAGCTTGCTGCTGGGGTCCAGCCAATTGGGACTGAGCGAGATGGGCTGGACATGCCCTGGAGCCCTCCCCGGCCCTGATTATGAACCAGTGGGGTCCCTTGGCCTGGCCTGTGCCCTCTCACAATCTGGAACACCTCGGGGGACTTCAACTGGTTTCGGCCCAATCCTGCAGGCCAGGCCAAGGGACCCCACTGGTGCATGAATTTGTGCACTGGGCCTCTAGTATATACATATAAAGACTTCAAGTAACTAGAACCAAGTACCCTAACACTCAGGTACTCTAAAACCATTGTGGTGACAGATAATGTAAACAGATAAAGGTTTATGTCTGCAGCTGTGAAAACAAAACTTGATTAATGAGACTTTAGTAGTAATCACCTAAAAGACCACATTCTACCAGCGCTCTGTCAGGATTTCTCTAAGAAGCTCAAATAAATCCTCCAAAGTATCAGCAGATACAAGAACATTGAAGTGGAGCTTATTAAAATAAGTAGGTATTTTGAATGTGCTAAGAAATGTGTGACTCAGAATGCAGTGACACAAAGGCAAATGATTTACTGCATTCTAGAAAATAGAAAGGTTCTGAGGGTTACTTTAATCATTTATTTTGCAGAAAGGGCATACGATGCTGTCTAGAAGGATTTATAACTGCACATAGCTCATTCCAACCATATGAGTAAGGCAAATGGGCAGATATTTTTTATAGAGCAAGTTCCAGAATACTTACGTCCATAGGTCAGCTCAAAGGCAGACTGGCTTTCTCTATCTTCTAATTCCTTGGCACATTTCAGGGATTAATCCTGATCACCTCACTGAGTCACCAAGAAAAGCATTAACTATGTTCAGTACATAGAGTTTTCTAAAGTAGGAACCTGTGCAGTATTTAGAACTTCCATTGAAAAGGATTTGACTAAAACAACATTTGAAATCCCAATACTTTTGCCTACTGGGTTCCAGAATGCTGGATTATTCTGAATAAACAATTGCTTTGGCTGAAGACAGAATAATGACCAGTGTAGACAACAGTTACAGATGACAGTGTTACAAATCCAGATTATTTGCATTTCCTATGAATACTTTAAGGATTTGCCAGTACCTATAACTTACCTAACAAATATTTTTTACATGGATCAGAGTTTAAAGTATTTGCTGAATCTTTATATCTATCTCTTCAGCTGAGTAAGAGATTGGAGAGAAGAGATCTCAGATTTTTCTAGATTAGTTGAACAAGCTTTTTTGTTTGTTTATCATTTAGATTTAAGCCAAAATGAAGTATATTATTTAATTGTATTGACATTTATAAACAGAAACCAATGACTTGAGTAATTTAGATTTTGAGAAACATTAAAATGGAAACTTGGACTCGTTTTTAGTTACTACATCTGTTCTAAGCAAGTTTTTCACTTGTTATCTCTGCCTGCTGATGACATTTAGCTTGGAGCCATTTTATCGTGTGCCCAGTAAATTTCGAATGGCTGTTCTTGAAGCTATAATGGCCTGAAACCTACAACCACTAAACCTTCATGAGGAAGCATGGCTCCTGCAATTCCCCATCTAAGTGGGTGTTGACTCCAAACTACCACTTCATATCTGTAATTTCTGTGTGATTTTAGCATGGAAATAATTTCCAGTTCAGATTGTATCTCTCTCTTCTGTATCAAATAGAGTTCTAGGGGATAGTAAAAAAAGAATGTGCACTCTACTCAAAACCTCATGAAATCTCATTTCCTCATAATGAATTAACTGGGAAAACCTTCTGTCTAATATTACATTTTAGGTTTTATGGTGATTTAGGAAAGCTGTTAAGGATGGGTAGAGGTAGAGAAATGACTAGAAGGAGGAAGTATGGAGACGTTTAAACTGATTGATGTTCTCTAAGTAGTATTTAGTTCTACTTAACAATTGGTCAAGACTCAAGAAGTTTAATTTTTATGGATTCCATATTACAAGTAAATATTGAGGTATATATAATTATTAGCAGAGAGTGACCAAAAAAAATCTATTATTGTGGATGAAGGGACTAGAAAAACAATTCTATCAGAGTTCTGTCAGATTATGAACTCCAAAGAATGAGAACTCTTACCAGATATAACCTTGAGTATACTCTCAGGTTCCTGCTATTGTAAAGCTTGACTTGTTCTGAGGAATCAAACCACTGGATGACCTTGTGGGTGCTACTCTTTGTGGAAACAATTTGCAGACTTGAGTGATAGCTGGAGAGCTAGATTTAAACATTTTTGGTCCTCATTATAAATAATTTTTCTTTTAATTACAGCATCTTCACAACTATTTCACAGTGACCGTTGGAATGCCTGCTTGGTGTTCTTATGTCCTTTTCGTCGTTGCCACCTTGATTTTTGGCCTTCTCATGGGTCTGGTAAGAGATAATGCCAATCTTCTTTCCTTTTCTTAAAGCCTAATGGGCTTTATGCAAAACTACAAAGCAGCCAAGGAAGAAAAAACACATTAACATTATTTTGTGTGTAATCTAAGCAGTTAAGTAGCATTTGCTTATTTGATACTGCTTACAATGCTAATTTGAGAAATAATGGAAAATTCATTAAATCATTATCTTTTAATTCTAGCCTTTATATTTTCTGAAGATCTGTGCTGCCCAAAATATAGGCAGTGATGAAGAGAAAAGTTGAGATCATACTTGAATTGATAGTTTGCAAGACAACCCCATCTGCAGTGATTTCACACATTGCCTACTTGATTAGAACTCTGTGGTGATAAGGCCAATGCTGTGGATCTGTTCCTCAGTGAATGAGATGATTCTTTTCTTGTTCATATCCTCCAATTAAACGTCTAATCCTGGCCAGCTGCTTACACATACACTCTCTTTAGTCTGAGGTAGATTTTATAAGATAATGTTGAAAGAAGGGACTAGAAAACACAGTCAATATTGTGAAAAAAAAAATCAGATGCAAAGCACATCTAGTGCTTACATATCTAGTAGGTATTTGTGTATTTTCTCCCTAGATATTTTAGGTAAGAGTTGGAATAATAAATTTATTTATTTAACTATGTAGGCAACTATAAGTATTGTGGCATGCTTTATTCTTTGATATAATTTGTTAAGCTTTCACTGATCCATTTGATTGAGCTTTAAACTAATTAAAACAAATTCTTAAACGCCCTTATACTATATATGAACCACATAGCTCCTAACTACTATATGATAGGAATAAGTGATGATTACTAAAAGTTTATATAAAAGAGACAAACTTTTAGTTAAGATTATTTTAAAAGTCTGTCCTTACACTTTATAATAAATTGTGGCTCTTTAGCAAAGTCTTTTTTTTTTAATCCTCACCTCAGGATATGCTTTTTTTTTTTCATATATTTTATTGATTTTTTACAGAGAGGAAGGGAGAGGGATAGAGAGTTAGAAACATCGATGAGAGAGAAACATCGATCAGCTGCCTCCTGCACCCCCCCCACCACTGGGGATGTGCCCACAACCAAGGTACATCCCTTTACCGAAATTGAACCTGGGACCCTTCAGTCCGCAGGCCGATGCTCTATCCAGTGAGCCAAACTGGTTAGGGCTGCTTTTATTAATTTTTAAACAGAGTAAGGAAGAGAGAAACATCAATTAGTTGCCTCCTATATGTGCCCGACGGGGGATTGAACCCACAACCTAGGTATGTGCCCTGACCAGGGCTAGCAAAATCTTTTTATAATAAGCTTCAAATATTAGCAGTTGTTTTATAGCAAGTCATAAGTTAGTACAACAAAGTCCTATTCCAGGGAGCCCATTGTATATGCCATGAGCATGCTTCCTTCATACTATGGTTTATATTTGAGATTTGACTAAATGTTAACCTCACAGGTAGGGATAGAACTTAGATACATCATTCATTAGGTCCTAGGTGTGTTCCCATTCTGATGTACTAATCATACTGCTATTAACATGTCCCTAATGGTCTGGTCTAAAAGGATTTGACTTTGGATATAAATTTGACCTTGGATGTAAATGTACTTCTCCCATCTACCATCTGGTTCTAGATTTTTCTGGTAGTATATTCTAGAGCCACAGGAGCATGAGGTTCTTGTAGAGAGAACAATATGAGATCCCTGAAGACTAAGGTAGAGCTGTGGAGAATGTAGGTTGATTGTGAGCCTAATGCAAGACCGTTGGAAAGTCTTCTCAGCATAAAGTTTTAGAGTTTTATCTTTGAGGTTTACTTTAAACCCAAGAAATCATGTCAGATGTGCCTATGTCCTAAGTTCATTTGGAAACAGATTTAAATAATCAGTGTAGGAAGGTTATTAGAAGCTTGACCCAAAGAAAGAAGAGAGTTGATTTAAGACTGTTCAAGTGATTAAGTGACATAAAATGTTATTCCTTTATAAGAAGTTGGGTCTCCTCAGACTGGCATTCAGAGCTTTCTCTGGACCTAATGCCCCCATGACCCAATTTGGTGTAGCTTAAAGGAGCTAGACCTCTGCTGCCACCCAGCTCTTCCTGGCTGTGCCCAGGGCCTTAAATGTGCCTTCTTCAAATGCATCATTCTTAATCCTTCCCAATGGTTATAATCTCTGTATCTCTTAAGCATCTATCGAAGTGCTTTATTCATTTTTCTTATGAAACTCAATTGTTCTTTATTGATTTATAATTAAACTGCCATTTTTTTCTCTTTTTGAATCTTGCCCCCAGATGTTAATGAACCAAATATTAAATAAATTAATAAATGAAAATCAGATGGTAATAATTCTGAACAAAATGTAGGATACTCATTTGACATTTATAAAATTGAGTCAAAAGGACTATGATTTTGAGTTCTTTAAAATTTTAGAATACCTTTAAGACATTGGTGTAGGAAGTACTATTACTATTTATGGTGCGGGGCAGCCCATGTACCGACCAGTTCGGTTTGTTCAGAAGAGTGTTTTTTAAAGGCCAGTTTAGACTTGGCTGATAGCGTGTGTTTTCTTATACCCGCTTGATTCATCTATTTTTAGTGGGCTCTCTTAGGCATTTGACTGTGTGGACCCCTGTTTTCAAATATTAGCATCTCCCTATATTGTGTCACATTTAAAAAAATAGAAAATTCTTAAGTATACCTTTTTCTGTTTTGAGGACTTTTGACCAACTGCTAATTATTTATCTATGAATATCTGGTTGTAGAAGGCTTAATTTTAAAGGTTATTTGAAAATAAATGTCCTATGTACTCACTATAAAATCACCTTTTCCCCCTCCAGGTCTTGGTGTTAATATCAGAATGTTTCTATTTGCCATTTCCAAGGCATGTATCTGAACATCCCGGTAAGTGTGATAAACTCATGTAAATAGAGTATTTTTGGAATTCTGTGTTGTGCCCTTTCGTGCTCATATAGGTGGTAGATTTCCCCCTGATGTGCTAGGTTACCAAACCACCACCACTAAATTCCTTAAAATATGTTCTCTATATAGACTTAACAAAATTCTCTTTCTTCTCTCTTAAACTAAGGAATATTTCATCTTGGCAATTTCTTTTTCCCTTTAAGTGTATGCCCTTCATTAATCAATTGATACCTTTTTCTTCATTCAAACTGGAATGAAAAGGGAGGGAGGGAACTCACATTTATTAGGACTTTATTGTGTGCCTATAATTATTCCAAGTGCTTTGTAAGAAGTCTCCCTGCCTGGCCGGTCTTGTTCATTGGTGAGCATCCATCTATGAAACAGGAAGTCATGGTTCCATTCCCAGTGGTCAGGGCACATGCCTGGGTTGCAGGCTAAGTACCCAGTACGGGGTGTGCAGGAGGCACCCAATTGATGATTCTCTTTCATCCTTGGTGTTTCTATACCACCCTCTCCGTTGCTCTCTCTGAAATCAATTTAAAAAAATGTTTAATTAAAAAAAAGAAGTTTCCCCAAATCTTTGTACTGTTTCACACTGTTTCTGAGATCAAATAGCCCTGGATTTGAATGTTTTTAATTCTATTTTTTAAAACTTTGCATAAAGACTTTTTATAAGACTTTGTTGAATTTTATGTTAGAGTTTAAATAAGCTATATTTCTTTTTAATTTTTGAAGTTTTCAATGCTTTGGGACTTCCATAGATAAAGTCATGCGCTATGAGATAGGGATACGTTATGAGAAATGCATCATTAGGTGTGATTTGGTCTTTTTTGCAACATCACAGGATGCACATGCACACACACAGATGATACAGTCTTACTTTATACAGCTGACAGCAGAGTAGGCATTTAAACCAGCATCACCACAAACACACGAGAATTACCTTGCTCTGCTACAAGATGACTACAATAGGAATTTTTTAGCCTCATTATAGTCTTACCAGCGGCTTGGTGCATGAATTTGTGCATGGGTGGGGTCTGGCCAGCCTGCCCTAATGGGGGCCCATCAGCCCAGGCTGGTGGGGGGAGGGGCTGTGGGTGGTTGCTGGGCTGGCCCTGCCCCCAATTGGGATGTTGGGGGCCGATTAAGGGTGGGGGTGTAGGGGGAGGGGAGCCAATCAGTTCCCAGATCAGGCTGGTTGGCTGCCACAGAGCGTGTCATAGCCACTGGTTGTTCTGGTCATTCCACCGTTCTGGTCACTGGGCTTTTATCTACACTAATAAAAGACAAACATACAAATTGACCATACCTTTGCTACACCTTAAACCACACCCACCAGCCAATCAGAGCAACTATATGCAAATTAACCCAACCAAGATGGCAGCCAGCAGCCACGGAGCTGGAGCGAGTAGGAGGCTTGGTTGCCCCAGTGATGGAGGAAGCCAAGCTTCCCACCTGCTGCAGCCGGCTCTGAGCTCCACTGAAGGCAACAAAGTTTCAATTATAGAAGCTAAATAAACCCCAGAATAAAAAAAAGAAAAGAAAAAAAGGAGAGACTGGGAGCTTCCATCGCCGGGGGGCTTGGCCAGCCTGAAAATGGCCCTCAGCCCCTCACCCAGACTTGCCAGGCACCCCAGTGGGGACCCCCCACCCTAAAGGGGGTGTGGCCAGCCTGAAAACAGCCATCAGCCCCTCACCCAGGCTGGCCAAACCTCCATGGGGTCAGGGTCCCCACTGGGGGGGGGCTTAACAGCCTGCAAACAGCCATCAGCCCCTCACCCAGCCTGGCCAGGCACCCCAGCGGAACCCCCACCCTGATCCAGGACACCCTTCAGGGCAAACCAGCCGGCCCCCACCCGAGCACCAGGCCTCTATCCTATATAATAAAAGGGTAATATGCAAATGGACCCTAACAGCAGAATGACTGGGAATGACTGGTCACTATGACACACACTGACCACCAGGAGACAGATGCTCAATGCAGGAGCTGCCCTCTGGTGGTCAGTGCGCTCCCACAGGGGGAGCTCTGCTCAGCCACAAGGCAGGCTGATGGCTGCCAGCACAGCGGTGGTGGCGGGAGCCTCTCCCACCTCCTCAGCAGCACTAAGGATGTCCAACTGCAGCTTAGGTCTGCTCCCTGCTGGTAAGTGGACATCCCCCGAGGGCTCCCGGGCTGCCAGAGGGATGTCTGACTGCCAGCTTGGGCCCGATCCCCCAGGGAGCAGGCCTAAGCCAGCAGGTGGACATCCTCTGAGGGGTCCCAGACTGCAAGAGAGCATAGGTCGGGCTGAGGGACACCCCCCCCCACCCCCAGTGCACAAATTTTTGTGCACCGGGCCTCTAGTATATTTAGATGGGACTGCTGTGGTATATGCAATATGTCCTTGATTGAAACATTGCAATGCTGCACATGACTATAATTAGAAGGTATATTATGTTCTTTAGAATTCTTAGAAGTAACAGAAAGCCAATTTAAAGCAATTTGGGGAAAAAGGAAAATGTATTTAACGCACACAACTGAAATCCCAGGGTTGTTCTAGCTTCAAGCACAGCCCAGGGATGTTAGATTGTGCTCCCATGTGACTGATTTCAGTGGCTGTCAAAAGCAGTAGCAATCACTGTACAAAGTGAGAGCTTTTCCTCCGTGCTCTGGCAGAAACTGCTGGGGAGCACTCTGATTGGCTCAGCTTGTCATATGATGAATCAGTTACCACGGCTAGTGAGTAAGTCACTGAGCCAGGTTCTACAAGGTACAAAATACAAAGCCTGAGGGAACCTTTGCCCTCCTGGGCTGGGCTAGGACGCCAACCAGAGATCTGTCCTGGGTAATAACAGCTTCAAGGTGGAGAAGACTGTCGTGTGCCCCCCTTGCTTTATTCCACAGTCAGTTTGATTGCTGAGTGTCCATTGTTTATTCAGAGGCCGTTCCCCTCTTCCCTCCACAGAGCAGAGTCGGAAGTCAGAGGAGGCTCATAGGGCTGAACAGTTGCTGGATGCAGAGGACGAAAAAGATGACTCAAACGAAGAAGAAAACAAGGACAGCCTTGTAGACGACGAGGAAGAGAAAGAAGACTTTGGTGATGAGGATGAACCAGAGGAAGAAGAGGAGGAGGACAACCTGGCTGCTGGTGCGGATGAGGAAACGAGTGACACCCAGGACCAGGGGCCCCCGAGGGAGCCCCTGGAGGAAAGAGAACCCAATGAGACTGAGGAAGATGCCCCTGGGCAGCCCCGTCCATCTGACACGGAAGACACATTGAGGCAGCGCAAAAGTCAGCATGCTGATAAGGGACCTTAGGTTCACAGACTATTTTCAAGAACATAGAGCAGAGGAGTGTGCCGGCTTCCCTCTGCCTGCAGTCTAAACCAAAATCCTCCTTGTTTCCCGAGCAAGCTTCTCTTAAAAATCCACCTTAGTCATGTAGTCTCGGCATTAAGCCTAATGTATATTAATGAGATTCCTTCAGGCATGACAATCAGATGCGTGGTATTAGGATATGCTTGAGGATTTGGGATGGGCACACATGCATCTACTTGGGGCGAGAGAGTTTTGACCAGAGGTAGCGATGCCCAGCCCTCGTGAGGACTGTTCATTGACAAGGCTGCAGGCCCCATAAAGTGAAAGCAAAGCAGCCTGTGCATCCTCATGTGTAGCAGAAGTCTTGCTTCTCCTGTGTTAAGAAGTTACTTTTGTCAAACTATAAGAAACATCAGGCACCATAGTACTGGGTCACTTTTTTTAGAGAGAAATGGAGCGGGCCCTGGCTTATTGTAGAAAAGAGCTTGGCAGTTGTCTTGACTTTAAATCTCCATTGTTATGTCTTATTTCTTACCTGTCCCATTTCCAGCTGTCCTGCCAACAGCCTGCAGGCTCCCCACACTTCACAATGCTTCCTAGTGAGACATAAGCTGCGTTTAGTGGATTTAAGGGTTTAGTTAATCAAAAACCACAGCCCATGAAGCCGGACTGCCAAGCAGCTCCAATGCAGTATTGTAACCTTTGGGGATTCAAAAAGGAGTAGGGATTTTACAGGAGACAATTTTGTTGTTTTTGCCAAAATGGAGTAATTTTTTTTTTTTTTTTTTTTTTTTTTTGCAAAAAGTCCCTTCAGCAATATTCTTTCCCAACCCAGAAGTTCCCTAAGTCTTGCCAGTACAAGGTAGTCTTGTGAAGAAAACTTGAATACTGTGTTTTGTTTTCATCTCAAGGGGTTCCCTGGCCTTGAACCACTTTAATAATAACTGAACATTTCTGGTTCTCCTTCAGTGATGTGCTTTTGGTGAAAGAATTAATGAAAGTGAGTATCTGGAAATGAAAGATTTGGTTTCATTTCCTTCTTTCTTAATCTTGTGAAGAATTTTATCCCTGTAAATCTCTCAGTGCTCAATCTACTAAAAGTACCCAGGAGGCCCAATTTCTTTTAAAAAATCCATCCATCTACTTCTGCCTTAGCTGATTTATGTTTTAGAATAAATTCATAAAATTAGATTCCAAACCTTATGAAAGATGACTAAAGTTGATTCTACACCCCTTGGGTCCAGACAGAATAATAAGTAGTGCAGGCTTATGAAATTTAAAAGTTTCTGTCATTTTAAGAAAGAAATATGCAGTGTACTCTTATCTGGCTGTTTAGATAACCCTTTTCTTCCATTAACTTTGAACACGGGATCATTGGCAGGAGGGAGCGGTTCTGAAACTTGCTGTCTTTCTGTGCTTGAATGAGCCTATTGCAAATTTACACAAAAGGGGTTTTTATTCTGCCAGAATCTAATTTTTAGAGATGGTTATTTTTCATCTTTCCAGTTCAGTTACCTGACAGCCTCATCCTGCAGCATGAGAGTCAACAGATTTTTTGCCCTAGCTGGTTTGGCTCAGTGGATAGGGTGTCAGCCCACAGACTGAAGGGTCACAGGTTCAATTCTTGTCTAGGGCCTGTACCTCAGTTGTAGGCTCCCTAGTCAGAGCTCTTTCGGGAGGCAACCAATTGATGTGTCTCTCACATGGATGTGTTTCTCTCTGTCTCTCCTCCTCCCCACTCTTTCTAAAAGTCAATAGAAAAATATCCTCGGGTGAGGGTTAGCCCCCAAAATAAGAAAGAGTCACCAACTTTTGGCAGCTATGAAGCTGGGGAGATCCTGACCAGACCAAGGACATCGGATCTCATTGTCCTCCCAGCCCTTCAACCCTTCCCCAAAGATCCTCAATAAGATGGTTTGACAACCCCCCCTGCACCCCCCAAAAAAGAGTCACCAATAATAGTTTTTCTCTTCAGACAGCAACACAACCTCAAGTTAGAGGCCATCAGAGAACTGAGAGGCTAAGAAAATCTTGAATTTGCTCATTTTCTTTCCTTCCGTAAGGTAGGTCTCTGATACATCTTAACCCAAAATGCAGTTGTTCTGATGGTGGTGGCTCCATCTCCCTGATCCCGGGAAGCTTTTCTGAATCATTGCTGAGCTGGGCGTGCCCTCTCGGCACTGGATTGCTTTCTCTTACAATCAGCTGAATTGAGTTTTCAAAGATCATTAAGCTCAAGTTCAGAGCTACAGACTAAGAAAGGATTCAGTTTGGCTTTTCTGTATGTATAAGCTCCCCTCCTTTGTAATAACATCATTTTTTTTAAAGTGGAATATGTGACTAAAGAGGAGGGAATGAAATCTACTTTGACTTTTTAGAAATGTAAGGCCAATTTCCAGTTGGACCCCAAATTTTATTTATATATATATATATATTTCTCAGCAATACTTTAAAAAAATGGAGTGAGCAAAGAAAAACATCTTGGAGAAGAAAATTCATTAGAAGTTTAAAAGTCTGGCTATGCAAACCATTTTTCCCCCCTGTTTTTCCTGTTTTTCAATATCCTGGCAAAAGATGGGGTTTTTACCAAGTGGTCTGATAAATACTCAACTAATTTCATTTCTTTCCACCTGAGGCCTTTAGGTTGTTTTCAGTACTGACTGAATGTAAAACTAAAGGCAAAAAGTCAACCTAAAATAATTTGAAATTAACATTTCAGTGGGATTTTAAGGATATTTCTTATATTTATTCCAGGAGTCAAGTGCATGGAAACATGATTTTCATTTTAAAAGTAAACTTTAGCCATGCTTTCCTATATTGTAGTAACAGTTATTTACTTACACAATAGTATTTTGTATAAATCAAAATCAGGTGAATTAAAAGTAACTGAGTAGTTGGAGCAGGTGCCTTTTCATCAATGAGGCACCTTCTACCTAGCTTTTTCTTAGTTTCCTTTATTACATCTCTTGCTAGGTCTGTTACACTACCCAACTTGCTTAGCAATCTTATATTGAGGTAGCAAACAAGCGTTAGCCAGGTTGGCTTTTGACACTGGAGAAAGCCACATTTTTATTTATTTATGGCCCAAATCTGTTGATAGCTCTGGTGTTGTTACATGATTTGGGCATATGTAAGCCTGCATCCTGTAACACCTTCGGAGTATATGATAAAAATATCTTTCAGGGGAAGTATTTACTGTTACTGTATTACTGAGTCAAGAGTGAAGGATGGGAAACATTAAAGAGTTAATAAAAGGTAGACAAGCCAGGGTACACCTGAGATTTCAGCTCCTTAAATTGGCTTGAAGTGAGAGAAAGGATATTGGTGCTTTTGCTAATGTCTGTCCTTTATCTCCGTGTCGAAGTGTTATTTCTGCCAGTGTTATAAATGTGTGGTAGACCCATCCTGTTAAATATAACAACATTTTGGAAAGTATTCACATCCTTTGTGCCAACAGAAAAGTTCCTTGCTTAGTATCTCTTTACCTCAGTCCTACGTTTTGGTTCTCCTGAGGTTACAGCTTGTCTTGCAACCAACGTGGAGTCATCAAGTCTGATGAACCTCCAACAGCTTGTGAACAGCTTTCCTGAACCAGGAAGTTCTGTTGAAAGGCCTGTGACAGCTTCAGACCAGGACTTGGCCTTCAGGTGGCTTATTCTCAGTAAAGTTTCATGTGTACTGTGACATTGTACTAGTATATGTGAGACATACTAGGTACACCTTTGACGTGTTTCCAATATAGTGTAATTGTATTTGTTACTAAATAGCTTCTTTGTGCAAATGCAATTTTTATACTGAAAATACTTCTTATTTGTATTGCAATACATTATAAATTTATTATTTATATTCCTTGTAATAGTCTTGATTATTTAGTCCACGGTACTTAATTATTTTCCTCTTCATCCATGTATTTATTCTTTGCCTCCTCAAATAGTATCTGCAGCAACTGGAACCAAGATAGAAGTTTCTAGCAGAACGTTGCCTGAATTGCAAAGCACCTTAATCACAGAATTGTACATAATCCTTGATCCTGTGTGTTTTCATTATATGTAAATTTCCATTTGCCTCAAAACCTATGATAGTGCCAAGTAAAAACAAAACCATCTATTGCTTTTCATGTAACTGTTTTCACAAGAGTTGTTTTCCTAGGCAGTAAAGAAAGATTACTGTGTTAAACATTTTCTCCTCTGCATCCATCCCCATCCAGTCTGATCATTTTTCCTCTTTATCCTCTTCTCCTTGACTTGGTGAAACCCACACCACGTGCCTTTAGCTGCTCTGGAAAGTGCACAAAACGAAGGAGGAGCCATCAAAGGGCTCCTGGTCACAGCCATTGTGTTGTCTATAGCATCTCACCGCACTCGCCTCTCGGAGCTCCCTCTGTCCTGAGGTCTGGGGGTGGCCAGGCTGGAGCAGATGGCAGTGAGATGATTGGTCTGCACCCCAAGCTTCCTGGCACTATGGCAGTGGGAAACACAAAGGAGGAGAGGTGACACTTACAAACCCCTGGGGACTAAAACAATGGAGATTAAAATGCTCACTTTTGAAAAACAATGGAAGGATGTATAATACAAAGAACATGATTAAATTTTCATACCACTGAGTTTCCCTCCCCCAGAGAAGCTGGCTCAGAATACATACTGGCCTATATAGTGAAAAAATATCCATTTTGCAGTGTCGCAGCCTACCTGAACTTTGTCCACACATCCTTGGTGGGAGCAAAATCTGTAGCTTTTGAAGCCAATGACATGGAGTTACAATGCAACTCCCGGCTTTATCCCAGTCTTGAAGGCTCTTTGGAACATATTCCACAGTAACTGGAGTTCTTTCTTAGAACATGTGAACCCAAGGTTGATACTGTATTAGGCTAGTGTAGGCTGTGTTAACAGACCCCCAAATCTCAGGGCCTTTAAGAACAAGAATTGTATTACTGTGTCACCTAGCCCACCTCAGGCATCCCAGGGGGTAGTGGCTATGCTTCAGGCAGGTTTTTCTAGGATCCAGGCCAAGGGAGGCTCTGTTCTCTGGTATCTAAGGTGACTGGTCACCTTCATCCCAACCAGTCAGAAGGGGAGAGTGCATGGAGAAGCACTCGGAGATGTCAAGGGCAGGCTGACAAGAGGCATACACGCACCATTTCTGGTCACATTTCCCATGAGAGGACTTAGTCACAGGGTCACAGCTAACTGAAAGAGAGGCCGGGATATGCCATCTCAGCCACAGTGACTTCATCTTCCCTACCTTTGTAACCCGACTGCCTCACAAGGGTAAGCTCCTGAGAAATAGCGGTACAAATGCCCACGTGGACTACTAGACCATTACTGGTGTGCAGGATACCAGAGTTTTCAATTGTGAATGATATGCTCCCATAGAATTTATATTTTACTTGAAAAGATGGACATTAATAAGTGGGATAAGAGTTCCAACTGGAAAACTTAAGAGATGCGGTGTGAGTTTATAAAAAAGAAACCTGAGCTAGACTGAGGGTTTGGTGGTAACATGACCAGAGGGCAAGATTAGGAATTGAGGAGGCAGAGATGGAATTGGGATCCCTCAGATGCACACCTAGAGAAATAGGACTAGCATTCATCTCAATGGAAGATTCTTTGTGGAGCCATTAGGGTAGATTCTGAACTTCATTTTCCTTTTGTAGAGGGGAGTGATGGAGGCATAGTTTCCAATTAATCTTTGCATGAGCTCTACCTCCTATTTTAATATCTTTGAAATCAGCATTTATTGAAGTCAGTAATTGATAGGCTCCATAAATCTCCCTAAGTGTGATTCTAGTTAATAGACATCTGATTAATCATGTTAGTCTAAAAATTACCCTTTGGAAAAATTTATGCCATCAGAATTCTTTGTGTTCTGTGACTGGCAGGGCATATAATTCCTAAAATTATTTATTATAATTAGTTACTGGAGTAGAGACAATAGGATAAACACAGAGCACATTTGTGCCCCAAAAGGACCAACTCCTAGGCTCACTAAATTGTGGAGTTGTCATGCTATGGGATTGTTCTTCAAACTCTAGCTCTCTGTGCAGTAAATTCTAAGCATGAATCTCAATCTAATAAATAGCATTAGAAACCAGCATGTTATGGGTTGACCATTGACTGTTAACTATTTTGTCTAATAATATTATACAGAGTATTCTAAGATTTCAAGTTGTTGACTACTTCATGAATAGAAAACAGCTATGGGCAAAGCCACATGATTAAACTATAGCACCAAGTCATTTGACCCTCCTTCAGAGTGTTTATTCTACTGACTAGAAAAGTAAGTGTTACCTCCTAAAAGAGCAAATGTCCTTTTAAGTGGCACAAAATAGGGTGATTTCTTTTCCTTCTATGCTTTTTAACATATATGAATAGTATTGGCATTTGTTTTAAAAATGAAGGTCTACTCTTAGGCTGTAGCAGAAAGATAAGCCCCCTGTCCTGTGAATACAACACAGTCCTAGCGACAGGTTAAAGGAGGGGCTTCAGGAAACAGCTAAACTCCTGACTATTCTTGAGCAAGAACTGCCTAATTCATAATATGCAAACAAAATAGTGATTTAGGGTAAATCCAAGTCAGGAGAGATCTCAATGTACATTGTTCCAACAAGGGTTAAATTGTTGGCCTTTTAGTAGGCTAATGATATGAACCTTCAAGGAAGGCTTTAGCATTTCTAAAACTTATTTAACAACAAATATTGTGGAGCAGAAAAATTGAAACCCTCCCACTGCAAACACTAGAAATGTTGGCTAAAGTGTAACTGACACTTTTTTTTTAAGGCAGAGCTGACCTTAAAAGAAAAAAATCCACAGGAGCCAACAACCACGAGGCCAGTAAAGAGCCCCTGGTCCTGGGCCTTCTAGTAGAAGTGGTGGAGAGCTGCTGCCCTAGGGAACCAGGGAGTGTATGTTTTATCTGCCACATAGGTGTAGGATGCAAAGTCTTGACTGTAACAAGGTGGGAGAATGGAGCTGAAATTGCGTAAAATTCCCGGCTACATCCTTAGTGAAACAAACAAACAAAAAATGCCTTACTAGCACATGGAAATTACAGGAAAGCTCCTCTGTCTTGGCCTGGTCTTTGTGTTGAATAATAGGAGACTTCCCTGAGAAATCATATGGGCCTGACCTTACACAAATGGAAGTTTGAATGCACACTAGCTTCATTGCCTCCAAACGAAGAAATACTCATAAAAATGCTAACAGAGGATGGGGAAATATTAGCAGAGGCAAGCACAAAACTACCTGCTATTGAAAACACCGTCAATCTGGCATAAAAATTCCTATAAAGCCCCACTAAGATGAACTCGCAATCCAAAGTCACCAATTACAGAAACTATCCATCAGAGAGCAAGATTAGACTTGCCCCACACTTTGGAATAATATTGTCAGATAAAAGCTTTAAACTTAAAATGTATTAAAACCATGAAAGAGGGAACATAAAACACAATAAAATAAGGTACTTCTTTCCTCACAATAATGTGTTTCAGGTACTTCCATGCTGCATGAATCATAGTTCAATCCTTTCTAATGGTGTGTAGAATTTCATTTAATGAATATTTATCACATTGTTTATTCACTCTACAGAATGAATTGACAGACATGTAGAGTGTTTCCAGTTCTTGGCTAGCCCTTTAAATCCTCTGATTATGAGACTTTCCAAGGACTACTTTACTAATAATAATATTTGGAGGAAATCCTGAAATGTTAGAAATATGTTCCTTAGGATTTTCCAAGATTTGTACTTGCATCACCAGAGAGAAACATAGATCACCCTTACAAAGGGAAGATGCTTACGAAACAGATATAGCCCAGGTCTTCCTGGGATTGAATCCCGGGTCTACCATTTGTCAGTGGTAAGTTAGTCAAGGTACCTAACTTCTCTGTGACTCATCTTTACAGTGGGAGTAGTAGTAAGGGAAACTCACATCCATTAATGAAGTTCTTAAAGGCATCAGAGCTGAAAAGATAATGGATGCCCAGGTGCCCAGGCCAGGATCTAGAATTGGAAAGATCAGGAATGTGGTCCTGGTGTTTGGGGCTGCCTTTCTCCTGAAGGCATCTGATGTTTCTAGGAGGAGGGGTGGGCAGTGTGTTACAGAGCCTGAGTGATGCTTTTGAGAGCTTTGGCTGAAGGGACAAGGATTGGCTAAGGATGGGAGGGCATGTGAAAACTCGTTGGTTGAGTTGGATCTCTGATAGGACCCACAGGATGAGCCATAAGTAACCAGCCCCCATAGCTCAGCCTCAGTCTACCCAGCTTCTAGAAACAGGATGATGTGATCCTGGGAGCAAGCATAAATGCTGGAAGGAAGTAACTTGGTAATGAGAGTTGAGGAAATTGAGTTCTTAAATTGAGTGGTGGGTTCTCTTGATTTTTTTACTTTGCTATGAGGTAGGATTCTGTGGTCTAAATAAATCTTGGAGCTTCTATAGCCCTGTCTTAATGGATTGTTGCATTCAAAGGACCATAATCTAACAATCAAAAGGAAACATTATTTTCCTTGTATTCCTTTCATTCTCAGCCTCTTTTAGTGCTAATGCCATCCCTTCATCAAGCCAGCATTATCCCCCCATTTATTCTTTAGTCTATCCCTGAAATACTCTCTTTAGTAGTCCCAAAGTGTGAGCATTAATTGCTCTGTTTCCCCCTCTAGTTTCCTCTTACCTGCCAGCTCTCTGCTTTTACCCTTCCTGGAGAAAAATCCTTTCTGATACAGATTCCCCATCTCGGCTTGTAAGGTTCTTCTCGCTGCACAGCTATGCCACAGAGCTCCAGGAAAGGAGTACATACCACAGTGACATTGCCATAATCCTCCTTGATTGAGAGGTGAGGTGAGAGAGAGGCCATGAATACCCAGATGTCAAAGAAATTGTGCCGATGTGCCTATTACACTTTCCATCTGCTGCCCCCAACTTTTGTAGTTTATTCTGGGCAGATCAAAATCCCCGTCAGGTGCAGCTGCCTCTGCCACAACTCATCATTGTCCTTTCCACAAACACTGGAGACAGAGAACGGGAAAACTCCCCAATGGCCAACATGTCAGATTTAGTATTTAATCCGTGCCCCTGCTAAGAATAGCCACTCCTCTCCTCCAGTCCCCATCCTTCTGTAATGAAAGATGACATCTGACAGACACCTTTGAGGTAGAGGCTACCACCAGATCCTCCTCTTCTCCACAACAGGAGCCAACATTGGCCATGTCCCAGCCTCCAAGTCTGACTGGGCAGCCAAGGTTATCCCTCCGTGGACTCAGCCATCCTGGGTTCTTTCAAATCTCCTCTCATCACAGGAAACCTCCCTGAATTAGAAGCAAACTGGTGCCCAATCTGCAAGAAGAGCTGTCTCTTGGACTCTCTAAAATTTGGATGCTATTTTTGCTTATCTGAGAAAAAGACTTCATTAAAATGGAGTATGCCGGAAACCAATTCCAGCATGACAGCAGGGCTGCATCTGGGAATGGCTGAAGGCATTTCCCCAAACCTGAAAAGGGATTATTGCTTGGCTGCCAGACAGCTAAAAGGCATCTTAATCTACATGTTATTGCCTCCTACTGGCCAAACACCTGAACAGCCATAGGCTAATTCCCCCATTCTGACAATGCTTGTGTAAACCCTTTGAAGTGTATATCTCTGCCTCACCTCAGGACAAGTTGTGTTAATAAAAAGCATGGGGTCCTGGGACCAGGAGACTTTAAGACCTTAGACTTAAGATCTTAGAATTTAGCTCCTTTAGCTAAGCTCCTCTGACCCCCAAATGCCTTTCAAAATTATGCTTTGTCTCTGGATTCCTATTTAATCTACACACAGCCTTCTCCAGATTTCCTGAACCCTTCTAGATGCTGGGACAAGAACCCCAGCAGAGTATCCTTGCTATCACTTCTAGTTTCCTAAATCTGCTCAATACCTCTGGTGTGAGCCCCATTAACTGGTCCTAAGTCCCTTACAATCCATTCTTTATCCATCTCAGCCTAGATCTTTTTTAATCAATAGTGGAATTTCAGGAAGCTCTTGCTTCAGGATTAAAACCCAGCAAATCTTGATTCACTCACCTACCTGCTCCAACCAATAGATTTGCCAAGACTCATCACCCTTGGTAGACAGTTCACCTTAGAAATTCTTCCAGCCACCTACTTCTCATGGACACATGCTCTCAAGACCATAACATTAATGACACCTTTTCTAGCTTTGACTTCATAAGTGACCCCTGGTGTAGTATGTTAGATGCTGGTATCTTTTTATTTGTTTGTATGGGCAATGTTTAAATCACAACTCAGGATTTTTTTATTTGGCCTTTCTTTGGCATGGTATTTACCACACCTTTCTCAAGTTTCTGGGAGCAATTATCCTGTTCCAGTGTTTCCAATGTCTGCTTCTTGTTGATTTCACGGCACCAGCCAGATCCCCTGGAATGAATCTGTTCCCAACAGAGGAGCAAGGCAGCAACTTTGACTTCTCCAAGCAGGCTTGACAGGCCTGCTCATTCTGTTGACAAAGGGATTTACAAAGAAGTTTGATGGCCATGGAATCTGTCTTAAAATTAATGTGCATTTTGCAATTTCACAAGGCAATTTTTTTCTTTTAAAGGCAATTGCTAGTGAATATATTATAGTTACTTCATCAGTCTGATTCCCAAATTGGAACTATTTTTCCTTCTCCTTCCAATTACAGTTTTCACTTCAGCAAAGTCTCGACTACATGGCTCTGATTTTCTGGAGTCAATTCAAGAACCCACTCTTTATTTCATTGTTCCAAGAGTCTGGCCTTCATACCAAATTGCACTCTTAACTCAGGTGATAATTTAATTCAAGGTGCAATTGGATGTCACATGACAAATTCTAAGACTTAGAGATTCACTCCCCAAAAGTGACCCAGCTAAATGCAGAGGCTCCACGTGGTTCAGTCTTTCTAACCAACACAACTCAGCCCAGGAACCAGAAACATAAATTATTAATTCTAGTTCTAGAAAGATACTAAGGAAAGCCCAGTTCATTTTCCAGACTAATATTTCTTAAAAGCCACGCTTGATTTCTTTTATCCTTCTACTATCTCTTACATGGGTGCATGGGGTTACCCTTCAACCTTCACCTCTTTGTCATTCTCCATTCTCTTCCCACACAAACTGTCCCCCTCTCCGAATACTCTTTTTATTCTCCTTCCTTTTTCTTCCATGCCATGTTTTTTTCTCCTGTCACAAATAAATCTCATCCTTCTCTGCTACAAATCTTTTTATCTTTTACTTTATTTTCCCTCCTCTCCACCTGACTTCCTGAATTCACATAATAAGATCTAAGGTAAGGAGGAGGGCAAAGAAATAAATGGGATACAGCTATGCTATTCCTTGCCGAGGGTTGGGGGGTGGGGGGGAGAGATCATCAAATACTCATAAATTAATATATTGTCTCTGTCACATTAAAATGAAATAATAAATCACAGACCATATAATTTGTTGCCTCTATATTTTTGCTCACCACCTCCTTTTCCATGTCCCCCTTTTTTCTCTCTGAGTTTGACACTTTGAGTCTTTAATCTAAAACTAGAAATGAAATGGTTTTCTTTCTTCCAGCAAGTTTTACATTTCACTGAAAGATGTTATAATTAGTTCTCAAGTTAGTGATATTAATTCAATTCTTTCTGTTTGCCCAGAAGTAAAGTAGCCTTAAGGGTGTAGAGAGAAAAAAAAAATCTCACATTTACTGCTCCACCATGGGAAGAATTTTCTCTCCGTCCTTCTTCTTCCCTCCATGTCATCAGAACAAGAGTATGCAATGATTAATATTTGTTTGTTCGTTTTTCTGTATGAATTTAATTTTATACATAAAAGTTTCTCCAGAGGGCCACATTCTTGTTAGCATGGGCTGATTTAAGACAGCTCTCAATCATTAATAGTGAAGGTAATTCCATCTCCCAATTCCAGATTACTTTCTATTGGCTTACTAGTATATGTCAGAAGTAAATCTAAGCATATTAAATGAATGCCTCTTAGCTTCCTGACATTGAAGAGAAATTTAGAAACTCCAATTTTAGTTATTGCTGGTGCTTTTGAAGTATAGCTATTTCCTAAGACTTCTTGAAGCAGATCAATAGTGAAGGAGTGGCTCATTTTAGGAAAGCTGACACCTAAACTCTAGATATACAAACACATAAATGTGAGACGCTCATCAAAATTATTTGCTGCTGGTTTTTTTAAAGTAGTAATTCATTGTGGCACATTTGAACAAGTGTTTGATTTCTAAAATGTCAGACCAAGCTCACTATTTTAGAAGGGCAACCACTGCATAAAAGCAAGATATCCCTGAAGATACATCTTCAGATGAATGGGGTTCTAGATATTTTGCCTCTTTCAACAAAAAGTGCTGTTCAGAGCCAGGAAATGACTCGTCAATAAGTTGCAATTTGAATGAAAGCTGAATAGTTAATGATTTAAATAATTTTTTGTTAAATTTTAGGTATGATAATTATACATGGCTATTTTCTTTTATTGTAAAAGCCTTTATCTTTGTGAGAGACATGAATTGATATGATGTCTAGAATTTGCTTAAAAATAATCCCATGGGAACTGTGGAGTGAGGGTGGAGGAAATAAGCTTGGCTGTGAGCCGGCAACTGTGGAAACTAGATAATGGTTAACTGGAGGGAAGGTCACTGTACTTTTCTCTTACTTTGATTGTTTGACATTTTCCATAATAAAAACTAGTCTGAAAAAGAACTCAGGTCTCAGCTTAGTGCCCTGTTCTCTTTACCAACCTTTTCCAAACTTGTATAATCTTTAAGATATATATGTAAAACTAGAAGCCCGGTGCACAAAAATTTGTGCACTGGCGGGGGGGGGTCCCTCAGCCCAACCTGTGCTCTCTCACAGTCTGGGACCCCTCGGGAGATAACTACCTGCTGGCTTAGGCCCACTCCCCTGGTTGCAGATGGCAGGCCCAGATCCCGAGCTGGTTCAGGATTGCACTGCCGCCTGCCCCGCCCACCCCGCCCCACACACCACAGGCCCGGATCCCGCGCGCGCTGGGGCGGGTGGAGGCTCCGGATTGCGCTGCTGCCCGCCCTGGACCGTACATGGCAGGCCAGGATCTCGCGCTGGGGCGGCCAATGGCTAGAGATCGCCCTGCTGCCATCTTTGTTGGCAGTTAATTTGCATATCGTGTTGATTAGCCAATGGGAGGTGTAGCGAAGGTAAGGTCAATTACCATGTTTGTCTATTATTAGATAGGATGACTCACATCTACACTAATAAGAGAGAAAGATGCAAATTGACCATACCTTCATGATGCCCACCAGCCAATCAGGAGTGGATATGCAAATTAACCAACAAAGATGGTGGGCTAATTTGCATATGCAGGCCCGGAGCGGCTGTGGTGGGGCAAAACGCCCCAGCCACTCTGGGCCTCTGGGCAGTGTGGGAAGGCAGAAAGGTGACTCCGGGCTGGAAGGAAGGCAGAAAGGCAGCTCTGGGCCAGAGCAAAGGCGGTGCCAGCAGCCAGGGGAAGGAAGGCCCATTCTTGCACGAATCTTCATGTATGGGGCTTCTAGTGCAGATATGAAAGTGAATATATAGTCAAGATTTTATTTACCACATAATCAATGAGAGAACCAGATAGAACAGATTTAAGAACGACACATTTCTGGATCAGGAGTATTAAAACGAATGTTCAGGGGAAGTTTCTACAAGAAGGGAAGGGAAGTCTATTGATCTTGTACAGGACAGCACTGACTTCACTTGCCTACAGACAAGAATTATTTTGCATTTCCATTATATGTCTACAACTTAGCTCTAAAATAGTTCAAAGACAATGAGAGACAAAAATTAGACAACATGGAAGGTTGTCACCTAAACAATCATAGTTTTTCACTGAAGCACATACTTTTTTTTCTGTATATATTTCTGTCAAGGATTATCTATCAGTGACCCATGGAAACCACTTTGGGAAATGACTTTAGAAGCTGCTGCCTTTCTGGAATGTATGTCATTCAAGGGAAATGGTGGGGAGAAAAAAGAGGCAGATATAAAATAGATTGTGTCTTTTAGTGGAACTTGAATTCCAGGTACTGCTCATTTGATATGTATCCAAACATTGTGAGAACTTACGTATCCTCTGTGGGCAGGAATTATTTAATGTCATCAAATGTTGATTTTTGGAGTAGTAGATATAACTCCAGACTGGAAGAATAATAAAACACAGTCTATTTCTGCTGAGAAATATTGGCCAAAAATAAATAACCTGCCCATATAACCATAATATTAAGTCAGTCATTTTATATTTCCTGTGCTTTTTAAACGAGGTTATCCTTTGAGAAATTGTTTCCTGCACATTGAAAGTGATGCCATCTCCTTTCTGGAAAATGCTGGTGTCTATCAATACTGAAATCTCATTACCAGACACTTTCCTGCTACTGAGAGCTGATGAGCAGCATAATTCGTATGAACCATTTCCACATGATTTCTGGAAAATCCTATTAAGATAAAAGGGCTGAGAATTATGGAGCTGGCCTGGTTCCTAATGTTGTCTGACTGAAGAGATGTATGTGAATGCTAAGAGGAGAAAAAGGTAGAGGCCGTGTGCTGAAGACTTGTGAGAGCACCAGTGGCTAATATATTGTTATTGTTTTCAGGAGTGACATAAGAGCTCAGAGGAGACAATTTTTGAAAGCCGCATGATATAGAGAATGCTACGGTATATTTTCCCAATTTGTCATTCTGCTGCAGATTTGCCATATTCTTTTCAATGATTCTTCTCTTTTTTGTGATTTTTCTCTCTTAGACAAGAAATACAATAAGATTCTTAAACACACATGTATTTAACTTCCAGGAGTTACTCCACAGAGGGTAAAGCCTGGCTTAGAAAAGAAAAGAGCTACAAGGTTTTTATTATAACATTATCTCATTCTAGTGCGGAAAGAAAGGCAGACATGAAAAGCCTGCGATTTGTCTTTCACCTACGGGGCTGCTCATCACTAGAGCTTTACAGAGATGTAAAGAACTGTCTGCTTTTATTTGCTATAATGAGCTGATTGGTAGCCTTCAGTCAGGTCTGCATGGAAGACGAAAAGCAGCCTTTGTTTTTCTGCTTATAATGAGGCTATCGGCATGAGGTAAATTTATAGTAGCGTACAGAAACTTGGGGGCATTCTGGTTTTGTTTATTATTGAGGAGAGAGCTGGACTAGTAAAGGTCTCATTCAATAGATTGAAAGAGTCTTTCTTTGAGCTTGGCAGCTGCTGGATGGGTTCGTTAAGGAAAAAAAAGGGCAATCACTCAGGACAAAATCACAGCAATGCTACCCTGCCTCAGCTGTGAGGTTAATGTCCACCTGGGGTGCTGGGTTCAGGGTCAGAATGTTTGTCTTTTATCTATCTTCTTGTACAGAACAGAACATTTCTTCTGATGGAATTTTAAAAAGCCAAGTGACCTGGTTTGTGGTGATTGATTAGATATTTTCTTATTTCCAATAAGAAACCATGAGGTCCTCCAGTTTGCGGGCACATAACTTTAAAATAGTAGTTTATAAAGAAACCAGAGAGGAATCAATCATTCTACTGTTGTAGCATTAGAAGCTATACAGTTGAATGCTGTCAGTATCCTCACAGTTTCTGTCTTGCCCCAGGGATAGTGTTTGATTATATTGAAAAATTTCAGCTGATAAGAACCAAAACAGATTCTTTAAATTGAATTTTTTTTAAATGTTGAGTGTCAGAATCACAGAACACACACACACACACACACACACACACACACATACTCAAACCCATGCTCAGTTCCATAAATTTGTAGAAAATAAAACAAAACGATAAGAACTAACACTTTAATGACTTTTTCTGGGATTGTGCTGAATGAGACTCATTCCAATGACTTCTAATGTCTCTACTTTATAGTTACCGTATTAAGTTACATTTAATTCTCACTTAGCTATAAATAAATTACAGGTAATCTTATTAAGTACAATAAAGTTCAATTTCATATTTGCATTTATACAAATATAGTGTGCATGTATAGCATAGATGTGTGCATACATGTATATATAATACATGTACATATTATTATTATTATCCTTTCCCAGCATTCCAATGGACTGAGGTCTGGTTCATTGAGGAGCTATGTTTGGATGCTAGCAAAAGACATCCCAAATGTGAAGAATTTAAATAAGATAAAGGGTTATGTTCCATTATATAACGGAAAACAGGTGCTCTGGTCTTGGATCACAGCTTTATGGGCCTCAGGATCCCAGCTTCTTGTCTTTTTCTGCCCTGCTACCTTTACCTCTGGTCTCCATCCTCGGGTCACCTCCTTGTCCCAAGATGACTATCGGAGCTTTGTGCTTCTAAGCATGAAGAGGAATAAAGATGGGAAAGGCAAAGAGTGGACCTGCCCGCTGAGTCAGCACCCATGAAAGGGTATTTAGGGAGGAGGGACATGGGGAAGGTGAGAGGTAAAAGGTAGGTTTTTGTTTTCATTCTAAAATATATTTGTATTGATTTCAGAGGGGAAGGGAGAGGAGAGAAACATCAATGATGAGAGATTGGCTGCCTCCTGCATGTCCACACTGGGGATAGAGCCAGCAACCTGGGCATATGCCCTGATCAGGAATTGAACCATGACCTCCTGGTTCACAGATCAACCACATTCAACCACTGAGCCATGCAGGCTGGGCGGTTTTTACTTTTTTATCTAACACATAAATCATATACCACCTGGGCAGCATAGTGTCCTACTATGAAATTTAACTATTGTTTCTGTTTCCTAGAACCTGACAATGTAAAATTTGATAAGAAAGAGATAAGTAGTTGATACCTATATATAATATTAACTTTTAAAAAATAATACTTGCTAATATAGTAATATTGAAATTGCCAGTGGAGAACAGACTATGGTGGTAGTTCTGGTTTTGCACTACTGAAAACTGGACTCCTTATTAATTTCCATCCACCCTCATCCCACTTGGACCTAATGTTTCTAAAGAAGTGACTACCACAAAGAAATTGCCTTTCATAAGTAATAATTAATGTTTTCCAATTTTTCATTAGCCTAAGATCTGTATAAGTTTTTATCAATGAGCTTGTCATGATATTCTATATCAGTGATGGCGAACCTATGACACGCGTGTCAGAGGTGACACGCGAACTCATTTTTTTGGTTGATTTTTCTTTGTTAAATGGCATTTAAATATATAAAATAAATATCAAAAATATAAATCTTTGTTTTACTATGGTTGCAAATATAAAAAAATTTCTGTATGTGACATGGAACCAGAGTTAAGTTAGGGTTTTTCAAAATGCTGACATGCCAAGCTCAAAAGGTTCGCCATCACTGTTCTGTATTAAAATACCATCTATATATATAAAAGCCTAAGTGATCATTACGATCGGAATGACCGGAACGACCAGTCAACCGGTCACTATGATGCGCACTGACCACCAGGGGGTATATATGCTCAACACAGGAGCTGCCCCCTGGTGGTCAGTGTGCTCCCACAGCCAACCTCCTGTGCCAGCCAATCTCCTGTGGTCCCTCCCCTGGGTCGGCTGGACCCAATCACCCTAATTGCCCCGATGGGGCCAGTGGCCAACCTCCCGCAGTCCCTCTCCCCAGCTGGCCTGATCGCCGGCCAGGCCTAGGGACTCCATCCGTGCATGAATTAGTGCACTGGGCCTCTAGTTACATTTATAAGTGTCAAATAGTTGAACACATGTAGGGAGACAACATTCATCTCTGTCTCGCCTGCTAAGACAAGGTGCTTGTAGGATGAGAATCTATTCCAGGATGTGCATCCAAGAGCAGTGATTTCCTTTCAATGTCGCCGTTTAGATAATGCTATCTTTCCTGTCCAGCTTCAAATATATACATGAAGAATTGCATCTCATTTTAAATGTCAAGAGCTTTTCCTCCTAATGGAAGGCTAGATTCTAAGCAAAACTGCATTATTTGAGGTCATTTCGATTCTGATTCTTAATCTCTAAAATCAGAGAGTGTGATAGCTCATTATTGGCCAGTTTACTCTTGCTCATGTGTTCCAAGGCCAGCTATTTTTTAATCCCTACTGGAGGTTACTGGTATACCTTTCTGTCTATTGCATAGAGCATAATTTCTAGGATTTATTACCCATCTTTTTTCATCATTATTTTGGGAATATCTTTATGTCTACATAGGAAATACTGTGGCATAAACTTAGTTTTTTGTTCATCAAAAGGACAAGTTTTAGGTTCTATTAATTATATGCATAGCATTGATATAGTATGCAGTTAGACAGACATAAGCAGAGCAGAAATGATAGGCCCAGGTACAGAAGGTCACCAGGGGCCAAAAACCCCAGGTGCCTAGCAGCAGGCAAAATTGGAAAAAAAAAACAAGTATTGTAAGGTGCGATCTCACCCCCATGGTGACCTTTTCTCCCCTAGCATATTGCTGGTCTTGCATTTTAGACCGCTGACCTTTCATATCGCTGGCCATATGGTTGGGACCCTCCCCTGAGCATTCCTCTCCTGGCATGCCACTAGTCATGTGGCAGACCCCTTTAAAGGAGTAACAAAGGGGGTGCAGAGAATAGCTTATATGACTCCCATATAAGTTCTTGGAATACCACTTCCTTAAGCATTAAGCCCTCAGGGCAATGAAGTTCTGACCCACATCAAATAATCTTAGGAACAAAGCCCCAGGTCTGTTGACCACAGAGAGAGTTTTAGTCAAACTAGAGATAATATCTGGGCCTCAGCTGTGTTTTAGCACAAGGCCCAGAAAAGTAGCAAAAAACAGAAAAGTGACTCCGTGGCGGACATTAGGACCAGCTGTATGACCCCCTACCCTAGCGCCAACCAATCAGTAGAGATCTTGACCCTGAAAGGACATCCCTGGAAAGATGATGAACATTTTAATGAGGTCCTCCCCATAGACCTCCCCTAAAATCAGCCCAGTTGGCTCACTTCTACAACTCACTTCTACCTCTGTGATTTTATAAATACACTTTTACTTGTATTTGAGTTCTTGGCTCTGAATTTTTTCTTAGCCAAACACAAGGACCAAGGTCTAACTTTGTCAGTAGCATCTGGTGCCATCCACCATTAACAGTATGAAATATTTTGTCTTAAAGAATAGTATCAAATGAATGGCTATTAAAAGATAGGCTATTCAATAACTGATGGTGAGATAATCAGTTATTTATTTAAAAAATAAATAAATTTTTACCTTATATATATCAATCTTACATATATATATATATATAAAACATCCTGTATAATAAAAGACTAATATGCAAATCTACCAAACGGCAGAACGACCGGTTGCTATGATGCGCATTGACCATCATGGGGCAGATGCTCAATACAGGAGCTGCCCCCTGGTGGTCAGTGCACTCCCATAAGAACAGTGTTGCTTAGCCAGAAGCCCAGCTCATGGCTGGTGAGCACAGTGGCAATGGCAGGAGCTTCTCCTACCTCTGTGGCAGCACTAAGGATGTCCGACTGATGGCTTAGGCCTGCTTGTGTGGAGAAGGCCTAAGCCATCAGTTGGACATCCTCCGAGGGCTCCTGGACTGCGAGAGGGTGCAGGCCAGGCTGAGAGACCCCTCTGAGTGCACAAATTTTGTGTACTGGGCCTCTAGTATATATATATATATATATATCTCAGTAAGATTGGGATACTAAATGCAACTTAGAACAACAAAGTTATCATTTCGATCACACTATGTGCTCATCATGTGTTGCCTGGGACTCTTCACTTCACCTTCAGTCCCTGGCCCAGGATGACAAAGCAGTTACAGTTAGAACATAGTTGGTTGCTGTGCCAAGGAAAAGAGAAATAGCAAGAGTCGTGCATTGGCAATGAAATGTTCTAATGCCAAATTGACAGTCATCACTTCCACTAACTATTCATTGGCTGGAACTAGTCACATGGCCCTTGCAATATTGTTCTTTATAAGAAATATATTTTTGTTCATTTTGCTGAGAAAATATATTTCTCATATGTATCTGGTCATGGTCCACAGTTCCTGGCTCACAGCTTCCAAAACTCTTAGAATTTTCTGAGTGATAACAGCAATAGGAGCATCTTTTGCTATAATATTTGGTCTCCTCCATTCCTGAAAATGTCTCAATGCTATAAAGCTGAAATGGGTGTCTTGTTATTCATAACAAGGTTGTTTCCACCACCTGGATTTATATAAATGAGGTGACTTTTGAAAAGCACCTAAGGAGGGCAGCTGGTTGCCAAGGAAACCAGGGGGGTAGAAATTTCAGTCCCACCTATTTCAAGGGAGGAAAGAAGGGTTAGAGGTTGACTAAATCATCAAATGTCAATGATTTCATTAGTCATGCCTGTGTAATGAAGTCTCCATAAAAACCCAAAAGGAGGGGGTTCAAGAGCTTCCAGGTTGAGGAAGTAGAATGCTTACACGTGCCACCATGCCAGCCCCAAACTCTGCAAGTGCAGAATCGCCTTTGTTTGGGACCTTTCCCTTTGTATTTCTTCATCTGACTGTTGATTTGTATCCTTTAATATCCTTTGTATTTTTTAAAATATATTTTTATTAACTTCAGAGAGGGAGAGGTAGTGAGAGATAGAAACATCAATGATGAGAGAGAATTATTAATCGGCTACCTCCTGCATGGCCCACATTTGGGATTGAGTGGGAAACCCGGGCACGTGCCCTGACCAGCAATAGAATCGTGACCTCCTGGTTCATAAATTGATGCTCAACCACTGAGCCATGCATGCCAGGTCTTTAATATCCTTTGTAATAAACAGATAATCTAGTGAGTAAATGGATCTTCTGAGTTCTCTGAGCTGCTCTAGCAAATTAATCAGACCCAAAGTGGAGCTTGCGGAGCCTCTTATTTATAGCCAGTTGGTCACAAGCATAGGTAATAACTTGGGTTTGCACTTGGCTTCTGAATTGGAGGGAAGTCTTGTGGGACTGAGCCCTACATCTGTGGAAGCTGATGCTATCTCTGAGTAAATATTGCCAGAATTGTGTTGAGTTGAATTGTACGATACCCAGCTGGCGTTCTGAGAATTGCTTGGTAGTGTCTGGGGAAGCCCCCCTCCACACATTGGAATTGGGTATCAGAACCTAAAAGCCCAGAATGAGCAGGGCCCCTCCACAAAGAAATCAGAGCATGCACATGTTTTCATGTGCCTTGAAGGGACAGGCTGGATATATTTGTTGAACTAAATATTGATCTAATTTTTCTCCTGAAGCAAAATAAAACTATTCCATTCCTAAGGCAGAAGAACAAAAAATTCCATTTAATAATTGCATTCTGTTCAGCATCCAGGATCTCCACTCTGTGGAGTCCCAGTGATATGAAGAAACTTCCGGTAGTAGGTGCTCTGGGTGACAGGCCCAGCTGACCGTAGCCCTTGAGACATCCCAGCCAGGTGCCAGATATGTGAACCATTAGCCTGTAGATGATTCTAGCCCTGATCCACTCATGTCATATCATCTGAGGCCCCACATCACAGAATACAGTCAAGTCATTCTTGCTTGCCTTGTCCAAATTCCTTATCTACAAAATCCATGAGTATAATGAAATGGATGTTACTTTATGCCACTAAATTTGGGATGATTTGCCATACAGCATTGACTAACTAGAATAGCACACCTTGGGTATATCAGCCACATTATTTTACTCTTTTCTCCAATCCATCTTGTCCAGTTGAAAGGATTTATTTAGCAGCACATTCTTATCTGGACTTTGCTCTGAGATGGCTTACTTTATTTACTTGTGTTAACAAGGAGTGTGAGTGCGGTGCCCTAGATTTGATCCTTGCAAAGAACTGAGTTTGAAATGTTCTTTATCATTCAAACACCTTTTAAAATTCATATTTTATTGATAGGATTTGAGAACCAGTAGTCTCTATAAGCATTTCAAGTCCTCAAATTTCTGGACTTTCTCTTTAGGGAATATTTTTTTTCCTCTCTATAAACCAAGTCTTTATAACCTTATATATTTTTCTTGTAATAATTCACCCAATGTAGCAAATGGTAGCCGACTCATGCTACATATTTTGCTTTCAAGTTCCTTCCCTTAGGGCTACATGTTCATTAAGTACATGATCTGCCTTCCACGTTATTGCAAGTGACATGAATAGCAATGGTTTTGCCACTGCAAGGCATGAATTTTCATCCTTCTTGCCTTTGACAAAAGTTTTCTTACCACTTACCCCCTAACAAAAACACCCAACATTTTTTTCTTCTCTAATATAATTTTTTAAAGTTAGGGTAGGCTGGATTATTTTGCAGTAATACAATCTTCAAAATTTCAACTGTCTTAAAAGGACGAAGGTTTTTTCTTGCTTATACTACTGAGCCATTTTGAACTGGCTCGAGGCTCACTTTGAACTGGCTCGAGGCTCATGCCCATGTTTGGAACTCAGGCTGACGGAGGAGCCACCATTTGGAATGTTGCTAGTTATTGTTGGAGAGGAAGAGAGAGCCCCAGACAGTCTCAGTCTGCAATTAAGTTCTCTGTCCCAGAAGTGACACATTAACTTCCACCCATGATTCTCTGGCCAGAACAGGTCTCATGCCCCAATCTTACCACAAGCAAATCAGGCACACAATCCTAAGGCCGGTCTGGAAGACAAAGAGACCTCTTTGCTGAAGAGCAATAATGACTACCGCAGGGCACGCAGATCAGTTCCAGATGGAGAATGCCTTTGTGACCTTTGGAGGATTTCCTAAATAAGACGAAAGAGCCCAAGTGATCGCTAAAACTACTGATAAATTTGACTCCATTATAAAATTTAATTTCCGTAGGACAGAAGACCCATGATGAAAGAAAAAGCATAGACTTCAGTTTTTGAAAATACTGTGGATTAGGTTTACTAAAAAATGTCACAAAACACCTACAGATGAGAGATAAAATTTGAAAGGCATATTTTATAATGTGTTGCTGAAATGCGTAAGAAACTAATGGCTATTCACAAGAAAGCCAAATAGGTAAATAAATAAACACACCAACCTCCCCCCCCCCCCAAAAAAAAAACCCACAAGAAACTTAAAAACCAAGCAAAAGCCCAGCAGCTGGTAAATGATCCTGAAGCCAAAGGTTGTCCAAAGGACATTTACTAAGCCCTGTCCCCTGAGAGTTTTGGAGTTTATAGCTACATGGGGTGAGGCGACAAAGCCTTAGGGACTCCTATATAAAGACTAGAGGCCCGGTGCATGAAATTTGTGCACTGGGGGGGGGGGGGGGGGGGGGCGGGCAAGGTCCCCTCAGCCCAGCCTGCACCCTCTCCAATCTGGGACCCCTTGGGGGATGTCCGACTGCTGGAGATTGGGCCTAAACCGGCAGTCAGACATCCCTTTTAAAATCCTGGACTGCTGGCTCCTAATCACTCACCTGCTTGCCTGCCTGATTGCCCCTAAATGCGCCCCCCCCCCCCTGCTGGCCTGGTCACCCCTAATGGCCCTCCTCTGCTGGCCTGGTCACCCCACGCAGCCTGCTTGTTCAGTCATTCGGTTGTCCCTCACTAACCCCCCTGCTGGCCTGGTCATAGTCAGCCATCTTGTGAGGGTGTGAGGGTTAATTTGCATATTACCTCTTTATTATATAGGATAGGAACCTGAAGGACCACATGACTAGTGAAAGGACAGTGGGAGAAAGTATACCTTTCTGCAAGGAAAATCCCTATTGCCACATACTGAGTCTGGGGTAGTAGGATAAAACAAAACTGAATCACTAATTCATGACCAGTCGTTAGTGGTCCAGTGATTAGTCACCTATATTCATACTGAGTAATCTAAAATACATCAATTCAAATCATCCTGCTGAAGTAGTTTATAGTTATTTTAAGTATAATACATACAGTATATTTCAAAAGGCATCAAAATGTTCCTAAAACAGTATGGAATAAACAGGCCAAATACCAGGGGAGAGCAGGAGAGCAGAGCAGTAGGCAGAGTCCTAAAGTTCCTGCCCCCCAAAAGGGCATGTTCTGCACACTGTATTGGAACTCTATTTTAATAGCCCCGGGGGCCTTGGGGGGAACAGAAGGCAAACCATATCACTTTCAAGGGGGATCCCCAAAAGGATGTTAACTGAAGATCCTGGGGAAACACAAGTAAACTCCTTGCACCCCTCATCAACATCTTCAGGACACTCCCAGGAGATTGCTTGCAAAATCCTGCCCTGTGGCACAGCATGAAAGATGGGGCCTTTCAGAAGTCTGTAACACTTGCAGACCCTTTCATCCCAGCCTAAAGCCAAGAGCTTGGGGAGGGGGTGGGGGTGGGGGGGGGGGCCTCCGACACATTCAGTGGGTGAACCAGCAAAAAAAAAAAATCCCCCTAGCGAGAGGCAACTTGCTGGCCAGGCCTTGGTTCTACTTAGAACAGGAGGGGGAAGAAAAGAGGGAAAATAAGAGGAGGAGAAGGAAAAGGAAAGAAAAGGAAAGGAGAAGACGACCAAGGAAAAGGAAACTAAATTAAAGATAAAAACAAAGAGAAAGAAAGGAAGGGAGAGAGGGAGGGAGAGAAGAAGAAAGAGACTGAGGAAGGAAGGAAAAGAAAGAAAAGAAAATGGAGAATATCTAACCACAGGCTTTTAATCCTGCAGCTTTGAGGCTGACATTGGCATTATTTCTATGTGAGCAAAAGTCAAGAAGTTAGTAAAAATGTGCCTCATACATATATAACCACAAAGTATCTGTAAAAAAAAATCACAACTCTGCCAGTCAGTAACAACAAAAAATCAAATACAAAAAATGGCCCAGGACATGAGCAAGCATTTCAAAAAGTGGAAAATTAAAAGACCAGTAAACATATTAAAAGGTGATCAAAGTCATTAGTTATCAGGAAAGTGAAAAGTAAAGCCACAGTGAAATAAATTTTCCCCTGTAAGAGGCGCTCTCTGTGGCTGTCTGGGATATCCTGGTGGTTTAGACCAGTGGTCGGCAAACTGTGGCTTGCGAGCCACGTGCGGCTCTTTGGCCCCTTGAGTGTGGCTCTTCCTAAGCCTTAGGAGTACCCTAATTAAGTTAATAACAATGTACCTACCTATATAATTTAAGTTTAAAAAATTTGGCTCTCAAAAGAAATTTCAATCGTTGTACTGTTGATATTTGGCTCTGTTGACTAATGAGTTTGCCGACCACTGGTTTAGACATCGGTGCTTGCCATGTTGTAAACAGCCCCTTCTAGTGCCTAGAATGGTGGAGATGACTAAGATTCTACCAACACTACATCTCATTGAAAAAGAAAAGCCTCTGAAAAGGATCAAAACAGAAAAGAAGACCTTCTCTGAGTGCTATTCCGAATTACATCTTAAGACAAATGAGAGTGAAGGTCCGTTAAGGATGGGGAGTTGTCACTGCTTCATTCTGGCTCACACTTGAGTTTCCCTTAGGATGAAGGCAGGGGAAGAGTTACGTGGTTTAAAAAATATCCGAAGGATGTGCATATGGTGAAGCATCTTATTGGGATATTAGGTAGGATTGGGCATGAATTAGGGTTTTATTAAGTCTTGTGTAAAACAATCCCTGTTCTTTTGGCCGCTGGGAAGGGGAGTGCTCAAATCCAGCAGATGCCATTGCATCGGCTGCATTGGCATTCTCAGACATCCTGCTTCCGAAATTGGTGGATGGAGGGGCTGCGGTGGGGCGGAGGGAGGGGGCGGGGACTGGCAAATGCAGACTTGAGTGGCTTGAAGGAGGCCTGGACTTGTTATGTCCACCGCATCTCATTTTGTTATTGAGCCGAACCAAACCGAATGAAGGTCTTCCCAGCCCGTGCACATTTGCAGGGCACCAACCAAGGAGAACAGGAAGCTGTCACTTCAAATCCAAACTCCCCAAAGTCATTGAATCAAGGGTTTTGTTTGGTTGGTTTTTAAATATATTTCAGAGAGGAAGGTAGAGGGAGAGAGAGATAGAAACATCAATGATGCAAGAAAATCATTGATTGGCTGCATCCTGCGCACCCCCTACTAGGGATCAAGCTCACAACCTGAGCATGTGCCCTTGACAGGAATGGAGCCCGGGACCCTACAGTCCGCAGGCCGATGCTCTATCCACCGAGCCAAACCAGCTAGGGCGAATCAGGGGTTTTTAAAGGCCAAGATTGAGGGTTAGCGGTTGGGGGAACCGGCTGGTATGCAGATGCGCTGGCGGTGCAGGTTTTGACTGGAGAAGCTTGGAAATTGGCCCTTTAAGGTAAAATATGCTAAAGGGCTTCAGCCCCTGATCTTCCTGCACAAGGGACCCTTTCCTTTGAAAGGTTTCCCGTGTTCAAGTTCGGGTCCTGTCCTGGTCCTTTGGTTCTGGGGAGTGGGAGGTGCCATTTTGGTTCCGAGTGCAGCTTGGGGTCCAAGTTCTCTCCTCTGCGCATGCTCTGGTTGCACGGCGGGCGGTTTTGGTCCGTTGTCTCTGAAAGGCAACTCGGTATCTTGTTCGAAACAGCTTAGGACCATGCTGAGCTGGTTCTGCGGTTTCAACTTCACTGAGGCCTAGAGAGGAGTTTCGCTGAAGGTATTGTTTCTGAAACAATGAGAGGTGTTTACATGTGCAATTAACAAAAAGAGTTCTAAATTCCAACCGCTGCTTTTAGTTCTCTCCACTGAGAGGTTAATTAAGCAATGTGGGAACTATATGTTAGTGTATCCTTAATGTGGTACTCCATCCAAATCACCTGTTGGATTGCAGTAAACAGAGGTGAGTGGAAATCATTTAGTTTTAAAATCCAGGCCTCTTAAAAAAAAACACAAAAAAACCTCCTTTGCCAAAGTGTTGTTGGACTAAAGGGGTGTGGATGAAAAAGGGGCCACCTACTAACCCTGACAAACTCAGGGGAGGCCTGCATGGGGAGCCTTACACACTCAGAGACCTGAAGTAACCACATAGGATGGTCTGAAATGAAAACTACTTAACTAAAAGGGAGTCATGGTGGGTAGTCATGTCCTAGGCAGGCACGTTCCTTGACAAAGGTCAATCTTTACCTTAACTGAGCCCCTCTATTGTCTTTTTTTGCATCTAAGATAACATACCTTTGGAATGTCTGAATAATCCTTTTTTTTCTAGACTCCTCAGGGCACAATCTCCCACCAAAGGGAAAGACCAGGGAACCTTTCGTTATCTTGTTTTTTTGCGCTGTAAATGTTAGTTGTTAACTTTCCTGTACCCACCAATGTAAAAGAATGCTCTCCATTTTACTTTTTATCCGATCCCAGAGTTTTCCCTGCTTTTCTTTCTCCCGCCTCCCTAATTTATCACCAATGGATTTCATATAAACCTCTTCAGGCCTCTTCCTTTGGTTGTAATGTATAAAATAAGGTGCAAAACTACCATTCTCTGTAGCATTTTCTCAATCCAATGAGATTTTGCTTCCTAGTGATTGTCGTCAGTTTGGCTCAGTGAAACTCATAAAAATTATCTACAGCAGTGGTTCTCAACCTTGGCTGCACATTAGAATCACTTGGGAATCTTTTTAAAATCCTGATTTCTGGGCCTCATCCTCCGGAAATTCTGTTTCTTTGTTATGGGGTGAGGCCACAACATTAGTAACAAAGAAACAGAATTTCCAGAGGATGGGGCCCAGGAATCAGGATTTTAAAAAGATTCCCAGGTGATTCTGATGTGCAGCCAAGGTTAGAAACCACTGCTCTACAGGTTTGAACGTTTCTTGCGTTGCCAGGGTTCAGTTTGCCTGCAGATGGACTGCAGCTGCTGAACTACCAGCTTTCAGTGGAGGCTCCTAGATTGAGACCCAGGACTGACTGGTGTCAAAGCCATTGCTGTGTGAGTCATGTCTGACCAGTGCGAGAGTTCTCCAGGTGTTCCATGACTGACTGAAATGCTAGACTGAAACCACCGGGTCCTTAGGAATGGCACCTCCTTACAACCGCTCCAGAGCCAGATAAGGTTTTATAAGAATTAGCTATGTGTTTGACCTTAATGTTCCTTCTTCAAGCCAAATGTTTATAATCAGCCAAGTCTCAGATTGTGTAGACATCTGTGTTTACTGGATGCATAAGCTCTTTGTCACATGGTATGTGCATGGTCCACATGTGAAGGGAAATGAATGGCCGCCTATTCTGGGTACCAAGTGAGGAGCAAAGGCACACACTGTGCGGAAGAAGCTCCCTTAGGCAGAACTGAGCCACGCCAAGCGCAGTTTCATGCAAGTACTCCTCTACCTTGTTGATTTTTAACGCATTCGTCTGCCTTTTTAATGTGACAGAAATGGCTGCCTCTCCGACCCCAGTTCTCGTGGCTTAGGACAGGTGTTGCTCTTCTTTGGCTGATAGTTTCAAATGGAATTTCAAAGTCTAAGCACATGTTTGCTCACTTATTGTAACACCAGAGAACTAAATCTGAACTTTGGAAAAAGTCTATTAATAATTGACAAATAACAGAATCGTCAAGATGTAGAAGGCAACACAGAAAAAAAAAATAAATGAAACCAACCTGGGCTTGCAATAACCAGTGAAAATGTTCACCCGGCTAGTTTGTATCAGCGATTATGAACAACATGCTAAGTCAATTCTTCCGAAGTCTATATATGACTATTATAGGTCTGGAGCAAACGATCAGGAAACCCTGGCTGATAATATGGTGGCATTTTCCAGGTAAGAAAACATGTTTATTTTTAAATCATGTTTTAAAATTACACAAAGACATTCTACCAAAATAAGTTCTCCTAGTTTCAGTGTCGATGATGTGGAATTATTTGGCTAACTATATGCTTAATAGAGAAGGGGAAACCCTTGGGATTGGGAGAAACCTTGGGCTTTTACATTATTTTAAACTATTCTAAGCCTGGGGATATTGAACAATTGACTGAAAAAGCCAACTTTAAGTTTCCCTGCTTGGAATTATATGGATAACTAATTTAACTATGTGTAAAAAGACAGTGCTAAATTGTGATCGCCCCATTGTCTTTTTCTCTGAGTAGGACAGTGAGTCTGCTCACGGTGTCGGAAAGACATTAAATGTGAGATAATCATCTCTGCTTGAGCCAGAACAGATTGTTGCCTCAAATGTTCCCATTCTGCTGGCTTGCCCCTTATCATTCATTTTGATGACTGTCGTCTATTCTAAACTTTCACTTTAGATTTCAATTTGTCTATAGAGCATTAATCTTTCAACTCTGCTGTTTCATCTCTGCTCCAAAGAACCTCATCTCTCTCTTCCCAAGTCAGTTTTCCCTTCACTTTCATATTTCAAAGCACAGGATGGTGAGTGTCATGGTTTATGTTTTCTGCTTGTAATAAAAACAGAAAGGAAAATAACTTTAAAGGAGCATTTTATCTCTCAGCAGTTACAAATATGCTTTATGTGCTCGAGTAGGGGAGAGGAGCCCTGAATACACTACAGTCTTTCAGGCTCATCCATTTTATATGATAGCCTTTCGTAAAGCCAATGAGTATCTTGGGTGCTTATTGATGGTGAGAAATTGAACAGAAAAAGGCAGAAAATACCCAGGGGAAAGAACCTGCCTTTCTTCTTGATTTTTTTTTCTTTAGTCTAGAGCAAAATCACTCAGAATCACTTTTCCGTGTATAAATTAGGAGAAATGACACCATTCTAACCGAGGTGTTCCCTAGCAAGCAGCACAGAGTCACCTGCAAATCAGTGCAGGGGCCTGAGAATGGGGTGAACATTGGGGCCTCCCCCAAACCTCTGGCAGCCTTGACTTTGTCTCAGATCTTCTCTGGAAACCAAATGAGCTTGGAAAAAAAAATGCTGGAAGAGCTGAGGGAAGGGAAAAGTTGGCTAAGAGTAGAGGAGGGGCTTACAATTCTGCATCTTTTTCAGTCATTAGTACTTTGACCCTTTCAGTTTTCTGCTCTTGGAAGATGCCCCTTCCTGGGCCCATGCCAACTCTGTTCAGCAGGTAATGTGGTTTGCCTATTGGTAGTCTCCTGAACACAACACCTTAACCCAAATAGGTCACTTTAACCAAGGAAATGTCAGGCCCTTGTTAGGCCTATGGAGGTGGTGCCTATTAGCATTTCTTAAGGCACAATGCTCAGGTGACCACCTATTCCATTTATGTACAGCCTTCCTCTCCCTTTATTTCCACTCAATCCATGCTAGTTAATTAAACTACCAACACTTATTAGGGACGTCGATGGGCTAGACTGTATTACATGCTGAGGACAGATCGATGAGCCAGACAGAGAAAGTTCCTGTCCAGGGGAACTTACATTCCAATGGACACACATGGGCCTGGCCTCCATAATGCTAGTGGGTTGCACTGATGTAAAACTGACCCAAAACAATTGGCCCCATGGAGGCCTCCGAGAGGGAGCCAAGGTGTGCAAGCAGACGGACCACCTCTGCAGCCCTAGGAATTCCAGAAACTGTGTGAACCATAGAAGGCTGCGTGTGGTGCTTCCAAGCTGTGAACTGGACCTCACAGTGTGTGTGAGCCACGTGGTGCTCTGTTCCCATGAGTCTTCCCAGCCTGTGTGTGTGCTGAGTGTCCTAAACAGGACACAGATACTGGGAATGAGTTTGCTCTGCTACCTTTCCCACAAACCTGGACCGTTCTCTTCTGTTCAGCTTTAAAAGGGAAAACATGGATATATATATATATATATATTCCACTTCTGTGGAGGGTGGCACATGCTGTTTTATTATCAACCACTTGAGTTTTTACGGCAACGAACGTTGGAGACCATTGCCTATCTAACATCTCAGTTCCTCTTTTGCTGTGTAACTGAATGGCTGACCCTTAATCCCTCACCCTGTATTGAGCTGATCACGTGAAATTAAGAATAGATTTTCTGCCGGGGTTGTGGTGGCTTTGGTGTTCATGGGATGAAGGGAATCAATTTGAAATCTCTCATTCTCATTTAAATGAAGACTACAAAACAACCAGACCTCACATAGCCTGTTGTGACACAATAGCAGGGTATTTTAAAGGCATTTATACACCTCCCTCTCCCACAAGTACAATAAAGGGTCATTCTCAGCGACAGCTTTTATCTCTCTGAACTTAGCTCTGACAACCACATTTTGGAGATCCAGGGACATGTGCCACTTATGTGACCCAGCAGTTGCTTGGAGAAATTTCTGGGTAAGACTTGTGACTCTAATATTATTGTGCCTCTCTACCCCCCCAAAAAAGGACAAATAAAGTCAAATAGATAGAACCACTCAAAACAGTGTTTTCTATTGCAAACATGACAAGAACAGAGCAGATGTCAGCTTGCTGCATCCTACATGGTCTGACCCCATTGGAGTTAATGTTAAAAAGGACGGTAATTTGATTCTTCTACACATTAACTCAGTGTATCCTTCTTAACCATGATCTGCACATATTTTGTGTCTTCTTGTGAAATTAACACGGGTGGAAAATAATTCTATAATTTGGGCATTTAGAAGTTTCATGATGTTAGAAAAGGAAACTATTCTCATTCTTTTTGCATCACTTATTGACACTTTAAAATAACAGATGGTAAAAGTGGTATCATTCTCTCTTTAATACTTGAGCAGCAACATAAACTTACCAGTGGCATTTTCAGTATTTTTTCATAAGGCATAAATGTCACAGAATCATTTAGATAGCTTGTAAAACTGGGTATGTTGCTTTTTGCTCTTGCATGATGAAAAGCAGCTAATTGTCTCTTGTTTTTGAGGATTCACATGGCAAGAGATTTCATATCCCAACTCTATTTTCTCCCCCGTCCCCCCCTTCTCCTCCCCCCTCCCTTCTACTTCCCCCCTCTACCCCAAAGCTGTTGTTTTTTAATCCAGATAAGTGTTGACAAGCACATGCACACACACACACACACACACACACACACACACCATGCACCAATTGCAGGCGGTTCAGGAACTTCAGAAACTATTAAAAAGAATGAATGGTAAACAATAACATTATAAAAATTGTGATAATTTGAAAATTCATGCATTGGAGGGGGGGTTCCCTTAGCCCGGCCTGCCCCGTCTCACAGTCCGGGAGTCCTCAGGGGTGGGAGGCGACCTGGCGATTGAGGGAAGGTGACGCCCCATCACACCTCTGCTGCTGCCACTGCCAGCAGCGCAAACCTCAGCCGGCCTTGGTTACCTGAGCTTCAGACAGCCCTGGGCAGCTAGGCAGCTACCATCCGAGGCTTGCCTGTGCTTCGGGCTGACCCTGGGTGGCTGGGCAGCCAACATCTGAGGCTTTCCTGCACCTCAGGTTGGCCCGGGGCAGCTTGGGGGCTGAGAGGACTGGGGGACTCCAGAAGCAGGCATGCAGAGCAGCTGGGCCACTTGGGGGCGGGCCCAGCCCTGCCACATGCCTGCTGCCCTGGTGGGACTGGGTGCTGCCATCTTGTGGCTGTGGGCACTGCCATCTTTGAGGCAGTGCCCACAGCCAAGTAGCATATTCCCTCCTTATTGGCTGTGGGCGCCACCATCTTTGCAACGGCATGAAGGTCAATTAGCACATTCCCTCTTTATTAAATAGGACTAGAGGCCCCTAAATATATACTAGAGGGACCCCTGAGGGGGGTCGCTCAGCCTGGCCTGCATCCTCTCATAGTCCGGGAGCCCTCAGGAGATGTCTGACTGCCGGCTTAAGTCATCAGTTGGACATCCTTAGTGCTGCCATGGAGGCAGGAGAGGCTTCTGCTACCATCACTGTGCTCACAGCCGTGAGCCCAGCTTCTGGCTGAGCAGTGCTCCTGCATTGAGTGTCTGCCCCCTGGTGGCCAGTGCGCATCATAGCAACCGGTCATTCTTCTGTTCAGTCAATGTGCATATTAGCTTTTTATAATTATTATATAGGATGTCCCTATTTCCCCCCTTTTGCCCCCTCTACCCAGCTCTTGCTCCCCACTTCTCTCTGGCCATCACCATACTGTTGTCTGTGTCCATGGGTTGTTCATATATTTTCTTTGGCTAATCCCTTCTTTAAATTTTTATTTTCAGATAAGTGCTTATAACTGCACTATTATATATTTTCTATTATATCATTTAGAATTAAGATATTTTTTAATTGAACCCTTGTAAATTTTAGCACAATTTAATAAATTATGCTAGAAGCAATTAGGAGATTTTTCATGTAATGCAGATACATTTCTTTTTTTTTTTTTTAAATATATTTTATTGATTTTTTACAGAGAGGAAGGGAGAGAGATAGAGAGTTAGAAACATCAATCAGCTGCCTCCTGCACATCTCCCACTGGGGATGTGCCCACAACCAAGATACATGCCCTTGACCGGAATCGAACCTGGGACCTTTCAGTCCGCAGGCCGACACTCTATCCACTGAGCCAAATCGGTTTCGGCACATTTCAATTAATATTTTATTAATTTTTAATTTTTTAATATTTTAATTTGAAATAATCTCATACATGTAAAAAACTATAAAATACTTCAGTATATTATATGTACCCTTCACCCAATTTCTTAGGTGTTAATAATTTAAACATAACCATTATACAACTAACAAAATTTGGAATATATTTTTCTTATAATCTCTTTAATGTTACTTAATCCATTTACTTTGTTTTTTGTTAATCTTCACTCAAGGATATTTTTCCATTGAATTTTAGAGAGAGTGAAGGGAAAGGGAGAGACACATTGATTGGTTGCCTCCTGCACATGCTCTGATAGGGACTGGGGATCAAGCCAGCAACTGAGGTACATGCCCTTGACTGGAATCAAACCTGGGACCCTTCAGTCCACGGGATAATGCTCTATCCACTGAGCAAAACAGGCTGCAGCTTAATTCATTTACTTTTAATCTATATGTGTCTTTATATTTAAAGTGGGTTTTGCTTTTGATCCACCCTCATAATCTGTCTTTTAATTGGTACATTTATGCCACTGACTTTCAGAGTGCTTACTGATAGAGTTACTACCATATAAGGCGGCTTCTGGGGCTTCTGGGGCAAGGCACGGCTGGCTGCTGGGGCTTCTGGGGTGGGCATGGTTTGCCACCCTGGGACCTGTCAATCGGGTCCCGGGTGGCTGGCCTGCCCTGGATGGTGGCGTGCTGGCAGTTCGTGCTGTCCCGCCCTGCCTGCAGTATGCAAATTAGCCGCCATCTTAGTTGGCGGTTAATTTGCATATCGTGCTGATTAGCCAATGGGAGGCATAGTGAAGGTATGGTCAATTACCATGTTTGTCTATTATTAGATAGGACTAGAGGCCCAGTGCATGAAAATTCATGACTTGGGGGGTCCCTCAGCCCAGCCTGTGCCCTCTCGCAGTCTGGGACCCCTCGGGGGGGGGGTGTCCACCTGCCATCTTAGGCCTACTCCCCAAGGAGCAGACATCCCTCTGGCAGCCCAGGAGTCCCCAGTCAGACATCCTTAGTGCTTCTGAGGAGGCAGGAGAGGCTCCTGCCACTGTAGCTACGCTTGCAGCTGTCAACCCAGCTTGTGGCTGAGCAGAGCTCCCCTGTGGGAGCACACTGACCACCAGGGGGCAGCTCTTGCATTGAGCGTCTGCCCCCTGATGGTCAGTGAGCATTATAGTGATCAATCATTCCCGGTCATTCCACAGTTAGGGTCAATTTGCATATTAGCCTTTTATTATATAGGATATTATGTTTTAAATGCTTAGAGTAGAAATTAGAATGCAATAGGACCATCTTACAGGATTTATAAAAGATTAATTCACTCCATCCAGTTGGTCGGATTCAGTAACAGCACACAGCTGTCTTCCTTCAAGAGAGTCACCCCTTTGGGTTGTGTGTATGTCAGCTGATTTTTTGGTAAATTTGAGGCCCTTGTTGGATGTGAAATGTGGATCAAAAGCCCTGTTAAAGGATCCCTCACCTTTACCTTACTTCCTTTACTCAGGCATCTTTTTTACATCCTTAATAAAAAAGGTTTATTATTCAGTTTGTTCAATTGTTTTGCCAATATTCATATCCTTTTTTCAAAGTGAAGGTCTCAGAAGAGCACAGCCCAAGGTTAAAGTCAACTCCTATTTTATGTAAGATTTGGAGGGGGGGGGGGGCGGGAAATCACTTCAATTGGGGGTGGGGGTTGGTGGCTTGCAAAGTTACTGAAACTGACAAAGTTAATTGAAATTGCTCTTTGGGAAATATCAAAATGTGGAGGACTTCTTTGAGAGCATACATTTTCCCACTCCATTGCCTTTTAATCTCATTTTGTCTAAGAATTGCATTTGGTGCCTTGGTTGACAAGTCTCTCTAATGTCATTCTCAGAAAAGAAAAATAATGTGGAGGGAAGCAGGAATACACAGTTATTAAAGTGACTGCGCCACCATGTGGACAAGGGTAAAGCTGCTGCCTGAGATAGAATTGAACCTTGCCTTACAAGGGAGAATTGGACAGTTGAAAATGCCCCTCTGCCTATAGATAGGCAGACACACACACACACACACACACACAGACATGCACGTACGCACATGCATGCACACACACACACACACACACACACACCTGATGCCCCGTAGCTCTATGTGTGCACTTCATAAAAGCTCCCATTGTTCCCTCAGCTCTAAGTAAATATTAATGCCTCCCATGGCCTGCACTGCAGTGGCTGCTATTAAAATCCTTTTCTCTCCTTCTAATAATACACATAGAGAAGATGGGTAATAAAAACTCTCTTCAAGGCTTCTGTCTCCCCCCACCCCTTCAAAACTGAGATCAAAGAATCGTGCTGAGAGGGTCAGTGGAGAAGAAAAGGCTTCCAGCAGCCGTGCATGTGGTTGTGACGGAAAATAACGATGTTCAAAGGGATTGCAGAGAAATCGCACAGTAAAACTTCTTTATTATGCTTTGCAGGGTCTGGATGTTTTTGCTTCATTAGGCGAGGGGGGTTGGAGGATTGGATTACAGACCGGTTAGCTATTTTTCAAAGCAACATGAAGGCGGAATTTCTCCTTCCACTATAGGAAGTAGGCTTCACTTAAGAACCATGGAGGTTCGATTTATTTTGGTTACCCCATTACTAAATCACACTTCACTTTATTGACTAAAAACCTTGATCTCCCTGGGAGCAGAGGTAGATCTAGGTAATGAAAGGTAAGCGCTGGTAGGTATGGATGCCTGTGCATTCACACTATTGTTTTCTTCCTTTGAAATCAGTTACTAATGAGAAATAAAATAATCTTGAACAAATGTGAGATATAAATTTTGTCAAGAGGAAAGACAAGTACCGCTCCTGTAAATTTCACTAGTGAAGTTTTGGTTCTTGGTTGTTGGTATTTTTATTGCAACACAAAACAATCACAGAAAAAGGCATTTAACATAATGTTCTGTAGTCAAAATTTCTTAAAGTCAAAAACTCCAGTCTCTGCCACATGACATTTTTGAAGAAAATACTCAATTTTAAACTGAAAAATTTTTTCCAATTTTCCCTCATCAGCATACTTCAGTGGATACAGAATTCAGCTTATAGATTTTGAAAAAAGCCTGGCTTGTGTGGCTCAGTGGCTGAGCCTCAACGTATGAACCAGGAGGTCTCGGTTCAATTCCTGGTCAGGGCATGTGCCTGGGTTGCCAGCTTGATCCCCAGTAGGGGGTATGCAGGAGGCAGCCAATCAATGATTCTCTGTCATCATTGATGTTTCTATCTGTCTCTCCCTCTCTCTAGCTCTCTCTGATATCAATAAACACATATGTTTAAAAAAAAAAGATTTTGGAAAAACCTCCACACATTGTGTATGACAGAGTAGCCACAGCACATCTTCTTAAGCTATAATCTGACTTCCATGCCTTCCTGTACCATCTTCAGATGACTTGGAGGAAGTGAAATGAAAGCTATGTTCACCCAAAAAATTTAAGTGAATGTTCATTGTGACTTTATTTATAATTGCACCAAATTTGAAACATCCTAAATGTCTTTTATCAAGAGAATGGATAAACAAACTGTGCAACCTTCTTACCACAGAATATTATTCACCAACCAAAAGGAACAATCTACTGATGCCTATAGCAACATGGCTGAATCTCAGATGCATTATGCTAAGTCACAAAAGCCAGGCTCACAGCCTACACGCTGTATGATTCTATTTATATACTACTAGAGGCCTGGTGCACAAAAATTTGTGCACTCGGGGTGGGGGGGCGTGTCCCTCAGCCCGGCCTGTGCCCTCTCCCAGTCTGGGACCCCTCGGGGGTGACCACCTGCTGGCTTAGGCCCGCTCCCTGGGGGATTGGGCATAAGCTGGCAGTCAGATATCCCTCTGGCAGCCCGGGAGCCCTCAGGGGATGTCCACTTGCCTGCGGGGAGCAGGCCTAAGCTGCAGTCGGACATCCTTAGTGCTGCTGAGGAGGCAGGAGAGGCTCCCACCACCACCGCTGTACTGGCAGCCATCAGCCTGGCTTGTGGCTGAGCAGAGCGCCCCCTGTGGGAGCGCACTGACACCCAGGGGGAAGCTCCTGCATTGAGCGTCTGCCTCCTGGCGGTCAGTGTGTGTCATAGTGACCAGTCATTCCCAGTCGTTCTGCTGTTAGGGTCAATTTGCATATTACCCTTTTATTATATAGGATAGACGCCTGGTGCATGGGTGGGTGCTGGCTGGTTTGCCCTGAAAGGTGTCCCGGATCAGGGTGGGGGTCCTGCTGGGGTGCCTGGCCAGCCTGGGTGAGGGGCTGAGGGCCATTTTCAGACTAGCCACACCCCCTTCAGGGTGGGGGTCCCCGGTGGAGTGCCTGGCCAGCCTGGGTGTGGGGCTGATGGCTGTTTGCAGGCTGGCCAAGCCCCCCAGTCGGGACCCTCACCCCATGAGAGTGTGGCCATCCTGGGTGAGGGGCTGATGGCTGTTTGCAGGCTGGCGACAGCCCCCAGCCACCCAAGCTCCTAGTGGAGGCTGGCTGGAAGCAGGTATCTGGGATTTATTTATCTTCTATAATTGAAACTTTGTTGCCTTGAGCGGAGGCCACAGCCAGCCAGGGCAGGAGGGAAGCTTGGCTTCCTCCATCGCTGGGGCAACCAAACCTCCTGCTTGCTCCAGCTCCGTGGCTGCTGGCCGCCATCTTGGTTTGGTTAATTTGCATATAATCGCTCTGATTGGCTTGTGGGCATGGCTTGGGGCATAGCAGAGGTGCAGTCAATTTGCATGTTTCTCTTTTATTAGATTAGACTAGAAGCCCATTGCACAAAGATTCGCAAAATAGGTCTTCCTTCCCCTGGCTGCTGGCACTGGTTTTCCTCCGGCACTTAGGACCCAGGTCTTTGGTCCAGCCACAGTGAGGCTTGGCTTCTCCACTGCGGCCACAGCAGAGAAGCCAAGCCTCTTCAGTCTTCAGTCTTCAGTCTTCAGTCTTCACTCTGGCCGGAGCCTTCAGTCTTCTCTCTGTGCCTGCATATGCAAATTAACTGCCATCTTTGTCGGGTTAATTTGCATAGTCACTCTGATTGTCTGGTAAGCGTAGCGAAGTGACACCAATTTGCATGTTTCTCTTTTATTAGTGTAGATTCTTGCAAAGTAAAACTATAGGGACAAAAAAAAGATTGGTCGTTGTTAAGGGATGGGTAAGGGGAGGATTTCACTACAAAAGGAAATGGGGAAATTTTTCAGAATGGTAGACTGTTGTAAATCTTAATTGCTTTTGCAGTTATATGACTATGCATTTGTCAAAGCTCACAAAACTTTACACTCAAATGGGCAAATTCTACCGTGTGTCAAATATACCTCACTGGGAACAATGGCTTGAGGAATTTGTTATTATTTTATTGCTAACTTTCCATCTTAACAGACATTTCAATTGTCCCTTTTCCTTTAGCTCTGTAATTTACTTCAATAGAAGAAAATGTTCTTTTTAAGTAACATGTAATGTCAAAGCTCTAGTTATGCTTTTGAAATTCTAAAACTTTTTCTCTCTTAATTCTAGATGGAAGCTGTATCCACGAATGCTCCGGAATGTTGCTGAAATAGACCTGTCAACTTCTGTTTTAGGACAACGGGTCAGCATGCCAATATGCGTGGGGGCTACGGCCATGCAGTGCATGGCTCACGTGGATGGGGAGCTTGCAACTGTGCGAGGTAGGAAGAAGGTCCTACTAAAGGGCCAGAAGAAGACTAACCTTTAGTGACTCTCGTCTCTGTATGCACCGAGCAAATACTTCTTGAATACTTTTACAGTCACAAACATTGAGCTCACCCACTCTGCCATCAAATGCCTGACCTTGCACATCGTGCTCCTCTACTTTCTAACTGTATGACTCTGGGCAACATGCTCTTTGTGCTTTGGTTTTATCAGGTGTAACATGGGGATGAAAATAGTACCTGCCTCCCTGGGTTACACATGTAAAGTGATTAAAATGCCTGGCATGGAGTAGTGGCTCAATTTCTCTTAGTTACTAGTATTATGAGGACTAATATCAACATACCAGAAAATGGAGGTCTGAGAAATTGACTCACCGTGGGTCATACAGTTAGGTAGTGGCAGAGATGAGATTCAACTTCCTGGCTACCTTTTTTTCAAAGCTCTTACTGCTTTTCCCAAACCCGTGAGATTCTCACAATGAAAGAGCAAATGCAGTGACCTGATTGGTTGTTTTCTGCTATGATTTTGGACCATGGTTGTTTTTTTGTCAATGGGTTATATTCCCAATAGAGTATTTCCAACTGCCTTAGGAGGAGGGAGTAATGAGAGATTCAAGTATGATGTAAAGACATTTCTTATTAGGGCTAATTTATTAACTTCCCAGTTTTACAACAACTATGAACATTTGAGAAGATATGCAAAACAATTAATCTCCCCACATTGTGCTTCAGAAACTCATATAAAGTTGGTAATGAATTCTATCTGACTTTTTTTTATGTTAAGCAGGGCAGGTAATTCAGGTCTGAAGAGTAGGAACAAAACGCTATTTTAAAGCATTTTAGTTCTAAGAATCAAAGATCTTGTGGATTCATTTCCCTCCTTGGAATGTCTTCCACAGGATTCTGCCAGGGATATCAGCATGACACAGTGAGGTTGTACTGGACACACTTAGGTCTGAGCCTGGAGCTAGGACCACACACAGATAAGTGGCTTTGGGGGCCCAGCCATTTGTCTATGGCAATTCTGAAATATGGGCAGGGAGAAGAAAAAAAGGGAGGTGGGGTGGGAATGGTAAATACTAAGTGGATATCTGTCTATTTAAAGTTGGGATAGCAGAGGCCTTCCCAAGCATGCCATAGACACCAATCATTAAAATCAAAGCAAACAAAGCCACATAAAAAACTGAAACTCCCATGCTCTAAAATTTCTATAAAAATGAAAACAAATGGCAAACTTAAAAAAAAAATATCTGACACTGCAAAGAGTTAATGTCCTTTCTGTGTAAAGGGCCCTTATATTTGAAAAAGCAAAATAATATCTAGCACAAAATAGGTGAAATGATATAAATAGAAAAAGATATAAATAGGAAATTCACAAACAGAGACATAAAAATGGCCAATAAACATATGAAAAATTTTTAATTTCACAAATAAATAAATGTAAATTATAACAACCTATCTTATTTTCTGAATATCAAATTGTTATTTTAAGAGTATAATTTTTGATGAGATTAGAAAGAAAATGTGCATTTTCAAATACTGTTGAAAAGAGGGTAAAGTGAAGTCATCATTCTAGAAAATAATTTGGCACAGTGTATCAGAATTTAAGAAATATAAATTATATGTGATGTTGTCAATTCTCTTCCTAGAAATCCAAGGAAATAGTAATGATTTTGAGGAAAGACATTTCTCCAAGGATGTTCATGCCCTATTATTTTTAACTAGAGGCCCGGTGCACAAAAATTTGTGCACTCGGGAATAGGGGGTCCCTCAGCCCGGCCTGTGCCCTTTCGCAGTCTGGGACCCCTCGGAGGTGACCACTTGCTGGCTTAGGCCTGCTCCCCGGGGGATTGGGCCTAAGATGGCAATCAGACATCCCTCTGGCAGCCCGGCAGCCCTCGGAGGATGTCCACTTGCCAGCGGGGAGCAGACCTAAGCTGCAGTCAGACATCCTTAGCGCTGCTGAGGAGGCAGGAGAGGCTCCCACCACCACTGCTGTACTGGCAGCCGTCAGCTTGGCTTGTGGCTGAGCAGAGCTCCTCCATGTGGGAGCTCACTGACCACCAGAGGGAAGCTCCTGCATTGAGCATCTGCCCCCTGGTGGTCAGTGTGTGTCATAGTGACCAGTCATTCCCAGTCTTTCTGCTGTTAGGGTCAGTTTGCATATTATCCTTTGACTATATAGGATTGAGGCCTGGTGCACGGGAGGGGGCCAGCTGATTTGCTCTGAAGGGTGTCCAGGATCAGGGTGGGGGTCCTGCTGGGGTGCCTGGCCGGCCTGGGTGAGGGCTGATGGCTGTTTGCAGCTGGTCACACCCCCTTCAGGGTTGGGGTCCCCACTGGGGTGCCTGGCCAGCCTGGATGATGGGCTGATGGCTGTTTGCAGCTGGCCACACCCCTTTCAGGTTGGGGGTCCCCACTGGGGTGCCTGGCCAGTCTGGGTGAGGGGCTGAGGGCCATTTTCAGGCTGGCAGGTGATTGAAGCTCCCAGCCTCTTTTTTTTTTTTTTTTTTTCTGGGATTTATTTACCTTCTATAGCTGTCACTGGAGCTGAGAGCCGGCTCCAGCTCTGAGACCACGGCTGGTTGAAAGCAGGCATCTGAGTTTGTTTAGCTTCTATAATTGCAACATTGTTGCATCCAGAGCTCAGAGCTGGGTTGAGGCAGGCGGGGAACCTTGGCTTCCTCCATCCCTGGAGCAAGCAAACCTCCTGCTCGCTTCAGCTGTGTGGCTGCCGGCCGCCATCTTTGTTGGCAGTTAATTTGCATACCCTGCTGATTAGCCAATGGGAAGGGTAGCAAAGTTACGGTTAATTACCATGTTTCTCTATTATTAGATAGGATAGGAGAAAATTTGGAGAAAAACACCCAAATGTCCCATAATTGGAAATAGGTTGCAAAAAAGAGGGTGCATTAAAAATAGGATAATTTTTTTTAAGTCATATCATAGAGTGTAGTGGAATAAAAAATGTGACACTATAAGAAATTTTAAAATGCAGCTACAAACAATAGTAAGGGCCTAAAATACATTCATATTTAAAGACTAAGAAGGCTGACTACTCTTTACAAGAGTTTACCTATGGCTGATAAGATTATTACTGACTTTATAGTCCTCTTAGTTTTGGTCTAAAACATTTCCTTTGGATTATTTTGTAAGAGGGGAATGATAAAAATGAAAGAAAAATGGATTAGGAATCATGAAGAAAATAGAAAAGAAGCAAGAGAAGTAAAAGAAAGCAGTAAGCAGAGCTCACTTCGTAAAACACCTAAGGGCCTGCAAGTTATTTATCTACTAGGTTCCCAGTGCATGAATATGTGCACCTTGAAAGGAACTGTGGGCTGTGAGGCTGAGGTGGGCACAGGGGGAGGTCTCAGCCCATCCTCTGTGCCCCCTCCTGGCCTCTCCCGCTGCGGCCCCTGGTCCCCTGTCTGCTGGCAGCCCCACTCTCACCGCCACTCCCGTGAGTTGATAGAGCCAGCCCTGCTCACACACCCTGATGGCACAGAGCAATTGGGGCCAGCATCGGCAGCGGTGTGAGCAATGGCTGCCAGCCCCGATCACCCCTCAGGAGCAGGTGGAGGTGGAGAAGCCTAAGGAGTGATAGGGTCTGGCAGCTGCTGCTCTCACCCGCTGATGGTGCTGAGCGATCAAGGCCAGCGCCAGTCGCCAGCAGCGGGTGTGAGTAGTGGCTCTGGTACTGGTAGTGGGTGTGAGTGGGCCTGGCACTGGCAGTAGGTATGAGAGCTGGGCAGGACTACAGTGCGTGGGAACAAGAATTTTTAGTAACCACCAGAGGCTCGCCCCGAGGACAGCGACCAGTGCCCTGCCTTGGTCTGGAGCCCCTGCTCACCTGCTCCACCATCCCCCCATGGCCGACACCCACCATGTTTTACACTCTGCTGCCTGCTGCTAACGCCTGCCATGTTCTGCATGCGCCCCTTGGTGGTCAGTGCACGCCATAGCGACCAGTTGTTCGGTTGTTCCGCCGTTTGGTCTATTTGCATATTAGAGTTTTATAGATGAGTTACTTTATTTGATACTTGACAGGGTCACTGTCCCCAAGGTGTGAGCGAACAGCTAGAGTCCCAGAGAAAGCAGGTTTTCATAGCTAGTCCGTGACAAGACTTATCCTCCACCTCATTTCTAATGGGTTCAAGATTCGTGCTTCTTATTTTTGGTGGTGTGGAAAGAAAAATGAGAAAAAAGCTTACTTTGGAACTATAATTTGATAATGTAGGTAGGACTATTTTATCCAACACTATTTCCTCCTGGCACTAATCATGAGGCATTATTAAATATCTATTGTAGGATTCCTTTATATTTCTTTATCAGACACCTATCAAGCAATGAGCACATTCCAGGCACTATTCTAAGTACAAGTATTAAAGCATTGAATCCTTGGAGCAGCCCAAAGTGGTAGTTCTATTATTAAGCCCATTTTACACAGCAGATGAATAACTTGCCCAGGATCACACACAACTAATAAATGATAAAGATGGACTCAGACCCCGGCAATTTGGTTTGAATCTGGGCTCCTGATTACATGTGCTACCTTTAATTTCCAGAAAAAAAACCATAAAATGTCATGAGGGGAAGCCCACTTATTTGTCAATTATAGTCTCCTAAACTTTAAGTACATGCTAAGCGTGCCCCCCCGCCCCCAAACCCAGCCTAGAGAGTGAGGTACTTGATAGACATCAGGATAAGGTGGAGCAGGCAGAACAAAGGTGTGCTGACATGAGAACTCAGAAGAATTGGCAATGAAGGTTACACACGGTGCCCTGGAGAATCTAAGACCCTGGATCAGTGATATCTGCGCAGTGATATCACGGTTTATCTTCCAGATTTATAATAGAACCCTCCCTTGAGTATTTAAACATTCACACAGTTTTCTTCTATATTCCACTTACCACCTATGGGTTGATGGTCTCTTTAATGTTTAGTTTAAACGTTAAAGGGTCTTAGATTCTCCAGGGCACCGTGTGTAACCTTCATTGCCAGTTCTTCTGAGTTCTCATGTCAGCACACCTTTGTTCTGCCTGCTCCACCTTATCCTGATGTCTATCAAGTACCTCACTCTCTAGGCTGGGTTTGGGGGCGGGGGGGCACGCTTAGCCAATAGAGATCAGCTCATAACAAAGAGTGTTCCTTGGTTGGTATGTTTGGGTTGTGAGATGGATAGGTGCCTTGGGAGGAAGGGATGTGCACCTGGAGCAGATGCCCTTGGTGCCTGGGATCTATTTCCTTGTTAGTTACTGTTTGTGTCAGAACCTGCAACTTTTCGCCTGCCATTTTCTCTGGCAGCAAAATGAGAAATGTCAGCATGGGTGGGCGAGTGGGAGGGACCCCTCAGCCAATGATGCAGAGGAGTTACAGAAATACCCCATCTTTGCTTGATTAGAGTACCTGACACATTTTCTAATATTGTTGCCCAGGGCTCCCCTATGGTATTGAGCCCCAGTTGCTCTCAGAAGTTACCTGCTCACTAATATCCCATTCATTTACTATCTTCCGGTCCCTCTCTGTTTTCCTACTCCATCAACTCACTTGGGATTATTCCCAGAAAAAAGACTCTGTACTCACATATTTGTCTCATTGTTGGCTTCTGGAAGGATGCAAACCAAGACAGAGGCTAACTGGAGATTATATATAGCCTCAAGCAAAGTTAAGTAAGAGTGTAAGAACATGCATATTTGGTAGAAATTACTTTCTTTTCTCAAAACTCTGAAAATTGATTCAGCTGATATTTGATTTACTCAATTGTTTCAAAATATAGAAATCTTCTCGAGCAAGCCTGATCCTTGGGGAGAGTGTGGAACCTGTGCAAGTTATTTAGAGGACTTCTTTTTTCCCCGCCCTCTTAATGATCTGACTCCAAATCAAGTTTTCCTGTTTCCAAGGCCTTGGCCCCTCTCGCTAGAAGAAGTTGGGGCCAAGTTCAAGGGACATGGGTTAGTAAGCAACTCTCTCTGGAGAAAGGATCCCCTACAGCCTGGTCAGTAAGTGTAGGCGAGGTTCATTCAAATCCCCAGAAAATGGCCCGGCCTGAATAATTAAAATGGGCTTCCAGAAAGTTCTGGAAGTAGCCATGGTACCACAGTCTCATCTCCCCAGTTGGCTCTTCAGACTTCTTCACAGAGCCCTGCTTAAGGGCTTTTGGCCTTTCTTCTCACCACTGTAGGGCACTTGCCCAGTATAAGCTGGGCCTAAGAATAGGGCTCTACTTTCTTACCTGGCTGTGTGGGTATAGAGTGACCAATGAAGAAGCTACTCTTTTTGTCATTTTCAAAATGGCAATGACTATGTAAATTTCAGATAAACAACAAATCATTTATGATCGGGTGTCCTGTATGTTTATTTGCTGTATCTGGCAGCCCTAGTTGAGTAACAGTTCTTATCTTTTGCAGTGGTTCTCAACCTGTGGGTCATGACCCCTTTGACGGTCAAACGACCCTTTCACAGGGGTCGCCTAAGACCATCCTGCATATCAGATATTTACATTACGATTCATAACAGTAGCAACATTACAGTTATGAAGTAGCAACGAAAATAATTTTATGGTTGGGTCACAACATGAGGAACTGTATTTAAAGGGCCAGAAGGTTGAGAACCACTGCTTTAGGGGTTCTTGTGAGGATTACATAAGATCAATGCCAGGGAAAGCTTCCCAAAAAGTGGTGCACTTTTTATTTGCCCCTCAGAGTCCAGAGTCTCTCAAATCTTTCTCTTCTGCACATGAAAAACACTTTCAGAAAAGTACACTCCGTTGACACCTTAGTGGGAATGAAAGTAGCTCTTTTTACTTAGCTAAAGATATTTTTGTTTGTTAAGCTTTATGCAGGAACCTCAAAAAATGGCTTTAAGGGCCCACCTGATCATGTAAATATCCCAAGAGGGGCGAGGGTAAGAAAACAACAATGTAAGCTCCGGGGTGGAGACCAGCAAACCTGAGATTGCAGGTTCTATCAGAAGGGGGCAGCCCTAGCCTGGTGCTAGCCAACTGTTGCCCCGAGGGAGTGAGGATGTGGAGTTACCAATCTTCAGAAATTTTAAGAGAAGCCTTGATTTTTATGTGCAATCTCCTGGTTTTTTTTTATGTTGGCAGATAAATCAAAACTCTCTAAAACACTGTTTGGGGCAACAATGTGTGGGCCAAAGCAAATACTTTTGTGGGCTACAACTGTCCCATGGGCTGCCCGGCTGGGACATCTGATTTATGTGGAAATTCACCGCTAACTAGTTTCACTTCTTGTGGCAGGTCCTTTTCACTCTCTAGGATTATGTTACCTCAGTGATAGAGTGAGCTGCTTAAGCAAGATCAGGGGTTTGCACATGGCGTCTGAAGGAGGCTGGGCTTGTCCCCAAGGATCTCAGGGAAGCTAGGCCACTTACGTTGCACGTTGCAGTTCAAAAGAACAGTGCTTTAAAGAAGTTCTGCTGCTAAGACAAACGCAAAGGAAAAAAAACCTCCACAAAGAGAAAACTCAAAAACAAAATCAGAAAATTCCCAACAGTGGGTGATCTTTCTAATTTTTTTCAGTATGTAATAGTTTTGTGCTCATTTAAAATTTTATCACATGCAAAAAGAGAGGCCATTCAAATTAGAGAACCGGCCTTCCTTATATTTCTGATGTCCCACCACTATCCTCTGCCTTCTATCTCCCATGCCAGCCCAGAGAACACAGATGGTGGAGAGGGCACTGTGTGCCTCTGGTTTTCAGTTCTCACAGCTGTATTCTTGGACTAGAGGAGAGCAAGCCGATAGGCATTTATCTCTGGATCTTCCTGAAAACTCATAGGTGTTTAATAAATGCTACGCACATTTTAAAAGCTGTACTTCAAAGGCTGTGGCCAAAGATGATAGCAATGAATATGTGTCAGGCAAGGTGAATTTATTAACTCGTCTCTCCCTGACCACCATCTGAAAATGTGTGAGCCCCAAACTGCCAGGATGTTTCTCCAACAGTCTGTGGATGTGGACACTGAGGCTTGCAAAGGTTCAATACTTTGCTCAAGCTTATTGATCACATAGGCAATGCTGTCGATAATATCCTGGTCAGTTACTGATATTTCCAAATGTCGTTAACTGCAGCAAGAAGCCGAAGGCAAGCTCTCTGCCATAGTCTTGAAATATGAACTGCAAACATCCTGTTTTCATAGATTTATCCCTTTAGTTTTGAAAGCATGGAACAAGCCAAAGACTATGAAACTCGTTAGAAAGTATGAGCTTGTACAAAATTCAGAAACATAAAATAAAGGGCCTTGAATCTTAAACAAAGAAAAATTTAAACTCTTAAGATAGAAGGAAAACAGCTGGGAAACCCTGAGTGGAGAGCAGTTGCCATGCATTGTGCGATGATGCAGAGATTTGCTGCAGTAGATGACTTAGTCAGCATTTTGATAACTGACAATTGTTACATTTAGGCAGTCATAGAAAGGCTTCTACTCATCAAGGCACATTCATCTGAAACTTATAAGACTGGATTTTGATGTTTAAAGTTTTATCATTCATATAAACTTCAGGGATGATTATCAAATCATTTCTACAAATAATTAACATATTGAAGGAAATAGCAATAATAAACATAAATGCTAGTAGCCTATAAAAGGGGTGGTCTCATTAGGTTACCTTTCCATCTTGCAAGATAAGCAGAGCATCTCTGATTTTCAAAGAGCCCATTAATAAAATGCTTACTAATCACTGCAGCTTTTGGGACATTATCATGGAAATCTCTCTGCTTTTATGCGCAGTGGCTGCAATAAATTTTAGATCACCCTTTACATTAGCTCTTTTTGCTCCGTTTAAACATGGAAGTCACAAAGAAAGAGAAAAAAGGGGATTCAGCAGCCATGTATCCCTTTGCTTCTGACTTGTCATATGGACAGGTGCCACATGAGGGAGTGCTGGCACCTCAAATGGAGAACCATGCAGACCCATCTAATGTGTTCCAGGAATGCTCAGCATATTAGCAAATTCTTATTAAACTGTCAAAAGAAGAAGAAAAAAAAAAGATTTTAAAAGAAATGTCTGCCCCTGGATGCAATTAGAGGCTACCACACAGGATTTGATGGGCCATAAAACCATTAAATCTAAACACTTTCTTTTTGAGCCTAAAAGGCCAGAACATTCCAGAGTGAAGTTTTGGGACCAGCTATGACTTGACCACCTATTAAGGTGCAGGTGGAACAGATTGCAGAGGGACACAAAGAGCCATACAGATCCCAGCGAACTGAATTAGGGTGTAGGTGAGAGCTTTAGCTGTTGAATTTTCTGGATTTTTCCGAGATTAAGTGATCAACCCTAACAGTGAGTGAAAGACCATTCAGCAAGAAAAATTGTCATTTCCTTTGCTCCAGACCCAAACGATGTATTTTTGAAAGCTTTATTGATTTATATATTTATGTGTTGTACTAGGTGACCGAGTAGATATACATTTCAGCATAGCTACGAGGAAAATGTCCCCGTTATTCTCAATTTACCCAAATCCAGGAAAAGCACCAGATTGGCTTTAAAGGAAACTTTGACTCTTTCTGAAGCGAGTGTCATTTATGCACCAGAAGTTTGGACCTTACATTCCTATCATTAATCCTCAAAGTAGACCTGTGAGGTGATTATCATTTATCATTCTCCTCACCGACGTGGAAGAAAATCATGCCCTTGACCAAGGTCTAGAGCTGGTCAGTGGTTAGGATGGGGTTTGATCTGTTCCACTCCAGTCTGACCCAGTTATTTGTCATTGTTCATGATTTTTATCCGTTTTTACTAGGAAGAAACAAAAGTAGGAAAGACTAATGGAGAGAGGAGAGTTCACTTTAACTTTGTCCAAAGTACATCAGTTAAACATTTGGAAAGGAATACTTTCTTTGCATCATTGTAGTAAAAAAAAATCAAATTATATTTTACCATCTTTATTTTTAATCTTCTTCAACTGATTTATGTTTTGAACCTTTGTTGCCAACAATCAAAAGTCAGTGGGACATGGTCTTTCTTCATAAACACATTACATATACATAAACACATATATGTACTGTACATGTCCATATACATGCATATAGATGAAAAGATTATGGACCTCTTTTATATATATAGGCATAAATATATATTATATATGTAAAGTGTATAATTCACATCTAAAATTTTTCAAAACTGATATTCCATGTTTAAATAGCTATTAAAAATTAAACTTTAGCTATGTTCAAGACCAATGTCAAATGGTATAATTTCTAGGACTTTTGCACCATAAATTAAGCTATTGGGTAGCTTTCTTGAGAGGATAAAATTTCTTCTTCTCGAGTTATTAGTGTGTCTGATGGTGAAGTGTAACAGTGCAAAGTCAGAGGCCCACACGTATATAACCAACCCTGAGGTTGTTAAACTGAGGCTGATAGAAGTCGTCGTGTCCAAACTTGATATTCTTTGAAACTGTTTTAAAAGGCATCTTACTGTGGTATGGACCACATACAATCTGCCAGTTATGCCCAGACCTCACAACTCAGTAAAATGACAGAATAAGAACCTGGGAATCATTACAGTACAGCTAATGTTTTAGTCTGTTGCAGAGTTCTGCCCCAGAGATAAAGTGGAAGCAAGGAAGGGAGGGCTAAGATGTCATTGGGACTAACTGTTCCTCAATAATATTTCCATACCGTGAACAAGACTTCTCAGGGTGTAGTGGCAGGGCGATCACTCATTCTTTTACTGCACAAATTCAGACAATGGACCATCATGAAATCACAGGAAAGATGAAGTCTGGTTTCCTGGCCTTTCTTGGCAGAGTTTAAATTGATTATGTTCCCTAAATAGTAAATTAAGATTTGTTTGACCACTTCTAAGTATTTCCAGTATAATTGTAGTGGAAGTTTTGTTCTTCTCTTGGATTACTGACTTTAGAACATTCCTTTTCTGAGTAATCGCAATGGTAATTTTAGGCAGTCATAGAACATTGTCAATTGTGTCTCTAACAAACCCGTGTACTGGTAGTTCCTGTGCAAAGAAAGGCTGACACACTCACTGGATGTGAGGGTGCACATTTATGCAAACATTTCTGTGTGTTAGAACCGCACAACTGCTTGGTACTTTGTCATTGCATATTTTCCCCATTCGGTAATGACTTCCGGTGCAGATGACAAAACACGTTTTCTTAAGAAAATTTCAGCACAGCTGTTTTGATGACTAAGTTTTGCAGGAGGGTTTTAATCAAAGGTACCTAAAAAAAGCACGTTAGGCTCTTTGAACATATTACCCCTTTTCCTTCAAACACATAATTTTGGAAACCAACTCATCTTTCCCATAAAGCAGAGCTATTTTCAAAGGAATCATTTGGACCCAAAGTAGCACATTGCTTCATTGTTCTGCTCTAACCTGGGCATGTGATTGTCCCACATGAGTCTATGTTCCACATTACAGACATTTTCTTTCATATCTTATATTTTCCTCTGTTTATTGTGATAGTGGTTGTGGATGAACATCATCCTCAAATGTATTATAACCCCCTTCCTTGTCAATCCTAGCATAATGAACTTTAGTTTTACCTGATGATTCAGCATCTTACTTACACTGAGTGGCCAGACCACCTGACATTTGTAGGCAAATTAGCCGTACACTGCATTGTATGGGATATGGAAGCCAAAGGCCTGTTCGAACACCTTTGCTGTCTGCAGTTACCAATAGAAAACGTCTCCAATTCGCACAGGAACACAAGGATTGGACAGTCGAGCATTGGAAAAAAGTCATGTGGTCCGATGAATCATGTTTCCAGTTATATCATGCAGGTGGCAGAGTGAGAATTTGGTGGAAACAGCATGAAAGCATGCACCCCACATGCATGAGTACAACTTTTCAAGCTGGTGGGAGCAGTGTTATGGTTTGGGGCATGTTTTCCTGGCATGATTTGGGCCCTTTAATTCGTGTGTAACAATGTCTGAATAGCACAACATACCTAAATATCGTTGCTGATCAGGTTCATCCTATCATGTTGATGGCGTATCCCAATGGAGATGGCTTCTTCCAACAAGACAATGCTTCATGCCACGGTGCTCGTATTATGTGTGCAGGAGTGGTTTCAAGAACATGAGGGAGACTTTACCTTGCTTAGGTGGCCCCCACAATCACCAGATCTCAATCCAATTGAGCATTTGTGGGATGAAGTTAAAAGAGCCATCAGGCAGCTGGTTCCACAACCATCAAATCTCACAGAACTGGACAGTGCTATTCATCAGGCATGGTGTCAGATTCCTTGCATCACCTTTCAACATCTGGTGGAGTCAATGCCAAGAAGAATTGCTGCAGTACTGAAGGCAAAAGGTGGCACAACAAAGTACTGATGGGGTGGTCATAATAAATAATCTGGCCTCTCTCTCTCTCTCTCTCTCTCTCTCTCTCTCTCTCTCTCTCTATATATATATATATATATATATCTCCCATATTCAAAGGCTGTTAAATCGAGTTGTTTACCCATATCCTCAGAAAAAAAGTACTTCTACTGTCATGGTAAACAACCTGCTTCCCTATTTATAATGGTCTGGCCCTTTAGCAACTTCAGTGCAAAATTATAGCTAATTTGCCTACAAACGTCAGGTGGTCATAGTAATCTGGCCACTCAGTGTATATGTGTAAGACTGTTGGACCTGACATTAAACATTTGGAAGCAATTCTACAATTGGTAAATTGTGCCTTCTCAGCTTTGAGTAACCTCTCCCTCTTCTTCCTCATCTTCTGTCATTTTACTTTTAGTTTGGCATTTGTTTTTGCTTCTAATCTAAAATCTAGGAAACTGGGCAAATCCTAGATCAGCAAGCTTATAAAATACATCAGATGAGGGTGAAGTGTGCTGAAGGGTGTTACTAAAATGCAATTTAATACCTTGACTTTAAAACTAGTAAGAGATGAATGCATGAGAAAATGTGGCAGATATACCTGTGCTTCTTTCCAGAGGGACACCTGTGGAGAGGAAAGACAGATCCATCAGCAGAATGTGACTGGCAATTGGAAACCATGCACTACAATTTTCTATAAGGTCTATCTTCACTCGAGCCATCGGATATCTCCTATTAACTTGGATGAGTCCTTGTGAATGAAAATGTCTACCTTGTTTTTAAAGTATCCTTCATGAACAAAAGCATTAGTATCATTGGTGAGCTTGTTAGAAATGCAGAATCTCAAGTTCCATCCAAGACCTACTGGGTCAGAATCTGAATTTTATCAACATTCCCACATGATTCCTATGCACATCAAAGCTTGAGAAGCACTGGAAAGTCTAGAATGGTAGTTCCTGTTGCATCCCAACCAAAGGCATAGTTCAGATCCTCAAGATGAAACAGTGTTAGATGTGGCATGAATAGCATTCTCATTAAAGACCTTCTAAGATCTTCTTCTGAGAGGCAGCTGATTTCAGGAGAACTGCCCAAAATGCAGCAGGAAGTCAGAAGCAGACTCTAGAGAAATGAGGGAGATGTGTACAAAGTGGTTTTTAATCAAAGAACCAGGGCAGTAGACTTAGTGTCCAGCCCCCAAAACTTAAGTTCTTATCTTCTCACCTCCACATCCAGATGACTGGGATCAGAAATAAACATTTTCATTAAGGCCTGAGGTAAAGCAAAACCCTGCCAAAATCTAGAAGCACATTGCATTTCATAGCCATAGGGAGGATTCTGCCAGTTCATGATGTTTTGCAAAGCTCGAGCCCATTAAAATCACTGTACATTGGAGTTTAGGATTTGTACCAACCCAGAGGTGACTGCATTTATATCTAATATGAGTTGATATAAACCTCTGTAGTGAATTACAGGTTCCATAACATAGGAAATTGCGTTAACTCTATTTACCCGTGGTTTGGGGAGGCTGAGCTGCACTCAGTCTTATGCCAACTCATTGTAGACCCTTACAGCATTTCCCCACCCTAGGGCATGTAACGTAACTCTAACAAGAAACTTGATTGTGAGCAGGTCTGAGGGTAACTTTTATTCTGTTAAACAGAATGCACCAATATTTTCCAATGACATTATATATAATAATGACATTAACCACATTTATTTCCATATAATTATACTTACAATTGCATTGCAAATGAAAGAGTGTGTGTTATGTGCTATTGAGTGGACTCTGACTCCTGGCAACCCTATGAATGAGTGATGTCCATAATCTCCTGTCCTCAGCAGCCCACCCAGCCCTGTAGACTCGTGCCTATGGCTAACTTATTCTCTGCTCTTCCCCAGTAACCATTTGAGTGCTTTCTGACCTGGGGTTCTCATTTTTATTCTCTCTTTCTCTCTCGCTTAATTTTGGGCTCTCCTCATAGGGTTTAGTTTTCAAAGTAAAATGAAAGGAAAAAGAACAAATAAGAAAACAGAGTACAGCCCTAGCTGGGTTTTCTCAGTGGTTAGAGCATCGGTCTGCAGACTGAAGGGTCATGGGTTCGATTCTGGTCAAGGGCACGTACTTTGGTTGCAGGCTCCCCAGTGTCACCATCACCAAACACCTGGGAAATGAAAGCAGAGAAACAGAAGAATGTAGTGAAAATTTAAAAAAAAAAATCCTTCCAGGTATTATTGTTTGATGGCTGGACTATGCAAACACTACAGCCCTTTAGCTCTACTCTGCAGTTCCCGCCATGGAAGTCCATAGACAGATAAGAAGTAGGGGTGGGGTGGGGGGAAGCCTGATTCTGCTGCCCCTCAGTATTACTTGCAGTTGTTTTGTCCCTGGCTTTTCAAAGTGATGCGCACCCTGGGAATGCAGGAATTATCTCCTTTGACATTCTCTCCCTACATAGGACCTAGGAGGTAGCCCCTTGGCCTGGAGAAGACTCCTGTCTTTTAAGAGTGTTCTTCCTTAGGTTGGTGAGCCTTTGATACCATATGTGCAAGAGACAAGAGGATTGGGTGTCTTGAGCATGGAAATCATCACAGAGGAAAGCTGAGTGTGGAGAAGTTGAATAATGATGTTGAGAAATCCAGGTCCTTGGCAAAATGAGGAAAATTTTAAAAGCTATGTAGGACTTCTTTTCCCAAACAGTGTTAGGCATTTTCTCGGTAACCCTTAACAATGCATGGCTTTAGAGTTTACACAGAAAATGTCCATAGACATTGTCTCAGTGGACTCTCCAGCAATCCTATGAGAGGACAGGGCAGCAGCTACGGTCATAGCTATTTTGCAGATGACATGTGTCTTGTGGATGGCAAGGCTGGGACTGTAGCCCAGGCCTCTGACTCTCAATCCATTATGTCCTGTTGTCTCTCTATAGATGTTAAAATATAGATGTTATTTCCTAGGTTTTATATATAAAAAATCTTCGATGTTCTTGTTCTTGTCTTTGATGCTTCAATGCCTTACTAGTGTCTCTTTTAGTGAGTGTGTTGAAGCATTTTCCTATAGCAATGGCATAATGTATTACTGTTAACTCTAAAAAAAGAAGAGAAAGAAATGTCAAATATGAACCATTTGAATATATCATCAAAAGCAGCGATTTTCAACCGGTGTGCCACAAAAATGTTTAAATGTGTAATACCTGACTATTTAGTCAGGGGCACTGACCTCTTTTCCCTTAGATTGTCAAATAAAAAATGACAACAGCCAGCAGCACAATAGCTTCCCTGTACAAACGAATCAAAATTATACCTTTTTTTTGGTCAGATCGGCAAAAAATATAACATGTTTTTTGGTGTGCCACAGAATTTTAGCAATTAGTGTACGCATGCCATGAGATGAAAAAGTTTGAAAGTTGCTGACCTAAAGCATTAAAAATGTAGGTGTCTACCCTTAAAGATATATGTTAGGGATGATAAAAGAAGGGTGAGTGGAAGTAAGGAAAATAAGGAAATGGAGTCGTGACATATGGGATCAATGTTTACTTAATGGTGTAGCCTCCGGGATGTGTTAGCCAAGATTTTTAGACTTGGGTCAACATTAGAGACCTCATCATGCCCAAGAGCCAGGCCTTGCCTTTCTAGTAACGTCACCTCAGACATGGTCTCTGTTTTGCCAGGAGTTGCCAAAGTGCCACTTGCAGCAGAGTGCCCCTCACATTGGGAACAGGACTCAATGCAAGCTGACCCCTGTCCTTTGTCAAATAAAATCTGACAGTGGCTGCTTTTCAGAACAGCAGGTCAGAGTTTCATTGTGGAAATGAATAGGGAGAGAAACAGACTTCAAAAACATGTGTGTTTTCAAGCACTAAGCTATCATAGCTCTAATTAGAATTTCTTAACAAAGTCTGACTATGCTAAGTCATTCATAAAATTGAAAAGCTTGTAATTTTTGGCCCCTAAAGAGTAATGTCAACTAGAAGGGTATATCCGTATATCTTAGGCAAAGGTGATCATTTGAAATATTTAGCAACTAGTACAGCAAAGAGCTCTGACCAATAAGAAGAGAACCTCAGGCTCAGCCAGTGTCGCTCAGTGGTTGAGCATTGACTTATGAACCAGTAGGACATGGTTCGATTCCAGGTCAGGGCACATGCCTGGGTTGTGGGCTCAATCCCAGTGTGGAGTATGCAGGAGGCAGCCGATCAATGATTCTCTCTCATCATTGTTATTTCTATCTTTCTCCCTCTCCCTTCCTCTCTGAAATCAATAAACATATATTTAAAAAAAAAAAAAGAAAAAGAAAAAGAAAGAAGAGAACTTCAGATGCTTCTCTAGTGTTCTCACAGGGCTCTGGATGCCCCCAGCTCTGCTAGGTTTTAACCTTTAAATTGCTGGGTTGGGGATAGGATGCCAGGGATTCCTTGGGAAGAGACTGGAGTGCAGGCACATTGAAGAGACGCTGGAGGCAGGATTATTTACTTTAAAGCCGCGGTTATTTACCAATTTGAATGGAAGTATTTCAGTATTTTAATAAGCAGAATGGCTATTCTGGTACATACCAACTTAATCTGAGATCTGTCCTTAGTGGAACCAGGCAAATTTATGATAGTTTCTCGAATGGTTCCTGCCAAATTTCAGGATCCCTGATCTCATTCTAACATAAAGCTGCGTTGAAAACAATAGATGTAATTCATCAGTAATTTTACTTTATCACAGCAAATAATCACAAGTGAATGGGATCATAGTGCTCAGTAATACATGCTCCAGGGAGCATGGATCCTTCTAAGTTTTGCTGCTATTCTCCCCTGGGAGTAATATCTTAACCTCAGCTTCTAAATTGTCAGCATAGACTCTGATGTTCCCCCGGCATCTAGGAAGACGTCTCACTAAATTCATCAAGTCACGAAATATTTACTGACTGCCTACAACTGGAAACAAGGTAACTTAGAATTTTAGGGGACCCTGACTCAAAGTTTCAGCTCCTATGATTTAAGTAATTGGAAAATAAATACTTAGCACCAGTAACATCAGGAGCCATTAGTATTGGAGCCGAGAGACTCGGTAAATAGATGGCATGGACTGGCCTTGCTTTTCTCTGGACATATATGCCAAAGGATGTTGGGCAAAATGTTTGTGAGCGCTGACATGCAAGTGTGATGGTTTAGGGGATGTAAATATTTTTGATGCATTGGTTTGTAGGATTTTAATGGTCTGTATAGAATATATATATATTATCCTTTTGAGTTAAAAAAAATTTTTTTTATTGATTTCAGAGAAGAAGGGAGAGGGAGAGAGAGATAGAAACAACAATGATGAGCGAGAATCATCAATCAGCTGCCTCCTGCATGCCCCACACTGGGGGTCGAGTCCACAACCCAGGCATGTGCCTGACCGGGAATCAAACCAGGACCTCCTGGTTCATAGGTCAATGTGCAAACACTGAGCCACGCTGGTCAGGCTCCTTTTGAGTGTTTTTGATCTTTATTGGCTGAGCTGCTGATGCCTTTGTGTAAACTACAAAGCGGTGCCCTAACATTTGATGGTCCATTAGCTGTAGCCACACTCTCACTCTGCTCTTACAGTGTGGTAGGCCTTACCTACTGTTTTCCGAGTCTCCATGCTTTCCCAGAGTTGGCAGCTTGGTAGTGTCTCTCAGGCATGTGGCAAACCTGCTTTCTTGGTTGTCCACGGCCCTGAAGGATTGGAGGCGCATTGATCTATGCTTGATTCCAGGGGAGTCTTTTGGGCACTTGGGAGTTCTAGGAAGATCCCATTGGGGAGTGGCCAGACATGCTGTGTTCTTCTCCCGCTCTGCTGCCCACCTACGTGTGACCTTTGTTAGGTCACATCCTCTTCAGGACATAATTTCTTGGTGGGAGATTGATGGTTAGGGGATTCTGACCCAAGAAATCAATGTCCCCTGGTGTTCCTTCCAAATAGGAGTGATGGTCTGAGCTTCTCCATATTTACAAATCTTAGTAAAGATCAGACAATGGTCTAGATCAGCGGTTCTCAACCTGTGGGTCGTGAACCCTTTGGCGGTTGAACGACCCTTTCACAGTGGTCGCCTAAGACCATGCTGCATATCAGATATTTGCATTATGATTCATAACAGTAGCAACATTACAGTTATGAAGTAGCAACGAAAATAATTTTATGGCTGGGTCACAACATGAGGAACTGTATTTAAAGGGCCAGAAGGTTGAGAACCACTGGTCTAGATGGTCATATATTTTATTACCCAATAAGATGTGGGTTGTTGGACAACATTTGCAGCCATGAGTCCTTCTGAGAGAAATTATCAAAGCAACACTTGGAGCGAACAGATTAGTGATACATAGACAATATAATCCTCAGTGCAGGTCTTCATTATCTGGCCTATGATCTGAAGAATGGGATAAGAAACACCATAAAAGGCACAGAAAAAGTAACATGTATTGAAAACAAAATCCATTTTATTATCATTTGAATGTAGCATTTTACCACCAAATGATAATGCAGCTACTTCAGTATCAAAATGTGGTCCGGGACCAGCAACATCAGCATCCCTGGTGCTGGTTACAAAGGCAGGTACTTGGGCCCCACTTCAGACCTACTGAATCAGAATCGCTGGGGGCAGGTTTTACAATCTGTGTTTTTGCAAACACTCCGGGGGGGTTGTCCAGTAAAGTTTGAGAAGCATGGAGACTTTATAACCTCTTAAAGTTGCTTTATAAGCAGCAGGTCACCTGATTCTCATCATCACCCTCTGTGTCACTTGCACAACTACTTTTATTCTCATTGAGTCTGTGGTGGGCACACAGAGAAGTCGAATGACTCAGGGTCATATAGTCAGTTTTATATGTTTATTATTTGTCTCTTGGCAAGTTTGGCATATGACATATAAACATTATGTCAGTTTCTCCTCCATTAAAGCTGACCCCAATTTTACTACCTATTTTTAGAGCAAGGATTATTACCTATGTTCTTTCAAGTTCTCTGAGATAAATAGTTAGAGTAATCTATCTAATGTTTCATTTATTTGCTCATTTTTTGATATCTTGCCCAAAGGGATGTGAGGAAACTATTTCTACTTGGAGTGTCTAGTATATGTATTTTATAAAATTTTAAAAGGCAACATAAATGGTAGAATATACCTTTAACAAAATTTAAAAAAATTTTTAAAGATACATTTTAAAAAGTTTAAAATTATATATATATATATGTATATATATATACAGAGAGAGAGAGAGAAATATCTATCTATCTGACAGTTTAAGAAATTGCCTCATATACTTGTGAAGGCTGGCAAGTCTAAAATCTTTAAGGTAAGCTGGCAGGAAAGAGATCCAGAGACAAGTTGATGTTGCAATTTGAGTCTGACGAAAGACTGCTGGCAGAATTTCCTCTTCCTCAGGGAAGGTCAGTCCTTTCCTTAAGGCCTTCGACTGATTAGATGAGGCCCATCCACACATGGAGAGTAATTTGCCTTACTCAAAGTTTATTGATTTAAATGTGAATCTCATCTAAAAAAACCAACTTCACAGCAACATCCAGACATGCTTGAGCCAATATCTGGCTACCATAGCCTAAGCAAGTTGACACCAAATTAATGATCACAAAAATATTACCTTTAATGGAGTGTACATTTCATTTTAAATATGAACTATTTTATATCCAACCCCCTAAGGTTAGATGTCAGATTGTCCCCAACTTTTTTACCTTATATTTGTCACACCTTTGGCTAAATGACTCATTTTTGTCTTCAAGATAAATTCACAGAGTGTGGGAAAAAATGCTTATTTCTAACTTTTAAAAGATTTGACTTCTTTTTGCCAAATTGCCCTTGTAGATTCTTTACCCCTTAAACTACAACTAAAGTATTTGGAGTGGGAAAATACTAGGCTTGCCTTGATCTTCTCCTTTCTTTCTTTTTTTCTCAGCCTGCAGGTCACTGGGAACCGGCATGATGCTGAGTTCCTGGGCCACCTCCTCCATTGAAGAAGTGGCAGAGGCCGGTGGCGAGGCGCTTCGCTGGCTGCAGCTGTACATCTACAAGGACCGTGAAGTCACCAAGCAGCTCGTGCGGCGGGCCGAGCGGATGGGCTACAAGGCCATATTTGTGACAGTGGACACCCCTTATTTGGGCAACCGCTTTGATGACGTGCGAAACAGGTTCAAGCTGCCACCACAACTCAGGTAACCATCGGTCTCTGGTCTCCTAGGCCCCTGAGATATTCTAATTCTCTTTGCTCTTGTCATGAGCCAGTTCCAAAAGTTTTCTCTAGTTTCCAAGTGAGTGGCTTAGGGAATTGGTTCTTCATAGAATGTTGCACCACAAGTATGGTTGAAAGGGATCTTGTCTAGGGCTGATAGGGTCTGGATTCTAGGGATAGTGTCCTTGCCAAATATCCCCATAATTTCCAGCAGATCATACCAATTTAGTGGGTGTCACATGCTTGAGCTATAAAAGAAGGATAGAAATTGCCCATATACTTATAAAAGTCAAATACAGTTATGTATCAGAGTACGTTAAGGGCTTGGAGAAATATGAATTGCCATATAGATAGAAGATACTTAATATAGCCCAGGATACAATTTTATTGTGATCCCAATATCCTAGGTCTTGTTGAAATCACAGAACCACCTAGTAACTTTTATTTTTCATTGTATCTGAGCTAGGAAGATTGAAGAAAACTTAAAGAGTGGAGACAAAAGAAGCCACAGGCTTGATCACTCATCAACTACTTCTTTGAGCAATAGCCCTCTTTTTAAATTTATTTATTGATTTGAATGAGAGAGAGAGATTGATTGTTGTTCCACCCATTTATGCATTCATTGGTTGACTCTTGTAGATGCCTTGATTGGGGACCGAACCTGCAACCTTGGTGTATCAGGACGATGCTCTAACCAACTGAGCTTACCTGGCCAGGGCTGAAATATCCCTATATAATCATAGGTGAACATTAATTCATATATTCCCAGGTTCATTCATTCATTCACTCACTCATATTAGCATAAACAATGTGTCTAGTAATCTATGGCTGAACAATGATGTTTTCATTAGGTCAGTCAGCTTGTGCAGTAGCAGGGAATTGTCCTTTTTCCTATAATAATTTAGAATTAGGATAATCTTTAGTAAAGCTGGGACTTCAGTGGAGTTTACTAAGAAAGACCCCAACCTCCCTAAGCTACAGATCTCTTTTCCCTTTTATTTTATCCTTCCCCAGTTCCCACCAAAATCTGCTCTAAGGATTGTTCATAGCAATGTGTGACTGATAACCCTCAGGGCTAAATGCATTTGAACAGGAATCAACATATTAGTTGTAATGGAAGACATTTTTTAAAAAGTATATTTTATTGATTTTTACAGAGAGGAAGGGAGAGGGATAGAGAGCTAGAAACATCGATGAGAGAGAAACATTGATCAGCTGCCTCCTGCACGCCTCCTACTGGGGATGTGCCCGCAACCAGGGTACATGCCCTTGAACGGAATCAAACCTGTGACCCTTCAGTCCGCAGGCCGACGCTCCATCCACTGAGCCAACCCAGTCAGGGCTTGGAAGACATTTTGATGATGGGATTTCAAAGCCTCCCTGGGAGGATAGGAAACAGCGAGGGATGCCTTCTTTGGATCCTAGACCTCATTTTACATGGGCTGTTGCTTACTCTGGCTACATGTAACGTTAACCCTTCTAAAAGCTCCCAAATCTGAAAGATTCAAAATCAAATCAGCATTCCATAGAAGGTCACGAAGACTGTTGGAAGCCACATATGTTATAGAATAGGCTATATCACATCCAGCACATAAGTCCATATGCAGTCCTGGGTGTCACACAACTGTCCTATAGCTCTGCTGAGTACGTACCTAACTGGGTATAAACAATTGTGCATCAAATCTTGCTGCTGAGCCCTATGTAAAGTAGCTGTGCAATGTTCTCAACCTCCAGCAGGTTTAGGATATTATTTCTGCTTGTGGTACCTTCAGTGGCCAATGACAGAAGGAGAAAATGCTCTCCCATCAGACCTGTCTCCTGTTTCCCAGATCAGGGTTACCCAGACACCCTGTCTTTCTAAGAAAATAAAAGTAAAAGGCCCCTGACATATTCCTACATTTTGCCAAATTCATCAGAAAGTAGATGGCTTCAAATTTCCCTACGATGAGATCTGTATTCACATTATTTCTCTGTTTTGATTACCTTTGACTTTCTAAAATTAGTATGCCACTCAAGGCTTCTAACAGGAAACATTCCTCATTATTTTCCTTTTGCCATTTCAAAAGGAGTTTGCTGCTTTTCCCCTCCTCCTGTGAATATGACTAACAACAATAATAACAACAACAGTAGGGTTATTTCTGCAGCTTCGGAAGCACTTTCTCACTCTGGATGACAAAAGGTGTTCACAGTGGCAGGTACTTAGACGTGGGAGATGACACAGTTGCTGCTTCTGGCTGCTATGTCTTGCTCCTTCGGTGCCACGCTACTCAGTCAGGAGCGGGATTTGCTTTCCCCCTTTTTCCTTTGCTCCCGGGCTCCCACCCAGATGACCCACCAGACCATGAGACAGAGGCTCTTTTCAGCTGTCCATGTGCACAGGAGTGGCTTGTCACACCTCCTGTCTACAGATGATCAAATAATGAGCAATACGCCCAGATCACTGAGAACGCAGGAAACACCCCAGGGCTGGGTGCCGCACCCCCAGAGCGCCCTCTGGCCTTGCTGGTCCTGGTGGACTGCAGGCGGGCCAGCTCCTCTGGTTGGCTTCCCCGCGGCCCACACTCAGCAGTCGAAGGCAGAGCCCACTCATGGGAGGCCCAGGCTTCCGCCTGAGGCCACATACAACCGAAAAGCTCCTCTGTTCCAGCCTGATATGAAATCAGGTTTCTTTCCGCAGCTGACCTGACTCATAGAAGGTGAAGCCGGGCTTTGCAGAGTGAGGTTTGGCAGGCGAGGGAGGCAGGAAATCCAGAGGAGAATGAGTCTGTAAAGCAGTGGCTCCTTCCAGCCCTTGCTACTTCCTCTGCCACGGTGGGGGAGGGTTCTGACTCTTGGCATCTGGGACCAGCCAGAGTTCAGGAGTTTGGTAATCTCTGCTTGGTCTATATGCAAAACACATGCATGTGTGTGCATTCTGCATGGCACGGAGGTTCCTGAAAGTGAGGGGGGGAGGCGGGTTTAGGAGAATACTCATCTGCTCTTGGAAGAACCCAGGAATGAAGCCAGTTCCCTAGGCTGGTGCCAGAGGCTCTGATGCAGGGCCTTTTCTGTCTCCACACCCCAGGGGACAGTTCATTTTTTCTGGGTAAAGATCTGGCTCTTTGGTGTAATGCCAGGGCAGATGAAAGAGAAGAAAAGGAGCTTCCAATCATTGACTATGTTCAAGGTAAATCATGACACCTACCCTTTACTCACTGAGCCACATTAGCAACCCTACTCTTCCTTCAACACACCAGGCGTGCTAGTGCCTTAGGGCCTCAGAATTGATTCTTCCCTCTGCCTGTAATAGCCTTCCCCCAAATCAACGCACCGCTCACTTCTTCACGTTTCCTATGTTTTTATATCAGGGATGGGTCTACGTGTCTTTATATTGGGAAAGCAAAATAAAAATAAACAGTAGAGATCAGAATAGAGACCCAGTATGTGTGGGGATCTTGGAGAGGATTTGGGGAGAAATATTTGTGAAGGTGGACTAGGTATATGGCTCAATAGCCTCTGAATTCTTTGGTTAGAAGAACATTCACAATATAACTGTGTTACACGGAATGAGGACCTCCCAAAGATGTCCATGTCCTAATCCTTGGAACCTGTGAAGATGTTATGTACATGGCAAAATTGACTCTGAGATGGGAAGATTATTCTGGGTTATCTCACAGACTTAATGCAGCGAAGGGGTCTTCATGAGGGGGAGGCAGGAGTGTCCGAGTCAGAGAAGGTGAGGTGATGATGGAAGCAGAGGTTGGAGTGATGTCATCTGGAGTTAGGGAACATAGGTGATCTCTAGAAACTGGAACAGGCAAGGAAAGGGATTCTCTCCCAGAGCCGCTGGAAGGAGAACGGCCCTATCCACACCTTGAATATAGTCTAGTGGGAGTCATTCTGGACGTCTGGCCTCCACACCTGTAATATAATAAGTTTGTGTCATTTTAAAGCCTCTAGGCTTGTGATCTTTTGCTATAGCATCAACAAGTAGCATACCCAATAACACCGATCTGCTTATTTCTTCTACAAGGTAGCTTCTCAATGAGGCTAAATTTGATTACCATATTTTATTTTCAAGTCAACCCTCTACCTGCTCACTTACCTCTTATTCTGCAGTACTTTTTAAAATGTATTTATTCATTTATTTAAATCTTCAGCAGAGATTTTTTAAAAATTGAGTTTTAGGAGGGGGAGAAATTGAGAGAGAGAAAGAGAGAGAGAGAGAGAGAGAGAGAGAGAGAGAGAGAGAGATTGATCAGTTGCACACCCTGACAGGAGATCGAACCCATAACCTTTTGGTGTATGAGACAATGCTCCAACTCTCCAACTGAGCCACCCTGCTAGGGCCTTTTCATTTATTTTTTTATAGCACTTATAATCTAACTTGCTCCATAAATTACTTATTGATTATATTTATTTTTTATTTTCTGTCTCTTCTTGCTAGAATATCAACTCAATGTGGCCAGGGATTTTTGACTGTTTTATTTATTGGTCTACCCTAAACATCTAAAACACTAGCACACAGTAGGTGCTCAATAAGTAATGCTGAATCAATAAATAGAACTGTATTCGATCATATGAGATTTACCCAATAAAACATGACTAGTAAGAAGTTGAGCAAAGGATTGCACTCAAACTTAAAACCCATTCCTTCAAACTTTCTTTTAACTGCCCAGCCACATTGAGGAAGAGATTAGCAGGGCTATATTCTCAATATAAGTGTTTCCCTAACCACAAAATTAAAGGCTAGGGGTCCATGTACCAATTCCTGTATGTATTATGAATCTCTGTCTCTCTCATATTGAGTTGATATCATAGGCTCTACTGATTGTTATTTTTTATTTTATTTCCCACTATGGAACATGTAGCTTTATCTTTAATGGCATATTATCAATAACTATAATAAAATAATATCACATATTTCTCTAAAATATTTATTGCTGGTGTTACCATTGGTGATTTAATAATGTTTAACTTTCTTTTAGTAGTTGTTACTGTTTTTATGATGCTAACTTACTAAAAGCTAAAATAATTTCTATATTAGATTAAAAAGTATATTTGAGGAACATTCAAGGCACAACGAGTTCCTTACAAAGAAGAAATTCTATCCCTTGCCTTTGGGTCATTAAATAGATTGGGATTCGAGAATTAAGTCATAAGTAATCATGTTATTATTTGGATGTTGCCCCCTTCCTTCCTTGCGAAATGGAATACTTTGGTTATCAGAAGCCGCTTTAAGTGTTTCTTGTGTATATGTCATAATTCAAATAAAAATAGCATTCACGGAGGTTTTCTTCAGAGCCATTGGTAAAACACTCCATCGCGGGTCCCTGTCAAGATATCTGAAAACTTTTTCTTGGCTTCTGGCTTTGAACAACGTTTGAGAGTAACAACAAGGCTTCATTGTGCACTGAAATTTCTGTAAGGCAACATTCATTCAAGTGTTGATCTGCATTGCACCGTCCAAGAATAACAACAGTTATTTATATAATTTTATCCATGTTTCTGTTTTTTCCTATCCATTTCACCCTTTCACCCCGCCTCTGCTGAAACACTGTAGCCTGTTTGGGAGGGGTGTGGGTGCTGTGCAGAGTATATACACATACAGATGTTTTTCTTTTTTTCCCCCTCTGGTCTTGCTATGGGAGTGACAGACCAGACCTTTCACTTATTACCAATGTTACTTATAAGTTTGGGATTTAATATCACGTAATATCATTTCTAAGTAATGGAATAGCTCTCCATAATACGGATATATTTCTTGACCAGAAGATTAGCTTAATTCAAGTTAGAATGACAATGGAAGACCAAAGTCTGTGATAAAATGTACGACCTTTAGTGGTTTGATTACAAAAGACATGTTCGAGTATTAAAATCCATACCAAGGCTCAACAAATAGATGGATACCAGTCTGACTCTGATGGAGCTAGAATTTTCAATGATGTATAAGGGCCTCCTAAGTCCATGAAACTATAGAGCTTACTGTTTAATACTTATCGTGAAAACTTTGCCAATGGCTTGAGTAGAGTTATGTGGGATGTGAATGTTCATATTCTTTGATAGTATATGCCACCCAAGCTACTCAACCAGTTATTTTAGCTGAAAGTACACTAAAATGTAAAAAGCACTAAGCTTAGTTTTATATTAAAGGAAATCTTATGATCCTCTTAAAAATAATTTTAAAATAGTGTGCCTATGTAATTCTAGGTTTATATAAAATTGTTATAGTTATGGCCCCAAGATCCTTTCTATATTCAATGGCAGAGCTAGCCCAAGGGAAGAAAGAGTTATGACTAAGTCCGAGGTCAATGTACAGCTATGTTTTTACCCAAAAAAAAGTTTGGCTAGCAGGGTTGTGTGCTCGATCTCCAGCGGGGGGCTTGCAGGAAGCAGCCATCAATGATTCTCTCTCTCTCCCTTTCCCTTCCTCTCTGAAATCAATAAAACTATATTTAAAAAAGGAAAATATGATTGCAACCAACCTATAGATGAGCGATTTTCAACCAGTGGGCAATTTTTAAAACATGCAATACCTGACTATTTATTTAGTCAGAGGCACTGACCTTTTTTCCCTTAGATTGTCAAATTTAAAAAAATGACAACAGCCAGCACAACAATAGCTGTTCAGTGTGAATGAATCAAAATTACACCAACTTTCTCTTGTCAGATCAATAAAAATATATTTTTTGGTGTGCCACAGAATGTCAGTAATTAGCTTATGTGTGCCACGGAATGAAAAAGGTTGAAAATCACTGCTCTAGATGGTTGAGGAGTCAGCAAGCAATGGGTGTGAAAAGGGTAACTTTTCTTTTTCTTTTGAGTGAGCCATTGTAACGATATCTTTGAGGAGTTTCTCATTTTATATCTCTCTTTATTTCAGGATGAAAAATTTTGAAAGCAATGATTTAGCATTTTCTCCAAAGGAACACTTTGGCGACAACAGTGGCCTTGCTGCATACGTGGCAAAAGCTATCGACCCATCCATCAGCTGGGAGGACATCAAATGGCTGAGGGGGCTGACGTCGCTGCCGATTGTTGCCAAAGGAATTTTGAGAGGTTTGTTTATTTCTCCACTTGACGTCACACTGATTTTATGATCCTTTGTGGATCTGATCATGACATTTTTAAGGGAAAATAATCAGGAAAAATTAACATGGGCAACAAAAGAGATATTCCATCTCTCAATTCTCCCTTTTGATGTTAGTGAGTAACTAATGTCCAAATTCTTAGGTAATGCACCGAAAGGGAGCAGGACTCCCATGAAGCAAGAAGTCACCCATTTTAAAGCATTAGGATACTGTTGCCTTTTTTGTTTTGTTTTTTTCTTTTTTTTGGAGCTGTCATCAAGTCATGGAGCTTGACAAGCTCTAGACAGAAGGTCTTGCTTTGGCTGTAAGCTGCAACAGTTGCTCTTAGGCCAATGAGAAGCCCCAAGGAGGACATTTAAAAAAAATATATGTATATATATATTTGATTTCAGAGAGGAAGCAAGAGGGAGAGAGAGATAGGAACACCAATGATGAGAGAGAATCACTGACAGCTGCCTCCTGCATGCCTCCTACTGGACATGTGCCCTGACCGGGAATTGAACCATGACCTCCTGGTTCATAGGTCCATGCTCAACCACTGAGTACACTGGCCGGGCCCCAAGGATGATATTCTAATAACCAGACCTGTTTTAAGAGCCTCTTAATATTTTTCTCTTGTTCCTTCCAAGTAACAATGACGAGAACTGATTTCAGAGTGTGGTGAATCCCATGTCACCTCCCTATAAAGAATGATTGACTAAGCCCGGCTGGTGTGGCTCAGTGGTTGAGTGTTGACCCAGAAACCAAGAGGTCACCAGTTCGATTCCTGGTCAGGGCACATGCCCTGGTTGTGGGCTCGATCCCCAGTAAGGGGCGTGCAGGAGACAGCCAATCAATGACTCTCTCTCATCATTGATGTTTCTATTTCTCTCTCCCTCTCCCTTCCTCTCTGAAATAAAAAATATATATATTTAAAAAAAACAAGAATGATTGACTAAGATATTAAAATCCTTAATTATCAAGCCTTGAGTATTAAGGAAGTTGACTACTTCCCCTGTCTCCACATGTATTCAATCCCACAGGGAGATACAGTGACTGTAATAATTTGGAGTGTAAATGTGTTCACCCGCAAAAATGTTTTCTTGCCTTTGAAAACATTTCTTTCAGTATGGCTAAATAGATAACTGACAAAAACATATTATTTTAAAAGGAAATGTTTAAGGAAGTGGCTCTGGGATGAGAGATTCTATTAACTTACCTCAGGCTTAACAATGATTTAGAATCAAAACCTTTTTACAGGTTTTATTTGAATAAGTGTGAGTCACATGGCCCCTATTTATAAAGCTCCAGGCACACCACTGACTTTATCTTTTTAATCTTAGGTATGCAGAAATGAAGTTAATAAAAGTAAAAGAATGGGCCTAATGAAACTTTCAAGTAGAGGGAATATGTTTAAATCCAGATCTGTCTTAATCTGTGCTTTACAAAATATTGTTATACTCTTTCCTGTTGATCATTGTTCTAGTTCAGTTTCTGAGAATTAAACTTCAGTGAGTTTATCCTGGTGTTACCGACACTTTTAAACAAGGTTCACTTACTTACTCCCATTCATATTGTCATCCACGATTATTAATGCTACTTCCTGTAACTACATTCAAGTCTAGGTCCTAAGAACATTACCCTGAAGGTTCTGCCTCATTCATTCATTCATTCATTCATCCATTCATCCATTCACTTATTTATTCACTTAGTCATTCATTACATAAATATTTATTATGCTAAAATTAAAAAAATAATAATCATCTGAGGTCCTTGACCCTATTCTTGTAGGAGAGACAGAATTTGGGTGCAATAAGAAGTGCAGAGGTAGAAATCTATGCAGTATAAGGTTGAGTTTAAAATACAGTGTAAACAATTATAAGAGTGGGCTAAGGAAGGTTTCATTTCAGAATGAAAGATGGTACTTGAGTTTTGCTATGATATCAGGTCAAATGACTCTTAGACTAAAATAATGGCAGAAGAAAGCAGCTATGAGTACTAATTTTAAAACATGTAAGCCGTATTGGAGAATGTAGACTTTACGATGTTTGAGAACTGCTAAGAGTGTTGATCAGGGAAGCAATCTCATCAGATTAGCATTTTAGAAAAATCACATTTTATGTAATGGATCTAGTGGATGGATGTGGCAAAACTGGGAATCACAGAGCACATTTGAGAAACTGTTGTTGCTCAGGCAGGAGGTAACTGTGGCTGACCTGAAATAAGTAAGAGGGTATAATTGAATTAGAAAATTGGTGTAGTTTCCAGCGTTTAATTTACTCTCATCATAGAGGTGGCCTAGGGTAACTGGCTTGAAAACACTAAGAAAGAATAAAATTTAGTATAGTCCCACATTTTTCCATGTAAAATAGGGAACAAATATAAGAATGAGATGAATGAGGCTATTTAATTTTTTAACTTTTCAACTTAAGGTCCCAAATATATATCATTTTCTACAACTTTGCCCTCTAGGAGATGATGGAAATCTATTGACTTAGACTTTCTATCACGTGTTATGTGAAAAAATATTTTGGCTTCTAGAACTTCATTCTGCAGTCATCTTACCTAGAACTACCACCACCATTGATTCTCATCCACATGGATCATGTGATTTGCTTCCACACATTTTCATAATGTCTTGTACATAGTAGATAGCTCAAATGTTGATTTAATAAAATCTTCAGTGAAAACTATATAGATACAGAGGCAGAGAAGCATTGAACATACTGTCAAATTACAGTGGGAAGGCTGGGGAGTGTTGAGGGGGGGAGGCAAGAGATCAACTGAAGGACTTGTATGCATGCTTATAAGCATAACCAATGGACACTAGACACTGGGAGGGGTGGGATGAGGGCATGTGCCGGCGGGGGGGGGGGTAGGCCGGGGGAAGGTCAATGGGGGAAAAAAAGAGAGACATATGTACTACTATTTCTAATACTTTAAACAATAAAATAAAATTAAAAACAAACAAACAAACAAAAAACTATATGAGTAATCTATGAAAACTCTATGAGCCTATTGCTTTAGAGAGAGCTCAAAAGCAAGAGAGAGTTGGGACATTTGGCATTTGAAAGGAAATAACTTATTCATGCATGTATGGTTTACATTGTCTGGTTTCTCTGTAGCTACTTATTTCATTTAATTAACAAACAAGAATCATTTCTATGACAACACTGCATATGCTCAGTTTGGTATGGGGGAAGGGACCCAGGGGCAGCAGTGCAGGCTCTGGGAACTCTAGTGTTCATTCTTCCACAGATTTTCATCCAGAAGTCCCAGGGATTGACCTTTTACCAGAAAGACACAGGTTATGTTCGCGGGCACGTGAAATCACAGGCAACTGGAAAGATATCAATAAAACATTCCCCTTGCCACCATTTTAAGAATGGCATTTTTAACGAAAGCAACTTGGAGGAGAAGATGTAATCTCTTGCTGTGGTTAAACTCTGCCCTTGGAAAACTTCAACACAAACTCCAAACATGTATTTGAGACAGGACTTGGTCTTCGCCAGAACGCATGCTAATGAGCAAATGCCTTTATGAGCAAAAACATAATGCGTTTTAAAGGGTTTGTTTTTTTAATTAAAAATCTTTTTAAAACTAGGTTGTCACTTCCAAAATGGCTTTTTGTTTTGCAGAAACTGTGCTCTAACCAGCCTTTTTTCTATGTGCCGTTTTTAAAGACAGCCTCCAAGGACATTCACTCCCATGCTCCTGATTGTGTTTCAGACGCTGCCTTGTGTCTAGAATTTACTTACTAAGCTCCTGTAAGGTAGCGCAGAGGCCTGCGCCCAAAGCTCCAAGGGCTTGAGGGTAAATCTTGAGTATTTACATTTCACTTTGGTATTTTAGATTCCATATAGAAAGAATGCACTAATAAGATAGCAAACACTGCTATTCCCTATTGACCACTGTGTTCGCACCCAATTAAGGTAGTGACTGACAAATGAACAAATATGGAATGCCATAGTAGTAAGCTCTAAGGATTGATGGAAATATCAAAGCCTCAGGAACATTTTCCTGAATCAGAACATTTTGACCCTCTCATTAAGGCAACATTGTTTTCTCTCTAGGTTAACATAAAATGTAAAACTGTGGACAGTGTTTAAGTTGCTAACAAAAGAGGCTCGTGTCCACTGAAATCTTCCTTCCTTTCCCTCCCTCCCTCCCTCCCTCCCTCCCTCCCTCCTTCCCTCCCTCCCTCCCTTCTTCTTTCCTTTCTCTCTCTCTCTCTCTCTCTCTCTCTCTCTCTCTCTCTCTCTCTTCTTTCTTTCCTAGATATTCATGATCCTATCTTCCCAGCAAGCCATTTCCTACATTCCCAGCACTGCCTAGAAAAACATGGGGAGTTACTTGAAATGATAGAAGATAACAAACTGTTACTTAAATAGCACTTTCTTTAAATGAAAGGCTGTTTGTAATCTTAATCCTTACTAAAATGAAGATTTTGTTGCTATAAATAAAACTCAGGCTTGCCAAAGCATCCAGCAAATAAATCTTCCTTTACCTATCTGTCATTTAAATTTATGCTTCCCATACCAGAGGATGAAGATAATAATAGTTAATATTTACCTGATGTTACTCTAAATAATCATTCAATTAACTTAATCCACAAACCAATCTTATGTGGATTACTATCCCTGTTTTATGGGTCAGAACACTGATGTGCAGAGAAGTGAAATAACTTGCCACTTACATAACAAGCAGATATGGGATTTAAATCCATGTGGTCTGACAACTAAGCCTAAGCAGTTCATCACTTCTTTATACTGTAGAGGATCTGTTTATTGATAATATTAATTTTTTCAAAACACAGGTTGCAACTACATGGTGGCAGACATCTGAGTATAAATTGGAGGACTGCATACATCCTCAATGATGGGGTTCATAAAATATTATAGTTCATATATTTTTACTTTTTGTTTTTACTTTTGATTTGATGCTTGAGACTCATACACAAAACCAGATAACCAGAGCAAACCACAACAGTTCTAAGTATATTTTATATTGTTTGTTAAGGTGATTTATATATACACCTAGTCTTTTTAAATCCTCTTTATTAGACTAAGCAAAATCAGGCACACATTAAAGCTGATCTGTCCGATATGGCAGCCACTTGCCAAATGTGGCTAAGTTAATTAAAGTTAAATAAAAGTAAAGTTCCAGTTCCTCAGTCACACTGCACCATTCCAGTTACTTAAGAGCTACATGTGGCTAGTAGCTGCTGTGTGGAACTGGGCAGAGCTGGAAAATTGACATCAGAGAAAGTTCTACTGGATAGCACTGTAGTAAGGCTGTATCTTTAGAGCGCCATTTTTCAAATGTTCATGTATTGGGGTTCTGGGATACCCTATGGGTGGATAACATTTACAGTATGACAGATGTTATCCTCATTCTGACACTTAAAGAATTCATAGTCCAATGGTCCCTTAGTTAATATTCCTTGCCTTGTCCCACATGATTCTCCAAGAAAGAATTTCTACTCTAGGCAAAGACTCGGCAAAAATTAATGTGATTTTCAAAATAGCCCAGGAGGCTATAGTAACTCCCCAACCTTTCTCCCTTAAATAAAAATGGAGGATTTAGCATTATAAGGCATATCAGAAAAGTCAAAACATAAAAGACCAAGATAAGTCTAGAGAAAAGTTGACTCTAGAGCAGCGGTTCTCAACCTGTGGGTCGCGATCCCTTTGGGGGTCGAACGACCCTTTCACAGGGGTCGCCTAAGACCATCGGAAAACACATATATAATCACGTATTATTTTTGTGATTAATCACTATGCTTTAATTATGTTCAATTTGTAACAATGAAAATACATCCTGCATATCAGATATTTACATTATGATTCATAACAGTAGCAAAATTACAGTTATGAAGTAGCAATGAAAATAATTTTATGGTTGGGGGTCACCACAACATGAGGAACTGTATTAAAGGGTCGCGGCATTAGGAAGGTTGAGAACCACTGTAAAAACAAGAAAAATAAATTTAAAAGTTCCAAATGATGGACTAAAAGAAGCTGAAAATATACCTAATAAAGAAAAGCCTGCCATGAAAAGAAAACCAGAATATAAAAAGAATCTACCAAATATTTTAAAAATATAATTTCTTGAATTAAAAATGAAATTTTGAATTGAATAATAGGTTTAATGACATTTCCCAAAATGTCAGACAGCAACAAGGCAAATAGAAACAAAATATGATTAAATGAAGGAGAGGCTTGGAAACCCTTTAAATGTCCAGTGTTCAATTGACAAGGTCTTCAGATAAAAAAGTAAAAGAAGGAGACAGGGAAGAAATTAGTAAAGACAAACTTGCCTGAACGCTAGAGACATAGGCCACTACAATGAAAGAACAAACACTGCTTATTACATCTCATGAAATTTCAAGGGGGAAATGTGTGTAAAGAGAGAGAAGAAACATAAAACGCGTTACTTACAGAGGAATGGGAATCAAACTTGCTTCAATCTGCTTGTCAACAACAATGGGCACTTGAAGACAAAGGAGTAATGTCTTTAAGAACCTAAGTAAAAGGATTTTTCAGTGTAGAATATTGGATCTAATCCAATTATTTAGACACAAGAGAAGTCATTTAAGTGACCTGTACATTTAGCTTCTTCTGTTTAGAAAGTTACAAAGGAATGTACTGTAACAAGGGAGACCATAAACCAAATGAATGCATAAACTTGACTATAAGAGATGCAACTCGGAGAGAGTAGGAGCAATCTATAGGATGAGGTGGCAGTAGGCAGAGTAATCAGAACAGGATAGAGTAGGAAGGCCAGAGGGGAGGGGAGGTGTCTTCAGAGGGAAAATAAGGTGCTTTAAGTAGGTTAGAGTAAGTTAAAGGTTTGAAGGACTTGAGGATACTTTAAAGCAGTGGTTCTCAACTTTCCTAATGCCGTGACCTTTTAATACAGTTCCTCATGTTGTGGTGACCCCCAATTTCATTGTTACAAATTGAACATAATTAAAGCATAGTGATTAATCACAAAAACAATATGTAATTATATATGTGTTTTCCGATGGTCTTAGACGACCCCTGTGAAAGGGTCGTTCGACCCCCAAAGGTGTCGTGACCCACAGGTTGAGAACTGCTGCTCTAAACTCTGATGAATCTCAGAGGGAAGATGGGTCAGGGGTAGGGAGAGATTAACCAAAGAAATTATATGCATATATGCATAACCCATGGACACAGACAATAGTTTGGTGAAGGTCTGGGGGTGTGTGCAGGGTGAAGGGGTCAATGGGGAGTAAAGGGGGACATCTGTAATACTTTCAACAATAAATATTTTTTTTAAGTCTCATGATAAATGGAGAAAAAAAGGAAAGGAAGGCAATTAGAAATCTAGGAAAAGAAAGAGCTGTAATAAAACACATATGGTCCAAATATAAAGCAACATCAAAAATGTAAAATATGAATTAGTCATTAGGGTTGGGAAAACCATCATCTTTCAATCTTGAAGCTAGGGCCTTTTCCTTATGAGTGACTCAAAAATTGCCAGTAAGATCTCACAAGATGAAATGCATGCTTGGAATAAAACAGCCAAAACAGTCTCCTAGAAACATTAGGTTTCATATTTAATATGAAAAAAATGTAGAATATCAATGATTTATTAGTATATAATAAATACATAATAACCCGGGCTTAAAGGCAAATAGATAACATAGAAAGTAGTTGCTAAACACTGATACTTATATATCAGAACACCTTTCATACTATTTCATTGCCTTTTAGGGTTTGTCATAGCATTAAAGGATCTGACATCAGCATTAAAGTTGGATCTGATAAGAGCAACAAGGACATGATGACATGATGTCTTAGTCAGCTTGGCTGCCATAACAAAATGCTACAGACTGGATGGCCTAAACAATAGAAATTTATTTTCTTACAATGTAGGAGGCTGGAACTCTGAGATTAGGGTTCCACCAGGCTTATTCTCTGGTGCAGGCTTTCTCCTTGGGTTCAGAGGCCCCCTTTTCACTGTGTGCTCACATGACCTCTTCTTTGTGGAGACATAGAAGGGTTGGGGAGCAGGTTCTCTGGTTTCTTCTTATAAGGGTACTAATACCATCAAGAGAGCCCCACCTTCATGACTTCATCTAACCTTAAATATTCCCCAAAGACTATCACTTTGGAAGTTAGGGCTGCAACCCAGGGCTTTTGGGGGGATGCACACATTCAGTCCATAAAACATGGGTTTAACATTTTCATATACCTATAACTTTAGAAGAAAAATAATACTAGTATCACTTTAAAATATGGAAATATTTAAAATCTAGTATTCTGTGAAACAGAGTGGAAATGGTGTTTAAGCATAATATTTGAAAACAATCAGAATTCCAGGTTCTCCTGTGAATCTTTCTTATTATTCTCAATCAGGTCTCCCCTTGATCTCCATTGGGAATTAATAAATATATACAATTTTCTGTACCCATCTGCTTAAGTTCCCAAATTATTATTTTCATTACAACCTTGAACCAACTATTTTTGTAAACTTGAGAACTAGCATTACTTTCATTATTCTGTTAGCAAATGGTTTGTTATTGGGAACATGCTGAGAATAATAGTTTAAAATATAAAATATAGTTGGTCAGATTATGAAAACTGAAGAGGTATATGGTGTGCCCTCAAGCTATAAGTCAATGTTACACTAGATGCAAAATACAGAGAAGTGAGACAAACAGCAAAATATTGGTTAGAAGTGATGCAGAGTGTTTTTCTTAGTGAAGGCACATAAGACCTGATGGCCTCCCATTTACCTGCTTTTCACTTTTGAGAAAAATTTGGCCTTGACTTCCATCCAAGGTTATGGTCTTGACCAATTTTCAGTGGTCTATTGTTCGGCAAGACAAATGCTAACTTCTCAGAAATGAGCCTTCCTAGCACAGTGGACCACACTATCCAAATCAATGGTTGGTCATCAGTGCATCTTTTGGATTAATTTATTACCAAAAGGGAAATGTGTGGAGGAAAAGGAGCTACATGCTAAAATTGACAAGCTCAGAGGAGGCCTGCATGATGGGCCTTACAAATTCAGAGACCTAAGGTAACCACATAGGTTGGGCTGAAATTAAACTTCCTGACTAAAAGCAAGTCATGGTGGGTAGTCATGTCCTAGGCCAGTATCTTCCTTTAAGAAGGTCCATCTTTACCGTAATTGAGCCTGTCTGTTGTCTTTTTTTTTTTTTTTAATCCTCACCCAAGGATATTTTCCATTGATTTTTAGAGAGTAGAAGAGAGAGGGAAAACAGAGAGAAATATCAGTGTGAGAGAAACACATCAATTGGTTGCCTGCTGCACACCCCCTGACCAGAGCCCCGCCAGGAAGGAACCTGCAACCTAGGTATGTAGTGTCCTTGACCAGAATAGAAACCTGAGACCTTCAGTCTGCAGGTCAAGGGTTTGTCCATTGAGCCAAACTGGCTAGGGCCTGTCTGTTGACTTTTTGCATATATGATAACATATCTTTGTAATGTCAGGGTAATTTGCTTTTTCCAGACCTACCAGAGCAGGAGACCACAGAACCCCTCATTATTATTGTTATCACTAGAGACCCGATGCACAAAATTCGTGCAAGAGTAGGCCTTCCTTCCCCCAGCTGCCGGCACTGGCTTCCCTCGCAGCCCGGGCTTAATCTGGAAGATCTTCCAGAAGGACGTCTGGAAGGGATGTCCGGTCTAATTAGCATATTACGCTTTTATTATTATAGATGTTAATTGTTAACTGTTAACTATTCTGTGCCCACCAATATAAAATTATGTGTTTATTTGTTCTACTTTTTATTCAATCCCAGAGATTTGCTCACTTTGCTTTCTCCTTCCTCCTAATCTACCACAAATGGATTTCATGTAACCCCCTTATGTCATCTCCTTTAATCCTAATGTATAAAATAAGGTGCAAAACTGTAAAAACAATAACAAATATGAAATATAAAATATATTTTGGAAGTTGATTTAAGAGAATGTTAATCTCTTTTAAAATTGTATTTTTAGAAATCAATCTATTTTGAAGCATAATTAGAGAAGAAACATAAATTTTAATATTAGATTCTTATGTAATTCAATGGGTACAATACACTTAATTATAGAATGAAAATAATTATTGAAGTTATAAATTAAAATAAGTATTGAAGTTATAAATTAAAATAAGTATTGAAGTTATAACTTTGTATTAAATAATGTTTTTGAATTAGAGTTGTTCATTACCTGTTAAAGTGCTTGCCAATTAAATATTCTTTTTAAAAATTTTTTAACTTTTATTAATTTCAGAGAGGAAGGGAAAGGGAGAAAGAGATAGAAACATCAATGATAAGAGAGAATCATTGATTGGCTACCCCTGCTTGCCCCCTACTGGGGATTGAGCCTGCAACCTGGGCCTGTACCCTTGCCGGAATCAAACCCAGGACCCTTCAGTGTGCAGGCTGATGCTCTATCCACTGAGCCAAACAGCCTAGATCTATACATTCTTTTATGCTATCCAAATTGTAGGGGAAAAAAGGGGACATATGTAATACTTTCAACAATAAAGATTGAAAAAAAAACACACAAATTGTAGAGGAGTAATTCTGCTAACTGCTAAATGGTTTGATCTTATTAATAATAAAACATACTTAGCAGGAATACTTCCTTATGAGGATAAATAAATTTAGGTGCATGTCAATTTACAGTCTATTGATAATTTTATTTTATAATTAAATTGTTATGACTGCTAACTTTTTTTGACCAAGATAGATCTGCTATTCTAGATCTAACCCTTAGTATGTCTGTGCTACGGGTTCCTAGCAAGGTATATATGTGTGAGATCAGGTTCCCTTTGATTTTGATGCTTTGACCTCTAAACCTAAGCCTTCTGTTAAGTAGTCTTTTCTTATTATGATTGTCTTGCTCTTTCTAGGAGATGATGCCAGGGAGGCAGTTAAACATGGTTTGGATGGGATCTTGGTGTCGAATCATGGAGCTCGACAGCTTGATGGGGTGCCAGCCACTGTGAGTTAGAGCAAATGCTGAGATTTATTTTCGGGTTTCTCATTTCCATCAAAATTTTGATCATCTCTGTGTCTACCTCCTCACTGTATATGTTTTTGAACAGTCAAGATAAAATATATGTAAATATAGGAGATATCAGATTTTAAGTTAGGGGTACATAATTACCTAAATTAGATAATTAGTCCAATATGCTTATTTGCAAACTAAAAAAAGTTAAATTATAAATCATTTGTGGTCAGGGATTACTCTTGTATTCATAGGTATACTGATAGGTATAATATAAATGAAAGTGCAAAAGAAATTATCCTATATAATAAAGAGGTAATATGCAAGTTAACCCCCATGCCCTCACAAGATGGCTGCCTACGACCAGGCCGGCAAGGGTGTAAGTGAGGGACGACCAAACGACAGAACAAGCAGGCTGCATGGGATGATCAGGCCGGCAGGGGGGTTAGTGAGGGGCGACCAAATGACTGAACAGCAGGCTGCTTGGGGCAACCAGGCCGGCAGGGTGATTAGAGAGGGATGACCAAATGACTGAACAGCAGGCTGTGTGGAGCAACCAGACCGGCAGGGGGTCCATGAGGGGCAACCAGGTCAGCAGGGGGAGCAGTTAGAAGTGGCTAGGCAGGCAGGGAGGGGGCAGTTGGGGGCGATCAGGCCAGCATGCAGAGGCAGTGAGGGGCGATCAGGTTGGCAGGCAGGTGAGCAATTAGGAGCCAGCGGTCCAGGATTGTGAGAGGGATGTCCAACTGCTGGTTTAGGGCCGATCCCCGGGATCAGGCCTAAACCAGCAGTTGAATATCCCCCAAGGGGTCCTGGATTGGAGAGGGTGCAGGGTGGGCTGAGAGGACCACCCCCCCTCCTCCAGTGCACGAATTTCATGTACTAGGCCTCTAGTTATAACATAAAAGTCCAAAGAAGAGGAGCTAACAGATAGTTGCGGTATTTGCAAAAGGCTTTGGTGGAATTTGAGATCATTGGTATAACTATGACAAGAAGTCAGAAGTAGGGAAAGACTGCATTTTCTTGTGGATATAGGGGTTCAAAGCTGTAGAGAAATGGTAGGTGGTTGGGAAAGGAGATGAAATCCTATGGCCCAGGTGAGGGGAGGTAGGCTGCAACCCAGATCAATCATCAGAATCTCTAGGGATGGGGAGCAGAGGCACCAGTAATATTTAAAGCTACCCAGGAGATTCCAATGTGCATCTGTGGTTTTTATACACTGTATACTCTGTGCTAGGCAAATTAGCGTCCAAAATGTATGCCAATAAAAGGGTAATACGCTAATTAAACCGGGTCGACCAGACATCTCCCGGATGTCCGAATTCCTTCCGGACAAAGCCACGGTGGTGGGGGCCGAGGCAGAGGTGGTTAGGAGTGATCAGGCTGGCAGGGGAGCAAGCAGTTAGAGGCGAGATCAGGCCGGCACAGGGGAGTAAGCAATTAGGGGTGAGATCAGGCTGGTGTGGGGGAGCAAGTAGTTAGGGGGTGATTAGGCTGCCAGGGGAGGGCAGTTGGAGGTGATCAGCCTGGCAGGGAGGGCAGTTGGGGTCAATCAGGCCGGCAAGGGAGGGCAGTTAGGTGGTGATCAGGGTGATCAGTCAGGCTGGCACAGGTGGTTAGGGGCAATCAGGCTGGCAGCAGGCGAGTGGTTAGGAGCCAGAGATCCTGGATTGTGAAGGGGATCCCAGATTGGAGATGGTACAGGCTGGGCTGAGGGACAGCCTCCCTCTGTGCACGAATTTTGTGCACCAGACCTCTAGTCTAGATATAAAAGTAAACCAAATTGGCTGGAAAAGTGTGGTACTGAGTTAAAACTATAAAGGAGAGCAGTTAACCCCAAGATCAATAGAGGCACTGGGGCAGATTTTGAGATCAAGAATTAGGGGCCCAGAAATAGGTAAAAAGTCATGAAGATAGACACATATCCTGGAGTGAATTTCATGGATCCATATCCAGAATGGGGTCAGGAGCTAGAGTGGGTGTGGTATTTAAAAGTAGTTATCTTCCATGTTGTCCATTTGTGGGAACTCGGCCACAATTCTTTTAGATGAGGCAATGGTTTTGCTGTTGCCTTGCACCTCTGCTCTGTCTCCATGTGGACCCCTGCTTTTAGAGGTGTGAGCCTAAATGTGGAATGGGCTATGTTTGGGGAATTTCAAGTAATCCATTTTGTTTGCAGTGTCTGGTTGGTGTGGACAGGTCAGGGAGGAGGATTTTCTTCCATATGAGGAGTCATTGGATATACAATAGAAGCGCCTTGATTTAGCAGCAATGAATCTTAGAAATTGGATTTTGGCACGACAGGAGGCAGGAAGATCAGTTAGGTGGCCAAGGGAAGAGAGAAGGGCCCGAATTACAACAGGGCAGAGGGCATCAATTTCTATTCTAAACCTTAGTTTTTCTCATTTGTTAAAGTTTAAACATCATTACATTATTTCTTTCGTGACTATACTTCTTTGGCTAATCTCTTCACCTTTTATCCTAAAATCTGATTTATTATAGGCAAAGTAAGCTAAGATTATGTAACAAAACTAAAAAAATATGTTTACCAAACCATTTGGATGGACTTTTCAGACCACCATCTCTGATCTGGACCACCATATGTATTTTCCCCCTTTTGTCAGAATCATTCAGTCATAGTTGCTATAATGAAAGCCTTTCATTGGGATGACCAGTTGATTCAAACAACTGGAAGTAGAATAGAATGAGTAATTTAGTCAAGTGGAAGTGGGTTATTGTTTTATTGAACTAGCAGGTTTGATTTAATTAAATCCATAGGCCTTAGAGCAGACTAAATGACTAGAAGGGATATTGGGTACACATATCTGTACTCACAGTTTTCCCTCAAACACTAGTGATAGAAACAAACCAAGTCTTTGCACACTGCAGGATTACACTGTCAAGACTTTCTTTTCTTTTAACTTTATTTTTATTGTTGACACTGTTACAGATGTTCCCATTCCCCCCCTGCCCCTTAGCCAACTCCACCCAGCCCCAGCCCTCCACCCCCTTCCCTCTGGCCTTCACCTCACCACTGTCTGGGTCTATGGATTATGCATATATGTCCTTTGGCTAATCTCTTCACCTTTTATCTCAAGTCTCCTCCACTCCCCTCCCCTCTGACAGCTGTCAGTCTGTTCCATGTATCCATGCCTCTGGTTCTATTTTGTTCATCACTTTATGTTATTATTTATTTATTTAAATTTATTTTTATTGTTGAAAGTATTACAGATGTCCCCTTTTTGTTCCCCATTGACCCCCCTCCACCCCACCCCCACGTCTCCGCCCCTAGGCCTTCACCTCACTATTGTCTGTGTCCATAGGTTATGCATATATGCATGTAAATTCTTTGGTTAATCTCTCCTCACCCCCACCCCACCCCACCCTCAACCTTGTTTTCAGCTCTTTCTGATTCAGCCTTACTTATCAGGGAGCCGTATTTTTAGGTGATTTTAAATGTTGCCTGCAGGTAAATAGAGGCGGAGAGCCTCCTCTGGGGAGGGAGGAGAAGCTGGTCACAGCTCCTGGCTTTTTTGCAGATTTATGCCTCTCTTATGTATGGAGACACTGACTTAGTGTGCGGGCCAAATTAAGTTTGTTTTCTAAAAATAAAATCTAAATCTGCTGAAATCAAATCTAACTAGATTTTAAGGGAAAAAATATCTAAATGGTGTGGTTTCTTTCCCTCTGGCTGAGGGGATATGGAAACTTATCTAAAAGGGCTTTTTGAGCTGTGGTCTCAGAGACTTCTAAGAAAAACAGTGACCCTCCCCTTTGCATGCTGTGCATGAGAGAGGAGTGCTTGCTTGAGTTTTGCCTCATAGAGTGAATTGAAGGCCCATGATGGTGAGAGAAATATGAGAAAGGATTCGGTTTACAGGAAGATGTTTTTCCCTCCGTATGTGGGTTTTGAGGTAAGTGGCAAAAGGCTTAGAGGAGGCTGTGGTGTAAGACTTTTCAGTAGATACACAGAAGGACTTGCTGTCCTGCAGATTATGTGACATCATAAGTCAGAGCTAAAGAGGCAGAGTGACGTCATGGGGGGAAGCAACGAAATAGGAGTCTAGAGTCATAGTTTCAAGTCCTTGTCTTGCCTTTTCTCAGGGGTGTGACCTGGGTGAGCAAGTTGCTTAAACTTTTCAGCTTGAGCTTCTTCAGCGTTTTGTGTTGATTGCAAAAAGGAAGCAGCTGGACTATATGATTTCTACATTTCTATAAATCACCAAGTTCCCTTGGATGGGAAATTCTTATCACTAAGAATCTTACTTCATTCAGTTTAATATCACACTATTGAGAACCCCTGCCAGATCTCTGCTATACCCAAAAGGCATTAAAAAGTAAGCTCATGTCGAGGTCCTTACCTGCAAGGTAATAATGTGACCACAACTGATCTTGAAGTAATTAGAGAACAATATGACAGAATCAAATCAATTTCCAAATTCTATAGTACTGAACATCGCAAATTGGGGTTTAAAGGTAGATTCTCTCGAGTCATTGAACCATAGCAGCATATTTCTTTTCAATTTTTGTTTTGATGCTAACGGGACCCAAATTTAAACTTATGAATATGCCATTCTTTTCTAGTGAAAATTTTAAACTCCAGAAGATTTTCTTAAAATAAGTATTTGGGTTGTTAAGTCAAGTGTTTCTTGATTCCTTGGGCTCTTCTATGAGATCTAAAATATTTTATTTTCCTTTTAAAAGAGATTCATGCAATTCTATCTTTGAGAAACAGTTGATGTATTAGTTAGCTTTTGCTGTGTAACTTACTGGCCAAAATTCAATAGCCATTTACTTATGTCACAATTTTGTGAGTTGGCAATTCAATCTGAGATTGTCTGGGACAGTGGTTCTCAACCTTCTGGCCCTTTAAATACAGTTCCTCATGTTGTGACCCAACCATAACATTATTTCCATTGCTACTTCATAACTGTAATGTTGCTACTGTTATGAATCGTAATGTAAATATCTGATATTCAGGATGGTCTTAGGCGACCCCTGTGAAAGGGTCGTTCGACCGCCAAAGGGGTCGCGAGCCACAGGTTGAGAACCACTGGTCTGGGAGGTTATTCTGGTGTTGGCTGGGCTCACTCCTATGCATCTGTGGTCAGCTGCTGGGTCTACTTGGACAGGCTGGTGTAGGCTGACATCAGCAGGAACAGCTTTTAATTGTCTAACATCTAGCACATTAGCTGAGCCAGTTCTCATGAGGTGGCAGACATCTGAGAGTAAGTGCAAGCACGCAAGGCCTCTTGGGACCTAGGCTTAGAACAGACATATTGTCGCTTCTCTCCTATTCTGTTGGTCACAAAGGCTAGTTTAAACTCAAGGGGTGAGGAAACTCTTCTGGTCATATTTCTCCCCTGTGATGGGAGGAGCTGAAATGTCACATTGCAAGGAAACGAAGACATTTTTGCAATTGCAAGTAAGCAGGGCTTGCCTATGTGGGCCAATGATTTTCTAAGTGGACTTAATAGAAACTCCCCAGGGATGCCTGACACAGTGTGATGGGCAAGCCAGAGAGTCAGGGAAGAATTTGTGGGCAGTGGCCTGGACTCCTTTGTTTTTCAACTCTGGTTTTGCTTGCTTTTGTTTATGTTCAATTGCTTTGGTTTAAAACCTTTAAAGGGTTCCAACCCTAAAATGTCAGAAATTAGGGCTATATTAATGGAGGCAACAGGAAGGGAGAAAGGCGAGAGCTCCCCGTGAGTGGGAGTTCTGGAGGAGCAGGAGCATCCTTGGGAGAGTGTGGCTTGAGTGGGAACGGCAAAGAGGTGTCCCTGTCCTTTGGATCCATGTGGGATTCTTCTTGCATCTCTGAGATTTTCTTTTCAGACTCTTTAAGCCACCCGGCATAGTGACTTGAATATACCAGGTCCTCAATAAAGTGTTTGATAAGTAGATGAATGGATGGGTGAATGAGCAATAGTACATTGGGATTTACCATATTTTTTTCTGTATATTAAACCCACTGGAGTTAAGGCCACAACTAGTTGTCTAAAGAATCACTAAGGAAAGAAAAGCTGAAATGAATGGTCTCTTAGATGTGTAGCAAGCCGAAAAGAAGGAAACATAACAGAGTCATAAAATAGTGGATTTGTCTACGATATTTATTTATTTAATCTCCCCTGATCAGAATTATTCTCTGAAATACTCAGTAAAATTGCAATAAAGGGGAAAAAAGGGAGGAGGAGGATAGAAATCCTCAGCAAACGAATAGAACAGACTTGTCCACAGACACATGCAACACCAATCGGGGTTCCTTTTTATAACCCAGGATTCACATTTAAATTATCCGTAACAGTTTCCTTTTAGGCCAGGCCGGGCATTGGAAATAACCTAAAGAGACTTGAGTTGCGTGACTTTGAAAATGTGTATTGAACCCGAGCTAGCTAATATTATTCTTTGGTTCTGGTTTCAAATGGGGAAATATGCTTAATTATAGCTTGCATCATCCCTTGGAAATTGTAGCATTTCTATGTTGATGTAACTTGCCTGACTGTAAAAGGAGGACTATGTATAGGTAAAGGGGCATATGTAAATGGATCCAAAGCATGTTTGGCAAGGCAGAGAAGCCAAAAGGGAAAAGAGGAAAATCACAGTCCTTGCCAAACATTTAGGGGCCGCACGCCAAATGCTGCCTTCACTTCCTCCAAATCTGTTGCCGGGTTTGGTCTTCAGCCTTTTACATAAAACTCTTTTTAAGTTTTGCCTCTAAAATTTTAGGGGTGAAGTGGGAAAAACTTCTGAGTGATTTCAGCACAATTATTTTGAGAAAAAACTGCACTTGAATGCATGGTAGCTTTTTCAGCATGCATTTTAAATAGGGTTTGGATTTAACTTTAGATTTAAATATGCTGGTATGAATGTGAATAATCTCTATAGATTTTGACCTGCAGGTCACCTTGGGAATTGTTTCCATTCCCAAGTGCAAAGATTTAGATCAAAGTAGCTGACAGTGTCAGCTATTAGCTATGAGCTATATTGGCGATTAGCCAACTATATTCACTATTGGCACGTGATGCTATAAAACAAGATTCCAAATTCAGTGTTTTAAACCAACAGTAATTTATTCCCATGAAACTCTGTGTGAACTGCAGCTCTGCTGATATGGACTGGGTACTGGTTAGGTGACTATGCTCCCAGTTTCAGGTCCAGTTGAGTTTGGCTGGGCTAGCCCTGCTTCCTGAATATTTATCCTGGGGCCTAAGGGGGAAGGAGTGACCAGGGGATTCTCCTCTCATGGCAAATGGCACAGGTGCAAGAGAAAGTTGAGACCCACGAGGGTGTTTAAGGCCTATGCCCAGAAATGACACTCTCCACCTTACATGCTATTTGTCAAAGAAGGTTGCAAGTCCAAGGCCAACATCAAGGACTGGGCAAGTGCACTGAATTAGTTTTTTCTTTTTAGTGGGAAATTGCAAAGTTGCCTTGAAAAATAAGTGAGTTCAGAGTGGTGTGAAAGATCCGGAACAATGATGCAATTTACCAGATCAACCTCTATGAGGATCTTGTGTTCTCTAGTGATGATATAAGCTCATTATCAATTGCCAATCAAGATGAGAACCTTCAAGGTGCATGTGGTCATATCCCTTTAAAAGCAAGAAAGATATTTTCACCCAAGCCAATTAGCTTAGTGGATAAAGCGTCTGCCTACGAACTGAAGGATCCCAGATTTGATTCTCATCAAGGGCACATACCTTGGTTGCAGGATCAATCCCAGGCCCTGGTCGGGGCGCATGTGGGAGGCAACCAATCGATGTGTCTCTGCCACATCAATGCTTCTCTCTCTGTCTCTCCCTCTCCCTTCTACTCTTTCTAAAAATCAATTGAAAAATATCCTAGGGTGAGAATTAAATACACACACACACACACACACACACACACACACATATCTATCTTCTATATATATATAAAAGGCTGACCACCAGGGTGTGGCGCAGAACATGGCGGGCAATCAGCGGCAGCAGGGCGCTGAGGGAGCGAGGGTAGGAGGAGGCGAGGAGGTGGGGAGGTGGGGGGAACCACGTGGTGGCAGTGTGCGGGTGGCGAGGGGAGGAGGAGATGGGGAGGTGGGGAGGCAGAGAACCTGATGGGCCCTGATTGCAGGCCAGGCCTAGGGACCCTACCTGTGCACAAATTTCGTGCACTGGGCCTCTAGTATATATAAAAGTCTAAGCAATTGAACAACCAAACGACCAAAAGACTGGTCACTATGACACACACTGACCACCAGGGGGCAGACGCTCAATGCAGGAGCTGCCCCCTGGTGATCAGTGCGCTCCCACAGTGGGAGTGCTGCTCAGCTGACCGCCAGGTGTCAGACGCCAGGCTCACGGCTGGCAAGCACAGCTGCGATGGCACAAGCCTCTCCCACCTCCATGACAGCACTACTGAGCAGCAGCAGCAGGTGCAGCGGGGCCAGGATTGCCTGGCCTGGGCTCGGGGTCCTCCCCAGCTGCCTGCCACTTCGTGCACTACTACATCCCTTGGGGGATGTCGGACTGCCAGTTTCTGACATCCCCTGAGGGGTCCTGGATTGAAGGGTGCAGGCCAGGCTGAGGGATTTGTGCACTGGGCCTCTAATATATATATATGTAATTTATTTATTTACTTATTTATTTTTTCATGGAGACCTATGAACTGGGAGGTCACAGTTTGGTGCCCAGTCGGGGCACATACCAGAGTTGTGGGGCTCAGGCCCCAGTGTGGGGTGTGCAGGAGGGTGGGGGTGGCTGGTCAGTGGTTCTCTCTCATCATTGATGTTTCTATATCTCTCTCCCTTTCCCTTCCTCTCTGAAATCAATAAAAATACATTTTAAAATAATAATAAAATAAAATTAGGTTTATATTTTTAAAAATCATGATTTTTGGCCCTGAACAAGTAGCCCAGTTGGTTAGAGCATCATTCCAATACTCCAACGTTTTGGGTTTGATCCCAGTCAGGGCACATACAAGAATATACTGATGCATGCATAAATAGGTGGAACAGCAAAAATTGATTTCTCTCTCTCTCCCTTCTTTTCTCTCTATAAAAATCAATAAAAAAATAAAATAAAATCGTGATCTTTGAATTTGAATATCAGGAACAGAAAAAATATTGTGGTTTCTGACAGAAAAGAAGCTACCCAATTCCAAATGTAGTTTGTTGTTGTTGTGTTTTTGTTTGTTGTTTATTTGTTTTAGTTACTAGCATTTGCACCACTTTTATTTCAGGGGGACTTTACTGTTGATTCCAAATCTACTTAGCTTCTTTTACTCTGAGCCCTAGTCAGATGGTCAGTGGGCTGTGGGTGTTGAGTGGGGAAACAGTGCATCATGCAGAGTATTGTCTCATAATTGACCTCTTCTTTCCACAGATTGATGCTCTGCCCGAAATCGTGGAGGCCATTGAAGGGAAGGTGGAAGTCTTCCTGGATGGGGGTGTCCGGAAAGGCACTGATGTTCTGAAAGCTCTGGCCCTGGGAGCCAAGGCTGTGTTTGTGGGGAGACCAATCATTTGGGGTTTGGCTTCCGAGGTAATTGGAGGACAAATAAATAAATACATAAAACAGGATAACTCAACAGTGAAATAAGTACATGAAACAAGCCAGAATGACTTATCCAAAAGATCTGTATCTCTTCCTTGCTTAGGGAGAGAAAGGTGTTCAAGATGTCCTTGAGATACTAAAGGAAGAATTCCGGTTGGCCATGGCTCTGAGTGGTAAGATTTGTATTTGCAATTTACAACCTTTTTTTTTTATAAGTATCTTTTTGTCGATTTCAGAGAGAAAGGGAGGGGGAGAGAGAGATAGAAACATCAATGATGAGAGAGAATCATTGATTGGCTGCCTCCTGCACATCCCACATTGGGGAACGAGCCCGCAACCCGGGCATGTGTCCTGACCGGAAATTGAACTGTGACTTCCTGGTTCATAGGTCAACACTCAATCACTGAGCTACACTGGTTGGGCTACAACTTTCTTTTCTTCCAGTGGTCATTAAGGCAAGGCTCCTTGGTGGGGAGAAGTGAATTTGAGGGGTAAGGAGATGGAATTATTTTGGGCTGTAATTAAATTTAAGTCAGCTCCATATTTATAGCTCTAGTGCCATGCACCCTCTGAACTAAGGAACTCTGCAGAGTGCACAGTCTGTAACACTCACTTAGCCTCTATGAAAGTCTTTTCGGGATATTTGGGTAATGATGAGTACATTCAGGGTGAATGCTACATCATACTCTTCCTCACTTCATAGCACATGAACAATAAATCTAACTGGTGAGGCAACACCTGTACTTGGATGTCTAAGTGGCGTCTCAGACTCTACCTGTTCAAAACTAAACTGCTAACTTTTCCTATTAAAACTTGCTTCACCTGCAGACTCTCCAATCTCAGGTCGCATTATCACCATTGTTTCAGGTGCTCAGATGAAAAATCTCAAGTCATTCTTGACTTTTCTTTTGCCTCACACCCCTACATCTGCAGAGGCTCCATCTGAAAAATGTAATCAGAATCTGACCTCACCTACCACCTCCACTGCCATCACTCCGGCCAGAGCCTTCATCATCTCTCTTCACCGTGGATATTCCGATAGTCTCTCTGTGTATCCTTCCCATAATTCCTCTCCCCTTGCGACTTACATGTCTGTCTGTCTATCCTTGCCTACATCTTCCTCCAAGCCCATTCTGATCACAGTAGTCAGATTATTTCAAATCATGTCACTCTTCTCAACAGAATGCCCACCTGTTCCGGGTTTATTCAGAGTAAAGGCCAATGGTGTATAAAGCCCTATGCGGTTTGACCTCTCTCACCTCTCTGACCTCAACTCCTGCTACTGTCACCATTGCTTATTCTGCCCAGGGTTCGTTTATCTCCCGGCTGTTCCTTGGCTATGCCAGACATGTTTCAGCCTTAGGGCTCTTCCCCCAGATATTTACATGGTTGATTCCTTCACACCCTTCAAGTCACACTTACACTGCACTTTCTCAAAGGGCCCCATCCTGACCACCCTATTTAAAATGGCAACTTGCTCTCTGCCCACCCACTCAGCTTCCAGTTTTCTTTCCCTATCATTCTTTCATTATTTTATCATAGCACCTATCACCTTCTATAGATCATTTATCTTATGATTTATTTTTTAAGTTATATGCATTATGTAGCATTTCTTTCCTCTCTAGAATGTAAGAAACACAAGGCAGCGATCTTTGTCTATAGTCTTTACTGCAGTATTTCTAGTGTGTAGAGCAGTGCCTGGCACATAAACAATATTTGCAGAATGAATGAATAAATAAAAAAGCAGCATTATTACTAGAAACTGTTTTGGATTTGACTCAGATGGACCTCTACATGCAAAGAATGACCTTGAGTTAATTATCAACTCCCCAACTTTTGAAGGTAATGAGGGCTTCCTTTTCTGTGATCCATATCACCCTGATTGTCTATGTAGACAGACTCCCCAAGATCAATGGTCTACTCACTACTGTGCTGAGCCTGTGTGGACACAGCCTCAGTGAGAAGAATGCCATTCTGTGAATCCTCATTCTGCATTTTAATTTGCTACAGACACATCCTAAAAGAGAGCTTTCAGCCACTGGCTCTTTATTAAATGTGGCAGAAAGAATATACTCTTTGTGTTAATAAAAATATGTGCCAGTCATTTTGTGTTAAGGACTGTTTAGGTAATAAAAATGGTCTCATGCCACATAAGATTTGGCAAGGCTACCTTGAATCATAAACCTTACATTTGTCAAGTTTTACATTCCTTGGGAAAACGATTACCTGCCTGATTATTATTGCATTCATTTCATATTAAATGTATGCATTATTTTTTCAGGGTGCCAGAATGCGAAAGCCATCGACAAGACATTGGTGAGGAAAAATCCTTTGGCCCTTTCCAAGATCTGACAGTGCACAATATTTTCCCATCTGTATTATTTTTTTTTCCAGCATGTATTACTTGACAAAGAGACACTGTGCAGAGGGTGACCACAGTCTGTAATTCCCCACTTCGATACAAAGGGTGTCGTTCTTCTCCAACAAAATAGCAATCCCTTTTAGTTCATTGCTTTTGACTTTTCAATGGGTGTCCTAGGAACCTTTTAGAAAGAAATGGACCTGCATCCTGGAAATATATTAACTGTTAAAAAGAAAACATTGAAAATGTGTTTAGACAACGTCATCCCTTGGCAGGCTAACGTGCTGAAAAACAAAAGATATCCTTTGGTAAACTTGAAGGTAGCTAATGCTGAGGTGAAAAGATAATGATCACACTGTTTATTAGCCTGCATTGTGTTTAGATATCCTTAAAACTCTGTTTTTAAATTATAAGCTTAGGTTCCAAAGGTTCAACATGCCTGGGAGTCTTGGATTCACAATACTGACGAGGTAGCACTTGATAGAATTGGGATGAGTGGGTGGTAATTTGTGATTTTCTAGATACTTTTTTAATACCCTGAGCTGGGCTACTTCTTTGAATGTAGATTTTCATTCCCATCCTCAGTGTCTGAATATATCTGAATATTTTGTGATATACATTGCTTTCTAACCAGAAAGAAATAAAATATTATTTTGAAAAGACTATATCTGGTCCATTTGCAACAATATGGAATTTAACCATTTTACTTTCTTAATGCTAATTGGTTCCCTATTCCTCCATGCATGCTGCATTATTTCTCATACCGTCTAGTTCCTCTTCTTTATTCTCTCGCTTCTTTCCATCACAACCGTGTGCAAACCCAGCTACATTATTTGTGAGGATCATGCCCAATGAAAATGTCAGTCCCTTGTTAAAAAGTAAGAAAAAGCTTTTTCTTTCTTCTACAGTTTTTCTCTTAATCTGTCATGGTATCTTTTATTTGCCATTTAATGCCACATTTCCTTGGGCACGGGGATATGCACAGGGCGAGTGCAGACCCTCACAGGTGCCTGGGACACGATCCTGTGACCTGCCCCAACTCTTCTCAGTACAGGTCCAGGACCCTTGAGGTAGAGGGTGGCTTTGTCACTGGGTGAGAAAGAAGCCAAGGACTCATTCAGGGGAGGTGAGGAGATGGTGGGAGATGAGACAATTGTGAACCTAGGCTCCAGGTCCCCAGCTTATCTCTTTGGTTCATTATAAAAAATGAACTCAAAGATGAAATTATTAAGAATTTTAAGCCAACAGCCACAGAACATTAAACCCAGGCATGAGGCCCCTTTTTTAGTGTGGAGTCCTGTGCAGCTTCACGGGTTGCCCACAGAGGCCTGGTCACGTGACTTTTAGATTTATCCCCAAACCAGTCATATGATGGATTATAGGTGGACTTGGTAGTCAGTGTAATTTTGAGATTGATTTTTCACCATCCCCTGGTTGTTCCACCACTGTGAAGTACTGAGTGAAACAAATGAGAAAAATACTGCCTTAAAATAAGATCATTATATTATGTCTTATTGTTTTACTAGAGACCTGGTGCATGGGATTCGTGCACTGTTGTGGGGGTGGCCTGTGGGGATCGGCCTGCTGTGGGAGCACTGCTCATCCCGGTCAGCCCAGCAGCGCTCCCACTGTGGGAGCACACTGACCACCAGGGGGCAGTTCCTGCACTGAGTATCTGCCTCTTGGTGGTCAGTGCACATCATAGCGACTGGTCGTTCTGGTCATTCCGCCATTCGGTCGCTGGGCTTTTATTATATAGGATTATTAAGGATCTCACTTTCTTTGTCTCTCTTTCTTTAAATGCTAGAAATTTCATAAATACTATGATGGACACAAACATTGATCTTTTGTTCTGAAATTATATTTAAATATGATAAAATAGAATTGTTTAATCTTCTAAAAAGAAATAGTTACCTCTTCATGTTTTGCTCAAGCAGAAAGAAGGAATATCCCTGTCATATCATGTAACTATTTCATGTTTTTTGAAGTAATATTAATAAATTAATAGGTATGTAATAAGCACCTCTGATTTCCCCAACTGGATTTAGAAACGACTTTTCTGTTGGCAAAGAACACTCACTCTAGTTACACTGGAGTATGTGGTTGGATGGTGACGTGCTAAAAAGCTGGTAACTTCCCAGCAAATGGAGCTCCACATATGGTCTTTTAAGTAAATTTTATGCAAGTTACATGAAAATAGGATTAATGGTCTTAATTTGTGAATTTCTAGATGCTTTTATGGCCCTCTGAGAGCCATGCTCCCTCCTGGAATGTAGATTTCCTTTTTTTTTTTCATCAGAGTTGCAATATAACTGAATGTTTTGTAATCTGTATTGTTTCCATAGTCAAACTGATGTAAAGTTGTCTTTACCTTTTTGGGGAGTGTTTCCCGTCCAGTTGTAGCAATGCTAAATCCGAAACTATCTGGTAGCTAAAACAGGGATGGCATGTGTGAGTTGCACATCATTTCTGGGGATTTTTTTTACTTGAAGTTGATAGAAATGCTTTGAGAAAGCCATCCGATTTTCCTGTGTTTTAGTTTGTTGAAATAGGTTGAGGGAGGGGTTGTAGGGCCGGGACAGTTAATGCAGGCCAAGTCTGCTTTTCTTGTATGTCGTTCAACATGTGTAGTGCTCCAGAGTAGTGTTTTTCAGCCCGTGGACTCATTATAGTCACTGGGGGGCATGTTGAAGCAGATTTCTGGGCCCCTCCTATAGATTCTGATTGAGCAGGTATGGAGTGGGGCCTGACATGGTCCCAGGTGAGGCTGATACTGCTTGTCTGGGCATCATACTTTGAGAACCACTGGTCTAGCCTAGAGTAAGGAGCATCAGATCAGATTTGCTAGTAATGAGCTATAGAAATGATCCCTGAAAATATAAAAAGCTGTGGTCCATTGACACAATGGAATACTTACTGCTCAACTGTAAAAAAGAAGAAAATCTTACCTTTTGTGACAGCATGGATAGATGTGGAGAGTGTTATGCTAAGTGAAGTAAGCCAGTAAGGAAAGACAAATACCATGCGATTTCACTCACATGTGGAATCTAATGAGCAAAATAAACAAACAAAATAGAAATAAAGATTTGCAATGTTGGAGAATAATGTTGTCAATATTGAGCAGGTCATGTTAAACATGGTTGTTGTCCACGTCTAGCCCATGAGTCACAAGTTCCCCAGGCTTATAACATCTTATCCTCACAGGTGTTTCTCTCATGGCTAAAATCACTCTTATGCACTTACCTAGAAGCATGCCTGAGACCTAGCAGTGATGGGTGACTGCCAACGGCATTTGCCAGAATCTCTTTTGTGTATATTTGCTTATATTCTGCTACCAGGAAGAATGTGGGTGTGAGATAAACTTGCTTCTTTCCACCAGGTTTGGGGTGCCCATGTTCCCAGGCCTGCAGGAATGAATTAAATGGTATTGACTGCATCTGTGTCATTGCTGTTTTAGTCATTCATGTGTTTATCTTGTCAAAATATTGGCAATTGTGACATAGCTTTAGAGGGCTGTGGTGGTTAGTATAACATGAAAGGAAGTTGTGGCTTACTCTCAAACAGGGAGAAAAGACTTTTCATTGTCAAATGTATAATTTATTTACTGTCTGATTGACTGTATTGCATATCAGTTGCATAGCAACAGAACAAAGTTTGTCTGTTTAGGAAAGTCTGAAGGTTGCTTATAACATAAAGACAGAAGATGCTTTCTGAACTTCCATTTGCTTCAAAGTGTACTCTGTCACACGCCAATTATAGAACGACACCAGGATGAGAATTTATTTTAAATAATATAAATGTTAACTCAAATGATAGAAGCTATTATTATGTACTTATCGGATGGAAGCTCTTATCTGTTTTAAAAGATGCAATTTCCTGCCCTTATTCAAATCTAACTTGAGCAACACTTATCTTCTTTCCTCCCTAATGTGGTTGGAGAAATAAAGAATGCTTCTTTTTATTCAGTTTTCAGTTTCTCTACTGAAATTTTTCTGAAGATTATTTTAGGTAATGAGCATAGGTTCAGTTGAAAATTTTCCAGGAGCTTCTGAGCACGAAGAGTTGTGTGACCCTGAATAATGCCAAAACAAGGGCTGGAATTCAAGTGAGCAATAAATTTGATTTTGTTTGTTCCTTTGATTCAGCATCATTGGGGAAAAGATTCTGGCTTGGTTTCCTGCCTTTATTTTCTGGTTAGATCATCTACCTTTAAAGCTGTTTAACCCTACCTCCCATCCCCCCCCCCCCCCCCCCCATTATGGTCGCAGTCTTTAGTCTGTTTCTAACAGTGGGAACTTCTTATTGAGTCATTTATGATAATGTCCTCCCTTACTACCTCACTAAAGAGAAGTGAAGGCCAATCTTCCTGAAAGCATTGGGTTAGGTTTCTGAAGATCTGAGTGACTAGCTGGGTGAACCATTATTTCCCCTTATGACCCTCAGATTCTCAGCTCTGAAATGAGGACATAGCATAGTGAAATATGTAAGAATATATCGTGAATTATACATCAACATTTAAAGTCTTATTCAAAGAATTATTATCAGGAGAGATAGTATAACAAGTTCCACTATGTACTTTTTTTTACAGTACTTATTTAAGAAAATAAACTGATGAACAAAATAGATCCAGAGACATAGAAGCATGGAATAGAATGAGGAATCTCAGAGGGAAGGTGGAGGAGGGTGGTGGGTGGGAAGAGATCCACCAAAGAACTTTAATGCATATATGCATAACCCATGGACTCAGATAACAGGGTGGTGGAGGCCTGCGGTGGGGACCGGGGCCAGGCTATAAGGGGTCAAAGGGAGAAAAAGGGGGAAATGTGTAATACTTTCAGCAATGAAGATTTAAAAAAATTCAAGCAATTCACAGAATAAAAACAAAAATCACCACAGATTTTACTACATAGAGATCATTGTTATTTGTATCAGGTGAATATGATTTCCGATATTGCTACATGTGTGTAATAAATAGCAGTTGTATATATAGATAGAAATGGCTTTACTGAAATAAACTATACAATAAATGTTACATTTAAGTAAAATATGCAATTTAGTTTTACTTGAATTTAGTAGAAGATAAAGTAAAATTGAAGAAATTCTTAAAATTAAGGTAAATGCTTCTTTGAAAAAGAAATATAGCTTAAAAGTACCTGCACATTGTATTTATTTATTTATTTTTCTTTAACAAGTAGTTGAGTTTATTTATTTATTTTATATATATTTTAAATTTATCTTTATTGTTGAAAGTATTACAGATCAGTGGTTAGAGTATTTTTTTTTGTTTCTGGCATATACATGTTTCAATTTTAGACAGTATCAGTTCACTCATTGTTAGAAAAATAAATAAATTAGCCTTACACTTCCTCTTCCTTCCTCTTTCCTCCTCTTCTGTCCAAATTTTGTTAATATGTTTTGATTTTAATATCATCAAAGTATAAAACATTCTCTTCTGTAACAATAACTTCTAAAATCATTTATTATTAATTTCCATTGAAATGGGTTCACTACTTACTATAAGCTTCTCCATTCCCCAGTGAACTTTTATTCCCTTCTTCTTGGTTCCCTGGATTTCATTGCAAATTGTATTTTCAAGAATAGTTGTATTCCTTGAGTTTGTGTGTGTTTAAAATCTGCCTGATGCTTTGTATTTGAATGATAGGTTAGATGAGTATGATATTTTTGGGTCACACTTTTTGGAGACATTTTGGATTGTCATCTGGCATTGCCTTGGATGTGGAGAAATTGAGACCTGCCTGCTTTCATCTCCTGCTGTTAACTGACTCCTATCCACCATGATGTTTGAAAAATTATTTCTTTATCTTTGAATTCATGAAAAATTATTTATCTTTTAATTTCAATATCCTTAGTTGAAATAACACCAAATATCACATGATTCACAATTTTAAAACAAAACTATGCCTACCACATTATTTTATTTTTCATTTAAATATAAGAAAAAAAAAGCTTTATCAGCATATGTCTCATATCAATCATTAACATATGCTTTTACATTGTCCTCTATTTTTCTTTGTTAGCCTTACCAGCAATGCTATAACAATAGTAATATCAGTGGTTATTATAAATTTTGGGACTTTTTTTCTATTAAAACAAACATTTAAAGATTCCTATTATCCAGATCAATGCTGCCCCATACATTTTTTGTGATGATGAAAATGTTTTATATCTGTGCTCTCCAAGATCATAGCCACTAGCTATATGTGGCTACTGTGCAGTTGAAATGTGCCTACTTTGAATGTTTCATGTTATTAATTAATTTAAATTTATTTAGTCTCATGTGTACTGTATGGATGGCACAGATCTAGATGTTCAGAACAACCTTAGGCACTGAGTAAACTTTATTGAATAGATTCAAGACTAACCTTGCTAAATGGTTACCATGGGCAAGTCACATAAAGTCTGTTCAATGTAGCTTTCCAATTTAAAACATAAAATGTTGTAGTAGCTCTTACCTGTATGGCAGGAACATCAATTAAAGTAATAAATGAAATAATGTTTTAAATTACTTGGAAAATAAATACTACATTGATACTAGCTTTGATTTTTAGTTATTAATCTTTTCAGTTATGGTTTATGGAGAAGATTCCAAAAATTTTGTCTAAACTCTTGAGTTTATGGCCCAGTCCAGCTACTTAGTGAGCACATCATCTTGAAAAAATAATTGTGAATACAAATTTTCATCCTTTAGGTGGAATGGTGTATCACTAATGTATGTAATAATGAATAGTAATGCCCTTTTAAACTAGAAGAAATGATATGTGTAAGCTATTCTAAAAATGACAGTAATAAGGATATCTGGCCCTGGTGGGATGGCTCAGTGGGTTGGAATATTGTCCCATGCACTGAGAGGTTGCGGGTTCTATTTCCAGTCTGGGAACATACCTAAGTTGTGGGTATGATCCCCAGTTGGGCAGGTGTGGGTGGCAACCAATTGATCTTTCTCTCACATCCATGTCTTCTCTCTCTCTCTCTCTCTCTCTCTCTCTCTCTCTCTTTCTCTCTCTCTCCTTCCTCTCTCTAAAATCAATAAAAACATATCCTTGGGTGAGGATTAAAAAAAAAAGAACATATGGCATGTAGTGTAGAAGCAGAAGCAAAGTCTGTTAGACATAGTGAAACATGTCGTGTAGAGTTAGACAGAACCCTGAACCCTGTATCCTAAATAGCAAATTGGTACCAATAGGGTCTTTCTCTCTGGAACTTTGGCACCTCTTTGAACCAAGAGCTTGAGTCAAGAATACACTTTTGGTTCTGACTTTCCTTTATGCATGATACCATATTATCTGGTTTTAATATTAACATGCTAATCGCTCATATTTTTTGAAAAAATTCTCAATAAAGTAGAAAATAGTTTTGCCTTAGTAAAAATGTATTTTTGTATTCAAATATTAGTTGATATTATAACCATGCTATTTAGTTCAAATATTAATGAATACTATTACTCTGACTTTTTTGAGACTTTCTGAATTATAGTAATTTAATATAATATGTGTCATGATATGAACATCCCTGTTTTAAGTAGTGCATTTTTTGTTGTTGTTATTCCTCACCCGAGGATATTTTTCCATTGGTTTTTAGGGAGAGCAGAAGAGAGAGGGAAAGACAGAGAGAAACGTCAATGTGAGAGAAACACATCAATCGGTTGCCTCCTGGGCCTGGGCCAGGGAGGAGCCTGCAACCAAGGTACATGCCCTTGACTGGAATCGAACCCAGAACCCATTGGTCCGCAGCTGACGCTTTATCCACTGAGCCAAACTAGCTAGCACAAGTAGTGCATTTTTTAAAGTCACTAAAAAAAGCAGTCAGGACGAAACTCTTTTAAAAAAAATGTCTCAATAATCTGTCTCAAAAATCTCTGTTTGCAATACTCCCAACCACACATATACATATCTCTGAGAAAAACACCTGACAGACCAACAAAAATATTTGAAGATTTAGGCAATAGTAAACTGTTAATCTACCAAAAATAAAAATAAAAAATTGAACTTGTGCAACTATTAAATATTCATGATTATGGACAAGGCAGTGTAAATGAAAGCCAGAACCCATTAATTTGAAAATGCAATTATTGGATCAACTGATGGTTTTATCTACACAACTGCATAAACAATTTGCCTACTTTCCATTAAATCGACCAGATGCTTTATTGTCATGGAAACACAATCTAAATGAAATCCACAGATTTCTCCAGAAAATATTTTTTTTTTGCTTATGTTTCTTGGCTAATCTTATTCCAGGTCTGCTAACAATTTATCCAGAATGATTTGATGGATTTCAACTCTTTTGCCATCTCTTGTCCATCCTTTATTGGGCAGGTACACAATTGAGAAAATGATGCAAGTGCGGGCAAATAAACACAGAAAGAACGGTCTTTGGAAAGCAAGACACTCACACAGTCATTGGCCCTTTCTCAGGAAGGAAGTGGTGAAAAGGGCACCGGAGGTCGATGCCCAAACTGCTGCCCCATCTGAGATGCCTCCTCCCAAGATTTCAGGAATGAGAGTCTCTCCCTCCTCTACTAAATATCCCCTCCACTAACGCTCTTACTTCCAAAGGTCTTCAAAGCTTTAGGTAAGTAAGAAGTAGCAAAGCATATTTTTAGAATTAATTGAAAATGATACATGATGAAGTAATTACAATTATTTAGTCTCTACTAATTTTCATTAATGTTGACATTCCTGTGGCTTATCCAAACTTTGCACATGATGAAGGTTCACAAGGTCCTCCAGTATTTTTTACTTTGTCCAACAGAGGGGAATGAGAGGTGATAGAACTGCAACAAGAACAACAACAACGAGAACAACAACAAAATAAGGCTCACGTGGTGCAAGAACACAACTCTTCACGGCAGCTTCAATTTATTTGATGTACTGCTGTCCCTTCTGAGTTTTTGACTCTCATTCAGAAGCAAAGTATAAGTCTGGTACTCTCAGAAGTCCAATTCAATGTAAGAGCCAACATGGTTTCCTTAGTCTAGATTCATTTATATTTTTGCTCCGACTGAACTAAGCGTTAAGGTGAAACTGAGAAACAGCAGACCCTGTTTAAAAATGCTCATAATCAGACCTTGTCTGCACTAATGAAGAAGTTCAGCAAAATGAGTGGTTATGTTTGCCACCAACTATCGCATGATAACATATCAGCTACTGGACAATATACTATTTTTAAACAAGTTTTGACCAGTTTCACATGGATGGTACAAAGGAGTAGGGGAGTAGAATTTTGTGCACAAGACCTTTAATTTTCTAGAGGATGCCTAGATGCCATTAGATATTTATGAGCATTGAGGTCATGCCACAATGAATACTGAGTAGGAGCTGCCATCCAGATTTTTTTTCTGCTCCTGATAGGGATCTCCTTCTGTTATGGCACACTGCTTTCTGCTCTTCTTTTTGGTGCTTCCAATGCTTATCTCAGGGAGGACTGGGTTCTATTATCACTAACTGTAAAACTTAGGAATCCTCTACTATATTAACAAAAATATAGTGTCAAGAACAATAGAAAGAGTGTCCCTCATTGTGTTCTGTCTACACATGTAGCACTGTTTCCAGTTTTGGCCATAATTAAGGGAAAGCAAGCAATATGGTAAAGATGCCTGGATAACAAGTGATTTACTTTCTTACATGTGTTAGGTAAACATATTCATAAAAGTGTATAATGTGCAAGAACAAAACAAATACAAATAAGGAAAAAGTATGAGGAAATAGTACTAAATGCTGGATTGTAATGCCTATTAATGTTCATGAAGGCAGAGAATCTGTCTTGTTTTATACTGTATTACCAGCACCTTATACACACAAAAAAAGTAGTTATTCAATAAATACTTGATAAACTAATCAGTGAACATTTGTCAGGGATATTAGAATTTTTTTTTTAGAACCAACTCTGACATTCTATGGTTGGCATCAAATATAGCAAATGCCTAAGGATTTCAATTAAGAAAATTTAAAATCACAATATTTAACAAAAAATTCTCAGAACACTGATTTTATATATGAGTATTTTATGCTCATAAATTGCTATTGGGAAATTTTCTTTGTTTTTAAGAACAAAAATAAGGGATATTAATATTAAATAGTACAATGTTCTTAAGAATAGGTCTCATCATTTAAACATTTATTTGATGTTTTTATAACAAATAACTACCAAACTGAGATTGATAAATTATTAAATGTCACAAAGGCATAGAATTTTAGAGTTCTTGGAATATGTTGGATGATGTAGTCGAATGTTACTCAATTGCAAGGCCTCTGATCTGCTCTCTGATTAATGGGTTCATGGCCCCACAAGTTGGGTGATGTGGATGTGCCCCATCTCAATTATGCAATAATTAGTTTCTAAAATGTGGTGAGTCATTAATATTCCTTCAGTTCTTCTGAGAATATATTTTTTTTTTGTTTAGGCATCCTCAACAATGTCCCATTGAGATTTTATAACTTGCAACAATAAAACAGAAGGAGGGGTTTTTAGTATATTACTATATCATAAGAAGTGTTGAACCACCAAGCCACAGGAAGAACATGAAGGCAGCTGAGCCTTTAGAAACTTGGGTCTAGGGACTGTAAAAGCAAAAAGGACTCATTTTGTTTTTCTTCCCTTTGGTTCTCCCAGAATGTTGACTTTATTACTTTCTCACTGCAGACCAGCATGCTCAACTTAGTGGGTTACATGGCTACCTACAGGTCCCTAGGTTCACATCTCCTTGTTCTACAACCAGGAAGAATTCATGCTCTTGTTCCACCTTCACTTCAAGATTATCAGAGAGCAGAACTCTACTTGAGTCACTTTTGCACCCCTTGACCAATCAAACATGGTCAGAGATAAAAGGTACAATATGATTGTGGGGCTACTGTGAATCCTAAATGTTGTGCGTAGAAGAGGGAAGACAAAGGGTGCTACTCTTTCCAGAGTAAGGAAATCTTACTGGAAACAAAACAATGTGTTCCCTGTGGAAATAATAAATGCTTTTTTAGTATAAGTATATACCAGGTGATGTTTGGGACATAGTTAACCTAAAATATTATTTGTTGTTTATCTGATATTTAAATTTAACTTGGCACTTTGTATTTTGTGTGTGTGTATGTGTGTGTGTGTGTGTGTGTGTGTGTGTACTAAACTTGTGGGTCTCTTTACAAATTAATGTCGTCTGGTCATATATTCATATAAAAACATATGAGTTCTTTGATCATAACCTTGTAACACCTGAAGGGTACGGCATCACTTGGTAACTGGGAAATTTGATGCTGGCCAGAGAATTGCCTGGGATCCCTCTGTGGGTAGTGTCTTACTTTGTTTGCTTGACCACACATCAGTGACCCAGGACCAAACTGTCAGCTTAAGACCACAGAATGTTTGATGTTAAGTTTCACATATTATTTCAAAGCTAGTGTGTTCACTCCTGCAAATTTAACTTCTTGATTGTTTTATGGTTGAAGTGCATAAATTAATCACATACATTTAAAGTTAAGTCTTATGGTTTGATGAGACACATCTGCCTATTAATTGATCTCAAGTCTTATATTAAAGGAATCTAATTAACTGTGTTAAACCAGGTATTTTCCATAAATACTTTGTATATGCCTATAATTAATGTAATAAAAACTAAAATTCTGTGTAATGCAGTATGAGAAATTCTAAAAACACAGCCCTTTCATCTTTAGTTTAGAAAATGCACTCGGAGGATTATGATTCATCCAAGGTCAGTCAAATAATGGTAACAGAGCTGGAGATAATTGATAAAGTTTAAATAACAAATTAAAGTTTAATGGTAAAAAATAACAATCCATGTTTAGTACAAATCCCTGTCAGACTGTTCCTCATCAGTTTAATAATATCTGTAGACTTCAGGTGATTAGTACTTCAAAATTTATGTCTCTTCCCCTTGAGACAGCATGGAGGGACCTGGAGAGTATTATGCTTAGTGAAATAAGCCAGCCAGAGAAAGACAAGTATAACTTGATATCATTCATATGTGGAATCTAACTAACAAAATAAATTGATGAACAAAATAGATCCAGAAACATTGAAGCATGGAACAGACTGAGGAATCTCAGAGGGAAGGTGGGGGAGGATGGATGGGTGGGAAGAGATCAACCAAAGAACTTGTATGCATATATGCATGACCCATGGACACAGACAAAATAGGGTGAAGGCCTGGGGCTGGGGACTGGTATGGGCTAGAAGGGGTCAAGGAAGAAAAAAGGGGACATCTGTATTACTTTCAACAATAAAGATAAATTTAAAAAAAGAAAAAATTATAAACTTTGAAGTGGTACAGCTTTATCTTCCACATAACAATACTGAAGGAACTGTACAAAGCAAGAGAGGTACAGTGGCTCCTCAAGATTACCAAACAGCAAAGAAAATTTACTGAGGAAGAAATCAGCTGGCATCATGGAGGCCTCCAGTCAAAACCAATGGGTTGAAGTTGCCATTCTATCAAGGTGCTCTTCCCTCACATCTGTTGACACTGACCCCACGGAAGTAGTCTGAGGTCCTTTTGTATCTTGTTAATTATCTTGATCCTGCCATTGGGAGCTGAGCATTCTTTAGTATAGAGAATCAACAGTTGTATCTCAGACTACCAAGCAAAGGAAAAAACAATCTAATTTTCTATTTTCCTTGAGATAGTACTGGCTCTACATATAGGCATAGCATACGGTTGTTTGCATGCTATATTTTAGAGATCATTGACATCATCAAAGGGAAGACAAGAGGTAGATAACATCTTCCAAAGCACTTGGGAGGATGCAGAATGAGTAATAGGTATTGATGATAATTTGGTATAGCACTCAAATAAAGTGGCATTAAATTTCCTAAAAGAAAGCTGGTGGGAATGCAGATTGGTGCAGCCATTGTGGAAAACAGTATGGCGTTTCCTCAAAAATTTAAAAATGGAACTGCCATTTGACCCAGTGATCCCACTTCTAGGAATATATCCCAAGAAAACAGAAACACCAATCAGAAAGGATATATGCACCCCTATGTTCATAGCGGCACAATTTACAATAGCCAAGATTTTGAACAGCCTAAGTGCCCATCAGCAGATGAGTGGATTAGAAAACTATGGTACATCTACACAATGGAATACTACGCTGCTATAAAAAAATAAGGAATTCTTACCATTTGCAGCAGCATGGATGGAACTGGAGAGCATTATGCTAAGTGAAATAAGCCAGGAAGTGAAAGAAAAACACCACATGATCTCACTCATTAATGGATAATAAAGAACATTATAACCTGATGAACAAAAAGATAGATACAGAGACAGAGAAGCATGGAACAGACTGTCAAATTATAGTGGGAAGGCTGGGGAGTGTTGCGAGGGGGGAGGTAAGAGATAAACCAAAGGACTTGTATGCATGCATATAAGCATAACCAATGGACACAAGACACTGGAGGCGGGGGGGTGAGGGCATGTGCTGGGTGGTAGGGGAGGCCGGGGGAAGGTCAATGGGGGGAAAAAAGGAGACATATGTGCTACTAACTGTAATACTTTAAACAATAAAATAAAATTTTAAAAAAGGAAAGCAACGCATTATCCAGAGAACAAAAGTGAACTTTTATCTTTAACTGAAGATAAAAGTAGAGAGAATCAGCTAGAAGACTGATTCAGAATGAGAGGAAGGGATCATATGCTTCAGTTTGCCCACAATAGTCTCAATTTAATGCTCTTTCTCCCAGAGTAAATGCCCCATTTACTTCCAAAGTTTCTCAATTTGAATTATAAATTACACTAGAGGCCCGGTGCACGAAATTCGTGCACTGGGGATGGGTGGGGGGTCCCTTAGCCCAGCATGTGCCCTCTTGCAGTCCGGGACCCCTCCCTTGTTACTGCCCACCTGCTTGCTGCTTCCTACGGCTTGCCTTGCTGCTCCTTAGTTCTGCCACGAAGGCCTTGGGTCTGCTGGGTGCCGGGCCTGCGGGTTTGTGTCTCTGATACCCCCAGCAGCCCCAGCACTAAGGTGGCGGGCCTTGGGGCTGCTGGGTACAGGCCCCCCATTGCCTGTTTGTGTCTTCTATCAGACCCCCAGCAGCCCCAGCAGCCCCAACACCACCTAAATAACTTAAGGGAAACTTTATTTAGTCTTCTTTTAAAAGCAATCTAGTTTAAAAATGAGTTGAAGTTAAGACAGAACAAAGAACATGGTACCTAAGAGTGAGATAGACTGACAGAGGAGAGGCTGGGCACTGGTCAGGGGCTTACATGCCAACTGTTCTCCACCTGGGAAATGATGTAAAATCGGTTTCTTTAGTTTTCTGCTTAATGGTCTTCTCCAGCACTGAGGTCAGAGGAGCCGCCTTCCAGCCCATAGGCTGCTTCTCAGAGTCGAAATTTTCGCCATAGGCCTCTGCCTAGGACAGGACCTCTGCACCCCCAGGGTGCATAAACACACAGGGCTTCCATCAGGCTCCGCTGATCCCGGGGCGGGAGGCCTTTTGGCTCCGCTGATCCAGGCGGCCGGGAGGCCTCTCGGCTCCGTTGATCCCGGGGCCAGGAGGTCTCTCGGCTCCACTGATCCCGGGGCAGGAGGCCTCTCGGCTCCACTGATCCTGGGGCCCAGAGGCCTCTCGGCTCCGCTGATCCAGGCGGCCGGGAGGCCTCTCGGCTCCCCTGATCCAGGGACCGGGAGGCCTCTCGGCTCCCCTGATCCAGGGACCGGGAGGCCTCTTGGCTCCCCTGATCCAGGCGGCCAGGAGGCCTCTCGGCTCCGCTGATCCCGGGGCCAGGAGGCCTCTCGGCTCCCCTGATCCAGGGACCCGGAGGCCTCTCGGATCCGCTGATCCCGGGGCCGGGAGGCCTCTCGGCTCCGCTGATCCCGGGGCTGGGAGGCCTCTCGGCTCCGCTGATCCCGGGGCGGGAGGCCGCTTGGCTCCGCTGATCCCAGGGCCCGGAGGCCTCTCGGCTCCGCTGATCCCGGCCTGGCTGCCGCCGCCATCTTGGCTGACAGTTAATTTGCATGTACTCACTGATTAGCCAATGAAAAGGGTAGCGATAGTATGCCAATTACCATGTTTCTCTTTTATTAGTGTAGATGGCCCACTTTGATGGAACATGATATATATACTAGCACTTGTGATATGCCTCAACTTATCTGAATAAAGTGTCTTGTCCTGTTGAAAATTCTAGCTGTGTATTTGAAAAGATGAGATGCGGAAAATACAGTGTTTCTGGAGAAGCCGGAGGAAAGAAAAAAGGCTAAACCACAGGAAGTGGTCTTTAATATGTAAATAGTCCTTCAAGTACAAAGGAAATAAAAAAATTAAAAACAATATTTCTGGCCTGACTGGTGTGGTTCGGTGGTTGGGCATTGACCCGTGAACCAGGAGGTCTCGGTTCGAGTCCTGGTCAGGGCACATGCCTGGGTTGAGGGCTCTATTCACAGTGGTGGGGCATGTGGGAGGCAGCCCATTGATGATTCTCTCTCATCATTGATGTTTCTGTCTCTCTCCCTCTCTCCCTTCCTCTCTCTCTGAAATCAATTAAAAAAATACATGAAACATTTTTCCTTGTTTGTGCTCAACATCAAAACATACAATCACTTGCACATAAGATTTTACAAGCCACTGTTGAATCAGGTTACTTTCTTCCCCGATAATATAAGTGTAATGAATATCTAATTGGAATTCTTTTTGACATTGTGATCTGATGTACTTTGAAAAACATAATTTCATAGAGAAGGCTCATCACATAATTCTCCTCTCTGCTACTTCGGATCAGACAGAATGCTCAGTATTGAGAAGGGATGAGAGGGAGAAGAAATACTTTCCTGGCTGCTCTAACTCATCTGGCCTCCCAAGTGTCTCTAGGGTGTGTGTGACAATCCATCATTGCTATTAATGTCTGTTTTTTTTCCTACAAAAGGTCATTGCCTTTGACTCCCTCCAACAGGAGTTCACCAGGTCTTATTCTGGAGAGGGCTGGAGCCAGGGAGAATACAGTTGAACACTCGCCTCTGGCTTCCCTTTAGCCCTGTCAGAGCTAGACTCTGGGATGAAGACAGAGACAGGCATCCAGCCATGAGTATCTGTTCCAGTCAGATTTCTCACCGGCCTGGGATCTGGTCCTTATTTGAATACCTGAGGGCTTGTTCTTCCGTATGGTTTGGTGGTTTAGACAATTATTTCCACTATCAGATGTGAGTAAGATGGCCAAAACCCCCCAAAATACAGAGCAGTGATTAGAGGAGATGTTGATTTGCAATTGTTATTTAAAATTCAGAAACACGGAACATTCCTAAGACTTATTCTTCCAAGTATGGCATTTGGAGGAACACTTCTTAAAAAATGATCCTCGGGTCCTAGAATTACCCAGATAACTTGTAACATTTCTACAGAGACAAGGACAGACCAAATGTTGGGTTTTGAATAAAACGCACTGATGAGCAAACTTAAAAAGGAGAATATTTCCCGTTGACAATATTTATCCTGTATCTATAAAAATGTGTTTTATTTATGTTTATCAACTACTGTGGATTGATTCATTGATTGACATTGTCACCACACAGTCTCTTGTTTCCATTTACAACACACCTTGTATTTAGTTTTTATTTGTACGAGAGGCCCTGGAAGATTAAAAAAAAAATTCCAGACTCTAAAGTGCTGATTTGTTGGAAATCTGGATTACAGGAAGACCAGCTCCATTCCAGGCCTTAAGACAGGCACAATTTTCATGTTTTTATGTCTCAACATCGAGGACCTACTTGAAGTTGTCTTATTCAAAAGTGTTTTCCAACATCTCTCTCCAACACCTGCCCAGGTGAGTAACAAAACAGCAGAAACAGATCCAAGCTGTGGCTATTTTCCCTGTTCTTCACACAATAAATGCCTCAGGTATCTGTCTCGTATGTAATATAAAAAGGAAACCTGCAACGATCATAACATTGATATATGCTACCAATATGTTGAGCTACTAACACATTTGCCTGCTGTGTCAAGGCATCTGAAGGCTTCAAGCTTGGCAGGGGAATGTTTTTCTTTTTCTTCTTCTGTAATCCCAGGGTAAACATTAAGCAGACAGCATTTCTGCTTTGAGCATTAAAGGAAAAAAAAAAAAATACTGAATTTGAAAAGCCTACTAGTCCACTTTGGGGATTTCGGAAAGTGTCGTTTGGCCAGGAGCTGGAAGGAGAGGCTGCCATTCCGTAGATGGGACAGGCGGGGAGCCGCATGGCCTCATTCATAACTTCACAGCTACTGCAAATATCAGCTGATGAATATTTATGTTATCCCTGGCTTAGACCCGAAAGACAAACAGGGGAAAAAAAAACGAAAGTTAGGAAAAGGTCGTCTGAACTCTGTGGGATTTCTTACCAACACTTTCCATGCGCGAGCAGTAGCCCTGAATGAAGTCATTCTGTTCGGGGCCCTGCACGGGAAAACAGTCTGCTCATTAGTGCCCGCACTTTGTTTGAACCTTGTACATTCATGGGGTCCTGAAAGGGAAACCCTTTTCCTTAAATCAAACACACGAGATGTAATGCTACCTTATTATTATTAGTAGTAGTATTTGGTAAATTATTGCAATTTGCTCCTCATCATGTAGTAACGTCAGTGGTTCAAAGAGAGAAAGCAAGTTAGTAATGGAGAGCTTTCATATATAAAAAATGGACAGTTCCAGATCAGGTTCATATTTTATTGAGTTACAGTTTCAGAAAAATATCTGGAACGGCACATAAAAATATCATTACGAAACTCTACTAATATCATAGTTGAGAAATTGTTTTCTTAAAATGTACTAGAGATTTTAGTTTTATTTCAGGAGAAACACCCCTTGAGCCCCACTCTACAAGAACTAATCAAATCTTAACGACCCAGGGTTCATTATTTATATTCTGCATCTCTTCTTTAACTGTTTGTTTTTTTGTGGGGTTTTTTTTCCCCCCATCAGAGCCCCCATTAGCCTCTGCTGCCATTTCTGCCATCTTTATCCTGACCAAGTTGACCCAAGAAGAGGAAACACGAGGACTTTTCCACCTGCTGATATCTCTATTACAAGGTTTTGTTCGGGAGAGGAAGCCAAGAGAAGTGGCTAAGATGAAATCTGTAACTGCCTTGTGGATCTCCATGACAGACACAGCCTATGATTTTCTAACACTCGGGGAATGTAGATAGCTTCAGTGGGGAGGTCAGACTGTGGCACTAAGATGGGGATGGATTGGAAGTGTTTATGAAGGAAGTGCTTCCAGGGAACCAGATACAGGAGGGAAGATGCCAAGTAAGAGAAGTTCCCGCCTCAGTGGAACCCTGCAAGGAGATCTGGAGCATAATTGTACCTGAACGTTGGTCCCAACTCGAGGCAAAGGAACTGGGCTTTCATACTCCTGCACGGGTCTGATATTGGCTCAGGACTGCCCACTAGTGGTATTGGGGGTGCATTGGATGAACAACCATCTCAGTTTGCCTGGGCCTCTCCTGCTTTTAGCACTGAAAATCCCACATCTTGAGAAACTCTTCATTTTCATGCAAACTGGGCTGATCGGTCAGCCTTGAAGGATGTAATTTCCCAGGCATTTCTGGCTTCTCTGAGCAGCAAAGTTGCTTCAGCAGTCCAAGTTCAGCCTTCTGATGGGAGTCACAGGTGAAGGCCACATGAAACAAGGCCCACCAAAGGGCACACAGACATGGCACAGGGAGTGTAAGGGTATTGGATGAAGCCATGTCCCCTACAGCAGCCACCTCCTGTAACCAGTTCTCTAAGCAACAACTAAGTATTGGTTGAGATTATTTTAGATGTGGGGTTGAGGGCAGGAATTTCAGGTAAGTTATTTATCTCCCCCATACATAAAGTTCTTATATGTAGTGGGACTTACATGGCTTGTAGGTTCAGCACTAGTCAATACTTACAAACAGGCTTATTAAGAGAATATTTAAAGGAAATATGGTACCAATCCATAAATTAAAAATTAACAGAGTGGCCTTGAACAAAATATCTATAGACTAGAGGCCTGGTGCACAAAATTCTTGCACGAGTGGGGGTCCTTAGGCCTGGCCTGTGATCAGGGCCAGGCCAATCAGGCCCCAAAGGCCCTGGTGGGGTTGGGAGAGGAGGCGATGGTCACCAGGCTGGGCACAGAAGGAACGGACGCCTGATGCCAATGCCGCCACCACGTGGTTCCCTGTCTCCCCCCCTCCTCCTTCCCTTGCCTCTGTGCCGCCACCATGGCGGGCAGGCAGGCGGCAGGCCAGTCGGGGCCTGCCAGCCCAGGGGAGGGACTGGGCATGGGAGGTTGGTCGCAGGCCCTGAGGAGGGAGCTGGCCCTCGGCCCCCCGGGAAAGGGGAAGCATCCACCACCACCCACCCCCAGTTCCCTGTCCCAGTCCAGGGCCCGGCCCTGATCAGGCGATCTGGACCTGCTGGCTGGCGAGGGGGAGGAACCACGGGAGGTTGGCTGGCTGGGGGAGATTGGCTGCGGGAGCGCACTGACCACAAGGGGGTAGCTCCTGCATTAAGCGTCTGCCCCCGCTGGTCAGTGCACATTATAGCAACTGGTCCCTCCTGTCATTCTGGTCATTTGGTCGTAATGGTTGCTTACGCTTTTATATATATAGATGCCATAAGAGTAGGTTGTAAATAAGTGAGTCTCCTCAAATGTGTTGCTCTCTTCCATGATGCTGTGAGGTCTAACTCTGAAGGTGCACGGGAATATCTGTGGTGAAGACATAGGTCACATTCTCCCCCAGGGCCCAGGATTGGTGAAATCCCATCATCCTTTCGATTTAACTTCTAAGAGTTAACAATAACTGCATACAGTAAATAATGAATAATCTGTAAAATAAACCTTTTTTCTTGCATCCCTTTCTTGGGTTATAAACATAAAAGGGAGACTTTTTTTCTTGTGTCCCTCTTTTGGCTTATAAAAATGAGAGTGACAAATTGGTCAATTTACTAACATGGGCAGGTAAATGGTGTGAGTGATTTTACCATAATGTGTTGGCAGTGACAATTGCCTCAAATTTCAAACTTGGTCCTTGCATTGTTTCCCTCGGGTATTCGAAACCCTCATGGACCAAGCTCACCCAGAGGATTTATTATAGGAGCTTCCTTCTGCCCGAAGCAATGCATTATCCACCGAGAGGATGTCTTAGACAGCCCACCTTGTATCGCTGCTTCGGAGAAACAGGGACTCTAGAAATGGCTTCCAAGTAAATATCTATAAACGTATCTGGCAGAATATTACAGGCACACAAGAGAAATCTTTTCTCTATCATTGCTTAGTTAGTTGAAAAAACAATCAAGGTGCTGGGGTCTTGGTGATTCTTAAACTCTTTCCAAATGTCAGCCAGGTTACTGTTGGGTCATGAGTTTAAACTTTCAAAAATGTCGCCTCAGTTTTTTTTCTAAGTTACCATCATTATTAAACATCAGAATGTTCTTTGGATAATGGGGGAGAATGAGATCTGAAGTAAGGAAGAGGAAAAATAATAATAAATAAAAACATTATCTGGGAAAAATAGAGGGGATGCTATTTCTGAATTATTTATTATGAATATTTTGGAAGGCGAAAGACTGATGGTGGAGTATGGACAAATTCACTAAAATTGAGAACCATAAAACTATGAGCAAGCTTTTGAAGCTATAGAAGTGAATTTATGGCATGCTAAAGGAATAATATTTATTGAAACTCTATCTTAAAAAATGGCTCAGATAAAAAATATGGCTAGGTTTGTGACATTTTAGCCCTCGTTTTATTATAGGGTTTGAGGTTTGAGGGAGAGCTTACCTAAGCATTTAAGCTACTGGTTAAGTAATTTTGCCTGTATCTTCAAACCTTTATATGACTGATGAGAGCCATTACTCAAGTGCATAACACAAATGAGGGTTTTGGGTCATGGCACGTTTTAGACACTAGATAAAAATTTGTTGAATGAATGGTTTCCTATGAAGACTAAGCTTCTATGCAAAGAAATATCAAGACTAAATGTGCAAGATATCTCTCTTGCTAAAGTGCATAAAAAGTAAGAGATTATTCTTCATTTCTAAAAGGACATCTATCACAAACCAGTCTGGCCAGAACCTCCCTCGAAGTGCACAGTTTCAGAACATGAAAGGTTTATAGTGGCTTTTTAATGAACTTTGCTTCTTACTCAATTGGCAGCATTCTGTGAGAATTTAGTTGCCTAGCATAAGTCACTCTGATGCCCAAATATTTCCCCAATTAAAGACAAATTAATTATATTATTTGGGGATAGAATTTTTCCAAATTAGATTTGCTCCCTATGTTTCCACTTAGCATCCATTGGCTCCCTTCAGTGATATATCTACAAATCAGTCAAATAGAATGGGATTTTTACAAAGTAGTATTGTCTTTATATTTCCTAAACTCCGCCCCACCCCCACCCCCGTGGTAAAGTCTTCATTGCATGCTTATATAAAGCTACAGACTTCTAAAGCTTTAGGGCTCTGCTCGTATGTTTATGTTTTTTTCCTGCCCGTATTCCCCAGTCACCCTGGTTATGGATGGTAAGTAGGCATCAAATAAGTAATGCCCATACCCTCATTTTTTTTTCTTACTAAGCATGCCTCCCTGGTTGAGAAATCTGCCTTCCTCCCTGCAGTCCTCCGATCCCATCATAACTCTGGTTCTATTGTGCCATCACTTTCAACTTTCTGAACCTATAGCCTCTCTCCCAAAGATGCTGAGCTACCTGAGGACAGGTCCTTTGTCTTTCTGCTGCCACTATATTCAGGGTTTCTTTTTAGCCCCATAGCCTACATAACAGAATACAAAAAATAATTGTTAAGTAAATGAATTTTCTAGAACTCAAGAAGCATATTAGTGAATTAAAAGAGAAGCAGTGAACAAACCACTTATGAGGTAGATGGTAAGGTGGTAAATGGCCTTCGATACTGTAAGGGTTTTTATTTTATTATTAAAAAAATATTTTTATTGATTTCAGAAAGGAAGGAGAGGGAGAGAGAGATAGAAACATCAATGATGAGAGAGTATCATTGATTGGCTGCCTCCTATATGCCTGCAACCTGGGCATATGCCCTGGCCAGGAATCAAACTGTGACCTCCTGGTTCATAGGTTGATGCTCAACCATTGATGCCCAACCACACTGGCTGGGCCTGTAAGGGTTTTTATTTCATTTTTAAAAATATATATTTTATTGATTTTTTTTTTTTACAGAGAGGAAGGAAGAGGGATAGAGAGTTAGAAACATCGATGAGAGAGAAACATCGATCAACTGCATCCTGCATATCCCCTACTGGGGATGTGCCCACAACCAAGTTACATGCCCTTGACCGGAATCGAACCTGGGACCCTTTAGTCCGCAGGCTGATGCTCTATCCACTGAGCCAAACCGGTTAGGGCCTATAAGGGTTTTTAATAGTCTTCATCCCACACCTTTGGTTGATGCTTACTCCTGGCATTATAAATCCAATACAATAAAGCTTTTGCCTATAGGTGGCTATTGGGGCTGAGAAGTCACTTGGGTTATAAGAGCAGATGTATGGCTACAGAAGGTAGATAAACTGTAATTTGGAGCTTGAAAAGAAAGGGACAGCATTCAAAACTGTCTATTCATGTGTTTGTGTAATGTAAGCTGTCAGAATGTCTAAAGGCATTTCATGCAGATAAACATTCAAGTTAAAAGTATACTCACAGATTATATCAACTGTCAGTACAATCCATTTTATAATAAACTTTGATCATTAAAGTATGGATGATGTAACTGCTCATGTTACTCTAAAATCTTGCCAATTCAGATTTTACAATTTTTAAATGTAGAATATTTTAGACAGGAGCTAGGATTTTGTTTTGTTTTGTTTTGTTGTTTTGTTAATTCTCATCTAAGGATATTTTTCCCATTGATATTTAGAGAGTAGAAGGGAGGAAAGGAGGGTGAGAGGGACAGAGAGCGAAACATCGATGTAAGAGAGACACATTGATTGGTTGTCTCCTGCACACACCCCAACCAGGGCTGAGGATGGAACCTGCAACCCAGGTATATGCCCTTGGCCAGGAATTGAACCCATGACCCTTTGGGTATGGGGACTGGAGCTTTAACCACAGAGCAACAGGGCAGGATTTGTTTTCATTTAGCAAGTGCTTTCTTTTAAGAATAGGTTGATTAGTTTAAACAAATAGTGTGTGAGGGTAGAAAATACTTTTAATTCCATCTTTTCTTTTTTAACATAAATGACATATTGGACTTCAGGTTAATTATATTTTACAATTTTTATTAAGGTACTAGAGGCCCAGTGCACAAAATTCGTGTATGGGAGGAGGTGTCCCTCAGCCCAGCCTGCACCCTCTCCAATCCAGGATCCCTCTCGTAATCTGGAACCACTGGCTCCTAACTATTCACCTGCCTGCCTGCCTGATGCCCCTAACTGCTCTCCCCTGCCGGTCTGATTGCCCTAACTGCCTAACTGCTCTCCCCTTATGGCCTGATCCCCCAAACTGCCTAACTGCTCTCCCCTCCTAGCCTGATCCCCCTAACTGCCTATCTGCTCTCCTCTCCTGGCCTGATCACCCTGTCTAACTGCCACCTTCTCTCTTCTGTCTTCTTTCTTCTGCCTTCTCCCTTCTGCCTTCTCCTGGGGCACTGCCTTCTCCCTTCTGCCTTCTTGTGCACGATGCTGGCATTTTCACCTTCTTCCTTCTCCCAGCCTTCTCACTTTATCCCTTCTCCCACTGCACTGGCCTCTTCACCTCTCCCTTCCGCCTGCTTCTGCATGGCACTGGCCTTCTCATCTTCTCCCTTCTGCCTTCTCCTGTGGCACCGCCCACCCTTGAGTTGCCTCAGGCTGGTCCTGCCTTCTCTTGGCACCTCCCCGCCTTTGCCTCATCTCTGGAGCAATGCCCTGCGGTGCGCATAGGAGCTAATAAAGAGCTAATATGCTAATGGTCCGGTCATGACCCACTATGGTGTCCCAGCTAATTTGCATATTACCTCTTTATATATATATATAGATAATTTACATACAGTAAAATCCACTCTTTCTAATGTACAGTTCTGAGAGTTTTGACAAATGCATAAGGTTATGTAATCAACCCTTCAATCAAGATGAAAAACAGTTTACTCACCCCTCAAACTCCCTTATGCATCTTTGTAGTCACCCTCACCTCCCACTCTAGCAATCACTGATACATTTTCTGGCCCTGTAGTTTTAATTTTTCCAGAATGTCATTAAATAGAATACAGAATGCTGTATGTAGCTCTTTGAGACTGGCTTATTTCACTTAACAATTAATTTGAGATTTATCCATATTGTTAGGTGAAACAGTGACTTCTTCATTCCCCCTGCCCCCAGGCTATTGCATGTTTTGAATAATTCTATAGGAATTTTCTTCTATTATTTTTAAAGATATTTTTTAAAGAGTGGTTTTAGTTTCATAGCAAAATTGAAAGAAAGATACAGAGGTATCCCATATACCCCTTGTCTCAACATGCTTAGCCTCCCCAGTTATCAACACCCCCACTAGTGTGGTATGTTTATTATAAATGATGAACCTACACTGACACATCATAATTACCCACAGTCCATAGTTTACATTAGGTTCACTCTTGGTATTTATTGTATATACGGTGGGTTTTATAACCCTTTTAGTGTTCCTGCTTCATTTATGAGTTACTTTCCTTTTATTGCTGGGTAACATTCTGTTATATCACAGTTTGCTTACCAATTTACCTATTGAGTAACATTTGTATTTGCTTCAAGTTTTGGTAATGATAAATAAAGATGCTATCAACATTTTTACAGCTTTTATTTTAAACATACATTTTCATGTCGCTTGGGTAATACCTTGTAGAATTTTGTGTTATACGGAAAATATATATTTAGCTACTTAAAAAAACTTGCCAACTTATTTTTAAAACTAGAGTCCCGGTGCATGGAATTCATGCATCGGGGAGTGAGAGAGTCCCTCAGCCTTGCCTGTGTCCTCTCGAAATCTGGGACCCCTCAGGGGATGTCGGGCCTAAACCAGCAGTCGGACATCCCTCTCATAATCCAGGACATTGCATGCACCAGTGACCACACTTTCCATACAGGTGAAAGGCATCTTGCTGTTGTATGGGCAGCTACATTTTTTTGCCCTGATTATAAAAAGTAGTACATAACATGATTCTTCTGAGGCAATAATACCATTTTCCCCATCTTATAGGTGGAAAAACTGAAGCAGAGAAGAGTTAACTATTGGCTTTGTCACACAGTTATAAGTGTCAGAATCAGGGCTGACCACCAAATGTGCAAGCCAGAGTCCATGCATGTCATCACTACATCATCCTGTTTTTTTCAGAGTTAGAGTAGCCTTGCCAGATTTTAATTTTTAAATCTAAGAGACTGTTCCCAATATATAAGGTAGGGTCCCTAGGCCTGGCTGGCCATCAGGGACATCTGTGGGGAGATCGGTGGGTGGGGTGCTCAGGGGGCCCCTGCTGGCACCCATTTTGGCTGGCAGGCTGGAGCCTTACGCTGGCTGGCCCTGCCCACTGCTGCCACCACCAGTCACTTCCCTCTGCAGGGTGACTGGTGGGCAGGGCAATCCCCTCTGCAGGGTGACTGGTGGGCAGGGCAATCGGGGGACCCCCACTGGTACCTACCTTGGCTGGTGGCCTAGCACTGCCCACTGGTCGGCCCCCTCCCTTGATCACTGCTGCTGGTTGCCTCCCTCTTAGGGGGCAGATGCTCAACGCAGGACCTGCCCCAACTGGGGGCAGCGTCTGCATTGAGCGTCTGCCCCCTGGTGGTCAGTGTGTGTCATAGCGACCAGTTGTTCTGCCAGTCATTCTGCCATTCAGTTGATTTGCATATTAGGGTTTTATTATATGAGATTAGAGGCCCACTGCATGAAATTTGTGCATGGGGGGGGGGGGGTGTCCCTCAGCCTGGCCTGTACTCTCTCGCAATCTGGGACCCCTCAGGGGATGTCCAACTGCCAGTTTAGGCCCGATCCTGGGACCACTGTCTCCTAACTGCTCACCTGCCTGCCTGATTGCCCCTAACTGCCTCTGCCTGCCTGTCTGATCACCCTTAACCCCTCTGCCTGCCTGTCTGATTTTCCCTAACTGCCTCTGCCTCAGCCCCCCCCACCCCCCCCCACTGCGGCTTTGTCGGGAAGGACATCCAGAAGGTCGTTCAGCTGTCCGGTCTAATTAGCATATTATGCTTTTATTATTATAGATGAAGTGCCATTTTTTATTCCCACCAGTAATATAAACAAGTTCCCATCTCTTTACATTCCTTGGTATTATCAGTCACTTAAAAATTTAAGACATTCTTATAACATTTTCAGATACCTCTTCTCAGTGGCATCTCACTGTGGTTTTAATTTCCCTTTTGAGTACTGATGTTGAGCATTTTATCTATCCAAGTGTTCTGAACAGTTTTGAGCTTAGTCCTTTGCTTTCTTATGTGTTTTCAAAGTTCACTATGTATTCTGGGTACAAGTTCTTTATCAGGCATGTGATTTTAAAATATGTTTTCCTGTCTATGGTTTGTCTTTTTATTCTCTAGTAAGTGTCAAAAAACAGAAATTATTAATTTTTAATAGTGTCCAGTTCATAATTTCTTTCTTTAATGATTGTGTTTTTGGTACTATATCTAAAATTTCTTTACCCAACCCAAGGTCACAAAGATTTTCTTCTATGTGTCTTTTTGGAAATGTTATAATTTTATGATTATTATTTAGATTTATGATCCATATTCAGTTAATTTTTATGTAAGGAGAGAGGTATGGGTTGAGAATGCATATGTTTTGTATAATTGTTCCCACATAATTTATTGAGAAAATCATAATTTCTCTATAAATTAACTTGGCAATTAATAGTAGATTTAATGTGTTTTTCTATTTTTGGATTCTTTATTTTATTCCTTTGGATATGTCTATTCATTCTCCAATACCACAGCATGGTGTTTTATTTTTTTAAAACTTTTTTATCTTTTTATTTTAAGAAATACCTTTACTCTGACTCAGTTAACAAAAGAACTTCAATATGATGAGTTCTTCACTTTCCCTTTTATATGAAGGAAATGAATATGGTTATCCTTAAAAGAGAGATAAAAGAGGGGGAAGAAGACATTTAGATATTTGGGAAAAATATGGGGTGATAATTAAAACAATTATGAAGACTTACTTTGCTTTTATATATTTGTTTTGTTACTGCTTATATAAGCTATTTATAAGGGGAAGGGGCTTTTTAATGTCTAGTAAAAAGTGGTAGAAATTTTTGTCAATTTTTGTTTTTAATTAGTAGGCAATGCTTTCATATTAGAAAAAGTAAGCTCCTCTTATAGCTTTAGAGTGCCAATCACAATTTATTTAATAATCATTTCATATTATAGATTTAAGTATTGCATTTTATCTTAGCAGACTGTAATATAAAAGTAGTATAAAATGGGACGTAAATATGTATGCGTGTTAGCAGGAAATAAAGGTGATGTAATAATCACTGTTAATGGTTTTCACTTTGTTAATTGTTTTTTAATCTTTGAATATGTGGAAGTGATTTTTCTTATAAGTAGATGACCTGAGAAGTCTTTTGTACCTTGTGAATTCAAGGCAACTTTCTAAGCTCAGTTTCTTTATCTATAGAAGGCAAACTTGAATTAGTAGAAGTATAAAGTTCTTTCCTTTTCTTCCCTTACCTTTTTACCCTCCTTTTCCCTTCCCTTTCTCCCCCCTTTCTTTTCCTTTTCTCCCTTTCTCTCTAGTCTTCTCTTTTCTTCTCACCTTCTTGCTCTCACCCTGTCTTCCCATTTCCCCTTCTTCCTTCCTCCCTCATTCTTTCTCTATCTGATCAGTAGATGGTGCTGTGCTGCAACACATATATTTGCTGGTTTCTTAGAACTTTTAAATATATTATGTCATCTGTTAATTCTATGCCTGATGCCTATACTTTGCAAAATGATTGTTAAATTGTTAATAGAGCAATGATGTTCACACCCTTCCCTCTTTGAGAAGTGAAACTCCAGGCAGGGAGCAGGTCACTGAAACAGGTTATACACTTTTACTGGAAAAGTTGTCAAGAGATAAAAGCTTTAGATTAAGAAGGAACATTTTTAAAAAGCAGTGGCTGGTAATGTCCCTAAAAGCCCACATTATGGCTCAGCCTTGTGTGACATTTGAGTTGGTGTTTGTTTCTCCAAGAGCAAAAATATGGATGGCCGCTAAGAACATAGGATAGGAAGCCCCTTTGCTCAAAATAAAATCCCAAGGTTAATTTGTTTGTGAATCACAGAGCCAGCTGGCTGTCCTGGCCCAGCTATGACTTTTGTGGTGACAGCTGTTTCTACCAAGAGTTGACGGGTGGGAGCGAGGGCAGAGCTGGTGGTTGCAAGATGGGATGGATACGGGAGATGGATTGAAAGAATGGACTATGGTTTCTTTAAAAAGGAAATCCATGGGTTTGAGATGGTCTCAATTGAACTCATATTTACTCTAGTTGCACATAATGCTTTTCCTTCCTGGGCAAGAGGAGGTGGGTGTGCATGGTTAGTTGTTACTTCACGTACCCTCAGGTTATGATTTAACGGTGGGTGTTTAATTTTCCAAAAGCTTAGCAAACTGTGAAGATTTCCAGAAAGGGCACTATGTTTGCTTGCAAATAACCCAGCCTGTACTCCCCTGGTCCCCAAACCCTGAGGGATTATGGACTCTTGTATTTCCTATAGCCTGGTTTTCCAAAGACCAAATAAAAGGCCCTTTTTGGGATTGATGACATCATACTGGGATTTCCATGTATAAACAGTAATAACGTTCACTTTATAGTACTTTGTGATTTCAAGAAACAATTTTACAAACATATGTAATTATCCTTCTTCTTAGAAATGGAGATTTGAGTTAGAGCACTGAAGGTCCAAGCCAGAGATTGGTGAAGAAGAAACACATAGAATAATGAAGACCTTTAGCTTCATTTAGATCTCCACTTGGGTGTTTAAATTTAACAAATTCCAAACTGAGCTTCTGATGTCCCTCCCAATTAGCTCAATTTTCTGTCTCCTCTCTCTCAGTAGATGGCAATGTCATCCTTTCAGTTCTCATCTCCCAAACTTTGGAGTTGTCCTTGACCCCTCTTTCTTAATCTTCTGATCCAAAACCTATTGGATCTTCCTTCAAAACATATTCAGAAGCTGACCACTTCTTACCACTTCCCTTGGAATACCTTGGTCTGACCACCATCGTCTCTTGCATGAATTTGGAAACAGTTTTCCCTTTCAACCCTTGTCCCCACTTCCTTCTAATCTCAGCAAGTAGCCATAGTAAAGCTGTTGAAATGTACATCAGACCTTGTCACTCCTTTGCCCAGAACCCTCTAGCGCAGCGGCTCTCAACCTGTGGGTCATAATCCCTTTGGCAGTCGAATGACCCTTTTACAGGGGTCGCCTAAGACCATCCTGCATATCAGATATTTACATTACGATTCATAACAGTAGCAACATTACAGTTATGAAGTAGCAATGAAAATAATTTTATGGTTGGGTCACAACATGAGGAACTGTATTAAAGGGCCAGAAGTTTGAGAACCACTGCTCTAAAGGCTCTCCATCTTACACTGAAAAAGAGCAAACACCTTGCAGTGGCCTGCTGAGCCATGTGTGATGAGGCGCTTGTAGTCTGGGAACTCTGTTTTGTGTCACTCATCCTCTCACTCAGTCATGGTCACCTGCCTCTCTCTCAGAGTTCTCAGGAATGCTCCTTCCTTGGGATTGATTCGAGTTCTGTTTTCCCTGAATGCTCCTTGCCCAGACACCATTTTCCTTCTCATTTCCTGCAGATATTTCTCAATGTCACCTCACTGTGGCCTTCCTTGGCAGCTCTACATAAAACTGAGCTCTTCTCTAATCCCTTCCTATCCCTTTCCTGGTTTAATGTCTCCTTTCAGCACTTATTACAAACATATTATAATCTATACTTATCTTACTTATCATTCTCCCTAATTTTCCAGAGTATAAACTCCATGAGGGCAGGGAGTATTGTCCATTTTACACCCTATCATATTCTTAAAGCCTAGAATAATGCTCAATGCATAGTAGACACTCAGTAACTGTGACTGACAGAGTGATGGACTGAATGCTGGTCTCCAGCTCACTGCTATAATATAAAGCCCTGGCAGAATCACCAAGTAAAGTTCTACAGTTTGACTAGATTCCTGGGATTAAAAGATTCCCTGGTTAGAAGGACTGGAGCATATAAATCAATGTCCCACAATCACTTTTGGAAAATACAGTTTTGTGGTCTTACCCCTGGATATTCTGATTCCATAGGTTTGAGAATCCACATTTTTATGTGTTGCCCAAGTGATGTTAATTTTTAAAAATATATTTTTTTATTGATTTCAGAAAGGAAGGGAGAGGGAGAAATGGAAACATCAATGAGGAGAGGAAATCACAGATTGGCTGCCTCCTGCACACCCCCTACTGGGGATTGAGCCTGTAACTGGAGCATGCGCCCTGACCAGGAATCGAACCGTGATCTCCTGCTTCATAGGTTGATGCTCAACCACTGAACCATTCTTTTTTTTTTTTTTTTTTTAAATCTTTATTGTTCAGATTATTACATTTGTTCCTCTTTTTTCCCCCCATAACTCCCCTCCTTCCAGCTCCCACCCCACCCTCCACCCTCACTCCCCACCCACTGAGTTCATCCATAGGTGCATGATTTTTGTCCAGTCTCTTCCCGAATCTCCCATTCCCCTTTCCCCCCCAAGAATAGTCAGTCCATTCCCTTTCTATGTCCCTGATTCATTATAGTCACCAGTTCATTCTGTACATCAGGTTATTTATTCACTTGATTCTTAGATTCATTTGTTGATAGATGCATGTTTGTTGTTCACAATTTGTATCTTTACCTTTTTCTTCTTCCTCTTCTTAAAGGATACCTTTCAGCATTTCATATAATACTGGTTTGGCGGTGATGAACTCCTTTAGCTTTTCCTTGTCTGTGAAGCTCTTTATCTGACCTTCAATTCTGAATGATAGCTTTGCTGGATAAAGTAATCTTGGTTGTAGTTTCTTGGTATTCAGCACTTTGAATATTTCTTGCCATTCCCTTCTGGCCTGCAAAGTTTCTGTTGAGAAATCAGCTGACAGTCGTATGGGTATTCCCTTGTAGGTAATTGAGCCTCTTTCTCTTGCTGCTTTTAAGATTTTCTCTTTGTCTTTTGCTCTTGGCATTTTAATGATGATGTGTCTTGGTGTGGTCCTCTTTGGATTCCTTTTGTTTGGGGTTCTCTTCGCTTCTTGGACCTGTAAGTCCATTTCTTTCACTAGGTGGGGGAAGTTTTCTGCCATTATTTCTTGAAATAGGTTTTCAATATCTTGCTGTCTCTCATCTTCTGGGACTCCAATGACTCTGATATTAGTCCACTTAAAGCTGTCCCAGAGGCTCCTTACACTATCTTCACACTTTCGGATTCTTTTTTCATTATGCTTTTCCAATTGGGTGTTTTTTGTCGAATCTTTGGTTTGATTCTTGCACTCCTCTGGTCTGCTATTGGGTATAATATTCTTTATTTCAGTCCGTGTATGCTTACTTTCTAATTTCTTTATCGTAGCATCGAGGGTCTCATTAGTTTTCGTGAGGCTCTGCACAAATTTATGGCAAGCCCTCAAAATTGCGATTCTTAGCTCCATATCCTCCATTTCTGTCATGTTTTTTTGTCTCCGCATCTTTTATGCTTTCTTGGTGCACCCCCTTGTGGTCTCTGTGCGCAGTCTTGTTCTAGCCAAGCCTTAATTGTTGTAGTTAACACTAGAGGGATTTGACCATCAGGCCGACTGGCGGTGGAAATCAGCTGTTGGAAAACTTCAGTCCTCAGGGGAGGTGCTAGTCCAGCCCTTGCCTGAGGCGGTCGGCAAATGGTTGTGCTCAGGGTTTGGGCGGGGCGGGCTCAACAGGGCGTGGGGGAGGGAGCAGCTATGGCCGCTCTCAGTCCGTCCCCAGGGGCTCTGCCTCTCTGTCCCAGCAATCGCTGCAAACCTCGGAGGGGCCGTAGCCAGACAGTCCCGCTTCTCCCGTTTGAGTCTGGGTCCCTAGAGACTCGCCCGGATCTGTAGCCCAGAGTCTGAGATTCGCTCCTGATTGAAAACGACAATCGCGCCCTCAGCCGCCAGCCCGCTTTGCGCGCGCACCCTCACCACCGCACCTCCGTACCTTTAAATTTTCCACACTGCGCCTCCGCTGAGCGTCGGAATGCTGTTGTTTTTGCTTCTAGTTGAAGAGACTCTCCTCAGCCAGCCTTCCCGTGATTCTGGTTGATGTCCGCTCCGACTTTTAGTTGTATTTTTGAAGTGGTTGTCCACGGCGGCAGTCTCCGGTGTTTTACCTATGCCGCCATCTTCGATTCTCCCATTCTTAAATAGATATGGAGACCCATTCTCCTAGGAAACAGTTTTTCATTACTCCAACAAATATTTCTTGAGTATATTCTGTATTCCAGACAGTATGCCAGAAAATGGTCCCCCAGCCTGATACCCAGCAGGAGAGAGAGAGAGAGATCTAAATGATACATGTAATGTGGTATAATTAATGCTTCCTGAGGCATCTATTAGTTGCAGGGGTGGCAGAAAACAAAAGAAGGATATATCTGGAGTGGCCAGTGAAGAATTCCCACTGGAAGTGACTCCTGATGAAGGGGAGGTGACAAGGCAGGTGAAGAACAAGGACACTGGAGGTGGGGAAAGAAGCTTGACCTCTGAGTTCAAGGCCATTGCTAGGTTCCTGATACCTGTTCACAGTATATCAGAGTCCAGAGCCATGCTTTACCCATGAAGAGGGCAAAGTTAGGCAACTTTCCATTTTCCCAGATGCACCTACATTTCTTTTCATAGCCTTGTCTTCCAGTGTTGAGGATTTTAATTCTCCCTGAGATCATAAAAATGTATTTCTGGCTTGTATATCTAGATTTCCTTTTAAATGGATATAATAACATTCTTCTTAATATGGAGTAACTGGTGATTTTTGATATGCTCTTCTCTGGGATGTTCACATTTCAACTAAAAGTGAGGCAACCTTTTTTAAAATAAATATATCTATATTTATTTTAGAGAAAGGAAGAGAGAGGGAGAGAGAGATAGAAACATTAATGAGAGAGAAACATCGATTAGCTGCCCCTTCTAGTACCCACAACCTGGGCATGTGCCCTGTCTGGGAATCCAACTGGTGACCTCCTGGTTCATGGGTTGACGTTCAACCAGTAAGCCACACTGGCTGACCCAGGCAGCTTCTAATAATAAAAAGGAATCAGCCCTAACTGGTTTGGCTCAGTGGATAGAGCGTCGGCCTGCGGACTGAAGGGTCCCAGGTTCGATTCCGGTCAAGGGCATGTACCTTGGTTGCAGGCACATCCCTGGTAGGGGGTGTGCAGGAGGCAGCTGATTGATGTTTCTCTCTCATCAATGTTTCTAACTCTCTATCCTTCTCCCTTCTTTTCTGTAAAAATTCAATAAAAATAATTTTTTTTTTAAAAAAGGAATTAGGCAGGCGTTTGTGAAAATACATCAGGGAGATTATATTTTGGCCTTGAACCTCCAGTTTTCCTCAAGTCACTGTACATGGGAAAAACCTTAAGGTTATAACTGGGAATTGGTCACTGGTGATTCTCTGCCAATTAAACTCATCTCATTGGGGAAATAGTACCACTCCTGTTTCTTCCAAGCTTTGATATACCAGTAGGCCTTGGACCAATGATTTTATTTTTCTGTGTTGAGCTTATCCAAACTTATAATATCTTAATTGCATAGGATTCTGTTTTCCCCCATTTTAGGTAAATAGTGTTGGCTGCTGTGAAAAATAAGACCCAAATCTCAGTGCCATAACATACTAAAATTTTAATTTTTACACATATCATGGTCCAGTCTGGGTCCCAAAAGAGTGGACTGCGCTGATTGCTTGGACAGTGGTCTCTGCTTCATACAGTCATCCAGAGACCCATTTTTTTCATGACGGGCCTCTGCAAAGTCCAATCATAGCTTCAAAATTGCCCTAACATCTTCTATATAGCAGACAAGGAAAAGAGAGAGTAGAATAGGCATTCATCCTTAAGATGCCTTAAATCAAGTGTTTGCAGAATTTTTCTGTAAAGGATCAAACAGGTCATATTCTAGGCTCTTCAGGACACATACTACCTGTTACAACAACTCAGTTCTGCTGTTACACTGTGAGAACAACTGTAGACAACATGTAAATGAATGGAGGTGGCAGTGTTCCAAAAAATCTTTATTTAAAAAGATAGGTGGTGATCCACCTTTGGCCGATAGACTATAGTTTGCTGACTCCTGCATGGAACTAAAAGGGGTGTTTTCCATTCCACATTCCATTGGCAAGAACTAGGTGCATGTCCCCACCTAGGTACAGGGTATCAGAGGGATGTAGTTTGGCTGTGTGCCCAAGGAGAGGAAATTCTTTGGTGAATGAGCATCTAGCCAGTCTCTGACATATAATGCATCAGGGGTAGAGGGTTCTTTGATTTTTTGAAACAGTGGACACACTGGTGTCTAGTCCAAACTTTAAAGAACATCTCACAAGCTTTCCAAGCAGGAAAATTTTCTTAAGATGGTTCTGGAAGGTCCTATATGGATCAGGTGGGAAGTTGTCGTTGCAGGCAGATGAGTGTTCTCTCAACTATGTGATTGAAGTACAGCATGCTGCCCACTGGTAATAAGTGGTCATTACTAGTTGGCAAAGTTAAGGGCTGCTCTGTGTTAACTCAACTTTCAAACATCAACTTGGAACTGAAGCTCTTCTGTCAATTGGTTTCCTTCCTTTCCACCTTCCAGAGTCCCTATGATGAGTGAAAAATCGTGCCCTGCAAGTGTGTGTGTGCAGAGATCTAATTATACCACCAGCAATTCAGTGTGTGGTGAAGTGTTTGTTTCTTTGACTCTCCAAAGGCCTCCCCTTTAATCTACTGTGGAGTTAGAAACAAAGGGTTCTTTCAACAGACCTGTGAGTTAAGCAGAGCAAACATTTGGCTAAAAATAAATTTGGGGAAGCCTTCCTATATGGGAGTTACAAATAATGTCACAATCCCAGCCCTGGAACTCTCACACTCTATGATTGTAAGATAGATTTAGTGAGGAATGGCTCCAGTTCTCCACTCCTCCCCTTCCGTCTGGGCTGGCCTTGTAACTTGTTTTTGGTCAACAGAATATGCTCGAGACCTGCAAGCTCTACTGTTTCTCAAACCCTGCTGCTCCTATGTGCAAAAGTCTTGGCTAGCCAGGTGGAGGGTGGGCTATGACATGAAGCTGAGAACAGTTTTCCCAGCTGGAGCTGCCCTAGAAAAGCAGGCCAGCCAATGGCTACAGAGCCTGGCACAGATCAGCAGAATGGGCCAGCTGACCTGTATGTATGGGGTTGTTTGTTAACCAGCAATAGCTAGCTGAGAGAGGGTATGTCAGTTATGTTTGCTTTTGCTTTGAAGTAAGAAAACCCTTGATCAGAGAGTTTTAGAAAGTAGGCATTTATTTGTCTTATATAACAGGAAGGTAAAATTAGGCACAGGGCTGGTAGTGGCCCACTTGTCCCATCTTCCATGCCTACTGCTTAATCTGTTGGCTTTCATTCTCTTCTTGGTAACTACATGGTTACAAGATGGCTCAATCTCCTAAGTCATAATGGTGTTCAAGGTAGTTTGAAGAAGGAGGGGGAAAGAACAAAAGGGCAGGTCAGCGGTCCATTTTGCCAAAGAAATAAAAGTTTTCCTGATCTCCATTTCAACAGATTTCTGCTTGGACATGATGGAAGGGCATTCTGTTAGGAAGAGCTGCACGTACTAAGGTACTTAGTAATGAAACAGTGTGACTCTTTCAGAGATTCAAAAGCTGTAACTGAGTGCCATCGAAGAACAAGTATTTGCCAAAGGTAATAAAGGTAGAGATTAAATGAACAAAACTCAAGGGACATATTCAGATGTAAAGTCTAGGGTCTTACCGTGTCTTGCAAAAATAGAGGCAATTCCTATGATCTGAGAGTCTGCTGTACATATCCCTTATCACATTGAAATGTAGTTATATTTTACTGCAGGGTAGACCTGAAGGCCATGTGGCTATTAGTTGGTAAACTTGTGCATATTCCTTACCCTTTTGACCTAGTTTCACCCAAATTTCTGCTAATGGCATCACTCAGTTTTCTAGAAAAATTGTCTCTGATTCACCCAATTTTAGGTTTCCCACATCTGATAAGTTGCAGAAGTCTATGCATTTTACATTAATTATATCTCATATAACTTTAATTACTTTTCATAGGTCTTATGTAAGAATCTAAATATATATCTGTTCCCTGTGGCTCCTCAAATCCATCCTGTCTGAATTCTGTAAGGCTCTTTCTAAACTCAGTTCAACCAGGCACTCTCTGGCTCAAGATTCTCATTCTCTGTACCGCCTCTCTAAATACAAATGCCTGAAAGTGACTCCACACACCTTTACAACTTTTCCTATAGGGAGACATCCACGTTTGCCTGAAATTGTCCCACTTAAGCCTCAATCCAGTTAGCCTTAGTCCCACCCCTTTCCACTCTCAAATCTAAACCAGTTTGGATGGTAAACTACATGATCGCTCTCTATGCCTTTAACTATTTCCTGTTTGTGGCCTTTATCACTTTCTGAAAGTACGGAGCTGTTTCTTTAAAAGACTAACACATAGCATTCTCCTCAGTGCCTCAGCTTGCCTCTTATGAGACATAAGCGAAAATGAAAGATGTGTGTTTGCATGTGGGAAGAGGGAGGTGTTAACTAGCAAGCAGGAAGCAATTTTAAACCTTTACCCCACTGAGGGAGATAGGGCACTAGTTAACATCTTACTTAAACTTTGTGATTGTCCCAATGTTGATCCCTTTACCCCACATTGCTCCTAATGTTGGTAAATGGAAAGAAGGGGGTTGTGACCCAAGGAAGAGAGGTGATTTGCTCCCTTCTTTTGGGGGTTGAAAAGGGCGATACATTGATAGACATAGTGGTGGGAAAGGAGAGTTGGTCCCCTTCCCTCTTGCATGACAGGCTCAGACTTGCTCTGCAAATTCACCCTCGAGGTGTGTCCTGGCAGGAACCCTCAGGCATCTGCAGTTTCTCCCACCTGGAGAGACAAATCTACTAGTGGAAGGTCTGTCTCAAGTCACAGAGCATGCAGAGCATCCAAGGAGAAGAGGTTCAGGACCCCGAGTTATTAGAACATGACGTCTCCCCAAATAAGCCTGTTGTTACACGTGGTGCTTGGAATATTCTTAAGTCCTGCTAATTTCCTCAGCAGCATTACTGATCGTGGAAGCTAACTATGATTGATCCTTATACAAAACAGAAACTGTGCTTGCAGTTGCACATAACTGACTCACATTCATACCTGAGCAGTTTTGTCCCAGCAATGGGGTGAAGAAACTCTAGGCCAGTGTTGGCGAACCTTTTGAGCTCGGTGTGTCAGCATTTTGAAAAACCCTAACATAACTCTGGTGCCGTGTCACATATAGAAATTTTTTGATATTTGCAACCATAGTAAAACAAAGATTTATATTTTTGATATTTATTTTATATATTTAAATGCCATTTAACAAAGAAAAATCAACCAAAAAAATGAGTTCGCATGTCACCTCTGACACACGTGTCATAGGTTCACCATCACTGCTCTAGGCAAACATGGGACAGTTCCCAAGAGCAGTCTATCTTTGTAGAGGAGACAAGCCGTAGACATTTTAAAATGATTACTAAAGGACATATGTAAAAAATGACCAGGAGGAATCAGACTCATTCATACCTGGTATTGGAGGGCATCCTGGATCAGAAAACTAAGTCTGGTTGTATGAAAAATAAACAAGTTGCTGGTAATTGTCTGATAAGAAATCCCTGCTTTTTCCTACTCCTGGCATCTTTTCTTTTCCTTATTTATTTATTTATTTATTTATCTATTTATTTATTTATTATTTATTTATTTAGTGAAAGGAAAAGGGCTTTGGGAAGCCAGAAAGCAGATACATAGGAAAGGGAACTTACCAAAGGGAACAGATGTTTTTCTAATTTTGAAAAAGTATAAGGCGAAAGCATGCCTTTCAAAGCTAGAGATATGCACAGATTACCACCCTGAATGGGTTATGGGCGCTTGGGGATTTCTTGTCCATTTAATATATTTTGAAGTTTAATATCTCAGCAGTGAAAGGAAACAGAAGCAGCTAATTCGGAACCTAGAAGTGTTTTCCTGACCCCTTGGTACCTAGGCACAATAGGGTGAGTTCAGGACTGGGTAAGGTCTTAACTCTGTTTCCTGTCCTTTGTTAGTTTTAATCTGGTCCTTAAACATACTTCATTGTGGAATTTTGTGTGAGAATGCCTTTGATTTTTTTTCCACTCCCAAGGAATGCCAGCTTAGAGAAGGAGAAAAATAGAATATAGTTCTAATCAGATGTAATATGTATCTTAAGTTACATGGTATCTCTTTTTACTTTTTAACCTGGTGATGTTGCAATGCCTTTCTCTTAGAGCAGTGGTTCTCAGCTTTGGCTGCACATTAGAATCACCTGGGAATCTTTTTAAAATCCTGATTTCTGGGCCTCATCCTCTGGAAATTCTGTTTCTTTGTTATGGGGTGGGGCCACAACATTAGTAACAAAGAAACAATTTCTGGAGGATGAGGCCCAGAAATCAGGATTTTAGAAAGATTCCCAGGTGATTCTAATGTGCAGCCAAGGTTGAGAACCACTGTCTTAGCGGGAACCTGAACGTCAGTCTTAGGAAAAAAGAGGGTGTACTATCCTTCTTTTGAAGTGCATATATCTCCATGAGAAACTCATACTACGGAGCCAAGAGCCACATGGCTCCTGGGGCTACAGCCTTTGTGGATGGAGGCTGAACCAGGGATAACTGTGTTTAGGAAAGTGAGAGCTGTTCCCATTCTAGGGAATGGAATGACAGTCCTACTAAATGCAGGCATCTTCTGGTTGTGCATGTTTGGGGTAGGCTGGGGAAGGGCTTCTTGACTGGTCCCCTGAAATGCTTTACTGGCTTAGTAAACCCTTCCCTTGAGCCAGTTGACCCAGTTACCTGGTCAGTCATTTCAATGGATCATCAGTTGACTATGACTAATGGGCCATTAGATTTTTTTGCTTACCATGGTCTGCTCAACTGCCTTTATGGACAAAATGCTATTTCCTCTTTAATGAGTGGGACCATGTCTGTGGAGTGGGGGAGGCAAAGGATGATACATATGCTTTAGTGAGGGAGAATGATGGAAAAGCAAATAGCAGGCAAGGGTGAGTAAGAGTGATTAAAACAGTTAAGCAACACAGTTAACATTGTGCCCTTATGACCACATGTTTAATAGAGTGTGATACATACTTGTGATGCAGAAACCTATAAACTCAGAATTACTGTATGGAAAATACATGGCTACAGTATATCAGTTACATTTAAACACATGTACATGCATATGTGTCTATATTATATGAGTATATATACGAGGCAACCATCTGCTTTAAAGGGCTCTATTGTATTATGCTGTTGGTGTTTTCATTTAGTGCTATTATTTTAACAGATATATTCATTTCACTTTCATATTGCCTTGCAACTATTATGTTAAGCTGTTTAATACAAAACATTCTCTATATCCCACCAACACACACACACACACACACACACACACACACACACCCTATGCTATTTGGTAGTTTATGCACAAGCACATTAAATGAAGATATTCTGTTATAGTGTTAAAGTAAAATTTTCAAAAAAGTGAAATCATGATTCATACAAATATAAAAATGAAGGTATGCCAAAGATATTATTTAGCTCATTAATAAATGAGGAGACCAGTGAGATACTAAAACAGGCCAAAATGAGAATTTGACTTACTGGGATTCATATAATTCATTTGTGCTGCTATGAGCAGGAATCATTCACATTGTTATTCATTTCCTACAGGTTTAATAGCCACCCCTAAAGAATTTTAAAATAGCCAAGAAGTAATTAAAAATCATTTCCAAGTCTTGGATACATTTTCCTGACAAGAGTTTTTATTGCTTCACTCATTAATTGGAGTACTTTTCAGGATCTGTTATGAGCTCGTATTAGAGACTGGTATACGCAGGTGAACATGAGAAGGTGTATGTTCTCTAGGAGCTAGCAATTTAGATGGAGGGGAGAGATGTACTCAGATAACTAGAGTTTGTTTGATAAACGCCAATAGAATCTTAATGAATCATTCTCCTAGGGAAGGGCATGCGTGGCTCCACAGAAGAAATCCTGTTTGAGCAGTCTTGCTGGATGGAAAGCTCACCAGCCAGTTAAAGAGAGGTAGGTGATGGCTGGAGGTTAAAAAGCAAACTTTCCATTCTAGCTAGAGGGAATAGAATATGAAAAGGCTCAAGGGTGTGAAAAAGCAAAGCATATTTATGGGGACTGCAACTCTCAACAGAAAAGCCAGGGCTCTGGGGAGGGCTGTGGCTGGGAGGTGACGCTCCTGGGACAGGAGACGCAGACCTAGCTGATAAATCAGCTGACACTGAGGGAGGCAGAGGCACAGTCCTACATTTTCAGCAGGGGAGAGCCACGTGCTTCGGTGTTTTAGATCTCACTCCGCAACAATGTAAATTTGTATCAGGAAAATCAGTTCAAATGCTGTTTCAATAGACCAGCCTGGAGTGCGACGGGGCTCCAGCTGCCCTCACCCAGTGAGCATTCTAACACACCCAGTGACCAAGTTCTGCTTGTTTTTGGAGAAGGGGGCCTCCCCCTCCTGGGTTCCTTTGCTTTGCCTCCAGTCCTTTCCCTTTCTGTCCCTTCTTCCCTCCCGCCAGGTGTCCCTCCCTGCACTCCCCCCCTCCCTCCTTTCTCTCCTTCTTTGTGACCCCGTTTCCCTGCAGCTCAGTCTAGGAAACACCTGCTCCACGTCTGCAGCCCTGTGATCCCTCACGGAGAGTCAGCCTGATTCCGGGGAGGGCGCTGATTTTCACAACAGTTCTGGACAAACACTGACACATTCCTACTCTCTGATTCTTATTTTAAAACCAGTCGCCGAAGCACCATGACATCATCCTAAGCAAGGTAAAATACAACTGCTGTTTTCTGCTTTATAATTATGACATGTCAGTCCGGCTTTCCGGCTCCCTCTCCGGACTGGAAACTCTTTGCTCCCAACGACAAGGCATTTACAGGTCACCTCCCAGGATGGGTTATTTCCACAGATGGCTAATTTGGTCCATTTGTCTTGACTCGTGCTAATTTCCTCTCCGGGGGGTGAGATTTTTCTGACAATATTAATTTTTTTAAGTAGTCATAGGTGGGGAAAGGTGGAGGAGAGGGTTAGCAACATTGCATGAAACTTCTAATACTCTAAATTCATCGCAGTTGCATCAGAACTTCCAACTCATTCTGTGAGTGATTTTTTTCCCCCAAGTGTCTGGATATATTTAACCTGATTAAGACAATTCACATTGAAGTGTGAAATGATCAGTAACCAACCCATCTAACCTTGATATTCTTTTCAAAATAGATTATTAACCAGAAAGCATCTCAAATTTAGTAAATCTGGAGTGTTAAACAGAAAGAAAAAACATAACATAGGTGAACAGAAATATGTTTAATCAATTACTTTCTACTGCCCCCCGCCCCCAAAAATAAAATTATCATTTGTCCTCTAACAAGATAGAATAATAAAGGGCTGGTCTAAAATAGTGACTTCATGGTTCTGATCCCTGAGAATGGTTGGCCATGTCGTAACTAAGGCTCGGTATGTAAAACCCTGAAATGAGGGGGGTTGGATAGAGATAAAAGTGAGCTGTGAAAAATTAGAAAGCTAGTATCCTATTATCCCTTTTCAAATATGGCAATAAGAAAAAAAACTAGCTTAAAAAAGCATGCATGTAACAGGCTCATGATGAAAAATGAACACAGCAAATCCAACTAAAGTAAACCACAATAACACAACGTTCAATGGTAGAGGGTCTGAAAAGGAAACAATGGAAGTTCCCCGCTACACCTTCAGGATCCACAGTCCCATTCATTTCTCAGAGGTCATTAGTGTTCATTTCTTACGTATCTTTCCCAAATGTTCTCAGGGCATTGCATTTGTGAAGGTTCTTTTGGTTTCAGGCCACAAAAATAAACTCCGGCTGACTTAAGCCACAAAAAAGAATTTACTGGAAGGATGCTGGGGTATTTTGCGGAATTAAAGCAGGATTAAATCCCTTAGTCTTTGGAAAGGGTGGGTTAAAGGAAAGTTACGAGACATCCCTCCACCATATGTCAGATGATTGCCCTTAATGTGACTTGGCTACAAAGATTCCGTGCCCTCTGGTACTTCTGTTTTAAATTTCAAATATGATTGGCCAAGCCAGCCTGGATCAGTGAGTTGTAGTGTGGCTGAATGTGTGGGGGCGGAGGGGTTAGGGGCTGGGCAAATCCCGTAGTGTAGAAAGCTGGGGGAATTTTTTGGACAGGTTAAATGGCAACTTTCAGGACAGAGATCCCATGATGTATTTATTGCACATACATATGTTTATATTTGCTCACATACAAAAGACATGCTTATGCTGTACATATTTTATTTATACAAATGTCTCTTACATCTTAATTATATAGGGAATCAGGGATGCATTTTGTAACTGATGGTAGTTTAGAATTGGTGGATAGTTTTAAGAGAGCATTTTGTCTTTTTAAAAAATATATATTTTACAAAGAGGAAGGAAGAGGGATAGAGAGTTAGAAACATCGATGAAAGAGAAACATCGATCAGCTGCCTCCTGCACACCTCCTACTGGGGATATGCCAGCAACGAAGGTACATGCCCTTGACCAGAATCAAACTTGGGACCTTTCAGTCCCAGGGCTATCGCTCTATCCACTGAGCCAAACCAGTTAGGGTACATTTTGTCTTTTTTTGTGGTGTATAAAAATAGTGAAATCTTTCCAGTTTGGCATTCTAGTAACTTCTGCATAAGCGGAAAAATTACTTTTTGTCCCTGAGCCAGGTGTCACTTATAGGCATATTGGAATTTCCTACCTGAAACTATCTTTAGAAATCCCTGCATAAAAAATTGGTGCCTGAAATTACTTTCATAAAAAGGCCTCTTGACCATTACAATAGAATTAAACTTTATGTAAACACTAGAGATCTTATTTTAGAGACAAATTGCAAAGCTGGGTGCTGTGGGTTAGAATAAAATAAAGACCCTGTTTTTGCTCTCAAGATAATTACAAATTGAGCCTTGATTTTGAAATTTTGGCCTCCAAACTGTGAGAGAATAAATTTCTCTTAAGCACCATGTTTATTGTAATTGGTTACAGCAGCCTTGGTGAAGCTAATGCATCCTGGGAGTGGCCATATAGTGTTGTAAATGTACAAAGCATAATGAGGTATAGTGGATCTTTTTTGAGATCTGGTTTTGGTGGCAGAAGGGGCAGTATGAGTATGAAGCTGTGGACCTTCAGCAATTGAATTCACCAAATACAGCCTGGGTTTCTATATACTCATGGCTGATGGGATTTCTTCTTCTAGTTAAGATGGAGTAAGAGGAACTATATTTACCTGCTTGCCTAGAATAACCAAAAATTCATACCAAATATATGAAAAATTAGTTTTTTAAAGCATTATCCATCAGGTAAAGCAGGCCAATGGTACCTGAGAGATAGAAAACAAGAGTGGGGAGCCTATGATTGCAATTCATGGAGAGAGAACCCAGGCAGAGCTTGATGAACAATCTGAAAAGAAGAGACAGAGCTAAAGTCTGGGGAGACCAAGGTGTTAAGAGGACAGAGCACTGGAGGAGAACGGAATGTATGTGTGGGAATCACGCACATGGCTGCATCTAGCTCGAGTGCGATGATTTTCATCAAATGCAGTATCGTCTGCTTCCGTGTACAGTTCTTCACCGTCACTCCTCACAGTTTATGACTTATATCTGGAAAGCCTTTGGTACACATGACATATTTTTTAGATCGTTTCTACATAAGAGCATGCAGAACCTATCACGGTGATGGATAAGAACCATTCCTCTGGGCATGTTCAGGCTCCCTCAGCCCCTGGAGGCTAACGAGGACTTTGGAGCCTTCACTTCTGCCATCTGAGGAGGGTCTGCCCAGTCCTTCTGGCATTTGTAACGATCAGGGCCTGAGTGTAGGGGAACAGGACCTGAATGCCGAGAGGAGTCAATCAGTTGTCATGATATAGTGATGAATTGGGGGATTAGGAGTAATTGTCTGGAGGAGGCCTAGAGAGGATTACGCTCTTGCCATTTTAAAGAAAGTTCCTTGGGTGGGAGTGACTTCCATGTGGATGAAGCAAAAAAAAAAAAAAAAGTGGATTTTTTTCCTTAAAGTATTACTGGCTACTCTCTGTCCACATTAAAGAGTTTTAAAAAAATGAAAAAAAAAAGAATTTAGGGTATTTTTTAATAGTTCTTATTTTTGTTTGTAAAATAATCTATCATAGGATGTTGCAAAACCTCTAGTCCTCACTGTTTTATTGGAACTTAGAGTTTCCATATTACAAGACTTTAGAAAACATTTAATCATGCTTCAAGTGACACATCTCAGACACAGAATTATAAAAATCTAGAGTGTCAGGGGATTCTCATTGACACTCTTTTTTCTGTAAGCCTCATTTCATGAGATTGGTCTTTTCTCGACTCTGTGAATTCATGAAGTTTTCTTGCAGTGTCTTCCACTTCCACTTAATTAGACTTTCTCATTAAGCTCTTGGCTGCATGACTGACTGCTTCCATCTCTTTCGATTCCTTAGCCAAAGCTGTCAGGTAAGGTCTGTAAGGCTCAAATCCCAAAGTCTTTAACGTGGTTGTGTTGCTCTAAGATGGACCTGTCTCCAGGATGGCTAGCATTCAGATGTTCAGAATGAACACATGGAAACAGATTGAGGGGCACATCTTTCTTGGACCAATTGGAAAGGGAGAAGTGAACTTACTTGAGCCTGGTGGTTACGAGTGTGCCCTCTTTTCCTCTATGAAAATTTGGTCCTGAAAGTCATTTTCAACTAGCCATGAAGACTATTTTCCAAGACCTCTTACACATACAGGTGGGGCAGTATTAACACATTATTTATATTAATAATTCAATGTTATCTCTCATAACTAATATGCTGCAAATATTGAGCTGGGAGCAGCTGTGTAGCTGCTCATATCTGAAATAAACAAAGAGCTAGTGTCTGTGAAAAGAAAGAGCTCGATTCATAACAAAATCGCATATATTTCTAATATGGGAAATCTATCTGCTTTGCAAAGTTCTTTCTAGGACAGTGGGAGATGTTATTTTATACACTCAGCATTTACCAGTTTTAATTTTCCAAACAGAACCTATTTCAAATATTTTAGGGATTTTTTTTGGTTCTGTTTTGTTTTCCCTTTCCTTAAATTGGATGGCCGAAGATTGCCTTCTGGAGGGCAAGTGCTTGATTGACAGCTGAGCTCTGGTCTGAGCAACCAGAAGGCATCAGGCAAAGGTGCAGACAGGAAGAAACAGAGGACCATCGGGTAGAAAACAGGCCAGGGCCCTGGGCCTGGGAGTCTTGCCACATGTCAGAAGTAGGGTGTGAGGGAGCTGAAGATGCAGTGGATGCGAGCCAGGGAGACAAATGATGGAGGGAGGTTGTGAGGGAGACAGAGGCATTGGGAGGCAGGCATGCAGAATGTTGGAACTGTATAGGGCAAGACAGACTTTTTTGTTGGGGTCTGCATGCAGAAAAACCTGCCAAGGCTTAGTTCTAAACTTAAGAAACCAGGTTGATTGAAGGGAAAACTATGAAGGAGGTAGGGGTTGTTTCCAACATTCTGCCATTACTTTTCAACACCCTGTAGCTCTTTTGGCAGATTCTCTCCATCCAGGTGTTCAGACCCTCCCACTCCCTTCCCCTGAACTACAGCATGCAGAGTCACCAACATTGTAGCAATCATTGGACAACCTGCCTACTCCAAATGTTTCTTCTCAGTTTTTCTGCCTCCCCAAATCTGGTTCCTTCTTTGTTCATATCCTTGATCCTCACGGGAATGAATTTGACAACTGATGTCAGTGACCAATATTGTCTCATAGTTTCCGCCCTCTGTAGTCACATTTGTATTCTTCCTAACACGGTAAATAGGGAATTCCAGTGAAATTGGGCAGGAAAGAGGCAGTTCCTTGATTTCTTAAGATTACTGTTTTGCTCATGAGTAAGGGCCAACCCTGAGAGTATGAACGTAGCTGTTAGAGTAGCTGTGATTTAGGAGAAATAGAGGGAAAGATGGAGATTGCTAGGGGAAAGACTCAAACAGAAACTTGATGGAGAAAGAAGGCCTGGGAGGTTGGGGTGGGGGCCAGATTGGAGAGTGTCTATAGGCTAGCTTCGGGGGATAAATGCAAAACATTTGAAGGGCCTGAGTGAGTGGCTGAGGTAATTCCATAAAACCATTAGAAAAAAAAAACCACATGGCTTGAGCTAATGGATTTCTCTAGGACAGTTTCTTCTTTCCCCTGCTCTGTGAGTGTAGCCCAGCCTTCCGTTCTGCTAATGTTCATTGGTTCTGTTCCTGAGTCTGGGGATGGAAAAGGTTGCTTAGGTGTCAGCCAAGACACTCCCTCTGTTTGGGGGAGAGGGAGCTGCCAGACCGACTATCCGCTTCCTGCCAGCTTAAGGAGCTTATGACTCAGATTCAAGCAAAACACTGAGCTGAAGCAAAAGAGAGAGGGAGGGAACCTCAGCTCAGATGAAGGCTTTGGTGCCAAACTGCATCACTGAAGCCATCACACCAGAGGGCTATGTGATTTCGTGTTCATGCTCTGCTTTGAAAACACACACACACACACACACACACACACACACACACACACATTTCCTTTCTCTCTCACACAGACACAGTTCTCCCTGACCTGAAACATGGAGGCTCTTGTACCTTCCTGTAGGAAAAGCTACTCTTGGAAGCTGGAATGACTATTAGCATCTCAGGTTCTGTGATAGCAGAAAAGTCACCACCACATGCTATGATTCAGCTGGTGTGTCCAGTTGTCTCTTCTTGCCATGTGTCACTCTAGTTTCCATTCCTCACAGAGGGAGGTGTTGGAGGAAGACTGCAGACATTTCTTGGGAATAACAGTGAAACCCAGACTCATGTGTTTCACAGTCTTCTGTGGTTCCAGTAGCTTCCTGGATATTACTCTGGTGGATGAGTTGCTGCCAGTGTTGACTTGCTGGTCATGTTGGAAGACAAACTCTACCCCTGAGGAAAGGTACTGAGTAAATTAGAGAGATCTCCATTCTTTCTTTCCCTTCCTCCTTTCATTACTCATGGACAGGCCCACATCCTTCCCCTCCCCCACCCCAGTTGTCTCTGTGAGTAAATGTCTTAGTCATTTTCCTGCAAGTGTCTTTCCAACATGTACCAAGGAGAAATGTGTGATCTCTTTGAAGTTCAAAGTACCAACCTATATACTTTTAGTTAAGTATAGTTTATAGTGTGATTCCCTCATGTATGATTATATACAGCATGCACAATCTTCCTAATATTCAAATTTACCTAGGTCACCACCCTTCAAGAAGCCTTAAAATATCCCATAGGCAACTGTTTAGGACCAGGTGTCTTATTGCCCTTTGATAATCTTCCTGATCTGAATCCAGCTTAAGTTTCTAGTCTCATCTCACCTGACATTAGCATTCCTTTTTAAATTGACTGGGCTGGTCTACTTAATCCTCCAACCCAAATTAATCATACCTTTCTTTAAAATGTCCTTTTCTAACAGCTGCCTAACTCCAAACATTCTTAAAACCCAGACCCGTGTCAGTTCATTATCTTTGCTGGAGGAGACGAGGAGGATAAGAACGAGAAGGACAGAGAGCAAGAATAAGTGTGGTGAAATGTGAGGGAAAAGAAGGTGGTTGTGATAGGTTGTGTCCCTTGGGAAAGTCTGTCATTAGCCTAACAAATTTATTATAGGTGGCCCCTCTTCTCTAGAACACGCAGAGAAGCTCAAAAATGGGATTTATTAGTGCATCAAGAGCTGTCAATCTCGGTCAGAAATATACATTACTTTAATTCTGGAGTGGGAACAAATTTTTCATTTGATAGTGACAGATGCATGGGAAGTTAAATTTGAATAGGAAGGTAGTTTAGTGGACATGGATATGGTAAAAGTGGGATTAGTTAGAACTAAATGTTGGCTACAGTTTAGCCTGATAGTTATTTCTTTTATTCTTGAGAATCTCTCCCAAGGGGTGCTTGTACATCTGAATTGTCCTACAGACAGGTTCTCAAGGTCATATCTCTGAATTTCCAAGGCTCACTAATGCTGTTCCTGACAGACACCTTTTTCTTTTTTTTTAAAATGTTTTTATTGATTTTAGAGAGAGAGGAAGGGAGAGGGAACATTGATTGGCTACCTCATGCACACCACCTACTGGGGATGGAACAAGCTTGAAAACTAGACATGTGCCCTGACTGAATATTGAACCTGTGACCTGTTGGTGCCTGGGATGACGTTCAATCCACTGAGCCACACCAGCCAGGGTGCAGACACTTTTCTTTATCAGATGCCATCCATCTGGTGACTAGCCAAGTTTAGATGGGGGGTGACTCTGCCTCTTTAAATGACTCGGCCTATCTCTTCTTCTTTGACCCATGACCTGTGGGCTTCCCTGTCTAATAATATTTCCACTTACAAAGGGGACAACCAACCACTTCCACCATAGGTGGTTCTCAATGAGGGCCTAATACTAATCAACTTGATGTAGCGCTCGGTCTCTGGTGGATTCTCAGGAAATGTTTGCTGGCTAATCGTTAGTCTGCCACTTTGGTAGGCTGGTGTAATTTCCTTTGCCTGAGACAGGCAGCCAGGAGCTTAATTAATTATTCAGAGATAGTTGCTGAAATTTTCTAAAAAGCTTCAGTATTTAGATCAAGGATAAAATTCTTGGAGAGGGCAATGGACAAAGCACACATTTTTTTTCTTTCACTTTTAAAATATACTAAAATTTTATATTTTTTATTGATGAAAGGCACTTCAGAGATACCTAAATAAACCATTTCTCTGATTGATTGATTGATTGTCTTATTCAAATTCAAACAATAGACCAGTGACAAAGTGGGGCAGAAATCTACATCTAACTTTAAGGCAAATGGAAATCACCCTCATTAAACCATAGTTTAACTATGGAGTCTAATTGAGGACATAGTCACTTGTTCTCTATATTTCACTACGCTCTCCATGGAGCCAACAGAAGAGCCACTAGAGCTAGGCAATTTCTTTATTGCTGCCAAATATTTATGTCTAAAGTTCTTTATGTTCCTTATAAAGTTAGTAATGAAATAGACATTGCTATGGTTACCATGACATTAGACTAAAATTTCAACATATGTGGCTTGAATAGATTGATCCAGCCACTTCAGATGTAATTTCCAAAGTAAAGATTGTGGTAAGGGTGACTCCAATGAAGGAGTCAGCTACTTGTGAATACTGGGCTTCCAAGTTGCGATGTCATTTCATACATTTATTCATTCTGGGTTGGGTTGGAGTTTGGAAGTATTGTTTTATTAGACTGGCTGATACCATGGAGGCAAAAGAAAAAAGAAACAGTATTTTTTTCTTCCAGAATGGAACCATGTGTACAATACTACTTTTATAAAAATTTTGGGGTAAATTTTCCCTTTGTGCCCAAATGTGAATCAATTAAAGAGATATTAATTGGAAACAGCTTGGAGTAATGCTAAAATAACACAGTTTTAAGAACAACAGAATTTGTTTGATATTGAACCATATTTGGTTGGTGCCTCTTATGAAGTTAAAAGGGTCTTGTTAATAAAACTAGAATTTGTAAAAGCTTGACTTGATTGTAGTGAGTAGCCAGAATTCTGTGTGTTTTGAGCTGTTTTCAATATTTTATTCTTTCTTTTTTGGTGGATTTTTTTCTCTATAATTATGAAAGATGAAATAAAGCCATAATATTATTCACTGTCTTTTTATTAGCCCAGGGAAATGATTATTCAAAATGTTAGTAATTTTTACATTGAACAGACATTATTTTATAGGAGAAGGTAAAAAAGATCTTTTCATTGTGTTTACAATGGAAGATAATACACTGGAATGGCCAAGGACTTACAATGCCAAAGGGTGCTTCAAAAAAATAGTAACATTATGAGAACAATTCCTCTGATTATAGCTAACTAGAATCCAGATAGATTTTTTTTCACCCAAAGTTAAGAGGTACTATGTTTCAAATGAACATATTTTTTCTTGTGTCCTAAAGACCTGAATAATAAATTGGCTAATGGGATAAAGTAAAGAAACACAGCTCAATGTGCTCCTGACTAACAAGTAACCACAATACCACTAGGCATGAATCATGTTGGTATTGTAAGTATTATGGCCTGTGTGTTGTATGATAACAATTCTGAGAGAATACATATTTGTGCAATATTTAGTCTGAGTGGTAAAAACAATTTAATTTTATTTTGTGGGACTTTTACCCCCTTCTCAAAGAGTGAAGAGAAGGGATTGAGTGTTGGTGTGACTAATTGCAACAGTGAATGTAGTAATACTTGCTAGAAACAGAACACATTTTATTATAATATTAATTTGTTTCCTATCAGTTCTCTCACAAAATGATCTATAATCTTGTAACATAAAGATGTTCAGTGGACTTTTTCAATAACAAAAGCAGATGAAATTGAAAGTATAAGAATAATAGAATTCTCTGAATATTATAGACTATGTCAGTAAAAAAGAAGGGTGAGGGGAAAAAGGGGGGATTTTAATCCTGCAGACAAGCCTGAGATCAAAGGGGGCAGATGAAAGTGCTTTGTAGTCATTATTCTTACTTTTCTATAATATTTAGATCCTAGACTAGAGACATCCACTTCTCCTGGGAACTTCTGAGAAATCCAGAATCTCAGTTCCCACCATAGATTCAGAATTGTATTTTAACCAAATCCCCAGGTAATTCATAAGCATGCTAAGTTTTGAGAATTGCTAGTACATAGAGCATTTCCCCCCTATAAATGCCTATGCAGGTAAACATATGGAGTTTCTCTGATGATGTGTAAAGTGAGACATCCTTCTTCTCCTGTAGAAGGACACACAGTTCTAATATTCTAATTCCAGAAGCATGTCTATTACTTTTTTAACAAATCTTCGGGCAAAATGGGGAAAATAATAAATATAAAAGTCGAGTATACAGATGTTCCATGTAAATCCATGTCACCCTGTTGCTCTGACTAGGGAAAGTCAGTCTCCTGAAGGAGAGAACATGACTTTGTTTGGGAAAGTATGGAAAATGCTAGAAATATGGAATCACTGAGACATGTGTCACTCCACCAAGCTCTGAAGGTCAATTTGAATGACTGTTTCAATTACAAAGATTCCAGGATGCATTCTTCAATGTGATAGATGGGAGAGTTGAACTTCTCATTCTTTCTTTGCCTGCTACTTCTCCACCTCCCCTCCCAGTATTTCATGAGGTCACCTCCACAGTAAACTCCTTGTATTAGAACATGGCTTCTGGGAGAACCTAAATCAAAACACTTAGTTTTGAATAAATATTAGGCATAAGAATAACAACAAATTTGGCTTTTCTTAGAACTACGTTAATAGGTGACAGAAAGAAAACGGAACTCCTAATGTGTATCACTCTTCTTCAAAGAAAAGGAAAAGGTTTCTCTAACTGGGAGGAGTAAATGGAATACTGTAATATTGAGTGAGTTTGAGACCTAAGGCCCCCCAGTTGACTAAATGTTATTCCTTCTTTCAGCATGCCTCTGTGCAGTGGGCTGTTATGCCTGGGGCAGTATTTTGGTACTGTGAATACAATACTGAGAAAGGCAGACAAGACCTGCACTCTTGTCTAGGTAGCGGGTAGACAGAACTATAAATGAAGGGAATAATAAATTAACACAATAATTTCAGAGTGATGTTTTATGAAGAAAAGAAAAACACATAAATGGAATAATTAATATCTTTTAATTCATTTATTAATTAGTTAATTAATTTAATAAATATTAGCTGTTAATGTAATTCAGTTACATTCTAATTTTTTAAAAAGATCAGAAAATATGATTTTTGATAAAAGTCTGAACTAGGAACTTTATATCTTGGGCTTAAAAAAGGTGATAAAGTTTTATTACGGGGATTATTCCCTTTTCTTTTTTAGTTTAATACTATATTGTAGAATGGATTACCATCATGTAGTTTATAATCTTTGGAAGATACTATAGATAACCTCTAGGAGGTAGCACAAATTGTTCACTGAGTATAAATTATGCTAAATTCACATGACTTCCCCATTTTGTTAGAATCTCTTGGGAACAGAAAACTTCTTATATAAAATGCAGTTCAATTACATGAACACACAACCAGTGACCGAGCCTGCAACCAACCTTTTGGTGTACAGAATGATACTCCAACCAACTGAGCCATCCACCCTTTTACCTGAACATCATGACGAGAAAGTGCATTGAATATTAAAGCTGTTGATAATTAGTGCCTTTTAAACATATGCCTACTGTGTGCTAGTACGTAGTTCTGTATTTTTCTAATGGAATTTGACTATACGCTTAGTGCTGTTGGCTCCATATTTATCTAGATATTTTTGATAGAGTTTAGAAGTGATGAGGCATAGGCAGGATGCATAGCTAAAACTATAGGTGACAAAACCAAGGATAAAAATGATGTCAACTGACAGAGACATATTGGCCCCAAACCAATAAAATGAAATTAAGCAGAAACAAATTTCAAGTTCTGTTTAGCTTCAGAAAGTCAGCTGTATGAGAGTGAGCTGGCTTGACTACAGTATAGATGGCAAAGTTCTGGGACTTCTATTTTTTTATGACAACCATAAAATAAGGCAATAGTATGATGAAGCTGTTAGACAAATAGACTAGCACAGTTGTAAGTTGCATTAATGAAATATTGTATCTAACACAATAAAAGCAATAGAAAAAAAAAGAATTACGCCAAATTCCATTCTAGTGAGATCACTCAGGGAACAAAGCATCACACTTCCTGCATTATATTGTAAGACAGACTTCTCCAAGGGAGTATGATCAGAGGAAGGCACAGGAAATTCTGAAAATCATGTCTTTTGAGAAAGTCTGAAAGAAGGGGTATTGCTTTCCTGCAGGAGAAAAGACCAGGGAGATATTGGCAGAGTGCTTTTGTCTACGTGGCAAGCTTTCATGATTAAGAAATCTGAGATTTGCTTTATACTGAACTAGAAGGTTAATCTAGAACAGCGGTTCCCAACCTGTAGGTCGCGACCCCTTTGGGGGTCAAACGACCCTTTCACAGAGGTTGCCTAAGACCATCAGATAACACATATTACATATTGTTTTTGTGATTAATCACTATGCTTTAATTATGTTCAATTTGTAACAATGAAATTGGGGGTCACCACAACATGAGGAACTGTATTAAAGGGTAGCGGCATTAGGAAGGTTGAGAACCACTGATCTAGAATATTAGTCCGGCTGGCATAGCTCAGTGGTTGAGCATTGACCTATGAATCAGGATGTCATGATTCGATTTCTGGTCAGGGTGCATGCCTAGGTTGTGGGCTCTATCCCCAGTGGGAGGCATGCCGGAGTATATGATCAGAGGAGGCAGCCAATCAATAATTCTCTAACACTGATGTTTCTATCTCTCCCTCTCCCTTCCTCTCTGAAACCAATCAAAATATATTATAAAAAATCTAGAATCTTAGTTCGAAGTTAGAGAGATGAAGATTTGGCCCAATATGAAGAACAAAAATAGAGTTATTCAAAACATGGTTAACATACATGTAAAGGGGCGATACCTATTACTAGAGTCATTTAATCCAAAAGCTTCATTCCAGAGTGGAGATTTGGGATCAGATGGTATACCAGTTATTTGTCACTGCATAACAAATTACTCCAAAACTCAGAGGGGTAGAACAGCAATTTTATTTTCTCATCCTCTTGTGGGTCAGGAACTCAGAAGGGCTTGCTTGCCTAGGCAGATCTTGCTTGGGGTTTCTCATGGGTTCCAGTATATACTGACTGCCTCCATAAGAGGTTAGGTACTGACTGGAATCATATGGAGGCTTTACTGGGTTGGATACTCAAGGTGGGTCATTCACCTGGTTGGCAGGATTCGCTGGCTGTTGGCTGAGAGCTCAGCTGGGGCTGCCAATTGGAGCACATAAATGTGGCCTCTTACTGTGTTCTTGACTGCCTAACAGCATAGTTACTTCGGGGTAGTTGATCGTTCCTGATGGCTCCGGGATATAAAAGCACATGTCCCAGAGCACCAGGCAAAAGCTGCATTGCCCCTTATCATGCAGCCTTAGAAATCATAAAACCTCACTTTTCCTGGACTGTGACTATTTGCAAGTGAGACAGAAACCTATGTAGGTACATGAGAGGGTGACAAAGATCCCACTTTTGATGGAAAGAGTGTGCAAAGTGTGTGGACATTTTTAAAACCTGCCACAGATAGCCTCTTAACTTCCAACTTCAAGTCCCTGACTTTACGAATCTTATTGACTATGTGGTAAGATTTTAAGGTAAATAGGATTTTAATGTTCCCATAAAAATTTGGGGTTGATAGCTGGAGTCTCTTGAAATTATTCATTGCTGTTATCACAAAGAAGTTTTAGTTTGTGTATACACATACACTGGATATTTTGAGACATACACAACTAAAATTTTAAGTTCTCCCAAGTAATATCTTGGAAAATATGAATATAAAATACAAATGAGGCTTTAAAACAGTATGATAAAACAATAGATTTTAGCTTGCTTAGGCAGCAGAGAAACAGTAATAAGACAGGCATGTAACTGACAAGCTCAAACAATTGAAGCTTCTACACTTGTCTCTTTAGGGAGAGCCAGCCTCTAAGTAACTGCAAAAATTTGATAGAGTGAACCATACCTTGATCTTTTCTTGGTGTTTTTCTCATTCTTTTTCTTTATTCTTATGATGCAAGAAAATAGAAATTGGAAGACTTCTCTTTTCCAGCTATTATTTTCCCATTGGCTCAAACTTTCATTATCTCCTTTCACACTGATTAGTAGTTTGTTTTTTTTTTAAATATATGCATGAATGCCCATTGTTTTACTGTTGCAGGACTAAGTAAAGACCTATTTAGTACCCTCCTAAGAAGATTCAGATAGTATTTTCAAAGATCTTATTTTAAAAATGCAATCTGCCGCTGTCTAGCAAATACTCTTTCTATTTCGACTTTAATTTTCTTTTAAATCCAACTTTTATTCAAAATAGGAGACCTCTCTGCAAAAAGAAGCACCAGCTATAGCTTCCCATTAAAAAACAAAATCAAATTATTTTCATCATGAAATATTAGCTGAAACAGAATTGCCTCTTGGTATCCAAAATGCTGTGAAGAGTCAAGAGAGCCAAAAGGGCAAATACTAATGGCCGCTGGGGTGGGCATTCAGAAATGGCAATTTGAATAGATAAAATGCTGGTTTTCAAGAATGGTAATAAGACTCTTATCTCACAGCTTAACTATTTCCCCCTTAAAAACAAAAGAAACTAACTTACAACAAAGCAACAAAACAATTCCTACAAGAAATGTAAATCTGCTCCTTCACCAACGCACTTCCCAGTGGACCGTTTCCAGCCGGGGCTGATTTTAAAGGCCTGATTTTCAGGCCTTTCATGTAAGGCCCAGTTTGTGGTAACCCAATTGTGTCAGATGTATCAACCCAATCCAGGTATAAGCTCAGAGTTCAGGCCAACATTTGGCCGATGTCTGCAAAGTCTGGTCAAATAGATTATTTATTTTGTTGGAAGGTGAAGGAGAGATGAAATACGGTTTGAGTTTTTGTGCCAATTTTTTTTTTCTTGAAAAAAAATCAGAGAATTTACTGTGATAAAATGTCTAGTGACGGAGTAAGAAAGTAAAATAAGGCAGCCTGTTCTTCCGCGCTATACAAGTTCTTATTATGGCATCAGTCATACATATAAGGCAATATTCTTGATCTTTTACTGGCAGTTATGGCCATTCAATCGCCATAGCCAAAAGAATGTCAAAACAAGTGGATGCAGAGCAGGTTCTCATGAGGTCATCATTGCTCAATAAGTTGGGGGTGCTCGACTGGACTCCTGAATTGCTACCTGAAAAATATTTGGTGACTTTGGACTCAGTAAGAATTTGCCATTTCATTTCCTCGGGGCATGTGGTTATGGATCCAGAACTTGAGTTCTGGGGCTGCTCATGGTAAGAGGGAACTGAAAAGAAGAGAACAAGTGTTGAACTTTGTCTAACTAGAAACAGGTTTTGAACTAGTGGTAAGGTAAACACAGTTTCCAGAATGTTCAGGTGAATTGAAACAACAACAAAAAACATTAACTTTTCCATACTTTACAGGAGATTAGTAGGAAATCCAGTCATGTTTACTAATGTTAAAAGGAAAATATATTTATTTTTGAACAGTGGTCAATAAAGTCCTCACCAGTTGTAAAAATTCGGCTGAAAAAGAATAATCTTCTTTGCAGAAAATTATCACATGAATAAAGCATACATAATAAAGAAAACAATAAAGTAAAGAACAAGCAAACCATAATCCTAGATTAAATAAGAACTGATTACAGTTGACCCAGTACAACACGAGTTTGAACTGCTTAGGTCTTCATATACCTGGATTTTTAAAAAATATATTTTTATTGATTTCAGAGAGGAAGGGAGAGAGGGAAAGAGATAGAAACATCAATGATGAGAGAGAATAATTAATTGGCTGCCTCCTACACACCCCCTACTGAGGGTCACACCCACAACCTGGGCATGTGTCCTTGACAGGAATTGAACCTGGGACTCTTCAGTCCACAGGCCGATGCTCTTTCCACTGAGCCAAACTGGCTTGGGCTACCTGGATTTTTTCCCCCCAATAAATATATGGTTGGCCTTCTGTATCCCCTGGTTTTATATCCACAGATTCAACCATTCTCAGATTGAAAACAGTATTTTCTGCCCAGCCAGCATGAATCAGTGGTTGAGCATTGGTCTATGAACCAGGAGGTCACGGTTCAAATCCTGGACAGGACACATGCCTGGGTTGTGGGCTCAATCCCCAGTGTGAGGCATGCAGGAGACAGCCAGTCGATGATACTCTCTCATCCTTGATGTTTCTATCTCTCCCTCCCTCTCCCTTCCTCTCTGAAATATAAATATATATATATATATATATATATATATATATATATTCAGTATTTTCAAGCTGTGGTTGGGATTCATGGTTGCAGAGGGCCAATTGTAGTCATTCTTCTAAGCCATTTTATATTGGTGACTTGTGTATCTGCGGATTTTGGTATCTTTGTGGGGTCCTGAAATCAATAACCCTATGGATACTTAGGGACAACTGTAGTGAAGTTTTGGAGGACTCAAAAGTTATATGTTGATTTTTGACTGATCAGGAGTTGGGGCCTCTAACCCCCATGGTGTTTAAGGGTCTACCGAATTTATATATAAGAGTTTTTATACTACTAAACATAGGTTATTTTAAAAAATGGGTAGATTTCATTTTGTGCTATGTCTTACACATACGTTTATCTCTTAATATACTTTAATGCCACATTTTTCTAAGTATTTTTTGGTTCCACTGGTTATATGGTATTTCATCATAAAGATGCAATGAACCTCCTGTTTTTGAATAGGAACTGGCTGTTGAATTTTTAGGTTTATCTATCGTTTAAAAAATGTTAATAAACACCACTGTGGCATAGAAGCCTGTAGATTAAGCTTTAATGCAACCACATGATTTTTCTTCTTAGGAAAAATTCCTCAAAGTGTAAAGCCTTCAGTGACTATTGCTAATAGGATGAAGACAGGTTTTCTTACTCTGGCTCATATTTCCATCTCGCTCAGCTCCAGCCACACTGGACATGAGAGCAGTGTGTTCTTTAAGTATTTTGGCCATTTTGACATCTGGAGAGAATTCCCAGGATCCTTTTGTGGTTGGCTGAGGTCATGTGACTACTTATAGCCTTTTAGCCTTTTTCTCCTTACAGTGGTGATTGGTAACTAATATTCCAGCTAGTGACCTGAGTGAGAAGAGCAAGGACCAGAGCTGATTGGAGAACTTGGATTTCTTAATGACTATGAAATGTGAGTGAGAAATAAATCTATGCTATTTAGGGATGTTATTGTATTTGCCTGGTACTTTCTTCCTTAGCTAGTAAACATTCACTAATTCTTTTTTTTAAATTAAATCTTTATTGTTCAGATTATTACATTAGTTACTCTTTTTTCCCACCATAACTCCCCTCCACCCAGTTCCCACCCCACCCTCCGCCCTCACTCCCCACCCACTGTCCTAATCCATAGGTGCACGATTATTGTCCAATCTCTTCCCTCACCCCCCTCATTCCTTTCCCCCCCGCAAGAATAGTCAGTCCATTCCCATTCTATGTCCCTGATTCTATTACAATCACCAGTTCATACTGTTCATCAGATTATTTATTCACTTGATTTTTAGATTCACTTGTTGATAGATGTGTATTTGTTGTTCATAATTTGTATCTTTACCTTTTTCTTCTTCTTCCTCTTCATAAAGGATACCTTTCAGCATTTCATATAATACTGGTTTGGTGGTGATGAACTCCTTTAGCTTTTTCTTATCTGTGAAGCTCTTTATCTGGCCTTCACCTCTGAATGATAGCTTTGCTGGATAAAGTAGTCTTGGTTGTAGGTTCTTGGTATTAATCACTTTGACTATTTCTTGCCACTCCCTTCTGGCCTGCAAAGTTTCTGTTGAGAAATCAGCTGACAGTCGTATGGGTACTCCCTTGTAGGTAACTGATTTTCTTTCTCTTGCTGCTTTTAGGATTCTCTCTTTGTCTTTTGCTCTTGGCATTTTAATTATGATGTGTCTTGGTGTGGTCCTCTTTGGATTCCTTTTGTTAGGGGTCCTATGCGCTTCCTGGACTTGTAAGTCTATTTCTTTCACCAGGTAGGGGAAGTTTTCTGTCATTATTTCTTCAAATAGGTTTTCAATATCTTGCTCTCTCTCTTCTTCTGGCACCCCTATAATTCGGATGTTGGTACGCTTGAAGCTGTCCCAGAGGCTCCTTACACTATCTTCGTATTTTTGGATTCTTTTTTCATTTTGCTTTTCTGGTTGGGTGTTTTTTGCTTCTTCATATTTCAAATCTTTGACTTGATTCTTGCAATCCTCTGGTCTGCTGTTGGGAGTCTGTATAATATTCTTTATTTCAGTCAGTGTATGCTTAATTTCTAGTTGGTTCTTTATCACAACATCGAGGGTTTCACCAGTCTTCTTGAAGATCTCACTACATTTATCGGCGGCTTCTAGATAGTTCTTTAAAGACCTTAAAAGTGTGGTTTTGAACTCTATATCCAGCAGTTTGCTTTCCTCCAATTCTGTCGTTTGTGTCCTGTTTCTTTGTCTCGGCATTTTTTATGCTTCGCTGTGTTGATAGAGTGCCTTTCTGTGCTAAGTGTCCCAATTACCTGAGGTAGACACTCTTGGTGCACCCCCTTGTGGGCTTTGTGCACAGTCTTGTTGTAATTAAGCCTTGATTGTTGTAGTTATCACTGGGAGGAATTGACCTCCAGGCCAATTGGCTGTGAGAATCAGCTGTGTCTGCAGTGGGAGAACATCTGTGCTGGAACCACCCCTCTGGGGCTAGACTTGCTTCGATGGGGCTTTGGTGCTCACTGAGTCTGCCCCCTGAGTGTGTCTTTTATGGTTCCACGGAGCTGCAAACTGGATGGTCCCACTCTGACCTCTGGCAATTCTTTATAGCAAAGGGCACTCTAGGAAATGTTGCCAGAATTCTGGGACTGTTCCACTTACCCTTATTGTAGGCTTTTCTAATTTTATAGAAATCCTTTTCAGATTTGTATAATTGTAATTTGTCACAATTGTAGTTTTCTATTGTTTACTTTCTTAGTATGCTTACTTTTGTAATGTCTACCATGTCTTTTAGATCACAATCACATAATAGGTACTTAATAAATTATTGGTTTAGTGAATGGATTTATCTATTAAATGTGCTAAGGCACATTTTTAAGCTTTGTCATTTTCTAGCCCAATCAATCGCCTGAAAGATGTCATACTACACTGGATCCAAATGACCTTTCTCTCTAACTTTATCAACAGCCTAACAATTTTAGAGACAAAAAGATCTTATTGCTCACTGTTTTAATTTATACTAGAAAGGTAAAATACTTTCATTGGTGTATTGGCCATTTATATTTTTAATGGCCTATGAATATTCTTTTCTCAACTGAAGTTGAATTTCTGTTATTTATCATTGACAGGGTCCTGAGTAATGTAAAATAGTATGTAAATTCTACTTGTTCTGTAGACAGGGAGTGTTCTCTTTAGCTCTGGATCTCTGTTCCTCTCTCTTTCCTCTGCAATGTCCTAGAAGTGCCAAAATCACTGAATTTGAGAACATTAAAGCTTTTGAACAGCTAATAATAAACAGCTAATAATATTTTGATTCCAACACTGATAATTTTCCTTTGGTAGAATATCCTCAAGAACCAGTCAAGGAGGGCCACGTGACCAACTCGACAGAATTCTAGAGTCTATGGTTGTTAAACCATCATTAAATCACCAATTCTTTAGAATCTTGATACACAGCACATTTTATCTAGCTATGAATTTCACCTGTGAAACCAACTAAACTCAATCATGTATGCACAACTCAAAGCCACAGAAAGAATAACCCGATCACTGCTCTGATAGTGATAGCATGGCATTCCAAGAATTAACTTTTGTCGGCGTTGGTGGTATAGTGGTGAGCATAGCTGCCTTCCAAGAATTAACTTTAACCTAATTGTTTTCTATCCTCAGGGTGTAGACAGTTCAAAGCGTGAATAAATATTCATTCAACATAAATAATTTTATTCATGCTCTATTGTTCCCACTGCTTGGCAAATGGCACCATTTTTTTCTATAAGGGTGTCCTCTATAAAATTTACAAATAATTAGTTTTTTATTAACCTTGTGATAGAAATCCTATTGTCTTTTATTTGTAGTATAAGTTAATTTTATATATATTCTTTTCCCTGGTGAAATGCTAATTGTTTTTCATTTGGTCACCATCTATCTCCCAATTTTGACCCTAATATCTGTCTGAAAATCCCAGTAAACAAACTTTGCAATACTGACCTTCATTGTAGTCTTGTTCACTAGAAAAAGGAAAATTTTTTCTTTTGTATTTCTTTTCTGTGACACTTGTGATATTTCTTCTCTAGAATTTGCTTTTGTTCAGTTGATTATTCTGTTTCCCTGGAGTAATTGCATTTTCAGGTTTAGAGATGCATGAAGGGAATATAATACTATATCACCTATGTATTACGTGTTGTTTCAGAAAGCAGATACCTGCAGAGAGGAATGACACCAGTGTCCATCAGATTCATTTAGCTTTCTTGGTGTGTGAGTGGGTTTGCCTGCCATGTCACAATCACAGTATCCCTTGCTAGTCCACAATATATCACTGTTCTATGTACCACACACATGTGCCACAGATGGTCACTTTTAATTCAGAGCTCACATGTAATAAATTCAGCACGTTAATATTTGGCTAAGATTAAGTGCTGGGAAGCTACCATGGAAAACCCATCAGTCAAGTTCATGTCTAACCAGGCAGTTGTGATTCCATTGCTACAAAATAAACCTTTGTTATGCCTTCTCATCAGCCTCACAACCCTTTCTTTTTCTCTGTAAGATGTAAATCTAATTCACATGCTAACATTTGCTTACAAGCTGTGCAAAAGAATTCAGGGTTTTGGTATTTTGTTAAAACAAACCTTTCAGGGAGATATTCTACTAGTTCTATAAGTCAGAGCAGGTCCTAGGTTTCTTTTTGCCCTCTGTTTGGACTCTGCTTTTATTATACTCATTTTATTTTTCTATTGAATTCAGTGGAAGGATTTAAAATCATTAGAATCAATTTCACTGGAATTACTATGTGGATGGCACGATGGGGAATATTTAGTGGGCAACCTGATTTCTGTACTCAAGCCAAGAAAGAACACAACATCCTTGGGTGGCGAGGTAACAGGATAATGCCAACCAAAGTTAGAAAAACGATCACAGAGATCCTCAGGATATCCATTTTTTTCTTTCTTTTCTCTCCATTTAAGCGTATATTCCAAAGTTTGCCATTTCAATAATGTCCTTGCCAATACTTACTTGCTCTTCTTTTACCTATAATTACCTAGTAATATCACAATCCTTATTGACCCCATGCATTTACCTTCTCTTGGCTTGTACTTGAACCGGTAAACATTGCAGACATATTTTGCTATTTTCTGAGTTACATATTCCTAGCCGTGAGTCTCAATAGTTCTTCCATATGCTTGGTTATGCTGTTACAGTTTGTGATCAGCTCAGTGTTACTCTCCCTGATGACCATTTCAAACTTTTTTCCCTCTTCTCCATTGTCCAACACCTCTTCTCTTTAGTCTCAGATAGGACCTCCTGTTTAGGTCCTGTGCCTCCACCAGCTTTTGTATCCCAGCCATCTGCTTACCTTTATTTTATTTTTTTTCATCTGCTTAACTTTAACTATTTAGCTCTTTTCTTCCTTGAATATTTAGCTACTCACTCTTGCCTAGATCCTTTCCTTTGTCCTTTAATGGGTAGCTAGTATAGACTCTCTGTTCTGTTCCATTGACCTATTTGTTTATTTTTGCACCAAAACCCTGCTGTCTAGTTTTGGTATCTTTATAAGAAGTCTTGCTATCTGGTGCTTCATGTTCCATAGCATTATGTTTCTTCTTCAGGATTTTTTTTTTTTTTTTTTGGCTACATTGCATTGCATTTTCTTATAAACGTTAGAATAAGCTTATCAATCCAAACACATACATACACCTATGCACAATGCTCACATATATACGTGCACTACTCTGTTGGAATTTTGATCATGATTGTATTGAATCTATAGATTGTCTTGGGGATGGTAGGCACCTTCACAGTATTGAACTTTCCAATCCATGAGCATATTATAGCTTTCATTATTATGTAGATCTTCTTTAACATCTCTGAATATAAATTTTTACCATTTTTTTCTAAAAATATTGTCCATCTGATGTTACATTTCTGTTTTAGTATTTGTAATTGGAAGTATTTCTTTTAAAATTTTACTTTTCTGTTTGTTCTTTGTAAACAGAATATAAGTTCACTTTGTATATTAATATGCATTCAACAACAATCCTAAATTCTCTCATATATTTGGGTAGAATTTTTTTCAATCCCAGTTGCTCTTCCTTCCTTCCTTACATTCCTTCCACCCTTCTTTCCTTCCCTTCCTCCCATCTTCCTTCCTTCCTTCCTTCCTTCCTTCCTTCCTTCCTTCCTTCCTCCCTCCCTCCTTCCCTCCCTCCCTCCCTCCCTCCCTCCCTTCCTTCCTTCCTTCCTTCCTTCCTTCCTTCCTTCCTTCCTTCCTTCCTTCCTTCCTCCTTTCCCACTCTTGCTTCCCTCCTTTTTTCCTTCCTTCCCTCACTGGATATTACAGTGAAAAATTGAATAGAAATGGTAAAAGAGGTCGTCTTTATCTTTTCCCTGATATAATTTCAATATTGTATTATTAAATATAATGTTTGCTATAGCTCTTTTTTTATTAATTTCCCATATCAAATTGAAAAGGTTTCTTTCTAATTTTATTTTATTGGACTTTAAATAATTTTTAATTTTTGAATTACAGTTGACATATATAATATTATATTACTTTCAGCTGTATCATTAGACATTACTCATTAGACATTTTATAACTTACTAAGTGATCATCTTGATACATTTCGTACCCATTTGACACCATACATAATTATCAGAATATTATTGACTATATTCTCTATGGTGTACTTTACATCCCCATGACTATTCTGTAACTACCAATTTGTACTTTTTAATTCCTTCACCTTTTTCACCCATCACCCCAACCCCCCTTCTATTTGGCAACTGTCAGGATGTTCTCTGTATCTATGAGTCTGTTTCTGTTCTGTTTTTTCATTAGTTTTATGTCTTAGATTCAATTGTTGATAGATATCATTTATTGCCATTTTATTATTCATATTTTAATGTTTTTTTCTTTTTCCTCTTAAAGATAATCCTTTAACAGCAAATGTTAACAAATGATGATTTTCTTGGTGGGTGTTAGGATGTTTATTGTGCTATTTTTTTCTCCCATTTACATTTGATTAGTTGTTCTATTAAAAAAAAAAATCTATATTGTTTATAAAAGACCCACCTAAAACATATATGTAAAAAGGTTGAATGGATAGAGGGGAAAGATTGATCATGAAAATATAAACCAAGAGAAAATGATATAGTTATACAAGTATCAAATATAATAGACTTTATTATAAAGAGGTTCAATCACACGAAAGTTAACAATTCTAAATGTATAAGGCAGAATTAATATGTGCATCTTTTCTTTACTATTTTCACAGCAAGGAATTGCTATGCTAGATAATTATTGAAGTGGTATGGTCTTCTCTTTCATTTTATCATTAAAAGAATCATTATGTACTCATGAATTTTTACATTTCAAAGTATTCAAATTATAGACAGGATTCTTTCTGGTGCTCAAATCATATCAAATTTGGCCAATATGAACCTCTTTAAACATTTAGTCCTTTTATACATAATATAATGTGAGTTGTTTGGGCATTTAAATCACTTTTTATACTTTGTATTTTTCCAGCTTGAAAAAAATTTCTCCTCCTTCTTCTGTGCCTTCTTTTGAATTGATATTTATTTTTCCCCCAAGAAGCTTACTCACTTTATGAGTCCAGGGTTTTATTGTTGGTCAGTCATGTAGGAATGCAGTGCCCATGTCACTGACCTTAGCTACATAGACTGTACCTCCCCAGAGATCAAACTTACATAGCATGGTCCAAGACCTCAGGCATATAAAAACACTCCTATCAAGCAGGATATTTTATTTTATTTTATTTATTTATTTTTTAATTTTATTTTTTATTGCTTAAAGCATTACAAAGGGTATTACATATGTGTCCTTTTTTTCCCCGCCCTTGACAATACCCCAGCTTCCCCTACCCCCCAGTGTCTTATGTCCATTGGTTATGCTCATATGCATGCATACAAGTCCTTCGGTTGATCTCTTACTCCCCTCCCTCCCAAGCAGGATATTTTAAAGGTTTAGCGATTATCACTCAGGATCCTGTCAAGGGCCAGTCTCAAGACAGGCCTTTCTTTGGAACGTGAGGAATTGAGCAGCTCAGGCCTGCGGAGTTAACCCTTTCTTGCACACAGGCTGTAAACAATAAATAAAAGTTCAGGAAAAGTTTTCACCATTTTCTGCCTCACGTGTATCAACATAATACTTTATCCCAGAATTAATATATTCCTGAAATTCAGCCCTCTCTAAAAGACACCTGTAAGGGCAAATGTTACTTCTCAGCTTTTCTTATTAAGAATCTTCTCCTCTAAGATAAATCTTCTGTCTGCTTGTTGTACACATTCCAGTACCATGATTTTTACCAGCCTATGGATATGAATATTTATTATTAATAATAAACACCAATTAAATGCTTTATATTATAAAAACAAATGTCAGTGTTCTTGACCACATTAATTTAGGTTCTACCTCCATCCCTTTCCCATCCCAATTCTCATCAAAATCTCTCTCTGCTGAGTCTAGGAGAATAACTAATCTTTGAAATGTTAGAGTGGGGATATTCCCCATGGAGACCTCCATGAGTACAAGTTATCTTTGGTTCTATGCAGAGACAGAAAGGACATTGGTGCAACAGGGCTAAAATGTTCATATCTTTCATTTCCTTGAAGAAAGAATATTATGAAGTTCAAGAAAGAATATTACAAAGTACAATTATCATCTTCTATTCATTCATTCATTTTTACTTATAGAACACAAGTGTCTGCACACAAAAAAATAAACAGAGCATACTGTAGAAATAAAAAATTTATTTAAATGAAGTAAATTTAATTTTTTTTAATGTATTTTATTTTATCTCAGGGATGAAAACTTGGTCATGGACCTGTGTGAAAACCAACATATGACTGTTTCCTCAGAGGTAATAATTGTTTTGGGAACTTATCTTCCAAGGGTAGAACTCAGTGCCTGGCACACAGTAGGCAATCAATCACTGTACAAAATAAATGTATAGGTGAAGGAAGCAATGTATGGGTGGAATGGTAAACAATGGATTGCTGCTACTTTACCAATTATTTTTAATTCTCAAACTTCTTTCACAATTATAGTAAGCTGAATTGTGGCTCTCAAAAATATGTCTATGCAAAACTTCAAAATATGACTTATTTGGAACAAGAGTGTTTACTTATGTAATTAAGAATCTCCAAATAAGATAATCTTGGATTAAGATGAGCCCTAAATCCAATGGTGGATATTAAACAAAAAGAAGACATATGGAGACACACAGAGAAAGTCATGTGATGATGGAGGGAGATTGCAGTGATGTGTGTACAAGCCAAGGAGCACCAAGGATTGCCAGTAACCACCCGAACCTAGGAGAGAGGTATGTGAATGGATTCCACCTCAGAGCCTGCAGAAAGAAACAACCAGGTGACACCTTTGCACTTCTGGATTCCAAAACTGAGAGGCAATACATTGCTATTGCTTTAAACCACCAACTTTTTGGCAGTTTGTTACAGCAGCCCTAGAATTGAGCATAGTAATCTACATATAAACTTGTAGTCACCTTTATTTATTCAAAAAATCATTGTGGAATATTTGCATGATAGATGGTAACATACTTTTAAAAAATAATAATTTGGTTACTTATCCCATTTAATAATATTATTTAAATTGAATCTTTAATATACACAGACAATGTATAAATGGGTTACCACTTCAATTGGGAACAAAGGCTATTTACTTATAGAAGTAAAATTATAAAAATATACATCAAATTATAAAAGAAAAAATCTGATTTTTTGACAAATACATTAAAAATGGCATGTTATATATCATATTTTGTTACAGAATGGATGTTCATTACATATATTTTAAAATTTAGTTTTATGTTTTATATCATAAAAATTAAGACTGCTATTGCGATCTTATGTTTAGAATATTACCATTTTGGATTAGCAATCAGCTGGCCTATTTTTCTAAAAGATGTGCTTGTTATTCCATTTTCAAACAGGAGGCATCTCTGGAACTTCTTCACTCATGTTAATGAAAAAGCAAATTGCATATAACCACTTCTGTATTTTCTCTTTTTAATCACTCATTTTAGGGGATCTAAAGATATGCTGATTTGATCTGGCCATTTGGTCTGGCCATGCCAAGGAATTAGGGGTGAGGAATTTTTTTTAAAATTTTAATATATATATTTTTTTATTTCAGAGAGGGATAAGGAGAGTTAGATAGATAGAAACATCAATGATGAGAGAGAATCATTGATAGGCTGCCTTCTGAACACCCCATCCTGGGGATTGAGCCTATAACCCAGGCATGTGCCTTGACCAGGAATTGAACCATGACCTCCTGGCTCATAGGTTGATGCTCAACCAACTGAGCCACGCTGGTTGGGCTGATCTGCAGGAATTTTAATCAGATTAAAATGTGCTGATTTGGTGCTGGTCATATTGAGAAAAGAATATATAATTACTATAATTTATGCGATCATTGTATAGTAATTAACGTTTCTTTGCTTTGTGTCTTCAACCAACCATCATCTATGAGTTAAACATATGTTAAAAACTGAGGTAGATTACATTATTGTTCAGAAATATTAACTTCCTCCTATCTCCTACCTGTGATGTCTCCCTACCATATTGATGTTCAACTTAGTCTTATCATGTGTTTCAGTTGCCTGTTGTACATGTTTAAAAATAACATTTTATTAGTATAATTTCCTTTCTAAATTCAAATAAAAAATAATTACTTGAAAAATAAGAACAATAGGATGGTAGTGATAAGCACAAAATTGGTTATTAGCTTTCATGGTTGGCAGTTATAACATTCAATGTATTAAATGTTTTAGCATTCAATTTATTTATATTTTTTGGTTGGGCAGTATCAAGAAGTTTTCAATCACAAAGAATAATAATTATAATGTTGACTTATATTTTAAACCTCGTTTTACCGCAGGGGTGGGGAACATCCAGCCTGTGGGCTGTATAAGGCCTGTGAAATCATTTGGTCTGGCCATGCTAAGGAATTAGGGGTGAGTTTGACCAAATACAGCGGGCTAATTTTTAAGTTGATAATTTTGTATGGCCTGTGAATGATGTTATAAATATACAAATGGACCTTGGCAGAAAAAAGGTTCCCCACCCCTGTTTTATAGTGAAAGGATTATCTTTAAACTAGAAGCCCTAAAATAAATTATTAGGAAATTATTTTATTATAAATTAAAAACAATATATATCATAATTATTTATATTCTTTGATGTAACTATGAAAGTTAGAAAATAAAGAGTCCAAACTTTTCATATAAGTGGCAATATACAATAATTAAAAATTATAGACTGTTATATGCAAATGTTTTTACTTTAACCATTTTTAAAATTTTTATTTTTCACTTACAGTTTACATTCAGTATTATTTTGTATTAGTTTAAGGTGTACAGCATAGTGGTTAGACAATCATATACTTTACAAGTGATTCCCTTGATATTTCAAGTACCCACCTGGCACCAGGCATAATTATTACAATATTATTGACTATAGTATCCCCTATGCTGTACTTACATCCCCATGACTATTTTGTTCCTACCAATTTGTACTTCTTAATCTCTTCACCTTTTTCACTCAGCCTCTCAAACCCTGTCCCCTCTGGCAACCATCAGGCTTTTCTCTGTATGTATGAGTCTGTTTCTATTTTGTGTTTTTGTTTTTCTTTTTAAATGTTTGTGAAATTATTATTGAACGACTACTCTGGCAGATGCCTCCTCTGAGGGACACTCCTAAGCCTTGGCTGGGGTTTAAGTATAACACACAGATACTGGTGTTCTCCCTCCTTGATCTTCCAAGAGTGGTCTGTGTATAGCAACATTAACATTGCCTGGGAGCTACTCAGAAATGCAAAATCTGATTAGCTGGAGACCACTGAATCAGAACCCAGGGGTGTAGGCTCCAGCGGTCAGTGCTTCAACAAGCTGCCTGTGTAACTCTGATGCAGTTCGTTTAAAAGGTGCTGAGCCAGATGGCAAGACACTGGGACAATGCACTTAAATAGATATGCATAGGCCAGGAATGACATAAAACATCACTCTAGAAGCCCTAGTGTAGTATAATTCTTGTTAATAGCTAATAGCTCATTTAGAATTTTTCACATATCTAAGAGAGAGGCAGGAGGAGATGTATTTAAATTTCTGTATGAAAAAAGAAATGAACTAGAGAGCAAATGATTATTCCAATATAGGTATTTTATAGTATATAAAATAATTAATTATTTTGATTTTAAAAATTATTGTTTTACAAATAACGAAGTATATTTAAAACAGAAATCTGGATCAATTTTCTGGAAATCTTGATATTAAACACTCATCACTTCTGTGCAGCTGCTCACAATTTGGTGGGAATAAAAGGCAAGAAAAGAGACGGTAAAGATGTTGGGGCCTCTGAGAACCAGGCAAAGGATACTGTCAGATACAAAGAATCAACCATGGCCAACAATGTAAATAGGCAGGGAGCTTCCAGACAGAGACAGCAAGGAATTGAACACTTGGGATCTACAAGCCAATGAATATGACTGTGTGATTTTTCACTCTGATGGGCAAAGAAAAGTCAGCTTCTCTTTTGATTTTTTAACCACTTTATTGAGATTTAATTCACATGCCATAAAATTCACCCATTTCATGTGTACAATTCAGTGTTTTTCAGTATAGTCACAGAGTTGTGCAACCATCTCCACTCTACTTTTGGAACATTGTATCATCCCACAAAGAAAGTCCTGTACCCTTTAACAGACACTACTCATTTATTCCGACATTTACCACTCCCAGCTCTAGGCAAACACTAATCTGCTTTATGCTTCTATAGATTTGCCCATTCTGGACTTTTCATATAAGTGGAATCATATGATATATGTCCTTTGCCTTATTTTGTGTCTGGCTTTTTTCACTTTGCATGTTTTCAATGTTCATGCATGTTACAGAATATATTATTACTTCATTACTTTTTATTGCCAAATAATATGCCATTGTATGGATATAACAGATTAATCCATTCATCAGCCGAAGGATATTTGAGTTGTTTCTCCTATTCAGCTATTATGAATCATGTTTGCTATAAATATTTATGAACAATTTTTTGTGAACATATGTTTTCATTTCTCTTGGGTGGGATTGCTGGATCATATGGTAACTCTATGTTTAATCATTTGAGAAACTGTATTCAAAAAACATTGGCTGCATTATTTACAGTCTCACTACTAATGTATGAAGGTTCCAATTTCTTCACTTTCTGCCAAAAGATATTATTGAATGTTGTTTTGATTGTAGCCATTCTTGTGTGAAGTGGTATCTCATTGTGGTTTTGATTTGCATTTTCCTAATGACTAATGATATTTTTCTGTGCTTTTTGGCCATTTGTATGTCTTCCTTGGAGAAAAGTCCATTCATATACCCGCCCCCCCCTCCTTTTATTTTATTTTATTTTATTTTTTTTATAACTGAGGTCTAGTAGTTTTTCCATAATCTGGGTATAAGTCACTTGTCCAGCTAAATGATTTTAATTGGTGAAGTACAATTTGATCTTCACTATCTATGCAAACCCCCGCAACAATGGCACAGCTGGGAGCCTCAGGATGATAGCTTGATGGGCAAGGGCAGGCCCTATCCAACAAGTCAGGTGGGCCTGATGACTGAGGGCAGGTGTGTGGGAGCAAACTGTGCAGGGCTTGTCCCATGGATCAGCAAATGGGCTCCCAGGGATAGGTCCCTGAGTACCCGCCTTGCAGGGACAGATGGGCTACCAGCTGGGATTTCCGGGGAATGCATCGCATTGCCGACGTCCAGCGCGCTCTGAAAGAGATGCTGGTTCCCCAAAGACAGATCTATGGGAACTCCTTAGATTTACCATCCATCCGGGCAGTGCCAGGGAGTCCACAGGGAGAGGTGACTCCCACCGAGGATCTGTGTATTTTCCCTATACAGGGCCCACGAGGTCTGGCACAAAAGGTTTTCCCTGCTCCATCTCAGGAGTGCAGTGCGTGTGAAGCGGTGGCCCCAGGAAGATGGCCTGCTTGGCAGGGGCAGCCTCCATCCTCGCAGGCTGAGGTCCTGCAAGACGAACTGCAGGTGCGCGGGTAGCGAACTGCGCATGTGCCTGAAATGCCTTTGCACAAGTTAGGATCCCTGTCCTGGGTCCCCGGGTCCTCACGTGGGGACAGGCCGGGCGCCAGGTGGGGACCTCGGGGGAGCACATCCTGCTGCCAGGTCCATCCTGCACGAGAACAGAGCTGCCAATTCCTCTGGTGCCAGATCTCGCGGGATCTCGGAAGCCCTACGGGAGGAAAGGCACCTGGGAATCACGATTGCCAGACAGGCCCGGAGTTCCGTAAGGAAAGCAGAGCCTTATGAGATCTGGCAGTAATCAGTATTCAAATATTCTCATCAGTGGTGCAGTTTGGGGACCTGCTGGGCCATGGACGATGACGGGGTGGGCAACGACAGGCCCTATCTAACGGGCCAGGAGGGCCCGATGCCTGGAGGGAAGCTGCGCTGAGCGAACTGCGCATGCGCCTGATGTATGACTCAGCATCCAGGCTCCGGGGATCCGTCCCTGACTTCAGTCTGCCTAGGAGATAGATCGGGCCACCGACTGGACTGGAATTTACAGGGGACACAGCGCTGTGCATGGTGTGAGGTAGGCATTCGATTTCATTATTTTGCATGTGGTTATCTTGTTGTCTCAGCACCATTAAAAAAACAACCAAATAACTTTTCTTTCCCCATTGAGTTTTCTCAGCACCCCATCAAAATCAATGGACCACAAATGTAAAGGTTTACTTTGGGACTCGCAATACTGTTCTGTTGATTAATATATCATTTTATGCTGTCCTGATTATGCTTTGTAGTAAATTTTAGGATTGAAAAGTGTGAGTCCCCCCCACTTTGTTCTTTTTCAAGATTCTTTAGCTATGCTGGGTTCCTTGCAATTCCATATGAATTTTTTGGTTCTGCATTTCAATTTCTGCAAAAACAAAAAAAATCCGAAATTTTGATAGGCATTGAATCTATCAGTCCACTTTACTTTGTTATTGCAAATGCCTGAAATATGGCAAGGAATCTCAAATATCTAAACTTAATCCAAACATGTTAGAAATTATAGACTTGCATATATGTAAATGCCCACTTGGTCACCTCTGAGGTATCTCAAACTTACCACTAGTCTTGGCGTTTCTCCTCATCACCTGAACTTCATCCACCTTTCCACCTCTAGGTTAATGTCACTGCTATTTAAGCAGTGGATTATGCTGTTTATTCTTTGGGCTCTAGGTGATTTAGACATAAAAAGTTTCATTTTATCATGAAAAGGAAGCTTGGAGGGGTGGAGGAGTGGTTGGTATGTGAGTACCTGCCCTCTTTAATGTTTGCCTCTTGTCTTCCTGGGCCAAATTGACTGCCGAAATTACTACCTCACATCTGAGTTCCAGACAATTAAGGTTTATGTGGAGAAGAGTAAGGCCATGACATCTATCTTTTAAGGAAACATCTCAAAAGCTCCCAACACTTCCTCTTATATCTTGTTAGCCAATGTTTAGCGGGATATATAATAATCATATATAACTGAAAGTGATATACAAAAATGTAAATCTTTTCCAGGACTCTTGGCAACACCAGAGAAATTTAAGGTTCTGTTAAGAAGGAAGGGGGAAGTAGATGTTGGGATAGGAAATTAGCAGAAAATGATCCTGTAAAGGTCATTTTCCTTTTCTTTCCTTTTCACCCAAACCATCAGCAAGTCCTATTCAGTTTACTTCCCAAGAGTATATTAAATTGGTTCATTTTCTATCTCCAGTGCCTTTCTATTCAAGCCATCATCACATTTTGCTGGCAGTAGTATCTCTTTATCTCTGCTGCTACTCTTTGCCCCTATATTCTCTGAACACCTGTCAGAGCAATCTTTTACAAATGCAAATCTGATAACATTGTTTTCTGACTTAAATCTCCATGATAATCCTCTTTGTTCTTAGAATTCTTAGAGTTGCATGATGTGGCCTTGCACGGGTGGATTGGCTACTACCAGTATCTCCAGTTTAACTCATACATTGCACTCTTCACTTTCTTTGATTCTACCAGGTGGACCTTTTCAATCGTCCACACACATTGTGCTTCCTATCACAGGGCGCATGCCTTTGCCTCTGCTGGAATGCATTCTCTTCTCTCTTTGACTAGCTAAAATAATATCTTTCATCCTTCTGATCTCCCTTTTGCGGTCAAACCCCCGATTATAAACTCCCACAGCTTCTCTCCTGTGAATTATGTAGTAATTTCACTGAGGTGATTTCACATTTATAAGATGATTTGCTATTAGTCTGTCCCCATTAAGCGCCATAAGGGCAGACATGATGTCTTTATTGTGTTCTTAGAATAGCATTTGACATTTGCTACAGTCAATAAATCTTGGTTAAATGAATGAAATAATGAATTGAAGAGATATCAAGGGGAAGAGTGAATCAATTTTTTGGAGTTTCATAAATACAAAATTAGGACTGACATATTAAATTTTGGGAAAGCAACATTGTTAAAAAGAAAAGAACATTATTATATGTAGAATAGCCCAACAACATGAGGGCAACTTTTCTTGTGAATGTATGATCTCATTCATTTATCCAACAGTTGTTGAGGAGCCAATGTATGCCCTGTCACTTGCTGTTTGTATGAACTTGGAAAGTTAAATTCCCTAAGTCTCAGTTTCATCATTTCCTCAAGTAACAGTAATTGATTTCCCAGGACTCTTCTCAGCCAGTCTACTGAAGTCTACTCTTACATTTTTTTTTTTTTAATTTCGTGGCCCTCCTCACCTGTTCATTAATTCACTGGTAATTAAAGATCTTTCTCTGAGGTTCCTATCTCTCTGAATTGAAAGTTATATATTAGTAGATGCTTTCTTCAGCTGAGTTATATACTGTCATTCTAATGAGTTATTATAGGTGGTTGGTAATATTCAGCATTGAACAAACTGGGGATTCCTGCCTTCATGGAAGTTATAGTCTAGTGGAGAGGAACGCAGATACAATTTTTTAAAAATTAAATTCCAAATTGGAATAGGCATTGTGGCTACTGTATAATAGGCAAATTTTAATATTACTTTTAATAGCATTTTGTCTTTGAGATAATATTTAGCCTTCAATCTTATTACATTCTACTTTTCTATACCAAATATCACTTGATACTGCACATTAATTAAATAGGAAGCCTAATTACATACTTTTTTTTATCAGGACATACAGGTAGAAAAATCCTATATAATAAAAGGGTAATATGCAAATTGACCCTAACAGCAGAATGACCGGTCACTATGATGTGCACTGACCACCAGGGAGCAGATGCTCAATGCAGGAGCTGCCCCCTGGTGGTCATTGCGCTCCCACAGGGGGAGCCCCGCTCAGCCACAAGCCGGGTTGATGGCTGGCTGTCAGTCAGACATTCCCTGAGGACACCCGGGCTGCCAGAGGAATGTCTGACTGTCAGCTTAGGCCCAAACCCCCCTGGAGCAGGCCTAAGCAGGTAGGTGGACATCCCCTGAGGGGTCCTAGACTGCTAGAGGGTGAATTTTTGTGCACTGGGCTTCTAGTAAACAATAAAACAATGGCAAATAACTCAATGTGAAGAAAGCATCTGCTGCACAACTCTTTAAGTCAGGTGTGATTTTAGTGTCAAAGGCAGGCTTTTATTTCCAGTGAATTAATTGACAGATGAGGAGGGCCATGAAATAAAAATAGGAAAAGACAACATTGAGGCTTTTTAGTTTTTATTTATTTTATTTTCTTGTTTGTTTTTTTAAAAATATATTTTATTGATTTTTCACAGAGAGGAAGGGAGAGGGAGAGAGAGTTAGAAACATCGATGAGAGAGAGACATCGATCAGCTGCCTCCGGCACACTCCCCACTGGGGATGTGCCCTCAACCAAGGTACATGCCCTTGACCGGAATCGAACCTGGGACCCTTGAGTCCGCAGGCCAATGCTCTATCCACTGAGCCAAACTGGTTAGGTTATTTTCTTGTTTTTTTTTTTTTTTTTTTTTTTTTTTTTTAAATCACAGTAATGGTCTGGGATATCAAGAAATACATCACCCTCACTCAAAGTTACTTATAGCTGTTAAATGCCAAAAATATCTGATTGTACTATGGTATGTAAATTAATGTATATGTATATTCCTTCAAACAAAGGAAGAGAAATGGAAATAAAGACTCATATCCCCAAAGCTTTTACATAGTGAAGTGTTTACAATAGTGAAGTGTTTCCAGGGAATTTGGGTATACCATACATCGATCATACTTTGAGAATTCCCACCAGATGATCTGTAAGCACATGTTCACATGTAGTATTGGAAAGAGCAACATTTATGAGCTTATATTCACAATCTGGACAATGCTAGGTATTTGTCACAATGTTGGCTCCAAATGTGACTCTTGGGAGGCATGTAATCACAAGACGTCATTGAGTGTTTCCAGTGTCCATAGACCGATGTTTGCTTCATCGAGTCAGAGGACTGGATGAGCCCTGGTCAACTGGTGAATCCAACCTTTCCCGTGAAAAGTGGGATCTACACAGTCAACCAAAGACAGATGAGAACCATGCCTGTTCTGAGAGCTCTATGGAGAATATTTCATAAACTCAGCCATTCGTTCTTGTGTCAATCAACTCTCCCTTATTAACGAATTCTTCTTTGTGTCAAACTTCTGAAGTCTGAGGCTAAGTCAGCCTCACTATTTTGTCCCAGTAGAGAAAAGGAAAAAAAAAAAAAAATTGGCTACCATATAATTATGGTGATTAGTCACCTTTCACCTTTGTCCCTTCTGGTTTACAAAATAATCTAAGGTTCGTTTGCTTTCCCTGACATATCAATTTTGACCTTTCTTAGTGATGCTAACTATACTTATGTTTTGTAAAACAAAGCTTTATAACTGGGAAAGGAGTTTAACCAGCAGTCAAAAATCACATGAGAAAGTAGGTTCCTGAACTCACTGGCTAATGTTCTTTCTTCCCCACCTCAATAAACTCCCTTTATGTCTCTAGAACAACACTTACCATTTCTAGAATGCAAAACCTAGACCTGTAGGGATTAATAGCAAAATGGATATTTGGAGGAAGATGGTAGTTGTTAGGAAAAAAGTCATTGGTTTTATTATTCTAAAGCCTTGAGAATGGGAATTAAAATTGTGATGGATTTGCCATCCCTCAAGCATTTTCTATACTACTAATCATTCTCAAAGCAGGAATATATGAACATAATTGGGTTTGTTGTCATTCCTGGTCTTGGTTCAGGGGTTTTGGTGATGTAAACATCAGTCATTATGGCCATTCTCTGCCAGTTCCAGCACAAGATTGTGAGAGTCATAAAGTCTGCTGGCCTTGACTCCTCTGTGAGTAAATTCTAGAGCCTTGGCCAAAGAACACTCCTAACCTCTTTCAACACTCACTCTGTATCTTTAATTATAATACTAACAGAGCCAACACTTATTGGGCACTTATAATGTGCCATTTATACACACACACACACACACACATGCACACACATACATATACATATATATGTGTGTATATATATTTGGAGAAAAATTAGAGAATATAAATAATTTAAAAATGCATAGAAATATTATATATATTTGTATGTATCTGTGTCTATATGTAAATATATGTATATATGTATATATATGAATATACATACATATATAACATAGTAGAGGCCCGATGCATGAATTCATGCCTGCATGGGGTCTCTTGGCCTGGCTGGCTATTGGGACCAATCAGGGCTGTCTTGCCCAGTCCCAATTGGGGCCCTCTGGCCGGGAGGCGGGACTACGGGAGGTTGGCCGTCCAGGGGAGGGACGATGGGAGGTTGGGGCTGACCGGATCGGGGCTGATGGGGCTGGCCAGCTGGGGGGAGGGACTGTGAGAGGTTGGCCAGCTGCAGGAGGTTGGCTGTGGGAGTGCACTGACCACCCGGCTGGCCAGTGGGAGGGACTGCAGGAGGTTGGCCAGTCATAATGGTCACTTAGGCTTCATATATATAAATAGAATATCCCCAAAAATGTATATACACACTTTGGATAATTACAAAGGCAATGTTTATTAAATTAAATACATTTCATTTTCAAAATTGAGCTATCAGCTGTTAAAGTGTGTATACATTTTTTGGGACACCCTGTATATACATTTATGAATATATGCAAACACTACATAGACACATACATAAAACAAATGCAAACCTATATGCATAAAATAAGGTCTGGAAGGAAATATAGTAAAATATAAACTGTGATTACTTAAGGCTTGTGGAATTATATTTTTGTTTTCTTCATACTTTTCAACATTTCCAAAACTCTTAGTTGAGCACGTATGGATTTAATCATTAAAAAGAACAAGAGTGAAGTGGGAGAAAATATTGTAGATCCCAATTATGTATAATATGATAAGATTTTAAAGCCTATTATATACATTATCTTATGCACTTTCCTGTTGGACAAGATCTCCCACAGTAAAGTAATGAGATGAAGCTGTGTGATGGAAGTCCTCTTATGTGAAATCTCTGTGAATATGTAAGAGAAGAGACAAGCTTGAATTAGAGATAACTCTGGTGCCTGGAATAAGTGAACTTGCAGGCAGATCTCTATAGCTTTAAAAAGTATCTTAGATCCCTAGCTGGTTTGCTCAGTGGATAGAGCATTGGCCTGTGGACTGAAGGGTCCCAGGTTTGATTCCAGTCAAGAGCACATATCCAGGCTGTGGGCTCGATCTCTAGTAGGGGGCGTGTAGGAGGCAGCCAATCAATGATTCTCTGTCATCTTTGATATTTCTCCCTTTCCCTTCCTCTCTGAAATAAATAAAAAATATATATATTTTAAAAAAATGTATTAGAAGTCAAATTGCAGTCATTCCTTGACCAAGAACTCACAAGGTGAAGTGAATCAGCTGCATTCATCTAGTCCTGGATAGAGGAAAGGACAATTTACTCAGCAACAATAAAAACTAGCCCTAGCTGGTTTGGCTCAGTGGATAGCCTTTAACTTGAAAGGACCCAGGTTCAATTCCAGTCTTAGAACATGCTAGGTTGTGGGATTGATCCCCAGTAGGGGGAGTGCAAGAGGCAGCCAATCAATGATTCTCTCTCATCATTGGTGTTTCTATCTCTCTCTCCCTCTCCCTTTCTCTTTGAATGGAATAAAAATGTATTTAAAAAAAACATGAAAAAATGTATATACACAATTGACCCTTGAACAACATGGGTTTGAACTTGCAGCTCACTTACTAGTATATGTGGATTATTTTTCAGTAAATATGTACAGTACTGTAAATGTATTTTTTCTCTTCCTTGTGATTTTCTTAATAACATTTTCTTTTTGCTCGCTTACTTTATTGTAAAGATATAATATATAATACATATAACATACAAAATATGTTAATCAACTGTGTTATTGAAGAGGCTTCTCATCAACAGTAGGCAATTTGTTAAGTTTTTGGGAAGTCAAAAGCTATATGCATTTTTTGACTGCCCCTAACCCAAGCATTGTTCAAGGGTCAGCTGTAGTTATCACAGATAATACATAAGTTAGAGGATATAAAATATATACTAGAGTCACCATTTTGGTCACCCAAACTTAAGATTTTTGTTTTCTCACATGCAATGTGAACATGTTGGACTAGTCTTTGAGGACTTGTCCAGATATCAGTGTCTGGAATTCTGAGTCAGTATGAAATCCATCATCAAAAGACTCTTAGAACTCTCACAGGAATGATAGAGCTATGGATGAAGGATAAATAAACCTTCTCTCTAAGCACCAAGTACATATCAGTCTCAGGAGTAGTGCCTTTTACAATAAGAAAAATAAACCTTTCAGTTTCCACTGAAAATCACCCTTAGTGTCTTTATTGTTGTTTGCAGGGGAGTCCCCCCCCTCCCCTCCCCCCCCCCCCCCCTTCCCGGCACACACACTCTATAGTTAAAAACAACAAAATGAGAAGGGCCTGTATTTGTTTTCTGGTCAGCTTGAAGGGACAAGTAGAATATTTTTATAAGACATGATTTTGGACAGGGGAATCGCCCAGAGTTGAGAGGTCAGTGATGCAACATCTTAGAATCTGAGTGCAAATGGAAAGCATTAAGTGTGGAGATAGTTTGGGGAAGATATATGTACATTCTCTCCCACATTAAACCCTTCTATAGTCAAGAGTATTCCACTTTCTATCTCCTGGCTATGCATTTCCTATACACCTGAGACTCAAGCATCAGTTACCCATTTGGCATTTCTACTTGAATCTCTCATAGGCATCTCCAGCTCAATATGGCCAAAGCAGAGCCCTTAACTTCCCCCTCGAGCCCGGCTCTCCTCAGCCTTTCCATCTCTGTCAATGGAACCGTCATCGACCCAGTTACCAAAACCAGAAGCCTGAGAGTCTTCTTGACTCCTCTCTTCCCCTCATCCCCACATCCAGTTCATCAGCAAGTCCTGTCAATTCTCTCTCCAAAATATACCTCATCCCCATCTATTCTTCTCAATCTTGAGAACTCCCACTCTCTTGAAATCACCATCATGTTTTACGTAGACTTCTGCAATAGTCTGCAGATTCGTTTCTTCATTCCACTCTTGTTCCTACAATATGTTGTTCACATCACAGCCAGAGGGATCTTTTATAAATTCATGTTTATTGTCTGCTTAAACCCATCGTTAGAATAAAGACTGTGCTCCTATCCATGGACTATAAACGCCTGCATGAACTGGTTCATTCTCCTTTGCATCTCCAGCTACTGCTCTCTCTTTTGAAATATGTAGGCCTACCTTCCTTTTAAGCCTCAAAACACATCTATTTATTTAGGCCACAAGGCCTTTTTCTGCTTCTCCTCTCCCTGGAATATTCCTCCTACCCGCAATGGATCAGATCTCACTATGGCAGTCCCTCAGCTTACATTTCACTTCATCATAATGGTGTTACCATGACCACCCTGTTAAAACTGGACCTTTCTCTCGTTCTGTACCGTGATATCCTGTTAATTTTTCTTGTGGCTTTAGCATTACTAAGTTACTATCTGTTTATTAATGTATTTAATTGTGAATAATAAGCCTCTCCCATTTGTATCTGAGTTCTCAGAAGACAGGATCTTTTACTTTTTTTGTGGGATCCCCAGCCCCTACACAGTGCTGGCTCATAACAGGCACTTGATAGGTCCTTGTCGCATGCATGGTTACATAGGTGGGCTCAGGCCTTGACCAGTGGGAGATCCAAATATATTTTTGACCATAGCAGGATCACATGATATAGAGTAATGTCTTCAAAAGTGGCTACTTTGAACATAATTCTTGATTGGATGCATAACTCTTAGAGAGTTTAGCTGAAGAAAAAAAATGTCATTTTTTTTTGTATAGTACCTGCTGATTGGAATGGATTTAAGATTAGTAGTGACAGATATTCTTTTGCTGGCATTTTCTCAGAGGAATTTGTGGTCCACCACTCTGCTCCTGAGATCTCTGTGTCAAAAATGAACCCTTCTTACTAGTCCTGCATGGCATCCAAAACACATCCTAAATTCAATTTTTCCCAAAAGTATTGGTGTAACTTCATTTATTTAAAGTGATTCACTTTTGGTTACAGTGCCATATATATTAAAAAACAACAACAGACTCATGGACATAATTAGAGTTTAAATTAAATTTTTAAAAAATATATTAAAATTAAATATAATTAAGTAAAATATTTGTGTGACTCTAATAATAATTATATCCTTAACTTAGCGCCTGGTATAATAGAAAAAACATGGTTAAAGTTCATATTAAGACATGGGTTAAAAATCCTAGTACTTTCAAATCCAAATTGGAAGAATTAAAACATTTTTGAGCTGTAGTTTCTTCAGCAGCAGAATATGGATAGATATATAGATGATAGATAGATAAATGATAGATAGATAGATAGATAGATAGACATATAGGCTGCAGTGGTTCTCAACCTTCTGGCCCTTTAAATACAGTTCCTCATGTTGTGACCCAACCATAAAATTATTTTCATTGCTACTTCATAACTGTAATGTTGCTACTGTTATGAATTATAATGTAAATATCTGATATGCAGGATGGTCTTAGGCGACCCCTGTGAAAGGGTCGTTAGACCACCAAAGGGGTCGCGACCCACAGGTTGAGAACCGCTGGTAAGGGCTAACTGGTAAAAGAGGCTAATTTAGAGTTAATTAGTCCTTGTGTTTTGTGGCCATTTTCTTGGGGGTGGGGGGGTGGGGAGAAAGAGCGAGAGAGAGAGAAAGAAAGAAAGAGAGAAACCTACTGGAAAACATGTCAGAACATTCACCAACCAACCAATCAAGAAATGCGTCAAAACTCTTCATGTGCAAAAGCAACAACTGTGATCTTAAAAAGTTTCATTGTCATTGCAGTTATTTATAAGAGCATCTTATTAAAGTTGTTAATACTGAGTGTGGTTGCACCTGTTATAATTAGCAACAACAGGGTTATTTACAAAAATAGATATGTAGGGAATAGACATGAGAGTCTTTTCACTATGTGATTCAATTTTGACTGAATTATTTCTTTTCTGCTTTATGTTTATGGAACAAACAAGCCTAGCTTCTAAGGCTTTTACTCCAATACTTACTTAGTCATTCATTTAGCATTGTTAGCTCCAAGATGTGTTCTAAGATCCTTGATCTAACTTGAGCTTGGCCAGTGAGTGGTTCAAAGAGCACTTTGCATATTCTACATAAAGCACCCGCTGAATTCCTCAGCACACATTGCTTAGTTCTCTTACCATTATTTGACCCAGTATTACTCTTTACTGAGGATGTATAGTCAGCTTTGACAATGATGTAGTCTGTGAGAATATAAGAAACTTAAAAATTCTGTCTTATGTAGCTTTAGGTCTACAAAAGTCAACAGATCTCCTCTTGATCTACAATACATAGATAATTTTCTCATGAGAGTTATTTTCCCCATGCTTGTAAATAAGTACCTCCTCAAAGACATAATCAACCGAGGAGGCCTTTCTGCTTTTATTCATTATTTTTTTGTTCATCACAGTAACGTGGAGTCTGAATCTCATCCTAATTACCCAAATTTTGGCCTTGTTAATATTTTCTGTCTGGGTAAGTTACATTCATCAGAGTCTAATGAATTTGAAAGCCCTTCTAAATGACCTCTGGAAGAAAATAGCTCCTGGCAATTAAAGAAGAATAATTTGTAATCATCATATATTGACTAAGAATGGTCATAATATTTATAAAAAACCATAGAAACACATGACTAACAGGATTTACACAGTTGCTTCCAAACCTCCTCCTAGCACCAGGAGTCACATAACATTTATTATCTGAAATGCTAGGTGATGCCACCTATTACTTACATGAAGATCGAGAAACTAGACCCGATGGAGTGATTCCTTAATGTGGTTACTGTGCAAGAGCCTAGCCACATTTACGCAGAGTCTGACGATTGATGAAACCTCAGTGCAACCATGCCCAATTCATTGAGAAAAGGGATTTCAGAAAAAGCAGAAATATGAAAAACAGAATTTATATTCCATCCTACAAGATAGCGGAGGCAACGCTCACACCTGAAATGGAAGCCATTCATTCAGGATCAAAATGAATGCAGTCTTGTCTCAGAAAGCAAATTAAACCAAATGCTATGTGAGTGTCATGTCACCGGACAGTTGTGGAGCCCAGTGTTGGGGGGTGGGTGCCAATTAAGCTTGGCCTATGCAGCACATGGAGAAATGCTGCATTTCTCCCACATCACTTATCAAAGGATGACCTCAGAAGGCCAGAAATAAGGATAGTCTGCCACTGAAATGTAATGAATGCAAGTTGGCTTCCGTGATCAGAAGCATTAAGCCTTGTGTCTGCTTTGATGCTCTGACAAGATCTCACCTGTCACAACCTTTCTTTATTCAGAACGTTTCCATAAAACATCTATATCTTGGGTTCTAATATAAGTATTAGGGAAATAGCATTGAACACATAGGTTGGTCTTGACTTAAATATGAGAATGGCTGCTATAAGTTAGTTGTCTCTAATGACTGATCTTAATGACATCACCATAAGCATTCATTAGTAAAGTGTTAATTTATATGATGTCAGTCTAAATATTGGTTTATTTATGAATACAATGGTCAAATTAGAATTGCGTTATTTTCTTATTTCAATCTTTTATAGTAATGTAATTCTATTTGAGGTTTATAAAATCATTTAGTTTAGACAAAACCTAAGCTATATTTCAGGCCATAATCAGTTAAAATTGAAACACTATGTATGTCCCTCAAGGGTAGGAGTCATGGATTTGATTTTTTGGGGGGCTTTTAATATTATACTGAAAGGCACTTAATAAGTATTAAACTAAGTGAAACAAAATGGATCCTTTCTCTTTTAGAATGACTTCCCTGTCTCTTTGTTCCTCATTTGCCACATTTAAGGACTTTAACTTGGAGATTAAAATTAGTATTGCTTTTTGTTTTAGGATCCTTCAAAGATAAGGATGAAGATACAAGGCCCTTTTGTGTGTATTTATACTAATGTTTATTTTATGAAATGTTTGGGAGTAAGTTGTAGACATGATTTTCACTTACTTCTAATTATTTCAATGTGTGTTTCCTAAGCACAAGGGCATTCTCTGATATACGCACAGTACAATTATCAAAATCTGGGAAATCAACATGTGCACAATAATATTATCTAATCTACAGACCACTTTAGGTCTTGCCAATTCCCCCCAATGTTATTTTTCTGGCCTAGGATCAAAGTCAAGATTCTTCACTGTCCTGTCTTTCTGGTGATAGCTCATTTGGAATCATTTCAAGTCATTCCTGGTCTTCCATGGCCCCAACATCCCTGGAGAGTATAGAACAATCACCTGGCAATGTCCCCTTAATTTAGGCATGGCATTTCCTCATAATCAGACTCCTTTCAGGAATCCACAGAAGTAATCCAGGGTCTCTCTTAGTGCATTATATCCAGAGAATGGGTTTTGAAATTAGAAACCACTAATACCACACAGTGTGACCTGGGGGAGTGATATAACTCTTCTGAACTGCAGTTTCTTTATCTATAAAATAAGAATATTAATATGAACCTCAAAATGTTTCTAGGAAATTATGTGGTAAGGTAAATTACTTAGTGCAGTGTCTGGCATATACAAATTGCTCAACAAATGTTAGCAGTTATGTCTCTTTTAGAAGATGGGCGTAAGTTAGGCCTTCAGAAATTATGGTAATTGATACCCAGGTTCCCTAACATCTTACCAAGAAAGGAGTAGAATCCTTGTGATTTGTTATTAGTTTTGGCAAAACATTCAGGAGAAGAAAGAGGTGGAAGCAATTATTGTTTCATGTGAGGTTCAGGATGAACTGAATCATCCAGTTCAGCAGACTGACACTGACTATGATAATCCATGGACACTTGGGATTCAAGTCAGAGTCCAGCCATGCAGTTAATGGAAAATTTGTTTCCCATCCAGCATCAGGAAGCCCAATTTGGGTGTAAGGAAAATGGGAGCATTTGGGGGGTCTATTGGGAGGAACCAGCTGAAAAACAAGTATACCACCAACCACATTTGTATCACCCAGTGGGACTTTATTTATTTATTTATTTATTTATTTATTTAAAGGACAGATGTTCTTCTGTTTGTTGTTATTTAAAAAAAAACACATTATTTTTTAGAGCAGTTTTAGATTCACAGCAAAATTGAGTAGAAGATACAGAGATTTCCCATATATCCCCTTACCCCTCTATATGCACAGCTTCCCCACTATCAGAATCCTCCACAGGAGTCCTAACTATAATTGATGAATCTGCATTGACACATCATTATCACCAAAGTTCATAGTTTGCATTATGGTCCACTCTTAGTGTTATATGTTCTATAGGCTTTGACAAATACATCATGACATATGTCTATCACTATAGTATGCTCCAGAGTAGTTTCACTGCCCTAAAAATCTCTGCTCTATCTACTCATTTCTCCCTCCTACATTACTTGGAATCACTGCTTCTTTTAGAATCTTCATAATTTTAACTTCTTCACAATCATATAGTATGTAGCCTTTTCAGATTGGCTTCTTGCATATGTATCTAGGGTTCCTCCATGTCTTTTCATGGGTTGATAGTTCATTTTCTTTTTTTTTTAGCACTGAATTGTCTGGATGTACCAGAGTTTATCCACTCACATACTGAAGGACATCTTGGGTGCTTTAATGTTTTGGAAATTACTAATAAAATTGCTATAACCATCCATGTGCAAGTTTTTGTGTGGATATATATTTTAACTCATTTGGGCAAATATCATGGGGTGTCATTGCTCAATTGAATGTTAAGAGTATCTTTAGTTTTGTAAGAAACTGCCAATTTGTCTTCCAAAGTGGTTACCGTTTTGCATTCTCACCACATTCTCTCAGCATTTGGTATTGTCAGTGCCCTGGATTTGGCTGTTCTAATAGGTCTTTTGCCCATTTAAAAATATTGTTGTTAGTTTTCCTTTTTTGTTTTAATTTATCTTTATTGTTGAAAGTATTACAGTTGTTTCCCTTCTTTCTCCTTTTTCCCCCTTTCTCCAGGCCTTCACCACACTATTGTCTGTGTCCATGGGCTATGCATATATGCGTATAAGTTCCCAGGTTCATCTCCACTCCCCACCCCCCACCCCCTATCTCTGCCTTCCTTCTGAGATTCCTCATTCTGTACCATGCTTCTGTTGCTAGTTTTCTTAATGTTGAGTTTTAAGAATTCTTTGTACATCTTAGATAATAGATCTTTATCAGATGTATCTTTTGCAAGTATTTTCCCCCAGTCTGCTTCCCTCCTGCACCTTAACTTTCATTTCTCTCACTGTGAACCACCTATATGGCAGATAAGTCTCTGAAGGTGTATGTTAAAGGTCTGCAACTAGGGGGAGAGACTTTTCCTCATCTCTTTGTGTCCAGATTGAAAATTCCTAGTTAAGGACTCTTGATTGGACCATGTGCTGCCACATATTAAACTTCAGGCTAATCAACTCTGCCTCGAGGAATTATTTATAATTGGAAGGCTCTAACTCCATGACTGAAAAAGATAGAGAAAATTATTCCCTAGAGTGTTATTCTCAGAGGAAAGGAATATTCCTGAGTAGGAAAAAAAAAAAGAACAATAGATTAATTCAGAGGATTTGAAAAAATAATCTCAAGCCTAGTAAAAGTCTGTCATATCAATGCATATCCAAAAGTCCTTGATTTGTTTTAGGTCAGTGTTTCTCAAAATATGGCTCATGGATCGCCTACATCAGAATCACAAGAAAGCTTGTAATAAAAGATTGATTCCTTGCCTCCACCCCATACCTACAAAATTCAGGATTTCTAGGACAAGGACCAGTAATGTGCATATTAAATTGGTTCTTCTGATAATTATAAATCCCAGTTAAGTTTGCAAACCACCAGTTTAAGTTTTCTTTCTTTTTTCCTCCTCACCCAAGGATCTGTTAATAGAGGAACATGATGTGAGAGAGAAACATCTATCAATTGCCTCCCATAGGTGCCCCAACTGGGGATTGAACCCACAACCCAGGTATGTGCCTTGACCAGCAATCAAACCCACAACCTTATGGTGTAAGGGATGATTCTCCAACCAACTGAGCCACCCAGAAAAGGCAGTTTAAGTTTTCCCATGCAATGTTTGTCAGATGACAAGGAAACAATTGAAATGAGGAGTTTAATCATCTGGCCATGAAGCCAGAATGAAAACATTTCCTGGCTCTTCACACATAGGGGGTGCCACTATGCTTCTGCATTTTAAATATTATAAAAAGTATCCTATCAGTTCAGGTGAGCTTTGTTGTGAATGAGTTTTCAAAACCTTTGGGATTTTGGAATTAAAGATAAGAAATTGTTGCCTCCAATTTCCCTTTGTGTTTTAAAAAGACTTACTTATCTTCCATTTAGAAAATCTATTCTAGGCACCTCAAGAGGTACAAAGTGGAGAAAAGCAAAATGTCTACCTTTAAAGATACTCATTTCTCTTAGGTAAAAATAGGCACAAAGAGAAGTACTGTAAGGGACGAAATGAAGGAACGGCACAGAGGGGCAAAGTCAGCACACTGCAGGCTGAGTAAAAGTCTGCTGAGCATCAGGGTTCAATTTGGAGGCTGTGACAGTGTGGAGGGATCACTGACAAATTCCCCCTCAGGATCCCCATTGTCATACTACTAGATTTGAGGGTCAGGTTGTTGAGATAGTTTTTTTTAAAAATCCTGCCTATACCATCTGTATGGACCATGGTAGGTGTTCTCACAAATTTTCAACACTCCCTGTATCACTTACCTGTCTCTTTTCTTATCACTTCTTATGCCAGTTGTATGTATTATCTATTGTATAACCAACAACAGATCTTTGGTGTCATGTGAAAATTTGAGTTTATTGCTCACATGTCTGGTTTCATCTGGGGGACGTCTGGGTGGCTCTGCTGAACTGTCCTGGACTTTCATGTCTGGGGACGCCTGGTTGTCAGCTGATCTAGACTGCTTGGCTGGGTGACTGTGGCAGCTGGAGCCCCTGGCTGTGCTTCAAAGGCCTCATCCTCCAACAAACTACCTCAAGGCATTTTCTCATGGCAGTGACAGAGGCATGTAAAGCAAACCCTGATGAGTAAGCCCATTTACAGTTGCTGTTTGTATCACTCCTGCTAATCTCCCATTGGCTTAGTAAAGTCACATGGCTGAACCCTAGTCAAGAGAGAGAGAAGGTCATCACATCCCCAGCAAGTGGAGAGCTCAGCTTACCTGACAGATGGTGTGGATACAAAGAGGGGTGAAGAATTGAGATAATCTGCCCGGCCAGCGTGGCTCAGTTCTTGAGCATCAGCCTATGAACCAGGAGGTCACAGTTTGGCTCCAAGTCAGGGCACATGCTCTGGTTGCTGGCTCGATCACCAGTAGGAGGCGTGCAGGAGACAGCCAATCAATGATTCTCTCTCATCAGTGATGTTTCTATCGCTCCCTCTCCTTTCCTCTCTGAAATCAATAAAAACATTTTTTTAAAAGAATTGAGATAATCTTTTCAATCATTAACACTCCTCTTTCCTAGACTTCTTGTTTTAACCTTTATGAAACAGTATGCCATGGTCATAATATCTTATATTTTTTTTTTTTTTTTTTTTTTTTTTTTTTACAATTTATTCCATACAACATACAACCTCTGTCCTGGTAATCTTGAATTATTATTTATTCCTGTACTCACACTATGATTGTCCACAATGTTCCTTTTACTTAGAATGTTCTTTCCCTCTCTCAATTAATCCTTTAGAGCCTGGCTGAAATGTGCATGAAGCTTTTTCTCTCGATGATAGGTATTTGTGTACAATGCCCCATGCTAAGCACAAATGAAAGGTAGGGTCATTGTCTGCTATATCTCAATATAACCAGCTATGCTTTCAGGGGTGGGGAACCTTTTTTCTGCCAAGGGCCATTTGGATATTTATAACATCATTCTCAGGCCATACAACATTATCAACTTAAAAATCACCCTGCTATATTTGGTCAAACATTTCATTAACTCACCCCTAATGCCTTGGCAGGGCCAGACCAAATGATTTTGCAGACTTAATAAGGCCCTCAGGCTGTTTGTTCCCCACCTGCAGACCAATAGAATATTGAAAATACTGTGGCAAATTTTATGAATAAAAAGCCCTACCAAGAAGTTCACCATTGAGAAGAAAGGTAGGAAAAATGTGAACTGAATAGAACACATTTTTTACTTGTTTTATGAGATTTAAAAAAAAATGGCCATCAATCCAGCCACTTACCTCCTGCCTACAATGAGGTGCTAATAGGTGATCAAGGTAGCAAAATTAAGTAAAAAGCCCATTTGTTTATTCAGATTCATAATAGTTATCTGTATATTAAATGTTCTGAAAAGTCCTGCAATTAAAAATCTGTTGAATCAGAATTTCTCAATTAAATAGAAAGAAGTTGAGCAGACCATCAAAGAGAACAAATTTGAATCTTCACTTAGGGCTTGGGTCACAACTCATGTAGGAATGGGGATTAGAGTGGGAATATCATACATTTTGAAGTTACTACAACCTGCATTCAAATCCTCATATTTTCACTTTATTATTTGTGTAAACTTAGGCAGATTATGGACTTTCTAAGGATTTCATTTTCCTCATCCTTTCATAATGTATTGTGAAAATTAAATGAGGCACACATATTATGTGAGGTCGCTGGCACATCTTAGGCATTCAGAAATGTCAATTTACCCTTTCTTTTCTTCTTTCAAAGGAAAGGGAGCAAAATAATATAAAACAGCTCACAATTTAATCTTTCCTTCAGAAATGTTGTGTAGTCTGCATTATCCATTTTTGAATTGCTTTCCTATTCTATCACTCCTCTAATAAAAGATCACAGGTGTGCCCGTGGCACACACACAGGGAAACGCAAGGCACCTCCACCTCTGACACCAGTGATTGGTGAAAATGCTGGTCAGCTCATATGACATCCCCTGTCTGCTGTGTCTGTGTCATAGCCCAGATGGTTGGCAGAACATGAGCTGCAAAGTCTCTGCAAAGCTTTTTGCAACATCTGGAGATATGCTGATGTTTGATGTGCTGATCCAATCCATCAAAGACCGTGCACAGAAAACCACGTGCCTGGACTATTGTCTGCACAGAATTCAAATACGCAGCCCTTGGGCCAAAATCATTTGGCAGATTCAGGAGCCAGAAGGAAGAAAAATGATGGTGGCTGCAAAGTGACCCTAAACCCACCTTGTACCTTGTTCTGACATTGCTCTGCTACCCAGAGGCTCACTGCTAGTCTTCTAGGGACTGAAAACAGCCCTCCAATAGCTCTATGAAGGTGATTTATACGCAGGGAAGGAATATCCCAGTGCCAGTTCTGTGGTCAAAGAGAAGCGAATTGTTAACCTCAGTATTTTGGGTTTTGGTTTGTCAATTATGTAAAGAAGCTCCCAACAGTGTACTTGCCCCTCGAATATTAAACACCTGGCAATCGGCCACATCCTGCGGAGCTGAGATCTTGCTTTTGATTTGAAAAGCAGCATCATAGTTGGGTTTCCACTTAAGTGATGTTCAGCTGCTTTTGAGTTGCCTGAAATTGAATAAAAAATGTTTTACCAGGTGTTTCTAAGCAAGGTTGCTCAGAAACCTGCCAGAGGAGTTGGGGACTGATTTGTTAATGTGGGTAATCATGACTGGACTCACCAATCTCTAAAAGCAAATAATGAAGATAGACATAGTACATCTATAATGAACCAATTCTTTATATTTTTATGAGAGCATGTTAATCCTCTATCCAAGGCTTGAGAGAAGGACAGACATATTAATTTTTATTAAACCATATCAAGTAATGGAAGACCAGGGAGCAAGTACGTATTACTGTAGGCGAACTCTTACTTTATGCTAGAATCTTACCTAATAATAGACAAACATGTAAATTGACTATACCTTCGTTATGCTGACCAGCCAATCAGGAGACTATGCAAATTAACCCAACAAAGATGGCGGTTAATTTGCATACGCAGGCTCCAAGAGGTGGAGCGAAGCCTCACGGCCCTGGGGCCGGTGGCGCAGTGAAGCCTCATGGCTCCTGGGCCAGCTCAGGCCGGAGCCCGGCCAGAGAGAAGGCCTGGGTGCTGGGTGCTGGAGAAAAACCGGTGCCAGCAGTCAGGGGAAAGGAAGGCCTATTGCACGAATCTCTTCGTGCAACAGGCCTCTAGTTAAAATAATAAGACGCACCTTTATGCATGGGCTCATGCATGAGGCAGCTTTATAAAATAGAAGAGATTGATAGGAGACTTGACTCCTAGTTCTCCATGATAGAGATTCATGCAGCATCCATTTATTAGGGATGCTCTCATGATGGACACTGTGGAAATGAGGCAAAAGAAGCAGGGTTGGTCGGAGGGAGAATGCAGTTCCAATGAAGCAGGGTGGGCCTAGGGCTAAGAGTGCCCTATAGAGTTGACCCAGTAGGGTGAGGGGCTGTATTTCTAGCATTCCTTTTTGATCTCCTTGGATGTAGGCTTCCCTGCAAGGAAGCAATCTTGGACAAAGCAGTTTCTTCAGCTGGATGGAGGGCATCTTCTCATAGCAGTCCCAGCCAGTGGAGGGCTAAGTCCTTCATCCCCGAAGGGAAACTTGGACGTCACAGGTTACACCACACTACCTCACTCTGTTTTAAATAAAACTTAACTTTCTAACCCATCAGTATGTGTTTTTTTCTGCCATCTCCTATCTCAAAGCATCAAACAATGATCAAAAGTATCAAATATAAAGATTAGTTTGCTTTTCTTTTTACAAAATGATAGCAATTCAAAGTTATTACTTGATATTAATTAAATGTTGATTCAAGGGAATGCTGTGGTAAACAAAACAAAGTACCTGTCCTCATGTAGCTTACAAAATCATTCATGACTAATCCAGCCAAGTGCAGATACTAGTCTTGGCTTCCTAGAGGTTGTTACTTGGTCAGTACAATTTAGTAGTAAGCAAATGATCAGTCAAAATATTTCCTTAAACACCATCCCTTTATGCTGTGTATCTTTTTCTGTCAAGAGGATTTGTGTGTGAAAGCCTACCTTCAAATTCCAGCAAATTTATAAGACCGGTTTAGGTTTCACTTTCTGTTTGTGCAAGGTCTCAAGGTCAGCTGGAGGTGAATGACTGAGGTCTTATACTTTCCCAGGTTTTTCCTGGGCATACTCATAGTTTTGTGCATGGGAGAAGTCTTTTAGATCCCCAGAAATAGGTTGGAGCTTTTCAAAGTTCTTTTGGTTCAATAGTTTTCTAGGACTTCCTTTTAAATTTTTGTCTAGGATCTAGCTTTTTCCTAACTCAATCATAGTCGTAGGATCTGCAGTGTTGCTAGATACAAGCATGTCAAACTCAAAGGCTAACACGGGCCAAATAAATGAGGCACGCAGCCTGCAGGCCACGAGTTTGACATGCTTGTGCTAGAAGATTGTTATGGTTTACACCAAGCATTTCAAACTTGCGGCCCACAAAGAATATTTTTGTGGCCCAGCCAATATAACGGTATGTAAGAAATATTTTAATAAAAATTTTGTATCTTAATTTTTACAATATCCTGTTATACATAATTATTAATGAACTACAACATTAGTTAATGACTGATTACTATAATCATGTTGCATTCATTTCCTTTACGCGCCTTATGCAAGGCACACCATTTCTCTCCACTAATACTAGCAGAGAATATTTTAGCAGCTGATTGCCATGTCATTAGTCTTGGACTGACTTGTTTGGTGTGCACAAAAGGAAATATTTCGCTTTCAGAGAATAAGAAAAATAGGTTTATTTGCATTATGTTTATTAATTTGTGCAGTTATTCAGTGGTAAGTTAATGTTCAAGACGAAATATTCATTTTTATTATAATGTTCTATTATTTTATGTTAACGATTACTCATTTATTTAAGCCCTTTGTATTCAGCGTGTCTCTATCGAAAGAAACCTATGTTTATTGAAGCTTTTTTTTTTTTGTGGCCCACATAAACTTAAACCTTGTTTACTTGGCCCGTGTTAGCCTTTGAGTTTGACATGCTTGGTTTACACCAAAATACTAGTAATCCCCTGGGGATAGGGCTTTTGTTTTTGCTCAGCTGAGCTGTGACTCAAATCAAAGAACAACACAGACTTGGAAATGCAGATTTTCTAGGAAGCTACCAGTTTGGACAAAATATTGACTGCTCTGAGCATGAGGCTTTTAACAGAGCTACAAAAGATACCAATCTTTTCCTTCAGCTGTGCAGCTGCTGGCTTTTCCTGGCTACACTGAGCTGGTGAGGGCGAGCAAAGTTAAAATAGCCTCAAGTTAAATGCCACCAGCCCTACTGTTTTAATGAGATATGTCAGTCATTCCTCTTGAACAGACAAGTTTTTCAGTTCAGTGGTTTTGGTTAATTTCAAGAGTTCTAACATTAATTAGTTTTAATTGTTTTACCAGTATTTTCATTGATTTGGTAGGAGAGCAGGTTCTTGGACATCTTCACTCTGCCATTCCATAAGCCTATCTATTTCTGGGTTCTTAAACTTCATGAAGATGTGCATTGGTATGCCATTTTTATTTAATTATCCTTTATTGTCCTGAGCTTTTCTAATTAAGAAATACTTGGCTATTACTTCTGGTAATATCTTTCATATGATTTTTTAATGAATTCCATTCCCTCTTTCTTCCTTTTTTCTCCATCTAGCATGCCTTCTTCCCATGTTAATTTTCCAAACGTCTTGTTATTTCTCTGTTCTTTTTTATACTTTCTAGATGTTTCCTTGACATTATTTCTTAATTTTTGAGTTTTCTATTTTGATTATAATGTTTTTAATTTCCAAAAATTGTTTATTCTCTATTATTAAAAAAATGTTTTTCTGCCCTAGCTGGCTTGGCTCAGTGGATAGAGCATCAGCCTGCCGACTGAAGGGTCCCAGGTTCAATTCCAGTCAAGAGCACATGCCTGGGTTGTGGGCTTGGTCTCCAGTGGGGGACGTGCAGGAGGCAGCCAATCAATGATTCTCTCTCATCATTGATGTTTCTATCTGTCTTTCTCTCTCCCTTCCTCTCTGAAATCAATAAAGATATATATTTAAAAAAATGTTTTTCTTATTTTGTAAGTATAATAATTTCCCACTTTTCATTTTTGCACACCAATTAGCATTTTTTAAGAAGTTTTGCTTGATGTTTTCTGGAGGTTCTATTTTCTTCCTGCTCATTTTCATCTTTTTCTTCTTTTTATGTTGGGAGCATATTACAGTATTTGGTGGTCCTTTGTTATCTTTCATTTAAGAGTGAGGCACTAAAACTTATTGGCAGCTATATGTGTTTGGTAGGGCTTATGAGTGGAATTTACATTAGGGTGATTATTTAGGTTGTAAGCAGACATTTAATTGGGGGACTCATAGTATGCAAGAAGTATTTTTTATATTACTGTTATTATTATTATTATTAATATTAGGCAACTTAGTTGCTTCAGAGAAGAAAGTTTTTATCAATTGTATGGGAACTGGAAGTTTGGTCTCCAGCATTTTGTATATAGACTTTCAGGTAATAACCTCCTTTATTTTTAAGCTCACATCTTGTCTTTTCTGTCTATTTTGACCATCATATATAGTGCCTCTGAGTGCTCTGGTTCTTCAGTGAAAATCATCCCTTCCATTTTCCATACTCCCTATTTTTTTTTTACAGTGATCTTAGGCTGCATTTTTTTCTGCATTGCTAACTCAGTTATCTTCTTTCATTTGCTTTCTACTTTCTAAAACCTGTTGTAATTTTTTGTCTGCTGATAAAGACTCTATCGTCCCTATTCTCTTTGTCTTTGAATTATAGCATTTTATACCTTACTTTTATTTTGGTGATAATTTAAAAGAAGTCCCACCAAAAAAAGAGGAAATAATCTTTAAAAATTAATTGAAGAAGAGAAAAGACTGTTTAGATGGAAGTCTTTCACATTTGGCTTTATAAGCAAATCTTTCAGGCTCTTTTTTATATTAGACCCACCATTAACAATGATTAACCCTTTGAGTGCCAACCAATATCCTAGGAACTATGCTAAAATTGCCAAGGCATTTTTGCTGATTTTACAGCAGTTTAGGAAAAAAATTATGAATCGCAAGTAAATGAAGTTACATATTCAAAAACTTAAGGAAACCTTTACTACATTGACATATTTAGCAATATCATTATCACTAATAAAAGCAGACTTAGAACTGGACGCCATTTCGAAACTTTGATAGCGCTCCCGGCACTCAAGGGGTTAAGTTCCAGCATGTAAGCAGATTTTGAATTGGGGTGTAAGGAATATTTCACAAAAAGTAATACTATCTAATAAAGAGGGGAATATGCTAATTACCCTCACACAGTCATAAAGATGGTGGCGCCCGCAGCCAATAAGGAGGGAATATGCTAATTGACTGCCCCACCCTCAAAGATGGTGGCGCCCATAGCCACAAGATGGCCAGCAGGGGAGGGCAGTTGTGGGCAATCAGGCCAGCAGGGGAGGCAGTTGGGGGCAACCAGGCCTGCAGGGGAAGGCAGTTGGGGGGGACCAGGCCTGCAGGGGAGGGCAGTTAGGAGCAACTGGGCCGACAGGGGAGGGCAGTTGGGGGCGATTGGGCCAGCAGGGGAGCAGTTAGACGTCGATCAGGCTGGCAGGGGGGTAGTTAGGGGGTGATCAGGCTGGCAGGTTGAAGCGGTTAGGGGCAATCAGGCAGGCAGGCAGGTGACCAGTTGGGAGCCAACAGTCCCCTGTGGGATCGGGCCTAAACCGGCAGTCAGACATCCCCCGAGGGGTCCCAGGTTGGAGAGGGTGCAGGCTGGGCTGAGGGACACCCGCCCTCCATGCACGAATTCCAAGTACCGTGCCTCTAGTTTCTTTTTTTTTTTTTTTTAAATATATTTTATTGATTTTTTACAGAGAGGAAGGGAGAGAGATAGAGAGTTAGAAACATCGATGAGAGAGAAACATCCATCAGCTGCCTCCTGCACATCCCCTATTGGGGATGTGCCCGCAACCTAGGTACATGCCCTTGACCGGAATCGAACCTGGGACCCTTCAGTCCACAGGCCGACGCTCTATCCACTGAGCCAAACCGGTTTCGGCAGCCTCTAGTTTCTTATATTAATGCAATTTGGAAATTAAAACGGTCAATTAAGTTATATCATATAAAGTGCATATATCATAGGGTCAATTAATATTTGCATATGCATGTATGCACTTTACTACCTAGAATAAGATATAGAGTATTTCAGTGTTACAGAAAACTTTTTTATATCCCCTACCAGCCAATACTCCCCTCAAAGGCAACTACTCTTCTGAATTTTATGGCTGTTAGTTTTGCTTATTCTTGAACTTCATATAAATTGATCATAAAATATGAATTATTTTATGACTGGCTTCTTTTGCTACTATTGCATCTGTGGGATTCATCATGTTGTTATGTGATACACTAATTAATTTTTTATTGTTGTAAATGCTTTATTGTATAAATATGTCATCATTTATCACTTGATTATTGATGAACATTTATGTTCTTCTCTGTTGTTTTTTTTCCTATTATGAATAAAGCTGATGATGTGAACATTTGCCTACAAGTCCCTTGAAAATTATTTCTAAGGGCATTAGTAAAAATCAAAACCCCAAAGAGGGAGAAATGAATTTGATACAATGATACCAAGACATAGGATTGTCACGTGAAGGAATTAGTTTGATGTCCCTCAGGTATAGAGGTCAGAAATTTTGGGGTTTTTCCAAAAATTGTAAGGAAGTTATTTCCTTAGGAATGAGAAAAGCATTATGAACTAGATAAATTTCTTGAATTATTATCATTTTGCCAATCAAGGTGAAGTTGCACAATTCTCTTTCTGTGATGCTCAGCTGCTCAAATTTTCGAGTAAGCTGGTGAAACAAACCAGATACTTCATGAACTTGATTATAATCTGAGCTATTTTACAAGGGTTACAATTTCACCTAAGTACCACATAAGTGGTTTGTTTAAACATCTCAGTTATATTTTATGAGTTGGATTTCTTCTATAATTGGGAGGAAAATGAAGGAAATGAAGCCATTAAGACTTGCTCTTTGGCACTGTCACTAGTATTTCCATTAGTTTGTCAAATTAAAGATCATATAATGCTATTCAAAACAGCTGTTTGTATTAAACCAGGTTCTCTAAAATGTGAACAAATGAGCATTATTTCTTCTGCATAACAGATTAACATACTCCTGTAAGACATTGGTTCTCAAGGTGTGGTCCCCACACTTAAAAGCATCAGCTTCAGGGGCACTTGGAAACTTGTTGGAAATGCAAATTCTTGGGTTCCATCCCTAACCTACTTAATCAGAAACTCTGGAGTTGAGGTCCATAGGTCTGTATTTTAACATGTCCTCCAAGTGATTCTGACACACGCACTCAAGTTTGAATTCAGCACTCAAGTTTAAGACATTGGTTTTTAATCCTGGATTACAGTGGAGTCACCAGTGGGACTTCAGAAAACACTGAAGCCTGAGTCCTACCCCCAAAATTCCTATTTAAATGGTCCAAGGAGTTATAGGTATGAATTTTGAAATCCCCTTAGCTTATTTTAATGTGTGGCTGTTTTGAGAACCATTTGTTTTAACAGGATCAAAAGAAATATCATTCTGGGTTAGCTAATTGTTGGTCACTGGATGGAATAAGAGCTGGAGGTTATCACTTGCATTTTGAGATAGGTCTTTGATACTGTTCCTATTTTCATCTGAGTCCCCTTAAGAAAATTAAGTGCCTCCAGAAAACAAGTGGATTGTTGAGTGTTAGAAGTAGCTCCTTTGTTCCTGTTTAGTAGAAAACCCTTCAGTTGAGAAAACACAAGGAGCTCACTCAGTGATATGTATGAGGAGAATATTGTAAAATGAGCTTCTTGGCTAAATGGTGAACTTCAGTCAGGAAGGGGAATCAAGTCTGAATCTTGCATAGGAATAAAGAATCTGGAGGGAGTGCTACTCTGGTTTGTATTTTTACATCTTGCTCTTCAAGGTGAGACAATGCTGTAGACCCCTTTTATGTTCAAATTCTTTATTTAAACCAAGACTCCACCAGAATAACCCCTTTCCTTGGTATCATAATCCATTGGTTATATAAGATACTATTTATTTGCGGGACATGATGGGGGTGGGGAACCATAGACACCTTGAAAATCAAGATGTGGAGGAAGGTCCATTCTCAGCTAATGGGTTAATACTAAAGTCACAAAATGCTAAAAACTTACTCATTGGTGAAGACCTGCAACTATAAGCTATCTGAATTAAGGGGGAAATTTTCTAATCTACAGGTATACTGATAACACCTCTTTTATTAAGGTGAAGAGGAGAGGCTAAAACCAAGAAAGGGTTTTGAATAGGTGTGATGGAAGAAATATTTGTGTGTAATTTGCATCAGCTTTACTTAGAAATATATTCTTCTGAGATAATTTTTGGCCATCCCTATTATTCCCAGGAAGCCTTGAGTAAAGTAATACATCCTCCTAAGAATGTGTAAGCCTGATGTCTCTATCATAACAGCAATACAATTTCCTAAGATGCTAAAGGTCAAACTGCCTTTCCTTTCTCTCACTTATTGCCTCACCCCCAGTGGCCATGGGTAACTGCTAAGGCCCTGAGTGACATTTGCTGATCAGGGAAGTAAAATACCCATTGCCCTGCTTTTGCAGAGTACCCCCGGACTTCTGTGAATATTGGAGCATTAGTCTGGATCTTGATCCAAAGGACACAATGCCCAATGCCTTGGTTTCTCTCTTCTAGGTTGGGTATTGGTATTCAGATGAAGATCTAAGGAAAAAGACAGTTGTCTTTATCAGTTTCCCTTGTTAGAATTTCAGTCGGGAGTTACTTGGGTAAAGTTGATGTTTAGCCAGAGATCCTCATAGCATTTGGTGAATGTTTATACATTACATAAACAAGAAAGTTGTGGTTATGAGATTATTTAAGCAGGTATTGGCTGGCTGCCTATGATTATGCCAGGTTTCAGAGGTATAATTCCTTGTTTTTGTTTAGTGGAGATAGTATAGAAATCTAGAAAGTTTGCTGATATACTAAAATTCCTTCAACTGTGGGATGACCATAAGTCAGAAAATGTTTACCGTAATCATAGCTAAATAAAAGCAAATTCATGTAGAACACCGGGACTGCCCAGGAATTGGGCTTTCATTATACTCTCTTTTCAAGCTTTCCAATTATTCTGGTTTTTGGATTTTATGAGTCTCTCATGGTATTTGACCATAAAGTTGATATAGTCACATCAAACCAGACATAATTTCTGAGAGCATCTAGAACAGCAGTTCTCAACCTGTGGGTTGCAACCCCTTTGGGAGTCGAACGACCTTTTCACAGGGGTCGCCTAACACCATCGGAAACCACATATATAATTACATATTGTTTTTGTGATTAATCACTATGCTTTAATTATGTTCAATTTGTAACAATGAAAATACATCCTGCATATCAGATATTTACATTATGATTCATAACAGTAGCAACATTACAGTTATGTAGTAGCAATGAAAATAATTTTATGGTTGGGGGTCACCATAACATGAGGAATTAAAGGGTCTCGGCATTAGGAAGGTTGAGAACCACTGATCTAGAAGGTGTTATTCCACAGTGCCCTCAGATTATAAATATTTATAGGATTTCTTAGAAATGAACAAATTAGGAAGAAGGTATTCTAGGTGGCAGGGCTAAAATGCCAAATTTTAGGCTGTTTTTTTGGTGATAAACTGAGAGCTGAGAAAGCTTGGATTTCCCTCACATGAGTTCCATCCGGCAGATGGGCCTTTGACCCAGGCCTTACTTTTTCATTCTGAGTAAGCTGTGTATTCAAGTGGATAGTTTTGCTGCTAGATGAAAGTATCTGAGAGGGAAAACCCAACCAATTGATTTTCTGTCCAACTTCTCTACACCTTCTAATCTGAAGGCTGTAAGACTGGATGCAATTTGTTTTGAATGAGGAAAGTCATGATATTTTAACATACAGTTCTCATTCTTTCCTGAAATTGTCAGCATTGAAAAGCCTGGATCCTGTGAAAGCTTGTTTCTTCCTTCTCAGCAGCAGCAGCAGCTGGGTGGTCCAGCCTAGACCATTTGTTAAACTTGGGAGGCGATTGGGTAAGGATAAACATTTCTTGGCAGGAACAGGAACCAGGTAGTAGGAGCTGCTGTATCCTGTTGGTAACATTGAAATCTATATCCTTATTTAGAGTAGTTTGTTTGTGATGACCCCCTCAAGAGGACAAGGTTCCTCTCTCAGAAGAAGAGGCAAAATCTCTGAAAAAGAAGACTTCTCCTCAGGTTTCATTTATTATTATTTTTGCTCCCAATTTTTGTCCTTTGAGGTGAGCAAGGCATGCGCTCCTTGGTGGTATATATCTTTTACTTCGTACGACACAACTGAACGTGGAGTGCTGGGCCCCTCAGTCAGAGTTCTGGTTTTGAGTCTTTGCCCTGAGAGAAAACATGAATGTCTCTCCGTCTCATATCCCCTCCATGAAGTGAGGGCAGCAGTGACTCTTCTCAGTCCCTCAGGAATGTAATCACATGCATCGGTGGTAGCAGCTCTTTGAAGAAAGGTTCTATGTAAACACCAGCTAATAATAGGAAGAATGATAAAAACTTCAAGCATCTAAGTGTAGGCAAAACATAATGTAGGATGAAACCATATCTAATAGATAGGGGTGAGAAGCTAGAGAGAGAGTAGCTTTTTATGACTTCTCTTGGAGTTGGGTGGTAGCAAAGAAACCAGTCATGGCCTTTGCCGCTCCCTAATGGTAACTAACTCAATGGGATCCTGACCAAATTAGAGACTACTTGCATGTTGTGTTTCTTATAGCATGATAATGATTTGTGAGCATGCTTCTATATTCTTCTTGACTATCAATTCTAGATGGTGAGGAATGCTTCATCTTGTACATGTAATAATTCCAGCATCTTGCCAAGTGCCTGGCCCATCGAAGCTGCTTAAAAGGGATTTGACTGAAAATGATGTTAGCTCCCATTTCAGCTACTGATATCCTCCCCTGGGGCCTCTCCTAAAGTCCCTGCCCTTACAAGCCCATGGAGGGACCTGGAGAGTATTGTGCTCAGAGAAAGACAAGTATCGCATGATCTCACATATGTGGAATCTAATGAACAAATAAATTGATGAACAAAATAGGCTCAGAGGTATGGAAGCATGGCACAGACTGATGGATCGCAGAGGGAAGGGGGGTGGGCAGAGAATAACCAAAGAATTTATATGTATGCATGCATAATCCATGGACTCAGACAATAGTGTGGTGAAGGCCTAGGGTGGAGCAGGGCAATGGGGGGAAAATGGAGGACTTCTCTAATACCTTCAACAATAAAGATGAATAAATTAAAAACAAAACCAAAAAAACCATTCAATGCCAAAAACAACAATTACAACATAAAGCTCTTAGGACTGAGGACCCAGCATGGCTGTCTCTTTCTTTCTCTGGAGCACACAGTGCCTTTCCTTCACCTTTTCTTCCCTCAAGGCATGTACCTTTGCTTTCTTTTTCCTAAGCTCCAAGGGCCCCCCCCCCCCTTTTTTTTTTGCCTCTGTAATGTGTTTTCTGAGCCCACACAGCCCATTGGCTCACTTCTTCCATGGCTCACTTCTTTTACCTCTGTGACTTTCTAAATAAACTTTTGCTTGAAAAAAAAAAAAAAGAAAGAAAAAAGAGTTCAAACTATTTGTTAGCTACATTTCTAAACAGTTTTATGATGTGATAGCATGTGTAATCCTTATTCTAGCCAAGCCATTTAATAAGATTTTCTAGTGACCCTTTTTCACACCTGGGTTGAGACTGATGCCTCTCAGCCTAGCACAGTGTTCATAGACATCTGCCGAACTGACTAGAACGGGCAGCTAATTCTGTATCTGATGAAGTAATGTCTCCGAAGGTGTTAATGACCGATTATGACAGGTGTGTAACTTTTCCAGTGGTCTTTTGCATTTAACAAAAGCTGTCTATGGCTACTTTCTTACTACCAGGGACCACTGTGCATGCCCTTTAAAAAAAGCCTCCCAACAGAGCTCCTTAATCACACTTATTTATAACTACTCCCCAGGCTTATACACAGCAGACCGTATTGTTCTGCGTTCCCCAGCCATCAAAGGGTACACAAGGACATAGCAGGTGTCTTACTTTTCCTGGCAGCTGTGTATGCTCCACCTGCAGCCCCCGGCTCCTGCATTTATAACTGTTTTTAGAATTTTCTTATTGCCAGTTTCTGGGATAGCATAATAAGAAGAGCTTGCCCTGTGTTTGGACTTGATGGTTTTCAAAGACTCAGTTTCCAAATCAAATACCTAAATTGGCACCCAATTCCTAATTACCCATTGATTCCTGAAATATCCCATGAACTCTACCAAGCAGAAACGGGAAATGAACTAAAACAGGACATCAGCCTACCGGAAGGATGCTATTTGAAGAAGTGGTTTTAAAATTTCACTTTGGTTTTAAAGATTTGGTACTTGGAAGAGGCATGTACTTGGCACTGTTCTATTTTGATGGGAAAATAATTGTAGAGTATTAATGTTTTTCAAGAGAGTTTATTTTACCGAATCCTTCATACTCATATTTTTGTTCTCAAATCTACACAAAGTTTTCTGTACTGGACAAGTGTCATTTGAAGATCAGTATTCCATTTAAGTGTTTTGCATAATTGATTGGCTCCATGGGTCTCATATGTCAATTGTATTGCGTGTCAGAATCAAGTGGGGGCATGTAAAAAATTCTGCACAAAATACTGCACCCATGCCCCACACCTAGTGCTTCAGATCAAATTGGTCTTTGATGAGAGCTAGTTACCTGCATATAAAAAAATTGTCCAAGTGAGTCTATCGGATAGCCAAGGTAGAACATACTGGACTAAAGTTTTTGGAATTAATTTTATAGCCAAGAAAATTAATTTTTTAGTTTATTTGTTTTATAACTTTCTTTGTGAGAAAAGACCACCTCCTTTACTTAACATTTTCTCTATTGTCTAAATTTTCTATGTAAATGTAAATGAAATTATCTTAAATTATTTTTGGAACAATATGGGTATTAATATTTGGATTTTTAGAACAGAAGTTAAATGAAGCATGCAAAAATTCTGATTTTAATGGAATTAAAAGAATAAATATAAATTAAAGTGTACATAAATAAGGTCAACAGAAGTTGAACATTCTTTTAAAATTTTTACTTTTTTAATCCTCACTGGAGGACTAAAGCATGCCCTACACCTGTCATGCTTAGAGAGATGAAGGGTGAGGGAGAAACATAGATGTGAAAGAGAAACATTGATCCATTGCCTTCCGTACCTGTCCTGACCAGGAACCGAACTCACAACTCAGGCATGTGACCTGACTGGGAATTGAACCAGTAACCTTTCAGTGCACCAGACAAACACTCAACCAACTGAGCCACTCCGGATGGGCTGAAGCATTCTTTTATATTACATTTACTGAAGACTTTAAATGTTAGACATTAGTTTTTGTCTCTTAGAGGTTTAAGATAGATATTAGGGTTCTTTAGTTGCAAGCAACAGAATTTATTTCTGCTAACTCAAGCAGAAATAAAATTTATTGGACGAAATTGGAGTGGGTACAGGACTAAAGGGAAAGACAAAAGAATAAAAGGAAGAAAAATCAGAATTAGAATGGACAAAACCAGTCATTCCAGTGATCTCAGTAACATCAATTATACAACTGTTTTGTTGAAGATCTAAGGTTGAAAGGAAAGTACTCCAATTATCCTTTTTTTAACCTTGCATTACTCAGTTCAGGGTCCAAAGTCCCAAATTAGAAAGTCCACTTTGTCCAGCTTCAGTATCGTGCCCGCAAGCTTGGCAGGGAAGGCCAGACCCCTTGATTTATAGCCTCTTCAGGGCTGGACCTAATGAGGGAAAACAATCCCCCAGAAGGCAGTTACCGAAAGAAGGTGGAAGGATGCTGGGCAGCCAAAGCACAATCTCCTAGGCCCTCATTAAGTAATTGTAACTAGAAGGCACACTCAGATATACAAGACCTAATGTTTAAGAGCCATGCAAATGATTCTTACCTCGGGCCAGTGTCACTCATTTATTTCTAGTAAATCCGGGAGAAGTAAATGCTGTTGTCTGAAGTTTTTACAGATAATGTAAAAATTAAGGCATGGGGCCATTTAGTCAATTAACAAAAGTCACACAGGTGACAAATGTCCGTGGTAGGGCACAGACTGAAAACTGTCAGACTGTATCAACAGACACTTTCCTACCAACACCTAATAAATTTAAGAATGTGAATAGAACAGGGAAAGGTGATCAGTGTCAAAGGAGGGGAAATTGATTCTTTGGGGGAATTGGGAAGACCTTGAGGTAGGGTTGGGTCAGGTGCAAACAGCAATCTAAGCGAAGGCTTTGTCAAAATGCATTTCAGGGAGAGATGAAGGGGTGAACAAGTCTTAGAGGCAGTTCAAATGAATCTATAATGGAAATGTTGGTATATAGGTTAGATGGGATCTTGGGTTTGGATTTTTATCTGCCCAATAATAGGAAATAGTCAATACGCTTTGATCAGGGCTGAACAAGGGAGGCGCAGGAAAATCTGTGTTTAAGAAAATTAGTCTGTGATTGTGTACAGTATAATGGAGTAGGTAGGGGCTCAGAGAGAGAAAACAAACAGACCATGCATTTGAGCAGGTGAAAGGTAATGGAGCTAATGAAGGCCTGTCTAGGAAGCTGTCAGTGAGAGTGCAGCAGCACTGATAGATCTCAGCTACTGATTGGATGCTAGAAGTGGTGGTCAGAGTGAGGGACATGTTAACATTGCTAAGATTTTGAGCAAAGGTGGCCAGCTGATGGTAGTACCATAATGGGCAAGTCAGAAAGAGGGGCAAGCTTGGAGGATGATGTTCATAGGCCTTTGCAGATGGAGAACTGGGGCTTTGAAGAATGGCATGGCCTGGAAATAGAGATGGGACATTATCTATCTCAGTGGTCCTCAACCTTCCTAACGCCGTGACCCTTTAATATAGTTCCTCAAGTTGTGGTGACCCCCAATTTCATTGTTACAAATTGAACATAATGAAAGCATAGTGATTAATCACAAAAACAATATGTAATTATATATTTGTTTTCCGCTGGTCTTAAGCAACCCCTGTGAAAAGGTCGTTCAACCCCCAAAGGGGTCGCGACCCACAGGTTGAGAACCGCTGTTATCTGTACAGAAATGATGCCTGAAGACATGGTAGATGTGTACTGTTGCAGCTTTGAAATGCTCCCTAAAATTAATCTGATCCGGTCCTGATTGCATGTACAAGTCAGAGCTAATGTAGAGCTACTTTTTATATAACAGTCATCGCCAATTTAACATTATTTTATTTTTCAAGTTAAAAAAAGTTCCAGGCTATTTTCATATGTGCCTTTCCTAATTAAACCCATATTCCTTCATGTGTGGATGGGTGGATGAGAGGGGAGGATTTTGAGCAATCATCTTTGCTACAAGCAGGTAGTTATTATAGAATAGTAGAGCTGGGAAAAACCTTAGAGTTTTATATTGGCAAAGTGTCTCATTGTACAGACGGAAAAAGACTGTTGTTTTGTCAGTCGACTCTGAAGCTATAGGGAGTGCTGGAGGTGGCACCAAGAATCTAGATAGGTGCACTGTAACCTAACAGGAGGCTTATGAGCTTGTCTGCGTGATGAGGAGAAGGGCCTGGCACACCGATTGCCTTTTTCTCCCCTAAGTATTTGTGCTGCTTGTCCTTGGTGCCGAGGAAAGAATGCTGGTATGTTTACCTCAGAATTTCAGATGGTTAAAAAACATGATCCTCAAATACATATAGAATAAACCCTAGTTCATTGTATACACCTCATTAATTAGGGAAGCAGGAAGGATGGCACAGCTGGTTCAAACCTTTGAGCATCCAGGGTATGTATAGCCCATTAGGAAAGACATACTAAAATCAGATTTTGCTTTTGAAGTTAGAGTCAAAACTGTTTAAAGTACTCCTGGGAAATACCCTAACCATTTGGGTATGAGAAAAAAGAACAGTTTACAACCCTATAGGACCATTATCTACCAAGTTGACTTCTTATCTGGGCCCTTATCAAGTGCAAATAGCAAGTCAGATAGGGCTCATTTTCCTTTACTAGAGCAAAGTTTGGCAAAACCAAGGGCCAGAAGCCACTGGCCACCTGTTTTTATAAATAAGTTTTAAAATATAAATAAAGTTTCTTTGTCAAAACGGACAAAGCTATGTCCATTTTGTTTGTGTTCTCTATGGCTCTTTTGTGCTTCAGAGGCAGAGCTGAATAGTTGGGACAGAGAGCCTTATGTGGCCCCGAAAGCCTACAATATGTTCTGTCTGACCCTTTACAGGAAAATTTTGCTCCTGACCTAGAGAATGATAGCATCCTGCATTGGGTTGTTAAACAGTGAACATGAACACACAGTTATCCTTTTGCCTGTTTCACATTTTGAATAATTTCCTTCAACAAGAGAAAGAATTGGAAATCCTGACAATGGTTATCTGGTAGTGTGAGAATGTAAATTACCTTGTGTGCTGATTGGAAAGGACAGGACTATCTCATGACTCCCAGGCATGATCCAGTTTCCAGTACCAGTTTGTTTATATATACTGCTAGTGTCAGGACAGAGACCAATAGAGACAGAGACAGATACAGAGACAGAGAGACAGAGAGCAGTTTTCTGTATTTCTGCCTTGGGCTCCTGGCCTGGGTGTCTTATGCTGAAAGCTAAGAGCGTGAATTCTGTTTCCTTGCCTCAGACCCAGCAGCTCAGGAGAGCTACAGAAAACAGGCTGGCTAAAATGCCACTGTGGGAGCCAGGAGACCTGCATTCAGACAGAGGCTCACTGTTGTAGGGTTTGTATTTAATTTGGGTCCAGTGTGACCTGTGTTTTCAGTTCTCAAACACACATCACCTCCTTTCTCAGAAACAGCCGTGGAGATGACCCACAAGTTCTGCCCACAGAAACACTGGATTCATGCTTAAAGCCCATTTGTTTGGGAGGGAAAACGCATGCCCAGTTCTGTAAGGGAGACTGAGACCAGATGAACCCCTGCTTCCTCAGAATCTGCATCGGGCTTTAAAAAATACATTTGCCCCCTAAAATAAACAAGGAACCTGCTCTTCAACAAAATGGAATTACAGCTTCCATTGTTGTGGGGCAGGGCAACAACATTGGCTTTGCTAGAATTTAGCAGATTAAAAATTACGGAGAACATGATACTCTTTCTCCCCCAACTGAGTTTGATGCTTCAAGTACCCACTGTCATCACCAGTGGTACCATTGTTGTCACTATTCATTGTATTTTTCATTGTATATTCTTATAAGCATATTTAAAAATAATGCTGAAGTGGTTGATACAACCTAAATATCCATGACGGAGGATCAGATAAAGACAATATGATATATACATGCAATTGAATAGTAGCCTTAAAAAAAGAGATCCTGTCATATGCTACAACTTGGATGAACGTTGGAGACAGACATCATGCTAAGTTAAATAAATCAGTCACAGAAAGACAAATACTACGTGATTCTCCGTGTGTGAGGTATCTCATAGAAGGAGAAAGTAGAATGGTGGTTGCTGGGGGAAGGGAGAAAGGAGTTTGCTGTTCGGTGGTTGTAGAGTTTCCGCCATGCAAGATAATAAGGTTCTAGAGACCTGCTGTACACCAATGTGCATATCGTTAGCGATACTGTACTTAACACGCTAAGAGGATTGATTTCATCTTGTGTGTTTTTACCATAATAAAAATAGGGGTATTTATTTAAACAAGAATTCATTTCCTTTGAAAATCATCATAAAATACATTATTGCGTAATCAAGGAAACATAGATAAGCCTCTGTCTGTAAGGTGTGGAGATCATGCACCTTAGTTAGGATACTTGAAGGCACTGTGTAGGGTTTCCAGTGTTAAGCCTAAATAGAGACTATTGGAAACTTTCTTAGTATTAGCGGCATTTAGGCTACCGTATTTGAGTTTGTTTCAGGTGTAAACTTGTTGAGTGAGGCAGGAAAATTAAGCAGTTGGCTCTTATCTTGATATTTCAGTGGGGGATTTTGAAAGTTACTAATCATTCATTAGTATGATTAGAAATGTAATCATACTAATGAATATCTACACTGAAATAAATTCAGGTGGGCATATCTATAGCGGGGATGATACTGATGATTGAGTCTTATTAGAATGACCACAGAAGTTGTCACTGCATTGTCAAATAAAGCCATGAAAAATAATCAGATTTTAACAAGCTCTAAGTTAAAATCTATAATGATTGCACAGTGCCAGGATAAGATGATAGGAATGTTGGACTCTGCTAAGTTTAAAGTTTTTTTATGGCCAAGCAGAAGATCTTTTGAGAGCCAAAGAAATGGTAAAAATCTAAACTAGAGATCAATCACCCAGTTTGGAGTTGTAGACTTCTTCATATATTATGAATTCAGTGATGTCTTGGACTAAGACCTCTCTCTCTGTAATTGTGAGTTAATTGACATAGCAACTATAAATAGAGTTTAAAGCACCAATTCATGTCTACAATAAATATCCAGGCAAACCCTTGACTAAAATTGCCATCCTTATTATCCTCTAAGACACTGGGGAGGCAACAATCAACATTATATAGCATGATGAAATATTTTATAATGTTCCAAATACTATGCTTGGCTCAATCTTTAGTGGAAAACAGCTTAAATTAACTGGACTGGGAGTTCTTTTCCTCACTGATTAGATATCTTTTAATTTCAATAATGTCTAGAGCAGTGGTTCTCAACCTGTGGGTCGCGACCCCTTTGGGGGTCAAACGACCCTTTCACAGGGGTCGCCTAAGACCATTGGAAAACACATATATAATTACATATTGTTTTTGTGATTAATCACTATGCTTTAATTATGTTCAATTTGTAACAATGAAATTGAGGGTCACCACAGCATGAGGAGCTGTATTAACCCTTTGAGTGCCAACCAATATCCTAGGAACTATGCTAAAATTGCCAAGGCATTTTTGCTGATTTTACAGCAGTTTAGGAAAAAAAATTATGAATTGCAAGTAAATGAAGTTACATATTCAAAAACTTAAGGAAACCTTTACTACATTGACATATTTAGCAATATCATCATCACTAATAAAAGCAGACTTAGAACTGGATGCCTTTTCAAAGCTTTGATAGCGCTCCCGGCACTTTTGGCGAAAGACAGGAGGAGTGCAATTGCGCTCCCCGGCACTCTAGGGGTTAAAGGGTCTTGGCATTAGGAAGATTGAGAACCACTGTAAGTACAAAGTGTAAGATGTTTTAAAATATTTACCAAAGTCAAAACAATAGTATTAATGTCATTTCACAAAAAAATCTGTACTAGTTTATATTTTATAATTCTGTAATATTTAAGAATATTTAGACTGTTAGAATAAAGAAAATATCCAGTTTTAAAATTTGAAGTTGAGCAATTATTTAATTAAGTTTATATATAGAATTGGATTGTTTCAGAGTATACATTCCAAAAAAATTAATTTGAAATTTTAAATGTATATGAATTAAAGTGATTAGATGCTCAACTAGTTGATATACTTAAAAGTGAAATAAAAAAATCTGAACATTTAATGCAGTTAAAATGTTTAAGATAATTTAATGAATTTGTTTGTGGTAACACTATTAGTCAAAGGTCTCTTAAAAGCAATTCTTAGACTTGGCTAGGGAATGGGATTTTCAAGCTAAACAAAATAAATTATAGACAAACTAGGTTCTTGAACTTTAACATCAAATTCAACATTACTTGGTTAAGTATTAAAAAAAGCCAACACCTCCAAATTATCTTTTCTGCATTTAAAAATTATGCTCAAGAATTTTTAAAACCTCATATATACCATATCCTATTTTGTAGATAATTAAGTGGAATCAAAGAGAAGTAAAGTGTTTTATTAAAGAGTAAAAAACCCAACAAAGATCACTTCAATCTCTTGATGTCCAATGAATTGTGGGTGTTTTTTTTTCCCCCAAAGACATATTTAAACATATTGAATATGGATAATGATGTTTGTCTTATTTTAACAATTGGTTATTTCAAATTGTAGCTTTTATTTCTCATGTTTATATCATAGTTCTTTAAGATTTTCTTATTCTGTTGTGGTTTCATTGTTATTGTTTCTAATAACATTTATTTGTGGGTACACAGGGATAAACTAAACTTATGCCTTTCTTAAATGGCTAGCTCAACTCCTTTTTACTGAAATATATAAAGCTATCAGAATTTGAAGTGGGAGAAGAATATGACATTAAAGGACACTAAAAGAATCGAGTTAAGAGAAACCAAGATGGTGGCATAGGTAAACACTGGAAATTGCTGCCTCGCACAACCACTTCAAAAATACAACTGAAAGACAAAACGGACATCATCCAGAACCATAGGAAGGCTGGCTGAGTGGAAATTCTACAACTAGAAGGAAAGAGAAAAGCACACTGACACTCAGAGGAGGTGCAGAAGTAAAGTGCAGAGGTACGGAGGCGCGCGTGGAAAGGGCTGGCAACTGAGGACGCGGTTGTCTTTTTCCATCGGGAGGGAGTCTCAAGCTCCTGACTGCTCTGAACTCCAGTTCCGGGCTAGTCTCTGGGGACCCAGACTCATATGGAGAGAGACTGGACTGTCTGGCATTGGTCAGAACTCGAGGGCGGCTTTCTCTCAGAGGTGCTTGCAGCTATTACCGGGACACTGAGATGCGGGGCCTCTTAGGGTAAGACTGAGGATCTGCCATAGCTGTTTGCTCCACCCTGTTGATTCCCTGAGACCCCGCTCCACCCAAGCTGTGCACAGAGGCTTTTGCATATGAAAAGCCTGCCCCTTTGCAATCTGAAAATTACCTAACAAACTGCAGCTGGGTCAGAGAGACCCAGAACTTCCAAAAGAAGGCCCAAGGCCCCACAGCAGCTTGCATTGCTTCACAGCTAGACCTGATCTGGACACCTCCAAATCCCAAACAAAGAAGAGGAATCTACAGATTTCTCCATAGCTCCTGCTGGGTAGCCTCAGGCAGAGGCTAAATTAGCACCTCCTTAGAGATCCAAGAGCCAGTGTACCCAGTGGTCAGAGTGGGACCATCCAGATTACAACTCCTCAGATCCATAAGGGACACACTCAGTGAGCTCCAAAGCCCTACTGAAGCAAGTCTTGCCCCAGAAGGGTGTCTCCAGCACAGAAGTTCTCCCACTGCAGACACAGCTGATTCTCACAGCCAATTGGCCTGGAGATCAGTTCCTCCTAGTGATACATACAACAATCAAAGATTAACTACAACAAAACTGTGCACAAAGCCCACAAAGGGGTGCACCAATCCACCTCAGGTAATTGGGGAGGCTGAGCCACTGGACCCTATAGGACACCTAGCACAGAAAGCCACTCTATCAACACAGGGAAGCATAAAAAGTGCGGAGACAAAGAAACAGGTCACAAATGACAGAAATGGAGGAAAGCAAACTACTGGATATAGAGTTCAAAACCAAACTTATAAGGTTTTTCAATAATTTTCTGGAAACTGCCAATAAAATTAGTGAGACCCTCAAGAAATCTAGTGAGACCCTCGAGGATATGAACAACGACCAACTAGAAATTAAGCATACACTGACTGAAATAAAGAATATTATACAGAATTCCAACAGCAGATTAGATGATCGCAAGAATCAAGTCAAAGATTTGAAATACGAAGAAGCAAAAATCACTGAACCGGGAAAACAAAAAGAAAAAAGAATCCCAAAATATGAAAATAGTGTAAGGAGCCTCTGGGACAACTTCAAGCGTACCAACATCCGAATTATGGGGGTGCCAGAAGAAGAGAGAGAGCAAGATATTGAAAACCTATTTGGAGAAATAATGACAGAAAACTTCCCCCACCTGGTGAAAGAAATAGACTTACAAGTCCAGGAGGCGCAGAGAACCCCAAACAAAAGGAATCCAAAGAGGACCACACCAAGACACATCATAATTAAAATGCCAAGAGCAAAAGACAAAGAGAGAATCTTAAAAGCAGCAAGAGAAAAAAAGTCAGTTACTTACAGGGGAGTACCCATACGACTGTCAGCTGATTTCTCAACAGAAACTATGCAGGCCAGAAGGGAGTGGCAAGAAATATTCAAAGTGATGAACAGCAAGAACCTACAACTTAGATTACTTTACCCAGCAAAGCTATCATTCAGAATTGAAGGTCATATAAAGAGTCTCACAGATAAAAAAAAGCTAAAGGAGTTCATCACCACCAAACCAGTATTATATGAAATGCTGAAAGGTATCCTTTAAGAAGAGGAAGAAGAAGAAAAAGGTAAAGATACAAATTATGAACAACAAATACACATCTATCAACAAGTGAATCTAAAAATCAAGTGAATAAATAATCTGATGAACAGAATAAACTGGTGAATATAATAGAATCAGGGGCATAGAAAGGGAGTGGACTGACTATTCTCGGGGGGAAAACGGGTGTGGGGGGTGCGGGAAGAGACTAAACAAAAATCATACACCTATGGATGAGGACAGTGGGGGGGTATTGGCAGAGGGTGGGGTGGGAACCAGGTGGAGGGGAGCTATGGGGGGAAAAAGAGGAACAGCTGTAATAATCTGAACAATAAAGATTTAATTTTTAAAAAAAGAATTGAGTTAAAATTTTTTAAATATCAAAAGTATTTTTGGGCAGCCTCTGATTTATTAATAGTCACATTCAAATCTATTTTGTTTGAAAGCAACTCTGCCACACTGCAATAAATTTAGGGGTGGCCAATGTCCAACCCCAACTCTTTATTAGCTGGAAACCATTTGATTGGGTAGGAGTACATATTAACCCTCCTCAGTAGGTTTTTCCTTAGAAATTAGCATTCAGGAAAAGGGGGTTATACATTTGATACCCTCTTACTAATCCAGTAGTTGGATCGTGTGTTGAAAAATTGGCTGCAATTGATATACATGCAGACACAAGGATGCATACATAATTGGAATCATATAGGACGTATCCTTTCCAGATTGGCTTCTTTCACTAAAGATGCTTCCTTGTCTTTTGGTGGCTTGATAGCTTCATTAATGGACTTTGAATATAACAGACAAAATTTCTGATCTGTATGTTATATGTGAAAATTAACACCCTGCTAATTTTAAAATGCTTTTAACGAAGATTTATTTGTAATTAAATTAACAGGTTTTTTGTTGTTGTTGTTATTAATTCACTGTTATTTTTAGCAAATTTTAGTGAATAGACCATACATTGGAAAAAACATGGTAGTGATTTAGCCAACATAAATAAATAATACATATTTATAACTATAGTCTACCTATTTAAATCCAAGGGTCACCTCTTGTTCGGTGTTCTAACAGTGATTATCACGTGATCATACTACATTGTGCGGTAATTGGTTCTGTTGTCTAAAGTACTTCCTTTCATATTTCTTGCAAGGCTGGTATTCTGGAAACAAATTCCATAATTTTTTTTTGTCTGAGAATGTCTTTATTTTTCCTTCACTTTTGAAGAATAATTTCACAAGACACATAATTCCAGGTTGTTTTTTTTTCTCTCTCAATACTTTAAATCTTTCACTCCAGTATTTTCTTGCTTTCATAATTTCTAAGAAGTTTGATGTATTTCTTATCTTTGTTTCTCTGTAGGTAAGGTGGTTTTATACCCCCCTTTTGATTCTTTGATTATTTATTTATTATTTTATTTTATGTTTGAAAATGATTTGCCTATGTATAATTTTTGTTTTTATATTCTACTTGGTATCCTCTGAACTTCTTATATCTGTGGTTTGATGTCTGACATTAATTTGGGGAAATTCTCAGTTATTATTTTAAACATTTTCTCTCACTTCTGGTATTTTCTTTCTGCATATTCTACCTTTTTGAGATGTCTCACCGTTCTTGGATATTCTGTTCTGTTTTTCCAATCTTTGTTCTCTTTTGGGTTTTCTAAGATTATATTTATTCTAGAAACCCAGTGCACATTTGTGCACTCGGGGTGGGGAGGTGGTCCCTTAGTCTGGCCTGCGCCCTCTTGCAGTCTGGGAGCCCCCAGGGGATGTCCATGGGGAGTGGGCCTAAGCCACAGTCTGGCCTCCCTCTGCAGGCCTATCTGGGGACGGTGAGCAGCCAGCCCTGCCCTGAATCACCCCGCTGCTTCCGCTGCCCATGGCCTCCCTCTGTGGGAGGCGACCAGGCGGGCGATCAGGGGATGGCGCTGACCCCCATCGCCCTGCCGCTGGTTGCCGCCACCCTCCCAGCCCATCATCATCCCCTCCTTCTGACTGCTGGCAAGCACCTTGGCTGGCCTGGTGCCACCTGCTCTCCGACCCTGCCAACAGGTCATCCCCTGTTCAGTCGATTTGCATATTAGTCTTTTATTATATAGGATAGCTTCTATTCCACAGATTGTTTTCTCAGCCATGCCCAGCCTACTTATGAGCCCATCAGAGCCCTTCATTTGTGTTACAGTGTGTTTTATCACTAATATTTCACCTGGGGTTTTAGCATTTCTATGTTTCTGCTTATATTGCCCATCTGTGGTTGCATGTTATCTGCGTTATCCATTAGAGCCCTTAGCATACTAATCATAGTTGTGTCAAATTCCTGGTCTGATAATTCCAACATACTTGCCATATTTGATTCTGAGGCTTGCTCTGTCTCTTTCCAACAGTGGTTCTCAACCTTCCTAATGCCGCGACCCTTTAATACAGTTCCTCATGTTGTGGTGACCCCCAACCATAAAATTAATTTCGTTGCTATTTCATAACTGTAATTTTGCTATTGTTATGAATCGTAATGTAAATATCTGATATGCAGGATGTATTTTCAGGGGTCGCGACCCACAGGTTGAGAACCGCTGGTTTCCAATGTGTTTTTTGCCTTTTGATATGCCTTGCATTTTTTTCTTGCTAGTCAGACATGCTGTATAAAGTAAAAGAACTCCTGTAAATAGACAATTAGTAATGTGATGGTGAACTATGGGGGAGGGATAGTGTCCTACAGTTTTGTGATTAGGCCTCAGACTTTTAATGAGCCTATGCCTCTTGACTGTGGACTTGACAAGTGCTTTTAATATTTTTCTGTCTCTTAGATACGGTGGGTTGGCTAAAGTGAGTTGGAATTGGATATTTCCCTTCCTCCAGGTTAGTTAGCCTCTGATAATACTCTAGTGAGTTAGGCTCTGGTTAGCTAGTTTCCCCTAAGGGCAGACTGTTCTAGTGTATTTCAAAGTGGTTCACTTTTCCCTCCACCTGGTAGAAGCAGGAGGGGAATTTTCACTGATATTTACTGTGGGAACCTGGTCAGATTCCTGGAGGTGTATTTTACAATATTGTCCCCTTGAACAGCCCCCATGACTGGTCTCTCTGGAGTTTTTAACTATCAAAATTGTCTACACTGAGGCTCCAGCAATCTGTCAATTACAGTTTAGGTTTCCCTATTTTGTACTTGACCCTGATGTCTGTGTTCTGGTAAGTTATGATCCTCTATGCAGCTGACTTCAGTTTTGGGAGCAGAAGTTTGCCCTGTGTGCCCCCTCTCTTTTAAAAAATATTTATTTTTATTGATTTCAGAGAGGAAGAGAGAGGGAGAGATATATAGAAACATTAATGATGAAAGAGAATCATTGATCAGCTGCCTTCTGCACACACCACACTGGGGATCAATCCGGCAACCCGGGCATATGCCCTGACCAGAAATAGAACCTTGACCTCCTGGTTCATAGGTAGACACTCAACCACTGAGCCATGCTGGCTGGTCTATGCCCCCTCTCGTAAGGATTCAAGAAGAGGTTTTTTTTTTTTTTTTTTTCAGTTGTCTGTTCACTTTTTACTTCTTGTTAGGATGGAATGGAAGTTTCCAATGTCCTTACTTGCAGAACTGGAAGCTAGAAATGTCACTAGTGAATTAAAAAAATACTTTGAAATAATTTACACATATAGGAAACTGTAAAAATATTAGAGTTCTGTGTATCATTCACCAGTTTCCCCCAATAGTGACATTTCACCAGTGAATTTTACCAAATAATTAAGGGGGCAAAACCCACCAACAATCTAGAAAAAAGTCATCACATCCCAACTTTCTTCATGAGGTCAGCATCATCTTGATACCAATATCTGATATGGAAAACAAATACACATAGGGAAATCTATAGTAAAGTCCCTCTGATTCAAAATATCCTAAACAAAAGATTAAAAAATCCCCACTATCTATTGAATTATGGAAACAAAACATTATCACCAAATCGGGTTCATATCAATAACACAAGGGTGGTTTCAGATTTTAAAATCAATGAATGTAATTCTCCATATTAACAGATGAAAGGAAAAAGCATATGATCATATGGTGAGGAAACAGGTATAATTAAGTTCAAATTTATATATGAAAGAAATTCTTAGTAAGGTAGGGATGAAAGGGAACTTTCTTAATTTGATAAAGTGTATGTTTAAAAAACCAATAGCAAACATGCTGTGATGAGCTATTGAAAGCTTTCCCGGGGAGCTTAGGAACAATAGGAAATCTTGTATTTTATAATCTAATAGTACTACCTCAAGAAGAAATGTCTATTTTTCATCTAGTTGGGTTCTTTCCCATATGGAAGACCCAAAAAATCAATGGGCAGTATTCAAAAGTAGGCCTGCCAACAGGAGTTTCCTATGAAGAAATCCATTGTCTTTGAAAGGAAAGGGTTTGACCAAGAAACACAATGACCTAATCCAACTATTTTAAATGGCTTAATTGTATGTTTTTTTCTATTTGGATTGGATGGTAACTATGAAATTAAAGATGATGCATTTTGTTTTGTTGAAATCTGGCTGGACTATGATTAATGAGATGCCTCACATTCTAGTCACATTGATTGCCTTAATCATTGTCCATCTTTTTTTTCATACATTAATTACAACATAAATTTGTGTATTTTTCAATAGACCGCCATTTTCTACACAAGGGAATAAATTTAATGTAGATTAATTGTTAAGAAAATTGACTTCAGGGAACCCTCTATACTTACCATCCATCTTCATGGATTTGTATCATTGAGCAAAGTGATTAAAAAGTCTGATTTCCTATTCCACATTAAGTTAAAATCTAGAAAAAGTTTTGCATACTCAAGGTCAATAGTGAATTTTCCCACATTTTATGATTATTCTAATTCCCCCTTGTCTCTCTATTTAATTTTATTATAATAATATAATTTTGATATTTGAGATTTTAGAAGTCAACACTCAACTTTCCCCCCCCAATTCTTTGGAAATAGACTCTGTGTGAATAAAGTGGATTATTGTAGGAGGTCTGCTGTTTCACTGCCGAATAGCTAATGCTGGGAAATTATCCCTTTATTTCTCATTAGAATCAAATACATTCTTTGTGGATAGAGTTCCATGTCTCATTCATTGATTATTCAGACTTTCCTTTTTCTTCCTTATCACTTTGTCACATTTTTCTACTCACCATCTGCAGCACTCTATTTTGATGCTACATGTTTTATTTCATTTTCTTGTTTACTTACTTCATTTATTCTAGTAATCTACATCTCTAATAAGATAACTGTATTTCAAACAGGAAGACATAATCAAAGACTCTCTCAGGTGGTAAGACATATGGCACACACACTAGAGAACACTGATGCATTAGGGTTCTTTGAAACAGTTCTGACAGTTGTCCCTCGACCTTCATATTTATTTCCTAAAAGTTTCATACATAAAGTGATATGAAAAAATGATCTTTCCCCTTAGAGTCTTAAATAATAACATATCAGTGCACTAATGTGTAATTAACAAAAGTTTTACTTCCATGAAGGCAAGATGATTGTCTTTCTCTTTACACTATCGATATGGAACCTAGTGCCAAGTTTAATATATAGCTAGAACTCTATACATTAGCATGGATTGGGTAATGGAATTAATTAGTGAGGGCCTTCTCTAAAACATGTTCACATCAGCACTCAGGAGGGTTTTCACCAATAATAGATGTGCTAGGCATAGTAACATGGCAAATAAACCCATCTTCTATCAATTTTCCTCTTCAATTTTCCCCATTATTAAGCCTCAGCAGGGCTTCTTGACTGGAGTGGTTAGTGAGAAGCCAGAAGGCATTACAAGAAACTGGCTCCCCATCACCTATTGACATACCATCTTCTCCCCCCAGTTCTGGGTTGACTCTTGGCCCTTCAGTCTGTTGCTCAGTGTAGAGGGACAGCTGGCACAGGTTCTGGGCAGTGACGGGTGATAATTGATTTACAGTGCTTATTATGGCCTGGTTTCTAAGCATCCTGCTTTTGGAAAACCTACAACTTGTCAGTTTTCAGATGATTTGTGCAAATCATTGATTGACTTAATATTAAAAATGAGAGTTTCAAGCACTGGCCAAGTGACTCAGTTGGTTGGAGCATTGTCCCATGCACCAAAAGGTTGAGGTTTTGATTCCCAGTCAGGGCACATAACTAGGTCGCAGATGTGATTTCTGGTCAAGGCCTGTATAGAAAGCAACCCAATTGATCTCTCTCTCTCTCTCTCTCTCTCTCTCTCTCTCTTTCTCATCTTTCTCTTGCTTTCTCTCTCTCTCTCTCTCTCTCTCTCTCTCAAATTTAAAAACACACACACACATAGCCTCAGGTGAGGATTTTTTAAAAAAAGTTTTTATTAAGTCATTGATCATAATGACAATAAAGCCAACTGTAAACCTACTTTTGCCCTACCATGTATATTACATATATGTCTGAATATGCCATATATATGGATATCTTGCAGTTTTGTGAAACTGAGATATACATGTTTTTACTGGTTTCTATTATAGATTTGAATAATAGATTGAAAGTTTGAAATACAAGGTCATAATAATAGAAATGGCACTCTGTTGCCAAAACATTACCATCACTACTCCTGGAAGCCTTTCTTAATTATCCTCTCTTGGTTATCCCTTTTTTTTTTTTAATTCCCTATTGCCAAACTTTTCAAACTGCCTAGCACTCAAGCCCCGTTATGTTAAATTCATTCGAGCTTCAGTTAGCTTGGCTGTACCTTCCCTGCTATCTTGTAATTTTTTTCCTGATCAATTTATTGCCTGAATATATGAGAGGAGCAGAACGAGTCATGAGCAAATTATTAGAGAATCAGTAAATTCTGAATATTTTTTTTTCCAATTTGACTAATTTAAGCCCAAGGCAAAGTTTGGTTTCAGCAGAAGTGCATAGTGCATAGAATTGGGAGTTAGAAAAGTCAGGCACTAGTGAAGAAGTAAACTCTAGTAGGGATATCAATAAGATTTTGTTTTACATGTCAACTCCTATTAATTCATAGTAGCTGCTTGCGGTGCTTGTTGAGAAAGTTTCTGAGCCAAATCAGACGTAAGAGGAAATAGTGCTGTCAAACACTTCAGTAATCCCTTTGTGTATGGGAAAGGCAGTGGACAGTGTTCTTTTCATAAATTTACCATTCGTTGTTCCTATACCAGTGGCTCTGAACATTTGCCCCCTTGCCACACTAGGGACATTTGGCTAAATGTGGAGATATTTTCATTATAACAACTACTGGATAAGGATTATACTGGCATTTAATGGACAGAAACCAGTGCCATGCATAGGATACCCACCCACAATAATGATCTGGTCCAAAAATGTCAATAATGCTAAGGTTGAGGAAACTTTTCCTGCATAATTTTTAATATGCAGGAAACTCCATAGATTAAACTCCATAGATCTTATGCCACACAAAATTATATTGCCCTAACCCTAACCCTAACCCTAACCCTAACTCTAACCCTAACCCTTCAAAGACTGGCAGCTTCCACTTCATGTTTCCTGGGACATTTGCTTTGGAGCCCTGAGCTACCATGCAAGATGGCCACAAACTTTCTGTAGAGGCCACTTGAAGAGGACCTGAGACTACATGGAGAAGGGAAATGTTCAGTTGAGCCTAGCCTTGCAGCCCACTCCCCTGCGGCACCAGGCATGTGAGTGAAGTCTTGGACCATTGAGACCAAATCAGCCATCATCTGAACACCGTCAAGTTACCTCAGTTGACTGCACATGGAGTAATAGAATCACCTAGCTAAGCTCTGACCCACAAGATCATAAGATCTACACTAATAAAAGAGAAACATGGCAATTAGCGTACGACCGCTACCCTTTTCATTGGCTAATCAATGAGGATATGCAAATTAACTGTAAGCCAAGATGGCAGCTGGCAGCCAGGCACTGAAGTGAGCAGGGAGGTTTGCTTGCTTCAGTGACTGCGGACTCCAACGTTCCCCGCCTGCCGCTGCCAGCCTCTCAGTTGCAACTATGTACTATGTTGCAAATAAGAAGCTAAACAAAACTCCAGAAACCGGCTTTCATTCAGCCGGGCTTTAGCAACATTGTATTGATGTTTTCAGAGGCGAGGCCTCAGAGCTAAACCTGGCCCAGAATAAAAAAAAAAAAAAAAGAAAACAAGGAGCGGTTGGAAGCTTCAGTCACTCGCTTCCGGAAAACAGCCCTCAGCCCCTCACCCAGACTGGCCAGGCACCCCAGTGGGGACCCCCACCCTGATCCAGGACACCCTTCAGGGCAAACCAGCCAGCCCCCACCCGTGCACCAGGCCTCTATCCTATATAGTAAAAGGGTAATATGCCTCCCGGCACCGGGATCAGCGGAGCAGCGAGGCCTCCCGGCACCAGGATCAGCGTGACAGGGGGCAGCACCCAAGCCCCCTGATCGCCCTGCGGCTCTGTGTGTGACAGGGGGGAGCTCCCCAATCCCCTGATCGCCCTGCAGCTCTGTGTGTGACTGGGCAGGGCCACAACCTCCCTATCTGCCCTGCTCTGTGCCTGATAGGGGGGAGCTCCCCAATCCCCTGATTGCCCTGCGGCTCTGTGTTTGACAGGGTGCAGCGCACCAACCCCCTGATCAGCCCTGCTCTGTGTGTGACAGGGTGCAGCGCCCCAACCCCCCCCCCCCCCCCCCCACGGGCCCTGCTCTGTGTGTGACAGGGTAGAGCCATAACCTCTCCATCAGCCCTGCCCCGAGTGTGACAGTGGCAGCACCCCAAACCCCTGATCGGCCCTGCTCTGTGGGTGATAGAGGGTGCTGCCCCAACCCCCCTCCACGGGCCTTGCTCTGTGTGTGACAGGGTAGAGCCATAACCTCCCCATTGGCCCTGCCCTGAGTGTGACAGGGTACAGCACCCCAACCCCCTGATCTGCCCTGCTCTGTGTGTGACAGGGGGCGGTGCCCCAACTCCCCTATTGGCCCTACTCTGTGAGTGACAGGGGGGAGCTCCTCAACCCCCTGATTGGCCCTGCTCTGTGCATGACAGGGGGCAGTGCCCCAACCCCCTAATCGGCCCTGCTCTGTGCATGACAAGGGGTGGTGCCGCAACCTCCCCATTGACCCTGCCTTAAGTGTGACGGGGCGGTGCCCCAACCCCCCAATCGGCCCTACCCTGAGCGTGACTGAGGGTGGCATTGCAACCTCCCGATCCGCCCTGCTCTGTGCATGACGGGGCGGTGCCCCAACTCCCCAGTCGGCCCTGCTCTGAGCCTGACCAGGGGCTGCACCCAGGGATTGGGCCTGCCCTCTGCCACCTGGAAGCAGGCCTAAGTCAGCAGGTTGTTATCTCCCGAGGGGTCCCAGACTGCGAGAGGGCACAGGCCGGGCTGGGGGGGGACCCCCCCAACCCGAGTGCACAAATTTTTGTGCACCGGGCCTCTAGTATGATAATAAAATGGTTGATTTAAACAACTAAGTTTCAGGGCAGTTTGTTACACATGAATAGAGTATTAGTATACATATTCTCTAATCCGTACATTTCTTTCCAGTTTATAGCTGCAAGATGTCCAAACTCTAATCATTCTTTGACTACTACTAGGACCTAAAACTTACAGTCTTACCATTTTAAAAATCTCACTCACTTCCCTCCTATACCACATAAACCCCACAGCTGATATGACATGCTTGTGTACACATTCAACCCCTTGAACTCTCTTGCTTTGTTATTTAAAAGCCTGTTTTGTGCTAAAGCCATCTCTCTGCATTCTACACATCTACACTGTGTAGAAGGGGAAAAATCCCTAACAAGCTAAACTGATGGGTTTTACTTTTAATTCATGACCACTAACTTCTTTATTTTGCTTAGGAGCCATTCTGCATTTTCTTAGATTGGTCACTCCCACTCACCCAGGTCTCTATGTATCATCACTTTTCCTTTATTCTCAAGCTCTAGGCTCATGTTCAGCTGACAAGCTTTGCTTCCTATTTCCTTAGAAAAATATAAAGAATCAGATGAAATGTTGCAGAATATCCCACCTCCACAAATACCCACCTATCAAAGGCCATACCTTTTTACCTTTCTACTGCTAATACTTTTCTGTCTGCATATCCAAAACAGACATTTCTACTTATAGTTATGTAGATTATATTATACCCTAAAGGGAAAGCTCCAACTTTTTTTCCACCTCTCTTCTGCATCTTCAGTTTTCCCTTTCTATTGGATACTCTCCATAAAAAACACATATGCTCTAATTTCTCCCATTTAAAAAAAAATCATCAGGTGTCTTCACCCACCTCCAGCTACTGTAACATAATTCTGCTCCTCATTATGGCAAAACCTCTGGAAATGGTTGTCTACCCACTGTCTCAATTCTTCTTTCCCCCTTTCTTTCTAAAATGCCTTCCAATCAAGCCTTTACCTCTACCACTCCACTGAAATTGCTCTTGTCAAGGTCACTGTGACTTCCAGTCTTACAAAACCCAACTGTTGGTTCTCAGTCCCCAACTGATGTGACCTTTAAATAGCAATTGGCATTCTCTTCTTGAAACACTTCTTAACTTGTTTTCAAATTCACTTACTAGCCACTCCTTCTCCATTATTTTTGCTTGTTCTTCCTTATCATGTTGGACTTTTAACGTTGGCTGGCTCCAGGACTCTGTCTTCAAGATCTTTTCTTTGTCAACACCCACTTTTTTGGAGGTCTCATCCGGTATCATGTCTTAAGTGTCATATCAGTTGACTCTCACATGTAAGTCTCCAGCTTGGATGCTGCTCCTGAATACTAGTTTTATGTCTAACTTCCCACACAGCATTTCTATTTGGATATCTAAGAAGCATCTTAACATATCCAAAATTCATATTCCCCTAAAATCCATGGCTCCCATAGTCTTTAACATCAAAGTGAATGTAAACTATACCTTTCTAAATGCTCAGGCAAAAATCCTTGGAGTCATTCTTGATTGCTCTCTTTGCTCCAATCTGTATGTATATCTATATCCAATTTGTATATCCACAGTATATTTTATTTTAGCATTTTCATTGCTACTACCATAACCCAAAACACTGTCATCTCTTGCCTGAATTTTATAATAAACTCTTTTTTTAAAAACAAAATAGTGTGATTTTTTATTCTTTGTTCTACTTTATGATTGGTGAGAAACCACTAGAAAATTTCAAGCAAGGTAGAGGCAAAAATTAGAACAGCATTTTGGGTAGAAGTCCTAAGTATAATATTAATTAGCTAAAATATTTTTAAAAATATACTCTTAATTAGTCTCCTTGCTTCTGTCCTTACCCCTGTAGTCTATGCTCAATATAGCAGACAGAATAATCCTGCTAAAAAATAAGTCAGATCATGACAACTTGAATGAATAAACAATAAATCAGAAAAAGACTGATTATTTTTAATATATAACAAGTTTCTAAAAACTGCAAGGAAAAAGTTAACTAACAACAAAGAGTTGCAAAGGATTTAAATAGCAATTAATGACTATTAAACATAAAAAGTTGTTCACCTAGTTAGGGTTATTAAAAAATCCCATTTCTTTTCTATCAGATTATCAAAAATAATACCTAAGACTAATAAAAAATTATAATCTTTTTGGGAAGGAAGTTTGTTGTAGTATGTAAGTTAAACTGTATCCAATTCAGGAGCTATTTGGGTTAGGTACTGTTATTATTGCTATTTCACAGGTGAGAAAATTCAAGTACAGAGAAATTAGATAACTGACCTTCAGTCAGACAGAATATAAATAGGAAACATCAGCATTAAAACCAAGCATTTTTCTCCAGCAACCGTATATTTAATCAATTTTTATTCTAATTTTATATATGAAGATATGGAAGTAACTGGTGTTAAAGAAATTTGTTTAAAATTACACAGGTATGGATTTGAACTCAGACAGTTTTATTCTGGAAACTGTTTTTTGTTTTGTTTTTACATTAAAAATTAAATGGCACTCTAGTAGTGGGAGAATTTTAACCCACTCCTGTCAAGTCATAATCATGTAATACAAAGTACACAAAAGTGTGTAATCATTAGATTTACATAAACATTAGGCATTACATTTTATATGTCAAAAGTGTAGTTGATGCAATCCTATATAATGAAGATGTAATATGCAAATGGTTGTTACATGACTGACCACGTAACGACCAGATCATGGATCAGCAGGAAGGTGGGACAGCAAGCTATAAGTGGGCAGTGGGGAGCTACAGGAGGGGGCAGGGCAGCAAGCTATGAGTGGGGGAGTTACAGGAGGGCAGGGCAGTGGGCGGAGAGCTACAGGAGGGTGGCAGGGAGCTACTGGTGCAAGGATTGGTGCGCAGGGCTACTGGCATAGTATATGTGGCATTCAAGTATAAAGATGGATCCCACTCATTGGATGACAGAGTTCAATTTTGATTCACCTTTGGAGAACCAAATAGGGAGCATTCCTAACCAGAAAGCAACAGAATATGTGATTTCAGCTGGACCAAGATAATGTTATATTTTTATTTCAGTTCTAGACGATCTCTATAACCCTCCTATAGTCCTCACCACTTACAGCCTACTTAATAGACATCTCCCTCCTTCCACTATATTCCCCAAATTCTGCTTTCTCACTCCTCTCCCCTTATTATGTAACCTTGATTTTTTTCAAGTAATACAGTATTTCTCAAAGGAATTCTATTTGTATTTTAGGAAGGAAAATCTTATTATATTTTTTTTAATCATTGAAAACTATCCAAACATAATTTAGGAAGTAATTAAGTTGAATGTTAATGTCAACAAATAAATTAATTATTAATGTTTAAAAGCAAGATTTTGTTTGTCTTGGGTTGAATTTAGAATTGAAATGGGTGAATGTATGATTAGCACTTATCACGTAGTAGAATCACATGTCTAAATTATTTATTAAAATATATATTTTGGGTGATGTGATCATATATTTTCTGTGTCTTAGACCCAACTTCCAGTTTTCACTGGAAATCCCTTAAAACAGTGGTTCTCAACCTTCCTAATGCCGCGACCCTTTAATATAGTTCCTCATGTTGTGGTGACCCCCAATTTCATTGTTACAAATTGAACATAATTAAAGTATAGTGATTAATCACAAAAACAATACGTAATTATATATGTGTTTCCCGATGGTCTTAGGCGATGTCTGTGAAAGGGTCGTTCGACCCCCAAAGGGGTCGCGACCCACAGGTTGAGAACCACTGCCTTAAAGGCTTCTATTTTTATTTCAAGTTTAATTATAAATAAACTCTGTTGTCACTCAGTAAGTAGCATGGTAATCACTTTCCAAAGAATCAGCTCTTAGAATTATGGCTCTGTAAAAACAGTTTGGCAAAATTCCAGGACACTGGGAGTAGCCAGTGTTACTTCCTTCGCAGCATTCTTGTGGCAGACATAGGTGGCATGACAAAGGATAGGAGTGATTCAAACTATTGAATACATCTCATATTGAATCAAAGTTAACCACCCTTTTGTTTTAAATATGTTTTTTAAAGTCCACCCATCTGCTGTTATCATTGAGGGTTATCTGATGATAATATCACTTTTAGAAGAAATGACACAATTGTTTTTGTTTAATAAAATTAATACATTCCATGGCTTTTTAGTCCATTGTTTATGTTCTCAAATAATATCCTTGAAAATTATCTAGTAATAGCCCCAGTATAATTTTATGGCCTTAGCTACCATTTCACAAATAAGCTTAGAATAATTTGTACTTTGTGGCATTTCAATTGTGTTTTCTAATTTCTGAGACAGGGATTGAATAATAATTAAGACAAAAATCCTGAGCAAACACATACCCTGCTGTATCTTATATAAATACTGATCTTTTACCGGATCTGGGGGTTTGATTTTATCTTGAGGCAGCATTTAGGAAGGCTGGAAGCCATTGGCAGGGAAGTTATATTCTCGGAGCAAAATTCATCTAATTCAATATGAGTCCTGAAACAAAAGGAACACCATTTCAAAATGGTAACTGCTATTTTAAAGACTAACGTGTTTAGATTGTTACCTACTTCAGTTACTTGAGAATTGTCAAAATGTACATTTTCTGGTTCTATCTAAGGGAACTAGTCAGAAAGCAAGAGTCACATCACCAATGAAAAAGTTTCTATTTACCCTTGAAAATGTATCTTCCATCTGTTGCATGTGGCACAGCCATGAAACTGAGCAGAAGCTTGGGGGAAGGGAATGGAGGGGAGTGCAAGAGAAGGAAATGGGGAAATTGCACCCCATTCTCTATAAGTTTCAAACAGGAGAGCAAATGGGTACCTAAATGCAACCAAATATCTATTAGAAGGAGACTTAAAGTTATACTAACCAGATTATACTACAAATTATAGCACTAAACTGTTTTCTATTTGAATGGATTGAGGTCCCATTAATTAGTGATTATAAGGTGGTGTGTCCCCCCCCCCCCCCCCCCCCCCGCCTTGGTGCATCTTGGTGGAGGTTATTTTTAGCATTTTTCAAGGTGTGGTAGGTGTTGTTTGGGGGTAAAAGGGAGAAAATTTTATAGTATTTATTAGAGAAAGTTAAAATATCTCAGCTTGGTCTATTACTGAGTGGAGACTGGTCAGTCAACACTTCTACACTAACTGAACAAGAAAAATAAGACAGTGGTGTATTAATACACCACTGACATCCCTGGATAAATCCTCTAGACAAAAAATCAGCAGGGAAACAGCAATCCTAAATGATTCACTAGATCAGATGGACTTATTTGACATCTTCAGAACATTTCACCCCAAAGCCGCAGAATATACGTTCTTCTCAAGTGCACATGGGACATTTTCAAAAATAGACCACATATTGGGTCACAAGCAAAGTCTCCCCTAATTCAAGAAGATTGAAATCATACCAAGCATCTTTTCAAACCACAATGGCATAATATTAGAAATAAACTACAATAAAAACAACCCAAAAAACTCAAACACTTGGAAGCTGAATAGCATGTTATTAAATATTGATTGAGTTACCAATGAGATCAAAGAAGAAATTAAAAACATCCTGGAAACTAATGACAATGAAAACACAACAATCCCAAACCTATGGGGCACAATGAAAGCAGTCCTGAGAGGGAAGTTTATAGCTCTACAGGCCTATCTCAAAAAACAAGAAAAAATGGTAGTAAATAATCCTACTCTACAACTCAGAGAATTAGAGAGCAACAAGAAAAGCCCAGAGTGAGCAGAAGGAAGGTGATAATAAAGATCAGAGCAGAAATAAATGACATGGAGACCAAAAAAACAATACAGAAAATCAATGAAACCAAGATCTGGTTCTTTGAAAGGATAAACAAGATTGACAAACCTCTAGCCAGGCTCACCAAGAAGCAAAGAGAGAGCACCCAAATAAACAAAATCAGAAATGACAGAGGTGAAATAACAACAGACCCCACAGAAATACAAATGATTGTTAAAAAATACTATGAACAACTCTACTCCAACAAACTAGACAACCTGGAGGAAATGGACAAATTCCTAGAAAAATACAACATTCCAAAACTCAATCAGGAAGAATCTAAAAATCTCAATAGGCCATTAACTGTGGAAGAAATTGAAGCAGTCATCAAAAAGCTTCCAGCAAACAAAAGCCCAGGACCAGACGGCTTCACAGGGGAGTTTTACCAAACATTCAAGGAAGAGCTAAAACCTATCCTCCTCAGACTATTCGAAAAATTCAAGAGGAAAGAACACTTCCAAGCTCATTCTATGAAGCCAGCATCACCCTCATACCAAAATCAGATAAAGACAACACAATGAAAGAGAATTACAGGCCAGTATCCCTCATGAACATAGATGCCAAAATCCTCAACAAAATCTTAGCAAATCGGATCCAGCAGTACATCAGAAAGATCATACACCATGATCAAGTAGAATTTATCCCAGGGAAGCAAGGATGGTACAATATCTGCAAATCAATAAACGTGACACGTCACATAAACAAATTGAGAGAAAAAACCCACATGGTCATATCAATTGATGCAGAAAAAGCATTTGACAAAATCCAACACCCATTTCTGATAAAAACTCTCAGCAAGGTGGGAATAGAAGGATCAAACCTCAACATAATAAAAGCCACATATGACAAACCCACAGCCAACATCATACTCAATGGGCAAAAACTAAAACCGTTTCCCTTAAGAACAGGAACAAGACAGGGATGCCCACTCTCACCACTCCTGTTTGACATAGTACTGGAAGTACTAGCCATTGCAATTAGACAAGAAGAATAAATAAAAGGAATCCAAATTGGAAAAGAAGAAGTAAAACTCTCCTTATTCGCAGATGACATGATATTGTACATAAAAAACCCTAAAGACTCCATCAAAAAACTATTAGACTTGATAAATGAATTCGGCAATGTAGCAGGATACAAAATTAATGCCAAGAAATCTATGGCATTTCTATACACCAATAGTGAACTTATAGAAAGACTAAAAAAAAAAAATCCCATTTACCATCACACCAAAAAAATTAAGATACTTAGGAATAAACTTAACTAAAGAGGTAAAAGACCTTTACTCAGAAAACTACAGGACGTTGAAAAAAGAGATAGAGGAAGACATAAACACATGGAAGAACATACCATGTCCATGGATTGATAGAATCAACATCATTAAAATGTCCATACTACCCAAAGCAATCTATAAATTCAACGCACTTCCCATTAAAATACCAACAGCATATTTTACAGACCTAGAACGAACTCTCCAAAAATTCATCTGGAATAAAAAAAGACCCCGAATAGCTGCAGCGATCCTGAGAAAGAAGGTGGGATCTTAACACCTGATATCAAGCTGTATTACAAAGCCACTGTTCTCAAAACTGCCTGGTACTGGCACAAGAACAGACATATAGATCAATAGAATAGAATAGAATAGAATAGAGAACCCAGAAATTGACCCGAACCAATATGCTCAATTAATATTTGACAAAGGAGACAAGAACATACAATGGAGTCAAGACACTCTCTTCAATAAATGGTGTTGGGAAAATTGGACAGATACATGCAAAAAAATGAAACTAGACCACCAACTTACACCATACACAAAAATAAACTCAAAATGGATAAAGGACTTAAATGTAAGACAGGAAAACCATAAAAATACTAGAAGAATCCAAAGGCAACAAAATCTCAGACATATACCGAAGCAATTTCTTCACTGATACTGTGCCTAGGGCATTGGAAACTAAAGAGAAAATAAACAAATGGAACTACATCAAAATAAAAACCTTCTGCACAGCCAAAGAAACCATCAACAAAACAACAAGAAAGCCCACTGTATGGGAGAACATATTTGCCAATGTTATCACCGATAAGGGTCTAATCTCCAACATATATAGGTAACTCATACAACTTAACAAAAGGAAGATAAACAATCCAATAAAAAAATGGGCAAAGGACCTAAATAGACACTTTTCAAAACAGGACATTCAGAAAGCCAAGAGACATATGAAAACGTGCTCAAAATCACTAATCATCCAAGAGATGCAAATCAAAACAACAATGAGGTATCATCTCACACCTGTCAGAATGGCTATCATCAACAAATCAACAAACGACAAGTGCTGGAGAGGATGTGGAGAAAAGGGTACACTCGTGCACTGCTGGTGGGAATGCAGACTGGTGCAGCCACTATGGATGACAGTATGGAGTTTCCTCAAAAAGTTAAAAATGGAACTCCCATTTGACCCAGTGATCCCGCTGCTAGGAATATATCCCAAGAAACCAGAAACACCAATCAGAAAGGATATGTGCACCCGTATGTTCATAGCAGCACAATTTACCATAGCGAAGATGTAGAAACAGCCTAAGTGCCCATCAGCAGATGAATGGATTAGAAAACTGTGGTATATTTACACAATGGAATACTATGCTGCTGTAAAAAGAAGGAATTCTTACCATTTGCAACAGCATGGATGGAACTGGAGAGCATTATGCTAAGTGAAATAAGCCAGTCAGTGAAAGAAAAATACCACATGATCTCATTCATTTATGGATAATAAAGACCATTACAAACTGATGAACAAAAATAGATACAGAGGCAGAGCAGCATCGAACTGACTGTCAGACTACAGCGGGAAGGCCAGGGAGGGTTGGGGATTGGGACGGGGGCGGGGGTAAGAGATCAACCAAAGGACTTGTATGCATGCATATAAACGTAACCAATGGACACAAACCACTGGGGGTAGGGGAGCCCGGGGGAATGTCAAGGGGGTGGGTAGGAAGGAGACATATGTAATACTCTCTGTAATACTTTAAGCAATAAAAATAATAATAATAAGAAAAATAAGACAGCACTATTTTTTCTTTTTAACTCCAACTTAAGGAATTGAAGAAACGTGGCAGTTTCCTTCCAACTAATTCATGGAAGTCCAAAAGTTGAGCTGAGAGGGTGGTTGTATCCTAAATGTGTGAGAATGCAGCTTATCACGTGGATCCCTCTTTTTCCCTATCGTTCCTTTACATACTCAGCTTTCGAAGAGACAACACATATATTTTGTGTCTGATCTGGCTGCTCATGAATGCTGCCTTTTGCCTACCTTAGAGCCAGGTGAAACCTGGCAGGCTTACATGCATGGCTTTGGTCCTTTCTCGTTCTACTTTCTATATTTGATGTTTTCAGTACTTTTTATATTTTGCTTGTCCAACTGTCTCTGTTCTAAATTGAGCTAAATACCCTGTTTGGGCAAGCACTCTGTATTTTAATAATAACATTAATAGTTGTTATTATAAAATGTCCATTTACTGAGCACTTACTATATGATAGCAATTCATGTGCACTATGTCCCTTCCCAATTTGTACCATTGTGAAGGCTTTTTTTCCTGCTCCCAGGATGCTTATGGCCCTCATCATGGGCCTTCTTAACCCCAATTTATCCTTCAAGTCTCTGTTGCCTGACAGTTTCTCATGAGGTCTTCCAAAATTGCCTCTTGGCATTGTGAACTGCTCATTCCTAGCTTACATCAGTTGTAAGCTAAGCATTCAGCTGTAGCTTGGCATTTGTTCATACATGTAATGTTCATGAAGGCCCACAATGAGGGCCATAAGCATCCTGATGAGAGAGAATCATTGATCGGCTGCCGCCTACATGCTCTCCATTGGGGATTGAGCCCACAACTGGGCATGTGCCCTGACTGGTAATCGAACTGTGACCTCCTGGTTCATAGGTCAACACTCATCTACTGAGCCTAAGCCACGCAGGCTGGGCGGGACTTGAGTCATTCTAAGGCTCCTCAGAGTACAGAGCTTTGCTCAAGTGTGGGAGCTGAAAAGAATGTACAAGCCTAGACAGTAAGCCATTCAGTAGTGACCAGTGTTACCCAAGGATGACCTGCATGAATGTTCTGTTTTATGTACCAATCCTGAGCCCTTCATAGATCATTGGTATGAATGAAGATAGGCACAGGGAAGAACTGAGTGAGTTTTTCACCATCTAGGCACTCAGATTTTTGGAATAATATTCATACTCAGTGTACTTATGGTTATGCTGATAAAGAAGAAAATAAAGCATAGTAGTGGTCCTGCTTTCATTGAGGAGCTCTCATAAAGCTCACATTCAAGTTGTATGTTGGTGGAGGTTGATTTTAGCACTTTCCAAGTGTTGGAAGGAAAAAGGAGGCAGGAAATTGGTCATTGTCCATCCCTATCCCATTCCACTAGTTATGGCTCTGTAACTTACAGCAACAATACTCTATGGGACATAGTTTGAAAATAAGAATAGTCCTGCTTTGCATTATTTTAAATTTAGAATGTTTGGCTAGAGGGGTCATAAAGAGTCTCCAAAATAGGTGACTTTTACTTCAAGATCTTCAACTTCAATATAACATTCTTCAACTTGTTTTTTGAACTCAACATTTTGGTTTTAGGGTTTTTTTTTTCCATGCTGATAACATTTATAGATTTCATTAATGTTAATTGCTGTATAGTTTTCTATTATGTGAACATACACTTGCTTATTATTTCATTCAGCAAATGTATGTTGAGCATCAACTTTAGTTAAAGTATCAGATTCTGGGGATATAGGTGTGAATCTAAGCATATAAAGTTCCATCTATCATCTAGCTTACATCCTTATTGGGAGGAGGGAGCAAGCAGGTAATGGATCAATTGACATAGCATATGTCAGCTAGTATGTCCTTTAAAGAAAATAAGGAAATAGAGCAAGCATGTCAAACTTGAGGCCGGTGGGCTGCATGCCTTGGCCCACTGGCCGCAAATTTGACATGCTTCAACTAGAGAGTGATTGATCTGTTTTAGATTGTGGAGTCAGGAAAGGAGTTTCTGATAAAGTGACATCTAGGCAGAAATGGAGTAAAATGAGGCAGTGAGCTCCACAGATATTTGGGGAATATATCAAGAAGAGGGAATAATGGTTACAAAGATGGAAAGCAGAGAATATTTTTGGTACATTCAAGGAATCATGAGGAAGCTTATGTGACTGAATTGCAGAGAAAAAAGGAGATAATAGTTGAGATGAGGTCATAAAGATAAATGAAAGAAGATGTCATCTAGGGCATTTTAGATCATAGTACGTGTTCAATTCTGAATATGATTTATTTTAACCAGAGAAATAGTTCTATCTTATTTTAGTTATATACAAATTATTCTAACTGCTCTAAGGAGAATAGAATGGAAACTTGCAAGTTTGGAAGGAGAAAAATCAAGTAAGATGCTATTGAAATAATCTAGGTAGGTGATGAGGAAAGCATAGACGAAAGTGACAGTCATGGAAGTGGTCACATTTGGATTATATTTTTGTATTGGAGAGTGTCACCAAGTTGTGCTCATGCTTGGTATATGGAATAGATATACATAGAAGAGGCAAAGATAACTCATGTTATTAATAAATTTTTATACTGATACTAGAGGCCCCGTGCACAAAAATTTGTGCACTCAGGGGGGAGAGGGGTTTCTCAGCCCAGCCTGTGCCCTCTCGCAGTCTGGGACCCCTTGGGAGATAACGACCTGCTGGCTTAGGCCCGCTCCTGGGTGGCAGAGGGCAGGCCCAATCCCTAGGTGCAGCCCCTGGTTGGGCTCAGAGCAGGACTGATTGGGGAGTTGGGGCACTGCCCCCTGTCATGCACAGAGCAGGGTGGATCGGGAGGTTGCGATGCCACCCTCAGTCACGCTCAGGGTAGGGACGATTGGGGGGTTGGGGCACCGCCTCCTGTCACACTCAAGGCAGGGTCGATGGGGAGGTTGCGGTGCCACCCCCTGTCACGCATAGAGCAGGGCCAATCAGGGGGTTGGGGCACTGCCCCCTGTCATTCACAGAGCAGGGCCCATCAGGGGGGTTGGGGCTCCATACCCTGTCATGCACAGAGCAGGGTTGATCAGGGGGTTGGGGAGCTCCCCCCTCTCATGCACAGAGCAGGGCCCATCAGAGGGTTGGGGAGCTCCCCCCTGTCACGCAGAGAGCAAGGCCCATCAGGGGGTTGAGGAGCTCCCCCCGTCACTCACAGAGTAGGGCCAATAGGGGAGTTGGGGCACCGCCCCTTGTCACAAACAGAGCAGGGCGGATCAGGGGGTTGGGGCACCGCACCCTGTCACACTCAGGGCAGGGCCGATGGGGAGGTTATGGCTCCACCCCGTCACACACAGAGCAGGGCCCGTGGGGGGCGGGGGGTTGGGGCACCGCCCTCTATCACCCACAGAGCAGGGCCGATCAGGGGGTTGGTGCGCTGCACCCTGTCACACACAGAGCTGCAGGGCGATCGGGGGTTGGGGAGCTCCCCCCTATCAGGCACAGAGCAGGGATGATCAGGGAATTGAGGCGCCTTCCCCTGTCACAAACAGAGCAGGGCGGATAGGGAGGTTGTGGCCCCGACCCCTGTCACACACAGAGCCACAGGGCTATCAGGGGTTTGGGCACTGCCCCCTGTCAGGCTGCTCCAGGGGCCAGGAGACCTCGCTGTTCCGCTGATCCCAGTGCTGGGAGGCCTCATGGCTCCGCTGATCCCAGTGCTGGGAGGCATATTACCCTTTTACTATATAGGATAGAGGCCTGGTGTACGGGTCGTATGGATTGGGGCCAGCTGGTTTGCCCTGAAGGGTTTCCCGGATCAGGGTGGGGGTCCCACTTGGGTGCCTGGCCAGCCTGGGTGAGAGGCTGAGGGCTGTTTGCAGCTGGTCACACAGCCTTCAGGGTGGGGGTCCCCACTGGGGTGCCTGGCCAGTCTGGGTGAGGGGCTGAGGGCTGTTTTCAGGCTGGCGAGTGACTGAAGCTCCCAACCACTCCTTTCTTTCTTTTTTTTTTTTTTTTATTCTGGGCCAGCTTTAGCTCTGAGGCTTGGCTCCAGCTCTTAGGCCTCGGCTGCTGAAAGCAGGTATCTGATTTGTTTGGGTTCTATAATCGAAACACTGTTTCAACTCCAGCTCTGTGATCCCAGCTGGCTAAAAGCAGGTTTCTGGGGTTTTGTTTAGCTTCTATATTTGTAACAATGTTTCAAACTGCAAGCTCAGAGGCCGGCAGTGGCAGGGGGGGAACGTTGGAGTCCTCTGTCACTGAAGCAAGCAAGCCTCATGTTTGCTTCAAGCTGCCTGGCTGCTTGTCCGCCATCTTCATTAACAGGCTGGCAGTTAATTTGCATATCGCCCTGATTAGCCAATGGGAAGGGTAGTGGAGTGACACCAATTTGCATGTTTCTCTTTTATTAGTGTAGATTTAGGCTACATCATACTTCCTATTTATTCCTATTTTAAGCTACTTGTTGTTTTTAGTTATTTGCAATATGGTTTTTATTTTATCTCTCTCTCTCTCTCTCTCTCTCTCTCTATATATATATATATATATTAGTATATATGTATATACATTCATATATACATATTCTATGTCTATATTCATTTGAACATTAGTATATCCAGTTAAGTATTAGTAAGAGGTCCAATTTGGGTAGTATATCCCAAAAAACCATGAAAGGAAAGAATTGGAGATAAAACCCAAGAAGCCACATTAGGGGAAGATTCTAAAGAATTTGTGTATCATTTTGTATAGAAGAGAATCATTGACACCTTTTAGAAGGATGTTTTGTTAGAAAAATCAACTGCAGCCTTGGCCTGATGGCTCAGTTGGTTGGAAGGTTATCACAAAAGTTGGTTTGATTCTAGGTCAGGGCACATACCTAGGTGGTGGGTTCCATGCCCAATGTGGATGAGTGTGATGTTTCTCTCTCTCTCTCTCTCTCTCTCTCTCATCAGAAGTTCCATATTCACCAGTAAAAAAGAAGCGCAAGGGGATTCAGATAAGAGGTTCTGAGAATTATTTAGAAAAATGGAAATGAGGGCCTGAATTCAGATCATGGCATTCGATTTTAAAAGACACATTTTGCAAAGGAGAAATCTAAGGAACTGCTTATACTCCTTAATGCTTAGTTTGTGGGTCAGGGATAAAGCAGCAACCGTTCTGCCCTGAACAGCAAAGGCAACCTTTTAAAAATGAGAACCATATCCTATGTTTTTGCTATTTTAAGTCTCTCAAGGACTTTACACAGCTTAAGAACAGCATTCTAATTCATTATCTTTGTCTACAAGCCTCTGCATGTCCTAAGCCCTGCCAAACTCTCCAACCTCATCTCATATGAGTCCACCATGCTAAGTCCTTCTTTTTCTACAGTTGCTTCACTCTCATCCTTCAAGCCTCAGCACAAATTTAGGCTCCTCAGTGACCCCTGAGCATTCCCTTCTCCCCAGAGACCTTCTCCACAGGACCTTCTCTTTCTCTATTAGCATTAATGAGAATGTATAACAATCTTGTTAATTTACTGAATTGGTTGTTGTTTATTTATGGTTCTGTCTTGAAGGCTTCACCGGGCAGCACCCAGGTTTTCCTTGGTATCTCTAGCACCTAGCACAGTGCGTAGACCAGACAAGACTCAATAAACATTTGTTGAATTACAGATGATTTCTTCAAGGATTTAGAGCTTTATTCAAATGATCTGTTTACCAGACCATTTACTTCTGCCTAGAAGATTTTAATAAAAAACAGTTAATGGTTATTGAATGCTTCTGAAAATTGTCATATTCATTTGGTAATTAAATTCTATCAATGTAATTAGAAGTACCTCCTTTTATAATAGGAATGAATAAGATTCAGTTTGAGGTACTCTGATACTTCTGTCTTTCTGACTAAACCTTATTGAGAATATACTCAGAAAATGGATCAACTAAACAAGTATTGCAAAATCTTGTTACTTGTTGAGTCTTGATGACTACTAGTAAATAGGCATTTGCTTTATAATTCTATCTAATTTTGTTTCTGTTTGAAAATTATAATAATGAAACAGAAAAACACATGCAGAATGTCTTGTTTGAGTTCTCTCGAAGGTGGACCCTAATGGGAAAACTCAGACGAGGTAGCTTGAGAGATGGTAGGTGAAAGAAGGGAAGTGAGGAGAGGAAGATGGAGAAGGGAGGCAGGGACATAGGGGGTGCCTTGTTGAGCAGGGTATCATTGTGGGCAACTGAGGAGCAATCCAGCTGGGTACCCTCTGAGGAGTTGTGTAACACACCCCTCAAAATTGTCCTGTCATAGAAGAGGGGGATGGAACTCAGGAGCCAGTGGTTGAAGATTGTTTCCATGGGTGTTAACTTCCTTATATGTGTAGGCTGCAAAGGCAAAGAAGCCTGCTATGCCTTTGGAGAAAGTTTCAATGCAGAAAAGCAGATACAGCTAATGTGCCAGACGTGGGAAGGGACTGGAACTGTCCAACACAACAGATGACATCAATATGGCTGGAGGGTTGAAGCCTAGGTCACCACAAGGATTTGCCATGATTAAGCAAGTGTACTGTATCTACACTAATAAAAGACAAACATACAAATTGACCATACTTTCGCTACACATTAAGCCACGCCCACCAGCCAATCAGAGCGGCTATATGCAAATTAACCCAACCAAGATGGTGGTTACTTTGCATATACCGGCTGGGAGCGAAAACTGAAGACAATATGGAAGCGAAGCGCTACAGAAGGGAGCAAAGTAGAGGCGGTGGAGACAGGAATGGAGCCAAGGCTGCGGAGGCGGCAGGCAGGAGGGGAAACCCAGCCACAGCAGCTGGAAGTGGGAGTGAAGCCCGCCTCAGTGGGTTTCGCTTCCTTCTCTGCTTTGCTCCAGCCGCAGGAAGCCCTATTCTTGCAGGAATCTTGCTGCAATGGGCTTCTAGTATTTTAATAACAAAGCAACTGTTTTACCTCCTCCTCCATGTCTTTTCAGAGTTTGCAAATTCAGTGCAGCTGCTATAAATCCTCTACATGTTTGGGAGATTTTCACATGGCTTGTAAAGCAGGCAAACTATTGGCCATTTAGAAGCTGGAGATGTAAATGAAAATAAGATGTAGTGTACTTTGCTGCTTTAGGGATTTGTCTTTTGGATGGTAGAATGTCTTTTCTTCACATTTGATGATATATCTTAAGAGTGACAGGAAATCTGGAGGACAAAAATTTAAGAGGAGCTAATAATGTAATAGGAATTAGATTAATCAATATTACAGTCAAAGCGTAGTTTTGTTACCTTGTTGAACTTAAAGATTTTAGCAATATGAACACCTCAATATATTTTACTGTTTTAAAATTTCAAACTGGGATTAGGACCTGACAAATGAAGTAAGTATTACAGCCTATAATGCTTACATTGTATAAGATTTATATATATATAGTCATATATGAACTTAATTTTAATATATCTATAACATAGACTGAATAATTTTCTTTACTAATAAGAATCAGTTTGAAAATACTTATGAAGCATGTACACTAGATTACACATCTCACAATTTTGAATCAAAAACAATATATCTCTTCCAAACTTTCAGTTTTCCTGTGAAGAAAGTGGGGACAAAATGCAAAATATGTACCACTTAATTAAATATTTTAATTTCCAGGGCTAGACCTTAAAAAAGTTGTAAGTGAAAGTAGAGAATGAGATGATGAAGGAGGAAGCTTCACTTTAATCGTAGAACCATAGCATTTAAAAACTGTGGGCAGCTTATCAGCTATACCATCTAATTTAATAGCTGAGGTTACACAAGCACATAAATATTCATTAAGAAATGTGAGAGTCCAGTGAACTAAGGTTGATGAGCGAAGGAGCAGAATACTAATGAGAACTGTTAGCAGAAATTTCCAAATCTGTTTTAAATCCATAGCTGATCTTAACAAAATTCCTATTCTGTGTATTTCTGATAGCTGTACTTTCATAGTCTCCATTGGTTGTTTACAATTTTGTAAGTTATCATATTAGCTCAGAAATGGCACTGAAAGATAGATAGTCCCACTCATTCTTGAGTCCTATCAAGTTTTAATAAAGCTTAATAATTAAATAAACCAATCAACAAAAATATGCTGACTAATTAATTTGATATCTCAATCAAACACTATTTTATCTGCTTGCTCCATCCATCCATCCATCCATCCATCCATCCATGCACCCACCCACCCATCCATCCATCATAGACTCATTAATGACGTATTTTGGAGTGGTGTGCTTGGAGCCAGCTGGCATTGGATAATGAGAGCTGATTCTGCGAATCTTTTCCCAGCTCCACATTCAGTGACCCCCAAGGTGGCAGCTTGAAATTGCACACATGGTGAGACTTTTTACACCATCGAAAGTGGCAAATGCTATAAATCATCACCTCTTTCCAGACTTCTCTCCCCGCACCTCCCACTGTGAACTGATGGTCAGACATTTATCAGCCTGGCGCTGTCATGTCAGTAACTCCATTTGGAATTGGTTTAAAAATTAAACCTCATACAAAATAAAATGATAAACCTGAGGATAATGGGGAATTTACTAAAGTAAGCCATATACTGACCCTGAAATTTAAAGAGGAGTTTGTTTGATTAAAAAACCATAAACCTAAAAAATCTGAGGAAAAGACAAAATATTTTATTGCCACTGAACTGAGAAATAACCACATTTTTAATTTGGTGTTATGAAAGACACTGTACAAATGGGCAATTCTGCTTCAGCTAGTGATCTACAGAGACTAAACTTATAAGTTTAAAAATATATTATTTATTATTTGTTCAGATTATAAAAGTACTGTATTTCACTATATCAGATTTTGATATTTTTCTAGCTTCTTGAATTTAATGCTTAGATTATTTTGTTTATTACTGGTTATCATGAAAAATATTCTTTTCCTCTGAGTATAGATTTAGAAAACTTTCCATAAATTTTTACATGTACACCTTAACAATTGCCATTATCACTATCCAGTGGTTACTTAGGAAATTTTTTTTTTCATTTTCCAAATGTTTGACTGTTAACATGTTATTCCTTTGTTATGAAGTTCTAGTTTTATTTCAGTATCATCAGCGTATATGGCTTAGGTTCTGTTCTTTCAAACATATTAAGAATGATTTTTTAATTACAATTGAATTTGTTTTTACTTTTGTTCCATGAACATGTGTATAGTGAGCATATGTTGCTCTGAAATGAGCTCAGTTTTCAAACCATTAAATATATCTGACTTTGCAATATAATTTCTGTCTTTCTTTTCTAACAATGTAGATCTATGTCAAGTCATTGTAATTAAATTTGTATCATTATAATTTTAATGTTATTTCAGTCTAACCATTTGTGTTTTACATATATTCTGAATGTCATTTGATGCTTAAAAGTTCAAGACTATTACGTTTTTCTCTGTGAATTACACCTTTATTAATATAAAATACTCCTCTCTTAAAATGCAATAGTTTTACCTAGAATTCTACTTCTCTTTTGTTCTCATCAATATCTTTGCTGTTTGTCTATAGTTTCCTGTCACAGTTTAAAATTTGTGTGTGTGTAATTAAATTTTATTAGTGTCTCTTCTTCATATTTTAAATATACATTTTAAAGTGATTTATAAATCACTTACTTTTTAAATTTTATTTTTCAATTACAATATCTTCCCGATATTTCAAGTACCTATCTGGCACCATATATAGTTATTACAGTATTTTTTTATTGTATTCCAAGTGCTGTGCTTCTATATCCCCATGAATATTTTGTGACTACCAATCTTTACTTCTTAATCCCTTCACCTTTTTCAACCAGCCCTGAACCTCCCCCTCCTCTGGCAGCTATCAGTCTTTTCTCTGCATCTATGAGTCTGTTTCTATTTTGTTTGTTTATTTTGTTCTTTGGATTCCACATATAAGTGGAATCATATGATATTTGTTTTTCTCTGTCTGACTTACTCACTTACCGTCTTGGTCCATCCAGGCTATCACAAATGGTAAGATTTCTTTCTAATTTATGGCCAAGTAATATTCCACTGTGTATAGGTACCACCACTTTTTTATCCACTCATCTGTTGATGGGCACTTTGGTTGTTTCCATATCTTGACTATTGTAAATAATGCTGCATGAACATATATATGTACATAAATATTTTCGAATAGGTTTCTTAGGATATATACCCAGATGTGGAATTGCTGGGTTCTAATACAGTTCCATTTTTAATTATTTGAGGAAACTTCATACTGTTTTCATAGTGGCTGCACTAACCTGTGTTCCCACCAAGAGTGAATGAGGGTTCCCTTTTCTTCAAAGTTTCCACAAATCACTTTTTTGTTGATTTATTGATAATAGCTATTTTGACAGGTGTGAGGTGATTTTGAATTGTGTTTTTAATTTGCATTTTTCTGATGATTAACAACATTGAGCATCTTTTCATTTGTTTATTGGAAATCTGCAAGTTCTTTGGAGAAGTGTCTATTTAGGTCCTTTGCCCATTTTTTTTTCACTGGATTGTTTTTGGGCTTTGGTTTTTTTTTTTTGGTGTTTAGTTGTATGAGTTCTTTAAGAATTTTGTATATTTATCCCTTATCGTGTGTATCATTTGTGAATATCTCCTCCCACTTGGTAGATCGTCTTTTCATTTTGTTGATGGTTTCTTTTGCTGAGCAAAATCTTTGTAGTTTAATGTAGTTCCATTTGTTTATATGTTTTATTTTGTTTCCCTTGCCTGGGGAGATACATTAGAAAAAATATTGCTATGAGAAATGTCTGAGATTTTATGGCCTGTTTTCTTCTAGGAGTTTTATGATTTCAAGTCTTACATTTAAGTCTTTAATCCATTTTGAATTTATTCTTGTATATAGTTTAAGAAGGTGGTTTAGTTTCATTTTTTTGCATGTATTTGTCCAATTTTCCCAACACTTTATTGAATAGACTGTCTTTACCCCATTGTATGTTCTTGCCTTCTTTGTCATATGTTAATTGACCATACAGGTGTGCATTTATTTCAGGGTTCTCTATTGTTTCATTGATCTATGTGTCCGTTTTTATACCTGTACCATGCTGTGTTGATTACTATTGTATTATAGTTTGGTATCAGGTATTGTGATATCTCTAACTTTTTCTTCTTTTTCAAGATTGTAGTGGATATTTGGGGTCATTTGTGATTCCATATACATTTTTGGATTATTTGTTCTAGTTCTGTGAAAAATGCCATTGCTATTTTGATAGTGTAAGTCACTTTTAATAGATGTTAAATCTATATAAGTTTACTGAGCTTTGCCGAAACCGGTTTGGCTCAGTGGATAGAGTGTCGGCCTGCGGACTAAAAGGTCCCAGGTTCGATTCCGGTCAAGGGCATGTACCTTGGTTGCGGGCACATCCCCAGTAGGAGATGTGCGGGAGGCGGCTGATCGATGTTTCTCTCTCATCGAGGTTTCTAACTCTCTATCTCTCTCCCTTCCTCTCTGTAAAAAATCAATAAAATATATTAAAAAAAAAAAAAAGTTTACTGAGCTTTTTCATGAATTTCACTTTTTCTGTGATATGTACATTTATTGCTTCCTTGTTTTCTGTATTATCTTTGTTTCTATCTTTTGATTTTAATTCTTTTCTGCGTAAAGGATTTTAAATTACATATGCTATTTTATTCACTTTGGTTATTTCCACATTTAAAATAATCTGTTTTGTTAATTAGAATGTTACAATGTTAAGTAGAGACTCAGATCTGATCATTTATCTCTGCCACATCAGCATTGAGTCAGGTCCTTGCACATGGAAGATCCTGAACAAGGATTTTCTAAAGGAATAAATAAATGTACAGACATTGATAATAAAACAGAATTGTTTTACTATCGTATCTGAATAAGAATTTTAGAATTCCTTCATTTCTTCCCTCTTTCTCAGTCCTGCCACTACCCTGTTTCTGTTGAAATGAAACTAGGTATTTTTAGTAATTTATTTTTAAATGGTATGTTCTTTCTCATCCAAGGATTACTTTTGACATTTGTCAAGTTTCATAACTATGTTTATAGCAGTTACTCAGACACCAGCCCTATGTTAAGTTCATTACTCACTGCCTTTTCTTTTGATTCACACATGCCCTCAAATTGAGTTAATTTCTTGGTTTTGATTCATTTCTTGGTTGGGTGAAATACTTCCTTGAGTAATTTTTTCAGGACAGATAACTGAGTAGCATACTTCCTGAGTCATTTCATGTCTGAGAAGGTCCTCTGTCCTCACTAACTAATGGTGACTTGGCTTAGGTTAGAATTCTTGGGTCACAAACTTTCCTGCTGAAGCCCTGAAAATACTTTCCCATTGCCGTGTTTCATGCAGTGTTGTGGAAGAAAAGTCTGATGCTATCTTCATAGGTTCTACTTTAGTCTTTTCTGCCTAGAAGCTTTTAGAATATTCTATTTACACTCAAAGAAATACAAAAACAAATCATAATTGTTTAATTGTAGGTTAATTTTTATTAATATCTGGTATTCTTAGACCCTTAGACTAAATGTTCAAACTTTCTGCAGCTCAGAAATTTTTAAAATTAATTTTATTATTGCACCTTTTGCTTTATAGAATTCTACTTAATACTTATTTAACCTCTTGGTTCTATATGCCTTGCTTTTCTGTTCTTTGATTGTGGTCTTTCTCCACTTATCCTTTTACCTCTGAGTTTCAGGTGAATTTTTAGATTTCACCTTCTAAATATCTCCTTCAGCATTCTGTGTAATACCATCCACTCTTTATTGTATTGATTTTTAAAATTTTGTGGTGATCATTTTCACCTGCAAAAATTATTCCTAATATGGCTTTCCTTTCATAAAACTTAAATTCTTTCAGATTGGATTAGGAATAAGGCAGAGATTTCTTAAGGAAAAATTGTTTCATGAATAATGCATGTTCTCAGACCTTTCAAGAATCCTGTATATCAAGCTGCTGTATTTTTCACATATCACTGAATTTTCTGCACATGTACGATTATAGAGTACTAAATCTGCACACCGGTGGGGTCCCTAAGCCTGGCCTGTGGGGATTGAGCCAAAACCAGCTCTCCGACATCCTCCAAGGGGTCCTGGATTGCAAGAGAGCGGTTCTCGTGTGACACACTCCAGAATCGGGCTCCCTCCTCTCTGGTTCTGGGTGTGTCACCTGAGAACCGCAGCTGCCAAGTCACCGCAGCTTGGCAGCTCCAGGTTGAGCGTTTGCCCCCTGGTGGTCAGTGCGCATCATAGCTACCAGTCGGATGGTCGGATGATTGCTTAGGCTTATATATATATATATATATATATATATATATATATATATACAGCTAACTCTATATATTAAAAGCCTAATATGCAAATTGTCCTCTTGGGCAGTCATTCAACTGGGAGTTTGATCGGGAGACCGGGAGTTCGACTGCTTGCTATGACATGCACTGACCACCAAGGGGATGGTGCGGACACTGTGACCTCTCACTGGCTACCTGGCAGTGGGGGTGACGGGGACGGAGGTGTGATTAGAATGCGGGTGTCCCCCGAGCTTGCTCTCACTCCCCCTGCTACCTTCCCCTGGGATGCCAGGGAAGCCCCCGTGCTCAGGTGCTGGGTGCCTGCAAGGAGCCCACCCCACACCTACACCACGTCTTCTGGGTGAGCTGGGCCACAGCCGCTGGGACAGCAGGTGCCAATTGGCTTTCTTGTGGGTTCACGCAGGAACCGGTCAGCGAGGCTGGCTGGGAGAGAGTGCGCTGCCTGTCCGGCTTCTGTGCAGCGCTGTTGGGAGGCCCAGAGGCCCACACTGCACCCCAGCCCACTGCGTCTGGCCACACTCACTTTGTGTGGGAACTTGGGTGCCGTGACTCAGGTGGAGGGGGCCACATGGAGGCCCGGGGGCCCAGGTGCTGCCCAGGGCCCAGATGTTTGCTGGGACCTGCCTTTCCATGCTAGATGCTCATGTCTTGATCGCTGGCCAGGCCTAGGGACCACACCCATGCATGAATTTCATGCACCAGGCCTCAAGTCTATGATAATGCAATATGTGATTGGAAATGCATTCTGTTAGATATTATTTGGGTCTAAAACAATCAAATAAACAATCTCCAAAGAGAAAAATGTTTATAGTTTTTATAGTTTCTTTAAAATATAAGCATTTAATAGGCCATGGGAAATAGTGGAAAAGCTGTGGGTATCCAGGGTGCCATTGGGAAGTTCATGTGATGGCTACTGCCTTTCTACTCAGCTACTCTGTGTATCTGTGGGTGTAGTTTCCAAAGTTGTTCATCAAGTTTTCCTGCCTGGTATTTACTGACTCTTGTCTATATTTAACTCTATATTCTATGCATAATTTAAAAATTATTTATGTGACAAAACTTAAATAACAATTTCAGGGAATAGCCTTCAATTTTTCTTTCATTGTTGAAAGAGTGAATGGTAAATGGAGACATCATGTATTTTGAAAAACAGAGAAATAAGATTAGACACCTTGTTATGGTTTTTGAGGAGAATGAAGGAAAGGTAGGGGCCTGAACAAAGAAACTTAAGGCTTCAAGGATGAATTTGGTAAGAGCATTTGACTAACTGTGCAGTTCACCGCTACTTATAATTAGTTTATCATTGTGACCCACAGATTTTGAGACATACTAGATATTGTGGTTGTCAAGAGCGTAAGCCATGGGTTCTGGCAGATTTGGGTCTAAATCTTGTCTTTGCCACCTATTGGCTCTGGGGTCTTCAGCAAGTTACATCAGTGCTCTGAGCCTTGACTCCTCACCTCTAAAAAGGGTAAAAGGCTATCTTACAGCATATGGCAGACTTGACACAGAAGAAGTTATCACATATACTAATAGCAGTACTAGTTAGCATTGAGATGATCACAAAGCCAAAGAAACAATCCCAAAAGAGATTGTTTCTTTAAAATATTCATCCTTGAAGCTGTTTTGTCTTAAGTTTCTTTGTTCAGGCCCCTACCTTTCCTTGCAAAAGAGTGACATTGAGAATACCAGAGACTTATTCTCAATTTTTAGAATTCTCTAATTAATAGCCCAGGTTATATTTAGTAAAATGCAGAAAATTAGTAAGTTCCAAGAACCCCAACATAAAAGAATACATGGTTCCATCTTATCACCAAGGATTTTTTAAACTTTTCTTCACATTTGAATCATCTAGGAATCTCTTTAAAATGACAAAGCCTAGGTCACACTCGACCAAATAAACTACAATTTCTGGAGTTGGGAGAGAGGCAGTGGTGTTTTTTGAAGCCCTCTAGGTGATTCCAATGTTCATGTGCATATAGAAATAATTACTTGAACACATTATATCTTTATCTGGCATTTAGGATCCTTATTTGTAAAATGGAAGTAATAGCACATTTACAAACAGGTAGAATTTAGAATATTTTAAGTAAGAAAGGTAAACTATTTTCTAATATATAACTATGGGCTCAATGAAAAGTAGTATAATTCTACAAACTTAATTTTCTTTCAATGGATATGATTTGAAATTATTTACATAGGCTTTAGTTTTATATCTGCTAATGTCAAAATATTTTATATTCTCTTATTAAAGTATTCAGTGAGTGAGAACATAAGCATATTGTCAATAAGCATATTAAACATCCTGATTTAAAAAAAAATACTTGTATGTCTTTTTGTTACTAAGCATAGGAAAAGTGTTTATCAACTCTGACTGGAGAGTGAGCAATATGCTAGGCGCCCTTTATAGGAGAAATGTCTCATCATCCTGTGCACTGTCCTGACGTCAACATTCTGAAACAATTTGTTTGCTGAAAGTCTCACCAAATCAGCAACAGTAAAAGTCTCCATTTTTTTTTTTTAAATTTGGGTTTGTGGCTAGTGACAAAACCCTACAATATCAGCAAATGTCTAGAACTATAATTGTATAAAGATCTGCCCACAAAACAGGTAAAAGGATATTGAAAATCAGCAGGCACTGCTTTTTCTTTTCCAAGTGGGGCATCCATCATTGTTTTGTTATCTTTATGAATGTCTGTGTGTGATGTCCACTTTTATTACATGTGGCAAAGACAAGGGTTGGAGAAGAGAAGACAGACCACCCAGGACCACTGAGGGAATCCTCCTCTGCCAGTGATGCCAAGGATGTAGGACATAACATCTCTTAATAATCTTTTAATCTTTTGTAAGTCAAGGACCTAAGACCAACATAGCATGTCAGGATATAATTTGTTAAGTAAATTGTTGGTATCACCCAGAGTATCACTGCTATCATTCCATTTAACTAAATGGAACAGATTTGTGTACAATCAAAATAAAATGAAACCACCCCCAAACATTATGCCTACTGTAAATTTTAAAGGAAACAAATATGGAGTCACAATGCATTGTTGATATGGGGCATGTTAAAATAAATATCCTTTCACCAAATACTGTGTCAAAGTCACAGTAGGAAAAGAAATCACTAAAAGGAACTATTTGATATTTGACAAGATAAACAAAAATCTGTTGATTTGGGTTAAGTAGCCTATAAATTCCAAGATGGCATTCTTCCATCTGAGTTTCTCATAGGCCCAGTATATACAGGTTCTAAAAATCTCAATCTGGGTTTGATTGAGATATTTAATTTCATTATTGGGTGTCTTTACATGCATGAGCTTTTTGTGAAATTAGTGTAAAACTGTTTTAAAAGGAAACTAAAATTTCTAATACTGGTATAGACTGTTATGAGGCCAAGAGAGGCTTTTGACATTTGTCAATGGCATAAGATTTCTCTCACCACAATGACATTTGCTTTCACTACCAGATGTATAGAGGCCATTGAAAATGGATTGTGCTTTAAAACTTAGAGTGAATATAAGTAAAGCATGCTAAGGAATGCCCCCAATCCCAAACACCTCCTTGTAAGAACCTGCTACAATTCTTATTATTGCCGTATCTACTCTGAAAGTAATATTTTGTCATCATGAAGAAAAATAAGAAATACTTTCCCATCCTTATGGGACAACAATTATCTAAGAACAGCGCACTTCAGGAAATGGAGTCAGGTGTGTTGGGAACTACAGAGCTTGGTTGCACCGTCAGCAAAATTTCCCCCAGAACATAGACACTCGGAAAAATCTGCTTTTTTACTTATAGATTTCCTCCTCTTCCTTTTTTTTTTATAGTGGACATTCTCGAACCAGGTTATTTTTTATGCTCTCATCACATTGCGTAGTGAAAAGCCTTGGCAGGGTTCATTTTTCATAGAATGTGGGGTGATGTTCAAGACTCAACACATAATCAACAAGAGGACCAGCACCCTGACCAATGGAGTGGAAATACTCACTCTGAAAAGAGATATCATAAAGCAGAGTATGAGAATCACATTAAATGAAGCATGCATCTATACAACACAACCTATGCCCTCAAGGGTAACATTTGACCTGCAATACTTGCATACGAGAAATCATTTTCTGCTGCTCAAACGTGTGTTTCAGAAATTGATCTGAGAAGAATAAATGAACTTTTTATACAGGGGCAGATTTTCAGAAAGCCATTCTTCTCTACAATTCGGTTTCATTTACTCTTCACCTGTAAAGCTTAAGAACCAGAATTTAGGACTGAAAGAAGTATAAAAATATCTTCCTTGTGACTTTTGTCTTCACTCTAAGAGAATGGGCTCATATAATTGTCCTCGATTTTCAGATGGTGCTCAAGTCAGTTATATTGGACAATCTCTTTACCTTACAGTGTTTTCCATAATTAATCTTCTTGCTCATCTCTTAAAATATATTAAATATTGAACTATTGGAGAGGGAACTCATAACTTTTATTTTTATCCTGTGACTGATTTTTATTATCATTCAAAATGGAATCCTGTTATTTTTAGAATTAGGTAGACAAAGTTAAATAACAGGGATTTGTTTTTTATCCCCCCCTCCTATGGATCTTGAGGTCAATTGTATGATTAAGTTTTAATCAAATGTGGAGACTACCCTCTCATATGTCACTTTTGCCATCATGGCATGTCAGGAATAAAAAGATCTATAGAGTCCTCGCTGGTTTGGCTCAGTGGATAGAGTGTCAGCCTGTAGACTAAAGGGTCCCATGTTCGATTCCAGTCAAGGGCACATGCCCAGGTTGCGGGCTCGATCCCCAGTGTGGGGCATGCAGGAGGCAGCTAGTCAATGATTCTGTCTCATCATTGATGTTTCTATCTCTCTCTCCCCTCTCCCTTCCTCTCTGAAATCAATTAAAATATATTTAAAAAAACCTAAAACAACAGGTTTATAGATGCCTTGAAATTGAATTGAAGATGCTCTTCCTTTATATATATAGCCTTGAACAATTAGTAAGCCCCAATTTTTAGTACAAAAGTGGGAACAAGACCCTCTACCTACTGCAGAACTCATATGAGTACTTAAGACTCAACTACTCACACACAAAAGGTACCACATCCTTACCTAAATGTAGAAATAAAATATTAAAAATGAAGATACAAGTTTTTCTGCTTTCTGATGTTACTAGTGCTACTCTGGAAGCTGGAATAAGTGTACAAGTGTAGATCTGTGGTGAGGTAGCTGATAACATGGTGAGGTAGCTGCCCAGGTGCCTTTAGCCTCACCACTGTGGGGCACAATAGCCCAGCTTCTTACTCCTGAGGGCTTTCTCTCTGGGCTTCCTACTCCTGAGGGCTTCTCTCTGGGCTCTGAGTACAGTGTGCACAACAACATGCACTGTGGTCCTGAGGTGCCGGACAATTAATGTAACCCCCGCACTCTTCAATCAAAAATTAATGAGAATTGGTGAATAAAGTACTAGCTCCTTCGCCCCTTGGCTGTGATGCTTCTGAGGTACATTTCTGCACTGTCTCCTAGTTTCCTGGCAACTGGATGAAGCTGCAGTGGTCATTTGTCTTACAAATATCCTTTATCTGGTGCCTTCCCTTCTCTGTGCTATGTCTCCTCTTCCTGGGATCACTTCCTACTGGAACCTTTGTCTCAGGGGCTGCTTCTGGGGCCCCCAAACAAAGACAAGAGTCTTCCACTGTCCCTCAAGACCCTGCAAGCTCCAGATCCTCCTGTGCCGCTCTGAGCCTTAACTGCACTTCCTTCCAGCCCCTTGGATCTATTTCAGTGTCTCAAATACACTCAGCCATGTCCTCTCTCAGGGCCTTTGCCCATGCTGTTTTCCCTTCCCCGGGTCGCTTTCTACCCTTTATCATCTTCACAACACTTAATGTCTACTCATTTTTTTTCTGATTTTAATTCAGTGTTTTATTTTTTAGGGTAGATTGACATTCCTGCCTAGACTTGTTTCCACTTTTGTATACTTCTTTAACCTTCATACCATTTATTATAGTTTATAATTATATACATGTGGGGAAATTTGACTGTCTTCCCAACAGGAATGCAGAACTCTATAAGAACAAGGATAATTTCTATTTTACTTACTAATTTTTTCTTAACTCCTGGCAGAGTGTTTGTTGACTATTTATCGAGTGAATGAGTATTAAAACCAATAGGTTGTGTGTGTAACTGAATTTATTTTTAGCATAACTTCTGCTTCTAGATGTTTCACATAGCAGCCCTTCTCTCTAGAACAAAGACTTCTGGGACTAAAATCCTTCTTACATCCACCTTGATAGAAGTGGATCTCTGTATGGTTGGAACTTTGTCTAGGGAATAGTAGAGCAGGCACACTGTGTACAGTGAAAAAGGACTTTTATAGTAGATGTGATGGGCAGGTGGCAGGCAGTTGAGAAGGAAGTGACCCAGATAGTTCTTGCCTATGAAGGCTTGGTCTTTGGGTCAGCTGGTGGAGTATTCTGGGGCTGGAGTTAAACACTGGAAACCTAAATCCCTTTCTCTTTGCTAACCTGCTTCAGCTGTTGGCTTTAGGGTTCAGCTTCCCTTTATGACCCCCATCCCATTTTAAATCCATGTCTCAGAATTTACCTGTATCAAAAATTGGCATTTATCTGGCATTTCCTTGGTCCATTGGGCTCTTCCCTGGCATGGTTCAGTCTATGGATAGAGATTATGTTTAATGTAAATTGTTATTTTAAAAAATGGATATCAGAATGTCCTGATATTCTAGTGGAATATCAGATTTCTACATAAAATTATTCAGTTTAAAATGTGAATCATAAGTAAATAATGAATGCATAAAGCACCATTTTAAAAATGTATACCAAATTCTCATGGGAGGTAGTATTGAAATACCCTTGGAATAGAAAATGTGTAAATTCCAACAGTTCACCCTTCTGGGGTCCTCCGTAGGGTTGCTTCTTGTGAACCATGCAGATGAGTGGCAGTTCCCCTTTGCCTTGATGTGTTTCTACATGTTAAATCTGTATGGGCAAACATCTACTCACCTGTTAGGATAAAGCAATCAGCTGTTGCCAGCCCTTGCCCCAGAAATTTCCAGATATTTGTTACAGAATAACAAAAAAATTTTTTTTCCTATTTTTCTACTTTGCTTGAACGATGACCTGATTCTCGACTTTGTTTTGCGTGTGTTGACATAATCCTTGTGGTCTGAGCAGTTGTCTCTAATCAGCTGCATCAATGAAGGGAATCGCTCCCCCCAGCTTTGGTAGTCAGAAGTGCTGGGGAGGTTTACAGTGAGCCCCAGGGGAAGGACTCAGATGCATCAATGAAATTATAATAATATCAGTAGAGAGGATACCTGTTGGTTTTGTATTTTTCTTTTTTCCTAGAGCCAAAGGATCCTTACGGGAATGGAACACCTGGTGAAATGGTTTGCTCAAATTCATTTAGCGCTTTTTTTTTTTTTTTCCCATTTCTGTAGGGGAATTAGCAGAGTGTTAAAGGTTTTAAAGAATTCAGATGAAAAGCCATCTGTTCCCTGGGCTTTGTTCAATCTCAATTTAAGGATGGCTTTGGAGATTTCCTATTCCCTAATTAATTCCTCTAGATGAGCTTGTGGGGTTGGCTCAATTTATTTTTGAAAGATGGAAAAAAATGCTTCCATCAATTAGTCCTTTGTTACGTTGTGACTGAGATGGAAATAGCTTTTTGCCAAATGGAGTGAGGAGATGAGAGATGCCTGTGTTTGCAGTGGCCAGGTGTCCTTTGTCATTAGGGGCGGCTTTGATGTTAGTGCGGCTCTTTGGGCCTTTCAGATAATTGGTGAGAAAGCACTCAATCCTGCAGGAATCTGAGTAATATTTAGCCTGAAGCACAAAGGCAGGGAAACCAAAGCATTGAATAGGAGTCATATTTTACAGAGCATAATTGTTCTAAGAATTTTTTGTATTACCACATGTAATACATTATAGTTGAAGACTCTCTGAGTACTGTTTTCTAGAACTGGGTTTTCTGTGTGAACAAGCACTAGGGAACCTACTAGGTTGAATAGGGGAGAAGGGAAGAGAAGCGGGGAGATGGAAAGAGAAGGAAAGGAAAAGAGAGAAAATGAGAGGAAAGAGAGTAAGCCAGCTATGGATCTGGCATTGGGCAATATAAAAGTATAAAAATCTGCCGGCTTAAATTCTGTCTGCTCTCAGATTAGAACATCAAACCAATGCCTTGTGCAGAAACCTCTACTCATGATGAGACACCAACAAATTTGAGGCTTTCAGCAGCAATGGTTGGGAGTGAGTTCAGTCTAAGGTCATTCTGAATAGGACATTGTAAGAAATGTCTGTAAAGAAAAAGGATGAGCCCTAACCGGTTTGGCTCAGTAGATAGAGCGACAGCCTGTGGACTCAAGGGTCCCAGGTTCGATTCCGGTCAAGGGCATGCACCTTAGTTGTGGGCACATCCCCAGTAGGGGGCGTGCAAGAGGCAGCTGATTGATGTTTCTCTCTCATTGATGTTTCTAACTCTCTATCCCTCTCCCCTCCTCTCTGTAAAAAATCAATAAAATATATTTAAAAAAAAGAAAAAGGATGATCTGAGAGTATTATTTAAAAAATATTAACTAATGGATTTGCATTTTCTGATATTCCTGTTTTTAGGATGTCTGAGTAATTCTGTACAAGATGTATTCCTGGCAGACTCATGTCATAGGTTGTTTCACTGTGTAGGACAAAAATTGAGGTTTAATGTTGCAGGTAGGAAGGAGGATATGACACAGGGAAAGTACCAGTCAGAGCAGGATAGGATGGGGAATCTCAGTCCTTCTGCCTGGGTGGATTGTGGGAAGGAAAAGAGAATCAATAAGGAAGGCAGGGAGCTGGTCAGATCCATGTGCTACACCTTTAAATGTCCAGTCTCAAATCCTGCAGGGTGTTTTATCTGAGATCACTTAAAGGGATGAGAGACGATTCAGTTCCTCATTTTCTGTTTGAGATTTTGGGTAGCATTGGCTCTTACAATAGGCCAACATTGCAAACGTGCATTTTGGCTAACTCAGCAGATTGCATGTGTGTGTATGTGTAGACAAGCATGATATGGTGCTTCTGAAATTTCCCACTTGTCCCATCATGTGATGGAAGTTGCTATTGATGGCAGCTGGAGAGAAAAAATACCATGCTGTAGGCACAGGGTCCTTTGTAACTGAGGGTTTCAGGGTTGCCGGCCTGGCTAGCATGGGGTAGTCATAAGGTCAGACACCTGGGAGGAAGGAGATATGGGTTGCCAAGACCTAAGGAGGAACTAACTCAGCAGGAAGGAACATCTTCCCCTGATTAAGACCAGAGAAAATAAGACCACAGGATCACAAACAGTAAATATCATAGTGATGCTAACCAGGCAAGCAGTGAAAAGATAAGATATAAGACCTGTTGCTAATTGTGGTTTGTGGCTATCCAGACAGCATCACAAGATCTTTCCCTTCAACAGTGTCACCCTCCTCAGTGTCACTATGGCACCGGGAGCTTCCCCATCGTGGGGAAGAGGAGAGCAAGGAGGTGGAGCGCCAGGCTAAATAGATAGAAGAAGCTATAAAATTAAAGGGCAAAGTCATATTCTTTTTTGTTGTTAATTCTCAACTGAGAATTGACTTTTAGAAAGAGGGGGAGGAGAGAAGAGGAGAAATAGAGAGAGTGAGAGAGACATTGATGTGAGAGAGACATATTGATTGGTTGCCTCCTGCACATGTCTCAACAGGGGCCAGGGATCAAACCTGAAACTGAGGTATGTGTCCTTGACCAGCATTCAAACCCGAGACCCTTCCCTATGTGGGCTCATACTAGAACCACTTAGACACACTGGCCAGGGCGGAAGGGGATATTCTTTTATGTCATATTTAATTTGAAATTTGTACTTAAACTTGTACAAAGATAAAACCAATACAGAAAAAAAAATGCTCTATTGACATTGCCCATCTGTAAATAGTATAGGGAAATTTATGACGCCATGCCACAGGATCATTTCAAGTACTAAAAAAATAAAATCAAGACATAAAATGTTATTTGGGAAGAGCTTCTTTTAAACTGCAGAATGAATAATGTTGAAAAATTTGCTTGAAAACTTTTATCACCTACGACTCTTAGGATGAAGTCAAATTCTTCTGAATGCTCCTGCAGACATTCCAGGGCCTCTAACCTGCTTGTCTCTCTCTTTTTTTTAAAAAATATATTTTATTGATTTTTTTTACAGAGAGGAAGGGAGAGAGATAGAGAGTTAGAAACATCGATGAGAGAGAAACATCAACCAGCTGCCTCCTGCACGCCTCCTACTGGGGATGTGCCCGCAACCTAGGTACATGCCCTTGACCGGAATCGAACCTGGGACCTTTCAGTCCGCAGGCCGACGCTCTATCCACTGAGCAAAACCGGCTTCGGCATGCTTGTCTCTCTTAAGTGCATCTCTTCCCTCCATGCTTCTTCTCTCCTCTTGGGTAGACAGACAGACTATTTGTTCATCTCTCCCAATGCATGTTGCTCCAGTGTGGCAGGTGCTGTTCCCTCTACCTTCATTTCCTCTGGATAGAAGCCTGCCTCCTCAGTCTCCCTTTTCCCCACCTCCTCCAGCAACCCCATGGGCTCCCTAGCCCCACAAACTAACCCAGCTGCCAGAGACCAGCTCTCAGGGGTTCTTCCCATTTTGGCACCATGGACCCATTTGGCATCTAGTCATCCTTATTAACCCCTTTACAAAATAGTGTTTAAATGCATAAAACAAAATAGCTAAGCAAAGGGGAGGAGTTCTATTAAAATATATCTACCGAAGTATTAGTAGAACCATACCTTTGATAGCAGTTGGCACCCCGGATTGGAAGCATGTATTTGTCATCTGAGGATTGTCACTAGATTATAAGCTCGATGAAGTCAGGTCTACCTGGTTATCGTTGCCCCATGTTCAGCAGTGCTGAACCCAGCAGAGGTCCCGCGGATATAATTGGCATTAAATTGAGCTGTTGGGGTTCTAACCATGTTTTCAAAAATAAAATAATCTTAGCCCTCAACTCTACACAGACATAGTTTTACAGTTTTAGATATTTAAATCACAGATTCTACTTGTAAAAGCATATTGAAAAAGGCTGCCTGTCAAGATAGCGGTGTAGGTAAATGTGGTGCTCAAATCCTCCCACCACTAAATCACACAACAACCATCATTCAAAACCAACTGAAATCTAGCTGAACAGAAGTCCTACAACTAAGGCTATAAAGAAGAAGCTACATGGATCCTGGTAGGAGGGGCAGAGATGCAGAATGGGCTGATTCCACACCCATGTGTGGCATATAAAAATTGGGAGGGAGCTGTGGATGTCTCCACTGAGTAGCTGAGGGTCCCAGCTCTGAACCAGTGCCTCCAGCCCAGGGTTCTAGTTCTGAGAGGAAAAGTCCCAATAACTTCTGGCTGTAAAAATCAGTGGGGATTGTGGCTGAGTAAGATGGAGAGCTGCTGGAGTTCCAGGCATTCCTCTTAAAGGGCCTGCACATGGATATACTGGGACTCACTCCCTTTGAGCTCCAGCACTGGAGCATCAGCTCAAAAGGCACCAGGGACATGTAGGGAGGAACTGAATCACCTGGCTTCAGGGTGAAGGCTAGAGGGCCAGCTTTCTCCCAGACAGACATGCTGGCAGAGGCCATTGCTCCTTTTCTGAACCCTCTCCCCACTGAGCCTGTAGGCAGGCACCATATTTGAATTTCCATCAACTTGGCTCACACTGTTTACCCTGCCCTGGTGATTCCCTGAGACCCCACCCCACCCAACTTGTAGGAGCACCCAAGCTGTTTCCAGAGGCTTTTCCATATGAATGGCCTGTCTTGGCTCATGCTTCAAACTTTCCTAAAATCTCTCAAACAAGTGACTTCTGGCCTCAGTGTGCCTCACACTTATTACTGAGTGACCCCAGGCCCTGCAGTAGTGGTAGCTGGCCTTGGTTCACAGCTTGACCTCTCCTGGGCACCTCCAAGCCCAGCATGAGTAGCAGCCATCTGAAGATCACTTTGTAGTTCATGTCAGCAGGTCCCAGGTAGAACACAAGTGGTGACTGATCTTGACCTGCACCTCCCAGGAGACCCCAGAGCCAGCACACCAGGTAGACAGCTTCAAACCACTTCAAAGCACCACCCAACCACCTCCACATGCAACATACTCAAGGGGCACACTCAGGGGGCACCAGAGCCCCACTGAAGTAAGGCCTGCTCAATGGGGTATGTCCCCACAATGTTAATCTTCCAAGGTGGCTGCAGCCAGTCATTGCAGCCGACCAGCCTGGGGGTATATCGCTCCCATTGATTTGTCAACAGCAATCAAGACTCAATTACAACAGGAGAGTGCACATCTGAAGTGCCAGTTTAGGTGAACAGGGAGGCCTACTACATAAAGCCACTCTACCAAACCCCCAGAGACACAGCAATTTTACCTCATACGTGTAGGAACAAACACAAGGAGGCTGCCAAAATGAGGAGATAAAGAAACACATCCCAAATGAAAGAACAGAACAAAACTCCAGAAAAAGATCTAAACAAATGGAGATGAGCAATCTACTAGATGCAGAGTTCAAAACACTGGCTATAGGGATGCTTAATAGAGGTATTCTGACCCTTGGGTTGTAGAGCTTTGATGCTACATGATTAGAGAGTCACTGGCCCTTCCCTGTATAACCAGGGACCAGGATATGATGGTAAAATATGGCAGAAACTTAGTACCGATTTTCTCCTGCTGGTTCAGGTCTGTGTCTAGGGGTAGAAGGGGGCCCAAGCTCCTGCCCTGGTATAATCAAGAAACTGGAGTCCAAGACCTATAATTGGAGCATGTTTAGCTATATCAGTGTTCTTGGGGGTGAAGCATGGACCCTCCCCCAGGCAAGACTGAGGGTTGGGGGAAGCGGGTTAGGGGTCTAGGTCTTGCTGTTACCCAGCGTTGATGGGCTTTAACACCAGCTATTGCAGGGTTCCCACAGAACAATGCAGAAGGAAAGTTTCCTTTCTGAGAGGCCAGGTTGCAGGGGTCTATCATGGACAAGTTATTCTTTCTTTCTCAATTATTAACTTCTCTGTTTCTAAATTTTCTCACCTTGAAAAATGGCATCCTTTCTATAACTATTATGAATGGTAAGTGAAATAATGCACTTAAAACCATTGGCAAGGTTTTTAGCAGATAATAACTTATATTTTATTATATTTTTTGCTATGTCATTTAGATGACATTATTTAAGACTTGGTGACACTATTTAAGAAAATAAAATTTGGTATACCTCATTTGGGTTTTTGAGATATGCTTTAGATTTCATTTGGGTTTTAGCTCAGATGGCCACACCTAATTTTTAACGTTTTCACAAATATTTTTCTTATTAAAGTTAAATATAAATCGAGTGTAATGTTTAATACTTCCCCAGAGATGTATTTAACTTGCCAAACTCCAACAAATGCACCTCAACAGCCTCCCTTTCCTTCTATCTTCTTCAGGGCTCCTAGAAAATGAAAGATGCTGTGTCTGCAGTACATCAGAAGGATCATACACCATGACCAAGTAGGATTTATCCCAGAGATGCAAGGATGGTACAACATCCGTAAATCAATAAATGTGATACATCACATAAACAAATTGAAAGAAAAAAACCACATGGTCATATCAATTGATGCAGAAAAAGCATTCGACAAAATCCAACACCCATTTTTGATAAAAACTCTCAGAAAGGTGGGAATAGAAGGATCATACCTCAACATAATAAAAGCCATATATGACAGGCCCACAGCCAACATCATACTCAATGGACAAAAACTAACACCATTTCCCCTAAGAACAGGAACAAGACAGGGATGCCCACTCTCACCACTCCTGTTCAACATAGTACTGGAAGTATTAGCCATTGCAATTAGGCAAGAAGAAGAAATAAAAGGCATCCAAATTGGAAAAGAGGAAGTAAAACTGTCCTTATTTGCAGATGACATGATATTATACATACAAAACCCTAGAGACTCCATCAAAAAGCTACTAGACTTAATACATGAATTTGGCAATGTAGCAGGATACAAAATTAACCCCAAGAAATGTGAGGCATTTCTATACACCAATAGTGAACTTTCAGAAAGGGAGATCAGAAAAACAATCCCATTTACCATCGCACCAAAAAAATTAAGATACCTAGGAATAAACTTAACTAAAGAGGTTAAAGACCTCTACTCAGAAAACTACAGGACGTTGAAAAAAGAGATAGAGGAAGACATAAACAGATGGAAGAACATACCATGTTCTTGGATTGGTAGAATCAACATCATTAAAATGTCCATACTACCCAAAGCAATCTATACATTCAATGCACTTCCCATTAAAATACCAATGGCCTTCTTCAAAGATCTAGAACGAACTCTCCAAAAATTCATCTGGAATAAAAAAAGACCCCGAATAGCTGCAACGATCCTGAGAAAGAACAAAGTAGGTGGGATCTCAATGCCAGATATCAAGCTGTATTACAAAGCCACTGTTCTCAAAACTGCCTGGTACTGGCACAAGAACAGACATATAGATCAGTGGAATAGAATAGAGAGTCCAGAAATTAGCCCGAACCAATATGCTCAATTAATTTTTGACAAAGGAAGCATGAACATACAATGGAGCCAAGATAGTCTCTTCAATAAATGGTGTTGGGAAAATTGGACAGACATATGCAAGAAAATGAAACTAGACCACCAACTTACACCATACACAAGAATAAACTCAAAATGGATAAAGGGCTTAAATGTACGACAGGAAACCATAAAAATTCTAGAAGAATACAAAGGCAACAAAATCTCAGACATATGCCAAAACAATTTCTTCACTGATACAGCTCCTAGGGCAGTTGAAACTAAAGAGAAACTGAACAAATGGGACTACATCAAAATAAAAAGCTTCTGCACAGCAAAAGAAACCATCAACAAAACAACAAGAAAACCCACCTCGTGGGAAAACATATTTGCCAACGTCATATCTGATAAGGGCTTAATCTCCAAAATTTATAGGGAACTCATACAACTTAACAAAAAGAAGATAAACAATCCAATCAAAAAATGGGCAAAGGATCTAAATAGACACCTTTCAAAAGAGGACATTCAGAAAGCCAAGAGACATATGAAAACATGCTCGAAGTCACTAATCATCCGAGAGATGCAAATCAAAACAACAATGAGGTACCATCTCACACCTGTCAGAATGGCCATCATCAACAAATCAACAAACGACAAGTGCTGGAGAGGATGTGGAGAAAAAGGAACACTTGTGCACTGCTGGTGGGAATGCAGACTGGTGCAGCCACTATGGAAGGCAGTATGGAGGTTCCTCAAAAAATTGGAAATGGAACTCCCATTTGACCCTGTGATCCCACTTCTAGGAATATATCCCAAGAAACCAGAAACACCAATCAGAAAGGATATATGCACCCAGATGTTCATAGCAGCACAATTCACCATAGCTAAGATCTGGAAACAGCCTAAGTGCCCATCAGTAGATGAATGGATTAGAAAACTGTGGTACATCTACACGATGGAATACTATGCTGCTGTTAAAAAGAAGGAACTCCTACCATTTGCAACATCATGGATGGAACTGGAGAGCATTATGCTAAGTGAAACAAGCCAGTCAATGAAGGAAAAATACCACATGATCTCACTCATTCATGGATAATAAAGACCATTACAAACTTTTGAACAATAATAGATACAGAGGCAGAGCTGCCTCAAACTGATTGTCAAACTGCAGTGGGAAGGCCAGAGAGAGTTGGGGGGCAGGAGGGAGGGGAGTAAGAGATCAACCGAAGGACTTGTATGCATGCATATAAGCATAACTAATGGACATAAGACACTGGGGGGTAAGGGAGGGTAGGGGTTTGTCAAGGGCGGGGGGGAAAAAAGGACACTTATGTAATACCCTTTGTAATACTTTAAGCGAAAAATAAAAAAAAAAATAAATAAATAAAAAAAGAAAAGAAAGATGCTGTGTCTAACTTCTCTGTCCCTTAACCTGGATAGAAAGATGCTGACAATTCACATCAATGACTGGTCCAGCGACTTACTACACAGAATGCCACTTTATCTCACCAGCTCCTATCCAGGGTGTGTCCACACTTTTGAGCAAGACATTTCCAGGCCACTATACCTCAACCTACTCATGCAGACATGGCTGTCACAACTTCCAGCCCTTCATTCTGCCTGCTGGTCTGCAAACCAATCTCCCCTATAGCATTTAGTCTCAAGAAACTGATTCATCTTTTTGAGAATTTACTAAATATTTTCCATATTCATAGCTGTTCTTGTCCTCTTCCCTCTATTTTCTAAGTAAAAGTAGTAATTACTTTAATAATCTAATTCCAAAATTCTGATTTTGTCACTTAGCTTAATGGTCATCAGAAAAATTGTAGATTACTTAATTTTTCTGCAGCTCAAAGTCCCCATGTCTAAATTTTGTACAGTGGTGGGCAAAATTAGATTTATAGTTACATTATGACATTCTTTTGAGTTAATAAAACTTTTGTAATAATCATAACCTGCATACCTTTTTCCATATGGACAACTGTAAACTTACTTTTGCCCACCCCTGTATACATACCTTTCTTACTTCTCCTATCTGGAGATAAAATGAAAGCATGTATTAAGATCTCCTAACCCAGGTATTTCAAAAATCATGCTCACATGTTCTACTCTAATCTTTCAGCCCTCTCTCCATCAAAATTATTTGTATTTCATCCAGTGCAAAATACACCACTCTGATTGGAGAAAGCACATATTAGCTCTTCCTTTTAAACTTTTACCTAACTCTAGGCATTGCCCTATTCCTAGATAATTAATATCTCTCTCTTTACTCTGCTCACCATCCATTGTTTAGGGATAGAGAAAGGTATGGAAACAAAATTGAAAAGGAAAAAGAAAGATATGAAGAGGAACAGAGGGAGGAAGAGAAATAGAGCAGAATCAAACAATGAGAACATCATGTCGAATAGAAAGTGTGTCACACATTGTTAGTAGGAGTTAGTGCTACATGGGAGAAAACAGGGATAGTAGGAAAGATGAAATGAAGATGACCCACAGTCCCAGTTTGTCTGAGACTGATGGGTTTCTTGGGACATGGGACATTCAGTGCTAAGCGTGACAAGTTGGTCACCTTAGGCGGGATGGAAATGCCGCAGGCCAAATTCAGTATCAAGAAACTGAAGGCAATGAGCTGCTTGTTTTTAGAGAGTGGATTCAGAAACTGAATCCACTGATTGTTGACACATTAGTGATACTTATGGAAAAATTATGGGAAAGCTTTTAAGGATGGAAGCCAGAACCAGTTTCCATGAAAGGAGACCTGACAATGAAAGGGAGCTCTTCTGACTTGTGATCAAAGAATCATTCTCATCTGAGCGTGAGGAGTGCCGGAATAATCAGGCTCAAGTAAGGTACAATGAGGACTTTAATCCCAAGTCAGTACTCCCTTTGTGAGTCAACCCCAAGGACCAGCTGCAAACAGGGCAGGCATGTTTGATGGGTGCTGATCAGGTACTGCGTTCCTGATTTCGGGTACTGCACTGGGAAGCAACCACATTAGCAAATGTCTCTCCTCACCACCAATGATTTAGACTTCTGTCTTTACCTTGGGCATTGTCACTCTATCAGGTCTTGCCACAATCATTAATGACTTCATATAGGCTCTTATGGATAAAATGGGAAATGTCTCCGGGGAAGAATTTTGATCTTCCTGATCCTGAGGCACAGGGAAACAATGGTATCTAATGCACCCGAGGCCAGTCAGGGTTTAGAAATCCTCAAATCCACTGGATAACTTTCAGCTCTGTTTACTTTTTCCATGTAATGGTAATTTTTCAAGGGCTTTTCAAAGTATGTGGTGATATCATCAAGTGAACAATCTGGAAAGGTTAATGTTAAAACCCTTGGAATGATCTTGAATTATCATTAGTGTTGGAGGCAGGCCTGCGATCTGAACTGCTCTCATTTGCAACCAGTTCCGATCCACATTTTTTGTTTCTCAATATTAAAACGCTGATATGACAGGGAAAATCCAGGTTCTTTTCTCTAAGTCACTGGCCTCCTGACAAGCTATATTAGACATACCCTTGTGGTGAGGGGATTAAAATATTACTAACTTTGCTTTGAAACTCTGACACAGAGTATGTATTTTGGAATCTCTGAGGCGGTTTTGGTCCTTGACTTGCCTCGTAACCACAGCTCCTGGACTAATCCCACTCATAGTTTGGGAATTTCCAAAGTGACTATTAACAGGGGTCTAGGTTTATGTAATGCTGTCTGTTCCAGTTTGCAGGTGAGCAGACCCTTTGTTTAATCAGCAGGTGGGGAATTTTTTTTTACACCACCTCTGGACAGCAGATTTGGAGGGCATTCTTAGACCGGAGCTTCTCCAATTCTAATGTGCATACTGATCACAGATCTCCTGGAAATCTTGCTGAATAAGTCTGTGGTGAGGATTCCCACCAGGTGATACCGATGCTACTATTCTTCTCTTTGAGAAAAATTGAGTGTGCTCATGGTAGAAGAGTACCATGTGCTTTCATGGCTCTCAGAACTTATGAGTCTTATTTGTCCTTAGGGACCAGTGTAGCAATGTCCAATAGAGGAAACATCTTCAGCTGTAATAAACACTCCTGAATTTATGTATTATGGAAACCCCTCTGGAGATCATTTTCTTCATGACACTTATGGTTCTCTGTTGGAGCTTGGCTGCTTCTCTTCCCTGTTGCTCAATTTAATTGGGAGGTGTTGTACAGTTGATTTCTTCAGCTGTGTTTGCTGTCCTTGCTTGCCACTACACAGAGAAATCGGCAGTTCATGCCAAGATGTAACACATGGGTTTTCTGATATTTTGTGCCTACCTCTCAAGTTAAAGGGTAGGCACAAAACTTATGTATCCTCATATTAAATGAAACAGAGAGCTCTTATTCAAGGAAACACTTCTTCAAAAGGATTAAACATTTAAATAAGTGTGGTTTATTTAACGATCAGGAGGAAGTAAGACAACTCCAAAGACACGGCTATGGAGTTGAAGACAGTGGTATGTTTCCCTTTTATTTCACCTGGCCTCATGCGGGCCACAGCTAACTACCACCCCTGACACCAGACACAGACTCTCAAGGTCCAGGAATTGAGTTGAAATACTTTTGGATTAGAAACAGAAGATTTCAGTGGTAAAGGATTAGAATTTACACATGTGAGTCTCTATGTGGGGAGGGTGTGATTCCGAAGAGCTGAGTATAGACCAGTGATGGCGAACCTTTTGAGCTCGGCGTGTCAGCATTTTGAAAAATCCGAACTTAACTCTGGTGCCGTGTCACATATAGAAATTTTTTGATATTTGCAACCATAGTAAAACAAAGACTTATATTTTTGATATTTATTTTATATATTTAAATGCCATTTAACAAAGAAAAATCAACCAAAAAAACGAGTTCACGTGTCACCTCTGACACCAGTGTCATAGGTTCGCCATCACTGGTATAGACTGAATGTTGTTAAGTTTCTTTAATATATGATAATTTTTGAAATCATTTCTTTCCATTCAGGAACTTACTTCACAGTTATTCCCAACAATTGACACCTGTCAGATATCCCTCAATCTAAAGGAATCTTAATTGAGCCATCACCCACTTCAAATTTATTGTGGTGGTTTTGCCGGCTTTAAGATCTGAAAGTTTTTTTCTCAGTGTGTAATTTAGTAGAAGGCTGCTTCCTAGCAAAGCTTATTGCTACATTTCTTTGTGGTTGTTAAACAGAGGGCAAATGGGCACACCAGAGCCTTCTTTTTGCACATAAAATAAAAACATGAGTCTTTCTGCATTAACCAAAATAGAAACCCAGATGAAACAGGGAACACAAGGATGGTTTGATTGTGTATAGTGATATGATAAACCTATGTGAATGTCTCTTGAATACGCATTGATTTTATATCTTCACACAAAGGTGACCATGTTCAGTTTTTGAAGTTTTTGTCACCTACTCACCAACCGTTTCTCTTTTCCATGATTTCAACTTCTAGCTGAACAACAGAAGAGCTGAATCATAAAAGAAAAGTAAAAAAAACCCCAAAAACCCATTTATTTCTTTGAAGGAAATTCTTTCCATGTGTCCCTGCTCCTTCCTTTGCTAATTTGGGTCATGTGCTTGCTTTAGTCATTTGTCCCAGGCAGAGAATGGCCAGGCTCCTCCTCCCCTCGCCACAGAGAGGTCTGGAGGGCTACAAGTGGTAACTAAAGACTGCTGGACTCACCACATCCTACAAAAAATGTAATAGTTGCTTTAGAGATTCCACTGGAATTTGAGGCTAAGAGCACAATGTAAGCCCCAAACTGAAAGGTCTACAAGGCAAGGTGTGAGCTGGTTGAAGGAGAGAGGAGGAAAGAATGAGGAAGAACCAATACCAAGAGTGTAGAGGATGAGCCAGGAGGAAGCAATAGAGGTGTAAATGTGACTAGCGGATGGCCCTGTGTTCTCCTGCACACCTGGAGAAAGAGAAGGTAACTTCATATTAAGGAAGGAAGTCAGTGCGGATGGCTGCTCCTGAAGATGTAATTGCGTAGAGATTAGGTAGACAGAACTGGCCTCCTAGAGTTCAGAATTCACCTAGTAGTAGATTTGTATCTACCTTGAATGACATGCTCCTTTAAAGTTTGAGAGAAATAAAGGATTTCCCTATAGTTCTCTACCTTGGCTTTTATAAAACTGGTAAATGGTTTTTTGGAAGCCATGCTTTACCTTTCCTCTGGTTTATCCCTTTAGACCAGGATTGGGGAACATCCAGCCCTTGGGGGCCATATAAGGCCCGAGAAATCATTTGGTCTGGCCCTGCCCAGACATTAGGGGTGAGTTAATTAAATATTTGACCAAATATAGCAGGCTAATTTTAAAATTGATAATTTTGTATGGCCCTTGAATGATGTTATAAATATCCAAATGGCCCTTGGCAGAAAAAGGGTTCCGCACCCCTCCTCTAGACCTTGTGAAAAATTTATTGTCTGTACTACTCATTGGCAATAATTCTAAGTGTGGGGGTATGTACATCATTTGTACTGTTTTCTGTATTGTTTCTTAATCCTTGCATTTTTATTTGAATTTTGCTCAGCTTTAGATATTTTTTATTTTCTCTGTAACTAGGAGAATTTGTTTTACGGTGTGGTTACCATTCTTTTTACATTCTTCTCATTCAGAATGTGCTACATGGCTCCTTCTAGTACAGTGGTTCTCAACCTGTGGGTCGAGACCCCTTTGGGGGTCGAATGACCCTTTCACAGGGGTTGCCTAAGACCATCGGAAAACACATATATAATTACATATTGTTTTTGTGATTAATCACTATGCTTTAATTATGTTCAATTTGTCACAATGAAAATACATCCTGCATATCAGATATTTACATTACGATTCATAACAGTAGCAAAATTACAGTTATGAAGTAGCAACGAAAATAATTTTATGGTTGGGGGTCACCACAACATGAGGAACTGTATTAAAGTGTCGCAGCATTAGGAAGGTTGAAAACCACTGTTCTAGTGAGTCTTGTGGGCTGTGAGTGTTTATGTCTATAGAGAACAGCAGAAATGATGCTGCATTACCAAAAACATAGGGCTTAAGGCCACACAGCTAACAAGTGGCAGAGCTGAGATTTGAACCCAGGCAGTTCATGTTCTCCACCCCTAGGCCATGCTGGTTAATGGCATACCTGAACAGCTGTGGGGACCATAATTCTCATAAAAGTTGAGCAACCCAGATGGCACATTGGTGAAAGTGTGGCAGGTTTGAAGAGGAAGTTGGACAAATGGTCTTACATCTAATCCTATGTAATAAAGATGTAGTATGCAAATGGTCATTATGCCATGAAGTGTAAGGACCGACCATGTAACGACCAGATCACGGATCAGCAGGAGGGTGGGGCAGCGAGCTACAAGCGGGCAGCGGAGAGCTACAAAAGGGGGCAGGGCAGAAAGCTGTGGGGGACGTGGGGGGTGGAGGGAGCTACTGGAGGACGGCAGCGAGCTACTGGTGAGCTACTGATGCATGGATTCGTGTGCAGGACTATTAGTTTCTATAAATAAGAAAACATAAAACAAGAGGACATTTTTAAATTTCCTTAAGAATGATTGCTTGAATCCACATCAGCAAGTCCTAGAACTTAAGTTCATTGTTAAGGCTGGTACAACTTCTTTCAGTTAGGTTTGGACATGACCACTTCTTGAGAGAGAGGTGGATAAGATACTTCATTAGCATTAATTCTAACTTTGGGGCTTTTTTAATTGATGCCATCTCAGAATGTTCAGGTTTGAGGCTGGATCCTACTTTCTTTCTCACTAGTTTATGTCTACTTACACTTGTGGACCAGAAATACTACTCTATTTTATTTTCTTTCTTTAAACTTTGCAATTCCCTAAACTCCCTTAGACTCCCTATGACTTTTCCATTTAGAATTAAAAAAATGTTTTAATTTACCCCAAATATCTTTATTTTTGTGAAATTACACATATACACACATATACACATACATGTGTTATAAACCTTATATACACACACAAACATATGCACATACAGAGAGAGACACAGAGGGGGAGGGAGAGAACACATGTGAGTAATTTGTTGATGGGCTTCTTTTCTCCACATGACATAGTTCCTGACAGAATAATATGGTTCTCAAGATCCAACTGCATTTGTGGCAATGTCTGTACATTGTAAAATAATTGAACTGCAATTGGTGGCAGTAGTGCTGTCTGTCTTTATAATAAATACATTTAGGCTGTATCACATCTGGCGAAAATGCAAGCTGCTGGCTGGGGACTTGAGTGTTTTTGCTGTATCAGGAGGCAGTTTACCAAGGACACATCTCTACCAGTTGGTCAAAATAAAGAGCAAACTTAAAATAACTTACATACTTCCAGGCTTTTAAACATGAATTAAGTACTTCTACTTAATATTATAAACACTTATTAATTAAATGAATGGAGATTATTAGTTAAGATAAATTTTAAGGGCTAAATATTTAGTGTCCCCCCCCAGAAAAACTCTCCAAACCCAATAGGGTATTTATTATCTAGAACTTATTTTAATGGTTGCATACTTTTTTTAAAAAAATATATTTTATTGATTTTTCACAGAGAGGAAGGGAGAGGGATAGAGAGTTAGAAACAGCGATCAGCTGCCTCCTGCACACCTCCTACTGGGGATGTGCCCGCAACCAAGGTACATGCCCTTGGCCGGAATCGAACCTGGGACCTTTCAGTCCACAGGCTGACGCTCTATCCACTGAGCCAAACCGGTTAGGGCTGGTTGCATACTTTAATAAATTTGTTTTAAAAGTGATCTTTCACTGGGTATATAAGAGTATATTTGCTTCCTCAGTAAATTGAAAATGGAACTGTCTTTTGACCCAGTGATCCTACTTCTTGGAATATATCCTAAGAATCCCAAACCAACAATCAGAAAGAATGTATGCACCCCTATGTTCATGGCAGCACAATTTACTATAGCCAAGACCTGGAAATAGCCCAAGTACCCATCAGTAGATGAAGAAATAATAAAGCTGTTGTACATTTACACAGTGGAATACTGTGCAGCTATAAAAAGGATGGATCTCTTACCCTTTGAGATAGCATGGAGGGACCTGGAGATTATTATGCTAGGTGAAATAAGTCAGTCAGAGAAAGTCAAATACCACATGATCTCACTAATATGTGGAATCTAATTAACAAAATAAATTAATGGAAAAAATAGAACCAGAGGCACGGACATATGGGACAGACTGACAGATGTCAGAGAGGAGGGGTGTGGAGACTGGATAAAAGAAGGTGAAGAGATTAGCCAAAGAACATATATGCATAGCCAATGGACACAGACAAGGTGAAGGCCGGGGAGTGGGGTGGTGGGGCTGGGTGGAGGTGTTAAAGGGGTGGGGGACAGGGGGACATTTTAATAGTATCAACAGTTTAAAAAAAAAGGCTATATTCTACATGATTTCAATTCTTTCAAATGTGTTGAGACTGGTCTCTGACCCAGCATATGGTCTATCTTCATTAATGTCCCATTTACACTTGAAAAATTTCATATTCTTGTTGGGTGAAATATTCTCTAAATATCAATTTAGTTACATTAGTTGCAAATGTTGTTCATATCAACAATATTCTTACCATTTTCTGTATACTTTATTCCTGACAATTATTAATATTCATGGGTTAATTTTCTTTTCTTTTAGTTCTATTAATTCTTGCTTCAAGCATTTGAAGCTCAGTAATTGTGTACATGAACTTCAGGTCCTGCCTTATTTTAGCTTAATGAGTATGTTTCTTATTCCATTTTATTTCCATTATTGGCTTATTTGCTATGCATCTTTGTTCTGTTTTTGAGTAATGGTTTTTTAGAGTGTACAATATGCATTATTACCTAAGTCTACATTCAGATAACATTATATGACTTCCAGTGTAATGTAAGAACCTTATAAATACTTTCATTTCTCCTCTCTTTTTTTAAATTGTTTTATTGTTTAAAGCATTACAAAGAGTATAATATATGTCTCCTCTCCTGTTCTTTGTGTAATTTGACGAATATTTTAATTCTACAATATTATAAACTCCACAATGGATTGTTATTACTTTTCCTTAAACTAGGGGGTCAGCCTTTTTTCCCCCACTAAAGAGCTAGATAGTAAATATTTTAGGCACTGCAGGCCATAATGTCCCTAGAAGAATTTCAAAACTACTGAATTCTGCCAAGGTGGTATGAAAGCTGTCATAGACAATACATAAAAAAATAAGTATGGCTGTGTTTCAATAAAACTTTATTGACAAAAAGAGGCAGGGTGAATATTTGGCCTGTGGGCCATAGTTTGCTGACCTTTGCTTTAAACATTCAATTCAGTCTTATTGACATTAAAGCACAAAGAAAAACATTTACTGTTTTTGCTCACTTTATTTCTTTGACTGGATTTGAGATTCTATCTGATGTGATTTTATTTCTGGCTGAAGAATTTCCTTTAATATTTTTTATCATGCAGTTTTGCTGTAAAATAAAAAACTGCAAAATAGAAACATGTATAAACTTCTCAGTATTTATATGTTGAAACCAACTTTATTTTTATTTTAAAGAGACACTTGCAAGGAGTAAAGGTTTTTACATAGTAGAAACTTCTCCCCCCCCCCCCCAACATTTTAAAGATTCCTTTGTGTTCTGGCTTGCATTATTTCTGACAGAAAGATGGAAATTCTAATCTTTGTTTCCCTATAAGAAATGTGCTTTCCCTCCTTACCCACTCCCCGAACCTCTGCTTGCTTTTAAGATTTCCTCCTGTCACTGGTTTTCAGAATTTTGATTTTGATGTTTCTTGATGTTTGGTTTACGGATCTTGTAGGATTTGTGAGTTTATATTTTTTTTATCAAATTTAGAAAATTGTTGGCTATTTTTTCCCCCTATCTGTTCACTTTCTTTTATTTTTCCTGAACTCTATGGTAGGCTGCTTAATGCCCCCACTCCTTACCCCCCTAAGGATGCCCAAGCTCTAATATTCAGAACTTGGTATAAGTTACCGTACATGGTAAAAGGTAACATTTAACCTCACATTCCCAGATGTGATTAGGTTAAGGATTTTAAAATGGGAAATGGCTCTGAATTATCTGGATAGGTCTAGTGTAATAACAAGGATTCCTGTAAGAGGGAGAAAGAAGGGTCAGAGTGAAAAGGTGATGTGATGATGGGAGCAGGAGGTGGAGGGATATGCTTTGAAAATAGAAGATTGGACAAAAGCCATGGAATGCAGGTGGTCTCCAGACGCTGGAAAATTCAAGGAAGTGGATTCTTCTCTAGTCTCAAATAGGAATGCGGCTCTGCACCTACCTTGCTTTTGGCCCATAACACCCATTTCTGACTTCTGACCTCTAAAACTCTAAGATAATAACTGTTAAGACACTTCATTTTATTTTTTACAGCAACAATAATAAATGAGTAGGACTCCAATTATATGTACGTTAGAGTGCTTGAAATTGTCTCATAGGTCACTGAGGCTCTGTTCTATTTTGTTGTTTTTACTCTGTGTTTTGTTAGATGGCTTCTATGGCTTAAAGTTCACTTTTCTTTTGCAGCATCTAATTTCTGTTAAACCCACCTTGTGATTTTTGAAAAATGGCCATTTTCAGAAGTTTCATTTGGTTTGTTTTCATTTCTTCTGTATCTTTCAACCTGATATTCATGTTTTTCTTTAGGTTTTTTAGCTTATTTATAATAGCCCTTTTAAAATCTTTGTCTCTGAATACTATCATCTTTGTTTTTAGTATTTCTATTAACAGATTTTTCTTTGGTTATATATTATAGTTTCCTGTTTCTTTATATGTTTCATCATTTTTTTATTCAATCATATACTTTGTGAATATAATTATTTTGAATCTGATTTTTGTTGTTTTCTTTGAAAATGTTGAACTATGTTTTGGCAGGAAGGTAAATCACTTGTAAGTCAGTTCACTCCTCTCCATACTTGTTTTTGACTTTTGTTAGAGAGCATGTTTATACTATCATTTATCATAGTGCTACTCTAGTCTACTACTAAGGTTAACCGTTCTAGGCTCTCTACTGAATGTTTCCTGTATTCATTGAGGTCACTGCACTTGTGCTGGGTAGAATTTTAATGTCCTCCAGCCTTGTCCACACCATTGAAATTGCTCAGCTAAATCTTCCTGAGGATTCTTTGCCCAGCATTAGTACATTTCACCTTGTTTATTTGGGTCTTAGTAATTAGAAACAGGCTAAAAAAGATCCTACATATTGATCTCTGGGACTCTTTCTCAGCACAGCTCCTTCATCTGTAGTATTATGCCCATAAAATTAAGCTACCTTCATATTTCTAAATCTGATCTCTGCTTTTTCTTCTCAGTGGAACCTTCTAGCTCTGCTTCAACTCTCCTTCGCTGTGTCACAGTCTGTGGCATGTCTTCAGAAAAAAACATCTAAACATGGATTGTAGGGCTCATCTCATATGTTTTCCCCTCTACCTTATATCACAGTCTTGCACGGCTAATTAGTCTTGCATGGCTAGTTGCACGACTAGTTAGTGTCCAAAAACACTGTTTTATATATATTGTCCAATATTCTAGTTGTTTTTATAAGGAGGACAAGTTCAGTTCTGGTGACTCTAACATGGCAAGGTGGAAATCTCTGCATTGTAACTAGTGATTTCTGTATTAAGTTCTTCCCAGAAGAATTTGTATTAACCAAGATTAACTTGTAAGTTGTGTCAGAATTAGTGAATTTCTTAATGCTTCTATTTTCCATATCAGTGCAAATTTTCTAAGAATGTCTACATCTGTATAATAAGATGTGGATTTTTTTTGTCTTGGTGAATAATTTCAATTTGTGACTCAAGAATTTCATCAAATCCATGTATAAACTTGCAACTCAAATATTTAAAGATAAAAAATGAAAATTTATCATCTTCTATGCTTTTAAAACAAGGTATTTGTTCTTGGTGCAAGGGGGAATATCTTTAAAGGAGGGGAAACTGTAGAATTTTGGCAATGTTATGCAAATAAATTGCCATTTAATGAAATTGTAAATTTATTTTTTAATCCCCCCCCAAAACAAAACAAAACAAAACAAAACAAAACAAAACAAAACGGGTTAATTCTTTCCTAACCCTCTTATTCTCCTCTTGGTAAAAATAGTTTAAGCATGAAATCCCTAACCTGCTATTCCATGTAAATAAGTTTCTCTTGAGCCAGATATTGGTTCTGTATGAGCGTCACATACTAATTTTTCTATTCACTGAGTACTTTGTTGGTTAAGCTGGGTCCCAATTTTCTTCATGACCTGTAAAACTGTCTTTTCCAACTTCTTGGCGGCAGTAGCTTGCACCCTTGATTATGTTTCATGTGGCCTACTCCATGCTTTGGCTAGCTCAGCTCATATGTTCATCATCGGAAGTATACAAAATGTGGTCTAACCATGAAAGAGACTTCCAAGACAAAATCATACATAGAGATGCTTTAGTTTAGAATGCCTGAATATCTGTACCATCTGTGAATATAGAATATGCCAAAGAAAAATGAGTGAGAAATTTATTGTGTTTTTTTTAATTTCCATATTAAAATGGACAAAATATTGAGGTTATTTAACCACAAAATATATTTTTAAACATAGCATTAATTATAATTGCCCTGTCTTCTATATACTATTTTCTTCTGTGATTAAAGCATAAACACTTCTGTGGTTTCATTTTGTATACCATAACTGAAACAGATTCTTAGAACATAATCTGAACAAGGAATAATAATAATGATAGTTATGAGTATGATGATTATTTACTCTGCATGTCTTTTTGTTTGTTTGTTTGTTAATCCTCACCCGAGAATATTTTTCCATTGCTTTTTAGAGAGAGTGGAACAGAGAGAGGGAGGGAAAGAGAGAAAAACATCAATGTGAGAAAGAATCATGTATTGGTTGCCTCCCCCATGCACCCCAATCAGGGAGGGGGTTCAAACCTGCAACCCAGGTATGTGCCCTTGACTGGGAATAAAACGCACAACCCTTCAGTGAGTGGGCCAATACTCCAACCACTGAGCAACACTGGCCAGGGCTGTGCATATCTTCTATATAGTATTTAATAGTGAGAATATTAAGGGCTTACCAATATAATTAAAGCTCATTCCATTAATGTTAAATATGAATTATAAAAAATAATAGCTTTTTAAAAAATGATGGCTTAAAAAATAATAACTATTGATTGAATTTAGTCAAGAAGTACTTGAAATAATCTGCGGCAAGGAGAGGGAGGACTTGTAGGAGGAATAATTTCTACTCACAATTTTCATCGTATCTTTTCAAATCCAAACAGAGGGACATGATTAGAGAGCCTGAAAATTCTTGAGCTCAGGTATTTTACATATCATTTAAAGTTAAATATAAACAGGTGAGATGGTGATATTTTAAAGTGTGTACAATACGCCTTATAAGTATGCTTCACTATATGCACAGTTCCTTGCAATGAAGAGAAAAGTAAATAAACTGCTTTTTAGAAAATATTTCCAGGTTGATTTTGACTCCTAAATTAAAATAATTGGGTCGATGCATTGTATTTCATTCATCTTTAATTTAATTATTTCCCTAGATAGAAATATAGACAGCAAGCATGATATAAAATGAAAAAAAAATATTTTTTCTGTGTTATTAATGATACTTGCTATAACAAACAATTCTCACCTTACAGTGGCTATTGGAATAAACAGTATTTCATTCTCACATCATAGTATCATGTGGCACATGTAGCTCTACTTACTGAATGGCCTTTCTCTAAATGCTAACTCAGAACTCCAGGCTTTACCTCAGCAGAGTGTCTCTGCTTTCCCCTAGCCTTCCCTAGAATCCTACACAGTGATCTTCAGAGCAACCCTACAGAAGTGGTATCACCATTACCAACTCACAGAGGAATAGACTTAGAAACATCCCACTTTTACCTGGGATTGACATCAGTCAGCAAGATGCTGAAGAAGATGTCGCTCATTCATATTCCCCTCCTCACCAACAACAATTTGGCATCCATCCATGGACAAAAAAACATGCCTTTGTGGGATCCAGTACCATATGCAGGGGACCTAGGTGAAGTCCCAGCCACCAGTGCTTTGTTTAATAGGCATACAGATCTCAATCCAGGCCTGTGAACCAGCGCCAGGCCCTCAGCCCCTGGGGTACAACTGTCTCAGACCATCCTCAGTGGATGAGAGAGCCTTTGTGGAATTCCAGGTTTCCAGGGAAGAAGTTCCAGTATACCACTGGAGTGAAAGAAAAAAAAAATGTATATGAGTTATATATCTTAGAGAGAGCAGGAGGAACAGTTTGACTTAACCTATATCACCCCTCCCCCAAGGTAGCACTGCTCAGGGCCAAGAGAAACCATCTTGGCTGGCGATTTCCTCCACAGGGAGTAAGTGAGAGCATGTGAGTGAGCCCACAGCTGTGTGGGATTCTGCCAAAGAGGCTCATTTCTCTCTCATCCCTTCCAGAGTACTGAGTAGCTAGCTGCATGACTGAGGTGGGGGAAGAGGCTGGGAAAGTGGCAGATGAGACTCTTGCAGGGACACAGATCCTACTAACTAGGTCTCAGACTCCATCAAGAAGCCCTCTAGCAAGCCTGAGGACACCTTGCCCATGGATACCCCAGTGTGCCCACAGGACCTTAACACTCCACTTCCCTCACCAACATCTTCCCCTGCACCTGTGTGTGCTCCCAGCTTTGGCAGAAGGCTGTTGAACATGTGCAGAAAGCTGACCCACATCTGCAGGAGAGACCACAAAACATGAGCTTTATTTAGTACAGCTCCTTGGTCTTAGGCTCCATTGGGGTTTCACAGTCTCCTCCCTGGAATTTAAAGCTTTCACAAAGGCACTCTTGTCCATGGGTGGCTGTCGCATTATTGTTGCTGAGGGGCAATATGAAGAGGAACCTCCTGTTTCATCATGTTGCTAACGACACTCTTTAGTGTTCATTTTATTACAGGATCATCTATCTATCTGTGAGGTAGTCTAGAAAATAGAGTGTTAAATCCCGTTATTACTAAAGAGTCTAGCAACATAACTGGTCAAATAGATGAATGAACCAATTTGCTAGTCGTGGCAATTTTGGGCCTCTGAGAGCCACTAATGGGTTCTGTCACAATATTCAGAAGGAAATGCTTCTCTTTGAATATCCTGTAGCAAAACTCAGAGCCTGTTAGTCACAGAACTGAAGAGAGTCTCCAGTGATTTTTCTGGTCTTCTCTCTTAAGGGATGAGATTTTACTGGCATAAAATTTTAAATTTTCTCCAAGCACCAAAAGTTTCAGATTAATCAAATATCACACTTTTCTCTTTAATATTTGACTCTTAGGTGACCAGAAAAATATTTTTTGAGAAGAAATATTTTTTTAAAATTCAAAAGTTCTAAAATCTGGATGGTGGGAATCTAGTAATACTAGAAAGTCATGATCACCCCTAGAGCTGAATAAAGAGAAATAAAGAGAATTCACAAGTCCAGTCAGAAGCGGAACGTGAAGGAAAGGCTGGGATATGAGTAGAGTGTGCGGTCGCTGCTAGAAATGCATGATGAAAATTGATGAAAGTGGGAGGGAGAGGGGGATAAATGATAGGCAAGTGCCTGCCATTGGTCAAAGGCAATTAGCAGAACAAGAGCAAAGGAGCCCAGATGGTAAAATCTGCAGCCCAGCTGACAGAGTCAATCAGAGGAGTGTGGAGAATGGATCTTGGGGAAGAGTGAAATTGAAGATCGTCATCCCAAAGGGAAAAATCTTTTAAGGACACTTCTGAGTTTTCAGGTATCAATATATAGACAAAGGCCTACTTCATCTAACATGGGATGAGGAGTGATACTTTTGGAAGTGGACTATATAGGACTAAGGTTCCGACTCCTTGCAACTTTTCAGTGGTCTCTACATGGGTGGTGGATCTGGGTGTGCTGTGGCAGGCAGAAAATGGAGCTTGTCAAAATCATTCTAACTTAGAAATCTTGTGGTGGGTTAAAGATGACTTAAAAAAATGTACTGTTCCTCCTATTGTGAGGTGGTACTGATGTCCTTTCCCCTTTGAATGTTGGCTGGACTTAAAGACTTGCTGGCCCAGTAGAACATTGCAGAAGGTATGCTTGAAGTTTCTGAGGCTCAGACGTAAGAAGCCTTGTGTCCTTCACCTGGGTCTCTTAGAATATTTTCTCTCGGGACCCTCCTTCTCCAATGCAGCTGCCACACTTTTGGAAGACCAAGCCCCATGTGCAGCCCATGCATGGGTACTCTTGTCAAACTTCCCCGCTGTCAACACCAGCCCACAGCAACTCCCGGCCATGAGGGTCAGGCATCTTAGATGTGTAACTGGGATGACTGCAGCCATATTGGCCACCTGACCACAGCTGCCTGGGAGGCCTCAAATAACAGTGTCCCAGCTGAGCCCTGTCAACACATGGAATCATAAAAGATAATAATGAATTGTAGTTTAAGCCACTATGTTTTGGAATGGTTTGTTACCCAGCAACAAAGTGGACAAAAACCTCAGTGAAATAGTTTCATTTTGTGGAAAGGCTGGAGAAAAATAACCAGTGGTCACTTATGCTATCACTAACTTGGAGAAACAATTTTAGGATGTAGTTTCAAATTAATATTTTTATCCAAAATATCTAGAAAAAATTTAATGATAAGTTTATGGACCCTCCAAATCAGGGCTATTCTTATTTTCAGAAAAAAAAATTGCTTGGCAGTTTTCCTTATGAAATTATTTCTGAGATCATTTTTTGCAAATCTTATTTTTTTTTCTGTTCTTCACCTTCTAAAGATGGACTCCCTTGGCATCTAAGCATATGTGGCATACATAGCAATGTGCTAGGGCCTGGCTGTTTGACCATGTCTGCACTCCATTCCCAATAGAAATTAATGCTCCATGCTTTTCAATATTCAATATGCATATCAATCACTGTGGATCAGGTGAAAATATGAATTCTGATTTGTAGTTCTGGGGTAGTTTCTGAGAGTCTATTCTTCTATTTCCAATTGATATTGATGTTACTGGTCCAGTTTCAAGAACATGGCCTTAGGGGACCCTACAATTAAAGAGAAGTAGAAATGTAATACAAAGAGAGATAAGTTTTACTCTTGGAGGAAAAGTAACTCACCAACAGGTAAATGATTATCATGAGTCAAATTTTATTACATTAAATTGTTCATTACCAATAATCATAGCAAATTTCTTAAATATCAAGAATATCATCATAATATACTAAAAAATAAATCTATCCTCTGTTTGCAGATTCCATTTGCTGTTAAGATTGGAGGTTATCTTAAATATAGAATATATATAGATCTATTACATTTGACTCTCTTCTGGCCTAGCATGCTCACACTCTTGCATTTCCTCTGTCCTTCTGCAGAGAGGTTTTAAAACAGGGAAGCGTGAGATTGAATTAATGTTTCTAAATGGCCCAGATGATCTGGAGAAAAGTAGAGGACTATTTGTTACATAAAATATCTATATATGCACAAGACACTGATAGGACAGTTGACATAGTTTATGATTGCAAATCAGTCTAGAGGGGCTGCTAACATTGATGGTATATTTAAGATATAAAGTAACCACATCAACAGTGCAAAGTAAATGTACTGTTGTGGAATTTCATTCCAAATTGTGTTGTTTTGTCTCCATGAATATCCATTTCTCCACCACCATGCTGTAACCAAATTTCTATTTTATTTTTCATCTATCAAAATGGCAAGTATATACATAAATATATATATTATATATATATTATGTATATATAATATATATATATTATACACACACACACACACACACACTAGTAGCCCTGTGCATGAATCCGTGCGCCAGTAGATCTCTGTGGGGCCTGGCCGCTCTGTGCCTGCTGCCCAGAGGCTCTCCGTAGCCCAGAGGCCCATCCGCACCCTGGCCTGGACGGAGGCCCATCCGAGGCTGGGCACGGAATGCTTGCCTCGTCGCTGGGGTGATGACACAAGTGTCCCCCACCTCGCTGCTCCATGCCCACTGCACAGAGGCCCTCCGCGGCCGGGGTGGAAACGCTTGCCTTGTCGCCATGGCGACGAAGCAAGCGTTCCGCCAGGCCGCTCACACTCCCCACTCTCAGCGTCCGCCCCCCCGGGACTGGGTGACTCCAGCAGGGCTGAGAGGACTGGGCACTGCCATCTTGTGGCTATGGGTGCCGCCATCTTTGTGACAGGGTGACAGTTAATTTGCATATTATCTTTTTATTAGATAGGATATATATTTAAATGATGATTTAAAAATAGCAAGAAACTGGGCATTCTCAAACATTGCAAATGGAAGTTCAAATTGGTTCAGTATTTTTGGAGGAAGCATAGCAATTTGTGTCAAAAATTTAAATATATTTTATGTTTTATTTATAAGAATTTAAGGAAACTATAACAGATATGGACAAAGAATTGTCTACAACAGTGATTTTCAACCAGTATGATGTGGCATGGGATACAAACTACTTAGCCAGGGGCACTGGCCTCTTTTCCCTTAGATTGTCAAATAAGAAAATAACAACCAACACAACTATAGCTGTCTGGTGCGAATGAATAAAAATGACACCTATTTTTTGATGTCAGATTGGCAAAAAATGTGTGAGGCAGAATTTTAATAACTAGTTTATGTTTCCATGAGATTAAAAAAAAAAGGTTGAAAATAGCTGGTCTAGAAGAATAATCATAACACAGTCAAAAAATTTTAAATGGAAAATTCCAGAAATAAACAATTTATAAGTGTTCAATTACATGCTAGTTTGAGTAGCATGATAAACTCTCATGTTGTTCACCAATGTCCCACCTGGAATCATCCCTTTGTCCAGCATATCCACACTGTGTACACTACATGCCTCGTAGCACTTATTAGCCTTCTTGGTTATCAGATCAGCTGTCATGGCATTGACATAATGGTGTTCCAGTAACCATTATTATTTTACTTAATAATGACCCCAAAGGAAGAGTAGTGATGCTGGCGATTTGGATATGCCAGAGAGAAGCCATGCAGTGATTCTTTTAAGTGAAAAGGTATGTACATGAATATATAGGATTAGGTACTGTCCACAGTTTCACAAATCCACTGGGGGTCTTGGAATGAATTCTCCACAAATAAGGGGGGACTACTGTATTTAATAAGATAAACTGCCTAGAAAAATTAAGGTGCACCAATGCCGAAAGGAATAGCAAAAAGTTAGTTGATAGGATGCATGGAAGACTATCCTAAGACCATAACATATTGCCTTGTAAGGAAAAAGACATATTGACATGCATATGTATTATTCAGGGATATCCAGGCAATCATAACTAATAGAATAGATAGGTATAGATATAGGTATAGGTATAGGTATTGATAGATATAGATATAGATGATATAGATGATATAGATATATAGATATAGATGTAGATGTAGGTATAGATATAGATATAGATATAGATGTAGATGTAGATGTAGATGTAGATATAGATGTCATGTTGTTGTGGAGGCCAACTAGGCCCACTACCTGCCAAGTACAATCTTTGGAACCAGGAAATACAGAAGTATACTCAGTATGAGTTCTGAGGGCCTGAGAATTGTGGACCATCTAAATCTGAAAGCCCTAGAACCAGGAGCATTGATGTTTGAGGGCATGAGGAGATGGATGTCTCACCTCCAGCAAAGAGAGAGAATTCACCATTTCTCCACCTTTTCTGTTATTTTCAGGCATTCAAATTGGTTGGATGATGTCCACCCTCATTGGTGAGGGTTATCTTTACTCAGTCTACTGATTCAAATACTAATTTAATCTAGAACACCTTCACAGACACACCCACAAATAACGTTTTATCAGCTATCTGAGCATTTCTTAGTCCAGTCAAGTTGACATATAAAATTAACCATCACAGCAGATGAACTTTTTACTGCCTATTTATTAAAATTTGTAACTTCATAGAAAAATACCAGACATATATTTGGTATACCCAAATACTTACAGTGCTAGAATTTAAAGGATGTAGCTATAGGTGATTTTATTTCCTTTTTTTTTTCTTTTTTGGTCATTTATATAGAGTCATGTCCCCCATAATGAAGTTTCAGTCAAGACAGACCAAATATCCAAGGGTGGTCCAATAAGATTGTAATGGAACTGAAAAAGTCCTGTCACCTAGCGGTGTCAGAACATTGTAGGGCAACACATTACTGATGTGTTTGTGGTGATGCTGGTGTAAACAAACCTACTGAGCTGCCAATCATATAAAAGTGTAGCATATACAATTACCTTCTGTATTTCCTGGTTCTATAATACTTGATAAAGATAATGATTACATTCCTGGTTTATGTGTTTATTAGACTTTTAATCCTTATTTTAGAGTGTACTCTTTCTACTTATAAAAAATAAAGTGTGCCTTAACATAGTATGCTGCATTATGCCTACAGCATCCTCATACATCTTGTGTTTACTATATATCTTGATTACATCATTTTCCCTTGTTCTTGATTTAATCTCATGTTGTTTTATATAGTAACATGCTGTACAGGCTTGTATCCTAGGAGCAATGCGCTCTGACAGATAACCTAGGTGTGTAGTAGGCTATATCATCTGGGTTTGTGCAAGTGCATTCTATGTTGATCTCACAACAAAATTGCCTAAGGACGCATTTCTTGGAGTATGTCCCCATAATTAAGCAGCACTGATTGTACAGTCTTAACCATTTTAAGTGAGTAGACTTTTATTTATTTTTTTTTAAAATCTTTATTGTTCAGATTATTACATTTGTTCCTCTTTTTTCCCCCCATAACTCCCCTGCTTCCAGCTCCCACCCCACCCTCCACCCTCCCTCCCCACCCACTGTGTTCATCCATAGGTGCATGATTTTTGTCCAGTCACTTCCCGCATCTCCCACACCCCTTTTCCCCCCAAGAATAGTTAGTCCATTCCCTTTCTATGTCCCTGATTCTATTATAATCACCAGTTCATTCTGTACATCAGGTTATTTATTCACTTGATTCTTAGATTCATTTGTTGATAGATGCATATTTGTTGTTCATAATTTGTATCTTTACCTTTTTCTTCTTCTTCCTCTTCTTAAAGGATACCTTTCAGCATTTCATATAATACTGGTTTGGCAGTGGTGAACTCCTTTAGCCTTTCCTTATCTGTGAAGCTCTTTATCTGACCTTCAATTCTGAATGATAGCTTTGCTGGATAAAGTAATCTTGGTTGTAGGTTCTTGGTATTCAGCACTTTGAATATTTCTTGCCATTCCCTTCGGGCCTGCAAAGTTTCTGTTGAGAAATCAGCTGACAGTCGTATGGGTATTCCCTTGTAGGTAATTGAGCCTCTTTCTCTTGCTGCTTTTAAGATTTTCTCTTTGTCTTTTGCTCTTGGCATTTTAATGATGATGTGTCTTGGTGTGGTCCTCTTTGGATTCCTTTTGTTTGGGGTTCTCTGCGCTTCTTGAACCTGTAAGTCCATTTCTTTCTCCAGGTGGGGGAAGTTTTCTGCCATTATTTCTTGAAATAGGTTTTCAATATCTTGCTGTCTCTCATCTTCTGGCACTCCAATAATTCTGATATTAGACCGCTTAAAGCTGTCCCAGAGGCTCCTTACACTATCTTCACACTTTCGGATTCTTTTTTCATTTTGCTTTTCCAATTGGGTGTTTTTTGTCGAATCTTTGGTTTGATTCTTGAGCTCCTCTGGTCTGCTATTGGGTATAATATTCTTTATTTCAGTCCGTGTATGCTTACTTTCTAATTTCTTTATCGTAGCATCGAGGGTCTCATTAGTTTTCATGAGGCTCTGCACAAATTTATGGCAAGCCCTCAAAATTGCGATTCTTAGCTCCATATCCTCCATTTCTGTCATGTTTTTTTGTCTCCGCATCTTTTATGCTTTCTTGGTGCACCCCCTTGTGGTCTCTGTGCGCAGTCTTGTTCTAGCCAAGCCTTAATTGTTGTAGTTAACACTAGAGGGATTTGACCACCAGGCCGACTGGCTGTAGGAATCAGCTGTGCGGAAAACGTCTGTCTTCTGGGGAGGCGCTAATCCAGCCTTTGCCTGAGGCGATCGGCAAATGGCTGTGCGCAGGGCTTGGGCGGGCGGGATCAACAGGGCGCGGGGAGGGAGCCGCTATGGCCGCTCTCAGTCCGTCCCCAGGGGTTCTGCCTCTCTGTCCCAGCAACCGCTGCAAAGCTCGGAGGGGCCGTAGCCAGACAGTCCCACTTCTCCCGTTTGAGTCTGGGTCCCTAGAGACTCGCCTGGATCTGTAGCCCAGAGTCTGAGACTCACTCCTGATTGAAAACGACAACCGCGCCCTCAGCCGCCAGCCCGCTTTGCGCGCGCACCACCGTACCTTTAAATTTTCCACACTACGCCTCCTCTGAGCGTCGGAATGCTGTTGTTTTTGCTTCTAGTTGAAGAGTCTCTCCTCAGCCAGCCTTCCTGTGGTTCTGGTTGATGTCCGTTCCGACTTTTAGTTGTATTTTTGAAGTGGTTGTTTACGGCGGCAATCTCCGGTGTTTACCTATGCCGCCATCTTCGATCTCTCCAAGTGAGTAGACTTTTAAAAAAATATATCTTTATTGATTTCAGAGAGGAAGGAAGAGGGAGAGATAGAAACATCAATGATGAGAATCATTAATCAGCTGCCTCCTGCATGCCCCATACTGGGGATTGAGCCTGAAACTCAGGCATGTGCCCTTGACCAGAATTGAACCTGGGACCCTTCAATCACCAGGCCAAAGCTCTATCCACTGAGCCAAACTGGCTATGGTGGTGAGTAGACTTTTTTTGGCAATCATATTTAACATATTTTAAACAGCTTTGAAACACTATTTTAACATTAAAACATTTCTTCCATTTGATTTTCTATTTTTCTCCATTTCTTTCTTAGCAGATTTGCTCTTGAAAGAAAACCCCAGTGTTAAAAACGCCATCTTAGTTATCTCAAATAGCTGCTTTTGAGCAATGGGAAGTGTAATTATTCCACTCATTCACTTTAGTTCTTTAGCTGTGTTTTTCCCCTAAATTTTTATTATTCTTGCATCCAATTATCACTCACTTAACAAAAATTTATTTGGCACCTACTATGTGTCATGCACCATTCTTGCTCTAATTCTGTCATCACTATTATGTTTTGTTTTATTTGCCAAACTAGTCATCTTCTCTTATCTATTCCCTTATTAACAAATGCTTTTCAACACCTACTGTGTGTCATGCACTGTTCTAGTCTAGGGACACAGAAGTGGGGGAATCAATGGAAAAAACCTCTCTTCTCATGGAGCTCTCATTCCAACAGGTGCAAAAACATGACTTTAAATTAATAATTAAATACATAGTATTTCAGAATGAAATGAAGTGGGGAGAGGACTCAGTAGAGCTGGGGGTGGGACAAAATTATAATATAAAGTAGGGTATATCAAGGAAGGCCTTTCTGAGATGGTGTTTCTAACAAAGATGTGAATGAGGCAAGAGGAAAGAAAGAAGCCTTCAGATGCTCATATTTTTTAGTTATTTACAGTAATCTCTCTCAACACCAAAAATTCCAAGTTTGCCAAATAATCAGACTTTCATTTGTATTATTTGAGTATTGGCTGACTAGAAAAGGATTATTTTGAAAAAAAAATCTTGAAATGAAAATTAAACACCCCACAACTCTGAAATCTGATTTTTCAAAGATATATTTCATCATAAAGGAATCCAGAGGCCTAAATTAATAGAAAACACGTGTCCAAGACAGATATCCCTTACCAAAAGCCACAACTATGACCTTAACAGCACCTTAAAATCTTTGAGATTCATAATAAGGCAGAAAGACACTAAATTAAATGTTGATGAATTAAGTCATTGAAAATAGGTGGAAAAAAAAGAAGAAAGAAAGAAGAGGCTCTTCATAAAGTCTCTTCAGAAATTTATGGCCAATAGATGGTAACTCATCTTTACAGCGTCTTTCTTTAATAGATTTTAAAGAAGAAATTGCCTTCAATAGCTAAAAGTCCAGATGGGCTTCTGTTAAAATCCCCTACCGTGCACTCATTGCTGTAGATGGTTTCCTGTCAGAATACTGTGTAAATTAGCAGCTTGATGTTCTAAGACTGGGGTAAGTGGTCTGTTTCAGACAGGGAAGAATTTATGGCATGAAATACAAATGCTGAAGTAATCATAAAAGTATTCCATTTTCTGAAGCTGATTGTACATTAACACTCAGCCTATCATATAGCTCATCACATCTTCCCTTGTAATCAGGAGGAAATGTGTTCTTTATCATAGAAAAGCACGGGGAAGTGTGTAATCTTTTTCACCAAAAGAATCTTGTAATAGGATGGGGAAGGAGGTTAAGAAAACAATAGATGTGTAAATGTCATTGGAGGCTATACATCTGTAAACCATTCCCTTCTGAAATGTTGGAAAGATTGCAGTATAAATAGTGCTCCATCACATGTTTTCCTTTTGTCTAGTTCTTCTGTTGTCTGGAGTCTCGTGAGATGAAATGCACACCCAGAAACAGCATCCCCTATGAACCACAGTGGGAGGATATTACACTATTTTGTGGCCTCACTTGCTCTATTTTAGCCCCCGGTATTTTCTTCCGCAGGTGCCAGGTCTGGTTCAGGGATGAAGCTCAAAGTTAAAACCAAATCAATTGCATACACAGGTGGTTAGGCTAGAATGTGTTTGAATCTGAAAACCAGAAAAATGCTTTACGTTAGAACGATTCCAGAAAGTAGTAGGAAAAATCTTCAGGGAGAAACGATGCCAGCATAAACAGCCGTGGGCTGCTTCAGGCGCACTTGACCCTTTCCCTGCTCACTCCTTTAAAGTACTGAATTTGCTGTTGTTCAGGTTGAGCACAAAGCCGAAGGAGTGAAGTATTTTGAGTACAAAGGAGGGGTAGTTAGGCTGTGGAGGCATAAACAGCAAAACTGGCAAACGTTAGAATAACTAACTATAGTTTGGAATAAAAAATATATCCTATATACACACACTATACATATATAAACAGTGACAAGGTCCCACACTTAATGGCTCTCTGGGTTAGGCAGGTTCCTCAAACCAGTGAATTTAAGACAGTTGGGAGTGGTATAGCCTGTGGCATACTCCGAAGCCCAGACTTTACCAAAATACGTCAGCTACTACAAACTGGTAGCTTTGTGGGACTGCGAACCCAGTGTTGGCAGGCCTTTTAAAGAAGAAATTTGATATCTGATTCTGTGTGTTGTATATGTAATTTTCTGTGATTTTGTTGCCTAATTTGACTTTCAGACAGCCAGATTGAGCTCATACACCTATGAGTGAATTAAAAGCTCTTTATGGTTTCATGTCTCACCCACAAACCCCTCATTGATTTAGAGTTGAATGGGCAGACTAATAGTTGCAGAACATTTAGCACACTTTAGGCTGGGCTTTTTGTTTCTCGGTGTAACTACAGTTAGGTATCTTTCTGAAGAGAAGGAATATGTCTTTTTAATAGAACTAATACTTATATTAGTATTTGTAATTGATTATGTAATTTTGAAAAACCAGAGGTCATAAAAATATCTTTCTTGAAATCTTGCTATCCTAGACCTCAGAAAATTTTCTATTGCAGGTGCAGAATGTGGACCTTGCTGTGCTAATCCTCGGGGCAGTATAACAATAAGTCCATTTGTAATTATTGTGTTAATCTTGAAGATGCTAGTAAATGTACCTAATACTCAAAAGGACATGGCCATGTAAGCATCCAAGACCTTAGTGGGTGAGGACAAATCAGAAGAGAGAGACATGTCAGTTAAGAAGAGGCCTCCAGCCCTAACCAGTTTGGCTCAGTGGATAGAGCGTCAGCCTGTGGACTCAAGGGTCCCAGGTTCGATTCCGGTCAAGGGCATGTACCTTGGTTGCAGGCACATCCCCAGTGGGGAGTGTGCAGGAGTCAGCTGATTGGTGTTTCTCTCATCGATGTTTCTAACTCTCTATCCCTCTCCCTTCCTATCTGTAAAAAAGCAATAAAATATATTTTTTTTAAAAAAAGAAGAGGCCTCCAGTAAGAATAGAACTGAGCACTAGAAGGACCCCATAGGTAGAGGTCCCAGAACATGGGCTGACCAAACATCAGGGTGGTGTTCAGAAAGCTGAGATATACTGAGAGAGTCACAAGGAGAGCTGTGGCAAGTTGTAATTCCGAAGACCTAAATTCCATTTCCAGCTCTGTCATTAATTCATGGGATTAATTTATTCACTCTTAATTTTAAATAAAAGAAAGTTTAAATCACACTTTTTGGAAGATCCTGAGTGCCCTGCCATATTTACTTAGGCTATTATCAAATTAGTTTTAAAAGGGATGATATTTGGCTAAAGAAAAGAATTATATAAGGAGTTGAATTAGGTTTCTCTAAAAGCATGTTTAATTGCAAAGTCTAGGGCAGTGGTCGGCAAACCGCGGCTTGCAAGCCACATGCGGCTCTTTGGCTCCTTGAGTGTGGCTCTTCCACAAAATACCACGTGCGGGCGCGCAGTACAGTTCGATTGAAATTTTGTGGCCCGTGAGCAGAAGTCAGTTTTTGGCCTGGGAGAGTCTATTTTGAAGAAGTGGCTTTCTGCCGAAACCAGTTTGGCTCTGTGGATAGAGCGTCGGCCTGTGGACTGAAAGGTCCCAGGTTCGATTCAGGTCAAGGGCATGTACTTGGGTTGCGGGCACATCCCCAGTAGGGGGTGTGCAGGAGGCAGCTGATTGATGTTTCTCTCTCATCGATGTTTCTAACTCTCTATCTCTCTCCCTTCCTCTCTGTAAAAAATCAATAAAATATATTTTTAAAAAAAGTGGCTTTAGAAGAAGTGGGGGGTGTGGTAAAAAAAAAGGAATTATTGCCATTTGCAACAGCATGGATGGAACTGGAGAGCATTATGCTAAGTGAGATAAGCCAGTCAGAGAAAGATAAATACCACATGATCTCACTCATTTGTGGATTATAGAGAACAACATAGACTGATGAGCAGGGACAGATCCAAAGACAGAGAAACTGCGATCAGACTATTAATCCCCAGAGGGAAAGTAGGGGAGGGTGGGGGTAAGAGGGAGAGATCAACCAAAGGACTTGTATGTATGCATATAAGCCAAACCAATGGACACGGACAACAGGGGGATGAGAGCATGAAGGGGGTGGGAGAGTGGGGAGGTTGAGGGTTAATGGGAAATGAGGACACATTTGTAATACCTTAACCAATAAAGAAATTTAAAAAAAAAAAAGAAGTGGGGGGTGTCGGTCGGACGATGGGAGACGAGGCACAGGCGGGCCGCAGGATACGCATTGCGGAGGAGGTTCATTGTTTTGTGGTATGTTCGCTGAGGTCGACCCTTCCACCTCTCCCATCCACGATGGGAAAGTTGGAAGGAGTCGACCTCAGTGAACGTACCTCAATCAGATTGAGGACGTTTTTAGCAAAGGCCAGCTTAGGAGTACCCTAATTAAGTTAATAACAATATATCTACCTATATAATTTAAGTTTAAAAAATTTGGCTCTCAAAAGAAATTTCAATTGTTGTACTGTTGATATTTGGCTCTGTTGACTAATGAGTTTGCTGACCACTGGTCTAGGGTAAACATTTTATTCTAACTTGACCCAGTGTTGACCATTACCTGGTGGATTTTTAAACTTTCTGTTCAGCCTTGTAGATAAACATCAAGTCAACCCCCATGCTGATTTATCTGCCTTCCCACAAGTTTCCTTCTTATTCCTGCTTCACCTGGAAGTATCTTGGCAATTTTTTATTTTGTGGAATGTTCTCTGACATTGATTGAGAGGTCACCAGGAATATGTATGTGAATGGAAAAAAGTAATCAGCACTCCTGCACATTATGGGAATTGTTGCTGTCCTTCGCTATTAAAAGTTCACCCTCTATTTTATGAACATATTTGTCTTTGCAGAATTTTTCTGAAACAAATACCAAAGGAATCCTTGAAATGGAATAAGGATCACAAAAGGGGTGTCACATAAAGTGAAAGAGAGAAAGAGAGAGAGGGAGAGAGAAAGAATGAAACTAATTTTGCTGTCCTGGGGCCAATGCTTGCCACCATTTTTCTCAGTTGGAACTTCCTTTATATTCCAATTATAGCACATAAAATTCAGATCTTTTTTGGAGGAAAGAAGTTTATCTAGTGCAAATAAGATAGCCTTGATTCAAATACATGTTCCCTTACTTACTAAGTGTGAACTCAGGTAAAATAATTAAACTCTCTAGGACCCATTTCAAAAAATAACTCAGAGCCCGGCTGGTGTGCCTCAGAGACTGAGTGTCAACCTCTGAACCAGGAGGTCACAGTTTGATTCTGGTCAGGGCATATGCCCACGTTGATCCCCAGTAGGGGGTGTGCAGGAAGCAGCTGATCAATGATGCTCTCTCATCATGGATGTTTCTGTCGCTCTCTCCCTCTCCTTAACTCCTCTGAAATCAATAAAAATATGTTTAAAAGATAACTCAGAAAATTTTAATTGTCTAGATGCAAATGAACTCATAAAAATAATTAACATATGGTTGTAAATAAAAAAAGGAAAATAAAAGGATTATAAGAGAAAGAAGAGAGAGGAAAGGAAAAATTATATTCTGGTAATAGTAAATCTTATTTTAATATTTTTGTTAGTATCATCATCGTGATTATCTGGCAAAAACACCACTGTTGTCATGGGTGGTACGTCTTTGAGCAGGTTGTCCAGGTTCATTTACAGCCTCAATTTCAACTCTTGATGTATTCTCATACTCATGCCACACCAAAAACACCCTTGAGGATTAAGCTGTGAAGTGGACCATTGTACAGTGGACCATTTTTTTGTCTATCTTTCTGTTAGTACTTCTGCCTTACTACCTTACTTTGATGGTAGTACTTCTACCATGGCAAAGACCTATGCCATGTTTGCATTATGATTCCTTGCTCTATTTTCTCATCTCTATCAACATGGAGTTATTAATATGAAGTTAATAAGATCATGTCATTGGGTTTTTATGAGGGTTAAATGATACATTGCATAAAAAGTCCTGAAAATGATATAAGCCACCAGTAAATGCTATTTCATCATCATCACCATCATTATCATCCTTATTACTATGGATGGGCCCTGGTTAATAGAGCATTAAATAATTATTTCAATTTTCCAAACCCTAGAAAACATTCTGCTATAGTGCCATATGTGGGCTCCAGAAACATAAGCACCTGTTTGCTGCATCCTTCCTATGACAGCCTAAACAAAAGGACATTAGGAAGAGGAGCCACGTTCATCAAACCTCTTTAATAAAAGCATTCCTAGCTCAAAAAGCACATCGCAAATAATCACAATCTCCTGGTCTTCAAAAAGAATTCTTCATGGCCCTGGCTCCAAATTCCATTTACCTCTTTCTACTTTGTAATGGCATGAGATGGTTTCAAAAACATGTCAAAGAGACTCAAGTCTCTAAAGCAGTGGTTCTCAACCTTCTGGCCCTTTAAATACAGTTCCTCATGTTGTGACCCAACCATAAAATTGTTTTCATTGCTCCTTCATAACTGTATTGTTGCTACTGTTATGAATCATAATGTAAATATCTGATATGCAGGATGGTCTTAGGCGACCCCTGTGAAAGGGTCGTTCTACCGCCAAAGGGGTCGAGACCCACAGGTTGAGAACCGCTGCTCTAAAGGAAGAGCAGACTATGCACACATCATGCAAAAAGCCACACAGAATCCCCAAACCAGTCATTCAAGAATGAAATTCCAGCCCTAGATGGTCTGGCTCAGTCGATAGAGCGTCAGCCTGCAGACTGAAGGGCTCCCAGCTCAATTCTGGTCAGGGCACATGCCTGGGTTGCAGGCTAATCCCCAGTAGGGGGCGTGCAGGAGGCAGCTGATCAACGATTCTCAGCATTGGTGTTTCTATTTCTCTCTCCCTCTCTGAAATCAATAAAAATATTTTTAAAATAGAATGAAATTCCATATCAAGCAAGGAGCTCTAACTTTTCTCCATCCTTCACAGCCAAATGAGATGGCCCTCACCTGCCAACACTAGTGCTAACTACCTCAGTAGAACAGGTGGTCTATGTGTGGCTAAAAGCCTTGACCACATCACAGGAGGAAGTAGTTGGCCCTAGAGTGTTATTTGTTTTTGTTGCTACTTTATTAGAGTCAGTAGAAAAGAACTGACAAAATAGGTTTGAAAGAATGTTATGAATACATTTTCCCTTTCATATCCCTTGTTTGTATGGTTTGTTTTTGTTTTCTGGCTTTGTCTGAACTTCTCTTGGAAAATTTACTGCTCTTGTCCTAAAAGAATCAATGAAATTCTGTTTAATTTTCCAAATTTACCCTGTTTCTTTTTCTTTCTTTTCTCTTCCTTCTCTTCCCTTCCCTCCCCTTTTCCCTGCCTTCTCTTTCTCTTTCAATTTGGTTCTAGAATCAATTTGAAATGGTTTTAATTAAAGTGAATTTAATTAAAAGGGGTTCCTGCAGGACACCACTATTTCTAATGAATAGTTATGGCAAATGCCTTTCCTTTTTTGGACACCATTCAAGATTTCATTTATACTGCTGATTACCCTGGGACTCTGCTTCTAACTTCTTCTGGAAAAAAGCCATACAAAGGAGCTTTAGTTTGATAGTGCTGCTTATCAAACAGTTCTCCAGCAGTAGAGAAGGGAAAGCACTCACTGAAATCTGGTTTTCTTTTCTCCGTGTTGTGCCATAAGATAGATAGCACTGATTCAGTTCCAGGGACATGTGTAAGAAAGTCAGAGGTACAAGACTCCATGGTTAACATTCATAGCATACTGACTGTCAGCCAGACAAAACAGAAAAGTATATGTGCAATAATTTTTTTAAATCTCATACCAGCTCCATTTTATAGATCTGAAATTTTACACCTAGAGAGTTTGAATATCTTTCTAAAAAGTAAATCTATACATTTATGCTCTTTGATATGTTGCCTCTTATATATTGCTTTTGTTTCTATAAGGTACCAATGTAGTCATCACTTGAGTAAACATTTAAAGAATGATTCACTTGGAGATCAACATTACCTGAATATATTTTCATTAACTACCAATTCTGGGTATTTTTTCACCTCAAGTTCCTTATTAGAAGCTTCTGAGATGATTAATAAAACTGGGGAGGTGAACTTAATTTCTAGGCACTCATTGAGGATTTGATGATCCTAATCATTCTTTTTCTTGTTTGTTTTCAGTAAGGATGTAGAATAATGTTTATTCATTAACCCATTTCTACAATTATCTCACCAGCTAAGAAAAGTCTATTCCTCAATGAGAATTTAATCCTTTTGGAATTTTGGGGCTCATTCTTAATCTTTAAGTTACCATTCACTTACTCCTTTCTGGCCTATATTATCTTTAAAAAGTATAGTATGGCCCGGCTGGTGTGGCTCAGTGGTTGAGCATTGACCTATGAACCAGGAGCTGATGGTTCAAGTCCTAGTCAGGGCATATGCTTGGGTTGCGGTTCCATTCCTAGTGTGGGGAGTGCAACAGGCAGCCGATCAATAATCTCTCTTATCATTGACGTTTCTGTCTCTTTCTCTTCCCTTCCTCTCTGAAATCAATAAAAATATATTTTAAAAAATAAAAAATGAAAAGCGTGGTATGTAGAGGGCACATGTTTATAATAATAGAAACCTGCATTGCCTTTGTTTAGTGGCTTCTAATCTTTTACACCAAATCACAGGGGCTCAGTTGGCATATGTGTTGATTAGACCTAGTGTCACTTGCTCTGCTGACCTCACGAGGTGATTGTGAAAATTAAATGTTCTACACTATGTGCTTTGGGGAAAAGTGCAAAGAGCTTTCCTGTACAGTGCTTTTACTTCACTGGGCAGTCCCTCTGCAGCCTTTCAACAGCTTTCCGTTTTCCGTGTGTAGGATGGAACCAACAGAGACAGCAAGACTCACTTTCACTTAAGAGCATATTTACTCCATTCAATGTCACCCAAAGAAGCCCCACCTCAGACCCAAATCAGGAATTAATGAATAAGATTTATGAGGCAGTTTATTGGTTGATTATTCTGTAAAACTACCAGGGCTATAGTTGGAACGACAGCTCCAAGTGGAAAGGATTTATTTTTTATCACAATAGTCAATATTGTTTTGATTTAAGAACATGGCAGACATAAATCTGGGCATTACAAGTTCAGAAGTAAGTTGACATTACTTACAGACATACCTTACATTGCTCTCTGTGTATGCTGAATGCAAGCTCTAGACCTTCATTAATCCAGATGAGCTTAGCAAACAACTGATGTCTGACCTGAATTTCTGCCCTTTGATGATTGAAGGCAGACACATTGATGTGTGTTGTTGCATAAGCCATGCAGAAAAATGATGCTGTAAATCCCAAGCAATAAAATATATTGCAAAAGCAAGAGATCATGGAGTAAAGTCAGGTTACAAATGCAATACATTTTTTCATGATTTGTAAAACATCATATTGCCCTGACTGGTGTTTTAAATGTAACTGGCATCATCCTAAAAAAATACATCAAATTGCCTCTTGCCTTTATGTAATATGCCAAATTGAAGAGGCTTGGACTCAGCAATTTAAAAGGGCATTTTTATATATTGTGTTACTGCACTTGTGTTACAAGAAATAAAAATGTTCTGAGCCAATGAGGGTAAGTACATAATTTTGCAGCTCTACAGGTGGAATGAGGCAACTTATTTTGCAAATGGACTGCTCCCAGCTGCCCTGCTCTGGATTAGTCTCCTCTCAAGTTTCAGATGCACAGAGAACTTCTCTACTGGATTATTTGCCAACATCTGAAAGTTAAGCATGCAAAAACAGGGCTGTCACTTCTACTCTACTCTGTCTCCATTGCCAAACAATAAGCAATTATGGAAACCCAGCAATGTACCAGGCTCTCTCTTCTGGTACATATTATAGTGCCTGCCGGGTGTAGTAGAAGTAAAAGTGTTGGGGTCAGATGTACTCAGTTTGAACTTCCCTGACACTAGTGTGACCATGTCCCCTTCCTTCAGAATATATTCCTCCTACTCCTTAGTCAAAAGTGGCAGCTATCGATACAGGCTCAGCCACCTGGTGTGTGGATGATCAAATAAATTCGTATCCCTCACCACTTTGGCCTCATGCGTTCCTCCTTCGGCAACCTAACACAGGCCACCCAACTTCTGAAAAATTGTCTACACATTCAGAGATTCCAATGATGCCCTCAGATTTTATCATTCACTAGAATGACTCACAGAACTCAGAAAAACACTATACTTACATTTTTCTTTTATAGAATGCAAATAAAAAAAAAAAAAAGTCAGGGAGAAACCAAGATGGCGGCATAGGTTAATGCCGGAGTTTGCTGCCTCGAACAACCACTTCAAAAATACAACTAAAAGGCGGAACGGACATCATCCAGAACCACAGGAAGGCTGGCTGAATGGAAGTTATACAACTAGGAGGAACCCAGAATCAGAGGAGGCGCAGTGCTGAAGTAAAATACTAAGGTGCGGGGTGCGCGCGGCGCGGGCTGGTGGCTGAGGGTGTGGTTGTCTGTTTCAATCCGGAGGGAGCCTCAGACTCAGAGCTCCAGATCCGGGCTAGTCTCTAGGGACCCAGACTCAAAAGGGAGAAGCAGGACTGTCTGGCTACGGTCCCTCCAAGGTTTGCAGCTGTTGCTGGGACAGAGAGGCAGAGCCCCTGGGGATGGACTGAGAGCAGCCATAACTGCTCCCTCCTCTGCCCTGTTGATCCCGTGGGACCTGCCCCTCCCAAGCCCTGCACAGAGCCATTTGCCGGATAGCCTCAGGCAAAGGCTAGATTAGCACCTCCCTAGAGGACACAAGTTCTTCCACTGCAGACACAGCTGATTATCACAGCCAGTCGGCCTGGAGGTCAAATCCCTCTAGTATTAACTACAACAATCAAGGCTTAACTACAACAAGACTGCGCACAAAGACCACTTGGGGGTGTACCAAGAAAGCGTAAAAAATTCGGAGACAAAGAAACAGGACAAAACTATCAAGGGAGGATATTGAGTTCAGAACCACACTTTTGAGGTCTCTCAAGAGGCTTCTAGAGTCTGTTGATAAACTTGATGAGATGTACAGGAAATCTAATGAGACCCTCGATGGTGTGATAAAGGACCATCTAGAAAGTAAGCATACACTGACTGAAATAAAGAATATTATACAGACTCCCAACAGCAAACCAGAGGAGCGCAAGAATCAAGTCAAAGATTTGAAATGCGAAGAAGCGAGAAACACCCAACCAGAAAAGCAAAATGAAAAAAGAACCCAAAAATACGAAGATAGTGTAAGGAGCCTCTGGGACAGCTTCAAACGTACCAACATCAGAATTATAGGGGTACCAGAATATGAGAGAGAGCAAGATATTGAAAACCTATTTGAAGAAATAATGACAGAAAACTTCCCCTACCTGGTGAAAGAAATAGACTTACAGGTCCAGGAAGCGCAGAGAACCCCAAACAAAAGGAATCCAAAGAGGACCACACCAAGAAACATCATAATTAAAATGCCAAGAGCAAAAGACAAAGAGAGAATCTTAAAAGCAGCAAGAGAAAGAAACTCAGTTACCTACAAGGGAATACCCATACGACTGTCAGCTGATTTCTCAACAGAAACTTTGCAGGCCAGAAGGGAGTGGCAAGAAATATTCAAAGTGATGAATAGCAAGAACCTACAACCAAGATTACTTTATCCAGCAAAGCTATCATTCAGAATTGAAGGTCAGATAAAGAGCTTCACAGATAAGGAAAAGCTAAAGGAGTTCATCACCACCAAACCAGTATTATATGAAATGCTGAAAGGTATCCTTTAAGAAGAGGAAGAAGAAGAAAAAGGTAAAGATACAAATTATGAACAACAAATATGCATCTATCAACAAATGAATCTAAGAATCAAGTAAATAAATAACCTGATGTACAGAATGAACTGGTGATTATAATAGAATCAGGGACATAGAAAGGGAATGGACTGACTATTCTTGGGGGGAAAAGGGGTGTGGGGGGTGCGGGAAGAGACTGGACAAAAATCATACACCTATGGATGAACACAGTGGGTGGGGAGTGAGGGCGGAGGGTGGGGTGGGAACTGGAAGGAGGGGAGTTGTGGGGGGAAAAAAGAGGAACAAATGTAATAATCTGAACAATTAAAGATTTAATTAAAAAAAAGTGGCAGCTATCACTTATAAGTTCAGGAGGCTTACAAGCTAGAGAAGAGAGACAAAACATGCAAATAACTGTAACTCAAGGTTTTCATGATGCTAGAAGAAACACACAAAGATCTAGGGCAGCGGTTCTCAACCTGTGGGTCGCGACCCCTTTGGAGGCCGAACGACCCTTTCACAGGGGTCGCCTAAGACCATAGGAAAACACATATATAATTACATATTGTTTTTGTGATTAATCACTATGCTTTAATTATGTTCAATTTGTCACAATGAAAATACATCCTACATATCAGATATTTACATTACGATTCATAACAGTAGCAAAATTACAGTTATGAAGTAGCAACGAAAATAATTTTGTGGTTGGGGGTCACCATAACATCAGGAACTGTATTAAAGGGTCTCGGCATTAGGAAGGTTGAGAACCACTGATCTGGGGGAAATCAGAGAAAACAAGATGGCTTCCCCTGTGGATAAGGGATTGGATTAAGAAAAGCTTTACTGAGATGACCATATTCTAGCTGGAATGAGATAAATAATGAAAGAAGAGACAGTTTCTGACCAGTGAATGTGCATGGACCGGGGGACATTTTAAGTTGATTGATAGATTCAGGAAAATTTGGGAAAAAAATAAGATACTTTTTGTGGGGTTTTTTTGCCAACATGAAGTTCTACATCAGAGCTATAATTTAGGATATTGCTACTCAAAGTGTGGTCCACGGACCAGAAGCCTCAGAGTAACTTCAGTCTCATTGAATGAGAGTCTACATTTTAACAAGGTTCCAAGGTGATTCATATATAAAGGAAAATTTGAGAAGCACTGGTTTAGTGTGCTAAAGAATATCCTCAAAGATAAGATCAAACAAAATATAAAATGCTAAGTTAGAAAGGCCATTAAGAACTGTCTAGTTTGACATTTGGTTGAAGAAATTCATTAAAAAGTAGCTGATTCTGAAAACCTGAACTTTTTTTTATCCTGACTCCAATATAGAACCTTTTTCACTGCATCATATTGACAGCCTTTTATAGCAGATTCAAGGTTTTCACGTGATGCATTAGGAAGTGGAGAACAGCTGGAGATTTCTTATTAGATGAATGGGAGAAAAGTAACTGAAATTTAGGGAGAGAAGTCTAGTGGTAAAGTATAGCATAGACTGAAGGAGAAAGAACCTAAACTAGGGAGACATATAATTAGTCTTGGAGACAGTCACAAGGAGAGTGAGAGGTAGAAAAATGAGAAATATTGGAAGGTGACATTCTGACATTCTTTGGTGGTAAAGCTTATGGATATATTTGACTCTTTCTTCCTTGCTTCAATCCATCATATAAAAAAATACCACAATATTTCTCAAATAGCAGTTCCATCACCTACTTTTCCCTCAAGAATATTTAATGACTTCCTATGGCTAAGATCAGTAAACCTACCTACCATGCTTTATATTCAGCTCACTAACTACTGCCTCCATGACATTATCTCTGCCTGGGACATCTTTGCTTTTGTTCACTAATTACATAAATCTAACCTTTCATTATTTTATTCACTCACCCAATAATCCACTTATATCACACATATTTAATTATTCTCATTGGGTGTGCTACGATCTCTGCTATATGATCCACATGATACACTCATCTTCATAGAGCTTAAAGTTTAGCAATTATAGAGGTTCTGCTACATATTGGGAATACAGCTGGATGTGCAAGATAGATAAAAGATGTGTCACCTGACCTTAGATGGGCTCGTATTCTTGCTTGGTGTGCTCAAGATGGAAATGGTGGATCCAGTGATTAAAAGACACCGCATATTATGGTCTGTTACTTTTGTTAACCTGCTACTGGTAACATATAGAGATTTATTATAGAGATGAGGATATCTTTTTCTGTATGTGTACTTACAATTCCTGTTCAAAGAAGTAAAATGATAAGATACATTGAAAACCAATGTCAAGATACATCAACTGTAATAGAAATGTAAGATAACTTCTGTAATTATGCCAAAAAAGTCATATATATATATTCCTCTGGGAAATACTGGGAAGACTGCCAGACCTTTAACTTGTTATTATTATTTTGGATGGAAGAAGTAGATTCCACTTTGGAAGGACTTCATTCATACTGTTTATCTGAAGTAAGAGTCCTTAAACTATAGGTATCAAAGAACTGTAATTAGCCATGTGCATTAGAATAGAAATTATGCCACCATTCAACAATATGCGGCTTTTGTAAAAAAAAAAAAATGGACCAGTTTCCTCATATTGACCAAAATATTAATGATGCTTTCTAATTTTTCTCAGATTTTTCATGTGTTCATGTTTTATCTCACCCTCACAGGAACTGAGGAAATTCTTGCCAATAAGCAAGTAAAATCCAGTAATGCAGATATATGATAATTTTCCAAGGAACAATAAAATTTAGTTCTATGACTTGCCAGCCTATTTAGTTAAATAGTAGGAAGTCCTCCGAAGGTTTATACTTGGGTGGAAGAACTTGTCTTTTTATATATGCTGAAATTGTAGAGCTAAACATTTGTTTTGGTTGGTTCTGAAGGAATCTTATTGAAACTTGTGAAATGTGAGTGATGACTTAGTGCAGTTTGAAAGTCCCATTAGAGAATATTCCTACTCCCCAGGAATTAATATCAGTCCTTGCTGTAGGGAGAATAAATACTATTTTTGGATGTTTTAATTTGAGCACAGCTGGTTATCTAGGCTGTCTCTTTTAAGTTCAAGAAGTTCCGTATTATGCTTTGACCTTTTGGGATAGAGAATAATGAAGAATCAGCATACTCTAGACTACACCCAATTCTGAAAATGATTTTAGAGGCAGAGAAGAATGACTACAGGGCATGACCTTGGGAACTGGATGTGCATGATAAGAAATGTTCGGGTGTGGAATCTTTCTGAACATGTTCAGAGGGACAGAAAGATGCTACTTGGAGAGATTAAGGTGATGTGTGGAAGCAGAGAGTAATATATATTTTTAGAACTATTCTTTTGTTTCTTGCATTTTTAAGACATTTACTGAAGGACATTTTCAGTCTGTGACTTCATTTAGTTTCCAAAGAATTGATTTCCTCTTTATTTTTTTTCCTTAAGTGAAGGCTCACTAATCCATCAAATTAATCTATTTTTTTTTCTTTTGAATTTCCAAGTTTTCAATAGCACAGCTAGATAAATAATTTTTAGGTCAAGAATGTTTAACCTCATGGTTCTCAGATAATGTGTTTCCAAAATATATGGATACATATTAGGGGGAAAGACAAAATAATGAGAGATATTTTTTCTCCTAAATAAATCTTCTCTTCCCAAATAAGGGAAATAAAAGATAGTACTTTAAAGATGTTTCTTCTCCCATAGATTGCCTCTTCTTTAGAGAAATCAATAATACCTTCGGTAAGTTTTATTAAATTAAAAGGAAGACATCACAAAAGCAAACACAAAGGAAAACCCTGACAGTCACGTATTCCCTTCCTTTATTTTGGACAAGAGCAGCTATAATCTAACACATATATTTAGTTACTAACTAAAAGGGTTGAGCAAGGATTTCTTTGAAAGGAAACAGTCACATTGAGATACAAAGCAAGGAAGACTCGAAGGAGACAGCTTATGAAGTAGACTGGACCCTCTGGGAGTGTCCGTGGAAGACGTTTAGTCTTAATATGTCTACACCTTGACTTCCAAAGGCCCATCTAGGGACCTGTGTCTGTAGGAAGGTTTCCAATGGATCATAGTGAATTTGGGGGGAAATTAAGTGATTAAGTAGTCTTATATAACACATTTATTGCAATTTAAGAGTTTTCCTTTATTCTGATATTTTATGGGTGAAAATGATATTTTATGCCCTTTCTTTTTTAGAAAATGGCTTTGATAGTTTGTGAAGAGTTTGTGTGTATATGTGTATAATATCCTTAGTTGGACAAACACACACATACATTTGTACAAACACATTTTATTTTATTTTTACAAATATTAGCAATCCATGAAATCCAAAATTCTAGGAAACTCTGTCTTATTTTAATTAATGATAAGGAATGTTTAAAGAATCAGATATATATATATTTTTATTAATTACTATACTTTGCATCAGATTCACTGAGTTTTAAACTTCTACCATTTATTATTAAACTCTCTCTGAGAATCCATTTTTATGTTAAACATATTCAGTGGGCCTTGATTATACATAAATTTTGATTTGTATGTTTTTATTCATTCAAGTTAATAATAATACTTCCTGAAATGCACTTGGGAATAAAGAAAAAACTCTATCCTTACAGTCCCCCCCCCCCTCCCCCCCCCCCCCCCCGCCAGGAGTTCCAAGTATTCAGAGAGAAAGGAAAACCTTATTGATACATTTTATACTAAAGTGTAAATGAAATCTAACCACGTGAGGGAGCATTTACACTTAATAAGATGAGGTTGTTAATCCACTTAAATCTATAATAGAAGATCTGGTATGGGTATGCTAGATGATTATTTGAGGAACAAACTTCTGGTGATGCTTGCCTCCTACAGTCCAAAATTATGCCCTCTGAACTTTCCCTACCATGGGATATGCATTTTAATTACATACTAGTATTCCCTGTATTCCTATTCCTAACTTATCTTTAAAAGTGGCCCTGTGGTCTGGATGTGGCAAATAAAAAATGGGGCACAGACTTTGAAAATCAGAACAGATCCAGGAAATCCATTTTGTGTGTGGTTCTTGTATCTAAATGTTTAAGTGATACAGTCATCTCTTTGGGATAAATTATGGTTTGGAGACAGAGGCAAATATTTGCAACCACAAATCACTAATTTAGGTATGGGGAGCCCTCCACCCCATGTGTTTCATCAAGCAAGGCATGCCTGTGTTCCTATTCCCCTCAAGCATTTTGGTCTAATGTGAATCAGTTTGGACTTCCTCTTAGACATGCTGACCTGGGCCTCCCAGCACAGCTGCAGGCTTCTAAAGAGGTTGCAGTGAAGTGATCCTACATATCTGATGAACCACAGGATGTCAACAAGACACACCCATTGTCCCACATTTGGCAGGCTCTAAAAAAAGAATGTAGCAAGGAGCTTGCAGCAAGCCAAACCAACCCTGACCATAGTAATAGGCCTTCCACATGGGTGCGGCCAAGTGGATCACATTGAGAAAGAACAGGCTCCAGTAGGATAAATCTGCGTTAAAGAAAAGCAAAACAGGGCTGTACTGTCACAGAGAATGAAGCAGTCATGGACCCTTTTATCCTCACCAGGGTTTGAGAGGGAGGTGACTGCACAATATTGTTCCAGCCTCAAGCTTTTTCCTTGAATCAAGACTCTTAAGAATGAAGGGAGATTGTTTAAACTGATGTTGGCCGTACCACACCTCAAAATCCAAGGTAGGGTGAGGTTCTTAAGTTGTAGCTTGATGAGAAAAGCCCAAATAACTTTTAATTGAGACTCAAAAAAGAGTCATTTCCAGAAACTGCTATTCATTTTAATACACAAAGGAAATAGGAGTGCAATCCTCTTTTCCGCTGAAGTTGTATTGTTTGTTTATCCCCTCGTTACACACATACAAGCACACACACTATGCACACACATTCAACCCACTGTTTGATACTAAAGTCAATGTAAGACAGTATGACCATTATAGATACACTACTGGCAGTGTCCCGGTGCATGGATTTGTGCACATTGAAAGGAAATTAATTAGAAGAAATATTTTAATATCGCTATTTGCCCTTTTTCTATAATAGAAGTGTCAACCAAATTTACAATCGACAATGACAGATCGAAACACATGCGTGCAATTGGTGCCAGCAAGAGCTTTATATGTATTGTGCATGTGCAATTCAACTTAGCATTTTATATATACATACTAGAGGCACAGTGCATGAAAATTTGTGCACTCGGGGGGGTGTCCCTCAGCTCGGCCTTCACCCTCTCACAATCTGGAACCCCTCAGGTAGGGTCCCTAGGCCTGGCCTGAGATCAGGACCTATTGAGGCTTTCCTTCCCCCAGCTGCAGGCAGCTGGCCCCACCCTGCCACTGCCACTGCTTGCCATCTGTGCAGCGCTGCCCCCCCACCACCACTGGTGGCTTCCCTCTGCAGGCAACAGGCTGGGGTGCAATGGCTTGGCTGGCCTGGCCTCCCTCTTTCTTTGCTTGGGGGCGTGGCCAGCCCAGGGAGGGGCCATCTGCCTACCTGATCTCCTCTAACTGCTGGCCTACCTACTTGATTGCCCCTAACCACTTGCCTGATCACCCCTAACTGCTTGCTTGGGGGAGGGGCCAGCCCACAAGGGGCCGTGGTGGTCTGGTCTCTAGTTGTTCTGGTCGTGATGCCTCTGGCCTTTTATTATATAGGATAGAATAAACTTGCTTAATTAGACCTGCTTTCTGATGTAGCTAAACTTTTTCCAGCCCAGTGAAGCACCCCGACTTCTCTTTCAGGTAATTGTCAGCAACACAGCAGTAAATATCAACACAAAGCACATTATTATTGTAGATCACACAGGGAGAACAAGAGGTAAAATATTGAACTGTAGCAGTGTTTGACTATATTCTGTGCAGTGAGAAAACCTGAAGTTATTTTCAAGTTCTGCCATTTCTTTCTTCTTTTCAGTCCGGTCAAGTTTCTAAACTTTGTAAATCTCTGTTTTCTGGCTAATGAAAAGAAAATAGGATTCTATCTTGTCTCCTACCTACCTACTCCAGGACTTCTGTGAGAATCAAATGAAATGGGGCATGTAAAAATGCTTTAAAGACATTTGGTTAAAGTATAAAATGTTTGCACCTGGCTATAAAGGAAGTTGGGTTCCTGAGCTGAAGAAATTCCAAGGAGGCTAGTCGCTAGGGAGAGGAAGCCAAGCGTTGCTACTTGACGTCATTACCCAGCCCCCACAGCTACTGTTTCCGGCCTGGGCTGGGCTGTGGGCTGCATTTTGCGCCATGGGGTCTTGGCAGCATTGGCTGCAATTTGGTGGGGTGTCGCTCCAGGATGGTGGCAGGACCTGTGTCCCTCTTGGGGGAAGCCATATGTTGGTTTGTCAGTGCCAGGTCCGTGGTGCCATTTATTTTTAAAAGGCCAGTGCATGTCATGGCAGCTCCTGCATTGAGCGTCTGCCCCCTGGTGGTCAGTGTGCATCATAGCTACCAGCCGGAAGGACACAGCCTTTTACACAGGTAAACATAATGCTATTCCGTAACAGATATGCAGGGTGAAGGAGGAATATACTGTATATGCTAATTGAAAGACCAGTTCTCTTCCAAAAGATAGCGTAATTTGAATGTGGACTGTGAGCAAAAATGTGCATGCATCCATGGTTCTGGAGAGATTTTGAAACACTAGAGATTTGGATTCATTTTGTTTTGTTTTATAGTTTGAGTTCTAAGACTAATTTATGGTGTCTTGGAAACTAAAATTGATTAACCCAAGTGAGTATGTCTCATAAATCCAAGATATTTCCCCTGTCTCTGTCAGTGGTCTTACCATGCTCCTCCTCATACCTAGCCTAATACCGAAGGCATTCTTTTATTGTTCCCTGCCCATTCAGTTATTCAGGGGATTTGTACCTTTCCCTCCAATATTTCTGTAGCCATTTTCCCTGACATTTAAGTCACCATCAACCAATTCAGACACATGACCCAAACCCCTTTTCACAGCATTCTGCTGGGTGTCTCTGCCTGAGTTTGTAACCTTCATATTTTTTACTCTGTTCTCAGGTCATAATAATGGTGTTTAAACCACTGATTTTGAATATGTTAATGCTCTTTTGTATAACACCTAATTCAACATTGGCCTGGTTTTCAGAACTCCATATTATTTCCACTGCAGTAATGCAAACTATTTCCATTATCCTCTCACACACACTATGCACATTGTTGTTGTAGTCTGTGTTCAACAACCCCTGGACACAACAAGGTCATTTCTGCCTAGTAGCCTACACTCTACCTTTTATGCAACAAAATGTCATCTCCCATTGTTTTCTAAATCCTTGCCAATTTTCAAGGCACCAATAAAATTCAGTGTTCTTGGGAACCTGCGGTGACTACATTAACCCTCGTTATGTGCTTCTGTGCTAAACTTTTCAACAATGATAATCTCAGACACATTACACATATACACAGGCACACAGGCATACTGCCTTCAAATGTTTACCGTAGTTGCAGATGGATTTGTTCAACCAGGTAGATTAGGAGATTCTTTGAAGAAAGGGACCATGCTATGTAAATAAATTACTCCCTAAAACAGCTAGCATAATTCCATATACAGCAAACAGAGTTTGGCAACTTCTGATTTTGAGACGAATTAGGATAAACTAATAGAATAAATAGAATATTTATTTTAAAAGGACATCACATAATCAAAAAGTCTCAAACTTTATTCTGGACAAATGAAGTTTCAATCTTTGGAGGCAATAATACAAAAAAATCATATCGTTTTCACTATATTTTGGAGTTTGTGGAGAGCTTTCCTATGCATTCCTGTCTGTTTCCACATGGAAGCACTATCAGGTAAATGTCATCACCATTTCACAGAAGAGGAGACTGTGCCGCGCCAGCACAACTGTGGGTGAACCTGAGGAGGGGCAGTGGAGGATCAGAAAAGACAGACAAGAGAATACAGCTGGGGCTGGGTGGATCTCTTGTGCCTGGATAAGGACACAGAGAGAGACCCAGCCTGCAAGCCGAAGCTTTATTTTATAGTCAGAGCACCCAAAATAAAACAAGGGAAGTGGTTAACAATGTTCTTGCGAGTCTCACCTTGTTTTGGCAGCACTTGCTGCACATTCCACAGCCCCTTAGCTACCTAAGAAGGAACTAGGGAGGACTATAAACTTAAGCTTAGTTGTGCTAGGAGGGTTCTGCCCTCCAAGCTGGGACTTGTTTGTGGCTCTGCCACAGGTCAGTCTGAGGCTTGGCCCTATAGCTGCTCCCTGTAGAGACTGTTTCAGAGAACTTGATTTGATCAAGATCACACTCTAAATCTAATCTTACACTAGTCTTTAACACAAATCCTAAACTAATCCAAGCTCAAATCATAACACTGGGTTTAAATTGAATTCTCACCTAACTCTAGGTCTCACCCAAATTTAACGCAAATCTTAGCCTTAACCCTAAACCAACCCTAAATCTAGCCCTAGCTTTAGGCCAAACCCTAACCTATTCTTTACCTAATTGTAAGCATAGTTCTAGCTATAGTCCTAACTCTAACAATAAATTTAATCCTACTTTTAAACATATACCTGTTCACTAATCATAGTCCTATTCCTAATCCTAATGCTAGACCTACCACAAGCCTTAAACCTAACCTTCAAATTCACCTAACTAAAATGTAACTAAAAATGAGAGAATCTATAAAGAGAAGCATAGACAAAAGAGGGAGCTGAGCCCTAACTGGTTTGGCTCAGTGGATAGAGCGTCGGCCTGCGGACTGAAGGGTCCCAGGTTCGATTACGGTCAAGGGCATGTACCTTGCTTATGGGCACATCCCCAGTAGGAAGTGTGTAGGAGGCGGCTGATCGATGTTTCTCTCTCATTGATATTTCTGACTCTCTGTCCCTCTCCCTTCCTCTCTGCAAAAAAAAAAAAAAAAAAATTCAATAATATATATATTTTTTTTTTAAAAAAGAGGGAGCTGATATATTCAATACCAAAATATTTAAAAAGCAACCATGTTTTTCTCTCAGTGAATATCTAACTTTCAAAAAGTGAGAAACTCAAGTGGAGGAAACTTCTCGTGAATGTGCATGTTTATCAGTCATGGTTTCTTCAATAGGCAGAGGACTTCAAGGTTAATTAAATTGTTTTAGACCTTAGAGAGTTAAATAGAACTTTCAAATGACTATTTTGCCAGCAATATACTACAGAAAAAAGCTAACGATGTGACAGATTATGAAAACTATGGACAGTTATAGATATGAATGTTGACATACAACTACACTATTAACAAATAAAATCTAGGACCATTTTAAAAGAAGAATAAAACTCTTAAGTGGGATTACCCAATGAAGGCAAAGATGCCCGTTAACAGCATCATTATTCACAATTTTTCTGCAAGTATAATAGTAAACAGTGAGGTTTTGACGTATATATCATGTATGTTCTCATTTATGTATGTCTGTAATGCATAAAAATTTTGGGAAGTGTACACAAGAAGTGGTTATCGTTGGAGTGGGGCTAAGGACCTGGCATAGGAGACAGACTTAGCTATGAGACCCCATTAAACCTAATCAGTGTTTATTAATAGGCATATCAGTGTTCAGTCTAATACTCAAAGGAAATAACCTTGCCAATTAAATTATGACACACCATGGATTTAGATATTATTATACTTATTAGTAATGATTCTTTTATTTTATCAGAAATATTAAAATATGAAGAATCTTAGGATTTATGAAAATTGGTGTGATGATATATTTTTATTAGTCCTTGAAGTTTTTAAAAGTATATTTATTACCTTTTTAATGAAAAGTATTGCTTCAGGATGAAAAGTAAACAATTACAGGCCTCCTCAAACTGCACCATTAGGAGTTAATGTCTTTATTACCTTAAATTCTGATTTGAAGAGGAAACTAGGAAGGGACCTTTAACCTCCTTTATCTTTATCCTAATTCAGACGCCTTTTCATATCTGTTGACTTCTCACAGGAGGTCCTGGTTTCCTGGACTTTTCAGGATTGTATTCAACTCTGCTTTCGACATCAATCAAATCTCAGCTTAGAATTCTGGAGCAAGAAGAATCAAAAGGTGGGTAGTATCCAAATCCTATAAGGTCTTAGGGCCATCTGAAAGATTTCAGCTTTCTCATGTTAAATTAAGCAGATGCCTTTTGATTGAGGTGTCTTAAATTCTGTGGAGGCCTATTTAAGCAAACATAACCCTAAATCTGTAAATGCCTCAAGGCTTTGAAATTGAAATGTTAAGGACAACCAATTACAGATAGCCAACCAGGCTTTAAGCTGTGGTCAATCAAACAACTTTTTTTTTCTTTGCTTCTGAGCTTCACAATATCAGTCTCTCCCCAGCTCCTGTAAGCCCAGGGTCCCTATCCATTTCTGGTTTGGCACTGCCCTATTCAAATTCATTTTTGCTTAGATAAACTCTTCAAAATTTTTTATAAACATATTTTTATTGATTTCAGAGAGGGAGGGAGAGGAAGAGAGAGATAGAAGCATCAGTGATGAGGGAGAATCATTGATTGGCTGCCTCCAGTACGCCCTTACTGGGGATCGAGCCTGCAACCCAGGCATGTATCCTGACTGGGAATCCAACCATGACTTCCTGGTTCATAGGTTGATGCTCAACCATTGAGCCACACCAGCCAGGCATACTCTTCAAAATTTTCAAGAGAAGGTTTTAAGTAGTATCTGTCATTACATTTTGTGACAAAAGCCATATTGATGGGTAGATGCTATTTTGGTTGCAATGTGGAAAATCAATTATAAGAATGGAAATAGAGGTCAGAGACTCAAACTCAAGTTTCCAGTACCAATATGTGTATGTCCAAATCTCGCTCAAGCAGGACTAACCTCACAAGTAGACAGAGTAGGGAATCCACTCTTTAGTGGGTTACATTTAAGGGATTCTTAGAAGCTGGGACCTAAAACTCAGCTCCCATCACTAACAGTGATGGGGCTCTGATTGTCTTCTCTTTCATAGAGGCATTTTGTGACCTTAAGGATTTTGCTTCTTGTGCAACACTGGGTGACACTGAGATCTTTTGCCTTGGTAGAGAGTGACATATCAAATATTTCCCAAATTTCTTAAGATGATTGTACTAAAGGACATAAGTTGGGACACAACCTAGGTTCAATTAATCTTTAAATGTACAAATGAAGGGAATAAAGGAATGACTTGAAAGAAATAAAAGAGATGTATGGATGTCGGGGGATATTCCAGGGGGGCAGCACTTGCCCCTGGTGTTTAAATTCTGAGCTTAACTTCCTATTTTTTATGGATTTGCTGAGGCCAGCCCTACTATGTAAAAATACTTTCTATCCAGAACTATTGGGAGCATCCCAGATCATTAAAAAAAGAAATAAAAAGAGAAAACAAGATGAAGAGTCTAGTGGTAATTGAAAGAGGTGTAAGATGAAGAAGCTGCTCCATTTAAAAATAGAGCAGTCACAAAAGAAAGCCTAGATTTTTTACTTCTCTCTTTTTGTAACACTTCTCCCCACTGTTGCTTATTTCATCTTTATTGTTTGTTAACCTTTGCTCTACATTTGTCTTCAATGTAGACATTGGGTTTAACCTGAAGGAAAGCAGGAAGAAAATGATGTTTGTTTTTTTAATGTCCTTTACTAAACACAGGAACTGCCCCAAATTGCCTTGGAAGCTGGACTCCCCATGAATTCAGGCTCTATTTTTTGAAAGTCAAAAGGATTCCAGGCCGGCAGCTTTGGTTTAGATAAGCATCCGGATTTGGGGATGGTTATCTGAAGCCCTGCCTGTCATTACATTTCACAGCAATGAAAGAACATCTACTCTTGGGTTCTGAATCAGTGCAGGAGAGTCAATGAGCGTCTCAGCTCATTTTCTTGCCCAAGTCACTGTAATATTTCCCAGACTTTCCCTTTCCCTGTCCAAGGGTGTGGATATCAGTGCTTTCCATCCTGTTTGTAGATAGATTGCTTCCTATCCTCTTAACTGATCCTTGAAATAGAGGTCAGCATGAAAAGGTACTCTTGTTATTTCTCATGAAGGGCATTTGATGCACAGAGTTCAAGATGCTAAGAAGCTAAAATAACAAAGGGAGTTATTTGGAAGAGAAGGTGAGAACCTTTTTATCCTCAGGTATCAATGCAGGACTCACGCATCACTTAAATTAAAAGGTAACTACCAGGAAAAGCAGTCAGAGATAATGGGGTAGGGTTAGCATGAATATAGTCAGAATGAATTAGCTACAAAAAGGAATACTTTCTGTGGAATTAGTTTCAGGTCCGCTGTGCCTGCTTCAAGTTATAATTGTGACCACAAAGCGGGGCTTCAGGGTAGCTTCTAAGATGCAAGTCAAGTTTGCTTTCTTGATCTGGGAGCAGTTATGCAGGTGTGCTGAGTTAGAGAAAATTCATCAAGTTTATGCTATGCTCATCTCTATGTATAGATGTTCTGTGTCAGAAAAAAATAAACAAAAGTCTGTTACTGTTTATTTGGAACAACTATAGGAAGTTGTCACTAAAGATCTCAAAAACAATGGTCCATGTCATATCCCGCTCAATACTTACTCCCAAGTTTTTTTCTTAAAACAATCCACCACCCCCCTCCCAGATTGAAATTTGGAGCGTCCTCTGGGTGGTGTCCATTCATAAATTTGGCAAGATCTGTTGGGGAAAATGGGTCATGAGACTTTGTTGGATTTCATTATTGTTACATATTGAGGAGTCAGAGGATGATGAAAGAGACATCTCCAAATGCAATGGATACGGAAACAAGCACATATTGTGCTCACCTGCAGTGGCTGCTTGCAGTGCTGATAGGAACTGCTGTCATCTCTTGTGCTAAAAGGGTGGGAATGTCACCATAAAGTGGGGGCAGGATGTGGACAACTATACAAAAATATACTGCAGGAGATAAGTGCTACAAACCTTTTTTATTTTTTTAATTTAAGTTTTTTTTGTTTGTTTGTTTCTCCTCAAGTCCTTTTCCCTATCCCACGTGTCTCTTGAGATTCTAGTCTGGTGGACTTTTTTTTATGGGTTGTGACTGATTTCTTTAAACTGTTGTCTCTTTGTTGTCTGGTAACCCAGATCTATATCTTGCTTCTCCACTGATTCTTTATTCCTCTAAACTCTGGTTGCCATTCCCCTACTGATGTCAAAGCCAATACCAGGCCAGGTGGTCCTAAGCAGAAGTTTCTAGTTCAAGTGAACTGTGGGTGAGCTTCACCAAGGAGTTGAAGAACCTTTGAAATTTTGTGCAAATATTATGTGTACATACACGTGTGCATTTTCTTTTATTTATTGTTGTCAGTATTACAGACATCCCCCATTTCTCTCCCCTTTGCCCCCTTCCATCCATCCTTCCCCTCATCCCAGGCCTTACCACACTATTGTCTGTGTCTGTGGGCTATGCATATATGCGTATATGTTCTTTGGTTAATCTCTTCCCCATCTCCCCTCCCCACCTCCCTTCCTACTTGTCCATTTTACTTGAAAGCAGGTCTCTAGTATTTATCACAACCTTTTAGATATCATAACCCTGTGCCTCACCTCCCCCCGCCCCCAATGTAAGGACTAATACAATAGATTCTCTTTGCAACCATGTGGTGGATACTTTATTATATTGACTTTTTGCTTACCTTCCTGTAAAGCCAATACATTCTTAATAAGGAACAGGTTTTTGAAGTTCAAAATAGGAATGCACACTTCCCTCGCTGCTTAAAATCTCCTTTAGAGGAAAGTACACCCAGCCCCTATTTTCATGAGTGTCAGAAGCTATCAATTTAGTATTGTCCCCTTCTCCAGAGAATTAAACAGGATCTGACTCTGAAGTTTTGCTCAGAGGATTGGAGCAGCCACAACTAATGACCATTGACAGAGTACCCAAAGCTTGCCCCTCGGCTTAAAGGAGGCACCAAGTCTATGATGCAATTCATACTTCAGAGGTCTTTGTGGGATCAGGCTGAAGATCAGCTCTGGTTGAGACCACATCCTTGCTCAATTACTTCCTTCCTTCTGCCACATTCTGTTTCTCCCATTCCCCTTTTTTTCTCAGCACCCCTGAATCCCTGTCTCTTACTCTACTTTTGTAGAACCCAACCCCAAATAATAGCCCATGTTCTAAAACCCTTAAGCTAATTCAGTGTAGCTGATTGCCTCAGGGAGATACTACTGGTCTAATGGGGGCCACTGTATGGGATCATTAACCTCAGATTACTTCTGTGAATAGGGTAAAAACTTTAATTTATAATACTTTTGAATATTTTCTCTGCCTATTTTGAAATAGAAATAATATCTTGAAGTTATATAAGACTAATTTTCATAAACTGTGGGTGGCAATTGCTATTATGGCCAACTCTAAATGAAGATAATTTATTTGACCTTTTCAAATTAACCAGAAATGGAATTATGATCTATTTTATGTCTGTCATATTTACTACTTGAGCTCCTCTATCTCTTCCATTTTCCATTTATGCAATTATTTCAAGCCATGTTCTTGGATGAGAGTTCAACTTGCAAATCTTAGGGCTAGCCTATTGCTGGAGGAGCACCCAGATTTTGAAGGCAGGCAAATTATCTTGGCATCCTCACAATTTGACTCATTCCTTAGGTAAGCCGACAGGTGATGTGCTTCTAATCACCTGTTGTTGGGGCATAGTTACTTGGTTATAATAAAATTACTGTAATTTCACAAGTTCTTAAAATAGACCAGGTCCAGTATATGCGTTATCTCATTTATGATCAAAACATCATTATGATGTAAGCACAATTATCTTCATTTTACAAATGAGAACCTCAGCTATGTTAATGTTTTCTGTATAGGCATATCTCGGAGATATTGTGAGTTCAGTTCTAGACCACCACAATAAAGCAAATATCATGAGATTCACGTGAACTTTTTGGTTTCTTGGTGCATATAATAAGAACTATGTTTATAATATATTGTAATCTATTAAGTGTATAATAGCATTATACATAAAAACAATGTATATACCTTAACTAAAAATCATATATTGCTAAAAATTGCTAACCATCCTCTGAGCCTTTAGAAATTCAGAATATTTTTGCTGGTGGAGAGTTCTTGCTTTAATGTGGATGGCTTCTGACTGATCAGGGTGGTGGTTGATGAAGTTTGGGCTGATTGTGTCAGTTTCTTAAAATAAGACAACACTGAAGTTTGCCTCATCAGTTGACTCTTCCTTTCACTAATGATTTCTCTGTAATATGCAATGCTGTTTGGTAGCATTTTACCCACAGTAGAACTTCTTTCAAAATTGGAGTCAGTCCTCAAAACCTGCTACTGCTTCTCAACTAAGTTTCTGTAATATTCTCAATCCCTTGTTGTCATTTCAACAATCTTTATAGCATCTTTACCAGGAGTAGATTCTATTTCAAGAAACCACTTTCTTTGCTCATTCATAAGAAGCAACTCCTCATTTATTAAAGTTTCATTATGAGATTGTAGCAGTTCAGCCACATCTTCAGGCTCTAATTCTAATCAGAGTTCTCTTGCTATTTCCATCACATCTGTAGCCCCAGATATGTGCAAGGCATCAAATACAGTAAAAGCCGAAGAAATGGAGATGTAGGAGTGATTAGATAACATTTGTTTTTAAAATTCATTTTTTTTTTTAAATTAAAGCTGGGGGCAATGAAACAAGAAAGGGCTTAGAATAGAAGAAGCAACAGGAGAGAGACTAGGAGGGGAACTGAGCCTGGGCTGGGCTGCTTTGGCTCACTAAGAGGTCAGAGAAAAGGGGGGACAGGTTCAGGGGGTTAGCCCAGGATGGCTGCTGCTGCCCATTGCTCCCTGGTTGCAAGTCCTGCGGGGTCACTTAGAGTTTAGGAGATGCATGCCTATGGGGGAAGAAGAGGGGAAAAGGAAAGGTATGAGGATGCTCCCTGGAGGGAGAGCACACCTAAAACCATTTCTGAAAATATACCTTAGCACTGGTAATTCTGAGTGCTGAACTTAGAGCAAAGCTCCGAAAAAAGGAAACAAACACTTAACTCCATTTTATCTCAAGTCTTCCTGCCTTATAGTGACACAAAGATGTATTGTACTATAGTAGATACTGTTAGTACCTTATCAATATTCCATTTATCTTCTAGTGCAACGAGCTGCTAGGAGAGTCTGCTGCCTATGGTTCATAACTGCCATTGCTTCTCAAAACTTTCCCTCGGTCAGTGGGGTCCATTCCATCCAGCAATGCATAGGAAGTACTGTTCCCACTGGAGGAAACACCTGCTAGTCAATTACCAAATGATGAAAGGGTACAAAAGCCCTACCCTTTTGCCTCCAGTTGTAACCAAACCAGTCCAGTGATGCCATTTTGAGTCCAAAGTTCCCCAGGGGATTAGGCTGAGGGTAGACTACTACTGAGCCACCAATCTGCATATGTTCTTCCTCCTGTTTTCCTCACTCCTTTATAGGTTTTTTCCTGAGTGCATTCCCTTAGTAAATCATTCTCTCTCTCTCTCTCTCTCTCTCTCTCTCTCTCTCTCTCTCTCTCACACACACACACACACACACACACACACACACACACACACGTCAGACTCTGCTACTCAGGAATGTAACTAAGACAGACACTCATTGAGAGCCACCAGGCAATCACAGCAGGAGACTGATAAGTAGAGGCAAATAGTTGAGTAAGGAGGAAGTCGCAAAATGAGTGATATGAAAAGGGGACATTTTTGAAATTAAATTCTTATTTTGAAAAAGAAAGTGGGAAAGAAAAGTAGTAGGATGTATTAGCCAGAATAATGTAGTTTAGGCTGACATATGAAACAACACCAAATTTTTTCACTGATTTAACACAACAAAAAGCTTTATTTCTTATTCATGCAAAGTCTGCTGTGGGTCTGGGCAACTCTCCAGAAAGCTTGTCCTGCTTCATGTGATGGCTCAGCATTCCATACTGCTTAGTTCTTGAGATGACTGCATATCCACACGGTCACAAAGGAGAAGACAATTGCACACCAGATCTTGGTTCTTCTGTTCACATTCCCTGGCCAAAATGGGTCATGTGATATTCCCAGAAGCTAACTATAAATCTTGGTGAGTAGTGGGCGTGTCTGTCACAGCAGGTAGTGGGCAAATTGAGGCAAAGAAAAAACAACCAGGAAGCATTTTTTAATGTATGAGTCTGGTGAAGGGTGCAGTCTTCACTTCTGATCAATATAAAGAATATAGTGGTGAAACTGGATTGCCAAAGCCAGATAAACATAACAGGAACAAGAAGTTCCTGCAGAAATCACTTTATTTGAGAGCTCTTCCCACACATTTTCTGACTATTTCCCACAATCTTGAAGTACTAAATATTAAGAAGTATTAAGATACTAAGTATTAAGGCACTAAAATGTTTAAATGCTCTGGCCTTAGGAGATCCAGTAAGTCAACCTTTGTGATGCAAAGATATTTAAAGTCTACTGACTTAGAAATCCATTTTGTATTCATTGAGCTATTGCCCTAACCTCTCCACATAGGATATATTATGTATAGCAGAAAAACAAATCATATGTGCTCTTATCAGACTTCTCAAAAAAGTCCCAGACTGATGTGGCCTCAAAATTGAATTATTACAATGTTTGTTATCAAGGTCTCCCTTGATCCATCGGTTGGCAGTTCAACAGTCTCCCAGTTGGTGTCTCACGCAGAGGTTGTTATCTGTGTTTGAAGGCTGCACCTACTGTCATCTTGGTCTAGGTGCAATTCAACTCAATAACGTTGATCTTGCCACTCACTCAAATAATTATATAGGCCACTCTTCCTAGAAATATTTCTCCTTAAATGTTGGAATAAACAAAGGCCCTTTGGCTAACAAACGTCAAACTGGGAACCTTAGATTATACTTTAATTCAAATAGAGAACTTCGGAATCATGATTTTCAAAAAGAAGCCCACATTTTCTGACCTTTCTCATGGCTCAGTGTAAATTTCTCTGTTTTCTTTAGCTGGTATAATTTTTCACCTGGAAACTTACTTTAAAGACATAGAAAAAAAGAAAATAATGACAGTGATGGTTTTAAGATTATAAAGCACTCTTAGGTAGCATTAGCATTTATGTTCACAAGAACACCATTTAGTGAATAAATCACTAAATAGGTTTAGCTATGAGGTTGAGACTGTTATACTTCAATGTCTACCTGGGTGTTTCACAGACAAATCAAATACTGCAGGATGCTTCTCCTCATACATATCCTATGAATTGCCTATTGCAGTAAACTGTGTTTCATTGATGCAAGTATCTCTGGCGCCTAACACATTGTTCCATACATGTTTATGAAATGAATGAATACAGATTTCGGTGACATAAAAATTCCTTGGTATGCATAAGTATTTACTCTGGGAATATTAATAGTGTTATCATTGTCTTGTGCAGACTGGTAGAGCAAAGTGGTCTAAAATGACTTTCCTGTATTTTTTTTCTCAGTAGCCTCCTAACTCTTAAGTTTATTTCTATATGCAATGGTTGAGTGTATCTATAAATGCATAGTATTCATGTATTCTTGTATTTCCTTTATAGTGTTCCACTTATGAGATCAACAGTATTTCTCCATAGAATAAATAAAATACTCATACTGGTAAAATAAATAAATAAAATCTGATGTATCTCTCATCCTCCATCTCACTTCTCCCACTTAAAGATCTGTGGTTCTGAATGGTTTCTGTCACCCCACTTCACACACATACATATTCATGGACAATAATATGAAGAAGCAGATGCTCACATCAGATATACTCAAATGTGTGTGAAGACATAGGATAGAGACATCTCCACATGTTTTAAAAATCTAATATATGGATTAATAAAAAATTTAATTTGGCCTTGAGAGGAAAAAGAGAGAGAGAGAGAGAGAGAGAGAGAGAGAGAGAGAGAGAGAGAGAGAGAGAAAGAAGCTGTATGTGGTGCAAAAAGGTCCGTATGAAGTTACTTTTTACACAGTGCTCCGAAGCCAGCACTCTGTGGATATTTAAACAAATTTGTTTAACTTTCTGCAGTGGGAAATTAAATGCTTGTGATAGTACACTGTAGCCAGAAATAGAGATTTTAAATTCTCTGAGCTACAAAATAATCTATAAAATTAGAACTCTTTCAGAAGGTAGGCATCATGGATATACAGGGTAGGAAAGAGACCTCCAGAATCCTGACCCCCAGGTCTCAAGTCATAGCTAAGAATTAAGTCTCCTTTCCTTTTTACAGATTCTGCGAGATCATGTCAATTAATGATTTTCACAGTTTCAAAGTTCTCTATTTTAACCTAATGCAATGGCTTGCAACCCATTGTAAATTTTCTCCATTTCTTCTGCCCTGTGTAGATTTGAAGACTGATGAATTGTAATTTTGCTTTAACCAGAATTCTCCTTCTTACTTTGTTTTTTGGACAGAAATGAAATGAGGCTCCCATTCCTCTAACCTAGGTTCAGGGCTCTGTCGGACCACCCTTTAGTTACAAACAGATCTAGATAAAATATGCTAATTTCTGGGTAGGAATGGAAGAAAAGAGAAGGAGCCTCTAGAAACAAAGAGGGGATCAACAGTGAAAATGGCAAAAACACAAGCTGATAATCTAGTAGCCTGGGCCAGTTATGGGTCCAATATATATGGTAGGATTTGGGGGTGGCATTTTAATGCTGTGAGGAGCTCAACTGAGTTGAGAGAGAGAGAGAGAGAGAGAGAGAGAGAACTGAGCCGCCAAGTGTCAGAATAGGCAATTTTGAGCAATGAGCCCAAAGTGAAGAGTTAAACCTTTAATCACTTACTGTGATGGTGTAAGCAGGGGGCTAAAACCAGAGAAAATGCCAACTCTGCTCTTCCATGAGGTGCATCAGCAAGGACTCAGGTACCAGGATTGTCTCACTGTTGGGGGAGCTCTGAATCCCTGCAGTGGGTAGGGGATGAAGAGGAGGGACTAGAAATAGAAAAGTACTGGGGACCCAGTGGGGAGAATGTCTTTGAGATTCCCCTCCCCTCTCCACCTACAGGAGGCCTCCGTGTTAGTGTCTGAAGAAGAAATCAGATAAAGGGACTTAGGAAGGAAGGGACCTGAGGTAGGAATGCAAAGATGTGAGAGTGCGGCCAGCTGGAGGGGCCTGACTGCAGCTCCCCTCAGAGACTGCCAGACTGTGCACAGCTTCCCCTGGAAAGCCTTCCAAGTAAAGCCTTTGTAATGGCCTATGGTTGAGCCTGAAAAAAATCACACATGTTTTTAATGAGCAGCTGGATTCCTCAAGTGCAGTAAAAGGACAGGTAATCTGTTTTTGTGATTGGTAGAAGGCATAGCACTAGAACTTACATCTTTGCATTCAGCTGGGATCCTGGAAAAGCTTTCTCTTTGATAAAAAGAAGAAGGAACTTTATACACTAGTCCACAGAATGGGAAAATGAAAACTTCTCTTTGTCTGGGTATCTATATGGAACAAAATCTCACATGAGAAATGCAGGGCTTGGGTCTAATTATCCTCTCTGTGGGTTTGGAATCCAGTTTATACTGTAGATATGGTGGGGAAATCCCCCAAATAGGGTAACCTTAGAGAGCAGAGAGTACACAAGATTTCCACAGAAGACATTAAATAACCAATCTGAGATTAATAAAAAGTTGATATGAAAAGATTGTGAATGACACAAAGAAACAATCCACCATGAGGGATAGTGACATTAATAGTTAATCATATGATGATTAGACAGTAAAACTGCAGAAGAGGAAAGACAAAGAAAAGAAATCTTATGAGAACTCAGAATGAAAACGTAGATTTTCTAGGAGTGAATAACAATGATACTGATAGCAAAAAAATATATAGACCAGGAAACAGTGAAAAAATATGTTCATGGATATTTGAAAGTAACTGTCAGAAAGGAAGAAATCAAAGCATACTTTTTAAAGTCAGTAAAAAAGTCTGCAGAAAAAAAACATATTAAGAGGTTTTATTTGCAGAAACAAAGTCAATATACAAATACCAATAGCATGGCCATACATCAGCTCAAAGCAATTCAAAAATATGATAGATTTTACAAAGATCCCACTAACCATAGGAGCAAAACCCAGGAGGTATCAAGGAAGGAAAGGGTAAAACATGTTTATGAGGAAAATTAACAACTTAATTGTAAGTCATAAAACCTTAATTTTTTAAGGAGATACCATGTTCATGGGTAGAAAGGCATAATTTCAATAAAATAATCTATAGATATATTTTTAATTAAAATCACAAAATACGTTATTTTTAAAATTATTAATGACTAAAACCATAAAAACATATTGGATTTTTTTCACAGATCTTAACAAACAGATCCTAAGACATATATGAAATAATGTATCCTTTACGATGTACACATTTGAAAAAGAACAACAAAAGGCACTTGTTTTACCACATAAGAACACAGGGGATAAAATTATAGTTATTAAGACATAATTTTTTATATTAAAAATGTGGTGTTTTGTAAAACTAGGCCAATGACAGATGATGTTATTGTTGTTCTTGCAAAATTATTCTATGCTTTTCTCAGAATAGCAGGGATAGGGACCTGAAATCAGAGGGATCTACAAGGAACTATACTGCTTCCTGGTGCAGGTAGCATACCTTCTCCTCAGGTCACCTACCGTTATCCCTGCCTTAGTTAGCGAATATGTTATTTAAGGCTGCTTTGTGTCATATTAACATGTGTGCCTTTCAGTGGCAAGAGGAGTATTGTGAGAGAGATGCGTTTCTTTGCACTGTAGTCGGGGGTGGGGGGGCGCTCTTTAGGAGGCCTGGTGAAGATCTGTTACCAGGACAGAATAGACACCTTAGAAACAGGTCCACATGTACCTTTGTGAATATTTGCTCCATGACAGAGGTGGCATTGAGTGTAAAAGTTAAGATCACATTACTATCCCACATGACACACAAGAGTAAATTCCAGACAGAGTGAAATTTGAAATGGTGAATAACGAAAACATTTAAGCCTTTAGGAGACACTGTAAGAGAATCTCTTGATGGCCACACAGTAGAATTTCATAAACAAGACAGAATGCACAAACCAAAAAGGAAATGAATGATAAATGGACCACATTAAAATGAATACAATCTGTGGAAACAAAATAACATCATGAACAAAGTTGAGATCCACACCACAGACTGGCAGAAGATATTAGCAATGAACATGGTCACAGAAGGCTTAGTAGCCAAAATACATAAGGCATTCTTTCAAAACAATGGGAAAAGTATATAGCCTGGAGAAAATGGGCAAGAGATGAATAGGCAAGTCTGACAAGGAGAAACCAAATGACAATAAACATGGAAACTGCTACTTAACCTCACTAGTACACATACATACAAATTGACACAAAACTAACATCCGCATAGTTATTTGTCAAAATTAAAATAGAAAAACTATAAATCCAGTGGAAGGAAATGTACATTAAGGTAGAATGTAATAGTATCAGTTGAAACAGAAACTCATAATCTCAGTGGTTCAATACCATGTAAGTTCATTTATTGTTGTTTCAGTCCAGGGGACATGTTGCTGGTCATGCAGCTTCTGACAAGGTCATTCAGTAGGCCTCGTCCCTCTCATCTTGTAGCTCAACTCTGTTCAAAGTCCTTAGAGAACTCTCCATGCAGCTGGAAGATGGGAAAGAGACCAATGATGGAGGCTCACTTTTTGGTCAAGGCAACTTTAAGGGACCAAACATCTCTTCTACTCAGGTTACCAGGACCAGATCTTTGTCAACACCCAACTGCAAAGAAGACTGGGACATGGAGCCAGGCTTTGTGCTAAGGAGGAAAAAGAAATGGGACTTGATAAATATGCATTATCTCTTGCCCCACAATATAATACTTATGCATTTCTGGGGAGAATATGCAATCATTTAGAAGGGCAATTTTTAGCAAAGTTGTAATTACATATAAACTTATAACCCACAATTCAATTTAAATAACTGAAGAAAATCTTATACACGTGTTCAGAAGAACATGTACGGGAATATATCTATCTATCTATCTATCTATCTATCTATCTATCTAATAGGTAGGTAGATAGATTCCTTTCAATAATGCTTATGATTTTGATAATGCAACCTAAATTTTTTTGTCCTTTGGGGAATGGAAATATGAATTATGATTTATACAATGGAACATTATAGTGTAGTTAAAATGAATTTTAAAAATTAAATATGTCAATATAAATACATTTGAAAATGTAACTATACATTTGATAATATATTAAATGGTATAAAAAGTGTGCATGCAAGATTTTAAATTTTACAAAACAATAATTTTCATTGTTCATGCATATAACACTAGTATAAAACCATGCCAGAAATATTATGCACCAACTTTAAGATAGTAATAAATTCTGGGGATAAAATGACACAAAAGGTGATTTGGTTTCTTAAAAAAGAATGAAGATCTGAAGCAAATCTTATTTATTTAAATATTACCATGTGTTAAATCTAGATTTTGTATACAAAGGTCTCAGTTATATGCCCACCTGATGTATATTTAAAATACATATTAATAAAATCATTTTTAAAGTCAAGTGAAAACACATGTAAAAGATAGTTCACCACCAACTAGCCAGTCATCATTCTCAAATTACTTTAAAACGTCACATATTTCCACAGTAGGTCAATGATAAGTGCTGTAGATAAATGATATAAAACAATTAGACTTCAGTATAGTTTTTTTTTTCTCTTTAAAAAATATTTTTATTGGTTTCAGAGAGGAAGGGAGAGGGAGAGAAAGATAGAAACATCAATGATAAGAGAGTATCATTGATCGGCTACCTTTTGCACACCGCCCCCCCTCCCCCCCCCCCCCCGGGAATGGAGCCCCCAACCTGGGTATGTGTCCTGACTGGGACTTGAACCATGACCTCTTGGTTCACAGGCCGTTGCTCAAACACTGAACCATGCCAGGCCTCAATTTTGGTATAGCTTTAAAAGGAAGATCTTTCAGCAAATGAAATGGGAAACATTATCTAAAAACATTTATTACAATGTTTTATTTTAATCCTCACCTAAGAATATTTTTTCCATTAATTACTAGAGGAGTGGCAGGGAAGGGAGGAACGAGAGAGAGAGAGAGAGAGAGAGAGAGAGAGAGAGAGAGAGAGAGAAAGAGAAATTGGTTGCCTCCCTTGGGAACCTGCAACCGAGGTACATGCCCTTGACCAGGAATCAAACCTGTGCCCCTTTGGTCCCCAGGCCTATGTTTTAACTGCTTAGCAAAACTGGCCAGGGCACATTACATTATTTTGATAAAGGCAGACCCTTTGGATATTTATGGAGGCTTACCTATATAGACATGTTTCACTAGATCATTGGCCATTGATGGTTAAACTCAACCTGCAGCCCCCACTTCTGTCAAGGAAGGAAGGGTGGGACTGAAAGTTCCAACACTTTAATTTTGTGGTTTTCTCCCCTGTCAACCAGCCCCCCATTCTTAGGTGGGGTGTGTGTGTCTAAAAATCACCTCATTAACTGAACAAAATGCATCTTTATAGCTCTCATCACTTAGGAAATTTCAAGAGGTTTTGATGCTATGTGCCAGAAACTGGAAAAAGACCAAATCGGTACCTTATTATAAATCACCATGTCACCAAAGACCTTTTAATTGATTTACTACTACTCTCCCACTCTCCCTGAAATACAAAAGTTAGAAACATGTTATTAAACAATAGCTTCTGTAGTAATTTAGTGACAGTGGAACAGTTATGTCTTAACCTTCTTTTTTTTAAAAAATTAAATCTTTATTGTTCAGATTATTACATTGGTTCCTCTTTTTTCCCACCATAACTCCCCTCCACCCAGTTCCCACCCCATCCTCAGCCCTCTCTCCCCACCCACCGTCCTCATCCATAGGTGCACGATTATTGTCCAATCTCTTCCCGTACCCCCCACACCCCTTTCCCCCCACCAAGAATAGTCAGTCCATTCCCTTTCTATGTCCCTGATTCTATTGCAATCACCAGTTCATACTGTTCATCAGGTTATTTATTCACTTGATTTTTAGGTTCACTTGTTGATAGATGTGTATTTGTTGTTCATAATATGTCTTAACCTTCTTAATGCTTCATATTTCTAATATCATTTTCAGTATCTCACATGGCGTCATCTAGCTATTTACAACTATCTATATGTTCTCAGAATCTCATGGGACTCTGATGTGTTGAGTGAATGAATGCTCCATAATCTGTAATTTTAGGTTGTTTCGCCTTCTTTGCTGTCTCTTAAAAGCTTATTCATAGTTTGTGAGTTCTAATGATATGGTAGGAATCTATACTTCCTTAACTTAATTTTCAGAGGTTTAAATATTCTGTCACTGAAAGTCATTAAAACACCAGAAAAAGTGCTCAAAGATGGCAAATCATATGGTTAGATGCTTCCAAAAGGAGCACCTCAAGTTAAGGCGTATCAGAGCATTCTGATAAGGAGAAGGAACTCTGGAAGCAAAGTACCTGGATTGAACTCTTTCTTTATCTGTAGATCTTTAATAAAGATATAGAAAATATTTAAATAGATACAAATATATTAATATACACTGTTACCCAATCAAAGTCCCTGTGTCTGAAGCTTTGAGAAGCCAAAGGTCAAAACATCAGAGTTCGGAGTAAGGAAAAGAAGATGGAAGACCTGGTAGTGCTGCCTCAAACCCATCTTGTTCACTGGACCAGGTCAAGGGTTTTCAAGGACTTAAGGGGAATAGTATGTGGGGTGAGTTTGAACTGGAAGAACTTGGAACTAAATGGGGTATTAACACTGGATCTTCCTGGACCATGGAACCCTGGCTTCTGGCAGGGTTCAGGTGTTCAAGTACCTCTTATGTCCTGGTTCATTGGGTCCATAAGGGCAGGGTCCATGGGGAACGGGGGACTTTGGTTTCTGGTACAGCTGGAGGTCAAAGTTCTCTCCTCTGTGCATGCCAGGGCTTCATGACAGGCGGCCTTGATCTGTTGTCTCTGAAAAGCAACTCAGCATCTTGTTAAACAGGACAGGACCATTTTGAGCTGGTTCAGCAGTTAATAATACTAATGTATACATAATACTAAGACCTACCTCAGAAGGTTTTTATAAGGACCTTAATGATTTGGTGTTTGTAAAGCGTGCAACAGTTTCTGGCGCATAGTAAGTACTTTATAAGTGTTTTTTTAAATAAATGTAGTCTCACATTTTATTTCTTTTAGGCTGGAATCATATTCATAATTGTGAGTCTGGAACCTCCCAGACTCCTTGATGCCAGGCTGACGTAAGATGTTAGGCAAAAATAAATTATTGAGCAACAAATCATTCCTAATGGGCAGATTTATGGCTGTACTTATTACCAGAAAACAGCAAAACAAATCTCTCATCAGCAGATGACTTGAACAACCACAAATGACATGTGGAGGAGAAGCTAATAGTAATGAGAAATATGGGCTTATTATTAATGAGCTGACCAAAAACCTTTTCTCCACACGGCAGAACCCACTGTTTCTATCTGGTGCCAAGATTTAAGAAAGATAAAAGTGAATTTTTCTTAATGTAATGAGTTTTACTCTGTAATTTTTTCCCCCTTTCTAAACTTAATAAACTTAAAATTTTTACATAGTTGTAAATTTACAGAAAGTTTCAAGAATATTACAGAATTCCCATCTACCCTGCACCCAGTGAACCCTGTTGTTAGCATCACTATGGTAATGAGCTTCTATAAACATTAGTGTGCAGATTTTTGCAGAGACATTAGATATGAAATCAGTTGAATAAATACCTATGTGTATAGTTGCTAGTTTGTATGGTAACATTATGTTTAGCTTTAAAGAAACTGCCAAACTACCTTCCAAAGGTGCTGTTTCATTTTGCATTATGTCCAAAATAAATGAGAATTCCTGTTACTTTACTTCCTAGCCAATGTTTGGTACCCCCACCAGAAAAAAAAAATAGCATTTTATGAGACGTAAAATGGCAACTTTTCATAGTTTTAATTTGCATTTCCCTAAAGACATATGATATAAAGCATCTTTTCATGTTACTTTCTGTATATCTGTTTTTATTGTTGATAGTATCACAGATATCCCCATTTTTCCCCTTTGCCTCCTTCACCCACCCCCCACCCTATCCCAGGCCTTCACCACACCATTGTCTGTGTCCTTAAGCTATGCTTAAGTGCATATAAATTCTTTTTCAAAGTATATATATTTTAGTTGATTTCAGAGAGGAAGAGAGATAGAAATATCAGTGATGAGAGAATCATTGATCAGCTGCTTCCTGCATGCCTCACAGTGGGGATCGGGCCTGAAAGCTGGGTATATGCTCCAACAGGGAATTGAACTGTGACCGCCTGGTTCATAGGTTCATGGTCAACCACTCAGCCATGCCAGCTGGGCCATATAAGTTCTTTGGTTAATCACTTCCTGTCCCACCTCACCCTCCTCCACTATGAGATCTGTCACTCTCTTCCATGCATCCATACCTCTGGTTCTAGTTAGTATCTATTTAGTTTCTCAGTTTATTTGTTCATTAGATTCCACCTATAAGTGAGATTATGTGATATTCGTCTCACTCTGACTGGCTTATTTCGCTTAGTATAATAATCTTCAGGTCCATCCATGAAGATGAAGAGATCCTTCATTTTTACAGCTGCATAGTATTCCATTGTATAAATGCACCAAAGATTTTTTATTTACTTTTCTGCTGATGGGGACTTGGGCTGTTTTCAGATCTTAGCTATCCTATATAATGAAGAGGTAATATGCAAAGTGACCATCACACCCTTGCACAAGATGGCTGCCCCCATGTGGTCCAAGATGGCCACCACAAGATGGCCAGCAGGGGAGGGCAGATGTGGGCGATCAGGCCAGCAGGGGAGGGCAGTTAGGGGCGATGAGGCCAGCAGGGGAGGGCATTTGGGGGCAATTGGGCCTGCAGGGGAGGGCAGTTGTGGGTGAACAGGCCTGCAGAGGAGGGCAGTTAGGGGTGACTAGGCCAACAGGGGAGGGCAGTTGTGGGGGACCAAGCCAGCAGGTGAGGGCAGTTGGGGGGGACCGGGCCTGCAGGGGAGGACAATTAGGGGCAACCAGGCCAGCAGGGGAGTGCAGTTGGGGGTGATCAGGCCTACAGGGGAGGGCAGTTAGGGGCAACCAAGCTGGCAGGAGAGGGCAGTTAGGAGTGACCAGGGCAGCAGGAGAGGGCAGTGGGAGCGATCAGGGCTGGCAGGGGAGTGGTTAGTGGGTGATCAGGCTGGCAGGCAGAAGCAGTTAGGGGCAGTCAGGCAGGCAGGCAGGCAAGCGGTTGGGAGTCAGCAGTCCCAAGTTTTGAGAGGGATGCCCTGAGGGATTGAGCCTAAACCAGCAGTCGGACATCCCTCGAGGAGTCCCAGATTGGAGAGGGTGCAGGCTGGGCTGAGAGACCCCCCCACCCCATGCACGAATTTCATGCACCGGGCCTCTAGTCTATATATATAAAAGGCTAATATGCAGAGTGTCCCCTTGGGAATTTGACCAGGAGAACTATAGTTCTATCGCTCACTATGATGTGTACTGACCACCAGGGGGTGGCGTGGAACATAGCAGGCTACCAGTGGTGGTGGTGGGGTGCTGAGGGAGTGAGGGAAGGAGGAGGCAGGGAGTCAGGAAGGTGGGGAACCTGATAGGCCCTGATTGCCGGCCAGGCCTAGGGATCCTACCCATTTACAAATTTTGTGCACTGGGCCTCTAGTTGTAAATAATGCTTCTCTGAGCGGAGGGATGCATATATTCTTTCTGATTGGTGTTTTGGGATTTTTAGGATATACTAGTATTCCCAGAACTGGGATCTCCATTTTTAATTTTTTTGAGGAAACCTCTTACTGTTTCCATAGTAGCTGCACTAGTCTGCATTCCCACCAGCAGTGTACCAGGGTTTCCTTTTCTCCTCATCATCACCAGCACTTGTTTGTTGACTTATTGATAGTAGCCCATCTGGCAGGTGTCAAGTGATACCTCACTGTAGTTTTAATTTGCTTTCCTCTGCTGATCAGTGACTTTGAGCATTTTTTCATATCTATTGGCCATCTGTATGTCCTCTTTGAAGAAGTGTCTATTAATGTCCTTTGCCCTTTTTAAAATCAGATTGTCTTTCTTTTGTTGAGTTGTATGAATTTTTTGTATATTTTGGAAATTAACCCCTTATCAGATGTATCATTGGTGAATATGTTCTCCCATAGAGTAAGTACCCTTTACATTTTGAGGATGGTTTCTTTTGCTGTGCAGAAGCTTTTTACTTTGATATTGTCCCATTTGTTTATTTTTACCTTTGTTTCCCTTGCCCTAGGAGATATATTAGTGAAAACAATGATATGTGAGATATCTGAGGTTTTACTGCCTATGTTTTCTCCTAGGATTTTTATGTTTTCATGACTTACATTTAACTTTTTTTATCCATTTTAGTTTATTTCTGTGTATGGTATAAGTTAGTGGTCTAGTTTCATTTTTTTTTTTATGTGCCTGTCCAATTTTCCCAGGACCATTTATTGAAGAGACTCCATTGTATGTTCTTGCCTCCTTTGTCAAATATTAACTGACTAGAGGCCCGATGCACAAAGATTTGTGCAAGAATAGGCCTTCCTTCCCCTGGCTGCCAGCACTGGCTTCCCTCTGGCACCCAGGACCCAGGCCTTCACTCTGGCTGCCACCTCCTGCCTATGCTCCGGGCTGGGGCCACCTTCTACCTTTGCTCCAGACTAGAGATGCCTTCCACCTATGCTCCAGGCTGGAGCCGCCTCCCACCTGCTCTGGCCGTTTCTGTGGCCACTGCCCAGAGGCTGGCCCTCAGTGGCCAGCCGGGGCTTGTGGGAGGCTTGGCTTCCTTCATTGCTGGGGTGACGAAGGAAGCCAAGCATCCCGCCAGAAGGAAGCCAAGTGTCCCGATGGAAGGAAGCCAAGCATCCCATCCACTCCGGCCAACTCTGTGGCTCCAGCCGGCGCCACCATCTTTGTGGCTATGGGAGCCGCCATCTTTTATTGTGGAGTGATGGTTAATTTGCATATTATCTTTTTATTAGTATAGATGATAATGGTGTGGGTTGATTTCTGTGGTCTTGGTTCTGTTCCATTGATTTATATGCCTGTTCTTATGCCAGTACCAGGTCATTTTGATTACAATGGCTTTAGTTTGTTATCCAATATTGTGATCCCTCCAGCTTTGTTCTTATTTCTCAAGATATTTGGGGTCTTTTTTAGTTCCATATAAATTTTTAGAATATTTGTTCTATATCTGTGAAATATGCCATTGGTATTTTTTTAATTTAAATTTTATTTTATTGTTGACAGTATTACAGATATCTCTCATTTTCTCCCTTTTTGCCACCCTCGACCCTACCCCACCCCTACCCCAGATTGTCCCCATGCTATTGTCTATATCCAGGTATTTTGCATATATGCATATGTTCTGTGGTTAATCTTTTCCTGTGCCTCCCCCCCCAACCAGCCCCACCCTACTGAGATCTGTTATTCTGTTCCATACATCCATACCTCTAGACCTATTTTGTCAGTTTATTTTGTGCTTTAGGTTCTACTTATATGGGATCATGTGATATTTGTCTTTCTCTAACTAGCTTATTTCACTTAGCATAATAATGTCCAGTCCATCCATGACATTGGTATTTTAATAGGGATTGCATTAATTCTAAAGATCACTTTGGGTAGTATAGACATTTTAATCATGTAAATTCTTCCAATCCATGAACACGGTATATGCCTCCACTTGTTTATATCTTCCATCTCTTTTTTCAACACCCTATAGTTTTCTGAGTACAGGTCTTTTACCTCCTTAGTTAAGTTTATTCCTAGGTATCTTATTTTTTTATTGTTGCAGTGGTAAATGGAATTGTTTGTTTTTTCTTAGTTTCTCTTTCTGAGAGTTCATTGTTTAGTGTATAACAATGGCATCAATTTCTGGATGTTAATTTTGTATGGTGCTACTTAGCCAAATTCATTTATTATATCTAATAATTTTTTGGTGGAATCTTAGGGTTTTATATGTACAATATTATGTCATCTGCAAATAATGACTTTTTTACTTTCTCCTATTTAATTTGCATGTCTTTTAATTTTTTTCTTCTTTTGTGATTGCTGTGGCTAGGACTTCAAGTACTATCCTATATAATAAAAGGCTAATTTGCATATTGTCCCCACAGGTGGGAGTTGAACCGACCAGGGGGTGTGCTGACCACCAGGGGGTGGCGCAGAGCATGGCAGGCATTGGCAATGCAATGCTGGCAGCAGGTGGCTGTGGAGGCGCTGCTGGCCCCAATGGGCCCCAACAAGAGCGGGACCACAGTGAGATGGTGGAGCAGGTGAGTGGGCAGTATTAGGCCAAGGCAGGTGTTAAGGGAGGCCCCGGTGGTGGCGGTGGTGGCAGCAGCAGCAGGCAGTTGGCAGCCAGCAGCCGCTAGGAACCCTACCTGTGCACAAATTTTGTGCACTGGGCCTCTAGTGTTGAATAAGAGTAATGAAAGCAGACATCTCCATCTTGTTCCTGATCTTAGGGGACATGGTTTTACTTTTTGCCCATTGAGTATGATGTTGGCTGTTGGTTTGTCATATATGGCCTTTATTATGTTGAGATATGATCCCTTTATTCCCTCTTTACTGAGAGTTTTTATCATAAATGGGTGCTGGATTTTAACTAATGCTTTTTCTGCATCTATTCTTATGATCATGTGATTTTTTTTCCTTTATTTTGTTTTATGTGAAGTATCACATTTATTGATTTTGAATATTGTATCATTGTTGCATCCCTGGAATAAGCACCACTTGGTCATGGTGTGCGATCTTTGTAATGCATTGCTGGATCCGATTTGCTAATATATTGTTTGCTAATATATAGTTTTTGTATTGTTGAGGATTTTAGCATCTGTTTTCATTAGGGATATTGGCCTGTAATTTTCTTTCTTTGTAGTGTTGTTATCTAGTTTTGGAATTAGGATAATTCTGGGCTCATAAAAAGAGATTAGAACTCTTTCCTCCTCTTGATTCTTTTTGAATAGTTTCTCTTCTTTGGTGAGAAATCTATTCAAGTCTTTTTCCCATTTCTAAATTGATTTGTTTGTTTTCTTATGCTGAGTTTTAAGTGTTCTCTGTATATTCTGGCACAAATTCTTTATCAGATAAGTGTTTTCCAAATATTTTCCTAAAACTGTGGCTTGTCTTTTTAAGTTTTAACAATCCTTTGACAGAGCAAGAGTTTTAATTTTAATAAAATCTATCTTATCCTTTTTTCTTTAATGAATCATGTTTTGCAGTTGTCTGTATAAAGTCATAACCAAACCCAAGATCACGTAGATTCTTCTCCTTTTTTCTACAAGTTTTATCAGTTTGCATTTTAAATTCATGTCTTTGTCTCATTTTGAGTTTATTTTTGTGTATGAGGTCTGAGTTGATGTTCATTTTTTTTGCATATAATATAAATTGTTCTAGTGCAACATTTTGAAAACATTGTTCTTTATACATTGAATTGTCTTTGCACCTTTGTCAAAAATTAGTTGACAATATTTGCATGGGTCTGTTTCTTGTCTCTCTGTTCTATTCCATTTATCAATATGTCTATTCTTTTGCCAATACCACAGTGTTGTGATTAGTGTAGCTTTTATAGTAAATCTTGATATTGGGTATTGTGAGTCTTCCAATATTGTTTTTTATTATTGTGCCAGCTAGTTTAGATCCTTTGACTTTTCATATAAATTTTAGAATCAATTTATCAATATTGACCAAAAAAAGTTATTGGATTTTTATCACAATTGTATTATTAGTATATTAAGCTAGGAAAATTTGTCATTTTAATAATATAAAAATTTTCAAATCATGAAACAATATCTCACCATTAATTAAGATCTTCTTTAATTTATTTTGTCAGTGTTTTATAATTTTATGCATACATTTTATGTACCTTTTTGTTAGATTCTTTTTCCTAAGTAATTATTTTTTAAAAATCTTTATTGAGGTATATCATACAGGTCATACAATTTGCCAATTTAAAATCCAGCTTCAGTGTTTTTTATTATGTTTACAGAGTTGTGCAATTATTACCAAAATCAATTTTAGAAGATTTGCATGACCTCAGAAAGAAACCCTGAAGCCTTGGCAGACATTCCCTTTTCTCCCTACCCAGTCTTAGGCAACCACTAATCTACTGTGTGTTTCTGTAGCATTAATCTATTCTGTATATTTGATATAAAAGGAAATATTAAAAAATGCAACCTTTTGTGCTGAGTTTTTCACACACCTAAAGTTTTCAAAGTTCACCCACATTTTAGTGTGTATTAATACTTAATTTATTTTATTGCCAAATACTATTTCTTTGTATGAATATACCACATTTGTTTATCCATTCATCAGTTAATGGGTATTTGGGTTGTTTCCACTTTTTGACTAATGTGACTAATACTGCTATGAACGTTGGTGTATGAGTTTTTGTATGGAGCTATATTTATAATTCCCTTAGGTATATACCTTGGAATTCAATTGCTTGGTTATATGGTATTTCTATGTTTGACTTTTTGAAGAACTGAAAACCTCTTGAAAAGTGACTGTCCCATTTTATTTTCCTACCAGCAATGTATGAGGGTTCCAACTTCTCTACATGCTTGCCAAATTTTATTGTCTACCTTTACGTTATAGCCATCTTAGTCAATGTGAAGTAGTACCCATTGTTATTTTGATTTTTGTTTTCCTAGTGATTAATGAAGTTGTATGCTTTTCATGCTGTATTAGATATTTATATACCTTCTTAAACTGTTCAGAATCGTGCTTATATGTCTGAGGTGCAATTTGATCTTCTAAAGCTATAGTAGGGGCACACAAAACCAACAAAACAAAACAATAAAAACAAAACATTGCTGTCATGGGGCTCACATCCTAAGTAAAGAAACCATATATTTTTGACTCATTGAAGTAGTGAAAGGTTTTTCCCCCATTAATGCAAGTAGTACCCATAAGAATTTGCTAACCAAAGTAATAACTGAATCTGTACTCAATAGGAAGTATTAACCCTAGTTTCTCAGGAAGGCAAAGATAAATATTCTTCTATGATTTAGAGTCAATACTTAGCAATGCCGTGGGCCAAGGCCTCTGCCTCATCCCCTGTCACAACTCCTCCTCTTCTTAAAGTCAGAGAATAAAATGCCTCTTTCCTTCAAATGTTACATATACACTGTGGCTCCAAATCCGCAATTGGAACCTGTACTCTTCAAGTCAGCCTGGGGCTGCCCAAAGTGTGGCCCTCCAGCATTCAGCACCATGGCCAGAGCACAAAGGTTTAGTGTTGTTGTTTTTTAACTTTTTTTTTTTTTTTTTTTTTAAGGCTGCCAAAAGCTCTACACAAGGGTCCACAAAGGTCTTACTTTATTCTACTTAATGCCAGCCTGATTGAAAAAAAAATGTGACCCAGGTTATTTACCTGTAACTGACTGTGATACCAGGGCCTCCATGCCTAAACAGATGATGGTCTTGATGGCTATCTATAACACATATTTCCCAAAGTAGAATTTCCAATTAGTTAGAGAAATCTACCTTGGGTAATTTATGTAAGTCAAAGAGATAAAGATGCATATGTTAGTTGATATAAAACACATGCTGATTTACCAGTTTTAGTGTTAAGTATCTTCCCAAAATGAACTATTCATCTCTTTATAATCCTACATCTCTTCCAGGTAGTACATGTAATACTAAATCTCAGTAGCAGAAGAGTCCATATGAGATGAAATAGATTATAATTGATGTAAAAAAAATTGTTTTTCACTGCCACCCTCTCTTCTTCTGGAAGCAGGACCAGTCTAGATTTTTAAGGGGAATCACTCCTCTTTCTTTTTCTTTTTGGGTCCTATAGAACTCATCTTGCTGCTTATTTCTGGCATGGGCATGTGACCCAGCCCTGGTCAATCAGAGCCATAGTGATGAGCAGAGAAAGACACATGATCCAAGTTGCACCATATCAACTCCATGACTTTTGATGTATCTTGTTTTTTCCCCTTCAGATTTCATGAGTGCCAAGAATAATGTCATATTGGCAATTCTGGGCTTCATTTGTTCTACTACATGGGGGAAGAACTCACTTGTGAATAAAGAAAAGGAAAACAAATAAAAGAGAGATTAGATCTCCTGATTGAAGTTCCAATTACATCCAATTTACTCTTGGATGTCTTAATTATTTAGGCCAGTAAGTTTCCCACTGGGATTAAATTTAAGAGAGGTTTTTCCTCTCTTGTAGCAGAAAGATTCTCAGCTAATAGAAATCTATTCTGTTGTTTTCATAAATCATCTCAAGCTTCTTTCTTCATGTGAACGTTTACACTGGCCAATAGCAAAAACATACCTGAATATGTAAACAAGAGGGCAATGGCATAACTTAAGCGTACAGAGAGGTTGCTTCCAAAACAGTGGTGACAACCAGGCACAAAGACAGAGAAATGACTTACAGTTGTCAAATCTAATTTGACGATATAAGAAATGACTTAATTTTTTCCCACTTGACTATTAGCTGGCAAAGAACATGAAAAATTCAAATATTGCTTGGTATAGGACAGGCTTCCAATTAGAATTTGTTGAACTGAACTAAGCTGAATTAGGAAGAAGAGGAGGAAGGACATGTCTTTTTGTCTGAATCTTTTTTTCTGAGACATGGCACATACTTCAAAGTTCTTACAAACACCATGAGAATAACTTTATGTCAGTATCAGAGCATTCTACAAATAATGACCCAAGAGGCATCTACATATAGCACAAGAATTAGAAGCCTTGATTTCCAAAGAAAAGTGTTACAGTTTTATTTTCTTATTTTACTTCATCGCAATTACTTTTGATTTCATAATCTCTCCTAACATCTTCACTACAGGTTTCTATGCCTTCATTAAATAAATGTATCACTCATTTTTGAAAAGTGGTTTATATATGATGACAATAATTTAAGAATCAACGACTTGTCTAAAGGGAATTGTATGCCTGCCATTTTAATTAACTTGCACTGATTCTCATAGCAGATTCTTGTCTATTTGCTGTCACAGAAGCAGCAATACTGATTGCAAATGGAGTATGCAGTGAGCATTTCCACATTTGGTCACTTCTGTGTGACTCTCCACGAATGTGCGCCCAGCCATCTGAAATGTTTTTTGGAAAGAATTTCAGAGAAAAATAAAATTTTTAGTCAACGGGTAGTCATTATTAGTTCCCTGTGGATTCTGTGGGCTTTTGCATATGGTGCCCTTTGCCTCACAAGCTAGGTTATTGTTTTATTGTGAGCTGCTTGTTCTCATTGGGAAATTCTTGAGAGGAATTATTTGAGACATAAGAGGAGAGTGTATTTCTTTTTTCGAGAGGACCTACATTTGCTTCTGCCAGGTGTCTGGTCTGGGGCCAACTTAAATTAGTCATGGCTTGGAGTAGTGTGATCACTAAGATAATGTAAATTTACACTGGCAAAGCCAGGGAGCACAGCCTGTAATTTTGAACACCTCAGAGATATCTCCCCATCCCCACTCCACTAAGAGCCATGGAAGACTTCTGGGAGGGGGTGATCCTGTATCTCTTTCAGTTCCCAGATCTATGAGAACAAAGGCTCCTATGAGAACTCCCACCTTTAGGCTGTGACTTTTGTTCATGGTCCCATTAGGTATTGGAAAACAACGTTCAGGTTACTTGGATGTGGTGTATACAATCAGGCAAAAACTCCCACAGTACTCTTAAATGATGAGGTTCTGACTTTTAACCAAATCTTGGACTGGTGATACTTAAAAAAAAAATTATTGATTTCAGAGAGGAAGGGAGAGGGAGAGAGAGAAACATCAGTGATGAGAGTGAATCATTGACCAGCTGCCTCCTGCATGCCCCCTACTGTGGGTTGAGCCCACAACCCAGGCATGTGCCCTGACCAGGAATCAAACCATGACCTCCTGGTTCAGAGGGCGATGCTCAATCACTGACCCACACTGTCTGGTAGGACTGGTGATTCTTTACTAAACTGTCAGCTCTATTTTATCAAGCCTTTTAGTTGGCTTGTGCAGGAAGATTGGTCTGAATAACCTAGCCTACCATAATTCTGGAGATGGAAGTCCACATACTTTTTTGTTAAGTCATATAGTTATACTAGTACATAAAAAGAAAACCACATGTTTGACATGGTTCTAAGCACTCACATAACTTATAATAGAGTGGGTGATGGGGACAAGGAAAAATGGAAGGATTTTTTATTGTTTTTTGGTCTCCTATTATGTATTGGGAGATATATGCTACAATCATGCTATAACTGTTGCTTTATTCTTCCTCCTTGAAGTTCTTCAGATTTTTTTGTTTTATATATAATGAGCTATACTGCTAGATGTACACAAATTTATTCTTATACTTCTCAGGGAATTCAACTTTTTATTATTTTTATGAGTCCTCTAAAACTCTAGGAATGTTTTTCCCATAATGACTTATTCTTCATTTCTAATGTTAATATTGTTATACCAGCTTTTTCCCTACTTTAACTTTTAGCCTTTCTGTTTTCCTATTTTTGGTGTGTTACTTATAAACAGCACATAGTTGCATTTTGATTTTATCCTGTATGACAAGTTGCCTTTTAATTTCAATATTTTGTTTTAAAGCTATGACCTAATTTATCTTATCCCACATGATACTTGTAATATTTTATCTACCTTTTTGTTCTCTTTTGACTGTTGACTATTTTTCAAAAATATTTTTTATTGATTTTATTTGTTTGTTTTTTTGTTAATACTCAGCCAAGGATAATTTTCCATTGATTTTTAGAGAGAGTGGAAGGGAGAGGGAGAGACAGAGAGAAACATTTTGTGAGAGAGACACATCAATTGGTTGCCTCCTGCACATATCCTGGCCTATCTGGACCAGGGCCGGATATGTGGCCTTGAATGGAATTGAACCCGGGACCCTTCACACTGTGGGCCAACACTTTATCCACTGAGCCAAACTGACTAGGGCTGTTTTTTATTGACTTTAGAGAGAGGGGCTGGAAGGGGAATAGAGAGATAGAAACATCAATGAGAAATATTGATTAGCTGCCTCCTGTACACCCCCTACTGGGTGGGGATCAAGCCCACACCTGGGCATGTGCCCTGACCAGGAATCAAACCAGTGACCTCTTGGTTCATAGGTCAACGCTCAACCACTGAGCTACCCCAGCTGGGCTGGTTATTTTTATATATAAAGTTATTATATATAAAAGTAATCTGACATTAGTTTATTATTTATATGTTCTCTTACTATTTTTTAGTGACTACTAGGCATTCTTCCCTTATCCAAGCCTGATATTAATGATTAATTTTACCTTTTCTGGAATAATTTGAAGACCTTAACACCCCTCTTCTCCATTTATTCCTTTTCTGATATATGCAGTGTTTTCATATATATTTAATTCTCTATACTTTAATTTTTTTATTTTTAATATTATTAATATTTAGATTTACCCAAAGTTTTATCTATTCTATTGCTCTTCATAATGTGCTATATTTAAAAACTCCTATGTCGGATCATTTTTCTTCTGGCTGAAGAGTACCATTTATTATTTCCTTTAGGGCAGTGGTTCTCAACCTTCCTAATGCCATGACCCTTTAATACAGTTCCTCATGTTGTGGTGACCCCCACCATAAAATTATTTTCATTGCTACTTCATAATTGTAATTTTGCTACTGTTATGAATCGTAATGTAAATATCTGATATATTTTCATTGTTACAAATTGAACATAATTAAAGCATAGTGATTAATCACAAGAACAATATGTAATTATATATGTGTTTTCCGATGGTCTTAGGCGACCCCTGTGAAAGGGTCGTTCAACCCCCAAAGGGGTCACGACCCACAGGTTGGTGACCCACAGGTTGAGAACCGCTGACTAAGGCCTTTATCTCTGACCCAAGAGTCTTATTTCTTCTGACAGCACCCATAACACCATAGCAGGCTAACTTGTTAGCTAACTTGTTAGCTTGAAAGTAGAGTAAAATCCCAGGTTCACAGTTTTTGACACTGGACTCTGGTTATTTTTCTGCTGTTTCGTTTTCTTTTTGAATTCTTGTGTATTTGTATTTGGCACATCTTCTAATTCTATTACATTTTCTCTCCTATTTGCTAGTTATTCACCTTGCCACCCTTCATTTTATAAGATTTATTTGACTTACTCGTCTAAATTCTCAATTATTTTCTCATGTCATTCGTTATGTTATTTAGCTTCCTGTTTAAATCCACCAACAATGTAATATTCCCCCCAAAATATTCTTGTTTTATTTATCTTCTTTTACGACATTTTCTCAGGCTCTTATTGACTTCTCTGTAAGATGCAGTGCCCATGCTGGGTGACCTTCCTGGGAGAGCTTGCATTTTTAAAGGAGTTTGGTCAGGAGTAATTGATTGATGTCAGTTACTCTGAATATGCAGGGTGTGAGAGAAAATCAGAAATAGCTGAGACTTACTGATTTGCTGATGCTATCATTTTTTGTTTTCAAGGATATTTACATATTTGTTATTTCTAAATAATTCAATATTACTTTAGTGAGAATCTTAGAGAAGAAGTAAAAACAAGTTCTCTGTAATTCTTGACAGCAAGTTTTTGAAAAACTTATTTTTCATTTGCCTGTCCTTTAACAAACATGGCTTCCTGAAATAAAAAGAGGAAAGACCTGTACAAAATAATCTGTGAGTCCCAGCCTGATGGTTCTCATCTCCCGTCCTCTTTTTTATTTCTTTATTTTTTTACATATGGTCAGCACAGTTTGGGATTGGTGTTGACCGATGTGGGCAGCCTGGGCTGTGTATTAGTAACTTGTTCTATTTTACTTCCTTGAGTGTAACACAGTTTATTTTTCTAATGAAAAGAAGTAAAAGGAGGAAAGAATTAACAAACTAACCAAATTTTAAGCTATTCCTTAAGCTTCCAGGCTGTGTTTTGTCTCCAATCGCTTCAGCAGACAGGAGCATGCTCCGACAAAGCAGAGAACTCTCCGTGCACTTAGCAGGGGTGTACGTCAGTGTGTGATCCAGATGGAACTGCAGTGGCAAACGGTAATTATCCAAGTGGTTCCATAACTCATTTGCTGCTTTGGAATCAGCTGTACGTCACTTCCTGCTTTTTGGTCCAATCCAAAAATGTTCCCTTGGTTGGAATCTTGCGAATGGACCTTTTTATTTTAATTTTTTACCTTTCTCTAATAATTCAGTCAGATTTTACTAAACCAGACAGCAGGAGATGAGTTTTCCATAACCCTTTACTCTTGCCAGGAAATCTCCGGGCTTGGTTACATTTCTGTCTTTTGGTGCTAATTCTGTAGCTTCTGTTTTTTATTTCAACTGGATGAATTCCTCAATGTCAGGTCTGTGACCTCAGTGAGCTCATAGAGCTCCCTCAAATATGTTCAGGACACAGTTTTGTAACTTGCTTGATCCACTGCTTCCAAAATATCCATGTTCTAGCTTCCATATTCCCCCGGGTGTAAGGCACTGTGAAGAAACCTACCATCCCTGCTGTCAGTTTGTTTATTAATCCATTTTTGACCAAACAAACTTAAAATTCAGTGGACCTGTTAAAAAATCCAATATGAGAAGCTAACATGACAGGCTTTAGAACCTGAGCTCCTGGATTTGAACCTGACTCTACCATCATTCTAGCAGAGTGATGCTTGGAAAATATTTAATATTTTTCATATCACTTACTGACTCAAAAATCTTCAAATCTTTCTAACTCCTGTCAATGAAAATTTAAATATCTTAGTCTGGCTCTCAAAGCCCTCTGAAATGTACCCCATCAGATAATTTCTCACCAAAAGTTGGCTTCCTCCCCATGTTAAAAATTCCACTCATTTATGTCATGCATGACTTTTAAAATGTTATTCCTTCTCCTTTCCAGCCATCTAAATACTTCTCATCTATATCTGTTACAGAACAAAAGTTCATACACCTGGCACTAGCAGAGCCAAACACTAGACCCTGAGAATTACAGCGGAGAAATATTGGCTATTTTATTATGAATGGCACCATCCAGGAGAACAGGAAGCTAATGCTCAAAAGCCCAGTCTCCTCCATGGTATCTAAGTTACAGATTGTCTAGGGCCATGGTCGGCAAGCTGTGGCTCGGGAGCCACACGCAGCTCTTTGGCCCCTTGAGTGTGGCTCTTCCTAAGCCTTAGGAGTACCCTAATTAAGTTAATAACAATGTACCTACCTATATAGTTAAGTTTTAAAAATTTGGCTCTCAAAAGAAATTTTAATTGTTGTACTGTTGATATTTGGCTCTGTTGACTAATGAGTTTGCCGACCACTGGCTCTAGGGCAAAATCACAAGACACCATGGGTAAGGTATTCGGGGTTGTTTTGGTAGCTGATTGGTCAGAGGTGAGGTGAGGGTAATGAATCATTTCTTCAGATCTGGAGGACAACGCTGAGGTCTTTTCTGTCGTTCCTTGGTCTGGTCTCATGGGAAATTAGTCAGGGGGTTATTCCAACATAAATCTCAGGAGCTGAAACATAACTTAGACCATGATGTTATCTTTAGCATGCCAGAGGTCCAGATCGTGTAACTATTGGTCTGGTCTGCACTACTGTCTTCTGCTGCTTTGGGGTTTTGCTGATTATCTGGGGGGAAAGATGAATCTGTGATATAGGTAGATATAGATATAGATGATATAGATAGATATAGATATAGATATAGATATAGATATAGATATAGATATAGATAGATATGATTTTTAGAGCTAGGATTTAAAACAATTTAATCAAAGTCATAAGGGCCTCGGTTTCATATCCTAGTACAAAGTACACTTCCTTCAGGGAGTCTTCTAAAATTACTGGATCTTGTATTGACATTCTTTTCTCTAAATCCTGGGACTGATTAGAGTCAGTACTTCATTATGTTACCTAGCACAGAATTCTCTAAGCATTCTTCTTTTCACTTTAATAAATTTACGTAGGTGGGAAAGAGACATGTTTAAGTAAATGGAGAAGTACTAAATTAAATATAGTTAAAAATGTTGTTCAACTGTGAGACTTTTTATGAAATATTCTTAATGTATAATTTATTTTCAAAAAGGACTTGAGTATTCCCAAAATGATTATGAGCTAAAACATTTTTAAAAAAATGAAACCAGTGGTCAGTGGAACACTTTTTGGAACATGCTATTCTAGCTTAATTTGATTATTTCCTGAATTGTAATTTCAACTTTTCACCTAAAGTGTCAATTCCTTTAGGGTTTCCAAATCTGCATATAATGCTTAGAAAAATGGTGGCTGATCATTGTTAGACAGGCACTTAGGGGTATTTAGAAAATACTTGCCGGTTGTTGTTTTTTTAATTTAAGATTTTTTTAATTGATTTTTAGTGAGAGAAGGGAGACAAGCGGGAGAGAGAAACATCAATGTGAAAGCAAAACATTGATTGGCTACTTCCTGCATGCCCCCTACCAGGGATCAACCCTGGCATATGCCCTGACTAGGAATCAAACTGGCAGCCTTTTGGTGCAAGGGACAATGCCTAACCAACTGAGCCAAACAAGCTGATTCTTTCCCTGTCTGCTTTTTCATTTTTTCTTCATTTTGAAATTTTCCTCTTTCAGTTTTTTTAGTCTCTAGTAGGATTTAATCTGCCTTCTCTCACTTACTCATTGGCATTGATTTGTACCATATGTATCAGAAAAGTTAGATAAGGGTTGCAGAACCCATCTGAGTGATGTCTAAGAAAGGCTGTTGCCTCTGCGGCTGGTGGTACACCTAAAGTTGCTATAGGTCAGGGTTAGTAAGAAAGTAGGGGAGAATGAAGACAAATTGAACCAGAAGACAAGGGTTCAAACCAGTGGTTTTTCCAAACAAAAGTTCAAACCAGAACACACAAGGACAAAATGGAACTCTCAAGGACAAAGGGAGCCCATTTCTGTTTATCAGGCATCTAACCTCGATAATGAAGAACCTGCACCATTCATCACACACTGCACACTTCTGGACTCAGAGCTTGAGACCTGAAATAGGAGATCCAGTGGGAGCTGGAGGAGTTGCTGCCTCAGCAAGGTGTAGCAGTGCCTGTTACTAAGCAAGCCTTCCAGATCTTGTGTAAATTTCTTTTATGGCCAATCCTGACTTGAAACCATCTAAGGCTAAGGCAAGGCATTCTGGGAAATGAAGTTTCTACTTAGCTAAGTTGGCACAGTGCAAAGCACCACACTTTGGAGTCATAAGAATTGGAAAAGACACGAGAGCCAATTATCCTAATCTTTCCAAGCTCCAGAGGAGGAAATGGAACCTCAGGGAAGTTGTATCTTGTTCAAGAATCAATGAGCTAGTCAGAGTAGAAAGATCAATCAGTATTTCTGATCCCCAGTCCATTCTTCTCTCCTGCGATTCCTCTTGCAAACACAATGGTCTAGAATGGATTTCATGATCAATTATATCCAAACTCCTACATGGGACACAATTTTATATGATGAGTTACATCTAAATTATTTCCTAAGACCATTACCCTTTTTTTTGGGGGGGGGGCAAACAGTATTCTGAGGGGCTCCAGTTTTATTATTTTGTTCAGGGAGGACTCCTATCAAAGCTAAATTTCTGGTCTAGGGTTTCTCAATATGGGCACTCTTGACATTCAGGGCTGGGTAATGTGTTGTAGTGTGTTTGGAGGTAGGCACGGCTGGGCCATGCAGTGTAGGACATTTAGCAGTACCCTTGGCCTCTACCCACTACCAGCCAGTAGCTATTCCCTGGGAGAGCAGGAATTTGTCCCTGGCTGAGAATCATTGGTCTAGAAGCTATTGTATTTAGATAAATTAAAACAGTCTTCTTTTCAGGCATTTACTGTACATCAGGAAATCTTTTTTCCAAGTGACAAAGTGGTTTCATTTTCTGAATCCCAGCTAAACCTTCTCCATTTACTTTCCCTGTGAAACTATTTCTGTTCTAGCTGAGAAATGAACCTAGGATCCCTATGAATGTTTTTTTACATTATCAATACTCAATTATTTAATTAGATAACATCCAATAAAATTAGTGATGGGGTTCAGAAATAGACTAGATAACATTCACAATAAGGGCCTGCATTGAAGATTGCCGCTCCCCTATTATCCAAGGTATATCAAGTCCTCTTTCAGAGAGCTCTTTCCGAGCCTGCCCACCTTTTCTCTCATAAAGCCACTGCATGTGTTTCACAACTTTGATGTAGGATCAAATGATCCTGTTGAGAGGTATTCTGTGTAGCTGTAAAATTATGGCAGCTTTTTAAAATTTTTTGGTGGAAGGTACAATAACAAAAAGATGTCATCACAGAGAAATTTGTGTTGTGTTAGCAAAACTGAGGCCACGAATTCCGTGTTCTTATCCTTCAGAAACATGAGCATTGAGACAGTAATCAGTGAAGATGTAAAATTTCTTTGGTGGTCTCTTAAAACCTTTCCTTTTAGAAACTCCACTGGTGTCTTCATCCTTGAATATGACTCTTTTGTATTTAGAATCTATCAATGACTTCCTATACCATTAACACACAAACACCAAGATGTTATACTAGATTCTGTATCACAGGAGACGCTGTTGATTTGTTCAACCTACTTCTTGCCCTTATCTTCCACCACTCTCCCTTCTGATAAATATATTTTAGCCAAGATGTCCTTTCTATTCTTCAGAACCTGTCACTCTTAGGACCTCTGTATCTCCTGTCCATTCTATCTGAAAATATATCTCTTCTTTAAGATTGGTTCATCCTCCTCTTTTTTTAAAAAAATATATTTTATTGATTTTTTACAGAGAAGAAGGGAGAGGGATAGAGAGTTAGAAACATCGATCAGCTGCCTCCTGCACGCCCCCCAGTGGGGATGTGCCCACAACCAAGGTACATGCCTTGACCGAAATTGAACCTGGGACCCTTGAGTCTGCAGGCCGACGCTCTATCCACTGAGCCAAACCGGTTCGGCCATCCTCCTCTTTAGGTCTGTGGAAAATGAAGACTTTCAGGTTCCCCTTTGAGAAAATCTGTTTCATTGATCTGAGGTGAGGCACAGAAATTTGCATTTTATTTTTATTTATTTTAAATATATTTTATTGATTTTTTTACAGAGAGGAAGGGAGAGGGATAGAAAGTTAGAAACATCGATGATAGAGAAACATCGATCAGCTGCCTCCTGCACACTCCCCACTGGGGATGTGCCCGCAACCAAAGTACATGCCCTTGACCAGAATCGAACCTGGGACCCTTGAATCTGCAGGCCGATGCTCTATCCACTGAGCCAAACCCCGGTTAGGGCAGAAATTTGCATTTTAATAAGAACCTGGGGCAATGCTGACACAAAGGTAAACAGTTTACCAACACACTTTGAAGAACCAAATTCTTAAATGGTGCAATTTCAATTCCCCTGAGCAGTAGAGACTTCCTCTCCTCTGCTTCCATGGAAATAAGCCCTGGGGAAGAAGTAGGAAACAGACTTCAAAATTCCGCCTAATTAGCACTTCATATGGCACCTTTTGTGATATCTACTTCTTCAATGAAAGAGGCCTTGTTGTGTTGACAGACTTTCATCTCTTTATACCAGAGCTAAATGGTGGCATTCTCTGGAGTTTTCTCAGAACCTTATTTGATGCATCTTTGGATTTAAGGAAAGGACCTCCTTATACCACATTAACTTGTTGGCTCAGCTTCTACTCTTCACTTGTTACTATGATTAAATATCTCTCTTCTGTGAAGCCTCTTATATCCCTCCCAGCTCCGATTAGAAATTTTTTCATAGTACTTCCTTCAGATCTCTATTAAAAATTTAAATCTCTATTACAATTTAATTTAAAATTAAAATTGACATTAATATTGTAGTGAAGATGTGTCTAACAGAGGCCCTCTTGTCTTTTTTTATTCCCTTGCCCTCATGTATTTATATTCCATATTAGCTGAAAGCACTAACAGATATATTCTTTTATTCATTTGTTCAGTCTTTCACTCCCCATTATGATCTAAACTAGAGGCCTGGTGCACAAATTCGTGCATGGGTGGGGTCTCTCGACCTGGCCGGTGATCAAGGCCTATCTGGGGGCCAGCCGGTGGTGGTGGGTGGTGGGAGGAGGGACTGTGGGAGATTGGCCAGCTTGGTGGCGGGGGGCGGCGTGAGAGGTTGGCTGTGGGAGAACATTGACCACCAGGGGGCAGCTCCCACATTGAGCGCCTGCCCCCTGGTGGTCAGTGCGTGTCATATTGACTGGTCAACTGGTCGTTCTGGTCTTTTGGTTATAATGGTCGCTTAGGCTTTTATATATATAGATTCCATGCAGGGAAGGGCTTTGTATGTTTCTTTCTGCTACATTCCTAAAATAGTGCCTAGAACAGAGTACAGACTCAATAAATATTAAATAAATTGATAAATATTTTTAGTACCTTGTTTTATAATTTTCTTGTTTATATGTATTTTTTTTCTTAAGAATTCTTTTAGTTTCCATTAGCATTGTCAGAATCTAGCATAGTTCCTGATGTGTAAAAGGAATGGAATAAATGCTTACAGAATAATTAAATATTTTATTTTGTTATTTTTCATACCACAGCTAAGAGATTATTTCATCTGTTAATGTTTCTGTGATATTGAATTTTTAACAGTAATAAGATAAGGCAGAGGTCTCTAAGGACATAATAACACATCTCCAAAGATGTGACCAATGGATGACCTAGGGGAAACTAGGAGATTCATTTATTTTTCCAAGTATGTGGGCACAAATACTGGTGACCTGTCGCAACCAGGCATTAATATATTCACCTCAACTACAGAGGGCTTTGAGTTCAAGGAAAATTTTCAATTTAAGATTATCTGACCAAGTTCAACAAAGCAAAATAAGGATTCTAAAAGGAGTATTAGGAGGTGAAAGGTGAAGGGATTAAGAAGCAACAACAACAAAAACTCATACACAGTTAATAGAATGGTAATTACCAGAGAGAAAGGGGAGGGGCGGTAGAAAAGGATTAAGGGGGGATAAATGGTGATGGAAAGAGAGGACTTGGGGTTGTGAACACATAATACATTATACAGATGATGAATTATAGAATTGTACACCTGAGACCTATATAAGTTTATTAACCATGTGTCCCCAATTAAAAAAAAACTTTAAAAAAGAATAAAACATTTTTAAAACAAAATAAATAAGCAAGCATAGGGAAAAATAATTTAATAAATGGTTGATCCACCTTACAGTTAAAAACTTGACTGTAAAAAAGGTCCTTATGCTTTTCTGGATCATATACTGTTTGAAAGAAAGGAAAGCTCTTGTTCTCTCTGTTTTCCATCACATCTGTGTTAAGTCCTTCTGTACTAGAAACACCCAAGACAGAGAGGAACATGACACATGGACCCACTCCTGCCAGGGCTGACCAGCACCCCTGAGCGATGGATGAACAGATTACTCCGACACACTTTGACTGTGGGGAGAGGGCTAAGGGACGGCCTGGATGAAGGAGCCAGGCAGCCTCGATTGCCTGCCTTGTTATTGGAATTTTTGTCTTTAGATACAATCAGTAGGTTGAGTGATCTTGGGAGGACACATATGTTTACATTGTCCTCTAGGCAAAGGCATCCAGGGATTAAGCATAAGGATTCCAGTAAACACCCGGGGATCTGCACATACACAGACTTGTTTGGAAAGGTCAAGGAATAATTAGGGGCTCTGCCTTCGACACTCCCCTACGTCTCCCCTAAGTCGGACTTCCGATAAACAGGGCAGGCAGCCTTCCACACACTTCCCTTTTATCAGAATGTCCTCCTTACAACTTTCTAACCAAGTCTCGTGTACTCCCCAACACACTCCCACTTCAGTAAAGCCTGTACTTCAAAACCAAGAAAAGTGCAAGTACAGAGAATCCTGGGAGTCTGCCCTGGTTTTTCATCACAACTGCTGTGGATGATAAAAGAGGGGTAATTTAAGTTTGAGGAGAAATCATAAACTTGTAAATATATGAAACTGGGAGGTTTTATGAGGATAATTATAACCACCTCCCTGCCCATGGTCTTTCTGTCTTGATAGAGATATAGAAATCAATAAGCCACTTTCTACTCCCCAGTCTCCCAGGATGAAATGAAATCCTAGCATCCATCTTCTCTGCTGGGACAGAGCCAGCTGGTTCCTCTATATATAGCAGCGGTTCTCAACCTGTGGGTCGTGACCCCTTTGGGGGCCGAACGACCCTTTCACAGGGGTCGCCTAAGACCATCAGAAAACACATATATAATTACATATTGTTTTTGTGTTTAATCACTATGCTTTAATTATGTTCAATTTGTAACAATGGAATCGGGGGTCACCACAACATGAGGAACTGTATTAAAGGGTCGAGGCATTAGGAAGGTTGAGAACCACTGCTCTGTAGGTAAATGTTGCCCCCCTACCCCCAGAGTACCTGTGAGGGCGTACTTAACCTAGCACCACCACATCAGTATTTACGCCCCTTGTATTCTTCTTCCAGTTCAGACACTGGAACCCAAATCTAGAATGTCTATTTCAAACTTGCACCTCTACTTACTGGGAGTCTGTAAGTCTTAGCAACCTAACTGATACCGACCTCAGTTTCCAGGTTTTTAAATTGCAATTTGTTCTACAAATTAAATAAACAAAATATAAATGAATGAGTCTAGTACCTAATTGGTTCCTGCTTTTCCAACTCTGTCATCATCTTCCTTGTGAAAAACCTCCATATCAATTGCTTGTTTAATTTTTTTTAACTTTTTAGACATTTATGTTGTCATATATACAAGTGAAAGTGAGTGTGTCTTTAACTCTAAATCTACCAAACTCCAAACTACTTGTTTCCTATGAGCTTCTCTCTTTCTCTCTCTCTCTCCCCCCCCGCCCCTCTCTTTTGCACATTTTCTTTTTTCTTTCTTTCTTTTTACAAATTCAAGATAGTCCTGTTGCCAGTCCTCTTTTTTTCACCTACTATCCCACATAAGGCAATGGCACTTCTAGAAACCAATTCAGTCTGGCAGAATGAAGGCAAATCCAAGTATACCTTCCTAGTTCCCAAATACTCCCACTAAGTAAATTTCTCAATTGGTAAATTAAGATCGTCAAAGCTGTGAAAAGAAACTTGAGATTTATGGTTGCCCATTTTGGTAGATGTGAAATGATTTTTTACTGCTACTGTCATCAAAATCATGAAAGGTTTTGGAGTGTGTCTGGGATGGAAACTGTTCTTCCCCTTGGGAGGAAGTACAGAGTGTACTTTATGTAAAGTCTATTGCTTCAGTTCTTATGCTCTGCTGTCTGCCAGAAAATGATGTACTTTGCCTTTGAGAGGCTTGGGGACTGTCTAAATGTGGTAAATGAATTGAGTTTAATAAACAAGAACATGACAGTGTCTAATCTAAGCTTCAAAGAGAGCTGAGAACCAATACACTAGAAAAAGTAAAAAAACAAAACAAAACAATGGTTAAAATTCAAGGGCATTTGCACTCAATTAAAGTTTTTCTTATTGTCTTCTCTTACATTTTAATTATCTAGCAGCATGACATGTAATTTGTATCACATGTCCACCAATAACTATATGAATTTCTACAATGCCCTTTGGCCAGTATTCAATGCTAAATGATGATGTAATACATCTCTCTATTTCAATTTTATGATCTCACAGAATGAACACCTGTTTAGTGAGAACTAACCTATTGAATGTTTTGTTTGCTTGTTTTTCTGAAACAGCTCGGTAGCTAAATGGAGCATGAAAATGAAGAAATTACAGAATTTCTTAAGTGCTCATCCATCTAATTAATATCATGAAAAGAATAATTTTGAATAATCTGTAAGTAATAACAAAGGGCTGCAGAAAGATCTCTGGCTGAGTATAGTAGCCCCACAATGTCAACACATCAGTAAATTATCCTTTGCATACGATTTATAATTCACCTGGTGCTTAATAATTCTTGCCTACTGGATTCTAACTCCAGAGATTTAAAAAGGGAACCTTTCTAGTTATAAATAGATCAATACATCATAGGTTTCTCTATTTGGAATGGAAGAAATTGTTCAGTTTTGTTTAAATCCACAAGAGGATTAGCACTGAGAGTTTTGTAAACAGTTTACAAATGCAGAAAAGTGCATACTCTTTCTGGCAAATGTTTAGTGATGGCTTGCTTCTCAGCTTTACTCTTTCACTAAATTAAGACTCTTCCTGAGTGTGTGGGTGACTCCATCTTGCCTAAGGTTTTATTTGGCCATTCAGTCCTCCAGCCCTTTGGTTGTGAGAAGAGTCTTCCCTGTGATGGAAGCAGAGTTCTCCAGATCAATGAAAGCACCCTTTCTGGTATACTGCGGACACCACTCCTCTGTTATGCTAAGGATCAATGGAATCTGACACACTGTTTCTCAATCTCAGGAGACTCATATTGCCAAAGAGCTGAAATGTGTAAGGAATGGTTGTGTAGCAGAAAAGAATGGAGTGGCTGTTTCGTCAAACGGCGAGTCTTAGGTGACAATTCCTGTTGGGCTCCTAAAAGCTGTTTCTCTCTGGTCTCGTTATTGAATGTGAATGTGGGTCACGGAAGCAATGCCATCTTCCATTCACACAGCTCGGAGTTAAAGTCCAGTTTCTTGTTTGTCTTCCATATAAACAGGACAAATTGCTTTCTCTGCATGGTATAGTTTCATTGAAACATTATATTCTGTTAGGTAAAGGCCTCCTATTTTTCCTTCCTATTCATTCAGCAGGCATTTCACTTCACTTCAGGCACCATCTGGTAACAGGTAGTATAAAGGGAAATGAACTCAGTAATAAAAATAACTTACATTTATTGAGAGCTTATTATGGGCCAGGCATTTTCTAAGCTCCTTACATGTAGTACCTCACTTAATTTACCTATGAGGTCGGTATATTATTATGCTAATTTTATAGAGGAGAAGAGTCAAGCACAAAGGATTTAGCTAGTGGTGGAGGCGAGAGTTGAACCCTGATAATTTAACCTAGATTCTGCACTCTTTTACATAGAATGGATGATCTAATCTTGGGGGTTAAGAGTTTATTCTTAAAATCTAAAAATTTTAATTCTAAGAATTAAAATTACATGAGCATTTCTTGATTTAATTACTGGTTACAGGGCTGTGTTAATGGTAATATTAAATGAAGCCGTACACTTATGAGATGTGCACTTCTAGATTTGGCTTTACTGCTATTATCAACTGAATGTTGTGTCCCCCAAAATTCATATGTTGACATTCTACCCCCCAATTTGACATGAGGAGGTAGAATGGGGCTTTGGGAGGTAATTAGGTCATCAGGATGGAGTTCACATGAATGACATTAATGCCCTTGTAAAAGGGACCCCAGAGAGCTCTCTCCTTCCCTTTACACCAGGGAAAGATACAAGGAGAGGTAATGGTCTACAACCCGGAAGAGGGTCCTCACCAGAACCCAACTATGCAGGCATCTTGATCTTGGACTTTCAGTCTCCAAAAGTGTGAGAAAGAAATTTCTGTCATTTCAAGCCACCCAGTCTCTGGTACTGTTATAGCAGCCTGAAGTGACTAAGATAATACACAATTTGAAACTAAAACAAAATCACATGATTAAGGCTGTGACAATACAGAACAACCTGTGTAGATAAATGCTGGAGCAAACCTTTAAGATGAAGACTCTAACAGCTGTAACCAGGGCTGTCTGTGTGTACATTCCTAATCTGTGCTATCCCTATTGGAACCAGCCAGGCTTGGAAATCTAGCCATTGACGCATGTTTCAATATCAAGTCCACAATGTCATTCTTACTAGGAGGAAGTGCAAGTAAGTTTATACTATATGCTGAGAAACTAAATCAAGTTATATTGAAATATGGTAGCAATCATCTCAGGTAGAAACTGTAGTTTAACTTTAACCCTGCTGTTTGGCTTCTGTACTTATTTGCTTGCTAAAATAATAGAAAAGTTATTTTGATTTTCTGAATTATATAAATCATCCCATTTGATTGAATACCCTATTGATTATAATGTGAATATCCCATTGGTTGTGGTCATATTGGTTTTAGAAAGCACATTCTTCTGTACCTGGGAACCAGGACAGCACAATTATCCTAAATTGCCTCACTGGCTACAGATAATGCATTCTGGTTGACTCAGTGGTGCCAAGACCAGGACAGCACAATTATCCTAAATTGCCTCAGTGCCCACAGATAATGTGTTTCTGTTGACTCAGTGGTCCCAAGACCCGAGGGCTCTAGATAATATGTTTCTGTCAACTCAGTGGTCTGAAGACCCAAAACTGTAATTAATCTTTGTAGATAACTAATCGGCTCAGTTTCACTTCTGTAACTGCTTTGTGCAAACCAGGGTCCTCATCCAAACTGAAAGATGTAACTGATACCTTTGTGATTTTTTGCCTATAAATCTGATGTTGGGGCTGGGTAAGGAACTGCAAGATTTGGAGAGCAAAATGCCCCCTCATAGTCCCGGATTATTTGCAATAAATGTGACTCCTTAATTCGACTTCTTGAGGCGTCCTTGTGTGGTTCGCGGGGTACATTACAACAATATGATTCAGGTTTCCAAGTCGGATTGAATTCTCATGTCAGTCTAGACCTGGGACTCCTGGAAGAGCTCTGTGTTCACTCTTACGTGTAGGCCAGATCTTACTGTGGAAACTGCAGTACCTGAGCTGGGGAAACTAAACGCAGTAGTAGTTGTATCCCAGGGTAGCAGTGGCCAAGTGTCAGCACTCAACCATCAAAGCCAAGGGGGGAGTGGTTAGCATAAAGGTCAACAGAGTCAAAGCAGCAACGAGGATATCCTGACTCATGCAGCCGTTGGCTAGCTCGTTATAATGTTTGAAGATGTAAAATAGATAGGACACCTACTAAATTCTTGATCTATCTAAGCAGAAACATTTTACGTCAAGTGGACAGTAGTCTTAACTGAATCATAAAAGCCCTTCAATCAATTCCCAGACTTGAGACGGTTTACAGCCTGGGTGTAAAATGAAAGGAAAGCTGGTTTCCCTTTAGGAAGGATCCTAAGTGCACTGCCAAAATCTGCACTGATAATCTTTCTCCCAGCCTTCCCCACAGGGACCTATGGTCTTTTACCAGGGTAACTGTGCGGTGGGGAAAGGGAAGTAATCAGAAATTTTAGAGACTGCTGAGCTGACACTAATTTTGGAGACTGGTTCTGAACTGACACTAATTTCAGGATACCAAACACATCACTGTGGCCCACCAGACCAGAGGCTGATGGCACTCAGGTGATCCATAGAGTTTCAGCTCAGATGTGTCTCACAATGGGCCCTGTAAATCCTGAACACATCCTGTGATTTTCCCCGCAGTTCTGGAATAGACACACTTAGCAGATGCCAGAATCCCCCACTGATCCCCTGATATGTGGAGTGTGGACTATGATGATGAGAAAGATCAAGTAAAAGCCACTAGAACTACCTCTGTCTAGGAAAATAACAAACCAAAAACAATACCACATTCCTGGAGTGACTTCAGAGATGATTGCCACTATCAAGGCCATGACAGATGCAGAAGTAGTGATTACCAGCACATCCCTATCCAATTCGCCTTTCAGCCTTTGCAGAAGAGAGATGGATCTTGGTGAATGACAATGAATTGTAAGCTTAACCAGGTAGTGACTAAAATTTCCACTGTTGTTCCAGATATGGCTACACTGAAACAAACTGAACAAATGAATACAGCCCCTGGTATGCAGCTAGTGATCTGGCAAAGGCCTTTGTCTCTATTCCTGCCATTAAGGATCACCAGAAGCAGTTTGCGTTCAGCTACCAATGCCAGTAATATACCTTCATTGTCCTAGTTCAGGTGTGCATCAGCTCTCTAGTCCTATGTCGTAATTTAGTTCAAAGGAATTCTGGTTGCCTTCTCCTTCCACAAGATGACACACTGATCCATCATATTGATGTCACTATGCTGCTAAGATCCAGTGAGCAAAAAGTAGCAATTATTCTAGACTATTGTAAGACATTTGTGTTCAGAGGGTGGGAAAATATTCAGAGGCCTTCTACCTCAGTGAAATTTCTAGGAGACCAGTGATGTGGACATGTTGAGATATGCCTTTAAGGTGAATGATAAGTTGTAGCATCTGGCTCCTCCTATAACTAAGAAAGAGGCATTATGCTTAGTGGACCACGTTGGTTTCGGGAGGCAACTTATTCCTCACTTGGGTGTGTTACTCCAGCCCATTTACCAAGTGACCCAAAAAAGCTGTTAGTTTTGAGTGGGACCCAGAATAGGACAACGCCCAGCAACAGATCCAGGCTATTAGGCTGGGCCATATGACCCAGTAGTTCCAATGGTGTTTGAAGCCAATGGAATAGGGATGCTGTTTGGAGCCTTTGGCAGGCCTCTAAAGATGGATCTCAGCAAAGGCTGTCAGGATTGGAGCAAAGCATTGCCATCCTCTCCTTTTGAGAACAGCTCTTGGCCTTACACAGGGTGTTAATAGAGACTGCATACTTGACCATGAGTCCCCAAGTTACCATGTAAGCTGCACCGCCTAACATGAACTGGGCATTGTCTGATTCCACCAAGTTGTAAATTGTGTGTGTACAGCAGCACCCCATCATCACACAGAGGAGGTATATATGAAATGGTACCAGAGCAGACTCTTAGGTACAAGTAAGTTACATGAACTAGTAGCCCAAATATCCATGGTCTCCACTCCTATTACACCACCTTCTCTCTTTGAGACTGCTCCTATGGCCTAATGGGGAGTTTGCTAAGATCACTTGTCAGAGGAACAGAAGATTTGGTCCTGTTTGTAGATAGTTCTGCTTGATTAGCTGGCACTACCAGAAAGTGGACATCTGCAGCATTATAACCTCTCCCCGGGACATTCCTGAAGGACATTTGTGAAGGAAAATCCTCCCATTGGGCAGAACTCTAGCAATGAACCTCACTGTTCACCTTTCTTGGAAGAAGAAATTGTTAGTCAGGTGTCTGATTATATAGAAATTCGCATGTTGTGGTTAATGGTTTTGCTGGATGGTCAGGGATTTGGAAACAACATGATTGGAAAGTAGTGATGAGGAAATTTGGGGAATAAGTATATGGATAGATCTTTCAGGATGGGGATAATGAAGATATTTGTATCTCATATGAATGCTCATCAGTGGGAGACTTCAATAGAAGAGGATTTTAATAACCAAGTGGCCAGAATGACCTGTTGTGTGCATACCAAAATTAGCCTCTTTCACTGTCATTGCTCAATGAGTTCATGAGCGAAGTGGTCATGATAGCAGAGATAAAGGTGATGCATGGAATCAGCAACATGAACTTCAACCCACCAAAGCTAACCTGGCTAATGCCACTGCTGAGTGTCTGACTTGCCAGCAGCAAAGACCAACTCTGAGTCTTGGATATTGATGATATGGCAATATTTCTCAAGGTGCTCAGTCAGCTACCTGGTGGCAGGTTGATTACACTGCACCACTTCCATAATGGAAGGGGCAGTGTTTGCTCTTAATGAATAGATGCTCTGGATACAAATTTGCCTTCCCTGCAAGCAATGCTTCTGCCATATGTGGACTTACAGACTGCCTTATCCATCATCATGGTAATACACACAGCACTGCTTCTGATTAAGGAACTTTATAGCAAATAAAATGTGGTCAAGGACCGAAGCTCATAGAATTTACAGGTCTTACCATGTCTCCACCATTCTAAAGAATCTGGCCATATAGAATTGACTTTTTGAAGACTCAGTTACAGTGCCAGCTAGTTAGCAGAACCTTGCTGGGCTAGAGCAATGTTCTTCAGAAGGCCATATATGCTTTCATCAGCATCCAATATATGATACTGTTTCTCTGGTCGCCAGGTTACACCAGATCCTGGAATCAAGGAGTGGAGATTGGGGTGGCACCACTCACTATTACCCTCTAGTGACCCACTAGTAAAACATTTGCTTCCTGTTGCCATGACCTTATGCTCTGCTGTCCTTAGGTCTAAGTTCCAGAGAAAGGAATCTTTCCAGCAGGAGACACAAGGATTCCATTGAAGTCAAAGTTAGGACTGCCTCCAGGTCACTTGGTTTTCTCCTGCTTCTGAACCAACAGGCAAAAGAAGGGAGTTACTGTGCTGACTGAGTTGATTAATCCTGATTGGACTACTTCTCCAAATAGAGATAAGAAAGAGAATGCCTTCAATATAGGAGATCCCTTAAAAATGTCTATTAGTATTAATATACCATGTGATTAACTTCAGTTGAAAGGCACAACATTAAATCTAGGCAGGACTGCTAATGGCCCAGACCCTTCAAGAATGAAAGTGTGGCCTGGCCAGTGTGGTTCAGTGGTTGAGCATCGACCCAAGAACCAGTAGGTCATTGATTCGATTCCTGGTCAGGGCACGTGCCCGGGTTGCAGGCTTGATCCCCAGTAAAAGGCATGTAGGAGGCAGCTGATCAATGATATTTTTCTCTCATCAATTTTTCTACTTCTCTATCACTCTCCCTTCCTCTCTCTCTCTAAAAATCTATAAAAACATATTTTTTTTTAAAAAAAATACTGAACCTGCTGTGGTAGTCATATGTCTAAAAAATGAATTAAAGTGTGGGTTCCCTCCAACAGGTAAAATACCAGCTAAGAAGTTTTCAGAAGACAAAGGGAATACTGAATGGGCAGTAGAAGAAGGTAGTTAGTTATAAAGAACAGCTGTGACCAACTGACCAGTTACAGAAAGGAGGACTCTAATAGTCATGAGCATTTCTTCCCTATTTTGCTATGAATATGTTTGTGTGTATATTTATATCTTTATTTTCTTCTCTCTGATTTCTTATTATGCAACATAAAGATGTATTGACTTAATATAATATTTAAATATTGTTAATTTGACAATATAGTATTTAAGTCATAGGATATCAAGAACAGTGAACATCACTCAAGGACTTTACCTCCACTGGGGAGAGTTAGTGTGTTTTTGGTTGTATGTGGGACAATTGCATCTTTTTAAGTGGGGTTATGACCTTGTTATTGTCTATATTTGGAGATTAAGTATCATTTTAGGAGATGCATATGAGTGCCCAGTTGACAAAGGGTAAACTTGTGATGATTACTTTTATTTGTCAACTTTACCGGGCCATTGGGTGCTGAGATTATAGTCAAACATTAGTCTGGGTGTGCCTATGAGGGTGTTTATGGATGAGAACAACAATTTCATCTGTAGACTGAATAATGCAGATTGCTCTCCCTAATGTGGGTGACCCTTATGAGTCAATTTCTTGTAATAAATCATATATATGTAGGGTGTCCCCAAAATGTATATAGACACTTTGAATAATCATAAATGCAGAGTTTATTAAAATACATTTCATTTTCAAAATTGAGCTATCAGCTGTTAAAGTGTGTATTCATTTTTGGAACACACTGTACATTGGAGAGAGAGAGAGAGAGAGAAAGAGAGAATGAATTATATAATTATATAATATATTTCCTATTGTTTCCATTTCTTTGGAACAGATAACCAGATTAGTTCTCTAACTAATACACTATTATTTCCTTTATTATAGAGAAGAGTCTCAAATAATTTTAGTACCTTAAGCCACACTAGAGCTGGTAAGGCTAATAAGCCACACTAGGCAATGTTGGGAGGTATGCAGGTTTGTCTGACTAATGTGCATGCTCATATTCCCTGTGCTATATTGAGTTCTGCTTATGGGCTAGTGAGGATGAATAAAGACTAAGAGGAACAACCCACCCCCTATACCTTCTGCTGATGCTTCACTTCATGTTTTTAATCTGATCTTTTGTTTCGGTGATTAATACTGTGTAATAAATATCCCCGAACTCAGCATCATAAAATAGCAGCTGTTTTATTTTGCTCATGACTATATGGTTCGGAAATTCAGAAAAGCCTTGACTAAGCTAATCTTTCATGGGATCCTTCATGTCTAAGCTAAGTTAGTTATCCTCTAGGGCTGCTCACCTGAAAGCTTAACTGGATTGGTTGGCTCAGTCACATGGCTGGCAGTTGACACTGCTGTTGACTTGTAACTTAGCTAGACTCTTGGCCAGGGCACCTACATGTGTCGTTGCCAACATAGTAATGGCGGAGCAGTCAGACTTTTTCATGGTGGCTAGTTTTCATCAGAGTTAGTAGACCAAAGAACTAGGTGGAAAGCACAGGGTCTTTGGACAACTTTTACAAGCCAGGTAGCATCAGTACCGCTGTAGCCTATTCAGATACAAATGCATCATTGGGGTAGGGACAGATTCAAGGGAGAAAACAAAGACCCTTCCCTTTGACAAAAGAAGTATCAAAGAATGTGTGGGCACATTTTGAAAAATTCATATACTGTGATTCCAGGATACAGGTTTCTCTGGAATGGTATAAGGCAAGAATGTGGGCTTTGAAACAGGATCATAATTTATTATTTTTATTTTTTAAAATATGTTTTATTGATTTCAGAGAGAAAGGGAGAGGGCGAAAGAGATAGAAACATCAATGATGACAGAATCATTGATTGGCTGCTTTGTCTATGCCTTACACTGGGGTTTGAGCCTATAACCCAGACATGTGCCCTGACTGGGAATCAAACCATGACTTCCTGGTTTTTAGGTCAATGCTCAGTCACTGAGCCATGCCAGCTGGGCAAAACAGGATCATAATTTAAACTTTCCTCCATTACTTTTTATCTCTATAACATTGGACATATTAGTTCATATCTTTTTCTCTGAAAAAAGGGGAGATTGATATCTATTTTGCAGCAAAAGTAAGTACATGTGCCTGATATTCAAGTAATGTTAGAATGATGCTTTCACACTTCCTTCACTCCACTCACTGATTTCTATTATTTAGGCATAATTTAAATATGATATTAGTATATGATTTATAGTTTCATTTTTCCTCAAATGATAGTAGATGCACCAGAAACTCAGTCTATGTATTAAACTCAAAAGAAATTAACTGTGGTCCAAAGAATAGGCATTGCTACATCCTGGTAATATTATCTGATATCTCAAAATTTTCTTTCTCTCATGTTCCTGCTCTCTAATGGCAGGCAGATACTCATAAGACATTTAAACAAGTGTAGTCTCAGAACTTAAGTCAAACAGAATCCCTGGAGTGTTCCATTCTGATGAAATTTACTTTTCCTCTCAGAGTTTGAGTTATCTGATCAAAAATTTGATTGTATTGGGACCAAGAGGGACCTATTATTTGGAATTCACAAGAAGAGTTTAACCAAATGAACAAATCCAATTTAGACAGCAACAGCATGAAGAAGACAAAAGCCAGGGTCTCATATGGGGTAACACAGTCCCCCATGTGGAAGTCATTTAAACTTAAATTTTTCACATGGTAGGGATGAAAACATTCTTCTGCCACGGGGTTTCATAAAGCATGCCAGGTTTCTTCTTGCACTAGCCTTTTTACACATCTGTCAATTGGAGAAGTTAACCTCTCTGCTGTTTTGATGAGAGAAAGATAAAAATCAAAGTCCTGGTGATTTTATAGGAGTGCTGGCTGCTTGTGTCTTTGGCTATCTCTTCCACCCTCTTGGTGTGAAGACATCTCCAATCCAAAACAGATGTGATTCCCTTGGCATGGCCCTCTGAACACCATATTGCTTGTAGAACTCGGGGGTGCACAAGATATCATCAACGGAGCTGGCCATTACCCAGGGCTAGTTTTCCTGCCCAACAACAAATATGGACAGACATCTGATGTGTTTTTAAGAGACTCTCACATCCATGTGTCTAAATGATTAGACAACAGATAATCACACTTGATCCTCTCCGAGACTGTATGTCCTTTATTTTACTTCCCCTCCACTTCACCACTCTTTTAAATATGTCACATTTAGTGTAGTATGGACAATTCTCCTCCCCCCTCACTCACACACACACACACACACACACACACACACACACACGCACACACACTTCTTTTGAGAGTTTAAGGATGGATATCTTTGTACAATCTAAATTTCAACGTTTTAGTTCTTTAGTTTAATGATCAATAATTGTTTACAAAACAATTTCTCTGAAATTGCCTTGGAGTGTTTTCTAAGCAAATAGAATTCTGCCTTGAGAACTGGAAAGCAATTTTCTTGTTTCCATGTGGGGAGTTGACTGTGGAGCTGCAGATTTAAGCAAGCAAGATTTTAGAATAACTTAGGACTTACTCAGTTTCCATTAAGAATATCTAATTATAAGTAATTATCCTAAACTAATTTAATTCCATCCTCTTGAGCTTTATTAGAGAAACAAACTTAACCACATGCATTTTGTTAAATAGACCATTGCGCTATGAAGGGGAAAAAGCACCAAGATTGATATGACTTGCATGGGAAAGGGGATTAATAATAATTGAGCATTTTCTGCAGCATCCTCTCCCATTCCATTAGTGGTGAAATATAAGTAGGTGTTTTAAAAAATGAGTTCACAGTAAAGAATTTAAGGAGATTAGCTTAGTTTAAATAGATGGTCCCTGCCCAATCTAAGAATTAATGCCAGAAATAGGCAAACAATTTGTTTTTACTATTAGGATAAATTTTAAATATGTTAGAAATTAAATTATTAAGGTCAAATGCTGACAACTGATTGAAATAATAGGAATTGATATTAATTTTCTTTTTTCAGTCTCCCAGAAGTGTTTGAAGAGGTAGTGTTTCTCTCTGATGATGGAAAACGAACTACATAGTTTTAGAGTGGGTACAGTTAAGACCACATTTAACACTTTTTTTTAAAAAGCCAAGAACGTCATTGTTTTTCTGAAAATACACTTGCAATATAAAAATCCACATGGAACAAAGTATATAAAGAAAATGAAATCACCAACAGACTTACCATACAGATATCATAACTGTTAACATGTTGAGATATTTCTTTCCAGATATTTTTCTATACACGAAGATTCTTTGCGTAATTGTTATTAAATTATAGCATATACATAGAATGTGAACAAACTAAGTATTCTAGAGAAAGAACATTTCTGGACTCCAGAAGTACTTATATCATCACCCCTCTCTACTAAGAGCAAACTTCCCCAGCTCTTAAAGCTACAGATTTGTTTTTCCTGTTTCTGATATTCATATAAATGGGATCACACATCATATGCTCTTTTGTGTTGGCTGGTCTTGTATAAAGTTATGTGTATAAGCTATATTCATATTGTTACTTGTCATTGTAATTTGTTTATTCTCATTGATATATATAATTGGCTTATATGAATGCATCACACTTTAACCATTTTGCCATTTGGTTCTTTCAAGTTTGAGGCTATGAAATTCTAGCACGTGCCTTAAGGGAACTTAAGGACATGTTTCTGTTTGGTGTACGCTTATGAGCAGAATTTGCTGGCTGGTTTCTAGGGCTGTGCATATATGTTTTTAAATAAACACTGACAAAGAGTTTCCAAAATGATTATAATAATTTATACTTTCACTGGTAATACGTAAAAGTCCCAGTTGCTGTACCTCCTTGCCCACATTTTATATCAAAGAATTATTTTTAAATAAATTTTTAAAATTCTTTATATGCACTTTGGTAGCCTAAATTTTCTACCTAACCATATATCTTGGACATCTTTCCATATCAATAAATAAAGAGATCATAATTTCTGTGAATTGCTGTGTAATTATCTTTTATACTATGTATCTAAAAACCAGTTCCTTATTGATGAATGTTTCCACAGATTAAAATTTTTCATTTTTATAAACAAAACTGGTTATATAATCCTCGTGCACATAATCCATAGCTCAATATAACTGTTACCAAAAAATTTAAATCATTCTGTTTGGTCCTATGTATTCATCACACTTAAGTGCCAGAAATCCAGCTTAACCAGCTATTACCTTGTTTCTGCTCCTTCTTGGTTCTAGAAGTCTTCTAGTGAAAAGCTATGGCAGAGAAATTGGCTTCATGAAGATTTATGATCAATTATATCACATAGGCTCCCAAACTTCTGTTTGGCAATACTTCTCCACTTAACACATTGATTATTTTAAATATTTTCCTTGAACCACCAGATCTTTCCCCACCTCCTTCCAGAATCTCAGCAGATGGCTGCTCCTCACAATATAAGAGAATACAGAGTGGGGAAAATGTAGGTTTACAGTGTTCATATGGAAAATCATGCAATAATTAATAAATAATAATGCAAGAATAATTTTTATTTCATTTACTCACAACTGTAAACCTACTTTTGCTCTACCTTGCATAGTAGGTAGTCGCCCAGAGGATTTCCATTGCCAAGAAGAATCTTACACACACACACACACACACACATCCCACTGGCCTATGCTCCTCTGAAAATAAAGAAGCTGTTCCATTTAAGGTCAATTTTGGCAGTAGGAGTTTGGTTTCCATCACCCTGTCTCTTCTGGCCACTCATTTTCTCTCTTTTCTTTATTGACTACTAGAGGCCCAGTGCATGGAAATTCATGCAGTGGAGGGGGGTCCCTCAGCCCAGCCTGCCCCCTCTCACAGTCCGGGAGCCCTCAGGGGCAAAAGGCGACCCAGCCATCAGGGGAAGGCAATGCCCCATCACACCTCTGCTGTTGCCTCTGCCAGCAGCACAAGCCTTGGCCGGCCCTGGTTACCTGAGCGTCGGGCAGCCATGAGTGGCTGGGGAGCTGAGGGGACTGGGGATCTCTGGAGGCAGGCATGTGAAGCACACCTGCCACCCTGGCGGTGCTGAGGGGACTGGGTGCTGCCATCTTGTGGCTGTGGGCACCGCCATCTTTGAGGGCGGGGCAGTCAATTAGCATATTCCTGCCTTATTGGCTGTGGGCGCCACCATCTTTGCAACACCGTGAGGGTCAATTAGCATATTTCCTCTTTATTAGATAGGATTTCTGCTGGTCAGAGAAAAAATGTATCGATTCCTTTGGGGCCTTATTAATTCTCTTCCTCTTTAATTTTCTCTTCTGTCCCCTTTTATTTTCTCTACTGTTTTCATTTCCTCACCATCTCTCATGATAACTTTTCTTCTCTTGGCTTTGCTTCTGTTTACTTCTCTAGTTTTTTTCCTCACTTTTCTGTTTTTTTCCCTTTAGATTTTCTTAGTCAGCATTATGGCTTCAAACACGGTTTCTATGATAGCACATTCCAGACTTACAAATCAACCTGATCTTCTTTTCTTAGCTTTAGTCTTGTAGATAAACAACTGTCAACTTGGGTTAAATGTGTCACAGATGGCACAAAATTGACATGTCTAAAATAGAACCTTTGGTATTTCCCCCTCTACTAATACCTGTCTTTCTATCCTAGTAAATGGCATACTCTTCACCTAGGGATAAGTTAAAAATTATAAATAAAGCTATCTAGGATTCCTTCTTTTTCTTTACTCACCCAAACAAACCTATTGTCAAGCCCATTATATATCTCATAACATATGCACCAAAATATATCTCATAGCTACCTGCTTCTCTTTATCTCCGTAGCCATGCTCCACCCAAACCACAATCACCCCCTAATAGATGTGGAGACCATGAGGGCCTGGGCCATAACTGACTTATTTATCATTTAGCCCAAGTGCTTGGCACAGTGCCTGACACTTAATAGAGAGTCAAAAAAAGGATATCTAGGCACAATTGTCTCTTGCTTGGACTTCTAAGGCTATTGATCATGTAATTTGAAGTTAAAAATTATTCCTTCTTGAAAATATTTCCTGACATCCAAAGTAGATCAAATACTTAATTATAGACATTTTAGCACCATGTCTTAAGTATTTCTCTTTAATAACAGTTTTCAAATACAATGTTATATTATTTTTTATGACAAGTGATTAACTGAGCACTTGAACATGAGAATCATAGAGGAAGGGAACTTCTTGTCCATGCTCTCCATTCTGCCCACATACTTTATATATGAGTAAATGAATAAAAAATAAGTAAGTTTCAAGCAGTAGTTTTCTGCTTTGAACAGTATACCCATTCTTAAATGTTTCATGCTACATATTTCTAATTTCCCCTACTTTAAACTAATTTATATTTTCTCCTTTCATTTAAAGAGATTGCTCAATTCTTATAAGGTTTTATCTATTTGTGGCATGCATTTCTTTTAAATCTTTGGCAATGTAATATTGTGTATGATTATTATTTTACTTTGTATGTTTTAATTACTAGTAATTTTTTTTTAATTTTCAGCCAACATGGATTTATTTTCCCATTGGTGTACTGGTCTTTGCCTTAATGATTTGTAAGATCTCCTCAATATTAGTAAGATTAATCTCTTTTCCACAGCTTATACATTATATTTTTCTCAATCTTTCACTCATATTTGTTTCTATTATTTTGCAATTGTACATTTATTCATTCATTAAGCAGATATTTATCAGATTTCCATTATTTTTCAAAACCATTCCAGGAATGGTAACAAAGCATTACTCAAAACAGACAAAAATTATTGCCTTCATGGAGCTTACATTGCAATTATGGGGAAGGAAGGGTAGACAAAAAAAATAAGTGATACAAATTAAGTAATGTAAGTAGACTATTGGGTGGTTATAAGTATTGTTAACATGATTAAAACAGGAAAGACATTTAAAAGGGTCAGTGGGTAGGAACAGATTATCCAAAGAAGATTTCTTAGAGAAGATGCTCTTGGATTAACCTCCTAAAGAAGGTGAGGAATTGGGCTTTGTAGATACCTGCCGAAACAGACCTGGTGGTAGGAGCATCGAGTACAAAGGTCCTGAGGCAGAAGCACACCTGGAAAATTGGGGGAACAGGTAAAAGGCCAGTGGAGGTGGAACAGATTCTTGAGGAAGAATCTTCATAATAGAATATGAAGTCTGAGGGAACCCTCAAGATGGCCAACATTGTTAGCCACTCTAAGAACTTTGGTATTTACTTAGACTGAGATAAGAGTTGGGAGATTTTTGAGCAAAAGAGAGATATGACCTGACTACATGAAGTGTAAAACTCTGTTTGCTCTTTTGAGAATAACCTTTAGGGAGTCACTGTCCTAAGCAAGGAGGCCAGTTAGAAAATTGCAGTAATTTCAGCTAGAGATGGTGGGGGGTTGGGTGTGTTTGTGATTGGACTAATTGGTGGCTGGTAAAACCAATGTCTTAGCAGTGGAGGTGGTGAGGAGGTGATGGTGGTCAGATTATTTGTGTATTTTGAAGGTGAAGTTAATAATATTTGCTGATCAATTGAATGTGGGATATAGGAGTAAGTTTAGGTTATTAATGGTTTTTAGTTTAGTTCAGAGTCTGAGAAACTGGATGGAGTTACCGTGAAGTGAGATGGGGAAGATTATGACTAGAGCAAGGATTGGGGGAAAGATCAAGAATTCTAATTTTGTACCTGTTAAGTTTGACATTTCATTTAGACAACTATGTGGAGCTATTGAGTAGTAAGTTGGATTTAGGGTTTTCTTGGTCTAAAGAGATAAGAACTTGGGTGTTTTGGGTATGTAGAGAGTAATTAATGCCTTGAGATTGAACGATAACACCAAGAGAGTGAATGTAAATAGAAAACAGACAAGTTTCAAGGACTGAGTCACAAAGCATTCCAAATTTCAAAGGTCAGGCAGATGAAGAAAACCTAATAAGGAGAATGAGAAGGATCTGCCACTGAGTGACCAGTACACTTAGGAAAGAGTGGAGTCTGATAGTCCAGGTTAAGAAAGTTTTTCAAATATCACTGAATGATTAACTGGTATGTTGCTGAAAAATAGCACAGATTGAGGTAAGAAATGACATAGCCAAGAGAGTTTCATATAAGTGGAATGGTAGAAAACCTGATTGAATGGATTCATGTCAGGGAGGAGACAAATTGCAGGCTTTTAGTATAGACAATACTTTTGAGAAACTTTGTTTTAAAGGGAAGGAGGGAGATGAGGAAGAAGTGAGCTCAAAGGATTTTAAAATATGTTTTTATTGATTTTTTAGAGAGAGGAAGGGAGAGATAAATAGAAACATCAATGATGAGAGAGAATCATTGATCGGCTGCCTTTTGCACACTCCCTACTGGGGATCAAGCCTTGAAACCTAGATATGTGCCCTAACTGGTGACCTCTTGGTTGATGGGTTGGCACTCAACCACTGAGCAACACAGGCTGGGCAGGATTTTGTATCTTAAAATGGGAGAAATAGAGCATTTGTGTTGATGGAAAAGATCAAGTAAAGGATAATTCGATGATGCTTAAAGAAGAGGGAAGCATTAGAGTGGGGCCGAGGAGATGGAATCCAGTGCAGAGTAGAAGGCTCCTTTGTTAGCAGTGGATAATGTATCCCTAGAAGTGGAAGAGAAATAGAGGTACGAGTGCAAGTTCAAGTAGGAGGTAGAGATTCAGAATGTTTGTATTTTCTCTGTTCGTCTAGGAGTGTTGAACAGTATTCGGAATCATAGGGGAGAAAAGAAGGTATGAAAGGGTCAACCAGAGAATTGCATGGTGATTGGAGTTGGAAGAATTCAGTATACTATTCACTCACATATGTTGATACTGGTCTGTGTCTCCTTAATAGTGCTAGAATTTTTATTTTAATATATCAATCAGGTTATGCCACTTATATGTTAAGGCAATATTCTTTTGGATCCGCACTACCTGCAGTTAAATATAGGATAAAAGTCAAACCCTTCACATGTTGAACAGTGTCATGTAATCTACTTCAAGCCTACCTTCATAGACTCATCTCTGGCCATTCCCATTACACCACACAATTCAAGTTCTGATTTTCAGATTTGTTCTAATACCACATGCTCGCTTAAGCTCCTTGCCTTTTCCTGGGAAGTTTCCTTTCCTGGAATGCCTTTTCTCCCTTTACTACACTTCATAAAATGTAGTTTATGCTCCACCCATCCCCCATATATTCCCAAGGAAGATAGAGCTGATTCTTTTCTTCTCTGTGTTCCCCTAACCTTTAAGCTTACCTTTAACCCTAGTACTTAGCTTTGTTATAGCACATTATTGGTTAATATATCTGTCTCCCACCCTAGACCAGATGTTTTTTAAGCATATGGATGATATCTGAGTAATTATTTTAACCTTGCAATCTCTATAGTATTAAATATTCATTAACAAATAACTTTTTGTGGCATCTTCATTTTCTACTCTCAACTAATACCAATTTTTTAGAAGTCAATAAAATCTTAAGCTTTGTCTAGACCAGCCGTGGGCAAACTATGGCCCGTGGGCCGGATCCGGCCCATTTGAAATGAATAAAACTAAAAAAAAAAAGACCGTACCCTTTTATGTAATGATGTTTACTTTGAATTTATATTAGTTCACACAAACACTCCATCCATGCTTTTGTTCCGGCCCTCCGGTCCAGTTTAAGAACCCATTGTGGCCCTCGAGTCAAAAAGTTTGCCCACCCCTGGTCTAGACAGTGAAAAAGCATAGGAATAACTGCTTGTGAACTAATTACTGTATGCATGCATACACAATTGGTTATGCAAATGTTGGCTTACATTTCATAACCTCTTATCCTCAGAACTTCAGAATTTCTGTGTTTTTAATTTAACCACAAAAAAACTCTTAGCATTACGTTTTGACAATGATATTAGGCACTAAGTTATCAGTAGATGATGAATATGTAATGCATATTGAATATAGTTTACTATTTCTCTCAAGTTAGAGTGGCAAATGGGAAATCAATAAAGAAACTGGGCTAAACTTGTGGAATATCAGGCTTCAAAGATACTGTTTTTATTTGTAATTTAGTTAATTAGTCCCAGTGAGACTTTCTGTACTTATCTTTGTGTTTGTAATTTAATTTACTCTTGCCTCATAATGAGTCTTAAAAGTAACTCAAGATTAAGTAATTAAATACATTATTCTGAAAACAAAAGATGTATACTAGTAGCAGAAATGCATAATAAATTCACTCCTTTCAATATTGTTTTCTGGGAAGTAAATCACATAATATGGGCATGTCAACATTTATTTAACCATTCTCCTATTATAAAACACTTGGATTATTTCTAATTATCACCTATTGTTAATGTTGCTAAAATGGATAATATTGTACAGACACATTTTTCTACATCTATGTTTATGTCTTGTATCTGCATTCCTTGAAGAAGAAGAATTTGGTAGGATTATTAACTACTTTATTATATTCTTCTATTTTTAACTCTCCTCCTGTTGTTCTTTTCAAAGAAAATATTCAGACATCTGCAGTACTATGCAGTCATTAAAATATTAATATGCATACACATGCCTAAAAGAGAATAAAACATTATTATACCTGTGTTTTATTTTTTGGTCATGGGAAACAGATAGTTTTATTTGCCTCTTTTATGTGTTTTCCAAATGTCCTAAGAAGCAAATGCATTGTTTTCCAATATAATTGCAATAAATATATTTTATTTTTAGGAGACAATGAATGCCTAAACTATAGCAATGACAGAGGAAATAAATATGACAAAATATTATGCATATTAATAAAGACTAAAATATTTGAATTCTGAGATTGGAAATGGGACCAAGAAAGATAACAACAACAAAAAACTCTAACATTCTCAGCGTGGGTAATTAAAAGGATGTTGTCTACTTACATACACATATAGACACATACATGCATTATTTATTTGTAGGAGTAATAAATAATATGTTCAGAGTGAGGATTATTAATTTTGCTTCAAATTTGAGTTTTCTATGTCAGTGGCATATTCAGGAAAACTATTGCACAGTCCTTTAAAATTCCACTTTTATTCATAATATAAGATACATAACACAATATGTCTGTGATATGACCTCCATAAAGAATTTTAAAAATAGGGCTATATCATATTTTTCCCCATAAGGATATTATAGAAACTTTGACTATCATTTTGTGTCATGTGCATTGATTTCATACTGGCTAAAAGATCCTCCAACTTTTCAGATATCAGATAGCTTTGAAATCCTGCAGAGAGGAGCCCACAAAATTCTTTCCTCTGACCCCTGCTGGCCTTTCAGATTGTACTTCAGAAGAACTAATGCTTCATAGCAGTTTTAAGATTTCAAACCTTTTATAGAATTCAAAACATGAATGGAATATCAGTAACATTCAGAAATGTGTTTCAAATTAAAATAGACACTTGAAAAGCCTAAAGTCAAGTTGAAATGAGTGACTTAGTGGCCTTCATTTTGATGGCAGAAAGAAACTTGCTTTAGCTAACATCAGTGAAAGATGCATAGTAAACTAGAGCATTTCTTTTTTCTCAATGGAGACATGACTTTTGATAACTGAATGGCATCCATTATGCAGCAAATTGGAGGGGAAGAAATCCCCAAGAAATCTCATGGCAGCTGCTGCTTTCAAAGAAATTGCCTCAGCGATCTCAACATGGTCCAGAGATTCCAATCAAAGATTAGTTGCAAATGAGGACAATTTATTGTTCCATGTAAAATGAGGAGCCTTTTTTGGGGAAAATCTTGTGAACAGTTTTATAGACTGAGTTTCCGAGGGTTCTAGAGCTATGTGTTTGAATAGCACCAGATACTTGCTGTGTACAGGTAAGGTCACTTCTGTACCTCTATTCTCTCATCTGAAAAATAAAGATAATAATAGCAATGACATGGGGTTCTGTTGCAGAATAAATGAGTTTAGATATGGAAAGCACATAGAACAGTGATTGGCAAGTAAAAAACTCTAAATTATGCTAGATTTTATTATTGTCAGAAAATTTATCTGAGCTCCAAATTTCTAAACATAGCTGATCTCTGGACATTTCTACTTTTATGTCTGAAAGGCATCTCACACTGCACATTCCCAAGGAAATTCCTGATTGTCCCCTCAAATGTAAATCAAATGTTAATGTTCCCTCTCTCAGTGAGTGAATCTCCAGACTTCTATTTCTACTAGTCAGAAATCTGGGATTTACCATTGGTACTTCCATCAACCTCCCCAACCCCTCCATATCCAATATATCATCAAATCCTGCCAATGTTACCTACCAAATAGATCCCAAATCTTCCCATTTCTCTCCACTTCTACCACCACCATAGTATTAATCCTGCACTATAGCATTAGCCTCCTAAAAGGACTTTTCCCATCTCTTCTCAGCCTCATCCTATTCGGAGGAATAGAATAATTTACTGGAAATGAAAATCAGATTATGCAACACTCTCTTCTACAAAGCTTCATTTTCTCCCCATTGCTCTCATGGTTAAGACCAAAATCCTAAAGGAAAATTCACAAATCTGACCTTACCTACCTTCAGTCACAGATTATACCTCTTTCTCCTTAGCACCTTACCTCCTTTATTGAATGTTTAAAGATACTGGTTCCTCAGCCCATTCGTTTGTCAACCTACTCATTTGTCAGATTGCAGTTTAATTATCACTGCTCAACGCAGTTCTTCCTGACATTCCTAAAGGGAGATCCTCTTTTATAAACACAGCACCATGAACTTTACCGTTTATTACAGCTACAGGTTTTCTGCTTCATTTAATTTCTTAATTCTTAACATAACTTAAATTTAATTATTCTTCACATAATTTTCTCTTGATCATTTAATGTGTCATGCACTTGCCGTTAACTACAGCAGCCAGCATATTCCCTGATACACGGTAAGCATTCGTGTATTTGTTGAATAAATAAGCAAACAGATGACAATGACTGAATAAATGGAATGTTCACGCAGAGTGCGATCGGAATTTTTTTTTCTAAATATATTTTATTGATTTTTTACAGAGAGGAAGGGAGAGAGATAGAGAGTTAGAAACATCGATGAGAGAGAAACATCGATTAGCTGCCTCCTGCACATCTCCTACTGGGGATGTGCCGGCAACCCAGGTGCATGCCCTTGATCAGAATCAAACCTGGGACCTTTCAGTCCGCAGGCCGACGCTCTATCCACTGAGCCAAACCGGTTTCAGCGGAATTTTTAAATTAACATTTATAAATCCAGAAGAGTAAGCAAATTGGAAATGCACATGTTAAAGAAATATTCCCGACACCCTGCGTATAACATCACATGGGTCAAGAAAGCAGAACTTCCTGAGCCCACCTGGTACTTCCAGTCACTGAGCCCATTCTTATATTCCAAAGAGAATCACTATCCTTATTTTAACAACAGGGGTGATTTCATTTCTTTAACCTTATCTAAATGAAATCTTGTTATTTTGTGTCTGTTGTCTTTAATTCAACATTATGTTGTGAAATTTACTCATTAATTTCATTTATTTGTAGTATTTCGTTGTAGAAATACACCAAAGTTTATGCTACTAGCTTGCTTTTTGAGTCTCTCAATTCTATTTTGATGATTAGGTCTTTCTCCTAACAATTTATCAATGCTTTATTTTATGGTTAGTGCTTTAAGACAAATTAGCTGAAACCAAAATCATGGACTGGTTCTCCTGTTTACTTCTAAAAATATTATTTCTCTAGCTGGTTTTGCTAAGTGGATAGAGCTTTGGCCTGTGGACCAAAGGGTCCCGGGTTTGATTCCAGTTAAGGACAGGTACCTCGGTTGCAGGCTCATGCCTGGCCCTGGGCCTGGTTGGGCTCCTGTAGGAGGCAACCAATCGATATGTTTCTCTCTGTCTTTCCCTCTCTCTTCCACTATCTCTAAAAAAATCAATGGAAAAAATATCCTCTGTTGAAGATTTTTAAAAAATTTAAAAAAATTAAAATGTTATTATTTTACCTTTTATTTTACTTTTATAATTAATCTAGAATTTATTTTTGTAATGAAGTTAAAGTCAAGATTTATTTTTTCTCATATGGATAGACTCTTGACCTAGCACCGTTTATTAAAAACACCTTCTTTATAATTTGAACTGCAATGCCATCTTTGACGTAATTGAGTGACTATATGTGTGGGTCTGTTTCTGGATTCTCTTTTTTCTACTACCATTCTGTTTTTCTATCTTTGATGTAGTAACCACTGTCTTAATTATCATAACTTTATTGTTCTTCAGTATTGTCAATAATGTAGCTCAGTTGTATTTTCACATGAATTTTACAATCAGTTTTTAATATCCACTAAAAAAACAGATTTTTTGGATTATATTGAATTTATAGATAAATTTAGAGAGAACTGACATTTTTATGATACTGAGTAATACAATTTATGATTATATTCTTTCACTTGTTCAGATGTTCTTCAATCTCTCAATAATGTTTTATAGCTTTCAGTGCAGATGTCATGTTCACCTTTCATTGGACTTATTCCCAGAAATTTTACAAGTTTGTTTTTTTGTAAATGATGTCGTTTAAAAATTCATTTTTTATTTTTTGTTGCTGATGAATAAATACAATGATTTTTTATTAGAGGCCCAGTTCACGAAATTCATGCCTGGGGAGTGGGTGAGGGGGAAGGGTCCCTCAGCCCAGCCTGCACCTCTCGCAATCCGGGACCCCTCGGGGTATGTTCGACAGCGGAATAGGGCCTAAACCGGCAGTCGGACATCCTTCTTGCAATCTGGGACCGCTGGCTCCTAACTGCTTGCCTGCCTGCCTGCCTGCCTGCCTGATTGCCCCTAACCACCCTGCCTGCCTGCCTGATCACCCCTAACCACTCTGCCTTCCTGCCTGCCTCATCACCCCTAACCCCTCTGCCTGCCTGCCTGATCACCCCTAACTGCCTCTGCCTGCCTGCCTCATCACCCCTAACCACTCTGCATGCCTGCCTCATTGCCCCTAATCACTCTGCTTACCTGCCTGATCACCCCTAACCACCTCTGCCTCAGCCCCTGCCGTGGCAGCTTCATCTGGAAGTACGTCCAGAGAGTCGTTCGGCTCTCTGGTCTAATTAGCATATTGCACTTTTATTATTATAGATATTGATCTTATAGCCAGTTACCTTGCTAAATTTATTAATCTAATAGCTTATAATAAATAAGTTCATATTTTGCAAGTATAAAAATATTTCTTTTATAAATAATAAGATTTTGTATTTTTTCTATTGTCTATTTATCATCTATCTATCTATCTATCTATCTATCTATCTATCTAATCTATCCTACCTTATTTCATTGGCTATTCCAGGCAGTACAGAGTTAAAAATCATGGTGACACTGTAATCTTTGTTGTAACTTAGAGAGAATGCTTTATTTCACTCATGTTTACTGTTGGTTTTCTGTAAATATGTTTTATCACATTAAGGAAATTCTTTGTTAGTCCTAGATTTTAAAAAACTATTTCAATTTATGAATGAGTAGTTGAATTTTACAAATGCTTTTGCTGAATCCATAGACATGATAAAATGATTGCCCTCCTGTTTTCTGTTAATATGCCAATAAAATAGTTTGATTTCTGAATCTTAAACTACAGTTTGATAACTGAAGTTAAACTCTATATCATCATGATTATTATCAGATATATCTACAATTGGATTTAATGTGCCAATATTTGCATCTATGATAATCTTATCTAGCAATGCTTATGAGAGAGATGGATCTGTAATTTTCCATTCTTGTAATATCTTTGCCAGGTTTTTGTATCAAGATTTTGCTGATATCTTAAAACAAATTGGGAACTATTTTCTTTTTATTTTATTTTCTCTGAAGGCATTTGCAAAAGATTGATATTATTTCATGCTTAAATGTTTGGAAACATTCACCCTTCGAACCTTCTGGCCTTGAGCCTCTTTTTATGAGGTTTTAGATCACAAACAAGCTCTACTTCTTAAGTAGTTATAGACACACTCATGGTTTTTCCCCCCATATTTTATTGTATGAGTTTTGGTAATTTGTATTCTTCAAGGAATTTGTCTATTTCATCTTAACTGTTAACTTTATTGGCATGAAATTATTCACAGTATTTATAATTAATTGTTTTTGTTCCTATAAGATCTGTAATGATGTTCCTCTTTTAGTTCTGATATTCATAATTTGTGTTTCCTCTCTCTCCTCTCTTTCATAATGTTTTTTTTAGAGGTTTATCAATTTTATTAATCTCTCCAGAGAAACAACTTTTGGATTCCTTAATTTTGTTTAGGGAGTATTTGGAGATATATAAATAAATATATCTAACTGATTTCTACTCCTACTTAAATCATTCCTTTTTTATTTTAATTTGCTGACTTTTTACTTGTTTGTTTTTGTTTTCAAGTTTCTAGAAACTGAAGTTTTCCCTCTAGTATATGCATTTTAAGCTTTACTACATCTTACAGTTTTACATACCAACCTTTATTTACTGTCAGTATAATATTTTTCTAATTTCTGTTTTTCTTTGTATAATATTTTCTAATTTCTGTTTTGTTTCTGTTTTTCTTCGATCATAGGTTAGTTAGGAGTATATTGCTCATTCTAAGCACCAGTTGGGTACATATGTAACATATGGGTACATATGTTACATATATTATCCTTAACTATGTCTGATTTATTGTCATACAATTATATTGATTTCTCAATTTCAGATAGTATATATTTCAGTTCTAGAATTTCATTTGATTTTTATGGATTTGGATACCTTTGTAAAATACTCCTTTACTATTATATTATTCACCTTTTCCTCTTTACTTTTGAACATAATAATAATTTATGACCAAAAATCAAAGGAAAAACAAACAATAGAAACAAATCCAGAAATTATTTTTAGCTTTCGAGGATTTTAAAATAGAGAATACAGAAAAGAGCATAAAAGACTTGTGGGATATACTGTATACTTCTTTCTCTTTCTTTTCCTCCAGTTGGAACTAAATAATAATAGTCCTAGGAGGAAAGAAGAGAGAAAATGTGACAGAAGAAATATTTGAGATAATGGGAAGGGGGGGGGGGGGGTGAAAGAAAAGAAAAATTAATGCCAAAGAAATTCATCAATTTACATCGTCTTTTCTTTCCTTTCTTTGGTAAGAGCTTTATTTAAGACTGAGCTTATTCCTATCCACTCACTCAAAGAAGCACACATTTAAAAATTAAGTTACCGGTGAAGTCCCCAGACATCATTCACAAAGGCCCCAGGTACTTGATCTTTAAACAGTATAATATAGATCAGCTCCAAAATGAGTAAACAAAAGCAATTCAGAACATAAGGTGAGATTATTGAGGAGTAGAGCGGGCAGCTCCCTTTGGGTTGGAAAGAGGTCATTCATCGGAGGGAGGAGTCATAACATAGGAGTTCATAATCGTATTTTCTGCTTCTAAAATTTAGATTGATCTGATATGAAAGGAGGGTAAGTGGAATTTTCCCTGTAAAATGAGTTAGTGCCTCGGTCCCAAAGCTGGAATCAGAGAGACACTAAATACTTCACTTTCTAAAAAGATCTGCCAATAACTGGCACTGGACATGTTCCTCAGATCCTAGTCAGAGGCAGCTGGCTCTGCCCTGGTATACCAACTTTCACTTTAGCATCCTTTCTCTTCATTCCTTCTCCAAGATCCTTCTTCTTTTTCTCCAATTTATCTGCTAAAGAAGGGAGATGGAGGCTTTAGAGTCACCAAGAGGTCAATGTTTATGCAAGAACTGCACCTTTTTTTGCTGCATTTCTCCAACCAAATATGAGAAACTTCAAAGGTATCACTCTGGAAACAGAGTGTATCTGCATGCACTGGCCTCCCTTTCCCCAGATTGATTTCCTATGTTGGTATTAGAATGAGTCATGGGGAGAAAATTCTAAAGAGAGCTTGGCATGTATGCCCTAGCAATTTCCAGGAGTACATGAGCATACAGATGTGGGCCTGTGTCTCATTTTTAGAGCTCTTAAAAGCTGAAGGCTTGTGTGGTTAGCCATACACAGAGGAATGGGGAATGCTTGTATGTGTTGTCTCTGAGAAGAAAAGGAATCCCCACCACCACCAACAATAACAACCCACACATCTGACCCTTTAATTGAGATGGCAGAGAGGATGATTTCTGTACTGGTATTTCTTATGACTCTATGTAGAACATAGAAGGTGAGGGGCAAGGTATGAACCATAGTACTATCAAGGAAGCTACTGACTTGGCTGAGAGATACACAATCTAATTGTCTAGAGGTAAACAGTGGCATTGATCATCTGTAGAGGCTGCAAGCAGGCATGGCTACCCCTCACTCAGTGTGTGTGTTGTCTTCTGTCCCTCCCTCCTTCCCTTAACACTGGAGGAATTGATCCAAGATGGAAGAAGGGGGAGAAGAATGAAAGGTTAGATTACCGTCTCTTCTACCCAAAAGAGCTGGATTGGGAAAATAAGTAAAGGCATAGAGCACAGTATTAGTCCACTATATCTCTGTAAGCTCTACCATCTCAGAGTGATGGAAAGGATATAAATAAAGCATGAGATTAAAGTTTTAAATAAAATTAAACTGGATTTTTTACTACTGAAAAATCCTATAAAATGACCCTACCGAATGATATTGGATATGTTCAAGATGTTTCATTGTTACCACTCAGAGATTGGGAGGAAAATAAAAAATACATTCAGACTTACTAATAAATTCAGCCTTACCAAATAAGCTAGTTACACAAGACAGTAACACAGTTTTAATGCAACTTTGCCTTTCTTTGCGGACTATTGTTAAGACATTTATAAAAGAGCTTGGCTAAGAAAATTTGGAATTTCTTGTGTCTTGAGTTCCCTAGTTTACATTCTTCTCTCAACCTTTCAGTGTGTGTGTGTGTATGTGTGTGTGTGCATGCGTATGCATAATGTGTTCGGTCTTTAAAATTGTACTTTTGGGGAGGAATAGAGAAGAGTATGTCTACTCATTTGCCCAGAAGTTGAAGTCAGAGTTACATTTTTGAAAGAAGTTGTAGAATTTAAAAGCCAGGATGCTGTTTATTCTTCATTTGCCCCTCCTGAAAGATTATCTGTAGAAATCTTTGCCCCAGAAAGTTGTCTTCTACAAATTGCAACACCTGTGTTTCCTTCCATGCCTTCTGGTTTCCCACTGGGCTTGGCCATGTACAAAAGACTGGAAGTTTGTTGGGGTCCAGGGGTTCCCAAAGGTGTGGACGGAGTCAGCGAAGAAGGAATGACATGGAGGCAGTGTTCAGGTGATCATCATAGCCAGGTTCCGTGTCCAGGTTCTCCAGCCAAGTTCTGTCTTTTATTGTCTTGTTACATCTGTATTTATACCAGTTGATTTTAATCCTGTCAATTTCTATTCCAAAGGTTAGGGCGTTTCTTATCTCCATTCCAGGGAGTAAAGATTATGTAGTTTAAGGGTGATTGTTCGTAGTTAAAGTGATTAACGACCTGCCTGGCATTTAGTTAAGGGGTTTTATTCCCTCCCTAACTTCAGGGAAAAATCCCTACCTGAGGAAACAACCTTTCTCGGAGAGGTGACCTTGGTTAAAACACATGGCGCCAAGAAGGTGAGCAAACATATTAACATATTAACATATCAAAACATATTAACATATTAAACATATGCCATATACACCAGGTCCCTTGAAACATATGCTGTGCAGATTTTTCTTCCCCGCAGCGACTGTGTCAAGCAGCAAGGATGGACTGGCTTCCAGCAGAAGTTCATAGGAGAAAACTGTTAGGGTGATTCTTTTTCTTGTTTAGTCCCTGCCAAGTCACAATTCTAGCAGTGACACCTACGCATACCCCCCCCCACCCCCCTTTCTGGGTACCAATAACCCCAGTCACTACTCTTGCAGAGGAAAATAATGAGACTAGAGCTCATAAGGTCTTCCCACAGTTACCCCTGGTGCTTTCACATATTTTGTTAGTTTCCCTAACCCTACCCAGATCTCTGTAACTAGTTCCTTCATAAAACTCTTAAATATTTATTTCTTGCTGGGAGCCTGTTTGATCCACCAAGAGATCAATTTTATTTTTGCTTCTTCTTCTCTTTGGAACCATTGAAGTTCAAGTTGGTATTGGTCACGTGTGAACAGGAAGTTGCAAAAAAGCATATTAGTTAATATCCCCTAATAAATATCACTTTATAATATGCCTAAGCCTCTTTCTTCAAGGTTTAGCTGGTCATTGATTAAGTTAATTATGTCAAGATCACATTGATCATGGGAGAAATATTAGTAAACCATTCTCAGATAAACCTTGGGGAAACTTTGCTCAAATTAGCCTTGTGGAAACAACCCCAATTTTTATAGCTAGACAGACAACTGTGCCAATACAGATATACATATAAATACATTTGTTTTTAAAGAGCTATTTTTTTGCTTTATTTAAACTCTACAGGTAGTCCAATGAATTCCTTTATCCGTTCTCCTATTTTCCTGATGAAGAATGCTCTACTGTTCTTTTCTTGATAAGATTCATTTTAAAAACCATTTTAGACTTGTGACTTCCCTAGTTCTCTCTTCTGTAGAATTCATTTAGTTACCAATATTTCCTATTCTTCTGCAAAATCTATTCTCTATTTCCCTCAGAGATGAAGCCACTTTGCTAAACAAGAGGATGGGCAACTTTAAGGAGATTTTAACGTGTATATTGGCTCTAGTTCATATAAATGGTCTGCTGAAAATAAGTACTATGTGTCCAGGTGATTTTCCTCTTAGGTAATGATGGGATTTTCATCTTTGGTGAATATGGGAACTGAACCATAGTGACAGATTAAAGTGAACTACTGGTACTAAGAACTCTTGCCAAACCAGTGAAACTAGTGAAATCCCCATTTATTTGGAATCTGTCTGTGTGCACAACCTCAGTTCAAATAGAGGATATCGGTGAGGTATCAACAGATCACACAGTGTGAATGAGCCGTTGCCACACAATCATTGAGTTTTGAAAGGATACTCTGAACCTCCTTCTGTGAAAGAAAAATTTATACAAGTACATTTTGAGGGTGGGTGAGAACAAACAGGAAGACCCAAGAGTTTCACATGTGTGTTTCAGTTATGCTGCCCAACAAACTTGTTCTTGGCTGAGTCTCTTAACCTTTAATTTCAGATCATTTTGATAGCAATTTTCTGCTGGGGTCCAAGTTTGTTGTCTCGCAAATTGAAGAATGAGTTCAGGGACAAAGAGATGAGCGAAAGCAAGGTTTTATGACAGAAAAGCTCCCTGCTGCAGGGAGGGGACTTAAGCAGGTTGCTGCAGAAGCTTCTTTGTCTAGAGCAGTGGTTGTCAGCCTTCCTAATGCCACGACCCTTTAATACAGTTCGTCATGTTGTGGTGACCCCCAATTTCATTGTTACAAATTGAACATAATTAAAGCATAGTGATTAATCACAAAAACAATATGTAATTATATATGTGTTTTCCGATGGTCTTAGGTGACCCCTGTGAAAGGGTCGTTCGACTCCCAAAGGGGTGGTGACCCACAGGTTGAGAACTGCTGGTCTAGAGGTTAGTATGTGTCCTGCTAACTTCCCATTGGCTGGTCTGAAAAATTCAGCCTTAACAATATCCAAACATTTTAAACTTCAGTGTCCAGCTCATTTTCCTACCCTGTGTGTCCAGCCCATGACCAGGGGGCCCTTTGTTCCTGAAATTTTACATGGGACAGGGTGTGGCTGAGGAACAGGTTCCTGCCTAAGCCTGCAGGGTTCAGCTGCATTTCCCCTTTACATTTCTCTCCCCATAGTCCTGTCCCTAACTGCCTAGCTGCTTCTAACTCCTTACTTTCTTTTCAATGCACTCCTTACTTATACCCATCTCAACTTTTTATAAAGAAAAATTCCAACAGCAAGTGTATAGTCATCCTAAATTTAGTGCAAAAGACAGTGATATTGTTTATATCACAACTTTGCATTTTATGGAATTTTCAGCTTCAGATATATACAACAAAAGGAATCCACAATATTATCCATCCATTTGTGTCATTTGGAAAACATAAGTATATTCTAAGCTTTTAAATAATGTGATGGAGTGGTTAGAGGATATAGAGATATATAATAAAAAAGTTATTACTTCTGAAAGCTTTTGGTCTTATGCTTATCACAGCCTTTTAAATATAAATAAAAGTAGTAAGGAAACATGACAGATGTATATAACTAATATTAATTATTTCTGAAACTGGAGTTTCTCAGGAAGAACTCTCATGAAAGGTAGCCTTATCTTTATATAAGAAGACATTTGAATAAAGAAAGTAAGGAGATATATATATATATATATATATATATATATATATATCCTCCCTCACTTGATTTCAGAGAAGGAGAGAGAGATAGAAACATCAATGATGTGAGAGAATCATTGATCAGTTGCCTCCTGCATGCCCCACACTGGGGATCCAGCCTGCAACCCAGACACATGCCTGACCAGGAATCGAACCATGACCTCCTGGTTCATAGGTCAATGCTCAACCACTGAGCCATGCCAGCTGGGCAAGTTTCTCCTTCTTGTTGAAAGGAAGAAACACTGGCTTAAATATATATTATGAACTCTTTTTAGGACATAAAATATATTATTCGATGCCATTTTCCAGTAACCAGTAGAAAGTTAATGGAGAGTTTTGAGTTGGGAAATAATGAGATGGCAACAACATTTCAAGAAAGTAAATCTTGTCTTGCTCTACTGGGTATGTGAGCAAGGATAGCCTGGTGCGAAGGGGCTATGATTCAGGGCTCAACAATTCTTCTAATCATATTTATGATTTTTAACCATTGGGGGAAGAGAAAATAAAAATATTTCCTCTGAGGTCACTTGCCATAATATTTTGAAACATAGGACACCAAAGTAGCCCTGTTTCTTTCATACATTTTTTCCTCTCCATTTAATTTTTAAATGAGTGACTATATTCCTGGAAGGAATGAAGACCCACTAACACACAAAAAGTATTTAAGACAATTTGTTCTAGGGATGTTAGATGAAATATCAGTGTATTTCATCAGATTACCTCGCCAAATATAGCTCCCCAAGACTTTTGAAGTCTTGATGGGAATATGAAGCTGACAAGGAAACTTCAAGGAAGGTCCAATCCAAGTAAATAACAGGAATAGCCACTTATTGTCTTGAAAATCTTTATCTCTCTGATAACTCTATCAACTCAAATATAAAGGTATTTTTTAACACTTTTTAATTTTCCCATAACAGCAAATGCCTCAGGTCAAATACTAAGTAGATTTGAAGAACACATCCTAGAACATCTGACTAATCTCTAAGAAGTCACATCATGGGATTTCTTCAAATTATTTTTTGCTGTAAGGGTGATATAAATAGATGACCCAATAGGATGACCATGAGACCGCAGATAATTTGAAACTGACTATTCTATAGCACATGAAATAAATTGCCACCAAATTCCATGGTAGTTTAATTCTCGGTTCAGTTTTTATGCTCTATTATGTGATTTTGACATCCCTAACTCTAGGAAAGCAGAAGTTTTAAATGTGAAGTGAGGCTTTTACTTGATTTTCCTTTACATGGAGAGGTGAGGAGTTGCTAGGTTACAGGGATCAAGGTGTTTGTGGCCTTCTTTCCAACAGAGCTGCACTCTCCTTTGCTTCTGCTACACCAACCCAGCATGACTGCCATACCTGCCTCCCTTCAGGTTCGGGTTCAAGTACTTGTGACTCTGAGCTAATTGCAGGGAAGGCCCAATCTCCATTACCAGATATGGTCTGGGTGAGTCTTGCTGTTTAAGATCTGATAGCCTATATTCCTGGGATGATCCCTGGAGGCCATGTTTTCAATCTGTGTGTTGGTTCCTGCCTCAGTTTCTTGATTTGATGTTTTAGTGCTACACAGGAAATACAGACATGGTGTGAACAATTTCACTTAGATGGGCCTTGCTTTTCCTCTTCCTCTCAGGTAGGGCAAGGTTCCTCTCTCCACCTTCCTACCCCAAACTTTAATTTTCCTCCTAAACTGGTTGATTATTGGGAACTCAGTGACTTATCTGCTTACTTTAGCTGTCCATCCCTACTAACCAGATAACTTTTAACCAGTCCAAGTCAAGCCCAATTTTATGTGCGTTTCTTATGAAATAAGAATTAGAGCCTATTGGCACCTGGGAAGGCTTTCCCTACCAAAGGTTCCCCACTTAGAATGTCTTCCCCATCTCTCCTGTTCTGCTACTGAGGCCCTAGCTAGTGACTTCATAGAGGTGACCATTCCCTACTTAAGTCACTAGCAGATTATTTTCTCTCTTCCTTGTAGATGGTTTTTCTCATTCACTAACTCCCCAATAATCAAGCATTTGTGAGTATAAAAACATATTGTGGCTGTGGTTCTATAACTGCAAAGCTCTCCAGTGATCTGTTATGAAAAAAATCAGTAGAAGTACATGTTTGAATAAAATGGGTAAGAATTAAATAGTTTTGCATCAAAGATGGGTCTGTCCATACAGGCCACTTGGTGAGTAAAGAACTTCTTAGAGATACAAGTTTAATCCTTTATCCCATAAACCTGGTCCTTAAACCCTGATCTGGGACCTGAATCAAAATGCACTGCCATCAACAAATGGTGCTGAGACAGCTGGATATCCACATGCAAAAGAATGACGTTGGACTCGAACCTCACACCATACACAAAATTAACTCAAAATGGACCAGCAACCTATATATAAGAGCCCAAATCATAGAACTCTTAGAAGAAAACATAGGATAAGATTTAATGACCTAGGAATTGGCAATGGATTCTTACATAGGAGCCTAAAAGAAAAAATAAATAAATTGGATTTCAACAAAATTTTTTAAAAATGTGCATCAATGCCTATTATCAAGACTCTAACGAAACGGATAAAATTGTGTATTTGGAAAGGATTTAATATGCAGAACACGCACCACTTCCTACAACTCAACAAAAAGACAAAGAATTCAATTTTTAAAATGGACGAAGGGCTTGAATAGACATTTCTCCAAAGAAGATATACAAAGTCCTACAAACATGTGAGAAGATGCTCAACATCATTAGCCATTAGGGAAATGCAAATGAAAACCATGAAATAGTATTGCATACCTACTGTGATAATTAGAAGGTTATGATAATTTTAAAAAGGACAATAACAAGTGTTGGCAAGAATGTGAAGAAATTGGGAACATTGTACACTGATGGTGGGAATGTAAAATGGTGCAGCTACTGTGGGAAATAGTTTTGCAGTTCCCCCAAAAGTTAAATATATACTAACTGATATAACCTAACAATTCGACTCTTAGGTATACACTCACGAGAATTGAAAGCAGTACTGAAACAGACGCCTGTGTGCCAATGTTTGTTGAGCCTTATTTATTACTAGAGGCCCGGTGCACAAAATTTGTGCACTCGGTGGGGGGAGAGGAGGTCCTTCAGCCCGGCCTGCACCCTCTCACAGTCTGGGAGCCCTCAGGGGATATCTGACTGGAGCAGGCCTAAGCTGGCAGTCAGGCATCCATAATGCTGCCGTGGAGGCAGGAGAGGCTCCCACCACCGCCTCTGTACTCGCCAGCCGTGGGCCTGGCTCAAGGCTTCTGGCTGAGCGGTGCTCCCCCTGTGGGAACGCACTGACCACCTGGGGGCAGCTCCTGCGTTGAACCCCCTGGTGGTCAGTGTGCATCATAGCGCCGTTCGGTCGATTTGCATATGAGCCTTTTATTATCTAGGATACCTAAAAGGTGGAATCACCCCAGTGTCCATCAGCATATGAACGGATAAATAAAATGTGATATATCCATAAATGAAATATAATTCAGACATAAGAAGAAATGAAATTTTGATAAATGCTTCAGCTTAGATGAATGATGCTGAGTAAAGTAAGCCAAACAGAACATTTATTTTATTTATATGAAATTACTAGAATAGGCAAATTCATAGAGATAAAAAAGTAAATTAGAGTTTACTAGGGGTTAAAAGATGGGAGACATGGGGAAAGATTGCTTAATGGAGACAGAGTTTCTGTTTGGGATGGTGGAAAAGTTTTAGAAATAGATAATGGTGATGGTTGCACAATATTGTAAATGTAATTAATGGCACTGAATTGCAGATTTAAAAATGATTAAAATGGCATACAACTGGCTTTTATGTTATACATATTTTACCACAATAATGTTAAAACATTAAATAGATTCACTCTCAGCATTTCACTCTGAGGTTTCCAGCAGCATTTTACTCCCAGAAGTTAGAAACAAAGTACCACTATGTACAGTTATTCCCTGTACACAGACTGAGTTTAAGATTTCTGGAGAATTGAGTGTCATAATGAGTTGCATTTACAGAATCATCTGAAGCCCAAACTGAGAAGCAGTGTAAGGTAGAAGGTAAGATTATGGATATGGAATCAAACAGATAGGGTTTGAACATCTGTCCGAACTGGGTCTTTATTCACTATGTGACTTGGGGCAAGTAATTCACTCTTTCTGGGCTTCAGTTTATTATATGTAGTTTATAATAATATCCCACTCATAGGCTATTTTCAGGAATAAATGTGCTAAATATGTAAACACCATGTTGCCAGTTTTGTGGCAAATGGTCAATAAGTTGCGTTTGTAATGCACTGGTTTGGTTTCTCTATTTATTCCCTCCCATCTAGTCACCTGTTAGGCAATACACAAAACTGTCTTTGGGATGGATCAGTCATTTACTTTTGTAGAAATTGTACAGTATCCTTACTTCTCATTTCATCTCTGTGAGCTTAAAAGAAAATTATCACATTGACTCAGAAAAAAAGTTCTGATTTGTCTTGGTACCCGAGGAAGAATCATAGACCCTGCCTTTTCTCCTGGCTCCCCACTCTCACCTCATGCCAAATACCTCAACCTTATTAATTTCTCAGGCTTGAGCTAGGTGTGTGCAGAGCTGGCAGAGGGGAGGATGCTCAAAATTTTCTTTGTGAGTTCTTCCTTAGCTCTGGTCTCCTGGAGTCCAGCTGGTACTTTGATTTCTAGTCTTCATTTAACCCAAAGAAAACAGATTGCAGAAATAAAGCAGGGAAATTGGAATTGGGTCCCTCTTGATTATAAACAAATGTATACAGTGTTTGCTTCAATATTTGAGGGGCTTAAAGGAGAGACTTGGAAAGTGTAAATACTCTATTGAAATCTTAGCAGTGACACATAATGGACATTTACTTTCCTTCGCACTGCTTTATAGCTTCCTAACACTGCCTTCCTGGCATATTACTGAAGGTTGAGCCACAGATGCAGTCTAAATGCTGAATTAATTAATTATAGTCAGTGGTACTGCGATGAATTCCATATGACAAGGAGGTCTTTGGCAGAAGCTTGTTTGCAGATCTTCGCAACACTCATAGATTAGTCTTCAAACAATATGGCCTGTGTTTGTGACCTAGAATCTCACTCTTGTGGTTCCCAACATTTCCAAAGGGGAAATCAAAGAGCAATAATACAGTTAAAGTAACTTGAACCAATAGAGGCTGAGGTCTGATGGGCTCTTATTTTCCTGTGCCCTGTCTTTGTTCAGAAATCTCACCTCAAGGAAGATAGACAGAACATGTGAAGCCTTCTACCAGCTCCTCTGAATCCCAAAGGTGAAAGCTTCCCCATCATTACTGGAGGCTTTTAGAAGGAACAGCCCCTCTTGCTGCATATTGAACATACTTTCCACTCCCTTGTCTGCAGTCTGCATTGTCCAGATGATCCTATGTTCATGCCGATGGTGCTGGATAAATGACAAGCAGACATGTTTGCATAATCTCCATTACCTTTACCATAGTTCAATGTAATTTCCCCAAATGTTTCATTTATTTTATTTCAGAGACTGTGACAGTTAGGATTTTGAAGTACAAGCCTGCATCTGTAATCCATTTATGACTCTCTCCAGTGCAATCGTGAAGAAGGTGGGGGGGAATGTTGGAGGGAGGAATTATTTGGGGTAAAAAAAAAGAATTGAAAAACAAGCAGAGGGGAGTAAGAGCACATCTGTTTTCGTAAGAAATCATGGAACCTGGCCCTTTTTCAGTGGGGTATTTTACTACCACATGGCTTTAATCCTACATCTGGGCCTGTTGTTTTATGAAATATTTCCCACAGATGATGTCAATTATAATTTTTGTCCCGGTCGTCAATTTACGAACTCTTGGAATAAGACAAAATGAAACAACCAGAAAAAGAACAACTTATGTGGTCTACTCTCTGACAAAATTATAGCTGTGTGATACACATCTAAAATCAATAACTCTGCTAATGATTAGCAGAACACATTGCTTGGTTTATGAGCAGAGATGAGGCCCACACCACGCACATGTTTGGCACTGGATTGCATTTTTTGTTTGCTGTGTATTTACCAGCAGATGTTCGGCTGTTTCTTGAATGCTTCTTCTATGAGCCAGTAGTAGGCCCATGTCTGTGCGACATTTATATCATCTGCCAGCAATACAGGTGGAATGCTTTCATGGAGCCTTTTTGGGTTCCTTCTGCAGTGATGATCTATCTGAAAAATCAAGAATCATTCTTTATAGGGTTATATGGCTATTAAGATGTGGAGCGCTGCTCTTGTGTGTAAAGTTGAATAAATATGGATTCCAGCATATGGAATCAGAATCTTTTTTCAGAATCACTTTGAAAGAATCATTTGTGGTGTTCAACTTTAGCAGCTGGTCTGAGGGCGAAAGGTTTTGCTGAGAAACAAAGGAACTCCGTTAGTTCTGAGGAGATCCATCGTTTTGACAGAAGTTTCTCTCTTAACTTAGGGGGACTCTTCCAATGCAAAGAGATAAGCCAGATTCTTGCAAAATTACTTAATAACTCTAAGGTTTTATAAGTAATAAGAAACCAGCTAACTGAGTGCTTTTAAATTCTTGGAGGGTGAAATTGTGTCAAGGAGATTCTGCCTCTTTAGTGCTCTATTGAAAGTTTGTAAAACGAGGAGAGGGAAAAAAGGGAAAAAGAGTGTTTTAGAATATTATATATCCCTATGATTCCTTTATTGTTTGTGTGCACATGTCATATTGTTGATATAATTTTCATATTTGAATTTAGTTTTAGAAATGTAACATTTAAAGTTCAGAGATTAATGAACATCTAATAGCATTGAGTGGTGATGAAGGACAGTTTACAGACATAAATGATTTCATTGTTCAACATGATACTTCCCTTTTATCATGCATTTCCCTGTTGACTAGATTCTCCTTATGATCCCTGCTCTTCCAGCTCCTCCCATAGGATTCTCCTCTTTATCCACACCATCTCAGGTCTGGAGTTCTAGGAGTGGAGGAGCCTGAGATTGGGACTCAGGTGCATGTGATTTATTAAAGACACATCCTCCGGGGAAGGGAGTGGGGAAAGCAGGACGGGTCAGGGAAGGTTTTTCAAGAAAGAGCTTGGTCTAATGTGGAGCCGGGCTTCAGCCTGATCACACAGGGAACTCTGGAGTATCAATTGTGCCTCAGCTTCGGGTCCCACCTTGAGGCAAGGGGTCAAGACAGTCATGCATATAATCTCCAGGTGAGGTGGCTCCTGCTCAGCTCAGTGCACTCCTCTAGAGAAGGGGGCTCTGAGCCTTCAGCAGCCAATTTGGACAGCCACTGGAGGAAGGGCACAGGACCTCCAAAGGGGATCTGCGTCAGGCTCCAAGAGTATCCACCTCAATGACAAATTGTATTTTGTATGAGAGAAAAGATCCAAAAAACAATTCATCGAGAGAAATTTTTTTTTCTGCCCAAGCCCAGAAGCATTTGCTTAGAATTGTCCAGATATGTTACCGTTTTGATGCAGGTGTTGCAGGGATCTGGGAACTCAAGGGTCCATGACCTACTGTGGGCCCTTGGCTTCACACAGGAAAGAATTCAAAGATGAGCCAGCATAGAGTTTACAGTGTAAGTGAGTTTATCAGTGTAGCAGTGAGACAGATAATGGGCTACTCCATGGACAGTGTAGCTTCCCTTTAGCAGAATTTGCTTCCTTTATTGAGGTTCATTTAATTCAGGGGTAGAGTATTCAATGAGGGGGATAAATATTCAGAATCTTCCCAGGAAAAGGGCAGAGATTTCTCAGAGGAGCTCTGTTGGCTATATTGTGTCTTTATATGGGTTTTTTGTTTCTGATCACAGTGATGGGGGTGTCATTTAGCATGCTAATGTATTACAGTGAGCATATAATGAGGTGAGGGGTTACCATTAGGTGAAACTGGTCTCCATATTGGATTAATCTGTTCTCTGCCTAGTCTTAAGCCACAAATCTGTTGGGGGGTGGTCTTCTTCCTTCTTGACAGTTTCTGTGGCTTTTATTGATTGCAGCTGTTTTGCCACATACCCTATCTCAGTTTGAGAGCATAGTAAGTGTAAAATTTTCAGTTTCTCCTCCTCTGTCTCATCTACAGTGCTAGTATTTTCAACACTCCAGATTTCTTCCTATAATTTAGAGTTCTGTTGCCTCAACAGTACTTATTTAACATCGAAATGTTCTGGGCAGAATTAGAGTTGTGTACCAAAATGGGCCGAGTGAAATCAAAACTGTAGGATTCCAGGACTTGGGCACTATGTTCAACTTCTGAAATGGGGGGAAATTTTCATTTTTCTCTATGTGTTTTTTTATTATTATTTAAACTTGCAAACTGAGCTTATTGTATTTTTGAAAACTCTGTTTATAAAAGCTAGTCTTATATTGTGATTGTGAGAATTAAACATCTCTCCCCCACTTAATGTATACTACCCAAATTATCCAAAGAATTGTCTGCATTCATTTTCTCTTCTCTCTGGCCACTCTCTCACTCATTCCTTCACTTAACATTTTGTATTTATAATTTATCTTTTCTGTAGACACTTGACAGGCACTGCTTTAAGTCCTGTGAATAATATCTCAATCAAGTGTGAGAAACAGCTTCCAAGCAGATACTCACAACATAATACCACAAAGCTACCATAGAGCTTGGTATAGAATCCTCCAGAAGAAGATGGAGAGCACTGGAAGGCAGACAGCACTCACATTTGAGCAGGGTCCAGAAAGATGAGTAGGATTTCTATGAGAAAAATAGGAGGAAGGCAGAAATGGCATGTGAAAGGCTCAGAAACATAAAAACAATCAATACAACTGGTTACAGGGAGGAGGAGGCCAGAGATGAAAGCAGAAGAATAGCTTAGGAACAAATCATAAAGGTCATTTCAAGGGGCAAAAGCATATAGACTTTCTCCCAAAGGACAGGGAAACAGCAAAGTCATGTAAGTTGATTGTTTTCATGATGATGCCTCTTAAATTCTTTCTGGAGTCAGCAGGGTTCAGCAAACTTGAAAACTACAGTTATGTTGAACACAACCACACTCACTCATTTACAAGTTGCTATGCCTGCTCTCTCAATACAACAACAGAGTTGAGTAGTGACAGAAACCTTATGGTCCACAAAGCTGAAAATATTTGCTATTTGGCTCTTTACAGAAAAAAGTTTGTGGATCTGTGCACTGCTGCGGGAAGGAGAGATTTGGTTACTGAGAAAGCAAATCTCAGCTTCTGCAATGGCTGTTTATATGAGGAATGACCCAGAGCTCTCCAGTATAAGGATTGAGGGAAGTGACCTGCTCCCTTTGGTTGGTATTTCTGTGATGGAATTAAACTTCCTGTTGATTGATTGAATATGAAGAATGATGGAGGTGCACTAAGTGTGAGTTCCCGATTTCAGCTTGCACAATGACTTGAATGGTTGATCGTGATAGTAAATGAAGAAAAGGGAGCATATGGGTGAGAGGAAGGAAGGAAAATAGATAATCAGTATAAGTTGGGACATGTTGAGAGTTCAGTGCTGATGGCTTATTTCCAGTTGGAAAAAAAATGAGTAAGAAGAGAGATGTAGACTTTGGTTCTGTTGAGTTTTCTTTGTTATGTGAGTGCTACCCACTGAGCAATGCTCTCCATTATTCTTCTACAGTATTCCAGGCAAGACTTTATTGTAGCTTTGTTTATTGTCATAATAATCTGCTTGGAAGCTATTTCTCAAATTTCACTATGAACTATTTACTGACAGCACTTAACACGGTGCTTGTCAAATGTGTGTAGAAGAATATTCTACTATCTTTCACCTGTGATTTCACCATGTATCCTTACCCATGTCCTCAGCTTTAATTACAATAACAGCATCAGTGATTCACAAATATGTGTCTCTAGCCAGACTTCACCTCTCTACAAGACATCTGTCATTTTTCAGTGCCCAAAGCATTTTGAACACCTCCTCCCTTTTTCATTAGAATTATTCTTCCTTTTGCCAATCCTGCTTTCCTATAGCAGAACTCCAAAGCAATGCTTCCACTGTCCCCATGCCTGCTGGGTTATAGAGATGTGGTTGGCTCCCACCATGTAGATCCTTCCTTCCTCATGATACTGGAAGGTAGATGGGAATATTGTAAGGTTCTACAGTTCTGCTGAACGAGAGATGACCAGCTATTACAAAGGTTCTGATGTTCATCTTCTGGCTGGATGCATGTTAAGCAATCTGCGTAGAAACCATGGGATTTTCTTTGATATTTTTCCCTGACTGGGTCTCTCTTAAGTGTGTGGCATTCAAGTTTGGCTCCCTGCCTTCAAGAAATGCTGGCAACTAATTAAAGCCCAGATAATAAGTGCCTTCTCTTTAAACTAGCTAGAGGGGTTTCTGTTATCTATAACTGAATCTTCGCTGATATAAGCCCTAAATTACTTCTCTAGCCTTTTAAATTTTATTTTTAATATATTTTTATTGATTTCAGAGAGGAAGAGAGGGAGAGAGAGAGAAGCATCAATGGTGAGAGATAATCATTGATGGGCTGCCTCCTGTACACCCCACAGTGGGGATTGAGTTCTCTACCTGGGCATTTGCCCTGACCGGGAATCAAACCATGACCTCCTGGTTCATAGGCTGATGCTCAACCACTGAGCAACACCAGCCGGGCTTCTCCGGCCATTTTTAAAGCCACAGTTCACCTCACTCTTTGTGCTCCAACCATATTCAACATCTCATGGTTCCTCAAACATCTCATTCTGGCCACCATAGAATCTTTGTGGCTACTCTTCCCTCTGCCTGGAATACTTTACTCCCACTACCCATTCCAAAGCCTAATGTACTGTTCATTTCTGCTACTGTTATATATCTCACCTTAGTTAGTACTCATTCTGAGATTTGTCTGATCTCCCTGACTATGTCAAATTTCCCTATGAAGATAGTTTATGTATAGTGCTACTTATCTCAGTTTAATTTTCATTTACTTATATGGTTATTGGATTAATGTCTTTCAGTCTTCTGCACTGTCAGCTCCATGGAAGCAATGCTCACTAATTTCCCCATGAATTTAAAGTAATACCTGGCACATATAGTTCTCTCAAAAACATGTTGCTCCAAGTTTATTTTACTTTATTATTTGGGAAACATTATCAACCCCTTATTCTTATTTGTATTTATATATGTATATGAACTTAGTGAACCTATTGTTCAAATTTCAGCAGTTTAGAAGGCTTCGTATTTTTAGGAATCCTGGGAATTAACATCCATTCACCCCATATCTAGTCAAGATAATTAGGCTACAGGATTTGAAACCACAGAGTCAAGAAAGGTTTATGGGTAGATGTCATGCTCCAGCAAGATAATGCTTCACAAAGATACACCAGTATCCTCCATTAGTATGCAGGGTGAATTAAGAAGTAAGCTTGGTGGCTTACTATGGCCTGAAGGAGGGGAAAGATGTAAATTCAAAATAGATAATGATTAAAGTCTAGTCCATTGGAGAATGAGGATATTATTACCAGAATTAGTGAATAGACATAAGCCTGGGGATAAAATTTGTGTTTCAGTTTATAGGCTGTTGCTTCTGTTTTTTATTTTTTTTATTTTTCAGTAGTGTAAAATGTGAATCAGCAAAGTCATCACTGGTCCAAAGGTGCACAGCACAAGTGGTAGGAGTCATGAATCCAAATTCTATGACCTTTCTACTTGTCTTCACCTTGGGAGAGGAAAATGATTTGGAGGGAAGGAAGTGGTACTGACTTGGAGGCAAATATAAGGGATTTCATGATGGTAGACATGATGAGTTTAAAGCAAGAAAGTATTAGCATAAAAACTACACGCAGCTTCTCTAAAATATTTATGAAACACATAATTTGTAAAATTTATTTGGAGGAAACTCTCATGTGGGATAATTCAATTTCTAAAGAAAGACTACTTTGATACACTAATCACCCTTCAATTTATCTGCTTGGGGATCTCCATTGACTAACCCTAAGGACATCTGCATTTGTAATAGAATGCATTGAGGTCCCACTCTTGCACCCTCAAAATATAAAATAATTAGTACAATACTGTCTTATCTCAGAGTCCCATCTCTTACACTGCATTAATTTCCAAAAATATCCTGAGCGTATTAAGCCAAGTATGTATTTTATGTCTTGAGTTTTACTACTATTATTATCTTGCTCTGGAAGAGTCTGTGCAGATGGAAGAGACTTTGATTACTCTTTAAGAGTAAATACCAGTAGATCTGGTTATATTTCCACTTGCCTATGTAAGTATAATGAAGTGTCCAAATGGGTGACCCAGGTTTAAATCTGGAAAGATGCTCAAGTCAATGGGATCTAGACCTAAGTGGCAAAATTAACTTTAGAATTGTTCCAACATATCAGGTGATATGCAGTAAATTTCACTGAAATTAGTAAACTATCAGCCAGGAACGTTCAATGATACTCAAGAAATATGGTTTTGACCTCTTGGTCTGAGAAGGTGACCCTGAACACTGGTTTTTAAAAAGTAGTAAGAATTATTATTATGAATTATATTTAATTAACCAGTTTTGTCATTAATATATTTCACAGTCAAACATAGTTCCACTAAAACTGTCTATAGTTAGTGAAGTTTGGGATAGTTGCTTCTATTATAATAGGAGATAAAGCAGACAGAGTGAAGCTAATAAAGGGGCCTGCACACATCCTCTTATTAATTTGGCCATAATTGGGATTTGTCATTTGTCTTGAATTATTTACCAAATTCCTTGGAGTTGGCAAACCCAAAACTTTAGTTTTGTTGAGTGTTTTTGTCTCAATTTTTAAACCCAAGTGATTCTTAGGGAAATTTAATCCATATGTTTCAGAATCGTTTACACTTAAATCATCAAAATGTTTTGTAAGATCTATTTGATGTCCAAGACGTCTTTAAAAGCCATATGTCTTAGAAACAGGAAATTGTTCTTTGTTTTGTTTTGTTTGTTTCTTTTCTAAGAGTAAACAACTTAGGAAGACAGAGAGACTGTGACCAGCTTTAAGATTTTTAACATTTGGGATTAAGCAGATCTTGTACACAGAGAATAACACATTCTTAAAACTATAATATGAACAGAGCCTATTGATCTAGGGTGCTGGTCTCCAGGGTTCCTATTAATTGATTAACATCAAATAATTGTTCAGTTATTTTTTAGGGAAGCATAAAATTCAAAGCTGTTTTTAGAGGCCATAGGAAATATTGATACATTAATAACCATGCAAGAAATTAAAATATAATCAATTATTGTTTCCTAATAAAGGCATCATGCCTTATTGGTTTTGTGGAGTTTTATTAAATTCTAAATTAGCAAAATATATACAAGCAATTACAGAACTACATAAATGGATAAATATGCATATAAAAATTATCCAGCTGCACTAATGTTCAGTAAAACATTTTGTGTATTTTTGGCAGTTGGGGAAATAGGAAGTGTTATATACAGTGGTGGTATGATTATAAGTTGGTAAAGTCTATGAAATTGAATTAGGCATTAATAAATTAAAAAACAATGTGAAAATGCCTTGATCCATTAACCTCACTTCTGGCTGTCCAACCTAGAGAAGCATTTTCATAAGTACAAAAAAGCATTCCCAAAATATGCATTGCAATATTTGCATTGCAATATTGTTTAACACAGTGAAATGACTTATTTTAATAATATACTTGTCATAAGGACAGTGGAAGCAAAATTACATAAGAGATCAAACCAGTAGGGGCTCTAAAAAATGAGGAAGGTGGAGAATTCTGGAAGGAATTTGTCATGAGAATACTGACTATCAGCACTATCAGCAGAGATTTTTGTCATGTTTTCAGGGAAAAGAATTCTCTCCATATAAACGTTTGGAATTGCAGTAAGTTGGGAACATCAGAAAAAGGAAGTGACTCCCTCCTGGACCTCTCATTTGGCACATTGTGATCCCCTCCAAGCAGGGGTCCCCCCATTCCAAACAGAGGCCTTAAGTGATTTAATGACAGGAGGCTTCTTGTCTTCCAGATAGTGTGTGGCTCACACACACACAAAATTCCTTTTTTCTCCTCTGAACCTTATGTAGATTCATCCCAGAAGAATATACAATGGAAATCACGGTCATCTCTGTTGAATTTCTGGGAGACGCACCATTTCTTGACAGTATTGGGATTTGCAGGCTTGTACTTTCAGCATCCACCACCTGCACGTGATCCAAAGGCAATGCTTTGGATCAGGGACCACTGAAGCTTTGCTAACAGCTTCCTACCACCAAGATTTAAAATATGGTCATGAATCAATCCATTTATTGATCCAACAGAAAAAAAGTTGATGACTAAGAATAAGCATCTTATTGCCCAATATGTCCCCTGCACTCACTGCCTCTGATAAGATGGCAGGCATCCTGAGGATGCTGAGGAAGGCCAACTTCTTGAAAATAAAAAGCTCTTGATTTCAGTCAAGGAGGGCTTCCAGCCTGGCCACATGGAATCGTTACAACTCATTACAAGCAGGGCATGAAATAGAGAGTGAAAGTGTTGGGAGTGAGTCTTATGAGTTAAAATAATTTCCTTCTTAGAGGGGTCCCTGTTGCCACTTAGAGCTGGAGGCAGTAAGGGGAACGGTTAAGAGCACCTAGGCTGGAACCAGGCTGCTGGGGCTCCCAGGTCCGCCCCACCACTCACCACTCATGTGCTGTGCTGGGCGGGTTACCTGGCCAAGCTTCTGCTCCCTCATGTGAACGGAGGGGATGACGCTGAGAGTAACAGCAGTACCTTCACCACAGAAACATGGTGAGGACGACAGGGAGTAAAAACACAGCACGTAGTTCTAGGCATCTAGCGGGTACCTCCAAAGGATTATTCCCCCTATCAGCAGCACTCTGCCCTGGATTGTTGTACTCACCCTCCATTGCATCAGTCACAACCTGCTCAAATGTCTTCCTCATTTTTATTAATATATTTGTATTGATTTCAGAGAGGGAGAGAGACATCAATAATGAGAAAGAGTTATTGATCAGCTGACTCCTGCATGCCCCGCAGTGAGGACTGAGCCCAGAACCCAGGCACCTGCCCTAACCAGGAGTCGAACTGTGACCTCCTGGTTCATAGGTCAATGCTCAACTACCGGGCCACATTGGCCTGTCACAGAGCCATTTCTAATCCCCTTTTCAAATAACCCCACAGGATCCTCTAAATCCCCTATTCCCTGATCCAGCTTTTTTTAAATTGAGGTATAATTGACATACAACATTATATTAGCTTCAGGTATACAACAGAATAACTTAGTATTTGTATATTTTGGGAAATTATCACCACAATAAGTCTAGTTAACATTTGTTACCACACATAGTTACAGACTTTTTTTTTTATTATGATGAGAACTCTTAGCAGTTTTCAAATATACTATAGAGTATTATTAATTACTAGATGCCCGGTGCACGGAAATTTGTGCACTCGGGGGAGGTCCCTCAGCCCGGCCTGTACCCCCTTGCAGTCTGGGACCCCTTGGAGGATGTCCACCTGCTGGCTTAGGCCTGTTCTCCAGGGGATTGGGCCTAAGCTGGCAGTCAGACATCCCTCTGGCAACCCAGGAGCTCTTGGGGGATGTCTGACGGACGGCTTTGGGGGAGTGGGCCTAAGCCATCAGTAGGACATTCTTAGCGCTGCCAAGGAGGTGGGAGAGGCTCCTGCCACTGCCGCTGCACTCACAGCCATCAGCCTGGCTTGTGGCTGAGTGGAGCTCCCCCTGTGGGATTGCACTGACCACCAGGGGGCAGTTCCTGTGTTGAGCATCTGCCCTCGGGTGGTCAGTGCACATCATAACAACTGGTCATTCCTGGTCATTCCACTGTTTGGGTCAATTTGTATATTATGCTTTTATTATATAGGATAGTCACCATGCTATACATTTTATCTCCATGACTTATTTATTTTATTACTGGACGTTTGTACCTTTTGTCTCCCTTCACACATTTTGCCCACCCCCAGACCCCACCACCAATCTGTTTTCTGTATCTATAAACTTGATTTTTCTGTGTTTTTAGATTCCATATGGTGAGACCATGCAGTGTTTTTATTTCTCTGACATTTCAATTAGCATAATTTAATTAAGGTCCCATGTTGCAAAAATGCAAGATTTCATTCTTTTCTATTGCTAAATAATATTCCTTTGTATGTGTGTATATATCACATTTATTTATTCATTTATTTATCAATGGACCCTTATGCTGCTTCTACATCTTGGTTTTGTAAATAATGCTGCAATGAACATGGAGGTACATGTATATTTTCCAGTTACTCTGTTTTCTTCAGATAATTACCCAGAAGTGACATAGTGGGGTCATATGGTAGTTCTGTTTGTATGTTTTTGAGGAATCCCTATACTGTTTTCTATAGCTGCTGTGCCAACTTACAATCCCACCATCAGTGAATGGGGTTCCCTTTTCTCTATATTCTCAACAACATTTGCTATTTCTTGTCTTTTTGGTGATAGCCATCCTAACAGGTGTGAAGTTATATCTCATTGTAGTTTTGATTTGCATTTCCCTGATGATTAGGATGCTGAGCATTTTTTTTTATCCTGGCTCAGCTTTCAAACCTTCATGGCAATTATCATTAACAAAAATTATATTGAGTGTTTATTTGTTTATTATCTGTCTTCCACTCCCTCTACAATACATTCTTGAAGATGGAACATTTGTATTTGTATTCTAATCATCTCGATTCTAGATTCTAGAACCATGACTGGCTCCTAGTAGATGTTTAATAAATTGTTCCTTAGTGAATGAAAGAATGGTAGATTCTTATTAATCTGGTCAAAACTTAAAAAAAATAAGGTTGATATATATGTTCTGACATCAAAATGTTTTCAAGCAATATTTTAAGTATAAAAGACTAATTTTCACAATATTTAAAATATTAAGATTGTACCGATATGTCACTAGTGGAAAAATATAATTTGGTATGCATCCCTATTACCTTCACCTTACTGCTAAAATTGTAACTGTTTGAGTTTATAAAAGGGTTATTTCATTTAAATCTATTATTTAAATTAGAGCAGTGTTTAGTTTGTTATAATTTGCATTCCACCCAACCTTTACATTTGTAGGTATTTCCATCAGTATTAATTCTCTTATGAAGGTGATAGTTACATGTGTGCTGTTCCTTCCACATCCTTCCCTATTTCTTTACAACAATATGTTCTCCTACTTTTATATGCTAAAACTTTAGCTACCTATATGCTAATAACATCTTTCCTTAAGCCTAAAGCCCTAACATTTATTGATCGGGAGAATTTAACTGGTATTTCTTCGTTTATCTATTTGTTGTTGAAGACATGCAACGTACCAAACAATACCTTTCTTCCCCTCAACTGACTTTTTACCTGATCAAGATTTACCATAATAATAAATATTTTAGATGAATCTTTTAAAGACTATCAAATGGAATTAGACATTAATAAATTAAAAAACAATGTACAAACCCCTTGATCCATTAACCTCACTTCTGGCTGTCCAACCTAGAGAAACATTTCCAAAAGTACAAAAAAGCATTCCAAAAATATGCATTGCAACATTGTTTAACACAGTGAAATGACTATTGATCAGAAGTTATTGAGAAGGTTCTCCAGTTTTGCGGTAGAGGATCAAAAAAGAAGTTGCGACTTTTCATAGCTGCGTAGCTATTTAAACAAAGAGCTAGAACAAGAATTCAGATCGTCAAGGAACATTTGCTTAATTGACTAAGTCTGTGTAAAATAATGGGGCTAGTCAAAATTATTTAAAATATCCCATACTATTATTTATTACCTCAGTCATGATGCGATCACAAACATCAGCGGTATGTATTTTTCACACACTTACAAAGATAGCTGGGCCATTTGTTACCGAATCCAGCACTTGTCTGCCGGCCATGCACTGGCCTAAAGAAATGCAGGACCAGGAGTTTGCAGTGTAGAAAGGAAGTAATTTATTGCAGAATTGGCCAAATCTGGAGTGCAAGCAAATGTAGCTTCTGAAAAATCTGACACAACAATGGCAGGTAGGTTACAGATTATATAGGGCACAATCACAGGGACCATGGGGTAAGGGTCAGGGTTATGTTGGGAGCTGATTGGTTGGAGGTGAGGTAAGGGTAATACATCTTTTCTTCAGGTCTTGAGGGTAGCTCTGAGGTCTGCTCTCGTGTCCCTTTGTCTGGCTTCATGAAAAGTGGTCAGGGGGTCATGCCACTTTAGGGCTTAGGAACTGAAACATAACTTAGGTCAAGATGATATTTAGCCTGCCAGAGGTCTGGACCCTGTGACCATTAGTCAGGTCTGGGCTACTGTCTTCTCCTGCCTCAGGGGTTGCTGATTACCAAGGGGAAATGCTAGGTCTCTGAGGGGTGTGGAGAGAGAGAGAGAGAGAGAGAGAGAGAGAGAGAGAGAGAGAGAGAATTTCTAGAGCTAGGATTCAAAGCTGAATTTAATCAAAGTCATAAGTGCCCTCAGTTTCAGTTCTACTGATCTTGGCTGGGCTCACTCATGTCTGGGGATTGCTGGCTGTCAGCTCGTCTAGGCTGGTTTTGGCTGAGGGGACTGGGATGACTCAGCTCTGCCCCTCATGTTTCTCATCCTAGAGCAGACTAGCCTGGGCATGTTCTCGGAGTGATGACAGAGGCAAGAGAGAGACAGAAAGATCAATCCCAGTTCACAAGTGCTTTTGCCGACTCTGCGTGTGTCATGCTTGTTAACATCTCAGTGGTCAAATCAAGTCACATGGCTGTCACCAGATTTGAGATGGAAGGGCCCAAAAAGATAATATGACAAAAGTATGACTATAGGGAGGGTTTAAGAATTCACCATTTTTATAATCTACTGCAGATCTCTTTAAGTGTTAGAATATTATGATTGGACCAATATTTCATTGAAACATTTTGTTTTCTATGTTTAGCCATTATTTATTTATTTATTTTTATTAATTCCATAGAGAGATAGATCAATCAATAGATAGATCAATGAATTTGTGTATAGGCAATGACCCAGGAATCAAACCTGCCACCTTCTGATGCTCAGGACGATGCTCTAACCAAATGAACCAGGGTTTGTTTTCTACCTTTAATTTGCACTATGTAACACACACACACAGTAACACACACACACACACACACACACACACACACACACACACATACCACAAGAAATTGGGCTGAGACATAGCTGTTTAAAATGTAAGTGGTAAAAACACAACAGCCCTTCATGTTTTCTAGCACTATTCTCAGATTTCATGTTTTTGTAGTTTGTGAAGCATCCTTATCAAATTATTAGCATGGTTATGCTCCCCCCCCCCCCCCTAGGAATTCTATGTTGTTTTTCAAGAATTGATGTACTTGTCAATGATTTTAATCATTTGGTAGCGGAATTTCCCACTGTTCCTATGTGTTGTACTATCTTAAACACATTGCTAATTCTTGTGATGTATTGGAAAGAGAAGGGATGAAAAGGCAAGGAATCTCAGGGAACAAAAATGAACTGAACACAACATTAAAACCAATGGGGAACTGAATGATAGAAAATGGGCTTTTCTCTCGTTATTTTATAAATCCTACAGATTTTGCCAATAAAAACTAGTGATGCATTAACACAAATGAACTTAAAAAATACCACAGAAAGCTTCCCACCGTGTCAACCTTACCAACCAGGTCACCTGTTACACAGTCTGTAGCCTTGGTTTCATTTGATATGTGAGGGGCTGATGATACAATTTCACCACTTGGAAAGCTCTTTGCCCTCCTCTGTTTAGTGATATGGATCATAATAACTACTTTATGATCCATATCAATTTTCTCATCTTGCATTTTCACCAAGTTGGTTCAGTTAAACAATAGCTTAAATAAATTTGGAATAAGCTGCAAATGATATCTACCATTTGAAATTTCTCAGCACCATTACCAAAATAAAGATTCTGAAAAGTCCTGTAATAAAGAATCCAATTTAAAGCTTTGTTTGATTTCACTTCATTATATTTTAAATCTATTTGATATGCATATGTATTTCAAGGAGCAACTATTGCCATGTCATTAGAAAGTATTTTTCCATGGAGTGCATTGTGGAAAATGTTGCCCTCTGAAAATCAAAGTTTTATTTACTTTTTCACAAAAATGTTCAGGGAAATAGACTTTTGTTTCTGTTGTTGTTTTTTCTATTGATTTTTTTTAAAAAGAGGGTGTAAGGGAGAGAGGAAGGGAGGAAGGGGGAGAGAGAAACATCAATGTGTCCATTGTGGGCTGGGGATTAAACCTGCAACCCAGGATTGTGCCCTTGACCAGGTATCGAACCTACAACCCTTTGGTGCTCCAGCCAACACTCTATCCACTGAACAATACCTGCCAGGAGGGAAATAGGATTTTTAAAGCACATTTCACTAGAACTTCTGTGTGCTATAGACATTTTTTCTGCTGTAAATTAGTGGGAATGGCAAAAATTCTATGTTAGGCAAACTCCTATCAGTGAATAAAATGCCCCATGACCAAGTTGGCTCTCAATATCCATGGGTTCCACATCTGCAGATTCATGCAACCAATGGATCAGACAATTCAGTCTATCTGGCATATAAAGTATTTTTAATTTAACATAAATCTCATGAAAGAATAATAATATAAAAGGATCACTTATTTACTATGGATTCTGGTATAAGCAACCTTTAAATTGTGATTTTGAACTTTAGTCTTTTTTCTATGATTCTTTTAATCATGTGGCTCACCCTGTGAGCTTTTAATACCCAAACTAATGATGAAGTATTGGAAAGGGGCATTGGGTTTATAATCTACCTTCAAATAAAGAAGAGAGGTGAGAAGAATCATGCACTTGCTCAATGGAACCTCCCAGCCCATTCTCAGACATTTTTGTTTCAAAACATCAACCTAAAGAACATTGCCCCCAGAATTCAGGTATGCCATTGCATGTGCTATGGTCACACGGGCACTTAGAGAAGCTTCTCAGGATAATTAGCACCCTAACCATGGGTTATGGTCATCAAATACACCTGAGTCACTGGAAGAGGGTGGCTTCTATATTAGGGGAAATTTCCATACCAAATGGTAAGCTTGGGGTTTAAGTAGCAGATCATCTCAGCTCATTGGGGAATGAAACCAGTGTCTCGGGTCAGTGGAGCAGCCCACAGATAATGCTCTGGGGCCCAGGAGCAGGCCCAGTCCTTTGAGAACTGCTATCGAAAGCCACTTAAAATTTAATCGCCAAAAAAGGCACTTTCCGTAGAGCAACCTCAGGTGTGAACTTAAAAACAACCATTTAAACACAGACACTTCTTAATGTTCACCTATTTCCTTAAGTCTGTTCCACATTGTCTCCCTAGTCCATCATGTTTTATTTCTTTCAGCAGAAGATGTAATAGAACAAACAATAAATGCCAACAGTTCATCTTGACACATCATAAGGGAGTTCTGTGTTCAACACCTGGGATCAACTCATTTTTAGAGGGAAAGATACTATCAAAAGTTAAAACATAATAATTTAAATAGCTCTCAAGTTCTTATACCTACAAAACCCACTTACCACAAAGTAAATGCTGAGAAAATTGCTTATTTTGGGGGGAGAAAAAAAGTTATGAATTACATCTACACCCAAGATTATGGATAAAATTATGGATGAATATCACAAATGTAATTGAGCAAAAGAAGATATAAAAAGTACATTCCTGCCGAAACCTGTTTGGCTCAGGGGATAGAGCGTCGGCCTGCGGACTCAAGGGTCCCGGGTTCGATTCCGGTCAAGGGCATGTACCTGGGTTGCGGGCACATCCCCAGTAGGAGATGTGCAGGAGGTGGCTGATCGATGTTTCTCTCTCATTGATGTTTCTAACTCTCTATCTCTCTCCCTTCCTCTCTGTAAAAAATCAATAAAATATATTTAAAAAAAAAAGTACATTCCTTATGATCCCATTTATGTAAAGTTTAGAAACAGGTCAACGTAATCTATGGTGATAGAAGTTAGGATACCCTTGGTGGGGCAGGTACTAGAAATGAGCATAAGGTGAACTTCTAAGATGTTCATAACATTCCTTCTCTTAATGTGGTTGCTGGGTGGCAGATGTACTTTGTGAAAATTCATTAATCTGTACAGTTACAATTTGTGCATTTCTCTTTAGATTTGTTATGAAATATTCAAAAATTAGTGTATTTTAGCTAACCTTTCGGAGTAATATTCATTTTTTTCCACCTGCATCAAAATTACCCTGGTGCTTATTTCAAGTAGACTGATGGGTTCAGAACAGATTTGTTGAATCAGATTGTTTATACACTCTGGGGATAGAGTGTATAAACACAAATCGTCAACTATCTTCTGGGGTAATTTGGGGCATACTAAAGTGTGAAAACTCAGTGGCTCTTATTTGGTCATCTCCAACAAATGTTTAAGGTATGGCCTGTGTGGGGGTAGAAAAAGATTCCCTTGACCCTCTTGAAACCGAAGGTCCTTATGACTTTGTTCAAATTTAGTTTTAAATCTCAGCTCTATAAATCATATCTCTTTCTTTCTATACCCCTCAGAGATCCAGCCTTTCCCCTGCATAATCAGCAAACCCCAAGGCAGCAGAAGACAATAACCTGGACCTCACTAATGGTCACACAGTCCGATCTCCCCCATGCTAATGATAAGATCTCAACCTAAGTTATGTTTCTGTTCCTGAGCCCTAAAGTAAAACAAACCCAGCTACCTTCCCATGAGATAGGACAGAAGAACATGGAAAAAGACCTCAGAGCTGTCCTCAAGAATTGAAGAAATGACTCATTGTCCTGACCTCACCTCCAACCAATTAGCTCCCAGCATGACCCAGAACCCCTGACCCATGGTGTCTTGTGATTTTGCCCTATATAATCTGAAACCTATATGCCAAGGGGCAAGTTGGTTTGTTTATAGAACAAGTTCCCTGTCTTCATGTTGGCCAACCTGATATTAAACTGTCTTTTGTCTTCCTATATTGCAGACGCCTGCTTATGCATTTCTTTGGGCCAGTGTGTGCAGGCAGGTGGACCCAAGGAAAAAAAACCTCATTGGGGTTCTGGTAACATTAGTGACTCTGGCTAGGTCTGAAAATTAAACTGACAAAACATATTAATAGGAGAAAAGCATAAAAATGTATTTAATGTAAATTTTACATGACTCGAGAGCCTTCATAAGGAAATGAAGACCCAAAGAAATGGTTACACTTAAGTCTTTCTGCTCGGTCTGATGAAGAGTCAGGTAAAGATATGATAGGGCAGAGTGTGGGCTAAGTGTAGTAATTGGAGGAAATTTAGCAAGCTCTGTTCATTCAGATGTCTCTCTGTGTCCCTTAGTCTTCAGATATAACTACTCTTTCCCTCTGGATTTAGAGAATGCACTTCTCACAAGAGGGTTTTAGGACCTGCTTAGCAGGGAGGTCAAAAAGTCCTTCATGCATATACCTTTCCTCAGATTCCTTCAGCTTGAGATACTCAGTATGCCAAAGTATAATATTTTGAGGTAATGTGTCCTGAACCCCTTCACCTGTGAGATAACTTCCAGGGCCACATGGTCCTGCATCTGGGCTGTGGCTCCCCCCCTATACCATTCAGAACTGCCACCTAGAGTGTTGGCAGTGGTCAGATACTACACCCTCCCCTCATCCACCAGATCCTTAAGAACTGTGATATTTACCAAACAAAGATGGTTCCTTTCATAAGATAATAGCCTCCCTGACTGAGAAAAGTGGTGAGTAATGAGAATTCGATCTTTGTAATATCCTGCCTGGTTCCTTTAAGTAGATTCTCCAAGGGGATCCAGAGTAAGCCAAGGGCTTTAATGGGACAGGTGGGCAGTGGAGGTGGGGGGAGTGGGGAATGGTACCCAGGGCTTCTGGTATTTTCACTTAAACAGCAAAAGGAAGTGTTGATAAGAAGAGGCCCTTTCTTTGTCTGCTGTGCTCCAAGCATTGCATCACCATCTCCAGAGCTGCTGCCTTCTCTGTGCCAGATGAGAATTTGGGCAGAGGCAGGAATCAATGCCAGGAATGGGTGCGCGGGGAGCATGCACTGTAAGTACTGTGAGTATAAATAGAGCTGGAAGAATAACCTTTTTGTGAACTACAGTGCGGTAATCCTCAGAAAGCCAGAAAGCTAGTATGGCTTCAATGGGCCTTTTATAACATTTAATGCTACCCCCAACTGCCCTCCTCCAAGCCCAGGGACTGTTTGCTGAAGTTACCATTTTTAATGCAAATCATCATAATGGCTTGATAATTATTTCAATTGGCATTTATGAAGCCATTCAGTAAAAGAACAGCAAAACCCTCGCTAATCTTCCCATCTTTCATATCCTCTGGGTTTGAGGTGGAATAACACAAGAAAGCCCCAAAGCCAGAGGGTTTTTGAAGTTTATTCTTAATGGACCCAACTCTGTCTCCCTGTTACTCTATGAAGTGAATTCGGCCCAAGTTAAACAAAATAGCAAGAGCATAATATTTGTGGTGGCTTGAAAGGAGAGGAGGCAATGACAAGCATCCCCTTCCTCCTCGGCTTAGCTTTCAGATTGGTTGGACAGCATTTTAACAAGTTGTTGTTATGATTGAGAAAAAAAATAAACACTGATTGAATACTGTGATATGGTGAGTAACTGTTCTAAAAATGTTTTGTCTGAGAGGATCTTATTCAAAAACATCTATTTAGGATTTTTTCCTTTTCATAGAGGGTGAGTTTCTCACTCTTTCACGGGCTCTTTACTGTACAGTTTGGATGGGGCAGAGGCAAAAGACAAAGTGCTGCTCTCCCACTAGGGTTTTCTCTGCCTCTTCACCTCTCCCCAGTATGTCATGATTAGAATTAGGCAGTCGCTCAGAAACGGGAAAACTAAAACATGGCTGTTTCATGGAGGGGAAGCAGGGCTGAAGTGAATGGCAAACTGCAATTCCTATTTGGAATCATTTGTCTCCCAAATTAGGCAAAGGGAACTAATACATATCAACACCACTACACTGTTTCTCTATAAAGTGAAAACTAGGCTGTGTCATTGTCATCCCTGCGTGAACAAGTGAAGCTGTTTGCTAGACAGATGGAGCTCTATTCTACCTGTCTCTAGGTCTACACTTGCTCCTCAAGCCCATAGGTGAGCCCTATTTAGAAAGACAGGCTTCTGACTATTTCTCTGAGACTAACGTTAGCCAGTTCAATGGTGAATTAATTGGGTAATATTAAATTAAAGTAGTTCTTTGTCATTGCCTAAGTAGGTAATGGGATGCTTGACATTATAGTGTAACACTGTATTATGTTGTAATCCCCTAGAGGGCTCAGTGGGTTGAGTTTTTTCTCCAAATTACCCCACACGAGTCTTCTTTTACCACCAAAGGGAACTGGTACAGCAGAGGCATTTAACTTTTCCAGCGTTAGGCTAGACCAGGCTATTTTTAACCTGGGGTCCCTGGACCTTCAAAGGGTCTGTGAAATTTAACATCTCTTTCAATTACTGTTATAGGCAACAAATCACATATCAAGGGACCCCTGATTCTATCATACCATAAAAGGTTGTTACAAATATCTCAGAATATCATTTAATCACACTTTGAAGTTATAGAGGCCCAATGCACGAAAATTCGTGCAAGAGTAGGTCTTCCTTCCCCCAGCTGCCGGCACCAGCTTCCGTCCAGCACCTGGGACCCAGGCTGCCCGCACTGGCTTCCCTCTGGCACTCAGGACCCCGGCTGCTTCCCTCCGGCCACCCACAGGCACCCGGGACCCGGGCTGGTGTCCCTTGGGCCCTGGCTTCATCAGGAAGGATGTCCGGTCTAATTAGCATGTTACCCTCTTATTATTATAAATTATTATAGATGATATGATATATTTAAAATGGTTATTTATAATATATCAGTAAACATATATATATAACATTTTAATATATCATGTTTTAATATCTCGACCATATTTCAGTGTAGTTGCTTTTTTGCAATTTATGTAATTTATTTTATACATTTAAAGATAAAATCTGAGATAGTTACATAAGCTTTACCCAATTGCTTGGGTCCATGGCCCTGAGAAAAGCTAAGAACTCTTGGTAGCCTCTAATGTGGCTATTAAAAGAGCAACTGAATTTATCTTTAGAACAGTTACTCACCATATCACAGGGCAGCTACACAACCCTGGCCCATGATAAAATCAAGGCAAAGAGATCCCAGGCAATGGAAAAACCTAACAAATAACTGGAATGGATCAGGAGAAATCTGAACGAACCAATTTAAGTGGTGGTTCTTTTGCTTCCTCAACTTACATTGTGCAACTTGAGGATTGGCCTCTATGTCTGGGTGACAGGAACACCCAGACACAATGAATAAATACAGAACCAGATGATTCTGGAAAGCAAATTACAGCTAAATGGCTTTGGTAAGTTTGATGCTTAATTGGGTAGCAATTAGTTGAGAACGGAAACAATATTTAGTAATACTGCTTACAAAGGGAAAATTGGCCCACTTCTCACATAAATTCATCTGTCTTTGGGTCATCCAATGACTTTAAAGGGACCTCCATGCTCAGATGACTTCAGTGGTATATTGAACCAAACAAAGGTGAAAAATAAAACTTATAAAACAATGACAATGATAATTTAGGCCACCGTGTCTGCCTTTTCCTAAGTAGGCCATTCAGATTGTTGGGCAATGCTGCAATTTATTGACTTAGGTCTTAATGGTACCTTAAAGAACTCCCGTGTAGAATATCTGTGTAGACCCTTTATGGATTCCCTAAAAGTATGAGTGTGTCCGTAATGCAAATTAGTGATTATGGTATACCACCTATTACACATTATAATGGACTGAGTCACTGTCAACAAAATCTAATAGCTCTAGGGCTCAGGCAGGAAATAAAGCCGAATATAACTAGATTAAGACCATTCATATGGAAGGGTTAGGACTACAGTCGAGAACATTCACCTCACCGAAAAAGCACAGCATTACCCGAGTACCCCGCTAGGTTTTATATCAAGAATGCTGGCTCGCTGTGGCCACACCTGCCAGCCTAACAAGAAATGCTGGAAATAAGGATTTGATATGAAGCCACCGAATGTTTAGAGTAACTACTAAGTTGTAGTTCTTTTCAAACACTCTTTGTGTTAAGCAAATATATCTAAAGTTTGAACCTTAACAGTTGGCTCATAAACTGCCATACAGAAGCTGCTAAATCCTACAACAAACCATTAACCAAATTGGGAAACAGGATTCATTTTCAGCCCTTCCTTCACCACTCTTCCACCCATGCTTTCTCTGAGTCCACCATGAGTCAAAATGATACTTCCCTCCTCTCAGGGTGGCTGAAGACATTGATACTAGAAGGAAAACTACATTCTTGAAAGTTGTACCTTCCAGAATTTTACTTCAAAGAAAAAAAAGTGGTAAAAGTACAGGCAAAGCCACCAGGATCACTTATTGGGAGTTTACCTAGCAATATCCTAGTATTTCCCATTTCTGAGCAATATTCCAAGTGGTAAATGTGTTAATTAGTTGGGGGATTTGGGATGGCTGATGAAATTTCCATCATTTAAATATGATTTGTAGTTAGCTGTGTACCAGCTCACACCCACAAAGAAGACTAGGAGGAAGGCACCACCATGGCCATGGCCGCAGAGCTCTGTCCACGATAGTCCATGAGCAGCGGCCCCAAAGGTGACCCCACTGTTGCAGGCCACTGCTGAGACACACGGTAGCTCCCCAGCATACTCCACAACAGGCATCCTTGCATCCAAGCACCTGTATAGCAGTTCACACTCTGTGGTTAGGGTTGAACCTCACATTCAGCTAGCCTGAGGGCCTATTCCACCCATGAATGGGCCAAAAGCAATCAAGACACAATTATAACAGGAGTTCCCACAAAATCCACACAATAACAATCCTAGAGCACACAGCTCAGATCAAGGAGACTGTGCCACTGGGTCCAACAGGACACCTACTACATAAGGCCACCACACAAAAACTGGGAGTTATAGCAGTTCTATCTAATACATAGAAACAAACACAAAGAGATAGTCAAAATGGGGAGACAAAGCAACAGGCCCCAAATGAAAGAACAGAGGAATCTCCAGAAAAAAAACCTAAATGAAACAGAGGCAAAGAATACATCAGCTATAGAGTTCAATGTAATGGCTATAAGGATGTTCAAAAACGTGAGAACTACAACTAAAGGACATAGAAACCATGAAAAAGGACATAGAAACCTTGAAAAATAACCAATTGGAAAGGAAGACTATCATAACTGACATCAAGAATGCACTGGAGGGAATAAAAAGTAGGTTGGATGAAGCAGAGGATTGAATCAACAATGTGGAAGATATGGTAGGAAAACAAACAAACACCTAATCAGAACAGCAAAAAGAATAAAGAAGAATGAGGATAGTTTAAGGGAACTTTGGGTTTAATCTCCAAAATACATAAAGAACTAATACAACTCAACACTGGGAAGACAGAAGTTCCAATTTAAAAATAGGCAAAGAGCCCTGGCTGGTGTTGCTCAGTTGATTGGTTGTCATCCCATGTACCAAAAGATTGCTGATTCGATTCCCAGTCAGGGTACATGCCCATGTTGTGGGTTCGATCCCCATTAAGAGGCATACAGGAGGCATCTGATCAATGTTTCTCTCTCTCTCCCTCTCTCTTCCTCTCTTTCTAACAATCAATTTAAAATATTTTAAAAAATGGCAAAGGAACTCCAAAAAATGTTTTTAAAGTCAAAGGCCTAGCCAACCAGAACTAAGCCCAAATTGATTAAAATATTAGTGAAGTTATAATTTATTCTGTTTTGAAGGTGCTTAAGTGCTTGATCAAATAGTTGCTGTAAGCCTTTCAGCTTATAGTTTGGTAATCATGCAACTGAGTCAATAATGTATTCATCTTTATAATCTTTGATCTCTTTCTGTCTCTTTCAGTCTCTCTCTCTCTTTCTCTCTCTCTCTCTCACACACACACACACACACACTCACACACACACATATCTTAAACTTTTTATACCTTCATGCAAATGGGATGGGGCTATATTAAAGAAAAATAGAGAAAATGCATGTAATATAGATTTTTTGACTACCTTCATCTTAACTTTGTTCAGTTATTCACTTCATTCCCTCAGAATTTATTAGTACTTAGCAGCATGCCCCACAATGGTTAATAGATGAGACATGTATTTTTCCATAGAGCTGTGAATAACAATGGGAAAAAAAAAAACTTGAATGTGCTTTTATTGTTATTTCTCTTTCTTTCCCCTCCACCGCTATTTTTTCTTGACTCATATCCCTATCCTTATGGAATTATACACCTGTTCACATTCAGAAATGTTTTCTTTCACACACAGCTGTCTCTGACTAATACACGAAAACCCCTTGTCTAGGAAATAGTTTATCCTTGACTCAATTTCATTTTTAATTATACTTCAAGGCTGCCTTTCAATATGATACATTTATTTCCAATCTAGTTGTGTTCCCTCTCTATGAACATGATTGGCACATGGGCTGGATAATCTCTTTGTCTTTCTAGACCCTGTCCGTTCTCCACCTACTCTGTGCCTAGGTGGCTGACCTGAATAGACAGCATAAACCAGGTTTCTTTACCCTCTGGCCTCAGTTGGGTTTGGTCAATGGAAGCCACCAGTAAAAAATCTTCATGAGGAAAAGAGGACATAGGTCACTGGTGGTCATTCCTTTATCAAGGACCTCAAGTGATATAGAATGTTCCTCTTTACAGCTAGAGGAAGATTTTTTTGCTGGGTCCCAGTAATTTCTTTCCTTCTTTGTCCCTTCAGGTCTAACGGTTCTTAAGTCTTCCCTGCTCTTTCAAGCTCATGGGGCTTCCTATAACCACATTTGTACACCTTCAAATAGTCAATGTTTTATGCCTCATTCACTTACTCTGTTTTAACATGCCTTGACTTTCTGCCAGGGCCGTGATGACACAATGAGGACTTACTTTAGTGCATAGTAGATGCATAGTATAAATAAGGAATGGAGATCTAGGTCTGGGTTTTAATTTCATTTTTATTGCTGTTCAAACTTTATTTTTCCATTATAACGTGAGGTTAAAAATACCCATCTCAAGGAATTATGAGAATTAAAGACCTAAAGTGGTAGTGTTGGTGAGTACTTTGTTTATTCTATCGAACTCTATGTACAGGTTAATTTTATTAAATTAGAATAGTAGTGCTTCACAATTCCTCAGATACTATTTATTCCAGAAATTAGGCTCAAAGATATTACACAGGTATTCTACTATGCCTCCCTCAACCCCAAATTCATTCCTTTAATTCTATAGTAAGCTCTATACAAATGTTTACTATATAAAAAAGTGAAATTCCTAACTAATGCTTGTACACACACACACACACACACACACACACTGATTATGTGCCAAAATGGGCTTATATAACATGTAAGTAGAAAATATCCCAAAAAGGTACAAAGAGCATAACTATTTTCTTTCTTTATTCTCACCTGAGGATATGTTTCATTGATTTTAGAGAGAGATAGAGAAACATTTATGTAAAAGAGAAACATTGATTGGTTGCCTCCCATACGTGCCATGACTGGTGATCAAACCCACAATCTAAGTATGTGCCCTGACAGGGAATTGAACCTATAGCCGTTTGGTATACGGGATGACACTCCAACCAAGTGAGCCACCTAGTACATTTAGATGGACCCATTTTTTATAATTGTTTAAGTAGATCGTGTGATCTTCACAATAAAAAAAAACACTCTGTGATAAGTTTAATCAGAACGTAGGACTATGGCTCATAGATTACTTCAAATTTCCATGAATCAACAGATAAAACAGCAGCTCCTTGTCTGTAGCCAAAACTCAGTGATGCTATTACTTTCTAAGGGTAGCTGTCGTGAGAATTGAGAGTAGATTAGAAATGTCTTTATCTTAACTATTATCTCAAGTGTTATCATAACTGTTATTCAGGACAGATGGGCAATGCTTAACTCTTCAAATTATATTTATTGTTCATGCAAGCACAGTGTAGCTCTGGCAGTCCAGTGATCCAATCAGCATGCCTCTTGCAGTGCTGTCTTCTCAGCTGAGAACCTATGTGAAGCACAGCCACATGGCAAGACACATGAAGAAATTACACCTCATATTCTGCATTTTGACCTGGAAGTGAGACCTGCTACTTCCTCTCACAGTTGAACAGAATCAGCCACATGGTCCCAGGGAAGAAAAAAATAGACTATGAAATATGAGGAAACTCATAGGTGTGTGGAGAAAAATTGAACATTAAATATTACTGTGTATCACATACCTAAAGTCATTTTAAAGTCTGTCAGTAAATTGCATTAAATGTCATATGCCAGGCATATGGAGGGTGTATCACCATATTTTATGTTAAAAGCAAAAGCTGTGCACAACTTCTGTGACTTGGAAGGTAGGTCTGAGAAATTATTTTGGGACCACTAGGCTCCTTTCTTGGTGCAGAATTTTCCAGCCATCATTAGTTGGGATATTTGTTATACATCATTATTTCTCAACTAGAGGCCTGATGCATGAAATTTGTGCAAGGGGCTCAGCCTTCTCAGCCCCGGCTGGCCCTTGCAGCCCCAGCTGCCTCGGCTGGCCCTCACAGCCCTTCACAGCCCTGGCTTCGTCCGGAAGGTCGTCCAGAAGGTTGTCCAGATGATCGTTCTGCTGATCGGTCCAATTAGCATATTAGCTCTTTATTATATAGGATAGAGTTTGTTTTTTCACACAGATTTTCTATAAGTGAGGTTGATTGATGATTGTATTTACTCTTATTATAAGACTAGGGTCCCAGTGCATGAATTTGTGCACCTGTGGGCCGTGAGGCTACAGTGGGCACAGGGACGGGATTCAGCCCATCCTCCGTGCCCCCGCCCAGCCCCTCCTGCCATGGCCCCGGACCCCTATCAGCTGGCAGCCCTGCTCCCACTGCCACTGCTCCCATGTGCTGACAGCACTGGCCCTGCTTGCACCTGCTGATGGCACGGAGTGATTGGGGCCGACGCCAGAGCAGGTATGAGTGCCGGGTGGGACCATGGTGCATGGGAGCAAAGAATTTTCAGTAACCACCAGAGGCTCACCCCGATGACAGCAACTGGCGCCCTGCCTTGGTCTGGTGCCCCCGCTCACCTGCTCCACCATCCTGACATGGCTGATGCCTGCCATGTTCTGTGCTCTGCCGCCTGCTGCTGACACCCGCCATGTTCTGCGCATGCTCCCTGGTGGGCAGCGCACATCATAGCGACCAGTTGTTTGGTTGTTTGGTTGTTCCCCAGTTTGCATATTAGGGATATATATATATATATATATATATATATATATATATATATATATGTATAAAATGGCACAGCATATCAGAATTAATTAACAGAAAGGATCTTAAAATATCTTCTTGTCCATTCCCTTAAATGAAGATAGAACATATTTAAATGCTGTTAGATAGAAAATAATATTTCAACCAAGATTTTTAGAAAGGAGATTACACACTTTCCCATAATAATTCACCTTGAGATTAAACAACTTTATCAGTCTATTTCTCAGATCTGTTACAATGTTTTCCTTTGGTTTTGATCTCAGAGTAAATGGAACACAATTGATCTCTATCCTTGCCTAAGATATTTTTTCATCTTTGTTTTATTTCATTTACTTTTATCAATCATGTTGGCTACACTCAGTTTTTTCTTCTCCATGATTAAGTGTGTTTGTTCTTTGAGTCTTTCCTTCTAGATGTAAGTTCATAGGCCTTAATCATCTCTGCAGCACTTTCTTCCAACCTCTCTAACTCTCTCATTTTGCAACTTTACTGTAGAACCTACATTTTGGACAATGCAGCAAGAATGAGTAAGGCATTATGATTTTCTAATTCTAGTACACTATAGTAACCACACCCGTAGCATCCTTTACAAATGTTAACAGAGTGCTATATGTAAAGACCTGTAGTATTCAGTTAGGAAGTTAATTCTCTATAACTAGATTCCACATTAAATATATTGCCTTTTACTTTTCCATTTATTTTTGTTTTCCAGTCCATTTGGGACCTCTCAGCTATATGACCTTGAGAAATTGTGTGGAATATTTCTGGCTGAGAGTAGAAAGAGAAATCTCATGGGAAAGTAAATCCTCACACGAGTGTCAGCTGGATTTTGGATGGTGAAGAAACTCAGATCATTTGGATGATCTGTGGATGAACAGATAACATTTTGTAGGATTTTTTGAACTGATTCTGAACTCCCAAGCATGCATGGTTCATCTATCATTAAGTATCCAGGAGGCTAATGAATCTATCTATCCTAATTTCATAGACTATCTTGTTGCACCACATTCAAACAGTTGCAGTTTTGAATGTGAACTTCAAAGTTCCTTTAAACCAAAAAGTCCAGTAGGAACAAAATACACTCTGGGAAGTGGTTCAGAAGATGGTATCCTATTTCAAAGCCATCTTTTCAACTGTTGTATTGCATAAGTCAGAGTTTGCTCTTTCCCTTTCTCCCTGGTACTTAGCTGAGAATTGAGCTCATTCTGTGGGGGTATCTAAACCATTAATTGACTTTGAAGCCAGTATAACTGAGGGAGAACACAGACTTGGCAAAGTCTATTTCTCAAGGCATTTAGAGTGTCTTCCTCAAGTTTTTGAGATGTATACATCTGTATAATTCAAAAGCAAGGTGGGACTTTAAAGATCTGTTACTAGGCAGAAATTGTACCAACTTGGCATTTAATGTCTGAGAAAACATTAAAAAGTCCCCGAGCTTATATATCTGGTCTAAATTATGTGACATTGAACAAGAATTTATTTTTTACTTTCTTTTTGGCTGTTTCATTATGAATGTGTTAAAGAGATATATGTTTCATATCACATCACCCATAAGGCACCCATTATGTCAATGATTTATCATTAGTTTTCTTGTAATAAGAATTTTGGTAGTTCTGGTGCTTCTAAGAATATTCTCTTAAATGTGATATACAAACACTTTGAATAATTATTAATTCAATAGATTAAATCTGAAAAGAAAGAAACATCAATTGAGCTATCATCTGTTAAAGTGTGTGTACATTTTTGGAAACACTATATGCATATATATATATATATATGTATATATATATATATACACATATATATATGTTTAAAAAACAAGTTTTTGAAATACAGTTATCTAAATGTAAGAAGATAAATTTGTAATAATTAATATATGTTTCTGTATTACCACATAACATAATAAGGATCTCATGGTGCATCTAATTATTAGCATGAATTTTAAAAAATGGTGAGCATAAATGATGTTAAGAGACAGCTGCAACAATTGTAATGTAATGGAAAAATATCTGTAGTTTCTACTGATGACTAAGGAAGAGCTTCTATTGCTACTGTGATTTATTATATTTGTAATTGAAGGAAATATCACATTTCAACATAGAGTTTTGTGTTAAAAATTAGTAAAAATAAAGATTTTTTTTAAACTTCAAGTTAAAAAATAGTTGTCATTTGATTATTGGATTTCTTTTGTTTCAGATGATGAAATAAACACCCACAGGAAGTCTGCAGGGTCACACAACTAAGAAGAGACAGTTGTCCTCACTTAGTCCATTCCTCCCACATCTCCCTGCTGCATTCGCATGGATCACTTTCTTCACCTCCACACCTGCAGGGATTCTTCCTCATTTGCTCTGTTTGCTAAGTGGGCTCCTAGTCTGTTCTCACTGCCCTTGGGCCTCTGCAGAGTTCTCTTTATACTTTACTTGCCAAGTATTAATTCCATTGGAAAACTCTCCCTAACGTGTATGAACCTTGTTAGCACATTATAATTTTTCCTGAATGGTATAGAGAAGTGGGTCTCAGACTTTATCATGCATCCGAATTACCTATTAAAACACAGGATGCTGGGCCACACTCTCCTGGATATTTTTTCCTATGCTTCTATAAAAAATTATCACAAATGTAGTGGCTCACAGCAACATGAATGCATTATCTTATGGGTATAAGGTCAGAAATCTAAAATGGGTCAGCAGGACTATATTCTGTCTAGACTAGGTTCCAGGGGAGAATCTGTCCCCTTACCTTTTCCACCTCCGAGAGGCCACCTGCATCCCTCGCATCATTCTGACCCGTTTCTGTCATCATAGCTTCTTCTCTCACTCTGATCTGCCTCCCTCTTATTAGGACCCTTGTGATTATATTGGGCCCGCCCAGATCACTCAGGGTACTCTTCCCATCTCAAGGCTCTTAATCACATCTACAAAGTCCCTTTTGTCATGTAAGGTAACACATTCATAGATTCCTGGGATGAGGATGTGGGATATCTTTGTGAAGTCATCAGACTACCTACCAGAGGGTGGGATCTAGCAAGCTCCCAGGGGATGCTGCTGCAGGTCTGGAACCACACATTGAGAACCAGTGGTTGAAAGGAATGAGCATTATGATAAGGACCAAGAGTTAGATGCTCTAAATCAGACCCACTGCTAACTGATAACAGGTAGTCTCTGTGACTTTTAGTCTCCACAGCCATAAAGAGAAAAGTCAACTACTTGTCTTAGCTATCTCCCTGGTTTTTAGTAAAAATTAGAATAAAGAATGTTTACTCCGCTACCTAAAAACACAGACCAATTACCGGTAATAGTGAGGAAGAATATCCCTTTACACTGTATGGAGGTGGAGGACAAAATTGATCTAACTTGGGATGGAAGGCAGATACTTGCTTCCTCTTCTGTTATGACCAATTATGAATGAAGAGAGGAGGATGAATTCAAGGCCCAAAGACTAATTGATGACCTCAGCCATGGTAAAAGTCAACCTTTAACAGAACAATAAACTTGGCTATCTTCCTTCTAGGTCTAAGGAAATTTTAGTCAGAGACACTTGGCTGAGTCAACAGATACCATTAGGCCTTTCTTGGTTACTTTTAGGTGTATGTCAGGGCAGCAAAGATATCTGCATCTGTACATGGTGGCCAGAGAGTTACCTTATAAGGCATGAGTACAATCAAGTGTTGTATAAAGTTTATGATTATCCACATATGTCCATTGTACTACTTTTTTCCTTCTTCGTCTACCATATTTTCCTTTATTTAAACAAAAATCCCAAATCTTTGTATTTTTAGACAGTAAATTACAAGAATTAATTGTAACATTTCATTCTTGTGAACAGTTACAAAACATTTTGTTTATTTTATACCCCAGGAAAACCTTTCAGTAACATTTAAATCATTGTTTGTTTACTCTTTGGAAAGAATGGGATGTTATAAACTATATCCTATGTGATAAATCATTTTAGGTAGAAAATAATGCAATCCTGGGCTCACTAAACAGGGTGAAATAACAACTAATATTTCTTCTTTACATTTACATGTTATTTTTCTGACTTTATTTATGTAGGTCCTCTCTCTTTGTTTCTGATGAGTCTGGTTTAAGGTTCATCAATCTTGTTTATATTTTCAAAGAACCAGCTCTTGGTTTCATTGATCTTTTGTATTGATTTTTTAGTTTCTATGTCATTTATTTCTGCTCTGATCTTTATTATTTATTTCCTTATACTTCCTCTGGGCTTTCTTGTCATTTTTTCCCTAATTATTTTAGTTGTAGAGTTAGATAGTTTATTTGAACTTTTTCTTGTTTGTTGAGGTAGGCATGTAACGCTATGAACTTCCCTCTCAAGACTGCTTTTGCTGTGTCCCATATATTTTGGGTTGTTGTGTATCCATTTTCATTTGTTTCCAGAAAGTTTTTATTTTTTTCTCAGATCTCATTGTTAACCCATTCATTGTTAAATAACAGGATATTTACCCTCTATGTGTTTAAATGATTTTCAGGGTGTGTGTGTGTATGTGTGTGTGTGTGTGTGTGTGTGTAGTTGATTTCTAGTTTCATGTTGTTGATCCAAGATGATGCTTGATATGATTTCAAACTTCTTGAAGTTGTAAAGACTTATTTTGTGGTCTATAATAAATAAAATCAGAAATGAAAGAGGTGAAGTAACAACTGACATCACATAAATACAAAGGATTGTAAGAAAGTACTATGTTCAGCTATATGCCACAAAAAAAAAAATGGACAACATGGGTGAAATAGACAAATTCCTGGAAACATCCAATATTTCAAAACTCAATCAGGAAGAATCAGAAAACCTGAATAGGCCAATAACTACTAATGCAATTGAAGCATCACTTAAAAACCTCCCAGCAAACAAAAGTCCTGGACCAGATGGCTTTAACAAACATTCAAAGAACGAACACCTATCCTCCTCAAATTATTCCAAAAAATTCAAGAGGAGGGAAGACTTCCAAGCTCTTTTTATGAGGCAAACATTATCCTAATTCTAAAACCAGATAAAGACACTACAAAGAAAGAAAATTACAGGTCAATATCCCTGGTGAACATAGGTGCTAAAATTCTTAACAAAATATTAACAAATGGGATCCAGGAACATATTAAAAAGATCATACATCATGACCAAGTGGGATTTATTCTTAGTATGCAAGGCTAGTACAATATTCACATATCAACAAATTTGATACATCACATAAACAAAGTGAAGGGTAAAAGTCACATGATCATATCAATAGATGCAGAGAGAGCACTTGACAAAATCCAGTACCCATTTATGGTAAAAACTCTCAGCACAATGGGAATAGAGGGAACATACTTTAACATGATAAAGGCCACAAATGACAAACCTACAGCCAACATCATACTCAATAGGAAACAAACTTAAAGTGTTTCTCTTAAGAACAGGGATATCTGCTTTCACCATTTTTATTCAACATAGTACTGGAAGCCCTCACCACACCAATCAGAGAAGAAAAAAATAAAGGAAGAACTAAAACTGTCAGTATTTTCAGATAACATGATATTGTACACAGAAAATGATAAATACCACCAAAAGCTACTAGATTTAATAAATGAATTCAGCAAAGTGGCAGGATACAAAATTAGCATCCAGAAATTAATGACATTTTTATATACCAATAATGAACTTTCAGAAAAAGAAACTAAGAAAAACAATCCCATATACCACTGCCACAATAAAAATAAGATACCTAGGAATAAACTTAACCAAGAAGTTGAAAGACCTCAGAAAACTATAGATAGGATATTGAAAAAAGAAATAGAGTAAGATACAAACAAGTGGAAACATATACTGTATACATAGATTGGAAGAATTAACATCATTAATATGCCCATACTATCCAAAGCAATCTATAGCTTCAACACAATCCCTATTAAAATACTAATAGCATATTTCACAGAGCTAGAACAAATATTCAAAAAATGCATATTGAACCAAAAAGAACCTGAATAGCCCCAGAAATCTTGAGAAAGAAGAACAAAGTTGGAGGGGTCACAATACTGGGTGTAAAACTATACTGCAAAGCCCAAATAATATCAGCTGGTACCAGCATAAGAATAGGCAGATAGATCAGTAGAATGAAAAGAAAGCCAATAAATCAACCCACACCAATATTGTCAATTAATATTTGACAAAGGAGGCAAGGATATACAATGGAGTAAAGACAGTCTCTTCAATAAATGGTGTTGGGAAAATTGGACAGGCACATGCAAAAAAATGAAACTAGCCTACCAACCTACACCATATGCAAGAATACACTCAAAGTGGATAAAAAACTTAAATGTAACTTGCAAAATGTAAAAAAAAAAAAAAAAAAAAAAAAAAAAAAACTATAGAAAGCATAGGCAATAAAATCCCAGACATCTCAAATAGCAGAATTTTCACCAATACATCTCCTAGGGCAAGAGAAACAAAGGGAAAAATAAACAAGTGGGATTACATCAAACTTAAAAACTTCTGCACAGCAAAAGAAACCATCATCAAAATGAAAACAGAACCCATTGTATGGAAGAACATATTTGCTAATGATACATCTGATAAGAGGTTTATTGCCAAAATAAATAGATAACTCATACAACCCACAAAAGAAAGACAAACAAACCAATTAAAAAATGGGCAAGAAACCTATTGAATAGACACTTTTCCAAAGAAGACATACAGATGGCCAACAGACATATTTAAAAAATGCTCATATCACTGATCATCAGAGAGATGCAAATTAAAACTACAATGAGGTCTCACCTCACTCTGCCAGAATGGCTACTATCAATAAAACAAACACAAGTGCTGGTAAGGATGTGGAGAAAAGGGAACCTTTGGGCACTGCCGGTGGGAATGCAGATTGGTGCAGTCACTGTGGAAAACAGAATGGAGTTTCCTCAAAAAATTAAAAATGAAACTTCTGTTTGACCCAGTGTACCCACTTCTGGGATTTATCTGAAGAAACCTGAAACACTATTCAAAAGAATATATCCCTATGTTCCTAGCAGCATTATTTACAACTAGAAGCCCAGTGCACAAGTTTTGTGCAGTTGGGGGTCGGGGGGGGGTGGGTCCCTCAGCCTGGTCTGTGCCCTCTCACAGTCTGGGAGCCCTCAGGGGATGTCCAACTAACCACTTAGGCCTACTCCCCACAGCAGGCCTAAGCTGTCAGTCAGACATCCTTAGCGCTGCCACAGAGGCAGGAGGGGCTCCTGCCACTGCCATTGTGCTCACCAGCAGTGAGCCTGGCTCAGGGCTTCTGGCTGAGCGGCACTCCCCCTGTGGGAGGGCACTGACCACCAAGGGGAAGCTCCTGTATTGAGTGTCTGCTCCCTGGTGTCAGTGCACGTCATAGCGACTGGTCGTTCTGCTGTTTGGTCGATTTGCATATTAGACTTTTATTATATAGGACTAGAGGCCCAATGCACAAAAATTCATGCAAGAGTAGGCATTCCTTCCCCCAGCTGCTGGCACCAGCTTCCCTCTGGCACTTGGGACCCAGGCTTCCCTCCTCTTGCCGCCCGCAGGCACCTGGGACCCAGGCTGCTTTCCTCGGGCAAACCTGCAGGCACCCAAGACCCGGGCTGGCTTCCCTCCAGCCCCGGCTTCATCAGGAAGGACATCCGGAAGACATCCAGTCTAATTAGCATATTATCCTTTTATTGTTATAGATAGCTAAGATCTGGACACAGCCCAAGTGCCTGTCAGAGTGGATAAAAAAGCTGTGGTACATTGACAGAATGGAATACTTTGCAGCTGTAAAAAAGAAGGATCTCTTACCCCTTGAGTCATCATGGATGGACCTGGATATTATTATGCTAAGTAAAATAAGCCAGTCAGAGAAAGATAAATATCACATGATCTCACTTATATGTGGAATCTAATGAACAAAATAGACTGATGAACAAAATAGGTCCAGAGACATGGATGTTTAGAACAGAATGACAGATCTCAGAGGGAAAGCAGGAGTGGGGGATGAGAAGAGATTAACCAAAGAACCTATATGCATTTATGAATAGCCCTTGGACACAGAAAATACTGTGGTGAAGTCCTGTGGTGGGTGGGGGTTGAGTGGAGGATAGCAAATGGGGAGAAATGGGAGACATCTGTATACAATAAAAAAATAAATTAAAAATAAATAAATAAATAAATTTACATGTTATCTTTGATCTAAGAGGTCAAATAGTTCTGATCAAGAATAGTCATTATGCTTTTATTTCAGGAACATTATGAAGGATACAGAGACATCAAACTGTATTATACCAGTTTTCTAGAAGACAAGGTGAAGCTATAAAAAGTAAATGTAACTGGTGGTAGGGCTGGGAGTGGATTCTGTTTTCATGCTTTCCCAGGCAATACAGCCATATCTCTGAATGGCTGGTTTTGATTTCTGCTATTCATTTCTACTTGAAATAATTATTTTCTAGTAATACTCAATAAAAGCACTTGATGGTAGAGAATTGTTTTTAAGAAAAATAGTCTTTAAGCTCTCTGAACTTGTTTCCCCTCTAAAAAAATGAGAATGTTAAAGAAGATAATATTTAAGTTGACATATATTTTAAAATCCACAAGGATCATGTCTTATTGATCACTCCTGGATCCCACCCTAAAATATTTTTCTGGTATGCAGGTGGGGCGCAATAATTATTTATTGAATCAGACTGAATTGAAATGAATGGTTCTTTCCAACTCTTTTATCCCTGATGATTTTAAAACAGTGAAGTCCTTTCATTATGGTACACATAAAATTAAGTCCCGAGGCAACAGAAAGGAGAATAACCCCACCAATGAAGCAATGTCTGTCTTTGACATACAGTTAATGTACCCAAAGTGTTAGAGAAATTTGTGAATCTGAGTTGCATGCTATAATCTGAGATTTATTGACTTGTCCAAAGATCAAAGCCATAGTATTTCTAGTAAATAACCTAAAGTACATAAAATGTCCAGCTGGGATTAAATATGTCCCTGGGAGAATGACAGTATCTCAGGAGGTTTACAGCAATCACAGTTAAGGTGAAACCAATGGGCTTTCTGAGGGAGTTCTTTTGTGCTTTCTTTATATAGTTTGATTAGGTCAGGACAGAACATCTGGCTCATGGAAGGAGGTAAATCTCAATGACTTTCCAATGAACTAACTGTTTTTTTCACTGTTCATTCCCCTAAAATCCATTTCAAGTGTAGATAGAACAAATTACCTTGGAAATGCCTTCTTCTGACTGTTTATAGTTCTGTAGCTGTCTGATATCCTCTTCCTATCCCCTCCCCATAGAAATGACTAAAACACAAGCATATTTTAATTGATACAAATATTGCTATTATAAATATAAACCTTATTAATATAAGTCATTATAATAATATTAATACCACTATAAGAATGTTAATAAGATTATTTTATCTGAGCCAGGTCTTCAGAAATATATCAGAAATATAAAGAAATACTATATTTGTAACTTGGCAAGTAAAATTTTAATAGTCTAAGCATTATTTCTGTTCAGTTTAGAATAAGAAATGTCAATAGCTATTAAAGCTGCCATAGAAATGATTAATTTTTAATTCAGGAGACCTATTAGTTATCCCTCTTAGTTTTCCGATGGCTGTTGGTAGTATACAAACATTGGCACTGACACAGCAGCATGGTATGCAATTTCAAGGTTTTATTTTGATTTTTTTCTCACTTAGGTAAGAATCTTTGTGCCACAAGTTCACAGATATGTTCTTCTTTGTTTTTCTGTAGGCACATTCTCTGTCTTGATTCTGGCATGTACAGTGAGCCCTTTAGATGATGTACAACAAAGCTTCATCTATGAACATGTGTGCTGTGCACCTGTTTTGTCATATATACTGCTCAAATCAGTTATTTGGTCCTCTCTATATTATGCCCTAACTAATTTTAAAATGTTGTTTTCACAATAATTGACAACTTTTATAAAATTTCTGACCCCAAGTATAGCATTTTCTTAGCATTGTAGGTATATGTCAGATGGATTGTTTAGAACAATCTTTTTCCCCCTACAAGTCAGAGACAACAATGGGGAATTCTGACAATCAAGTCAGAAACAAAATTAAATGAAAAAGCAAATATAGTATGGTTTTTAGATAGCTCACATATACAAAATGAAGCCTACCTGTGCAGTCCTGGAATTAAGAAACATGTTCTATGGCCTTAGTGTTGTTCTTTCCTATCCCTGCCCTTAGCAGGCATGAGACCAGATTCCCAGACTCCATTGTTCTTCACATTTTCATGAGGCCAATTTTTGACCAGTTCTCATTCCCATAAAAGATTATCCAAATGGACCCATCTTACAAATATACTCAACAAATTCATCACTTTCCAACTTAGACCAAGTGCCCTATAAATGTTTTCTTAGGTACACACAAATGAAAAAAGTCTTTTTTTCATTTTTATATAAGTGGTCATCACACCAGAGAACAAATAATTTTCTTGTTTGGTCTACTTCCCCACATGGATGATCTGATATTCTGAATATATTCTAATGCAAATATTGGAGGAGTATGCTTCATTTATCTTTGTGCTTAGCGTCACTACCATATTAATTTTTGGGTGAAGAGAACAAGACACATAGTGATGGCATGTTACAATATAACCTAACTTTTTCCTAAAAAAATAATTTTTCTCAGTGATCTGTCCTTAAGGCATCTCATGCATGCACCTACTCTTATTACACAACACCTCATATCCTTGTTCTCCGCTTTCCATGAGGAATTCACACATCTATTCCCACAATAGCTGCAAATTATATGATGGGACAAGGTGTAATAGCCCATCATTGGAACATGAAGAGAACATTCGTTTGGCAGCTGACACTAAGCCCAAGGTGTTTTATTTTATTTTAGAGGATATAGTCCAGACACCATAAAATGATTAGCATAAGGAGGAAATCTGGTTTGAAAGATATATTCCTGGCACTTGTATGGAAAGAGCAAGATTGTCAGTGAAAGCCTTCAGGCATGAAATAGCTTACTAAGTCACGGTGCCTGCAATAGTGTTTGAAAGGCTGGATGTGTGTAATAGTATGCTTCATAGTTAAAGTGACACTGTCAGAGTATATGTCTCTATGCCAATGATGTGGCAGATAAGCTCATTCTGTTTTTTTGTTTTTGTTGTGTGTGTGTGTGTGTGTGTGTGTGTGTGTGTGTGTTTCTATGTCTTGTTCTTCTGAAATTGGGAGTGACTGTTGCTTGCAAGCTCATTGGAATTAGTGTTTTTTCTCCTTTCATTGTGAGTCTGAAAGTTCCAGCTGACCTATTCCACCTGTGCCACTCTGCTAAGTCTGGTCTCTTATGCTTTACAATAATTGTGATCACTTACACACACTTATTACAAACCATGAACTCTATAGTGCCTAGTAATTACCCACATATATAACCCATATGAAGTAATGTTATTTACATCCCTATTTAAAGAATCTGAAGTACACAGGCCCACGTCAACTCATTAATACTAGTAACCACCCCTTTTCCAACCATCAACATGCATTTTTGTGGATTTTAAAACATAATAAATCTTTAATTTGACCAATCTTTGAGATACTGGATCACAGAAGTTTTCTGAGGTGACTGGGAAACACTAACATTTATATCCAGGACAAAGAAAAGTGAATCACACACACAAGTCCACTAGGATGTGGGCCAGAAGAGATAACTTGGGTAGGAGCCCTTGGAGGAGAGTATATATCAGCAACAGTGGGGAGGGGAGAGGAGTTAGTGGGGATAGAGAGTAATGCAAATGTAATGGAGAGACCAGTTCAGTTGCAAGAACAGTTTCAGGAAAGGCAAGTAGTATTTCTTAGTGTCTTTGCAGGGATTTCTGCCTCTATCATTTTATATACGAGTGCTTGGTAAATTATAGACTACCGTTCTAAAGCCTTATTGTGATCACAATAACTAGGTTGGAGGAAATTTCTTTTGAGTTTTAAATTTATAATAAAATGAAAGCAAAGCTAAGTAGACAACAGGTGGCAATGATACCATTTTGAGTTCATGAAGTCCCTCCAAGCTAATGGAATTTCCTTTGCTTTATGTGAAACTTATGGGTAAAAAGGAGGATCCAAATAAAAGGAATATGACCCGATGCTAAGTTCTTCATAGCCTCTCGGGGAACAAGCAGGTAGGCCCCTACATGTCTTGGTCACTTCAGGCTGCTAAAACAAAATACCATAAACTAAGTTGCTCATAAAAAAAACAACACAGAAATGTATTTCTCACAGTGCAGGAGGCTGAAAGCCCAAGATCAATGTTCTGGCATGGACTGGTGAGAACCCTCCTCCTGAGGTTGAAGACGGCTAATTTCTAACTGTATCCTCACATGCTGGAAATAGAGAGCTCTCTGGGTCCTTTTTCATAAAGGTACTAATCCCATTTATGAGGGCTTCACCTTCGTGATTTAATTATCTCCCGAAGTCCCCACCTCTCAATAACACCACGGTAGGGGTTAGGATGCTAATGTACACATTTTGGGGGGGAAGGGGTGGAAACAAACTCTCAGTTCATAACAGAGGAGATGTTCATGGCCCTGGTCATGCTTCTCTTCTCAAATTACCCTCTTCCCCTGGGCTTTCCATATTTTTATTAAGAGCAATTGAAAACTGTTTACTTTCTAGACTTGTAGAATCAGTCTTCGCAGTCTTTTATTGTTGTTGTTAATTCTCACCTGAGGATATTTCTCCATTGATGTTTAGGAAGAGTGAAAGATAGAGGGAAAGACAGAAGGAAACATTAATGTGAGAGTAACACATCAATTGATTGCCTCCTGCACACGTCTGGTCCAGGTCAGGGAAGAGCCTTTAACCAAGGTATGTGCCCTTGACCAGAATCAAACCTGGGACCCTTTGGTCCTCAGGCCAACGCTCTATCCCCCGAGCGAAACTGGTTAAGGCAGTCTTTGCAGCCTTTAATGCCAGATGTAGACAGGTTCCAGAGCAAAAGAATCAGAGACTTTTCATAAAGATTTTGTGGATTTTACAAATATTCATCCTTTGAACCAAAGTCAGCATGTTGTTCCATACTACTAAGCACCAGGTCTGTGTTATTGAAATACCCATTGATTGCTGGTACCCAGTGTCAAGATGACTACATCTTGGTTAGAAATGGCTAAGTTTTGCAGAACAAATAATGCACACAGCCTGGAAGAGATTATGTCCTAATTTAACATTATGGGGGAAATGATTACTTATATTTTCCTGGTGGGTCTTTCCCCTAAGGATTTTCTATTTCTTTGTTTTGTTTTAATAGTGAGCACTAAAGAAAGAACCAGTTAGAACATTTTCAAACCACATAAGTAATTCAAGTCATTGATTGTGGGATATAAAGATCCTTATCAACAAAATTAGCACTATTCCTTGTCCCATGCTTCAAGGTGTTTTTGTGCTCCACTTATTCAAATTATCCTATCTAATAAAGAGGAAATATGCTAATTGACCCTCACGCCATTGCAAAAGATGGCAGCGCCCACAGCCAATAAGGAGGGGATATGCTAATTGACTCCCCGCCCTCAAAGATGGAGGCACCCACAACCACAAGATGGCTGGCAGGTGAGGGCAGTTGGGGGTGACCAGGCCTGCAGGGTAGGGCAGTTGGGGGCAACCGGGCCAGCAGTGGAGGGCAGTTGGGGGCAATTGGGCTGGCAGGGGAGCAGTTAGACATTGATCAGGCTGGCAGGGGAGTGGTTAAGGGGTGATCAAGCTGGCAGGCAGAGGTTGTTAGGGGCAATCAGGCAGGTAGGCAGGCGAGCATTTGGGAGCCGCAGTCCCGGATTGTGAGAGGGATCCCAGATTGGAGAGGGTGTAGGCTGGGCTGAGGGACACCCCCGAGTGCACAAATTTCATACACCGGGCCTCTAGTCTATAATAATAAAAGTGTAATATGCTAATTAGACCAGACTGCCGAACAACCTTCCGGACGTCTTTCTGGATGTCTTTCCAGAGGAAGCCGTGGTGGCAGGGCCAAGACAGAGGTGGTTAGGGGTGATCAGGCAGGCAGAGGAGCAGTTAGGGGCAATCAGGCAGGCAGGCAGAGAAGTTAGGGGTGATAAGGCAGGCAGGCGAGTGGTTAGGGGCTATCAGATAAGCATGCAGGCCAGCAGTTAGGAGCCAGGAGTCCCAGATTATGAGAGGAATGACCCAGATTGCAAGAGGGTGCAGGCTGGGCTGAGGGACTCCCTCCCCCTGTGCACAAATTCCGTGCACTGGGCCTCTAGTCTTTATAATATTTAAATAAGAGTTTTAAGAGTTTCTTTGTTTAGATTTTGTGAAGTTCTTATTAGACTTGTTCTAAATACTCTGGGATTTTTTAATTATTGTGAATAGGATATTTTTTCCATTATAATTTCTAGTAAGTTAGTGCTGCCATAGGCCTTTGTACTCAAAGAGTAGTCCAGGGCCCACAGCATTGGCATCCCCTGGGAGACTGTTAAAAGTCTCCACCTGCAGCATCACCCCAAACCAGAATTTGTCTTTCAACAAGATCATCTGATGATTCACATGGATATAAGTGTTGAGAAACATTAGTATACAGACACTTGATTTAGAAAATTATTCTTTTATCTTTCTTTTGAGAGAAAACACCTTCCATAACACAAGGGGGCAGTGGTCCAGTTGTCCCATAGCACTTTCTCTTTTACTTCTAGTCCCCTCTGTCTTGGATCTGTTCTTGAATCTCTTCCACAAGCTTTTTCTGGAAAAATTCACTTTTTAAATCTATGGGATTACAGAATTTTTTGGTGTATGAGATTTTGCTCTTAATTTGATTTTGTGTGCATTGTATGTTATAAAATTTTCTCAAGTTCTTAAATATTTCAGAGTTTCTATTAATCAGACCTTTTCTTTAATGTATGTTTTCTTTTTTCTGTAATATTAATGGGAGTTGTGCAAGAAGGAATATTATGCATGAGAGCCAGCAGCCATCTGGAATTTGAAGTCTCCAAAATCATTTTTCTTTTAACCCAGTAAAAAGTTGATGCAACAGAATAAAAAAAATTAGGATTATACATGTTACCATGTCAACTCGCATATATACATTAACTTTAAAAAGTGTCAGTCGTGTTGAATTTATACTGGAAATCTTAAAAATCCAAAACAAATTCATGCAATAGAAGTTTTGTATTAAAAAGATTTTAGATTTTGACTGTATATTCCAAATTATCTCAGTAAACTAAACATTTTTAAAAATATTTTCAGCTAAATTACCCATGAAATATTGTTGGATATTTCATCTAATGGTAGAATGGGGATGATGATGCTAATTTTCTTTATGATTTTATTGATGTGGTTTAGATAGTATTCTTACTTTTTGGTCCAGACATTTGTGGGATTTATTTATTGATCACTTATTTTTGTAAATTCTTACTTTAAGTGCAACTTATGAATCAGTGCTGTACATGACTATTTTCCAATTTTTGTCTAGGAAAAAGAAAGCCTCAAACCTCTTATAGGGCTTTATTATTAACAAAATTTATTGGGGTGACATTGGTTAATAAGGTCATATAGATTTCAACTTTACATTGCTATGATGCATGATCTGTATATCACATTGTATACCCACCACCCATAGCCAAATCATCTTCCATCACCATATATTTGGCCCTCTTTACCCTCTATCTCCCCCTCTTCCCTTTGGTAACTACCATATTGTTGTCAGTCTCTATCTCTGAGTTTCAGTTTTATATCCCACCTGTGAGTAAAATCACATGGTTCTTAGCTTTTTCTGACAGATTTATTTCACTTAGCATAAGATTTTCAAGGTCCATCCATGTTGTCATAAATGGCAGTACTTCATCTTTTCCCATGGCCGAGTAGTATTCCATTGTGTATATGTACCACATCGTCTTTATCCAGTCCTCTATCACAGGACCCATGTCTTGGCCACCATGAATAATACTGCAATGAACATAGGGGTGCATATATCTTTGCAAATAAATGGGTTTTTTGAGTTTTTTGGTGTAGATATCCAGAAGAGGGTTTACTGGGTCATATGGTAACTCTTGGGAAACCACTGTACTGTTTTCCATAGTGGTTGTTCCAGCTTACATTCCTATTAGCAGTGAATGAGGGTTTCTTTTTATCCACAACCCCTCCAACACTTGTTATTACCTATCTTGTTGATAGTAGCCATTCTAACAGTTATGAGGTGGTACCCCACTGCAGTTTTGATTTGCAGTTCTCTAATAGCTAGTGAAGTTGAACATCTTTTCATGTATCTGATGGCCATTTGTATGTCTTCTTAGGAGAGGTGTCTGTTCAGGTCCTCTGCATATATTTTTTAAAAGTATATTTTATTGGTTTCAGAGAGGAAGGAAGTAGAAGAGAAAGATAGAAATATCAATGATCCCCACTGGGGATCCAGCATGTGCCCTGACTGGGAATCAAATTGTGACCTCCTTTTTCATAGGTCAACACTCAACCACTTAGCCATGCCGGCTGCTGATTTTTTAAATTGGATTATTTGATGTTGAATTCTTTACATGTATTTTAGATATTAACCCTTTGAGCTGTTATTTGCAAATAACATCTCCCATTCGGTTGGTTGCCTTTTTGTTTTGTTGTCAGTTTCTGTTGCTGTGAAGAAGCTTTTTATAGCCCCATTCATTTTCTTTTTGCCTTTGCTTCCCTTGCCTTTTGGTTTTGACTATGATATTGGAAATATTATATATAATTTCTTATTAATATTAAAACAATTAATTTTATAAGATAGAGTAATTATCCTTATAACAATGTCACTAAATCCCTAGTTGTAAGATATACTTTCTTTGCCTTTTTAAGAGGGGTGAAGTTGAAATTGCCTGGAAATTGCTTAAAACATCAGGTATGATGAAGGGTGTGTATTACGCTTGTAAGTTGCAATAGCAGAAAATGACTACAAACTATTATTTTCTTTTTCTTTTTTAAAAATATTTTTTATTGAATTTAGAGAGGAAGGGAGAGGAAGAGAGAGATAGAAACATCAGTGATGAGAGAGAATCATTGATTGGCTGTCTCCTGCACGCCCTCCACTGGGGACCGAGCCCGCAATCCAGGCATGTGCCCTTGACCAGAATCGAACCTGGGACCCTTCAGTCCGCAGGCCGAGGCTCTATCCACTGAGCCAAACCCGCTAGGGCACAAACTATTATTTTTTAAGAGTGCTTCTGCTTCTCAGTCTTAAAGGGCAACTTATTAAAATGAAGATCCCGAGTCTCTGTGTCTGGGTTGCTGCCTGAAATTGCATGTTTTAACAGGCTACAAGGACCAATGCTGCTGGCCCACAGACCACACTTTGTGAGTAAAGTTGAAGAAGAGCAGTGGTTCTGAAAGTGGGGTCCCCAGAAGCAATATGCATTTTAATAAGCTCTGGGGAGATTCCAATATACCTAAAATTTAAAACCTCTGCTTTAGGTGATAGAAGCATTTATGTGTTCAGTACCCCAAACCAAATGCTTACCATTTCTAATGCTGACACAAGGGAAAGGCGTCAAGTCTAAGTTAGTTTTCCTCACTGAAGAGCCTCTCCTTGAAGTGACTTTAATTCCATCATAGAGGAGGGTGTTACTCCCCTCATCTAATAGTATGACATACCCCACTGTGAAGATAGGACCGTTACTTCATTTTTGTAAATTTTATTTATTTTTTAAATTGATCTTTATTGTTGAAAGTATTACAGATGTCCCCTTTGTTTGTTTGTGGGTGTTTTTTTCCACTGACCCCCTTCACCCATACCCACCCCTCCCAGGCCTTTATCACTCTATTGTCTGTGTTCATGGGCTATGCATATATGCATATAAGTTCCCTGCTTAAACACTCCCCTCCCACTTACCCACCCTGGCCTTCCCTCTGAGATTCTGCAGTCTGTTTTATGCTTCTATGTCTCTGGTCCAACTTTATTCATCAGTTTATTATGTTCATTAGATTCCACATATGAGTGAGATCATATGGTACTTACCTTTCTCTGACTGGCTTATTTCACTTAGTATTATACTCTCCAAGGACCCTTACTTCTTATAGTTCATTTGCTTCAGATTTCATGATCAAGATTCCACAAGATACACATTGAATATCAGAGGGTGTATCTTAATGAAAGAAGAGGAAAACATATATTTATAGCTATTACATTTATACATATTGTTATAAATATTCTATATAATATAGTATAAATATATTATAAAATATATATAAGGGACCTGGTATGTTAGTTTTCCTTTTTATGAAGAACCCAGTGAGGGTTTCTTTATCCTCAAAAGCCTTGGTGGAAAATTGCAGGATTGGCAAAAGTTTCTGAAAGAATATTTTGAGGCTGTTTACTTAGACTACAGTCCAAAAACAACAGAGAGATAGGTTTGTTCAGGGCCCAAATGCAGATAGCTACCTCAATTAACCCATTGTCTCATCTCCGAGGCTGCTGAAAGAGGAGGGGGTAATTCAGGAAAGGGGCTCAGATCACTCCTAACACTAATTTTTATAAAGTTCATGGAAAGGTAGGAGCCTTAGAATAATTAGCAGAATTGGGGAAGAGACAAAGAGATGCAAAGAGCCCAGAGCTTGTACCCAGGAACCCCAGGTTCAGAGTCTTCAAAACTTTGGAGTTTGAGGAATATTCTTCAGATGGGCAACAGCTGTGGATTGACCCAGCACCACCAAAGGCAGTAGGCAACCACTTATAGACATTTGTCCATTTCTATGAAATATTCAGGCTTATCATACAATGGTACAGACTTGGGCACAAACGGGCTCATTTATAATTTTATAACTGTTTTGATCATAAAATATTCTTCCATCAACCATTAGCAGTAGTCAGTCAGAGCAATTTCCAACCTGACCTCTTCATCTTACCTATGCTTTTCAAGTTGTCCAAGGAAAAGTGGATGGGCCACAGGTCCCTTAAAATCAAGCAGATTTCCCACCTACAAGCCTCAAAAGTGAATCTATTTGTCCTTTGTTTCTACTCAAAATAAGTTCTCTTCTTTTGTTAATATCTATCCTCCTTCATCTAGTGTATGTCTGTGGAATTTTAACTTTGTCCTTCAAAGCAATTTAACCTACAGAGGCAAGGATTCTATTTTCTGAGTGGCACATGTCATGCTACTAGAAGGCAATCCCAATTGTATGAGACAAGAAAAGTAAACTAACCAAAAGGCAAAAGATCTGTTTCAGAGAAGTGAGATGGACCTTACAACAGATTGTATTTTCCAGAGATCACCAAAAAAAAAATGTTTCCCACCTCACACACTCTTACTCAATACTACTCCCATTGAGAGGTGAAATTATATGTTCCCTTTCCTTGAATGTTGGTGGCTCATGACTTAGACAAAGTGAAGTCATGTGACTTCCAACGCTAGTTCATAAGAGGTTTTTTTCCTGGTTCTTTTGGGGCACCTGTTCTTGAAACACAACCGCCATGCCGTGCAAAAGCCCATGTAGCCACATGAAGAGCACCCGTGTATGTGCTTAGGTTGATAACCCCAGATGAGAACTCCCCACATTGGCCACCAGACAGGTGATTACATAATCGTTCAGATGATTTGAACTCTTAAACATCAAGTCACCTGCAACCTTTGAAGTTTCCCAGTTAAAGTCCCACAAATCACAGAACAAAAATACAATATCTTGTTGTGCTCTTTCCAAATTCCTCACTCCCAGAATCCATGAGCATTATGATATGCTTATTGTTTCAATAAGTGGTCTGTTAATGCAGCAATACTAGCTGGAAGAGTTGTTGTCTGTAAAACAGAGACATATACCCACAGAATGTGTTTACAGGGAGATGGCTGATATTTACCTTATTAGAAGGTTTTCTTTCTCCTCATAATAATCCTTGCCCTTCCAAAAAAGAAAGCTATTTCAAATATTTTATGTTGCCCCATTTCTTTGATTCATTTTTAGTTGTATAATCTGATCAGATAATATCGTGATTACAGTCAGTGACCACAAAAGGCTGTAAGGACCACAGATCTTAGGATTTATCTCACTTCCAATGTGGTTTCCCCTGAAGGCACACTGATGGTAACCTTCCAAAGCAGGTTATCCATGGACACTTTGAGATATTCCAGATTCTTTGCAGGACCAGGCTCCCCCTTAGAATGTAGCTTGCATAGCATGGTATAGGCCAGTGATGGCGAACCTATGACACGCGTGTCAGAGGTGACACGCGAACTCATTTTTTCGGTTGATTTTTCTTTGTTAAATGGCATTTAAATATATAAAATAAATATCAAAAATATAAGTCTTTGTTTTACTATGGTTGCAAATATCAAAAAATTTCTATATGTGACACGGCACCAGAGTTAAGTTAGGGTTTTTCAAAATGCTGACACGCCGAGCTCAAAAGGTTTGCCATCACTGGTATAGGCCTTGATTAAGGAGTGGGCTACAGCTTCCTCCTGGTCTGTTTCCCTCCCAATCTTTATCCAGAACTATGAGTGCCAAATAGGCCATCAGGAATTGTTCAATGCCTGATGTCCAAATGTTATATCCAGACCCAAGCTGTCAGGTGATTGGAAGGAGATGTTATAAAATCTAGATTTTGTGTTCACATTTAGCTCCATATGGACTGGCATGGCGATTTCTCTGGCATAATGTATTATTTCACATCTGTGAAGCAGCAGTGAGCTGATTGTCTCTTCCCTGAAGATCAAGACTGGTGAAGATCTTTGGATAAAAATCAGAGGACTATTTTGGAGACCTTAGACTTGAAAAATATTTAGGGGCATCTTCTCTGCGTTAACAAAATCATTGAAGAAGAAGATGCAGTGGGATACAGAGAAGTTTATAAATGTGTTTGTGGGAAACCACACCAATGGTTTTTAGAAGTAATCACTTCTAAATATCCTCCACTCCCAGGACATTTGGATGGTTCTGGCTAATGTCAGAGAGGGTGGGTCTCATAAAAGCACCAGGACAGACTCTAAGGAAAAACATGAGTGAGGAAACAAGGAGAATTATTTATAAATTATTTATAAATAAGATATAGACACATGGTCTCTAAACACAGAAGGAACCTTTGAATATAATGGCAGAAGATTTGCCACATCTGGACCCATCCAAATGTGGTGCTAAGACTTTCTTTTCCACATGAGTATCAACACCTCATTTCATCACGAGCCCTATCCTCTGCTTTCAGATATTTGCAAATTACTGGGTTCTTAAAAACAGTGGGCTCCCAAGAGGCTGTTGGCATGGGATTCAGCAAAATTTCAGAACAGGGCCAAGTACTTTTACCTAAAGAAGCATCGGCCAGCTGTTGGCAACTTTGATAGGCCCTCACTTTAAGAGACCCGGAGAATATATCTGGATGGATGATGTAAGCTCTTCATCTGGAAGCTGGTTTATCAAATCCTCTTGTTGCCTCTGGTCCATTGCCCCATCTCCTTGGTCACTGGTTTCCAGGTCTTCAGACCAGCAGCACCAGCACCAGCTGGAAACTCGTGAGGAAGGCAAATTCTGGAGTTTCACCCCGGATTTACTTCAGACACTAGGGTTGGGCCCAAGCTGTCTGTGTTTTAGCAAATCATGCAAATAAATCTCATGCATGCTAAAGCTCCTCCTCCTTAATGTCATGGATGACCTTCTGTCAGCCCAGGTGACCATCGTGGATTGGGTTTGGGGAAGGGATAGGAGCAGGCTCTCAGCATCTCTTTCCCTACATCTTCTATACTCAGTTCCTAACAGGGCCTACTCTATGGACGCTTAGGAGCCCAGGCTGAAAGTCAAAACAATTGAGTCCTCTTTGTTCTTTTTCAAAAATATTTTTAAATTTTTTTAATTAATTTTTAGAGAGAGAGAGAGAGAGAGGAAGGGAGACAGAGTGAGAGAGAAATATCAGTTTGTTGTTCCACTTATTTATGCATTACTTGTTGTATGTTATGTGCCCTGACTAGGGATCAAACCCATAACTTGGCATATCAGGAGGATGCTCTAATCCAGTGGTTCTCAACCTTGGCTGCACATGAGAATCACCTGGGAATCTTTTTAAAATCCTGATTTTGCCCTAACTGGTTTGGCTCAGTGGATAGAGCGTCGGCCTGCGGACTGAAAGGTCCCAGGTTCGATTCCGGTCAAGGGCATGTACCTTGGTTGCGGGTACATCCCCAGTGGGAGGTGTGCAGGAGGCAGCTGATCGATGTTTCTCTCCCATCAATGTTTCTAACTCCCTATCCCTCTCTGTAAGATCAATAAAATATATTTTAAAAAATAAAAATAAAAATAAAAAAATAAAATCCTGATTTCTGGGCCTCATCCTCCGGAAATTCTGTTTCTTTGTTACTAATGTTGTGGCCTCACCCCATAACAGAGAAACAGAATTTCTGGAGGATGAGGCCCAGAAATCAGGATTTTAAAAAGATTCCCAGGTGATTCTAATGTGCAGCCAAGGTTGAGAACCACTGCAAATCAATTGAGCTACTTGGCCAAGACTTGTTCTTTTAACAATCTGAATTCTCCTCGAAATAGTGTGGTTTTATCTGACCTAGGAAGAGAGAGGATCAGTAAAAAACAAGAGTAGAAAATAAAAACTGTTTAGATATGATCTTGAAGGGGTTCAGAACAAGCCTCCCTCAAATGTGCCACTTTGGAATGTGGACTATTTTGAGATGAAGGCAATCAAGACCCAGCAGATTCAGAACTTTTATTTCTCCCTTAACTACCTAAACCAGCTTAGACAGGGGCCTGGTCCAGAAAGAGCTACGAGCAGAGATAACTTTTTATCTAAATGACCTATATGCATGGCAGGACAAACATCTAAGTACCAAACATCTGCTCTACTTATCCTGTGAATTATCTTCCTTCTCTTGGAAGCTCCTGGCCCTTTCCCATTGCCTACCTCAGGATAGCATATACGTCTCGATTGCCCAACCTTCCCTTGAGTCCCAAAGCTCTAGAACCTTCCATATGTATGTAATTAAACTTGATTTTCTCCTATTAATGTCTTACTTTAATTTGATGATTTAAAGCAGCCCAGGAACCTAGAAGGGCATAGGAAACTTTTCCCTCCCCTATAATCTTACCATGTGATGAGATGATATTAGACAGACTACATAGTCCATCTAACTTAACATCTTTTTATTTTTAGCAGATATATCATGTATTGGGAAACTATACCTCTATATAAACCAAAATAAATACAATAAATTTTGTTATGCATTGTACTTAGTCTTTATAGGTGATATTGATAATCAAGGTATTAGATATACATTTTTATTTATATTAGAAGTTATATTCTTGATTTACCAATGTTAAATCATTTGTCCCAGTGTTTCTATACCTCTAGATATATAAGAAAACAAGAAATGAAGTATTGATACATCTCAGCATCGAAACAATTTCATTGACTGTTTTTCAGCACCCAGTGTAGTGAGCTCCAGCCATAAAAATACAATAATCAGAACTTGCACTGATAATTGCACTTAAAATGCTACCTCCTGTTAGAGATAGGTCAGTGCTTCCTGGGAAGTTATATGCAGACACAATGAAGTAACTCTTGGTTCAAGTGTTTATTTCATGTTTTTATCACATAAGAAAGAACACAGGGTGTGCGTGTGTGCATGTGTGTCTCCAGTCTCTAGTCTCTGTCATCTTTTTCTTTTCCTTCTTTTTTTAAGCTTGTTTATGCTTCAGCTACCCTACTAAAATAACATCGAATAAGATAAAATAAGTAACTTCTCTCCCGAATCCTGTTCTGAGACTTCTGCTCTATCTCTGTATCTTCACTGAAAAATGTCACTGTGAGCTCTTTTAAGTCTGAGGGAAGCCTATTGTATAGAAATAGCTTCTTAGAATTATTTTGCTTCAAAATAATATTGTATTCATTAGGCATGACATAAGGCTGCTAGGAACCAATGTCAAAAATTGGGTCAAACAAAACAAGTTTATATTTTTGTCACATACCAAGAGTTATTGAGGTTGGAGGGTTTTACATGAAAGTCTCACTCCTTCCCAGTTATTCTGTCTTGCTTTTAATAGACCCTCATGGTCTAAAGATTTAATCTGAAGATATGTTTCTTTACTCTTGTCAATTGTTTCCAATTAAAAATTATGATAGCTCTGCCCCATAAATGTTAGAAAAAGTTGTTCTTCATGTCTGTTTACTCCACCTCACAGGTTCCATCTTTTAAATTTTCATGTTTTACTCCTTCAGAATACCCCTCCTGACTTACCCCATTGTCATTTCTGCAACTCAGTACATGTATTGTAAACATATACAGTGTTTCTAAGAATGGTGATAGTTTTTTTCTTTGTACTCATTCACCTGCTCTTAATAGATGCAATAGCCATTTAAATAACTATGAAAGCTGGTTTGTAGTGAATTTATTTGAATTTGACACCTTTCTTTGATGGTATCTTTGTTTTATGCTAATGCTTAATGATTCTTGGGTGATCAAACATCTGTTTGAGGATTAAAGTAAAATAGGTGGTAGAGTTGTTCTTTCTCAACACAATGAGTATCTCTATTTGCATAATGTGGACTCAGGTTTTCATTTTAGTAGGCAGGGCTCATGTGGACAGGCAGGACCCATCATAGAACACTCGGTGCCAGAAGCAGCTTTGTTTCTAGGTGTGGGTACTCTTGGCCCCTCCCCGTGATGGTACATTAATTGCTCTTTAGCCAAACAACCACTTGTAAGTCTTCTGGGTCAGATCCATCGTATTAAAAGAGGGGGAGTAGCAAGTGCTTTATCCTTTTTTAAAAGGGATTTTTAAAATTTGATTTTTAGAGAGAGAGGAAGGGAGAGAGAGAGAAAGAGACAGAGAAACATACCACAACTGGGCATGTGCCCTGACCTTGAATTGAACCTTTTAGTGCACAAGAGGATGCTCAGCTAACAACATCAGCAGCCCAGGTGCAAATACCTTATTTTGAAGGAAGAAAGCAGTCAGCATTTCAGCCCCTAAAATTATGACAAAAGCTTGCCCTAGACTTATTCTTATCCTTCTTTAGAAGATGCTTTGTACTGGGGGAAAACACTGTTTAGGTAGAAAGGGACATCACTTTCAATGCAACCTTTAATTACTCTCTTGAGTCTTCCCGGACCCCTCTGGTTCCTGTTGACTTTGGGCAGGGGGTTCCTCTGAGGCTTTGTTAGGAAAAACTTTTCTTACTGCCTCAGTAACCTTTAGTTCTCTATATTTGGATTTATGTTTCCCTGTTTGGTCTATTTCTTCATTCTCAAGTCACTCTCCATGTACTGGGAATTTCTGGGGAAAAAAGTTGCTGGTCTAATGAAGATACCTTTTTTCTTTGCCAGGCCTCTTGTTCACTTATTTTCCCTTTTAATTCCAACCCCCCCCCCCCCCGCCCGCCCCCCAGTCCGTCATTTCAATAGTATGGGGAGAGAGTAAGGAGACACAATCATATTGTTTCAAACAAATTCCCTGATATTGGAAATGTTTTCCTCTTGAATCCCTTTGGCACTGAGATCTTTTGATACATCTCCCAATTCTTTTTCTCCAGGAACCTGCTATGCGGGTTTTGCAGAGGAGCAGTTCTGAGTTCTGCATTCCCTATCCACCCTTTTTATTTGTTTACTAGAGGCCCGATGCACAAAATGCATGCAAGAGTAGGCCTTCCTTCCCCTGGCTGCCAGCACCGGCTTCCCTCTGGCACCCAGAACCTGGGCTTCCCTCGCAGCCCCAGCTTCATCTGGAAGGTTGTCCAGAAGGATGTCTGGTCTAATTAGCATATTATGCTTTTATTATTATAGATTTATTTTTTATATTATTATATTTTATTGGCTTCAGAGAAAAAGGGAGGGAGTGAGAGAGATAGAAACATCAATGATGAGAGAGAATCATTGCATGCCCCCTACTAGGGATTGAGCCCACAGCCCTGGCATGTGCCCTGACTGGGAATGGGACCCGGGACCTCCTGGTTCATAGATGGATGCTCAACTGCTTAGCCACACTGGCCTGGCCCCTATCCACCCTTTTAGTAATTTCATACAACCTAGTGGTTATTTGCATCTGTGTGTCTATTAGATTATTACTTAAAATTATGCAAAGTATGTATGTATGTAGCTTGAAATGATGATAAAAATAACATCTGACATATATGTATCAGATGCTTATTAAGTGCCAGACATTTTGCTAATTACTTCATCTGCTTAATTTTCTTTAATCTTCATGAAATATGAAACACCAAAATTATTCATTTTTCAAGTAGACAAAAAAAGTGGAAGGAGTCTAAGTAAGCAGCTTGAGGTCTCCAGGCTCCTGGGTAGGAGAGCCAGCATCCCAGGACTTGGGTTCCAGAACCAGCACTTTGTAAACGCTCTGTTATACTGCTGCTCAGGTGCATTTACAATTATTTACCCTGCAGTAATTAGAACTCATGTTTTTACAGAAACACAAAGGCTCATGGAGGCTTTGGCATTGGATAGCCGAGCATTAAATGGCAAAGCAAATTGCAGGTGGGAAAAATTCCAGTAACTCAGAGTGAAGCATAAATTGCAAGTGGTCACATGGAAATTTACCACAGTGTCTGGGATGGTTAACATAGTGACTGGGATGGTTTTCTAATGATATTCATGAGAGGAAAACAGTGCCTTGCCTTTTCTTTTGTTCATCTGGGTCAATTACTGATATCCTGCCCAGATACGCAAATGTCCTTTCTCATGATCTTGGAAATGTGCCTTGAGCTCTATGTCTCTCCGCATGCTCTCCAGTCCCATGGAATCTCTTAGGAGTTCCTTGGGAGTGGAAAGCACAGACCGAGCTTTTTTAGGCCTGATTTTAAAAGCCAATAATCCCCTGTCCTCCTTTCTTTCTGAAATTAACTGAAACTCAGCTTTAACCCAAACCCCGCTGATGTAACAAGGTCCCTACAGATTACTTCTTAGTTTTGCTTCCCAGAGCAGAACCAGCAAACGAACGGAAGGCCCAGATCAATAGACTTGGAAGCGTGACTCTGTTCAAGTCTCGTATCATCTGTTTCTCTGATTATGTTTCACAGTGACTTCCAAATTGTTTTGTTTTCCTAATTTTTAAAAACAAGGGTTCATATACTTAAGATTCTGAAGAATTAGAGTCAATGATAACATGCTGCAAGCCTTGCACTAGAAAGGTGGTTTAAATTTAAGCAGAGTGTCTCCCCTGCGAGGTAAATACCATATACTAGTATGAAAGTGTTTCATAAACTAAAGTGCGGCACACGCACTCTAACACAATGGAAAACAAGGGAGCTCTGGGAACAAACAGAGTCTGACCCAAATATGTGCACCAAATAGTCTCTTACTTTTAAAAATATTTTATTTATGTACTGATACATTTTTTTAAATAAAATCATTTCAAAATCTAGAGGAGAATAAAGTTTGATAAGGTGTGCAAATATTCACTCATATTTCATACCTTTACCTTTCTCTTGTAAAACTTTTTGCATTATCCATCCAACTGTCCAAAACTTAAAAGCATGTATTTATACGTGTATGTATTTGCACATACTCAAGCACTTTACAGAAAGAGGGAAATAACATTCTATCTGTCTGTTATGTATACTAGAAAAGCCAATAGCAAGTGTTGGTGAACAATTGAAGAAATGACCACTTTCATGTATTCTTCTCGTGGGAATGTAAAAAGTTACAACTATTTGGAAACCAGTATGGCATTTTCTAAAAATACAAAGGTGTTTGTGACCTATGATGCTGTGATTTCACTTTGAGTTATATGTTGTAAAGAAAAGTCACAAAGGTGTGCTCAAGAAGGGCTGTTCAAAGAATGCATTATAACATTATTTAGAAGATCAACAGATTGCTAAGACCAAAATGCAATCAGTAAATCAGTGAATAAATACAGTGTGGTCTGTTTATAGAATGGAACACCATGGAGCAATAGAACATTGAGTGAATAAGACAAGTTGCATAAGAATATACAAGGATGCTAACATATATTGAAATAAAAAACACATGGGAAATCCTACTATTTACAGACCACATGTAGGTTGTAAAGTATAAAACCCTAGATGGGACTGATAATAACTGATGTCAGTGTAGAAGAAAAATCTGGAAAGAAATGGAGAAAAGGGTAGCATCAACTATATTTGCCACATTGTATTTATTTAAGAGAAAAGAAACTGATGTGAAAGCAAATATGTCCAAATGTCAACATCATTTGTTAAATATGGATGGTAAGTAGAGGGTGTTGACAATATTAGTTTTTGCATTGTCTGTTTATTGGCACAGTCATAAAAAACATACAAATAAACTATTTTCAAAAACTATAAAAAACCTCCTATTGCCATGAATTCTTTCTTAATATGTTTGTATTTACTACACATCAAGCATGATTATAGAAAGGATGTTATAGGCATGGATGTACATACATAGGCTGGGTATATTACATATGTGTATACAATAGATATAGCATACCCTTCCTATATTTATATCATAAGTACAATGAATTGGGCCCTACTCTTTTTTCTAACAACAAATTACATTTGTACAAAGGGCAATGTTACATTAATTTAGAGAGAAATTTTTTGGCCTTGCCCTTGGCATGGCAAAGCCACTTAATTCTTTTAACAGATTTTATTGACAGATTCTTGCCATAGCTTTTCTTATGTAGCACTGCACTTTTTTCTCCAGCCGCTGGCCAAGGCAGGCCCATGATTTTGTTCCACTCTGCTTTGCTTCATCATTTTCTGTAAAAACAGGCTGGACACACTTTAATAACATTTGCTATTAACATATTTTAACTTTAAATCTTTTAGCTCAGATATAGTGTATTCAGAGTGTACTTGGGTCATAAAAAGGCCGGAAATCTGCCTTTACATCCCATGGAAATGTCTTATGAAATGTCTAGTAATACGCCCACCTAATTGCAATTTCCTGTAACTTAAAGTGGCTTTTAATAAAGCTTATTCTTTTTATGTCTTGCTCTAGCCTGACTTCTGGATTGTGTGATTTGACATCAGAAATAACTTAGATGAGATTATTTCCTTGAATTTTTACTCCCAGGATATGTGCAGTCACATTATTCTCCATAATGAAAACAATAATAATAAAAGGCTCAAGAAACAAACGGACTACAATTCCACCCATTCAAAATAATTACAAGGAAGCTTGGCCTGAAACCGGAAATAAAAGAAATGTTAAAAGAGGTGCCATATGTTTACTTTCAAGAGCAGTACAGGGAGCCCACTCACAGCTCTGTGTCTAAGCAGGGATCCTCCTGAGCCCATTATAATGGGCCAAAAATACTGTGCTTTCTTAGAGCTCTGCTAATTATTGATGGTGCAGCAGAGGTGGTTTTAAAAGTGCTTAAGAACAGTAGTTTGTTACGCAAATTAAACACTTCGTTTCTGCCCCTCAAAATCCTGTTTAATCTTGTTTAAACAAGATCACCTTTACAAATTTCATTTATCCAGGGATGTTATGAATTCTGAATATTATTTCAGATACATAAAATTGTCCATCTTCATGAATCTACATTGGAGGTTTAAGGAATTTTTCTATAAAGGTAATAGCATCAGGTTAAGTGCAATTTAAAAGGCAGGAAAACCCCATTATAAGGTACATTTTTTTCTTCACCTTTTATTATTGTCAAGTACATGCACACTGTAACAAAGAGCACATGAGAGGTAAACCTTTCTGAGTCCTTAATATCTAAAAAGTTATTTAATTTTGTTCTGATTGACACTTAGCTGGTTTTAGAATTTAGATTAAAATGTTTTCTTTTTTTCTAAGTCCAGTGAAAACAATAATGAACCTTTCTTTCTGAGATCCAGAGTTGCTAATTAAGTGTTTCAGTCTGATTCTTGTTTCTTTATCAGTCACCACTTTCTTTCTGGAAGTTTTAATAGCTTCTGCATATTTTTGGTGTTCTGCAAATTCACAAATTATGTAAGGTATTTTTAAAAATCTATATTTTTTTCAACAGTTTTGGAGGGTTTGTTTGCTATACAACATTATAAATCTTAAGACCTATGCCAGTGGTCAGCAAACTGTGGCTTGGCAAACTGCGGCTCGCGAGCCACATGCGGTTCTTTGGCCCCTTGAGTGTGGCTCTTCCACAAAATACCGACTTCTGCGCATGGGCCACGAAGTTTCAATCGCACTGTACGTGCACACCCACACGTGGTATTTTGTATTAACTATAGACAGATTAATTTTTAAAAATAATTTCTGGACAATTGTTTCATCTCAATGTTTTTTTTCCGTTTTCTCTTTTAGAGATTCCTTTTATCACATGTTAGAATTCCTAGATATGTCTATATTGTATTTTTTATTTTTTGGTAATATTGTCTCTCTCTTTCTTTCTCTCTCTCTCACACATACACAAAACTTACTCAAATTGATTTTTCATTTCGCCTATTGAATTATTTTTTTCTTTTCTTTTAAAGAGTCACATTTTAATTGCTAACATCACTTGCTTATTCTTTGGATGTTCTTTTAACACATCACTTACTTTTCCCTTTTTGTTTTCAGTGAAAATACCTTTCTCATGTAATCAATTATATATTGTATTTTTCTTCTAATATTTTCAACAATCAAACATCCTACATATGACAGTTTTTTTTGTTTGTTTGTTTGTTTTTTAATTCAAATAGTTTGTCCCATAGAGGAATACTCCTACATTGGCTAAGCTGGAGTTGTGGTGAATTGTCTAACTAGTTCAGGTTTGCCTGTTTCAACTGGGGGCTAAAAGGACTTGAACTCATGGTCTCTTCTTATTACCTATGAACAATATATTAGCATCATTTAAAATGTATGTTTTATTTACATCTCCTGTTTCATTCACTATGCTTCTTTTTTCTTACTTATTTACTACTAATTTTATAACAGGTATTATATTTCATATATCTTTGAAATCTGTTAGTCCTTCTCAGAGTATACTCTGTAAAAAAAAAATTATCACAGAGAAGAAATAAATAAACTGAACTATCCACCTGTTGTTTGCATTTGTGTTTAATGCCCAATGGACTTTGCGCTGATTTTTAATTTAGAAGATGTAAATAAAATACCAATAGCAAAGAGTCAGTATGTATTGCATACACATAAAATGCTGGGAGCCGGTCCATCCTTGCTGCTTGACACAGTCGCTGCAGAGAAGAAACATCTGCACAGCATATGTTTCAAGGGACCTGGCGTTTATGGCATACTGTTCTTAATATGTTTGCTCCCCTTCTTGGCGCTATGTGTTTTAAACAAGGTCACATTTCTGAGAAAGGTTGTTTCCCCAAGTAGGAATTTTTCCCTGAAGTTAGGGAGGGGATAAAACCCCTTAACTAAGTGCCAGGTGGGTAGTTAATCACTTTAACTAAGAACAATCACGCTTAATCTACATAATCTTTACTCCCTGGAATGGAGATAAGAAACAACACCCTAACCTTTGGAATAGAAATTGACAGGATTAAAATCAACTGGTATAAATACAGATGTAACAAGACAACAGAAGACAGAACCTAGACACAGAACCTAGCGAGAGAACCTGGCTGAAGAACCTAGAGACAGAACCTAGAGACAGGACTTGGCTGGAGATCCTACACAGAACCTAGGGACAGAACCTAGAGACAGAACTTAGCAAGAGAACATGGCAAAAGATCCTGGCCAGAACTTGGCTGGAGATCCTGGCTAGAGATCCTGGCTAGGCTGCTGATCAACTGAAGGCTGTCTCTGTGTCATTCCTTCTTCGCCGACTCCGTCCACACCTTTGGGGACCCCTGGACCTGCTGGGGTTGGACCCCAGCAATAAAATAAATTTTCAAAAATTTGATTAAGGCAATTTTAATCAATGCAATATTGCAAAATATATCCCATTTCATGAAATATTTCTTGACCATGTCAGCATCTACTCATCTGTTTATTTTTAAAAATATTTTGGCATTACATCTTGTGGAAAGATAGCAATTTCTTTTGGCTTTGGAGGAAATGATCTCTCTTAACAATTACTATATGTGAAAATGAAGTCAATTAGTCATGATACCCATTTTTACAATGCTACATTAAGAGGATTTAGTTTTTTAGAAAAAGAGGATTTAGTTCATTTACAGTACTGAAGTGCTTTGGTTAGTGTATGTATCACTTTTCTTTTGCCACAATAATGTTGTTTAGCAAACAAACCCCTAAAAATTAGTGGCTTAAAACAACAACCATTTAATATTTAACAAATATTTGTGTCAGCTGGATGGTTCTGGTGATCTGAGCTGTTCTCAGTAATCTTGTCTGAGTTCATTCCTGACTGCATTCAGATGGTTAGGTTGGCTGGGACTACTAACAAAAGATGTGGCAGATTAGAACTAGAAAGAAAAAGTCACACACACTTATGTTTGTGTGTATTTTATTTAAATCACACAAAAATGAAGAGCACATACTGAAATAATTGATCCCCCCCCCCCCATATTTAAAATATGAAAGTCCTACAGGAATGGAAACCTGAGGGAGGAAAATAATAACACTAATAATGCAAAAGTATGAATAAAGCATAAACTTCACATTATTTATCTTCTCTAAGCTCCTTTCACCAAGGTGAAACATAACAAATTTAACTAATTTGCTTTTATATCCCTTTGGCTCCTCTGTTACTGTTTTCATTTTCTACAGAGGGTTGAGGACAACTAAGAAACAGCAGAGGAGAAATAAGTTCTAAAATATAATTAGGAGTTTCAGCCCTCACACTACGATAGGCTGACAAATCAAATTTATGCTGTAGATGACCCAAAAGAAAATAAGGAAGTTTTATTCCTTACTTAAGGAATAAAATGTATAATGAAATTTAATTTAAATAAAATAAAATTTTAAAAAATCTCTCTATATATAAAAGCCTAAGCGACCGAAAGACCAAATGACCGAACCGCCAAATGACCGAATGACTGGTCAACCAGTTGCTCTGATGTACACTGACCACCAGGAGGCAGACGCGCAATGCAGGAGCTGCCCCCTGTGGTCAGTGTGCTCCCACAGCCAACCTCTTGTGGTCCTTTCCTCCTGCTGGCCAACCTCCTGCAGCCCCTTTCCCCGGCCGGCTGGCCCCCCCGATCGGCCCCTATGGAGGGGGGCCAGCCAGCCAACCTGCCATGGTCCCTCCCCCAGCTAGCCAACCCATCCATTGGCCCTGATCGCTGGCCTGGCTAAGGGACCCTACCCATGCACAAATTCATGAACCAGGCCTCTAGTTTAAAATAAAATCCCCAAAATCCTATGAAGTCATTGGTCATTGAAAACTAATGTAAAACAGTGAGTCAGTAGCTAAGTAGGATATGCATTGGTTATTATGTCCGGCATTTTTACATGTGGTAGAAATGTGGCCAGCTTTCAATTAGGATGAATTAGTTGTAAAGCCTGGTTGGGGCTTGTCTTAATCTGCATCCTACCCTCTCTATTTATTTGATTAGTTGTATATTACTACTGATGCAGAGATACATGAAAGGAATCAGCCATAATATAAGCGACCCAGCCATGAAACCCACAAAACCAACATCCCCTCTGTGGCAGCCACCCACTTCCAAAGCCCTTCAAGGAGCAATAAAACAGAGCCTGGTCATTAATTGAGTAAAAAGGACCATGTCTTTTTTCATCTTCGAACAAAGTGGGAAAGGTTATCTATGCACACCTTCAGCTGGGTTCAATTGGGTTCTCGTAATTCCTACTAACAACAAAATCTTGATAAAGTATATGGAGAGTGTGAGGTGCTCATTTGAAAATGCAGACATTCCTTTTCTTCCATGAGCTCTATGTCCAAAAGGTGAAGGATGGGGAAGAGAATTATTTCTTTGTGAACTTGAACACAGGGAAACATTTTGCAACATCTTTTTAGAATTGCACCCAAATGTGTTTTCATCTCTCCTCTGAATGAACTCTTGTAATGTATTTATATATATAAAAAAATTAGATATGTGTGCAAACATGTTTCCTGAGAGATAATCTCTTTTAAAGTACTTCAAAGGCAAAGATGAGAGGCAAAATGATTTGCACATTGTTTGGAATTTCTAAAGAGTCTACTAAGTAGACACAATTTGAATTCTTGAGAAGGGTTTAATTAGTATGAGTGTAACATTGTGGTTTTCACATATATGTGGCTCACTGTAAGAACTTGATTGAGGAGTCTCTGGATTCAGATTGGATTCTATATATTCTTATATTTCTTGGGTTCCATTCTCATACCTTTATACACTTTAATATTTGCTGCAGATTACCTGAGGATAAGAAGCAAACTTTTGTCTCCATAGAGAACATTGAGCCTAGACATAGAAAGAAAATTATCTTCACTAGACATATTGCTTGTAGGTTCAGCGGTAGAACATATGAAAAAATGAATTTAAATGCCTAAATAAACTACATTGTGGAATTATTTGCCCAGAGTTTATCTAACTAAATTGTTTTCTATAATGAAAGGGAAAAAATGATAGATATACTCCTTTAAGGAGAGAGGAGTGGCCAGAGACTTTCTTGGGCAGAAGTTGTCTACTTTGGATGTAAAACACACATTTTCAGAAGAAAGAATAAGTGTGAATTGTTTTTATTAAGGAAGAGAGTTTCAAATATCATCTACTGAATTCCTCCAGCAAGAACCACAAGAATGATTGTTTCAGAAGGCATTATTTAACCCACTGTCTTTCATACATGCAGGTAGATATTTATTTGTTCATTCAATAATTCTTCAGTAAATGAGTGCCTATTTTATTTCACTAGGGGCCCGGTGCATGAAATTCATGCAGGGGGGGGGTCTCTCAGCCAGCCTGCCCCCTCTCACATACTGGGAGCCCTCAGGGGATGTCCTACTGATGGCTTAGGCCCACTCCCTGCTCCCCTTGGGGAGTGGGCCTAAGCCACAGTCTGGCCTCCCTTTGTGGGAGGCGACCAGGCAGATCAAGGGAAGGCACCAGCCCCATCACCCCGCTGCTGCAGTCACTGCCAGTCACCACAGCCACCAAGGTTTTTTCATCAACACAGACTCCAGTCCCTTCACTATGAAAAAATGACAACTTTGTTTAGGCATTTTCAAGATGTGCCTTTCATAGGATATGACATTTCTTTATTATCTTTTTTATCCTCACCTGGGGATATGTTTCCATTGATTTTTAGAGAATGTGGAAGAGAAAGGGAAAGACAGAGAGAAACATCAAAGTGCAAGGAACACTTTGATTGGTTGCCTCCTGCATGAGCCCTGGCCTGGGCCCTGGCCAGGGAGGAGCCTGAAACCTAGGTACATGCCGTTGGTCAGAATTGAACCCAGACCCTACGGTTGGCAGGCCAAGGCATTATTCACTGAGAAAAATTGTCTAGGGCAGGATATGACATTTCTTAGCCCTCCAGCAGAGGACCTTCCTTTTTTTTCACCAGGAGTATGGTGAAAAACCCTAGATCACCTTTTTGGATTCTTATTACCCAAGTTACTAAGAATATTACCAGTGGCATACAGGGAGCTTAGCCAATGAGCGGTCAGAAAAGGTGTTTCCTCTTTAGATCACACCAATCTCCGGCTCGGCCCCCTGCCCAGGCCTAAGGCCTGGGCAGGGGACCCCCAGACTCCTTCAATTGCCAGCTCAGCCCCTCGCCCAGGCCTGATGCTCTGGCCAAGGCTTTAGGCTTGGGCAGGGGCCCCCCTTCAGCTCTGATGGCCGGCTCCACCCCTACCCAGGAGCCCCCTGGCTCAGGCCCTTCCTACGCTGCTCAGGGCCTACATGGGGCTACCTCGGAGTGACCTGGGTGCCAATGATGTTCCTGGTATCCCAGGCCACTGGGCGCCTATGTATGCAAATTAACCACCATCTTTGTTGGGTTAATTTGCATACTCATTCGATTGGCTGGTGAGCGTAGCGGAGTGACACCAATTTGCATGTTTCTCTTTTATTAGTGTAGATAGATATAGATTAAATAGAGGGTGCTTTTTCTCAAGCTCAGAGAATAACTGAAATTCATTAATTCATCCACTATAACAAGTGTGAGGTCATATCACATGTGGTTTTAATTTGCATTTCCCTGATGATTAGAGATGTTGATGCTTTAATTTTTATTATTTATTTTTTTCTTATGTTAGGTTATATTGCTATTCTATCTCTAGTTTCCTAAGGTATAGTCTTAGATTATTAATTTTAGAACTTTCTTCTTTTTTAATAAATGAATAATACTATTAATTCCCCTGTAAGCACTGCTTTTGCAGCATCCGATACATTTTGGTAAGTTGCAGTTTAATTTTCAGTTAATTCAAATTGCTTAGAAATTACTCTTCAGATTTCTTTTTTGACCCATGTGTTATTTAGAAGTGTTTGTTTAATCTTAAAATATTTTATAATTTTTAGCTATCTTTCTATTAATGATTTCTAGTTTAATTTCCATGGAATCTGAAAGCATGCTTTGCGTGATTGTCACTCTTTTAAATTTGTTCAAATATGTTTTATGATCCAGAATGTGTTCTATGTTGGAAATGTTTCATGTAAGCATACGAAGAATGTGTGTTCTGCTCTTGTTGGATGAAATTTTCTATAGGTATCAATAAGATACAATTGATTGATGTTGCTGTTCAGTTCAACCATTTCCTTATTGAATTTCTGCCTATGTTATCAGTCAATTACACAGAGAGAGGTATTGAAGAAAATGAATAAAAGATATGAAAAAGACATTTTACCAAAAGGAATATACAGATGGCAAATAAGCACACAAGATGTTAAACATCATTAACCATTTCAAAACTGAAAGCTAATCCTATATAATAAAAGTGCAATATGCAAATTGACCCAACAGCAGAGTGACCAGAACGACTGCTGGACCAGTCACTATGAGGCACACTGACCACCTCTTGGTCCCTTTCCCCGACCAGCAGGCTCCGATCGCCTGATGGCAAATGGGGAACCGGGGATGGGTGGTGGGAGATGCGGGTGGTGCCAGGCCAAGGCCCCCGCCCCACTGGTCACCCCACACACAGAGGGCAACCCGTGGTGTGGGTGGGGCTGAGGGGCAGGCAGGAATAGCCAAGTTCTCAGTCCCTTCTGCCGGCCGTCAGGCACCAATCACCTGATGGCGAATGGGGAACTGGGGGTGGCGGGGGGCAGGGCTAGCTGTGGGCAGCTGGGGAAGATGGCCCTGATTGCAGGCCAGTCCTAGGGACCATACCCATGCACGAATTTCATGTGCCGGGCCTCTAGTACCAAAATATGATGCCATTACACACCTATCAAAATCAATAAAATAAAAATAATGTTAAAGCCAAATGCTAGCAAAGATACAGAGAAATTGAATTACACATAGATTACTGATGGGAATGCAAAATTATACAACTACACTTGAAATGTATATGTCATTTTCTAGCAAAACTTAACATGCATTTATTCAGCAATTCCACTCTTATTTTTTTTCCAAGAAATGAAAACATATATTCTTACAAATACCTGTACATTAATATTCATAACAGTTTTACTCTTAATAACTGAAAAATGGAAACAAATACTAACATGTTGATGGTTAAACAAATTGTTTAATTCATACCATGGAATACTCCTAAAAAAAAAAATTAACCATTTAACATGTCGATGGTTAAACAAATTGTTTAATTCATACCATGGAATAATACTAAAAAAAAATTAACCTTTTAATCCACAAAACAAGTTGGATGGATCACCAGGAAATTATGCTGAGTAAAAAAAAAATCACAATTGTTACATATTATATGATTCCTTTCACATAGAATTCTTTTTCTTTTTTAAATATGTTTTTATTGATTTCAGCAAAAGAAAGGGAGCAGAAGAGAAGATAGAAACATCAATGATAAGAGAATCATCTATTGGCTGCCTCCTGCATGCCTCCTACTGGGGATTGAATCCATAACCTGGGCCTGTGCCTTGACTGGGAATCAAACTGTGACCTCTTGGTTTATGGGTCAGTGCTCAACCACTGTGTCACATTGGCAAGGCTCACATAGAATCGTGAAATAAAAAAATTATAGACATGGAGAACTTATTAATGGCTGTGAGGGGTTAGTGGAAAGGGGAAGTTGAGTGGTGACTGTGACTGTAAAAGTGTAACATCAGAACTTCTTATGTTGGAACTCATGTTTGTCACACTAACCCTCAACATGTGATAAAATTGCATGGAACTAAATATAACACTCTCTGTCTCTCTCTCTCTTTCAAGCTCAAGTAGGATGGTGAAATATGAATAAAGTCAATGGCCTGTATCATTGTTAATTTCCTGATTGTAATATTTAACAAAAGTAATGCAAAATGTTACCTTTGGGGGAAATTGGGTAAAGGTTATACATAATTTCTCTGTTATTTCTTAACTAGAGGCCCGATGCATGAAAATTCGAGCAAGAGTAGGCCTTCCTTCCCTGGCTGCCAGCACCAGCTTCCCTCTGGTACCCAGGACCCGGGCTTCCCTCCAGCCCCAGGTTTTTCCAGAAGGACATCTGGTCTAATTAGAATATTACCCTTTTACTGTTATAGATGCTGCATGTGAATTTGCAATTATTTCCTATATATACACACCGGAATATGATTCAGTCTGGAAAATGAATAAAAATTTGATACATTCTACCACAGTCCAAACCTAGCACACATTATGATAGATGAAATAAATCAGACACAAAAGATGATTATTATATGACTAGAGGTCTGGTGCACAAAAATGCGTGCACTCGCTGGCTGCAGGCAGCTGGCCCCACCCCTGCCGCTGCCACTGCTTGCCATCTGTGCATTGCTGTCCCCCCTCCCCTGCCACCGGGGGCCTCCCTCTACAGGCGACAGGTGTGGGGTGCGATGGCTTGGCTGGCCTGGGCCTCCCTCTGTGGGGTGATTGCTGGCCAGCCGCACACTTGCTACAGAGTCGCTGCCAGGTGGCCTGGGCCTCCCTCTTTCTTTGCTGGGGGCGGGGCCAGCCCTGCGAGGGGCCTTCTGCCCACCTGATTGCCCCTAACCACTCGCCTGCCTTATACACCTAACCATTTGCCTGCCTACCTGATCATCCCTAACTGCTGGTCTGCCTACCTGATCACTCCTAACCACTCTGCCTGCCTGATCGCCCCTAACTGCTTGCTTGGGGGTGGGGCCAGCCCGGCGAGGGGGCCGTGATGGTTCTGGTCTTTGGTTGTTCCAGTATTATGCTTATGGTGGCTGGCCATTTATTATATAGGATTCCACTTATATGAGGTAGCTAGAATAGTGAAATTAATAGAAACAAAGTAGAATAGTGGTTACCAGGGTGTGGGAAGAGGAGGTAATGAGGAGATATTACTTAGCAGGTACAGAGCTGGAAAATGTTCTGGAGATGGATAGCAATGGTGGCTACATAACTATGTCAATGTACTCAATGCTGCTAAACTGTAACTGAAAATGGTTAAAATGGAAAATTTTGTTTTGTATATTTTGTTACCACAAAATGTAAAATTATCTCAAAAAAGTTTTAAAAGTCAGGAGGAGAGGAGGGCATTATAAAAATAACTCAGAGATAATTAGTTTAAAACATTGAAACTTTATTTATATGTAGTTTTATGAGAGGAAGAACAGCGTCTGTGAAGGCTGTTTCTCAGACCCAAGGCAAGTACGGGATTGATAAAGGCTAAAGCCATAAATTTTACAGGAAATGATGACTAGTCGGTTTAAACAAACACATGGACTGCTCAAGGTGGGCTGGTGGTAGTGAAGCTTGGCTCAGGATGACAGCTGAACCCCCAAGTCTACCGTGTTTTAGGAATAGTGTTGATCCAACAAATCCATTAGTTTGAGCCCAGATTTCTAATAGGGTCACAGACCTCAAAAGTTTGCCTCCACTATCATTGCTGTTTTAACATGAAAATACAAATAAATATAAATAATGTGTTAATATATATTTATATTATTGATTTCAGAGAGGAAAGGAGAGGGAGAAACATCAATGATGAGAGAGAACCATTGATCAGCTGTCTCCTGCATGCCCCACAGGGAATTGAGCCCACAACCCGAGCATGTGCCCTGACTGAGAATCGAACTGTGACCTTCTGGTTTATATGTTGATGCTCAACCACTGAGCCATGCAGTCTGAACCGTGCACTATATTTTGATGATGATCATGATTAGCTCTCTTTAAATAAGTGGTTGTTTTTTATTAGTTTCTTCTGCAAGCCCGGAAGCTCTCACAACCCCCAGGCTTAGTTAGGGTCAGGCGGTGGGCAGGTCCCTATGTATAAGCTCAAGGATCATTGGACATTTCCTTTATCACAATCTTCAGTCAACACAGTTCATTTGGGGGAACTTCCCCTTAAGGAGCTTCCCATAGTTTACAGTTCAGTTTAGAATCATCCCGGGAGCTTTAAAAAATACTGGTGACTGGCTTCGACCCCTCGAGCTTTCTATTTAATTGGTTTGGGGTATGACCTAGGCCTGGGGATTGTTAACAGCTCCCTAAAGGATTCCATTTTGTCTCTAGGCATCACATAAGAGCTACTGATATATAAAGAGAAAAGAAAAGGCAGAAGATTGTTGACTTAGAGAAGAAATACCTCTTGATATCTGATAACTCAGCAAAAAAAAAAAGGCATCTCCCCTGCCTGGTTAAACGTGTCCATCTTCCTCACTAATCCATTCAAAGATGAAAAAGCCCCATGGAAAGTTCACGTTCCCTATAATGAACCCCATGACCTCGTGCTAGAGCTAAAGTGTGCCCCCTCTTACCCCACTGGTGATGGAGAGCAGCTGGCGACCATCCTCTCTTTCCCGTAAGCCAGTAGACAAAAATAACAACACATTGACATGTGTGCTGTGCTGAATAAAAATATACAGAGGAAGCTGGTGAGTTCTCCTTCCTAATCAACAAATTTATTAATTTGTTTAAACTCCCAGAAGCCTGATCCTTTCACAGGAGCAGACTAAGTTAATTGCATTCTCATGTTAAAACAGCAACCATAGTGGGGCCCCACCAGGCATATTAATGGGTTAATATCCTGTTGTGTGAACGTAGCAGGATGTAGTTAAACTGATAGAATTCTTACTCAAACAATCAAATAGAGGGTGTTTTTAATCTAGTGTCTTGGAACTATGCGACCTCCCCTACAGCCAAGCTGTGCCCACAATGCTCAGTTCCCACTGACTTCCAGGTGAATTGCATTATGTTGGAGCGTGGTTAGGAACACCCTCATCCGAGAGGCTTGCATGATCGTTCTCAGGTGTCCCAATGAGCACCACATCCTTGCACTCTTTTGAGTTACCTCTGGCTTGCAAAGTGAAGGTTGGTTTGTTTAGGTCGGGCAGAAAAACAGTCGTGACTGTCCATTCATCTCTTCATGTAACATATTTATTGAATCTCTATTCTGTGTTGGCCACTGTGCCAGGTCCTGGAGTGCAAATGGGAAACAAGACTGGCAGGTTAATGCAGCGGAGAGAGAATCCACAGGTGTGACAGCCTGGGATCCAGAGCCAGCCTCCATGGTTCTGCAGCCACGTTCTACCATAAACCGTGTATAATTGCTCTGGGACCCGGGGATTACATTATACACTTGGGAGAATAATGGTTTCTTCATTACAGAGAGTAGATTTATGGGGGTGGGGGTAATGGAATAATAGATATGACATATTTAGCACCACACTTGGCACATTATGTTATTGTTTCTAGTGTCTCTGATATGGCCTAAATAAATAAGATTAGTTGTTAACAGAAATTAATGCCATTGGTAATTAATTAAATGTCCTTTGATATTTCAGTGAAGATATAGATGTGTTTTTGTTTTTTTAAGGGAAATCAAAGAAGGCTTCTCCTTGTGGAGCCTGTCACCATCAAAATGAATATAACATTAAAAAAACACACAGTACAATAAGACTTGAAGCTTTTTTTGCAGTTGGAGTTTTGCTCAAGTGGTCATTTGTTAACTAAGTAGCTCAGATTTAAATTATCTGACAGAGGAGGGGAAGATTCAATGGGGCTTGGCTTACTCCTGGATGGGGAAGTACTTTCATAGCCTTTGCTCTCTTTTATGGCCACAATCAGCTTCCTCAACCCCTGCTGTGTGTGTATGCGTGGAAAATGGCTACTTTTCAGTAAAAAAAATAAATAAATAAAAATGAGTCTGGCTGGTGTGGCTCAGTGGTTGAGTGTCCACCTATGAACCAGGAAGTCATGGTTCGATTCCCAGTCAGGGCATATGCCCACATTGTTAGCTCTGGGGAGTACAGGAAGCAGCTGATTAATGATTCTCTCTTATCATTGGTGTTTCTAGCTCTCTCTCCCTCTCCCTTCCTGTCTGAAATCAATAAAAAAATATATTTTTTAAAAGATGGAATCTGAACCCTCAAAAGATATCCTGTCTGAAATATGGAAACTATCTGTGTCCTTGTGGAGGTTGTGAGAATAACGTGAGGTAGGCTACCTCCTGTGCTCTAGTGCCTGAGCCGCACGCGGCCGAGAGTCTGAAGAAGTGGAGGGATGGTTGTGGTGCAGACAAATAGCCCTGGAGAACCCTGGGTACCAACCGGGCTCTGCCACTAATTGGCTGTGTGAAATGGGACAGGGAATTTAGTATATTTGGGCCTAACTGTCTTCAACTATAAAAGAAGGGATTAGACTTCTTTCTATATCTCACAGTTTGGGTTTCATCAGTATCTCATGTTTGTGTTGGATTGGGAATTTTAATACAAGTTGTGAGATGCTAAATAATGATTTAACTAAGAGAATTATACACTGAGTGGCCAGATTATTATGACCACCTGACGTTTGTAGGCAAATTAGCTATAATTTTGCACTGAAGTTTCTAGACATTATAAATAGGGAAGCAGGTTGTTTACCACGACAGTAGAATTGATTTTTTTCTGAAGATATGGGTAAACAACACGATTTAACAGCCTTTGAACGTGGGACATATTTTAACATGAGTGGCCAGATTATTATGATCACCCATCAGTACTTCGTTGGGCCACCTTTTGCCTTTATTACTGCAGCGATTCTTCTTGGCATTGACTCCACCAGATGTTGAAAGGTGATGCGAGGAATCTGACACCATGCCTGATGAATAGCACTGTCCAGATCTGTGAGATTTGGTGGTGGTGGAACCAGCTGCCTGATGGCTCTTTTAACTTCATCCCACAAATGCTCAATTGGATTGAGATCTGGTGATTGTGGGGGCCACCTAAGCAAGGTAAAGTCTCCCTCATGTTCTTGAAAGCACTCCTGCACAATACGAGCACCGTGGCATGGCGCATTGTCTTGTTGGAAGAAGCCATCTCCATTGGGATGTGCCATCAACATGATAGGATGAACTTGATCAGCAACGATACTTATGTAGGTATGTTGTGCTATTCAGACGTTGTTCCACACGAATTAAAGGGCCCAAGTCATGCCAGGAAAACATGCCCCAAATCATAACACTGACCCCACCAGCTTGAAGGGTTGTACTCATGCATGTGGGGTGCATGCTTTCATGCTGTTTCTGCCAAATTCTCACTCTGCCATCTGCATGATGCAACTGGAAACGTGATTCATTGGACCACATGACTTTTTTCCAATGCTCGACTGTCCAATCCTTGTGTTCCTGTGCGAATTGGAGACGTTTTATCTTGGTAACTGCAGACAGCAAAGGTGTTCAAACAGGCCTTCGGCTTCCATATCCCATACGATGCAGTGTACGGCTAATTTGCCTACAAACCTCAGGTGGTCATAATAATCTGGCCACTCAATATATATCACGTTCAAAGGCTGTTAAATCACGTTGTTTACCCATATATTCAGAAAAAAATCACTTCTACTGTTGTGTTAAACAATCTGCTTCCCTATTTATAATGGTCTGGCCCTCTAGCAACTTCAGCTCAAAATTATAGCTAATTTGCCTACAAAGGTCAGGTGGTCATAATAATCTGGCCACTCAGTGTAAGCTAGGTAGAAAAACAAAACCTGAAACAGGATTTATATATTAATCCATTGCTAGAGATTCAAGTCTTCCAAGCATCTTCACTCAACATTTTTCAGTGAAGAGTGCTTCAGGAAAGGTCAAATAAATGTATACCTTGTGATGTATCTGATCATCTCCATAGTACACATATCTTATAATCTCCATAAACAAATATGAAATATTCATTATTTATAAGAAGTTTTAAAATAGGTGATTAGCTTTAAGTTGGCCAGACATCCTTGCTATCTAGCCATAATTATTTCTCTATTCTCATTAAAGGGACGTCTCTCAATGCAGATTCCCACCCAGTATATGCTCCGGTTTCCATTAGGCAATTCCATTGAATAGTGCATCATTGTTTTATTTTATTACAGCCCAACTGCCAGGGTCCTGCCATTCTCTATGAAAAGTGTGTATGACTTCCTATGGCAGTATTCCTATATAAAACAAATGGACCCAGACCCAAAATTTGGTTGTTAGTGAGACCAATGATAACACACATAGCAAGAGGGTATAAAAATGTTTATTGTTCACATAATGAGTGTTTCTGAGGGACGCAGGATAGTTCTTCAAACAGGCCCCAAGTGTATTGAGAAAGCAAAGAAAGGAGACAGATGTAGGGTGTTGTATGGTGCCTGTGGAGTGAGGGCCAAGGTGAGATCTCTAACATGCAGGCATGGGCTTGTGTGGTTTCTTCTCCCAGTGGCACCAAAAGAGTGGATACCCAGGCTTTTTTAGCTTGTGCACATATGGGGCAGAAGAGAAGGAGAGAGGGGTGGGGTTTATAATATGTAATCAGTCAAACAGAATAAAATAGAGTCAGATTCTTTTTCACATTTTCCATATAATTAATTTTTTATTAAAAAAATCAGGAGAGAGGGTTCATCAGATTCACTTAAATTATCAACAGATGGTGCAAATATTTTTGCACTATGATTTGGGTTTGCATTATTTTACTGAAACTTTGCGGTTCTCAATTCTATTGATCGTGAGGGTTTTGTTTTTTGTTTTTTTGATATTTGCAAAGATGCTATTTCCTAAGTCTTGCTTTGCCCTACCTTTTCCCCAAGCCATAGAGCCTGATGACATAGCCCACTCATTAAGGCAAAATCAGTGGGGATCCACAAAGCTGGATCAATATGCATATATTGGGCATACAATTACAGAAAAGTATAGCAATGATGGACATGCCACAAACTATGAACCTATTCACTTGTAGTTCCTATGCCAGTACAAACTAATTTTTCTTTCTTTTTAACTCATTTACGATGTGATATAAACTACTGAACCATTTTTAACCATATATAAGGGTTTTCTGATAACTGGAAACATTGTTCCAAATTTAAAAATTAAATAGAAAACTGTCACCTAAAGAAATTACTTGCTGTTTATGTTAATATTATTTTTGCACAAATTCTTTGTTGTCCTAATGAATTGAAGTCCAGTCAGTGGGAAAGAAGGAAGGCATGCTTTCTATTTGAGCCTAAAGTATAGATGTTTTCATGATGTTATTGTTTCTAGAACAAGTGCTTCAAGCAGTCCTAATTCTTTTTGACACTTACAACTGATGTTAATAAGTGATTACAGAAAGGTATCCAGTAAGATAATTGATAAGGATAATTGATAACAAAAGAGGAAACAAATGTTAAGGCTGGTTGCGGGGATAAGTTAGAGAGGCTATATAATATTATAATTTATGCACATAATTTGGTTTGACCTTATATAATGTGTTATTAAAATGTATAAAAATATGCCATATGTGAGAGAAATCAAATAAAATAAGAGAAAATAGGTTGAAAATATTTTATGTCAATATCTGATAAGCATGTACTTAGTAAACTAGGGGTTAAGTTGTATTGAGTATATCAAGTCAACATGACCTTTAAAATAGATATATTTTCCTAGCATCTTTATTAAAGTTATCTATGAATACTGTCACCTACAATCAGTGTTCATTAAAAACAACATGGCATGAATTCTTACCACCTAGATTTTGGTCTCTAGTCCAATTGATCACTAAATGTAGACAGGACAATAGTTGGTTGAATGCAGTATAGCAGGGAAGAACAAGGTAAGTAGGAACGACTTGTTGCCAGAGAGCAAAAATATTGTCACATACAACTGAAAGAACAAAAGGTTAAACTTAAAACAGGTTCTCCCTGGCCTAGTTGTGAAGATGTCAGATTTCTAAAGAAAACCAAATTTTGTGAAAAGTTACAAGTCCAGAATGATACTCAAAAGGATACATGAGGTATGCTAGAAAAAAAAGGGTATAAAAGTTTGCAATAACATTAACAGATACTTCTCTATACTGATACATTCCAGCAATATTTATGCTTTTGTGTAAGCTGTATTTTTATACAAATTTAGTAAACTTTGCAACTATTTTTCCACATTGTATATGTTTCTTTTGTTTTCAGATGTTCAAAAGCATTTTAAACATATTATGTATATATTCCTTCCCCATTTTGTTTAAAGATTAAGTAACTTTTCAAATACCATAGTTACTGGGTAATAAAGTCTGGTTTTGAACTGAGGTCTCCTAGCTACATTGATCATGTCTTTTAAATTCTATATTCCAGTATTTCAAGGAGGTAAGTATTTTACTTACTTAGAGAACAGCATGGAAAGTTCAAATTAAGCATTATCTTATAGAAGTATAATACAAACTGTATATGTAATTTTAAATTTTCAAGCCAACACATTTAAAAAATTAGAAAACAAGTAAAATTAAAGTTAATAATACATTTCATTTAACCTAACATATATATAATATTATCATTTCAGTATGTAATCAATATAAAAATTAGTAAACACATTTGTATTCTTTTCTATATTAAATTTTTAAAATTTGATGCTTTACATTTACAGCATATTTCAATTTGACCAGCCACATTTAAATAGCTTTAAGTGTAGTACCTGTTATATCTGACAATGCAGCGTTCTCCACTTAATTCAGTAAAGTATATCTTCTATTTGTCTTAATTTTCTCTGTTACCTGCAGTGCCCTGAATAAGTTTGCTTTAAAAATGCTTATTGTTAAAATGTAGACATGACAGGATACAATATGACCTAAAAAGGAAATTCAAAAGTTCACCTTCAACTAAACTGAAAACTCCAGCTCTCCAATCTCTAAAGTAGGGATTAGGGGAAAGTGCCTTAATTTGTAAAGATACTTGTCAGCTGTTTAATCAACTGCTTGTGTGACAGATTATTATATGTTATATAATAACATTTCTATCCCTCTTGAGCCTAAGGTAGGAATATAATAGTTAATAGTTTTGAGCAAGCATTTTTCATATTCCACTTTACTGTACACAGTTCTGTTGTAATTCCACCAAAAAGAATTTGTGCTTCAGTACTCAGATCAAGGTATGAAGGGTAGTGCAATGCAACCCAACTAGGAAAAGAAATGATGGATATCACAATCATAATTCTTGCAGGCAAGATTCACTATGGACAGATAAAATCAGTGAGCAACAGTTTGAGAAATGTGATATTGGTGTAGTTTCAAAGTATCTCCTCAAGATATTTATTCCTTACAAAAGGAATAATAGTAACTGAACAGATAAATGATCATGTGATCAGGGCTAAATATCATCAGTAATCAGACATCTCAACCCCATGCATGAGCTCAATCTAATCATGAAAACACATGATAAATACTGAGAGCCATCCTACAAAATACCTGTTAAGCTCTCTTCAAGAGTCTCAAGGTCAAAAAAGAGAAGGAAAAACTAAGGAATTGCTACAGACGGAAGAGACAAAAGAGAAATGAAAACTAAATGCAATGGGGGCTCCTGCACCAGGAAATGTACACTAGTAGAAAAAAAACTAGTGAAATTCGAAGAACGTTTGTAATGTATTTATTAGTTTTAGACCAATGTTAATTTCATAATTTCTTTGTTGTACCATGGTTAATGCAAGATGGTAAAATTAGAAAAAGCCAGGTGACCATGAGAATATGTGAACTCTGTATTATATTTGCAACTTTTCTGTAAATATAAAACCATCTTGGGGGTGGGAAGGAGGACTCCTGCAATAATGTCAACGTTCATTTTTTTAAAGAAAAGGAAAAATATTAAAATTAAAGAAAATTCAGCAAAGATTTGAATGATACATTGCCTGGTTCTCTTCCTAGACAGCTGTCCTGGTCTTTGTCAGTGCCTACACATCACAGCAATAAATTATTTAGCTGAGATTTTAAAAAGCATAGCTAATTATGTGATACTATATAGGTGAAATAATTCATTAACTGAATTTTTTTACTTTTCAACCAGTTGTTTACCTCTGTTTAGCCTCAATTCAAGAGAGCGCTCTTAGGAAGTTGATGATAATTCTTTCTATTTCCAAATATTTATAAATTTACACAACTCTTTCCAACTAAATTCCCTTTATTATTCCACTTATTGCACATTGTGATGACATATGGTATTTACAATTACATTGTCATGAAATTTATTACATTTTCTTTAGCTTCTCATGGAAAAAAATGACTTTTCTCTAAGTATCTCATAAATGTTATATAGTCAAAGTAAAGCATAACTCCCGTAACTTGTTAGAAGAGGCTGAATACTGTTCCAGGTAGGCAGAACTTAGAAGAAAATCCATCTTATGTTTCCTTCTTACTTTGTACACACAGGCAGAGGCCTCAGATTAAAAAAAAATGCTTTTACACAATGGTATTCTGTCCCTAGGAGCATTCCAGTGCCCCAGGGAAGGTGGAGTCCAGGGACCTATTAACAGTATCAATGCCTCTCACTGACAAATGAGCATGACAAAAGGAGTAGGGGCCACCTGGTTTTTCTCTCTAAAGGGCTTATGTGGATGAATTTGTACTGCTTGGTTCTATAAGTGATTGCCTTTCTGCAGCACTGGGAACTTTGCAATAGGCAGTATGGTGTGAGCAACAGGAATTATAAATGGACCCCACCTTGGGGTTGCTTAGCATCCAAAGAGATTCGGGCACATTCTGGAAACCGTGTGTAATCTGACTGCAGGCTTAGATTTATACCTCAATTTATACTCTAACCACAAAGTACCTGAACTGAAAGGAAGTATCAGGAGCTTGAACCTGGAGATTGGATTTGAGTGAAGACCAGGCTTAAATGATCCTTTGTTCTATTTTTTTCCACATAAATGTAAATGAGCCTTTTATAGAAGTCATGGTAAATGCACCATTTTAGAGTTTACAGAGAATGTTTATTTAAAATACTTAAACAACCTGGTCTGCAGGGTTGGCCTTTCCTGGCAAAATAAACAGCCGCCCATTTGATAACCATTAGTGAGTGCATACAGAGGCTTAAGAGCAAGGACTCGCATAAAGCAGGTTGAAACACATCCTTTTAATTATGAAGTCAGATGATACAGTGGTAGGGTAGAAGCACTTAATTACCAGGACTATCTTGATGCCCCTTTCTTTTTATTGCTTGAATTGCATAAATGTGATGTTTCTAAAATGCTGATTATTTTTTCCTTTTGGAGAAGTTAATTCTAAGGCGATAATAAATAGAGGGTTTACTTGACTTCATATTTAGTTGTAAAAGCTACTGTTATTTCCCACTGGTTTAAGTCTATAGTTAAATAGGAAAAATGTAATAAAGTGTTCAGAGATTTGATCCTCTAATTCCAGAAAACCCAGTGGGATGATTTGAGTCAGTCCTTTAGTGAGTTCCCACTTAGTTATCTTCTTTGAACAATTATCTCCACTGTTTCTGGAGAGCATGAAGGAGGCAGTGAAGTCCTGTGGGAAGAGCATGCACTTGGAGTTTGGTAGGTTCCTTCTTTTTCAAGCTGAATAATATTCCTTTGTGTGGTGGCAATTGTGGATAATCTATACTAATAAAAGGGTAATATGCTAATTAGACCGGATAGACTGAATGTCCTTCCGGACAAAGTCATAGTGGCGGGGGCCGAAGCAGAGGAGGTTAGGGGTGATTAGGCCGGCAGGGGAGAGCAGTTAGGGGTGATCAGGCCAGCATGGGAGAGCAGTTAGGGATATCAGGCAGGCAGGCAGAGGTAGTTAGGGGCAATCAGGCAGGCAGGCAGAGGTGGTTAGGGGTGATCAGGCAGGCAGAGATGTTAGGAGTGATCAGGCAGGCAGGGGAGCAGTTAGGGGCATCAGGCAGGCAGGCAGGGGAGCAGTTAGGGGCATCAGGCAGGTAGGCATAGTGGTTAGGGGCGATCAGGCAGGCAGGCAGAGGGGTTAGGGATGATCAAGCAGGCAGGTGGTGAGTGGTTAGGAGCCAGTGGTCCTGGATTGCAAGAGGGATGTCTCAGATCGGAGAGGGTACAGGCCGGGCTGAGGGACCCCCCACTCATGCACGAATTTCATGCACCGGGCCTCTAGTATCTATGTGCAGCTTAGGTTTTAAACTCCCCTAGTTAATACCAAAGAGCATAGTTTCTGGACCATATGGTAAGAGCATGTTTAGTTTTCTAAGAAACTAGCAAACTCCTTTTCAAAGTGGTTGTCCCATTTTGATTTCCCATCAGCAATGATGAGAGCTCCTGTTGGTCTATGTTTTCGCCAGCATTAGGTGTTGTCAATGTTCTGGATATCAGCCATTCTAATAGGTGTGTAATGGTATCTCACTGTTGTTTTAACTTGCATTCCTTGATGACATCATGTGAAGTATCTTTTCATATGTTTACTTGCTGTGTGTATTAGTATATCTTCTTTAGTGAGGTGGCTGTTAAGGTCCTTGGCCCATTTTTTAATGGTTCTATTTTCAAAATACACTGGATTTGCCTATTTGGGTAGTAAAACACTGGGTAGTAAAACATTAAATCTGTGCTATGAGTTACCTGTTTTCTTTACTTTGAATTTCTACCTCCTTAGAAAGTGGAGTTCCAGATATACACAGCTATAATTTCAGGAGCCAGTTTCATGTTCTTATCAACAGAATTAATTTTAAATAATTAGTAATAAGCCAAAATATTGATGTTTTGTTTTAACTCTTAAATAATGTGCTTCAGTTCACCATCCAAATTTAAAATGAATCCTTATTCTAATTATTTAGTTGGCATGTTATTAACTAACTCACCATTTCTTCAGATTGCTTTCATATACCCTTTGATTACTACTGAGAAATAATTTTTGGAATTCATTTTCTTCATTTTTTACACATGGCCAAAAATTGTCATTCATGTTGAAAGGCAAATGTGTTCTAGTTAATGGCCCTCTCATGGCAATAGCATATTTCAGAACCTGGGATCTTACTGGTTAGTGAATCTGCTTAATGAAATTTCTAACTTCTCCACCCAAATAGATATTGTTCCCAACTTGTTTCACCTCATCAGTTTTCCTGAAGCATCCATCATCCGGGCACATTGTCAATCAGAAGAGAAAAGAAGCAGAGGAACATTTCTTACATAACTGTAAAAGCCAAGGGCATCATATTCTCTCTAAATGCAGACTTACCTCAATGATGATTACTCAGGTAACCAGTTTTCACCGTAGTGGCTCTTTAAATTTGGTATTTTGACATTACAATTTTATGCAAAACTACATTGACTACTGTGACACAGTAATCAGCGGACATGCTATGGAATGAATTAGGATTGCATGCTGTTGTTTAGATCAACACCAACAGAGTTGCTGTGGGTATTCACACCAAGGGCCATGTCTACAACTCTTCAGGATGTTATGTTCCTGTCCTATTTCCATGTGTCCTGAGCTCTTTAAAAGTGCAGCATTTGGCCCTAGCCGGTTTGGCTCAGTGGATAGAGTGTCAGCCTGTGGACTAAAGTGTCGGCCTGGGTTTGATTTCAGTCGGGCGCATGCCTGAGTTGCGGGCTCATGCCTGGGTTTCAGGCTAGGTCCTCAGTGTGGGGCATGCAGGAGGTGGCAGATAGATGATTCTCTCTCATCATTGATGTTTCCCTCTCTCTCTCCCTCTCCCTTCCTCTCTAAAATCAATAAAACTACATATTTTTTAAAAATGTTGCATTTGATTTAACTAAAGATGTTTTCTGGGTTGTTGTTTTATTTTAAATTTCAATTTGAATGTGAGAAAATCATGAGCCTCAGAAAAGTTTAAATAGTAGTAAAAATAATGGTATAGCCCGTGGTCGGCAAACTGCGGCTCGTGAGCCACATGCGGCTCTTTGGCCCCTCTTCCTAAGCCTTAGGAGTACCCTAATTAAGTTAATACCAATGTACTTACCTATATAGTTTAAGTTAAAAAAATTTGGCTCTCAAAAGAAATTTCAATCGTTGTACTGTTGATATTTGGCTCTGTTGACTAATGAGTTTGCCGACCACTGGTATAGACAGAATGGACCTTCTAAAAAACGACTCCCTGGAGCCAATCTTCAACTGCTACCATCCACTCTCAAGTCTTCATTTCATATTTTGACAAGTACAACAAATATTTATCTCATTCAATTTTATGTACATACTATTTGAGTACTTTTAATTCACTGTTTTTTACTTCTGTAAACTACAAATTAAAAGTATCAATGTGTTCTTAGCTGTGATAAATTTATGTACATTTCTGGACTGGAAAGAACACATCATTTTTTCCTATAAAATGAGTGAAAAATATATAGTGTTTTCATGTCATGTATTTGCACTTAAAGTCTTCAGGAAGAGATAAAAGTCAGTGAGTGGAAATTAAGTAGACCAGACAGAAAGAAAAAGACTGTAGGGGAAGAATATCTGAAATATCAGCCCATTTCCTACAGGTGCACCTCTACTTCCCTTAGTACTTCAACGTAATTTATTCTGCTGACTGGTAAAAATGCTTGACTTATAGAAAACTAGTTTTTAATGTTTATGAAGTGCCTGCCTTCTGGAAGCATATTATTGAAGTCCCTGGCAAGCACAACCATCTGATGTTAAACATAGCATAGAGGTGATGAAGATTAAATTGGTGCAGAAGCTGACAATGTTGTCGATACGTTTCTAGGTCTCACACCCCTGCTGTAGGTCTAAAATTAAAGTTGTCGTAGGTGATATTATTACTGAGCTGCCCTGAAAGGCATCACTTGCTCCATATAATTGAAACAGAGTGTATTCCTACAAACATTAGCATGTCATAAATCATATGGGTTTTGGAAAACTACTGGCTTTCAACAGGGTTTTATTTAATGAAAATTAACACAATAAAATGTCTTCATTGCAGTAATCATGCTGCAGTGGAACCCATTCAAAACACATGGCTTTCATTTTTTCTTGAAAGACTAAAACGTCTTGCCAAAATAATATATGCAAAAAAGAAAAGAAATATATTGATTATTTAACATTCCATGATTTGTAATGGATGGAGCATCAGAGAACAACAGTGATGAATACCCGAATTGATCTCATGTCACCAACTTAAGACTTTATTTTTGGTAGCATATTATAGTGACATGTGGTGAAGGTAACCAAAGTGTTACAGCAAAAATGAGGGGTGGGGGAAAAAAATCCAATTTTGTTCCATAAGAATTGTGAATTGGGAACAGTCTTTTAAAATGTTAGTTCAGCTGAGACTTTCTGATGAGTAGAAAGGTGTGAGTAATTTGCTTTGGAAAGTAGTCAATTGAAATCCTGGCTATTTGTTTGAGAGCTAACCGGAGCAGGTCCTATGTAGCATACTTTTAACAGGGAATCACTTACAACTAAGAGTTCCTTCCAAAATGACATCTTTGCTCAACCAATCTCCCAAAAGAGAATTACCACTTGTGTACGTTTATGTTAGGCAAGGTTAGGCTGAAAGCATTTTAAATGAGACATTTGCAAGATCTTCAGAAAATTAATTCATACTGAACTTGGCATGACAACAAGAGAAGGAATATTCTCATAGATTTTTGGCATGCTCACACATTAGACATGACGTTTGTGGAAATGTAATTAAGTGCATAAAATATACTTTATAATAGTACAGTTGGCAGGAAAGGGAAGAAGCCTCTATAAAAAAGGGAAAGCATCTAAGGTAATGGTAGGTATCCAAAAAGAGCATCTTCAGCTTTGCTATTTATTGTTTTTGATGTAATATTTTCTTTTACAGCATGGGCGGGGTAAGAGACATTTTTTAAACCTAAAATACATATATTATTTAGCCTGTGATCATGTATATTACTGTAACCATAATTTTATTTTATTTTATTTTATTTTTTCTTTCAATGTCTCCCCATTCACAATACAGACCAGGCAAAAAGCCTGAGCTGAGGTGTATATGGGGTAAGTTTACTCTGCTTCCTATTTCTGTACAGTCAGTGTAAGAACACAGCCTGTGGTAAGCACCAGGAGGCCTGTAACCATAATTTTAAAAATCAGCTTACCAAAAATGATCTTATGATTATATATTATACATAATATACATAACACTAGGTTAGGCATTAGTCCAGTGGGATTCACTTATCCTTCTCCCATAGTTACTTATCAAATTTGTCTTCTAGAATCCTGGGTGGATGTTGGCAATCTGTCCAAAATGATGCAGAGGGAACAAACAGCTTCTGCCACTCCCAGCGCCAATGGCACTTTGTATGGAGATCAGATGTATGGAGATCGAAATCCAGATGGGGAAACCTCCCTCGGTCTAGAGCAGCCTCCATGAGTCTCGAGAAGGAGGAAGATGTCACCTGCTTTGACATAGTTTCATTGTATTTGGGTGAAGGGTAGAATATCTCCGTCTGAGGTGGGACGACCACTGGAAACGGTCAAGTCTGCCTCTGCCTATACCTGTTTCAAACTAATCATATGCGTTACTTTCTAGTTCTTGCAGCTGCACGCATCACATGCTTGACATAGAGTGTGTGCCTGGCAGTTTTGATCCCGACTTTGAAGATCTGTTACTCCTCTCCTTGCTTAGGACATTTGAGCTTTAAGGACTTGGATAGTTGGAGTGTTCCCTAAGTGTTTACCTCTATCCTGCAGCTTGCAGGCTCAGCTGCAATGGCAAAACTGACTGTCAGAGCAGTCGCTCCTGTAACCAGATATATTCATGCGTGTGAGCGAACTATGGCTTCATTGTCCAGTTATTAGGTTACAGCCTTGTTTCTGAAATTCTTTTTACTGTAGTTCACATGTATCATTTGAATATTGAATAGCAAATACATTGAAAACTTGGTGGCTTAAGTATTAAGCATTTTGTTAGTTCAAGAGTCTGTGTCAGTGAGCGGGTGCTTCTGGTGTAGGCTGAGCTGTGTCTGAGGACAGCTGCAGTGTTGATTGGTCTAGGTCAGCGGTTCTCAACCTGTGGGTTGCAACCCCTTTGGCTGTCAAACGACCCTTTCACAGGGGTCGCCTAAGACCACCCTGCATATCAGATATTTACATTATGATTCATAACAGTAGCAACATTACAGTTATGAAGTAGGAACGAAAATAATTTTATGGTTGGGCCACAGCATGAGGAACTGTATTTAAAGGGCCAGAAGGTTGAGAACCACTGGTCTAGGTTGTCCTTAGTTAGGATGGCTCATCTCTGTTGCATGTTACCCTTAACCCTCCAATCCTCCAATAGGTTATGTGGAAGTATAATTTTATAGACTTTTGGATCAGCAATCAGGCAACTTCTATTAAAATTAAACTTATCTAAATACTTCAACCGAGCAACACCATTATTAGAATTCTATCATATAGAAACAAAAGAAATGAGAGGACACTAAACTATAATACCAAGATTAAGAATTTTCTGGCAGCAAATAATTTAAGTTTACTATTCACACACTTTCAATAAAAGAAACTGAAAGGGAAAGTAAGACATTGTGTGTGTGGGGGGGTGGGGGGGGTAGTTATCTGAATCTGGGCCAGTAACCTGCATTCTGACACACACTCTTGCTAGCCGATAATTAACTCCATTCTTATCTGTGATGCCTATCCTGCTTTGCAGAACCCGTTTCCCAGAATACTCCCATTTTACAGAGGCCATAAACCATGAACCATACACAACCCCCCAGAGCGGGTTGGCAGTGCTGGTGCCAGACAGGCCAAGCCTCTGAGTGTAATATCACTTCCCCCATCCCAACTCGGGGGCGGCAAAGCCCGTGAAAAGTCTGGAAGTCTGAACCATATTTGGGGGACAAAGAAACTAAGGGTCTAAAGCAGCAGTTCTCAACCTGTGGGTCGCGACCCCATTTGGGGTCAAACGACCTTTTCACAGGGGTAGCCTAAGACCATCAGAAAACACATATATAGCCGAAACCGGTTTGGCTCAGTGGATAGAGCATCGGCCTGCAGACTGGAAGATCCCAGGTTCGATTCCGGTCAAGGGCATGTACCTGGGTTGCGGGCACATCCCCAGTGGGAGATGTGCAGGAGGCAGCTGATCGATGTTTCTCTCTCATTGATGTTTCTGACTCTCTATCTCTCTCCCTTCCTCTCTGTAAAAAATCAATAAAATATATTTAAAAAGAAAACACATATATAATCGCATATTGTTTTTGTAATTAATCACTATGCTTTAATTATGTTCAATTTGTAACAATGAAATTGGGGGTCACCACAACATGAGGAACTGTATTAAAGGGTCGCGGCATTAGGAAGGTTGAGAACCACTGATCTAAAGGGAAAGCTCCGTCCATATTCATCACTCAGGCTTTAGAAGCTGAATCCCCTGAGTCACCGCCCTAGTGCATTAAAAGGCTCTTCTTCTGACTCTGAGTGCCCGACTGATTATTCTCCCACGCCACCTGGCAGCTTATCTATGACATAACTACTAAAGGATATGCTCAGGAAAGAAGACACTGAAAAAAAGAGAGAAAAAGGAAGGTGGTCAAAGACATTTATTAAGTGAATCAAAACAATTATTGACTATTGGAAAACAGGCTAAACTACTGAAAAATTTGGTGAATATTAAAACAAGGTGGAACTAAAATACTAGAAGTGCAAGTTCTCAAAAAATTTTCTGTTGAAAAATGAGCCCCAACATAAAAAGTAAGTTAATTTTTAAAGGGAAATATGACATCTAGGAAGGATGAGATGTAACCAGACTAGCTGAAAGAAATGTTCTCTTTGACAGTAAGGAGAGATCTTAGGATAATAGCGTGATATATAATCACATTACAACAACTTTACCATACCATGTAAGACACAAGGGTGATATAAGTTAAAAATTATAGAATTCCTACAATATCATGAAGACAAAAACTTATTATTTTGATATTTCATTAGAAAAAAAATTCACCTTAATAATTAAGGTGAGTTAGAGGCAAATGATGTTAGTGAAAATTTCAGGTTAAGGACCTCAAGAAATTTGACCATAAAAGCAATGAGAAACTTGCAAATTTTTCAGAATCTATTTTTTTAGAACTGCAAATTAACCAAAGGCCTGAAGTGATCTAGAGAGCATTTAAGTTAAAACCACAGCACCCATCTGGCGTGGCTCAGTGGTTGAACATTGACCTATGAACCAGGAGGTCATGGTTCCATTCACAGTCAGGGCGCATGCCAGGGTTGTAGGCTCGATCCCCAGTGGGGGTGTATGAGAGTCAACCAGTCAGTGATTTCTCTCATGATTGATGTTTCTATCTCTCTCTTCCTCTCTTAAATCAATGAAAATTTATTTAAAATATAATAAAATAAATAAAAATTAAAAATAAATAAAAAGATGTCTAGGTATCTTTAAAAACAAACAAACAAACAACAGAAAAACACACACAGCTGAATCTTAATAAGAACAGAGTTTTGTGGTGTCTTAATTTACCCTAGTTCCATTTGCCATTCTCCAATTCACAGTAGCCTTGAAAAAACAAGCTATCATTCCCTGTACTGATGGGAGCAAACAAACACAGCTCTAGCTCTTTCAGATGTTTATTCCTAAAGAATTGCCATTATTTACCTGTCTAGTGGCTCCCTGAAAGACCCCACTTGAAAAGATTGTCTTTAACCTGATTCAGTGCTCACCTCTTGCTAAAAGCCTCTCTTTGGGGGGCATTTGTCAAAAACATTTATAGGCATATGTTTTAATGTCATGGCTGCCTGAGGCAATGATAACATTTGGGGTAAACCAGAGAGGAATGAAAAAGCTTAGAAAAGCTGAGGAATGACATGTCCCATAGGGACTGAAAGCTTTGACATATTCCTGGGAATATAAAAGGTCATGAACATTTGTAACCCTGTGTTCATGCTCAGGAAAGAAATTAAAGAAGACATAAATAAATGGAAAGACTTCCTCTGTTCGTGGGTTGGAAAACTTAATGTTGTCAAGATGGTAATACTCCCCAAATTGAAATGTAGATTCAATACCATCCCTAATCACAGTTTCTATTGCCTTGTTTGCAGAAATGGAGAGTGGATACTAAAATACTTATGGAAATACAAGGGACACAGAATAATCAAAAATATCTTGAAAAATAAGAACAAAATTAGAGTACTCAACTTGTCCTGATTTCAAAACTTACTACAAAGCTATAATAATAGTGAGTGGTACTGGAATAAAGACAGACATAAACCAATGAAATAAAATTGAGAGCCCAGAAATAAACCCATATATCTATTGTCGATTGATTTTTTCCAACAGGGCCACAATCATCCAACGAGGAAAGAATAGTGTTTTCAACAAGTAGTGCTGAGACATCTAGGTACTTGGAGCTCTAACTCACACAACATACAAAAAGGATCTCAAAATGGATCAAAACCTAAATGCGAGAGAAGATACTATAAAACCCTTAGAAGAAAAAAACACAGGTGTATATACTTGTTACTCTGGATTGGGCAAAGATTTATTATAATGACATTGAAAGGGGGCAGAAATAGAATGTTGGGGAACCAGCTAGTATTGTAAGAAATATTAATCATGCTCTGTTAACCATGATTGTTTTCTTCTGATTAAAGAAGGCATTTCTACGCTGGCTGGAGCTCACCTGGAGCTGCAGCCCCTGCCTCCCCATTTGGAGCTGCATATTATCGTGGAAAGATTAACAAGGATTTGATACAGAAACCAGAGTCCCAGCCCTTTGAAGATCCCCAGCCCTTTTTGCATACCTGCAGGCCTTTGCAAACCTCTAGCCTGCTTACCTGTTATAACAAGTAACTACATTGAGTAGCTTATAAACAAGAAATATTTATTCATTTTTCACTGTTATGGAGATCGGTAAGTCCAACATCATGGTGTGAGCAGATTCAGTGTGGTGGCTGATAGGGCTCCCTTCCTAGCTCATATGAGGTGCCTTCTGGCTCTCTCCTCACATGGTGGAAGGGTTTAGGGAATCTCTGTGGGGTCCCATATCAAGCATGAATCCCATTCATGAGGACTCCAACCTCATGATTTAAGCACTTCTCAAAGCCCCCACACCCTAATATGATTTTCAAATTTGTCACCCAAGGATATTTTTATTGATTTTAGAGAAAAGAGAAGGGAGAGAAAGAGAGAGAAACATTGATATGAGATATAAATGCTATGTGCCCTGACTGGGAACCAACCTGCAAACTTTTGGTGCACTGGACAATGCTCCAACCAACTGAGCCACACTGGCCATTACTTTTGAGGTTAGGTTTTCAACATAGAAACTTGGGGAGCCACAAACATGAGGATCACAGCACAATTGAAGAAAAAGATAAATTGGACTTCATCAAAATGAAAAACTTTTGAACATCTGTGGGAACCATGCCAGAATCCCGGGGTTGTCAAGGCTAATTAGAGTGTGGAGGCCTTGTTGATAGTATACCAGATGGCCAAGGCCACTCTGAACATGGAAATCTTAATCAAATATCCAAGGCTGAGATACTATAAGCAGGTGCAAGGCCACAGCAATCTCACAGTACGCTGTGCCCTTCTATAGCCAAATGATTGATGTAATTGTTGGCAACTGGCAACTGTTAGCCTCTTTTGTGTAAGTTATATTAAAAGTATATTACTAAGGCTAGAGAGATCAAACAGACCTGAGCTGGTACTGCTATGATGTAAGGCTAAGAGAGCGCAGATATAGCTACCATGTTAGTCAGCCAGTCCTGGGCAGAGGAGATAGGAGAACCTGCTGAGGCAGAGAGTTCAGGTTCCGCTATGTGAGGTGGTGAATCTAGGCGTCAGCATGCAGCTGCTCAGATAATAGCTGTGGGTACAGAGACTGCTACTACTATGTGGGAAAGATATGTATTTACCAGCTGGTGTATGGCTGCCTGATTGGGGCACTGTTATGAAGGACTGTTTTGTCTGATGGCTATATGGCCACTGGCTTCTGCAATAAAGACTCATTCTTATATACCCACAACCTTTCATGGCTTCTCTGTCTAAGACCGGGCATCCTAGGAGGTCCAGCCCCAGGCAGAAGGGCTCGGACCAGATACCTGTAACTAGTGAGCAGAGGATAAAGAAGGAACTTGGACTAAGTTCCCAACAGGTAGTGTAGTGAGTAGGGTTCCAGAAGGAACCTACTCTGGTGTAGTTGGGAAGAATTTAGAAGAATATTTGAACTCAAAACAACTAAGCAGCAATGCTGAGAAGTACTCTTGCTATCTCTGACAATGTCAAAACACACTACCAAGAGTGGAAGTGATCCAAAAAGTGGGAGAAAATATTTGCAAATTACATATATATATATATATATATATATATATATATATATATGATGAGGTTCTAGGATTCAGAATATAAAAAAAAACACATACTACTCTACAATACTAGTGAAAAGAAAAATAGCACAATTAAAAAGTGGACAAAGGATTTGAGTAGACATTTTTCCAAAGAAGATATACAAATGGCCAATAAGGACATGAAAAGTTAAACCATATAACCCAGCAAATTCACTCCTATGTGTATATGCTGAGGAGTTACATGGGAACAGGCAGTTTAGGGTAAGGGTGTGGGGAGGAAAGATAGTAGATAAGGAGGAAATAAAACCCCTACACTAGTGAGCTTCTGTGGCAACTTTTCGGAAAGTCTCTCACATGCCGAGGGCTTTGTTACTTTTGCTGTAATAAACTTTGCTTACGCCTCCCTTGTACAGTGGGGCCTTGACTTTCGAGTGTCCCGACTAACGAGTTTTTTGAGATACCAGCTGTCTCTCGGCAGATTTTTTGCATTGAGTTGATAGAGTAATTTGAGTTAACGAGCTCCTTAACGAGCTCGGTCTCGGAATGAATTAAATTCGTAAGTCAAGGCCCCACTGTATGTGAATTTACTCGTGGACTTCTTGAGATAATGAATCCCACAGCTCACACTCATGTTGTAAAGCTAAAGAACTGAAAATAAATATTCACATAAAGCTTATATATAGTCTTCATTACAGCATTATTCATAATAGCCAAAAGATAGAAACAACTCAAAATCTTATCCACTGATAAATGGATAATACAGAATATTAATACAATGGAAAGTTATTTGAAAATAAAAAAGGAAAGAAGCACTGTTACATACTACAACATGAATGAGCCTTGAATTTATAGTAAGCCAGATACAAAAAACTCTAAATTGTTTGATTCCACTTGTATGAACTGTCCAGGGCAGGCAAATCCCTGCAGACAGATAGTAGATTCCTGGACAGATTATAAATTAGAAGCCAGGGCTCTGAGAGAGGAATGGACAGCAACTACTGGTGGATGTAATGTTTTTTGGGGAGATGATGAAAATATTCTGGATTAAATAGTTGCAATGATTGTACAGCTTTGTGCGTATACTGAAAAACACTGAACTGTACAAATAAATAGTGGCTTTTATGATAAGAAAATTATATCCAATTTTTAAAAAGAATTTAATGCTAAAATTAAAATAATAGAAATAGAATGCATAATTTTCAAACCAATTGAAGGTAGAATGTAATAACATCTGATCCATCTGGAATTGGTAACGATTAAGAAAGTGAAATTTTCTAAATAGAACAATAAAAACACTATGTAAAGCTAATCTAAATGTATTAACCGTGACACCATATATAAATTTGAGATTAGCTGGAGTGTTGTTTGATTCCCCCCACTTTATTAAGTTAATTGGCAAAATCTAAGAAAATTGATCCATTTATCCTATGATGCAATTCTAACCTTGGGCATCAACCATGGAGAGATGCATACATATGCAGAGGAACATATTTAGGATTGTGCAATGTCTGCAATACCTTAAAAGAGAACAAACATTAATATTCCCTTGGAATTGATAGTCCCCTGGATGAATAAATTAATTTAAAATATCCAAAAATCAATAACAACTAAAAGATATAGACTAAAGTATCAAATATTATAAATATGCAAAAACATCATGCTAAGTAAAGAAAGAAAAGTGCCAAATAACAAATGCATTAAGATACAATTTTTCTCTAATAAGGGAAAGAAAAAAGAAAGGAAAAGGATTCAAAGGATGGCTTTAAGTTATATTTGAACAATGTTACTTCTTTTAAAAAGTGGTCTGAGGTGCCCGGCTGGTGTGGCTCAATGGTTGAGTGTCCACCTATGAACCAGGAGGTCACGGTTCGATTCCCAGCCAGGGCACATGCCCAGGTTGTGCAGTTGTGGGCTCAATCCCCAGTGTGGGGCATGCAGGAGACAGCCCATCAATTATTCTCTCTCATCATTGATGTTTCTATCTCTCCCTTTCTTTTCCTCTCTGAAATCAATCAAAGTATATATTTTTTAAGAAGTGATCTGAGGTAATAAAGCAACGTCTAAATCTTTGGTATAGGTACACAACTATTTGCAAACTTTAAAACTTAATATATAAAGACAAAATGAGTAGTAAAATATGTAGATTTCAAAATAATAATAATAATGTTTCTTAAAATATTTGGATTTAATTTCACACCAATGGTGAAAATATATCTTTCCTAAATTATAGATAAAACTGAAAATGATTCCATTTCATTTCATTTGTATCCTCTTAATTCCATTAATAAAATATCATACTTTTAATTTACAAAAGGTGTTTATAAAATTATTCTAATTAAACATGATCTCTCTCTATTCTTACTTATGATCAGTCAACATTTTAAGTAAAGCTAAGCGAAAGAAAGAGATGAGAATCTCTGGAATGCTATTTACCTGATTTTTAAATGGAATCAATCTGGATAATGGGATTTATTTGTTTCCTCATTATAAGGTTATTAATTGTTTTTACTTTTATAATTATCATTGCCTCATTTTTATAGAAATAAGAAAGTTGTTCTTAAAATTAAGAAAATGTGTATCCTCCTTGACACTATTTAACATCTGATATATTTGCTTAAAATAAAATAAAGGAAATATCCAAAGTTGGCAATTTTTTTTTTTAACCTGGTATAATGATATATTGCTCATAGTAGTATAAATTATTAAACAAATATTTGGCAAAAATTCTTGAGTAGCAAAAAGCTGTTTAAAATCTTTGTATCCATAAACTCGTGTCTTAGAATTTATTCCACGGGAACATTACAGTAAAGCAAATATCTTCTGCATGAATTATGGTTGTTGCAACAAAGTATTTGAAACAATCTACCTTGGCTAAAAAATTATGGAATATTAACTTCATGGAGTACTATTCTATAGTTAAAGTGTGAAACGTGAATAAGGAAAAATATTGACATTTCCTGGGACCTGATATATAATTAGGGAGCTCAGATGATTTTGTGAACTATCTTATCTCTCAAAATTTATGAACTCAGTGTCATTAAATTACCATTACAGGGTGAAGGAACCTGCTTTGCTCATAGTCACATGACATGCTAATAAATGGCAGTATTCAAATCCTTTTTGATTTCTCACTCCAAATCTTAAACTCTTTCCATTAAAGATTTTTTTCTAAGCTGTAGAATTCATTTTACAAATAAAATTTTAAGCAGAACTCTCTTAGCCCCAAATCAAAGAAATGACAAAGGCTGAGCTATCTAGATGCATATGCTGGAATCTGGGCAACTATCAGCCCCACCCCACCCACTTGGCTTCAGCAGAATCCTAGGACACCACTAATACTGTTTTTAAAATGTCTACACCATATATTGCATTTAAAACTGTAAAAATGGTTTGAATTAATATTAAGTTTTAAAAAGAGTAATGTAAAATATTACCAGCTGTCAACTCTCAATTGAGTAGAGAGATACATGGGAACATTGATTAAAACACTCATGTGTAAAGACAAGAACTGAAGCTATTTCATTAAGGTGGTGGCATAGATACCTACGCCATGGGTCCTAACTGGACAACTTTGGTTGCACTACCTACCACTTTTGAGGTGGTTCTCAGAGCTTCATTAATCCTGGATAATCTTTGTACTAATTCAGACATAGTCATTCATAAAAAAATATTATAGAGTGTGGTTTGTTAGTGAATGTGGGTGTAATTGGAGATGGGGGAGGAATGAAAAAAATGCATATGTATATTTTGGGGATCAAAATATATTTCCCAACAAACTGTTGGGACAGTTACCTCATTTCTTCTTGCCAGTCAGGGAACTCCCCACCCTGTCAACTGTCACCTGCAATTCTGTACCAGTCAAAGCCGAGATAGCTAGAACTTGCTTTCCCAGCATCCTTTGAAGTTATGGCATGGACATGTGATCTGCTCTGGGTCAATGAGATATCTGAGGGGAAATCCAGTGGGTCAGACAAAGATAGTTCTTTCTATCAAGAAGGGTAAGATGTGAGAAGAGCAGGCCTATTTCCATTCCTGCATGTGGAGGTTCTCCTGAGAGGATGTGAGGCTTCAAGTTACCCCGGCCATCTTGAAAATGACCAAAAGAGCCAAAAGTTCCAGAAAAGCTGACGGAGACCTTCCTACACTGTTTTTGATAGGTGATGAAAAACACCTTCTATTATTGAAGCTTCTTTCTGTTATTAGCAGGAGAGAGCATCCTAATGAAAACTGCCGAAATCAGACACCCGAAGTTCCCAACTAGAATACATCCTTTTGAATTTATAAAAGGTGTTGTACCTTTTGTGCTAATATAACCAAGATGTAGCTGCTCCCAGTGTGAGCTTTCTTATGGTCATGAAAAACTTTTGATATTTTTTTTCTTTTTAAGTGGTTGTATCATAATGCATGAATGTTACCTGCAGTGTGATTGTTTCCTATTATCTCAGTTCCCTCCTGATTTTTGCAAGTGAAATTTGCTGACTGCAGAATGCCAAAAAAAAAAAGAAAAGAAAGAAAGAAAAAGAAATAGCTGGCAGTTTTCCAAGAAGCATGGCTAGTAGGTCCCCCCAAAAAATGAACAAATTTTTCCCTTTCCCTTTGCTTTGCTTTTCATTCCTTCTGCACTATGGCCAGTCTTTTGAAACAGCCCTCAAATGCTACTGATGTGAATCTCTGGGTACTCCACTGCAAGAATAAAATAAAATGTATGGAAAATTCTTTAGAGGCAGGAGGCCATTCTACAAGGCTGTGCAGCTGACATTATTGTCCCACAATAACAATAGTAAACTACGAATAGGCAGGTGGTGGGGTAGGCTCTGCCTAAATTATTTTGATAAATGAAACTGACTTTGCTCTAAAATTAGGATAATATCTTGGCCACTTGTTCGGCCTGGTGTTGACATGGTCGTCATAAAACAAACTTTTGTTTTTGTTTAATAAAAATTTATTTCACAGTGGTTTCAACTTAGTTATATTTCAGGCTCTGTTCAACATACTTTAACAATAATAACTCCTATAGTTCCTATGACAACTTTTGAGGGAGATACTTTTATTATTCTCAGTTTGCTGATGAGGAAACTGAGGCACCGGTCATTTCAGCAATGTGCCAAAGCCACACAACAGAGTTGCAATGATGATCATTTTATCTGACATTGTAGGGGAGGAAAAGGCTTTCCTAACTCTCTTAGGGTCCCCGATAACTCTGAAAATTAAACTGATACAGATTAACAAGAGAAAAGCACACATATTTTTTAGTATAAGTTTTAAGTGACACAAAAGTTTTCATAAAGAAATGAAAATTCAAAGAAAGTTAGACCTGGGTATTTTTATGTGAGGTTTGATAAAGAGTGGACAGTCATGGAGGAATATGACAGGTCAAGGAGTATGAGGTAAGTGCAGTAAAGTGGGGGAGGGGGGGATACTTAGCAAAAGCTGCTTGTTTAGATTCTTCTCAGCATCCTGTTTTTTTTTTTGAGAAAATGATGCTCTTTTCTTCCAGGTGTAGGTAAGGCACCTCTCACATGAGGGTTTTATGAATTGTTTCAAGATAGAACGGTTCGGGGAAGGTTAGCGTGACCTTCCTGCTTCTGCTGTTTTCTCAGTCTCTTTCAGCTTATAATATTCAACATGCCAAGGTGCCGCATTTGGGGTTAGCGTGTCCTGAACCCCATCAACATATAAAAATAAATGTATGAACTTCTTCACTAAAAGTGAGAAAGTGTGAACAGGTTTACCACATGCTTCGTTTTGCTTACTAAGCAAGTCTAAAACATAATGAAAGGAAGAAGAAAAAAAAACTCATTGGGATTGTTTTCTTTTCCTTTCTTTTAGCTTCTTTTGAAAATCTTTCACATGTGTCAAATGGGGAATAATGAGCCTCTCTGTCTGGAAACTGTTTCACCAACCTGTACATACTGTGTGTGTGTGGGGGGGGGGGGGGGGCTGCTTTTAAAGAAAAAAATTATACACTGTGAAGACTCCAAAATCTCTCCACACATAAACTGAAAGATTCCAATGATGATAATTATATATCAAAATAAATATGGCATCCATGTTTCCCATTGGTATTATCTCCCAGCATGTCCATTGGATCTGACTGCATTTATGGTGAGAACATATCTGTCTTTCCTTTCAATTTTTGCCATATATAGTCAATTGTAAAACTGACCACAAGTTCTTTCTCTTGCTCTATCCATGCATTTTTGGCAATGAGACTTGACAGCTTCTCCCATCTAGAAATGGAAAGATTATTTTTCTATTTTTTGAATCTGGATTTAGACATGTGACAGATATTGGCGAAGGGGCATAGAAAAACCTGATACAAACAGAGCCTTGGTGAATGTCTGAGCAATGGGGCTTTTCCTTTCTTGCTATTCTTGGGAACTCTGACCTTGTGAATGAGCCTCAGCTGGCCTGCTGGAGGATGAGAGACGAGTGGTCCAGCTACTTTCAGTGATCCTAAAGTCAGCTCTTCACCATCAGGCATGTGAATAAGGCCATTAACCACCAACTGATCATAAACAAATGTGTAAACTCCACCAATATGTTGTAAAGCAGAGACAAGCAGTCCTAATTAAGCCCAATTCAAAGTGACAACTTACATTATCATGGCAAAAAAACATGTTAATTTGAGCCACTAATTTTGGGTTTGTTTATTACATAGCAAAACTAGCTGCTCTACCTTCAAAGGCAATCATATCTGATTCACCTTACAGAAAAAAAGAAGCTTCGGGTAATATGTGTGACTAAGGAAGGGAATTCTTACCTACTTCTGGAGAAGGTAAGAAATTAGTGGCCCTAAGAGAAAGCAAAGTTCTGAAATCCTTTCTCAAGTCTTGCTAGTACTCCCACTACCCTCAGGAGAAGAACCATCCAATGAAGAGTTGCTTGAGCTGTGGCAGGTGTAGCTCATTGATTGATCATTGTTCTGTGAACCAAAAGGTTGGGAGTTCAGGGCACATGCTTGATTCCAGGTCAGTGTTTCTCTCTCATATTAATGTTTCTCTCTCTTTCTCTCCCTTCATCTCTCTCTGAAATCAATAAAAAACATATTTAAAAAATTAAAAAAGCTTCTTGAAGATTAAAGCAGGGGCAAGACCTATTGTAGCCAATGTGTTTTATTTTTACACCGTCCAGCCTTTCTTCAGTCTTTCCAGTGCCTAATAGCCCTCAGAGGCACAGCATATAATGATTCCATGCTTTGCCAATTCAAGGGCGTTTCAGTGTTGTGGATCAGTCTAATTCACTCAGAATGTGTCTTTCATTGCACAAGCAATGTATTGGGCTAATGAGACTTCGCCTTCTTGGCTGTGTTTTCTTTCCTTCCCAGCCTAGAGCTCTTGCCACCACACAGCACCTTTCATTTCCAAAGGGTGCCTAAGCACTCCATAAACAGCCAGTGGACTTATAAACTTTATGGCCAAGGAGTCAGTCCACCTCCAAAAGGTAGCCTGCTTTTGGTGTGACAAGTAGCAATTGTTTACATATGGTCAACCCAAAGGCACAAGGAAGCCAGGCATTAAGGTTTAAAACCCTAAGATGTCTTGGAGCAGGTCCTGGTAGCATTTCCTTTCCTTCATTCAATTCTCATCTGCACTGGCTTGAGTTCACTGAGCCCAAAGGAAGTATATCCAGCAAGTGAACTACACTCATGCCCCTCATTACTCGGAGAGAATTGGCCTGTGTGTAATGATCTGAGACAACCTACCAATTCTGCATGTAAGGGTGTATCAACAACGAGAAGGGAAGATCTCCTTTATAAAGTTCTTTAAATTCAAATATTTGTTAAAGAAACCTGTCTATACATTATCATTTATCTATTTTTCTGTACCTATTACATAGACTTTCACATGTTTTAATCTTGTGTTTTATTTGTTGAACTATATACCCCCTCTCCATTAAACACAGCATCTTTAAATGAGCCATGTTGATAAACCCTATAGACCCCAGCACCATGAATATGTAGGAAAGGAAGCACTTTTTGTTCACCTCTCAGTTCACTACTATGTACCATCTCCTCACAAAAAGACGAAAAGAACTTGCTAATCATCATGCTGAGTTCAGACCACTTACTGAATCATAGTTATGAATGGCAGTGTGGCTGTGGGTTAAATAAGGGCTCTGATTCCTTCTTCATTCAGTTCATGCAAAAGAAGCAATAACTCTTAAAGCCAAGGCATCTTTCTTTCTTCATTCTCTTTATAATCACAATATGCTGCCCATTGCTTCATATAGCTTGCACCCTGGTGACCAGCTTATATATATTTGTTGTCCTCACCCAAGTACATGTTTTTTATTGATTTTAGAGAGAGAGGAAAGGAGAGAGAGAGAGAAAAACATTGATGCAAGAGAGAAACCAGGGATTGAACACACAACCTAGGTATGTGCTCTGACTTGAATTGAGCCCACAACTTTTTGGTGTTTGGAACAAACTCCAACCAACTGAGCCATCTGGTCAGTGCCCAGCCGGGTAATTCTTAAGATTTGGGGTGGAAGGTGGGATACTCAGTTTCCTCAAACCTCTTTACTGGTAGGTTGTAGGCATTGACTTGATCAAAGTGTTCTTATTTTCCATTGGTTATTGACCAATATGTGTTTGCATCTCTTTGTGACTTCATGATCTCAAGAAAAAGACACGATTGGCAAGGATGGGTTTTGGCATTCATGGTTCTGCCAGTGCAAATACACTCAGATTCATCTTCCTGAAGAATGTTTTGAAGAAATGTGTGCTAATTTAATGAACTCATTGATTAATTATTTTTTATTCTTCCAAATTATTTGTTTTTATGAAAAAATGCTCTTTCAGTCCAAACCACATTTTTCTAGCTTTAACTATAATCTCTTGGGATCCTTGATTCAAAATAGTTCAAGCAAATTCTACATCTAAGTAACTTGAGAAAAATTAGAATCAATTCATTACCTCAAGATTTCCAATGTGGGAGATTTCCATGTATTACTATTTCACATAGAAACTGCCTTATGTCTCAAGCAAACCTCTCATTTCATGGAGTTGAGTTTTCTCCTCCGCACTGCTCTCTTCTTTGTAGTAATGAAGGTAAGCTAAATACCATTCTGCTTTCCCTGAGTGGAATACTATTTACTGGACCTCAGCAGTTGATTGGGCTGCTTAACTTTGTCTTCCTAGGTGTTAGCTATTGTAAATAATGCCGTTATGAACGTAGAGATGCATGTATTCTTTCTGATTGGTGTTTCGAGATTATTAGGATATCTTGCCAGAAGTTTGGACACTGGTCAACCAGAAGTTGCATTTTTAAATTTTTTTGAGGAAACTCCATACTCTTTTCCATAGTGGCTGTACCAGTCTGCATTCCCATCAGCACTGTACTAGGGTTCCCTTTTTCTCACATCCTCGCCAGCACTTGTTTGTTGACTTATTGATGGTAGCCATTTTAGAAGGTATGAGGTGATACCTCATTGTAGTTTTAATTTGCATTTCTTTGATGATTAGTGACATTGAGTATTTTTAAAAAGATGACATCTGCATGTCCTCGTTGGAGAAGTGTCTATTCAGGTATTTTGCCCATTTTTTAAATTAGATTGTTTGTCTTCCTTTTGTTGAGTTGTATGAGTTCTTTATATATTTTAGAAATTGACCTCTTATCAGATGGATCATTGGCAACTATATTCTCCCATACAATAGGTTCTCTTTTGATTTTGATGATGGTTTCTTTGGTTGTGCAGAGGCTTTTCAGTTTGATATCTAGAAACAGCCCAAGTGCTCATCAGTAGATGAGTGCATAAAAAAAGCTGTGGTACATTTACATAATGAAACACTATGTGACTGTAAAAAAAGAAGGATCCCTTACCTTTTACAATAGAATGAATGACCTGGAGTTTATTATGCCAAATAAAATAACTTAGTCATATAAAGACAAATATCACATGATCTCACTTATATGTGGAATCTAATGAACAAAATAAACTGTTGAACAAAATAGGTTCAGAGACTTGGATTCATGGAAGACTGACAGATCTCTCAGGGGTAAAAGGTCAGGGGGGAAGGAAAATATGCATATTCCCATGGACACAGACCATAGTGTGGTGCAGGCCTGAGGTGGGGCAGGGGCTAGGTGGAGGGGAGCCAAGGTAGAGGCGGAGAATGGAAGACATACTATCAATAAAAAAAATTAATTTTTTAAAAGTCTTCCTAGGAAATAATCAAAAGCTGATGGGATCATATCAAAAGACAAACTTGCCATAAGAGGCTCCTATTGGTAAAACTGTGACTATTTACACATCGGAATATATAGCATAGTAAAGATTATGAGTCAATGAACAAAATAATAATCCATGAGAATATTCTGATATATACTAGATAAGTCAAATAATTAAAAGTTTGATCACTGTTGGGATATTTATAGGTTCCAAGTATCTCTTCTCAAAATCTTTTTAAATTAAAAATGCAAAATTAGTAACTTTACATTGAAGGATGCTGGCAGATGGCACTTCAACCAAGTGATCACCAGTTATGGAATACATTAAAATCATGTGTCACATGTATGAAACAAGGAGAACACTGTTAGTTTGGTGACATTTCTTCCAATGATGCATGGCTTAAATTTAATCATGAAGTAAAAATAAGACAAACCTAGCCTTAGCTGGTTTGGCTTAGTGGGTAGAGCATCGGCCCTCAGACTGAAGGGTCCTGGGTTTGATTCCGGTCAAGGGCACATACCTGGGTTGTAGGCTCAATCCAGGTCCTGGTATGCTGAAGACAACCAATCAATGTATCTCTTTCATATTGATGTTTCTCTCTCTCTGTCTCCCCCCTCCCTTATACTCTCTCTAAAAATCAATGAAGAAAATATCCTCTGGTGAGGATTAACAATATATATATTTGACATACCTAAAGTCATTGTACAAAATAATGACGTGTAATCTTCAAAACTTTCAAGGTTTAAAGTTAAGAACTGATCAAGGAACTTGTGGAAATTGAAAAAGACTGAAGAGACATGTGATTTCTTTTTAATTCATCTATTAGAGTGTTTTATTGTTTTCCCAATTCTTAAGGAATAATTGACAAATGAAATTATATATATTTAAAGCATACAACATAATGACTTGATATACACATACATTGTGAAATGTGACTCAAATGAATCCTTTTGCTGTGAAGGTCATTACTGAGGCAATTGGTGAAACTTGAATAGGATTTGAGGATTAGGTTATAGACACGCATTAATGCTAATTTCCTGATTTTGATAGACCTGTTGTGATTGTGTAGAAAAATGTTCTTGTTTGTCTAAAATGCACTAAAACATCTAAGGGTGTTGGGATATCAGGTTAGAACAAATAGTCCGGGGGGGGGGGGGGGGGGGGATGTCATTGTACCATACTTGTAAAAGTCAACAAATAAATAGATTCTCCTGGAGTTATGATCTCAGACTAATTAGCCATGCTGTTGGTCTATCTAAGTAGGGGACGGAGAAAGTCAGAAAGGTTGGTGAAAAAAAATAAAATCAAGGGTGATCTTATTGGTTAAACTCATTGGTTTCCATATATGCTATAGCAGCACAAGGTTTCAATAATTAGCTTAAAGCCAGTGATCATTCCTACCGAAGTTTCAGAAAGTGAAATGATGGTAGGCACTGCGGATACCCTGCCATCTTCCTGTTCCCCAGCAGCCCTTCAACAGCACATTGCCATCTATTTGCTTGAAGACTACTTGATAATAAAGTATACCCTGCCTGGATACACAGGTTTAGTTAAATTTATGGGGATCAGCCTTTGACTAATGGAGGATAGTGAATCCTTCTGCTCCCATGTATCTCATGTAATCTAGCCCTTTTGCTATGCAGATGGGATACATCTTGAGTTTTACCTTCTACATGGTTTCCCAGAATTCCCTATTGAGATTAAGCTCAAATTTCCCACAGTGGTAACTTGCTAGATAATACACCCTCTATAGGTTGCCTTCCCTTTCATGAGACATTCCAAACTCACTTCCTGTGATCACCTCCCAAATAAACTATGTGCACTCACACCCCAGAGTCAATGTCTTTTTACACGGAACTCAAACTAAGGCATATGTTTAGCTTAATTATTTTTGGTAAGGCTCGAGCTAACCCTAAATATGGATCAATATAAAGTTAAAACATTGTTTTAAGTACCAATTTCTCATCTTATTTTAAATCAGACGTTTGTGGCAATCTTTATTAAATGTAGAAAATAATTTGATAATGATAAGTTATCGACTCTTAAATATTGGTTGGGACCACACAGAAAGTGGAATTGGGCACCTCTATTTCAGAACACTAATTTTTGCATACTCAATTATTATAAAGGATTAATAACATTATTTCCCATGAGTAAAGAAGAGACTTGAAAAAAAAAATGCAAAGACAAAGCAAAAATTCAGTTACAGTAAAAATTTAAAGCTAACCTAATAGGTTAGAGGTGAAAGAACTTTTCTCTATAGATTTACTCTGAATCTATGTTTACTGTAAGAAAACACACACACACACACACACACATACACACACACACACACACACTTTAGTGCTCCAAGGAAATAAGTGACTGTGTTTGGGTCTTCATGCATTTTCAATTTGGCTGGCTCTGTCAGTGGGATGTGAACAAATGAGAAACAGTAGAGGAGAAAGGAATACAGAGCTGAGGCAACGGGCAAGTAGAAACTGTTCTATTATGTGTTGTCAGGCTCGAGTGTGAATAGGGCTGCACCTGGAGGAAGAGAAAAAAGGAAGCATTCATCCATCTCTCCTCACGTGGGAAGCCAGATAGGGCAGGGGGGCTGTCCTGTCAAGAGAATGATTCAGGAGTCCTTTCTCACTGAAGATTAATCATACCAAAGGGCAGGGGTAAAGAATACCCTGCTCTATTTGCTTCCCAATCTCTCCCCTCTGCCTGGGTCCCAAATGACTCTATTTTCTTACTTGGAGATATTGGTGGAGCAGAGCTGCTGAAAGGTCCGAGACATCTGGGAGATGAATCACTCCGTGCAGAAATGGAACAATTAGCTGTGTTTAGTCCAGCACAAAGGCCTCGAGAGGTGTCTAATTGAGTGGCCCTCAACAGAGCCAGGAAACAATGTGGATTTGAAAATAATCCCACAATTAATTTCTGCGTTGACCTAATGGGCATAATCTGTTAATGTGTACAGAGTCCGGAGTGGGCCTTTTCCATGATGGGCACAGATTTAAAGTGCATGGCATTCTCCTGTTTGGGCATGCTTAGATGAGTGCTTGAAAAGTAAAAGATGTAGTTAAATGCAAGCTTTTTTTTTTGTAGGCCATTATTATATTCGTGATCATCTATAATAATAAAAGCATAATATGCTAATTAGACAAGACAGCCGAACGACTTTCTGGACATCCTTCCAGATGACCTTCCGGATGAAGCCGGGTCTGTGAGGGGCAAGCCCCTTGCACAAATTTCATGCATTGGGCTTCTACTTTAAACATAAAACGAGACATTCTGGTATGCTTTAGGCCACACAGTTCTCCAAAACATCAGATTTAGAATTAGACATCGGCAGTCAACTGATTTAGAACTGTTAGGACATTTTACAAAAATCACACTGACTTTGGACAATTTTAGAAATAGAAAGAAGGTAAACGTGTTAAAAAAAAAACCCAACATACTTTTATTCAAAAAAAATGGAAACAGATTATATCATACAGACTCTTTTGTCCAAGAAAAAAAACCTCACTTCCTTATAGATGCTAAAAATACATTAACTACAAATGCTTATGTGTGATTGTGCTCTAGACTCCTTTTCCCCTGGTTCCCAGATAATTAGTAGTATTTTTGTTAATTTTGGTATTTTAAAGAAGAAATTATAGTTATTTTCTCAAATGAAGTAATTGAAGGAATCTAAGACAGCATGACCTTTTAGAATAATAATAATTTATCACTCTAATTAAACTTGCTCTTTCATAATAATGAATTAGATTCTAGATAGGAGTTGTGCTTAGATTTTATCTTTTCTCTTATTTTTTGATTCCCAAGGAAACAGACTGTGTGAGAACAGACACTGAAATTTTCGGTATCAGAGTTCTTTGTGTGGAAAAGTCAGGAAGTGAAAGGAGTTGATTCACAGGAGCCCTTCCTGCCCTGAACTCAATAACGCCACAACTGCTATAATATTCACAAAGCTAGCAATTAAAGTATTGGTATGAAAAGTCAAATGCACTAAACTAAGCACAAATCTCCTATTTCTTCTATCGCCTGCAGGGGAAGCAGCTTTTCTTCAGGACTGTATTCTCATGGCTCCATCATCAGGCTCCAGGCTGTGGCGTGTAGCAAAGGAGAAAGTGAGATTGGCTTTCATAGTATTGGAGATCAGATCACTGGAGCAGGGCTGGCTCTACAAGGGGGATGAAGGAAAGAAGACTTGTGTGCTTGAAAAGGAAGGACAGTCCCTCTGTCCGGAAGCAAAGGGTTACAAAAAGACAGGGATGACAAGAGTAAAAATGACTTAGGAATGGGTGTAGCATCCCTGTGTCTGTCCCTTTTGGTGCACCACTGTACCTCAGTGGATCCGGCAAAATGTCTGGGACATGGTGGGCACTCCGTAAATGTAAGATAAGTGAATGTGGGCTTCTGTGTCAACACAGCCCCTTGACCTAAAGCAGAGCTGAGATCGAAATGGTCTAGAGAGAGGCAATAAAGATGTCACCCAACGGGAGAGAGCTGTGTATGAGTTGCCACTGCAAACCTAGAGTTTGCATTTATATGCATAGTCTTTCAACGTCTACCTCAGTTTCCAGTGATATCAGACAGTAACTGTTCAGTTCAGGCAACAACACAAGTCAAATTTGTGGTTTATTGCATCAATGGGTCAGCTCAAACTTGATCACTGGTCCTAAGCTGGTTTTGAGTGTATACAGAACTAGAAAACCCAAAAGATTTACTGGTGTAGGTACTCAAAAGTAATGAAAGTAGAGTAATAGGGAACTAATTTTTCATTATATTTTTTGATCAACTAAACCATTGCTTTTTGTGCTGATGGATAAAAGACTTCAAATTACTAGTAAAAAATAGCTGCTTCTATATATAGAATATCTAACAGTTCTACAAAATGTCCATTATCTTTTTTCTCTGAGAGAAGGTATGAAAACTCTGTACATGTTCATCTTAATTGCTTAGTAATCAATATTATAATTCTAAACATCTCTAAAAGAGCTCCTCAAAGCCAATAATTATGCAAAGAAATGCATATTTTACAAAGTTATTTCCCTTGTAATAAAATGGAGGGAAAAGGTCATCTTTGGTGGAAAAGTTGGAATTGATAGATCAATTGACTAACAGGTGCCATGTGGAAATTCTTATTTTTTGTTTAAGAGATGGCGGGCATTCAAACAGGCATAACTTTTTTTAAAAATATATATATATTTGTATTGATTTCATTGAAAGGGAGAGAGAGATAGAAACATCAATGATGAGGTAGAATCGTTGATTGGCTGCCTCCTGCATGCCCCACACTAGGGATCAAGCCCACAACCTGGCATGTGCTCTGACAGGGAATCTAACCGTGATCTCCTGGTTCATAGGTCGACTCTCAACCACTGAACCATGCCTGTCTAGCCATGCATATCTTTAATAGTTTCATGATCTTTATGTGATAGTATAAAGTAGCTTCCAACATTTACTCCTGATACTACAAATGCATCCTTAGTCTTTTGACCCTAGGTTAGCACATTTCCTTCCTGGATATTCTAAAGAATTATGTCTGAGCTTTGAAATTGAAGCCAAATGAACAGCCTTTATAGCTTCAGGGGAAACAGGGAATGGTTCTCCTTACTATTAAAGTACCTTTATGACATCTTCTCATAGTTATTAGTGAAATAAAGACTCACATTCTTTTCACCAGAGGCACCTCCTGCCTCCATTCTTGACCCCCTTATGTCTTTCTAGGGGATAAGCCCCTTCCTGTATAGTCATGCTCTAAAGTTTCACATTACTCTTGGTTAAGCTTAATTTATTGTTCTTCTCACAGTGAACCCCATTGGTTAGCAGAAGCCTTTTTATGTTAGGACTAGAGGCCTGGTGCACAGATTTGTGCACCAATGGGGTCCCTCGGCCTGGCCTGCGGGGTTCGGGCTGAAACTGGCTCTCTGACATCCCCCGAGGGGTCCCAGATTGTGAGAGGGCAGTTCTCAGGTGACACACCCTGGAATCTGGCTCCCTCCTCTCTGATTCCGGGTGCATCACCCAAGAACCACAGCTGCCAAGTCACCACAGCTCAACAGCTCCTACATTGAGTGTCTGCCCTCTGGTGGTCAGTGTGCATCATAGCTACCGGTCAGATGTTCAAACAGTTTGATGGTCACTTGGGCTTTCATATATATAGATCTGTGATCTAGGTAGTCCTCAAACACTAGAGTTTTATACTGGCCATAATAACAAGAAGAAATCTACTGGTATTTATATATTTGTCTCTGAAAATCAGATGGTTGGCTCAGTACATTCATATACCAGTACATTCTGACCCTGGGAGGTAGTTTATTTACTGGGAATATCAGTACATCCAAGAAATTGACTAACTTAATCACTGAATGAAAGTTCTGTTTCTGAAATGTTCAAAAAGAACATAAGAAAACTGATGTGTGGTTTGCTCACCATGTGGCTTGGTTGTGGCTACGTTGCTGAAGGAAGGCTATCTCTATGAGATGAGACATAAAATCTAACAGATTTCCTCATAAGGATAAATATTACATCTCATTCTTTACCATGAAATGGTAGAAATGCAGATATATGATTTATTGATCATATAGTAGTACTTTACTTCAAGGTTGCCTAATATAGTTATTTTGATCTTTGATAAGGCCATTCCAGTTGTCACTCTTCCTTAGTTACAGAAATATATGCTCTTAGTTTACCCAGTAATGATTTGACCTATGACCTTTGAGTCAGCCCAGCTTTGGGATCATGATCCTTATAGAATGTCAGTGGAAAGTGAGGAAAGAAGGAAGGTAGAATATTTATTGCTTTTGCAAACTCTTCCCACTTGAATGTGAGATTTCAAAGGGGCCGGTGAGAATTCTTTCTTTAGTTTGAATTTCCAGTTCTCCTATTTGTTCTCCAATTACTACACTTTGAAGATGTCCTACAATAGTCTGTCCTTTTCTGCCATATGTGCTTTTGCTTATTATTGCAAGTAATGCTTTGTTTTCTAAGTGGAACAATATTGGGGTGGGGCAAAGAAAAACAAGACATATGTTTTGTGATTGAAATCATACCTCTCTCTTTGCGGAATGAAATTCAAACAGGTGCATGCTGATCCAGACCTCACTTTCGTCCAAGTATTAAAGCACTCCTTCCAGTTTCTTGCTATTCACTTCTGTATGGATGACACAGAGTCACTTTGGGATCAACAGGGGTGAATCTGGATTTAATTCTCCCTTACACCTGCTGTTTGCTCTTGCCCTCTACATTAAGCAAATTTATTGCATGTACAACATAAAGTGCACTATGCTAGAAGTTGGGGAGACATATACGGGAATTGTGATTTCCTGAAGAGACAAGTAGTTGGAAAACTAGAGATCTGGCTTTCCCAGAAATATAAAACCATGTACAAAGTTACCATGGCACAAATGGATATTCAGTGATAGAAAAATAAAGAAGTTCAGTGGGGTTAGAAAGAAGAAGCTATGTGAGGTTGATTAATATGGCAAAGGAAAGTGTGGACTAAAATTTTGGAGGTCCAGAAGTGGCCTCAGACAATATTTGAGATTTAAAATGCAGGTCTTGGTGAAGTTGAGGGTTAAACTTGTTAGGACAATGGCTAACATAGGCAGAGGAACTTCCAATGACAATTGTAAAACTAACGTACATATCAAGGTGAAATTATGGTTTCAGCATTCAAACAATGTTAGTAGAAAACAAAGCTGAGAAATATGCATGAAATAGTAGAAAAACTAAATGAATGGTCATATGTGAAGTGGAAAAGAAAGGGAATATTGAATTGACTGAATCTTAGTGTCATTCTCTTCCTCCCATGGAATTCAAAGTCATCTTTTACTTCCACTGTCTTACATTCTAGGAGCCATTGATGACACCCTACTGTCTACTGAATAAAATCCAAATTCCCTGTTTTGTTGTAGAAAATGCTGTTGGTGCTCTTCCCATGTTCCTCTCCCTCTGACTGCCATTTCAGAGCACGAATAACAAATACTTGTCTCTGTATTTCTTTATCTGAAAGCTTTTTTTCTGGCCACCAGAGCCATCTTTGCTGCTACACATGGGAAAGTAGAAATGCCAAGGAATTAACACTTCCTAAGAAGCAATACTCAACAAATTACTGAAGATAATTACAATATAACAACCAGTCCCTTCCCCCTCAGGAGCAATATACCCAAGGAACACATTCAGCATTGTTTCTCAGAGTTCCCCAGTGGGATTAAGCTCTAGTTGCCCAGAGCAGTTTAGTAAATCTTTCTATAGTGGCTTCCTCTTCTTCCCAGTCTTATTTCCCCACTTTATCATTACCGTTTCACTTTATTACTGGATCACTTTTTAAATAAACCACTTGCACTTGAAGAGTCTTGTGATCATCCTTCTCTGTAGGCAAGAACTTACAGGGAGAATTATAGTAGCTCATTTGGGAAATGCATATACAATGGAGGTAATTAGATCTAGGAAATAGCAGGGCCATTTCAGACCACAGGCAGCACGTGACCACCAAAGGCAAGGAAGGCATGGTTGCTGTAATGGACAGTAGAGTCAAAGCAGCAATCAGAATGGTCTGATTCACCGTGGTTTGTGGCATTGTATAGTTAGTTGATTATATTTCTTGAAGTGACATAGATAAAAAGCCTATGTGTTTCTTACTTGATCTGTATAAGCAGGAAAGTTCTAGGTTAAATGCACAGAAATCTAACTTGAATGATATAAACAGAGTCACAGTTCCTCAATCTGTTCTCAGACTTAAGCCAGTTTACAGAGCCAGATCCCTTGAATGAAACAGAGACTGAGTCCTACTGAGGTGGGACCCTGGTATATGGTCAACATTCATACTAATTTTTCAGTTTTCTCTGAAAGAACTGATAGACTTTGACCAGAGTGGCTGTGAATTGGGGAAAAAGAATAATCACACATTTGGGCAACTATTGGACTCTGCCTCTGAACTATTGCTAATTCTGGGAGACCCACAAGATCATTCCAGTCCACCAGAGTAGGGTTTATTGATGTCAGATGATCCATGGAGTTTTAGCTCAGCTTATCTAACAGCTGGCTCAGTGGGTTCCTAAGCACATCCTAAGGTTATTTCCCCAGTTCTAGAAGGCATAATTAGAAAAGGCAAACTCAGCAGCAGGCAGATCCCAATACTGGTTCTCTGAACTGTAGAGTGAGGGCTATTGTGGGAGGAAAGGCCAAGTGCAGGCCACTGTCTCAACCTAGGAAAACAGTGAACGGAAGCAATACTGCATTCCTGAAGGATCACAGAGATTAGCGCCACCTCACGGACATGAAAGATGAAGTGGGATGATTCCCATCAGATCCCCATTCAACCATTCAACTCTCATGTTTGGTTTGTGAATACTTGAGAATGATTCTGGATTGTCCTAGGCTTAACCATGTAGTGACTCCAATTGCAGCTGCTGTACAAGATGTGGTTTCATTACTTGAGCAAATTCACACAACAGTCAACAGTATGCACCTACTGATCTGGCAAATGTTTTTGTTTTTTTTTTTTCTGTTTTTTTTTTTTTTTCTGCATCTTTGTCAGTAAGGACCACCTGAAGCAGTTTGCTGAGAAAGCCAGACGACACCTTCACTGTTATACCTCAGGGATAAATTCACCCTCCAAGCCTGTGTCTAATTTAATTCACAGGTATCTGAATCACCTGTCTCTTGCAGAAAACGTCACACTGGTCCATTATTTTGATGATGTTATGCTGATTGGACCAAGTAAGCAAGAAACAACAACTGCTCTAGACTTATTGGTAAGATATTTGTGTGTCAGAGGGTACAAAATAAATCTAACTAAAATTCAGGGGTACTTCTACCTCAGTCTTATTTTCTAGGGGTCTAGAGGTATGGGAGACATCAAGATATCCCTTCTAAGGTAAAATATAAGTTGTTGCATTGGCTCCCCCCACAACCAAAAAAGAGGTGCAATACCTAGTGGGACTTTGGATTTTTAGAGGCAACATATTCCTTATTTTGGTGTGTTACTCTGGCCTATTTACTGAGTTACCTGAAAAGGGGCTAGTTTTGAGTGGGATCCAGAACAGGAGACAACTCTGCAATAGTTCCAGGCTGCTGTGCTAGCTGCTCAGCCACTTGGACACTGGATTCAGCAGATCCAATGGTGCTTAGAGTGGCAGATGCAGTTAGGGGTACTGTTTAGAGCCTATGGGTGAATCACAGCACAGGCCCAGAAGATTTGGAGCAAACATGTTCCACGCCTTTATCTGTGGATAATTTTTTTTTTTTTTTGAGAAAGAGCTGGTGGCCTGTTTCTGGACTTCATTAGAGACTGTGTGCTTGATCAGAGGCACCAAGTTGCCATATAACCTGAGATGCTCATCACGAACTGAGTGTTATCTGACCCACCAAACCATAAAGTTGGATGTGCACAGCAACACTGCATCATCAAATAAAACTAACTATATATATATAACTGGACCTGAGCAGGCCCTGCACAAGTAAGTTACATGAAGAAGTGGCCAAATGCCCATGGTCCCACTCTCTCCCAGTCTGTACCTGTTGCCTCATGACAAGTTCACTACACTCGCTTGACTGAGGAAGCGAAGACTTGGGCCTGGTTTACAGGTGGTTCCACATGATGTGAAGGCATCACCTGAAAGTGGGCAGCTCTAGTACTACAGCCTTTTTCTATATCCCCAAAGGATGGTGGTAAAGGGAAATCTTTCTGGTGGACAGACATTTGAGCAGTGCACCTGGTTTTCCACTTTGCTTGGAAGGAGGAATTTCTAGATGTGAGATTGTACAATAATAGACTGTCACCCGTGATTTGACTGGATGGCCAGGGACTTAGAAAAAACACGAATAGAAAATTGGTAATAAGGTAGCTTGGGGAAGAAGTACATATAAATCTCTCTGAATGTGCAAAGACATGAAGATGTTTATGCTCCGTATGAATGCCCATCAAACATTGACTTCAATAGAGAAAGATTTTAATAATCAAGTAGATAAGATGACCTATTGTGTGAATACCAGTCAGCCTCTTTCCCAACCAATCTGTCATCATTCAATTGACTCATGAACAAAATGGCCATGGTGGCAGGATGGAGATTATGCATGGGCTCGGCAACATGGGTTCCACTCACCAAGGTTGACCTGGCTATGTTTGCTGCTGAGTGCCCAATCTGTCAGTGGCTGTACCTGATATGGCTCCATTTCCTGGACTAACTGTGGCAGACTGTTTACACTAGACCACTTCTGAAGGGAGCGGCTATAGGGTTAAGCTCAGACTAACCTGCTGGCAAAGCCACAAACAAGTCCCAGCTTAGAGGGCACACCCCTCTTAGCATAATTAGGCTTGACCTTATGATGCTCCCTAGATCTTACCTGGGTAGTTAATGGGCTGAGGGAAATGTAGCAAGTGCTGCCAAAACAAGTGAAACTCACAGGAACATCGTAACTATGGTGACCACTACCTTGTTTACCTCTGGCTATAAAATAAAGGCTCAGCTTGCCTCTGGATCTCTCCCTGTGGCCTCAGCCAGGCACAGGAAGATTCACCTAGACCAGTGGTCAGCAAACTGCAGCTCTCGAGCCACATGCGGCTCTTTGGCCCCTTGAGTGTGGCTCTTCCTAAGCCTTAGGAGTACCCTAATTAAGTTAATAACAATGTACCTACCTATATAGTTTAAGTTTAAAAAACTTGGCTCTCAAAAGAAATTTCAATCGTTGTACTGTTGATATTTGGCTCTGTTGACTAATGAGTTTGCTGACCACTGACCTAGACCCAGCTTATTCCCTTTGTCTGTCTTTTCTTCATCCTTCGCTGCCCCTCCCCGCCCTCAGGCTTGCTGAACTTTAGCTGAGCTGGCTCGACACACTTCCATTATGAAAGGACCAGCATTTTGTCCTTACCAGAGTAGACACATGTTGGATATGGATTTGTCTTCCCTGCGTACATACTATTGGTTCTGTTTCACTGGAGAACCCTGACTAACGCAGATGTCAAAATTATCTTTAAAATCAAATTAGATGGAGTAAAGATTTTTAGTTGGGATTTTTGTAGAACAGACTGTAGAGTTGAGAAGTGTTTGAGGCCTTTCCTTCTGGATTTTTCAATAAACCGTTTGAATGGCAGTTTGGTACATCCACATATCTAAGAGTTTTAGATAGGATTTCAAGGATGCATTTGGTTTGCTATAAAGCCAGGGTCCTAATCATGTTTCAAGAACAAAGATGAAGATATCAGTAGAGAAATATCTAACAAACACAGTTGACCTTGAACAACATGGGTTTAGCTGCACAGATCCACTTATACATGGATTTTTTCCCCAAGAAATGCAGTCCACCCTTCCTTTCCATGGGTTTGACATCTGCAGATTCTACCTAACACAGATCCAAAACAGTATTTTCTCATCCCCAAATCAGATTTCTCAAACGTGGATGGAAAATACCATGGAGTGAAAAGTTATATGCAGATTTTTTACTTTCAGGAGGCTCGGTGCCCTAACCCCTGAGTTGTTTAAGGGTCAACTGTATATAGTGAGTGCCAACTTTGAGTTAGCTTCTGAAAGGTCTTCAGAAGAAAGCTGACCTCATGGAGCATGCCACCAAGTGAAAAAGAAAGACATTCTTGATATAGTTGTACAAGTACATTCATAATCACAAATTCAGATGCTATTTTAAAGGACATAGTAAATTCTCCAAGAGTATGGGTAACAGGAAAACTGAGCCTGATCTAAAAGATCAGAGGAAGCATCTTGAGGAGGTAACAAGTAAAGTAAAATCTGAATGACGAGAAAGAGGTGACCAAGTGAAGAGATAAAAGAAGATTATCCCGGAATAAGAAAAAGTTTGTGAAAGACCCTGAGGTAAAGCTAGAGGACAAAATATTAATTTAGGCAACTTTAAGATGGATAACTGGAACCTAGAGAGTGCCTCCTGCAAACTGTTTTCCTCAGATTTCCTAGTCAAATGGCTCTTGGCAATTATATGCAATGGTATGGAAGAGCAGGTAATTGGAGGGCAAAAAGAAGGAGCAAGCTAGAATATCTCTCCCTTTTCCTCCACCTGCCTTGATTGCATATCTGTCAATAGCTGTGTACCCTGAATGGCTCCAGCTCTCACCTGACACCCCACCCCCACCCCGCCCCACCATGGTCCCAACAGTTCTGATGATCTTGTCTTCCACCAGTGGCCCTCGCTCTGTGTTGAACTTTCAGCCCTAAAAGTGGTTATGTCTTGCTGCTTTTGTTAATCTTTTGGGAGACTGTTTCTCTTTTGGCTTCTGAAACCTTCTATCCCCAGGGTAACCAAATCACTGAAGTAAAATCTTTCTGTTGAAAATACCTACAGTAGTTTCTGAGCCTGTTAGATTGGCTTAATCAAGGTACATATTAAATAAGAGGTAGAGTTAGGGTTTGATACAAGGCTGGCTTCATAAGCTGTGCTTTTAAATATTATTTTATGTTATCAAATATCTAGTTTCCAAATAAATTATCCCCTAGCTAGAAAGAAACTAAAATTGACCAACAGAGTTGATATTTGATCATGTAATACTTATTATAAAATGGGTTTTGGATCATAATATATACACCTAGTTGCATAACAAATACATAAATGTGTTTACATATGTCCTAATTATATATGATCATTGAAACCACAGGACTCAGTAAACTCATGTTGTTCACTGAAAGTAATTATTTTAAACAGTATTCATTGAGTGCATACTAAATACCGAAGAATATTCTAGGTATTAGAAATGAAGTGAGGAAACAAAACTTCAAGGAACATACTTTCTAGTAGGAAAAGACATACAATCCTATATAATAAGAGAAAAATATGCTAATTATCCCAAATATGCTATTAGTCACGGCCAGTATGCAAATTGACCATCACTCCAACACACAAGATGGCCACCTCCATGTGGTCAAAGATGGCCACCACAAGATGGCCGGCAGGGGAGGGCAGTTGTGGGTGATCAGGCCAGCAGGAGAGGGCAGTGGGGGTGGGACCCAGGCCTGCAAAGGAGGGCAGTTGGGGGGACCAGCCCTACAAGGGAGGGCAGTTGTGGGTGATCAGGCCTGCAGGGAAGGGCAGTTGGGGGGGGACAAGGCTGGCAGGGGAGGACAGTTGGGGGGGACCAGGCCTGCATGAGAGGGCAGTTGGGGGGGACCAGGCCTACAGGGGAGGGCAGTTGGAGGGACCAGGCCTGCAGGGGAGGGCAGTTAGGGGCAACCAGGCCAGCAGAGGAGGGTAGTTAGGGGAAATCTGGCTAGCAGGAGAGCAGTTAGTCATTGATCAGCCTGGCAAGGGAGTGGTTAGGAGGTGATCAGGCTGGCAGGCAGAAGCAGTTAAGGGCAATCAGGCAGGCAGGCAGGCGAGCATTTGGGAGCCAGCAGTCCCAGATTGGAGACGGTTCAGACTTGGCTGAGGGACACACACACACACACACACACACACACACCCGTGCACAAATTTTGTGCACCCAGCCTCTAGTAAGTACATAAATGAATGTGTAAGAAAACTAGATGGAAACCACTTATATGAAGAGGAAAGGCCAGTTAATAGGATAGAGCATGGCAATAATATGATATTGAAATTATATTTAAGAACATACTTTTGTTATAAGGAATACAATCCCTTTGGCACTAGATAATGAATGACATTTAAATTTCAGAATTGTTTCAGGAAGCCTATTTATTAGTTGAATCTTCCCATTTACATAATTCTAAATACTCACACATATATGTATGTATAATTTATACATAGGGTTGGATACTACTTGTATAACTAGTCTATACAATTTTTCAACTGTTTAGTTAGACAAATAGTTATAGTTATTTTTACAAGTATTTGTAAACCCCAAGAAAAGTCATACTTCCTGTTTTAAATATCTTGACTGGTAATACCTAGAAATACCACCAGGTGGTGTTTCTCCTAAAAACATGATATTTCCTAATTAAAAAAAAAAAAGATACTAATTTATTCATTCAAAATTTACTGGTGTCCTTATCTGCTAATTCTAACATCAGGATGAGTTCAGGGTTGGTTTGGAATAATTGATTTGTTTTCTCCTAATGGGTAGTATCTTCCCTATTCTTTTCATCCCTGGTAATAGTTGGTTAGATACTAACTAGACACTGTAAATTTTACCTCTTGAATGCTCAATAACTTTGTATTTCTCTAAATATTCTTGTGTTTTGTTTAGGGATACAATTAAATTGCTTGGAAATAGTTTACTCTTTCAGCATCTTGTTTTTAAGATTTGTTAGGTGGGGCTGAAGCCACTAGTGCTTAGTGTAGGGCTAATTATTTCTCACTACTGAGGAAAGATCTTTCTGTGTACTCTACACAATGCCACATGAATCTTGATGTTCTCTAACCTGGTGATGGAAACAGGTGTTATTCACAGTCCCTTGTGAGTTCAGTTAGACAGAACAGTGTCTAATCCTTTCAGGTGATTCTTTCCTCAGCCTCAAGTAGAGTCCTCACTACGTATGGGCTGATCAATGCACCAGGGGATCTCTCTCTGTGCAGCTCTCTTCTCTCTGGTATTCTGTCCTGTCAGCTTTAGCTCCATAATCTCTCTAGACTCTCAGCTCTGCCTCCTCACAGTAAATAGTCTGCTGGACTCTTCCTGAACACACCTCCCTGTTCTGTGGCCTGGAAACTATCTCATCACAATCATCTGAAGTAATGGAAAAGCTCATTTAATTTTTTACCATCTTTCAGACATCACTGTCCTTTGTTGTCTCATGTCATGTCTTGCAATCTGTTGTTTCATATATTGTGTCTGTTTTTCTCTTGTTCCAGATGGGAGTATAAACATCACATTTACCCTCTTATTCCATCTTGTCCGGAAGTGGAAGTCACTTCCTTTCTTTCCAATCAAAGATTCATTATAACTTCTTCTGTTGTATTGTCCTTGATATTCTTTAATTCAAACTTTACTGAGCAATTGCTATGAATCACAATCATGCTAAGGATATTAATTTGATCCTCTAACTCAGTGGTTAGCAAACTCATTAGTCAACAGAGCCAAATATCAACAGTATAACAATTGAAATTTCTTTTGAGAGCCAAATTTTTTAAACTTAAACTATATAGGTAGGTACATTGTTATTAACTTAATTAGAGTACTCCTAAGGCTTAAGAAGAGCCACACTCAAGGGGCCAAAGAGCTGCCTGTGGCTCGCGAGCCGCAGTTTGCCGACCACGGCTCTAACTCAACAAAAAAAGCCCAGAAATGTTTAGACAGAAATAAGTAGGTAGATTTTTCCCCCTACAATTTAATTCTATCTTTTTATTATTCTAAATGATTTGAAGAAATCTGAATATTTTATGCTGGCAAAAGCAATAATGACAGTAAGTTAAGGCTTCTCTGGAACAAAGATTATGCCATCTATTTATTTAGCTAAGAAGGGTGATGTTGAACTATTGAGTGTTACAGAGAAGAGCTTCTCAAACTTGATATGCATATGAATGATTTTTTATTTTTTATTTTATTTTATTTATTTATTTTTGTTAAAATCCAAATTCTGGTTCAAGAGGACTAGGATGAGGCCAAACATGTTGCACTGATAAACTCACAGAGGATGCAGATGCTTCTAGGGCATATATTCAACTTTGTACATAAGAGTTACCTATGGACTCAGTATGAAATTTTAGTAAGAAATGAGGTTGAAACCCAGATTATAAGAAACATTAAATCTGATGCTGTTAATCTATTTATAGTTGGGGATTGTAAAGACGTGGGATAGTTAGCAAAAGGCAAGGTCTATGTATTTGCCTATCCATATATTTCAAGAGCCTGACACAGTGTATTGTGTTATAGAAAGTTTACAATAAATTTTTTTAATCCTCACCTGCGGATATATTTTTATTGATTTTCAGGGAGAGAGAGATGAAAGGAGAATGAGAGAGGGAAACATCAATGTGAGAAACATTGATTGATTGCCTCCAGTATGCACCCTGACTGAGGATTGAACCTGCAACCTGCATATGTCCGCTGACCAGGAATCAAACCCAAAACATTTTTGTCTATGGGGGCAATGTTCCAACTAACTGAGCTACCTTGGCCAGGGGTGTTTTCAATAAATTTTTGTTAAATAAACTAAATAGAAAATTAGGGTAGTAAACTTTCCTTGGAGAAATTTAATCCCATGATTTTTAATTTTGGGGGTCATATCTACCCTTGTAAAAATGTGTAAAAAGCATGTGCTGATAACACACTGAATTTTCAACCAAAGTAATGCATATGTGCACCTCCTGAAGTCCTTTCACAGGCCATCTAGGATTTTTAAACCTCTTAATTTTATACACACGTACGCTTTTAATGAACAGAAATCTTAAATTCTTGACCAAAATCCCAGGATTGATCATTGACAGAACTTTTATTATCTCCTGAGTCTGTTAACTTTCAATATTTTTCCCCTCTTCTATTACACTGTATTTTTTTTTCTAAGAGGAATTTATTTTCCATTCCCAACAAAGAGGATGGACTCTGTTGTGTAAAACTAAATGAGCTGAGTACTGGGAGTTGTAATATTTACTTGGGTTTACTGGCCTGGGAATCTACAGTGTAAGCATGTGTTTATTCCCTAGGGGAATTGCTTAAGTGCAACCAGGACCACCTGTTGCTAAATGCTTCTTTGAGCAGCTCTCTGTACCAAAGGGGAGTGAATGTTAAAGTGAAATTGTCTCCAGCCAAAGGAAGGTGGGGAGTTTATACTTTTATCCAAATGACTTTAGCACATAGATTTTTGCATACTGAGATATCAAAAAAATTGGCACCAGTTTCTTCTCTCTCTCTCTCTCTCTCTCTCTCTCTCTCTCTCTCTCTCTCTCCTGTCTCTGTCTTCCTCCTCCTAGCCCCTAGTGGAGGTTATACAGTTATAGCAATTGCTTATGGCCCATAAAAAGGGTCACTAGACATTGTAGACCATGGGCTAATGAACAATGGACATGTAACATGTAACAATATTTTGAAAATACCTTCCTGTGTAGAATCTGACATTAAGGGACTTGCTGATATTCAGTAATATTGGTGAGCGGCATGAAAATAACACAAAATTAGATACAAATACCTATGCAGATGACAACACCAGAGACCCAAGGAAAAGCCTCAGGGAGACTGCTTTCTTGTGTGTGGGAGGAGGAGATAATGTTTCAGGATTTTTCTCAACAATAAAATACAGGAAGAATATCTCTAGGAGTTGTTTTCGTGAATCTGTGAGAGCTAGATCACTGTGCTGACAATTTGGAATAATCACAACATAAACATGCAATGCCCTGGAGCAAAAGTGGGTGTGAGAAAGCCATTTCACCCAACATTGCTTCCACGCTGATTGCTTTATTTATTTGTTTGTTTGTTTGTTTGTTTATTTTGAGAAAGAGAGAGAGACACATTGACTTGTCCTTCCACTTTTATTTATATATTCATTGATTGCTTCTTGTATGTGCCCTGACCCAGGAACAAACCCACAACTTTGGTTTATTGGATGACGCTCTAACCAACTGAGTTGCCTGGCCAGGGTGATCCCTTTATGTCTTTTGAAAGGTGTGAGGTCTGCCTCAGTATGATCAAGGCATACAGGTACTCAACAATTTGTTGCACCTTTATTAAGATGCTGACGTGATTCTTGCTCATTTACTTGAGAGCTTCTCAGTGTCAACTGTTGGTTTGGTCAGGCTTTTCCTGGGAGTCTTGAACTGGGTCATCGGAATAACTCTTAACGTTTAACTAGAGTCATTAAAAATAAATAGACATTTGAGAATAGTGTAATTGGTTGTGAAGGCATTTCCAAGGTGGAAAGGTCAAAGGTACCAAAGCAAGTCCATGTGGGCATGTTGTCTTTGAGACCTGACTTACTCAGCAGTTCTCCAAAACGACTAAAGACTTCCTATAGCTTCAGGCACTAATTTGTCCGAAGACTGTTGTAAGACTTTGGCTAAAGAAAACCAGAAAGCCTATGAAAACATGGCTTACTAATAACACATCCCAGCTGTTCGCTCCCTGTTAAAACATAGAGAATGACGTGTTTTGGAACAGCTTAAGTATTCTGCTGGGTATGTTTTTAGGACTATATCGAGTCTTAACAGCATGAGTCTGTTCATTTTAATCGGAATTGTGTAGTTTAAACTTGTCTCAGGACCCAGCCTTTCGCTGTTGACACACCAGTCTCTGGAATTAGGTTATTGCCAAATTTCTGTTATGTTTTTGGTCATCATAATCCCTATGAATCTCTTACTCATGTAACTCAAAGAGGAATATATCTTTATATCTACTGTTAGACTATATGTTCTCTGAGAACTATTTATTACTACTCATCTTTGTCTTAACCGGAACAATAATCCTCAAATCACTGCCTGCATTAAGAGCATATATAAGAATCATGTAGGAAGCTTGTTAAATCACAGCTCACCTGGCTACCACCTAAGATTCTGTGATTCTGTTGATCTGGAAGGGAGCCTAATAACCTGGATTTCTAATGAACTCCCTGCTGGTTCTGGGACTACACTTTGGGTAGCACTGCCCTGGAGCCCTGGTCCACAGCCCTATCCAATCCAAGTGCTCCTATTTATATCAGAGATTTTATAACATAGGCTTTACTATATTACATAAAATTCATAGATAATATAAACCTCCCACACACTTATTTTTGTCAATATAATGCAATTATACTGTAAAAATAAGTTGTAAGGGGAAATTATTCATAATAAAATACGTATTTCAACATGTAAATGCTTGGGCATGACTACACTGGAAGATATAATTAAGTTGTTGAAGTTTACACCCATTCAAGGATCACCTTGAGTGTCAATTACAAATGCAGGTGTGTTGTGTTGCCATGCAAATACGATGAGTGGTGCTGCCTTCTGTGATGTCATATTTTGAAATAGCAAACAATTCTTGATCAAGTGCCAAATAAGGCAGAGAGCACGTTCTCCCCATGTGTTTGGCAGTTGCTATTAAAATGGCATAAAAAAGATATTTTGTCTTTATATGTAAAAGCAAGTTTCAGCCTTAGATATTTATAAATACATTTTTCATCCAAACAAATATCAGATGAGTCCTGAGACATTTCTTCATTGTGTGAGACTATCCAGCACATTTTAGGACATGTACCATCCAGGTCCCCACCCACTGAATGCAAGTTGTGCATTTCAAACACTGTGGCAACCAAAATGCCCTCCAAATTCCCCTAATGCCCAATGACACAACCAAACTAGAGTATCAAACACAATGCCTACATGATAGTAGAAAACTGGGTTTAAAAAAATTGAAGAGAAATAATCTCCCATGGAGAGTGGAAATTGGTTATTGAACATTTTTTTTTTCTTGGATATATTATATCAAGTGATTGGTTTTATTTTGAAATAAAACTCAACAATAATGATCCATCACATTTTCCTTCACACTAGTTATTTTTACTTCAGGGTATTGGACATCTTCATCATTGTGCACTTACATCATTGTTCCAATCAGCTTGTAAACCAGCTGACAGAAAAGAGCAGACTTTAGGTCATATTCAGCAACTGGCAACTGAGGTGGGAAAATGGCAGGATCCAATTGCACACAGCTGTGGTTTGTTCTAGGGAGACAGTGTGCCCTGCTTTGCCTCCAACAGCTCTGGTTTACACCTGTGGTTCTGGTATAATTATAAATAATTATATTCATTCTTAAAAATGTCTCTATTTGGACGATAAATTATAGTGTCACCCTAGCTATACCTCACTAACAATCCCAGGTGCTGAAGAGCTGATATTTTTTTTCCTTGTGTAACATAAGAAAAAGTTCCTAAATGCAAACACCATGGCAAATTTTTTCTGCAATAAAACAAGGCTGGACAACCCTTGGTGTTCTGAGATTTGGGTGCAATGTCCTATATAAGGGTATTTTTAAAAAAATATATTTTATTGATTTTTTTACAGAGAAGAAGGGAGAGGGATAGAGAGTTAGAAACATCAATGAGAGAGATCGATCAGCTGCCTCTTGCACGCCCCCCACTGGGGATGTGCCCGCAACCAAGGTACATGCCCCTGACTGGAATCGAACCTGGGACCCTTCAGTCCGCAGGCCGACGCCCCATCCACTGAGCCAAACCAGTTCGGCAAGGGTATTTTATTATATATGGAGTAGGGTAGGATATTTTCACTACCAACCATCTTGAAGCACAAAACTCAACAATTCCTTATGTTCTTTTGGAATTTCCATGACTTTCTCTTATTCTGACTTTGTATAGTAATATTGCAGAACATTGAATGCATGCCATCTTCTTCCTCTGAAATGTCATGGCTAAACTGAGTTTCATTAATAGAAACAAAGAGGTTATGGATTTTCTTTATTCCAAGGCTTTGAGAATGGCAGTCTGTATTGAACTGTAGGTTCCTAAATTTTTCCCTCTAAACACTGGATCCAACTTAATCTTAGAAGTAAACTAGGATCCTAATCTGTCTATTTAGTGGTTTCAACCTCAGTATTGAGGCCCTAAGCCTTATTTCTAGGGTGAGCCTGGGAACCCACAAACCTCCTAAGTGCAACCTTTCTCTGGTTGCTTGGATCCTAGAGCTGAATTTCTGCGTTGGTTTCCTGTGTCTGTTCCAAATGTTCCTACTAAATCTCAGCTCTTTGGTGAGACCACAAATACCTTGGACTTTTCTTCTCCTTTTCACTTGGCCGTGGTCCCCATTTTTGTCCTGGTTCCCTCCAGTCTCCAGTAGAATCTATTGCTTAATTCCAGGGAGTTATCTCAGTAACAGTAGCTGTCAGTTGAAAAGATGAAGTTCCTTTGATTCAAATAAATTGACTTAATTATGATCTTGGGTCAGCTCTTATTTTCTCGTAACCACATTTTCCAAAGGATAGTTCTTATTCTCTAAGGTAAGTATAAAATGACAATGTTTGTCAAGTGCCTAGAATTCAGTGGTGTTCAATGGAGCAGATGCTAGAACGTAAGTGGGCATAAGTGTAACAGGAATCGCATCCCCTCTGGAAATTTCTGCAATGATAAAAATGTTCTATATCCGTGCTCTCCACTATCATAGCCCAAGTCATGAGGCTATTGACCACTTGAAAGTGGCTAATGTGGTTGAGGACCTGAATTTTTCATCTTAATTAACTTCAATTTAAATAGCCACATAGTATTAGCCACTATGATATTGAAACGCACAGCTCTAGAGGGACCGCCTTGAGTAGCAGATACTTGTTAACAATATCCACCCATACTTCTTATTAGATTGCATAGTGCACTTTTAGTACAACCCTCTCCTTGTTTGTCCAACTCAAAGCTGCCAAGGCCATTTGTTTTAACCAGGTTTCTCCTGCATAAAATTATTGGAGGGATTAGCAGTAATGGAACTTACCTCTGAACCTTCATAGCAGATATAAGATCAGTCACTTTTGGAGAAACAATCCTAACTGTTGACCTATTTGCACTGCTCTTCCATTAGTGGTTTCAATGAGACCTATGGATGCTTTATATATTGGTCCATCAAATGGATGAAAATACTGTGTCCAGGGGCTTCCCCCTAGGACCCTGGTCAGCAAACTGCGGCTCGAGAGCCATATGCGGCTCTTTGGCCCCTGGAGTGTGGCTTTTCCTAAGCCTTAGGAGCACCCTAATTAAGTTAATAACAATGTACCTATATTTGTACCTATATAGTTTGAGTTTAAAAAATTTGGCTCTCAAAAGAAATTTCAATCGTTGTACTGTTGATATTTGGCTCTGTTGACTAATGAGTTTGCCGACCACTGCCCTAGGGTATGTCCAGTTCACTGTGACCCAGCCAGAAAGCTAAAGATACCACAGTACGTAATCTGGATCCTGACTGAAGAAGTTTAAGAAATTGGCAGTCTTTTAATAATAGAGAATTATTGTAGGGCTCAGTGACAAATGTTTATTTCTTGAGCTGTAAAAATAGCAAATGACTTTCTTAACTTTGATAAAGATATTCCTCTGCTAAACCAATGAAAATCTCAGATTGTCTTAGGAAAAAAATCTACTCAGTGAGCAATGGATGCTAAGACCAATATTCTGGAAATATTCATCTTCCATAAGGCCCTGCCAATGATAAGAAATAACACTTTTCCCTGATATACTAGTAGATCCCATTTAATGCCTTTGCCAAAAATCAGAAACAATTAACCTATTTAAAGAACACAGTGGTTCTATTGTAGTCAAAATTATTTCTTAAATAATTTATCTACTTCTTTTGATAGTTATTTGTGCTTTCTTTTAAAGTCTCATATGATATATTATTATAGCATGAGATATTTGTAATAATTTTGTAGAGAAAAGCAATGGAATCTGCAGGTATATTTAATTTAATGGAAACTGGTTGAGGACGTCAGAAGAAAATATAAGAAAGATGAAAGCAGAATATTTCAGATAAAATTAAGTACAGAAATACCCTTATTCCTAAAAAAGAACTTGTAACCTGGATAAATATTGTATATTTATTGTATATTGTATAAATATTGTATATTTCATTTCCTACAAAGAAATCAAATAAGATAAAATATCAAGGAGATTTTTTAAATAAATGAGAGTAACTGGAGAGTATTACAGTATTTTCCCCAAAGTTATAAAATTATCCTATATAATAAAAGAGAAACATGTAAATTGACCATCCCTTTGCTACGCTCACCAGCCAATCAGGAGTGAATATACAAATTAACCTGACAAAGATGGTGGGCTAATTTGCATACACAGGTGCCGAGTGGAGAGCAGGGTGGGAGAGCTGGCAGCTTGGGGGGACATGGCTCCTTTGGTCACTCCCCCAAGCCACCGGGTGGAGAGCAGAGCAGGAGAGCTGGAGGCTTGGGGGGACATGGCAGAGTGGGAGGCTGGGGGACAGAGACAGAGCAGGAAGGGAAAACCTAGAGCATGGGGAGCACCAGGAATGCTGGGAATCATAGTTCTGGTGGCAGATGGATCTCTTAGACACTAGAGAAAAGTGAGCCTGGAGCAAGTTACTGTTGCAGGTGGGGGATGGAGGGAAAGCAAAGGTGAGAGACATAAGTAAAAACAGAGTGTCTAGGAAAAATTAAAGGGAAGATATCCTAAAACTTCGAGGAAATCTCCACCAATGAAGCAAAGGAAAAAAAAAAGCCTTTATTATTCTGTAAGCAACAAACCAAAATGGGTTGGGGGTTTCAGACAATTCACTCATATGATTGCAAAGACAGAAACTCCCCGGTTGGAGAGGGCTCCCCCTGAGGGCTCCCGGATTGGGGAGGGTGCAGGTCGGGCTGAGGGACCCACCCCCAGTGCACAAATCTTCGTGCACTGGGCCCCTAGTGTTTAATAAAAAAATATTATACATTGCTACAGTTTTAAGGTTTACATTTAAATGAGTTATATTGTAATTGTAATTAAAATTCAGTACCTTGTTCTCCTGGTAACTATTCTTACCTGAATGTTAAGAGAATCTGAAAATTGATTGTAGGTTATGAGACATGTATCAATTATATTTCAGGCACCAGATTGGGTATTCTTAAACTCAGAGATCATTGTAATAAGTTAGATTATTATTTAGCAAGTGTTCACTCCCTCCTTATGCACTTTCAATGGAAGGTTATACTACCACACTCCATTGATTCTGGGCTTGACTGGCTATAGACAATGGAATGTGGGTGAAAATGTTATTGTGCCAGTTATGAGCCTCGGCTTTCAGAAACATCACATTTCACCCAGCTGGCATGGTGTGGTTGAGCAACAACTTATGAACCAGGAGGTCAGGGTTCAATTCCTGGTCAGGGCATATGCCCAGGTTGGGGGCTCAATCCCTGGTGTGTGGCATACGGGAGGCAGCTAATCAATGATTCTCTCTCATCATTGATGTTTCCATCTCTCTCTCCCTCTCCTTTCCTCTCTGAAATCAATATATATATATGGAAAGAACCATCACATTTGCACTTCTGACCACTACCGTGAGAAAACACATGTTAGGTTACCAGAATGAGATATGTGGAAGGACCTACACCCAACCTACAGATTGAAAGACATCCACCACCTTCCACCTCCAAGCTGAGCCCATATTGGCTGAAATACTTTGGCATGTGGCCTGCGCGTGTAAGAATATGTTTATTGTCGTATGCCACTGAGATTCTGTGGTTGTTGTTTCTTATGGAAATCATTGAATGATACCCTCAGGGTGAGTCACTTTTTCATAAAATAATGCCTTTCTGTATTAAATACACAGATCCAATATCTGTGCTCTTCACTTTTACTTCCTCATATATGGAATCTTCTCTTCAGAAGTTGTTAAAAAATAGCAAAGGATGTTCTAGCTACTTTCAACTCAAAGTATAGCCCCGATCTGGCAGTTTTACCATCACCTTGGAGCTTGTTAGAAATGCAAGTCCTCAGGCCCCACCCAGACCAAGTGAATCATTACCTCTAGGGTTGGGATCTAGAAATCTACATTTTAAACAAGTTCCCCAGGTAATTCTATACACACATTAGTGTGGCTTCTGGTTGCCCAGGCTTTCCTCGGTTTTAGCTCTGAAATTCACTCTTCCTGGGAAACTTCTCAGAAGATTGGGCATCCTGTAGAAACCCATGTAGGAGCCTGCAGTGATGAGATTTCTGTACTAAAAAGGCACAGCTCTGCCAGCATCCTGTCTGTGAAAATGCTTCTGAATACTGTTAACACTTCATTTCTTTGGAGATGGCCAAACAGAGATTTCTCTTACTACGTTATAAATCTCCACAGGAAAGTAATTCATTGAACCTTTTCGAGTGGAGTGTATTGCTTCGTGATAAAGGGCAGCCTTCTCGGATGGAAGAGAGCAAGAAGTCATGTTTCTAACTGATGCCCTATGTGTAAAGTATAAATGAGACTTCTCAGGTTCTTACCTATGAGCTGTCTTCACACTGATCGCTGGAGTGGGAGCTGGAGACACTGTGGGGTTAGACTGGAGAGGAAAGAGAGAACACTAGAGATGCACATTTCTAAGACTTAACAGTCTCGTTATATGCAACATAACTTTCCCCTTTTCTCCCATTTTCCTTAGGCAGCTATAGCATTAACTTACTCCTGTTCTGTCACACATTTGGTATGTAACTGCTTTTGTAGGTTAAGCTGTGGTGCCTTGTGATTTCAGGGTTCTCTGTTCTACTAAACTTCTCTTAGCCTCAGACTGTGGGGCCCAGAGCAACCTAACCACCTTTTTGGATAGGATCCACCCAAGTGTTCACCCAGGGCCCTGAAGTTCTGCACATGTGCAGGAGCCACAGGAAGCCCGTGGATCAAAGGGAGCCGAGAGAGCCTCAACAGGGCTGCAGGAACATCGTGTAATTTACCCGAACCATCTGCAAGTGACATAAATACAAGCTGCTTAGAACACCTGCACCAGATGACTCAGCACCAACTTGGGAAGCCAGCAGGGGGTTGAAATAAAAGAAAACAAAATCGTCAGTGACTGGAGCAAAACAAATCATCACATGTTGGCACCAGCTGCACTGGGAGAAAAAAAGCAAAGAAAGAAAGAAAGAAAATGAGTTGGCAATTTTTAGTCAACTTCCAGTCAGTGAGATCTGCCAGCTGGATGGTCAAAGTTTGTGTTGCGGGTGGGAGCAAAGGAGGGGGGTTAAAAAAAAAAAACTTTTAGAAATATTAAATCCCAGAGACATCTAATAATACTTTCAGGGTCTTGATTTGTTAGATAAAGAGCAGCTGCTGCTGAACTTAAGATTCAATTGTTGATTATGACCTAGTAGAGATGGAGAAGGAGGGGCCTTTTTGATAGAGTTAGGAGAGTGAGCAGGTGTGGACTTTGTGTGTGCCATAACATAGCATAAGAGATTCTGATGAGCCACTTCCTCTCAATTGCAAAGGCACTTATTTATTTAGACAAATCCTTCAAAAACTCTCAGAAAAATCCCCCTGCAACCTCAGCCACCATAAAGAAGGTCAGCCACAGAATTTCAAGATCTGAATATATCTTCAATAGGAAAAGAAAAAACCGATTGCCTGTGAGCTCTTCAGTGAGTCACATTCTGGAATTTTAATTCCTCTGGGGTGCCTACTGTTTATAGCATTGACCTTGTGTTTTCTTTGGTAGAGAGGAGGGGTGTGATGAATGGTGGGCACCACCACTTTCTGCCTCATCCACCAGATGAATGGCCACAGATATTCTTGGCACCCAGAGAGGCCCAGGTGGTCCCTCTGGCCTGATTTCCTTGGCCAGTTGATCTGGGAATTTTGACCCTCCTGCTTTCCAACTAATTGTATCATTTTATCTCCTTTTTGTTCAAGACTGTCCTCTCAGCAAAAATTGGCAAAATCTCAGGCTGTTGGGATAGAAAGTCTCAATTAACCCCTAACCTTGTTCGATGCCACCCTTGGCTTGGGTTACTCCTTACACCTAATTGTAGGCCCATTAACAGGTTGTCCAGAAACAAACAAAACACAACAACTGTTTTGACCAGGCTGTAATTGCTAAGTGACTCTTAACAATGGCTCCCTTGTACCACTGCTAAATGGACATGGTGGGCCACACAGGCCCATTGCTAAATCCTGGGCAATGAGCTGTATTTGTGATAAGGGCTTCCCTGTATCTGTTTAAACACTTCATCTAGCAACTCCCTTGATTGAAGAGCGGTCGTTTTTTGGACCGCCAGACCTGACAATGTGGCACAAAGCATGAAGGACAACTCCCGCAAAGGACTCCGAAAACCTTCCTTCCCTCCTGCTGCAAATATAATTAGTTTATGTTAGCTGGAAAAGGTCAGAGGTTTTCCGAGGGTAGCACAGTCTTTGTTTTTAGGCAAGATAGTGGAATAATTGCTTGATGCTCAGATCTGCAGGTGCTGTAAGGAGCTCATTTGGGCTTGGCAGCCTGCAGGGAAAGCTCATTTCCTCTAGAAAACCAAGGAATTCCATGTGACAGAGTCTATTTGCCCTGACAGGAGTGATTACATAGTCATGCCCTCAGGACAATACCTGCCACGCTCAGCCCTCACCTTACTCCCATTTTCACACACTCCAGGCAGTGAGCCCCCTTCCTCTCTTTCCTTATGAGAACAGTAAGGTCATGAGCAGAAAGACCAACCTGGCTGATCTTTCGTGAGAGAATGTCCCAGGTATACCAGGGTGTAGATGGAGAGGGAAGAAAGCTCAAGGAGCAGTTTATTCAAGATAAAGGAGACATAAGAACATAGTAATAGCAAAAAGGAAAACAGATACCTTGCCATGAGACACTGAGATAAATGTCACAGCAGGTTTTAGGTGAGAGAGTGAAGAGTGAAGAGGGTTTGCTTAAACATGAATCCCAATTTCCCCCAGGCTCACCACCTTCATTTTGTTTTTCTTACCTGTTTCGAGAAATAGTAACAGGTTGTAATGAGCTACTTAATTAAACTGGATCACAAAATCTTTAAAAACCAAGGAGAGCCCTGTACTTTCTCTTCAGCACACTCCTGCTGGCTGCCCGAGAGTCCTTTTCCAGTTAATCTGTGAATGTTTTCCATGTAGGGGGAAGTTGTGCTTTCAGCCATCTGTTGAGGCAGCAAAGGAAAGTGATTCTAAAGCTGGAGGGGAGTCCAGAGTCTCTTGCACCTGCTGGCAGTGTGAACTTGGGCAAGGCACTCAACTTCTTTGTTTATTATGCAGCTAAGCTTCTTCAACTGCATAAGGAGGATAATAATGTCTTACTATAGCCCTTGCCCGATCGAGCTCATGTTCAAATAGTGTGTTTCGGAGTTACCTGCCCTATTCCAACACACAGCTTACTCGTGATAAATCTAATGTGGATTTTGCTTCTCGTCTTTTTCAAATCTTTGTTGCTGATGGCTTAGCCTAAAGTCAGCTCCATGGTAGAAAATCTAGACCCTAAAGGTTCTCATTACACCCTTCACTGAGAAATGGGAGACTGTATTTGATATTTAGTGTGCCTTCTCCTTGGACAGTCCAGCTAGTAAGCTTGTGTTTTCTTTTCTACTTCCCAGATCTATGCTGTTACCTGGCATCTCTTTAAAGGTCCTGACATTATTTGCTAGCTTGACATGTTTTTGGCCTCTGCATAAATTATTCAGATGGTGGGATTTGGGTTACAGCAAAATTTTACACATCTATAAATGAGATAATGAGACCAATACTGAGGGAAGCATCCAAGTTAACTACATCTTAACATCAATACAGTTCACATGTCTAATTTACGTAGGTTTGTAGCTTTGTGGTGATACTGAAAAAAATTAAAAAACAGACTTCTTTGATGTTTTAGGAAACTGTGTCTTTTAATGTGTTTTGACACCTGTTTTTTGGGGGGACAAGGGGAGTATGTACAAGTAATGTGCCTGAAGAAATACTCATGTGCAAAACAACTCAGAAATCTAATTAACTGTGATGAAAAGAGTTTTGACCCTCCCTAATGAGTCAAAAATTTTATAGCTATAGAAAAGTAAAAAAATATTTAAAGTAAAAAATTAAGTAAAGAAGTGGGAACAAAGGAACACATGAAGCAAAGGAGGGACAGACTGAGGGAAGGAGGAAAAAAGGGAGAAAAAGGAGGGAATGAATTGGTGGATTTTACCCAGTCACCAATAAGAATAAATATTAATAGACTAGAACTCCAGAAAGAGACCAAAATAAATTAGTAAACAAAGAATCAAAACTACCGATGAGAGTCTAATTTCTGCCCAACTTTTATCAGACTCTAAAAGGTTATAAAACAAATTCCCTTCATTGATATCTCATTATCTAATTGGAAAATCAGTTATGATATAAAATCAAAGCATATAAATACAAATGGAGAAATGATGGAAGCTAATAATGAGTGACTTAAGGTCTTGGGTAGTCAAGAGGGCTGGAATGATAACCTATAGAGTCAAGGAAGGTTACAGAAACTGAGCCTCAAAGAAAGGCTAAGATGTAGGATTTGGATAGGCAGGAAATCATAGAGATGATGGGGAAGGTCCTGGGGAAGGAGTAAGACGATGTAGTGGCAGATAACTTGTATCAATAACCTCATTTTTCACCCTCTTCAGTATCCATGCCCTTTACTCTATAATATACTATGTCTTCCCAATCTGGCCAGTGTTCTGCTCGCTCCCTAATTCTTGCTTTGGCCAATTGTTAGCAAACATAGCATCAACAGATATGTAAACATATACGAGAACTTCAGGAAAGTCCTTGAATGTATCTTCTTTTATCTTCCTATTCTACATTTGCCATGAGAAATTGCTCAGATTAGCCTGCTAGAGCATAAGACAAGTAAGATAGAGCAGAATTGTTAGTTTTTTCAGTGGAATTCCTCCTAAACAACCTGATAGTCAACAATCTTAGCTAGGAAAAGACCTAGTTAAGACCAGGTCCTCTCCTAGCTAAGATCAGCAGAGCCCCCTAGCTCATTCACAGCAGACTGCAGGCACAGGAATAGACCCATTCAACTTAACGAACCTCATGATATAAATATGCTTATAGTTTAAGCCAATGAGTTTGAAGTGATTTGCAGCATTATTATGGCAAGAAATAACTGATACATATGTCATGTTTTAAACATCATATGGCATTTATTAATTTGGGGATGATTCTTCCATTCTTTATGCTGTAGGTGTTTGAAATCATCTTTTGTAAAGAAGTAGGCATTAGTGTGAAGAGGGAGGAAGCTTGAAGAGTCATATTTGTTCCTACAAGAGTAAAAAGAATTAAGACAATATCATCAGTTCATCACAACTAAAATAGTGTTCCTGAAATAGCTAGAAACTATGGAAAAATTGTGCTTACTGGAATTCTCACAATTAAGTGCCTCAAGTAATCAAATTTTATGAAATTAAAAAAGACATTTGACCCAGCTGGTGTGGCTCAGTGGTTGAGCATCAACCCAGGAACCAAGAGGTCACTGGTTCAATTCCCTGTCGGGGCACATGCCCAGGTTGCGGGCTCAATCCCCAGTAAGGGACGTGTAGGAGGCAGCCGATCAATGTCGACATTTCTTTCTCATTGATGCTTCTATCACTTTCTCACTCTCCCTTCTTCTTTCTCTAAAAAAAAAATCAATAAAAACAAATTTTAAAAAAGACAATTGAAGTATTAAAAATTCACATTCTGGTACTCCATACTTTTGTTTAGAAAAGCAATTCATACTTATGCTCTTTTTACTTTTTATTATGAGATATATATTATGTGTATCAATTGTATAAATATAGTTCTTTATGTATTATAGATAATATATGTAACTAAAATATAATATTTTTGAAAATGATAGATAACATACCTACCAACTATATTATGTAAAAGAAGATTACTGATAACTTTTAAGATCACCCCTCAATGATCCTCCTTACACATAATCCCATCTGCATTTGCCTCTCCCAAGAAATGACCGCCAACTTGTATTTTGCATTCATCCACACTTTTTCTTTAGGATGTTTCAGTTTATGACTTAAATATTTAGGGCCAACTGTCATCTCTCTCTTCTCTGCAATGCCATATTTCTAACTACATACAATTCCACATATGTAGACTGCTGTCATCTTGGAAATAACATGTCTAAAAACAGATTTACCACTGCCATCCCAAAGCAGCTTCCGTTCTAAAATGTTTGAGGTTGGCCAGTGCCCACACCATGTCCCACTAGTCTATGCCGAAGTGGTCATGAGGTTGAACAAGAGAGGAAGTATAGACACATGGGCTCAAATTCTTCACCACTGCAGAAAAACACTTTGATTCACATATGGCCAGTGTGTCACTAACAACATCTTGGTTAGATGTAATTAAAAATTACAGGCAGTCCCCTGTTTTTCCACTCACCTGACTGAATAAAGACTTGGAAACAACCAAGGTGTTCTTTAATAAGTGAATGGATAAACTTTAATACATAGAGACAATGGAATATTATTTAGCAATAAAAAGAAATGAACTATCAAATCATGAGAAGACATGGACATTAAATGCATATTACTAAGTAAAAGAAACCAATCTGAAAAGGCTGCATACTGTATGGTTCAACTATATGACACTTAAAGCTATGGAGACATTAAAAAGATCAGTGGTTTCTAGGGGTTGGTGGAGGGAGGGTGAACAGAAGGAGCACTAAAGATTCTTAGGGCCGTGGAAATATTCTTCTATAAGATATTATAATGATGCATACATGTCATTAGTCCAAATCCATAGAATGTACAGCACTACGAATGAACCCCTAATATCAACTACAGACTTTGTGTCAATGTAGGTCCATTGATTGAAACAAATGTACCACTCTGGTGCGGGATGCTGATAATAGGGGAGGCTACACATGTGTGGGGCAGGGGGCCTGTGGAAAATCTGTACCTTCCTCTCAATTTGCTGTGAACCTAGAACTGCTCTAAAAAACAGTCTACTTTTTAAAGGCTATTTAACGGAAGGCAAAAATGGGCATCCAATTCATTTATTTTTTTATTCTAGAAAAGGGACAACTAATTCATTTATCAATTGGGTGACAGAGACTTACTAATAAATAACACAGGAGGCATCAGTACTTTCATGTAGCTTATATTCTATTATAAGGCATGTATCATAAGCAAAATAAGCAATATGATCTGAGAAAATGTTAAATTCGCAGAAAGTAATGAAATTGAATGATTTGACAGAGTTGAACTGGAGTCAGAAGATGCTACTTGAAACAAAACAGTCAAGGAAGGCTATTGAAGAAATTACAATAGCCTTAGATCACAATTAAACTTACACTAAATGATGAGAAGCTGGCATGTATAACTGGAATGAGAAACATGGTGAAAGGAGTGAAAAGGTTAAAAAAATAACAACAAACAAAAACATCATCATCTTGTACAGGACATGAGATTTCCATATAGAAGGAAAGGGGGTACAGTCAAATTTGTTTAGAATCAGATATGGATACTATGGGGTGACAGTGCTGTCAGTAAGGGTGTGGTGCCACCATGTCCTGTTTGGTACATTTTTACATCATTTGTGCTCATTTAATTAACTATTCTGTTCTCCTATTTACTTCAGTTTTCTATTTTAAAATGTGTCAAGATTAGCTTGTACAAAGGTCACATCATACCTGTTCAGAGTAGTACCTGAGCCATCTAAACTCCCTAATCTTCTTCTCTGTGATGAACCAAGGGACATCCAAATTTTTCAAAAATTACAGTATTTATATTAGTTTTTTAAATTTATATTTAATTTTTGGTTTATAAGCTTTGGAAAACAAAGAAATATTTCTTAGAGTATAAAATGGGAAAATGAGTCATGTCATTGAAAATCATGGGAGTGGAGTTGATTTAGGCTGACTCCAGGAGCTCAGCAGAGAGCATCAGAGCTCAGGGCCTTGCCATCTTTCATCTCAGTGCGCCTCTGAATTTGCTTAACTCTCAGGGAGATTTTTCCTATAAAGCTCCCTAGTTTCTCATCCAGTGGCTTGAGAACTTTCACTTCCCAATAGTTTCTGGGTTGGGTTTCAATTGACTGCTGAATCATATGTCCATCATTGAATGGTATTCTGTGACCAAGGCAATGAAATACGTGGTTGGACTAAAAGAATAGAAGGGACTATTCCCACAGGAAAATCAAATTCAGATACAAAATTGTGGTGAAATCTATTCTGGGCAGGCACAAATAATAGATATCTACCAAAGCAATGGTTCTTAGTGTGTTGTCCCCACACCAGCAGAGTCAGCACCAACTATTAGAAATGTGAATTCTTATGTTCTACCCAGGAATATAGACCCAGTAAGGCAAGCTTCAGCAAGTCATCCATTGGTTCTGAAGGACATGAGAGTGTAAGAACCACTGCTCTACAGCATCACACTTAGAACAAAATCCTCATCTTTCCACAATCTACAAAGGCATATACTACATGGTCCTCTTCTATCTCTTTGACCACATCTGTGTCATCTCCAGCTTGCTCATTTCATTTAGTTTTCATTTCTCAACATTCTACATAATTTTCATCTCATGGCATTTGTATTCAAGGTTCCCCCTGCCCAGAATGTTTCTCATGCGGCTAGTTGTTCTCAAAATTACATAGCCCTTCAAAAGTCATCTCTCAGATGTCTGACCACTGTGAGGTATTACCCTTTAAATCTAAATACCTCAATCATTTTTTATTTCCTATACCTTTATATCATACTATAAAATTAACTTATCTATTCATTGATTTATGTGTTCATTTAGATGAATATTAAGCTAAGTAATTGTTTTACTCTTTCTCTGTTCAATATCCCTAGAATGCAAGCACTTTGTGGGCAGGAGTAATATTTGGCTTTTACCTTTAATATCCCTAGTATGTAAAACATTTCTTGGGAAAAGAAGGTGTTCACTAAATATTGACAGAATGATTTATTAACTACATCAATGAATATACTATGGTGGTTTCTGCTGCTCCATCATCTCCATCAGGTATCAAAGGAAGGAAGAGCAGAGCAAAATGTTGAAGTATGCCTGGGGAAGGATGTCCCTGAGGGAAGGAACACAGTGAGCAAAAGCATACTGTCTTGGAATACAAACTGGTGGGGTCCCGATTTCTCAAATAAAATAATTCTGGCTTTCCAACAAAAAAAGACCACATCCTTTCAGATGCTTGTGCTAAAGGGGGGGAAAAAAGGAGGAAAGATTCCTTTCTCATAATAGAGTATGATATTTAAATTTGGATTTTTCCTTCATTTACAGTAAATTTTCATCTCTTATGGAAAAACACTAGCCTAGGGAGAAAATGATGAGAGAAAGGCTTATTTTAAACAATGTGAAAATTGAGGAATGTGATTTCAAGTTTAGAGAGGGAAGAAAGCTATACAAACAAGTAACTTAGGGATATAGATTAAATAGGAATTTAGGGATGTAGATAAATATTGCTATGTGGGTGAGAAGAAACAGATTTCTAAATTAATAAACATAATAAATTGCCCTAAAGTATTCTTCAAAATTGATTTATGCCAAAGAATCACAAATATTGTGATGACCTTTCCAACTGTGACATTTGTCTGGGTACGGTTCCCTATTAATCAATTCAGTAATCCCTAAAGAGTGGCATTAATCAATTCAGTAATCCCTGACCAGTTTGGCTCAGTGGATAGAGAATCAGCCTGCGGACTGAAGGGTCCCAGGTTCGGTTCCGATCAAGGGCATGTACCTTGGTTGCGGGCACATCCCCAGTAGGGGGTGTGCAGGAGGCAGCTGATCGATGTTTCTCTCTCATCGATATTTCTAACTCTCTATCCCTCTCCCTTCTTCTCTGTAAAATATCAATAAAATATATTTTTTAAAAAAGAGTGGCATGAAGAATATGTTGGCAGTTAAAATTAATTTCATTGGATTATCATTATAGATGTTTCCACATTTCTGATATTAAAGAAACTTTGGTGATCAGTTATTGTTTGTTATTGTTCTAAATATATATTACAACTTATTGACAGTAATTTTTTATCTGAACGAAAGGTTTGGAAAAAATTAATAAATTTAAATTTTCCCTTTTCACAATAGGTTTCATATCCTCCATGGCAAAGTAAAAATTTTAATTAAAAAATAGAAGTTTAATATTCAAATGTTAAACTTGAACAGAATGAATTTTAGGTTGGTGCATTTTTCTTGCTTATAGAAGCATCAGCAATAGCACTGTAAATCTATTACCACAGAGGATTTGGAGGACAAAACACTGAGATGGATAGAGCTACTATCATTATGTCTGTTTTACTGGAAGGAAACAGTTTATGCAATATCTAAAATCATTTAGAGCCGGGTGCTAAGCTGTGATCAGAACCCTGATATCTTGACACGTGTTTTGTTATCATTATAACATTATTATGTATAATCCACAAATTAGACAAAACAATAAACAAACAAAACCTTGAATGCCAGTGGATTATCAGCAAGCCATAGAAGTCATTTTAGCCAGTTTTACACTGAATTTAACTTATAGCACATCAAGGAAGTAAAAGGGACAGGCTCTGGATGGGACAGGAGATATCTGAATCCTGCCTCAACCATCCAGGCAGTTTTTAAGGACTGTGTGCCTCAGTTTCCTCATCTGAAAAATGGGTTAATACTAATACCAACCTCTTGGGGTCATTGTGAGAAGTTAATGAGATAATGTAAATTAAGTGTTGAGAAAAAGAGCTTGAAAAAAGAAAGGGCTCTAAAAGCATTATGTCGTTAAGTTCAGTCTAAGTTTCCTGTTTTACAAATTGAGAATATGAATTCTTGAAGAGCATGTTTTGGTCATTTAACTTCGATCTTCACCAGGGACAGAGATGAATGCCAAGGAAGCTAGCCAACAGGTAGCAGAACACCTATCCATTGCCTTCACTCAGAATTGCAGCCGCAAGATGTCAAAGTGTTTCAATGACCACATGTGATGTGGAACCTTCAGTGATTTTCTGGGAGGAAAATCCACAGTGAAGAATCAGTTAAATTTGGATAATCTAAATGAACAAAATTAAAATGTAAATAGTTGAAATAATGGGAACATGAAAATCTGCTTATAACTAAAGGAACCACAAACATATGTGCCTGCAAAGAAGTGCCTTCTTTTCTGTATAATGTTTTTCCCTTTCTTCCTGTCACACTTAAGAAGTCACCCACTATTTCCAAAGGTTTTGTGTATTACTGATTATTTTGAATGAAATGCCAGGTACACATGTGGGAGACCTTTCTTATAATAAAATTGGATTGGAAAAAGCAAAACTCTGAATGTTTAGCAAAAACAAACTTTGAAAGGAAACTCAACTTTTTTTTTTTTTAAATGTTTCCTTGGGCATTTTTCTAAAATCAGCCTCGTTTCTGCATAATATTTTTCTTGGTTGGGCAAAGGCTGGTTAAAATATTCATTATTTTTTTAATGTACTATGCTGCTATTTGCAGCTTCAGGTAGTTAATATGTGTGTTTAAGCTTTGCAGTTCAAATGGCAAAATCCACCCTAAACAGCATTGCTGAACAGCATGAAGGAATCCTTCGAAACAGGAGGTCCCTTTCCTGAATACCAATCAGTGTGGCTTTCCTCTGTGGCTGGGAGAGGAAGCACTGACCAATGTTTGCACTCCACCATGTCCTGCATGTCACAAGCTGAATTTCTAACACTGGCCGCCTTGTGGACCGAGTTTCCGGATGGCAGAATGAATTGCACCTCTGAAGACAGACGGCGCTACTGTGTCTCTAGATGACGTCAACGTCTTCTGGGACAACAGCATGAAAGGTGAAATATAATCAGCAAGAGCTTGGCTCAAGGTTACCTCAAAGAGTGCATGGGTGTATAAATCCAATTGGTCAGCCCTACAAGAAAACTCCTTGGTGTTTATGTACAAGGCTTGGTTTAAAAGGCGAGTGTGAGTGGAAGGTAGCAAGGCACCTTTGAATAATGACTGAACAGGCTAAGTAAGAAAAAGATACTCTTCACATATACAAATTTAGATCCCCATGAGCATCTGCTGGCATCTGCAAATTCATGTCTTCTATCTCATGTAAAACTGAGAATAGCTTAGAAACTGTTAACTAGGAAAATAGAAATGGGGAAATTGAGGTTGGGAAAGACTTAAACAGGCTTTCCCAAGAGAACAACTTTTTATTCTTTTTTTTTTTCAAATATATTAATTGAAAACTTACTATGTCTCAGAATCTATGCCTCTACCAGAATGGGAATACTATTTACTCCTTACAGCTGTCATTCACTCCATGATCTACTTAGACTAGTGTATCAGGTGATAATCCCCGTTACTCATGTTATCTTTTAAAAAACATATATGTGGTATATTTACTTACATATGTTTTTCTTTTCTTTTTTTTTTTTTTAAATATATTTTATTGATTTTTTACAGAGAGGAAGGGAGAGAGACAGAGAGCTAGAAACATCGATGAGAGAGAAACATCGATCAGCTGCCTCCTGCACATCTCCCATTGGGGATGTGCCCGCAACCCAGGTACATGCCCTTGACCGGAATTGAACCCGGGACCCTTCGGTCCGCCGGCCGACGCTCTATCCACTGAGCCAAACCGGTTTCGGCACATATGTTTTTCTTATATATTTTCTCTCTTCTTTCTCATATGGAGAAGAAAGTGAATAACTGTGTTGTCTGTGTATAATCCCCATGTGTTACCTCCCATCTTCTCCACAACGTTTAATTATTTTCCTTCAGGGCTTTGAGATCATCAGTGGTCAGAATGATTTCTGTTCTTTCCAGGGCAGAAAAGGGAATACTTTCAGGAGGCATTGGCTTATCACTCTGTTGTCTTCTCCTACCTCTTATGCCTAATTCAGTTCCTTTTCCAACTTTCTTCTCCTCTGACCTAGAACATCTGTGCCCTGTTTGACTAGAATTAATCTATGCTACAGCTGTCAGGCAACTTTAGCTAATGTGGAACCACCACTGGTTCCAAAACGGCGTGTACTCTCCACAAAGAAAGTCTGCAGGCCTCTCCCTCTTGTCTCACCTGCAGTCTAGGTTGCTGCTCTTCCAGGTGTTGGTTGGTTGGTTTATCAAAGGCCATGTATTTCAAGATTGAGAGAAAAGTTTAATGACTTGTTTGCTTCCAATAGCTGCTTCCAGTCCATTAACCTTCCTTCCCAATTACAATAATGATATCAATCTGATCACACAATCTGAAACTTACACCCCATGTTGTTTGACTATACTGTGTTTTCTCTCTCTTCACACTCTTATCTACTAACCTCCTGGTTTTCCCCTCACCTGGATCCAGCATTATGACCCTGGGCTATATTTTTCATCTTTTCTCTTAGTAAAAACAAAATGACCTAACACCCACATCCAGCTGCCTCCTTGACATCTCGATTTGGATATCACTAAGCGACCTCAAATTTGTCAGTTTCTAAACTAAGTTCATTATCTTCTCTTCTCCCCAAATTGACTCTATGTTCAGTGTTGACTATCTCAAAGGGCAACTATCAACCATAAATGGGAAAGCTCAGGTCATCCTTCATAGCCTCCTAACACATTCAGCCAGCTACAAGCCCTGTGGATTTTATCTTCTTAACTGTAGTCAAAGATGATAACTCTCTCCCATCTCTAGGGTCAACACCTTGTTACAAGCTATTATTTTATCTTGCCTAGATGACTGCCTCACAGAAGCTTCATGCCACCAAAGTAGACTTGGAATGCACAAAAATTTCCCTCTCTTTCACACACACAATCATTTCTAAAACACATCTGATTTTTCATTTAATTTTGTCTCTAGAGTGCCCTGATTTTGACAAATATTCTCAATTGTGAAATATTTAAACTTAACTTGATTTTTGTCTACGAAACCCTGGATGATTCCTACACAGATAAGCATATAACAGCTTCAAAGAAATCCTTCACACAGTCCTTCTTCTCATTCTAGTTCAGTTTTATAATATCAGGGACTATATCTGTCTCATTCACAATGCATTCCCAACTCTTAAAGTAGTGCTCCGTAGAATAAGCATCAAATAAACATTTGTTGAAAGAAAACGGAAAGAAAAGGATAGAGGGAGAGAGGGAAGGAAGAGAGAAGAAAGAAAAAAGTAAGGCAGGAAGGAAGGCAGAAAACCACATGGAATAGACATGATGTTGTTTTCAGGCTCCAGAATTCAATTGCCAATGATCAGGAATTAATCCTGCCCCCTTGTGTTATAATTACCAAAGCAGAATTTTCATAAAGGGGAGTGAAATATTCCTAACCTGTACCTTGCTCTTAATATTGCAGTGTCTATTCTTTTAAGAAAAATATAGATATTTGTTTCTGATGTGGCCATGAGAAGACAGAGTCTGAAGTGATCTCATAAAACTTCAGAAAATGAGTGTGAATACAAGCCTTCAGAGAGCCTCTCCTGGGCTGCACAACATGCCTCTACAAAGCTCCCCATCCAGCCCCGCAACCTCTTTGGAATGTAGTTGCTCTCATGGAAATATTTCAGTACCTACAAGCTGAGAGTTTCTCCTCTGACCTCTTACTTTCCCTCTCTTTCGATTGCTTATGTCACCTTTATATTCTGAGATGCCTTATAGGTACATTCTCTTGGCCCGATTAAACAAATATCCAATGTGTTGCCATGGTTGTGTTTTGGGCTTTAGTTTGCTGTCAACATTCTGAGAGTGATGATTTCCAATTAATGCGTCCTGCGTATTCAGTTTAACAATTCAACAAATGTATACTGTGGTAGTTAGGAGGCAAAGTATCCTGTTTACTACATCAGAAGTTAAGGAAGGGCCTTGATAAGAAAGGTTGGGGGGGGGGGGGGTTGCATAACAAGAAAGGGCAGGGGTTGCTTGTGTCATATGATCCCGGTCACAGGGTTTGTCAACCAGACACATAGACCGAGAAGGCAGCTGGTTCATTTTTACACATTCCCAAATTTCCCCCCCTAATTTATAATAAAAATATCTTTTGAAGCAGTATATATATATATATATATATATATATATATATATATGTATATATATATATATATATATAAATTAGATTTTCTCTCCATCTGCTGAAAGTCCTCCTATACCACTTTTTCTCTCGAGGATCTAGATGATCATGACCCCAAAGTGTTATTTGGATAAAGATGCAATGGTGTGTCATCGCCCCCATTCTGTTGACTAGGGTGGGTCTTGGCTTGGTTTCTAACTCTCAATGTTACTATTAGATGGCAGGTCAGTTTATATAACACACCTAAGTCTCTGTCTTCTCACCTATCAAAATGAACTAATGATAAATACCAACCTCCAAAAGGTTTTGTGAGAACTAATGCCTGAGGTATCCTGAGAATAGTAGGTTCTTACAGCTGTTGGATTCTTCCTCATCTTTCTTGTGGAACATAAGACGTTATAGTGTCTTACAAAGTAGTATAATTTTTATCCTGATTCAGGAAGTGCTGCTCATATGAACAGAGAAATTTGACCTTTAGAATATATATTGTCTAGATTCTTCCAATGGAAAACTCTGATCCCCAAATTTACTCGTACTTATTTTTAAATACTATTTCTTTGTACTCTATTTAGCAATCATAATGTTTGGGAGGTTGTTTTAATTGAAGGTAGAATTAAAAAAATAACATGTGCATTAAAATGTGCAAAACTCTATCTTAATTGTGGAACACCTTACTATGTACAGGTGCACAGTCCTCATGAAAGATACTATGAGGAAGGTTAACACAAAATACCTACTTTTCAGAATTTTTATTAATTTATTAGCACTTACCATGCTTGAAGCACTGAATTAGGTTTCAGCGATACATTAGTAACCAAGCACTATGTCCTCACTTATAGGAACTTATGCTCTAAAGCAGGGGTCCTCAAACTATGGCCCGCGGGCCACATGCAAATACAAATATTGTATTTGTTCCCGTCTTGTTTTTTTACTTCAAAATAAGATATGTGCAGTGTGCATAGGAATTTGTTCATAGTTGTTTTTTTTTTTTTTAATATAGTCTGGCCCTCCAACGGTCTGAGGGACAGTGAACTGGCCCCCTGTTTAAAAAGTTTGAGGACCCCTGCTCTAAAGGATCAGATAGATATTAATCAGGAAATTACTAACAAATATGTAATTATGAGTCCATATCACTGCTATGGCCTCATAATTCTATGTGCTTGGAAGCAAGCACAGTGCAAGAATTCAGTAAATATTTGCTGACTGACTGAATGAAAGTTGGTTGACTGAAGTTAAATAAGTATTAAAAGAGACAGAACCTAGATTTAATTAGAAAATGGAGCAAAGAACTCACCTCATACTCAGATCTGAAAGGTTATTAGAAAATAACCAAGAGAATGCTTCTGGGAATGGGTGTTCTAGAAAGGTAGTGTATTAGTCAGGGCTCTCCAGAGAAACAAAACCTATAATGTGTATATATAGTTATGTAGATAAGTAGGATGTTGAAGAATTTTCAAGGACAAATTTCTTCCCAATGATGTTGTAGTCTTCATGGACTAAGGTCCTGGGACTACCGTGGTTATATGTGTGTGTCTGAGTATTCAATGGTGAGTGGGCAAAACATTGTTCTTGTTTTCATAAAATTTATACTCTACTGACGCTCCGCACAAATTTGGTGTCCAACAATTTGATTTAATTCTAAACTACCCAGAGTTATGCCGACCCCACAAGTTAAGGGCTCAGACTTTCAAGACTACCCCTTCTTCAGATGCCAGCCACAAATAGAGACACCAGGCTCCCACACCTCTGCTTTGCCCTACAGACTAAAAATTGAAGGGCTTCCTTAAACTCTTCTCCTCAGGTTCAATAATTCAATAGAACACCCCACAGAACTCAGAAAAGTGCTATATTTACTATTACAGTTTTTATTATAAAGGCTACTACTTAAGAAGAGTCAAATGGAAGAGAAGCCGAGGACAAGGTCGGTGGGACAAGAGGAAAGAGCTTCCAGACCCTCTCTGGACACAGTGCATTGATGTGTTCATCAACCCAAAAGCTCCACAAATCTCATTATTCAAAATTTTTTCTGAAATGTTATTACCTAGGAATGATTAATTAAATCAGCAGCTTTTGGTGTTTGAATGCCAGCTTCTGCCACACTCTTCCCCCTTAGAAATCTGAAGGTAAGTCTGAAAGTTTCAATCTTCACATGCTTGGTCTTTCTGGTGACCAGCCCCCAACTTGAAGTATAAATTCTGGTGTGGTGGACGAACATTCATTTTGAATAACAAAAGACCCTTCTATCACTCAGGAAATTCCAGGAAGTTTTGGGAGCTCAGGCCAGGAACCTGGGACAAAGACCAAATATATGTATTTTCACAAGTATGAGGCCAGGAAATTTATGATACAGATTTGCTCTCTCTGACGTAATTTCTAATCCACTTTACTGCACACACAGCTGCTAACAGCAGTGCCCATTCCACTTCTCATCATACAAAGCTTGTCCCAACCCTGTGTGGGATCCAGTGTCAGGATCTTGTGTCCATAGTCTATTGGTCAGGTTTATGTCAGGTCCAGCAAAGAGCAAAAGACACTCATATGGGATTCTGAAAAATAAAATTGTAATGATGGACCTAGGTACAGAAAGACTGCAGGGTTTAGAGATGCATCAAGTGTGAGACCCTCAGTGACTAACAGCTGTAGAAATCTACCACTAACTCTATATCTGAGAGCAGCAGAGCTGAGAAATCACATTACAGAGAACTAGGGAGGACTGGAGTGTAGAAGAGGGCTGGTCATCAGGAGCTGCATTCCTAGAGGGACACCACCACTGGCAGGACCCTCAGCACCACAAAAGGGAGGGTATGGAGAAGACTTCTACCATCCTGTGTTCATAGCCATGGGTTATACATATATGCGTACAAGTTCTTTGGTTGATCTCTTCCCACCCACCCATCTATCCCCACCTTCCTCCTGAGATTCAATAGTCTGTTCAGCTTCTATGGGCAGGAGCAACCTGGCATTTGTTAAGCTTTGATTATACTATTCCATCTTTCAAAGTGACCAATCTCTTTCCCAATCCTTGGCAGGCTTGTGCTGAGCCCTCCCCTACCAATCTGGTCTTTTTCCAAGATTAGACACCTTCCCTTTATGATTACATCTTAGCTTCTAATGTGTCGACCTCAAAGTAGAAGGACTTCCCCTGTGCCATCTTGGATTCTACTGGGCATGTGCCCAGCAGAGGAATTTTGCCCTTTCTCTCCCCTCCTATATTCCCAGTACTAGAGGGTGGCTGTTCAAGGGAGAGCTTTGGCAGGGCAATGCTGTTATCACCTGGAGTGTGTGTGAAGCTTCTGACCTAATAAAGCTTAGACAGTTTTGCCCCCTTTTCTTTTATTAATATCTAGCTACCTCTGCTAACACTACCCATTCTTCACAGAATTTATGTGACCCTGGGAGATGTAGTCATTGACCCAATCATGTTATGATATCTAGGAGGAAAAAGAAACTCAAAAATATCATCTATGGGGAAAATTAGAGAAACACCATGCCATTCTTTGCTGAAGTTCATATTTCTTCAATGACTTTGGTGACCATAGCACTCTGGCCCAATTAACATTAATAGCTATCTGCTAGCTACAATTCTTAAATGCTCCCAAATTTTATTTTAATACATGGTATCTTCTATGGGTATAACTCTTTGCTTTGATGTAATCACCTGTAGAGGTGTGTGTGTAAGAGTGTGTGTGTGTGTGTGTGTGTGTGTGTGTGTGTGTGTGGTTAGAAATTAATCTGCATATTTACCATCCTTTGAATAGAATTAGCTAAAAAATCTATTTAATAACCAAAGATGTCTGCTATTTATTTAGACTTTTTCTGTGTTAGGACTTCTTAACATCAGCACAATGGATATTCGGTGCTGGATGATTATTTAACATGAGGGGTATTATTTTTTAAATATATTTTTATTGGTTTCAGAGAGGAAGGAAGAGGGAGAGAGATATAGAAACATCAATGATGATAGAGAATCATTGATTGGCTGCCTCCTGCACGACCCCTACTGGGAATCCAGCCTGCAACCTGGGCATGTGCCCTTGACTGGAATTGAACCTGGGACCTTTCAGTCCACAGGCCAATGCCCTATCCACTGAAAAAAAAAAACTGGCTATGTCAACATGAGGGGTATTTTTAAAATTTAGCAACAGATATTTATTAATATCTAGTGGTGCCTACCCTCCTCCCATAGTGTGACCATCAAAAGAATCCCCTGAGATTGCCAAATCTCCCCTGGGGGCCAAAATTACAACTGGTTGAGAACCACTACTTTAATTGATTCTATGTTCACTAAAAATATATACAAAAGAAATCTGAGTTCTTCTGACACTAATTCATTTATCATCTGTGGTAGATAGCCTACAAGATGCCCTCCAATGATTCCTGCATTCACATCCTTGTGTAGATGAATGCCACATTCTATGAGGGATGGTTTGTATGAACAATAGAATATAGAAGTGACAGTATCTCACTTATAAACTTAGATTTTAAAACCTTGCAGCTCAGTCCTTGGTTCAATCTGTCTTGAATCACTTGCTCTTGGAGAAGCCAACTGATATGTCATGAAGACTCTAAGGAATCAAATGAAGAAAGCCATGTGGCAAGGAACTGAGGTCTCCAGCCAAAGCCAGGAAGGAACTGAGACCTTCCAGTAGCCACATGCGTAAGTGCAGAAGCACATTCCCCAGCCCCAGTTGAACTCAGAAGACTGCAGTCCTGGCCAGCAGCTTGACAGTGATGTCATTACAGACCCTAAGCCAGAACAACACCGACAAGCTGCCCACAGATTCCTAGTCCTCAGAAACTCTGAGATACCATTAAAAATTATATCACTCAAGACATTATGGATACAGTTAAAAAATAAGCGATAAATTGGAAAAAAGATCTGAGTGTGTAAATAATTAATTTATATTTAATAACTAAAAATACAAAACAGCACTTAAAACCAGCAGAAAAAATGCATACAAGTTATGAACAGGCAATTCATAGTTGAGGAAAACATATTGAACAACATGAATAGGTGCTTAACCTCATTAGTTAATCAGAGAAAAGGCAAAGCGACAGTGAGATACTATTTCCACCCATAAAATTGGCCAAACTTAAAAGGTCCAAGAAAGACATGCTGATGGAAGTTTAAATTGATCTCATTTTGGAGACCAGTTTAGCAATATCTTGAACAATGAAAAAAATCTCAATTTTATGTGTTTATTATGGCTAGAAAACTTAACTCTTGCACATGTGGCATGAATTTTCTAATTGCAAGTCTGATTCTGTTTTTCCCTCTAAAAATCTTTCCAATCACCCCACCTGCCTTCACTGCTTTCAAGAGGAAGTGAAAATTATAACATTTAGTCCCAACTAAGCTGTACATTGTAGCAATTCATACTGAAATTATTTTGAATGACATGAAGATTCCAGCATGTGTCCCTTGTGCTTATCTTTGCCAACTTCTAGTCATCCTTTGGAAATCAGTTTAGATGCCTCTTCTGCCTTGACTGGCGACCACCCATTCTCACATTCTTATTTGGTACTTATTACACTGTGCTAATGAACTTGGTATATAATTAAGAAGATTTACACACATGCTTCTTTTAAACTGCATGTGTATGAGAAGAGAGAGATGAACTAAAGAAGGATATATTCAATTTTCCAGCAGAGTTCAGAGGAAATATAGGATCTGATAGATTCAAATTTTAAAAAAAAGTCTCATAGTAAGTATCAAACCCACAGTGTAGCTGTAAGAGACTATGTTAGATCTCGGAAAGATTTAAGACAGTAAACCCTCTCATCTAAACAAAAAGGCTTTTAGGTAATTTAAGAGCGTGATCACAAAGAAGCCCAATTAAAAAATGGCTCTGAAAAAGTCTTATCATCTGATACATAAGAAAGCCAAAATAATTTTTAGGGAATTATGGCACCTTGATCTATAAGTGGCACAGACAGTGCAAAATGAAAACATACTTCTGGACCCCCAATTTGCACTAAATAAGAAACAAGACGAGAAAGCTATTCAGCTGAAAACATGTGGCATTTCATATGGTAAAAAAAAAAAAAAGACATCTCAGGGGCAAAGTAAAAATCCTAGAGGGCAGAGCCAAAGAATAATGTTAAGACTTAAGGACAGCAATGGACTAAAGAGTTACTCTCATAGAGTAGATCAGAACTCTAGTCGGGGACTATTGTCATCTCCTGGGATTGGGAAACCTGATAATATCTGCTATATTGCTAAGTACTAGTGTCTGCTATTTTACGTTTGTTCCTCTCCTTTAAAAAAAAATTTTTATTGATTTCAGAGAGGAAGGGAGAGGGAGAGAGAGAAACATCAATGATGAAGAAGAATCATCGATTGGCTGCCTCCTGCACACCTCACACTGGGGATCGAGCCTGGACCCCTGGCATGTGTCCTGACTAGGAATCAAACCATGATCTCCTGGTTCATAGGTCAATGCTCAACCACTGAGCCACAACTGCCAGGCAATTCCTCTCCTTTTTTTTAATAACACTGACTACTCCTCTAGTTATCTTGTCACTTTCAAAATCATGCATTGGGAATATGGGAAGCAGACTCTTTTCCTAGGCCTATAAATTGAGAAGCTGCACTCAAGGAGCCCCATCTACATCTGGACCAGATGCAGATTTTGATGTAGTGCCCTTGTATCTGATGCCATAATCGAATGAGACTTTTGGGCAGTAGTGTGCTGGAGCCAGCTCATCCCAGCTTTTGAGAGCCAATTGTGTGCATTATTTTCCAGCTCACACTCAGTGATATCATATCAGTAGCTTGAAATTGTGCGTGCTGGTAGTATTTTTACCTCAGAAATGAGCAAATGTTCCACGATTAGGGCTCTTTTGTTTTTTCCCCTAGAAAGTTGTCACATACCACTACTTTTGATGGTCTTAGGAGGTAAGTGTATCTTTCATAAGAAAAATAAAAATAATTGTGACCAGGGAGAGGACTGTGCTACATTTAAAATGGCCACAAATTATTTATAGTTCCTCCCTTGACACGTGGAATCTATTTCCTTAACCTTTTGAATCTGGGCTGGCTTAATGACTTGTTCGAGCCACAGAACAAGGTGGAAGCACATTGTGTGAATTCTGACTATGGGCCTTAAGAGGCCTGGCCACATCCCTTTGCCCTCTTTGAACATGCTGTAACCATGTAAGTAAACCCAGGCAGGCCTGCTGGATGGTGAGATGAGGAGGATCAAGGATCTGCCCCTTATCTTAACTAGCCACCAGCCAACCAGATGAGCAGAGCTGAGTGAGTGTCCCTAGGAGAGGTCAGAAGAAATATCATTCAGCTGAGCCCAGCTCAAATTGCTGACCAACAATACCATGAGAAAATACAATTATTGTGATTTTCAGCTACCAAATTTTGGTAGTTTATTATGCAGCAATAAGTATCTAAAAAAGGTATGATTTGTTAAGTAGAAATGTTGTGACGGACAGGAAGTGATTTAAATCCCAGCATTAAGCCATACATTTGATAGTATTGATATTAGAATGTCTGTCCAAATTGTATTAATAATTCAATAGAAGAGACTCAAGGTATTGTCTTTGTAGATCACATTGAAAAATCCCTTCCAGACTGACATCTGTTCATTATGGCAATTTTTAGATATGATTATCCTTCTCTTTCTAATGCATCAAGTAGTACACCATTTAGTACCTATTTTTCTGTAACTGTTTATACAGAATATTTGCATTGGTTTATTCTGTTTCTATTTTTATTTTAATAGGGAATATTAAATAGGAACATGTAATACAATTTTACTAAGCCTTTACAATGTGTTTTGATATAACTTCTGTTTCTGAAAACTTTAAATAGATAGTTTTGGAACCATGCAACTGGAGAGCCATTTGGTGTCTGTGCAGTAACACTGTCATGATTAAATCATTAATTTATGTGCACAATCCCTATATGTATCCAGGGGAAAACTACATCAGTCCCAGACGGACCTCAGAGCTTAACTTGGCTGACTTTCCTAAACTTGACAAAGTAATGCTAAGAGAATTATTTAAGTCTGTTACATCTAAGGCTTCTGAAGTTCTCCAAAAGCTAAGTCAAACCTTCCACTTTAGTTCATCAGCAGAGAGAGCCAAGGGGCCAATGTGATCTCTGAGTTATTACTATTAATCTTTTGGATTTAAGTGCATTGATTTATAGATCTAAACCAAAATTTTTCAACTCATGCCCAATAACCAGGAAGCCAGATGTGTACATGTTTTCATGAATCAAATGCAAGGTGCAAAATTCACATTTACCATGGGTGACTATTTATGGGAGCACCTGCTTCAAATTCACCAGTATTTCTGAATTCCCTACTGTTATTCATTTTACTTTTCATGTCTTTGGTGTTTCAATTTAGATTTTGGTTGCACTCATAGAATTAAAAGGAAATGAAAATATTCTCATGTCTATGGTTTCTTCTTTCAGTCTGTCTGCTCTGGGAATCTATTAGAAACAGGTGCCATATAGAGAATGATTTAGATTAAATTTGGATTTCACTATTTTTTATTGAGCAATTATAATTTTTGCATCTTCACAGGAATACTCTTTGGACACAGGTAATACAATTTTTATTACCAGTATTCATTATTCAGAAAATGCTCAAATATTCTGTACCATTCTGTAGTCTTTGACACATGCACACTAGCACATAATCATCTTCCAGAACAATATATAGAATATTTTTATTGCTACAGAAAATTCTCTTCTGTAGTTTCTAGTTAATATCCACCCAAATTCAAAATAGCAACTATCCTGATTTCTATCACCATAGGGTAATTTTGCTTCTTCTTGAATTTTGTATAAATTGTATCATACAGAATGTACTCCTTTGTGTCTGGCTTATTTTATTCAATAGTATAATTTTTGAGGTTTAACCATATTTGTGTCTATCAATAGTTGTTTTTTTATTACTGTACAGCAAATAAGTGAAATCAGCCAGTTATAGAATGGTAAATATTGCATGATCCACGTACATGAGGTACCTAAATTGTCAAACTCATAAAAGCAAAGAATAGACTAGTGGTTACCAGGGGTTGGAGAGCCAGGGAAATGGAGAATTGTTTAATTGGTATGCAGTTTCAGTTTTGCAAGATGAATAAGTTCTAGAGGTTTGTTGTGTAGCACAGTGCCAATAGTCAACAATACTGTATTGTGAACTTAAAATTTCGTTAATAGGATATCATGTTAATAGTTATTACAACAACACTAAACCCAGAAAAATAATCAACAATGGACACAGGGAGGTTTTGGAGGTGATGGGTATGTCTATTACCTTGATTATGGGGATGGTTTCATGAGTATATATATATACCCAAACTCATCAAATTGTATACCTCAAATATGTGCATTTAATATATTAATAATACTTTGATAAAGTTGTTTTAAAAAATCAACCTTGCTATCTCATTGACATATGATAGGTCTAATGTTTGATGTAGCTAGAAGGCCATGAGAGAAAGTGGCATATAGTGTATGGAAGTGGCTATTGAATAATACAAGGGACTTTTAAAACTATTCTTTAGAGCAAAAATAGTAGAGTATCACTCGCAGCAAGCAGACTCTGGATATATATATATATATATATATATATATATATATATATATATATCTCAAATATTTTACAAGCTAATGCTACCTTTCTACTCCCCTTATGCCCCAGGCTTGCCCCCTACCTGCAGAAGTGTTTAATTCAGTATCTATATCCAGTTTTCTATTCTCTCCAATATTTGCCATTAAAAATTCAGCTGTCCTCCTTTGAACACCTTCAGTCATTGGCAAAGAGTTAAGTAACTTAATGCATTAATTCATGATAAAATAATCATGCAATTTGGGATTGATTTATTACTCTTCTCAGTTAAGGTATTAATATTTTGTTGGGCATCCTATGATGATATCAATTAATCTAGCAAATTCTCTTTAACAGTTGATCTTGGGAATCACTGCTGATTGATGAGTAATGAGACATATTTGGCAAGATGGTATTTTCAATAATTCTAACAGGCTTTATCCATGTGCATGGAAGCTAATGCTGACCAACAAAATAACTCTATTATAGCCACCAATGCCATTTATTCCTATAACTCACATGAATGTTTTGCGTACACCTAATAAGTAAGTGAAAGCCAAAGGAACTGACTTGTAGGCCAGGAAATAGTAGAGACTACTTTAATATTTTTATGTCTATAACATGATTCTACTTGCAATGGCAACTTATATTATGATTCTATTTTATTTTAAAGAGGGTTTTTTCTGATTCAGTCTGCATAAGTGCTAGTAGGGAACACCATTAATAAGATAAAATATCTTCTACTTAATTCTCTTTGCAGGCAATACTTGCCAAGAGATTAGGATAAGTAGAATAAACAGACTCTTATATAGACCGTTCCAGAATAACTAATACTTATAAAATGTAGTCATCTTCTTTTTCCAATTTACCGTATTAAATAGAGCCCAAATTGTATAACAATATTAAAATAGATGTAAAGGATATTATTGCCAAGACTGGCTAGCTGCTAACCAAACCCATTTCCTCTCCTTCCTGAGCACACAATTAGACTACATTTCCTGCCTCTTTAGCAGTTAACTGTGATCATGTGACTGAGGACTAGCCAATAGAATGTGAGAAAAGGTAATATGTGCCATTTCTAGGTCTGAGCAACACAAATATGTTACTTGAGGAGGACAAAGGACAGGATGGAAGGAGCCTGAGTCCCTGTGTGATTACAATGAGAAAACAATCTGAGTAAAACCTTTGAAAGAACTTAATAAGAACATATTCACCAAAAACAAAACCATATAACAACAAAAAAAGAAAATAAAAACTCTTCCAAATTGAGGAAGACACATCTAAAAATAATAAAAAAGAAACACAAAATCTACAAGGGATTGATATTCTGATTGTTTCAAAGGTGTCTTTAGTTTCGCATTTGATTTAAATTAAGCAACTGAAACTAGAAATCATAGTTAAAACAGTATGGGTTACACTACTACAAAAAGAAAAAAGAATCTAAAATAACTTAAATCATTCAACAATATACTTTAAAAAGTCTTGGCTTAGATAAAAAGATCAGTAGAAGAAAATACATATGTATGTTTTAAGTTAAAATAAAATATTAATTTATGGATGTACCTTTTATTCATTTTAGCCTTGAGCTTTTTGTTGCTACTCCAATTGTACAATTAACTACTGGTTCCAATCATATAAAATGATAAAATTCTATAAAGTCCCAGTATGTAGAAAGTAAAAAAACACCTCTTCCAAATTGAGGAAGACACATCTACAAACAATAAAAAAATAAACACAAAATCTAGAAGGAATTGATATTCAAAATACAAAACAAAATGGCTCTAGCTGGCTTGGCTCCGTGACTAGAGCTTCGACCTGAGGACTGAAGGGTCCCGGGTTCAATTCCAGTCAAGACACATGCCCAGGTTGTGGGTTTGATCCCTGGTGGAAGGCATGCAGGAGGCAGCCAATCAGTGATTCTCTCTCATCATTGATGTTTCTATCTCTCTCTCCCTCTCCCTTTCTCTCTGAAATCAATAAAAATATATTTTTTAAAAATGGTGGGGAAAATCTAGTGGGTTATGAACATTAATATAGTTGGTTTAATCACAGAAGCTCTTTCTAAAGAGTTAGCAAGGGACTGGAGTTTGGGTAGGTGACAGCATTGACAAAGTCAGTTGTAGGGTGGCCTAGATACATAGAACAGCCTGAACAAAGTGGAGAAGAACTCAGCTTTGTAAGGTCATAAAAGTAGATCAAGTTGTGATGACTTTAGAGAGAAGTAAGCAGAGGTAAGAACAGGTAGAGATTTTCCCATAATGGGAAATTTGAATTTTACTACAACTACAATGAGAAACCATTGTAGTTTTTTTTTTTTTTTCAAAAAGTATGTTTTTATTGATTTTTAGAGAGAGAGGAAGGGAGAGGGGAAGAGACACATTGATAAGAGAGAAATATTAATAGGCTTCTTCCCGCACATCTCCTACTGGGGATTGAGCTTGAAACACAGGCATGTGCCCCTACTCAGAATAGAACCAGCTACCTCTCAGTGCATAGGACGATGCTCAACCAACTAAGCCACACTTTCCAGTGCCATTGCAGACGTTTAAGCAATAGAGAAGTGCATGTTATTTTTAAATTTTAAAAAAATCACTTTGGATAGTTTCTAAAGAATATATTGGACAAGATAATAGTGATATATTTTTTTATAGGATTTTATACTAGTATAGGAAATTGAAAATGTTGTGTTGGTCCATGTCATAAAGATGATGATGTAAAGCAGTGGGTGAATCAGAATGAATCTAGAGATGAAATTAATAGGACATGGATTGAATATGACACTGAGAAAGAAGGATGGTCAAAGGGGAAAAAAGATGTGTCAGTGAAGATGTGGAGAAAATGGAACCCTTGTCTATTGTTATAGGAGTGTAAAATCCTGTAGCTTCTATGACAAACAGAATGGAGGTTCCTCAAAACTTAAAAATAGAACTACCATGTGATCCAGCAATCCCACTTCTGCACATTTAACCAAAATAATTGAAATCAGCGTCCTTAAGAGATATTTGTCCATCTATGTCCACAACATTATTCACAACAGGCAAGATATGTGCAAATAGCTTAAGGAATTTAGTTCCTTGTCTTGAATATATCTGCAAATCATTCAAGTTGGGATTATGAACAACAGTTCAATTTATGGGTATGTATCTTGAATATATTGATGACACTTAAAGCCTCAAGAGGATAGTCAGAAGAAAACAATGAATTTATTTTCTAACGTAAATTTGAAAGAACTAATGTAGAGAAGTATAAATAGTGTGCCTTATAAAGGGATGTTTGCATGGCATTAACATAATGAAACTAAAACATGAATTTGTAGCAATTTAACCCATGCTTCTCAAGTCAGTACCACCCACTCATGAAGATTTATTATAGCTTGAGTGTCATTTTATAACAAAGATACTATTTTTTTCTTGAGATGTTCTTTGATGAGGAAGAATATACAAATTAAATTTTCCAAAAACTCTGATTAAGACAAATATGAAAAAAATTGTTCAATATTTTCTGTAGGATTTTTAGTTAAAACTCATTTTATTTTTTTATTCTTATTTTAGTGGGCCTTATTTTATCTGACCCCACATAAAAAAATAAAAGGGAAGGAAACAGTTAACAAATATCCCTTGGGTGGTAAATATATGCTAGCCATTGTGTTTATGATAGAATTCTCTGCTCTCACAAAAAAATCATTCCAATATAAGTTATTTTTCTTTTATACATTTAAAAACTAGATTTTTTAAAAGACAATTTAATAGCTCTAACTTCAATGAAGAATAAGTAAGTTCAAGACACGAATAAATAAATTTTCTGGACAAGTATCAAAGATAAGAGAGGTGCAGGTGTACATGCTTCTGCCCTTCATAAGGTATAAGAAAAATATTGATGCAAAACATGAAAAATATTACTAATTTATAATAAAGAAGTAATCTGTCCCCAATTATCTTGTATAGTCTCCTGCAGAGATGAGAAACATGTTTCTTCATGTCCATCTAATGTTAAATTAATTGCAAAATTGCTGTTGGCAGTAGGAACCAAAGGAGTAGGAAATTCCATCTTAAAACTCACATGTTACCCACCTGTTTAATTTCCAAATATGTTTCAGATGGATTGGGGAATGAGATAGGAATAGAAATACACATTTTCTATTAACCCAAAAAGGTCTTGCTGTTTAAATAGCATCTGAATTCCTTACTCCCCAGAAATCTAATATTGATCTGATGGTTTGTGTCAAACAATTGTGATGTGCATAGATAGTGGTATCTGGAGAGCATTCTGAGGTCCGTAGAAAATACTGTGCTCACAAACTCCAGGCCTCACAAGGCAGATGCTATAAAAGATGAGGCCTCATGTTCATGAACTTTGGAATCCATTACTTCTGATGCTTGAAGAAATTCTGGGTATGGTTTTATTCAACCCACACTTAGAAAATATAAGATTCTCTGGCCTACACACTATAAAACACTGTCTAAATGAAAGAAAGGAAGGAAGAAAGAGGAGAAGAAAGAAGGAAGGAAGGAAGGAAGGAAGGAAGGAAGGAAGGAAGGAAGGAAGGAAGGAAGGAAGGAAGGAAGGAAGGAAAGAAGGAAGGAAGGAAGGAAGGAAGGAAGGAAGGAGAGAGAAAATGATGAGAGAAATATAATGAGACATTTCTGCATCAAATCAATTTTATAAAAATAAAATGTGTCTGTTTTCTGTCACACCCAGAACCATGGATGGTGTACCAGGTCATAACTAAGGAGACGTGGAACATCAAGCACACCTCTCATTTCCTGGGGACTCTGGCAAGGTTAGAAGTGGTCTTGATCAGCTGCTTTAAGAGTTGGCATTTGCCTGTGCATGTGGAATGGTGTGACTAAGGCACAAGGAGCATGTAATAGGGCACCAATGATTTGTGGAAAAGCAGATAACATGGCACCATGGAAACACACACAGACTTGGTGGGGGCAGCAGAATCTGAGATCAAGCAAGTCTGTAAATCTGATCAGCAAAAGGCCTTGAGTGTCAGCATAAAAGTTATGAGGAGTTCCTGGAAATGTGTGAACATGACCAAATTTGAATGTGAGGGACAGGGCATTGATAGAAGACCCTTAAATCTTAGAGAATAGATTTTTTTCCACAATTCGAGTAGAGAGTGTAACACCCAAATAAAGCAGAAAAGTCTTGAGATATATATATATGAAAGTATTTAATTGGTAGAGTCCATTAATTTCATATTATTTGATAAGAAAATAAAAGTTTAGCTGTTGCTTCAAATCTTTTCTGTCTGGGCACCCACCTAGACTATAATTCTTGCCTCTGTGACATTTAAGTGGCACATTTGAGTTCTCATTAATGGAAAATGACAGTGATAGGTGCTGCCCCTACAGGAGAGGACCCTCTGTCTTCTGTCTCTTTTTGCCATTTGAAGCCCAGTGATGAGGCCATAAGGGATGGTAGAACCATGTATGCAATACCCATATTCCTTGAATCAATAAGTAAGAGAGAGTCACTGGCTGATGACAGAAACATGTATTGGGCTATTATATGAACAAGAAGTACATTTCACTTACATCTGGCTTGGGAGACAGTGGATTTTATAAGAAACTAAGGTAGGGTAGTAGAGTTGGGTTGGAAAAATAATTAAGTGAAATAAATTACTTAAATTTTGGACAATTTGATGGTCAAGAGACACAGCAGGCAGAGGAATAATGCCTTTGCTCAACCCCACAAGCACTGCCCTTTCACTTAGAATAAAGACCGATTCTTTATAACAGCTTATGAGAACTTGCAAGATGTGTCCTGTTTTGCCTCTCTGACTTATTCTCCTGTTCTCCTCCTCCTCACACTGCACTGGCAGGCACCAGTCTCCTTACTGTCCTAGAAGACCCAGGCTCATACTGCCCTACAACCTTTGCATTGCGTCCCCTCTAACTTGAATGCTCCTCCCAGATATACAAGGCCTAATTCCTATATATCCTTCAGCATTTTGCTAGAATACACCTTCAAAACAAGGCTTTCACTGATTACTCTATTTAAAGCTGCTAGTCTCACACTCTCCCCAGGCACTCTTGATCACTTTACTATAGGGTGAATTATTGTCCCTATAATACTTACCATCTAATGGCATAACATTTATCTTGTGAATTACTTATTTTCTCTTTCTCTCTCTCATATACACACACACAAAATGATGTAACTTTCATGAGGGCAAAAATCTTTGTTACAGCATAGAATATAACTCATTAAGTCTCCTTTTTTGATGAATAATGGAATGGATGAAGGTAGGGCATATAGCTGAAGATATTCAGAAGGAATTTGAAAACATGGGTCTGAAACAAGAAGAATGATCTATGCTAGTAATCCATCTGCCATACTGGGGCAATGAGAATGGATAAGGTCAATGGAACTATGAAGACTGAAACTAAGATGAAGGCCAAGAAGAAAAGTTTGGATTTCACAACATTTGAGCTTGTACAGAAGAAAAAGAACCATACATGGAAACATAAAATGAGTCAGAGGGGCAGGAGGAAAACTGGGAGGTACATGGTATAAGTAGAAGTGAGGTAAAGAGATTCAAGTGTCCAAAGCATGACAAAGTGAGGAGTTAGTGTTCATAACAAATATTAACAAATCAAACCCAGTCATATATAAAAAGCATACCAGTAATACATCAAAATCAAGTGGAGTTCATCCCAGGAACGTAAGACTGGTTCAACATTCAAAATTCAATCACTGCAATTCACCATATTATAAGATTAAATAAGAAAAAATATTATCATATTAATTTATGCAGAAAAACCTTTCAACAAAATCTAACATTCATTCATGATACAATCTCATATATTAAAAATAAATATTTGTGAGCAAAATCCTTTACCTTAATAAAGGATACCTACAAAAAAAACCTACAACTACCATGATGCCTACTGGTAAAAGACTAACAGTTTTCTTCTAAGCTACACAACAAAGCAAGAATGTCCTTTCTCACCATTCCTATTTAACACCATACTGAAAGTTGTAGCTAGTAAAGTAAAGCAAGAAAAAATGAAATATATATTGGAGGGAAAGACAGAAATGCATCTTTATTTCAAGATAATATGATTATCTATGTAGGAAATTTCAAAAGATTCACAAAATACTCCTGGAACAAATAAATGAGTTTTACATGGTCTCAGAATACAAGGTCAACCTACAGAAGTCAGTTATATCCTATATAATAAAGAGCTAATATGTAATTAGACCAAAGAGCAGAATGACTGTCTGGACAACCTTCCAGATGATCATCCAGATGAAGCTGGGGTTGCGAGGGCTGGCCGAGGCTGCGAGGGGCAGTGAGGGCTGAGCCCCTTGCACGAATTTCATGCATCGGGCCTCTAGTTACTACTATATATCACACGAGAAATGTAAACTGATAATTAATACTACTAATAATACAAAATGGAACTACTTAGTATAAATCTTAATCCAAGATCTATAAATAGAAATCTACAAAACACTAATGAAAGACATGAAAGAAAACCTAAATAAATAAAGAGCTATACTGTGTTAATAGCTTAAAAGAGTCAATATTAAAATGTTATATGTCCCATTTGCCCTATAGATCCAATAATATAATCCCAATCAAAATTCCAGCAAACATTTTTGTAAATATCAACAAGCTGACTTTAAAATTTATATAAAAAGTAAAAAGAAATGATAGAATTGCCAATTCAATTCTGAAAAACACGAGGAAATATAGAGGAGACTAACATAATGTGTAGAACTAAACATCAAACATTAGCTCAGTTTATCTTGACTACATATTAGAGAAAAGGTTCAAATGAGATTGCCAAAAAAGAAAAAATGGTGGAAAATGGTAATACCAATTCATCAACAGCAGCTCTGTACTGTAAGAAATGTTAAAGGAAGTCCTTTAGGCAGAGAGAAAACAAGACCCCATGGAAATATGGATCTACCCAAGGCAATGAAGAGAACCATAAATAGTAACTGTATGGAAAACATCTTTTTCTTATTATTTAAATATTTAAAGATATTGATTGCTTAAACAAAAATAATATGTATTGTAGGATTTATAACACATAAACACATAAAATGTGTGATAATAGCATAAAATTCAGGAGGGGAGAAATAGAATGAAACTATCATAAGATTCTTATACTGTATTTGCAGTAGTATAAAATCATTTGAAGATAAAGATATATTACTATAAACTCTAAAGGACCCTAAATTTAAAAATTAAACAAAAAACAAGATATAGGTAATAAATCAACAAATGAGATTTAAAAAAGAACCCATACTGTGTGTTTCTATTTACATAAAATTCTAGAAAATTCCAACTAATGTATAGAGACAGGAAACAAACCAGTGGTTACTTTGCAGTGTTTAGGAGAAGAGCAGGAAAGGAAGGCATTACATAGAAGAACTAGGAAATTTTTAGGGGTTATGGGTGTGTTTACTGTCCTGAGTGTGGAGTAGTTTTATGGGTGTATAAGAAAGAAAATGGGCCTGGCCAGTGTGTCTCAGTGGTTGAGCATCGACCCAGAAACCAAGAGGTCACAGGTTTGATTCCCAGTCAGGGCAGGGCACATGCCAGGGGTTGGGAACTTGATCCCCAGTAGGGGGCTTGAAGGAACAGCCAACTGATGATCAACATTTCTATCTCTCCATCTCTCTCCCTTCCTCTTTCTCTAAAAATCAATAAAAAATATTTGTTAAAAAAAGAAAGCGAAGAAAAAAATGAAAGTCAAACACTAGAGTGATTCAAAAAATCATTTGAAAGGATTTTCAAAGAAGTACTGAACTACTGAGATTAAAGGCTAATACAGAAAAAAAACAAATGACTCCCCAATTCTATAATTATAAATAAAAACAATACCTCCATTCCCAAAGAAAGGAATCCTGATATGTTCAGGATGGTTCAATGCAAAAACCCTTATGCTGTCCTCAATTGTTCATAAACAATAAACTTTTACTTACAACAAGTCACTTAACCTTTCTGAATCACTGCCCTTTTATCTGTAAAATAAACTATTGACAAAGTTCAAGAATTTTCAGTGACAGCAATGGGCAGATACAGATATTCACAGTATGAATTAAGCTGTCTAGATAATAATAGAAACCAATGGAGCAGCTGATTTCTGATGTAAATTTCATCAATAATCTACTACAGATCTATTTTATTCTCAACATTGTGATTATTCACTCTTCACTCGTATTATTATAATAACTCTCTGGATATTATAACAATACCATATGTTAATATGTTAGTGACTCTTTACTTCAATCCACACCACAGTGAGTTCCTTGATCATAATTTCCTTTATTCCATCTACGTCTTTAAAACCTTAATTAACTCTTATTTTAGTTTCTATTGCATCAAGACTAAACCTCTCACCTGGTTTACCCTATTCTGGTTGCCGAATCCACAATCTGGACTTTCTAACCATTCTTTGCTTTAACAGTGGTTCTCAACCTCTGGGTCACGACCCCTTTGGCTGTCGAATGACCCTTTCACAGGGGTCGCCTAAGACCATCCTGCCTATCAGATATTTACATTATGATTCATAACAGTAGCAACATTACAGTTATGAAGTAGCAACGAAAATAATTCTATGGTTTGGTCACAACATGAGGAACTGTATTTAAAGGGCCAGAAGGTTAAGAACCACTGCTTTAGAAGATCACCTACTTTTGACCATCCAGGAAGATCCTCTGTCTTCATAAAGACTAAGATCTTCCAAAAGGAGGCAAGTGGGTTCAGAAAACTCATATAAAATCCTAATGAAACAAATTTCCTATGAAGTAGAAAAAGAATTGCCTATAATTTTAAAACCAAGTAACGATCTCTTTACCTACACACAGACGAAAGCAGGCATTCGACAGAGTCCACAATCACTCAAAAACAATGAATAAGAAGAATGTTGGGAAATAAAAATATAAAGGCAGAAAACAGCAGACAAACCCCAAACCTCCATCTGTGTGTTTACTTCAACGTTTTCTCTTAATAGTTTTAGGGGCTGTTAACCAGGAGTTACAGTTGTCTAATGGTGTATACAGCGTCTATAGTTTTCCTATCTAACATATTTATATATAGAGAACTTAGATACAGTGTATATAGTGAATCTCACTTCTCACTTATGCCTCTTGGGATTAGAATTCATGTCATTCCACTGGATGATAAACACAGGCCTAGACAATGCTTACCTATAATACACAAAACCTGAACAGTGGAATCCTGTGCAACTGTCATCAATTTGAATAAGCTTCTACTTATATTAGCCTGTAAACACATGGAAAAGTTTAAATTAACTGCTGCTTTGTAAACTCTGTGTGGCCTCACCTTTATTTTCTGCCTGTGCTCTCTCACGTCCCATGTCCTAAAGAGGCAAATCCATATCCTCAGGATGGTGCAAGCAGGAAAGGAGATCCGCTTAGCCTGGCATTCCCTTTGCTGTATTTTGTGGATTTTTCTCCCCATGCTAGCGCTAGTGTAGGGTAAGTTAGACTCAGGTAAGTCTCACAAAATGAGTATGAGGAAACATAAATAGTACATAACTGAATATGGCCAGTTGACAGAAGAGTAAATTGAGGCACAGAAGGTTTAGATCATATTAAAGAAATCAGGATTTAATGCAAGTCTTTGAAAGAGAGCTATTTTCCATTTAACTCTTCAAATGTGACTTAACCTTGGTACTATAGATTATAGAATAAAAGCTCAAAAGCATAGCAATGTGAGTAAAAAATTATGTGAACAGCTGAAAGAGTTGTGAGGCATGCAGGAAGACAAATAGTAAACAATAGCAAGTGTACTTAGAGCAACAGTGGACAGATATGTGAGTCCGGTAGTCTCAGGGGAATCCAGTACACATTTTTGGTGCATTTACAGCTCTTATGAAATATACTGTACTCATATTTCCAAACCACCCATTTTTGAAATTCATAGTTTATATAACTCAACACAGATATATAGATAAAGAGCTAGATATGAATTTCAGTTTTTGAATTACTATGTTAGAGATTGCTCGGGCTATGCCATTCTAAAAAGACATACTTAGGTTTTGTTCATTTCCTCTTTCATTCTTTGTCTTAATTGACAAGCAGTTAGACTTTGTTTATAGATAGAATAAAAGTGAGGCATTTGCAAGGTCCTTTACAGGGATAGCTTGCTCCTCTAGACTTAGGGTGATAGCTGTGAATATGGACACCCTAATAGAGGCATGGCATTGCAGTTCTATAGTTAGATGTGGTCTCTTCTAGGGATGATGGACAAACTAACTCCAGAGTTGCTAGACAGTGAAGATATCAATTGTACTTCTCCTGGGATGGATACCTGAATTTTCATCTTTAGGTGGAACAAATTGCCATTAGATGAGTAGGGTAAGAGTTAAGAAAAATGGACTATGAAATCATAAAGGGAAACATATACTAGAAATATGCAAAAAAAAAAAAAGACCAGCTAGAGAATAAATGATGGTCCATTTCCATGACTTCAAATAATCTGGGACACACCCTGCTGCTTCATACAGCTTATATACAACACAAAAGAGTGTCTGTGTCCCTCAAAGGCCAGGAGTCCTGTTTGCCTTCAGCAAGGGTACTTTCTAATGCTCTGAAAATCTCATTTGCCCTGATCTTTTCTCATTGACTTGTCACTGAAGATAAACCTGGTAATTCATAGCTGTAGCTTTTATAACTGTAGAAAGCTTTCCTGTTTTGTTTTGTTTTTCATTTCTGTCCTGGATGTCATGGATTTTACCATCATTACAAGAAGGGGCGCCATGAGACGAGTCGAATTCATGACTGAGGTGATGCAGGTCCCCTGAGCAGACAGTGTGTGTTTGTTAAATAACACTGTGAAACCCAGACATTTTCCTGTTTCGCCCTGTTTGGAAATTTTCAAAAATGATTTTTCCAGGCTTTGCCCATCCATTACTTTTAATAATGACTTTATTGGGATACCAATTATTTTCTTTGGGCCAGAGGAGACGTGTGAAGCCATATTTCTCCCGTAATTTAAGAATTCTTTTTATGGATTATAAGTATGTTATTCTATATATAAGGTGAAATCCAAAAAGCTGGAGTGCAGAGTTGAGAATGCTAGATTTTGCAACAAGCTGAGAAGTTCTTTATTTGTTTCCTGCAAAGGAGGAGTCAGACAGAATGGGGGAATCCACACTGTTGATTTCACTGCCGAGAGATTTCCATTTTGTAATGCTTACATGAATAAGTAAGACATGATTTGGAGGAGACAACTACGTACCTCAGATATGATATATAATGACAATCTGCCCTTTAGCTTTCAAATTCACGCTTGATCTTATACCGATAGGTTCAAGAATCGCTGTTCATTTTAGTCATTTCTGCCAGCCCACGCTTGCAGCCACCGCCTTCCCCACCCACTGACTCAGACAATTTTAAATATATCTGAAAGAGTTTAGGGAATCGCAAGGAATTTTTAGTTGAAAAGTGGTTGCAAGGACTTGTGAATAGTTAGTGTTGATGTCTGCCTGGTAGTATGACTTTGGAGACTGGGAAAGCCTTGTGCCAACCGAGAAATGCCTCCACATCTGTGCTCTGATGCCTGGCATTCTAATAGGGATTGGATAAGCCACTTATTTTGTTGCAGCCCCTGTTGAATTCATAGAAAATACCCCGTGGGGTATCTTATATTGAGGAATGTTTGCACTAGGGTAAAAAAGATTGAAAAGCTGTCCTTTTTAAATAAAAAGTTTTTAAAAGAAAGGTAGGATAAGGAGGGGAGACAAAGGTGGGGAGAAAGTATCTGAGTTGGGGACAGAGAGGGGAGAAAATACAGGACAAGGGAAGAGAGAACAGGAAAGATCAGAGAGAAAGGAGACAGGAGAAAGAGTAGAGGGGGGGACAGTGTAAGCAGGAAAAGGAAGGAGAGGAGAAAAGCCAGAGATGAAGAGAAGGAAGAGTGAGGAGAAAGAAAGAACAATGAAGGGGAAGAGGAAAGCAGGTGGGATATCTCAAGAATCAAATTCCTTAGTACCTGCTACTTGCAGATGCTTCAAGAAAAGCTTTAACTTGGGCATAACCAAGCCATCCATGTTTCAAATAAGCAATACACATCCAGGGGGGCTGGAAGGTCCACTCTCTAGGCATTAAAATGTTAATAAATAGCTTCACTGCATAGATGTTTCCAAAGCTACCCTCTCATTACTTCTTCCAGGTGAGCGGTTCAAAAGATTTGGTTGGGGATTGTATTGGTTTGCTGGGCTGCCATCACAAAGTATCACAGACTGGGTGGCTGAAACAAGGGACATTTGTTTCCCCACAGCTCTGGAGTCTGGGATTCCAAGATAAAGGTCTCAACAGGTTGGATGCCTCCGAGGACCATAAGGGAAAGGTCTGTTCCAGGCCTCTCTACTGGCTTGCAAAGGGCCACCCCCTAGTGCAGGGGTGGGCAAACTTTTTGTGAGTGCGTGCCAGAATCAGCAAAATCTCTGGCTCAAAATTCTTCTGCGTGCCAACCCTAATTTTTTGAGAACATGTTATGCCTACTTGATATCTCTTAAGGTGTATGTATGTGAAGAACCTTGAAGAAATAATAAAATTCATTCAAGTGACAAAAACACAGTATATGATGATGAAAAATACATTTATTTTTTAATGTATGCATGTACACTGATAGTTCAACAGAAAACTTTATGACTCCGTTTGATATTATCAGTGGGACTTTTGCTGCTGCATCACTGATGACAGAGATTTTACATCAGGTTTATATTTTGTGAATTTCAGAGATATGCAGGAGCTACTACTTTCATCCATCAGGCTACTCCTATTACGAGACTTAACAAAATTCATCTCTGAGAACAAAGATTCACAATTGTAAATGGAAGATTATAAGAGAGGGTTTCGCGTGCCAGCAAAAGTTACTGGCGTGCCATGTTTGGCACGCGTGCCAGGGGTTGCCCACCCCTGCCCTAGTGCCTCTTTATCACACTTGTTCTATGTGCCTGCACACATGTAGTGCCTCTTCTTATAAAGGCACCAGGCAGACTGCATCAGGGCCCACCCCAAGGGGCCTCTCAGAGCTTATGTACCAATTTAAAGACCTTTTCTCCAGATCCCATTACTGGGGGTTGGGATTTTAACATGAATTTGGGGAGGACACGTTGTAGCCCATTAACAGAGGTGGAGGGGTAATCAAAATCATCTAGAAAGAACATTTGGCTACATTTGCTCCCTCCCAAATTTTCTCCCAATTAGAATAAGAAAGTGACTTTGCAGATATTATTTATCTCGGGCCCCCCAGATATCTTCAAATACAGCCCAGTGGGGCAGCAAGTGCATTGTCTGCAAAGGGGTAGGTTGTAGTTGAATCCACAGCCTATTGTCTGTGTGACCTTACATAACTTAACTTCTCATTCTGAGCCTTGGTGTCTCCGTGGGTAAAATAAGGCTATTAATTACCTGTTACAAAACAAGGTTGGTCTACTCTGTGTTAAATGAAAGAATATCCATGATAAATTCTGAAAATGCCCTGAAAAGCCTTTTCTACTGCCAGGCTTTGAACAAATGGAAGGGATTAATATAATCATCACTGTGTATTTGATTTTAAGTGTTTGCTTACTTAAAACGTTTGGAGATTTAAATACAGCCAACTTTAAACCAGTTTTAGTAACAGAATAAATTCTCAGAGCATATGGCTTTTTCCAAGGGGCATGATATTAACATTGGTTCAATATTCATTAGCACATGTCTTTACATTAACTTCTGTCAGTCACACGTCTTGCTAGGGTCATGTAACTGATGATAATGTCAGCCTTTAGTTTGGCAAAATATTAAAGATTACAACAGATTTAATAAGGATCTCAGTGTTGATTTTTCTTTCTGTGTGAGCCGTATAAAAGTTTGAAGCAAAAGAAATTTGTCCCCATTTCCCTTCTTGTATTTTTGGTACCTGTAAACCCTAGATGCCCTAAAGGATCGCAGGTGATCAGAAAATGATACTGATAATGAGACTCACAAGAAGGCAACTTCTTAGAAATAGAAGCCTTTTGAAAAAGGCTACTCCTGGAATAATGACAGGAATAGTGGAATTCCAGGCAAAATGGTGGGAAGACAGGAGAGATAGAAGAGCAGGACATTCCAGAAGCCCCTGAATGGCCCCTATGAAGTCGACACACTGCTTTCTTCAATAAGAGCCTTAAATATTATTGTAATGAAGGTTTTTGTCATTAATATACTGCTTTAGAAGTGAAAGGTAGAGCTAATTATTACTCCATGTTTAAAACATGCACTGAATATATACCCAAGATCTCCAAAACTAGACCATAAGAAATGAAGTAAATGTTCTATTATCCAATGACTGTTAATTCAAGTCGTCTTTCCAATAAGATTTGTGATGATAACTTCATTAAAACTAGGGTGGCAGAATAGATTAAGACATTAATAATAAATCAAGTGACTGTTTAAAAATAGTAAATAACATATCATATATAATAAATAACATTAATTATATACATTATTTATTATATAAATATTATCTTCCATATATAATTACCATTTTAATAATGTTCCCATATTAATATAATTATAAATGTAAGATTTTAATATACTTTATGTATACTTTGCATATAGATATATGCATTTTAAATAACTTTGCATATATCAACTTGAATAAATTAATTATTATGCTAATGTTTAATTATATATAATATAATATACACTTTTAATATTTAACATCTAATGTAATTTATAAACATTATTGATATTTCATATGTTAGTTAAAATATATTATATGCATTATGTTAGTACAATATGTATTATATTAATAATATTTATTTCTTTAAAAGTATTTCTAGAATATTTCTTTAAAAGTATTTAAACAATGAAAATATTGAGTATGTCCATATAGGTGTCCTACTCTTTTACTGTTAATAAAATGATGTGATAAACTCAAAATTGATTAAAGACTTTCATGTTAGACTGGAAACCATAAAAAAAAACCTAGAAGAAAACATAGGCAGTAAAATCTTGGATATTTCATGTAGCAATATTTTTTCTGATATATCCCCTCAGGCAAAAGAAACAAAAGAAAAAGATTAACAAATGGGACTACATAAAACTAAAAAGTTTTTGCACAGCAAAGGAAACCATCAAAGAAATGAAAGGACAACCTGCTGAATGGTAGAACGTATCTGACAATGATACATCTGATAAGGGGTTAATTTCCAAAATTTATAAAGAACATAAATTCAACACCCAAAAAACAAATAATCCAATAAAAATGGGCCAACGGCACTTCTCCAAAAACCACAATGAGATATCAGCTCACATCTGTCAGAATGGCTAGCATCAATAAATCAACAAACAACAAGTGTTGGTGAGGATGTGGAAAAAGGGGAACCCTCATGCACTATTAGTGGGAATGCAGATTGGTGCAGCCACTGTGGAAAGTTACCTCAACAAATTAAAAAGGGAACTGCCTTAAAACTCAGTGATTCCACTTCTGGGAATATATCTGAAACTGATTTGAAAGAATATATGCACCCACATTTATTGCAGTGCTATTTACAATAGCCAAGATTTTGAAGCAGCCCAAGTGTCCATTAGTAGATGAGTGGATTAAAAAGCTGTGGTACATTTACACAATGGAATACTATTCGACTGTAAAGGAGGAAATTTTACCCTTTGAAACTGCATGGATGGACCTGGAGAGCATTATACTAAGTAAAATAAACCAGTCAGAGAAATGTAAGTAACATATGATTTTGCTTATATGTGGAATCTAATGATAAAATTTAACTTACAAAATAGAAACAGACTCAATAGATGCAGAAAATAGACTGACAGCTGTCAGATGGAAGGGGATTTGAGGGTCCTGGATAAAAAAGGTGAAAGATTAAGTGGAAAAAAAAACACCCAAAAACCTCATAGACACAGACAACAGCATGGTGGTTGCCAGAAGAAAGGTGGATTGGGGAAGGTAGAAGAGGGTAGAGGGCAGATAAGTGGTCATGAAAGGAGACTTGACTTGGGGTGGTGAACACAGTACAATATACAGATGATGTATTCTAGAATTGTATACCTGAACCTTATATAATTTTATTAACTAATGTCTCTCTAATAAATTCAATAAATAAAAAACAGAAAAGAAAAAAAGGAAACATACTATATAGGTGTTTCAAACAAAACATTAGTCAAGTAAAAACAAATATGCTCATTTCCTCTAAGATGTCTAAGGCATTGTCAAAAATTTTTAAAGCAGGTTTTAGAATAGAATGTGTAGAATCTCATTTTCTTAAATAAAATTATGTATAAATAAACATAAGAAAATACATAAATAACAACAGAAATAAACTCCTAGATAGAAAATAATTTGATGGTTACCAGATGAGAGGGGGTTGTGGGGATGAGTAAAAAGGTAAAAAAATTAAGAAATACAATTGCCAGTTATAAAAATAGTCATCAGGATGTAAAGCATAGGAAATACAGTCAATATCATTGTAATAACTATGTATGGTGTCAGATGAGTGCTAGACTTATCAGGCTGATCACTTTGTAAAGTATATACATGTATAAGCACTATGTTCTACACTTGAAACTAGAGTAATATTGTTAGCCAATAGTAATTAGAAAATAAATTAATAAAAAGAAAATAAATAATAAATATATAAATGGTATGAATATCACTATAAAGGAAGTTAATATAGTAAACATTGTAGTCATATTAGAGTAATACAATAAATATCATACATATAGAGATGAAACTCTTCTTTAGTTCTGTAGATATATTTATATTTATATATTTATATTCTGTAGATATATTGATATTTATCCCAGGGAGTTTTTAATTGTAAAAACTGTTTTTGGTAAGTGAGTTTCTATGTGCCAGTACTCTACTATACACTTTACATGAAACACAGAAAGATTAGGTGCTTGCCCAAAGTCTGTAAATAATAATGGAATAAATAATAAAATAAGCTATTTATTTGCATTTCATCTGCAGCAGTTTGCTTACAGGAAAACTGCTCTAGAGTACCTTCTCTGATGTAGTGAGTCGTCTGGGGACATGCCTGCTCCCTTCTACTAGCTTTGGAAGGCTATATCCACTTAACTTCTTTCTGGGACCCATTGAGTGTAACTCAATGCTCAGGCTAAGGCTGAGGCTGGGGCTGGGGGTGGGGCTGGGGCTGGGGCTGGGGCTAGGATGGAGAAGAAAGTGAGAGGCAAGTTCTGATCATGGCTACTGATAAGAAGAAAAGATGGAATCTCCTGGGCACGAAATGATCCTGATGGAAGAGCAGCCCTAGAGTAGAATAATACTAGGAGCATGGAGGGCTTCTGTTTAAATCAATGAGAACGATGCTTCTCAAATAGAGTTCCCAGACCAGCAGTGACAGCATCAGTAGGTAACTTACAGGAAGGCAAACTTGCACCACATGCACCACACCTGACACACGGAATCAGAAATTCTGGGCATCGGGTCCGGAAATCTGGATCCTGATTCTCTTTAAAGTTTGAGAACCACTGAATTTGAGAAAGAAAGGAGACATGAGTTGGCTAGCCTTTGAATTGTTCTGCGAGTAGGGGAGTAGGGATATTCTTTGTTTGCAGGTGTGACCCCTTGAGTCAGAGGGAGGACTAATTGTCCAGATGTACTGATGTCACCCAATTGACCACTGGTCCTGTGACATTCCCGTGTTCTATCAAACTGTTTCCAAGGGCAGGTCCCTCTCTTCTTCCCCATCTTCCGCTCTGCAAACTGCCGCCTTATAAAGTACGATGAACAACAAGGGGAATAGGTAATATTGTCAGGAATTAAGCCCAAGAAGAAGTTAAAAGCCACCTTTTCCCGTAAAGCCATTAGGCACTTGCCTCATTTCCTGCTGACTGACGTTCTCTGGGGAATAGGAGCCAGGAACTCTTTGAGGCAGGTGCAGTTATAACAGATGTTACAAAGCCCAAGACAGCTCACTGCTTCCCCTGTTTGTTGTTAACTTAGTTCCTCACAGATTAGAAATGACTCTCTCTTACCTAGTAAGGCAGTGACCTTCTCGAAGGAACTGTCCTTTCTGGTGTTGCAGGCCACATCGCTGTTGATCACGGACTATCAGGGGACATTGATGTTTGTTTTGTTTTTACGTCCACCTCTTAGAAACGGACCTTGACTAGGTACTCTCAGCCTCACCAACGTGAATTTCAATCATCTGGAAACAGTGTCTCTTACAAGAACCATCTAGTAAGCCAGCCCTTTTCAAGTGGTGTGCTACCAGAATTTTTAAAACATGCAATATCGGACTATTTAGTCAGGGACACTGACCTCTTTTCCCTTAGATTGCCAAATTTTAAAAAAATGAAAACAGCCAATTCAACAATAGTCATCTGATGTGAATGAATCAAAATTATACTTGGTGTGCCGTTGAATTTTAATACTGAGTTTATGTGTGCCCTGAGATGAAAAAGGTTGAAAATTGCTGCACTGAGCAGATGTTTTTCCTTTCAATTCTGTAACATGAAGAGACAAAAGAAGAGGAAACGCTTTTTGGAATATAATTCTTTATAAGGCATGGTAAGAGTTGATGTGAAGAGACAAAGATGGGAGAGCAGAATCGTTGCTCAGCATGGGCTCTGGAGTCAGCCTGACTCAGTTACCTAATGGCTGTGCAAACTGGGCAAGTTACTTAACCTCAATTCTTCCGTAAAATGGGGTAATAGCTCCTAGCTCATAGGGCTGTTGGGAGAATTAAGTTGTTCAATGACAAAAAGCTCTTGTGAGAGTACCTGAAAAGTAGTAAGCACTCCATGAGTTCCTGCTATCATATTATTACTATTATTGACCTAATTGACTGGAAGAAACTATATCAAAAGAAGGGCCCAATTCCATCCACCAGGAAAATAAGCTAGTCTAGAGAATGAGAAGCTGATTGTTAATAACTTCCCTTTGCAGGCAAGAACTCTCCTGGCAATTACATTTTCATACACACTTGTCTTCACTCCTCACCTGGTCTCTCTGATCCTTAAGAATAGGTGCTCTGTGTTGGTCTGGCCCTCTTTGTACAAACCAGAATACTAAGCACAGCAACTTTGATATCGTAGTAGATTAATTTTCAGAAAGACATTTCCAGTCAACCAGAAAGAATAATTACCCCTCAATCCTCACTCATCCCGGTGCATTGAGGTTTTACCTTTGATTTGCCTGTTTCTCAGGATACACCCTTGGTGCCGCAAGTGCTGCTTGCTGTCTACACCACTTGCTTTGGTGCTGTGATCTTCAAAGTGGCTTCCAGGTCAAACAATCAGATGATAAAATACTTGGAGGCTACTTCTGCAGGCACTGTGGAAAATTCTAAACGAATTTTAGACTGACATGGTGCTTGCTGCTCTCCTCCCCCTATAAATATTATTGGACTACCAGACTTAAACATGATGACAAGATTTTTTGAACAGTTGAATGTTCAATGGGTAGTGGTATTGTCACTTGGAAAAAGAAAGCTCATTGTGGGTGGCTGGGTGGCTGTTGTCACAAAAGATTTCAAGAAATAGTGGGGAATGGAGCTGGATTTTCTATACTAAGACGGCTGAAGTTCCCCCTTCTCTCTCAGGAGCATGATTTCATATCACATAAACATGGACACTAATAGAAAAAAATAATCCAGAAAAGATTTCATGTGACAATGACCAATAGAAATGTATAAAACAGTACTAAATGTCTATGTGATAATTAATAACTAGTTCTTAATTAAATAAACCCAGTGAATACAAAGAGTTTTAATGCCAGCTTCTCACCAAACCATGTAGCATGAACAGTACACAAAAGGGAGTTCTCCTTTCTAAAGCTTTATATTGAGGTTGCTACATTTTAAAAAGTAAAGTTGTTTTTTCCAATGTCATAGGCTCTGTGGAAGCAGGTATTCTATTACTGTCATCTACACTAATAAAAGAGAAACATGGTAATTGGCGTACGACCGCTACCCTTCCCATTGGCTAATCAGCATATCCTTATGCAAATTAACTGTCAGCCAAGATGGAGGCCGGCAGCCAGGCAGCTGGAAGCAAACATGAGGCTTGCTTGCTCCAGTGACTGCAGACTCCAACGTTCCCCGCCTGCCTTGCAGGCCTCTGAGCTGGCAGTTTGAAACTTTGTAAAAAATATAGCCAGCTGGGATCTCAGAGCTGAAGTTATACATTGTTTCGATTATAGAACGGCAAACAAACCAGCAGCGGAAACCTCAGAGCTAGAGCCAGAGCTAAAGCTGGCCCAGAAGAAAAAAAAAAAAAGAAAAAAAGGAGTGGTTGGAAGCTTCAGTCAAAACCGCCAGCCTGAAAGCAGCCCTCAGCCCCTCACCCAGACTGGCCAGGCACCCCAGTGGGGACCCCCACCCTGAAGGGTGTGTGACCAGCTGCAAACAGCCATCATCCCCTCATCCAGGCTGGCCAGGCACCCCAGTGGGGACCCCCACCCTGATCCAGGACACCCTTCAGGGCAAACCAGCCAGCCCCCAGGCCTCTATCCTATATAGTAAAAGGATAATATGCCTCCCAGCACCGGGATCAGCGGAGCCGAGAAGTCTCCTGGCACCAGATCAGCATGACAGGGTGCAGCGCCCAAACCCCCTGATCGCCCTGCGGCTGTGTGTGTGACAGGGTGTGGCATCCCAACCCCCTGATCGGCCCTGCTCTGTGTGTGACAGGGGGTGGTGCCCCAACTTCCCCCCCCCTCCACGGGCCCTGCTCTGTCTGTGACGGGGTAGAGCCATAACCTCCCCATCGGCCCTGCCCTGAGTGTGACAGTGGTGGCGCCCCAACCCCCCGATCCGCCCTGCTCTGTGTGTGACAGGGGGCGGTGCCCTAACTCCCCTATCGGCCCTACTCTGTGCGTGACGAGGGAGCTCCCCAACCCCCTGATGGGCCCTGCTCTGTGCATGAGAGGGGGGAGCTCCCCAACCCCCTGATGGGCCCTGCTCTGTGCGTGACAGGGGGGCGGGGGGGGGCAGTGCCCCAACCCCCTGATTGGCCCTGCTCTGTGCGTCACAGGGGGTGGTGCAGCAAGCTCCCCATTGACCCTGCCTTGAGTGTGATAGGGGGCGGTGCCCCAACCCCCCAATCAGCCCTACCCTGAGCGTGATTGAGGGTGGCATCACAACCTCCCAATCCGCCCTGCTCTGTGCATGACAGGGGGCGGCGCCCCAACTCCCCAATCAGCCCTGCTCTGAGCCCGACCAGGGGCTGCACCTAGGGATTGGGCCTGCCCTTTGCCACCCAGGAGCAGGCCTAAGCCAGCAGGTCGTTATCTCCCAAGGGGTCCCAGACTGCGAGAGGGCACAGGACGGGCTGAGGGACCCTCCCTTCCCCCCCAAGTGCACAAATTTTTGTGCACTGGGCCTCTAGTCTATATATATAAAAGCCTAAGCAACTATCCAACCGACTGACCATTCAACCAGCTGACCGGTAGCTATGACGTGCACTGAGCACCAGGGGGCAGACACTCAATGCAAAAGTTGCTGAGCTGTGCTGACTTGGCAGCTGCGGTTCTTGGGTGATGTACCAGAACCAGAGAGGAGGGAGCCCAATTCTGGAGTGCATCACCCGAGAACCTCCCTCTTGCTATATGGGACCCCTCAGGAGATGTCGGAGAGCTGGTTTTGGCTAAGGGATTCCACTGGTGCACGAATCCGTGCACCAGGGCTCTAGTTTTGAACATAAAGCTCTATATTAATCAGCTTATCATAAGAAACATAAGGGCCTGCTGGAAACTGTTGTGATTCTAAACTATTCATTAAAGCCAAGGCCCTATATTATGAATCATTTTCACCAGCACTGCCACAGAGCAGGCACTTAATATATGTAGAATGAATGAATTAACTTCTTTTCAATTTGATTATTATTGTATGTTTTGCTGAATTATATTTTAAAAGGGTAGTAGATCACAAATAATATTTTGGGTTTTACTTATAACGTGTACTTCACTATCAATCATAAAAGGTTACAAGAACATACAATAACTACCAGCCATATTTGATAACAGAAATTCAGGCTAGACAGTCAAAACAGTATTATCATCATGACTATTATTATATAAGCCTACTAGCTTATAGCTCAGACTATAACTTGAAAAATGCCTGACATTTTCTACCTGTGCTAGGACCCCCAGTAGCAAGTTCAGATGTCCTTTGGGTTTCTCTGTTTACTTTAGGTAATATTTTTGACATTTTCAGTATAAATATATCAGAAACATAGAATTTGGGACCACCATTATGTCTCTGTTGTGTGTGTGTTTTCTGTTTTGAAATAATAACCTAGTATTTCCCAAACCACACTTAATAAGAATTCCATGCCTAGTTCAGAGTATAAAATGTATAGCCATTTGGACTGGCCAGTGTGTCTCAGTTGGTTGGACAGCATCCCATGCACCAGGAGGTCACCAGTTTGATTCCAGGTCATGGAACATGCCTGAGTTGGGTGCTCAGTCCCCAGTGGGAGATGTGTAGGAAGCACCAATTGATGTTTCTCTCTCATCGATGTTTCTCTCTCTCTCTCTCTCTCTCTCTCTCTCTCTCTCTCTTTCTCTCTCTCTCTCTTTCTCTCTCTCTCTCAAAAAATTTAATAAAAACAAACTTTTATAAAAAGTACAACCATTTGGACCTCCAAACACTCACAACTGAATTGGATCCTCTAATGATTAAGAATAACAGATAAAATACAAACACTCATTTAAGTTTGAATTTCGGAATAAACAGAGACTAATATCTTAGTCCAAGTTTGCCCCATGCCATATTTGGGATATACTTACACTATAAAATTATTCATTGTTTACCTGAAATTCAAATTTAACTGACATCTCAGTTTTCAGGGGTTTTGTTTGTTTGTTTTCTTTTTTCATTTTAATAAATCTGGGACACCAAGAGTAATCTGTGTTACCAGTATTTTCCAAGTTAATTCTGTTAATCTGGCTCTTTTTTATTCTTCAGAAGAATACATTTTTATTCAGAAGAATAAATTTGTTTATTCTTCTTTTCAAATCCACATTTCAGACCTAAACTGAATATTTTCCAAAGTTGAGGGGTTGACTATTTCTTATATAAGTTTCACTACCTTAAACTTATTCATGCTTCAAGGGAAGCATTTAAAATGTTTTCATAAAATGTCTATTTCAAATGTCTTATGATTTAGGTATCACTTAATTTACAGAGGTTGTATACATCGTTTTCACACAACTGAATTGTTATAGGAGCACCATAGTCTCTCATGTGTCTTGTTTCTATGAAATTAAACACATTAGCCAGAGAAATAGGATGAAGAACATGCCACAAGGTCTTTTCCACCAAAATCAAGTTCTATATTTTCTCCAGTGGAAATAGCCTGATTCTGGAAGTTTTACCGCATGGACTTAAAATGAGGAAAAGTGATAACCAGTGCTTCTTTAAACTTTACCCTAAAGGGGGAGAACAGCAGAGAACAAATGGCTTATTAATGCGAGTGCAGTCAGGTCTCAGGGGAGGAATCCTTTAATCCCTGTAGGACCCAGAGTGTGCAAATGTCACGAAATCCCAGCAAGACCCCGTAGGTGCAGAGGTTCAAGACTGTATGACTATGAGCATACAGTTGCTGGGAACCAGGCTCTGGGAAACACCGCACATTCCAACACAAATCCCCAAGCCCAGGTACCATGGGAACAGCTGATCCCCCACAAACATGTGTTGATACGTAGAGATGAGATGGGTCCTGACATGCTGTCTGGGTATTGTGAGCAAGGTGAAGGGTAGCCAAGGGGACCGGACCAACAGCATGGAGCCGCCACAATCCCAGCTGTGAATTCAAAAGGGATGCCTGGGCACGAATATTCCTTTGGCCCCAAGCTAATGTGTGTACTGACCTCTGCTAAGGAGCCTGGAAACATTTCTAAGCAATCTGGTTCCCAGAAATAGACTGTACTTTTCAGGTGTGATGTGAGGAGGAACTAAAAATAATTAGTGCCCATGGTCCTCAGAGCCTCCACCACCTGAAAGAGCTAAAATAAAAAAAAAGAAAAGAAAAGAAATAGAGGTGGAGAGAGCTAAACTTAGATTTTTTTAAAAGTGTTCTCTACTGGGAGAAGCTGGTAGGAAGTTTTCCTGGAAAAGTTTCCAAAAAACTGGACCATTCAGGCACATTCCTCGTTGCTCATTAAAAAAATGTAAAGCATAATTATTAAGTTCATTTAGTATGAACTCTGAGTAGTTGCTTGAGGAAATGTGTTGTGATTTGCTTTACACGCCTGGCTTTGAGTACTATGAAACATTCACTGAAGAAAACAGATACATTCAGTAGCATTTAAAACGCATGCTTCCAAGTCTAGAGGGCTTCTGAATTCAGTATCAAACTGAAATTCTCTGAGAGGCAAATTGCATCTAATTGGCAAGGCAGCCTTGGTTCGGGGAAAAGGGGGGAAAAGTATAAACAAGTAATAAAATTAGACTTCCTGGAGTGTTGAGTTGTGAAACTTTTGATTTAAAAAAAATACTGGGATTTATTTATTAGGAGTTTATTTATTAAGAGTTCCACTGATGCCTTGTAAGTGCTCCGTGAAGTACAAACAGGAGTCAGAAATGGGAATCTTAATGGACAAAAGAAAGGAAAAACTGAAGTCCCTTTCAGATTTTCCTCTTTTAGGAATGACCAGTAAGTCATCCTGGATTGTCGTGGCCATTTGCTTTGGTTCCAAAATACTTAACGAAATAGGACCAGGGCATCACAGTATTTCAATGACAAACCTGACCATAGTGACACACAGACCATAAGAAACCTGGATGTCCACATGCAAAAGAATGAAGTTGGACCCTTACCTTATATTATAGACAAAAAAATTAACTTAAATGGATCAAAGACCTAAAAATAAGGTCTAAAAATTTTTATAAGGTCTATAAAAGCTTGGGGATAAAAAAATAGAGGAAAACGTTATGACAAAGGATGTGGCATTGATTTCTTGGATATAACACCAAAAAACAGACCACAAAAAAATAGATAAATTGGACTTTATAAAAATTAATAACTTTTTTGCATCTGAGGACACTATCAATACATCAATATATTAAAAAGACAAATCACAGAATGGGAGAAAATAATTACAAATTACTTACCTGATGATGGATTAATGTCCAGAATATACAGACAACTCTTAAAACTTAACACCAAAGATGCAAACAACACAACTGAAAAAGGACTTGAATAGACATTTCCTCAAAGAAAATATACAGATGATCAATAGGCACATGAAAATTTGCTCAACATCACTAATCATTTGGGAAATGCAGCTCAAAATCATTTTACACTCATTCAGAAGGCTGTTATAAAAGCAACACACAAACATAGAAAACAAGTATTGACAGGGATATGAAGAAATTGGCACTTTGTGCATTTCTAGTAGGGATGTAAAATCATACAGCCACCATAGAAACAAATATGGCAGTTCTTCAAAAAATGAAACACAGAAGTACCATTTGATCCAGCAATCCCATTTTTGGGTACGTACACAAAGGAACTGATGCAGTAGCAGCGACTCAATCAGATATTTGTACAACAATCTTCACAGAAGCATTATCCATCATAACCACAAAATGGAAACTATCTTAATGTCTATCAATAGGTGAATGGATAAATAAAATGTGTTATGTACATACAATGGAATATTATTGAGTCTTAAAAATGAAGAAAATCCTGATACATACTACAATATAGAAGAAACTTACCAGACACAGAAGGACAAATATTATGTGATACCACTTATCCCACTTTAAGTAGTCAAATTCATAGAGACAGAAAGTAAAATGATCATTGTCAGGTCCTGGAGGGAGGGGAGAATAGAGGATTATTGTTTAATGGGTACTTAGGTTCAGTTTAGGATGATGCAAAATTCTGGAGATGGATAGTGGTGCTGGTTGTACAACAATGTGAATGTACTTTATGTCACCTGACTGTACACTTAAAAATGATTAAGATAGTAAATTTTGCCCAGCCTGTGTGACTCAGTGGTTGAGCATCGACCTATGAACCAGGAGTTCATGGTTTGATTCCCAGTCAGGGCACATGCATGGGTTGCAGGCTCGATCCCTAGTGTGGGCATGTAGGAGGCAGCTGATCAATGATTCTCGCTCATCATTGATGTTTCTCTCTCTCTATCTCTCTGCCCTCCTCTCTGAAAGTAATAAAAATATTTTTTAAAAGATGGTAAATTGTATGTTATGTATATTTTACTACAATATTTAAAAATAGTAAAACAAGTGAGTAAGCAGATTATTGATTATCTTCTGACGCAGAAGCCTCTAGTAACATGGGTGGGCAGACACACAGTCATCTCACTGCGGTAGTATAAAATTGTACTCCAAAAAAAAAAATCTTTTGCACATAGGGAAACAACAAAGAATATAGAAATTGTGGGAACGGGGAAGGAAGTGGAAGGAAACTGCAAAGGAATGCCCGGCAGGCGGGGGGGGGGGGCGGGGGGGGGGGGCGGTCACGTTAGAAAAACAGTTTGGGACCAGCTTCTGAAAGGCCTTGAATGCCACGCTAAGAATTATGGACCTAATCCTCCAGGCAATGAAAAGCTGCCAGGTCTTTTAGCAGAAGAATGTCTTGACCAGACAAATATCAGGAATAAAACTCTTAAGAAAACATGAAACATGGAGTTAAACTGAATGCAGGAAACCAATTATGCAGTGAGGGAAAGGGAAGTATAAATTTATGAGTGAGCAATTAAATGTATTTATGGAAATTGATTTTCTCAAAATAACTCTGGTGAGTTAAATCTTTCCTCTCTGGTATTTTTTAAAACATGGAGAATAAAATACCCACAAGTCTGAGGTTTATGCTTTAAGCATAATATTCATTCATTATAGCCTCTCACAGGGACATGGCCATCCCTGATGTTAAGATGTGACTAATAAAACTAAGCTTTCACTCCAGTGATACCCACTCTGATCTGAACAGAGGAGGTCAAGAAAGAAAACAAAAACACCTGTTCTTACCCCAATTGAAAGACATTCTTATGATAATCTTTGATTTTGTGCCAACAAATTATAAGAAAAAATGAAAATACATAAACATATATACACATGAAACACGTAATATATGTCTCTAAATCCTTTTGCAAGATATAATCTTGTGTCTGTGTTGATTTGATTAAGTGCAAACCAAGATACCCAAGAAAAGATCAGAGTTAAGGTTCCTGAAATATTGCTGCTGATCATTTCTATTTTCACTTCTTGAGATCAGAGGTTAAGTTTCTCAATAGTTGCTTACTTCAGATTTTTCCTTATTAAATCCAGAAAGCCTTGCTTTTCCTGATATGATGGCCTGACACAATATAACAGGAGGCTTTGGGAGTTAGAGCATCATGAAGACAAGTACTCTCTTGCAATTGAGGGCAACCCTTGAATTACACAGTGCTGATCAACAATCATCTACCCCCATGGCCCTTCCCTAACAGATACCATCTCTTAGCACAGTGGTTCTCAACCTTCCTAATGCGGCGACCCTTTAATACAGTTCCTCATGTTGTGGTGACCCCCAACCATAAAATTATTTTCGTTGCTACTTCATAACTGTAATTTTGCTACTGTTATGAATCATAATGTAAATATCTGACATGCAGGATGCATTTTCATTGTTACAAAATGAACATAATTAAAGCATAGTGATTAATCACAAAACAATATGTCATTATATATGTGTTTTCCGATGGTCTTAGGCAAAAGGGTTGTTCAACCCCCAAAGGGGTTGCGACCCACAGGTTGAGAACCACTGTCTTAGCAGGAAGAGCAACTCCTTGCCATACTTCTATAGCTCTGCATAGGAGCTTGGCGGCATCCATCACCTACCTCAAGGTCTTGACCAATTCTGGGCAGAGACAGGGTGCATGCTGCTGCTCTGCCCATGAGGAAACCAGGCCATCATCAGACCCCTAATGCTTCCAGCCTCAATGAGGTCACATGATCTGATCAGAGTTTTATCTCAGTCATAGCTTTTGTTTCTCAGTCATTTCCCATGTCTTTCTTAGGTATGCAAAATGGATTGTCCTAAAAGGAACAATATATAATAGTAATTACGTGATATGGAATAAAAAATTGTTCCCTGATATGTGAGCATCCTGCTGGTATGCAAGCCCCACAGAATTCAAAATAAGAACAACAATGACACTGAGAACTTTAAAGCAAACTTGATTTATTAGTAACAAGCAGATTCCCTTGTAGGAGTGCTGTCCCTGGCACCGTTAGGAGCACCTCTGTCTTAAAAATATGAGACTGTATGAATCTCAAAACCTTGTGATGAGTGAAAGAAGCCTCATTTGTATGGGATCCTAGAATAAATCTATGGTTAAAAAATATATATATATTAGAAGAATGACTGCGCTTAGAAAACTTCTTGGGATGTTATCATTGTTGTGGTCACTAGGAAATTTGAAATCACCGTGAGTCTCACAAATTGGAGAATGCTGATATAGAAAAGGTATTTCTCAACATTTTCTTTCTTGTCCTCCCTGGAGCCTTTGAGACTTTTAATGGCCCTCTATCTCCCACCTCTTGCTTGAAATTGTCTTCCCGTTTTCTTGTTTTCTGCAAAAATCTAATCCTGTTTTCTTTCTCATCTTCTTTTGAATTAAAGTAGCCAGAAAGTGGCAGTCAGAGCCCTAGGGATTACTATAGCGTGCAGTGTCTGCTCAGAATGGAAACACTTAAATGTCATGCTGTATTACTGGTCATGTTGAAAGTAACCACACCAAAGGAAAGGAGAGAGAAACCATACAAGAAAAATGTTACAGATAAATCTAATTGCACAAAGACAGGCAGGTAAAGGTGAGGCGTGGGAGAAAAGATTAAATATGGTTTCTGTATTTCACACACACTCCCCTTCCCTACTCCCTGCACAGACAGTTCACGGGCTCCTCCTTAATGGTAAAATGCTCTCCTATTTCCACCTGCCAAACTGCACCATGCTATCTCTTCTAACAAAGCCTTTCCTCTTTCCTCCACAGCCCCCACCTCCTGCATGGAAGAACTCGCTCCAATTCTCACCTAAAAAGAATATCTTCTAGCACTGAATACTTACTTTAATTTTTTTTAATGCTCACCTGAGGATATTTTTCCATTGATATTTAGAGAGAGAGAAAGACCGAGAGAAACATTGAGAAAGACACTTCGATTGGTCGCCTCCTGCACATGCACCAACCAGGGCCGGGGCAGGAGAAAAGCCTGAAACTGAGGCTTGTGCCCTTGACAGGAATTGAACCGGGGACCCTTTGGTCTGTAGGCTGACGCTCTATCTACTAAGCCAAACTGGCTAGAGAGTACTTACTTTAAAATATTAGTGTGTGTATGTGTGTGTGTGTGTGTGTGTGTGTGTGTGTGTGTGTACATGTGTGCACGCATGGGTGGGACTTACTTAGCTAATGAAACCAAGAGTTCTTGGAGATCAAGCTCCAAATCTCATCACCAGCCTCCAAGAGATGAGTAATCAAGAAGGCAAATTAAGAAGAAGGTCACATGGAAGACCAACAAGAAGAGCAAATTAATATTTTGTGCATTATTCTCCCTTCCCATCTTCACTCTATCTCTCTAAACACACATATATGTATATATGTATCTATTTATATCTATATGTGACTATATAGATAAATAGATAAATAGAAGATAGGTAGACAGATAGATGATAGATAGATAGATAGATAGATAGATAGATAGATAGATATTGATACTAGTAGATACCTAATACTAGCATTGGATACTATAGGTGAGGCAACATTTAAAGAAGTATCCTCAGGGCATACAAAAGGATCTAGTCACAGACCTTCATCTATATACCTGTATTTGTATATCTATCTCTATCTCTATTAGCTCCACCATTTACTAGGTATTCATACCCCTACTCAAGGTACTTAACCTCTCTATGTCCTCATTGGAAGAGTAATAATTCCTAACTCACAGTGCTAAGAGGATTAAGTGAATTATTGCACATAAAGTACCAAAAACATTGCCTAACAATATTCTCAACACATTTCACTATTATTAATGATAATTATTACAATAACACCAAACATGAGTTATTTGAACTAGCAAATTTTTTATATATTTTTTTATTGATTTCAGAGAGGAAGGGAGAGAGAGAGAGAAACAACAATGATGAGAGAGGATCATTGATCAGCTGCCTCCTGCATACCCCCTATTGGGGATCGAGCCCACAACCCAGGCATGTGCCCTTGGCCAGAATCTAACCGGAAGGACCCTTTGGTCCGCAGACCAATGCTCTATCCACTGAGCCAAACCAGCTAGGGCACAACATTTTAAGTTGAAGCACCTGGAATTAGGTGGTCCAGAGTTGCACTAGTTAAATATATTTTTCACATGAGTGTGTTTATGCCACTTCTGTCCTTGAATCAGTGAAAACTGGATTACACACATTTTGAATACAAAAAAGAAAAAAACTTAGTTCAAAACATAAAATGTTATATTTTATAAATGGTAAAATCAAACTGGAAAATGCTAATTAGTCCCATCTGTACTTATTCCTGCTAATATTTGTAATATATGCTATAGGGTTTTTTTCTTAAGTGATCAAATATTACAGGACCTCACAAGAGCTTAAGTGCTGAACTTTAATTTTAAATCTTGTGTTTTTTTCATGAATGTGGGAAGAATTGGGCAGAGAAGTGCACTTTCAGCTGGGTGGAGGGCAGTGGGGCCCACCGACTTTATTTTCACTATTAAAGCTTGTATAAAAATAACATTATTATGACACAGTGAAACCCCCTACAATATGTCGAAATGACTAAGAAAAGAAAATAAAAGGAGGAAAACTTTAAGTGGGTTTGCTTTTGAAAGCCAAATATTTTTAGAAAAATGTAATGAAACCTGCTTATAACTTTCTTACTTTCAACATTTCCCTACATCAAATGTTTATCTTTCAAAGGCCTGGTTTAGAACACACACACACACACACACACACACACACACACACGGTATTTCTTTTTAACATTTCCCTTTCCTGGTCCTACGGAGAATATTATAAGGAATAGGTCCTAACATTAAAACAAACATAAATAAACTACCAATGGGAAAAATAGCACCTCATTTCTTAAAGGACTTCACCAAAATTGGGCTTCTCCGGGGTCTGCTTTGCCCTGTTAGGCCTGTTCCAGCAGGAAATGGCACATAGGGGGGACTTCAGAGGAGTGCAGCACTGACTCTGTGGATTGCTGCTGTTGGGCCCTAAAGAAAAATTGTTTAGGAAATGAAATTTCCTATAGCCCCTTGTAGCCAGACTCCTAGAACTTTCTCCATAAACCATGAAAGGTGCAGTGGGCAAAGGGGCCGTACATTGTATGATAGCTCTGGCTCTTGGTACTGCAAGTGCTGAGCTTCCCCGAATCATGAATGAGCACCTACAGGCAGGGTTGTCTACCTATGGCTTAAAAATATATCGAAATACAAATTAGTGAAAGCCAAGGCTTTCAAGGAGATGTACTCACACGTAAGGAACAAAAACACCCACCAATTAATACTGGCTCTTTTCAGACAATGAGCTGAAAGAATGCCTGGCACTCAGGAGTAGGGGTGTTATAGCAACAGTGGTAACAAAGCCAGGAAATATATAATTAACGTCTACCACTTCCCCAAAATACTCAACTCACCTTTTTCATGTAAGCTATGTCCTGGGTAATCAGCAGATGGCGCTGTTCCCTGAGGCTCAGACTTGTCCCAGTAACCTGTCTCAATACTGGATTGTACTTCAGAAGGCACACAGGTAGAATGTCAAGTCCCCTTCCCCAAATGCTAGGGGTGGGGGTTGGGGTGTGTGTGGGGGGGGGGGGGGGCAGATATATTTGCCATGAAGAATTCGCCAGGCAGTTTTGTTAAGGGAAAGAGGAGAAGTCTTGATAAATTTGCTATGGAAAGCTTATCACTAATCTGTGTTAAAACTGGCTTTCTCTTTTGTGGTCTCCAAATATCAATTTTGCTTTTCAGCCAGTCTGTTTTTCCATACAGCCTGGTGCAACTACCAGTGAGAAGGCAAACCAAACTCGACCTCCAGAGAGGCCTGAGATGAACAAACTCCTGGCGTAACACACATGGGGAGGGTGACTTTTGATTCAGTACTGACACCTTTTGCTAATGAATAGAGCCCCGGGAACTTGTAACCACCTATTCCAGAGGAGGAGGCAGGATATGATCCAACTTCCCACCAGAAACTCTTGGGAGAGTATTTTAAAGTGACAGGTTTCCAAGCCTTCCCTCAAACCTACTACATCCAAAACTCTGGGGATATATATGACTCTGGAACACGTATTTTTTTTTAAATGTTAAGTCAGTTCTGATGCAGCTGGGTCATTATTTGGCAATGAGAACTTCTAAACAATATATCCAGTTCCAGAAATATAATGGAGAATCTATAATATTTTTTAAAAAAACTTACAAGAAGCATGAGGAATATCGTTTTCAGAGACTCAAAGGACAGTACTACCTATTGAAAACTTGATTTTATGAGTATAAATGTTCATGACAAAAAGCCATTTATCCAAATAAACTCAAGGAAATCGTTCACTTTCATGAGAGAAACCTGTGAATAATAAAGCTGTAATGTTGAATTATTCTCTCCTATGATGTTACTCAGTTTCTATTCAATATTTGCTGATCGCCTACTCTGGGAAAGACATTCTAATTATGAGATCAAGCCCCCAGCCTCGAGGAGCATAGCTGGTACAGAATGGACAGGGGAAGGTAAGCAACATTATAAACAAGGAACCACTGAATGTAAAGAAGAAAAATAATAAGGGGACTGTGACCGATTTTTAAAAAGATGCATTCTGATGTGGGGCAATTTTGGTTTCCTCTTTAGCAGAAGGGACATAATTTTAATAAGAAATTGTGAGTGGGATGCCATTTGCTTAAAAAAAATAATAATGGCTAGTTATTTTGAATGGGCACCTTTCCTGGGAAGGTCCATCAGAAATAGCTCTTGGACCACTCGGAATTTTACTAGTAGTAAGCCTTTCTTAATGATGGGGCCAGCTTGTCCATTCTCTCTGGTCCTCCAGCCCTAAGCCACTGCCAGACCTGTGAAGCTTTCTTAAGAAGCGGGCCAGCCCTGGCCAGTTTGGCTCAGTGGATAGAGCGTCAGCCTGCGGACTGAGGTGTCCCAGGTTCGATTACAGTCAAGGGCATGTACCTTGGTTGCGGGCGCATCCCCAGTGGGAGGTGTGCAGGAGGCAGCTGATCAATGTTTCTCTCTCATTGATGTTTCTGACTCTCTATCCCTCTCCGTTCCTCTCTGTAAAAAACTCAATAAAATATATTTTTAAAAAGAGCAAAAAAAAAAAAAGAAGTGGGCCAAAGCTCAGACGCCCTGGGCTTGCTGTAGAAGTCTGGTTTTTCTAAGGACCTGAGATTCTCCGTGGTGGTCCTCTGGGACTAGGAGGAACCACAGTGATAGGCCTCTCTAAATCCATAAAGGATTTAACAAAATAGGTCTCAACATGTACTGTCAGTTGCTGACACTGAACTAAGTTAGGAAATACTCCATTCCCCACCCCCACCCCCCACCACCCCCAGGATCTTGCTTACCTCTTACGATTTTTGTTATCTTTTATAGTTTTGTGAGTTGGATCTTATTTTTTTTTTCTCTTTCAAAAAAAATAAACCCAGGATGTTATAGTATAGAGTTTCTTGGAGGACTTGTTCTTTTAGATTATGAAATGCTTAAGACTAAGTTTTATTTGGGTTGCCACTCCAACACAATCAGTGGCACAGAGCTACATAAGAATATCAAGCTCTAGTTGGTGAAGTTGTTTCGCATGGAGTTGTGGATTAAAAATGTTTGAAACCTCTCTGCATGTGTACAGGAACTGAAGAGTTTAGAAGTTTCATGGAAGATGGGAGAAACCAGGTTTCATGGGAGTGGGAGGTTACATGCAAGCAAAGGGAAGGAGGGCATAGAATGATCCATGTGCTACTGGATTTGACGCTGATGCATCTGCTCTCTTTTCTCAGTTTTAATTTTTGTTGTTTTATTCGGTTTGTTCCAAGGACAAAATCGATAGTAACAGGGATCACAGCCATTACTCTGATTGGCTCAGAAGCTTGATCAGTAAAACCAGGAAAGGGGAAAATGTTACACAAGTTACCAAGAAAGTACTCCTGGAGTTTCACTGTCATGATAGCAAGTGGAAATAATATAAGTACAATAGGTGTTAACATTTAGAACCGTACTTTGTAACTTGCTCATTTCTAGACAATTCTCGGACCCTGTTACAAATCCTTCATATATCACTGCTGACTTGCTTGGTCTCATATGAACTGATGTTTAGTTTAATACAGATACAGATGGATATATATATATGTGTGTGTGTGTGTGTATGTTGGAGTGTGTGTATGTGGCGGGGGGGGGGGGGTGTGGCGGTGTATACATGGGTTACTATACTCACATATATTTTCTTTTGCTTGCCAGCTGAGAAAACCTAGAAACAGTCACAATTAAGAAGCAACAAGCACATCTAGCTCCCAGATATCAGTGTCTAATGCTGCTCTCCAATAAAAGGAACCAGGGACTCCTTGCAGAAATGCCTGATTGTGACAGGAGGTGAGGGGGCGGACATATAAGTGTGAGCCTGGAGCATCTTGTAGTGATGGGAAGTAAAGAAGTGCTTACATAAATAAACAAACAGCCTGGCCAGTGTGGCTCAGTTGGTTGACCATTGTCCTGTGCACTGGAAAGGTTGGTGGCCAGTTCGATTCCAGGTCAGGGCACATTCCTGGGTTTGGGACTGGATCCTCAGTGGGGGTTGTGGGGAAGGCAGCTGATTAATGTTTCTCTCTCATTCATATTTCTATCTCTCTAATTTTCTCCCCCTCTCCAAAATCAATAAAAACATTTATAAATAAAACAAACAAACAAACAACAACAAAAAATACCCAAAGATGGGGAATGCCAAAGAGGCAAAGGCATTATCGGAAAGAGTCTTCAATGGCCAATGCTGGAACAATTTGAGAAAAACAAAGTATTGACTTATAATCCAAAATATAAAATATATATCCATGAGTCCATACTTATCTAAATAGAATAGCAAATAGAAAAATCTAAGTGCAAAGAAATTTATTTATGTGTGTGAATAATCCTTTTTATTTCATCATTTATCCCCCCCCATATCCTCTTCCACCTTCACCCACCCCCTTCCCTCCTGCAATCACCATACTGTTTTTTATGTACATGACTTCTTTCTCTTTTTTAACTTTCTTGTTCAATTCCCTCCCCAACACCTCCCCCCTCCACCAGCATAGCTGTCTGTCTGCTCTCTCTGAGTCTGCCTCTATTTTGCTTGTTAGTTCTGTTTGTTTATTAAATTCCACATATAAGTGAAATAATATGTTACTTGTCTTTGTCTGACTGGCTTATTTCACTTAGCATAATGTTCTCCAAGTCCATCCCTACTGTCACAAAGGTAAAGTTTTCTTACTTTTCACATCCGAGTAGTATTCTATTGTGTAAATGCACCATAGCTGTTTTATTCATTCATGTTCTAAGGGACACTTGGGCCGCTTCCAAATCTTGGTTATTGTAAATGGCATTTTAATAAACATAGTATTGCAATTATTCTTTCAAATTTAGTGTTTTGATTTTCTTCAGATATATTCCCAGAAGTGGAATTGCTGGGTCATAAGGTAGTTCCAGTTTCAATTTGTTGAGGTGATTATCATACTGCTTTCCACAGTGGCTGCACCAATCTGCATTCCCACCAACAGTACGCAAGCATTCCCTTTTCTCCACATCCTTGCCAACACTTGTTGTTTGTTGATTTATTGATGCTAGCCATTCTGACAGATGTGAGGTGATATCTCATTGTGGTTTCAATTTGCATTTCTCCGATGGTTAGTGATTTTGAGCATCTGTTCATATGTCTATGGCCATCTGAATGTCCTCTTTGGAGAAGCGTCTATTCAGGCCTTTGCCCATTTTTAAATTGAATTGTTTGTCTTCCTGGTGTTGAGTTTTATAAGTTCTTTATTAATTTTGGAAGTTAACCCCTTATCAGATGTATCAGCAAATATGTACTTCCATTCAGCAGGTTTTCTTTTCTTTTTTGTTGATGGCTTCCTTTGCTGTGCAAAAACTTTTTAATGTAGTCCCACTTGTTTATTTTTCTTTTTTTTCCCTTTGCCCAAGGGGATATAAGCCTATGTTCCTTTTTAGAATTTTTGTGGTTTTGAGTAACTGATGGATATAATCTGCCATCAAGGACTTATTAATGTCAATAATAATATCATTTCATATATAAACAAAGGGCATCAAACAAATTATATAAGCACAATGACCATATGGTACATGATTGTAGATTTAAACATCTTGACATCATGGATTCTCTCTCTCTCTCTCTCTCTCTCTCTCTCTCTATATATATATATATATATATATATATAATTTCAAATACTGAAAACAGTAGACTTAATCCATTTCCATTGAATAGAAATGAGTATCTATAGAAAAATTAAGAATATAACAACTAAAGAAGAGTAAAGACAAAATCTACTGGAAATTTAAAAACGTAACTCAAAAACACAAGGTACAAAGAGTTCTGAGAAGTTGAGAAAGGGAAATTTGATTAGAGCATTGGTCTCGAGTTCAATTTCCAGTCTAGGACACGTACCTGGGTTTCAGGTTCAATCCCTGGCCCTCATTGGGGTATGTGTGGGAGGCAACCAATCAATGTGACTTTCTCACATGCATTTTTTTCTCTCTCCCTCCTTTCCACTCTCTCTAAAAATCAATGAAAAATATGTCCTTGGGTGGGGATTAACAACAACAACAAGAGACTGTGAAAATAAGAGAATTATATGTGATAAAGGAAAAAAAATAGTGGAAAAGGAGACTAGCAACAGATGAATAGATAAAATCTGGTATAATCATGCAATGGAATATTATTTTGAAATAAAAAAGGAATGGAGTACTTATACATGTTACAACATGGATGTAACCTAAAAATATTATGTTAAGTGAAAGACCACATATTAAATTATTCCATTTATTTGAAATGTGTATAATAAGAAAATCTATAGAGATAGGAAATAGATAGCTACATAGGTCCCTTATGGATGGGGTTGGGATGGGATGGGATGGGATGGGATGGGGGAAATTGGCAGGGGTGACTGCTAAAGAATATGTGGTTTCTTATGGAAATGATAAACATATTCTAAAATTGACTGTAGTGATAGTTAAATCACTCTATGAACACGCTAAAAACTATTGAACTGTACACTTTAAAGGGGTGAATATGCTATGTAAATTACATATCAGATAATCTACAAATTAAAAATAAAGGAGATTTGCAAGATAGTTTAGGCGAGAGCCTTATTTAAAGAGTTCATGAATGCTAAGCCAAAGACTTCACTTTAGAGACTGAGCAGAAGTAGGAGTGGCATATGCAGATGTAAATTTTAGAAAGATCATTTTGGCAGTAGTGTATTGCATGAGATAGAGTCAGGATAATAGGACACTATTTCTATAATGAAGTCCAATGAAACCAGAAATGGGATAGTTGGGACAGAAACGTGGGAGTGGCATAATGACACCATGAGGAAAAAACTGACAAGAGTTGGGGATGAAGAAGGAGAAAGAGTGAGAGGGAAAGGAAAGGGGAAGAGAGAGAAATAGAGATTAGATAGATAGATAGGTAGATAGATAGATAGAAAGATAGATAAAAAGATAGATATAAAGAGTCAAGCCTGAGCGCTGAATTCTGATTTTATACTCTAAGATAGATGGTAAGGGGGATGGGAGAATGGGATGGAAAAATGTAAGAAATAGATAACTTTGGACAAACTGAGTTTGGGATATTATGGATATATATATATATATCAAGTAGCTATGGATGTGGCCAAAGAGCATATTCACAAAGAAAGTTTTTAAAAGAAGGAAAATAAGGAGAAAATATTTATTATGGAAGCCAAAGGAAGTGAGATTCAAGAAAGAAGGAGAGGTCATCAGCACAGTCAAGAGGTCATCAGCACAGTCAAGAAGAACATTCTATAAAGCCGCTGGTGAATTACTTGAGAACAAATTTAATAGCATTCTGTAGACTAAGGCAAAACTTCAAGGAGTAATGGGAAAGTGGGTAAAGTGTGAGTGTTGTTTGTTCTTTGCAGAACATATGTTTTACATAGAAGCACACAAAAAGCACAGCAAAGGAAACATAACACTATAACAGTGGAAAGACTAGTTGGCATCAACAGAAAACAGGGCTAGAGTCTCAAAGATTTGTTTATTCATGTCTATCTTTCCTCATTTTTTACCATGGATTTTCTCATACATACATTTCATACAAATCCTCCCTGTACCAATATAGACCATCCTCTGTATTGGATTTTAGAAGAGAAATTGCTTTCAAAATTTTTATTGATCCTTTGATTATACTAAAATGTCAAAATTTAAGCTGCAAAGTACTCAATTGTTCATTCAAAAGTTTTCACTGAGAACCTGCTGCATGGTAAGTGCAGTATGGAGTTATATGGGCAAGAGCTGATGTAGACTCTTCATCATGTGACTAGTAATTTGATATTGATTATACACATTCATCAAATATCATAAAATAAATGTACAATTACCTTGGTAAGTACCACTCCCCATATTCTAGATTGCAGTGAATAATTTCTCTTTATTATGCCCTATTCAATGTTATAATACTTTATATTGCTTAGATGTTGCCTAGTTCTTTATAGCTTTCAGAGTATGGTGCTATGCCTCACTGAAATTTCATATCATTCAGGTACAACTCTAAAATGTTTAATGATTCATCAAATATCAAAGAATTATAAAGATTTAAAGGCAGCTCATCAACCTTATAGAATTGTATCATCTTATCTCATCATATGTCTTTAAATATTGAGGAAACATCTATGTGATCTATATGAGGCCTTTTAGAGGCAAATAAAACAGGAAAAATGTGATATATGGAGGGAAGGAATTTCTTATGTTTTCTTGGCATTGCCATTTTCCTGGAATGTTCTTTGGAAATACAACATTATTAAAATGCACATTGCTTATGGAAAGTATTAAACTAATATATCCAGATCCTTAAAACATGGGTTTTATTTTAAAAGTTAAATCAGAAATCCAAAAAAGCAAACAGAAGCCTACAGTCTCCCTTTTTCTTTGGAAAATGTTTTGGTAGGCCTTTCTAATTCTTATCAATATGGGAACTACAGGTCATGGATTTAATCAACTGGGGACTTGATTAAACCCAGGGAGGTCAGAACTTGTAGCAAGCACAGAGATTGGATTAGGCTTGAAGAACTCATGTAGATGTTGAAATTCAACTCATTAGAAATGAGTCTAAATTCCAGGGACAAAGTCCAGTTGCCAAGAGCTCACACATGGAAACTTGTCAACAAAGCCCAGGAAACATATCTGCCCAGCTGGCGTTAGACTCAGGAAAAGATACTGAATACTGTCCATTAATATGCAGCACTCGCATGATTGCCTAGGTTAGTGATGGCGAACCTATGACATGCATGTCAGAGGTGACACGCAAAATTTTTTTTTTTGGTTGATTTTTCTTTGTTAAATGGCATTTAATTATATAAAATAAATATAAAAAATATCAGTCTTTGTTTTACTATGGTTGCAAATATCAAAAAATTTCTATATGTGACACAGCACCAGAGTTAAGTTAGGGTTTTTCAAAATGCTGACACACCAAGCTCAAAAGGTTCGCCATCACTGGCCTAGGTGATCCCTGTGCAATTGACTCTCTATTTTGGACAGCAGCCATTATTAGCTCTTGATCTCAGGATTTATACACCCACCTTCAGTTAGTTTTCCTTCTAACCTCCAGCTCAACAGGCTCATTTTTCTCTCTCAACCCTGCTTCTACCCCAAGTTACTCAAGTTCATTGCATCATCTCCCAAGTCATTCAAGTGTGAAGCCTCAGCTTTCTGACTCTTCTGGCTCCCTTGTAGGCCACATTCAGTTGCCAGATCCTCTTGAACTTACTTCCATCTTATCCCTGAAATTCACACCCTCTTTTCTATAGGCATGGCCATTGTCCTTGTTAGGGCCATACCACCTCTCACCATACCATCATATCTCTGCTGCGATAGCCTTGTTTCTCCCTTCCTCATTAACTTTATCTTGTTGTAAATTTAATCTTGATAAAGGGTTATAATTATCCATATAGCCAAACAAAACTCCAAACTAGCAGCTTAGAATTCAATAACAACTATCCTTTGGCCTCAATGACTTTTCCAAAATTATCTTTTAACACAATGATTTCGGTGTGTGTTGTACACCCACTCCTGAATTTCACTACTCTAAAGGGTCGTATGGGTTCTAACCCAATTCAGAAAGATCCAAAGCCCTGCTTCAGTGTGTCATGAAAGTCAGGCCATTGATATTTCTGAACAAGTGAATACATTACAAATTCAAACACCAAAGTCTGTAGAAGCTACACAGCGTGCTGAAGGTCATGCAGCTGTAAAGGAGGGCCTTCCTTCAAGTCCCCTGACTTCTCCCTGGTGGCTTTTGTCTTACACCAGCTGCCTGAAGTTGACCTACAGGTCTCAACACACCCCAGGGGTCTCTCTCTCTCTCTCTCTTTTTTTTTTTTTTTTTACTTTTCAACCAATCAATGAATGTGCTTTCTTCCAGACATTGGTGGAAAACACAAATGCATGTACTTTTTTCTGTTTCACTTAATGATGTTTTCTGCCCTCTAGGATCTCAGTTCCATTGAACACAACAGTGCTGCTGTTTTCCTTGGATGCCAACATGAAATTTATCTGAACTCCTCCTAACCCCTTGAATCTTGGACCTTGGGTTGCAGGTCACTTGGGTTTCCCAGTTGCCTCACAAGTACTTTCTGGTTTCAACCCGGTTGGAAATATTGAGACAAGAGTCTCTCTCAGAGTGTAGTGTTTGATCACTTTTACTTTTTTGAGTTGGAGGGAAGCAAAGCCTCTAAAAACAAATAAACAACAGTTAATCAAGCTTTTGATCCTCCTCAAAAGTTTGAACTCTGTTCCAGTTTGAGGCAAAAATTTAGGTCAGCTCTCATTTTATTTATTTGTTTCAAATTTTTCAAGGGAGCCCTTCACCTAGGACGCCCCAGGGCACAAACACAGTAACACACACACAAGCACACATACTCGTAACACACAATTTCCATGTTATTTTAAAATTCATCCTCCTCTCCATAGAAGCACTGCAATTTCCAAACAGCTAAAAATAACAATAACAATAACAATAACAACAAAGCAACTCGAAAACCAACAACATTTTATCAGCTCATCTTTCAGTGGGACTTGCCCCTATTGCTTTTGTGGTATGGTATGAGTGATGATGCTAAAAATTTCCCCTACCCTCAAATATCCCCCAAGTACCCCACCATCTGATTTGAAATACACACCATTAGAGATGTAGCCCTTTCAATGGAAGCATTAAGAAAAATCTTTTGATGTCCTAGGAGGGGTATCATTAAGCCACTGACACCTCATTGTGAATTAGTTTACAGGAGGTTAATGAATGAGTCATTCTTAAAACCTGGAGGAACTCCCCACAAATTTAGACACTTGCTCACTATCCCCCAAACCTTTCCTTCTATAACCCTGTATGTTCCACATTTACTCACTGATGTTTGCTTATTGGGAGTGCCAATTCCTGCAATACCTGGAATTTGTTGAACAATTTAAGGCTTGGCTCAAAGTTTGCTTCTTCCATAAGTATCACGATGGAATGCCTAGTATTCCATGTGCCAGGCCATTACACTGCATTGCTTGTTTACTTTTTTGGTGACTGTGTACAGGGGTGAGTGTGGGATAAATATATATCAGTTTATCCTATCCACCAATTAACAGTGTTCTGTGAGTTCCGCAAGAGTAAGGGCTGTGCCATATGCATGTTTACAAACACAACTTCTGTAGTTAACGGTCAATAAGAGATGCTGAATGGAAAACCCTTATTTCTTATGACTACTCCACTTTGAACACAATCAAGGCAGAATGGAGTAGTATTTTGGAGCTATTTTTTTGAGATGCTAGTGGAGCAACCAAATGAAAGTAATCAGGAAGAAGTTGAAGGTCAATACATATATTTATCCTGAGCCATGTTTGGATATAAATAAGTGAGATCCAATTCTCTAGAAGAAGGTATGTGGGTATATTTTGAGACCATAAGAGGAATAATAAGCAATGCTGAGAAAAAATTAAATCTTCTTCCCTTTTATACAACAAAAAAAGAACAAACTATGTAGAAGCAGATAAGTGAGTAGGCAGGAAAGGTCAGAAAGTTAATGGTGGTCTATATCAAGTTTCTCATAAAAATATTACAACGTTATGTGCTTGCAATGCAGTACAAGGTATATCTAGGGGCCAAGAGAAGAAAAGTACAATTTCTGGAATAGCTTCCAAAGGCATGGGGAAGGAAGTTGTCCATGGAGAAACAAATTATGGGTATGCAGTGTTGAGGGCTCAACTTGGCTGGACACATACACATTTGTAGCAGTACCACTGAGCTGTATTAAAGGGTAACAAGGTAACATTTGCCATGGCAATTAATTTGACTGGCCCAACCCTATTTTGTGTGTTAGAGGTAAGGAAATGCTAAATGCACTGACTTTTTTTTTTTTTAATCAAACAGAATTATAACTCTGAAATAAATCGTCATTTATCTCTATATCTAAGTTGCATATTTAAGAGATCTTAGATCTATAGATTTCCTCTCCACTCCTTTATTAATAGTAAGGCAGGAGATAATATGATTCTATATAAAGAAACAAGAAATCTGGAATCGGTAGACTTGTTCTATGGTGTTGGAGAATGGAAATCCAGTTAGCAAGTAGTTGTGATACATATTACTAAAGGCGAGTGTGCTGAAGGCTGTGCCCTACAGAATTATATGGCAGCAAAATTTAAGGACTAAAAGAGATTTAGTAGGTCCTCAAGTCAGTAAGACTCAGCCAAGGCCACTACATATGAGAATCTCACAGGAATATTTCAGATAAAAATACCATGCTGATTCCTCACCTCCAGAGGTTTTGATTTATTTAATCTGTTGTGGTTCCAGGAGAACAATACGTTTAAAAAGCTTCCCAGGTGATTCTAATGTGAAATCAGGGTTGGAAACCTATGCCAATTCCTTCTTAATCTGGATAAGAAAACTTAAATCCAAAGATATAGGTGTTTTGCCCCTTAGGGCATAACTAAATGCAGAGAAAGAAAAGAAACCTCTCTATTTAGCACAGAGACTGAAAGAGCACATATAAGCCACGTGTTTCCAAAAATGTGATTGCTCTCCTTTTCAGAAATCTGTTTTTAAAATCACATGTTAAGCAACAATGAGATACATACCTATTAGAATGGCCACAATCAAAATCTCTAACATGACCAAATGCTGGTGAGAATGTGGAGCAATAGGAGTTCCCATTCATTGCTGGCGGGAATGCAAAATGGTGTAGCCACTTTGGAACACAATTTGGCAGTTTCTTACAAACTAAACAAACTGGTACCATACAATTTCATTCCTTCGTATTTACCCAATTCAGCTGAACACTTACATCCAAACAAAAATCTGCATGTAAATGGTTATAGCAGCTTTATTCGTAATTGCCAAAATTTGGAAGCAATCAAGATATCCTTCAGTGGCTGAATGGATAAACTCTGGTACATCCAGACAATGGAAAAGTATTCAGCACAAAAAAGAAATGAGCTATTAAGCCATGGAAAGATATGGAAGAAACTTAAATGCATATAAGTAAGCAAATGAAGCCAATTTGAAAAGGCTTCATAATGTATGATTCCAACTTTATGACATGACATTTTGGAAAAGGTAAAACTAGGAGACAGTAAAAATATTACTGGTTTCCAGGGGTTGGTTGTGTGGGTAGAGAAGGATGAATAAGAAGAGCACAGAGGACTTTTAGGGGAGTGAAAAAACTCTGTATGAAGTATAATTATACATACATGTAGTTAGAATGTACAACACCAAGAGTGGAACCTAGTGTAAACTATGGACTTTGGGTGATAATGATGTGTCAATGAAGATTCATCGATTGTAACAAAGGTGCCATTCTGGCAAGGGACACACTGATAGTGGGAGAGACCATGTGTGTATGTGTGTGTGGCGGGGGGGGGGGGGGGGGGGGCAGGGAGTGACATGAGATATATGAAACGTCTCTGTACCTTCCACTCAGTTTTGCTGTGAACTTAATCACATGGTAATTAAAAGTCCTAGTCCCAGAGGGAATGGCCTATTGAGATTCTAAAAGACGTGCCTGTCACAATTGGCATTTTGGAATGGATCTGTAGATTATATGGTAATACTAGCGGCCCGGTGCACGAAATTCGTGCACATTAAAAGGGGTTAATTAGAGGAAATATTTTAATATTGCTATTTGCCCTTTCTCTATAATAGAAGTGTCAGAGATGAAATTAGTAAAATGTATATGAAAATCTCCCTCCTGTCAGAGTCTGGGGCACACTGAGGACCCAGAGTCAAGTTTCTACCCACCTGTGTGAGCCTCAAAATCACATGAGACCGAGACCCAGCCGGCCCCACCCCTGTCAAGCCCTGCAGGGAAGGGGACACAACCTCAGTTTCCCAGGCCCAGTGCCGAATGGGGGTGTGTGGCCTCAGGTCCCCTGGCCTGGCCTCAGGTCCCCTGGCCCTGGCTCCAGGGTGTGATGACCATTTGCATATTAGCTCTTTATTATATAGGATTTTATCAATGTTAATTCCCAGATGTTAAAGGTTTGACTGATATTGTAGGAGACTATCCTCACTTTCAGAAAATACACATTGAAGTATTAAAGAGACAAAAAAATAAAAACAGGCACGCAGGTCTGCTCACCACTGTTGCCCACCTCCCGGAGTCTCTCCCTGCTCCCTCCCTGAGTGAGACTCTTTCCCAGAGACCAAGCGTGGGAAGTTCCACAAGTGGTTAAGCAGAGCAGGGGGAGCACTTCCTTCCACCATCCAAAGAAGAAGTGGCTGGGGAGTGCTTGATGAGACCTGAACCCGACGGACAGTGTTTTTGCCACTTTAAATCATGTCGGAAATATAAGTTACCAGTGAATCCGTAGTCACAATAAGTTTGGCCTGCCCATATCTAGGCAGGCCAAACATATTGTTTATTGCCGAGGGAGGTAGCAAAGGAGACACAACAGGAACTCTACAGAGGAAAATAAGTATGTGCTAAACATGAAATGCTTTTCAGGCCAAACTGTTGCTTGAAACCCAGCCACCTTTTACGTAGCCTCCTAGTGGATAGTCCAGTTGCTGTCACATATGAGTCACACTTTCTTCCCATATCCAAACTTGAATAATGCAGCAACAGAAAACTCCCCGCCCTCTGGGCTAAGTTGTAGTCTCTCTCCTATATGGCAATAGATGGTTATGAAAAAAAATTAAAAGGCACATTACTCCAAAGCACTGACTTTCAAAAATATCCCTCATCCAACCCTGGAAATTGAAGAAGAGGATCAGTAAGAGAGACAAGGCAAAGATAGTGATGATCAACCCAACTTTAAGTAAGCCTTTTTCAACCAGGGTGTCTTAAAGGCAATCAGAGATGGATTTGTCATGAAGCTAATGAAGCTTACATTCAGGGCCCTCCACTTATACACAGCCTTTCAAAGCCCAGCAATGTCCTCTCAAGGTCATATGTGTTTGTTGTTTTGTTTTTTGCTTTTTTAAAAAATGTCAGAAGTAAGATATTTAGCCAACATTGGTTGTAACTACTGTTTGTTGCCACTCCACCTTGTCCTTTATGACTCTTCCTGTCATGTTGGGTGGCATTGGCATGCCTCAGGGATTTGGCAGATGGGGTTAGAGGGAAGCTGAGTTGGAGGATACATTTATTTTGGGAATAGTGAGATAAATGCATGTTCCCGCAGTTACTTTCAAGTGCTGTTAATATGTGGCTGGAAATCTGGTGTAAGAATCATGCCAGGAACATTGGTTGTGGCCCCAAGCTGTAGGGCCAGAGGTCATATGCTGCCATGAATCTGTCCTATCGCTTCAGCACTAAGCACAGGTGGATGGTGGAAGAGACCAAGGTCTGAAATGTATGCGGTCAGATGCTGGTCTGTGGAAGAGTCTCCCAATATTCAGTTGTGTAAAACTGTAAGTAGAATAAGTGTAGGAGGGAAAAGATTTTAGAGATGCATTGGACAGTTAAATAGTAAAAGTATGAGCAATTTCTCTGTATAATTTGTGATACTAGTGGCATTTATCAGCCTTTAAAACATGAGATTTTTGTTATTTATTTTCTTATTTCTAAACATTCATTTTAATACCATTCTCTCATTTGATCTTGATTTTTTTTATCCTTTTAGAGGATATTTTCTTTATTTAATTTTTTATTGTATAGTACTTGACGTTCAAAAATATGTAAAATGTATGTTATGGAACATAAAATAAGGGTTTTATGTGTTTTTTTTGTTGTTTTGTTTATTTATTTATTTGTAATTCTCACCCGAGGACACGCTTAGAGGAAGAGAGAGAGAGAGAAACATGATGTGGGAGAGAAACACCCATCGGTTGCCTTTTGCGTGTGCCCTGCGGCAACGCTTCAGTGCATGGAATGACTCTCAACCAACAGAGCCACTCTGGCCAGCCAGGCTGTGTGCTTGTTTTAAACAATGTGACCTGCATATTATAAACATTGCAGGTAGGATCACAACACTAGGCTTTAGTCTTGTCTCTGTCTCCTCAGCGTGTTGTTCATTTGTTTTAGGTAAAGTTCAATTAGTAGAAGTTTTAGTTTGTCTTTCTGTAGCATCCTCTGCCCTCCCTGCTTCATGGGAGATGTTTCTGTAGTCAAGTAAGGTGAGAAAATACAGAAGAACAGTGTAAACTATGTGGGGCAGGATGGGATTTTCTTTTTTTCTTTAACCATACCAGAAAGGTTTGTTTGTGTGTTGTTGTTTTTTCAAAGTAAACATTTTATTCCAGGAGGCAGTCACCTTAGCAAGATAAATTATGGTGGGCTAATAGGTAACCCAATCTTTAGATTCTGAAAGACCTACTTTTATTTCCTTAGAGGATCATAAAGGGAGGATACTGGCCCCACAAGGTAGATTTAGGAACAATGATGCCTGTGGTCATGACCCCACAATATTCCACCAGATGGAGCCAGAGATTGAAGAGATGCCTGTAAAGGAAGACCACTACCCATGTCAGGATGGCTCTATAAACAACTTGGGAGTTTAGTGTGAGTTCATGATTACCAAACAGACTATTTGCTTCATGTGTATGGATGATAATTTACATATTTTTCCAGGTACTGCAGGGCAGAAATAAAATGATGCATTATAAGGATAATAAAGCCATTTATAAACTACAAGGTACAATTACTCTTGCTCATATTTTAAGAGATTTTCCTTAGTAGTACAATATCTGAACAAAAAGCTTAAAAATAATTCCATTGTTCCTTACTGGGCATAAACCAACAGGACATGACAACTCAGAGGAAAAAACAACAACACTCTTATTTTTTAAAAATTCACATTTCATCTAGGCTAATTAAATATGTCGATCTCACCCCACTAATGAGGTATGCCAATGGCTCAGCCTCCCCTTAGGGTCTCATTTGTAGAAACATAAGATATATTAGTCAAATGTAATTTAAAAGTACTCATGCCCCTATTACAGGGTATACACTTTACCACTTACCATAGCATTTATGGAAAAAACAATCCAGCTCATCTTTTTCTACAGGTATTATTATCTCTCTCAGGAGCTCAAGTGTTCGTTTTTCAACATTTCTCAAATCTCCCTTTGATTTCCCTGTTGATACTCTTGCTTCTGCAGGGATATGGTACTCAGGCTGGGACACTCTGGGATGGCCAGAGATTTATCTTTAATATGAATATATTTTTAATGCATTTAGAAGTCTTAGAAGTGTAGTTCTTTACTCTCTCGAACTACTTCCCTTACCCCTAATTTAAAATAGACATTTAGTGAGTAAAACTCTCACCTTATTGAATTTATAGAAAGGTTGGGTTCTTACAAACAAACAAAAAACACCTCGTAAAAACTGCTTTAATTTTTGTTTTCATTATTTTTTTTCTGTTACTGTTATTTCAGTATCAAAATCAGAAATGTCACCAAATTTATTGTGTGAGATGTTTATTGTAGATAGAAGCCAGGTGAGAATGCTGACACAGGAAATGAACCTCTGGAGAACATCATCAAAGCAGGAGTCAACCAATGGATGGTCCACGTCTAGGTAGAGATTGCCTTAGAGACTCTGGAGGCTTCTAGAGTCGTTTGGTTATATTATCTCCTCAAAATCAAACAGAGAACAGAGTCGCTATACCATTCTTTTTTGACATCAAGTCTAGAGCAGATCATTTAGGTCTAATGAATAGACAAATCCCTCAAATGATTAAACAATTGTCCTGAGATCTATGTGTAGCTTAATTCAGGTAGATTTAGAATGTGAGGATTATAAAGTAGGGAAATCAAAACAGAACAAACAAACAAACAAAAACAAGGCCTTTTTCTCAGCTAAGCTTCTCCAGGGGCTTTGGGAAAATCAGTGTAGCCCTGATTTTATTTGAAAGTCCCTTCCTTTCTTAGACCGCACTTTGCATGCCCCATATTTATTCTTAGGGACTGTTGGCCAAAGCACCCCCACACCTCACACCTGACTTTCTCTTTAAGAATGATTTCAGCATCCTAAAGAAAATTTTTTCTAAATGGCAGTCATCTTTATGTTCCTATTTCCTGGGAACATGCTTATCCTATATAATAAAGAGGTAGTATGCAAATTGACCATCACTCCAACACACAAGATGGCCGCCCCCATGTGGACACATGATGGCCGGTAGGGGAAGGCAGTTGTGGGTGATCAGGCCAGCAGAGGAGGACAGTGGGGGGGGGACAAGGCCTGCAGGGGAGGGCAGTTGGGGGTGACCAGGCCGGCAGGGGAGGGCAGTTAGGGGTGACTGGGCCAGCAGGGGAGGGCAGTTGGGGAGGACCAGGCCTGCAGGGGAGGACAGTTGGGGGGGACTAGGCCATCAAGGGAGGGCAGTTAGGGGCAATTGGGCCAGCAGGGGAGGGCAGTTAGGGAAAACCAGGCCAGCAGGGGAGGGCAGTTAGGGGCAATCGGGCCAGCAGGGGAGCAGTTAGGTGTTGATCAGGCTGGTAGGCAGAAGCTGTTAGGGGCAATCAGGTGGGCAGGCAGGCGAGCGGTTGGGAGCCAATAGTCCTGGATTGTGAGAGGGATGTCCGACTACCCATTTAGTCCTGATCCCGGTGGGAGATCCCTCAAGGGGTCCCAGATTGGAGAGGGTGCAGGCTGGGCTGAGGGACACCCCCCTCCCCCGTGCATGAATTTTGTGCACCGGCCTCTAGTCAGTTATAAGATAGTGAGTAATAAAAGCAGGGAGATTTTTAAAAATGTAGGATGAACCTGGATGGCAGAATGTCTCTACTGATCCTTCTCCCTTTCTCACAACAATGTGAGTTACTTCAGCAAAGCAACTGGCAGAGAGAGCACCTTCCCTAGACAACCACGTCTTGCTGGGCTGTGGCCCTGGCATTTTAGATAACGTGGCTCAGGGCTTTTGTATTTGAAAAGTTCACCTGATTTTTCCCATGTCATCCCTGGACTATATTTTCTTTACCCCTTGTCCCCCTACCTAAATTTCTGAAGTCTGAGATTTAGAAAAATATCTCGCTGTAGGTAAAGTTAGGGAATAAACAGATATAAGTAAGATATAGTTGCTTATAAATCTGTCTTAGGTGACATGAATACATTTTTTGGGGGGAGGGAAAGTGAACAAGTGCCTCTTCCTCTGTTAGTAAGAGAGGCTCTCTTCCCCCCTTTCCCACCTCTCCACACTGCGACAGGCATCTCTCTCCTCTTTGTGGGAGGCAGGGAGGTAACCTCTTCTCCTTCCCTCTTTACCACCATTCCCCCTAGAATTGCCAACTCTCCTGTTCAGCACTTAGAAGACTTCCCAATTTGTAACCTCAATGTAGCAAATGCTGTGATGCCACAAAAGTGAAAACTTGGATTGCTGTAATTACAAACTACCATCTTCTTTTGAATCCCAGGGGAAATAATTTGGCATAAATCAAAAACAGGCTGGAAATTGGCTTATGATCTAAATTTATTTTTGCCCTCTTTTCCAAATATCTGTATCTAAATCTCTCAATATCAATATATGTATATAATTTGTATCCATATCTGTATATATACATAGATGTATGTGTATATATTCTTACATATATGTATATATAAATAGAGGGTGTCCCAAACATCTATGCACACATTTTGAATAATTATAAAGGCAGTGTTTATTAAAATACATTTCATTTTCAAAATTGAGCTATCAGCTGTTAAATTGTGTATACATTTTTTGGGGACACCCTGTATGTATGTATATGTGAATATATATATTCTCACAAAAACAAATTTCCTTCTTTCCAGAAATTTTCTTTGGATTTTCTTATGATTTTCCAATCCGAAATTATGTAAATACATTATATCACACAAGACAACATGTTCAAGGAGTTACTACACTAAGTAAGCAAACGTCATTTTCAAAAACCCACAAAAACAAAGTCCCTCATCCAGGTTCCTTTGAAACATGTTTATTCTTGGGAACTCATTCACTCTTCAAACCTTCTTACCTTTAAACTGCTTCCAAGCTCAAAGAGCCCCGGAAGGAATTCATACGCCTGAAGCGATACCACCCTGAGAGATCTCCTTAAATTTTACAATTGTCAGGTGGGAGTGAGGGGAAGGAGGCCGGCAGCACACCTGCAGGAGAGAGGAGTTAGGGAGTGGTGCCAATGACTCAGGCCTGCATCAGGCGTTTCAACTCAGGATCTGAAGGCTGCTGCTCATTTAAAAAATAATAAAATAAAACAAAAAAAAAAGCCTTTGGCATAGTGTCACTGACAGAAGGTCTGTCTATCCTCTCGTCTGGCCTGACCTGATTCTTGGAACATTATAAATCTGCCTGCTTCAGTTTCACCTTAAGGTTGAGCCGAGCAAGAATTGCTGTTCACTGCCTGTCCCAGGCTGTGGTTCTGCCCAGACCCAGAGCTGTGCTCTGTCCAGAAACAAATAGCTCATCCATTATGGCTCCCTTGCTGCCTTGCAAATAGGAGTGTGAGCTGTGCTTGCTTTAGTGAGTCACATGCATGGACATCTTGTGTCAAATGCTTTTCCCTTGACGGGTAGACATATGTGGAAAGAATAAGCCATATCTCTGAGAATACTAACAGTGTTCGACTTTTCATGAAAACCTGGTCATTCTGATGTTAACACATTCATTGTACACTAAGAGGACATGATTCGCTTTGCAGGACAAGACCCACCAGTTAGTTCACTGTGGAGAAGTATGGTGAAGTCCACTTTCCATTGAAACCAATAGCATTCTGGTGACAGCAGGTGTGATCTATCTTAGAAACGTGGCACCGGGAGTCTCCCAATCTCTTGCAGATCATGACAAATGACCTCTTGTCACGAGGAGGGTAAACAAGAGCAAACCCTCAGGATTATCTCCCTCCAGCTCCTCATCCCCCTACAGTAGCAATTTTTAACCGCCATGCCACAAGAATTTTTAAAACATGCAATTTCTGACTATTTAGTCTGGGGCACTCCCCTCTTTTCCCTTTGATTGTCAAATAAATAAATGACAATAGCCAACACAAAAATAGCCGTCCAATGTGAATGAATCAAAATGATACCTATTTTTTTTTGGTCAGATTGGCAAAATATATATATATATATATATTGTTTGGTGTGCCTCAGAATTTTCCCAAGAATCCAGAAGGCCTGTGTGGTTTCTGGGAAAAGGAAGGCGAGGATATGTCTCTGTCAGTCCATTAAATCAGTAATGCAATCCACCTTGCTAGCTTTCCCAGATAAAATGCAGGGCACCCAGCTAATTGTGAATTTCAGACAAACAATGAATAATTTTTAACATACATATTGCATGGGCATGCTTACATTAAAAATCAATGACCTGAAATTCAAATGTAATTGAGTGATCTATATTTTTATTTTCTAAATATTAAAGGCTTACTTCTCATCCAAGCCTGCAAATCCCTTGGTAACAGTTGGCTGCAAGCTCTGAAAGCATTACTACTCCAAACTCAGGTTTTGCAAATTCAGAGAGACACAACATATGCTTGAGTTCTAGCCTCATGGGTACAACACAGAGCAAATTTTTTTTGGCTTAGCTTCTTTACCAGTCACCTCATATCCATGACACTTGTCTATGAGATTTCAAGGCTTTGGAAAACCCAAGATTAGAACCCAGGTGGTCTAAGAACAAATCCTACTTTTAACTCTGTCATGTAAACCTCCCATAAAGCAAAGGAGTAGAGAATTGGAAGAGAGGGGGGAAAAAAATAAAAGGAATCATTTATTTTTAACACAAATGAACATTTCAATAAAGCTTTCTGACAAATAGCACATTTTAAAAAGATGCCCAATCTAATAAATATGAACATCTTTCCTTTTGGCAAAGGGAGTGTTACAATTTGGTGAAAATTTTTGCACTCCTGAATTAACTACTGTGGAGTCACTATACTTCCCAGCTTAATAGGATGGTTCTAAGGACTTGCCAGAGGGTTGAAGCTGATGGGAGATTGGACTTGCCTTTTACTGAGTCAATAAATCTTTCTATCTGTGTAGCCTAGTTTTCTCTCAATCAACCAACCGGGAAGGAGGTGATCAAAGTCTATCTAATTTAAATTATAGAACTAGAACCATACCAAAAAAAATAATAATGGGTGGTGGTCTGGCTTAGTCATAAAGGACTTTTGGACTGGGGTTTGGGAAATCTGGACTGGACAGTTGTTGAATCTCCAATCATGTGATTTAGTCATCTAAACCTATGTCAATTCACCATGCTTATAGAGATACTAGAGGCCCGATGCACGAAACTCATGCAAGTGTAGGCCTTGCTTCCCCCAGCTGCCAGCACCAGCTTCTTTATGGCACCCAGGCCCCGGGCTTCCCTCTGGTGCCGGCTTCATCTGGAAGGACGTCCGGAATGACATCTGGAATGATGTCCGGAATGATGACCGGTTTAATTAGCATATTACCCTTTTATTATTATAGATAATGGGGAAGTTCAGTGTAATGGGATCGGGCTAATTAATAAGCACTCTAACTATTCACCACTCCATGGCAGGTGGAAAGACTGTGTTTCCCTATAAAAAAAAAAAAAAACATGAATGACCCTCACAAGTGTGAGAAATAATACTCTGCAACTTCAAGGCTTCAGAAGACTCTCATCTGTCTATCTTAAATAGCAGTAATTCAATCGTGGCTTGCTCTTAGTGCGTTTCAATTCTTGAAGGAGAAAGCAGGAAGAAAGTACAAAGCCTTACTGTTTATTGTCCTGGTTCCTGCCAAAATACTTTGCGTAAGAAATCTTCCTTCCTCACGAAAGGCCTGATATGCAGCTGTTCCTAAAGCAGGGACCTGGTCTACTTTCTTCTGATGAGTGGGAAAGTACAAGATCACAGGAAAGGCCTGGAGATGGGGGAGATATTTCCAGCATCTTAAAACTGCTAGTTAGAAAGCACAGATTAAGCAAATGCTGGCTTTCTCTCCCGCCCCCATCCCCTACCTCTTTTTTAATTTTTTAAAATAATTATTTACTCTGCATTTCATTAGGAAAACAGGATATCCTCGGACCAGTGGAAATATATACAAGGCTCTTATAGGTATTTTAAGATGTCAGAATCTAAGGAAACTATGTGTTTTTTAATTAGAAGGAATTCAGATGCTTTGACAAGTCTTGAAAGAATAACATATGAGGCATTCCAGGTTTACCCTGCAGTCAAGCTCAGTGTTTCCAGCCTTTGAAGTTGCTGATTTACACACATCTGTGATGCGCTCAGCTGGACCCACCGCTTACAGACAACTTGCGAGTCACAGGCCTCAAGTCTACTGCATTTAAAGGGTCTGATAGAGCAGCACATTGGAATCACTCAAGTGATCCCAGTGCCTAGGCGGCATCCCAGGCCAATTACATCAGAATCTCTATTGGGGGGAGGAAGGCGCTGGCACCCAGACACCATTGTTTTGGTTTTTTGTTTTTTTTTTTAATATATTTTATTGATTTTTTACAGAGAGGACGGGAGAGGGATAGAGAGCTAGAAACATTGATGAGAGAGAAACATCGATCAGCTGCCTCCTGCACGCCCCCCAGTGGGGATGTGCCCGCAACCAAGGTACATGCCCTTGACCGGAATTGAACCCGGGACTCTTGAGTCCGCAGGCCGACGCTCTATCCACTGAGCCAAACCAGTTCGGCAACCATTGTTTTTTAAAGTTCCCAGGTGTTGCCCGGCCCGTTGTTGCTCAGTGGTTGAATACCAACCTATGTACCAGGAGGTGTCAGGTTCCATTCCTGATCAGGGCACATGCCTGGGTTGTCTGCTCAACCCCAGCAGGGGGCGTGCAGGAGGCAGCAGATTGATGTTGATGCTTCTCTCTCATTGATGCTTCTATCTCTTTCTCCCTTTCCTCTCTCTCTAAAAAAATCAATAAAAATATTTTTAAAAAAATAAACAAAATTCCCAGGTGTGAGGTTAAGGCATCAGCAAATTAAGATTCCTCATAGGCAGATCTCTAAATGCTTTCTGAATACTTAACTAGGATAAGGCCTGTGGGGGTTAAAAATACCCAGATGAGCCTACTCAAAAGAGGGGAGATGACACACAACCTCAGAGTTCTAGGACCAAAGAAAGTACCAGGAAGGCTACCCTTTAAGTTTTTAAGAAAAGGAACATGCTTTCTATTCAAGATGGAAGGAGTGCCTGAAACCCTAAATGTTAATCCCCAATCCGTTGATCAGACTATACAACCCCTTACCTTTTAAATTTTTTACCTGATTAATAAAAGCATGAGTGTTTATTAGTAACTTTCAACCATGGCACCTAAGGTCACTTAAGGTGTTTTGTAAGGTCCATGTGCCCAGGCTGACCAATTGGATCAGAATATTTGGGACAGGACCATTTTTGTAAAGCCCTCATGTATGGGTGCCATATAAAATGGAGGAATCTAAGGTAACGGTGAATTTTAGATAAATAAGGAATACTTTTTTTTAAAGAACAAATATATCCCAAATATTTGCATGGGACAAACTTAAACTAAAAAAAAAAATGTTACTTATCTGGAATTTAAATTTGACTGAGTATCCTATATTTTTATATGCCAAACCCGGTGATGCAACAGATGTGATCACAATACACAGCCAGAACTGCTAGGCTCCTCATGGCTCACAGTGTGTGTCCACCAGCAGCAGCAGCTTCACCTAGGACAGCGGTTCTCAACCTGTGGGTCGAGACCCCTTTGGGGGTTGAACGACCCTTTCACAGGGGTCGCCTAAGACCATCGGAAAACACATATATAATTACATATTGTTTTTGTGATTAATCACTATGCTTTAATTATGTTCATTTTGTAACAATGAAAATACATCCTGCATATCAGATATTTACATTATGATTCATAACAGTAGCAAAATTACAGTTATGAAGTAGCAACGAAAATAATTTTATGGTTGGGGGTCACCACAACATGAGGAACTGTATTAAAGGGTCGAGGCATTAGCAAGGTTGAGAACCACTGACCCAGGAGCTTGTTGGAAATGCAAATTCTTGGGGTCCACCCCACATCTACTGAGTCAGAACCCTTATTTTAACAAAATCCTCAAGCATTCATGTGCACATTAAAGTTTGAAAAACACCGATTTAAATGAACTACCACATAGTTCCCAAGAATCTTCCAACCATCCCAGCCCAAATCAGCAAATCCAAAGGTTGCTGCACAAATCAAAAGGTGTCCCTAAGTTCTTGAAAGCTTCCGGAAAGGTTTAGTTATATTTCTGCCAAGGAAACTGATTGCTTCTATTTCTTACCCCAACTCTAAGCTAAATTATCCTTACTCTTTTCTCAAGAGCCATAATTTGAGCTCATATTAGACCTACTCACTGCTTGGCCTGCCCATGTCGCTTTTCCTCTCCAATGAGGCAGAGCCTGGATTTTGACACAGATCTTGCTCTACTCAGGAAAACCCAGAGTGGAGCTGACTTTATCAACCTGCCATAAACCCCAAAATAGTGACTCAGACTTGACCTGTCTTTGCAAATATATTCATGCCTGTAGGGCAGACCCTCCTTACCTGAGCTCACTCACTGGGCCTTGCTGACACAGAGGACCTCTGGCCCTTCACACATATATAAATATATCTATACTAGAGGCCCGGTGCACAAAAATTTGTGCAATGGCGGGAGGGGGGGTTATCCCTCAGCCCCACTTGTGCCCTCTCGCAGTCTGGGACCCCTCGGGAGATAACGACCTGCTGGCTTAGGCCCGCTCCCGGGTGGCAGAGGGCAGGCCCAATCCCTAGGTGCCTGCCCCGCAGCCCCTGGTCGGGCTCAGAGCAGGGCCAATTGGGGAGTTGGGGCGCCACCCCCTGTCATGCACAGAGCAGGGCAGATCAGGAGGTTGCGATGTCATCCTCAGTCACTCTCAGGGTAGGGCTGATTGGGGGGTTGGGGCACTTCCCCCTGTCACACTCAGGGCAGGGCCGATGGGGAGGTTGCGGCTCCACCCTGTCACACACAGAGCAGGGCCCATGGGGGGGTTGGGGCGCCGCACCTTGTCACACACAGAGCAAGGCCGATCAGGGGGGTGGGGAGCTCCCCCCTATCAGGCACAGAGCAGGGCCAATCAGGGGGTTGGGGCACCTTCCCCTGTCATGAACAGAGCAGGGCTGATAGGGAGGTTGTGGCCCCACCCCCTGTCACACACAGCCACAGGGTGATCAGGGGTTTTGGGTGCTGCCCCCTGTCACACTGATCCAGGGGCCAGGAAGCCTCGCGGGTCCGCTGATCCCAGTGCTGGGAGGCCTCGCGGCTCCGCTTGACACAGGGGCAGTGAGGCCTCGCTGCTCTGCTGATCCCAGGCCGGGAGGCCTCGCAGCTCTGCTGATCCCGGGTTTAGGAGACCTTGTGGCTCCGCTGATTCCAGACCGGGAGGCCTCACAGCTCCGGTGATCCTGGTGCCAGGAGGCCTTGTGGCTCCGCTGATCCCGGGTTCGGGAGGCCTTGTGGCTCTGCTGATCCTGGTGCTGGGAGGCATATTACCCTTTTACTATATAGGATAGAGGCCTGGTGCATGGGTGGGGGCCAGCTGGTTTGCCCTGAAGGGTGTCCTGGATCAGAGTGGGGGTCCCGCTTGGGTGTCTGGCCAGCCTGGGTGAGGGGATTATGGCTGTTTGCAGCTGGTCACACACCCTTCAGGATGGGGGTCCCCACTGGGGTGCCTGGCCAGCCTGGATGAGGGGATGAGGGCCGTTTTCAGGCTGGCGGGTGACTGAAGCTCCCAACTTCTCCTTTTTTTCTTTTTTTATTATTCTGGGATTTATTTACCTTCTATGGCTGTCACTGAGAGTCGGCTTTAGCTATGAGGCTGGGCTCCAGTTCTGAGACCTCGACTGCTGAAAGCAGGTTTCTGGGCTTTGTTTACCTTCTGTATTTGAAACTTTGTTGCAACTCCAGCTCTGAGATCCCGGCTGACTGAAAGCAGGTTTCTGGGGATTGTTTAGCTTCTATATTTGCAACAATGTTTCTTAGAGAGCAGCTCAAAGGCCGGCAGCGGCAGACGGGAAACCTTGGCTTCCTCTGTCACTGGAGCAAGCAAGCCTCCTGTTCGCTTCAGCTGCCTGGCTGCCGGCCACCATCTTGGTTGGCAGTTAATTTGCATATCGCCCTGATTAGCCAATGGGAAGGGTAGCGAAGTTATGGTTAATTACCATGTTTCTCTTTTACTAGATATGATATTTAGCTAGCCATTTAGCTGCTGTATCTAGCTATCTATCCATTGTTGGTGATGCTCTTAATAGCACTTGCTTTCAAATTTAAACAAGCCTTCAAATTTAAAAGTACATTAGTGCTTTAAGCCTAAACATTATTATGACCTAAGCCATAACTTATCAAACACAAAAAGCTCTGATCTCAAGGCAAACCCAATTATTAAAATAAACACCAAGCATTTTGCAACATTCACATTATGCATTTATCTGAAAACATGTGACTCCAAAATCAATTTTTTTCTCACAAATAATTACCTCAAGTTCTGATTTCAAAGATTTTCATAAAAGCCTATGTATGTATCAATCACCCACCCCCACTAATATGAAATTAAATCTTTATGCTTCCAAATCATTTCCATTGAGCTCATAAAAGCATTGTTTTGTAAGAGATGTTTGCTTTACAAGAAGGAACTTTCCTTCTACCTAAAACTTTGTTAGATTAAGGGTAATTAAGACTACAGTCTAAAAAGCATCCGTTTAATTTGAAAGTTAGTACCCTATAAATTCAAAAGCATTCCAAATAAATGAAGTTGTTCTTCAGAACTCACAATCTTACTTCTGAAAATGTCCTTAAAAGCCTTTCATTTTATAGTTAAAAAAATTGAAAGTGCATAAGTAAAATCAGACATGAAAGAGGAGAAGTAACAGATGACAACAAAGAAATACAAAGGATTGTAATAAAATATTGTGAGCAACTATAAGACAACAAATTGGACAATATGAAATGGATACATTCCTAGAAACATAATCTTCCAAAACTGAATATGGAAGAATCAGCAAACCTGAATAGACAGATTACAACTAGTGAAATTGAAGCAGTAATAAATAAATAAATAAAATTCCCAACAGACAAAAATCCTGGATAGAAAAGATTCACAGGTGAATTTCACCAACAATTAAGAGAAAAACTAACACCTATCCTTCTTAAACTATGCTAAAATATTCAAGAGATATTCAGTATCCTAACTCCAAAACCAGGTAAAGACAACAATCCCATTAACAATTGCTTAAAAAAACAGAACAAAAAACAAAAATAATAGCAACAACAATGAAAAACTAGGAATAAATTTAACCAAGGATGTACAATACCTGTACTTGGAAAATTATAAGACACTGAAGAAAGAAACTGAAGAAGCTGTAGCTGGTTTGAATCAGTGGACAGAGTGTGGGCCTGCAGACTGAAGAATCCCAGGTTTGATTCCAGTCAAGGGCACATACCAGGGTTGCAGGCTCAATCCCCAGTAATGGGCATGCAGGAGGCAGCCAATCAATGATTCTCTCTCATCATTGATGTTTTCATTTCTCTCTCCCTCTCTTCCTCTTTGAAATCAATAATATAGATAGATAGATATAGATATAGATATAGATATAGATATAGATATAGATGTGAAATTGAAGAAGATATCAAGATACCAATGGCATCTTTCACAGAACTAGAACAAGTATTCCAAAAATTTACCTAGAACCACAAAAGACACAGAAATTTTGAGAAAGAAAGAAATTCACACTTTTATGGTCAATTAATATTTGACAAAAGAGGCAAGAAAATACAACAAAATAAAAAATAATCTATTCAATAAGTGGGGTTGAAAATTGGGCAGATACATGCAAGAAAATGAAACCAGACCACCTTCTTACACCACAAACAAAAATAAACTAAAAGTGGATAAGAGACAAATGTAAGGCATGAAGCCATAAAAATACTAGAAGAAAACAAAAGCAATAAAATCTGGACATTTATCATAGCAATATTATTTATGATAATATTCCCTTGGGAAAGGGAAACAAACAAACAAAATAGACAAATGAGACTACATCAAACTAAAAAGTTTTTGCAAGGGAAACCATCGATAAAATGAAAAAGGAGAATATATTCACCATGATACATCTGATAGGGGTTTAATACCTCAAATTTATAAAGAAGTTATGAAACTCAAAACAAACAAGCAATCCAATTAAAACACGTGCTAAGGACCTGAAGAGACACTTCTCCAACGAGGACTTACAGATGGCCATACACATATGAAAAGATGCTCAATGGCCTAACCATCAGAGAAATTCAAATTCAAACCACAGTGAGACATCACCTCACACATGTCAGAATGGCTATCATCAATAAATCAACAAGCAATAAGTGTTGCTGAGGATGTGGAGGAAAGGGAACCCTCTTTCAGTGTTGGTGGGAATGCAGATTGATGCAGCCACTGTGGAAAGCAGAATGAGAGTTACCGCAACAAATTAAAAATGGAACTGCCTTTTGATCAAGAGATATCACTTCTGGGAATATATCCTAAGAATACTAAAACATCATCAGAAAGAATATATACACCCCTCTGTTCATTGCAGTTTTATTTACAATAGCAGCCCAAGTATCCATCAGTAGATGAGTGGATAAAAAAGCTTGGTGCATTACACAATGGAATACTATGGGGCAGTAAGAAAGAAGGAAATCTTTGATAGAATGGATGAACCTGGAGAGCATTATGCTAAGTGAAATAAGACAGCCAGAGAAAGACAAATATCATAACAAAATGGGAACAGACTCATAGAGAGCAAATTGGCAGCTGTTCCTTTCCTCTCCCCCCTCCTCCTCATGCCTTCTGTGCTGTCCATCTCTCCTTCCTTAAACTTTTCCGGAGATACTAATAGATAAAATTGATCCCATTACTAGAATAAGCTCTACCTTCTGCTTATGCCAACTCTCCCTGTTGAATGGATGTTCGAAGAGAAACCTATCCTGAGTGGAGGTTCAACCCAGAGGAATTACTACAGGCAGATCATCAGTTCTTGTCATGCACATATTATTAACGAAATCCTTTCTATCTATCTATCTACCTATCTATCTATCTATCTATCTATCTATCTATCTATCTATCTATCTATCATCTATCTATCTATCTATCTATCTATCATCATCATCATCATCTATCTATTTATCTCCATTTGAGTTCCTTCAATTTCAGTTAATCCCATAAGCATTTTGCAAAGAGGGCTGCAATAATATCTCCAGTGCCACATGTTCTTCCAGAACTTTGCCATTCCCCCATCAATAGGTGAATTCTAATTCTCCTCCCCTTGAATCTATCTAACCAATAGAATATGGCAGAAGAAACCCTATGTGACTTCTACAGCTAGGTCATAAAAGGTGTTACAGCTGGTATACTTGCTTTCAGAGACCACACTGATTACCCTGAGACTGCCATGCTGGAGAAGCCAGGAGCAGTAGACACTTGGACTCATAGACACAGACAACGTCATGGTGATTACCAGAGGGAAAAAGGAGTAGAGGGAGCTAGAAAAGGGTATAGAGGGGATAAATAGTGAAGGAGACTTGACTTGGGTGGTGAACACTCAATACAATATACAGATGAATTGTATACCTGAAACACACATAATTTTGTTAACCAATGACACCTCAATAAATGGAAAAAATGAGAGTACAAGATGACAGAGGGTCAGAGGTAGACTCTGGATCCTCTGGCTCTAGTCTATTCACATAGGAAACAAGCCTCCATTAAATCATTCAAATGCAATTTTTAACTTATTGTTCCAAATCGGAATAATATTCATACCATTGATGCTACAGTAGCTAACACTAGCATAAATATGCTAAAGAGGCTTCATAGTGAAAAGACACATTGCTAGTACTATTTTACAGTTACCAACTTTCTCCTTGTATTGGGACCAAGTGGATGACCTAACTTACATTATTTTTCCCTTTCGATCTGTATAGTTGACAGTGAACTCAGTTCTTCCCTCTAGATCATGCCTTTGGCCATGAGTTCCTGACTGATGTTAGCTGGCTTAACTTGCCCTCCTTGCTTGCTGAGGTGTCAGGATCTCTTTGCCCACGGGGACTAGAGCCATTCAAGCCAACACCCACACAGGGTGGGACTGATTCTCCCTGGACATAAATCTGCCAGATTGTCATCAGCTAGGTCATCCCCCTACTAGGGCAGAGCAGTATAAGCAAGCTGAATCATAGATTACTTCACAGCTTATAGCTAATAAAATAACAGACTCAAAGGTTAATGCAATTATTTTCCTGATTTCAAGATCATATAACTGAGACAATTGATTAAAAAGTAAAAATAATTATTTATAGAAAGAAACTCATATTCAATAATTGTGTTATGACATTTTCTAAGAAAGTAGGGATTAGTTTAATACATGAATGATATTTTTAATAAAATATTTTAAAAAGTAAATTGTACATTTAGAAAACCCATAGTAATACTAATTACTATGCAGATATTTATTATAAAAATGTGCTAGATAATATCAAATGGCCAACTATAGTTCTTTTTGATAGTTCCTTAAAACAAAAACTGTGTCTCAAGTACCATCCAAAATTTTCACCTTTTATCTTCTTGCTTCCCTTATTTTACCCCCAGAGATCAATGTGGCCAGGTCAGATAGAATAAAGAGTGTCTTGAATAGAGGTCAGACTATATTAATCAAACTGGATAATGAGTATTATAAGGTAGAAAACTCAGTGTTTTCTCCCTGAGGAGACCAGAGAGAACAGAGGAGATGAATTAAAAACAGAAAATATAGTTGTCACACCTACATACCTCTGATGTTGAAGAAGATGATTTGAAAAATGTATAAAAGACCCTAACATTTTCTTTTATAAAATACAATTACATCGAACTTTCTCTGTTTAATCTTGGCTCTCAAATTGTGTGTGCTTCCTTCCAATGAGTTTTAATTACAAGTCATCCCTGGAAATGTTGAGGACTGTTCCAGTTACTGATGCTGAGTAAAATACTACTCCATACCTTTGCGACTTAACACATGCTCTTGATTTTGTTGGTCAGATTGGCAGTAAGGGTCTAGCTCAGGGTCTCACATATGGTTGTAGTGGATGTCACCTGGGGCTGCAGTTATCTGCAGGCTCAACAGGGTGAGATGTACAAGAAGGCTCTCTCCCCTGACTTAGAGTTGGTTGTGACTGTCTGCTGAGATTCCAGTGGGGCTGTTAATCCAAGTGTCTACTGCTCCTGGCTTCTCCAGCATGGCAGTCTCAGGGTAATCAGTGTGGTCTCTGAAAGCAAGTATACCAGCTGTAACACCTTTTATGACCTAGCTGTAGAAGTCACATAGGGTTTCTTCTGCCATATTCTATTGGTTAGATAGATTCAACGGGAGGAGAATTAGAATTCACCCATTGATGGGGGAATGGCAAAGTTCTGGAAGAACATGTGGCACTGGAGATATTACTGCAGCCCTCTTTGCAAAATACTATCTGCCACAGATGCTTATGGGATTAACTGAAATTGAAGGAACTCAAATGGAGATAAATAGATAGATGATGATAGATAGATAGATAGATAGATAGATAGATAGATAGATAGATAGAAAGGATTTCGTTAATAATATGTGCATGACAAGAACTGATGATCTGCCTGTAGTAATTCCTCTGGGTTGAACCTCCACTCAGGATAGGTTTCTCTTCGAACATCCATTCAACAGGGAGAGTTGGCATAAGCAGAAGGTAGAGCTTATTCTAGTAATGGGATCAATTTTATCTATTAGTATCTCCGGAAAAGTTTAAGAAAGGAGAGATGGACAGCACAGAAGGCATGAGGAGGAGGGGGGAGAGGAAAGGAACAGCAGCAGAAAGAAGGAAAGAAGGGAGGACCGGGGTGGGAGAAGAGGAGAGATAATAACCCCCAACCTTCTCTTTCTCCAGTGTCTGGCTTCCCTGAGGAGGCCTCCGGTCCTGTCTGCATTACCAGAACAACCCCAGACACAAGTTGATTGAGCAGGTACTCGTGTCTCTTTTTTTAGTGACCCATAGGCATACTACTTGTAAGTCTAACCATGTCACATCTCTTCTATTTATTATTTTTTTTCCATTAGTGTGTAATTGAGTCTCGTTCCCCCCCCCCCCACAATTATGTTTATCTGAGACTCAACTCAAAATGAAGAGCCATAAATATAGAAAGAGATCAATTAATTTATTCTTATCCACTGTCTCCAATGCCATAATCTTGTTCTCTTTCCACTTTAGAAGTCATAAAGCCTCACTGTTATGCTGGCTTTCTAAAAAGACCTGTAGAAGTTAACTTATTTCTCTGTTGTTTTTTTAAATATTACATAGCAGAATTATTTCTACCTTGCAAGTTTGAAATAATTTACCAGTAACATCCTCCTGTCCTGAACTTTTTTGGAGAATACTTTTGCTATATTTCCTATTTTCTGATATATTCATTTATTCAAAATATTTTAAACCATAGACCATTTCTTTAAAATGTCAACATTACCCTAAGTATTTATGATGAGATTAAAGATAATTAGTGGCTTTTTCATGCCAAGACTCAAATCTTTTTTGATTGTCTAATACTCTTCCCAGTAACATTTTAAAATATACTATTTGTCTGGCATATTTTTAAATGGGAAGGAAAGTCTAACATTTATTTTTAACTAACTGGTGCGATGCAAAAATAGACTTTACCCTTGGATTGTCCTTGTTTGTATTGTGAGTATCAGGAAAATGAGTCAAGCCAAGCTCTGATGGGCCTGCTGATCATGGCCTTGGCAGCACGGAACATGGACATAGAGTCTCCCTTGATAGGACTCTTGAGCAAACCGACTTTGTTGTAAATATTTAGATAGAAATGGGCTTTGGAGCAGCCACATCTGAAGGCCCACAAGTCTGAGTGTTATACAAGGTGTGTGTTCTTGGTGTTGGCTTTGATTAATGTCTAAAAGTGAGAAATCAAATCAGTTCCCATCGTGTTAATGTTAATTAATTGCTTGTGGTGTCTGTTCATCAAGTGTGAGCGTGGAAACCTGTTAGTTCACTTACCACAGGGGCTGCGCTTAGCAGATGGGAAAAATATTATTTTGGCATGTTTTCGATGGCAGCACAATTTATTTTTATCTCACTCTATTGGTGAGCATGAAAGGAGACTGCCACCTGTGCTTTGTGGATGAGTGTCAATGATTTGGACAGGTTAATTTATGGTGTAGTAGAGAACCACAGAAGATTGCTGTGACAGAACTCACCTCATGGTCCAGCTTTAACACGAACTACAATTTTACTCCATTTTCCGTGGCATGAAATACTGCTTTGGGGTAATTTTATGCCAAGTGGAATATCAGCTATACTTTCTCTTAATCATGGAAAGTTAAAATAAAGATTTGTTTCAGTACATCTATCTATCTATTACCTATCATTTATCTATCTATCTATCTATCTATCTATCTATCTATCTATCTAATCTATATGCCATATAACTCTGACTCACCTCAGTTATGACATCGGTGACTGCCTTTTCAAATGCTGGAAGCCCAGGAGACATACTGAATGAGGTAAAAGCACATCCATATTTTTAGCAATAAGACTTTGTGCAACATCATTTAAAAATTTGAAAAGTAAAACAATATCAGCATTATGATTTATATGCTACTTGCTGCTGGAAAGTTGGCATAGGATACCAATTATAAAAATGGTATGGTGCTAGATTTCTTCCTGAATTATTCCACACACATTGTACTTTGCAGGGAGCGGGAGCTGGTCCGACTTAAATGTAAATTACCGGAGCATTTTGTTTGCTCTTTCAAAGAGCTGTTTGTTGTATTACCAGTACTTTCCCGTTCCCTCTTAGTTGAAATAATTAAGGTCATTTGCAGGGCCTGGTTTGCTCATTTTGCCTACTTACTTTGCTGCTATGGTCCGTTATGTCTACAGGGGAGCACCATTATTTAATCTGAACATCTGGAATCCATCATGTGTAGTGAAAGACAAGATGTATCCTCAGTTTTAAGCCAACTTCATGATAAAACTGATGGATGTAACCAATGTGTATAGGTGAGGAAGATTAATTCTTCAGAAATGCATCGTATGATTGGGAGATCACAAGGAGACTTTTGTTTTATTTCATTTTTACCTTGTTCTATTTTACTGTGTTTTATTTTATTTATGGCATAGCAATCAGAACCTGATTGAGGACAAATACATCCTATTTGGGCCAGAGTCAAAGTATTTGAAATGAAAAAAAAAAAAAAAAGAATCTACATTTGTCAACTCTCTCTAGTCAAAGACTTTTCTTTGCTATAACTTCTTGATTGAGCTCAGCAGGGAGACTTTTCTGAAGAGTCCCCAATATCCTGGGACCAGTTGCCAGGCATACCTGCCAGGTATAACAGACATAGCTCTCTCACGCCCACTTATTCTCGCGTGTCTCCATAAGAAAATGGATTTTTGTTGGTGTCCAAGGTTCACTTTGGTTCATTTTAGTCAGAAATGTGTATAAAATTCAATGCACACAAACATCATTGTTAATACCCAAGTCACCCTCATGTTTATACACTTTCTCTGATCCCTAAATTTTTTCTTTCTTAATCTTAAGACCATCTGTCCTCACTGCAGCTTCATGCTCATCAGGAAATCCAATCACAAAGATAGAAAATAAGTATAGCAGGTGAAGCAAAACACAGCAGCTCCACCTCTTAATACTGGGTACTCAAATGACTCCCAGATGAACAGCTGGATCTTTCTACCAGGAAAAATCTAGCTCACCTGGTACAGAGAAAGGGCAGTTGATGAATCAAAGGAGTAGTGGAGATAACAGAGTGAGTTATGTGGATATGAAATACATTAGGGAGCATAAATATGCAGTTTGGCCAAGACATTTCTAGTTATGCATTGATGAGGAGACACGGGGAAAAACAATGTAAAAAAATCCTTTTGGCTAGTTTAAACTTTGCCTCTATCCTTTCTCTCTTAATCTGCTACCCAGATATGCACTTGAAATAGGAATGCGGGCCTACTGGGGCATGAAATAGTTGAGAACTATTCAACAATGAGGAGAATGAGAGAAATCTCTTTAGAAGGACCCATTGGAATTTGAGCTAGTTGAACTTGAATAGACACAAATAATTGAACATGATCCCTAAAATCATTAGGAGAATTTTTATTATGAGGACTTGACTTTATTAAGAATGTCATCTCTCTTAGAAATTGACAACCTTAGACTTTATTTTGTGAGATGTAGATAAGAATTACTGTTCTTGCCCTGGCCTATATGGCTCAGTTGATTGGGCATGGTTCCTGCACTGAAAGGTTGATGGTTTAATTCCTGGTCAGGGCACATGCCCCAGTTTCAGATTCAACCCCTGGTAGAGGGCATGAGGGAGGCAGCTGATCAATCTTCCCCTCTCACATCAATGTTTCTCTCTCTCTCTCTCTCTCTCTCTCTCTCTCTCTCTTTCTCTCTCTCTCTCTCTCTCTCTCTCTCTCTTTCTCTCTCTCTCTCTCTCTCTCTCTCTCTCTCTCTCTCTCTCTCTCTCTCTCTCTCTCTCTCTCTCTCTCTCTCTCTCTCCCTCTCTTCAACTCTCCCTGAAAAGCAATGGAAAAAATATATCCTCATGTGACGTTTAACAACAGCAACAAAATATTTTTTAAAAAGAATGACTGTTCTTCATGCTCATAGATATTTGGGTGGATGAGGACGAGGTGAGGAACATGAAGCCTACAGGCTCCCTTCTCCCACTTGTGAAAGTTACAGCCAGTCCATGGAAGCCAGGTTTCCTCAGCTTCCCATTTCCCTCAGGGACAAATCAAAATCAGGATAAGTGCCACAATAATTATAAAAGTGTTGTATGAAATACTGAGACAGATGTATGCTTTTTTTCTGTAGCTTAACTCATTATTCAATGCAACCCATGTCCAATTCCCGCTGAACCCTGGGAATGTGTGATTTTTTTTAAAGTTCTATCTTACTGATTTCTGAAGTTCATTTAAATTTTTCCAGGGTAGCACCTCTATAGTCATTGCATGATAATTCCAACACTGACCATTTTGGTTTATCCTACCACCTACTAGTTGTTAAACATCAACTTTCACAAAAGCAATTTCTGATTCAAAATCATTTATCCTGAGAAGCTAACTGGCGATGACTTTAATTTACAGATGCAGTAACTTTGTTAGCTGCTCTTAGAGTTAGAGTTAGAGTTCTGAGGAGCTCTAGCCATGGGCTCTACCTGATTTTATGGGTCTGAATGCCAACATCTTAACCAAACTCCTGATTATAAATTTTAATTTGGTACAGTTAGTACAAAATCAGATCGCCAAGTAAGTACCCCCATTTGATTTGTTGGATGATGCATGCAACTGTTTATCTTGATTTGACAAATCCATCAGACACTGGAAAGTGAGAGATGAAAGCTCAGAATGTGATGGGTATGCCTGGAAATCACAGACCATAAATCAAGGAAGAGAAGTGAACAGCACATGTCCAGGTCTCCAGGAATTTCCGAGTATAAAGCAGAGCTTTAGGAATGTAAAACCTTCAGGTTTTGCTGCTTTTTTTTTCTTTTTCTTTTCTTAATCTGAGTATGTTTTTTATGTACTGCTTTCTCTGGTAATTTCATTAAGCCAGTGTAATTATAGTTTGCTTCAACTGTAGGCCACATCAGTGTTTATTATTATCTATTTGGTCCATTGTAGCAGCATAAATATAACTAAATTACTAGGGTCAAACCACAATGGGAGCTATTATGATGGTAATTAAAAGAGAAATGTAAGGTTTTTTTGTGAAACTTGCAGAAATGTAGCATGAGGTGTTTATAGGGTACACTTAAAGTCAGTTGTGGGTTCAAGGTGGTAAAATGATAGGTGATGAAGGTACATCATTAATGACAGTTCTAGAGAATGCTCTGTACCCATACTCTCAGCGTTTCACTCTGCAAGGCAGCTCTGAGGTTGACGATAAGACAGAAGCCAACAGAGGACTTAGAATTAAGGTGCAAACTCCCATGCCTTCACTAATGGTCACTGAACAGCTAAAACTTAATTGAAGGTATTTAAAAGATAAGAAAACTACGGGTAGAAAGCATAATTCCCCACTCAACATCTCATGTGGGTATTGAGATAATTACATTTTAATTCAGTAGATCAAGAATTGTATTCTGTCTCTTTTGCCCAGATGAGCTGAGTCTCTCACAGAACATCTTTATAATGTGCTTAATCTTTGAGAGTAATTATGCTTCTTGTCTCCACACACATTGCATGGACCTGGAAAGCAGAAGCAAAAGTTCACTTTGAGCCTCTTCAGTCTGTAGCCTTTCTAAGTATAGTGATTCTAAATTCAAATTGAGGTATGTGAACAGGCTTAGCACAAGGCCTCAAAAATCAATAAATATGTACTGATTAACTCTTTTCATTAGAAGCAAAATTGGAAGGATTCTAAATCAATGAGAAAGACACAATTGAGAGGATTAGGTGTACCGAAGGTATAAGAAATGCCTGCTCTTAAAGTAACGCGATTGAAGCAATTACTGCTCACATAGGACTCCTCATTTTAGTCTCATTCCATTCTCTACTTGGAATATGTTACACATGTACTAAAATACCTACAGAGTGTTCAAGGTTGTAGGTCATCTTTTCCAAGTTATGTCTTTTGTCCTTCATGGCTTCGTGGAATTGAAGAAATCAATTGTTTTTTTTACACCCCTGTAATAGAAGTTTTCAATTTGTAAAGTTGTTTACAGTCACAGTTGTTTTTCCAATAAGTAGTCCAGGACCTGACATATAGTAGGCACCCAATAATTATATTGTTGAAAAAATGAATAAATTACTAGGTAAAGCCAATGAGTATAAAAGGCCTACTTACATTTATGACAACTAAACTAACAAATGGCAAAACAATTGGCTTCCAACTGCCATGACACAGAAGATTGGGTCTAGATCTTCCGCTTCCTTTGACTTTCCAAAATACACACTAAAATATTTCTCATTAGCACAAAACATAAATGTTTAGAATATTAAGTTTTTTATTGAATATATTATTCTTGATTATCATTTGTCTATCTTTTGACATTATTGTTCATCTTTAGGGATTTCACAGTTAATCAGTTATAGCTTATTTGAGTCTTCTCTTGTCTTAAGCAACTTTAAAATTGGTTGATTGTATAGCTTTTTAAAATAAAATTAGTCAAGTTATAGATTATTAGATACATATAACTTAGATGATATTTAGGTAATCAAACTAAAAATTCTAATTGAAATCATCAAAAATAACTCTCATGGAAAACTGAATCATTTTTTAAGCAAATGCTTGCTCTTTTCTCCCATGATCATGCCTTGATTTCCGATGTGGCCATGTAACTTACTTTGGTCAATGATACGTTAGCATATGTGACTGAAGTAGAAGCTCAAAATGTGCTTGTGCATTTAGGCTTGCCCTCTAGCTCTACTGCTTTTGCCATAAGAAAACCATGTCTCAGTAGCCACTAACTGGGACCAAGAGAATGAGAAATAGCTGGAGCAGACCCATGCTCAGCCTTCAGCTCTATGCCAAGCCCAGTCAAACACAGTTTAGATTTGGCAGATTCCACACTGGACTGAAAAGACAGGCATAGAAACTGTGTTTACTGCTGTAAGCCACTGAATGTTGTGTTTTGTTATGCAGCATTATCCAGAAAATAGCAGACCAATACAACTAGTCATAAACTAACAATATTATACTTTTAGGCTCTTTTTCTCCTATACTTGGGTACTCTAACATATGATATGTCACTTAATACTTACCAAAGTCCCATATCCCTATTTTACATATTTGCAAACTACTAGTAAGACCTGTGATATAAAGAGATAATCAAAACAGCACTTGACTCCAATCTGTATGTCTCCAAAGCCCATGTTTTACGTTGCTTCACCCATCTAGATGTAGCTGAATGTGCCTACTATACTCTCTGGTAACTTGAAAACACTCTGTTAATACCAATTCACTTGATTTACTTTTTCCTTCTTTTAAATTTTACTTATCAAGTTAAATGAAAATGTTTGATTGAAACATGCTAACTAAAGCCTCATGTGGAATAAGAGGAGATATCAGGCATGATCTCTCCTGATACAATGCTTATAATATGGTAGTGGAGCCCTAGCTGGTTTGGCTCAATAGATAGAGCATCCGCCTGTGGACTGAGGAAGGGTCAAGGGCACATGCCCAGATTGTGGGCTCAATCCCAGTAGGGGCATGCATGAGGTATCCAATCAATGATTCCCTCTAATCATGGATGTTTCTATCTCCCTCTCCCTCCCCTTTTCTCTCTGAAATCAATAAAAATATATTAAAAAATAATGTAGAGGAGGCAAAATCAGGTAGTGCAGACAGTAATAAGTTAGCTAACCACATATTTAACTATTATATTACCAATGTTAGTGATTGAAACAGTGTCTTAAGCCAGATATAATTACTGGTAACTGAGTTTTCCAGTTAATAACCACCTTTGAGGATGAGAGAAAGGAGATATCATGTGCTATCCTGATGAAAGTAGGCTTAATCTATTATTATTTTCCCACCTCTCCTTAAACTGGAGATTATGAGTTGATTATAATTATTTTATAGTCAATATACTTACACAGTAAACACACTACAGGGATAAAGTTTCTATCTCCTCTGACTGCATATGTTAAGTTGAATCATTATTCTGCAGAGGTTGATCCATCCTGAAGACACTTGCATTTGCTATGCCTCTGTTTGGAATTTCTCCCCCACTTTGTATACTTGGTAAATTCTCTAATGCTTCAGCACTGCCTCTTCCCTGCAGCCTTTTCTGATCTTCCCAGATAGGTGTTCTGTTTCTGCTACAAGCCTCTGTAACAAACAACAGTAATTTTTATGACCTTTTAATATTGCTGTATTCATACCATCTCTCTGCCCTTCTCCTCTTCCACTGAGTTCTTGAGAGCAGGTGTTTTGGCCTCCCTCATTAGCAGGCCCAGTGCTTGGCCTGCTGTAGGAACTACCGAAGTAGTAAGTGAAGGAATGGGCACAGTTCAATCTTAAGAATTCAGCCTTCAGGAAGAGAGAAGCAGAAATATAATTATTTATAAAGAGGACTGAGAGGATGCCCTAACCGGTTTGGCTCAGTGGATAGAGCATCTGCCTGCAGACTGAAAGGTCTCAGGTTCGATTCCGGTCAGGGGCATGTGCCTTGGTTGCGGGCACATCCCCAGTGGTGGGTGTGCAGGAGGCAGCTGATCGATGTTTCTCTCCCATCGATGTATCTAGCTCTCTATCCCTCTCTCTTCCTCTCTGTAAAAAATCAATAAAATATAAAAAAAAAAGAAAAAAGAGGACTGAGAGGAATAATTCTTGATGCCAAGAGGACATGCCTCTGTTACACTATTGAATTAAGATCAGGGAGCAAGTTAACCGAGAAGAAAAAAAATGGAAAAGATAAGAAAGAAGAATAGTGATAGGATATTTTTTTATATAGTTGGCTATTTCTACTTTTCCTTGAATCCTTAAAGTAATCTGTTAGCTGGAATTAAATATTCATCATAACTGTTTTTCGTGTGCATAAACAGGCTACGTGGGTAATTACTAACATGGTGGTATTACATCATCAGATCAATCAAATCAAAGGTACTCACTTTATAAAAGCAGCTCAAAAGTTTTCCCTACTCCGCTTCCTTCTATATTGGTTCTCTTTGTATTGCCCTATTACCTGCCTGAAAGAACTTTGGGAGAAAGACTGGAGATAAGCAGATTGCTATAAGCCAAGACAAATATAATTCCAACACTAAGTTCAGCTTTTCTATTGAGACTGAATTCTGGACAAAACCTTCTTTATTCTCCCTCTGTTACACCTTACATACATAAAAGTATATAATGATAAAAACATTCTGAAGTCAAATTTAAACATTTGAGTCTCAGAATCACTGACCTTTTGTATTGCACAGGATGCTGATTCCATATGCATAACTTATACTTGAAATGAGAGTCACACAAAGATATCAATTGCCCCCAAAGGCTTAGTTAACCTGCTGCAGTCCCACAGTATGGTTTAAAATAGGATGGTTGCTGTATGTCGATGTCTTCGTGTTAAAACAAATGGGACTAATAAAATTTATCTTTAAAATATGGAAGATAGCCTGGCCAGCGTGGCTCAGTAGTTGAACTTCGAACTATGAACCAGAAGATCATGGTTCAATTCGCAGTCAGGGCACATGCCCAGGTTGCGGGCTCAATCCCTAGTGGGCAGCGTAGAGGAAGCAGCCGATCAATGATTCTCTGTCATCATTGATGTTTCAATCTCTTTCTCCCTCTCCCTTCATCTCAGAAATCAATAAAAATATATTTTTTAAAATATGAAAGATTAAATAAAAAGTGTGGGTATTGGAGGTAATAAAGGAATTCAATAAATATGAGTGTCTCTATCTTCTATTGTCTATCTATCTATCTATCTATCTATCTATCTATCTATCTATCATCTATCTATTTATCTATCATCTACCTATCTTTGAGTCTATCCATCCATTTACAAATGTAGATATCTTACAGTGTAGATTGGTAGCCATTATTTAATTATTTGACTAAGTATTGGCATTCAATGTGCCTTTCTTGGAGAAATAATAGTAAAAGTGTTATTGATTTAGTTTACTGTTGGGACCTCGGTCCCTCTCATAGATGCAGAAACTGTTTTAAGGTCAATGAAAATAAAAGTAAAGCAAAGAGGAATTTATTGAAGATACACGCCAAGGGAGGAGCAGGCCAGTCAAGATTGACAATGGCCCTAAATTTCTGGGTTACATGGTTTAAATGAGGGATATTCTGGGTGGAGACTTTCATTTGCATTCAAGGATGATTGACAGAAAAGGGTTATATAACTATATTTCTCCTGCTCATGCCCTTACCCATAATGCATACAGAAAAACCCACTGGGATCAAGACCACAATGCAAATTTTATTATAATTAGTCCAGAGCCCTAGTAAGGTTACATTGGCATTGAGGTCATCTTGTTTTCCTCTGAGCTTGGGGCCAGAACCTGCTGGTGGTCTGCTGGGCTACCCATAGAGAGGTGGTCTGAAAGCAATGTTGGTCTGACACCTGCTCAAGACCCTGGGGCAGGCCCACACCAGCTGTTCATCTCTAACTTCCTACAAAACAAAAGAATATGAATTCCTTACTCTTGAGTTGGACATTCTGGGTTTAAATTGGGATATGTGACATTGGGTAAATATTTAATCTCACTGGCTTCACTTTTCTCATCTGTGAGATAAAGATAATAATAGTTCATCCCTCACAGAGTTATTGTAAGGAATAATTGAGCTAATACTTACTGTATTACTTAGAATATTAATTGACACAGAGCGGAGTCAATAAATATTAGTTGTCACTGTTTTCACAGTCCTCTAAAGGATTACTCAGCTTTGACTTTTATCTTGTTTTCAGATAAAAAGCAGAAGAAATCCTGTGTGTGTGTGTGTGTGTGTGTGTGTGTAAGCCGAACTTATAATGCACTTAAAATGATGAAAATTTCCTAAATTCTGAAATGTAAAGTAAATTCTAAGTAGTTCTTAAGACCTGTCAATCCTTGGGTTTTCTTATAAAGTAACCAAAAAATTGGCTGTAGTAAATTGTGCTTTTGGAAAGTATTATCTGTCTATTAACCGGAAAGCTGAAAGCATTAATTTGTTTTACATTATTTTCACATGATATTACTTGTCAATGACCTGATCTGAATTTGAACTGGCATTCTTGCAAAGAAAGACTCCCTTTACAAATCCCTTAAGCTCTAATGCAGTCATTTTAATTCACAACAGGCTAGAACCTTGTATAATTGTTCTCAGCTCAATACAATCTTTAACAGCTTTTGATTTACATATTGGGCAGCTGTTTTGAATAAGAAGTTGTCCATCATGGATCCTTTTGTCATCTGTCCAAGGAATGTGTTTATAAATGGTTCCAATTAGAGTAATGAAGGATTCATGTGAGAACAATGATCAATAGCTAACCTTAGGAGCAATATTGAGTCAAAGATAGATGTAAATTGTGACAGGGCATACCAGTGTCAAGTTATCCACGGGGATTGTGCACAATTGCTCCTGGAAAACAAATGGAAATATTCAAGTCTTTGACTATTAGGCTGAGTTTGATTCCGTGACACAGAAGCACTCAGATTCTGTGTTAAATAAATCATTGACCCACACATGACTGAGACTATGCAGATTAAGGTGAACAAGAGCAGCCAGGGACAAGGCAGTTTAAAGGGGCCAGCCAACTCCAGTCTTTGCTATGATTGTGGACTGCACCCCTATTAGCCTTCAGGAACAGATGTCCATTGCCATAAGAATGGCCACGTTGATAGCAGAGTTTCTGTACAAACACATTTTAGCCTATGTCAGACACATCTGGTCAAGGGCTTTGTAATAGCTTTATTTATTTCTTGCCTGAACTGGAACGTCAGAAGCATGCACTTCACATTAAGCCAAGAGTTCCCTTTGTTCCACATGGCTGCCACAGCTGGAACTTTTTGCTGGTTGACACAGCCAGATCTTCTGTAGAGACCATTATATTCTTTGGCGTATTTCAGTGAGTTTGCATCTTTAATCCACCTCAGCAAGCTGTGGGGAGTTTGTAAGGGCCACGCGCAGGACATCCTATTAAAACTACACAAGGACACCAGCTGGGAATGCAAAATTGATAGCATCAAGGTGGCCTGCTACCAAGTTGGCCTTGGTGGGACGAGCTCTTTGCCATAGCCCTATTCACTTAGATCACTTAGGACAAAAGCATCAAAACAGAAGTAGCTTCTCATTCTTATGTGCTGAGGTTCCTCGTAGATTACTACCTCTAGCCAAAAAGAAAAGTGCAAATGAAACTTTGTTGTAGACTATAAGATATGTGTATGTGTATGATGTAGTTTCATGAAGGTTACTAAAAACAACAACAACAACAAAAAACAACAACAACAAACATCTGGCCTACAAAAATTGAAGAAGAAGAGACCAGTTAAAGCCAGGTTCTGCCTAGATTTCTAATGTAATTAAGGCTGTTCTTCCTCTTTAACCACATCAATTGAAAGACCAATTCCAATGGCCTTGAGGACCCATAAATTAAAGGGAGGTGGGTCTGAAAAGCATAAGTAGATATTCATAAATGTGCACCTAGAATAGTCTTTAAACTAATGCTGAATTGATTGCATTTGGCCTGGTTTGGATAAATTGAGTGCCTGCTTCTAGTTTGAAGGAAGATGCTGTCTGAAACATGAGCGTAGCTCTAGTCCAGCCCTGGAACACCCACCCGCACTTTGCCTTTGTCATGTCGTTCCTACTGACCGTTAATTCATAAAGGAAGTTGCTACAGCATTTACAGTTGGCAATCCAGTGGCACTCTCATGGGTTTCTCTTCCTAGTGACCCACTCACGCAGTGGTTAAGCTCTAATTTCTTGGCACAGTGTTCACAGTAGATTATACTTCTGACTAAAACTGACCTTTAGGCCCCTTTCCTGTAAGCTTCTCTACCAAAGTGTGGGTTGGGGGGAAAAATCTCCTCCAGGGTCCACTCCATCTCCATGAGATTTTTTGAATGATTGAGAAAGCCCCCAAATGTAATTTGCCTTGATGTTACTAGTGCATTCTACTGTGAAGCAGATGCATGGCAACATATGTCATCATGGACATGCACATGTGCCTAATACTTTGCTCAGTATACAGTGTTGGGCAAAAGTAGATTTACAGTTGTGAGTATATGAAACATGTAGTTTATTCTTGTGTTATCTATTCATTATTGTATTATTTTCCATAGGAACAACTGTGAATCTACTTTTGCCCCACCCTCCTAAAATTCCATGCTAGGAAAGGGAACAGGCACAACTGGAAGGTGTTCGGTAGTAATCCATAGTAAGAAGCACTACAGAGAAAACCTGGACAGAAGGGATCAATGTGGATATACTAGTGTATGTACCAAAGATTAGACATGCATAATAAATGAGCACCTCTGAAATTTTAAATCAACAAGGTAAATTTGATTTTATAATAAGCAACATGAAAGTTAGTACATGTGGAGAGAACACAAATTCTGAACATATAATCTAGATGTGATCCCCATTCAACTATACAGGAGACAAGAATCACACTGAGGGCCATTTTTAATGATGCTTCCTGGGATCTACTGGAAATGTCACAGGTCCTGAATTCAGATGTTCCTGACTTCTGCTTCCTGGTCTACTTCCTAGGCATTTGAATTTGAGTAAACTGACTAAACTCATTGTGTCTCAGTTATCTCATTTATAAATTGGGTTATGATATCATTGTACCAAATTCTACCAAGTAAATCTCATTTTTTTTATCTAATTGTAATATTAGCCTATTTAAAAATATATAATATACTAGAGGCCTGGTGCACAGATTCTGACACTGGTGGGGTCCCTCGGCCTGGCCTGCAGGAATCAGGCTGAAACCGGATCTCTGACATCCCCCGAGGGGTCTTGAATTGCAAGAGGGTGCAGGCCAGGCTGAGGGACTCCACTGGTGCAAGATCTGGACTGAGGGAGGGATCCAGGGCATGTTGGGCCCATCTTGCCCAGTCCCTATTGGCTGGACCAGACCCCAGCAGCAAGCTAACCTACCAGTTGGAGCGTCTGTACCCTGGTGGTCAGTGCACATTATAGCGACTGGTTGAAAGGTTGAATGAACAGTTGGACACTTAGCATATTAGGCTTTTATTATATAAGATACTGTTTTTATTTCAACAAGGTATTTGACCAAGAATTCCTTGATATCTTTGAGGACAAGATAAAAAATTAAAGATTTGGGGTTTCTAATAGAAAAGGGCCCACTTGAAAAAGGATTCTAATGCTATTATAAAGGGATACATTCCTGTGTCTGTCTCATTCAACAAGTTTATAAAACTCTTGAAGAAAGGCATTAAGTGATGAGATTATTAAGTTTATACATGACACAAAGCTGGAAGAATAGGTAATTGTTTGGACGACATATTCAAACTCAAAATTCTATGAACAGATATGAGTGCTGTAACCAGCTGAATAAGATTATTTGACAAAGACATAGTTAAAACTCCCCATTGAAGGTAAATTAATGCATTGGAAAAGTATAGAATTGAGCAGACTTTCTGTCATGGTTCCTCTCTCTAACATAGTTTGGTATTGCCACCACTAGTTGTATCTTTAAGAGCTTAGAATTGACTGTGCTGGGATCTCAATTGAGAGCTTTCTGATCCAAAGGTCATGGTCTTTCTACCACAGTCACGCCCCTTTGCTTGCCTTCTGAGACTTTCAAAGATGTTACCTCATACCTCTAAGAGTTAGCCTATGAATTAACAGTAGTCACTAGCAACTGTTCTTTGGTTATTTCAAATTAAATTTAAATGAATTAAACTTTTAATTCCTTAGTCACAATAACCAAGTTTCAAATAATCAGTGGCAACATGTGACTAGTGGCATCATTCTAGAAAATTCCAATAAATAGCACTGATGAGGAGAAGTGCATTTCAGTGGGCCAGATTTTTGAAAATCTGCTCAGGTATTTTCAATTTACAAAATGATTGAATAGGAAAATCTTGTACAATGGAGAACTGTTCTACTTTCTCATCTTGTATAATATTTAAGTAGACAATTAATCTATTTTTAATCATTTAGAACTGAACTTTGTAAAATACCTAACAAAAGTCGTTTTAATATATACTATATTCTGTGGAAGGCACTCCCATGTGAATTCAGGTACTTTGTAAATTCACTTACTTTGTTTGCTGCTTAGAAAAATCACATCATGAACAGAAATGCAGCTCATAAGGTTTGAGTAGCCAATAAAAGCAAACCTTATATCTTTCATTAAATACAATCAAAATCCTGGAATGAATAGACAAGTCAGATGTTCAATGACTATGAAAGATAAGTAATAATAGGATATTAGAAAGAAGGTCATGATTTAAAGTACTGCCAAACTGAAAGATGAATTTACCATAGTTTTTCTCCCAATTTTCCCACTGTTTAGCCATAAAAGAGAAAAAAAAAACTCAAAGAAAGAAGGAGGAAAATAATAATTTAAAAAATATAAAAATAGTGAAATTGAAAAAAAACAAATTAAAAAAATATAAAAAAGCCCCAAAGAAATCAAAAGTTGGTTTTTTGAAAAAAAATAAATAAAAATGGATGAACTTTTAGCATGAATTATGAGAAAGAGAGAAAGAGAAAGAGATTGAATAAATTAGCAATGAATTAGTAATAAAATAAGAGATATAAATATAGATACACATGATCTTTACTAAAGGTAATAGGAATACTGTACTATGGAACAATGCTATACAAATAAATTTGAAAACTCAGGTGAAATGAACCCATTGCTCAAAAACCACAAGTACTTAAAACTCACTCAAGATAAAACTGATAATATGAGTTGTCTCATAACTATAAAATATATCTATTCAACCTATATTTTAAAACCCACTAAGGGAGTACCTAGACCCAGCAGGTGTTACTGGTAAATTATTTAAAAAATTAGAAATAATATAAATTGTAGACATCTTCTTCTAGAAAACAGAGGCAACATTTCCCAACTCATTTTGAGTCAAACATTACTCTAAAAAAGTCAGAGACAATTCATGAAAAGTATACACCAATATCCCTCATGAAGATAGACACAGAAACCCTTAACAAAATATTAACAGATCAAATCTTGCAATCTGTAAGAGAATGTTGATATAAGAATAATTCACCTCAACCCAGTAGTTTTATTCCAGAAATGCAATGTTAGTTCAATATTCAAAAATCTAATCATGTAACCCACCATATAACAATCTAAAGAAGGATATCTCTGACTTTATGCCTTTGCACATGCAGATTTCTATGTCTGAAGCACCTTCACCAATCTTTACTTGGCTCATTCTTAAAAATTCAATTCAGAAATCCCCTCTTCACTATTGCTGCTTCCTCCCCAACACTGTTCTCTAACTCTCTCCAATGACTGTTAAAATCCCAGGTAAATCTCTGTCACTTCACATTTCTAATTGAATTGGAATTGTCTTCTTAATTGGCTTTCTCCCTCACTAGACAAAAGTCATTTTTAGGACACTCACTTTCCAATTGGAGTTGAGAGATTGATACTTGAAGGAGGATTAAGTTATGGTAAAGGTGCTCCTTTCCAGAAAATGAGTAGTGGTGCTTGTAAAATTGTTTGGAAGTAATTGTTCCAAAGAAAGAGATACCTCCATCAAAATTATGTCAGCCTTTATTTTTCTCTCAGGATTTGGATCACAGAATAGGTAATTCAGCATGAAGTTCACAGCTGCCTATAAGTAAATGGGAATCTGAAAATGGAAGGTTAAGTCAATGTTTTACTGTTAATTAGTGAAAGGTGATCCCTAATTTGGGGAGAAATTATGTCAGTCAAGATGAGGAGAACCTATCTGACCATAAAGAAAACAGAAAGTATCCAAGATTAAGACTGGATCCCAAGTTTTATAAACATCCTGGTAATGAGTCCACTAATATGTTAATTTGATCCCAGGTTATGTAAAGAATACTATGCCACACAAGACTGGAATATTTCAGCTTCTCACTACAGTGATTAGGTTCTTATTGGTATATTAAAACTAGATTTTCTTCTTGTATCTAGAAAGGATTTGGGGGAAATTTTTTGATGTATTAGGCAAGTTTACATAAGTAGTAAAAGTGTTTCAGACATATTTGTGGGAAATAGATTAGTTAAAAGTTGGTATAGCCAATCAAGTGTCAATGGAAGATTATAGACCTGATTTTCTCTGGTTTAGCAGAGAAAAGAATGTGCTTAAAGGAAACAAATAATGACAGTTTAATTTTAGGGGAAAATTGAGAATGAGCACTCTGAGGGAAGCAAAGGATATGAATTTTCTCCTAATGCATATTTAATTAGGAGTGAACTGAATGGTTTTGAGGATTTCCTGTAGACCTACATTTCTAATAGGAGATGGATATTGAAATGTTTTTTATCTCTGCATCTGAAAAAGTTCATTGTCTTTTATTACTGTTTATCCCTTAATTAAGTCCTTATGTGCTACCACTTATGGCAGGCCTTCCATTTTCTCCCACCCACCCTTTCCTTTCACTTCTATAGTTGAATAAGTACTTAGTGGTTCCAGTTCTTTGTCCTTCCCTGTAATCTCTTATGTCATGTGACTCTCAGTTCTTCTCTCTGAAGAATCAGAGTCAATTTCCTCAACACCTTCCCCTTCCTCCCTAAGGAGAGATCTTATTTACTGGATGGCTTGTGTTATGTCAGTGTAGAGTATTTACCTGGTCAGTTGAAGTCCTTTTTCCTTTATTGGCATCTTCTGTAATGTAGTTTATGACACCCACCTTTGGTGATTACCTTCTATTTGTAGATGTCCTCAACTTCAAGAGATCAGTCAAATCTCTCTACCTTCTCTTTGTCCACATCAGGATTCTTTAGGTCTTCACACATCTTCTAGCATGGAAACATTTATATCTTTTCCCACAACTCTCTGAGCACCAGGAGGCCAGACAGAGTGTGAGGACAACTTCATTACATACTACCTGTACCCTGTCTTGCTTCCATCCCTACCTTATATCTTGTGCTGGCATAGAGAACATATGCATGGTGCTTTCTATTATTATAAACTCAGCATCCAAGCCTATGTTTGACCTGGGAGCAAAATTCTTCTGCCCTTGAAAGGCCCTCATTTTTGTGCAGACTCTGTTTTTTGTTTGTTTGTTTGTTTGTTTCAACTAAGAAGGCTATTTATTTAAATGACACAATGATGTTACAAAAATGCATTTCATGTCACCCAGAAAGCTAGGTGGTCATGAGTGCATAGTGCATAGATGCTGGGACCACAGAATCCTCTGCTCTGTTAGCCACACATATATACTGGGCTTCCTCCCTGTCAAAGAAGGTGTGCTGAGATTCAGAGATTGGTTGGATCTAGGCCAGGGTCCACACACAAACCAATTGTCTGCTTTGTGTCTTCTAGATCTAAAGTCTTTATAAACTTCTATAACAGTAGAGTAGCACTCAATTGGTTACAATTCATGCCATTCTGACAAATAGTCCACTATGGGGATCCCCAAACAATCAGCAGCATGTTGGCCAATCAATGGGGGAAAGTATAATTACATATTGTCAAACTATGTACTAGATAATACGAGCATGATGTTGGCATTTGTGTGCAGACTCTGTTCCTTAGCTCATGCTCCAGGAATCATTCAGGAGGCAGACTCTCTACTTCCATCTTAAGGACTCAGGAGCTCTCCTCTTCCTCTTCCTCTTCCTCTTCCTCTTTGAAATTCCCTCTTACTCCAAACAAATGAATTTTTATTTACTGTTCAGAAACAGCACAGGCCTTTTATCAATTGTCTTATGCAATACTTTTTAGTGCATAATCTCTATGTTAATTTGCCTTCAGGTCTTGTTTTAGGAGCTGCAAAATATCTGGCTTTTGCAAATCAATAGCCTAGATTTTTAAGACTACTGTCCTGATATGAGTTTCAGGGGATTGTTTATAAATTCAAAGCAAGAATGAGACTTTTTTCTCTCATTGTGTCATCAGTTAGTGGATACCCTCTTATGTATGGAATGTTTGTGGTACAATATTTAGATGGGGAGAAAGAGGATAATTATATATCAGAAAAATAGGAGTGCTAATTCTTAGCTAATGTCTAATAATTTTATCCTGACAATATAAACAAAATGCAGCAGTTGAGATGAGATGGTCCAGAAGGGTTTACACAATAAGAATAAATAAAGATTAAAGACAGAATCCTGGAGAACTTGAACATTAAAGGGGCAGAAAAAAAAGAAAGAAAGAAAAAGAAACTATGAGGGAGATTAGATAACACAAACAAACAAACAAAAACAACAAAGAGAAGATAAAAAGAAAGCCAGGACAGCTTGGCGGCATAATCAAGAAAAGGAGAGAATTTCAAGAATAAGGGGATGGTCCTCCGTATTAAAAGAGAATTGAGGGTTGTTTAATGAGAAAGAGTTTAGTCTTTGAAATCAAGTCTGAGTTGACATTCAGACTTAGATTCTTACGTTTCTCAACCTCTTTAAGCAGTACTTCTCTCAACTATAAGGTATGCATACAGTAGTATTTGATACTTGAGTGGTAAAATAATGAGATAATGCATATAACATTTGTCCAATGATGAACTACACAGTGTAAAATGATTTCAATATCATGGCTACACTGCCTTCATGAAATCAATTGGGAATATTTTAGGTATGTTAAGAAATACTTTCAATAGTTGAAAAAACAACCAGATGACATAGGGTATTTTGGGGAAGACACATTTTGACAACTTTTATTCCACTTATTTGCCTGTTCAATTTTTCAACTGCAACTTCACTCAATCTTTGGTTTCCTATATGTACAATGTGTATTGCATTTCCATGCCTGGAAGGATGGAGAGAGAGAGAGAGAGAGAGAGAGAGAGAGAGAGAGAGAGAGAGAAAGAGAGAGAGAGAGAGAATTTTACCCAATAACCAGCAGGAATTTTAAACAATACATAGCAAAAACAAAATAAAAATGAACTTCATTAAGGGAATAACTCATACAAATCTGACTCTTAATATCCACTAAGAACACAGCAATTAAAACTTATATTTTACAAAAGATTCAGCCATTTCTCCCCCTTTCCTAGATAGCCTGACAATGAGGAAGAGGGTGTTTAAGCAAGATTAAAAATTCCCTATGTTTAAATTTTATTTTTAGAAGCAAGTCTAGATGAAATTCCTGAATTTGTTGATAATATTCACGGTTGACCTACAGCCCAAGCAAGGCTACATGCTAAATGGATTACAAAGTAGATGAAATGAACTGTATTTCAAGAACTGTAGGAAAAGTTTTCATTCAATGGATAAACCACAGCTAACTCCAATTAGGATCCCCCACCCAGAGAAAACTAGAAAGCTGAAGGAATATATCACCAATGTCCAGCCTTTAAACTTGGAACTGAGAGAAGATCCAAAACAGTACCCAGATAAGTTTTGCAGGTAGTCAAGTAAGTCCAGCTATGCTTTATTTGTGAAAATTAAAGGTCCAAAGAGAGATGTCCTTGTCAAAAATGATGTATGAGCCAGAGATCTGGCAGGAAAGAGGAATTTCAGTCCCTATGATAGGCTGGTCTACAGATGGCCATGCCTGCAACTTAAGGTATTAAAGCTGCCTTTGTCCTTCATTCATTCTATGTTTTGCTTGTTTTATGCTAGTACTTTGGCTGGGTGGAATATTTTACTAATGTCCTGACTCAATCCTTCACTCCTATGGGGTCAAAATGTTGCTTACCATACTTATCCATTGATAAGGGCTATTTGCAAAGAAAGTACTACCAGAAAATCCTCTGGGTTCCAAACATAGTCCTCCTTGTCCACATTGTGTAATACAGCCCTAATCCTACCTTGTAATCAAACTCAACCACCCTACCCAGAATAGTAGTTCTCTTTTCTGCTTGCTGGCTCAGTGATATATGAAGTCCAAAATGTTGGTGTGGAAAGAATAGTGTCAATTCATCAGAACATGACCAAACACCTGGAAGAAGCATTCCCATGATGGGCACCTGAACCTCTAAAACTCCCAAGCCCAAAGTTGATGGGGACAGAAAGCAAACATTCTTTAAGTGGGTTTTATGTATAACCGTGAGTGAAGTCACTTTTACCTCAAACATTTGATTACTATATCTTTGCACTCTGACTAAAAATAAAGCACCATACATTGGCCCCTACTGTTTTTGAGGGCCATTCCTGAATAGAGTTGAGAGCAATAGATCTCTAGTTCTGATTGGTGCCAGTATGCCAAGCACACCCATCTACAAACTAATCCTGAGCTTTTCCCTCATCAGCTAACTTTATAATGAGGTTACCTTGAGTTCCTATTTGTGGAATGAGGGAGAGGCAGCACAATAAAAGGAGAGGTAAAATGGAACTATATACTCATGCCATTTTATTTGTGTCTTCCAAGTGTGCTCAGTCATGGTCTCACAAACATGATTCCTTTTATCATGGAATGCAGCTGTGCACATCCAATTTAATGGTTCAGTGGATCATATAATGCTCAGTGCATGCTAGGGAATTCAGACTGCATAATCACTCAGTGTTCTCTAATCAAGTATTCAGTCTATCAGAGCTTAGTAGCAAGCCACAATTTGTTTTTCAGATAGAGGCTATCAGTCACCTAAAGATGAAATGGCCCTTCTCTAAAACCCTCGGAATCTTTTGTGTGATTCTCCTGGTGGGACTTTCCTAAGATTTTATGAAACATCTCTTCTAACTTGAAGCATCTCCGTACTATTGGGTCTGGTAGGTCATAAGGCCCTAGTGACAGGGAAGCTCAGATGAAAGCCAGAACCTGACATGCTGCAGAATTCTTTCTTATTCCAGGCTGCATTCAAAAGGGCAGCTCCAAGGATAACCAAAACAATGGGTCCAATCATCCTGATGCTGAAATGTGGCACCTATTGCCTCCATATCAAAACAGACAAACAAAAAAAATAAGTATTATGCCTCTGTCTTAGTGATGGGCTGTGTAAGTAATGACATCTCTCACTTTAGAAAAGATGTCTTAAAATTCCCCCATATCACAGATTCCTGAAGCTTTGAATTTTCTCCTCCTGCTTTTGGCCATGCAAGTGTCTTACTAAGGCATCTAAGATATTTCCAGCTCACTCAGTGGAAGCAGCACAATGTCATCAATGTAATAGGCCATTGTGATATTCTTTGAGATGTGAAGATAAACGGTGTCACTCTAGGCCACAGACACTTAGCTCACAGAATGCCTATTCAATTAATGACCTTTTGCTATCATGGCTTTGGAAATATTAGACCAATCTTTAAACAATGATTTCATTTGTTGTTGCCATAATTTTTTTCAGCCCAAAATACACTAAATGTGCTATAAGAAGTGATATCTCAACAATATTTCAGGTAAAGACACACCAACCAATTTATACTAGCAAACCTAGTCCAGGCAGAGACACTCACATGGAATATGTTTGAAGTGAACACCATGTTTGAATAAAGCAAAACATACATTGTTTTACTTATACATCAAGAAAGAGTAATATAGATGATGTATCTCCTAGGCTCCTTCTTTGCTTCAGGAAGGAGCACTATTTCTACATATTTCAACAAGCAGTGTTTCAACCCAAAGATTCCATTCCTCTACAGAAATGCCAAAATCTTGCACATTAGATCCTTCTCCCAGTAGCATATTCTCCAAGGAATGAATATTATCATAAACACACCTGAATCTGCTACCAAATGGCTTCCTGAACATCAATCAACCTGACTGCCCATCACCTTCCAAAGAACAGCTCCCTTATGCCCTTTTCCAGCACCCACTATGAAGCCTTCCCTTCCTCCTTTGATGAGTACAATAAACTTTCAGAACATTGTACATTATTTACAACTTATATTTACTTACTTTGCAATTCTAATTTATTTCTGACACAAACTTGTTTTTATTGTCTAATTACTATATTTCTATATCTCTGGTAATTATTAGTTATATTGCATTGGGGTGGAATGAATCCCAATTTTCCTACTGAAATGTATATATAATTTAAATACTTAATGGCTTTTCATTCATCAACAGGGTTGTCATGGATGAATTAACAGTCATTAAGCAAATATATATTTCTTAAGTTAGAAAGCAGGAGAGATGACTTATCCTTGAAACAAGACAGTAAATAAATACTGTTATTTCTGACAAGTTTAGGCAAACTATTTCTGATTATCCTGTTATGCAGTAAAAGAAAGACAACACTCAGTAAATCACATAGTTGTATGTGCGTTCTCAGGGACTGTATTGACTTGTTCTAAGATGCCAAAATTAATAATTGACATCCTTACTTGATTAAGTATGCAGATATTTACAGTGTTATCCATTTGACTTTTGCAAAGGCCAAACAGGATAATTAAAGAACTGATAGGAGTCACCCCTCTGCATCATACAAGTGTTTTCTGGGGACACCATTCTCTGACATTGAGATCTGCCTAGAGATGTGCCATGGTTTTGCTTTACAATATGAGAATGTGAGGGACAAACAATGGGGGAAGGAGAAGCTCTATATTGCCTTTCTTGCCCAAATAGCTCTCAATCTACATGTCAGAAAGCTAACATGTGGATTCTGTGGGTTACTAAGTAATCTATTTGTTTTACTATTTGGGACTCATAACAACAGGATTGGTCTGCTGTCCCAAGGGTCACCACCTGCTTCAGTGATGCTGGGATCTTAGCATTCCCACTGACATCTAGAAACCTCATTCCATTAAAGTATCACGTCATTTTGGGGAAGCACGGGACTTGGTCTGTAAGGAGGATTCTCTGAAAGGTCAGGGGCCTCTCAGGGGACCTTGCCAAAGGCAGCAGTCCCTACCTTGACTTTTCCAAACAAGTCTGATCCCCCAGGGTGTGTTGCTAGAATCTCTGTTTAGACCTCGTAGAAGCATATACTTTCTCAAGGGTACCTACCTGCTGATTGTACCTAGCAGTTGTTACAATAAAAAACCGAAGAGGCAGGCAAACAGCCTGCTTTTATTACTAAAGTAAAAGAGTCCCTTAGCCCTCTCTTTCACAGAAACCTGTGTCGGAGTAATCTTCATCCATCACTCAGGGTCTGCTGGTCAGCCCAGACACGTCATCATCTCTGGCCTTCAAAAGGCAACTACTAGGAAGCATTTAAATGTTTCTGGCACCTCCCACATCATTGCCAACACCATCGATGGATTCATGCCTCTTAAGGAATGTTTTCCAAGCTTCTCAAGGGCACAGTCAGAGGGCAGAAGATAGAGTAACCAACCATCCCAGTTTGCCTGGAATTGTCCAAGTGTAACCACTGGGAATCCTATATCCCAGAAAGTCCTCATTCCCAGAAAAACCAGATGATTATTTTCCTAGAAAGAGGTAATACATAAGAGATCTCCACCTGTATTCCATCTCCCTGATGTCTCACTTTTCTTCAGGAAGCCAGGTATGTCCCAGCATTTCCACCTCAATTTGTTAGGTGACTTACTGGTATCAGGCTGTGAATGCCATTTACAAGTTTTCAAGCCAAAGCATTAAATCCCAAATTCTAGATGAGTGTATTCATGTCATTAATTTATCTTACTCTATGCAGTGGTCTGTTGATGGACACTTAGGTTAATTTTCTATTTTGGCTACTATAAATAATGCTATAATGAACATATGGGTGCATATATCTTTTCAAATTAGTGTTGTAGATTTTTTTTTCAAATAAACACCTATAAGTAGAATTGCTGGGTCATAAGGTGGGTCTGTTTATATTTATTTATTTATTTTTAAATATATTTTTATTGATTTCAGAGAGTAGAGGAGAGGAGAGGGAGAGATAGGTAGAAATATCAATGAGAAAGAATCATTGATTGGCTGCCTCCTGCAAGCCCCCTACTAGGGATTGAGCCCACAACCTGGGCATGTGTCCTGACCGGGAACTGAACTGTGACCTATTGATTCATGGGTCTATGCTTTACAACTGAGCCACACCGGCTGGGTTAGGTGTTTCTGTTTTTAATGTTTTGAGGAACCTCCACACTGTTTTCCATAGTGTTGCACCAATTTGCATTCCACCAAAAGTGCACGTGGATTTCCTTCCTCCATACCCTTGTTAACACTTGTAGTTTGTTGATTTATTTGTGATGGCCATTCTGACTGGTGTGAGGTGAAATCTTATTGTGGTACAATTATACAATGTAATATTTCTCACCCATTAAAACAAAGAAATCTTACCATTTGTGATGACATGGATGAACCTACACAAAGGTATTATGCTAAGTGTTAAGTGAAACAAGTTAGACAAAGAAAGACAAATACCATATGATTTCACTTATCTGTGGAATCTAGAGAATAAAATAAACAAAATAGAAACAGACTCAGTGCTACAGAGAACAAACCCATGGTTGCCAGATGGGAGGGAGCTTGGGGGCAGGTGAAAAGATGAAGGGATTAGTAAGTACAAATCGGTAGTTAAAAAATATTCACAGGGATATAAGTAAAGCATAAAAAATATAGTCAATAATTCTGTAATAGCTATGTATGGGGTCAGTTGGTTACTAGAATTATTGGGGGAAATCACTCACAAATTATAGAAATGTCAAATCACTATGCTATACACCTAAAACTAATATAAAATAATACTGAAAGTCAACTATAATTGAAAAATAAAAATAATTAGTCTTATTTGAGACTTATATTTCTTTTTCTTGGTCTAACATCTTTAGACTTCACTGCCATATATGATGTCCAGACCCTGGTCAATACAGATTGATGAAATCCTATACTAGTAACTCCTTTGGCATAAAGACTGTTTTCTTTCTGGTCAGGCTTTTTGTTCTTTCTGTCTGGGCTATGTGGCATCTAAATCTCATTATAGGACTTAAGGCAATGAGGGATGGTATAAGTGTGTCCTGAAAAGAGTTGACATCAGCTTGTGAGACAACTGCCACTTATGAATGAGTCTTGCAGTCAGTGTAAAGCTTTTATGTAGATGATGGATAGATTCCTCAGTAGAGAAGGGGGGCTTCCTCAGCCAGCAGGAGAGAGTCAGGGGAAAGAGAGACTCCTTCCTAGTTGCTATCAAGGTTTTTTGACTGTCCACTCACATTCCCAGTTGATATTCATAGATTTCAATTTCCTCGTCTCACTGAGTATATTAGGACCACAAAAAGCTAGTGGACCCACAACTTTACCATTATTACTTGTTGCAATGTGACCACCTGCTCTAGTCACTTGAACTCAATGCTTTGCCTCCACCTTGTCTTCAGACAAGGAATGAAGTCAACTGTGACAACTGTACCAGAATAAATATCCTAACTTACCTATGCCCTGCAATCTTCTGCAGGGCTCATCACTGATGAATTTCAGTGGGAAGCTAGAAAATCATGGAGTTCATGGTTGGAAGCTAGAGAATCAGGGAGTCCATTGTTGCCATCCATATGGGTAAGACTGTCACAGCACTGAGCATGAGGGAGAAGGTTAGAGAGAAAATCTTGACTACAAAGAAGATTCTTAGAACAGAGGAGTAAGATTAAACAAAATGACATGGCAATCATGCAAACTGACTACAAAAATAAAAAAAGAAGGAAGAACAGAAAAAAGGAAATAAGAAAGGAAGGAAAGGAGAGAGGGAGGGAAGAAATAGGAAGGAAGGAAAGAAGGAAGGAAGGAAGGAAGGAAGGAAGGAAGGAAGGAAGGAAGGAAGGAAGGAAGGAAGGAAGGAAGGGAAGGAAGGAGGGAGGGAGGGAGGGAGGGAGGAAGGAAGGAAGGAAGAAAGGGAGGGAGGGAAGGAGGGAGGGAAGGAGGGAGGGAGGGAAGGAGAAAGGGAGGGAGGAAAAACTGAATACAAAAATCAAGAAGTCAGTGTATATCCTTGGAAACAAAATTTCTTGTAACAAAATTATCCTGTGAAAGAAATAAGTGGCCCTAGCTGGTTTGGCTGGGTGACTAGGGCATCAGCCAATGAACTGAAGGGTCCCAGGTTCAATTTCGGTCAAGGACACATGCCCAGGTTGCAGGCTCAATCCACAGTGGTGAGTATGCAGGAGGCAGCCTATCAATGATTCTCTTTTATCATTGATGTTTCTATCTCTCTCTCCCTCTCCTTCCTCTCTGAAATAAAAAAAAAAAAAAATGTATTTTTTAGAAAAGAAATAAGTGGACATAAAAAGTATGAAGATTAGTTGATAATACAACCAAATTAATCAGAAGGAAAGCTTAGGAGAGAGGAAGCATATTGAGGGCAAAAACTAGAAAATATAGTGGGGAAATCTATGACACAAAGAAATTTTTAAAATCTGGAGAAAAAAGAGGAAAAAGAAAAAGTGAATGCAATTCTAAAAAGACTTTAAAAGTGGAAAACAGAAAACAGAGATCCAATGAGTGGATATTTGATGCACCTAAAATAAACTGAAATAAAAGTATTTTTAAAATGGATAATATTCCTTAATTAAGACAGAAGTGAACGCACAGTTAGTATATTGTTTTGTGGAGAGTGATGCATAGTGAGCAATTCTGCAAAGTATACTGATGAAATTCCTAATATCAAGACAATAGAAATAATTCCAAAGTTCTTCAAGCAAAAAAAAAAAAGCAATTCTGTGCAGATGGGATAAATTGGTTGATTTCAGATTTCTTTGCAACAATGTTGAAATTCAGAGGTCAGTAGAATACTGCTAGAGTTCTGAAGCAAAAGTGGATGTTGTCCAAGAATCCGACATTCCACAAAGAAATTCTCAACATGTATAGGGAAAGGAATATGTATGTATAAGGTTTTTTGTTTTCTTAAAGAAACTACCTAATGAAAAAAAAAAATCCAGTTCACCCAGATGTAAGCATACTAAATGCATAAAAAAATGGCAAAATAGTCAAATACCCATAATCAGTGATGAGCATGGATCCCATTAGATATAAATTTCTGGGCAAAGGCTATGAGAAGTTTCATTGTTAAAAGGAATGTAAACATCATAACCCTTGCAGGACAGCTTCATAATGTAAACTGTAATTATGGATCAGGACAAAAATCCAGAAACCAATTTAAAAATCATTATTATTCATTGACACTATCTTAAGTTAATAAATCAAAAAGTAATGGTTTGTGTGGACTATTTACAGTTATAAAGTTAATCACATAAAAATAAAAACAAAAGTAATACAGTCCAGTTTTCCACAGTGTGTATGTTTGGGAGGGAGCAGAGAGAGGACACCCTGTGCAGCAAAGTGAGAAAACCGAGGAAGTAGTAAAGGCTATCACTTCAAATAAGACAACACAATTTAAACAATCACTTCTACTATGTCTACAAATTCACCAGTGATAAAAATGCCTCAAGTCAAGTCACCCATAAAATCCAACTATATCCTGAATATAGCATTCATTAACAAAGGACATACAAATGTGAAAAGTAAAAGGCAAAAATATAAAGGTAAATGGGAAAAGAAGGACATAAATAAAACACAAAGCTGCAGTCCCAACATTAGTATTGGATAAGTGGAATTCAACCCAAAAGCTATTAAATAAAACCAGCAGGGGCATATTATAACATAAAGGATAAAATCCATGGTGAGGAAATGTGCTCCATGATTTTTTAAATACAGCAAATAACATAGTACCAAGCTACATACAGCAAAGTCTATAAAATGCAAGAAGTGGGCAAAAACAAAAATTATAGGAGACTTGATCTTACCTCTGTCAGTTAATGTGAAAATGACTGTAGAAAACATGAAATCATAGATAAGATTTGAATAATGCATAAGGTTGATTCATTAGATATAGTTCAAAGGTTATGCCTTGAAAATATGGAGTATACATTCTTTTAAAGGGCCTGTGGATTATTGATAAAAGTTTACCATGTATTAGGCCACAAATAGATTTTCTTTTTTTTTTATTCTTTTTTTAAAAAAATAATATAATAAGTATTACAAAGGGTATTACATATGTGTCCTTCCCCCACCCCCCGCCCTTGACAATCCACTGCCCTCCCTTACCCCCCAGTGTCTTATGTCCATTAGTTATGCTTATATGCATGCATACAAGTCCTTCGGTTGATCTCTTACTCCCCTCCATTTTCTTTAAGTAAGATATACAATAACCCATATTCTTTGCCCACCAATAATGCAATATAAAATAGAAGGGCAGATAATTAATGGTTAGATAAATCTATTAATATAAGTTAATGTGCAATAGCATATTATCATCTTATTTTTGCCAAAAAAGAAATTGCCAAAGTTTTACACTTACACCTGGCTGGTTCATAAAATAGAATAAAATAATAAAATAAAATAAATGATAATTTCTTAACATAAATATATTCAAAGTCAGTACTTTACAAAATGATGACATATTAAAAGCATCTTCATAAATCACATTATCACCATTATTATTTAGTGTTCTTTTGCAAAACTAGAAATGCACATAAACAAAAGATAAACAAAAAGTACATTTTAGAGAAGAGAACTAAAATTGGTATTATTCTCAAATTATAAGATTATTTGTCTAAAATCATAACAATAAACTTTAAAAACTTACAAAAATAAAAATGATTAAAGTGATTGTAATGAAACAAATAAACACATAGCCTTTCTTTTTATAAAACAAACAAAACAGCAAAAAATATTAAGGTAAAAAATGATACCATTTACAAGAGGGGAGACAGAAGGCCACATAGCTAGGCATGAACCTTAGATATCAAAAGGATCTATCAGAATAAAACTTCAAAACTCTTCCAATTTATAGCTTTTGTTTTGTGTGTTCATTGAAGTCTCTGCTCAGTTTTCTTAATGGTCATTTAATGATTGACAGAGATTCATTAAATGCCTGATATTAATAAACCTTCCTGTCTTTGCAGAGGGATTCTATGTGTGTGTTGGGTTAAACCTTCCACATTCAGTCAGGCAGTTGACAACTCTGCCTCATCCTTCACTTCCTGCTTACACATAGCTTCAGGTTAGTCAGAAGTTAGATCTTAGGTTCAGGTCTTTTCTTAGCAAGCTCACAGTCTTGAGCATGTACACAGCCCTACGCATGGGTGTCTGAGATTCTCAGGAACATGTCTGAGCTTTTCAAAATCCTTTTATGGGTATTGCATTTCTTGACTTTTTTGTTTAAGCTTTTTGGTTTACCTATTCTTTGCCCCAACCATTAACCACTATCCCAAGCAACTGTGATGTTATACAATTGCTTCTGATTGTTTCAACAAATGCCCCTGGGGAAAATGTGGTTTAAATTAGGCAAGCTCCCAGTCAGGTCAAATCAAGACAACCTTTCAAAGTAGTATATGTCAGTGAACCACTAGACAGGTCAAATCATGATATTCTTCTAGGAATGGGATTTGAAGGAGTTCCAAATCCATTTTGCCATCACCAGTGGTTGCCAGGGTGCTAGTTTTCATAATAATTTGCAGGCTACTATTTTTTTTTAAGGCTACTGGAACGAGGGTGAGAATAAGGTAAATTAAAATGCCATAAAACTTACTATTCTTACCAAGGTTCAGCTATTTTTCTTAAATACAATTTCCAGAAATTGCTGCAAGCTTTTGGCTAATTTCCACAGTTTTGAAAAATTTAATTCTAACAATTTTTGCCGGTGTTCCTAATGCTTTTATGGAGGAGATGATTTTCAAAGGCCCACTTTGCTGATGCTCCTCTTACTATATATCATGGACCAAAGTTCTGCATTTATGAGTTTATCAAAATGATTCTAAGTGGTTACCTTTTCCAAAGGTTGAGCAGATAACCTGGACTAATCAACTACAAATACCACATGAATATCTATGAAGTTTCCTGAACATTGTATGTAATCTTTCCATGTGAACAAAGAGCCCTAAAGATAATAAATAAATAAATAAATAAATAAATAAATAACCCAGTTGGTCAGTTAATTATAGCCAAGTAACAACTGACCTAAATTTTAGTGGCTTAAGACAGAAACAAATATTATATTATATTATATTATATTATAATCTCTCATAAATTTTGTGTGTAAGGAATTTGAAAAGGCTTTTGGCTTTGAACTGTGGTTGAAGTCAGATGATAACTGTAGCTGCAACATCCAACGTTAGAGGCCTACCAGCTGGCATTTGCCTGGATATCTCTTTCTCTTCATATAGTCTCATGACCTCACCATATACTCTTTATATGATGGCTAGCTTTGGCTTCCTCACAACATGGCAGCCTCATAGCAGTCAGTGGTTTATATGGCTCCTGAAGTTCTTCAAGAATTAGTATTCCAGAAAGTAAGACATGTTGTATCATCTTTTCTGTTCTACTGTAAAAAAAAAAGCATACAGCATTATACTTACCATACTTTATTGATTACAAATAATTCACAAGCTCACCCAGCTTCATATGAAGACAGTCATATTCTACTTCATAATGGGGGAATGACAAGGTCTTAAAAGAGCATGTATTAATGGAGATAATGTCCAGCCATCTGTGGAAAATACAATGTGGCAACCAATTAGAAACCTCACTAACAATTATTGGGAATCTTGGGAGTTAATAAATACTATATAACATTTAATGAAGGGCTAATAAATGTATTTTCCTTCATAAAAATCAATAGTCCATGAAATCCATAAATCAATTCACAGTTAGCCAATGCCTTGAAAAAGTGACCTTCAGTTACACCTTAGTGTAGTTGGTTTCAGTTTTCATTGTACATTAATTATTTGCCACTGAAATGAGATAGATTTGCCAAACCAGTTTCGCTTTTGACTCATCATTAACTATATTTTGCATCGTTATTCTCTTAGCTTCTATTAATACAAGGCCACAAGTTGAAACATTGCTTCTAAGTCAACTGCTCAAGTATTATTTTAATAAGACATGAGGATGATGAAATGCTTTATGTATCATTCCTCTTTATAGACACTATAGTTCTAACAAGCTTTATTCCTCATTGGTATTGAAACATTGCCATGTTCATTAAACTTGTTGTAAGGTATATCTGCTGAGCAGCAATTTGCTATATATTTCCTGTCTACAAATTGCCTCTAGAATCAGGCATTTGTAGTCCAAGGGAGATTCAATATGCATGTTGAATCAGGTCTTATTGATCACAATTATTAGTATTTCTAGCAAGACAGTATAGTCTATGGAACCTATGGCAATTTTGCAAATGTATGCCTCTTAAGTAGCTGTGTGTTTTTTCTTTTTATTCTGAAATGTAATACTATACTACAGAAATGAATAAACTTAAATGTATAGTGTATTGCACTAGAGGCCCAGTGCACAAAATTTGTGCACTTGGGGGGGGGTCCCTCAGCCCAGCCTGTGCCCTCTCACAATTGGGGAGCCCTCGGGGGATGTCCAACTGATGGATTAGGCCCACTCCCTGCTTCTGGCTGAGTGGCACCCCCTCCCCCCCCCCCCCGTAGGAGCACACTGACCACCAGGGGGCAAGGGGGCAGCTCTGGCATTGAGTATCTGCCCTCTGGTGGTCAGTGCAAGTCATAGCTACTGGTTGTTCCACCATTAGGTCTATTTGCATATTAGCCTTTTATTATATAGGATAATTATAAAGCAAGTACACATTTAATTTTGCCAGCAATCCGGAACCCCTATTCTCCAATTAACCCTACTCCATTATACATGCTTTTCCTAATCTCCTTAGGTAGCTACTATCCTCCTTTTTATGATAATCATTTTCATGAATTTTTAAAAATATAACTTTAAAACATTTGGGTATACAACACTAAAATATTAATTTTGCTTATTTTTAACTTGAATTGGAATAGCTTGAATATGTAATGTTTTGCAACTTGTTTTCTTCACTCACAGTTATGTTTGTAAAAAGTACTCAAGTTGTTTATTGATTCTGATTTTAAGCACTTAAAATAGTTACCAGCACACAATTGGGCAATAAGTGCTAATTTTCCTATTCCTTTATTTTCAAGGTTTTCAAATCCTTAAATAAAACCAAATCCTTTTATTTTTAAAGCCAAATAGGCTTGTGGCATTATTTTAAAAATCCAAAAATTTAGAATGAATTCCTTTGATTTTCATTATAAGTAAAATCTACTTTTCCTCAAATTCTCTTTTACAAAGAGACATCTACACAAGCTGAACTAGCTTTTCAAATTTCATATAATTTTTTTAAACATTCATCTATGGATAGATAAAGTTTACTCAATGAAAATATGGAGTTATTTTTTAATACAAAATTTTAAATGATTTCTGAGTCTATGGTGCCACAGATTCGCTTAGGTATCATCATATCCCTTACTTTGTGTCTGGTACTGTTAATTTTATATGGATCTCATTCAGTAGTCATCACAGCCTTATTTTTACTTACTCCCATTTTGTAGATGAATTTAAAGAACCAGAGTGAGGACAAACAATTTGATCAAGGTCAAACTGGTAGGGAGGGAGCAGGGATTTAAACACTAACACTCTGTCCCCAAATCCAATACTTTTAGCCAGTGTATTACACGTCCTCTGTTAGATATACACTCCTAATTTAGTGGGATTTTTCATTGAATCTAATTGTGCCTAAGTTCTTTTGCTCCTAATCCATCATCTCCATGGCTTTATGCAAGTCATTTAGGGTAGAGGACAACAAAAAAGCATTGCGATAGGATGGAAGATATTGAAAAGCTAGCTGGGAAAACAAGGATCACATTAATAACCCTCATCAGGAAGCTGGCATATCCCGAGGCACTCCTGTGACCAATTTAGAGTCAGTAGAATTATGCCCATGCTAACATATGAACTTTCAAAATGGACCAAACTACTGCACAATGCTAATAGGGAAGCTCCATGGGACCTTGTTGGCAATATTCCTTAAGCCCATTCACTTTTTTGCTTTTTGTCCCCTTTTTGTTCCAGGGGGTCAGATTTCCTCTAACCCATTGGTTCTTTCTACCACCAAGCTTGTTTCTGTCTACTCTATGGCAGGAAGTCAGTTTCCAACTTCAGCTATGCACTGTTCTTGATCTATTCATGCTTAAATGTGGTGTCCTTGGGCAAGTCATTAATCCTTTTGGCTCTGAGTTTTATTGTTTCTAAAATGAAGCATTTTAACAAAGTGACCACCAAGGTATTTGCCAGTTTCATAAATATATGTTTTCTTTCCAAGTACTTGCAGTGTAGCATCCTGGGTGACTATAAAGTATCACCATGGTTAGATAATACCGAGAAAATTTTATTTGCAGATTTGGTACATAAAGACTACATATATTTTGTGTCACTTTATGGTAGATGGAGTCATACATATTTGAATATTAGATAGGGGGCTCCATTAGTGATGAAATTGTGTTCCTAATTCAGTTAGTTAGGTAACTTTTCTCTTGACAGCTATTGGCAAGGAAGCCAGATGCTGCCTTGTACTAGCTATAATTTTCTTTTACAACACTTATTTAAAGAGATTAAGTAGTTAATTTGGGCTTCGTATAGACAAGTTGCTCCAATAATATAAAATGTACTTGCTTATTATCTGACTTCTTGGTTATTGAAAATAATCCATTGAGAAATATGTTAGATTTGTCATTCCCAGAATTTTGGCAAATATCATGAAGGATGAGACATTGAAAAATATAATTTTCTGATGAATGGCATCACTCTGCTTAATTTCATATTTTGCAAACAGATGAAGCAATAGGGACAATACATTTTAGAAAATTACAGATATAAAAAATTAAAACAATTTAACTTATTCAACTTGTTAACCAACCAATTAATTTTTTTTAACATTTTTAATTTACTAAATAAAAGGTTAGGCTCCAAATAACACAGTTTAATTCATTGTATTCTAAGCAATGAGTTATGTTTTTCACTTTTCCCAAAATCATTTTGATAGAATCTCACAAACTTGGTGATTCTAATTTTAGTATCACTCCCCTGAATTTATTTGTAGGTGCAAATGCCACATGGTTAAAAACTATTTATTCAATGTATATTCTTTAAAAGAGAAACTTAAGTTCAGCTATATGATATATCTGAAAATCATATATCATATGACTGAACTTAAGTTTCTCTGTCAATGTCCAATTCTTTGATCTACACAGGATGCAAGGCATTGATGAGAGAATAAAATTAAGATATGGGTAAAATACCTTGATGTAAAGGATAATTAATAATACAAACAGATATGAACATTTTGCACAGGAAGAACATTAAAACATGTAACACACTGATCTGTTTAATAAGTTCAGCATAGACTTAGAGAAGAACTTAATTTTTCAACTCCTTTGAATCTGTGATTCTAACAATAAATATTTTGTATTACAACTTGAATTTCTAAAATACTCTAAAAATGTTAGCTTGTATCCGAGAATATTTTGCTATCACTTTGACTGCCATAGAAACCAACCAAAAGTCAATACATTGTTGGCTTCAAGTATAAACTCATTTTCTCAATTTCTAGTTTTCTTCTAAATTCAGAACCCCAGAGTGTGAGCGAGATGTGTTTCTTCCCTTCTATCTGCCTCAAGGATCTCTAATAGGTGTGGCCATTTTATAAGTTAAAGGACATTTTCCTGCTTACTGTTATTTGATGTAAAAATAGAGGAAGATCAATTAAGAGGTTCTTCTGCTTTGAGAACCCAAGGTACTGCAAAACCAGGCATCCTTTCATGAACAGCTAACTGTAGACTGCTTTTAGGAGAGTAATTTACAATTAATGGGAGCAAGTCTTTGATGCAGTTACTACTTCAAAGACATGCCAGATTTTTATTTGTATTGAGAAAAAAAAAGAGTTCTAGCGAGAGAAGGCAGCATATTAAAACTCACAAAATCTCCCTAAAGGGTTTGGCCTGACAAAGGGTTGTGTTCAGGGTGTTCTTCCTTTCCCTAGCATGCTCGCTCCCTCCCTCCCTCCCTCCCTCCCTCCCTCTCATTCCTTTCTTTCTTTTCCTTCCTTCCTTCCTTCCTTCCTTCCTTCCTTCCTTCCTTCCTTCCTTCCTTCCTTCCTTCCTTCCTTCCTCCCTTCCTCCCTCCCTCCCTCCCTTCCTTCCTATCTTCTTTTTTCCCCCTTTTCTTCAGTTGGTTGTATCTGACTTAGTTAACAAAGATGACAAACCAACAGCGCCACTTTCCAATGTGACAAGTTTAACAATGTTCAAATGCTTCTCACTTAGAAAAGATAAAATTGTCTTAGGTAATATGTTCTTAATCTTTCATTTTCATGAGGGAGGAGTCACTCCTTGATTTGGAGAATTCCTCTTGGAATGTTTGAACTAATTAAGAACAGTAAATCACTTCCAAACAGAGGAAAGGAAGAGAGAAGTGTGAACCAGGTGCAAGGAGCTTCAGCTAATAGAGAGCTCAGCTGCATTTCTGTTGGCACCTCATGCTGGGAACTGTGGGCAGCTGCTACAAAGATGTAGGAATCATCAAGGCTGACCAGCCATAGACAGTTATCAAGCACTTTAACAAGTAACAACTCTAGAAAACAGTGGGCCTTATATCCCTCCATGCAGTTTCTTTATCTCTGATTTCAGTCATGGAGGGTAATACCTGAGCAATTTGGAATAGGGCTGAAACAACCAAGGGGCTGAAACACCTCACTTTCCAGAGACATTAAATATTCTGCTCTGTACATTGGAGGCAATCTATTGGTGTAAATTATGTACGTGTGCATTTGCCGATGTGATCAGCATTTTTTCTCTTCAATCTCCTCCACCCCAGTTCACCTCCTAAAGAACAGAAAATTCCCTATAAAAAATGTACTTTGCCAACTGAATCAAAGACTTATTCTCCTTCATTTTAAACAACTCTCCTCAAAGTTTCACATTAGTATGCATTGGCAAAAAACAGAAATTATATTTTAAAGTAACATTTTATTTTTGAAATATATATATATATATAAAATCTACACTAATAAAAGAGAAACATGCAAATTGGTGTCACTCTGCTACCCTTCCCATTGGCTAATCAGGGCGATATGCAAATTAACTGCCAAACAAGATGGCAGCCGGCAGCCAGGCATCCAGGCAGCTTGAAGCTAACATGAGGCTTTCTTGCTTCAGTGATCGAGGACTCCAACGTTCCCTGCCTGCCGCTGCCGGCCTCTGAGCTTGCAGTTTGAAACATTGTTACAAATATAGAAGCTAAACAAAACCCCAGAAACCTGCTTTCAGCCAGCCGGGATCTCAGAGCTGGAGTTGAAACAGTGTTTTGATTATAGAACCCAAACAAACCAGATACCTGCTTTCAGAAGCTGAGGCCTAAGAGCTGGAGCCAAGCCTCAGAGCTAAAGCTGGCCCAGAATAAAAAAAAAAAAGAAAAAAGGAGCGGTTGGGAGCTTCAGTCACCTGCCAGCCTGAAAACGGCCCTCAGCCCCTCACCCAGACTGGCTAGGCACCCCAGTGGGGACCCCCACCCTGAAGGGTGTGTGACCAGCTGCAAACAGCCATCATCCCCTCATCCAGGCTGGCCAGGCACCCCAGTGGGGACCCCCACCCTGATCCAGGACACCCTTCAGGGCAAACCAGCTGGCCCCCACCCGTGCACCAGGCCTCTATCGTATATAGTAAAAGGGTAATATGCCTCCCAGCACCGGGATCAGCGGAGCTGCGAGGCCTCCTGGCACCAGGATCAGCGTGACAGGGGGCAGCACCCAAACCCCCTGATCGCCCTGCAACTCTGTGTGTGACAGGGGGAGGGGCCACAACCTCCCTATCCGCCCTGCTCTGTTCGTGACAGGGTATGGAGCCCCAACCCCCCTGATTGGCCCTGCTCTGTGCATGACAGGGGGTGGCACCACAACCTCCCCATCGACCCTGCCTTGAGTGTGACAGGGGGAGGTGTCCCAACCCCCGAATCCGCCCTACCCTGAGCGTGACTGAGGGTGGCATCGCAACCTGCCGATCCGCCCTGCTCTGTGCATGACAGGGGGCGGCGCCCCAACTCCCCAATCGGCCCTGCTCTGAGCCTGACCAGGGGCTGCACCTAGGGATTGGGCGTGCCCTCTGCCACCCGGGAGCAGGCCTAAGCCAGCAGGTCGTTATCTCCCAAGGGGTCCCAGACTGCTAGAGGGCACAGGCCGGGCTGAGGGACCACCCCCCCCCCCCCCAAGTGCACAATTTTTTGTGCACCGGGCCTCTAATATATATATTCACTGAAGCTATTGCTAACATTTGAGGACTCTTTTTTTCACATTTTGGAAACATATGTTGGAGATCAAATGCCCTTCTTGTTTCAGAATAATTTTTTAACAAGGCATTTAAAATTTAAGAACTACCTTAATTTATGTAATCCTACACATTAACTTTAAGTATACTAACTATATTCTCTTTAACTTAGTTTAATTGTAATTCAAATGTTTTAATTATTAAAGAAGTTACAGATGGAATTTTCAGCAATCTAGCTTCATTTGTAGGCCTTTGATAGAAATGAGAATGCAAGCTCCATAAGACATGCTGTCTATTTTTTTTTTCCTTCTATTCCATCCACAACACCAACAGAATGTCTGGCATAAAGTGCCCAATAAAAACTTGTCAAATTTATATAATCAGAAACTAAATGGTACTTCTTCACATGGATATAAATGAACTTATACATAACACAAAATATTAATACACTGGCATTTTTTCTTTAATTTATATACCTACAAATATGTGTTGAGTATCTTAACTGAGGATGCATTTGTGACAAAAACATTCACTCTTAATCCTCATAGAGATTAAGTTCTCCCAAGGGAGACAGATGTGAATTCAAACACCCCATAAATGAAAGTATGATTGCAAATTGACATAGTTACATGAGAGATGGGAGAGCGAGAGAAAGGAGGGAAGAAAGGAAGGAAGGAAGAAAGGAAGGAAGGAAGGAAGGAAGGAAGGAAGGAAGGAAGGAAGGAAGGAAGGGATGGGAGGAGGAAGGGAGGGAGGGAGGAAGGGAGGGAGGAAGGAAGGAAGGAAGGAAGGAAGGAAAGAGGAAGTTATAGACTCAGAAAATGCCACACTCAAGGAATTAAAACTTAAACTGAGATCTGAAGAGAAACCAGAGTTAACTAAGTAAAGAGAGGAAGAAAAAGAGTTTCAGGAAACAGTCTGAGCAACAGCCAAGGTCAGTAGCAAACAAGTCTATGTCAAGAAACCCAAAGAAGGCTAATGAGCCTGGAACCTAGAGAGTGGAGGATGGTGGTCACTTCCTAAATGCTGAATGAAAATATGTGCTGTCTTCGGGCTGAAAGAAAAATCATCTGATTTACTTCTGGTGGGATTCTGACAACACTGAATTAGTTTACTGTTCACCAGGGCAGCACTACTTGTAAGTAATTCCTGTGACCATGAGTGGGCATTTCACTCAAAGGTGGTCCCACCCAGGGCCTCCTGGCCAAAACTCCAGGCATAAAGAATTCTTCCCAGCGGAAACAGTGGTAATTGTCTAAAGCAGTGGTTCTCAAACTGTAGACCTCTTCATCATCAATGAAAGTATTTGTTAAAGGGGACTGCTAGGCCCTATCCACCAGTGTTTCTGTCTCAGTATGTCTGATATTTCTAACAAGTTCTCAAGTGATAGTGAAGCTGCTGGTCCAACGCTACTCTTTGAGGACTACAGGTCTAGAGAAACCAAACTAGATCCCAAAGTGTTTTGTACAAGAGGGAACATGTTATTAAGAAGCAACAAAATAATGTACCCAACAATCTAGAAGATCGGAGATCCTATGTAAGAGAGAAACCAGGAGCCAGAGTGCAGGGGTCTCTCATTATAGGCCCTGTCTATCAATACGAGAAATGTCCTTTTCCCTTGGCAGTATTTAAGCATATACAACTGTTCTATATTTCCTTATTCTTTGTTTCTTCATTGATGTATTATCACCAAAAATATCATCTCATATGCGGTGACTTTGACATTTTAATGAGATGTCTTTTCTTTAGCTTTTGGGTCTTTAATCAGGGGGTGATCTCTTCTAAGTTGTGGAAAATAGGGAAGGACAAATTACAGGGATGTCCATAAAGAAAAAATAAAAATAAATTATAAAATTCCCTCCTAAAAGTCAAGTAAAATAATCAATACTTATTAAGCTAGGCATAGTATAAGCATTTCATACACATGATCTCATCTTATTAGCTCAACAGTACAATTAGGTAATCATTCTTATTATTTCACAGAGGAGAACATGTAGGATCAAGTTGATAAGTCCTGGCCAAGTTAGTATCTGAACTCTGACTTTTTTTCTACAAAAGTAGTCAACATTTTTCTATCAGTATGTCACCTTGTGCATACATTTTGCATCATGACATCCATATATGTAGCATAGTGATTAAAAACTGGGCCTTTGCCTTAACCGGTTTAGCTCAGTGGATAGAGCGTCGGCCTGCAGACTGAAGGGTCCCAGGTTCGATTCCGGTCAAGGGCATGTACCTTGGTTGTGGGCACATCTCCAGTAGGGGGTGTGCAGGAGGCAGCTGATCGATGTTTCTCTCTCATCGATGTTTCTAATTCTCTATCCCTCTCCCTTCCTCTCTGTAAAAAATCAATAAAGTACATTTAAAAAACAACAACTGGGCCTTTGAAGTTAGACTTGCTGTGTTCAACCTCAACTTCACCACTCACATGCTGCATGAAGGTCAAGCAACTTGTTTTTTATGCACCTTGAACAGTGTCTAGTACGTAAAATCCTTTATCAAAATGTATGTTTAAAGAAATAAACACAAGAGGGGAAAGGTTTACATGCTAAGTTTCCATTCTTTATTACTCATGACAGGAAAAGAGCTCCAACATTTTATAGGCCTTTGCAGATTGTACATGTACTGCCTGAATTGCTCTGAATCCCTTCCCAATGCAACTGATTTCAATTGCAACAGCATATGGCAAAGGTCAAGCCTATGAAAGCTCTCAAGGACAGTGTAGGCCAGTAGATGGCGAATCTTTTGAGCTTGGCGTGTCAGCATTTTGAAAAACCCTAACTTAACTCTGGTGCCGTGTCACATATAGAAAATTTTTGATATTTGCAACCATAGTAAAACAAAGACTTATATTTTTGATATTTACTTTATATATTTAAATGTCATTTAACAAAGAAAAATCAACTAAAAAAAATAAGTTCACACGTCACCTCTGACACACGTTTCATAGGTTCGCCATCACTGGACTGTAGGCTGTGGTGAACAGCAATTGGGAGGTAGTTTGGTAGATTCATTGGAGATATAGGCTAGTTTGCCAATGAGAAAAAGGGAGAGACACAGCTAGAATATGCTCTTCTGAGAGAACAAACCTCAAGCACTGATCTAAGGACTATCCCTTCAAAAGAACCAAAATTTGATTGGATAAATTCCTGTAATAACATATATTCCCAGGGCTTTATTGGAAATAAGAGAGCAATCAGCAGGCAATTAATAGATCTTGACCGCCAAATGTGAACGGGAAGAGAGACAATATATATATATTTTTTTAATAAAGTGAGACTATCAAAGAGCTCTATCAAACAACTGTTATCCTAGCCTGAGTATGGGTATACCTAGACAGCATCCTCAAAGGAGCAACGCCAGGGGCTTCACACTGTGGAAGGAGCGGGGAAGGGAAGGACTGAATGAACTTTACCAAAATAACCTAGCTCATCTTTAACAGAATAAACAAGGCAATAGCAAGAAGTCCTGGAATGGGGAATTAGTACCCAGAGTTGCTACAATATATTATCTAAAATTTCCAGTTTCTAACAAAAAATTATAAGATATGCAAAGATATAGGAACATATGACCCATACAATGTAAAATATGCAGGCAGGCAACTGAAAGTACTGGTAAGAACAGATGTCAGATTTAACAGATGAAGACTTCAAGGTAGTCATTATCAACATGTTCAAAGGACTAAAGGAAATCATCAGTATAGAAGTAAAGGAAGGTATGATGACGATGTTGCCTCAAATAGAGAATAACAATTAAGAGATAGAAATTATAAAAAAGAACCAAAAGGAAATTCTGGAGTTGAAAAGTATAACTGAAATAAAAAAGTCACTAAAGGGAACCAATAATAGATTTGAACTGGCAGAACAATTAGTAATCTTGAAAATGTCTTAATTTTCCCCTTGTTTTTGAAAGACAGTTTTGCTGGATATAGCATTCTTGGTTAACGATACTTTTCTTTTAGTGTTTTGAATAAAGGGGCCCAATGCCAACATTTGAATCACCTGGTTATTAGGGGCTTAGAGAAAACACAATAAAGGGGTAAACATGCAAGGGTCTGAGGTTAGCAACAAAATAGCTAAGATTATAGACTTTGGGGGTGAGTGAAAGGCTGACTTGAAGAAAATCCTTTAAACTTCTGGAAAATATAAATAAATGAATAATCTTTTTCTCTTTTGGGCTATGATCTGGCTGAAGAAAAATAATTGCCCATGAGAATTATTAAATTTTGCTCTTACTGGGATTTGGAGTTGAGATTCACTTGCAATGAAAAAACAAAATTGATCTAAAAATACTTACCTACCCATAAGCTAATTTATCTACTCTAAGCTGAAAAATTAATATAAAGCTATTCCCACAGAAGTGATACCTAGGATACCCGGAGAAAGCAAATACTAAACCTCCCTGAAAATATATAACTTCCAAACAGACTGCATATTAATTCTGCTGAAAATGAACTCCAAATAAAAATAAAATTACAAAACATATGAATAATCCATCTCCACGAGTCCCCTATAGAAGAATTTCAGGAGAGAGATGTTTAAATATGTGTGATAAAATTATTAAAGCCATAAAATGATGAATAATAATTGATAAGACAAGATGAAGCCTCCTACAAAATTTAAGGTGTTAAACAATACCTGTTGGGTAGCATAAGCATAAAATAATAGTTCATTTAATTGATGAAAAATTTCAGATGCTCCTTCATTAATATTTTGAATGTACCACTTTTCATAATGGCAAGAAAATTTCATTACTCAGTGCTGTATCCCAAGTGACTAGCCATGTGCTGTCCAATAATGATAAGGTAGCCGTTAGCCATATGGAGCTACTGAGCACTGGAAGTGTAGTTAATTTGAATTAAGTTGTGTCATGCATGTAAAACACAAAGTAAATTTCAACAACTTAGTAAAAAGATTAAATATCACTAGTTTGAATTACACTAGTTTGAATATATTGAGTTAAATAAAATATATTATTGAAATTAATTCTTCCTATTTCTCTTTTACTATTTATATGAGTACTAAAAGCTTGAAATAAGATATGCTACTTGCATTATATTTCTGTTGGACAATGCTTCTCTTATTCTGATAAAAGAATAAGAATAGATAGGAGAGAGTACGGCAGAGTGATTAGGAGAGTTGGCTTGTTTTGAGTTATGCCATTTATCTAATGTTTCTTATCTGTAGAATGGGAAGAAAAATGGTTATTTCAAAAAAATGCTTTGACTAATAAAGTGAGATGACCGTATAAAATGCTTAGTATAGTAACTGGTACATAGTCCATACTCATTCTTCTTAAATTTTATTGTTACTATTATTATTATGTTGTAGATGACAGGATACTCTTACTCTCCTACTTTCTTGTCCTAATATATTATAAATTAATTTTTTGGTCTATTAATTTGTACTTTGGGAGGGTTGTAATTTTAATAGAACTTGAAAGTCAGAAACGGTTTTTACAGAAGTTCTTAGTGGTTTTTCATCTTTTTACACCCTGACCACACTGTTGAAGCATACCGGGATCCTCCTGGTAATAAAATGCTTTAATATTAAAAGTTACAAGCTCATGGTATGTGATAAGAAATATGAGACTTTGAACTCAAGGTAAGTATTAAAGCTCTACTTCAACCATTTTAGTTTATCTATTAGGAAGTCACCTAAATGTTTTTAGTTTTGGTTTCCTTATGAACTAAACTTTGGAGTGGGGATGAGGGTAACAGAACTAACATGAAGTTTATTGCTAAGACTGGATAAGACTGTCATTACTCCCAAGGAGAGAATATAGAGAGGGGAATGTAATGAGAAAGGTGACATGGGGCTTCATGTATATTAGTCGTGTTTTAATGATTAAGCAGAGTGATGGGCATGTATTTACCACAGGACCTAAGATATGTATCCTTTTCTATACATGTGAAATGTTTCAATGACTCATGACTGATTAGTTTCTAGTTTAACTGAAGATTAGTTGCTACATCATTAAGTCATGTTTTTAAGGGTCCAAGAAATACCAAACTTCCTGCAGGTAGTAGGAAAGAAATGGAGTCAGTGAAATCCTCTGCTTACCCAGACTGAATTGTTTTTAACTTGTCCTGAAGAGGAGCCATTTGCTCTTTGGGAATAATCTTATCCCAAAGTTTATTTCTGAGCCCCAGGCTTCCCTGTGCTGCCATATTGGGTCACTGCTATGCCCCACTTATGTGATCACCAACCCTCTTTTCCAAGACTCTCGTTCCTAGGACAAATTAAATTATTATTGAACATGTTTCAAACCCTTAGCAAGGCATTAACTTCTGAATAACCAGGAATTTCTCAGAAACAAAGACTTTAATTCGAATGGAGCTGGGCAATAAAAAAACAAGTTCCAAGGCATTCCTTTCATACACAGCCCCAACTTCCACGTTTTCTGCCCCACCAGAATCCCACAATTTCAACAACAGGAAACAAAATGTTGCCACTCTCAATCTATGGCAATACATCAACGAAAGGGGAAAAAAGAGCTCTTTTTTGAAAAGCAGCTTTTATTCATTCACATAATCTGAAATGCCCCCTGGCCATGATCACTATCATCTTTGATGTGGCTCAGCATATTGTCTGCGCATCACTGTGTCTTCCCAAAGAATGGGGGCGCCTAAATGAAAGCAATATGGGAAGGCTTGAAAGAAATGCTTAGCTATTGAACACAATGTCTTAAAACAGAAGCTCTGTGGATTTCCCCCTGTTGATACAAATGATGGTTCGCAAGACCTCACAGAAGCATCTTCCTTCCCAGATTCATTGTACATACAGGTCCCACAGAGAAGCACAGGCCTGTTGCTCATTCTGACACATCTTGGCAGAGTTCCATTTACCATCTCAAGGAAATTCAACTCAGGCAATGGCTTAACAAATACATTCAAGGTCAAAGAAAATATTTCCCAGAGTTATTGTTGATCTCTTGGCTTACTGCAGAGAGGATAGGAATTGCTAACTTAATTTGATGGTTAAAACATCCTTTGTTTATAGGCTGCTCAGTAAAATAGTTCCTCTGTTCTCTTTCAATCCTTATATTCCTAAGGCTTTGGTTTGAATAGGAGAAGGTAACCTAATAATCTTTCTTTTTCTCTTTCCATCTTTCTCTCTCTCTCTCTTTCTCAAATACATACACATAAAACACATATACAAATACATTTGTCAGAAGCTGTATATTAAAACACACACACAAACAGAACAAAAAGCCAAAACCTCAAAGCTCTCCCAAAAATATCAAAGAGATCAAAACAGTGGGCTTTTTTATTAGATCTAAAACAGTATAGATTTCCCCATCAATCTATGTATACCAGAGCACACAACCACCATTTCAATGTATTGTGCAGCAATAATTTGTTAAGATAATGCATTTTAACAAACACAAACTTTCTCCTTCATCCCTCTATTTATTCTCATCCCCATTCACTTGCCACATTTGCAACTTATGCTTCTTAATATTTCTCTTTACAGAATTTTTCTCACCATTTCCACTGGAGGCAAGACCAACCAGAGGTATAACCTAGCAAATTAGTTTGAGGTTCCCCTTCTCCCTTGCTTCTACCTCAGTCCATTGTGCTGCATAAACTCCGTGTCCTTAAATCCCTTCACTCTGACACCACACTCTTACCTAACTCCTATCTGTCTTCACTGGAAGTGAAATGACTTGTTCCTTCCATCTGAACACAACATTTCCCCCCCAGTGAAATTAATCACAGTTACATGTTAGGAGAAAAACTATTTTATTCTTTCCTACTAAGGCACACAACAAAAACCAGCTTTCTTTATTCTTTAAAGATTATCTGTGTTTATAAAACATGAAGGTACAAGCAATTAATGATAAAATCATATAGGTACATTCATTTAGTCCTCTCCATGCCTCAATCAGTTGTTTTGCTCTATTAGTCAAAGTAATGCCAACTGCTATAAAAACAAGGATAAATAAAAATGTACAATAACCCATGGTACAAATTTATTTCTACTTCTAAAAGAAAGCTCATCTGGATTGGTAGATATATCTACTCCAAATGGTGGTTCAGGGATTCAAGCTTCTTTCATATTGTTTTTGCAACTCAAGCCAATGAAAAAAAGAAAGAAGATAAGAAAGGCAAACATGGAAGATTTTTATAAGAGAGGTCTCAAAGTAGTAAAGATCATATTCCATGGACTTGAATTTACTTTCATAATCACACTTAAGAATACAGGATGCTGGAAATGTGTTCTAGCTGCAGCCTTAGGATAAAGTCAAGACAGTATGAAGACCAGCTTGCCAGTCTCTGCCAAATTTACTTCCTGTTTACAAAAATTCCTTTAGCTATTCTTTAATTGTTGGTTTGCAAGCACCAAATTATCTTAGCTTTCCCTCACCTGAGAATATCTTTATATTCTCTTTATACCTGAAGGTTTTGTTTTTTGTTTTTGATTGGATATAGAATGCATACTTGACAGGTCTTTGCTTTTAGCATTTCAAAACATATGCCACAGCCTTCTGGCCCTCATGATACCACATGAAAATAATGCTTTCATTTAATTTGGTGTTCTCCTAGCCCGGCTGGTATGTTTCCTTGGTTGAGCATTGACCTATGAATCAGGAGATCACGATTTGATTCCCAGTCAGGGCACATGGCCAGGTTGTGGGATCGATTCCCAGTTGGGGGCATGCAGGAGACAGCTGATCAATGATTCTTTCTCATCATTGAGTTTCTCTCTCTCTCTCTCTCTCTCTCTCTCTCTCTCTTTCTCTCTTTTCCTCTCTAAAATCAATAAAAATATATTTTTTAAAAATGTAAGCTGGTATTCCCCTATAAATTGTATGTTGTCATGTTCTTTGTATCAAGTTTTGACAAGTTTTCATTATGATGTGTCTTAGCATGGATTTCTTTGGATTTATCCAATCTATGATTCTCTAAGCTTTTTTGAATCTGTAGGTTTATATCTTTTGTCAAATTTGGGAAGTTTTCAGACACCATTTATTCAAATACCTTATTAATACCAATCCCTTTGTTTTCTTTTCTTCTGCAACTCTAATCATATGAATGCTAGCTCTTTTGTTGTTGTCCCAAAAGCCTCTTAGACTGTTCACCTTTTCCAGAATATTTTCTTTCTGTGGTTTAGTTTGGGTAAATTCTATTTATCTGTTTTCAAGTTTACTAATTCTATCCTCTGTCATCTCCACTGTATGGATGAACCCATCCAATGAGTTTTTAATTTTAATTATATCATTTTTCAGTACTAAATTTTACATTTGGTTTGTATTCATTAATTTCAATTCTTTGCTGAGATTTTTTTCTAATTTTTCATTTGTTTTCAATGAATTTGTGTTACTTGATGGAGCTATTCTATGTTTTAAAATTCTTGTCAGCGAATTCCAACCTCTGAATTATCTCTGTTGATTGGTCTCATTCTAGTTGTGTTTTTTTCTGGTTCTTGGTATTATGAGTGATTTTCTATTATTTTCTGGGCATCTTGGATATTATTTTGTGAGATGCTAGAGCCAAATATCTACTAAAAATAAAGAGCAAAAAAATATTTATTTTTAGCGTATAGTCCACCCATTAAGATATAGCCTGAGGACCAGGTGGATAAAGTGAACTGGAGTGGGGCCTGAGAATTTGACTTAATATAAAGTTTTGAAGTGATGCTGACACTGCAGATCTTGGGTTGAACTGTGAGAACCAGAGAATTAGACTGAAGGAAAGCCAGATTCCCATGCTGGAGACTTACTATCCACTAGGCCCTGCCAGAATCATGCCAGGAAAAATTTGGCATCAACTCAGGCTTCCCTTTGACTCTAAGTGGGATCCTAGGGACTTTTACTTCTCTGCTGGGCCTTGCTGACACCTGAGAAGGAAGTGTAGAGGCCTGGCTCACGCTGACTTATTGGCTGGAAGGTGAAAGCTGAAGCTCAGCTCTTTGGTGAGAACTTCTGATATCAGAGGAGAGGCAAGGAGAGGAAAAAATAGAGTGCAGATTATCCCCATGTGCCTGTACCCTTTTAGGCCTCATTAATGCCATATGAGAACTCCACCATTTGGGGGCATTGCCATCTTAACATGTGGCATCCAGAGTCCCTGAGGCATGGATTCAGAGCAATGGAGCGCCCTGATTCTCTCAAACCTTCATTTGAGACGTTCCCAAAGGTCTACCACATTCTGGAAGACATATCGAAGTCCTGTTTGTTTCTCTTTTGTCTCCCCATCCACCATCAGCAAAATCATTATTGTGATATGCTTTATGTCGAAGAAAAGGACTGAATGCTATCAGTTCACAAAAGTATAAATATATTAAGGGCATAACCTATAAGCAGGGAGCAGTTCAGAAATTTATGTGATTGATCCAGTGTGATAGTTAATTTTGTGTGTCTAGATAGCTAGGCTGTGGTGCCCAAGTGTTTGATCAAATACCAGTTTAGACTCTGAGTGAAGGAGATTTCCCTTTGTTATGTGAGTGACCCTCATCCATCAATTGAAGTTCTTAAAATTAAAGGATTGAGATTGTCAAGAAGAAGAATAGATCCAGCCTCCAGATTGCCTTAAACTCAAAATGCACCTTTAACTCCCCTGGTTCACTAGCCTGCTGGCCTACCCTGCAAACTCAGACCAGACAGCCAAACGACCTTCCAGATATCATTCTGGATCAAGCTGCAGTGGCAGGAGCGAGGCAGAGGCTATTGGGGGTGACCAGGCAGGCAGGCAAGCAGTTAGGGGCAATCAGGCAGGCAGGCAGACCAGCGGTTAGGAGCCAGTGGTCCCGGATTGCGAGAGGGATGTCTGACTGCCAGGTTAGGTCCAGTCCCACAGGATTGGGCCTAAACTGGCATTGAATATCCCCTGAGGGGTCCCGGGTTACAAGAGGGTGCAGGCTGGGCTGAGGGACCTCCCCTGCACAAATTTCATGCACTGGGCCTCTAGTCTTCTATAGTCATTTATGGAGCCCATGATAGATGATGCTTAGCATTGTCAATAAACCAACCATGTTTTTTGTTGTTTTTGTTTTTTAAATATGTTTTTATTCTAAAAATATTTTTATTGATTTCAGAGAGGAAGGGGAAAAGATAGAAAGATAGAAAAATCAATTATGAGAGAGAATCATTGATCAGCTGCCTTCTGCACAACCCGGGGATGTGCCCTGACCAGGAATGGAACCATGACTTCCTGGTTCACAGGGCAATGCTCAACCACTGATCCATGCCAGCTGGGTCCAACAGTGCTTTTGAGAGTTTATCCCTTGTCCTTTGCTGTTACTGCAGCCAGGAAGATTTAGCTATATAAGATACACTAACTTGTGGTTGCATTTATAGACTTTTAGGGAAGCATAATGAACATATATAAAGCAATTAGAGAGCAGCATACTACAGAACATATTTAAGTGACAAACTGTTCAGAGGAGTGAATTAATAAATGGACTGGAATTGCTATGAAAGCTATCATGCCAGAGCAAGAACCACAAGGATTAGAAAAGTAAAAAGAATGCATGAGATCTGTTTGGTGCAGTATTTTAGGCCAGTGGTTCTCAAACTTTAGTGGATGGAAGAACCACCTGGAGGTAGAGCCTGGTAAAAGAGAGATTGCTGACCCCATCTCTAGAGTTTCTGACTCAGTAGGTCTGGAGTGCAGCCTGAGAATTTGCCTTTCACAGGAATTGCTGATACTATTGGTCTGAGGACCCTACTTCAATAACCACTGATCTATCTAGGCTGTTCCCATGAACTGCCTGGATCTGCTCATGCCTTACACATTGCAAAGATCAACTTATAACACCTGCTGCTGGCTTTGAGGTTTTCTGATTTTTCTTTCACCTCCTTAAATTTCATTGCTCTGCCTGCAATAAATATATCCTAATAACCAACTCTATGCTATGCCACTTCAAAGAACAATATGGCGGTGGGGCCGAAAACTAACTGTCTGCATGAAACCACCATTGGATGTTCTGTTTGAAAATAGTTCAATCTTTGATACTTTCATATACAAATCCAACATCAAAGTGAACACCCAGGTTCTGTCAGATTTTTTTTTTCTTTCTAGTAAGAGATGAAACATTTCTCTGCTGTTATTCTCTTCATGTGCTAATTAGTGTGGTAATACAATTTTCCTGGTGTTTATAATCCTTTATCACATATTGTAATCATAAATATAGGCCACAGACTCAATGACTTAATTATAACCTTGATGGCAGACTGATAGAGGAAAACCTCACTTTATCCTCGGGGTAAAAAAAGAACCTTTTGAACATATTTTAGAATCAGTCTACGGTAAACATGTAAAAGTGTATTGAAGTGCTGATCGTCAATCTAATATGATGATTTGAATATACTCTGATATACTCACTTTCATGTCTTTACTCAGGCTCCATTTAGCATGTTCTCTCAACTTATCCTCATCACACTACATTCTTCAACTTTTTCAAAGCCCATATCATACTTGTTCAATTCATTTATTATTACTCCTCTTGATGTTATCCATTTATTAAACATATCTGATATCAGGCTCTGTGCTAGGTGAATGAAACAAAAGAGAATACCCTATAGTGTGGGAAATAGACTTGTAAAAACACAAATGCAATCATGTATTAGAGGGCCTACCGTAGAAGCATAATGGCCACATTTGGACTCAAAGAAAAATAATTCACTGTGTTTATATTACTCTCTAAAATATCATGTGAATGGATTTTATCTTCCTCTATCAATGAAATAGTTCCATATATCCCCAGTAAATCTTCTCTCAACAAATGTTGAAATAATTATTGATTTATACATTTAACATTAAACTTGTCCTATGTGAAAACGAAATATTTAGAAAATCCCTCTAGTTGTAGTGAGAGCATAAGAAAAAAGTCATCGAGCGGTAAGTAACCACAAAATTCAGATAGGTTGAGAAGTTCAAGATGTAGGCCCTCTTATGAACAAATAAACATGTAAGATTTTATCCATATAGGTTCTTCACCTCATCCCTTCACTTTTTTTTCATCCAGTGCTCCCTCTCACTACCCCTCTGACAGCTGTCAGTCTATATCCATGCCAGTTTCTATTTTGCTTGTCACTTTATTTTCTTCATTAGATTTCACATAAAGGTAACATATATATATATGGTATTTTTCTTTTTCTAACTGTCTTATTTCACTTAACATAATAATCTCCAAGTCCATTCATGCTGTTGCAAAAGGTAAGATTTCCTTCTTTTTTATGATCAAGTAGTATTCCATTGTGTCACAACTTTTTTATCTACTCAGCAACTGATGGGCACTTTGGTTGTTTCCAGATCTTGGCTATTGTAAATAACACTGCTATGAACATAGGGCTGTATATATTATTTCTAATTGGTGTTTCAGAAACTGAGAAATTATAAAAAGTTGACTTAATTGGTAAAATTATATTGCCAAATAGAACTATCTATACTAATAAAAGGGTAATATACTAATTAGACCAGACATCTTCTGGACATCCGTCCAGATGTCCTTCTGGACAAAGCCATGGTGGCAGTGGCCAAGGCAGAGGTGGTTAGGGGTGATCAGGTTGGCAGGGGAGAGCGGTTAGGAACAATCAGGCAGTCAGGCAAATGAGCAGTTAGGAGCCAGTGGTCCCAGATTGTGAGAGGGATGTCTGACTGCTGGTTTAGGCCCAATCCGAGGGGTCCTGGATTGGAGAATGTGCAGCCCAGTCTGAGGGACCCCCCTCCCATGCATGAATTTCGTGCATCAAGCCTCTAGTTTAATATAAGGGCAAACAATCACATATATTTCAAAAGCCCCTCAGTCTATGTGTTCACTGTTTGTCCATATTGCTTTGTGCTGTATCCTCCAAGCCTAGATCAGTCCTAGCAGGCTCACTCTCCTAAACTGTACCTAAATAGTACCATTGCTTTGTTTCATTTTCTAATTAATCTGACTGAATTTTCTCATATACAGGAGGCACTTGAGAATGCAAAGCTGAGTCTCAACTTTGCTGTTTATTATATGCTTACTTTACATTCCCAGGTTGTACTCTTGAGTATAGCTTAATGAGTAGCATCCATTTAGTAATCCCTACTATATGACAGACTATATACACATGTATCATTACTAATACTTAGAAGTAATTGAACATTCCTATGAAAAAGACTATAATCATCGTATATGTATCCTACAATCAATCAATGGCTGACTTATATCTTAACTCTGTCCTGTCTCTGACCTGCTTTTCCCATACATATAGTCCCAAACTTTTGAAGAAATAGACTTAATCACAATTTCATCACCAAGCAAAGTCCTCCATGTCTTTGTTATAAAGACCCTTCTTTACTTTAAAACCTTATTTTTCATGAATCTTTGATTCAGAGAGGCAAAGGCCCTTTTGTGCTTCTGTTCTTTAGAATAAAATTGCTAGAGGAGTTAAAACCACAACATTGCATCATTAGGAATAACACAAGAACAAGAAGTGACCTTATTAATCACTCTTCCAGGGTATAATTAGACATAATGTCCAATGACATAAATGATAAAAATATGGAGCGCTACTCTACCTAGCGCTACTTTGTCTCTGAAACTTCAGAAGATTTAAGAGTCAAAATAAAATGAAATGGATAATATAAACATATTATATGAGGAAGGAGAACTACTTAGGATCTTATTTGAGTCTAGGTTCTTAGGAGTGACTATTTGTAGTTTGCCCTAACTGTTAAACTTGCAGTGGAATGAGAAGATGTAAAGACATTGATTCAACCTTAATTCTTGGAGTGAAATCTTTGACCTAAGCATTTCCATCAATTTCACTATCAGAGTATAAAATGGTCACACAAAAACTTTTCTTTTTCTTCTTCAAGGATATTACATGCTAACATCTGTATCAGGGGTCCTCAAACTTTTTAAACAGGGGGCCAGTTCACTGCCCCTCAGACAGTTGGAGGGCCGGACTATAGTTTAAAAAAAACTATGAACAAATTCCTATGCACACAGCAGCGGCAAAAACACCCGGCAGGCCGGATAGATGTTTTCGGCGGGCTGCATGTGGCCTGCAAGCCATAGTTTGAGGACCCCTGATCTGTATTATAACATTTGGAATTTTAAAAATCAACTTAGGCATGATTATTTCTTATTTGATTTTAATGAAGAAATTATGCTAAAACATGAGGTTTGTTGTCTCAGAGATCTGGCTGTACACTTGCTAGACATTAGTGTTACTTTTCCACTTGATTTTTATTGATAATGCTAAAGTTAAAAACATTGATTTTATAAAACAATCTTATGAGCTCAAAACATGATTTGGAATCATGGCTGATTCACTTCAATAAGCTTTATTATCATGAAAGAAGCCAATTACTTCTTATCCACTCCCTCTTGCAACATTTCTCATCAAGAATTCTCCACAGGACTCAGGGGTTCATAATAGGAGAGGGACCCCATCCCTCTAGCCAGGCTCATTTTATGTTCCACTTACATCTTTGGCTACAGGCAAACTTGACCACCTGAGTCTATTCTTATGTGCCATATTTTCAATTACCCTGGGGTTTTGCTTTATTTATATAAAAATATAAATAAAAATATTTATTAAAAAACCAGTTCTTTTTTGTTTTGTGGGGGTGAGGGGGAGGTGAGAAAGAGAGAGAGAGAGAGAGAGAGATGATGATGATGATGAAAGAGAATCATTGATTGGCTGCTGCTTGCATGCCCCACACTAGGGATTGAGCCTGAAAACCAGGCATGTGCCCTGACCGGGAATTGAACTGTGACCTCCTGGTTCATAGGTTGACACTCAACCACTGAGCCACACTGGTTGGGCACCAGTTGTTTATTTTATCTGTATTCCTAATCGTTTTTCCTCAGTTTTCCCCACCCACCTTCTGCTACCTGTTTTTGAATTTGTTATCGACCTCGCTATCCCTAGCCTTCCTCTTGAGTCCCTTACTTTTGTCCTTCTTTTTGATCCAGTTAGAACACTTACTCACATTGACTTTGCCTGCCCCCCTTCCAAGAATAGCAAACCTCTTAAAAGCAAAGACCATGGTATGTCTGCTTCACACATTCAACCCTCTGGATCCCTATCCTATAAGGATTTTTAAACTCAGGCTAAAATGCACATCTCCCTATAGAATGGAGAATAAAAAACGTTGGAGGAGGGCAGCTGGTTGTCAAAGTCCATTTCCAGCTACCTAACTTAGGTAATTTCTTCTTCCTCTCTTACTGGGATTGGAATGTAGGACCCCTCCAGGCATTTCATGTTTGAGAGATTACAGTCTGACCTCTTTGGGTATCATAGTTAGGCAATCTTAAATCTTGTCACCTCATAACAATTTCATTGTTAGAAATTAACCAAATCAATTGAAAATATGACAACATAATATTATTTTAAATACACGAAGCTCCCCTAGCTTGAAATTTGGTTTTAAACAAACCAAATCTTGTTCAATATGCAGAAACAACTATAAATTGGTGTGAATATGTATTCCAATATTTAGAAAATTTTACATTCAGCTTGAGTATGGATTAATCTAAATTCTGAATAGAATAAGGAAGAGATAGAAAAGGTTATTTTAGTTCGGTTTATGTTGTTTTCCTTTTTTAAAAGAAATCAAATTCACTATATGAAGTTTGGGAACTAGAAGTCTTGCAAATCTATATGATATGTTAACCCCCATTCCATTCCACCTACCAATAATAAAACCATGAATGATAGGAGGAAAAAGTAAGAGTCGAAAGTCAATCTTTTAGATGCATTGAATGTGGGAGAAAACAATACAGTGTGAAAAGTGGGGAACACTGGCTTGGAATACAGAGTGGCATGTTTATTTGGTAGCATAATTTCCAACCATCAGAACCAAATCTTAATAAAAACAACTACAGGTAAGTACATTTAAAGCACATAACATATAATTATTTAAAATTCCAAGGGTCGGATTATTTCTGTTATAACCCAGATCCTTGTTAGGGTCTTCAAGCATCTTGACATCTAGATGATAATTTGAGACTCTAGATCAGGTGGGGCAAACCTTTTTTCTGCCAAGGGCCACTTATAACATCATTCTCAGGGCCATACAAAATTATCAACTTAAAAGTTAGCCTGCTATCTTTGGTTAAACATCCAATGAACTCACCCCTAATGACTTGGCAGGACCAGACTAAATTTGCCAGCCTTATAGGGCCCATCGGCTGGACATTCCCCACCCCTGCTCTATTTCATGGCCTATTAAATTTAAGGCCCCTCATGTCTTAAGATCATTGTGATTTTCAAAAAGGATCTTACATTTGAGATGGTTGGGGGGGGGGGAGGCTTCAGTTTTAAAAAATAGACTCTTTCATGTCTGAATGCTTTAAACAGTTTTTTAAAGTGAACATTAGCATATGATGAGCCTAGTTGTTCTGTGGCATCTATCCAGATGACAGAGCCAAAGATAACATGTCAGTTCTTACCTAGACAGCACACTGTTTTCATTGCTTATCCCATGACACAAAGAGGTAATTTCACTCTCTAAATGACCAATTGTATGAAGAGGAGCAGTGTCGGAGAAATGCTAATGGTGGAAGGTTATGGTCTCCAGGACTTGATCTTCTATGATAGCCTTCTATTTATAGCTTGTCTTAACCCCTTTCATTACTCTCCCTCATCATCTAATAAACTGCTTCTATTCATTACAGCAACTTTATCCACCTGGGTCTTATTTGTAGCTATGTTGTGTGAAAAATAAATCCTTCTTCTATCCACAAGAATTTATTCCTTGGGGACAACTGCCATTCCTTAAAGGTACTAATTGGGGCTATAGCCCCAATTTTCTTAAGGAATGACAGGTTATAATATTCATACCTCCTGGGAAAATTAAAGCATGCGTCTTTCTGGTGGTAATAACACAGCTAGTGGTCTTTTAACTGGTTACTTTTAATAACAGAACTTTTTCACCAAAAGTATAACCCTTGTAAATAAAGAGGTAAATATTCTGGAAGCACAGTTGGGACCCCAATACTTTGTGCATTTGACACCCTTCTTGTTCTCTCATATTGCTTTGTATACTCTAAAGTATAATATATTACATGGAACTCAGTGTTAAAGCAAAAAGACTAAACCAAGGAGAACTCAGCAAAATAGTTAAAACAAACACTCTATTTGACAAGAGTCACATAAAGGTTACTCCATTCATCACTAACATGTTTCCTCTTATTTATATGTAGTACACAGTTGGTCTTTCATAGCTCACAATACTTACGTAGATTTAAGAATGACTTAAAAGATAGATAAACTGTATTGCTGTGGCTGTTTTCATCCTGATTTGGCATTCCCATTCCCTATTGCAGAGTCCAGAGTTGCTTGTCTACCATTCTCCTTTGCATCACGAGTCACCCCATGCCTTTACTCAAAGTGAAGAATTCATCTATAGACACACCATCTTCTTTTCAAGTATCAGGTCCCTTGGAGAAAGACCCTATTAAATGAGTGCAGCAAGACCATGTGCCCCATTTCTTAATCACTAACAAGTTTTCAACACTATTACTACCTTCCACTTTCTGTGAATAAACTAAAGGTTTCTACCCCCAACCCCATTGACTTTTCCCATTCTCATTGAAATTCAAATCTTAGCTTTCATTCTGTAAGCATCTGGGTTTGACTCTACTGTCATATCCAGTCCCCAACCTAGGAGATTACATATATACCTCATATAGCTACATGAGATTATATATATCAAGGCTCTGAGTCTTTGATGAAAGTTAGACTTGCAATGCCATAGTCCTTGGTTGCCCCAATCCTGGTTTTAATCACACAGCATCACAAGTTCTGAAATGTAGCTGGGTTAGGATATACCAGATCATGAGCTTAGGGAAGACAATCAAAGTATCTTTGAAATTGATACTAATATCCTAACCTGAAGATGATGGAAGATTGATTCATCAGGGACTGGAACTGTGGGAATATTACACAGGAAAAACAACATTGCCAAAACAAGGATGAGATGAATTTGACTTGGCAATAAATTTTCCATTCATCTCCCTTTTGAAGTCCTGGCAATTCATTTCTTGTGAACACCTGATACCCTCTCAGAGTTTTACAATAATCAGGATACCCACAGAGCTTCAGTTTCTAATGAGAGAGATAAGTGTCTGCTGACCAATATCACACCGTAAGCTTTATGATTTTCCTGCATCTCAGATCTGTGGCTCTAAGACAGAGTTTATTCTTTTAATGAATTCTAGTTCCAGCGTAATCACAGTCACAGTCTTTGTACAATTAATGTAATGATGCAATTATTTTTCATATATGTATGTATTTCAGAGAGGAAGAGAGAGAGAGAGAAACATCAATGATGAGAGAGAATCATTGATCAGCTGCCTCCTGCACACCCCCTACTGGGGATCAAGCCTGCACTGTAGGCATGTGCCCACTGGGAATTGAACCATGACCTTCTGGTTCATAGGTTGATACTCAACCACTGAGCACACCAGCCAGGCTTGCTCTATAAACCTCATGGAAGGCCTTGTGTTGAATGACATGCAAACTACTTGAGGGGTAAGGTAGATGGGCTCCTAGGCAACTAATTATTGATGTTTGGCACAGTTGACCAACATAAATGTTTCTACCCAAAATAAAGTCCTCCATTTCAGGGACCACACCAGGCAACTTAAACATCATGACTTTCTTGCCTTTCTTTCTTTTTTAAAAACATCATCACTTTCTACATGATATTCTCATTGAGCCCCCAGTGGCAGAGTAATGGGTACATGGACACTAATTGTGGGGCATGAAGTTATAAACAACTAGGTTCACTAGTACACTGTACATGTACCTGCTTTGTTAGAGTCTATTATCAGCAAGATATGAGGAGAAGCCCAAATACTACAATGATAGATATTCAAAATAGAACTCAAGTTAAGAGAAGGGATGAAGCTTGGACAGGACGTGTTCCTTGTCTAGAATAGAGAAGGGAGAGACCCTTCCCCATGGAAATGTAGGCAAATTATCTGCTTTGGGAAAGGCCACAAATAAAAAATGTAACTGAGTTGGTTATGACCAGCCCCCTGTACTCATCAGGTCACTGACCCAAACAGACCATCTGTTTAAGATGATGGTGAGCTCATGGAAAAGGGACAACTTTGAAAGAGCTTTCCAAATGGTAATATTTTCAAGTATAGTCCAATAGTCTAGAATTGAAAGTAAAATACCTATAACTGACCTATTCTTCTGTCGGAAGGGATATTTAGTTAGATAAATGGGCATACTTCACTCTTGTGGATGTCTTAAATTTCCAAAGTTCTTCTAGAAGCTCAGAAGAGTGAGTATTCTCCAGAATTAACCAACTTTATATGCATACGGCTCTTTCTTTAACCAATATATCAAGCAAGAAAGCAAAATGCCATGTACTCAGTGGCACCCACAAACCACAAGGTGGCCATAAAAGCATAGGCTGGAGAAATGGAAGCATATATATTTGTTGCATGACTAATGGTGTTGGCTGGGGTCACAGGGCAGCAGTTTGAACCTCTGAAAGCTGAACTGCAAGGTCAGGGGCAGCAAATCTGCTTTTGCCTCTAGAAAAGTGTCAAAGCCAAAGTTTTAATGAAAGTGGTGATAGGGAGTCATGGGTCTAGAAGAATGCATGCTGGGAGATCAAGAAGCAAGTTTAACGTAATTCAGTTTACAGTGACCAGTTCAGAACATATTTCAGAAATGCAACATATGTGCTGAAGATACCCACATTGGTATTAATGGCTGTATTTTATGGGACCCCATTAAGCTGAATAGATGTTTAGTGCATTTTGGCTGAACCTTATGATGTTGCCAAAATTTGACTTTGTCAATGAATAATTTGGGGGTAATTTCATAGGGTATATTTCTAGAACTTGAATCAAGATTCTTCTTTTTTGCTTAATGAGCTATTCTATGAAGGGACATCATGGATGGGGTATATGTAATCTGAACTTAAGAGAAATACCTTAGTAGGAATAATTTTCTATTCTTAATAATTTGTCATCAAATCCCTATGAACACTACCTTCATTTGAAAAAATGAGAAAACAGCAGTGTATGAGGCTGGGATGAGAGTGGGATGGACTTCAGTTAATACCTCTATTGCTATGTCCCTAAGGGAAAGCCACACTGCTTGTTCCAAGTGTCAGCCAAGCCATACCATCACCACCTGGCCAAGAACCAGTTTGAAGGCATCATCTCCTCCTATGCTATGATCTGGCAGCCAAGGGCATCCTGTACTCTTCTGGGACCAACATCTGCCACTGAAAAAGATGTTTCTAAGAACCGTATGTTCTCTTTCCCCATGTTTTAAGTGAAGCCACTGAAACCCTCTGCCTCCCTGACTGGCCGTCCTTGATTCCATGCCATAAATAGGAGAAAGTCATTGTCACCTTACCCTGGTTATCTTCAAACTATTGTATACTTTTCCCTGTGGAAGTCATCATTGCTACCTTGGGATATATTTACACAGCAAAGATGGGCAGACAAGTGACTCACAAGAGTTAGAACTTATAGAAGCCAAATGTTCAAGGTCACACAGTTGGACTAATAAATACCAGGACCATGTCCAGATTTCTGAATCCCCTCAAAGGTTGTTTCCATTCCTTTAACCTCTTTAGACATTTCAACACCACTTGAGATGTTCCCATGTTAGTAATAAAAGATTTCGCCAATGATTCTGGCCCATCGATGTTCAAGCCTCATTTCTTCAATGTGCTTGTAAACCAGAGACCTTCTCTTTTCTGTTTCCTGGTATTGCTTTATTTTGTTTTCACTGTTCTTGACCAGTGTGCTAGAGCAAGCTTGTGCCAGCTCACAGGAGTCAATTGTGCACACGCTTTCCCAACTTGAACAAAATGTGGATATTAGCCATGTAGAAGTGTTTAAAATGAAAACTTGCAAATGCTACAAATCAGGGTATGGGGTTATTTTCATTTAATTTTCTTAAATAAAGTTTTATTAAGATATAATTTGCAGAGAGCCAATTGTTAACCTTTTTATTTATCTGTACAAACCCCTTTCTTACCCATCAAAAAAGGAGCAAGCCTCCTTGTTCCAGACAACTTTGCTGAAAGCTTAGAATAAAGCTCTACCTTGTGGAACTTTTAACAATGTAATTAGTTAAATCAAAGTGAGGCAGATGTACCTGGGTGTCTTCTCTAGGCTTACACCTGTTAACACCTCAGTGAAAACAGCTGCCTGCATTTATCATTCGGATTTCGCTTTCATTAATGAGAAAAATAAGGCTATTATAGGCCCTCCAACTGCAACCCCTCAGATTAATGAAGCCATCTGAGTGAGCCCTGGGAAAACCAACGGGAAAACCAATCCTGAGCCCACATAATCTTGACATGTAATAGATCCTTGTTTTAATGCACCAAACTTTTGGAGCAGTTGGTCCTATCAGTGGATAACTGATAGAGCATCTCTCCACTCCACAGATTTACAACCAGATTACAAAGAACTCCCTGGGTGTTTTCTTTGGCTTTGGGGCATCTCACATTTCATCAAGCTCATCTTTGGGAAGGTTCAGTCATAGGAAGAAGAGGGATATACGATTTTTATAAAACTCATGATAGGGCCCAGAGTATGTAATGAAGTCCAATGAGGAAAGCCAGCTGAGTAAAACGGGAAGCTTTAAAAATAAACACACACAACTACGACTGGCCACCCATCCCCTGAGTGAGTTCTGAAATATTGCCAACGATAAGAGCAGCCTCCAGAGGTCAGAGTAGGAATACATTCCCAGTCCTTTTGTGTTCTGGAGTCACTATAATTATGAGTAAAGGCCTCTCTCTGCCTATTTTTGTGTCTTTCCCGAGAGCCTTGGAATACCGAGGAGCCACCATATGCCTTCAAAGAAGATCTGCTTCATAATAACCTACAAAACTAAGCCGATGGAGGATATAGAACCCAGAATAAATTAGTGGAAATAGAAGATGCTGCCTGGATCCATTGAAAAAGGGTAACATCCACGGCAAGGATCTCCTGAATGTGTGTTTGTTGCTTCATGTACAGAAAATGCACAGAATAGCAAGACTGACCACACTTGACAGACAATTCCAAGGAGAGGCCACCTTTCCAGCAAGAGTTCTCTCAATAACCACCTGCACTTGAATCTGCATTTGTGTGGGTCCACCTCAAGATTTAGCATCAGCCATTCGCAACCATATATTTAGAGTTCTATTTACTCTGACAGCATGCTCTAATTGAAGACATTGGCATTAAATCAAAAGTATAAAGGGCCAACAAATCCCTTTCATTCCTGAACAAATCTTTAATGGTAGAAAAGCAACCAACCCAGAATTTATAATTCTGATCAGATGCTACTTTCTAGGGGATTATACATTATTAAAACTTATTGAAAAAGCACAGTTGGTTTTTTTTTCTTCTTCACTTAGCCTGTTTTCTCTTTGCACTTCTTTTAGCAGAGCCTATAAAATGGGCCTGAGCAGGTTCCCATTAACTGTGGTCAGTTTTAATTTCTGGTTCTCATGCACAAAGCTGATGCATATAGGTTCCCATCGTGGAAAGAAAATGCCACAAGACCAATTTTGCCATTGCTTAATTAAAACAAAAAAAAAATGCAGACTGTAATTTACACAGCAAAATTTAAGACAATCATCTACATCATGTGGACAAATTTCTTCATTACACAGTGCTTTGTCCTCAAAGAGCGTTTGCCAACATCCCACAAAAATTCTCATGTAACAAGAAAGGTGGTGAAATATTTCAGACATTTTTTTCCCTTCTATCCCAACTGAAATTGGAATATGGCTTATCTCAACGTTTGTGGTAAAAACATAGAAAAGACCAGCTTCTCCGTATTCAGTGTTCATGCCTTCTATTCAGAGCTATCAGCTGCCCCCATATATTATACGTTGAGTGAGTATGGTACTCAAACCCCATTTTACTGGCCAGCACTATGCAGAAAGCAAGTTCAGATGAAATCTACCTCATATCCGAATTAATCACAACTCTTTCAGTTTCAAGAAACAGAAACTTCACTCAGCCTGGCTTTGAAAATGGTGAGAGGGAAATTGGCTCATATAACTGAAAGGCCATGGGGTAGATCAGAGTTTCAGGTATGGCTGTGTCCATCAAAAAAAATTTCCTCTCCACTTCTTGGCCCTGTTTTCTTGAGTGCTGGCTTTGTTCTCAAAAAGGCTCTCCGTGTGTCATAGAAAAGATGAAGAACAGTACAGTCCCAGCTTACATGTCAGACACTAAAGAATCCCAATTGCAAGAGAGCACTCTCATTTAATGATTCCAGGAAGAGGCCTAGGTCTGTCATTGGTCTGGCTTGGGTCAGGTTTGCATCCATAATCAGTCACTAAAGCCAGGGGATAGAATGCTCTGATGTGCCAGGCTTTGGTTTTGTCTTAGTTCAAGTTCCCCCCGAAGTAGATCGTGAGCCAAGGATTTCAGTGAAAACAGTTTATTGGATGTTATAAGGGACATAGGTGGGTGACAAGGAAGTCAGCCAATACAGTGGTGTTACATCAGATAGCAGTGAGAAATCATAGCTTAATATTGCAGGGATAATCCCTTGAAGAACAAATACGTATGAATTACCCCTGTCAAGGAGTCAGGAACTTGGGGTATATTTGAGATATTTATACCCCCATGTCTATTAGTTATTAGGTAAGGGCTGTCTCCAGGGGACTCTTCCCCCACTGCCCCCAGGAACTTCCTACCTGCCTTGTGCATGGGTAAAGTTGGTTTCATTGACAAGAAAGCAGTCCTCCAACAGTCATGCTTTTGCTGGTTGTTGGAAGCCAGAATTACAGGCATGGAGATGGAGAGCGGATCTGAAGGGATATGGACAGATCACCAGCAGAGTCTACTATAGGTTATGTCCCCACTCCTTGTTGAGGGGATGCCAAAATTAGTGTGCTAGCCTCACCCAAACCAATGAGAGTGGAGGAGAGTTGGTGCTCACGAAGGAAAATGAGGGTGCTGTTCCCAAATAAAAGGGGAGAAGGTTCCTTAATAGGCAAAAATAAGAGATGTGTGCTTGATTGATTAAGTGAACCCTGAATTGTGTTCTCCAAATGTAAATCTGGCAATATGGAGACTGCTTGCCACGTGGTGAGTGAGAGAATAAGAAATAGACATTGAGCTTAATCCTGACAAGGATGGATATGGATCATTATTCTTAGCATTTGTGCTGAGTTCTTAAAAGGGTATCCAATGTCATCAAAGTCATGAAGATGGGGCTGGTGCACCGAAACCTTCATTTCTCTGGTAATCCTTGGTCAAGAAAATACAATTCTGCAAGTTATACGGAGGCTAAGAATTGTTGAAGACAGACCAAATGTGACTGGTGCTTTCTGGGATAAAATAATGAAAGAGTATGGCAAAGACATAAAGATCCTATCTATAAGAGTCCATGGAGAGAACCCTGTTGGCCAAAAAGAATGTGACTATAAGATGGTTCTAATCCCTTTGTTTTGCTTTTGCTGTCATCATCGTTGTTTGGTGATGAGCTTATTTGGTGCTTGGCAGTTTATTCTCTTTTTTTTTTTTTAATGTGTGTTGCCAGCAGTTCTTCCAAATGAGGATCATTGCCCAGGGAGCACTGTTTAAGCAGCAGTGAGGCATTTGCAACCAAGCAGGCATTAATGAAGTCCGGGGTAATTTCTACTGTGGTGAGCAGAATAATGCCAAACCTGCTAGCTGTCTACACTTCTGGCTGCCTCATAAGCCTTTCCTTTGTGTAGCTTGTGAATGTTGGCTCATGATCTTCTTACATCAGACTGGCTCTAAAGGGGCTCACTAAAATTGACCCCAACATCTCCACATTCTAACCTCAAATAAATCAGAGTAGGACTTTTCATCATTTATCAATAGAGAGACTTTGTTCAGCAATTCTCAGGTAATGGGTATCTATTTCTTTGCTGTGTTTGTGTATGTAGGTATACAGGCTTGTTTGTGGGGTATTTTTTTTGTCTTTAATACTTTAAAAAGAGGGACTTCATATGTTTCTAGACTCCTAGAATCTGTTGGAAAGACAGAGATGGCCCCCCAGTAGCAGAGTGCCAACTAAATTTTACTTCTCAGCCTCTGACAACTCACTTTCTAACTCAAATTCTCAGCTAAGGTCTATATAAACACCACTACTGACCTTGATACCTGTCCCCGAGTAACTAATTTTTCTTACTAAACAGAATGTACTTTATTTCTTCTCCTTTTTTACTGGGAAGGAAAATGGGTAAGCAGTATTCTATACTCTGTCATCCTGTAGCCCACAAATGCTCTCAGGTTGGAGTAAAACTATGGAATGAAATGACCTATAGAATTTATTAGGGAAAATTCTACCTACAAAACATGACTTCCTTTGTGAGAAGAACCTGGGATGGCTGGGGTAGGAAAATACACATTGCTAATGTTCTTGTACTTATGATGTAGTGGTGACCCTGGTGAATTGTATACTTAGACTCCTTCTCTAAGGGAACAGTTCTCTTCAATGAAAGACTCCAGACCGTTAGCAGAAACTTTTGGCTTGTTGGTTGTAACACTTGCCTTCTACTAGTGGTGATTCATCTTAGAGAGTGACAAACTCCGACATCCTTGTTTGACTTTTCCCCCCCTGTTTTTGGTGGGCTTGGAGATACTCTGAATGGGTTAAAGACTCTTCAGAGCCTTAAATCCAAAGCAGTATTGTTAGCTCTGCTCAACAGAGAGGATCCTTAAAATGTAGAGTCTGTTGTTCTTCAACAAAAGACCTGTTTCCCCCTTATGCAGTGGTTTCTTGGATAACTAAAATGTGCTAGAACTCAACGGTAGATTCCCTCAGCAGAGGCCAACAGGAAAATGTCTGAATCCAAAAAGGTGCCTAATAGCGGCCAGTTCTAGGCAAAGAAAAAAGGGAAAGAAAAACCCCTCCCTTAAGCCATTCCAAACTTGGCGTGGGGAGAATATGGAAAAGGGGAAAGAAAATGTTTGGGTGTTTTTCTTCTTTTTTATGTGTTCTGTCTTGTTGGCGTCTTATTGCCAGAAGATATTGGAGAGCCAACAATGTGCAATGTGGAACTTTAAAAATAAATCCTGTCTTGGAGCAATCCAAACTGCTTGCCATGAAAATGAGACTTTGCCAGTGTGCCAGGACTGAACAAATCTGAAATCAAACCTCCCTAATGTTCACATTAAATATTAGAGTGATGAGAAAAAGAGCAGGGGTCTGGGGGAGACTACTACGATGACACTACATTGAGTAAACAAAATGGGCAGAAAATGAGTGGGTGAGAATCTGAAGACTGTACAGTGTTCAAGTTATCAGCATGGTAAAGGACAGGTTGTATGTAAATCACTGAGAGTTGTAGACAAAGCCACTTATTTTTGTGGTGGAAAAACCAATAGTGAAGGGTTTAGGGAACCTGGTTTTTAGAATGTAATTTTCCTTATGCTACTTCCTTGCTATATAATCAGGAGTCTCTAAACGTTTACTAAATCCACAACAAACGTCCTTCTCTCTTTTGGAATATTTATCTTCTTTTTCTGTTGAGATGTGGATGGTTTGCACAGTGGGAATGGTTTACAGAGTTAGACTACTTACATTGTTCTTTGTTTTGATTTTTTTACTAATAAGTACAACAGAACTTAAACAAAGTCGTAAGGAAAAAAAGAAGAAAAAATATAGGCATTAGAAGCTAAAAAGAAATAAATATAAATGCAATATACATCAGGAAAAAAAACTTTCAAAATCCATGGTTTCACTGCCTTTGATGGAGCATCTTGGAGAATGGCAGCAAAGGGTAGAGATCATGATGGAGATTGATGATGAGGATGGGGAAGAGAGGATAAATAGGGGTAGAATATCAACAAGTATGATGGGCCTACTAGAATTCCTGTAAACTCAATTCTTTGGGGGAAATTATTTATATTACAACTTCGTTGGAAAAATAGAATATTGAAAAATCCATGAGAATCAAATAAAAGTTTATTCAAGGAGCATTGATGTTCAGAATGGAAGTTCTGGAAAATGAGAAGACAATATCATATATGAAATAGCTCTCTAACATAAACAAATAAATAATAGATTTTTTGTTTACTTATGAAATTATAAAGTTTTCCCTAGATATAAAATAGATACCCTCATAACAACCATCATGGGGAACAGTGAATGTCTTTCAGTAACTTTTAGGAGTGATCAAATAAGCTGCAGCCTAATAAAAAAGAGAAAGCAGAGTAGAGTAGGATTTGACCTACTATTTTAACAGTTCAATCTTTCTTTTCCAAATCATCTATTCGACACACAGACTGTTCCCACAGTGACCCACACACTAGGGCAGTGATGGCGAGCCTTTTGAGCTCGGCGTGTCAGCATTTTGAAAAACCCTAACTTAACTCTGGTGCCGTGTCAAATATAGAAATGTTTTGATGTTTGCAACCATAGTAAAACAAAGATTTATATTTTTGATATTTATTTTATATATTTAAATGCCATTTAACAAAGAAAAATCAACCAAAAAAATGAGTTCACGTATCACCTCTGACACGCATGTCATAGGTTCGCCATCACTGCACTAGGGTAAGCACTGACTTGTGGCAAATGGACATGTGTTCTGCTAAAGCAAAAGCAGTCCCTGAACTCATGGGCATTAAAAGTCTAGGTGGAGATACACTAATCAAAAAACTTGTAGGTAGAAATCTAAGTTGTAATTGTGGCAAGTGCTACCAAAAAAGGTGCTCAACATAGGACCTCTGTTTCATGGAAGTTGGCAATAAAACTTCCAATGAATCTGGTATCCTTATGTCTAGTGGACAGTTTTCAGTCTTTATTTTCCCTCTCAGCATTATTGCTCAATTAAGACCACTTCCTTTTTGAAACATTCTTTCCTTGGCCCTAGTGGTACAGCATGACTCCAGTTTTCTTCTTACTCTTCTAGATCCTTGTTCCTTCTCTCCTTCTCTTGATCAACCTCCTTTATCCTAATGTTAAATGTTAAAGCTCTTTAAGGTTTGACCTTAGGCCCTCTTATCTTCTCTTTTTGTATTTGTTTTCTCAGGTCATGGCATCCTGGCTTATGGCTCCATCTGTGTAAAAGAGATGATCATAGATTTTACCTTTCTCATCATTTTCCTCTCAGCTCCACCTGGATGTCCTAAAGGTCCCTCAAATTCATCCCACTTAAAACAAGACTCCCATCCCCCACCTGGTTATCAAGTATTCTCCATCTCAACTTCTATACCAATTATCACTGAGTACTGATACTTTTTGTACAGCATATACATTTCTAAAGTAGTTCATTTCTCTCCATCTCTTTAAGCATCAACTTTCTTTCAGGCTAGCTCTCTTTCTGGGATTACTACATTGGTCTTCCTCCAACAAACCTAGTCCTTTCACAACACATTCTGATGGCAGTCTACCCACTATTATAAAGTATACTGTATTATAAAATACTTTAATAACTTACCTTCTTTTCTTATAAGATGAAGATCAAAGTTTGCATCATGCCTACAGGCCTCTTCATGATCTAATCATCACTCCTGGGAGATAAAGCCTCCCTTTCACTCCAGCTAACTGCTTTAATGATATGGTTTTTTACATAGTCAATCAGTCACTATGACAAGCACTGACCACCAGGGGCAGAAGCTCTGATGGGTAGGTTAGCTTGCTGCTGGGGTCCGGCCAATCGAAACTGAGTGAGACTGGCCAGACATGCCCTGGAGCTCTCCTGCGTTCCCTCCCCAGCTGGCCAACCTCCCACGTCCCTCCCCACCCTGATCAGGCACCAGTGGGGTCCCTCGGCCTGGCTGCACCCTCTCCTGATCTGGTACCCCTCAGGGGATGTCAGAGAGCCGGTTTTGGCCCAATCCCGCAAGCCTGGCCAAGGGACGCCACTGGTGCACTAATTTGTGCATCAGGCCTCTAGTGAATTAATAAAACTTATATGAGCAGAGGATTTAAAGTGGAAATTGTTCAATACAGTCAAATGTAATAGAGTAGCCAAAAAAGGAAGAGATTATCTATATTATTGATGCATTAAGAAATATGAATAGCATGTTGTTATACATGATGATATTGGAAGGAGCTTTTTCAGTGGAGTTATGGGATTAGGAGCTAGAATGCAATGAATTAAGAAGTAAATAGGAGTTCAAAAACTAGAGACAGTACTTTAAGCCAATGCTTCTCAAACTGTCTGTGCACTCATACAGATATGGAGCTCACATCACATGGAACTCAATTGACAAGCTGGGTAATATTCCAAATGATCTGTAATTTCACTGTTCAATGCAACAGCCATTAGCTACTAGAGGCTATTGAACACGTCAGACGTCATTGTGCAAATTGTGAGATTCTATCATTATACACATATACACACACATGTCAATGTATTTCAAAGATTTAGCTTAAAAACAATATAAAATATCCAATTTAACTTGATTTCATGTTGAGATGATAGTATGTTGAGTTAATGAAAATATATTATTAAAGATGATTTTAGCTGGTTTTTCTTAAAAGAGGTTACAAGAAAATGTAAAATTGTATATATGAGCTGAATTATATTTCTATTGCACAGTGCTGATTTATATTGTTTTTTAAGGAGGAAAATCTACGGGTTGCTGCTTGACCATTATGATAATATCATATTACTTTCAATGTTTCTAAATGCTTACTCTCAATACACTACCTTAACATACCTTAACTTTGACAGGTAACATTTTGTAGACTGGCACTGGTCCAGAGATCCCACTTTGGGTAGCATTGTATTAACCAACAAATAAAAGAAGTTTGGCTTGACAATGTGACATCACAGAAAATGGTAGAATAGGGCCTTAAAGAATTGGTCCCTCTGTTGAAACAACCAATAAACTGACAAAGATTAACAGAATCAACCATCTTGGGACTCTGGAATTTAATGTGCAATTTGCAGGAACCTGGGCAGCTGGAATTCGGTGAGAGAGCATGGTGGCATTTCCGCCCACCTGAATACCATCCCCCTTCCCCAGAGGCAGCAGCAGCTGTGAGATAGTGGCCTGTGCTCCCCATAACTTGCTGACTCGAGAAGGTTAACACAGTCCTGGTTTTTAAGAACTGTGGTGGTGCATTGCAATCTGTCTGGTGGTTCCCTGAGGGAATGGGGCAGAGGCAAACATTTGTTTCACTCGCCAATCCTTCACCCCCACCTCCCAATCCTGCAGCTACCCATCCCGCCTCCTTCTCTATCCTGTACTTCATTGGGATGGAGTAGTTTTCCAGGCTTTCAAAGCTAAGTGTGGGGCAGCTTTAAAGATTTAAAGGCATATACACCCTGTGCCTATCTGGGGCAAGGGAAAGAAACAAGGGTAAGCAACAAACAGAACCCAGAGGCAGGGGAAGAAAGAGGCTAAGTATAAAGGTTAATAAGTTCTTATTCAAGGGCTCAGAAGAGTCATCACATATACTGAGCAAGACAGAGTGAAACCCAAGTGTCCAGTACCTAATGCATGCTCAGAAGAGATGGAAAGGACTCTAAGCTTCCATTTCTGGTGGTCTGTGGACTCGCTACAAGCAGTGGGTATGATTCTGGGGCAGAGTCATTGGCAGCCTTTAAGAAAATCATTTAAGGAACACTTTCAAGCCATCGACTGATCACTGAGATAACAGAACAAAGACTTTAGTGACCACATGTGGCAAGGGATACAGTCTTTGCAAAAATTGTTTGGAAAAGACAGGAAACAAAGGGGCAGCTATAGACATCAAATATCGATAGCAGCAAACTCTGGGAAAAGAGGAGAATCTGACCTGTGAGCTACCGCATTGTAATAAGGAACCAATTCAGACCATCTAGGATGGTTATAACAAAAACATTGAAAATAAAGAGTATCAGTAAGAAGGCAGAGAAATTGGAAACCTCACACATTGCTGATGGAGAGGTAAAATGGTTCAGCTGCTCTGGGAAACAGTTCAGAGGTTCTTCAAAAATGTGAAAAATAGAATTACCATATGACCCAGCAATTCCACTCCAAGGTATAAACCTCAAAAGAATTGAGAATTGATGCTCAAACAAATGCAAGTAGAAGTATGTTCATATTTGTAGTATTCACAATATCCAAAAGATGGAAACAGCCCAAATGGCCATTAATGAATAAATGGATAAACAAATCATAGTATATACATACCACAGAATACTATTCAGCCATGAATAAAAATCATGTACTATTGATAGATGCCATAACATGGATGAACCTTGAAAACATTATACTAAGTAAGGTAAACCAGACAAAAGGTTACACATTGTGTAATTTTATTCGGCTGAAATATCCAAAATAGGTAAATCCATACAGACAGAGAATAGATTGGTGGTCATCAGAGGTTGGGAAAGGGGAGAGCAAAGAGTCATAGCTTTTTGAGTACGTTGTTTTCTTTTTTGATGAAAATATTTAGAAAGTAGGTAGAGGTTGTGGTTGCTCAACATGGTTAATGTACTAATAGCCACCAGATTGTTCACTTTAAGACAGTGGATTTTGTGCTATGGAAGTTCACCTCAATCGATCAATGGAGAAGGAGAAGTTTGGCTTGAGTAAAGAGAGAAATAGAGCCCCTGTAGTGGGGTAGTTGGAGCTTGAAGTAGGTTATTTCCTTTTTAATTACCAATATAGGAGGGATTTGAACTTTGGGAAATACTGTTGAAAAGGAGTCAGAGGAGAGAGAGAAGACAAGGGAAATAAGGTGGAGAAGAAACAGTCAACAAAGTCAGTCACAGACGAAAGTATGGAGACAACAGGATGACTGGAAGTGAAGGTTGTTCCACCTGAAGGGATTTATTTTAAGAACGTGCAAATGAAGAAGGTGTTCCCTGATTAGGGGCAAAAGTGTTTCCTAAGGTTTACCTGAGTCTGCACTAAAGTCTCTAACCTTATTCACATCCTTTTGTTATTCTCCCATAAAATCCAAAGAATCCTCTGCAGACTCGTCCGATTTTCTAGAAACGAAGGTACCAGGTGGCTGAGTTGGTTGAAGCATCATCTCGTACACCAAAAGGATTCCCCAGTCAAGTCACATACCTAGGTTTCAGGTTCAGTCTCTGGTCGGAGCACATATGCGAGGCAACTGATCAATATTTCTTTCTCACCTCTTTCTCTCCAAAATAAAATAAAAAAAGATATATACATACCCTTGCCTGGCTGGTGTGGCTCAGTGGTTGAATGATGACCCATAAACTAGGAGGTCATGATTTGATTACCCGGTCAGGGCACAAGCCCAGGTTGTGGGATCAATCCCCAGTAGAGGGTGTGCAGGAGGCAGCCTATAGATGATTCTCTCTCATCATTGATGTTTCTATCTCTCTCTCCCTCACCCTTTCTCTCTAAAATCAATAAAAACATCTTAAAATAATTAAAATGTAACTTTATTTAAAAATATATCCTTGGATGAGGATTAAAATTTAGAGTTTCTCATGATACAGAACTCTAAAATGTACATTTCTAATAAGGCCATTTATAAATATAATTGCCTAATTTGCATTTTTACTTCAATATTATTGGAAAATACAAGAGTAATTTATAAATTCCACTATTTTATTTTTTGTTATCCTATATTATAAAAGGCTAATATCAAATCGACTGAATGGCAGAACAACCATGTGGGGGGTTAGTGTGCTCCCACAGGGGGAGCGCTGCTCAGCCAGAAGCTGGGCTCATAGCTGCCGAGTGCAGCGGCGGTGGCGGGAGCCTCTCTCGCCTCTGTGGCAGAGCTAAGGATATCCTTCTGGCAGCTTAGGCCTGCTCCCCACAGGGACATGACTACCTCAAAGCAGACTTCCTGCAGATCAGCTGAGTCAATATTCACATGTTATTTTTCAGTTTTCAGTCATGGGAGGAAGTCAAAATATGAAGGCTTCTATGTGATAAGGAAGAGTTGGGAGTGAACTAAAAACTTTGCACCATAATCCAGGATTTTTAAATATCCAGATATTGGATGGTCCATTTTATAACATTATATGTAAACCAAATATCAAATGCTCTCCCGAATATGTCATTTTTCATATGATGTTTGAGTCAATTCATAAATATGCTATAGCCAGTTTGAGGATAAGCCAGAATGTAGGTTTATTTCATTACAATAAAGAATATACATTTCCAGTATATCCACACCTAGATCTATAATGTTCACACCTGATATCCAAGATGGTCCCCAATTTTTGTGGATACAAAAATCAAGCTAAAGAGAAAGAGGAAGTAGATGTGATAAAAAGTGAACAAATTCTTCATCTTTTGTATTGAAGGTTTAAAACATACAGTCTAAAGAAGACAACTCAAAAAGTACACCAGAGGGATGAGGGCATGATTTAGGGGGTGGGGAGGAATTGGGGGGATAAGGACACATATGTAATACCTTAATCAATAAAGAAAAAATTAAATTAAATTAAGAAGTATATGATTTCACATCTGCAAAGGCAAGAGCAGACAAAAACAAAGAACAGGAAGTATAGACATGAACTAAGGGGAGGGGAATTATTATACACTAGAGGCCCAGTGCATGAAATTTGTGCACTGGGGGAGTTGTCCCTCAGCCCAGCCTGCGCCCTCGCCAATCTGGGACCCCTTGGGGGATGTAAACTGGCAGTCGGACATCCCTCTCACAATCCAGGACTGCTGGCTCCTAATAGCTCACCTGCCTGGCTGTCTGATTGCCCCTAACCACTTTGCATGCCAGCCTGCTAGCCCCCTAAAATCCCAGATTTCTATATCAAAAGAATATAGCAACATTAGGTCCAAGAAAGTGTGACTATTCTCCTGAATGTCATGACAAATATGTAGCAGATATTAGATTAGTAGAGTTATTTGAAATTTAATCTAGGGTTACAAAGCCTCTTTCTCCATATTCCCAGCTCACAGTCTTTCTAGTGCACTCTCTTATTCATGGGCACAAAGAAAGTTTTGAAATGATATGACTTTTGGGGCCACAGATAGCAATATTTAATATAATATGCTCATATGTTATCATATAATATGTATATTTATCAGAGAAGAGACAAGAGAGATATTTAAAAAGATGATCATGCATAATATGGTCAGAGGAGGTTATAAAGCAATTATTGTTTGACCTAGAAGTCTCACACAAGCTTTTCAATATGTTAAAAGGTTGGAATTAATCAAAAGCAATTTTCATTTTTCACATAAAAGGTTTCAGTTTATATTCTGGTGGGCCATCTACTAGTTAATTTTTCTTCCTGTTGGAAATATTTTCATAAAATTGATCTTAATGATCTATTTTACAAAATATATAGTTGGAAACACTTCACAAAGCTTTCTAAATAGCTCAAAGATAAGATTCCAATAATATTAACGATAAGATATTATCTGTGGAAAGAAGAAAAAGGGAAACTAAAAAAGAGTTTACATCTCACATGTGCCTTTGTGTAAATTTCTTGAGAACAAGATTTGAGCTAGAGAATTTAACTTTTCACAGGTAGAATGAGTTGAGTTTGAGAATTTTATTTCTTACAGCCCAGTCTTATATGTATGGTTCTCCAGGTTATTAGATTAAGACAAATCCTCCAATTACCATCACATTGCTAAGTGATAGTCCCTTTGCCTGATTGCTTTGTCTTAAAATGTCCCAGGGTGGATTTTGATGAGCCTAAGTGTAACCAAGCAAGACTGTCCTCTGAAAAAAATTAGAATGGCTATTTGCATTAGTCCACATCTCTGCTCATATTCCCACTGGTATTTTAGTCTCTACTCCACAAATAATACCTATAAAAGGTAGGTCAGGAATAATGGAAAAATTAAGATATGGGCAAATGCACAGATGTTATGAAACAGAAGATAATCATATTCCAAATGGGTACACTTTAAAATAATATTTGAGCCCTAGCCGGCTTGGCTCAGTGGATGGAGTGTCAGCCTGCAGACTGAAGGGTCCCAGGTTCAATTCCAGTCAGGGGCACATGCCTGGGTGCAGGCTCATTCCCCAGTGGGGGATGTGCAGGAGGCGGCCAATAGGTGATTCTCTCTCATCATTGATGTTTCTATCTCTCTCTCCTTCTCCCTTCCTCTCTGAAATCAATAAATATATTTTAAAAAAGTAATAATAATATTTGAAAATTTTAATTTATCCAAACACTTAATTATTCATTTGTTTATTTCTTCAACAAATACATGTTGAAAACTGACATAGTACTTACTAAGTGCCAGACAAATCCCCACATACTTCAAAAGATCACAATCCAATCTGGAATCACTAAAATACCCTGATGAGGGTTTGAGGTTCCACTTCACTTCTGTTGGGGGTGGGGGGAGGTAGGGAGGTTGGATTCTGACTCCAGTATTTTCCAGTTGCTAGCAAGCAGTTCCACAGTAAGTTGATGGAACCAGACAACCATCATCACGTGGATTTCTCCTACTTCTATGCTCTAACTTCTGGGCCAAATCTCCTGATATTCATCCCACCCAAGTGTGGCTGAATTTACCTTGGGATTCCATTGGGCAGAAAGGCTGATTCTTAATAGAAACAAGAATGTGTCTTTTTCTCCAGTCTCCTTCTCCTCACTTCCTTCTTCCTTCTCCTCCTGTTAAGCTCAAGTCCCTAAGAGCCTCAGGCCCAGGAACAGCTCTTTGTGAAAAGGATCTTCCAGAAAAGCTTGATTAAAATGGAAAAATCCTAGTGAGGTAGAATCTGTCATCCTATATAATAAAAGGCTATTATGCAAATTATACCCTCAACTGGGAGTTTGAACAGGGGGTGGAGCCTGGCCAACCCAAATGCCCTCAGCCCCTCCCCCCGGCCAGCCCAGCCAGATCAGCATGGGCCGGCAGGACCCCGCCTGTGCATGAATTCGTGCACTGGGCCTCTAGTTTATTCATATATTTGCAGGATAAACTGCAGGATAAGACATATTTATGGTCTGTAGTTTTCTGGGGACTAGGACCTAGGGGTGGGGTTTACAAGAAGAGAGATTCTGATTCAGTACAAGGCTTTCTGAACATTGGAGTGCCCTGAATTATGAAATGATCTGCCTGACTTCTGTTTTCCTCACTGCCAGATAATCTGGTTGGATGTTGTTGAAGAAAGTCCTTTACTAAGTTAGTCATATTAATTCTAAGAGGTCCTGTCCAACTTCAAGATCCCATGCTTTTTGCAGCTTGTCTTCTGGACAGGAAAGTTGGCATATTCTTCTGAATTTGACCTTGGTTTAGCATCTCTGGATCCTGACATAGGAATACCCAGAACTGGGGATTGTGCATTCACATAGATGCACTGTGAATGAAGACTCTTGCCCTAGGTTTTTGATCTTGAACAAGACACCCAAGGTTCCTGAGCTTCCATTCCTTCCCCCCTATGCGGGAAGAGTGGGGCAGGGCGTACACTCTTCTCTAAAGCTCTCCAGACCACATGGTTTGAAATTCAGAATTTTCCAGTTATTATATGGCCCAAAGTGCAATCTGTGCACATCATGTCTCACACATAAGGGATGTCAGAATTACACCTCTTGGAAGTGACATTTAAGTTAACTAAATTCTGGAAAATGCCATAGTAGGTGTTCTGTTAGTGGCCATTCATTCACCTTTTTGCTTTTCACCGTTGTGGCCTTTAGATGAACACATGTGACGAGACTTAGTTTGAAACCACAGCTTGTTTAGTAGCTCTATGTTGTACAGCACATGCTAAATATAATCTAATTTCCTGATTTGGGTACAAGTGTATAACACGAATGACGTGCAATGGTCTCTCTCGGGGCATCTAGGGCCCAGTTGCCAATTCACAGCCACCCCCTTTTTCATAGAATTGCCCCTGACCAAACAGAAACCACATTGACTATGAGGCTATCCCTACCTCTACCCCCCAATGCTAACCAACAGCCAATAACTAATTCATGGGATGCAAAATCTGACCCTGTTACATCAAATTGAGGTAGTCTCTGTGGCTACATTCATGCTCCAGGTTTCCCCATGGGATCAGGCTGAGGACATGGACCCATGTTCTTGCTTAATGCCTTTTTCTGACTTCTGCTTTCCTCACTGCCTCACATCATTCACCTGAGAGCACTCCTTCAATAAACCATGTGCACCAAGCCCCTATCTCAAGCTGTACTTCTAATGAACCCAACCTAAGAAAATATTCAATGTGATTTTTTATGTTCAATTCATGCACACATTTATTTAATTACGATGATCCTTAAGCATTCACCTGTTCCACTATTATAGCCAAGTGTAATAGAAAAGATCCTGGCCTCTGAGATCTGTCCAAATCTGTTAGTCCAGTTATCCAACCTTTATGAGCCTCACTGTCCCCATTAAGGATAATGGTATGTACATTGCAGGGGTGTTACAAGTGGATATGAAGTGCCTTAGAGTAACTGACAGAGCACACACATAATAAACAAAGGCTCATGCCCCACAAGGGTCACTGCTGACTTTTAACACTCTTAAGCTCTGTACACATTTGTTAATCATAAAATTCTTTTGTCGATCATCAAATTCTTTCCTGCCTACTGATAGATGGTGGACCTAAAGTTTAATGAGGTCAGAAAAAATCATTCCTTGTAGTTCTTCCTTATTGCTACCTTGCCTTCTCTGATTGCAATGGAAATACCTTCTCAATATTGTGCTTAGAGCCATTTTCCATGGGCTTGCTCCTCTCTGTCTATAAATGTTCTAGGGAATATAGGACTACTCATGATTTTCCACCCTCATCTGAAAGCCAAATCCTTGCCACATACCTGAGGAACTCTGCTCATTGCAATAGAAGGTTGAAGCAGACAGTCACATAACCCCAGAAGGAACACAGAAGTAGCTGTGTTTATCTGAGCTTTGCTCTGCCAGATCTTACAATCTCAGCCGGGCCCGGCAGCCCTGGCTCAGTGGTTGAGCGTTGACCTATGAGCCAGGGGGTCACAGTTTGATTCCTAGTCAGGGCACATGGCTCGATCCCCAGTGTGCCTGCAGGAGGCAGCCAATCAATGATTCTCTCTCTCCCTCTCCCTTCCTCTCTGAAATCAATACAATTATATTTTAAAAAAGAATCTCAGCTGATTCTCAAACAGAATGAACCATATTCATGTGGCCTCATGTCAACCCTGTTCCAGGAGACTCCCTTTCCTGCTCATCCTTCTTGATGAAAAAGAAATGTTAAGAATAATTTCTGTATGGAAATTACAGGAATTAAAAACAGTAACAACAAAAAAGAGTTGCAATCACTTCTGTTTGTTGATCATCTTTATTCTCAGAGCAATCCTGGAAATATATCACTAGTCTAATTTGTTTGATCAATGAATTAAAGCCTGGAGTTTTGATAACTTTATCAAGTTATACACAAGTAAGCAGAGAGATTACTGTTTGGATCCAGACCTGTCTGACTCACATGCCTCACTGTCTCTATATACTGACCACACAGATTTGCAAGATAGTGACTAAATCCTCAAAGCCAGGCATTTAATATCTTTTATATGGTTAGTTTGAATCAGAATGTAGATCCTCTGTAGCATGTAAAAGATATAATAAAGCATTCAAGTTGTGCTCATAATTAGTTTCAGATTTTATGATGCATCGGCAATGTGTAAATTATAATAAATAAATCTAATTAACTGGGTTTAATGTCACTTGAATGAAATGTCTTATTAGAGATAGATTATGGTTAGATCAATAGATAGATGATGCCATTCAGAAATCAACTGGCTAGTCCTAGATTTTGCCAGCCATGCAACAATCGTACTAATCAACTCACCAACTCACTGAAACCAACGTATTTGTGTAAAATGAAGATGCGAATGTTTGTATGAAACAGAAAATCTGGATTTAGAGTACAATATATTAAAAAAGTTCCTTTTGTGGAGTTGAAGAGGTCAAGTTTTCAGAAATTTGATGGTGAAACAATATTTATGGCTTTGCCCAACTGAGGAATTGGCTGAAATGTAAAAAGATGCCTACCTACATTCAGAGGTATGATTCCTGACTGTTGTGTCATCTGCCTCCTCTAATTTTCATTTTTGGTGAAAAGAAAAAATAGAAACTTTCAAAATCCAAATCCCACAGCTCTAACATCAAATAAATATCCATGAAGTCATCTTTTAGCATGTCAGAATGAGCGAAAACTAGGGTGGGGGGCATGTCTGCTGCCATGACGTTTATTTCATTACAATTTAACTAAATGGAAGTTTGAATGCATGAGAAGCTCCCAGAGCTGGAAAAAAAAAAGAAAAAGAAAAAAACAGCAAAGATATTTCTAATCAGTTTCTAAGAGGAAATAGTACCTAATAAAATATAAAAAGACAGTGTTAAATGTGCACTATATCCATCTATGACATTATAAATATTATATGCATTTTACTCAGTTTGAAACAAATATATAAGCCTTTTCCTTTTAGCTATTTTGTATATTTTGTGACTTCCTTTATTCTTAATTTTTATTCTTTCACCTTGCACTTATGGACCTCATCTTAAACATTTCTTCCTTCCATATATCATTACCTGGCTTCTTTCTTTACTTCTACCTCTGAGGGTTTTAAGGGCTTACACCATCGTATCTGCAACTTATAAGACACTGGATAAATACTTGTTTGATTGTTTGATTGTTGACCAGTTTAATCCACTCCCCTGTCACCTTGCGTTCATCCCTCCAGCATTTTCTGTGGGAAGGAAGAGATAGATAATTAAATCAAAGCCAGCAGTCAAGTCAAGGAGAAAGACTTAGGGGAGTCAGAGGGCACTCATGTCATTGACATTGCTGGATAAAAAGAACAATGCATTGATTCACTTGGGAAGTTTATCTGAAAGGGTTAAATAAAGAGAGAACACTTCTTCCTTAAAAATAATTTGCAGCTCATATACAGTAAGGCTTAACAATATTCATTAAAGCCTATGGCAAACATTTTATAAATCAATGAAATACATTTTCTCAGTAGTATAGTTCAGAAATGTTACTCTTTTCCAAAATTGTTGGCATCTAGACTTGCCAATGGGCAAAAACCAGACCTAATTTTGACTCTCTTATCTTCTTCCCTCTCTATGATTTAGAAGAAAGGTTGTAAACTCAGTTGTAATATCAAGAAATTAATGCTGAACAATTAAGTACTGCTGCACTAAACAACTGCTCAAGAAATAGAGTTTATTTCAGAATTATAGAAACTCTGCCTTTTATATGCTTAAGGCATAATTGGTTTTAGAAGAAAACACTGCACGTTGAACATTACAAAAATGAAGTTTGGCATTAAGATAAAAATTAAGTTTTACAACAAAGGTTTTAGGAGAGTACTATATTTATTATATGTATAAAATATGTCTCGGTAATATGGTAGCAACATTAAAGGACAATTTCAAGAAAAATGTTTATTGATGCTAGCATATTTTAGGGCTTTCTCGTAGACTTCTTCATTCTGTCCTAATATAGTCCATTTTACATAGCAGAACACTAAAACTCAGGGAAGTGTCATGCCCAAAGAGCTATGGGTCATATACTAGACCTGATTCACTCAGGCTGGAGAGAGCAATTGGGCATATTGCTTCTGAATCTCCAGTCTGTAGCTTAAAATCAGTCATGGTGAATTTGAAAACATACATGGTAACTAGCACACTCTGCACATCAAGGCCTGTTTCTGCTCTAGAGCTGGTTGTTAAACATTTACCAGCATGCCTCTGGATAGAAGTCATAGCTGATAGACTTGGGATTTGAAGCTAATGTTTCTGATTTTAATCCTGAACTTTTACACAGTCCCTCAGCTATTCAAGTACATCTTTATTCACTTGAAATCAAGTGGAGTGTGCCTTTTTAAATAAAATAAAAGAATAATTATTAAATGGCATTAAAATAACTTGGTCAAGAAGAGAGGTATATATACACTCAGTGAGTATAGAATAAACCCTATAAATGTATAGCATCTATAATTATGTCCAATTTGAAGATGATAACCTTAAAATATCTTAATTGAAAAAGCTCAGAACATAAATATATCTTTAGATAAAACTATTTTAAAAAGAAGGGTATAAGTCAAACAGTGGAATGTAGAAAATAAGAAAGGTTAAAGGAATATATGGCTCCCTGAAAGCCAGATGGCAGCGAAAAAATAAAGATGAATGCAAGAGGACAGTGAGAAAGGACCTATTACACAAAATGATTAGAAAAAGGCAAAGAAAAAGATGTTATAAAAGTATTGAAACACTTGCAGGGATTTTTCATTTCAAACTAATAAATAAACCAATGCCCTAGAATCCCTAGTCCTACAACATAAATAGGCCTGCAGATATCTGGAATTGGCTAACTTGTCGGTATCAGGTGAATTTGAGGTGAATTTGTCCACTAGCAGCAACTGCCCCTTTCTTTCACTCATCAATAAGGGATTGTCGCGAGAGATCTGTAGGTGTGTCAGGAAGGATTCAGAAGTATTTTGTCTTGTATTTCTCTCTTTAATTAATTACCTTCACATGAACAAAAATGAGCTCAAATTAAAAAATTTGGAGGACACAGCAAAAACCATTCCCGTGTCCCAGGAATTGTTATAAAGCCTGCCTAGGTCTAAAAATATCCCAGTGGATAGTAGACTCAGAATCCATTACATCTAGGTGCTAAGGTATAAATATGAAATTCTAGTAAACAGCCCTGGCTGGGTGGCTCAGTTGGTTGGAGCGTTTGATCAGGGCACTTACAGGAGGCAACAGCTCGATGTTTCTCTCTCACATCAATGTTTCTCTCTTTCTCTTTCTCTCTTTCTTCTTTTCTCTCCCTGCCTCTCTTTCTCCCTTCCTCTCTCTAAAATCATTTTCTTGGGTGAGGAATAAACAAAAAAAAAGGAAAAAAAATACTGGTAAACAGCCAAAAAGTGACCAAAAGGTCATGTCAGTAACTGTTACATATTCAGTCCTTCTCATTTGGGTTCTGCTATGTTTGTGCACTTAAAATTGCAGAGGTTCTAATTGAAAACCCAGGATAACCCTAGGCAGAGGGAATGTGAAGAAAAGCCCCATAATGAATTCCTAGTAGATATGACTCAATATGATTTATGATCTTGAAATCAGTAGTAAACCATGAGTTGAACTTGTGTGTGTGCGTGCATCTAAACGCCTTGGCTAAAGGGCACTGAACAAATGTACCGTATGCCAAATAAATATGTCTAGAGCAAATTTTTGAGGCCAAGTCTCTGGGAAAATAACCAGGAAGGAAGCTTTGGATTGACTACAACAGACTTTTTCCCCTTCAAGTAAAGAGCTGAGAACATGAAGAGTAAGATCAAAGCGTAAACATTGGGAAACACAGCCTCTCTCCCAGCTTCTTGGCACCTTCCCCTTGCTATCTCATCAGGCACAAACTAATCCAGCCAACAGTATCAAGACCAAAGCCAACTACTGGCTCTACAGTACATGGGGCAAAAGGATGCTAAAAATGAATGAGTGGTTATTATCAATGAGCTCCTAAGAGAAACAACAGTCAGTGTGCCAAATATCAGAGCTCCTTCAAAACACTCACTTACTATGCTTTTAATTCCTTTTGCTTGGTCCTAAAAATAATTGCCAATAAGTATTTTAGCATCGATTTAGACTTTGCCAGGGTGAAGATGGAGGGTGGTCAGTTTATAAAGACCCCTGAGAGATGCCTAGATGAGAAGTTATCAGAAATACAGCTAGAACCACCCAGCTGACCTCTGGAGAAAACAAGAAGCTTCTGAAAAATAACCAGCTGACCTCTAGTTACACTTTTCAAAGCAGGTGTGGGCCTCATACCTACTTGTCAAGCATCATAAAAGATCCAAGAAAGTCAAAATCTGAGTCACTGTCTGCTGAAATCCCAAATAAAATAGTGTGTTCTCCAAACAGTGGAGTCCTGCTAAGTTTATCCTTTGGGAGGCCTGAGAGGAAGGTAATTGGCAGCTCATCCTCCAAACCCTAACCTCAGCACACACTTCTGAAGTATATTTTCTATGATTGTTCATCCATTTACCTGAAAGCAATTAGATGTGACTCAAATGAAACACGGTTTAAGACCCAAAGAAAATATTCTAAAACAGATCTACTCCCACCCTTTTTCTCATGCCAAGAACTAACTGATACAGAAATAAGAAAATATGAAAAGGTCCTATTTTTGAGGAAAACTACATTATCTGAAGCAAGAGTACAAATCACAAAGAAACACAGCACCAGCAGGTGGAGCTGGTTAGAAAACTAGAAGTGTTTACAGTCTCAAAAGATCTAAATGTTAATAAACTGTAAGGGGGAAGGGGAGGGTGATCAGATCACTCCGAGGAAATTACTCAGGGTGTTTTTTCCACCCTTTTAATCCTGTGGGAAAAGTCCCCTTGCCTTAATGGACTTTCGGCTGAGCTCTCAACAATCTATGAGGATTTGGGTCTGAGAATGAAATGTGAGCACAGCATTGGACCAATGAGAGGAAGAAGTTGACACTTTCAGACTTTTGAAACAGACAAGAAAGAGCAGGGCAGAATACTTTAGGTCATGTCATGGTGATGCTGATAGTGCCTGCCTGATACCTTTTTCTCTTTTTGGGGTGTGTTTGCGAGGAAAATCCTTTGGAATGTGAGAAAAAGTCTAGGTAAATGAGGTTCATTAAGAGGAAGGTGAATTGCCCTAACAAGTTTGGCTCAGTGGATAGAGCCTCGGCCTGTGGACTCAAGGGTCCCAGGTTCGACTCCAGTCAAGCGCATGTACCTTGGTTGTGGGCACATCCTCAGTGGGGGGTGTGCAGGAGGCAGCTGATCGATGTTTCTCTCTCATTGATGTTTCTAACTCTCTATCCCTCCCCTCTCCTCTCTGTAAAAAAAATCAATAAAGTATATTTTTTTTAAAAAAGAGAGAGAGAGAAGGGTGAATTTAAGTTCAAAGGGAGAAAATTGGAGGTCAGAAGTATCAAAAGAAAAAAAAATGGACTGGTCCAGAATAAATTTTTATAATCATTTTCAATTACTGTAACAGTAACATATACTTTACAAAATTTAGAAGTTGCAGTAAAATCCATTTTCCTTTCTCTTGCAAACAGGACCCCAACTTTTCCTTCCAGAGCCTTTCTCCATCACTCTCATCCACAGGGTTCAATGAGAGGACATATGTCCAGGGGGCACAGCGATGAGTTGAGAGGTGAATGGGTGCTTGATGAAACTTTTGGGGAAAGGAAGTCTTTTCTGTTGGACTTAACTGAGAAGATGCTGGGCTGGGGTTGCTGTCAGCCTTACGGCCATCACAAAACAAATCCAACATAGAGGATACAATGCCAGGAGAAGAAGAGAGGTCATGAGATGGTGGCTGTTTTAGATGACTACATCTCAGTACATGACACCTTTGGACTTTTCAGTTATAAACAAATATTCTTTCTTTCTTCTTCCTTCCTTCCTTCCTTTCTTTCTTTCTTTCTTTCTTTCTTTCTTTCTTTCTTTCTTTCTTTCTTTCTTTCTTTCTTTCTTCCTTCCTTCCTTCCTTCCTTCCTTCTCTTTCTTTCTTTCTTTCTTTCTTTCTTTCTTTCTTTCTTTCTTTCTTTCTTTCTTTCTTTCTTTCTTTCCCTTAATACATTATTTTTACCTTAAGCTGCATTGAATGGTATTTTCTGTCATTGTAAACCATAATTGTTTTTCAAGTACTCTCAGAAGCCCCTGCTTGAAATAGCCACTCTGCCTTGATTTCTTTTCTCTCAAATGGATCATCTAATGATCAATTTCTATGTCTCTTTCTAAGAGACCTCACATCTTGGTCCTCATCACCCACCATCATTTAGGCTTCTGTTGTCTTTTGCTAGATAATTGTGATCATTTTCCAATCAAGTTCACTGCTCTATAATTCATCCTTCACAATGCTATCCACCTAACCTGCAAGACAGAGCATCTCATTTCCTTTCTTGCAAGTTATCTATGGCCACCACCCATTAACAAACTACAGACAACAAAACAAAAGGAATGTTCAGTCTGCTTTCTAAAGACCAATCTCTTCCCCTTCTTTTCTTGACTTTCCAGATTTTTGTCTACCATTGATCCTGCTGATGCTGCTTGGCTCTGCTCACAATTGCTAGGTCCTGGTATCCAGTTCCACACCTCGAGGGAGTTGCACAACCAGTCAGCTCTGCCAGGAAAGAGTCTGATTCTTGTCTCCACCTGCCCAACCTCTGCTTCAAGACACAGTTAACATTTTGCTTTCCCCTCACTGTGATGACTTTTGTAATTGTGTCTCCTAATGGTATTACTCATCTCTTTATACTTAAACAGCACAGTGATGGTAAGTACCATATTATGCCCTGAGTTACTTTTCCACTCAGTAGATTTTAAATTCCTTAAGAGCAGAGACTAGACTTTATACCTCTTTCCTACCTTCCACTAAAGAGAACAATGTTTTATGCAAGACATTAATTAGCACATTGGCCATTACCTGAATGTTTCAATAGATGAATATATCTTTAAATAAAGAAAAAAAAGATGAAAAATAAAAGGTGGTCCAATAAAACGTGTGCTGTATGTCCCTGGGGTTTGATAAGATACTTGAGAAAAATGCTTCTCTTAAAAGCGCAGGATGAACATGACCGTGTTCAGACTATTTCCACACCACACTAGCTCAGGCACAGAGTGCTCATTGTCTCCTTATTTCATATAGACAACTAATCAGGGAATTCAAGAAGCAGAGTGAGATCTGAGTCAGTGTACCCGCTCATCCACGACAAGGCTCCACTAACAACACTTACGACAATAATATTTTTGAAGAGGAATTGATCACATTCCATTTCTCTCTCCACTGTATTTACCCCCTCACCCCCACCCCCTCCATCCCCGGGACTTTCCTTTCCATCACTGACATTTCCCTCTTCACATGGCTATTTCTTGGCAAGCCCACAAACTCTTACTTCACCGTGATAAAGGAAATCTTTGCTGTGCTTCGAGTACATTCCTATGAGCCTGCTGTTTGACCCTGTGCCTGGAGAGAAAGAGAGGTTGTAAACAGTGCATTTTCCTGCCTCCAGAAGAAGAAATCAGAACAGCCCCTTCTAGGAAACGAACGAGAATCAGCAGAAAAGCGGCCTGATGGTTCACCACTCCTTGTGGTCCGTGACTCAACTGAAGCATCTGAACTTCGCTTTAATGGACTCTGTGGGTTAACACGGCTCCTGAAAACCACAAATAGATCTGGGGTTCAGCAATTGGCCAATGCCAAACTAGCCTACAAGCACCCAATGCAGAACTGACAAGTCAAAGACATGTTTGAACCAACTAGTCTATTTACCTTAAGAAACCTTAAGCCTTTGTAACTCACACCCTTGCCTTGGTTGGGGAGACGGTGTGCATTTACAAGGCAATTCACAATTCTCTTTTACTCATTCCCTGACAGTCTGAAGGCCCATCCCACAGAGCCTCACTCCTGTATGTTGAATGAATTTTCCCTGCTTTGTCCAGCAGTAAACTTAGCTTAGCACGCTCAGTCTTTATTCTGCTTTCATCTCCTTTTTGGTTGTTGTCCAAAGGGTTCTCAGTTACCAAAACTATTTCAGTTCAGGCTAACTTAGTAGGCCAATGTCTGAATTATAGAGCTCCCTCAGAGCTTCGGTACGGATATTCAGCTTAGCAACTTAGAATACATACTGGTCAGGTCACTTGAGCTGAGCAGGGTGTGCATGCACCCTAGGAAAGCAGAACGAAGCATTTCCTAGTCAGTGGCTGAAATTATTTGCAACCTGGAGAGTATATTGCCAAACAAAATAATCCAGTCAAAGAAAGACAAGTATCACATGATCTCACTTATATGTGGAATCTAATGAACAAAATAAACCCACCACAAAATACGTCCAGAGGCATGGGCACATGACACAGACTGACGAAGCTCAAAGGAAGGGGTTAGAGATCTTATTTGCATATATGCATAATCCATGGACACCGATTGTAGTGAGGTGAAGGCCTAAGGTGGAGGTGGAACTGGGTGGAGGGGAAGAGTGAGGGGGGAGGGGGGTTGAAAGACATCTGTAATACTCTCAACAATAAAGATTGAAAAGGATTTGCAATAGTCGCAGTTCAAATGTGGCTGAAGTTTGCAGCAACCTCCCTGGCCCAGTCCTTCTATTTACTTTTTTGTGAGCCCTCTTATTCATTTTAGCAAGTTAGAACTGAATGGTTGCAACAATAAGGTAGCAAACAACACTCCTTCGGGCATTCTTTGACATTTAAAGAGAAACTCCTTTAGGAATATTGGAGGTGTCATCTTAATTTTTTTGAAAATTAAACTATTATGATTATCATCTAACAAAATTTGTCATACTGTTTACAAATCTGTTCGGGTAATACTTTGGTACCTATTTGTGAATACAGAGTCAACATTTTACCAGGGAACTGTTATTTTAATATACTTTTTCTCTATATACATATAATTTGTAAGGAATGACAAAAGCATACTATTGTAGACACCTGAGTCATAGGTGTAATGTCTCCATTTTAAAAGTGGCAAGTTTAAAAAGCAAAATTACAGCTATGACAGCCTTTTCTTGGCTGTATAGACCTGAATTACTAGCGTTTCCAATGCGGTAGTTATTAAGGACTATGAGATCATGAAGCACTAAGCATTCCCAGTAGGTCCATGAAAAGGTGCTAATTAATATAATCTCATAAAATTATTATTACTATTATTACTAACAAAAATACTAATAATGAATGATATGAAACACATTTACAGTATAGTTCTAGCATCTAACTTATTCTCTATTAAGTGATTCCCATACCAACTTTAAGCTCTAAACGTTTGATTTTGTTGTCATTTTTTTATATGACAGATTCGATTGATAAGAAAAACAATAAAAAGCTTCTTAATTAACAATTTTAATTAGTTATACACCCTATTAATCACTTCAAAAGCCTCTTTTTCTCTTTATCAACCAATTCCAAATCTTTTTTTAAGTTAAGTTTCCCTTTTTCTTATGAAAAAAAAATCATTGTCAGAAATAAAATTACTCTTTCAAACATTATAATCTATATAAAATGGATAAAGAGATATATATTATTTTTATAGTGAGTCTTTGAAATCCAGGATGTATTTCAGATCCACAGCACATTGCAACTCATGCTAGCTGCCTTCCAAGTGTTCAGGAGCCACCTGTGGCCGGTGGGTCCCATTCCAGACAGCATGACTCTAGATGATTAATTGTGATAAGTCATGAGCTGGCCAGGACTATTTTAGAGCTAGTCGAGGCCCTTGTGCTACCACCACAAGCCACAGGTACACATTGACCTACTGAGAGAGCTGGTGATACACCTTAAATCTCAATTTTCATCAACTAGTTGTTATGTAGAAATTAAATGGAGAATAACAAAATTAGAGAAATTAAGGTATTTATATAGAGCACATCTAGGCTGAAGTTCTTTGCCTGGCCCAAGCTGGAGAACCTTGCCTGGGATCCTTTCCTCAATATTAGCTTTCAAATTCCATCTGCCCTCTGTGTTTATGTCTCTCTTGAGAGGTTATTCCATCATCTTTATATCCCCAGCCCCCAAAATGTAGCTGGCGACTATTTGATAGGTGCCTGTAAGTGTTTGTTACACTAATCTGAGCTACTTAGAATCTCTAAAGAGGAGTAGAAGAGGTACAACTTGATGTCCCTTCAATTAAGATCAAATACATTCCATAGGCATAGTTCTGACCCTACTTACAATTAATTGGCAGGGGCACTGGTGTCCAAGAAATTCTTCTGCATCCAATTCTCCATTCCAAGTTGTAAGCTTTATTCAGCCTCATGGTACAGTCTTATTCAGCTAAAAATAAAACTTACCTCCTAATGTGTTGAAATTTACCTACTGCTAAAGCATTCTTTTACTATCGCAACTGTGTACTCAAAATGATTATTTCATGGATGCTGAGAAAATGTTATTAATTATCAATGTTACATTATTCTATGGATAAAACTAATGGCATGAATATGATTTTTCAGTGATAAGGCAACATGTGATTTCATGCCTTCATCTGATGGAAGTAAAGCTGTTTTCACATATGAATGTTTGTCACTGGCATGTTCATCTTGGAGTCATCAATGATGAATTTTCAGGGTACAGCAGTCACCCAGAGGAGAATTTACAATTAAAATTCAATCAATGTGAGCTTAGGCTCTTTAAGCCTCTGTTTCCTTAACTGTAAACTTAAAAATAATGCCTAACTCATAGGACTACTGTGGGAGGCTAAACCACCTAAGGCATAGATCATTCTTAGCAAGAGATGGGGAACCTGGTAAATGCTTAAGAAGTAGTAGCTATTTGTTTAAACCTGTTTGACCTTTAAAAAACATGGTAAAAGGGTAGGCAAGGGTAAATGATGTATCTGTGCTTTCCTAAAGCTGGGAACAATGTGAATCATGCTGATGACTGTTGATTTTACCAGAATAAACCAAATTTGAACATACCGTCACTCTAAAAAGAGGTGATGATTCTACATCCTGCCAAGTCATTGGGTAGACATGACTTAGTAGTTCCTATTCTTTGAAACACCCTCATTTATTGCCCAAGGTATCTCCGGTCCTTTTCTGTTCGGAGACATCTTTGCTGGCAGAAGGAGAGAGTAACACCCAGTGGTTACAGAACAGAATGTAGAGTGAGTCTCCATGACTGATGCTCCTTCCTGCCACATTCTCAGAATCACCTTCAAAATTTCATTTGCATCTGGAGACTTCAAACGCCTTCCATCTTTTTATGCTCTTTAGAAACTAAACAGTGCACAAAAGCTTGGGAACCTAAGGTAAGCATTGTTTGGAGAACTGTATCAATGTGTGCATCACACTAATGACCTCACTGTAATGAACAGTTGGGAGGAAAGGTTGGGTAAATTACAGGAAGTGTTTAGAGAATAAAGTGAGTTTATTCTCAGTGGGGCAGTAACCTAAGCTAACTGCTCAAGGAGTAGGATCTAGTCCAGCCGTGGGCAAACTATGGCCCACGGGCCGGATCCGGCCTGTTTGAAATGAATAAAACTAAAAAAAAAAAAAGACTGTACCCTTTTATGTAATGATGTTTACTTTGAATTTATATTAGTTCACACAAACGCTCCATCCATGCTTTTGTTCCGGCCCTCCGGTCCAGTTTAAGAACCCATTGTGGCCCTCGAGTCAAAAAGTTTGCCCACTCCTGATCTAGTCTCTATCCCCTTGTTTCCATTTCAACAAAGTGCAACCACAACCCATTGATTCATTTGTTCTCTTATCCTATCTAATAAGGAAGGAATATGCTAATTAACTGTCCCACCCTCAAAGATGGTGGTGCCCACAGCCAATAAGGAGGGAATATGCTAATTGACTGTCCCACCCTCAAAGATGGTGGTGCCCACAGCCAATAAGGAGGGAATATGCTAATTGACTGCCCCACCCTCAAAGATGGCGGCGCCCACAGCCACAAGATGGTCGGAAGGGGAGGGCAGTTGTGGGCGATCAGGCCAGCAGGGGAGGGCAGTTAGGGGTGACCAGGCCGGCAGGGGAGGGCAGTTGGGGGCAACCAGGCTGGTGGGGGAGGGCAGTGGGGGCAACCAGGTTGGCAGGGGAGCAGTTAGGCATCAATCAGGCTGGCAGGGGAGTTGTTAGGGGGTGATCAGGCTGGCAGGAAGAAGCAGTTAGGGAAAATCAGGCAGGCAAGCAGGCGAGTAGTTGGGAGCCAGCAGTCCCAAATTGTGAGGGGGATGTCCAGGCTGGGCTGAGGAACAGCCCCCCACGCCCCCCCCCCCAAGTGCACAAATTTCATGCACCGGGTCTCTAGTGTATATTATAAGAGCTTTCACCTTCTTGAGTACTTTATTAGTTTTTAACTTAGCAAGTCCTTTTTCTTGCATATAATGCAATAGTAATTTGCAAGTCAATCCAATATGAGTTATCACATTAACCAGATTACTGGGCAGGAGATACTTTTCTAAACTCATTGAGTAGCTTGACCTATTCACATCTATAGCTACCAATGTAAAGACAATATAGTCTCTCTTACAGGGAAGTCCAAATTATTAAAAAGGATAACTGGAGTCAGACACCCTGATGCTAAATTCTCACTCTGTCTTATAGAAGTTCACAAAACTGGCACAAGCCCTTTAAATTTAGTGAGCTTCAATTTCCTCATCTGTAGCTATGCAAACATAAAACATTTCTTTCTCTATGTGCCACATATAATTGTCAGGGGAGACACGGAGAAATTGTAATGCACCCTAGAGCTAAATAACTATAGTTTTATTTTTTCATAATCTTTTTTTTTACATTTTATTTAAGCACAATATGACATATGTTTGGGTGTATAAACCAATGGTTCATATACTAGTAAATCATTAATCTCTACTTACTTCAAAAGTGGAGGTAAAGGGGCCCATTTAAAAATAATATCCCTTTTAAAACATTTTTTTTTCAAATCACTTTTATGCATTGTCCGAATTTCCTTCATATGGAAATTGCTCAATGGAAGTAGGTAGTACAAACATTATTATTTTCATTCTTCAGATGTCAAAGCTGAGGCAAAGAAAGCAACTTAATCATATTATCTTAGACTTCCACTAAACAACACTGACAACAACAAAATCAGCCTTGCAAGAAATTTCCACTCCAGCACTCATTTTCTGCTATCATAATTTTTCCAGGGTCATATTCTTATAGCAATTTTCTAAGTTCATAATTACCTTAGTTGCATGCACAATTTGGGTAGTTAAGTAATTACTTGATTTGCACATGCAAATACTGCAATCATTGTCACATAAAAATAATGTCCTTTAAACATTTGGGCCCAATGGAGGACAAATGGTCAGGAAACTCAAAATTCCTGTGGTTCCCAAAAGGGATAACTATGAACAGAAAGCATTAGGAGCCATGCTCAGATGTTTAGAGAATCAGCTCACTTTAACCCTGAGCAAAGAAGCAACATGATGGCATTCTAACTTCAATGTCCTTATCTCTGACAACAACAAAATCAGAGATTTCCAGGTACTGATAAGCTATTTGGAACCATAAAGAAACTAGGTCTGAACGCTTGCATGTAAAATATAGTCCCACCATTGGAGGGGTTGAGGATAGATGTGGGCAAATCCCTTAACCCTTAAATCTTCTAATACTAATCTCTAAAATGTGGATAATAATATCAACCTTCAAAGTTGAAAAGAAGACTAAATGAGACAATTATAGAAAAGTACTATGTAAACTCTAAAACCCTCTACAAATAAAGCAGATTATTACTGGGTTTGAAGTATATGATGCTATCAAAGATCCCAATAGAGCAGACGGACAGCAAGTTTTTTTCTCCGAACAAGCTGTCTCTAAGGGAGCTTAGTAATTTTAGCACATTTCCCCCTTGCATTGAAAAGGAGAGTAGCATGAAAGGGTTGTGATCTTCCTTTTATATCCAGAGTTGATGTGGCTTTTGTGTTAGTCCTATATCTAGTTTTTGATCCCATAATTGAGAGTGGATGACAGAGAAGCTGGCAAGAATTTCAAGGAGAGCAAAAATAAATGTCTGTGGTGTTAGAAACTAGGCCCTCTAATGAAAACTAGGGGGACAAGGCATTTTTTACTCTTCCAATAACGTCATGAGAATTGTGGTCCTGCCACAGTTTTTAAGGAGTGTGAAAATTATTTTACATACGAAATTGAAGATAGAGCAGTAGCTGAAAATATAGCCAGAGAAATGTATGTATGATATTGTGCAGGGTTGTAGAAAACTAAAGTTACAAGGCATCAGGAAATGGCTTCATTGGAGTTTGCATCGTTTTCATGGGGATGATGAAGAGAGATATCTACAACTTTTGATACGGTCAACCTACAAGAAGGATAAGAAAATGAACAGAGGGGTATGTTGATTTTGCAAGAGATGTGATTTTAGAATTATGGTTACACTGCATCCTCCTTTGCTCACAAAAAAAACAATAAACACAAACCACATTGATGAAGATATGCATCCTCCCCTTTCCAAAGACCTCTTTCTAAGTTGGAAAGCAGTGGGATTCTATGGAAAAGGAGTGGCTTTGGAGACAGCAAGACTATTATTATTTTTAAATATATCTTTATTGATTTCAGAGAGGAAGAGAGAGTTAGAAACATCAATGATGAGAGGGAATCATTGCTTGGCTGCCTCCTGCATGCCCTCTACTGGGGATCAAGCCCGCAACCTGGACATGTATCCTTGGTGGGAATCAAACCCCGGACCCTTCAGTCCGCAGGCTGACACTCTATTCCCTGAGCCAAACCAGCTAGGGCAAAATTATTATGATACCCTTGTCCCATTACCAAATGGGTGCAAAAATGGATCTGGCAAGACATTAATACGTAACCCTTTGAACTATTTAGTTTGAAAATATCTAAGACATTTTCAGATTCCTAAAGTGGAGCATAGTGGGAGATCACACACAGCTTGGTCATGATTCCAACGATATCACCAAGACCCAGTTTCTTCCTGGCTCTCAGATACACCCAGATGGCTACATATGGTGCCAGGATGGCAGGCACAGCTCCAGCTGTTCCTCTTGACTCAGGGACAGAGGGGTAGGGCAACTGTGTCTGTTCCACAACTTTCCATAAAAACATGTACTTTATTTAATTGATTTTGATTGGCCCAAATGTAATCACAGCAACCAGGGCATCGGAGGGACTCTGACCCTTCCAGAACACATGAGCTGAATTTTGGAGGAAGGTTGGTATCCCAGAGGAATTCTGCATTTGTTATTACCCCCAAAATCCAGATGCTGGTGGCAGAAACAATAGCTACCCAATACCAGAGATTCAGAGATAAACCTATCTAAAGGCATGACAGTGAAGGGGAGGGCTTCTTTGATAACTTTTCCAAGATTTACAGTTCCAAAATTCTTATCTTCACTTTTATCACAAGGAGAATTTGCATCCATCAAATGTTGCCCCTCATGAGGGCCTCCGTACCTTTCCACTTTCACAGGAACAAGTCCTGCACCCCCATCCCAGGAATGGAATGAGCAAGCCTTAATGCCAAAGTCATTTAAGTTCATATCCTACACCTTTCCCTTAGTGGCTGCATGCCCTTTGAAAGTTACTGACGTCTTTATGCCTTAGGAATCTGTGTAGTGAAACAGCTATAATGACACTTATTCTGAGGGTTATGGTAAGGACTAGATATATATGAGAAGTCAATACAACAGAGAAGGGTATATAATGGATGCTCAAGAAATGATCATGCTTCTCTACATAGTTTGGTCCAGGTTTTGTGATCTATTCCTTGGTGCTTCCTCTCTTGCCCTCATCACCAGACTGCACCCAGATGCCAATATTCAAAGTGGCCCACACCTGACTTTCAGGATTTGGAAGAAGTCAGCAGTCCCAGTAGAGCTACAGGCACAGCACACCAGTTTGTGAATCATTGGATGGGACAGGGCACCACTGGGCAGAGTCCAAGAAAAGAAAGGTTGCCATCATAGACCAAGTCCTCGTCACTCATGCTGTTGAAAAATTCTCGAAGGTGCCGAAATGCACATGCAGAATTCAGAGAAAAAAAAAAAACAAATTCAAATGTTTTATGAAATCAAAACTGTAGAAAGTTGGCTCACTAAACACTAGCCATTCCTGATTTATCAGCAAATGACCAGCTGCAACAGGTCGGCCTGGAACCTCTTGCTGCTTGACCTCATCAGCAACCATCCCTCAATAGGTCACTGTTGCTTAATTAGACAAGGGAGTTTTCAAATGTAATCTCTTTGCACTCAGCAGGCCCTTGGGTCAAACAGAATCTGACTAACCTGCAGCTTGTGTTTACACAGCTTCCAACAGTTCAAAAAGCCAAGGGAAGATCAGAAGCTTATCTTCCAGCCAACAGGGGAGGGAGGGAAGGTGGAATTTGACCGAAGGTTGTAATCATCCACATTGGGGGGTGAGGGGAAGGCCTGTTCATCTGTTCTTAAGCGTGTTGGGACAAGACGTTACATTTCTAGAAATGTGGATGCAGAAAAGGGTGGACAGATGCCATTCTTGTGGTTTAATTAAGAAGGAAAGTAAAGATCTAACATAGCTCCAGCTCTGTTGGCTGAGCCTCTTCTCTGGGGAAGCAAGGGTAGAGAGGCAGGGGAGGCCAGTGGAGAGGAGGAGCACGGTGAGATGTGCTGGCCAGCGCATGGCAGCTACTCATGGTGAATCCTATTCTAGCTCATGGCCATGTGCTGCAGCCTTTTTGGAAAATTACCTCCAAATAACAGATCACGAAAGAGCAACTCCGACAAGCCCTATAATTTAGTCCCAAGAGGAAATTCTTCATTCATCAAGTGTACAGGAGGCTAAATTAGTTCTTTACCCACGTGGGCCCTGGTTGGCAATTTTATGTGAGGGTAAGCCCTACCTTGGGGAGGAGTCCAACCAGAAAGGATGGCGGTCAAGGCCGGCCTGATGCCCAGCTGGGTCAGACCACATATTGGGCCACAGATTGGGTAGAGTTCCTGGGGAATATCTTTGGGACTTGGTCCCTGTCACTATTTTATTTTTCAGATGCACATTTTTGGGGGTTTGTGGGAAATGAGTGAATCTGCCTCGTCTCAGCCTGAGGTTGCTGGAGCATTCTTCACCAGGAAGGAGAGGAGACTTGCCAGAAGTACAAGGTGGGATTGAAGCCATACATAACCTTTAAAAGAATGCTTCTGCTTCATTTTCAGTTATTAAACCATATATAAAATAATTATAAATACACATACATTCTATACAGATTTTTTTTTCTTATTTGTTGGTTTATTTTTGTTTTTTGCTTTTGGTCTGTGAATCTACTCATAGCTTGGAATCCAGCTCCACCATTTGTGTTCATTAAAAACAAAACAAAACAAAACAAGAAAACACCTTAGAGGACATTTAAAAGACCGATATGTTTGAGAAGACATCTCTTTCCTTCAGCCAAATCTTTATTTTTATGGACTTCAGGTTTTTTTTAATTTTAATTGAGAGGTAGTTGAATTCCTCAGCTGTACTGACCATTTCAAGAAGCCTATAAATAAGCCAGAAGTTTTCTCTGTGCCTAATCAACAGGTTGCCTAAAACAAGATACTTTTTTACATTCCCTACATTTTAAGAATGGAGTTGCTAAAATTGGGCTACATTCTGAAGTTAAAAACCGTGTTTCTCTTCTTAGAAATCTGACTCACTTCTTCCATCTAGGAATCTGAATAAAATGGCATGTTTCTCCTCTTGCTATCTTTTCAGTAATCTCAAAACTGCCAGCCTCATTTGTACAGATTTGATGAGCAGCTCCTCTCTCTGTAAATTAAGTCCACTTTGTGAGTTCACTAAACATTATAGGGAGGACATGTTTGGGGAAAAAAAAGTTTACTAATTTGGGGAGAAAATGATTCTGCAGAAATAGAACATAGATGCTTTCACAAATAGTAAAACAACAGTTCAAAAATAAAATTAGAATGAAAGTACTGCATTTTATATATATCACTAAGTTCAAATAAAACTATGCAAATAGAGTTGGTTGATTTGTACAACTTTGTCACCCTACTTATTTCCTGTTTACTGCCCATAAAGACTGATGCTGGCATTACATCTCTAAATTTAAACTTATGGAATGTAAAAATGGGTCAGATATTCGAAGTACAGATTTTTCTACTAAAAAAAAAGAATTCTTACCAAAGAAATTCTTTAAAGTAGAGTATACTGAAGAATTGCCTTAAAATGATTGAAATACATTTATATCAATTCTGCAGACTAATAAAAGTGGTTATATATATATATATATATATATATATGCTTTCATTCAAGGTATTCATATCAAATGAAATAAAGACTTACATCCCTTCTTAATTTCAATTTATTTTCCCTTGGGGAAAGTGGCAAGAAGCAGACTCAGAACTTTCTACAAACCATGCATGGTTAGAGTAGAGGAGAGAATAAAGCTGAATTCATTGCTTACTCACCTAGGCTTACTGAGCTTAGTAAATATTTTACAATTTGCCATTTAAATGGCAACCAGTGACAGAGCTGCTAGTTATGTCTATGGAATAAGCCAATAATCAGAAGGCTTGCACTCCTGCAATCATTCAAAGTCAAGTAAAAATACTAGAGCTTAGTCACTGAGTGGTCTTGACTCACATTTGTAGTGACTGTGAATCTCAGGCAGACAGGGCCAGGGACACTGTGGAGAAATAGATTCTGTGCATGTAAAATGGGTGATGAAAGTCAAGAGAGAGCCAAGGATGTCATCTTCCTCTAACATCACACATTTCCCAAGTCAGACATTTGAAATTGGACAAAATCTCTACAAATTGCCGAAACCGGTTTGGCTCAGTGGATAGAGCGTCAGCCTGCGGACTGAAGGGTCCCAGGTTCGATTCCAGTCAGGGGCATGTGCCTGGGTTGCGGGCACATCCCCAGTGGGAGATGTGCAGGAGGCAGCTGGTCGATGTTTCTCTCTCATCGATGTTTCTGGCTATCTATCTCTCTCCTTTCCTCTCTGTAAAAAATCAATAAAATATATTTAAAAAAAAAATATCTCTACAAATTGTTATTATTATTTTTTTGGCAAAAGTTCTCCTCTAAGAAAAAACTTATCAATACGGGATCAAAAAAGTGAAAGACATTGAGGCATGACATCCTATCTAATAAAAGAGTAATATGCAAATTGACCATCACTCCAACACACAAGATGACTGCCCGCATGTGGTCAAAGATGGCCGGCCCCATGTGGACAAAAGATGGCCACCACAAGATGGCCAGCAGGGGAGGGTAGTTGGGGAAGATCAGGCCTACAGGGGAGGGCAGTTGGGGGCAACCAGGCCTGCAGGGGGAGGGCAGTTGGGGGCGACCAGGCCAGTAGGGGAGGGCAGTTGGAGGGGACCAGGCCTGCAGGGGGAGGGCAGTTGGGGGGGACCAGGCCTGCAGGGGGAGGGCAGTTGGGGGTGACCAGGCCAGCAGGGGAGGGAAGTTGGGGGGGACAAGGCCTGCAGGGGAGGGCAGTTGGGGGCAATTGGGTTGTCAGGGGAGCAGTTAGTCATCAATCAGGCTGGCAGGGGAGTGGTTAGGGTGTGATCAGGCTGGCAGGCAGAAACAGTTAGGGGCAATCAGGCAGGCAGGCAGGCGAGCAGTTGGGAGCCAGCAGTCCCAGATTGTGAGAGGGATGTCCAACTGCCCATTTAGGCCAGATCCTGATGTGGGGTCGGGCCTAAACGGGCAGTCAGACATCCCTCGAGTGGTCCCAGATTGGAGAGGATGCAGGCTGGGCTGAGGGACATACCCTCCCCCCCGCCCCCGTGCACAAATTTTGTGCACCGGGCCTCTAGTATATATATATATATATAAAATCTAATAAAGTGGGAGTATGCTAATTGACCCTCATGCCATCGCAAAGATGGCAGCGCCAACAGCCAATAAAGAGGGAATATGCTAATTGACTGACACACCCTCAAAGATGGAGGTGCCCACAGCCACAAGATGGCTGGCAAGGGAGGGCAGTTGTGGGGGACCAGGCTGGCAGGGGAAAGCAGTTAGGGGCTACCAGGCCAGCAGAGTAGGATAGTTAGGGGCTACTGGGCCAGCAGGGGAGGGCAGTTGGGGGCGATCAGGCTGGCAGGGGAGGGCAGTTGGGGGCAACCAGGCTGGCAGGAGAGGGCAATTGGGGGCAATTGGGCCCGCAGGGGAGTAGTTAGGCATCAATCAGGCTGACAGGGGAGTGGTTAGGGAGTGATCAGGTTGGCAGGCAGAATCAGTTAGGGGCGATCAGACAGGCAGGCAGGCAAGCAGTTGAGAGCCAGCAGTCCTGGATCGTGAGAGGGATATCCAACTGCCGGTTTAGAACCAATACCACAGGGCACGAATTTCGTGCATAGGGCCTCTAGTCTTCAAATATTAAGAGAAACTTGTGGATCTGGAAGCAAGTCAAAACTCTGCCTCCATATAATTTCAATTCAGTTTATACTTTCATTCATTTCACAAGTAATCCCTAGGGTGTATTTATACCAAGAACTGTACTACATGCTGATAATATGCTAAAAAATGAGACAGATAAAGTACCTAGGGTTTTCTTCAAGTGAGATTGAGTGTTTGTGAGGATGTGGGGAATAGATAGTAAACAAGAGAATCAATAAGCCAGCAACATCAAATAATATAGTAGAATGGACACAGCAACAGAGTGACAATCCAGAAAGTGACTTAATGACTGTTACAGATGGGTGGTCATGGAAGACCTTTGTTGGGAGGTGACCTATGAGCTGAGACTTGAATGACAAGGTGTGAGCCATATGAAGAACTGGGATAAGAGAGTGGGCAGAGGAACTAGCAAGTGCAAAGTCCTAAAGGCAGGAATTAGCTGGGTCTATTCTGGGAATAAAGAGTGTGTTAGTGTGGCTTGTGCCTGGTGAGGAAGGAGAAATGATAACAGAGATAAACTAGGGCCAAAACACTCACAGCCTCCTCAGCCTAGGAAATACCTTGGCTTTTGTTTCAAGTGTCATGATGAAGCATTGTGAAAGGGCATGATATGATTTAGAATTTTGGAAAAATCACTCTTGCTGCTGTGACAGAGTATGCTGAAGGGGGACAGGTAGAAAAGAGAAGAGGCTATCACAGCAGTCCAGGCAGGTGAACACAGTGCTTGTACAGGAAACATGACAGTGAAAATATGAGTCAATCGATGTAGAATATACTATTTTAGTAACAGGAGCATTCAAAGGTTTCTGGTTTGAGAAAGACTATTTGATTCTCTTCTATCTAATTTATTCTGCCTATTCTACCCACTGACAGAGGAAAAGTTAATAAAATAACATCAATGGTGTCTTCTTCTTAGTGCCTTCCAGTCTATATTTCAACAAAATTTTACATCCTACAATGTATTTCAAGTAAGAATAGTAGGTTTCTCTTTGGATAGTAAAAGGCTGTGATTTATGAGGCAGTTTAAAATTTTCAAATAAAATCTTGGCAGTCATCACAAGACACAAGCAATCTCACCTTCCAATACCTTCTTTTAAATGACATTGTGTTGAGTGGGAAGAAAACCAAAATGATGCTCACTCTGGCCATAAATTGTGGGACTTGGAAAATGATCTTCATGTAGTGTGATCAGCACTGAGCACAGAGGACAGGCCATGAGAACCATCAGTGAGAGAGAAATGCATGTGCAGCCTAGATCTATGGGTCCCTGAGGCATCTTAATTTTGTAGGTGGGAAGGTGCTCTGAATTTGCTTGATGTTTCCAACATGCATTATTTGTTCCCTGGCTACATGGCAAGCTGTCTAGTAGAAATATAATGTGAACCACATATGTAAATTTATATTTTCTAGCAGTCATAGAAAAAAAAGTAAAATTCATTTTAATATAATATATTTAACCCAGTGTGTCCAAAATACAATCATTTTGATATGTAATCAACAAGAAAACTGTTAATGGCATGGTTTACATTTCCATACTAAATCTTTGAAATTTGATGTATAGTTATCCCAATTGGACTAGTCAGATTGCAAGTGTTCACTAGCCACATGTGGCTAATAGTTAGTGTATTAGACATTATAATTCTAGAATATGTATATGTATGTTATATCCTATTAAATATATATATTCTAGAATTATATATTCTAGAAATACATATTCTAGAAATATATATACTGTTAGCAACAATATTCCCCCCAAAAAATAACTGATGTTACATTGTAGAAATGAGGCAGCTAATAACTGACCAAAAGATCTGTAATAATGTAGCATAAAATTGACAACCAAGACCTTTGAGAAAATACAACCACATTTAATAACTCTAATAACTCATAGCTTTATTTGGACTTTTTTTGTTTTTTTGTTTGAGTTTTTTGTGCGTTTTTTTTGTTTGGTTTTTTTTTTTTTTTTTTTTTTTTTTGCAACTTCAACACTTTTTTTTTTATTACACTTGGACCCAAAAGGAGGGACACAGAAACAAAAGGAAAAATTAAAAGCTGATGTTTCTTATTCCATTTCTTTTAAAAGGATGAAGCTGCAAAAGGACAATAAAATTATCCCTAAAATATTTTTCAGAACTCCTGAGTGTCTATGTCTGGACTTACTTCTCCTTGTTAAATTGTTAATAGGGATGTCTTAAGGAAGAGAAACTGTATGACAAGATTGCAGCTGGGTGCCAAGGGAGGCATTTTGATATTGCCAAGCTGCAGGTAAGAAAATCATGACTAGCAAGGGTGAACTGACCACACTGGCACCACAGTTGAGGACAGAGCGCATACACCTAAGTAGACCATGTCTCCCAACACCCAAGTTCTGTATCAGCATCATTAGCATCATTGTTACCCTGCATGTCCTGGGATGGTCATGATGACAAAATCTTTGTAATCTGACAGTCTTTGTGAGCCTCTCATGCAAGGTAACATGAATTGATGACACCAATTTAATTACTTTTCCAAAGTCAACCTGAGCATCATATTTACAATTGCAACTTAGGGAAACTTCAGTAACTCTTGCCAGATTTACATAAGGAGAAATTTCACACATGGAACCTTTTGAAATAACTTACTCTGAAAAGACAGAAAGAATAGTGTCACAAGAACAGAAACTTCCACAGAGTGAAGGAGTCATTCATAGATCTTTTCAGTGAGCAATCAGAACTTTTAGATTGGAGAGAATCTTTATTTCTTATAGTGTGACAAGTGAAAATGCATTTTCTTGGAACACTTACAAAGACTCCACTATTTTCTAGAGCCAGGAAGACCCTTATCTACACTAATAAAAGAGAAACATGGTAATTGGCATACGACCGCTACCCTTTTCATTGGCTAATCAGTGAGTATATGCAAATTAACTGTCAGCCAAGATGGCGGCGGCAGCCAGGACGGGATCAGCGGAGCCAAGCGGCATCCGCCCGGGGTTCAGCGGAGCCGAGAGGCCTCCCGCCCCGGGATCGGCAGAGCCGATAGGCCTCCCGGCCAAGGAATCAATGGAGCCGAGAGGCCTCCCGCCCCGGGATCGGCAGAGCCGATAGGCCTCCCGGCCAAGGAATCAATGGAGCCGAGAGGCCTCCCGGCCCCGGGATCGGCGGAGCCGAGAGGCCTCCCGGCCCCGGGATCAACGGAGCCGAGTGGCCTCCCGCCCCCGGGATCGGCAGAGCCGAGAGGCCTCCCGGCCCCGGGATCGGCGGAGCCGAGAGGCCTCCCGGCCCCGGGATTGGCGGAGCCGAGAGGCCTCCCTGCCCCGGAATCAACGGAGCCGAGAGGCCTCCCTGCCCCGGAATCAACGGAGCCGAGAGGCCTCCCGGCCCCTGGATCGGCGGAGCCGAGAGGCCTCCCAGCCCCGGAATCAAGGGAGCCGAGTGGCCTCCCGGCCCCGGGATCAGCAGAGCCTGATGGAAGCCCTGTGTGTTTATGCACCCTGGGGGTGCAGAGGTCCTGTCCTAGGCAGAGGCCTATGGCGAAAATTTCGACTCTGAGAAGTAGCCTAGGGTTGGAAGGCAGCTCCTCTGACCTCAGTGCTGGAGAAGACCATTAAGCAGAATACTAAAGAAACCGATTTTACATCATTTCCCATGTGGAGAACAGTTGGCATATAAGCCCCTGACCAGCGCCCAGCCTCTCCTCTGTCAGTCTATCTCACTCTTAAGTACCATGTTCTTTGTTCTGTCTTAACTGCAACTCATTTTTAAACTAGATTGCCTTTAAAAGAAGACTAAATAAAGTTTCCCTTAAGTTATTTAGGTGGTGCTGGGGCTGCTGGGGCTGCTGGGGGCCTGATAGAAGACACAAACAGCAACGGGGGGCCTGTATCCAGCAGCCCCAAGGCCCACCACCTTGGTGCTGGGGCTGCTGGGGGTATCAGAGACACAAACCCGCAGGCCCGGCTCCCAGCAGACCCAAGGCCTTTGTGGCAGAACTAAGGAGCAGCAAGCCAAGCCGTAGGAAGCAGCAAGCAGGTGGGCAGTAACAAGGGAGGGGTCCCGGACTGCAAGAGGGCACATGCTGGGCTAAGGGACCCCCCACCCATCCCCAGTGCACGAATTTCGTGCACGGGGCCTCTAGTCCTATATAATAAAAGGCTAATATGCAAATTGACCAAACAGTGGAACGACCAGTTGCTATGATGCGCACTGACCACCAGGGTGCAGATGTTCAATGCAGGAGCTGCCCCCTGGTGGTCAATGCACTCCCACAGGGGGAGCACCACTCAGCCAGAAGCCCAGCTCAAGGCTGGCAAGCACAGTGGAAGTGGCAGAAGCCTCTTCCACCTCCACAGCAATGCTAAGGATGTCCAAATGAAGGCTCCGGGACTGCGAGAGGGTGCAGGCCAGGCTGAGGGCCCCCGCCACGCCGGCCCAGTGCATGTATCTCGTGCACTTGGCCTCTAGTAGGCTAATAAAGTACTGAAAAGAAGTCAAAAACAAATTTTTGGCATCCTCAGACTGGCAGGTAAATATATGAATAGTAAGGACATAAGATTGGGCTAACTTGTTTTTCTCAACCAAACCAGAATTTTAATGAATATGAATGAATGAATGAATGAATGAATGAATACATACATACATATATACATACATACATACATACATACATAATACTATTCAGAGTCAGGCACTAGCCATGGTTTTAGAGATTTTTACTTCACTGTAGATGCATTTTATAAGAAACTAGAGGTTTACAGAGTAAAAGCCTAATGTAGTAGCTAACATACCTGGCTGGGGAGAGATTACTGTAGACCCTCTATTTTCCTATACAGCCATACTCACTTCATGTTTTTAAATACTATAGGATGCTTTCTATATTTATTGTACATTTCTTTAAATGGTTGTATATGTGCTCATAGTGGAGGAAGCCATGGAGGAAGCCACCAGGGCAGATAGCCACATGGAGCCAGCATCTGAAGCATGCAGACAGGCCCGGAGACCACAATCTGCCTCTCTGCAGAGATAAGGCAATGCATCTATGTTTATCTTTAATTTATCCTGTGGTAATTGAAGAGAGCATACATCCACGGACCCAGCCAATTCTACAGCATCTTTTCTAAATACTAAAATTAATGATTATTTTCACAAGGAAAACCTTCCTATATCAAAGAGTACTCTTTGCAATGTATAACTAATAAACAATTCCTAAGGATACTGTTTACCCCATGATCTCACATTAGGGGACTGCTTTGGGGATAAGTTGCATTTTAACAAAAGGTAAAATAGAACTGATTTTACGCTTCTGTATTCTTTTCTTTCCTTGCAGTATCCATGGCATTAACACCACCGACTCCTCCATGACCCTATTGATTGCCAATTGCAGGTCAGTTTCTCTCAAGCTCTATTTGAACACCCTCACTCCCTCTCCAAATATTCATTAAAAATATTTAACTTATGTGAATAACAAGTCTGGTGGCCTTGGGTCTTAGTAAGTAATGTACAAAGACAATCCCTCTAGCAGACATAGAACATGAATGCAACACATTCCCTACACTTCAGAAAGATGCCGTAGGAGAAAGGCAGACTTAACTAGAGAAAAGTTAGTTTATGGCTATGTGTGCAACATAATTAAGTGTCGGTATAAAATGGGAAAGATAGGAAAGACTGCACAGGGAAGGACAAGCCTAGATAAGCAGAAGTAAAACAGAGAAGTAAAAAAAAAAAAAATACCAAAAAAAACCCACTTACTAGACACCTGTGATACTGATAAGATGTGGAGCAATGTGCATGATATTTGAAATATATGGAATGTGTAAATCATTTTAGGAAAGATGTTTCTTGAAAACTACAAATTTTGTACAAGTAGTGTATATTTAATTATGTTTTATTTTTCAGTTAGCTTTATGCTTGTTTTGGACAGCTGTATAGCAAATATGTCAATGCATTTCAAATTTCTATGTACATCTGCAAAATGTCAGTTTTGTCCTTTTCTTATCCAAAGCATATATTTCAAATGTATTTTACATTTTTTGTTCCTGCAATACCTGTCAGCAGTAGGATGCCTAAATTCCTCATTTTGCTGTGAACTTTTGCAGAATCAAGTTCACATGCTCCATGTGGAGTCGAAAAGTTGTAGCCAATCTGCTTTTGATTTAAAAGGAAGGCTTTGCTTTAGCTTCAAGTCCAAGCATTCTAAAGGACACAACAGTAGCTACAATAGGCACAAATCCACAATATTAATGAATTTTCACTGCTATGTCCAGAAAGATGTTGAACATATCTCTAAAAATTTATTTTCAATTTACCTCCCACCTCTCCACTCAAAATCAAATGGCCAATAACATTCAAGGAGGGTAGCAGACATGTAGATGCTTACATTAAAGAAATAGCACAAAACTGAATCTTATAGAACCTTATAGGAGTGGGGTCAGGATTAAATAGGCCTAGATTTGAATTCCAGTTTTGCCATTAATTTGGTTATATGAACTTGGGTAAGCCACTCAGAGACCCAGTTTTCTGAACTGTGAAATGCAGACAATTATGTTGAGGATCAAATAATCCTATATAATAAAAGGGTACTGTACAAATAGACTGAACAGCAGAATGACCAGAATGCCTGTGGCCCCTCACCCTGGCCAGCCCTGCCCCTCCTGATCAGACCCCTGCCCCAGCCAGCCTGTCCCAAATGGCACCTATTGGGGCCAGGCTAGCAGGACCCCACCAGTGCACAAATTCATGCACCAGGCCTCTAGTATACTTATATTAGAAAAGGAGCTTATAGGGTACCTGGTACATTGTAATTATTCCAAGAAAACTCAGTTTCTTTATTAATTTACTAGAGGCCCAATGCACGAAATTCGTGCTAGAGTAGGCCTTCGCAGCCCCGGGCTTCGTCCAGTAAGATACATAAAATAGACTCCCAGTTCTTTCTAAGTTATTTTGGGTCAAAATAATACTGAAGATGTAGAATCAGGGCTTACATGGAAACTCTGTAGAAAAAATTGTAATATATGTTGTCACAAACTTCTGACTTCCCATCAAGTGACGAGGCCATTTGAATTGGCTTCAGTCTTTTAAGCACATGACATGTGTTTTGTTCTAATATTGATATTTGGAGTTGAGGACAGATCCTCAGAAGTCTTCCTAGGAGAATTAGGGGTGGGATCTAGGAAAGGCTGTCATGGAGTCCCTCGTGTGGAAGAAGTTGGCCATATTTCTAAGGGAACATTGTAAAGTACATTGCCCAGAGGTAAAACATTTAATTCCTAAACAATTTCACTTACTTTTTGTAAGTTAGATTTGCCTCCCAAATGCCAGCAAAAATAATTGTTCCCTAATACATGACAGTGTTTCACATACCATCCAACTCTAACTGTAATTCTGCTATTTTGTTTGTTATTCAGAGAATTATCATCTTCTGATCTCAAATCTGATCAGTCCTCTAATTTCTAGTCTCTACATTATTCTTCAGAAAGGGTTCTCAGTGGATTTATCATTATTCGTTTGTTATCCACTGAAGGGACAGTTCTAAAACCTTCTCAGATGCCTTATATCCAATGAAGTTTTCAGAACATACCCATGAAAACCTTTAATTTTAAGATTTTATTTTGATGTAGTCCCATTTAAAATACAGAGGCAGAGCTGCCTCAAACAGATTGTCAAACTGCAGCGGGAAGGCCGGGGAGGGTTGGGGGGCAGGAGGGAGGCGGGTAAGAGATCAACCGAAGGACTTGTATACATGCATATAAGCGTAACCAATGGACATAAGACATGGGGTGTAGGGGAGGCCAGGGGATTGTCAAGGGTGGGAATAAAAGGAGACATATGTAATACCCTTTGTAATACTTTAAGCAATAAAACAATAAAATAAAAATAAAAGATTTTAACACTCAAGATATTGCAATATTCCAGATTTTTCCCCAAGTGTACTTGGTCTGATTATTTATATATATTGTGTAAAAAATATTATAAATATGTATATACACTAACATTCACACATAACTTTTACATAAATCTATGGCCATAGAAATATTTCACATCCATACATTTAACTTATGCAGTTTTAGAAATTCAATGGAAAAATCACACAGGTCATCTTAATAAAACCTCAGAAACCCTGATGTAATTTGTGTAGCCTTCTACATCAAACTTTAGCTCTTAAACTGAAATGACTATTTTTCAAATGTTTAATTTAAATGAAAGAAGTTAAAGAATCATCTGTCATTTCTTTCTTTCCTAGACTAATATTGCCACTTGGGTTGTAGGACCAGGCTTCTGCGTGCAAATAAAGGACTCCTGAAATCATCCTTACAAACAATCTCTGTGAGTCTATGTCCACAACTTCAAGAAGTTAGGAATGGACTTTATCTCAGTGAGGCTGACAATGATAAGGTTTCAAAAAGGAGGAGGACTGACCACCCACAGCTCTGCCGTCTCTGGAGCAGGTCTAGCTTAACTTGCAAATCCCACTATCACAGGACTCAGAGCACCTCCAGAGTGACTGTCCTGTTGATTGTCAGGCCTTCAGGGAGTTTTATCTAATTGTCTAAAAACAGGAAGGAAAGCACACACTCATTTTGATTTAAATATAGACAATTTTTACCTTTGAGCCTGGGGTGGGAGGAGGGGAAACAGATTTACTCACACTGTTTTCTTTTTTTCTTGGAGCCAATATGTCCCAAATGGAATATCTCTTGCAATTTAACTTTTTTTTTCTTCTTTTCTTTTAAAGATTGCCTGAGAGATACTCAATTGAGGACCTCCCTTTGGAAAAGCACCTGGGAGCTTAAGAGACCTGTCTGCGGGTATGTGAACACTGCCAAAGGTGACAGGGTGGCCGCTGACAGCTCAGGAAGTGAATCACTGCTTTTGTTGGTTTCTATTTTGTCAGCAGGGAAAACAAAAACATAAAACTAACTTACAAAAAGATCAATAAATGACCTATCATCCACGCCTGGGACCCTACTTTCTATTTACCTCCCTCCCCTCCATCCCTATTATTAAACGAGTCAGTGGTTGAAAAACTCCAAATGTCTCATAGGGGGTTAAATTGGATGTTACATCATCTTAGTCTCATTGCAAGTGGCAGGAAGAAGAAGAAGAAGAAGAAGAAGAAGAAGAAGAAGAAGAAGAAGAAGAAGAAGAAGAAGGAGGAGGAGGAGGAGGAGGAGGAGGAGGAGGAGGAGGAGGAGGAGGAGGAGGAGGAGGAGGAGGAGGAAGAGGAGGAAGAGGAGGAGGAGGAGAAGGGGGGGAGGGGGAAGAGGAGAAGGGGGGGAGGGGGAAGAGGAGGGGAAGGAGGAGGAGGGGGAGGAGGAGGAGGAGGAGGAGAGGAGAGGAGGAGGAGAAGGAGGAGGAGGACGGGGAGGAGGAGGATGAGGAGGAGGAGGAGAAGGAGGAGCAGGAGGGGTAGAGGAGGAGGAGGATAAGGAGGAGGAAGAGGAGGAGGGGAAGCCATCAAAAGGACAGGCAGCATTGAGAGAAATGAGAAGTTTGAGGGACACACCATACTGTAGCAAAATAAAAAACCCTATAAATTGAGAATGTTGGGACCCCCCGCACTGCAAAGCAAGCATCTAAAAAATATATTCAGTTACTTAAAAATATGAGAAAGTCCCCATTGTGACTGATCAGTTTGCTGGAAGTGAAGCAGAATTTTTGGACCGGAACCGGATTCTTTGTCCACCGGAGTCAAAGAATGAATCCACGGACAGAAGGTGGTATAGCAAAGGTGGAGATTTATTGAAGAACTAGTACAGACTCCCACGTGGGGAGGGGGAAAGGGTCCCACTGAGTTCTTTTTCCCTTTGGCCTATAAAGGCTACAGGTCCTTGTGCTTTGATATCCCTTCTGATTGGTCACTACTCCCTTGGACTGGTTACTATAATAACTTTTAAACTCAAAGGTTGAAACTCACATGAGATATGTGAGGTTCTCGCCCCCTCCTTCCTTATTGTTTTCCTATTCCCTTTGGGCTTTCTTCTTCTTCTGGATGAAGGGCTTACTTCTTTTTATTTTGTAAATATAGGCCTTTTGCTGTTCCCAGCTCCCTCATTCTATGGAAATGTACCTGTTGAGCTTTCCAGCTTCCCTATTCTATGGAAATACACTTTCAGGCTGCTCTGCAGCCCTTTGCTTCTTTCATGGTCCCCTTAATTTCTAAAAGTTCCTAAAACCTGTCTTGTTCACCCCTAAAAATTCCTGTTTCAGAAGGACACATACTTTGTGGTAGTACATACCCCTTTTGTAGTTGTATAAATATCTAATTACTTGTCAATAAAGCATGATGAAACCCTCACCACTTAGCCCTTAAAAAGTTTCTAAAATATCCAAAGATTTAATAAATCATTATCAAAATACTCATACATCCAACAAAAATAATCCAGAAAACTACATTGGCCCCTTGTCAGGCAGAATAGTATTTAGGAGATTTATTCTTGTATGGCCATGTTGTGTGCTGTGTTGAAAATATTTCAGATTTCACCTCTTCACTATTTAGATTCATAGATTCTATTTTTACCTTTTCCAAGTTTCCTGAATGACCGAAATCCTTACCGTCTTCAGTTAGTCACATCCCACACTCTACTACTTCTCAGATGCTGGAGTAATGACAGTTCATCATGATTGAGATCATGATGAACTTCTGACACTGAAGTCCTGTCTTTATCAATAACGACAGAGTTACCAGTTCATGAGTCACCTCAAACTACCCCTTGCACTTGGTGACAGAGAGTCCAGAGGACAGAGTTTAGAACAGCTGTTTTTGAATTACTGACATAGGAAGTGGGGAAATTATGAGTTGTTTTGACCGTGTCAATCATTTAGACCGCAATTCTCACAAAGCTTACAAATGCATTCGATCCTCCTAAAGTAGTTGGTTAAAATTAAGATGTATATTCTCTAATTTATCTTAGAAGGCAGTCATCATTTGCCAGGCCTGGGAAAGCCCCATGTTAAATCCCACTCACAGCACAGCTCCCATCTGAAGCTCAAAACTAATTAAGGGGCCATCTAAACTATTTATACGTCAAACGGAGGTGATGAGAATAGAGTACAATTATTCTCTTCACGCTTCACCAGGCACAGCTGCAAATATCAGCATCTAACTCCTCTCCAGCTTCCATTGACAGCATCCATCCTCTTCTAATCTCAGGGTTCCTTTCAGTCTTCGGAGGTAGGCCAGCACACTATTTGGTGAGAACCACTTTATACAGCCTATCATGGCAGTGTATGCATTCATGAGTGCTCAGGGGTCAAAGCAGGTCTTCTAAATGACAACAGCATTCGTGGCACCGTGCAAGAGGTGGTGATTGCCTAACCACCATACCTCTTTTTCCTGATATACCAAGTCAACAATGGAGAATTGCTGAGAAAAAGAAATTAAGTTACAAAGGAAGCTCCATGCTATCATCAAAGAAATTATAAAAAGATCACTGCTGTTCTAAGAAATGTAAGGACAAGGAGTTCTTAGTTTAGAATAAAGTGCAACCAAATGAGAGAAAACGAATTAATAATTCACATGCCAAAGAATGGTAGTTCACATGTCAGTCTGTGGAAAGCAACTGGGTCTGTGACATAGATTTAACTATGTGCATCACAAGTTTTTGCAATACTTCTTATTTCTCATCATGTTTCAAGTTACAACATTATAAGTTATAGGGAAGAGTAGAAGAATTTATAGTGCTATATGGTTCTAATTTAGAATTGTAGTTGTTGTCTTAAAATTACGTGTAGAGCTGTTCATATATGGAGGCTCCCTTTTTACAATTTAATGATGCAGAATAAGGAAGAAAAAAATATATATATATCAGTATATATACACAGTGTTATAAACTGAGGCTAGAAACATTAAAGTTAGCAGTTATAATGAAATACTAAGGTTGTTTAATTTTGACTAGGCACTTCTGTACTATATTTCTATTATTATATTCTATATCATTAAATTATTCTACATTATATATATATTTACTGCTTATATATTATATATATATTACAGTGTAATATAGATATGACAACATACTATATTACTAATATACTACATTATTAAATCTATATTATTATATTCTACTAGAGGCCCAGTGCATGAAATTCGTGTCCACTCAGCCCAGCCTGCACCCTTTACAATCCAGAATCCCTCAGGGGATGTCTGACTGCTGGTTTAGGCCTGATCCCTAGGATCGTCAGACATCCCTCTCACAATCCTTGACTACTGGCTCCTAACTGCTCACCTGCCTGCTGGCCTGGCCACCCCTTATTACCCCCCTCTGCCAGCCTGGTCACCCCTAACTGCCCCCCTGCCAGCCTGGTCACCCCCAACTTCCCGCCCTGCCAACCTGGTTGCCCCATGCAGCCTGCTGTTCAGTAGTTCATCTGGTTGTTTTGGTTGTGACAGTTCCTGGCTTTTTATATATTAGGATAGTATATTTCTAGTACTTTATTCTGTTTCTTCCCTTTTGCATGAGTTTAAAAGAAGAACTTCAGAAGTTGCTTTTTCTAACACATAAATTATCAGATAATTTTATTCTGTTCAAAAAAGGAAGCCAAAAGACAAAAAAAAACAAGGGCTTGCCTGAAGAGGATAAAGAATGAAACTTTTTTGACATCGTTATCAAAGACTAAGCATAATCCCCCATCTCATCCTTAATTTGAAATCTTTATATCAATGACCATGTGACTTCTGTGCATCAGACATTGTAGGAATGGGGTGAATTCAAAGCCTACAGCACCGACCCACAATTCCATTCCTGAGAGAACATATAAATTTCGGGTAACCTGAAAGTTTACTAATTAGTAAACTAATAAGTAATTAGTTGACTAATGTGGCTTGGCCACGTTAGTCCTTGGCCACATCAGTCCTGACTTGACCTGAAAGCTTAGGAATTGGAGTCAAACATAATAATTGGTAGATTATTATTGGTGGACTACCGTCTAAGAAAGGGCTAGCATATGATTTAAACCAGGGGTCCTCAAACTACGGCCCGCGGGCCACATGCAAATACAAATATTGTATTTGTTCCCGTTTTGTTTTTTTTTTACTTCAAAATAAGATATGTGTAGTGTGCATAGGAATTTGTTCATAGTTTTTTTTTAAACTATAGTCTGGCCCTCCAACGGTCTGAGGGACAGTGAACTGGCCCCTTGTTTAAAAAGTTTGAGGACCCCTGATTAAAACTATAGAAAAGGCAGTGTTATTGAATTGGGGGCCACAGTAGAAAATCCTAATGTGTCAGCAATTATTCTGAGTAAAGGTACAACCATATGTTAAGGTCAGTTGACAGTTTCACATTTAAGGTAGCTATTGAACACATGCATTTTTCTCTCTTCCCTCCCAAAATCCCATAGCAAAAGGAAAACAAAAGGAATAAATTCAAAGCAGTAATAGAAAACTGAGAGGATTACATCAGCCAGCTTAAACAAGGAGAAATGTCCAGAAGATACAAACCAGGTGCGGAACCAAAAAAGGTGAAGAGCCCACAGCGCAGCACAGGCTTAGCCAGAATTGTTTTATTAAAACAAGTGAAAGTTCTCATTAGAACCTCACATTAACCTGGTATTGCAACTTCAGAAGCCAACTGTGATGAGGAGCAGTGGGGTAGTCTGTGAACAACAGGACAGTCTGACCCCCAAGAGAGATAATGACTAAGGCATTTCCCCTCAGGCAAAAGCCAAAAGACAGTCTTTTTGAATAAAGTTGGGGATCTGCCCAGAAGTAACTCCAGAGATGTACTAGGGCTGAGGAAAAGGAAATAGTACAACAGGCATGTTTCTGTCACTACAAGGACAAGAAGACTCTTCCACTGACACTCCATAAGGACACTCCCCCTTATCCTAAAGGAGAGCCACACCTGTCTCCCTTCCACCCTGCCAGCCTCTCTTCAGAATGTAATTTTTAGTATTTGTGTCATGTCCACGCATCCTACTTCAATTGCTTATATTGATAAATCAAGCCATCATATGCAAGTGTAATCTGATACACTAGAATAACCAATTGAAGAAATCAATATGCAAGAGAGACACAAACTGAACAAATGAACTAATTGAAGGGAACAGATATAATCCCAAGCATAGAATATAAATATAAAATAAATATAAGTGGTCTCTTCAGATTACTTACAGTATATACCATGGAAATAGATTTAGGCATGAAGGCCAAGTATCTGTATTTAAGCATGATTCTCAAATTTTTCTTATGTACGTTAACATTTACAAACCAGTCTTAGATCATCTTTAAAATCCCCCCATGCTGAGGATCTATGATTCTATGCCAAGTGCATTGCCTGAGTTTTATACTTCTCATGGGATACAAGTAATCGATGCTATTACACAAAGGAAAGAAAATGTTCTTAAAGTCTGAGAAATCACAAATGATATTCTGTTCCATTGAATGATGAGCCCAAACAGAGTTATGGACCAGCAGTGTGAAGACTGCCTTGCTGTAAACAGGACACGGGTTCCCTCTTTGGATTGCTGTCTCTGTCTGGGGCAGCGGTTCTCAACCTGTGGGTCGCGACCCCTTTGGGGGTTGAACAACCCTTTCACAGGGGTTGCCTAAGACCATCAGAAAACACATGTATAATTACATATTGTTTTTGTGATTAATCACTATGCTTTAATTATGTTCAATTTGTAACAATGAAAATATATCCTGCATATCAGATATTTACATTATGATTCATAACAGTAGCAAAATTACAGTTATGAAGTAGCAACAAAAATAATTTTATGGTTGGGGGTCACCACAACATGAGGAATTGTATTAAAGGGTTGCGGCATTAGGAAGGTTGAAAACCACTGGTCTATGGTGTTCTCTGTTGAGATGGCAGGGAAATCTGGTGTCCTGACATAGAAGTAAAAGACTACAGTACTTAAAAAATACTTAGTCAGGAGTTAGCATTCAACAGAGTACTTGTGAATACTACAGGGGGGCATATTACACACAATGTTTTATCTCAACACTTTATTTATCAGGCTAAACTACCTCTATCTGTTAAGCCATGCTATGCTCTATAGCATAAAGAGCCTAAGGCTAAGTGGGACAATTGTTAGAACAGTCACTGTAGAGACCTGTTTGAGCAAAGCCAGCTCCAAAATGGGGATTTTCATCTGTGTATTATATTCACTTTAATGCTCTAAGTATTTTTAGTTTCCTATGAAAGAATTGAAATTTCCTGAGCAACAATACTGCCAAGAGTTATTATCCCTTTCGCTTACCTTCAAAGAGTCTTTCTCTATTAAAATGGCTTATGTCAAGTCTAAGCATTATTCACATTACATGCAGCTCTCCAGACATCCACCTAATTAGAAAGAACAGTCTAGAAAGAATATACAGACTTCCATATTCACATAGTATGTGTGGTACTAGGTTAACTCTGGGAAGAAAGCTAATGAAAAAAATCACTGAAAAAAATTGCTCTCCAAACTTTTATTTTTCTGAAGATGTACTGCCACTTGCCTTTTGATACACATATGCAGATAATTTTTGCATTAAACATGGTTTACTAGAAAAGATGCCGCTGAGTTTGTTTTATTTCATTTATTTTTTTGCATAGAATCTTTACATCTTTTACAGACCATTCATATTGAGTTCACTTTTCTCATGCTGTAAGGGCCTCACATCAGATTCTGGGCCTCATAACATTTGTTTGTTGATCACTTGTTGCCAACTGGGGAATTCAATTTGTTCGATAAGCATTTAGTCATTCATTTATTTAGCAAGAATTTGACTCTTCTTTGTCAGATAGTGTTCAAGGAATTAAAAATGCAATGCTGCCTTCCCGAAGATTACACTCTAACATGAGCCTGCTGGACCTAGGCCAGGGGTGGGCAACCTTTTTGTGAGTGCGTGCCAAAACCAGCAAAATCTCTGACTCAAAATTCTTCTGCGTGCCAACCCTAATTTTTTGAGAGCATGTTACGCCTACTTGATATCTCTTAAGGTGTATGTATGTGAAGAACCTTGAAGAAATAATAAAATTCATTCAAGCGACAAGAACACAGTATATGATGATGAAAAATACATTTATTTTTTAATGTATACATGTACACTGATAGTCCAACAGAAAACTTTATGACTCCATTTAATATTATCAGTGGGACTTTTGCTGCTGCATCACTGATGACAGAGATTTTACATCAGGTTTATATTTTGTGACCTTCAGAGATATGCACGAGCTACTACTTTCATCCGTCAGGCTACTCCTATTACGAGACTTAACAAAATTCATCACTGAGAACAAAGATTCACAAGCGGATGAAACCAAAACACTGGTTGGATCTAGGAAGGCAGGGAGAGTTAAGGCAGAGGCATAGAAATTGCTCTTCCCCTCTCTCATCAATCCATGTTTATGATCTTTAAGATAACTTGTTATGTAAAATTATTTATTTATCTAAGATGCACCTACACTGAATTTATCTGAAAAATAAAAAAGTCGATATTAAGAAAAAAATTGTAAATGGAAGATTATAAGAGAGGGTTTCGTCTGCCAGCAAAAGTTACTGGCGTGCCATGTTTGGCACATGTGCCAGGGGTTGCCCACCCCTGACCTAGGCCTTCCCTCCAGACACCTGAAATGCCTGGTGAAGCCCAGAACCTTTGCATGTGGTGCTGGTGAGTCTAAGTGTTCTGTTTTGGGAACGAAACAACTGAGGAACAATCTTGACTCCACTTCTACAACTTTCAGAGTTGATGTAACATCCCTTTTTTCATAATTTCCAAGAGTTATAAAACCAATTTATCTAAGAGCCAAGGGATATGGCTTTTCCATTCTCCCTTCCTAATAGGTTTATGTGTTAACTGTCAGACTGGGTGTTGGGGTGGCAGACATCCAGGGCTCTTAAATGTTAAGATTTTATATAACTACTTCTTGTCTGCTAAGAAGAGAAACTATTTTTCTAAGTAGAGAAAAAAAGAGAATAAAAAAAGAAGGACTCACTTGCCTCTTTCCCTTTTTTTCATAAGTTGAAAATTCTGGCTGTGACTTTGCTCGGTGTCCAGACAAGGGGCAGAGGTCACAGGGGAGGTTGAACCTTGCCTGCCACTGGGAGAGGAATGACTAGGAGGGTGTGTGCACCAGGTATTTCTAAACACTTATCCTCAGGTAATGACCCTGCTCTCCCAAACCTTACCCATTTGGTAGCTGGGAATTTTCCACTATGGAATTAGGATACTGTACTGGCTCTTTACACTCTGAATCATTTCCTACATTAACAGGGGCTGGGCACTTAGCATGAGGCATGTGGTCTGGAAGTTAGTTTAGTAATCAGGTAATTCTTTCCTGCAAAATGCTCACGCCTCACAGTGAGTGAGTATGCTACACAAATATAACAAACAGATAAATTCAATTGTTTCCCTTATACTGTGGCCTGACTAGATATACCTACTAAGTGTATTGATATTTGGCATCACCAGGACTATCCACTCATCTCCTCTCAGCCTATTAGACTTCTAGGACAGAGTATACTTATCTCCCAAAACTGCTCCTTTTCAATTCCATGGATTTTATACTTCACTGTTATGATCACTGTACCAGTGGGAATATTTACACAGTAGTTTAAAAAGGTTGCTACCATAGCAAGTCACATAACATTTTTTATATTACAATATTCATATTACGTTTTTTGAGAGAAATTCAAATGAAATGTACATACTTAAAATCTAGAGTACATGTCACTTTAGAATTAGAATTGATGTTTGAGATAACCACTATGATTACAAATGGGAAAAACACGCAGAGCAGAGGTGGGTAGGACTTACAAGGAATCCAAAGCTAGTTACACCTAAATTTTTTCACTTTGTCCTCTCCCAACAAGACCTGGGAAGATGACTTTTAGGGAGTTCATGACAACATTGAAGGATAGAATCCATGTTAACTTTCCAAGGCAAAGACTGATCAGTACAACTATTTAAATCAAACCAGGGAAAGATCTAGGGTTATAGTGCCAGGTTAAATTCCCCTCTGGACCTCCTTGCTTGAGAAAATAGAAATGTCAACAAGAAAAAGGAGGCCCTGACCGGCAGTTTCCAGCACTAGGAAAGAAAAAGCTGAATTGATGTGTTTAAAAGTTGCCATATAAGACTCTAAGGTCAACAAGTATAGACTCTCATAGGTAACTCTACTGATAAAATGATGAATATCAATTGTAGGTAGGTAGCAGAAGTTGGGTGTTTGATAAGGGATGGTCTATATTGTTGGACTTGGTTATACCAGTAGGTGTCCTGCTAGCTAGGAGAAGAGCAGGGAGGACTCCCGACCAAAGCTCTCTGTGAGGTGATGAAGGACATTAAGGCTGCTATGTGGTCTAGAATTTTTTTAGCTGCTGTCATTGACTAGAGAAAGATTAATTATTTTTTTAAAGCCAGCAGAGAAAAGGATAAAGATAAAAATAGAGGGGTTGAGGGAGTAAAAACAAAAATATGACCAAGGTGCCTTTAACTCCCTAACATTCCTAGCCAATATTTCTCATTCCAAAATCAGCTGCTTGAAAATTTCTCTTATTTGTTAAAGACAGGTTTGACTTAAACATCTGAGATTAAGGCAAATTGGATCAGGGTCTGAAATGTTGTCCAAGGGATACTGTAGATCTATCAGGCTCATGAGGTAGATAGGAGTTAAAAACAAGTTTTCTCACAATGATTCCTTTCTGAAATTGTACAATGTTGAGTCGCACTTGCAAAAATATTCTTTAAATGCTCAGAATATCCAAGACGCTTACTTCTTCCATATTTATCACCTCCCTGAACCGGAAAAAGCCTTAGAGATAAACTACTAACTGAATCATTTATAACTTCTCCAGGCCTCTTAGGATTCCTTAGATTGGTGGTGATATCAGCAAAAATGATGATATGTTCTACCTTTTGAGACTGATATTTCTCTCCAGGACACCTCTCATTATCAGTGGATCCCCTGATAAGATCAAAGGCATTCTCCAGAGCAAAAGAACCGGAATATCTATTTTGTTGCCATTCGTTAAAAGGGTGGGACTGACATTCCAGGCCTTTCCCTATAGATCAGCCTCATTAGGAATCCAACCACCAACAAAGAGCAGTAGTTTTTGCACTGATATAAAAAAATATGTATTTTACATCTGCAAACAGTGAGAGCTGAAAAGAACTTCAAGGGGTATTCAGTTGAGATCAGTTTGAGCTGCTAAAATTCCCAAAGCTTGCTCTTTTTAAGTTGCTGACTCTGTTTTGATTTGCTTTCCTTCATACCTTTAATCTTGTTGACTCAGCAGAATCAATATCCAAGACAATATCTAGGAATTATGAGTATTGTGAACTCAAAGGTAGTTTTGTCTGAGATAAAATAATAATAATTATAATAATTATTATCATCATCAAAATATTCACAATGAAGACACGTTTCATACAAATAGTTTCAAAAGCTATTGATGACACGCTTGCTATCTTACTCTATATCGTAGGTACAGGTATACAGAAAGTAGAAATAGATCATCACCAAATGCTCGAACAAGTGGTTAGTCAACAGTATATTTACCATCATCTGGAGGAGGGGCATATGGGTTTCTCTGGGCTTTTCTTCCTTCCCCCAGAATGATTAACCTATCTATCAGTGTGCATCAAATCAGTCGGCCAGGAACACCCATGTTTCAGGGGGCTTGGGTGTCCATGTCTGAGAAATCACACACTGAGGTGTCAGTGGCTGGTATATCATGTCTTATCACATTTCGGGGAGGGGGGAAAATGAAGTGTTCAGGTTCACTTAATATGTTTATTCACTGACGGGCAGAAACATATTTAAATATTTGGAGAGTAAGCCAAAAGAAGTAAGTAATTACGTAAGTAAGTAATCCTTTGCTCTTCTTTATATTTTGATTGATCTGCAAGAAGGACTTGAGTGGGATCAGCAAGATCAGCCTCTGCAAATTACAAGCTCTACGGCTTCTTGCAGGCAGACGCAGCCCTTGCCAGGAAGGTAATGAGGCTTCTTGAATGGTACGTGCGTGGGCTGAATTTCAAACTTTACTCATCCCATTGACTGGTATCCTAATGCAGAGGAGACACACTGTATGCAACGGCCCTGCTAAAGAATATGTAAAAATTACTCAGGATATCCATTAAATACCTGCATGGATTTCTGGAGACATTTCTTAGCCAAGGATGAAAGTGTTTGCTTCATAGAAATCAAGTGTGAATTAATAAGAAAGAGAATGCAACTAGGGAGAACTTTTACTATCATAGAACATGTAGGCTAAGCAATCTAATTTTTATTAACTGATTGGTTTAGGGAAACTATTTCCAAACTTTTGTTTACTTTCTCTATGGCTCAAACAACCTGTGGGTAACAGAGACTTTTAATGAAATCAATAAATTATTTCAGAAATAACTTGACAGATCATCAAAGCCATTCTACTATGCCAAACAAAAGGGTGAAATGACCGACAATATACAGATCATGTATGGCTTGTATTTTTTGTACTATATGGCAAAGTGAACAGAGTTTGTCTTAGGGGAATACAGGATTTCTTTAAGAAACCTGGAATTTAATACAGGCAGCAAGAAGCATAGCATTAGGTGTTTAATGCTGTTTTTGACCCCTTAAAGGAAGAAAACACAAAGGGGCTCCAGCCATGGTTTTTACATTTTGTCATAGGCGTCATTTCCTTGAACTGTCTCAGTATAGATTCCGTTTTTTAGGAAGGCGAACTGAGACTTTTTTCCATTACTCTTGGCAGGGGATCTGGATTTAGTCAACTGGCCACTGTCACTATTTATGTCTAATTAGAACCACCTGTGAGAATTCTGTGTCAAAAATTAAAGAGAAAAGGAAAGCTAATGTTCATAAAGAGTATAAGATTTAATTTCAAAACTTATTTTGTTTTAGGGCTAATACTAAGACTTTCCAAATCCCTCTCAGATTTAAAAAAAAAAAATGATTTTCTTTGGATTTTGGCTGAAAGTGTCATGCGATATAGATAGATAAGTAGATAGATACACAGAAAGAACTAGTAAAGAAAACCTTCACACATGTTTTTTAAAAATGTACAATATTGAAATCTGAGTTGGGCTGAAAGTGTGGTGGATTGGTTTTCTATTATTTGAGTCATACAGAGGAAGCCGAGTTGACACTGTCAAAGAGAGAGCATCACAAGGGTTCTCCCTCCTCCCACCCACTTCCCTCCCAATCACATTTTCAACATTTTCCTAAGAAGAATTCTTTCCAGTCTTAAACTCAGTGACTTTGGTCTTATCACAACAGTATAAACAGTTTTGGAAATTTTAAGGGGAGAAAAGAAACATTATGTCGAGCCAGGATAGAATTATGAAAGCAGAATGGGGGAGGAAAAAAAGCTTGTGTTTTTTTTCCATTTTCTGTCATCAACTGTAAAATGTCAAATCCTTCAAATGCCTGGTTCTAAAATGTGAAAAAGTCAACTTTGGGAAAACAAACGAAGCCCTCTGTGAATGAAAAAAAAAATGCCACTTGTTCTGAATAGTATAAACATTTATAACTGGACTTTTTGTTACAATGCTAAGGCGTAAAGGAAATTTCAAGACTAAGCTACCTAAAATAAATGTAATTAAATTTTTCATATGTCCTACTTTTACTTTTCTTCTTACAGAATGCATCATACTCAATGTCCAAACTGAGAAAATGCGATGGTCAGAAAGATAAAAAACAACCCAAGCCTCTGAGCTCCTTCCACAGAAAAGCATCCTATCTAATAAAGAGGGAATATGCTAATTGACCCTCACACTGTTGCAAAGATGGCAGCGCCCACAGCCAATAAGGAGGGAATATGTTAATTGACTTCCACACCCTCAAAGATGGTGGCGCCCACAGCCAATAAGGAGGGGATATGCTAATTGACTGCCACACCCTCAAAGATAGCGGTGCCCACAGCTACAAGATGGCAGAGCCCAGTCCCCTCAGCCCCGCTGGGGTGGCAGGCACACGGCAAGGCTGGGGGTGGGCCCACCTGCTCTGCGCCTGCCCCTAGAGTCCCCCAGTCCCCTCAGCCCCCCAGCTGCCCAGGGCCAGCCCGAGGCACAGGCAAGCCTTGGATGGCGGCTGCCCAGCGGCCCAGCTGCCCAAGGCTCAGGTAACCAGGGCCAGCCGAGGCTTGTGCTGCCAGCAGTGGCAGCAGCAGAGGTGTGATGGGGCGTCGCCTTCCCCTGATTGCTGGGTTGCCTCCTGCCCCTGAGGGCTCCCGGACTGTAAGAGGGGACAGGCTGGGCTGAGGGACCCCCACTTCAGTGCATGAATTTTCATGCACCGGGCCTCTAGTATTTATTATAACAAATGAATAAATGTACTCAATTAGCATGAAGAAATGTGCACTAGAACTTGGGATAACTTCCCTTAGAGGCAATGGCAAAATGTCATCAGAGAAATGAGTAGACATCACCAAATGTCTTTATTCCATCCTCAACTTCTCAAGGTCCTTGACTTTAAAATTACTTTGTCAGCCCCAAACTCCATGCTTTCTAATTAGTGGCCAAAAGGAGAGAAGTGGGTATTTTTGCCTCCTAAAGCTAATGAAGAAATGGAGGCTGACGCTAAGATTTTGTACACTCTGGTTATAAAAACGCAGATGAAATTTTGGCTTCCGATTATAACTACTTTCCTTAAGAGCCCTCTTAGAAATCGTAAACATCCTGGATATCTGGTTTCCATTCAAGACTGCTCTTTTCAGGACAGGGAGTGGAAGGCTTAACTGAGCATTCAACTAGGAGGCCGATCTAGATTTGAATCTTGCCTCTGCTTTCAACTAGCTGAGAGTTAGGTTAATCCAGTTTCTTGACTTCTGGATTCGGTTCACTCTTCACAAAAAAGGGGTTGAGCATTCCCATATCAAAGAGCTATGCATATTAAATATGAACATCAATGCAAAAATACTTGAGAACATTGTTAAAGGCTACATGAATATAAGGTATTATTTGAACTTTTTGTCTCAGATGGTCCTGTACTTCTAGCTCATCTCACTACATACAAATCCAATGGACAGAAAGGAAATTTCTGTCTCTACATAGTATCTAGGTCCCTTCTTCTTATCTGCATAATACCATTTATTCTCTCCACTCTTAGGACCCTCCTTTAAATTGAATGAGGGGTCCTTCCCCACCAACTTTATCACCCATAACCCACAAAACAAAAGAAATAACATTCACGCCATAGTCCATTCCTGAAGATATGACAGCCATCATACTTCCTGCCCTCAAGTTAGGAATTATATCTAAACTCATCAATATACTTTCATTACTTTCCTTTGTACCACCCTTCTTTGTTTTTCTCTTTTCTCTCTTTATACTTCCAGATACACAAAAATTCATACTTGTTCATTCTTTAAAAATCTTTCTTTAAATTTATCCATCTGTTTCTTTTATTTATATTTTTATTTATATTTATATTTACATTCACTGATGAAACTTACCAATATAAAGGGCACTTCAAAGTTTTGCATGATGCCAAAACGCAAAACTGAATAAAGATTATTTGAAAAATATTTTCCCTGGATCTTGAAAAAGAATTTTCTTTTCTAAGTGCACCCCCTTGGTGACTCAGTGAACATCCTATATAATAAAGTTGTAATATGCAAATGGTCATTACGCAGTGAAGGGTAACAACCGACCATGTAAGGACTGGATCATGGATCAGCAGGAGGGTGGGGCAGAGAGCTACAGGAGGGGGCAGTGAAGCAAGCTAGGGGGGAGGGGTGCAGAGGGGATGGACAGAGCTACAGGAGGGTGGGGCAGCGGGCGGAGAGCTACTGGAGGGTGGCAGAGAGCTACTGGCAAGCTACCAACACATGTATTTGTGCGTGCGCAGGGCCACTAGTTTCTTAATAATCTACAGCCGACCCATGTTTAACTAAAACTTATGAAAGAGGCAACTGAAGGTTTCATCTTCAAGGAGTCCATACCTAGTTAGAGAGTGAAAGGGGCTACATCACTTGATAACAGCAATTTAGCATTGTGGGCCTCATGTTTTAGTACTTCCCTGCCCTGCCAGTTCTTTTCTCTTAAGTATCATCCATTCCTGCAAACACACGGCTGTGTGTGATAAAAACAGATGGCCCCTATCCCAGACAATATCTAGAAAGGATAATGCAAAGATACTGAACAATAGAATTCTAAAAGTCCACTTTCAGACAAAACTGGCCCCTTAAAGAAATATAAGATGCCATATTAGAAAAAGCAGTTTCCAGCAACTATCATTAAATCATAGAAGAGTCACTTCAGTGAGTGGAAGTAGGGATTGGTGTGGGATTCAGATGGGGGTATTGACAAAGCATTCTATTGCAAACTGGCCATACCTACATATGTCTTCTTAGGTGGCATGTACCGCTTTTGAAGCCATGAAAATTCCCTTTCCTTGGTTCTTTCATCAGTTTGGGAATCATGGAATTTTCCTGCATAGAATGCTTATGCAGGTTTTTATATCTGCCTACCTATTTCATTACCTTTTATATTGCATCTGAGGCTGGATCCATTTGCAGCAGAACAAAGCTAATTACAACTTTCATGCCCTAAATATAGCATAATGACAGAGTGCCATTCAAGGGTAGCACTGAGCTGAGAAAGCTTTTGGCAGGCTGAGACAGATGTTATTCAGCTTCATGGGGATAGCTCCGGGGGCTGACTGACTGTGGCGCTGTAAGTTACCCAAAAGCCGTGAGCAGCTCCCTAAACAATAAGCTTGACTTTGGGAGGAAAGTTGGTCTCACGTCCGCTTTGCTTGTTTTAGGTCGACCCTTACTTTTAGAGAATAAACTGTGACTGTGCAATAAGCTGATGTTTGATATAGAGAGAGTCAACGCCGATTAAGAAGCTCTGGCCTGAGGTGGAACAACGTCAGGGGATCTAGAAGAGAATGCCATTCGAAATCATTTCCCAAATAAATGGCACACCCGGCATAATTTCTGCCAGACAATAATTTGTCATTGGGATTAGTTATGAAAGATGTACCCTTTCCAAACCTTTTGTGACTATTTCTAATACACAAACACACAGGGGAATATTTATGGATGCATGTGCTGTCGTTGGTGGTCCGGATCCTTTTACAGCCTTGATGTCAAACTCAGAAACAATCTTGCTCCCCTCAAGACATGTCTGCCACTGGCCGTTTCATTTAGTGAAGGTGTCTGACTTTGGATCCTGTGGTTGTCTCCCGTTCTCCTCAGTGTTCATTCTGCTGTTTGACTCTCCCTGGAATTTTGTAGTCATGCTTTGAATTAATGCTTGTTAATAGCAGTTAATGAGAACCTTTCAAAGACTCTGAGTGAACAGAGGAAACAAAGGACATGCCCAATGCTCTGACCAGAATTCCACCTTCCACCCCAGGGACGAAGCGGGTTCTTAGCCTTTGAACTGGAGGCAAAGCAGTTACAGTTTCTTACTAACCACTCCGCCTTCCTTTGTGAAAGGGGCTTGAAGAGGCCACACATAAAATGGGGGAAAGGCAGAGAACTTTTAAACATAGGAGTTAGTTAGAGGCATTACATGACCAGAACAATGAGAACCCCTCACACCAAGTCATCATGCTCTTTGGGGAAACAAACATGGCTTATATTTACAAGAAGAAGGACATTCAAGATGGCATCTCACCTGATCTGAGCCTCAATGTGAATCTGCCTTGAAATATACAATAATTGCTTCTAATGGGTGAAGTTAATATATGTTGCTTATATGTAAAGATAGACATATTAAAATAAATCCTAAACTCTTCTATTAAATGCAGAAACATTTTTAAAAAGACTAAGGTGTTTCAGTATTGCTATCAGAAACGTTCTAATTGTTTTTATGCCATGACAGTAGGGATTTTTTATTGTTGTTATAATTATGAATGATATTATATTTTTTACATCATCCTGAAGAGTTTTATTCATTTAGAGATGCTGTCATATTCATAGATTGTTTTCATAAGCAATCTATTCTAAACCATTTTATGGGCTGCTTCTTTTACGGAGGGTTCAATCAATGGTGTAACCGATCTTTTTCTACCCCCTCCTCCACCTACTCTGTGCCCTTGGGTCTTATTACTGGGCTTCTGCTTATCAGCACTCCCATAGGACAGGGCAAAAGAAGTAAAGAGGCACGGGATCCCTATCAGTGAAATTGCCCTCTTTGCATTAGTTCTTGGGGGTGGGAGTGTTGACATCTTGACTTGAAGAGGTTTGTGCATAATGTAATGATTCCACCCACATCTCTTCTATTCACCATGCATGGTTAGAATCTGGAATTCATCTTTTTCTGGGACTTAAGTCTCCTTGTCTTTGCTATGTGTGGTATATTTATTTTTGACAACTTTGTAACAAAATCATTACTACTAGTATATCAACTTTCCAGCTACGGAGGAAAAAGCCAAAGAAAAACTAAAAAACCTTAGTAGCAATGTAGCCTTGTGAATGTGGGAAGTGTGAAATACAGCATTTTTGACAGCTATAAAATTGTCTCATAATGAAAATAGGGGGACCTATAATTTAGTTTTATATTTTTCACATTAACAATAGCATGAGCAGCTAAAAATATAGTTGAAGTCATCCAAGTAGCACTTCTCAATATTATGTTTGGGCTTTAAAAAAAATCAGTTTGTGTTCGGTTACATGAATGTAAACAACCATATAATAACTTTTCACGCCCCATCCCATATTTATAACACATGCACAGACAGATCTTATGAAATCAAGCTTCCCTAGAAAACCATTTGAATAATGCAGGAGCCACAATACAACAAAATGCCAAAATGTATTATCTCTGAGAGCATCTGCTTTTCACAAAAACAATGTTATTAGGTATAGAACAAAGTTTTTATTTTTCTATGAAGGGTCAGTCTGTATGTTTGAACTTTTGCTAAAGTATAAATACATACAGGAAGGTGCCTGAATCATAAGTGAAGAGCTGAATGAATTTTCACAAACTGCACACTTCCATGTACCCAGCTCCCAAGCAAAACCATGAAACCCAAAGAGCCCAGAAGCCTCGCGAGGCTCCTTCAATTTACCCTCAGCCCACAGTACCACCCGTAAGCCTCTCTCACATTATCAGGTTTTTTTTTCATTTTTGAACATTTAATGAATTGAATAAAGAGTAGCCAATTTTAACAATGATCACACGGGTTTCAGTGATATCTCTGCTTCATTTATGAAAATTTCTGTGGTGGAAATGGAATATGTTACATATTTAAATATGTAAAATATAAGCTAACTAACCCTTTGATCAGCATAAAATTTAAAACACATGGTGTAGAGAGCCTGGAACCCCTCTATCCCTAACAAGAGCCTAAAGTATAGATAATACCCAAAGAAATAATGATAAAAACAATTGTTGATATTCTCTGTGTTAGATACTATTCTATGTGTCTGTGGGACAGTTCATTTTATTCTCACAAGAATCCTATCAGATAGGACTCTATCTCATGAAACAACAACAACAAAACGAATGAATGAATAAAAGAACAGAGTGACAGTAACTTAGTAACTTACCCAAGGTCACATAGCTATAAGTGGTGGACAGGAACGTGGACTAGAGAGCCTGTATGTTCATCTACTAAACTAGGGCTGTTCCCATAATAAAAGCAACTGCCTTCCTTTTGGGCCGTTCTTATAGTCCAACCACTGAAGAATAATAAGACCCATAAACTTGTGAGCGCAATGATCCGGTTAATTAAGCAGAAGTAGAAGCTCCTTTTTTGTGAAAGCATGAAACTCTAAGAATGTGGAGAAAACAAACTGGCATCAATTCTGGAAGGCTGAAAGCTTTGGTTATCTGGAAACTTTAATTAACGAGGGGCGGCGGGGGGTGGGGGTGGGCATCTCATGAGGAAGACAGAGAAAATAAGATGAAAACTAGGTATAAATAAACCTACATATATTTCTAGACCAGTGTTTCCAACCACCGGTACTTTTGCCCAGAGGGGACATTTTGCATTGTCTGGTGATATTTTTCATTTTCACAATTGTGGGAGATGGGGGTTGGCATAATGGAAGGGAAAATGGTGTAGGTGGAGGAGGTGGTGGAGGTGGAGGAGGTGGGGAAGGGAAAATGAGGTGAAGCGAGAGGTGGGTGGTTTGCTACTGCATGACGTCTAGTAGGTAGAGGTGAGGGGTGCTGCTAAACATCCTACAAGGCACAGGATAAGCCCCGGCCCCCACTGTGCAACAAAGAATTATCCAGCCTCAGAAGTCAAGAGCACTGAGGTTGAGAAATATGATCTAGACGATGGCTCAGAATTCAAGTCTTCTCATTTGTATGAATTGTCTCCTATACAGAAGAGTGGACAGAGATGGAGATGCACAGTGAGACAGCCCGGAGTCTATGCTCACTGAGTGCTGTGCTGGGAATGAACTCATAACCTCACTGGGCCTCCTGCTTTCATGTCATATGAGAACTATGAGGAGTGATACTCACCTCATGTAGTTCTTGTTTAGAAAATATAGATGAAACGCCAAACACAGTGCAAGTACCTATCACAACACTATGCACTAAATACTTTTCTTATAAGGCTGGATTAACACAGGGCCTCATTTCTTAAAGATTTATGGCTAGTGGGTATAATAATTTTAACTTAATTTTTAAGTTGACACAAAATATTCAAAACAGTTTCCCAAGTGAATTTGGGAAAAATAAAACATCCATTTATCAGAATAATTTGTATGCTGTACCATCTGGTTATTTGTGTGGTAGAAAAAAATGTGTCAGAGCCCTCCTTCTTAGGCTAAGTAATTCAGAAGCATTAACTAAATCCTCTCTAACTAGAGCTTTCCAGGCTTTGAAATGCATTGGAATTAACTGTGGACTTTTCTAAAGGCAGATTCTGATTCAGCAGGTCTGGTGCACGACCTGAGATTTTGTGTTTGTAAGACCCTTCCAAGGGGCTCCCTCTGACCCTGGACTAAGCTTTGAGTAGCAAACCTGTGAGCTCACAAGTTATTAAAACACAGAGAAATAAATGGATGTTGTTATAACACTGTAACCTATTATCTGTAAAACTAAAATCTATTACCAATGGTCACTTACTTCATATAATGGTTGAATACTGTATACACACAAATGCTGGACTCCCTCTGGGCAATAAAATTCAACTTGCTAGACTTACATTGAAACAATTTTTTAAAAAAATAACTTCAGAATCTTTTAGTGGGTAGGGGGATTGAAAAGGGGATGGGCAGACATGAAATCCAAGATTTCTGTCTTATACCCTGACCAGGACACTGTACTCCCTTGTCGCAAACGTGGCCAGGGATTGCAATGCGGTCTTTGTTAAGTGGCTGAACATCAGCTCTTAAAGCTCTAGACAAGAGGAAGCCCAGAGCGCCATAATGAAAACATTCTGCGGCTGCTCAGGCCCCTAAGCTCTGCAAGGAATGGATTACTGTCAGGGGATGTGTCAAAGGCTTTATGTTTAGTGCAATGGAATTACTGTACTTAATAAAGTCCCAAAGGGCCAAAGGTTGACTTCTTAAAATGACTGGGAGATACTGAGGCTTCAGAAGAAAGACAGAATGGGAGGAAAAGGCCAGAGGCCTCTGTAAACCTACTGCACTGTCACCTGCTGACTTTCCAGATATGGGGGACAGTCCTCAGGGACCTGCAAATTCCTCCAATTGGCTGCATGCGCGCACGCGCACACACCACACACACACACACACACACACACACACACTTCTGAGAGCAGAATCTGTACATTCCATTAGGGTATCAGACTGGGTCTGCTCTGTTCTCACTTTTCTTCTTCTTTTGCAAATTCTGTGGTTCTATCTCTTAACAATTAATCAATGCCATCCCGACTCCTACAGCTCTCCCCTCCCCTGGGCTATATGTAACTAAAAAACTTCTGTTCTCACTGGAAACATCGGTCTGCAGGATTCTGTCCTGTGGTTCAGAAAATCTCCAAATAGTAAGTATGTCAGACCACTTGGAGACACCACTAGCGCCAGCCCGTGAGCATCTTGGACCTTGTAATATCACTGTAAGACTAGATGAAAGTGGAAAGACAAAACCGACACCAACTGACAAAATTCATGAGAGTGAAAGGATATAGATATTTACGTGCCCAGGCTTATGCTTTGGTTCCTGTGTCTCATGAAAACATATTTTCTATTTCTTTGAAAAGGAATTATTCAAGTCCTTTTCACATAAAACGGTGGGGAGTGTTTTATTGGGAATTTGAGTTAAAATGATATTTAACTATAAAAATATTTAATGTTTATTATCTACTCCCACAAATACTAATAATGGCCTTAAAATATTGACCCCTGGAAAGAGTCATGAATAAAAACAGTATAGGCTCAAAAAAAGTCTGTCATAATATGAATAGAACACACATGGAATGCATTTCCCATTGAAGACAATATTTCTTTCTTACACAAATGTTTCACTTGCCATTGAAGTAAATGGAAGTTCATGAAGGTTGGCCAAACAAAGGGGCCCATTTTTTTAACACTGTAGAGAACAAAGTGTATTCTACTGCAAATTACCCTTAACTGCAAAAACTACATCTCAGGGACACAGTCAAGGGTCATGAATGGTATATGTGCTCCCCCAAGCAACAAATACACTTTCCAGTACTGTCTATAAAAAGAAAGTGCACATGCTCACATGAGTACTAATACAGAGGGCAGGGGAAAGAAGGAGGGGGGGAGAGAGAGAGAGAGAGAGAGAGAGAGAGATTATGATAAAAATAAATTGTTTTTAGGACCCTTTTTTCTCATATTTAATCGCAAAACGGAATGTATCCAGAATGTGTCTGGTCGCATCTACATTAAACAAATAGTACTAGGCTGACTTCAAGTTAAGCTCAACCTAACTCAACAATCTGGATTGCTCTAATAGATTACATGATTTCCAACAGCATTTCAGATACTGAAAAATTCAATGAAAGCTGTTGGGTTTTTTGGTTAAGGTGGGAGACAATCACATTTATCATTTTTAAATTGAATTTTAATGATGTGTGTTAGGGTCACATGCACTTGTCTCTAAAGAAAAATTTTTAAACATTGGCAATAAGTCACTTCCCTGAGTTTCAGAAATGTCACTGATCTAGTTAATAGTACATTCTAAAAGGCTAGTTAGTGAAAACCATTATATGTCATATATGACATTGCAATTGTCCTATTTCAGAAGCAGATTTATTCCTTAGCTAAGCCTGCAGCCCTTAAACAAAGCTGTTACCTCCCAATCTCCTTCCTTAAAATATTTAATTAAACAAATTAAACGTATAAAAACTTTGCAGGAAGAATACAATGAATTACCATAAACTTTTCACCTAGAGTTACAAATTGTTACTATTTTATCAAATTTGCTTTACCTTTTCTCTATATAGATAGCCATAGACATGGATTATGGATATCAGTATTGATAGGGGTACACATTTATCACATAGTTACTCTTCTTAGGTTTTGTGTGTTAAGTCATTTGAGAGTGAGTTGCATTCACCATGACTCTTCGCCTTTAAATCACCATGCATTTTCCTATGAATGAGGACATTTTCCTACACAATCATGATACAATGATCAAATTCAGGAAACTTGGCATTGTTAGCTATATTACATGTAATATACATATAGTCCAAATTTGATTTTTGCCAATTGTCCCAATGCTGTCTTTTCCCCCCAACAGTCTAGAATCCCTGCCCCACCCAGGATCATATATTTCATGTAGTTGATATGTTTCTTCACTCTCCCTCAATCTGCATCAGTCCTTACTTTTCCTGGCCCTTCATCAAATTGCTGTTACTGATGAGTGCATGCCAATTGTTTTGTAGCATGACTCTCTGTGTAGGCTTGTTTGCTTGTTTTCTTGTGATTAAATATAATACTAGAGTCCCGATGCATGAAATTCATGCAAGGGGCTCGGCCCTCGTAGTCATGGCAGCTTACCTCGGCCCTTACAGCCCTGGCTTCATCTGGAAGGTTGTCTAGAAGGACATCCAGAAAGACATTCAGCTGTCCGATCTAATTAGCATATTATGCTTTTATTATTACAGATAATTTTCAAAGCTATGCATAATATTGTTTCCCATAATGCCATTGTTTCTCAAAAAGAATATTAGCATTTGGAAAGGATAATTTCTCCCTATATATAATATAGTACACACATACACACAAATACACTGTTACCCTAAACAAGTGGTCGGCAAACTCATTAGTCAACAGAGCCAAATATCAACAGTACAATGATTGAAATTTCTTTTGAGAGCCAAATTTTTTAAACTTAAACTATATAGGTAGGTACATTATTATTAACTCAATTAGGGTACTCCTAAGCTGGCCTTTGCTAAAAAACATCCTCAATCTGATTGAGGTACGTTCACTGAGGTCGACCCCTTCCAACTCTCCCATACTCAACTTGTGCATGAATCGTGAGTGCCTCCCTGTGCTGGGTATCCTACGGCCCACCTGCACCGCGTCTCCAGTTGCCTGACCAACCGACACCCCCCACTTCTTCTAAGTCCACTTCTTCAAAATAGACTTGCCCAGGCCGAAAACCGACTTCTGCACATGGGCCACGAAGTTTCAATTGCACTGTACTAGCGCGCCCGCACGTGGAATTTTGTGGAAGAGCCACATTCAAGGGGCCAAAGAACAGCATGTGGCTTGCGAGCCGCGGTTTGCCAATCACTGTCCTAAACCCAATAGTACCACTCCCTCATTTTCTTAAGTAATAAACACCCAAATCCATTTGCAAATCCACTGGGGTGGACAGGCATGACCTCCCTGAATAATTATCTGTATAGATAGGCAAAGACACAATCTGCTTTTGTAATTATTTTTCACAATTTACAGTATAAAAACTATTTCCACAAATATTTGCTTCTTAAAACTACTTTACATGACCTCTCCTTTCCATTCTAGTCTCCATTCAGTGAAAATAAACATTTTCTTATTTTAACATATCTCACAACTCACCTGTTTTTCTTGGGACTCATTGGTCCAAACACTTCTATAGAATTAGCATTTCAATTATACTTTTTGACAGGATATTTAATCCAGAACTCTTTCACATTAATCTCCGGCTGTATTTTAAGTCTGGATTTTGTCATCTGCTAAGGAAGTAAAGCACTGGATAAAATTCTATTAACATCAAAACGGGAGAAAAGTAAAGAAAAGCAAGGGTGTCAGAGTACAATGGAGTGGTTTTGACTTTGAGCTCCATTCAAACAACTACAATATTTGTGGAAAAATAACCTGATAAACTTCACAAATTTGTGGGAGCCCAGAAGTTGGTCCAACACCATTTTCTGGACGGTTGCCACTGGTAATGGAGTCTGTCTCTCCTCTTCACCCCAAGAGAACAGATTCCTTAGATCCTGCTTGCATCTCTCTAGTCACCTTCAGCTATGCCAACACAGCTATGCCAAGCCTGCTGCTGTCTTGTGATCATCCAAAGTCCCATGCATCCAAAGAAAATTATTTCTAACCCAGGTACAAAACCCTTTCCCGGAAGCAAAGTCTATCTAATTTTGAGACTTGGTGTATTGCGTGAAATATACATTCTAGCAGGCTTTTGAAATTGCAGCCTTCTTGGTTTTCACAAAGGGAGAGTGTGGGCATGTTAAAGGTCAAAGGACATTTTGGTTTATCAAATATATTAATTTATTGATTTAACAAATATTTTAGACATGTACTATATGCGAGGCCATGTGCACAATAGATGGATATAGCTGAGGATACAGCAAAGTTTCTGTTCTCAAGTAGCTTACATTTTAGCATAATAAGCATTTAATTTCCTAGGAGATTATACTAATCATGTTGATTATAGTAATGATCACCTTCAGAAAAGTCACCCAGTCACCAGAGCAATTAACTATAAATAGTAATCAAAAGATAACATGAATTAATATGAAAGTGATTTTTTATAAATCTCTTAAGTAAAAAACATAAAAAGTACTTGGCAAGACTATAAAAGTATAATACCAAAAACGAAGTTAAAACTACATTTTAAACTTAGCCTTCCAAAAATTAGCAAGGATTTTAACAATGAAAATAAAAAGATAGATAACATGTATTATTGTATATGGGATAATTATCTTACAAATGTTTCAATCTTCACAAAACTGCGGAAGTTACAACTATCACTCATATATTAAGAATGGGGATGAAGGTTTAGGGAACTGAGGCAGACTTGCCTAAATTCATAAAGCCAGCAAAGAACTGAGCCTGGATTCAACCACAGTGTGTCTCATATTAAATACTATAAACTATTAGCTTATTTTTACCTCAAGCCATTCCATCCCACTAACAGGTATGACATAGATATTTGGCATCCAGAGAGAAAAACAGAAGTAATAATAATAATAACAATTACATATATATATATATATATATATATATATATGGCCCTAATATGCAAATAGACTGAACGGCAGAACAACCAAACAACCAAATAACCAAACAACTAAACAACCGGTCGCTATGATGTTCACTGACCACCAGGGGGCATGCGTAGAACATGGCAGGTATAGGCCAAAGCAGGATGGTGGAGCAGGTGAGTGAGGGTGACAGACCAAGGCAGGGTGCTGGTTGCTGTCATCGGGGCAAGCCTCTGGTGGTTACAGAAAATTCTTTACTCCCATGTGCCACAGTACCACCCGGCACTCCTACCTGCTGTCACCCACTGCCGGCCTGCCAGCGCCCAGGGCTGGCCCTGATCGCTCAGCACCATCAGTGGGTGTGAGCGGCTGCTGGCCCTGATCATCCCTCAGGGCTTCTTCACCTCCCCCTGTTTCTGAGGGGTGATTGGGGTCGGCAGCCACCTCTCACACCTGCTGCCAGTGACAGCCCCGCTCGCACCCGCTGCTGGCACCAGAGCCGCTGCTCACACCCACTGCTGGTGCCGGACCCAATTGCTCCACGCCATCAGAGAGTGCGAGTGGGGCTGGCATCGTCAGCTTGTGGGAGCGGGGGTGGCCGGCAGACAGAGGACCGGGAGTCACGGTGGGAAGAGTGGGCCGAGACCCACCCTTGTGCCCACCGCAGCCTCGTAGCCCACAGTTCCTTTCAAGGTGCACAGATTCGTGCACTGGGCCTCTAGTAATAATAATAATAATAATAATAATAATAATAATAATGCAGTAGCTTCCCCCACCCTAATCCATGGTTTCATTTTCATGGTTACCCATAGTCAATCATGGTCCAAAAATATTAAATGAAAAATTTCAGAAAGTAAGTTTTAAATTGTGCATTATTCTGAGTTGTATGATAACATTTTGTGCTGTCTCACTCTATCATGCCCAGGACATGAATCATTGCTTTGTCCAGCATATTCACTCTGTATAGGCTCCCCACCTGTTAGTCACTCAGTGAACAGATCAACTGCTGTAGGATCTCAGTGCTTGTGTTCACATAACCCTTATTTTATTTAATAATGGACCAAAGCACAAGAGTACCAATGCTGGTAATTCAGATATATCAAAGTGAAGCTGTAAAGTGCTTCCTTTAAGGGAAAAGGTGAAAGTTCTCAACTTAAGAATGAAAGAAAAAAATTATATGCTGAAGTTGCTAAGATATACAGTAAGAATAAATCTTGTATCTATGATATAAAGAAGCATAAAATTGTAAACAAGGGTGGGTACAGTATAATAACATATTTTGAGGAAGAGAGGCCATATTCACATAATTTATTTTAGTATACTATTATAATCATTCTATTTCATTATTAGCTATTCTTGTTAATCTCTTAATGTGCCTAATTTATAAATTAGACTTTTTGATGGATACATATGTATAGAGAAAACATAGTATATATAGGTTTGGTACTGTCCTTGGTTACAGTTATTCACTGGGGATATTAGAATGCATCTCTCATGGATAAAGAGGGACTACAGTAATAAATAATAATAATAATAACAATAATAATAATCTATACTAATAAAAGGGTAATATGCTAATTAGACTGAGAGACCTTCCAGGAGGCCTTCTAGACGTTCTTCTAGACAAAGCCATGGTGGTGGGGCTGAGGTAGAGGCGGTTAGAGACCAAGAGGGGAGGGCAGTTGTGGGTGATCAGGCTGGTGGGGGGGTGGGGCCTTTGAGGGTAAGCAGACCAGCAGGGGGGCCAGTTGGGGGCAAGCAGGCCATCCATGGGGGCAGTTGCTGGACATGGGATGGTAAAATTATATGAAATAGGATCTAAAATATTTAAAGATATCTGAGTTATCAGGAATGCCCATTTCTTTGACAGTACGAATGTGTGAGTTCCAACCATTCCAAAGTTCTGGAATTACTTTTAGCACTCACTGTGCCTTGGATAATAGCCAATATATTTTCATTTGTGCATTCCTGATAACTCAGATATCTTTAAATATTTTAGATCCTATTTCATATAATTTTACCATCCCATGTCCAGCAAGATGTTTGTTCCTTTAGTGATACTTACATTCCAAAGTCCTCATTGGGGCACATAATTCTGTGGTCAAATTCAGACAGTAACACAAGTTAACACAAGTCACACAGTCAACACACAGCAACATAATCAACACAAGGCCACTTCTTCATTGACCAATAACATTCTTTATTCCTTTTTAATTTTAGGAAAGATAGGCAGCAGTTCTTCCTCTCTCCCTTTTTCCTTCCTCCCTCCCTCTCTTCCTCCCTCCCTTCCTTCCTTCCTTCCTTCCTTCCTTCCTTCCTTCCTTCCTTCCTTTGAATTAATTTGCCAAGAATCTTTGCAATATCTATCAAAACTAAATCCCTGATAAAACAAAACAAATCATAATGAACCCTTCAGAAAATGATTTATCATTTTTTCATGTATGTCTTTAATTCCACACTATTATCTTTGAATAAATATCCACAGCTCTGTGAACAAAGAGGCAATATAACAGATTGTGATTTTATTGCATGAGCAGGTGGTCAAGGCTAAGTCTTCATACTGTTCAATCATCATTTTAATAGGAATTAAAAACATATTTCCATTCCAAGGTGTGTAAAAATCAGATACAAAATAGTGATTGTTGTGCATTCTACATTTTTATTAGATTCCCATCAGCTGATAACTTTGGGGGTAAAAACTAGAGCATTTAATAATTTAAGCCTCCTTGATTTTCCTTCCTAATTTTCTCTTGTACAAACTTACTTGTGGATTTTCCTTAAAGTGAATCCCACATCCAATTTGTCACTTCCCTAAAACATTTTAGGAAAACATGGTATCTTATTGACAATTAATTAGCATTTCCAGACATCCAAACTTTTAACCTAGTGTGATAACAATGCTTCAATGCATTCCTCTGTGTGTGCCTGTGAAATGAAGGTATGCCAGAGATTAAATCTTAAAATTTTATAATGATTTTGCAACCAGTACAAATATTAAATATAGAAAAAATGTGAACTCTCTTAAAAATTAAAGTAATTTTCAAATGCAGTTGAAACTGATACTGCTGTAATTGAGCTAGTTATTTACAGAGGAGTAAAGGGAAGGCCAAATATTATGGGCGTCATCTGCCTAATTTCAGTTGATGTATTTTCCATTAACCTTTACTACTGAATGTAGAACTGCTAAGTGGAACCCTTGAAAATCCTTTGATTTTCAGACATAGTTATCCTTGTCTTTATTGCATAGCAGCAACTGATTTACCCTTTATCCTTGGTTATCAAAATCAGTCACTCCAATCTATTGCCTGATTCCAACTTACTCCTTTTTAGCACCACCCCCCCTTTTTTTCTCTCTTGGTTTGATGGCCTGAGGAACCCAAAATGACTGGGTGGAATTTTCATCTTGCAATTTTGTGGAGCCATAGTTGTGGAGCCATCATATCCCCCTTTGGAAGCATTACCCTCTTGTGGGCTAAAATCTAGAATCCAGCAGAGCTCAAAGCTGTCAGGATGGGAAGCAAAAATTCTGCAAGGGGTTATTAAGTTTAATAGAGAGAGTAGCCACTTCCACTTCCACCCTCCCACCCCTTGATTCTGGCTGTGGGAAAAACTAAGCCATGTAATGCTATCTGTTTCAAAGAATAACCTGCACTTTGTAAAACAGAACTTCACTATTTCAGAGTGTTATTTTCCAATGACACCATAACTGAATCTCTGATAAGCCATTTTATCTTTCAATTAGGCCAACTGCTTTTGGGTGATGAGGTATATGGTAAGTTTAGTTGATTCAAAGGCATGATCTCATTGCTGCACTTCCTTCACTTGATCTGATGCAATGCTATGTGGAATGCAATGATTGTGGAGCAGGCATTCTGTGAGACCGCAGATGGTGGTGTTAAAAGAAATATTACCTGCAGGGTAGACAAATCCATATCCAAAATACACGTCTATTCCAATGAGGACCCTTTGAAGCTTCCATAATGGAAGAGGGCCAATATAATTAACTTGCCACTAGGTGGCAGGGTGGTACTCAGAAATAGTGCCATATTAGGAACTCAGTATTGATATCCAATGTTGGAAGATTAGGCTACAGATTAGTAATAGCTAGATCCGCCTTGGTAAGAGGAAGTTTATATTGGGTTTATGCATAGCCTACATTCCTACCATCATGGCCATTTTGTTCATGGGTCTTTGAGCAAGAAGCTGGGGAAAGAGGCTGACATATCCACAGCAGCATTTCCTCTGCAGCCTTTGCCCTTTGGTTAGCATTCACATGAGACAAGAACATCTTCACACTCTGTGACCACTCTGAGTCCATCCACTTACTTCTTCCCCAAGTATATGTGACAGCAATCTTCTAATCTTATTCCTTCAAAATCCATAACCATTCAGTCAATTAGCAAGTGCCCCATACATCAGTACAGATCACACTTTGGCCAGCTGTCACTCCAGACATAGTGGACCACCAATGTGCTCCATGAGATGGACTTCAGTCTCCCTATTCCATCCTGGGTCACAGTATCTGTCCCCCTAGAGCATGTTGAGATTCGGCCTGGTTATGGATTGCCTTTTTTCGTTACTCAGTGTTTGCTTCATTTCTATAAGCCTTTGACAGTTTTCCAGAGATCTGACAAAGTTGATTATGACAGTTTTTGTTCAGTTTTGGGGGGTTTATTATTTATGTTGATGCCATTCCACCAATGAGCTAAATTTACTCTTTGTGATGTTCAAATTATTCTCAATGTGCCTCTTTAAGTGAATACAAGTGTAGCTTTCATCAATAATGGTTGACTTCCTTGACCCTCAGTTTTCCTATCTGTATTACAGAGCCATTTCTTGTTCAGGATTTGGGGAACTGGAGGTTATGTTTGTCTGACATGTAGCACATATTTGGCATGGATAAGAAGCCCAATAGCTCTCCATGATATGATGATATCAGATCTCCTCCATGACCTGTACAGTTAATTTTTTTCCTAAGTTATTCAATACATAATTCCTCACTCCCACCTAAAGGCCAGCCACCCTGCTAGAAATGGAAGATATGGTAGGGAACAACATACAACTCTGCCTCAAAGAGGTCTGTAGCCTAGGGACAAAAAGTCAAGTAAATATTCAAATACCAGTTTCAGAGGAAAAAGGGTAGAGCATTAAGGGAGAGCCCACAAGTTGACCGACTGCAGCCTTGATGGAGATTAGAGAATCTTTGTAGAGAAAGTGGCATCTGAAGTTATTAGTTAATAGAAATTGCATAGGCCCTGTTTTCTAAAATGAGCAGAAAGAACAGATTTTAGCCACATTAAGGTAAAGAAAAGGAAGACTCTAGGAATAGGCAGTGACACAAGCAAAGGCCTCTAAAGCTGCCAAAGAGCATGAAATATTTGGGTAACTTCAGTTTTATAATGAGGAAATTGAGAATGAACAGAGGGGAGACTACTGGAGAAAACACAATCACAACTTATATATTTACATATTTGTTAGACATTTAAAAAGACCAACCATTGATTAATCCACAGAGAATATATTGCCCAGTGCCAAATATTAGAAATTATATAGGACATGTTTTCTTTATACTGTAATACTATGAAACTAGCCATTAGAAGAATAATTTTCAAACCTATTTACTTGACAATTTAAAAAGTATTCTATGTATAATTTTAAGTATAAGGAGCAAATTAAAAATGGAAATTCATGATCATTTAGAAATAAATGCTAGTGAGTGCAATATATTCTAAAACTTTGGAGGCATGCCCAGAGCAACACTCACAGACATTTACAATTGTCATATAGTCATTATAAATAAACCTAGTAAATAAAGTAAAAATCCACTCAGGAAGCTAATAAAAGCAAAATAAAATGTTTTTTAAAATGGAAGAAAGAAACTAATAAATTTCAAAGGAGAGTTAATAAAAAATAAAGCATTTTGGACTTGATAAATAAAATGGGAGCAATTTTTAAAATTAGAATACAAGAGAATATATCATTTCATATTAATAAATCTTAAATTTGATTATTTTTAGCAAAACATGAACAATCAAGTGCATCTAAAGAGGAGCTCATATAAATAATAAATTTAAAGAAGAATTTGCAAAAACCATAAATAAGAAGCACTAACATAAAAAAGACAAACAACTGAATAGAAAAATGGACAAAAATCTCTGATCAGATATTTTATGGAAGAGGAACTAAATATGGCCAAAAAATCTAAGAAAATGATCAACCTCATTAGCAATCATGTAAGTGCAATGTAGACACGTACTATCATATTGCTTGCACTTGGTAGAAAAAAAGAAAAATCTAGCGGGGTTCAGGATGGAAGTCAGTTCCAGAGCCACATGTGAGACTGTCCTCCAATGCCTTTGTTTGTTTCCTTGGTCAGGCTCATCTCTCTATGTTTTCCAAATCTCTCTCTGTCCTGCACAAATTGCCTTCTGGAGAGCCAGCCCTGCAGTTTACTATAGATGTTGTATAGGTCTAATTTGTATATAGAGCTCATCTCAGACTTTAATAACAAGTAACTAATAACAATAGTGTCCATTTTTATTCTCCAATAATACTCAAATAAATATCTCATTGAAATTATTCAATATACATGTATAATGAGCTTATTATGTGTGAAGCTCTTTCTCAGTGCATATAGATGATGGCCATGAATCATGTACATATATTAATTATTGAAAAATCATACCTACAATGATAGCCATCCTCCAAGGTGGTTTCCAGTAATCCCTGGCTCTTGGTCTTTACACACTTGACCACATTAAACAGTGCTGGCCATGTGATCAACAGGATACAGTGGAAGTGACAGTCTGTCACTTCTGAGGCTCAGTGATAAAAAGCATTTCAGTTTCCACTGTGGCCTCTTGGATCAGTTGCTCTGGGAGAACCAGTCACCATGCTGCCACGCTGCGAGGACACTGAAGCAGCCCTCTAGAGAGGACCCATTATGTGAAACTGAAACCTCCTATTAACAGCCAACCCTCACTTGCCAGTCATATGACTGGCTAGTCCTCCAGCCCCAGTCAAGCCTTCAGGTGACTGCAGCCTGACCAACATCCTGAGTGTAAAGTAATGAGCGATTCTGAGACAGAACACCATGACAAGTCATTCCTGAATTGCTGACTCAAGGAAACTATAAGAGATATTCAATTATTATGGTTCTTTTCTCTTTTTTTATTTTTTGTTAATCCTCCCTTGAGGATATTTTTCCATTGATTTTTAGAGTGAGTGGAAGGGAGAGGGAGAGACAGAGATAAACATCAACGTTAGAGAGACACATTGATTGGTTGTCTCCTGCATGCACCCTGACCAGGGCTGGGAAACCTGCAACCAAAGTATGTGTCCTTGATTGGAATTGAACCTGAGATCCTTTAGTCTGTGGGCCGATGCACTGAGCCAAAGCGGCGAATAATTATTGTTTTCTTAAAGAAATTACTAAGTGTTGAGGAAATTTGTTATGTAACAATATATATTGAAGACATTATTTACTTCAAGTTAAATGTCTATATCAGGTAATATTTGATGCATCTGCTTTACTGGTATGAAATGCAAAACATTTTATGTTTAAACAGGGAATGATTTTCTTTGGCAAAGATTTCTAATCTAGGAAGAGACTGTCATTTTAAGAATTTGCCTCAGAAATAGATATGTAAACAGAGAAACAATTTATTACTGGGCATTTTTTCTTTGCTTTGGATAATAACTAGAATTTGAAAGTTAATTAAAGTTATACAGATAGGCTGTCATTTAGTCTTTTACATGGTAAATGGCAATTTCCAGAAATTGTCATTATGCCAAGAACAGGTGGAAGTCTATAAGGGGTTCAATTAGGACCATCCAAGTGAGATAGTGTAGTTCTGATAATTAAGAAAAGTTCATGTAATGAGCATTCTTTTTTTTCTAATCCTCACCCAAAGATATGTTTATTGATTTTAGAGAGAGAAAGGGGGAGAAAAAGTGAGAAACATTGATGTGAGAAAGAAACAGCAATTGATTGCCTCCTGCACATGCCCCTACCAGGGATTGAACCTGCCACCTTTTGGTGTATGGGACGATGAATGAGCATTATTATAAATGGAGTCAATGCTTTAAAATTGTTCTCAGGTTAGATACTCTCCACTCCATGACATTCTACAAGTCCAAAGCAACCTTACTTCAGTTTTTTTGTTTTTCTCTATGTCTTCTACTACATTCTCATTTGCACTCTTTGTTTTTAATCATTTAAAAATATTTTTCAATTACAGTTGACATACAATTTTATTTATTTTTTTAAAAATATATTTTATTGATTTTTTACAGAGAAGAAGGGAGAGGGATAGAGAGCTAGAAACATCAACGAGAGAGAAACATCGATCAGCTGCCTCCTGCATACCCCCTACTGGGGATGTGCCCGCAACCAAGGTACATGCCCTTGACCAGAATTGAACCTGGGACCCTTGAGTCTGCAGGCTGACGCTCTATCCACTGAGCCAAACCGGTTAGGGCCAATTTTAGTTTCAAGTTACACCCCAGTGACTACTAGACATTACATAACTTGCTAAGTGATTAATCAAATACATCTCGCACCCATCTGATATAGTTATTAGAATAGTATTGACTATATTGTGTATGCTATACTTTAGATCCCCATTACTGTTCCTTAACAACAAATTTGTACTTCTTAATCCCTTCACCTTTTTAACTCATCCCCTAAACTCCCCTCCCATCTGGCAATCATCAAAATGTTCTCTGTATCTATGAGTCTGTTTCTGCTCTGTTTGTTCATTTATTTTGTTTTATAGATTCAATTGTTGATAGGTATGCATTTATTGCCATTTTATTGTCCATATTTTTATCCTTTTTTGGGTCTTTTTCTTCTTAAAGAAGACTATTTAACATTTCATATATACTGGTTTGGGGGTGATGAACTCCTTTAGCTTTTTGGTTGTCTGGGAAGTTATTTCTCCTTCAATTTTAAATGATAGCTTTGCTGGGTAGAGTAATGTTGGTTGTAAGTCCTTGCTTTTCATTACTTTATATACTTCATCCCAGTCCCTTCTGGCCTGAAATATTTCTGTTGAGAAATCAGCTGGAAGTCTTATGGGCGATCCCTTGTAGGCAACTAACTGCTTTCCTCTTGCTGCTTTTAAGATTCTCTCTTTGTCTTTAACCTTTGGCATTTTAGTTATGATGTATCTTAGTGTGGGCCTCTTTGGGTTCATCTTGTTTGTGACTCTGTGCTTCCTGGACTTATATGTCTAGTTCCTTCATCAGGTTAAGGAAGTTTTCTGTCATTTTTTTCCAATAGGTTTTCAATTTATTGCTCTCTCACTACTTCTGGCACCCATGTAATGTGAATGTTGGTATGCTTAAAGTTGTCCCAGAAGCTTCTTAGCGTATCCTTATTTGGGGCGATACTTTTTTGGTTTTGCTAGGTGTTCTGATTGGGTGTTTTTTGCTTCTGTATATTCCAAACTTCTGGTTTTAATCTTAGTTTAATCTACTCTACTCTTGATTCCCTGTAAATTATTCTTCATTTCAGTTAGAATATTCTTTTTTTCTGACTGGTCCTTTTTAAGCTGTTGAGGTTCTCACTAAGTTCATTGAGCATCCTTATAACCACTGTTTTGAACTCTGCATCAAGTAGATTGCCTACTTGTCTCTATTTTGTTTAGTTTTTATTTTTTTCCTGGTGTTTTGTTCTGTTCTTTCATGTGGGACATGTTTCTTTCCTCATTTTGGCAGCCTCCCTGTGTTTGGTCTATGTTTTAGATAGAGCTGCTACATCTCCAAGGATTGGTGGGGTGGCTTAATGTAGTAGGTGTTCTATAGAGCCCAGTGGCACAGCCTCCCTGATCACCCAAGCTAGGCATTCAACATGCACCCACTCCCCCCACCCCCATGTGGGCTGTGTACACTCTCCTCTTGTAGTTGAGCCTTGGTTGCTGTTGGCATGTCAGTTGGAGGGGTTTGTCCCCAGGCTGATAAGCTGCATAGACTGGCTGCAACCACTGACTATTGACCTCCAACAACTGTGGAAGATCAGCTGTGCAGAGTCCCACCCAACAGGGGAGGCTGGGCTCTGGTGCCTGCAAAATCCACCCCTTGAGTGTGTCACTTATAGAGGTGATTGGATGATGGTGCTTTGACCTGGTCTGTAGCTGTCCACTGAGTGCATTGGCTCTGGGACCTCCTGGAAGGTGCAGGCTAAGGTCAGCTTCTGCCTGTGTTCTTCCCAGGGCCACCTAGCTCAAGTAATATGCAGATGGCTGCTACTTTGCTGGCCTTTGAGGTGCCCAGGCAAGGCCAAGCTGCAAACCAAGCTGACTGTTGCTAGTACTGGGCCTGGAGCCATACTTATTAGCAAGAGGTATGGGGATGCTGAGAACAGATGCTTGCTTCTTTGAGAGATTTTAGGAAAATCTGAAGCACGAGTCAAGAATGGCCATATGCATGAAAAAGCCACTGAAAACTGCTTGGATGGGCCAAAATTTGGGTGGGGCAGGGCATCAGGGAATCTCCAGGGTGGGGCAAATAGTGTGAGTGGATTGATGGAGTCTCAGATATGGAATCCACCTGCTTGCTCTGTGGGGGCAGGTCTCACCAAAGGAATGATGGCCTCTGCCAGCACTTCTGTCTGAGAAAAGGCTGATCCCTAAGCTCTTGCCCTGATGTTGGACAATTCAGTTTCTCCCTGTATGCCTTTTGGGCTACTGCCCCAGCATTGTATTTCAGAGCAAATGAGTCCGAGTAACTCCATGCCCAGGCCCTTTAAGAGGAACTGCCTGGGACTCCAGTAGCCCTCTGTCTTCCTCAGCCTCAATCTGTGCTGGTTTTTATAGCCAGAAAACATGGGGATTCTCTCCCTGGCACTGGAACCCTGGGCTGAGGAGCCTGATGTGGGGCTGGAACCTCATGCTCCTCAGAGGGGGAACCTCTACAGCTGAGATATCCCTCCTGATTTTTATTGCCACAGGTGGTGTGGGTCCAGCCCATTCTCTGTCTCCACCCTTCCTACCTGTCTCGATGTGGCTTCTTCTTTATAACCCTAATTGTAGGACTTCCATTCAGCCAGATTTCAGGTGGTTCTGAATGATGGCTGTTCTATAATTTAGTTGTAGTTTTGATATCCCATTTACATTTTTAATTTTATTTTTTTGTTTTTTCATGCCAAGATACTTTTTATTAGATATAAACAATTACAATTTAAATATGCAAAGGTGATGTCCAGATGTTAACACAAGAAATATTTACAATTTAAAAAAATAGGGTAGCCCTAGCTGGTTTGGCTCAGTGGATGGAGCGTTGGCCTGCGGACTCAAGGGTCCCAGGTTCGGTTCCAGTCAGGGGCATGTACCTTGGCTGCAGGCACATCCCCAGTGGGGGGTGTGCAGGAGGCAGCTGATCGATGTTTCTCTCTCATCGATGTTTCTAACTCTCTATCCCTCTCCCTTCCTCTCTGTAAAAAATTAATAAAATATTTTTAAAAATAGGGTAGTTCCAGTTGCACAAGAGACTATCCTGTTGTCAGGAGCTGAGCATATGACTCTCCCTTTGCTTGAGCAAATATTGAATATTATTTAATAAAAAATAAAGAAGCCTCAGAAAGTCAGATCCAGGTGGTCTTCATTAGGGGAGGCCCCTTATCTTTGAATATGATTTGCTATTACTGGACTTAGGCAGCACTCTGGGTTGATAGGATTTTGTTACGATCCACACTTGCAGTGAGGCTGCTGGCTCCCCACCTGAGTGCTTGGTGCTTCAGTTCATTCCATGCTTTCACATTCATTAGCTCGCTGATTTCTGTCAAACAAACAATTAAATTTTATTATGGAATGGAAATTTGTTTATGTCCAGAATTTTGCTTTACTGAGCTGTTTAATTTACTTGTCTAAACCATTTTAATATCCTCAATAAATAAAATGGTTCACCATTCATTTGACCTGCATAAGCCTTCTCCAAGACATTAAATTTAAACTGTCTTTTGGACTCAGATTTTACTGTGGTTTCTCATTCTATGTTCAGAGGCGATAGTAGCTAGGGGATCTGGATCTATCTGCCCTCTCTGTTCACACCCTTTCACTTGTTATATTTGAAGCGATGAGGAGTTAGGGGAATACAGCCAACAACAGGAAGTGTGATCCTATTATCTGAAGTCATAAATCTCAAAAGGCTCATGAAGGTGTAGCTTTTAAGAGAACTGGAAAGTGCATCTTCTCTGGAGTGTTTTGTAAAAGATTAAAGGCTTCCTTTTCCACACTATGGCTCAGAGAGGGGTGATGTTCACCCAGGAGGGTCCAGTCTGAGAAATAACTAGAGCACATAAGGCTGTAACTCCAGCCTTCACTCGCTACCTTTCCCTCGCTCTCATCTCATAGGCTATCCCTCCCCACAACAACCACTGAGAGTGTGGTCCTATATATTCCAAATTGTAAAAATGCTTTGCCTTGAGTTTGAAACATAAATGCTCATGAATTTGAAAAGAAGGAAAGAGAGAAGAACAAAGGAAGGGGGAGGAAAGAAAGGTGGAAGGAAGGAAAGTTGGAAGAGTAGAAAGAAAGAAGGAAGGAGAGGAGAAAGAGGGAGAGAGAGAGAAGAAAGGGAGAAAAAAGGGAAGGAAAGAAAAAGGAAGTACTAGAGACAGGGAGGGAGAAAGGAAGAGAGAAAGGATGGAAGGGAGGGAGGGAGAGAGGAAAAGGAGAAAGTTAGGGAGAAAGGGTTGAGGAATGGAGGGAGGGAGAGAAGAAGGGAGGAGAGAAAGGAAAAAAAAGGGAAGGGAAAAAAAGAAAAAAGATTATGAGGAGATTCCATTTGTTCTTTTGAAGCAAAGTATTTAATCATTTTCCCCCCAGATATCTCTAAGATATGAATGGTAACAGGATGTTTATACCAGATATAAGATTGGACTGAAATCCCAGTTCACTCTGGGAGCTAATAAAAGTAAAGATTTTAATTTCAGTATCACTTTCTCCTAGAAGCACAAGGACATGGAAATGGGGGTCAAAAGGGCAGCAACAGTGTTGTAAGCACTTTATCTGAAACATAAACATCACTGGAGTGCATTTTGGACCAAATTACCTCCCTCAGATCTGGGATGTTAGCATTCCTTCCCTACTTAAACATGCCAATTTTACTGTGGCTTTGAGGAGGGTTGATCAGGGGGTTTGGTGGGGCACTTGAGAAAAGGATCTTACCTCAAGGACTAATATAACTCAAGCAATTAAAAGGCATCCCACCGAGGAGAACCTCATAAAACCCCACATCCCTGGAACAGAGTCCTCTCCATAAATATTACAGGTGAAAGGCATGTATTACCCTATTGTGGATGATAATGCAGTCACCTTTCTCTTGTAAACAGACACCATTAATGGATCCAGAGACACTAACACAGTTAGTAGATTCAGAAATACTGAGCTTGAAAGACTGATTTTCTGCACAATATAAAGTTTTCCAGGAGTATTTTATGGTAAAAAATAAATACAAAATATCTATAATTTTAAAACAAAAGTATTTAGATTTCATATATATATTAGAGGCCCGATGCACAAAATTCTGCAAGGGGTTTGGCCCTCACAGCCCCTTGCAGCCTCAGCCTGCCCTGGCATCCCCGACTTCATTCAGAAGGTCATTTGGATGGTCATTCTGCTGTTCCGTCTAATTAGTATATTAGCTCTTTATTATATATGATATATATATAATATATATAATATATATTACATATATATGTAATTATATATATATATATATATACACGTATATATATGTAATTACATATATATATATATATGTAATTCAGAGAGAAAGAGAGAGGGAGAGAGATAGAAACATTAATGATGAGAGACAATCATTGATTGATCGGCTGCCTCCTGCATGCCCTCTACTGGGGATCAAGTCCACAACTTGGGCATGTACCCTGATGGGAATCAAACCCGGGACCCTTCAGTCTGCAGGCCAACACTCTATCCTCTGAGTCAAACCAGCTAGGGCTAGATCTGTGTTTTAATGGGTATTGCTGTTTTCAAATATATAATGAAACTATAATAAAACAGTAACTCTTTGGGTACACAGACCTTTTCCTTTCAAAATGAAGATGACATATTGTTATTCACAGCAGTCAGAAGGTGAAAGCAACCCAGTGTCCATAGACAGATGAATGGATAAACCACTAAATTGTATATACATCAGTGAAATATTATTCAACCTTTAAAAAGGAAAGAAATTCTGATACATGCTGTAATAGGAATGAACCATGAAGACATTATGCTTAGTGAAATAAGCCAATCACTAAGGACAAATATATTGTATGATTCCATGTATATGGTGTACCTAGAGCAGTCAAATTCATAGAGTAGAAAGTAGAGTGGTGGTTGCCAAGGAATGGGGGTAGAGAAAAATGGGGAGTTGTTTAATGGGAACAGAGTTTCAGTTTTGCAAGAGGAAAGAGTTCTGGAGATGGATGGATGGTGGCGACAGTAGCACACCAATGTGAATACTCTGAAGACCACTGAACTCTACTTTTTTAAAAAAAATATGTTTTATTGATTTTTTACAGAGAGGAAGGGAGAGGGATAGCGAGTTAGAAACATCGATAATAGAGAAACATCGATCAGCTGCCTCCTGCACACCTCCCGCCAGGGATGTGCCCTCAACCAAGGTACATGCCCTTGACTAGAATCGAACCTGGGACCCTTCAGTCCGCAGGCCGATGCTCTATCTACTGAGCCAAACCGGTTAGGGCTGAACTCTACATTTAAAAATGGTTAAGATGGTAAATTTTATGGTATGTATCTTTTACCACAATTAAAAAAATAGTAAAAACTTTAAAACTGAATTTACTATGAAATTACATCATTTTAATTTATTTTGGGATATCTCAATTGACTCCACTCCAAAAAAGCTGTCTTGCTATTAACTTGAGAAATAGTCCATTATAACAATCCCACCCCCCTATACATTTCTTTGCAGAGTGTCCTTGACTGAGGAGGCAGTTAGTAGCTATTACAATGTAAAGAGAGGTAATTTAAAGTGTTAACAATTATACTTTTTATGTTGTATTGGCAGATGCTTTCAGCACATAGTATTGCCCCTGGGACTGACACGTGCATGCTGAAGGATTATCTGGTTGCTAACCCTACAACCTTACTAATGAAAGAGGAGACGAGGATTACTTTAAAACCCAAACTTTGCAAAGCTGTAAATTGGTTGTGAGTGTTGCTTCCAATAGTATTAGCCAAAAAGTTGCTCAGCCAGTCTGTGCCTTTGCTCATTTTGTGTGTTTCTGACCCATTCTAGAAAAAGCTTCCTGCTGGAACTCTTCCTCTTGGAATAGTAGTTTTGGTTAACCAGGCATTTTACTTGCTATAAAACATGGATGTTCTAGGAAAGATGAGAGCAAGCAAATAAATGAGAATTTGGTCTAGGGAGGCTAAAAATTCCCAAGAATAAAAACACAAAATAAAACTGAAAATATACTGCACTTCACATTAGTAAAGATGGGAGAGTTTAGGTTTTTAAAATAGTGTAGCCTCCATTGTCTTTTGATTGTCCCTAAGAATTCTTCCCATCTTCACTTCACTTACTTCTGCTTCCCTCTTTATAAAGACACTTGTTTGTTAAGAGTCATATTTATACTGCCTTAACAATGAGGGGCTTGGGAAAGTAGTAAACAAACGTGTGTAAGGATTCATTCACACGTTGTATGCCTGCGAAGGTTGGCAGATATGCTATGTTTGGACTGGAAAAAGAATATGGACCTTTGCTCTCAGACTGACATCAGTTCATTCCTCCTGTTTCTATTAGTCCCAAATCTTTCTACCCTCAACAGAACTGCTCAGTATCTCTTCTGTGGTTCCATTCTCTCCCTGGAGTGGATAACTCAGCGGCTTAGTGCAGAATTGCTTACTGCTCTTCCTACCCAAGAACTACAGAAACGGGAAACCTGGAGATAGGAGAGGATAGGAGAGATGGGATGATGTCACACATAGGATAATAACTTCTGGCACTCATCTTCCTAGTTAAAATTAACAACATGCCAAAACCGGTTTGGCTCAGTGGATAGAGCATCGGCCTGCGGACTGAAGGGTCCCGGGTTCGATTCCGGTCAAGGGCATGTACCTGGGTTGCGGGCACATCCCCAGTAGGAGATGTGCAGGAGGCAGCTGATCGATGTTTCTCTCTCATCGATGTTGTTTCTAACTCTCTCTCTCCCTTCCTCTCTGTAAAAAATCAATAGAATATTTTTTTTAAAAAAATTAACAACAGCCATGTGTGCCCTGAGTTTCAGTTATCATGAACACAGAAGCAGACTATGCCTCAACAACCTGCTGGTTCTCTCAGTCCCTTCGTCGGGGGAACCAAGTTCCCTGGAGTGTTTCCAACTTAATGAAGGAGACAAGACAAATACATATGATGAAGACACAAGAATCCCTCCAAACAAAAACAACAAGTTTAAATCAATATGTGTAAGGAAATGCAGAGGGCCTATAGAGCCAAAACAATATAAAACATCAAGAGAAGGGCAAGGAGTCTAATTTTAGACTCATCACATTTTGCTCAGTCTTCCTTCCCTTTATGTCTTTTATTTGATAAGGTTCATTTATTTGCATAGTTCGGTAGTAGACAGTGCTAATGCTTTTGAGAGAATGGATGGTGAATGAAAAGTAAGAAAGCAAAGGCAGTGGTTGGTTACAAGACATGAAAAACCCTTCTGTGTTAAATTTATTTATACAATGATTTGGAAATCCAAACATCTTTGATCGGTTAAAAATTGAGCCTCAGTTCTTACAATAAAAAAAAGAATAGAAAAAGCTAAAAGCCCCTAACTGAAATGTAGACAAAACAACTTCTTCCTTAAAATACTTGTTTTCTAAAAGTATTTTCCAACTTTTTTTCTATGACATTTAAGTAGCCAAAAACATGTTTTAAAGCCAATATTATCACTACCCTGGAGTGGCTGACTCCTCTTCCTAAGTCCTCAGCTGTTTAACTTTCTCTTGATTGCATTTTTCTTGCTCTTACTCATTTGCATCAAAGCCATTTTCTAATGTTGTTCTAAGACTGAGCCATTGTGTACATTTATCAACAGATAGCTAAGGTAGGTAATGCAAATAGCCAGGAAAACTGAGAGGAAGAAGCTGGCAAGGACGCATACAAAGTAGTTAATTCTTTTGAATAAATACCAGTTCTTTCCTATAATGACTGGAGCTACACGGATCTTGCTATTGCCCAAAATTCTACTGATGGCAAGTGGACATAACCAGACAACTCCAGGCCCTCATACATGACCACCAGCTATCAGGGAACCTAATAAAGTAAAGCAGCAATAGATCCCTGGAGGAAAAAAGCAGCATTCATTAACATTCAATTAATTCAATGAACAGTAAAAGGGTAATTCCCAATGATAGTGCGCGCATGTGCACGCGTGCGTGCACGCACACACACACACACACACACACACACCTTGAGAAGTTATTCTCTTATATAAAATAAATACTTGAAACGAGACTTTCTCAAATCTTGGGGGGAAATGTAATCTGCCCAAAATCTATCAATTTACTTAGATAAAGGAAGAGAAGTCACACTTTTTTGGTGAATTAAATTGTGATACAAGCTACCACATAGACAAACCTTGAAAACGTGCTAAATGAAAGAAATCAGTCAGAAAAGTCCACTTGCTATATGGTTCTATTTATCTGAAATGTCAAGAATAGGAAAATCCATAGAGACAGAAAGCAGACTAGTATTATCCAGAGCTGAGATGAGAGGAAATAAGAGTGATTGCTAAAGGGTACAGGTTTCTTCTGGGTGTGATTAAAGTGTTCTAAAATTAATTGTGGTTATGGTTTCATAACTAATAAGCTAAATATACTGAAGGTTACTGTGTTAAATGTTTTAAATGAATGGATTTTAGGAAATATGAATTATATCTCAATGGAGTTGTTAAAGTAAAGCTTTTTTACTCACTAATTTGGTTAATCTTTTGCTTGTCCTATTTTTCAGCAAAAAAACTGACTATCTGAACTTGCTTATAAATAAGGAAACTGAAGGCATTAAAAAAAGGAGGCAAAATTATTTAAATAAACAAGCTGGAATTTAGTATATTTCCTCATTCCTAATACATTAAACTTAAAGTACATTCTTTAGAACTGTGAGATGTGAGATTTTTCATAACTTCTTCTCAGGTACCACTATTATGTCTTCAAAATCAAACTATAAGAATAAGAATCCCACCTTGGCCAGGTGGTTCAGTCCTTTGGATCATTATTCCCTACACCAAAAAGGTGATGGGTTTTATTCCCAGTCAGGGCACATGCCTAGCTTGTGGGTTCAATCCCTGTTTGGGGGGCATAAGGGAGGCAATCTCTCTCTCTCTCTCTCTCTCTCTCTCTCTCTCTCTCATAAATAAACATATCCTTGAATGAGAATAAAAAAAAATAATAAGAAGCCCTAGGGACAATTTTAAAAAATTACCTCAAAGAGGTGTTTTCCTTCTCTCCATAACACCGAGCGTTTGAATCAGTAGTGTCAGTTCAAGGTTTGCTTGTCCCTTTTCTCTGATCTGGAATTAGAAATAAAATGATGGCAGTATAGTGAGACCCTCTGAAATTACCTTATAATACAGCATCAGAGTTGTGAGTGTGTGTTTCTAATGGAAATATTTCATGAAAATATAATTTACCTGTCTTAATAATGTGAGCAGAAATCAAAGCAGAGAACATTTTAATTTATAACAAAACCCCCCATTTCCACCATTTTAAAGCATGTGGATCTGCTTTGCAAAGTTACAGTTTCCACTTTTCAGAAAAGGGAAGATACAGGGAAAAGGCAGTTACAAAATATTGTGGGGAAACCCATTTTATAAAAATGTCAGCCTTTTCATAATCTAGAGGAATGCATGTAATAAACTTTATTAAGGCCACACTTTAGAAGAAGAAAAAAAAGAAACCGTACATATTTTGGGCATAAAGCATGGCAAAATTTACTATATAGTAAAGTTCATTATAAATTCAAACCATTCTAGTTCTACTTAAATTATCAAAAAATCTTCATGTGTTTTGTGAAAATCCCTGCAGCATAGAAGACATACAATATAAATGTTAATATCCAGTCAAATGATCTTTTGTTAGATGTGCCATAACATCTTACTGAGGGACAAAACACAGTGAATTCTTATGTTAATATCAGAGATTTCTCTGACGGATTTTAAAATTGTATTAGCACATTTTGTTCCGCAAAACTGAAGTCTCTTCCTTGTAATTCTATGTATTCTCCTTCCTTCAAGGTGAGATCTCATGCAACCATTTAAGGGCTTTTTCCTCCCTTCATACTCAGTTGCTTTCTCCAAAGTTCGTCAATTATGACATTTTTGTATAAGTTAGCGCTTTCCAAATTTAAAGTGCACATGAATCACTGTTAGAGTGCTGATTATGACTCGGTAGGTTGGAGCATGGCCTGAGAATCTGCATGTCTCATGCACTTGTTTGTGAGGCCTGTGCTGGTCGTCCACAATCTACTACACTTTGGGTAGGAAGAGCTCAAGTCATATTTTCATGCTGATTGATTTTCGACCCTCTCTTGTGTATTAGTAATTCCAAATAAGAGTCTCTTGAATGCAGGAACATTTCTTTTCCATTTTCTATTTGCCTCCATCTCCTAGCATCATGATCATTAACACCGTCAACATAAAATAGGTATTTGTCAGTTGACTCAGCTAGAAACAGGGCAATCTATAACCATTAGTGGCAGCAACCTGGACAGTCGAGGATAAATCCATGGCAACTAGAGGATCGTTGTTACTTTTAGTCTTAGTAACATAATCATCATTGTGTCAAATGTGCCGACCAACTCTCCAATAAGTGCCTATGAAGTGATGTCTTAGAGCAGTGGTTCTCAACCTTCCTAATGCCGCGACCCTTTAATACAGTTCCTCATGTTGTGGTGACCCCCAACCATAAAATTATGTTTGTGGCTACTTCATAACTGTAATTTTGCTACTGTTATGAATCATAATGTAAATATCTGATATGCAGGATGTATTTTCATTGTTACAAATGGAACATAATTAAAGCATAGTGATTAATCACAAAAAAATATGTAATTATATATGTATTTTCCGATGGTCTTAGGCGACCCCTGTGAAAGGGTCGTTCGACCCCTAAAGAGGTCGCGACCCACAGGTTGAGAACCGCTGTCTTAGAGGGAAATAAATTGAGTCAAGCAAAAAGACAAACTGTCCTACTATTGTTAACACTTAGAAATTCCGGGTGATGTAGCCAAGCTTGAAAGAAATAAAACACCACTTTCCTGAAGAGGGAACCAGGAAAGTAAATAAGAGCTGATGCTGTAGCAATGTGTTTAGGTGTGAGAGAGTGATCTCTGGCAGACAAAGGGAGGCACTGCCATGCCCCTTCAAGGAATTGCCCAGCTCTGAGGAGTGTCACACGCTATCAGCCTTCAGGTGTTAACTCCATCAGGTTCCCCTCAGCTTTCTAGCCTCGGAGGAGCCCCAGCCAATGTTTAAACTGTGGTTCAATGGTCTGGCCATTTCTATACAACATGAGAGTCCTCTAATGGGCCATCTTTAGGCTCTTTTCTAGAACTCACCTTTTCAATTCTTTCAACCTAAATTACTGTCAAACCCTTTCCTGTAATTTTGAATGAACCCTGATTGATAAGCGAGAGAAGCAATAGAATGGAAACCCAAAGCCAGTACCAAGTCAGGGCTTCAACATTACAACTCATGCACAACCAGGAAAACTACCCAATCTGAAGCAAAAACAAAACAAAATTACACACACACACACTGAGAAAGAGAGAGAGAGGGAGAGAGAGAGAGAGAGAGAGACAGAGACCCTCCACAACCCATGGCAAATAGAAATTCCACGATAAAAGCAAACTATGCTAAAGGCAATAGCACTTTAAAAGGTTCCAAACCACACCAGGAATCATATTCCTGAGAGAAAAGCATGGGATGCAACAAACAGAAGAAACAGCCAAGAATAGAAAAATTAAGGCAATCTAAAATTTTTTATTACAGTAAAATCTCATACCAGAAAACATAATGAGAAAGAAACTTAGAACAATGTGGAGGAAAAGCAGCCAGATTCAAAACTTACCAAACAAAGTTAAAGAGTGAAAACAGTTAAATGATAACATTAAAAAAGTAAAATCATGGCTTATGCCAATATGAAAATAAATATATGCTTATGAGTTTATTTAATTCATGAGAGGAATAGAACTTAAAACTACTTAAAAAGAGTTTTAAGAACAGATGCATTTATAGATGGGAAATATTAAAATAAATATGCAAAAAGGGAAAACATGTAGGAAGGAAGAAGAAAGAAAGGGAAGGAGAGAGGGAGGAAGGAAAAGAGGAAGGCAAACAATAATAATTGCAAAAGAAGAGTCCAGATTATCATTATTCAGAGATTAAATACTCATCTAAATAAAAAGTTCAGGGGATTCCTTAGAAAATTAATACAATTAATTGGATAATTCAGTAGATATAAATAGGAATAAATCTAATAAAATATGTAAGAATTTTGCATATCTTTACAAATGGAAAAATATAAGATTTGATTAAATACATTAAAAGGCCCAACACATGTAACTTTATACCATATTAGTATTCCACATTAATCTGTAAATTCAATGTGTTTCCAAGCAAACTACCAGAATATGCTCCTTGCTTCCTGCTCCAAAATACACACAACTAACTGTGATCAAGAAGACTTAAGGAAGTACCTGCTTTTGCCTTTTGGAAATCACTTCCTTGATAGAGAAAGAGAGACAGAGGGCATTCCCATGCCCTTGCTCTCAGACTTGAGCTAGACATTTTGCCTGGATGTATGTCCCACCTTGCATCCAAGAAGCAGCATTTGTGAGGATGAAAAATCAATAGCTCTAGGATTATGCATTTTAAAAAACATGGATTCTTGATATCTTTGACCCACTAATAGTCAGAGGCTCCTTACTCACAAAATGCAGTAACTTTTGAGGCAATGATATAAGCATTTCAGTTATTTATATTCAAATGGATTTCAAGCTGACATGTGACATGAACAGAAAATTCACAGTGAAGAAGGAAACTGCGCATATGAAAATATGCACAACTACATGTTCACTAATTTTTAACTGTCTGTAAAATATCCTATATAATAAAGAGCTAATATGCTAATTAGACTGGATGTCAGAACGACCTTCCAAATGACCTTCCAGATCACCTTCCAAATGACCAGTGGGCTGGGCCACGTGGCCTCGAGGCAGCTGGGGCCACAAAGCAGTCAGGCTGCCAGGGCCGAGGCAGCCGGAGCTGTGAGGGCTGAGTCCCTTGCACAAAGTTCGTGCATTGGGCCTCTAGTCATAAGATAAAACTGATCAATGGTTGCTAGGGCATGGGGGGCACAGAGGATTTGGCTACAAAGAGGCATGAGGGAACTTTTCAGGGTAACGAAATGTTCTATATCTTGACTGTGGTTGTGGTTACACAACTGTGCACTCAAAAGGGTGAATTTTACTAGCATGTACCTAATACATACAAATAAGATATCATGTAATATCTATAGTGTGAGCAATGCTTGAGGAGACTGACAGTCTCAAGTTTGATAGAGGATGTGGTACATATAAGGAGCCTCATAATGCACTGGTGGCATTATAAACAATCTAGAACACAATTTAAAATATTGAGTTTAGTCAACATGACAACCCATGACTCAAAAATTTCCCTGCAAGAATACAGTCTAGAAAACCTCACAAGAAAATAGGTACACAAGTGCTCATTATAATTTTTAATAGAAAATTTTGAAAATAACATAAATGCCCATCAACGTAATGATTAAAGAGGAAAGCACAGTAATATGTTCAATCTTAGCCCTTTGGTTTTCAAAGGTCTTTAGAAACCATTAGATAATTAATCACTTCAAGGACACTTAAAGGAAAAAAGTCTAATCTTTCTCATTTTGGAAACCGAGAAATGAAGTTAAAGACAGCAGCATTTGGGCAGGTTTGCAAAGGAAGTCTGGTCGGCACTCAGATTAAGCGCCTTTCTTATGTTTTTATTTTATTTTTTTTGAGACTTCAAATGGCTTTGAAATGGTTTCATTTATTATTTGGCTTTTCTTCCACATAAGAGAATAACTGATTTACATTATTTAAATCCCTCTTTTATTTTTTCTTTTCCAATAATTTTTGGGAGTTTTCCAGCACTTTCATAAAGAAGCCGACTATGGCCTTCTATGTAACGTTTTCATTTGATGTACCATATCCTGGGATAGATAGTTTCACTTTCCAAAGAACTAAGATACTGTTAAATATTTACTCTTCCTACCATAAAAATAATAATCCCCCATGATGCTCTGTGTCAGTTATGCCATCATTCGTCTTCAGAATAACTGGATACTGAATGGAGGAATTAAACATTATTGGATACAACATCAAGTTGAACTTACAGTTTTCTACCAGAAAGCATCCATCTTTTATTGCGCCATTTGTCTATTAGGTCTCTTCATCAAATTAAGTTACAAATAGAAATATATTTTGGCGTTGAGGGAAACTAGACTTCTGATATTTTTAATAATAGAGAGAATCTAATTTCACAGAGTTTATACACACACACACGGGATTTAATAAATACATATTTTTAGGTAAAAATATATGAGGAACGTGTTGTTATCTCATTGACCCACTGCTTATATTCTATGCCCTAAATCTCCTCAGGATATGAAAGCCATCTTTTTTCAATTACATTTGACCCAGCAGGATGTTTGAAAGCCACATGTTAGAACAGTTTGGGCAATTAAAGATCTAGGCCTTGATGGCTTGGTCTGGGAATTCAACTGGCTGTTAAATAATCATCTAATTGAGACTGTGGAGAGGACATTGGGAAGTCAAGCAGGAATAAGTCTCCTGCATCTGGAATTGAGATGAATTATGTGCCCATAAAATATGAGGCCCATATCAAGTTACTCATTATGCTACACAAAGAATCAGAAAACAGGGCAAGCAGTGCAGCTAGTTAAGAGAATCCATAAAATTAAAGCTCATCTGTTTGAAAATCAACTTTGACTAGACAGAGAATACCTATCATTATAAGTACAGTAGGTAAATTGTGATTTCAGTGGAATGTATTTGTATATAGAGTCTTAGCTGATATAATGTCTTTTTGTAAATTTTCACAAATTAGGCTCTCTAAACAAGACTGATTAGGTTTATTCTCTATCATTATCTTTCTGGCTTAACAACACAAGGTAATTTTTTTGTTTTAATGTGTCAGGGAGAAGTGGGGTGACAGAAGGCCACAGGTGAGGGGCGATAGCGCCTGGACAGGATAAATGACTGAAGGTTGCCGTGGATAGGAGATTTGGGGTATATCAGTTACAAAGAATGAGGAAAATAAATTTCTGTCTTGCCTGTTTTCCCAAATCGTCCTTGATGCTCTTGTGACTTTATTTCTTTGGAAACTCCCAGCTTAAAAGAGAAAACATTAGATTGACTTCCTTTTGCCAGAGCCTGTGCTTCCGCCTGTTCTGAGGACCTTCTTATATCTTATACTGAGACCTGATTGGGTCTGGTTCACGTACTGGCCACAGTTGTTCCAGACACTTTACAGAAACCACTGTCAGCATTTCTCACAGGGTTGGAATTTCCCACCAACTTCCAATTACTGACAAAGGAAATCCAGAGTTGGGAAAACATTTTCTTTCTAGGATGAATTTTCAAGAGTCTTAAGCTAGCTACATTCATACCCAACATTACTAAGCCAACAAAAAGGTAATCCAAAGAAATTCAAGAATGTATAAATTACATATACACACACCTACACATATACATACACATTTGAAAACAGAGATAGTGACATTTTGAGTTACTGGGAACATTTTATTGTAATAATGAAAAAACTTGTATTCGAAATTGATCATGCAGATGAGAGTTGCAGACAATTAGTTTAATATCTACTAGCATCCATTAACATATCTTAAAATAATGCGTAGATAAAGTGGGCATTTAATTAGCATGTATCAGCTGAATGAATAAATAAATGAGTAAACTTGGGAGTTTCTATATTCATCTCCTGTCAGTTCTACCTCCAAAGTTTATGTCCTTCCACCTATCTCTATCTCCAACATGCTCCAACCCATCTTAATTTCTGAAAAGTTAGTAGTACTCATCAGAATGGTCTGCTTATTTCAGGACTGTCCTCAACTAACCCAGATGTTACCTACAGTGGCCTCCCATTGCACTTACATTCAAATTCAGACTCTTTAATCTGACCTATCAGGCTCTGCATTATTTTATACCTTCTTGTTCCTTCACACATGTCTCCTCCACTTTCCCCTTTGCTCTCACTAGTCAAGCTCACTAGGTTTACACTAGTTTGTAGAATATGCCACGCCCTTTCAACCCTCAACACCTTTGTCCTTGATCTTCTTTTTGCTTGGAATCTGCTTGCACCACCCTCATCTTGTATTTTGAAGAGTCCTCAATGAATGGAATAAGATGTTGCCAATAATCAGTGAATCAACAAGAGGATATGCAGATACCCAGAGAGCTGTTACTATTCCTAATATGAAGAGGCAAGGGGAGAAATTGAAGACACCAGAGTTCATGGAAATTTGATGCTATATTCATAGGGAGACATATTGCTATTAGGGCCTCTGAACTAAGGTAAAGAAGATAAATCAGAAGCAATGCCCCATCTTATTTGTTCTTCTATCCTTCTACCTCTTGCTAGACTCTCCCTGGTTGAACCAATGAAAAGCCAGAGAGCAAGAAACCCAAGTGATGAAGGTTGTAAGAGTCAATTCCACAGTGTAGCAAAGAGATGTAGGATGGTAAGTAGAAATTAATTAACAATGAAAGGCCATTAAAAACCACTCAACTCCTTCACTCAGAAACCTATCTTACTCTGCATGTGTGGAGTTCAGCAACCCTTGCTGATAGGGCAAAATTCATCTGTGTACCTTTTAAAAATTGTTTAAATTTTAATTTTAAACTTGAACAGCCATTTAAGCATAGAACCAAAACCAGCTCAGTGGACAGAAGCCCAGCAGACAGAACATGGCTGGAGTTTCCAGTCCTTTTGGTTTCTGCAGCCCCTGGACCAGAAGCAGAAACCAAGAGTGCGGGGAACACCAGGAATTCTGGGAATCATAGCTCTGGTGGCAGCCCCTGGACCGGAAGCAGAAGCCCAGAGTGCAGGGAGCACCAAGAATTCTGGGAATCATAGTTCTGGTGGCAGATGTGTTGGATGATCTCCTAGACTCCCAAGCAAAGTGAGCCTGGAGCAAGTTACTGTTGCAGGTGGGGGATTGAGGGAAAGCAAAGGTGAGAGACATAAGTAAAATCAGAGTGTCGAGGGAAAATTAAAAGGAAGATATCCTGCAACTTCTAGGAAATCTCCACCAATGGAGCAAAGAAAAAAAAGACCTCTATTATTCTATGAGCACCAAACTGGGCTGGGGTCTCAGAAAATTCGCTCATATGATTGCAAAGATAGGCAGAAACTTCACTCTTTTATGTAGCCAGGCAGATACAATGCACAACATGCATGTTTTCGCAGAAGGGGACTTAACAGCACCGTTTGCTATACATCCTTTGGTAAGTCACCTTTTTGGAGGCCATCTGTGTTAGTCAATTGCCATAATCAAGAGTAAAAATTAAAACTTTTTTATCTCTATGACAAGCAGGTCCTTACAGCTTGGAGCAAGGCAACTATCTATAATAATAAAAGTGGAATATGCTAATTAGACCAGATAGCCAAATGACCTTCTGTACATCATTCCAGACATCCTTCCAGACGAAGCTGTGGTGGCAGGGCTGAGGCAAGGCAGTTAGGGGCGATCAGGCAGGCAGGTGAGCAGTTGGGGCAATCAGGCAGACAGAGTTATTAGGGGCAATCAAGAAGGCTGGCAGGCAAGCGTCCCGGATTGTGAGAGGGTGCAAGCAGGGCTGAAGGAGTGCCCCGCCCCCCGCCCCCCGCCTAAATTTTGTGCTTCGGGCCTCTAGTCTATACTAATAAAAGAAGGCTGGCAGGGGGGCAGTTGGGGGAAAGCAGGCTGGCAGGCAGAGTGGTTAGGGGTGATCAGGCAGGCAGGCAGGTGAGTGGTTAGGAGCCAGGGGTCCCAGATTGCAAGATAGTCGGACATCCCCCAAGAGGTCCCAGAATGGAGAGGGTGCAGGCCGGGTTGAGGGACACCCTCCTGTGCACAAATTTCATGCACTAAGCCACTAGTATCTATATAAACTGCTTGCCAGAGGCAAAGATAAACTCTGTCTTGAGAAAACTAATATCATCTCAATTTATCTCTGTATCATTCATAAAGTCCTGAAATATTTTATATACCATGAGATAAGAATTTTTTTGTATACTATAAGACAAAATTATTAAACACCAAGAGAAAAAAAAGACATTATAAAAATACACAAGTTCTCAATACTGAAGTTAATATTTTTAAGAAAATAGGATACAAAATGAAATATTTAGACAGATATGTAGGATCCATCAATGACTAAATGGAGGCCCTAGCCAAGTAGCTCAATTGGTTAGTGTAGTCCAGATACACCAAGGTCAGGGTTCATTCCCTGGTAGGGCACATGCAAGATCAAACAATGAATGTATAAATAAGTGATAAGATCTCTCTCTCTCTCTCTCTCTCTCTCTCTCTTTTATTTCTTCTCTTTCTAAAATCAATCAATAAACAAAAATTTTTAAAAAGTTATAAAAATACTAAATGGAAATTTTAGAGCTGAATAACACATTAACTGAAGAAAAGAATTCAGTTCAATAGATGCATTTAATAAATAAACATACATAAAGATAAACAGAAAGTTATAAAATAAAATATAGGCAGTAAAACAATACCCAGACTGAAGTATAGAAAAAAGAGAGAATAAAAATACACCAAAGAACATAACAGATATACAGCAACCAGTAAAAAAAAAAAATCAAGTAATTGAAGTCCCAGAGATGAGAGAAAACTAATGAAGAAACATTATGTAAATACTTGAGGCCCCGTGCATAAAATGCTTGCATGGGTAGGGTCTCTAGGCCTGGGTGGCAATCAGGACCAATATTTGGGGCAAGTGGTGGGGCAATCAGGGGGCCTCCACTGGCACCCACCTTGGTCAGCCTGGAGCCTGCGGGCTGAGGGAAGCTCCTGCGTTGAGCGTCTGCCCCCTGGTGGTCAGTGTGCATCATAGTGACCGGTCATTCCATTGGTCATTCTGCTATTCGATAGATTTGCATATTAGACTTTTATTATATAGGACTAGAGGCCTGGTGCAGCCTGCACCCTCTCACAATCCATGACCCCTCGGGGGATATCCGACTGCCAACAGTTAGACATCCCTCTCACAATACGAGACCACTGGCTCCTAACCACTCACCTGCCCGCCTGCCTGATTGCACCTAACCACTCTGCCTGCCTGCCTGATCACCCCTAACTCCTCGCCTGTCTACAAAAATTAGTAACATTAGAAAAAGAGAGATATATTTACAGATTCTATATCATTAAAAGTATTATTCAAAATAATTTTAAAATTTATATGAAATGTACTAATCCCTAGAAAAATACAACATGCAAAAATAGCTTAATGGTGGAATGAGTCTGTGAACTGTTCAGAAAAGGCAAGTAGAATGTCTACATTCTAAAATTTCTAATCTCTACAATGAACTCTGTGGTTAGTGGCCTCACACTACACTGCAATTATGATATTGTCTTTCATTCATCTCTACTTTAACACCTACTGTTCTATCTACCATTTCCTCCACCTTTTAAAAAATTCTACATCTGGCTGAAGAATCAACTGTACTAATCTCCTAAGGACAGCCCAGATATATCCACTGAGAAACACACACACACACACACACACACACACACACACATACACACTATAAATTTATGGTTAGTAAGCAATTCACCTTAAGATTTCTTCTTACAGCAAGCCCCACTCATCACTCTAAAACATGGTTTTATTTATGAAAATAAATAAACTTCTGCAGAATATGATAATTACAGAAAGTTAGAGACACCTGCCCAATCAGCCAATCTCACCTATAAATAGAAATAATGGCTTGTGTCCAGAGTGGCTTTAAGCATTCAAACCCATTCCAGACTATTTAATTATGTTTACCACAAGATTCAATGATGAAGCCAAGTTATAGGGGGAAATATGCTATTTTTTAAGAAGACTGATTGCTATATTAAAGTCATTTGAAAAAAAATATTAGCATGTTATGTGTGGCTTGGCAAAGTAATTCTTTGGAGATATTTTATGTAATACTCAAGTCAAAATCATTTTAGGTGATTCCCCTAAGGAAGCAGCAAAAACACATTGCAAAAAACAGAAAGGTTAGGAGTTCAGTTTTCAAAAGTTCAAAGATTGGTTGCTGCTAAATTGTGTTTATTGGCTTTCTACTACCATGTTACTATCTTCTTAGTTTCCATGGGAAGAGTTAAGTTACTCATTAGTCTCTGTAAGTAGGATATTACTTATATATATACATATATGTACATATAAGAATATAAGACTATATATATATGAAAGTCAAGACATAGTAGAAAGGGATTGAAACAAAACTGAGGTAGAGAAATGCAGGAAAGAGTGAAAAAATGAGAAAATACATAATAAATTGTGCATAGATGGACCATAGCTCATATAACATATATACATATACAAACCAGTATACAAATACTAGTACATATACATATACATATACATATACTATACACATGAGCCCAAAGTTAGGAAGACAAAAGGTCCAACTACAGGAAAATGGATTAATTGTGGTTCATTGATATAGTGAAATATGACTCAGCAATAAATAATGACAAACAAGGAATACATGCAGTACATAGACAAATCTCACAAATATTATGCTGAGCCAAAGAAGCCAGATACAAAAGAGTACATAGTATATTACTCCACTTGTACGAAGTTCAGGGGAAGACAAAACAAAACTACTTTACAGTGATAAAAATTCAGAATACCGGCTTGCTTGGAGGCAAGGTGGATGCATTGATCATGAAGAACACACACCAAGGAACTTTCTGAGATGATGATGTCCCTTCAGATCTGGGTGGCAGGGATGTACATATGTCAAAGTTCATCAAGCTGTATGCTTAAGATTTATGTTTTTACTGAATGTAAATTAAGTGTCAAAAAGTACTGTTAGTGTGAATAACAACCTGTGGGTATCTAGCCACGTGTTCTTTGTCCTTTAGACTCACTGGTCTTTATGACACTTAGCAAACAAAGGCTGTCAACAACTCACACACTTGCCTAGTTAATTTAGGAAGTTCTAAATTTACAAGAAGTTCCTGTTCGTTGGAAAGCAACACTATGGTTTCTTATGGGCTAACCGGGGAACTGGTTGCAGTGTAACCAAATGAGACTTTATTGGAAGAAGTCAGAAGAGCTCTGACTCTTTTCAACAGGGGTGGGGGTGGGGGTGCTATAACCTCCCCCCCCCCAGTTGCTTTTAAATCTCATCTGGCCTGTGTGGCAGTGGGCCACAGGCGTCTCTGGAACAAGTGCCTGACAAGGTGGGTTTCTCCAGTAGGTAAGAAACACAGGCGCTCCTCTCACTGAAATATTTGCCTGGAGATATTTCTGTTCCTGAGAATGAAATGCAAATCTGTTTCCAGTAGCCTGAGGTGGGATAGTGGTTTTTATGGTTTTGCTTCAAAACCTGATGAAAATTGAGGGTGAGTTCATCTCTTTTTATAAGGTTATTTGGTGAGGTTTCCAACATGATCTAATCTTGCCCTGGAAAATGAACTAAAAGGAGTTGACTGGTTATTAGGAATGAGTTCACTAGCCCCACTTCACAGCCATCCAAGTGCATGTCTTCATGGAAGTCTCGGGGCTGCTCCTGTCCCAGCTGGGCTCAGGGACCTCCCTGTGACTTCAGAGGGACTTCCCAGGGCAGAACAGGGAAGGGTCATATCCAAAGCCTTTCATATTTTAAGTGTGCTTGTCTTTCCATTACCTACTCCTATTTTCAGAGCTGTATAATTTAACTTCCCAAATTAAGACCAGGTTCAAAACCAACAAGCCCTGCTCACTCTCAGACACAATCTATTGTGCCTAAATTAAAAACAACACCCACACATCTATTTTTCTCTATTGCAGTGACATAGGCGGACTGCACTAATAGTAAAACTTTCCAAAGCACACTTGATTGGAGTGAAAAGCAATAATATTACTCTAACAAAATTCACCAACTTCCACAGTTAAAAGGAAAAAAAATGAGAGTAACCTTACTGAATAATATTTTGCATGCTGATTTATAACTTCACACTCAATAAGGTGAGCAAAGATCCATTGTGGCTATTCTTACATTTGGTTTTGTTAGTTAAATAAAGGCTTGCTTTGGTGCCTACCTTCTTCATGAAATATTAATTAAGTAATTAATTAATAGTTCTTGACCTCCAAAAAGTTAGGCAGTAATTAGGATAAATAACATATAAATTTTAAAAGAACAAAAATAACAAAACCTGAGAAGTGTTTACATAATTGTAAACAAAGGTTTAAAAATGCTGAATAGATACAGAATGAAGAAATAATGAGTTTAGAGTTTATGGGAAAAGTCTTATGGGAGAAGGTCAAGTTTGGAGCTGGGCTCTGACAGAGAAAAGGAACTTTCATTTTGATTATTCTCAAGCTAGTTTCTCTGAAAAGAATATCCTATAGGACCATGGTTCTCAATGGGGGAGAATTTGTCACTACCAACATCATCATCCATGCGGAGGTCATTGACAAGGTCTGAATACATTTTTGGTTGTGAAAACTAGGGGTGCTACTGGCATTGAATGTGTCCAGGATGACACTAAGCATGCCACATTTCCCAGGACAGCTCTCATCTCCATGCCCCATTCACAACAAAGAATTATCGAGTCCAAATGATCAATAGCTGAAAAACACTGTTTAAGGTTATTCAGGACATCCACATCCATAATCTACATTGCCCATGGACCACAAGAGGAAGGAAAACAAAATAGTATTCGATTTAAACACATTTTTAAAGGAATCACGAAACTCAAAAAGTGCACTGTCAGCATTTTTTCTTTTCCCAGCATTATGGAGATATAGTAATTGACATAAAACATTGTGTAATTCTAAGGTGTACAACATGATATGATATACATATTATTGCAAAATTATTGCCACACTAAAGCTGGTTAAAGCATCCATTATCTCACAATGTTACCATTTTTGTATGTGATAAGTTTTAAGATCTATTATCTTAGCAACTTTCAAATATATAATACGATACTTAATGGCTGAATAATATTACATTATATTTTATATGTATATTTATATGTATATAGATAGCTAGATAGCTAGACATAGTTATACATAGCATTCTTTATCCATTCATCCATTATGTATCAGGTATACTTAGGTTGTTTCCGAGTCTTAGCTATTGTAAATAATGCTGCAATGAACATAGGGGTACCTATATATCTTTTTAAATTAGTATTTTCAATTTCTTTGGATAAATATTCAGAAGTGGAATTGCTGGGTTATATGGATTTCTATTTTTAATGTTTTGAGGAACCTCCATACTGTTTTCCATAGTGGCTGCACCAATTTACATTCCCACTAACATTACATGATGGTTCCCTTTTCTCCATTTCATCACCAGCTTTTGTTATGTCTTTTTGATAATAGCCATTCTAACAGGTGTGGGTGATATCTCATTGTACTGTAGTTGTTACTTGCATTTACCTGTTGATTATTTATGGTGAACACCTTTTCAAGTGCCAGTTGGCCAATTGTATATATTCTTTGGAAAAATGTCTGTTAGGTCCTTTGCCCATTATTTAAAATTGGATGTTTTTGTTTTTATTTTATTTTGTTGCTATTGAGTTGTATAAGTTTCTTATATATCTTGGATATGAACCCTTTATCAGATACATGATTTGCAAATATTTTCTCCCATTCTGAAGTTGCCTTGTCATTTTTTGAATGTTTCTTTTGCTTTTTAGTTTGATGTAGTTCCACTTGTTGATTTTTGTTTTTGTTACTTGTGCTTTTGATGTCTTATCCAAAAATCATTGCAAAGACCAATGTCGAGGAGCCTCTCCCCTACATTTTCTTCTGGTTTTATGATATCAGGTCTCATATTTAAACCTGATCATTTCAAGTTAATTTTTGTGAGGCATCCAATTTCATAGTTCCGTATGTATTTATGCAGTTTTCTCAACACCATTTGTTAAAGAAACTATCCTTTCCCCATTGGGTATTCTTGGCTCCCTTGCCTGTTAATTGACTGTATGTGCAAGGGTTTAATTCTGGGCTCTTTATTCTGTTCCACTGACCTATGTGTCTGTTTTTATGCCAGCGCCATACTGTTTTGTCCATGAACAGGTGAACGGGTATATATACAAACACACACACACATATGCACACAATAGAATATTATTCAGCCACGAAAACGGGCATCCTGCTACTTGTGACAACGTGGATGGACATATGCTAAGTGAAATAAATCAGACAGAGAAAGACAAATATTGCATAATATCACTCTTATGTGGAATCTAAAAAAGTCAAACTCGTAGAAACAGAGAGTAAAATGGTGGTTACAGGACTGAGCATTGGATGAATAGGTCAGATGTCATTTTAGAGTACAAAGTTACATTGAGTAGTAAATAAGCCCCATATATCTAATGCACAGTATAGTGAATATAGTCAAAATATTGTATTGTTGTCATTTGTCTTGCTAAGAGACTACAACTTAATTATAACCACTACAAGAAATGATAATTATGTAATGTGAGGGCTGCTAACTATCACTACAATGGAAATCACATTGCAATATATAAATGTATCTAATTGACATGGTGCACACCATAAATTTGTACAATGATATGTCAATATATTTCAATTTTAAAAATTAATAAATTTAAGTAGGCAATAGTTTATTCAAATGTATTTGTTGAGAACGATTATCAGCTGAGTGTTTGTATTCCTAGTCATCCATCAGCAACCACAATATCATAATTTAGCATTGTTATAGCTTCAAAGAGAAAGAATAAGTTAATATTTAATTTTTAACATCCCCAAATTATTCTTAAAACCCTCATGAGAAAAAAAATAATAAATGTGAAACTCATAACTTTTGCTTTGAATGATGTAAAACATATTGAGATAAGAAAATAGATGGAGGAGGAGAAAGAAATTGAGAACTGACCATTGAAGAGGAAAGGTCTGAAGGAAGCAGGACGCAGACTTGATGCTACAATAATGATGCATTGCAGAGAGTGGAGGAAGGCTCCAGCTCCCCCCCTCCCCCTGGAGGACACTAGATGACAGTACCCTGGGCCATGAGGGAGAAAAGGGAGGGAATGAGCAAAGTCCTTGGGGATGGTCAGTAGAGACTGGAATCAGAGAGCATGACCTGGTGGGTGGGAAGGGGAAAGAGGGGCATAAAAAGTGAGCACAGACTTTTACTGGTACTAGGGAGACAGGAAGCTCAGATCACGTGTCCTAGAAAGCATCTCAACTAGGCTGAGGGGAGCACGGGATTAAATACAAGTACAGAAATGTAAGTGACTTCCCAGAGAAGCTTGGGAAGGGAATCAGAATATGCCACCCCAAAATAGGCCATTTTGGCATGAAGATTATTTTGAGCTGAAGGCAATGGAGAAACAGTAGACACAGGAAAGTTGTCTACCCTTCCACTTTCTGCCCACAGGCAGAGCATTAATTCCATTGGGATCTCTCCTCCCCTTCCCTTACCAGGAAGAGGAGACAGCACCAATTTGAATTTCATTAGCAAACCTTACTGAAATAACCCTTAGTTTTCATTAACCCCCCCCCCCCCATATTTACCTTATCACCACTTACCTCCCCTAGAAGCCCAATACCTTTCCTTTGTAATTTCACTTCTCTACAAATTTATTACTCTCTCTCAAAACAGTACAAGCTTTCACGCTTAACTGTTTGTTTGGCTTCTTCACTTTTCTTTTCTGTGAGATCCTCCATATGTATATATAAAGTTAAAATATTAACATCAAAATAAAATTTGCATGTTTTTTCTTCTCACTCTGTATTTGCACAGCTCCAAGAATTTCACCTAAGAGGATACAATATATAGTTGTTGTTTTTTCCCCTCCCCTACACTTGGAATTCATGTATTTACCAAGGAAAGGCAGAGAAGACCAGATGTTCAGCATGTTTAATAAGTCTCTTAAAAGAAGGTGGAGAAAAGTTTCTAAAAAAAAATGTAGCCACAGCTACATTGTGAAGGCTTTGGGGATAGTAGGTTCCTCAAGCTACTGAATGAGTACAAGTCTTGGCTATTTTAAATAGTAGCCAAGGCCAAGGCAAAAGTTATAAAAGCTTAAGTAGCAACTGCCGTAAATTTGGTATATTTCAAGAGGCAAATGTCTTGAGAGTTCCACACTTTTTAGCAGATGTTTCAGCATTCTTTAGCTAAAATCTTTAACTGGAACTTGATCATATGATAACAATTTAGAAGGGCACAGCACACCTCCACTCCTCACCTGGAAGGTAAATAAACTTCTAAACAGGGAATTTGTCTAAAAGAGAGTCAGGGAAGAAATACTAGTAGATGTTAAAGTCCTCCAAAGAGAATCGAACACTTGAGTTTCTTTCATTCTTGTAAAAGATTTATTTCATTATTCAATGAAAAGAACTTAATTTTCTTTCTATTTTCTGTTTGCCTTTGGTGCATTTGGCATTTCACCAGATATTTCTTGATACTGAGTCACAGCTTTTCAGGGATTTGATGTTAACCACTAAAAGGTTAAGAAATGGTAGGCTAATTACAATTATGTTCCTTAATTCTGGTATTAATGCTATAGATACAGAGAACAGAAGGAAAATAAGATCTGACTAAGTACTGTTCAATGAATTATTTTTGAAGAAAAGATACAATGTATATATTCTGTTTGTACAAACTACTTGAGTAATTTTTTAAACTTCCATTAATTTCAATCGGAAAAAAAAGCTTCTTAAATTGCATTTTCTTAATACCTTCATCATTCTCTTCCTTTAAACTTTAGAATAATTTCATTTAATAATAACCATTGTTCTTTAGAAAATTAACCTCCTTCTTAATTACTGACATTGAGATGTAAATGATGAAATATGGGGGTGAACTTTTGAGAGAGATAATGGTCATGAGTCTATGGAAGGAAGTTATTATTACAAATATCTCATTTGGTAAAGCATTTCAATTGCCCTATATGAAAAGAACGCATCCCTTTTTGAGATATCTTTTGCACTTCTGTGTGGCTGGACTTTCCACTTAAAATCTGGCTCAGGCGATTTCATTTGTGATTTTAGAGCGGGTGTTGAAACTACCTGGTTTGCAAAGTTTTCATCACATTTTCCTGGAGAGGAAAGAGCTGGGAGAGGGGAGAAGGAAAGCACTGCTTATTTTTTAACAAATCCCCCTTGCTGTTGACTCAAAGGGACCATCACTGTTAGCCTTAGGTTCTGTCACTTAAGATGATTAGAGAGCCTTACGTACTAGTAGGTTCTCAGGGCAAGACCTCCAAGAACCTTGAGTCAAAAACCATTCTTTCAATAGCAAGTTGAAAAGCATACCTAGAATATATTATTAGATTTATTTAAAGAGTAAAACAACTAAGTTAGTCCAGCCTGTGATGAGAAACCAGGTGTCCAGCTACTAGTAAAGGCAAAGGTATTGCCATATATCTCTAACAAAAAACAAACAAACAAAAAAACCCAGAATAATAAAATGAAAACAGAAAATATGGCTCATTCATTAAACTATAGTAATCTCTACAAAGCCACCCCTCCATCTGACAGACAATCATCTAGTTTGGACCAAGACCGATTAAGGGAGAATAGTTTGTTTTTAACAAATCACAATGGATTACATCAATATTTCACCAAAAAATAAAAAAGGTTGTCAGTGGTTAACACCATTCTTTTCAATTTGTTCTTTGGGATTATAATAGGTAATTGCCTTACTATTAAGAACCTTTACATGACCCAAGCATGGGTCAATAGACTTCCAACTGCCTTATGGTACCTTTAATAATTCCAGAAAGATTTATTGAACACCTAAGAAACACCAGACCAGGTGCTGTAACATACATCATAATATATTATGTTCCAAAGTAATGTCAGGGGCATAATAGTTAAACTACATGAAATGCAACCACTTCTAAGACTATGAGAAGAGTGCAAAAGTGAGGGCTATTTCTTCAGGCTTTGCATTCAGGAAGACTGACCCCTATGGGAAGACTCAGGAACTACAATATTCCAAAGAAAGTAAATGGCCAAATCTAGATGGCCAGAGGGAAGGTTTCACAAGGAGAGTTATAGACATGGAGGCTGAAAAGTCATAGAAGATATAGTGAAGAACCTTGAATGCTCCTTTGAGGAATTTAAGAATTGTTTTCATTTTTAACTGCAGCACTTTTCAGAGCTTCTAGCATGCTAATGTGCACTGTGACTCTAAGAAAGAATGTAGCATGCCATAATCTCGATTTTTTTTTTGTTTGTTCATGAAATTTTGTGTATGAGTTGCAAAGGGACCTTGTCAGTTTGTGACATATACTTAGGGAAAGCCTATTTTAGGGAATATGAACCGGCTTTACAATGTGATCGCATTAATATTTATTATCAGAATCAGAACAGCTTAAAAGGTATTTTGGGTTTATTCTTATTATGGGTGATCTAAAAAATGACCAAAACCTAAGTTGGAAGATAATTTTGAGTCCGTCTGGGGCTATCTTTGATTTAAACCAGCCTTTAAAAAGCCACATTATTTAATTGTCTAGCCTCTGATGACAGGAAACTCAACTGAAGGAACCCACTCCATTTTCAAATAATTTATTATTTTGTTTAATAAGTTAAACAATTTATTAACTTTGGTAAGTGCTTCTTTTGAGACTATCACTAAAAGCCTAAACCTTTTCCTACCTTAAAGCCCTTATGTAGTTTGAAACAATTATCTCATTACCCTCTGTTTTCTTTTTTCCTACTTCTGATTTTTCATCGCCTGGCACAGTTTCTAGGGCCTCACCAACTTAGTCATTCTTCCCTGGCTGCTCCATTTGTCAGTGCGTCTCTTAACACAGATAGAAGTATGAAGTTATGATCCACTCAGTTGCTAGAATAATTTTCATATAAATCTCTGCTTACCTCCATCTCCTCCAACATCTTCCTCTGTTGCTGATTTTCAGGACTTATATCAAAATTTATCTCATTCCTGTTCTCATATCCTTCTTTTCCTACAATAATGTTTCTTATCTTGATTCTGCCACCCTCCTCATTTCAAGTCATCTTCAACTTAATTACCAGTTTTTACCTGAGACTAGATAAAATATTTGACAGGAAAAGACTAAATACAAAATCTTGCAATGAGTACCATACTTCTGTTCATGATGCAATTAATTTATTGGTTATGCAATTGTTATTTACCTATCAGAAGTCCTCACCTATCCTATCTAAATTAGGGTTCACTCAAATTTACTTACATTGCATCTGCCCCATTGGGACAAGGAAAGGAAGATAAAGGCCATAACATAGCTAGTCAAATGCATCTAGTTAGCTCCTCACTGGCTAGCACTCAGCTTTCAATAGGTCTCAGAATTTGCCTTTTCCCTTTTGTAAACTGGTTCATCTGTCTACCTGGGGGTTCTAACTTTTCTCCCCTTGTCCATGATTTGGTAAAGTTTACTAACATCTCTGCCACCTTACCTTATGTTTTCTTGATACCATATGTCTTTCCTAACTTGGAACAAACAAGTTGGATTGTTCTTGAATGACACATTTTTTTTTTCATGTAGGAGCAGGAGAGCTTTGTTTATCTTTTAAACTGATACTACTCATGCCAAAGGAAAAAGGAAGATGCATTCTCTCATTTGTCTTGCTCTGAACCAGGGTTTCTCAGACTCAGCGCTATTGAGATTTGGACCAGATAATTCTTTCTTGTGAGGAGGTGTCCTGTGTGTATGATGTTAAGCAATATTCCCAGCCGCTACCTACTGGGATATCAGTAGCTATACTCCTCTCCCAAATCATGACAATCAACAATGACTCCAGACAGTGCCAAATGTCCCACAGATGTATATTGTTGTGTTTTATTGGGGGGGGGGGGGCTTCCCTGGTTAAAATTCATGACTTGAAGAGAAATAAAGAAGAATAACATTTTTTTGTCCTTAATGTGTACTTTTTTTATTTGATTCCATTAAGCTAATTTGGCCAATGAACAGCATATAATTAAACTAAATAAATATACCAAGAATTCCTGTTTTTTTTTAAAAAAAAGTTTGCATATGGCCTTAGCAGAAAATTTGAAAGCAAATATTCTACATCAAAATTAAGGTTACCAAAAGGAAGGCCTAAGAAATACTGATGTGTATTAATTCGGGCTGCTATGACAAATACCATTAACTAGGTGGTTTAAACTACAAACATTTATTTCTCACAGTTTTGGAAGCTGGGAAGTCCAATAGCAAGGTGTTTCATGGTGAGAACCCTCGTTCTGGTTTGCAGATAACTTGATGCCTTCTTGCCTGTCCTCTATGGCAGAGACATCACCTCTCTCATGTGTCTTCTTCTAAGGCAGTGATGGCGAACCTATGACACGCGAACTCATTTTTTTGGTGGATTTTTCTTTGTTAAATGGCATTGAAATATGTAAAATAAATATCAAAAATATAAGTCTTTGTTTTACTATGGTTGCAAATATCAAAAAATTTCTATATGTGACACCGCACCAGAGTTAAGTTAGGGTTTTTCAAAATGCTGACACACTGAGCTCAAAAGGTTCGCCATCACTGTTCTAAGGGCACTAGTTCCATTCATGAGGGCTCCACCTAATTCAAAGGTGCCACCGCTACATACTATCACACTTGGGGTTTAGGGTTACCACATATGAATTTGGAGAGGGGACACAAATACTTAGTGCACAGCAAATAGCAAACACAAGAATCATCAATACAAAATGACTAAAATGTATTTTTCTTGATATACATGTAAGCCTCACACATGGTTTTCAATGACCATATAGTCTGCAAAATGTCTGACTGAACTCCTCAACCCTCTCTCTCACACCACCAGCCTGCACTCTTTCAGCCTTTCCATCCCAAGGAACCCGTATTAACTTTTTTGAGGCATTTCCATGAAGAAGGGCAATGCTTTTCCATGGATACAAAATGTACCAAGAACACCAACAAGAAAGTACAAGAGAAATGGCAACACTCTAAATCCCTTTTTTTTTTTCAGGGATAGCTCAGTTGGAGCACCCCCTAGTGGCCAGATAACTACTTCCCTCAATTTTTATTCTGGGCTTGTATTTAGAGGCTAGGACTTATTTTCAAGGCTATTTTATATAACCTCTGTCAAGAAACTGTCAGGAGGATGTCATGTATAACTCCCCCCCGCAAAAAAAAAAAACCCAAAAAACCAAAAAAACAGGCAAGAGTAAACTGAGGCATTGCTCATTTTGGCAAATGGTAAGATTAATTTTTTTTTTTTCAGTTAGAAAAGTAACATGTTTGACATATTGTTGTCTTTGAATAAGGTTAATGTCAAGTTTGATCTAATTTCTATGTTCTCATTTTTTGTTATAAAATTAAAATTTTAAATGCACTCACAAGAACAGACAAAACATTTCACAAGTCTCATTAGGTCAACTTTTACTCTTTTTTTAAAAAAAATATTATAATAAATTGGAAAAAAAATCAAAGGCCACTGTTCAATTGGTAAAACTGAGCCTATCAAAGATTAAGAATCAGTAACCAATTACTGAGGAGCTGAAAGCACACTGACTCTTTTACTATTAAACTATCATAGATTCTGCCCATAAAACAGGACTGGGCATCTGTATATTGGCAGGTTAATGTGGAAGTAAAAACAATCTTTACTTTGTAAGTTTTAAATTTTATGGATTCTGGTCATTTTAATATAAACTTGTCAAAAGAAAAGAAAAAAAAATCAGAGAAAACAACCTTGCTGAATTAAATATATTGGTCTGGGTCAGTGAGAGTTTTGATGCTTGCCAAGACTGATTTTCAGCAACATTCAGCATTTTTAGTGAAGAGAGGAGGTGCTACTGAATGGATTTAGCATCCCTTTAAAGTGTATTCCAGATAGACTGTTAGACTTAAGAGTATAACTTTGATTCCTTGTGCTTTCTCACAGTTTTCTGTAAAAGAACGCATTGGGCTTAAACCTATGATGCCCAACGTTGTGTGCTAGGCACTGAGAATAACCTCAACAACCAGCCCTCCTTTCAGAAATATAACAAAGTCTCTTGTTCTCCTGTTATGAATGACAAGAGCTTCTCTTCAGGGAATAAGTTCTTCCTCCAAACAAATCCACCCCGTTGGGCGGTAGCCTAAGAAGTGAACTTTGCGTTGACCTAAAAGTTCATGCACTGTAATTCTAGATTGAACAAGAAGCACTTTGGCAACATGGAAGAAAGACCTTGTATAAATCCAAATAATGATCGAGATTATTAACCAGATCAGAACTATGCAAACATGTTCCTTTCACAAAGGCAGAGTTTTGATGTATCAATCCCCAGCTCCTTCTTTACCAAAGGATAATTCAATGAATAGTGGCATCAGAAGCCTCTGATTGCATGTACCGGAGACCTTGGTCTCCAAATCCCTTAAATAAATGTCACACCCTTGCACATGTGTTGGCTAGCCTCAAGGCACCCAGGTCCACTAAATTTCAATGTGCAACGGTGATCCCACCCTGTGAGATACATGGAACTCCCATAAACCACTTGTCTCATCCTAGCTCAGGGGTTCAGAGGAAAATGAGCAAGCATCAAAGCAGGTGCAACTCTATCCTCTGATGTCTATGGTCTGGGTGAAGCAACAGTGCTCTAGACGAGAATCCTTCTGTATAACTTTTATGGGTCTGGGAGTATTCTTTACAAGCATCTTTCCCACCCTGAGGCAGATGCAGGTTCACACACTAAGCAGTGGTCTTATTCAGTCTTCTGTCTTCCATGCTGTATCTTCTGGGTATATTTAAGTTGCAGGGAAAAAAAAAAAAAAAAAAAAAAAAAACAGGACCAAGAGGTACGTAGACTGGAAATGATGAAATCCAGGGGTGAAATCTTAAAGTCAATGCTAAAGAAATGAATACCTGGAGACCCTGAAGACCATCTGCCTTTAAATAACAGCCTATTCAGGAAAGGGAGTGTTGAGTCAGGGGACTAATTGGACATTCGTAAGGTTATCAAGCAAGAATTGAGTCCATTTTTGGTACCACTTTTTGTACGAACTGGTCCAAAATAAATAACCAGCACAGCTGTGGTGCAGAAAACCTCCTGTGTAAATTATTTTCATGTGTGTGGCTTTTTAAAATGAATTTCCGTCAATCTTTCCATGGGTTTTGGTCCACATTAGTTCTGACTAAAGCTATATTTTTCCAAAGTTAAGGGAGGTAACTATCTATCAGGGACCATCTCTATTATGGCTTCTTTTTTGTTGTTGTTTGATTTTGTTGTTGTTTTGTTTTCAGATTGGTTTTGAGGCTGGCCACATATTTACTAAAGCCTCTTAATATGCTACAGAAGTTGGTTTAGTTTAAAGTAACACAAGTGATTAAATTTGGGTAGCTTCCCACCTCTCCCAGTCTATCTCCCTCTACCTCCCCTCCGGAACACTCCGAGCCTTGGCTTTACTATTTATAGTTACAGGGTAGCTCTTGCTTCTCCCACCCACCATTGCTCCAATTTGAAACACATGCAGGGAAAGAGAGGAAGGGGAGTTTGTGGGAGGAGAGGTGGAAGAACCACACCCATTGAGAAGCCACTATCCCATCCTGTTTGCATGTGGTTAAACACCCAGAAAGACAGGGAGTTTGCTGGGACTCATTTCAGTACATCCATACTCACTGGTCCAAATACAGTTTGGTTTCTTATTGTCTGACTCATTCTGACTGTGGCATAAATCACTTTCTTGATCATCCTGGAGGAAAAACCAATAAAGGGAAATGCCTCGAGTCATAAGCTCTAATGCTTGAAAATAAAGAGGAAAGAAAGGGAAAAAAAATAAAACCTTCTTCTCATCGTTTTTTCAGGAGTTATCATCTTCTGAAAGTCCTGCACCTGGATCTATGAAAACCTAATTCCTAAAGGTGACATCTCATAGCAACACCCCCCTCCCCCTCGTCCCCTCGACAGCCGCCCCCCCCCCCCCCCCCCGCACACACACACAAGGATGCACATACAAGAAAAGGGAAGAAGGTCAGATGGTATGTACTTTAAGTCTACTTAAATATTTTTCTGGAAGGTGACAAGGTAAGAAAACTGAGAGAGAAAAATCCATAGTAGTATTTTGGCAAACTAGCCACACTATAAATTCTATCCATAGGCAATTGGCTTGTGCCAATTTTGCTTAACTAAAAATGACTTAGATTTAAATGTTAGGGTGGATGCTTGGCGACTGTTAAGCCCATGTTCTTTTTACCTTTAAAAAAGAATCCTAATAGAGGATAAAGATGTCTCTCATATTGCCTCTGCTTTGTGTACAATCTACAGTTGTACTGGCTTTCTTCATATATTTTGTTTCCTTGAAACTTTGAGATTTTATCCCTATATCTATGACTTTTCCTTCATGTTAATAAGTGCCTGGAGTAAGAATCATTTGTATAAAAGCTGAAAAAAAATCAAAGAATTGGTGACCATTACTGCCACTGCCTGGGTAAAAACTGGGAGAATGGCAATGTCTGATATCAAGCTGAGAAACAAAAATCTGGGGTCAAGAGGACCTGGCTTTAAATTCTGACTCTTCTAATTTCTAGCTGTGTACATCCTATATAGTAAAGAGGTAATATGCAAATTGTCCATCAGTCCAACACACAAGATGGCCACCCCCATGTGGTCAAAGATAGCCACCCCAATGTGGACATGAGATGGCCACCACAAGATGGACAGCAGGGGAGAGCCATTGGGAGGGACCAGGCCTGCAAGGGAGGGCATTTGTGGGCGACCAGGCCTTCAGGGGAGGACAGTTGGGGGCAACCAGGCCGGCAGGGGAGGGCAGTTAGGGGTGACCAGGCTGGCAGGGGAGGGCAGTTAGGGATGACCAGGCCAGCAGGGGAGGGCAGTTAGGGGCAATTGGCTGGCAGGGGAACAGTTAGGCATCAATCAGGCTGGCAGGGGAGTGGTTAGGGAGTGATCAGGCTGGCAGGTAGGTGAGCTGTTGGGAGCCAGCAGTCTTGGATTGTGAGAGGGATATCCGACTGCCCCTTTAGGCCCAATCGGGATCGGGCCTAAACGAGCAGTTGGACATCCCTCAAGGGGTCCCAGATTGGAGAGGGTGCAGGCTGGGCTGAGGGACACACACACGCACACACACACCCCACAGACCGTGCATAAATTTCATGCACCGGGCCTCTAGTTATTTAAATAATCTTCCTTAGGCTCAGTCTCCTAATGTAGAGAATAGTATTACAGCAGCATAGGAATTAAATTATACACAGAACCCCCCACCCCCAAAAGTGATATTTAGTTTTAAATTTAGGAGGAAAATCAACTGAGAGATTTTAAACTGTTTCTGAGCCATTCTCCATCTCTACTCTTTGAAATCAGTATGTTCTTCATTTTAGTGCAATGACTTAGCAATGGTATGAATTTCCACATTGTGCTCCACTCTCAAAATCTGTTTTGCAAAACAAAATTTAACCAATATTAATAACTACTCTATATTCTAGTCTACTTTATAAACATATAGTCAACCAATTAACCTCATTCAATAAGAAAAAACAAAAAAATACCATGTGTATTTCTGTTTATTTGTATCTGCTATTGAGTCAAAGAGCTCTCCTCTGGGGCTCACATGATTTCTAACAGGAAGACCAGGCCAGTCCTCAAAAATGCCAAGCCACAAGGGAGTTTCCAAAGTTGATTGATAACAGCTGATCACACATCCTATCCATTTGTGCCCTCCTTCCCCTACTCACACATGAAAAACAAAGGAATGAAAAGCAAGCACAGAACACAAACTATGGCTGGATGTACCTTTTGTCAAGTCCGTGGTGCTACCTTCTTTCTCCAAGGCCCATTTGGGATGTTAGGTTTCTTAACATTCCAAACCCTCCCGAGATGCTGAGTCCAGGTGCACATCTCACTGAAAAGTGGAAGACTGAAAAATTCCTTCTGAGGATAAAGCACCAAATTAGATTTTAATCTTAAAGTTAGTTTTATTTGTCTCTGAGAAGAATTCCTTGAAATTCAATGTAAAACTTGCCAGTCCATGAATTGAAAATTTACAGCACAGACTTCCATCAATTGTTCCCCACCTTTCTTTTGCTTTGAAATTCTTCAAAGATTGCAAACACTGGTGCATTATCCAGACCACAGATATGGTTAGCACCCCACGGTGTAATTTCTTCTTGGACAGAAGAGCCTTTATTATTGATATTTGTTTTTCTATTTGGTACATAAAGAGGATTAAATCTGCTCAAACTTGGAGAATTGAAAACACTCTTATCCTAAATTAAATTGAAAACAAGAAATAATGAGCAAAAATACCTAGAAATTAAGTTTGAATGGGTAATTTTTAATAACATTCACTAATGAAAACTACGTCTAACCTGTGTCTTGGAGTAAATTCACCCAGTCATAACTTTTGTTAATGTCCACAGGGCCTAGTCAATATGTATTTTTCAACAATACTTTTCCTACATGGCCACGCTCTGAAGTTTATTTTTGTGACTAGTATTAGACCTCAACATATAGTTCAAATAAGTTCAAGTGTTCTCTGAACTATATCATTAGGCAAAAGATTTGAGGGAAACAATTAATTAAATAGGATATGTTGGCAGGTGGCTGCACTTCTCTGAAGGATATGCAGTGGCATGTCTAGATGATTGAATAATCTTCACCCAATAGACAAGAGTTTGTGCAGAATTTAATACTTAATTAGAAAGGCAGAAATTAAGCTGTGAATGTGCCTGGAGCTTTGATATGCATTAACTTGGAGAAAAGGACAAAAAATCCCCAGAAACTTCAAAAAAAAGAGATTGAAATAGTACATCAGGACAGTGGAGATCTTTCAAGAAAATAATAATAATAATAATGGGAGATAGTTGTTCCTAATGGATTCCTCAGAGGAAAGAACCTCAGATATTAATAATTGTAATAATTGCATGATTATTATCAAGGGTCACTTTCAAAGGAGCCAAACTCTTTTGAAGGTGCCAAATTATTTGTGTGGTATGTTATGTTTTATTTGCAGCATAATTATCATCTAAGCACTGCTATATCTATCTCTAGGGCAAGTCGATATTGTGACTAATGCAACATTTCCTCTTTTTAAGAAGCTTGTTTAAATATTAGATTTAATATGTAACCTACACTGCCTCAAAAATCTACACTGAGACTTTCAGGAGGAAGTTCATGAAAGTGTGACTGCATTGCAAGTTAGCACAAGTAGAATCTGGTTCCCATGATTATGCTCAAAGTCTAAAGCAGACCTTGACCTACAGTTACAATTTGGCAACGTTTTATTTTTTAATAGTTGTATTGATTTTAGAGAAGAAGGGAGGGGGAGAGAAGGATAGAAACATCAATGGTGAAAGAATCATTGATCGGCTGCCTCCTGCACGCCCACACTGGGGATCGAGCCCTCAACCTGGGCATGTGCCCTTGACTAGAATCAAACCTGGGACCTTTCAGTCCCCAGGACAACGCTCTATTCACTGAGCCAAACTAACTATGGCAACAACTTGGCAATGTTTTAGATATTATGAATTAATGCTTATAATTTTTGCCCTCTAAGTTTAATGGCACAATTTTGTGTGTATATACATATATACACATAAATACACAAAAACATACATATACATATGTTTCTATAATGCACTTATGAGTACTTTGGAGTACTTAAAACTCTTTAAATAATACACATTACTATCACTTTATATGCAAGCCCCCAAATTCCCCATACATTAGTTTTAAGTTATAGCCTCAGACACATGATCAATTCACTTATGGCAGATGAGAACAATTTCCAAAGTTAATTATTATTTATGTGGCACAAAACCCAGCATATTGCATGGGTTTTCTGCCCAGTAAAGCAGTATGTTTCAGAATCTATTCTAACTTCAGGTGCGCATTAAATGTTGCCCACACAGAGCTGAAAAGCAGTTGTGTTCCTAACAGTGTGGAATTCTAAACTAAGAACCAAGTGGATGGTCAATGTCTCCTCTGATTCCAAAATAATGGAAGCTATTCATTTTCATTTCTAAGCTTAAGTGGCGGTCCTTCATGGTCCTGAAAAATAAGGCCGATTTCACTCTCACATTGAGGTTAGTTCAGTCCTTGTCATGTTACTGTGAAAGATTTCCTATCAGAATTGCCCTTTTGTTCAATGAGACTGGTTTTCCTCCAACACACTCTCATACACACACAGCCATGATTTGCTAGCGTTTGAAAGATTGCAAGCAAATTATTTTAAGTGGGATAAAAATGAGTGAACCAGAATTTCCTTAAATAGCTCTTTTTTTTCTCACTCTCCCACAGAAATTTGTAAGGCTGGGTGCTTGTCCTCTGGGTGGGTGTCTATCCAAAGAGTAAGTGAAAAGGAGAAAGTAGATAAGCGAGACAGGAGTGCAAAAGCTCCAAACAAGGCTGAGGGCTGAGCCTCAGAAATCTCCTGATCTTATGAGAGTAGCAGCAACATTTTGTTCATAGCAAACCTGAGACTGAGACCCCAGGAAGGAAAGCATCCTTAAAGGATGAGTTCCCTAGCAGCCTCAGAACAGTAGAACATGCACCACGGAGAGCTATGCTTTGTACCTGTTCCGTCCCAAATTCACTAATTCACATGCTCTGATACAGAAACGTATTCTGAAGTAATGAAAGGGCCAAAGGATGGAAACTTTTATAAATGCAGTTTTGTTATTTTTGAAGTACTAGTAATAACTAAATTTAAATAACCAAAAAAAAATTGCCTAGTAATTATCCTAATTTAAGTTAGAGTAGTTACTAATTATTCTAACATGTAAAGTGGTGCCTAAAAGTATGTGAATGTGCTTAAAAATGATTTGGTCTCTTTCCCTGGTTTATTAACCCTAGAATCCTGTTTCATTCATTCTTTAAATTAAAAAAAAAAGTTAAGAGAAAGCCAGCCTCTTAGAGGCAAAGAGATTTCAAATGACCCTGCTAACCTTCTCTTTTATATTTCTAGTTAGTTCAAGGTAATTTAAAATCTATCAAAGCCCAATTGTTGCACATTTAAAATTAGAATCATTTGAATGCATGAGGTTGGTTACACCTTCAGAATAGAGTAGCAGAATTTGAGTCATGGAGTGAAAGTAAGCACATGGCAAGGGCTTGGCTCTTTGGCCCTGATTCCTAAGTCTACTCCACTTCTGTGCAGCAACATTTTGAAAACCAAACAGCCTAAAAGTATCTGAGACATCCCAACAATGTCAGGCATTCATGCATTTATTTATTCAACAAACATTTGTAAAGCACCTACCATGATCCTGGTATTAGTTAAACAATGGGATTTTAAAAAGTGTTTAAAAGTGTGTATGCCTCTGTATGTGCATGTGTAGATTGGTAGTATGTGCAGACATGTCAGGCCTGCCTATAGTGTGACAAGTGCCTGTATAGATGTATTTCAGGGGCTTAACAAAGGTGGCTATAATTCCCTGAATTAACTATGTCAAGGTTTCCTGTAGGAACCACCTATGACACATATGGGGCTATGTATTCCCAGTGACGCTCACTCCTTCATCTCTCATTTACCATTCATTCAATTGGGGTGAGGTAGGGGGCATGAGTGAGATAGAAACCACTTTTTTAGTATTTATATTGACTCATTAAAGAGACAGGAAAACAAGGGCAAGACCAGGAGGGCCCAACCCTTCTAAGTAACATCTTGGGAGTTGGCTTTCCACTTGGCCTACCCTCAGAGAACTCTTCATGGGTGAATTCTGAGACCTGATCTCTCTTCAATCTTAATCTCTGAATAGCAATCAGTCCTGTTCCTACATGAGACATTGGACTGGAGAATAAAAGACCAACACATCATTGGCAGGGAATCAGGAATCAGGAAAAACCCTAAGAGTCCAAGATCATGCCGACAGGTCAACTGATAGATACCACATTGCAGAAACTACGGGCAGGGGATGGCATGCCTGTTGTTAAAATAGCCTTTGAGAAGGACTGATTTGCAACTGTTAAGAAAATCTCTACATACTAAGCATGTGTTTATGCCCCAAGGGCAAAGCATACCACCAGTGAATTACAATACAATTTCTGCTTGTAACATCATTAATAGCTTCTATCACGAGATTCTGTAGTTCAGGAACTCTTTGATTTAGAGCAGATGAAATTTAAGAAAAACATTTCCACACCCAAAATGAGTTATGATCAATATTCTGTTGGTCAATGAGCTGAAAAAGACTGTTGAAAATAAATGGCCTAGTGAATATTTTTCATGATAATCACGTTTAATGGTTTTTTTTAGCTTAAATTATAAAATCACCTGTCATAGCGGAGAGTATCATTAGGAGATATTGTGATGTAGAGGCTACTACTTGGCTTAGGCTTTCATATCTGCTTAGGGTGCAAATAATGCTACTTTTCCTTTAAATTAGAAAAATAATCACATCCAACTTGTTCCCAATACATTGTTCCATCTGTTTAAAGATGCGGATGATTGGGGAACTTCTCTTTGCATTTGAAAAGCCAGCAGGTCAACTGATAGATACCACATTGCAGAAACCACTGGCAGGGGATGGCATGTAATTTTTCAGAATTGGTTAAAAAATAAATCAGTGCCAATTTGTTATTTCTATGATGACGGAGAACATGTAAGTGAATACAATGATCAGGAAGGAAAAGAAACAGTACTTGTGACTGGGCTGCAAACATGCCCTTCAATTGGCTCATTAACAAAGTGGTTGAGTGAGTACCCAAAGCATAAAGCTTGGGAAGTGAAGGATTGAGAAAGGAGATTTGGTTTTGAAGTAATGAAATATGAGGGGTCTTGCCTCATGCTGTTGACCTATGGACAGCTTGAGGTGGAGTTAATGAGTACTCTTGACTCCATGATGTTAGTGTAAACGATCCCCTGGGCTCAAGTATCAGTCATTTAAATAAATTCAGGAGACAGGGGAAGTGATGTTTATGAGCTAGAAGTCTGGGCTGCTTTTTAAACAACCATAGGTACACAGATCACAAAATAGAAACCTGATACAATGAGAAGAAAACAAGGGGAAATGGCACAGGGTAAACTTGAAGGGAGGGGTTAGAAATTCTGAAATCTAATTCTGAGAAAGAAAAAAAAAACAAAAACAATACTTTGAGACCAAATTGACAAGACTTACCTTAAAAAGTTAGTGTCACCGTTTACCAGAGAGTATCCAAAAATTTTTTTGTAAGACACTTTTACTTTTCAAAGTTATAGTGAATTTTCATTTATCTGTGTAAATAGTCAAAAATTGTGTTTAAAATTTGTCCCACAATGGCAAATTTAAAAAAATAATTTACCTTTTAAAGAGTAAAAATATTATACATGTTTATATTGATTATGTTTTACCTAACCCAGTATGAAATTATTGATAGTTTAACAGAAGAATGTGTTAATATCTTTAGTAAGAAGAGTAAGGTGGACTAGAATTCAAACGTTAATATCATGTGGTTAACTGGGGTGGAATCGGGTGGGGGATAAATGGAAAGGCAGAGCACAGACAATTTTTAAGGCAATGAAAATACCCTGTATGATATTATAATGATGGATATATGTCATTTTACATTTATCCAAACCCATAGAGTATATAACAACAAATCCTAAAATAAGTTGTGGGTGATTATGATGTGTCAATGGAAGTGCATTCTTGGTGAAAAAAATTATCATTTTGATGAATAATGTGGATAATTGGGATGTGTAGGGGCAGAGGGTATATGGGAGATCTCTCTAACTTCTTTTCAATTTTGTTGTAAACTAAAAACCACTCTAAAAATGAAGTCTAGCTAAAATATGAAGTCCCTAAGTAAAAAAGTCTATAAATAATAAATAAATGTGAAGGAGATAGATGGAAACAATCACAAAGTAGATTGTGTAAGAGCTAATGTCTGTTTCAATTCAGCCCATGAAGAAATATGCCAGATTTTCAAGGGGGACTAAATATATATCCATTCATACATATTAGGCACGAGGGCCCAGGGCTTTTTAGTCCTCATCAATGATCTAATATGGTTTAGGGCTGCATTCTTGACATTGGTATAATACAAACTGTAGTTATGACCCTCTAAATTCTTACTGGAGTGCTAATGTTATTTTCATAGGCATGCTCTGAAATATACTATTAGCCCTAATTTAAAAGTATACTTAAATTGAATAAATCACCTGTACAACTTGAGGTCTGAGAGCTGGGGTAACTAAAACTTTATTTCTAGTCAGATTTGCTCTTTTCAACTCATTTTCTATATGGGTAGTTCCTCAACATTTCTATTTCCTGTCAGTTCAAATCAACACCACTACAGTATAAATCACCATCTTCCCTATCCACCACAACCAGGTCTCCCCCATGGACTCTCCTCTTTCTGCAGAGTGTTATTATTCTCCCTTTCTAAGTCTATCTCCCCTAACTAGCACCAATATGTATGTGCACAAGCACACACACACACACACACACACACATACACACACACACACCCCTCAACACATGTACTACCATGTACTATTTGCTGTATCTCTTATATTTGCTCATTATATCCTATTTCCAATGGTATCATTCTATTGTTAATTGCCATATAACTGGTCTCCTTGTCTATAATTTCTCCAGCTTCTATTATCTCTAATAGTCTCTTAGCAAACCTTTCTTCTTAAATCATTGTTGAGCTATGCCAGTCCCCGATCTGATACTTCAGTAATTTTCCATTGCTTTCGGACAAAAACTTCAAAGCCTTTAACTAGTCTTTTCCACTCAATTCTCTAACATCACTTCCTTTTACACAATTCTCTAGGCTTGACTGCTGACAATTTCCTTCCAAGTATAATTTGCTGTGGCTTCAGCTACAACCACCTCTGCCTGAAATGCAGCCGTCAAGGTCTTAACTTTGTAAAATCCCACCATCTCGGAAGCCCCAATTCCAGTAACCCCCTACCTCATGGAATTCTGCTCGCATCACCTAAGCTCTCTTAGTTAGTTTATCTTTATTTTTCCTATGGGACTTTTCAACATACCTCCCTATTTTATGTTTGCTTGTGGATGCACTTTATCACCCCTTGTCTTTAACCAGGTTGTGAGATAAGATCCTGTCTGATTCATTCACCTTGAAAGCCCCTCCCCCCTGTGTTTTATACATAGTAGAAACACAGTAAATATTTGTTGGGCAAAGAGCAAGCACCATGGGAAGCCTAGAGTTTTGAATACCTTTGATAAATTTTCTATCCCAGACTAGTCACCAAAAGTTTGAACCCCTACTCATGATATTTCTTAAATGCTCACTTGATGAAATGCCCCACTCACTCTGGGTTATTATTATTGTTCTTTTGAAGTATAAATGGGAACATAAATTCCTTTTAGGAATAAATTAGGTAGATGTGATTAAATGCAACTTACAAGCATGACACATAATCAAAATTAACTGAATGATTAAAATCCACCAAAATAAAAAGTTAGCTCATTTTATCACAACTTTAAATTTAATCTCAAAAAGAAAAAAAAATTCATGTTTGGGTTGATATATACAATTAATTCTGCATACCTAAAAATTTCTTGCTAAGTGGGTCAGACCTAAAGAGAATCGGTGCTGAGTTAGTTGTTTAAACTGCATCTTTCCTCAGCCAGACAAACACTATTTTCATGCCATATAGACTCATGCACAGGTGTTCATAACCTATAATGATAGAAAAATTCATTTCAAAGATGTTCTCACAATTTCAGCAGGTCATTGACTGTGCAGCCTTCAGAATGGCAGAACCACATTTTCAGTTCTCACCTTGAGGCTTCTTTTAGGGAAATTAGAACAGAAAGGTTTGAAAGCATCTATATGCTCATATGTTGCATTTATGCTCGTTTTCCTTTGTATTTTTAATCCCCTGTGAAACTAACTTGAACCACTTATAAGGAAAAATGTACCCTAAAAACAAAATTGCTGCCTAAAGTTTTGTGAAGGCTTGATCAAGATTCAGGGGCAGGTTAACTTAAGTGTCCAACTGCCACTAAATTGTCAGCCTAACAAATTATCTTGCATGTGGGGAAACAAGCTCAGCACAGTTTACTAACCTCTATCTTTGATTATCTAACATAATAGATAACCTTCTGTTTCCATAGCCCTAATTTTGGATAAATGACTCAGGAAGTAATGATGTTCATCTTTAGAAATATATTCCTAAGTAGAGGATTACACACACACACACACACACACACACACACACACACACACATATATATATATATATATAATCTCACTTGTGGCCAAAATTCCACAAATAGAAGAGGGTGTGTGTGTGTGTGTGTGTGTGTGTGTGTGTGTGTGTGTATTTGCTAACTCATAGAAAAACACCATGGCTAGACTTCCACCTTGGTTCTACCACTTATTAATTGTGTGATATTCAGCATGTCCCTGGACATCTCTGCCGTACTATAAAATATGGATAAGAATAGTTCTTCCAATATAGGCAGTGATGAGGGTTATATTAAAAAAAAAACATGTCAAATGTATGGCATACATTCTGAATAATAAGCACTTAGACAATTTGCTCACTATTACCGGTGTTGCTGCTGTCTCTGTATTAATGTAATTGTCACTGTGCTATCAAACTCCTTCATTTTACTGCAAGAAGTCCTAGAAGAATTAAGTAGCTATAGATTCATGACCAAGAGCATCTATTCTGATGTCACACTACCTAAATTTGAATCTCAACCCCTCAGTCTACACCTGTGTGGATTTGGTTAACTTAATGATATCTTAGCCTCGGTTTCCTAAATTGTAAAATAGGCATTATAGTAGTCACCACCTTATAGCATTGATGGGCCAATAGAATGAGTTAATCCATACAAAGCAATTAGAATAGCATAAGTGTTCAATGAAGTGTTCAATAAGTGGCTATTATTAGTATAATATCTTGTTTACTACTACCACTGCCATTATTCTTGTTATTATAGCAGACCTACACTGCACACTAGGAGAGTGGTTAGAATACTGGGTAACATATAATATGCATTCATTAAACATCAGCCATTTAAAGGTGCCAGAAGGGAAAAGAGCTATTCTGACTGCAGCACAGAGGCATGGTAACAATGATCAAAACATGCATTCATTTCAGGTCTGGTACTTAGGAAGAAGGGAAAGTTCAACCTTGTCCTGTGCTCCAATTTGCTGAGTCCATGGCATTTCCGCACCTGCAGGGCTTTTGTCTGGCAGCAGGCTGACACCCACTGAGCCAGCTTGAGCCAGTTCTCACCTAACACTCAAGGCTGAGTCAGCATCCTCTCCTATGAAGCAAGCTGCCTTTCCGGAGCTCCTTCTGATAAGAAACTGCTGTACTGAGATTAGGAAGATCATGAAATGGAGATGAGAGACACTATAACACAAAAGAGAGCAAAATGGGACCACTGTTTGTTGCTGATTGCGGGCTTTGCTGGGGGGGAAGGGGAGAGCTGGAAGTTTGCTTTCCAGTCTGCATAGACTGTGAGGAACATCAGAGGAAAAAGGAAGGAGACCACTCCTGGGAATTTTGTTACTCTTCCATGCCCTCTTTTCAAAAGTGATAGTATAACTGCTGTGTAAATTGGGAGAGAAGCCTGGCTATGCATTGGATGTATAAATGAGATGAACAGTCAAAAGAACTTCAATAGCATATAGTCTGGCTATGCATTGGATGTATAAATGTTATGAATAGTCCAAAGAACTTCAATATCGTTTGCCATGTCCCTTCATGCTAAACCTAACAGGGTGACTGCAAACTAAAATAAAAGATGTAAATAGGACTCAGATTCTCCAAAAACAATAGCCAAAATGTCCAGGTCACAATAAAAAGTTCATCTGTAATATCAAGAAACAGAAAAAGCACCGCTTAAGTGAAAAGTGTACTTGCCACATTGCGTTATGCATGCTTAATCTATCATGTCAAGGAATTTAGGCTTTAAAATATATATAATGAGGGGAACCATCAGATGTATAGTCTAGAGAATGTAACCTCGCAGTGTTGCATAGAGATGGTAGACCTAAAAATGACTGAGAGGTTTTGAGTCCTAAAAAATCAAGTTCTTGTATGTTACTCTTCCCCGTCTTCAGTTAGTCACACAAGGAGGTGTGACCTCTTCCCGATGTCCTTGGTTGTCTTAGGGTAGGGAAGGCAGCCGCCGGTAAGATTTCCCTGGCAAGAGTGTGGGACACCCTGAGTCATCAATCCTGCCTCCTCGCACGGCCTACTAGTGGAACTCCCATTCCTTCCTGCAATCCTAAGAACTGAGTTAAGATTTATGAGGCAGGAGTCATAGATTAGCTGGCTACTATATCATCATGAATAAGTGTACCTAATTAATCTTTGATGAACCCTCTGTCACCAGGAAGATCAGGACCCTGGAACATAAAAACTGAGTAAAGGTTTAATTTGAGGAAAGAGAAAGAAGTGTGGTGGGTTTCCCAGATTCTAACCAGCATGTGCTGAGAAGCAGGATGAAGTTTTATCCAAGGGAACTCCAGATGGGGGCTAGAGGATCTGAGCACTAACATGCTTCGGAAGAACCCTGCCCAGACATGGCCATGACCTTCACTGGCTTCAACTGCAAGCCAACTGATGTTAGTGAAGCTATGAAACTAGAGAGGATGCCATTACAAACTGTTTGTTCAGTGTCAGTTTCATATTTATGCTTTTGAAAAAAGAATAATAGTAAGCATTAAGGAGAAAAGAAGACAGCTAGTTTCTATTTTTCATAAAGGTTTGGAAGGTGCCTTGGCAGGACCTGCAAGTGTGGTAGCTCCTCTCTGGCGACGTGACTCACAGGGGTTCACCTGCAGCAAGAGGGACTCCTTGCTACCCAGGGTTCAGAATCAAATAAACAAATAGCACACCAGCTTTGGAGAGACACACGTCAGAGCTAAACATATAATTTGGAAAATTATATGAGGCTAATTGCCCGGAAAAGACTTCTTAGCGTTTCACAGAGATTCATATGGAAGATGTTGGAAGCCTCATCAGAAAGGCTTAGAACATTTATCTTCCCAGGACCAGGGTGAGAAAAAATTATTCTGAGGAATATAGGAAACAGGAGACACAGGGGTATTTATGTTTGCCCAAGGGGAGCAACACCGAAGAATAAACAGGAAATGCTGCCATAAACCCCTAAGTCAAATTACACGAATAGCTCACAGGTCTCCCAAGGCAACATCCTTTTTCTAATCTTAGACTTCCTGGACATATAAAAGTCATTTACTCACCTAACTTACGATTCTTCACAGATTTATACCTGTGTCTGACAAAGGTAGCATTATGCTGGCTGATGAATTTTATAGATACCAAGCAGGTTCTTATTATAAAAACAAAACATCAGACTTACAGATTGAAGCCCAAAGGTTTGTGTCTCCATCTACCAGGATCCATGACAGATTCCAGAGGTCTTCTTGTTAATTCCAGTTTCTGTACCTTAGGAATGACCCCTCAGCTTAACGTGGTGACACTGTTTTGAGCTTCAGATCAATAATTTGTTTCTAGTATGTTTGATTCAGTCAAAGGAAAAGGTTCCTAACAACCTTCTTCCCCCCAAAAAAAGAGGTTTATGTAGCAAAACTGAATGAATACTGTTCTCTTTCTAGCCTGCTTTCAAGAAAGGCAGGTTAAAAATAACCTAAAGTTTACAAGGGCCTCAAACCAAACCTGAAAAGCCAACCTCAGACAGGCAACAGGCTCTGCTGGCTGCTCACCAGAGTCACTGTTTATAATGCATTTATCTTGTTAGGGCTGCAGCAAAAAGTATAGATGATAGATAGGTAGGTAGATAGATAGATAGATAGATAGATAAACATGTAAAATAAAACTATTACAGTCCCCTTCTGTATGAGAGGCCTTGGCAAAAAACAACAACAACAACAAAAATAAAACACACAGAAACAAAAACTGTGTAAATAAAATTATGAAAAGAGTGCTGGAATGTTAGTCAAAATCATCTTGTTTTGGGTGATTTTTTTTTTTGGGGGGGGGGGGGCTCATCTGACATCACACAAATAAAGAAGAAAGTGAATAAATACTGTCATCTCTTGATCCCCTCAGGTCTCCACATCCCAATTGTTCAAGGAGAAGATAGAAAACATTTGTGTGTTCAGAGCAGGTGGGGACTGCTAGACTTTCACCCCCCAATCCCACCCTTTTAACAGATGGAATGTGCTTTTAGCCCCACTGAAAAGCATCTCCTTGGTAAGTCAGCCTGATTCTGACAAAGCCTGTATTATGATATGAATCTTGAATCAAAAGCTCAAGACCTGTCCAATAGAACTTTCTGTAATAATGAGAATGTCTTGTAAACCTTGTTGCTCAATATGGCAGCCACTTGCCACAAGCAACTATTGAGCATGGGGAATGTGGCAGGTCTGTCTGGAAAAATTCTTAGTCATTTTACTTTATTAATTGAAATGTAAACAGCCACACGTGGGGCCGGGAGCGACTAGGTAGGGCAGAGCAGCAACGTGGAGAACACCAGTTGGCTTTCCTTGCCGGTGGCGACCCCAAAGATACTGATGTCCAGCAGCCCTAAATACCTTTGGATTAGCGTGGAAGGGCTCTATGGTAGTAGATGAGAGAGAGGTTAGAATTGCAGTCGTTTTTCTTTAAAAAATCTGATCATAGTAAAATTAGATATGTATGATAGCTGACACAAATGTCGAATCCTACTTTAATAATGGGAACATTATTTATATGCAATTCGCCTTTAAAACACCCCAAACTAGACCTGCCCTGCTTACTTTGGAGTTTCATTGTCATTGTAAATGGTGTTTTATGGAAACTTTATCTTCTCATAACCTAACTTCTCTTATACTATGAACTTCTTCAGGGAAAGAATTTGTCCACTAATTACCAAAAATTCATCTGGACAACTGCCCACTTTGCCTACAATACAAAATATTCATGGTCTTTTTTTGTTGGTTGATTTGGATAAGCTCTTAGTGGTATGTAATATTAATGTAGACTTGAAACTTTTTCAACTAACTTTTTTACTTCTTACACCTGTTCTTCACCAAGCACAAATTCACCAAATTACCTATATTGATGGTTCTCAAATTTTAGGGCATATTTGATTTACCTGGAGGGCTCATTCAATACAAGTTCTTGCATCCAAACCTCAGAGTTTCTGAGTCAGTAGATCTTAGGTGGGGCCAGAGAATTTGCATTTCTAATAAGTTCCCAGGTGCTGAGGATACAACTTGTCTGAGGACCACACTTTGAGAGCCATTAATCAGACTTAAAGAATTCTTCTTGTGTTCTGTGACTCCTTCACCCACCTAGCTTGATCTCTGTGGTCATTTCGGCACATACCCCAGCAATGCCCTTTACGAAAGTTGGTGAGTGGATGAGTCAGTTGGGATATTGTTCAAATAGAGTTGGAATCAGTGGGTCTGGAGTGAAGCCTGAGACTCTAGGTTTCTAGCAAGCATCCCAGGTGATGCCCAGGCTGCTGGCCCATATTCTGGGTAACAACACCCTAGACTTCCTCACTTTAACTTTTTCCCTTGCTCATTTTCAACCTTGTGTCATCCTGAGAAACAAAAGTTTCCTGGAATCTAAGCAACGGGGTTTTTCACACTCATTGTGGCCTAAGTGTTCTTTCTGTTAGCTAGCACCGGAACTGCCATTTCCTAAGTCTGTGTTCAAGGCAGACATTGTTGATTCTTCAATGGCAATCCTGAATGCTGAGTTTGGATGTAGCCTCAAAACTCTTCTCAAAACATTGTGCTCCAGGCAGCCGTTAACAATCCCATTACAGTAACAGGAACCAGGTTGTCTCCCCTTGATCAAAGTAATTTATAAATATGGGTATACTAAACTTCACCAGGGATTAAATGTTCCCACCTTTAATGGCTAATAGATGCTAATAATTTCCATATACCTGAGACTATTTCATTCATTTTGTCTTACTCAGTTCCCTCTTCCAAATAGCCATATTAATTTTGATGTATCCATTTCTTCCTGTAATTTTTAATCATCTCTAATTATCTCATCTTGGTAGAGTTGTATTTTGTTTTATTTGTATTAGATACTTAACCTTCTCAGATAATACACACCCTATGCAATGTTCTTAGTATTTTCTTCTTTTAAATTTCTTCTTCCCTTACCTAAAATAAGCTTATGTGTGATCTCAAAAACAAGTACCTTTGATGCTGCTACTACACGCAAATGCCTGTCTTGTTCCTCTCTGCTTTGGCTTTTACTCCTCAAAAGGGAAGTCTATATTCATGGCACCCATGCTCAAAGTAGCCACTCATTCCTTAACTCCCACCACTCTTGCAATGGTGTCTGGTAAGTGTTTACTTAGAGAGTTCAAATGACTTTTTCTCAGTTCTCAACTCAGTAATTGCTATTGATTAGATGCTTTGAAAAAAAAAAAAGATTTGATGTTACATTGGCTTCTGGCCAACTCCTTGTTTGTATCCCTATCTTCACTTCTTACACCACTAAACACCTAGAAACCAAAAGGAAGTTGTGTATCTAGGTCCCTACAGCTTTCTCTCTCCAGTCTGCCTCAGAAATCTTGAGTTTCATAGCATCAATTAACACCTCTCTTGTGGGTGATGACACCCAAATCTATTTTTCTTTAAGTTTCAGTCCTGCTTTCCCAAAAGCCTACTAGGAATCTCTACATGGATTTACTCAACATGTCTAAAATGAATCTCATCTTTTCCTCACCTAAGTTAGTCTCCCCTTTGGGTTTCTTATTCTATTGTTCAAGTTACCTGAGTTTAAAGTCCTAGAATTGGCCTGGACCTGCCTATATGTCACTCTCTACACCCAGGAAGTTCTCAGATCCTATAAATACTTCCTTCAAAATGTTTCCCTAAACAACATTCCATTCCTTTTCATCACTGCCATCCCAGTGCAAATCTCTCATTACCTAACCTTCTAATCATACTGTACATTTTTCAATTTTCTCTTGGTAATTAATCCAAGAGGCTACCGTAATGGAATTCCCGCAAACCCTCCCTTCTTGTGTCACCTTCATGTTCCAAAAGCCCTCATCATACCAACATTTCCAATAGCAAAAACAAACTATAATCCTGCTCAAGAGACTGTAATCAGAACCATTCAATCTATTCAAATTTATCTCCTACTACCCAACTCCATGAACTCTCCATTGCAGTCATGTTGGTTATCTTTTTCTCAGAGCAGAGCATCCTTGTGTGCACAAATCCACCTGAAGCCTCTGTGCACTGCCAGTCTCCTACACCTTTCCCTCCTCTGTTATCCAACCCAAACTCCACCTTTTAGGTAGACTTCCCCTACTACTTTTATCCCAGTAAACTCTGTACAATATGTTTTATTTGAACAATATGGTTAGCACTTAGCATTTCTTTTCTTGTATTGGTATGTACCTTTTTCTATAAATCCTGAATTCCTCCATAGACCCAACTCCCTGTGTAAAAACCTTTATTTTACATCTTCTATGCCTAAAATGGCAGTCAAAAAGAGACCATAATGTCACAGCTGAGTTTAGAAGTAAACACGTTATCCTAATTGTGTCCATTTTATGGATGGGCATTAGAATTTTTATGGAATTTGAACTTAGTATTGCCCTCAGAGTGGTAATTTTATGCAGTGCCCTGCAAAAGATACACACGCCCGAGCAGGTAGCATTTCCTCCAATAATCGGGCCTCCACACAGTCGAAGACTGTGGTTGAACTAAATCTTGTTTCATATTCTAGCTAATAAATGCTCCTAAATATTTTCAAGCGTCCCCACCATCGCTAAGGCTTAGAGAGGCTATTTGTCATACTTGCAAAGGCTTCAAATGAGGCATGATTTCCAGAAGAAAGCAGCTGTGTAAAATTGGCCTGCAAACAGAAAGACGGCATGGCTGTGGGACACCTAGCCTGCTGTCAACAACCAGGACCTTCGTTGGCACTGGTAAATGTTTTATTGGTTTAATATTAAATTAACTGCCCTGCATACGGAGCGCATTATATTTAATGGCATTCTGGTATTTGGAATTGCAGTCCACTCACATGCACCTGTAAAATTAGTATTTCATAATATTCCACTAGGTTTGTAAAGCTTCATTTGTTTTATATGCACTTTTCGAAACCTCGACATAGGCAGTGGAACTTGGACGTGGAGAAGATCTGATGGGCAAACTATTATTCACCACCAAAGAGGGGCTTTTGTTTTTCTACCTACAACACACACTATTTGAAACAAAGATGATCAGGGTTTTGTTTCTCTTGAGTCATCAGAGTACAATTCATGCACTTCGGTTGCCCTTCACTTGCTCAGGGAAAGTCTCGCTGGGAGATGAGTAATTGCAGGTTGGCTAAGATTAAACGGAGGACAATTCTTCAGGCTGCTCCTGTTTAAATGCCTTAACTGTTACAAAACCTTGGACAGCGAGTCATTTTTGGTTTTGCCCAGACATTTTAAGCCTATGATTAGAGAGGATTATTTACCAATAGTAGCCATTTAGGGGCAAAATTTCCCTGATTATAAAACAGTGTAAACACACACACACACACACACACACACCTGAAAACAATGAAGTTTAGATTCTGCAGTTCCCTTATTAAAATTTACTGTGTGGCTAACCCAGAACTCACCTTTCACATAACTGCAGCTAATTTACAGAAACCATTGTCATCTCTGATTCTGCTTTTGGCACAGAGGGAAGTTTGAAGTATGGGACACAATGAAACAGCCTTAATAAATTCAACAGGCATTGTGGCCACTCTACCTCTATCTTCACAAGACTCACCTTCTAAGGAAAACTGCCTAGAGCCTAACCTCCTTCAAAGCTGTCCATTCAAAACTAGATCTTCATTCATGTACAAGTAATTGTCTAAATACCTGTTTTCAATTATCTAAGGTACATAATCTAGATAAGTCCACAGAGATAGAAAACAGATTGGCAGTTGCCAGGTGCTGGGGGCAGGGGAGAAAGAGAATGACTGCTTAATGGGTATGGAGTTTCCTTTTGAGGTCATGAAAATGTCTTAGAACAAGATGAGAGTGATGGTTGTACAACATTGTGAATGTATTAAATAAATGCCAAGAAATTCTACATTATAAAACCGTTAATTTTATGTATGCATATTTCACCTCAATGAAAAAAGGAAAAAAAAACTGGATCTTTATCATGGGCTTGCTGAATATATGCCTTGTAAGCCTCACTCAGGTCAAGAGTACAAGTTAATTGAACTGCCTTAAGAAAAAGAACCCTAGAGCAAAGTCTATCTTCTGAAAGAAATACAGGGCTTCCAACAACTTCCTAAATATTATTATGAAATCAAAATTACCTACTTCTATTTAAACCGCTTGCATCTGTCTCCATTAACAGAACTATGTAAGGATTCAATGTCCATTTCTCTCCACTTTCTTTTTTAAAATTAATTAATTAATTAATTTATTTATTTATTATCTTTACTAGAGACCCAGTGCATGAAATTTGTGCACTTGTGGTGGGTCCTTCAGTCTGGCCTGTGCCCCTCAGCTCAGCCTGTGCCCTCTAGCAGTCCAGAAGCCCTCAGGGGATGTGCAACTGACAACTTAGGCCCGCTTCCCCGAGGGAGCGGGCCTAAGCCACCAGTCAGACATTCTTAGCACTGCCACAGAGGTGGGAGAGGCTCCTGCCACCTCTGTTGTTGTGCTCACCAATTATGAGCTTGGATTCTGGCTGAGTAGCGCTCCCACTATGGGAGTGCACTGACCACCAGGGGGCAGCTCCTGCATTGACCGTCTGCCCCATGGTGTTCAGTCATAGCAGCCAGTTGTTCCACTGTTCAGTTGATTCGCATATTAGGCTTTTTTTTTTTTTTAATATAGATTGTTGGAAGTATTACAGATGTCCCTTTTTTCCCCATTGACCCTCTCCATCCCCAGGTCTTCACCTCACTATTGTCTGTGTTCATGGCTTATGCATATCTTATCTAATAATAGAGAAACATGGTAATTAGCCATACCTCTGCTACCCTTCCCATTGGCTAATCAGGGCGATATGCAAATTAACTGCCAACCAAGATGGCGGCCGGCAGCCAGGCAGCTTGAAGCGAACAGGAGGCTTGCTTGCTCCAGTGATGGAGGAAGCCAACATTCCCCGCCTGCTGCTGCCGGCCTCTGAGTTTGCAGTTTAAGAAACATTGTTGCAAATATAGAAGCTAAACAAACTCCAGAAACCTGCTTTCAGCCAGCAGGGCTTCAGCCAGGAGGACCACAACAGTGTTTCAATTATAGAACCCAAACAAACCCAGTACCTGCTTTCAGCAGCAGAGGTCTCAGAGCTGCAGCCAAGCCTCAGAGCTAAAGGTGGCTCTCAGCTCCTGTGACAGCCATAGAAGGTAAATAAATCCCAGAATAAAAAAAAAAGAAAAAAGGAGAGGTTGGGAGCTTCAGTCACCCGCCAGCCTGAAAACAGCCATCAGCCCCTCACCCAGAATGGCCAGACACCCCAGTGGGGACCCCCACCCTGAAGCAACAAGATGGCGGCTAATTTGCATACTAAGGCAGGTGGCAGCAGGCAAGGCTGTCCGCGGTCCTGGGACCCGGATCTGTGACCTGGTGGGCGGGGGGCAGTGCTTGAGGGCACCACGGAAGGCTGTCCGAGGTCCCAGGACCCGGATCTGTGACTCTGCGGGGTGAGGGGCAGCGCTTGAGGCTGTCTGTGGTCTGGGACCTGGATCCATGTCCTCGTGGGCAGGGCGGCAGTGCTTGAGGCTGTCCGTAGTCCCAGGACCCAGATCTGTGACCCTGCCAGGCGGGGGACAGCGCTTGAGGCTGTCCATGGTCTGGGACCCAGATCTGTGACCTGGTGGGCGGGGGTGGCAGCTCTGCAGGCTGTCCGCAGTCCCAGGACCCGGATCCATGACCCTTCACAGCGGGGCAGCAACTCATACAGGGGTGGATCAGCCGGGGTTGGGCAGGACAGGACTCCTGGTTTCCACCCAGCCCCAGTCACTCTGGACACGGGAGGCAGGCTGGCGGAGGGCGGCCTGTACTCCCCACATGGCGGTGGTGACAGCTGTGAGCGCGCCAAGCAGAGCCTGCAGGCTGAGCTGAAGTAGAGCCTGCAGGCCATCAGCACCCAGGAGTGGCTGCGCAAGATCCGCCTCCTGGCCCAGAAGGTGCGGGATCGCAGGGACAGCCACTGTGGTGGGCCAGACTGACGTCCTCCTGGCTGCACCACGGGGGTTTGTGGATCTGCAAAACCAGAGGCCTCTGGCATGCACATCCCCCCCCTGGTGTGCGAACATCCCCCAGCACACTGTCACCCTCCCACGCCTGCAGCAGTTGCAAACCAAGGCGTGCACAAGTTCCCCCTGCCTCTCCACCTCATTTCCATGAACCCAGCAAGCCTAACACCCTCACAGGATGTGCACACATCCCCTCTGATGCGCTCACGTCCTTTGGAGAGTGTCTGGGTGTTCTGGGCATTGAAGGTAGGCACCTGTGAGATGAGAGTGAGAGGGCGGAGTGGGGATGCCCTGTTCCCACGGAGGCCAGTGCAGCTATGAGATCACCTCTGGGGGGTTAATGCAGGTCCTGAGGCAGGAGCAGGTGCAGACAGAGGCACCTGGTGGGCACGGGCAGCCCTCTCTGAGGTGCCTTCGGTCAGCGTTCAAGATCAAGAACCCAGAGGCAGAGAGGAATTCCGTCCTCGCAGTGAAACAGTGGGATAGTCGGGGCGACTGTAGAGGAGGAATGTGCACTTTGGGTGCCAGCACCCATGAGTGAAGGCTGCCCTGACTGAGCCTTGCTTGATTGAGGCCTAGCGCACTCCTGCTGGGCAGCGGGTGACAGGACATGCTTTTCCGAATTAATGAGAGAAATCGTTGATTCTCCTGCTGCCCACGAAGGTGGAAAGTGAAGTGGGGAGACGTGGGGAGTGAGTGATGTTCCCTGTCTGGGGGTTCCAAATTTGCTGTTGGTTTATTTCACCACTGACTAGAGATATACAGGGTGTCCCCCCAAAATGTATACACACTTTGAATACCTACTAATTCCAATGGTTTTAAGCATAAGAAAGAAACAACAATGGAGCTGTTATCTGTTAAAAGTGTGGGCACAAACAGGTAGTTGGACATTCCCTGAGGGGTCTCAGATTGGAGAGGGTGAAGGCCAGACTGAGGGGCCCCTTCCCCCCCCCCCACCCCAGTGCACGAATTTCATGCACCGGGCTACTAGTGTACATATAAGTTCTTTGGTTAATCTTTTCCCAAAGAAGGGCCACTCTCCCTTTGGAGATTGTAGTGAAGAATACATTCTTTGCCTCTTCCAGCTTCTGGTGGTTGCCTGCATTCCTGGGCTTGTGGCTGCATCTCTTTTTTGCTCTCTGTCTTCACACTGCATATCTAATAATAACTTTATTCTGTCCTAACACTTGAATGATAGTTTTGCAGTAGTATTGTATGAACATTATTTTAATTCACAATTTTAAGGGCCTTTTCCGTTGCATTCCATGTCCCATTATTACCATTGCTATACTAAATTATGTCATATGAACTCATTTTTTTTCACCTCTTAAAGTTTTTACCATATTTTCTTTAGTCTCAGTTTCTTAAAATATTGTGGTAATGTTGCCTTTGTGTGAGTCATTTTATTCATTATGCTAAATATTTGGTGGGATAGTTAAATGTCCCTAGTTCTGAGAAATATTTTTATATTATTTGGTTAATAATATCCTAGCCCTGGTTAAGTGGTTAGAGCTTCAGCCCATGGACCGAAGGGTTGCAGGTTCGATTCCCAGTCAAGGGTACATAACTCTGTTGTAGGTACAATCCTGGGTCCAAGTCAGGGCATGAACAGAAGGCAACCAATGGATGTGTCTCTCTCACATCCATGTTTCTCTCTCTCTCTCTCTCTCTCTCTCTCTCTCTCTCTCTCCTCCTCCTTCCCTTCTACTCTCTCTAAAAATCAATGGGAAAAATATCCTCACTCCTTGAGTGAGGATTAAAAAAATAATAATGTACTAGATATTTTTTTTCTGTTCTCATGTCTTCCAAAGACTTATTAGTTGGATGTTGGATCACTTGGAATGATCTGCTAATACCTTTGTAACTTCTGTCCTACCACTCATCACCTTGTCTTTTCATTTCTAAATTCTGGGTATTTTCCTTAGTTTTATCTTTCAACCCTTTGAATTTTTAAAAATTTCAGTCATTCTATTTTCAATTTTCATGAGTTCTTTCATATTCTTAGGTTGTTCCTCCTTTAACAACATTTTAAGATAGTTACAGTATCTCCATATATCCTTTTAAGATGACCAGTAATAATATCTTTAAGTTTAGGTCTCTTATTTGTGTTTCCTCTTCTTCCTCTGATTTTTCCCCTGTTTCTTTGGGTTCTTATTTTTTCTTTAATAGGATTTACACAAATGGCCAACATTGCTTGGTTAGCTATTTACATTTTACAGCAAAATACTAGATAGTTGAATAGAACCTGTATGTATATTTATATGGTTTGTACAATGATAAGGTTGACTCTGAGGTAATCAGATGAAAAGATGGCCAGATCATCTGGAAGGCTGAATATAAATATGTCTGCTGATCTTCATTCTGGGGATCACTTTTGCTCTTCCAATGTTCTGTCTGGGAAAGGGTGTGTGCGTAAAACCAGGACTAGGAGCAGAAAGGTTCTTTCTCACTTTTTGGTTTGCAGACTTTACGTAATCCTGGTATCATAAATACAATACCTTAAACTCATCCCCCTATGGGCCCCTTATCCCTGATCTCTGAGATTTTTCTGGTTCAATTTCTCCACAGAATAAACTTCCAGGCTCTTGCAGGCATGGGCAGTTAAATGAAATTTGTCCTTTTATTGCAAATGGTGAGAGTGAGGATTAAGAAGTTGCCTATTCCTTTAACTTATTTTCTTTTTTAAAATCTTTATTGTTGAAAGTATTTAACTTATTTTCAAACAAATCTCTCCTGTTCAGCTCCAGAATTCACCACTAGCATCCTCACTCCTGCCAATTCTTTAGCCATTTTCTGGATTGAGTAGCATCAGTTTTCATACCACCATCTCCCAGCCCTGGCCCAAAGTCATTTCAGTTTAACTTTCTTTTCCCTTTCAAAGTAATCTCCGCCTACTTCATGCCTTACTATCTACTACTTACACATATTTCCCATTTTCTCCGCCCACTACATAGTTAGGGTTCCAGAAGTCTCCCAGTTTATTCAAAGGTTGAGAGTTTACTTTTTTTCTTTCTTTCTTAGAATTTATAGAGAATAAAATGCCAGGAAATGCTTAATCTATTCCAATGCTTTATTTACTCCACCATTTGGAAATAAAAACTCTCATGTCCTATTCAGGACAACACCCTTGATCTCTGATATTTCAAGCTATACTCTTTCTTCTAACATATGGTCTTTCTCACCAATATTCCCAAACTTTTAGAGCCCTGGGTATTGTTTTTTGTTTTTTTGTTTGTTTGTTTTTGCTTGTTGTTTTTTTTCTCCTCAAAATCCCTCCCTCTTTGACCTCTATTTCTTATGTTGAAATAATATTGTTTCCTATTTCCTCAAATAAGATTACATTGCATTTTTAACATCTGCCCCAAATTGACTCTTATCCTTCCCCCCCCCACTTTAAAAATTATGTCTATTCTTTTACTTTGAGGATAAATAAATTTTAATTCAGAATTCAAAATAGAAAGATTAACAGAACACTTCTAACAAAAAAAAATATTCAAAAGGTGGAAGGAAAAGGAAAGGTTACTGGATGCCCGGGCCTACCAGTCACTAAACATTAAACCAATTCCCAAAATTTTCCTTGGAATTTTAGACTTTAGGAAATGTCTAATGGATTATCACAGTATTGATGCTCAATGAATTCTAATAAACCAAGCAGACCTTATTTGTCTGAACATGAGTTTCTGGAAAAATTTTAACAATAAAAATAGACTTCATTTCCATCTATCACAATTATGCATTTTATTCATTGCTTTGGAAATTGTATAAGGCAAAATATAAATCCCACAGTGTCAGTAATAAAATAAAATCAATTACAATTTATTTCCTGCTTTTAAATAGTTCTGATAGTTGCTTTCATTACTTTGTAGATCTATAATTAGCCTTCAGAGTAATTTTATTTTTTGAATAGACAAACTGAAGCACGAGATTAAAAAAAAAATGTTTTAAAAAAGCTGTTTCTGAGAATTAAGAGGCTAATCTGCACTTAGCTGAACCTCTTGTTTATCAGCCATCTGATCTTCCATATAATGTACTCTTTTGGCATTATTGCTATTAAAACTTTAAATTATTTTTCACATTAAATCAGAGACTTCAATGTAAAAATTTTCTATTTCTTGATATTTACAACTCCCACTCAATAACATTAAATATATTTTAATTAAAGCAAATTTAATTGTAAAAATTTCTGACATTTAAATGATATGTAGTTACACTATTTGAACTTATTACATTGCTGGGATAAATGCAATTAAATTTGGTAAATTAAAACAGAGACCTGGTCATGTATTTTACTTTACACGTGTGCATATCTTAAAGAACACTTACAAGGATGTTGATTCAAAGCCAAAGAAGAATTTGTTGAATGTAAGACTATACTGTAAACTTCATAGTTGGATAAAAATCATTGGATTCAAAATTATTCATTTGTTTGCATGAGCCAGAATTTGGATCAGATTTTTGGGAAATGTGGTCTACTATTAAAGCTCTGGATTGAAACTTAGTAAAGGAAAATATAGGCTTACTAAAAAATCAATGTGAAGAAGAGAGGAAGAATAATATTTTTAAATTATAAAGGAGTTGTTACAATGGAAATGAATATTCCTTAAGAATGTATAGTTCTCTAAACCTAACAACCACCAATTATGCCTATCCCAGCATGTTGCTGGAAGCATGGAACAACCTGATTGCCTCAGAAAGTTTCTTACAGAGAAGATGGGGAAGACCAGTCACCTTACTCTCATGCCTGCCTGTCCAAGTCTGAGACCTGAAGACTGCAACCTGCTTTACTGGGCCCTTGGTCTCAAGCCAAGAGGAATTCATGGTCCTCATGGTATACCAAGAGTCCCTTCTCCCACCAGTGGGCGCAACTTGGAATTTGTATCTGGTGTAACTTTTATCTGGACTCACATTATGTGGCATCTCTGCCCCAGTTTTGGATTTCCCTCTGGAACTTAATGAGGGCACTGATGATCCCATCTTGCTCCCTTCAGCCCCATTTCTTTGGAGGTAGGACCCCTGTCCCTGTACTAGCTGAGGTCTTCTTTTAGATTGAAACTTCTTTCTTGATGGATTTCTTAGACAGTTCGTCGAGTTCCTCTTTCAGCCTGAATGGATTCCTTTGGGCCACTTCCTCAACACAGCACCATCACTTGCTACATGATCAATTACGAAAGCTTGTACATGGCTCCCACATCTGCACTGACTTCTCCAGTCCACTCTCCACACCACAGCCAGAAGGATCTTAGCCACACATCTGCCTAAAAGTCCCCAGAGAGTTCATCATTTCTCCAGAAGAATTCCAGCACTTTAACTTCCTGTCTTGCCTCAGCCCGAACTCCTATTGGGCTTCTTGGAAACCCTTGTTACAGGTTCCACCTGCTCTATGGCCTAGAACAGTGGTCGGCAAACTCATTAGTCAACAAAGCCAAATATCAACAGTACAACGATTGAAATTTCTTTTGAGAGCCAAATGTTTTAAACTTAAACTATATAGGTAGGTACAGTGTTATTAACTTAATTAGAGTACTCCTAAGGCTTAGGAAGAGCCACACTCAAGGGCCCAAAGAGCTGCATGTGGCTCACGAGCCGCAGTTTGCCGACCACAGGCCTAGAAGATGTAGAGACTTTTCCTACTACCGCTTTTCCTAATACCAATTCATCTACAAGTTAACACCTTTTAGACATTTTAATTTTTAAACACCCTATTGTTATCAAGCTACATTTTTGATACTTTAAGATTTTTCTCCCAACCTGTCTTAATATTCAAGTGAATTACTTTTTCAATTGCAGAATTCTATGAAAGTTGAGATATAATGTTTTGCAGATGTCACTTATTATCATGGTTCTGTTTACTTTAGAACACCTTAACAACATTCAATACTTAAAAGGACATTTTAAACTAGCAACTCAGACTTCTCAGCAGTATGGAAGACACGAATCACAATTAACTCCTTGTCTTTTGTATTATTTAGGAATTTTTAAAAATGTATCTTTATTGTTGGGCTCAGTTAGGGCAGAAATGCTTTCAGTCTATGGTGTCTGGGGAGATACGGCCTCATGGGGGAGGTCAGCTGGAGTGATTCAGCCTAAGGGTGAAAGTCCTGTGTGCTCACATCCTTTCCCTGGGTTTTCTCTAGCTAAGGCTAAAGGGACATCTGTGACTTGAGAACATGCTTCTCATGATGATGGTAGAGACATAAGAAGGCAAGTAAAAACTTTTGAGCTGAAGGCCTGTACTAGAAACGGCTCATTGTCACTTTCACCTACAAGTTATTGGACAGAGCCACGGCTGAGTCCCTAATCAAAGAGGCAGGCACTCCCAAAGTGAAGCCACAGGAGAGGTCAAGAAATATAGACAGCAACTCATTCTGATAGCTAAGAGGTTGTGCTCTAAGTAGCATTCGATTTGAAAATCTGGCATCCGGTATATTGTTTTGATTCTGAAAATAAATTCACCCTTTTCTTCCATCCATCCTTCCATTCATCCATCCTTCTTCTGACAAACCTTGAGTGCAAACTGGGGCAAATAGTGCTACAGGCACTGAAATGCAAATTGAATACAAAATGTTCTCTGCCCTTTGGGGAAAACAGAAACATAAACATCTTCACAGCATATGGGAACTTTCATACACTAAAGAGAGAGTAAATTGGAACAACTTTCCTCGATGTTAGTTGGAAATATAAATCAGGATGTTAAAAGGAAAGATCATATCATTTGATACAACTTTTCATTTAAGATTTACCTAAAGAAAATAATTGAATAAGTATACCCAGGTGTACATACAAATATATCAATCAAATATTATTTAAAAGAGCAAGTATCTGAAAACGGTCTAAATTCAATTGTGTCAGACGGGTTTCTGGAAGGAAATGCACCAGTATTATATAGCTATCTTGGCAGGATTAGGGGTGATAGTGTTCTTGTTTCTGTTTAGTTTCTATTTTGTCTACAGTGAGAAGGAACTACTTCTATAAAAATAAGTTAAATTAAAATATGATTGAAAAAATAGAGTTATATCATAGTTTGATTACAACCAAAACAAAAAGAAAATGAAGGCTGTCGATGCCACATAAACAAATAGTTACAATACTGTGTCATTTGCTTTATAACAGTTTGCTACATGCCAAGTACAAAGACCTAACTCTGTCAAGGATAGGTTGTAGGTACTATGGAAACTTTACAGAGGAGATTCTATTAGATCTAAATCTGGTAATGTGTGAGGGCTCCACAAGAGAAGAATGGACAGTGGGAATAGGTGTCCCCAGTAAGGGGAATATTTTGTAGAGATAATAAACTGTTAAGGATGTAGATAACAGGACAACTGTCATCTCCATTATTATTCAAAAATCATTAGTGAGATAGCAAGGAAGACTTGAATACATTGATGAAATTCTCACTACCAAAGTGTTTACATCATTACATTTTCATGAGAGAGAAGGTACCAATGAAAGAAAGAATAACATGTTTTAATACACAGAAGTAAAGGATCTTAGATTTAGGCTATTGAGAAAATATTTGTAAATCAAGTACCCCCTTTCTCATGCTCCTTAATTAAGTGTTCAACACAGCATGAAACAGCGTAGGTAGCTACTGAAAAGATGGTTAATTTAAATAATGTTTTAGATTTTAACGTGACAGATCACTCATGATCAAGACATTCCTTCCTGTGAAAGTCGGGATAGAGTTTTTCAAAACCATTGGGAGGATGTGGTCCACTTACTGATTTCTATTTCTGGATTTGATTTATAACCATATGATTTCATCAAATTCAGGCTTTAAAAGAGAATTCCTGCCAGGCAGATATTTTAGACAGGACCAGATTGCTGACCATCATCAAATTTCAGATTGTTACATTTTCCAGCAACTATCCTATTCATCCGTGCTTTGCAGGTACCCACTGATTTTTCTCTGTTCCTGGAGCTTTTATAGCTAATTATTTTCTTCTGGTAAGATATAAACTTGAACTTCTTAGACTTCTAGTTTTTCATAGAGTCAAGCACATTTTGCTTCTCTCCTCAATCAATAACATTAATGAAAAGAATATGAGCTCAAGGCAAACTTGAAACAGTGCTGTAAATTTTGGCACAAGTTTATTTCTATTTTAGACAATTTATATTTGAGTTCGGTCTAATTATCTCACGTATGTATCTTATCTCCCCCTTGCGAGACACTAATCATTTCCTTCAATGCAGCAATGGAGCACATACTTCTTTTGCACTATGGTCCTATTCCCTACCCCTGCTAGCAGACATATACAGCACTAAACTAAGTAATTTGGTGAAGTTGGTGAATTTAGAGAAACTCATGTACACTCTATTCTTACTCTTCTAAAATGTTTATAAATACATATCCTTCAACTTCTTAATAAAGTTTTCAACTTTAACTGTTAAAGGAAAAATCATTTGCCAGGTACATTTGCACTTAAATCTTACGATATTTCTTGACAGAAAGGTGACTCTTGGGGGAAGAATGCTTTAAAAAGAGGCTAAAAAAAAGTACACACAAACATACACTCAAAGAATGTCAATTAAAGCTCTTTCTTTTCATGGCCCTTAATTACATCTGTATTTCAGTTGTTCCTGATTCTCTTCAGAGCAGTAGTTTCTAATCTTTGCTGTATATTAGAATAATTTGAGAAGCTATTACAAAATAACCACACTCACGCCTCACCCCAAAGCAACTGAATCTGAATCTGTAGGAGTGGGACCCCACCATGAATATTGTACACATCTCCTCAGGAAATCCGAAAAGACAACCCTAGTCAAAGTTAGGGTTACTGAATTAGACTTCTCCAAAAATAGAAAGTTCTTGATTTATTCAAAGACTTTAACTTAGTCAAATTAATTTTAGGATCAACACAAATCAATAAATATGTTGAGATTGCCAATTAGACAGCAGGCACAGAGTAAATCAACAGGAACATTTTAAGACCAAAGAATAAAAAATTATCATTCCAAAGAGTCTAATCAGACCAGCCATATCAGTTCACTTGTTCTTTCAACTTTCTGTAACACCCAGACTCCCTCAGTTGTCCATGCGTTCTCTGACTCCTTTCCATTGGAACAAAAGGACTGGACTCACCAGATGTTCTGGTCTCCAGTTAACCAGGTTATCTGGCATCAGGCTCAGCCTCATTTCAAGACAGACACTGGTTGTCTGCCAAAGCACTTCCTCCAGCCAGAGTCCTTTTCCAAAGGTTAACCACACAGCAGAGCTGAAACGATGCTGTTAACAAACAACACAGGACAGAAAGAAATCCAAGAAGGAAATGGGGTTCCCAACTTCAGCTCTTGACCTCTATCTCGTTCTGTTTAGTGTAAACACTTGGCGCTTTTCCTTATCCAATCTTCTCCCTCTTCTGAGATGATATGCCCTCTGGCTTCAGATTACAAAAATCGTTTTTGGTCCTGGCCAGTGTGACTCAGTTGATTGAACATCATCCCGTGCACTGAAAGGTCACCGGTTCAATTCCCAGTCAGGGCACATACCCAGGTTTTGTGTTTGATCCCCAGTGGGGGAACATACAGGAGGCAACAGATGGATGTTTCTTTCTCACATTGATGTTCTCTCTCCTCTCTCTCTCTCTCTCTCTCTCTCTCTCTCTCTTCCTCCCTCCCTCTCACTCTAAACATCATTAAAAGCATGTTAAAAATATTTTGGACCATGGTTTTCCATAAGTTTTATCTGTTTCTTTGAAATATTTTAAATGCTATGGTCATTTCCACTAGTAACTGTGTTTACATCATCTCGGAGAATGGCACATAGTTCAGAGAAAAATAGCCAAAACAGTTCAGTGTTTTTGGCTTATTGTTTGAATATCTGAAAGCATTGCAGCTGGAAAGAATTCCATTAATTTGTGGCTAGCACCGATACATCAGCCTCAAGAGCTTCCAAGTAAACAGAGGGAAATTGGCATTGCTATCTGTGGCAAGAAGCAAAGAACAGAGTGGTACAGAGTTCTCCAAGAAGGAAACATTAACCCAGATGTGAACAAGACAATGAATGAATTGTTCATCGGAACTTTTCAACCTTTCAGCTGTGAGCAGCAATTATAATCACCAATGCATCCAAACACTCAAAGGAGACTTAAACCTGAAAATTACCCATCGTGGCCCAGGCACAATTATGTCTCCATAGCTCCATGAAGCACAGGCATCCCAATTTAACTTAGACCCTTAAGAAAATTAAACTTGTTTTTAGGGGAAACCCAGAAAAGCATGCGGTCCTTTAACACACACACACACACACACACACACACACACACACACACACAGCCTACATTTAAAAACAACTGGCATTTATCTTTAAGAGTAAACTCTTCATACTTATTGCACAACACTCCTTTCACTTCTAATCAGAAAGGCAATCTTTCTTCTAATATGGTAAATATAATTTATTTGCAAACCCACCAGAAAGGATTATAGCTGGCTATTTCAGGCCTCTGACTTCAGAGTTATGGAGCACCATAACTGTTTTTGCCCTGCCAAGGGACAGAAGTGTTTGTGTGTTCTTTGCCTAAATGCTAACATTCTGAATCCTGTGTTTCATTAAGTGGCTTAAATTATTTTAAAAAGTAACCAGGTAATCAGCCGATCTCCTCTATTTTGGGGTGTGCAATTACGCTTTTGCTCACTTCCTTTCTCCATCATGTAAACCCCAAATCAGGTGGTTTTAATGTTCCTCTTCTTAACTGGTTGTGTTTCTGCATCATTTAATAGTTCAGCCAAACTGTTCCTGCTCATGTGTCAGAAGGAAAGTTCCTTAACCAGCCAATATTAATGAAACCATTTTAATATCATTTACATCCATATTCCATAGAAATCTCCCTGATGTAACCTGATACATATAATGCAAAAACATCTTGACTATACTATTTATTGATCCTCTGGAAACTGTTATAGAGATATTAACTGTTAAAAGTCAAGGTATACAACATCTTTACTGTTTTCAACCAATTGAAGGTATCTACAGATTCTTTTAGGACATATATATTGACATATGCAAAATGAATTCAAACATATTAATATAAAACATTTGCTGAAAATAAAGCATTGAGCTTTTAGAAAATAACTACTAGAAATATTCTAGCTTAGAGAACAATCAATGAATCTTAATTCTTGTAACTTAGAGCATAATGACTGATTTTAATAATACATTATTCCTTTATTTTAAAAAATAACTTTTCATGCACAAGCTCCTAGTTATAATCATGATATCATATTGGTTCTTGGCAATAAATATTTTTGTAAAATAGCTCTTTTAAATAGAACAGAATGAAAATCTTAATAAATTTCACATCTTAGGACATTTTAGTATATTAATCCAAAGCTGGAGGCATAAATGATTCTACCTTATTATTTTTACTATTAATCCACATCTGAGGATATTTTTCCATTGATTTTTAAAGAGATTGGGAGGTAGGGAATGAAAGAGAGAGAGAGAGAGATGAGAGAGATACATTGATTGGTTGCCTCCCACATGTGCCCTGACCGGGGGCTGGGGGTCAAACCTGCTGCCCAGGTAGCCCAGGTACATGCTAAGTTATCACCTGTGACCCTTTGGTGCATGGGCCTACACTCTAACCACTGAGAACACTGGCCAGGGTGATTCCACCTTATTTTTATGAGGAAGAACCTCACTGTGGTAAGAGGGAATTCTCTGCACTGTCCTCTACAAATTTTGGTTAAAAAAATACCTTCTGCCATTAAATATGGCAAGCCCATATGAATTTGATGGTGAATCAAATAAGTATGTTTCCAATTCTTTTACAATCAATTAACTAAATGTTGATTTGTAGGAAAGATTTCATGCCTAAGAAGTTTTGTGGGGAGAATTCTTAAATCTACCTTTTCTCCTATAAATTTGACATGACATGATACTTTTGTCAGATGAATGCCTAAATAACTGATAGGTATTGGAATTCAACAAATCTGAGCCCCAACACTTCCAAAATTCTATTTCACACTTAAATTCCATATTTCCAAAAACTAAACCAAGCATGAATGTGCCTAAAGAAACATTGTGTTAATGGTGGATTTCTTTTTATGATTCATGTATAAATCAGGAATGATGTTTTTTGTGCAGAAATCATAACATAATATTATGGATTTTCATCTCAAAATTATACTATCAAATACTAGAGGCCTGGTGCACAAAATTCATTCACTGGAAGTTGGGGGGAGGGGCCTCAGCTGAGCCTCACCCCCCCCCCATCTGGGACCTCACAGGGATCAGGTCTAAACCGGCAGTCAGACATCCCTCTCACAATCCGGGACTGCTGGCTCCCAACCGCTGGCCTGCCTGCCTGCCTGATTGCCCCTAACCACTTCTGCCTGCCAGCCAGATCACTCCCTAACCACTCCCCTGCTGGCCTGATTGCCCCAACTGCCCTCCCCTGGTGGCCTGGTTGCCCCTAACTGCCCTCCCCTACCGGCCTGGTTGCCCCCAAGTGCCCTCCCCTGCCAGCCTGGTCGCCCCCAACTGCCCTCCCCTGCAGGCCTGGTCACCCCTAACTGCCCTCCCCTGCTGGCCTTGTCACCCCCAAGTGCCCTCCCCTGCCGGCCTGGTCGCCCCTAACTGCCCTCCCTTGCTAGCCTGGTTGTCCCCAACTGCCCTCCCCTGCCAACCATCTTGTGGTGGCCATCTTGTGCAAACTTGGGGGTGGCCATCTTGTGTGAAGGCATGATGGTCAATATTACCTTTTTATTATATAGGATAGCTTATAATTATTGAAAATTAAGATATTTTTCCTCTTGACATTCAGAGGGAGTGAACCTTCCTTATAAGTTTCTCCATAAGAGTGTTTTCAGAGGTATATTCTAAGGCAATGATTTCCAAACTTTTGACAGGTGGCTAATGCAAAAAACAAACAAAACAAAACCCTCCATTTTACTTTGACTTGGTACATATATATGTGTATATGTACAATTAGAACGTAAGTTTAACAGAACAAACTTCCCCCAACCATAAGTGCTGCTCTTATATTTTTTTATTCCAGTCCATTTATTTTTTAAATCTTTTATTGAATTTATTGGGGTGGCATTGGTTAATAAAATTTTATAGTTTTCACTGGTACAATTCTATAGTACACCATTTATATTGTATTGCGTGTTTACCACCCCAAGTCAAATCTTCTTCTGACACCATTTATCCCCCTTTACTCTCCCTATTTCCCCGCCCCCCTTCCCCTCTGGTAATCACCATACTATTGTCTGTGTCTATGAGTGTGTGTGTTTTTCTTTGTCTAACCCCTTCATTTTGTTCTCAGCTATTTTGCTTTATTTTTCCCTCTGGCTATGACCTCTTATATTAACTTTATGAACTACTCATGTTCCCTATCCAGAGCTTGAAAAGCACTTCTCTAGGAACCTCCTGCCTACCTACATGCTGAAGGTTCAAAGCCCTTCTGTATATACACACATGTCCCCATCAGCTCCATATTAGTGCGGGACTCCAGAAAGTTTAACTACAATCCAGGTCCTTGAGGAAAATCACTGTTGCACAATATATAAAGTCCTGCCTGCAAGAAGCTGTATTTGTGGAGACTGTCTGAAGAATAGGCAGACTATTTTATATACCTCTAGATTAAGCCACACCAACAAAATTCATAAAATGGTTTCACTAAGGATCAATCAGCATACCCCAAGGAAAGATGCTGACAGAATGAAGGCTCAGGTACAAATGTGTCTATCTAAGGATACTGTAGTCTAGTGCATCTCACAGTGAATGTGTATACACGAATCCCCAGGGTGAAGCCTGAGATTCTGCATTTTTAACAAGCTCCAAGGTGAGTTTATTGTTGTTGGTACAAGAAGCACACTTTGGGAAACCAGGGTCTGTATGAGATGATATTATTCCTAATATTGGGCATTTAATTTTTTTAGGGCTCCTAGGATAATTATTTTTGGATCTTTAACAGGGAGAACAATTACTTTTTAATTTTAAATATGTCTTTATGGGTCTTTAGAAAGAGAGGAAGTGAGAGGCATAGAGAGATAGAGACACCCATGATGAGAGAGAATCATTAATCGGCTGCCTCCTGCATGCCCCCCACTGGGAATTAAGCTTGCAACCTGGGCAGGTGCCCTGACCAGAAATTGAACCATGACCTGTTGCTTTATGGTCAATGTTCAACCACTTAGCCACACTGGCTGGGCAAAGCTGTTCTTTTGTTAATCAATTGCTTTACAATAGGGAAAAATAGTTACATTTTTAAAAATTAGACTCATTCTTGGATCCGTGTTTTATACATATCAATGAATTTTTATTAATTCCTTTAGTTTGCATTATCAACTATTACTAACTTACATTCTGATTCTGCCTCTCATTTGTGTAGATTGTTAAGAAACATTTCTTATATCATAAAATGAAACATCAGCTAGAGAGCATTTGATCAAGACTCCAGGACCTATGGGAGAGCTAACTCAGTGTTTAAAGATCCTCACTCTGTACTCCAGTGAAATTCTGAGCGGCCCTCTCCCCAGCACCTCATCCTGCTGAACTCTTCATGGATGCCAAATGAGGACCTCCCTTCACAGTGGCCAGCATGCCGCCTGGCCGGCACCCAACATTAGAGCCTTGAGCCTCTACAGTGAGAGCAAGAATGTGGAAGGAAAAACCTCACTTGGCCTTCACTTGAGGAGACTGGGAACCCAGTGAAACTGACTTGAAATCTCCATTTCCCTACCACCATCCTGGGGAAACACCCCTCCCTTTGTAAGGTTTTTAAATGAAAGCATGATTATAGCTAGGCAAAAATTATGCACGCCTTTGGTCCAGAACATGAAAAAAAATCAATTTATTTATTATGGTGTTAATTGCTCTGTTTATAATTCTCTGCTGTGGTTAAAATGTTATCTACACAAAGAATTAAACTTAAAACAACTTTCAAATTGAGTCGGAATTAATGGTAGCATCAAAAGCTTACAAATTTTAATTTTAACAGTAAATAAAATGTATAGTGGTGGGGAAAAGAAATGGTTGAAAAGAACAAAGGAAGAAATTATTCCTCAGTGATGCATCTATGTCAGCCATATTTCAGTTCCTCTAAAAGAAATAGCGTATCAGAAAGTTCATGTGGACACCGACAGTAGGGGGGTGAGGGCATGAGCTGGGGGCTGGGAGCGTCCAGGGACAGGTCAATAGGGGACAAAGGAAGCATATGTAATACTTTAAACAATAAGGAATTTAAATTTAAAAAAAAGAAAGTGCATGTGGGAATTATGAAATAGTCCTTTGAGTATACTTGGTGTAAGTCAGATTCTTATCTAATTCTTGCAGATTCCCACTTAGATCAACATTAGAGAGATGCTACCAAAAATTTGGCTTTAAAGAAGAAAAAAATAACATGAAGAGCTTGTCCTTTCTGGCTTGGAGACAGGAACATTGAACGGAAATTGGAACGTTTGATTAACCTGAAGGGCTGTCCCCATAGTGATAAGCAAGCAGTTGATCCTGTTCCTCATGGAAGAGGAAATGAGTGGAAACAAATAACTTATCACAGTGGAAGTGAATGGAAATCAGAACCACTGGACTCTGGTATCCTCTGTGAATGAGCAATCTCAGGCTGGACTCTCCTTCTGAGGAGTATGAGGAGGCTGTGTGACCAGGATATCCTTGGGAATCACTCTTCATTTCCATCTTTTGCCAAAGGAGGAAGTTGGACTCAGTATCTAAGACTTGGCATTCTAGATAACGCCTGATGTTCAACAAACCCAGGATAGACGAGATCAGCAACTCTCAGAGGATTAGGGTTTTGTTTTTACCTTTTTTAATCTAGCAACATCTCATACTTCATGTCACTCTTACGCACACACATGTGCAATGTGCACGTGCACCAGCACAGCCAAAACAAAACAACACTTTCCACGTGAACTTAAGTAAACTTTATACATGTTCTTCATCTCTTTCCTCATCTGTAAAATGAGGGCGTCGGATTAGATTAGATGGCCTTTATGATCTCCTCCAGCTCTAATGATATAGGAACTCAGTGACCTCAGCACAGGAAGCAAGCATGTGGGAAAAGGTACATGTGGTTCTTAAAGACAGGACTCCATGGGCCCTGAGGAAATGTCATCATAGCTCTATTCTGACATCTCTAAGATTCTTCCTGGCCCTTAAACCCAGTGAATACTGCACTGTAATACTTTACTTTGTGAAAGTGCTCAAGGCCTATGCTTGAAGTTGGCAATTGATCACTCCCACTGCATCTTTTGGGCCAAAATTAAGTCACGAAGTCAATCTATACTCAAGGAGTGGGAAAATAGACTCCTCTCATGATGGGTGGAGCTACAAATACATATTGCAAAGGGCTTAGATATAGGGAAGGGTGGATAATCAGGGATGTTTTTGCAGTCAATCTGACTGATGCATCATATAACCATTACAGAAAAATCTGCATGCTGCCAATGAATGTCTTCATCTTCATTAGTGGGGCTTCCAGCTTTATTTTCTAAGTCCACGAGGACTCACATTTCATTCCAAATACTGGTATGTATAGTTGAAAAGTATGTCCATAGCCAAACTCATGTACTCACTTCCTTTTATGGTTCAAACGCTGTAAGCCAACCATAATACCCCACGCCTAAGTGCTCTTGACTGCTGGAAATGAAGTAAAAATCATCAAATCGTACTGTCCAATACATCTTTCTGCAAGCTAGGCAAGGAGATCTATATCTTGGCCATTTCAAGATCTTATTCTCCTGGAAAATTAATGGTGAGCCAAGGGATGTGGGAAGGAGTGGCAAGGGAGTTGTTCTAGGCCCCACTTTGATGTCAGTAAGGAATCTTGTGCTTTCTTTAACCTCGAATATTCACTGGCATCTGTACAACATATCTCCCACTTTTCTTTTTTGAATTAAAAATTAAGGTTCCCAGGGGAAATTATGCAATAGGAAATTGACACTTCAATAAACTTGGCTCACACATTTTATTGATTATGGTAAATCTAATTATTGCAATACAGCCTGGGAAAACACACAAAAATTATCCTTTTCATGCTCCAGTGGTATGTATTTCTTTCTATTGGGGTTATACCTGCCTGATTAGAATCTAGTTCCTCAAAAGTAATAAATAAATCAAGGAGTCATTCCAAGTTAAGTTTGCCTCAATCGTCTCACAAGAATCTTGATGACATTTTAGCTATTTTTGTAGACTCCTGGACACTACATATGATAACCCTTTAAACTGTCGATTCAAATAAGCATTAAACTTAAAATATAGTACATGAGCATTTAAAAAAATCGAATTATACATGTGTTGCTACTTAGAACTCTGGATTCTGGCCTCTTTTATATTTTATATTTTTTAATTAAATAAACTTAAGGTTTACCCGATGCAATTCTTATTTTCTTTGTGGCAATTGCCTTAGGCTCAGTGACCGGTAAAATGTCAGACCCTTGGACTTAGAAAGCTTCGTTTCCCTTCACAGCCTGGGTCTGGCTGGTGTGTGATTTCTCTGCCCTCTGGCCTGTCTGTTACTGCCCCCACCTCCAGCAGGTCACATCCAGAGGCCATGCCCTGAGGCTGGAAAATAAGGCTGACAAAGTCCAGGGAGACCCCTTCCATTCACCATCATTGTTGCAGGTTTAATCCAAGTTCTCTGAAATACGAATAATTCTTCCTCTGATGTTTTTACGAAATAAAAGAAAACATAATGGAAGTCAATTTTATTGACTGTATGACAAAAGAAAAAAGAGAAACCCTCCAAACTGTTCTAGATACCTAGATGTGGAAGGTCAAAACTTATGATTTTAAATTTCGAAACCCTTTCCAAGAAAAATATCTTTATACAGTAGTACAGGTCATCAATTCAAGATTTAGTTAAAATAACTGAATGTAACATTACTTCTTCAGTCCCTCAAGGTTTCTGCTAAAACAATGTTGCTTTTACCTGTTTCTAAACATGCCCCTTTCAACAAGGTGAGTAATAAGAAATAAGTGTGAGCAAGTTAAAACAGAAGATAAGGTGTGGTTTCAAAAATAAAGGTTTACAATAAAATAGGTAAAAAGAGAATATAAGGTGTGGAGTATGTATTACATGCATGCAATGAGGTGTAGCAAAGTACAAAAGCATAAATAAATGTTTAAGGAAGTTACTTAGCTTTTTAGAACCTCAGTTTACTCATCAATGAAAAGGGAATAACAACACATGTGAGTGTAAAATAAGATAATGTCAAATGTATTTTTTTAATTCCTTTTAGTTCAGTATTAATGGGGAAAAGAAAGTTCAATTACTTTTCTTTGAGATTCATATGAAAAGTAAAACAGAAATTTAAGATGACATTTAAAATCAGGAAAAACATTTCTGGAAAGAAATCACTTTCCTGAATGTGGGTTGTCGACGTTCCTATCTTTTCCCGCAATTGCATTGATCACCACAGATACTGTTATTTCTATTTGAATTTCATATTTCTCTCCCTCTTATGATGTCTCATCACATTTGTCCTACTGCTTGGATAATTGGTTTCTCCAGCAAATGTCACTGCTCCTCACTGCTTGTCAACGGAAGAAGAAACTAATCAAAAACCCCTGCTTCCCCTCAGGAAAAAAAAAAAAATAGCTGGTCTTGTGTTTGTGACCTGAATTGCAGCCATGCCAATCTAAGTCTGCATTCTAAGCAACAGCATTCCTTCCTTCCCTACCTCAGATATTGCCCACCTTATAATAAGATGCCATCAAAATTCCTCCAGTAATTATTATAAAGTATATAACCTAGGAGTGAGTAGTATGCACATGTAGACTGGGATATATCAGGGCCTGGGGTTACTGAGCCACCAGTAATCACTCCATGGCCCCTTCTGTGTGAATCCTATTGCTCATTTCTTGGAACTGACCAGAGTAAAACGACTTAATAAAGCCTTCATGGCAACAACAGACAGAATAATAGCCAGAACATTTCAACTAAATTGCCCTAATGTATTATTGACAGAACCTTGTTAGTAGAATTCAAATCCAATTTATCTGTTTGAATCCAGATGCTCCTCTTTATGCAGAGTTCTTTTTGAAGTTCTTGGGAGGTCTGGGGCCAAAGGAAACCAGCAGGACACAGAGGAGTAGGATAATCACTCTCTTAATAACCAATTACATCTCTGGCATTGTTGAAAGACATTCTTTCTTGGCCAAGACGAGAAACCTCGTGTCAAGTGATGATGCTAAGATGTTTCTGTTCTGTGAAACCATGCGCAGCTAGCAGGCTCTTGACCCTGGTACTCAGCTTCAATGCTATTTCGGTGGATGGTCTTCTCTTTCAGTTTGGTTGCTTTGTTTCCACACTGTTTTGTCCATAAAGCAAGTTGAAAAAAAAACAAGAGCCATCACCTTCTATGAAGTGGCACTTATATACGTGCAGAGTCAACAGCCTCCAGTTGGTATGTTAGGTTGGCCATAGGCCACTTGATACATCCACCATACCTGAGGCAAGCAAGGGTGATTTTTCTCAGGAATCGCGTTGGATGAGAAAAGAGAGTCCATGACCTCCCCATTAATTCATTACAAGACCTCAAAGCAATGATCATTTAACTTCTCAGGGTCTTACTTTCTAACTTTGAAAAGTAGGAAGCAAACACATTTCCTCCAACCCATGTACTGGACTGTTCTGAAGTGTGATTGAGTTATGTAAAGTGTTTTGGAAATTCAAAGGATTTATGTAAATGCAAGATATGACTTTGTCACCTGGTCATATTCACTTGTCAATGTTACATTATCTTCTCTTACTATATGGGATTAGCTATATTCTATGTGGTGCTAAAATCCTGTCTGAATTCACTATGGGAAGAAGCAAGCTCTTTCTGACAAGATGAAATTGCAACTAATTTCGTATAGTTTACTCACTCTAACATAAGTCCCTACAACACCCTTTTTTTGATATTTACAAACTAAGTATCACAACCCTGCTTTGCCTCTGTTCAACATGTTGACTAGTATTTCTCCTAGACCACAAAGTCATTCATTTTCCTCAGGTTAGAACCCCTTTCAACTGCTCCTTCATATTCTGCTGAAAGTTCAGTAGATGATACACCTACATCATATTTCTCTTAATTCATCATCCTACTTCCATATTTTCCTTCATATTCTCACACAACTGCAGAATGGATTCAGCATTTTTTTTTACTTATATCTTGAAACTCATTTCCTGGGAAGAGGTTTGGGATCTCATTCCAGGTTCTGCACCTCAACCTCTTAGCCTCTTAACAGCTCCTTCTCCCCAGCTGCCTAATTCATCTCCATAGTCACATATAATCTAGATTATTCATGACTTCATATGCAAGGTGCTTTCAGTTTTATATTTAACATCTGGGGGGCCTCATTTGAGTCATATTCTTCACTAATTACTGAAATAAGGCAAGAAATAAATTCTAGATAATTAAAGGACAGAAGTGGAGTGTCAGGCACAAACATTGCCCTGGATGTCAGAGAGCAGGTGTGCATACTTCTCCCTTGGCAACAAAAAAAAAGGATATATTAAGAAAGGTTATTTCAGGTGTAAAGCTGCCTCACAAGTTCTCCAACCCTTAAGGATATTTGACACGTATGCATTATAGTAGTTATCTCAGTCACCTCCAATAAGCGGCAATTCATGGAGTGTACTAACTAAACACCCCGGATCTTTCATATGCCTTGGATAGGAAGCAGAGTATTGAGTCATCCAAGCTGCCCGATTCTGCAGTTTAGAGGTGTCAGTTACTAAACTGCTGTGATATCAGGCACGTGCACAGAGAGAGCATATCGTTGAGTATTTTTATAAGGAATTAGTCAATGTAATTACAGGCTGTAAAAAGATTGTTACACAACCTCATTACATGTTGTAAACACTTCATCACATGACATCGTTCATGTCATAAATACATCATCAGAGATTATTATGTTCTCTAATGATGACTTCTCACATCCATTCATCATACAAAAAAATGAATGAATGCTTTAGGAGAGCATAACCTGTGCAGTTTTTCACTGGTATAATAACTCCCTCTGCAGAATTTCTTAAAATGGGATATGTGTGTGTGTGTGTGTATATATATATATATATATATATATATATATATATAAATATATATATATATATATATGTATATATGCTGTTACATAGCATGAAGATAAGTGTATTTGCTCTTTATTCTTACAACCACCTTTAGCTAAGGATAATAAAATCTGACCCAACATGTGTAGTTTGTAAAAGGATATCTAAAGAAAGAGGAGAAAGAGGAAAAGAAGAAAGAAGAGAGAGACAAGGACTAAGAGGATAAGAAGAAGGAAATGGAAAAGAACAATTTAAAACTATTTAAAATAATTGTGTAATGTAGACCTATTTGTGTATCTCAGACATATTTGACTTTCAACACATTTTAAAATTAATTTACATAAGACAATAGAACTGTAGCTCTCCATGATTAGGTTTTTAATGTTAATTTCAATTTATTCTATAGGGTCACATGTTGTAGATTGTCATTAATTTGCAGTTTCTACATTTTTGCACTACTCCTTTCCCATCTCCATTTCAGTGTGGGATGGAGAAGGACATCTATGAAATAAAATCAGACTAAAGCAATGGTTTCTACACTTGTTCTATGAAGCCTCCTATAGGTGAGGCACATGTAGCAGGCAGTTTCTACAACCCTCCTTCCCCCCTTATCTGAACCATTAAATCTCCACCTTCATCTGTTTTCTAATTTGCTTTCAGAGTGTAAAATCCACTGAACTCCATAATATTCGTGTTTCTTTGAGTCTTCAGCTCCCATGATCTTTTATTTTTGTATGATTACCAGAGATTACCATGGGATGGTGTCATATAGCCATTGTGTGTGTCCATGTATATGTTAATTTGTTAAAAACAAATATTTATACATCCCATAACTTCTATGACCCTAAATTGGCATTGCTTCATTATTTTAAATGTTCAAGGATTCTCAAACTATGGAAATTGCTTACCCTTTTCCTGACCTCTGAGGAGTCTGATGATCACCCAGGAATACACTGGTAAAATCCAAGCTATGCCTTTCATCTTCAAGTCTAGGAAATTATCCCTGAGGGTTGTGAACGTCCTTAGCGAATCAGATCACTCTTCAACACCAACTGGGTTCTTCTTAGGAACTAAGAACTATACAGATCACTTAACTAGGTTATTCACTGAATCCTCACAATAGCCTACTATTATCTATTATTATCCTCATTTTCAGATAAGGAAGGTCAGGTTTAGAAAGGTTAAACAAGCCAAAATCACACATAGCCAGTAAGTGGCAGTGTCATTCCAACCCAGGCAGGCCCTTCCAGAGATTAAGAGATCAACTACAGAGTTCCATTCGCATTCATGTTAATACAAATGACTGCTCTTTTCACTTTGGAACGTATTGGAAATGAACAAGAATAAAATAACCCAACAAAAGGGCATTTTTTTCTTTTTGTTGTTTATGTACTTTTGTGTTAGTCCCCTTAATTGAGGACGGTAAAATGAAACAAATTTTTTTTTTAATTAATGTTCTAAAAGTCATAAAAATAAACAAGTATTAAAAATTTAAATAATTAAATACCCAAATGTTATTTTAGTTAAGTTTGCAATTATTCAAGCTTAAAACTGCACACATTTTTTGTAATTATACATATTTATGTATATGTATGTGTATATGTACATATGTATGTATACTTTACGCATGTATTAAAATAAACAAAATATTTACATGCATGTATATATGAACATATATAAATAATCTAATAACATGGCAAATTATTTCTTTAAGGAAATTCATTTAGATGTAGCATGAAAACTTCTGACTAAAAAGAAAATGGTCAGGATATACGTATAAAGAACTCCTGGCCTGGTGGGTATGACTCAGTGGTTGAGCATCAACCTATGATCTAGGACAGTGATGGGAAACCTATGACACGCGAACTCATTTTTTTGGTTGATTTTTCTTTGTTAAATGGCATTTAAATATATAAAATAAATATCAAAAATATAAGTCTTTGTTTTACTATGGTTGCAAATATCAAAAAATTTCTATATGTGACACGGCACCAGAGTTAAGTTAGGGTTTTTCAAAATGCTGACACGCTGAGCTCAAAAGGTTCACCATCACTGATCTAGGAGGTCACAGTTCGATTCCCAGTCAGGGCACATGCCCAGGCGTGGGCCTGATCCCCAGAGTAGGGTGTGCAGGAGGCAACTGATCAGTGATTCTCTCCCATCATTGATGTTTCTATCTCTTTTTCCTTCTTCCTTCCTTTCCTCACTGAAATTAAAAAAATATAATATTAGAGGGGGGGAAAAAAGATCTCCTATACCTCAAACAGCAAATGAACAAACAAACTGCCCAATTCAAAAATGGGCAAAGGATCTGAATAACATTTCTCCAAAGATGATATTCAAATGGTCAATGAGCACATGAAAAGATGCTCAACATCTCTCGTCATTGGGGAAACACAAATCAAAACTATAATGAAATACCATTTCACACCCACTAGCTTTGCTATTATAAAAACATGAACAGAAAACAATGTGTTGGCAAGGATGTGGAGAACCTGGAGCGCTGTGCACTGCTGGTGGAAATGTAAATTGGTGCTGTGGAAACCAGTTTGGTGATTCCGCAAAGAATTACGCAGAATTAGCATATGATACAGCAATTTCACTTTTAGGTATATACCCAAAAGAATTCAAAGTAGGGACTCAAACAGATACATGTACATTGATGTTCATATCAGCATTATCTACAATAGCCAAAAGGAAAAAAACAACCCTAATGGCATCAATAGATGAATGGATTAAAATATGTTATATATATATATATATATATATATATATATATATATACACAATGGAATATATTTAGTTACAGAAAGAAATGAAGTTCCAATACATGGTAAAACATGGATTAACCTTGAAAATATTACAATAAGTGAAATAAGCCAGACATGAAAGGACAGTTATTATATGATCTCACTTATATGAGATATCTATAATGAGAAAATTCATAGAAAGAAAAACAGAATGCTGGTTGCGGTGGGCAATGAGGTATAGGGAGTTATTTTTCAATGAGTACAGAATTTCCATTTGGAAATAAAAAAAGTTCTAAAAATTAATGTGCTTTAAGGCTACTAAAGTATGCACTTAAAATGGTTAAAATGGTAAATTTAATATTATGTATATTTTATCACAATAAAAATTTTAAGAAGAATTAATGGTGAATAATTTTTTCAAGAATTCATTTTGAAATAATCAAAACAATTCATTCATAATTTGGTAATTTCCTTACCCCAGTCATATATATATAGCTGAGATACTTGAGAAGTTCAGCTCTTCACTAATAAATGAAATCTTGACTTATGTCACATGGTCTACTTGCTTGTTCTCTGCACATTTAAATTATAATTGTACTGTGAAGAGGGAAAATTATGCCCTAAAAACACATTCATTCAGTATGCAATGTGTAGAATACATTCTTGACTGTGTTCTTCTCTCACAGTATATTACATTGGAGGAAGAGAGAGACAGCAGACAGACAAAAAGAGACAGAGAAATATTAAAAAAAATTAGAAATGAATCACATTGAAAGTGAATACCCTTTCTTATGTTCCATGCATCCTTAAATTTGAAGAGCTAAACCTGAAGGAGCGTATCATAGCTTTACACTTCCTAGTGGTGACAGACGAAAATAGTAAAATCTCACTCACGCTAACAGGAAAAGCCTGACTCATTAAACTCAAAGCCCTGACTCTTGCAGAAGGTGTTTGGGGACAAAAATCTTAATATTGACCTGGAGGCAAGAAGAATAAATGGGGAATGATCTCACATAGCCACCATATAATGAAAGGAAAAGACGAATTAATCCATCACTAGGCTGATATCTTGAGGGGCTGAAAATAGGCATATTGATACTTAAGAAATATATTCTTCAACAATCTGCAACTGGAATTTATAAGGCCCGAAGGTAATTCCACTCATTTTTAGGTTTATTAGCTTGTTTTGTCTAAGTAACGCTGCCCAAAGGCCCTAAGTAATTGCACATCTCTTGACTTCTTTTGGCCGTACCATGTAGACAACAATGTGAGAAAATAATTTACTAAATCTAGTCCAAGTACTGAATCAACCCACAGTTTGTTTTGTATCCACAGTAAGGGAAACAGTCATTATTTATGTCTGTGGCTTCTCTCACCAAATGGGAAGGAAAAAGAAAGAAGTAGATAGAAAGCTTTGCTTTATGTGTAAGTGATGTGAGGGAATTGGCTTCTCTCTGTTAACTCTGGCCTGTTTTCCCCTCTAGGGAGTAAACAGAGGCAATAAACCAGCGCAAGGCAATGTCCAAGCCCTCCACTCACACGCAAACACATATGCTCCTCGCTCTCTCCAGTTGTTTTTCTACTTGCTCTGAAGCTTTTCGGTGCGGATCCACTGGTTGCCTGCTTTAGGGTGCAGGGAAAATATACCCTCTCATAAAACCAACGCATCCTTTCATACAAAGAATCTTCCTCAAAGCATTAGGAATTTTCGCCAAAAGGATTCAGAGGCATATAAAGATGAAAATGATCACATACACTATGGTAAGAATCCAGGTAAAAGAAGGGAGGTTTGCAGGCCCCCAGGCTAATTCTGTACTCTCTGCTTTCCTTCCCACCTACACTCCCAAATTAGAGGGTAGCTCCAGGAGCCTCCCTCACTGGGAAGCCGTGATGGTGTTGCTATAGGCATGGCTGGAATGTTTCAGAGGGAGGGCAGAGCTGGGGGAGGGGGTGGAGGAACTCTCTGGGGGTGCACTGGGGGCTGTGCATGTTTAATGAGTTCAAATCTCTTCCACAAATTAAGTGAAATATTTTTAAAGGAAACAATATTACTTAAGTTTTATTTGTTTCAGCTACCTGGTTACAACTCCACACGGACACAATTAATGGAGGAAATAGAGTATTTTATAAGCCCAGGACTCTTCGTCAATCTGTGACCAAGAGAAATTCTTTGCCTTAATCACCATACATTCTTTCGGATAGCTCGTATAGTGCCAAAATAATTATTCCAGGCTAAAGAAAAGATTTTGTCTAGTCACTCCCCAAAAGTTATAATGGTTGGGAGCTAGAATGCTCCAGTGCATGAATTAATAATGAATTTTGTCCTCTTTTGCAATATTTGCATGTGCATTTTTAAGCAACTCTTACCAATGCGTTATTTCATGACTACATGTGCATACCCACATGGGCCATTGAAAGCCAAGTTTTCTGTAAATCTAAGAATTGATGGGCAGCCGGATGCCCTGAAAGTTTCTGTTCCCATGAAATGAATCCCCTTGCCCAGCCCAGGTGCTGTGCTCACCAAGAAAAAAAGTGAACAGCCTTTAATCGATTATGCACATTACAAAATGTCCTGAAAACTACATATGTTCAGAAGTAAAGAAAAGAAAGCAAAAGAAGAAAACAAAATCAACTCGTTTTGCCCAAATTTTAAGAAAGAGAACACTCTAGAACAGTGATGGAGAACCCATGACACCTCTGACACGCGAACTCACTTTTTGGTTGATTTTTCTTTGTTAAATGGCATTTAAATATATAAAATAAATATCAAAAATATAAGTCTTTGTTTTACTATGGTTGCAAATATCAAAAAATTTCTATATGTGACACGGCACCAGAGTTAAGTTAGGGTTTTTCAAAATGCTGACATGCCGAGCTCAAAAGGTTCGCCATCGCTGCTCTAGAAACTACTGAGAGGAGAAAAACATCCAAAGTTTATGGTAACAGGATGCTGGAGATTTTAATTCATAAAGACTTCTCATTTTCCCCTCTTTCATCAGACAGAATAATGACGGAGCAGACATTTCACGGAATTCCTAAATAATTTTCTCTGATTTTTCACTATGTTAATCTTGGGAAAGAAACTGTTTGACTAGTTTGTTCTTTCTGGGATAATCCTAAATGTGATATATGCCCCTTATTTTCTTACTTTCATATGCAAAGAAAAGAAAAGCCAGAAAGAGAGATCTCAAGTGAGAGCATAATGGAGATAAAGCACCAGCAATCCCTGAGGGACTGAGACAGGCTAGGGTGTCATTTTGAGTGTTACCCTCAAATGTAATTCCCTCCTCACATTCTGCTCTGACACTGTAAAAAGCAGCCAGTCCAAGTTCATCAACCGAAGTGTAAGACTGTGTGAACATTCCTGATCTCTGAAGAGCATGGCAAAATAAATAATCACTTGTGTTTCTGCCTTTCCCTTCCCTCCACACCTATAAATATGGTTTATTGTATACATAGCTTTTAGGGTCAAGTATTAATGGTGAGAACCATTAAGAGGGCAAAGGCCAGTGACTTCTGACTCGAGTGACCCTTAAATTTAATCTAGCGTGGTAGGAACAGAATTAAAAGTGATGAACTTGCAAAGTGTGGTAAAAACCTGCTTTACCCACACAATTGAGCCACAACAGAGGAATGAAAGAAATTTAGACAATAAAAATGAACTTCGTGATCTAATTACAGCCCCTGAGTTAAAGGTGAACATTCATAGCCGACTGCCATGCATGAAGGCCAAACTCTAACATCTTCAAAATAGCATGTGCTTTCGGGGATCCAGCAGCTGTTTGAGAATTTTATCAAACATTTAGCTTTATGTCCACTTCAATAAGAGAGATGACAAGACAGCATTTTGGAAAATACAGAAGCCAATTTCTTCAGCCCAGCTGAACTGTATCTTTCAAAATAAATCCTTCAAATTCATCACACTTACACCTATTTTTAATCCCTTTTCAACTTGAGAACTTTGTGTCCTAGTCTTTTCTCTTGCTCTCTCATCCTCCACCCATTTTCACTTAAATATATCAGTTATTTTCTCTTGTGATTTGAAAGGTTGTTCAATTTATCTATCTTTTAAAAATACCATCAATGCAGTCTTTCCCTTCAATAATTTCTTTCTTGAATTTTTTAACCCTATTCTAAGAATCCAAATTCTGAGAGCCTGATTAATTTAGGAGTGGTTTTCAACTTATTATTTTGAAATAATTTTAGGCTCTTAAACAGTTACAAAAATAGCATAGTTCTTATGTACCTCTCATGCAGCTTTCCCAAATCTTAACAACTTACCTCATATTATATAAATAGAGGCCCGATGCACGAAATTTGTGCAAGAGTAGGCCTTCCTTCCCCTGGCTGCTGGCACTGGCTTCCCTCTGGCACCAGGGACCCAGGCTTCCCTCTGGCACCCAGGATCCGGGCTTCCCTCGCAGCCCTGGCTTCATCCGGAAGGACATCCAGTCTAATTAGCATATTACGCTTTTATTATTATAGATTATCAAAATGAGGAAAGTAGTATTGTTACTATTGTTAACCAATCTACAGAATTTATTCAAATTTCACCAATTTTTCCACTCAGGTCCTTTTTCTATCCAGGATCCTACATTGCATTTATTTATCATGTCATTCCTCCATCTTTCATGACATTGACTTTTTCAAAGGCAGTTATTTCATGGAATGTCTCTCAATTTGTATTTACGGGATGTTCTCTCATGATGAGATTGATGTTATGCATTTTTGGCAAGACTACCACACAAGTGGTATTGAGCCTATTCAGTGCATTGTATCCAGAGGTACATGGTGTTGAGATGTCTTATAACTGGAACATTAAGCTTGGTCATTTGGTTACTATGGTGTTTGCTAGATTTCTCCATTGTGAAGTTATTATGTTTCCCTTTGTAATTAACATCTTGTGGTGAGATAGGTTGAGTGTGCAAATATTTTCTTTCTTGTCAGATTGTTGCCCCTAATTTTAGTATACATCAATGATTCTTGCCTATAATAATTATTATTGCAGTTGCTGAGTGGTGGTTTTCTATTTTCCTTCTATAGTTGTTGATTGAAATTCTATGGTAAAAAAAGAGCTGTCCTTTCTCCCCTTTTATTTTATTATTCAAGTATGCATGGATATTTCTTTTATTCAATGGATTATAATTAAATACTATCATATTTTGGCTCAAATTAGTCCCAGATTTGGCCAAAAGGTAGATCCTGTGTCTTTTTGACATGGTTCCAGCATTTTTTTCAGTACTTCCTAACTTTCTGGCACCAGAAAAGATTCCATGGTCATCTTATATTTTCTCTAAACCAAACCCTGGAATCAACATAATAGCAAACATATTAGCAGACATACTAATTTTACAATTAGTCATAATATGCAAATAATTTGTATAAGTCACTAGAAAATCATGAATATATTTTTAATTTATATATAAAATTATTTTAAATAGCAATATTTTCCATATATAGTATATAATGTAATAAACCAACTGATTTTTATTTAGTATTTTCATAGTTTCTAATTTGAATTTTTCCTTCCTATAAACATGATACCTACTGAGAGTTGGGACTTTGTATATAAAGATCACTCCATGAATATAGTGGATGCTCAATAAATATATGCTGAATATGTAAAAGAAGTATTAAATAAATATAATGGTAAATTTTGTTTCTGCCAATTATTTACTATTTCCTTAGGATAAAGTCTTAAAGGTATGGGAATTGAGGCTTTTGATATTTCCACTGCCACGGTAGACTTTCTCAAAGTATAGGAGACCAAAGCTTCTGTAAGCTAATTTTCATCAGTACTGGATGTTATGTCAGTTTGTGTGTGTGTGTGTGTGTACACACACATATAATATATTCAATAATATGTATTTAGATAGCATCATATATATACATTATGTATAGACATAGACATTACACATACATGTTTGTATATATACACACATCTACTGTTAGCTTGTAATGTGGTAACTGATATCTGAATTTTGTTATAATTGCTTTTCTTTTTAAAATTAAGAACAAGTATAGAAAATTACAAAAGATAATATAAGAAATGCTGTTTATCTGTCATGCCAAACATAGTGAAGAGCATCAGTGTTAAGTCTGCTTCCCAATAAGCATTTCAGTAAGAACCCCTTCATGTTATTAGTGTTTTCTCACAAAGAGAAGCCCGATCTGCTTATCTTGAAGGCCATCATTTCTACACATCTTGCCCTGCCTCACAACATATACCCAGGGGCATATACACAATGAGAAGATGATTTGGTTGGTGAGGGGCATTTATAGCGACCACTGACCTGGTTATTGAAATGTCCCAGGTGGGAGAAAAACTTGGAAATCTCTCAACTTCAGTATCAGAGAGTCCATCACCAAGTGCTGCAAGGATAAAACCTGGACGACTCAGAGCTGGCTTAAGACTGACTAATTTTCTTTCCACTTACCCAGCCGGCTGATCTTGGTCCATTGAGGAATTTACCTTCATTTTCTCTTTTGTTTTTAACTTGTTTGATTAGAAAATGAATTGCTCCATATCATGGAGCTGAGTATTTAACCCAAATGAAACCACCTGGTCTAAACTGCAACTACTCAAATGCTGATGGTGACTCAAAACAGGAGATTCTTGAGTCCTGCACTTGTAGCTAAAGACAGAAAAGTTATCTAAACTAAGTCAGCTGGTTAAAAGATATATGAGTTATCCACATTAATTACACATGGCTTATAAATGAAATTTTTAAAAATCAACATTGCCCTTTAAGCAAATCAGGCTATATGCTTAAAAGAAACTGTAATGGCCCTTGCCTTCATTTATTAATGTATTTTTCCCTGGAAATTTGGGTTTATGGAGGAAAGTTCTTAAGCCACATGGCAAGAGAAGGTCGTATTTCACAGAGAACAGTAATATCAACTATGTCTTTGCCTCAAAATGAGAGACTGTTGCGAAAGGAGTTTGGCTCCCTCCATCCCACCAGCATAAAGGTTCAAAGTTCAACGTTTTCCTCAAACGGACACCCTACAGCAAAGCACAAGAGCATCTGTGCTCTTCACCAGGGTTAACCACAGATAACAAGGCAGAGAACCTGTGTATTGAAGTCAAAAAGGCACTTTCTCTTCCTTAATGGGAAAAAGAACAATTGCCCTGTTGGTAGAGGGCAAAAGAGTCAATGCCTAATGAATTGTTCAATTGTCTCTCCAGAGTATAGTCAACTACATTGATTGATTATGGTCAGACAACTAGAAACCAAAATAACCCTTGTAAAAACAAGGGGCATATGTTGCTTGTACTACAAGACAAAGGTAACTGGCAGGGCTCAAAAGTCAGTTATCCAGCTCAGGAGTAGCAGCCATCTGATTCATTTCTGTGTGCTTCCAAAAAACCCTCCCTTTTCTGTAGACAAGGAGCTAAATGCATGCTACTGCTTCCTGTCAGAGGAGAAAAATACGTTCTTTTACCTGATGACTAAAGATGACAACCTATGCCAGATGGGAGGTAGGCTGGAGGGGTGAGTGAAAGAGGCGAATGGATCAAGTAGTACAAATTGCCAGTCATAAACACAGTCACGAAGAGGTAAAGTACAGCATAGGGAATACAGTCAATAATATTGTAATAACTATGTATGGTGCCAGGTGGGCGCTAGCTTATTGGGTTATTAACTCATAAGTTATATAAATGTTTAATTACTATGTACACCTGAAACTAATATAATGTTATATGTAACCTGTAATTAAAAAATAACATTTTTAAAAAATTAATAAAGATAACCAACCTACACAATCCATTTTTAATCTCCTGTGAAAACTAATCAGCTTTTCTCTCCTCTCCATGACCCCAGACAGGGGAGACCTAGCAACCTCCCATGCAGGTGAGTATAAGGCAAAGACCCCACGATCCCCAGAGAAGCCTCTTCCTCTCACTACCCCTTCTTCTGAACTCCTGTTCTCATAGTTAACACCTGTTGTACAGTACACCTTGTCCCCAAAGTCTGGTTATAGGTCTCCAAGAACAAAATTCACACTCAAAATTCAAAATAAAATGGGCAATGGGGTAGTGAATACTAGGGAGGGGGTAAGGGAGGAAGGGGGAGGGGGAAATGGGAGATATCTGTAATACTATCAACAATAAAAAATACATTCATTAAAAAAAATGTGGTCTTTTAGTATATCAGGATTTTAACTAATAGAGTCACAGAATTCCAGAGTAAGGTCAACCTCTTTCATTTGACTGTTAAGGAAACTGAGGTCCAGCACAGTCAGATGACTTGCTGATAACCCTATAATCCTAATAATAAAAAGAATAATTAATAATATTTGCTGTTTACTATGTTTCTGGCATTGTTCTAAGCACTTCTGTGAGAGCTATCTCATCCCTTATTGATTGGGGTACTGTTGTTGCATCAATTTTGCAGAGGAAAAATCTGGAGCACAGAGAGCTTCAGTAACGTGCCCAAGGTCCTCCAGCCAGTGAAAAATTAAGCTGTAACTGAAACCAGGCAGTTCGAAACCAGATTAGAGGCCTGACTCTAACTTGAAATGTAGCAGCAGAGCTGGGACTGGGCATAAACTCTCTGCCACTTCAGTCAGCCTTGCATCTACCATGCCCTTTCCCAAATCACTAAGCTCAGCTCAAATAAGAAGACTTCTATTTGGCCCGGCCAGTGAGGCTCAGTGGTTGAGCATCGACCCACAAACCAAGAGGTTGCCAGTTCAATTCCAAGTCAGGCCAGGTGCTTTGGTTTTGGGCTTGATCCCCAGTAGGGGCTTGCAAGGGGTAGCCAATAGCTGATGCTTCTCTTTCATTGGTGTTTTTATCTCTTTATCCTTCTCATTTCCTCTCTCTCTAAAAATCAATAAAAACATCTAAAAAAAAAAAAAAAGATTTCCATTTGGAGCTGAAGAGACCAGAGATCTCTATAACCGCTTTAGTACTATTCTAAAATGGCCTCAAGAGTACCCATAAGTATTATTTTATTTCTGGCTCATAAACTTTCCACCAGGACAGGACACCACATCAGTGAGGTCGTTAAATCTTTAGAATAACAATATTATGCTAATGGAAATTATTAGTCGATTCCTTATCCCCCCCCCCCCCCCCAAAACCATCTGGTAGGTTTACCTGGCAATTACTTTGAGATGTCATGGTGGATCTTAAAGCCTAAAGAATATAGGGATTCATGACTCTGTCTGAGCAATGGAGTTTTCCATGTGGTAACAGGCTGGCATGGCTGGACTATTGGATTTAGACATAAACAGGATACTGGAAAAGACTTGGGGAGAGCACACGGCAGCTCTCAGATTAGAATTCAGGTGGCAGAGTAGCGAGCATAGGTATTTCCAAGCCCAAGCTTCCTACGGAGAGACTTTGTTGCCAATATTTTGATTGCATTATGAATTTCTTTTTAAAATGGTTTGTTCCTTAATATCAAATAATAAAACACAGGTATTAGGGCCAATTTAAGTAATTTAGAATAATTAGAGTCTTAAGTAGGCAGCACATGTTCTGAGCAGAACAATCTCTCTCCAAACAACAGTGATGTCAGAGGCTTTGGGCTTGGGTCTGTTTTCTCTCTCTCCTCCCTGTGGCTCCAAGCGTGGCGTAGTTTCCCTTCCCGGAGCCCAGTTATCCAGTAACTCCTGAAATGGTTGGATAAATGTTGGCTGCCGTGCACATTCAACCTTGAAAGCACAACAATCTGGGATTTTAATTCAAACAAATGTGAAAATGGATTATAAATAGGATCCAGCTGCATTTCTAATATGAAGAGAAAAAAAAGAGCGGAGACCAAAAAGTAAGAGAAAGGAAAATGAAAGCACCTTGCCTCTCTTTTCCTTATGCCCCCTCCCTCCCAGGCTGTAATCATAGCCTTGTTGAAAGAGGCCTCAAGAAGTCTAAAATGTTTTAATTATGTTTAATTAAGTTGTCATTTGTTACTTGGCTTCCTGAAAGTTCTGCCCAATTAAACCAGGCTCCACATTCAGATCTACACATTTACCTACAGCTCAGCTTTGGTTAAAAGGAATGGTTAGCAGAGTCTGTCTTCCTGGAGGCTTCCCATCCTGCTGCCAACACTATAGTTTATATAATATTAATACAGATGTTGGCCAGCGCCACCCAAGGCTTCTGTTGGGGCACTGACAAAGACGACCCCACCCCAACCCCCCAATAACCCTTCGCTTCCCCACAGTACTTTTTATACATGTCAATATTTGAATATGGAAAAAGTGTGAGCAATTCACCTCAAATCATTAGTACCCTCTTCCCCCAAATGGAATGAAGTTACCTATAGCCTGGATCAGTGGAGAAATCTAACTCTCCCAATTCAAACTTCCTATCAATAGACAGTGTTATGATCATGGCTATTTTTAAAATATCAGCTCTACCAGTGATTTGATTAATCCTGGCAATATCCCCCACAGAGCCACTGTGTATGATTACACAAGTTATGACCTGCACAACCACAGAGGGCGCCATCCATAGCATAGTCATCATTGGTTTATATTTTTACTACGACAGATGACAGTGATGTGTCTTAAGGAATGGGCCCCAATTTCTGATTAATGCATTTAGCCTAGGCAGTGATGACCCATAGAGTTCTCACTGGACTGAATTTTAAACAAAGAACAGGCCACAATGTACTTTAAGATTTTTCACTCCTATCTTAAGAATTAAGTCTATTTTTTTGTCAAATGAAAACACTTTTAATTAATAAATCCCACTATATAATCATAGGAAAAATCAGGAGTTTTCACAACAACCTGCAAATACGGCATTTATTAAAAACAAACAACCAAAAAAAAAAACACACCAAAAAACATTTCACCCCAGAATTAAGTAATTAATTTTGAAGAAATCCACTAAATGTGTGCAATACTCAGTAGACTACTTATCCCCCCTTTTGTGTCTTTAATTTAATATAAAAACCTCTGTTTCTCCCTTATTTGCTCACAAGAATCAACAATCCAGGTCAGAGACAGAATTTGCCTACAATAGCAAATGCTTCCCAAACATTCAGCAAACAATCTCTAAGTTTGAATATTCCCTTCCAAGGATTTTTTGTTTCACCTGCAAACATTTCCAATGGGGAAAATGTTTATCGCACTCACTGTGGAGAAGCAATTATTTGTTTGAGAAGAAGCTTAGCTAGATAGCAGACAATTTTGCAAACATGCCCACAGATCAATTGTGACACAAAAGGCTCCTGTTCTTCACTCCCAATCTCCTTGAAATGTTTCTGGCTGAGGTCTTAGCGAATATTCTTGCAGGTTTTCAAGAATGCATTTATGTGTCTTGTGCATAGGCAGGGTTGCCCAGTGCTTCTCCAAAAATGTGTGTGTGTGGCCAACAAAACCACTAACCTCTAGAGATCAGCTGAAAAAGCACAACCGAGTCCCTGTGTGTGGTACTAAGAACCTACAGCCTCCAAGGAACCCAAAATATTTGTATTCAAATTCACCCACACTTCACTGTCGACAGGAAATAAATCAGAAGAAACAAAAATGAAGACCAAACACAGTAGGAGAAACGGAAACGGGTATCAGTAAATAAGTTTCACATATGTGAAATAAGGGGCTGCTTCTGTCTTCATTTAGAATTCCTCAGAAGAAGACTCTGAGGCAGTGCATTTTATTTGAGAGGTGATCCCAGGAAATAGTGATAAGGGCATGGGGAAGTAGGACAGGAAAGAGAAGACGACCAATAAAATGTGTATTAAGCCAATTGTCACTGTGGGTAACTAGAACTTAATCTTGTTGGGAAACATGCCCTGCAGATTTGCCCCAGACAAGGAACAAAAAAGCTGGGTTGTCTATATATCAACTCCTGTAAGTCACTGACTGGTCAAGAGCGCTTATAGGGGCATCAAATGTCTGGTGCTTCCGGCACAGTGCTCTACAATGGTAAGGCCCCATGGTTTTGGATGGCACATCACAGCATCTAATACTCACTGTTTGTAGTTAGTATGTATCTTAGTTCAAATCGGAGACAGAATATGATTGGCTCCGCTTGGATCACAGTTCCTATTTGGTCCAATTAAACTTTTCCATTAGAGCAAAAAGGCCATCTGATATGAACATGTCCACGTGGGCCTATCCCTTCAGCCGTGGCTTTGGGGAACTTCCAAAGAAGGTGAGAAAGCCTGGAAAACCCTCCAAGCGTGCCTAAGTATACAACACCCCCTGCTACTGTAACTAGCCCATGTTTTATCCTCATTTGATCTCTCTGGTTGCCAGGTTACCACAGTGAACACTCATTCCTGTCTTTATAGACAAAGTAATATTCTCATGAAAGGATCTGCCTACTACTGCACAGCCTGTGTAATTACCCATTATGGCTACATTCTCTCTTATGAATCTCTCATAGTCTAAATTCCCTTGGACAGGTTTTACCTTTGCTGTCATTTGCTGCAAAGGTCATCTTAAAGGAGAACATAAAAGCAGGTTGACTACTGGCTTTGAGTCAAGCCCTAAGTCCATACCTGTCCAATGTGCATTTAGACCTTCCCCATGCCCTGGGATATTTCATAGTGTCTGAGGATAATTTCACTCCCTTCACTCCTATTAATTACACACTTAATAGGAAGACAGATTGGAATTCTCTCTAGTGAAGAAAAGAAAGGGGAGATAGTCTCCATAGTTCACCTCTGTGATGGGCACAAAAGCAACTAGGTCTGGCTATCAACAGGAACTGACAACAGTGCAACGCTGTACAGCAACTTGTTGACAAATGAGGATGATGACATGAGGAAAAACATGCCAAAGATGCCCAAAGTTTGTACTGGAACAAAAGAATGCAGTTGGGAGTGTGAAATTATGAAAAGTAGAATAATATCCTTCTTGACTCTGGGTTTCCACAATAAAACTTCCTATTACGGTAATAATCTTGGTAATATAGGCATATCTCATTTTATTGTGCTTTGCAGATATTGCATTTTTTTATAAGTCAAAGGTTTGTGGCAATCTTGCACTGAGCAAGATGTACCCACTTTTGTGTGTCTATATCACATTTTGGCAATTCTCACAATATTTAAACTTTTTCCTTATTATTATATTTGTTAGAATGAGCTGTGATCAGTTATCTTTGATGTTGCTATCGTTATTGTTTTGGGGCACCAATAACCACACCCATAAAACATGGCAAACTTAATTTATAAAATGGTGTGTGTGTTGACTGCTCTAAGCACCAGCCATTTCCCTAGTCTCTCTCCCTTCCTTAGACCTCTCTATCCCCTGTGACACAAAGATACTGCAATTACACAAATTAACCCTACAATGGCCTCTAAGAGTTCCAATAAAAAAAAAGTCCCATGTGTCTTTAAATCAAAAGCTAGAAATGATTACGCTTAGTGAGGAAGACATACTGAAAGCCAAGATAGGCCAAAAACTAGGCCTCTTGCGTCAAACAGACAAGTTGTGAATGCAAAAGAAAAATTCTTGAAGGAAATTAAAGGTGCTACTACAGTGAACACATGAATGATAAGATAGTAAAATAGCCTGGCTGGTGTGGTTCTGTGGTTGAGCATCTACTCATGAACCAGGAGGTCACAGCGCAATTCCCAGACAGAGCACATGCCTGGGTTTTGGGCTTGGTCCTCAACAGGGGGCATGCAGCAGGCAATTGATTGATAATACTCTCTCATCATTGATGTTTCTATCTCTCTCTCCCTTCCCCTTCCTCTCTCTGAAATCAATAAAAACATTTTTTTTTTAAAGAAAGTGAAATAGCCTATTGCTGATATGGAGAAAGTTTTAGTGGTCTGGATAGAAGATCTAGCCAGCCACAACATTCACATAAACCAAAGCCTCATCCAGGGAAAGGCCCTAACCCTCAGCAATTCTTTGAAGGCAGAGAGGTAAGGAAGCTAAAGAAGAAAAATTTGAAGTTAACAGAGATTGATTCATCCCCATAATGAAAAAGTGCAAGGTGAAGCAAGTGCTGATGTAGAAGCTGCAGCAAGTTCTCTAGAAGACCCAGCTAAGATAATGAAAGAAGTTGATGGCATTAAACAATAAATTTTCAATGTAGCAACAGCCTTATATTGAAAGAAGATGGCACGCAGGACTTTCTTACCTAGGGAAGAGAAATCAGTGCCTGGCTCCAAGGCTTCAAAGGACAGGCTGACTGTGCTGATAGGGGCTAATGCAGCTGGAGTCTTTAGGTAGAAGACAATGTTCATTTACCATAATGAAAATCCTAGGGCCCTTAAGAATTATGCCAAACCTCCTCTGCCTGTGCTATGTAAATGGGACAACAAAGCCTGGATGATAGCACATCTGTCTACAACATGGTTTACTGAATATTTTAAACCTAATATTAGACTTACTGCTCTGGAAAAAAAAAAGATTATTCTGACACCAACCAGAGCAATGAGGAGGAGTCGTTATGGAAGATTCTGAAGGAAAAGTATTTCAGCCAGAGGGAACAGCAAAGATAAAAGCCACAGGTGATAATTAGCATGGAGTATGGAGTATTGAGGAATGAAGATGAGAGGATAATGACCATTGGGGAGATGAGGAGTAGGTGTCTGAGGAAGGCAAAGGCCACATCATAATGACCTTGTGAGCATACTAAGGGTTTGGGTTTTATTCTAGGTACAGTGGGAAGCACTTGGGAATAGTTAAGCAGAGGAATGACAAATCTGAATTATACTTTTAAATCATACACACCTGCTGTACAACTCTTCCTTGAGCTGCCAAGTCCCAGCTCAGAGGCCTCCTTCCCTTTGAAGTTTCCTCTCAGTCTCTCAGCTACACTTGAGCAATCCACCCCCTATGTTCTCTCTCTTCTTGGCATAGATCTCCATTTAATCAAGGGCCTTGTTGTAGCACAATGATGGGTTTGACTCTCTCTCTTCATTCGACCATAAAAATCCTTGAGGGCAGGGATCATATTTTTTGTTCCTTTATCCCTAGAAACTCCTTACACTGGACTTTTTCTTCTGAGAATGAATAAACTCTGAACCTGGTTCTGGTGTTCAAGATCACCAAGGATGGTGGGGCTACAGGGGAGTTTCAAAGCCATGTAGCACACTGGCTTCTAAAAAGGTTAAGTCAGAAGGTGGTGTTCAGGCATCTTTGTTCATATACCAAAAGTCAAAAGGTGAGCCCAGCCAGTGTGGCTCAGTGATTGAGCATTGACCTATGAACCAGGAGGTCACAGTTCAATTCCCGGTCAAGGCACGTGCTGGGGTTGTGAGCTTGATCCCCAGTGTGGGGAGTGCAGGAAGCAGCTGATCAATAATTCTCTCTCATCATTGATGTTTCTATATTCCTCTACCTTCCTCTCTGAAATCAATAAAAAAATATTTTTTAAAAAGTCAAAAGGTGAAAAAATTCTAAATGAAGGGGGTGAAGGGAACAGAATCCTTCTCTCTTGCCCTACTTGTCTGCCACATCTGTGGGGACCTGTGAGATCCTTCTGAGGTCTTTAAGGACTGCAAGAGTTTCAAGGCTCACAATTTGAAAACTATTCATTTGACCTAACAAAAAGAAAAAAGGAAAAAGGAGAGAACAAAGGGTTAAATGAGTTGCTCTAGTCTCAAAAATAATAGCATGGCTGAGTCATGTCACTGCTTATGAAACCCCAGAGAGTTGAGGTTCTGAACCGCCTTCTCTCTTTTTGAGCGGATTTCTCAGCTCTCAGGCTGGGTCCTCAGAGTTAATCTTTAGAAGTGGGAGGCAGAATATTCTCTGGGCAAAGCCATGACTTCAGAACTCCTCTTATTTCGTGTTCTGACAGATCACCTCCTTGCTGCCACTCAGGACACCCATGTATTCACTCAGGATTTGCCAGAGAGAGGTGCCTGACTCAGTTTTCTGGGCTTTTTATTGTTTCCCAACAATGTGTGTTTGCTCAGTTTCTTCACCCAGCAGTGAACCCTCCCATCCTAAAAATAGAAGAGGAGAAAGAGATTTATAAAAATATATCAAGATTTCTGTCCCCTTCTCAGCCCAGCTTCAAATCTAATTGTCTCCACACTGAAATTAGAATCAAGAATCGTGCCTCCGCGTGTCTGGAATCACCCCTCCCATGCAATTATTTTCAAGTTGTGCTTACTTGGTTTGAAAAGTGCCTTATAAGCAGAATCATATTCATGTATTAACTGTAGTATAGATGTTATCATGGCCACCATCCACATTATCACTCATAAACTGTTATATAGCACAACAGAGCCATGACAAATTCTGAGAAGATATTTTTTACACTTCACTTTCCTGAGTAGGAGTAGACTATATTACTGCTTCCAGCTAGTTTACATTCATCCTTCAGTCCAACATTACCTCAATTCAAAGTAAAGGTAAAAAAAAAAATCCTGCTTTGCATCCAAAGATTTTAACTATAAAACCTTGCATCTAGATGTGTGAATTCAAGTAGAATTTGAAACTCAATGTTTCTGCTTTTTCAAGAACTTGGTCTGCATTTGGGCAGCCTGGATACCAATTGTTGAAACTCACACAAAACCAAAGACAGTGTCTCCTTAAAAATTTTTTTTTCAAAGGGTTAGAAAAGTACCAAAATATAAAAAACCTCAAAAGCTGAGGGTCAGTCTGGTCAGTGCTCCTCAGTGGTTATTCCATGCCTGGTTAGGGCACATGGCCATGTTTTGGGCTTGATCCCCAATAGGAGGCATGCAGGAGGCAACCAATCAACAATTCTCTCTCATCACTGATGTTTCTATCTATCTTTCCCTCTTCATTCCTCTCTGAAACAAAAATGTATTTATTTTTTTAAAAAGTTAAGGGTCAAAAGTGATTCCATTTGCAATGACATGGATGAATCTTAAGAGTATCATGCTAAGTGAAATAAGTCTGACAGAATAGGACAAGAACCATATGATTTCATTCATATACAGTGGGGCCTTGACTTACGAGTGTCCCGACTAATGAGTTTTTCAAGATACGAACCGTCTCTCGGCCGATTTTTTTGCTTTGAGTTGCGAGCTAAAATTCGGGTTACAAGCCAGCTTCAGATACCCCACCGCTAGTTGGCGCAGCGAACGTCACAGTGAACGCCACAACATCAGCCCAGCATTCAATTCATTTTAATGGTGAAAATTGATTTGACATACGAGTAATTTGAGTTACGAGCTCGGTCACGGAACGAATTAAACTCGTAAGTCAAGGCCCCACTGTATAGGATATAAAATAGAAAGCAACAAACTCACAGACAAAGAAAACAGTATGGTGGTTACCAGAGGTAAGGAGTATGGGGGAGGGTGAAGAGGGTAAAGAGAGTCAAATATATGGTGATGAAAGGAGACTAGACTTTGGGTGGTGATCACACAATACAATATACAGAAAATGTATTATAAACTGTACACCTGAAACTTATATAATGTTATTAACCAATGTCACCCCAATAAAATTAATATAAATCAATAAATAAAAGATAGACCTTGACAGAGTGGATGAAAAAAAAAGTGATTTCACAAGATTACCAGATTCAACCTCTGATTTAGACTGGTCTATAGAATCATCAGAATTGAGAAATAGTCTGTCTTTGTATTTTTGTTGTTTGTTTTTTTAATTTACCTTTATAACAATTGTGCTCCCTCAACCACAGGTTATATAAAGATCTTTTCATCTAGTGTGGCATTAGCTCGTCACAATGAATCTGTAGGTCAGGGCAATTGTCTTCCCCATTGTAACTGACAGAAAATGGCCCCCAGGTGAGTCTCACGATGTTCCATACTCTTCACTATTGTACCAAGTGCCTTCTTCTATGCCAAGTGGCTTCTCTGACCAAACTTCCCTCACTTAATCCAACCTCCTGTTTTTAAGTAGGACCACAGCAATGATTCTGTTTAATCAATGCAGTAGCATTTTCTAGAATTGGAGATGCAGGACTGCCATTAGTCAGCTGCAAACTCATCCTCTTTGTCTACCTAAACTTCCTATAATGTAGTGAAATAATGGCTCCAGTTTTCACACAAAACAGACTCAGGTTGATTTCCTTCCTCTGGCCTTACCAAAATTTGGGAATTTGGACACATTTTTTTTAATATCCCTAGGCTCATTTAGCACAGTATCTGAAACAGTAGACACACTTAAAAAAGTGACAGCCATTATTACTATGCATTCAGCTGTTCTTTATTTGTACACTGTGTGATGTTCACAGTGTTTGCATACTGTATGATGTCAGAATTTAAAAGTTAAATTCTCATTGCATGCCTATATCAATTAATAGTTATATGTACTATACATGACTGAAATAATTCCTTTGTGAGAGGGAGGTGCCCATATGATGTTCTCCTTATTTCAAAACTAATTTTGACATCATTCATATTAGAAACAAGTCAGAAGCTTGAAACTTTCAGGAATACACAGCTATCAATGCTAAAAATTAGTTGTCATTTGTTATATTAACTTGTTTAAAATTTTTCATATTGCTTATTGCTATCTTTATTGCCCTGTATATTTAGAATAAAACTATTTTATAATAAGTAGCCCTTATTTCTTTTGATTTAAATTCCAACTGTGGTAGATTAGGTTATTGTTTACCAAATATTAACTACTTTCTCCTCATCTCCATGGAAGGTACCTTTCCCACCCCTTTGATGTTGGACTTGACCAAGTTCTTTTGGCCAATGTGATGTGAGTGAACATGTCATAAACAAAGGCTTGAACTGTGCTTATGTGGTTGGGATTGCTGTATGGCATTCCTGACAGCATTATGAAAAAAGCAATATGTCCCAAAAAAATCACTGGTCCAAAGAGGTAAGGGAAACTTGAAAGCAAGATCATTTGAAACCAGCTTAAAATAACCCAATCCAGCTAACTCACAAAAATACATAAGTAATAGCTATTGTTGGAAACCTCTGGCTTTTTTAGTATTTTGTTATGCAGCATTATTGTGGCAACAGCTGACTAATACATGGGCTCTATAAAAGATGATATATTATTCAGGTCACTTACCATTGTAAGTAATGGAAACCTAACTCAAAATGGTCTGTGCAAAAGAAATAAAGCTATGAATAACACCTGTGGCTTTAGGTAAAGATGGACATAGATCCTCATGTAACATGATTCAAATGGTGTTATCAAGAGTAGACCACTCACTATCTCTCAGCTCAGCTTTCCTCTCAGTTGGCTTCATTCTCAGACAAGCTCTCTCCATGTGGTGACCAAAATAGTCTCCAGAGTGTTAGGATTGCATGCCACCTATATCTGCCCAAGAAGAAGGACAGCACCTCTTTTCTAAAATCTCTAGCAAAATTCCTGGGACTCTCTTTGATCAAAGGTAGATCACAATTGATCTAACTAATAGCCCTGATTGGTCAGGAATGAAGCTAGGGGCAGGTAGGGAGAGAGTCAGTCAGTCCCATTCAAACCTCAGGGACTGAAATCAAGGAAGGAATGGGCCCCCAGGGAAACATTAAGACACTGTTACCAAAATGGTATACAGAGGCAGAAATAGTAGAAGAGCATAACCTTTTTTTTTTTCTGACTTAACGTACTAGGAAGCTGACCCTACTGTAGAGCCTTATAAGAAGTGCCATCAGGCCTTCTAAGAAATCTCTCAGGCATATCCCAGCATTGGTTTTAAGCTCTATGCCTTAGCATGGCAGCTCTAAATGGCACTCCTCTTTTCACTTGCCCTGGTATTTTCCTAGTACCTTGCCCTATTTGGGTTGTGGTTGTTTGGTCAGAACAGAAGGCTTTAGTTCTCTCCACACTAACGAGAGGGAAATGATCAAACCTGGGCACTAAAAAAAGCTAGACATCAACCTCTGCCAGTTTTGCAAAAAGCTAACCTAAATGTATAGCCAAATCTTGGATTGAAAAGCAGCAAATTATAATTCAGCATCTCTGAACGCTTGGCCAAGCACAAGAAATGGGGCTCCCTCAAAGCACCATTTTCGAACCAAGCCTGGATATTGCCAACCGTTTTGGTAAAGAACTCTGGTTTGTGATTTCTCAGGAGCTACTCTGCCAGTAAGTTATCACTTGGAGCTATTTTTGAAACAGGCACACCATCGCTCAGCATCAGGAATCGTCAATGCAAGCAGCCCAGTAGTATTAGTGATTGCCATCATAAAACTGGAACTGGGTGAATCATCTGTGGGAATGGGTACATATGACCTGCTGACACTTTGGATGCCAGTGCTGACACAGGCAGGTGAAAACCACATAGTCAGTAGCCAGCTGGTTTCTTCTCATCTCTGCGATGAGATGAGATACGAACAGCCTTTTGGACGAGGGTTGATCATTGTATCCCTACAGAAAGAATTCTCGCTTAATTCCCTTTGTTTTCCTTCCAGGACCTAACCCAATTAATATGGTACACAATCCTATGGCAAGCTTATACGTTTCTATCTCCACAGTCAAACCAGACCAATGTCTCAGTCCAAGAGTAGATGAGCTATGCTCTTTGTTATTGAACTCTTCTAACAACTAAACAGCTTACACTAGAGCTTGAAAATAATAACCTGGGCAAAATATATGTATTTATTGATTTAAGTAGACGCACAATTAGAGGACAAACGGGCTTCATTTTCAAGTTAGTCCAGGTCCAAACAGCCCAGTCCTATCAGTCAGAAGGCTGGAGACCATTATGGGGTCTCTAGCCTCTGGATTTTTAACAGGTCCTTAGTAAGTAATAAAAAGATTTTTTAAAGGTTTTATTTTATAATGAGATGTAGATCATCAAATATTAGAAGAAGCAAGGAGTATTTGCAGGACCACTCAAATGTTCACCTGCCACACTGTTGATTAACCACTTTTTAGCATCATTCTCCAAGAATGATTATTTAAAAGCCTGATCATGGGTCAAGCCCAGGATATTCTTATCTCACAGAAGAGAAAGATAAGATTCAAAATCATTCAGGAACTTCCTGTTCCTTAGTGATCAGCCAGGGTTAAAGCTCAGAGATCCCAGAGCCTCCAAGGGACTTCCCTTCTAGTGGGATAACAGGATTCCCGGAGTGTGTGTGTGGCGGGGGAGGCTGGGGGGGAGGGCAATTTCCCCATGAACACGTTATTTTTATTTTGAACAACAACAATAAAAAAGCCTTGGCTTTTAATAAGGCTTCACTGTTTACAAAGAATTTCACATGAATTATCTTATTTATCAGTTAAATGATTATCCAATTTAAAAACATTAACTAGGTAGTACTATATAGGAAAAAAAACACAAACCCAGGTACAGATATGCATCTATATATACATTTACCTCAGTGCTCACACCCTCATTATAAGAGCAGTGGAGTCACTATCTTGAACTTGAGAAATACCATGACTTCACATACACACTGGGTAATCTGGCTTGTGAGATAGGTAGATATTAACTATCATTAAGACCTAATTTTTTTTAGTTGGAAAAACTGAGACATGCCAGTTATTCAATAAAACAACCAAGATTATTAAGAGTAAAGGAAGAAGCCAGGCTGCTGGCAGCCCAATGTAGAGGAACACCCCCTTCCCAGTGGAACAGGATTGGCTGGTTGATTACAGAGGCAATCCCAGCAGATGGGGCAAGACAGCAGCTGCTTATATGCTTGTCTCTTCCACCTGCTGACATGAGCCTAGTATCAGCACTACCTCCACAGGAGCTATCCTCTATTAAGTTCTTATTACCTGGCTCCGGGCACTGGATGTGGTCTCATGCATCAGATGTCATCCAATTCTCACAATAAGTTGATACTATAATTGTGTCTGTTCTGTAGATGTAGAAGGGAAGCTCAGAAAAGTTAAGCAACATGCCCACGATCACACAGCCAGGGACGTGAAGAGCTGGGATTTGAACTTAGCTCAGTTTGACTACCAAGTCTGTCCCTGTCCCCCAGTCTCCTTGCACTTCACTATCCACATTTGCTGCCCGCTTTCCTCCTTCCTTCCTTCCTTCCTTCTTCCCACCACCTTGCAGAATCAGAAGGTATCACAGAAGCAAACAATAGCTTTCTTCTGACAAGGCCTCCTCTTCTCAGTATTACTCTGATGAGGAACATCTTAACAGAAACTCTGGGGAAACATCATATCTCATTAGACTCGCTTCATTTAGCCCATACAGCGGCTATCAGTTTACACCCCTCCCCCTTTCTGATATAGGTCTTGCAGGGAAACCAACTTCCCTCACAGATAATACTAACTAACCCTCAGAGCAAGCCAGTTTTCTGTTACTGCTGCGCTATCAGTGAAGGGTCAGGCAGGACTTTGTGAGCGCTGAGAGTCCATAAAAGGCCTCAGCCAATGGCACAGCAGCTTTGCCTTCAGGGCTCATGCCAAGTAGCTTACAAGGGGATACATATCTTCTAGAATCTAAAAATGCTTTTAAAAAGGGAGTTTGGGGGTTGGCTTCAGAAAAATATATACAGAAATCAAGGAGAAATGGTAAGAAACCCTTTGTGCTATAGGACTCTCAGTGGGCTTTTTCACCTTCTGTTTTGTTTGTTGGTTATTTTCCCTACATGCTGCTGCTTAACATGGGCTTTTTCCTTTCTCTCTACATTTTGTGAGGGCTCGTGAGACGTTTTGCTCTGGACACAGTTCCAACAGAAGCAAGCAGGGACTCTGCTCGGCCCAAGACATGCTCCACACTCCCCTCTCTCTGATTCTTCTACAGTCCTCTCCTTCCACAAATCAAGGACCAATAAATATCTAGTCTGGAAGAATAATTTAATCTCCAGAACAATATTGTCAACGTTTATGGTTCTGTGGATTCATTGGACAATCTGGTAAAGCCCACTGACGACTTCTCAGAATGATTTTAAGTGCATTTAATAATATGCATAGGATTATTTAAAAGAACAATTATATTGAAACAGTTACAGCTTGATTGCGTTAAAGCAGTGATTTTCAACCTTTTTCATCATCTCATGGCACCCATAAACTAATTGCTAAAATTGTGTGGCACACTAAAAAACAGATTTTTTCTGCCAATCTGACAAATAATAGGTATAAATTTACTTTTTATTTTTAATATATTTTATTGATTTTTTACAGAGAGGAAGGGAGAGGGATAGAGAGTTAGAAGCATTGATGAGAGAGAAACATCGATCAACTGCCTCCTGCACACCTCCTACTGGGGATGTGCCCACAACCAAGGTACATGCCCTTGACCAGAATTGAACCTGGGACCTTTCAGTCTGCAGACCAACACTCTATCCACTGAGCCAAACCAGTTAGGGCTAATTTTAATTTATTTACAAAAATAATAATAGTAGTAGTAATTGGCTGCCCTTTTTGCTCCAAAGTGACTTTTTAAAGAATCATGTACCTACTAGAGGCCTGGTGCACAAAAATGTGTGTACTTGGGGGGGGGGGGGGTCCCTCAGCCTGCCCTGTGCCCTCTCGAAGTCTGGGACCCCTCAGGGGATGTCCACCTGCTGGCTTAGGCCCGCTCCCTGGGGGAACGGACCTAAGCTGGCAGTCAGATATCCCTCTGGCAGCCCGGGAGCCTTCGGGGGATGTCCACTTGCCAGCGGGGAGCAGGCCTAAGCTGCAGTCGGACATCCTTAGCGCTGCTGAGGAGGCAGGAGAGGCTTCCACCACCACTGCTGTACTGGGAGCCGTCAACCTGGCTTGTGGCTGAGCAGAGCTCCCCCTGTGGGAGCGCACTGACCACCAGGGGCCATCTCCTGCATTGAGCATCTGCCCCCTGGTGGTCAGTGTGTGTCATGGTGACCAGTCATTTCCAGTCGTTCTGCTGTTAGGGTCGATTTGCATATTACCCTTTTATTATATAGGATAGAGGCCTGGTGCATGGGTGGGGGCCAGCTGGTTTGCCCTGAAGGGTGTCCCAGATCAGGGTGGGGGTCCCGCTTGGGTGCCTGGCCAGCCTGGGTGAGGGGCTGAGGGCTGTTTGCAGGCTGGCCAAACCCCCCAGCGGGGACCCTCACCCCATGCGGGTGTGGCCAGCCTAGGTGAGGGGCTGAGGGCTGTTTTCAGGCTGGCCACACCCCCTTCAGAGTGGGGGTTTCTAGTGGAGTGCCTGGCCAGCCTGGGTGAGGGGCTGATGGCTGTTTTCAGGCTGGCCAGGCCCCCCGGTGACCCAAGCTCCCAGCCTCTCCTTTTTTTCTTTTCTTTTCTTTTTTTTTTCCCAGCAGGTATCTGGGATTTATTTATCTTCTATAATTGAAACTTTATAGCCTTGAGTAGAGCCAGGGGCAACCCAGGCTCCCAGCCCCTCCTTGAGCGGAGGCCACAGCCGGCTGGAAACAGGTATCTGGGATTTATTTATCTTCTATAATTGAAACTTTATAGCCTTGAGCAGAGCCCAGTGCCGGCCAGGGCAGGCGGGAAGCTTGCCTTCCTCCATCGCCAGGGGCAACCCAAGCCTCCTGCTCGCTCCAGCTCCGTGGCCGCTGCCATCTTTGTGACAGAGTGATAGAGTAATGGCTAATTTGCATATTACTCTTTTATTAGATAGGATACTTGTATATAAGGATTTCTGCTACCAAGAATAAACTAATCAGATGCAACCTTTCTAAGTGATATGACCAATAAGATGAAATTCTATTATATGACCTATATACTTGTGGTTCAAGACAGCACATTCACATTAGAGGGCTATGGTTGTGTTGGCTATTGTCTTTCTTTTATTTAACAATCTAGAGAAAAAAAGTTGGTGTCCCTGACTGAATAGTCAGGTTTTGCATGCCTTAAAAGTTCTTATAGCACACTGGTTGAAAATTGCTTGTTAAAGTAAAACATGTGCTCCTTCATTAAAGCTTGAAAGAGATCCAGTGGTGGATCTAATATTTACCACACTTTCAAAATACTGAAGAAGATAAAGGGCATTTTGAGATTCTGCAAAAAACTACAGTACAATATGTAACAGAGTGTTCATATAACCATGGCTCTTTGTCCATATTTATAATTAATGTAATTTATAATATTTTCAACTAAAGCATGGGAAATATAAAGAAGTAATTTTTTCCCCTAAGTTCATCAACACCCTGACATCTACTCATGGATCCCTTGGTAGATCCCAATATAAGAATGCCTTTTGTAAAAGTCTGTAGACTAGTTATAAATCTGCCTGAAATTTTTTCACCCCATAAGCTCTGCACTCTGTCTGCTTTGCATTTTTCTTTTCTTTCCTTTCCTTTTTTTTTTAACTTATTTTTATTGATTCCAGAGAGAAAGAGAGAGGGAAAGATAGAAATATCATTGATGAGAGAGAATCATTGATTGGCTGCCTTCTGCACATCCCACACTCGGGATCAAGCCCACAGCCCAGGTATATGCCCTTGACCGGAATCAAACCTGGGACCCTTCAGTCCACAGGCCGACACTATCCACTGAGCCATACCAGCTAGGGCTGTTTTGCCTCTTTCACCTGAAGCACAGACACCTTTTAGTGATGACCATAGGCTTCCACCTGGTTCCTAGTACCGGTCAGTAAGATTGCTTTAAAAGGCATCTTCCAGTGTCTGGTCAGGTCTTCTGCCCATTTTTTAATGGGGTTGTTTGTTCTTCTGGTGGCAAGTTGTCTGAGTTCTTTACAAATGTTAGATAATAACCTCATAGCAGATTATCATTGGTGAATATGTTCTCCCATTCAGTAGGTTGTCTTTTGGTTTTGTTTATGGTTTCCTTTGCTGTGCAAAAACATTTTAGTTTGTTCAGTCCCATGTGCTAATTTTTTGTTTGTTTGTTTCCCTTGTCTGAGGAGATGTATCATTAAAAAAAAATATTGCTAAGAGTCAGAGGGGAAGGGGGGTTGGGAGGCTGGGTGAAAAAAGTAAAGGGATTAAGCTAAGCCGTACAAATTGGTAGTTACAGAACAACCACAGAGATGTAGATTACAGCACAGGGAATATAATCAATAATATCATGATAACTATGTGTGGGGCCAGTGGGGACTTGAAACAGTGGGGGGAGCACTCTGTAAAGTACACGGTTTTCTAACCATGTTGCCGTTCATCTGAAACTAACGCAGAATAATATTGAATGTAAACTGTAATTGAAAAATTAAATAACTAAATAGCACCTTGAAAACGATGGAACCTCTGAGAAACCTGAAATGATAGAGATTTTTGTTAGGCTTCTCCAGCTATGAAATTTAGAGCTTAAGAAATATAAGCCAGCCTCCAAAACTTGATGGTGAAAGAACCCATATGTAAGAAGCCAGAATAAACTAAAGCAAGGCTTTGCTTACAAAAAGTAAGGTTTTGGTGCAATTTAAACTTTCAAAAGAGAGAGGACACAGAAAAAGTATTTTTAAATAAAAAAAACAAGAAGAAGAAAGAGAGAAAGAGAATGCGGAAATATAAAGAAAGAGAAAACAGATTCTCAAAAATTATTAGAGAATAATTTCTAATCCAACAGTTAGTAGAAATAATCATATCTTCAATCGTCATTGCTATTTTAGCTTTACTCCAACAGTTCTGAATATCAGCATGGAGTTTCCCAGTGAGAAGGTTTGACATCTGTCCCCTTAATGCCAAGAGGACTGTGCAGAAAAGCAACCGTCACTCAAGTGAAAATTACACACCTTATCTTAAAGGAGCCCATGAAATTCGGGCAATGTCAAGTAAAGGGTCAGCTCTCAAACACAGTGTTTTGGGAAAGGACTATGACTATCTTAAACATATATATAGCTATGCAAATTCCACGTTTCCTTTCATGCTATTTTCAGATTGTTTTTCAAATTAAACATTAGGCTCTGCAGCACACAGAGGAGGTTAGATTAAAGGGTCTGTTGCCTTCCACAAGGTTTGGGTTTTCCGCATTTGCCTAGAAATAGCTTTTCTCTGGGTGGGCCAGGTGAAGTGCAACAAAGTTATTGTTACCTCACTTCCCTTGGCTTTTTGGGTGGAGAAACCAGATGAAAGAGGAAAAGAGGAGAAGAAAAATAAAGGAGCGGCCAGAGAGAAAGCACAAGGAGATGCCGTTTTGGACTCGATGAGGTCAGATGGACCCACCACCAGATTTTTCTGTTGTTTTTTTTTAAAGAACAAATACAAGTTAAAAAAAAAAAAAAAAGACAAATCGGGCTTGTAACAATGATGAAAGCAGAAACGCTCACCTCTCCCATTGGACATCAGCGCTGGTTTATCCAAGGCCTGACAAAGCAAGTGCAACTAGACCCCACGCGTTCCGGTCGCCATCCACTCTGTCCTGTCAACCAGATGGGGCTGTGGTTGCGTTTAACTCATTTACACGGCAGTGATGAGCTATGCCTCCCAGTTAAAAGAGAAGTGTGCTCTGCTTGAGTGCTTAATATTATAGCAAAAATGAATAAACCCTCACACTTTTTAAAGGGCTCCTTCTACAGTTTCTTCATTAAATTATATAACCTGGCACAACTAGTCGGTTTCCTTTCATTTAGAGTGTACCAGCAGATTCCTTCCCGGCCAGAGGAGCATGCTTCTAATTATGTGACCAGGTCAGTAACTGAAGCTCACCGTAACTATTAGGAAGGTGAGTGAAGAGCAGTTTTGACAAGCTTGGGAACCTGTAAAAGACACGAACTTAAGGCCTTAGGCCAATATCTGACTTTTTCTCTAGTCTTGTGTCTGAATAATTCACAGTCTTCATTGGGGGGGAGGGGGATGTTTACATATTTCACAGACTTATTTTTTGCAGTTTTAACAACAGCTGGAAAAGAAGCAAGGGCTCTGAACTTCTGCAGAAAAGCCCTGCTCCCCAAAAGCCACTCCCTCCACCTCCTGTTATAATTGATGTTATGATGAAGCTATAAATCAGTCATCTACCAGTTAATTTTTTTTCAACAGCTATTACATCTGCTAGCCTTGCTTCAGGCCATGAAGTAACAAACACCATTGTTATCAAGGAATAAATAATGCTGAATAACAGCTTGGCCATGCTGCTTTCTTCAGAAAGTTGGGGATGGAAGGAGATTCTCCAGGGCTCACAGCCACTCCCTTCTTGCTCCTCCATCAATCGCACTGAGAAAGTCAATGTTGGCCCCTTGAATGTGACGCTTCTTTTTTTATTTTATTTTAAACATTTTTAAAAAGTTTTTATTGATTTCAGAGAGGAAGGGAGAGGAAGAGAGAGATAGAAACATCAACGTTGAGAGAGAATCATTGATAGGCTGCCTCCTGCATGCCCCATATAGGGGACTGACCCGCAACCTGGGTCTATGCCCTGACTGGGTATCACACCATGACCTCCTGGTTCATAGGTGGACATTCAACCACTGGGCCACACCGGTCAGGCAGATGTGACTCTTTCTATAGTCAGATACAGATGTTCAAAATTAAATCTCTCAAGGGCCCCAAACAAGAACATTCCCTCAGCCCTCTTTACTTCACTTGGGTTGTTGTTGCTTTCACAACATGTTTCATGAACCTTACCTCCTTAGCATTTCTCCCAAACCCCTTCCAATGCCGTAAGCCTGCCTCTTTCCCTGTTAAAACCACTGTAAATGGTCAAAGAAAGGGTTTTTAAGTGCCTCAAAATCAATGGGTTTCAAACTTGATTGTACTTTAGAATCACCTGGGAAGCTTTAAAGACTACAGATGCCTGGTACCGCTGCCTGAGATTCCGATTTAATCAGTCTGAGCACCTCTCTCTATTAAGAACCTGACAGAGATGATAATTTCAAGACTTAATTTGGGAATAATTGTGTAAGAATCCTGTTACTGGGATTTCTAGGGAGTCTGAATAGACACAAAGTGTGGTGTGTGTATGGTATGTGGTATGTGTGTGGTGTGTGTGTGTGTGGTGTGGTGTGGTGTGTGCATTGTATGTGGTGTATGTGTGGTGTGTATTGTAGTGTGGTGTGTGCATTGTATGTAGTGTGTGGGTGGTATATGTGGGGTGTATGGGGTGTGTATGTGGGATATATGTGGTGTGTGTAGTGTGTATGGTACACAATATGTGTGTGTGATGTGTATCAGATATATATGAGCATTGTGTGGTGTGCGGTGTGTGTGGTATGTGTGTGTATGTGGTGTTCGTATGGTATGTGGTAATGTGTGGTTTGTCTGTATGTGGGGGGAAAGGTGTGTGTGTGTGGTGTACAATGTGCATGTGTGTGTGAGTGCATGTGTGTGTGTGTGTGTAGTAGAGAGGGAGAGGGGTGTTAGAGATCCCCTAACATCAACACCCTCACGATGCTTCAGCCACATTTCATCCTTCTCTGAGGTGACATAACTCACACCTTCATTTGCTATTCTCTGTACCTGCAAAGCTCTCTCTGCTCTCACACCCCCATTGTGTCCCCTGGTCAGGGCTGGGCCCCTGCTCTCCCACCTCCTGGCACCCTGGGCTTCTCCTTCAGCACACAAGCCATGTGGGTACTTGATATCCCCTCCCCCTCCCAGATTATAAGCACCAGGAGTGCAAGATGCACCTCTGTATTAGTCAGAGGCACAGATCCAGGCCCAGCACGGCCTTGCACAGAGCAAATGCTCAATCACCAGTTGCTGATTGATGAACATGGAACTTCATTCAGTCCTCCCAATATTTAGCTTTAGAATGGCCATGCAACACCAGGATCCTGTATCTCGGTGGTGACAACACATTTGCTCCTTCTCTTCCAGGGCCCCTCTGTGTGAGCACTGGGTGTAGGTGGAGGTCATCTCTGGGAATTTGGCCTCTTCATGGGCTAGAAAGAGCGCCGAGCCATCTAGAGATGGGTTTGAGCCCTGCCTCTCCCAATATACTTTGTCTGGGGGGTGAGGGGGACCCGGTGAAAGGGAAGTGAGAGAGCCTATAAAAGTTCTATTTAACCAGTAAAATGTTGAATGCGTTGTGTTAGCCATCATGTTCCGCACAGTGGCCCTGCTACTCTCAGGTCAGCACCTCAAGCACTGCCGGGGCGTTTATTGGCTGCCTCCCAACCTGTGGTATACAAGCGTGTGCTAAGGGTGGTCTGCACCCCGCAGGAACCACAGTGTGGGTCACACCGTTTATAAGGCTATAAAAGGTAGCTGCCCCCAGAGTCCTGGAGCTATAAACATCCTGTCTCCCCGAGGGTCACATCTCTTCGGGTACCTCTGACTCAGTATCTCTTCCATCTGGCAAGTGTGTCTTTTACTGGCCAAGTCGCCTCTTAACTTTGAAACACGCTCCTCCTGAATTAGAGACATAGATTGTATACCTCTGTCTTCCTGTCTTAAACACGTTTTTAAATTCCTTTTACTCCACCTACCATCTGGGTCTGCACAGCCAGGGGCAGGATGGCGGGTGGCATTGGAAGCGGTTATTAGAGCACTGACCTTTTTTATGTCCAAATGGAAAGAGTTGTTGTGACATCCTTCGGGCTAGAACAAGACGTCAAGCTCACATGCGAATTCCACCCCCGGTGCTGACTGTTCGCTTCCTCTCTCTTTCCACCCCACTCAGGCCCCCGCTATGAGCAGAGCCCGTGGCCCCAGCAGCTGGTCCTGTGTGTGAGCCAGGCAGGGGCTCCATCAGGGGCACTGGGCCCCTTACTCAGGAAACACTGCTAGTCCCAGCTCCTCCAGCACCCTCTTGAGTATCATCCAAGAAGGACCTTCATTGCTGGGAGCTTCTGTTTCCTCGTCTGCAAATCAGGAGAGTGAACCCCTCGTCCACAGCACCCCTTCCATGACTAACTCCAGGAAGACATAACGAGTCCTATGGTATGGACTGAACAGGCATAGTTTTTCTGTTTCTTTTTTGATGATATTTGAAATCATTTTTTAAATGACTATTTTATTTATTTATTCCCTGCTCTGAAAGGGTGAGACAAACTTCTAAAGTGCCTACTATAAAGAAAGGGAAAATGTTAGCTCCTGGGATAGATAGATAGATAGATAGATAGATAGATAGACAGACAGATAGATAATAAAGATATATACATAGAGAGAGAGAAGATATATATTCCTTTAATCCATGTAAAATATGTTGGACCTGGTGTAACCATCATTGGGCAGGGATTTAGGAGCCCTGACTTCTGAGTGAAGTGCCCGCCCCCTTTCTTTCTCTCTCTCTCTCTCTCTCACACACTGGAACCTGACTCTCAACCAAATAAATAATTTGTACGCAGTCATTCAAATAGCTCCTCCTCCAATATTTTCCAGCTCTTTAATTATACCATCTGCAAAAGACTATTGCAAAAGATGGCCAACATCATTAGCCACTGAGAAAATGCAAATTAAAACCACAACAAGATATCACTAAATGTCTGTCAGGATAACTAAAATAAAAAGTAGTGACAGCACCAAATGCTGGAGAGTCCTTTTTACATTATTGGTAGAATATACCATGATATAGTCACTCTGGAAAACAGTCTTGTAAAACTAAAGTCCAACTACACTGGAACTCCACAATTATACTCTTAGACATTTATTGCAGATAAATGAAAAGTTAAGTTTATATAAAACCTCTCTATAGCTATTCACAGCAGATGTATTAGCCTAAAAATTGGGAGCTACCCAGATGTCCTTCAGTGAGTGAATGGTTAAACAAACCATGATACATTCACATCATGGGATACTACTCAGCAATAAAAGGGAACTAATTACTGACATTCAACATCTCAAATGAATCTCCAGGGCATTATGCTTACTGGGAAAAGACAATGCAATGGTTACATACAGTATGATTCCATTTATTCCATTTCTATAACAACCATGAAATAATAAAATTATAGAAATGGAAAAACAAATCAGTGAAAGGCAGGGGACAGGGATGGAGGTGGGTGAAATAGGAAGAGGGTTGCTATAAAAGGTTGACAAAGGGACTTCTTGTGGTGATAGGATTTCTCTGTATCTTGACTGTATCAATGTCAATATTCTGGCTGTTGGCCCGGCCAGTGTGGCTCAGTGACTGAGCATCGACCTATGCACCAGGAGGCCACAGTTCGATCCCTGATCAGGGCACATGCCCAGATTGTGGGCTCAGTCACCAGTGGGGGGCATGCAGGAGGCAGTCAATCGATTATTGTCTCTCATTATTGATGTTTCTATCTCTCTCTCCCTTTCCCTTCCTGTCTGAAATCAATTAAAAAATGTTTAAAAAATTATATTTTGGATGTTGTACTTCAGTTCTTCAAGATGTTACTGTTGGGGGAAGACACAGAATTTTTCTTACAACTGCATGTGAATTTACAATGACCTCTCATAAAAAGTTTAATTTTACAGAAGTGCTGCTGCATCTCCTGATCTGTTGCGCCTCCTGATTCCAGCTTGAGGCCTAAGGAACATGGGGGGGATGCCTTCCTTTGTGATGCCAAGCTCCAGGAATGTGTGTCTGCCCTCAGCAGCTGTGTGAGGACTTGACAGAGAGACCCTCTCAGGTTATAAAACGCAGGTGGCCTCTGCGGGGAGCAAGTGTCCCTCGCCCCAAGCTGAATGGAGCTTTTACTGTCCTGCCCACTTGAAAAGCTATTTGCAGGGCTGTGCTAATGAAGGTAAAGTGGTTTGCTTCTGTTGGCAGAAGTCACAAATCTGGTTCTAATGATGTGTCTTCTGAGAAATGCAGGTGCTCACAGGACCCTCGCCCCAGCCAATGCAGACTTATTGAAGCGAACACTACACCCTCTTCTCACGATAACACTGCAAAAAAAGATGGAAAAGCTGCGAGTCCTGATCAAAAAAGAGCACTCAAAGTCCGTGGAGGGAATCACAGAACTAACAAAAGTTCACATTAATTGAACATTCACGGTGCACCTGACTGCATGATCTCATTTAAGCCAGATGGAAATCTGAAGAACTGGGGATAAACTATTACCCTTGTAGTTTACACAGGTGAAAGCTAAAGTTCAGAGAGGTGAAGTGACAACCACGGTAATAAGGGACAAGGCCAGGATTTCACCGGAGGCACAGGGCTAGGTTCTCTGTCCCCATGCGGAACAGCAGGCCTTCCTGCCAGGTGTGCAGTAGAACACAGGTATGCCAGGACAGCGCGGTCAAAGTGTGCTGAGAGACACTGATCAGGTGTAGAGAAAGAAATTAGAACCATTTTTTTAATAGCCATTCGAAAGAAATTAGAACCATTTTTTTACAGCCATTCAAAACTTTACAGCAGCTGAAATTATCATGACATAATATTTGTAAATGGCTCCATTAATTTCATGAATTTAGTAATTATCTTCTTGGGGTGTATAGCTTTAATACCTAACATCCACCTCCAGAGGGGCTCTGGAGTGGCTGCACCATTTAGTCCCCCCTCCCTCCAACCTTCACAATAGAATATTCCAGTTGGTTTGGTTAGGATTTTAGTACACATTAGGGCTAGCATCTGGGAAATTCTTCATTTCACATGCACATGTAAAGCCTAAAGCTTTGCATTAGATATAAGTTGGTCTTATTTTCATATTTTTTGCTCTAACTGAAGATATGTATGACTATTACCTTATAGTTTTTATCATCTGTTAATAGCTGTCCCTAATTTCAAAAAAAGTCATTTTATTAAATTTCTCAATCATTGCTTAATGGTCACAGTTAAAGTCTGACCCTTGATATAATTATAATAAATGATATTTTGCTTTAGGAAAGAAAAAAATTGTTTCTAAAAATAAAAGTTAAATACTTAATAAAATCAATTAGTTACTTAAAGAGAATCATAACTTTCTATGGTTTTAGAAAAATAGTTATTGACCATAGAGGAATGTAAATATTTCATGATCTTTTTTCATTTTAATTATTAAAACACATAAAATTAATATACTTCAAAAATTTCTTTCATGTTAATTGCAGTTAACTTTTCAAACTGTGATGTGACTTGAATCAAATATTCTGAAGAAAGCAAATTTTTAAATTTTTTAAATTGATTTTTGAAATCTTTAAAACCTACAGTTTCTTTAAATAATTTATGTTTAAACAGCTTTAATTAGTACAAACATTTATTGTGAACTTGTAAAATCAGGAATTTTGCAGAATATACACAGCAATCCCTTTCTGAAAAAAAAATTAACTCTTTAATAAGTCAATCCAGTGAAGAACATCTCCAATGTAGGTTAGTACACTGTAGTAATCCTTTCTGTCCTCAACCTAGATGCCCTACTTGCTAGAAAAAAACTGTCAAATTAAGCCACGGTGGCCAGGCAACCTATGTCAGCAGCTCCCACAAAGCATCCAGTTTACCCAGGGGGAAAATATTGGAACATTTTAAAACATCTGCAAGCGCGAAATAAGAAAGTATCAGATCAAAGAGAGGAAGCTAGTTACAAGGTCAGTTAAGCAATTAATAGGCAAAGACAAAAAGTCCAGAAGGGTTCGTTTTCCCTTCCTGCACAGAAATGGTCAGAGCTGTGCTTGGGAACAATAACAAAGGAAGTAGAAAAGGTGCCACTTTTAAATAATACAGTTAGTCGATTGGTGTCACGCCAGGTAAAAAACAATTGATTCCAAAGATTATTCCTGAAGGATGGATGAGTCTTTGGAAGTCTGTAACCGTGTCAGTAATGACACACGTGAGAGTCTCTGACAGGAACTCTTGGAAGAACAGTGTTCAACAACATCATAATGATTAGAATATTATTAGTAAATTAACTAAATTAAAAAAAAAACACAAATATATATTCAGGAAGAACTACTCAAAATAGCAACTGAATAATATGAAACACATTTGAAATTTTACAGAATAGCTGCAAAGTGTGCAGCTGCAATAACAAAAGTGTAAAGGTTTACATCAAGAGTTTTGTTTTGAAAACTCCAAGATTCAGTAACTTGTTTTCTTCACAGGAAAACTCGCTGTTTTGAGAATTGATATCACATGCAAATGACAAGTTACTAACTCATTTCTCCACCAATTTCCTGATCCTGATACTGAGTGGTGGTTCAGCTGACTAACCCCAGGCAACAAGAGTGTACATTTAACTTCCTGTTAACTAAGGTCTCAACAGATATATTGATGGAGCACCTACTATTTGCATGTACTGAGTCAAGTATCAAGAATAGAATGATGAATGAGACAAAAATCCTGCCCCCAAAGAGGTTACTTTTTTTTTCTTCTTGGCAGCAGAGACATTAAAGACAATTAATTACAGTGGTAAAAAATTCTTGAAAGGGGAAGTATCCCATAACATGGTAATGTATAATGGGGTCCAGATATGGACTGGGGAATCAGGAAAGGTATTCTTAAGGAAGTGAGATTTGAGCTAAGGTCTGAATAAAACCTCAGGGAGATCAACCAGGTGTTGAGCAGGACAGGGTGGCTGGTGGGGAGGGGGGAAGGTGCGGGTAGTGGGGAGTGAAGTTGGGAGCATTTCAGGCAGCGTTAATTCTAGAGACATTGTAATGCCATGACTGAAGGCGCATGACACATTTATAAAACTCAAAAGAAAGGGTGTGTGATGATGACCATGTAGAAACCTCTAGCACAGCGGTTCTCAACCTGTGGGTCGAGACCCCTTTGGGGATCGAACAACCCTTTCACAGGGGTCACCTAAAACCATCGGAAAACACATATATAATTACATATTGTTTTTGTGATTAATCACTATGCTTTAATTATGTTCAATTTGTAACAATGAAATTGGGGGTCACCACAGCATGAGGATCTGTATTAAAGGGTTGCGGCATTAGGAAGGTTGAGAACCACTGCTCTAGCAGAAGAAAGTCCAGGGAAAAGTTCATGGTATCTCAGATGATGGTGGCATCAGTAGAGATGAAGGGAGGTGAATAAATGTGAAAGCTACTTTCCATGTTAAATCAATTAGACTTGGAGATGGCTGAGATGTGGGAATTGATGGAAGGAGATGAGGTGTCAGGGATGGTTTTTGGATTTCTGACTTGGCCACCTAGATTAGTGCCACTTAATGATGTAAAGAATACATGGACCAAAAGGAGCCACACCTCCAGTTTTGAACTATATTTGAGAAATTCTCAGAGAGAGGTGTACACTGCAGATATAAATTTGGGAGTCAGTGATGTAGAGATTACTAGCGCTAGAACATGGGCACGATAACCCAGAAGCAGAATATGGAGCTAATAAAGGAGAGGGTCTTTGACTTATTTGTGAGGCCTGCCAGCATTAAAAGATGTAGCAATTTTTACTTAAGATGAGATGACAGAAGTGTAGGTTCCTCACAATTTCAGTAAATTTCCCTTTGTGGCTATCTAGACACATGGTTTAAACAGTGATTGTGACTATAAATAAATAGCATTTTGTTTTGTTTTGTTTTGCCCTGGAACTAGAATTTGGGTGAAGTCTTTGAAATAAAAGATAGTCTAAATTTACTGTCCAATATGGTAGTCGGTAGCCACCTGTTTTAAATTTTAATTACATTAAAATAAAATTAGGTGAAAGATTCCACTTTTCAGTTACACTGCTCATGGATCTCATGTGCCGAGTGGCTGTCGCTTTGATGCTGCAGACATAGGACATGTTCATCCCTGTGGAGAGTCCTAGAGAACAGCACTGGTCGGAGAGGATCCTGTGTCAGTGAGGAGCCAGGATGACGTGAAACAAAAGCAAAGCAATGTTCCGCGTATTAAAATACTGCTCGTGTCCCCGGCGAGCAAGTCAGGGAGGAGGAGAGATGATGACAAAGGTCAAAAAGAAGACAGAATGTGGCATTGGCCTCCATTACAGATGGGAGGACCGGGGCAGGTGTTGAATGCACTTCAGAACGTGTTCAAAGGAGAAAGGGCAGAACGTTGGGTTGAGGAAATGTCAGCTAGGGACCAAGGAATGCAAGGTCTTTAAGTTCAAGCTCTGACATAAAGGGGCAAGAGCTTCTTCAAGCACCGAGATCATCTACATTGTAGGTGTCCTTTTGATAGACTTGTCTCAGACCCGTTAAACTTGATATTTCTAGAGAGGTTAGAAATTCTGCAAATACTACCTGATGAAGGGCATATTTTCATTTTAGCCCTTCTCTATAAAATCCAGAAAAGCACACTAAATACAATGCTGAAAGGAGTCTTCCTTACTCTCAGAAAACTGATGGAAGATCTATTTAGATGTGTGGTGTGTTTTTGTGGTTTTTGTTTTTAATTTAAATTCCAGACATTTTCCCCCACCCACCTCAATATAGCCAATGTGCTCTCATATTAAGGGGAAGATGTAATTGAATATCCTGAAAACATGGCTTCAAAATTCTAATTAGAGTGTTTCAGGAGAAAATGAAAGTTTTGAAACCTGGTGTCCAGTTCACTGAATGCAACTCATGAGTGTAGTAGATATGAATAATTGGATTAATTCAGTGGCACCATTTTACTAAATATGAATTAACATGCTTTAAAGTCATGTCATGATGGAGTTCCTATTTTATGCTCAAATGGTAATAAGTGCAATGGTCTCATCTCTGTCCTAGAAGAGACCATACAAATGAAAACAACAATAGTTCACATGAATCCTTACTCTGGGCCAGGCTCATTTCACCTTCACAATAATCTTATGAGGTGGGCACTATAATTATCCCCATTTTACGGAACAAAAACCAAAGACATGACACTTTAAGAGGATCAGTATAATAGAGATCAATAATTTTCATGCTTACCCTGATCAACAGAACAGGAAAGTATTTCATCAAATATTTAATTGAGCAATTAAAACTAGAGATGGCAAGAAATTTCAATGGAAAAAAATGTCACATGGAGCAGAATGATTGAGAAATGGAATTTTTAGGAGTATTTTCTTTAATTACTCATTCCTGTATTTCAAAATCATGTACTTACTGTCTGGTGTGTATCTGGCACTGGGCCATAAGCTGGAGATAAAAGGCTGAGAAGGGGAACAGGAGTGTTCCAGGCAGCGGAACAAAGGACTCTCAAACCAGATACATAAGTTATCCTTGTTCTCTGTCTCTCTTTCTCTCTGCCCCTCTTTTCCTCTCTCCTTCTCTGTCACTCTCTCACTCTGTCTTTTGCTTTATCTCTCATTTCTATGTCCATACACTTCTAGAAAGACTTGGGGTGGTCTTCATCTTTAATCAGATAATGAGTGCAGCCATACGCTTTCTTTTGCTTAAGACAGTCCCAAATGCTTGCCAACTCCCCAGGTATAATTACAAATAGCGCTTCCTTTTGCTCTCAAAGTGCCTTGATATGGATGCTAAATAACATGATCACCCGAAAAATAATACCCAACTTTGTGGAAACAGAAACAAGGAACAGGAGGGCACACATTCTTGTTGATGGACCTACAGTTGATCACCATCTAGAAAAAAAAAATGTTTTAAATCGTTTTGATTTGCTATTACTGGAAAGAATTTTAGGTTGGAAACTGCTTCCCACTGTGTGTCAGAGCGAGCAGCACTTAGGGATAGGTGGTAGAATCAGAATTAGGAGAGTAAGAATGCCAACAGCTTTCACAGATGTGATGTTCAAAAGGTTTGGGTTCAGGTTCCCTAAATTGCCTCTGGAAAAATCTCATTCAGATCCTCGATTACTCTAAGTAAGGCCCACCAGTCCAACTCTCTCTCCATAAACTCTACCTCTGCATTTCCAACTGCCTATTAGAAATCTCTGTCCACTGTCCAATGAGTGTTTCAAAGTCTAGTCCATACTGAATTCAGTATGCCCTCCTCCATCTGTTCTTCCTCCTGTCATCCCCATCTCAGAGCACTGCAGATCTTCCCGGCAGCCAGGCAAGGCAGCCAGGAAAGCCAGCATTCTCCTCAATGCCTCCTGTTCTCACCTGCACATCTGCTGGATGCCTAGGCTCTGTGATCTCACCTCTTTCAGGGCTTTCTATCCTCTATAGTCTCATCTCTCAGATCCAGTAAAAATACCGTTTTAGTTTGGGTTTCTCTCAAAGCAGACCCTGAGGCCAGATTTAGGTGCAAGTGGTTTATTTGAGAAGCAATCTCCTGAAGATAGTGAGGACAGAGAATAGCAAGTGATCCCGGAGGGCAGCTGGTGCTTATTGCCATGGGTGCCCCGTGAGAGGGTGCACAGGTCACACCCCAGGAGCGTCTGCCTGGAGGTGAGGAAGCTGGGGTGTTCATGCACCAGCTCCCACCCGTCATGGTTGAGGGTTGCTCTCTCTTTAGCACCTTCAGGGGCTGCACACTGGCCAAGCACCTCCTTTCTGCCGGAGAACATTTAGCAGAGGGTCACAGAGAGCCTTTGGTGTGTTCTGGAACTTTGTTCAGTGACTTCCGAGTAGGCCACGCATGCTGGTAGGCTGTACTTTCCCTCAGGCCCTCAGAACATCAGGCCCACACTCCGTCAAAAGGCTCCGAATGTGTCTCTTTATCTCCCATCATGCATTTCCCCTTCATCTTCTACACAGCGGCCCAGGGGTGGTTCTGAGCATGACATGCGTGGATGTAATCACACCTTGCCCAGCATGGAGTCCCTTGAGGGCTCTTCAAGGACTCCAAAACGCTTCAAACTCTCTCACCCGGCTTCTGCCCAGCTTTACCTCCTATCACCTCTCTATGCCATTCGATGCTACGTAACTGCTGGGAGCCACCATCACCTCCTTTAACTTTCATCTCTTACGGAGTGTGAGGACACAACTTTGGCAAGCACCAGTATCACCTGGGATCACTGGCTCACACGGCTTTTTTCAGAGTGATTTCTCAAAATTGATTTGGCAGGCTAGAGTTAAAAGCCAAAAGGCAACCGAAGAGAGGTGTTCAAACCATGCTTCAGTGGATAGAGTGGGGTGACTGACATCAGAAGAGAGAAGTGAGGACAATGCCACAGCTGGAAGACTTCCAAGCTCCAACTGGTTTTTCTAAGATTTGTCTTCAAAAGAACACCCTCGGAGTGCACATATGTTACCCAGGAGGGGAGGAAAGACCCTCCTCTCTCCAGGCTGTGGCTATTCAGGGGGATACTAACAGGCCTGGACAACTGAGGCTGTGTTAGCAGCAGGCCCTCTGCCCCTGTTAGCTCATCAATACACCATGGTGCGGTCAAGCTGCAGGGTGGAGGGGCTGGGAGGGTGGGGCATGGCCTATGCAGGAAGCTTGAGTAGAAGAGATTACAATGTTAACTGTGTACAGGGTCGTCTGCCTCAGATCCCCGCTGCTCATAGACAACAACGAAATTTGCAGAGACTCGGCACTCCCAGGAGCCTTGCATGCAAGCAAGAGCCATACTCAAAGGCTACAAAGTGAGATTGAGTCCTCAAGGAGTATTTCACAATTTCTGGCATCCTGGATTCCTGTGGACAAGCCTTCCATTCAGGGTAGAAGCAGGCCCGTGGGAAGCAGCACCTGCCCAGGGAAGGGAAATACTCAAGGAAGTTCCAAGCAGAGAACACAGGTTCACAGCTGGTTTATTATAGACACATGCTCTGTTCTCTTTCCAAACAAACAGCAGGCTTGGGAATGACAATTCATCTCAAGGATTTTAAAAGCAAAGCAATGGAAATGAAGGGTGGTGAATTCACCTCAGACGTTAAACATGATCGGCATTGTAAATCCGCCTTATTTTGCCTTTAGGCTTTTTGCTTTTTGTTCTTCCCCATCCAGGAATATCCCCAACTCGCACCCCCACCCCCACCCCCACCCCAGCTCCTCTTTTCTTGCACATGCTGCCCATCTTCTATGGTCTAGCTAAAAACTTCACCACTAAATCTTTCCCAACTAACCCTGCCCACACCTGCCTTTCTCATCTAAAATCTTTCATTAGATTTGGGTCATAGAGTCATCATTGCAAACATGGCAAACATTTATTAAGTGCTAATTAAGTGTTAAATACTTTACAAGGATTATCTCATTTAATCCTCAAAACAAGTCTATGAGTGAGGTCATTTTATCAACCCCATATTGCACATAAGGAAATTGAGTGATTGGCCTCAGATCTTTTCCCTCTTTGTATGCACACCCTTGGCCATATGAGTTCATCCCACTGAGGAGTGGAGTATGTTTCTGGACCATGATCTTTAGGCTCAGGCACCTGACTTGTTTTGGCCCATGGAATGTCTGTAGCCATAAGTAAGCAAAGTCTTGAAATGGATTTGCACAGGGAGCTTTTTCTCTTGTGCTTCCACTATTTCTATAAAATATAGGCAAATCCAAGGGGGATAACCACACAGAAAGCAGACCTGGCCTAACTACCAGCAAGGAACCCAGGTCAGCTAGATCTTCAGTCTGAAGCACCGTCACTGAGCCTAGACCAGCTGACTCCTGATCACATGAGCAAGAATTAATGATAGTTATACTAAGTCACTGAGTTTTTGGCAATAGGAGGCTACGTTACTTGCCCAGGTTCTCACAGGTGGTGGGGGTGAGAAAATTCCAACACAGATTCGTTTGAATTCAGCTCCCACCTTTTTAACCACTATGGCTTTCAGCACCACCACCACCAATATATTCTTCATCACCCACATCCAAAACATTTATTGAATGCTTACTATGTGTCAGACATCCTAAGAAGTACCATTCATGCATTATCTTATTGAACCCCAACAACCCTCTGAAGTCAGTACTATTACTGAACACCTTTTACAGGAGGTCCAGTGAGGTAAGTTGCTTGCCCAGATCACACAGCTAATAGAAGACAGAGCTTTCATTAATCTCAGATATGCCTCATCGCAGAGTGCTTCAAACGGCCACAGTCTATTTCAATACACTGCTACCTTTAGAGGGAAATTATAACCACCATTAGAGAAAAATTTTAATAATCAGTTATTCTAAGAACCTATTTTTGCTCAACATTTTCCATGGGCTACCTCAAACCCTGAAATAACTGCTTTTGAAAGTTTCTATCAAGGTTTTGAATGGTTCTGTTAATATTAAACTTAGTTTTTAGGTATCTTGGAAATCTACTTTCAACTATTATTTTGAAAATGAGGAGCTCAGAAAAATAATTTACTGATTCAGTTACATGCAGAAGATCAACAAGATATCAAAGGCCATAATCCTGAATGCTCTACTTCAGCCTTCTGCTAGGGAGGAAGAGGGACACAGCCCAACTGTGTAGAGAAGAAATGGAAATCTGCTGTCTAAATTCCCCTGGAAAAGATGTTTAGTCAAAATTTCTATTTTTAGCTTTACTTTCACTCTCATATCTAGAGGTATCTGAAGGCAGGGGCAGTTGTATGGGTGTCGCAACCTGGGCAGACATATAAGGCCCCTGTGCTTGGCTTAATGCTCTACTGTCACCATCTTTAAATCCTAATAATTTTGAACAAAAGTTCCTGCTATTACATTTTGCACTGAGCCCTACAATTCTATCACCAGTCTTGAGGTATCTAGTATGCCCTTAGCTTTTAGGAGATTATTATTTTTTTATAAAATTTATTTTATTGATTTTTAGAGAGGACGGTAAAGGAAGGGTGAGAGAGAGAAAGAGAGAAAGAGAGAGAAAGAGAGCAAGAGAGAGAGATATCAATTGATTGCCTCTGCACTCACCCCCACTGGGGATTGAACCCACAACCTGGGTATGTACTCTGACTAGGAATGGAATTGGCCACCCTTAGATGTAAGGGACAATACTCTAACCAACTAAGCCACACCAGCCAGGGTTTAGGAAATTATTTAATATGCACCAAGTCGCTTCTCAGGTTTCCACTCTGCTGGCTATCACCTACAAGAGTCCACAGGCCCAAGTAGCAGAATATAAGGATGAAAATTGAAGTATGGTCATGAGTCAGACAGATCCAATGATACCTCCATGCAAATCCACCTCCACTAATTCTGTGTTAAGGATAAGGCTAAAAACAGAGAAATCAGTGGGCAGTCTAAGAAGCATTGAGCTTGCCTAGAGATCTCATTTTCCCTTCTCTTGAACTAAGAATGGAAAGATGTGAACTTTTGGTCAGTTGCTGAAAATGATCCTTCTTAATTTGGATACTCCCTTTTCCCATGCTCACATACACTTCATACAAGTCTTTCCTGCCATAAAGTCATTCATAATTCAGACCATTCCTGAATCATTTTACCTACATAAAAAGTAATTCTTAATGAAAAACACTATTATGACCCTGAAGATAATGCAGAATAAGCATGCAGTTATTTTAATAAGAATAAATCATGGGCCCTGGCTGGGTAGCCCAGCTGGTTAGAGAGTCGTCCTGATATGCCAAGCTTGTGGGTTCAATCCCTGGTCAGGGCAAATACAAGAAGCAACCAATGAATGCATAAATAATAGAACAACAATCTCTCTCTCTCTCTCTCTCTCTCTCTCTCTCTTTCTCTCTCTCTCTAATTGCCACTCTCTCTCTCTCTCTCTCTCTCTCTCTCTCCTTTCCTTTTTAAAAACACACACACACCAATAAATAAAGGATAAGTCATGAACATGAATTCCTCCCTTCACTTTCTCTATATTCATAAATAATAAAATTAATATAAGGCCTTATAATAAAAATATCATATCTTCTAGGGCAGGGTAAGATTCATATAAAATATGAATCATAATATCATAGGAGTATGAGAATTTTTTTTCTTCCCTGCCCCGACCTTGTTCTTATATGTGAAACACTAAGAAATGAAGAGATTAAATAAACAGAAATACATGTTGGTTATGAAACAAATAGTGACATTTTTACCCCATGAGATAGAAAAAGACTAAAGCCTCTATAAAGGTGAACTAATAGGAAACTATAAATGAATTGTGTTGCCACATAGAGTCATCTGAAAGAGTTTTATTAAAAATGCCTCCAAAGTATATTACATTTTATATTATACCAGGTGGAGCTAGGATGAGGGAGGGAGTTTATAGAGGAACTGTTGAACACAATTTTATTAGAATGGTTGTTCCCCTGATTATAATAAGGAGAGAAATAGGACTTATTGGTTTGGTTATTTGAAACATGTATATGCACACTTTCTCACACAACTCCAGCTTTGAGAAGGGTGAAAGTTCCTTTCTTCAGATGAGAGTGAGCTTAAAAATGTTTTATTACTATTACAGGAAACCTGAATTAAGTATCATCTTTTATGAAATGCTCCCATTGTTAAGAAACATTCTTGGTTCCGTTTTCTGCTATTATGATGGTAAATACTGCTTAAATATAAGGGATTGTACATAACACAGAGTAAAACCAATGTGCAGCCCTCAAGCAGATTAAAATCAGAGGTAGATAAAACATTTTAGAATGTCAAGGTAATTTGCCAAATGCAACATGGGGAAAGGGAGAAGAAAAAAGGCATATTCTTTTAAGTTTCATGCCTTAAGGGGCACATCTAAAACACGTATCGATTTAACATGGCTCGGAAATTAAAGTTATGATATCAATAACATATACCTAACCACATGTTAGGATGAAGAAAGATTGTATCGTGGAATACAGGAGTCTTCCTTGTGCAAATCCCATTAGGACCAATAGGGAGTTATTCATGCATACAAATCCCTCCCGTCCTTCCCCTGTCCACCCCCAGACACAGACACCCTTGTTCTGAATGATCCATATATTTATCTATTTCACATAAATCAAGAATTTAATAAAAAAAACTTACCAACATGGCCATTTGAAACATAAATCATGAGTGCTGTATGTATAAATCATATAGACCTTAAAAGCATTTATGATATAGCCCCTTTCATGCAAACCGCCTAAATGTTTTAGAGAACTAAATCATAGAGAAAAAGAAGAATGTAGTAAATAAAAATGGAAAACCAATGGTTAACCAAACTAATGAATAAAATATCGAGATCACTCTCATCTCTGAAAGGATTCCTTAGAAATTTTAACTGGAACAGGATTTTCCAAGGGGGCGTTACATTTAGCAAGGCTACTGAATATGTTTGCAGTCAAAGATTTCCTTGAGAAATGCTTCTGGGAAAAAAACGAAAACTTCTAATAAGAATAGAAGGACAATGGATTCAGAAGCATGTGCCAGAAATAGAGATCCAGTGAAGGGCAAAAATATTCACACTTGATGTTACTGTTGTGTTATGCAGAAATCTCATTGTTTACAATCCCACTAACTGCAAATCTTCATTTTTTAAAATGTGTTCTTTTTCCTGAGTAATTGTTTTGTTTGTTTGTTTTTTAAAAAATATATTTTTTATTGATTTTTTTTTTTAACAGAGAGGAAGGGAGAGGGATAGAGAGTTAGAAACATAGATGAGAGAGAAACATCGACCAGCTGCCTCCTGCACACCCGCTACTGGGGATGTGCCCGCAACCAAGGTACATGCCCTTGACCAGAATCGAACCTGGGACCCTTCAGTCCACAGGCCGATGCTCTATCCACTGAGCCAAACCAGCTAGGGCCTGAGTAATTGTTTTCAATTCATTCCCTTTGCAGAGAAGAAGGCCAATTGCACTATAAAATGTATGGATGACCATAAGTTTCAAACATGTCCCTTAACTTTGTAACGTGCTGGTGATCTGCACATCTTGTTGTGTTATCATGAAGACCTTTTTCCCACTGGAGACAGTGAAAGTCCTTCCTGTCTTTTTCTTTTCAACAACATATATGAATATGTTTACTTTTTATATTTCCTCTCTGAGTCTTTTGCTTCTTAAAGCATTGGTTATTTTTTAGCTGATTTTGTTTCTATGTTCATCTATTTATTTTGTGTTTCACTCACTAGACTAAGAGCTTTCTGAGCACAGGGACTTAAATCTTTTATCATTATAGAACCTAATATCATTTCCAGCATCAGATATGCTATAGATAGATAGATAGATAGATAGAATAACAAATTAAGTAGAATGAATCAATGGTTAGGTAGCAGATGCAATTAATCAAGGCCCATCTTTTTGGATACATCTAGTTTAGCAAGCAGAAGATGAGGTTTTTATTTCTTAGTTTTTCATTTTCTTATTTTTCTATTTAAGCATAGTTGGTACTCAATAATATATTAGTTATATTAGTCAGATGTACAATACAGTGATTTAATATTTTTATACCTTACAATGTGATCACCCCACTAATTCTAGTACTCATTTGTCAACTTATCCCAATATTACTGACTATATTCCCTTTCACCCTTTTGACTCCTCCCAACCCCTCCCCCCTCTGGCAACCACCCCTTTTGCCTCTGTTGAAGATTAAATTTTAATGTGTTCTGTGCTCAGCCTTCCGCCATCAGCCAATTCAGGGACCGGCTCAGCTACAGCCCTACCCATGTCCAATGTGGATGTACAAAGGCCCAGCCATTATAACCAACTTGGCACAACACAGAAGGGCCATTTTAGCTTCAGAGTCCTCGATAAGCTTGGCCAAAGCTGCTTATGGGCCTACATCACAGCTCAACTCTTCCATGGACCCACTACTACTCTGCACACTAAACCAAAGAGTTCAATCTGGAAAAAAAAAGAAAGAACTAAAAAGCAGAAACTCAGGTACAAAAATTACTCAGATTACTTCTTTTGGCCATGAAATCAAGCACCCTCACCTTCTAACTCTCAGGACCACCAGCCAGTTCCAAGGACAAAGCAAGCATCAGAATGAATGTGACACAGCTGAAGATTTCAGGAAGGAGATGGTGGGTCTGGATTATGAGCAGACAAGGTGCTATAAGACTCAAGGCTGCCAGGTCTGACTGAGGTCAGAGTGTGTGGCCACTGGAGTAAATAACCAGCCTGCCTCATCCTGCCTGATTTAGAGAACTTGCTGGAAGACCTTTGCTTAAACACAGTCGCCTACATCTGGCCTCATCAGAGAAACAGGGGCCTCCTCTGGGGGTCTTTTCAAATGCTGCACCTGCCCAAGTATGTCCTCAGGCTCTCCTTCCAGTTCCTGGGGCCTCAGTTTACCCACCTGTACATATTTCCTGCATTACTTCAAAGAGGTGCTGTGAGATTTAATTAATGTTTGTCAAGCACATCTTATATGAAAGGAATCATGTGCAGTGAGTTCAAAGTAGTTGTGGCCCTGCTGTTTCTTTCATGTCTACTTAGAAGATTTTTCAGCCTTGATAAGAACTAAAAAAAATAAAATGAAATAAAAAACACTCGCTCAAGTGCTTGGATTTGGGTCCTCACATTGATATGTCAGCATTTTCCTGGAGACCACAGGAAAAATGAAGAAAATCAGCCAAACAATTGCTTCCATGAATCACATTACATTCTCTAGGTGGTCAAGTTTTAAAAACATGAGAATCATTCTAATGTCCTCCTCCTTTGTTACTGCTACTCTGCCATATACAAACACACCTATGTATCACTGAGGTCTGTCAATTACTTTTACCACTTCATTTGTTCCCTCTGCCCCCTCTCTTTAAATCCCCCAGGGTGACTTCTTCGGGTCCTTATTTCCTCCATGGTCTTGAAGCCTCTGGTCTGGCAAAGTTCAGGTCAGGCAAATCTCCATTCCCCCAACAATGTTGAGAGAGCATCTCTTCACATATCTGTCTCTATCCATCTAGTGCTCAAGGCCATTATGGGATTCTCATTGCTTCAATGTAAAATCCAAAATTTTAGGAAGACATTCAAGATATGTCATGACATGGTCTTTGTCTGCATCTTCAATATCATCCCCCACCACCAAACTCTCCAACACACAACTCTGCTTTTAGCTCTGCAAGGTTTGAAGGACATCACTTCTATAGATGTAGATACAGGGTTTTAGCCCTCCTGCATTCCCTAAATCAGCAATTCTCAACCTGTGGGTTGCGACCCCTTTGGCAGTCGAACAACCCTTTCACAGGGGTCTCCTAAGACCATCCTGCATATCAGATATTTACATTATGATTCATAACAGTAGCAACATTACAGTTATGAAGTAGCAATGAAAATAATTTCATGGTTGGGTCACAACATGAGGAACTGTGTTTAAAGGGCCAGAAGGTTGAGAATCACTGCTAAATCTTGGTTTTCACTTTCTTCATCAAGACTTATCATCCCACTGACCCGAGATACATCCCAACTTTCCTAACCTATGCTTATTTTTACCATATCTGGATTGTAAAATAACTACATTCTTATCCAACTTACCCACTAGTATCCCCAGTGTTCCTAGCAAACTAGAGATACTCAATACAGATTTATTAAATAAATAGAAATGATTAAGCAATGAGAGTGAGAGATGAGTTTAGGTTTTCTAAAAACCCATGGATTTCTGCCCAGCTGGTGTGGCTCAATTGATTGAGTGTCATCCCATGCACCAAGAGGTCACCAGTTTGATTGCTGGTCAGGGTACCTTCCTGGGTTATGGGCTCAATCCCCAATAGGGGTGTGCAGGAGGCAGCTGATCAATATTTCTCTATCATCAATGTTTCTATCTCTCCCTTCCCTTTTCTCTAAAATCAATAAAAAACATACTTTAAAATAAAATAAATAAACAAATGAGCACATAAATAAGACCCATGGATTTTGGAAGAATTCTCATTTTTATCAAAAACAAATAAACCAAGCAAGGATTCTTGATTTATTTATGAATGGACAATTCCAAAAGAGATGAGATAGAACAGAATGGGAAAACTTCTGGTTATTTTAATATAAAAGTGTCTAAGACAAATTCTTGTAAAATAATGCCAAGTTTCATTTGCAATATATAAGGATGGCAGGCAGGGTAATAAGCTGGTTTGATTAAGGAGGAAATAACAACTGATGAATTAATATGCAACTAAATTGAGTATGGGGCCAGTCAGTGCAGGGCTCTTGCTCAGAATGAAAATAATAGAAAATCAAATCTAGATTATAGCTGTGCTCGAGGCCGGGGGTTCCCAAACCTGACTGACCATTGGAATCACTTGGGAAGCAGCTAAAAAATACAGATCCCAGGCTCCTTTTGTGACCTAATGAATCAGAATTTCCAAAGGACATCTTGGGGATTTGTATTATGAAAAGGGCTTGCAGTTTATTCTAAAGAAGAGTCAGATTTTAGAAACACTCATCTATAATTCATTCATTCATTTATCCATTCCATTCAAAAATGGACTCCCTCCCTTGTTCTTTTATCTACATATTCATTTATTCAATGAAGATTGACAATAAAAATAAAGGACAGAGAGAATGTAGAATGAGAGAGGAATAGCTCTCTTATCCTCCTTCCTCATACACTGTTTGGTCTGTTCAGGCTGCTCCTGTTTTGATTAGTTTTTTAACCTCTTCTCTATTTCTTAAAGCAGAGATACTTCAAAACCACACACTCTCCTTTCCTTCTTCAGAATCACCTTCCCTAAAAAGTGTTCTGAAGGTCAGTGCACCTTTCTTTTCCAGAATCCTTAACAGAAAAATATTTTTTAAATCTATGAGCAATTATATTCCTCTCTATCTTTCCTTCCCTTCCTTCCCTTGCCCCAGGCTGGCACTGAGGCTCTGCAGCCAGAGTGGTCTGAGGGAGGAGGATTATTACTCCTGGCAGAGGAAGCCTTAAATTATGGGGAATAAATGAACACTTAGCAGGCTGGTCCTGGTAGGGTGCCAACCCCTGCTTTAATCATTTAGATAGAAAATGAACGGGATGAGTCGTAAAATGCATTGGGGGGGGGGGGGGGGGAGGTCAACCTGAAGGAAGGGGAGCTGGAGTTAGAAGGAAGAAGACCTGAGCAATAGTTAAGGGAGCCTAATAGGGCAACGTCTAGTTAACAAAACCTGTACTGTTCACGAGGATTCCTCTTTCCCACCAAGAAGTGGGAGCCCATCCTTAAGGCATTCCAACACTTGTTTGTTATGTAGTTGATCACCTAAACTTGTCTAGTTTAAAAACCATCCAAAGAGAGTGGAGGATAGCACCAGAAGCAGGAATTATTGACTTGTACTATGGGAGGCACCCTACTGAACAAACCAGCCCACCTCTCACATTGCTGTTGAGTTTCTGGCTTCCTTTTAAGTGAGAGATGTACAACATAAGAGTATTTCTAAATGGGCATCAAATAGCACACATAAAACATTATTTTTATTCGTATGATAATAATTCGACCTAATCTTAGGCTTTGCTAAGGGAGGAAGCTTGCTGTTTAATGAATAAAGTTCACTCAACTTCCAGAGGGATATGAGATCCACAGAGGTTCAACAACTTGCCCAAATTCACATGGTCATTGGATGCTCATATAAAACTTAAATATCAAGATGCCTAAATTAGTGGAAGGTGGTACCTGCTCGTCTTGCTATATGAGCATCTGTGCAAGGACATGAAAGTAGCTAAAACTCATTTCTAGTTGGGCTTGGAGATTTCACTTAAACTGAAGCCATCTTGATGTTAAGAGTTAGCTAGCTTGGCAACATGCAGCTTCTAAGCATTAAGTACATAAGTCACTGAGAGGGCCTATAAAACCCATGTAAAAGGGCTCTCGAGATTCTATGGGCATCAACATAGAAAATAGCTCATATAGAACAACCTTTTTCAAGGAAAGGAATAAGAACTACATAGGTTCCATTTTCTAGGTATAATGCTACCTCCCTGCCCCCTACCATACCTTGTTCTAATAGGAGAGATTCCTGGAGGAGAAAAACATTGAAAAATATTTTCTGGACACAGTGGAATCAGGTTTTCTTTGAGTCCCAAATGATCATAGGAAAGAAAGTAGAAATATTAGATGATATTAAAACATGTTCATAATGACTTCGCTTTAGACAAAAGCATGAATTTCTAAATTTAGCCTTGTGGTTCCAAAAAGCACCTCTTTGTGATCGCTAATCCCAGCTGACTAACCCCAATGAAGTTAGCAACCAAATGACGAATTTACACGGATTTTCTTAGCACCCAGTTGTTAGGTCATCAGCTTTATAACTTAATAGATGTACATATGAGCCTTAGAAATGAATGAACCTAAGAAAGAACTGAATCCATTCAGTGCCTGTAATGTGCCAGCTCTGCAACAGAGATTTCCCAAGAAAGAAGACTCCACTTTGTAACCACCCCTTGAAGTCATTGGTCTCGGGGGTCACACTTTAGGCTTCAGAACTATTCTATCCCCATTTGCTCTCAGATCCCCCACTCAAGGCTGTCTGACCTGATTTCACCTTTCATTGCCTCAGTTTCCTAATCTGTAAAGTGTGGATATTAATAAGACCTACTTCTCAGGGTATAATGAGGATTAAATGTGTTAGTACAAGTAAAAATACTCAGGATAATTGTCTGGCACAAAGTAAGGACTTATAAGTTAAGATCTTTATAGTGCATTTATAGTTAAGGAAACGAACGCTCAAATAATTTGCTTAGGACTAGTAAGTGGCAAATCCCTTTGTAGGGCTTCGGATTGTTGGTGGGAGGTCTCTCTTTTTTAATTCACAGATTTGGTGACATTTAAATCTGTAAGGAATAATATAGCTAACCATATTATCGAAAATGTGAAAATACATGAAAAATTATTCTACTGTAACCTTGGCTATATTTTACATTGCTTCCATTCCCCCCTTTCCACATATATCATTTCACAAAGCTATAAAGTCAGTGTGCAAACAATCTTATATTTGACATTTTATGTAGCATTCCATCATGATCATTTTTTTGCATTATGTCCATAACTGTCATTTTCCAAGGCTGCAAATTTTTCTGTCTGGTAACTGCAGTGTGAGGGGCATAATCATTTTGAAGGTTAATGCACTATTACCCCACCCCCAGCCTTAGTCCCCTGCCCCCATTTAATGACAAGGTCCTAGAAAAGGAAAGTAAAATTTGCCTTGAATGATACTCAAACTATTTGTCAGAATCTTAATTGAAACCCTGATTCCTGAGTTTTCTAGTTCTCTTAGCTCCACTCTTAAAATGTGCAGGAGTATATCCCCTGCCCACCTCACCAGGTTAACATAAATGCCACATAAGATGACGCATGCAAAAAAACCTTGAAAAGTGTCACTGGTGTCTATTTTTGTTGGTGTTTTTTCTATGCTGGTGTTCTCAGGAAGCAAATGAAGGTTGAAACAGTGGGTAATGCAGATGTACTACATAGCAGACAACATGGCAAGTGGCATTGTCTATTCAGAATCCAGAAAAGCCCTTCATTAGGCACTTGGGTTGTCTTAGAACATTAGCTGAAGCTCTGGGGAATCATGAGGATCTAAAAAATATACCAATAGTTGCTCTTGGTGAACAGCACTTCACATGTCTGGGAGTGTCTTGGGCCTGCAGATGAGCAACCTTTTAGCAGAGTTTTGAAGCAGCCTTCCAATGCCATCAGGGAAGATGAGGAAAGATGTACAACTCAAGGCAGTTGGATTTTACTAACATCTGCATCTCTGTCAGCCACCCAGCTCCATGCTTACTCCATGTCCCGCTCCCCTTTCCCCCTGTTTTCCCATAAAAGCTCCTCTTCTGATTGGAGCTATAGCTACATTACGCCTCTCCAGGCTGGCCCTGGCTGTGGACTTCCCTGAGGGGATAGAGAAGAGCTTGTGCACCTCTGCTCTGTCATGAAGGGGCACACTGACTATACGTACACTCAGCCAGGCATGGCAGAAGCACCCACTTGCAGTCTAGACGGCAGCCTAAGAGAGGGGCTAATGCTAGGTTTCAGCAGACTGAGCCTCGCATTTGTCATGGCTCTGCCCACGGTGAGTCCTTTGATCTTGATCCTAGCAAACCACAGCCATCGACAAAGGTAGAATGGATTCCTGCTTTTGAAAAGCTTTGATGGAAATTCCCTTGACTCTCAATTCCTTCCCCAGCCCCTTTCTGCTCCTTTAGATTTACCTGCAACATTCAGCCCTAAATCCAGCTGTAAACCCAGCATTCGAGAGGCTATCAAACCAGCCAGCGTGAGTCATTTGCCGCTGTGTTGTGGATATCTGGGGCCATAGCTGATCCATTTGGGAAAGTACACGATTTTTACTTAGCCAGGCATCCTAATCATAGATTCAAGGCTCAGCATTCTTCAGTTAATTTACTCTGAGAACTGGCTAGGCGGTGATCTGATCCTCAGAGAGAGGCAATCATTTCTAAAGGGCAGATTGTTAGAAAATTTTGCAATTAAAAATGACAACAAATATATGCAGGCTCTGTGTGGTTATGGTGAAGGAATGTGCCCGGCATGCAGGCCGCTGTCATCTCAGTGTTCTCCTCTACAAACAGGACAGATTCCCTGGGCTCTTTGCAACACTATATTCTTTTTGTTCCCTGTGTGAAGAAAGAAACTAACTTGAAATAAGTGTACTTGGTTCATGGGCTTCAGGATAGGGCTACTGGCTCCACAAAGTAAGTGTGGCCCAATTTATGAAAATCATAGCATTTTGGAGATGGTGTCTACCCCTCTCATTTTGCAAATGAGGGCACTGAAACCCAGCAAAGGAAAACGCTTGCTGGAGGCCCACGTGGGTTAGCAACAGAGCTGATCTTGAACTTAGTTCTCGATTCCCAAGCCAATACCTACGTCTCAAGCCAAAGGGTCAATCCAGTGGGCAGTGTCTCCTGAGGCAGAGCAGGCCAGACCTACTGATAAGCCTTTTCATCCTGGATGTGTGAAATGCCCATTTCCATTCACGTCCAGCACTTTGTGGTCCATTTGCCAATGCCCTCTCCCTGGGGTCAGCCTGAACCCAACACACCTAGAAATGAAAGAACCTACAGAGTGTTTACTAGCATTCTAGTTCAGGACTGAGGAGAGAAGATCACCAGTCTTTCTAGATACAGATTTCAAGTTTCTCAAGACCGAGATAACAGGTAAATATACACAGTCATATCCCTTCCCTAGACTCCCTCACAAACACTGGCAATATCATGTGCCTTCTGTCCCTCCCCAAAGAATAGGCATGCTATCTTTAATAGCCACATTTAAGAACAAAACAAAGGTATTATCATTTTCCCTTTGGGGTATTTTTCCCCTGTAGAGACTAAACAAGATGGAGGAGGAAAAGAGGAAGAGAGAAACTTATTTAGGGACCAAAGTATCAAAATATTTTCAATAGGGGGATGCTGGCAGGCAGCTGGCTTTCTGTGGAGGAAGAGGGTGGTGGTATGAACTGCCATCTCACAGCAGGTGCCCCGGGGAGCCCAGCACAGGAAAGCATGCACTGCAGCATTTGACAGGTGCCTGGCTCTTGCTCCCACAGGCCCAGTCAATTGTCAGCTCTGCTCTGCTTGGCTCCCTTGGACAACAAGTTGGGAGCCAGCTGCTTTCTGCACTTGGCTCTGAAATCAACAGCTCTCTCTCTCTGCTTTATTCAGCTGAGGCAATCCCAAGGTGAGGTACTGGCTAAGGACTTCATGCCTCAGAGTAAGAGTTTAGTGAGGAAGCAATCATGCAGCTGCAACTGGGAAGGGCATTTGGGTAGAAAAGAAAGAATCTCAATCTTAATAACTTTAAAAAATGATTTCTGTGCCTCGCAAGGAGAAGCATCTTCCTATCAGTTGTGCTATGGGCAGGGACCCCTTCTCTCTCGCTTCCATCATGCTGCTACTACATCAACATGGGAAGGCTTGTCCACCAGACTCATGCCAACATTGTCCTTCACCAGACCACCAATTTTGCCTTGATCAGTATCTATGTCATTATGCTTATTAGTCGTTCCTGTTTTCCTGGGCATTTTTCCTTCTTGATGTTTATACTCTTGAGTTATGATTACTGTTGCCTTTCCCCAATTCCTCTATTGTAATCAGATTCTCCTGAGGGCCAATAATACTGCAGGGCAGGGGGAGGAGAGTGGATGCTGCTTCTCTCCCCTGCACACACTGAACATGGTCAAGAGACCATGACCCAAACTGGAATGTCAATCACTCCACTCTAAGAGGACTATCCCTCTTCCCTTGGATGTCTAGTGCCAACGTTACTTCCCAATCGGAATGATCATGCTGCAAATTCCATTTGTATTTTATACAGGAGAGCCACTTCAGAACTTTGTCCTCTCAAAGTTCTGGAATTTTATCTTTTAAAAGAATCACCATACAGGAACTCATAAAAGTTACAGTAGTTTTCTTGATTTCTCCCAAGTTCAGCAATTAGCAAGATTCTTTTTAGTCTCATAAAACTTTCTTTAAACAAAAACTTACTTTCAAGAGGTAAACTGGGGATCACTCTGGTTGAGTAGGGTACTCCATACTTTCTGCCTTGAGCCCCACCACGCATAGTTTAGGAAACTAGCTTGTCCTAGTGTCTCCCTCTTTGGGGCACTTCTCCCTTTCATTCTCCTCTCTTCAATTGGTTTGTTTATTTCACACACCTTTAGGTGACTTTGACTTTAAAAAAACCACATCATACAATTTTACTTCCTCTCCAAGCTTTTTTAAAAAAATAATTGTCTGTCTGTCACCAAATGTAAAATAAACACCTCATCAGGTTCTTTGCTTTTCATTCAGTTTTCTCATTTACCAGCCTTTCCTGGGTGCCATGCTTTCTCTTCTCCATTTAACATACTTTTGATCCAGCTGGGTACTGTTTCTAAATCACCCCCTTTTAGAACTCCCATCCCACAGAAATGTTTCACTCAGTATTTTGTGGTTGAAATGGTCCACGAGAGCCAGAGAAATGAAATGACTTGCCCAAGGTCATACCACTAATTAGTGGCAGGGGAAAGACAGAACGCCAACCTTTGGAAATGTGCTTGTCTCACTCCTTCCTCCCTTTTGCTCCTTCACCGGCTCTTTAGTCTTTGCTCTGGTGCTCATCTGCATAGGTTCAGTCACATGGCTCTTCTGGACACCCTGACTTCCTCTATACAGTAAGCAGGTTGCCTAGTGATTTCTAATGTTGCCTTCCAGGTCCATCTTTCTGTAAGGGGTGGGAGTGGTTAAAATCACTGACCCGGGCCAAACCATTCAGGTTTCTCTTTTGACAATTCTCAAGTATTTAGGTATCTTTATATCAAACTGTTTCCTTCGGCACATACTTCTGTCTTCTGTCATCTGCCAAAACCCAGGTGTGCTGAAGTGGCAAACTGCTTAGAGGAAGGCCTTCCAAAGATTTTGGAAATTTCAAGAAAAACTTTTGTGGTATTTCTGGCCCAGCCAGAATCAGGAAGCACTGGATCGCTCAGAAGGAAACTCATTCTTGTACAATTTCCAAACATCCCCCTCCCCCATTCCACCCTCAAGCCTTCCTTGCGCCACACATTTCCTCCCCTTCCTCATAGACGGGCTTCTGCAGAGTCAAAACTTGGCTAGTTCAGATAAGGTTCAAATGAGCTGCTGAACTCTTCAGGACTGGAAGCGAACCTAGCATTTTGTTCTTTGCTCATCCCTGGTAATAAGGATACCAGGCTATCGCTGTCAAGGTGGTTCAGGTCACATAGTGAAAATCGACATAATTGAGAGCATTAATCAACAACCAATTACATATAATAGTACAGAATGACTAGTTATGAGATCTTACATGATTCTGACCAAGTCTGTCTGTGATAATAACAGGAGGCACGCAATTGTATCACAGTTTTCTGAAAAATGAATCGCCTTTTTTGTTGTTGTTTTTTTTTATTAAAAAAAAACAAGATTTTTTCAAAGGTGGGGACAAGAAGAACAAGGTTAACGCTTTGGAAGCCAATGGGCTTCAAATTAACCCCCAAAGAAAAAGTGAATTCTGGCCATTTTTCTCGGTGGGGAAAAACAGCTTTAATCAATTTCAACAGGATGCTGCATCTTAGGTTATTCTTTATTCCTTCAGAAGGCAGGCTTCATTATCCTTTAGCTTTTTCCAATCATCAGAACTTTAGAGTTGATTTTGAAATACTTATTTTTCTCATGAACTTGGAGAAATAGGGGAAGCAATTAGATCTTGTGATTTTTAAGGCTGCACTGAGGATAAGGTAAGAAAATATCATAAATTTTATTTCATGCTTTCTTGCCAATTGACAGAAATGTGCAGTCCATATGAATTCATATAACGAGGGAGGAATGTTGGAAAAACCAATAAAGATTTGTGGTCTGACCCATAATAAATGTAGTTTGATTTAGAGTCTGTTTTTCACAACATGGCAAAATGAATCATAAAATAATGGGCCCTGAAACTCCTGCATTTTTTAACAATAGCCTGGGGACAGTTTACGGTGTAATGAATTGTAATTAACCCACCTTCAAAATCTTTTATGAGTACTTTGCCAATTAGCTCCGCATGCTTGCTAATGACTCATGGCTAGTGCATGTCTTTACAGAACCAGATTTTACAGCACACATCGCCCTGTTAACTCAGCACAAGTGTACAGCGTGGTAAGGATGACACAGGTAGATTGGAACACCCTCAATAGCAACCCCACTTTGCCAAACCAATGGACTTGACCATCATTCCTCCAAGCCCAAGATAACCATAATGGCTTGTGGTATCAGAGGTCTTTGGTTTCTGATGGATTGCAAGGAATGCTTCACTCTCTGTAGACACATCTGTTGTTACTTAGCACTAACATATATAATGCTACTAATTGTGGAGCCATCTTTGTTTTCTTTACTTAGCACTCTGGTTAGCATTATTTTATCTTCGTGGTTCATGGCTTTCTGCCATTGATAATATAAGTCCACTCTAAAGAAAATAAAACAACTACCAAGCTGTATCCTTAACTGCTTTGCTTTGAAATCAGAGGAATTGTGTGCAGCCAAACTCACTTCCTAGAATCCTAGTTCTGACCTTGCTATGTCAAGATTTGGCTTTTCCTTGCAAAAAAACGGATGCTTCCATTGGTCCATGAGCTGGCCAAGGGGACTGCAGCAAGAAACAGGGGTCTGGCTTTAAACTCCATGCACTGAGAAGTTAATTTTAGGCAAGGTTAAGCTTTCCCAACTCTTCACTCTTCAGAGGCCAAGCCAACAAAATTTAAAGCCAACTTAAGAAAGCTAACCAAAGGTGACAACGGAGTTACTACATAATTTCCTCAACTATGTGTAAAGAATGTTAAGGATCTATAATGTCACATGTATTTTTCTGCCAGCAAGGCCATATACCAGAATGAGGACATAGAGGTTAATTTTTAGAGCCATAACACCATAATATTGTACTTGGGGGAATCTAAACTACATAGGAATGATTTCATCATGATGCTGGCAAAGTGAACAGTAGCTTTTAAGCTCTCACCTTTGAGGCAATGGTGGTTCTAGAATAGCAGAGTGTGCTTGGTAATTGAAAAAATATTCTCTGAAGAAGGACAAAGACAAAAGAAGATGTGTGAGTCCCCATGAAGGATCCCTCTGAGGGAGCTTTGCCTTAGTATGAACATGAGTAGAGTCCCCACCCTCCTCACCCCCAACAGAAGCAGGGGATAGAGTAAGAGGGAAGGAAATCTCATTGCAATACTTAAATCCTTTGGAATCCCCAGGTGTGAACCCAGCAAGAAATTTCTTCTCTCACTAAGAGGTTTATTCTTTTCACTTCCCACTCACCTTCTAGGCCCAGCTCCGTCGCCCAATTTGAAAGAACCAAATCATGGGAACATGACTTATCTCTTGCCAAGACTAACTAAATAAAAGTGACTGTAGTTCCATAATATTTAATGAGTCCCCATCATACACAGAGAAGTGAACTGTGGGCTTAGGTAAACTCCTTCCTTGGCTTTGGTGCCTGTACAGTTGATGACGGCAACCCCCAAGCTTCAGAAAACCAAGGCATCAGGAGTTGACCAAAGGTTAATTTGCCTCAGGAGAAGGGGATGTCTGTATGCCTGCAGTGTCTCTATCCTTAGCTTGGACCATGACTACTCTAGTGTCTCTTGCCCTTTCTCATTCATGGAATGAGATTGGACATCTTAACAAGACATCTTAATAAGTTGTTGTCTATCCAACAACTTATGAGTGATGAGCTGAATCAATTGTGCTTATGGTTCTTGAGAGTTTTAATCTAAAACACATAAACTGTTATTAGCTTATGCTGGACCATGTGGAAATTTGAAGGCAGAGAAAACCATCCAAAGGACATAAAAAATAAGATAGAACTGAAGAGAGATACTTGATATAAATGAAAGAGATTTTGGCTCCTAATGGCTGCTCAGTTCTCTATTTTAGTTTCCAATATACCTAATTGGGCTTTCTGCTCTTGTGTAAATTAGTGTACACTCCATTTCTTGAAAATATAGCAGCTGTGCTGGAACACCAGTATGTAAGGAAAAGGCTCTGGAGGGAGGTAGGCTGGGTCTGAATCCCATCTCTGTTATGTAGTAGTTCAGTAGAGTTGGACAGTCTATGACCCTGTTACATTCTCTGCAATATGTGGCATCTACTGTTCCTTAGCCACATGGCTGTACGGACTACTCCATGTCAAACACAGTGTTTACAGCAAGGTAATGCTGGATAAATGTTGCTCATTGTTTGAGTGCCAACCAATATCCTAGGAACTATGCTAAAATTGCCAAGGCATTTTTGCTGATTTTACAGCAGTTTAGGAAAAAAATTATAAATCGCAAGTAAATGAAGTTACATATTCAAAAAACTTAAGGAAACCTTTACTACATTGACATATTTAGCAATATCATCATCACTAATAAAAGCAGACTTAGAACTGGACACCATTTCGAAGCTTTGATAGCGCTCCCGGCACTCTAGGGGTTAATACCCTGGTGAAAGACTTCCTTTCCTCCCTCAAAACTGTGCTTATTTTTCTCCCATTACAACTCATTAAATTGTGAAAGCAACCTGGCCAATTGATAAGGCACATTCTTTAGACAATGGTATGTAGTATTCTGTGTTTCCCACATATACAGTCCATTACTACTTCAGGGAATCAGCTGAGTATAGATAATCACATGAAGATATTCCTTAAATCATTAAATCTATATGGATCCTATTGATCCAAATCATAGACTTTAAGCTTCAATAAGCCCCCACTAGTGGTAGATTTGCACACTTCGTTGTTTCAAATTAACATATGCAAAAATCAAGTTTGGCAATTCACTTTGTGGTTTGAGAATAAAGTGAAAGTATCTGCCACATTGTACACAAACTATGCCCTGGAGTTTGTCTAATTAATATCATTTCTGTGGGCATAAGGAATTAAATTGAGCTCTATATTTTTTTTAGTTTTGTCAGAAGAGCAGATCTGCAAGAAATATCATTTTCATGATCACTTCATTCCTTGATGCATCAACTTTCCATGTTCAGAGTGTTAACACTGTCCTTGCAACTGGATAACTTATCAACTTCACTTGAATGTGAACCATCTTTCCTACCAGGTAATCATTTCAGTTTAGCTCTCATGCAGTTTTTATAGACGTAAGTTAAGTTGATTTTTTAAAAACCCACATTGATAGAATCTGAAGTTTAAAAAAATCATCAATTAATTCCCATCCATCATTTAGAGATGGTGCCAGAGTAAAGAGTTATCCAGCTTCTATGTAAATAATTTCCTCTGGTTCGAGTTAACACTTAATTGTTAGCACTTCAGAATTTAAGAGAAGTCAACGCTTTAAATTCGGAATGCTAACATCTCCTTTGCACTGCTTAAACCATTGGAGTTGCTCATTCATCTTAATAATCTGACAAATATAAGAAGTCTTTACGAAGTTGTAGCTTAACTCCTTTATGTAATTTGATTTCATTTGGTTTCACTGCATTTTGCCCTTAAGGAAAATGGAAGAGGAGACAGTGAAACCCTTAATATTATAGCCATCTTTCTAAAATACACCGGAATAATTCATGAGCAGTCTGTTGGGCAAGGGCAGGAAAGTGATGACTACTGCAAATCAAGAGTCTCGTTGCTATCAGAGTAAAAGTAAAAAGATTAAATCAATCTCAAAAAACGCTATGTATTATTCTGAGGTATTTTAAAACTTCAATAAAAATGCATAGATCTTTCCAATTTGAAATGGAAGACTAGTTTCAGGAATGAGACTTAAGAGTCAGCTAACTTTTTCTAAGCATGAAAAATATTCATGTCAGGATACAATTTTTGTTTGGTTTCATTCAGTAATAGTAGAGATGTGTGTATTTATATAGTGTATAGAAAGAGAAAGAATTTGTTTTTCCTTTCAAAATATTGAAGTGCATTTATATTCCCTTACTTTAGGGCCCTCTGTTCTTTTACATAAGGTTTAAATTAATGCAGTTTTTTAAGGTGCATTCCTTGATATTATGTACTTCCACTTTATATGACTTTGTTCAGAGCCACACTATATAATCACACCATATAAATAATAAATAACCATATAATCATAAACCAATTTTTATGAACCAAATTGAGCTTAATATCATGCTAGGTACATTATAACTCAAAGGATATAGATTTTGACACAGCCCTCTGAGAGCTTACAGATGAAAAAAAACAAAACACATTCAAGCATTAGATTTTCAAACAGGAGAGAAACTTAAAACCAGTTCAGCAAAGGTCAGCGAGGTATTCCCATCATTTACAGGTCAAGAGGGGGTGTAATTAGAGGGAAGAGATAAGGCTGAGTATGTAATTTGGATGGAGATGAGAGAGTAGATAGGAAACTCTTATGTAGGTAGTGATTGTGTTGGAGCAAATTTTTCCATCCCAGTGGAATATGTTTATTTCTTTTATTTAGTGGGTTTTTATTTAGCATAGGCTTGTTCAGAACACAAAAGGGGCCGAAGGATGAGGACAAGAATCAATCAGACTCACTTCCTATGTACTATGCACTTTTAATTTAATAGGAAGGACAAAGATAACACACCAAATAGCCATGTACTAGTAAAGCTTTAGTGTTGAAACATTGTTCATCGACAAACAGTACAAAGAGATACATAATAAATATCCTAAATGTAAAAATAAAAAATATGTAGAAAAATGAGAACAATATGATTTGTTTCATTAAGGCTTCCCAGATAAAAAAAGAATTAAATGCTCACAGTCAAAAGAGGAAGAGTTTCCTAAATTAAAGAACAATATATTCTCACCCCAGCAATATTTCACTAAAAGTTTTCAAGAACCACCTATGAGATACTTGTTAGAGAAAGAGGAAATATGGCCTTGGCATTGTGGTGTGTTTCCCACTGTTAGGGAATCTGAATGAAGTTATAACCATGACCTTGTCATCCTGGGGACCAGTCTCCTCCCACTTCCTTGCCTAGGTAGCAGCCAAAAGACTGGGGAAGGACTGACTACAGTCACATTCCCAGGGCAACCCTCATGATCCAGCCCAGAAACGAAGAGTAATTCACTAGTTGTAGAAGTAGAACATAGCTTAGAACATTTTTTTAAAAAATGTTTGACAGAACAACCCTTTCTGCATGACTTAATATTCAGAATTTAATACACAAATCTGCCAATATTAGAGAAGCAAGTCTGAGAACAAAGAATAAGTATAGGTTAGAGAAAAGCCAAGAGAATCATGAAAAAAAAAATGGAACCAGGCTTAAACTTCACCTGGCCATCCATCCTAATGTTGACCTTTTTAATAACATGACCCTATAAGTTGCTTTTATTATTTATGAATTATGTCTATTACCACTTGCAATAGAAAACATCACAGTACTTCTACCTGTTAAAGGCTCCTAGGATTCCAATTTATAAACAAAACAGTTATACAATTATAAAGATAAGGAAAAACTTTTAAATTTCTCAACAAAATATTTAAAAAGACAATTGAAAATATTACAACTCTCAAAAATATTGATATTGAAAATTTATGAGCAACCTGGTGCTAGAATATAGAACAGCGGTTCTCAACCTGTGGGTCACGACCCCTTTGGTGGTCGAACGACCCTTTCACAGGGGTCGCCTAAGATCATCCTGCATATCGGATATTTACATTACGATTCATAACGGTAGCAACATTACAGTTATGAAGTAGCAACGAAAATAATTTTATGGTTGGGGTCACAACATGAGGAACTGTATTTAAAGGGCCAGAAGGTTGAGAACCACTGATACAGAAGGACTTATCACTAACTAGAATGTTAATGAGTTGGTTAGATGAAAACATAACTCATCTATTGACTGGATAAAAAGTAGGAATAAATTTGACCCTGCTTTCCTATCTGCCCCTAGTTTAGAGGTACATAAACTTTACTAACAAGAAAGTTGGACTACTTAGTGGGTAAGATCATAGCCTAGCGATGGCTTTTACCACAATGACTAACACAGCAAGTGCTAATGAATGTTGCTGTCATTATTGTTGTTACCTGGTTGCTGATGCTTGAGGAGGCTAGACTGCGTTTACTACAGCCCTTGTAGTTCCGCATTTATTTCTGTTTCCCAGAAAACAATAAAGCAGAAGCTGGCATAAAGGAGTGGGATAGAAGGGGAAAAGGAAGGCAGAAGCTAGTTCACGCTAATAAGTTTTTAGAGACTATGGAAGGACTGACTACGGTTGGAGGTATAAGTTCTTTTGTGGTCGTGGAAGAGGCAGAGCAGTATAGCAGAGCCTAGCCCATGGGGAGAGGAAGCAGAATAGCTTGGCCTAGACCTGTTGTCTACCTTTGGATCTGAGACCTAATAGCACCCAAAAAAGGCAGAGGAAAAAGTCAAGGGAAATCCACATTCCTTGTCTGTGGTGAAAGCAAACATTAATTGCATGTATCAAGAATGAATAAAAGAAATAAACGGACTGAAAAATGACTACATAACATGTGTGTTGATATTAGAGAAATTTGGATATTTGACCATTTTCGGTCTTAAAAATAGGTTTGCATACTCATACTTATAGAAAAGGAACAATGGTGGATTTTCAAAAGATACCATTCCTTAAAATTACTTACTGTAGGAACTGTAAAATAACACTTAAAACTGGTGGAATATTTACTAGATGGGGAAAAAAAAGATTGTTAAAAAGTGAGAAGACATAAAGAATTCGCCAGACTGTGGCCAATGATAATAGGATATGATGGAAAGTGAGAGCACCCAGGTAAGGAACCACAGGAGGAAAGCATTTTTTAAAAAATCTAGGATAATTAAAACCCATACAGGATGTTTGGAAGGAGTAAGTACTAACAAGATGCTGTGAAAGACCTAGTCAGTGATATGCAGTTAGCATGACCAAAATGCTTCAGTTTGCCCAGGGCTTCCCCAGTTTTAGCACTGAAAGTAGCCTGTCTCAGGAACCTGTCCATTGACAATGGGTCACCAAAATAAAGGACAAACCTGTAATTTTCCACAGTGTGAAGGGCAAGACAAAAAGAATTGAAAAATGAAGGATCCAACCAATGATGTAAGTGTATTCTAAATAGAAAAACTGGTAAAAATGAAAACTTACTAGTAAGTAATCACAAAAAGCATTTAAAATATCTAGGTTTGGGAGGGTGGGGAACAAGGACATTGAAAAAGTTTACCAAGTTTAGTGAAGAGAGACTAAGTGATACATAAATATGTCCAGGCAAATATTTTTGAATTGCAAAATAAACAGAAAGTTAAATAACTAGGCAAGAATGAATGTCAGTGCATAAATTTTAATACGCTAAGAAGTAGAAAAAATAGAATCGATTTCATTTTAGCTCTAATTACTTTTAATAAGTAAAATGAAATGAAGAAATGAAAACATAGATATAACAAAATATTTTTAAATTTAAAAGAGAAATGCATGTAGCAATGGGTAAAATTTGAAAATATTTATATTATAAATAAATTTTGGGGAAGGGAAGAATGTTGACAAATGAAGGACCAATAATAAGAGTCAAATTGAGGAGTTATTAAAGATGCTTCTAAAATGGGTTTCTGGTTAGGTATTTTACTGCTGAGTTTCATTAAACAATTATAGGAAAGGGTATTTCCTACATTATGTCCTCTAATGCAAAAATACACAAAACTAGTCAATTAATGTCATATTTCTAGCATAATACAGATATCCAAATCTGACAAATATAAACCAGAATAGGCCAATCTCACATAAGAATATAGATTTAAAAACCCTAAAAAAGGTATTAGTTAACTGAAATGTAGCAGAGTTGGGCAAAGTGCGAGGTATATGCCCAACCCTTGGGCCACCTCTTTTTAAGAAAGGGAATCCATGGGGGTTAAATGCCAGTCTGCCACATGGGCTGATTGGATCAGGGTGAAGACTCGAAACAGATTCTCTCTCTTGAAAATCAGACTGATAAGGCACAATGGCTTAGAATTTGGGGCTGAAAGTAATTCACAGAAGAGTTCTCAAAAGAGGTTCCTGTTCTCTAAGGTCCTTGAACTCTGGGTGTTTATTTCTTGGGGTACAGGTCCCAGGCTTGTTTTCAAATCCATTCCTTGCTCTTTTTCTGCTCTTTCTCTGTTCTGCTCTCTCCTGCATCAAGATTGGGGTGACCCCTGTGTACTCAGTTTCTGAGGCTTCTATGTGAGCATTCTCCCTTCTGGGTTCAGCCAATGTGGGGTACTGGCGGAAGAATGAAGGGTATCTCTCCCTGGCCCTGCTCACTCCTCCTGTTTCAGGTGACATCTCTGGCAGTGGCTGTATCTCTTCCATGAATCCAGCCCTTATTAGACAAGTCCACCAAGGTTCTAGCTTCTGTAGGAACCTGGTCCCTGGATTCTGGTAAAATCCTCTCTCTTTGTTCTTCTAGACATGGAGGTGGTAATGGCTTCCTGTTGTTGCTATTATCTGGGTTATCTCAATAATCAATGTTGGGCTTCTTGGCTCTTCCATCACCTGTGTAACTAGTTTATTCACTGACACATTAATTTGCATTCTGCAAGCCATACGTAATGAATGATAGATAAAGGTTTTTTTAAAAACTTCTAGAGTAATGATGTCTTCCAAATGCCACAGGTTTTATGATATATGTACTCCTGAAATATTAACTTATATGTAATTCATCAACCGGGTTTTCTTCTACATAAGCCTCAAGTGGTTTTGATTCGATATTTTTTGTCAATGCACTTGTCAGTCAGGAAAGAGCACCCAACTACAGGTAAGCATTCAGAACTAGCAGATCATCTTAACAACATTCATAATGTGTGCAAATGCAAAAGTAATGCTTTGAGTGAACAATGTATAAAATCCAGGAGTTGGAGCTGTTATAATGGGAGCTGGACAGGAGAAAAGGTGAGTAGAAAAGAGAGAGATTCCTAATTTGCTGATCAATTTACATGAAATATTTGGCCCCAATATTATCAAACACTTTTTAAAAAATATTTCCTGGTATATTTTTTTCAAAGGGCCTACTATGATGTACTTTATTTATGGATTTCTTGAGTGTCTATTGTAAATCCTATAAATTAACTAGGTTATTATGTTGTAGGTAATAAATTCCAACTGACACTAAAAGAAATATATTTGACACATCCCAGGTTTGCTTATGGAATCAAAGTGATTCACTCAGTATAAAATGTGGAAAACAAAAATGATTTTAGCTAATAACAATGGGTAAAACTAATCATCATAATAATCTTATTTCATTTCATTATTTTTAATTTAATTATGTAGTGTCCTTCTTTGCTTCTTAGTATAACCTTTGTTTTAAAGTCTAGTTTGTCATATATAAGTATTGCTACCCTCGTTTTTTTCCCCTTTCCATCTGCATGAAATATCTTTTTCTATTCCTTTACCTTTAGTCTGTGTGTATCTTCAATGTTGAAGTGGGTCACTTATAGACTTCATATATATGGGTCTTGCTTCTTATCCATTCAGCTACTGTATGTCTTTTAATTGGAGCATTTAAGCCATTTATATTCAAAGTGGTTATTGATTTTCATAAGTTATTATTCTTTATGACTGAGCTCAAATATTAGGTGCTTTCAGTGTCTATCTTTGGCCCTACTTTTGCTTGAAAAAATTATTCATACAACAATTTCCAAAATACTTTAGTACTACTTCTGCACTAGAATAACTACTACTACATCTACACTAGAATGACTATTGCTACTACTACTGAGTTCTCATTGAGAGCCTATTCTGAGTAGACAATTTGTTTATTAACTCTCTTTTAATCCTCAACTCCTCTACGTTAAACATTAATATTCCCATATTACAAATTAGGAAATTTATTCATAAGACGGTCTTAAGCCTTTTCACTGTACCTTGCTGCTTCTCATACATATACCCACTCATATTTATCCTATGCATTTATTTATTAATTTATTCATTGATTTATTTATCACTGGCTACTTCTCCGGTCTCATTTCCTGTTACTCTCTCTGGTGCTGCTCTAGCCAAACTCTTATCCTTGAATGAGTCAATTATGTTTCCATTTCAGAGCCTTCACACACACTCCACTTTCTGGCATGCTCTTCCCTTATATGTCTGTACAGTTTGCTCCTACATTTCATTGAGGTCAAATGTTCCTCCTCAGAGCTATTCTCTAAAATACTCCAATTCTCTAAGATACGCCTCCTGATAGTCACTGTCATCTTCCACCGTTTTATATTTTATCGTGGGTCCTTTAACTTCCTGACACTGTTAAAGATTAGTCACTCCTCTAGAAATACTGATTACCTTCTACATAACAGAAACTTTGCTAGATAGCAGTAATAGAGCCGTGAAGGAAACAAATCAAGTCCCTTCTCTCATTGAGCTTACATTCTTCATGGAAGACAAGTATATTATTTAGAGTAAGGCCACACACAGGGCTGTGTGGGAAAACAGGAGGGAGGCTCATTTCATAAATGTCAAAAAGTGTCAGAAAATGATTCAAGTGCAAATACTTTATTTGGAAGATGTTCCTAGGAATCATTAATGCAGAAGTGGAGAAGTGAGATAGGGAAGAAAAGAAAGCCAAAAAAAAATATATTATTAATGAGCAAGTTATTAAATAGGGCTTTATCCCTTGAAAATCACCAGGTGGTGGTAAATATATCTCAGAGTTATCCCACTAGTGCGAAGAGGGAACTGGAGTTGCTATACACCATTTTGGTGAGTGATTTCTTTGGGGCAGTTTCTAGGGTTAGATGGGGAGAACATTAACTCCTGGGCATTTTCTGACTGCTTCGCCTGTGAGCTAAGTGGACTATGGCAGTAAAAGAAAGCCTTCAGGCAAAAAGTTGCAGGTGTTTGTAGTTCAAAGCCCTGGATTTGGTCATGCATGAAAATGGTGAATGCCAGAATATATGGGGGTTGGAGGCACCATCCATGTCTGCTACAAAGTCTGACAATTGAAGACATACATTACTGGGTGACTGTGAAATGGTACAACTGCTTTGGAAATGATTGGACATTATCTAGTATACTTGAAGATGTGCATATGCATGATGCCAAAGTTCTATTCTTTTTTATATAACCAAAATAAGCTGGCTTATGTAAACCAGAAGAAATATGTTTTAAATAACTATTATAGCATTAATGTAATAAAGCCAAACTAGAAGAAACTCAAAGGTCTACCAATGGTAGAATGGAGAAATAAATTGTGATATATTCATACATCAGACTAAGAATAAGTACAGCAGACCTAGAAGAAAGAAAGTCAACCTGAGAAAATGGAATAATGATCACTTTATAAAACAGTACATAAAAGAAAGAAAATCTTAAAAGTCTTAAACATGTAACCTAATTGTATCTCATATACATAAGACAAGAACCAGTAATCATGAGAATGTAATCACTCTGAAGACAATAGAGGGTTCTTATAAATGAGAAATCAAACTGTTCACTAAAAAGTCACTGGAGCCCTAGCCTGTTTGGCTTGGTGGATAGAGCATCAGCCTGCGACTGAAGGGTCCCAGGTTTGATTCAGTCAAGGTCACATGCCTGGTTTGTGGGCTTGATCCCTAGTAGGGGGCGTGCAAGAGGCAGCCAATCAATGATTCTCATAATTGATATTTCTACCTCTCCCTCCCCCTTCCTCTCTGAAATCAATACAAATATTTTTTTAAAAAAAAGGTCATTGGAAACAATGAAGAACAGGTGGTATGTTGCAAAAAATCAATGAACTTAATTAGAATAAAATTTGAGATATTCTCTCATAACATAAAGAGAAGGATAAAGAAATGGAAATCATGGAAGAAAAGTAGAGGGAGAAAAATAAGTCATTTGGAATAAATCACATAGATAATGAACAGTAAGTATTTCTAAGTTATTTACCATATTTCTTTTCCAAAGTCAAGTCGTCACAACAGAGGGGTATTTTTTCTACTGGAAAAAAGATTTCTATAAAATAGTAAACATCTTCAATCTAAATAAAATCAAGTAATGCAAAAGTACAAATATAAATACATTCCAAAACATTTCAATTAAAAGTACAGCATTTACATTTTTAATGCCCACTCTTTACCTTTGCTATGTTATTATGTTTATCAGTTCACTCAGATGTTCACATATCTATTTAATCCCAACTAAAAACTCAAAAAATGTTCAGAGAAAGACTTTCCTGAGTGGGACATAAAAAGGTATTCGGTTTTGTTTTCACAAATATACAAGATGAAGCATCTACACTAATAAAAGAGAAACACGCAAATTGGTGTCACTCCGCTACACCCACCAGCCAATCAGGATGAGTATGCAAATTAACCCAACAAAGATGGTTGTTAATTTGCATATGCAGGCATGGAGCAAAGACTGAAGACAACCGAAGACTGAGACGACTGAAGACTAAAGAGGCTTGGCTTTTCTGCTGCGGCCGGAGCAAAGAAGCCAAGCCTTGCTGCTGCGCCTGAGTGGAGAAGCCAAGCCTCGCTGCAGCCGGACCAAAGGCCTGGGTCCCGGGTGCTGGAGGAAAACCGGCACCTGCAGCCAGGGGAATGAAGGCCTATTGCGCGAATCTTCATGCAACAGGCCTCTAGTGGTAGTATAAAAGGACTTAGAGTTTGTTTATAATTACTACAGATTCTATGAATTCAAAATGAGAATGTTTTTGCATTCGGTCACCAGCCAAACTTTGGTGGTAGGACCTTTCATTTCCCAAAATCAAGGGAAATATTTTAAATGAGAAAAATCTGTTCCCCGGTGACAATGTTTCATGTCTTTCAGTGACTTTGCACACTTTCTTTTTAGCAAATTCCTTAGCAGTTTACATGACTTACAGTCAAAAGGAGATACTGTGTTTTACTTCCCTGACCTAGATTTTGCTAAAATTCCACTACAAAAATGGTATTTGATTAGATATAGGTTATTTATCAGCTAACAATGAAACTTATTTCACATATCCATCACATGGCCTAGAATCACTTTTACAAAGTTATTGAGCTATTATTAACATATGATAAAATACAGATATTATTGTAAAATTTGATGACTTTTGACATTGCTATACTTCTGTGAAGCTATCACCACAATCGATCAAGATACCAAACATTTCCATCACTTCCCAAAATTTCTTAAAGCCTAGTTCATTCTCATCTCTGTCCCCAGCCCCATTTACAGAAAACCATTGCTGGAGAGTTTGAACTTTGTAGAACTTTATATCAATGAAATTATAATATAATATGCACTCTCTTTTATCTAGTTTCTTCATTCAGAATAATGATGTTGAGATTCATCCAGGTAATTGCATATATCACTGGTTTGTTCCTTTCATTGCTGAATAGTTTACCATTCTATACATATAACTCAACAATCCTGACTTAAGAAATATCATCTCATGATACTGTGGGCTAATGAAGGGCTGTCCCTGAAAATTTAAATCTGTTGACCTTTAATGAAGAGCTCTATATCCAAATATCCAGATAAAATTAAATTTTTAACATCACAGATAGAGCCCAATACATAGTAGGTGCTCAATAAATATTTATTTAATGAATAAAAAAAAATTCTATCTAGATAACATGCACATTGCAGTCACTAACATGGACTCCTTTAGTCATTTCAGAAACATGTAAGCCCCTCAGATTTACATGTCCAAACCATTTCCCACTTTTATTAGCAAAACCTGCCTTTAGTAGACACAACTAATTTAGCCAATGCCCAGCTAACTTGATTAATCTAATCACAATAGAAAAGGCAATACGATCCTCTATTGAGGTTAGCTTCTCTCATTTTCATGAATAAACATGCTTCCCCGCCAATTATCCATAGAATATGTGTCAGTTTAATTAAATTCCAGTCAAACTTTGAAATAAATGAAAGAAGCTGGAATCTATTGAGGGCCACTATATCAAACACTTTATACCACCATCTCATTTAATTCTCATAAATCCTGTAAGATGAATATTATCTCACTGCAAATATAAAGCAGCTATCTATATATATAAAAGGCTAATACACAAAGTGTCCCCTCAGGAGTTCGACTGGGAGAATGGGAGTTCGGTTGCTCACTATGAACGTGCACTGATCACCAGGGGGTGGCACGGAACATGGCAGGTGACCAGTGGCAGCAGCGGGGCACTGAGGGAGCGAGGGAAGGAGGAGGTGGGGAGGTGGGGAGGTGGGGAGGTGGGGAGGCAGGGAACCTGATTGTCCCTGATCGCCAGCCAGGCCTAGGGACCCTACCGGTGCATGAATTTCATGCACTGGGCCTCTAGCAAATATAAATATATATATATATATATTCATACACAGTTATGTAACTTTCTCAGAGTTATACAGCTAGTTGCACTGTGGATGGAATTCATTCCCAGGTTTGGGTTTACTGCACCTTCCATCCAAATTTCCAAATTCCCTGAGTGAATTCTTTTGTACTAGTGGTCATTGAATAAATAATTGGCTTAGTTTATAAAATGCCCATTTTGGAACTCAGGAATATATGCCTTTGAATGTATTATTATTACTACCTAGTATATTAGTTATCTCTTGCTACATAACCATATCACAAACTTAGCAGCATTCATTGTGTTCCTAATGTCAGAAATCCATGGCTTATTTGGGTCCTCTGCATTGCTGCAGTCACAGTGGCAGGTGGGGCTGCATTCTCGTCTGAGGCTCAGCTGTGTAAGGACCCACTTCTAGACTCACATGGCTGTTAGAATTCACTTCCTTGTTAGCTCTCAGACTGAGGGCCTCAATTTCTTGCTGGCTATGGGACAGTGGCTGTCCTCAGTTCCTTGCTGTGTGGCTTTCCCTAACACAACAATTTACTTATTTCATCGAGCCAGCAAGGAAGAGTCAATGGAGAGAGTCTGCTAACAAGTGGAAATTTACAATCTATTATAACATGATTATGTAAGTGACAAACCACCCACTTTGCCATATTCCATTGGTTAGGAGCAAACCACAGTTCCTGTGTACACTCCAGGAGAAGGAATTACATATGGGCATGCAGACCAGGATGGGGGCTAACTGGGGACCATTTAAAAATCAGTGTGTCACACTTAGTACATGGTAGATAGTCAGCAACCTTCATATTTACCTCTTTTTAAAAAATATGTTTTTCTTGATTTCAGAGAGGAAGGGAGAGGGACAGAGAGATAGAAACATCAATGGTGAAAGAGAATCACTGATTGGCTGCCTCCTTCCTGCCCTGACCAGGAATTGAACTGTGACCTCCTAGTTCACAGGTCAATGCTCAACCACTGAGCCATGCTGGATGGGCCATGTTTACCCTTTTAAAGATAATGTCTCACAGAATGCAAAGAGGAGAAATGTGTTCAGCACTGCCTGCCTTTATGAACCTTTCCAAAGCCAAGTGTGTCATGGAAGGACTTCCTTTAAAAACCAGGCCTCATACACAGTCCAGATGGAAGGCAAATTCATTCAGGGTGACAGGACTGACAACATCTCTCACATCTCATGTTTTATGTTTTGAGGTGCTTTGAGATGCAGCCACATTTCACTGATTTCCACAATAATCATGCACAGTAAAAAAGATGGTTAGTCTCATCCTCTATAACAAAACCTTAATATGCAAATTGACCAAATGCTGAAATGACTAGCAGAATGACCGGTCACTATGACGTGCACTGACCACCAGAAGGCAGACGCTCAAGGCAGAAGGGAGCGCCACTCAGCCAGAAGCCAGTCTCATGGCTGGCTAGCACAGCAGCGTTGGCAGGAGCCTCTCCCGCCTCTGCTGCAGGTGGGTGGTAAGGAGCGAGGGGTCCCAGACTGCGAGAGGGATGTCTCGCAAGAGGGTGCAGGCCAGGCTGAGGGACCCCCTCCAGTGCAAGAATTTCGTGCACCAGGCCTCTAGTTTTAACATAAGAAAACATCTTAAAATTGGCTGAAGAAAGCCTCCAGCTAAAGGTCTCATCCCCCGCACAGGGCAGCCTGTGTCCAAAGACTTTTCCATCCAAAGGCTTTTCCATACAAAGAGTATGAAGGCCCAACTCTATTTTCTGTGAAATACATTATTAGAAGTGAAAGTACTGAATAAAGGCATATGAACTCATAAACTGACAAACAAAATAGATCCAGAGACATTGAAGCATGCAACAGACTGATGAATTTCAGAGGGAAGGAGGTTGGGGGGATGAGAAGAGACTAACCAAAGAACTTATATTCATATATGCATTACCCATGGATAGACAATAGTGAAGTGAAGGCCTGGGAAGGGGACAGGAGCAGGGTGGAGGGGGTCAGTGGGGGATAAAAGGGGATGTCTATAATACTTTCAACAATAAAGATAAATTTTTTTAAGCATAAGAACTTTTTTCGCTAGTTAAATATATTACTGGGAAGCTCTCTATATTTTCTCTTTTGAAGAAACTACCAACAGCAATGGTTCTGAGCTTTCTTACTTGCTGGAACTTGCTATTATCTTTCTGAAGTTGTCAAAGTAAAATAGGTGCAGGAAGCATCAAATAATTAAGAATATATTTTCAAATTGGCAGATTTCTGAAAACTCAGGTGGTAATATACACAGGATTTTCTTCCTCATATGAATGAGATGTGCTGTGTTTTTTTTTTATCACCTTATTCATCCATTCATTCATTCAGTTCCTTTCACAATTTCTAACCTCTCTAAAGTCAATATTATCCCCAACATATAATATGTTGTAGCCTTGGGCAAAGGACTGTACTTCTAACTTAGAAGCTCAATTTTCTCAGCCATAAAATGGGAATAATGACATCTACCTAATACAGTTACTGTGATGAGTTAGCATGTACAAAGTACACAGTACAGTTTCTAAAACATTACTGGAAGAAAACAATTCCTAATTTGATTTTCCCCCTTTCTTTTGAGTAAGTTTTTATTTACTGCCCTTAAGAATCCTGCCCAATTTGTGTGAGATAATTATTAGGAGCTCTTCTTACCGCTCTAAAAAATGCCTTAGTCTCAATGATAAATTATAGAGTCACTCCACTAATGGCCCACCGAGTTTTGAGGCACACAGCCAGATAAATGTCTGCAAAAGTGTTCCACATGTAGATTATGGGCTCTTTAGGTTGGGGAAGCTTTTAAGAAGTCAAATTCAAGCAGTGAAAAGGCATATATATATAATAATTCAGTAGCCATTGGGAATTTATTTCTGGGATTCAGAAAGAATGACCCATAGGGCAGAGTCAGACAGAAAAAAAATAGAAATTTTGGAAAGGGCATCTGTTGGGGGAAGATATTATAAACTCTTTGAAAATACCTTTTTCACCATGGCCAGTGTGCTCAATGGTTGGAGCATCAGCCCCAGCACCAAAGGATTGTGGTTTGATGCCTGGTCAAGGACAACTACCTGGATTGCAGGCTGGATCCCTGGCCCTGGGTCAGGGCATGTGAAGGAGGCAACCAATTGATGTGTCTCTCACATCTCTCTCTCTCTCTCTCTCTCTCTCTCTCTCTCTTCCTCTCTCTCCCTCCCTTCCATTCTCTAAAAAAATCAATGAAAAAAAATACCCTTGGGTGAGTATTAACAAGAACAAACAAACAAACAAAAAAGAATAAAATACCTTTCTTACACTTTACTTTTATCCTTTTTTTGTGTATAAATGGTTGCTTCCTGAGCTAGTATTATTAATGACTGTTATCTCATACCTAATGATGTTTTGACACCTTGATGAGAAGTTTCTAGCTTTATGCTGTAAAAGAGAAAGCAAACAAGGAATAATAGACTTTTACTGGCTCTGGCCGGGTGGCTCAGCTGGTTGGAGCATCTTTCTGTACACCAAAAGGTTGCAGTTCAATTCCTAGTCAGGGTACGTACAAGAGGCAACTGATTCTCTCTCTCTCTCTCTCTCTCAAAATCAATAAACATATAATTGGGCGATGATTAAAAAATTAACTCTTATTCTGAATATACCCAAGTATTCCTGGTGTTACCATCCAACAAATCAATGAAATTGCCAAAGACTATGAAATAAGACAGAAATGATTATACTTGGATTTACAGAAGACAAACTTCAAAATGGAGGCAACCATAGAGTCATGATCCTTACAAAAAGAAAAACAATTTTTAAGTCAAAACTTAAAAGTTCACACATTTAGCCCTAGCCAGCTTGGCTCAGTGGATAAAGCGTCAGCCTGCGGACTGAGGGGTCCCGGGTTCGATTCAGGCCGAGGGCACATGCCTGGGTTGCGGGCTCGATCCCCAGTAGGGGACGTGCAGGAGGCAGCCGATCAATGATTCTCTCTCATCATTGATGTTTCTATCTCTCTCTCCTTCTCGCTTTCTCTCTGAAATCAATGAAGAAATATATTTTTTTTAAAAAGTTCACACATTTAAAAAGGGCAAGGAGATCATTCATCCACTTTGCATTATGCAAAAGAATAAAAGTCCCATAACATGAGCCACCTGTGAATTTGTTCACCCTGATGCCTGACAGAGAGGCACCTCAGAGTTCATCTGTTTTAGAGAGAGACTGGAGAATAGAGCCTGGGTAAGTATAAGGGTTCCTTCAAATCTGAGGGCTTAGTCTTTCTTTTTACTTTTCCTTTCTATGCCAATGCTCTCCTCTCCCTCTCCTCTACTTCCCACCTATTTAAGCTTCCAGTTAGGAACGACTCAGTCCCCATCCGCACCATAAAGAGGACCAGAGAAAGTAGCACACTTGCTGATTTATGGCACGACCTGAAACAAATCCTACGCCAGGTAAACCTCACCACCTGACTACCATGAGCTTTCCAGTGAGCTTAGAAGAGAGTCTTTAAAACATTTCCTAATGAGAAGGACTCTAGAAAAATGGCATTTTACTATTTTAAGAGGTTGTAGAGAGGGTGAGCAGATGTCAGAGGCAAATCAGCTCCAGTCGCTCATTCCCTGTCTAAAACTATTCCACCAGCACATCAGCCTCTCTTCTCTTTTGTGATAAGAATACTAAAACTTACAGAAGCCTGAGAAAAGGCAGGGGGGGAAAACGATTTTAAAACCTTCCAAGTTGCATTCTCTGAGGTTTCGCGATGGGTGCTTTCCAAGCAGAAGGGCTCTGAGCTACAAGCAAATGATCCTTGAGCTCAAGAGGAGGGGGGCACGTGGACACCAAACAACCTCAAACTGGAACACCTGAATTAGGTAAGTCTTGAATACCTGAAAGAAAATTTACTGCATGACTACGTGAATTCACAAATATGAGATTCCTAAGACACAGGGTATTCTAAGAGACCGTGTATATTGTATCTGCCAATGTAATAGTAGCCAGGCACGATTTTAAGGACTTTATATAGATTGATTTGTTTCACCCACATCCCTTGAGAGACGTGGAATTATTATCCCACTTTGTAGAGGAGCCAACTGGGGCTCAAACAATTTAAATAACTTGCCCTAGGTCATACAGCTAATAAGTGGCAGAGCAGGAATTTGAGCTCAGGCAGTCTAGTTTTAAAGTGTATACCTTTCACCGCAACATTATATATGCAGCCTGTACATCTGCTCCACGGACAATCAATTATAGACAATTTGTTGTTATGTAAATTGGGAAGAAAATGGCTAGTTGAGGAAATGCTTCCTTTTTTTTTGCTTTTTGCTCTTAACTCTGGAAAGGCAGACATTAAAACATAATGTCTAGGATGCTTGGTAGATGGAGGAATGACATGTGTCTATGTGTGTGAGGCAAGAAAGGCAATTGAGTATGAAATTTTAAGTGCTATTTTACAAGGCGGGAGATAGCATTACACTTAATTTGGTTTCCCATGAAAGGTCATAGAATGTTCACTACTTACACTTACAAAGAGAAAGTAAACTTAAGACAGTTTCTTCGAGTGTAGACAATTTCCATTTTGAAACAGCTTCAAATATGCAATGAGTATCATATCAAAGTTTGGGGGTTTTTTATTCCATTTTTTAAGGATAGAATTGAACAGATGATACCCATTTGAGGTATTTAATTTCAACGAGGTCAGAGTAAACATCATCAGAGATGGAACCATTTTGTTGACTGCTTAACTATGCCTATTTAATTTGTTTTTCAACTGTTCATTTACTGGATTCCAAATCTCAGAATGGAACAGATGTTTAACCATCTTAGAAGTAAGATTCACCCCAAGCTGGAGACTTTGAAAACGCCCATTTTTCACGGTTTCTGTCCACAAGTAACACAATTAGTGCACCTGAAAAGACTCACATGCTCGCAAGTTTTAATCAGCTTGGGCTGAGTTTCAAGGTCTTGGTGAAGCTGGAACCACGCTCCTCTTGCCCAGTCCCAGGTCAGGTTACAAAAGGTTCATAACACGGGAGTTTCTATGCCTCTCCCACCCCACCCACCAGACAAGTATCAGGTCTTGAGCAGTAGATTCCCTCCATTCCCTGCCAGCATTCTCTCCAGGATGCTGGGATCCAGCTCTCCTAAACCTTCCTTGATCTCACAGGAGCAATTCTGTGACAGGGGCTGATTTACACAGTCCCTTTTAGGCCATTATATTGACAGTATCACTGTGGTCAGATGGAAAATGCAGCTAGGTCCTCCAATCCACAATTTGCAACTAAACCGAATCTTCATTTTATGGAGACAATAGCAAATTCAATTAGAAACTCTAGACACTCCAAGGATCAATCAGGTCATATACAATTAGCTCTAATTGGTACCTCTCCAGAGAGGTACATTCTTTACCTGCAGTCAAGGGATACTCAGAGAGGTGTAAAATTCTTTCTTGACTTTGAAAAACATCAAAGCAATTCCTTCTAATCTATGCCTTATAGCCAGCCCTTTGCAGTGGCTAAAGCTCCAGTTCCCATAGAGAACCCAGGGTTTGAAAAAAGAATCCATCTAAATTTTCTAAAAGAGCAAATGGGGACATTGAACAAGAAAGCCAACCATGTAGATGACAGACTGAGAAATAGAATTAAATCTACCTCAAGGTTATTCAATGATGTGAATCAGTAAATTCCTGTTTTTGTTTTTGTTTTTTTGCAAAAAAAGAAAAGAAAGAAGGAAATGCATAGACACTTAACTTACAGAGGAAAATTCCCAACTGCTAAATATATTTCCAAAACACTAACCTTCCACCCCAAATTGCAAAGATGATTTTGTAGGCATTTTAAAGAAGAGACTGAATCACCAAATATAGCATTTCAATCATTGTCTTTCAGGAAGTAACTTTGTAAAGATAATGAACTAAAAGCAAATTAATAATAGCATCTATGACTTGCAGCCGGAATGAAAATGTGGCTTTATGGTCCTTTTACATAATTAGACACATAATTTAGACCCTTTAAGACATCGGATTTGCCCAGGCCCGTGTGGTTCAGTTGGTTAAGTGTTTGTCCCATGCACCAGGTCTCCAGTTCAATTCTTGGTCAGGGCACATGCCCAGGTTGCAGGTTCAGTCCTGGTCAGGGTGCGTATGGGAGGCAACCGATAGATGTTTCTTTCTCACATCAGTGTTTCTCTCTCTATCCTTCTCCCTTCCTCTGTCTCTAAAATCAATAAAAACATATTTTAAAAAATATGACTTAATAATAACTAGACTTGTTGTGGTGACCATTTTGCAAAAGAGAAAAAAGTAGGGAATGAAGATAATTTTTTTAAAGATACTATATACAGCGATAGGCAAAGGTAGGTTTACAGTTGTTCATATAGAAAAATAATATAATAATTAATAAATAATAAAAGATAAACTCTGTTTCATATATTCACAACTGTAAACCTACCTTTGCCCACCCTTGTATAATCAAAAAAGACTAAAGTAGTAAATTGAAATCCTTTAAGTAGCAGAATGTGGAGTGAAGCAGTTGGTGTATGGTCTGGAAATCAGATCTAGGTTCTAGTCCCAGATAGATAGCTGGGTAGGATGTTAACACTCATTAATTACACCCAGACTTGTGTTAGCATCTATTAATGAAGACGTTGGAATAGAGAGATGTCCAATGGCTTCTCAAGTTCAGAGAGACTGATGGTAGGATATTAGAAAGCACTATAGGAAGCTTGCACAGGGCCAAGTTTTCTACAGTACCTCTTCCTTGGATGCCAGAAACAAAATATGAAATTGAATGTTTCTATTTTTATGCTAAAATGGAAACAGAGGTGGGAAGGATCAAAGGAATCCATCATGCAAAAGAAGTAGTTTTTGTTTTAATTTCAAACCCAATAGAAATTCTAGCCCTCCAAGGATATTATGAGGCTGTAATCTTAGCCCTCTACTTACCTGACCTTTAGCAGCAGGGAGTAGGCAGCAGCAAATAGGGGTTGGAAGTCTACTTCCTAAATCAGTCTCCTTTCCTCCAATTCCTGCCCTCATTGTGAATTATTACACCACCTGGCACCAGGAATATTATTGACTCTGGAGCAGGGAGCTTAATTTTGCAATAAATTTTACAGATTGCTAACTGAAAAACAAGAACAAAAATGAACTACTAGGTAGTTGAAACCGCTGATTCCCACTGCTCCTTCCTGCCCCATGCCTAATTTATGGCAGCAGAGCTGGGCTCCCACACGGCCGCTGCCACTTTGGCATGGCTGCTCCGCTCACCACGCGTGGGGCAGCACGCCAAGGAAGGAAGCCATGCTCCCTTGTCTATGGACTTCAAACCACACTGTGCATGCTGGAATTCCCACAGCCACCCTACAGATTTAGCTCCTGAGATCTCAGAGGTAAAAGTAAGTGAGAAAGTTGGGGCATAGTCATGATGTTTGGTAGAAAAAGAGGAGAAAAATGCTTTGCAATAGATTAGAATTTTCATTCTGTATCTTCTATGCTTTTCAGTTCAACATAAGTTTGGTTTTTTTAAAAAAATATATTTTCTTGATTTTTTACAGAGAGGAAGAGAGAGGGATAGAGAGCTAGAAACATCGATCAGCTGCCTCCTGCACACCCACTACTGGGGATGTGCCTGCAACCAAGGTACATGGCCCTTGACCAGAATCGAACCTGGGACCCTTCAGTCCACAGGCCGACGCTCTATCCACTGAGCCAAACTGGTCAGGGCTCAACATATGTTTATGGATCACTCACTATATTAAGTACTCAGCTAACTGTGCAAATGTTAAAAAATGTATAAGACATGATTTCTGATTGTATTCAGTATTGCTGTATAACAAATCTTCCCCAAACTTAGCACTTGGAAATTCAGCTATTGGCTCAGCTAGGGGCTGTTTGCTATAGAATGGCTTTGGTTAGGATAACTTGGTTCTGCTCCAAGTTATCTCTCTTCCTCCAGCAGGTTAGCCTGGACTTGTCACCTGTGGTACCAGTTCTAAGAAAGAAAGTTAAAATGCCCAAGCACTGTCAAGCCTCTGCTATATCAAGTTTGCTATCATTCCATTGGCTCAAAGAAGACACACACTCAAGTCCAAGTATGGGAGGGCACTATCAAAGGGAGTGGATACAAAATGGGGCCCTCAGTGCGAATCAGTCTGCCACAATAACCTTGAAGATCCTGCAGTACGGAGAGGAAAGGAAGCATGTAGGTACTATGCATGCAATGACAGAGGTCAGCATTAGAGCGAAAGGGTCAAATGAAGAAGCACCTTTTATAGCTCTGATCAGTAAGCATCAAGCTTGGGAAGTTTGCCTGCCTTTAAGGGGGCAATGCCCCTAAATTGCATTTTGAGGAATGTATAGGAGAATATGCAGAGGCACAGTATGGAGAAGAGTCAAAGAGAGGAATAGTCAACAGAAGGGCTAGATTCTCATCATGTATAAGATAATCTATACTAGTAAAAGGGTAATATGCTAAATAAACCAGGAGACCTTCCAGATGTACTTCCAGACAAAGCCATGGTGGTGGGATGGAGGCAGAGGTGGTTAGGGGCAATCAGGCCAGGAGGGGAGGGCAGTTGGGGGTGATCAGGTTGGCAGGGGGGGCAGTTGGTGGCAAGCAGGCTGGCAGGGGTGGGGGCAGTTGGGGGCAATCAGGCTGGTAAGAGGGGGAAGTTGGGGGTGAGAAGGTCAGTGGGGGGGGCAGTTGGGGGCAAGCAGACCAGCAGGCAGAGTGGTTAGGGGCGATCAGGCAGGCAGGCAGGTGAGCAGTTAGGAGTCAGAAGTCCCAGATTGCGAGAGGGACTGCAGTTGGACATCCCCCAAGGGGTCCCAGATTGGAGAGGGTGCAGACTGGGCTGAGGGACACCCCGCCCCACATGCATGAATTTCGTGCACTGGGCCACTAGTATCTATAGAATAGTCTCAGTCTCTAGTATCTTCTATGCTTACCATGCTGACTTTCTGGAAACTACTTCTTTCCCTCCCATGATGCTATACTCTTGTTCATCCTCCTTCCTCCATCTTCAACTCTATTCCTTCTTTATATCCACAGGTTCCTTTTTCTTTGACTTTTTCTATTCATTGATGACCCCAGTCCATCACTGACCATCGTGGAAGATTTGTCAGAATGTTGATTATTCTTAACTCTCTCTTTCCTGCCCAGAAATCTTCTCTAACTTTGACTTACATATCTCACAGCTTTCTAGATAGTTTCCTGAGGATATATTCCAAGAGTACTTCAAGGCTATTATCTTCCCTTCAATCTGATTTATCCCCCATAGTTCACAGATGCAGTTGTTGTCACTAATATCTGCCCAGTCACCCAAATTAGACTATTGAATCCTGTTTTTATTGCCCCCTTTTCTCCCATTGTATCTCCTATCCTATCAATCCCCAAGTCCTGCTGGCTTTGGCTCATGAATGTTTTCTAGTTTACTCCCCTTCTTCCCATCATTCTAGCATGGCTTCATTGCCAACTCACCCAGCTCTTCATCTTTTTTCAGGTTGTTCACCCAAAGTCACCCAGGAGTGAATGGCACAGCTGAACTCAACTATGGTACCCCCCAGGGGCCATTCACTGGAAGCCCAACAAGACTCTTCTTTGAACTTTTTGGATCCCCCTCATGTAGCAAACAATGTTATTGTTCCATCTATATCCCTCAGCGTTATCAATTTATTGTACACTTTATTTTTCCAAATGCCATTATTTTTGTATTTCTTTGCTTCTAGGTATTTTCCAAAGTCATGGAAGACCACTCTGCTCATTAGTTGCCATTAATTGTAGAGCTTGGCAGTTAACAGACTTGGAAAGCATTGCTCAAGTGGAGATGGACAAAGGTTGGTGGATAAATACATCAGCTTCCTTGCCCCTCAGATGGGGCATATCTGGGGCATATTCTACATGGTTTCCCAGGTGTCCCAAAAGGAATGAACTCCAGTTGCCCACAACAGATACCTGCTCACCTTGCATTCACTTTCTTTCTTTCGTGTGTGTGTGTGTGTGTGTGTGTGTGTGTGTGTGTGTATTTCACATCAGATAATTAAACAGAGGCCCTGAGAACAAAAGAATGAATAAATCTGTCAACTTGTCACAGGCCTAATAACTCACATACAAAAGCCAATGTTCATATACATATGCATTGGAAATGGTGTTTGGACAATGATTTCCCAAGAAAGAAGTAAGAACATGTCCATATGATTAAATAGGTTAATGAATGAAATCAGTGCCTAGAAAGTCAAACTACATATGTTGCATGCACCCTTGCTCTTGATATCTCGTAATCTCTATGCCTCATTATCGCCTTTTATCATATTATGTCCCTTGGAGGAAAATCTTTGCACAGATTATGCTCATTGGTGACTGTTAGTTTACATAATTAAAAATCACTCATTTGGGAATAAAAAGTTTATTACCATGGTAGACTGTTTGGGATGATATCAGTCATCTTGGATCACATGGAAACAAAAGTTTTGCTCTTCCCAGAGCTGTGAAGCAAAACCAATTCATGCATTTCTTCCACCCCTTCATGATTTAAAAGAAGACAGGTTGCATAGCACCAAAATATAGAAAGAAAAATCCCTCCTCTCTAAATCTTGTCACATAAGATTTCTATTGAAACAGTCCTGGATAAATACAAGAAGCTTCCAAATTTACATCCAACCTGATCACACCAGAATAACTTAAAAGTATTTAAGAAAGAAAGAAAAAAAAACACAAAGATCTAAGTGATAAGATTTGCTTATCAAATTGTGCATTTTTGAGCATTTTAGAAAGTGGTATTAGAGCTTTTTATATAATCAATAACTTGTCCCTAAACGATTTAGGGGGAACTAGGGTCTTATAAAATCTTCCTAAGTTAAATTGTGGAACTTACAAACAGTTACTCGAAATTTTCTCACCAGTGCTGTTACTGAAGAAAAGCTGGCTGGTGATGTTTTCCCCAAGTCAGTCCTCACTGGGGAAATTACGTAAACTTAATCTAGGGCTGCACCCGCCAAAGTAGCAGCACTAGCCACATCTGCCTCTCTCAGTTTCAGCCACACTAGCCACATTTCAAGTGCTCAATAGTCAGATGCGGCCACAATCTACCAAATTAGTGCAGAAAGTTCTATTGGACATCGCTGCCCTAGGACAAGTGTAAAAAAAATGGAGAGGGAAATGAAGGGAATGGATTATCTTCCTTACCTCTACTACAAGTTAATAGTGCATGTAAATGCAATATGATTCTGGACAGCAAATGTCACATGGTGTGGAAGAAGGCAGCCTGTTAGCAAGGGGCTGTGACCCTGTTACAGGAAATGAGAGCCGCTGCCACATCCTGAATACAACCTGGTCTTTGGTACCTCGTTTTGATTCCATGTAAAGATCCCTTTCATTGCTCTGCATTTTGTAAATACCTTATTATGGAAATAATGCCCAAGGTACATTGCTATCTTCCTCTATGACAGCGGTTCTCAACCTGTGGGTCGTGACCCCTTTGGTGGTCGAACGACCCTTTCACAGGGGTCGCCTAAGACCATCCTGCATATCAGATATTTACATTATGATTCATAACAGTAGCAACATTACAGTTATGAAGTAGCAACGAAAATAATTTTATGGTTGGGGTCACAACATGAGGAACTGTATTTAAAGGGCCAGAAGGTTGAGAACCACTGCTCTATGATTTTCCTTCCATTTGTAATTACTATTATCAGCAACAGTAATTTACCCTGAATACTAGCAGAGTAAGCAAACAGGTCTCAGAAATAAAATATTCAAGTCTGCCCAGTGACCAATAGAACTTGCAATTTGCCTTTGCATTTTCAAGATTTAAAAATCTTAAAATTTCATTGATTCATAACACTGATTAGCTTTCTAAGTGGACAGTATTTTAATACCATTTAGTAGTACATCTTTGATCACAGTTAGACATGAAAAAGATCGTGTTTGGTCAAAATCAGAAACAATGCACAAAATTGAACCATTTTTGCACCTGATTTCAAGCAATAGAAGTAAAATGAAAATGTAAATAAAAATAATGTTCACTTATAGTACCTGGAGTATGTCTCTCATAAAACGTATATTTATAGAACTGGGATAATTGTCCATATACTTCAGTCTCCAAAAGAATCCATTCAATTCAAATCATCTCTTCCTCTCCTTAAACTTCCTAGTTATATTTTTTCCCTCTCCTTTTGTTTTCATTTCCTACTCAAAAGGTAAATTTGATTGCCCATCAGTGATGACGATGTCCTTAAAATATTAAGTGAAGCCCTGGCCGGGAGGAGGCTCAGTTGGTTGGAAATTGTCCCATACACCAAAAGGTTGAGGGTTCAATCCCCAGTTGGTGGCATACAGAAGGCAACCGATCAATGTTTCTCTCTCTCTCTCTCTCTCTCTCTCTCTCTCTCTCTCTCTCTCCCAGCCTCAAATGGAAAAGCAAGAGTGCCCTCGGTGTGCATATCAGGGGATTACCTGATTACCTGGGACTCTGTGACAAGCCTTGACAGTGTGTGTTGCCCTCTGGTGAGGCTTCTGCGTCTCTCCCCAGGCAAGCCTACGGCAAGTTCTCATAGGACCCAGAGATCCAGCCATCAGAGAAAAGACAACAAACTAGAGAACCTGAAGTTATCACCAGGGACTCAATGACCTTTCACTGCCAGGCACGTCTCACCAAAGTCCCCAGCAAAGCTCTCAGCTCCGGAGCCACAGCGACAGGAATCACTCCAAGGGCAGAAGCCAGGCACATTCATGCTTCACCCAGACTTCCTAACGGTATCACATCATAAAACCATAGCGCATCTGGCACACATTTAAGGCCAAGTTGGCAGTATTTGATACCAAAAAGAAACCAAAGACCGAATTAGCATCCCACATGGTTGTTTTTGCAAGTCATCGAGGTACTGCAGAGGCTGACGAAGTGAAACCCACAAGACGCCCACGCACCTTGCCCTAAATGAAGCCAGGCTGTCTAGGGCCAATGAACTCCTGGAAAAAAAACAAGCCAGCAAACAAACAAAACATAAAAAACCAACAACAAACCCCCCAACATTTGCTTTCCCCAGGGAAGATCGTGTGTTACCTGGTCTCTCTCCCTCTCTCTCTCTCTCTCTCTCTCTCTCTCTCAGCTTATGTGGGACAAGTACCTGAGCCACCTTTCAGATGGGAACCTAAATTAGGAACAGACAGTCTAACTCTAACCCCTTCCTTAACCTGTAATTAAGTCGCACTTACCTCCAGCTTCTAGAGTGAACTCGGTCTCATCTCTGAAAGTCTGAAATTTTAAGGGGAAACCCTGTTGCAGAAAACAAATTCATCATTTACAGGTGGGATTCCAGCTACGATCCTACTCCAGAGCATCATCACCTTCCAGAAAACCAAAATGTAAGGATTGCAAAGTTGTTTTGGGAGCATGATTCAGGGCAGGACAGTTTTGAGGAATGCTTAACGAATGCAGACCATGACTTAGCTATGCTATAGTAACTAACGTTACTGGAGATGCTATGCTTTTTCTAAAATTAATTGTGGTGGCATAGTCTTATCCTAAGATGGAATAGTATAATCAGAACTTTCTGGGAAAAACAGAGACATATGTGCTTCTTTCAAAGAAAACAAGGAAATGCTAGAAATATTAGGAGAATATAGAGATGAATTTCTAATCATTTTGGAGCAGGAAAGGACTAAGTCAGACAAAACATACAGAAACCACAAAGAAAAGAATTGTTTTATCAGATTAACAAATAAAAATTGTTTTAAAATTGTAAGAAAATGTTTATCAAATGAAAATAAAACTGCAAAAAAATTATCCTATTAGTAAGCTGTGAAATAGTCTCAAAATTACTTTTTCCATGTTAACATTTTCCTCATGCTTAAAAAACGTGACAAATAGCTGATTTCTTTAACTTACACAGTACAGCCACAAATCAATGGAAATGAGTCAATGATCTTTGAATGATTTCAAAAATGCAAATTTTGTAGAAAGAGAAATACAAAAAGCAAATAAAACTGTAAGAAGCTGTTCACTTATTTTTAAAAGTCAATCTAAATAATGAAATATATAAAAATTTTACCCATAAAATTGGAAAAAATTAAAACTCCTGAGTTGCAATAGTTTTGAGGCAGCATCCTGTACTGCTAGGCCCAGGTAAATGGCACAACATTTTTGGTGGAAATATTGACAAAATTAAGATTAAAAAATTTATATTCTTTTCAACCTCAAAATTCTCCTACCAAGAATGCATCAACCAGACAAAGTCACAACAAAGTATTCTAATAAATAAATTTATATATATGGGAGATATATATATATATATATATTCATGTAATATAGGTAATATATAATATAAATTTATATATAATATATTCATGTTACATATAATATATGTGTAAATGTATAATATATATTCATTTTGGCATTGTATATAATTAGAAAATAATGTAAGCAAACTGAGTGTTCAGTAACTAGGGCTGACTAGATACATTTCTGTATAACTGTTGTATAAGAGACAACTACATAATGTATAAATAAATTAGATCACTGTGTTGTATACATAAAACCAATATTGTATGTTAAATATAATTCAATTAAAATAAATAGAGACCACTACATCACTGGTCCAAAGAATGAGCTGCATTTATATCCTGAGACATTAGGTGAAACCACCAAAAAAGCAATTTCAACCATTTAAGAGAAAAGATGTCCTAGATATATTATTAAAGGGGTGGGGGGGCAGTTCCATTTTTATAGAAAAAAATAAAATTACTATATAGAGTAAAGAAACATTTGTATATTTTTAAAGAGCATGCATTTCCTCTTCCCCCAGAAGTCCATAAGAAATCTATAATAATAATCTATAATAATAAAAGGGTAATATGCTAATTAGACCAGATGTCATTCTGGATGTCCTTCCTGACAAAGCAGGGGCTGGAGGGAAGCCAGCCTGGGTCCCGGGTGCTTGCTGGCGACTGGAGGAGGGAAGCCTGGGTCCCGGGTGCTGGAGGGAAGCTGGTGCCAGCAGCCAGGGGAAGGAAGACCTACTCTTGCATGAATTTTTGTGCATTAGGCCTCTAGTAGTTAATAATGACTATATGGTTTGAAGGTGCATGGCATGGATATATAATTGCTATTTTTCATCTTGTACCTTTCTGTAGAGTTTGATTTTTTTAAAACAGTTAGATGTAATACTTTCACTAAAAAAAAATAAAATAACAAAAATAAATTTCCCCTGGCAACCTTGCTGAAATGCTATTCAGTGAGAGAGAATTAAACCAGCCTTCAGCTTGAAAGAGCTGTCTTCTGGTGAATGGCAGGACCACAAAAGAAGCTCATTACCATCTCCTTCAAGCCCAATGAAAGGGGTAAATTTGGTCCTTAAGCATAAACAGTAATTATCCATGCATTTCCCTTGCAACTTCTTTATAAAGATTTCAAGAGAATGAATTACAGTGGATTGAGTTTCATGTAGCAGTGTTTGCCCAATGCAGGTGAGATTCTGAGCCATCTTTGATCCAGGTGGCACGGGTATACAAAAACCACAACAGCCAGAGTACATATCTCATGAGTTCCTAAACCTACCAAAATAAGGACTTTACTAAGAGAGGTAAATTTCGAGGTGATAAAATTCCCTTCTTTTCCATGTGTGGTTAAAGAAAACAATGCCTTTCTTATGAAAGAGATGGCATGAAACAAAATGCATATGTAGGTCTTCTGATTTTTAAATCTAAGACCGACCGTGTTATCCCCCTCCTCTTCATTATATTTTCCTCATAGCTTTTGTGCTCAAGTATTTAAACAGAAATATCTTAGAATCCAAAAAAAATTTTAAGCATATTTATATTATTTAAAAAGTAAAAACTGGTAAAGTTCTACTTCAAAGAGAAATTTATGGATATACATAGGTCAACATCCTAATGGGGATCTGAGTTGAAAATTGGCAAGACCCAAAGCAATAGATTTTCAGAATGTTTGTGTTTTCCTTTAAATGCTAAACTACAATATTATTTTTTAAAGTGGCGTCAATAATACTTACTTTTCAGGGTTCTTATGAAGATTGGAACTGTAACATATTCCCAGTGGAGTTCCTGCCACATGACAAGGCTCAGTACATGGCAGCTAAAGAAGTAGGCACTTAAGAAAGTTTGCTTTCTGTTAGAATTAAAACAGCCCATCATAAAATCATATGGGAAGATAATGGTTTGGGAAAAATGAACCAACACCAATTTAATGAAACAAGGATGAATGATTCTGTATGGAGGGAGACCTTGGCTAATAAACAGGGGTGTTATTTTTAGGATTCCTGGCTAACCAATGATCTGATACATTTAATTGTTATTGGGCAGTACTGGGAGCTGAAGGACAAACCTTAACAACTTTGAAAAGGTACAAAATTCCTGAGAAAAAGGACCTAATGTTAGAGATCAGTTCCCAAGAACAAAATAAGGACCACTCTGAAGGATAAAAATAAAAAATAGAAACTATAAATTTGACTTCACCTGAATTTAGTACTCATCAAAAGACACCATTAAGAAAATGAAAAGCCAAACCATAATTGCAAGAAAATATTCACGATGCATTTATTTGACAAAAGACATGAGTCTTGCATTAGTTTTCTATAGCCATTTAAACAAGTTACCACGAATGTAGTTTCTTAAAGCAACTCAATTTTATTATCTCACAGCTCTGAAGGTTGCAAATCCAGGTGGGCTTTCTGGTTCATCTGCTCTGGATCTCACAAGGCCAAAATCAAGGTGTCAGCCATCCTGGGCTCTTACTAGAGGCTCTAGAGGAAAATCCACTTTCAAACTCATTCAGGTTGTTGGCAGCATTCCGTTCCTGGAGACTTTTAAACTGAAGTCCTCATTTCCTCACTGGCTGTCAGCCAGGAGCCCTTTTCAGCTCCTTACGGCTGCCTATACTCCTGTCACACTGTCCTCTGTATCTTTAAGCCAGCAATGGTGTGTCAAATCTTCTCATGCTTCCAGTCTCGCTGACTTTTCCTTCTGCTTCATCTCTTCTACCTCCAGCCAGAGGAAATTCTCTGCTTTTAAGGGCTCATGTGATGACATGGAACCCACACAGGTAATGTAAAGCAACCTCCCTATTTTCAGGTCCCCAACCTTAACTCTGTCTGCAAAATATCTTTTGCCTTATAATGTAACATGCATAGAATAGAATCCAGGGACTAGGGCTTGGACATTTTAGGGCGGGGGTGGGGGGGAGCATTCTGCCTACCATGGACCTATCCAGAATATATAAAAATTGCACGTTACTTAATAATAAGGCAAACAACCTAGTTATTGTTTTTTCTTATGGGGCAAAAGGCTTGGGTCTTTTGATATAACACCCAACTAAACACATGGAAGCATCATCCAAATCTTTCACCATCAGTGAAATGTAAATTAAAACTACACTGAGATACTACTTCACACATGCTTCACACCCCAATAATGACTGAAACAAGATTGGTGAGAATGTAAACGGGAACTCGCATATATTTCTGGTCAGAATGTAAAATAATACAGTCACTTTGAAAAACAGTTTGGCAGCTTCTTGTAATGTCAGACTTACACTTGTCATAAATGATCCAGCAACCCTTCTCCTAGGTATTTACCCAGAAGAAATGAAAGCTTATACCTGCAAAAAAGACTTGTATTTACCTGTTCATAGAGACTTTATTCAGAATAACCAAGACCTAGACACAACCCAAATGTTGATCAAAAGTGAGCAAATATACAAACTGTGGTAAATCCACACCAGCCTACTTAGCCAAATAAAAGAATGAACTGGCAACCATCAAAACATTCTCTGTATCTCTGAGTTTTTTTCTGTTTTGTTTGTTCATTTATTTTGTTTTCTAGATTCCATATATAGGGAAAATTGTATGGCATTTGTCTTTCTCTGTCTGCCCTGTTTCACTTAGCAAAATACCCTCTAGTTCATCCATACTGTCACAAATGGCAAGATTTCATTCATTTTTATAGAGGAGTAATATTCCACAGCTTTTTTATCTATTCATCTACTGATGGATATTTATCTTGGCTATCCTATATAATAAAAAGCTAATATACAAATCAACCAAACGGCAGAACAACTGGTCACTATGATGTGCACTAACCACCAGGGGGCAGACAATGCAGGAGCTGCCCCCTGGTGGTCAGTGTACTCCCACAGGGGGAGCACCACTCAGCCAGAAGCTGGGCTCATGGCTGGTGAGCACAGCAGCAGTGGCAGGAGCCTCTCCCACCTCTGCGGCAGTGCTAAAAATGTCCAACTGCCGACTTAGTCGGACAGTCAGTCGGACATCCCCTAAGGGGTCCCGGACTGCGAGCGGGTGCAGGCCAGGCTGAGGGACCGCCCCCCACCCCCCCCACCCCGACACACACACACCTGAGTGCACAAATTTTGTGCACCAGGCCTCTAGTTGTAAATAATGCTGCAATAAACATAGGGATGCATATATATTTTCAAATTAGTGTTTTGGATTTCTTCAGATAAATACCCAGAAGTAAAACTGCTGGGTCCTTTTTTGTCTCTTGTTGTAGTTTTTGTTTTAAAGTCTATTTTGTTTGATATATGTATTGCTACCCCAGCTTTTTTTTTTTTTTTTGGTTACCATTTGCATGAAATGTGTGATCTTTCCATCTGAAGTGGAATGGGTGGGACATATTAGGGGGATAGGTGTGAAAGGGGAAAGGATTAAGATGTGCAAATTGACAGTTATAAAAACAGTCACAGGGATGTAATGTACAGCATAGAGAATATAGTTAACAATGTTGTAATGACTATGTGTGTCAGATAGGTACTAGACTCACCAGGGTGATCACTTTGTAAGTTATTAAAATGTCTAATCACTATACTGTACACCCAAAACTAATATAATATGTAATGTTGACTGTAATTGAAAAATAAAAATTAATTAAAAAAATAAAATAAATCTAAAATGTTCCATTATTTTTAAATGATAAAATGTCAATGATAAATAGAAGCATTAGAATAAACTATTACTTCACTTTAAAATAATGAACTATTGATACATGCAACAATATCACTGTTTAGTGAAAGGAGAGAAACTGTTAAAAGAATATATTATAATAGTTCACTTACATGAAGTTTAAGAACAGAAGAAAACGAAGCTTTAGTGATAGAAATCAGGTCAGGGTTGCCTGTGGAGGTGTGGAGTGGGAGTTGACTGGAAGGGGTTACAGGAGGACTCTCTGATAATGAAAATGCTCTAATCCTAATTGGGGCAATTATTACATGTATGTACACATCTGTCAAAGTGTATCAAACAGTACAGTTAATATTTACGCCTTTTACTCTAGTTAAAGTATACTTCAATGAAGCCCATTTAAAGGAAAAGAATAATAAAGAAGTAACAGCCAACTTAAATGGTAAAGTTAATATCAAGCTTGTTAATTGTTGAAAATTTTGTATCTATAATGATCTTTTGTTGGCTTCATTAATCAGTTTCTGATGGAATTGTACATATATACTCCTTTATAATTATGGATTTGTCCATTTTTTCTTGCAGTTGCTGGTGGATATTTCTCCATCTCTTCGTTTTTCAACCTCTTTCCTTGTTTTGTTTCAAGTGTGTTTCTCATCAGATATATTACTAACTTGCTTATTTTTTATTATTGTTATACACTTGTTTTAAATATTCAAGGTAATAATTTTTTGTAGCAAGTTTAATCCACTTGGATTCATTCTGTATCTTCAGTTCCTTCATCTGTCAAAAAGGACTACATAAATTACCTCAATATTATGGGAGGATATTAGATAATCGTTAAAACAGTATTTTCATGGAACATTGCACACAATAAACTTGTGTCAGTCAGGCCTGGGTATGTAAGAATAACAAGACAGCTAAAGTTCTGTCTTCCATGGAAATTATTTTCTAGTGTGGAACACTGGAAAATGAGTGAACACACCTAAATAAAATGAATGCAAACATTATAAGAAAATTGTCAGGATTGGGACAGAGAAAAATAGGTGGGAATATCCTCAGAAATGTTCTGGGAAGAATAACAATTGAAAGTAGGGTCCCCACTAGAATAATATATACATATCATATATTATATATATAAAAAGAACAATATATACATATTGTATAAATATTACATATATATAATATGACATATATTATATATATATATATATATATATATATATACACACACACAAATATATATATTTAAAGTTAACATTAAAGAAAAGTTCTAAAATTCTAAGGGCATTTGTAAATTTTCAACTGTATACCGAAAGTGATTATTGTTGTTCTAGGAGTGAAGGTTGTCTGAAGATGGGGAGTTCAAAGTTAAAAATTAATTGGGTTTTCTGTTCTTATTGCTATTGGCTCACATGGAGACCTGGGAAATATATTTCCCCTTGGAAGAAGCTCCAAAAAGAATCTAGAACTTTTCTAATTCCATGTAGGCTCATCTAAGCTGTGCTGCTTCGTGTAGGTACCAGCAAGTACCTACAAAACGGGTGAACTGCATCTCCATGCATTGGATTGAGACAAGAAGTACACAGTTGGGCTCCATGTTAGTTACCTTGCCCATATTAATGTGCTAACAATGAGCCACTTTAGTTCATTCTGTAGTTAAAATCTGAAATAGAAAGGCATTTTAAAGATAATCTGCTTCAAACCTCTCATTTTACAGATGAAATGACTAAGATTCAGAAAGGCAAAGCAACGTGCCCACAGCCACACAGCAAAAATACTCGGGAACTCTTCAGTAGTCATTTTACTCACCTCAATGGCAAAAGAAGAAACAACATAAGATTTCCACAAATCTACCATTTAAGTAGTTTATGTCAACCCCACAGAGATAAAAATTGTTAATATTTATAAGTTGGTCAACACACATTTGATAAGGGATGTGAATGAATAAATACAATCCTGTTTCCAAAGACACATTGCATTCCTTAAAATGGTTTTCAATAGGGCAAGCCTGTAAATTAGAATTTATTTTCCCATTAAACAGTCTTGTAGTAAGGGGTCTGTTTCTAAATGCCATATGCCAAAGTCACATATAGGGTATTTACATGCACTAAGTAAAAAGCATTCTAAGAGGCACCTTAATCAATTTAAATGAGGCAATTCTGGTTTCAAGTATATGAAATTGTACTTCATATAATATGTAATTATAACATGCTTTATATAAAGACTAGAGGCCTGGTGCATGAAATTTGTGCACGGGTAGGGTCCCTAGGCCTGACTGGCAATCAGGGCCAATCGTGGCCTTCCAACTGCTGGCAGGGCCTTCCTTTCCTCAGCTGCCAGCTGCCAGCTAGGGCCTTCCTTCATTCCGCGCCACCCCCTGGTGGTCAGCACACGTTATAGCAAGCGGTCGAACTCACAGTCAGTTGAATTCCTGTTGGAACAATTTGCATATTAGCCTTTTATTATATAGAATAATTTTATTTCAATTCTTTTATTATTTGAGTTTTATTTACTCTTTTTTTTACATTATATTGCTCTAATTTTACTAAAATAAATTGGAAAATAAAAAATATCCTTTGTCAAATGCATCATATTCTAAGTGGAGTCTCTGGGGAAATTTCTTTAGGAAAAAACCTGGTTCTGTCCCATGAGTTTGAAGTCCTTCATCAAGGAATATCATTCCTGTTATTCCCTTCTATCTGGTTGTAAATAATTTGTTGTTAGTCATGTTTAAAGCCCTTATGCTTACTGAAACTACCATTTCATCAGCACTATGATGTTTTTTTCTTCTTTTAATGGTTTCATATTATAATTAAATTCTGATGTTTTATAAGACACACCTGACTCTAAAACGTACTCTTTGCAAAGAACTTATGCTTTGATAGCCCATGTTATTCCTTCCTGATATCAAAAAGTTCATTTAATTGGTGATCCAATTCCAAGAAATGTAAATGCACTTGATTGTGCATCTCTAAATGCAATTTTTTTATCCCCTATAACTTAGGATATGTGCACATGTATGTATGTATGTATGTGTCTTTAATATTCAGTAGTAGTGATTTTCACATGAAGATGCCAGCTAAAGGATGACCAAGCACCCAGAGATTGCTTGATAAATCAAGTCTGTTAATTGATAAATGTCAATGCTTAAAGGCGACAAGTAAGAGCATTTAATAAGAATTACATGCGTTTCTGAACCTTTATTTATTTACTCTTTAAAAATAACTTCAAAGTCCTAATATTGTCTTTCAATTGAAATTTAATATAGGACATAAAATATCTTTAATAATCCTATCAATTGCCAATCATTTATTTACTGGATCAAATAATCATATGTGTTTCTGATACTTAAACAAGGTTTAAGTATTTTAGGCTATACTGAAGTGGTTGAAAGTTGGAAAAGAACCCAGAGAAGTCATGGAAGAAATGCTTAAGGAAAATTAGAGGAAAATAACATAGATCATGAGATGGAAATTAACCACTGATTATTTTTAAAAGAGCTTTTGACAGAACACAACAGTTGAAACTAAAAACAAGATTGCCATAGAAATTAAACAATAAAATACCAGAAATGAGTAATTAACCAATGGTAGTGAATATGGAAGAGTATAATGTGAGAGATATATCACTGTTTTGAATGTTGAAGGCCAAATAATTCAAATCATACACTAAAGGCTGCCATGATGTATGGATTTCATCTGATTCAAGGCCTAAGACCCCTGAGTTTATAAAAGCAGCTTATGAGAATAAGATTTCTAAAGACAATCCATTGAGAATATAATTGAACGTACAACCTAGCAATGCATTGCCATCCATGGACCTCGACCCTTAATCCAGTCGTGGCCATTTGAACCTTATTTTCTCAAAATTGTCTCATTGTGCACATGATGTGGGGAAAATTACATAGCATTGCAAACAAATGAATACATGTTAAGAGTTAGCCTTTAGTAATCAGAGCTAACAAATAATAATAGTGAATCATAACCAGGACTGTTTATTTATTGGCCTTTCACAGTGACTGTGCTGTGGAGCCATATGGTAATAAGACAAATCTTATAAACTACCATCTTTAAGTTTAAATATTTAAGGCATTGCTGTTTTTAAAATTAGCACTTTGGAATTACGTAAAATCAGTAATAGGTTATTATGGATAAATAATAATTATATGTTATATAATATTAAATAAAACATTGTTATTATTTAATTCTAATATTAATTTTCTCCCCACTTATTCCAAAATCCTTTAGAGACACTTTTATAATTATCAAAACAACTCTAAAATATAGTTAGTAATACCTTGGGAGTGCATAAAATGAACTATAATATAGCAGCAGTAAGTTATTGTTATTTTGGCTATGAATTCCACCATCTATTTTGTGTCTATTTTATGCAGTAGGGACTTTAGAAACAATATCTTAGCTAATTATCAATACAATCCTGCACAATAGTAATCATTAACCATATCTTACAGTTGAAAAAACTGAGAGAGAAAAATAAACCAACCCATCCAAAACCACCCAGTTTATAGGCAATAGGCTAAGATTGTCTTATTGTTTGATACAACCACTTTAGCTTACTTCAGTGACACTGCCTCTGATTCAAATAGCTTTGGAATGGCTGAACCAGCTGCAGAGTAAAATTAACCTTGTTATTGTCAAACTCTCCTCTGGCCCTCTCTTCCTTCTTCCTTTCTCACATTCACTCTTAGCCATGGTGATCTCGCTACCATCCCTTCCACGCCTGGTTTGTGTGAATGTGGTTTCAGAGGCACAGACTGAGGGTGGAGAAGATCATGCTCCCTATTGCTCTGACCACAGGATTCGTCTGGGGAATGGGTGTGTAACTTAAGTCAGTCTACTCACAGTGACTTCTGGGAATTCCCTGAGGATTCTGGAACAGTGACTCTTATATAAGCTCTGGGTGATGCAGGGTGTGGTTATGGTGCCATGGTAGCTCTTTTGGTACCACGAGTACAAAAAACAACACAGAGAAGAGGGCTGAAATGAGAGACTCACTGGAAAGAGGAGCAAACCAGGTTTGAAGCCTTATAAACGTTACAGATATGAAAACCAATGCAACTCCACATCATTGAAGTTAGTTAGGGTTGGGTCTTTTCTTAATTGTAACCAAAAGCATCCTGGTAAACTCTCTTGCTCCTCTGTCTAGCATATCATATTCCTTGCTCTTCCTTCTTTATAAAGATGAGCTTAAACCACATTCCAGAAAAATGTCCTACTAAAGCCGTGGGCCCCGGGGAGGAGGGGCTGAGTGCATGGCAGCCTGGCATACGCCCTTCAAGCTGCAGGATTCCGTGTCCCATAAGCAACAGATTGAAACTCAATAGAAATTTCGGCTGCCAGGACTTCAAGTTAAGAATCATTTCTTTGAATATCTTTCAAAAAACTTTTACTAAAAGCAACCCTTTCTCCACCTTGCCCTACCCTCAAGTTCTCTCTAATGGAAAGCAATAGTGAAGATTAAATCCAAGTCTTGGACTTTGTAATTTCTCTGAAACCTGTTGACCAAATATTGAAAAGGAAAATCAGGTCAAAATCTAGGTCAGGGTAGAGGGCTGCTCCCAGGCCCATATTCTAAAACCTGAGGCTTTCCATACAGACAGGTCGGTAGGCACGAAATAAAAAATAAAATCAAAGAGATTTCCTTCAGACATTTTAATATGTTGGAAAGAAGGCATTGCTAGAAATCCCATTGTTCCATTCCAGGAGTATCTATGGCAACCATTTTGAGCCACTAACTTTACAGATAGTTATTTGTGTCACCAGCTGACGGCGTTGTCCGGCCACTCCTTAATATTGTCTAGACACCTTTCCTTGGATTTCCTTCAGAATGTTCCCTGGCGTACTTGCCTTGTAAATTTCCACTCTCCCAACATCGATTGTGGTACTTTCATTATATAGTTAAAGTACAGCCTTCCCAGCAAACAGATCAGCACTACATTTGATTCCACTTCCCCTGATCATTTCAAACAGCCCAAGCGCTATTATTACAGCATTTGATACTGCAACCTAACTTTATTGTAACCTACTTCATCGGGGCCTCGATTAGTTCATTTTGTGAAACGTGTTCTTGTGCCAATATAGTGACTCTTCTGAGGCTCAAATGAATGCACAGATTCTACTAGAACCAGATTATAAGCTTCCCAAGGGCAGAGATGGTTTTGCCAATGGGTTGTCCAAGGAGGAGATTAGAAAAGAGGTGAGAACTGTTGGAATAATTATCCCTGCAGCCTCCTAACAAATTATTGTGGGCTGGCTATATCTTTTGCAATTTTTCAACTCCTGTCAGCTGGCTCTTTCTGCGCAGCCCTCTCTGTGTTCAGTTCTGATAACTATACATTCCCTTCACTCCTTCAGGCCTAGGATTAATAACATAGACCCAAATCTACTTTCTCTCTACCCTGCTTGCTCGTTTGTAAATAGCTCTTCCACCTGTTTCGCTCTGGGGCAATAGAAACTACTTCTTATGCAATGAAGGCAGTTTCAAATATCAGTGGCTTACAATCTGAATATAGGTGTTTGAGTAAAATATGCATTTTTAATGCCTAAAATAAATAAAGCAATATGCAGTACAATGTCCTTGAGCCTCTAACAGACAACAGAGCATTAATAGTATCCACACTCTTACTTGCTATTTCTCAATGGTCAGCTGCCTGGTTGTATTGACCTGTGCTCTGGGAGTGATGTCCTGACGCCAGCTTCCATCTAGAAAGCTGATGGCACACAGCTCATCCCACTGAGCTTAGTGATATATTAGTAGCTTGACATTGGTCAGAATAGAAGTATTACAGCACAGAAATCATCACATGCTACAAAGCAGGGATCTTTCTTTGGGAGAGCTGACAACCAGCACACCACTGTCTGTGTATTTCATATAAAAGCCGCAGTATTATCTGCTCCCCTTCTCGTGTAATAGTTTGTCTTAGCTTGAGTTCTCCTAACAATACAGCCTGAAGTAAGGACTTGGGTGCATGTAGCTTATTTGAGAGGTGATCCCATAGGAAATAGAAACGATCCCAGGAGAATCAAACAAGAAAGGAGGAAAAAGCCAGTTTACAGGTGATTTCACTGCTTGCCCTATGTCAACGGGGTTTGGTCTCGTGAGGACCCTCAGGAATGGCATAGGATGGGGATGAAATGCAAAATCTTCAGAGGAACTTGGAATGGGGCACAAAATTAACTCCTACACTTTAGCATCTTCCTGGACCTGGGATAAAGTAAGCTTGATAAACGGATACCCATATTCCTTGAATAGGGAACCGCAAGAACAGGATCATTTAATTCAAGAAGACGACTCCTGAATATTACAACATGTGAAAAAACCGGACGAAGAGAATGTGCTCTGCTTCATTGTAATACCTTGCTCTCGGTCCTGAAAATGTCTACGCTTGGAATTTCATAATATATCTGCCAGAGAAGAGAGGAAAGCCACCTCCCAGGGCCTCACATGAGAAAGGAAAAGTGGTAAGTGGATGTCACCAAGGTCAACCATCTGCTTATTAAAGGGAGAGTCAGGTTTCCTTGTTCCTGGGAAGCTGTGACCTGGCCATGTCCACAGATCTCTCCGGTGAATTAACTTCTGTTTTTCTTTATTTAAGGGTGGGGGGTGGGGGGGAGGGTGGGTGGCAGCTCTCTACTCTTTGGACATTTGAAACAAGAGGAAGAAGCCTCCCCAACAGAAGGCTAAGGATCCCAAATAGTGCCTGATCATAGCTTATGTTACTTTAAGCAGGAAATAGAAAGAGCTTTGTGGGACAGGCAGGGGTCTGGGGATATTCTGTTTGATTTGTGCTCCTGAGAATGCATAGTCTTCATCCAACTGCATTTGGAAGTTTTGATTACTCACTTAGAGAATGGTCAAGAGAATGTAGTCTTCCATAATATGGACAAGAATGTCTGACAAAGAGGGCCCTTGCTCATCTATCATCACTAGTAATTGTAAAGAAGGAAGCGAAAGAAACTTTGGAAGATGGGGGCAGGGACTAAAAACTTAAGGTCTGCCGCCTGAGTTTATCCCAGAGACATGCTGTGTGTGTGTGGCGGGGGCGGGGGGTGGGGGGGAGTTGCAGGGTTTGTGTATGTTCATTTCCTCCAGCAAATATTTTTGAATGTTTACTATATGCCAGCCATGGCCCTCATTTCTGGAGATAAAAGAATAAATCAAGTAGATGTATACATAAACTTTCCCCCCATTTTTTGTATTTGGTTCTCTACAGAAGAGAACCAAATTGTTCCTAGGACTGTTTCAGTGTTTGCCTGGTGTTCTCAGGCCGCTTCTTGGGCACTTGGCCATCGGATCACCAGGGAATCCTCTTTGCTGCTCACCTGTCTCCAGCCCGCTTCCTCCCCTCCGCCACCTCTGCGAACTGGCAGAAAGACCCATTTACCGGAGGGATGACCTCACTAAAGTTTCTGTGGGTCTACAATTAAGCTGGGTCTATACTAGTACAATTTGCAGGGAAAAAGAATCGAGTGATTGAGAGCTTATGCTGAAATCAGTAGAACATTTTTTAAAAAATGATAGTGAAGGCAAATTCAGAAAAGCTCACAGTGCTATGGACCCATATACATGTCCATTTTGCTACCTGAGAAATATCCTGAACAATATTATGCACTGCTAGACCAACAATAATAATACAAATTAGCCCCCTTGGGGACAGCCAGTTCTGTCTGGCTTCCTTACTAGCTGCCCATCCAGTTCCCTTCAGATTGAGAGTGCTGTTCTGAACCACAGCTCAGACAGGCTGCCTGACCCCGGCTGGCTTGTCTCCAAGAAAGGCTGGATTGCAGACACTGGGGAGGTCCTCACCACTGCATGGATGGACTTTGCTTAGAATTGCCTGGCATTGAACTCTGTCTCTGCCCAGGGGTTTCTAACACTGAGCCCACACCTAGCAGGCTGAATTCCTCTTACTATGTACTGTCAAGATGGTTCTTTAGAAAAAATTATATATATATATATATATATATATATACACACACACACATATATATCTATACACACACACACACACACACATATATATATACATATATATATGTTTAGATTTTTTTTAGAGAGAGAAGAAGGAAGAGGGATAGATAGAAACATTGATGAAATAGATCAGATGCCTCCTGCATGCCCCCTATTGGGGATTGAGCCCGCAACCCAGGCATATGGCCTGACTGGGTATCAAACCATGACCTCCTGGTTCATTGGCCAATGCTCAGCCCCTGAGCCACACCGGCCAGACTGTAAAGATGGTTCTTTACAGACCACACGTCTCTGGACTTAGTTTCTATCCAAGTTCTTTGGAGGCCATGTTCTCAAGAGCAGTTCAGTCCTGCTAGCCTCAATCTTACCCCTCCCTGAAGGCTCATTCCCTTTTTATATCATGTCTTATTTTCAGTACTTCCTCTCCCTCAACAAAGCTAAAGCTGCCCAGAGGATGGCTGTGACTGAGCGAGGAATTCACACTTGTTCCTTTCATTCCTGATGTGAAGTCTCTCAGGGGTCACCCATCGTTGCTTCTAGGAGTCTGACATAGGCCTGGGAACAGTAGTGCATCATTTCCTAATGTGATAAGTTGTTAGAAAGTTAAACTAATCCTGGGCAGAATTCCAGAGTTTTTTGCATTCGAATTATGGCCCTGGGACAAAGTAATTGCTTCAGAAAAGCTGAGGAAGCTGAGGCAATGGCTACTCTTTGGGGGTGGCCCTGGTTATATAATGAGTTATTTGGTCATTAAATGTTCCAAACTCTGGTTAAATCCATAAATGAATTTCTAACATATATATGAATATAAATATCAGTTATCTATTCCTGCATGACAAATCATCCTAAAATTTAGGAAAATGTAGTTATATAATAGTTATTTACTTTGCTCATGAATACACAATTTGTGAGGGTATAGTCAGGACTGCTCATCTCTGCTCCATGCAACTCCACTCCGGGCTGGAGGTACTATCTTTGAGATGGCTGACTCCCATGGTTGGCTCAGGGCTAGATGCTGGCTGGGAGCTTACCTGGGGCTAGAAGCTAGGGGCCATGGTTTCTCTCAAGGTGGCCTCCCCATGGGCTGCTGGGGCTTCCTCACAGCATGAATATCCCAGATGTTCTGGAGTAACATTTTTATAACCTCAGCCTCAGAAGTCACATAGTGTTTGCGTTCATTTTACTTTATTCATTGAGACAATTCTAGTGGCCCATCCAGGCTCAAGGAGGGAGGATATAGACTTCACCTCCTGGTAACAGATTGTCAAAATTCCAGAACATGTGCCATGGGAGATATCATTGCTTGGATTTATATAAAACACAATCTGCATAAATCTCAAATGATTTTAATGAAACCTGATGGCAAAAACTTTGGCCCATAAAAAGCTGTCAGCCACAGACAGGTGCTTCCAGGTGAACTAGTTGAGCAGTATTGCTCAAATGCTGTGGAGCATTCAGAGCAGAGGTATGGGGTCTCCTCTTTTGAGATCCATTCAATTGCTACATAAAAATATCTTGACCTTTGAGTTCTAGGGGATTTGTTTAAAGAAACATGAACAATAACAACTCAAAATATTTTTAAAATAAGGCAAGAAACATGAAGACATTTAGATAATAGTTAGCAATTCACAATATGCTTTAGTTCTCAAAGGAACATGAGGAAGGTGTGAAGGAAAGTAGGGAAAGGAGGGAGGGAGGGAGGGATGGAGGAAGGAAGAAAGGAAGGAAAGAAGGAAGGAAGGAAGGAAGGAAGGAAGGAAGGAAGGAAGGAAGGAAGGAAGGAAGGAAGGAAAAGAAACACAAGTTATATAGCAAGAAAGAAGAACAAGAAGTGCAATTTTATCAGAATAACAGGGTTTTCCCAGGTAGTTTTTTGAGCAGCTGCCTAATTCTAGGCACAGTCTCTTTCAGTCTGCCACCTTCCCTTCCCACAAGCCTGATTTCCTAGAATTCTGAACAAGGAAGATTAGGCAGCCAGTAGCAATCCCTTTCCTGTTCAGTAAAGGAAGTTCAGTGACATAAACCCTAGTAGTGTCAAAGATTTGGGGAAGTGAAAAGTAACTGCATGTTAAAATATGATTAGGGAAGTAGACACCATATGATACCAAATTTCCATTCACTCCAAAAAGAATTCACATGTTTCTTAGATTGTTCATTGGCTTGCAATGTTTGAGCAGAACATATCTATGTGTAACAGTAGTTACTCTGTGTGACATTGGGGGGAGGGTGTAGACCAGTGATGGCGAACCTTTTGAGCTCGGCGTGTCAGCATTTTGAAAAACCCTAACTTAACTCTGGTGCTGTGTCACATATAGAAATTTTTTTTTGATATTTGCAACCATAGTAAAACAAAGACTTATATTTTTGATATTTATTTTATATATTTAAATGCCATTTAACAAAGAAAAATCAACCAAAAAAATGAGTTCGCGTGTCACCACTGACATGCGTGTCATTAATTCGCCATCACTGGTGTAGATGGAAGGTTTTAGGCAGCAAGGGATGAATTTAAATCCATTTTTAAAAGAATTACTGTCATGTGGAGAAGTCTCCAGGTGAGGTGTTGGTCCAGAGACCACAAAATTAAAGAGTAACTTTCTAAATAGCAGTTGGCTATGTACTGAACCTCTGGTGTAGGTACTAAAAATCTCATATTCACTTGTGATTTCATCCAAAGTTTCTGAGGATAAAAATTACGAGGACATTCCGTTACTGTTCTTTACATTTTGGCAAGTAGATTGATGTACACATAGATCACTATGGATTTCTACTTTTGTTCCTGGTAGAGTTAAAGGCTCATTTTCAATTTGCAGATGCTTATCGATGCAAAGTTTTCTCATACAAATTAGTGGTAAAAAGTTACATAAGTGGAGCATGCATGTAATTGTACAAGACGACAAATTCAAAACTATTCATACCTACTTAACTCTTAGAGATCACCACACAAATGTGAAGTCAGAGCTCATTAAATTAGAGACTGATTTCACCACATGATTTGTGCAGCCATTACACAGGTGTTCCATTTCAGAAAGTATTAGAGCACAGTGCCGGGGGCATCAAAGCTCATTTCTAACCTAGACTAATCATGCCAGGAATAATGATCTGCCGTTACTGCCTTGTGAATCAGACCCTATGATATTTAAAATAATTAAGATCAAAGCCTAAGTAGAAGGTCACTGAATTCACCAGTCATAAAATGTTAGTACAAAACTGAAGGCTGTACTTGTTTGCTTAACAATCTTTAACACTCAAGTTATAAAATGACATTAAGAGGGACACAAACATCATCTTCAAAAATGTTGGTTTTCCCAAAGGAACTGCCAGCGAACATGTGAAGCCCCTCAATTAAATAGTTATCCAAAGCAAAGGTGTTATTCCAAAGCTATTATAAGTAAGAAAAACCCAGGTAATCTAAGAGATGGGCTGATGGGATCTATCAGCTTGCTGGCTGGAATCCCAGTAGCTGAACTGGGATGGAGATTTGCTTCCCATTTGTAGGCGGTTGGAAAAAAGTGTGAAATGAATTGGTTTGTCCGGGCTGAGTTCCCAGGAAAAGGGAGTCTTTACTACCCAAAGCTCCCACCCAAACTGGCAGGGTGCTTCTAGCTAAAGATTTAGACAGTCAAATAAGTGCTAATTAAGTTAGAGGTTTGGTTAGGAAGTGGGTTGACAATTAAGTTCAGCTCAGGCCCTTAAATGGCCCAACCACTAGCCTTGAGAGGCTCTGGGATAGTGTACCAATACAGAAGAAGCCTTTCCAATCCTCTCCGAAGACTTTGATTGCAATCCCTAATCTTTAGCTGGAACAAGTGTGAGACAGCAGAGAGATAAGTGGCCGTGGTGATAAAGGCAGAGGAAGTGACCAAGTTGATACTAAGAATGTGTCTATTCACAGGATTCTACTAAAGATATACAAGTCTGCAGAACCACAATGGGGAGCTCCACAGAGAAGACTTTCATCTTTAAAAGATGACAACACTAGTCAATGGCTTTGTGTTTTTATTTTCTGTGGCAATGTTCCCAGAAAGTTTTACTACTAAAGCATTACCAGGCATACACACATGCGCGCGCACACACACGCACACACACACACACACACGGAATATTTTTATTTAACAAACATTTCCCATTGGGCTTATTATTGCCAGACATTGTTTTTACTGCTTTGAAAATGCTACCTTACTTATACCTCATCAACCCTCTAAGGTAGATAACATTATTATAATCAATTTACAAATAGGAAACTGAGGCAGGGAGAAGCTCAAGAACTAATCAGTGGCATAGCTGGGATCCAGAAATGGTGTAAAGGGCATCTGGGTTATAATAGATGAGAGAACGTTACAGAAGGAAGGAAGCAAATTTTTATTGTTCTATTTGCAAGGAAGGAAGATATATAAAAACCAAGAGAAAATTTAATAGGCCTCTTTGCTGCCCTTTTCCCACAAGAGCCAAAACGAAAGCCCATTAATAAAGCTTAAAACTGAAATTTAGTCAGATAAAAGCAATTCTCATTACCCAACATGTAATTAACTGGAGAATTCACAGCTGTGGAACATTACAGGGGAAGGATGAGGCTTGCCGATTCAGGCTGCTGGTTTTCAAACAAGGTGTTAAAAACAAAGCGACCAGAACGCTTTGCTTGAAGGTTGTAGCATTGGCCTCTCTCTGCCATAGATGATGCTGAGAAATCAGAATGTGGGAAACAGATCCGTAGAATCTTATGGATTCAAGAAACTGGAGGTCAAAAGTGTCCCCTGCTAAACAAAACATGCCCCTTCACAAGCTCACTCCTTTCCCCTTCGCAGCTTTCCTAAGGGAAGACTGTCCCATCTCCCACCACTCCTGGACACATTCAACATCAGCATTCTCCTTGCTCCTCACTGCCTTCCAACCTCCTGCAAAACTTCCTCTCTCCACAGAGCCTTATGACACCTAACTCCATCCTACCCTGTCCCTACACAAGATTGATACCTATTAGCTCCTGGATAACTTCATCCACTGAAGACTTCCGTTCCTGTATCACAGCCTGTGCTAATTGGCAACATCCAAGGAGACAACTTAGACATGATCAGATCTATGGTTCTCTGTCTACCGGAACCCAGTAACTGAAATGTCTACTTCCTGTGCTAACCTACTTCCATGGCCATATCCTGCATTCAGAACTGTTCTACTTCTGAAATGTTATTCTCAGTACATTCTCCCATCTTCCTCAGTCCCTCAGTCACCAAGCCCTCTAGTCCTACCAGCTTCCCCTTTTCCTCCTGGATCTCTTTCCTAAGCAGCCTAGCCATTCTGGTTTGTCCTTTCAACTACTACTTGCCCTATTAATTCCTTAGTTCTTTGTCTTTTAACTGCACCTTAGGTCAATCCAACCATATGCTTTCTCTCCTCTTATATCCAGGCAGCCAAGTACTGGTGGGAAAATACCATGCAGCGTTGCAGATGGGTGACACTATTGAGAGGTACAAGGCTTTGAAAACAGATCTATAGAATTATAAGTTTCTAGGAAACATGATTTAATCCCTGGCCTCTGGCAAGAAGTGACTAATTAGTTCAAGACCCCCTACCTCAGTGAAAAGCTCATGGGGAGTCAGGCTCAGCCCAGATGGATGACAGTATTACACTTTAGATAACTTGGTCACAGTCCAGATTTTCCTATACAGTAAACTCTCAAGTCTCACCAAGTTGTTTTATAGTTCTGGAATTTTGTTGTATGCAAATGCCATGTAAAATTCGTGACATTTGAGAATCTTTTTTGCATCTTAGTGGCATTTTTTTAAAAGACGTTGACCGATACTGTTAAATAATGTGTTTAATGATGGGGTCCAAAGACAGTAATGAGATGAGGTAAAGCATGCACCACATAGCCCCAAACCTGAGTGACAGCTTCAAAGGGTTAGCACAGTCTCAAGGCCTAAGTTCAAATATCCTTTTATTTAACAATATTACTTTAAAAAAACCCCACCAACCTCTCAAACCCGTATTAATCACTCTCTTTCCAAAGTCATCTTCCATTTCAAATCCACTCAACAGGTCATAATAATATCTCACGTATCCAATTTCATTCCACATTTGTAATTTTTCTACATAACTGACGATTCCACCGTCATTAAAAGATAGATGTTGCCGAAACCGGTTTGGCTCAGTGGATAGAGCGTCGGCCTGCGGACTGAAGGGTCCCAGGTTCGATTCCGGTCAAGGGCATGTACCTGGGTTGCGGGCACATCCCCAGTGGGAGGTGTGCGGGAGGCGGCTGATCGATGTTTCTCTCTCATCGATGTTTCTAGCTCTCTATCTCTCTCCCTTCCTCTGTAAAAAATCAATAAAATATATTTAAAAAAAAAAAAAAGATAGATGTTAGCCATCTTTCTAAAATTAATGAAATTCTACCCTGCCATCTTAAGGATAATGTATGAACAACATTTAGCTATTTTTTTGAATTTGCAGAATGCTCTTGGTAAAACTCAATTACAGAACTTGTAACATCTGTTTGGCTGCTCAAAGAATTTTTATGATTCCCTCTGGGTTTTTGCTTTGGTTCTCAAAGTTGAGATGGCTAGCAAACTGTCCTACAGATAAACTTGTTGCTAAATCACAATAAATCTGTACCAGTATCTTAGAAGTATCAGGAAGTTTAATAACGGCCTCTAAATATTTCCCTGGGAGTTGTCCCTTTCCAGCTAACACCAGAAAGCATCTCTGAGCTCTATGGAGAGTAACATAATCCACTCGAAAAAGAACTCGTCTGTCATTTTTTTTTGTTTTAATGTAAAGACAATGTCATTCAATCCCAAGGTGGCTTTGATGACTTTATATGTATTTACTTGCAGAGCCTGGTGAACAGGGCGGGACAAAGGTCAAAGGACTACCACTCCGAGTTTCAAGCATCTCAGTTCTCCGCTGAGGCTGAGACCCTCCCCACCCCACCCCCCCGGCTTCTCTGCTCCTCCAGATTCCAGAGTCCATGACTGAAACACCCGAGTGTACATGAAGGCACTCTGAGAGGCAGGAGGGGCTTCGGCTATGGGAGAAGCAAAGCCAACAGACCAGGAGGGCTTTGGGCAGGAAAAATACTCATCTTTTACCACTACTGACCTAATCTGCAAGGCACTCAGTAAACGTTTAATGAACAAATGAATGAAGGAGCTCGCTTTGATATTGCTGTAAGGGAATTCATAATATGAAATAATTTTGTCCCCAAATCTAGAAACTCCTTTCTAAAAAATATGAAGCATGACCAAATCGCATTTGATCACCAGAAACCTCTTTGGAATGCAGACCGACGAACCCTGGAAATTAGGTACAAGGAGTTTTCTTTAGAAAAATTGGTAAAATAATTAAAATGATCAGTTCCATAGTCAACATGTTAACTTCCAGAGAGAAACTAATTTTAAAAGTTAATTGTTCAACTTTGAGAAAGCCCAGTATACCTATCAAGATAATTTATGCCGCCCAGGTCTGTGTTTCTTAGTGGTTAGAGTGCCGGCCTACAAACCAAAGGGTCCTGGGTTTGATTACCACTCAGGGGTACATACCTAGGTTGCAGGTTCAATCCCCAGCGCCAGTCCAGGCGCGTGTGGGAGACAACCAAATGCTGTGTCTCTCTTACATCGATGTCTCTCAGTCTCTCTCACTCTTTCTCCCTCTCTCCCTTCTTTCCCCTGTCTCTCCCTCCCTCCTTTCTACTCTAAAAATCAATGAAAACTATCCTCAGGTGAGAATTAACAGCAACAACAAAAAATTAAATTATGCTGAAGACATAACACTATACTGTTAATTACTAATAGAATGGGTTCCAAGTATTAGAAAGAGAAAATATAAAACAGTGTCAACTATGGAAATTTAGCCTGTAAAAGAAAGAAAAACGAGGAGAGATATGGGAAACATGAGAGCCTCCAAATTAATCTCTCTTAATGCAAAAGGAGGAATAGATTTATTCTGCGTAGCTCCCGGGTCAACAAACCAATATTAGACAGATGCAGATTTTAAGGAGAGCATGTTAGCCAATGAAAATCCCCAGAAATAAGTCAGGCCCTTTGCACAAGTCACCTCCCTTTCATGGTACCAAATCAAAAGGGAAAAGAAGCAGCCAGGTGAGGTTGCACAGGACACCTGCCCTGAAGACTTTTCTTCAAAGCTTTTGACCCAATTAAGACCCAGAAAATGAAGAGGACCAATGTAAGGGGCCAGAAGAATGATGCTCTCAGAGTCCACAGCACAATATTTCTTCATTATTTAAAACTGACCAGTTGAGAGCCAAGTGGTGGACACAACAGGAACTAAATCTCCAGAGGGCTCTGGATTTGTGGTCCATCGTACAAAAAAAACTAGAACCTTTCTTTGCTCTAAGCACAGTAAATACTTACTGAATTAAAACATAGGCAGGAACTGAAGGCAGGCTGAGGAAAATGGTGAGAACTGCCCTCCCTGACATTTCTAAATATGCCAGAGAAACTTTCAACCACATGTTATAACTTTATAAATTATGTGTAAACATGACCTCTGAAAAAATGCCAAGGTCGATGAGGCCGAGAGTGACTTCTTTAGTGAATCATGGCTGGGACGGGCATTTTCAAACTCTGCATGCAATTTTCCACATCTTTTTCAAAATAAGCAGTGTAATGAGTACACACATGGTTCAGGCTTTCTCCTGCCAGTTTCCCATCCCCCCCATCACACACGATTTTCCTGGTAACAATTCTCTGCCTTGGTGCAGGATGTCCCTACAATTCCTATTCTTCCTCTTCTCTCTCTATCCTTCATTACCAGAACTTCTATAAACCATCCATGACATTCTACATGCAATTTATAAATAAAAAATGGCAAAATTTACCCCACGATTGCATGCTAATTTTGATTTCTGCCTCCGTTATAGTGATTCTAACAAATGGAAGAGATTCGAGTAGTTCAGCGAGAAAGTCTAAACTAAGTGTTCTTGCCTAAAATATCCTATATAATAAAAGGCTAATATGCAAATTGACTGAACGGCAGAACAACCAGTTGCTATGATGCAAACTGACCACCAGGGGGCAGACGCTCAATGCAGAAGCTGCACCCTGGTGGTTAGTGCGCTCCCATAGTGGGAGCACCGCTCAACCAGAAGCCCTGAGCCGGGCTCAGGGTTGGTGAGTGCAGCAGCGATGGCGGGAGCCTCTCCTGCCTCCATGGCAGTGCTAAAGATGTCCGACTGCTGGCCTAGGACCGCTTCCCTAAGCTATCAGTCAGACATCCCCTGAGGGCTCCCGGACTGTGTGAGAGAGGGCATAGGCTGGGCTGAGGGACCCCTACCCCCTGAGTGCATGAATTTCATGCACCAGGCCTCTAGTTTTTCTAATAATATAACTAAAATTTTTGGAGCACAGATTTGTTTAGGCAATTCAATAATATGGGTCCTATAAAGATTTCTATTTTAAAGACAAGAAAAATTTCCCTAAGTTACACTCTTAGGAAGTGAGGAAAATGAGATTCAAGCTGTATCCACACACTGTACAGCTTAAGCATTCGATAATTATATTACTTTCCAGTCAACCCTCAACAGTGTAAAGCTTCAGACTCCTCTCTGGTTTTTCCCATCTCATTGTCCCATCCATATAAATAATTGGCATGCCTTATTTTCCCTGAGTCTCTTAGGGACTATCTCATCTTTGACAATTCCACCACCATGCCTGATCAAAACATTTGAATAATTCCCTGTGGACTCCAGAAAGAAGTCCTTTTTTTCCCCCAAAACTGTTGTTCAAGACCCTCAACACTTTATCCTTTCACAATTTGAGAGTCCCTGTCCACCATTTTTCTTGGATTTGGGTGAACAGACTTGGTGAGCTTAGAGATGCATGGTGTGACAAGGAGTTTTTCTTTTTATTTATTCACTAATTTATTTGGATAAAAGGAAAACAAAAGGGAACATATTGAATTAATACTGACCCCACACATTTGTGATCCAAACCAATCTATTCCCTCTCTCCAGAACATTCCTCACACTCTCAGCTACACACAACTACTTCTTGGGAAGGCTTCCTCTCACTGATGATGTTGGAATCTCTCTATACCCATTATTCAAAGTCTGGCCCCTTTCTCTGCCCATGTGACTCTGTTGCTAACCCTCCAAACAGAAATTCCTTCTTCTCACACTCACTTTTTTGCTCACAGCTTGATATACAATATATTGAAATTAGTGGAAAGTGATGTATTTCCCATTCTGAATGGTAAGTTTAGAAGGGAGTTAGATCATGCCCTTTATACTTTTGCTGCCCACTTTTTATATACCATGGACATTCAGTGGAATTTACTGAATTAATAAGTAAAAATATCTAGGGCATAAATTGTTTCTTGGTGTGGAGTCATGTAAGAATTGGTTAGAGTTTGTTTGTAAAAACAAAAACTAATTTTCAACGTTACTGTTCAGGAACTTAACTTTATTGATTTTCAAGTCAATACCAATTTTAATTAGAATACTCTCATGCAAATCCCATAAAATAGTGAGAAGGTGTTGGAAATTTTAATCCCTGTCATTACTTACAGCAGTAAATAAAAACCACTGGTCAAACATGCCCTGACTTTTGTCCAGAAATAAAGGCCATCCCAGCAGGCCATGTAGACTAGGCCATCCAGTTCATAAGCCATTGCCCCTGCTTCGATATAGTACCAGAGCCCCCAAACATGCAAAAATCCTCCCAATTCTTCAAGATCTTTACCCAACATAACCAGCTTTCTGTCATACTAGACCAGTGATGGCGAACTTTTTGAGCTCGGCGTGTCAGCATTTTGAAAAACCTTAACTTAACTCTGGTGCCGTGTCACATATAGAAATTTTTTGATATTTGCAACCATAGTAAAACAAAGACTTATATTTTTGATATTTATTTTATATATTTAAATGCCATTTAACAAAGAAAAATCAACCAAAAAAATGAGTTCGCATGTCACCTCTGACACATGTGCCATAGGTTCGCCATCACTGTACTAGACATTGCCTAGCATGAGACCAGAAGCCACACTCTCAGGGTGTTCACAGTGCTTAACCTATCATGAGACTTCTCATGGAGGGAGGGGCCCTTTCAGCTGGGGCTACAATGGGACACTGGCCCTGTCACCTGACTGCCATTGGCCTACAGGCTCCCGGAAGGTGATGCTTCCATTTCAAATACCAAGGTCAAACACAGTCCTTTCCCTTCTTGCTCACTGCTTGATATATATTGAAATTGGTGGAAAGTGGCGTATTTCCCATTCTGAATGGTAAGTTTAGAAGGGAGTTAGATCAGGCCCTTATACTTTTGCTGCCCATTTGTTACATACCATGGACATTCTCCTTCCTCTCCCTCTCTCTCTCTTCCCAAAGGATGCTCCCAGGTTCTGTTAAGGAATAATTTTAAGTGAGTAGCAAAAACAGCATGGGAAAGGGAAGAATCAGAAAGACCATCTTGGGCCCAAAGAATCACAGGGAACATAGTCATATGCCCTGAGGCACAGCTACAGGCTGCCTAACCAGAGGATTAGAATAAAATCTGAAGAGAGGCTACTTAATAATTCAATAGTAACAGCTCCTATTTCATTTTTAAATATGGGAAAGAAAGACATAACACTTAAATAAATTTGATATGCCAAGATGGTAGCTTCAACCCTGACAAAGGGTTTGTGCTTAAATCAAGTAAAGTTCTATAATAACCTGGATTTAATTTAATTTTTTTGCACATTTATAGAGGAATGTTTTATTCTGTGGTTTGGCAGTAAGGGAATGTTTTCCCTGCTTTGTATATCACATCAAATTTGGTAGAAATCCACAGTTTATCTAGATATTGCCTAGAGGGTCTAATAATCAATCTGTAACATTCTAATAACAACTATCATTAAGTGGATAAGCCAGGCACAAACTAAGCCTGTTCTATGCATTATCTTGTCTAACCAACCAGTCAACCCTATGACGTAATAGAATCAGAATTACTACCATCCATATTTTAGATGAGGAAATTGAGGTACTGGGAGGTGAAGCAAATTGCCTGAGGTTGCTGAGCAGAAAATGAAAGAGCTAGAACTCTAACCCAGTCAGAATGCAGAGCCAACATAAATAACTAGTGTGCTATGAGTCTTTCTCAAACAAAAATTGCCAAGTGCTTAAAAATACCAACTGTCAAAAACACCTGCTGTTGGTGGAGATTGGGGCAGGGGGAGAAGTACTTGCATATCTCTCTTGGGAATGTCACACTTGATGCCACAATCTCTAAAAGCCATGTGGCGATGCTTATTAAACTTAATAGTGCATATAGCCTTTGATCTTTGAGCCCTGCTTCTGGGAGTTCATCCTGTAAGTGTAAAAGCAGAATATGCACAGGTTATCGTGTGAATTCTCCACAAGAGGAAATGTTGGATAAATGGTGGTTGGATAAATGACTGATAAATGGCCGGACCATGGAAAACAACACAGCCATTAAAAGGAAGGGGGTAAACCCACCCAGGCAGTTGACTGTAACATATATCTTATTTTTGTAAAAAAAAAAAAAAAATGATTAGAAAATTTAAGGCAGTTAGATTCTTCTGCATGATACTGTTATTGTGGATACATTTGTCAAACCCCGCAGAATGTAAAACATGAGAGAAGCCTAACTATGGATTTTAGTTAAAAATATAATAATTATGCATAATAATGTATCTATATTGGCTCATCAACAGTAACATATGTACTACACTAATACAAGATGTCAATAATAGGAGAAACTGGGGGAGGGAAGGTGAAGGAGTAGATGAAATCTCTGTACTTTCCACTTAATCTTTATGTAAACCTAAAACTGCTCAAAACAGCTTATTAATTTAGGTTCTGGCTGGGTAGCTCAGTTGGTTAGAGCATCATCCTGATACGCCAGCGTTGTGGGTTCGATCTCTGGTCAGGGCACATACAAGAAACAACCACTGAATGCGTAAATAAGTGGAACAACAAATCAATGTTCCTCTCTTCTCTCTCTCTCTCTCTCTCAAATCAATAAAAAATCTATTAATTTAAATGGTGATTAGAGATCACTATATATTTATTAAAATATAAATTTAAATATAATAATGAGCAGAGAGGAAACTGTAGCTTGTTAACCTCAGTTACAGGTAGAAAGGGAGGAAGAGGAGTGGATCAGGAAGTTAAACCAAAAAAATGATTTTTTTTCTTAGTTTTTAAACTCACAAGATGAAAACAATAGGTATTCTATGACCTAATTCACATAAAACTGTGTGTGTGTGTGTGTGTGTGTGTGTGTGTGTTAAAGGGAAAATATATAGTTGAACAAATTCAGCTGGAATATTTTCTAAGTACTTAGAGTCCTTAATTCTGTCACTTCATAAATGTTCCTTTCCTCAGCTCACCTTCAAACCATGAGACAGGGATAATAATTGGCAAGACACTATCATTAATTGAGGAGCCGGATCATCACACCAAGCTTTGCACCAAGCAAAATCAGTGGATTTGAAGTGGCTAGAGGTAGTAACTTTAAATGTATTTTTTTTGTTCTTTTCTTTTTCATTCCAAAGCCAACACGAAATAATAGAGTATTCTACAAGACGGCCTGAGAACTTCGACCGGTGTCTACGTCAGCATACTCTACATAGTTGTCTTCTTCAGGTTTCTTTTAAACAAAATTTTAAGATCTTGATTGGGGGAGCCTACATCACACACACACACACACACACACACACACACACACACCACAGGACCCAATGTGCCAAAACAAAGATCCCCATCAAAAATGTACATTTTTAAAACTTCAGGTGTATAGGTTTATAATTTCACGTCTGTATTTGGAGACTAAAATCCTGTAGTCCTCTGGTTGAATCGACTTGAATGATGACATCAAACTCTCATACCTCCTAAAAGTAACATTCTCACCTAGGCTTTGTTGCAAGAGGGTTCACATACCTCAAGGAACAATTTCTAACGATATCCTTCAAGGCATATTTTCTTTTAATTAAACCTAATCCCTATTACCTCCTGGTGGCCTCTAAAGGCTCAGTTTTCAAGAGTCACTGTGTTGTCTGAGACGGTTACAAATGCAGCCAGTCCCACCCATGCTCTGCCTGCTGAACCCTGAAAAAATGTGAGCCGGAAGCAGCCAGGGCCTCCTCTGCAGGGTTTTCGTGATGAAATGCCGCTCACAATTAGTTATCTCTGCAATTTTCACACCTGGGGCTCTTGAGCTGTGAGGGTGCAGGTGGCCTGATGCAGGAGTAATTAGTTCTGTGTCATTAATTACTTATATGGGGCTTATCACCCTGGGTTGGCAATTTTTGTTGACTCAAGACTGCAGGTGCACAAAGGAAAATGTGCATTTGAAAGCTCGGCCTGTTAAAAGGCAGAGAGAAAATGGTGCTCTTCCAGGCATGCCCCGGGAAAGGCGATGTCATTCATAGCAACCGCAGGGCTTTGAGAGTTGACAAGTAGTTTAGAAGGGTGACTCACCATTGCTACAGTTGCAAAGGTAATTTTACTTGACTCATCCAGAATTCTGTCTTTTAATATGCATTTCACAGGAAAATGGTCTTCCCATGTTGTTGTTGAGGAACAGGAGGGAAGGAGAATCCAATGTCACTGTCTTATCATTTGGATCTAATTATTCCTGGAAAACTCAAAGTACTTGGAATAACACTACTGGAAATTCTTAGTAACCCCACCTTCAGAACTTCCAGGTGAACCTCACTTCAGTGATGCTTATCCACTCATCACTTCATTCTTGCCAACTAGATTCCCTCAACCTTGGCTTCAGCAACTGCTGAGATAAGTCTTCCCCTGGTTGAAATGATGCTTTCCTTATGATTGTACACTCACCAACCTTCCTCTTTTTCTTACCTGACGTTGGTTTTGCATCTCTTTCTAGTTATGGCTTTCTCCAAATGAAAGAGAGTGATGCAGGTCTTCCCTACCCAGATTTCCAGTTCAGAACTTTATTGTATTTATAAAACAGAACTAGTTGAGATCAATTTATTGTAAACTTCAATCTTGAAAGCAGAGACTTGCTGAAACTAATATCTCCATGGGAAAGAATTTTTGCAATTAAAACCTTTTTGTGTGTGTGCGCTTCCTCCACATCACGGTAAACATCGGGTGCCGCCTCCAATTCAGTGACCCCATTTCCTCAGCAATCACTCACTATAGGAAATTAACCAGGATGGAGTCAGGAAGCTCTCACTGAGCCCTGGCATCTCCTAATGCTGCAGTTTCCAGCAATCTCCAGACGATGTTGACAAATCAGCATCACTTTAAGAAGCAAGGTTCTAGGCAGTGGTTTTCAACCTTCCTAATGCTGCGACCCTTTAATACAGTTCCTCATGTTGTGGTGAACCCCAACCATAAAATTATTTTTGTTGCTACTTCATAACTGTAATGTTGTTACTGTTATGAATCATAATGTAAATATCTGATATGCAGGATGTATTTTCATTGTTACAAATTGAACATAATTAAAGCATAGTGATTAATCACAAAAACAATATGTAATTATATATGTGTTTTCCTATGGTCTTAGGCGACCCCTGTGAAAGGGTCGTTCGACCCCCAAAGGGGTTGCGACCCACAGGTTGAGAACCGCTGCTCTAGAGCATAAATGTAGAAGCAATGTTTTTCCTCTCAACTGGACAGCCTTCCAGTTTCACCATCAAAAAAGTGGTCCTATGCCATCTGATGGAAAAAAGTGACCAACCCCACCCCACATCACCCTAGCTTCTTTCATGAATTTTGTATTTCAAATTAATTTTCCACCCCATCTCTCTCATTTTTACTGTATGAAAATGCTGGCACATAGAAAACGAATTATGAACTGAGAAGGAAAAGTGAATGTTTACAGCTGGGGAGGGGGCACACTCACACCTCTACCTTCACAATATGAAAAAGTTGCTTCAACACTGTACTGTGTTGGAAGTTCTCAAAGTGAGAGCATCCCTAAGTGTCACTCAGCATGCACTACTTGGTCAAAAATCAATGGGGGGTTTGCATTGATTCAATTCACATGAGATCATGAATAGCATCAGTAAAATAAACTTGACCCTGGTTTGAAAGTTAGAAGGCTCCTCTCTACTTTGCCAGGAACTTAGTTTGGTTTAGTTATAAAACCTGTGCCTCTCTTTCAGGGCTTGTGGTTTGGTTCTCTCATTAGCAAGGGAGCCATATCATTCATCATTGAAACCAGAGACTCTGAGAGGAACGGGAGGTGCTATTACAATTACTGGGGTACGATCATTGAGTTGTTACTCTTTGGAAAATAAAAATTGCTTTGGACAGGACAGAGATGGCTCAAGTATCTCACATATTTGAAATGTTCACATGAAACCTGAAATTTTGAAGCCGGAGCTCATGACTGGTGTCTTTTTTCATAACTTTAAATAGGAGGAATTAATGTTCCTCTCAATTGTGTTAGTACTTTTTTTTAAATCCTCACCTGAGGATATGTTTTTATTAATGTTTAGAGGAGGGAGGAGGAAGAGAGAGAGGAACATTGCTATGAGAGAGAAACATCGATAGTTTGCCTTCCTTTGCCTCCCATACACAAGCTAGCCTGGATTGAACCCACCACTTGCAACATAGGTCTGTGACCTGACTGGGAGTTTGAACCCGCAACTTTTTGATGCACAGGAGGATGCGCCAAACCACCCTGCCACCCAGCCAGGACTGTCAGTACATTTGTAATTGTCTTGCTTAACTCAAAAGTGTATTTGAAGCTCTAGGACAGCCGTGGGCAAACTACAGCCCGCTGGCCAGATCCAGCCAGTTTGAAATGAATAAAACTAAAAAAAAAAAAGACCGTACCCTTTTATGTAATGATGTTTACTTTGAATTTATATTAGTTCACACAAACACTCCATCCATGCTTTTGTTCCAGCCCTCGGTCCAGTTTAAGAACCCATTGTGGCCCTCGAGTCAAAAACTTTGCCCACCCCTGCTCTAGGATGTCAACCTCAGGGATTAAGTGGTCAGGGTAGAGTTTGAAAATCCCAAACTCTCCAAGTCCTGGGTGCAAAAATAATGCTACCTCGGTAGCTAAAATATCCCACTGGCCATGTGTTACTTTGACTTATTCAGAAATAGCAAAGAGAACAATTTGGCCTACAAATGTTGTGTTGGTATTTGGCTAGAGGTTATTTTTTGGTTTCCCCCCCCTGTTAAATAAACAAGAGCTATATTGTATCTTGAAAGGTGAGGATATTGTATGCTAAAAGGTTTTTAAAAGTTTCAACAGACTAAAAAAACTGTATTAATAGTTCTCCCAACCCCACAAAGCAAATTAAAATGGAAGGAAACTGCAGATCATTATCATAGAGAAAGCACAAAGATATTCAGAAAAATAGCATCTCTTCTTTTTAAATGTCACTAAGCCATAAACTGTGATGTATGTAGGTGTCCTGAATAATAGGAATACTTTTTATTTCATTTAATATCATAGTACAAAAAAAAAAAAAGTCCATAGAAGCTGACTAGTACCAGCCAGCCTTCCTTCAGGCCTAACGTTACTTTAGGAAACCTAAAATACCTAACTCTCTTCCAGGATATCTATGGATTTCTGTGTTTTTCTTAAAGGTTTTATTTCCCAGTAAGCCTCCCAGTCTGAAATCCATCTTTTAAAAATTTACTCCCAAAATAGGAATGATAGTTTTGTTTATTTTTATTTTTTAATATATTTTTTATTGATTTCAGAGAGGAAGGGAGTGGGAGAGAGAATGCAGGAGTACCAAGAAGCCAGGAAACATTTAATGGGCACTTAATATTTTCTTAGTAGTGCCCCCAAATAAATGAAGCTTTGCTTTTTAGTTTTCTTTTTTTTTTTCATCATCCAAAGCAGCAATTTTCAACCTTTTTCATCTCATTGCTTCCATAAACTAATTACTAAAATTCTGCAGCACACCAAAAATTATGTTATATTTTTTTGCCAATCTAAAAAAAAGGATTTGATTTTTATTCATTCACACCAAATAGCTATTGTTCTGTTGACAATTATCATTTTTTAATTTGACAATCTAAGACAGTGGTCGGCAAACTGCGGCTCACGAGCCACATGCGGCTCTTTGGCCCCTTGAGTGTGGCTCTTCCTAAGCCTTAGGAGTACCCTAATTAAGTTAATAACAATGTACCTACCTATATAGTTTAAGTTTAAAAAATTTGGCTCTCAAAAGAAATTTCAATCGTTGTACTGTTGATATTTGGCTCTGTTGACTAATGAGTTTGCCAACCACTGATCTAAGAGAAAAGAGGTCAGTGCCCCTGACTAAAGACTCAGGTATTAAATATTTCAAAAATTCTTGGGGCACACTGGTTGAAAATCACTGATCTAAATTATGTTTTCCTAAACAATATTGTTAAAATATAGAAAGGTTTTGTCATTTGTGCTATTAATTTCCCACTCTCACAGGGTATTACAAAATATATTTAGGAAGAACTCATAATATTCAAAGCAATACAGGAAGCTCTTAATATGCAAAACAATAGTATGAAGTAAAAAAATAAACACAAAATGATATAAATTACGTAAAATGTAGTGGCAGAAAAAGACAGGAAAGAAATCCTAAAATATTAACAGTGCTAATTTCTAGGTCAGTGTCTTTCTTTTTTATGCTTTTGAAAAATTTACATGTTTTCCATAACAGCATATGTTATTTGAAAGTGAAAAAAAGATCATAAATGTCATTTGAAAATTATATGATACACAGAGACTCCTAGCAAATTTGTCACATGCATGTCATGTTCTATTTAACAAATGCCTTTGGTCAAATCATCAGAGCCATTACGAAATGGAAAACAGCCCAGCTGATGTGGCTCAGTGGTTGAGCATAGACCTATGAACCAAGAGATCACTGTTCCATTCCAGGTCATGGCACATGCCTGAGTTGCAGGCTCGATCCGCAGTGTGGAGTGTGCCGGAGGCAGCTGATCAATGATTCTCTCTCATCATTGATGTTTCTATCTTTTCCTCTTCTTTCCTCTCTGAAATCAATAAAAATATATTTTTAAAAAAGAAATGAAAAAGAAAAGTTAGTCTTTGTATTAGCATGCCACATTTTATAACTTTAATGTGTACCAATTACTTGAACTTCAGTTAGGCAAATGTAGAAGAGCTTGGTGAATATGAAAAACAATCTTTTGCATAATACCATAGGCTGCTATATACTTAATATACAATTTGAATATAAATTCAGTGACTAGGACTTCAATTAAGACTTTACTAGTTAAAATGTTATCCAGGCACAATATTTGTTTACTCTGGTTAAATATTCCTCATAAATCACTTTGCAATGATATTCTACCACATTGATTTTCCCTCTGAAGTTCACAAAACATTTTATAAACTTTGAACCAAACTCTGTTATCCCCCAAATTCTAGAAATATGCTGGTAAGGGCAAGAAGCAAAAGTATGAGCTCATCAAAGAAACCAAAATGTGCAGATCCCCTTCTTAGGAAGTCAATGACATTGTGAATAACCATTTGTTAGCAAACCCATTTCCTCTGCCCCACCCATTAGTCCTATAAAATAGCTTACATGATCCCCAAAACTCAGGCACTCTCTTCATTTGCCAGTGGACAAAAACTATGATGGAGGTCGAGCAGAAGATTTGGTTTTCAAAATGATCATTGTCATGGCAAACCAGTTCTACACCCAGCAAGAATCCTCCTTGATATTAGATGTCATTGTGTTTAGTTTTGAGTCGAAGGTGATTTTCCTTCATGATTCTTTTCACCCTCCCCATTCTATTCTGATATTTAATCTGCTTCACATGATTCTGTTGTCTGAGTCTGAGAAAAAAAATTATAATTTTGCTAATCATTGCTATGTGTTCCACTATTCCTCAAAGCAATTCAGAATCTGGAGGTCACACTAGGATCTAAGACATTGTCAAGGTCAGCAAACTCCACCCACATGCCCCTGCTTTTGATCAATTTGAAAAAGTTAAGACATTGCAATTAAGACTAAAATCATCATTACTTATAATGATGCTGTTCTCTGGTGGAGATGTATGCACCGCATGTGCCTTCCCTCACAGCTGTTCAGGGATGTCCGAAGACTTGGACTTGATTCTTGGTTAAATTTGCATAATATTTGGACAGGTTCTCGTTTAATCTGTACTTCAGGATTGCCCTCCCTAGAACAGTAGCAGCAATGATTAGGCTCTGGGATATTTTAAGGGCCAATGATGTCAATAGAATGTCTATACTATGACCTGAAACAAACAAACAGCAGTAATAAGGTGCCCATGCAGATTTCACCACACACTCTCATACACACATATGCTCACTCACACATACATATGCTCGCCAACCCACACACTGTCACACACATCTCTCACATGCATACACACTTGTACGCACACACATAAAGGGATTCCTTTTAGATCTCAATGAGGTTGGTTAATAACTTATTTTGCATTCTCACTACGAAGGTAGTACAAGAAGAACTACTGAAATGTGCATTGAGATGAGTTGGATAACCTTTTTTCTGAACTATTTTTATAAAAGAAAATACTTCTATTTTATAGAAGAATACCTCATTATTCACATATTTTTAGAGCGCATTATCTTTCTAATATGAAATAATTATGAGATGGTCATATGACTATGAAAGATAAAAATCTAGGAATATTTTTAGAGAAATGTGGTTTTAATGTTTTCAGTATATAAAGTAATTGGAAGTAGGCTATTAAGCTATTCCAAATAAATATTCTGCTATGTCTAGTGGAATAAGAGATAAGAATGATTTATAATAAACATCTACACTAATAAAAGAGAAACATGGTAATTGGCGTACAACCGCTATCCTTCCCTTTGGCTAATCAGCATATCCTTATGCAAATTAACTGTCAGCCAAGATGGCGGCCGGCAGCCAGGCAGCTGGAAGCGAACATGAGGCTTGCTTGCTCCAGGGACTGCAGACTCCAACATTCCCCGCCTGACTTGCCGGCCTCTGAGTTGCAACTCTAAGAAATTTTGTAACAAATATAGAAGCTAAAAAAAAAACCAGAAACCAGCTTTCAGCCTGCTGGTATCTCAGAGCTGAAGTTATACATTGTTTCGATTACAGAACGGCAAACAAACCAGATACGAAGCCTCAGAGCTAGAGCCAGAGTTAAAGCTGGCCCAGAATAAAAAAAAAAAAAAGAGAAAAAAGGAGCCGTTGGGAGCTTCAGTCAACAACCACCAGCCTGAAAGCAGCCCTCAGCCCCTCACCCAGACTGGCCAGGCACCCCAGTGGGGACCCCCACCCTGAAGGGTGTGTGAACAGCTGCAAACAGCCATCATCCCCTCATCCAGGCTGGCCAGGGACCCCAGTGGGGACCCACACCCTGATCCAGGACACCCTTCAGGGCCAACCAGCCGGCCCCCAGGCCTCTATCCTATATAGTAAAAGGGTAATATGCCTCCCAGCACCGGGATCAGCGTGTCAGGGGGCAGCGCCCAAACCCCCTGATCGCCCTGCAGCTCTGTGTGTGACAAGGGGCGGGGCCACAACCTCCCTATCCGCCCTGCTTTGTTCGTGACAGGGGAAGGTGCCCCAACCCCCTGATGGGCCCTGCTCTGTGTGTGACAGGGTAGAGCCATAACCTCCCCATCAGCCCTGCCCTGAGTGTGACAGTGGTGGCGCCCCAACCCCCTGATCGGCCCTGCTCTGTGGGTGACAGAGGGTGGCGCCCCAACCCCCTGATCCGCCCTGCTCTGTGTGTGACAGGGGGCGGTGCCCTAACTCCCCTATCGGCCCTACTCTGTGCATGACAGGGGGGAGCTCCCCAACCCCCTGATGGGCCCTGCTCTGTGCGTGACAGGGGGCAGCGCCCCAACCCCCTGATTGGCCCTGCTCTGTGCGTGACAGGGGGTGGCACTGCAACCTCCCCATCGACCCTGCCTTGAGTGTGACAGGGGGCGGTGCCCCAACCCCCCAGTCAGCTCCACCCTGAGCGTGACAGAGGGTGGCATTGCAACCTCCCAATCTGCCCTGCTCTGTGCATGACAGAGGGCAGCGCCCCAACTCCCCAATCAGCCCTGCTCTGAATCCGACCAGGGGCTGCACCTAGGGATTGGGCCTGCCCTCTGCCACCCGGGAGCAGGCCTAAGCCAGCAGGTCGTTATCTCCTGAGGGGTCCCTGACTGCAAGAGGGCACAGGCCGGGCTAAGGGTACCCCCCTCTCCCCCCCCCCCCCCCAGTGCACAAATTTTTGTGCACCGGGCCTCTAGCAGTTTATATGAGTGTGTATGTGATGTGTATGTGTATGTACCTACCTGCAGGAGTGCTTTGCTGTCATTCACTTACCAAATATTAATTTGAATACTTTTGTATGTCAAACAGTTTTAAAATACTTGGAATACTCTACTGAGAAAAGAATCCAACAATTCTTGCACTTATAGATCTTACATCAATAAATGGTAATTAATTGATAGGTAAGTGTTTTGGAATATAGAGAAAAAGCCAGACATGGATTATAGGTAATGTGAGGAGTATAGGTGAAGACCACATGGTCTAGCAATTAGAATGTGACTAATAGCCCTAATTTGTTATTATATTATTATTATTATTATTATTATTATTATTATATAGAGTATCTAAATGGAAATGCAAACATTTTATAACTTTCCAAGAAGTTAAACTGTCAATGACAAGCAAGACCAAAGCCATTGCCTAAGCTCCTACAAGGAACTATTTTAGGTGGTAAGGTAAATAGGACTCCCTCTCCTTTGAAAAATATGACGTCTTTGTTCTTAGCCACGAAGAGGCCCCCTGGATGACAAGAATTGCATCTCAGGAAGCTGCTAACAGTTCGGATTCTGAGTGGGATGGGAGGCCAGAGCTTTCTGCAAACACACTTGCTTTCAGAAGAAAACGAAGGGGTCCGTTTTAGAGTTGCCCCACTAAGGCTGTGGCTGCTACTGCGTCCTGGAATTTTTGTATCTAGTGCCCTTGACACATTGTTATGGCTCAGCTGTAACTATCTTTTAAGTCTAGAAGGTGATTTTGAGCTCAGAGGAGACCCAAGAGTGGGACGTGCTCACCCTTCCTCATGTATGCTTTGTCTTACCCACAGCCTGCAGACAATGCCCTTCCAAAGGTCTGTATCCCCGGAGAGCAAATGTTCCCTGGAAAAACACTCACTCCCAGGTGACTTTGCTCCTTGGGCCTGAAAGACAGCTTGGGACCTCCACCGGGCACGCGCAAGCCCAAGCATGTCTGCTCTGCCATCCTGTGCCTGTCAGGACACTAGTTCTGAAATCACAGAGAACCCACCGCAGGCGAACATTAATTCCCTCTCTCTGCGATGGCCATCCACAAAGGAATCAACCAGCCAGAGCTGGCGTCAGGGAACTGACCGCAGCTGCTGCCAGCCTTTAACACCAATGGGCTCTGGTGCTCTTGTGTGTTGGCAAATAACCCAGCCATCCCTTTCTGGCTTTCTGATGCCCCACTCACAGGGTCAAATTAGTCAGTTCTTGCTCAGTCTTCTAAGTCATAAATTATTCTTTGCCACTTGCTGTCAGCGTTGTTTTAAGAGGCCCATAGGGGCAGGCAAGTCAGCAAATGAGAACTCTTTAACAAACACTGGCAAACCACCCTCCCCTTGATGTAGAGGAAAAGATCTACAGGCTGTTAAAAGGACCTCCCTCTGGTTAATAGGGTACTGACCTGATCCAAATCAGTGTCGGTGGAAGAAGAAGAACGGGCTTTTGAAGAGGTGGGGTAGAGTGGGGAAGCACACTTCTCTTTAAATAAATAGCAGTCCTTTCCCTTCTGCACACACGGGCACAGCACCCTTCCGAGTTATCTGCAGAGATCCTGACCTGGGGTTTTTCATTCTGTTGCACTCGCTGTTGCCACCTGCTGGTAACATATCATGATTGAAGCACAGGGCATGATGGTGGGGGTATTCTTAAAGGAGGCACAGATTGTAAGTGTAAAGCCAAATCGAAAGTTTTTATGCCCTAGGAACCCAGACTTCCTTGAGAGAGGAAAAAGAAAGGCCCAGAGAGCAAAGGGAAAGGATTGTATTCACACTCAACTTTTGGGAAGGTCTGGTAAGTTTCAGTGCCATTATCCTACCAATACAAGAAATTGCATTAACTGTCACAATGTAGCTCTTTACAAGGTATGCTAGACATGTATTCTCCTGACCACTGAAGACATACTGTATTAATTTTGTATCTCTAAGACTAAAAGCTTTCGGTGTTATGGAAATTGACCTCAAATGGAAAATTGCTCTTAGTTTTCCCTACGTAAACTCTCAAGGCAAAAGATAACCTATTTTGCCTCTTTCCAAGGAGTCTGGAGGGGTGTGGGGGTGGGGGTGACAAGGTTCCGGGACACCACACCGTTTACAAAAGAGCCCTCAGGAGTATCTGTACCAACACTCTCAGGAAAACTCAGGGTCGGCAAGTTGTTTGAAGTAAAGCAAATCTATTTTTAAAGGCCTATACCGAGCTGTAATTTGCTATGGAATATGAAATGGAAATACATTGCCTTAGATTTCTCTCCACTCATAAATATCCAATAGCATGGTACATGTTTCCTTGGAAATTCAACACATTGGAAGCCACTGTGCAAAGCTGCACATGTTTAACTTGTCAGTTTATGGTCATACAATAGGAAGGTTTCAAATGAAAATTCACCAAGTGTCAGGAAGTTCAAGAGTTAAGGTCCCATAGCAATCTTTACACACACCCACAGTGCACAAATGCCACATCATAAAGAGGTTTAAAAGGTTTCTCTAGTAGGAATGCCCAATATTGAATAGGCCCAGCATGGACAACTTAACACTTATATGTATTCCCATTCCCATACAAATTCCATTTTAATTTGTAAAGTGATCTGTGTTTTAATGTAGGTATTAATTTCTCATTCCCTGGTTGATGTTCACCATAGGAGTAGCCATGCTGAGGGACCTAGGGCCATACCCTGAACCCTTCCCTTCTCTATACACTCACTGTAGGTTATCTCTCCAGATACAATCTTTAAATCTACGGAAAATCTATTCTAAAGATTCTGAAATCTATTTCTCCATTCCTAAGTTCTCCCCAGAACTTCAGATTCACAGTCAATTTGCCCACCTGAGAAATAACTGGTCTCTCGTATCTCACATGCCCAGAAAAGTAACTCTTGACTACATTACCCAAACCTGGTCTTCTATCAAAATTTCTGCACCTCAGGAAACGACACTAAAATCCTCCCAGTTTCTCACGTAAAAACTCTGAAAGCTAACTTTGATTAGACTCTTTTCTCTCAGTCTGTATACATCATCTATTGGGAATTCTTGTTGAATCCATAGGCATCAAATTCTCTAAGAATCGAATTCTCTCCCTCTGCACTGCTGCCACTTGTATTAGCCATCTATTGTGGTATAATAAATCATTCCAGCACACAGAGCCCTGAAGCAACAAGGATGTATTATTTCACACAGTTTCTAAGGGTCAGGACTCTGAAAGGGACTTAGCTAGGTCATTCCAGCTCAGGTTCTCTCATGAGACTGCAAACTGTCAACCATGGCTTTAGTCACCTCACCCGGAGAAGGATCCTCAGCTGAGGTCCCTCATGGAGTTGTTAGCATGGCTCAGTTCCTTATTACACCTGGATGGAGGTTTTAGTTCCTTGCTACATCGGCTTCTCCTCAAGGTAGCTCATAACATGGTAGCCTGCTTCTCCCAGCACGAAAGACCCAAGAAAGAGAGCGACCCAGATGGAAGCAAGTCTTTTATGACCTAATCTCAGAAGCAACAGAATAGTACTTCTGCTCTATTCTGTTTGTCACATTGACTAACCCTGGTAAAATGTGGGAGTTGACTACACAAGGGTGGGAACACTAGTAGAAGGAATGATTGGGGTCAAAAGTGATGACTGGCTACCATATCACCCATCGGAGCCCAAGCCTCCACCCTGGACTGCCTTGGTGGCTGAAATAGCCTCCTAATCCATCTCCCTGTTTCTCCTCTCAGCATCGAGATGTATCTTTTTGAAACATAAGTCTTCTCATTCCTGCACTTATAACTCTCCAATGGCTTCTCCTTTTACTAGAGTAAGATCCAAACTTTTAAGCTGGCCCTGCCTACTTGTCAGCCTCATTTCCCACCACACCCAGCCACCATGGATATATTCTTGTTCCTCCAACAAACTAGGTTGGGTTCCTCTTCCTTGGGAAGATATCGATCACAGCTTAATTGTCACCTCCAAAAAAAGTCAGCACACACTATCCTATCTAAAGGACTGATTCAGATACTCCCCTGCCCAACTGTAATCCTGCCCCCTGCCCCTACATGAACACAAGTGTAGTTTATACTTGCTCCAAGGATCTTAATTTTGTGTTCAAGAGAAGGCAGAGATCTTGATCTCAGGGAATACAGGTTCCTACCATCTGTATGGAATGACTTATGATTGCTCTAAGCAGGGATGGTAATCCTTTCCCTTCCAGGATACAAAAGGGTCTAGAAGTGTCATGTGGACCTACCCTGACAAATGAGAGATGAGGAGATGTCTATTGGGGGCTTCCCTTCTAACATAAAAAGAGCAAGGCCGGTCAGGACAGCATCTTTTTCTTGGCCACTGCTTTTCTGAGTGTAACTACAGTGGGATGTAATGTCCAGAGCTAGGATGGTTGAGATGAACAATCATCTTGAGACTATGAGATAAGCAGAATGATAAGAATGATACAGAAATCACAGGACTCTGATCTTTGAACCATTACACCATTCCTGGTCTACCAACCTCTACCAGACTCCTTCACATGAAAAGTAACTACATGTCCTTATCACTTAAGACCCTGTTGGGCATATCTTTCTGTTACATGCAGCTGAAACATCCTAATTGATAGACTCATTCACAAACCATCTTGCTAAGTGATGATGACTCACTATTTAAGAATCTTAGACTCTGTAATGTAGTGTTTACTTAAAAATACCTGATGACAAAGAACCAACAGAATCACTGAAGCCTGTGATTTTCTTGCTAAACTTTCTTGAAGCTCTTAAGTAGTTACCAATGAAGGCTGAAGTATAAAAGTGACTTGTTTTATAAGCATTTCCATGGAAAAGCTTGCTTAATAAACCTAAGAATAATAAAAATACATCTTTAATGAGTCTGACTACTACTGAGAAATAGGAGGTGTTTTGCCTCAAGGATATGAACTTATGAATTACCTGATCTAAAGAAAGAGCCAGTTTTACTAACCCCATGTCACAGATGAGGAAACTAAGGCTCTGAGAGGTTAATTTGCCCCCAAAGTCATTCAGCTTCCAAGACATAGCTGGAATTTGAACCAGGGCCCACTGACCTGGCGTGCACAAGCTTATCTCCAGCACTATCCTCCAGCCTCCAGTGGAGATGCTCAGCCCATAATCAACTCCCTTCCTTCCTTTCTCTTTTGATCTACAGAATCAGTGTCTTGGAATGTGTCTCGCCCGAATGACCTGTACATCCACACCTAAGGTGCAGCTCACCCCTTGGTCATCTTTAGGCATCTGTATCTTAAAGAGTACACATGGGAGAAAACTTATTTACAGTTGCTGTTACTCACCCAGAGGAATATTTTCAATCTTCTGAAGACTATTAAGCACCCAACAAAATAAGGAAATATCTTGTGCCTTAAAGTTAATGGATTTTAGTGCCAGGGCTGTTCAGTCCATGACAGTGTGTCCTATTCCATGCCATTTATCTTGGTCAATATTCAATTTTGGCATAATCGCTTGCCCATTTAATTGGCCTGCCTATTTGCACACTTCCCCCCAGCATCCCTGACTTCTTTTCATATAAAAACAGAGGAATCCTTCACAATTCTAAGTCAGATTACATCACTCCTCTTCCCAAATTACCTCATGGCTTCACATGTCAATCAGGGTAAAAGCTGAAGTCCTTACAATGGCTGACCAGGCTCTCTAAGATATTGTCCCCTTTTGTACTTTGATCTTATTGCCTATGATTCTTCCCCTTGCTTACTTCTCTTGGGTAAAGGCCTCCTTTCTATTCCTCATATAAGCCAAATGCTCTCTTTTATCTCAGGGCTTTTGCATATGCTGTTCCCTCTACTTGGAAAACTGTTCTTCCAGGTACCTGCAAGTCTTGCCTCCCAATTCTCTACTTCAGTGTTTTATTATCAACGAAATCTTTACTGTACACCATCTATGAAGTAGCAACACCTGCTCTCCAGCAAACAGACCCTCTCCTTTTTTGGGTGCTTTTTTTTTCTTCAAAACGCTGATTACAAACTGATATAGCATAACATTTATTGCTAGTCTTCCTCCCATTGTCTTATCACCTCCTCAAAACAGGGCCTTTGTTTTGGTCAGTGTGTTCCAAGCATTTAAGCATGCTTCTCATGTGACAGGTGCTCAAATGAATATTTGTTGAATGAATGGAATGGGTGAATGGACAAATATACCTTGGGTCGTGAAGTCACGTCACTGCTCTGTGACTGAGTTCCCTCATCTATGAAACAAAGAAGTGAAGATGAAAGGATCTCCACTATTTCTCCTTTTTCTCTTATACCACATAAATCAAAACCCAGGCCTGCCTCCAGCTTGAGAACCAAGGGGATGATCATCAGACCCGGCAGTTTCTCTCGGCCTTTCACCCCATGGCTTCCTGGGTGGCCCTGGGCAAGTCACTTAACTCTGTTCTTTCAGTTTCCCATTTATAGAACAAGGCTAACACTTACCTACCGCACTGGGGAGTTGGGAGCATTAATTAATGCTTGTAAAGTGCCCTGGTATTTCTCGATTAAAAGATTCAATTAGAGTAAATTGTTACTATTAGGCAAATGAAAATGAAATAACAAGACTATTCTAGGCACTGTAATTCATACAAAGTCCAGCTTTAAAAAGAACCATCACCTACATTCTAAAATAATCCACAAAATGTTCTACTGAAAGACAGTTTTTCCAAAATGTCCAATGTCTAAGAAGAAATTCAGTTTCAAAGAAGAAACATGCCAACTTTTCCTAATCTAGAATGTTCCCTGGTTGTCAAATCTAGTTGTATATGTGATTGAAACTACATTTCAAAAATTTACCATTAAAGAACAAAAAGGATATAATTTAGCCCATTGCCTATATCTTATGCTTAAAGACCAAAAGGAAAATAAATATTTTAATGCATAAAATATTTCAAAGAAAAAATGTATCACAGTTGCTCATGTTTGTGAAGACATTCAAGATTACTCAAGAAATGGAGACTACAATGAGCTATATTTTGAAATACCCACACTGTGAATGGAGCTGACATTCTACTAACCTGGTAACTTTAGGCAAGCTAAGACTCTTTAAAGAACATTATTAAACGTCAAATCATTTTTATACTCCTCACCCAAAGAGAGGAGAGGAGAGGAGAGGAGAGGAGAGGAGAGGAGAGGAGAGGAGAGGAGAGGAGAGGAGAGAAAAACAGGGTGTATATCAGTTGTCTCCCATACAAACCCTGACCGGGGACTGAACCCACAAACTTTTTGGTGTAGGGGACAATGCTCCAACAAACTGAGCCACTCAGCCAGGGCTAACCTTCAAATAATACTCAAATCATCCTTCCCAAAGAGAAAGCTTTCCAACTGCATTTTGAGCAAACTTTTTTATTCAACTGAAACCCCCAATACTCTCTGAAAGAGAATGTCATACCATTGCATCTCCTTCATCCATGCCTTCCTTCTAAGCCAACTTCTGTCCTTCCCTCTCTGTTTCCTTTCTTCATTTTCTTCATGGTCATAGAGGTCCTTAAAGTGTGTCTACTCTGCATGCCCACTACAGGAAACCTGGGAAACCACTTTTTTTGTAAGGACTTGATCAGACTCCTGGGAAATTGGGGTTGATTGGCGATGCCCAGGAAGAACTAAGATTAGGATATCAGAACACCTTTTTGGGGACACTTGTGAATATGGTAGATGTGGGTTTTAAAGAAGGGCTCCTCAAAGGCTTACCAGTTCAATAGGCAGGGAATGGTGATTAAATGTAAAGCTAAGCTAATTCACTTATACTTTCTTTACCCCACCCCTGAATCTCCAGTTTACCCATTTTGTCAAATTGCTAATGATAACAAATGTGAAGGATTTTCTAAGTAGTAAAAACCTATGCAAACCTTCAAAATTATTATTATCCAATAGACCTGCCTTTTGGGAAATGGACTTATTTGGTAACCAGACTAATATTATGGTTTCTCTTCCCAGAAAAACGCACATAAGCATAAAAATTTTAAATATGATTTCAGGGGCTTGGGAAATCTCTTAAGATTCATGAATCCCAGACACTTTGATCAAAGTGAACCGGATTAGGAAAACTTTCTAAGTAGATCTACAGACAGGCTCCAGTAGTACCATGAATTCCCCATGTTAAAAGGAAAGATCCATGGACAATGTATGGTCCAGTAGGCTTTTATTCAGCAATTCATAAATCGGGCAGCATCCAGTCTAACAAATAAAAAGGAGCTCCAAATAACTGCACAATGCAAAAGATTGTTTAGATTAATGTGGGAAGGATAGAGGAAGTTATAAAGAGCATGTACTGATTGGTGAAAGCAGGGTTACTTTCCTTAAATGAAGCAAAGGGAAGTCTTAGGACCAGGTCAGGTAATTTGTGCTGAACAGTCAAGAACTAAGATTGGTTAACCTAAGCCTTCTTTTCTGGGAGAGTGGAGCATAGAAACTTATTAAAGTTTTGGTTTGCTGACATAAGGCTTAGCATGAGCAACTCCATCTTGGGCTTAATCTGGTTGCTTTAACATCCAAAATTGAGGACATTTTCCTGAAGAAGTTTCCTTGGCTTCCCTTATGCCATCAAGTTCATCAAGTCTATGACCCACTTCAAGTTAAGAACATCTAAGCTAGGGACCCTTGAAACACTAATTTGGCTCCCTTGGTCAGAGTCTGAATTTCTTCAAGAGAGAAAAATGTCTCATACAGAGCTCCGGGAAAGCAGCCACGAGGTTATCGCGAGAACCGCCTCCAGACAAAGCGCCTGTGTCTGGCAGAGCCGGTGTGAGACGAAGAGACCAGCCTTGCCTGCCGCCGGGGTCATCAAGAGTTTCGGCCGGACCTCCGAGCACACACCGAGATAGTGAGGAGCCAGACGCAAAGCACAGACTATGGCGCTGAAACGGATTAATAAGGAACTTAGTGATTTGGCCCGTGACCCTCCAGCACAGTGTTCTGCAGGTCCAGTTGGGGATGATATGTTTCATTGGCAAGCCACAATTATGGGACCTAATGACAGCCCATATCAAGGTGGTGTATTCTTTTTGACAATTCATTTTCCTACAGACTACCCCTTCAAACCACCTAAGGTTGCATTTACAACAAGAATTTATCATCCAAATATTAACAGTAATGGCAGCATTTGTCTCGATATTCTAAGATCACAGTGGTCTCCTGCATTAACTATTTCTAAAGTTCTTTTATCCATTTGTTCACTGCTATGTGATCCAAACCCAGATGACCCCCTAGTGCCAGAGATTGCACGGATCTATAAAACAGACAGAGATAAGTACAACAGAATATCTCGGGAATGGACTCAGAAGTATGCCATGTGATGCTACCTTAAAGTCAGAATAACCTGCATTATAGCTGGAATAAACTTTAAATTACTGTTCCTTTTTTGATTTTCTTATCCGGCTGCTCCCCTATCAGACCTCATCTTTTTTAATTTTATTTTTTGTTTACCTCCCTCCATTCATTCACATGCTCATCTGAGAAGACTTAAGTTCTTCCAGCTTTGGACAATAACTGCTTTTAGAAACTGTAAAGTAGTTACAAGAGAACAGTTGCCCAAGATTCAGAATTTTTTTAAAAAATGGAGCATGTGTATTATGTGGCCAATGTCTTCACTCTAATTTGGTTATGAGACTAAAACCATTCCTCACTGCTCTAACATGCTGAAGAAATCATCTGAGGGGGAGGGAAATGGAGGCTCAGTTGTCGCATCCAAGGAAACAGCATTATTCTAGCAGCATCCATTCTTGTTTAAGCCTTCCACTGTTAGAGATCTGAGGTTACATGATATACTTTATGCTCATAACTGATGTGGCTGGAGAATTGGTATTGAATTTATAGCATCAGCAGAACAGAAAATGTGATGTATTTTATGCATGTCAATAAAGGAATGACCTGTTCTTGTTCTACAGAGAATGGAAATTGGAAGTCAAAACACCCTTTGTATTCCAAAATAGGGTCTCAAACATTTTGTAATTTTCATTTAAATTGTTAGGAGGCTTGGAGCTATTAGTTAATCTATCTTCCAATACACTGTTTAATATAGCACTGAATAAATGATGCAAGTTGTCAATGGATGAGTGATCAACTAATAGCTCTGCTAGTAATTGATTTATTTTTCTTCAATAAAGTTGCATAAACCAAAAAAAAAAAAAAATGTCTCATACAGTAGAATAGTTGAATCATTGGCATAAAATAAAACAGAGGAAAGAGACATCAAGCATAGACATACAAAACTCTATACATATATACACACAGATTAATTTTATTTCCCAGATATTGCCAGGTATTTCCCACAGTAGGCATTTAAATCATGTGAGGCATATTTTAGACTTTATCAGCTTCACAATTAACATTTCCACTTGAAGAGTGTTAAATAGATAATGGCAGCTTCTCAACTTTAATGTGCATACAATTTACCCCCAAATCTTTTTAAAATGTTGGTCCTCAAGCCCTTCCCCCTCAGGCTCCCGCACCGCCGACCACCTCCCCGCGCCCTCCTCCTCTCCCCTCCAAAAAAAAAAAAAAATGTTGGTCCTCATTTAGCACATTAGGGTGAGAGCCTGAAATTTGCATTTCAAACAAGCTCCCAGGTGATATTAATGTGCCCAGCTCATTTGGAAGAGCAAAGACATAGTGAACAGAGGAGATGGATATTAACAGTTCCATTTACTAATCACCTATTCACTCACTACCTTTGAGACCAGGATATAAAGGCTGCTTATGGATAGAGTTAAGGTAAAGAAGAGGCCCATAACAGAATAATTGAATAGACTCTCATACAGAAATGCCAAGAATCTCCACTATAATCCAAATGAAAGAGATATTAAATGTAAAGTGAGATGTTGATTGGATTTTCCCACTCTCCATTTTTTAAAAAATGTTTGGGTTTATTTGTTTTTTAAAACATTTTTTTTATTTCAGAGAAGAAAGAAGAGGGAAACATCAATAATGAGAGAGAATAATCAATTGGCTGCCTCCTGCACACCCTGCATTGGGGATCGAGCCTGCAACCTGAGCACATATCCTGACTAGAAATCAAACTGTGACCTCCTGGTTCATAGGTCAACACTCAACCACGGAGCCATGCAAGGCTGACCAGATTTTCCCATTATCCATCTAATTATATTGATACAGAATAAGCAAAGATATTTTACTTGTACTTAGGCTTTTATTGAACAGGAACACAAAGGTTATCTATCTAAACATTTTATCAAGCTAGTCAACATGATCACATTGTCAGGGAAGGTAAACTTTCTTACCTCAAATAAGAATTTCTGAGCACAATTCCATATACATTATTTAATAGAAGTTGCCTTTCTTTCTCCTTTTGCTTTAGGCAATTTAGCCTCTTCTTCCCACCCCTGAAAATTACCAGGTAAGGTTCTATTACTCTCAATTTCTCTTTATGGTTCCTCAATGCTCCTCAAATACATCTACCAAGGGAAGGTGTTAATTTTCAACTATGTACTTATAACTCCCTACATAACTTTTCAAAGTTCTTGAAAGGGCAGATTTTAAGAGCTTCATACTCTTGCTACAAGTATACATGTTAATGGGCCTCAATAAAACCAGAGTTTCAGGGGGTTTCTCTACTTTCAGGATCTTTTATTGAAAATAAATTCCAAAGCTTCTCCTTTCTCTTTGTCTGTGGTGAATTACTTTTCTGCTGACTGTACTTTAAATTGACAAGTTTATTTCAAGTGGAAGAAAAATTTTAAATTTCCTATTGATAGAGTTAGCCCAGTGTTATTCTTATATATTGACCAGTTTTTTTTCCAAAGGGCATTTGGAGTGGATCAAGGCCACTTGATCAGACGAGAGCCCCAGACAAAGAGGCAGAACTTCTGAGATCCAGTCCCAGCCCTACCAGACATGGATGGACAGCAGGTAGCTACCCTTCTAAGTTTCTGCAAATATGGTGGCAGCAGCTTGGAGTTAACATGAACTCTGGATGAGGCCCTCGTTCTAGTTCCCTCTCTGGCCCATGAGACTCTGAGAGGATTTGTTTCTCCTTTGTAATTTCAGCCTTTTCCTCTGTGTAAAGAGAGAATTGGCTAGTTGGTCTCTATTGATGGTTACAGCTCTAAATGTTTCTTCTATGGGAATCTGGTCAGCAAGGGCAGATCAGCAAGATCAACTCAATGCTCAGTGGGTACCTAACCATAACAAGGGTGTGGGGAACTTTAGTTTTGCTGCCCACGTTTATCAATTATTTGATGACAGTATTGCTGGTAAATTTTGCAGCACATATTCCCATGCCTTTCAGGCAGTTATAGAGAATTAAAAAAAAATTAAACCAAACAAACTTACATTCTAGCTTACCTTGAGCTTGCATAAAGGTAAAGATCATAAGTTATGTAGATCTTAATATGCATTTAATTTGATGCTTTATGTCTGGCAGACCATGTTAGAGGTCTGTTGTTGTTTTCTTCTGTAGTCAAGTGTAAACACTTGGTAGCAGCATGCCAAGGAAGAAACATTATGTATATATATAAAAGCCTAAGCAACCATTACAGCAGAATGAGCAGAACGACCAGAACGACCGGTCATTATGACACACACTGACCACCCTGATCTGCTGATCTGGGCCTGCTGGCCAACCTCCCAACCCCTCCCCCTGACCAGCAAGCACCAATCACCCTATGGGGAACGGGAACCTAGGTGCAGGTGGAGCCAGGCATAGCCAGGCCAAGGCGGTGTGAGCGCGGTGCTGAGGGAGGCTGGCTGCCAGCAGCCGGGGTAAGGAATGCCCCAGCCAGCCAACCTCCCAGTCCCAGTGCTTTTGAAAAAACCTCTTTCTGGGGAGGCTTTTCTTTCCCCCACAGCAGCGTGCTATTCAAAGGCGCTAGCTGCGGAGCCACCTGCCCCGGAGCCGCCTAATCTCTCCCTGCACCCAGTAGGATTGAGTCTGACGTGCTGTGGGGCAGAACACCCTGGGCTGCTGCCCAAAGGTGGAAAGCTGGCGGGGATGGGCCTCGGACCTAGATCACCCAGCCCTCAGCATGCTCTCCACCTGGAGGCATCCAGCTGCAGACCTCCAACCCCATTAACTGGCTCAGTGGTGGGATGGAAAGCGACACGGGAGGGTGAGGAGATGAAACTTGGGGCGAGTACCAGGGGTGCAGTCCCTGTGACCTTTCCCTCCCAGGATAATGCTGTGCTCCCTAACTTCCCATGCACCAAGAGATAAATGTGGATTCACAAAGAGGCAGGCCCCGAGGAGCTTCAGCTGGGGGGCGGGGAGGAGTTACTCACTTCTGACACCCCCACCCTTTGCTTTAAGCCTGCATTCTCCTTCCCTAATACATGTTGCTTGAAGTACACGATGGTTTGTGTTTAGACATGTGATAAATGAGGGGAAAGCAAAGTTTTGTGCTTTAGAACAAAAGAGTCTGGAGTCTTTGGGGACCTCTCCCCCTCCCCCCCCCCCCCCCCCCCCCCCACACACACACACACTCACTCCTTCCTCCCCTCTTTCCTAGCCTGGTGAATCTTCACGCAGAAAGTTAACCCTAGCTCCTCAGAACCCACCCTCGCTGGAGTGGCCTCTGTTTTGTTTTGGCTTTTTCTCTCACAAGGTTTTTTTCTAACCTCTAAACCAGCAGTCGGACATCCCCTAAGCGATCCCGGATTGTGAGAGGGTGCAGGCCAGGCTGCGGCAACCCCCTGCACAAATTTTGTGCACCAGGCCTCTAATCTTAATATAATCATCTAACTTATGTCTTTTTTGTCTCCAAACACAAAATCGGTATCCCTACTTATAAGATAAACTAGAAGGTAAGTTATAAGATAAAGAATAAAATGATGCTCATAGTTTTTCATGCTTCTTTTAGTGCAAAAAAAAATACTTATTCTATTCTTTTTTTTTTTTATATTTTATTGATTTTCTACAGAGAGGAAGGGAGAGGGACAGAGAGCTAGAAACATCGATGAGAGAGAAACATCGACCAGCTGCCTCCTGCACACTTCCCACTGGGGATGTGCCCGCAACCAAGGTACATGCCCTTGACCGGAATCGAACCTGGGACCTTTCAGTCCGCAGGCCGACGCTCTATCCACTGAGCCAAACTGGTCTTGGCATACTTATTCTATTCTTGTTAAATTCATCAGAAGGACTGTGATCCATACCCTCTTTAGTAAAGAGTATTTTGATGTCTGCACAACCCTAATGGGTGTTTTATTTTTCATAAAAGTCTCTCAAATTCCAAATGATCAACTTTGTTTGTAAACTATAACCCAAATTCATAGCTTGTATATTTAAGAAGCATTAATACACACAGTAACACACACACACACACACACACACACACACACACTCCAGACCATGCAGAAATATAAGGAAATATAAGGAAAAAACTAATCTAAATGTAAGTAAAACTTATATTTTGACAGGAAAACCACTTGTCATAATAAAGATGAGCTTCAACAGTGTGACCCTTTTGTTCCAATACCATGATGATATATATATTTTTTGCTTTTCTAGTAGCTAATACCACACATTGCTACACCATAACTGTAATGGAAGAAGCTTTCCAACAGGTCTCCTTTGACAGTGCTTAACTTTATTATCCCGTTACAATATATTGGGCACAAGGGGGCACTGAAGGCGTGAACAATCCCATCTACCATGCTAGAACGGACACCTCAGTGTTCACCTTTCATTCTGCCACAGTGGAGCTGTTGCTTTCATTCTTCCTTCCTTTTTTCTTTTTTAATACTTGCAAGGAATGTGCCAGCTATTCTAATCATATGAGGGAAATGCATCCAACCCGATGGACAACACCACTGTGAATGGCCTTTTCTAAGAGCATGCATGTCATGTCATTATGAACCCGCATCATGGTTCACTAAAATGCCAAACATCTGTGGCAAGATTCTACTAGTTCGCTACTCAATAGTCATAACACCCTTCCGTCTTACTAACAAAACTCTTGGGTTGTTGGAGGCAGCTACGATCTACCTTGCCCAGCCTCTCTAGGTGAGTGTGGACAATGACAGGGAATAGGAAGTTGCCTGGGAGAGTTATCCAAAGGGAGTTTGCTGAACTGATAGGAGTCCATTCCCCTTCCTCTTTCTGCTGGCCTAGGAAGTGAAGGCCACTGTAGCAGCCATCTTTCAATTCCAAAACAAAGGTGGAATAGAAAAAACAAGCCTGAGGCCTTGTAAGGATACAGAACTTCCATTTCATCCCTACACTGCCTCCTTCCAAATATCAATGTGTGAAAGAAAAAACAAATATTATCTGGTGTAGTTCCCTATGATTTGGGTCTCTGAAGCTTTGACATAAAAGCATTTTAAAACTGCAATTCCCAAATAATACATCCTGAAAGTATCCTGGTTAGCAGTGCTGCTCTTTAATTATATACGGCAACGGAACTGAACCAAAGGCAATATTTCACTGAGCTCCCATCCAGTCCCATGAAATATATGCATATTTGTGAAAAGTCCTGAGTTAAAATGTGTGTTTAAACATCCTTTTAATTTAATTGGACAAGTATGAAATATCAATGAGTATTCCCTACAGGAAAGTCTTACGTAGATCATAATAAATTTCAAGTCTCCTCTAAATTACTGCTATTTCATCTACAAAGGCAACTGCCTGTTATATCACCTGCTGGACTCCACACCGGGAACCCCAATGGGAAGCACTACAGGGTCAGTGCAGAGCTTTGCCCACCCACACTGCTCACTGGAATAGGCAGGCAGCTGCACTACTAACAGTTTCCCCTCTCAGCACCCTGGTCAGCGGCCTCACCCTGAACTCTCACAGCTCCCAACACCCTTGGCTGTCACCCCACCCTCACCAGGGACCCTCTTCAATCCTTCCACTTAAAGAAGACTGGAAAAACCACATGTCCAAAAGCAGCAACTTCTTGAGAAATAACCTGGGCTTCTGTGTCTATTTTTCCCATGAAAGAAAGACATGTTCATTTTTATCACATTAGTTATGCAGTTTTAAATCTCCCTACTATTTGTACTATTATTTTCCATGTTATCCCAGTGGGTATAAAATTCAATCTAGAATTTTTTTAATGAGTGTAAAATTTAAAAATGTGAATCTTTGAATTATCGAAGTTTGACTATGTGCTTTTGGAGTCTAGTCAAAGGACATTATTATTGCAAAATAGGTCATTGTTTTATAGAACAATGGAGGAAGATGAAGCTCTAATTATTAGATGAGTTCCAGTGCAATACCCTATTCTACAGGAAAATTACAGTGCTTTGGGTTATCGGCCATAATATTTTTGATACAGAGTTTGAATCATTTTTAAAAAAATCATCTTTAATCCAAAAATACCTTGCTATATTAAGAGGAAATCACATGGCTTATGGAAAGTAAATCATATGTACTGTGACTTCTTTAAATGGATAGTGGATTTATATTCTCTAACTCAACCGGGTCCATGGACAAAATCTTTTCTTTTTTAAAAAATATTTTTATCGAATTTTAGAGAGAAAGGAAGGGAGAGGGATAGAAAGATAGAAACATCAATGAGAAAAACATCATGGATTGGCTGCCTCCCAAACACCCCCAGACTGGATATTGAGCCTGAAACCCTAGCATGTGCCCTGCCTGACCTTGTAGGGATATGGGCATCGAACCTGTGACCTCTTGGTTCCTGGGTCAGTGCTCAACTGCTGAGTCACACTGGCAAGGCCAAAATCTTTTCAATTGCAGTTTCAATTAACACAAAGAATTTTTTTTAATTGAAAAAAAATAATTAACTATTGAGCAGGCTACATTAAACAAGGTTATACATTTTCAGGTTGGGGGATCTCTTTTAAAGTATAAGGGATCGTTGATTTCCTCACGAGAGAGGCTTTCACCTGTGTGTTTAGGCTCCGAAGTCTGCAACTCAGACCTTAATCTTTGCTGGTAATTATGAACAGTTTCAGCATCGTGTTTTTTAAAATGTTAAACTGAAAACATACGTGTATACATTATAAAAGGTAACATGTTTTCACATTTAAAGTGCTTTGTACATCTGTTCCAAGCAGATTACATATCCATTTGGTGAAGAAACACGTTAACATTAAAGTCCCTCCTCCCTGATAACCTTGTTTCCAGGTGAAGGACTCAAGGCATGTTCAGCTATTAGCACAAAAGGCAGAGGTGAAGGTGGATCTGTTGGCCACTCTTTTCTCGGTTCCCAATACTTCACTACACGCCAGCTACTCACCGTACAGTCTGCAGACCAACAGCAACATCCCAACTTGGGAACGTGGAAATGCAGAGTCTCAGGTCCCACCTCCTATTAACTCTACATGATCCCCAGGGGATGGGCAGGTGCACTGAAGTCTGAGGAGCACCTCTTTAGTGCTACAAAATTCAAGTTCCTGCCAGAATGCTATGTCTGTGCCACCTGTGAATCTTCCCAGGTGCTGACTTCAAAACCTCACTCTGAAAGGTTTGAAGTCATTGCTTTTAGTCCTCACGAGCTAGAAATCACTTAACATGAATTAATATCAGAGATGCTTGATATTGAAACAGAAAGAAATACCTGGCAGACCAGAACACATAAACCTTCTCCATCCACTTCCCTTTCACCACCAGGGATGTGTTAGAACGCAGATGGTCTGGCCGCCCAGTTGTCTTTAATTTTTCTTCAGGTTCTTTAATTTTAGCTTTAGTAAAGATTATTGTTATATTAAACACACATGTACACATATTCCTGAGGAATGATGTAAGCAATTTTCAGTGGCCATTTTTACCATCCTCTATTTTTTCTTTAAGTACAAACTTGAAGACCTATTCCCATGTAAGCTATTATCCATTTGCATTTTTGGAAAATTCAATAAATACCTGTTAGGTTCACCAGTGCTTTCTCATTAGATGTCTTGTCTTACCATAAATGGATTTGTGTCACTGAGCAATAGTTTGGAAGCATTTAAGCAATAATTTAACCTTGAGAGATGGCACTGATGCATTATAAACTAATGAATAGCAGATGTCGTCAGAAAGAGGAAAGGTGGGGTGGGAGGGTGATTAGGTGGGTGGGGAGAGGTCAACCAAAGAACTTGTATGCATATATACACATAACCAATGGACACAGACAATAACATGGTAAAGGCCTGGGGCAGGGGGTGGGAGCAGGCTAGATGGGGTCAATGGGGGAGGAAAAGGGGACATATATACTTTCAACAATAAAGATTTAAAAGAAATAAATATCTTTTTAAAAAAGTGAATGTGGGCATTTAAATACCGGTGATCTGGGTTGGAGAGGAGGTAGGGATGTTGAGGAAGACAAAAAAAAAAAAAGAATGAGTGAGTGTAAGAAAGGAAATATCACTGGAATGTTGAAATTGCAAATGAAACCCACAGAAGTCAGGAAATTCAAGAGTTAAGGCTCCCACTGCTCCCTTAATTCTGCCCCTGGTGTTGGGCAAATGCACTGTGTATGTATCTTTCATTACCAGATCCCATAACACTTAGCAACAGAGCCCACTTAGGATGGTGATGAAGAAGCATATGGCTCCTTATGAAATAAGCTTTAAATACATTGAAAGGTTAAAAACTAATATAACAAGGCCCTTTTTCCTATAAAAGTTTAATGTTAATTATAAAATCGGATAACATTGTTACGGCGTGAAATATGAAATGCACAAGGCGTGCTCCCCTGGGGCACAGTTGATGTGCACTGCATTCAGAATGGCATTTTCCCACCTTCAGTGTATAAAAGTGGAAACACTTCTTTCTCCCAGGGAAAAAAAAAATATGGAAATCAGCTAAGGTAGTAAAATTTCAGGATCTCTACTTTGCTTTTCATAAGGAGACTAAATTTCAGAGACTTCAAGCTCTAGTTAGGGTAACAATATACTGAAAACCAATCTGGGGCAGGCTACGAGGAATAGCGAATGATTCTTCCCTTCCCCTTCCCCAAACAAAATATTTTTTGGCTGATTTTGGAAATCTGTGTATGGTATTACCTTCCTTCAGACTTATCTTCCTAATGATATTTATTCTTGACAAAAGAATGCCTCTCTGAATGTATTAAAGGTAAAAAAATAAATCATCCCAGGAATGTGTCTACTTAGAGATGAAAAACAAAGCAGGGTAGGATTAAAATGTGCACAAATCATTTGAAAATGCCCTCTCCCACAAAGGTACAGTAAACAGTTAATGAACAGTGAAAAGTGCACTCTGTAGACATATCAGTTTAATGGTTATTAAGGCGATGCTGAAGCTTTTGAAGAGTAAATTAACCCTTCAAGGAGTGGCCATATAATTGTGGGGCCCAATGCAAATGAAAATATGGGACTCTTGGTAAAATATTATTAAGAATTTCAAGGTGATGACACTAGAGCTTTAAACCAAGGGCAAGCACTTCTAAGAATGGGGCCATATGTGGCAGCACAAATTGCACACCCTGACTCCTTCGATTAAACCAATTCCTCTACCAATTTCTCATGGCACTTACCACTTTCTATTATTCTTAGTCCTTTGAGTGCCATCCTTACTTCCCCCATTAGCCTGTAAATTCCTTTTAGGCAGGAACTGTGAAAAGAACAAGAGCTCTCAAATCAGGCAAATCTGCCTTTAATTTCCAAACTCCGACACCTGCTAGTTGTAATGAACCTACTTGTATTATTTAGTTTCTGAGACTTGGTTTTCTCATCTTTAAAATGGGATAATGATCCTGGCCACCATGGCTCAGTGGTTGAGAATCGACCTATGAACCAAGAGGTCATAGTTCAATTCCCAGTCAGGGCACATGCCCGGGTTGCTGATCCCCAGTATGGGGTGTGCAAGAGGCAGCCGATCAATGATTCTCATCATTGGTGTTTCTATCTCTCTCTCCCTCTCCCTTTCTCTCTGAAATCAACAAAAATATATTTTTAATGAGATAATGGTAATACCTTCAGGATAGGATTGCTGTGAGGGTAAAATATGATAACTCACCGTATTTGGCCCACAGTGAGTACTTAAAAATGGTGGCTATTCATATTATTGCACCATACAGTTATTGTGAGGAGTGCGATGAGAGAATAGAAAGAACTTCACAATGATTAATGATATGGGATTGGTTAGAAATCATATGATAAGTTAATACAATGGCATGCTGTGTTGCTGAGGTAAATCTCTTCATCTGCCCAGAGCACTCAGCAGCCCCTGAGAGCAGATTTAAAATGCAAATTCTTAGACCCTAGCCAGACCTACTAAATCAGGAACTCTGAGGGTTGCACCTGGCCATCTGGGAGGAAGGGGAGGTGGGGGTGGGTATACCGAGTCCTCCAGGTGATTCTGATATGCTCTGATGTTCAAGAATCACTGATCTATTACATGAGTTGGGCCTGTGTCTTCTTAACTATATTTTTTATTAACTTACTAGAGGCCTGGTGCAGGAAATTTGTGCACTTGAGTGGGGGGTCCCTCAGCCTGGCCTGAGCCCTCTCACAGTTCAGGAGCCCCATGATGGATCACCCCGCAGAGGGAGGCCCAGCCCACCCACTGCAGCACCACCTGCCAGGTAGCCTGGGCCTGCCTCTTCTGGGCGATCAATCGTGGGGCTCCGAGATAGATCACCCCAAAGAGGAAGGCCACACCCATCTTGGCTGGCCTGGCACCAGTGAGTGTCATAGTGTGGTTGTCCGGAGGGTCATTCTGCTGTTTGGCCATTTGGTCGATTTTCATATTAGGCTTTTATTATTATAGATGAAGCAAGGTGCAGAAGAGTACCCAAATTGATTTCCCAAAAGTGAGGCGCATTTCTCCACCTTGGCAGCCATCAATGAGGGTGTTTCTCTGGCCAATGCTAGAGGAATAACGCTCACTGCTAAGACTTGTACAATTTTGTTTTTGGGAAGAGGAACTCATAGAGATTTTCCTTTTAGCTTTTTGATATTTTGCACTGTCAAAATATGTTTAACCATATATAGAAATATATATTATGTGTATATGATTTATATATATATTTATATTTATGTTTATAAAATTATATTTATGATTTATATATGTTTCTGCATATATATAAATCACATATATGATTTTATATATGCTTATATATAAACTAGAGGCCCAGTGCACAAAATTCATGCGGGGGGGGGGGGGGAGGGGCGGTGTCCCTCAGCCCAGCCTTCACCCTCTCCAATCTGGAACCCCTCGAGGAATGTCCAATTGCCTGCTCTTCATGTCCACGGACAGTCAGACATCCCTCTCACAATCCAGGACTGCTGGCTCCCAACCACTCGCCTGCCAGCCTTCCAGCCTGCCTGATTGCTCCCTAACCACTCCCCTGCCAGCCTGATCGACACCAAACTGTTCCCCTGCCAGCCCAATTGCCCTTAACTGGCCTGGTCGCCCCCAACTGCCCTCTCCTGCAGGCCTGGGTTCCTCCCAACTATCCTTCCCTACAGGCCTGGGCCCCCCTGAACTGCCCTCCCCTGCAGTCCTGGTCACCCCTAACTGCCCTCTCCTGCAGGCCTGGTTCCCACATACTGCCCCGCCCCTGCAGGCCTGGTGACCCCCAACGGCCCTCCCCTGCAGGCCTGGTTGTCCCCAACTGCTCTCCCCTGTGGGGCTAGTTCCTCCCAACTGCCCTCCCCTGCAGGCCTGGTTGCTCCCAACTGCCCTCCCCTGCCGTCCATCTCGTGTGCTGGAGTGATGGTCAATTTACATGTTGCCTCTTTATTAGATAGGATGATTTTTTTAATATTCCAATTTATTTTTAATGAATATTTTAAAGTAAATAAACACAACTTAAAAAATTGAAATAAAAAAGCATGGCTCAGGCCCTAGCTGGTTTGGCTCACTAGATAGAGTGTCAGACTGTGGACTGAAGGGTCCCAGGTCCAATTCTGGTCAAGGGCACATGCCTGGGTTGTGGGTTCTATCCCCAGTTGGGGGCGTGCAAGAGGCAGCCAATCAATGATTTCTCTCTCATCATTAATGTTTTTATCTCTCTCTCCCTCTCCCTTCCTCTCTGAAATAAATAAAAATATATTAAAAAAAAAAAAAAGCATGTCTCAGGTTCACTAGAATGAGGCCAGAATAAAAAATATTTGAGGCCAATATTTGAGGCTGAGTAGTGAGGGCTATTTTTCTAGAAGCAGAGAACCAGCCCTAATCTATTGACTGCCAACCAATGATGCTGAGCAACCAGTCTTGTTTGGGGAAATCCTAGCAGCAGGGCCTCTAATTTCAAGAAATAAGCCAGGTTGACCTTGAAAACTGTTGGCAAGGAAATTACACAGGAGCCCGAGCACTTCACACAATTCTCTCTTTGGGTTTTCATTCTTTTAGGGTTGGTTTCCATGGAAATCTGCACCTGCCAGTTCCCTGGGGTCTTAAGCCTGGGGACTTCGAGGAAACAGTGAGAAAAGTCTGGACAATGCAGATTTTATAGGCTTCTTTCATTTCGTGTTTTGGCTTATGGTCTTCTCAGAAGCTATAATTGTGAGGCTACAGAGAAATTCCATTTGTAATATTTACCACTTTCTTGCTTTCTGGAACCTTGAAAACATCAGATAGTCAGGCTGTATGTAGTACATTGTTATTTTGTGTATAGATATGAAATTGGGTCAAATGTTTTTGGAATGTTTTGATAATGATAAAAATCCTTTATGTTTACAGTGAGAAATCCTTACCCAAAGAACCCAGGGCCCTTTAAATCTTTAAAGTTTGCCTTGAGCCAGAGAAGAGCACAGGTTTTTATTATTTTGAATCCAGAGTGTTAGAGTCACTAAGACAGGTGGTCACCAGCTGGGAAGCTGTGAGCTCAGCCAGGTGACCTCTGAAAGCCCCTTATGGAGCAAGAACGTGTGACAATCGTAGTTACAGACTAAAATCATCTCTGCAGGCCCATATATGAAGCTCAGTCCTGACTAGCTACCTGGCTCTGTGCCTTCCCTCTCCTCCCATAAGAATTTAGGTTGAGAAAGGATTACATGCTGTCCTGCCCCCACAGGGAGGGAACAACAGGCTCCTTCAGGGGTGTGGGTCAACACTGACTGAGCTCTGACTCTTTGTGGGTTCCTAGGGGGACTCTAGGAAGGTGATAGCAAATAAATAGAAGAAACAGGTACCTAAAGAAGCTTACAGCTGTTTAGGAATACACAGAACATGATGCAGCTAGCATTTTCAAAGGGCAGGACACTTGTGTTAATTTTTTTTTTTACTGCTTCTTTTTTATTTATTGATTAAGGTATTACATATGTGTCCTTATCCCCCCTTCACCCCCAACCCCACCCCATTAGCCTTGTTTTTGGGACACTATTTCAACATTGACCCACAGGTTTAAGGCAAAACTGGCATTTAAAAAAACTTTTTTGGTATAATATGTTTTGGGGTATTTTTGTTTGTTTTTATGTTTTTGTATTTGGTTTGCTTGCTTGTTGGTTAGTCGATTTTACCTAGAAAATCATTTTTTTTAAAATGTTAACAGTTTTACTGTGCTGTAACTTACCATAAACTGCCTATTTGAAGTAATTCAACAAATTTTAGTGAGTTTATGCTGCCGTTACAAAAATCCAGTGTGAAAACAGTTTCATCACCTCAAAAAAGATCTCCTTTCTATTTCCCTTCACTGAGCTTTTCACATAAAGAGAATCATACTATATATTGTCTTTGCCTCTGGTTTCTTGCATTTAACAAAACATTTTCAAAATTCGTCCCATTGTAGCATGTATCAACAGTTTGTTTTATTGCTGAATAGTATTCCATTGCATGAATATAACACTTTTTGTTTATCCATTCAATGGTTGATGAGAAATTTGGGTGGTTTTCACTTTGGGGCTGTTATGCATAAAACGATTTAAACATTCACATAAAAGTCTTTAGGAGAACATATGTTTTCATTTCTCTCGGGCAAAGACTGAGGAGTGGAATTACTGGGTTGTATAGTAAATTTGTGTTTAACTTCATAAGAAACTGTCAAATCGTTTTTCCAAAATGGCTGCATTAGTTTACATTCTCATAGTATGTCTGAGGGTCCCAGTTTTTCTCTATCCTTGCCAATATTTTTGATAGTCCACCTTTACTATGATAGCCTTTCCACTGGCATCTCATTGTGGTTTTACTTTGAATTTTCTAAATCATTAATGTTGATGAACATCTTTTCATGTGCTTATTAGTTATTTATATATCTTCTTGGTAAAATGCTTACTCAAATAATTTTTCATCTTTTACTTAGATTGTTGTTCTTAGTATTGGATTGTAAGAGTTCTTTATACATATGAATGTAGATCCTTTATCAGATATATGATTTGCAAATACTTTCATCTAGCGTGTGGCTTGTCTTTTCATTTTCTTAATGGTGTCTTTGGAAGTGCAAAAGTTTATAATTTAGATGAAGTACATTTTATGAAGTTTTTATTTGATAGATCTGGATTTTGGTGTTATAGCTGAGAACTCTTTGCCAATCCCAAAGTAATGAAGATTTTCTCATTTTCTTCTATGTTTTCTTATATAAGTTTTATAGTTTTAAAAAGTTAGATGATGTGTAATGTTAATAGATTTTCCTATAATCAACCAACCTTGCTTTCCTAAGATAAGTAACACTTGTCATTCCATATAATTCTCTGTATCTGATGCTGGATTTGGTTAGCTAATATTTTGAAACTTTTCATCTGTATTCGCAAAGGATATTTGTCTATACATGTATTATGACAACCTTGCTTGGCTTTAATATCAGGATAATACTGGTACTCTTAGAATGAGTTGAAAAGAGTACCCTCATGTATTTTCTCGAAGAGTTTGTGAAGGATTGGTAATATTTATTCTTTATATATTTGATAGAATTCACCAGTGACCTTATGTGGGCCTGGGTTTTTTTATGCAAGAAAAGAGTTTTAATTACTAATTCAATTTATCTACTTGTTAGAGTTCTAGACTGTTTTTTTATTGCTTCTTGAGTTGGGTTGATAATTTCTGTCTTTCCAGAATTTGTTTATTTCATTTAAGTTAACCAATTTGTTGACCTATAATTCTTTGTTGATGTTCTTTGTGAACGGTGACGCTGAGATGAGCTTGGTGTGCAGGATTAAGTTTAGAGAAGCAGAGGGCTACCGCTAGTCAGGCAAGTAGCAAAGCCCCCAAAGCTCTCATGGCTTTTATTTGGGGAGTACGGCAAATAACAATGGAGTACAGCAAGTGACAATGACTAACAGGCATGCTTTTGAGATCATCAGAGCTAAGTTATACATTACACTATTAATTTCCTATGTTATACAAAGACCCTTTCCACCTGCAGCAGTGTACCCTCCCTGACTTTCCATGCCCTCATGGACTATTTATCACCTCAAGGAAAGTCCTGCCTCTGAACAAAAGTCTTGCTTGCAAGACTTTGTTCTGACGTGGCCCGCTTGCAGGCTCCCGCCTTTTCCTGGCAGAACGTCCTCTTCTAGTTAGCTTTTCATTCCACTTGACCAGCTACATTCTTCATAATACTCCCTTATAAACTTTTTAATTTCTTCATAGTTAGTACTAATATCCCCTCTTTCTTTCCTAATTTTGGTAAATAGTGTCCTTTCTCTCTTTTTTCTTTAGTCACACAAACAAAATAATTGTCAATTTTGTTTGATTCTAAATTCCCTGTAAGGATCTTTCTAGGTCTAGTATCTGTAGGAAAACATTCCTGAGAGATGCTTAAAGGACCTTGGTAACAAAGTATAAGCAATCGTGCTGCACTAACACACTTAGAGACACTTTCTTGGTAAAACCGGCTGGTGAGTATGGACTTGGCTGAACACACACTCAGAGAATGTGAATGTGTCACTAGACCCAAGCACCCATAGCCCTTTGACATACTCAGTGACCAAGATGCACAAATAATGACCCGATTGAGAATATAAATAATAACTAGGTAATCAAGGCCTACGCACTACAGAAAAACAATATAACATGGTGTCCGTCCCTCTAAACACAAAGGTTCAATCTCTGCTCCTCACTTAGTCACTGTGGGTAAGAATCCTTAACCATTCTAGGCCTCAAGGAGCTCCTCTCAAAAGTTAGTATAAAATCATTTATTACTTTGACAGCTAAGAGAATAAAAACACACACAGTATTTCAAACTCACAGCACAGAGCCGGGCACACAAATGTGCACCATAAACGGTAGTAGGTGTACTTATTTCATATCTCCAGGGGCGGTCCTGTATGTTGGCAATGGAGGTGGCTGTTTGCACAGGAAGTGGAAACCCATACCTGATGTCTCTCCCCATTACTAGATTAATGTTAGGGTAAGTCACCTATACAAGAAAGCCCTCCTTAAAACAAATATCAAATCAAAACGACAATGCGGTATCATCTTACACCTGTCAGAATGGCTATCATCAACAAATCAACAAACAACAAGTGTTGGAGAGGATGTGGAGAAAAAGGAACACTTGTGCACTGCTGGTGGGAATGCAGACTGGTGCACCCACTGTGGATAACAGTATGGAGCTTCCTCAAAAAACTAAAAATGGAACTCCCATTTGACCCAGTGATCCCACTTCTAGGAATATATCCCAAGAAACCAGAAAAACCAATCAGAAAGGATATATGCACCCCTATGTTCATAGCAGCACAATTCACCATAGCTAAGATTTGGAAACAGCCTAAGTGCCCATCAGATGAGTGGATTAGAAAACTGTGGTACATCTACACAATGGAATACTATGCTGCGGTAAAAAAGAAGGAACTCTTTCCTTTTGCAACAGCATAGATGGAACTGGAGAGCATTATACTAAGTGAAATAAGCCAGTCAGAGAAAGATAAATACGACATGATCTCACTCATTTATGGATTATAGAGAACAACATAGACTGATAAAGAGGGACAGATCCAAAGACAGAGAAACAGCGATCAGACTACCACTCCCCAGAGGGAAAGTAGGGGAGGGAGGGGGTAAGGGGAAGAGATCAACCGAAGAACTTGTATGCACGCATATAAGCCAAACCAATGGACATGGACAACAGGGGGATGAGAACATGAGTTGCGGGGCGGGGGGGTAATGGGGGGATAAGGACACATTTGTAATACCTTAACTAATAAAGAATTAAAAAAAGAAAACAAAAACAAATATCAGTGCCCGTGATAGCCTCCCAACCCTATTATGTGGGATTGGGAGAGTGCAAGGAGATGAGGTGGGAAGGTAAGTTGGAAAGGTGAGAAGGAAAAGGGCACTGAACCGAAGGCCACAGAGGGCCCCGGGTTTGTTTTGGGTGGCGGAAGAAACTAGGTGAGAACGAGGAAGGGTGGCAAGAGGCAGGCAGGAAGCAGAGAAGACTGATTCTGCCTGAGGCCACCTTGTAGATCCCATTTCAGGAATCCAAGGGCTTCTCTCTTTCACATCTGTGTATCTCTATGACTCACCGCTCTCTCTATCAGCAAAATATGCAGTTTCACTCCTCCACCTTGCCTCCCAAATTGGTCCCAAGCCCAGAGATTTCCCAAAACTGTGTCTCATTTATCCCCCTTGGCAGGCAGCGCGAAGGGTGCTCCCGGGCTGACATGTTGCTGGCCAGGTTTACCCACTCTGGTGTATGTTGTTTTCTGACACATGGGCCTTTCCACTAAGGCGCTAGGAAACTGTCTCTCCAAGTGAGTCGGTTAGGATGTTAGGGGAAACGTTGGCTCCTGTCACTGACAAACTCCAGGGGAAGGGTGGGGACCAGGTATAGTTCAATCAGCCGCTGCTGCACGTTCCTGTGTTGCTTTTGCCTCTGCCGTTTCTCACCTCTAGTCTGACAGTGCACATCAGACTAGAATCACACCTGGACAGCATAGCAGACAGAGGGGGAAAGGGGCTATTCCTTCCTCTGACTCTCTCTATAGAGTGAAAACTTCCTTTACCAGAATCTCCTTGAAAACATACCCCTTTCTGAGCCAATTTTTATGGTCAGAGAAATGCCATATGCCGGTTGGCTATAGCCTGGGTTCTTAAACTGACTGCTGGCAAACTTCTCAGGATTTCATATCCACTGAATACTCTGGGAATCCTGTTAGAATGCAGATTCTGATTCAGGAGATTTGGAGTGGAATCTGAGATTCTGCATTTGTAGCATCCCAGAGAACATCAGTGGTCAGTACTTTGAGTACAGAGGAGACAGTGGGCATGCAGACTAGATATGAAAGGGCTGTAAGCTTATATCCACCATTGAAACCCCAGGGTCTATAATACCTCCTGGTATGTAAAAGTTATGCTATAATTATTTGTTAATTTTGAAGAATATCTCCCCCCAAATTGGGAAATTGATGCAAATAGTCAGGTAACTGATCTTTCTAATCTAGTATCCCTCTCCAGGCACAACTGTCAACTCCTAAGCCTTCCCAATATTATTTAAACACTTATTAGATTTGAAAGTTACAAATAAATAAGTGATGCAACACCTACACTTTGAAACTGAAAAGTTACAAAAGTCTCCTTTCTTTAATAAATTTTGTAAGAGATAAGCTCATTATTGTGACCTTAATATTTAGACAAAGGGATCTCCTTTCCAGGTGCAAAAAAATTGCATTTAGAAGTATTACATACAAAGATTACTGAATGCTTGAGCCTAGAAGTAAACTACATTATTTTTTGCACATCTTTTAGTATGCCTTCTTGTATTAAACAAAATGAAGTGGCAAAATGAAGTGTGAAAAAAAATGAAATGATACAAAGTATCCAAATTCAAACTGATATACAGAAATGAATGTCCTAAGAATCCCGAAACACCAATCAGAAAGAATATATGCACCCCTATGTTCATAGCAGCACTATTACAATAGCTAAGCTCTGGAATCAGCCCAAGAGCCCATCAGTAGATGAGTGGATAAAAAAGCTGTGGTACATTTACACAATGGAATACTATATAGCTATAAAAATGAAAGATCCCTTACTCTTTGAGACAGCATAGAGGGACCTAAAGAGTATTATGCTAAGCAAAATAAGCCAGTCAGAGAAAGACAAGTATCAGATGGTCTCAACTTATATGTGGAATCTAATGAACAAAATAAACTGATGAACAAATTAGATCCGGAGACATGGAAGCACCCAACAGACTGATGAACCTCAGGGGTGGGGTGGGGGAGGGTGGTAGAGATTAAGCAAAGAATTTATATGCATATGCATAACCAATGGACACAGACAATAGTGAACTGAAGGCCTGGCGGGAGATGGGTGAAGGGGGGATAGGGCTAATGGGGAAAAAGGGGGACATCAGTAGTACTTTCAACAAAAAAGATCAATTTTTAAAAAGTAAATGAATGTTGAAATAAGACACTCTTTTGTTGATTCATTAGGAAATTTATGAGCATGTGATTTAGACTTGATTTTTTTCTTCAAAGAAGATTTTCTGAAAAATTTTTACATTTTTATAAGTATTTCTTACTGTTTGCAGCCATCAGAAATAACTCTGTGTTGTAGAGAGGAGGCAAAGATACTAGGATGGATGATTTTCTGAGTTTCATACATCCACCCAGAATGATGGCTCTTCAGAAAAACTGTTTTCTCCAAATGAAAAACTTCAAGTAAGAGATTGGCAAACATTTTTAAAAACAACAACTCAGATTTGTGACCGCTGGCCCTTGCCAATACTGTTATGCTAATGAAGCAACTTTTCTGGAGTTACAGAAAACAACAGCCATCCTCACAGTCGCCAACACCAATGTGAGCTCTTCACCTCTTCGAGACTCCATCTCATTGATCTGATGCGTAGCAGGTCTCAGAGGACTGTCAGAGGCCTGGTCGCTCCTGCAAGAGGGCTAATTCCCAGTCCCCATTTCCTCATGCTCCTTCCCTATCAGGGGAAATGCATGTATTCCTTGTGGCCTCATTTCTTGAGGTGACAATCAGCCTCATGTAAATGATTGCTCACTTGTCCCTAACCTCTAAGCCTGCCTCCTGCCAAGCTCATGGGACAAAAGGTCCTTTTATGTGTGGCTGTGTTTGTTACATGAGGGAAGGATATGCAGGAAGAAGAAAAGAGAAAGCAGAGAGAGATATCATTATCCATTCTTCCCTTCCCCACAAGCAGAAAGTGGCCTCGGTCTCCAACAAAGGAAGTGTAGGGAGCAAGGCTCCTTGCTTTCCCAGCAGTAAAAGTGACAAAAGAGCTTCTTGAACCACCTGAGACAACTTTGAAAGCATCAGTGGAGCCAGATCGACAGCTGAAAGGCTGGAACACACTGTGAACAGCTTAGAACAGAAAATATCTGCAGCTAAAATCTTTACAAAATCTTAGAGGTTGATACCTTCAAAGAGACATTTTACCCCTGACAAGTTCTGTGGGGAGACCAGGGGACAAGACCGAAGACAGAGGCACTCCAGGGCATTCCAGAAGAGTAAGGAGCTGAGGTGGAACCCCAAGTCCCTGGGCAAAGCCAGAATTGTTATGAAAGCTCTTGAATCTTCCTGGAAGGAAACAAAATTTTCCATAGGAATGACTGTATCCCTACCTTATTCTACCAGCCAACCACCCTCTCCTGTGCCCCCATATTCTTTTTAAGAATTCATGAGGTTTTGCCCACCCTCAGTTCCTACAATATATGCCAGATCTAAACTCATAATAACTGGATGAATCAACATGGCCACAAAAGGATCCAGTGAATAGGTCAATTGGTCCTAAAAGGTCTTTCCCATTTTGATTTCAGACTCAGAACATTTTTTTAAAGATTTTTTTAATTGAATTTTACAGAGAGAGAAAGGAAGAGGGAGAGAGAGAGAGAAACATTGATGAGAAGGGAAATATCGATGGGCTGAGTCCTACACGCCCCCAACTGAGGATTGAACCCTCAACCCAGAATCAAACCAGCAACCTCTTGGTGTATGGGTCAACACTCTACCACTGAGCCACACCAGCCTGGCTGATTTTAGACTCAGTAAATTTTTGTTTTGTTTTTTAACTGATAATTAACTCCATCTCTTTCTAATTTTTAATACATCTTTATTGTTGAAAGTATTACAATTGCCCCCATTTTCCCCCCATTGGCCCCCTTCAGCCAACCCCAGCCCCCTGCTCTAGGCCTTCACCACCCAATTGTCTGTGTCCATGGGTTATGCATATATGCATACCAGGTGTTTGGTAGATTATCTCCCACCCACCACCCTACCCCACCTTCTCTCCGAGATTCCACACTCTGTTCCATGCTTCCATGTCTCTGGATCCACTCCATTCATCAGTTTATTTTGTTAATTAGATTCCACATATGAGTGAGGTCATGTGATACTTGTCTTTCTCTGACTGACTTATTTCACTTAGCATGATACTCTCCAGGTCCCTCCATGCTGTCTCAAAGGGTAAGAGATTCTTCTTTTTAACTGCTGCATAGTATTCCATGGTATAAATGTACCACAGCTTTTTTATCCACTCATCTATTGATGGGCTCTTGGGCTGTTTCCAGATCTTAGCTATTGTAAATTGTGCTGCTATGAACATAGGGGTGTATACATTCTTTCTGATTGATGTTTCAGGTTCCTTAGGATATACTCCTAGAAGTGGGATCACTGGGTCAAATGGCAGTTCCACATTTAATTTTTTGAGGAAATTCCATATAGACTCAGTAAGTTTTGAAGAATGGTATTAGTGATCAAAACTAAAATAGGAAAAAGAGGACTGTAAATATTGTATTAGGAAAATTCACTTAGGTAGGTTAATTCTCTGAACTCACCATCGCCTTTCCAATATTGGAAACCATTAAAGAACTCTAGATAATAGGTTTTAAGAGAGCAGGCTAAACTCTTATTTGAAATACTAAGCAATCTAGACAATTTTTAGGACCCAAAGTGTTAAGATGAAAGTTGTACTAACTTGCATCACTGCAAAGTGAAGAAGCATTTTCCCCATCCTTCCCGTCTCTACGCAAGTCTTTAATCAAGGAAGTGGTGGTGATTATTTAATGTGTCCCATGCCACTTAAGTCTCAGGACGCAGTATAAATAATGGAAGTCATTCATTTGTAAGATGAGACATAATGAATAAATATAAAGAGCATAAAGTCAATTTATGGAAATTGACAACATTTCAAAGTTTAATATCTTCTTGAAAAGTCCTTTTATAATTCTAAACACTTGCTACTTCTAAGTCAAACTAATCCTTTACTTTTCTCTTTCTTTGGTAACCATCCTTCCTCCCCCACCCTCACCACTCCTACTCCCAGTTTTTTCCTAACAAATACAGAAAGGAAAAGGAAAAGCAAAATAATAACTTAAAAATTCCAAGGCTTTCCTTCAAGCCAAGGTCATATTTCTAAGCAACTTTGATCAGGTAAATTACTTATAAGTGTCTCAATTTTTCCCTCTGGAAAATTGAAATAATTTTATAGCCTTTGATCTGCAAATTTGTAAGGGCATTTGGAGATTGAATGAAACTACCTGCTGGGATTTCTGTTTCCAGGAAGATGGAGTAGACATACTTTTCTTTATTCTTCCTGCTTAGTTCCACTAAAAGCCCTGGACATTATATATAAAGCAAACACAAGAAGATCTGAAAGGTGAAAAGAGGAAGGGAGGCCTTCCAGGGACCATGAAGAACATAGGGGGTGAGTTCCCTAAGTTTTATGTTTTGCTTCATATATTCCAGACTGGATACTGGAGAACTGGCACCCCAGAAATTACCAACAGTCATGGATAACAACTACAAAACAGCCTAAAGGAAAACCTGCTCTCTCTGTCCAAAGGATGATGAAAGGGGTAGTCTAGAAATACAAAACAAACAAACAAACAAAAAGCCTTTCAGATAATAACCAGTCTGCTCCAGCTAAATCACACAGAAAAAGAACCACAGCCCAACCCCCATCATTGCCAGTAAAGGCCAAGGGGAGAGCCTAGACATCCACTGTTGGCCGGTTCAAATAAAGTGTTCCAATCCCCTCTTTCTCAGGGTGTGTCAGAGGAAGCCTAATGAAGAGTCAGAATTTTCACCAGTATCCAGTGGTAACAAGAACACCCAAATCACAGTGTCACTAGGAGCCATATGGGGACCCTGAAAGCCCACCCAACCCAGCAGTAACAAGGAGCCCCTCACTCCCTGGTTGTCTATGGAGGTAGAATGGAGAATCTGGACTTCCAACCCCCACCCCCCACACACACCATGCACACACACACACACACACACACACACGGCAGTAAGGAGGTAGAACCCCTTCCCCCAATCATCCACCAGAGTACTGTCAGAGGAGGCCTGCTAAAACACAAGACTTAAATAAGATCTAGAATTCTATAATATCCAAACTGTCCAGGTTTCAATTAAAAAAACCACTTGTACCAAGAACCAGGAAGAGCTCAAACTAAATGTGAAAAGACAATCGCCAGATACCCGTTTGAATTATCATCTGACAAGGATTTTAAAACAGCCATCAAAAAACTGCTCTGACTAACAATTACAAACATCCCTGACAAAAATGAACAAATAGAAAGTCTTGACAAAGCAATAGAAGATGTAAGGAAAATGCAAATAGAAATTTAGGACTAAAACACAAAATAACTGATATAAAAAGCTCAATAGGTGGCATCAACAGCAGAACAAACAAGGCAGGTGAAAAAATCAGTGGACTTGATTAGAGCAACATAAATCATCCAATCCGAACAACAGAGAGAAAATGGACTGAAAAAAATAAAGCAGAATCTCAGGGACATGTGGAACTATAACAAAAGATCTTGTCATTGAAGTCATACAAGAAAATTAGGAAGAGAAGGCTGAAAAAGTAACCAAAAAAGTAAAAGGATAGAATTTCCTAAATTTGGCAAAAGTCAGAGGTGGGGGTTGGTATATAGAGATTCAGGAAGCTGAGTGAACCTCAAACAGAAAAAAGGTCAATGAAATCTATTCTAAGACACATCATAGTCAAACTTCTAAAAAACTAAAGACAATGGAAATCTTTAAAGCAGCTAGAGAGACATGACACATTGAGATAGGACAGTGGTCGGCAAACTGTGGCTCGCGAGCCATATGCGGCTCTTTGGCCCCTTGAGTGTGGCCACGAAGTTTCAATCACACTGTACGTGCGCGACTGCATATGGTATTTTGTGGAAGAGCCACACTCAAGGGGCTGCAGTTTGCCGACCACTGAATAGGGGAAAGATCAATTCAAACGACAGTGTATTTCTCAGCAGAAACCACGGAAGCCTGAAGGAAGTAGCACAACCCTTTCTAAATGCTAAGAGAAAAGAATTAGCAACCCATGGTGCTATACCCAGTGAGAGAGTCCTTCAGGACTGAAGGGAAAACCAAGACAGTCTCAGATGAAGAAAAACTAAGAGAATGTGTTGCCAGCAGATGACCTTAAAAGAACAGCTAAGGAATAGCTCAAGCGTTTCACGACCTTGGAAGCCCTGCCTGTCCACCCTGGCTGCTGCTCTCTGCTTCTCTAGCACTGCCCTCAGGTGCACACGCATCCAAGAGAAGGGTTCTTGGAACATCAAGTAAGGAAGTCCACAAAAAGAATACATGCGTGAAGCACAGACTTTCCTTCTCCTCTTGATTTTTCTAATGATGTTTGATGATTGAAGCAAAAATTATAACATTGCTTAATGTGATTGTCAATGAATGTAAAGAAAATACTTAAGACATCTATATTATAAGTGGGTAAAGGGAGGTAAGATTTCTTCACTTGAGTTTCTCCACTTTGGTACATATTTATACACTCTAAAAATACTTTACAAGGAGATACATTAGAAAAGCTGTAGCTAAATTAACATAGAATTCTCAAATTTGTTCAAGTGAGTCAGGCAGGAAAAATAAAAGAAATAAAAGGCAGTGAGCACAAATAGAAATAATAAAAAGGCAGGCTTAAGCAATTATCAATAATGTATTATACATGTCATTAAAAAGACATTTCAGCAATTAAAAGACAGAATTTTGCCTAGTGGAGTAAAAAACGTGACCCAACTATGTGCTGCCTATAAGGAAGTAACTTCAAGTATAATAATTTAGGCAGGCTGAAAACAAAAGGATGCAAAAACAGGTGACACAGTATATTTTATGCACATAATATATATGTGAAGCAAAAATTGATAGAACTGGAAGGAAAAATCTTAAACATCCTTCTCTCAACAATTAATAGGATAACTAGACAGAAAGTCAACAAGATATAGAAGAATTCAACACCATCAAACAGCACTCACAAAATACTTCACACAATAATAGCAGAATCCACATTCTTTTAAAGTACCCACAAGATTTTTTCAAGGATAGAACAAATCTTGGCCCATAGAACATAGAGTATATTCTCCAACCATAATGCAATCAAACTGAAAACCAATAGCAGAAAAGCAAAACAAATGTATTCAAATATTTGGTAACTAAACAATACACTTCTAAATAATCCATGGGTCAAAGAGAAAGTCTCATTAAAAATGAATAAAAATGTAACGCATCAAAATGTGTGAGACATGGATAAATCAGTGTTGAGAGGGGAATTTGTAGCACTAGTTGCTTACATGAAAAAAAGAGGAAAAGTCTAGAATCAATAAACTAAGCTCTCGCTTCAAGAAAATAAAGGGCAAAAGTAAATCCAAGTGGGAAGGAAGGAAATAACAAAGATCAGAGTAGAAATTAATGAATATTAAAACCAAAAAAACACACACAGAAAAATCAGTGAACAAAAAGTTTGGTTCTTCGTAAAGAGCATTAAAATCAACAAACCTCTAGCAAGACTGACAAAAAAGAGAGAAGATACAAAATTATTAATATCTGGAGTAAACCAGAAGCTATCACTACATACCCTGCAAACCTCAAATGGATAATAAGGAAATATTATAAACAGCCCTACATATAAATTTGAAAACTTAAATAAAATGGACGAATTCATCAAGAAGTACAAACTATTATAAATCACCTAATATGTAATAGATCATTTAAATAGCCCTATAATTATTTTAAAAATTAAAATTGAATTTATAATTTAAAACCTCTCCACCAAAGAAGTCTTCAACCCAGATGTTTTCACTGAAGATGTCTACCAAATGCTCAAAGAATTAATGCAAATTTTATTACAATTTCTTCCAGAAAATTCAAGAATAGGGAACAATTCCTAATTCATTCTATAAAGCCTTACAACAAAATCAGACAAAAATAATACTCCCCAAAAGAAGAACTATAGATCACTCTCCCTCATAAAAATGGAAGCACAAATCCTTAATAATATATTAAGAGAGAAGAGAGAATTCAGGACTTCTGGAGAAGATGATGGCATAGGCAATATGTGATACTCACATACTCCCACAAACACATCAAAATTACAACTAAACTGCAGAACCACCATCATTCAGAACTGCCTGAAATCTAGCTGACTGGGATTTAAAAAAGAAGACACATTGAGACTGGTAGGAGGGGCTGAGGTGCAGTACGGGGGCTTATCTCACACCCATGCATGGCAGAGAAAATCAAGAGGGATACCTTGGCTATGGAGATCCCCACTGAAGATCAAGGTACCAGACCAATACCAGGCCCTCAGCTCAGGGTTCCAGTGCCAGGAAGAAAAGTCCTTATAACTTCTGGATGTAAAAACCGGTGAGGATTATGGCTAAGTGAGACAGAGGACTGTTGTAGTCTTAGGCAGTTCCTCTTAAAGAGCCCATGCACAAACTTACATGGACTTGATCCCTCTGAGCTCCAGCACTGGGGCAACAGTTCAAAAGGCACCAGGGACATACCGGAAGAACTGAATTGTTTGACATCAGGGCAAGAGCTGGGGGAGGGGGGCAGCTTTTTGTCAGACAAAAGTGCTGGCAGAGACCATTGTACCTTTCTAAGATCCATCCCCAACAGAGTTGGCATGTGGAAAACCATATCTGAGTCTTCATCAACCTGGTTAACACTGTTTGCCCTGCCCTGGTGATTCCCTGAGACATCATCCCACCCAACTTGCAGGAGCACCCAAGCTGTTTCCAATGGCTTTTCCATACGAATTTGCCTGTCTTGGCATGTGCTTCAGACTTTCCTAAAATCTCTCAAACAAGCAGCATCTGGCCTCAGCCTGCCCCATACCTCTAGCTAAGTGGCCCTAGGCCTAGCACTAGCAGCAGCCAGCTTTGGTTCAGAGCTTGGCCTTACCTGGGCACTTCCAAGCATCTGTAGATCATTTTGTAGCTCATGTCAGATGGCCCTATGCAGAACACAAGTGATTGCTGATCTTGACCTGCACCTCCCAGGTGGTCCCAGAGCCAGTGGACAACTTCAGACCATGTTGAAGCACCACGCAACCACCTCCACAAGTGACACACTGCAGAGGTGGACTCAGCAGGAACCAAAGCCCCACTTTAGTAAGTCCTGGTCTGTGGGGTGGATCCCTGCATGTTGATCCTCCACAGTGGCCAGTGGTTGGTAGTCAGTGGCCACAGACAGTCCTTGCAGATGATTGGCCTGGAGGTAAATCCCTCCCATTGATGTGCCAACAGCAATCAAGGTTCAACTACAACAGGAGGTTGCACATAGCCCACATGGAATGCCTAGCTTGGGTGAATGGAGAGGCTGTACCACTGTCCTCTACAGAACTCCATTGGGCCTTTCTAGCAAGCCAGGATATGTAGCAGCTCTACATAATACATAGAAACAAACACAGGGAGGATGCCAACATAAGGAAACAAATAAACATGTCCCAAATGGAAAGAGCAGAACAAAACTCCAGAAAAAAATGAAACAAAATGTAGACAAGCAATCTGCTAGATGCAGAGATCAAAACACTGGTTATAAGGATACTCAATGAATTTAGTGATAGCTTCAAGAATATAAAAAAGAACATGTAAACTATAAAAAATAACAAGTCAGAAATGAAGGATATACTAACTGAAATAAGGTGTAATTTACAGGTAATCAACAGAAGAGTATATGAAGTTAAGAATCCTATCAGCAGTTTGGAATATAAGCAAGTAATACACACCTAATCAGAACAGCAAAAAGAATAAAAAGTAAGAGGATAGTGTAAGGAGATTTGGAGACAACTTACTAACATTTGAATCATGGAGGTGCCAGAAAGAGAATAAGAAATTGAAAACCTATTTGAAAAATAATGACAGAAAACTTCCTTAACCTCTTCATAGAAATACACATACAACTCCAGGCAGCAAAGAGTGTCTAAAACAAGACGAACCCAAAGAGGCCCACACCAAGACACATCATAATTAAAATGCAAAAGGATAAAGACAAAGATAGAATCTTAAAAGCAGCAAGAAAAAAGCAGTTAGTTCCCTACAAGGGAGCTCCCTTAAGATTGTCAACTGATTTCTCAAAAGAAACTTTGCAAGCCAGAAGGGATCAGCAAGACATATTCAAAGTGATGAAAAGCAAAGACCTACAACCAAGATTACTCTAACCAGCAAAGCTATCATTTAGAATCAAAGGACATATAACAAGGAAACGCTAAAGGAGTTCACCATCAAACCAGTATTACATGAAATGTTAAAGGGTGTTCTTTAAAAAGAAAAGGAACAAAGAAGATAAAAAATATGAACACTAAAATGGCAATAAATGCATATCTGTCAACAATTGAATCTAAAAAACAAAATGGACAAGCAGAACAAAAACAGACTCATAGATACAGAGAATATTTTGATGATTGCCATATGGGAAGGGAGGTTGAGGGGATGAAGGAATTAAGGTGAAGGAATTAAGAAGTACATATTGATTGTTACAGAATAGTCATAGGAATGCACAGTACAGCATATGGAATATAGTAATACTATTCTAATAACTGTGTATGGTGTCAGATGGGTATGAGGTTTGTTGGGATGATCACTTAGTAAGTTATATACGTCTAATCACGGGGGTGTACATTATAATTAAACATTTTTTTAATGATTTAGATAGAAAAGAAAAATACAACTTCCTCCCCACCCATTTTTCTTAACCAGAAACAACTTTTTAATTATTATTTCATATGTAATTTACATATATGTAGACATGTGTATTTTAAATGTTCCTTTAAAAAGAATGGGCTCCTTCTTTCAAATGTTTCCATAATATTCCACTCTATGTAGACACCATTAAATAAATAAGTTCTTACTGATATGTTTTGTTGCTATTTTCAGATTTTGTGATTATAATGAAGATTAAATATTTTTCAATATTGTCACTAAATATATGCATGGACATCTGTAAAATAAATGTCACAATACAATTGTTGAGACTAAAGGTTTATGCATTTAGAAATTTTATTATGTTGTTTCCTATCAATGTTAGCCTGACAAATATAATAAATGAAGTAAGTTAGACACAAAAAAATACACATTCTACCATTTTATTTATGTAATACTCACAGGCAGAAAAATTTATTTCATTGTCAGAATACAGTCTGATGATTTGGGAAAGTTTGAAGGGGCTGGTTTGGGAGAAGGCACAATGGAGATTGGTAATGCTCTGTCTCTTGATTTGGGTGGTAGTTAAGAGGGGTTTGTTTCCTTGATGATGCAGCAAAGTTACACTTACAACTATTTTATTTTACTTATGTATGCTGCATTAAAAAAATGTTTATTAACAAGAAAATTTATAATTAGTTACATTAATTTAGGGAGGCAATTTTTTTTTTTATTATGCTTCAGAGCCATTGTGTTTGTTTTATTGAGGACTGTATGTCAATCTCCTTGGCGATGTTTCTGTTATTTTAACTTGTTGTCACCTGAGGATGTTTACTGATTTTAGAGATAGAGGAAGGAAGAGAGAGAAACATTGATGTGAAAGAGAAAGACCACTTGGTTGCCTCCTGCACACTCCCCAACTAGGAACCGAACCCACAACCTGAGTATGTGCCCTGAATAGTAATCAAACCTATCACCTTTTTGGTGCATGGGATGACACTCCAACCAATTGGGCCATGTGATCGGGGCTGGCATTTATATTTTAAAATTCATTTAGGTATAATTTATATAACTGTACATATGTCAAGTGTAAAGTGTGATAAGCCCTAAGAAATAAATACACCCATAAAAATTAATTCCTTAGAGTCCTTTGAGTTTTCTAAGAAGAAAATCATGTCATCTAAACACTTGGGTTGCGGGAAACGAGTTAAGTCGGCTCGCGTGAATTGCGCGTACTCCGCGGGAGCCGTCTTAAACTCGGTTCATATAGATTTGCGGTGGAGTGCGGGAAACGTGTAAACTCGGGCCGATTGTAACTGCTTATTACCAAATATTTCATTTCAATCGAACCCATACTTCAAAAGATATAGGCATTTTAACGCGCCATCTTATATTTTGGCGGGAAATTCACCCGCAACCCAAGTGTAAAAAGACAAACAGTTCCATTATTTTCTGCTCCAGTCTTAAGCCTTTAATTTCTTTTTCTTAGATTATTGCACTGGCAAGGACTTCCAGTACTGTGTTGAACAGGAGTGTGATAGTGGACATTATTTCATTTTATTGTTCTCAATCTTAAAGGAAAGAAATAGTCAACATTAAATATGATGTTAGCTGTAGTTGTATTATTTTGCTTAAGTGTCATTTTTCAGGTTAAAACACTTTATTCCTAGATTGCAGAGAATTTATTTTCCTTTCTTTACTTTCTTAATAACATGAATCGATGTTGAATTTTGTAAAAGCCTTTTTATAAATCTATTGAGATAAACATAGAGCCTTTCTTCTCTATTCTGTGAATATGGTGAATTACACTGATTGATTTTTGAATGTTGAATAATCCTTCTATTGCTGAAATGAACTCCACTTGTCATGGGGAAAAAAAATAAATTAACCAAGTAGGGATTCTTCCAGTCATGCAAGGCTTGCTGAATATTTGAAAATCAATTCATGTCATCTACCACATTAATAAACTAAAGAAGAACAATTATCTGACCACAGAAATTAAAGTATTAAATGCATTTTTCATATATGTTAAAAATTCTCAAAACACAGGAATAGAGAGGAATTTCCTGATAAATAAACACATCTTTAGAAAATACCTATAGCTATTTTTAGATATAGTGGTGAAAGGAATTAAAGATAGGAGGGACATTAAGATGACCCAGACTGTCTGACAGTGGTCATCATTAGTGAGAAATCAGATGGGACAGAGGAACAGGTGGGAACTAGGAGGGGAAGAGGGGAAGAAATGCATCTTCAGGGTTTTTTTTGTGTGTGTGTGTGTGTGTGTGTTTTTAAATGAAGCATCTTCTGTTTCAGAGGGAAAAGTGAATTCCACCCCATGAGTGTTTTAAGTTCCTAAAAAGTAAATAACTGTTTCAGCCTTTTAAATTCCATATGAAATTATCAATGAGTCATGAGAAAAATGCTAACGTCAAAATTAAAATCAAATGAATCACTGTTTCTGGCTGCAATGCAGAAGCATTTTGCTCTGTGCTTACACTCTGCTGAAGGCCAAGTGGCTGCCAGCTCCCTCCCACCCCACCACACCCCTACCTGCTGGAGCAGCCCTTCTTCCCAGCATCCCAGAGGCTCATCACAGAGGGGAGGAGAGCAACTTCTCCCCCAACAAGAGCATTTTCCAAGAGGGAAGTCTGTGGAGTTACTCCTCTCCCCAAACTCAGCTCCATCACCATGGAAAAGAAAAACACAATGGGACTTTGCTCCTTCTCCAAGCTGGCCTCTCAGAAGAGACCCCCAGCACAGATTCAGTTGGTTCAGCAAACTCTCTCAGTTTTGTGTCAACATAAAACCCAATCCCTCTCCCTTTGTATCAGTCCAAGTTGGCTTTTCCAGCTCCTCTTTCCCTCTCATCTTTCCTTATCCCCACAGAGAGACCTGGTATCCAGAGGAAGGGAAAGAGAAACAGGAGAGGAAGAGAGCTGAATATAAAATAGCAGTATAGGAAAATTCTAATTCGTTCTTTCAGGATGGGGTGAGTGATGGGGACAAGATTCCAGGCACCAATTTCTACTCCTGGCAAAGAAGGATCACCACTGAACTTGCCTCATCCCTGGACAGCCTTGAGTCCCAACTCAGGTGCCTTCCAGAGAGTAGCGCAACAGCTGCCATGAAGGAAGCTTATTTTTACTCCACTGGGGCTCATACGCCATCATCCCCCTAAATCTCCTAGAAATGGTACATAGTACACAGACTTACACCCATCCAGAGACGCTCCTTTAAATAGTCTCCCTGAGGTTAGCAGCAGTGCCAGTCTCATGTCCTGTCTGGGACTAGGGTCTCTCAGAGGCATTGCCTGCCATTCTATAGAAATGCACCTGATCATTTTCTCAAACGTCTAGCAATACCCTCTCTGCTCCTTCATGCCATGTCCTTAAAAGTACCTCAGTGAACTCGTGAGTACACCAAAGGGTGAAGTTATAACAAGGCACAAGGAAGTATCCTTCAGACCTTGGACCTCAACCCAGCTTCATCAGTAAAAGTGATCTTCAGTGAAAGGCATTCACAAGAGAGAGGAGCTGGAGCTCACTTATGTATTATCTAATACTAGAGGCCTGGTGCACGGGTTTGGTGGGCTCCCTCAACATGGTCTGTGCCCTCTCACAATCCAGGACCCCTCGGGGGATGTCTGACTGCCAGTTTTGGCCCGATCCCTGCAGGCCAGGCCAAGGGACCCCAACTGTGCACTGGGCCTCTAGTATGCATATAAGATCTTTGGTTAATCTCTTCCCACCCTCTCCACTCCCCGCTTCCCTCTGAGATTCATCAGTCTGTTCCATGTTTCCATGCCTGTGCATTGAGCATCTTCCCCCTGGTGGTGAGTGTGGTCATAGCTACCAGTCCAAAGATAGGACGGCAGAACGGTCGCTTAGGCTTTTATATATAGAGATGACAAACTTCAGAGATGTATTTCCTCAAGGCAGGGATAGGTTTTCCTTAGGGCTGCTGTTGTTGGTAAGGATTCTAGAATTCTTAGCCTTCAGCTCTCTTTTCAGCTGAGACTGTTCTTTCTCCACAGTTCAATAAAAAGGGAGCCATCAAAAGTAACTTCTGAGCCCTTCTCTACATGGGTAAAATGCTCTGTAGCATCACCAAGGAAGGAGTTATTGTGCTGAGATAGTTTTTAAAAATTACCTCTCTTCTCATGAAAGCTGAATTGATCTCATATGTGTGTATGTGTGTAGGTAGATAGATTGATTGATTGATTTTCTTTTACTCAGCCAAGCTATCTTCAGGCAGCAAACACACACCAAATCCTATGAGACTAGAAATATTTGCATTTTTCCTGGGCCTATTTTTCTATTTGTATTTAGCTCACCTATTGATTGTCATACGTTTTGCAGGGCCCTGGTGTTTAAGCACCATTCTTGTCATGGTTTATTGTAGTGATAATACTAACATGCTAATGAGGAAGGAAGGCTTACTAGTGACACCCAGTGACTGAGCGATTTTTAACTCAATGGTAAGGTTTCCTTATAAGAGTAAATTTTGTCAAATTTATATGCACAGGCCAGATGGGCTTCAGAAGATCCTAATTTCCAAGACATTCTATGATGAACAAACTTCAGGGCTCCCCGTTTGATCCCCATGCCAGGAAATCCTGCCTGTAAATGAATCAGTGGAGTTGGTAAAGTTTTCCATGGATTTGACTGGATTCCAGCGTAGGGAACCCTGCGAAGAGGAGAGACGGAGAGGCAGCATCTCAGAGGATGAATGAGGGAAAGGGCAGACCTGGAGTGAGGAAAGCACATCAGATGCAAATTGTGTACACATGCAAAATGGACTTGTGCACACACGTCCAACTTGGCAGACGTATAAAGATCGTGTATTTATAACACGCTTCTGAAACATCTCCCTGAAATGAGCGATTTAACTGACTTTGATTTAAAATTAGGCTTTTAAGAATTAAAAGAAAAGAAAAAAACATTTCCAATACTATCTACCAAAAAAGCAAATGCAGCTTCCTGGAGACTGTGTTCTCCACAAACCAAAGCCTTGTGTTTCTGAATGTTGCCTCAAAAAGCAATCTCTTCCCTCCTTCTTTGCCTTGCAACAATCGAAGCAGCTGTGAGCTGGAGCTCAACTTTATTAGTGATTTAAAACACACCCTTGGAAACTAAGCTGGCTTTTTTTTTTTTTGTTCATCCAGGTGGGAAGCGTGTTCCAGCAAATGGGAACAACACTTCAGAAAGTTCTCAAACAGATAATGCCTTCAGAGCTCAACATCAAAATAATCTCCTACCAGCCATCTACCCAACAAAAGGCCAGGGCAACCTGGTAAGAAAACTAAGCCTTCCATATAAAGACAAAGATAAAATAGTCAGCTGCCAGGCTTCAACATCTTTAAAAATGCCTTTTCAATCTTTAACTTTTGTCAGGGTGGTTGTCTAGCAACCGAGTGCTGAAAAGAAACTCCACCCAAAACAAAGTGAAACAATACAGACACTTAACTTCATGAGTGCGTGTGCGTGTGTTAAGATTCTCAGCGTGCAAAGAGAGAAACTCGCTTTCAGACAATTAAAACAGAAAAGGTCCCTGAGTGTAGATGGCAGGAAAGGAAGTTGGGAGTGAGTAAAAAGCAACTTGCAAATGCGTAATGCGGGATGAGGGTATAGTTTCCACACACTGGGCTAAAGCAAGGTTTACACTCTTAAGTAATAAAAACAAACCATTAAGCTGGGCCCAGCACTGTCAGGAAGTATAAAACAGTTCTTGAAACTTTGCAGTTACTATACAAAAGCTTTTCATAAACTCTGTTTCCTGATCTTCATTAAACGTTCACATCAAGTTGCCATGGGGCAATTAGCTTGCCTCCTGAAATCAATAAAAAATCAACAATTTGGAAATAGTTGTACAGTAAAATAGTTCAATAATTATTCTCTCATAGTGTTGTGGCCAAGTGGTTCCAGTGTAAATGCAGTCCAGATGAGATCATGCTCCTTACGAGGGAAGCTTTAAGCAAATCGCTGGTCTGCAGAGAGATCTCATCAGAGCGGACGGCAACAATAATGCACTCCTGGCACTGCCTTGGACGGGGCCCCGGGGCGCGGGCAAACTCAGGCTGGAAGTGGTGTTCCAGTCAGTGCCTGGCATGCTGCTTCAGCACCTCAGGGGCACTCAATCCAAAACATAGAAACCCCAATGAAATGATAAACCCAATGAATAAAAACGTAGGCACCTTACACTCAGCATTTTGACTTTAGAAAGGAAGAAATCAAAAATTTCCCTTAGGTATATATACACATACATATATAATATAGATGTATATATGTACATACATATATATATATTCGAAGGAAAAATATATCTTTATGTATGTATATAATATATGCAAATATAATATCTACATATAACATAGGTATTATATATAAAAGATACATTTGAGATAAGGAATTCTTTCAGCCCAGGATTTATTCAACAAATATTCAAATCTGTGTTGCTTGTAAGAAATATTCAAAAATGCTCCCCTAACAGTAAAATGAGGCTGCCAGGTGACCCTCATGGGACATTGGCTGAAAAGAAGGTGCAAACACAAAGTTCTTTCTTTGCTGATCCCCTTTGCAGTGGGAAATCGTTTCCCTTTGCTTTTCCTAGCCTGAGCCCATTCACTTCAGCACCTTATGTGAAGCTAGCCTCCTCGGCATCATAAATTCCAATCTCCATGAAATCAAACCTCAAATACCAGGTTGGGCAGCTTTATATCACCCTCTAGGCTCAGTGGTGTTGTACAGCAAACTGTCTTAGAACTTAAAAAAAGTCAAGCATCATCTTTTAGAATAAACAAATGCTTCAAATGTATGACATCTAGTTGCTGCCTTCAAAGGGAAAACTTTTAACTCAGACGCTTGGCACTAAGATCACACGGGATCAACTCAGTGGACTGACTTAAGTGTTAAACTTTTTTAAAGTACGTTAAGGGCTTGCACCTGCTCCCCCATCCACATAGATGTACTGACACGTATTTGACTAAACTGACTGCGTACATGCCCAAGCAAGCAAGCAAGGCAGATTTTACAAGATAAGCAACCAAGTGTTTTCATGTCTGAGGGTGGCTAGAACACAAAATTGCCAGTCATCTTGTGGGGGAAAAGAATGCCTTTGAAAAAACTATGTAGGGCTTCGTTTCAGGTATGGTGAAATGTACTCCAATGCCATCCTGTACACAGGTTTTTTTGTTTGTTTGTTTTCCCGTGTAAGTGCTACTTGTTAGAGGAGCCTCGACTTGGTCCAACTTTCTGCTGTTGTGATTAAGAAGATAATTATGAGTCTTCCTTGGGGACAGCGAGAAGAGCTTCACCTGGGAGCACATTAGAAATGCAGAATCTCAGGCCCCACCCCAGACTTACTGAAACAGAACCTATAACCCGATCCCAGCGGGTCTGTATACACATTAATGCGGCATTCTCCCCCGAGGCAGTGCTGGTGACTCATGCGCACATTAAAACCTAAGAAGTCTTACTTAGAGCAAGTCAGGTAGAAGTTCACTTTGAAGTTTGCAGGGTAGGGAGATGGTCAGAAACTCTGCCCTGGAGAATAGCATAAGGCTGTAATTTATGTCAGCAGGGTGGAGGGAAGAGGAGAGCAATCTACCTACCCCCGTGCAGTGGACTTGCATTTTTTCCCCCATCTCATCCTACCCGACCCTTGCAAAAAATAAATAAAACAGAGAAGGAATAGTGCCAGGCATTCTTACCTCTTTATAATTGCCCAGTTGTGTCACACTTATCTTTATGTAAGGCTATGCTTCTTGGGCCTTATAACAGATTGGGCTGAGGAGGGGGGCTGTGGCATCTAACATTCAGTGAGTCAATATCTTAATATTAATATGACTATAGAATAGACATATGCTATTTTAAAAAGTGCTGTGAATTGCACAAATGATTTTTCCACCTCCAATAAAAAACTGAGGGGAAAATATAGAACTTAGATTATCTAGTGCTTATGTAGCTTGCTAGATCAGATTTACAGATCTCTCCACTCTTGGCCTCTTGAGATGCAATGTAAAGTAGCAATTGCAGGAGAAATTATGAAAAGATGGAAGCACAGATAAATGTGTAAACCATTCATCCTCCCCCTCCCCAATTTTGAAGTAAAAGAAAAAAAAAATGAACAGAGCATTCTGGACCCGCCATGCAGGTTAAAATCAGGCCAAGGAGGCACATGACGCAGCCCAGACAAGCACAAAAACAGATGACACAATTTAATATACTTTGAAAGGTGATCCCCCAAATTCAGAAACTACTACACTTCTTAAAGCACCAACTCTAAAAGGACTCAAAGGTTCCTACAGAATAATGACTGAAGATTCAAGAGAGTCAATGTCATGGGCTTAGTTGTGACACACTTTTTTTTTCTCAGAATGAGGAACTTAAGCCAAAATGTGTGTAACGACATAAAATGTAAGAATATTCTGTTTCTCAAATGAGCTGCCAAGAGGGTCAGAGTCCTCAACTATTACAAAATCTCTGTAACTAAACCGAAAATGCCATCATGTATACATATAAAATATCTATTACATAATTCTGCATATGTATATTTATACATATTATATACCATATATGTGTATATATTTACACATATTTTATATATATATATATATATATATATATATACACATACATGCAAGAGAAAACATTTGAGTTGATACCAATGAAAACCACTTTAACCAAGTAAATCAGAACCAATGAAACAAATCAAGAGTGGCTGCAACTACCAAATGGATGTAAATGCTTGTGCTATACTCTCACTCTCTAGAGTATTTAAGCTGTTAAGACTGTGCAGTCTGCCCCTCATTCCCATGGCAAGAAAGGGTGGAGAATGGCTGGAGGACAGAGCCTACCCTTTCCTGTCAAGTTGGATCTAATCCTCATGATCCTCACCTACATGAGAGCAATAGGGATACAAGATAAAAAGAAACTAAAAGATTATAACAGAAGGAATAAAAGACAGCTCGTTAATTTAAAAAATATGATCTACATAATCTCGAGCGAGGCAAGGATTAAACCTATCACACCCAAAATGTAACTCCGTTCACGGTCATCGCAAGTTCATTTCTGGGAAGAATCTGGTTGTAAGAGTCTATTCCATTGCTAACACACCTTTTTTTTTTTTTTTTTTCTTTCAGCCAACTCCAAGGCAAGGATATTAGAACTAGGCCTCACTAGTCTTAGCAGGACCAGAGGTGACACAAATTCCTAGAAACTGACCTAAAATACTTCCAGTAAAATAATGGGGAGTTGTGGGTTTGCTGGCTGTACTGACATACCCACCCACAGAACCCTTCCTTGGGTCTGATTTCAGCCCGGAGCACAGAAGCCCTGCCACTGTTAAGTGTTCATTCTGAGCAGCCTAATTTGACTTCATTCTGCTTGGGCTTCAGTCCAATTGGCAGATGGCCTTGTAGAAGCTGATCTCAGACACTTTCCCTTTCTAATTTATTGGCACCGTTGCCTCTGTTGCATGGGATATCATCTCTGAAACTTTATCTTGGATTCCCCAGGTTTTGCCTGTTTTGTAGCTTTGGTTTTCTCTTAAATCTTTCTGCCCCAAAGAGGTTCATGTGAAATACTAAATCACTGGTAATTCCTTTAGTGCAAATACGAATTATCAAGTGACTTGCTTGCAAATTTCCTACCATTCCTTGCCTTTTCCCTACCTCCCTCCAAAAGGGGTAACTTCAGAAGCAAAAAAATGGAAACCCAAGGTAATCACTATGAACACTGTACAAACACATCATTTTCTCTCCTTACAGGTTGGACTTTATAAAATGAAATGCCAGAGCTTTGAAATTTATTATCTGAAATAAGTTTAACATTTGGAGAAATGTGTTCAAACACGTAACCTTGGAAAGAAAAGCAGGCTGATCGAACAGAGAATGGGGTGGGCAGAAAACATGATGAGTGCAATTTTGCTGTGTGTTGGGCGAAGTTCGAGAATTGGGTCCTTCTGAGCTCCCAGATGAGGTAAAAGTTAAATGCAAATCAATTTCCAAGTCTTCATGAGGGCCACTGGAAATGAATTTTAATTATACATGACCACAATATCAATAACGAAGAAATCTTATGTTTTATTTCATCCTTTGGCCAGACCAGCCCCTTTGAAGGGACCACTAGTTTAGGAAAGAAGAACAACAAACCATCATTCACTTTCCTGCAGGTTTATCATTTTCCTAATTATGTCTATTGGTCCTGCTTTAGTCTTTCTGCAAATTAAGGGGTGGGGGAAGGGTTTCTATATTAGATCAGCATTGTCTGGTTCTTATCCAAATATTCCACCTAATAAGGACATTAAGTTCTCATGGACTGGACAACCACTCTGCAACATTCCTGAGAATTGAATAATATAATAATCTTGAAAGTCAGCAGAGTAGATTATCCACTTTTTTTTTTTCTGGACTTGAACTTGTGACCTTAACAGTAGCACTGCAAAAAAGCAAATGTGCTAAGCACTTTGCCAGAGTAACCTTCCATGTAGACTTTTCATCTTAAATACACACAACTGAAAACAACTACAATTTTTGGAAAATTATGTACAAACCCAATACTTCTTTTGATTACATATAAATACAAATTAGCTATTTTTCCTAAAAAGTGGTTATAATAGTAAATAAATACAAAATAAATCTGACCATTATACTTCATGTGCTGGGGTTGAACCCATATAAAATGTACAACTAAATACATTTTAAAATCTTTAAGGAATAATTCTCTGATTAAAATATTTGTTTTCCCAACTTCTTTTCGTAGATATAAATATATTTTTCAAAATAGCTGTGTTTGTTTTTTTTTCTCTCCATTCCATTCCATAAATAAAGTCTTCATTGGGAAATATTAAAGTGTCAACTTGGGTTTTTTTTTTTTCCTAAAATATATATATATATATATATATATATATTTATTTTATTTTGCTGTGCTAACGACACCCGCAACCCTCCACAACCATGTCCTGATAGTTCTTTAATACGACCTTTTCATTTTCGTCAAGGTACAGCATGGAGATAGCGCTCAGTTCCGTGGGGACACAGCACGCCTTAGGAATCTTAGAGTTAACGGAGTTGACCAACGTCTGAACAATGGCGTGATTAGTGGAGTTGAGGTGATCGGCCAGGGGAAAGGGGCACTCCCCATGGCAGTAAAAGGCATGATACCCTGGGGGGGCTACGATCCAGTCATTCCACCCCACGTCGCTAAAGTCCACATACAAAGGGTGTCGCTTACAGCTGGACTTGAGGCGTTTGCGCTGTTTGTGTTTCGCTTGACGCTTTTCTCTTTTGTGCAGAGGATGTCCTTTTCCATCGTGGCCAAAAGTTACTAACAGCGGTCTTATTTGGGACCAGCTGTGCTCGTCTTGGTGCAAAGACCTGCTAATCCTAACGTGTCTCTTGGAGACACCCGGGTTCTCCTCTAAGTGGGCCACTTCCACCACAAATCCGTGGTTGGCGAGTCTCTGCGCGGTCCACCTCATCACCGCAGGGGTGACGTCGAAACTCTCCCATCTGCTGGCGTTCTGATGAACCAACCTGGTGTCCAAAAGTCTGGTCACGGGGAACTTCGAGTTGCCTGCTGCAGGTTTTATGATTTCATAAATGTTTATTCGGTGATGGAAACTGCTATTGTTTTCCAAAGTTTCCTGCATCTGTTCCCGAAAAACCTGAAGTTCGGCTGAGGTGATAAACTCCTCGGTGGGAATGGAAGTTAAGTTGAAGAAGAATCGCCGGGTTGTTTTTCCACTCATTTCAGGCAGTTCTTCCAAAGATTCTAATTTGATATAAAAAGATGGGGAAGGAAAGAAGAAAAATACTTGGGTAAGGTAAGTAATGACAATCTGATGATGGTATGTAAGAATTTGTAAATCTCCCTTCACCCATGTATAATTGATTTCACCCATATATAAGTTGGCAGCCAGAAGATAAAAAATTCCCCCTTTCAGCTAAAAATAGTCTCCCTTTTCTATACATTTATGTTAATATGCATGTCATGAAACACAAGGTCATCATTCATTGTTATGTTTTTAATGTAATACATGAATACTGCTTCCAGGTGGCTATAATAATGGGGGAAATGGTGAAGCATTTCTTTGGAATTCACAGACTTTAGGGCCAAAAAAAAAAAAGTCAGCACTATAGTTAGTAGAGGTCTAATGAGTGAGGATTTGAGGAAATTATTGCATTTCGTAAAAAGAAAAAGGCTTTAATGTCAATCCCTTAAGCGGTATTCTAAAACATTGCTCTGCAATTTAGATGATTTACAAATCTCGATATACAGATTTCAGTTTCCTAATTAAAGACTCTGAAACTCAACATCAACGATGACATTTTGCAAAGCACACCCTACTATTTTACTCAAAAATCCAGAAACAAAGGCATGAACAGGAATCTACTTCTTTGCAAACGTAAGGGTGGTACTGGGACACTGTAGTAATTAAGGCCAGACAATTTCAAGAGAAATATCTTCCCAAGTGTTGTCTGTCCTCTCACCTCCTTATGACCTCAACATCAAAATCTCATTTTAGATGCTTTTAAAAGAAACATAATGACTCTCCTCTGTTTGTAATTCCTTTATCTTTTCAAAAAAATAAATCATCTTAAAAAACAAACACCTAACCAAGAATAGACACAAAACAAAACAACTGATAAAAATCTATAAAAAGGCCATTATGACAGATATAACACAGAAAGATAATCTCATCCTATTACAGAATAATCTTTATATATCTACTGTCATTATTTCAAAATAGACATTTAAGTGGGTTATGCATAAATGCTCTTTCTGATTTAATATTCCTGAATTTCAATAATAAGGAGTACTGTTTTTTAAGCAAACAATAAAAAATAGCATAGCACCTTGAATGATGTAGTCTACATGTCATCATAGGTACACAGTGTTATTAAATGGATAGTACACAACACCAAAATTTGAAATATTTACGTTCATTTTCTTCTAGCTTTACCACATCCTGTCAGTTGACTTTCAAAAAACATATCTGCTTTATTCAGGATCCAACGTAAATGCTAACAAAATCTCTTTGGCCACAGTTCCAGGTCATCACCTTAAGAGGATACCATATTTTCATTAATTTTATTGTTGTATTTTTCCTAACTCAAAGAGCTAGGAAACCTGTGTAAACCTTCATCATCAAAGCAGCCGTGATCAATGCAAGCTAAGTGGAAGCATTGAGTTCAATAGGGGCAGTTTATGCCAAATTATGGAGCAATGCTTCAATGTGAAGCTTCTCCAACTCTAACCTTCACACAAAAACACCTAGGACACCTTACATCTTTAAATGTAGGTTCTGATTCAGTGGGTCTGGGGTTGGGCCTGAGATTCTGCTTTTCTAGGTGAGGTGATACTGTGAGCTCGTGGACTGCCCTTGGAGGGTAAAAGTTTTAAGGGATGCTTTTCAAATTCAAGTACAAATTGCTGGGAGCACATTTTTAAGTGCCTTTTTGTTGAATAATATGAAAATGCCCAGAACCACTAGTGCTGGCCAAGGAATGAGTTGAGGCCCAATGAAGTAGAAAGACTTCCTAAAACTCATCTACTTGGACACAGAGACTATCAGGCCAAGAAGTGAGCCCTCTAACCCACACCAACTGGGGATACCTTTTGAGAGCCACCCACATTCTAAACCCCACTGTAAGTGAGCAATTCTGCAGACCAAGCACTATTTTTAAAATAACCTTCCCACCAGTGGAACTGGGCTCTCCTCAGCGGTTCCCAGAAAGCATCAAGAGCTGTAGTTAGCTCCTTTTCCTCTCCTCCTTGAAATTCAGGAGCCCTCTGATATTTTCCCTGAGTGCATTTTTAAGTAGAGAAGCCAAGGGGTATCAGAGGAAACAGGATACCAGAGGGAAAAAAGGAATGAAGTAAAAATCAGCAGCCATGTTCCCCAGACGCAATGCCCCACAGCCAGGCCTCAGCCTGACTTCTCCGGATGCCAGCACCCCTAAGAACATTTTTTCTTTTAAGAGGAAGGAAAGACAAGTTATCCAGGGCATTGGCTGACCAGCTGTATTAATGAAGGTGCCTAGAGAAATCCCAATTGCATCAGAAACTCTGAATCTAAATCCATAAATTTTCAAAAAATTATAAACACAGACACATGGATACACACACATAGCCAGAGGAGGACAAGGAAGGGACCTTCTCCAAGGCAAGCATGAGAGACAGGTAATTGAAGTAAAGAAGATGAGTATAAAGGAGGCAGAAAATAGAACAGTAACCCTCCAAAGATAAATATAAAATTGAATCAGATAAAACTGCCACCTTTTGACCAGATTTGACCTATAAAAATGGCAATTTCATGTGCTTCAAAATCTCACTGGGGATAAGTGGCAAAAAGGATAATCACTTAGTTACCTTAACAAAGGGGTGGGGTGGGGAGCACTGTTGAATAACATCACTTAATGTGAAGACCTTTCTCTGACTTTCAGCTTCATCTCAGTCAACTTATTCCTTGAAGGAGCCCTCTTTCTCCTTAATACAAAAGCCTGCAAGACAACACACCCCTGGCTACAGACTCAGGTCAGAGAAGTAAGTGAGAAGTTCTCTGAAACCCCCAACATCAAGTTTTTCTTCAGGGTTGAAAAATCAAAACTGATGTGAAATAAAGTAAATTAAAGGAGGAAAAAAAAACTTCTGCAAATGATCACAGCAAGCCTGGGGAGTCTGAAAATAGAGAGCATTTACCTAAGTAGGTAATGTATGCTTTTTGGGAGGTTTATACAGTTGTTAATTCTCTGGAAATGACTCTTGTGGAATAATCTGAACTTGCCAAGGGATTTGAGGATTCCAGCCTATCTCAGACCTGGGTTCCTGAACCCAGTTCTTAACCAAATAAATGTTCTTCACATTTATTTAAAAGTTCTTAACCAAATAAAGGAAGCTATGACGGCAAATACGTAGGGGAAAGAAAAACAAGGCAAGGGCATTTAAACCCTCCTTCAAAAGCGAAGAACCATCTACACTCTGTCAATTCTTCATCTACATCAAAATAATCCAAAGATAAGGATGAATTCTCCCAGCCAGCCTAGGTCTACTGTGGCCTGCTCTTTCCTAGATAAGGGGAGAATATGACCTAAAAGAAAAAAAGTAATAATGCTAATGATAGCTAGGGTGATGAATGCTTCTTTGCGCTGGCTTGGGACTGAGAGCTTTATATGAATTATCTCATGTCAAATTGATTCCAGAGAAACTACTATCTCCCTTTTGTGAATGAAGTAGTTGGACTCAGAGAGGTTATGTGACTTTCCTAAGGTCACAGAGCTAGTAAATGAAGAGCAGAGCTATGGACTTCAGTCTACTGCATTTCCCAAGATTCCGGCCACTAGACGGCACTACATAACATAGAGATGAGTCAAAAACTCAAGCAAAAGTCAGAACTATTAGGAGTACTCTAATAATTAATATAATGATAACCATACGGTGAGTTATTTCCCAGCTAAAGGGATAGAAACACACTACCCAAGTGTGGTGGAGGGAGCACAAAGAACTAAATGAGCACAAGAGTACAGTGGCAGGGCCTACTGGGACATACAGATCTTGTTTGGAACCACTGATATTTTGTGGCTGCCTTTTTGTCCTATAGTATGGTGAGTTTTAGCAAAAAAAGTGAGTGATCATAATGTTTTGAGAATTTGCAACACAATCTGGACCCCCCCCCCCAAATAAAAAGGTCCATTAAGATAACAATAACAAAAACCCGGGGATATTCTAGAAAATCAGTAAGTTTGGAAATTACTGTCCTGAATCAAAGTGGTTGAGAATAATAAATGATACCTTCTAGAATATAAAATAATGGTGATAGAATTGCTATATCAAGGAGAAAAGATAAAACACAAAGATTACACTGACTCAATTTTTTAAAAAGACAACAAAGGAGAGGGCAAGTATAATCACTAACCCTGATTTGGCTTCTACCCACACTTAGCTCCAACACTTTTGGAATGATGTAGTGCCCTCTTATTGTCCTCTGACTACTTAGTGAAATACACAAAGGGCAAGTCTAAAAAACAAAGACAAAATAGCTCAAAGAGAAAGGAGCGAGATTATAGAGCAGTGGTTCTCAACCTTCCTAATGCCGCGACCCTTTAATACAGTTCCTCATGTTGTGGTGACCCCCCAACCATAAAATTATTTTCGTTGCTACTTCATAACTGTAATTTTGCTACTGTTATGAATCGTAATGTAAATATCTGATATGCAGGATGTATTTTTAGTTACAAATTGAACATAATTAAAGCATAGTGATTAATCACAAAAACAATATGTAATTATATATGTGTTTTCCGATGGTCTTAGGCGACCCCTGTGAAAGGGTCATTTGACCCCCAAAGGGGTCTCGACCCACAGGTTGAGAACCGCTGTTATAGAGGAATCTCTCACACACACACACAAGAGAACAGAAAACAGTGCAAGAACTACCACTGGGCACCACAGCCTCAATCTCTCTGAGCACTTCCAAATAGAATGTCTCTCCTACTCATAGGGGTCTTTCATAATCACACTGAAATACCTGGGGACACTAGGGAAGCACACCAGGAAAGTGTTGCTTTCGGGGGTATCTAATGTCCAAATCCTTTGGTTGCCCTGGGAATGTGACCCAAGTTCTCCTTCACGGGGAACGTTCCTGTTGTACAGATATTATCACAATAATTATATCGGTGGGAATGCGGTTAATCTTTATGTCAAAACTTTTGTCACAGAGGCAAATAATTCAGTTATTTCATGCAAAAAGACTGTCTTTCAGAGTCTGGAGAGCAAGCATGTGGTCCTTGTATATTCCAATCTGACAGGAAACTGTAAAGACCGTTTGCACAGCCAATGAAGTCAACCCATTTCAATGTGTTTCTCACTACAGCAAAGCACAAAACACTCTTTCCAGTTAGAGAAGTAATTTTTCTATACTCAGTGGCAGTTTGCAAGGCTTATGTGGCTGAAGCACTTCTTAATGACTGAAAAAAGAAAACTTTTTCAGCACTTGGGCTTTCCCGGATAAAAGCCATTGCAGAAAGGACAAGACAAAGTTTAAGAGGAGAAATGACAACTGATAATTTTGTCTCAGATCACCTTCCATGTGGTCCCTTTATCTTCACACATTGGTTGGAAGAATGCCATCATATCTCTTGTCTTGTAATTTCACCAAATCTCCCAGATCCCACCCACAAATAAAACCAACAAGTAACTCTTGGAATCCGACCCTTTGGTCCTTTACAGATAAATGCCTATTAATTCTATATGAACCAAATTCTGCTCTTAAGCCAGCAGCCTTAATCATATGGTTTATTAAAAGATTTTTAGTGCTATCCATGCCACAAGGATGTTTATAAAAACCAAATCCTGCTTATACAGATATAAAATGGTCTTCAAATAGTGCAATATGTAGCCTAATGTTGATATACTAGTTGTAACAAGAAATGGATTTGCTGAAATTTGGGGCAAAAATTACATAGCTTTCCTCCATCATCTAACTGCATTAAGATCTGAGGTTATTAAAAGTTGATTTTAAGCAAGTTGGTAACTTCTGTACTATTTCACACATAACATTTACATTTTTTTAAAGATACAGATTCTGACGTATTAACTAAACATGCTATTTAAGTTAAAATAACACATTCAAATAGTTTGCAGCCAGTTCAGTTTTGATTAAGCCACTTCTAGAGAAAGAAATATGTAGACGTCACTGATGGACTCTTCATGCACCTGAGTGTTTTAGGTGCCAAATGATTTAAATGATCTTCCTTTTATGTTATAAGAGACACATACTTGGCCTGAACAGTAAAGAATGGTTTCCATGCTAAACTTCCAGGAGAGGTGGCTCAAGCAGCCGTTCTTATTTTTCTACCCCCCAGAAAAACTATTCTAACCAGCATCAGCTGAAAATGATGAGCTGGCTCTCTAATCATCGCAAGGTTATGATGAAAACATTTCTACATATCAGATTGTAGATTCCACTTGAAATTTACCACCTCAGCAGGGCTAGGCAAGAAAAACGGAACTTCACGCTCCCAGCTCTCCAATAGCCAACAAGTGGTTGCCCGGTGACATGCAACTTTGTACCCTTCTCTAGAACTTGAAGGAACCTGTGCTCTATTTAGAATGTATTAAGCCAAAGGGGCAATTTAAAAGTGTAGAAAAAGAATTGAAGTGGAACATAGTTTTGACCAATTGCTCAAAAAATCTAGGTACAACACAGATCTCAAGAGCTGCTCTAAGACATTTCATATCCACTGAATGCCTTTCTGATGAAACCAGCAGAATACCCTACCTTAGAAAAACCGCATGCAGTATCATAAAAGAAAAATCCACATTTCAATGCACATGAAGGAAAACAGGCAGCTGCTGCAAAAGCTTCATCTGAGGCTTCCCCTAGTCTCTACTGGGAGTTCATCTCAGATTTAAGCACAAGACAAGAAAGTCATTGTGGAAACAATAAGATTGATTGTGGAATTGATCTCCCACGGGGATTAGATAGGGATTCGAAATTTTCCAAACCAGGCCCAGATCAACTGTAAATTAGAAAGACTTTGGGCCCTGGGCTTTGATTTTTCAATACAATCTCTGAAAATTCTGCCCTTGGCTCTGTCTAGCCTGAAACCCCCGCTTAAGCAGGAGAGGCAGATTTATAGAGTGAGGGTTTCCAAACAGACGGAAAGTGATCCCAATCTGCCCTCCTCCTTCTCATCTTCCCCTATGGAATTCTTGCACGTTTAGCTGACTAGGGGCATGCCTTTTGCCCTCATCTTTCCCATCACTTGATTTCTCTCCAGTTCCAGGAGGAGGAGTCGCTCTGCTGGCTGCAGGCCAGGAAAAGGGTGCGGATTTACCAATGGGGAATCCCTGGCTCCCCCACCACACAGGCAGCCAGTGAGTTACAGCCAGGTTCAGAAAGGCTCTTAAAGAGACTAGACTGGAAAAGGCTTCCGTGCCCTGGCCAAGCTGCCCTTCCAGGGATGCCCGCAGTCTGCCCAGGGTGGGGCGCTTTGCGGGATGACTCCCCGCCCCCGTCCCCGCCCTCACTCCCCTGCTCCACGCCTCACCTTCATGGTGGAAGCTGCGCACGGTGTTGGCGAGGCTAGCTGCCCTCTCCAGCCGGTGGTCCGGGGCGGGCGCGCCCGGCTGGCCCGAGTGCCGGCGGTACAGGTCCAGCATGTAGGGGGGCACCACAGCGTCCCTGCTGGGGGTGGGTCTCTGCTTCAGGCCGAACATGCTGAGCAGCCGCAACTCGAACTCGCTCAGGACGTCGTCCGAGGGCTGGGACGAGGAGCGGCCAGCTGACGCCGCGAACTTCCTCCGGCCCAGCTCGGGAATGAGGCTGGCCGCGCCGCCCAGGAGGACCTGGGGAAGCAGCAACGCTAGAAGACAGCGGGTCCCGGCCACCATGGTCGACCTGCAGACAGGGCCGACATGAGTCACCGAGTTCCCCGCCCAGCCCTCCCCCATTCCGCCCCCGCGGCCTCGGCTCCCGCTCGGTCCGCCCGCCTCCTCCACCAGGGTGCCCACCTGGCTTGCACCATTTGCGGAGATACTTCAGAGCAGCGGAAGCTAGGACGTTTCGGAGAATGGAAGGGCCCTAGTTCCTGAGCCTTCAGGCTTTCTCCCTCCCATTCCACTCTTAATTCCTCTGACATTCCCCCCAGCGTCAATGACTGTCACCTTTATTTTCTATGAGACTCGCGCCGAAACTGCGGGGAACCTGGGAAAACCACTACTGGGTCTGACACCCCTTGTTTGTCCTTTAAACAAACTCAAACACACACTGCTCAGCGCTCGCTTGCAATAAAAACACGCACAAATGGTGCATGTGACTTCCTCAGAGGCACTGTATAGAACTTCCTGATACACACACAAAGTCTATGAATTCCAGACCTAGTAAACTCAAGGCCACCACTTCCGAAGCCACTTACAACTGTGGCCCACGCCTCTAACCTCAGGGATGCCAGGACAGGCCACTCCAATCCCGGACCCTTCCCCCTGATGCAGTCAAGATACAAAGCTATCTTCCTGGGATTGCGTTAATGGCTAATATCTATGAATTCACATGTCAGTACAAGGTGTCCCTCGAATTCCTGGAAACAAACAGGGAGAAACCCCAACTTTCAGCCCAGTCCCAAACGGGACGCGGCTCTGAGCAGGGACAGCAAGTCTCCTGGAGAAACTTGACGAAGGGAGACGGGATGTCCCACGGCAGGACATACAGGTTGGCAGCTAACGGGTGGAAGCCAGGGGCATCCTCTCCAGGGGATCTCTGACTTTCTTTAATCATCTAAGTGTTAACAGCCCTAATAAAATACCTAAGAGGAGGAGGAGGAGGGGCGGAAGAGTTTGAGCCAAAAGGGCGAGGCTGTCGCAGGGGAGAAGGGGGGGGGGGGTTGGGGGGGGCAATTGTATGGGGGCATTCCAGCAGGGGCTCGGCTGCACGTGGACTTGGAGGGGGGTCTGTTTACGTCCGGCCTGGCGGGACCCGGGATGGGGAAGGACTCAGCTATAGCGGCCGCCCGGGCACCGCGCCCACCCCCCGAGTCTGAGCCCCGGGCCCACGTCCTCTACCTTTAGGAGACCGCAGACCGTCTAAGAAGCACGCGGGGACACGTCCATTGAAAGAGCCTCCACATGGAAAAAGCTCTGGCCGAAGGACCTGGCGCGGGGAGCGAGTTCCCTTCCTTTGCCTCCTCCTTCTCCTCCCGGGTGCCGGCCGGGCAGTTCCTCTCCTCCGGCAGGGAGCGGCGTCTCGGGGTCGGGCCCAGAAGAGTGGCGGGCCGACGGGGTTCGGAGGCGGTGCGGCTCGGTCCACCGGGGCCAAGGCACCGGCACGCAGTGGGGAGCACAAGTTATTCCCCCTGCAAGTTCAAGAAGTCTCCAGCCAAGTGCTGACACACAACCACAGCGAGCAGGGGGAGGAGTGCGGGGCAGGGAAGGGAAGGGAAAAAGGAAAAGTTGGTGCTGTTGTCGTCCTTAGGAACCCGCGCCCGCGGGACGCGTGGCCCCGCGCGGGACCGGCTCCGGGACTCCGGGGGCGAAGGTAGGGCGCTCCGCGCTAGCTCCGCCGCGGCCCATGGTTCGGAGCAGCCATCCTGGGCGACGGGGGGTCCGGGGAAGGGCGCAGCGGCGATCTCGGTGCCAGGCGAGTTGCCCCCCCGCATCACTCTGCCTGACTCCAGCGCACCCCCATCCGCGCTCGCCAGCTGAAACCCCCGCGGCTCCGGCGCTCCGTCGTCCTCGGGCGCATTCTCCGGCGAGTCCAACAGAGTCCCGGCCGCCGAGGCGGGTGGTCGCGCTCTCCTGGCCCCCGGGCCAAGCTGCGGTCGCGTTGGCGGCCAGTCAGGGGTCCAATCACACTTCGGCCGGTGCGTCCCTAGCCTCCGAGCTCCCGCAGGAGGCGATCGGCATCGCGGCGCTCAGGCTCGGCTCCCGGGCGCTCTGCGCGCCGGTCCTTCGCTCCGGCGCGGCCCGGGCAGCTGAGGCCACGGCGCAGGGGCGCGCACGGCCGGGCGCTCTAGCCCGAGCGGGTCTGCGGCGCGCGGATGCCTCGGAGACCCCAGTAATCCCGGAGGCGTTCGCCCCGAAGTCGTGCGGGTCGGCGGCGGAGCCCGTGGAGGCTGGCGTCCGGCGGCGGCTGACAGTCCCCGGCGGGGTGTGGGAAGCGGAGCGGCGGGCGCAGCGCGAGCCGGGCTCAGCGCAGCGCGGCGGGGCGAAGACTCCGGCGGCGGCGGCGGCGGCGCCGTGGCGCGGCGCTCGCGGCTTTTAAAGGGGACGCCGCCTGCCGTCTCCCTCCCGGCCGCGGCGAACACCTCCCCCTCGGTGGCGCGGCTCGCCGGGGATCCCCGAGCGGGCGGGAGCTGCGCGCAGGGGTGTGGACGGCGCGCCGGGGCAGCCGCGGCGGGGTGGGGCGGAGGGCGGGGACGCGCGGCCGCTGACGGGGGCGCTCGCGCCTCCAGCCCCTGTCCTCACCCGGGAGATCTCCTGGGGCGCCTGACCCTGGCTCTCGCTCCTGGGGCGCCATCCGGGACAGATGCGGGGGTTAAGCCCTTATTTCCCTAACTGGCCCGTTATTTAACTTTCAGTTTGAAGTTTTTCGGTAATAGACCATTCAAAACAAAACAAAACAAAACTCAACCAAGTTACAAGGCATCTTGGCATAGGCGTGGGGTAGACAATTCTGTAAAAGAAAACTAGAGTTTGAAAACTGGGTGTTATTTAAACTTTAACACACAGATATATGTTTGTATATATGTAAATACATGTGTACATTTATATTTATGTAAATGTGCACATATTTTATTCGGATAAATGTAATGTACATATAAACGTGTGTATGTCTCTATAAATATACCTATACATGTAAATATATGCTAATGAAGCACATATGTTTATAACTATGCCTGTATATGTGAAATGGGTGTCATCCTGCTATATATGACACGTGCAATGGACTGTGTGTGTGTGTGTGTGTGTGTCAGTGTGAAGAGAGGATGAGAGGGATTTTATTTCTTTTTATGGTAGCAATCACTTCATGCCTTGTGATATTTATCTCGCCCAGCTCTGAGGCAGGTGATTAGTAGTTCAGAGGAAGGTAAAATAATGCACAGTGTGAGCCAAGCCTACAAGACAATTCTGGTTTGAGACCTTAGAACCTTCTGTTCCAACCCCTTCCACCAGGCCCCAGCAGCAGACTGTGCCATATGGTCTAGCTCCTCCAATGAAATATTCCCCCAGTCCACTGCACTCTGAGTTTCCAGGCTTCCCCTCCCTCTCGGAATTCCAGGGTCCTCCACACAAAGTTCAGTGGAGTCACCCAAATGATCCCAGAAGCCAAGGGCGAAAAAAATTTTGAAAAAGGCCAGATGGCAAAACCGGGCTTGCCTGCACAGCACCTTGAAGTCTGCGAAGCAGAAAGGGAAAAATCTGATTCGGGAGCTCATAACAATCTACTACCCATGTGTATTATTTTTTCAGTGGGGAAGCTAAAACAATTCCAGGTTCTGCTCACATAAATCGGATTAGCAACCCACAGAGGGGAATTAGGCACTGGCTGTTTCTGAAAGTATAAAGGTCAAATAAGGTATTTCAGAGGAAGCCTACCTACTAGGAAAATAAATGGGGAGCTGGGGTTCAGCAAAATATTCAAGAACTTCTTTCCCCCCTGAAAATAAAGGGCTATGAAAGTTGACTGTTATTCTGAATCACTGGCCACCGAACAACTTGGCAATAGAACATATTCTACTCATAGACACAAGTGTAAAGTGTTTATTGTGCTCTCGAAACTATTTCCTTTCCTAAAGTTTAATTGAGAAGTTAACAATTGTTTCTGTCATCAGTGAGATCTAAAAAACAAAACAAAACTTATGAGAACTAAAGCAGTACGTAGCTTTTAAAGAGAAGGAGAAAGTTGATAGCTGTTGGAAGCTCTTCAAGTAAAGATGAAAAATAAATCTCTGGTGATGACATCAAGGATGTCTCCCAGCTTTAGGCCTTCATAACTTGCGAAATGGGAACCTTGTTAGTTTATGAAATAATCTTCGATAGTCACGAGTCTGAGGGAAACCTGGCATTTCTGGACACTCTATTCCATTTCAGTATTGCCCATCACAGGATCGCTCTATGGGTGATTGTGCGATTTCTGAGGGACTGCTGAATGAACGCCTTTCGCAAGCACAACTTCCTAAATTTTGGCTCTTTCCGACTTAAGATCCAGTCTCTTTGGTTGTTTTTTAGAGATGGCTGCCCTCTTGTGGTAAAAATGAGTTCAAACGCCTTGGAGAAAAAAGTCAATAAAATGGATAATCTCTAAAGACTGCATTGGGATACAAAGTACAGGATGACCATACCTATTCAATTTCTACGCAATAGGAATAGTTAAAAATGATAAATCGAAATGGAGATGAGCTATCTCTTTTTATTCTCTTTGTTAATAGCCACCTTCAACCTTCATCTCAGAATGCAGGGTTATTAGTTTGAGGCAACCCTATCTGTTTGCCTTTAAAATACCACCAATTGCTAGCTAGGGCCAATTCCATCTCTTCCAAAGGTTCAGTGAAAGTTTTTCATCCCATAAGGTGAGATTTATTCTTTCTTGGTGTAGCAAATTTGGTGTATTTGCCAGATGTGGGGCATGGGAAGAGTGGGAGTGGGAAATTGTTTGGGGGATGGAAGATGGTAGTTTCAAATTCAGCCTGAAAACTTCAGAGGGGGCAGCAAGTTATGTAGAAAAAAAAAAAGCAAAGCCTACCAGGTAAGGATTCTGTATAGAGGAGGTTGCTGCTCTTCTCTTCCAGTCATTTCTTGCCAGTTTTTGAAGAGATACCAGAAATCCGCATTTGATTCTGTGCGGACTTGACCTGGGATGAAATTAAGTACTTAAAGAGTCATACTTTGGCAACTTCTCCTTTAGAAGTTCAGCCCAGATAATGTTTTATTGCATCCTGAAGCTATTAGCATTCACCATTGTTCTTGCTAGGCCAACCATTATGCAAATGAACCTTAAAATAATGATCCTCACTATTGTAAGGGCTATAGAAGGCATTCAATGATCCATGTTCCTTATAATTGTCATTCCATTGAAACCTGTGGCAACTCCCCAGAGAAACCTCCAGGCTTTTTAACATATCTCTTGCTTTGTTACTAGTGTGACACCCAACACCAATTCTACCTGGATGAGTTTCTTTCACAGGAACCAGGAGGCACCTCAAAAGGGCAGCACTTAGTCAAACTTTTACCTATTTGATGTGTATTTAGATATGGTAGGAAGGATAGGTGGAGTGGAGTAATTTATTTGCAAAACCAGGCCTAGTAGGTCAAGTCAGGGTTATTGATTTCATCTTAAAAATTAAGAGAGAATGCATTTTGTGACTTGACTAGATTGCATTTTAGGATGCACACAATAGGCGGTCTACAAATAAGACATGGTTGGGTGACTTAGCTTCTAATTCTGTGGTTCAGCGATGGATAGCTGAATTTAAAATAATCATCTCTTCACCTCATCTGTTGATCGGGATAAATAAATACATGGTCTGCCTGTCTCAGATAACATGTGTGGACTTGGAAAATTTAACAATGTCCTACATAAAAGATCCTGATTGCTATGCACTCTATGTATCTTTAAATGCATTTTCGGCTTTCTGCCTAAATAGAGATAGGACTTTATATACCTTTTTCCTTGTTTCTAACTCTTTTTATCATATTACTAAAGAGTGGGTATTTTGTCAGAAAGGTCATCACTTGGGTCAATCTAAGGCAATAACAAATTCTCAGTCTCTGTTCCTTCATGAATAATATGTAGAGATTAATAGCTGATCTCCTCACAGAGTTGTTGTTAAAAATAAATGTGAAGATATGTGTCAAGACAAAAAAAGTTGCAAAATTGGAATTACTATACACATGCAAATTAAGATAATTGATTCTTAGAAGAATGAATGTTTTCTTATTTTTCTTTTGCACTTGGGAGACACCAAAAATGAATGTTAAATAAACACATGCATCAGAAAAATCATTATGGTCTTCCAATAAACTATTTTAGATATCCATTAAAATTATTTTATTACCAACTATCAACATATTTGTCTAACTTGTCAATGATATTTAAATGTTTTGATCTTGTGTTAATTCGATTGTGAAGAGTCAATGATTCCATACAGTAGGAGTCTTTATTTCATTTAGTAGGAGCAACCCAAAGCCATGACATCAGATAAGAAAATGTAGGATTGCCCTGGCTTGTGTGGCACAGTTGGTTGGGCATCGTCCTGTGCACCAAAAGGTTGCTAGTTAGAGTCCTAGTAAGATCACATGTGGGTTGTGAGCTTGAACCCTGGTTGGGAGCTTGATCCCTGGTTGGGGTCATGCAGAAGTCAGCTGATCGATATCCTACTCTCACATGAATGTTTCTTTCTCTCTCTTTCTCTCTCTCTAAAAATCAATAAAAATGTTTCTTTTTAAAGAAAGTAAAATGTAGTGTTGTGTTTTGAAGACCAAGGTTGGTAGCTCATATTTGGAGTTGGGTTTGGATAAGGACAAGGCAATACATACTAAGTTAAGAATTATCCTTATTCTTCAGGCCAGGACCCAGCAGGAAAACGATGGCACATTCTTTAACAAAGAATTTAACAAAGTTTACCAAAAGGAAATGGTACAAAAGTGTGGGTAGAGTTGAGGGAAAATGACAAGGCACGGTGAAGTACCCTGCCCTGCTTTAAGGAAGCTCTTCAACCCTTAAGTCTACAGGGGCACAGGGTGAACAGGGATAGCCTAACAGAAGCTGTAGCCATAAGAGAGAGCCATTGGCAGAGTGGGGGCCCTCTGATTGAGGGGCACCTGAGAAAGAGCTGGAAGTGAGAACAAATGGCTCAACCTTTCTTCTCTCCTAATCTTTGAATATCTGTTGATATCTCCGCTTGCCTAATTGGACCAGAACAAGTACTTCAGTCATCTAGTGCCCTGTAACAAGCTACCACAGTGTAATGGCTTGATGCCCCTTTACCTCACCATTTCTATGGGTCAGGAATCTACCCGGGGTCTCACAAGGCTGCAGTCAAGGTGTTGGTCAGGGCAGCAGCCTCATTTAAGGCTTGGTGTACATTTCCAAATTCACGAGGTTCTTGGCCTAATTCATTTCCTTACAGCTTAGAATTCACTCATGATCACTTCTTTTGTCCAGTCGAAGAACGTCTTTACTAGACCTTCTTCTAAAAGACTCGCCTGATTATATTAGCCTGACCTGGATAACCTCCCTTTTGATGAACTCAAATTGATAAGGAACCTTAATTATATCTACAAAATCTCATCACCCATTGCCATATAACATAACCTAATAAGAGGAGTCATAGCCCATCATATACATACATCCAGATCATTCTCAAGGGGAGGAGATTCTGTCGAAGCTGGAAATTTCAGTCTATGCAACCCACGGAGATTAACCTCTCAGTCACAGAGCAAGGTAAAGGGTGGATCTGGGTGTGCAAAAAGAGAATACCCAACATGGTCAGTTTTGAAAGATAAGCAGACTTCAAGGCCTTGAGATTGTTTGCTTTTTATTTTAAATTTAAAAAATTGTATTGATTTTTAGAGAGAGAAGGAGAGGGAGAGAGAAACATTGATGTGAGAGTGAAATATTGATTGGCTGCCTCCTGCACACGCCCCAAACAGAGAATAAACCCACAACCTGGGCATGTTCCCTGACATAGAATCAAACCGGCAACCTTTCAGTGCAGGGGACAATGCCCAACCAACTGAACCACACTGGCCAGGGCATACCTCAAGATTTTTGACTGGTAGTCTGAGGAGTTTGGACTGTATTCTGAATAAATGGATCCTTGTGAAATAATTTTACTAGAGGAATGTCATGGCTGGAGATGCATGTTAGGAAAAAAAATTTCATGTGTGGTAGAGTATAGTGGTAGGGAAAAGGGAGTATAGAGAAACTGGAGGTCAAGGGACCAGATAGTAGCTTTTGTAATTATTCATACAAGTGGTAATGGGGGCCTAAAGTCCACATGAAACATAAGCCTATGTGAAAACTACAAAGGAGATGAGATGGGCAGGTGTGGCATGGAGATGGGTAGGCGGAGGAGTATCTGTAGGTTTGGAGCTTGGGTGAGAGACAACTAGAAGTGCTGATAAGAGTGAGGAGTGTGAACAGGAACCAATGGGAAATTCAGGGGTAGTTCTTTGTGAAAGTACTTATGAGAGTCTGTTAAATATCCTCATGGAAGTATAGAACACTGGTCTGGGGTACAGGAAAAAGCTTAGGGGATTGGGTTGCAGATTTCTGAGCTAAGGCTTAACCATACGAAGAGGAAAAACTGCCAAGGAAGGTACAGAAGGCGTTGCAGAAACGTTTTAGAGAAGTGCAAAACAGACAATGGTAACTTGTCCTAGAATTCATAGGAGGGGTTTTTTCAGAAGAAGAGGCCGGTCCACAGTCTTCAGTGCCGGTGAAACTTGGGCAACAACAGATAAACTAAGAGTTTACAGCAGCTCTTTGATGTTGTTTCTAGATCACAGTATAGAAGAAAAATGAAGTGGGAAGGCGACTACATGGGACTGAAGGAGGAGTGAGGTGAGGTAGTTGAGTAAACAAGTGAAAGAACATAATGAGAAGGAAATATCAGTATTTGAAAAGTATCTCCAAATAGTCATGAAATAGTTGACGCTATCTGGAGGCCTTTAGCAAAACCAACACAGGGTTTGCGTGTTGGCTTTGTTGGAAAATTTCTGTGTGGTTATTTCCTTTTTACAAGAAGAAATCTCCCAGGAGAATAGTATATTTCTGAGTTCTAATTAATACTCAGGGATTCTTCATCTACTACTTATAACTTTATTTGCATGTTTCTGCACCTGTCACAATTTGTTGGGCCACATGCAGTTCAGTAAGTCTGACATAGTTACTTCTAGACTGTGAGTCATCCTCATGGCTCCATAGAGCCCACATGGGACCAATGGCAAATTCTTTTCATCTCCGTTACCTACTAATTAGTAAGAGAATTTTGCAAAGGTAAAAGGGCTTTGAGGGCAGTGAGGTTAGAATTATGATAAAAATGCTTAGATTGAACAATAGCAACTCAAGAGAATCACGTTGACCAATGATTCTTAATGGATATATTGGTGGTGGGAATATTACACAAATTGTCTTAATGGGAGACAAAAACGTTTTGCTTTCTGCCCTAATTAATGTAGAACTGGCTGACTGAGCAAATAATTCAAGATATGTGTGACTGGAGAGATTTCGAGAAAATATTTCATCCTCTAGTATTTACTCTACAATGACCACTCACGGGCAATGAAGACCCAATGTAGCCCATATGTCAATGGCCACACAGCTCCCCAGCCGAGACCTCTCCAGTGCACACCTGGTTGCCAACTAAGGCCCTTCCCCATGTGGAGAGTGTGCTCTGCCCACGTGTGTGGCTGACCAGAAGAGCTAGGGAATTATTACCCCCAGGAACAGCGCTCAACTAATCACCTCCCTCAGACCTCTGGGTGGGGTACTCTGAGGTGGGGTACTCTGAGGTGTATGCTTGAAACTGACTCCCAAACTTCCAGTCACCCACAGTGATGATTGGCTTGATAATGCCTCCTTTATTGGAGGCCTTCCCTTCCCTGACTCAATTCTCCACTCCCCCATGGTATTTTCTCCTCCACTTCCCTGGAACTGACTTGTACTCAAATCCCTGTCTTAAAGTCAGCTTCTGGGGCAACTCAAAATAAACACTGGATATTCTACTGACTTGAGATAGCCCTATCTGAAGTGCCTCAAATTCAAATCACACTCTGCCAAGATTGAAATAAAATTGTTGGCTTTGGAAACCTATTTCCTTCACTTTGTTCATTTATTCATTCAATGACTTTTACTTTTCCAGGCTCTGCTACGTTTCTGGGACTACAAAGATGAATAGGGTGAGTTATACAAACCGATCAAATAGAAGTTTACACAAGGTACAGAAATGGAACCAAGAATAGAGTGACCACCTTCCCTTGCAGATCACATGTTTCCTCGGGGCGGGGGGCAATGGGGGGCAGAGAAGGAATACTTGAGTTGAATCATGAAAACTGAGCAGGTGTTGGAAAGATAGGCAAGGGGGAAGGGAATTACAGGCAGGAGGAACAGCAGGGGTAAAGGCAGGAAAGCATGAAACATCAAGATGCATTAAAGAAATGGCCGGCAATTTAGTGTGACTGGACAGAAGAGGTGAAAGGGGTGCCAGCATTTTGCTGGGCAAAAGGAATTTGGACTTTCCCCCATAGGATCTACTTTGAGAAAAATCTGTTTTGGTAGAAGTGAGCATGATGGCTTGGAGGAGTGCCAGATCGGAGGCAGAAGGACAAATTAAAAGGGTGTTGTAATTATTTAAGCAAGAGATGAGGAGTCCTTGAACTCGGCAAAAGCATGGGGTGAAGGAGAAGGCTATAGAAGACTAAAAAGATAAGATGTGATGGCACGTAGCCCATGGGGAATGAAAAAGAAGTTGGAATGACATTAACCAGCATAGAAAGTGCAGAAAAAGGAACATGCTCAATTTATAAGTATGTAGAGATTTAGAAAATTCTTTAAAAGATTCGTGTGGCTTCCAGAATCCAAAATTTCAGTTCCCAACTATCAGTGATTACAGCCTTAAAATTATTCCCCCAAGGTCATTCATGTCAGTAAGCATATATCCAGGAGTAAGTGAAGTCTATTTACAATGAGAAACTAATCATTTTAAGCTCTTAGGGTGTTATTTTGTGTTTGAACAATTAATAAAAGACCAATTTGCATGCATAATGTAGCTAACAGATGGGCAATATTTGGCCTAATCCCAGAGTAGAAAAAATTTATAAGACAAATAAGGAAAACAGCTATTACATTAAATGCCTTGAAAATTAATGTTAAGAGCAGACCTCCTGCATTTCTAACAATTAATTTTTGCTAACTTGGTACTGACTCAGCAAACTACTCTTTCAGCATCTTATTAGACCAGTAAACTACTATGTACAGAAAAGATGGGGATTTAGGGGTGTTAGTTATTTTAATATGCTGATGAATAGAATTATTATATATAACATTTCAGAAGTGAAATAAAAGCTGCAATTTTACTTATTTACTAGAGGCCTGAGGCATGAAATTTGTGCAAGGGCCTTGGCCCCAGCCCCCACCCACCCCCCACCCCGACCCCCCCACCCCCCACCTGCAGCTTTGCCTGGAAGGAAGGACATTGGGTCTAATTAGCATATTACACTTTTATTATTATAGATACACTACATAAAATTATAAGAAAAATGGCACTAAACAAAATTTATTAATTTTTGATTATTTTACGTTTGCTGAGATTCCTATAATGAAAATTGCAGGATATGTTAATGACCAAGTATTATCTTTGTACCAGCTGTTGATAAAAAATAAACAAATATAGAGAGGGAAATTTATCACATTTATTTTGACAATTTGGGATACTAAGGAGTGGTTGTTGCAATGAAGGAAAGAGGAAAGGAAGGAAGGAAGGAAGAAAGGAAGGAAGGAAGGAAGGAAGGAAGGAAGGAAGGAAGGAAGGAAGGAAGGAAGGAAGGAAGGGAGGGAGGGAGGGAGGGAGGGAGGGAGGGAAGGAGGGAAGGAAGGAAGGAAGGAAGGAAATTAATTCCACTTGTTATTTGTTCATGGAAGGAAGGAAGGAAAGAAGGAAGAACGGAAGGAAGGAAGGAAGGAAGGAAGGAAGGAAGGAAGGAAGGAAGGAAGGAAAAAGGAAGGGAGGAAGGAAGGAAGGAAAGAAATTAATTCCACTTGTTATTTGTTCATTTGCCATAAAAGTATTATAAGGAGTGAAGATCTATAATTATTTAAGTGTTCTTATTATTTGAATTCAGAGTAAGTTCTACTTTGCTTTACTTTAGCTAAAGATTACTACAGTGTCCCAAAGTGCCAAACATAGAATCAGACACAACCAGAACCATTTGACTATTTTTCAGTCTAAGTGCATTTGCTAAACATTCTCATTTATACATTCTAAGTGATTTTCATTATGGAACTACAAAGAGATGTCCGAATTGCATTCCCACATGTCCTCCTTCATTTTCAGCAAAACCCGAAAAAGCATTCTTACATAGGAAGTAACTTTCAGATCAGTTGTCTTTTGCTTCATGTCCTACATCAGTAATTAAAACTAATATTGATTAGTCGGTGCTTCCTCCATGTGGTTAATTTGGCTCCTACCTTCAATGAAGACACAAAAGAAATGGAATGATAACAGCTCTTCTCCAGTTGTCTGTTTATTTTTTAAAATAACTTGAGTGAGGTGGACTGACCTTAAAATTGAACACTTTTCAGAATTATATTCTAAGTTATTTTCCTCTTGTGTTTCATAGTGTTTTTGAGCTCTGTGGTCTCTCCTCCAAGTCCACTTAATAGGAAAGCCTCCAAGGAAATCTATTTTTAATAGAATGTAAAGATCTCATTTTGGAGAAAGCAGGTTTGGAGCTGGGAGCTGGGGAAGGACTGGGGAAGAGGCTATTACTGTCTTGTCTCAAGGACCTGCTGCCATCAGGGGAGAAAGAATGCAAAGGGCAAGTCCATAGCCCCAGAACAGTTCTCACTTAGTCAATCAAAAGTATTGCTCCCAGTTTATAAAATATCTGAATACTTAGGAAATTCACTTTCCTTTTAACATAAGAGAAGTTTATAAACTATTAAGAAATTGATAATGATGAAATCACATTTTCTTTTAAATAATACCTCAAAGTATTTCAATAAAGTAAAGAAAAAATTATGATTCACAATTTCATAACCCAAATAACCTGTTAAGTTAAAAAAGAATAATTCACACGTATGTTAAAAAATTTAAACAGCACCAAAACATGTAAAATGAAAGTAAAGGTCTCCTTCCTTCTTTTCTCCCCAAAATGACTTTTTCTAAAGGTAACTAGGGGTAAGTGAACATGTAACCTTATGAAAATTAAAACATTACATGTGTGTTAGCATACACACATATGCATGTGTGTGCATTTGTGTGCAAATATTTTGCACAAAGAACTAATATCTCACACACTGATGTCCACTTCCTACATTTTTTAAATTAAATACATATACTTTGGAGATCTTTTTACACAGATCTGACTTATTGTCTTTAAGGGTAATATTATTGCCATGATTTCTTTAATTTCACCCTCCTGATGAACATATATTTTCAGAGTGTTTTTGTTGTTGTTATTATCTTAAAAGAATGTTTTAATAATAAATTTATATAAAGGTTTGCAAGCATGTCCAGAGGCACATTTCTAACAATAGATTTTTCTGGATCACAATGCGTGTATTTAAAAAAGATTTTGAAAGTATATAGCTGAACTGTCCTTCAAAAAAGTATGTACTAATTTATTCTAGCATGAACAGCATCTTCGTTAAACTTGTGTGCCATCAAATGTTGGTAAAATGGCAAGATAAAATGCCTATCTCATTTTAATTTTCACTGCTTTTTATTATGCATGAGATAGAAATATTTTAGCTTTTACTGACTAGCTACTTTATTTCAGTTTTTGATCAGATCCTTTACCCATCTTTCTAGATTACTTGCCTTTTTCTTACTGACATAAAAAGGAAACAATACAAACATTACAATACTATTACCAAACCTAAATATTTTCTTTTTCATTTTTCCAGCCTCTTTACATGTGAAAGAAATTAGTCTTCTGTCAGAAATGTGTTATATATATTTCTACATCTTTGGCTGGATTATGACTTTATGATGCACTTTTTTGGTATAGATATTTTAAAAATTTAGATTAAATGCATTTATCTTTAATTTTGTAACTTCCATGCTATATGTTTTACTTCAAAAGGACTTTTAATACTCCATATCATATATTCACCGATGCTTTCTTATAATATTTTAATGGATTCCATTATTCATTTTTAAATCTTTGACTCAGCTGGAATTTATTTTGGCTTGCCAGTTTCCCATCATATATATTAAATTATCCATTTATTATTACTGGTTTCAAATGTAATTTTCCATTTATATGTGGGACTATTTTATTGATCCATTTCTTTTTTTATCTAATTGCATGAGCTAGTCTCCTGATGGAATATAAAGTATGAAGGAGCAAGGATCTTATATACCTTGTTTGTAGTTAAACTTGCACTATTTAAAACAGTGCCTGAACATCAAAGGCCTCAAATAAACTAATTGAACACATGGATAATAGAAAGCTCTATTTCTTGATTCATCAACTTTAGATATCACCTATTGATTCTCCATATAAAAATAGGGAAATCAGTACAGGGACACATTTTTCAGCTCTGTCCTTCACCTCCTGTTTTCCTATTGCTTTATTATCATTTATAAGTGTTCAATGATTAGAATATAAACTTTCTGGAATCACATTTTGCACATTTCTTTAATTTTAGTTTTACATGTAAATGAGTTCAGTGCCTCTCCCTGTAGTCTTATCAGGGCTTTTCCTAAGGTAGGTTTCATGAGATTCACTTTACTCATTAAATGAAAGAACTAACAGTTACATACTGCTTCCTGTATGTCAGGCACTATTCTAAGTGCTTTACAAATATTAAGTAATTTATTTAAAAATTCTAGTTCTTGAGTCTTTGCAGATGATTCAATTGCATTAAAGTTATATGCCCTCTTAGCTTAGTTTAGGATTTTTATGTCAACCTCCCTTTATACAGCCTCTATCCCAAATAACTTGACATCGCTCCACTGCCTCAGACGATGGATATTGCTGTGGAGAAGTTGGAGGCCAGCTTGATTTTTACTCTTATTCGCAACTTGCTTCTTCTACCTGTATTCCTGAAAAACACCTTGACCTTCGAAGTTGAAATTTTAGCAGGATGTATCTGTGCGTGTAATTATTTATTAGTTTATCTTAGAACACATTAAATAGCACACTTGATTTGTTTATTTAAATCCTTTCATTCAGGTAACATGTTCTTGTATTATATATTTAATCCCCCTTTCCTTTCATTTAAGATTACTTGTCAGGATCCTTTTTAAAAAAATATATTTTATTGATTTTTTACAGAGAGGAAGGGAGAGGGATAGAGAGAGAAACATCAATCAGCTGCCTCCTGCACACTCCCTCCTGGGGATGTGCCTGCAACCAAGGTACATGCCCTTGACCAGAATCAAACCTGGGAGCCTTGAGTCCGCAGGCTGACGCTCTATCCACTGAGCCAAACCGGTTAGGGCAGGATCCCTTTTTTAAATTAAAAAATTATTGAGGTAGAATTGATATAACAGATAACATAATATAGTTTCAGCTATACTATATAATGATTCAATATTTATATAGATTGCTAAATGGTCACCACAATAACTCCAGTTAACATCTGTCACCATAGAGTTATAAATTTTTTTTCTTGTGATAAGGACCTTAAAAAGCTACTCCCTTAGCGACTTTCAAATATGCAACACAGTACTATTAACTATAGTCACCATGTTCTACATTATATTCCCATGACTCCTTTATGAGAAATTTTCTTCACGTTTTCCCACACCCTTGGAATTCACATGTCTTCAAATTGGAGATAGATGTTCACCCACAGTCTTTTCTCCATCTGTTCATGGTAGAATGGAAGTGAGGGTTGCATTTGGGAAGCAGGGTGAGAAGAAGGGATGTTGGAGTCTCTAGTTTCTCTCTGTCATATTTCAAAGGTGTTGAGTGGTGTGCTCTTTCCTTTATTTGATCCCTAGAAGTATATTTATTTCTTTCCCTCTTTTTTCTTATTTTTTTCTTTAAAAAAACAACAACTTACTAGTATGTATTGTTCTGTTTCACTCTTTCATTTTACTTTGGACAATACGTATCAACTATTTATTTGCTGTGTGCTATTTCATGTGTTTTACTTAGCTTGGTTTAAGCAGATGCCACCATGCAAGAATAGCCTATAATCAATTCTACAAGGTCCATTGGCACTGAATGACTTCCCCAGATGATAATGTTGAAGCTAGGACTTATCTCACTTGCTCAGTTGTGATGACTAGAGAAATTATGTTGCTAAATTGGCAAGAATATTAGAAACAAACAATAACATACTGACTGGTACACGATAGTCATGTTTATTGAGCACTTATAATGCGCCAGGCACTCTTTGAAACACTGAACATAAATTAACTCATTTGATCCTCACAACAACATCATGAAGTAATTATCCCCATTTTATAGAGGGAAAATAAAAAGCAGAGGATGATAAAGGAATATGTACAAAGCCACCCAGCTCCAAGGAGTAAAAATAAGATTCAAATATTGGAGGTCCAATCCCAGAAGTGGTATTCTTAAAATTAACCCTTACCTTATACTGGCTAAACAACAGTCTCAGTTACATTAAGCTTTCTGTATTGCACATGTGGACATGAAAAGAAGTTTGGTTGTCCTAGGAATGCTACGATAGCTTGCTAATTAAGTCAGTGCTATCAACTACCCATTTATTCAGATACTACATATACAATATTCCTGATGACTGGGTTTATTCAAGTTCATCTTGAATTGGTTGGATGATTTGATTTCATATTGGCTCAACCTTAATCAATAAAAATAATTTCATTGATACCTCTTTAACATTTTTTGTCTGCACATTTAGAGGTTGTCACAGAAAATGCAACAGTGAACTGTTATATTGTAGTAGGCTGTCATTTTACTGCTTATACCGTGTGGAAAGAGGAAAGAACACATTTGGCAACCAGCCATGTCATTAGAATTAACCTTGGCCATGAAGGTGTGACAGATGAACCAGCCCGATCACTCCAATATTTGCTTGTCGGCAAGTGGAATTCCTGTTGTAGACCATGATACAGAAGGAAATGTTCCTCTTTTGAAAATTTTCTCTGTATACCAATCAAATTGTTCCCTTAGGACACATCATAAAAAGATATCATTGACTGCTCTAATTGTGGCATTCACCAGAGCTATTTTTTTTAAAAGCAACATTGGTCACAAGCTCAGATTTTAATCAAAAACAGAATTCTGGTGAGTTGAGTGGCTTTTCCAATATTTTTCAGCTTAAAATTTTTGATAGGCGCTGGCCCCATAAATTGAACCTGCTTTCAAATGATTTGAGCTAAATTAGTTCAGCATTTACAGCTAAGTTAAAATAGAAAACCTACACTTTTCTGAGGACAACACACACACACACACCCCACCACCCCTACCACATACACCCACACACACACCAACACCACCTTACCAAAATACTCTTGTTTCTCTCCACTGCCTATTACTCAAAAGTATCTGAAAGTTTAAAATTCAAACTTGGCAGTTGTATAATCCTCCCAGGGGAGGAAATTCAGGAGAATTTAAAGAAAATTGGCTTAGCAATGTGTTTTGAATATAGTCAACAGAACATTTTCTATTTGGGTACAACTACATCAATGAAACCTGAGTCAGTGGAAGTCCTGTCTGAAGCCATTTAGAAGGTTGTCAGAGCTAAGGGAGGCGTTAGAAGAATACCAGTTGGAACAGAGAACTGCCTTAAGGAAAGACTCTATTTCCTTCCATTTCCTGCTGTAGATAAATGAGGACCAAATATAGGAAACCATAAGGCCATTCCAGCAAATAAAAACCAACCCACCATTCTGGATATCATATATTGCGGTTATTGCTGCTGGTATTTTGTTCACTGTGATGGCTTCAAAGCATGATTGCAAATACTTTGACACTTTGGATACTCCTCCTGCATTCCTGGATTCAAGCGTGCTTGCCACTGCTTCCGACAAGAGATTACAGAGGAAGTTACACTTCTGAGGCCAAATCATAAAAGGCCAGGAAGCTCCCACCTTGTTCACTGAAATGCTCACTCCCAGAGCCCTGGATTGCCTATCCTGACACTGTCACACTGAAGAGGATGGCTGAGCTTACTAGTTAAGAATGCAGGCACTAGTTTACAAGTTAAGAATGCTTGGGTTCGAATCCTGGTTCCACCAACGATGAGTTGTTTAACCTCAGAACAGTTACCCTTAACCTTTCTGTGACGCAGTTTTTCGTTTATAAAATGGGGAGAGATAATAGAATGCTGTACACCACCTGTCCTCTGTCCTGTACCTTACACAGCTGTTTAAAGAATCAAATGTGATGCCAAAACCGGTTTGGCTCGGTGGATAGAGCCTCGGCCTGTGGACTGAAGGGTCCCAGGTTCGATTCCGGTCAAGGGCATGTACCTTGGTTGCGGGCACATCCCTAGTAGGAGGTGTGCAGGAGGCAGCTGATGGATGTTTCTCTCTCATCGATGTTTCTAACTCTCTATCCCTCTCCTTTCCTGTCTGTAAAAAATCAATAAAAATATATTTTAAAAAAAGAATCAAACGTGTTAATAGCTTAGAAGAGTGCCAGCAAGTAACAGACAGAAATGGAAATCTTAGTTAAATAAAACATGCATGTGCTTTCCGATGTGCCTTACGGGTTTAGAAGCAGATTGCACTCCAGGCAGTTCCAGAGCAAACCATTCTGCATTGGGGATTTCAGAGGACAGATCCCCATGGCAGCAAGGGGAAGGTTGTTTAAAGCTCTGAGGAACTGGAGCAATTCAGCCCAAAGAAAACGCTCCTGTCCAAAACGCAGGGCTGCTTCTGAAAAAGCGCTTCTGCTTGAATTTCCCTTCCTACATTCTAGGCTGATGTTTGCTGTGTTTACATCATCGAACCAGGCATTTCCCTGCTCGTGTTCTAGCATCGATTTGGATATTTGAACTTATAAAATTTACAAGTCTAAAATAGTTACCAGTGGACGCCCCCACTCTGCAGCTTGCCTCGCCCGGTGAGGGATTAGGTTATAAAAATGAATGAAATCATCATTCCTGTTTACTGGATAATCCCAAAGCTAAAATTAAAAGAGGAGCAGGGGACACAGCAAAGAACACTTAAGAAGAAATGATGATATATGGACACAGAGAGACCTCACTAGATATCTCGCAGAGTAAATTATTGGCAAATACATCACAGCCTGATTATTTGTGGGTTTTCTTCATTCATTTTTTAAATGAAAGTAAGTGAAAAAGGGAGCTAAAAGTTTCTGCTCAAAGCCCACTTAAGATATAGGTCAATTAGCTAATGCAAATATACAAATATCCATGTCTTCAGAGATGCCAAATGTGCTCCTCATTAGCCAGTTTGCAATACTTCCCACATTCTGCTGTGGGAACTCCATTTCCCAGGCTCTCTTGCACCCCGACTTCCTGGTAGATTCAGCCAAAGCGAGGCTCTGATGGAAGACTGGAGAAGGAAGAAATGGAGAAGCCTGGATTTCTCCTCTAGTCTTTCTGCTTCAGACTACATTAGCTTCTCAATGATTTCAACCTTTCACTGGGAAGACTCCCCATTGTTGTCGCTTCTAAGAGATGCCCCCAGATTCTGGTCCCGGGAACCACATTTCCTTCTGCTAAGCTTAGGGGTGGTATCTGCTTCTCGCTGTTACTAATCTCTGGATTGCCTCATTATCTCCTGTAGGGCTTTCTATTTCCTCCTCCTCAAACCTCTCTACTAAGTTTCTTCTGTTTGAAATACCTTGTGTGATACCCATGAGAAGTTTTTAAAACGTATTTCTCATCTAAAATATACAGAAGTAGTGTTGTTTCATTAACCTGACATTTTGTGCACAAACTGTACCAGTTACCTGTATTAATGATATTATGACACACATTCTGACTGGTATTTTCTCCTGAGCTATGTGTGTGATATACATGGGAGTAATTCCAGTTGCTGATTTAGCAGACATGAGAGTTGAGTTGCTCAAGAGAATGAATTATCTACTCAGATGCAATAAAATTCTCTCTAATTCACCCTCCTATGAGCTCCTTACCGTACATTCTCTGTTCTTGTCACATCAACTTGCCATATGTCAAAAGCATGATGCATAAAAACTTGTCTCTCATTAGAAAAAGCTCCTCACACTGCCATGAGTTAACAGATAGTTAATCTTTTTAAAATATATTTTTATTGATTTCAGAAAAGAAGGGAGCGGGAGAGAGATAGAAACATCAATGATGGGAGATAATCATTGGTCAGCTGCCTCCTGCACGCCCCTCACTGGGGATTGAGCCCACAACTTGGCAAGTATTCTGACCGGGAATTGAACCATGACATCCTGGTTCATAGGTTGATGCTCAACCACTGAGCTATGCTGGCTGTGCAACAGATAATTAGTCTTTAACACTGATGACTCTTTTCCTCAATTATCATTTGTATTGACCTCAGGACCACCAAGACATGGTAGATATCCTTCCCTATCAACCATTTTATTTGCTTTCACTTTGTCAATTTTAGGGCCTGGATAGAGAATTTGGGAACCCGGCTCCATCAGGAACTGTCAGTGCAGCCCTGGGGATGCGAACCCCAGTAGAGAAGCCAGGATCTGCAGTCAGAGCTGACTGTTTGCACAGAGGTTTCATTGCAGCTGCAGGCTTAGCACATATGAAAAGGTTTTCTGTGCTCAGTTTCTGGATGAGGCAGATTGCATCACCAGGAATTCCTGTCCTCTAACACATAGTGACCAACACGCCTTAATAAGCATTTGCTTTTTTATTTTCAGGTCAATAACGTCATGCTTTCTGTTCATTATTAAACCATTAAAAAAATTTTTTTTAAACTAGAGGGAACGACAGAAAATAATTCCAATGCTGTGACTCGGGTATGCCCTGGGCACAAGTAGCCAGCCAACATAACTTAGTGCAAATGATGGGCAATGTTCACGTTTACATAAGGAAGGTTTCCAAGGCACAACACCTGCCAAGAAGGGCTGTTGTCAGGGCAAGGAGGTTGTGGATCCTTCCATGAGGTAGATACTCTTGGAGGGGGAGGGAAATTGGCCCCATGCTGTCAAGGACAGCATCCTTTCAGCAAAGGAGTCAAGGGTTCAATGTTAGTGAACTTAAGTTGGAAACACTGACAGCAGAACCCGAGGAAAGAAGATGCAGCAAACAGGAGACAGACCATCTCAGAAGCCAGAGGATGTGAGTCCAGCCAGCAGGTCAACATCAGAACCATGACAGCCCCAATCAGACAGTGCAGAGATAGAGGGAAGACAGAGAGAGGCAGCAGACTGGCTCATGGGTTATAGGTGGGCTCAGCCAAGAGGGAGCTAAGTTCATAGGAAGGCTGCCTCTGAGAGGGAATGTCCTTCTTCTGTGTACCCTGGCCTAACTTCAGAGTTATCGTTTCCATAAGGCACTCGAATATCATAAGGTTGTGCAGTACCCCTCCTAGGAGCAAGAGCCACAGAGTTGCTCTGAAATGCCTTAAAGCACAGAAGGATGTCTGTGGCATATTCAGATCTTTATGTTGATCCCTTGTTTGTGGAGCCTTTATTCACACAGTGGTGAGCAATAATTTAGGCAGATTTTCTCATCAGATCAATGAATTTGCAATCCTAACATTTCTCCTTAGCGTTTAGCACACATTATGCTGTTCTCAATGAGATCCAGGTAAGTGCTTATGAATCAGTAATCAGCTTAAACTGCTGCTAAATAAGCACCTGGAAAATGCTTATAAAGATCATATGAGCCAGGGATTTTTCATGGCAGGGCCTAGATGACATTAAATCAAGGATAAATTAGAGTTTGGTGAAATTGCAATATAGTTATGGAGATATTTTCATATTCAATAGTAAAATGCACAAGAAGGGAGCTAAATCATCTAAACACAGAGTGGATATCAAGGATGGGAATTTTTAGATTACCATGGAGAGAGAGAGAGAGAGAGAGAGAGAGAGAGAGAAGGAGAGAGAGATACTGTAAGAGTGGGAGTGTCTGTGCATGAGGGTGATGAAGAAGAGGTGATTCTTTAAGGCAAGAAGAAAGTAATCAGGAGCCAAACTTGCTGCCCCAAGTAGTTGAGTACCTTCTTGCCTTCTTAGTGGCATGGCATCTAGAACAGGCTACAGTTTCTTTACTTTTATCAATGTAGAAGGAAATTGGAGCAATCTTTATCTTCTTCTCACTCCATAAAAACTCTGCCCAGTGCACTTTCATTCAAGGACACATTGAGTCCAGCAGCTGCTAACTGGTGGCTAGTTGGCGATTTCTAGCTTACAACATATTAGATTCGGCTTATAAAATGCTTTTTAACTTTTTAAAATTTGTTATGGATATCTAAAATTTGGAAATTTTCTCTTAAAAGAATTCTTACTTTTTGAAAGAGAGAGATTTGACAATACTAGGTGTCTTCATTGCCACATAGCATCAGTGTGTGGGGCCAAAGAAGTGGGGTATCCTTCCAGGTGGTATATGTACGCTCTAGTTTTCCACAGACCCCACTACTCCCTATTGTCTCTTTGGCCTCTGTTGCCATTTATCATTACACTTACAGTAAAGTTTTTCTTGATAGACTAAGTAAAATGTATCTTATATGAATATCTCTGTCAAATGTAGGAAACAGAGATAGACTTAGAGCATCTATGTACACCAAGGAATGTTTTCTTACAGCTCTTTTACTTCACTAGGTGCACTAACTGGTAAGTTTGAGAGCCTGACTTAGACTTATTTATCATAGAAGGGTGCAAATGACTGTGAGTTTGAGAGTGGTCAACCTGTGGTACAAAAATGATCGCTTAGGAGACTATAATGATTTCTCTCCTTATTCTGTAGATAGTCATGTGGATATAAACATAAAAAAATCTGAGAAGACCAGTCCTAAGAATCTATCTGCTCAGATGATTAGAATTTATTTAGACCAATAAACCATCCCTTACCTTTTTTGTAAGAAATGATTCCTAGAAATAGTTTTTAAAGGCTAAATGATATGATCATTAATGAACTGTGTGAAGACCACAGAATTTTGTATAAACAATGATTCAAAGAAAGAATCATTCTCTTAGAATGTGACAGGCTTAGAGGGACCCAGGTGAGAGGGGAAGCTGTTCCTATCAATCAAGACTTCTCAGCATGTGCTGCCTCAGTAGAGGAGATTTTTATTTATTTATTTATTTTATTTATTTTTTTAATATATTTTATTGATTTTTTTACAGAGAGGAAGGGAGAGAGATAGAGAGTTAGAAACATCGATGAGAGAGAAACATCGATCAGCTGCCTCCTGCACATCTCCTACTGGGGATGTGCCCGCAACCCAGGTACATGCCCTTGACGGAATGGAACCTGGGACCTTTCAGTCCACAGGCCGACGCTCTATCCACTGAGCCAAACCGGTTTTGGCAGTAGAGGGGATTTTTAAAAATATATTCTTATTGATTTCAGAGAGGAAGGGAGAGAGATAGAAACATCAATGATGAGAGGGAATCATTGATTGGCTGCCTCCTGCACACCCCCTAGTGGGGATTGAGCCCACAACCCAGGCATGTGCCCTTGCCCAGAATCGAACTCGGGGCCCTTCAGTCCATAGGCCAATGCTCTATCCACTAAGCCAAACCGGCTAGGGCAGTAGATGAGATTTTTAAGCGGCTCTCACGGAGCTATAAAATGACTCTTTAAAAAAAATACAGATAGAAATGTTATACTGGGGAACTGACATTTTAGGTCCTGCAATTTCTTTTTAAATAAACTACAGAGATAGTTCAAAGGGAAGGAAAATGTTATTAGAATGGAACAATTAAAGAATCCTAAAATATGAAACACATGTATGCATAGAAAACAGCAATGACATCTACCAAGAGACACATTTTCAAAGAAAAACAAAATAAGGGCAAAGGCAAACACTGGATAAGACCAGTGGACGGGATAATATAAATCAATCAGGTAACATGGGAATGTTCTCTCTGGCTGGGTTAGGGGAACTTTAAAATCACAGGATAATAGGCATCCTGACAATCCCAGGTCTGGATATTTTTTTTTCAATGTATTACATCAAATTTAAAGCATAATTAAGCCCAAGAACCAAACACACTTCCTCACACTGAGACCTTTCCCCCCACTTCTGACAATTAAATTTTTGTACAATTTTTTAGTCTGGATCTTCTACAGCAAAAAAGAGGCCAGAAGTCAATTCAATAAATTGTATATAAGACTGGAAATTCAAATGCTGGCTGCTCACTTCCGTTTGTTTCCATACCCACTCAACCCCACCCCATCTCCCAACCACATTCCTCTGCTCTATCTTGCTTTGTGTCTCATATGGTGCCAACTATGGATGGAATCCTCAGTCCTTGTGTCTTCTGGCTTCTGGCTTCTGGCAGGTACTGGCAAGAGGTTGGAGGGAAGGAGAGAGATAGAAAAGTCACAGTACTTATTCCCCCTCTCTCTTTCTGCTGGGCCTCATGTTTGAGGATGGGTATGTCGCTATACCTTTGCTACACTCCTGTGTGACTGCCCCTCTGGGCAATATTGCTCCTTTCTCTTGTAGTTTCAAAATTGGGGTGGTAACAGTTATTTGCTATTGGTACATCTTGGCATCTCAATCTGTGTTACTTCCCTTAACTATTCAACTATCTTTACTCTTCTGCACCTGATCTGGGCATTATACTCTCTGAAATCAAACCCTTTATATGGGCTGGCTGCTCCTGCTGAAACCCTGACAGGTATAATTTCATTTGCTAGAGGTCCTGGGTAATTCTCAATGTGTGTGTGGAACTATGATCAATAATAGTGATCATTCTGATAATAAAAATCGAGAGCTTTCCATAGGTCAGGCAGTATGTTCTATATGCAACGTTTCATTTAAGCCTCACATTCAACCCAGGGGTCTGACTGTTTTTATCATTACTATTTTGTATACAGAGCAACTGAATCTAGGGAGATTAAATAATTATTCGTGGTTCCACAGCAACTTAGGGACAGACCTGAGACTCAAACTCTGCTCTCTCTGAAGCTGTTATGGAAAGACAGAGTGAACAACAGAGCTGTCTGCAACCTCCGAGGGGCTGCTGCAGAAGAAGATTTGACCTTTTTCTATGTAAGCACAAGGGCAAAACCAGTCCTGAAGGATTAAGGCAGCCAGTGCTGATAAATGTCTAACAATGGGCTCTCAGTGTGGGGGGTGGGAAAGAAGCCCTGATTTGTAGCTTTTGGCAATTTCTGTGCCGTAAACACACCCACCATCTTGATTTGAAGGTGTCAACTTGAGGTCACGAAGTGTGGAGTTAGGCACAGTCAGCTCTCGAGTTGGTGTGAGTAGGCATGGACCCTCTCCAGTCCATCACTGAGTAGAAGTCTCAAGAAGTGAATTTTGTCTAAATAAGAGAAAGAGATATCCAAAATGGCCAGCAGCTGCCTGTGAAGGAGTGAAGTATTTATTTCTGTAGGTCACCAGAAGTTCCATGAACTGTTGTGGATCTCATAGAGCAGCGGTTCTCAACCTGTGCGTTGCGACCCCTTTGGAGGTCAAATGACCCTTTCACAGGGGTCGCCTAAATACATCCTGCATATCAGATATTTACATTATGATTCATAACAGTAGCAACATTACAGCTATGAAGTAGCAACGAAAATAATTTTATGGTTGGGGGTCACCACAACCTGAGGAACTGTATTAAAGGGTCGCGACATTAGGAAGGTTGAGAACCACTGTCATAGAGGGAATTCTGTACGTAATAGGACCTAAGTTGTTCTCCTAGATCATGTCTAGCTCTGATATTCAAAGATTTGCGTCAGGGTTATGTGGATTCTAGATGGGAGAGGAGAGAAAAAAAGAGTTCAGGCTATGGAACTAAATGAACCCAAGATTCCCATCCCAACTTCAAAGGGCTATGTGACCTTGAAAACAAGATGTTATACCACTCTGACCCTTTGCTTTCTCATCCTTTCTTTTCTCACCTCTTCCATTGGTACATGATTAAATGCATTTTCCAAGTCTCTCCTCCTAACATTCCCACTCATTCCTCTCCTACTAGGTGCAAGAAGGAAATACCTATACAGGAATTACTTTGTAAGCAAATTTGGTTAAAGAATTAACATCCACAATTGCTACTATATGATATATATATATATATATATATATATATATATATATATATATATAAAACATTCAGTTTTACTATAATCTGGTTCTTCAGAAATTGGCTGGAAATTAAAAAGTAAAGAGAAGGCAAAGCCTACTGGAATCTTGACCACTAAACCTAACTAAAGGCCGTGGAACCTTCTTGCGATACTCATATCAGAAGTCCAGCCAGCTGGAATGTGTTTTGTAACCCTGCCTCCAGTGTAGCATTATCAGAGGAAACAAACGAATGACCTGCCAACTTGGTTTTGGACACACCAACCCACCCTGGCACGGCACAGTCAAGTGTTCAAGAAGAAGGAAAATAGAGGCCACCATTCCAAGTCCTGAGTCACTTTAAGGGGCAAAAATCAGTGTGTGACCCTAGAGCTTGCCAGCTCATTGAAAAAGGCTGCCGGAAACCTCCAGAGAAGAGCCACAAGCCCTAAGACAAATCCCTTTCTTACTCACTTAGCCCTTCTGGAAGTAAAGCTGTCTGAACTTTAGTCACATACGTAAGAGCAGAGATGAATGCCACCTGCATCATTTGCACTTAAGGCGCCTCCCTTTCGTCGTAGTGGGCTGAGCACACAGACGAGAGAGATTACACAGAAAGCTATTAACCCGCCTTGCCACACAAGGAAGATTTTGCTGTCAAGGGATCTAGTCAGATGTTGGCAAAGACCTCAATTTTATCTCAAAAGAGTTATTTTTTTTAATTATTAAATTTATTTCAAAAATCACCACCTAAGTTAGGGTAAAGCTTGATTTCAGAGAGGCTGGCAAAAGCAGATTGGCTAATTACAGACCAAACTAAATATCTACAAAGCTGTTTGCATTTCATCCTCTTATAGGACTGAGAGATGGAGTCCTTTCCGAACAAGAAGGGCATGGAGAAAGAAATGGGGTTTTTCAGCATCTACGAAGTGCCAAACACTTTGCTAGGTTTTCTTGTTGAAGCCCCACCAAAACTCTATTCTTCTCTTTCTGTATATGTGGAAATTAAGGCTCAAAATCATCAAATAACTTTTTAAAATTACAAAGAACCAAACTGGTAGGTGTGGGATTCAGTTCCAGCTCTAACTACAAGAAGCTTTCCTTTTTCTAAACCACATTACTCAGCTTCCTGCTCTATTTAACTTCTTGAGTCTTGAGTGATTTTTCTAAAATGTATCTTTATTGATTTCAGAGAGAGGAAGGGAGAGGGAGAAAAGATAGAAACATCAATGATGAGAGAGAATGATCGGTTGGCTGCCTCCTGCATGCCCCTATGAGGAATTAAGCCCCCAACGTGGGCATGTGCCCTGACCCAGAATCAAACCAGGACCACCTGGTACATGGGTCAAACCACTGCACCACACTTGAGTGATTTTAATCAATATCAGGCATCTGGCTAAAGCTCTTGGGCATCATAATGATTGGGCAAAAAGTGTAAAGTCCAGTCCAATCAGGATATAGCCTATGTTCGTCTGAACTCAGCCCAGTGGGTTTGTGTGGGTTAACAAGGCCTGCTGAGCTGGACTCTGCCCTCAGGGATTCTGCCTCCAGTTGGGAAGTCAGAATAACACAGGAGAAACACTTAGAGCATAACACTACCCAGTGGCTAATCAAGCACAAATAGGGTGGCTCCATGTGTAAGTGCTCACCAAAAGAAAAAGTACATGTGATGGGTGGAGGAGGTGATATGAGGATATCTTTGCAGAGGGAAGACTTGAAATGATCATCTTTGAGAGGGAAGACATGGATGGCTCTTATTAGGTTAATGGATGATTGAAAATGAAAACACAGAAATGGAAATTAATGAGTGTGAGATATGCAAAGTAAAATTACAATGTAATATCACTGCATGCCCTCCAGATGAACTGAAATAAACACTGGAAATATCAAATACTAACAAGGATGTAGAGCAACAGGAACTCTTATACATTGCTGGTGGGAGTATCAATCAGTCACAGCCACTTTGGAACACTGTTCAGTTTCTACTAAAACTAATCATACGCACACCCTATATACAGCAATTCCTCTCCTAGAAATAAACCCAGCAAAGATATGGGCAAATGTTCACCAAAAGAAATGTACTAGAATGTTTCTAACGTCACTACTTAGAATAGCCCAATTGGAAATTGCCTGAGTACCCAGTGACAGTAGAGTTGATATATAATTTTTGGTGTACTGACACAATGGCATAGTAATAGCAGAGAGTGCACAGTTTACAATACACACAAACACAGGTTGAATATCAAACATAATATTTAGTGAAATAGGCCATACACAAAAGAATACATTATATATGATCCCATTTATAGAAATTTCAAAACAGATTAAACTATCCATATTAGAATTTAAAATAGTGGTTACTCTTAGGGAAATAATGACTGGGTGGGGTTAAGACTGGGTCTTCTAGGGTATAAGTGATGTTTTATTTCATAATCTGGATGCTTGGTACAAAAGTGTGTTCAGTTTTTGAAAATCTTCCAAATTGTACACTCATAGTAAGTGCAATTCTTTCTATGTAGATGATATGTCAATAAAAGGTTAAAAAATTAATATATGGTCCAGCCAGCATGGATCAGTGGTTAAGCATCGACCTATGAACCAGGAGGTCACAGTTCAATTCCAGGTCAGGGCATATGCCCATGTTGCAGGCTCGATCCACAGGGTGGGGCATGCAAGGAGGCAGCTGATCAATTATTCTCTCTCATCATTGTTGTTTCTATTTCTCTCTCCCTCTCCCTTCCTGTCTGAAATCAATTAAAAAATATTTTTAAAAAAAATTAACATATGTGTGGTGACAATTTGGATTAAAATTGACTTCTCTCTAATCCTCAACAGTGTCTAGTTGCTCTTGTTATATGGGAAGGGAGGATGGCTTTGCAAAAAGATGTTCTCCATCTTTTCGATCCCCTCAGCCATGACAATGTTCATGGCGGGTTACTGAAAACCTAGCAATGCTTCCAGTTAAGTTGCATGTGCTTATATAAGAGAAGTCACTTCCTCTTCTACTCCCCCGCCTTCTTGCTCCCACATTTCCAACGCCCAATCAGCCTCCAGCTAAGTATTAGTTAACCTCCTAAATCAATACATCTTGATCTAAACCTAATAGGAAGGAATGTTTACTTTTGTATCTGGGTTCAAAGTACAGACTACAGTAGTTGGCTTTTAAGTTTATGTTATAGGCTTAATTTTCTTGCTCAAAATGAAATGAGGAATACATTAAGACTGTGAAAGGAAAAGAAATGATTGATGAACTGGCTTATATGACTACAGTTCCTTTAGCAACAAAAATATTTGGTTCCCTTATTATTGAGATCAAGCCATGTGCCTGGATCTAAATGACACAAAAGTGGTTTGAATTAGAATCAAACAATTGCCATTCTGAGTGAACATACACTTTTGTTGAGGGAGGATGGTGAATGGGGATAAAAAAACAACAAACTCTGAAGCAAAGTTCACATCTCAGACTTAAGCTCTAAAGCCTTTAAAACGGAGGCTTTTTCCCCCCTTAAGAGAGAGGGTGAGACGCACGCAGCAGGAGGAGTGGTTTTCCCAAGCTGATTTTTCTAACGGGTGACCCAGCCTGGGTCGGAATGTTACCATGTGATCAGCCCAAATTGTGGCAGCAACACAGTCTCAGCACAGAAGTTAGGACTTTCTGCAGCATCATTAAAATAATTGGAAGAGAAAAAAAATGTTAAGCTCCAGAAGCTTGAATCACAAGCCTCCTGGAAAAGTTAATAAGCTTGCTGCTCCCCTCTCTTCAATGCCTTGCCACCCTCAGCCTTCCCATTTACAGTGACAGCCTGGTTATCACTTGGGAAAGGAAGATTCAGATTAAAGCCTTTGTTTTGAACAGCTGAATGGCTCCTATTCCACGACTGAGGTTGTGGGTTCTTGTTCATGACTATGCCATGGAGATCCAAAGGGGGGGGAGGGTGGTCTCTGCTTTTGTTCTTATGATTGGGAACTACCAAGCTAGCAGACCCTTGGGGTCCAAAAGGAAGTCAGTCCCACAGAATAAAGACATACCCGACAGAGGAAAGGAGGGGAGCTGGGTGAGTAGGTGGAGGAAACACACAGGCTGAGGTTGGGCTCTATTACTGAGCAACACAGATCCAGCAAGGGAAGACAGGAACCTTATTTAACCAGGAAAGCAGAAGCAATTGTAGTGCAGCTCACAGAGAAAGTGTTGGAGCGTAGAGTAAATTCAACTCCTGTGGCTGATGTGCCAGCTGGAGGCGGGCAGCAACTGGATAAGTGGATTTGTGTCAGGAAAGAGAGAGAAGGGGTGGGTTGGGGAGCAGGAGAGGGTGGAAGGGAGAGAGAGAGAGAGAAAGGAGAACTGCAAGGGTTTGAGTTTTCTTCTTCACCACTCCTATTTGGCCTTGCAACACCCTGCTGCAATCAAGATGCACTTCCGTTAGCAAAGTCCTCTGGCCCAGGCTCCCACCCTCCCCCCTTCCCCACCAAAGTCCCAATCTTGAGGCTGGGTTCAAGGTTAGTCGTGAGGGAACAGCCCCTGTTCCTCCTTCTCATCAGTGAGCTTAAGTATATTTGGTGCCATGGCTAGTTACTAATGGAGAGCAAGAGGGCAGTGTGCCTCTTCCTGAAAGATAATGAATTTTCAATTTTTGTTAAAACTGGTTGATTTGGGTGGGCAAAGCCCCTTCAGAAAAGAGAGAAAAGCTTAGACCTTAAGAAAGATATTTCAGAAACCATGTCCAAGGGAGTAACGTGCCCACAAAGGAAACCCTTTCCTGTATTGAATGAAAGTTGTCCTTGATAAGTGAGAGCTGAAATGTGAACAACTGTTTGGATTTGGGGCTCATTCTTCACAAAGGCCACTCTTCCTGCCAATAGTATCAGCTGAGCATAGTATCATGCCTTCCCAGGGAGGCTTATTGGGACCTCTCCAGCTGAAGTCTTTGCCATTGATTAGCCTTTTCCGCTTCGGTACATTTCACATCCCAATCCCACTGATTATCATGCCATCAACCCCTTTTAGGGACAAATGTTCTCTCCCAATCCTGCAGAATGGACAGTCTTTGTTAACCGATATAAAAACAACCTCCTAAATGTTAATCCTTAATTGCTTATTTCTCACTCCCAGGAAGCCTTCCACTGAGCAGTCATTAACCCAGGCTCTTTCCATCTTGTGGCTCTGTCCTTCTTAGGGGTCGTGGTGTCTTCACCGTTTAAGTACCAAGTGGGAAAATAGACAGTGGAAAGTCACCAGATTCTTAACCCCTCTATTTAGAAGTGTTATACATAATCTCTGCTAGTAATCCACTAGGCAGATTTAGTCACATAGCCCAGCCTAGACTCAAGAGGGACTGGGAATTGTGGCCCCTCTCTAGAAAGAGACTTACCAACATAGTAGCAGTTTTGCTTTAAAAGCATGACTTTCTGGTGGACAACTAGCCATACTTCCCAGAAGAAGTTATGTTTCATACGACTTCCCCTCAGCCATGGCTAATTGAACCACGAGTATCACCTACCCTTACCAGAAACTGGTCCCTGGTACCACCTGTGGCCTATAGTAAAAATCTATGCCCCAACTGGCACAATGACTTTTAGCTGATTCAAAAGCATGCCACATTTGAGGAATTTAAACTGCCAGATATGGGAAGCAGGCAGTCAGGTGGAGAAACGGACAAGCAAAATGAAATGGAGTCCCATTCATGGCAGAGCACAGGGAGGGATATCCACAAAGTCCAACTAATGAACACTTTTCCAGATCTAGCATTTATAAGACCTGTCGTCATTGAAATCACATGGTCAGAAAAGAATGGTGCCACATTGAAAACTCTGATCTCCCTGGCTCTAAAGCCTGAATTTTTAGAAACCTTGTTATATTCCTTTCCTATTCACTGTGTTAAATAGAACTTAATAGTATTTTTGGTAAATCGGTTCATTGTTCTCAACTCCCATGTGCTTCCTGCTTTAGAATTATATACTCACACCCTTTGCCATGTAACTTTGCATTTCATTAGTCAATTTCTCTATCAATCCATAATGGAATTGGCCATATGACTATGTTCAATCAATGAAATGTGGGTTCGAAATGATTGTGTGCCAGTTCTAAGAAAAGGTTGATCCACTCACACTCTTCTACTCCTGAGATCACAATGAGAAAAACACTACCTACAAAGCAACAGCCTTATCATCCTGAGCCCCAAACTGTGACACATGGGATAGATATGAACCCAACCCAAAGCCCAAGCCAAGCTTAGGACCCTCTGCCTGAACAGGCCCAGCTGGTCTGTAGACCCATGAGTGAGAAACATAAATGCTGTTGTTGTAAGCCCCTGAGATTCAGAGTGGTTTGCTATGTAGCTTTATTGTAGCAAGAGCTGATTAATACAGCGCTGAAAGGCAAGTGTTTTGCTATTTAGCACAATTGTATACATCTGCACTTTTTGAGCAACTATTATGAACGTTTAACACAGCATATTATTTTGATCTCATGTAAGTACATAATTCCCCCTTTAGCCCAAAATGTAATTTACATCCTCTATGACTAGTGAAATTGAGGTTCTTATCACATGTGAGGGAAAAGGGGTACTGTTTAACAGTAAAAACACTATAATTCTTTTTCAAAGACCAACAACCACATTTATTAAAATTTAAATATTTAAAACTTGTCCAAGGACTTTTCATAAAGTCATGCACTTATGGATTATATGCTGCAAAGAAGGGCCACTGTTCCTCTTTTGACTCATTAACTAGACTTGGTTTCTCAGTGCTGCCTAACACCAAAGATCTCTTTGCTCAATTTTCTATCAGGTTTCTAGGTAAAAAAAAAGAGGCACAAATCAACAAGACACCATCATTTTCTCATTTAAAAGCCCTTTTTTCCCTGCACACCAGCCATACAACTTCAGTATGGAACATGCAAGAAACATGGAACTAGAAAGAATGCTGAACGGTGCGGGAGGGTAGGTAGTATGTTGGATGTGTTTATGCTAAAGGGACTTGCAATTCCTGAAACTAATTATAAATGTGCTTCCACTCTGTATGCCTAAAACTATAAGACAGTCTTCAAGTCCTTTTTTTTCTTTGTTGGAATAAAAGTAGAGTTACATAAATAAGGAATCTTTGGGTTAGAAGTGCCCTGGGTTATATTTTGATACAGCTACACACTTAAATTGAAATGCTCAAGTCTCTATTGAATTTAATCAGTTACTATAGCACTCCACTTGACATGTGAGTTGCTTGAATGAATAGTTCACTAAGACCAGAAAAGGCAAATACATAATGTCTATGCTGACACTCACCGCTCATTCCCTTCCCAACTTACTATGAAGACACTGCCATAACAGACATTACTAATCAACACCAGGCCCCCTTTCCTGCTCAGCCAGGAAGTGGCCTCAGTTCCTTCTTAGGACAACACTGCTAGCAGTAGCCCCTATTCAATGAAGTCAGCACCTGAGATGGCAACTAGTTACTTTGCTTTACCTAGAGAGTTTGTGCGTTTCTGACATCGTTTGTTCTATCTTCATTCTACCTTCTGAGAACTTATAAAGCCACTTTAAAAATCCATGCAATCATAAATGGACAAACTGGAAAACAGATAATGCTCTGAATACACATTCCATTATTTTGACCTGCTATTGTCTAAAGATGGTAATACAACATGATAAACAAAGGCTCAGGGAGAATCAAAACTACTGCTTAAAGAGAATCAAGAAAATAATAGGGGCCGAAACCGGTTTGGCTCAGTGGATAGAGCGTCGGCCTGTGGACTGAAAGGTCCCAGGTTCGATTCCCATCAAGGGCATGTACCTGAGTTGCGGGCACATCCCCAGTGGGAGATGTGCAGGAGGCAGCTGATCGATGTTTCTCTCCCATCGATGTTTCTAACTATCTATCTCTCTCCCTTCCTCTCTGTAAAAAATCAATAAAATATATATTTTTTTAAAAAAGAAAATAATAGGGAACAGATCTCCTCAGTCTGTTAGAAAAATTCCTAAACAAGCAGGTACTTTTACTGAAGTTTCACAGAAAGCAGTGGAAAGGTTTAAACTATGGCAGAAATGCTCTCCCAGATTTAGCTACTCATTGGGGGGATCTGGTCCAAAAAAAAGTGACTGTTCTTTGGGCAGAAAACCAAATTTTGTGTTGTGACTGTGAGATTACTCATAGTAGACAGTATAGTTTCAGACCAACTGGAGAAAATGTGTTAAAGAGAAAACACATTTTAGCATAAGTGACTCATCAGTGTTTTCATACTGAAATACACAAATCTGAATTTATCAGTTCAGGGCTCCCTATGCTTTCCTTCCCCTCTCCCCCCTGCCAGGCACCCCCTCCAATGTTCCCTTTTCTCTTATTCTGAATGCATCAGTGTCCTGGAAATTCTGGCAGCCCTCCTAGGCCAGCTGCTGCCTCTGACCTGGACATTCCCAGCCTTCTACAAGGTCACAGGACATGCTGTATTCTGGGATTCTTCTAATGGAAGATGGGAAGGGCTTGAAACCACATGTCCCCACTGACCTCATGACCCCATGAGTCCCTGGCTGGTGGATCCAGTTTACAAATGCAGGCTTTGACTTCCAGCCCTGAAATGAAGGCTGTATGGTTTTGAATGAAATAGTATCCCTAATTTATAAATTCAGTACGCCACTCAGCTTCTTAACTGACAAAGTAGTTCATGGAATAAATATTAACACTCCTGCCTCCTAAAGAAGAAAAACATAGAGAGGAATCTTTGATAGAAGCACTTGAGCAGAGATATAGTGAATTTAATGGATTATTCTTATATTCTAGAAACAGAAATTGTTGCCTCAAATGATGAATGTGCATACATGTTTCACAGCTTCTTAAAGCTTTCCGATAGCCTTGAATACTTAGTCCTAAGGGCACTATTGTCAGTGATGTTCGCATGCCTGTGAATTACACCTATTGCCCTTCCGAAAGGCCTCATCTCTACTCACCCACAAATTCACTGGGCGCTCCTGGAAGTGTCGTGGGCACACAGTGAATGTCCAGTCATTCTTTCCTGGCTACATCAATAATTGGGGCCTGATTACACTTCTGTTGGCACAGGGCACATCAACATAGAGAGATGGCAATTCATGCTTCCTGTCCCACCTTCTTCCCTTTCTTCTTTCTAGGGTTAGTAGTAGGTAAAGAGTTGGAGAACATGCCCAGGTCAATAAGAAGGAACCAAGTCAAGAAGACAAAAACAAACAACAAATAAGGGGAAATGGGGGAGATTTGGAGTTGTTAGAAAAGGGAAACTCTCCACTCTGGCACAGACTCAAACCTGGAAACCCAGTGAGGTTTGCCCATCACTAATGATGGCATAATAATATGTTCCCAGGGGAGGGTCTGAGAGAGGCTGTTAAAATACCACAGCTCTGGTGCCGAATGGGAGAGGAGCTTTCTGAAACATGGTCCCCGTCAGGTTGCCCTTGAGAGTCAAAGGGGAAAAAAAAAACACGACTGCAGTTTGGCTCCTGTAAGGTTAAGTGTTGGGAAAACTAACGGGGAGGTTTCTCTCCCGGCCCAGGGTTGGACATGCCTGCGTTCTCCTTGTATATTTTGAACGTGGTGATGAGCCAGCCTGTGAAGTGTGCTGGCTGGCTAGTTGAGTGACTGGCAGAGAGCCGTCAGTGAGCGGAAACTAAACCATTTGTGGGGTACGAGGTGGCCAAAGTAGCCAGAACCAGGCTTTTGTGATGTCTTCAATCAAAACAGTTATTTCAAAAGAGGTTGGCGGCCCTGCATTTCCTTCCCTCCAGTGGAGCACACGTGGATCTTTGGGCATCTGGACTGATCACTGGACCAGAGTTGAAGAAAAGCCCTAATTTGATCATATTCCATGGGCTACACATGGTAGGGCTCAGTACAAGTTTTACTTCTAATCATTCTTATTGAAGTATAATTTAATGGCATGAACTCACCTATTTTGTGTGTGCAGTTCAAAGAGTTTTGAAAAATGTACGCATCCATGGAACCACTACTGAAATCACGATAGGACATTTTCATCACCCTAAAATCTTCCCTCATGCACCTTGTAATACTGCCTTCCAACCCCAGGAACCCGCCGATCTGCTTTCTGTCACTATAGATGAGTTTGTCTCTTGTTGAATGTCATACAAACGGAATCATAGCAGTATGTGCTCTTTAGGCTTCTCTTCAGCATTAGGCTTCTCTTGCTTAGGACAATGTTGTTGAATTTCATTGATGTTATGGGTATCCGGATATAATTTATTTTTATTTCTGGGCAGTGCTCCAGTGTATGAAGTATGCCACAGTGTATTTATCCATTTATATGCTGTTGGATATTTGTTTATTTTTAATGGAAATAAGATACAGTCTTACAAGGAATGAAGAGGGTAGAGAAGTCAGAAAGGGAGGGTAAAACAGTTATAGAAATATGGGCAAAAGACAAATTTGCACGTCACAAAGACAACATACAAAAATCTGACATCTGCAAATTGAAGCTAAAATGAGTTACGTTCACATCCTCACCAGAAGGACTGAAATGAAAAACACTGATAATACCTAGTGTTGGCAAGGATGTAGTGCAAACAAAATTTTCATGCTGTGCTTAGCATATTATAAATTGATACCGTCATTTTTGAAAACTGCTTGGCACTCTGAACCAAAACATAATACAAACCTGTGATCTGCTAATTCCATTCCTAGGTTCATGCACAATAGAAACACATACATATGTGCACCAAGGAACATGTCCTAAAATGCTCATAGCAATGCTATTCATAATAACCCCAAACAGGAAGTCATCTAAATATCCATTGGTAGTAGGATGGATAAATAAATTGTAGTATGTTTACATCATAGACTACTACAGAGCAATGAGAGTGAACATTATGCATATAATAACACATACATTAAAATATGGGTATTTCATAAACATTATGTTGAGCATAAGAAGCCATATGAAAAAGAGTATATACCATACAATCCATTCATATACATTGCAAAAACTCTTCTATTGTGTTAAGTTAGGATGGTGGTTGCCCTTGGTGGAGTAGTGACAACAAGAAAGTACACCAGCAGCTTCCATAGCACTGACAGTTTTGTTTATTGACTCAATAACTGAACTCAGGTATGTTCAGTTTGTAAAAATTCATTGACATATGCAATTAATAATTTGTGCACTTTTTCTGTGTGTTATTCAACAAAGAGCAGGAAAACTTTTATGTTCCCAAACTTCCACTGCCATTTACTCTTTCACACACACACACACACACACACACACACACGAGCGTACAAATCACAGAACTGAGAAATTGTTGGTCAAGCATGCTGCCAATTGTGATTCATAAAATGGGGCCATGGGGCAAGAGCAGGTGCCTAGCAGTCCAAGTCCCTGTCAGGGAGGCCAAAATAATTGTGCCACAAATTGAGGTGTGCTAGGAAAGGCATCAGACCTATTTGTGAGTGGAGATACCAATGATAACTGAATAATCACGTATCATAAAATCAGATAAATCTTCAGAAGTATCCATGAGGGTTCTGCGCCTCATTTTAGCATCATGAAAAAGGAGATCTGGCAAATTGTACCCATCAGCTCATGGTCTCCACTAATTCCTCATACCTGTTGGTCATTAGTCTTGGTTTTCCAGAAAGTTAATTGAGGGGGTCAGGAGAGCTAACGAAGAGTTTGCAGTCATGTTTGAAAGCCAAATGGAGCAATATGAAGTATAATACAAAGTATTCATTCCTTAAAATATCTTCCCCAATACTGTCTGGAATAGCACTATTATAGATCGATTCATTTCGGTTAAGGCTTTTCATTTATAAAAATGTGACTCATTTTTAAAAAGAATCACCAGTTATAACCAGCCAACATTCCCACACCTTATTCCAATGACACCAAACTTGACCATGATACAATGACAAAAACAAGGGAATTAACATGGTACAATATTAACTCAACTACAGATGTTTTTGAATTTCACTCATTTTTACAATAATCCCCCTTTATCTTCCAGGGTCTAATATAGGTTTCCACATTGCATTTAATTGTTATGTCTCCTTACTTTCCCCCAATTTGTGATACTTCTTCAGTCTTACCTTGTCTTTCATAATATTTTAACTTTTGAAGAGTACCACTCAGTTATTTTGTACAATGTCTCTCCATTTGGGTTTGTCTGATTTTTTTTTCTCATAATTAGATTGAAGTTATGAACATTTGTCAAGAAAACCAAAAATATGATGTTGGGCCCTCCTCAAGGCATCACGTCAGAGAGTACATTATGATGATGCCTTATTACTGGTGTTAACTTTAAGCACTGACCAGCTAGCACTCTTAAAAAAAGAGGTGAGAGAAAACAATACTATTTGACACGGCAGTAGGCAATTCTATGCAGAAATGGTGCTGTGAGTTGGAGGATGAATAATTATTAGCCTTCATATGCCAAGCATGAAATGTGTATCACTTTATTAATATTTACTAGTTGTATATCCAGAAGAACTGTCTCGGATGTGAATGATTTCTCAGGGCACTGGTCTCCATGGCTTTGTAGGAAATCCACTGACAGAGCCGAGTTGTGGACGTCAACACCCATTCTTGTGGGGCTCAGGGAAGTCAGAGTGGAAAGAGGGCATGTTTAAAGGGAATCTGCATCTTATAAGGGCATATCATTATTCCAGGCCACTAGCTGAACCCTAGCTACTGAAATTTCAGTCCTTAGTGCCGGTAGCACCCCTTCCATGGTTCCACTGAGAAATGGCCTGGCTAAAAGGGGAGGAAGGCCAGGATTTGTGGCCTGGAGACTTGGCTCTGAATGCTAGCATCCTCACTACCATGAAAACAACCTCTTCAGCCTGGGTCTCCATTTGCAAAATGATGATGCCTGCCTGTGAGCAGGAAGGCTGTGAGCCCGGTGCTACAAGGACAGTGTTGAACACTTTCTCTTATGTTAAATCTCAATACATGGAAGCAGGCTTTTACAAAGCAGCAACATAGTATTAAAAAATGAAGCATAGAATTTTAGAATTGGGCATTCCTCTCTGTCAGTCTCAGCTTTTTCACTTTCTAGCTGGGTGACTTTGAGGAAGTTATAAAACTCACAACATCAATTTATGGAAAATGTTGATAAGCATCACTAATTTGTGTGGTATTGCAACAATAAAGTATAGAATGTTCCTGGCATATAATGGGTGTCCACATCCAGTAACTTTTTTTTTTTTAATATATATATATTTTATTGATTTTTTACAGAGAGGAAGAGAGAGGGATAGAGAGTTAGAAACATCGATGAGAGAGAAACATCGATCAGCTGCCTCTTGCACATCCCCCACCGGGGATGTGCCCGCAACCAAGTACATGCCCTTGACCGGAATCGAACCTGGGACCCCTCAGTCCGCAGGCCGACGCTCTATCCACTGAGCCAAACCAGTTTCGGCGACATCCAGTAACTTTTATATTTATTCTTTTTATTGTATCTTTAGCCAGTTAGTTCTAATCTTGGCCTCTTCCCAGACAAAAACTTCCCTTTAGGGTACTCTCATGACCGACCATAAACCCATGTGGGTTCTTGGTTCTTGAACTGGGTTCCTGAGCAGAACTAAAGATTCAAGGGAAGTCACGGATCTTCATGGTACTGATACCATTATACTAACCTGGCTATTAAATAACAGGAAAGGAGAAAAGGAGAGACGAATAATATAGGCATGCCATTTATACAACTCTGCTAGGAAGCTGCATTAACGATCTCCAAGTATGTACCCTGCAGATCTCTGGGGGAAGAGACTAGACAATAGATACATGTCCAATAAGGTCTGGGAGATACGGGAAGATGGTTACCTATCAGTTACACCTGGGAACAAGTCAGTGGCCAGAATAGGTGTGGCCACAGCCAACGAGGGGAGATTTGATATTTAAACTCCTGAACAAAGGAAGTTCCCCCTCTCTCTCTCTTGTTATTCCAGCCTGACTCCTGGCTTTCAAAGTTTGCACGTTCCGCATTCACCCATGTGGCTCATGACCATGTGAAACCCACACAATACACTGATGGGTCAAATCTAGCTTGATGCTACATGGACCTCACTCCTCCATGGAATGGAAACTGGACACTGGCCCTACTTTTGGCTCTGCTGGAGCACCAGCCACACATCTTCAAGAACTGATTTAAGGGACATGGGACTTTGAAAACTGAGAAATATAATTCCACGCCAATAAAAATCACTCTTTCTCCTGTGTGAATCTTAGAAAATTCACTTTTTAAAGATATCATAAGAACCTCACTCCCACTAGCAATGGAGGAATCCCACCAACCAAATCTTCCAGCCACAGTACCAAGATATAGCAATAATAATATAGGCAGAATCCTTGGCACCACGCTAGCAAATAACACTTTCTTATGACTCTACATTGATTTACCTCCAAACTCTCAAAATGTTTGCAAATTTCTGTATTCTCTATCGATATACAGGTCTTGGTATATTCCTAAAGGAAGTATTGATGCAAGATGTAGGCAGTTTGGAAATGGCCACTTGCCAAGGTGATTAAGGTTTTATAACAACAGTTGAACTGGAATGGATTTTCCTTTTAATCATATAGTTTAGTGGTGGCATTTCAAAGTTGAAGAAAAGTCCTGGCTTAAAAGAAAATAAAACTGTTGATGACACATTTCCAGCACACTAGAGTTAGGATTGAAGATTATTCCTGTTGAGAGTGAGGGGGTATAAGTTGTGCAAATTGATGTGTCTTTTACATAAACATATATGAAAATAAACCATGGTGTTTATATTTTTTATTATAGGATAAGTGTAAGTAATTAGGAAGGAAGAGACTTGAGCCTCAGAGCCCCTTCTGCTATTGATTTGTTACAAGACACTGGAAAGGTAACAGTGCCTGTCTTGGAATTGCTTGTCTTATCTAGAAATTAGTGAGAAAAAAACCTATGGACTCAAATACTATGAAATATACCATCATGCGTAGCCTCCAGGATACTGTGGCCAAGAGATGCACATAGTGGATGTTTAGAAAGCACTTGCCAAGTTTAGTAGAATTTAGATCTAGTCCATGCTTGGTTGGGCTGGCTTTGGGCACAGCTCTGGGCCTTTCCTGTAAAATACAGGTACTGGGCATCAATGGCTGCAAACGTTCCTTTGTTTCCAGAGACGTCTGTACCACGGTCTTTGTGTCTGTGCCCACACATATACTTGGATGAGCCTTCCACCACAGAGTCAAGTACACTTTCTGTAGCACAGATCACCTTTCTTGAAGACATGCCCTTTCATTTAGATTGAAAGCCCAATGTCCTTTGTTTTGTAACCTCCAGAAGCCAAGCACTTTGCAGAAAAATGCAAATAATGGAATACAGTAGCCCCTCTCCCCCTTATCCATGGGGGATAAGTTCCAAGACCCCCCCAGCAGATGCCTAAAACCTCAGGTAATCCTGAACCTCACATATACTTGTTTTTTGCTATACATACACTCCTATAATAAAGTTTACAGCTTCTCTTTAGCATATCTGAATTACCAGTATCACTACTCTTGCACTTTGGGGATCATTTCTAAGTAAAATAAAGGTTATTTTAACACAAGCACTGAGATAGTATAACAGTTGATCTGATAACCAAGTCAGCTACTAAATGACCAATGGGTGGGTAGCAAATACAGTGTGGATATGCTAGACAAAGGGATGATTCATATCCTAGGAAGGATGAAGGAGGACAGTGCAAGATTTCATCATGCTGCTCAGAACAGCACACAATTTAAAACATATAAATTATTTATTTCTGGAATTTTCCATCTAATATTTTTGATCACAGTTGATGGTGGGTAACTGAAACCATGGAAAGTGAAACCTCAGATAAGGCAGAATTGCTGTATAAAGTTTTCACTGCACCTGCAATTAACACAACGGGCAGAAGTATTTTATTTAGTTAAATGATAATCTGTATTTTCCCTCTTTCCTTCAAGTAGTTACAACCACTGAACATCTCAAGGAAGTTTCCAGAGAATTTCTAGAAATATTGACCTCAAATTGGAGCTCAAATCTTTAAAACAACAGAAATGTATTCTCTCACAGTTCTGGAGCTACAAGTCCAAAATCAAGATGTTGGCAAGGCTGTGGTCTCTCTGAAACCTGTAGGGCAGAATTCTTTGTTTCTCCCCTAGCTTCTGGGAGCTGCCCACAATCCTTGGTTTATACCTGCAGCATTTTAAGCTCTGCCTCCATCATCCCGTTGCATTCTTGAGTCTGGCTCCTTAGACCACTCGGCCATCCTGACACATCATCCCGTTGCATTCTCTTTGTGTGTCCCTTCTCTTCTTGTAAGAACAGAAGTCATATTGGTCACTCGGTGTGGTAATTCCAAACTACCAATGTTATTTCCATATGACCTCATCTTAACTACCTCTGCAAAAACCTTATTTCCAAATAAGGTCAAATTCTGAGGTATTGGGGATTAGGGTTTCAACATAACATTGTGAAGCACACAATTCAAACCATAGTGTTTAGATACCTGAAAACACCTATTAAATAGGAAAAAGAAAGCTGAGCATTTTCGCAAGGAGTTGTAGAGCTAAAAAAGTAAATGGTGGACATAATACATATGATGATCATGATCCAGTGCATATACTTTTCCACAGCATATTTGCTATATGGTCATTTAGATTCTGCTTGGAAACTTCAATGGTGCTGACAATTGGTGTTTCATGAAGGCTACCATCCCGTTGTTGAATTTTCTAGGCTGTAGAAGATTATTTTCTTAATTGAACAAAATCCTACCTCCTAGAATCACATAACAACCATGAGAAATCTTGCTCTCTAAACTAACCCTGGGCCTGGAGGTCTCACCCCACCACCTCATGACAATATCCCTAATATTTGGTGAGGATTAGGAGTACTGTGTTATGTGCTCCCAGTTTCTTAACATCTTGTCCATGCAACTCAGCTGCTATGGGACTTAGAGTTCGAAACCATTTTAAGCAACAGCCTATGAATGTCACCATTCACCTAGATCAGGCAAGTATAACCTGGCCAGAAATCTGTGCATAAATGTGCTTGGCATAGGTAATACATCTATTCTCTCAAACATCTCCATTTTCCTCCTTATAGTCATGTGGCATTCTCATGTTTGTTGACAACTGCAGTATTGGACAATGTGTCCACCTCCCCTTGGGCTGTCTTCTCCTTTGACTTGCATTATAACTGACCATTCTGGTTCTCCTCTTTACCTCTCTGAGTCTTTTCAAGCTACTTCATTTCTTTTTTTTCCTTTTCTTTTCTCTTTCCCCTCCAATTGGAAATTGAGGGCATTTTCTGATACACATACCTAATCCCAACTATTCCCACTGTGGTAGAGTGCATTACTTGTTTATATCTTATTTTCTCTCATGCCCTTGCCATGCTTCCTGACACTATTGAATTCAGGTTTGGCCATGTGACTTGCTTTGGCCAGTGGAATATGAGTGAATTATATGTATGTCATATTTGAGAATAGGCTTTAAATATGATTGTGTGTTTGGTTCTGTGTCCCCTCTTACTCTGACCTTTCACTATGAGGACAGTATGTACCAGGTCCACATGTGACCTGGAACAGAACGGCAGAATCAGAGCTGAAGTTGACTTATAGATGACATGTTAGATGAACAACAATAGACTTTTGTAGTTAGAAACCACTGAATTTGGGGGGATATTTGTTACACAGCATAATGTAGTGAAATATGACAAACACACTCATTCTAAAATCTACCATGGCTTCTTTGTAGTACCACACAATCTATATTTCTAATTGTATGGTTTGTTGGCATCTCAAATCTAGTTTGCTTAAAAATTAACTCATCAGGTTTTGCTTTTATTTTCTTTCCCCTCAAAGTTCCTCCTTCTGACTTCCCTATTTCTATAAATATGACCTTGATCTTCATAGTAACTTGGACTTCAAACCTTGGAATCAGCTTCTAATCTCTCTCTTTCTCACTACTTTCACATTTAGTTAATTACCAAGCCTGTTAATCTCCCCCCCCCCGCCCCCCTTCATTTCAATAAATGTTTATGAAAACCTACTACAGATATATCATGGTCCTTGTCTCTGGAGGACTTATAGGATTTAAAGATGAATAAGACACAGCCCCTGCCCTCAAGAAGTCTTTATTCTGGTCTGGGAATAGGATCATAAAGATGACTTCAACACTATACAATTCATGCTGTGATAAAATTATCTTGTTTGTAAAAAGGAGAGGCTCTTAGCCCAACCTGGGCAATCACGGAAGGCTGCCTGGGGGAAATGATGCCTGAGTTAGCATTTCAGGAATGAGTAAGCAGTATGGAGGAAAGGGGGATGGGGACATGGCAATCAGATAGACTATTTTGAGAATAACCCGGAAGCATGATTGAGTGTGGTGTATTTTAGGAGTATCATGTGGTTCAGTGTTATCTAGGCTGAATTTGTGAGGTTAGGGGTGGTAGGAGATGAGCTGGGAGAATTAAGCAGGGTCTAGGCCATGGAAAAGTTTGCACAGCATGTCACAAGCTTAAAGTTCAACCCACCAAAGAAAGGAGTGGTCAGTAGGAGGATAGAGTATTTTTTATTTTAATTAAAACAGGAAACACTCTAGAGCACCTATTACCTTCCATTCTAAGTGCTATGCAAACATGAGCACATTTAATTATTCTAACAGCCTTAGTAGATATGAGCTACTATGATTTACCATTTTACATATGAAGTAAGGAAGGCAGAAAGAAATAAAGAAATGTGTCCCTGGCCATATAGCTAAGAAGTGTGAGCCCAGAAAATTTGGCATCAAATTAAATGCTGAACTACTACACTATTCGTTATAGCTGGACATAGAGAGACCAGTTAGAAGGGGACTGCAAAATATTAGATGACCTAGGTAGGGATAGTGTGGATGTCACAAGGATTTAAGTTAGTATGTTTTTATGTGATTAGATAAGGAGAACTTGAGGTTGATTGGATGAAGGAGGAAGAGGAAGAAGTCAGGCAGAACTTGGAAGTTTCTGGTTTGGCTGGCACTGTAAGTGGTGTCATAAGTGAGATATAGACTGTAAAGGTAGAAGCAGGTTTGTGAGGAAGGCAATAAATTCTGTTTGGGATATGGAGTATAGTAAGCCAGCTATCAGTAGGCTGAGAATTGACTTAGAGGCAAGAAGGTAGAGATGGCAAGCTCCCATTATCACCATGTTAGTACTTTTATCTTGTACTTGAAATGCATGATGTTAGCCTCCTAACAGGCTCACCTAATTACCGTTCCTCCCAACTCAACAAATTCTACACTCTACATTAGAGTAATCTTCTGAATGTTCACTTGAATACATCTTTATGCAATTCACACCTTTCCTAGGTTTCCCACTGCTCACCCAATACCTTTTACCTCCTCAGTCTGACTTACAAGTTCCAGAAGACCAAGCTCTACCTACATATCCATTGCTTTGTACAAAATCCATCTTCTACCTTTATGTTCCCAGATATTCCACATCTTTCAAGATTTTGTGTCTTTGTGCATGTCATCTCCCTCTCCCAATGTCTAACTAATAAAACTGTATCTTATTTAAAACACTTATCTTCCATATACCTTCCTTAATAACTCCAACCAGAAGTGGTCTTTTTTGTCTTTTAGCCCCTACCATTGCATTCAATTGACACCTCACCTTGCACAGGCTCATGCACAATGGGTATTTAGCTGAGGGATTCATTTCCTACTATAAGACTGGAGCACTCCTGTGTCCATTTTATATTCTATCTATAAACATGTATTAAATGAAAACATTAATAAAGATCAAGGTAAAAAAATCATGTATATGGGTACTTTAAATTTAAAAACAGTGTACCTTATCTGACTGGCGTGGCTCAGTGGTTGAGCTTCGACCTATGAGCCAGGAGGTCATGGTTTGATTCTTGGTCATGGCACATGTCTGCGTTGCAGCTCAATTCCCAGTGGGAGGCGTGCAGGAGGCAGCATATCAATGATGTTTATTATTGATGTTTCTCTCTCATTATTGATTTTTCTAGCTCTCTCTCCCTCTACCTTCCTCCTTGAAATAAATAAACATATATTTTAACACACACACACACACACACACACACCAGCTTACCTTGGGGCTTTACAGACTAATGGTCATCTTTTTCCTACTCAATCTTATTAAAAGTAACATCAATTGACCTTGCTTATATCTTTATCATTTCAAACATGATATGGGAGGGACTAGGGAGCAGAGGGAATTACGCCTATTGATCATACTCTCCATAAGTTCCACAAAATTTTAAAAGTAGTATGGGTTTGAAATAATGGCTTTTCAGCTTATAAAATAAAAAATGTTAGAAGAAACAATTTAACAGTAGATGTAAGAAGCAGTGAGAAGGGGCAATAACTTCTGCGCAAGTTTTCTAGCTCAAATGTTTGTAGTCACATTAGCCCAAGTTCCTTCTTTTCTGCAAAATCATAAGACATGTTTTGGCAGTACCAGCCACTGGAAGCCAAGATGCATGTTGCCTGAAACGTTTGCATGGATGGTTGTTTTGCACGGTTGTTTCAACTTTCAAATATGCATGCAAAGTCTCCCAAAACTGGATCACAAGTGGCCTGGGAACAGAGATTTATCTCTGTGCTGTGGGTTCCCTATAGGACTTAGAGAATTAGGACCTAGAGAAGGGGCTTTATATATATTTACTGTATGAATCAGAGTTATCCCTAAAATCCCAGGCATGTTTCTCAGTATCAAAGTCTTCTGTGAGGAGAAAATAGTATTCTTAGTGAGATAATCATCTTTCTGTTATGTATCTTAAACAAATTGGTAGATAGGAGAAGGGTGAACAAACACATATTTTTTAAAAAGGTAATGCATTTAATTTTTATCTTGAGTTATTTCTGAGGAAGGCGCGTGTGTGTGTGTGTGTGTGTGTGTGTGTGTGTGTGTAATTCAGTTCCAGTTCTTTGCACAGCCATGCATGTCATCTGCAAAAGAGCTAAAGAAATTCCCTTTTTCATATCTGTATTTAAATGATGCCTCAGTAAATTGGATATCATTATCCTAAGCCTTAGCTCACACTTAATGAAAGAGCCAGTATGAATTATTTACTGAATGTCATACTTCAGGTTTTAAATTCAATATATTGTGATACATATGCTACATAATTTAAGAGGTGGACAAATTACAGTATGGCACCTGCACATGCTTCTCCATTCGGTCATTCCTATGGCCCAGGTTAAGTCTCCCTCGCATCAATAATTTAACAAAAACCCACCAAGTCTCTCCTTAAAAATAGCCAGTATCCAAAAACCTACAAGGGAAAGCGATCCATTTAACTTGGGACAAATCTCACATGCTGAATGATTTAGCAGTCGAATTCTAAGCTTCAATAAGTCATTGAAATGTTGTGAGCAGAGGGATCAAATGTGAGAACAGAAAGTTTCCCTGACGAGCTTTACTCTCTGTCTTTTGCTGTCTTTGGGTCACTTCACTTGGTGGGTTGGATATTTTTTCGATTGCATTTAACCTCCAGTTTGTTCCTCTCTTGTGGGCCAGAATCCACTCTGCTTGTCTTGCCTGCTACTTTGCTTTTTCTCTTTCCTCTGTTTTCTTTCCCATTAGTAATTATTTATTAGCCTCTGAGGTGCAGCCCAGGATTTTTCATGGTATTTCTCCCACTTCCTCCAGCCCCTTTGGTCACTGCTGAATGTTCGGAGGGGAGAGCAGGCTTTGACATGTCCGTTATGTGTATCTGGAGCAGTCCACTGGAAAAGCTATACAATTACCGGTTCCCTGGCATCATTTCTTCTTGGCTTTCTGGCCAGGAGAGACCCGCTGAGGAGGAAGTGTGGTTCGATGCTTAGAACACACAGTGGTGGAGAAGTCTGAGCCCTGGCTCTGTCTCCTGGCTCCTCCACCAACTTCATGTCTGAAAGCAATGTAACCATAGGCAATTGCTTTTTGTTGTTCTCTCTTTCTCTCTCTGAAATTAAGGTAAGAAATCCATTGGTTGCCGACACTCTTTCACCTTGCATAAATGAATATAAGATAGGAACTGGTTCATTAAGCCTACAGGGAATTAAAACTGATATATTTATGGTACTTTGACATCCTGAGTTGAGAGGACCATTTTCTTATCCTTGAAAAAGCTTAATTTCTCATGTGAGCATGGACAGAGAGTTGGGATCATTGGAAACAATTTATAGTCACTCTTCCCTTTCCCATCTGTAATCATCATGTCTATTTTTAGGGGAGTGCTTCTAGAATTTTAATTGGTACACAGATTACCTTATTAGTATGCTGATTTTGATTCAGTGGGTCTGGGATGGGGCCTGAGATCCTGCATTTCTAACAAGCACCAGGCGATGTTGATCTGCTGGTCTTCAACTCTCTAGCCCCCAGCTGTTTCCTTCCCCACCACATCCAGACTGTCTCCTCTGGCCAGTACTCCTCTTCTCTCCACTCTCCATTTAAACTTCCCAGAGTTGTGTCCCATTTTCCAGATGCCTTGTGCTATGTCATCATGATGGGTAGCCTTTTCATGGCTCCAAAACTACTTCTCACCCTTGCCCAAAAATAGCGCATCCCTTTGAAGTCTGACTCTATCTCTATCTCCCTGCCCTTGTCATTGTCATTTGTGATCAAGTCTATCCCATCATTTGGTAGAGATGGCATTTGAATTATAACCATCATCACCAATCTGCCTCTTGTGATCAGTCTATAACAGTGGTCAGCAAACTCATTAGTCAACAGAGCCAAATATCAACAGTACAACGATTGAAATTTCTTTTGAGAGCCAAATTTTTTAAACTTAAAATATATAGGTAGGTACATTGTTATTAACCTAATTAGGGTACTCCTAAGGCTTAGGAAGAGCCACACTCAAGGGGCCAAAGAGCCGCATGTGGCTCACGAGCCGCAGTTTGCGGACCATGGGTCTATAATATCCATATAGCCAGCCTATCCAATACCTGCCTTCCCAATTTTCTTACCTATTTAAAAAAAAAATAAAAATGAACTTTACTTCCATTCCACTACAGGTAACCACTCCAAGATCCACACCCTAGACTTGGCCACTACCCAGAACTGCTATATATCAGAGATGTTAAGTCCTAATCTCCTATTTCCTGACTTCCTGTCCTTCCAAGTCTCTCTGTTCTATCTGTGCCGATCCTTGATCTTTTAATGCCTCCATCCTTGATGTCTCCACTGTCTCCTGACCTCTTGTCTTTGTGTATGTAGCCTGGATCTTCTATATGATCATTCCAACTCTTCTCTTACAAATACATCCCTTGTGCTCCTTTTTTTTCTTTCTTTCCATAAATTACTGCATCATTTGCCCTTATTCTTCCTAAACCTGGAAAGCTGCACATGACCAAAGAGAGTAACACAGTCATGCAAACTGATGCTACCACACAGACCTTGTATTAACCTCCACTGGGCCCTTGCACAATTCAACAATTCATTCATTTACAGTTGATCAGTTCCTTGAGCCACTCTAGACTTTTACCCCCTCCTCAAATCTCCAGTTCAATCCAGTCCACATTTTAAACCTCAATAGACAATCTGCAACTACTACATTAAAATTAGAGCAGCTCTCCTAGGTGAACTCCTTCTATCTTCCAGTATCTTATAAGCTTATCTTCATCCACACCCATCTTTACTTCCTCCTTCCTCCGCATTCTTACATGATGAGGTATTTCTCCTTCTGTTAAGGCAAGACACAATCACTTTTGCGCTGATCAGTTCTTCTCTGCTCATCATTGAATTTCCTCCAGGCTCACATCAATTACTTCCATCTATTCTTCATCTTCACATTCTGCTTCCCTCCACCCTCCTTTTCCCAGGTCTGCAACTTGTTATATGTAATTCTCCAGCCTCATCTCTCAGTTTCTTGCCCCACATTCATGAAACACTAGGCAGAGTCATACCTTGGTCATTTTGCTGATGCTGTCCTGTTAACTGGAATATTCTTTCATTGTTTGGCAGTCTGGAAAACTTCCACTAATCTTACAAGACCCAAATTGGGTGCTGCCTCCAGGCAGGCTTTCATGACTCCCACAGTCTAAGTTAGTCACATTGCTTTCAAGTTGCCAACCCTACCTTAGAGTTGCCATAGCAAACTTACTTGCCTTCCTATATTTTATTGTAATTATCTATGTGGCTGTCTCCCTTTTGGACTGGGTGCTCCTTGAGGACTAGAATTCTTACTTTATTTTTATATTCCAAATGACTGGAACAGTGCCTGTAATAATATGGTTGAGAAATTGATACTAGTTAAATAAGTGAGTAAACAGGAATTACTCTTAAAATGAACATAGTGTCATATATGTCACCTTGGATCAAAATAGCTTCATTTCATAGAACTCTTTTGGGGGCATATATGCATTTTATCACAGGGGCAGCTTTTAAAGATAATAATAATAATAATATTAATAATACAGTTTTTGACATAACACCTGTTGTTTATTGAGTTTGTCTTAGGTGCTATGCTAAATGATTCACACATTATGCCATTAAATCTTTAGGACTCTGAAAGCAATACTATTATCAAATTTTTTAAAGGTGAGAGTTGAGAATCAGAAAGGTTAAGTAACATACTGAAGTCACATAACCAGGAGGTTGCAGAGCTAGTTTTTGAACCTTAGCTAGGCTGGCTGAGAAATCCATCCCCTGAGTACCACATTCACTGCCCTTCCATCCCCTGGCTGCTCTTTCCTACTGCTGGTCTCTCCTTCCCTACTCCTCTGCAATGTTTTTCCTTAGCCTGACTTGCCTCTGCAGCTTGAGCACCCTCCTCCACGCTCCCTCCTCCCTCCACCCATGTCAGGGCACCGTAAATATTATGATGTCAGTGGCGTTCTGTTCTATAGCTCTCTATCTAATCTACACTGCAGAGTGATTGCTTCCAAGAAGCCCAAGGGTTGAGAGAATTCATTTCTTAATAATCATTGAATAGTGAAATGCTAATACTTAACACTATTTGCCTTAGAAAATTAGGACTCTACAGAAGCAAGGCATTCTGTGGGTCATTCTCACGATAATGCAGTTTGGGATAGTTGGAAATGTACTTTTATTGACCATTTCTTCTCTACCTTTGTCAATAGCAAAATTGTACTGTAGGATAATTCTGCAGCTTGGACCAAGGGCAATTCTACTAAGTGAGTTAGAAGCCCTGCATATGTCACCCTGTTGGAAAGTCCTCGGTGCATGTATAAGGCAAGAGGAATGAAAGTCTCCTTTACTTGGTGACATGTGGATGGTATACTTAACGCACACACATCTCCAGAGGCTGTCTTGTCTGTATAGACTGCTTGTAGACTCTGAAACTAGAAGGAAACTAGGTTACAAAGACTTAATCAAGGAATTATCTGATGATTATAATTTTTTTCTTTTAAAATTTATCTTTATTGTTGAAATATAAATTATTATTTACAGATGTCCCCCTACTATTTCCCCCATTGACCTCCTCCCCACCCCCGACCTTCCCCTGAGGCCTTCACCACACTATTGTCTGTGTCCATAGGTTATAGCTAAATTGAATAATATTTGCTTAATGTACAGAATTACAATACAATTCTTACTGAAGTCTACACAACTTGATGCTAAATATTTGTCATGTCTTTTTTTTTTAGGACCACCACTGTTTCCAAACTCTGCCCAACTTTTCCCTGGTCTTCAATGTGAAGGCATTGTTGTACCTGTTGTAATATTAATAACATAATGTTTTAGGTGATAACACTTAAATAAATTTTACTTCCTACTCAATCCACATGTGAAGCCTCTATTCACTTGTCATAAGTATCTCACTCATTTAAGTAAATAAAAAATACCCTGTGTTCCTAATAGAAAAGTAAAAGCATGCAGGTGGACTTGTGGTTTAATAGTAATAAATAGTAATCAAACCTGCACAAAGGAGATGAAAATGTAGGTCATTTTTAATTGTATGAACATTCATGGAGGGTCTAAGTTAAAATACTCTTGAATGTATATCTTCTATAAATGTATATGCTACTATAAATATAAGATGTATTTATATCTTATTGTTGGTATATTTTTAAAAAATCCAATATGAGATTGAATCATATTGTGGAATTTTATATGTCCTCCCAAAGGATATTTTATTATTTAGAAACATCCTTTGGAATATTAAATGCCAAATAGTCGAGGATGCAATTGAGACCATCTCCATTTATAATTCACTTTTGAATTTTTTTATTTTAACCTTATCATTTCTTGAAATAAGTGTTTATAAAGGATTAACTCCTCATTGGCTCATTTCAAAGAGTTATCACCTTCTTAAGAATACATATAAGACAGGCTTTCCAGACTAGGCTAAGCAGGATATTTCTAAACCTCTGCAGGCAAAAGGAATGGCCAGCTGCTCCTTTCGGGATACTTCTAGGTCTGGGGTTCTAGAATTCAATAGAGGAAATGGCTGTAAAGAGCTAAAGGTCATGAGGCAAAAGCAACCTTTAGATCACAGATCCCTGGATGTTTATCTCCCTGATAACAGTTGGTATTGGAATGAAGTCTAGAATGTAGAATGCCTTACTCTTTACTCCTATTGCTAAACCCTATTGCTCAATGTAAACAGGGTTCTTTTTCTATGAAGCAAAAATATTCCAATTGTGACATCACCATTGGTTGCTGAGGAGAGGATTAGGTTATCACCAATAAAGGCTTATCGCCCTAGAATGAAAGGATGGAGCAAATGAAAACACAAGGAACACAATGCTTGTCCCCTTCCTAAGTGCATAACCTTCCATGCGGAGCGCAATAAAGATGAACTACGGAGAAGGAGGCTTTGGCTCAAGTCCTCTGGGAGAGGTTAGAAAAGCAGCAAATTAACCTGTCTGATACCTTATCAGTCACTTTTGAGTAATCAACTAAGTTAACATTCTTGCCTTCCACAAATCATTAAGTCATATATCATAGACCCGGAAATCTCCTAGTTCCCCCAGCATAAAGTATGGGTGGAATGTGAGGAAATGTCAGATTAAGAGGGCTTTTCCCATCAAAAGAGAATTAGTGGTTCCCTTGGAACTTTAACCATTTTTAATCTGAGTAAAGTCTGCCCCAGTAATACCAGGAAGGCAAATTGTTCCTAATCTATGGTGCTGTTTCATGAGTTAAATCAGGACTTAATAGAATTGCACTAAGAGTTCTAAGGGAACAATGGTGAACTCAATGACAACACCTTTATAACCCCCAAATGCCATGTGCACAAATACAAGATAGAGGACATGAAAGGGTGTTAAGCTTGGACTCATTCTTCATGGTTTCAGTGAAAGAGTAGTAGGAGGGAATGGCTTGTAGATAACCTATTGTTCCACCTCCTTCCTTTGCTCTCTTACCAAGATCCTGCTCTTTCATGATTAAATTCATGATATAATTTTTACTCTTGCCTCAATTTCTCCACACCTCTGAGAAATTCAACACAAAGCATGGAGATAACAAAACCTATTAGAAACGGCACACACCATAAAAACAAATTAAGAGCTACCATGCTGTGCCCAGGCCAACATGTCAAGAAGACTTCTCTAACCTCCCACAATTGGCTTAGCTTGGGGCTCATATAATAGAGATTCATTAGATTATTGCTGAATATTTAGGTATTTTCATATCCACTGAGACACTGAGGATAAATCTGTGGGAATCAGAATTACATGCAAACCCATGTGGCTCTGTGCCCTCATATGCGGGTAAACAGGGCTGTAGGGTCTGCACTTGGGTTTGAATTCCTGTCCCAGAGGTCAGCAGAACCTGGAATGGCTTTCCTATCCCATCACCCTGGCATGCTCTGGCTAGAGAGATCTGATTAGCATTGACACCATGAGAAGCTTTGAGAGGAAGACAAATAATAAAAGCACAACCCAAGATGGTGGACTTTTTTGCAAATGACTTATGTCTTATTTATCTTTTTGTCTCTCAAGGTACTAGCCAATTTGTCTAGCCCCAAACCTTCCTTACTGTCTGGTTGGTAGGGATGAGCTTCTCTTCAACTTTCAACTGAATAGTGGGCACATGAGCTGGTTTTCTGCAAAGCACTAGCTGGTTGAGATTACCCTCTAGCTCCCCCAGTCTGCACAGCCACCCTCATCAGCTGTGACCAAGACAGGTGGCCTATTAGAAATTTCATCAACAGCAAAGAGGGAGGATGAATGCCTTGACCTCCATAGCACTACACAATTTTTTAAAACAAATATATTTTATTGATTTTTTACAGAGAGAAAGGGAGAGAGATAGAGAGCTAGAAACATTGATGAGAGAGAAATATCGATCAGCTGCCTCCTGCACATCTCCTACTGGGGATGTGCCCGCAACCCAGGTACATGCCCCCGACCGGAATCGAACCCGGGACCCCTCAGTCCGAAGGCCGACGCTCTATCCACTGAGCCAAACTGGTTTCGGCAGCACTACACAATTTTACTAAAGGCTTCTTCTGCCTTTATACTCTGGATTTGCCAGTCTTCTCCACAAAGAGCTGTACTTTGGGAACTCTGGGATCTCATTATAAACCAGAAACACCACACTGCTGGCACATTTCTGCCTAAATCTCCCACTTCCAAACCTCACTCAACTCATGCGAGAGGTTACAAATCTTAAATCCTGCCTGACTTTCCAGGGCCACTCGGACACTGTTGCAGGAACCCAAGGCTGTGTGTTACATAGTGGTATAACAGGGCCATCATTTTATTGCTCATGATTCTGTGGGTTAGGAATTCAGGCAGGGCTTAAGGGGACAGCTTGTCTCTGCTTCATGTGATGTGGCTGGACTCATTCATGCAGCTGCACTCAGCTGTTGGCTGGGCTAGGCTGGAGGACCCAAGAGGGCCTGATGCTAAATGTGCTGGGTCACCTTAGTTCTCCTCCTCTCGGCCTCTCCTCACAGGACTTCCATATGGTTTCTCATCCTCCAGGGCTTTTGTCTCCACCTGCTCTCTTACCCTCCAGCAGGATAGTCTGGCCGTTTTTAGAATTGGGAGAGTTAAAGGTGAAATTATAAAGTCTCTTAAAGCCTGAGTTTGGAAGTTTCAGAATATGCCTTCTGCAGCATGGGACTGATCAGAGCGAATCCCCAGGTCAGCCCAGACTACAGAGGTGAGGAAACAGATCCCCCCCTTTTGATGGGGGAGGTAGCAAACATGGACAGACTGGGGAGAAGTTGTGAGCTGTTGTCTCTGTAGACCCTGTGGTTTGGACCACTAGAAACTGCTGCTCTCTGTAAGGCTGATATGTAAGGTGGCCCCTAAATTCTTGCCTGGCCCCATTTCTGTTTCTCTCAGTACCAGACCAGGCACCTAACTAATATGCCTTAGCTAATCTGAACCCACTCAAGCCATGGCCTGGAGCATACCCTGAGTGTACTTGCTCCTGGCACATACACTGTTCATGCAGCAGCGGGGGAGCTGGGAGCTATTGATTTCCAAGGACCTCTAGACCATTTCCTAATAGAACTGTGGTGAGAAGTGACCCTGTTCTCCCTCCCTATCTCTAGCCCTGATCTTCGGTCTGGATCACCCTGGAGACATTTGTATGACCATGTGCCATTGGGTCTTCCTCAACTTACTCTCTCAGCTCAGAGTTTAAGTGTTATTTTCATTGGCTCTGTATGTCCCTGCCCTGTTCCAGGAGCTTCACAGTTAACCTGTACTCCCTGTCCTTTTCCTAAAGTCTTCCTCTTGGTTCAAATACCTATGTGGCATGTTGCATGGGGGGGATGCAGAATGGAAAATGAAAACTGATTAGAATGTATGCATTTGGTCCCACCTTGACACTGAGCCTTTTTCCCCGTTCCCTCCCCCTTCAACCTTAGGCCAAATTCCAAGAAATGATCTTTGATCTCTACTGAGAAGGGCCGTGATAGACACACCCCATAGGATGCTTTTTGTATATCCGAGTGAGTAAAAGGTCATATACTTTGTACGCAACTTCAGACTTTGGTTGAGAAGTTGTGATTGGATAAATATTACAGGACAATAAAAAAACAGGATGTGGCATCAAGGAAAACACAAATATTATCTTAAAATAATATGCCAATCTGCACATAGAGACAAATCTATACTGCATATAAATATCATTCATATTTTATTCAAATACACATGACTCCTCTATACCAGTTCACATGGCACAGTGGTTCCTAAGGGACACACACCATGATAGGAATATAGTGAAATAAGGATAAACTATATCCCCAGGAAAAAATGTAAGGAAAGATAACATTTTGTATTCATTTCAAAGCATTTGCTGATCCCATGAGCTTTAGCTCCATGAACTTATAAAGAATTCCAGAGGAGGTGGGATGTGGCCTTTTAGAAAATCTCAAGGAAGATGAAGATCAACTTAGAGCAATTTTAATGGGAATTACATGGTCAGGACATATGCATTCTCCTTCAGCATTCCATTCTAATTAATGTCTCACATGGATCTTATTACATAAGTGACCTCCTGCCCTTTGGTCATCTCCACCTTTCTTTCGAAACATCTGATGGAAGTATCCTATCATAACCATCAAGCTTTCAGGCCAGTGCCTCTTCTTTGGAGGGAGAAAAGCCCTCTTAATCTTCACTTCACAGGCATCATCATTCTGAGTTTCGTAAGAGGAGGATCCTATCCTGGAGGATTTTAATGACTGTCACACAATCTTCTAGGGCAGCAGTTCTCAACCTGTGGGTCGAGACCCCTTTGGGGGTTGAACGACCCTTTCACAGGGGTTGCCTAAGACCATCGGAAAACACATATATAATTACATATTGTTTTTGTGATTAATCACTATGCTTTAATTATGTTCAATTTGTAACAATGAAATTGGGGGTCACCACAACATGAGGAACTGTATTAAAGGGTCTCGGCATTAGGAAGGTTGAGAACCACTGTTCTAGGGGAATAGAAACAAATCTGCACAAGGTCAGGTGTAGTTTGGGCATTTCTGAAGCCAAGTACTAAGTTCATTTTTATGGGCAATGTGTGCAGATGCTGTACTCTTAATGATTTACCATTTCAAAGGAGGTCTAAGAAGAGTCATGAAATGTAACCTGATAGTCAAATCTGAAAGCACTTGAGACTTCCCAAGCATAGCTCAGCATCTCTTCTTATATATATAGTTCAAGTGCAATGTCTAGTCCAATAGAAATCCAATTGTTCAGATGGCCTTCACACTACACATTTAACAAATTTGTCTCATTTCTAGATTATCACTGGCTCAATCCTGACCATGAAGAGGAAAATAAAATAATATAATAACACCCTGGGCAGGTAGAGTGCCTTTTATCAGTGATCTCAAAACACCTCATAAGCGTTAATTAGTTCTCTAAACACGCTGGGAGTGAGATGTGGTTATGACCATCGTGCTGATGAAGAAGCAGATGTTGGGTCAGGGATCGGTGACTTATGATGAACCACCCAATCTTGACCAGGTCTGGATAGGAAGAAGGAAAAAATGTTTAACTCAGAGATAGAGCATTGAAACTACTTGCCCAGCTTTGGTCATCAATTGCCAGTTAACGCTGCCTGGCCCCATCCATCATCACCATTTGCTGTTTCTTCCTTGTCTGATCATCTTTAATCTCATAACCAGCTAACATAAGCACGTCACTGAAGCAGATATTGTCCAAGCTGACCTTTATAACTTCCTGCAAACCAAATAAAAAGGAAGCAGGACAGTAAGAGTAGAACACATTTATTTCTCAAGCCTTCCAGAGGATTCATTTTAAGGACAGTCTGGGCTGGAATATTAGACTATAATCAAACCCACTGTAGCCCTTGAAGACTCAGTTTTGAATGAGTTGTTCTTCCTGTGGGCACTAATGATAAGATGCTATCTGGCTCTAAGACGCTCCAATATATTGGATAAAGTGCAGCTAATTTTAGTCTTTCTTGTTGCATATTACATACCATGAACTGGCTAAGGCACTGTGTTAAGAAAGTAATGTCTATTCAGAGGATATGCTTGCTACATCTCACTCACATATATGTGAATTATGCTCTCCTTTTCCTCTATCCTCATTAATCCTCTAGTTTTCCAAACTTTCTCAGTAAAGCACATTCAAGCCTCAGTCTGGGATTAATATTAGAGCCAGAATAAATCCAGATCAATGCTCAGAAGATCATCTTATCAAAAAAATTTCAGCCCTAACCGGTTTGGCTCAGTGGATAGAGCATCGGCCTGTGGACTGAAGGGTCCCAGTTTTGATTCTGGTCAAGGGCATGTACCTTGATCGCGGGCACATCCCCAGTAGGGGGTGTGCAGGAGGCAGCTGATCGATGGATGTTTCTCTCTCATTAATGTTTCTAACTCTCTATCCCTCTCCCTTCCTCTCTGTAAAAAATCAATAAAATATATTTAATTTAAAAAAATTCCAGGAGCTTCTCAATCTGTCTGTCCTCTTCAATAGAAAACATCCTCCCTTTTTGGTGTTAATATAGCAAACCTTTGATAAAACAAAAATATGTATTATTCTATAAAAATACCTATAAAATATATATTAAAATATCAGAATATATTTGTTTCCTGTATCTTCTCTTCGCTTCCCAAAATAGGCAACAGACAGAGATTAGGAGTTAAACAATGATAACCACTATGGAATGAAGTGTGGACTACAAAATAAAATCATGATAAGTTAGTTCCATGTCACATCACTAGAGAGAAAGGTTACACACAGCTGGGAGGAAAGATCTTTTTCCATTGACCCTCTCAAAACAAGCCATGACTTCATCGGGGTTGGCTATCTGGTAAATTCCACTAGAATATCATGCTCTGGAATTTAGGAATTAGAGGAAGGGGCCAGAGGAAATGTTAAAATAGCCCTAGAGAGTAGTCAAGCGTGGTTCACAGATCTGCTGCCCTGGGGAACCCACAGCCCTCGGGGAGCTGCAGCAGTGATGTGTTTTACTTTTCTATTTCCAGCCTGTGACTCACATTACAAATATTGACTTCTATTTCTCTATTAGCATCAGATTTTTTTCTTGAATCCTCCAAATTGACTTTGACTATAACTTTGGTTAATATTAAACCTCTTGGGTCAACACGTTTTTATAGCTGGGAGCTGCTCCAACCACACGGACTGGGGATTGGCAAAGAAGCATTACAACCAGGAGCAGGACTCCGAGAAGGCTCTTTTCAGGTCCCATCCCCCTGCTCCCCATCTACCAACCACCGTGAATACTCCTGCCAGATTCATCTTCCACAAAGCACCAGTGGGGCCATGGTTTCCTGGCGTACAAGCCTTCCATGACACTCCATTGCCAAGAGCGGGAGATTTGAATTCTGTACCCAGTATTCAAGGGTATGAAAAGACTTTACTTTGTTAAACCCCAAAGACCTTGACAAACATATCACCTCCACATATATACATAATCTCTTCCTTGCTTAAATCCTCTAAGCACTTTGGGCCTTTCTTACCTTAACCTTGTGCAAAAGTAAATTCTCACTCAGCTTCTCCTGCCTCCTCCATCTGAGCCTCTGCCATACTCATCTTTGCACCCTCCATACACCTAGCATCAGAGCCAGGCACATGGGAGATGATGAGTAAACATTGGCTGAGCTAAATTGTCTCAAGGTTTATCTATTTCCTGTAGGTACATGATTAATAGTCCTATGAAATAATTAAAATAGCCATGCTGCCAGGTGGCTGGAGCAAGACATCTCAGGGGAAACTGGGTGCTTTTGGGTAATGCCCAGCTAAAAGAACATAGATTAGTATTATTCTTCACCTTATCTGGGAGAGTAAAAGAAATTATAGCCGAAGTTGAAATAAACATGAAAATGTAAGTCAGAGAGAGCAAAAAAAAAAAATAGAAACCCACAAGGAATCGAGCATCTGAATAGCCTTTCTACAATGAGGTCTTTTGGGGAATACACTGAAGACAGAATTAGGGCAGAAAATGTGTTTTTCCCTTTCCTTCATATATTTTCTGGTGGGCAACTATAAGTAAAAAACGATGAAAAAGAAAGAATAACAGGAGAAAGACAAAAAAAGGGGGGGGACCCTAAAAACCAGTTATCTTACACAGAAGAAAAGAAATCCCTTGGCAACAAAACATGGCTTTGACCTCTCTCCTTCATTGAACTGGAAATAACCAGATAATGTCCAATCCCTTGGAGGAAATAGAGGGCCAGGGAAGCCAAATTGTTTTACCTCCTCAGGGACAACTACTTTAACTAAAGGCAGGCATCTTGGCCATGACAGCTGAGCACCCTAACGTAATTGGGTACCTGTGCTACTGATGGAACCCCCTTCATCTTGTAGTGTTTGTCATGTCTCTACTCAACATTAACTGATGCTGTAGGTGCTGAGGATACAAAACAGAATTTTTGACTTGTCAAAATATATTCAAAGACCCTGAAGGAACGGCTGAATGATTCTAAAAGTTGGTTTGCATGTAGTATTCTCAACAAAGTTGGGCAAGACACCTAATTTCCCAAAGGGTTGATAAATATCTTTACCTCATATGTTATTGACTATGCCCAGCTGCTAATTTGCATTTGCACAAATGTGACCATGGTTGAAAGAAGGTGAGGAGGGATTTCCAATCAATTGCCAGCATGCTGGCCTCTTTGGCAGTGCAGGCCAAGGAACATGTGCAGGTGCAGGCGGGCTTCCGGGCACATGGATTCGTCTCTCATCCACTCTCTAGTGTTTCTGCAATAAAAATAATTGACCCATGTTCAATATGGGCCTTCCATCAACTGCTTTTTATCAACCTCACTTTTTTGAAACACTAATACCCATTTGGTTTTAGGAAAACAAAGGGAGCAAGAGGCTATTTGAGATTCAGACTTTCTAGAAAGTCTATGAGTGATTTGTGAGTTTTCTCATGCTCTGCAGTAATGGATAAACAGGGGACGTATGTTTCCATTTTATCATATCCCTGTGGATGCTTAAAGTCCATATTTTCCTGTTGCTAAAACTCAATGGGGAAAAAAAACTAAAAAAAAATCCCTCAAAAGGAAAGCACTTCTTTTATGACTCATGTTCAATGTCAATAGAAAGATTTGTTTCCTCTGAAGGTACACTTTAAAAGGAAAAAAAAAAAAACAACAACTGAAAGATTTTTATAATGACATAAAAATCTTGCCACAGGTTATAAGACCAAGAGAAAACATTGTTCACTGAAATAAATCCATTCGTTCCTTTGCACATTCTCACTCTTCCTTTCTTTCTCTCAAAATGAAAACGATACCATCTTCACCTTCCAACACAGGCATGTGAGGTAGATTTGTGAAAGAAAACTAAAAGCTGAATATTCACGGAAGTCTGTCAGGAATCCAGTTTGAAGTGTGAATAGACCTGTCTATCAGGAATAAGCAAATGAGAAGGAAGTTACCTTTCTTCAGACCTTCAGCAATATATGTATGAACGGGTCCCTGACTTTGTTGTCCCAGACCAATACCCAATACATTTCTGGTCAGTTTTAAGTAACATTGACAACAATAATAACAGTAACAGCTAAAATTTACTAAGTGCTTTCTAAGTGCCAAGCACTATGTAAGTACTTTTCTATGCATTGTTTCATTGATTCCTCATATGATCTCATAGGCATGATCCATGAGATTTCATCATTTCACAGATGACAAAATAATATTTCCTAGGTGTTGATTCAAAGTGGAGTGGGTGGCAGGCCACATTTAGGGGCAAAAAAGACAGACTGAATCCCTAGAAAAGAAACTTCTATACCCCACACCTTGGATTTGAATTTACTTTGCTTTTCAGAGTGCAAGGGAGAAAAACAGAAGGAGGTGTGTTCAGGGAGTTATGATGATGAGTTCTAAAGTCTACTGGAAAAGCCAGACACAAGGTACTACAAATAGGAGGAAACCCCTCTGGGTCTTGCCCCTCATCACTGCTTCCCAGTGTGAGGCATATGCCCAACATTTAGTGTGCCCAATAGATATTTACTTGGTGGAGGAAAGATTGCTTCTCTCCTGCATGCTAAAGTGATTTCTAGAAGATTCAAAACCTCTGGTCCAATGGCATATGTCCTTCAGAGAGGAAGGGTGGGATTTTGAAAGAGAAAGAGAGAGAGAGAGGATATAAGCTACATTAAAGCACTAGTATGAGCACTTCTGATTACTGATACTTCTTGGGAAGAGTTGGGAACATGTTATAGGCAGAGTGGATGATGGATGCACCTCCCTCTGAGCTCAGGACATCTACCTACGGTTGTCTGCAGCTTTAAGGCTGTCAGAAAGTCTCCACAGCTTCTCAGTTAGGAGCACTAAGTAGGGTAGGATTAGTCCATGGTCTACATAGGATTAAAATGCTCAGCTTCCCTTTCCTGATTTCTCTCTGCTCACGAGATCCACAAGCCAAAAATACACTCTGCCTGCTGCCGACAAGGCCACAGAGCTGCATCATGGTTACTGCCCTCCCCGTGCCCTTCCCGTTTTTGACCCATTTGCTATCAGAAGTTTCTTTCCTGTTGGGACTTCTAACTCATCAGTTAGCCTGGAGTGAAAAGCAGCTGTGTCCCTCGTGCTTCCTGCGGGCCCCACCGTGGCCTTAAGCTTGCATTTTGCATGTTGGCCAGGCTCCTGCCTAGTTTTGCCCTCCCTGCACCCAGCACTTTATTCCCCTGAGAAGACACACCCTCTGACTTCCTAGGGCTCCTACTTTGGCTGCCTACCGCACCAAAGGCATACTCTTGATCAAGTCTTTTTCCACTTTGCTTTGTACACACATCTCATCTAAAGGGAGTAGGAGCATCCACTGTGCAGCTTCTAGATTCTGCTTCCAGATGTGGACTGCAGATGGCAACTGATCAGTTGTGAGCCTCTGTACCAATGGAAGACTTGTCTTTTGGGCAACTTTGCCTTAACTTGCTGGGAAGGCACATGTTTCCAAGTTTCCCCAGGAGCTAATGTAAGAGTGAGAGTTTGGGCACAGTGGAAAGTCAAGGGCCATAGGTCTTTGGAATGCCTCCCCATCGCATCGGCAGGTAATGGTGAGTGCTCTCATCTCTGATTCCATTTCCCGCAGCCTCAGCCCTCACTGCTGCCTTTCTGCACTCAGATGCCTGGCCTCCCTGTGGCCCTCAGTGACGACTTGATAAACCATTGACCTCAATTATTAAGTGCGGAGCAGAAACAATATTAAACCTGACTCTCCATTCCCAGTTGAGCTATCATGTGTCTCTCCGTAACTTGGCAGGAACCTTTTTCTCACCCCATGTCCTTCCTATTACCCTGCAGTATGTCCTGAACCCTCCCAACCCCAGGAACCTCAGAAACTCAACTCCAGCTTCTCAAGAGTGACACTGTTGGGCACCTGTGCTGGCGGTTTTGGCAGGTCAGCACTTAATCAGCAAGCTTCTCCCTTCCCCAGAGGCCCGAGGATGGTGGGGGGTGGGGAATCGGGAGGGTTATTCCTTCTTCCACTAATCACTGTGGATTCCTGGGAAGCAGTGCTGTGCCTCCCTCAAAGGAAGCTGAGTCATTCCCAAGCAAAGAATGACTTTTTTGTTTTGTTTTATTTTGTTTTGTTTTAGAAAACGGCGTCTTAGAGGTTTCTAGATAGGGAAATGGAAGGAACTTCATCCCTCTTGGCCAGGGCAGCCTGCAACTTCTAGAATGCCCGGTTGCTGAGTCATTACCCAAAGGAATCACAAGGAGAAACTCCACTGACTATGACAATAATTGCTGTACCCAGTCAGATATATGTAGCAAACACCATGTGACAGGGATGTCTTCAATATCATTTAATCCTCACAGCAACCCAATGAAGTAGGACTGTTTAGTTCTAGAGGCAAAGAAATATAGGGAAAGAGGTAGTAGTGTGCTGGTACCTGTCAACAACTGACTCTCGGGGCAAAAAAGTCCCAACATTTGCCAGTTTCTATGGGTTAAATCTTCACTATGTCATGGGAGCTTTTAAACCGCCAACCTGATATCGGTAACTGCAGAGTTGGAAAGAGTTATGCACAATCCGTTTTCTCGAGTTGACTCCAGCACACACTAGACAGAGAGGTTAAGTCACCTCCTCAAAGTCACAGAGCAAGAATGCGGTTGAGTTGAGTTTTGAACACAGGCCACACTGCTCCAAAGTCCACACTCTTAACCACTAACAAAGCACAGCCAGAACCAACTAGAAGGGCCCTCTCTGATTAGCAGACTGATTGGAATGTTTATCTTAATCAGGTAATTTCACAGATAATCACAATGGTATTTGTTGGCACAGAGGAAATAACAATGTCTTGATCGTTTTTGTCTTCCCCACACCTTGATAGAGTGGTTAACATCCATAGATGTCAATGGCATTTTACTGCGTTTAATCGACTGACATTAAAGGGCGTGGGGCTGTCTTTGGTGAAGTCCTGGAAGACTGAGGGTCGGTATTCTAGAGATGAGGCCGAGGGAGAAGCAGCTGTACAGGGTGAAGACTGGCAGAGCAGATGGGGAATGGGAAGCAGGGCCCATGGAGTGGACTTCCCCCATTTGTTTTTTCCCCCAGGCCTATCCTGGCTCCTGGGCTCAGAACCCTAAATGGAGCGTAGTTGGTGACACCCCACTTGTTGAGAACTTGTTTCCCTTCTTTGCTGCATTAGGCCACCAGTGAGTCACTCTGGTTTGTCTTTCAAGTAAAAGGTGGAGACTGGAGAGGCAGGGCATCCTTTGCCGATCAGTGCTAGCAGCTGCCTGGAGTATACAACTGGAATGTGGTGTGTCTCACTGCTGTATGTCTAGACCAAGGAATTCGTTTGTGAGGCCCTGCCTTCAGAATGAACACAGGAAGACTCAGCCCAGAGGTGTCAGACCTGGGCCAGACCTACCATGTGTACACACATGACCTTACTTGACGCTTGTCAAAACCCCAAGTAGATGGTTTTTATCTCCATTTCTCAAAGGGAAAAACTCTGCCATAAGTGTATCTTTCTGGCCTGGCAAGAAGCCCCCAGCCCATTAAGATGGTTTAACGGAGAAGACTTTGATAAAGGGACTGCATACAGAGGAGCGGACAGGATGGAGAAAGAGCTGGAAGAGCCATCCCAGGACTAACGGCAGTGGGAGCCTTCGCTAGTCGCAGATTTAGAGTGGAAGGGAAGATTCGTGTGACTGGTACCCAGCATGGATCACAGCCATGGAGGGAGGCCACAGGACTGGAGCCATGGCCATTCCCCAGGAGCAGAGCCACTGATAAAACCATAACCTGCCGAAACCGGTTTGGCTCAGTGGATAGAGCGTCAGCCTGCGGACTGAAGGGTCCCAGGTTCGATTCCGGTCAGGGGCATGTGCCTGGGTTGCGGGCACATCCCCAGTAGGAGATGTGCAGGAGGCAGCTGGTCGATGTTTCTCTCCCATCGATGTTTCTAACTCTCTATCTCTCTCCTTTCCTCTCTGTAAAAAAAATCAATCAAATATATTAAAAAACAAAAAAACAAAAACAAAACCATAACCTTACCTGAAGGAACGTGAAGACTAAATACCCCAGCCTCGCCCTGGCATCAGCTGAAAGCTAGGGGGCAAAGGGAGGGGTCCTAGCTTCCTGGACACAGAGCAGGACAAAGAATGGCAGAGGTGGCATCTGGGGGACATACAGAGACATCGTGTGACTTTCCCAAACTCGCAGAGGGAGTTTCTGCTGGTGGGGCCAGAGAGAACACAAGCTCCCAGTACAGAAGAAAGACCCAGGAGACGGACCAGTCCTTGTGACTTTAACAAGCCACTTGAGTTGCCTGGGCCTCCATTTTTTCATCTCTAAAATGGGACATTGGACTTAACCATAAGACACTGACACTCAAATACTTTTAACATTTAGCTTTCCCCAAAGGCTACTAGTCACGCCATGCCTCACTGAAATTGGAATTGATTTCTCTCCTGTCTTCTTTTCTCCCTTTGAATATAAAGTGCCTTGGGCATAGCAACATGAAACAGCAAAACAGCACCAGAGTGTAAAAGCTTATAAATCACCATTTGGCAGCCCAAAGGAGCAGAATGGTGAGGCACAGAGAATTCCCAATTACTCTGAGCTGCAGCAGGACCTACTCCATGGCCTTCATGTTGAATGCAGGATATGGGGCTTCCAAGGGGTTAATAGGGCTGGCACTTCATGTGGTGCTGGTGGGCGAAGGGTGGAAGGATCCAGACCTGCACACCCCCAAACACAACATACCACCAGCAGCAGCCCACACTAGGTCTGTGCAAGATTTCTGGGTATAGTTTTAGGATGATCAGTGAGTGCTACATTGTGACTTATTAATAGTATATAATAACCTACACCACTGCACACAGGTGCTCTGATAGCACAGAGCTCCCAGGGTCACTACTATAACCATTAAATTAATGCAGTGAAATGCATGACATACAGTAGGCATGTTAGAGATTGTTTCTTTCCTCCACTTCTGGAAAAAAAATTTTTTTTTTTAATTCTCACATGAGGATATGTTTTCTATTGCTTTTCAGAGAGTGGAAGGCAGAGGAGGAAGAGAGGGAGGGAGAGAGGGAGGGAGGGGGAGAAGGAGAGAGGGAGGGAAGGAGGGAAAGAAACATCGATGTGAGATACATTGATTGGTTGCTTCCCACACATGCCCCAACAGGGGCTGGGTATTGAACCTGCAACCCAGGTACATGCCCTTGACAGGGAATCGAACCCAAGACCCTTTGGTGTGTGGGCCAACGCTCTAACCACTAGCACACTGGCCAGGGCCACTTTTGAAATTTCCACACACTGATTTTCTCAATACTTTTTATATTATTATTATTACTTTTTCACTTTCTCTTCATTCCTGCCCTTTAGATGCTGCAGCAAATGTCCCCCAATATTTTCAGGTTTTTAACGAAAGTGTTGCTTTAAAAGATCACATTACAAATAAGGAAAGAAAGAAGAGAAAGCTCAGTCTGTCAAGCATGATAAGATGAAAACTGCTTGTGGCTGGGTTGAAGGTAGCCTGAGAAGGGGCTCAGATCTCCACTGAAAATGTGACCAGAAACACCAATCAGAAAGGACATGTGCACCCCTATGTTCATAGCAGCACCATTCACCATAGCTAAGATCTGGAAACAGCCTAAGTGCCCATCAGCAGATGAGTGGATTAGAAAGCTGTGGTACATCTACACAATGGAGTACTACGCTGCTGTAAAAAAGAAGGAATTCTTACCATTTGCCACAGCATGGATGGAACTGGAGAGCATTATGCTAAGTGAAATAAGCCATGAGAGAAGGATAAATACCACATGATCTCACTCATTTGTGGAATACAGTGAACAACATAAACTGATGAACAAGGACAGATCCAGAGACGGAGAGGCATCGATTGGACCCTTGGGCCTCAGAGGGAAGGTAGGGGAGGGTGGGGGTAAGGGGCGGGGAGATCAACGAAAGGACTTATATGCAAGCATATAGGCCTAACCAAGGACACGGACAACAGGGGGGTGAGGGCATGAGTGGGGGGAGAGGGGGTAACGTGGGGATAAGGACACATGTAATTACTTAATCAATAAAATAAATGAATGAATAAATAAATAAATAAATGAATAAATAAAAAATTTTAAAAATGTGAAGAACAGCTGCTGGGGGAAATGTTGCTTCAGCCACAGCGGCTCCCCCAGGATCGCCCTGAGGGCCCCGCACTCCTTGTACTGAGGGCGGAGAGATCATCCCAGGACCCACAGCTCGGCCCCCTCCGGCCCACCAGCTCCTCTGCTTTACCCGAACTGATTCCTTAATTCAGTGAAACAAATGGTTTGACTAATATTTTCCCCCTGAATCAACCACTTATTGGGGCATCTCACACAGGCTTTCTGTGCAATAGGACCTGGTCGTGTCAGCTCGGCACTGGCAGACACGCCGGCTGGGCGCAGAGCACATTTGAGAGTAAAGGGAAGAAGGTGATTTAACGTTTATTACTGTTTGAGGGGGAAAGATAATGAAGCATTTATATGTGAAGGGAAAGCCCCATGGGCCCTGGGAGTGGGTATTACCGAGCTGAAAGGTCCGTGTATCTGTTTAAAACTTAGGAAGAGCTGAATGCCAGGAGCAGGGTCATAGAGCACACGTTCAGTTTTTATCTAGTTCTTTCAAAAACGTGTGGTTAAAAGGCATGTCTGCTGGGTTCTGCGTCGACCAGGATGTCCTGAAGCGGCTTCTAAAAAGCAAACGGGCAGCAGCTGGAAGTGATCAGTAGGTGGGTACCGGACGGCAGAAGGTGGCCTCCCTCCGCGGTGCCCGGGAGCCTCTGGGGCGGGGTCACTGCCCAGCTCCTGCATGGGCAGCGCCGGAGCCTGTGACGACACCCACCAGCGTGCTCCTCTGAGGATGAGTGATTGATGTGTGAGAGCTCCGAGGCCCAGGAGTAAATGAGTCAGCAGCGGGAAGCAGGAGCAGCGAAACAGGGGTTTTCTCTTGAATTCTTGCTTATTTTGGGACAGTATGATGCTCCTCTCAGAGGGAGCAAATAAAGCGTTAGTGGAGGCAGCCAGGCTTATGTAACTCATTTCTAAAACAAGTGGGTGACGTCACTGAAGGGATCAACATCTTCATTAAAGAAGTTACATAGAATTGATGTCAACACAGCTGGCCTTCTTTCAATGTGGACTGATGCTATCCTCAGCGCTGCCACTAATTAGCTCGGTGAATTTGGGCAGGCTTCTGGGCCTCAGTTTCCACAAATATAAAATAATGGGGTTGTTCTTGGCAATGCCCCAGGTACTTTCCAGATCTGCCATCCCTCAAACCTACTGAATATTAATAGTGATAATTTTGGTAATCGTTGCAATAGCAATAGTAGCTAATATTTATTGAGGGCCTTCTGTGTGTCAGGCAACATACTAGAAGTTTTAAAAATATTATACCAAAACATATGATCTCATTGTTTCCTCCAAACAACCTTTTGAGGCAGAGAACATTATTAATATGATTTAGCAAACAGGGAATTTGAGATTCCAAGAGGTTAAGGTCCTTGAATAAAGTCAGGTACAACTAGTGCATAGTTGATGTGGTCAGGGTCTCAGCAGACAAGAGATGACACGTTCGAAAGATTTAGCTGGAAATAATTTAATAAAGAGGTTCTTTCTGGAGGTGTGGGTAGAACTAAAAGCACCAACAGGGGATGGTGACCAGGCACTGGGACTGGCAACAGCAGGGAGCTGAAGGGGGCCGGGGGAGGAAATGGATGTCCCCAGAGCCTGGGGAGGGCAGGAGCCAAGAGGAGCCACCTGACAAGAGCTGTAGTCACTGAGGAACACAGCCACCACCAGAAGCAGAAAGAACCTGGGAAGAAGAGAGAGGAATAAATATCCCCCCCCCTCTCTTCTTGCCTTCCTACATCCTGCTAAGCCCTCTCATTGCTTGAACCCAAGCAAAGCCAGAGGGTGAAGGAGCCTGGAGTACAGTCCAGAGGGGTCAGCCTCCTGATACAAGAGTAGGGCAGGTAGGACGAGAGAATGGGTCTGTGGATCAAATGAAAAAGAAACAGCAGAGCCAGGATTACAGCCCAGTTCTCTCTGAGTCCAGAGACCTTGAACCTTCTTCCTAGGTCCAGCTTGGGTGGTACATGCATAAGGAGCAACACTGCATATTCTCAACTATCATAGGATCATTGGAGGTTGAGGAGCCCTGAATTCATGGCCAATGTCCAGGTAACTGGCTGTCCATGTTAATGGCATCACAGCAACTTATATCATAGTACGTAGTCTGACTGCATTTGAAGCTCTTTCCCCTGGAGACATATCATTGGTTATCAATGTCGCAGGAATGGGTATGTGGGGGTGGAGGGATACTACTGATGCCTTTTCTATAAATAATGGAATAATGTTCAACTTTGGAATGTACGTTCCCAGAAAGAAGAAGGTTCAGAAATCCACAAACACATGAAGATGCACACTCTTTGGTCTACTGTTCTTTGCCTGGAACCGCACATGCCCCCAACCCATCCGTCACCCACATCTCTTTCCCCTCCATCCACCACCACACATGGGACCCTTTGGGCTCATCACCATCAGCCCCTTTCTGTGCGGTGGCTACTCTCTCGGCCTGCAGTGCCTTCCTTCTTTCCTCCCTAGCTGAAACCAGATTTCTTCTCCAGGAAACGGATCAAAGTTCACTTCTCCTCCATGAAGCCTTCCTCACCTCCCTGTTCACTCTCTTATCTACATTTCTTTGCACTAACTTCTATTGCAGCACTTATCATTATGTTGTAAAGATTTCTGTTTGCTTCTGCACTGGACTGTGAACCTGTGAGGAAGTGTTAGTTAAAAACAGAAAAAGAAATAACACTTGCTAACATTTATTTAGCACTTACTATGCATCAGGCACATGCATTAGCTCAGTTAAGCCCACAAGAACCCTATGAGTTAGGTACAATTTTTATTCCCATTTTATAGATGAAGGAACTGAAGTCTAGAAAGATTAACTTGCCTAAGATTTTAAATAGCCATACATGAACTTATAGATTTTTTTGGAAGGCATGTAAGTCTTGAATTCTTCTCTTCAGAAACTTAAATGGTGATGCATCCTGTATAAGAACATGAACAACAACTACAACAAATCACACACACAGTAGGTTGCTGGTAGCTTCTACGTAATCCTGAAATCTTTAGATGGCCACACTCCCCTGAATCTTATTTCACTCTTGTTTTATAAGAGTGAGTGAGTGTGTGTGTGTGTGTGTGTGTGTGTGTGACTTAGTAAACAAACACGGGGTGCAAACCAAAGTAGAAATTCTAGATATCAAAAACAAGCAGAGATTTGGCTCCAAACTAAGATGAGATTGCAACATTCTTACCAAGTACACATGGGACCAGAAGGCTGATTCAATGTCCACACCACTAAGTGTGCAGAGTCAAAAGGCTCCCACCCTCACCTGGCTCTTCTGTCTCTACCCTGCCCCAATTCTGGACTTCAAAAGGAATAAAAAGGAGGTTAGCTTCTGGCTTTCGAATGGGCTGATGTAAGTGTAAAATAACCTTTAAGAATAGTTGTACCTGTTTTTCAACTTATTTCATATATATGACACAGTTTATTCTTATATTATTATTTATAAATCATTATATTATTTCCCAGATGAACAGCTGCTACATGGATATATCACCTCTCCCCACTATATATATTAGTGGGACAAGGTGAAATTAAACCTGATAGTAATGTGAGCAGAGGGAAATAAGAAGGTTAATGAGGTAATATTTCAATAGCCTCCTAATAATTTGTCTCAGGCTTCTTCTCATTTTATCTCCTCATTGGATCTCCCAACCCATTCCTGACCCTGTCCCTCTAAGATCGAAGGTTCTTTCTGTATTAATAAAAGCCTTCTCATGTAGCTTGATCTCCCACCAATACCCCCCATTCTGAATGGGGACTGCCACTGAAATTCATCCGACAACGCCACTAGTTACCTTTCTGTGTCACTCAACCAGTGTGAAAATTTTCACCAAATTTTCCCTGTCTGACTCCTTGGAAGATCCCAAAGACCAACCATTCACAATTGGCTTCTGCCCACATTTTTGTCCTCCAAAGCCCAGTCACTCCATCCATAGCTGACTCTGACGTCCCTGGATGACCCTACAGGAAGATTCCGCATTCTTAGCGACACCAACACCAACAATGCAACACTCTGTTGAAGAAATCTGAGATTTAACATTTCAAAATAAAGCATTCAATCTAGTTGTGAAAGGTCAATCAGGAATGTGGCCCATACTTTACGGTTTAACACTGACTGATGTCACATTACATTTGGGAGGGGCTTTGTACCTTGGTTCCATCACTCTGTAGGTGCCCCAAAGGCCTTACTCTGATCTTAACCCAAACATATAAGGCTCTCTCCCACATACAACCCTTTTCATATCCACCTCCCCTTACTTGAAACATCTCCTAAGCCCCACAAGCAGGTACTCTGCATCTATGTGACCTGTGCTTACTTTTCCTTGAAAACTCAGCTTAAACATCCCTGGTGCTTTGAGGCCTCTGCCCAGCCCCTTCCCCTCCCATGAAATCCCTGTCACAGCTAATACCACTCATGACCACTTACTATGTGCTGGGCACCGTTCACAGTGCTTTGCATATGTTTCTCATTTAATCCTCAAACACATTTTTGGGTGGTGCTATTATTATCTCCACTTGACAGATGAAAAATGTGAGAGGCAGAGAGGTTAAGTTGCTTGCCCAAAGCCACAGAGCTAGCAATGGTTCCAAAGACGAACAGGGATGGTCTCCAATCCAGTCGGCTTCCTGACCACTCTCCCTTCTCAGCAGCCCTGTCTCACTTCGTTGTGACCATTGGTCATTGGTTTGACTGAGTATTCATCTGCCTGTCTGTCTGTCTGACTAGACTGTAAGCTTCTTGGGTGCAGGACCCACTGATAATTCATTATCAGCATCAGGAACCCTGATAGCTACTTGGAGGAAAGAAGGCAAAGGAAAAAAAATTCCTCCACTAACCCTGGAACCATTGTCAGACCCTGGCCTGCCATGTTCAGGGCTCTTCATATTTTCCATGGTAGCCTAACCCAGTTTCCCAGTTTTCCTCATTAGTGTTCAATTCCACTGCAAGGAAACATCCTGACCCCATGCCTAAGAAGGCTGCATGTGTTATGGTACATAAAAAAAGAAGGCTTACAAATAGCAAGTGTTTTTGAAAACTCTTTACTATATTCCCGTTTCCCTTACCTGCCTCCACCCCCAAAAAAGCTGGAGTTATGAAACGCATGCTAAATATTGAGCTATTAAACTTAGGAATATTGAGAGAACTGTTTTCTTAAAAGCTTATTTTTTTTTCAGCTCTCCTTGTTTTGCCCTGAGTGTTTTTAGCAGTTCAAACAGGTTGGGTTGGCCACAAGGAGCAGGGCACAGGTTTTTTCCACCCGTAGGTTGAGGTATTCATTCCCACTTTAAACCTCTCTAAATTTATGTGCCAGTATTTTCCAAGTAGATGTATTTGTAGGTATGTTCGGGAGAGAGCTGGACATTCACAGCGTTGACTGAGACTGGGAGATGACAGCTGGACAAATTCGAGGTTTCGAGCTTCATCCTCAGCCTGACCTTTGGCAGCAATGGAAATGTTTGCACTTTGCAAAGCTTGTTATTCTGTGTGTGTGAGAGAGAGTGGTGGCGGGGGGGGGGGGGGGGGTGGGAAGGGAGGGGGAGAGAGAGGCTTTGCTTTTGAGAAAATATAGTAATGTAATAATATAATATTACCATGACATATTATTATATTATTGTCAGACTTCTGAATGGCTTTTATGACACCTCTCTTTCCAATTCCCCCCCTATGTCACCACCACCTCTGTGACTTAGCATGGATCTACCATTTTTCCTTTCTTAATCGAGGGGAAGGAGAATCAGGTTTACTGAGATATAATTTATTTACCCCTTTTAGTATATAATTCTGTGAACTTTGACAAATGCATATAGTCATGTAACATCACTATAATTAAGATATGGAGCAGCTCCTTCATTAAACAAACAAACAAAATTCCTCCTGCTGCTCATTGGTAATCAACTTCTTCTCTAATCCCCAGACCCTGACAAGCATTAATCTGTTTTCTGTCCTTATAGTTTTGTTTTTTATAAAATATCATATAAATGGAATTATATCATGCATAGCCTTTGTATCTGGCTTTTTTTCACATAATATAATGTATTAGAGATTCACCCATGCTATTGGATGTATCAGCAGTTCATAATTTGTTTTTTTATTCTGAGTAGTTCCCTATTGATTGGATGCACCACAGTGTATTATTGGTATACCAGTTATCCGCTCGTCAGTTGCTTGTTCCTAGATTTTGGCAATTATGAGTAAAGCTTCTGTAAATAGTCACAAGGCTTTTGTTTGAACATTAAGTGTTCATTTCTCCTGGATAAATACCCAGGAGTGAGATTTCTGGGTTGTACAGTAAGTTTACAAATATATATTTAAAAAATGATAAGAAATTGCCAAATATTACCAAAGCTAATCTGCCATTTTCTTCACTCATCTAAACATTTTAAGAGACCTCAACAGGGTTCCTGATTCTGTCCATTAATGCCAAAAACATTAAGCCACATGCCAATGACACGAGTATAAAATGGATCAGACAACTCACAATCCTAGTGCAGTGAACACAGAAATAGTGCAAACTTTATTACCATTTTCCAAGGTTTTAGGCTGGCGTTTGTCATGGAATGGTGGCCTGAAAGGGTTAACTCACCTCCCCTGATGATTCTATTCCCAGGTTGTGAATAAGTCCTTCTGGCTCCTGAGAGGACCAGGCCTATTATTAACAACACCCATTTCCAGGTGATGCCCTGGAATTGAGATGTTCTAGCACCTAATTCCTGCTATGACTCACCAGGTGATTCTGGTGCATCAACTGATGCTCCAGCCTCAGTTTCCTAAAGTCTGAGATAGGATTGCCCTGTTGACTCAACTCATTGCTTGGGGTAGAGGAGATTACAAATAGGAAGAGTGTCATACAGGGGCGTTGAAGCTACTGGTCTCATGGCATCATGCGCTTGGGCACCCTTCTTCCCCAGAATGATAAAGACCTTTATTATACCATTCCTTAGATCGAGACTCTCTCATAAAGACAGGTCACATGATTGCCTCTATGAGAAACAGTGAGTCAGAGGAGTTTAAAGAGTCCCCAGGACTCTTTACAATCTTTCTGAAGGTGTTCACTGACTCATTGAAGCCCTTCCTTCTAGAACAACTTTATAAGTTGAAAATATTCTTGGGCATATAAGTTGGCCCTTCTCAAAGATGTTAATAGGTGAAGTCATCTCAAAATTGGCCCTCTGACCTTGACCTTGAGATGCCCCTTTCCCCACAATGAAAATTCTTTAAAAAACTGGTCCAAGATGATCTTTAGGAGATCAAATGAATAGGGGACATGAGCTATATCCATAGCCAAGTCTATCTACCCACACTCTCTTGATTGTTTTACCATTGCTGTGCACACCAGCTTGACTACCTGTGGCCAAGACCTGCATTCTGTCATGGGTCTGCCCTTGGACTGCAAGAACCCACTTCGCCCTGCACACTGCCAACAGTTGCCTCTGTGAATTCATAAACAATGACTGATAAGTGTTGAGGTCTTTGGCTGGGATAATATTGAGGTGTGTGTTGCACCATTTTCCAGAACTTCTCAGGGGCTTAAATCACCTTTGTGGAAATAATTTTCCACCCTTGACTGCCTGCCTGTTCCCCCTACTCCATGTCAACCTCAGTATACTTTCTTGTTCTGTCCAGGTACAGTACTTGCTCTGAAAGCTTTGCCTTGCCTCTGGTTCTGGGGGAATCCAAACAAAGATGGTCATCAACATTTATATCTACATGCAGGCATATGCATTTTTTTCCTGAGGAAGGATCCATGGTCTTTATCAGATTCTAAAAGGACTCTTCTAAAAATCTCCTTCTCCCTTTCTCCTTGCAACTCACTCCTCCCACAAGCCTCTCAGTATTACCCCCTTGCAACTGAACCAATCTACAGGAATTTTTTAAAAATTTACGCATGTTAATATTTAACAGATAATAACTAAGGGCAAATAATTCCCAGGGACATTTTGACTTGGAGTATTATTGAAGCACAAAATAGAAGGGATAGATTTTGTATCTGTAAGGAATCCAAATAATTCTCAATACCTTAGAAGAAATGTTTTGTTTAAGCAGCAAGGGAAAAGAGGCAGGTCAATTGTTAAGCATTCTGCTAATAAAACATTGCTTAATATGTTTCCATCACATAGATGAGGCTCTGACGATTGAATTTATATATGAACACATAGTCTCATATGCACAACAAAGATAATTATACATATTATAAGCATATAGGACAGGCACAATTGCTTTTAACTGTCTATAAAAGTAAAGGTGTGTACCTTTCTAGAAAAGATTAGCAGCTAGGGGATGTCATTCAAATATTTTTACTTGCTGACTTATGACCTGTGATTCTTTTAGTGGTTCTTTGTCCTCGAGTTATTCCTAATTCGAGGACACACACACACACACACACACACACACACACACGCGCGCGCGCGCACAGCTTTCAAATCAAATGTACAATGTTCTTTCATATCCAGTATCAACATCAAGGAATATCAAACAGGATGGCTGACAGTCCGAGTCTTACTTTCTGCTTTCAAGGAGCTGCCAAAACACACAAAATGAAGCACTCCAATTCACAGCAGGGCTTTTTTGTCAGTTTACCCGATCTGAAATTCAACACCATCATAACTCCTAAAATTCTCACGTACTTGCCTTCAGAAAAGGAAAAAAAAAAAGTCATTTTCCTCAGCAGAGGACTACGGTCTGTTTGACACAGCTTGCATTTGATCTTCCTGTATTACCCTAGCCAACAAATACAGTTCAAATCCGGCTTCTATGACATGGGGAAGAAATATAGCCTTGTGACTTACAAAGAAATGTGGCCATTGCAATGTGTGTATTATCATAGTAAACTTGTGAATAGAATCCAGTCATTGCAAATTAGCAGGAGGTGTGCACACCTATCATTTCCACTACATGCAAAGGGAGAAATGTCTGTATCTGCTCACACCCACTTCCTTCAAGTACAACTGACCATCAGGAATCCCCTGGGAAACTAAGTAAAATTATGTTTTAAGCTGAGTGAGTTAGAATTGCTCATTTGCTTCCTGGTAGCTGGTGGATGCTTAGAAGTACACATCCATTCTCAGAGGTACCACCCTGTGCTTAAAAAATGTGGGGAATTCACTTGTATATAATTTGAGATATGAAACAAGGCTTGGTAAGACTCACAAACCAATGAAATAGGATTTTGTGCCCTCTCAGACGCAGATTTTGTGGTTCTGAATAAAGTGTTGAAGTAAATTGTGGGACATAGGATTTCATAAAAATGCAGAACTTTTTATTAACTTTACTATTCATAAAATTTCTTCCTTACTTGGCCAGCTTGACCCAGTGGTTGAGCATGGACCTATGAACCAGGGGTTCTCGGTTCAATTCCCAGTCAGGGCACAGGCCCAGGTTGGGGGCTCAATACCCAGTGTGTGTGGGGGGGTGCGGTGTGGCATGCAGGAGGCAGCTGATTGATGATTCTCTCTCATCACTGATGTTTTTCTCTCTTTCCTCCCTTCCTCTCTGAAATCAATAAAAATATATTTTAAAAATTTATCTCCTGTCCTAACCGGTTTGGCTCAGTGGATAGAGCGTCGACCTTTGGACTGAAAGGTCCCGGGTTCGATTCCAGTCAAGGGCATGTACCTTGGTTGCGGGCACATCCCCAGTAGGAGATGTGCAGGAGGCAGCTTATCGATGTTTCTCTCTCATCGATGTTTCTAACTCTCTATCCCTCTCCCTTCCTCTCTGTAAAAAATCAATAAAATATATTTTTTAAAAATTTATCTCCTTTTCTTTCTCTCCTTCCCTCATTTCTCCCTACTCCTTTCCTCTTATACTCTCTGTCTCTACTTTTATTGAGTACAAAATGGACACAGAAAAGTTTGAAAGCTTGATTAACTTTCACAAAGTGGACATAGTTGTATCCCCAGCTCCCAGGTTAATTACTAGCACCTAGGAAACACCCTTGTATTCCTTTCCAGTCACTACTCCTTCCACAGTGGTAACTGCTCTCCAGACTTCTAATTCTATAGATTCGTTTTGCCAGTTCTAAACTCTATATAAACAGAGTCATACAGGTGTATTCTTTTGTATCTGGCTTGTTGCCGTTGTTGGCTAAAGATATGTTTGTAATATTCATCCATGTCCTTCATCCATGTTATCCAAGTTCTAGTTTGTTCCTTCTCATTGCTATAGAGTATTCCTTTGTTCATATATAACACCATTTATTTATACATTCTATTATTAATGTATTTGAGTGATTTCCAGTATTTGGCTATTGGGGATAACGCTACTATAAACTTTCTTGAACAAGTCTTTTTTAAAAATATATATATATTTTATTGATTTTTTACAGAGAGGAAGGGAGAGAGACAGAGAGTTAGAAACATCGATGAGAGAGAAACACCGATCTGCTGCCTCCTGCACATCTCCCACTGGGGATGTGCCCGCAACCCAGGTACATGCCCTTGACTGGAATCGAACCCGGGACCCTTCAGTCCGCAGGCCGACGCTCTATCCACTGAGCCAAACCGGTTTTGGCTTGAACAAGTCTTTTGATGATCAAAACACCCATTTCTTTAGTATATATACGCAGGAGTAGAATGCTGAGTCATGTGGCATGTTCAGCTGCAGTAGATATGTCCAGACAGTATTCCAAAGAGCCTGTACACTTGGTGCTTTTCACCTTTATATGTTAGCTGTTCTGCTGGGTGCATCCTTTATTTTTAGCAAGTGTTTTGTTTGTTTGTTTTTGAGAATATATCATGCTCCAAAGCATGTCCTAAACACTGGAATAGGCACAAACAACCAGACCTGGATCTTAGAAATTTGTCTGATAAGAGAGACAGAGAAAGGAATGAACATACACAATTCACCCTAGCTGGCTTGGCTCAGTGGATAGAGCGTCAGCCTGCGGACTGACGGGTCCCAGGTTCGACTCCAGCCAAGGGCACATGCCTGGGTTGCGGGCTCAATCCCCAGTGGGGGGTATGCAGGAGGCAGCCAATCAATGATTCTCTCTCATCATTGATGTTTCTATTTCTCTCTCCTTCTCCCTTCCTCTCTGAAATCAATAAAGAAATATATTAATAAAAAAAACCCATACGCAATTCAAAGTGGTAAATATAGTGCAGTGGATGCATCAAGGGGACACAACCAGCTCCTCAGAAGAGGTGATAAAAAATATATGCTGGCCCTAGCTGGTTTGGCTCAGTGGATAGAGCATCGGCCTGCAGACTAAGAGGTCCCAGGTTCGATTCCTGTCAAGGGCATGTGCCTTGGTTGTGGGCACATCCCCAGTGGTGGGTGTGCAGGGGGTGGCTGATCAGTGTTTCTCTCTCGTTGATGTTTCTGACTCTCTGTCCCTCTCTCTTCCTCTCTGTGGAAAATCAATAAAATATATTTTAAAAAAAGAATATATGCTGGTGCCAGAGAGGTGAATAGAACCCAGACAAGATAAATAGACGAAGAAAGAAAGAATCCGGTGTGTTTAATGACCAGCAAAAGGCTGTAAGGAGCTGGAGCACTGTGCGCAGGTTGAGGAACCATGGGGAAAGAGTGCTGGTTGCCGCAACAGGGAGCTGAGAATTTGTTCATTAGGTCTTCACGAGGTCAGAGAGGTTTTATAAAGGGGAGAAACCTAATCATACGTTTAAAGTAAAATATTGGCAACTGAAAGGGCAAAAAAATGCTGGTGGCACTTATATCAAACTTGCCTAATAAGATTAGCAGTGAAGGCTCTGCCATCTGGACTGAGTTCAAATCCTGCCCCCAGCATTTACGGACTGAGTGTTGCTGGGCAATTTAACTTTAGCCTTGTCAAATGTATGGTAATGGTTCCAACACCTCCCACCTCCTGGAGCAGTGCAGAGGGAGATTAACCACGCAAAAGCCTCAGCTGCAGCCTGGCAAAACATACGCACTTCTAAGGGTGTTAATTACCAGGCTAAACAGGGAGATAAAAAAAGAATCAGGCTGATGACTTATGCCTTTCCTGTGGGACGTCATGGGTGTTTAATGTACAACATGGAAAGGTAATAAAGTTGACATGTTTGAAAACATCCTGATTCATGGGTTTACCAGATAGGCATTAAGTCTCTCAAGGGGTTAAGTCTTGTGCTGAACACTCTAGATCAGTGGTTCTCAACCTTCCTAATGCCGTGACCCTTTAATACAGTTCCTCATGTTGTGGTGACCCCCAATTTCATTGTTACAAATTGAACATAATTAAAGCATAGTGATTAATCACAAAACCATATGTAATTATATATGTGTTTTCCGATGATCTTAGGCGACCCCTGTGAAAGAGTCGTTCGACCCCCAAAGGGGTCGCGACCCACAGGTTGAGAACCGCTGCTTTAGATAGTCAGAGAAATAGAACTTGTTCTGTTTCTAGGGGACATGACTACCCAGTGTGACTAGTGCTCTAACTTAAAGAAGAATAGAGGAAGCACTCACTTCTCTGGGACAGCCAAGAGCGATGATGGAGATGGTAAGAAAAGGAGTTTCGAAGGGCAAGCTGGACAAAGGGTACATATGTGTGGGCGCAGCAGGGGAAGGGGGGGACAACATGACATGCCCAGAGGACAGACTTTAGTAGACGTAGAGATAAGAAGAGGCTACTTAAAACCACTCATTCTGGCTACAGTGTATTAATAATATGACAATAATAATTTATCTGCTACTTTATTCAACAAATCTATTTTTTGAGTGATGACTTTGTACCCAAGGTTATTTCAAATACTGAGGATATAGCCATTTATATCAGATGTTCCCACCATCTTAGAGTTTATGTTTTGCTTGTTAAGAGAGACAATAAATAAGCAAATGAGTAAAAAAGTAAGACAATGACAGGCAGGAATAGATGCTGGAAAGGAAACAGAGCAGGTGATATGATGATATGAATGAAGTAGATAAGAGGGATGAAGATGAGAAAGTGTCTTCGAAGACGTGACATTAGGGATGTGGTTTTAAAAGATGGGGAAAAATATTTCAAGGTGAAGCAACTATAAGTCCATGCCCTTGAGGTGGGCTTGACCTGGAGGAACGTGAGTTCAAAGATGTAGGCAAGGTTCAGATCACGTAGAATCTTGGAAGACAACATCAGGTGTGGATTTCACTCTAACTGCAGTGGGAAGCCATTGGGTGGAAGGGATGGGGGACGGTTAAGCAGGGAAGTGACATGGCCAGAAAGGATACTGTGTGGCAAATGCAATTGGAGCAGGGCAGCAGAGGAAAAGAGAAGCCTATCCAGTCGCCTGCAGCCTTCAATGTGAAGTCCAGGGTCTCTCTTCTGATCCGTAACATCCACGTAGCTTCCAATTCACTTAGTGACAGGAGAGGGAGACTCTTTTTCTTTTCTTTCTTTCTTTCTTTCTTTCTTTCTTTCTTTCTTTCTTTCTTTTTTTTCAATCCTCACCTGAGGATATGTTTTTATGTTTTTATAGATGTTAGAGAGAGAGGAAGAGAGAGGGGGAGAGAGAGAAAGAAATCAATCAGTTACCTCCTGTACACACCCAAAACGGGGATCGAACTGAAACATGAGTATATGCCCTAACGGGGAATTGAACCTGCAACCTTTCTGTGTACAGGATGGTGCTCCAGCCAACTGAGCCACACCGACCAGGGCAGAAGGGAGACTCATTTTTATCTCAGAAGTTACCGACCAACCTGAAAACCTACAAGGAATGTGCTAGTATGCCAATCCCTGTACAAAGAGGTATCCAATCAAAAACACCCATCACTACTTCCCTGTCAGCTTCCAGTGTAGGAGCCGATGGCTCTATTTAAAAAAAGAAAAATTAATCCAAAATAAATACAAGAATGTAAAATGTTAATCAAAAGTAAACAAATGGATAGAATAAAAGGAGCCAGGCACCACTAGTGACTTTTATTGCCTTCGCTGTGGGGCCAGCAAGGGAATTTTAGATGAAATTCCCCCTTCAGCCTCCAGGAAATGATGCCTTTGTTCAAGAACAGCAGCTTCCCTTCCCTGTGGCTCTGTGTGATCCACTGTGACCCAGGGCTGACTCAGTTTCACTTGCTAAACAAATGTCAGAATATCTGAGCCCCTTCCTAACTCCCTGATTTTTCAGTAGAAAAGAGCAATTCAGGTGAACTCTCCATGTTACAGGCCCCAGGAAACGGGCCTAAGAAACATAACTTGTGAACAAGCGTTAGTTTGGATAACAGGTATTTCATCCTGGTTCTCTCTAGCGTTTACCCGACAGGTGGTTCACGTGATTTATGTTAGCAGAATCTCCAGCTGTCCGGGATAGTAAACTTCAGAGAGATTGCCAGGAGTTGGGAATCATTGGAAAACTGTGATCTGATTTCTATGGATTTTTTATTATGCACCTTTGGTGACACAGAGAGAGTAAATAATTCCCTACATGAGCATCTCTTAGAATGGCAGAGTCACTGAGGATAAGATGAGGACCAGTCAGAACCAATCAGAATTTTTGTCTTAAAGCACATACATGTCCTCCTGGCTTGGGTGTTTCTATTACTCAGTAGTTGGAAGCTGGCATACTGAATTAGCTGTCACCTGTGAACACACTATCTAACATTATCAAGCTGCTTGTCCTTTGTCCCTCAGCATAATTTGGAAACCCAGCCTTTCCTGCAAACAAGTTTAAATATTAAATGAAATAAAATATAGTTTTATTGAAAAAAAATGATACAATTAATTCTAAAGCCAAAGGTTACTAAAGTTGTACACATCTTTAGCTCTCACTTTCCCATTGACACAACTTAATTGTGTTTTCATTTATTCCTAAGAGCCAATCTATAGAAACATATAAAATATCTGTCTTTAATCTATGATGTTTCATGCCAATAAAGGCTGCTTTCAAATGTCAAAATATAACAAAAAATACTCATTTTCAAGAATAACTTATAGGGGGATTAATTTTTATTTTTCTTTGTTTCAAATATTTGAAATTAAAAGTTTCACTATTTTTTGAGCACTTACTCTATGCCAAGAGCTATTCTATAGGATCTTCATGTACCCAACTCACAATAATGCTACATAATAAGTTTCATTCATACTCTATGGATTCAAATATGTCTGCAGGTTGATGGAGAGCTGGCTGATCTAGATTGTAGTTGGATGGGTAGTTCTTCTGGTCTCCACTGGGTTATTGGGGATGTGCCTGCTCCAGTTAACTTATTCTCCTCTTGGGGCCTATGGGCTGTCCTGGCATATTCTTCTCATGAGTATGGTTGAGGGGGAAAATAAGCAAACCCAATCACACAGCACTTTTCAAGACCATGCTTATGTCATAACTGTCACCATTCCCATTGGCCACAGCAAATACCAAGAGTGAGGAGTATAGGCATCCTGCAACAGGGGAGCACTGCATAGATGGGGGAGAGCATGGTTATAGAAAAGGGTAGAGAATTGGGACTAACAATGCAATTTATTTATACATACAGGATGTTCTCCCAAAATGTATAAACACTTTGAATGATTATAAAGTTAGTGTTGATTAACATACAGGTCATTTTCAAAATTCAAAAGGATCTACAGAAATGAATAATTTTTTTTGTCAATGCCTGTTTTCAAACTGATGACTGCTCTGGTCTAGGCACTGCTGATCATGCAAAGCAATGAAATCGCAAACATCAAGAATCATTTCAGTCAGTATTTGTGTGTCCTCAATTCATTGACTGTTGCCCAGTTTTGTGCCATAAAGTTTATCTTTTATGTATTCCCATAAAAAAAAATCTAATGGCTCTTTAGGATTAATTTTCTTTATTCAAAGCTTAGTCTAGCTTCATTCATTATTTCAAATCAGTTAAACTTGAAAATGAGTGAAAATTATGAGAGTTATTAGCTATTACAGTGTATGTGTATACATATAGGGACATTCTCTCTATATATATTTATATTTTTGTGTATCACCTCATTTCCTTCTGAAGACAATATCTATACATTGCTAAAAGATGACATGAAAGCCACTTTTTCTCAATAAATGTGCTAGCTTCCAGAATATGAGAGCCCTTACATTTTAGAACTTTTACAAGTACCAGACACTATGCAAAGGATTTTTCATTCATCACCTAACTTAATTTTTACAATTTGTTATTATTAGTTCTTATAACAGTGAAATGTAGGCTATATTAATTAATCTCACTTTAAAGATCAGAAACTGAGGCTCAATCAGGTAAAACAGTGTGTGGAGAGGCCTGGATTCAAATTCAGTTCTATATGATTCTAACATGTGTGCTGTTATTTCTATGTACATCACCTCTCGTTATACTTAAATCCCTCTGCACTGTTCAGAGCCACCTTTTCCAACACCATTTATTACCCCTTCCTGTTCAGTAACTTCTAAACAGGTCTCATGTTACATTGTACCCTCCGGGCTACCATATCTGTGATCTGTGCCTGTTCTTAAGACTTCTAATCACATTCTCATTTGGGTTTAATGGACTCTGCTAGCTGAAAAGCTCTTTGGGAAAAGGAGATCAATCTTTATACTTCTTCCTAGTACCTACATTACAAAGAGTAACATTAAAATACAGGTCAATGAATTAATAGACATAGATTTCTCCTTCCAAATTTAGGCTGAACACCAAATAGTTCATAAAGAAGCTACTAAAAAGGTATTTTTCTCTTTTGCACAAGATCCTTTCAGAATGGGAAGACAATTGCTAGAAAATTCCTTTGAAGAAGAAATTTCTTGCGTATAAAGTGTGGTTTATAACCACGGTGATAAGGGAAACAACTTGAGGCAAAAGGGGTGAATAAAACGGAATATAGAGTCTAAGATGGGAGGAGAAAGTGAAGGGGCGGGTGACAAGTATAGAAAAAGAAGGAGAAAACGAAGAGGAGGAGGAGAAGGAAGAAAAATCAGCAAACAAGTAGGGAGTAGGAAACTAGAAGAGGGTAATAGTCAGACCAATATAGAACTAGGATGTTGAAAAGACATCATTTAAAGAGGATCCAGAGAGGGAAAAAGGAAGCAAATGTATTATTTCAATGTTTGGTTAGGATTTGTAATTAATACTAGAAATTTTGCAAGTGCCTTTAATATCCTAATCACAGTGAAGATTTGTCCAAATCCAAAACTGTTACCTAAGTGTGAATAACTTGTTTCATATGTTCTAGTCTGTAAACATATTTTTTCTTGTCAGACTAGAAGAAGAAAGAATGTCACTTAACAATCATTTTGCTATTAAATCACATATGGTATCTCATATTTCCAAGCTTCCTTGCCAGTGTCAGGAAGGATTCGTGGTTTTTGAAAGATCATCAAACGCTCTAGTCCTGCAGCTGATCTGAAGTGTCCAGTGGCAGGATGTGTCCAAGCAGAGTCCACAAGAGGCCGCATATAAAACTGAATGCGGATTGAGTACGCAGTGTCTTCTCCGCTCTCTCGTTGAAACTGCACACTCTCCAAGAGCAGTATTCTCCTCCCTTCCTTGGCTGTTTTCATCTTGATACATTTGTGGGCAGGAACATTTCCCTTAGAATCTTCCAGGATTTTCATAGTCTTCCTGAATGTGATCATTGGAAATTAAGATGCCCCAAAGGCCAAAAGGATATGATTTATTTAATCGGCGTACCCAGGCCCAAAGGCATTCTTCTGAGTCTTGTTGAAATTTGAGTGCAGTCCCTACTCGCCTACTGGAACAAGGCGCCAAATACCAAGATGGTATTCCAGGTGAGGCCTCACCAGGATTGCAAAGAGCGAAAATGTTCCTGTGGGAGTGCTTGAAATGGGGATTTTCCTCCTGCTGCTGAAACCAAACCAAGCTCCTTTCCACTCAAATATCATGTTGCAAACTCCTATGAAATTCGCCTTCTGTCATGTCCCTCTAGATCTTTTCTTGGCCTCACTAATTTCCAGGTTCTGAACTTCCTTGGAATATCTGTGTTTCTCATTAATTTCCACAGTTGTGTTTCCTTTTCTAAGTGGAATCTTGGCATCCTGAAGTTGGTCTAGATTTCTAACCTACAGTTCTTATGTATGTTTCTGTGATCTGGGAGGACATTCTCCTTCGCCTCATTTCATCACACATGGGTAATGAACTTGGTCAAATGAGGCAGCGTGAAGTTGGTTCCTTACTCCCTAGCATGGCTTCCTACCATTGATCATGCCCTGAGTCATTTGTAGATGAACCAGCCTTTCCCCTGAAAGGTTACGTCAGTGGTAATCCCTTGAAGCACTCCTGCTAATGGGCTCTGGTTTTGAATTCTAGTGTACTAGAAACAACGTATTTATTGAACACGCTCAGCTCAGCTATTTCATTCAGGCACCATCAGGTACAACACTCTCCCAGAGCTGAAAAGCAGACATTGCATTCCTTTCACAGTGTCAGCCTGGAAGAGAAGAATTTTTCCATCCCCTTATAAACTCATGAAGCGTCCCACTCTGTGGGGCTACTATAACCTCTCTTAGGGCAAACTGGCTAAATGGAATTTCCTAAATGGTTCCACGAGCTGTCCAAGGATGGCATGCAAAAAGGATTCCCTGGGCAAACAAGCTGGGGGAAAATTTCAAACAATGTCACCCTCTTGGAGAATGTACATAGACATGTTAAAGTCGCTAAGATAAAAACTTTAATTTCTTTAAACCAACACTTTCTAAACTCATTTGACAACAACTCATTTTTTTTAATTTTATACACATTTTTATGGAATGACACAGATTATATATGTGCCATCATTGACTAAGAAGCATTATATTGTGCTAAGATAATTTAATGTGCTTAGCTATTCACTTTTGTTGGTAATTTGGATTGTTTCTAATTTCCTAGCTGCTCTAATATATATTGGGCAAATAAATATTTCACTGTCTTAATTATCCACCCTCCTTTTGGGACTATCTCCTTTGTATATATTTCAAACAGTTCTGTGTATGATAGACAATGACTCATTTTAATTCAACACTTATCACAAAGACAGGACAAACATTACTAGTAAATGAGGCTAGGCTTTCCTGTCTGCCTGCTCACCAACAAGGATTTGGGGGTTTTCCCCACTCAGTTTCTTCTAATGCTCTACTCTCTGCAGTTGCCCAATATGTTCTTTTTGGGCTTTTGTTATATAGAAACAAGAGGAAAGGTGGAAGAACAGAAGGATAAGAAGCTCAAAGAATAGAACTTTATGGATGATTATATTTTCCAACGAAGGTTGCACTAATATACATCCACATGTTCTTACACTGTGACTTCCAAAAGCAGATGGATCTGTATTTCCTTCCCCGGAATCTGGAAAGACTTCATTACTGCTATGACCGGTAACGTTTGCTGAAGTGACATGATATGTCATCTGAAGCTAGGTCATCCAAAGCAATACGGCCTTCACCCTGGCTCTCTCGCTCAGCATGCTCACCAGCCTCCATGTCCTGAAAAAGCCCAGGCCCCAAGGAGAGGCTACATGTAGGTTTTCTGACCAACTGCCAGACATATAATGAGAATGCCTTTGGACCATTCCAGGTCCCCTCTTGAGCTTCCCTTGTTAACCCCGAGTGCAGCAGAGATGAGCTGTTCCCAACAAGCCCTGCCCAATTCTAACATCATGAGCAAACTAAGTGTGTTGTTTTAGGCAACTGAGTTTTAGGGTCACTTGTTATGCAGCCATAGCAACTGAAACAAGCTTGGGGAGTCTTGGAGTAGGGAAGATGGATCAACATGATTTAGCTTAATTTTGGAGATGCATTATGATAGAGACAATTACCATCAATGACAAATGACTGCCAGCAAGACAGCAATTCTTTTCTAGAGTGTGGGGTACCCACAAATATTACTTGGAATCCTGAGCTCCTTTCCCCTTACCATGAAAAACCAAGCACTCATCAGAGTTTCTCTTGGGACACTGTTCATTTAACGGTTTCACTAATTCCAGGGGGGCTATGAGCTGAACCTCTAAGTTTTCACCTGGCTATCTCCCTGTCCTTTTCAGAATCAGCTGAACTATCATCTTGAGAGCAGCCCTCACTCTCTCCTGCCCAGGGAGATACCCTTCAGAGCATTCACCATTATATAAATTATTTCACTGATTTGGTTATCTATTTATTGAATGGAATTTTTCTTGCTTACTTACTCACCACTGTGTTTTTTAAAAGAGTACCTACCTGAGAAGGTATGCTAAATGAATGTATAATAATGAAGGGTATTTGTAAGTTGCCTGTCCTGGAAGTTGGCAAACTGGCTTCTGGGCTGCTTTGTAGATATAAGGGTGTAGAGGCAAGACCTCTGTGTTCTGTACCTTGTCCACAGTAAACGTAGTGCACAGAGGACCCCCCAAAACCCCTCTGCACCATCTCTCTACGGTTCAAGTTCTTGAGGATCTCACATAGCCTGAGCTTCAACTTTAGCAAGTCCTTATCTATTTAAGCTGAATTTTCACCACAGAAACTGTATTCAATCATTTTAAGATCTAGGTTATAGTTTCATCTGATAATGCCATTTGTTTTTGGAACATTGGGTCCCTGCTGACACACCTTTGTTCTCCGTCTAGTCTATCTGTTCCAGACAGTGTCCAAACACACAAACTGGAGCAAATATAACAAGACTCTCTTCACAAGACTTTGTAACTCCTCTTCTCTCCCAAGAAAAGGCTTAAAGGTACAAAATATAATTTATTGTTCAAATTCTGATGCCTTTAAGAATAAAATGGAGTTCTGTTAATAATTACATCAGGAAAATAGGTCTGAATCAAGATTGCCCCAGGCAAACCTGGATGTTTGATCATTCTTTATGTGCCAAAGCCTCGACATTGTCATAGAAACAAAGATATATATACTTGTTGATTTAATTTTTAGCATTGGTGAAATGAAGAGCCACCAGTATTCTGAATTCTAAAACACATTTTATAAGCAATAAGGGACTGGGCAGAAAATAATTTCCCTGGAAAGTAAATAGAAATTAATATGAAGCTATGAACAGAGGTGTGATAGCATATTTTCACTTTCTTTTATATAGAGATATCAATTGCTTTACATACTCACTTTGTTATATACGTACACACTTTTTAGAGAAATTTTAGGTTTACAGAAAAATTGAGTTGAAAGGAGAGTTCCCATATACCTTTCTACCCCGCATATTTTTCTCTATTATTAACATCTCTATCAGTGTGGTCCATTTGTTACAACTGATGAATATAGATACATTATTATTAGGTAAAGTTCATTGTTAATACTAGGGTTCAACATTGGTGTTGTACACTCTGTGGATTTTGAAAAATGCATAATGACACGTATCTACTACTGCCTGTGATAATACAGAATAGTTTCACTGCTCTCAAACTTCTCTACACTCCACTTACTCTTCCCTGCCTCCCTCCTCTGTCTCTAGCAATTATGGATCTTTTTCCTACTGTATAGTTTAGTCTTTTCCAAATTGTCACATAATTGGAGTCATAGCATATAGAGTCTCTTCAGATTGACTCCTTTCACTTAGCAAATATATATTTACGTTTCCTCCATGTCTTTCCATGACCTGATAGCTCATTTCTTTGCACCACTGAATAACATTTCACTGTCTGGATGTACCAGTTTGCTTATCCATCACCTATTGAAGGACATCTTGGTTGCTTCCAATTTGGGGCAATTATGACTAAAGCTGCTATAAACATCGGCATGCAGGTTTTTGTAGATAAAAGTTTTTAACGATTTTAAGTAAACACCTAGGAGCACAATTGCAGAATCATATGGTAAGATGACATTGAACTTTGTAAGATACTGCTTAAATGTCTTCCAAAGTGGTTGGACCATTTTGTATTCCCACCTGTAAAGAATGAGGGTTCCTGTTCCTCTATGTGGGAATTTTAATGGAAGCAACAAAACATGCTGAGGAACTCTGAGACGAGCATCAGCTAGAAGCTGTTCCCACTCATAGGCCTGAAAGGTGAGAGGAGGAAATCGGGGATGGCAGAGACCAAGGCGAACTGCAAGGCACAATCATGGAGGCCTGGTGCCACCACCAGGAAAGAGATGCCAGGCCAGGTTGGGGCAGGGGAGTAAGTACAGTAAACCCTCCATTTAACGGACTTCAGATTTAATGGACAAAATTTCCAGTCTGTATTTCATATGTGAAAATTAACACCCTGTTAATTTTAAAATGCTTTCAACCAAGATTTGCTTATAATTAAATTAAGAAGTTATTTTTTTTATTCATCAACTGCTATTTTTAACAAATTTTAGCTAATAGGCCATAGGTTGGGAAAAAAACACTGTAATAACTTCACCAACATAAATAAATATTACATATCTACAACTATAGTCTACATATTTAAATCCAAGAGTCACTGCTCATCAACAATGTTAGGCAAATGATTAGCATGATGTGATCACACCGAATATCAAGGTAATTGGTTCTGTTGCCACATGGTGTGACTTTCTGTAACAGTTCTAACTGTTGCAGGCTGATGTTCCCATATGCGCCAAGCCATGCCCCAACCATGTGCATTTGTTGACTTGCGGTGACTAGTGAATGCACAGTTACTAGACCTAGTCAGTATAAATTTAAAATTACTGTAATACATAAAGAAAACTTTTCTGTGAAATTAAACTTTTTCTACATACTTAATTTTAATTATACAAACGTGTCTACATAAGTGGAGGACAGTACATCTCTATAGGACTTCCTGTCCTGCCTGCTCACCCTGGTGGACATCCCCTAACCACCCCTGGCAGTTGGGTCTTCATTCTACTTCAGATCTTTAGGGATGAGGGAGTATTGTCCTTATCTATCGGTTACAGTGCTTAATAATAATGACTTTGCAGGATTATGTTCAGGTGAAATTCCATTAAAACCCAAAGTCTAGTCTTTGAATCTAGAGAACAGTATCATGGCCAATAGCACACAGGGTTATTTCTTGTCAGCTTCTCATCTTGAAACTCCCTTTTGTTCAATCAGGTAAATAAAGAACTTTCTTATGAATAAAGGAAAAACAATACCAAACCTATTTATCTACATCTTTTAAGCTTTGATACGCAGGGTCTGCAGCGCACCGGCATGGAGTGGGGTTGAGAGTTTCTTCACCTTAGCACTACTGACATTTCGAGCTGGATTTGTTGTCAGGAGCTGGCCTTTGTAGAATGTTCAGTAGCATCCTGGCCTCTACCTACTAGACACCAGCAGCACCCTCCCTAGGTGTGACAATCAAAAGTATTTCCAGACATTTCTAAGTGCCCCCCGACTGGGCAAAATCTACCCAGTTGAAAGTACTATCTTATTCTAAGGGAGGTACTAGCTTCTGCCTGCCTTGTTTTCATAGTAACTTACAGTAACCATACTTGACACAGTCATGGTTCTGTTCTTTGTAACCTAAAGGTTTTACAAACTAGATCCCAACTTATTATAAAATGCTGCCTTCCAGAAAACTCTCCTTTGGGGAGGAGATGTCTTTTCTGACCCAAACCCATCATCCCTACTTCACTCCCCTTTTACCCACACTCAGAGGGTTTCTGGTTTGATCCTACTTCTACTTAGCAGATCTCAGCATCCCTTGTGGCCAGATGGGTTGGGCCATTCATTGGTGATACATACAACTTTGTAGAATTCCAAGTGGTAGATAGAATGAAAGACTTGGTGTTCTGGGATTTCTATGCTGCACACAACTAATACAAAAAAAGTAGACTTGCCTATGTGTGCCTTCATCCAATCAAAAGTCATCAAATACTGATCCCTCACAATTTACCATGTTTCCTAATGGTCCTTGTTTATTCAGTGTAGAATGGGGCAGCTTTTCTCTTTCGTCTTTACCTTCTTTCAAGTGTGTGAGAAAGAAGAAATCCTCAAACTGCCCCACCTCCTTTTACATTGAAGGCAGTTTTATATATTTATTTTTTTATATCTTGCCTTAATCCAAACAAGGTTTAGAGGAGAATGAAGACATTGGATGGCACGGGTCAGTGAGAGAGTAACTGAAAAAGACATTCCCCAATTCAACATTATTTTCTGAAACAATGTCAAGCCCTTACAAGGATGGGAAAATAACCAAGTCACATACCGTGAAAGTCAAGGATTCTCTCTGAGGGAATAAGTGTTCTCGTGCTACTGTCCTCCCAGGACATTTGTGAGCTTAGCAGCTTGGAATGTCAACAAGAAGGGTGGTTGGGGGCAGAGGCCTGTGAGAGGCTTCGTGGCCCACTCATTGATCAACAAGAGGAAAGGAGTCAAAGTTAGAAGCTGTTTGGAAAGAGTGTACAGACGAACCACTTTGAATCAACATGCAAGGAAGATTTATCTTCCCCAGACATGAGACAAATTACAAGCAGGAATCCTGAGCAAGCAGATCTCCTGAACGCAACACTCTATAGCAAATGGGGCTGAAAATCTGTTCAATAAATGCTGAGACCTGCGTTGTTTGTCTTTCAACACCCCCCACTACTCAACCTTCCAAATTGGGGAGATGCAATTGGTCATTTTATCCACAAGAATCTGCATGACCAAATCTGGGCCTGGATATTTCTATGCTGACTCATAGTTTACAAAAAAGAAAATAAAAAAGCAAGAAAGGAGTGAAGGAACAGTATGTAAGGGGCCCAGTTGGGGTTACTTAGTCTTCCATGATCTTTCCAAAGAGGGTAATTTTAGAAGCCAGCTTTTGGGTGGAAATTCAATCCTCAGGGAAGGTTTTGAGCTTATCAGACCATGGAAGTCATCAGAAACCCTTGCCATAATGTGCCCAGGATACCCTCAGTTATTAACATGCTTCAGAATGGTCTGAAAGAGCAGACTTGTGAAATCACAGGCACTCACTCTGCAGAGTCAGCAGTTGCTCCAGCTGGGAGAACAGAAGCCTTGGAGCTGCCTATAATGCTATGACCTAAGCACCTTGGCCGGATGCGGGGCTGTAGGTATAGGCACAACCCTGATGGAACAAAGACATGGAGAATGAGGATGTCGGTTTGGCCTGTCTAGAGCAGCGCTGTGCAATAGAAATCCAGTCCAAGCCATCTATGTGATTTCAATGTTTCTAGCAGCCTTTCAAATAGTACAAAGAAACTGGGGAATATAAATTTTAGTAATATATTTGACTTAACTCAATATTTACTTATCCCAATATCAATGTGCAATCAATAGAGAAATAATTAACAAGGTAGTTTGCATCCTTTTATTCATACTAAGTCTTAGAAATCTGATATATATTTTACACCACATGTCACTTACAACACACATGGCTATTGACATATTGGTCAGTGCAAAGCTAAAGAAACCACATACAGATTCTAATCTCGCCATACCCTAACATATTAGGACATGACACAGTATATCAATGGAGGGACTCCATCAACCTGACTTGGAAACAAGGTACAGTTAAATATAGCAACAGTAGGAGAGTTGGATCCCATCTCTGTGGCCAGCAAGTTGTGTGACCTTGGACAAGTCACTGATTCCTCTTTCCTCATCTGTCCATTGAGGCAGCAGTGCTAGCTGATCTCATAAATACACTTCAACTCAAATTTCTAAGATCTCCAACATTGTGAAAGATACTGGTTGTGGTTATAAAGATATGTTCACAATTTTTTTTGCTACTTGTTCCCACAAGAGGTGGAGCCTAATTCCACATCCATTTATAATGAGTTGGACCTAGTGCCATGCTTCTAATGGATACAATATGGCAGAAATTATAGGATGTCACTTCTGATATGAGATTATTAGTTGAATTCTCTCTCTCTCTCTCTCTCTCTCTCTCTCTCTCTCCTCTCTCTCTCTCTTTCTTCTTATTCTGGAACAAGCCAGCTGTCATGCCATCAGAGCATTCAGGCAGACTATGGAAAGGCCCCTATGGTGAGAGATTGAGGCCTGCCAACATCCATGTGAGTGAGCTTGGAAACAGATCATCCTCAAGTTGAGCCTTGAGGTGACTGCAACCAAGAGGACAGCTTGACTACACCTTCATGAGAGACCCAGAACCATAACTACCCCGGTAAGCTACTCTTGGATTTGAGACCTACAAAAGTGTGAGATAAAATAAACAAACGAACATGCTGTTTTAAGCTACTAAATCGGGAGGAAATTTGTTAAACAGCAATAGCTAGCACATACAGTACTCCTGAAATATGAAGGACAAGCCAAATGAACTAAAACACAGGTCAACTGTAAGCAGGACAGCACAAAGACATTCTTCCCAGCATGCACTGGCACTTTCAGGAAGCAGGAGTGGCAAGCAAGCACCAACTATAATAAGTAATATCAATTGAGCACTTCAGTGTGCTAGGCACTGTTCCAAGCACTTTATATCTTAACTAATTTGATTCTTGCAATGACTTATGAGGTGGGCATTACCTCCATTTTACAGATAAGAAAACATAAGCACAGACAGGTAAAGTAATTCACCAAGAATTATAATCTGTAAAACACAAAACTCATTTGAACATTCTTGGTCTCCACCTCTCTGCTGTAATGCCTCAGTCACAAAATTGGGTGGATATTCTCCCCAAGGCCTAGTTGACAGAAGAAATGCACATACAGTGAAAAGCTCTGAGATAGTGACTTCCCTTGGGAAGCATGTGGGTCCCAGGGCTAAACCACCTACAGAGCAGAAGCCACAATCACACTTCTGGGATGTTCTGAGACGGGAAGGCTAATTAAGACATTGGTCCAACTTTTACTTAAAATAAGACTTTCTAATATTATAAGTGATGATATAGCAATTAATTAAGGAGAATCAATGTTATCTGAATTTTGAGGCCTTATTATTTTGGGGAAGCCGTTTTTTCAGGTAGCAACAATGGGGAGTTGAGCTGTTTGAAGGGCCTGACATAGTGAGCAGAGCTTTTTAAACTAGAAATGAAAAAGTAATGTTAAACCACAGCAGATAACCCTGAAGTTCAAGGCTGGTGAGGACTTCCTGTCAGAGAAGGCTGTGAAATTTGAGACTGTGGAGTTTCCTTCCCCAGCATTTCCCCTCCACGGTTTTAAGACTACAACACTAAAAGAAGGGGGAAGTAAGTTCTATCAGAGAGGTTAGAAGCATGACTTCGGGGTCATAGCTGATTTGGAGCCCTTTAACTTTATCATGAGCATGCCTCCTAACCTCAATTAGATGATCACCATACCTGCACTCCAAATTTGTCAAGGGTACAATGAGAATGTATAGCTATATCTATATTTTATGGTTGTTATTAATAACTGTTACCTCAAACTGACCTAAGACAATTTGATCTTTCATAATTACTGGTTCCTTTTTTATTTATTAATATGGGTAGCTTTTAACCATTAAAAGTAAGTGAAGCCATCTCCCCCTAGCCACCCACCAGGTACTATGTAATAATAAAAACAATTTACAGAGAGAAATTTGCTCCAAGTACAATTATTTATTTATAAGCAGATACCAAGGGCTAGGAATTCTTGACTTAATTCTTTGTTCTACTAAATGCTTCTACAGAGCCTTGCCCAGAAATTTCATTTATAACAGATAAACTTCAGTCACAGAATTTAGCCCAATTCAGCTCACAAAACCCGTCTATAAACAGCTAGAGTCAGGACCATCTCATAGTCCTTTACTGAAGATGCTATTCAGAAGTTTGCAGACTCTTGGATTCACTCACCCTGTCCATGCAGGGGGTGGGGGATACTGCATGGCACCTTCTCACAACCCACATGGCTTAAATAACTGCAATTCCACCAATGGAAAACTACTTCTGATACCCATTATGCTAATTTACCAGGCTCCTGAAGTACCCCCAAAAGAAAGAGAGCTCCAAGATTTATAGTAGCACTTTTGAAGGCAGTGGTGTACTAGTTAACTGGATCTCAAACTTGTAGTATTTGCTATTTTTCACTGAATAAATACTAACACCCTACTGACTTCAAGCTGTTAACATGAAGTCCTTGAATTCGAGTTAGAAAGTGATATACACAACTGCCTCTCATGAGCCAGTTCAAGCCAACCCCAGGCCACGACTGAGTATGGTCTTACAATTTGAGTTTTCAAAATGCTGACCACCCAAATAAGCATCCAATGTTAACAAATAGCTTTACGTTAGTTATATCATATTGCATAAAAATTACCCTAAAACTTAGCAGCTTAGAACAAAACACAGTTATTATCTCAGTTCCTGTGACTCAGGAATCTTGATATGACTCATCTGAAATTCCTTCTGTTTCAGGGTCTCTTGAAAGGCAATGACCAGGTATTGGCTTCATTCATGGTCCCACTGGAAGGACTGACCAGGGAAGGATCCACCTCCAGGCTCAGTCTTGAGAGTGTGGGGCTCAGTTCCTGTTAGCGGTTAAATAGAGGTTACTCACAGTTCCTTGCCATGTGGGTCTCTCCTGCTTCATCATCACAGCCAGCAAGGGAGATAAGTCAGAGAAATAGAGAGAGAGAGAGAGAAAGAAAGAGAGAGAGAGAGAGAGAGAGAAACAGTGTTTTATAATCTAATCTTAAAGCCACATCCCATCACTTTTGACATTTTCCATTTGTTAGAAACAAGTCACATTGAGAGGGAGGGCTTTACACAGGTCATGAATACCAGGAGGCGGGAATCACTGGGAACTATTTTGAAAACAACATACCACAAGCTCCTAGAGCAGTAATTTTCAACCTTTTTTATCTCATGGCACACATAAACTAATTACTAAAATTCTGTGGCACATAAAAATATATTTTTTGCCAATCTGATCAAAATAATAGGTATAATTTTGATTCATTCACACTGGACAGCTAATATTATGTTGGCTGTTGGCATTTTTTATTTGACAATCTAAGTGAAAAAATGTCAGTGCCCCTAACTAAATCGTCAGGTATTAGGTTTTAAAAATTCTTATGGCACACTGGTTGAAAACCACTGGCCTAGAGTACAGATAAAAATTAACTCCTAAGTATATGCCACATTGTCCATGCTAAAAGTATTTCAAATTAGAGTATAAGCAATACAAGCCAAGGCAATGCAAGTTGAATAATAACCCAGTAATACTTTTCCTTCTCCTTCTTGTCTCTATGGAATGAGATTTTTGGAAAGGCACAGTTAGACATTACAACCTCATAGCACAAAAGCTCCAATTGGGCCAGTAAAATGCTGAAAACATTTGAAGTTCTTTGTTTTTCTCTATTATATTTTAGATTTTATTTGTTGATTTGAGAGAAAGAGGAGTAAGGGAGGGAAAGAAAGAGAGAGAAACATCAATTTGTTGTCCTACTTATTTATGCACTCATTAGTTGGTTCTTGCATGTGCCCTGACCAGGGATCAAACCTGAAACCTTGGTGTATCGGGATGATGCTCTAACCAACTGAGCTACCCAGCCTTGCCCTCTTCTCTTTACCACAGACTTCACCACTCCCTATCAACTTACATACAGCAGATTGACAATGTTTCATTGCCAGTCTGGTTCCTGCACAGTTTGCATCAGGGACCTCTTCACACTGATGATTGCAATCTGCAAGTAAAGGTCATTTGAACACTATTTTTAATTTCCTCCCTTCCACTAAGCCTATTGGTTATTCAACTGGTACTTCTCTAGTGGTCTAGTGTTTCTTGTGCTTAAGAAAAAGTACTAAGAAAGCTTCAAGACACAGAGCTGGGTAAAATATAGCCCTTTGGCCTGACCAAATGAGCTATGTCTCATTTCATTTTCTCATTTCAAACTCTGGTGTTCAAAGATGGTCTGATGGTAGAAGCAACATCAAAGGGCGGGGGAAATTCAGAAAGCAAAACCTCATTCATTCCTTGAACAAAGGAGCCCTTCTCACACCATATTGAAGCTATCTAAGGTAGCCAGGAAAATCCCCAAAGCATAGCCAGGCATTGTAGACTGGGACAATGGTTCTCAAAATGTGGTCCCCAAACAAGCAGCTTAGCAGCAGTTGGGAACCTGTTAGAAATGCAAACTTTCTGGCTGAATCAGACCTGGACCGGTCACTCAGGGAGTGGGGCCCAGCCATACATTTTATCAAGCATGTCAAGTGATTGTGTTTGGTTCCTCTAGTTTGAGAACGACTGCACTAGAGCATCTTAGAGCTGAAAGTTATCTTAGGGATCATATGCTCAAATCCCTCACTGTACAAATGAGGAAACTGGAGTGCCAAAAAGTGACACGACTGGTTAATGTCACCTAGATAATGAGCAGCCGCCTTCCTCAAGCAAAGGCATTTGAGTCCTGAGACTTCAAGCAGCCGAGGGGCTGGGCTCATTGTGAGCCCTGGGTTCCCGCCTAAACCCATTTCTTGGCTCCAAGTGTACCAAGCACCTCCGTCCAGTCATGCATGGCACGTCCTGCCAGGTCTGCAGGTGTGGTCCATGTACTCAGAAGTGCTGGCCTTCCTGCTGTTTAATGCCACATACCTGCCCCATTACCTGCAAAGGTGAGCTCAGACAGAGGCTGTGATCTCACACCTCCCTGGACTCATGCCAACGCTGAGGGGGGCTGGTACTGGGCTGCCAGGGCTGCCACCTTATTTACACAATTAACATTTGGACAATAAACCTTAACCTCCCCAACGTACCCCACCCTGGAACACAGGATTGTGGTGAACGGCTCAGAATTTCTGGTGTATTTCAGGGATAGCCTTCTGAATCACCCCATGGAATGAACAGACTTGCCAAAGGCTCAGTCGGTGGACAGGTTGTAAATAGACTAACAAGAAGCCGTATTTATCAGAGCAAAAGGTCCCTTATTAAGTAAGAAAATAGACTGGGATTGTTAGCCTCTTCCTTCCATATCCATGGGGGCTGGGGAGAGAGAGATGAGAAGGAAGCCCTCTAGAATTTTTCCAAGGTCACTGAATGGGACTAGAAAACAATAATATAACACTACTAGAGGCCCAGTGCACGACATTCATGCACTGAGGGGGTGAGGGGTCCCTTAGCCAGGCCTGCGCCCTCTCGCATTCCAGGGCCCCTCGGGGGATACCCAATGGCCAGCTTAGGCCCAATCCCAAAAGGCAGTTGGGCATCCCCCCAAGGGGTCCTTAGTGCTTCCATAGAGGCAGGAGAGGCTCCCACCACCGCTGCTGCACTCGCCATGAGCCCTGCTTCTGGCTGAGTGGTGCTCCCCCTGTGGGAGCGCACTGACCACCAGGGGCAGCTCCTGTGTTGAGTGTCTGCCCCCTGGTGATCAGTACGCATCATAGCGACCAGTCCGCTGTTCAGTCAATTTGCATATTAGGGTTTTATTATATAGGATAGCACATGTCCTTAACTGAGCTATTAAATGTCTGTTAAGTTTTTTTTGAATCTTTGTTGTCAATTTTCAAACATATTTAGAAAGATGATCATGAGAGACAGAGGGAGATGGGTAATGGGTTATTCTGAGTCTAGAGCTAGTGTTATAAGAAAACGGAGAATTTAGGTGAGTAGGAGTGATCTCAGAATTCATAAGTTCCAATTGCAATGTGGAGGTCTGTTTTGAACAGTGCTTCTTAACATGAGCCAGGTGAGAGTTCATGTTTCTGGACTTCTCAAAAAATTTTAAAAATGAAAATGTCCCCTCTCTGCATATAGAATCAACCTCTTGGGACTGGAAATGAAGAGGGTCCACTTTTCAGGTTATTCTGACATATAGTGCCATATAGTCTCAACCCCCACCCCTCCACCAACTCCCCTCCAACCCCAATAAGGGTACAAAACTAGTGAATATATAATTCATAAAAATTCTAAAAATCCACAATACTAAATATTGTTCCTGAATGAGAGAAACCAAATTTTAAGTACCTTTTAATTCTTACACCCTAAAGCAGAAGTTTAAAACTAGCGTCCTCATGATATATCTAGCCTACAGTCACAGACATGCTTTCTACAGTGATATATATATATATATATATATATATATATATATATATAAAATAAGCATATATATATATATATATATATATATATATACATATATCATCTAACTCATTTTTAAAATAAAATGTCTAATTAGTTACTGCAGCAGGTTACATTTTTCAAAGATGGTGGCAACCCTGATTCCTGGCCCACGCGCTCTTCTAGAATATAACCTGATCACTGTCCCACCCAGAGGCAGAGCCTTGAACCTGGCAGCTTGTGATGCTTTGACACATACAGTACAGCTGCCATGACACTGCATGGCTTCTAAGACTGGGTCATAAAGGGCCATGCAGCTTTCTTCTTTTTGGAGGGAACACTGGTGTGGTGCCTGAAGCTCTGAACCACCATGGAAGAAGTTCCACTCCCCTGAGGTCGCCATGATGTGAGGAAGTCGGGGAACATGGGGAAGCCATGTATAGTTGCTACACCTGGAAATGAGGGTCATTGAATCTTCCAGCCCAAGTATTAGACATACAAGTAAATAAGCCTCCAGACAACTCCAGCCCCCAGCCTTTGAGCTTCTAAACTGAGGCTTTAGACACGGTAGAGCAGACACAAGACATCCCCCCCCCCCCCCCCCCCCCCAGTTCACCTGTGATTTCCAACCCAAGGGAATCCAGGAGGATGCTAAAATAGTTGTTTTTAAGTAGATACGTTTAAAGTTGACTAACTAAGCAGACATTATAACTAGAACAGTTTCATAAAGAGATTTCCCATAAACGTTCAGAGTTCCTTGAAACCCTGGAGGGGATGGCAGATGGAGCCCCTGTGTCTCCAAAACAAGAAGCCAGGGAGCCAACCTCGTGGCTGGGAGACGGGAAACTACTCGAAGGTCATGAAGGTACTCTCCAGTTTTGCTCAGTTGCCATCTCTGAGACAGTACACTGAGGTTTGATGGCATAAATTGTTACACTCAGCCTGATGTTTTCCTTACGCAGCAGAACTTTATCCTTCAAAGTGGGGAAATAGAAGACAGAGCGAGCCCCGAATCTTTGCTATCAGCACCTTCTGGCCTGACTCCTCTATGTGCTCTGAGTTTGCAACCCCTGCCCTGTATATAATAAGCACATAATAAATATTTGTTGAATTTCGAAATCATCCATCTGGCTTCTTGCTAATTTTTTATTTACCTGTGGTTGCTGCTGATAAAAATTTCTTTTCCCATAGGTTTAATGGCACGTAAGACATCATTTTCCCTCCCTTCTTTCCTTCCTTCCTTCCTCCCTCCCTTCTTTGTTTCTCTCCTTCCTCCCTTCCTCCTTCCCTCCCTCCCTACCTCCCTCCCTTCCTTCCTTCCTTCCTTCCTTCCTTCCTTCTTTCCTTCCTTCCTTCCCTCCCTCCACACTTTCACAACTGTATCCCTGTTTGTATATCATACCATTGTTCACTGCCTGTTCATATATTTGCTGCTCAGAATAAAGAATAAAATAATAGTTTTCAACCAGGAAAAGGCTTGGACCTTAGCAGAAATACTATTTTTTTTTTCAAGGAGCACCTGCCTTGGAAGCATTTAGGGAGTTGCTTAAAATATAGAAACCAAGGCCCCTCCCAGACCCAGCAAGCAGATGTATGGTTCCAGTTTAAAAATCTGGAACCTCAGTGTGCTTCACATGATTTTGGTGCACCCTGTGGCTTTAAAAATCTGCCCAGCTTTTTTCAAGTGGCTAACTAAGGAAGATAGAATCTGGCCATCAAACCTGGGATTGCAAGACAGGTCTGCTGTGACCAGGGTGGTGGTTCCAGGCACACTGCATGAAGGCCCGAGAGCATGCAGAGGTTGCACTGGGGGCCGTGGTGAAAGAGAGGTAGCAGCACAATGAGAACTTAGGGCCGGAACCTCCAATTGCACAGTAACTAGGAGATGAGCTGAACAAGGCGGGCTTAAGCAGGGCTCCTTGTTGTGGGGTTTACATAAACCTGGACAGGGAGAAAATTCCGCTCTGTTTGTGCTAGTCTCTGAAAGAAATGTGGCACTTCATTTGATTCTGAATGTAGGCAACAAACCACAGTGGCACTCGCAGGATCCACAACTTTTTTTCTAAAAGAGATCACAGATATTTTTATATCACAGAGATGTCTTTATGATGCCATTTTCACTCATCATGTCTTCAAAATTATGATAGTTTCTAGGTCCCTGCTTCATTGTGCTATTTAATAGACTATTACAAAACACATCTATTATTATATCACATTAAATTTTCTGATAGATAATTGGTTTCCTTTGTAATTCTAAATATTGTATTTTACGGATTTAAGACATTCCTCAGGCTTCAGCAGACTGTCAGAGATCCACGTACCAGAAGCCTTGGATTAAAGAACAGCTAAACTGTGGAGAAGCCAGTCTGGTCTTTACAAGTCTACTAATCAGACTCAGGCGATCACCTTCCACCTGTGCCTCTCCCCAGGGGAAGCAGGGCCTCCCAGGCACACTTCACAGCCAGCCCATTCCTCCTGGGTGCCTGCTGGCATGGACTACAGCTTGTACACTGTGTCCACTGCTCAGCCAGGCAGAATCCACAGTGCCAGGATGACTCGGGGCATGTGAGGCTGAGGGACCCTCTTCTTTTGGAGACTGGGCTGACTGTCTAGCCTCACACCTGCATGTTGCCAGGCATGCAGCCTGCCTCTGAGGTCACTTAGCTAGCTATCCCATTTAGGCAGCATTGAAAGGAACACTTTTCCACAGGCTAGAATGAGACAGCCACACTTGCTGACAAGGTCTGAGAAGGACAGGAACGACACATTAAAAACAGCAATCCTCTGTGACAAGCTGATGGGCCAGTACTGGATGAAGTCATTTATTTATCTTCACAAAAAAACCTGCAAAGTCAGGATTTTTCCCAATGACCCTGTTAATATCTCCCTTTTCCAGATGAAGAAAAAGAGGCTCTGCAAGACCATCACTGTATAATATTGATATCTATTATTATTAATAGTATTAATTATTAATTATGGATTATAAGTATTAATTTAGATTCTGATTTTAGCACCAATACTACTTACTATATCAATTATAATCATTAATTATAAATCCTATACAATAAAAGGGTAATATGCAAATCGACCAAATGGCTGAACTACCAGTCGCTATGGCGCACACTGACCAACCAGGGGGCAGATGCTCAACGCAGGAGCTGCCCCCTTGTGGTCAGTGTGCTCCCAGAGTGGGAGCGCCACTCAGCCAAAAGCTGGGTTCACAGCTGGCAAGCGCAGCAGCCGTCCACGGCAGTGCTAAGGATGTCTGACTGCAGCTTAGGCCCGCTTCTTGCGGTGAGTGGGCCTAAGCCATCAGTTGGACATCCCCCAAGGACTCCTGGACTTCCATGGGCACAGGCTGGGCTGAGGGACCCCACCCCTACCCCCCGAGTGCACGAATGTCATGCACCAGGCCTCTAGTAATATTAGTAATAGCTAATCATATTTTTACTTTTATTGAGATATAATTGAGCTATAACACTGCATAAGTTTAAAGTATACAGCATAATGATGACTTACATATATTATGAAATGATTACCACAATAATTTACTTAACATCTATCACTTCACATAGTTACAAATAAGAAAAAAAGAACACTTTTTTTCTTTGTGATGAGAACTTTTAGGACTTGCTCTCTTAGCAACTTTCAAGTATACCATACAGCAGTGTTAACTATAGTTATTATATCATACATTGTATCCCCAGTACTTACTTATCTTATGCTGGAAGTTTATCCACCTTCATCCAATTCCCCCTACCCTCTGCCTCTGGTAACCACAGAGCTGATCTCTTTTTCTATTAGTTTGATTTTTCTTCCTTGTGTTTTAGACCCCACCTATAAGTGAAATCATACAATATGTCTTTTTCTTCCTGACTTATTTCACGCAGCCCTCAAGGTCTGTCCGTGTTGTTGCCAATGGCAGGATTAATAATAATAGTGCATCTTGCCATGTATCTGACTATGGACAGTACACTGTACTTTTATTTTCTCAAATAATCTTTGCACGGCCCTCTAGGATGGATACTATTAGCATGGCTGTTTTGTAGATGAAGAAATCAGAGGCTAAAGAACTTGCCTAAGGTCCCACAGCAAGCAACCAGTGTTATTTCCTCAGATGCCTGTAATTGGAACCCAGGCTTCTATAAAAGAAACTCCACATTCTCTCCCTTTCTATCAGGGCTTCTCATTCTCACTCTATCACTTATGTTAATGCCCCTCCAGCCCTACATAGTCTAGGCGAGGTGGTATTACGGAACCTTCCAGTGAAAGGGAGGGGTGGTGATTTCAACATCTCAGACGTACAGAGCCATTGGGACCATTTCTTCAGGTCAGAATCTGCAGACATCCTCCCACTATCCCCCACGTCTCCTGCAACTTGAGTCAGCAACTGAGTAAATGCCACAAAGACGGTCCCAGGAGGTGTGGTGTGACCAGGAATAAACACAGGCAGGGAACATTTGAACCAAAACGCACTGCAACTTGACAACCAGGACACGCCAGGACACGTCAGCTCATGGCTCATAAAGGTTGCAACTTTTATTGTGAACATTCAGTCACTTGGTTAAAATAATAATATTAATAAAAATACTTGCTGATACTTTTGGGGTTCTCTGGTACTTGGGGGCTCTAGCACTTTGCAAGCCCTACTGTAGAGAAAGCGCTGTGAAACTACAGGCTAGAGAGCATTTTCTTGCCTTTGAAGGGAGGAGATGCAGGGTAGGGTTAAGGGATGGAATTTCCCTGGCTCATTCCATGACGCCAAGACCAAGGTTAGAAATGAACTGAACCACCTTGTAAAAAGCATTATATATAAAGTCATCTGTTTACCTCGGCTGCTGCTGTCACAGCCCCGTGTTCCTATCAAGGGTTTAAAGCAAACACGGTAAGCGGCTAAAAGAACAACATCATTCCTGATTCTGTCCTAAAACCCGATTCCCTTACAAAATGGGCTTATGAACTTAAAATTATGGGAGGGGAGAAGAGTGGGGAAAGACAAGAACCCTTTTATTTAGCATCTTATTCACAATGAAAATTGGCACAGAAGCCAACCACATACATTAACATAGCTTGGGCAAGTTTAAAGCTTATGAATACATTTCTGTGGAAAAATGTGAATATGGAAAATCCCCTCTCTTATTTTGCCCTTTCCAAAAAAGCAATGAGTTCTGGTCTCCATGCATACCCGTAACCTCACTTAGGAACCTGGAAATGCCAAGTGGGACTCAACTGGGGGAGTTCAGGTCTGAAGGGACCTGAGGGTCTGCTACCTCGAAAACCAAAGGAGAGAAAGGGAGGAGGCTGGGACTCACAAGTCAGATTTCATCATAAATTGCAGAGGGGAAACCCAGGTAGAATAGCCTGAGGTTCTCAGCATCCCTCTGGTGATACAGGTGTCTGTTGGAGAATATTAAGTGTAATTAGAGGAACAGAGGCAGAGAGATCTGTTTCCAATCTTGCTCAAAATACACCAATTAAAAAGGGGAGTTATAGTTAAAAGAATTGTAAGAGTTGTACAGAGTAGTAACCAGGAGTCTGGAACAGTGACCCTGTACTGAGTTTTATTCATAGAGTTTTTTCTTAAGGGCCCTTTAAGTATTTAAAAACACAAATTAATTCACCCTCCTAAAAACTGCCTTGAGTATTATGCTAAGTAAAACAAGCCAGGCAGAGAAAGACAAGTATCACATGATCTCACTCATATGTGGAATCTAGACAGAGACACAGAAGCATATAGATCCAGAGACACAGAAGCATGGAAAAGACTGAGGAATCTCAGAGGGAAGGCAGGGGTCAGTGGGGTGGGTGGGGAGAGATTAATCAGGAATTTACATGCATAGAACCCGTGGACACAGACAATAGTGTGGTAAAGACCTGAGGGGGACAGAGGGTGTGAGGTGGAGGGGGCCAATGGGGGTGGGGAGGGGAAGGGACATCTGTAATGCTTTCAACAATAAAGATAAATTTAAAAAAACAACAACTTTAAAATAATTTTTTTAAAAATAACTGCCTTGAGGATAGAGGCTTCTACTGATATTTCTTCTTGTTTTAGTTATTTCACAGGCACTAGTGGGTACATTGCCTGACAGTTCTCCTGGAGAATAAAAGATTCAACTACTGTTTCATAGGCAGGGGAAATACTTAGAGATAAACAGGCTAAGAAAATTATCCATAACTATAGTGCACCATCTATCTTCATATATCTGTGTGCCATCCATCCATGCATCCATCCTTCCATCCATCCAACACTTATTTATTGAGAGCCCTAAGGGCACTCACCTATGCACATGCAAAGTTCTATTAGGAGTCCCAGGGAAATGTAAGCCATGAAACTCCTCTTCATTGGAGAGTAGAGCAGTGCAGACCCTGGTGGAGGAGACAGAGCTTACAAAGACTGTGAAGTGAGAAAGTTAATTTATACACTAAGTGAAACTTCAAGTAACTATATAAGCAACCATTTTGTTAGGAATGATTAAATAAGGATATTCAAAAATCAGAAAACTGACATAGGAAGCACTCAGCAGGTAATTACTAGGTACCTACTTGCCATCAACTCTGTGGCCTTGGGAACACATAAGCCCTATGTTCTCAGGGGTCCCCGTCCGGCTGTGAAAGCAGAAATAAAACAAGTACCCATCTTGGGGTAAATGCTGCAGGCTGTCAGAGCACATGACTGGTCTCCAGGCTCAGGGAGGAAGCTGCTGGTACAAAGGCCCTGTGGTAGGAACTGGCTTCTGAAGAAATGTCCAGATGCCAGTGTGGCTGGAGAGAAAGGGGTGTGGGAGATGATATTATGGAAGGAAGATTGGTATGCAGAGAATGGGAGGCGGTTCTTTTCAGGTCACCCAAGGTCACCCAAGGCCTTGTAGGCTGTGCTGACAGCAATGTCAAGTCCTTACAGTTTAACCCTGGGAAGACACTAGCATGTCTGCATTTTAAATCATGCTCTGGCTTCTGAGAGTAGAATGGCCCATGGTGGAAACAGTGGAGGCATAGAGACCACTGGGGCAGTCATTGAGGCAAGATTGCAGTGGCCTATGAATTAGGGCCTTTCGGGTAGAGAAGGAAAGAAGGAGAGGTGGGCTTAAAAGCTGTGTAGAGGAAAAAGCACTGCAGGAGAGAAGGAAATCAGAACCTCTCCTCCGGAGCACAAGAATGGGAAAGGAAGGAATGTCTCCTTCTGAGTGACTAATGGAGGCACGGTGGGTGCTGCAGGGGTCAGGGTGAGAGCAGGGCAGAGGGCAGGCTTCGTGCTCTGGGAGCCTCATGCAGCAGACCAGGTGGTGTGGGTGAGCTGTTCTGGAGACCAGCTCCCCACCCAACTTAGTTATGTAGAGAGAAGATTTGATTGGAAACAGCTTCTAGAACGTCAGGTATGTCATCACTCATTCTCATCTTTCCTGTAGGCTAGATTTTTCCAGTTTTTTCTGCATGGTGAGGTTTCTAGGCCAGAAATTCAGAAATGGAGGAAGAAAATGGTAAATTTTTTTATATTTTTCAATTATAGTTTCTCAGCTACATTTAGCAGTCATAGAAATGAATTCATGCTAAAATATTACATTTCAAAATTAATATCAAAATTATTTTCAACTTAATTTTAGGCATCACAAAATAAGAGTTCTGGTGGCCTGAAATCATAGTGTTGTTTCCTTTGGCCCAAACTATGTCTTACCTTTTCAGAGACTGTAAGCATTCCCTTGCATGCACTTGGGAATATGCTGTGACAGCCACCACTGCCCATACTTGAGGTGTCACTCTGCCTGCAGGTCACCCATCACTGCATTTAGAGCAGTAATTCAGCAATTGCCTTGGACTTTGTGTTAATGAGCTTCATAAATTACTAATCAGAGTTCCTTACATGATTAGGAAATTGGGCCTGGATATCACACTACATCTATTTATCACAACACTACTCAATTGAGTGAATTAACTTGGCTAACCTTTTTTTTAAGTAGAGCAAAAGTCATTTTGTCAATCTGTTATTCAAAGGATAACTTGAACCACCACTACCAGTAGCAAAATGGAGCAAGCTCGCTAAAAGTAAATAATGATAACAGTAAGTTTATATATCTCATAAACACCACCAAATACCCTAGGTTGCTTTGGGGGAGGGGGCAGGAAGGAGTGAGAGAAAGTGTTATGGAAGGAAGATATGTACGCAGAGAATAGAAGGTGGTTCTTTTTAGTTTTCAAAACCAGTTCATCTTTTTAATGAGTCACATCCCTGTGTCTACGCCAAGTTCTTCCAGGTCCCCACTGGCCTCAGCTTTGGGAATCCTTGGTGTGACTCATGGGTCACGATCCTGGAGACAAAACAATTTAGGCCCCTCCACCTGTGATGCGATGATGCAACTCCATATAAACCAGTGGGAGCTTTTATGGATTGACTAATAGATTAACACCCTGTGATCCAGAAGTGGAGTTGCCTACGCTTTTTTAAGGCTGGGTCATATAAACTGTGTCTCAGGCAGAGGTTTCAGTGTCTTCCAAGATGATGTGGTAGAATGGGACAGCAACTAGATGATGAATATGCATGACTGTACAACTCAACCATTTTTTTTGTTGTTGAAAAGAGATCAGTTTCTGTGCATTTATGTTGGCTCTTAACTGTATGCCATCATCTGCAAGAACTATTCCTAGATCCCAGGATAGAAACTAAAAATTATATTTGAACTTCATAACTTGTGAAGACAATGACATTTGGCTTCATTTGAAAGAATGAAAGAAATCCCTATTTATTTTTCCCCCTAACACTTAGATTTAGCTTTGCAAATTTTGTTGCCCAGAGATCCTACAGATGACAAGAACCACGTTTTGCCATCTGAGTACGTTCCTCCAGAGGCCAACCAATATCACTCAGCATTATGAAGACAGATAAGAAAACATCATTTGTAAAAAAACATAGAAAAACGGAAACAAAATCCTTTTTAAGAGAAAACTCTTTTTTTGATTCAGTGTAACTGTTACTAAATGAATATGGTTTTTAAACTAACCCCAGATGGCAAATGTATGTGTATTATAATCAATTAGTTGCTGCCAGAAGCACTGGGTTGAAAAAGATACTGGTTCTGAGGAGAAATGATCAGATGGATTAGCAATATCTGTCATTGGCTCAGAATTGAAGATCAGTGGTTTTAGTTTCATCTTATTTGCCATCCACACCCTACCTCCCAAGCAGAATATTAAGAATTATTTTACTAAAAATATTATGGAACACAATATTGATAACACATCATCTATCCCCATTGTCATAAGTATTCCATCTTTCCTCATTCAAAACAGCTCTATTACCAAAAATCTGAGAGGCTAACCTTGGAAGAACATCTTGATACCAGATATCTGAGCTCTCCCACCCTCCCTTGGGGCTTTGACATTCAAATGTGACTTCCAATGTTTATTCTTCAGACAAAGAAGCTTTCCTGAGCTTTGAATTATATATTTTTAAATATTTATTGTTAAAAATATTACATATGTCCCCTTTTTCCCCCATTGACCTCTTCTAACCCACCCCCACCCTAATGTCTGTGTCTGTGGGTTATGCATGTATGCATACAAGTTCTTTGGGGTTTTTTAATTGTTTATTATGCATCCTCATCTCAAACATGGAAAACTCAAGAAAAAGAATTCGTATTCTAAAAAGATTCTTCTTTGCACACTTTTTTATTCCATTAATGGCATCATTATGAATCCAGACTAGAATGTTAAAATCATTCCTCTTTTTCTTTCAACCAACAACTCCATACAATCGGCCACCAAATCCTTTCAATTTTAACACCTGATATATATAATTGAACATCATTTCTTCGGGTATTATATTTTTATAGTTGCATAACACATTACCAAAAAAAATGTAACAGCTTAAAAATAACACAACTTATTATCTAGTGATGTTCTTGGTAAGAAGTCTGGGGACAGGTTAGCCGAGTCTTCAGATCATAGTCTCACTGGCTGCATTCTCATCTCAAGGCTCTGGGAAAGTATCTGCTTCCAAGCTCTTTCAGGTTGTTGGCAGATTCCAGTTCCTTGCAGTTGCAGGACTGAGATTCCCATTTCCCTGCTGGTAGTCATCTGGGAGCTGCTCTCAGCTCTTGAAGGCCCACCCACATCCCATGTTGCATGGCCCCTCCATCTTCAATGTTATCAATAAAGAGTCACCCTTATATCAAACTAGAGGCCAGGCGCACGAAATTCGTGCATGGGTAGGGTCCCTAGGCCTGACCTGTGATCAGGGTAGATCTTCCCAGGCTGCCCGCAGCTGGACCCGCCCCCTGCCACTGATGCCAGTTGCCCTCTGTGTGTGGGGCAACTGGTGGGGCGATCAGGGCTCCACTCACTCACACCTGCCTTGACCTGGCACTGCCCACATCCACCAACACCCACCCCCGGTTCCCCATTCCCTTGGGAAATCGGAGCCTGCCAGCCAGGGGCAGGGACCAAGAGGTTGCCCGGCAGGCCCTGATCCCCTGATCAGGGCCTACGGGCTGGGAGCAGCTCCTGCATTGGGCGTCTGCCCCCTGGTGGTCAGTGCACATCATAGTGACCAGTCATTCTGCCATCCGGTTGATTTGCATATTACGCTTTTAAATATATAGACTAGAGACCCGATGCATGAAATTCATGCAAGAGTAGGCCTCCTTTCCCCCAGCCGCCAGCACTGGCTTCCCTCTAGCTCCCGGGACCCAGGCTTCCCTCTGGCTGCTGGCAGGCACAAGGAACCCAGGCTTCCCTCGCAGCCCCGGCTTCATCTGGAAGGTTGTCCGGTAGGACGTCCAGGAGGACTTCTGGTTTAATTAGCATATTGTGCTTTTATTATTATAGATTACTCTTATACTGAATCTCTTTTACCAGGAAGACTCAAGTCCCTCTTTGAGGCCCATCTGATTAGTTTAAGCTCACACAAGATAATCTCCCTTTCTTTAAAGTCAACTAATTTGAACCTTAATTATTTCTGCAAAACCCCTTCACAGCAGCACCAAGATAAAAGCTCAGATGAATAACCGGCGGAAGGTGTGCTGAAAAGATTATGGGGGGAATTCCGTGGTCACTGTTTTACCTGAGGCCCTAACAATCTCCATAGAGACCTTCACAATTACAATCTTACTGCCTTAAACTGGATTCTCCCAAAAGCAGAACTTGAGATAATAATGAAAGGATGGGCAGTCTGTTGACAAGAGCCCAGGAAATACTCATGGGGAAGGAAGGGCATGAAACAGAAAAGGAGGAAAGCCAATACAGGGTATTTTAGTGACTATGTTACCATTGTGAACAACTATAGCTCATTTAGGCTAAGGTAGCGAGGAAGTTGGGGTTTTCATATTCTAACTCACACCATTATTTCTTGAGAGATGCTCCTACCTGCTACATAAACACTCTGAAAATGTCTCTCCTTGTCTAATAAATAGAACACAGATTTGATCCTGCACTTCTCTTCCTAAAACACTCCTATCTGTTCATACAATCAGCAAACATTTATTGAGCACCTATGGATTCAATAATGAAAAGACAGCCATGTTTGAAGTTTATAATTGAAATGGGTCAAAAATAAAAGTAAAAATTACTTAGCATAGTGCACAGGTCCTTCAAAATCTGACATGAACATATTTTGGCAGCGTTTCTGCTCACTTTCTCCATTAAAATCATCCTCTATTCAGGTCACCCAAAGGTCTCAGTGATCTTTAAAAATGTGCTCCTTTATTAATTTTGTTCAACAAAAAATATTTTTTCCTTCTCCCCTTCCATGGAAATTCCTATCAAATACTTGTTTCAAAATCTGCTTCTTCAGTGAACCATCCTGACACCTCTGCCTCAAAAGCACTTATCACTCTTGTGGACTGCATGTATCTTTAAGCCTGCCGCATAGGAGGTCTTTCTGGAATAAATACATTCAAAAATCATGGAAAGAATACAACAATATTAGACTGTATTCTTATTGATATAAAGAATTGTTTTAATATTTCTTCTTTGTTTTAGATTTCCATATATGGTTATATGATTATAGGTATGTATTGAGGTAGATAGATAGATAGATAGATAGATAGAAATAAGTAGAGATATATATCTGTAAATAGCAATACATAAATATATAGATAAGACAAAATAGTAACTTTATTAAATATTTTCAGTTTTTTTTAATATTTTATTTTTTAATTACAGTTGATATATGATATTAGTTCCAGGTGTACACCTCAGTGATTACACATTATATAACTTACTAACTGATCATCCCAATAAATCTCAAGCCCACCTGGCACCACATATAGTTATTAGAATATTATGGACTATATTCCCTATGCTGTACTATACATCCCCATGACTATTCTGTAACTACCAATTTGTGCTTCTTAATCCCTTCACCTTTTTCACCCATTCCCCCAACCCTGCTCCCATCTGGAAACCAACAAAATGCTCTATGAACCTATGAGTCTGTTTCTGTTCTGCTTATTCATTTATTTTGTTGTTGTTTTTTCTATTCAATTATTCACATATATGTATTTGTTGCCATTTTATTGTTCATATTTTTAATATTTTTCTTCTTCTTCATAAAGAAGATACTGGAAGCTTGGGCTCAGGGGCCTTGTGTGGGGCTGGGACCCCTCACTCCTTAGGGGGAACCTCTGTAGCTGAGATATCCTTCCCAATTTTTATCCATCACACTTAGGTGTGGGACCAGCCAGTTTCATGATGTGGCTCCTACCAGTTGTGATGTGGCTTCTTCTTTAGTGGTAGTACTTCTGTTCAGCTAGATTTTAGCCAGTTCTAAATGATGATAGATCTTTAATTATTTATATATATATATATTTCAGAGAGGAAGGGAGAGGGAGAGAGAGATAAAAACATCAGTGATGAGAATCATTGATCAGCTGCCTCCTGCATGCCCCCTACTGAGGATCAAGTCCAAAACCTGGGCATATGCCCTTGACCAGAATCAAACCCGGGACCCTTCAGTCCTCAGTCCGATGCTCTATCCACTGAGCCAAATGGGCTAGGGCTAATTAGTTGGTAATTTTGATGTGGTTGTGGGAGGACTGAGTACTATATTTACCTGTGCCGCCATCTTGGCTGGAAGCCTCAATTGATTTTTTATATTCTGTGATTCAACACAAGAGTCTTGGGGCTATTTGTTTGTTTGTTTATTTTAGCTCTACTGAGATAGAATTGACAAATAAAAATGGTATGTATTTAAGATGTACAGCTTGATGCATTGATATACATATACATTATGGATATACATATACATACACCATGCTGTACATTAGATTTCCAAAACTTACTCATTTTGAAGTAACTGAAACTTTGTACCCTTTGAACATCTGCCTATTGTCCCCACCCCCTACATTGGTTGACCCATGTTGTCACAAATAGCAGGATTTCCTTCTTTTTTAAAGGCTGCATAATCCATTGTCTAAACCATATCTTTTTATCCATTATTTCTGATGAACACTTGGGTTGTTTCCATATTTTGGCTATTATGAATAATACTGCACTGAACATGAGAGTGAAGATATCTCATTGAGACAATGATTTCAATTCCTTTGAATATATATCCAGAAAAGGGGTCACTAGATCATATGATAGTTCTATTTTTAATTTTTTGAGGACTCTCCCTAATGTTCTCCATAATGGCTGTACCAATTTGCATTCCCAAGAACAGTGTACAAATGTTCCCTTTCCTGTACATCTTCACCAACATGTGTTATCTCTTGCCTTTTTAATAAAAGACATCCTAACAAGTGTGAGGTGATATCTCATTGTGGTTTTGTTTTGTATTTCTTTGATGATTAGTGATATGAGCACCTTTTCATACATCTATTGGTCTTTTTTATGGGGTTTTTTTTAGAAATAACTCCAGTTCTTTATTATTTTTAAAGCATATTATCTGCGGATTTTTGCTTGTTTGTTTGCTGTTGAGCTCTTTGGGTTCCTTATTTATGCATTTTCAATACTAACCCTTTATCAGACATATGATTTGCAAATATTTTCTCCCATTGGACAGACTGACTCTTCATTTTGATGTTTCCAAGTATTTGGAAGTACATTGATAAATGTATCTGACTTACTCAAAAGGCTACATTATTTTTGAAAATTCAGCTTTATTCCTGTGAAGCCCAGTTCACATTATAAATTAGATATTAGTAATTTCTGTTAAGTAATATAAATACATTTAAAGTCACAGTGGGCCTGTATAGTAAGAGATATATTTTAACTAGAAATCTCCCACACTTAGAAATGAACTTGTGGACTTAGAAATTTGAGGTACATAGCTGGGATTCCTTTTGTCTCCCCTGAGTCCCTGGTTCAAGAAAACTGCCAGTTCTAGAATACATGTCTCTTATTTGAAATGTTCCTTTTAATAACTGTTATTGAGCTCATATTATATTTTAAGCATTATATGCTGTGTTGAGGCTTCAAGAATAAGATTGAGCCCTGTAGTTAGAGGATCGGACTGCATACTGAAGGGTCAAGATTTTGATTCCTGGTTAAGTGCACATACCTGGGTTCACTTCCCACTCCTGGTTGGGGCGCTTGTCGGAGGCAACTAATCAATGTATCAATGTGTCTCTCTCACAACACATCGTTGTTTCTCTCTCTCTCTCTTTCTCTCTCCCTTTCTCTCTCTCTTTCCCTTCCTTCCTCCCTTACACTCTCTCTGAAAAACAATTGAAAAAATATCCTCAGGTGAGGATTAACAACAACAACAAAAAAGAATAAAATTGAAAGAAATACATCAAGGAAAAAATGCCTTTAATTACTTTGTATTAATACATATTATACCCAGCAGTCACACAGTTTTCAAAATTCAAATAGGAAAGGGACTTATTGAGGTTTTACACTTACCTGCTAGCAGGAACTTTTTAGATTTCAGATAATTAGGAAGCCTATGTTTATAATACCAAAATAATACTTTCATGGGTGAAACAGTCAAGACCAAGGTCTCCCAGAGGTCATGAAAAAGTTGAGATAAAATACTGTTTAAAAAGTTCCTATAATATTAAAAATAAAGAAATTTTATCATTTTATTTTTAAAAATTACAAAAGTATATTAGATAGTTACCTTGGACATGGTAACACTTTTAATTTAAAAATAGAATGCTATGTAATTATGATAGTGGTAAAATTAGTGTTCATATTTATAAATAATATTACTTCACAGTTCATTAAAGATTGTCTGATTCAAGAAAAAAGGACACAAGTGTAAAGCTGTAGAATGGATATCTCTGCATTCATTTTTAACCTCTATCACAGTACGCTTGTGTGTAAAGCTGCATTTGAAGAAATTGTCCAAAGTCTTATTTAGAAATTCACTTTGAACATGGAAACTATAAATGTGAGGTCACACAGAAGGGCCCAGTAACGGGCCCTGGTCAAAAGGGGAAAGTGGCTGATATTCTGGAGTTGTCATCATCTAGACCCTGACGTACATAAGAAGTATTTTACATCAGAAATACTCCCTGTCTTTGAGAGTTAAGACAAACTTCCCTCTCTGCGTTTCCTCTTCTCACCCACAAACCAAAATCCTTCCTGCCATTCATCATGACAGCCCCCTTTGATGCAAACAGACAATATTGTCTTAGCAACTAAACAGTGATATGCAGGGGTACTACCCATAAGGGTAATTTGCAGTTAGAAGAGAACGTAATCCTAGATAGGGATGGTGGAAATTAGATCTCTAGAAGTGAAATAAGAAAGGAAAGGAGAAAAGGGGGGAACGTGGAGAAAAAGAGGAAAGAAGAAAAGAAGGAAGAAAGAAGAAAAGAAGGAAGAAAGGAAAGCAGGAAAGAAGGAAGGATAAATGGAGGGAGAAAGGGGAATAAAACAATCATATTTTTCAAGGAAGGAAAGACAGGAGACCTTGTCTAACAGGGCAGAAGCCGAAAGGTGTGAACTCGCCAGTGCCTTCCCAACTCAGACACAGAATCTCTGGCTCTAGACCGTCCCAACAATAAAACGATAGGAGAAGTCAGGGCCTGGGCACTGCTCCGGCATAACTGTGGACAGATTTTCCCCCATATGTTTACAGAATTCCGAAAGTACAGAAATAGCTGTTGGGCTCTAAGCAGTTTTTGTAAAATTACCCTAGCCCAGAGATGTTTTCATTCTACCCTGGGGACTCTTTGGTGAAATCTAAATAAGTGGAAAGGTTCAGCTATTTTGGACTTTTCCTTGTGCTAAATAATATTCTGTAGATTGGATTCAAAGCAGAAAAAAAAATGTAGGTATTTTCACATTCACATAAATCAAAATGGCTGAATGTTTAAAAACAAACAAAAAGTGCCCTGAGGCTGAAACCAATTATGGAAATTCTTAGCCGAAAGGGCTAATTTATTAGATCATTTATAATGAGCACAACGTGCAAATGAAAACTGGTGTCCCTGACCTCAGCTACCACAAACACTACGGTGTTTTCTATTTATAAAAATGATCACAATAAGGTTTGTGGAGGTTCCCGTGGTAGGAGGATCAGGCGGAGGGTCTACAAGAATCCTGTTGGTCAACACGTGTATCACCCTGATTCTGTAGTCATCGCTGCACTGTGTGACATCTGTGGGTGACTTTTTGTTTTCTCCTGTGACCCTATTCATTGACTTCATTGGCTCCTAGGGGATTATTTTTTAAATTCATTAATTTGCAAAAGCACAATGAGAGCAATCCTTTCCACCTGATTAGTTCCCAATCATTTTGAACATCACTTTCTCAGAGCAGCCTTCTTTGACCATAAACCCCCATATCGCCAAACAGAGTGGGGCTATAAAACAAATGTAATTTATATATGTACTACAGCTCCTACCTGGTTTCTGTCTCTCCCTTAGACTGGAATCCCCATAAGTGCAGAAACAATTTCTACTATACTCACCATGATCGCCCCAATGTCTAACACTGAATGGATTCTGAGCAAACATTTATTGAATGAATAAATGAAGGAAAGAAAACTATGCCAAATTTTAGATAACATAATTTCATTGTTAGAAAGACTTTGACTGAAAGTAACAGAATACTCAGTTGAACTTAATAAAATGTCCAGAGGAGATGTGTCTAGAGAGGATTAACTGAGCTGCTCAAACATGTCATGCTACTGAGTCTGATGTAGTATCAATCTTTGGTTTCCCCTCCTCATCACCAGGTGGCTGCCATAATTATGAGCACATATCTTCACACAACTTGGTTTAAAGCCAGTAAACACAGAGGAAAGAGATCACTTCTCAAACACAGTCTCTTATTAAAAAGGAAAATCCTCAGAGATCTTTTGCACAGACTTCTCCCTCAATTCCCATTGGCCAAGATAGGTCACATGCCCTTAGCCTACCTAAAAGGAAGTCTGGGAAATTTTCCATATCTATAACAATGGGAGGGCTCTGTGAGAAGATGAGAGAGAGAGAGAAAGAGAGAGAGAGAGAGAGAGAGAGAGAGAGAGAGAGAGAGAGAGAGAGAAGGTGAGCAAATGCCTACTGAAAAGCAATCAAGAGTCTTCCAGAAGGATCAATCACTGTATTCTTTATTCACCAATATTTTTTAAAAATATGTAATTAAAATATGAGCCCCATTGTGCCATAAGAACATGGGAGAGAGATGTCTAGCACATAGCTTTCCTTGGCCCAGACAGGCAGATAAACAGGTGAATCCAAAAGTGCTTCATGAATAATTACACCCATGTCTGATAAGAAAGAACGCTGTCAACATGATGACCTTGAAGATTATTTAGATCTCCTATTAGATCAGAGAAAAGTACCAGAATTATATCCTGTTTCATCTTGTCATACATTGGCTGGTGTTATTTAACTGATAGAAGCTGTACATTACTGACTGCCATTATAGCAAAATGGTTTTGCTGGATCTGGAGAAGTAGTATACTATGCTCTTATTAATTTTTTTATTTCTAATAAAGACAAAAGCTGATTTCAAGTACCTACCAGATCAAGCAAAACACTAAGTGAGCACTGTTAAATAGACATTGTTTGGTGAACCAAATGGATCACAGACTGCTCAGTGTTAGGTATAACATATGATGTGTCTTTGCAAGTGTACAGAGACCTAAGATTACTCAGAAGTCAAAAGATGCAGAGACTCAACTCATTTTATGATTGTAATATGGGCATTTGCTTAAGTGTAGACACCAGAGACAGATCTTATGTTTTTACTTCCTCTGTCCTGATTAGCTCTAATTCAAAACTTAGTCAAAAAATTCCTCAATTAGCTTCAAAGTGCTGAAATATTGTTTCAACTTTGTTGGCAGGAATTTGTTGATATACCTAGGAATAGAAGCCAGCTTGTACCATTGACTTGGAGATGAAGGATGAGTTCCTTCTTCAACTCAAAAAGATAGAAACATGAAGGCTCTACTCAAGGTTTTCCCAGATCTGGGAGATTAGTGACTCCACTGTTCCTTGGAACCATTAATCAGATCTGGCAAATCCATTCATTGGTTGAAGCTCAAACTAGTATTGACAGAATGCTGCAGTCATGAGCTCTCTTCAGCATGGGGCATCTTGACACATTGTGTCCCTTGGGATCCTCTGAAATTTTGAGCAACTATAAGGAGCAACCCCCTGGGAAATCTGCCCAATGGTTTGGTACTACAGGAAATTCCTGGTCTCTTTTATGGCTGTTTCACAGGAAAAAATTGTTGACTGTATTATTTAGGTTTTTTTCCTGGCTGCGTCACTACTTGCTATACTTTATCTTCTCTTAAAGTCATTTCCAACCCTACTGTATTCAAAAGTTTAAAACTGTACCTCTCAAGGAGCACTGTTTCCTTCCCCGCCAGCCTGCAAGGCTCCATGTATACAGCTCCTTCCCCATTTGCAGGGATGGGCATGTTGTCCTATGAATGTGATGTGATTAGCCTCTCAGAACACTTGAATGAATATCAATGTAGGCTGGTTTGTGCACATGTGTAAATATCAGAGATGACAGAATTCCTTTAGGGAAGTTTGGAATAGATTTAATTTTGAAGACTTAACATTTCCTAAAAATCACTGAAAACATCTGATAACATAGAAAGGTACTTAGGCGTCATTAAGAACAACGACAAACAACAGGGAAAGGGATGCAATGTTTCCTTACATTTTCCAAAGGCCATCCGCAACAAAATTAACTGAGGAACTTGTTTTCAAAATGCAGATTTTTGGTCTTCGTCTTAAATGTACTAAATCAGGCTCACATTGGATGGGATTTCTAAATATGGGCTTCTGATATAGGTCTTTGTATCTCCTTCTCAAGGTGATTCTTACATATCATTGAAGAACTGCTAGCTAAGGCATTTCAGTGTTATCAACTTCCCCAATTCCTCAACCTGAAACAGAGGCATTAGTTTCTAGAGACAAGGCTGGCTACGGCTCTCACTGTACAGCATCCTTGTGCCACGGACTTCTTTGGCAGACAGGGAAAGTCAATAATACATCTTTTCCCAGAGTAGTATTTTCAACAGCATAAAACAAAATGTATCTTATTATAAAGAAAATGAATTACATTAAAGTATCATTCTATCTATGAATGTCTTGGGAATCTGTGAACACCAGATTAAGAATCCTTGAGCCAAGGAACAAAATAACCCAACTATCAGAACCTGCTAAGTGGGAACGACAAGATTAGATTTGGTTAAATGCTATCTGATGCTTGCAGACCAATTTTGGATTCGTTTCAGCAGGAAATGTTTCAAAAAGAGGAGTCACTGAAGAGGAGGACAAAAGTGTTTCAACATGAAAGCCATACCAAATGGGTAAAGCCAATACCCCATCTCCTCTGTCTTCCATCTCTCCCTTTACAGTAGATACTTCCTCTCAGCCTATAGAAACGAGAAATTCTCTTCCATTTTAAAAGTCACACCTTGGCCCTACATTTTCGGCTGGGTACCATGGTACCTCTCTCCTTTTTTTCTCAGTGAAGAACTAGAATAACTCGTCTGCACTTCACGCTTCTCTCGCCTACAATCTGTCTTCTGTCCCCATTTCACCATGTCTGTTGTTTCTGCCAAAGTCACTGACATCTGACACTCCCTCTGTTTAGAGTCTACCAATTCAGCTGCCTAGTTCCACTCTTCCTGGGGTTCTCACTACTCCAGACGCTTCTTTTCAGTGTCCCCTCCATGGGGGGCTCCTAGTTCTTCATCAGCCCTAAAAGGCATCTCGTGACCAGTCTCTGTTCTCAGTCCTTTCCTTTGGACTTTGTCTGCCCCTCCTCACCATCCCCACATGCTGCCTTACGGTGGGCCTCCGTCTTCACCCCTCGCTTATTGCAGAGGCTGCCTGACTCGCCTCCTTGTCTTCAGCTTCCAATCCATTCTCTAACCACTCTCAAGGTGAAGGTATTTCTCCTTCTTGGAGTTGACCCTTCCCTTGGTTTTTATAGCACTGTTTGCCCTCATTTTCCTCACAAATATCCTCTTGGAGGCCACTGCTGTCCAGGTGAGCTAGCTCTCATTGTGTCCCCAGAGGACCATGAAACCCGAGCCAAGCTCTCAAAATTGCCCCATCAATGAGCTCCCCTTCTAGCCTGTGAGGTCTTGGAGGGCTCCTAGGACTTAGCCTTGGCCTTTTCTGTCTCTTTCCCATCACACATATGGAGGGGCTCAAAAACTTCTCATCAAATTAAGGAAGAAAAGCCAAATAACTGATTTAAAAAAAAAAAAAACTAGGATAACCATAAACTATTGCCACCTGTTCTCTTCCTCTTTGGACAATAAATGCTGTGAGAACATTTATGCAATTATATAAGATGATAAAGGCAATGGTCAAGAGGCGGAGGTGGTTAGCTAATCATGTCTCCCATTTAGACATGGCCAAATAAAAAAGCCCAGAATCCCCTACCAGCTGCCAAACTGCCACACTAGATTCATCTCCCTCATTTACCTTTTCATTTATTCAACACACAATTTTGAGTGCCTACCACATGCCAATATGCAAGGCATTGGGGATTCAATGTTACCAAATACTCATAGTTCATCTTCATGGCACCAAGAGTGTAATGGGAGAGGTAGACAATAAATAAATACATGCTTATGATAAATGCATAATAAAAACATTTTGAAGAATATATCAGACAGAGGAAATATGCACATTCTATTTCTAGGTCTCTGAGTCTCTGGATTATTCAACTGGCTCTTGTGTGAGTCTTAACATTTTCTTTTATCCTCTTAACTGAAGGCAGCTGAAACTAAAAGTAACCTAAGAAGTTTATTCTTTCTCTTCCCTCCAGACACACCCCAGATAGCACTCTCATGGTATGAGAAATGTCCTCTTCCTTGGTTTGGAGTCTGCCTCCCCTTCTTCTCAAGCTGTATTTCCTTTACCTGAATCCAATGTGGCCTTCCATGATCAAGCCCACCTACTGACAACACGGTGAGGGAACAAAAGAGGTCTCCTTTTATAAAAAGCTTTTGCATGGCCCAATTTTACTCCCATTCCCTTTACTCACCACTCTGAAAAGGTTACCACTTCCTCAGGCCAAGTGGCCTCATTGAGTCAGCTTGGCTGTCTTGAGAGCTATAGCAGAGCTCCTGCTCTTGGAGGTTAGCATGGCAGTGGAGGAGAAACATTTATGCTCCCCTAGTCATTCCCTGGGCCAAATAGTCAAGAAAACTATGACAGTGTTCTTGTTCTCTTTCCTTCCATGCATTTTACTTTTACCCCAACCTCCTGCAGCTAACATATATAAAAAAATCAAATAGTAGAAAGGAGTTTTCATTGGTTTTCTCATGGAAAAGAATAAATTCAAACTTTGACACTGAGATGGAAGGTATTTACTAGCCCATCTTGCCACCAACTATCACTTGATTGAATAAATAAAGTTGAGCTATTGAGCTATGTAAGAGACATTGTGTACCTATCCTTATATTGTACAAAGAATTCTATAATTGTTAAACACATCTGTGAGCTTGGGAAGTGGTTATGGGCATATATGCCCCATATTTGTCATCATCTGTCTAGGCCAGTGGTTCTCAATCTTGGCAGCATATTAATGTCACCAGGAGAGATGTTTTAAACATAAAAATGCCCAGGTCTCATCCTCAGATATTCTGATTCATTGGTCTTGGTTGGGCCCAAGACATTAGTAATTTCTTAAAAGGTGATTTTAATATGTAGCCAGGATTCAGAGCCATCAGCCTATGCAATAGGTTAGACCATTCAACCAGTCTAGATCTTCTAAAGTCCAAGAAAAGAACTCTGTTCCTATACTCAACCCACATTCTGGACAAAAAAACACTCTGATTTTGATAATTTGGAGGAATTACTCTGACTCCCGGATCCTCTCCTCAAGAACTAATATAGGCTCCCATCATTTCCATAAGCTAGTCTAAGCTTTTCGATGGATGCGAAGTATAGACAGTATCCTCTGTTTAAATACAGGACTCTCCATTGGCTGTATATAATCAATATTCCTGCCCTTCTTCAAGTCTCTCCCTTCAGAAATAATGGATATCTAGGACAGGTTGAAGTCTCAGTTTCTGTTGGTAATCTACATAATTACATTACTCAGCTACCAAACCTGGTCCTGTAAAAAGGACTTAAGAGATATTTTTTCCTGAGCCAGAAAGGTGGGACAGTGACACTCCCTCACAGCTACAGCCTGGTTTTGGAAGGAGCCTTTATGTACATGACAATGCCTGTGAAAATAATATTCCTACCTCCTTACTGGGTTTTCCTTCTTAGCTGAATAGGTACTCATCAGGAAACAAAATCTCATCCTTGCTGATGGAACTGGTAGTGCCTTCTAAGTAGGCCAAAGAATTTGGAGCTTGTCTAACCAGAAATTCTTACCCACTCCCAAAAAATGCATATCCTGTTCGTCCAAAGGATGATAATTAGCACCTGCTTCCACCGCTGAACTCCTGTGGGATCTGGCATGTTGCTCTCATAGTTCCTCTGGTCCGTCCTGGCCACTAGTCCCTAATGAACCATTTCAGTCACATGAGGTGCCACCTGATCTACCAGAGAGGGTGTTGCAGGACTCCTTGGACCTAGGTGTGGTTGCCCCAACAAAACCATTAGAGAGTGCATAAGAAAGGATGTTGGTGGAACTTGGCCAGGGGATTAATCCAATTAAATTGTCAGCCATAGACTCCTTCCTAGAAAAATTGTAGAATATTGAAGCTAGAAAAGATCTTAGAAATCATATGACCCAGGTGTTGTTTACATTTGGGGACTGACTACCTCTGACTGGAATCTGTTAAAAGGAATGGACCTTATCCCCAAATAAACACAGTTCTTCATACAACTTCAGGAAGTTGAATTATAAACTCTATGGATTGGGCTCATGACCCTCAATTAAAGAACCCAGATATAAGTCTAAATCCTCCCCTCAAAAGTCACAATTTAGTAGCGGAGACACAAGCTCCAACACCTGATTCTAGTCCCCCTGGACTTACCCATGGACTGCTGTTCTAACACTTCCTTAGAATAGATGTTTCAGCACTAACTTTTTCTGAGACCACTGCCCTTGGTCTGAGCATTCCTGTTTATGGACTTTCCTCTGTCTGCAGGCTGTGTTCTCTTGGCAGGATGGGCAACTGTATACCCCTGACTGGGCCACCTTTTTCTCAGGAGTAACCACCTAACCTACTCAAAATACTTTTAAGCAGAAAACCTTGGGGTTGGCGAGCTTTAGGGCCATGTCTTCACTAGAGCACCACCTGGTGGATCATTGAAATAAATCCTGCTAGGCAAGGGAGAGGGGATGCCTATGAAACAGGGAGTAGCATTTACCACTTCTTCCATATTTGATGCCAGAAGAGCAGTTTTATCCATAGTTATTGCATAAGAGTTCCTTTAAATATTGCCCAATGAAACCAGATTCAAAGATTAAGTGATTACTGCCAAAATCAAATTTTTATTTCCTAGCTCTTTATATAAAGTTGATAATCTGTAATAATACATAAATCCAAAAGCAAGGGAGTGATAATTGCAAATCCCATTTGGAAAATAGAAATGATCTCAAGTTAGTGAATTTTCCTTACATTGTCCCCTTATCTAGAGGTAGTAGGGATTCTGTTTCTATCTCTGTCATCTAGGGGCTGCATAATCTTGGGTAAATAACTTAATTACTCTCATTTGTGACACAGAGATAATCCAAGGCAATAACAATGGACTTCCTGACTGTATGACTTTGACGCACCACCACTTACATTTCCTGTGCCTCAGTTTGCTCTTCTCTAAAATAAGAAAGACAATAATAGCACCACTCATCTCTTAAGGTTGTTGTGAAGATTTAATTGCATGCTTTGTTCAGTTTTATGACATTTTATGTCCAATGGCATCATAAGGGCTTTATGGGAAGATCTTATCACAGTAACCAAGACAGCAAAGTGATCAATACATTCATTTCCCAAAGACAATGGTTTGGGGGAATGTAGAGGATTATACATGTCAAGCATTCAGTGTAGTACCAGGTTCACAATACATACTTAATAACTTTTGCTTTTTAAGATTTAGTGGAAATAACTTAATGGTTAGAGCATAACCATGCAGATTGCAAAATAACATATTAAATTGGCATAGTATTAAGACCAAGAAAAATCAGATGTTAGTGAGAGAAGGGAACTGAGAGGCCATCAAGTTCACTCACTTTCTTTATAGATGGTGAAACTGAGGCTCAGAAGTATTAAAGGATCACTCAAGGACACACAGCTATGACAGATAGTTCAAACAAAAATCCAGGAGTCAAGCTTTTAATTCTGCCTCCTAGAAGGACAATCAAATGGAAAAAGAAAGAAAGAAAGAAAGACAGATCGACAAACAAGTGCTGGTAAGGATGTGGAGGAAAGGGAACCCTTGTGCATAGATGGTGGGAATGCAGACTGGTGCCACCATGGTGAAAAAAATATAGAGGGTCCTCAAAAAATTAAAAATGGCTCTGCCTTATGACCCAGCAATTCCACTTCTGGGTATTTACCCAAAGAAAGCCAAACACTAACTTGAAAACTATATGCTCCCCTATGTTCATTGCAACATTATTTACAATAATGAAAGCAACCCAAGTATCCATCAACAGACAAGTGGATAAAAAAAATAAAAACTCCTATGATTTACAATGAAATATTACTCAGCCATTAAAAGAATGAAATATTACCATTTTTGACAGCATTGATGGACCTGGGGGTTACTATGCTAAGTGAAATAAATCAGTCAGAGAAAGACAAATACCATATGATTTCACTTATATGTGGAATAAATAGAGCAAAATAACCAAAAAACAAATTGAAACAAACTTATAGACACAGACAGAAGACTGGTGTTTGCCAGAGGGGAGGAAAATTTGGGACTAGGTCAAAGAGGTATAGAGATTAAAAAGTATAGCTTGGTAGTCACAAAATAGTCCAGATAATGTGAACTACAGCATAGAGAATACTGTCAATAATATTCTAATAACTATATATGATACCATGTGGGTACTGGAAATAGTGGGGGAAACCTTTGTAAACTATGTTATTGTCTAATAACTATGCTGTACACCTGCAATCAATACAAAATAATATTGAAAGTAAACTGTAAAGGGGAAAAATAAGTATATTCAGAATATGAATAAGGAAGAAAGAAAGAGAGAGAAAGATAGGAAGGAAGGAAGGAAAGAAGGAAGGAAGGAAGGAAGGAAGGAAGGAAGGAAGGAAGGAAGGAAGGAAGAAAGAAAGAAAGAAAGAAAGAAAGAAAGAAAGAAAGAAAGAAAGAAAGAAAGAAAGAAAGAAAGAAAGAAAGAAAGAAAGGAAGGAAGAAAGGAAGGAAGGAAGAAAGAAAGAAAGAAAGAAAGAAAGAAAGAAAGAAAGAAAGAAAGAAAGAAAGAAAGAAAGGAAGAAAGAAGACACTTTGAGGAGTTAAATGCACAGCACAAGGCTTCGTATTAGTCCATTTAAATGGGTCTCTCAATTTTGAACACTGGGCATGATGTTTCAGGCTTTATGCATAGGTTGAAAGGACTAAATTCCAAACCCCAACCTCAGGGGCCATCAGTCACACCTCTCCTATCTAGAAAGCCCAGGACCACTCCTCAACTCTGTGTGTGGTCAGACCTGTCTCCCTGGCAGCATCCAGGCTCTAGGACACATGGCACTATCCCAGCTGGGTGCTGGGGCCTCCTCACAGCTCCACACTCCTTGGATTGGAAGAGCAGCAGACAGGGAAGCAAGTCTGACAATGGCAGAATGAATCAAGGAAGACTCGCCAGGATGTTTAAGTGCTGGGGCTTTCATTCCTACAGGCTCCTCTATGTCCTGGGGCAGATCACAGAAACGGTTCATATTGTCTTTTGATTTTGCAAATTTTTCAAAAGAAAAATATATTAACCACAATCAGTTAAGTCTGCTGTCTCTTTCTACTCCGACTTCTGCACCAATATACTTCCCTTGGTGTTAGATGATGTTGAATGAGTGTGAGTGTTTGGGGGATCTGCATAAAGGAAAGGTGAATGGAGATATATTTAGTTTCCATTTAGTGGGAAATACTTAAGCAGTTCAGAATCACTTGTGTAATGTACAACATGCATTGTCGTCAACTCCAGCAGAGGAATGGTTCCCTGAAGTACTCTCACTGCCCACTGTATAAACTCAGCCAGTGTCATGATAAGTAGATGCAGGATCCAGGTCATATCAGAGCATCCTATGGCCCTATAGTCAAAGGTACTGACACCGGAGCTATATGGGCAGTGGAGGAGAAACAAGGTTTGCATGTAAGGAGCCAGAGGCTAGTCTGTGAACTTGTGAAGTTGTAAGTGGAGGATTCTATTCTCATTGAGAACCTGTCAAAAATCCAAGAATACAAGCTCTCTCCTATGAGAATACACTCAGTTTTCCAGCATGCATAATGATAAATGTGCCTATATAATTTTTCTTTTTTTCATGTAAAATATAATTTATCAGATTCTCTGTATTTGCAGGGTACAAACTTGTTGCAGTACTAAAAAGAATGGGTGTATTTATGTGTGAGGTGGCATGATCTATGTATTTCATGAACAATAAAAAATAAATTTTGATTAGCCATGCTAGCCTAAAAACTAAATTATCCTTCTGTTCTCCATAAGGAAAAAATTACCGAATCCGTTGCCATATGAAGAGGCAAGAAATGGAATGCAGCCAAATGTGCAGAAAAAAATATAAAGCAGTTCATTATAAAACATTGTTTTTCTTTTTGTGATTAGATCCTGTCTGAGGTATTTTCAACATTTTAGAATTTGTGATTTCTGGTGATTTAGTTTTTAATATAAATAGATGTTTACTTCCCAGCTATATTTTCATCATTTCCTCCTCTACCCTGGCCCCTGAAGAAAATATTATATAAACTTCAGTCCCATAAAACCTGTATCTGTACCCTGGGCAGAGACAAAGAGAAAGAGAAGGGTATGAGAGAGAGGATGGAGGGACAAAGAGAAACAGAAATGGAAGGAAAGAAGACAAGTCCCACAAGAGCAAGCATCAGTCTTGATGGGATCAACCAATTTGAATATGCCTTCACCTCTGAGTAAGTCTTTCAACACCCAGCGGACAAATGGCCATTTACTTTTTTCCTCTGTATTTCTTTTGTATCTGATTTTCCCTAGAAGGAAAGACAGGGCATTCTGGCTGCGAGTTCATTTTTGCCAATTCGTGCTTGGATACTTGAAGACATTTAATAACCTCCATTTTGTTTGGCCCATGGGCTGGATAGTCCACTAGTTACACTATTTCAGGCATTTTTTAAAAATTAAATTTCACAGGTAAAAACCCTTAAAGCTACTTATTAGGGGATGTCCCCATTGCCAGACAAGAGTCAGTAGGATTATAGGCATCCCATGGCGAGCTGCAGCAGCACGAAGGAGAGTAAGCTGGAAAATTAGCAAGCAGGCCTCCAAAACTACAGTTCTATAGAATCCTAACAAGAACACAGAGGCATTATCATGCCTCAGTTCCTGCTGGCTTTGGAAATGTCAACCTATTGCTCATATTTATTCTGAAGAATAATTTAGTTAGTGTCATTTAAAAAATATTATGAAATATTCCCTCCTGAATTCCCTTGTGTTCTTTAATATGTTATTACTGATGGGGAAAGCAGGATGTAGTTACATAATAAAAGTGTGCACCACCCACACAATGCTACTCGTACCAACCACAATTATGTATCTGAAAGTACCTGCACAAAGAGAGGAATCTTGCCCAAATCATAATGGCTTCCACTGGTCCCTTATTTCAACTCAAATTTCTCAACTAATTATGAAAAAAAAAAAGAGAGAGAGAATGCATCTTGATTCTGCAAAGTGGCCATAAGTCTGGAAACACTGGTGAAGATTCAATGAGTGATTTGTTTATATTACATGAAAATACATGATATTTTTCAGCTCAACACTGCAGCATGCAAAGCATTAACAACACATGGGTTTGAGCTGATGGAAGATTGTAATTGTAAGATTTTCAGATATGGGCCATCACAGGGTAAAGAAATATGAAAGGAGAAAAGAACTGTCATTCTTTGGCCTGGAGCCAAGATCCAAGACAGTTGCCATATGGAGTTCTGAACCCACTCAGCAAAATTCAGTGTTGCTCTGAAGTTCCCTGCGTATGAAAGGAATGTCCCAGTTTGATGAGGGGAAGGACAGAAAGGCCTCCTCAGGGAATTCTTACTCCATGCCTGTGGTTTCTCTGGGAAGGACAGTTTCATGCTTCATTATCTTCCTTAGTCATGGCTTGCTTCATTGCAAGAAATAGATATCCATTCAAACAAGCCAAAGCAATGGAGTAATACTCAGCAAAGAGAAGGAATGAACTGAACTGTGGCTGTACAAAACTACATGCTGAATTCCATAAGCAAAATGTTAAGCAAAAGACTACAGAGACAAAATTGTTCATACTATAGACTGCATGTCTATAAAAATGCAAAACTAATCTACAGTGTGATGACTGTGGGAGGCCACTGAGTGACTTGGAAAAGAGTGGGAGCAACAGAGATGAAAACAAGGTGATGATTCTGGCAGTTCTCAATAAAGAGGTTGTGGGCCCTAGCTGGTTTGGCTCAGTGATTAGAGCATCAGCCCACGAATTGAAAGGTCTGGGGTTTGATTGCTGGTGCCAGTTGGGGTGTTTGTTGAAGGCAACTGATCAATGTTTCTCTCTCATACTGATGTTTCTCTCTGTCTCTCACCCTCCCTTCTACTCTCTATAAAAATCAATGGAAAAAATATCCTCAGGGGAGGGTTAACAACAACAAAAAAGAGGTCTTGGGCCAGGGAAGCAATGAAAGAGCTACCCTCTACACCTTCAGGTTTCCCTCCTGAAGTCTTCACCAGTGTTTCCAGACTTATGGCCACTTTGTAGAATCAAGATGCATTCTCTCTCTCTCTCTCTCTTTTTTTTCATAATTAGTTGAGAAATTTGAGTTGAAATAAGGGACCAGTGGAAGCTACCCTCTGCACCTTCAGGTTTCATCTCTGTTGCAGAAGAAAGCGTGGTACCAAACATGCCTGCTGACTTGGGGTGAAAAGCCTTTTCATCAACACTAACCCCTGCCACTCCGACCCCTCTCCTCTCATTTGCCGTTCAAGTCATGGGCTCTGAAGGAGTTCTTGTCTTACAGGACACAAATGCAGTTTTCTGCTCTGAGCACGTGGGGAACCTCAGAGAAACTCATGGTCCAGTTAGAAGGAACAGAACACTTAGAGGAAGACCACAAACAGAAGCAAAACCAAGCATCATTTAATAACCCCTCCTGAGTAAGAAATAGAATCAATCTGGGAAAGATATACCATATCAAAGGAAGCAAAGAACACACACTCAGAGAGAGACAGCTGTAGATTAAGTATGTATCAAGAATCTAGTAAGAATGTTAATAAATCGTAAACATTTAATAAGCTTTCACAATATAGCTAAATCGCTTACACAGCCATAGCTGCTCGTCACACATGGCCTAGAACTAGCAAGGAAGCAAAAAAAAAAGAAAATCCATGAAGGTGAACAATGGAAAAAAATAAAAGGATCATGGAGTAGAGAGGTGGGAGGCAGGAAGGACCTATCAGCTATTGAAGTACCTCAGTGGACCAGTCCGTGGTGAAAGTGAGAGGTATATCAATAATTTACATAAATCTTTGCTATCAATTGCATGCATGCTCTGTTAACAGTCAACATTTACATCAATGTGCTCTCCCACTTAATATGGCCACAAATACATAGTTATATGTGGGTGGTCAGAGGTAGGAGTTGGAGGATAGAGTTTACAATGAAAAACCAGATCAATACTCTTTTAAGCCACTAGCAGAAAGACACTAGTATGTTAAAAATGGACTCTTCGGGATCAATAAAGATTTGGGGGCAGACAGCAGGAATCTCAGGACTATCAGAAAGTGTAAAGCTTGAGAATGAATCACAACTAGTATGCTGGGTCATTTACTTGTTTGCTCTTATATCCTTTCCCTGTCCTTCCCTGTAAACTTCATTTCTTGGACTCTCGGGCTTAGTTTAGTCAATGAAAGATACTGGGAAGACAGGAGAAGGGGAGGAAGGGGAAGCTAGGGTATTACTTCTCTTTCAGCATCAGCCAGGACCTCAGGCAGTGCCTTTGTCTCCTCCTTGGTTTCTGCTTCTGCTGCAAAGACTCTGCTATTAGTGAACTCCTGTGGGTGGCTCTGATTCTTGGACCCTGATAACTCTAATTCTTCCTTTTATCCTTCTGGCTCTACTAGGAGGAGTATCAGCTTAAGCTGTTGTCTCATTGGCCGTTGTTTGGTTTTTCAGTTCTTCCAGCACCATTGTAACTAGTTCCACATATTAAATCCCTTCCACTGGAGTATGTGGCATGGCGTCTGTGCTCATGACTGAGCCATGATTGATACAACCAGAAGGCCCTTCTTCTGCTATACAATGTCTGATTGTCAGGCTATCCCCCACAGGGATTTCCATCAGGAGTTGTTGGAGGAAGGGGGGTAATGGAGAATGGTTTAGAATTCCACAATAACTGTTTGCATATTTTTAAAGAAAATTAGTACCAGGAGAGGCATCAAGAAACCCTAGGGAAAATTACAGAAGAGCTAGTGAGTGGACTAGCAGACTCTGTATCCTGCTGCCCACACTGAGAAGACATCCTATCACAGGCAAGCTGTGCTGTACACCATTGGGTACCAAAGTACAAGGTTTTGTAAGGAGTGTAAAAGCAGGTGGTACAGGAGAGAAATGAACTGTTTCTTGGAATCAGTAGGCAAATGTTGTGAGAATAGACGGTCTCACCTAGAGGAACACAGGAGGATTACTGACAGCTTAGAGGGCCTATTCCTTAAAGTGGCCCATGGGGGAAGGCTGAGGATTTGAAAGCACTATTATGAAGCTCTCCCAAACTGCATGGGTCCCTCTTACAGCTGCCATTGTAACCATTGCAGATGACAGTCAGAGGACTTCCCAACCTGATTTCAAATCCTCTATTATAGGAATGAAGAGTCTAAAAATCAGGCCCAATAACTCTTTTGTTTGTGGTCAATCTCGGGCTGACTAGAAATTCCCTTGGCTAACAATCACAAGTTATTGCTATAGAGCAGGGGTCCTCAAACTACGGCCCGCGGGCCACATGCAAGTACAAATATTGTATTTGTTCCCGTTTTGTTTTTTTACTTCAAAATAAGATATGTGCAGTGTGCATAGGAATTTGTTCATAGTTTTTTTTTTAAACTATAGTCCAGCCCTCCAACGGTCTGAGGGACAGTGAACTGGCCCCCTGTTTAAAAAGTTTGAGGACCCCTGCTAGAGAGCTTTATGGCTCCCAAAGTGTGTTCTAACACACAGGCCTCATCAGGTCTCCGCAACCAGAAGGTCTCTGTTGACCATAACCCTTTCTGCAGCTGTTGCCTGATCCAGCCATGAGCTCTTTTGGTTTTTATGACAAACTGAGATCACTTTTGCTTGTCTTTAAAAATCAATTAAAGCTGCTCTGGGACTTTTTGACCTCAAGAGAAACTGACCAGCCCAAGGGTAGTCTAAGGAACTCCTCTCCTGTCCTTATTAACCTGTAACCAGTAAGCTGGTTGTTTTTCCTGTTTGCCAATTGCCTTTGTACCAAAAATGTTCCCTCCCGTCAGCCACCCTCTGTGCCTCACTCTAAAGTGGGACCAAGATAACAGGAAGTGAGAGAAACTGGTTTGTGCTATGGTCAACAGTACAGGGGTTAATGTGTCACTAAAGGAAGGTTCAGAAAGAGAACATCTGAGATAACACAGTCCTTCCCCATAGGTTAGAACAGTCCTAGTGCTTTTGTGCTAGTTATCCTTACACAGAAATAGTTTCCTAGTCTTGCTAAACAAATGCACGAATATATGGATGTGTGTACATTTGTGTTTGTATTTGTATATATTTGTTTATGTATCCACAGCCACACTAGTCCACATACATATACTATATGAGTCTCTGTTAAAAAAAAAAAAAAATCTAATGACTAGGTTTTTTTTGTATCAAGGCCAAAAGGATTCTCTTTTTAATGTGTGTGCTTAATAGATTACATATTTAAAGAACTGCTTTGCCCCTAGGCAATAAAGACTTAGTCAAGGTGTGCTTTACTTATTCTTATACCAGCTGTCTAAAAGAAACTAGATAAAACACTAAATAATGTGTATAACTCTAGATGTGATATAGTCAACTTACTAGTATGTATTAGAAATAGGATGTGAATTACAGAGAAAATATTATTTCTTTGGAATATATTGTAATTTTCTTGGCAATAAATAATTATCTCTTCTTCATATGGACAATTTCCCCTGGTTATATAGTTTGTCATTGTTAATACCCAAAATTGAACATAGAAACCCAGAAATGATCCAAGTGGGACATGATACAGTGAGACCAAAATCACTGTGGCAGTTTAGTTTTTACAAAGCAGCCTAGATCGGCATTAGCTTTTTATAATTGAATTAAGAAATAATTGACTGTGTAGACAACTAAAACGTTCATGGTGGGCCACTGGGAAATCTTTCCCATTATTGATTATATAACTGAGATTTTCTATATGTTCAACTTACATTTTCTATATGTTCAAATTAAATTTTATTACTTTAAGCCTATTCTACTAGCCTATTAAAATCTTTTGAACCTCCAGCCTATCAATATTTGCTGTTTCTATCAATTTTGTGCTTTAAAAGACATCTGAGTTTTAAAAGATATTCATTATTTGTGTCTGCTTAGAATCACCCTTCTTTATAACAAAATCTCAAAAAAAATTTTGAAAACCATTTTCTATTCTCTATCCAGGTAGTTTAGGTAGAACTGACCTAATGCCCTGGTTCCATGGGTGGGTATGTGATTTTGGCCTGGCTAATAAGAATACTCCTTCCCCCTGGCCACTGCTATTGATTCAGGATTAGATACATGGCCAAGAGAGTCATCTTAGGGCTTCTGCTGGGAATTACTCTCCTTTGAAGTTGCTAACCTGATACAATGTAAGAATGGAGTCATGGGGTCATCTTTAACATCATATGGAGAAGTTTACATGATGTGAAGCCAACAGAGAGGGAGCAGAGCCAAGAAAGGGTGAGAAATAGTCCATATTTGTATCATATCAGTCAAGTTTCATAATCCAAGCTGTGCTTATAGACTCACTCCTGAAATTCTCTGATTGAGTTTCTGTCACTTGCAACTAAAAGAGCCTCTAACTCTTTTTTTCCTCACTCAAATGCCTCATTATCATGTTAAGTAGAAAAAAAATACAGCACTCTCTCCATCAATAGTTCAATCTTTTTAAATAATATATATATATATTATTGATTTTAGAGAGGAAGGGAGGAGAGAGACTGAAACATCAATGAAGAGAGAGAATTATTGATTGGCTGCTTTCTGCAGCTCCCTACTGGGGATTGAGCCCACAACCTGGGCAGGTGCCCTGACTGGGAATCAAACACTGATCTCATGGTTCATTGGTCATCACTCAACCACTGAGCCATGCTGACGGGGCAAGAGTTCAATCTTTGTTGAGGTTCAATTCAATGTTGATTTTCATATAATTCTACCAGCTATGAACATGTCTTCTCCCAGCTTCCACTTTCCTATCTTATTCCAAGGATATTGTAAGATTTTCACAAGGACCTTAATGAATGAATCACCTATATAATCTACTTGTCCAAAAACACTGTTAAAAAATGATAGAGGCAAACATACTATGAATCTAATCTATTTTTCAATCTTAGAAGACAACTGCCAACATTTGTAATTTGCAATCCATCGTGTTTTCTTTCAATAAAGCACACTGATTTCCTTCTAGAGAATGAACTGTAACCTCTGTGTCTGCAGCCTTGGCCCATGGCGAAACCAGCTTCCTATCTCAGACATGATCTTCCAAGGAGCTAGATCCTCTCTTTACCTGCCATTATAGGGCAAGGGGGAAGACATTTAACTAAGCTTGGCCAATCAGAATTTCTCTCCTGAGACTTTGAATTTTAACTAGTTTACACAAGATTAAGGTATAGCTATTTGCTCTTTTTAATTGTGATGCATAGAGCAGACTTTTCTTTCTATAAGGTGGGTGTTCAACTTTCTGTTGCCTATAAACAGATACATGAAAGGTCATTGTTTTCCTAAAAGCTCACCAACATTCTATTTAATGATCAACTCTATCTATTTTTTCCCAGGAATTTAGTTCACTGATTGCTCTAACCTATCTTTCCCTCTCCTTGAAAATGTATAGCTATTTGATGTTTTCTATAGGAAATATCTTTCATGTGAGAACCTCTTTCATTATCTATGATTTCCCTAAGGCAGGTGAAGGAGAGTCTACATTCCACATGCTATCTTAATACCCCTGGATGGATTTCACACTGGAAGAGTTGAGTTTGTGTAAAGAAATTTGAAAATTTCTTCCTAGGTTTTTCTCTAACTTGGCTTCAACTAACTTAGCATAGTTTTCTAAATCTTTTACACTTTATGAGTTATTATTTTTGTCAAGCAAAAGAGGAGAAAGAAGCATAGAAATGTTAGCTGTTGCTCCAATCTGAAATATAAGCTTTTGCCTCAGTCACACTGAGTTTACCCCTTAAACTTGTTGCTTAGTCTTGAGCACCTTGGTTTAATTATGGCAAGATTCAAGTTATTAATTCATGAATTGGAGATAGTGAATTCCATTCCTCATGGTTTGCTAAAGGAACTGCATAAAGAAGAAATTCATTAAAGGAAGTTTCTATCCTGCTGTTCTGCAAATGATATTTGTAATTTCTGCCTTCTTGTCCTTGCTGCACACATAGTTCTAAAGGTCTTTCTCTTGTATTTGGCATATCCTTCAAGACATGGGAAATTCCAGGATTCAAGTTTCCCTTGTTAAGCCTGAGTCAGAAACTGGCATTATCTCCTTCATATTTGTTCTTACTTATAAGCTCTGATTTCAGTAAGAAATTCCCTAAAAACATGGACATATGAGGAGTAAGGTTGCCACTGAGAGTTTACACTACATAAATTTACTAATGCTGAATCAAGCAGAGATCAGAAAAGTCATCTTACCTGCTGTAATGTCACCTGGATCAGTGGATCCCATATGTTGGGATCTCACAGATAAGTACAATTTAAAGATAAAATAATATCCAGGGTTGCCAGATTATAAATTTGCCAAGGAAGGCCATTAGAACAACAACAAATATAAAGGATGAAATCCCTTCTTCCAGTGATCAGAGGCATTTAATCAAATCCTAACAAGTTGTTATGTCAGAGTTCTGTCTTTGTATTTCTGGAAGAACAATAGTGAGATATGATTGAACATGGCCAGTTTTTTACTTAAGGAAGTCCAAACAGTCACAATGTAAAGATGGGTGCAGGCAGAAGACTTATGGTAGTGACATAAAGGAAGTGACTTTATGTTAGTGACATAAAGGAAGTGACCCTGTTTCACATAATAGAGGGAAGAGCTAGTGACCAACTTTGTTTGTAGAGAGGCAGCCTTGATCATTATGGGGTGGTAAAAGAATGCTTTTCTTTGTCTTTAGGGACTTAGTTTACAAGTTGTAAACTGGATGAGAATAGGTCTAATTTAATGTGAAAATGTATTTTGTTGGCCTTCATATTATTTAAAAATTTAATTGCTTTAAGACACATATGAGTATACTTTACAGCTCAACAAAATTTATATTGTTTTGTATATTATAGCTGTTTCATTTTACTCATCAACATTGCCTTTTTGACCTCTAGGTATTTGACTTTTACCCTTATTACACCAGGGATCAATAAACTGTGTCTGTAAAGGACCAGATAATATAATAAATATGTTAAGATATTAATAGTATATTAAACATGTTAATGTATTAATAATATATTAAATATGTTCATGTATTAATAATACATTAAACTTTATGGGCTATATGGCCTCTGTTGCAAATACTCAAATTCCCATTGCAGCATGAAAGCAGCCATAGCAATAGGTGAATAAATGAGTGTAGTTATGTTTTTTTACAAAAACAGGCAATGAGCTGGGTTTGGCTCCAAGGACATATTTTACCAAATCCCTGGTTTATACTATAGTGTCACTGATAATAAATATTTTTTTCTTAGATAATATGTATGTTTTTAAATATATGTGAACATGTATGCAACCAGTTTGATTGGTCAATCAGAAAGGATAAATGAATGTATGTATAAGTAATCTAATTGAACTTTCCTCCGGACCTGGAATGTCAAAGACCACCTTAAATACTTTATTTTTATTTTTATTATATCCCTTACCTCAGGGTAGAATTATAAACTGAATAAATCAAACTTGTAAAAGTGTAGTGCTATTGATGAAGATAGGAATAGAAAAGGATCTATGAAAAAGAAAGCAAACCTAGAATTTAGAAAAAGTAGTATTTTGATGAAATGCTGCAATTTGAAATCAGGAGAGTAATGTTAGATAATGCCTATGTCCATAAGAAGATACCACACAAAGAATTTAATTTATCAATAGCTTTTCCCTTGAGCCCTACAGATAATGGTATTATTACTTTTAGAAATCTCAAATCTTTATGGAAAGCTCAGTTGGAGTTCATCTATATCCACTTTTCTCCTCTCTTGGCACAAAACTAAATTCTCATCCCCTTATTGTTAAGACCCTCTTGTAGTCAAGTGAAGGCCATATGCTTGAACTCATATCACTGAAATGTGGGTGAGGTAAGGTATGCCCTTTCCAGAACAGACTAATAAAACATCTGCTATTTATGATCCTCCCTTATTCTCCCATTTTGTAGTAACCACAGAGGCCACAAGTTGAAGATGGCAGAGTACAAGATGGAAAAGCTGAATCTCTGAGGTACTTCATAAAAGAAACAAAATCAACAGAGTTGCCAAGACTGTACATGTGTGATAAATTAATTTTCACTGTGTTAAGCTGCTGATATTTGAGATGGGTTGTTGGTAGCTAACCTACCTGGACTAGTATTTGGATATGAAGCAACAACCTGGTATTTTGATGGGATGAAGTAGGGAAACAGACCAAGAAGAGGAAACTGGTCTGTACAAAGAGAGAGGTAGCCCAACAAGGGCTCTATCCATGATCCACCTGCATCATGGATATGGGAACTGGACAAGGCACTAAGGAGCAACTGACAGGTGGATATCTCAGGACAGAAACTTAAGAAAGGTAACTTTTGAAGGGAAGAAGCTGATATATGACATGCATATATATCAATAATCAAAGTAGCATATTTGTATTAGAGTTTGTGTGAATATCCTTATTTTTCTTATTTTTTTCACAGACCCTTAACAATTTTATCAAGAGTCAATTTCTGTTCAGAAAACCATTTGAAAACCATCACCCCAAGATAATTGAATGGGCTTCTTAAAAGGGTATGTGGTCAGTCATGGAAACATGTACTAAAAGAGAAAGAGATCATCATTCTCTATGTCTATGCCAGCATTATCCAGGAAAAGAGGTTCATAATTAATCATTTTTGGCTATATTCCATTCCACTACCAAGAATATCCTTAACATGAAAATGGAAGCAGGGAGTGGCTAGTCAGTGGACTTTGGATGTTCAGAGCCTATTGACAAGAGCATTCTCACTATAAAGTGGATGAATCAGGCTATCCTAGCTACCATTAAATGGATAATTCATCCAGTTCCTCTTGTTCTAATTTGAGGATGTGCAGGTCATGATGACCTCAAAGTTCTCATTCATTGATATTTACAGGATTCATTACAAGTTACAATTGGCATTTCAGTTTTATGTCATCTTATGAATTTGAATAACTCGTGGTGGCATAAAAGTTTTATGCATTCACCTTATGAGGTTGAATAGAATAAGTTTGGTTCTGAAATACAGAATTGTTCTTGGTGAATTAGCAAGTTCGAGTTTCTTAGTTTGCAAAGTTGAATGCTAGACTCTAGACCAGGGGTGGGCAAACTTTTTGACTCGAGGGCCACAATGGGTTCTTAAACTGGACCTGAGGGCCGGAACAAAAGCATGGATGGAGTGTTTGTGTGAACTAATATAAATTCAAAGTAAACATCATTACATAAAAGGGTATGGTCTTTTTTTTTTTAGTTTTATTCATTTCAAACGGGCCAGATCCGGCCCGCGGGCCGTAGTTTGCCCACAGCTGCTCTAGACTCAAGGAAGCAAATACTACCCAATAAGGATTTTTAGCAAATAGTATTTTCTCTTATTCTTATGTAAAGCATATATGATAGCTGATATGAGCCCTCTTCTTATTTGCATATCTACTGTCCTATCTTTCCACATAGTCTTCATCTTTAAAGATGTTCATCTAAAGGTAACAGACAACATAACTTTAAATTTTAAGGAACTCCATAATAAGATGGCATCAGATACAGATAATCCCTGTAGGTCTCTGGCTCTGTCCTTTCCTCCGTGTTGGCTTTATCCTCATGGTGCAAGATGGAGGCAACAGGATTGGAGATCAAACAGACCTGGCTATATCCAGAGACAGAAAAGATAAGTCCTCCTAATGTCTTTTTAAGAGCTATAAAACCTTTTTCAGAAACTTTCCAGCATGCTTCCTCTCAAATTTTACTGGTCAGAATATTATCATTTGTATCTATGCCTAAATTTGCATTAAAGATAAGACCACTTGGGTCTTCTGGTCAAGATGGTTGCATAGGTAAATGAAGTACTCACATCCTCCCACAACCACATCAAAATTACAACAAAACTAAAAAACAACCCTCATTGAGAAGAAGCCACATGGAGACCGGTAGAAGGGGCAGAAACCTAGAATGAGTTGGTCCCACACCCACGTGTGCCAGTTCAAATCATGAGGGATATCTTGGCTGTGGCCCTTGAGGAGAAAGGGGTGCCAGCCCAAACCAGGCCCCCTGCCAAAGGTTCCAGTGCCAGCAAGAGAAGTTCTCATACCTCAGTGGAAATTGTGGCTGTGTGAGATAGAGAGCTGCTGAGACCTAGGCACTTCCTCTTAAAGGGAGCATGCAGAACTTACTTGAACTCACTCACTTTGAGCTCCAGTGCTGTGGCAGCAGCTTGAAAGGAATGGACATATGGGAAGGAACTGAATCGCCTGGCATCAGGGCAAAGGTTGAAGGGACAGATTTCTCCCAGGTAGGTTATTGTTCTATTGCTGAGACTTCCCCCACACAGAGCAAACAGGCAGCAGATGGGCCTCAAATCTGAGTCTCCATCAACCTTGTTAACACTGTTATCCCTGCCCTGGTGATTCCCTGTGACTTCACCCACCCAATTTTCTGGCTCACCCAAGCCATATTGAGTGGCTTTTTCATACAAACAGCCTGTCTTGGCTCATGTTGCATACTTTCCTAGAATCTCAAACAAGCAGCATTTAGCCTTGGAATGCCTCGTACCTCTTGCTAAGTAACCCCAGACCCCGCACTAGTGGCAGCTGGCTGTGGTTCACAGCTTTGCCTCTCCTGGGTACCTCTAAACCTAGCACAAGTACCAGCCATTTACAGATAGCTTTGTAGTTCATACTGGGTGGCCCTGGGCAGGGCGCAGGCAGCGGATGATCTTGCCCTGCACTCCCCAGGATTCCCTAGAGCCAGAGCACCCAGTGGACAGTTTCAGACCATATTTCATTGATATGAGTTCAATCATGTGGCCTTTCATCTGACTACAAGAAGTTCTTTAAAAAAGGGGATTGTAATGTAGTTTAGTTCCAATAAGAGGGGAAAACTGGGTATAGGTGAATTCCAATTGCGCTTTCCATAAGGATTTGAGATTTCCAAAAGTAATAACAGTCTGTGATTTGATCTTGGAAGCTTCCCTTTCTACCCTTTTGGGAGCTTTACTTTACAGCTACCATGTAAGTAAGCTTGAAGAGAACTTGTGGAGCGGGATGTCCATCCAGACCCCCGTGTATTCTGGCCAATCAAACTGTGTGAAGCCACTTCAAACATGTGAGTGAAGCCATCTTGGATGTTCTCGTCCAAGCCAAGCTCATACTTGAATTTATTTGTATGTGTGATCCTAGGTGACACCATGTGGAGCACAAGACCTCAAAGAAATGAGTCTAGTCAATGCCCAAAATTGTGAGAAATAATAAATGTTGACTTTTAAACTACTGAAGTATTGAAGTGGCTTTTTTACTCAGTGTTAGGTAGCTCTCTTAGTCTGTTCTAGCTTCTATAACAAATACAACAGACTTGGTGGTTTATAAATAACAGAAATGTATTTCAAACAGGCTGGAAGTCCAAGATCAGAGCGTCATCACAGTCAGTTGAGGGACTTCTTCTGAATTGCTGACTTCTCATTGTAGTCACAAATGGAGAAGGGGACAAGGAAGGAGCTCTCTTTATAAGAGCCTTAATCCCATTCATGAGGACCCTGCCCTCATGACCTAATCACCTCCCAAAGGTTCCACCTCCTAAAATCATCATCTTGGGAGTAGGTTTCAACATGAATTTGGGAGAGACACAGTCAGATCACAGCAGAGACCTAATAAGTGTCTCTCATATTTCTGTATTCATAGGGGACTTTTCTACGCTATCACTTTCTAGCATATGTAGGTCTTCTGTCTTTTTTTTAAGGTAATATTACTGAAAACATTTAACCATAGACTTAAATTTTCTTTTGGTCTTTTATTTCTCGCAGCCATGTTCTTTTAGATTTGTGCATATTTTCAGCCTCAGAGAAGGGAGCAGAGCTATGTCTTTTGAGTGGGCACTCATCTCTGGGGAGTCTGCATTTGAGAAGAGCTCAGTATTGTTCTTTGGAAAGAAATATGAGTTAACCACAGGCCTGGACAAAAGTAACCAGCAAAATGACTGCACACCAGAGACACACTGCACACTCATGCCAAAAACGCCAGCTGAATTGAAATCACCATGACGCACTGCCCCCTCCCTGTCCATGCCCCTATTTGATCTGTGGTGGGCATTATGTGATAGATACCTTTATGCTTTCCTTGGCCAGTGTGATGGATATATAAAAGAGCATTTTGGTGTTTGGGATAGATTCCTGATGATAAACAGCAATGGCTTGTAAATTTAGGATAAGCCTTGCTAAGAAAGATAAACTTATGTAAATTTAGAAGCTATTCAGGTTTCTGCCTCACTTTATAGAAAGTTGCAGAATAATGACCCTGGATATATCAGTCTCTGTATAATTAGACAGATCAAAATCTAAAGCATTTAGACAAATAGCACTGGAGAATTCCAGAGAAGGATATATAATTTCTTCATGTAACAAAGAGATTTGTTAAAGGAAACCATATTTCACTCCATCCCCATTTTTCCAAACTCCTAAGTGCAAACCAAAGCACACATAAATGAACATAGATACACAGACACAGACAAATTTAACCCAAATCTTTAAAGTCAAAATTTCAATCCAGTCCATCTTTTTTTTTTTTTGACTTAAACAAAAGAGCAATCCTCACTACTTTCTTGCACTACCTGTAAAGAGGTCAGAGACAATGGAGTTCTATTGCAGCGAAAATGGTTGAAGCCTAACACTGGGGACTTGTTATACAATTTGCTGTAAAGTGAAAAATGCAAAATGCAAAACGTTACCCACAAATTCAGCTCCTCTTTAAGTCATCGAGTTATTATGTGGCTTATAATCTCTATGAGACTCTTATTTTATAAGGAGGTGGTAGGCTTAATTTAGCAGTGAGTGCCTTAAAGCTAAAAATGTACAAGAAACAGAACCGTAAGTGGAAAGTAAGAGAAATTCTACAATGGTTTACTTCTTGAGCCATCCTGGGCCCCACGTCACAAAGATAAAAACCATAAGAATAAACAAAATTTTTTTACAAAATTCATTGCACCTATAATCCCAGCAAGGGGTCCCTTTGGGTAATAAGAATTAATATATTCTGTTAAAATACTAATTTGATTATTAAATCACTTTTTACTGTTTCTGGGTGGGCTGAGACCAGACCATCCAAATTATAACATTGAATTATGACTATCAAGGGCTTATGTACTTTTGGTTAAGTGAATCTCTATAATTCAGGAAGACAATTTCATTAATCTTGATTCAGGCATGAGCAGGAAGCTCTGAAGAAGAGCATGTGCCCGTAAGTTCATAGGCGTGTGACCCCTGAAACCGACGGCTCTCTACAACTGTGAATGCCAGGTATAAAAGATGAACCTATCTGATGATTATATCCAAGCAATATGAGCTAAAGTCATGCTTCTCAATCTTTAATGTGCATACAAATATTCTGTGGCTCTGGTTCAAAAATAAATTCTGATTAAGTAGGTCTGGGATAGGGCCTTGGAAAAGTCTTGCTAATAAACTTCCATTGAAATATGCTATCCCTAGAAAACATCACATATTTTATCAAAAAGCAAAAATCTCTAGTCAAATCACTTATAGAGTGGCCATATTTCATGACTTCAAGTCTCACTGTTCCATTCATCTGGACTTATAGAATTAATACTCATTTCTTCATTAATCTTTCATATTTAATCATGTAGCTAAACGTAACATTGCTAAAGAAATTGGAAGGACAAGAAGTAACTATAGCAACGTAATGGTTTACATGAAAAAGAAATTCCCAGAAACAAATACTATCTAAGCTATATAAGCAAACAGAGTGAGACAAAAGTAGGTTTATAGTTTTTCATATGGAGGTTTCAGGATGCTTATTTCCCATTGGTCTTTAGCCGTAGAAAAGCTTGATAAATACCTGTAGCCTTAAACCATTCAAGGGCCAGTTAAATTACACAGAGCTATGAAATCTTCGCCACAAAAATTGAGTCATTAAGTGTTACAACTTAAAAAAAAAAACACGTTTACTTTTAATGTGATTTTCCTAAAAACAAAACTATTTTTAAAAATCTGTGTCATCTGTTTTAAAAAAAAATGGAAAACTGATTTTCCTAAATAAATTTCCTCTTATAGGAATGAAAACACTTATAGGCATATCTGTTAATTCACCCAGTTTTTAAACTAACAGAATAAAACATTTACTCAATGGTATTACATATAGACATTTCTTCCCTTCAAAATTATATGTTGTATTACCTGTCATATTGGGGGACAAAGTCCTCCCCACTCCTATGGGAAAGGTATTGCTTATTTTTATTTTAAGGCAGAATGGCATACACTGCGACGGGCAGAGCAGCACTTTGTAAGAGACCGTCTGGTTCTTTCTAATATTTCCATGTCATCTCATGATGTTTCGGGGGGGCTTCCTTATTTGGAAAATAAGACTATCACTTCGTTGTTTTCTTTTAAAGGTACTTATATTGTAAGAACATAGTATCATGATTGGGGTGTCCAGGGAGGCAGGAGAAGCCATTTTTCTTTGTAGATAGATAAAAAGCATTCTGTATGATTGTTGTATAATAAATTGATTTTTACACTAAAAAAAAATATATATCTACACTAATAAAAGAGAAACATGGTAATTGGCGTACGACCACTACCCTTCCCATTGGCTAATCAGCGTATCCTTATGCAAATTAACTGCCAGCCAAGATGGCGGCCGGCAGTCAGGCAGCTGGAAGCTAACAGGAGGCTTGCTTGCTGTGGACTCCAACGTTCCCCGCCGGCCTCTGAGCTTCAGTTGGAAACATAGTAACATTTACAAAAGATAAACAAAACTCCAGAAAGCTCCTGTCAGTCAGCCGGGATCTCAGAGCTGGAGTTGCAACATTGTTTCGAATACAGAAAACAAAGGCCAGAAACCTGCTTTCAGCCGAGCCTCAGAGAGAAAGCTGGCTCTCAGCATCAGTGACAGCCATAGAAGGTAAATAAATGCCAGAATAAAAAAAAAAGAAGAAAAGGAGAGGTTTGGAGCTCCAGTCGCCCGCCAGCCTGAAAACGGCCCTCAGCCCCTCACCCAGACTGGCCAGGCACCCCAGTGGGGACCCCCACCCTGAAGCAACAAGATGGCAGCTAATTTGCATACTGAAGGCAGGCGGCAGCAGGCAAGGATGTCTGCGGTCTGGGACCCGGATCTGTGACCCTGCCGGGCGGGATCTGCGGAGCCGCGAGGCCTCCCGGCACCGGGATCAGCGTGACAAGGGGCAACGCCCAAACGCCCTGATCGCCCTGTGGCTCTGTGTGTGACAGGGGGCAGCGCCCCAAGCCCCTGATCAGCCCTGCGGCTCTGTGGGTGATAGAGGGCGGCGCCCCAACCCCGATTGCCCTGCGGCTCTGTGTGTGACAGTGGCGGCGCCCCAACCCCCCCCACGGGCCCTGCTCTATGTGAGAGAGGGTAGAGCCATAACCTCCCCATCAGCCCTGCCCTGAGTGTGACAGGGTGTGGTGCCTCAACTACCCCCCCCCCCCCACGGGCCCTGCTCTGTATGTGACAGGGGGCGGTGCCCCAGCTCCCCTATTGGCCCTACTCTGTGCGTGATGGGGGGGGAGCTCCTCAACCCCCTGATTGGCCCTGCTCTGTGTGTGACAGGGGGCAGCGCCCCAACCCCCTGATCGGCCCTGCTCTGTGCGTGGCAGGGGGTGGCGCCGCAACTTCCCTATCGACCCTGCCTTGAGTGTGACAGAGGGCGGTGCCCCAACCCCCCAATCGGCCCTACCCTGAGCATGACTAGGGGTGGCATCACAACCTCCCCATCCGCCCTGCTCTGTGCATGACAGGGGGCGGTGCCCCAACTCCCCAATCGGCCCTGCTCTGAGCCTGACCAGGGGCTGCACCTAGGGATTGGGCCTGCCCTCTGCCACCCAGGAGCAGGCCTAAGCCAGCAGGTCGTTATCTCCCGAGGGGTCCCAGACTGCGAGAGGGCACAGGCCGGGCTGGGGGACCCCCTCTCCCCCCCGAGTGCACAAATTTTTGTGCACCGGGCCTCTAGTATATATATATATATATATCTGTAATAGATAATAATACAAGTTTAAACTGTTTTGAATACTCACAACTGTAAACCTACTTTTGCTCCACCCTGTGCATGTAGAAATAAAACTGGAAGGAAATTCAGCTAAATGTAATAATGGTTATATGTGGATGAGAGTATGCTGTGCACACGTGTTTATGTATGTGTCTGTCTTTATTTTTTCATTTTCTTCTAACTTTATTCAATTTTCAAAAAATTTAAGTGAGGCCATTTTTCATTTCAAAAAGCCTCTCTTTCTATATAGATCAAACCAGGTTTATGACAGAAGAGCAGAGATTGTTCTGATAATTTTGCAGTAATGGATAGAGTTGTTGGATACTTGTCAACAGAGAGACTAGAGACCCAAGAGCCAAGAAATAGAAAAAAAAGAAAAAGAAACTTCACAGAATTTTTTTAAATAATGGGGTCTTTATTTCTTTAAATCTGGAAAGCTGTGCTGGAATTACCTGAGAAGAAAACACAGGCAGAAAAAAATTTAACTGACTCTGTTTGATTTTTATTATTCCCTTTGGATAAAATCACCTTAATCATGACCTTTAGCATCAATGCCAGAGCCCAGGAGGGTAGTGAGGGTCAATAGAGAGTGCAGCCTTTGAGGTCTGGTGGCCTCTGTTTACTCCCAGCTCTGCTACCCTCAAACTTTTATGTTCAAGACACTTTATCTTCTCTGAGGCTCAGTTTTCTCATCTGTTAAGTAGGAGCAAAAATAGTGTTTGTCTCAAAAATTGTTGTGAAAATTGTCAATGTCTGTAAAAAATTTAGTGTAATTTCAGCTTCATTTCTGTTACTATAAAACAAATCTTTATGCAAATATCATAGAATGTTGTTTGCAGTGGTTCCAAATTACAAGGAAAAAAAAGAATGATCTTTGAGTATATTTCATATAATTTTAAGACATATTCAACTTTAATATTTTAAGGATATTAATTGTTTAATGCCATACCTAACCCATGGTCGGCAAACTGGGGCTCGCAAGCCACATGTGGCTCTTTGGCCCCTTCAGTGTGGCTCTTCCACAAAATACCACGTGTGGGTGCGCATGTACAGTGCGATTGAAACTTCGTGGCCCATGCACAGAAGTTGGTATTTTGTGGAAGAGCCACACTCAAGGGGCCAAAGAGCCACGGTTTGCCAAGGCGCAGTTTGCCGACCACTGATCTAACCTATGAATTGCAGAGCAAATTAATAATATAATAGTGTCTTCTTTTTTATGTCCACTGTATTTCACAATGTTTTGAGGTCCCCTGGTAATAAACGTAATTTTATGATTTTTTTTTTTGGTTATCCAAACAGATTTTAAAGATCTTATTGATGTTCTGTTAAGTATTTTACAACTGGTCCTTCAAGGAGAAATAAAACCTTCATTTGAAGTGTTTGCCAAATTCCATGGGATAAATATTCTGACCATGGCCAATTTCAACCTACCAACATGATGTCACTGAACCAAGAGTTGAAAAGAAATTAGCAGTAAAACACTATTATATAGTATTCTATCATACAGATAAAAAGACATAGTTTACGTCAATAGTATAGATTATGATAAAACAAAAATATGAAAGATAGATAGGTTTTTAAGAATCTGTTACCTTTGTTTTTAATATAACATTTAATTATAAGTTTATAAGATTTAGTTTTTAATAATGGCTGTATTTAACAATCAGCTCTTAAAATTCCTGAAAATTTAGTAATTGGCAGTCTTGAGCCACTATGAGCTGGCTGCAGCACACCATCTGATGCTAATTATTGTGTAGGATATGAAGATGAATGACTAAACGAAGAAATATTCAAGCACTTACCGAGAACCCCTTCTTATAGAAGTCATGGCTACAAACATAACTTCACTTGTATATACATGTGAGGTTGAGGCAGGTCATTATCCTGCTTTACTGAAGAGAAAACTGAGGCCCAGAGATAACAAACCAACCGGAGTCAGGGGTATTCAGGGATAGAGCAGGAATCACAAACCGAGCTTCTAAAAGGAAGCAAGTAGGTAACTTAAAAACAGAAGTGAGCCAGGTTGGGTGTAAGAAGCATTTGAGCCTGAACATCTGCAGATGGGCAGTTATGAAAAGCAAAACTAACAGCTGGAAATTTATTGAATACTTACTAAGTGCCATGCATTATGCTGAGTCTTTGCAGAGATTAACTCATTTAATCTTCAAAACAACTATAAGGTGGGTATCTTATTATCTCCAGTGTCTATTTGATGAAATTGAGATTCAGACAGTTCCTAAAGTCACTCAGTGAGTAAGTGGTAGAGTTGGAAGAGAATCCCAGCGGTCTGTGACCTGAGGAGCCCACATTCTCGTCCTCTACGCATGCCTCATTTAAAGGGAGCAGCTGCTAGTCAGCTTGGGTGTATTATAAAGATGTAGGCTAGTGTTGCCAGACCTTCCAATTTATTAAGAACAAGATGAAAATCTGGACTTTCATGTGAAACAGACTGGTATTTACTTAATTCTGGAAAATTCTAGGTTGATAGATATTTGACTATTTCTTTCCTTCCACTATTTCCTCCTTTCTTTGGAGTATTGTGCTATTTGGATACTGACCTTTTTATTTCTAGCCATGATGACTGTTGATATTTATATACATATTTCCATCTCCTTATCCATTCCTGATACCTTCTGATAGAGCTTTTGAGAATTTATCTTTTGGCTTAGTTCATCATTTGTTTTACTCTAACCATTCTGTAATTTATCAATCAACCAGTTTGCTTCTCTACAGAAGCAAACCTAGATACTTATGCAAGTATCTGTGTGAATATTGTCTCTTTCTCTAAACGTGAACACCTCAGAATCACCTAGGGGTCAGATACCTGGTCCCACTCCCAGAGTTTCTGATTCAGTAGACCATAGATAGATACAAGAATTTGTATTTCTAACAAACTTTAGGAGCCAGTTTACTATCACTCTTTTATCTTTCTACTTCCTATTTAACACTTTGGTTTTCTTTATAACTGCCTGTTTCTTTTCCATATTATATTGCTTTTGAATATATTGCTTTGAACATACTCATTTTACTTTAAGTTCTTGTTCTAATACATTCATTCTATTTTGTTTGCTATAAGCTGTTCAGGAATTTTGCTTTTCTTTTTTCATACACATAGTTTTCCTATGTACATACACATATATTCAAATACTTATATTTCAATATGATTATATATATTTATCAATATGCATATACACACCCCCTCACCTGTGATCTATTTCCACAGAGAGTATCAACAATGTGTACCTAGTATAAAGGGAAATGGCAGGCCATAGCTTGTGCCCCGCCTAGTGATTTTAGAGAATGGATTGGGGGAATGCATCTTAGGAAAGACCCTGAAGCTCTGGGATGACCAGTCTGTTTGCCACCTCCCCACCAGGTGATCCTGCCACCAGGATACATGTTCTCTTTTTCAAGGTCCTTCTAAACACCTGCCACCCATGTGTGCGAGGGGAGGGCGGGGGGCGGGGGAGAGGCAGGAGCAGGGAATGCTCAGGGTCTGTAGGTCTGATTGAGCCTGATATTGGCCATATCTCACTTTAGCCCATTTTAAGTCAATCAAGATTGTGTCAGTTTTGTGTGTTTTTTTAAATTTGGTGAATCAAGTTTTGGGAATTTTTTGTGACTTGGCAATATTTTAGTAAACAATTGGGAGAGTTTACTTTAGGTGATGTAGTCAGAAGCCAGAAGTCCAAATACTTAAGATTTCTAGCCACTTTTTAAAATCAGAAATATGTACGACAGTTTTGTATTTCTAGGTTATTTAAATCAGATCTTTAGAATCTAGGAAAGAATTGATTCCAATCTTTTCCCATTAGAACAACATTTTATTGTGATTAAAACATTTTCAAGATCAGTAAACTATTTCTCATAAATATAAATTCCTTATACATGTCCAGGACAAGGAAATCAGTGAGTGGAGAATTTCTGGTCATGAAGGTGACAGGATGGAGTAGTGGTTATCAGAGAAATCAAAGAATAGATGTAAGTTGGCATTATTCCCAGCCCTATTCATGAGGGAATGGCTAATCAGTTAACACCACTTCCCTTACTGTGAAGCAAGACAAATGTAATTTGCCATCGTACAGGCTCATGCTGTTGTAGTAGTTTTGATGCCTCCTGGGAAGGCACTGGAAATTCCTTGCCATTGTTAGTAAAGAGCTGATGCACATTTGATTCCCACATGTGCTTGGGACTTATAAATCACTGAAACCCAAGTAGCACAATTTTCTAATTGAGAACTTTGAAATGTTGCCAGACTCACAGGCCATGCTAGCTAATGCAAGGGTGAATTCCCTGGGGCAAGTGCTCATGGCACCACATGCTCTCTGTTTAAAGAGTTTCCTGATATAATGTGTGGTTTTTATCTACATGAAGTGCTAGGAGTGTCGTGTTTGTGGTAGATTGCAAAAGTCTTCTCCCACTTTGTGGTAGATTTCAACAATAGCCACAAATTCCTCCCTGCTCTTTGTCCACATCTTTTGCAATGTGACTTTGCAGCTCCTGCCATCAAGAGCTGGAGCCTTTCTTCAACCCTGAAACTGGGCTGGCCTCATGGCTTGCTTGGCCAAGGGAGCACTGGCAAGCATGATGCAGACAGGGCTTGAGAAGCACTTACACATTGAAGGTTGCTCTCTAGATTGTCTTGGGAACCCTGCCATTATGGGAACAAGGTTTGGCAAGCCTGCTGGAGAATGACTGGCCACCTGGAGGAGAACTGAAGCACCCCAGCCAACAATCAACAAGGCAGTTGGTGCATAAATGAGCCCTGCCAGGATCAGCCAAACCTCATCCAGATCAATAGTACCATCCAGCTGAGCCCATCGCAAATTGGTGACCTGCAGAATCATGGGCTAAAAAAAAATAGTTGTTGTTTGAAGCTTCTGTGTTGTGGAGTTATTTATTATGCAGCAAAAACCGAGGGCAGAAAGGCTAATGTGGAGACAGAAATGTGCCCGTGAGAAATGTTTGAGATATTTATCCTTAGGTGACTCCTGAGAGCTCTTAGGTCTTCTGGGAATGTGGTAACATTCAATAAATGCACGTCAACTAGAATGACATGCCTGTGAGGATAAGGACTGGACACTTCTCTAATGTATAGTGCTAGGCGTATGAAGTTCCTCTATAAGTATTTATTATTTATTGAGTGTGTATTTATGCAAGTATCTGTGTGAATATTGTCTCTTTCTCTATACCGTGTAGAAGTTTCTGTCAGTTAACCCCACCCCTTATATCTCCTTAGAATTTAGTATATCTCTGCATACCAGCCTAACTCCAGCTATCAGTACTTGCAACTCTTTGGCTTAAGCTCTCTCTTACCTCCCAAAGTTCTGCTCATGTACAGAGAACAGGCGAACTTCTGGGTGATCAGTGTCCCCAGAAGGACTCCCTTATAAATGACAAGTGAACGTCGGCAGGTAAATATCCCATCTCAATCATAGGATAACTCTGAGGTGCATGTTCTATACTGTTTCCTGGAATTCCCCAAGATTTTAATCTCCAGTTGCCCACAGTGTAACTTGCTTGGTAATGTTTCCATTATTGCCCTTCCCCCCTCTCCCAGTGTTTCCTGGGATCATCTTCCAAATACATTATTTGCACTTCAAACTTTGATTCTGGGAGAAACTAAACAAGAAACTCAGAGATTCCTAAAGCTCCAGATTTGTTCTTCCCTATACTAAGAAGAACAGAAGTGTAAAGAAGACTATTGCATCTGTTGGAGAAAGATGGTTAGGTAGTTGTTACACATGGAAAAAGATACATGCCACAGGTATCATGAAGACATGTATAAATGCCCCTCTGTGATCCCAGAAAACCAATAATACCAAAACTATTTTATAATTATAAAAAGTTTGGAAGGGCCTTTAGGTGTAATAAAGAAACAATCATGTTACTAATGTTTTTGTAAAGAATATAGATCTCATTATGAGAAAATAAGGGGAATGTGCTTTAAGGCCAATTCAATAAAGCATCTGATTTATTTCTTCCTCAAGAAAATTGGTTATAATGTTCTTCATTTAATAGTAGAGAAGAATTTTAACACATCTGGTTAGTGTTTTTGTTTATTTTCTGTAAAAATTTCATAATAGATAACTGGGACTACAGGTTGATGATACTTTACACGCATCATCTATATATATAAAGAGCCAGGGTCCATCCAAAACAACCGAACGGACTACTGAACAGGCTGAGAGGGGCGACAAGGCTGGCAGGGGAGTTAGTGAGGGACAACCAAACGACTGAGCAGCAGGCTGCATGGGGCAACCAGGCTGGCAGGGAGGTTAGTGAGGGACGACCAAACAACTGGCAGCAGACTGCATGGGGTGACCAGGCCGGCAGGGGGGTTAGTGAGGGACGACCAAATGACTGACCAGAAGGCTGCGTGGGGTGACCAGGTTGTCGGGGGGGGGGGGGAGTGAGGGGCAACCAGGCCAGCAGGGGGGTAGTTGGGGCTACCAGGCCGGCAGGGGCGGGCCATGAGGAGTGACCAAGCTGGCGGGGGGGGGGGGCAGTTTGGGGTGACCAGGCCGGCAGAGGGGGGCAGTGAAGGGTGACTAGGCTGGTGGGAGGGGGGGGCAGTTAGGGGCAACCAGGCTGGCAGAATGGGGCAGTGAGGGGTGACCAGGCTGGAAGGGGGGTAGTTAAGGATGAACAGGCTGGGGGGGGCAGTTGGGGGCAACCAGGATGGCAGGGGGGGCAGTAAGTAGTGACCATGCTGGCGGGGGGGGGGGAGGGAGGGCAGTTAGGGGCGACCAGGTTGGCGGTGGGGCCAGTTAGGGTTGATCAGGCAGGCAGGCAGGTGAGCAGTTAGGAGCCAGCGGTCCTGGATTGTGAGAGGGATGTCTGAGTGCTGGTTAGGCCCAACCCCCAGGATTGGGCCTAAACCAGCAGTCGGACATCCCCTGAGGGTCCTGGAATGGAGAGGGTGCAGGCAAGGATGAGGGCACCCCCCCGCCCCGTGCAAAAATTCCACACACCAGGCCTCTAGTATGTAATAAGAAGAAAAGCTGATTATTAGATTAACTACGAACATATTTGATGTAAGATCTACTTTTTCCTTATCTTCCTATAAAATATAATCACCTGTCTTTCAACATCTTTAGTTTGTCCTACAGAACTAAAGTCCTCATATTCTTAGTTGACCAGCTCCTGACACCAGCCCATTGTTTAAACTTTCAATTACTGAAGAAAAACACAAATGAATTAACTTCATTGCAATTGCCAAATCTGATGTTCCCTAAACTTCTTGCAGATACGGGGAAGCCATGTGGATTTCAACTAAGTAGTGAGCTTTGTAGATCTACCAATATTGGTTTGGAGGGATGGGGTTGGAGTCAGTAAATAAGCTTTGGGAAGACCTTAGCTCTAAGGCCTCAACTCTCAATTGGTATTATTATTTACCAAATTGGCTATAATTAAGTATTGGCAACATTTGGAATGAATGTTTTCTTCCAAGGTATAGTCCCTTTAAAAAATATAACTTATCTCTGTATTCTCTAACTTCTCTACCCTCAGGCCCCAACAGAATTTTCTACAGACTCATTTAAGAATATAGGCACTCATTTTATATTATTATCCAACTTTTGCATGTCTAGCCTTACCCAATGACACTTAATGGAATGACTATATTATACATATTTTTAAAGTATCCCCTAATTGCACCATTGATAGTTGCCAAATGTACCATGGAAATTCAACATTTTTTCAATCAAATTAAATAATGTTTTCCATAATTCCCTGACCATACATGAAATATACATTAGTAGAAAAATTATATTGATATTAAAATACCCACAGCATATTAAAGTATTAGGCTCATCATAATTTTTATCCCAGTGGCATTTGTTCTCATTAATTATAACACCTTTCTGGGTAATAAAAAGGTCATTATCACTTCTAAAATAATGCCAGCATAGCTGCATTTACTACTGCTCCTTTTTTTTTTTAATATATTTTATTGATTTTTTACAGAGAGGAAGGGAGAGGAATAGAGAGCCAGAAACATCAATGAGAGAGAAACATCGATCAGCTGCCTTCTGCACGACCCCCACTGGGGATGTGCCCGCAACCAAGGTACATGCCCTTGACCGGAATCGAACCTGGGATCCTTGAGTCCACAGGCTGACGCTCTATCCACTGAGCCAAACCGGTTCTGGCTACTACTGCTCCTTTAACACAAGCCAAGCCATCAAAAAAAGAATGAGCCACATGGATGCAACAAAGCAGCATGAAAATTCTTCTAAGAAACACCAGAGCTGCCATTTGACCCAGTAATACCACTTCTAGGAATATATCCCAAGAAACCAGAAACACCAATCAGAAAGAACATATGCACCCCTATGTTCATAGCAGCACAATTCACCATAGCTAAAATTTGGAAACAGCCTAAATGCCCATCAGCAGATGAGTGGATTAGAAAATTGTGGTACATCTACCCAATGGAATACTACAGTGCTATAAAAAAAAAGAAGGAATTCTTACATTTGCGACAGCATGGATGGAACTGGAAAGCATTATGCTAAGTGAAATAAGCCAGTCAGTGAAAGATAAATAACACATGATCTCACTCATTTGTTGAACATAATGAACATCCTAAACTGATGAACAAAAATAGATACAGAGACAGAGAAGCATTGAACAAACTGTCAAACTACAGTGGGAAGGCTGGTGGGAGGAGGGGGGTAAGAGACCAACAGAAGGACTTGTATGCATGCATATAAGCATAACCAATGGACACAAGACATTTGGCAGGAGGGGTGGGCGGGGGGGGGGGGGGGGCGGCGGGGCGGAACATGTGCCAGGGGGTAGGGGAGTCCGGGAGGAGGCCAATGTGGGAAAAAGGAGACATGTGTACTACTATTTGTAATACTTTATAAATAAAAAAAGAGAAACACCAAAGGCTAGAAACCTTCAGTGAAGGCGAACAAATGTTATGAAGCTGTATATATACATTTGCTTTGCCTATCGATTTCCTTTTCAAACTCTTTGTGAAATGTTCAATGTATAGTGAAAATGATATAGTTTTATGCATGTGTCTCATGGGAACTTGGAAGGTGGAATGGAGAGAATAGGTAACAGGCTACTTTTGAAATCTTTTGGAATTTCAAACTGCAAAACAAGTCAGAAAATTGGTATTATTATGCATCAGCATTGTCTTATTTTAAAATATACAAATTTAGCACTTTAGTAATAACAGTGACACTCAGAGCAGAAGATACTTCTCTTTTAAACAAAGAGCAAAATTATTATCTAAACATTCAAGAAATAACAATCTCTACATAACTATACATTCTTATACCAAATGGTTATACAAGTAATTGTAAAGCAATTTAGTCTTTCCATATTAAGAAGTGGAACTATTTAAGAACTATTAAAACTAGTAGTATTCACTTTATTCCCCATATTGGTATTCTCTGTATTCAAACCATTAAATGTTACTTTTATATTATTATAACATTATGGACAAATTGTTATACTTGTACACTTATTAGAAACCAAGCTTTATTCTAAGTACTCTATAATCTATACTAATAAAAGCATAATATGCTAATTAGACCCAACAGCCGAACGACCTTCTGGACGTCATTCCGGATGTCCTTCTGGAGGAAGCCAGGGTGGCGGGGCTGAGGTAGAGACAGTTAGGGGCCATCAGGCAAGCAGGCAAGTGGTTAGGGGCAATCAGGCAGAGTGGTTAGGGGTGATCAGGCAGGCAGGCAGGTGAGCAGTTAGGGGCAATCAGGCAGGCAGGCAGAGGTGGTTAGGGGTAATCAGGCAGGCAGGTGAGCAGTTAGGAGCGATCAGGAAGGCAGAATGGTTAGGGGCAATCAGGCAGGCAGGTGAGTGGTTAGGGGTGATCAGGGAGGCAGGCAAGCAGTTAGGGGCATCAGGCAGGCAGGCAGGCCAGTGGTTAGGAGCCAGCAGTCCCGGATTGCGAGAGGCATGTCGACGGCCAGTTTAGGCCCGATCCTGTTGCAGGATCGGGCCTAAACTGTCAGTCGGACATCCCCCCGAGGTGTCCCAGATTGCAAGAGGGTGCAGGCCAGGCTGAGGGACCCTCCACCTTCATGCACAAATTTCATGCACCAGGCCTCTAATGTGTTTTATAAAAACACCTTGGTGAGGTTGAGTAATTGGCCCAAACACTCAGCTGGTAGATGATGGAGCCAAGGGGAGATAATAACTGGGAGTTTCATTTATGCATCAGGTCTGTAAGCACTGCACAATTCAGAAACTAAGTTGATCCAGTTGAAAGTACCTAGCATACCAATGTGTAAACTAGAACAAGTCAACAACTTCCCTGAAATTCAGTCATTCCTGCATCTACACATTGAGTGGGAACCCCAGGGATCATCTAGCACTAGCATAAAATAAACCTCTATGTACACTGTCTGTGTACACCAAAAGTCTGATTATCTACGCTGGCAATAACCACTGCCCAGGTTGGCACTGTCCAACATGGAAGCCACTAGCCACGTGTGCTATTATTGAGCACTCAAAATGTGGCTAGTCTGATTGGGATGCACTGTAACTATAAACTACACACCAGATTTCAAAGACATATTATAAAAAAATGTAAAACATCTAATTAATATTTTTATATTGCTTATATGTTAAAGAGATAGTCTCTCGAAAAAAAATCGGTTAAATAAAATATATTACTAGAACTAATTTCTTCAGACTTTACTTCTAATTTAGTTTCTAGAAAATTTAAAATTGCTTATATGACCCCCATTATATTTCTATTGGGCAGTACTGGCATAGATAGTGAGTGGTGAAGTACAGAAGAGTCTAATGTGTATTCCCACCAAGTTCAGATTTTACTTTTGCTAATTTAGTTCAAGGTAAAATAAAGGGTGTTTCTGAACCTAAGCAACTCTGAGCATTTCCCTTTTTAAAATGGCTTTATGTGTAATACACTTGTTTTTTAAAAGATTTGAGACAGTGTTGAAAAGGTATAAAATATTGAAAAAATATATAAGTTACCAGAACAATATTGTTCTGTCATTCTTTTCTTTCTTTCTCTCCTCTCTTCCTCCTTCACTCTCCTCACCCCCTTCTTTCTCCCATATAAGTGTGCTGATAAATGTTTAGCACTTGGTTCTGGGAAAGACCTGATTTGTAGAGCCGGCTAATTTTAAATACTCTCACCGTGAGAGATTGCAAGCTACCAATGCAATGTCATTGCATGTGGAGTGGAAAGAGATGTGTAGTACTGCAACATTATCATACAATAGAGTAAAAAACCTTATGAGTATATATAAAAGTAAAACGCAGTAAAATATGAGGATGTGGTAGTTACGTGGATTTCATATCTTTGCTTTTAATATAAATTATTTAATTGCAAGTTTGCATAATTAAAAAGCAGGGAGGGATGGAACAGAATGACATACCTTGATGCAGGGTTGGGGGGATGAGAAGAGATAAACCAAAGAACTTATATACATAGCCCATAGACACGGGCAATAAGGTGGTGAAGACCTGGGCGGGGGGGGGGGGGGGGGGGGGGGTAGGCGGGGTGGGGGGGAGAGAAGGGTATAGGGGCTGTGAGGAGAAGGGGAAGGGAGAGGAACAGGAGATATCTGTAATACTATCAACAATAAAAATGTACATTTAAAAATGAAAAAACATTTAAATAAGACCTGTGTTTAACAATTAACTTGCTGAAAAAGTCCCAAACATTCAATAATTGACTCTTTCAGGAGCCACTGCCAGCTGACTCCACCCCATAACTGTTATGACATTTACTTAAGAATCAGACGTAAAGGAACAAGATTTCCAAGTCTAAAAAAAAAATTTCTTACTCCCAATCACTCAACTATCCACAAAGCCACAGTTCTGGTTAATGGTTATCGTTTAGAGAGATAAAGTCCTAGAAGGAACAAGGGCAAGAAGTTTAGCGGAGTCTAATGCTGTTAATCTTGGTCTCATATAATACATCACAGAGAGAAACAACACAATACTCTGTAGGAGCCCTCCAGGAATAGTCCTAGCTTCCCTTGGTAACTGTCTCAGGAAGTTCCTTCTTACAACTAACTTAAATCTCTCCTGCTCCAGTAGAGGCTCACTTCTGTTTGCTCCCTCCTCAGTAAAGGTGGAAACAGCTGGTTACCATCCCCTGCATTATGACTCTTCATGTAAGGAAATGAAACACCCCAAACCAGCTTCCAAATCTGTTCAGCTGTAAAAACAGCCTCTTCTTGAGCAAAAACAAATAATAAATTAAATGGAATTGCGAGTTGAGAAGTGCTGCATATTTCACTCCAGGGAAACACCTCGGGCCAGGTTATACCCTCGTCAGCACCTAGTGATCAAAGGCGCATTTTCCCTGGAAACAAATTCAAGGAGTGAAACAGATGGGATTATTAATCAAGTTGCTGTTAGTCTTTTGGGCCATCTTACAGAACATCTCTAAGCTGGAGGCGTCCTGAGCTTTATCTTGTAATAAGATTGTAAGATCTTGGCAGTATGTGTGTTGCCTTGTATGCTGACGTCTTTCCTGCTACATTCAAGACATTTTTTTACGAAAGAGATGCAATAAATCAGAGTAGCTGCAGAAGCTACATCTTAGGTGGTACAAGTAGGCCAGTAGAAGCTAAACTGCCAACTGATATTCAAAGCTGTGCCACCCACACTTTAATGCTGGGGCTCTTATCTCTGGGAAAATTAAAAGCAGAAGGTGAAGAATTGACTCCACAGTGTAGGGCTGGCCTGAAAGGAAGCAAAGGGGGGCATTTGAAAAGAAAGGAAAGAAACAATAGCCCACATTCTTATTGATTCATGAGAATGGCATAGTATCAAGGAGAAAACAGAACTGTGAAGTTGCAAAACCAAGGACGTTCAGAAGATACAACAAATGAGACCATCTCTCCGATGGCCACCTTTGCACTATCTGCAACTGAAGGCTGTAATTATGATACTAGTGCCTGATTTGCTTGCATCTTCTCAAGCAGGCATGCACCTCTATGTTGTAGAGCTCAAAGCATTCATTTCTTGTCCATTTCTCCACCTCTCGCCATACCTCATCCTTCCTTTTCTGCCAGGAGTCTGAAAGCCCAGATTTCAAAACCAAATTCAGCCTACACTGGACTATATCAAATCCCCAGAAAAAAAATAAAAACAAGAAAAGAAAAGAAGAGACTGAGTTTCTTTTGGGTTGGGTCCCCAAAGTAGACATGGTTGGGAGTTGTTTCCTGAAGTTGAAGTTCAGCCCTGCTTCTGTCCAAGAGCTTGAGAAATTCTATGATTCAGGCCCACAGGTGACAATGGATGTCACCCCTCTGCGGACACCGATCTGCACCTTCCACTTCTCAAGGGAAGGTTTCCAGTGTGCTAGGAGGAGGAAAGGGGTAGAAACATCCTTCTCTGGGGCCAGATGATTTCATCTACCTGCCACAAGCCACCTCTACCCATGAGGAGCTGGTGTGCCCTGCAACAATATCCACTGAAGCTTAAGTGCACACCTTTCATAAGCTACAGCAGAAGTAAAAGGAATGGCAGCCCACGATCCAAATCCAGCCTGCACAGATGTGCGGTCTTTTTGTTTTTCTTTTCTTTTCTTCTCTTTAATTTGAATTAGTTGAACAACATTTTAAAACCAGGTAATTCTATGTATAAATCTACCTTTCTAGTTTCTCCAAGGGTTTTGGCACATTATGCCATTGTGCCAACATGGCAATAAGTTGTCACAGCTGAGTTGCATTGCCTCCTCTAGACAGTATGTGTCTTCGGTCCATCACAGTCCACACTGCTCCCAAGGATCAAAACATTCATTGCTATTTACCACTGTACTTGTTCTACTAGGTCCCTGTTTCTAGGCCAGGGGTTCTCAACCTTCTGGCCCTTTAAATACAGTTTCTCATGTTGTGACCCAACAGTAAAATTATTTTCGTTGCTACTTCATAACTGTAATGTTGCTACTGTTATGAATCGTAATGTAAATATCTGATATGCAGGATGGTCTTAGGTGACCCCTGTGAAAGGGTCATTCCACCGCCGAAGGGGTCGCGACCCACAGGTTGAGAACCGCTGTTCTAGACTTTCTTTAGTCTTATGTCTTTCCTACACACTATTGGCCTGAAATATTTTTTCTGTATAAAGAATTAATACAAACATGAACTTTATAAGGCAGACAAAGAAAGGAAATGTCCTGGAAATTATACTATTGAAAGCTGTGGCTTTCTTGTCATTTATCCTCTTGAGGAGCAATTGGCAGAAATTTCTGATTGTGAAGGTCTGAGAACTATGCAAGGATATAAACTAATAGACTTACCAATTATCTTTCTAATGCAGTGCAAAGATGGACTTTAGCAATTTGGTCTTTTTTATTTTACTATTTCTTTCCCATCATTATTTAAAGTATATTATAGAAAGTTGGGAAAAAGAAAAAGTCTCCCTCTTATCACAGTTCCACTGCTCTGCCACCTCTTCTTAAGCAACCATTGTTATCTGTTCATTGTGAATCCTTCCAGAAAATGTCTAGCCATCTATCTACATTTAGAGCCATTGTTTTACACAAATGGGTTTGTACTGTGCTCACTAATACTTAACTATTTTAGCACACATATTCCTTCATCATTTTCTTTGAAAGTTATCTTTATTGTTTTTGTAAAAATGATATATAGCCATATTAAATCATTCAAGTAATAAAAATGGATAATATATAAAATTCATTACTTAAAATTATTTTACCCCAAAACAATTGTTACTATCATTGAAGATCTTCATCACAGAGATCTTTCTGTCTTTATATACAGGTAGAAGAATAGAAGGATGCCTGGATGGATGGATGGATGGATGGATGGATGGTTGGATGAATAGACAGATAGGAAGGAAAGAAGAAAGGAAGGAAGGAAAAAAGTAAGGACAATAGATTGATAAATCAATGATAGGGAAATGGGACCATGTTATGATGATATTTTGAAATGAAAGCTTTTATTGTAATGTTTCTTGAACTTAAAAATGAAAAAAAAAAAGCTAAGGAGCTATTTAACTTTAGAAAATAATGTTTCTTCACAAAATGGATCAGTTCTTAAGTAGTTCCTAAATGTGAAGAACATTGTATTCCATAGTATCTTTTGACTCTCTTTTGTGAAAAAAAATGTGGAAATTAGCATTCCTAATTTTATTATGTATATTCTTTCTTATATTTATTATGAACCACACATTCTGTTCTGTAGCAGTAATTTTAATAGTCATTTTGTTTTATTTCTATATTTTAATAACACAATGCTAATCACTATCAACCCTTTATCATGGCTGTTCCATATATGATTTTTTAAATAATGCTTATTAGATTTATCAACTGGATTAAATAATGCAATAGTTGATTTGGTCTTTTTCTGTCAAGAAGGGCACTTGTGTATTCTATTCTATAAATTATTGCAAGTTTGAAAATGTCCCATGTGTTGACTTTATACTTGAAAAACAACTTGGCTGGACCTATAATTCTCAGCTCACAGTTTTTTCTCAGAATCCTGTGGACTTTGCTCTACTGTCTTCTGGCATTGAATATTTTCTCAATTATTGAGAACAATCTGACATCTCCCCAATTAATGGTTGTTGTTTCTGTCTAGACACCCATAAAAGTCTTCCTCATATTTGTGTTTGAATAACTTCACTAAGATTTATCTTAGCGATGATTATCATTATATCATTTTTATTTTGGACAACATGTACCCATTATATCTGAAGACTCAAGTCTTATGGGACACATTCAAGAAACAAAGACACACAGAGGTGAAGTAACTTGCTCAAGATCACATATCTAATAAATGGCACGGTCTGGATTTAAATCCGGCCGTCTCATTCCAGACACCCCTCAACCCCCAGTTACTACAGTACAGTTTGTCCTGATGAGGAAGTGGGCTGGATACCTCTTCTCAAAGTCAGTCAGCTGACTAAATACAATTTATTCCAAGGATGTCTGCAGTTAGCAGGCGCTGGGCTATTTAGACAGTCCCCCACTGTTTAGAAGTCACTGTCTAGAAAAAGGATGATATAGTGGGTTTCAATCATTGTGGTACTGCATTCTTTTGGAATTAGAGAAAGGAGGTAAAGGGACAAATAGAAAGACAGAGCAACATATCAAAAAATAAGCAGAGGGGGCTGATGCAGGCTGATGGAAACAGATTTGATTCCTGCTGCTACACATGCCAAGGGCAGCAGAACAGAACTGGCTTCATCCCTAGACTTCCCCGCCCCTGATCACAACTTTTCCTAACGGACCAGGTTTCCTTAATTCCTGGGCTCAGTAAGGCACCACCAAGAGCAGAGCAGATGGTGCGCAGGTGTCTGACAAGGTCAGTCCTCTAGAAAATCAGTCTGGGTGGTGATTCACAGAGTAGGACTGAGCGGCACGGACCAGGTTCCACACCCCGGCTATCTCCTGACCTAACTGGTTGGATGCCTTGAAAACTCTACCTTGAGAGTCACTCCTTTAGGTTGACATTCTCTCTACAAAAAGCCATCTGTTATCAGAGAAGGGTAAACTTTTGCCAGTCTTTGACCTATATTAGGGGAACACAGAAGATCCAGAAAGTTGAAAGGGACTTTAGAGAACAGCGAATCTAGCCTCTCATTTTATTTATTTTTAATTTTATTTTATTGTTTAAAGTACTACAAATGGTAGTACATATGTCTCCTTTTTGTTTCCCCATTGACCTTCCCCCGGCCTCCCCTACCCCCCTACCACCCTTCGTAGAACCACATGTACCTTTGCTAACACACACACATGCCCTCACCACCTCGCCCCCCAGTGTCTTGCATCCATTGGTTATGCTTATATACATGCATACAAGTCCTTTGGTTGATCTCTTACCCCACTCCGAACCCTCCCCTGCCTTCCCACTGTAGTTTGACAGTCTGTTCAATGCTTCTCTGCCTCTGTATCTACACTGAATGGCCAGATTATTATGACCACCTCATGTTTGTAGGCAAATTAGCTATAATTTCACACTGAAGTTGCTAGAGTGCCAAACCATTATAAATGTCTGAATAGCACAACATACCTAAGTATCATTGCTGATCAAGTTCATCCTATCATGTTGATGGCATATACCAATGGAGATGGCTTCTTACAACAAGACAATGCGCCATGCCATGGTGCTCGTATTGTGCAGGAGTGGTTTCAAGAACATGAGGGAGAATTTACCTTGCTTAGGTGGCCCTCACAATCACCAGATCTCAATCCAATTGAGCATTTGTGGGACGAAGTTAAAAGAGCCATCAGGCAGCTGGTTCCACAACCATCAAATCTCACAGAACTGGAGACAGTGCTATTCATCAGGCATGGTGTCAGATTCCTCGCATCACCTTTCAACATCTTGTGGAGTCAATGCCAAGAAGAATTGCTGCAGTATTGAAGGCAAAAGGTGGCCCAACGAAGTACTGCTGGGGTGGTCATAATAATCTGGCCAGTCATAATAATCTGGCCGCTCAGTGTATTTTTGCTCATCAGTTTATAATGTTCTTTATTATCCATAAATGAGTGAGATCATGTGGTATTTTTATTTCACTGACTGGCTTATTTCACTTAGCATAATGCTCTCCATTTTAGAAGCTAGGCAGCAGGTGCTTGATTTTTTAGATTAGTGAACTGTGATATTAGAAAGCCAGTCACACCGGGGCATTAGACACAGGGGCCTAAAAAAATATGAGCATGAGGAAAGGAATAACTGGGGTAGGATAGTGGATGCACTGCCCAGATCCCTTTCACTGGGCAGGTGCACACATCTCCCAGATACTGTGAGTGTTAGCTGCTAATGGCTCACCCTCTGCCTCTCACCCTACCTTCTCCAAAGAATTGCCATGAACCATAAGGAGCCACCTTTCTTAGAAGAGTAAAGTCCCTACCCAGGGCAGCTGCAGCTAATGACTGGAGCAGGAATATAGAAGAACAGCTCCCTGACTTCAAGGTGGGACCATTTTTTGTATAATTTATAACCCTGTGCTCCCCATGGATCAGGCTGAAGCTGGCTCACAGCTGGCTCACATCTATGCTTATCTCCTATAACTGCCCCATCCTGCTGCCCTTACTTTCTCTCTCTCCAGAGCACTCCTTCAATAAATCATATGCAGCTGAATTTCTGTGTTGAATTCTGCTTCAAGGGAAGCCAACCTAAGACAAAGAGAACACTGATTGGGAGGGGAGCAACTAAATCATTGACCTAATTAACAACTGGCCTGAAGGAAACTGTTCCTAATATAACCAAGGATCCCCCAATCTCTCTTTCCTCTGTCCAATATTTCAGTCAGGAAAAGCTCTCGAGTGTGAAATTCATAATATACAATTATACTAGGCGTGTGCTTAGGCCCAGAGAAGGGTTTGCTCTTCTGTTCGCTGTCACAGTGACCATTCACTCAGTCTCCAGGACAATAAGATTTAGGTGATACTTCTGGTGTGAGGTATCCCAGGACCTTCTAGAGATAAACAGACAGCCCATTAGTCGCACTGCCCCATCCAGTTTAGAGTAAAATGATTCTTTCATCTCCACTTTGTTAATTAGCGCCCTGGATGGGAACTCTTCTACAAGTTGAGATGAGACACAGGAATTGAAATGCCTAGAGACAATAAGTATTTTATTTAGAAGTAAAACAACAGGGCCATGTTTGGGAACTGCAGACTAGAGTTTCTCTTGCTAAGTGAGAGGTGTCATCTCAAAGCTCAGGACTTGTCTTGTCCTGCCAAGTGATTAGATTAGCTTAATGCTTTTCACTTTTGCCTTGGGAAACTTCCCTGGGATTACCACTTTCCTCCTGCACTTCAGCCCTCCCCAGAAATCCCTCAGGCATATTTCTTTACCCAGGATACCCCTATGGTAGTGCTACATCCCTGTTAAATCAGCTTGGTGAGGTAAGGCATGAAGGACAATCAATCCTCAAAAACAGTGCTGAAGGGAATCGAATGATCCAACAAACATCAATCTGTGCCAGTCAAAGAGAACTACACAGTGTCCTTTAAAATGTGTTGCTTCATTTCAGTTGTCTCCTTTGGAGTAGTTTGGCATTCTTAACTCATTACTATTATTAAAAATTTAATTAATGTTCTAATAGCAGACACTCTGACTCCAGACTTAACCAAAGATCATCAGTGATTCGAGAGATGGTTATACATCATAAGAAAAGATGAAACACTGCTATTAGTGATAACATGGATGGACCTTAAGAATATTATGCTAAGCAAAATAAATCAATCAGGAAAAGCTAAAAACCATATGATGTCACTCATATGTGGGATATAAAACTGAAACTCATAGCCACAGACAACAGTATGATGGTTACCAGAGGGAATGGGTAGAGGATTGTAAAGGGTAAAGGGGGCCAAATATATGGTGATGGAGGATGATTTGATTTGGGGTGGTTGGCACACAATGCCATATACAGATAATGCATCACAGAAATGTGCACTTGAAACCTGTATGATCTCATTAACCAGTGGCACCCCAATAAATTTAATTTTAAAAAGATGCATATAATACTGGTCCTCTTTATTTTTGGTTACCAAGAACAAACATTAATCCTATATAATAAAAGGCTAATATGCAAATCGGCCAACTGGCAGAATGACCAGTCGCTATGATGCCCACTGACCATCAGGGGACAGACACTCAATGTAGGAGCTGCCCCCGGTGGTCAGTGTGCTCCTACAGGGGGAGCGCCACTCAGCCAGAAGCTGGGCTCATGGTTGGTGAGCGCAGTGGCGGTGGTGGAAGCCTCTCCCGCCTCTGCAGCAGCACTAAGGATATCCAACTGACAGCTTAGGCCTGCTCCCTAAAATTTTTGGGCTCAAGGGAGCAGGCCTAAGCTGTCAGTTGGACATCCCCCTAGGGCTCCTGGACTGTGAGAAGGCACAGGCTGGCCTGAGGGCCCCCCATCCCCCGTGCACGAATTTCATGCACCAGGCCTCTAGTAAAATATAAGGTCTATAAAACCAGAGCAACATCCTGAAAACCAACCTGTAGTCAAATAGCCATGCTCTCTCAGCCACAGGGGCAGGCAAGGGTGGCAAGATAGGGGCAAGTCAATAGTATGCTGTGCTGTCATGACAAAGAATTCTTAAACCACAGTGGCTGAAAAAACAAAGGATTATTTGTTGCTCAGGCTACGTGCCTATTGCAGGTCAGTTGGAGACTCAAACTAACAGGAGCAGTATCTACATGGAAGATAATTAACACCACAGCAGAGAATAAAAGATCCTTCAGAAATTAATTACTCACAAATCATTGGCCAGAATTAGTCTCAAAGATAGCTGGACATATTCAGCCGGGAGAGATTTAGTAGCTATACAAAGCCTGAATTCTGACCCGCAGACTAATCCCAAAAGAAAACTATCCATTTAGAAATTTTCCTACCATTAAGATATATTCTACTAGCAAACATTGTGCTAGGTATAATGTAAGTCACAGAATAAATTTAAAACATTCTATTTGCCTTCTAGAAGATCCCAATATAACTGTAAGATGAATCAAGAAACAATAAAAATATATATACCAATCCAAAGTTGGGTAAATTATATGCCAAATCATGTGAAACCCAAATCAAACACATCATATTGCTCCTTTTTCTCTACCTGTACATGGAAAACTTGATCTGCTGCATCTCCACTGCCTTATAGAAATAAAATGTGAGCCACATTTGTAATTCTACATTCTCAAATACCCACTTTAGAAAAAGCAAAAAGAACAAGGAAAATCAAACTTAATTGGACCTTTCTAAAAAAAATACATTTTTATTGATTTCAGAGAGGGAGAGAGAGATAGAAACATCAATGATGAGAGAAAATCATTGATGGGCTGCCTCTTGCACGTCCCCTCCTGGGGACTGAGCCCTCAACCCGGGCATGTGTCCTTGACCGGAATTGAACCCAGAATCCTTCAGTCCACAGGCTGATGCTCTGTCCACTGAGCCAAACCGGGTAGGGCCTTAATTATACCTTTTGCTTAACCCAATATATCTAACATATCATTATTTCCACATGTAATAAACAAAAATTACTAATGAGATACTTTACATTATTTTTCATATTAAATATTCAAAGCCCAGTGTGTATTTACACTTACAGCCAATCTCAGTTCAGACTAGCCATCAAGTGCTCACATAACTAATGGCTATTGTATTGGACAGAGCAGGTCTCTGCAATAACCAAAATTAACATAGTTATTGCTAACCTGCTTAGCCACGATTGTTTTTTAAACTGCTGGTACATGCCTGAAGATTTTTTTGGATGTTTAAAATGATGCTTTTTTTTATGACCTGTCTTTCCCTTACTTTTATTCTATTAAGCAATACAGTACCATGGACTTAAAGTAGTTAAGATCACATAGAGCAGCGGTTCTCAACTTGTGGGTCGCGACCCCTTTGGCAGTTGAATGACCCTTTCACAGGGGTCGCCTAAGACCATCCTGCATATCAGATATTTACATTACGATTCATAACAGTAGCAACATTACAGTTATGAAGTAGCAACGACAATAATTTTATGGTTGGGTCACAACATGAGGAACTGTATTTAAAGGGCCAGAAGGTTGAGAACCACTGACATAGAGTGTTCTGGGAAGGAAACCTTAACCTACCCAAGTTAAAGAATTCAAGCAACAAACCAAACACATGTTCTACCAGGGCTGCAGGTGGGGGAAGGGGTTAAGAAGAGGGGCAGGAGTGTTGAGGATGTGCTTAATAAAAGGCTGCTTGTTGGGACTTGTGGGAGTGCAGCCCTTTTCTTAAAAGGTTAAACAAAAAGCAGAGCCACTGTATTTCAGCAGGCTTACTACCAAGAGTGACTTTGACCTTTTCCATTTCCGGAGATTTATGATAGAACTTTTTCCTTTGACATGGCACAGGGCTCTTTGAATCCAGGTTGAGTGTGATCAGGTGTGCTTCTCGGGGAACCCTTTCTTTGCATAAAGGCATGTCTGTGTTCCCCAGCACCCTCAGGAAGAGTCTTGGTACAGAAGGCCCAACACCAGGCTGCTGTCCGTCAATTCCTTTGCAACAGCCTCACCCTTCGTAGAACCACATGTACCTTTCGGGCTGAGCAAACACAAAAATAGACCATTTTCACAACAGAAACTTCTGTTGACAGTGAGGGCCTTGAAATGAAACCGGAGCCTTGAAAATTCTACCAGAGGCCAGTTAATCTAATAAAACTCTTGACATTAATGGGCTTAGCTAGTGGGAAAGTTTGAAATTCCTTCTTAGACCCACAGGGTCCCTTGGTGAGCGAGAGGCTTTCAGGTGGTTTTTGCTTTGGGCTCCAACCTGCCCATTTCACACTACATCTCCCATCATTTCAGGACAGTCACTGTACACTCCAGGGTTGGTTAATTCTGATCAGCTCACTCTTTCAAGGCAGGTGTTCAAACTCACTGACCTTGGCTGTTGACTGGCTCTGTTTCTTCATGCTAATGAAGTAAAATGTATCTTTAGAATCCCCAAGTGGGTTTGCTAACTGGCTGACTCCAGTGGCCGTGTAATGCTTGTGGATCTAACAAAGGAGGGAAATCTGGTAGACAGGTCAATTGATCCAAATACTCTTCCACTCCCAGAAATACACCTGGAAAGGTAGATACCATTTTAAGAATGGGTCATGGGTGCATCTTTATAACCAAAAGGTAACACTATTAAAACTCTTCCCTGCATCTGGTACTACAGATGCCAGACTTTCTTTTCTTTGAAAATTGCCCCTTTCAGATGGAGCCAGCAGATCTTATTGTACCCTCATGTACCTACAGCCATCGGTCTGTCTTGCACCTTATAGCCACATTCTGAAACCCAGGCTAAGGTTAATTAGTTTGTATTAGTAATCTTGCTTAGTCATGGTGGGAAAGAAGGAAAATGTTTACTGATAAAATCAGCTGGTGTTAGAAGTCACCAATGGTTGGGTTGATGGAGGCATCAGTGATTTAGGATTCTTTTGAGCTGCCTCACTTTCATTTTACTAAAATTCTGAGGTGAACATTGAGCATTAAATAGAACTGACTTCTTAGTTAAATATCCATTGATAAAGAGCAATCAAACTTGGTGATAGGAAGAAGCAGAAAGTTCCTTCTCTGATTTTGACTTTCAAAGTATTGATGCTTTTGGAAAGATGAATGGAAACAATGTTACTTTGCTACTAGATCCATTTTTCAGGCCACCCTTTAAAAAGCTATTGGGAAAAAAAGACTCTTAATCCAAACAAGAACTGAGCAATGATGCCCACAACCCCCAGGGAGAAGCAGGTCATACGACTATTTATAATAATGACAACCGACAGCCAGGGCTTTAAGAATGCTTTCCCTCCTGTTGTCAGTTCTGAAATGGAGTTGGAGGCAAGCGAAGTCCTGATAACATTGGTGTATTGTTCCGCAGGTCCCAACCTCAGCAGGCTACATCAGTATCTCCTGTCTGAAGAAGTCGCTCTCTTTTCATCAAACACATTCCAGAAGTCAGCGGTAAAAGCACTGACCGGGGAGAGCAGATTGATCCATTAACTCTCACCCAGTTCCTTGGCTGAACCCTCGCTTCGCATTCCAGTTGTACAGATTTGGTGAGTTATCAAACAGGAAACGAGCCCTGAAAGGAACTGCTCCTTTGGAGGCTCCCTCTCGCCAAGGCTCCTTCTGGGAGCCTGTGGACTGCAGGAGAGACCCGCTTCTCAAATGTTGTGTGCCCCGTTATTACGTGGGGACCTTGTTAAAATGCATATTCTCACTATAGAGCGAAGCCTGAGAATCTGTATCTCTGTGCTTCTGATAAACTCAAGGCGATACCAATGATTCTGGTCCTTGGATCATATTTTGAGTAGCAAGGAACTAAAATCACCCTGGGCACCTGACAGAAGGCCAGATAGCTGCATTTTCACTTGAGTTTTGGCTTCAGAATTTACCCAACAACACATATATTTTATTTTATTTATTTATTTTGTTGCCATATATTTGGCTCCCTTTACCCTTTACAAATCCCCACCCCCCTTTCTTCTGGTAACCCCCATATTGTTGTCTGTATCTATGGGTTTCAGTTTTATATCCCATATATGAGTAAAATCGTATAGTTCTTAGCTTTCTCTAACTGACTTATTTCACTTAGCATAATATTTTCAAGGTTCATCCATGTTGTCATAAATGGCAGTATTTCATCTTTTCTTATGACTGAGTAGTATTCATATATATATATATATATATATATATATGTATATATATATATATATACATATATATATATATATATATATATTCTCACATCTTCTTTATCCAATGACCTACCGAAGGACACGTTGGTTGTTTCCATGTCTTGGCCACCGTGCATAATGATGCAATGAACATAGGGGTACACATATCTTTGCAAATGTTTTCACATTTTTGGGGTAGATACCCAGAAGAGGACTTCTGGGTCATATGGTAACTCTATTAATATTTTGAGGAAGCTCCATACTGTTTTCCATAGTGGCTGTACCAATTTACATTTCCACCAGCAGTGAATGAGGGGTCATTTTTCTCCACAACATCTCCAACACTTGTTATTACTTGTCTTATTGATAATAGCCATTCCACCAGGTGTGAATTTGTATCTCATTGTAGTTTTGATTTGTAGTTCCCTAATAGTTAGTGAAGTTGAACATCTTTTCATATACCTGTTGGCATTTGTATGTCTTCTTGGGAGAAGTGTCTGTTTAGGTCCTCTGCTCATTTAATTGGATTGTTTGTTTGTTTTTTGTGTTGACTTGTAAGAGTTCTGTATATATTTTGTATATTAACCCCTTGTCAGAGGTATTCTTTGAAAATATTTCCTCCCATTCAGTTGGTTTTCTTTTTATTTTGTTAATGGCTTCTTTTGCTATACAGAAGCTTTTTAGTTTGATAAGAGTCCCACTCATTTATTTTTACTTTCCTTGCGTTTGGGATTAAATTAATAAAATCCTCTTTAAGACTAAGGTCCATAAGTTTAGTAACTAAGATTTCTTCTATGTAATTTAATGCTTCAGATCTAATATTTGGGTCTTTGATCTATTTTGAATTAATTTTTATACATGAGGAAAAACTGTAGTCTAGTTTTATTATTTTGCATATGGCTTTCCAATTTTCCAAGCACCATTTATTGAATAGATTAATGTAATACATCACATTAACAAAAAAGATAAAAATGATATGCTCTTATCAATAGATGCAGAAAAGGCTTTTGATAAGATACAACATCCATCTATTATTAAAATACTCAATAAAATAGATATAGAAAGAAAGTACCTCCACATGATAAAGGCCTTATATGACAAACCTTCAGCTATTATCAGACTCAATGATAAAAAACTAAAAGATTTTCCTCTAAAATCAGGAATAAGACAAGAATGTCCACTCTTACCATTCTTATTCAGCATAGTAAGGAAGTCCTAGATAGAGCAATCAGACAAGGGAAAGAAATAAAAGGCATCCAAACTGGAAATGAAGAAGTAAAAGTGTCACTTTTTGTAGATGACATGATTCTTTACACAAAAACCCTAAGATTCCACCAAAAAAACTATTAGAAAGAATAAGTAAATATGGTAAAACTGCAGGATACAAAATAAACGTACATAAATCCAATGCATTCATATATACTAACAATGAAATTTCAGAAAAAGAAATGAAAAAACAATTCCTTTTGCAATTGCAACAAAAAGAATATAATGCCTAGAAATAAACTTAACAAAGGATGTGAAGAACCTATATACTGAAAACGACAAAGCATTATTAAAAGAGATTGAAAAAGACATATGAAATGGAAAGATATTCTATGTTCATGGATTGGAAGAATCAACATAGTTAAAAAGTCCATATTACCCAAAGCAATGTACAGATTTAATGCAATCCCCATCAAAATACCAATGACACTTTTTAAAGAAATAAAACAAAAATCATCAGATTTGTATGAAACCAAAAAGACCCCGAATAGCCAAAGCAATCCTCAGAAAAAAAGAATGAAAATGGAGGTATCACACTATCCAACTTCAAACTATACTACATAGCAATGATAATCAAAACAGCATGGTATTGGCAGAACAACAGACACACAGACCAATGGAACAAAATCGAGAGCCCAGAAATAAAACCACATGTATATAGGCAAATAATTTTTACAGAGGAGCCAAAAACATACAATGGAGGAAAGAAAGCCAACGATGCATCTTATGTGCTTGCCCAATGACACCCCAGTGGGAGTAAATACATAAGAAACCACAAAGTGGGTGGTTACTCAAACACCTACCACTCAGTGTTTTGATGAACAACACACGATAGCTTTAAGCCCCATAGGCCTAATGAGGAGGAGGAATCCAGGCTAGAAAGGTGTGTGTCCCCAAGGTGAGAAGATAGGGGAAGATAACTTTCATACTAGCTGCACTCAAATTCAAAGCTTAAAGAGGAATAATGATTATTTTCCCTTTGCTAAGCTCTGCTTCAGGGTGACGTGAAAGCTTGGGAGGCATTACCAGTCCATTTAAGGGGACACCCCCAACTGGGGTGTAGCCTTTTAAGGCATCGTTCTATGTGACTAAAATGAAGATCAAGGGTGAGATTCGAAGCACAGGAAAGTCCTGTCTTAACAGATCCAAACTTGTGGCAAGTTATTGCTTCTCACGATAGTCCGGGTTTCGTTTCTCTCTCAATCGAAGAACCTGGGGTGACTGTTGAATTTAGTATTCATTTTCTCCACACAGAGTAACTGCCCTACCATGAACTAAACTCATAGAAGGTTTGATGTCAGACAGACCTTACCCCAGTGCTCTGGTATACCAGCTATGGCATCTTAGACATGGTACTTACCTTCTACAATTGTCATTTTCCCTTCGGTAAAATTGAAATGATGGAAACCTATCCCATAGCATTTGCTGTGCATCCCATTAAGCTAATGCACATATCAAGTATGTACAGTATAAATTCTGAAACCAATAAATGCACCTGTCTTTCCAACTGTTGAAAAACGTAGAACATCTTTGTCTCCTGAGCAGCTAAAAATTCTATTTGTAGCTCATTGCTACTAGGAATAGAGCAAGCATTAGAAATGCTGAAGGATTTCCTTCAGTGGCTAATTTGACGGTTGGAACATATTTTAGGAGAGAGAAAACCATAATTTAAAGTATCCTGACATCAATAAATATTTCCTTAGCATTTAGCTGTAATAGCTCTGAATCCTCCATCTGTTCAGAAATTTCTAATTTCAAAATAATGTGGAGCTTTGGGAGTTTGTGGATCCACACCAACGTCAGAAAGGCCAGGTGCCGTCGTAGTTTTCCACACTTAGGGAGAGGTGCACACTACTCTCATTTGTGAAATGAGGAAGGAAGACAAGTTGATCTTTAGCACCCCTCAGCTCTGTGTCCCTTTGGTCAAATTTGGAAGAGTCTCAGAAAGAACATTAGTAATGACCACGGATGAGACTGGTGTTAGGATGGACAACTGCCCAACTACCCAGAAGACACCTTCCATATTCACTTGGCTGCATTCTTAAGTCACTACTGCAATGCCCATCTGCCTCAACTGATCGTTTTCAAGCTCAGATGATCTTGGAGTTACAGAGCTGGAGTAAGAGTTTATTGCTAAATATTATTGAAGTGGTTAATAATTCCTCAAAATAAGTTCCAGGTAAGTACTGAATTGAAAATAAATTTTCTCTTTTTCTGTTCACTTCTGGCCTAAACACGAATCCTCATGTATATGCTCCAACCCCACCCCTTTGTACCCACAGTTATAGAGATTTGATTTTTCTCACTCTCCTATGCCCATTCCAGACTTCATACACTGAGATAACCAGGGTGACATCTAGTTGTCTCTGAAAAGGCCATGAAGATGATTTGCCAGAAAACATTTTAAAGAGACAACAGTATTGCCTTTCTTCCACCTAAACAATCTCCTTACCTCTACTCCATTCCATCCTCCACTCTGTGGCCAGAATAATATTTTCAAGAAGCAATGCTGATTGTGTCACCCTCCTACTTAAAACCCTTCGTTGGCACCCTGCTGACCCTGGAATAAAATTTAAATGGCACACAAAGTTGTTCATGACCTGGCTTCTGCTTATCTCCCAGTCTTGTCTGTCAAACACTCCCCATCCTTCTCCCTTCCCTTCCCAGCATCAGATTCTCCACTGATAAGCCCAGATGCACTCTGGCCTGCCTTCAACACACAGGGTCTGCTGCCTGGCAGTCTTCCCTGTCCTGCCCCTCCCCCATCATGGACTTACCTTGTGGTTAATCATCATTAAGATATCCATTGGACATCATCTCCTGGGATCAATGCCTCTCCTATGTATTTCTGAATGTGCCCAGTGCTACCTGCTTACCAGCTGTACACTCTCCTTCTCAACTACTAAGGACCACATATTCTGGAAAGTTTTATAACTCAGAGTAAAGGCTCTGTAAATATTTGCTGAATGAATAAATGAATGAATGCATGAATGAGCAAAGTACTTTCTACGGAGGTGGGCAAAAGTAGGTTTACAGTTGTGAGTGCTCAAAACAGAGTTTATTCTTATATTATTATAATCATGACCTGCGTGTCTTTTTCTCTATGAACAACTCTAAACCTACTTTCGCCCACCCTTGTATGAGGAGAGGTTCTCAAAGTCTGGTACGCAGATGAGCAGCATCAGTTTCACCGGGTGCTTAGCAATGCAAATTCTCAGGCCTCCTTACAGGTCTAGTGAATCAGAACTCGGGGTGGGGCCCAGCAATCTCTATTTTAGAAAACCCTCCAGGTGATCCTGAAGCATGTTCAAGTTGGAGAATCGCTCTTAGAGCAGTGGTACTCATCTCTGGCAGCACAGTCCAATCATCTGGGTGGCTTTTAAAAATATGCTTGCACTACCTCCCTCCCAAAATCTTTTATTCAGTTAGATTAGTGTGTATTATAGAGTACTTTTTTAAAGCTCACCCAAAGATACAGATATGCCTCTTTCCTAGATTTTCCATTTTTTTCTTCCCAGCCCTCACATACACGTAAGATTACCTATAAAATGGGCATTGACCTAGTGCCATTCCACCAGCCCCTGGCCTCCCCCAAGACAATGTGGTACGGTTCTGCATCAGATACAACCTAGAAGCCAAAATCTCACTATTCCAAGTGTGATTCTGGAAACAAAGTCTACATCCCCAGTATCTTGTTAGAAATGCAGAATCACTCTGCTCTGAGCGGTGTGGCTCAGTTGGTTGAACAGCGCCCCATGCACCCAAAGGTTGCCCATTCTGTTCTATTCCTGGAGAAGGCACATGCTGGGGTTGTAGGTTCAATCCCCAGTAGGCGGCATGCAGGAGACAGTTGATCAATGTTTCCCACATTAATGTTTCTCTCTCTTTCTCCCTCTCCCTTTCTCTCTCTCTAAAAAGAAAAAAAGAAAAAGGAAAGAAATAAAAATAAATAAAGGAAAGAATCTCAAGCTCCACCCAGACCTGCTGCATCAGAATCTGCATTTTAACAATATCTCATTGTGATTCGTGTTCACCTTAAAGTTTAAGAGGCACTGGCCTAAAGGAGGAAACATTGGGTATGGTTTTACAGAGCACAGAAATAAAATCATTTTTTGCAAATCTTTATCACTCGGGTATACAGCAACATATAGTCAAAGGTATTTCGCCATAGTCTTTCAATAAAAATTCTTATCAGAGCCAAAAATGTAACTCTTGAGACCAAGTGGCTTCATCAATTAATACAGTAGAATGGACTTCTTGAGTCTCTATGTCTTTTGACTTGTAGAGTAGACAAGGTCATGTGCCTATAAGAATGAAAAACTGAGCTATCCGGAAAGATCCACACATATACAACTCAAAATAATGAACAAGTGCTTTTAGCCCAATCACATTTATTGAGTGCTTACTATGTGCCAGGCATCATGTAAGCACTCAACATATTAACTTATTTAATCTTCCCACCCCTGATGAAGCAGGTGCTGTTAATTATCCCCATTATGGAAATGAAGGAAGCAGAGGCATGAAGAAGTCAGGCACAGCTTAGGAGCATGACCCAGAACTGAAATCCCAACCCATCCTTCTCTGGGTTATTAACCACAACACAATGTTCCACAATTACTCTAAAGGAGAAGAAACAATGACCCCCAAACAACTGGTTTTTTTAAACATTATTTTAAAAGCCCCTGACTGTTCCTCCTACAATTAGAAGAGCCAGAATTAAACAGAATGGTTGCTGTGCCAACCCACAGAAGTCAAATATAACCAGGCAGCAAATTAGAGTAAACATTTAGGAATCCCTTGCATGTGGCACACGACTCCACCCACCCTTCTTGGCACAAGTCAAGACGTTGATTATATGGATCCCGCTGGCATTTCATGTCCTCATGCGAGTCATACAGAGTATCCTCCTTACTGCCGAATGTGAACATGACCAGACTTATTTGAGTAATCTGGCACGTTACGGGGATGACTCAACAGTGCAGACAAGGGCAAGAGCTCCAGCTTATGGATCCCTCCATGCCCCCTCCCACCTTTTATTCAGTCACCTGGTGTAAATGGACAGAGACAAGATGTTTGGCAGGATGGTGAGTGCTGAAAATCACTTCCTAAGAACCGGGATTTCTTGAAGATAAAAGTAACCAGTTGGCCTGGAGCCATTAACTGCAACTGGTTAAAAAACTCTGGGAAATACATCTCATCTATACAGTTTTTGCATGTGAAGATAAGGCAGAGAAGGGAGGAGAAGGCACCTTTCTGCTTCTATTTGGAGCAGAATGTATGCCCCACATATGCCAGTCAATCAGTTTGGCTCATCTCTCCTAGCATTCCATTCTACTGATTGTCTGCCACGAATACAGTGGGGTTTTCACACGTTAACCCAATATGTAGGCATGGGAGTCCTCCATGCAAACTCTCTGAGCACAGGTCACAGATGGCAGTCCTGACCATTCAGCGGTCGCCAACCTTTCGGACCTCATGGACCACCAGCGGACCACCATATAATATGGCCTTTCTTCGTACTGGGTCAGAAACACTGAAGTTGACAGGCAGCCTCTGATGGGAGAACTGTGGGGATGTCATCCCAGAGCCTCGGCTGATGTATATGGATGAAGTAACTCTTGAGATATTTCATATCAGAGTTTGTGGCCCTGGGAGCACATTCTTAATGAAGAACATATTATTATCAGTGTCTCTAATTCCTATCACAACTTTCTTTACAAGAGCCAAGAGGATTCATAAATTCATAAATGTTACTACTGAAAGAAACTTAGATACAGTCTTGTCTAAGTCTTCTGTTTTACAGATGAAGCAATTGAAGTGCAAATTACTTGACAATTTTCCAATATTATGTAATAAATGGCAGAGCCAAGGGTAGCATCTGGGGTTTCTGATTTCCATGCCAAGTACCAGTTCCACCACTGGGTTAGACCAAATCTGGTTGTTCAGAATCATCTTTAAAGATACAGATCTCCTGGCCACAATTTCAGATTTGTTGATTTAGTAGAAATCTAGGGTAGGGCCCAGGAATCTGTATTTTAAGTAGTTTCCTGAATATTTTGGTGCACACGTAGGAATGGATGATGGACTGTGCAAAATAAATTTCAGGATAAGAATTTTCCTAACTATATCAACAAAAATCATGAAATATTCCTAGATCTTTCGGTTATCAGCACTTTTGATTGGGTTTCCAAGCAAAACTTCATAAATGTTGACTTTCCCAAAAGTGACTTTTTTTTCTTTTTATCAGAACATCCATATAATCAAAATAGGGTAATTTCTATGCTCATAAACTCAGAAAAGTAAAAGATCTCTTAAAATCCCAAAGTTAACCAGTGATAAACCTAGACTTGAATCAAAATGTTCTGTGTACTTTTTTCCTCCCCTAAGCCAATTTACAGGAGTGGTCCTGGTGATTATGAAGCAAACATGAAACTGATGAGAGAAATCTCTCAGAGCCCCACTGAATGAACACTCCCCAGCTCAGGGGACTTTCCTCTTAGCGCCCCTTTCTCTTTCCTCTCCCCTTCCCTCACAGGATGGTGAGGACTACAGGGGCCATTCTTACTAATTTTATTTCTATAATGGGAGATCATAACGCTGCCTTTATAAAGGTGACCATTGGTCAATTTGTGGGTCAGGTATTTAAAAGAGACCACTACCACTCATTGCCCAAAAGATACTATTTCATTCAGTTTTCAAAGTCCAAAGAAAGTACTCCTGGGTGTTTTTAATAAATGTAAGATTTTTTTGTTGTTATTTATTTATACATTCATTTTGCATGATAAACCAAGCAGAGTTGGAGTCTTAAAAACAGAAGACTTCACAGTTAGTTCTGTAGTGTTTGCTATAGGAGAGTATCTTAGGAAAAACTGGGGATTGTAGACAGAGACCCATCTCTTTGGGGCCTTAGATTCCCATTTCTGTACAGGGAACTTGCTTGGCTCCATCTCCTTGGACTTCAAGAACTCTTTCAAGAAAGAATCAGAAACTCATTAACACTTAGAAGTCAGTGATTTGACAACAGATTGGAAGACAACAGCACTTAGAATAGCTTTGAGTTATGGATGGATATTCTATGCGCATTTCTTTCCTGGCTTCCTTTTTGCCCACTTTGGGACTTATCACTGTTTTCTAGCATCTAGCCAGGAGTTAAAACCCAGTCTACCTTATTTGTGTTTCTTTCTTCTTTTTTGGCTTGAGGACCAAGGGGGTTCTGCTGACTTCAACTATTTATGCAGAGCTCCCAGAGTAGAGAACATGATGAAAACTACTTCAACCCGTTCATTCCCTTCCCTGGCCACAGTGATTGGTTCAGAGGTAGTCCTTGGACTAGAGCAGACTAACTGAGTGACTCACAGGACTTTTTTGCAGGGGTGAGGAGGTATGGAATTCTGGAGCAAAATGCTTTCTCTTTTGTGCTGAACATGAAAGAGGACACATGTTGAGCTTCCAAGCTTCTGGAACCTACCCTAGGAGAAGCAGGACACATTTGAATATAGATGGGTAGAAATTTAACTTCTAAAAAGTCTTTACTTTAGCCCATTTTCATCAACATATTTATTCTGCCTCTTTTTTTCTCTTCCTCTCTCTTTCCCTTTCCCATGCTATCTATTTTTCTATCTATCTATCTAGACTATTTAAGAGTAGAATATAGACATGATGCCTTTTTACTTAAAGTATTTAATCATATTATCTCCTAAGAAGAAAAGGACATTTTCTTATTTCCTTATATAATGACAGCACAATTTTAAAAAATCTGGGTTTTTAACATTAATACTGGTACAATATATTATCAAAATTCACAGTTCATTACCAATTTTTGCCAATTGTTCAAAAATGCCCTTTATATATATTTTATTTTTCCTGCTCCAGGATCCAATCCACAGTCACTGTACTTTATTGCCATCTGCTTTTACACAGCTGTACTCTGAAACAGTTTCCTTTTGGTGTATATTTGTCTTGAATGCTATTGACATTTTTTAAGAGTCTAGGTCACTTTTTATTAGAATGCCCCTCAATCAGGGTTTGAAGTAAGAATTATGTTAAACATGCATATGTCTAATGGAACGCAGTACATTTGTGTACACTGCATAAAAGTTATAGATATAGTAAATTCTTCATGCATAATTTGATTAGCAGTAGAGCATATAGTCTTTAAAGGTAAGCATATATTTGCAAAATATTATGTGAAGAAGAGAGAAAGCAACAAATTTGCAATTTTGGAAACAATGCAGTTTGACAACTTATTCCCTACATGTCCCCCTAAATACCAACAAATTGAGGAAGACTAGGAAGCACTGAAGTCCTATCTGAAAATGAGTGTAAGACACATGTACACGCAAATAATCAAAAAGCAGTTGTATTTTACTGTACTCTCTAATGAAAAGGATGGGATCAAAATATTAGAAGAAGCAGAATTTTACAATCAAGAGGAGGGACTGGCAAGAACTACGAAACACTGGCAACAGCGTGATATCTGAATGGAGACGTAGTCAGAGAGACAGACTAGGAGTCAAGAAGCCAGGATCCTCACCCTAGCTTGGCTACTCACTCTGAGTGATCTTTGGCGAGATGCCCTCACTCTCTGGAGTACAGCTTCTTTATCTATAAAACAAAGGGGTTGGACGAGATGCTCTGTAATGCCCCTTCCAGCTCAGTGTGTCTCTGAAAGGTTCATATCTACATCATTCAAACTCTGATCAAATGCCAGACTTGGCAACAGTTCAGAGAAAAGGACTATCAATGTGTGGGGCAACAATGGGAGCTTCTCTGTGAGAGCTGGGGGTGGGAGGTGGACTCAAGAGCAGTAAGAAGGAATTTGGTAAGTGGAGGGGGAAAACAGGGCATACTAAGATGGAAAGCAGTTCAAGTGAATGCACAGTCTCACAATTGAACATAGGAATGTTCTTGAAACAGACCTGCCTGATGAGACTGAAGGTGTGAGTTGGGGACCTGAATGAACAGACAGCTCATGTGCAAAACTCAGCCTCTCCATTGTGACTACTTTTAAGACCATGGAAACTTCCAGTGATGTGCTTTGTGGTGACATCTGCCTATCTATCTATCTATCTATTTATCTATCTATCTATCTATCTATCTATCATCTATATCATATATATGAGAGTCAAGGGACACTACCAGTATATAACTGTTAGTTGGCAATGGCTTCATGAGAAATATTTTTACTCCACTTCACACCTATGTCTATGTGGAAAGTTGTTTTATCTGTACAGATAGCAACATTTCCCTCTCCCCCCATCTGTATTATCTGTCTTTTCACAGATGAGGAATACAGCACTGTCCAGCAATTCTAATAAATGCACTGAATGCCACTGCTACTGGTGACTTGTTTTCTCAGCAGTGGAGATTATATCCTGTGTTGAAAACTGATCACAGGTACATCAGCTCCTTTAATGTTCATTAGTTCTTTAGGAGAAGCTATGATTTCTCCAGTTTTTCACAAGGTAAAATTGGGTTCAAAAAAGAGTTTATGGCCCAGCTGGTGTGGCTCAGTTGGGCATTGTCCCATGCACCAAAAGGTTGCCAGTTCAATTCCAGGTCAGGGCACATGCCTAGGTTACAGTCACAATCCCCAGTATAGGATGCATGCAGGAGGCAGCCAATCGATGTCTCACTCTCATATCAATGTTTCTCTGTCTCTCTCTCTCTCTTTCTCTCTCTCTCAAAATCCATTAAAAATCTAAAATTTAAAAAAGAGTTTATGACCTTCCCCAGAGCTGGAATTATGTTTTTAATATCTGTGTTGATTTATACACAATATTTTCCTTCATCCTTGTAAATAATGCTTTCCTTTGCTGACGTAACTGATGGGGCTTAGGAGGTGAGCTATTCTCAAGGATCCTTTTCCTAAGCAAGCCTGTCTAGCATTAATCAGATTGTTGCTGCCAACTTCAGTTAATACTGTGAGCATGATTTATACAGGCAGAAAAAGGTGATAATTAGAAAATGTCAATGAGCTGGTTATAAATGTTGCCAGCTAATCAATATTATTAAAATCATTACTAAAAACTACTTGCAGGTAGTTGGAGATGCCTTGATATGTATTTTAGACTTTTATTTATTTGGAACCAGAAAGATTCTTTTATATTTCTTGGACCCCAAAAAAGGTCAATTTTATTTATTTTACACATAAATCATGAACCAAAGTTATATACAGGCACTAGGAAGAATGAATAAAAGAAAATTACTTAAAGGGGATGGGTGAAAAATTCACCCGCCCTCTAGGGTAGTTTTGAATGAGTATTATTTAATAGTAGCAGTGGTTATGGGCATGTGTGTACTTGGAGAATGTTCATGTGTGTGCATACATTTTGAGAACTTTTTAAAAATGTTTAATATCCTTTGTAGTATTCTAAACTTCTATAGACTTAATAGGAAAAAGATTATGTCTACATATATTTTAGAATAAAGTTGTAAATTGTTGGTGATGGTTGTGAAGTTTGCTCTTACTTGTAAACAGGGTTCCTTTTCTCTCTTTCTTCCTTCCTTGCTTCCTTCCTTCCTTCCTTTTCTTTATTTCTCTTCCATACTCTTCTTTCCTTCCTTTCCTTCTTCCTTTCTTTCCTCCCTCCCTCTCTTCCTCCCTTTTTCTTTCTTTCTGTTTCCCTTTCCAAGATGGTGACAGAAAATACAGCACTTGCAGTAACATTAGCCAAGAAGTCATTTCCTCAAAATCATCGTTCATCATAAGAGTAAACTGTAAGCGGAAATTATTTGGAGTAGTTTGCGAAGTAATAAAAAGCTCCAGTATAAAATACTGTATTACCTTAAAATAGACAAATGAGTGATTAAATGTGAATAAAGCTTAATTATTATTTGCATATAAACTGGTGCTGTTGGTGTGCAATAAAGCAGTTCATTTTTAAAAAATAGGTCAGAGTTTATACCACAATCCTGTTTTCACAATTAATTTGGTCATGATTATTTTTCCCCCAAAAGGGATGGTTACCTCAAACTGTAATGGTCGAATTATCATGTAGGCTGAATTCGTGAGTTCTAATATTCTTGTTTATACTGAAGCCCACTGGATGGGTGGTAAAGGAACTCTGACAAGAACATTTACAAACAATTACAAACCATGTAATTTCCTTGTTACTAAGCCAATTCACATTCAACATTTTCATTAACTATATATGTATACAGATCTTTGTTAGGCAACAGTGGCTGTCATTGGCTAAATTCTCTGTTATAAATTTCTAATCCCTTAGCTTCTTTGTTTATAACATTCTTTCACCTTCTCAAGGTATAACTCTACCCTAAACACACCTATTATTCATTGATTCAGCATAATAAGACCTTCTCTTGGATCAGACATTACGCTTGATTCTGAGAATGGGTAAGACACCATTTCTATTTGCAAGCAAATCTCAAACAAGAGAGGAAGCTGGTGAGAAGACAAACACTGTGATATGGAGTACAACAGAATTTTGTAGAAAATGCTGTGAATGCTTGCCAGGAGTATTGCTTAAGGAAAGTTTTGAAGTTGCATTTTCCAGAATGAGTAGGAGTGCTGAGGAGCATGGCATATTCAAGTATATGCCAGGAGCACAGTGTGCCCTCCAGGGTTAGAGGAGTCAAAGGGGCACAGATTATGAAGTTCCTTTATCTATGCTAACAAGTCAGAACTTGAGCCTCGATTAAGAACCATAAAAGGTTTTTAAATTTGAGTGTGACACCACCCACCCGAATATAACCCACACCCAAACAACTTGTACTACCCCAAATAAAATTCCTCCACACCTCCATTATATTCTCCTCACTGAAAAAATCTTCCCAAGGCAGCTGAAGAAAAACTGATGTCAGTGGTCCCAGAATTCCTCAAGTAACATAGGTCAGAGCATAACACTTGAAGGCTAAAGGCCCATGGACAGGGCTGTTGTGAGGGTGAGAGGGCTCAAGACTCTATCCTCCTTCAACCAGAAAAATTTGCTTTGACTTGTTACACATGTTGGTTTTCCTCTATGAGGTTTCTCCCCGGAAGAAAAGAAACTTGGGTACGGAAGTAGACATTCTCACACCATCCTCAGTCAGTAGTGAGGTGAAACACCCACTAGAGAACCGGCTTGTAGTTCTCTACCACCAACTAACACCGTGGCCCTTGTCAAGTGGTTTGGAAGCTACACATAGATCAATTTTTTTCACAGTCCCAAAGAATTCTAGAGCATGGAAAGATTTCGGAGGTCCAGAGAAACTGAGAGAACTGCCTGCGGTTAGTGCACAGCAGTGCTGGAGGAGACTCTGGTTCTTCGTGTAACAAGCCAGAGCTCATTCCATCTCTCTCCGTCTGCACATTGCTTCTCCCCACTTCCACTCTTCCTGGCCTGTAGCCACCCCCATCTCTTGCCTAGACCACTGCAACTGCCTCCTGTTTCTAATCCTGACTATTGTCAACAATGGCAGCCAGAGTCATCCTATTACAACTTCTGGGCTCAAGGCCTGAGATAAATGAGATCTACATTATCTACCTCACAGGGTGGAAGGATCAAATAAGTTGAAGTAACTCTTTGAAATATCAAAGACAGTTGTTTGATCTCTAACCCAAAGTTTAGATAAAATACAATAAACCTGCTTGAGAAGCAAGGTGAGGCTGCTTGGTCTTCCCAAATGTCTCAGAGGAGTCCGTCTAATCACTCAGCAATTCCTCCCTTGATTTCCTCTTCCATGATCACCTCTAAGGAAAAAAAGACACAGACTTTGCAGAAAAGGGCAGTTGGCCAAGTTCCTCTAAGCAAGGGAAAGAAGCATCACTGGGAAACAAAACTGAATACTGCCATCTACTGGGAGAAAAAAGCACCAGAGGAGAAAGCTCATGAAGCAGGTGAAGATTAGGGAGGGGAAAAAATAAATCAGAAGAGACAGAAGATATTGCTTAAGCTGAAGTACTAAGGGGGAATGGACTACAGAGATGAAAGGAAATAACAAGGTGTAGATGGCACAGTAGAAGCAGTAAATGCAATGGATAAGCTTAAATAGTCCTTAGGAGGTATCTTTCCCACTTATTTCATTTTGCAGGGGAGAAAAATAGAAGCCCAAGAGGTTTGAGTAACTTTCTTACAATTACTCATCTATTAAGAGATCCCTTGCTTAAGTCCTGGTGCATTGTTTTATATAATACTTCCAACTAAGAAAATATAGACAAATGCAGTGAGCAGAGTATCTACATTTTTGGTACTTGAAAGGCATCTATCTATCTATCTATCTATGCATATAATTACTCACATTCCAATTTGTTGAAGAAGGTATTCACATTGCCTAAATGAGAAGGCAGTGACTGCTCCCAAATCATTTATAAATGACACATACGGAGAGAAATTGGGCATAGAGAGGGCATGCTTCCTGGGAGAACACATTATATAATTAGTTACTATTCTGTTTATTGAGAAACTGAATTGTCTGGCTTTGGAGTGAGGGCAGGAGTGGCAGCTTTCTCCCAGACAGAGTGCTGGTAGAAGCCATTGTTCCTTTGCTGAGCCCTCTCCCCACAGAGATGGCAGGCTGGTGCTGCCAAATTTGAGTCTCTATCAACCTGGCTAACACCATTAGCCTTGCCCTGGTGATTCCTTGAGACCTCTGCCCCACACAACTTGTGGGCTCACCCAAGCCACTTCCAGTGGCTTTTCCATACAAATAACCTATTTTTGCTCATACTGCAGACTTTCCAAATTCTTTAAAAGGTTCACAAATCCCAAATAATCAGTATCTGGCCTCCGTGTGCCCCACACTTCCTGCTAAGTGACCACATGCAGCTAGCCTTGGTTCACAGCTGGCCTCTCCAGGGAACCTACTAGCCCAAGACAAGTAGCAGCCATCTGCAGATTGCTCTGGAGCTCATGCCAGGTGGCCCCTGGCAGGGCACAAGCAGTGGCTGACCTTGGCCTACTCTTCCCAGGAGGCCCCTGAGCCAGAAAATCCAGTAACCAGCTTCAGACCACACCAGAGTATCACCCAACCAGCACCTGGGATGCTCAACTTAAGTAACTGGGGTGGTTGAGCCACTGGGCTCTAAAGGACAGCTACTACATAAGGTGAACCTACCAAAACTAGGAGACATAGCAGATCTATCTAAATCATATAAATAAACACAAAGAGGCAGCCAAATGGGGAGACAAAGAAATACATCCCAAATGACAAAATAGGAAAAAATCTCCAGAAAAAGAAGTAAATAAAATGGAGGCAACGAAACTACCAGAGTTCAAAACAATAGTTGTTCAAGGAACTTAGTGAGAATTTCAACAGGAAAAAAAGAAAAGGACACAGAAACCATAAAAAAGAACCAGTCAGAAATGAAGAATACAACAACTGAAATGAAGAACACACTAGAACAGTGATGGTGAACCTATGACACGCGTGTCAGAGGTGACATGCAAACTCATTTTTTTGGTGGATTTTTCTTTGTTAAATGGCATTTAAATATATAAAATAAATATCAAAAATATAAATCTTTGTTTTACTATGGTTGCAAATATCAAAAAACTTCTATGTGTGACACGGCACCAGAGTTAAGTTAGGGTTTTTCAAAATGCTGACATGCTGAGCTCAAAAGGTTCACCATCACTGCACTAGAAGGAATCAACAGATTAGATGAGGTAGAGGATCAAATTAGCAATTTGAAAGACAAGGTAGCAGAATATACTCAATCAGAGCAGCAAAACTATCATTAAGAATTGAAGGACAGATAAAGAGCTTCTGAGACAAGAAAATGCTAAAGGAGTTCATTACTACCAAACCAGTATTATAAGAAATGATAAAGGGTTTTTTTAAGAAGGAAAAAAAAGACTAAAAATATGAATAATAAAATTAAATAGCAATAAATACATAAATATAAACAATTACTTTAAATGCAAGTGGATTAAATGCTTCAATCAAAAGACATACATTGGCTAAATGGATAACAAAACAAGACCTTATAGATGCTGTCTACAAGAGACTCTCTTCAGATCAAAAGACAGACTGAAAATAAAGGGATGGAAAAAATATTTCCTGAAAATGGAAATGAAAAACAAAAACTAGAGTAGCAATTCTTATACCAGACAAAATAGAGTTTAAAACAAAGGCTATAACAAGAGACAAAAAAAGACCTAGCAATTCCACTTTCTGGATATTTATCCTAAAAAAAATAAATAAATAACAAAAAAACACACACACACACACTTCGTCAGAAAGAAATATGCAGTTATATGTTCACTGTGACATTATTTATAATAGCCAAGATACAGAAGCAACCTAAGTGTCCCTCAACAGATGAATGAATAAAGAAGTGGTGCACATATATACTGAAATATGAGTCAGGCAAATAAAAAGAACAAATATTGCTATTTGCAATGCCATGGATAAATCTAGAAAGTGTTGTGCTGAGTGAAATAAGTCAGGAACACAAATGCCCAGATAATTTCACTTACATGTGGAATCTAAAGATAAAAAACAAAATAAATGAACAAGCAGAACAGAAACAGGCTCATAGAAACAGACAACATTTTGATGGTTGCCAAATGAGATGGGGTTGAGAGAATGGGTAAAGGGATTAAAAGGTACAAATTGATAGTTACAGAACAGTCATGAGGATGTAAAGTATAGCATAAAGAATATAGTCAATAATCCTATCTAATAATAGACAAACATGGTAATTGACCATACCTTCACTATGCCTCCCATTGGCTAATCAGCGCAATATGCAAATTAACCCAAACAAGATGGCGGCTGGCAGCCACGCAGCTGAAGCTGAAGCTAGCAGGAGGCTTGCTTGCTCCAGTGATGGAGGAAGCCAAGGTTCCCCGCCTGCCACGGCCCAGCTCTGATCTCCAAAAGCAACAAAGTTTCAATTATAGAAGCTAAACAAACCCCAGTTACCTGCTTTCAGCCGGGCGTGACCTCAGAGCTGGAGCGAGCAGGAGCCTCTCGGCTCTCAGCTCCAGTGACAGCAACGAAGTTTCAATTATAGAAGGTAAATAAATCCCAGAATAAAAAAAAAAAAGAAGGAAAAAAAGGAGAGGCTGGGAGCTTCAGTCACTGGCCAGCCTGAAAATGGCCCTCAGTCCCTTACCCATACTGGCCAGGCACACCAGTGGGGACCCCTACCCTAAAGGGGGTGTGACCAGCTTCAAACAGCCATCAGCCCCTCACCCAGGCTGGCCAGGCACCCAAGTGGGACCCCCACCCTGATCTGGGACACCCTTCAGGGCAAACCAGCCGGCCCCCACCCATGCACCAGGCCTCTATCCTATATAGTAAAAGGGTAATATGCAAACTGACCCTAAGAGCAGAACGGCTGGGAATGACTGGTCACTATGACACACACTGACCACCAGGGGGCAGATGCTCAATGCAGGAGCTGCCCTCTGGTGGTCAGGGCACTCCCACATGGGGGAGCTCTGCTCAGCCACAAGCCAGGCTGATGGCTGCCAGTACAGCGGTGGTGGTGGGAGCCTCTCCTGCCTCCTCAGCAGCGCTAAGGATGTCCGACTGCAGCTTAGGTCTGCTCCCTGCTGGTAAGTGGACATCCACCGAGGGCTGCTGGGCTGCCAGAGGGATGTCTGATTGCCAACTTAGGCCCAATCCCCCAGGGAGCAGGCCTAAGCCAGCAGGTGGTCATCCTCCGAGGGGTCCCAGACTGCGAGAGGGCACAGGCCGGGCTGAGGGACCCCCCCCCCCCCCCCCGCAACGAGTGCACAAATTTTTGTGCACCGGGGCTCTAGTATTATAATAACTATGTATAGTGTAGATGGATATTAGATTTATCAGGGTGATCACTTTGTAAGTTATATAATGCACTAGAGGCCCAATGCATTGTCGCAGAAGTGGGAGAGGTTCCTGCCACCACTGCTGCGCTCACCAGCTGTGAGCCTGGCTTCTGGCTGAGGAGGAGCACACTGACCACTAGGGGGAAGCTCCTGCATTGAGCGCCTGCCCCTTGGTGGTCAGTGCGCATCACAGTGACCGGTTGTTCTGCCATCAGGCCGAAACTGGCTCTCCAACATCCCCTGAGGGGTCCCGGATTGCGAGAGGGTACAGGCCAGACTGAGGGACCCCACCAGTGCACAGTGGGACCTGGGGAAGGATGCAAGAAGTTGGCCAGCCAGTGAGGGACTACGGGAGGGCTACAGGCATGTCCGGCCCATCTCGCTCAGTCCTGATCGGCTGGACCCCAGCAGCAAGCTAACCTACTGGTTGGAGTCTCTGCCCCCTGGTAGTCAGTGCATGTCATAATGATGGCTCAACTGTCTGCCCCCTGGTGGTCAGTGCATGTCATAGTGAGCAGTTGAGCAGCCTTAGCATATCATTAGCATATTACACTTTGATTGGTTGAACGGCCAACCAGACGATCGGACACTTAGCATATTAGGCTTTTATTATATAGGACAGTGTTCAGCAAACTCATATTTAGTCAACAGAGCCAAATATCAACAGTACTTCTTCAAAATAGACTCACCCAGGCCGAAAACTGACTTCTGTGCATCGGCCACGAAGTTTCAATCGCACCGTACGCGCGCCCGTGCATGGAAGAGCCACACTCAAAGAGCCAAAGAGCCCCCATGTGGCTCGCGAGCCGCAGTTTGCTGACCACGGATATAGGATATCAAGTTCCAATGAGAGCACTTGGTCATCGCTAAATTCTTAATAAATGTAGCCATTATATCACTAAGAAATGGCAACCCATTTCAGCACTAGTTTCCATATCCTTTGGTTGATTCAGCAGAACCTTTTAAATTGCTGGTTTTCTGCATCGTAATCATAATGATATTCTATGTGAAGGCTTCCCCTCGTTATTCTCTATAACAAGAAGTGAGCCCATATGAGTATTGGTGATTCTCCCTCAGGAAGGGCAGTTTTCTCTTCCAGTAATAATAATTGGAATAAAATAAGGAAAGGGAAGAATTTAGCATGCATTGAACACTTACCGTGTACTAAGCCCTTGGCTGAGGATAACATATCTCATTGCACCCCCACAGCCTGTACTATGAAACTTTTATGATCCCCATTCCATGGAAGGAAGATTAAGGCACACAGCGGTTACCCTTTCTCCTTAGGTCACACAAAGATTTCATTTTCTAGCCATTCCCATGCATGGCTACAATTGATGATCAAGAGGAGTACTTGGAATTGGAATTCAGCTAGTGCTCCAACAGTCAATGACAATTTTAAAGAGATCTTTATTGTAGAAGGAATCTGAGGCCAGTGCTGCTGAAACCTGGGTGAGAATTAAGGGAACTTCCATAAAGCCAGGCTTGAGAGGTTCCCCAGGGAAGTAGGGGACAATAGAACTTTCTGGTCCCTGCTGGCAGCATAATAAGAAGTGAATGTGGCCCAGAAAATGCAGTTCCTACCCTAAAGCACCCTAATCATGATGATGATGATTGAGGTCTGTGAAGACCATTCAGAGGGAAAATGCAGGTCTTTACCAACTCAAGGGGGCATTCATGTGGTGAAAAGAGATAAAAGAGACTGAGGCTTAACCTCGGGCCTCTGCTCACTAAGCATGGAACCCAGTTGAGAAATATATGGGTGAGGGAAAGGGAAAGAGGTAGGGGTTTCACCATCCAGAGCTGTGTTTTTGGATGTATAAAGTTCTGTGATGAATGGAGCATGTGTAAGGAGGAGGGGTTGACTATTGCCTGGGTGGCCTGAGAGTGACCAAAGAACAGTGATTGATCTGGCAAGAAAACTATGGGCCACCATAAGGCCTCCCTCAGAACCACTGAATTTACTAGGAGAGGGAGGCAGGGCAGCTGCTTTGACTGCAGAGACGTAATGAGTCTGGGCCCATTGTCTTGGGGAACTCATCTCTACCCTGGCCAATGCCTTTCCAACCAGGGGACCATAGCTCTTGCAGCAGAAGTAGCAGCAGGGAGAGAGCAAGCCCCTACCGGCACGGAGAGTTGTACTTCTAGATAGCTATAGTGTCCGTGGGAGGAAGGCAGAAATTGGATAAACACCATGACTGTCAATAAAGACAAGAAAATGTCATCTCCAGCAAGACAGAGAAGGCAGCTGGCTTTGATTTGCCATATAAACTCCTGCCCAAATTCTACCCACAGTGGAGCAAAATCAGGAAAGCTGAACACCCTGAGGGGTGGCAGGTGACCTCCTCATTCTCACAAGACACAGCAGCCACTCCTCCATTCATGTCCCTTTGCTCCCTGGCTCTTCTCCTTGAAGATTCCGTTTGCTGGTCACAGAATGTTCGGGCATGGAAAGGAAAGGATTTTCGAAATCAGACTGAGTGCAGATTCTAAAAGATCCAGTGGAGAAGTTCTGTTTATTTCAGAGGATAGTGGGAGCCATAAAGAGCTTTGACTGGATCCAGCACAAACAACTCCAGTGAGAAGGAGGAAGACATGAGAAGCCAGGGAACCCCTTAGGAAGTTGGCAGCAGGAACAAGCCTAGACGGGGTAGTGGGTGCCTCTGCTCTTGAAGAGCTTGACTCTGGTCTTTCCCTTGCTACACCCCTCCCCATAGGATGAAGAAACTGCAGGGCCAAATGGATGCACCCTCCAGGGGTCCACACCCCTCCTTCTAGGCCACACCTTAGGCACTGTGAGACTGAGAATTCTGGGACCAAACAGACCTGAGCATGCATTCAGGACCTTCCCAGTTCTGTTCCTCTTAGTGGTGACTAGTATGCACAGATACAGGCCCAAGAGGTGGCAAGGGGTGCTGTTTGGGGCGGGGAGTGGAAGAGTGGGATGGGGTGTGGATACATATGTGTAGCCCCTCTCATGAGGACGGAGCCACACAGTGGGAAGACAAGGGGCCAGGCCACAGGCTGGGGGCTCTATTTTACTCTTGTGGGTCCAAAAGTGTGAGGGCCAGGTCTGGCTGGCACACCCCCTGGTGGGAGGTAATAAACAGCTGTCGCAGGATGGCTACAGTGACAGGACATTGTAGAAAGAAAACGCTTACACTTGGCTGCTTGCTGGGGGCTGCCCTGCCCCTGTGTGGTATCTCTGAGGCTGCTTTTCAGGTCCAGTAATTACAGGTCTAGCCAAGGGATGGGATGGGGTGGGGCTGAGGTAAAGTGGGTGAGGTCCTTTTGGAAAAGGTGGTTAAGTGTCTGAGGCTGCAAAACCCAGGCACTGGCCAGGTACAAGGAACAATGTTTGGCAAAGAACAAGGGGTGGGGCCACTCCTGGCTGCCAGGCCTGGCCAGGTGCTGGGTCTGCTACAGACATGTGGGCAAGAGTTCCCGCACTTTCCCCATGATGAGCCATTCTTTGGCTCTCTGTGGGTGAGGGCTGAGGTAAGAACACATCTGGGGATGCAGCTGACCTTTAGGGAGATGACCTCATTTCTGCCTCCTATTACATGTGTTCTAAGTGGCTTTGGGAATCGCAGCCTTTTGCTCAGTAGCTATTTTAATAATGTGATTCTTAGAAGCATCCTTAGAGGATTGCAACCCACACCACCACAGGCAAAGTTTCCCCTGCCTTTTGGAAGATAAAACGTGTTACATTAAGGGAATGCAGGTTGGACTACATGCCCTTGAGGTCCCTTCCGAAGCTGAGATGCCCAGATGTTGCTCCCCTGAACTTCCCTACCCAACTGTCCATCATCTTCCTCAGTGCTTCTGTGCTGGGTTAGCAAACCTCGAGAGAGGAAGTGAAACTCTAGTGAGTCACTCTGCTGCTAGCGAAAAGGTGCCCTGAAAAATTCTGTGATCAGAGGTGGGCATTGATAAAGATTTGGAGCATTTTTTGTGAGTTCCAATTAGGCTAATTAGTATATTTAGAGCATTCGTTTTCTTTTTTATTGTACATAAGTATAAGCCATGTACATTCTTATAATTATGTACGATAGTGTTAACATACTGCACAAGGAGAAACGAAGTTAAATCCTGAAAGATTCAGAACATAGAAGATTCTTTGTTTTGGGGAGATTTGGCATAAAACCATGTATTGAAGCATTCCAACGTCTTCATGGGAGAATTCCTTTGGAACTCTCTGGTTCCACATGAGGTCCAAGATCTAGAAGCAGAAGAGCTAACTCTGGACCAAGATAGAGACTCTGGTGAAGAGGGAGCAATAAAAATATGCAGAACCAGTGTGGGAAGTCCAACTTTAGGAGTGAGAAGGAAGGAAAACTAACTTCTCAGAAGAGGTGAGGAATCACAGAAGCCTTCCACTACTACCAAGTGGATGGGAGGTTTTTTGGCCAAGCAGGGAGAGACAGCAGAAGGCCTTAGTCTCTGAAAGATAGCAAGATTCTTTCTTTTTGGCTCCACTGAATTTTTATGGTACAAAGAAAAGGAGGAAAGTGATGGGGCCACTGCTCGTGTTATCTTGCTCAAGGGGAAAGTGGGTATCTACCAAGTCCCATCAGTCATTGATTGAAGGATTCCCCTAAGAAATTTTAATTTCTCAACACTTTTAGCCTGTCCCACACAGGTGATATTTTTATAAAGTTCCATGACCCCAGGCCATTTATTAAACAGCTTTTCCAGTCGTGGTAGCAAATCTTCTTCTTTTTCCTTCTCCATCTTCTTTCTCCCCTTTCTCCTCTCCTCTTCTTCCTCCTTCTCCTCTTCTTACTGTCCTCCTCCTCCCTTTTTTTTTTCTTCTTCCTCTCTCTCTCATCTTTCCTCTTCCTTCTCTCCTAAAACATATCTGGTTTGATTTCTTAGGGATATCCACTCTGACAAGTGAATAAGCATGACATTTCCATTACTCAAAAAAGGTGCAGTGGCAGAAACAGGTATCTTAGAAAAGTTATTTTCAATTTATCTTCAATACATAATCTTTCTTCATGGCCATAAGATCCCTCCCCACCCCACCCCACCCCCACTTCCAGTTATGGGCTTGCTTCAGATAGAGTCCTTTATTTCATCCTCACTCAGTTCTACAAGTTAACTGCTACTGTAATGATCACCCTCCCTTCAGAGATGAGGAAAATGCAACTTGGGTTAACGAGCTTCTCAAAACCACACAAGCAATTCACCCTCAGGCCTGTCTACTCCCTGATCTGAGATTCCTAATGAGATTCTCCTGCCTCTGGTTACTGGCAGCTAATTCCTGGTGCCTCCATGGGATGACATAGTTAATGAAGTTATTCCAAACAAAGATAACAGAGAAACAAAAACAAAAAAAGAAATATTCTTCTCAATAAATATTTTCAAATAGGAGTTTTTTAATAGAAAATTGTTAATAAAATATTTATAAAAAACTGCCCAAATCACAAGTGTCCCGCAAGCTGAATTACTACAAAACAAACACAATGCAGACTTCAGCAAGGCAAGCATGCTCAGAATCCACTCACCTCACTCCCATGTTCCACCACCCTCACAGGTAACCACTATCTTGACTTCTAACATGATAGATTATGTTTGCATGATTTTGACCTTTACATAAATAGAATGTATCACGCTATATTTGTGAGATTCATCCATGTTGTTGCATGCCGCTGTTATTAGTTCTTCTCGTCATCTTATGTGGGAATATACCACAATTTATTCATCTGCTTTGTGGTTCATGGACATTTGGGTATTTTTTCAGTTTGGGTCTATTGCAAATAGTAAATTTATGAAATATCTCATCCATGCATTTTGGTGCACCTATGTCTGCATTTCTGAGGGGCATGTATATAAGAGTGGAATTGCTGGGTTGTGGTACATTCACCTGGATGCAAAAGTTAGTCTTCTTTCAATGAGTTCCTTTCTTTCCAGGATCTAACTATTTAGACAGCTCTTGGAGGCCTTCAAACACATGATTTTTGTATTTTATACAGCTTTTTAGTTTTTCTCAGTAGGGGTATTTGCCTGCTACAAGTTACTCTCATACAGGAGGCAAAAATGTACTCTTCATACATTTTAATAATTTACTTACATGCATTTATTTAGTTTCACATCTGGGTTATTAATGTAAAAGTAACTATATAGACTTAATCTTAAAAGAAAACAAATCTCAGTACGAATGATATTACTATTATTGTTACTCTGTGACTAACATCTTTCCTGACTCTGGCTTCTTTTGTTTGCTTTCTCCTTTCCAGTCTCCTTAGCAGCTGCTTATAGCCTGCCCTTTAATTTCAGACTTAGAAATAGATGTACATTTGAGTATAGGTGTTAAACACCTGGTTAGCACTTTCTGTAGTCACTTTTGTTCATAAACTGTCCCCCCAGTCACTTCTCTCTGGTCTTTCAAGTTTCCCTGTTTCTTGCTACCTCTTTCTACTCTTTCCTATGGACTCGGTGTCGTGTTTAACCCCTTCTTGTGTATTGGAATCCCTGGTAGGGGGTGGTGAGGCTGATACAACACAGATTGCTGGGCCCTATCCCCAGAATTTCTAACACAGTAGGTCAAGTGAGACCCAAGAATTTGCTTTTCAAACAAGTTCCCAGGTGATGCTGATGGTCCAGGAACCACATTTTGAGATATGCTCTTCGAGTGCCATCTCTATTTTTCTCTAGTAATCATGAGCTGTCTTTTCAAAAGAAGTTATTGTGTCTACCCCAGCTGTTTCTAATTTCCTCATGCTGGATTGTGCCCATCAACCAGAGAGTGATAAAACATAGGATTTTAAAGGGGTTGGACCCAGGTTCCATCTGCATCAATTTTAAGAAAACAAAGCAATGGTATAAATAAACAGGTCTTTCCCCAATAACCAGGAATCAAAAGCTCCTTTTCAACCGAGAGTTATATTTAGAGGAGCTTTCTTTAAATTTTGGACATATTTGGAAGGAGGGGAGTTAAATGGAAGGTTCCTGTAGGACTCAAATCTCCCCCCTTCCGTCATTTCAAAAAATGTCATTTATGACTGCAGGCCTGTGAAGCCAAATTTATTTATAATTCTCAGTAGCCCTCAGGTTCTGGAGCAATCTAAAGACACAAACCTTTCTTTGTTTTTAAGTGAAATATCTGCTGAATACATATTTTATGCATATTTGTCCAGATTTAGTCAAAACAACACAAAGTCTCGGCTACCAGGAAGCGTACTGTGATATACAGTAGGTAAAACAAACATGAGGTTGACTTCACACAATGGCATTCATGGCATTTTGTCAACTTTTAAACCTTGACAGTGTGGAGTGTACAATAGCAGCCTGAAGTTTTAATACGCTGCCTTGTAATCAAAGCCTCGCCTACCACAATGGAAGGGGAGGGTGGAGGCTACTTTCCCCTTGGGTCTGAGACGAAACAGGCAGGGCTGTTTCTCAGTCTCACTCTGCATACTCAGGGCATGACAGTTTCCATGTAAGGGAAAACTACTGCTTTTAACAGAAGATAAATTAAGCCCTGGGGTTAGAGTGAAACCTTAAGGTCAGGATTCAGATGATAAAAAGAAAATGGAGGTTTCCCCAGTTGCGTTAGAGGCTAAGTAAGAGGTGAGGTTTATCTGCTTTCCTGTAATGGTGCTAATGAGTGATAAGGAGCTCTAATTTGAAGACACCCTGGAGCTGTTAAAGTGTGTGTGAAATGCAGACAATTCATCAGCAGAGCAATAATCTCCCACACAAATGGAAAAGCCATTTTGGTGTCTTCAGATTTCGGACTTAAGGGGGGTGGGGACGGGGGAGGGGTGGGGACTGGAACCAGAAACTAAATTTTAGAGCACCTAGTGTGTGCCAGGCAATATTCTAGTTCTTGATCAAGGGCCATTCATCTAATATAATCCCCATAATAACTTTCAAAACATGGTGCTATGTTTTCAGGTGAGAAAACTGAGACACAGAGTGGTTAGAGGACACAAAGTCTGTGACTCAGTTTCCTCACCTGTAAACACGGCTGTCAATGAGGAAATACATGTTCAAACCCATAGCTGCCTAACCTCCTATCCATTATTCCCCCATTAGCATTGATATACAGATTTATCTCTATCACCCATTTGTTGATTTTTTTTTTTCAGGAAGTGCATTTCAGAATTTCTAAGCCAAACCTATATAGGTTCAAAAAGCTCCGAGGTGGTTCTGAACCATCCTCCACACCCCAATCCAAGGCATGTCCTGTTGCTTTCTTTTCTCCTGGACCCATTGAGAAACCATTGGTGAATGGTATAGGCACTTTAATCTAGTGAAATATCACTAGAGTGGGAATTTGAAAATTTGGGCCAGCTCTGCCACTGCTAACTGTCAGTTTAGTCAAATGACTGAACATACGTCCTTCAATCAATATTCACTTGTTGAGCAAAGATTTAGTAGTAGTTCCAATGTTGCAGGCTCTGTACGGATGGAAGTTTATATAAGCCAAGTCCTCTGCTTGCATGTTGCCGTGGTCTAGTGAGGAATCCAGACATGTAGACATGTTTGACATTCATAAATAAGTCTGAGGGCACACTTCCTATAAAGGTTATGAGAATATGATCCCAAAAGCTCTTGCGTCTGCCTAGAAAGGCATAAGAGTCAGGAAAGCTTCAAAAAGAAAGAAGAGGATTGAAGGAGTTTGCCAGGTAAAGCAGAGAAGGGGGAGCTTCCAGAGTAAGGAACAACACATGCAAAGACATGGGCTCATGTTCACAGATCTGAATGCCATTGGATAGGGTTGAGCATGAAGGACATGGTGCACTATACTAAGGATTTGAACTTCCTCTTGTAAGTGATGGTGAGGCAGGCAAGTTTTTGGGGGGTCATCAGGTGGTTAAATTTGTTTTAAGGAAAAACACTTAGTCTGGCAAATGAACTCAAGTGAAAGGAGACTAGCAGCAAGGAACTCAATTAGAAAGTCAATATAGGTATGCAGGTTCAAGTGACATTCTTAAATAGAATGAACACACAAGTCTTAGCAGTTAACAAATTAGAGTCATGACATAAAAGAGGTGAATATATTCTGAAAAATGAAACAAAAATTGTGTGTGTGTGTGTGTGTGTGTGTGTGTATGTGTAAAATGTGAAAATTAAACTCAAAGATTATTATTCTAAGAGGGTATAATTGTTCCATAGACTTCAGCTCAAGTGAGGGCTAGGAGTAATTAAATAATGTTAATCTTATTAGTATTGAATTACTTTATATTTGTTGCTGATGAGAAATTATCCTTTAGGTTAATATTTAAACCCTACTTTACTCAACTTTCCTGAGTTTATCGTGAAAGTGTCTCTTAGAGTAGCTTGGATTTTACTATCTGGAAATCCAGAGCTTTTTAAGAAGTAAATTTAATCTGTTTATATTTATTTTAATTACTGCTATATTTGGATTTATTTAAACTATATTATACTATGTTTATACTCACTAAGATTTGTCTGCCTATTTTGTTCTCTTTTTATGCCTTCAGTTTGAATATATTTTCCCTATATTATTTTGGAAGCTGCACATTATATAGCTAGTCTGTTTATGAGCATACACAGTTTGCTTTATATTTTTTTAAAAATTCTATAGTTTATCAATATCTCTGTCCTCCAAATAACAAATGTATATGTATATACAGTCCATGTTGATACCAACTAACTGTTGAATAATAGAACATTTTTACCAAACTTCAGAGAACTTTAAGATCCTTTGTCTTCCATGTTGCTATTGTATTGTATAATATTTTAGTTCCACTTGGTTTTAAGCACAAACTGAATCAGTTATTATTATTACCATTAATATTATTAATTGAAATGGATTTATCAAAATATTTCACAATTTCTGTGCTTATAACTATATCTTGCATCCTATTTGTTCTCTATGGAATCTTTTTTTTTTTAAGTCAAAATGCTTCCTTTCACTTTGTTCAGCAAGGGCTGTGGATTTTTCTGAGAGTTAGTGTCTGCTTCACCCTCATGTTGACTGAGAGTGGTGACCCAAGTAGAATCCCAGCTTAACAGTTGATTTTATTTAGAATTTTGAATGTATTACCCCATTATCCTCTAGCATCATTTGTTGCTGATGAGAAAGGCCTCTTATGTTTTTAAAACTAGAACCAAAAGCATATAATGAAATGCTTTTGAAGGCTACCAAACTAGACAACTACATCTTCTCTAAGTAAGGAAACAGTAATATTGAGTTTCAAAACTTATGGACTGTTATGTTCAATCCACCTGCTGAGGGAGAGCACATGATTGTCTGAGTTGTCCCTCTCCAGTGGTCGGCAAACTGCGGCTCGCGAGCCACATGCGGCTCTTTGGCCCCTTGAGTGTGGCTCTTCCACAAAATACCAATTTCTGCGAATGGGCCATGAATTTTCAATTGCACTGTACATGCATGCAAGCACTTCGTATTTTGTGGAAGAGCCACACTCAAGGGGCCAAAGAGCTGCATGTGGCTCATGAGCCGCAGTTTGCCGACCACTGCCTAGGCCAGTAATGGTGAACCTTTTGAGCTCGGCATGTCAGCATTTTGAAAAACCCTAACTTAACTCTGGTGCCGTGTCACATATAGAAATTTTTTGATCTTTGCAACCATAGTAAAACAAAGACTTATATTTTTGATATTTATTTTATATATTTAAATGCCATTTAACAAAGAAAAATCAACCAAAAAAAATGAGTTCACGTGTCATAGGTTTGCCATCACTGGCCTAGGCCATTCATAAGTCTTGGCATGGAGACTGGGAAGGTGGTGGGATATGGACCTGGAGCTTTCCCCCTTATAATCACTGTGCTGACAACTTTTCAATTTGGCAGCAAAGGATACAATGTTCTCCATTATGGTAAGTTCTCTATCATTTTCCAGATTTTGAGAGAGCTAGGGGGAAGGGCATCAATGAGTCACAAAAAGGTAGAAATGTAAGAACTTCTGCAGCTATTTTATAGAATTCAGCAATGACTTTAGTTGATGATAGGGCCGGCATTACAACCCAGTCTCTTGGCTTCCAATTATGTGTGTTTTTTCTACGAGCCCACAGTGCTCCTTAAGATTGAGAAAAAATTGCTGCAGGAGACCTTCCTCCCACTACCAATAGACATTTTGCTCTTTTAGAATTAGCACATTCCTTCAGTCTTTCTGTCTCCCTGTTTCTGCAGTGGTATTCAGAGTGGATACTTTATATCTATTTTCCTAATTATAAGAATCCACTAAAACTAAAAAAAAAATTATAATAAGCCAGAGTGCTTGTCTTTTTAATTAAAACTGTGTTTTCCCAATAGGTAAATCTTTACTGCTAATGCCAGTAGACATCAGCATGGTTTAATCCAATACAGATGGTCTGGCACAGACCTGAAACTGGATTTTCAGTACCCAGAAATTCTGTCATCTCCACCTTCTTTACATTTGAGACTTTGTCAACAAGCCACCAACATACCCAGGCAGAAAATGAAAAAGCTCAAGGCTTTGCATGTGTAAGGGGGATACATTAGAAATAGCTGTATCTCCTGTTCAATTTTGCTGTGAACCTAAAACTACTCTTAAAAAATAAGTCTTTACATTAAAAAAAAAAAATAAGCCCAGGAATTCATCTCAGTCTTTGACCAACATTATGAAAAATAAAAATATTCTGCCAAAAATTTAATGCATATTTGGTGTTGTGTATGCAGAATATTCATACCTATGGCTTTCCTGTGGGATTTTTGGTATGGAAGAAGCAGTGTGGACATTACAATTATCAAAGTATTGCTATAATACCAAAAACTATTGCTACATCAAACAGATGTTATTTATTATCAAAAATAAAATTATAATTTACATATCTTGAATTTTGTCAAACTCTGTTTACTTATAATTATCCAAAATCTAATGACTTGTCACTAACTTCAGTGGCACCACCCCAGGTTAGCCATCATCCTATCTCTCTTGTATTATTGCAGTCGTCTACAAAGTGGGTTATTGCCTCCTTTCAATCTATTCTCAACCAACAGCCAGTGTGCTATTAAAACATGCATCAACCAACTGCTGAAAATGTTCCAATGAGTTCCCATTTTATCGGAGTAAAATGACTTTAATGGTCCACAGGACTCTACATTGTCCTGCTCATCCATTGTCTTCCTCATCTACTCTTTTCTTCTCCTTGCTGACCCCTTTTCCAACAAGGGGTGTTCTTCAAACTCTTTAAACACACCCCAACCCCAGGGCCTTTGCATTTCCTCTGCTCTCTTCCCTCATCTTTGCACATGGTTAATTCCCTTGCCCCTTTCAGGTCTTGCATCAAATTCACATTGTCAGTGGGGTCTGTACAAAAAATCCCACTCCAGAATTCTCTAATCCTTCCCTGACTTTCGTCTTCTCCACAGAACATGCAGAACACACAATATACTTTATTTAAATTGGTTTTTTCTACGAGAATGTAAGCTGACACACAGTAGTAGGTACACAATAAATATTTGTTAAATGAATGAATAAATGACCAGGTTTTTTTTTTCCACAAGCACTGTGCCAGGTGGTTTATACACATTTTACATTTTATTTAATGCTCAAAACAATTCTGATATATGGACACTATTATCTTCAATGTAAATAGGGGAAACAAATAGCATCCCCAAATTTACTCAGCTACCAAAAGCTGGAGACTAATACCATTGCCCATGTTCTTCAAGCCTCTTCTCCCTCCCTTGCCCTGAGAGGCTGAAGGTCAAGGTTGTCCTCACAAACAGGGTAATGCATAAAGCATGGTCAAATGAAGCACAAGTCTAGAGCAGCATGTGAGTCCATGAAACATGAACCACAGCACTCCACAGCTCAGCATCAAGGGAAGAGATGTCTCCCTCCTAGTTCTCACAGCTGCATAAAAACTCCAAATACCTGTCAAAGATCTACAGTGACACAAATATATATAAATCAACTTAGAAGTATACCACTGTATAGGATGTTATGCATTTACTTTATAGTTTCTTCCTTTGAATAACCACAAGAGAAATATATCAAATATATACATTTTTCCATCTGTAGCAACTCACAGAGAGCCCTGTTTGTGTGATATTCTTCCATATACATACACAATCCGTGTTTCAATGGACACTTAATGGGGTCTTGCTCCCTGTTGAGGAAAAGATAGCACAGACATTTTCTAAGGTAGGAATGACCTTATTGTCTGACCTAACTATAGATATTCTTTGCCAACAACGTCTAAAGCTATCTCCGGGCAGGATGTGTTGGGCGAGGGGGGCAAGGGAGTGAATTCCTTTCCACACTTGGCCATACAACACCCTTGGGTCACTTTGGGTCAAGGAAGTGAGATGAGGAAGCATATGACATTCCTGACCCCCTTTCATCTCAGAGACCCAGAAATGATGGTGTCAAGGAATATGAGATATGCATTCATTCACACATGCAGGCTAATATTGAGCACCTACTGTGTGCTCAGCTGTGTGTGAGGTACAGTGAGGATTACACTGCAGTAAATGAAATGTGATCAGAGTCCTCATGAAGTATGCTGTCAGAGAAAGTGTAATCTAGACAAGTTTGTCAACTTAGACAGAAATTAAGTGGTTACTTGAATATAAGCCAATAGCAAACTGCACACTTTAGGTAGTTGGAAAATAATAACGTAATTTCACCCTAGAGTTTTTGGAAAAGTTTTTGCGGTGAAGGTTTGGCTCGAAAGACAGAAAAATACGTGGATTTGCAAAGTGGATGAATCAAGTTATTTCAAGAGGAGAAATAGTTTAAGTGAGTGAGGCAAATATTAGTATAACTTGATTAGAAGACAGAAATCCATTTGCCTGCTAATGAAGAGATTATAGAGATGTTTGAATGTCTGCATAAGAAGCTGAGCTCACACATTTATGCATTAATCTAGAAAATTATGAGAATTTGGTCCCCAGTAGAGGCAAAAACTCATTATCTTTTACTCATTATCTGAGACATTCTAAAATGTGTTTCTAAAAGTTTCACCTCTAGAAATATGTCCATGTAGATGATATCCACAGGAATTAGTTGAATGATTAGTTCAATGATGTCATAGCTGATTCTTATTAAATACATGAGTGAGTCATTAAGTCATTCTAGAATCAAAACTGTTCTGTCATCAGCTAGGCATGAACATCATAAAAACAAAAAAGTGGCTCCCTGGCTGACTGCACCTGAGGGATTCCTGTAGCAAATTTGGGGGACATTCAAACCAAATCAATGGCACCCCAAAGGGCTGCCATGGGAAGTGCTGATTTGAAGCTGACTCTGATGTTTTAAATCTTACTTCTGAAAAATGGAGCCAGTTGTGGCTCTCTCTATCCCAGAGGTGATAAGGAGACAACAAAATCACAATGGGAATACTTAGAGTGAAAGTAAGAAGAATAAGAAAGTATGACTATTTTACTATATCCCAGACACTATGCTAAGCTGCTGCACCAATTAGTATTTTATTTGCACTTCAGTTCACCTTGTACTACCTGCTCATAGGATGGGATGCTTTGGTTCGTTGTATTTTTTGTTTAAAGGAGGTTTCCCTGATGGTTAAAAAAATAAAATGTTGAGCCCATCCTCCTGTTTAGTATATGGAAGAAATAAAAACCTCCTCGTGGGGATATAAAGTACAGATTAGGAAATATAGTCCATAATATTGCAATAACTATGTATGGTGCCAGGTATTAGAGACATTAGGAGGACCACTTTGTAGAGTATATGATTGTCTGAACAGTGGTTCTCAACCTTCTGGCCCTTTAAATACAGTTCCTCATGTTGTGACCCAACCATAAAATTATTTTCATTGCTACTTCATAACTGTAATGTTGCTACTGTTATGAATCGTAATGTAAATATCTGATATGCAGGATGGTCTTAGGCGACCCCTGTGAAAGGGTCATTCGACCGCCAAAGAGGTCGCGACCCACAGGTTGAGAACCGCTGGTAACACTATGCTGTAAACCTGAAACTAATACAAAATAATATTGGAAGTACACTGTAGTGGAAAGTAAATAAATAAATAAGCCTTCCTCTGACCATGGAGGATCACAAAGGGCCCCTCAGGGTAAGGTCCTGAAATGTGAAGGATTTGAGAAATTAAGGAGAACATTCACTGCTGTGGGAAAAACTCAGGAATTTGATTTTTTTTTAAATCCAATAGCTGTTGTGGCCCTGTGTCTACCTCCCTGAAAACAAAGGAAGTAGAAGGGAATACACGAAGATCACATACAGTCTCCCAACTTTAGGAAGTAAGGTGGCTCGTGGTTTTAGGATTGGTTTTTCTAGAAGCAGTACCTACACCGGGGATTCAGTGCCCCTGACTTATCGCAGCGGTGGGGAGGATGCTCCTTAGAGGAGAAATGAGAGAAGCAGGATGAGGCAAGGAAGGAGTTAAGCAAGGAATTAGACTCAGCCTAACCCCCTGGGAACTCTGAGTGGAAACTGAACAATGGAGTTAGTCCCACCTTGGGAATGGCCTCTTTTTCTAATTCGTTCATCAGTCATTAGCTGTCAGCTATTCCCAGAGTTAGGAGAAGGTCAATTGTCCTCCAAGGCAAGGTGTCTTCAATGTATCCAAGGACCATTTTCCAGAGATGGGAGCAGCAGGGAGCCTTCAGCAGCAGGTATTGATAGCAGCTGGGGGATGAGTACATCAGCCTGGGGAAGGTGATCTGAGTGAGGAATCCACAGCATCCGCACACTCATGATTTCCTATCAGCAGGGCAGGAAGTACTCGATGGGGGTTAGGGAAGGCCCCATGGAAATAGTAGCACTAAAAACTGAAGGATGAAGATATAACAACTTCAACAGGTTCAGCTCCATTTGGAAAGTTCCTTCGTTGTTCTTTTAATATCAGATGGTAGATACAATAGATATTACATATGTATTTCCAATTCCTCCCTTGGCACCAGCTAGTTTGCCCACTTCCATCTTTTCTCCTTGTCCATAGAACACAGTCATAACCAAGAGGTGGCTGCCACAGGCCACCCTCCTCACCCTCCTTGCCATGGGATCAGGCTCTGTGGTGAATTCTCACCATGAGAAATAAGTGACCGGAAGCAAATGTGCCCTTCCACATGCTTTCTGCCATTTCCATCAGCTGCCATAAAGGAGGGGGAGCCAGTGTTGAGAAGGACCATCTGCTAGTCGAACCTTAGACATGAGCCATTATACAGTCTATTGAACTGAAGCTACTATTTGTCACATCTTAACTAATAGTCCTCATTATTAAGGGGAAAACATCCTTTTGCCAGATAAGGCTAGAAAACACTCTCTTTTGATACCAATAAGTATCTGTCTTCTAGTACATTTTAGATTTTGCTCACTTTCTTCCGTGTATTTAACAGTTTTGCCATGGACTGGTCATTTCCTTGTATCAGGACACATTTTAAATTGTAAAAAAAAAAATACTTGTTTCTTATTTATAGTTGTTCGAAATTAGCACTAAAGAGAGTGATTTCATCTATGACACTTTAAGGGGACTTCACTTTCTGTTACTCTACAGATTCCCAATGCCAGCATTGGGTTCAGCCAGGTGTGCATCTACTTGGGAAGTCTTGTAGGGCTCTGTGATATCAAGATAGTGGCTTCTGCCCTAACTGGTTTGGCTCAGTGGATAGAGCGTCAGCCTGAGGACTGAGGGGTCCCGGGTTTGATTCTGGTCAAGGGCATGTACCTTGGTTGCAGGCATGTCCCCAGTGGGGGGCGGGGGTGCAGGGGGCAGCTGGCCGATGTTTCTCTCTCATCGATGTTTCTGGCTCTCTATCCCTCTCCCTTCCTCTCTGTAAAAAAATCAATAAAATATATTTTAAAAAAAGATAGTAGCTTCTATACTCTGATTCCACATTATGTTGAATAAGGAGAGGACACTGGAGGATTTGCATGAGGAGAGAGGGGGTGATCCTTTGGCATTTTGGCAAGAAATGTTACTTCCCATTTGTGGATCCTAATAAAAATACATGCCCATTTAAAGATATGCATTAGGCCCTTGATATTTCTGGAGAAAGGAGTAGTTCAGGTATTCAACTGTTTATCAACTTCACACTCAAAGTTCCATTGACTATGTTGGCACACAATGAATACTATCATTCACTCAGACTTGATAGAGGTTTAAAGTTCCTTTCAAATTAACAGTGATTTTATCACTACTGTCAGAGAAAAGAATGTGACAAACAAGGTTGCCTTCCAACTTGGATATAAGCTAAGCAAACAGCATGCATGCAATCATTAGAAATAACTTAGGATGACAAATCTTTTGCATTTACAATTGTGAATAGTTAAATGATGTCAACATATTCATAAATATTAGCTTTAAATTTTAGAATATACATGGAATAATAATTACAAGCATTCAGACACATGCTCACTCTAATAAAACATTTAATGGAGGTGGCATCTATTTTCCAGGTTTAGCTCAGATAGAAATGAAGTCAGAACATATTATGTAACATAGCATGATTTCATACTTTATAGTCAGAGCTCACATGAATTTAATATTTTTCACAGAAAAAAAGTAGGCATAGAGAAAAGAAATAAAGAAATCAGGCTGATCATTATAGCAAGATTATGAAATACACATGTGAAACCTCAGGCCAATGGCTCTCTAATAACTACATTACTTTAAATATTTCTATTGGATTCTAAAACATATCAATAAAATAAGTTATTACCAAATATGGATTAGGAAATAATTCCTAAATCTTTTTGTCTTCTGGGTTAGAAATTGTTAGGAAAACTGATTAGAGTGACTGCTTTTGAAATTCTTAAAAAGAATTATTTAACTAGAAGCAAAAAGGGTGTTTTTATAATAACAATTTGTGTTACATAAGACCCTGGATTTTAGTCACAGTTTTACTTAACCATGATTCACTAAAATCAGGTAACTTCTCCCCCCAGCCTCCACCCCTGATTGTCACATAACTATTCCTTCAGAGCTGCTTAGCTTTGAAAAATATGTTTCCTAACACAGTTTGTTTCATAAAAGTCTACCTGGATAATCCAGTGTCTGAGAAATGTCCTATGACCGCTTTTTGACCCACTGACACAGCTGTAGGTTTTACCATTTTCCTTACTACAATGGCCTAGATAGCATTTCAAACACATAGAGTCATGACCTTTATTGTTTGCCAGATGGGCTGTGAAATGTATGCTAATGTTCATAATAGGATTATACAAGGTTGTTTATTGTCTGAAAAATAATATGAGCATTAGCCTCTATGTTTTTTCCTCCAATGGGTTTTCCCTTTAACAGGTATTAGGAAGTCTAATTTTGATTAAGTAAATATCGGTTTTCAGCTTTACAAATGATGGCTCATTTAGGCGCATACTTTAATGGTATTAAGGGTGGAAAACAAGAAGAATTAGCCAGGTAAACTAAAGTACAAAGAACATATTTAATATAGAACCATGCATGGCAACTTGCAGCACATACATAATTGAATACAGTGATTCAACTTAATTCAAATATGGGACAAAGGACTATGTATGCTATGAAAGTAACACTTAAAAATACAGAATACAGGGTGGAACTCCAGTGTCACTATCCTTCAAAACCTTTTGCTTTTTGCTTTGTATGTACCCATTCAGAGGTGATCCTATCTCTTTTCTTAGTCTGGGTCCTCACCAAAAACAGCTGCTCTGTTTAGGATTTCAATTCAAGTAGTTTGTTTGGGAGGGGATCACAGGTTTCACAGTGAAGAAGTGGTGATGTGAATAGGTAAGAAAGAATGCCAATAAAAGTTTGCTATGGAGTGGGACACAGCAGTGAGCAACGGAGGATCATGTGGAATACGCCTCCAATGATGAGCAAGGAAAGTCAGATATTTCTCCTCAACAAATTTCCCTCATTGTTTAAGGGCCACTATGGGGGCCCTACCTCCCCATGTACAAGCCAAACATACCCAAACTGTCAGAGAGAGAGAGAGAGAGAGAGAGAGAGAGAGAGAGAGAGAGAGAGATAGAGAGAGAGATCAGTTAGATCATGTAAAATCACAGATGAAGGCAAATAGTTTACAATTAATGACCCTCAAAGTTGTCACCACAAAATAGCAGCAATGTTATAAATGTGAGCATCGTTGACAGGTGAATTTTTTAGGCACACATATCAGTGTAGCATAATTCAAATCTTTGGCCCAACTAATGTACTCTTATGATTTCACAGTAATCACCACCAGGTGTTTATAAGGAGCCGTGCATGATGCCCTGCCCTCACTGTGATACCTGCCTTTATTATTCTATAGCATTGAAGCTATTGAGTGTGGAGCTACCACCAAAAAAACACAAGCTTAGTGAGATCCAACCAGACTTCCTCTTCCAAAAAGTTATTTGTGTTTCACATGTTGCCAATCCCCCATCCTGGCTGAATCCCACACAGAGGTGGAACTGTTGGCTCTCCCTTAGATATCCAATGTACAGCAAGAGGAGTAAGGCAGAAATTATAGGTGATATCTCAAATGATCTAGAGAGCAACTGAGGTTCTTTAAAATATGTCTTCAATGAAAGAAGAAAAAAACAGATAATTAAGAATATGCCTTATTAAAAATTGGCAATGATATTGTTCACAATAGTGATATTTTATTTTGTAAAGGACCCATGATGGTATTTATTCAAGAACGTTTAATTTCTAAAGAAGAACATGATTAGTTGGAAGGACTCGACTTAGCAGGATCTTAACATCATGGTGTCAGCAGAGCAAATGTATAAAAAGGCAAAAGATAAGGTGTTTTCCAGAAAAAAAAAATCATTATGAGGGTTAATGTTGCATTGTACCCCACAAATCACACAAGGACACTTCAAGAAGTCAAATTAAGGGAGCCACATTTATTTCAAAGCCGGGACTACGAGGGGGCAATTTGCTCTCCAAATCTCGTAGTGCCTTCTTGGCCAAAACATCAGACTTATATAGGCAAATATCACAAAGGTATTGATTACATCTCAAGGTTTGGAATGAGGAACCTGGTTTGCAAAAAGCAGTTTGTTACAGAAGCTTAGATTGAGCAAGTTAGTTACAAAGATTAATTATAGTTTCGGGTCTTGGGACCACTGAATCAACGGAAACACATTATCTGGAGCCACTGAGGCCATTCAGAGTAATTGTGCTGTCATGGTCTCCAGGTGCAGAGGAATGTGTTTTGAGAGACCAGTAAGATCACTATTGATGAGGGTATTCAAACCACAATCAATGGAGTATTCAATCAAATGGGATTACTTATATAAGTTCAGAAAATCAAAATAACTTTTCTATCATTTTAGCAAGCAAATAATTACAGAAGCCAAGTCAGCAGGGTTAAAATATTAAACAGCAATTTTTACCCAAGCATGGTTGCTACCATGCTTCATTAGTAATTTTCCTATTAAGTTATACTGGTGCAAGATGAAGTTCTAGAACAGCACTTGTTGAACAGAAATACAAAGTAAGCCACAAATGTGAAATATATATGCAATTTAAATTTTTCTATTAGTCACATTTTATTTAAAAAGAATAAAAAGACTATATCAAACTATAAAGCTTCTGTATAGTAGGCAATGTACAGAATGGGAGAAAACATTTGCAAATTATATATCTAATGAGATTAATATTTTAAAATACCCATATACATGTGTATGTATAAATACAGGGTTAGCAAAAGTAGATTTACTGTTGTTCATATGGAAAATAATAAAATAAATAATACAAGGATAAAACCATGTTTTGCATACTCAAAACTGTAAACCTACTTTGCCCCACCCCATATATATCCAAATTCTATAAAGAATTCATACAACTCACTAGCAAAAAAACAAACAATCCAATTAAAAAAATGAGCAGAGGAACTGAAAAGGCAGTTTTCCAAAGAAGACACACAGATGACCAACAGGTACATGAAAAGATGCTTAATATCACTAATCATCACAAAATGCAAATCAAAACCACAATGAGCTATCACCTCACACCTATTAGAATGGCTATTATCAAAAAGACCAGCAATCACAAGTGTTGGTGAGGATGTGGAGAAAGGGAATTCCTTGTGCACTGTTGGTGGAAATGAAAATTTGTAAAGACACTTACAAAACAGCATGGAGGCTCCTCAAAAATTAAAGCTAGAACTACCATATGATCCAACAATTCCACTTCTGGATATTAATCTGAAGAAAATTAAAACACTAACTCAAAAATTATATGCACTCCCCACGTTCATTGCAGTATTACATACAATAGCCAAGACATGGAAGCAACCTAAGTGTCTATCAATAGATAAATGACACACATACACATACACAATGGATTATTCAACCATAAAAAAAATTAAGAAAACCTTGCCATTTTCGGCAACATGGGTGACCCTTAAGGGCATTATGCTAAGTGAAATAAGTTGGACAGAAAAAGGCAAATACCATATGACCCCACTTACATAAGAAATCTAAAAAACAAAGCAAACAAACAAAAACAACAACAAACTTACAGCTACTGAGAATGAATTGGTGTCTGCCAGAGGTGGGGGAGGGGGGGAAAATGGATGAAGGTGGTCAAAAGGTATAAGCTTCTAGTTTAAAAATAAGTCCTGCGAATGTAATATACAGCATAGTGATTATAGATTAACAGTTTATAATACTGTATTGTACATTTGAAAATTGTTTTTAACATGTAGATCTTAAAAGTTCTCATCACAAGAAGAAAAACTGTAACTGTGTGATGATGGATGTGAACTAGACTTATTGTGGAGATCATTTTGCAATATATACAAATATTGAATCATTATGTTACACATCTGAAACTAACATAGTATCATATGTCAATTATATCTCAAAGAAGTAAAAGACACAGGTAAAATTAATTTTAATGATATATGTCCTTTAACATGTCCCAAACAAAACATGTAATCAATGTAAAATTACTGGGATATTTTAGTCTTATTTTCACACTCTTTGAAATCCAGTATATATTTACCTACAGTACATCATAATTCAGAATAGCTAACATTTCAAGTGGAGAGTAACTTTTCATATTGCATAGAGCATTCTAGAAGTCATAGGATATTGCACAGAGTTCAAAAATAAGCATGCTTTCCCCCCTATAGTCAGTGGGTCTCTAATCTGCATATTTCACTAAATACTCAAATGTTTAGTGGAACACAAACTCAGAAATCTCTAGTTACCCTACTTATTACCATCATTCTCTTTCCCTTAATTGTGTTGCTGAGTATTTTATCAAATTACTTTACATAAATCCTTGAATACATAGCATCTTAGTAAACATTTTAGGGATAGATTATTATCCCCATATTAAACATTAGGAAACGGGTTCAAAGAAATTTAGCAACCAGCTCATGGTCTCAGAGCTAGGAACAGGCATAAAGGCCAACACCTTAGTCTGTTTCTCAGCTGAACTCTCCTGTGCACAACCCCAAATAATATGGGAGTGAAAAGAGTAATGGCTTGTAGTTGAGGTGAAAAATGGGACCTTAAGTGGCTCAGAAAGGCCTGAAAATAAAGGGGCGAAGTGATAAGCCTTTCAGAGCTCTTTCCTCCAAAGGGAAAAGAATGAAAGCACTGGGGAAGATTTGCAATTCTATTTGGGCCTTAGATCTCAGGATAAGATATAAGGCCAGCACCTTACACTGGTGAAGAATGGAACTATTATTTATAAATCATTTACCCCAATTCATTTCCATTCACAAAGTCACATTTCATGTTAATTCCTAGGAACTTCAACCAAGTCTCCAGTCATTTCAGGGAATTACAGTGTTGGAACCCAGAGCATCTCTTGAATCAGCCTAGTGTTTCCAGATATTTCAGGCCATCTGAAGCAATGAAGCACAGTAACATTCATCTCGGGTAAAAACTGCTGTTTGAATTTCAACCCTGCAGTTCTGGCTTTTGTACACCTGCTTGCTTGAACAATAGGGTGGTTACCTCAGTTTCCAGATAGAGACCTGGAAACTCACATAAATCACCCCATTATGTTGCCAGCCCACATCACAAAGGCTATTCTTCTGTGTCTGAGGACCAGAGCCACAAAATTGCTTTCCTTAACTCAGCGGCTCTTGGAATACTTTCCAGTGACTCAGTGGCTCCAGAAACTGAAACTATAGATAATCTTTAAAGATTATTAACTTTGCTCAATTATGCTTCTGTAAAACTGCTTTTGCAAGATACTTCCACATTCCAATGTCTAGTAGAATGTGGTTTTTACCTTTATAAGATGGCTACTGCTCTCACTCAGGCACTACGAGATTTGGAGAACATTTGCCCCCTCGTAATCCGGCCTTGAAATAAATGTGGCTCCTTAATTCGACTTCTTGAGGCGTCCTTGAATCCCATGGAATTTTTCTCATCCTTTACCAACCTGGAATTCTAAGGCAAACTATTGCAGGGAGTAACTTGGTCACAGTTTTTAAACCCTGAAAAGTGCAAGCAATGGGTTGACTTCCTTGTAAAGATAGAGATAATAACTAAATGCCCTGCTAAACCAATCATACCTCATGGTCTACTGGTTTCAGTCACTCCTGGACTTACTCTGCTGATTTGCTATTTAATCAATTCTTCATAATACTAGCACTTTAGATATTTATTGGCATAATATTGGATTGCTACTTATCAGAAATTCCACTAGAAGAAAATGATATTGTAAAAGGGCAGGCAAATGGACACAGTAAGGACTTGGTCCTTTATATTAGCAGTTCTCGACCTTGCTTTCACACTGGACTCACCCGAGGAACTTTAAAAAAAAAAAATGCCAGGCCTCCCAGAAGAGATTCTGATTTAATTGGTCCAGGATGTGCTGTGGGCACCAGGAATTTTAAAGCTCCCCCAATGATTCTAATGTACAGCTAGTATTGAGAATAACTGCTCTATATTCTCTAAACATTACCCCTTAGTTATGTTAGCAGTGTAAGCATAAGCAAAGTAAATGGACCATATTTCCAAAGATTCACATAAAAATGCCTTCAGAGAATAAATAGGCAATGCTACGCCCGCAGTTTTAATAGGGAGTAAATACAAACATCTAGGAAGACAATATTTTTGCTGTGGGTATTTTGTAACATAACACTTGTGATAAATTCTTCCTTAGATTAAATCCCAGGAAAAAAAATGAGTTTTCTCTTCCCAGAAAATGATATATTTCATTAATCAGGTGAGATAAAAGAACCTTTTCACTTCAGATAACTGAAATACCTATACTTTTGCTCCTTGTAATTTTTTCCTTTAAAAAAAATGGTCTTTGTCATGTGTTGTGCTCAAATTCATAAGAATTATTTTTGAAAGTGGATGGAATAAAATAAAGAATGGCAATCCATGTTTTTCTTCATTAAATAGAACCATCTAATTTTATCCCTTTTTCCCCTGATCTTTCCTGGCCAGGAAAGATCATCATGTTTGTTACATTTTCTCCATCATGCTCAAAGGTCATAGGAAATCTCTGGAATATTCTGGGAGAGGGTCCCTAGTCTTATTCCTAAGTCCTTATTGGTCAGCATGCCATGCTCTGGATCTTTTTTCTCTTTATCTGTCCAAACACCCATTAAAGTTTACTATACTGGATGTCAATTTCCTCCCTAACAATATCCTACACACTACACTTCATCTCAGAGTACACTTTCTGCAAATCCCATCTGATATACACCCATGAGATTGGTGCAAATACTACACCCATTTTACAGATTAGTTAAACTGATACTTAGATCAAGCTACCTGTAGTGAGTAGGTGAGAGAACCAGGATTTAAACCCAAAAAGTTTGACTTCAGAGCCTACAGACACAAGAGCATCGCTACCAAACCAAGGCTACCAAATGGGGTGTTTTTAGATACTTTAAAAGCAAGCACTGGAAGAGACCTTTGGAAAGTATTTGGGTTCCACACCTGTAGAAGGGAAAGGAAGGAAACTGGATTGAACGGAGGATAAATTGAGCTTCAATGAGCTCTAACGAAGGTTTCAGCATTTGGAGACCCTAAGGAACTGAGGTGGCTCTTTAGTTGGGGTGAGGGAGCTTGGCCCTTATACTCCCAGTCATTGGATGCAGACTGCCCTTGGAGGGGGATCTGACCTTGGGGAAGATGCCAAGGGCCCTTTTCTGAAACATCCTGCCAGCTTGGGAATAAGGTCTCCATTCCTGAAGGGCGATCTTTAGGGAACCTCACAGCATTCATTCCAGGGTTGTTCTAGGGCACCACATCCCAGTGGTTTTCCTAGAGAAGCCCCCCAAAGACTACTGATCAGGCTCAACATGACCAAGCCAGGTAAACAGAACTTAGAGCAAAACAGAGCGTGTGCACAGGCTGATGATGGGCCCACATGAAACACCTGCTACCAAAGCACAGTCCAACTAGCTAACTATTTGTAATCTAGCCTCTCCCTAAATTAAACCAAAACAGTCAAATGAACAGTAAAATTAAGATGTATATACACCCTTTTTTTGTCATCATCAGCTCTCAATTAGTCTTACCAATGAGCTATAAACAATCCAGTGTATGCACTGGAGGTTCAGCCTCAGGATACATGTCCCAAGCCACACCCCCCTCCACTACCATTGGTAAATAAGGAAGTAATAATATCCAATCAAATTCTCCTGGAATCTAAAATAGCAGGTTAAATATAATATGAAATTTTACTTAAATATTTATTTTTCTTATTTTCCAAGAGTCTTTTCAACATCTGGCTCTTGTTACTATTGGGAGTAAGAATTCCAACTAACAGCAGAACTTTGTAAAAAGACATTTCACTTTTGGCAAAAGCAGCCTTGGGGGTCCTGGAGGACAGTACCCCAGTGGGCATGAACCTTGTTTATTGTTAAATGAAATTGAATTATAGGCTGCACATTGCTTTTGGCTCAAAAGCATGCAGATGCCCAAGTCCTTACATACGAGCCCCAGCACAGGTGGGCTTCTATAGTATTGAGTAACAGCCAGGATTTAGAGGGGTAGGGTGGGTGGGGGGTGATTGTAGCGCAGCTGAACAGTCCACTGACCAAGGAGTGTCTGACCACAAAGAGAGGTGCTAGATGGGGGTGACTTCTGGAGTCACTGCTACTATTCTTGGAATTATGGTCAGGTTGATATTTTGGGAAGATAAAGTTAAATCGGATACATATGACAAAGCAAATCATAAATACAAAGATTTATTTTAAAAATGTATAAAAAATGTATAACTTGCTGCAGTAGACACACTGATCCTCTTTCAAGGACTAGCTGTCCAGCTCCTGGGAGTGCCGGCCGCAGAAGGCTTTCAGCTTTTAGTATCTTGTGGGATTGCCTCAGCCACAGAGACTGCCCTGTCCAATGTCCAAGGCCATAGTCCTTCCCAAAGCTGTCCACACTAGTGAATGATTAATATGGGAATATAAAGGCCTGGCCATCTTGGCCCAATTTGGTACAACTCCGAAGGGCCACTCTAGCTCCACCGTCCCTATCGGGTTTGCCAACGCTGGCATTGGGTCTGCATTGCTCTTAACTTCTCCCTTTGCTCACTCCTGCTTCCTTCCCCTCCCAATCAGTGTCTGTTTCCCGGGGAAACCAACTTGTAATAGGAGCTAAGATGATAAGCACTCAGGAAAGGATCATTTCCTTTTGGTCATTTTCCAGCCAATGTCCAGATCTTTTTAAATAAAATTTAACTACAGTTGCTATACAATATTATATTAGTTACATTAGTTTCAGGTGCACAATATAGTGACTTGGCCTTTTTATATCTTACAATGGGATTGTCCCACGAATACTAGTAATCACCTGTCACCGTGCAAATATCACAATATTATTGACTACACGCCTCTTTACCTTTGTCACCACCACCCCTCCCCCGACAACCATCCCTTTGTTCCCTATTTCTGAGTTCATTTTTGTTTTGTTTGTTCTTATTTGTTTATTTTTTTATTACAAATACAGTATTTGTAAAAACATACAGTATTCGTTGTTCTGTGACTTACTTCACTTAGCATAACATCCTCTCTGTCCATCCATGTTGTTGGAAATGGCAAGATTTCATTCTTTTTTTATTGTGGCATGATATTCGATTGCGTCTAATACCACATCTTCTTTATTCATTCATTTGTCAATGGACATCTAGGCTGCTTCCATGCATTGCCTATTTCTAGCCCTTTTTAAACTACTCAGGTAGAAGCATCTCCATTTACTATCCCACCTTTGGACAAAGACCGAAGGTTCCCTGACAAGTTGAAATTAGTATTCCTGTCACTTTCAGCCTTGATGGCCTATTCTTCCTCTTAAAGTTGAATTTTGCTTTCAAAACATACTTCCTCACACCTGTTGTATAGGGTGTAATCAATCTAAACATTTCCATGTTTAACTCTTCTTCAGAGGTCAGATTATACAAATCTTTCAACATCCTGGATGCTCTTTCCTGAAAACACTCTAGTTGTTCCAAATCTTTCATATGATGTGCTGCTCAAAAAGAAATTACTATCTCTCTGTAAGGTATGACTAGCATATAGAGGACAATAACTCACATTGTAACAATACTTTTAGTATGAATGATTGAAATGGCATTTAGCAACCACATTAAAGTATTACACATTGAGCTCATTAAATTTTAAGAGTAAAGGAAAAATTAATAAAAGAGACTGTATTGAAACTGAAAACATATGTTTGTCAAAAGACTCTATTAATAAAATAAAAAAGCAAACAACAGAATGGGACAAAATGGGGCAAAACATAAATTGTATATATATAATGGATATACATAAATTTTATATATGTGTACATGTGCATTTATATATGTATGTGTGTATGTATATATATACTAGTATAGGGGTGTGGCAAAAGTAGGTTTACAGTTGTGAGTACAAAAAACACATAACCTATTCTTGTATCATTATTTATTAATTATTGTATTATTTTCCATATAAACAATTATAAACCCACTTTTCCTCCCACCTTGTATATCCTACAAATTAATAAGAAAAATATACACTTAGTGGCCAAATTATTATGACCACCTGACTTTTGTAGGCAAATTAGCCATACACTGCATCCTATGAGAAATGGAAGCCGAAGGCCTGTTCAAACACCTTTGCTGTCTGCAGTTACCAAGATAAAACGTCTCCAATTCGCACAGGAACACAAGGATTGGACAGTCGAGCATTGGGAAAAAGTCATGTGGTCCGAAGAATCACGTTTCCAGTTGCATCATGCAGATGGCAGAGTGAGAATTTGGCGAAAACAGCATGAAAGCATGCACCCCACATGCATGAGTACAACCCTTCAAGCTGGTGGGGGCAGTGTTATGGTGTGGGGCATGTTTTCCTGACATGATTTGGGCCCTTTAATTTGTGTGGAACAACTTCTGAATAGCACAACATACCTAAGTATCATTGCTGATCAAGTTCATCCTATCATGTTGATGGCGTATCCCAATGGAAATGGCTTCTTCCAACAAGACAATGCGCCGTGCCACGGTGCTCGTATTGTGCAGGAGTGGTTTCAAGAACATGAGGGAGACTTTACCTTGCTTAGGTGTCCCCCATAATCACCAGATCTCAATCCAATTGAGCATTTGTGGGACGAAGTTAAAAGAGCCATCAGGCAGCTGGTTCCACAACCATCAAATCTCACAGAACTGGACAGTGCTATTCATCAGGCATGGTGTCAGATTCCTCGCAACACCTTTCAACATCTCGTGGAGTCAATGTCAAGAAGAATCGCCACAATATTGAAGACAAAAGGTGGCCCAACGAAGTACTGATGGGGTGGTCATAATAATCTGGCCACTCATAATAATATATATCCTACATTCAAGGGCTGTTAAATCACATTGTTTACCCATATCCTCAGAAAAAAAGTACTTCTACTGTCGTTGTAAACAACCTGCTTCCCTATTTATAATGGTCTGGCCCTCTAGCAACTTCAGTGCGAAATTATAGCTAATTTGCCTACAAACGTCAGGTGGTCATAATAATCTGGCCACTCAGTGTAGATTCCTCATTAGAAATAAGGGCAAAGGACTTGAGCAAATATTTCACAAGAGATTATATCAAAATGATCAATAAGCATGAAAAGTAGCTCAACTTCATTAGTCATCAGGAAAATGAAAATTAAAACCACATTGTTAACATACTTTATCTATCTATATATATATATATATATATATATATATATATATATATATATAAAATCCTAATATGCAAATAGACGGAACGGTAGACCAACTGAACAACTGAACAACCGGTCACTATGACGTGCGCTGACCACCAGGAGGTGCGCACGGAACATGGCGGGCGTTGGCCACGGCGGGATGGTGGAGCAGGTGAGTGGGGCTGCCAGACCAAGGCGGGGTGTCAGTTGCTGTCATCAGAACAAGCCTCTGGTGGTTATTGAAAATTCCCTGATTGCTCAGCACCATAAGCGGGTGCGAGCGACAGCTGCTGGCCCCGATCGCCCCTGAGGGCTTCTCCATCTCCCGCTGCTCCTGAAGAGCAATGAGGGCAGCAGCCACCACTTGTACCTGCCGCTTGCACCCACTGCCGGTGCCAGCTCCACTCGCACCCGGAGCCAGCACCAGAGCTGCCACTCTCACCTGCTGCCAGCACCCGGCACCGATCCTGATCGCTCAGCACTGTCAGCAGGTGAGAGCAGTGGCTGCCTGCCCTGATTGCCCCTAAGGGCCTCTCCACCTCCCCCTGCTTCTGAGGGGCAATCAGGGCAGCAGCCACCACTCATACCCGCTGCTGGCGCTGGCCCCAATTGCTCTGTGCTGTCAGTGGGTGCGAGCAGGGCCAGTGCCATCAGCACGTGGGAGCGGGAGTGACGGGAGCAGGGCTGCCAGTAGACAGGGGACCGGGGGCCGTGGCGGGAGGGGTCGGGTGGGGGTGCGGAGGATGGGCCAAGACCTGCCCCTGTGCTGACCACAGCCTCATAGCCCACAGTTCCTTTCAAGGTGCATGAATTCATGCACTGGGCCCCTAGTAGTTATATAATGCTCCTATTCAGTATGACCATGAAAGGAAGAGGCATATTGGAAACACGTCTACCTACTATATATTTTAGCAGAGGAGACTTATAGCCACAACCTAGAATCATAAAAGGAAACAGCAGGTGTAACAAAGACCAAGACAAAACACAGAAAATCCAACCCTGGGGCTTCAGCTATCACTCCATGAACAAAGAAGGATTTATCAGCATTTGAATTGATATTGATAGATAGATCACTTATCCATAAGAACAGAATGGCACAGAAAAATGTAGGATGTGAGCATTTCATTTTTCTTTTCTCTTTTTTAATATACTTTTTATTAATTTCAGAGAGGAAGAGAGAGATAGAAACATCAATGATTAAAGGGAATCAATGATTGGCTGCCTCCTACACGCCCCACACTGGGGATCAATCCTGCAACCTGGGCATGTGCCCTTGACTGAAATCAAACCCAGGACCCTTCAGTCTGCAGGCTAACGCTCTACCCACTGAGCAAAACTGGCTAGGGCAGTGTTTCATTTTTCTTGACTTAAATGTCCTGTACAATTCACTCATATTCATTTATTCAATACATACTGCCAATAAGGTGAGCCTTTGTGAAGAGGCACCCTGAATGAATAGAGATTGATCTCCTTGCTCTTTAGTACCCAGAAAACTCTGAGTACTCAAACTTCATTAACACAACTTTCTTTGAAGTATTTTCATTTTTAACTCAAAATGAAAAAAAAGTCATGAATATTTAGCCTGGTACAACTAGTGGGGATCGTTAATTAAAGAAGCATATCAGATGCAGTAGAATCCAATCACAGAAGAGCTGTCTGTGAGGTTTGCTCCAAAATAGATTCTAAATACAAGATAATTGCAACAAAATATGAAAGGCAGGGTAAGATCTTATGGGAGGAACTAGTAAGATTAGTAGATTAAAAGATTGCTAGTAGTCTTGTCTCTTTAGAAAATTAACATTGATTAACAGTCAGATCAATAGGAGAAGTGTTAGCCACTTTAAGAGTAAAGTCTAAGACAAAAAAGCAACAACATATGTAAATCCCAACATTACACAAAATAATGACATCAGTCCTGTTAAAGACAGTATACAAAAAGAAACAAGGAAATAGTAAGAAAGAAAATTTAAAAACCAAAAATAAGATTTAGAAAAATGATCAAATATATCAATTATTAAAATAGATGTAAACTAAATTGGAATATACACATTTTTACTTCTTGAGATAGGCTAAAAATAAGGAACAATAAAAAAAATTTTAAAAACCAAATTCATCTTTAATGTAATAAGGAAAAGGACACTACCAGAAATAAAAACTACAAAGCAGACATATCCCAAACAGTGATATTTGGATCCTAAGGCAGAACATTGGTGAGTGGGACACAGAACCCCTGAGACACTGATCAGAAAACAGGTTTCTTGCTTCACAGAGCACAATATTGAAAGGCCTGTGTAATGATTCTTTGTTAGAAATGAAATCAAAGTCTGTGGACTGGGCATGGGAAAGGCAGATAATGTGCCTTAAGAGACCCAACCTGAAACCAAAGAACAGCAGGAGAGGTGAAGTTGGAGAAATACACATGCCATTTCTAATTGTGTATGACCCAACCATGGGAGCCTGGGAGTCTTCTGAAGGTGAGACATAGCCAAAAAGGAGAAGAGAAAGTCATCTCCAGGTTACAGCACCAGAGGTGTGACTAGATGGGCATTGCTATGAGCTACACAGAAATTGTGCTTGCTCCCTCGCAAAAGATTAAAAACATAAAAAAGATTTGGTGAGGAGATGTTCAATAAAATAAACTCAAATAGAAATATAAGGCTGGCCTGGCCAGCATGGCTCAGTGGTTGAGCGTCATCTCTGAACCAGGAGGTCATGATGCGATTGACAGTCAGGGCACATGCCTTGGTTGCAGGCTCGATCCTCTCTCATCATTGATGTTTTTATCTCTTTCCCTCTCCCTTCCTCTATGAAATCAATAAAATATTTTTAAAAAGAAATATAAGGCTGTTTGACCTCCCTGTCCAGCCTCAAAACACCCTTGAAAATAGCCTCACTCTTCCCAAAGAAGGTAATAATCAGAAAAGAACAATCTATGGGCTTATGGATAGAAACTGCAAAGCAAACAGAGTAAGTAAAAAAACATGAAGCACACAGCCTAAGAGAAACTATTTAAGAAATGAGATAGATTATAAACATGATTTTTAAAAAAAGTTAAGGGCACAAAATATAGATTCAGCTTTTCAAATAATAGGAGAAAGTAAGAAGCAAACTTTCCAAAAAGAAAACTAAAAAGAAAAGAAATAGAAGAAAACAGAAGTGCTCTCTAGTTCTATGTGACTATAACTGAAAAATATTTTTAAACGATTTGCAAGTTGGCCTAAGGGCATACAGCAAACAGAAAAAAAAATTCATTCAAGAAAACCTACTAAATCTTGGTAAGAACAGTGTCACTTGAGCCACGCATGATCTGCTACCTCCCACCCCCAGTTCAATGTGATAGAAGCTCCACTCCAGCTCACAGTCAAGGGCTATAGTACCTCTCCACTAGAGCCAGCCCGTCATCATTTTATCTCCTGCAACACCTCATTGCAGAGACCATCAGCTGCAGGTGCGTGCAGCCTTCTCCACCCAGTAGGACAGGGGCTCTCTACCAGGCTGAGAACACTGGGACCCCAATCACTCTCATTTTTGTTCACTCACAGTGTGGAGGTTCCAGACCAGGAGGATCAAGCTGAGAAAATAAGAAGCTACTGCTTCTACCTAGTGCCCTGCTGATAAATCAGGAATATTATGCCAAGGAAAGACACTGTCTCGACCACCTGCTGTGGAGCAGAGATTTTTCCCAGGAGAGAGGCAGGCCATAAGACTCAAGAAGTTAGGGCGGGGGGAAAAAAGGAGACATATGTAATACTCTTTGTAATACTTTAAGCAATAAAACAATTTAAAAAAGAAGAAGAAGAAGAAGTTCTAAGCTCCACCCAAAGAATCTGACTATTTGAAACAGAGTGTGGGAAAGTTCAAGCCTAAGGGCACTCTCAAAATCAGTGGAGATGTTGGTAGTAAGCAATTCAGGTAAGAGCAACAAGGGAGCCCTAACCGGTTTGGCTCAGTGGATAGAGCATTGGCATGCGGACTCAAGGGTCCCAGGTTCGATTCCAGTAAAGGGCATGTACCTTGGTTTCGGGCACATCCCCAGTGGGGAGTGTTCAGGAGGCAGCTGATCGATGTTTCTCTCTCATCGATGTTTCTAATTCTCTATCCCTCTCCCTTCCTCTCTGTTAAAAAATCAATAAAATACATTTTTAAAAAAAAAAAGAGCAGCAAGCAAAACGGTAGGTCAGCTAGATTACCAGAGAGAACCAGGGAAGGCGACAGCTAAAAAGAGCCCTCCTGTGGTAAGAACAAACCTCAAAGACTGGCCTAAAACCTAACCCAGAAAAAGGGATGAAAATTAATTGGATGAGATGGTAGTGCAATTTATGCCCCAGGGCACTGTCAAAAGCAATGTTGCAATCCCCAAGCAACTAGAGGAGCCTAGCACTGGGCATGATAGCAATAGAGGCAGAGAGGTTAACAGAGATCAGTGAGACACAATTGAAAACATCTCTGCTAAGATAACCTGTCATCAAAGGTGGCCGTGTGCGTGCCCAAGGATGTGCCCCCTGATGCGCAACACCAAAGCTTCACATTGGGAGTAGGGGGAATAGACTTCCCTAAATAGTCCAGCCAAGTCACTAAACAAATAAAGAAGCGAACAACAAACACTGGAGAGGAGATCACTATCCAGAGCTGCTAACATATAGTATCTTAAATGCCAAGTTTTTAACAACAACAACAAAAAAGAAACATGCAAAGAAACAAGAAAGTTTCTCTGTATGTGTCCCATACGTGGGGGGTAGGGGAGAGCCGACAACAGAAACTGCATGTAAAAGGCCACAGATGTCTGACATTATAAATACTTTAAAACAGTCACTATAAACGCATTTGTTAAAAAGAAATATAAATACATTACAATGATGAAAATTATATTTGATGCAAAAACAAAACAAAACAAAAAAATATAATTAAAAAAAAACTATGGGCAAACAGAAATCACAAAAGAAAAAGAACAAAGATTAAAAATAACAGAAGTAGAAGACAGACAGAAGGTGTATCAACCACATATAATTGAATTATCATAAGAAAATAGGAAAAAAATAAAACAAAAAATAGGCAGAAATATAATAGAAGAAAACCTTCCTGAAATAAAGTAAACCTGAATCTTCTGCTTAAAAAAGACATGTTATGTTCCAAGAAAAACTGATACAAGCAACACCAATGTTACCTGGTACAGTTACTGAACTTCAATAAGAATGAAATGATTATATGGACATCATATTCTCTAAACCCAGAAAAAGAAAAATACAGTTTAACAATAAAAGTATTAGTCATAAAAACTTTCCATTAAAATTTTTCAAAATAATGTATAAATAACCTAGGATAAAGAGGAACTCATAATTGAATTTCTAGGTACTGGCATAAAGATAGGCAATGATCAAGGGAATGAAATTGAGATTCCAGAAAAAAACCCATATACACACACACACTTGGGGGAAAGAATATTCTCTTCAATAACTAGTCCTAGGACAACTAGATACCCAAATGAGAAATAATGAAGTCTTTACACTACAAACAAAAATTAACTAAAAATATATTAAAGACATACAAAGGAGCTAAAATTATAAAGCTCTTAGAAGAAAGCAAAGGCTCAATCTTCAAGACTTTGGATTTGACAATGATTTCTTATACATGACACCAAAAGCACAGGCAAAAAAAAAAAAAAGGAAAAATAATAAGTACATTGAACTTCATCAAAATTACAAACTTTTGTACATCAAAAGGCATTATCAAGAAAGTAAAAAGACACAGAATAAGAGAAAATATTTTAAAACAATAGATCAGATAAGGGTCTAGTATCCAGAAAATATAAAGAACTCTTACAACTAAACAATAACAAAAACAGTCAAAGAATCTAATTTTAAAATGAGCAAAGGACTTGAATAGACATTTTTCCAAAAAAGATATACAAATGGTCAATCAGCACATGAAAAGATGTTCAACATTATTAGCAATGAGGAAAATGGAACTCAAACCCAAAGTGAGATATCACTTCACACACATTAAGATGGCCGAATAGAAAAGACAAACAATAACAAGTGTTGGTGAGGATGTAGGGAATTTGTTAGTGAAAATGTAAAATGGTGCACCCACTGTAAAAAGAGTTTGATGGTTCCTCAACAAGTTAAACAGAATTATCATATGACTCAGCAGTCCTACGGGAGTTCCATTTTATGTTCTCAACCTCAAAGAAACATTGTGGGCAGACTAGACATATGAATCTCATCCATTGTTAGGTAATCACTAGGCCCAGTAGTTGGTAATTTTTTTCATATGGTTTTTTATCCTCTTTCCTAATTTTTTAAAAAATATCTAGACCCTAAGCAATGTATCAGAACTATATAATACCTAATTTAAGAACCTTATTCTATAAGAAACCTGTCTTCTTTCTCTTAATGCTTTCCCTTACTCTATAATTATTTGAATAAAAAAAGGAATATGAGTTCTGACTTCTGACTTGAATAGTAAAACAAAAAAACAAAAAACAGTTTTCTGGTTTCTGCATTAACAGCATAGAAGTGCAGAGCAACACTAACAAGGTAACACATTTTAACTAAATCAGAAAATAAGTCCATTTTCACCAATCCCACTTTCACGAGGTTTCTCCCCAAGGAGATCTTTCAACCCAACAAGTACCTAACCTGATACAAAGATAGATCTGGATCTAGGCAAATTAAAATATTTCATCCCCAAATTGTCAAAAACTCAACCAACATGTTGGTTTGGGTCAAACATAGAACGTTCACTTTTGCTGCCTCAGGAAAATGACCCTGTTTGTGTTTGTGATGAAACTGTGGAAAGAGCTTGTGGCTTCCCTACTTTTACTTTGCAAGGGCTCCCTGACACTCACCACGCTCCACAATAGCTCTCAGTTCCAACCCCTTAGTTCAGAGACTTTACAAAGCCACATGCGGAAGGCAGAAAGCAACAGTCCCAGCTCCCCCTCTGCTTTGCGGACTACGCAAAATAAAATAGAATCATCTCCGAGGGTCGGAAAACCACATGAACTCAGGCTGCTCAAATGCTCCAGCGCATCCCAGACGACCTGAAACCAGCAAGCATCATGCAACACTGAATATTTATAAGACACAGTCAGGAAAAAACAACCTGGAGCCGAGGAAGAAAGCCTGTGCGCCGCCGTGGCCCCGGCCAGCACGCTGCCCCACAACCCTCTCCTGCCATTGTTTTGTGCTGAAGGCACACAACTCCCAGCCCTTTTCATCAGCTCTTAAATCCACTGCTGCTCAAGCATGAAATATCTTTGGGTTCCATTTAAAAAAAAATAAATGTGCTAACAAGCTGTTAAACCACATTTTACAACAAAACGCATCAAACTGATGACTTCGCTTCAAAAATATGAACTAACTGGGATAATAAAGGCTTTGTAAAACTTGGATAAATGAAGTGATTACCTCACAGTGAGGAAAATCTGTGGGGCACATCCATGTAATAAAAAAAAAAAAAAATAAGTTCCTGGTCCTCAGAGGAGAGTTCAAAATGCTCTGCTTGCCTCCCAACAGTCCTGAGCCCAAAGGGTTTGGACAGGAGGAAAAACAGCGCAGGTATAGAAAAAGCAGCGGGCGGGGGTGGGAGAAAGAAAGAAATTCAGTCAGTTCTTTGATTAACAAGACTTCTTGCTGGAGTTAAGTACAAACAGCTGCCTGGACTCCAACAGCCAAGCCTAAATCTAAACACTCCACTGTTTACATAACCCAAACTTAATCAAGCGACCATATAATCCACCGATTTAAAGGATCCCAAAGAGTTTCCATGTAATGTTGCTTTTCTCACCAGCCAGCCCATCGACAAGCTGGTTAAAAATGCCAGCTACTCCAGCTCTCTCTCTAGTCCTGCAGCGTCTCCTGCCTCATCATCCTGCAGGCCTGCTCAGGGCAGAATCTTTGGATGATTGGGATTATAAACCATTTCCTGTTATTCTTCTGTTGACATAGTGCACGGTATTTGTTTAATAAACCCAGATTGTACTTTTTAAGTTTGGATTTGATAGGATTTATTATTATAGCAGTATTGTTACTAATAAGAAAGGAAGAAAATTTCTTAATTCTTCCATAGTAGAGAGGACATGTCCGAGATAGATAAAGGTAATTTCATGAGGAAAAAGTATGAGAAAAGAGAACTTTTAATTGGAAAGATGATAGGAAAAAAATGCTCATGAACATTAAATTGAGACTAAAAAGTCAAATGCCAGCAGAGGCCAATCATATGACATAAATAGAGAAGCCAGTGGGTCCCTGTGTGGTAGAATCAGTAGAGTGATGGGGACTGGGGTAAACTAGAGTTCATCTAAAGATGGTATATGAGGTATTTGCTACCTAGCTTCAACACGTTTTTTAAAAATAACACCTGTATTGGGATATAATTCACACACTATGTAGTTCACACATTTAAAGTATATAATTACCCTGGCTGGATTGCTCAGTTGATTAGAGTGATGTCCTGATATGCCAAGGTTTCAGGTTCAATCCCCACTCAGAGCACATACAAGAAGCAACCAATGAATACTTAAATGATTGGAATAAGAAATCAATGTTTCTCTCTCTCTCAAATCAATTTTTTTAAAAATTAAAGCATACAATTCAATACTTTTTAGTATATTCACAGATATATGCAGCTGTTACCATATTCACTTTTAGAACATTCTTATCTCCCAAAAAAGACCCTGTACACTTTAGATTTACTCCCTATTTCCCTCCAACCCCGTCTACCCCTGGACAACCATTAATCCACCTTCTAGCTCTACAGATTTGCCTATTCTGGACATTTCATATACATGGGTTAATATAATATGTGGTCTTTTGTGACTGATTTCTTTCATAGTACTATTAGCATAATGTTTTTAAGGACTCCAACACATTTTTGCCACAAATGTGGGCCCAGTGTGGCCAGATCTTCCAAACTTTAAGAGAAGTTGGAAATCTGAAGTCTTACACAAAATTTTCCAGTGTTGAAATACTGGCCACTAATTAAAATTACACACCAATGTAAGGCTTCCCCATAGTGCAGGCCAAACGAGTAGGTCAGATTCTCACATGGGCCAGGATTTTGTTTCTTCTGTGGTCCATGGGCGGGGGTGGGCTGGGGGTGATAAAGAGCGAGGCAATATTAAAGTAAGCAAGAAAGTGTCAAAGTCATATAGGCAAGGAATGAAGACAGGAAGGTCTGGAGAGAAGAAATCAGAGACCTCACATAGAGAACGAATCTGAATCTGGTCAGCAGCCCAGGAAAAGCTCAACAGATTCCTCGACCTTCCGCAGCCTCAGTCCAGCCTTCTCTGGCTTTGTCCCGGGAGCAAGCCATCTGGGATGCCAGAGAGTGCGCTCACTTTGTCTATCACACTCAGAGGCCCTGAGAGAACTAATTTAGATTGTCTCTAGGGAGAATTGAGAGGATCTACCATCTTTCACAGAATAATTAAGATATTAATTTGTGTTTCCAATCCTCACACCTTCCCTTTCTCTCCTCCCTCTCCCATCTCTCTCTCTCTCTCTGTCTCTCTCTCTCTCTCTCTCCCCTCAGGATGGCCAGGCTCTTTCTGCTCTCTTGCCTTCAGGGATGTTTAGGTTTGTGTAGCAGCTGAAAAGGAAGTTCTTCCAGATCATCTTTCTAAATTTCTTGTATCTCTCTAATTATCCTTCTAATGGTCCTAAACTTTTAAGGGAAGAGGAGGGAAGAGTTCCTAAATAAGGATGAGAGCAAAGGAGAGGAGGGGGGAAGACTTCCCCAGACTGGGAAAAGTGGGGCTTTCAGTGGGTCCCAGAGCATCTCATACCATCCACACACTGAGAGCATCATGGGAAGACCTTAGAGGAGAATGGCTGCTATCTAGGAAGGCTGGAGCTGGATCCTGGGCTTACTAAAGTGAGTATACAAGTCTAAGCTTAAATTTATCACAGAAGGAGCAGAAGTGTGTCTTTCAAGTCTCATAAGGGCTTAGCCAGATGAGGACATCAGCAGTGATCTTTATAATGGGAGTTGAGAGGGCTCTTGGCTCTACTTCTGGATTAATTTACTATACCTGGGAAGAAGGTCATTTCAATAGTACTATGATTGATTTGATGGACATCTGTTCTTCTAGGAATAGAAATCGCATATTCCAGGCCCACCAAATTCAAACTACTGTCAAGATTGAGCTCTTCAGAGGACAACTTTATGGGGATAGACAAAATATCTGTGTATGTTTGGGAAAAGAAATAGTCACCAGAACCATATCTGAAGTCATGTCACCTTCTACTCAATGAGCATAAGTCTAGCATCAAGGACAACATTTTCTTTACTATTTCTGGGATTTACTCTCTTTAGGAATTTTCTCTTGCAGGTATGCACTGAGTTTACTTGGTTAAACTTCAACTGCATTTTAAAAGTGTTTATTGTCTGCAAATCATGTGCCAGTATAAGGCATGAACTTTATACCCAGAAAAGTCATAGGCAAGAACTGTACACATTTCAATACAATTCAATTAGTGACTATCATTAACACCAGCCAAGTGCTAACAAGGTACATTACACTATAGAGAACCTGGGATATTATCCCCAAATAAAAATCTTACCAAGTAATTTTTAAGTTTATTAAACTTAACCATTTTTAATAAGGAAAGATTAGAATTAATATCATAGATAAGTTAAACAACATAATAAAGATCTTCATTGTCAGAATATACTCAACACTGACTAAATTTAAGTTCATATTGAGTTATAATGGAAAACTCAATAAATGAAAAAAGTATAGAAATTGCAGAGGCCATAGTTTCTGGATGCAACAAGTTTTTTTAAAGATTGGCAATTTAAGGGTACCATAATAAATAATTACTGGGCAAAGAAGAAAATAAAAAATATAATTTATAATGTGATAAAAGTGGCAGTTTAAATAAGTGGAGGAAATTGATATCAGTGAATAGTTAGGGACATTGGTTAACTGCTTGGAAACATATAAATTTGGATCACTACCTTATAACATATACCAAGGCTTATTTCAAAGTGATTAAAGTTTAAATGTATATTGATATTTATCTCATTACAAATTGGGGGAGATTTCTCCAAGCAGGAAAGAAAAGGGAAGGAACTATTTAAAATGGGATATTTTTTAAGTAAATATATATATATATATATATATATATATATATATATATATATCTGTAAATATTCTGCATATTACAAACAAAAAATTCTAAATTTTTTTGAAAATAAATTTGCAACTAATGACAAAGAGTTAACATCCTTTATATACAAAACATCATGTAAACTTACTAGAAAGAAATGAATGCCCCAAAAGAAATTATATAAAAGGTAGGTGCAGACATAAAAGAAATATTGGCAATCAATAAACATAAGAAAAACATTAAAACTCACCAGTACTAGAATCAAATTCAAATCAAGACAATGCACTATCACATTTCACTAGCCAATTCCTGGTGGTCTCTAGTTCTCTAGTTTTGTGAGCTTTGCCATAGACGGTAAAGCAAATGGCCTCCACAATATGGTAAGTCAAATGGAGAACTCTGAGTAGAGCTGGGACTCCAAGAATGTTGGGCATCAAGAATTCCCAGAGATAGAGCTTTAGGAACCATAAGATCACAATCAAAAATCACAAAACACATGAAGAAATAAACCATGTTATTTCTTGGTTAGCAAGGAACACACACACATAATCTGAAGGATGTTGGAATTATCAGAATATATACATAAAATGCTTAGAGAAATGTAAGTGCGTATCAAAATTATGACTGGAATGAGTGACCAGTTAAAGCTGAAAAGTAACAAAAGTTGTAAAAATAAAAAGATACTCTTATTCAAATTAGAAAACCAATGGAACATTGACTGAATAGAAATAATTTAACTAAAAGATAGATCTAAAAAATTTCACTAAAATATTATGATAAGTGAAATAAGTCAGTCAGACAAAGACAAATAGCATATAATTTCACTTATTATGTGGAATCTAAAGGACAATATAAATGAGCTAAGAAAGTAGAAACAGACTCAAAGAGACAGAGAATGGACTGATGGTTGCCAGTGGGGAGGGAGGTTGGGGTACTGGGTGAAAAAGGTGAAGGGATTAAGAAGTACAGCTAAGTAGTTACAAAATAGTCAGGGGATATATAATATTATAATAACTAGGTATGATGCCAGGTGGGTACCATACATAGTTATTATTACAGGGAACACTTAGGAAAGTATGTGATTGTGTAACCACTATGCTGTACACCTGAAACTAATACAAAATAATATTTTATGTTAAAATAAATTATAAGTAACCCCCCAAATTCACTAAAAATGCAGTACAGATTAAATGGTCAGAAAATAGAAAGACCTGCTAGGACACAGAGAGTCTAGAATGAGAAACTCTAACCTATATTTGATCCAAACTTCAGAGACATAATAGAAAGACAAGAGGTAATATTCAAGAAATAAAACATTTCCAAAATAAATGAAAGACCTATGTTCTTAGATTCATGATGCTGAAGGACATCAAGAAGGACAGTTAAATGAAATACACACCCCAATCTAGTATAATTAAATTATAGGACACTAAAGTTAAAAAAAAAAAAAAGACCTTAAAAGCAACTGGAGGTGGAGTGGGTGTACAGTGGGTAGGAAAGAAAGATGATCTACAAAAATCAATTACACTCCTGCCTGGTTTCTCTGCACCAACAACAAAAACACAAAGCTGAAGACTTATCTTCAGACTGCTGAGACAAAATACCTGCCAACCTCGAACTGTTTTCAAATACACATTTTTCAAAAATGCCTCCACATGAAGCAGCAGCCATGGAGAGGTGCCTAACCCACACTGTACTGTGCAAAGCAAAGAATATACTTCCTGTGTGTTAAGCAATTGAGATGTGCAAGTGTTTTCTTACTGTGGTATAACTTATCTTAAGTGATATATAGAGCATTGACTACCAACATATCTTCTATGAAGATGAAACTAAAAGAAAAGATTACAAAAAAATACTAGGAAAACCAATATAATAATTCTCTCATAAATAGGAGACAACATTTAAAGAAGGAGAAGAAGCAAGAGGAGGAGGAGGAAAACCGGTGGTGGTAGAATTCATCTATAACATATCACAATGAATTATAAAGCTATGACTAAAGGTAATAGTTTGGAGCAGAGGCAATAATCAACATAGTATTTCATATTGAAATGCATTGAATATTCCCTTTCCCATCCTAGATGTACTCTTCACTCTTCTCCATCTTACTGGGGCCCCCAAGAGACTGATCTTTAAACATTACATCAAAGGCTCCCTATAAACAGTCACCTGAAAAATGTTGTACTGAGAGATATGTATATTCTATGGCATGTGGCTATTAAAAACGAGGAAAATGTTAACCAAGTAAATATTTTGTGGGCTACAATTTTTCTCCTCCTAGTTCAGTATTCCGTTCTAAGCCGAGGCCATTAGTTCTAGCAGACCTGAAGCAAGCAACACAAGGAGCCCTTCTGAATGGTAGGGTATAGCATCCTTACACTATTAGGATTGCAACACGCTTTGGTAATTCGCTTGGCTTTTCACTTGCAAGAGCCAAGAGTCCAAATACGACATACTCTATCTTCAGGGTCAGTTCATCAGAGCAACAACAAAGGGACTGCCAGCAGGGCCTTCATTGGGAAACATGAACATGTCATTAATTCTCATTTTTCTCTTAATGAAGGTATTTCCCACATGCATTGTCTTTTTGGTTAATCTTTACATTTTGCAAATAATAACAGTTGCCAAGAGGAGGCTAAGAAGGTCAATATTATAAGAAAAGCAGAATCCATCTGTGGACATTTGATAATCTAACTAAACATAAAATGTCAGGATTGTTAACATTCTGCAACCAAAGAACCAACCTTCAAATATGAGCACTAAAACCCAGTAGATTACTTCTTTCTGCTGCTAGACTAGTGTCCCAACATTGTCACAACAATCACATAATTTTTTCTACTCTTCACCTGTTTTGATTAGTGCTATCTTCAATGTTGATGATCTCTGTTATGACTTCACTGCCCACATTTACCTAATTAGTGGTTGAGTGGCCAGAGGCTACAATAGAAACCTTGGTTCCTTTGGTTTCTAACTAATCCAGTTATATTAATTTACCCCTGCACGCACTTAACATACAGCTTGCCAAATGTAGGTCCAAATATTCCTCTTAGTCAACCAGAAGTGATCTACATCTGTTAGGTCAATTTCTCCTCCAATGAAGGTCCTTCCTAACTGAATACAATAAAAGTTGATCAAGAAAAAAAAAAAACAGTTCTTTTTCATATGATTGTTACCTGAGTGATGATTCTTAGCTTGTCCATAGCTGATCAACACTCAGTCATGGGTTTTAAAATAAATTTAAAGAATTGCTAACCAGTATTTGCAGCATTAAAAAAAAAATAGTACCAAATAAAAAACATCAGATTGTATTCAGGAGTAAGATAAACATTAACTCAAGAAACTTGTTTCAGTTATACATATGTATGCATGTAACTATATAAAATGTATGTATCTATAAAAATGCATTTTTATTCTGGACAATAATCACAGAAATGTTTTAACCTAAATCACTTTTAAAATGTTCTCCTATGCTATATTACAATAAATACTATGACATCTGATACATTTCCCCACTATTTTAACTGACCACAACTTCATCCAATGAACAAGCACCCCATTTCTGACAGACATTGTCAGTGTCCAGAACATGGTCTGGCACATACTATGTGTTCAGAAAATATCTGTTAAAGGAATTCACAATTGGGTGGTGGTTGTAAATCTGGCCAGGCAAAGATTTGGGGGAAATTCTTGACTTTCAAAGGTCAGTATTTTACTGACATGAAACATTTCCTGGCTGTTCTTAGTCTTGGATAAAAAGAAAATACTTATAATAGCAAAATGTGTATTAACTAGTACCCAACTGGTTCTGGGCCTTCTACCAGAATTTTAGTTTATTATTTGTTTCATCCGAAGCAAGCAAGACACAAGGATAAAAGCTCCTATTGAAATTTTAGTTCGGAAATCTTTCATGGTTTTGGAATTGAGGGGTCATTAGATATCTTTTGCCCAACAATGGACATCTACAACACTATAAGGATGATCATCTGCTGCTCAAAGGAACCATGATAGGCACAGCAAGAGACTCTTACTCATTAGAAAAACATTTGTGTTTAGCATACTCAATTATAAGACAAAAAGTGGACCAGCATACTACAAAGGTTTCTAGCAAAAAAATGTCAAAACACCAAGGATTTTCCATTTAAGTTCATCAGAAGATGTCATCTCACAAGTGGCAAGGATTAAACTTCCTAATGCCGCGACCCTTTAATACAGTTCCTCATGTTGTGGTGACCCCCAATTTCATTGTTACAAATTGAACATAATTAAAGCATAATGATTAATCACAAAAATAATATGTAATCACATATGTGTTTTCCGATGGTCTTAGGCGACCCCTGTGAAAGGGTCATTCGACCCCCAAAGGGGTCGCGACCCACAGTTTGAGAACCGCTGGTATAGATCACATGTTTATGGAGCACCTACCCCTCTAGCCTTTTAAAACCATAAAAAAAGGCCCTGGTCAGTGTTTCTCAGTGGTTAGAGCATTGGCCTGTGCACCAAAGTCGTGAGTTCATTTCCCAGTCAAGGGCACATACCTGGGTTGCCTCCCCCACCCTGGTCAGGGAGGCAATCAGTTGATGTGCATCTCTCACATTACTATTACTCTCTCCCTCTCCTGCCTGCCTCTACTCTCTCTAAAAATCAATAGAAAAATTACTCTCAGGTGAGGGTTAAAAAAAAGTATATATATATAATTTACATATATATACATTTATATATAAAATAGGATTTTTATTCTCATTGCAAAGAATGGGAAAGTGAGTTTCAATGAAGTTAGGTAACTGTTTAAGGTTTCTCACTTAATTATTGACATATGTTCTCTCAAGCCCATTTTCTTTAAACTATACCATGATAACCACAGATAGAAGAAAACTGCTGGTCCAAGCGTTATCATGAGAGAGCTCTAAGCTTTGGCCATGCTGATATTATATTCTCTGTACATGACTTTTTACACTTTAGTGCCTTGGTCCTGCTGAGCCTGCTGCTTGTTTCTGAATCTCCTCTATTCCACCCCGTCCTGTGACATTAGAATCAACCCCTATAGAACCTTTCTTAATTGTCCAAATAAAATTAATTAATATATGTCAAGATTTTCTTGATTGAAAGCAATAGAAAACCTGATTCATAACAGCTCAAACACGAAGGCACCAATGTCAGGCTCATAAGGACCTACTCTTTCCATCTGTCTGTCTGTCTTCTGTGTTATTTCCATTGACAAACAGAACCTGTCCTCATCATGGTAACATGGATGCCAATAATACCAGGCTTCCAGCCTCTCAATCCCAAGTCCAGGAGCATAAAAAGAATCTCTTCCAGCCCTGACCGGTTTGGCTCAGTGGATAGAGCGTCAGCCTGTGAACTGAAGGGTCCCGGGTTTGGTTCTGGTCAGGGGCATGTGCCTTGGTTGCGGGCACGTCCCCAGTGGGAGGTGTGCAGGAGGCAGCTGATTGATGTTTCTCTCTCATCAATGTTTCTTATTCTCTATCCCTCTCCCTTCCTCTCTGTAAAAAAACAATAAAATATACTTTTAAAAAAAAGACTCTCTTCCAGAAATTTTAACCAAGTCTTAAACCTGATTTTCAGTCACGTGCCCTTCTCTGAAACAAATACTGTGGATGCAGTGCTCTGCTTGGCCAGGCCAGGGTTAAATATCCAACTTTGGAATCAAAGGTGAAGTCAAGATCACATAAGAGTGGTTCCCTAGATGAAAATAAGGACACTACTTCCCCCCAAATTTCAAAAGTGTAAATATTCACAATAATCACAGGGCACTTCTGCCACTTGTTCATACCTCTAAGATAATCCTTGTCTTATTATATTGTAGTTTTACATGTTTGTCTCTCCTCCATCAGCTTTAATTATAATTTTACTTTGATATATAAAATAGTAATTGGAAAAGATTTTTCCTCAGGTCAGTTTATTAGCATTCAGATTTTAATTTAATGTATTCTATCAGTCAATACATTTCAATAATTAGTTCTACTAAAAAAATTCTGAGGTCTCATATAAATAATAATAACCAGAGCAGTAATTATTAATATCACTAGAGGCATGGTGCACAAAAATTTGTGCACTCAGGGGGGGTCCCTCAGCCTGGCCTATGCCCTCTTGCAGTCTGGGACCCCTCGGAGGATGTCCACCTGCTGGCTTAAGCCCACTCCCTGGGGGATCGGGCCCAAGCTGGCAGTCAGACATCCCTCTGGCAGCCCGGCAGCCCTCGGGGGATGTCCACTTGCCAGCGGGGAGCAGGCCTAAGCTGCAGTCGGACATCCTTAGCACTGCTGAGGAGGTGGGAGAGGCTCCCACCACCACCGCTGTACTGGCAGCCATCAGCCTGGCTTGTGGCTGAGCAGAGCTCCCCCTGTGGGAGCGCACTGACCACCAGGGGTCATCTCCTGCATTGAGCATCTGCCCCCTGGTGGTCAGTGTGTGTCATAGTGACCAGTCATTCCCAGCCGTTCTGCTGTTAGGGTCAGTTTGCATATTACCCTTTTATTATATAGGATTGCACCTAATATATGTACCACTTATTATATGCCAGATACAATGCTAAGTGTTTTGCACATATTCCCTTTTTTAATCTTTACAACAATCTGTGAGATGAGCATTACCATTACTCCCAGAATACAAATAGGATAACAAACTTTAAAAGGTCAACATACTCACCCAAGGTCATTGCATCAGTATGTGATAGGGTCAGATTCTAACTTAAGTTTGAGGCCAGGGAGCCATTCTGTTAACTAACATGTAAACTTCCTTTGACTCATTCCCTGGTACCATCATCAATTAAATCTAAATAGTTCCTTGTTCTCAAAGATCTCCAAATACACCACAGGCATCATGCTATTAATTTCACAATGTCTATCAAGAGTTGGGTTCTTTAACTTGTGAATGGTGACTGAAGCTTTCAGATAGAAAGAACTTAATATTGCCTTGACAGAATTCATCCTCATGGAATCCCATTTTTCTGCCTCATACAATGTTTATATATCTTTATGTTTAATGGAGACATTATACATATAATCTTATGAAGAGCCAAATACTAATGAGGCAAACATATATTTAATATACTAACTTTGAAAAGTTTTTTACTACCAGGCTATCTATAAAGTGTTTTCCACTGTGAAACTTCATGCTTTAGAAGACCAAATGCTAGTAATGGAAAAAAAAGATTCAATTAAAATAAGAACATTGTATAAGAGAAAATAAATGTGGGACCAATAGGTTGAGGTTTTTCTGCAGTATTTCAAAGATCCCTGGTAATTGTCAGATGTTTCAGTAGCAACAGAAGTTAGGTAAACAAAGGATAGAAGTGTACCTTACTCTCAAAATAATCTGAACAATCATGACTCAGAAAAGAGTCATACTGCAGACTTGAAGAAATCAACACAATGTGCTCTTGTGGCTGAGAAGGCTGCAGTGAGCATCATCAGAAAGAGTATTGGAAGCAGCATAAAACGTAAGCCATCCCATCTATGGAAACATGGTTTGCCCACACCTGGAGTCATGAGTATCATTTGGTCATTATGGCTTAAGAAAACTGAGAACTGGCATGGAGAAAACCAGAGAAGAGCTATTAAATTGGACAAGGAACTTCTTTATGAGAACAGACTGAGAAATAATCTTCAGTCTGGAAAGACAAAGACTTTAAAAGAACATAGCAAAGAGTCTAAATGCATAATGCATTTGGCTAGCAAGAATACAGAGTTTTCCCTCAATGTTTTAAAAAGTCAAATTTAAGAGTAAATAGAGCCCCAGCTGGTTTGGCTCAGTGGACAGAGCTTCGGCCTGCAGACTGAAGGGTCTCAGGTTTGATTCCAGTCAAAGGGCACCTTCCCAATAGGGGGCGTGCAGGAGGCAGACAATCAATGGTTCTCTCTCATCATTTATGTTTCTATCTCTCTCCCTCTCCCTTCCTGTCTGAAATCAATAAAAATATATATTTTTTAAAAGAATAGAGAAAATTTCTTTGTGGTTAATAAGCATATCAAGTTTATTTTTCCAATAGATGCCATAGATTAAAAAAAGAGTTGTTTCAAAAGATTATGACATTGATAACACCATAATTTTAGTCAGAAGGCCAAGAAGTAATTAATTTATGGATGGTCGATTTATGGCAGGTTACTACAGAACAGAGACCATTAGTCTGTTTTTAGCTCTACTATTGACATGAATATTAAGGATGGGGGATGAAGGGGAGAGATTAACCAGGGAATATATATGCATATACGCATAGCCCATGGACACAGACAATAGTGTGGGGAAGGCTTGGGAGGCACGGGTGTGGGGAGGAGGGGGTCAATGGGAAAACAAACAAACAAATAAAACAAAAACAAAGGGGACATCTGTAATACTTTCAACAATAAATATAAATAAATAAAAATGTAACATGAAATTGCTTCCACAAGACAATCTTTCTTACTATTGATAAAAATTGAAAACTATACTCTTAGGTTAGAAAACTAAGTTAAGTAAAACTGGCAAACCCAAGACTCTCACCGGGATCCCTCTAAGGACTTCAGTCCCCTTCCCATATCAGTAAACTCTCTCTCTAAACTCATCTCTGGATGCTCTCCTTTCAACTGTTGTCAGAATTATGTCAATGGAGCCCATATCTCCTTGTAGTACAGAAGGCATACTGAACGGCCCTCTGACTCATTGATTATGTTAAAACGACCTGTGGCCCTGACCGGTTTAGCTCAGTGGATAGAGCATCAGCCTGTGGACTGAAGGGTCCCAGGTTTGATTCCAGTCAAGGGCATGTACCTTGGTTGTGGGCACATCCCTAGTTAGGGGGTGTGCAGGAGGCAACTGATCGATGTTTCTCTCTCATCGATGTTTCTAATTCTCTATCCCTCTCCCTTCCTCTCTGTAAAAAAATCAATAAAATATATATATTTTTTAAAAAAACGACCTGTGATCCCCACTGTTGTCTCATTTGTGTGCATGTTCTCATTTCAGTGTATGTTCTCCTCATTCCACATCACCTTTTCTTGAAAGTATGAGAACATTCACAAGTCTATTCAGAGCTCTTCTATCCTATATAATAAAGGGCTAATATGTAAGTAGACCAAACAGTGGAACAACTGAACAACCAGTTGTTATGATGTGCACTAACCACCAGGGGGCGTGCGTGGAACATGGCGGGCATCAGCTGTGGTGGGATGGTGAAGCAGGTGAGCAGGGGTGCCAGACCAAGGCGGGGCGTCAGCCACTGCCATCGGGGCAAGCCTCTGGTGGTTACTGAAAATTCTTTGCTCCCATGTGCCACAGTCCCACCTGGTGCTTGCACCTGCTGCCGGCGCTGGAGCTGCCGTTCGCACCCACTGCTGGGGCCTGGCACCAGCCCCACTCACTCAGTGCCATTAGTGGGTGTAAGCAGCGGCTGCCAGCCCCATTCCCCCCCTCAGGGCTTCTCCAACTCCCCTTGCTCCTGAGGGGCAATTGGGGCTCCTGAGGGGCTGCTGGCACCAGCCCCAATTGCTTCGCACCTTCAGCAGGCGTGAGTGGGACCCGCACTGTCAGTGCGTGGGAGCAGAGCTGCCAGCAGATATGTGACCAGGGGCTGCGGCGAGAGAGGCCTGTGGGGGGGGGGGGGGGGGGGTGTGAGGGGGGAGAGGTGGAGGACGGGCCAAGACCCACCCCTGGGAACTCATGGCCCACAGTTTCTTTCAAGGTGCACGAATTTGTGCAGTGGCCCCTAGTAATATTATAAAAGTTATCCCCAAAGAAAACTCATAAAAGAGGCCAAGTACATCGCATTTTGGATGGGCCAGTTATCCAAGTGTCATTATGTCTTGAGCTTTTGGGCTAACGCTTCTTTTCACAGCCCAGACAGAGATAGCAGGGGAAATCTTGAAGGCAGATCCAATGATCAATTTATAGTTTCTTCCTCTGTTGCCTGAAATGTTATTGTGCCAATGGACATTTAACGAATTAGCTTAAGAAAGGTCAGGAGTAAAACCACCCAGAAAGTGTGAAAGGAAAATAATCACAGAGAAGCTGCAATAAAGGAGCAATCACAGATAGAAGGAAGATCAGAATGGACTTATATACAAGCATGAGTTACTTAGCTTTGCACACTACTTTAATTGAGTTGCTGAGTCTTCTGAAGACCACCTGCTGGCAATTTAAGAAAACAATAATGCTTATGGAACTAATAGCTTAGTTCCATACATTTCTCAATAAAACAAACTCCAGGTTTCAGGGCTGAGTGTTAGCTACTGCTATTAAATAGAGGAAACAAGCCTGCTATAAGGGAAAGTCATGTGTTTGGCTAATGTCTACATGTTCTCTTCAATACGCTGTGATGAAAATGACATCTCCAGAGGTGGACTTGTTTGTTTGTAAGATTGTTGCTTTAATTTGGTCATTACGTCTAAAGTTTCCAGGGAAAAAGCCTGAAGGGTAGCTTTCCCCTAAAATATAATGTGTTTCATTCTTTAAACATTTACTACTACAAGCTCTGGAATCCAGCTTCTCTGTTATTTGGGGGGATGGTTGGCTGTTTCCCAAGAAGGCAGTTTGATGACTGCAGGACACCGAGTACCCAGAATGGTTCTACTGGGTAATTCAGTAAGTGCCAGGCATTCTCCCTCGAGGCTATTAAATGTGAACCTTACATTCTAATATAAGTGGACAAAAGCTATTTTAACAGTAGACTCTTAATAGTGAAAATTGCAGCCACACAAATGGAAGAGACTGACCATCTAATAACCAAATACATTTAGTTTTGAAACAAGTTATATACTGATTTCAAGTTAATTGGCCTCTCTGATCATGATTGCTTGAGAATCGGGCCTTGGGGAAATAGAAAGAAAAAGATCTCAGGAGGATTCCAGGCAATGAAACCAGATTCCAATCCACTAATTGTGCTGTTCAGGGAAGGAAACACAAATGCAATAGCATTACATTCCCAGATATTTCCATCTTTGTGCATCCATTATTTCCAGTGTTTTTGTCCATCAACATACCATAAAAGGTTTCTGCTAAAGAATAATACTGCCCAATTAGACTTCACTGCCTTTCCATTTGTCAACCTACCCTTCAAATAAATGATGCTACCATAGTGATAGGCCCACCCAAAGAAAATCAAGGCAGCCATTTGCCTTAATAAAGCTCTGGGATCTTGAAATAATCTCACCTGGAGAATTCAGAATTTACTCTAAGACTTTTGCCACGGTTTCTTTAAGACTTTTGGGTAAATTATGCCAAGCTTCAAGTTAAAAGATAAAAAATTTAGCCCTGCCCTAACCGGTTTGGCTGAGTGGGTAGAGCGTCGGCCTGCGGACTGAAGGGTCCCAGGTTCGATTTGGTCAAGGGCATGTACCTTGGTTGCGGGCACATCCTCAGTAGAGGGTGTGCAGGAGGCAGCTGATCGATGTTTCTCTCTCATCGATGTTTCTAACTCTCTATCTCTCTCCCTTCCTCTTTGTAAAAAAAATCAATAAAATATATTTAAAAAAAAAAATTTAGCCCTGGCCGGTTTGGCTCAGTGGATAGAGTGTTGGCCTGCAGACTGAAGGGTTCTGGGTTCAATTCTGGTCAGGGGCACATGCCCAGGTTACAGGCTCAATCCCCAGTGTGGGGCCTGCAGAAGATAGCTCATCACTGATTCTCTCTCATTACTGATGTTTCTATCTATCTCTCTTTCCCTTCCTCTCTGAAATCAACAAAAATATTTTATAAAAGAAAAAAGATAAGAAATTTAAAATTCAAGTAATTAATATTTCTAACTTTCATATCTCCTTCAGTTCAAGGTAGCAGCTTATAATTATTCATAATTTTATGAATATATATAAAGCAACTGAAGGTCAGAGACATTAAGTAACTTGTCCAGGGTCACACTGCTAATTAGGAGCAGGTCTAGAATTCAATTCCATAGTTACTTTCATCATTGGAAGGAGAACTATTGGTCCTTCTCAATAAAGACCTTGGTATAAAGAATATTCCCAACATGTTAGTGTTCCTTTAGAAAAATGATGGCTCATTCAAAGTCAACCACATTTGAGTGCCCTTGACAGTAAGCAATTATTTCAAAAATTTTCCAGATGTGTCTGAGTGCCTGCTACATTTAAGGCACTGTTCTAGGCACTGAACTGAGTGCCGTGTACAATTCTCTCTAGACTTTAGAAGTTAAAGGGACTATGGAAATTATCAAGCCTGAACATCACATTTTTTAAAAATATATTTTTATTGATTTCAGAGAGGAAAGGAGAGGGAGAGAGAGATAGAAACATCAATAATGAGAGAGAATCATTGATTGGCTGCCTCCTGCACTCTCCACACTCAGGATTGAGCTTGCAACCCTGGTATGTGCTCTAACTGGGAATCCAACTGAGACCTCCTGATTCATAGGTTGACACTCAACCACTGAGCCATGCCAGCCAGGCTGAACATCGCACTTCTATATTAGAATATTCAAAACTCAAGACATTAAATTGCTGGCTCATAGCCACAAAGCCAGTTAGTTGTAGAATTGAGACTAGAACTCAGACTCCTGAAATCTAGAACAGTGCTTCCTCTGATACAATTCTAAGAGGTATGACAAGTCTTTGCCCTAAAGAAACTTGCAGTCTAACTGGGAAGACAAAATACAAACATGAAATGATAAATAATGGCATGAAATTTAAATCCCAACAAAGATATCAGGACAAGTTGCCCCAAGAATATATTATGATTAAATAAGGGTTGCAAGTCAGGGTTGCAAGTCAGGCGCAAGAATTTAATGTGAGCTGGAAAGTCATCCTTGAGGAAAAGATAAACTTGGTGATTTGGAAAATCATTAGTGGGGAATTACTTACCTGGTGAGAATTGTATTTTATAAGTAAAAGTGCAGCAGCAGGAAGACTAAGATATAATGGGGATCTAAGTAGGGCTACTATGAGTCTCCTATACTTGATAATAGGATGTATCACTGTGATCGCTTTATATTTCTATAGGCTACATCCTCCCATAAACTCTAAAGCATTACAGTACCTGGTACATACTAGGAGCTCTACAATATCTCAGATGATGGATGGATGGATGGATGGATGGATGGATGGATGGGGAAAAAGTAAGGGAGGTAGGAGGGAGGGAGAGAAAGAGGGAGGGAGGGAGGGAAAGAGGGAGGGAGGGAGGGAGGGAAAGAGGGAGGGAGGGAGGAGGAAGGGAGGGAGGGAGGGAGGAGGAAGGGAAAGAGGGAGGGAGGAGGAAGGGAGGGAAGGAGGGAAAGAGGGAGGGAGGGAGGAGGAAGGGAAAGAGGGAGGGAGGGAGGGAGGGAAAGAGGGAGGGAGGGAGGAGGAAGGGAGGGAGGGAGGGAGGGAGGGAGGAGGAAGGGAGGGAGGGAGGGAGGGAGGGAGGAGGAAGGGAGGGAGGGAGGAGGAAGGGAGGGAGGGAGGGAGGGAAAAAGGATCAGAAGTACATATTGAATAATACCAGGAAAGATAAGAAAATAGTGCCCTTGGGATTAAAAAAAAGAAGAAAACATAAAGGACTTCACTCACTCACTGCTCATATCCAAAGTTAAGTTATCAACAGTCCCAAAAAAAGCATAGCTAGAGCCTGCTATCAGCAGAGTCCTAACAACAGCTTACTTATCAGTCCACTGACATTGTCTATAAGAGTAAATTGCTTCAGATTGTGGAGGGCATTCACCAGCTGAAAAGCCCTTTCCAATTTGAGGTAGGGAAAAGGTGTTTAAGAGAAAAGAAAGAGGAAGGAGTTTAAGAATGTGTGTTAATGAGAATTTTTCAAACATCCATACACACTTTGTGATAAAGTGCTTCTAAGCTAGGGTCATTTCCTGCCCAGACAATGTTGCTTTTCTTAGACCCATACCAAATTGCTGCCTGGCTGAATATCGGCTAATGTAAGGCTATGTCCCCTCAGCAGGTGAGGGCCAAGCTGATCAGGAATAATGGAAGGCCGAGTCTATGAAATGTTCCATAATTAACCATTTGGAAGTGTGCTGCCAAGGCCACAGTGCTAGTAGTACAGCTCCTCCTCTATACTCAATACAAATGCATCAGCAGTAGATACTTAACATTAAACTATGCTAACAAGACAGTCTTGGGTGCTGAGCTACACTGAAAAGTTGATAAAGTTTGATATTAAATGATTAGTTTTATCTTATACTGGGAGACTAAACTAATCACCTTCTTTCTAACAGGATAGGGGGTTAAAATTCTTCAGCTTAAATACTGATGGTTTGAGAAATCTTCACATTATGCTAGCTAAAGTGGGGATGGGACAGACAGGGCCCCTCTGAGATTTGATTAAATACATATTGGGGGAAGCACACCTGGTTAATTCTGACTGTGTGGGGGCACTTATACAGACTGGCAGGCCAGACAAAGACTCTTTTTTTTTTTACAATATATTTTTATTGATTTCAGAGAGGAGGGGAGAGGGAGAGAGAGATGGAAATATCAATGAGGAAGAATCATTGATCCACTGCCTCCTTCACGTCCCCCACTAGGGACAGAACCCGCAACTCGGGCATGTGCCCTGACCGGGAATCAAACCATGACCTCCTGGCTCATAAGTTGATGCTCAATCACTGAGCTACACCAGCCAGGCCAGACAAAGACTCTTAATAAGTCCCGGTACCTCTGGATATCATCAGTAGCTCAGGAGACCTGAAAGTGTGACCATTGATTGCAAATGTTGAACAAGACAGTCATAAAGTGGAGAGTGGGCCAATCAGAAGCAGCGAGGATAATTGTATGTGAATATAATTACATATTTTTTCTTAGAAGTGAATTTATGGATGAAGAAGTCCAAAAGAGTGGCCCCTAAATCCAGCAAAATCCAGCAAATGCCCTGGAAGCTTAGGAGGATTTGCTGAAAATGTTTTTTATGAAATTGCTTTCATAACAAAATTCTTAAAAGGGCATGTTAGGAGGAGTAATCTATTTTAGGAGAATAGTGCCTTTTATCCACAGATAAAACTTTTTGGTTTGTTTCTCTGATAGTGGCCAGGGATTTGTGTTGCCTTAAAGAAATATTGAACAGCCAGCTGAGAGCTCTGAGGGAGAACCAGTCAGCACTATATGGGGGGCGGGTAGCGGGGGGATGTGTCCTTAAAGAACCCTCTTGTACATAGACCTCCTCAAACTTCCTAGCTGATAGTTCTTTGCCCCAGAAACTCCCTTCTCTCTCAATTCCATTGGTTTTCCTCTTTTAAGCACAGAAATTGCCTGTATCTTTAAAATTGGATAAAGTCCCCAACCCCTGGCCCAGGAAACAAATGCTTTTTCAGCTACAGAGACCCTGCCTCCTCTCTCATACCCTTAGAAGGCAGAAGGGATTATTAAAAATAAGATTTTTTTAGCCTCTTCTTTGCACAAGGATTTAAGCTGAGTACCTGCTGCAGACATCTTCTGAGTCAGCATACAGTCTGTGAGAATGCCCTGGTGTCGGGGAGGAGGCCAGTGCGCGAGGCATGCAAGCAGTCCACAGGTGACAAACCTCAGAATGAGGCTGCTTAGCTAGAATAAGTTCTTGGATACATCATTATACCTAAGCTTTCATTCCTGCCAACCACTTCTCCCCTCCTGGGTGATTTCATGTGACACGCATCCACAGCCACCACGCCAGCCTCATACATAGAACAAAAACCCCACAAAGTTTTTTTAATTCAACAAGAAAAAATTGCATCAGACTATCAAGGGTAGTTCCTGAGCAACTACTAAATTTCCAGGTTAATTTTCCAGGTTCATGCTGGCCATAAGAGCTGGGCAATAAATACCCTGTTTCTGTTGGGGGGGGGGGGGGGCACTAAATGGGGGAGCACTATATCTTTCTATATTTTTTTTCAATTTTTTAAAATGTTAAATAATTTCAAATTTATGGAAAAATAGTCTATATACCTTTTACCCTGAAACAGAATTATCAATATTTTGCTACATTGGCTTTATAATTCTCTCAACACACACACGCGCAAATTTTTTTCTGAACCATTTAACAGTAAGTTGCAGACATCATGTACCTTTACCCCTAAATACCTTAGTGCATATTTCCTAAGAACAGGAACATTCTCTTGCATAATTAGGATGTGTAACATTGATATAATATCATCTAATCCATAATCCATATTCAAATTTTTTCAATTAAGCCAGTAATGCTCTTTATAGCAATCTCCTCCTTGCCCCCATACAGAATCCAGTCCAGGATCACCTATGGCAATTAGTTGTTATGTCACTGTATTCTCCTTTAAGAGACTAAAGGGGAAGAGTGCCTCAGTCTTTCTTTGCCTACATGATATTAACATTTTGGATGAAGAGAGGACTATCATTTTATAGCTTGTCTCTGAGTTTGAGTTGCTCCGTGTTCACCATTCTGTGTTCTTATTGTTAGATCCCATCAGGACATACTTCCACCTTTTTTTTAAATCACTCATTGATAAGTCTTACAAAATTATGATTGCCAATCTCCTTCATTCTGAAGAAGGGAAACCCCTTCCTTACAATAGAATGCCAACTAGCAAACTCACTTTTCAATGTTAGGGTTGCCAAACAACCTGGCATCTGCTTTAGTTGCTAACCTGTTGTGTCAGGATTTTCTGGCTGGCCTCTGAGATTTTTCTAGAATCACATTAGACCTTTTGTTGGGGATTCCCCAGGGTATAGCAGATTTCTTTTGTACAGCAGGGTTGAGTTACAGTGGAAATACCAATATATTTATATGCCTACCTATCTGTTTGTTTTCATTTAATAACACTTAAGCAGCATATACTTTATGACAGACTTTTAATTGCTTTATAAATATGAACCCTTTTAAGAGATTATTATGATCCAATGAAGTAGGTACTATTGTTATGCCCATTTTACAGATAAGGAAATGGAGGCAATGGACTTGAGTAATGTGTTCAAGTAGCTTATAAGATCAATGCATTGGACCAAAGCAGTTTGGCTCCAGATATGTGTACTATTAAGCCATTATAAAATGCTACCCCCTCACAGTGCACAAATTCTTTCTTCTCCAATTCTAAGATGCTTTAACTTCATACCAGTATAAAGAAACTACCTATTTTCAACAGCAAAGATGTGGCTTGGCATTTTTTAAACTAAATAAAATCAAATGATGTTGTTGATAATGTTTCCCCAAAAGGGAACGCAGAAAATCCAGTCAGGGGGAGGAGATAAAGGTTGAAAATAGAACGGGGTCAGGAAGGTAAAAGCAAATTTGCCCTGGAGATTTAGGGAGAAATAAGTTTCCATATGGCCTGAGAGCACCGGAAGTAGAGGGAGACTAAGTTTCTGAGGGAGTCCATTGGTGTGCCAAGGCCTGGGGAAGAGACTATGCCAATCTGTGTTGCTCGTCTTCAGAGACAGAGATGTTCCCAAGGACAGTGATAATGTACAGTCGGGGAGGTGACAACGGATAGGGTGAGGTTTGGGACATGAGGCAAGAATGTTGGCAAGAGCACCAGTGTGCTGACTGCATCACCAGTAACCTGCTCCTCCGTCTTGTCAGCTACAAGTGACTGACTGCCAGGGCAGTTGAGATCCCAACAATTTTGCTAACAGGGCCTCAGGGAGAAATTACATCTTTCCTAGCCTATGAGCAGGGACACTCATGTACATCCTCCCATTGCTTTTTTCCAAGCAGCGTAACAGCTATTATCACAAAATCAGACAGGGTGTATTCATTCAGAGCAAGTGGTTTAAAATGCTGTCGGTCACAGGTTCGCAAAGTGTGCTCTATGCTCCCATTAGGCGCTGTAGTTTTGTTTTTGCTTTTTGAGCTCATTTATTTTATTTTATTTTTTTAATTTCTTTATTGGTTAAGGTATTACAAATGTGTCCTCATCCCCCCATTAACCCCCAACTCCCCCCACTCATGCTCTCATCACCCTGTTGTCCATGTCCATTGGTTTGGCTTATATGCATGCATACAAGTCCTTTGGTTGATCTCTTCCCCTTACCCCCTCCCTCCCCTACTTTCCCTCTGGGGATTGATAGTCTGATCGCTGTTTCTCTGTCTTTGGATCTGTCCCTGTTCATCAGTCTATGTTGTTCTCTATATTCCACAAATGAGTGAGATCATGTGGTATTTATCTTTCTCTGACTGGCTTATTTCACTTAGCATCATGCTCTCCAGTTCCATCCATGCTGTTGCAAATGGCAAGAATTCCTTCTTTTTTACCGCAGCATAGTATTCCATTGTGTAGATGTACCACAGTTTTTTAATCCACTCATCTGCTGATGGGCACTTAGGCTGTTTCCAAATCTTAGCTATGGTGAATTGTGCTGCTATGAACATAGGGGTGCATATATCCTTTCTGATTGGTGTTTCTGGCTTCTTGGGATATTTTAAATCTTTATTGTTGAAAGTACAACATAAGTCCCCTTTTTTCCTCCATTGACCTCTTTTAGTGCCCCTGCCCCCAGTCCCAGGCCTTCACCACCCTATTGTCTGTGACTATGGGTTATTCATATATTCATACAAATTCACCCACCCTTCCTCTAGGCCCGTGGTCGGCAAACTGTGGCTCGCAAGCCACATGCGGCTCTTTGGCCCCTTGAGTGTGGCTCTTCCTAAGACTTAGGAGTATCCTAATTAAGTTAATAACAACGAACCCACCTATATAGTTTAAGTTTAAAAAATTTGGCTCTCAAAAGAAATTTCAATCGTTGTACTGTTGATATTTGGCTCTGTTGACTAATGAGTTTGCCGACCACTGGTCTAGGCACTGTGATTTTGGAGGCTTAGAAGAGCCAGAGACCTTCCCCACTTCAACCACTCCAGCTCAGCTTCCAATTCCTTTATACTCTGGGCTTCTCTGGAGACTTGTATTTGAAGAAAAAGAGGTGGAGTGGGACTTCTAAAAAAAAAATAGTGTTAAACAGCTAAAATATCACCGTGATGATTTGCATTAGTATAATTTTAATAGAAAGTAAAGCACATAATAAAAAGTAAATCACAGCCTTGGAAGGTGTTACTCAGTGGTTAGAGCACCAGCCTGACACCAAAGGGTCACGGGTTCGATTCCTGGTCAAGGGCTCATACCTAGGTTGCAGGTTCGACCCCTGGCCCTGGTAAGGGCATGGTCTGGAGACAACCAATCCATGTGTCTCTCTCATATTGATGTTTCTCTTTCTCTCCCTCCTCCCCTCCCTTCTCCTCTCTCTAAAAACAAACAAACAACAACAAAAAGGGAAAAAAATCCCCAGTGAGGATTAACAACAAAAAAATACACCTTTCACCTGGGCCTCTCCCAAGTTGAAAGATGATAGATAAATGGAAAATTCCTTCCCTGGGCTTTCACCATATGCATCCAAATCTCCAAGTTGTAAATGTTCTGTGTGGTGAATATAGTAATGTTCACCAAATTGTCTACATGCTCCCTGATGTTCTTCTGATCTAGCCCCCTTACAGTTGAGAAGAGCCAAGTGACTAGATCTCATTGTGGTCTGCAGATCTAAGAGAATTATATCACTTCTGGGCAAATGCATGTAAGAGCTAGTGTGAGTTCTCTGTGTTTTCTTAATATGTCTCCACCACTCTGAGGCCTGGTATTGTGATGGTGGAACCCAAATGGAAGCAGACCGGGCCATTCAATCACTACATGGAGGACAGCTGCCTCAGAACAAGAAATAAATGTATGCCACTAAGCCACTGACATGTGGAGTTTGTTACTGCAACCCCACCTATCCTATACTGACTAATACAGCTGAAAAATACATTGACTTGGACCAGAGAGAAGATTCCATTCAAGTTATCATATACATGTCCCTAAAGAAATGGTTCTCAACCGGGGGAGGTATTTGTCTCCTTCCCCTACTCTCCAAGGGACATTTGGCAATGTCTACAGACATTTTTAGTTGTCACAACTAGGCATCAGGGAGCTGTTCTACTTGTGTTTAGTGGGTAGAGGTGAGGAATGCTGCCAACTATCCTACAATGTGCAGGTCAGCATCCACAACAAAGAATTAGCTGTCCCAAAATGTCAATGGTACCGAGGTTGAGAAATCCTGGCCTAAAGAATAGGGCTATCATTTTCATTTTATGCAGGAAATTATTTACTTGCTACACACACAAAAACCACCAAAAAAAGAGATATACTTATGACTATTATGTTTTAAAGGCTAACCAAAAATCATATATTTAAGAGGTTTTTAAAATTTTCCCAATATAGCAAGTTTTTATGTTTTAAAAATTCACTACACTGCTTTTTTCTCCATTTTCATAAAACAATGAAACATAAAACAGCCGTTTAAATAGATCCATATTGTATAGCATGTCTTCACTTCTTTTTCATAGATTTAATAGTTCTTGTTCAAGAGAGATTTCTTAATCCAATAGCCACGTATTTAAAAAAATAAACTACTGCATTGTGTCTATACCAAAACTAGAAACTATATTTCTCCGTTCTCATCTCACTGTTCTTTCCACTACATCACACTGTTCTCCTTCATTTATAAAAAATAAAAAAGCTAGGTAGAGGTCTGAAGAAAGTAAACAGCTGCTCAAACCATAGGTAGGGTCGGAAGGGTGGTGGAACATCATGTTCGAGAACGATGCATAGTTTCCAGGTGAGAGTGTTTGGTTTAGACGGGAAGGGCAGAATAGGAAAGGTAGAAAGAAAGCTTCCACAGTGAGCTCACCGACACAGCATGTCCTCATTCAACCACTGCTCCACAGACCCATTGGACCATGTCTATCTGCATCATCTTGTTTCCCAGGTAAGAATATTGGCATGCAAGGTAGAAGTGAACAGTTTGGCAGGAGCTGTGAGAAATTTCAAGAAGTAATTGAATGAAAGCTGGATTTCAAATTGGGATATCTTGTGCCAGATCTGACTCTAACTCTGTGTCCCTGGTTAAACCATCATGAGCCTAAGTTTTCTCACCTTGAAATGAGGGACATGAATTAAATAGTAGTAATTACATTATCAATAATAATAAAACAACAGCTACTATTGTTGCCTGGAACTGTGCCAGATGAATGTCATTACATTCTCAAGACCAATCTGGGCATTATTATCCCCCTTTACAGATGAAGAAACTGGGACTAAGAGGTTAAGCAATATGATAAACACGATTAATAACCAGGATTTGAGCCAAGACCTACTTGACAACATCCTTAATGACTATACTTGTTACCACCCTCCCCAAATTCTCCATCCCCTCATCTTAGGATACCTCCCCAAATATTTAAATTTCTGTGAGTGATTTGTATCTCAATCAATTGGAAGGATAAGACTGAGTCCTTTGGCTGGGATTAGCCAGCTCTAACATTTTTAATACTCATCCACAAACCCCAAGGGTAAAACAAGTTGTCTGTAACCTCAATGTGTCCGGTTCTTATGCTCTCTAGAAAAACAAAATGCAAATAAAATATTTAGAAGCCAGAAGGCCACAGGATCAAAACTTAAACTGAAATTTTGCAGAATATCAAGGTGTGCTGGAAATACACAGAATAACTAAATTACGAAAAATAGTTTATGACATGGTCTTTGTTTGCAGGCATTGCCAATAGGGTTTATTTCCTATTGTGCTGTATGTGTGCATTCTGTTTCTTTAAAAGTAAAGAAAATGGTAGCTCAGCACAAAAATAAAATAGGTGTTACCTCTTGAATATGAACTCTTTGCCAGATAGCAGGAGTCACCCTGTATCACGACATTTAAAAAAGATGCCCAAGTCCACAAAATTTAAAAAGATGTCCCCAATTCAATTTCCTTTACCCTCACCTTCTATACACTTGGGAATTCCTCCATGGAGACATGGGATTGGGGAGGAGGTGAGATGAGTTATCTTTGTCCTACTCATCTTTTGTTCCAATGTTCTTCTTTTGATGTATTCTGAAAACTTGCTCATCTCATAGCCCCGGCTGGCATTCACCTCTTTCCATTTTGTGTTAACCCAAATGTAAAAATCTACTTGATCAATTTCCTTAATATGTCACTCATATAGTCAGGATTTATGCAGAATTGTATGGAAGAGTAAGATCAATGGTAAGAGAGGGGGAAACAGAACACAGGGCAGAAAACATCTTAACTTTAGTATAAGCCAGAGGAGTTTTGAAAAATACATAAGCTATAATCACATCTTATAATTGGGTCTGGCTTGTCCTTGGGGCCCCGGTGGCCTCTAACCACCCCACCTTTCCCTCACTTTCATGAACACTGCCCCCCTTCCCTCTTGGGCTGCCTGTAAAAAACTATAAAAATTCCTTTTACTATATGGCGCAATTTTGTTCTTACAGTCTCAATCTAATCTATCTTGAGCAAGCCTGAGGTTGTGAACTTTGTTTTGAAGGGTCTTCAGGGGTGGGCAAACTTTTTGACTCGAGGGCCACAATGGGTTCTTAAACTGGACCGGAGGGCCGGAACAAAAGCATGGATGGAGTGTTTGTGTGAACTAATATAAATTCAAAGTAAACATCATTACATAAAAGGGTACGGTCTTTTTTTTTTTTTTTTTTAGTTTTATTCATTTCAAACGGGCGGGCCGTAGTTTGCCCACGGCTGGTCTAGGTTATAAAATAGGTCACAGACCAGGTTGGCACGTCCCAGCAAATCACCTTCCCTGGGAAAAGTTGGACTTCTTAACTGGAGGATGTTTGTGGTTAAAGTGACAGATGTTATTACAAAGCCTTCCAGAGATAAGTGTGACAGAGGGGCTATGTGAGAAAGCAGGCTAACTCTCACTGCTTGGGGAGTTCCCTGTTTTCATCCAATGCTTTCAGCACTTCCTTGGTGTTCAAATGCCTTAAAGCATCTCCCCTCATTAGACTCATGTGGGAGGGACTTGAGTTTAACAAGTAAAAGCAATCCAATAATAGGAACATACAAGGTCTATACAAAACATTAACTTATACCACTTGCATCATTTAGCAGAGAGTGTACTTTTTGGGTTATACTTACTGAATCATAAATATAACTGCAGGTATATAAAAAGCAAAGCAACATAAATAGATAGATAAATAAAACAAAACAATCATTGCAATTGTTTTATTCTGAACTAAGGTGCAGTGCAAAGTAGATACAACACAATACACACACTTACACACAAATGCAATCTGTGTCCAAATCAGGAGATCCTATGTTTCAGGCAAGAACTATTTGGTTGGGATAAATGATCGTGTGCACCACACCCTTTCATCCACTCTCCTTTTGATGACTAACTTTGTCATCTTACTCTCTGAGGGTGGAAAAGAAATCATGGTGAGGAGACAAACCTTTTGGAGGGGTGGAAAGGAAGAGACCCTAAGAAGCATTGGATTACCTGAGGCATCATCCTCAGAGATGCTCTCTGTAACTCTCCTTTTAGCCAATTTCTGACACACAAGCTCACTGATAAGCAGAGGGGAAGCCAGCCAATTTTCCTTTTATCCAAGTTAGTGACTCTGAGCCACTCATTATTTACAGCAGTTCTCTTGAGACCTGAGAGCTGACCTCATGCTTGTAATCTGTCAGGAGGGTCCTGACCTCATCTTGCTCTCCATTCCAGCCATTTCCCAGTGATAACTAGCAGTAACTGAGATAACTCCTTTCTTCTACAGCTGGTAAAGTCTAAGTTGTAAGGTCCTTTGCTTTCCCTTCTCTAATCTACCTTCTCTCCCCAACCCCCAAACTATCTATCTTCTCTCTATTGGCTACAGGTCTTAACCAAACACTCATGTAAATGGCCCTCATGCCCTATTCCCTAGGTGTTATGAAAAACAAGAGCAAGAGCCCACTCTCTCTTTCTGTTCTTATTTCAAGCAAACACAACCTAATGTGTGTAGAATCTAATGGTGACAGGGTGCTTGGGTCCCAGGCCACAGTCTGCCACTCATTTGCCATGTAGCTAGGACAAGTCCGCTTAACTTGTCTAGACCTTAGATTCTCAATCTTAAGAATAACAGATCAGCCCAGCTGGTATGACTCAATGTTTGAGCATTGACCCATGAACCAGGAGGGCACATGCTCAGGTTGTGGGCTCAATCCCCATAAGGGGGCATGCAGGAGGCAGCAAACCGATGATTCTCTCTCATCATTTATGTTTCTCTCTCTCTCTCTCTCTCTCTCTCTCTCTCTCTCTCTCTCTCTCTCTCCCCCAATAAAAACATTTAAAAAATGACAGATCAGAGTAGGAAGACCTAGAAAGGACTAACCAGGGCCACAAAATATATAATAGGAGCATCTATCTCTATCACTTAAACAACTACCTTCACAGTAAGTTCCATTCTTTATCATGGCAGTGGGAAGGACCTAGATAGTTTCAAGAGTAAATTAGAATAAACAACTATGACTTACCAGAATATTCCACTAAACTCTCAAAAACCTCACTCATGGACAACTGGGAAGACTGTTGAACTGCTAATATGAAGTGCAATTGTCTATTGATTTTCTGTGATCTTACTCACACTGTGAATCACTGAACCATGCTTCACTTGTGCTCTGGAGTTTGGCAAAGAATGGCAGAGCATGGAAGGATGTTTTTTCCTCTGTGCCCCAGGACTCTGAGTCATCAGATGTCTTTCCAGGCCCATCTGTCTCCTGAAAATGACTGTGCTCTATGGTGTATGAAGCCCTGTTTGGAGCATGTTAACAAAATTTGTCCAGTTATTGGACTCATCTGAAAAGTTCAGAATAAATTAGGTTATGCTGCAGTAACCAAACACACACACACACACACACAAAAAAAAAAAAAAACTCTGTGACCTAAAGCATCAAAGGTTTAATTTATTGTTCAGGCTGCTTGGCATTGTAGGTCAGCTGGAGGCAATGCTGGGGCCTGTGTTCAGCACTGTCTTCATGCTGGGAACCATGCTGAAAAATTGCCTCTTTTTTTCAGCTGGAAACACCTTAAGGACAATGAAGCTGACAATGTTGCTTTAACAAAGAGGAACAATCAAAAATCTTAAATAAAACTTTATATAGCCTTCAAAAATCAAGTTCCTAGAAGGCTATCCTCAAAGATGAAGGATTTCACTTACTTAAAATACACCAGCCACTAACTGATTTTATTATTTAGCAGTGTGCACATTTAGGATTTTATTTACTAAACTATAAATATAGTTGGAAGTAGGTAGGAAGGGATATAATATAAATAAATAAGACAAAAATCATTGGAATTATTTTATTCTGAATCAAGGCAAATTTAGAAGTAAATACATACACAAATCAAACTCAACTAACAAAATAAGGCATTAGTAACAGGACTGCTGAGAGTTCTAGTTGCTTCACATCATGGGCATCACTTGATATGTTATTTTACATTTTGGTCATTTACTTTTACATTTTCCTGGCTAAAAAGGTCCAGTAATCTTTTGTTGAATGAACTAAACAATAACAGAGCAGAAGATTACTGATGGATGAAGAGGCCAACAAAGTCTTCTCAAAGGGAAGGGATGACATTTTGAATTTGAGACTGAATTGTCTTCAGATTGGATTTCAAGCAGGGCAATTCTTTCTGGTATTTGTGCTGAAGCTTTTCCTAGTTTGAAAGAGGTGGAAAGCACTGGGGAATGTGTGATTGTCCAAGTCCTACATATAGGCTCTTAGGAATAGAATAGCCTGATTCTGCCACCATCATGAAGACATAGAAAGTTTGGTAAGAGGTAAAAGCAATATCAGCAGCCAAAACAAGAACCAATGGTACCAGCATCTTCGTTTTTGCCTCTCTTGTCCCTGGTCTTCCTCTCTACCAAGTCACAGCTGAAGCCAGATAGGACCAGAACTTACTTAAGGTCCAACCAAGAACCAGAATTTATTTACTAGTAAGAAGCCTAGGCTGTAAAAAGATCATGAGCAGAACTTACTTAAGGTCCAACCAAGGACCAGAATTTATTTACTAGTAAGAAGCCTAGGCTGTAAAAAGATCATGATATTAAAATGTGACCACAATACTGGAGTCAAAAGAGCTTCCATAAAATAGTATCACAAAATCTTCTGTTTTCAGAGTAGTGATTCCTCTGGGAAGAATAGAGTTGGCATTGGGAAGTACACTAACAAAATTGATACTTGATTTTTCTATGATTGATAGGTATAGAATTTTAAAACAGTGACTGAAATGTGTGTGAATATTTTATTACCATACACATTTGGAGCACAGCACACTAAGAGTGGATATCATTTTTTCACTAAAAAATTCTATGGGATTCAATTGAAATATAGCATTATATTAGTTTTCAGTGTATAACAGAGTGATTTTATACACACACACACACACACACACACACACGAGAGGCCCAGTGCATGAATTTGTGCACGGGGGAGGGGGGGGGCACTTCTGGGTGGCCTGCAGGGATCAGGCCAAATCCCACAGTCCAGCACCGCCTAAAGCTCCTACCTGCCATTCCCACTCCAGCTCATCCCAGCCCCACTGTGCCTACTGTGAGCTCCCGAGGCTCACGATGCCCCAGCAGCACTCACCAGCCATGAGCCCTGCATCTGGCATCCTTCTAAGGGGAGTGTCCTGCAGGATTGGGCTGAAACCAACTCTCTGACATCTCCTGAGGGGTCCTGGATTGCGAGAGGGTACAGTCAAGGCCAAGGGACCCACCGGTGCATGATCAGGCTGGGGAGGGACCATAGAAGGGTTCTAGGGGCATGTCCGGCCCCGTCTCGCTCAGTCCCAATTGGGGCTGGCCAGGGAGGGACACAGGAGGTTGGCCAGCCAGGGAGGGACCGCAGGAGGGCTCTAGGGCATACCTGGCCCATCTCGCTTAGTCCTGATTAGCGGTACCCCAGCAGCAAGCTAACCTACCAGTCGGAGCATCTGCTCCCTGGTGGTCAGTGCACATCATAGTGACAGGTCAACCAGTCGACTGTCTGCCCCCTAGTGGTCAGTGCACATCATAGCGAGAGGTTGAGCAGCCTTAGCATATCATTAGCATATTACTCTTTGATTGATTGAACAGTCGACTGGTCACCAGATGACTGGACACTTAGCATATTAGTCTATTATTATATAGTATATACTGTATGTTGCAAAATGTGGATATCATTTTATAGATGGTCTAATGATTGCCTGTTTACTTCCATTGTGAATGACTCTCAAAATTTATAGAATTTGAGTAATTTGAAGAAAAAATTTCCTTGTTATACAAATTCTAAGATCCCCAAAGAAGTTCTTCTTTTATAATTTTGAGTGACAAGGTTAACATAAAAAAGAAGCCACATCTCTATAAGCTTAATATAGGAAAAAGTTACTGCTCCTCATTTTGAAACAAATGAAACGTTGTCATTCCCCTGAGTTCCAGCTTTGGGGAACTTTTTTAGAGTGTTTTTGTGGCCTACAATAAGTTACTACAACATTTAAGTATTTCCAGAAGCCAAGACTAGTTCATATTACAGTTGACTGATAAAGAATACTCCAAGACAGATCTAACCAACTCACCTATAAAACTAATTATTCAAGGAAAATGAGTTTGTATTATGGGCTAATAAATGAGCAAGTATTTTTCACTTTTTAAAGTAATCTTTTGAAAATATAGACATACTATGCCTATGGCAACATATATATATTGCTGCTTCGTTAAAACAAAAAAGAAACATCCAGTGAGAAATCTAAGTATTGATTTACAAAATTGCTTTACATTTATGAAATTAGAAATGTCTAATAACTATATATTTAATGTAAAAGAACTATTAAGTGACACTTTATTTCAGTTAAAAGGCCTTTAAAAATCAACAAAAATTTGAATGCTATAAAAAATTAATTTCTAAATAAAAACTAGAATTTAGTTTTCATGTCCCCGATCCATTGTTTCCTCTAAGTTCTAAAACATATTATTGGTTTCACATTTTCCAATGTTGCTTATTATACTAATAATGGTTGGTGGACCAAATGTCCCATTATTTCATGGTTCACAAATATAAGGTAACAGACAGATATTAAGGTCAAGTCAACCAAAATTAAAATGGGCAATAGTGGTGGGAGAGAAAAGCAGAGGGTAGGAGAGGAAAATGGGCCCTTGAGAAGGTCAGGTGTCTTTGCCCAGATCCAGGATTACCTCCCAGAGGGCAAAGAAAGGCCAAGTGGTTCTTCAAACACTCTTTAAAGTGCCACTTTCTAGGTTGATCCAAAGGGCAAGGCACTGCTGAGCATTATCTGCTGAGATGCCCTCCTCAATGAGCTGTGTGTCAGAAAACATCATCAGGCAGTTTCTAAACTAGTCCTTAATCACCATTCCCTTGAACTCTGAGACCCAAGCAATCTACATCATTGAACAATGTGAAGCATCACCATAAGATATTGAACAAACAAAACAATGTCTTTTGAGACATCCCAACTCATGTTGGGTCAGTGAGTTAGTAGCCTCAGCAAATGAGAATGTATAGGTGAGGAGTGCTGGTGAATTCTCTTGGTTTTGACCCTGATGTGCTGTCCAAAAGATGTTTTAATATTTCGGAATATTTAGGATCCATACGTCCAGATTATAGAACTGATTATCTTTAGAAGTGAGATAGACCAGAGTCAAAGGCAGAGAAAAGAAACAGGATGAAATATTCAGAGTGAGAATTGAGCTATTAGCATTTAGCAAAATAAGTGGGTCAAACTTTTCTTCAGAGATTAAAAATGGTGGCAGAGTAGGAGGATGCTGCATGGACATGCTCCCAGGAACAAGCTGGAATTACAACTGAAATATGGAAAGACTTCCTGAATAATCAATGGAAAACTCACAGAAGAGAACACTGATGCCCAAGGATCAAAGGTGGAGACCACATAGACACTGGTAGGAGGGGCGGAGGCACAAAAGAGCCGGCCAGGCACCCACAGACAGCAACTGAAGACCTGGAAAGATATCACAGCTGGGGGGGGGGCCGGGGGAGGGTGCCACTGAGAACTCTATGATCTAATCCCAAGCTGGGCTCCCCAGCAGAGAGCACCAAACTGAGGAGGGTACCCACATAACATCTAGTTGTGAAAAGCAGTGGGGTGCTGTATATCAGGGAGTGGCAGCTGAAAGCTCAAGCACCCTCTTAAAGGGCCAATGCACAAAAATTCCCTGTGGAGCCACCCACCTTGTGCTCTGGCAGAGGGAGGGTGAAGTGGACTGGAACTGTGAGAGCAGAACCCAGGACTGGGGACTCGGGGGATAGAGCTCAGAAGGCAGACACCCCAAGTTTCCTGGGATGAGTAATTCCCTCACACTGCAGAGGACATCTTTCCCATATAGATATCTGCCTTGCCTGGGGAGGAAGATAGTTGACACACGCTATTGGAAAACACCTTGCCCTGAGGCCACTTAAGAGATTAAATTAAGTAAAAATTAGCCTCCAAGCAGAAGCAATTGCCCCTAAAAAAACTCACCACACCTGAGGATGATTGCCTGGGGGCAATTCAAGTCAGAATCCTATTAGTCTGTGCAGACCAGTGGTTCTCAACCTTGGCTGCACATTAGAATCACCTGGGAATCTTTTTAAAATCCTGATTTCTGGGCCTCATCCTCCGGAAATTCTGTTTCTTTGTTACTAATGTTGTGGCCCCACCCCATAACAAAGAAACAGAATTTCCAGAGAATGAGGCCCAGAAATCAGGATTTTAAAAAGATTCCCAGGTGATTCTAATGTGCAGCCAAGGTTGAGAACCACTGCTGTAGAGTATGGAGAAATAAAAAGCAGGTGTTCATGGTAAGAAGCAAGAGACTGTAGGAACAATGAAACATAAACCTTAATGATTAGCTTAGCACCTCATAATGAGGCAATGATTGGTTAGAGTTAGACTAACTGATATCCATAATAGGGAAGGATAGAGGGAATAGAAAGCAAAGTATAGAGTATAGAGAGGTTTTGCTTTGTGTGTAGATATGGGGATCCAGACAAGAGGTTGGGAACAACCAGGAATAGAGGTTTCAGGTACAAGGGAACGAAGGGGATCTTGAGAATACAGCTCAGGTGACATCCATTATAATACTTTTCAGAATCTCTTCCAGGAACTCAGGTAAATGTTTTGTCATTGGGATTGAGTTAAACTTTAAACACATTTGAACTCTATCTTGATCACTTAACAAGGTTACCTTAGGTAAGTCTTCTAGTCTTTTTGAGCCTCCATTTCATTATCTGTTTATTGAAGTAATAATAGAGCCAACTCCATAGGGCTTTTCTGAGGATTATGTGTGATAATAAGTTAAAAGTTTAGCATACACGGTTCTTTTAATTATTCCTAATTCTTCACCCTTTTCCATATCCACATCTTTTCCCATATGACTTGGCAACTCCTCACACCAAAGGCAGAGTTTATTTCCCCCTTACCACTGATGTTGGCTTGGTCATGTGGTTTATTTGGCCAATGGAATGTGGGTAGAAATTTCCACATAAGCCTTCAAAGGAACCCCCTATGGGAACTTCTAATTTCTGCCATGAGAAGAATATGCCCCCAGTGATTGCTGCCTCTTTGATCTGGGAGGGGGGTTGGGGGGGCATTGGTGTCTCAGAATGAACACACCTGTGTCAAACCTGCATAACTCCAGGTGTGTTAATAAATGCTTATTGTACACCACTGAATTTGGGACTTGTTTGTTGAACAGCAATAGGTGACTGTCACAACCCAGTCCTGAGGTATGGCCTGGGATTCCAAATTTCCCAGGTTATGCTCAATAATAGAATTTGTGAGCCACTGCAATGCCCTTACTATTCTAAAGCCATACCGCTTTTTTACTGAATTTATTTTATGCTAAATGAAATAAGCCAGTCAGAGAAAGGTAAGCACCATATGATTTCACTCACATGTTAAATCAATTAACAAAATAAACTAACAAACAAAATGGAGACAGACTCATGTATAGAGAACAGACTGACAGCTGTCAGAGGGAAGGGGGTTAGGGGCTGGGTGAAAAGGATGAAGGGAGTAAGCAAAGCAAAAAAAAAAGACACATGGACACAGAAGAGTATGGTGATTGCCAGAAGAAAGGGGTAATGGGGGAGGAAAAAGAAGGTAAAGGGGGGATAAATGGTGATGGAAGGAGCCATACCACTTTTAAAGCACCACCTGAATTTTAATTTTGAAAGGTGCCCATTCAATGCTAGATGACTTTGTGGGAAAATTATCCTATATAATAAAAGGCTAATAGGCAAATCGACCAAACAGCAGAACAACCGGTCACTATGACGCTCACTGACCACCAGGGGGCAGACGCTCAATGCAGGAGCTGCTCCCTGGTGGTCAGTGCACTCCCACAGGGGGAACACAGCGCAGCCAGTAGCCAGGCTCTCAGCTGGCAAGCACAGCAGCAGTGGCGGGAGCCTCTCCCACCTCTGTGGCAATGCTAAGGATGTCCGACTGATATGGGACATCCTTTGCGCTGGGAGCGGGCCTAAGCCATCAGTTGGACATCCCCCAAGGGCTCCAAGACTGAGACAGGGCGCAGGCTAGGCTGAGGGACACACACCCCCGCCCCCGCCAAAAGTGCATGAATTTCATGCAGTGGGCCTCTAGTATTTAAAAGAGGTTTTTGTTTCTATTTTTTTATTTCCTCTCCAATGCTTTTACTCAAAGATTATTTTACCCCCTCTTTCTCTACTGGCCTCTTCTAAATAGATTTCACTGCTTTCCCATCACCTAGATTCCCCTGTATTCTTCAATCTTGGCCTTAAATGTGACTTCTTCACACACCTGACTTTACTATTCCAGCCCACACTGACCTCCCCTTTCTCTACACATCTGCTGCTCTTGTCATCAGCACTATGTAGTTAAAACTAACTCCATAACGATTTATTGAGTTTCTTTCCTCCTCCTGGCTAAACTGACAGTTCCTCCAGGTAAGGGTTGTCTTACTCCTGTATCTCCCATGATCTCTAACATAAAGAAAGATAAATAGTCAAGGTTTTCACATCAAGTCAATAGATATTACTCTATTGATTGTGTGAATTTTTAAAAGCTAGCTCTGACAAAACTAAATGCTTCATTTATAAGAGAAGTTAAGATTTATTCCTTTGGACAACAGACATGAAAATGCATCTCAAAACTACAGAACATCACCTTTCCCCCTCTTTAGTTATGGTGTTCCAACATCCAGTTTTGTGTTCTTATTTGGGGTCATGGTCTGTGAGTTTCACAGAAATATGATAATTAAATCCAACTTGGAAAAAGGCTTCTGTTTCAGTCTATCCCACCCTCATTTTTTTTTTTTTTTATTCCTTTCAAAGACGCAGAGTTGCATAATCCTTAGTAGGGATTCAACCTGCAGTTTCAGGAAATAGTGATAAATTATGGCTTGGCCCACAGCTTAAAATGCATGGAGATAATGAAGCTGAAAGAGTTCCAGCTAATTCTAATTTGTAAACAATTTTTATCTATAAAGCTTTGAATCAGATGAACAGCTATTTATTAAAAATGGCATTCAGTCATCATCTAATTTGCTAACCATGATTTTTGAAATTGTTTTGGAATAAATATTGACCCAGAGTGGAATTTTCCTCCTAATATTGGGACTAATCTAAATGTTTTAAATCTGTCTTCCTTATGTCTAGACTTAATTTACATTAATAACTTCTTAAAAGAATACTGAACTATTAGGCAGTATCTCTTAAAGCTAAACATATATGTCCACCCTACAACTCAGCACTTCTAAAACTCCTAGATATATCCAACAGAAATAATTGTACATATCCACCAAAAGACTTGCATAAGAATTCCCATTGAAACTCCAAACTGTAAATAATCCAATGTCTATCAATAATACAATGAATAAATAAATTATAGTATGGTTAAAATATTATACAGCCATGAGAAAGAATGCAAAAGCAAGGATGAATCTCATAGACATAATTATGATTTTTTTTTAAAGACCAGGCACAAAGGAATAAATTCTGCAGTATCCCATTTATGTGAAGTTCAAGAAGAGGCAAAATTTATATATGAGAGTAGAAGTTAGAATAATCTTTCTTGGGGTGGGGATATGTATTGACTGGGAGATGGTAGAATGAAGCCTTTTGGGCTGCTAGAAAGTTCCACATCTTAACCTGGATGGTGGTTACATAGCCCTATCTACACTAATAAAAGAGAAACATGGTAATTGGCGTACGACCGCTACCCTTTTCATTGGCTAATCAGTGAGTATATGCAAATTAACTGTCAGCCAAGATGGCGGCCGGCAGCCAGGCAGCTGGAAGCGAACATGAGGCTTGCTTGCTGCGAACTCTAACATTCCCCGCCTCACTAGCCGGCCTCTGAGCTACAACTCTAAGAAATTATGTACTATGTTGCAAATAAGAAGCTAAAAAAAACACCAGAAACCAGGGCTTTAGCAACATTGTATCGATGTTTTCAGCTGCGGCGAGGCCTCAGAGCTAAAGCTGGCCCAGAATAAAAAAAAAAAAAAAGAAAGAAAACAAGGAGCGGTTGGAAGCTTCAGTCACTCGCTTCCGGAAAACAGCCCTCAGCCCTCACCCAGACTGGCCAGGCACCCCAGTGGGGACCCCCACCCTGATCCAGGACACCCTTCAGGGCAAACCAGCCAGCCACCACCCGTGCACCAGGCCTCTATCCTATATAGTAAAAGGGTAATATGCCTCCCAGCACCGGGATCAGCGGAGCAGCGAGGCTCCCGGCACCGGGATCAGCATGACAGGGGGCAGCGCCCAAACCCCCTGATCACCCTGCGGCTCTGTGTGTGACAGGGGGCGGGGCCACAACCTCCCTATCCACCCTGCTCTGTTTGTGACAGAGGAAGGCGCACCAACCCCCTGATCAGCCCTGCTCTGTGCCTGATGGGGGGAGCTCCCCAACCCCCTGATCGCCCTGCGGCTCTGTGTGTGACAGGGTGCAGCGCACCAACCCCCTGATCGGCCCTGCTCTGTGTGTGACAGGGTGTGGTGCCCCAACCCTCCCCTCCCCCACGGGCCCTGCTCTGTGCCTGATTGATAGGGGGGAGCTCCACAATCCCCTGATTGCCCTGCGGCTCTGTGTTTGACAGGGTGCAGCACACCAACCCCCTGATCGGCCCTGCTCTGTGTGTGACAGGGTGCGGTGCCCCAAAACCCCCCCCCCCCCAACGGGCCCTGCTCTGTGTGTGACAGGGTAGAGCCATAACCTCCCCATTGGCCCTGCCCTGAGTGTGACAGGGTGCAGCGCCCCAAGCCTCTGATCCGCCCTGCTCTGTGTGTGAGAGAGGTCGGTGCCTCAACTCCCCTATCGGCCCTACTCTGTGAGTGACAGGGAGGGAGCTCCTCAACCACCTGATCGGCCCTGCTCTGTGCATGACAGGGGGGAGCTCCCTAACCCCCTGATTGACCCTGCTCTGTGTGTGGCAGGGTACGGAGCCCCAACCCCCTGATCGGCCCTGCTCTGTGTGTGACAGCGGGTGGCGCCGCAACCTCCCCATCGACCCTGCCTTGAGTGTGACAGGGGGCGGTGCCCCAACCCCCCAATCGGCCCTACCATGAGCATGACTGCGGGTGGCATCGCAACCTCCCTATCCACCCTGCTTTGTGCATGATGGGGCAGCGCCCCAACTCCCCAATTGGCCCTGCTCTGAGCCTGACCAGGGGCTGCACTTAGGGATTGGGCCTGCCCTCTGCCACCCAGGAGCAGGCCTAAGCCAGCAGGTCGTTATCTCCCGAGGGGTCCCAGACTGCAAGAGGGCACAGGCCGGGCTGGGGGACCCCCCCCCCCCTGCCCCCCGAGTGCACAAATTTTTGTGCACCAGGCCTCTAGTAAATTATAAAAATTCATCAAGCTATAGGCTATGCACTACGAAAGGAAATTAATTAGAAGAAATATTTTTATATCGCTATTCGCCCTTTCTCTATAATAGAAATGTCAACCAAATTCACAATCAACAATGACAGATCAAAACACACGTGTGCGGTTGGCGCCAGCGAGAGTTTTATATGTATTGCGCATGCGTGAGTCAACTTAGCCTTTTATATACTAGTACATAGAATAAACTTGCTTAATTAGACCTGCCTTCTGATGTAGCTAAACTTTTTCCAGCCCAGTGAAGCACCCCAACTCCTCTTTCAGATAATTGTCAGCAACACAGCAGTAAATATCAACACGAAGCACATTATTATTGTAGATCACGCAGGGAGAACAAAGGGTAAAATATTTAGCTGCAGCAGTATTTGACTATATTCTGTGCAGTGAGAAAACCTGAAGTCATTTTCAAGGCCCACCATTTCTTACTTCTTTTCAGTCAGGTCAAGTTTCTAAACTTTTTAAATCTCTGCTTTCTGGCTAATGAAAAGAAAATAGGATTCCACCGAGTCTCCTATCTACCAGGTACCTACTCCAGGTCTTCTGTGAAGATCAAATGAGATGAGGCACGGGAAAATGTTTCACAGACATTTGGTTAACATGTGAAATGTTTCCACCTGGCTATAAAGCAAGTTGTGTCCCTGGGCTGAAGAAATTGCAAGGAGGCTAGTCGTTACTAGGGAAAGGAAGCCGGACATTGCTATATGACATCATTACCCAGACGGACACTTAGCATATTAGCCTTTTAGATTTATAGATTTTTATAAAAGAAAAAAAGAAAATCTCACTTGAATTAGGAAAAAATAAATACTTTAAATGTCAATATTCATAACAAGTTTAGTTTGCCAAGCCTTTAGGTTTCAGCATAGCATGATATTAAGACAGAGAGAACTACTCAATGAAGGGTTAACTGACCCTTGTGATAATTGGTGTCTAGTAAATGTTTCAGTTACTTATATACCTAGTCCAAGAGTGCACAAAGATACATTTCAACAAGTACAAGCTGTTTAGCACACTGACTGGCTAAATATCCACCAGTGATTATGTCCTATGCCAACCTGTCTCCAGATTGACAAGATAGTGTTAATGCTGCAGCAAGGGAAACAGAAACAAAGGCAGGTGCTGATGCCGCCTCAACAATGAGGGCCTATTTTCTCCTATGCACCTGAGAACACCAGTGAACTTGGTCATTGTTCAGCAGCAGAAACCTCGGGGTTTCTCTCATCCTTAGTTCTTTGTCATGTGAGCACATTATAGGTGATTCTGCCCTGTGTCTCCTAACAAGAGATTCCTCCAAACCCATAAACTGCGTCATCATGATTGACCAACCAGAGGTCGTCCTTCCTCCCCCCCCCTCCACACCCTTTTATCCCAAGCTGTTTGCTCTTATTGTTCATTAAAAAAAAAAAAAAGAATGGAAGAGAAGGAAAGACAGCAGTCCAAGTCCAGTAACAAGCAGCACAAAAGATTCATTTGTGAAGGGCAAACATTAACAGCACGAATAGCTGCAGGGGTTTGGGGAAAGCCTGTCTACTTTGGAAAACCAACAAGGAAAAGTTGAGTGCAGACAAATTGCTTGCTCCAAAGAGAATACTATGTGGGAGGGTATGGAAATAGCTATGTCCTGGGAGCCTGTTTTACTTTCTGTGGTTTTTCGCCAACATGAAATGCAAGAACAGCCAGAGTGACAGAATAATACACCTTAAAGCCTCAAGTCACCAGACTTGATAACTGTCTTTTTCAAATGGTTTTTCACGCTGTACCTTTCATTTAGTTGAGAGGGAAATAAAAAAAAGGAACTTTTTGAGAGGTAACACAGACATTTTCTGCAATTATAACTTGAGTCCTAGCATTTTATGAAAATTTATTATCCAAAAGTTTGCCTAGAGGACCCATAACATCCTCACTGAGGTTTTCTAGATTAATGCTTTGGATAAATGCTTCATAACTAGGGTTTAAATAAGAAGGGCTTAATAATATTTAGTTAATTCTCATATCGTCATTGACACAATATCCTGGATAATAAAGAGATGATTACTTTTACTCTATTGTGTCTAAATTGCTAAATGAGCAAAACTGTCTGGAGACAAAAGTGAGCAACACATGAAATGGGGATATGGTGAAGTGGTCTTTTCGAAGTAGTTTAGGAAAGGAAAGCCTCCCAAAACGACATCTTTTCATTATATTCCTTCAGATAAGCAGTTTTCACAGATAGGTATGAATATCCTTCCTGGCATATTTAAAACAATGCATTCTTCTAATCAAGGCAAGGGAACATGGTTTATCTCTGCTGATCCCACTTAGAATTACCATTTCCTTTAGGAAAGTGATTTTACTTTGTTTTATTCTCATTTTCCCCCATCACCATTTATTCCCCCTATATCCTTTTCCCTCCTCTTTCTTTTTTTAAGTCATTTTTAAAGCTTTATTGTTGAAAGTATGACATATGTCCCATTTTTTCCCCCACTGACCCCTTATAGCCCACCCCACCACCCCCCCCTAGGAAAGTGATTTTGAAACTTTGGTAGAAGTTAGAACAACTGGAGGTGCCCTATTAAACATATAGACTCCAATGTCCTCATCCCGATACTTTGAGTAAGCAGGTTTGGGGTGGGCCTTGGAAATGCATTTCTGTGAACATCCCAGGTCATTCTGAAGCTCGGAGATTGCACTCTGAGACTCCATAACTCCATCCCACATTCCACTGGTGCTGAACCGCAAAGTCTTAGTCCCCATGTCACTGACTTGAACAATTCCGAAGTTAACATGAAAGTTTGAAAACTGCAAGGCACATCAACCTTGTTCCGTTGTTTGTGACATTAAGCGAAGGAATGTTCAAGAGCACGAATAGGGACTTGCTCATCTTGTCACTGAAGGTCACTCCCATAAATCACCTGCCACCCTGCCTGCTGACGGGAGTCAATGCCAACATTACCCCAGCTCCCGCTTAGTAACCACCTGATTGAGAAAATGCAAGAAATTCAACTGCATGGGGGTAGCGAAAGGGCTTGAGAATTATAAAAAAATTAAAAAGCTAGGAACCGATTTTTTTCAGTGCACTTTGCCTCCAGATTAGAAACATCCCACAATCCCCACATGTTTAACAGAAGAAGCAAATGTGGGAAGACACCATTATCTTATTCAGAACATTCCATCCTCCCAGCAAAAATGGGTTTCCAAAATTCAGCTTAACTTTGTACCAAAGTCCAAGTCCATAGCAAGTGCTCTTGAGATAAGAATGTGAAACTATGTTCCAGGGAAGATCCCCATTTCAATCGAAGCCTCATCAGGGTCTCAATTAAACCGAATGCAGTGGTTTTGTGGGGTTATTTTCCTTCAGCTCTCCTACTTGTCCTGTGCAGATTGTTCCAACAGCCTTCCCCAGTGAAAGGACTTCAGAAACAGGAGCTGTCTTCAGGGGAGGAAGAGTGAAGTGTTGATGTGCTGACCCCTGGGCACAAAAGCCCACTGACAGATGGGAAGAAAAAAAGGAAAGTGCTGAGAGGATTAGATACAAAAGGGTCTTATAAGCAGTCAAGGCAATAACGCGTCCCTCTGTTAAGAGGCCACTGCATATTAATAGGGCACAAACAATGTGAGGGGTAAACAAAATGCCCAGGACACATGTGGGCAAACAGGGGAGATAGCAGCCATCTGAACAGCCAGGTGCCAGCCCTGCCAGCACGTCTGTTGGGCCTCTGGAGGTCGGATTTGAAAAGCCTAAGAGGGTTATGCCGATTTCAACATCCACTCTTATCCCTGGGATCTGGAGGGCAATTATAAAGTCATCTTTCATAGCGGGCTATCCCACAAACATTACTCGGCTGCTATTACGCCTGACAGTTGGGCCAGCTTCTGGTTCAAAAATAGCCCATTTGTCAGTTTCCTCTATTCCCTGCTATTGTGAAAGAGGCAGAATTAGAAGGCATTGCTGGGACGCCAGCTGAATCACTTTGAAATTGTGGCATTGGTTTGTCAGAGAAAAGAGGGGACTTCAGGGCCCCAGGGGCTAGAAAAGGATAGTGGGTTGTGCTAAAGGAAATGCCTACTTTGGGAAAGCTGTCTGCGGAATTCCCTGAAATGAATTGCACATGGGAGCTACACAAAGACTTCAGAGCTCGTTTAGATTCACAGCCCCATACCCTTGTCTAGTTCTGCCAGGTCTCTCTCTCTCTCTCTCTCTCTCTTCTCTTACTCTATTTAAAGTGATGGAAAACAAATAAAAAAGATAGGAGTTTGCACCAGGGCCCTCAGGAAAAGCACAATAGCCATTGACAAGTGCTCAAGAAACCTTCACAGGTCATGAGCACACCATGTGCCTTTTACTAACGACTTACTCAACAGCCTCTGAATCACTCCCCATAAAGAAAACTCCTTTTAGACTAGGAGAGCCCAGCCCAAAAATGCACAGCTCACCAAACACACAGCTGCCTTTCTAAGAGACAGAACCTCTATACTAAAACATGACAGCAGCAACTGCAAGGGGCTTCCCATCCTTAAAGGAATTATTTGTAATGCCTGTGTTTCCTCATCAAGATATGGAGGCATCTCCAGTCAAGCCTCTGTGTCTGGAACGTGCTCACTGTGGACTCTTGAAGACTTGAGTCACAATCAAGGCAGCAGGATGATGAATCAATAAAGCATCCATGATGAGAAAACACTGCAGTGGCAAAAGCCATCATACAAAATCATGTCAGTGCAATTATCATAGAGGCCCAGGGAAAATGCACAATCTATTGATAGATTGAGAATTTATATACAGTTGACTCTTGAACAATGTGGAGGTTAGAGGTGCCTGCCTCTGGACAGTCGAAAAATCACTGTCTAACTTTTGACCCTCAAAAACGTTAACTCAATATCTGCAGGGGAATGGTTCTAGGACATCCCACAGATAACAAAATCCACAGAAGCTCAAATCCTTTCGATAAAATGGCATAGATCAATGCATATAGTTGACCCTCCACATGCATGGATTCCCAATAATGGGACTGAAAATACTGTTTTTGATGTGCTGTTAGTTAAATCCATGGATCCAAAACCTGGGGATATGGAGGGCAAACTGTATATTTATCGAAAAAATAATCTGCATGTAAGTGAATCTGTGCAGTTCAAACCATGTTGTTCAAGAGTCAACCATGTAGAGTAATGGCGACGCCCCGGGTCTGGGGCAAGGCTTGTTAGCTGTGTTCCTGCCTCCACCAAGGATGAGCTTATGCCTCCCACCCAGGCCCCAGGGACCCAGCAGCCGCGAGGAATGGGGGAAACAAATCCTGAAGGAACTAGATGAGTATTATGAGAAGTTTAAATGGGAGATGGACAGCAACCAGAAGAGGAGAGCGTGGCACTGCATTCAGAGAGCCCTGATCCGGAGCCAGGAGCTGGGCGACAAGAAGATCCAGATTGTGAGGCAGATGGTGGAGCTGGTGGAGATCAGGGCCAGGCAGGTGGACAGTCATGTGGAACTCTTTGAGCCACACCAACAGGTCAATGACACCACTGGCCACAGTGGCAAAGCTGGCCAGGATGAGTCCAAGAACGAGACAATCACACAGGCAGAAAAGCCCAATAACAAGAGGTCTCAGAGACAGCACAACAATGAAAATCGGGAGAATGCAGCCAATAGTTACGGCCATGACGACATCACTTCAGGAACGCCTAAGGAGAAGAAAGCAAGAAGTAAGAGGCTCTAGAGCAGCGGTTCTCTACCTGTGGGTCGAGACCCCTTTGGGGGTTGAACGACCCTTTCACAGGGGTTGCCTAAGACCATCGGAAAATACATATATAATTACATATTGTTTTTGTGATTAATCACTATGCTTTAATTATGTTCAATTTGTAAGAATGAAAATGCATCCTGCATATCAGATATTTACATTATGATTCATAACAGTAGGAAAATTACAGTTATGAAGTAGCAATGAAAATAACTTTATGGTTGGGGGTCACCACAACATGAGGAACTGTATTAAAGGGTCGAGGCATTAGGAAGGTTGAGAACCACTGCTCTAGAGGGAGACTGAAAGGTGGGAAGAGACTAAAAAGTCATGCCTCTTCCTATTTGCTTGTTGCTCCGGTGAGCATTCCCTTGGCACTGGCTTTTGAGTACAGTCTCCAATCCTATAGTTTTATATACATATTTTTGCCCCATACTCCAAGAAATAGTCTCACTGCATCCCCCCAGGTCAGTGTCCCCCCTCCAAGCTTCAGATAACCCCAGCTCCTTCTTAGCCTAAGAAATAGTAGCTGCTTACAACATCTGCTATTTATTTAGCAGATTTTAGTCTTCCAATCTCTGTTTAATAAATTCCATATATTAAATTTTCTCTGTTAAAATAACTGGAATGGTTTCTGCTTTCCTGATGGATCTTTACTGACAGTATGTATATGCATTTTAAATATCTACTCTCTCTCTATATATATATATTCTTATTTTTATATAAATGGAGAGAAACATAGAGAGAAAGAGAAATAGAAAAGCCTAAAATAACAATGATGCCACATACATTTTAATATATTTGAACAATACTGGCTATTGGGATTATGTATTTCTTCAAGGCTAACCTCCCTCCCACAGAAAATGCACCCAAGTGGCAAGAAAACATGTGTAGCCTTTATACCAACCCCATTTAAAAATCATTAGGTCATCAACCTGCCAAACCAGAAAGACTTTGATGACAAATAGTGAAAAATGATGAGTTCATTTTTTATCTATGGGTCATCTGAAAAAAGTGGTTTTGATAGCTAATTCCTTCTGATATTCCACCCATATTTTTTAAAATTCTGCCCAGTTTTGACACAAAAGATTTCTAAAATGCTCACTCTGATTAATGGGACTGTTTCCTTCAACATTATGCTTTGCTAGGTTGTCTACCCTCTCCTTGGTCATGAGGAAGAGAGACAGACTTCAACATGATTGTCTACATCGGCTCTCACGCCTCATGACCATTACCAATGGCCTCAAATGTCAGTATAGGGAGGCCTTTGGTGTGGTCAACTTTGCTGTTCCTAATTTTAATACATGGACCACTCAGTAAGAAATAGGGTTTTTTAAAAGGCCCAAGAAATGTACTTGGTTTCCATCCAGCCACTACTGATCTCAGATCTATTTCAAAAAAAAATTTATATTAAACATATCACATTGCGTAGAGGGCTATTTTCTTTATATATATATATATATATACTTTATTGATTTCACAGAGAAAGGGAGAGGAAGAGAGAGATAGAAACATCAATGATGAGAGAGAATCATTGATTGGCTGCCTCCTGCATGCCCCACCCTGGGCATTCAGCCCACAACCAGGGCATATGGCCTGACTGGGAATCGAACATGACCTTCTGGTTCATAGGTTGATGCTCAACCACTGAGCCATGCCAGCGGCCTAGAGGGCTATTTTCTAATCAAGATGTTTTGCCATTTCCTTGTAAGTTTGCAGGCTCATAATAGGCATGGTGTGTTATAACATAGATGCATTGGTATGTACAACTGGTCCTCCTTCAGTAACTAGACTTACACATACAAGTATGCAAGAACACACACAATGCATGCCTCCCAAACTGCTAATTTTAAAATATTAAATAAGCTCAAGGGTTTTTTAAATTAACATATAAAAATCTCCTATGCCAAAATCATAATAATGGGAGTTATCAGCAGTGTTCACATATTTGCAAGCTGGTTTTCCCATCATCCTCAACTCTGCAGTGAGCAATACAGCTGAGCAGACTGCCCAGCATATCAGAGGCACATCTAGAATTAGATTCTGCACCCTGAGGACTTCCCAACAACATCCTTAGCATCTGCCTTCTGCCTACCCTAGAAGATACCTAAAGTCCCCACATGCACCTCTGCATAGGGTTAAATAAGAGATAAGACTTAGGTGTTAAATAACCCAATTTCTTTGCCCCTTGGTTGAGCAATTCAGAGGGTCCCTAGCAGGAGCACACCCAATTGCCCAGTCTCATAATGCATTCATGAACACACCATTTATTGGCTCTCCTGTCTTCCTCTCCCATATGTCCTTCCTGGCATCAACTCCCAAGTCATTATTTGGACCCAAATTCTTATCTCAGAGTCTATTTTGCGAAATGCAAACTGAGATAGGCACTTAACACCTCAGCCTGTCCCTGGCCCAAACGCTCAGCATCACATGTTGACTGCTGATTCTCCTCGGGCTAGGACCCAGCAAAATACTGACGGTCTCCTCTTTCCTGAGAGGATGGTTTCTTGACTCCCTCACAATCACTTCACCTTTTATGTGAAGAAGATGAGGTTCCTCCTGTGGTGCCTCTTCTGGAAGTTCTGGGAATGTAATGTACAACACGGCAACTATAGTTAACAACAGTGTATTGTGTATTTGAAAATTGCTAAAGGAGTAGATTATACAAGTTCTCATCACACACACACACACACACACACACACACAGTTACTATTTGAGCTGATGGTTGTTAATTAATTATATTGTGGTAACCACTTTGGAGTTTATACATATATCAAGTTATGTTGTATACTTTAAATTAATATAAGGTCATATATAAATCATATCTCAATAAAACTTGAAAAAATTAAAATTAAAAAAAAAACATAGCTGTGACCAAAAATAAAAAATAAAAGGAAATAGGTGATGGTAACCAGAGCAAGGATATTTACTTCCCTGCTGTCCTGAGAATCAAATATACAGCTCTGGGCCAAGGAAAATACCCACATGACAGATGGAAACTTGATGCCCTCTTTCTCATAAATTGAAAAAACACACACACATATCATTTAAGTAACTGCAAGTGTTAACCAGACTTTGACCTATCTTTTTTATCTCCAAATTGTGGAATAAAATAATACATTTAACATTCAGACAGTGTGGATATGTTTACTATACTTTGTAACAATGACACATGGATGGCAGTAGGTACCCATAATCTCAGTCTGTAACAGGCCAATGGCCTCTATCTCCTGGCTGGTATTTAGATATATTTCCTAGAAGAGCTACCGACTTAAAGTGTCATTTTTTTGTCACCTCCAAATATATCAAAGAGTGTCGGCTCCTCCTGTTTCCTTGGCAGGTGACAGTTAACATCTGCTTCTCACAAGACCGATTTTAAGCTCTATCTTCCGGGATCATTCTTATCTGTGTGGCCAAACTGGTGCCGTGCTCTTAAGAAGGTGAATTTGACAATGTGCTGCCTCGCTGTGATAAATAAAGTTAGCTCAATGGGATATGCTTTGGGAAGAAGGTTCTCAACCCTCAGCATACAGAGAAAATCCCAGTTGTCCAAGTTTCACTCAAGGGTCAACACTGAAGAATCTCTGGGTGTCAAGTGGACCCTGTGATTTTGAGATTTTGAAAATTCTCCATGGCAAATTCTCCAGGCACCGCAACTTCCATATACTGCAGAAAACTATGAAAAAGAGACCATTTAACTGCACTGCAATCTTCAGTCCCATAGAAACCACTGGCATGCTTTTAGATAAATATTTATCTCTATCCCTTAAATTCTTTATCTGTAAAATGGATATAATACCACTCACCCTACATACCTCATAGGAGAGCAGGAAAAAGCTTACACAATCTTGTTTTTAAAATAGAAAAATAATGAAAAAGAAATCATTGGGGTATAAGAATCTTATGGTGCAGAAACACTAAGTAGCTTAAATAAAACAATTTTTGAGGCCCTTTCCAGAAGAACAAACATTTAAGAAGAAGAAAATAAGAGAGAAAGGAAGGAGAGAAGAAAGGAAAGGAGAAACACAAGATAGACTAAGAATGATAACATGAGTGTATTTTGTTTATAAGAAAGTCATAAAGGATAGAATAGAAAGTTTACATTTTTTCCTGTAATTACTCAACATTTGAAAATTTGGAAAAGTCAGTGAAAGAGAAATAGAATAACGGGCATAATGTTGTAGTGCATTTAGAAACATGAAAAATATTGCAAACAATATCACATCATATCACACTATAAAACTGATACTGTTTGAGATTTACTGGTGCTTTTATTAAACTGTTCTTGGGAATATGGGAATATTTATGAGACTCTATCAATAGAATCAGAAATATAATTTGAGCACACTTATTTAATTTTAATTGTGTCTAATATAATAAATTAAAAAGGTGACCACTGGGCACTTAATTTAGTGTAAATGATGATGACTCTGCAAATTCCTCAGCTGTAGTCATGGAACCCTCTCAGCTTTGAACCCTTCCACTAGTACCCAGAGCCAAATCCTGGCCACAGGCCTCTGAGCAAGAGACCTGCAGTAAGTCTGATAATCTCTTACTTAGCTTTTACTTGTTCTGAGAGCACTTGCCACTGTTTTAACCCCAGTGGTGCTGGGATCAGGACCCCTGCCTCCACTGTCTGCCCAGTAACTTCCAAGAACTAGAATCCCACAGTCCTCACAGTGTGTCCCTCATCACCTGACACCAGGTCATTCTGAGGAGGACAGGTTCTCTGCTAGCCCCTACCGCCAGCTGCAAAAGGAGCTGCAGCGCTCTGCTTTCATGAAGACCCAGGCCTTCCTCTGCCATGAGACCCACCTGCTGCCCTCCCAACAAGCCCCCTGCATGCCAACTGCTGCTTTGATCTCCTCTGTCACCTTCCTCATCGCTGCACCTTTACCTGAAATACGGTGCCCAGTCATGTCAGAAGAGGCCCGTCACTGCTGACTCTGACAACACACCGTGCATGGAAATAACCAGATTCCTATGCAGGACACCTATAATCACTTTGTAGAGCCACTGGCCTGCAACCTTCAATCTTGTGTTCCAGTGTCTTCAAACATTCAGTGACAGAGAATTTAGTCCAGAGCATAGGAGATGGGTTCCTGGGTAGGATTCGTGTAAAATTTTGAATATAACCATGGACATGAGTTGTCACGAGAATGTCTTCTGACATACAGTCTCTTATTTTTAAAAAAAAAAAAAATTAGAGCCATTAAACTAGCCAATTTTAAATTCTTAAAATTTAAAGCTGCACAACAGCCAAAAAATAAAAATGCATCTTCTCCCTCCAAGGCTTTCTGACCAAAACCTTAATGACATTCCTTGAGTAAGTCCTGGAGCCAAAGCCCACTTCCATGGCCAAGGCCTGCCCCAGCATTTTACTATCCATAAAGCTCCAGAGGCACCAGCTTATACTAAGAGTGCTTTCCCTTTTCAGTCTATCTGGACACTTACATTTCGGTGCCACCCCTAGATCTCCCAACCAGCTACCAAGGTTGTGTCAATCCTATGGTTCCCCTAAAATAATTCAATGGGCTCTTAGTAAGTAGGTAAAAGGCAAAAAACTTTTCTATAGCCAAATATCTTGGGGAAACACATGTTAAACCATTTTTGCAAACTCTCAACACACTTACAGATGATGACTCTGTGTGACAGAATAAAATGGAACTTTTTTTGAGGGGAAGTTCACAAGATTGGTCCCCCATGAAACAGACTTTATGGAACTCCTTCTGCACCATGCCATTAGCACTGCTACAGCCTGAATAGAAGCTAAATAAATTGGAATGGCATGACATGGGGTGGAGTGGAGTGGAATCAAGTTGAATGAAGTGGAGTGGAGTGCCTAAGAACTTGCCAGAAGAGCACAACAGAACCCCAGCTGCAATCTAGTTTCAGCTTTTAGGGCAAAGTACACACAAAATTATATCTGCTGCCTGCCCTCACTATCAAAGAAGGCTGTATTTTACCTACCTGAGCAGATGTTTGATAAGCATAATGGAGCAAGATACTCAACAATGCAATACGTGTACTACACTGCCAATAGGCAGATATTGCTAGAATCAAGAAAGTCTTCAGAGACCTGCCTCTATAGAAACATGGAAAATCAGCTTTGCTTTGTCCCCAGTTTGTACAGGTTTCCCTCAGCCTCCTCTGAGTGTTGAGATCCTGTGCCAGTCCTTTCTGAAGCCTAACCACATCCTCCAAACCAGCAAATACTGTCTTTTCAGAGCCCTTGCTGACTGATCCCCAGTTGGTTGTCTTCATTCTTGGGTTCCTCCTCTTTTGCTCTCACTGCGGCTGCACTAGGAGGCCCTTAGTGAAGCTCACATTCTAGAAACTTTTCCTTCACCAGAAGTATCTAATTTCAGAGTCCTCTGATTTGTCCAGGACTAGATCCAGTTGTCCCTTCCAGACCAGGCCCACAGCCAACCATTTCCACTCTGTCAAAGGAACTTGCACTTGTTTATTCTAGCAGGCAGGAAGCCAGGGAAAAAGGAAATCTTCCTAATCCAAGAAAGTTTTTCTCTAAGGTCATTTTCCCTGAGCCCCTTTCCCCCCAACTCTGCCACATCTCAGGACAGTAGGTCTGAGCCAACTTGTTTCCAAAGTCCTGGAAATAAACACACTTGCTAGAATCCAGGATCAAGGCTATTCTGCAAGAATCCATAACTGGATCTAGCTGCGTCCTCCAAGTTCAAGAGGTCTTTTTTTTTTTTTTTTTTTTTTTTAACAATTCCTTCTTGCCTGTAAAAGATAGTACCTTCTGGTTACTCAGAAGACAACTGAAATGAAACTGCCCCTGGGACCTAAAGAATGGAAGGACAGTTATACTGAGATCCTTGGGTCCCTAATTGTAATCAGGTCTGGTCGCTGGGCTTTCTTTCTTTCTAATCTACCCCCTTCCATTTCGATCCACATTCTAGCCACCATGGGCAAACTACGGGCCGCGGGCCGGATCCGGCCCGTTTGAAATGAATAAAACTAAAATTAAAAAAAAAGACCGTACCCTTTTATGTAATGATGTTTACTTTGAATTTATATTAGTTCACACAAACACTCCATCCATGCTTTTGTTCCGGCCCTCCGGTCCAGTTTAAGAACCCATTGTGGCCCTCGAGTCAAAAAGTTTGCCCTCCCCTGTATCTAGCCCCATATCTGAGTTCCACAGTTGATTGGTGTCTCCTGTCTTTTACATCCCCCATGTTTCTAGGAACTATAGTTCTGCCCCTATACTCCATCCAGTCCCCATGGAAAGTAGACCTATACCATTTCCTTATTCTATACCATTGATGGCGAACCTATGACACGCGTGTCACTCATTTTTTTGGTTGATTTTTCTTTGTTAAGTGGCATTTAAATATATAAAATAAATATCAAAAATATAAGTCTTTGTTTTACTATGGTTGCAAATATCAAAAAAAAATTCTGTATGTGACACGGCACCGGAGTTAAGTTAGGGTTTTTCAAAATGCTGACACGCCGAGCTCAAAAGGTTGGCCATCACTGCTCTATACCATTTCCTTATTCTGAGTTCCCACTTCTGAGGCCTCGGGCTTTGCCTTCTGCCAAATGCCCCTCCTTGTCGATTTTCTTAGACCCACTAGTACTTCAAGGTGCTGTGGAACCTCACCAGGCTCCTGAGGCTGCTGCTCATCCCGGACCCAAGCCTTGACCTATTAGATCTATGAGTAAGCTCTACTTTTCCCACATCTGACTCCATTCTGTGCATATGGGAAGCAAAGCAGGTAGGTTTTGAAAGGGCAGACAATTAAGCCCAGATTCTAGAAAATCCAGCTTATATTCTATATACACACAATTTCTTAAGCGATCAATTTTTCAAAGTCAGAAACATACCCACCAACTAGCCAAGAGATTCCAGTTCCAGAGAATTTGGTTTCACAAGAAAGGCTTTTCAGGCGAATGATTTATGTGCACATGGCATGAGCACTCTGTTGAGATCTGAATTTCCAAGGTGAAATGTATCTCTTGGCTGCTTGGAGGTCTCCGTGTCTCTAATTGTGCTCCTAGCTTGGAAGCTGTTGAACTGCTTGGACCAGCAGAGAATTCCTGATGTGTGATGCTTCCATGGGAAGTCCTGTTTCAATAGCAGAAGGCTAACACATCTGATGGGCAGACTGCCCACTGGGCCATCTTGTCTGCCAACACTCCCACATTTATTAAGGTTCTTTTGTGAGATAAAGAGGTTGGACACCTGGATCCTTCCAAAAACAAAACAAAATTAAAGCTGCAATTACCTGTCTGCCCCGTGCAAGGCAATCTACCTTGCTGTCCTTTTGGGTTTACTGGTGACAAGCAGATGTCACCCAGAGCAATTTGGAAACCTGAGCAAAGAGAATTCAGATAAGATTCAAAAGAACTTAATCCAAAAGTACAACCTACTTGCCAGACAGTGAATATAAGAGCTAACAGACGGGGAACTGGAAACAAGTAAAGAGACTTATTATAATTACCAGGTCCCACCCCTCCAGCACTCCTTTCCCCTCCTAGCTGAGGCTGACCAGTTCCCAAACCACAGGCTAGTCCCACTCCAGATTCTGGGACCTTCATGGGAATATATGATACTCTATACAAACTCTTGGAATTAAATATCAGATAAAATTTGCTGCTTCAAGTTTAATAACTAATCTGTTTTGTCCCTGCGATCAAGACATAATCTTTTTTTTAGAACTTTTTTCAATTTTTTATTGATTAAGTTATTACATATGTGTCCTTATCCCTACATTACCCCTCATGCCCCCACTCATACCCTCATCCCCCTGTTGTCTGTAAGACACAATCTTGGGTCTGTGTCTTGAAGTCCATGCTTCTTTTTCCTGTTTTGCTCATGACATACAGACCTGAAGCCAAACTCAATTCTTTGGGTAGATCTCTTAAAGAAGTACTGCTACATCTCCTTGATGTGAGCAGATACTTTGCCTTCTTGGAAGCCCAGATGAAGGCCTTCTCCTCGTCAACCCATCTCTGTGCCCTACTCACTTGATGAGATACACTTGTATTTCTTGAGATTTCACTGAGTTTAACCATAATCAAATTAGCTATTGGCCATCCTCGGGATATTCTGCTGGCCCTTTCTGATGATCCTCTGTAATCAGAGTCTGCTCCCAAAGTTCTCCCCAATTCCTGATTCAATCTTCTCCCACATTGCTCCTTCTATTTTCAACATCACATAGTTTCCATCTTCCTGAGAGAGCTACAATACTCCATTCTGCCTTGTATTCAAGTGAGTTTTTTTAAGGCTGTTTTTTTTTTTAACATCCTTGAAGAAGGGAGCCAAATGTTATATGGTGTTTTAAAAGTATTTTTTTTTTACATCATAGATTCTTAAGAGTTTGTTGAATGAATGAAAACATGAATCAGAAACCCTCATTTCTATCAAAAAGAGGTTCAGCTGTGGCTTGGCTGTGATCAAGACAAATATAAAATATGGGATATATGCAGTACTATAGACACTTGTCCAAAGAGCAGGAGGTCATCAATATTGGCTCAAGTATACTAAGAAATTCAGGTCAACCGTAATAGCCTAGAACATTAGCCAATTTTCTAAAGGATTGTAGTGAATTCAAACCTCCTGTATAAAGAGAACTATGAGTGTGCTAGAGAGCAAGAGATTTAAGTCCAAGAAGAATAAAATTTGAGAGTGAGACTGCTCTGATAATGATCCCATTGTAACACCTGGCCACACCTTATTTTGGTCATCTATACTAGAGAAAGCAAAAATGGCTAACAGTGTCAGGTACTGTTTTAAGTGATTTACATGGGATAACTCATTTCACATTTACAAACTTTCATGTGAGGTTTGTACAATATTCTAAACCAAATTTACAGCCTAGGAAATTGATACATAGCAACAGTCAACAATAAAAAGTTTGGTGAACAGGAGCAACCAAGATGGCGGCATAGGTAACCACCTGAACTTGCTGCCGTGCACAACCACATTAAAACTACAACTAAAAGACAAAACAAATATCATCCAGAACCACGGGAAGGCTGGCTGAGTGGAAAGTCTACAACCAGAAGGAAAGAGAAAAGCACATTGAGTCCAGTAGGAGCTACAGAGGAGTGGAAGTGTAGAGGTACAGAGGCGCGTGCAAAAGGGGCTGGCAGCTAAATACGCTGTTGTCTTTTTCAAACAGAAGGAAGATACAAGCTCCTGACTGCTCTGAACTCCAGTTCCAGGCGAGAATTTGAAGACCCAGACTCATACGGAGAGAAACTGGACTGTCTGGCATCGGACTGGAATGTGAGGGCGGCTTTATCGCAGAGGTGCTTGCAGCGTTCATTGTTCCTGCACGGGGCCGCGGGACACAGACTCTGGGACCTCTCCAAGGCAGAGCAGACTGGCAGCCATTGTGGTTTGCTCTGCCCTGGTGATTCCCTGAGACCCCGCCCCACCCAATTTACAGCTTACTCAAGTTGTGCGCAGAGGCTTTTGCATACAAATGGCCTGGCCTTTCTCCACCTAAACACCTGTCAAACTGTAGCTGGGCCAGAGAACCCCAGAGCTTCCAAAAGAAGGCCTAAGGCTCGTCAGCAGCCTGCATTACTTCACAGCTGCGCCTCATCTGGGCACCTCCAAACCCCAAACAAATAGGAGGAATCTGCAGATCTCTCTGTAGCTCCTGCTGGGTGGCCTCAGGCAGTAGCTGACTTTGCACCTCCTTGAAGATCCAAGAGCCAGTCTACCCAATGGTCAGAGTGAGATCATCCAGATTATAACTCTTCACATCCATAAGAGACACACTAAGGGTGCAGACTCAGTGAGCACCAAAGCCCCACTGAAGCAAGTCCTGCCCAATAAAGGTGTCTCCAGCACAGAAGTTCTCCCATTGTAGACACAACTGGTCCTCACAGCCAATTAACCTGGAGGTCAAGTTCTACCAGTGATACTAACAGCAATCAAGGCTTAATTACAACAAGATTGTGCACACAGCCCACAAAGGAGTGCACCAAGATTGTCCACCTCAGGTAATTAGGGAGGCTGAGCCACTGGGCCCTATAGGACACCTAGCACACAAAGCCATTCTACCAACACAGGGAAGCAGCCAAAATGTGGAGACAAAGAAATAAGTCACAAATGAAAGAAATGGAGGAAAGCAAACTACTGGATATAGAGTTCAAAACCACGGTTATAAAGTTACTCAAGAATCTTATAGAAACCTCCAAGAAATATAGTGATACCCTCAAGGATATGAAAAAGGACCAATTAGAAATTAAGCATACACTGACTGAAATAAAGAATAATATATAGAGATCCAAAAGCAGACTAGAGGATCCCAAGAATCAAGTCAAAGATTTGAAATACAAAGAAGCAAAAAACACCCAACCAGAGAAGCAAAAGGAAAAAAGAATACAAAAATATGAAGATAGTGTAAGGAGCCTCTGGGACAACTTCAAGCATACCAACATCCAAATTATGGGGGTGGCAGAAGAAGAGAGAGAGCAAGATATTGAAAACCTATTTGAAGAAATAATGACAGAAAACTTCCCCTACCTGGTGAAAGAAATAGACTTCCAAGTCCAGGAAGCACAGAGAACCCCAAACAAAAGGAATCCAAAGAGGACCACACCAAGACACATCATCATTAAAATGCCAAGAGCAAAAGACAAAGAGAGAATCTTAAAAACAGCAAGAGAAAAACAGTCAGTTACCTACAAGGGAGTACCCATACGACTGTCAGCTGATTTCTCAACAGAAACTATGCAGGCCAAAAGGGAGTGGCAAGAAATATTCAAAGTGATGAATAACAAGAACCTACAACCAAGATTACTCTACCCAGCAAAGCTATCATTTAGAATTGAAGGTCAGATAAAGAGCTTCACACAAAAGAAAAAGCTAAAGGAGTTCATCACCGCCAAACTAGTATTATGTGAAATGCTGAAGGGTATTCTTTAAGAAGAGGAAGAAGAAGAAAAAGGTAAAAATAAAAATTATGAATAACAAAGTGACAATAAATACATATCTATCAACAAGTGAATCTAAAAATCAAGTGAATAAAAAATCTGATGAACAGAATAAACTGGTGAATAGAATAAAATCAGGGGCATAGAAAGGGAGTGGACTGACAATTCTCAGGGGAAAGGGAGTGTGGGGGGTGCGGGAAGAGACTGGACAAATATCGTACACCTATGGATGAGGCCAGTGGGGAGGGGTAAAGGCAGGAGGTGAGGTGGGAACCTGGTGGAGGGGAGCTATGGGGAGAAAAAGAGGAACAACTGTAATAATCTGAACAATAAAGATTTATTAAAGAAAAAATAAAAATAAAATAAAAATAAAAAGTTTGGTGAACAATTATATTAAAGTATAGAATATTAATATTATAAACCTTGATCTTAAAAATGATATACGTTAAAAGAATACTTTTCAACAAAAATGTGTTACGTTTGTACATAAAAGTAACACATAGAAAATATAGGTTCTACAAAAATCATTTTAAGATCTACGGTTTATTTTAGGGACTTACATCATAATTTAAAATCTCTAATAAGAGATCATTCTTTTCCTTATATTCTCTAATTCAGGGAATTAAATTTGGATTTATAAAAATAATTGAAGAGAAATTTGTAAGATGGACAAGATTCAAAATATTAAGCAGGAGGAGACCAGTTAAGAGACACTGATTTGAGTAAGAACCAGGATATAAAAAAAGAGTATGAGGACATAAAGGCTAAAATAATGTGTGTCTGGAGATGGGTTAAATAAAACATTAGGATTTATTACCTTGATATGCTCATATTTCTTTTATGTCTCCTATAAAAGGAACTACTCAAATTCATAAGGTTCTTTGGATACTTCATTTACCAGCACTGGGTCATAGAAAAAAGTCTCCAGTGTTGTGGAACTCAAACATTTTTCAGCAGTACACACATAAGAAACGTACAATACAGCATTTTTCAAGCAGTGACATAGATAAAATGGCTGAGAGAGGAGTAAGAGTTGAAGGAAAACTAGAACAGTGTTACAGCCTAGTGACCTTGTCTTCATGAATCAGACCTGGTGGATGTCATGCTGGGTTAGGACCATTATCATCATTCTCAAAAACACACTGACTTCAAATATATGTGTGACAAAGTGAAGTTGTTGAACACTCTGTCAACCATCCAAGTGCTACAATGGAAGATGGATGCATTGATCTATATGTCTGTTTTTATGCCAATACCATACTGTTTTAATTACTATAGCTTTGAAGTATATTTTTAAATCAGGTAGTGTTATGACTCCAGCTTTGTTAATCTTGCTCAAGACTGCTTTGGCTATTTGGTTCCAAATGAATTTTAGGGTCTTTTTCTATTTTTTTGTAAAAAATGTCATTAGATGTTTGATAGGGATTACATTGCATCTGTATATAGCTTTGGGTAGTATGGACATTTTAACAATATTATATCTTCCACTGCATGAACACAGGATGTCTTTCCATTTATTTGTGCCTTCTTTGATTTCTTTCATCAAACAAAACTGATTTTTCTATGTTGATTTTGTATCCTGCAACTGTACTTAATCTGTTTATTAGATGGTTTCACTGGTAAATTCCATCAAATATTTAAAGAATTAACACTAATCCTTTGCAAACTCTTTCAAAGAATTGAAGAGGGAACACTTCTAAATTCATTTTGTGAAGCCAGCATTACCTTCATACCAAAACTAGAAAAAGATATTACAAATAAATAAAACTGCAGGCCAGTATCACTGATGAACATAGATGTAAGATCTTCATATATACAATGGAATATTATTTGGCCATTCAAAAAAAATATGCTAAGCGAAATAAGCCAGAGAAAGACAAATATCACTTGATCTCATTTATATGTGGAATCTAATAAACAAAATAGTTCCAGAGACATGGAAGCATGCAACATACTGATGAATCTCAGAGGGAAGAGCAGGGGGGAAGAGGCAGGAAGAGATTAACCAAAGAACATGTATGCATAAACAGAAACACCAATCAGAAAGGATATATGCACCCCTTTGTTCACAGCAGCACAATTCACCATAGCTAAGATTTGGAAACAGCCTAAAAGCCCATAAGCAGATGAGTGGATTAGAAAACTGTGGTACATCTACACAATGGAATACTATGCCGCTATAAAAAACAAGGAACTTTTATCATTCGCAACAGCATGGATGGAACTGGAGAGCATAGTGCTAAGTGAAATAAGCCAGTCAGTGAAAAATAAATACCACATGATCTCACTCATTTGTGGAATATAAAGAAAATTATAAACTGTTGAACAAAAATAAATAGAGGCAAAGAAGCATCGAACACTCTGTCAAACTACAGTGGGAAGGCTAGGGAGGGTTGGGGGAGTAAGAGATCAACTGAAGGACTTGTATGCATGCATATACTAGTAAGCACAACCAATAGACGCAAGACTCTGGGCAGGGGGGGAGGTGAGGGCAAGTGCTGGGGGGTAGAGGAGGCCAGGTGGAGGACAATGGGTGGGGGGGGGGAGACATATGTACTACTATTTGTAATACTTTAAACAATAAAATGTTAAAAAATAAAATAAAAATAAAAACCAGTAGAATTTTTTTAAAAAAAAACAAGACCATATATGCATAATCCAGGGACACAGACCATAGTGTGGTGAAGGCCTGAGGAGGGGGCTGTAGCAGGGAGGAAGGGGGAAATGGGGGAAAATAAGGGGACATCTATAATACTTTCAGCAATAAAGTTAAATTTTTAAAAAATGAAATCTTACCATCTGCAACAGCATGGATGGACCTAGAGGATAGTGTGCTAAGTGAAATAAGTCAGTCGGAGAAAAACAAATACCATATGATTTCACTTATATGTAGAATCCAAAGAACAATATAAACAAACAAACAAAACAGAAACAGACTTGTTCATACAGAGAACAGACTGAGGATTGCCAGAGGAGAGGGGTTGGGGGACTGGGTGAAAAAGGTGAAGGGATGGAGAAATACAGATTGGCAGTGACAAAAGAGTCATGGGGATATGAGTACAGCCATAGGAAATATAGTCCTCACCAGAGCAATTAGGCCAAAAGAAGAAGTAAAAGGCATACAAATTATCTTTGCAGAGGACATGATCTCATGTATAGAAAACTCTAACCATGCCACCAAAAATTTGTTAGGACTAATAAATTCAGTAAAGTTGCAGAACACAAAATCGACTTTTGAATCACTAGTGGGAACTAAAACTGACAGAATTGGTAACTTTCTCTCTAGAGAGAGCCAAAAGACAGAATAAATAAAAAATAATATGTCCACCCTGTATCTGTTTTAGGGGGAAGAGGTGAAATGGATATAGGCTGCAGACTACAGGATGACTAGAGAGCATTGGTGTTTGGCAGTATACCACAATGATTGAACATTGAGGTTCTACAATCAGGAAAAACTGCATTCAAATTTTGCTTTCACCACTTAATAGCTGTCTTAGGGCAAGTTACTTAACTTCTCTGATAGAGCACTTGCCAAACACCAAGCATATGGTAAGCTCTCAACAAATGTCTATAAAACTGACCTTAACCAAAAATCGTTGCCCCTTTTCCTGCCTTCCTGAAATACCCACCATTATTCTCCTTTAATGGGAAAATTGAAGGCCTCTATAGAAATTAAAATATTACTTGACAAGGTTAACAAATTATGACATTCACTATTAAAATATAACACTTTTTGGTGAATAAAGATGCAGCATGAGAATACCAGACATCTAAGAGGAAGAGAAAGATTTAAAAAAAAAAATAAAAAGAAGAGGCATGTAAAGTAAACTTTATTCATTTCACAATTTTTCCTAGAACCAGTTAGTTCTCACAGAAGCCCCACCAAACCTCTAATAAAAACTTAGTTCAAAACAAATGAAAGATAAACAGAACAAATGTGTGTGTTTCCAAGTTTATAAACAAAAGCTTGATACAGCTCAAACTATGGCGGTCATTAATACTTATACATTCTATAATATTCTGACATTCTCCCTTGCCTATGTTTCATTTTTCTAATTGAGGAAACGTAGAATGAAAATAAATGTTACTGAAGTTTTCAAACATTGTGCTAAAATTTAAAAAGCCCATCACAAATTACCACAGATTGTCTGACTCCATTTAATTAATTGTCCAGGATAGACACAGCTGCAGTCAGGAAGTAGGTAAGTGGTTGTCGAAGACTGAGGTTGAGAGATAGAAGAGCTGGGGGTTGAGGTAGTGTGTGAAAGCTAAGAGGTGCAGGCTTTCTTTTGGGGGTAATGAAAAGATTTTAAAATTGATTGTAGTGACAGATGTACAACTCTGAATATGCAAAAAGTCATTGAATTATATACTTTAAATGAATGAATTGTATGATATATGTGTTAAATCTCAATACAGTTATTTAAAACATTCAACTTTACTTCATGTATATTCTCTCTAGAGAAAGAGAGACTCAAAGTTACAGGAAATGGCTCAAGCATGCTGTTTCCTATAATATTTCTTTTACATTCTCCTTCCCTGGGAACAGAGCTTATGTAAATGTGGAAGTAAGCAATGGGCATATCATTCAATAAATATTAGTCCCTGTAAGCCTGGTGCTTTCAGTGCAGACGTGTAGACAGATGTTAAGCAAATAAACACAAATTAAAAATGTAAGTACAATATTGTGTTGAATGATTACACAGATGAATTATTGGGCATTCGGCCAAGTCTTCCTTTTATAATGAATTTCCACTCTATTTATGCCTCTGTTGACTGCCTTTGTCATATTTTGTCATTAAGACTCCAAGTGCTTTGAGGGTAGAAACTGTACCTTATCCAATCCTTGGTACAGTGCTCAGAACAGAAGTAGGCACATAATAGATTCTTATGACACATTATTAAGTTAACCCAATTAAAAAAAATCTATCATTACCAGAAATACACAACTCTGGCTGAAAATAATGAAATGATCTGCCTTCATTAACTACATTCCTCAGCTAATTGCTGTGCATACCAAAACACAGAATAGTTCTTTAGGCCACTTTAAAGTTTTTTGCTGGCTCTTACTATTGGGTGTCTATGATGTTTGGACTATTCCCTTTCCTCTCCATATAAGTAGAGTTTAAATCACAGATGCTACATGAAGAGTCTAATTTTTCCCCTCAAGAGGCAAACTCAAGCAATGCTTCTCAAACTTTAACATGCATATACATCACCTGGAGACTTTTTATGAAACAGGTTCTAATTGAGCAGGTCTGGGTGGGGCCCAGAATCTATCTCTTAGGAGCTCCAGGGCGATGCTAATACAGCTGGCCAGAGACCACCCTTTAAATAGCAAGCCTATGACACATGGGGTCAGCGGAGGATCTCTGATGGTGCTCCCATTACAGAGGATTCCTTTCCTTTATTATGATATTAAAGTAGCCTTGAGTCTCTAAAATAGAAGTCTGAAACTAGTGACCAAAGTATGAAATCAGGCTCCAGGATGGAAACCAGCCACCCCCCCAGCCCCCGCCACCCTCCCACCCCCTACACACACACACACACACAGAGCGATTTTTAAATACTGCAATTGGATATCCACAATGAAAATACAGATTCCTGGTTTCTCATAAAAAGTCAGAAACCCTACCTCACTGCTCCCACAAGACAACAAGAACATACACACCCTTGTTGTCCACAATCCCCCTGTGAACCACTGGCTACTGTAGATGTTGTGTTTTTAGTCCCCTTTCTAAACAGGAAGGAAATTAAGAGACTGGCTTGAAGCCCACTGCTCTCTCTGTACCACAAGGTTACCAAGAGGAAACAAAATGATGGGGATCATTCATATCCCAGGTGTTGATCATGCTAACACACTGGGTGACCTAACAGAAAATTGGTGCTGAAGTTTAAATCTGAGTTTTGTGAAACTCCATTTGATATGCTACACCCCCCCAAAAAACTTCTTTTGAATTTCAAAAAGAAGAGTAAAGGGCAACCCAGACTCTTCTGAGAAACATTAAACAACTGCTACAAGGATAAAAACTGTACTCAGATTCCTCTGACTTATAGTCTCCTAGTTAGGAATCTAATTCCTCACACTCTGGGGGCTTTGCCCAGCCATGTTGACTTACCCATGGTTTCCCTTTGATAAAAATAAATTCCTGTGTGGTTGGAATGATGGTAAACAAATTCCTTCTCCTCATATCACTTCCTGGTTTCCCTTTGCTTGGACCTTGTTCTTTGTTTATGGGAGGTTCTGAACTATTCTGACTCTAATGGTACTTTCTATTTCCTTTTGATGGTAGACTTTCACCCAGAGGCATCTCCATCAGCATCCTGATCAGCAGAGCTTAGGACTATATCTAAAACATCCTCCAACAACTTACTCAAATGCTGGAACTAAAGAGTATGCAATGAGTCTTACTGTGATCATCATTTAAACAAGACATACCACATATGTTATTCTATCTTTTCCTTGTGAGGGATAGAATAAAATAAAAGGCATCCTGGTGGGCTATGTAATGTAGGGAGAAACACTATGACACTATAAATCAAGGTGGTAAACTCCTGGTGACTTCCAGACAGTAAGTACTATTTGAGTATAAATACTTGGGCATTTATTCATTCATTCTTTAAGGAGTGTCTGCGATTGGATTTCCCAAAACAAGGGGATCTGAGAAAAGGATTAAAAAATGCAAGTAGATTAGTTAGGAGGTAATGCCAGGAAACACTGCTAGGAGGTAGAGAAGTGAGGTAGGAAAAGGAAGGAAGAAAATAAAGATTTTGGTATACCTCCCCCTGCCTTCTCCCTTGGATAGCTAAAGCAGCAGGGCACCCCGTGCTGCCATCGTCTGGGCCCACACAGGGGATAGGCGGAAATCCACCCCCAACACCAAGACATAGGCTCACTGAAACTCAGTCTCCACAGCCCACAAGGCACCTACATTTCCAGGCTATACACCCAGATTCCAAAACAAAGCCTTGAGGTCCCCTACCCCCAAACTATGGAACTATGACGCAGTAGACATTCTCACAACTCAACCTGGGTGCCTTTCCCATTCAAAGAAATGTCTTTCTCTGCAAAACTTGGATCCAAGAGACTATCTGGCCCTTCCTCCCAGAACACAAGGTACCCTACTGAGCACACAGGCTATGGCTGGTGCTAGGGTACTCGGGCTACCATGCTGAGCACCGCTGTCCAGAAAGAGCTGTGCTCTCTTTCCACCCAGCACCTGGCCATGGGAGAGTTGACCCGGGTTCACCCAGCCCCTCCTTCAGGACATGTTCTCCTCTTTGAACACCAGGAGTGACTGCAGAGCTGGGCCAAGGCCTGGTGTGGCAGGGAATAGGGGGCGTGGAGAGCAGGGCTTCCCAGAAAGGCAAATAGGAGCCCTGATGCGCTATGTGGCTTAGTGTGGGGGGACGGGGAGGGTAGTAATCACCAGTCCTGATGGAGCGGCATGGAGAGGATGGGCTGGGATGTGCTGAGTGTCAGAGGCCCAAAGTACGGTGATTTTAAGGCTGAGGGCGCTCTGACCACTCTTTCCCAAGGATGCTCCAAGCTCCTTTTTGCAGGATCTCGGGAGATCTGAGGGGTTGGCTGGGGAGCCCTGGGAGGAGAAACACCAGGATACTCTCGGTCCCGAGACCCTTCCTCCAGGACTCCTCCTTAAAGAGGCAGGCTCACACCACCTATCAACCAAACCCCAATCAATACTCCTTGCCACCTCACTGCCTCCCACCCTCAGAGTCTCAGTGCAGTAACACCTCGTCCTGGGGGCACAACCAGATGCAAGCAAAGGGTTTGGGGCCAAAACCTCTGCAGGGGCGGAACCGTGGAGGCCAGAACAGCAGGCAGCAAATGTAGAGCCTCCCAGGAGAGCTTAAGACTCTGGTGGTGGTGGCGAGTTTCTGGAGCAGAACCTTAGGGTCCCAACCCCATGTCTGCCGGTGTCCAAGGCCATAGCCACCGGAATGCGCCTTCCCATTCTGAAATCAGAAAATAAAGTGTAGGGCTGACAGAGGATGTGACTGGGAGCCTGCCTGATGATACCCAGTGCTGCCCACTCCTGTCCACAGGCATTCTCCTTCCTCCCCTTCCCGCAGACCTGAGCAGGGGCCTCCAAGAAACATGCTCTCATGCCCTGACACGTCCAGACAACAAGGATGTCCATTATGGCTTCGACAGTTTATTCTAATTCACTGCTGGTTGTTACTTAAATAGCATCATTTATGTTTATCCAAAAGCAGAGCCTGAGATAAAGATTCCCTTGAATGAGAGTGAGGAAGTAAGGAGAGTAAAACAGGGAGGAAGGACACAGCAATACACGGGGCATTATTGAGGTCGCCACTATGGGCAATGGAGGCTTGATTTTTGACACCCAGAGTAGGTGCTTAATAAACATAGTTAGTAAATGAATGGGCCCAGAAAATTGGCAATGGAGATAGAAGGTCTTCGAGCTTCCTAAACTTGTCCTTTGCTTAAGTTAAGATGTCACAGGATGACAAAACCAATAGAAGGGAGTGAGAACCAAGTGGAATGCATACCCGAGTGTTTATGTGGAATGAGAAACCTAAGTGTGAGCGGCTTTTGGTGGGCAAGGATTCTGTCATCTGAGACAGATGTTAGCAAGTTCCAACTTCCAGGGATTTGTGTCAAATGCTGAAATGATGAAAAATAACAGCTATCACGGCCGTTGTTTGTCGTGCCTCCTGCTGAAAGAAATATCTCCCTTGGATGTTTTTCAGACTTCTTAAACTTATATCCAAAACCAAACTCCCAATTTCTATCTCATACTTCAAATATTCTCCCTGAGTCTTTCCTGTCTCAGTTCATGGAGACCCCATTACTCCCCCCGCCCCTTCACATACATCAGTAAATCCTGTCATCTCAGACTATAGCTGATGTCAAACTACTCCTCACCCAGGCCTTCCGTTCTCCAGTCCAAGACACCATCATTGCCAGCCTAGATTTTTGCAATAGCTTTCTGCCGTTTCCACCAGAATAATTATATCCCACCAAGATCACTTTCCTGGAAGCCTTCTCTGACCCGTATACCTTTATGACATTATTAAAGGTCATGATTCCATGTGGCTGCTCTTCAATAAGGCACAAGCTCTATTTACAGCATCACTGGGGCCCTTCATTTTACTGCCAGCTTTGTTCCTGGCTTTTTGGAATCCACTTGGCTCCTAGTTTCACCTCCTAATTCCAGATTTTCTCATGCCTCTTGGACGTGTTGACTGAGCCTCGTTTCCTTGGGTAGAACCTTGCCATTCTTGGAATATTAAATTTAGCTCACACTGACCCTCCTGGGCCATCATTTCTTATGCCCCCTAGAGTAGACCAATGCATTTTTGCTCCTGTTCTCTGTACATATATAGATCAGATGCCTCCCAGAATAACAAACACCTAGGCAGAGTCTGATTCCTTCGGGGAAAAAGCACATGCCCAGAAATGAGGACCAACGTGAAGGTTTTCTTGAGACAAAAGGGGCTCAAGGAACTTAGGGGTTATGCCATTCTCAACTTTAAATGGGAATTCTGCATGTCAGGAACCAAATGTTTGGGTATATAATGTCCTAGAAGACTTCTCTAGCCATGAACTACTGGAATTGCCAATATTTTTGAAGGACGTCTGTAAAAAAAGACTATCACCACCAAAACTGAGAAATCAAGCATCAACAATCAGAAAATCTTAAGCCTGTTATTTCTCATTTATGTTGTGAGGGACCTGCCATTACACTATTGTGTCATTCTCAATTAGAAGCACCTACATTTTTTGACATGAGGTGTTGAACTAAAAATTATCAATAGGGCCTGAACTACTACTTTTTTATTTTATTTTCGCATGCAGGCAACTCAAATTTAAGGAAGGACAAACAAGGTATTTGGTATGATAAGTGATGCTACCCACAATCCTGTATATAGTGGAGAGGTACATCCTAAACTTTTTGATGGCCAGGGTTTTCTAATGATAAAGAGAATTACAAGTCCTGGAATAAACAAAAACATAGTTTCCATTTTTTACATATGCAGAATGAATACAAATGGGTATAAAATTCCCGAGTCCAACTTCTTTTCTTTGAAGATGTTTTAGGCTTCAGTCTCCTAAATTGCATTATATTTCTCATTATTTACTTCTTTATTCAATATTCTGGGGACCACACTTTGAGACCCACTGTTGTCAGATGTCAGCCAAACGAGGATCCCCATCAGATTGAAGCAAAGGGAACATTAACTGCTAGGGTAGGCAAGGGTAGTATGTCTTGCTACTCAGGGCTTGGTTTTAATCCTCGCCTGTCAATGCCAATTCCTGCCACAAGGATAAGTGTTCAGTGAAGAGGGAAGGGAGATACTTTACATTCTTCTATTATGTGCAAAGTGGGGAGGTTTGGGGGAATAATGTCACAACTGCCTTTACAAAAGAATGTGGGGAGAGAGAGAGAGAGAAATAATCCAGGGCACACAGGTCAGCAGGACAGGTTCACTTTGTAATCTGAGAGCATTAAAATGGACTCAGAGAAATATCAGAGGTGAAATAAGGTAACCTTCCAACTCAAAGATTTGAGTCTAAGAAGGTACTAAGAGATGAGAAAAGAGGATTGGCTTGACACAAGACTTTCTCACCTGAGGCTTCTGTTAGAACCCGGCAAGAGAAGTTCCTTATCTGTTCTAACTGGATATAGCAGAAGGGGCTCCATGGAAAAGGGGCTCCATGGAGAACGTTGGGCTCCAGATAGCTCTTGAAGAACAAGGGGATTTCCCTGGCAAAGAGCTCTGGGTGGGCCAGAATGGGAAGATATGGCTGCCAGACAATTCATTTTACTTTATTTTATTATCTTTTTGCCGAGTTCTTTAACAGAGACCCATGTGCAGGAGCGAACAGAAGAGCTGTGAGTGAATGTAAGATCTCCTATAATGACACAAGGCATTTTTATTAGTGAGTGGCACAGAGGCTCCTGGGTACATTAAGAGAATTAGAACCAGCAACTGTTTCAGCAGGTTAATTACAGTGTACTGACACAACAAATGCAGACTGAGGGACTGCCAGGTGGGAACGTTCTGAGCTTCAGGTAACAATCCGTGAGTCAATGAATTGATACCCACATGTTTGGTTCTTAAGGTTTCCCCATTGCATTTTGACTCTATCACTCCCCATCTGGGTCAATCAGATGTTAGACGGTAGCACAGGCCAAAAGACAGGTATATGGATGGAGTAGCACTGAGTTAACAGACCTGAACTTCAGAACGGTTTAATAAACTGAGTTACTCAAAGGCTTGGGCAGAGAATGAACCACTTAATAGGAGATTAAATGGGTTCTTCTTGCCCTAGCTGGTTTGGCTCGGTGGATAGAGCATCAGCCTGCAGACTGAAGGGTCCCAGGTTCGATTCCAGTCAAGGGCATGTACGTTGGTTGCAGGCACATCCCCAGTAGCGGGTGTGCAGGAGGCAGCTGATAGATGTTTCTCTCTCATTGATATTTCTAACTCTCTATCTCTCTCCCTTCCTCTCTGTAAAAAATCAATAAAATATATTTTAAAAAAATAAATGGGTTCTTCTTACTTCCTGGTTTCCAAACCTAATCAAATTCCAGTGGCACAAACAAGGCCAAATGGATAATTTGGGGGGTAAAGAATGCTTTTATATTAAAGGCAGTGTTTGTCCCTAGCATTCTATTACCTACAAACCAACATGGTTTCAATTTAAGCTTCTGCTAATTCTGACCATTTCTTTCAAGTGTTTATATTTAAAATAGAAAATTCCACATTGAATGTTTTAATAACATTAACTGTCAAAGGCAGCTGTGATCGGTTTTCCTTTCAATCCTCTGCCAGATGTAGATATTTGTGATCATTGATGCCCTTTGTGTTCCTCCCTTTCCCTTATGAAATAGGTCATTAGTAAAACACAAGTCTACGAGAAATTGCTTTTCACGAGACTCTACTAAGAAGGAGGAAGAGCCAATGCTGAGAGAAGATGAAGGATCACTGCAGGCAGCCGTCATCCATGGAGATGGATGCCGAGAGCATTACATTATTGTGCTAGTAACTTAATGAGGAGTTATTACTTTATGGTTTCTTCCATTGTCAGAACAGATGTTTTTGCCACACGGGCCACAAAAGACAGGACAAGAAAAGTGAACATCAGCTTATTGCCTCAAAATGAACCATATGCTCAAATATATGTTTAAAGGCTATTAAAACATCTGAACTTCAAAATGTTCCCAAAGAAAGGCCAGTAAGGCCAATAAGCAGGTGGGCTGTGTTAAAAATGAGCACTGGAGAAACCATATGCAACAAGAAATGAGCAAGCCTCCCAAAAGAAATCCAAGGTCATCTTATTATAAAGAGGAAAACCAGATATTTTCTAAACAGTATTCTAGGAGGTACAACTGCTTGCAAACTTCATGTTTGTGAGGGAGTGCAACAGAAACTGATGGAGAGAAATCTGGAGAAAACTAGTATGCAGGAACCTTCAGCCTCTTCACTTAGAAGTATGGGGGGATTACTTTGGCCAGAGAATGGTTCCTCCCATTAAGAATACTGACTAATATTAGCATCACACAAGGTACACCAATCCACATTTCTGATCTCATCAACACTCTCCTATACACAAGCTTTGTTTCTAGAAGTTCATCTATATACCATCACCTAATGTGACATTGCACTTCCTACCTCATCAACCCAGACTTCATTACCCTCTCAAATGCATGCTCTCCATCTCTCCATCTCACCCAACTCCAGGCAACCTTCCAGGCCTGCCTGGCTCAAATTCCACCACTTCTGAGGAGATTTCAACAACCACCCACTTCTGGACTTGTAGGTCATATACTGTTTGAACTCTCCCCATGGAATTTAAAGCACACCCTTAGGATATTATCTATGTTTTTTCTTATACATACTTGTGAAAGATTGTTGGGAAATTCAAATGGAGACAATGAAACCAAACATATCACATGGATACTGTATATGATAGCTACATAGTGGCATGGTTACCAAACCAGTAAATGCTTACCAATGGATTGACAGTGTAACTGTTATTTTTCAATATTCTGTAGCCAAGACTAGTAATCTACTGATCTCTGGTATGATTTTTGCCATTCCAACTAATCTATAATAATAAAAGCATAACATGCAAATCAAATGAACAGCTGAACAGCAGAACAACCATCCAGATGTCCTTCCAGACGAAGCCAGGGCTGCAAGGGCCTACTCTTGCATGAATTTCATGCACAGGGCCTCTAGTACTAGTAATAAAATAGATTGGTTACAAGAAAAAAAATGCCGCCAAAAAAGCTAGAATGTTGGGTAAAATCTAAGAAGATAAAATTTCATATGAACAATGTTTAACCCTGCCACTAGTCCAAAAAAAAAGTGTAGGATACATCTGTTAATAGTAGCATGTGTGAAAAAAAATGTCAAGATCATAGATTACTATAAACTCATTATGAGTCAAGTATGGCATGGCTGCCAATGTATGTGAATCTTGGATTACCTTAAAAGGAGTATGTCCAAAACAGAGGAGACTGCCACATCCTCTTGGGCCCTATCCCATTCCGTGCTGCTCATACATTGAGTATGAGGTTTGGTTTTTTTTTAAAAAGAAACAGAAGCATGTTCATTGTAAGGAGGTCACCATAATAGTAATGAAGAACAGTGTGGGGAGCTTTGACAGTTCAGTCTAATGAAAAGAGGCCTTAGGATAAAGCTATCTTTAAATACAGGGTTGCCATAGGAGTGAAAGATTAGACTTGTTTCAACTGGCTTCACAGGAGAGAATTATAAATAAATTGCAGAAGACATGATGAGACAGATCTAGATTCAAAATAAAAACTTTTGTAACTATTAAATTGTCCCCAAATTGAGTTATATGAGGAGCATAATTGCTGCAGGCAGTCAAGACAGAGGCATCTGGCTATAAAATGGGAATATTACAGGGGGATTCAGATTAAAGACTTCATCAAACCTTGAAATTCTCCTTCATGAATAAGGATGGGGAGAACTATGTAAGAAATCATTATATCTGAATGTTCTCCCTGCTAAAATTCATATGTTGAAATTCCAGCCCCCAAAACTGTTGATATTAGGAGGTGGGATGTTTGGGAGGTGCTCAGGCCATGTGGGTGGAGCCCTCGTGAATGGGGTAGAGTTTCCTATCCCCTCCTGCCATGTTATGACACAACAAGAACATGCTGGCCATACACCAGGCAGTGTGCCTTCACCAAAACATGACCTCCCACCACTTTGATCATGGACTCCCCAGACTCCAGAACTGTGAGCAATACATTTGTTGTTGATGAGCCACCCAGTCTGTGATTATTTGCCTAGCAGCCCTAACAGACTAAGACAGAAATAAAATTCATGTTTTCTGACCCAGCTTCTCACAGAAGCGAAGCTTCAGGGGTTCCATGCCCATCAAATCATACATTTCATACTTAGAATGAGCCTCATCTATGTTCAATAAGAATGATATTTACCCAGAAAACACTGTTCATGGAAGCATTATTACCACAAATGTTTAACAATTTTCACTCCAAGCAACCTGGTCTATTCCATTTGTTTTAACAAGGTATGCTTATGTCCCTAAAAAGTTTCTTCATACTTGCTAATATGAAATTTAATCCCAGTTCCCTCCCCAGGTACTCTACAAGTCACCCAAACTCTGAATAATGATTGTAGTAAAGGAACATCATTACCAAATTTTATAATTGAAGTAGTCCATCTTGATTAAGGTTATAAGTGCCTATAAGCTATAAGCATTATGCCTGATATCAACAACTACAAGGGAGGTACTACTGTTACCATTTTATGTAGGAGAGAAACTGAAACACAGAGGCCAACTCTCACATCATGGGATTTTTAAAGGGTCGAAATGCATTGACTACCATGTGTGTCAAACATGTATTTGATCTCACATATACAGCTAGCAAGAGGAACTTTTTGAAGACACAACCAAGAAATATTTGCTTCCCTGGCTTTAAAAACATCAAATTAAACAGGATAGCTTATCAAAAAAAAAAAAAAAACCAAGATAGTACCAAATTATTATAACACTAGAGGCCCAGTGCACAGTGCGCAGACTGGAACCCTTCAGGGGATGTCTGCCTAAGCCAGCATTGAGCGTCTGCCCCCTGGTGGTCAGTGCCTCCTGCATTGAGTGTCTGCCCTGTGGTGGTCAGTGAGCATCATAGCAACCAGTCATTCCACCATTTGGTCCATTTGCATATTAGCCTTTTATTATATAGGATAAGCACTTCTATTCCCTCCTAAAATAAATAGCAAGCAAACTAGAAGAGAGTAAATGGAGAGAGAGGAAAGAATTATAATTCAACATTCTTTTGCAATACTGCATGATACATTTATGTGAGGCAAGCATATTTTTGACATGATCAAATCCTTCTTCCTAGATTTCCTATCCTCTGAACATTGATAGGATAAGGCAATTATTTAGTTGCAATAAATTATTTCCTTTAAGATGCTTGTTCCTAGACACCACCAACAGAAATGTGAAACAGCTTTGGTATGCTTGCCAGGTGGTGCAATCGAAATGTTGTATTGCATATGCAATTTCTGATCTTTGCACTTACTCATCAAAGCAAAAAAAAATGAAACAAAATCTTTGAAATGACACTGCAAAGCCCATTTTTCAATCAGGGACTATCCTCAAATGGAAACAAGCTGGCTGTACCACTTAACTACAATTTCATTCCTGATTTACATCGAGCCTTCCTTACAGTTTGGAATATTTTATGGCACAACTTTAGAAAGAAGGTAGATGGAAGGGGATGTTTCAATAGACAACAGTTAAGTGTCTAATCCTCAAAAAATGACCTTCTTTAAAAATAACCAGTCTTTCTGTCAGATGACATCTTAAGTGTCCCAGAAGACAATTCTAGCTAAATAAATCTCAAGACCTTTGTTAATTATAAAATCTCACCCATGTGCCCAAGAACAATGCTATCAGAGTAGAGAACCTTGAAACTTTGGAAGGAAAGAAAACTTTCCATTAAAGATCTGAAATGAACTTACAACTAATGATTTCAGGGGTAGACACTAGAGATTTCCCCTGATCTCTTTTTTCTAGTGTGGGGATGCCAATATAGAGAGTTTTGGGTTTTCTTGTTAAATTCATAAACTCTTATAAATTTAATCGCATTAGGTGGAGCCATTGTTTCCTCAAACTTATCAGTAGGGCCAACCCTCAGGCCTAGACCCACAGGCCTAGTGGGCCTGGGGGGACAGATATCAGGTTTATATTTCCAATCAGATATATAGACCTAGGACCTAGGTGTCACCTTATATGATACACTGTCCCTTGACTTGGTGTGTATAAGAGAGGTGACACTTAATTTGAAGGAAAAAAAGCTTCCAGTATAGAAAATTTAGGATATGTACACTGAGAAATGTTCATCTTACTTACATGAGTTTTAACTAAAATAAGAAAAATATAAAAATATAGCAGAAAAATGCAAAATTTGTGTTTAGATGTAAATGAGTAAGATACCAATACCATTAGATATTTCATTTACCAAATGGGGATTATAATCACTTGAATAGATGATGGGGAGGGTTAACTTTTTATGTAATGTCTGACATAAAGAAGTTTTTTAATAAATGACAATGATTATTATTGTTACTATGGTCATTAAAAGGTAGAAGTTGAATATTTTCTCTGTATCTAACTTTTCCTTTAATAAAAATATAGGCTCTTTGCTTTTATAAAGTTATGCCAAAATTAGCATAACAAGTTACATAGATTCAGAACTTCCTGCTAATAATGGATTTCACAAATATTTTTATGACACAGATTGCTAGGGATTCATTATGTCTGTTCTACCATATCCTATCACTGTTCTTTATTACAACTTCTGTAAAAACTTTCCAATAGGGTTTCTTGACACAATATTATCTGCCTTTCCCTTGGCACCAATATAATGATATACAAATTAAATCATCTCTGCATTATTTTTTCTTGAAGATGGGACAATTATAATAATAACTAGAGGCCCAATGCATGAAATTCGTGCAAGAGTAGGCCTTCCTTTCCCTGGCTGCCAGCACCAGCTTCCCTCTGGCACCCGGGACCCGGGCTTCCCTCGCAGGCCCGGCTTCGTCTGGTCTAATTAGCATATTATGCTTTTATTATTATAGATACTTGCCTTTTTTCCAATTATAAACTCAATAGTTATTCAGAAAATATAATGGGTTGAATTGTATCCCCTCTACCCCAAAAAAGATGTAGTCCTAACCCCCAGTAATCATGACTGTGACCTTATTTGGAAATGGGTCTTTGCAAATGATCAAGTTAAGATGAGATCATGAGGGTGAACTCTAATTTGAGATGACTGATGTCTTTATAAAAAGGAGAAATTTGGGCACACAGGGGAAATTCATGTAAAGATGATTGCAGAGATCTTTGGCATCTACAAGTAAGAAATGCCAAAGGTTGTCAGCAAACCACCAGGAGCTAGGCAGGAGGCATGAAACAGCTTCTCTGTCACAGCCCTAAGGAGACACCATGCCTGACAGCACCCTGACCTTGCACTCCTAGCTTCCACAACTATGAGACGATAAAGTTCCACCTTTTAACCACCCACTTTGTGGGACCTTGTTATGGCAGTGTTGGCAAACTAGTGCAAAAAGTGACCACCTGTCAGGTTTTTCTAATATGTTCATGTTAATTGTTCTTATACCATCCTCAACATTGTAAAATGTATAATAACTTGCATATCTCTGAAAAGATGTCCATAGGCCACAAGGATCTACCGTTTCCAGTTTGAGAAACAATGTAAAACAGAACTTAATACTATTGATACCACATGTGACATATGCACCTCCCCATCTCACTGGCAACATAATCCAAAGGCAAAAAGACTTGTGTTAGAAGTTCTTTGGCATTATGCCAGATCCAGGCGCAAACTATTCTAAAGGGCAAAGGTCAGAGAAAGAAAAATCTAATGATGTGCTTTTTCAAAGTGGTCACATCCATTACACTTCAGTCCTTCCCCGTCGTCCAGCAAGACCACACACTGGTTGCCACTTGCCAAGAGAGCAATGAGTTACTGTACCATCGGAGGCCAACTTAGGTTTTAGCCTAAAAGAAAAAATAGGTTTTAAAAACCACCAAAAGATTTTAGAAGAAAATCTGATATCCATCAGTTTGTTTCCTGCATTTAGCGGAAACCTGCTTATTTGTTTAGTTGTGGGTAGGAGATATTACTTCCCTGGATTTTTTTTTTTAATATTCTAAATGCTTCGGTCTGAAGCCTTCAGGCTCTACTGCATTCTGTTTAGCCTATATTTAGAACAAAGCAAACACATGTGATTCTTTAGAGCTAAGCACTTCTGCCAGTGGGCCCTGGAAAATTGCTAACCCCAAAATAAAACAATACCGCTTTCTTTAAATACTTCTGCTTACACTTACAGTGAGGAGATATTGACAGCAAGCGTCAGTTTGAGTGACTGAAAATAAATAGAAGTGAAGAAAACAGGGACTTTGGTATTAAAGCCAGATTTATTGAGAGGAAATATATGACAAGTATCATTATTTTCTCAAATAGCAATCTCAGGATATCTCACCCATGAAGAAAAGTTATTATGTCATTTTCATGACTTCTAAAGGCTTATTAACACTCTCCCTGATCTGATTGTACTGACATTGATTGTAAATCAAGACCAACGTGGAAAGGCAAGGAAGATAGCTTGGATAACTCAGAGACACAACCTACAAGAAGCGAAGACAGTGGTCGGCAAACTCATTAGTCAACAGAGCCAAATATCAACAGTACAACAATTGAAATTTCTTTTGAGAGCCAAATTTTTTAAACTTAAACTATATAGGTAGGTACATTGTTATTAACTTAATTAGGGTACTCCTAAGGCTTAGGAAGAGCCACACTCAAGGGGTCAAAGAGCCGCATGTGGCTCGCGAGCCGCAGTTTGCCGACCACGACCCTAGACAATTAGCAACATCTTCAAATATTAGACATACCCACAACAGGGCACCTTGTACAAAACAGCAGGAAATTCCATCCAGTGAGTGGCCTTCTTATTTATCCTACAACTCTGGACCTACCACAACTTCAAAGTTAAGGACTTGGGCAAAGACTGAGATGTGCACTCTCACTCTGATCTCATCCTTGCCTGAGCTTTGAAAACTCACAAGCCTTCTAAGCTTTCGTTTCCCCATCTGTGAAATAATTGCATAGGATCAAAGATTCTAAAGTTCATTCTAGTGTTACAATTTAGGGGGGTAAACCCAATTACCCAACTCGTGGCTGCTAATTAGATTTGCTGCGACTCTCTGTTGAATGTCTTTCAAAGTTCAGATTCAACCATCAATTTTATTTCCTTAACACTCTGATACATAAAATCATGTAATTCATAACGGTTTCCTCAAGACACCAAATAAAATGAAAGCTTTCCTATAACTTCATGATAGTTACAAAAGTTTCTACACATTTAAAGTGCTTTAAAGTGAGAGAGTGCAGGTAATTTTAAATTATACATATTTAAATTTTCTAAAATTTTCACAATGAACATATATATATGTATATATATATGTGTATATATATAACATTTATAATAAAAAATAAGTAGTATGTTTTAAAAGTCTGTTTTAAACAGTGCCGCAAATCACACTAACACTCAAATTCTCCTTAGAGCACTTGGTATTTTGTATTTACTTTATCTATACTACCATTACTATTAATAGTACCATAAAAGTATTATGTGAAGTTATCCTTTTACATTCAATATATTTATTTTAACTTTATTAAGATATATTTTATAAAATCCATCCATTTCAAGTGTACAGTTCAATGACTTTTAGTACAGAGTGGTGCAAACTTCACCTTAAGTCAGTTATAGAACATTTCATTCTCCCAATAAGATTTCTCTTGCCCATTTACAGTTACTACCTGTTCCCACAACAGCCTCCCTTAACCACTAATTTACTTGTTCCTGTAGTTTTGCCTATTCTGGACATTTCACGTAAGTGGAATCATCAGGTATGATGATTGTGCCTGACTTCTTTCATTTCACTTAATGTTTTTGAGGTTCATCTTTATGTAGCATGTGTCAACAGCACATCTTTTTCATTGGTGAATAATATTCCATTGTATGGAACTGAGGCCTGCCAATAGCTAGAACCAGCTTGCCAGCCACGTGAATGAAAGTCATCTTAGAAAAAGATCTTCTAGCCCAGTTAATTCCCAGCAGACATCTTGACAGCAGCTTCAGAAAAGCCTTGGGCCACAGCCACCCAGCTAAACTGTTCTCAAAATTACTGACCCACATGTGAGCTAATAAATGTTTGTTGTTGTTTTAAGCCATTTAAGTTTGGGGTGAGTTGTTATGCAGCATTAGATAACAAATGTCAACACCAGATGGTCTTCAGTCTTCTAGACATTAATCAAAACTGGCTTGCTTATGTCTTCCTACATCCCTCTTCATCTACTATTAGCAACTTTATGAATTTATTTCCTCTAATTTTTCACTGTTATTTTAATAGTTTTGGGAAAAGATACAGGAATATTTGCATGCAGTCCACCATCTTGTACCAAAACTCAGACTATTTTGTGCCAAATGATGCACATTTTTTTAAATGAAACCTTGAAAATAAACTGCTAGGAGGGCTGAGAACCTCCATGAGCCTCATACCATAGTTGATGGCCACAGTCTGTCCTTTTGTACTTGATGACAATCTCCTTTCTTGAGAAAGTATTGTAAAAAATCCCTAAAGGAGTTGGAATGGAGCAACTATATGGGCATGAAAATCACCTGAAAAATATCTAAAATGCAGATTTCTAGACCTACTCACAAAGATTCTTGAATGGGACATTTTTTGTGCAATGTTTTAAAGGAACATCAAGAGAACAATGGAACAGATAGAAGAGAGAGTCCATAAATAGATCAAAGTAACTATAGAATTTTAATATGAAATGAACATGCCATCTAAAGTCATTAGAGCAAAGATAAACTTTAAATTTTTTAATTAAATTCATTGGGGTAACATTGGTTAATAAAATTATATAGGTTTCATAAACTTTCGATAAATGGTGATGGGATAACCGGTTTGACATTTGAAAAAAGGTAAAATTAAATCTCTACCTCACACCATACATAAAAATAAACTGCTATTAAACTGAGGATCTACTACAAAAAGTAAAATCATACAAGTTCTAGAAATAAACATGGATGAATTCTATCACCTGCCTATAGAAAAAAAGTTTTCTGATTATGACTAAAATCCAGATACAATAAAAACACCGAGATTCTATTGCAAGTTATCCCTAGATGTGACGCTGAAGGACATCACAGATACATGCAGCTGAAAAAATATAAAATGTGTATCCTGTCTATTAGGCTTATATGAAAAATTCACCAACTTTTCATGGTATGTATGATGTACTTTATTTGTACACTAGAGGACCGATGCACAAAATTCGTGCAAGAGTAGGCCTTCCTTCCCCGAGCTGCTGGCACCAGCTTCCCTCTTGCACCTAGGACCCGAGCTTCCCTGGAAGTCCCGGCTTTGTCCCGAAGGTCGTCCAGAAGGATGTCCGGTCTAATTAGCATATTATGCTTTTATTATTATAGATAATAGGACAGGACTTGTCCAACATTTGCCAAGGTCAGTGTTGTGGCCCTTCCTCCCTTTGAGTGTTTCCACTGTTTCTCTGAAAATGCCTCCTCCCCACACCATAAATGGTTTTCTCTATAATCAAGAGGAGCTTCTGAGTTCTGCCTCATAGCTTAAACGGATTAAAATGTCTTACCTCTTCTAGGAAAACGTCAGCCTCCAACAAAACATAAAACCTGTCGCTTGAATCCATAAATCAGGCTAGAAAAAAAATTCCTCCTCTAACTCCAGTCAATACTTATTAGTTAAAGAATGTAGGATGGCTTTTTAGCTAAGTATTATTTTCAAAGCAATGACTTGTATAGCTTTACGTTAAGAATTTAATTACCATTTACATATGTACTTGTAAGACTTGCCAGATTTCACTTGGCAAACCAGCAACAACATTAGCACTTAACCTTTCCTTATAGAAAAGGAAATGTACTTAGAAGTGAGTAGGATTTAAAAATGTTACTTGGAATCACCAGGGAATTGAATCCAGCATTAATTTGAAGAGCTGAGTCAGAAGCTACCTTCTGGTAGCTGAAAGCTAAGTTTCTCTATTTAGGGCTTTTCTACCATGAATCTCTAGAGCAATCCCTTGTCCTGTGGAATAAAACGTATGCTATTTGCCATTGTCCCAATGGTCACTGTGACAGGAGAAAGACCTTCAAAAGCCTTAGGGAGAATAAGACGAGCAACTTATGCACGTGTGAGATAAACACACATTTCTTTTTCTTTATAGAGTACCAATTGCTTCAGCATCATTCAGTGAACAATTGATCCTTTCCCCATTTATCTGCATGCCATCTCTGTTATATATAGGATCTTATACGAATTTTCTCCATTCTCTTCACATTTCTATCCTTGCTCATCCTTATACCATACCACACAGTCTAAATTATGTAGTTCTATAATAAATCTTGATATATTGAAGGGCCATTTCCCACCCCACCCACACACACCTTATTTATATTCTTTGGGAGACTCTTGGCTATTCTTGGCCTTTTTCTCCTCCATCTAAAGTTTAGAAACAGCTTGTAAAGTTCCACAGAATGCCTTTTTGTGCTTTCACTGGAATTATACAGAATCTGCAGGTAATTTGGGAGACACTTGAATTCTTAAAAATATTAAATATTCCCTTCAAAGAACATGGTATTTCTCTACTTATTTCATTTTCTTTAACATCTTTCAATAAAATTTTATAATTTTCTACAAAAAATTTTATAATTTTCTACAAAAATTAAATTTAGATTTAATCTAGATATTATCATTAGATGATAGGTAGGTAATAGATAGATAATAAATAGATATAAAATTACTATGACACAAGTTACCTTTTGAATTTAATTTTCCATTTTCTGCAAATATGTAGAAATGCAAATTTCCTTTATATATTAATTTGATATTAAATATCTTTGTTAAGCTCTTTTATATATTAATTTGATATTAAATATCTTTGTTAAGCTCTTATTAATTCTAATTATTTTTCTACTATTTCTTCTGGATTTTCTTATAGACAATATAATTTATGGATAATAATATATTTGGCTCTTACTTTGCAATATTTATACCATTTATTTAATTTTCTTCTGTTAATATACTTGCCCAGTTCATTTTGCTTAGTATTTGCCTAATAGTTCTTCTTCTTTCCAAATGCCCTTACATTTTATGTCATATGTAAACAATGTATTGCTGGTTTTGTTTTCTTCTATAGTCTATTGTTTTTTAAATCATTGCTGATCTATATGATTTCATTACTATCTTATTTTGTACTTCATGTTTTCTTCTTTTCTCTCTGTCTTCTCACCTATTTACTATTAATTTTTCCTCATTCTATTTTTTCTTCTCTTTCTTTTTCCCTTCTTTACTGGTTGCCCTGAAAAGCTTAAAAAGCTTGGATAAGGAAATTTAACTCAGCACGATGTCAAGTTAAATCAGAATATTTTAAAAAAGACCTTGCTGAAACCGGTTTGGGTCAGTGGATAGAGCGTCGGCCTGTGGACTGAAGGGTCCCATGTTCGATTCCGGTCAAGGGCATGTACCTGGGTTGCGGGCACATCCCCAATAGGAGATGTGCAGGAGGCAGCTGATCGATGTTTCTCTCTCATCGATGTTTCTAACTCTCTATCTCTCTCCCTTCCTCTCTGTAAAAAATCAATAAAATATATTTTAAAAAAATAAAAAATAAAAATAAATAAATAAAGACCTTAAAACTGATCATTACTTTCTTGCTTATGTTTCTTATTCAATATTTTAGATTTGTCTTATTTTTTAACCTATGAATTATATATTATTTTTGTTTTTATATTAAATATTTATTTAGATAAACATACATACCATATTTTCAGTTTATAATTTCTTACATCTCAGGAGCTTCCATTTGAGATCATTTTTTCTTTTTCCTAAAATACACATATCTTAGAAGTTTCTTAAATGAGAATCTGTAAGTTAACATTTTTTATGTTTACTCTTTCTTTGTCCTTTAGAGGTAGTTTTATAGAATAACATTTTTAAATTGACAGGAATTTTCTCTCAGAAAGGAAGATATTGTTCAATTGTCTTCTATTTTATATTGTTGCTGTCAAAAATCAGTTTTAATCTTATTTTTGACATTTTTTAGCAATTCCCCTTTTCCCTCTGGCTGCTTTTAAAATAATGGTTGTGTCTTCGGTACTCTAGTTTTATAATGACTTGTCTAAGTATGCCTGGCTTTTTATTTATCCAGATTGAGATTCATTAGACTTCCTGAAACTGAGGATTCATGCTTTACATAAACTGGAAAATACTTAGCCATTATCTCTTTAAATGTTGCCTTTTCTACATTCTTTCTGTTGTTCTCTTCCAGAGCTCCATTCATAAGTATGTTAGGTACTCTCTTCCTTTACTCTTTTTTTTTCTAACCCTTTATGCACATATAAAAATTATACATTATTTCCTATTTTATATGTAATACATATAAATCTTGTGTATGTGTGTAATTCATTCATTTTTATATTCTAGTTTATTCATTTTTCAATAATACAGAATTTGTTACTTAAAATCAACTGAGTTTTCATTATTAGTGACCATACTTTTCAGTTGAGTTTACTTAAAAAATGTGCCTGGTCATTTTGATAGTCTCTTGCTCTTATTCTTTAATTATATGTATAACACCCTCTCTTATTTATTTAAACATTGTCTTGGTCTATTCAGACTACTCTAACAAAAATATCATAAACTGGGTAAATAAAAACAACAAACATTTATTTTCCAGAGTTCTGATATTCAAGGCACTGGAAGATTCAGTGTCTGATAAGGATCCACTTCTTAGATGGTGATCTTTTCACAGTAACCTCACAAAGCACAAGGTACAAACTATCTGGGGTCTCTTTTACAAGGGTACCAATCCCATCATGAGGGTTCTCCCCTTATGACCTAATCACTTCCCAACAGCCCCCCACCCAAATACTTTGGGATTAGGTTTCAACATATGAATTTAGGGGAGACCCAAACATTCAGAACTTAGCAAAGATATTAAGTACTTATGTTATTCTATATTTAATTATTGCTATTTCCAGGGTTTAAACATCTGATTGTATAGTTGCTCCTTTGACTTCCCTGATGGTGGCTTTTTTTCCTCGTGTGTTTCATAATTTTTTATGCAAAATTCAGGTTCCTTTGCACTTCATATTAAGAAATATTTACTTGGTGAACCTGGTAAAATGGCCTTCTAACAGAAAATATTTTATCTGAGTATACTGTAAATTTTAAGGATTGGTGTGTTGTTGTGTTGTGTGCTTTTTTTATTTGAGTAATGCCTAAAAAATTTTCCAACACTAACATGAGTCACCAAACAATAGATCCGCGAAGCTGAAAGAATATCAGGTAAGATAAATAGCAACACACAAACACATACATAGACACACACAGACAGAGCTAGGAAAATCATATTCAAATTTTTAAGAACCAAATATAAATAGAAAATCTTAAGGACATCCAGAGAAAAATAATATATTATCTACAGAGGATAAGAATAAGATTTATCATCAGAAATAACACAAACAAAAAGACAGTGGAGTGGCATCTTTAAAGGGCTAAAAGAAAAATCATGTCAAGCCAGAATTGTTTACCCAGCAAAAATATCTTTCAAAAAACTTTCCAGAAAAACAAAACTAAGGGAATTCATTGATATAAGACTTACTCTACAAGAATTATTACAAGAAGTTCTTTAGGCTGAAGGAATATGATAACAGACAAAAGTCTGAATCTAAAGAAAGAAAGGAATAAATAAAGATAAAATCATTTTTATCTTATTTGTAATTACTATAAAAGAAAATTCCTTAATGAAAAAATAGTAACAATGTAGTTTTCATTTATCACATATGTCAAGGTAAAATATATGACAATAACAGTATGAAGAATGGGAGGAAGGAATTGGGAATATACTGTTTTAGGTCCTCATACTACATGTGAAGTGGTATAATAGTATTTGAAAATAGACTCAAGTTAATTTAAAATGTATGTTGCAAATTTCATGGTGGTCACATGTAAAAGGAGTTATACATCATAAGTCAATAGATGAGACAAAAATGGAATCATAAAAAATAATGAATTAACCCAAGAGAAAGGAATTAAAAAACAGCAAGGTAATAGATTGTAATACAATCAGATTTATAATCACTTAAAATGTGGATGATCTAAACTCCCAGGTAAAGACAGAAATTGTCAGAATGGGGGAGCAAGGGAAGCAAGATCCAACTACATACTACTTACAAGAATAATGGGCCCATTCTAGCCCCTCTAGGCCACTTCTTTCTCAGATCTATCCCTCTAATGATTCAAGACATAAATCAGACGGTTTTGTATAAGAAGTTGACTCAAGCTTTTGGTATTTCTTCCTAACTTTTATTATTCTCCATGTCTGCCCAATTCTGGTGATAACAAGACAACAGAGATTTTTTAAGAAATCTTATCAAAAACTAAAAATAGTTAAGAAAATACTTTGAATTTAGATCAAGATCTATAAGGAATTTACACAAGACTTTATAAAACTCTTTTCTTAAAACCCTAAATCCTAAGGAATAGTTTATACATAGCTGACACAAGAGAAGAGATTAACAAAGACTCATAAACTTCATGTGAAAGAGGGAGAGACAACTCTTGACCAACTATGTCACAGAGAATTAAAGAATTATCCATTCAGGAGAATATAATAACAGTAATGCCTTTTTAAATGAAGAAGATGGGTTCCACATTTCTTTGTCAGAAACAATAACTAGAGGAGGAAAAACTCTAAACCTCAGTATGGGAGTTGAGTTAAGGGCATTTATGGTATAAAAATTATTAAGCTCAAACAAAGTAACATCAAATGTTTCATCCAACTTAAAAATGCATGTGTGTGTCCAAAAGTAGGAGAATGGGGACTGAGACAGTGAAGCTTCGAGCTGAAAGAAGGGACCAAATTGTTTACAGGAAAAAAAAATTAGAAAAAAGAAAAACATTTATGATGTTTGTTATTCAGTTATTAGAGACTTACTTAAGGGCAGAAAATGTCTGGAAGAAATGACTACTGAGTGTTATCCACACCACCCCTTGCACCATTAAAATATCATTCTTTATCTTAATGACTTGTTTTTAATTTCCCATCTCCCCTATTAAGCTGTGAGGTGGATTTGAAAAGAGCTCGTATCTTTCATATGCCCCCAATGTGTTCCCTGGCATTGTTAAATAAATGAGAGCACTTGGAGGGTAAGAAAGACATGCCACCTATGTAACATTGTACTCAAGTTATTCTAAAATAGTTGAGTCAGAATAGCTATTAAGGTCATCTAAGCAAAACTGCTTTGAGGCCCTCATTTGCTTCACCCAACCTTCACAAACACACTCAGTCCCAAGTTCTGTATCTGCTCAACATGCTTGAAATTTCTTTCACAAAGAAAAAGAAATAAAAATGAAAAATTCAAGGACTGGTTGAGAATATTTTGGTGGATAATTAGCCAACCAACCAGTGAGAATAAAGAACATCCCTTTGTGTTAGTTAGATTTCTGTTACAATTATGCTGTATAACAATAACTCGAAAAGCTCAGTGGTTTATAAAAAACATCTCTTTTGTTTCATTCTAATGTCTTTAGGATGGCTGATGCTGATCTGATTCCATCTTTGATTGGCAGTGTTTGGTTTATGCTGCCAGTTGGGGTTAAGCCTCCACATCATGGTTAAGCAGTGGCTATATAGGATTTATTCTCTTCAAGGAGAATGCCAGAAACATAAGAGATAAAGTCAAATAATGAAAACACATTCATACACTCTGCTCACATTATAGTGGCTCCCATTCCTTTAATAAAAACAAGTCAGGCCCTGACCAGTTTGGCTCAGTGGATAGAGCGTCGGCCTGCAGACTGAAGGGTCCGGGTTTGATTCTGGTCAAAGGCACGTACCTCAGTTGCGGGCACATCCCCAGTCAGGGGTGTGCAGGAGGCAGCTGATCGATGTTTCTCTCTCATTGATGTTTCTAACTCTCTATCCCTCTCCCTTCCTCTCTGTAAAAAAAAAAAAATCAATAAAATATATTTAAAAAAACAAAAAAACAAGTCACATAGTCAAGTCCTGTAACAACTGGATAGAGAAATATACCTACTCTAGGGAGAAATACTATAATGTTTGATATATGGTTTGCAAATATTTCTTCATAGTTTTCCTTGTCACTCTCTAAATTGTTGCTCCACTTGTTTATTTTTGGTTTTGTTGCCTGTGTTTTTCATATATCCATGAAATCATTACAATATTAGCTTTCTCATGTTCATTGCATCATTATTCACAATAGCCAAAATATGGAAACAACCTTAACATTCATCCACATATGAATGGATAAAGAAAATATATACATCACAATGGAATATTATTCAGCCTTAAAAGAAAAAGGAAATCCTGCAATATGTAACAATATGAATGAACCTTGAGGATATTAAGCTAAGTGAAATAAGCTAGTCACAGAAGGACAAATACTGCATGATTTCACTTCCATAATCCGACTCAAAATGAGAGACTGGAATGGTGGTTGCCCGGGGCTAGAAAAGAGGGAAATGGGTGTTTCTAATCAACAGGCTTAAACTTACAGTTCTGTGAGATGAGTAAGCCTTAGAGGTCTACTGTACAACACTGTGCCTGTAGTTAATAATATTATATTGTACACTTAAAATTTCAAGAGGGCAGATCTCATGTTAAGTGTTCTTTCATAAAATAAAATTACAAAAATTTCAAAGCTACATGGAATCAGTGGAGACTATACCGAATAACACAGATAAAGAATACTTCCATCATTGCAAGAAGTTCTACTGGACAGCAATGTTTCGGAGAAAACATTCAAATGCATAACTAAATTCTTCTCTGTTAATATACTCAAAAGCAATGTGAAGCCTCCCAAAATGTCTGATTTCTAAGGACCTGTTTACAAACCCAGAGATTCTGACTCAACATACCCAAAGCACACTTGCTCAGCATACAACTCCTTAAGAGGTATTTACAATTGAACTTGGTAATCTTCTTAAATTTCAAAAAAGGATTTGCCACCAATGCTTGCAAAATAATGTTGTAGTTTACTAAGTCAGGCTGATTATTTGTCCTTGCAAAAATCAGCTCACCCAGGTTTGCAAATTCCACAGAGTTATCTGTAATATATTCTCTCTCTCTCTCTGTCTCTCTCTCCCCCCCCCCCCCCCATTGTATCCTGGTAACAACTCAGACCTGTCAACCAGTCTCTTCTTAATTCTCTCTGTGTGTTTCTTTTCTCCTATATATGCTGTGCTACATAGAAGTCTGACTCTTGTAATAGGTCAGACTCTTGTAAGCTTTTGTTTGGATGATTTGCAATTGATCTTGCTTCTATAATCAGTTGCCAATTAAGTATAGCCTTATTTGGGTCACTTTCCTGCTCAAGAAACTTTCAAAGATACCTATTAGCAAGCATTTAAGACTCTTGACAGTCTATGTTCAACTTACCTTTCTAATAATATGCCCCATCTCTCCCAACTGCTGCAGCCAGATTCATCCACTCGTCTCCCAAGCACACCAAAGCCCTTTCTGCCTCAGCGCATTTACTGTCACCCGTTCTTCCATTGACAATTCCTTTTCTTCCTTCATAATTTCCCCAAATATCTCTAACTCCCTTTGCTTCCTCTTTCAAATAACTTTTAGAAATGTTCTTATTTATATTTGCTACTTTGACTCTGAATCATATACTGTCTGTGTCACCACTTGCAGTACATTATCATCATAAATTATTATTTGGTTTAAATAGCAGTATGTTGAGATATCTTTTTCTCTCCTGTAAAATAAGATCTTGATATGGATTTTGAATTACTTCTTTTATCTCCCACAGAAATTAGGACAACATAAAGCTATCAGGAGAGAGAGACAGAGAGAAAGAAAGGAATATATATATTTAAAATATATATATATATATATATATATATATATATATATATATATATATAATGGTATTATATATAATATACAGAAGACTTATTCACTTATTCATTCATCCATGCATTCTCATACAAATCCATGATGGATAAATGAATAAGCCTTTCTGCATTCTCATAGGTTTGCCTTGAGCATGTGTCTTTAATTTTTCTGGTAAATATTCAGGATACCATAGAGGAAAATTATGTATCATGCCAGAAACCACTTAATGTGGGTTCAAAACTGCCATGCAAAGGCAATTACTTCCTTTAAACTGTCTTATTTGGTCTCTTCCTTTTTCCTTAGTGTTCTTCACAGACCTACTGCTCTCCCCTCATTAAAAAAAAAAATCTTAAAACCCAAGTTCTGTGGTCTGAAACCTATTTTGTAAGAAAGATATTTCTTTTGGCAATCAGAGATTAAGGAACAGTATAGAAAAAATATGAAACTACATCAGTATTCAACTGTACATAATGCAAAAAAGAAAAGAGAAAAATGTAATCCCTATATTCACTTAATTCAAACACAAGCTTTTAGGCAGTTTAAAGGGAGATGACATAAAGATACGTGAAGTCATGTTGGGGCCACCTTTAAGCATGAATGAAGCTCTTCTGTCACAATGTAGACAATCCTTTCTAAATTGTCCATTCTTAAATTCTTTGGAGAAAAGCACTATAGCCAAATCTGAAGTATTCAAATTGGGGGGAGGGGGGTGAACATGAAATTTGGACAATTCCACATAGCAGAGTTAAAATTATATAAATTTAATACTAAAATATTTCCTAACATTTTAATGTGTGCACACCAAGCTTTCTATAAATTATGTATCAAATAAAACCCTGACACTATATTATGAAGGCCTCCATGAGTTTAAAAGTTGCCCAGAATCTTTCACACTTCCTCTTTTCTCAATCTTCTCCCCCACTCTCCGCTCCCCACCATTCTCCCCAGCACCCCAGCCTGACTGGGAATTGGCTGATAAAAGATCTGTCTTCTTTCCTGAGTGGTGAACACACATTAGAGTATACAGATGTTGTATTATAAAGTGTATCGTATTGCATGTGAAATTTATATAATGTTATAAACCAACTAGTGGCCCAGTGCACGGATTCGTGCACATTGAAAGAAAATTAATTAGAAGAAATATTTGTGCAGTAATTACATTATTGCAAAAAATTACATGTCAATGCCCTTACTGGTTTGGCTCAGTGGATAGAGCATCGGCCTGCGGACTGAAGGGTCCCGGGTTTGATTCCAGTCAAGGGCATGTACCTTGGTTGGGGGCACATCTCCGGTGAGGGGTGTACAGGAGGCAGCTGATCGATATTTCTCTCTCATCGATGTTTCTAACTCTCTATCCTTCTCCCTTCCTCTCTGTAAAAAAACCAATGAAATATATTTTTTAAAAAATTACATGTCAAAATAGTATCTATATTATAAAAAGCCAGTGACTGGAACTCCGTAATGACCAGAATGACAGGTTGCTATGACACCCACTGCAGCCAGCGAACCAGCCCAATCCAGGGGTGGGGCCGGCTGGCCAACCTCCCCATGGCCCCTACCCCAGGCTGGCCCCGCCCCTGATCGGCCTTTCCTATCCCAATCGAGGGCTGGACAGCTGGCCAAACACCCCCTGCAGCCCCTCCTCCCAGCCGGCCCCGCCCCTAATTTCACCCCTACCCCAATAGGGAGTGGGCCCAGCCAGCCAACCTCCTGTAGCTCCTCCCCCCACCTGGCCCCACCCAAGATCGCCCCCCTCCCATCAGGGGCAGGGTCGGCCAGCCAAACACCTGCAGCCCCTCCCCCCTGGCCAGCCCCACCCCTGATTGGCCCTCACCACCCTGATAGGCCCACAGCCCCTCCCACCAGCCAGCTCTGCTCCTAATCAGCTCCCTCACCCCAATCGGGGGCAGGGCCCACCAGCCAGTCACCCTCAGCCCCTCCCCCCAGCCAGCCCAGCCCTGATCGGACCCTGATCAGAGCGGCTGGCCGGCTAACCTCCCGCCATCTCCTCCTCCCGACAGGCCCGGCCCCAATCCGCCCTGCGTGAACTGGGCCTCTAGTATATAATATAGTATTATAAAATTAAAATACAAAATATTTTAATATTACTATTCACCCTTTCTCTATAATAGAAGTGTCAGAGATGAAAGAAAATTAGTAATGCCTAGCCAGCATAGCTCAGTAGTTGAGTGTCAACCTATGAACCAGGAAGTCACGGTTCCCTAGTTCACGGTTTGATTCCCAGTCAGGACACATGCCTGGGTTGTGGGTTCCATCCCAGTGTGGGATGTGCAGGAGACAGCAAATCCATGATTCTCTCTCATCATTGATGTTTCTATTGCTCTTTCCCTCTCCCTTCCTCTCTGAAATCAATAAAAAAAATATATTTAAAAAAAACTTTAGTAAAATGTATATGAAAATAATATATAAATTGGTTAATAAATAAACAATATTCTGTCAAAAACATTGCTTTCTTTCAGCTTCAGAGGTACCTTGTGCCAATAGTTGGTCTTCAGATGCATTCTGGCGTCACATGCAATTGATGCCAGCAAGAGCTTTATATATATCACACATGCGCGAGTCAACGTTTATTTTTAAATTGCCAGTGTGCATCATATGTACTGGCCGGTCGGTCGTTCGGATGGTTGGATGGACGGACGGTCACTTAGCCTTTTATATATATAGATGTTACCTCAATAAATTTAATAACAATTTAAAATGTAAAAGTCTGTCCTCTTTTAAATTTCCCTTGCTTAAGAGAAACTGAAAATGGTCAAGGGACTCTGCTGAATAAAAGCACAAGCAAGTAGATATTAGAGATGTTAAGAATATAAGAATATTTATTGTATTTGAGCATATTAGGTTCAATCGCCTAAGTAGCTCTCCTCTGTAATTCTCTCTCCCCTTTTCCTTGTCATTTTTATCCAGAATTTTAGTTCCACCTTTTAAAAAATTAGTGATTACTTTTCTTACTGTTCATAACATTTACCAATACAGTTCTAAAATTTCCTTATTCACAATTGCTTAAAAAATATTCTTCTAAGATAGTATTTTCAGTGAAAAATTCAGTGAAACTCTCTTAGCTTTTTCACATCTGGAAATATGCTGGTTTCACACTTACTTTTAAATGACAGTTTAGCTTGCTATGAATATCTTGCTTCTTTCCCTTTGCATTGGATAATACTACTCCATTGTTTTTAAGCATCTATGTTGGAAGCTGAGAGATCTGCCATCACTTCAATTGTCTTTCCATAGTACACAGTCTGTCTTTTTTCTCTCTGGTAACTTCAATTTTTTCCATTTATCCTTGATGTTCTACAATTTCACTTCAATTTTTTTTCATATATATATATATATATATATATATATATATATATATATATATATAAAATCTGCGGCCCTAATCTTTCTTTCTAGAGTTTATTGTCTGGATCAGTCGGTGAAACATTATGAGTGAATTCCTCAGTAACATCATCCAGTTACAAATTCTACTTTTTCTGTGAGTAATCAGCTAGATGTTTTTAAAATTTCAGTGACTATACACTTCTCTCATATCTAGTATTTCTAACATTTTCTCCATATCCACACCATTTTTGTTTTATACTAGTAATTTTGTAGGGGTTTTTTCCTCTCACTTACTTATTATAGAGTCATTTTGCATTTTATCAGGAGTTCATTTGTATGCTGAGTGTTGATTTTGTTGGCTATCATTTTGGTACTAGTTATCCTCATGTGCTTTAGAATTGTAGTTTTCAGGTTTATTTCAAGGTGAGGGTAGATAGGGTTACTGATCGTCCTAATATTCCCACAACTGATGTTTCTGGAGCATGGGAATTTCATGAAAAAATGAAAAAAGCCCCAGTAAAACCAGGAGGAGTTGGTGATCTTAGAGGAGATTTGCTTCCCTCTCTCTGGCTCATGGTTTTGACTTTGCCATCTCCAGTCTCCCAGGACTGGTAGATCCAAAATCAAGTCTTCTATTGGCAGCTGAGGACTCATCCTTCAAAAGGATGCATTTTGGGAACCACCAAAAGTCTTGGCCTCACCATGGTTGCAGGGATGTCTCTTTCCAGCAGCTTTACATAAACCTGAGATGCAATAAGCACTAATCCTGGCTCTGGAGACCTTTTTATGACAAAGGAACACTGATGCCACCTCCAGTTTCATATACGGAAATGAACTCAGTCCTCAAACACAGGTTGGTGCTACAACCATCCACTCGTAAGTGTCAAACTCCCGGCCCCATGTCTGCTTCCAGGTGCACATGGAGCCCCTCCCCTCCATCTCACCTTGCCAGTTACCCTGCTCCTCCTCTGTTTCACAGTGTGCCTACATCTATTTAATTCCCAAATAACATTGTCCATTATATCTTTTTCTGGAACAGAAGGTAGACTTTGAAGTTCAATTTCACAAAACCATTTTGTTCAAAAGTCTCTATCATGGAAGTGGACTGTTGAAACACCTTGCCAGTAAAAAGCTTTGTGGAGTCTTTCAAACCCGATGTGGCTACCAACTCCTCTCAGTATTTTCTCTGCTCATCCTATTAGGCAAGGGCCATTCATATGTAAAAGGCACTTGCCAAGTCTTAGAAGTTTATATATTCACCAACTTCAAGTAGCAGAAATGCAGCTGAGAATCGAAAATTTAGAAAGAAAGCTTGACAAACAATGAAAGCAGGTGTCTCGGAGTTTACGGAAGAAATCCCAGTCCTATGAGCCACAGGAAAGTTTATAATTCACCAGCATGTGGGATCCTTGGGAGAAGAAACTTTATTCATCTTTGTATCCTGAGCACTTAACATGTACCTGTCACATATTAGGCAGTCAACACATTTTGAGAGAAATTGTTTGAACTATAAGGAGAGCTCCTTGGGCCATTCCTCAGAGCCTAATTACTTTTACTTTATAAATATTTGTAATATGTTTGACAGCACATCAGAAGACAAATAAAAGCAAGAGAGAAAACAATAAAACGTTAAAGGGAGACCCGAGATTCAAACAGACTAGTGTAAACAGACAGCTATGCGTTAATAGACCCCAAGAGCACACTATATTATGACATGATATAAAAACGAAAATGGATAATGACTCTCTGGTTCAGGGGAAAAAAAGATTAAGTTACATAAGTATGTTTTGCTTACAAAGACAGAGTAACAAAATGTATATTTTAGAATGATTCCGTATACAATGGGTAAATTTTTTAAAGAGGTGTTTATGCTTGAAGGTATTAAACCCCTAAACTCTTTGGAACACTCAGCTGCTGTGAACAATGCCCTCCTTGAAAGCTGAAAACAGTTGAAATCTTTCTGCATAATGAGGCCTCAGTTACTCACCATTATTGCGGGATGACCAGTTCCAGAAAAGCATTTTCTTCCCATTAAGAAGTGTTTAACTCCTTCAAGCAAACCACAATGCTACCCTTGGTGATATTTAAACTATAAGTAACTTTTTGGAGCCCCATACCTTTCTCAGAACCGTGACTGCGCCTTAAGGATTACAGAAGTAGAAGGAGCTTTTTGCCTCGGCAAAAGTGTTTGGCTTCACTTTTCATCATGGAATTTCTTTGGGGTTGCTTGCCCACCTCAGCATCCCTTTCGGTTTCCAGGTCTTCTGCCAGCCTCTTGCCTCCATGGCTATCACCACTAAAATCCTTTCCTATTCCTTATTGATTGCTCTAGGACAGTGGTTCTCAACCTTCCTAATGCCGCGACCCTTTAATACAGTTCCTCATGTTGTGGTGACCTCCAATTTCATTGTTATAAATTGAACATAATTAAAGCATGTGATTAATCACAAAAACAATATGTAATTATATATGTGTTTTCCAATGGTCTTAGGCGACCCCTGTGAAAGGGTCGTTCGACCCCCAAAGGGGTCGAGACCCACAGGTTGAGAACCGCTGCTCTAGGAGCACTAATTAAATAAGACACCCTATGCAACATTGCTAATATAGTGGCTGGCTCATGACAGACCCTGAACTTGAGCTGGAGGATGATTAGACTAATTCTCATACCATCATTTCGTGGATAGAGAAACAGGACGTACGAGGTTAGTAACAAGATGCTTAGACAGAAAGTGACAGGGTGAGAATTTACTCCAGGTCTAAATTGTTTCAAAAACTCTAGGCATCTTGTGTGTCAATATAACATGGCTTCTATCCATCAGTCAGCCCTGCCTCCCTGGAACTAAGCAGGAGAGTGTTTATTATGAGCTGCTGAGAGGAAAAGTACCTGTGAACAGAGTGGGAGAAGAGATTGCAAGAAGGACGATTAGATGTAACCAGAGGTAATGAACTTAGGTTTTCAAATATCTGCAAGATATAAAAGGTCTTTAATCACAAACATACCTTTATAAACTGCCTAATCGATAAGATGATTTTATTTTCCATGTAAGAATACACCACTTCCTATACTTCTCTCAAAGTTAGATTTTTTCGTCTGTGGACTTGAAAAGAACCTCAAGCCAAAGAAAAAATATATTAGTGAAAAAAAATTTTTTAATTATCCGTACTGTTTCTAGGTGGGAAAATCATTCCAGGGAGGTAAAATCGTGACATCAGTGGGCCTTTTACAGTCACACATGGGAAGGTTTCTAATGCTTTAATAGCTGTGCAGGTTTTTCCTTGAATTCTTTTTTTTTTTAATGTACTTTTCACAGTTTAAATTTCATACCTAGGGAATATGATCTTCCAGTCACTGTAGGATTAAGGCTTTGGGGATATTTTTATCATGTTTATGTTAATAAATTATCTCTAAACGAACAAAACTCACCTAAATAAATAGATAGTAGATAAAATTATTATAATAAATATACATTATTCATAAAATTACAATAAATTGGCCTGAAGATCTCTTCAATAAGGAAAAGAAAAGTAACCAAGCACAAAGGATTTGGCTGGAGACATTTCACAGAAAAAATCCAATCACTATAAATATGAGGAGTCTTCAATCTCACTAAAAATCAGTAAAATAGTGAAATACAAATTAAAACAATGATTAGATACTACTTTATACCTATAAAATTAACCAACTTTGAAAGTCTGAAATTAACAATTGTTGGTGAAAATAAGGTAAAATAAAACTGGTGTATAAATTAGTGTCATTACTTCGGAGAGTAATTTGGAAGTGCCTAATACATTTGAAGATGTTCTTACCACACAATCTAAACATCAACCCTAAAAAATGATCACATGCATTCATGAAGAAATGTGTAAAGGATGTTCATTACTAAATTGTCATAATAGTAAAAATTATGGAAGCACCTAACATATCACAGGCAATTCGGTCATATAATTGGGACTATTCCTAAATTAAATGCCATAAAACAGTTACTAGACAAACTGCTGTCTATGTACCGACATGGACATATTTCAAAAACTTTATAATGAAAGAAAAATGCAAGTTGTAGATGATAACCTGCACATGTTAACCCCATAAAACAATGCTGTGAATTGTTTGTAGATCATACATTTGTAGGAAATCATGAATGAAAACAGAGAACAATTCCAGGAGGGAAAGAGAAGGAAGAAATAGGATGAGTTTGGTGCTGTATCCACAATATCTCATTATTTAAAAACAAAATGATCTGCCCTAGCCAGTTTAGCTCAGTGGATAGAGCATCTGCCTATGAACTGAAGGGTCCTGGGTTTGATTCTGGTCAAGGGCACATGCCCGAGTTGTGGGCTCAATGCCCAGTTGGGAGCCTGCAGGAGGTAGCCTAGCCAATCAATGATTCTCTCTCATAATTGATGTTTCTATTTCCCTTTCCCTTCCTCTCTGAAATAAATACAAATATATATATATATATATATATATATATATATATATATATATATTAATCTGAAACAAGAAAGAAATCTGAAACAAATATGTCTCTGAAGTATGGGTGGTAAATATCTGATGTATGCTATGTTATATTCTATATTTTTCTGGAGGTCCGACATTCTAACAATTTATCATTAAAAATGTAAGTGACATATACCTATCATATATATTACATAGTTAAAATCATGATATAGAAAAGGAACATGCACTAAAATAATATACCAAAATACTAACCATAGTGGTAACAGTGAGGTGAAATTATTGTCGAAATTTTCTCCTCTTTTCTCTCATGCCCAAATTTTCATTGTGTATATATTACTTTCAAGGTTTAAAAATGTATTGTTTTGATCATGAAATTTAACTAGTACATTTTCTTATCTTTTAATAAGAGAAATTTTGTCTTTGTAAAGAGATTATATAAGTGACGCATACTCCTTTTGAGGCTACACATTAGTAATGAATGCCTGTAAATTTAGCATTGTAAATATTGAGTTCAACAGTCACAATAACCTAAATGAGTCAGTGTTTATTTACACAGACAAGCCATTGCTTCTAAAATAGTTTTGGCTGCCGTTTAGAAAAGAAATGCTACTTCAAGTTTGGGCCATCACAAATTCTTTTTTTCAAGTAATTGTACCTTCCTCAGTTTGTGAGTTTGTAATACCCACCTGAAACTGTATCAGACAGGAAAATCCTTCATACCGATATGCGGACAACTTAAACAAATGCATTTTATAAGAAAAGTCATAATAAATGGCTCCGTTTTTTAAAAGACCAACATGTGCTCCGATACATATTTATAATACCAATTCTAGAAAGAAGCTGAGAAATGAGCTCGTTTAACACTACACTCTTACACGGGCCCCACTGACATGCCGGGAGGTTAAGAGGTTAATGTCACACAGCTTATGAGGGGCACTGCCACCACCACATCCCAAAAGTTTGATCTTCTCATGGGACACCCTGTCCAAGCTACCAAACTGCTGAGAATGACTTTTAACATCCCCTCACAGTTCTAGACTACAATGCTTCTTTTCTTTTAAAATACGTTTTTATTGATTTTTAGAGAGAGAAACATTGATCAGCTGCCTCCTGTACGCCCACAACCCGGGCATGTGCCCTGACCAGGAATGAACAGGTGACCTCAACCCATTTAGCCATACCAGCTGGGCTACAGTGCTTCTTAAGAGCACTCATCTGTATCATAGTCTGAAAACTTTGAGAAAATAGAATGCCATTGTAGATTTTTGTGCGTGTGCTAATGTTGCTCAGGTTTTGTGGAACTTGGATATGTGCTTTACAGTGTTTAACACTGCATTGTTGAAACAACTAGAAATTTTGTTAAAAATCAAATAATGTGAAAAATTCTACTCTCATTTCTTCAAACATTTTCTGTTTTTCTCTTTTGTGACTTGATGTTAGCTTGTTAGCTTGGTATTGTTCCATATGTCACTGTGCTATTTGCAGTCTTTTTCCTCTGTGATTCACTTTGATAGCTCCCATTTCCGTGTTTTCAAAGCCACTCGTCCTTTCTCCTACAGTATCTAATCTTCTGTTAATCCAACAAAAATTGCATTTCAGATACTGACATTTTTTAATACGCAAAATTCCACCTGGTTTTTTATATTTCCTCTTCCTTCAATATGTTATATTTTCCTTTAAAACTGTTTGTTAGTCCTATATAGATTACATTAATAAAATCTTTTTTAAAGTCATTAACCAAAATAGAATGGATACCCTGGAGAAAGAGGGTTAACAAATTTTTAAGCTGAACTTCAGGCCTCCAAAATCTCCAGTCTGATTTAGTGCACCCAAGTTATTGTTATAAAGCAGAAAATAACTTCTCTGACCCAGAAGTACATGGTCCCAGTGCTCACCATTGCTTTTAATGAAACCAAGGGTCCTTATAACTCTGATTACATTTAGTTTTAAAATCCTAGCTCTAGAAATAATAACTTTCTCTCTCTCTCTCTCTCTCTCTCTCTCTCTCTCTATATATATATATATATATATATATATATATATATATATATCCCTAGAGGCCTAGTCTTTCCCCCAGATAATCAGCAACCCTCGAGGCAGCAGAAGACAGTAGCCAGGACCTGACTAATGGTTTCACAGTCCAAAACTCTGGCTAAAGACAACATCTTCACCTAAGTTATGTTTCAGCTCCTGAGCCCTAAGGTGGAATGACCCCTAAGACTAGACAGAGGTATGTAGGAAAAGACCTCAGAGCTGTATCAAGACCTGAAGAAATGATCCATTACCCTCACCTCACCTCTGACCAATAAGCTCCAAAACAACCTCAAACCCTTAACCCACAATGTCTTTTGAGTTTGCCGTATATACTTTATAATCTACACACTATCTGGGAATTTGGGCTTTTAAGCATTAGCTTCCCGTTCTCCTGGGCAGTGCCATCTACACTAATAAAAGAGAAACATGGTAATTGGCGTACGACCACTACCCTTCCCATTGGCTAATCAGCGTATCCTTATGCAAATTAACTGTCAGCCAAGATGGCGGCCGGCAGCCAGGCAGCTGGAAGCTAACAGGAGGTTTGCTTGCTGTGGACTCCAACGTTCCCCGCCGGCCTCTGAGCTTCAGTTGGAAACATAGTAACATTTACAAAAGATAAACAAAACTCCAGAAACCTCCTGTCAGTCAGCCGGGATCTCAGAGCTGGAGTCGCAACATTGTTTCGAATACAGAAAACAAAGGCCAGAAACCTGCTTTCAGCCGAGCCTCAGAGAGAAAGCTGGCTCTCAGCATCAGTGACAGCCATAGAAGGTAAATAAATGCCAGAATAAAAAAAAAAGAAGAAAAGGAGAGGTTTGGAGCTCCAGTCGCCCGCCAGCCTGAAAACGGCCCTCAGCCCCTCACCCAGACTGGCCAGGCACCCCAGTGGGGACCCCCACCCTGAAGCAACAAGATGGCGGCTAATTTGCATACTGAAGGCAGGCGGCAGCCGGCAAGGCTGTCTGCGGTCTGGGACCCGGATCTGTGACCCTGCCGAGCGGGATCAGCGGAGCCGCGAGGCCTCCCGGCACCATGATCAGCGTGACAGGGGGCAGCGCCCAAACCCCCTGATTGCCCTGCGGCTTTGTGTGTGATGGGGGCAGCGCCCCAACCCCCTGATTGCCCTGCGGCTCTGTGTGTGACAGTGGTGGCACCCCAACCCCCCCACGGGCCCTGCTCTATGTGAGACGGGGTAGAGCCATACCTCCCCATCGTCCCTGCCCTGAGTGTGACAGGGTGTGGCGCCTCAACTACCCCCCCCCCCCCACAGGCCCTGCTCTGTATGTGACAGGGGGCGGTGCCCCAGCTCCCCTATTGGCCCTACTCTGTGCGTGACAGGGGGCGGTGCCCCAGCTCCCCTATTGGCCCTACTCTGTGCGTGACAGGGGGGAGCTTCTCAACCCCCTGATTGGCCCTGCTCTGTGTGTGACAGGGGGCAGCTCCCCAACCCCCTGATCAGCCCTGCTCTGTGCATGACACGGGGGAGCTCCCAAAACCCCTGATTGACCCTGCTCTGTGCATGACAAGGGGGAGCTCCCCAAACCCCTGATGGTCCCTGCTCTGTGCGTGACAGGGGGCAGCGCCCCAACCCCCTGATCGGCCCTGCTCTGTGTGTGACAGGGGGCAGCGCCCCAACCCCCTGATCAGCCCTGCTCTGTGCGTGGCAGGGGGTGGCGCCGCAACTTCCCTATTGACCCTGCCTTGAGTGTGACAGAGGGCGGTGCCCCAACCCCCCAATCGGCCCTACCCTGAGAGTGACTGAGGGTGGCATTGCAACCTCCCAATCTGCCCTGCTCTGTGCATGACAGGGGGCGGCGCCCCAACTCCCCAATCGGCCCTGCTCTGAGCCTGACCAGGGGCTGCACCTAGGGATTGGGCCTGCCCTCTGCCACCCAGGAGCAGGCCTAAGCCAGCAGGTCGTTATCTCCTGAGGGGTCCCAGACTGTGAGAGGGCACAGGCAGGGCTGAGGGACCCCCTCTCCCCCCCGAGTGCACAAATTTTTGTGCACCGGGCCTCTAGTCCTATATAATAAAACCCTAATATGCAAATTGACCAAACAGCGGAACGACCAGTCGCTATGATGCACATTGACCACCAGGGGGCAGACGCTCAACCCAGGAGCTGCCCACTGGTGGTCAGTGCACTCCCACAGGGGGAACAACACTCAGCCATAAGCTGGGCTCACGGCTGGCGAGCGCAGCAGCCGTGGCGGGAGCCTGTCCCACCTCTGTTGCAGGCAAGTGATAAGGAGCGAGGGGTCCCAGACCACGAGAACCCCGGACTGCGAGAGTGCGCAGGCCAGGCTGAGGGACACCCCCTGCCCCCAGTGCATGAATCTCGTGCACCAGGCCTCTAGTTTATCAATAAAATAGCCAATGTTTCTCCACTGCAATTCTTGGTACCTGCTGTTTGGCTCTGCTAGCCTGGTGGACAAACTCTTTGTGTTCTGTAACACTAATTCCCAGCCACACATTCGGCTCCTTGTGAGATTGCTCTATCCTTGCTCCCTCCCACTCTGTATCTCTCCCCTCTCCTTCCTTCCTTCTCCCTTCCTCCCTCCCTCCTTCCTCCTTCCTTCCTTCCCTTTTTTCCTTCCTTCCTTCAATCATTCCTTCAACAAATATTTTTTGAATGCCTACTATTATTCAGGCACATAATGATTACCTATGTGGTCTCTACCATTACAAAGTTTATAGTCTAGAACTCTGAAGTCCAATATGGTCACAGTTAGCCACATGTGACTGTTTAAGTTAACTAACATCACAATTTCAGTCCCTCAGTCACACTAGTCACATTTCCAGTACTCAATAGCCACATGCAGATGTAGAACATTTTCATCCTTTCAGAAAGTACTATTGGAAGTGCTGGTCTAGAAGGAGACGATGGGAGATTAAGAAACCACAGTATATGTTGTTAGTACTGTGCCAGGGGAAGTTCAGGAAGCAATAGGAGCACCAGAAGAGACTTAAAGATGGTGATGGGAAAATATCGAGGAATAAACAAAACTGTTTGTTCCAATTCCTCCATCTGTTTTACATTTCTGGCTCTCTCTCTCTGGCCTTCTCTCTTTACCCTGCCTCTTTGTGGCAGGGTTCAAAGAGGAACTTGCTCTGACACTCTTCTCATCATTTCTTTCTCCTCCTTGCTATTCTGGCTGGTGAGAGCATGAGGTTCAACCCCAATAGACAAAAATAAAACACCACCTCATCAATCCTGTCCAATGTTCTCTCAGGGCCTAAATCCACCAGCTTAATGCTTGCTCATTCAAAACAAAACACATCCAACAAAGGTTCCAGAGGAAGCACTTTGTCCTGATGCCAAATGACCAGGTCAGACCTGAAAGAGATGGAAGTTTTATTAGGTTTTCAAAAGGGTGCTTCCTTGGAGCTCCTGTAACAATACAGCAACCTCTCCTGTCTGGCTTACACAGGCAATCAACTAATTATGAGATCTGTTTACTCACTGCTTTTTAAATATTCTAATCATCCCCCAAACATCCTCAGAGCCAAGAGTTAACTCAAACACAGGTGCAGGAGAGCTAATACAAAGGAAAAGAAATAATATACAAGATCAAGTGAGAAATCAGACCCTCTATGGTTTGCTTATGTAATGGCTGTTGTCATGTCCATAAAGGACACACCAGAGACAAACATGTGACTGCAGGAAGCCCTGCCAGTCAGATTGGGTTTATGAAAGCCAACTGGGTAGTAAAAAGTGCATTCAAAAAAATATTCTAAAAGCAAGATGAATTCCATCGATTTCTAGACAGCCAAAGTAAGACTAACAGGCCTTTGTAAGCATCTTTGCTTTTCAAAAAATGGATAATAGTGATTTAAAATTTCAAGTCAATTATTTGCATGCACCTACCCTCAAAGGGCTTTCATATCTTTATATCAAGAAGGTTCAGTGACACCAACCTACCTCAAAACAATTTTATTTATTCTATTCAATTATAGAGTTCCCCTTTCTCTGTTCTAATAGAATGAAGTTCAACCTAATTCTGACTTGTTTTTGAAGAACCACAAGTTCAAAATTATTTTATTGTTGGAGGCATTATTATTAATGTAAAGTTAGTGTTGCTAAAGCTAAGTATGACTCGATATTCTTCCTTTGCCCCTCCAGATCCACTGTGCAGCCTTTTCACTCTGCTCTGTTCCCCTGAGGCTGACCTCTATAAACTGCAGCAATGGGCCCTTTGCCCTCTTGTTTCCAGTTGGGTTTGGCCAAAGGGAGGCACTAAACAAGCATGAGATGTCTGGAGGGAAAAATAGGGAATGGGAGAAGAGAGGGAGGAGGTAACTAGCTTCTCCCTCCCCTGTTCCTTTAGGTGTAGGGAAGGTGACAACTCCCTGATGTCAAAAGCTCCAGGTGCTTCACCATCCCCTATTGGTTTTTCTCAACCTCTTGTAAGTCTGTAAATAGTCCTATCTTACACTTTGTTTAATTCCTCATTTGAGGGTGCCATCTGTTTCCTGTTGAGTTGCTAATGGAAACAAGACTTTTTCCAAGATCTATCTGCTCCTAAGGGAATGTAGCTAAAGTGAGCATCCAGTCTTGGATGAAAAGAGAACTAAACTCAGGTACCATCTTAAATTCCTTGAAAAAAGCCCATAAGCTCTATGGATATAGACAGTAACTACATGGGGTGTTGGACTTAGATTTGCAAGGATGGGAAGATGCTCTTTGCCTTCCCCTGAAGACAGTCAAGAAGAAACTGAGAGAAACCAGGCACCAGTGACTACTTCCTTTTCCAGTTTCCATGCATCTCTAGAGATATTCTTCTTCTAAGGTATCATCCTGGTGGTTTTGAGAAAAGGAGTGATGGGTTTCTGTGGCATCTTTGATATCTTCTCCTTTCACATGCCCCAGCAACAGATCTTTCGCTTTTCCTCAAACCCTCCAGGCTCATTCCCATCTCGAAGCTTTTTTCCTTTCCTTATAAAGACCAAGGACCTCATGCATTTTAGTTGCTGTCTTATCTCCAAAAACTAACACTAGGAGGTGTCCATTAGCTGATTTATTAATAAATGAAATGAATGAATGAGAATCATGTGCTTCGTGGATTAACAAAACAAAAAAAATTAACCACAATGGGTGATCCTTTTCACATTTCCAATGCTCTTCAACCTAATTAAGAAGATAAAATGACTAAAAATATTGATCACATATTAACCTATTCTTTGAATGTTTAGATGAACCATGCAATTGCTGTTTTCCATCAGAGTGGGTAATCAATTGCTAATTATTTAATACAGCAATTTCAAAATGTATAGAGTTGTATATGCATTCTCCTAGTTCTCATTGTGTAACCCCATACCTTGGGACCTGAGAACACCAGCTCCTGCCTTTGTTGCTCTAGACCCATGGGTAGCAGCAACCTCCTGATCTTGATAATCTATAAGCTGTCTCAAGTTCTTCTGTTCGCCTTTTAAATTCTCCAACACCTGTGTAATTAGTTTACATATTAAATTTCTCTATTGAACAAGCAGGTATAGAAGTTTTCATCACTGGACACTAACTGAAACATAATTTTAAAAACTATGCTCTGTGATTCTGTGGCTCTATTTAACATTGATGGTATGATAGAATGAACACTGATTTGGAGTTAAAAACTATAAATTTGACATTTCTGCTGCAACCAGCTGTGTTGCAGACAGACAGATTTAGAGCCTATCTCCATATCTTTTTGGTTCTTTCCATTGCTGTGTGCCAGCCCATCTGGCAAATGCAAGAATTGGCATACCTCTCCACACCTGCACATAGAAGAGGGCAGAAGTACTGGAGAAATAATTACCTCCGTGTTAGATTTCCATTGCTTCTATAATAAGTTACCACAAATTTAGTGATTAAACAATACATATATATTGTCTTACAATTCCGGAGATCAGAAGTCTGAAATTAGTCTCACTGGACTAAAGCCAAGGTGTTGGCAGGGCTCCATTCCTTTCTAGCGGATCTCAGAAAGAATTCATTTTCTTGCTCTTTACACTTTCTAGATCAGTGGTTCTCAACCTTGGCTGCACATTAGAATCACCTGGGAATCTTTTTAAAATCCTGATTTCTGGGCCTCATCCTCCAGAAATTCTGTTTCTTTGTTACTAATGTTGTGGCCCCAACCCATAACAAAGAAACAGAATCTAGTCCAAAATCTCATCTAAATTTCATCAGTTCAAAAGTTAAAAAAGAGCCAGAACCGGTTTGGCTCAGTGGATAGAGCGTCGGCCTGCGGATTCAAGGGTCCCGGGTTCAATTCCGGTCAAGGGCATGTACCTTAGTTGCGGGCACATCCCCAGTAGGGGGCGTGCAGGAGGCAGCTGATCAATGTTTCTCTCTCATTGATGTTTCTGGCTCTCTATCTCTCTCCCTTCCTCTCTGTAAAAAATCAATAAAATATTTTTTTTTTTAAAAAGTTAAAAAAGAGAAAAAGACTTATGGGACACAGACAACAGTACAGTGATTGCCAGAGGGAAATGGGGTGGAGGGAGATAGAAGAGGGTAAAGGAGGGATAAGTGGTGATGGAAGGAGACTTGACTTGGTTGGCTAACATACAATACAATATACAGATGATGTATTGTACAGTTGTATACCTGAAACCTATATAATTTTATTACCAATGTCACCCCAATAAATTCAATTTAAATTTTTTTTAAAAGTTCCAAGTCTCATCATTTAAATGAGATATAGTTGATCTGAGTATAATCTATCCTGAAACAAAATTCTTCTCCATCTGTGAACCTGTGAAAGTAGGAAACAAGTTATCTGTTCCCAACATACAATGGTAAAACAGACAGGGTAACAGCTCTATGCATTCCTGTTCAAAAAAGGGAGAAAATGGAAAGAAAAAAAAATGAGTCACTGATGGCAAGTTATTTCGAAAGCCAACCAGGTTTTCTGTTTGAAGGCCTAGCAATAATCCTCTGTGGCTCTGCCCTTTGAATCATTCTTCCTTTTTCATGAAAGGTCACAAAGGTTTTCAGCTGAGTCATTTTATTAGCCTTTTTCTTACTTACAGAATTGTGGTGGCCCAACAGCCTTCTTTCATTTTGTCCTCTTTCTGCACCTTTTGTTCCAAGCTGGAAGTGTTTCTGCTGATACAAAATTCTCAAGAATCTCGTGCATCTCCTGTTTATGTCACTAAAATTCACTTCATTGGACAAGCAGCTCTACTATATATCTTTGCAGAATAATCCCGCCTCAATTCCCAGCTTCTACTGAGGCAGCTGAGGTGATCCATGAGCAATATGCCTACTCTCTTCAAAGAGCCCTCAGAGTGTTTACATTCACTGAACTTTTCATCCTTCCAAAACACTAATATAAGGTTGGTTTGCCACATGATTGGCTTTCTATCCGGGGCACGCTTTCTTAGCAGTGAATCTCCTAGAGGCAGCATTTTCTTGCAATCTGGATAGGCTGGGAAGTTGCCAAAGCACCAAGTCCTAGTTCCTTTTCGCTTAACATTCTTCTTTTTATCCATCTCCTTCCTCTTGTGTTTTACTATAAGCAGTGAGAAGAAACAAGGTTATATCTTCAACAGTTTTCTTAGAAATATCTTCTGCCGAATCTCCAAATTCATCACTTACAAGTTTTCTTTTCCATACAATTTCAGGTCACAATTCAGCTAAGTTTTCTGCCATGATGCAGCAAGGATTCCCTTTCCTCCACTTTCCAAAAGCAGGTTCCTCATTCCCACCCAAAACTTTTCCAGCTAAACCTTTAACATCCATATTTCTGTCAATAGTCTGTTTATGACAATTTAGGTATTTCCTAAGATGGTATACATTTTCTCTATCATGCTCTCCCTCCCTCTCAGGTCCTCACCAATAGAATCATTAACATCCATATTCCTACTAAAAGTCTATAAAGGCATTCTAGGCTCTCTCTATTATATTATTCAAAATTCCTCTGGCCTCTGCCTACTAGCCAACTTCAAAGCCACTTCTATGTCTTTATTATAGCAGCATCCCACTTCTGGTACCAAAACCTGAATTAGCTTTCTATTGCTTCTGTAACTGATAATCACAAATCTAGTGGCTTAAGCAAATGCATGCTTACTCCTATTAATAAAAGCCTATGTCAGTGGTTCTCAACCTGTGGGTCGCGACCCCTGTGGGGCTCGAATGACCCTTTCACAGGGGTTGCCTAAGACCATCGGAAAACACATATATAATTACATATTGTTTTTGTGATTAATAACTATGCTTTAATTATGTTCAATTTGTAACAATGAAATTGAGGGTCACCACAACATGAGGAACTGTATTAAGGGGTTGCGGCATTAGGAAGGTTGAGAACCACTGGCCTATGTGGTCGTCACTCCCTCACGCCGCAATGAGCAGTCACCAGGAGGCTGTGTGCGTGGCACAGAGGCAGGGCCCACAGCTCCGGCCTACCTCTACCTCTTTGGGGCAATCCATCGCAGGGCTCTCACATTGTGAGAGGGCATAGGCCAGGCTGTGGGGATCCCCACCCCCCGAGTGCACAAGTTTTGTGCACCAGGCCTCTAGTATCATATAATTCTGGAGGTCAGAAGTCTGAAATGGGTCTCTCTGGGCTAAAATCAAAGTTTTGGCAGGATTGCATTTCTTTCTGGAGGCTCTAAGAAAGAACTCATGCTCTTGCTTTCTCCACTTTTTAAGAATTCCCACATTCCTTATCTTCAAAGCCAGCAATAAAAAGTTGCGTCTTTCTCACACTGTGTCACTCTGACTCTGACACCATGGTCACATCTCCTTCTCTGACTCTAAACCTCCTGCCTCCTTCTTATATTTATGAAGACCCTTGGAACTGCATTGGGCCCACCTGGATAGTGAAAACAATCTCCCCATGTCAAGGTTCACAACTTAATCGTCTCCGCAAAGTCCATTTTTCCACGAAAGGTCGCATCTCACAGATTCCAGGGATTTGGATGTGAACATCTTTGGGGAGGCATGTTTCTGTCTATTACATCTTCATCTTGGGATCAGCTCCTCCTCAGTTACTGCAATCAATTGGTGTCCAGTCCCCTGTCGCTCAGATGGGATAACTCTGAAGTGCATATTTCCCACTAGCTCTCAGAGTTTCCCGGCAGAATTAAGCTTCAGCCTATACAGTACTGAATTGTTCAAATTACTGGTTGCTTCCCTTTCGTTTTTGCTTCCTTAACTGAGATTTCTTATGGGCTATTTGGGAGCTTATATCCCAAATCAACTATTTTTGTCCCAGGGTCTTCTAGAGAAACTCAAACGAAGACATATGATTTTTCCTCCATGTTTCAGGTTCCTGGGGGGGGGAAAAGGTATGACATTATCTCCCCTAACTTTCTTCCAAGGAATGTTAATGAATAAGAAAAGAATAACAACTCGTGAAAGTGCTTTGGAAAAATCTTGAATGAAGGGGCACAGATGTATGGCATCTTGATTCAAGCCTAGCCAACATTTTTTCTTGATAAAGTGAATTGGTAAACATTAGTCAATGCATATGAAGCAGTGGTTCTCCCCTGGGGTCAATTTTTCCCACTGGCAACATTGGCAATATCTGAGGACACTTTTGATCATCGCAACTGAAGAGGCAGGAGGGTCTTGCTATTGGCATCTAGTGGAAAGAGACTGGAGATGCTGCACAGAGAAGAACCTCCACAAGGAAGAATCATCCCATTTAAACATCAATAGTGTGACTATTGGAAAACCCTGTTCTTAAGTCAGAAGATTAAATTGATCGATGCCGTTATTAAGTTTGTAAACACTAGAATTATTTTTCTATCTCCTCAAAGTTTTCGGTTGCGCAGTTCATTGTTTGAGAATTAATTTTACTCCAACCATTGGCTAGAGAAGCCATTGTATAAACAATTTAATGTCATTCTTCATAAACACCTTTTTTTTGGTGACATTGTTAATGTTTTTGTCACAGGACCATAGCAAAACACATTGTAGATGAATTCCAAAGTTATTCTAACTAGATTATAAAAGCTGGTGCTATATAGTAAACAGAGGCCAATGTGTCATCAAAACCAGGTTCTGCCTTACGTGATGGAATAGTGCAGAGTTGAACTTGCTTAAAATATTTCCTTTTTCTCCCTTCCCCCAACCATTTACACCTAATATAACACAAAGGAATTAAAACTGAGACATTAGTTATTAAAATACCTGAGCATATTTAGAAGTATTTTTTTCATTATTTCTACATTCCATTTTCATCTTCCTTCTTCCCTCTTTCTCTTTCCTCTATTCATTTTACTACTTCATATTCTCCCATTTCCAACCTCATCATCTTTCCCCTTATTTTCTCTCTTCTCCTTTTCTTTCCTGCCTGTCCTGTCCCAACCCTTTTAAAAACATTTTCCTTGTCCTCAGAACTAAAATCTTCTTGTTAACTGAGAGGCACTTGCAGGATTTAACTACCTTTCCTAGGTTCTCTATAAACACCTAAACTTGAGCCATCTGGGTATTTTAATGTTTCCTGTAAAGCCTGTCACTGGCCAATCATCTATTTTGATTGGCTGCACAAGAAGTTTTGTAAACTAATTTTTCCCTAGGGCACCTCAGTCACTTTATTAATTGTTTTCTTCATCACGAATGTCTCTTATTCCATAATAAACTGGGACATTTTTTTCTTAAACACAAGCTGAAGTCTCTTCTAATTGTTTGCTTGCTTTTTAAAAACTTAATTATACCATGCCCTCATAGTTTAGATTTATAGAAATCTTAACAAGAAAAGGATCTTCTAAGAAAAATTGTTTTAATATCATAGGATGCCAATGTTACCTCAAAACAAACAAATAAAATCAGAGGATGAAACAACTTCTAGATTTCATTATGTCAAAGAAGTCAGAAAAATATTTTAAAAAGCACACAAAAGGTAAAGATATGAGGACCTTGACTTTGATGTTCTATGATACTCTTCTTATTCTTATAGATAAATATTTTTTTCATTTTATTTATTTACTAGAGGCCCGGTGCATGAAAATTCATGCACTGGAGGGGGGGTCCCTCTGCCCAGCCTGCCCCCTCTCACAGTCTGGGAGCCCTCAGGGGCAGGAGGCAACCCGGCCATCAGGGCAAGGCGATGCCCCCATCACACCTCTGCTGCTGCCACTGCTGGCAGTGCAAGCCTCGGCCGGCCCTGGTTACCTGAGCCTCAGGCAGCCCTGGGTGGCTGGGCAGCCAACATCCGAGGCTTGCCTATGCCTTGGCCGCACCACATGCCTGCCATCCCCCCAGCAGGGCTGAAAGGACTGAGGGACTCCGGTGGGGCTAAGGGGACTGGGTGCCACCATCTTGTGGCTATGGGTGCCGCCATCTTTGTGACAGTGTGACAGTCAATTTGCATATTCCCTCTTTATTAGATAGGATTTACTAGAGGCCAGATGTACGAATTCATGCACAGGTGGGGCCCCTCTGGGTGGCCTGTGGGGACTGGGCGGAAACCCATAGTCCAACGCGCTGCCTGCAGCTCCTACCTGCTGCTCCTGCTCATCCTGGCCCCACTGCGCCAGCTGTGGGCTCGCACCCAATCAGTCCCAATCAGGAGAGGCTCACCAGCCATGAGCCCTGTGTCTGGCACCCTCCCAAGGGGAGTGGCCTGCAGGCTCAGGCTGAAACCAGCTCTCTGACATCCCCTGAGGGGTCCTGGATTGTGAGAGGGTGCAGGCCAGGCCGAGGGACCCCACTGGTGCACAATCGGTCTGAGGAGTGATCGTGAGAAGGCTCCAGGGAGTGTCCAGCCCCATCTCGTCCAGTCTCAATTGGCCAGACCCCAGCAGCAAGCTTACCTACCAGTCGGAGTGCCTGCCCCCGGTGGTCAGTGCATGTCATAGCAAGCTGTTGAGCAGCCTTAGTATATCAGCATATTAGGCTTTGATTGAACAGTTGACTGGTCACTGGACAACCAGACACTTAGCATATTGGGCTTTTATTATATAGGATGGTGTTCGCTTAGAATTATTTTTAATGTAGGTAACAAGCCTAAGCAACCTCCCTTTAAATGGCAACAACTAAATAATCCCGACCTCACAAGAGTATTTTGGAATAGGTAAATAGCTTAGTGCCAAAATATTTGATAGTTGCAGTCATGTATCAGGTCAAATTTTATGTTCCAACCTCTGACTACACATAGAAACATAATTATAATAACAGTAGCAGCAAGGCCAATTTATTAAGTATCTGCTCCATGTCAGGTATAGTGCTTTTCATATAGTAATCCCTAATTGTCACAAACTTTTGTCTATCTCATCTCTTCCAACTTGCAATTTTTATCTTTCTTCTTATCTCTTCCTTCTTCTCCTCCTTCTCTGGATTTACTGTGCTTCTTTATTTTTTCCATCGTTTTGCTTACTTCATCTTCCTCATGTAGCTATTATGATCAACAGTTTTCTGATATGGAAACAAAGGCTTTGGCACTCATACAAGTGAAAAAACTTGTCTACAATCATGCACGTTACAAGTGGAAGGTCTCATCCAATGCAGGTTTCTCTGATTCCAAAATATATCTTTCTTATAAGAATGCTTTTAAAGGACTGTGTCTCTAACTTTATTCTCTGCTGTTTAAAAACTTAGCTTAGCTTACTTGGTGTTTTTGTTTTCATTTTTTAATTTTAGCCATGAAAATTGTATGTGGCATTATATCATTGTGGTCTCAATTCACATTTTTCTAATGCCTAATAATCTTGAGTATCATTCATACGTTTATTTCCACTAATGTATTGTCTTTGAAATGTCTGTTCAAAACATGTTTCCATTATTAAAATGAGCTGTTCCCTTTCTTATTACTGAATGATGAAAGTGCTTTATTTATTTATTCAGGACACAGAACTTTATCAGATATTTGTTTTATAAGAGAAGTGAAAAATATATGTCTATACAAAGGCCTCTACAAAATATTTATAGCAGCTTTATTCATAATAACTAAAGTCTTTAAACAATGTCCATCAACCAGTGAGAGGATAAACAAATTGTGGTGGATCCACAATGGAATACTCCTCAGTCATAAAAAAGAATGAACTACTGATATAAGCAATAACATGCATGAGTCTCAAAAACATTATGCCATGTGAAAGAAGCCCTACACAAACTACTCTATAAATTGTATAACTGCATGATTCTGTCTAGGTGACATTCTGGAAAATGTGAAACTATCAAGAACAAAGATCATCAGTAGCTGCCAGGATCTGGGGTAAGAACACTGATTATAAGAAAGTACAAATAAATATTTAGGGTATTTGTGGTGATGGCAATATTCTATATCTTGACTGTGGGTGGTTAAATAACTGTATTTGTTTATCAAATTCACAGAACTATATACCTTAAAAGGGTGAGTTTTGCTGCCTGTAAAGTATAGTTCAATAAACCTGACATTTAAAAAACATGATATAAAAATCTGGGTGTGACAAATGTTGTGGGAAATGATAAAAATATTAACAAATATATTATTTATATTAAGCATAAAAATCATGAATCTACAGTGCAAATTCTCAGATCTCTACAACATATTACTGAGAAAAATTAAATGCCCAAATAAAGAAAGGAATAAACCCTGCTCATGGATTGGAAAACTGAACATAGTAAAATATGAATTCTCTTTAAATGGTCTATAATCGGTACAATTCCAATTCTCATTAAGCTTTCTGAGGAAATTGGCATGCTGATTCTAAGATGGAGATGGAAATGTAAAATATCAAGAATAGTTAAAGAAACCCCTAAGAAGAACAGGTTGGAGAACTTATACAATCAGATACCATGTAGACACAGACATAAACGTGAAAGGTCCAACAGTAATGTTTCTGGAACCTAGTAGGAAATTATCTTTATTCCCTTGGAGTAGTGAGAAAAAAAGCTCAGACAACAAGGATAAGTATTGACACATTGGAACTCATTAAAATTAAGTCATCTGAAAATAACATTAAGATAGGGAAAGGAAACATATCGAAAAGAAGGTATTTTCAATATCTATCCATGAGAAAGGACTCCTCAACAGGAGAGACAGCACAATTTTTAAAATGGGTCATACATATACTTGAAAAGACATTTTATAAGAGAGAATATCCAAATGACCACTATTTATATAAAGATTTGCTAGGCATCGCTGATCAGAGAAGTGCAAATTAAAGCCACAATGGGATATTATTGCACACCCACTAGCCTAACTAAAGTCATCCAGTGGTGGTAAGGATAGAGCAACAGGAAGAATTGTAAATTGAAATTGTAGAAAACTCTTTTGCTTATTTGGTAAAGGTGAACATATGCTTACTCAATAATATAAGAATTCCATTCCTGGGTATATACCCACCATAAATGAGTACTATGTGTAACAAAAGACATGTACACGAATGCCAATTAGCCAAAAACGGGAGACAACTCAGACGACATTCATCCGAAGTAGAATGGATAAACTGTAATATATTGATATAATGAATACTACACAATGAAAAACCATGAACTATGGACACATCCAACATCATGGATGATCTCATGAATATGATGCAAAGTAAAACACAAAATACTATGTACTATAATGGTTCCATTTATAGGAAGTTCAAAATGATGCAAAATGAGTCTATGTGAATGGATGTCAGAAAAGTGGTCCCCTTTCCTCAAGATAATGACTGGGGTGGGACAAAAGGAAGGCTAACAGGGACATAACAGTGCTTTTCTCTTGATAATGAGTATTGTTTTCCTGAGAGTGCCCACTTTGTGTAAATTTTAAAGATATACAATTAGGATTTATACTATTTTCTGTATGTATCTGATTTTTCAATAATAAGTTTACCAGAAAAGAAAATACTATAGGTCTCTGAAGACAAACTAAAGTACTATGAAGAATGACCATTGGCTAAGCCACTTTCCTGAAGGGATGCAATTAAGGTTTCAAATGTGACACTTTTCAAAGTAACATGTTTGATAAGGTAAATCCTTTCCCCTTTATGAACATTGGAAGGTGGTAACCTCCAGAACAGTGACTGCTCGCATGTTGAGGGACGTAAATAGTACTCCTTCACACAGTATTATTTCACAAAGGGGTCACAACTTTGAGAGATGCTTATTTTATTGAGGAAATCTTGTCCAGTAGAATGATGACTTACTGGTAGTGTCTGAGGCCTACTACACAGATTTTCAAACTTGTTGCTGGTTCTCTCTACACAATCCTCCCTGCCTAGTTTATCACAATTCACTTCTAGGAGGAAAGTGCAAGCGACAGAGAGCTGCCTCTTCTATAATTCAGGATCTTCATAGTCAGCCCTCCTTCCTTTCTGCTTTCCTCCATTTCTTGGAGATTACATAGATACCGGGAATTGAAAAGTTTGTGTTCAAGAATTAAATCACCTATGGTTTTCCTTTGATGGGAGTCTACACAACTTGCCAGCACATAACACTATTAAAAAGGCTAAATGGTTGTCGTTTTGAGATAGTAGAAGTCTCACAATATTGGTCACTTTCTCCATTCAGTCATCCTGCAGGCAAGGATTCATCCAAGAATATTTTGATGAGCAGATAAATCCACCAATCAAAAGGCATTACTTAAAATACAGTGCATTCCAAAACCAAAGGAAGATGAAAGCTTCCTAATTTCTAAAGTTTCCAATTCCTTCCAACTGTACTATACTTTTACCTCCTTTTGACTTTGTAAAAGAAAAACCATAGCTTATGCCTGAATTTACCAGAATTATACAATTATAAACACATTCATAGACACACACAAACACACACACACACACACACACACACACAAACACAATTTGTGGTAGGTGGGCTAATACACATAACACAACATAATTGCCTAACACCTCTGTAAGTGTTTCAACTAGGGAAAAAATATATACATATAGATATTATTGGGCCAGTCATGAAGAAAAATAAAGAACTGAGAAAGCCAAGAAGAAAAATTTTTAGCAAGATCTTAGAATTCTTTATGTATTGGATGAATGAACTCAATTGGCTGAATCAACCTAAAACAGTTAAGGCTCATCTACCAACCATCTCTGATGTGAGGGACTCTTAACCCAGCAACTGTTTATTAAGTACCTGCCACCCATCCTGGGTGGATTGAAAAAAAAAAAGTATAAGAGTTCTTCATAAATATGTCATAAGTGATAGAATCTACTTAAATGGAGAATGCAAAGGTGCATCTCAGCACCTTAATAAACCCAAGTCTAAAACTTGCAACAGCTAAAACATGAGCTCTGCAGATTGGTGTATCTGCTGGGTCCCTGATGGCTACTTCTAGATTGTCACATGTCATAACTTCTTCCCAGAGATTCCATGACTATGGAGAGGCCTGGATATAAGTCCCACTTTATCAGCTGTAGTAGTGGCATCCAACTGCCAGACCTAAAAGATCAGGTCGATAAAACTCGAGCACACCGTCTCAGCACCACACCTTCTCTTTTACCCCTGGTCTGCATAAATTACTCTGGAACTCCTGCGGGGGGGCGGGGGGGTGGGGTCCTTTGCAAAGGAGGTGCTCTCATAGACACTGAACTAGTTTTCTCTTCACCACTTCTTATCCAGGTTCCTTGCTATCATCATAACAAGCATCAAGTACATGAGCCCCTTTCCACCAAGTTACTGAACATACACATCTCACCTACATATGCTTGTGAGTGTACAAACCATGGGAAGAACTGACTGCAATACTACTAAAGGGACAAAAGAAACAAAACAGCAACCACAAATATTATAGGACACCTAGGTACTGCGCAGCTATAATTTTTGTTTGTTTTGTTTTAAATTGGCTAGTTGGTTTTCATATATGTTGACCATACTCTTTCACTTTTTGATGTTTGACCATTCCTTAAGATTGACTTTGTGTCTTGCTTGCTTCCAAAAATAACTCTTTACATATCAGAATAGGTATCTAACACCAAACAAGTAGGCAATGTCCTCAAAGCCAGCTCCCTGGGCTGAAGAGGCCGAATGCTCCAGTCAAATGATTCACCCATCTGGACTCAGGACAGTACAAAAGTGGAGGTTAAACCAGGGGTCGCCCCACAGTGGTCTGCACCTGCTTCCATGGTTACAATTTTTAAAAATTCCAAATGCACTCTTCATGAGCAGAACTTGCTAAAAACAAAAACAAAACAAAAAACTACCATTAAAAAGAATTTGGGCCAAGGAAGGACTTTTCAAGATCATTCAAGTCAGAGACTCCTACCGTCTTTGGGATCATGCAGACTTTGAAAATCCATGGAAAGCTGTGGATTCTTTTCCCTCCAAACTGCACTTAAGGTCTTACATAGAACTATAAGGAATTTTTAAAAATCTATACATATTATGAGTCTCATCCATAAATCTTCATAGAATCCATGGGCTCCCTAATTAAAATTATCTGGTTTAATCCAAGCAGGAATGAGAGTTCTAGAATAGTTAAGTAGTTAGGAAGTTGCAGTGGGGAGAAAGGATCTTGAATAAAAATGAAAAGCAGTCAGCTTTCTATTTGTGGCCCAAGTTAATTGCCTTTTTTTTTTTTTTCTTTTCTAAGTGATCTTTAAAACTGGGAGATCAGGTGACTGGAAACATAAATTCCTAGGAATAGGCAATATGTTGGTGTTCCCAAATGTATCCACAAGAGATACACAGGAGAAGAGAGTCCTAAATTTTAAGGCCATCATTACTTATTCCAAAGTCTGTGATATAAACAGATACTAAGGGCCTATTTTATTTGTTTGATCATTTCAGGCAGTTAGACTCCTGTGCATTCCTTGCAACATTAGGCATCATGCCTTTCCTATTTCTAACATTTTGGAAATGTTCACTCCCAGGACTGTTGGAAATATGTCACTGATATTCCACAATGAAGTAGCAACCTGTTAGTTCTCCTGGAGCTGCCCTCCTATGGGATCTATGAGACACCCTGTCCTGGCCACTCACCCTCCCTCTGTTCATACAGAAATCAGCCAGGTTAGCAAGAGCAGCCTAGCAAAGATAGCACATTGCCTGTATTTAAAGTGGTTCTGATTCTTCCTGCATGATCCTAAGCAAGTTATCCAACCTGTCTGAAACTTGGTGTTCTTGTGGATGAAGGAGGAATAGTAATCAAAATGGCTTACAATGTTGCCATAGATGCAAGGTCATCGATCGGGTGTGTTAAACAATTAGCCTGGGGCTTGGAACACAGTAAGGCGAGGTCCACATTAGCCATTGTTGTTATTAACTTCTCAGGGGAAGGCTCAGAGCGGGTGAGGAGAGACAAAACAGGAGAGGTGACCAATGCTTGAAATTGAAGAAGACATTGTAAAGCATCTTGGCTTGACCTCAATTAAAAATACAAAAACAGCCCAAACTGGTTTGGCTCAGTGGCTAGAGCATCAGCCTGCGGACTGAAGGGTCCCGGGTTCAATTCCGGTCAAGAGCATGTACCTTGGTTACAGGCACATCCCCAAGTCGGGGGTGTGCAGGAGGCAGCTGGTCGATGTTTCTCTCTCATTGATATTTCTAACTCTCTATCCCTCTCCCTTCCTCTCTGTAAAAAATCAATAAAATATGTTTTAAAAAAATACAAAAACAAGTGAAGCCCCTCTAGCCCTAGTTACTGGGAAATAGAATGTATGAAAAAGACCTTAAGTAAGGTACCAAAAATACCTCATTCTACAATGCAGCCCCAGGGGTAGGGGTAGGGGGTGTGCTTAATAGGACAAGATCCCCATGTCATCAATCCCCTGGGATGGTGATGTTCTTGTCTGCAGTGAGAGCTGCTGCCTCTGGTCCAGCCTGTGCATCCAGAGCACAGCTGAAGCACAGCTGCTTGTCAGCTTCCAGCTTCAGAACAGAGAGACTGACGTCTGTGACTGAAGAGTAGAGAGAGTAGGGGCTTTCTCTGGAGAGATGTTGGTTTTCTTTCGTAGTAGTTGTTTTGGGTTTTAATATACTTTATTTCTCATTCGTGCAGAGGACATCCGTCTTTCTAATCAGCTTATTTTTCACTATACTGGAGGCTCCTTAAGCACCTATTGTTTTCCTAGTATTTAAAAAAATAAAACAAGAGCTGTATCTCTTCTGTGTGTCCTTTTGCCTCTTGCCTTTGTGCTGCAAGGAGTCTACCGTGGCCGAGCTCATGGGTCTGAAGCTGGTTGGTCCCCTAGAGACAGACATCTGGAGGCAGACTCCCCTCTGGCCGGTCAGTGCTCCAATGGTAGGTATTCCAGGTGGCGGAGCAAACTCGCTGCAGATCGGGCCACTCCAAAAATAAACAAAAGCATCTTGCTTCCTACCTTGAGGTTGAGGCTCAACTCATTTCAAACAGCCTGTTTACATAACAGCCTGGAGTGTGGCAGGAGCGGCGATCCCTTCCCCAGTAAGAACCTCAGCATGTCCTGTGTCCAAGCTGTTTGGGTTCAAATACGGGGCAAGGCCCAGGATGGGAAAGCTCACGGGGTCTCTCCAACCACAGCAAAGAAGTTGGGCCTGTTTTTGCAGCGTTGCCACCGTGCAATCCCCATCCACCAGCCTTGAAATGCCCAGCACCACTCGAGACAAGCACCCATTAGATCAACAGGCAGAAGACAACTTTCACATTTCCAACCTCAGTGACCAACTCATCACTGGCCTTCAACCTTCCTTTCACATGATGCTCTCACACTAATTTTTTTTTAATTTTAAAATTTTAAACCTTTACCTAAATTCTGTAAACCCACAAGCTATTTCTCTTCCTCTCTTCTCTGCCTCTTAAAAGAGTAATGATCTATTTGCAAAGAAATATACTTCAGCTCCATCAGGGTGGCTCAGTGGTTGAGTGTCGACCTATGAACCAAAAGGTCATGGTTCGATTTCCGGTCAGGGCATATGCCCAGGTTGTGGGTTCAGTCCCAATGGGGGACATGCAGGAGGCAACTGACCAATGATTGTCTCTCATCATTGATGTTTCTATCTCTCTCTGCCTTCCTCTCTAAAATTATATATAAATATATATATATATATATATATATATGTATGTATTTAATAATGCCATGCCGTGCATCTTTATTAATCCTGGCTTTGCGGAATGAAGTTTTAAAATCTACTAAGTATCTTCTTATTCAGTGATTTTCAACTTTTTTATCTCATGGCACATGTAAACAAATTACTAAAATTCTGCAACACATAAAAAAATATTTTTTTACCAACCTGACCAAAAAATAGGAATAATTTTGACTCATTCACATCAGATGGCTATTATTGTGTTGGCTTATTGTCATTTTTTTATTTGACAATCTAAGGGAAAAGAGGTCAGTGCCCCTCACTAGTCAGGTATTGCACGTTTTAAGGATTCTTGCAGCACACCATGGCACACTGGCTGAAAATTGCTGCTCTAATTCATAGAATTGCTCTCGTAGAAACAGATAAAACAACTGCTTTATTACTCAAAGACCATGTGCCTATATACAATCTGTTTTCCATCTCTCTGTCATTGCTTCATTGGCAGGATGCTTGCTTTCAAATATAAATGAGTCCAATTTTATAACTTCTGTATACCAGTCATTCCTCTGAGTGATGTGGGTGACCAGCTGTCTGAGAATCTATTATCCAGGGTTGGCTTCTGCGTGCTACAGGACGTCTTCTTCCTAGTACTGTATAAGTTTACAATATTCTTTTTTTAATCAAAAATATATTTTAAAAAAAATAAATATACCTCAAACCTTAGGAAATTATGAATGTGCAACTGTTTTTGACCTATAAAATTTTTCATGTAGTTCAACCTAATACCCCCATTCTGTAAACAGTACTTATTATGGAAGGAATGACAGAGGATGAGGGGATCTTGAGTGGTCATTATTTTCTGTAACACAGTAAAGCCAGGTCGACATTAGCCATTGTTGTTATTAACTTTTTAGGTTAAGGCACAGAGCCAGGAAGAGGAGGGGACAGATGGAAGAGGTGACCAATGTCTAAAGTTGAAGAAGACATTGTAAAGCATCTTGGCTTGACCTTGATTAAAATACAAAAACAACTGAAGCTCCTCTAGCCCTAGTTACTTTAAAACAGAATGCATCAAACAGAACAGATCTTAATTAAATAGGGTATCAAAAGGACCTCATTAGAAAGATTCCATTATAAGCTTCAGCCTTAGGGGTAGCAATGAGACAAGGTTTCCATGTTATCAAACCCCTGAGATAATGATTTTCTTGTCTGCTGTGGGAAGTTCCAAAAAAAGAAAAAGAGAACAAAGAAAATGGAAGAGAAGAGATTTTATCAAATACACTAGAGGCTCAATGAATGAAATTCATGAAAGGGGCTTAGCCCTCACAGCCCCAGCTTCGTCCAGAAGGTTGTCTGAAAAGTCGTCCAGACGGTTGTTCTGCTGTTCAATCTATTTAGCATATTAGCTCTTTATTATATAGGATAATGCAAGAAAATTTCCTAGAACTTAAGAACGTGTACCTATAGGCAAAAAGATACCACAGAGGAGCCAGCAAAATAAATGATGAAAAAAGCATTCAAAGAACTCTCATGAAGTTTTAGAATACCATCAATAATAAGAGTATCCTAAAAGCTTCAGAGGGGAAAATTTAGAGCTCACTTGAAGAAATAGGAGTCAGACAGCACTGGATTTCTCAACAGTTCAATACATAATAGAAAATAGTGGAGCAAATGTCTTCAAAATTCAAAGGAAAAATCATAGTTAAATAACAATGATCTACTTAAATGATAGTATTAACACAATTGAGAGAATATTCCGTGGGTTTAATCACATGGGAAACTGTTATTCTACTATTCTATATCTAGCCAAACTATCAGTCAAGAGTGTAGACATTATTAATGCCGTAGCTAGTTTGGCTCAGTGGATAGAGAGTTGGCCCATGGACTGAAGAGTCCCAGGTTCAATACCAGTCAAGGGCATGTACCTCAGTTGCAGGCTCGATCCCCAGCACTAGTCAGGAGGCAACCAATTCATATCTCTCTCTCACATCGATGTTTCTGTCTCTCCCCCTCCTTTCCACTCTCTAAAAATCAATGGAAAAATATCCTCGGGTGAGGATTAACAACAACAAAAAGAATGTAAACATTACTGACTTCACTTATATGTGGAATGTAATGAACAAAATAAACTAACAAACAAAATAGAAACAGACATAGATAGAGAGAACAAACTGTCAGCTGTCAGAGGGGGGTGGGGGGGTTGGGGAGCTGAGTGAAAAAGGTGAAGGGATTAAGCAAAAATAAAAATACAACTTTGTGAATTAGGTCTGGAAGTAAGGGTAGATCTAATGTTTTTCAAAATTAGATTTCAAGTATTATTTTACTTTTAACATATCTTTCACTTAGATTGAAGTATAGATACTGTCGATAGTATGGCAATTACCAGGCAGATAGGGGCGTGGGGAAAGGTAGAGGGTAAATGTTGATGGAAGGAGATGACTTGAGGTGGTGAACACACAATGCAATATACAGATGATGTATTATAGAATTGTACACCTGAAACCTATGTAATTTTATTAACTAATGTCAACCCAATAAATTCAATTAAAAATTTTAAAAAAAGAAAACAATTGTACTAAGGAGGGAAAAAGAGTGCAGAGTAAACACATTTTCAAACATTCGGGATTTCATAATATTTTATCCCCAATACACCTTTCTTTTTAAGACAAGTAACAAAAGGTATTCTTTACAAAAATGGGGTAATAAGTCAAGAGATTTATTAGTAAACTAGAGGCCCAGTGCACGAAATTGAAAAACGTTGCAATATATATCCATAAAAAATCCTGCCATTTGCAATGACATGGATGGACCGTGAAAACATTATGCTAAGTAAAATAAATCAGACATAGAAAAACAATTACTGTATGACCTCACTTATATGTGGAATCTTAAAAAAAGAACTCATAGAAGCGAAGGGCAGATTGGTAGTTGTCTGAAGTAAGGGGTGGGGGTTGGGGAACATGGGTGAATGTGGTAAAAGATACAAATTTACCATTATAAGGTAAATAAGTTCTGAGGATCTAACATACAGCATGGTGACTATAGTTAACAATACTATATTGCAATGATTTTCAACCTTTTTCATCTCATGCCATACATAAAGTAATAAGTAAAATTCTGTGGCACACCAAAAAAAAAAAATATATATATATATATATATATATATAACACTTTTGCTGAACTGATAAAAAAAAAAGGTATAATTTTGATTCAGTCACACTGGGCAGCTATTATTGTGTTGGTTGTTGTCTTTTTTTTTTTAATTTGACGATCTAAGGGAAAACAGGTCAGTGCCCTGATTAAATAGTCAGGTATTGTATGTTTTAAAAATTCTTGTGTATACTAGTTGAAAATTGCTGCTGTATTGAAAGCTGCTTAGAGAGTAAATCTTAAAAGTGCTCATCATAAGAAAATAATTTATTACTATGTGAGGTGATAGATGGTAACTAAACTTATTATTATAATTATTTCCCAACATACACAAATATCAAATCATTATGTTGTATACCTCAAACTAATATTATATATCAACTATATCTCAATACAAATGGAAAAATATAAATATATACATACATCCATACACAACATTAAATAGTAAGCAAATAGTATAAAAGAGTAGAAGGAGGCTTTCTCTGTTATTTAGTAATTTTGTGATTTAGGTCTGGAAGTAAGGGTAGAGCTAATGTTTTTCAAAATTAGATTTCAAGAATTATTTTACTTTTAACATATCTTTCACCTAGATTGAAGTATAGTACCTTGCCATATTTAGAACCATGATTCAGATAATTTTACTATTGCTAAAATAAAATTTGACAGGTCTAAAATCAGCATGCTTCCTACCTGTCACTAAAAAATTCCCTGGTGGCTAGAATCTATTTATGTTGTCTTGTAGCAACCAGCCACTATCTTGGATGGTGCAAGAAGGCCGAAATGTCCTCTATTTTATGTTATTGACATGGATATAAGTTAAGAAGAAAGACTAGAAGAGAGATACTATGTTGATTCATTCAACAAATACTTATTTTGAACTCTGAGGCTAAACCACAAAACATAATGCAAGATCCTTGCTTTTAAGGAGCTCATGTTCAATTTCAGAACTCGTATTCAGTTTGAAATTGAGTTACGTACTGAATAACAGACTAATAAAGTGCACAACACCATAAATGAATCTCAGAGATATTATTTTGAGCAGAAAAGCACATACTAAATGATTCCATTTACATTAAGTTCAAAAGTAGGCAAAACTAATCTCTTATGAGGGAAGTCAGAATTTAGGTTATCCTTGGAGAGAGGAGTACACTTCTTTCCCTCTTTTGGTCTCTTTCAGTCCATGCAAAACATCTGGAGTGAGTACTAAGACAGTAATCAATAAGACAAAAACATGCAGTGTAGGGTCATAAGGATTCTCAAACTCTTTTCCATAGCAACAGACACTTGAATGAGAATCTTCTCATGACACAAAAGATAGTAGGGGAGGACCACACACCCAGAGAACTTGAATTATTTGTACTTCCCTGAATTAAAGCTATCACTCACCTTCCTTTTCCTAACATAGCACATCAGTATGTCGGATACGTGAGTGAGGTTGTTCAAAGAAACAGGGCAGAACCTACCATTATCTCTCCAATTTTATAATAAAAAGATGATTCTGTGACAGTGATTTAGTTTATGACAAATGGAACACTATCATTGGTTTCAATAAATTAGATAAAACTGAACTGCTGTTTTTGTTGCTTAAATATGGTATGGCTAAAAGAAATGCCCCAAACCCTGCTTCTGGCCTTCTTTTCCCAAATTCAAATTAGAACCAGTACAAACCCACTGTCACCATACTGTCCAATCAATTCCATCCTGCTCTAGTAATTCCAAAATGCTTTCCTTTTTTGATAGCAAAAAAATGGGTTTTTCTGCAATTTCCAAACTTGTTCGCATTCATGTACACTATCCTATCTCTTTATTCCCAACTCTAAAATTATCACAAATTCAGTGTTGGTGATTCTCCTACTTCTACCATTGAGACTCTTTGTGCAGCTGAAAAATTAAGGAAAGAAGGCAGAAGAGAGATTGTTAGAAGTGGCACTATTACTTATGGGATGGGAGTGATTTGAGTGGTAGAAGAAGGACCGGAATCTCCAAAAAGTTATTTCTCCCAATGTTCAGATGAAACCTGAACAACTCTTCTTAAAGCTCAAACTCTTAAATTCAAACCCCCTCACCTTCATGCCAACAGAGGTGGTAGTTATTCTCTCTTACTTTAGTATGAATTAAGAATTAACTGAGTCATGTAAAAAAGGTGTGATAAGAAGCTGTGTGAAGTGGGGTCCAGAAGCAGAGAAACCCAGAAACATCATATCTTTTAACTGATTTTGTTCATGGTAGTTCCGAAGAAAGGAATAAAGGAATAAGGCAATAGAGCAGGGTTATACAACCATAGTTTTCAACTTTGTTGCTTCACATCATTTTCAATGATGTTCAGGGCTTGTCATGTAGTCTAAATTTAAAAATAAGCTCTGTAAGAGTCAACTTTGCTCTTATAATAAATGAATCTTGTTACCTTTTTTGTCTTTTCTGAATTATGGAAGATGAGTCAAAAACATAATTTAATCCTAAACCATGGCTCAAAAAATGCTTTTCTCAAGAAAGATGGAATTTGAGGGAGGTAGCGGGGGGGAGACCGGCTTTAAAATAAAATTTTTTTTTCCTGGTTGCTTCTTCAAAAAGAGCCAGTAGCATGAGTTTAGACAGAGAGAAGAGGGCCAAGGTCAGGTAAGAAATATTGCTGTCCTTAGCTACCGCTCAAGTACAAGATGGAATTCCATAAACATTAAGAGTTTCATCCTTTTTTCCAAGGCTGTCAAGTTGCCTAACACAAAAACAACACCGTCTGAGAGTCCCATGCCTATGGTTTGGGGGCCATGAATTAATTGGCATATGAAGGGGGAGAGGAAGAAAGATAACAAGAAAGTTTCCTCCTGTTCTCTTCCTGTCTACCTTTCTTTACATAAAAAACAATAATAAATAATTTTAAAAACATATAAAAAAGGAGAGAGGAGGGGTAAACACACACACACACACACACACACACACACACACACACAATGACTTTGCAGGCAGCATCTTCATTTTGAAAATTTCCAGACCCAAGATGCAATCTAGTAAAAAGTTTGTATTCCTCCATGGCTTAAAAGTTCCTGAGTCTTAAGGGCAGTTTGCAGAATGGCTCAGTAGGACCAGAATGGCTCAATCCTGGGAGCTCACTTTCCAGGGTTGGTTTCCATAAAGCACATCTCAGTTGAATCAGTTGCTCATGCCTTGCTGCTCATTCAGATCCAAATACTTGAGTGTCCTAAATCATCTGCCACCAATAACCATTGAGTGTTTGACAGTCTCTAAATCCATTAGTCAAATTCCTTGTGGATTGATTCAATGAGAGATACTTTAAGTGATCTCCCTGCCTAAGAATCATAAACTGACACGTTATCGGCCAGGATTTGATCAAAGAATCAAAGAATCAGAAACACCAGAAAATAGCTAATAAATGATTTATTACAGAAATTTGACATAAGACAATGGTAGGAGTTGGTTAAATAGCCTACATGAATCTGGATTTTCTGTGTTTGGATCTTCTGCAACAGGGCATGTGGGAGGGTAGAGAAAACACCAAGAAAACTTGGTTTTAGTCCATTCTCCACCTCAGGCTGTTTGGCCTTGGGGGTGTTACTGGACTTCTTTTAGTCTGTTCCTTCACCAATTAAATGGAAACAATATCTTCTCACAAAGCGTTTGTGAAGATTAAATGAGAAAGCAAACATAAGACATCTAGCACAGAGCTTGATATGTACTGAAGGGTCAAGAAATGTCATCTGAATCTAAATATGAAAATTCTGGAGGCAAAGTATTACATACATCAAGCCTCAAATTTCTGAAGAGAGGAGAAAAAACAGTCAGCATCCATTGCCTAAACCCACATTACAGCATGAATATTATATCACTCTTTTTTAAAAATATATTTGTATTGATTGCAGAGAGGGAGAGGGGGAGAGAGATAGAAACATCATGATGGGAGAGAATCAGATTGGCTACCTCCTACATGCCCTACCAGGGGTCAGACCCAAAACCCAGGCAGATGCCCTGACAGGAAATTGAACCATGACCTCCTGGTTAATAGACCGATGCTCAACCACTGAGCCACAATGCCAGGCTTCCATCACTCAGCCAATAGTGAAAAGCATTTGGGGAGCCTGATCAACACTCTAAATCAGCGGTTCTCAACCTGTGGGTCGCGACCTCTTTGGTGGTCGAACGACCCTTTCACAGGGGTCGCCTAAGACCATCCTGCATATCAGATATTTACATTACGATTCATAACAGTAGCAACATTACAGTTATGAAGTAGCAACGAAAATAATTTTATGGTTGGGTCACAACATGAGGAACTGTATTTAAAGGGCCAGAAGGTTGAGAACCACTGAATAATTATCATTTTATGGGCATTTTCAGCCAAAACCAAAAGAACAGCACTGTCAACAGCAGAGCAGTGGTGACCTGAGCTGGGTGGGTCCACAATGAAAGAACACAATCCAGTGCCAAGTCAATACAAAGCCCGGTCACAGGAGCATGTTTGTTGCCTTCAGGTTCCTGTGGCAATTATCTGTGATAGACTCCCTGGGATGGCTTGCCTGGTACTGCCAGGATGAGCTCATGGAAGTAGGTAATCTGAATGCACGCACCACCCCTACATAATTAAAACCCAAAGCAGATAAGAGAACTCCATTCTACCGACAGGAGTCTGCAAACTGTGGCTTCAGCAAGGACTTCCTTCTCTTTTTTCCCAAAAATAGTTGCTGGAATGCCAACAAAACGGAGCATTTCTCTCTAAGCATCCAAAGCCATGTTGAAGTGGTAGCCAGAAGACATGCAAACATGCAACAAAATCCAATAGAAGTGGGGCCAAAAGCAGGCTAGTGAGATGCATGGAATTGTCTGGGCAGGAAAACACAAGAGGCAACTACTGTTTGGGGCACATTTAGAGAATGCAAACATCATTCCTCAGGTCAGAGGCTGGCATTACTGCACAGGAGCCAGCAAACACTTTACTACTTGGATCATCAGAGTCTACTCTGCATGCACTTGTACTCTGTCTGTTCCCTTCCTCTCTGTTTTAAATTGCCAAAATATCAAAAACCTTAAATTACCAAAAATATCAAAAAGCTACTTTGTTTAGGTGCTGAGATGATAAATTAAATGTACTTTCATCTTTCCCCTACATTTTTCAAATTTCTACATATTACTTGTATAATGAAAAGAAAAACAGTATTTTTCAAAACACCAATCTGATGGTGATATTTATACCTTCTGTTTCAAAATGATTTATGTATTTTCACTTTCCTTCCAGTAACTTTGGGCCAATATTGTTTCACCATCTGGCATGTCCACTTTGTTCTTTGCTGCTAGATTCTCCTCTCTGTCAATGCCCAATGAGGTTCCACACTCATGAAGCCTTCACTGACTGCTCAGCCACAGTGATATTACCTCCCTCTAAATTCTTACTACCACAGTTCCCAAAATGTGTCCCACAGCACATTAACTTTTGAGTTTAATTTTTCAGTTTAATTCTCTAGAACAGTTCCATGAACAAACAAGTTTGATAGATGCTCTCTATTATATCCACCCTCTAGAAAGTCACAATTCACAATTGTACATTAAAGGCTTTGAAAAGTCCTGCAGCAAGGCAACTTTTTCTTTTTCTCCACCTTACTTTTTATTTCTTTTTCACATACAAAAAGTTTGATTTCAATCTATACAATGTTATATATCAGTTATATCTCAATTTTTAAAAACTTATTTTTAAGCTTTATCTTCTGTGTTGACAAGGTATAGACAGCGGTTGCCAAATGTTTTTCCGTAATGGTCCAGTAGTAAATATTTTCAGCTTTGTGGACCATACGTTCTGTGACATCTATTTGACTCTACTTTTTTAAAACAGCCATAGACAATGAGCATGGTTGAGTGCCAACAAAATTCTATTTACAAAAACAAGCAGCCAATTTGCCTACCTCTGTTTAGATAAACAAGCATTCACCTCAAGTGCCAATCAGACTGTAAGCTGGAACCACCTTCGTGGAGGGCAGTCTGGCATTACATAGGGTGTCCCCAAAAATGTATACACACTTTGAATAATTATTAATTCCAATGGGTTAAATCTGAAAAGAAATAAACATCAATTGAGCTATCAGCTGTTAAATGTATATATACATTTCTGGAGACACCCTGTATATCACCAGCTAACGTGTATTTTCTGATCTAGAAATTCTAATTCTGGGTTCATTGGTATACTTACACGTATGAGAAATGGTATAAAAATAAGGATATTCATTGCATCCCAAAATAGAATTAATTTAAACATATCTAGATTATAGAATAATAGTCAACTGCTAAAAAACGAATAAAGATACCTCATTTATTAATATAAAATGAACTTCTAAGTTATAATGTTAAGTGAAAAAAGCAAGATGCAAAACAGAACATAAATAATGCTATCATTTGGGCTGGAATGCACACATGCACATACACACACATTTATTACTGCGTGAAATATCTTATCACTGGATGAATACCAATAAGAAGAAGAACTGAGTGACAGAAGACAGTAAAAGTGAAACTGACTTTTCACAACGTGAATACTTTTGAACTCAGAATTTTGAGCTATGTTCATATATAACTTATATGAAAAGTAAGTATAAATGAGAGTTTACTCAATCAGACCCATTTAACACTAGAGAGACATGTGGTGAAAAGGAATCTCTGAAAAGAAAATGTGCCCAAGAAATTTGTATTCCAGATTGTTCTTGCCCAGACGTATTTTCTTTGGATTTGTTCTTGTATCTTCTACCTTTAAGATGTATTACTGCCTTTGTTAAATTGCAAATGTTCTTTCTTTTAACCTATGCACAGAGTGTGCCTGATTCACCCGTCCTGCCTCCTCCGCTCTTTCTCTGCTGAGGGTTCACCTGAGGCAAGGTGGTCATCAAGGGTTCATTTGTCAGGTTGAGTGGGTCTTGGTGAGTACCAATGCCAAAGAAATAGGGCATACAAGGACACTTGTGAGGAGCAAACCCTGGCCAGACCAGCTCCCATCACTCACCTGATTGGGAAAGGGCATCTTTCACAAGTCTTCACAAACACCTGGCCCTAAATGGAAAGTTCAGGATGGAATCAATAAGAAGATGACTATGGGAACGAGGTCAATACACCCATGATGACCACAGATACAGACATGTTTGTTAGCTGACAACACCACAATGGCAGCAGATGAAAGAGAAATTAGTGTACAAGTCAACTCTACCACCTCAAAGTTTCGGGTTGCCACACCTTAGCACCTGGCCTCACTCAACCTTGGCCTCAACCCTGAACCATGTCTTCCTTCTCCTTAATCTCATGTACTACATGGGATGGCCCTGTCCTTTCCAATTTATCCAGGAGCAGAGCCTGTGACAAGGATTTAGTGAGGGTGTGCTCTCAGAAGGGAAGAGAGGAAGCAGGACAGGCAAGGGAAATTGCAGGGCAAGGATGAGGTCTCCGATTGACTCCAGATGACTCCCCATAGGATTCAAAACATGAATACTTTTTCTGGATCCTATGGGGAGCTCTGATGCACAAATTACATCATAGAGTTAGACTCCTTTGCATCTGTAGACTAAAAGGGGAGTGGGAGGGCATAGCTTCCCTAATAAAGGGGTTCCTATTTGGCTGGGCAAATCCTTTGCAAACAACATATACAGTAGCTGGGAAACAAGTTCCCCAGCCTGGTAAAGAAGATTGGTCAAGTCACTAATAGTACCAACTTTTGCATAACTGGTGAACTCTGAATAGCAGAGGACTGCTGCTCTGACTACAATGAGTTTCCAAGGGGAAGTCACGGATCCACAGTCTTTGTTCATCAAGTAACAAACATTCTGTGTGGCTAATGCCATAGCATGTATTATCCAAATGTCAGCAGCCTTTGGGTAATGGAGCAGTTTGCTAGGGCTTCCACAACAAAGCACCACAAACTGAGTGGCTTAAACCAGGAAAATGTATTGTCTCACAGCTCTTGAGGCTAGAAGTCCTAGATCAAAGTGTCAGCAGGGCATGCTCCCTCTGAAACCTGTAGGAAAGGATCCTTTCTTGCCTCTTCTAGCTTCTGGTAGCCCTAGATGTTCCTTCAATGGCATGATCCCTTTGTGTATATCTAGCTCCAAATTTCCTTTTTTAATAAGGACACCGGTCATGTTGAAGTTGGGACCCACCCTTCTCTAATAGGACCTCATCTTTAGTAATATCTGTAACAACTCCATTTCCAAGTAAGATCACATTCTGAGGTCCTGGAGGTTAGGACTTCAACATAGAAATCTGAGGGTTGGAGGGGGAAAATAATTCAACTCATAACAGGTAAGTATGCATTCACATTAGCATTTTGCAACTCAGAGATTTTGCTTCCAGTCTGGGTTGCCAACTATACCAGTGATGGCGAACCTATGACACCCTTGTCAGAGGTGACATGTGAACTCATTTTTTTTGGTTGGTTTTTCTTTGTTAAATGGCATTTAAATATGTAAAATAAATATTGAAAATATAAATCTTTGTTTTACTATGGTTGCAAATATCAAAAAATTGATATATGTGACACGGCACCAGAGTTAAGTTAGGGTTTTTCAAAATGCTGACACACCAAGCTCAAAAGGTTCACCATCACTGAACTATACCATACTTCTACCTCAAGTCTTGTCATTATAACCCAACTTTTTGTGACCCATTATTTGATTATAACTCTGTATTTAATCTAAATTATAATTAACTTAGCCATAAGAATTCCAAAGGAGGGCCCAAACCAGTCTCTCTTCAGTGTGATGGCAGGCCTACCCCTAGCATGTACACAAGGCAATGATTCCTCAGATTTGTAACTTCTATCTTGGTCTGACCACTATCTGGTCAAACCAAAGATAGAGATGCCAGCTAGATGTAGATAAAAAAAACTTTTTCATTTTTGGAGGTGAGGGAGAAGAGTGAATGAGCTATATGTAACATTTTCTGAGCAAAATGTTTGTTTTAACATTCACTGTGAGGTATATACAGTTGTTATTTATTTTTTAAAATCTAAATTTTGAGAGAACACAGAAGGGTAGGGTGGGTTTTTATTCCAATATGTTGGATATCAAGAGAAAGGAAGTGTAGACATGAATCATAATTGTTCCTGGATACGAATCAAAAGGTCAAATGAAGTCACTGGAGGCAGAGGTGCACCATTAAAACTTCCATTCTGGAGATAAATGCTAGAAGGGCACAATATCAACAAAACATTTAGGAATATGTACATCAGATTATGCATGGGCCACCAGTAGATAAACAAGGAGGCAGAAGATAAAGTGTGCACATGATGGTCATTAAAGGAGTGAGATGAGAGTTACATGTATGAGTGAAAAGATGAAGTGACCCTCCCCATAATAAAATATGTCTGTGTCTACTCTCAGCAGCCTTCACAGAGTCCCTCTCTTTGGCCAAGTGTTAGCTTGACCTCAAACTTAGGTTCTGAACATCCCACGCTGCTATCTGAGCCAGAGACTTGCTTCATTATCAAGGTGCTGCCATGAGATCCTGTCAATCAGGTCCCCTATTAGCTTCTCCTGCCTGTCTTGAACTTCCTGACCTATCACTTGGCCCTGACCTCTGGAAACAGTGACACCTTACTCCCACTTGCCTGCCCAACCTACTGCTGCCTAAGCTAACCTGTGCCCTTTGATCTTCCACACTATGCTCCTGCAACTCCATAGGTTGGGTATAAAATATCTGTGTTCCCCATAGCTCTACCTATTGCCCAGTTTTCTAGGCCCTTTGAAGTAAGCAGTTTTCTTTAAACCAATAGTTCTTTTACTCTAGCTGTGTTGCATGGGATGGAATAATACTGGGCTACTACATTTCTTTTAAATTTTGTTTTCAAAACCGGGCTTACTGCAGAATATCCATACATGCAGAAATGGGTCTCATACTACTTCTTTATGACTTTACATAATAGTCTCGGTGAGCAACTTCTTACATACATATCTATACCTGCAAATAGCACACCAAATTATGTTTTACAGGTAGGGTAAATCATTTGTTGCATTAATGGTCCCAATTCTTCACCCTTCCCTGTACCAATGCCCCTTTGTAATCTTGCAGTGCCCTCCCTCTCTGACTCTGGGCTGGCCAGATGTCCTCATGTGGCCAATGCGACATTGGCAGACATGTTGCAGAGTCTTGAGAAAGCACTTGCACATGTCCACTCTTACTCCTTTGCCCTTGCTACCAGAACATTTCTGGGATAATATGGAAAGGTGAGCCACATAGAGAGAATATGAGTTTTCACCACTGCTAATGCCAACCTAGATCAGACGCAACCCACAAATCCCCCAACATGTGACAAGTCCATCCAAGACCAGAAGAACCACCCAGGAAATTCATAGTCTGAATGCATCTCATTTGGGGTCATAGGTTTTAGATTGTTTGTTTTCTACATAAAAGTTTGCAAAGTATCTTACACACAATCCCCTTCCACAGCAATAAATACGCTTGAACATAAATTTCACGAGAGCAGAGATCTTGTCTGTTTGGGTCATTGATGTTTCCTAAGTACCTAGGACAGTACCTGCTACATAATGGGTTCTCAATGAGCATTTATTGAATTGATGAATAAATAAATAAATACAATTATAATGGTAATTGTAATAGCAACAATATATATAATTTATTTAAACTTGATTATGTTCTAAGCACTCCACTAGGAGCTAAATCAACTGCTTTGTTTGATCCTTTTGCCAACCTTATAAAGTAACTATTATTTACCCCACTTCAAAGATGAGAGAATTGAGGTTCAAAGCAACTGAGCAACTTATTCAAGATCATACATTTCAAAAGTGGCCATGCATGACTGAAATTTAGTACTATTTACATTCAAAATGCATGTTATTCATAGAAAATACAGGCAGGGTATTAAATTATTAAAAGTATTTAATAGTTGCCCTAGCCAGTTTGGCTCAGTGGATAGAACACCGGCCTGGGGACCAAAGGGTCCTGGGTTTGATTCCAGTCAAGGGCATGTACCTTGGTTGCAGGTTTCTCCCCAGCCAGGCCTGGTCAGGGTTTGTGCAGGAGGCAACCAATCGATGTGTTTCTCCTGCATCGATGTTTCTGTCTTTCCCTCTCTCTTCCACTCGCCCTAAAAAATTAATGGAAAAAATATCCTCAGTGGAGGATTAACAAAAGCAAAACAACAACAAAAAACCTCTACTTAACAGTTATATCTTGAAAAATTTGAGTGGCTTACCCAAGTATTAAAACAAGTTAAATTACAGTTGATAATGGAACTTTCTCTATGTCCAGTTGCTTTCCAGCTCTAAGGTCCTCATACAAGAACATGTTTGTGTAATCAAGAAGCAAAATTAATAAAGTAATACATATACAAAGTAATCTTAATAAAATTACCCCAGCAATATTTGGACATAAAACCTAATTTATATTGTTCATAAAAGTAACAAAAGAAATATGAAGGACTGGATCCATGTGGAAGTAAGAATACATGTCTACTTTCCCTCTTAGATTAACAAGAAGGAGATTTTAAAGAATGTAAATCAAAAACAGTGTTAGAAGCAACAATAAATAAATATTTAAAAGGTTGAGGAGTGTGTTAGGGTTATCCAGGAAAACAGAACCAACAGGATGTGTGTGTGTGTGTGTGTGTGGGTGGGTGTGTGATAAGAAATTGGTTTACACAATTATGGAGGCTGCAAAGTCCAAAGTCTGCAATGTGGGCCAGCAGACAGGCAGACCTCAAGGGAAAAATGGCAAACCCACTATTGTAAAATATTACTATAACTCCTTCAGTAAATGATAGAGCTACCAAAAAAAAGTAAAAAAAAAAAAATACATTTGAACAGTGTGATTAATGTTTCATCTAATGGATATAGAAAAAATATTTTCCTCAAATATGGGAGGATACACATTTTTCCAAGCACACAGGAACATTTGTAAAAACTAAATATGTGCTATACCTTTCTTTAAAGGGCCAAATAGTATATATTTTAGGCTTCCCAGTTCATACAGTGCCTATGACAATTCTCAACACTATAGTGAAAGAAGCAATAGACAATATCTAAAGCAGCGGTTCTCAACCTGTGGGTTGCGACCCCTTTGTCGGTCGAATGACCCTTTCACAGGGGTCGCCTAAGACCATCCTGCATATCAGATATTTACATTACAATTCATAACAGTAGCAACATTACAGTTATGAAGTAGCAACAAAAATAATTTTATGGTTGGGTCACAACAAGAGGAACTGTATTTAAAGGGCCAGAAGGTTGAGAACCACTGATCTAAGGGAATAAGCATGTCTGTATTCTAATAAAACTTCATTTACAAAACCAGGTGGTGTAGATTTTTGTTTATAAAAGAGAAAAAGATGGCATATATATTAATTTATTTTACATGACTAACCCAACTTTGACATCAATTAGAAAACCAGACAAGAATAACACATGTAATAAGCCAATTTCACTGAGGATCCTAATGCTAAGAAAATTGCCTATCCATTAGGAAAAAGATAAAATTGCACCACAAACTAATCCTGTACACAAAAATAAATCTCAGATAGATTATAAACCTAAATGCAAAAGGCAAAATAAAAACATTCAGAACAGAATACAAGAGAATATCTTTATAACCTCATGATAGAAAAGTATTTCTTAAATGAGACATACAAGCATGCAACTCGAAATTTTAAAAAATGATATATCCAACTCCATTTACATCAAGAGCTTCTACTCAGCAAAATATACCATCAAGAGAGGAAACAGATAAGCCACAAACTGTAAAATAACATTTGCAGCATATACAATTGACAACGGACTGTTTTCCATAATATATAAAGAATTTCTGCAAATAAATATGAGAAAAGATAATAGGAAAAAATAAGAAAATGACTCAAACAGGCCTTTCAGAGGAGGGGAACAATGAATGATCCATAAACATATAGAAAGTTGACCAATCTTATTAACAACTATGAAAATAATGCTGGTAGGTCTAGTAGTGAAGGTGGAAACCTGGTTGGAGTATATTTAGGAAAGAACAGCAGGAGAGGAATTGGAGCGTTTAAATGTAGACAACTCTTAAAAGAATTTTCTACAAAGAGGCTAATGGATGTAAACAAGTAGATATTTGCTACTTCTAGGCCTAGCCCATGAAAACCCCCCTTCAGCAATCCTTGTTCTCTTCCCTGTATGACTGTGGATGAGTTACCAGTCCTCTCTCATCACCTCCATGTGGTTCACACAATTATCCTGAGGGCAAAAAAATAACTTTTATTATAATTAATTTCTAAAATTGGGGGTTATTTATTACAACGTTAATTCAGCCTGACCAATACACTGGGTCATAGAGAATAAAATGTTGAATTTTACTAGGCAATGATAAATTGTTTTTCAAAGAGATTCTATTAGTTTACACTCAGCAAACAGTACGTGAGATTTTTTTTCTCCATATGCTTTTCAGCCCTTGATATGTTCTAAGCTTAAAAATTTTGCCAATTTTATGGTGTCTTGGTTTGCTTCTTGTTTTTCTTTTTTTTCTGCAAAGAGGAACAAAGAAAGTATTCAGTGGGGGAAGTGGAAACAAGAGAATGGTTTTTCTTAGGATGGAAAAATATAGTAGCATAATTATATGCTGATGAAAATGATTCCGTAAACCGATGAGTCAAGAAAGAGTTGGGAAATGTTCTAGAGCAATGGAGTGGGATTTTGTGTTTCACTTGGAGAGTTTGGTTTCAGATAGGAGTGTGGATAATACATGTACAAATGTACAGAAAGAAATGAATGCAAAGCTGGTAGGTAAGGAGATGGGTATGGTGATAGTAAGCTGTGGAAGTTTTCATTGTCTCTTAGGGATTGAAGTTCAAGCCAGTTTCTCTGAGGCCATCTTGTCCTTTGAGATTTGAGACACATCTCAAAGGACAAGATGGCCTGAACTGAATTCATTACTTCATTACTTCACATATATGATTACCATGTAAATGTAAAAATGGTGGCATATGAAGACTGACAAATATCTAGAAAACAAGTTTCTCTCTGCTCTGTGCACAGTGCTAATTACCTGGCTATGGGTGTCTTCCCTACCTTATAAACCTGTACAAATCCCATCTTTTCTAGTGAGCACTTCAATCAAAATAGGTCTGCTCATGTTTTTCATCATCATAGCCTGCTTAGTTCTTTAAACACGGCAAATGTCACACTTAATTGGCATAATTAGAGGAGGGCACTGAGTGAATAGGAACTGCAAGAAGTCATGGCATCCATCCCCCTGCTTCCGGCAGGATGATACCCAAACCATACTAGAAGGCACCTGCTTTGATAGTAAGGAGTACAGAAGACAAATGAGCAGAAAGAACAGTATGATGCACTTCAGCGTGGGTAATGGATGGTTATCTGCTATTTAGGGAGGATATACTACAATAGTAAAAGATGCATTAAAACTAGGAGATCCACAGAAGTTATAAGATACAACAATGTGTGTGCCTCCATTCTCCTCAACACTAACCCAAAAAGGAAAAGGGATGATACTCTGTAGAACTCCTATAAAGGCTGATTATCATGACAACTAGATTACTCAGCAGTTAGGTTCAATTGGACCTCCTTCCTCCCACCAGTCCCTAAGCCCAGCATTGGACCTTAAGAACTTTGAGAGTGGGGAACATGTCTGTTTTGCTCATTATTGTACCCTCATCACCTGGCATATGCCTAGCACAGAATCAGCATGTAATTAATATTTGTTAGATGAATGAGTATTGCTAGTATTGCAGTACCTTAATTAGTTGTGGCCAAAATAATGTAACCATTCATTCCATATATTGTAATTACACTGTAATAGGCACTATATTGCTTAATGGGAACACTGATCATTAGGATGTAAACTTTGTCCTCAAGAAGTTTTTAGTCCAGAGTTTGAAGCAGTGACGACAGTATGTGATGAATAATGATCATGAGAGAAAAACTGGATGCCATAAAACACCTAAGAGGAGTGCCTAACCCACTTTGGACTTCTGAAGGAAGGAAAGTCTAGTAGAGACACAAAGCTCAAATAAGAAGTAACCAGAAAGAATAGCCAAAGCAATCCTAAGAAAAAAGAACTAAGTTGGAGGTATCATGCTACCTGACTTCAAATTATACTACAGAGCTACGATAATCAAAACAGCATGGTGTTGACAGAGAAATAGACACCCAGATCAATGGAACAGAATAGAGAGCCCAGCTATAAAAATACATGTATATGGACAGATAATTCTTGACAACACACAATGGAGTAAAGATAGTCTTCAAAAAATGGTGCTGGGAAAACTAGAAAGCCAAATGCAAGCGAATGAAACTGGATTATAGTTTGTCCCCATGTACAAAAATTAATTCAAAATGGAACGAAGACCAAAATATAAGACACAAAACAATAAGTCACATAGAAGAAAATATAGGTACCAAACTTATGGACCTTGGTCTTAGAGAACATTTTATGAACTTGACCCCAAAGGCAAGGGAAGTAAAGGCAAAAATAAATGAATGGGATTATATCAAACTAAAAATCTTCTGCACAGCACAAGAAACTAACAACAAAGCAAAGAGGCAGCCAACCAGATGGGAGATGATATTTACAAACAGTAGCTCTCACAAAGGTTTAATTTCATAAATATATTTTATAAAACTCAACATCAAACAAACAACCCAATCCTAAAGTGGGCACAGGACCTGAAAATACACCTCTCCCAAGAAGACATATGAACAGCCAATAGATATATGGAAAGATGTTCAACCTCACTGGCAATTAGGGAAATGCAAATCAAAACTACAATGAGATACCACTTCACACCTGTTAGAGTGGCCAATGATTATCAACAAGACAATCAATAACAAGTGTTGGGGAGGTTGTGGAAAAAAGGGAGCCCTCATTCACTGCTGATGGGAATGTAGATTATACAACCACTATGAAAAGTGGTTGTATAACTCCTCAAAAATTTAAGAATAGAGCTACCATATGACCAACCAATTCCTTTCCTGGATATATACAAGAAAAATTCAAAATCATGTATGTATTTGCAAAGATATATGCACCCCTATGTTCACTGCAGCATTATTCATGGTGGCCAAAACATGGAAACAACCAAAGCGTTCTGCAATAGAGGACTGGATAAAGAAGATGTGGTACATATACACAATGGAATACTACGCACCCATAAGAAATGATGAAATGCTGGCATTTGCCACAACATGGATAAACCTTAAGAATATTATGCTAAGTGAAATAAATCAGTCAGAGAAAGTTAAGAACCATATCATTTCACACATATGTGGGATCTGAAACTCATGAACACAAATAATAATGTGGTGGTTGCCAGAGGGAAAGGGGTGAGGGAGAAGAGGATCCTAATATGTGGTAACAGGAGAAGATTTGACTTTGGGTGATGGGCACATGGTACAATAGACAGATCTTATAACATAGTAACCCACACCTGGAATCTATAGGATCATGTTGACCAATGTCACCGAAATAAATTTAAATTTTTAAAAAAGTATTAATCAGGAAAAAAGAATGTGAGGCAGAGTACAAAGGCCACGAGGCAAAAATATATCCATTCACTTTGCAGCAAGTTTTTATTGAACATGCTTTGACTCATGATGTTGTTGATACAGCAGAAAACAAGGCAGATGGCCCTTGCTTTTATGAAATGTATCTTGTGGTGGAGGAAAGAAGCAAATAAAAATTATAGTGTGCACTCCACTGGGGGACATATGGATGTCCTGAGATACCCAGAGCGCCTCATCTAGACTTGGGAGGATGTGACAGCCAATACAATCTTCTGACACAGAGGTTGTAGATTATCCAAAAGAATGGAGTACAAGAAGGACTGTTGGAAGAAGCAGGCTGAGAGGAAGAGAGACCACAGAGGATTCTGTAAAGTATATGCCATTCGCTATGGCTGGAGCAAAGCAATGGAAACAATGGGAAATATGGAAAGGTTAGACAGGTGTGAGATTAGTCCAACGTAAAGAGCCTCTATACTGTTGTTATTCAGAAACGGATTATAACCTAAAGGATAGAACAGTGTAGTGCTGTCATGAAAAAGATAATGTCAAATCCTTGCCCACCACTCCCTAGCTATTTTATATGTCTTTGGCCAAGTTTATTGATTTCTCCATTCTGTTTTCTCACCTTCAAACTGAAGACAATGATAGTATTTCATAACATAGTTTAGAGGATAAAATAAAATGATTAAGTAAAGTACCTACCATAATGCCTGCACTACAGTCAGTGCTCAATAAATGTAAGTCTCCTTCCTCCTACTTGCTCTTTGTTCCAGGACATCTGCTTCCTATTTTTTCTCATTGGGTAATTTATCAGCTCAATGTTTTGTTCTCCAGCTCTCTGGAAAATCTAGTGCCTTCCCAGCCCCTGGCACAACATAACAGCCACAGGGATATTGTTAAACATGAGATGAGCTCTTACCTATAAAACTACTTGCAAGGACTTGGAGGAAGAGCGGATAACAAACATGGGTTGTCAGATATGGTTGATAGAGACACTTTCACGGGATTTCACTTTTCCTCTGCTATAACCAAGAAAGAGACAGACAGAGAGACATAAACTTAAAATGGCATTTGGTCTAGATCAGGGGTGGGCAATCCCTGGCACGCATGCCAAACATGGCACGCCAGTAACTTTTGCTGACACACAAATCTTCCATTTACAATTGTGAATCTTTGTTCTCAGTGATGAATTTTGTTAAGTCTCGTAATAGGAGTAGCCTGACGGATGAAAGTAGTAGCTCGTGCATATCTCTGAAGGTCATGAAATATAAACCTGATGTAGAATCTCTGTCATCAGTGATGCAGCAGCAAAAGTCCCACTGATAATATCAAACGGAGTCATAAAGTTTTCTGTCGGACTATCAGTGTACATGTATACATTAAAAAATAAATGTATTTTTCATCATCATATACTGTGTTTTTATCGCTCGAATGAATTTTATTTCTTCAAGGTTCTTCACATACGTACACCTTAAGAGATATCAAGTAGGCATAACATGTTCTCAAAAAATTAGGGTTGGCACGCAGAAGAATTTTGAGTCAGAGATTTTGCTGGTTTTGGCACGCACTCACAAAAAGGTTGCCCACCCCTGACCTAGATAAAGGGGTCTTTCTTGTCTTTATTGGTGACAAAGCACCAAAGTCCCCGCCATGAAAATGGGGGCAAATTTTCATTAAAATGGAACAGGCCATCTTCACTAAAATGTTCCCTAGATGTGGTCAGCCAATCCCACTGAAAGAGTGGAAGGGGACAGTCTCTACATCTGTGTCTGGTAGGAGCTATAAGCAGGACTGGGGTTTAAATTCCACATCTATCACTTCCAAGCTGTTTACCTCGGGTAAGTTGCTAAAACTTTCTAAGACATGTCCCTCAGCATACAATATGATGACAAAATACTTTTCAGGATCATGGTGAGAATTAGCTGAAGTAATTAATGTAAGTATAAGACTACAAATAAGTTTTACAAATTGTAAAACTCTACACGAATAGTAGTAGTTGCTGCTGTTTATATTATTAAGAGGTTAGATTGGAAGTTGAGGAGGGAAGTTTAAAAGAAGATCCTAGATGTCATAAAGTGCCACACAATACAAAAACATAATCAAATGTTCTTGATTTAAAAAGCAACGTAGCAGAAAAAGCAAATGGAATTTCACTCACTGTCATTCCATTTTTCCTTCACTCAGTGGGAAGGACTTCAAAATGTAAAGGTGCCCCATAGATAGAGGTATATGACAAGTTCTTTTCCCAAAAAGAATTTTGTTTAAACTGATTCAAAGAGTAGAACTTTTTAAAAAACTGTGTAAACTCCAGGGAATAAAATAATATTCAGGTTTTATTCAGAGGAAATCCTAGAAACAGGGTTTCGGCTTTTATGTTAACAGTTTTAAATGTGAACCGAATGCGTACCCATAATAGGTAGGGCACGCCACCTACTAGTTAATTAAAAATTCCTAGTTAGTTCCTAAGAATGAATTCCCCACTGAATTATTTGACCCAAGATTCTGGCACCCAGTATGTCCAGGTCAAGGACCAATGCTCTGTCCATGTACAAGTTCTGAAATAATGGCTTCCCTGATCACATAGGGGAAAACCACAATTCCTTCACAACTGTATTGCACACATTTCATGGATTGAGAAACACCCCATGGAACTTTTTGAGCACAAGAGGTGTGTAGAAGTTTTGTTTTCTCTCAAATATTAAGCACAGTTGACGTCAGACTTGGAACATGCAGCCTCAAGAGGCACTTCATCATTATCTAGAACACAGTTATGGATGCTCTATTAATACATCTCCCAGGACAACACATAGCCAGGATCTAAGTGTGTTGAAAATGTGATCTCAACCCTACCGGAATATTTGGGCAGAAATAACTTTTCAAATCAATTATCTCCCCACTTCTGGAATCTTTGGGCTGGTTCTGTTGAAAATAGATTTGCAAAACACTAATGATTCTTTCTAAATTTGGGGGGTATGTGTAGAAAAAATTAGAAGAAAACTTGCTTTAAAAGAAAAATAAAAGCTTTCTTATTCGCAAACTCGCTCCTGTCTGCTCAATGTCTTCTCAATTTCTCTGAATATCTTTTGACCTTTTCCAACTGACAGGATTCCATCCTCTGCTTCCCAACTTGGTCACTGTCCCCTTCAGCCACAGCCACACACATAGAACTCAAACTTGAGTCCTTGGCTTCATACCTCTGGAAATTTGGCAAAACTCTTTTGAAAAACCAAATCCTCTCTCCGAGATTCTACCTCCAAGTTTCTTTTCCTCTCTGATGTTCATAATGTAGCCAAGCAGTCAAAACTCATGAAGGGACAGAACTGCCAAAAAGAGCAGGAGGCACATGACATTTGTTCCCTGTTTGGGATACTTAGAATCTGGTGAGTGGCCACACCTTGATCGATATACATATGCTGTTCTGGGATATTGACTAAGCTCCCTTTCCCTCACTCACACTTTAGCTGCCTCGCCCCTCCTGCTTCCTACCACTAATTTCTCAGCCTCCCCTATAACTTACCTGGTTAACTGCTACAGACCTGTATCAGGTAGGGTCCCATCATAAAACAAAATTTCACTTAGATGGTTCAACTCAGCAGATTGCAGAAGCTGACTTATACTGACTCCGGAAGGTCAATTATTAATCCTCATGTATTCTGCAAGCTGATTGTTAAACACAGTCATTATTAAAAATTAAAGTTGCCCAGCCAGTGTGGCTCAGTGGTTGAGTGTCAACCTATGAACCAGGAGGTTATGGTTCGATTTCTGATCAGGGTATATGGTATGCCCAGGTTGTGGGACGTGCAGAAGGCAGTGCAGGAGGCAGCCAATCAATGATTCTCTCTCATCATTGATATTTCTCTCTCTCCTTCTCCCTTCCTCTCTGAAATCAATAAAAATATAGATTTTTAAATTATCCAGCCCCAGCTGGTTTGGCTCACTGGATAGAGCGTCAGCCTGCGGACTGAAGGGTCCCTGGTTCAATTCCGGTCAAGTGCACATGCCTGAGTTTTGGGTTTGATCCCCAGTACGGGGCATGCAGGAGGCAGCTGATCAATGGTTCTTTCTCATCACTGATGTTTCTATCTCTCTCCCCCTCTTCCTTACTCTTTGAAATCAATGAAAATATATATTTTTTAATTATCCAGGGGAGGAGAAACCAAGCTTCTAAATGAAAAAATAAGATAATCCTTATCAAATTTCGAGAGAATCGAAGATGGCGGCATAGGTAAACACCGGAGATTGCCGCCGTAAACAACCACTTCAAAAATACAACTAAAAGTCGGAACGGACATCAACCAGAACCACAGGAAGGCTGGCTGAGGAGAGACTCTTCAACTAGAAGCAAAAACAACAGCATTCCGACGCTCAGAGGAGGCGTAGTGTGGAAAATTTAAAGGTACGGTGGTGCGGTGGTGAGGTGGTGCGCGCACAAAGCGGGCTGGTGGCTGAGGGCGCGGTTGTCGTTTTCAATCAGGAGTGAGTCTCAGACTCTGGGCTACAGATCCGGGCGAGTCTCTAGGGACCCAGACTCAAACGGGAGAAGCGGGACTGTCTGGCTACGGCCCCTCCGAGGTTTGCAGCGGTTGTGGGGACAGAGAGGCAGAGCCCCTGGGGACGGACTGAGAGCGGCCATAGCGGCTCCCTCCCCCCGCCCTGTTGAGCCCGCCCCGCCCAGGCCCTGCGCACAGCCATTTGCCAATTGCCTCAGGCAAAGGCTGGATTAGCGCCTCCCCAGAAGACAGACGTTTTCCGCTCAGCTGATTCCTACAGCCAGTCGGCCTGGTGGTCAAATCCCTCTAGTGTTAACTACAACAATTAAGGCTTGGCTGGAACAAGACTGCGCACAGAGACCACAAGGGGGTGCACCAAGAAAGCATAAAAGATGCGGAGACAAAAAAACATGACAGAAATGGAGGATATGGAGCTAAGAATCGCAATTTTGAGGGCTTGCCATAAATTTGTGCAGAGCCTCACGAAAACTAATGAGACCCTCGATGCTACAATAAAGAAATTAGAAAGTAAGCATACACGGACTGAAATAAAGAATATTATACCCAATAGCAGACCAGAGGAGCTCAAGAATCAAACCAAAGATTCGACAAAAAACACCCAATTGGAAAAGCAAAATGAAAAAAGAATCCTAAAGTGTGAAGATAGTGTAAGGAGCCTCTGGGACAGCTTCAAGCGCACTAATATCAGAATTATTGGAGTGCCAGAAGATGAGAGACAGCAAGATATTGAAAACCTATTTCAAGAAATAATGGCAGAAAACTTCCCCCACCTGGAGAAAGAAATGGACTTACAGGTTCAAGAAGCGCAGAGAACCCCAAACAAAAGGAATCCAAAGAGGACCACACCAAGACACATCATCATTAAAATGCCAAGAGCAAAAGACAAAGAGAAAATCTTAAAAGCAGCAAGAGAAAGAGGCTCAATTACCTACAAGGGAATACCCATACGACTGTCAGCTGATTTCTCAACAGAAACTTTGCAGGCCAGAAGGGAATGGCAAGAAATATTCAAAGTGCTGAATACCAAGAACCTACAACCAAGATTACTTTATCCAGCAAAGCTATCATTCAGAATTGAAGGTCAGATAAAGAGCTTCACAGACAAGGAAAAGCTAAAGGAGTTCACCACCGCCAAACCAGTATTATATGAAATGCTGAAAGGTATCCTTTAAGAAGAGGAAGAAGAAGAAAAAGGTAAAGATACAAATTATGAACAACAAATATGCATCTATCAACAAATGAATCTAAGAATCAAGTGAATAAATAACCTGATGTACAGAATGAACTGGTGATTATAATAGAATCAGGGACATAGAAAGGGAATGGACTGACTATTCTTGGGGGGAAAAGGGGTGTGGGAGATGCGGGAAGTGACTGGACAAAAATCATGCACCTATGGATGAACACAGTGGGTGGGGAGTGAGGGTGGAGGGTGGGGTGGGAGCTGGAAGGAGGGGAGTTATAGGGGGAAAAAAGAGGAACAAATGTAATAATCTGAACAATAAAGATTAAAAAAAAAAAAAAAAAAAGATAATCCTTATGACAACACTTCATGACATATTGCTTTCCAAATCATCATTGCTGCTATGTCCCTAGAACAGTGGTTCTCAACCTTGGCTGCACATTAGAATCACCTGGGAATCTTTTTAAAATCCTGATTTCTGGGCCTCATCCTCCGGAAATCCTGTTTCTTTGTTACTAATGTTGTGGCCCCACCCCATAACAAAGAAACAGAATTTCCAGAGGATGAGGCCCAGAAATCAGGATTTTAAAAAGATTCCCAGGTGATTCTAATGTGCAGCCAAGGTTGAGAACCACTGCCCTAGAAGGTTTCCAATTAGTTGGCAAGCCTGATTTGTATTTATAACCATCAACTGATTGATTCAACAAGGCATGTGGGGGGTGGGGGAGAGCGAGTAATAAATGCTGTGGGGAAAAATTGTATGGTTAGGATGAAACGGGGTGTGTGTGGGGTGGGGGGTGGGGGGGATGCTGTGATGTGGCACCAACTTGATAAAGATAGTTTGCGGCCAGGCATCAGATTGTCAAAGGCTTCCTCTCAGCTTCTCTTCCAAGGAGACAGATAAGAAACAAGACATTCAAGTAGCTGACGGGGTAGCCTGTGAGTGTCTCTCTTGTCCTGTCGGCTTGTCAGTTCTTCTGGCATTGTCAGGAGACGTGTGCCACTGCAGTCAGCTTTGTGTCACCACGCTCCTCTGTCTTTCATCACCTTCTGGAGCATGAATGGTGCCTTTCTTTTTTCTTTTCCATTTTCTTGGCCTAATGTGAGGTACAACACTGCTGTCCCCTGTAGTCACGTGTGTGAAAAATACATTCAGCTAGCTTTTGGCACTGCTTTAGGCTCTAGAGAATTAAAGTGAATATTCCAGGCAACGGTGGAATCTGTTAAGTTACTTGGAACCTATATTTGCAAGAAAAGGAAGGAGTTAGACGGAGCAGGAGGAAACTTAAAACTTGAATTGACCAGTGAAATGGATAGAGAATACTTGAAATAGAAAAATGCATGTTGAAGGGTGGTTTCCTGCGTATGTATGATTAATCTGTGAAAGTACCAGGTTTTCTTAAGTTGTTAAGTACTTTATATGCTGCAGCTTTCTGTGTCATTTAATCTTCATGACAACCCCGAGAAGTTAAGCCATTCTTATCACTATTTTACAGATTAAAAAAACACAAGCTTTGAGAAGCTAAGTGATTTGTCCAAGATAAGGAGTAGAGCTGAGATTCAACTCCGTGTTTGATCTGACTCAGAGATACTCAGGGCAGAAAATGGGAGGACAATTAGGATAATTGGTGACACATGGTGCACGCTTCCATGACCAGCACCGGAAAATCAAGGGAACTTTGGTGAAGGGTATGTCACCCAAACAAAGAAGACAATCACAGTTCAACATAAATATTTCCTCCCCTCACCCAATCAGGTTAAGAGGAAGCTCTAACAAAGACAAAACCTGCAGTCCTTGGCTTGATGGATCTTGGGTTAAGGGTATTTAAGAGAAACCCAGAGAGGAGGACACAGGGAAAGTAACCACTGCACGCAGTGTGATGAGACACTGATTCTTCATTTTCGTGTTTCCGTAGAAGAGAGGACTCAGCCCCTTCTCCCATTATGGAAACAACCCCAGTCCCTGCAAGAGAGGAACTCCCCTCCCTAGTACACTCCCGGATCAGAGCTTGGAAGGTTAGTGGCCCGTGGAGATGTTCCTCTGCTTAAGAACACCATCTGCCTGCTCCCTCTTTCTTTCACCACCAGCTCTCAGATTGAGCACTTTAGAAGCTTACTTTTAGAACAGGGAAAGGATTTTAAGAAGCAAATTATAATGCGAAGAACTCAAAAAAAAAACTTCTGAACAACATAACTCACATCATCCCAGAATGGTATTAGTGAATTGGCCATTATTTTGAATATGTAATGGCTAATGATATTATACAGTTACTGTGCTAAGTATATTACAGACACAATCTACTGAGCAGCCATAACAACCCTATTTACAGATAAATAAATATAATATCCAGAAGGATGAGTAATGTGCCCAAATTTACATAGCTATTAAGTCAGGAATCATTTGTAATTCTAAAATCTATATTTCCAATCAGTAATGTATGGTCTCCTAGAAGCTAAGAAAAGACTCAGAAGCAGGAATCTAGACAAGGACCTGAATAAATATTGTCACTCGAAAAATCACCTTGGCAGTTGTGTGCTGGCTCATAAGTGCCAACTGTTAAATTGTCAGGATTTTTTTGTGATCTGATTATTAAATATAACCACCATTAAAAGTTAAATTATATAAGCATATAATTAAATACACTACAGTAAAAATGAAAGTAATAAATATTCAAACCTTATCACTCCCTAATTATTTTACTATATTTTGTCATTATCTATGCTTTTGAGATTATTTACAACTATGGTATCTATATGTGGAAATTCCCTATAATTGAGTGCTACTATGCTTCCCTTCCCAATTCTCTTCCCAATCCCACTGGTAGCTTGAACTCAGCCATGGTGGAAACATTTACACTATGGAAATTGGCAAATACTAAAAATCAAGACATTGTTTTTTGTTTGTGGAGAGAACCAACAGTTAAACATCAACCAGCACACCACTGCTGGTTCATGTGGAATAAAACTCAATGAGAAAGAGCCACATCAGAATGCTTTGCATCTCTAGGAAGGCAAAAAGTGCCAGCATGGTTGGTTTCTGGTGAGGGCTCCCTTCCTGGTTTGCAGATGGCCACCTTTTCACTGTGTCCTTATCCGTTTGAGTAAGAGATAGAAAGAGATGTAGATAGATAGATGATAGATGATAGATTAGATAGATGATAGATAGATTATAGATAGATAGATAGATAGATGATAGATAAATAGATAGATGATAGATACCAAGCTCTCTAGCATCTGTTCTTACAAGGACACTAATCCTATCAAAACAGGGTCCCATCCTTAGGACCTCATTTAACCTTAATTATGTCTTTAGGTAACCCATTTCCAAATATAGCCACTCTAGAGGTTGGGGCCCCACATATAAATGTTGGGGGACATAGACATTCAGTCCACAACAGACATTGTTATAACAAAGGTTCATTTTGCAAATAAGAAAACCAAAACTGAGAGACTTGGTATCATATAATAAGTAGTAGGACCCTTACTAAAAATGAGGGCTTATAGTCTGAAACCCAGGATCTTCTTTAATAATAAATATTTAAACCTCGCGCTTTGTGAATTTGGTACAATTTCCCATTCTCCACTCTGATGGTGGTGGTATGAACAAGCATTATTCAAGATCATAGGAGAATAAAGATCATGCAAGTGGTAGCATGAAGAAAGGGCAAGGTTTTGTAGATTAAACATCCATGCCTATTACTCTCTAGCTTCATGGTTTAAGGCATATTAATTAACAATATTAAATTGCTTTCTTATCTGTAAAATAGGAAAATTAATATCTACTCCTAAGAACCTTGTGAAGTCAGTGAGATTTAAGAGAAGGTATGCACATTTCAAGACGATTCACCTAGCACATTTATGAGCTCTCAATACTTGATAGTTGTTGCTGCTTATTCTAATAAAATGGTGAGTCTAGTGGACTCTGAACCAGGAAGTTTTTGCTTTAGGATCACAAACAAATAAACTCTATGTGGGCTGACCTGCCTCTCTGCTAAGTATTTCTGGACATTTCTATGCAAAATCCTCCAACCTGTTGGTCTGAAAACCACACACCATTGTTGATAGCACCATATTTGGAACATTTTCTCCAAAAGCAATCAGTCTTCACCATAAAGGGGAGCAATTGCATAAATAAACTTACACATCAGAGAATCGATACAACAAAATCCATTCTAACTTTGAAATATGGATTTGTCACTGGAAATTTCAAATGATATTGGTCTTCAGTTAATTCCAAGGAAAGTTGCAGCCCAAAGGCAGTCCCCAACATCCAGCAAAGGGAAGAAGCCTAGAGACATTGCAACTTGAGGTCTGAGAGTATTAAAACTTTGCCATTGATCATCTACAATATGAATGAGACACATGTGGTTTAAAGAGAGGATAAGAATAGAAAAACCCACACTCTTGTTTGTAAAGAAGCATGTGGTAACTTGATATTTTGACAATATACCCTCACTCAAAATACTACAAACCAGCCAAAATTTACATTGCCAAGGTCAAAATGGTGCAGCTAGATTGCATGATTTGTTTTAAGTTTTAATGCTTAATAACAAATAATCAAAATAATCCATTATTTTTATTAATTTATTCTTTTTATTAAGATATTACAAATGTGTGGTTATCCCCCCTTTGTCCCCCACCCCCACCCCCAATTCTGCCCTCACCCTCTGTTGTCTGTGATTGGTTATGCTTATATGCATGCATATAAGTCTCTTGGTTGATTTCTCCCCTTTACCCTCACCCTCCCCTACCTTCCCTCTGAGGTTTGAGCATCTGATAGGGGTTTCTCTGTCTCTGGATCTGTTTTTGTTCATCTGTTTATGTTGTTCATTATAATCCACAAATGAGTGCTATGCTGAGACTAATGACTAAATTAATAAATCTATAACCCATAATAAATTCATAGCAACACCCCTGTTTTATAGCAAAATTTATGGCAGAGTAGAAATCACAAATATAACTTATTATATGACCTTAGTATTTTCATTGCTATAGGAGAAAACACATGTATTAATAATATTCTTTATAGTAAAGGGAAAAAAACTGTTTGCTCAAGAACAAATCAATAAAATACTACATTTAATTACTTTAATTCAGAGGCTAAATTTGGTTCTCTTTATTTTAAAAAAAATCAGCATTTTGGGTTTGATGAGCCTACATTCAGATTGGTCCTAAGAAAAAAACAAACAGCTTACCTATAACCAAAGTATATACTTTATTCAAAAGAGCATACATAGCAGATTTACTAAAACCTTCTCTTTAAACCAATTGCAACACACCGCCTAAGTTTTAGCAAGAATTCCAGCATGTGAGCTATAATACAGAATCATTCAAGAGTCGTTCCTTTTGTATGGGATGGTAATACTATCCTCTCTCTGCAGAATCCCACCACACACAATTTCAAAGGCAGAAAGAAAAAGGGAATACCTGAAAGGCTAATTACAGAGCTGGATAGATACACGATAAAGCATTAAAATAAATGAGATGGATGAATTATCAGAGGACAGAGCTGAAGACTGATGAACCATATTTAGTACACTAATCCCAAGTGTTTATTTTGCATTCTTCTGGCCTTTAAAGATGACAGGTTGTGATCAATTGCTTCCCTTGAAGGCTGGCTGCTTTCCTGCCCTAGCATTTAATTTCTGTTTGATGTTCTTCACTTTGTGTCAATGTATGAACTACTGTTAAGATATATAGCAGCGATTAAAATAATTCATCCATCTGCTTATAATTAAAGACCAAGTTAAATGTAATGACAACTTTATCTAGCAAGCTAGTTATCATCTAAAACGGGGGTTGCCCCTCAACAATTTCTCCAGCAGATGAATTATTCTAGTTAGTAGTAGTTCAAAAATTTTCCTACAAAGGATGGAGATTTTAATCAATGATGTCACTGTATAAGTGAAAGGAAAAAAATATAGAAATCCCTTTCATTTATTTTTCATATTAACAACAACAACAAAACATCTTAGTAGCTCGCTCAAAAATCAGATGAGAAAAGTGGGTTTTGAATCAATAGTTTTAAATTAATCATTCACAAAGATGAGAGGCCACTGGAATAAAAGAAAGTACCTTAAATTAATTTTTAAATGAGACCAGCTTTATGGTGAAGTAATTGCTGAATATATTACTATTTTAGAAAAAGAACAACTCTCTTAGTATATTTTTTTACATGAAATGTTGAAGGGTATTTTTTTAATAAGTCTTTATTGTTGAAAATATTACATATGTCCCATTTTCCCCCCATTAATCAACCCCCATCCCGCCCCAGGCCTTCAGCATCCTATTGTCTGTGTCCATGGGTTATGCACATATGCATACAAAGTCTTTTGTTGATTACCTCCCTTCCACCCATCCCCCCTCATCCCCTAGATTTTGCACTCTGTTCCATGCTTCCATGTCTCTTATTTTTTAACTTATTGCCATCTTAGAATAAAGAGAATACTAGTTATATTTTAATAAATTTTTAGACACAGAACTTGGGGGAGAGACTAAAATATTCACTCATATTCCCCACCACCTTGAAAATAGATAAAATTATTGATGAATATTTATTTAATAGCCTTTTTGTTTTTTCTTAGATATATACACACACAAATGCATGGATCTATTACAAAATTGGAGTCATATTATAATTTGTTTTGAAATCTGCTTTTTTCTCAGAATAATGAATTATAAATATTTTTAATATATTTAAAAGACTTTAAAAACCAAGCCAACATTATGGAAGCCAAAATCTGGTCTCAGATATCCTTTGATCATTCTCTGATAAGCACAATTTGACGACCAAAAGAGCTAAAGACCAAAATGAAAATGCTATAAAAATATATGTGAAAGAGTATTTTGACATTTTTTTCATAATCATAATTGACCATTATAAATTTAATAGAATTGCACACAGTAAGTGCCTCATAAAAGACCTCATTCAAATGACTTTGCCAAGTCATATTAGCAAGCTGTTTTAGATTTATTTTTCTATTTAAGATGGTGCTTGACTGCATATCTTCTGGTGACCAAGAAATCCAAACTTGGGAAATCTACCAGGAAATATTCTAGTTTAATTCATCAAAGGAATTCATAGAAGTGTGTTTTATTTAGAACAGTAATAGCTAAAAATACAGTATAAAATAATTATGCAAAAAATCATCTCTAATATACTGCATCAAACATGTAATTAAGAGAAATGCTTATTGAAGCTTGAAAATCTGCCTTGTTTTTGCTTCCAAGTGTTTTCTGTTAATACATGGGGGCTAAAGTAAGGTATCTCCAAGAACTTAGAAATAATCAATCATCTTTGGAGATAAGTATAAGAGCAGCATGCCATGACACAGTGCATAGTAAATCAAGTTATTTTACTGGCCAATAGACTTGAGTATAATTAAATGGACACATTGATACATTCAAAGGATGAATGAATATGTTAATCAAGGTAGGGACCGATTAGACAGGAAAGTTTATTGCCAGTGCCCCAGCAAAACACAGTTCAAGAGAGAGGAAGGTCTAGCCATTGGAGTTGGTATGTTTCTAATCCCAGGGCAAAAGGCTCCTGGGGTAGAAATGGATGCAGCATGAAGTCAACAGACTTGTTTCTATCTGGCCGCTTTCACTGTATACTGGAAGCGTGAGACTGCATTGACCCACTGCAGGCAGTCATTTGTTCTGCCAACTCCTCTTGTTCTGATGAACTATTCCCCAGACAACCTTCCAATTCCCCAGTCAGTTAGGTGCAGAGAAGGAGAGGGAACTAACCCTGTGAATGTAAGCATGTCTGATCTGTTCAGCAGTGATTTCCTATGAACAAAGAGAGAAATCACATAGCTTGATGATAGGGGAAAAAAATGAGCTGATCATAAATCTCCATTATCCTGGTCCATGTGGCAGCTCTATTTCTCATTGTGCATGAATAAATTATCATTCTTAATTTCATGATATTTAGTAATAAAGAAGCAATGTCTTGAGACCTGATGTTCTCTGAATAGATAGGATCTCGGGTCCTTGAGAGGCCTGGGCAGCCTTGGAGGCCTCTGACCTCACTTTAGTTTGACACATGTAAGTCCACATGGAGACCATCTGGTAGCAAAGAGATGAGGGGTGTGTGTGTGTGTGTGTGTGTGTGTGTGTGTGTGTGTGTGTGTTTTGGGTTTTTGTTTGAGATGACACAGGGTCACAATTAGAGCATTTTAGAAAACCTCCAGCATTAAAATTGGAGCGGTTTTATCACATATGAAGTATTCTCCCTTACAGTTTCATAGTGGAGGAATAAAAATGAATTCATGAAAAATTGCAGATTTTGAATTTTGTAAATTACCATATGCAATGGCACTGACAGAACCAGCAGGTTCTCCAATGCTCTCAAACGAAGTTTGTACCTGACCCACATAAGGGAGCTACTCAGGGCTCCATCTAAGAAGCTGAAATTTCCCCAAGAAATTAGATGCCTATTGGCAGTAGAAACCCTGAGGGAGAGTTGCTGCAGTTACATGGAGGCCATGGGAGAGCACAGCAAATCAGTCCACTGTAAGTGGTGAGGCATTACTGGGGACCTTGTTGGGAATAGGTCAAGAACACTCATGAGTGTGCAGAGCTCTGAGCCCAAGACAAAGACAGCAATCTTCCAGAAAGTGATTACAGCTAAGAAGCAACAACGCTGCCCCAGGCCATGCAGGATGTTCTGTGCCCTTTGAGGAGAAAATAGTAGAATAAATCGAACTGGTAAAAATGACACTTTGCTATCCTCAGTATCCTTGTCCCTGACCCAAAATCCTAATTCCGATTGAATTCCATAAAATTCAAAGGAGGACAATAGAACTCATTTTTTGTCTACCAAACTTCCCACTTTCGGGCTTCATTGTTCAGCGTAAGACCATGAATCCTATTAAAATGTAAATGTTCTAAGACTGGAGTTGAACTTAAACTTCAAAATGGACCTCTTGGGGAATGCAGGTCAGCGGTTTACTAGAGTGGGATTTGATAAGCGGTGAAGAAAAGGCTTCCTGTGGGTTGAGGACCTGAAGGATAGGAAATTGCTCTCCCAGGGAGGAGTAAGGGTGACCCGATCACCAGACACCAGTCTCTCCTTCACAATGTAAATGAACACGTCACACACTTAACACTCTGATTCCATTTTCTGAAATGGCTTGTAACTGATGCTCCAGCAGTTTATTTTTCTTCTGATTAATTAAGGCTAGGATATAACAATTTTCAATATAAATACGAATCTTCCTTGATTGCACAATGAAGTCTTTTGTTCCTGTTCTTCATATAGTAGAATGAAATGCTAGAATATTTTGGAGTGGTTTCAGTTCATCATAATTATTGCTCACCCTAAAAGCTTGGAGAGGTGCAGGTGACAAGATCAAACTTGTTTCCACTTAAACTGAGCCATGTTTAAACCAAAGTCCCCAAAGATGAAAGGTGAATACCTCCATGCCTTGTTCAGTTTCAAAGATGTTTAGTCATTTCTTTAAATGTAAAAGCAGCTTTTAAAAGAACATAATTTTAAATTGTTAGCAATGTGAGAAATGAACACAAAGAAGGAGGTGTACTTTCTTGCCCAAAACAATCACAAACAAGAAGTGCAAAAATAACAATAGAAAAGTGGATCTTCCCCATCAGAGTTTTCAGCATAATATATTTTGCTTCCTTCCTCATCTCAGACCAACTTAAGTTTTACCCCAATTTCTCAAGTGCTCACCAATAATAGCAACTACATCAGAAGTTTTTAAAAAGATAAATTTCAACCCAATACAAGCTTTGTTTTGAGTGGGTATTAAATGACAGTGTGCTCTGTATTTTTGATGATGCTAGACTGAACTTTGGCTAATGTCCAGAACTGGGAGAAACAATGGCACACGAATGAGTTATGTTTCTGTTTATATTCCCTCCCCAAAGCTATGATTTAAGCAGGGGGGTTCTGCCTTAATCACAGACACTTAGTAAATGAAAGTTGCTTATATTTCTCAAGTAAGTTTGAGTCTCTTTGGTTTGGCAGAAAGTCAAGCTTAGAGAATAATTTTTATATAGAACCATTTCAAATCAAAGAAAAGGCATAATTAGACAAGCAAATAAAGGTTTATGAAAATATATAAAGAACATCTGGGTAATTTGTTAATTAGTTGATATTAATCCCTCCAGTTATAATATAGCTTTCGGTGGTATTGATTTTCTAACTAGTGCATTTACGATTGCACTTAGCATGTAATATTAAGAGTTTTGAAGACAAATAATACAGATTGCGCACCCTTATATATTTTTCATCACTGAAAACAAATAGCTCAACAAGATGTGTTCATTATGTTTCCTCTCTAGAAATGAGGAATGTTATAAAATTGCTCTTCTAAAATTAAACCAAACAGTACCAGATAGGTTTAGATAAGTTTTCAGATAAGAAACTAGGTCTGAATCTCTGAACGTAATAATTTTAACCATTTTTATGAGCCTGTTGATACATTTACATCCTAAAATAAGATATGGCCTCCTGAAACCTAAACACAAGAGATATAGATACAGAAAATAAGGGGGGGGGGGGGGGTCACCAAGAAGTGACATAGATCATACCAGAAACTGATCCATGAGGTGCAATTGGGAAGTTAAGATGGTTTATATATTTAAAGACCGGATGATTAGAAATAGAGGGTAAGCTTTATTTATGCACATTCATTAGTATTTACTAAAAAATGTAAACTTTACATTCCAAGTTAGAAAGGCAGCTACATAAGGAGACTTTTGATTCCCAAGAAGAGATTTAAAAATTCGTTTTGGCCCTAGCTATAGAATCAAGGCAACACTGTTCTAGATTATTCCCTCTTGCTCAAGCCCTTGAACCTGGCCTGTGTCCAGGTATAAAAACTGGACTAGGATCAGCCAATTCAGATGCAAACGCAAAGCAATGATGGCTTTTCTCAAAAGATCCAAGATGGTAAAATGGAGTATCCCTGAAGCCTCTCTCAGGGCCAGCTCGATGACATGTGGCATGTGCAGTCACACAGGGTCACCCTGGCAGCAGGGCCCTGCACTTGGTTTAATGCTCTGCTATCACCACCATGAAATTCATAATTTTGTCTTTGAACTTGTGCTTTGGAAGTGAAGTCCAGTGGAACAATGGAGCATGCATGTGAGCAGAGGAGATGGGTCTGGCAGCTGTGCACATACACGCACACAGGATGAAGCCCATGTGTAGAGCAGGCAGCAGCATGCTGCAGAGTTGGCCCGGCCTCCTGGTGCGCAGGCACAAGCCCAGGGCAGTCTGTGATCCTGCAGGGCCCCAAGGAGGCAGCCGGGCTGGGACTTGAACCCACACTGATGGTGGCAATGGTGGCAGCAGCAACAGAAACGGTGGTGGCTGAGGCCATGGACTCTACAAGGAGCAGCAAGTGGACCCTCCATGGGAGGCCAGCTTGCTGTCCACTTGTAGGCATCAGCACAAATTTGCAGGCCAGGCAGGAACAGCAGGTCATCTGGCAGTAAGCTTGGTCAATAAACAATTATCCAAAAAAGTACACATGGCCATTACACAATAAAGTACATCAGGAAGCTATCTTCAAGAGATATCATTAATTTTGAGAAGCTGCAATGTTGCAAAACAAATATCCACAGGCATAGAACTAAAAACTACATGTAAAGAAGAACACATTTGATGGAAAATAACACTATTTTCACATAAAGCTTCAGACAACAGATCCTTAACAGGGAGACAATTTTCTAATTAATTTTTCCTTTAAATGGAGCATGCAGTGATAGAATTCATTAAAAGAAATTTTGAAGTACAGTTGACCCTGGAACAACACAGCTTTGAATTGTGCTGGTCCACTTATATGTGGATTTTTTTTCAATTGACAATTTGAGAAAACTCACAGGTGAACTATGTAGCCTAACGATGTGAACTTACACTGTCAGTGAATACAGTACAGTACTGTAAATACATTTCCTCGTTTTATGATACTCTTAATAATATTTTCTTTTATCTAGCTTACTTTTGTAAGAATACAGTATATAATGCATATACAAAATATGTGTTTATCAACAGTTAATGTTATAGGTAAGGCTTCCAGTCAACAGTAAAGGCTATTAGTAAAGTTTTGTGAAGTCAAATGTTATGAGCAGATTTTTGCTTATGGGGGTGTCAGCTCCCCTAAACCCCATGTTGTTCAAGGGTAAACTGTACATAAAAATCACCGAGCCACTGTAGATTTCTTATCCAGCCTCCACAAGTTTAGAAATAATAGAGGATACATTAAAATGCATTGTATAAATTTATATTTAAAGGCAAGTTCAGAGTTACACAAACTGATTTGTACAAAGAGTTAAATCTATGTAGACAAATTCTTCTTTAAGAATCACCAACTATAGATGCACAAAATTTTATATTTCAAAATAATTTACCAGAAGTTATCCAAAGGTTGTCACAGCATTGAAGTAGTCTTAACAGATGCAGTGATCATTGCATCAATGAAATAGCATCCTCAAAGTTATTTGTGGTCTTGCCATGTTTTACTGACATATTTCTTTTAAAACAATATAATACAATACTAATTATGCCAATGGCACTGTGGTTCTTGCAAAGAACTAAGCATGCCCATGATATGCTGTGATGTCATAATTGAGGGCTCAGCATTTACCATCTAATTATTTCTCAACCAATAATTTCTTCAGGAACTACTGTCTGACTTTCACTAGTAACTATAAATGCTTGGGCAAAGTTTTGTCCTCTATAGAACATGAATTATATTCTACTTCTCCCACTTCCAGACTATGATGGTAGCTTTTAACATCCCCAGTAGCTATTAGAAGGCTTTTGGTATACAAAGAAACATTTTTAAACAGAAAGCTGTTTTTTAAATTTTACTAATGGATTCCATCAACTTCCAGGAGACCCAACTATGCAGGCCCCTGAAATTGTGGTTATTAAACATATTTCTCAAAGTATAACTCTGGGACAAACTCACAGACTACATGTGTCGACAGATGAATGCCACTTATATTCATGGATATCATAAAAGCATACCCAGTACTATTACTATCAGCAACAAAGACAAAAGTTAACAGAAAGAATTTGTTCCTTTAGCTGCTAATCAAAGACACAAATAAATGCCAAAGCCAGAATTTTAGATCTTAAACACAAAAGTAAAATTCAGAAAATTCTTGAAAACAAATCAAGGGATAACTATAAAATGATAACTCTGCACAGTCATAAAGCATTCTGAAACTCTAAATTTCAAGTCTTCTAACAGATAATAATGTATCTTTAAAGACCAACTAAGTTGCTTCTTTATAAAAAATAAGGAGACCATTTTTAAAACTTTAAGATAGTTATCCTTTTTAGAAAGTTGACTAAGCTCAAAGCAAAAGTCATGGGTAAAAAAAAGCATGTCAGTCCAATAAATTCAATTTAAAAAGAAAAACTGATTTCTGCATATAAATTGATGCTAAACTTTGTTGGTGCTTGGAATAGTGATCCACAGATAGATGTACTATGTGCTTAGATAGAATTTCACATCCTTTAATGAATTTTAGAAATCTGCTTTTTAAAAAAATAACACTTTACCCACTAATTGATTAAAAATTACTCTGTAATTTTAAGCATAGCTAGAAATGTCACTATTGACCCTCCTGTGGTGGTGGCCTTCTGTTTCCACATCCAGCAAAGTCAGAAATGGGAAAAAGATGAAGTGTATATGATTCCTCTTAAACTTCAAAAGAGAAAGCTTAGACCATTTTTGCTTAAATTGTTTCTCATTCCCTTAAAAGAGATCCATTTATCTTTAATGCAAACATTTACAAAATGTGGATATGATAGCTCTTCGGTCTACTAAATGAGCCCAGAGCAAATGGCTGGCGAAAAGGAAACCCTCAGAAGAGCACCTATTGGCCCAGCCGTGGGCAAACTACGGTCCGCGGGCCGGATCCGGCCCGTTTGAAATGAATAAAACTAAAAAAAAAAGAAAAAAAAAAAAAGACCGTACCCTTTTATGTAATGATGTTTACTTTGAATTTATATTAGTTCACACAAACACTCCATCCATGCTTTTGTTCCGGCCCTCCGGTCCAGTTTAAGAACCCACTGTGGCCCTCGAGTCAAAAAGTTTGCCCACCCCTGTATTGGCCCACGATTGATTTATTATAGCATTTCCCTCAAACTTTCAAAATCATAAGTTTCACACAGCCAAGAAAAAAAACAACTAAGAAATTAGTTTGAAAGGGCTGTGGCTTTGTGTTTTTTGTTTGTTGTTTTTGGGGTTTTTTTTTTTGTTTTTTTTTTACCGTACTCATGTTTAATGTCTCGGCTATTTGATAATTCTCAACTTAGATGCTCAAAGTGGGCATTTCATTCAGAAAGTTCAAAAGTAATTTGCTGACCACAAATCCTAAATTTGGGGCCTTAAAGGCATTTCAAAGTATTCTATCATTTCAATGTAAAATGCTTTCTGATATAAGAAGGAAGCATTAATTAAATTTGCACTATATCTTTGAGGATGCATAAAACATGCACTACTGCTGTCAAGAAGCACAATAACAGATTGCCGAACAACACACCTTAACTCCTTACTGCCAAACAAACGACCTTAACTCCTCAATGCCAAGCAACACACCTTAACTCCTGATTGCCGAACAACCGTGAGCTCCCAAATCCGTCAGAATTATTCCACCGAGGAGGAGGCTGCCGTCAACCCCCTGGCCAGCCTGCCTCTGCGGGCCGCCCACACCTACCTCTCTCGGGACCATGTGGCTCTGGAGGGCGGGGGCCACTGATTCCTCAAGTTGGCTGCGAAGTGCAGGGGCTCCGAGCATCTCTTAAGGATGCAAAACCAGCGCGGTGGCTGCATTCTCTCCCAGGACGAGCTGAAGCCTCCCCAAGATGAGTGGGGCACAACTCAGGGCGCCAAGCAAGCCGCCGTGGCCTTGGAAAGGAACCCGACCCGGGCCCCTTGGGAGCTGCACGCCTCAGTTCTACCAGCCCAGCCCCTCAGCTCTGACTTCCGGGAGGAGCAGGTGAAACTCATCTAGAAGATGGCGACACCCGCCTCCCCTCCACAGGCTGCTGGCCCCAGGCTGGGCTGGGCGAGTATCTCTTTGAAAGGCTCTCCCTCAAGCAGGACTAGGAGCCTTTGGAGCCCAAAGGCCTTTGAGGAGCCCCTCTGCATCCCCCTGGTGTCTGGCTTTTGCCTGAGCCTCTCCCCAAAACCCCAGCCATTCTTTTAACCCAACCCCCAGGCATTGGACCAAATGGAAACAATAAAGCTTTTTGCAGAAAAAAGAAAGAAGGAAGCACAGTAACAAAGTTGATCTTAAATAAAAGTAATTGGGCATCAGTTTCCTCCCTATAAGTATTAAACCATCACAGAAATATCAAGTGAGGGAGGGAAGTTAGTCTCAAGAAATCACTTCACTAGCCCCTCCTGTTCAGGCCGGGAAACAATGCCACCATCCAGGGTGGGATATTTACACTGTCACCCCGGCGCAACCGCATCATGCAACGCTTCCTGTGTGCATCCAGCTTTAATGCAACCCCTGCTTGTTGTTCTACATTCTCTTGGGAAGGACCTCAAAAACCTTAAAATTTTTTTAGAAAAATAAATTACCGTAAATTCAAGTAATTAGTACTGTTCAATACTATGTTCAATTTACTGTCAAAGAATATTTAATAACATGGAAAAGCAATCATGAGTAGAAAAGGTGAAGGGCTAAGCAAAAAACAAGAACAAAACTCATAGACACAGACAACAGGATAGTGATTACCAGAGGGAAAGGGTGGAAGAGAGAGGTAGAGGAGGGTATTGGGGGTGGTAAACACACAATACAAAACACAGATGATGTATTTATTATAAAATTGTACACCTGAAACCTAATAATTTTATTAACCAATGTCACCCCAATAAATTCAATAAAAAAGAAAAAATAATAATAAATTTTTAAAAGGCAATTATAAAAAAGGAAAAGCAAGTTAAAAATCAGCAGACCCCAAAAATTCTGGTTTTTCTAATTATAAAATGCATATATGTGATGCGTCTGATATGTGAAATGTATAAAAAAGAACATGGAAGATAAAAAATAAATGCTAACAGTGATTCTCTATCTCTGAGTGAATATGTTATATGTGAATTTTATTTTCTCCTTTTAGCTTTTTGGCATTTTCTAAACTTTCTGCAATAAACTTGTTAATTTTGAAATTAAAAAATATATTTAAAGTATAGTCACCAATTACTAGAAGGAGGTGCCTCTATTGGCTTTTTAAATCAAAGTTCTAAAGGTAGCAAAGGTATTTTTAAATTTTAGGATAATAAAAACTCCAGCAAATTATACACTAATTATTATAAGAGGGTCTAAGAGGGTTTGGAAATACTAGTACTTACTTTTTTTTATTTCTTACATTGGTATTATCTATAGCATACTAGTAACCATATAATTTGTCATCCACAGTGAGAGGAAGTGCTATCAAGAATTACATTGAGCCCTAACCGGTTTGGCTCAGTGGATAAAGCATCAGCCTGTGGACTCAAGGGTCCCAGGTTTGATTCCGGTCAAGGGCATGTACTTTGGTTGCGGGCACTTCCCTAGTAGGGGGTGTGCTGGAGGCAGCTGGTCGATGCTTCTCTCTCATCGATATTTCTAACTCTCTATCCCTCTCCCTTTTTCTCTGTAAAAAATCAATAAAATATATATTTTTTAAAAAAAAAAATTACATTGGGACAACAGACATAAACCAGGACTGTCCCAGGCAAATCAAACACATGGGCACCCTAGCTATCAACAATAGCTCTTGGGGCACAGAACTGTACCTTTACTGGCAATGTTTAATATTTCCTTTTAGAGAAATCTGGCAGCATTTTTTTTAATGTATGCCACACATACACTTTTTGAATCTCAATAGGAGACTGGCTTTTGAGAAAACTAAGGGAAATAACAACATGCTAATTATTAAAATTTGCTTCCATAGATGAGGTGAGTTTTCCCCCAAGAAAAAAGCAGAAAAGAAATTCCAAGCAGTGGGTTACTAATAGCCAAACAAGATGAGACAAGGTGCACATCCCAAACTGAGAAGCCCTAGCCCAGGGCAAAAGAAGGAGATCCCCCATAAAGAGAGAAAAGGATGAGAACCAAGCAAATATCATGCAAGCAAATGCTGCCAAACTGGAAAGGAAATGCCAGTGTGGGTTAGTTATTCAAAACGATGTTAAGCTACAAGACAGACAGTTTTTCCAGTGGCTTCCCCTTTTGTCTCAGTGAGTTAAGGGCCGGGGAGGCCTGGTGTGTAGGAGTTTGCACGTTGGGCAATCTCTCTCCCAGGCTGTTTGTCTCCTGAAGGTTCCCTCCTCCTGCCCGACTTACAAAAGGGCCACTTCTCAATCAACTTTACCAGCCTCAATCTAGTTACCTCAGAGCTAACTCATATGATATATTAATTAATTCTTGTATGCTTAATTTTGTTTAATGTCATACTCTTTTGAATATTTTAATATGCTTTTTATTGATTTCAGAGAGGAAAGGAGAGGGAGAGAGAGAGATAGAAACATCAGTGATGAGAATCATTGGTTGGCTGCCTCCTGCATGCCCTGCACTGGGGATGGAGTGGCAACCCAGGCATGTGCCCAGACCTGGAATTGAACTGTGACCTCTTGGTTCATAGGTCAATGCTCAACCACTGAGCCACCCCATCTAGGTTCTTTTGAATTTTTAATGGGAGCAATCTATATTTTAATTCAAAGGGACTCATAAACTAAAGTCAGAAAGTGAATAGGAGCTTTCTGGGTGTTCCACAAATTACTGGTTCCCTTTTCCCCTACCCGAATATCCAAGCTATGAAAAACAGGCTGAGTACAAGCTCCTGGCAGAGAAGAGAGGAAACTCCCACATGCTGGGAGGTTTTGGAAGCCATATGACCTGACTGAAAAACCACTGGACAATATACCTGGGGATCTAGGTTCTAGTCCTGGCTTTGTCCTGGACAAGCTATAAAACCTACTCCCAACCCATCAATGTCCCACTTGTCTTGTTTGGTTTAAAAAACAACAACAACACAGGTGAGTAGGAACAAAGGATTGACATTACAATGATATAAAATCAAAATTATGTTGTCAACAGTGTAGAGGCAAGAATATTAAGATATTTAGCAGTGACTTGTCAATCATAACAGTCCTCAATCTTCATTATTCACAGATTCCATATTTGCAAATCCACCTACTCATTAGAATTTATTTGTAAGCCCAAAATCAATTCTCACAATGATTTCATGCACATTTGCGGACATGAGCAGAGTGGCAACATAGAGGGTGTCCCCCAAAAATATATACACACTTTAAGAGCTGACAGTTTGATTTTGAAAATGAAATGTATTTCAGTAAACACAGCCTTTATAATTATTCAAAGTGTGTGTATACATTTTGGGGGGGACACCCTATATTTATGTCATCCAACCTACAAGTTTTCAGATGAGGGGGAAAAGGCAGCAGTCTGCCTACTTGTTTCAGCGCTCATACTCTAAACAAGTGTCCTTTTCACAGTCTACTTTGTGCCACATTCAGTGCTGTGTGTGTGTGTGTGTGTGTGTGTGTGTGAGAGAGAGAGAGAGAGAGAGAGAGAGCCCGCGCGCGCGCGCTTTTTATTGGAAATCACCCTGTTTAAGAGGGCTCTCAGCAGAGTGCTGCAGTGTTGTCTCCTGTACCAAATTCCAAGAAAGCTGTGATGCCTTCTGAAGAAAATACATTTATTCATTAAGCTTCATTCCAACATGAGTTACAGTGCTATATAGGGCCATGAGTCCAATGTTAATGGGTCAACAATGTATGTAAATAAGTAGCTTTAAAAAAAACACAATGAACAAGGTTATGTGTTGGTGGGTTGATGAAAATATGACCAGAGGTTCATAGGCACCTACCCCTATATTTCTTCTTGGAGTAATGGTTCAATATTTGCTAATTTGGTGTTCATGGAGACTTTCATAGAACATAGCTATCACAAATGGAAATTGACTGTGCTTTATAGGGAGAAAATTAGGGAAAGATAGACATCACAGTGGAGAAATTAGAGAAGAGCTTCTCGTTCTCTTGCCCAAACACAGCTGTGCTCTAAATATTTACCACTCTTATTGCTATTACTAATTTAGTTCTTCTTCAAGGTCGTGGTCTTCCTTGAAACTGAAAGGGTCAAGTTTGAGGTGGCTTTTCATATTGCTATTTTGGCAAAGAGAAAATAGGAAATTAACATGTATTCACCAGAAGACTAGGCATCACGTACAGGTAACAGTGGGGGGGAAGGAAGACTAACAGTGCTGGTAGTGTCATGCCTTTAAATGAGCAGGAGTACCCAGAAACCAGTGGGGAAACATGTGACTCGGTTGGCCATGTTGCCATTCGAAACCCTTAGTCAGCAATATCATGCCTAGTTGGCTCCCCTTGAAACTGGACCAGCTCTTTGTGGACTGGACTTGATGGCAACCAGCTTTCAAAACCTCACACACTGAAAGGCACAATCTTTACCGCATACCACACTGCTTGACCCCCTGCCTCTCTAACCCCTCTTAATCTCGGGATGTATTAATCAGTGAAGGCTTGAGATAACAACAAAATAAGGCATGAAAACTATACCAGACACATACCTGTAGGCCTGTTTTCCAACCAAGCAAAGAAGGATTTAAATAAAAAATTCTTAAACAAGTAATGTTGCCCATTATAATGATGTTGCATTTAAGTTGCTAAATGCCACCTTCCTACTTCACTACCTATATCACTCATATTATTTGACAGATGTGTAAAAGGGTTACTTTCTAGATATTAACATTTGTATTAAATTACAGATATGCAATTTTTTTAAATGTCTAAGACTTACCCTTAAGGAAGTAACCTCAAAGATTGAATCTCATAGTTACAAGTTTACTTTTAGTCTGGTTGATATGTGTCCAGGAAAGTGTATTAAAAAAAAAAAAAAGGCTTTGGTTTCTTAAACCTGTTACATTACATTGTTTATGAAGAAGGAAATCTCAATCTGAATATCTAAAATCTATGGTTCCATCTACTGGCAACCTCCAGTACTGCTTTATGTTACATTACAACATTTCAAACAGCATGGATTTTACGTGTACTAACTTTTAAAAGAAGAATTCATTGCTCATGTGTAGGCCCAGACAAAAACAAGTGTTTTAGGTACAAACATTAGTGTACATTTGGCATGACAGACATAGAATACTTTTGTATCTCCATCAAAATCACTCACACCATTAAAAATAAAAAAGCTTGCTTGTTTAATGGCTTCCCCATTTGCTACGGTTCTCCATTTACCTACTTCTTTCATCAGTGCTTCATCAACTCGCTACCTCTTGAATAATCCAAACATGCCATGCACGAATCTTAGCTTCTATATAAGTATTCCATCCAATCTTTTTGCTAATTGCATAGCATGAACTCTCTCAGGGATTACATTCATCTGGTTTACCATAGAGTAAATTGTCTTGCGCCCTGAGTGTAGTGTACGTTCACTAGATATTCTGGCAATTACAGTAGTATCACACAGTTAATCTTCCAAGGGTGGTGACAATTTTTTATACCTTTCACTCAGTGCAAAATAAGGAAACCAAAGTTCTTTCCCTAATAAAGATTATACTATAAAAGAACCCTAACAATTATTTCTGTTGTTGTTGCACATACTTATTAGCATTTATAACTGTAAGAAAAATACATTCCTATATTATTTTATGTGTATACTCTGGACCTTGACTCATACCTGAGAAAACGAGGGAGCAAGAACCTGGCAGAAGTGCCCTCTGACAACAGAGTAGAGGTAGCTGGGATCAGAGGTAATAAAATAGCTAGAATCAACCATGCCCTCCTCCTTCCACTGCATATGTTTGGATTAGGCCCAAGCTTGAGGAGATCATCTTAATTTTAAATAGTGTTTAGAATTTTAATTATTACAAAAGTCTAAAAATTTTAGTTATAGAAATTCGACTATTCCTGATAGTCATAAGTAGCATAAGAAGTGTTTATTATGTAAAAATGGCTATAAAATCATGGGATCTGCTGTATCTTTCTCAAGGGACAGGAGAAATCCTAGCACCACAGTAGGAAAAGAAAAAGCTGTTTTCTGAAGGTACCTTATGAATCCTGCTCTTTCAAAGTACCATTGCCACTAAAGAGTTTGCTCATATATTTTATGTGTGACTTGCTCATAGTTTTCTTTACTCAAACTATTTTATCAAGTTTGGGTATTAAAGTATTGCTAGCTTCATAAAATGAATCTGTGAACCTTCTTCGTTTGGCTATAATTGGAATGATTTCATCAATTTAGAAACTGACACCTCCTTTAAAGGCTATGTAAATTCTGCAGTAAAACCACTTGAGTTTATGTCTTTTTTAATGGTATAACTTTATCTTACACACACTTAAATGGCAATTAACCTAGTCAGTTTTTCTACTTCCTTCCTGGTCAAATTTAGTTGTTATTTTGGGAAGACATCATGCATTTCCACTAGATTTTAAAAATTATTGCCAGAGAGCTATGCCTAATACTTTCTTATCAATCTTTTACTCTGCTCTATATCCACAACTAAATTTGGTTTCTCATTGCTATTTTTGTACTTTTTTCTCTTTTTCCTTAGTTATGCTTGGCAGTGGTTGATTTATTTTGGACGTTCATACAGAAGAACCTAGTGTTTGTTATATTTATTCTTCCTACTCTATTTTTGTTTTCATTCTATTTAGTATATAACCTTTTCTCTTCATCAACTTGCTTTTCCTTTTTTTTACAGTTTGACCTTCTTATATTTCTTACTTCTATGGTTGTTGCTTCCAAATAATTTTCCCCCTCCTCTCTCAAAACACCCAGTGACTTTGCCAGCAGAGTTTTCCAACCACAATCCTTTCACATTTTCAGGCACCAATCACCCTCCCAGTCATCCCTTCTTATTACTTTCAGATTTTAGAAATTAGCACATCTTTCCCTCCACTACTATCTATCAGTCTTTTGTTCTCATTGCCTTCACCATCCATGTAGGCGATCCATTCCCTGCTCAGCATCTCTGTGTTATGACCTTCTCACTTCAAACAATGCTTTTCTCTATGTCAGTCATCCATACCTTTCATCACTTTATGATACTTATCTTTACTAATATTTGTTTTGCCTCCAAATGCACAGATATCTAGAATGACATTCTCTGATAACTACTTCCTATCTTTCTATCTTCTTACGTATAATAGTTTCATCCCATTAGTTCTTCAAGTCCCACTGACCCTACCATTTTCCACAATCTATAACCTTATTCATGTTTCCAATTATTCAAGTTAGAGACTATTTCATCATTATAATTACTCCCTTATAGACTCCCTCAATCTCTGTTAGGAATGAATGTTTATATTCTCCCAAAATTCATCTGTTAAAATCTCAACCCTCTAAGTAATGGTATTAGGAGTGAGGCATTTGGGAGGAAATTAGGTCATAAGGGTGAAGCCCTCATGAATGGGATTAGTGCCCTTATAAAGGAGACCCCAGAGGGTTTGCTAGCTCTCTTTCTGCCATGTGAGGATACAATAAGACACCGGCAGTTTGCAAGCCAGAAAAGAAACCTTACTCAAGAACTGGCCATAATCTCCAACTTCCAGCCTTCAGAAGTGTGAGAAATAAATGTCTGTTGTTTATAAGCCACCCAGCCTATGGCACTTTGTGATAGCAGCCCAAACTAAGACAATTTCCTAATCGGTACTTCTCTCTATAGCCACCTGGGGAAAAAATCAAACCCCAACATTCACCTTTGCCTATTCCAGCGGTTCTCAACCTGTGGGTCGAGAACCCTTTGGCGGTCAAACGACCCTTTCACAGGGGTCGCCTAAGACCATCCTGCATATCAGATATTTACATTACGACTCATAACAGTAGCAACATTACAGTTATGAAGTAGCAATGAAAATAATTTTATGGTTGGGTCACAACATGAGGAACTTTATTTAAAGGGCCAGAAGGTTGAGAATCACTGGTATTCCATGGCTGCCTTTAAAGAAAAATCAAACTCTACATACTTATCTCACTTGAAATCTATATTTATAGATCTTCAGTGGGCCTTTACACTGCTTAGCGGTTCCACTACATTTATCCTAATCTCCAAAACTGCAACTCTCTCTTCAAACCTCCCAAACATCTCCACACTCCTCACTCTCATTTAATGACCATCTCTCATTTCATTGAAAAGAGAGACATGATCAGAAAAATCATTAAATATACAAACCTAACTCATGGTACTGACTGATTGATTTTCTTTCTTAATGGATGAAATGTTCCATCCCCTCCCTCTTCTTCCATTATCCATTCTCTCTCCTGCATCATCATTGCATCATTATTTTCATCAGTATGATGTAATTTCACCAATCTCTAAAAACAATTTTTGCATCTTCCCTCTCCTTCCAATTTCTCTGCTCTTTCATATACCAAAATTCTCCAAAAGAATATCTTTATTTTCTTTATTTCCTCATTTCCCATTTTCTTCTGTATTCATTCAAATCACATTTTTTTCCTCCAAAAATCTACTGTAATTGCTATTATTCAGTTGAAAGCAACTTAACTTCTATCTAGCCAAATTTGAAGGTCCATCTTAAGCACCATTTTATCAACTATGACCTCTCTTTCCTTCTGGCATAGTATGTTCCAACAGAACCCCAGCAGAACATACAGTGAAACCACCCTAGGGATGCCCACACAATTTCAGGCATGAAAGGATTCTTGAGTAAAATATTCCCCACCAAAAATTAACTTGCTTATGAAAATAACAAAGCACACAGAGGAAACACACTACTATGCAGAAAAGAAATCCACAACCATTAAAGATAATTAGCAGATGAAATAAATGGAGAATTTACCCATGAAGAACTAGAGATCATAGAGCTAAATCTGAAAACGCCTTTAAAAATAAACATGTTTAAAAATGTTTAAAGATACATAGAATTCATAAAGTAAGAATAGGATTTTTGTCTACTCCGTGATAGACATTCTAGTTATTATAACTTTCATCTTTTAGTCTGTTCTCCTCCTATATCTTGTGTCCCTCAAACAGTTATGAAAGTATCTATTGATTGCTCCATTTTTATGTGGGGCATGGCAGATTATCAACAGAGAAATTGTAGAATTCTTAGAAACAAAGATTTATAGTAGCTGTGATATTGATCTCATTAGATTTTAAGGTCTAAGGTTCAAGGCAGTACATAAACTCTGTGTAGCTCGGTAGAACCACTACACAATAAGAAATAAAATGTACAATTTTTTAGATAATAGCATTTTTGAAAATAAAACTTAGAAATCAAACATTTAAAAGTTAATAATAATTGCAAGAAAATTCTTTAGTAGTGAGGCCCCGTTTCATAGCTAATGACAACAGAGCACATAAAACTCTAAACACTATTAAATCAAAAAGTCCAGTAGCCTTCTGATTTGGGCTAATTCCAATACTAGATTTGGTTATTCACCATATTAGCCATTTTCATCAGAAAGCTAAAAAGCCAAACCAGGACCATGGTTTCCAACCACAACTCAAGAAGAATACACTAGCCCTGACTGGTTTGGCTCAGTGGATAGAGCATCAGCCTGCGGACTGAAAGGTCCCAGGTTCGATTCCAGTCAAAGGCATGTACCTTGGTTGTGAGCACATCCCCAGTAGGAGGTGTGCAGGAGGCAGCTGATCAATGTTTCTCTCTCATCAATGTTTCTAACTCTCTATCCCTCTCCCTTCCTCTCTTTAAGAAATCAATAAAATATATATTTAAAAAAAAGAAGAATACACTAATTGAGACTACATTTTATGCCATTTTTTCAAGATATTATAAAAAAGGACCAAGTAGAAATTCTAGAATTGAAAAACAAAATACTGAAAAATGAAATGACTATTCAGTAGGTTATACATAACTGAAAAAAAGACTTAGTGAATCAGAAGGTAGATATGAGGAAAGCATTCAAAATATGGCACAAAGAGGTAAAATATATAAAAAGAGAAGGAAGTTTATATCTAAGGATATAAGAAGGCATATTTTTAAAAAATAATAAAGATTGGAAATTAGCTAAACAATCTATTTAAAAAGCTAGATAAAGAGAAACAGAGTAAACATAAAGAAAATAAAAGGAAATAAAGATAAGCAGAAAATAATGAATAGAATACAAAGAAAGTTTAGAGATCATTGATAAAAATCAAATTCTAGATTTTTGAAAAAAATAATGGACTATTTCTTGAATGTAATTTCTGTTTGCAAAGTAGAACACAAAGTTTTTCATATATCTCTGCATATATTAAATTGAGCTTTGACTGTAATCTTCAAATCTCATTTGTTATTTCACTTTATTTAAAAATATCTCACCATAATCTTGTTTTAAATATCTTTTTTCTTATATTTTAGGAGCTTTATTTTTATGTTTTTGGATGTTAAATTTTTGAAAGATAAAGTCATAAATATACTTACTTATATTTCTTGGCCCCAGTGTCTTCGTTGATGAAGTTGGACAATATGAAATCTCATATCCTTTCTTATGTTTTATTTCTTTGATTAAATACATATCTCTTAGTTTTACTCAAAGCCATACTGAGAGTGAAAGAGAGAGAGAGAGAGAGATAGCTAAAACCATTTTAGCTTCAAATACCATAATTTTTGACCAAAGCACAAAAGTCTAGTTGGAAAATAAAGGCATTGCCTCCTCTTAGGTAGTCTTGTTATTTATAGAAACTACAAATCTATATCATGACTGCAACTCATTCATGTAGACTTCAGTTTCATGAAACATGAGCTGAAAAACTTGGAAAATCCTATATCCTTAATAGAGTGGCCAATCTATTAATGAAGAGGATCCAGATATCATCAATGTTATTAGTAAGTGGCAACCTTATATTTTTCAAAATGTAAAATCCCTGTGCCTATTAATTGCTAAAAACAGCATCAATTCTCTATCCCTCCCTGATCCATGGCCATTTCAATTGGTCTCTGCACCAACAACCATTCATCAAGAGGTGGAGTCTGTTTCTGCACTCCTTGACTCTGAATTTGCCTTGTGATTTGCGGTAACCAATAGAATATGCCAGAAATTATATCGTATTGGTTCCAAGCCTAGGCCTCAAGAGAACTTGTGCACTTCCATTATCTCTTGGACCCCTACTTTCATCCTGAGAATAAACTCAGATTAACCTGCTGGAGGATGAGACACCACCTGGAACTGAATTGCCAACAGATTGTAGATGCATGGGCACACCTGGACAACAGCACCCCAGCCAGTCATTCAGCTGTTCCATAGATTCAAGAGAAAAATAAATGTTTATTGTTGTATGGCACTAAAGTTTTGGGATTGTTTCTTATCTACACTAATAAAAGAGAAACAGCCGAAACTGGTTTGGCTCAGTGGATAGAGCGTCAGCCTGCGGACTGAAGGGTCCCAGGTTCGATTCCGGTCAAGGGCATGTATCTGGGTTGCGGGCACATCCCCAGTGGGAGATGTGCAGGAGGCAGCTGATTGATGTTTCTCTCTCATCGATGTTTCTAACTCTCTATCTCTCTCCCTTCCTCTCTGTAAAAAATCAATAAAATGTGTTTAAAAAAAAAAAAAAAATAATAATAATAATAATAATAATAATAAAAGAGAAACATGCAAATTGGTATCACTCCGCTACGGCCACCAGCCAATCAGAGCGACTATGCAAATTACCCAACAAAGATGGCAGTTAATTTGCATATGTAGACACAGAGCAAAGACTAAAGACTGAAGACTGAAGACTAAAGAGGCTTGGCTTCTCCGCTACAGCTGGACCAAAGGCCTGGGTCCTGGGTGCCGGAGGAAAACCAGTGCCAGCAGCCAGGGGAAGGAAGGTCTGTTGTGCGAATCTTCATGCAATGGGCTTCTAGTAGTGATAATAATTAACTGAAAAGTTTTCTAGAACATTTATTGCACTGAGTGTTGATTTACTTTTTATGAAAGTCATTCATATATTTGTTTTTGACATTTGCTTTTGTTTCTATTTTGTTTAATAAGATCCTTACTCTATTGAAAGTCTGTGTGTTTATATTTAGTTTGTCTCTGCAGCAGGGGATATCATTTTTCTGTAAACTTCCTTAGCAGGTGTTATGTGAAGGCTTAAATTGAAGCACCATGGTTTCAGGATAGCCACCTCTATCATCTAAGTTCTCAGACATCTGATGGCCACAAAGGTAAATAAATATAACTTCCCTCCTTTTCATGTAGATCAACATCATTGAACATAAACTTAGGGACCCTGCCACATCCACCACAACATGCCTTAGAACAATAAGAAGCAGCCTCTTGCCCAGCCAGTTTGGCTCAGTGGTTGAGCAAAGACCCATGAACCAAGAGGTTACCAGTTCAATTCCTGATCAGGGCACATGCCCAGTTTGCAGGCTCAATCCCCAGTAGGGAGCATGCAGGAGGCAGCCAATTGATGTGTTTCTCTCTCATCAATGTTTCTGTCTCTCTATCCCTCTCCCTTCCTCTCTCTCTCTCTCCCTCTTTCTCTCTCTCAAAAAAATCAATAAAAAACATACTTTTTTTAAAAAAGCAGCCTCTTTTGAAAACACTCATATCTCTAGAAAAAATGCATACATACCACCATCCAAACTCTGACAGAGAGCTCAATCTCAAAAGAAAAAAATAACAAAGTGAAAATAGGAATCAAGCTGACTGGTCCTTATGAATGATTTCCAAAAATCAGTGAACATTGTGTGATTCCCTACTTCATAATAGATAATGCCCACAACTTTAGATGTCACTAACCCTCTCTGGGGCAAATAAAATTTTCAGTTGGAAAAGAAAAAAAGGTGATGCTGAGCCCTAGCCAGTTTGGCTCAGTGGATAGAGCACTGGCCCTGGACTGAAGGGTATAGGGCTCAATTCTGGTCAAGGGCACATACCTCAGTTGCAGGTTCCTGGTCCTGGTTGGGGCACGTGCAGGAGTAACCAATCGATGTGTCTCTCTCACATCAATGTTTCTCTCTGTCTCTCTCTTTCCCTTGCACTCTCTCTAAAAAAAAATAAATGGAAACATATCCTTGGTGAGGATTAACAAAACAAAAAAAAGTGATGCTGAATAGAATTTTCAGAAAAGAATTCAAGAATAAAGATTGAATTTACTTCAAGGTTGTACTGCAAGAGCCTACAATGCCTATCATTTTGATAACCATGCATATTTCACATTTTACTTTCATGAATAATTTTAAACAGGACATATGGCAAAATGAAAGAAGTAGTGTTGAAACCGACAATATCAACTACTTCACATGCATCTCAGTTCAGTGTTCTTACACTTTTCAAAAGTATTGTTGAAAAATGAGCACATGTTTACTGCAGATTTATTTTACATAAACCTATGCTTTTTTCTATATTTACATATATCTTCAGAAATATATTGATACCGGTTATATATATATATATATATATATATATATATAACCAAAATTGAATGACATTCCATATGTTCCATATGCTCATGTTTTCCATGTAAAATTATATGGCAAACCTTTTCTGTGTCATTAAAAATTGTCTGACAAGATCATTCATTATATGGACATATCATCATTTGTATAACCAATTTCCTGTTGTTAAACATTGATGTCATTTAAATTCTTTTCACTATTTCATCACAATGCTGTGAACAAACATCCTCAAGCTGAGTTATTGAGCACATCTGTGATCTTTTGAATAAACTTTTGACATTATCTCAATTAACGTATTTTTTTCAGCTATTCTTAATAGCTTTTATAAAAGAATCCTTATCTCCCAGACCAGCACTTCAGTGTTGCAATGCCAATTCCAGTATTGCTCTCCTTGGCCCTCTGCCTTCCATGACTTAACCTTCTGTGAGCTGTTTACATTTCAGAAGGGCACTCTACAAATCAGAGAAGCAAGAAGAATTTCCTCTCTTCCCAGTCACAGCAATCCTCCTCCCTCAAAATCCCAAATCTCTTATGCTCTCATCAAACCCGCCCTTCACAGATTAGAAAGAGATTAATTAGTTCATACTAAGTGTCCAATGCCTTCGGAAGTTCAATGTGTTGTCTCATTGGTGCTGCAGATTTTCTATGTGAAAAAAAAAAAATCATTATCTAATAGAAACATAAATTCCAAGCATCACAAATTGGCCTACTTAGGAAATTTAGGGTAAAAGAAAAGCTTCCCTGGTATGCTTGGATTTATGGGTTGTATAGTGTTGAGTAAAAAATGCAAGAGGCAAGTACAAAACAGCAGGTACAATATGCTTCATTTGTACCCAATGTTGGGGGAAAAGGTAATGGGCTGTGTACTTTTCTCAAGCATGCAATAACTCTACAAAGATATACAAGAAGCCAGGAATAGTAGTTGATTTGGAGATGAAAACTAGTTGATTGGTAGATGAGAATGAGCCAAAGAAACTTGAAATCTGAAATATGATGAAATACATGCATAGGTTTCATTATATATAAAGTGAAACATTGCTTGCCTTAAAAATTCTATATTTTTAAATGCCTTACATACCCCCAAATTAATTGAATTTAAAAGCAAATAAATTTCATGACATAAACTGCTACTATTGTGGAATAGGCAAATTCTACTAAGGCTTGAAAAGAATTTTTATGATAAATATGTCAACCCATTTCCCATACACCCAAAAGGAAGACAGGAGCCAAGATACTTTGACCGGAGAGGGCGTCATCTGACTTAACAACAACAAAAAGTCAACAAGTCAGGCTTATTAGAGACGGGAAGGGATTGCTGGAAATGAAAAGGACCGATGGGATAAAGTTCGTTCTTCTCAAACATGATGATCATGCACTGTCTCGTTCCAATGATTAAATAAAACCATTTTCTTTCATCCTATCTATAGTAGCAATGCTCCGTTTGTGGTGGAATAAAGGGGGGGAAAGACAAAAAGACAAATTGACATATCTGACAGATAACCATCAGTATAGGAGAAGGGAGCATTCAGAAGACCAATTTTCAGCTCCCAAGACCATTTATTTCACACTTCTGTCATCTCTGGTTGCATTTCCAGCAATCTGTCAACAGTTTCTATCTGCCAAAGACACACATTTAGCATCCAGAAGGAAAGATAAAGGATATCCAGCTCAGCGCCTATGGAGTTCAGGTTAGGCTCTAAAAATAAGATGATTTGCATATTCTCAAGGAAGAACAAAAGCTAATCAGACCATTTTTCAAATGTGCAATTTTTGTGTTTTACAAAGCACGTGACTGGCATGTGAAGAGATCTGTTGATATCTCAGTTCATAAGATTCAAGCATTTCTTCATTTGTGTATTAACCTCCTAATAAAGAGGAGTGTTAGGGACTGGGAACTGAAGGATGGATAAGAAATGGTCCCTGCTGGGAGGGGGGTGGTTAGAGATCAATCAAAGGACTTGTATGCATGCATATTCGCATAACCAATGGACACAGACACTGGGGCAGTGGGGACTTACCCTCCAGGGTGGGAGTGGGGGGGGGGGGTCAGTTGGGGAAAAGGGAGACATTGTGTAATACTTTAAACAATAAAAAAAGGAAAGAAAAGAAAAGAAAAGAAAAAAGAAGAGAAGAGAAAAGAAAAGAAAAAAAAAGAAAAGAAAAGAAAGAAATGGTCCCTGCCATCAAGATTTGGGGCTACTGGAGAAAGAGTAAGCAGTAAATTGTCACTTATAATTTAATATAATTCATGCCCTGATAAAAGTATGCCCAGGATATTATGGGAGCAGAGAGGCAGGCCTCGGGTTTGCAGGGGCACATGAAAGCTTTCCAGGAATGACACTGAACTGGCTTCTAAAGGCCTGCAAGGGAGTAGCAGGTGAAAAATTAGAGAAAGAATACTGCAATAAGGATTCTACTGTGGATATTGAATACCTGCTAAGATGGCCCTGACCCTCTTTGCCTCCCATCCAGTCCTCATCTCCCCTGCAGGCTATCTTTCCCAGTCTCTGTCAGTTCCTAAGATTCGGAACAGAAAAAAAAAAGACAGTTGGGCACTGGACCGGAGGAAAAATGGGCCCAGGGCTATCACAGCAAGTAAGAAATCAATATCCACTGTAGAATTCTTATTGGGTTTGTTCAATGGTAGGCAGTGGCAGAAGATTGAAAGGCAGATGGGAGGGAGAAGAGGGGTCTCTCTTTGCTACCTTGGACAGTATCTCTGGCACAGCCAAGTCCCACTATGATTCCTGTTTCCACTGAACAGACCCACGTTTGATTCCAGTTTCTCAGTGGTGATCCCTCCAAGCTAACTCTACCTCTGCTTCCCCCTCTACCTCCTGCCAAGTGATGGTGAAGGCTTCTTGCTGTTGTTAATCTCTGGTGGCTTCATTGACCCCTGTCTGGCTTCTAACTCTTTCATAACCTGTGCCTGCAATTCCCTACAGTCATTATTCTCCACGTCACCACAGTCCTCTGTCTTAAATACTCAAGACTTTTCCTGGTGAGACCCTAAGGGATGAACTGTCCATGTCCCTGAAGCATCAGCTACACGTGAACAAGAATGGCCTTTGAATCATTTTGTCCTTCACACTTAAAGAATCTGACACCAAGAGAAGAAGGAAGAGATGATGGAGGATGGAACAGAGGGAAGAAAGAAATGAAACAAGTTAAGCACCTCCTCCTTTGGGAACTACAGTCCTTAACAGCTACATTTATTTATGTGGCTTCCTGACCAAACATAGGCATCCGTATCCTGTGTGAGTGAATTGTGATTAAAATGGACGTGTGTCCAACAAGATGAGGAATGCCTTATTAGTGATGGGAGGACAATGTGCCCTTCACAGATAGTGTCTGGTCAATAGGTCTTTCTGTGATATGGGCTCCTCTTGCTCTCTTAAGCAATGGAGGAAATTCCCAGATACTCTTTGTTGACCAGAACTCAAAGCAAAATCAAGCAGCTGCTAAAATCTGGCCTTTTCCTTATGTTGTGTATATTTCCGTAATGTGAAGATAAGCTCATCTGTATCATCCACCCTCTTGATGACAAAAATGTACCTTGTTTATCAAGTCAGGTCAGATGGTCACTGATCAAGTTCAAAAGTCCAGTACTTAATACCTATGATCTGTTCATCCTATTTTCATTCTTCCATAAGAAGCAGAGCCAGAAATGGCCAAACTAAACTAATGACAGTGAGCAGCATGTAGTCACATTAAGATATTGACTCTTCTGAACTGCAGGAGTAAAACATAAGGATCGTGTTTATCCCACATCAGTTTCCTGTCTACGCTGTTTATTTTTAAGCTGTAAACATACTTGGAGGGTAGTGATGTAGCCTCTGGAAGAATTACTAAGAAATCAGACACAATTTCTGTAAATCTTCAAAGGGGTATTGATGTGAAATTCCAGACACAGTTCAAGCATACTTTTGAGAGGAGGGGCATAGTTTTGTAAGTTTGTGAAAATGTGTGAGAGATTCTGGTGACAGATTTATGAGCTTCGTCCAACATTAGTGGAGCAAAAATACAAAGATTATTGCTAATTTTGACTAACCACATCTCCAGTTATTTTAATGGAAGGTGGTGGGTTTTTGTTTTTTTTGTTTTTTCTTTTCTTAGTCATAGCCAATTAGTTGTGTTTTCAGAATGCTTTAATATTTTTCCTAGGCATCTTTTTTCCTATTACCACTCTGCATTGGATGATGCACCAACATGCTATGACATCATTTGGGGCTTTCCCAGCAACTACAAGACAATGGAGGATTTCAGAAGCCTGAACACATTTCTGGAGCCATAGGATTCCTCAGCACATCTCATGTCCACCCAGCTTCCAACAGGGCACACACTGGACCTGAGCTCACACCAGGCTGTCATTGTAAACACGGTTACTGGAAAGGCCACCAGATTCAAGATAGACCAGGATCACTGACCCCACACCTCCCTCAGCCACCCTGCTCTGACCTTCACCAAACCTTATGTGACTCTACTGGGATTTAGATGGTATAAACCTTTATTGTCTCATCTGTAAAATGGTTTGCTCACATAGATGTAAGAAAAACAAAATAAAGTGTTAAATATTGGAAGAACTAAGTGTACTGTAATAAATACGATATGATGATTATCCCATAGTCACCAATTACCATATATAATGTTGGTCATGTTACTGTACATCTATAAGCCTTGGTTTTCTTACATCTAAAATTGTGATAATAATACCATATATACCATGGTTACACATGAGATTGACTAAAATACTGTACACAAAGCTTTTGGATCATTAGGTATTAAGTCATCATAAAAGCTAGCAATCATCATTCATTAATAGTAAGATGATTGATCCATATTTATTGAGCACCTACTAGGTGCAGGCTACTTGGACACATAAATATGAATATTGTACATAGCTCCTTGCCTTAAGAAACATATAAATACTTAAAAAGAATATCATGTGTGCATAAAAGTATCATAATTTATGCAATATGTTCTGCATAAGGCAGATGATACAGCACAAAGAGTTTTAGAGCCATCAGAATGGTTGAGAGGGACCACAGGACACCTGAGATAAGACTTGATGTTGTCAAGCTGGAGCAACGTGATAGGGCCTTTCTACCTCCATTTCAGTCTTTGAATTGAGTACCTGAGGAGCAAGTGAACAAGGCAATTCTCCTCAACCGAGGTAATTCCAGAGAATTCTGGATGCTGATGGCTGTCATTAGGCAGCTGGGAGAGTAAGTGCTTCATCCATGCAGGTGGAGCTGAGAGGCCTAGAAATGGTTCTACACATGAGCCCCAGGAAAGATTCAGAACACCCGGAATGATTCCTAAGTTCTCCTGACTGGGTTGCAACCAACCAACCTCCAAAATTCTTCTAAGGCAGCTCCAAACTGGATTAGCAATGAGGGTCCCCTAAGAACCATCCAGCACATGCTGGGCATCCTAAAGCCTGCCGTGTCCAGAAAAGTCCCTCACCTACCTCAGGAGTGAAATACTCAAAGATGACTGATGGCTCATGTGTCCAAGATGGGCCAGTGTAGATCAGCTCTCTGAAGTTGAGTGAATTGGGAAACTTCTGTTTGAATTCCCATACCTGTAGAAAACAACCCTGAAATTGAAGTTTGGCTCATCACAAGCCAATTCCCTGCATGCCAATTCACCAAATGACCAATTCTCTGAGCTCACCTTTTATATAAATAGAGTTGTATTTGACACATTTTCATTTTGTATCCATATTGTCATTTTGAAGGCTGTTTCATTTGTTCCTGCTCCTTCTCTCTAGTTCTGTAGCGGGGGGCTAAAAGACAAAGAGGAAGAATCTGTCCTGAAAGATAAGAATGTTTAATACATGCTTGGACATATTTTTCAATACATAGAATTATACAACCATATTATTTTTATAATTCTTCCCAGGTTTTCATGAGTTTTGTTCAACTACCTTTCAACAAACTGACCTGCCTGCTTCCCCCCTACACACATATGAATATTGATGGTGAGTCATGGAACCTTAGGAGTCAGAGTTGGGAGGGATGTCAGAATCTTCTCACCCAATTAGACCAACTGCAGTATGAGTCATCGAGCTGCTCCACAGTATACCCTTGGTGAGGTCATATGAGAGCTCTTGAGGCTGCCTCTGCTATCTTTCAGCAGTGAGTGACGACCTTCAGAAGCACTCCTGGGCTCATCACCCTCACCCCTGGAGCCTTGCAGAACATCCCTCCACATCCCCATGCTGTTTCCTGAAGAGGTGGAAGGAGCTCTCATATGCGCCCGAGTCTCCTTGTCTCTGGTTAAAACATCCCAGGCTACTTCCAAAAACCCATTTTGCATGATTTCCTATCCCTTTACCTTCCCAAATGTTCACTTCTGAATCCTTTCTAGTGTATCAGGTCCCTCTTACAGTGTTGTTGCTCTACCATCTTTTTTTTACTATCAAAATACTAAATTTTATAAGATATTATTATTGTAACATGTATAAATATAATGTAATATATATAACATATATAAAGGTAATTTTTATGTTTAGTAACCACAGATGAACAAAAAGAAAAGTATCTGTGATCCATAGAAATCATCTGGTTTTTTTTTCCCTCCCAGCACCTTTCTCCCATTCTTTGATAAGAACACCAGTTTCCCATCAGTCAAAGCATCCCACACTCCTCTAGCCCGGAAATATCATGTGACCCAATTGAGGCCAATCAGAGTCTCCTCTCCTGGGATTTTGAATTTTGAAAGGAGACATGTAAAATTTGAAAAATGTTTGGAACTTACTAACTCCAAAACCAGGGGCCCGCCTTTATTTTTGAATAACCCTATCTGGAAACTCCCTTTCATACTGACCTACCAAGGCCCAAGTGTTGGGTCTTTGCTGAAGTCTGTGACCTGCTCCACAGCTTCCAGGACACTCCATATTTACTTAAGTTATCTGGAGCTGTTGCTTCACTGAGACACAATCCCAACACCCAGAGAGAACCAGAGGTTGATATTTTGTGGAGAACATCCTGGTTTTCTTCTTTGTGTGAATTAGAAGAAAGACACAAGTTGGCGAAAAGAAAGGAAGACCAGAAGGCAGGTTATATATGCCCCCCACTCCCCAAAGTGAATGCAACAATATAAGCTAATTGATATGTTCCTTTTTTATCAAACAAAATATGCTGACCATCTTGCCATGGTCTCCCACTTAAAGTCTTCCATTTTTTAATCATGGCCATATAATCCAGGTATAACCTAGTACTTCATGAATATAAAGACTAAGGTGCATGCTCTACTCTTCAGGAGCTCACAATTTGATTAAGGATTTACTTGTGCACACAAACAATAAAAGAAAAGTCTACAAAGAGTTTTCTACCAAACAACCAAGGCTTTAGGCGCATGATGCAGGGAGCTCTGTATTCTGCAGGCTTATTGCTTAAGGAGGCAGGAGTGGGGTGCTTCCTTCAGGAGGCGGGATCCGGCCGGGGGCTGTGCAGGCTTTACCTAATCAGCCTGCCTCCCAGTCCCTCCAGCAGCTGCCGTGTTGTCAGGTCTGCCCCCTCTGATCTGTCACCACCAGGAAACGTGGAACTTGCACCTTCTGAGATTCGAGTGTGATGGGAGTGGCGGGAATTGAATTTTGGTCCTTCAGAGCTCCCTGGGCCCCCAGGCTATCTCTAGAACAAGGAAAATTTCTGGGAGAATCAAGTCTCACCTTGTCCTGACACTCCACTCACAAAGTGCTGGGGTGCTGGCTCGTGTCCAGTATGAAGAGAAAATTGTGATGCCTCCAGATGTCGAAAAGGGGGGGAGCAGGAGGTGGGACAGCAAGGCCAATAAGCAAGAGTGAGAGAGTAGCTGGTTACAGGGAAGCGTTCTGGGGACATATACAGAATCCTCCACAGGACTGTCCGCCGGCCTCTTTTTTCCTCCCTTCCGTTCACTGCCCCAGTGGCCCCTCTGTGTGACCACCCAGTGAAAGCACATTCCTGACACATGCAGGTATTTAGGGTGACAGGCACGGGCCAAATCATGCCCTGAGGACCTTCAGTTTCCAAGACACTTCTTGTCTTAAATTGGAAAAACTCGGAAACCTTCTGCAACCTCCATCAAGATGATCCTCGGTAACTGCCTGGCTTTTGTTCCCTCAAAGGGCCAGAAAACTAAAATTATAGGGATTTCTAGAAGGCAAGTCTTCCAGGTAGAGCTGGATCTGGGCGTGCACAACCTTGAGGCACCTGCCTCTAGGCCAGAGCAGCCTTCTAGTCTCGAGCCCTCACTCCAAAAGGGCTGCAGCATTTCAGAAGCCCACCATCTGTCCTGAAGCCTGTGAATAACAGTCCAGACACAAGACTCTCATAGTGGCGGGGGACAGTTTAGCTGGGAGGGAGGCAGAACGGGCTCAAAATCTAGTTGCATGATCTTGGGAGAGTGACTCAAACTTTCTTAGTATCATCTGTGCAATGGATGCAATAATGGCCCTTACCCTCTAGGCTTATTTTGAGGTTTCAATGAGGTAGAACATATAAGTCTCTAAGCACGTTACCCGGCATATAGTAAAAGCTCAGTAAATGTCAGCTACTTTATTATTTTCTTCCATGTTCAGGCTGGCATATGTCCAAAGTATGAAGTGGGGAGGCCGTTTTTCCTACCTCTGTCTTCCCCAATGCGAATGTCATGAATCAACCTGGTTCAACTTAAACCTGCTGTGATGATGGAAATGTTCTATACCTGCATGATCCACGATAGTAACACTAGTCACATGTGGCTAGTAAGCACTTGACATGTGGTTAGTGCGACTGAAAAACTGCATTTTGTACTTCAGTACATTTTAATTCGTCTAAGTTTGAATAGCCTCATGAGGCTAGTGACTCTCTGATTGAACTGTGCAGCCCTAAATGACCAAAGACAGAGATTAGATTCCCAATTTAAGTTAAAGGGACAACCCATGGCTTAAACGAGTGATGGACCTTGTCGCAAGGGCCAGGAAAGTTCATGGTTCTGGGTGTTTGAAGACCTGTGTAGGGACAGGAAACGGCCAGAGGGGACAGCTGGAGCGTCAGCCCCACCCCCATCCAATCCACAGGGGACCAGCCTTGCGGACAGCTGGCTGGTGCAGGAACGACGGGGGGCTCTGTGTTTCCACATGTTAATCTCTTAGGACCAAGGTGGCCGTCCTTGCTATCAGGCAGATTAACTGTGTATTTATGGCCCTGCCTGGAGAGTCCAAAATAAGTCGTAAACAGTTACAAACAGCACAGGCAGATCCCGTTCAGGGCCTGCTTTTTCTGTATACAACAGAACAACTTGTTATAAACTGCTAAAAGGGTGCGGGTGGAAGAGGAGGGGGGAGGAAACAGAAAAGCCCCCCTCTTCATGGGCTGCCGTGGTGGAGTGATAAGGTGTGCGGGTCCCAGGCTTGAGACCAGATGCCCCCTGGGCTCTGCCTTTTGGACAAAATGAGAAACTCTAGATGATACAGGGACTGGAATGGAATGATAGCCAGCAGGAGGCAGCTGCCGGCACGAAGGCACTTGGAACTGCTCTTCTTTTATCAGGAGCAGCTGTAAGTGACAGATTCAACCTCCAACTTACATTGTCTGCTTGTCTCGCTTTGACTTGGGAACTGGAAAGCAAATCAAGAATGCGACCATTGCATTGTTTTCCCCGTTAAGAAATTGTGTGAGAGAGTTATTATACTACTACTCCTGGTAACAGACACTTTTACCTACATAATCATCAGATGCCATTGCAGGGCAAAATTAGTATAAATTCAAATCTCCTTTTTATCTGCCTGGAGAAGATAGAGCTGCATGCCTTAAAAATTGTTTGTGTCATTGACCGAGAAATTCCACTTTTAGGAGTTTATTCTAAGGAAAATTTTCAGAGATATGCACAAACATCCATGCACACAGATGTTTACTACAGCTGTATTAATAACAAAAGAAACTACGTAAAAAGCCAAAATAGGGGCTAGTATATTCAAGAATATAATCTTACATAACCATTAGAAACTCTTGATTCCCAAGATACTTAGTAACGTAGGGAAAAGCACATTTTATGTTGTTAAATTTAAAAAGCAGGTTATAGTGCATGATCCAAATTTTCTTAGATATTTAGCTTCGGCTGTGAGTATGGCTATTCAGAAAGAAACAGAAAATACCTCAAAGTATTTATAAAGGTGATATTTGTATATTAAAATTAAGAATCACCTTTTCCTGCCTCTTTTGTATTTTTGCTGAAGTTTCTAAAATGAGTACAAATTAAAATCAGAAGCATGCCATGTTTCATATCCTCCAATCAGTCAGAAAAGTGAAAAGGCTCTCAGTCACCTAGAAGGGTAAGAATAGTTCCTGGGCACTTCCTGTTCTGAGTTTTCTCTTTTCTGACCCAATGAACACAACAGTCCATTTCATTTATAGCCTCCTGGTAAATTTAAAAATCACCCCAGGCTTCCAGAAGAGTTTTCCTCCACATTCACCAATAGATTTTATTTTCCCCACATGTACAGAAAGAAAAGGGCTTCCCCAATGTGTTTATGTGCTGGTTAAGAGGGAAGTATTTCTTCTCATACCATTAGAGTCTGACAGACATTCTTTTTCTAGTCCCAATTCTCATTAGTCATAACTCTCCCTTTGCCTTGTTCTGAACTACTTTCCAGTTGAGAAATATGGAGAACATGAACTCCATAAGCCTAGGGACTTTGTCTGTGTTGCTCAATGCTGTAACTCCATCACCTAAAACAGTGTCTGGTGTCTAGTAGATACTAAATTAATACTTAGTGGGTAAAGAGATGATTGATGGATGGGTGGGTGGGAGGGTGGGTGGATGGATGGATGAAACCATTCTTGTCAAAACTAAATAAAGTGAGCTAAAATTGTGGGTAACCCACTGAGTCAACTTCTGCACCTTGGAGCTCTAAAACAAAGTGAGTTTTTCAAACATAACACATAGCAATTAATAAATAAGCCAAAAGCATAACCATAAGATCAAACAAAAATTAGGGACTAATTTAGCAAATCACCTTAACACTTTGAGTCAAATAATCAATCATACTTAGTCTGGAATCAACAATCCTGGTATTTAAGGTACAGTTTTCTCCTTGGTGACCTTTCTGCTGCCTATGATGTCACATTTTAGTGTCTGACAATGCCTGTAACAATGTTTCCCAATCCGCAAGCTCTTCTGAAATGTAACATTTCCCTTCCCCCACCGAGAGATAGAGTCTATTTCTCCATCCCCTGGAACCTCCGGACACCCTCTGACTGCTTATGCAGACGTGATGGTCTGACATGTCTTCACATGGTCTGGTAGAAAGAACCCAGGCAGAGACCATGTGAAAGAGAGAGACCCAGCTTAGCCAAGCCTTCCGTTCATGCCTGCCAAGGCACAAGCATCTGAGTGAAGCCCCATTGAACCTTCTGAACTCAGCCACTAACTGAATTCCACTCATTGATTCTACTCAACACCACACAGAGCAAAAGAATCACTCGACTGAGTCCGCTTAAATTCCTGACCCACAAAGTCATAAGAAATAATAAAATAGATGTTATTTTACTAAGTTTTAGTGTAGTCTATCACATTACAGTAGATAACTGGAACATTTACCTCTAATCATATCGTCAAGAGGAAGCTTTACTTCATTTGGTGAAAGTGGCAGAATAACAATGGAGAAATTAATGTTTTTCTTGTAGGCTTATTAAAGTAATAAACCGATAGTGTTTTCTCCTCACAATCTCCCAACCCTATACTCAACCCACCCCCAAAGAAGAGTGGTGGGGGTCGGGGGCGGGGGAGAGGGGGGAAGCAAACCGAGCTTTGTATCCTAAAAGCTGTGGCATCCTTTTCCTACAGAATAAAGAGGGCTTTGTTTCCATCAAAATCTGTTCCCTTCCTTGAATCAGGGTGGATCTTTATCTGTCTTTATGCCAGTACCATACTGTTTTAATTACTAAAGCTTTGTAATATGTTTTGAAATCAGAAAGTGTGAGGCATCCAGGTTTTTTCTTCTTTCTCAAGATTGCTTGTGATTCCATATGAATTTTAGGGTTGTTTTTTTTTCTATTTCTGTAGGGGAAAAAAATGCCATTGGAATTCTGACAGGGATTGCATTAAATCTGTATATCACTGAGGGTAGTATGGACATTTTAACAATATTAAGTCTTCGGATTCACCAGCATGAGATGTCTTTCCATTGATTTGTGTGTATTTTAGTTTCTTTAAGCACTAATTTTATAGTTTTCAATGTTCAACTCTTTCACCTTCTTAGTTAAGTTTATTCCTACATGTTTTATTGTTTTTGATGTTATTAGAAATGAAGTTATTTTCTTAATTTCCTTTTCAGATGATTCATTGTTAGTTTTTATAAAAATGCAACTGATTTTTGTATGTTGAGTCTGTATCCTGCAATTTTGCTAAATTTATTAATTCTAACAGTTTTTATTTTTTAAGAATCTTTAGGGTTTTCTACATATAAGACCATGCCATCTGTGAACAGAGATAACTTCACTTATCCCTTTCTGATTCAGATGTATTTTATTTCTTTTTCTTTCCTGATTGTTCTACTATGTTGAGTAGAAGTGGCAAAAGTGTGTATCCTCTGTTCCTGATCGAAGAGGAAAAGTTCTCCATTTTCACCGTTGAGTATGCTGTCAGCTGTGGACTTTCCATATGCCAGCCATTTTATCTTAAAGTACCTGTGACTTCCTTGCTCTGTCCTACTTGTGGACATCTGGAATTATGAAGGGTGGGTAGAGTTTGATTAATGCTTAAATTCTGTTACTTTCATAGGATTCAATTCTAAAACCTTTCTAATTTTCTGGTTTGGACCTTTTCTTAGTAAATGCTGATATGAAAGAGAAGAATTCCAATACCCTTATTCTCCTCTTTAAAAACTTTTTGAATATATGATATTATGAGTGCCATAGTATTTTACGATCCTAATTTATCAGAAACACAGAGCAGGACACATCAAGTGAGATTCCACAGAAGTTGGCATAAGTGTGTCCTGGCACCATTTGCTTCCTGGGAGCCAGTATATTTATTATGCAACTCAAAAAACTAGGCTAATTGTTGACCTAGCAATAGTGCAGCTGCAAGCTGAATAAACACCCAGGTCCCCACAGGACAGCTTTAAAAAAATGCAAAAGTATATCATTTGTAGCAGGCAAAGTGACTAAAGTCAGCCCCATGAGAAAAAATCAAAAAATTTGACCCACTTTTTCTGAGGTTAAAAAAAAAACATTTCCTTTTAACAGGACTATGTCTGCAGGTTTAACAGGAAAATGTAATTAATGGGATTCTCTGAATACAATAGCAATATTAAACAAAGAAGAGAATGGCTAATCAATTCTCTAATAGAGCTCTGTCTTTGTCCATGTACCTCATGACTTGTAATCCACATTACCTAGAAATGCACTGCCCAACTCAACATATGGCAAGTAACCATTGCAATATGGCTAGTACAACTGAGAAAAACTGATTTTTTAATTTTATTTAATTTGAATTTACTTAAATTAAAAATTTAAAATTTGATTGAAACAAAAATTAAATTTAAAAAATAGATTGACACAATTATTGGAAAATTTTTAAGTATGCTTAAAACAACTTTGCATGTGAATCTACTTCTCCCCTTATAAATTTTTATAATCTCAAACTACAGATCATATATTTCTGATATAAATTTAGGGCCCAAATTGGAATGTATGCTAAGTGGAAAATTCATAATTTTAAAGATTTCATGTGACAAAGAGAATGTAAAATAACTTAATAATTTTTAATCTCTATTACATTTTGAAGTAATAATATTTAGGATTACTCAATTACATGAAATGTATGGCTGAGGTTAATTTTATCTATTATTTTTACTTTTTTAATGTGGCTACTAGAAATTTTAAATTATATGTGTGGCTTGCAGTGTATTTCTATTGGATAGCCTTGACCTATCGAATTGCCTTAATTCAACCATTCACTCTTGGAATGGGAATCCAGTCAATGAATAAAGATTCCATATTGTTTATACAAGTATCAATTGCATTTTTAATTCTTTTATTCAAACTTTTATCTGTGCCTGACAAACTCCAAGTACTGTGTCAGTTACTGAGGAATATAAATAAAATTCATAGCCTCAGACCAAGTAAACATGAACTTGCAACAGTGTGATGAGTTAGGAAAGATATACCATGGAGGACATAGCAAGGCAAAGAAGAATCATTTAACTCAACCAGCAAGAACATGAGAAGACACTCTGGAGACAAGGACATTTGAACAAAGAATTGTTCATACTGATTGTTGACAGTCTCCTATTTTTATTGATAGTCTATGTACAGAGCCCATGATGTAGGCATGTTATAAAACCATGTTTTGTTGATTACTCCTCTCTGAATGGATTCACACCTACTTGAGCATATAGTTTGTTCAAATGTAATGAGGTGAGGAGATGGGAGCATGCATTTGGTGTAACCTGAAGTTTCAGTTTAGGTTTGTTGACTTATAAATGCAATATGTCCTCTGCTCTTGGGGAGGCAGCTCCCCTCAGAGTTCAGGATCCTCTGCTTAGGAGTAACAAGATAATGCAAGAAAGCACAATTAGAGACTAATAAAGTTGTATCAGAAACACTCAAGAGCCAACTTGAAGAGGTGCTTGCTGGCCAAAGATGGAACAATTTGAGTACCAATAAGGATAGTAACTATAATAGATTGGAACAGAAGTGTTTAAATAAATGAGATTTTAAAATACTTAACAGACTCATTGGCCAACATTGGAGAATGCTAAATAAAGGAAAAGAATCAAGCACTTACCCTGCCTCTCCTATATGAACTATGGAAGCAAACAACGAAATAGCAGCTGGAGAGCTATTTCCAAATGAAGAATGAACGATAGAATATAATGTTTTGCTAGCCCCAATAGATTAATGGATCTGGTCATTGAGTATCAATGGCAACTAATATCACAAAAGAAGAAACAACCATATATTTCTTGCCACCTGAGAAAACAACCATTATCTCTCATGAAATGTCATGGCAAAAACATCAAACTGGAGCTGACTAAGCCTCTAGATCAGTGATGGCGAACCTATGACATGCGTGTCAGAGGTGACACGCGAACTCATTTTTTTTTGGTTGATTTTTCTTTGTTAAATGGCATTTAAATATATAAAATAAATATCAAAAATATAAATCTTTGTTTTACTAGGATTGCAAATATCAAAAAATTTCTCTATGTGATACGGCACCAGAGTTAAGTTAGGGTTTTTCAAAATGCTGACACGCCGAGCTCAAAAGGTTCACCATCACTGCTCTAGATGTAACTACTGATTTCAGGAAATACCAGGAATAATGGGAACTTGTTAAACCACACCATGGGATGCAATTGACAAAATCCATACAGTCAAGAACTCCACAATCTATTTCCTTCTACAAATAAATTTTAAGGGAAACAACATGTAGGAGAGTAACTCATAGATTTAAAGAAATTCATGACATATGAACAAATCACAATGGTCCTTATTTAAATTTTGTTTCAAATAAACAAACTTAAAAACAATTATAAGAATACTAGAGGCCCAGTGCAAGAAAATTCATGCACTTGCGGCGGGGAGGGTGCGGGGGGAGTCCCTCAGCCCGGCCTGTGCCCTCTTGCAGTTCGGGGCTCCTCAGGGGATGTCCACCTACCAGCTTAGGCCCGCTCCCCAGGGGATTGGGCCTAAGCTGGCAGCCAGACATCCCCCAGGAGCCCTCAGGGGATGTCCCACTAATGGCTTAGGCCCACAGAGAGTGGGCCTAAGTCCTTAGTTGGACATCCTTAGTGCTGCCAGGGAGAGGGAGAGGCTCCCGCCACTGCCTCTGTGCTGGCCAGCCATGAGCCAGCTTCTGGCTGAGCAGTCCTCCCCCTGTGGAAGCACACTGACTATCAGGGGGCAGCTCTTGCATTGAGCGTCTGCCCCCTTGTGGTCAGTGTGCATCATAGGGACCAGTCATTCCCAGTCATTCCGCTGTTAGGGTCAATTTGCATATTACTCTTTTATTATATAGGATTGGATATTTAATGATAGTAAGAAACTTTGGGTAATTTTTAGGTATTGCAGACTTTTTTAATCCTTTAGAATACCAAACTACTTGTAGATAAAAGGTTTGCTATGTGGGGTTTGCTTCCAAATAAAATGAAGGAGAGGGATGAGTAAAGATAGAAATGAAACAGAATTAACCATGAGTTGATAATTGTTGAAGCAAGATAGTAGTTACATACATGTTTATCACACCATCCTCTCTACTATTGTATTTGTTGGTAATTAATTAAATTAAAAGTTATTTTATTTATTTGTTTGATTGTTTGCTTAAATTTTCACTGTCTTGTCCCAGGATGGAGAAACAGGCATGAATTCCCCCAGAAACTGCATCTTCCCAACCTACAGGACACCAACTAATTCTTTGCTGTTTTCAGTACAAAAAAAAGGCACAACCCTGACCAGTTTGGCTCAGTGGATAAAGCATCGGCCTGCAGACTGAAAGGTCTCAGGTTCGATTCCGGTCAAGGGCATGTACCTTGGTTGCGGGCACATCCCCAGTGGGAGGTGTGCAGGAGGCAGCTGATCGATGTTTCTCTCTCATCGATGTTTCTAACTCTCTATCCCTATCCCTTCCTCTCTGTAAAAAATCAATAAAATATATTTTTTTTTAAAAAAGCACATAGTTACTTCATCTTTAAATCACATTCTTATTTCATCGATGTTAAAAATGGTGGTTACATGACATCCCACCAATTGAATGCAATGTGATCAAAATAGTAGACAACTGTGGCCCAATGAAATAAGCAATAAACAAAATATGAAAAAATAAAATGGCATTTAAAGTCTTTCAGTGCAGGTGAATGTAGCTGAAGAAAAATGCACACTGGTTGGGCTCATTTTAAGTTCATGATCACAGATGTCAATTAGACTCTTGCCTGGATGTTGACTGCAGTCAAGTTATGCACACTTGGTCCGTTCAGTGCCATCTCTCTTACATGCTTCTTATGGGTTAAAGTGTGTCCCCCCCATGAAAAGATATGCTGGAGTTCTAACCCTCAGTACCTCAGAATATTACCTCATTTGGAAATAACACCTTTACAGAGATTGCCAAGTTAAAATGAGGTAATTAGGGGGAGCTATAATCCAATTAGATTGATCTTATAAAAAGAGAAAAATTGGACATAGGGAAAGACATGTACATAGGGAGATCAAGGCAGAGAGTAGGGTGATGTATCTGCAAGCCAAGAACTGCCCAAGATTGCTAGTAAACCACAGAAGCTAGGAAAGAGGCACAGAACAGATTCTCCCTCGCAGCTCTTGGAAGGAACCAACCCTGCCAACACCTTGATATTTGAGCCTCCAGATCTGTGAGACAATAAATTTTTATTGCTTAAGTCATTTAGTCTTTGGTACTTTGTTATAAGAGTGCTAGAAAATGAATGCAATGCCTATTTCACACCCTTGCCTCTGGCCTCACACTCCCAGTGCCTCCTCCCTATCTTCACTGTCTGACTTTGCTTCCTTCTTCACTGAGAAATCGCAGTAATCAGAAGAGAACGTCTACAGCCCACCACCACTAAGCCACCAAAGGGCCATCATACCTTCTGGCATAATTTTACTTTCTGACTGCGACTATTGATAAACTATCTTCAGCCTCATGTTGTTCATTAAATCCCATCTTCCAGAGATGGTTCACAAAATCTAAGGGCAGAGACAAGAGACAAACATAAATTGGCCTAGTACTCTCATTAACCCTATTTTATGGAGGTGAATTCTAGGGCCTCCTTCCTCAGTATAACTCAGCTATGAAGTGGCAGAACCAGAACTAAAACCTAGGTGTATTTAATACAAAAAAAAAAAATGTGTCTTTTCTCTAAGAATGGTCCTCAGATCACATGCCTCAAAATCACCTGAATGCATCTTTTAAATGCATCCAGATTACAGTGGTTCTCAATCTTCCTAATGCCACGACCCTTTAATACAGTTCCTCATGTTATGGTGACCCCCAACCATAAAATTATTTTCGTTGCTACTTCATAACTGTGATTTTGCTACTGTTATGAATCATAATGTAAATATCTGATATGCAGGATGTATTTTCATTGCTCGCGACCCACAGGTTGAAAACCGCTGATCCAGAAAGAAAGAGTGAGACAGGCACAGGCTTGTATGAAATGCCCCAACTCTTACCAGACAAAGGCTGAAAGAAAGAGTTTAAAGTAAAAGAGGTTGAGGAGGGTGTTAGCCTTCATGTGAGAAAAACTGCCTGAAATAAAATTAAGGCATGAACTGGGGGGGGGCGGGGGCGGGAGGAGTACAGATCTTAGCACAGGAAATTAAGTCTTGTGTTTATTGGGGTTACTGAAATAAAATTAAGGCATGAACAGAGAGACGGGGAGTGGGAGTGGGGGTGGGAGGTAGAGAGAAGATCTTAGCTCAGGTACAATCCTCATGGGAAGATCAAAGAATAGGTATAAGGTATGGGGATCTTGAGGTGAGAGTCAGCCCAGAACTGTTTAGCGACTGTCTATGGTGGGGAAGGATTAGGAAGAGAGGGCTTAAAGCGTGAATTGATTTGTATAAAGGTTCATAACTTGCCTTGAACCTAAAGGGGAAAGGATTTGGCACTGACACTGCCCACTTTTATCTGTAGCTGCCTTTGCTCTTAGGTTTGTAAAATGTCTCTGACATGAATGAAGAATTGTGTTCTAATCAAATATTTAGAGCACAGTAAAATCACTATACAATTGGCTAATCTATTTTAAGAAACAGTCTGTGGTTAAATATATATATAATATAAACCATGACTAAACTAAACATAATGCATTTCTTATTCATCCCTTAGGTATTTTGTGATTCTATAATCACCAACAGTATCACTCTTTTTAAAAAAATTTTTTATTGATTTGAAAGAGAGAGAGAGAGACATAGATGAGAGAGAAACATCAATCAGCTGCTTCCTGCACACCCCCTACTGGATATCGAGTCTATAACCCAGACATGAGCCCTGACCAGAAAGCAACCCGTGACCTCTTGGTGCATGGGATGACACTCAACCAATTGAGTCACACCTGCCAGGCAGCGGTATCACTCTTTATCAATATATAGAGTGGGCCTTCAACATATGCTTGTTGAATAAATGAAAATAAAACCAGTTTTTCTACTTATATGCAAAAAATTCATAAGGGGGAAAATTAAGCATACTATTAGCCAAATCAGAAAATGGTATGATAACAGAACTAGAAGAGAGAATAACAAATAAAGAGAAAATTTAATTTTGTACATGGCATGTACATATTGCCAGTAAACAAAACTCAAGATAGAGAAGTTAGGAAAAAAAGAAAAAGATAACATAATTTCATATGTGTTTTAACAGGGAAATTAAGTCGTGTGTTTATTCGTGTTACTGATCATCAAACTACTTGTAGGATGGTTTAAGCATAAGAAGAGGATGGGGTAGGAACCAAATTGAAAGAGGAATTAAAGACACAGTTCTGCAGTGAGGAGTGAACAATGGATCTCATTCCAGCAATCAGTAAAAAGGATTTTTTTTTCACTTTTTTTTTCATTGTGGTAAAAAAAAAAAAAAAGGATATAAAATAATATACTCTATGTTAACCATTTCTAACCAATTCAGTAGTATTATGTAATTCTTACTCTTATACAACACATCTCCAGAACTTTTTCATCTTACAAAACTGAAACTCCAGGCCCATTAAATAACAGCTCCTCCTGGTCCTTTTCCCAGGTTTCCCTGGCACCCATCAGTCTTTCTGTTTCCATAAATTTGACTACTCTAGATGCTTCATGTAAGTGGAATCATACACTAATTTGTCTTTTTATGACTGACTTCTTTTGCTTGCCTAATGTCCTCAAGGTTCATTCGTGTTGTAGCACGTGTCAGAATTTCCTTCCTCTTTAAGGCTAAACAACATTGCACTGTATGTATACAACACATTTTGTTTATCTATTCACCCATTAATGGACACTTGGGTTGCTTCCACTTTTTTCTCTAATTTTTCCTAGAGTGCTTTGGTTGTGGTTACTTTACCATGTTCGAGCTTGTCATGAAGGTTAGTGCTGGACGCATCCCAGAGTCTAGAAATGTGATACTTGTACATGAGACAAGATGACTTCAACCTCTCATTTATAGATCTTTATCTTCTCACCTGGTTTCAAATATGGGTGGGCTTTATGTGATGTAAACAGAGGTAGTTATAGCAGCCACTGTCCTACACTCTTAACCTGAAGCTTGAGAATAGATAGGCCATATCATAGTTCAGTCAGAGGGTTCCTGTTGGAACTTTCCAGATCATATTACTTTTGCCAAGTGATGACCTATGAGACTCAGTTTCCCCAGAAGTAGAACAGGAATACTAGGTGAGTTCCAGGATCACCAGCAACCTCTCTCTTTATAAAAAGCAATCTCATTAGATTGTTATGAAATGGAAGTTAGTAATAATGGTAGTACTGACATTTATCAGCCAGCTATGCCTATATAACAACCAACCACAAAGCCTCACAGGATAAATGTGAAGTTAAAGCTAGTAGTAATGGCAGTCATATAAGATAAAAGTCAGCTATTGCTGCATAACAAACGAATACAAAACCTAGAGGCAAACAAAAGTAAGCATTTATTTCTTACCCATGCATCTGCAGGTTGGCTTGAGTTTAGCTGATCTAGGTTGGGCTCAGCCAAGCCTGGCTTCAGGCTGGAGCTGGTTTCAAGTCTACTCCATATTTCTCATTCTCCTGAAACCAAGAGACTACGGAGTAGGGAGAAAGGGATGTTCTTTAGAAGAAGTGCCAAAGAAAGGCCATTAGCCAATCACATTTTAGGCCTCACACCAGTTAATGTCCCATTGACCAAACAAGTTAAATGGCCAAATGCAAAATGAAGGCATCAGGTAATCTACTCTGCCTACCATGAGACCATGGTGAAGTGTGATGGAAGTATTACCACAGGGCAATAAAGAATTGGGACCAATAGTCTGCACAATGACCTAAATAATCATGATTATATAGGGGTAAGGGGAATAGTATGCCAGTTAATCAAATGTTCGATGATCATTATTCTACTTTCATCTTCAAAAGGATATTTTCTAACATAAAGTATCTCTTTCTCCTAGTCTACCCTATAAGTTTCCCCAAAATATTCATTCTCTGTCTCACACACAAACATTACTATTACATCTATTATTGCACTTGGCATTGTCTTTTTTAAAAGTCACATCCCAAATCCAAAAGAATGTAAGCACCAGGTAAGGGGATATCTTGAGGGTCTTGTGCACCTCCTCACCCTGCCCCCTTTGCCCAGGAGAAAAGAATATGCATTGTTGTTCTTATTAAAAGGCGCCAAGGAGACTGGAAGAGGATTTAGAGTTGGACTGTCTTCAAGCTGACTGTCCAAGTTAGAGATCATTCAAGTCTGTGATACCTCAGGATACTCCAACTTAAGGCCTCAAAAGATTGGGGGAGGAAGAAGAGCATGTAACCTCACAATGGAATCTGAATGAGTCCTACGCATTTCTGGAGAACTCTGTGGCTTTCTCCTATTCTCCCTTTCCTCCATCAGGGAGGAAAACTTTCCTAGCAAACACACTCACAGACAGACAGACACCCCCAGGCTAACACCAGGAAAGCTGCAGAGACAGGGCTTTGTTGACATGAGAGGCTGTGATGTAGTGAGCCAAAATCACTGCCTGCTGGGCCGAGACAACAAGGCAGTGTTAAGGGGCTGTATTTAGACAAGCACTTGAGCCCACCAAGAGCAAGGAAAATCTACCACTGTCAGCTGGCCCTGTAGATGCACCCGACTTCCCAAACAACAGTATCCCCCAATGCAGCCCAAAAGAAATGTTGATTTAAATTATTCGTGCTAATGTGAGTGTGGGATAAGGTGATGTGATTCTTGGCTTACTGACAGCAAGCTGTGAATGATGTGGTAATGGTATATATATATCCCAGCCTGGATGCCCGAGGAGAAAGGCAGGACTGTGAAATCACAGCGGGTCCCTGCCATTTGCTGCCCTGCTGAGTGCGACAGACACACACAGGGCTGTGTCCAGATCTGTCAGGAGAGGTAGACAGACAAGCCCCAGGAATCCAGAAAAATCCTCAAGCTCCTCCCAAAAGATCATGTGGAGAATATCAAGCAGAGAAAAATGTCAATTCTTCATATTTTAATTACAAGGGATAGAAAATCACTAGTGTCTTGTCAGGGCCCATGGGAGCATTTGAAAAAATGGCCACAGTATGTGAGTTCCCACCTTTGTCACTAACTTCCTGTGTGACCTGCCTTTGGTGTCCCCATCTCTACACTAGAGTGGGTGATTTAGAGACACTTTGTTTCATGGAGTCAAAAAGAAAAGAAGTTATACATTGAGTTTTAGGAAAAAAATAATGGCTCTGAAATTATGGTCATCAATCTTAGAATGGTTATTATATGAAGAGGGCACTTTAAAAGAAATTAGTCTATAATGGGGGAAAAAGGAGACATGTAATAATTTCAACAATAAATAATTTTTTAAAAAGAAATTAGTCTGGAAAATACAACACAACTGCCTCTCAAAATGCCCATCATTTCTACCTTGAGAGATCTGAAATGGTGCACTGTAGACAGAGGGATGAACTTGGGATGGAGTTAGGGGAAACCATCTTTAAAAATCCCATCTTCTTGGCAGTCACCATGGCATAGCCATTATACTGTTATGCCCAGATTTCAAGATCCCCAAGAAACCAACATCAGGGAGCCAGCCAGTCCGATGCAAAAGCATAAGAATCTGTATTTCAAGCTAGCTTGAGCTCCCCACCAGACTCGCCAACACAATGGCAAGCCAAGTGGCCGAGAGAGCTAACCCCCCGCGTAGAGACGGGCTTTATGGGGGGGGGGGGCAGTTGGAGTAAGGGGAGGAGAAAGGACGTAGCCCTTACCCTGAGGCAAGATGGAGGGCGTAGCCCTCGCCCTTTCAATACCATAGATGGCTTTTTGTTTTCCCCAGTCGCATGGTCCTTTGGCCATAGATCTTCTCCCAATGTTACCAAACATGTAAAGAGATGGCACGATTATTGCAAGCAAGGGTTTCACTTTCTAATTTCTATATAAGGAATATAGCAAACCTTCAAATGGCTTGAAATAAGACACAGAGGTGTCTCTCCATCCTAACACGTGCAACAAGAACATCCGCTGCTGCACCCCAAGGCCTTCGCACCCAGCCGGGCACCATGATGACACTGAGTACACACCCTGCTACTTTCCAAGTCACATCAAATGTCTTCCAAACGCATCTGCTGTGGGATGGGTTTAGCTTGAATCCCACACACAGCCTCATATGGAGGCAGCCCCCTGGCCCTTTTATTTCTGGTCCTAGGCTGGTGAGGCAAGGAAGATAGCTTTGTCATATAACACAGAAATAACTCTGTTTTTATTTTTAAGTTTGACACATCCAACCCTCGGTATTTTTTTCACTGTGTGTTTCTTTCCACTCCTTTCAAAGCCTCACAACTGATCTCAACCCCAGCAGTAATTCAGTAGATGTAAGACCTGGTAAAGAAATTATGCCTTAAACTTGGATTGTAAATCACTATGTTGATTTGGAAAGATTTCTTAAACTATTTAAATGCCCATAAAGAACCCCCATCCCTCTCCCACACCTAGGGTCCCAGAAAGCCTATACAAGAAACATCAAATGGGGGTGAGGGGGGGAGACATAAGTAATACTTTAAACAATAAAAAAAAAAATCACAAAAGGACAAGCTATATAACCTGGGGTTTCCTTAAAGCATACATTTAGTCTGGTGATTAGTTGGGGGAGGGGGAGAGGAGGCTGTATGAAACTGAATCAGATTTTATAGTAAGGTGGTAAAAAGAAAATCCACTGGGACTGAATTAACTCTGGCAAATTACAGAAGAAGAAAAAGTCAGGTAAGTCGTTTTAAATTTACACTCAAGCAAACAAATTAATTTTGTTGTGATTCCAGACCACTTTTCGCCCTCATCTGAGGGGGATGAAGTAGCTCATTTTTACAGCCTGCAGTGTAACAACTGCGGGTCTTTATGCTCTCGATAATTCCTTGAGGTTGCTTTGTTGTTGTTTTTGTTTTTGTTTTTTTAACTCTAAAAATGTTTGACATTGAACTACACCCTCATTAGCTGGAAACCTTAAAATGGTAGCAAGGCCCAGCTTCTCTCCTAGAAACATTTTTTTCCCTAACATCTGACCCCAACGGCTCCTCCCTGCACTACCAGTCTCATTCGATCCCATAAAGACAGGCATCCACAGCTGAATTTGAGTCCAGACACCATATTTTGGGGAATGACTAAAAATACCAGCCCACCTATTTTTAGAGCAGAGAATAAACATTATCTGTGTGTTTCTTTGGCTCCCAGGAGATGGGTTTTAGTCACAGAATTGAATACCCCTCCTTCCCGCCATGGATTATTTTTAAAACACAGGCTCAGAAATAACCCGCATACACAACATCGAAGGCCTGACTGCCCTCACAACTAGAAATATACTGTCTAGAATCAAAGTTACTGCGTTAAATACGTGATCGGCAAAAGTCACAGGCCTAGAGAGCTGGCACATTTGTATTGAAGGCGTGCCACACTCTGGTACTATGCTACCAACACTTTGGGTTGTAAAAAGCAGGAACACATCATCTATAAAATGAACTGGGTAGGAAGTTGTAATGGGAGTTAGGGGTGAGGAGGAAATAAATTGATAAGGAGCACTAGATTGGAAAGACTATTCACAAGGTAGGAAAGAGCCTTTATTACTTTGGCCAACTGGGAAAATTCAGAGAGAGCCCACACCTTCTCCATTGCTTTTTAAACTAGTTGGATCTTCCCATATCAAAGATTGCAGTGATATTAGTGATAAAGAAAGAATGTGTGCCCAGCACTTCCATTAGAGGGGTCCCTGCCACAGTCACCAAGCTTTCAAGAGCCCCACTGTGGATCTTCTTCAGCTGCAACCTTCCCTCTAGGATGAGAACTCCATGAAGCCTAGAGGACGTGCCCACAGGGAACCCACACTTCCCCGCTGTGATAGGTTCAAAGATGTCCTCCAAAAATTCAAAAGCTGAAGTTCTTATCCCCAGTACCTCAGAATGTGATCTTATTTGGAAATAAGATCTTGTTTGCAGATGTGATCAGGTTAAGATGGGTTCATTGGTATGGGCCCTAATGCAATGTGACTAGTGTTTTTAAAAAGGGATGTATTTGCCCAGCCAGTGTTTCTCAGTGGTTAGCATCACCCTATGAACCAGGAGGTCACAGTTTGATTCCCCGTCAGGCCACATGCCCGGATTTCGGGCTCAATCCCCAGTAGGGGGTGTGCAGGAGGCAGTCGATCAGTGGTTCTCTCTCATCTTCAATGTTTCTATCTCTCTCTCCTTCCCCTTCTCCTCCAAAATCAATAAAAACATTTTTAAAAATAATAATAAGGGGGATATTTGGACACAGACATGAACACAGGAAGAATGCCATGTGAAGATGAAGGCAGAGATCAAGGTGATGCATCTACAAGCTAAGAAATGTCAACAATTTCTAAGAAACCACCAGAAGCTAGGGGAGAAGGATGGAACAGATTCTCTCACACAGCCCTCAGGAGCAACCAACCCTGCTGACACCATGATCTCAGACCTCCAGCCTCCAGAACGGTGAGACAACACATTTCTGTTGTTTTAGCCAACCAGTTTGTGGTATGTTGTCAGAGCCGTCTCAGCAAGCTAATACATTCTCCTTCAACACTATACCCCAGTACTGAGGGCCCAGCATCTCCTGAGCCCCCTTCCAGGGCCTGCATTGACCACTTCCCCAGGCCCATCTTCCTGAGGACAGAATGTGATAAGAACAAATTCCCTCTCAGCCTGACAGGTGGCCCAGAGTAGCTGTGCGTATGGCATCTGTATGCCAGCTCACACATGAGAGGCTTCGGGTGGCTCAGGAGCTGGAGATGGGAAGAAAAAGGTTGCAGGCCTCGGGGCTGAGGTCAACCCTCCTCCACCAGCACAACCCAACAGAGAATCCAAGGATTTCAGGATTCTAAATGTGAACCTTGCCTTCCAGGTAAAGATGAAGATACATTTGTCAAGATAAGAAGCTAAATGATGGGACTTTTTAGTGGTTTGTTAGCTTGACTTCTAACTTTTACATATTCCATGGAGTACGGGGGCCTCCTTCTATTCCCTGGTCTCAGTCTCACTAAGGGGGGGGGGCAGGGGGCACAGTCCACTCCCCCAGTGTGAAATAACCCCCCACCCTTTGGGGAATGCAATCATTGGATGGCCAAGGGCAAGTCCTGTGCCCTCCTGCCTGATGAGATGTTATTTGCTTTGCCAATAAAGACATGTTGCATGCAAAGCCTAAAAATAAAAATTCTTTAGCTAAAATTTCCCACCAGAGCTGATTATTTTTTAAGAACTTGCAAAAAAAATAATAATAAGGCTTTGGGAAGGCGTACTGTTAAGACAGCAAAGCACCCTGGGTCCATCTAGCTTTGCTATAAAGCTCAATTCCGTAGAATTATGTGAATATCAGTCTATGAACACTTACCCTCTACTTCAGAGGCCTGCCCAAGATCTTCCCAGCCAAGACTGGAAAACCAAGTTAGAGAATATAGCACAAACATATATTAACTGATACCAGGGCCTGAGATCCTGAAATTTTGGAGGAAACTGAATAGCTATGATATATATATATATATCAATTGGCTTATATTTTCAGGGGGTTGGAACCATGTTTCAGGAGAGTTAAACTAAAATAGAAGCATTTTTTAAAATGAGACTCTTAAGAAAATTATGGAACTAAGGATAGTTTAACCAGTGGCTAAATCCACTCACAGTGGCCCTGGAAGATATGTGTTAAAGAAGAATTACACATCAGCATTAACCTGGGCCACAGTAATGGGCTCTGGTGGGTCACCTGTTTAGGCAACATTCACAGAGCAATAACTAAGAACATTCTGGATACAATACAGAGAGAGAGAAAAGGGCTTTGAAATGTTTTGAGACTTGTCTAAGAGACCTCAATGGGCATTTTAACAAGAGATCTGGCTCTGTTGACAGGTAAATAAAATGATCCAAGTTCAGGACAAAATAATGTAGAAATAGATGCTAAGGTCCCAAGTCTATTAAATTATTTGTTTCTGTTCCTTTTTTTTTTAAGAAATAAAAAGAAAACTTGTTTTCTGACCTAGTGTTCAGCCCATGAGCAGTCTGCCCAATTGCCTTAGAAAGCAGGAAATAGTTAATAAAAAAAAAAAGCAAGCAGGCCAGTTCATAAAAGTGGGCAACAGACTCCAACACCTCATATTCTCACTACTTTCCCTTATAAAATAATAGAAAAAGCATCATAAAATCAATATTAACTTATTTAAGTAGCTGTAAAAGAGCTCTCTGGTCATTTGGTTCACCTATAAAATTATCTCACCGTCTCAGTGAACTGCCGATCCTTTGAGAATATCTACTGTGGCTGTCGATTAGTCCTTAACGATAAATACTTTGATTACAACTGGCATATCTTTCTTAAGACTGGAGAAGAGTTTTAAAGCAAATATATCAGGCATTGCACTGGAATTCTTTCAAAGTTACTCTATATATTCATGTAAATACAATGAAAAAGCAATAAAGTACAAATACCTTTACCCAAATAAAACACCACAAAGTGTTGTATAGCCAACGCAATTATCTAGAAACTTCCTTCCCCAAATTTTCTTACACTTTTATTGATATGCTAGAAATATTAAACTATGGGTTTTCTCACATGATGGTTTTTAGGTTAAAGAAAAATGTATATACATTATTTCCCAGCTTTTATGCTTCATTTTTGTTTGGGAAAAAGATAGCCCTACCTGGTTTGGGTCAGTGGATAGAGCACTGGCCTGTGGACTGAAGGGTCCCAGGTTCGACTCCGGTCAAGGGCACGTGCCCGGGTTGCGGGCTTGGTCCCCAGTAGGGGGCGTGCAGGAGGCAGCCGATCAATGACGCTCTCTCGTCATTGATGTTTCTATCTCTCCCTTTTCTTTCCTCTCTGAAATCAATTAAAATATATATATATTTTTTAAAAAATAGCCCTCAGCTTCCCCCAGTTAGTTTATACTGCCGACATTATTTCCTCCCTCACTCCAATTATCTTCAGCCATTCATTTTATGTTCTAATTGCATGATTTTGCCTTAAATTTTACATAAAAAGGTAGTCCTTAATTTTTTTGTCTTCCACTATCTTAAAACTATCTCATGAAATTATTTTCTTTAAGTTTTATCCCTTCCCCTCCACTTTGAGCAGATTTTTCTAGGAAACCCTTCCAGATAACCTGATTCAAATATCTCTAAAAATATACCTACCCCTTACCTTAACTTCTTCACCCTCGTGTTAAATCAGCACTTATAAGCACATATCCCAAACATACAGCTAGATCTTTAGATTGTTCGGGTTGGTTGGTTGTAGTTTACTTCATTCTTTCATATTTGCATTTAGTTACAGTCTTTCTTCCTTCCTTCCTTCCTTCCTTCCTTCCTTCCTTCCTTCCTTCCTCCTTCCTTTCTTTCTTTCTTTATGTCCTGGAAGATGTAAAGCTCCTTGAGATTGGAGATTGTACCCACACAACCATTACTTTCTGGTTAACAACTTCCTAATTCCTGGGTAGTTTCCCATTGTCTAAAAAGCTGTTATGCACATCATTAGCTTTTAATAGTAATAGTCAGGATAAGACAGGTTATGTTGTAGTAACAAAACAAAACAAAAAAGCTCAGTGGCTTTTCACACCAAAAAAAATTATTTACCACCCAAACAAAATAAACCTGAAGTCCAAGTGACTCAACCATCCTCCATATGGTGCCTCAACCATCCAGGTTGCTTTGATTCATGAGGCAAAGTCACCGCAATCGTATATCCATGATCAGAAAGACAAAGGAAGAGAGAAACAAAATTGTAGAAGGGCTGGTAGCAATATCCTTCACTTACACTAAGGTCTCATTGACCAGAATAAGTCTCACGACCCTGCCTAATTTCAAGGGGGCTGGGAACATAGTCTTCTACATGCCCAGAGAAGAAAGGAGAGTCAGATGTCAATGAGCCCAAGTAACATCTACTTCAAGCATGTCAAACTCGCGGCCTGCGGGCCACATGCGGCCCAAAACGAATATGTTTGTGGCCCAGCCAATATAATGGTATGTAAGAAACGTTTTAATAAAAATTTCATAACTTAATTTTTACAATATCCTGCTATACATAATTATTAATAACAAACTACAACGTTCACTAATGACTGATTACCATAATCATGTTGCATTCATTTCCCTTACGCGCCTTAAGCACAGGCGCACCATTTCTCTCCACTAATACTAGCAGCAAATATTTTAGCAGCCGGATGCCACGTCATTAGTCTTGGACTGACTTGTTTGGTGTGCGCAACAGGAAATATTTTGCTTTGGGAGAACAAGAAAAATAATATTATTTGCATTACACTTATGAATTTGTGCAGTTATTCGTGTCCGGTAAGTTAACGCTCAAAAATATTAATTTTTATTAAAATGTTCTATTATTTTGTGTTAATGATGACTCATTTATTTCAGCCCTTTGTATTCAGCATGTCTCTATTGAAATAAACCTACATTTCTATGAAAATTGAAGCTTTTGGTTTTTGGCGGCCCACATAAAATTAAACTTTGTTTATTTGGTCCATGTTAGCCTTTGAGTTTGACATGCTTGACCTATTTCATATGTGTACCTTTAAAAAAACGAAAAGAAAATTCAAGCTGTTACTTGTCACAAAATCTTAGTAATAAATTCAAAAAGTTTTTACTAGATGACATTAGTTTAAGTAACTAAATCCAGTAATAAATGTCAACTATTACAAAACCCATTTTATAAAATCAAACCCATACATCTAAACCAAAATGACCATTTCAACCAATCAACAAGCATTTAATGATTAACAACTTATGTGGAAGGCAATGTCAAATATTGTTTTTTGGAAAAATAATTGTGAACCCAATCTACTGTCAGTCCTGGAAATATGAGAGTGATGAAACTAGAATGTCAGACCTCCCCCCTCCCCAAGTTTTTAAGCAGTTAAGATGTAAAGATTCTAAATAATGTCATTCCATATAGAAACAATGAACATGTGCCTAGGAATGTGAATGATTTAAAGTTACCAGAAACATATTTTTAATATTTAAGGAGTTAGAAAGTAAGTTGAAAAATTTTAACTAAAACATTCAAAGTAGAGAAAACAAAGAACCAAGAGGTACAAACTCATGCAACAGAAGTTCAGAAAAGAGAGATGTTAAATACAGATTGAAAATAAGTATAGGAAATTTTATTGAGAACATGATAATAGATCACAGTGAAAAAGATAGAGTACATTTCAGATAAGGAGCAACAGAAAAATATAGCAAGAGAGGAGGAAATAGGTCTCAAAAGCTTGAGAAATACAGGGTGCCACCTTAGAATCTGGAATATTGTTCCACTAATTATCCAATCTCCTTCTCCTGGTAACAACATTTCTTTGATCCAGCCCTACCTTGAGCTAAATTATCTTATTCCCTGTACAGCTGTCTTATTTCCTTCATCACATCTAATCACATCTTTACTTATTTCGACTGCCTTTCTCATTACCTCGCCACTGAAATTGTGCTCTTGGCTATGACTAATGACCTGGTCATTATGGAAATGCCCTCCTCCTTGTCCTCTGTGACTCCTCCCTACCCTTGTCCCCTATTACTCTCATAGCTTCTCTTCAGTCACCACTGATTCCTTGTCCACCTCCTTCCTACCTTCCTTTCCCAAAGTTTTGGCACTTTTCTTCTTTCGAACCCCTCAGGAAATCCATTCCATTCAAACATCACCTCTCTGAAGATCTCAACAGAATCACCAGCCTTGGTGCCCCTTCTGAACAATTTCCAATGGTCTAATGTCACTTGTTCATATTATTCTAAATAAAAGTAAGCTTGTTACCTGGAATGGATGACACAAATAACTTCTAAACCACCATAAGCAATATTTCACGTATAATTTCAGGAGGTTACTGGACAAATGAAAAACCAGGATTGTTAGCAGTCAAAAAAAAGGAAGGAAAATGGAGAATGCCCTTCTGTAAGATAGCACCCTGTACCTTCACAGTGCCAAGAGGAGAAAAAAATTCATAAACTAACTTTTAATCTTCCTAAGTGTCTTCGGATTAGAGAGAAAGTAGATTGACAAAACAGACAGACAAGCGGCCACCTTTACCTGGTAAAGCTGCTTTGCTCAAAGTAGAGAAAACGCCCCCTACACCTCTCTAGACTCTTTAGTACCACCTGCCAATATCTTGCCCTTGTGATTATGTTAACCTATAACATCTACATGTGAATGGCACCCTCTTGGGTTGTCCCAAGGGCAATTCAAACAACCTATATAGAGCCTGGAAGATAATTAAATAGCCAGAGAATAAGACCTGGGAGGACAGGCTAATGATATATTAATCCAAGGGGAAAGCATGACAAGCATCTCTTATACAAAAGGCAGCAACCAGCTTGTTTATCCACGTGAACCTGAGACAATCAAAAGGAAGACGACGTCAGGTACAGCATAAAAAATTCAGGCTACAGAGAGGAAGAACTGCTCCGTAAGAGTGATGGAAATCCTCTAGCTGGGGTTGTTTAACATCATCTAGCGTTTCCTTTCTTGGGATTCAGAAACATGTATTTATTTGCATGTGCACACCTGCCCTTGCTTATGCATACTCAAATCTCCCTCAATTTTGAGAACAAATACTAGAACTTTTTTGCCTGACACAACTTCTAGGCTAGGATAAATATTAGTAGATTGGAGTAAACAAAACAAAACCTGGGTATGCATCCCAGCTCCAACCCTTACTTATCAATGAAGGATTTAGCCAAATCCATTAGGTTAATTTGCATCTCAGATTACACATCACCGCGCCATGGAAGGCTTTCTTATAAAACACCTAAAATAAGTTTCTCACCATCTCCCCAGTAAATTCTGTCTCAGCCCACTATGCTTCCTTCCCATCACTTACCACAACTTGTACTTTTTTTTATTTACTTGTCTGTTTACTTGCTTTGTTTTCTGTCACCCCTATTAGAATGTTAGATCCATGAGAGAAAGAAAGTTGTGTCCTAATCATCCTTGTATATATTCCCAGCACCCAGAGCACTGTCCAGCATATGGCAGCTGCTCAATATTTGATGAATCAGTGAACCTTCCAGAGCCTTTTCCTCATCTATGAATCAGAGGTTTGCTGTATTTGTCATAGAGAATACAAAGTAAAGGAAGAGGCTGGCATCTCCAGCGGCCACATCTGTCCCAGATTGCTCTGGGATCCTAAGACATCACGGCCGCTCTTCTCTCAGCTACAAGTCAGTAGCACCTGGAAGAGCTGAGGGAAGAAAAGCCTGGTGTTTGCCACTTTTTATCCAGCAAATCCTAGTATTGTCTCCCTTTTTGTCTCATCACTACGCTTGTGTCATAATTTACTCTCCCCAGGAGAGGCTTCCTGCTCCCACCGCAGTCACCTGTGGCCTTCCCCCAACACAACATCCAGGGCAATGTGTGCTTGAAGGTATTTTTCATCATTTCTTTGTGGGGCTCCTCTGAAACCAGACCACAGTGATGGGACCTGTGATAGTTAATTTTATATTTCAACAAGGCCAGGCTACGGTGTCCAACTCTTTGGTCAAACACTAATCCAGATGTTGCCCTGAAGGTGTTTTATAGATGTGCTGAATATTTACAATCAGTAGACTTTAAGGAAGAAGACACATCAGTCTTCATAATGTGGGTGGGTCTCATCCAATCAGGTGAAGGCCTTAAGAGAAAAGACAGGTTTCCCAGGGAAAAAGGAATTCTACCCCAAGACTGTAACATTGAAATCATGCCAGAGTTTTCAGCCAGCTGGCCAGTCCTATAAAACTTGGACTTGCCAGGCCCCACAATCACGTGAGCCAATTCCTTAAAATAAACATCTCTCTCATCTCCACATATGTATAGGTATGTATATATGCAGGGCGGGCCAAAAGTAGGTTTACAGTTGTTTGTATGGAAAATAATACAATAATTAATAAATAATAATATAAGAATTAACTCTGTGTTTCATATACTCACAACTGTAAACATATTTTTGCCCTACTCTGTATATAAATTATATTGGATATTTTGTTTCTGTGGTTTTTTTCCTGGGGTTAGGGTCCACTGCTTTCGTCAGATTCAGAGAGTGATATCACCACAAATTACATATATATATCATATTTATATAGAGAACCAACAGTATATATAATAAGATATATATGTATATAGATATCCATTAGAACATGTCTCAGAACTTGCAATGTTTACATGAAGAGAATCTACCTTTTCCATCATGCTGAAAAGCTGTTTATTTCTTCCCTCTCAAGGTCATGGTCAAGAACATCAGGGGACCCAATAAGAGAAATGGCCCTTGAGAGGGACCTGTTATAAGTGCCTTCTGACCTCCTCAGAATCACTTAACCTCGGCCACCCCTCTGTAATTCAAAGCAAATTGAAACCGCAGTTTAGAGCCTCAAAAAAGTTCATCGAGTGGGGAAATGAAGAGCTTCTCAGAGTTCTGACGCAAATGGAAAAGACTTTTTTCCGCCCCCAGTCACCCCTCTGGGCCCTTTCACCACCTGGAAAAAAATAGTGGTACATGACTGAGCTGAATAAGTGCCTCTCCCTCCCTCTTCAGTTCCATGTTTTAAAGAATCTCTTTTCTAAAAATACAAGGAATTCTATGAATCTTTTTCTGCTTCTGAAATATTCTCTACAGAATCTCTCTAGTACTTGCAAAGCGGTGATTATGAATGACTAAACAGCCTTGCCTATATTTCTGGAATACTTGGAAATGCCTCTGTTATTTTTGGAAATATGTGCTTGTTCAGGTTATTCCGGCAATGGGCAGCTACTGAAAAAAATCTTTCATGACAAAAAGCCTGTAGCTCCACCTACTGCTTCCTCAAAGATGACAGCCAGGTTTCAGCATTAAAAAATAACAATGAAGACCCAGTGAAACAGCTTTATTTTCAACATAAAGCTCATATATTTAACTTAGCTAACATGTTTCTACCACTGGCAAAACAAATATATATAGGCCATACATTATGCATTACAAGTGAAAGACTGGGAAATAAAAGCAGGCCAGGAATGAATTGAGTATTTTGAAACATCTATCAACTACATTGCCAGCATCTGCTGAGAAGTCGGAGGGATCAGAGACATCCTCAGAGAATATACAACTTTGGGGAAAGAACTGACTTGATTTTTATTTTGTTTAATATGTTTTTATTGATTTTTAGAGAAAGAGGGAAAAGGAGAGGGATAGAGAGATAGAAACATCCATGAGAGACACGCATCATTGATTGGCTGCCTCCTGCACGAACCCCACTGGGGATCGAGCCTGCAACCCAACCCAGGCATGTGCCCTGACACCGGGAATCGAACCCGTAACCTCTTGGTTCATGGGTTGATGCTCAACCACTGAGCCACACAGGCTGGGCAGAACTGATTTTAAAACATAGGCAAAATCATCATAAGCATGAGGCCTAGAGGTATCATGGTATTTTGTTTTGCCTGGATTTGAAGAAAATGGTGACATGGGAGCTGAAGGCAAGAGAGAAGTGAGAGAATCCAAGTATTTAAATGAATGTTTCCTTTAAAATAGGCCAACTCTCCATTTCCTTGTCCTTCCTCAGGGCCCACTCACACAGGATCTGGTCCAAGAAACAATTTCCGATGGAATTAATTCTTTTGTTTTGACTTTTTCCACTGCTACCAAACGCTCCAAATCGACGCTCCTACATTACAGCAGACTTTCTTGTCTGACTTTTGGAACCTCAACCACAATAGATTATGCTATTCTTCCCTCAATATGGGATGAAGAAATGTCAATTAGAAAACTTTTTTTTCCCTTCTCTACCATTTTATTCTTCCTGTGAGTACTCAGATGCTTTTCAGGTAAAATCCAGTTTCTGTCTACCACGGCTGAAAAGAAATACATACAGGGTGTCCCCAAAATATGTATACATCCTTTAACAGCTGATAGCTCAATTTTGAACATGAAATATATTTTAATAAACACTTCCTTTATAATTATTCAAAGTGTGTGTACACATTTTTGGGGACACTCTATATTTCCTATTTTATATTTTAAACAATGAGGCACCACTGAACTAGGGCATAAACCTAAGAAGAACACTAAGAACTAATTTGTCAGTTATATCCAGGCATACAACCTCTTCGTTGCTAAGTCTAGAGGGGGTTTTTTCTGCTTTAGTTCATCAGACTTAGCTGTTTATAAGTATATACAGCTTTGGCTTCGTAGTAATGCAAGATCTTGTCATTATACCACCAACAGCATTTCTATTTTGCACCTTACATTTGTGGGAGAGGGGGGTTAGACAACTTTTAATCTGATATAATTTTAACTCTCCAAAAAAGTTTACAAAATAATACCAATACCTCCCATGTACCCTTAACCCAGATTCAAAATGGGGCAAACTGTAAACATTTTGCCCCGTTACTTTTATCACTCTTCCTATAGACAATTTTTTCCAACATCATGATTCCTTTATTCCTAAATACATTAGTGTGTATTTCTTAAAAGAAGAGCATTCTCTTACATAATCACAGTACAATTATCAAAATCTAGGAGATTTAATACTGGTGTAATTCTAATCTACAGTCCACATTCAAATTTCACCAATTGTCCCAAGAATGTCTTTATAACTGTCTTTTTTATCCCTGTCCAGGATCCAATCAAAATTTATGCCTTTCACTTCACTGTCGTGCATCATTGGTCTCCTTTATTTTGGAGTGTTTCTTTAACCTTTCTTTACCATTCATGACCTCGATGTTTTTAAAGAATTCAGGCTACCCCTTTTGTAGAACATCCCCCATTTGGAGTTATGCCTCTTTTGGCTTCTCCTATCGCAAAATACATGTTGTATTCTCCGTGTATCACATCGAGAAACATGATGCTGGCAATGCTAATTTTGATCACTTGGTATGAAAGGCTTCTCACCAACTTTTTCCTTCCATAAGCAATAAATAATCTGTGGGAAGATACTTTGAGACTATGAATATATCCTATTCTTCATCAAATTTCAACCACTAGTTTTAGCATGCATTGATGATTTTTTTTTTCTGAGTTAATTACTACTAATCATGGTTGCAAAATAGTGTTTTCTAACTCCATCATCCAGCCTACAGATACTAGTTGGAACACCAAACCATATATACTATGTTTTTTCCTACACATATCTGTACTTATGTTTAATTTATAAATTAGGCACAGTAAGAAATTAATAACAGTAACTAATAAACTAAAACAATTATAACAATATACTGTAATAAAATTTATATGTGAATGTGGACTCTCTCTCTCTCTCTCTCTCTCTGAAAATATCTTATTGTACTGTACTCACCCTTTATCTTCTTGTGAAGATGTGAGACGATAAAATGCCAAACCCATTCCTGAGTCTGTGTAGCCATCCCTTACTTGCAATAAATGGCCAGGGATCCCTTCCTGAAGTCTGTACACAGGCTCACTGCTTTTTGGCCCAACATAAATTGGAACATGTTTTCTGTTCATCTCTTCCACCCACAAACTTAATGCCTTTTTCATCTTAACTAAGCACTTACCATGCACTGTGGCCATAACTTGTGCAGTTTGAGGTGTGACCAAAAAAAAAAAAAAAAAAAAAAAAAATTCCATAAATTTCTTTTTCTTTCTTCACAATTTCACAGAAAATTCATTCTTATCATAGACCTTAGCAACCTCAGCATACATTTTTTTCTGCCCTTATTAAGTTAGGACTTTTTTACCTTTTAACTTAAAGGAAACACTTTACAGCTTCCCTCTGGTATATTTCATTTGCCAACGTCATGACTCTTGCTTGCGCTTTGGGGCATTATTAAGTCAAACAAGGATTACGGGAACACAAGCACTGCGATACCACACAGTTGATGTGATAACCGGAAGTGACTAACAGGCGGGGAACGTACGCAGCGTGGAGACGCTGGACAAAGGGATGACTTACGACTCGGGCAGACGGAGTAGGGCTTGCGGGATTTCATCATGCTGCTCAGAAAAGCTTGCAATTTAAGACTCATGAATTATTACTGAAATTTTCCATTTAATATTTTCAGACCGCCATTGACCAAGGACGATTGAAAGCCCGGAAAGTAGATCCACATATAAGGGGGGACTGCTGTAATCCTGCCACTTGAAGGAATCCAGAAAGATCATTTAACATGCCCCTTCTTCCGATTAGGCCCAGCTAACAGTCTCTTCAGATGAAGAATTAAGCTACCTCTAAGATTTTCAGAAACTCCCAACCTCTACCAAACAGCTATTCTTCTTGTCCAAAAAAGACTGTATAGCTAACCAAAGCCCTTCAAGCCCCCTTCCTTTCAGTAGTTTCCTCGGTGAAACTATCCAGCAACTAGCCTTAATAGCTTGTGTAAGAAAGTGCACGTTCTCGAATTCTCTGAGAGTTTGGCTTTCTCAGCAAATGTTCACTCCCTTTCTCCTTCCTCCCCAGGTGAATTTTACTTCGCCGTCCTTGTTTTGGCCAATGGGGCGTTAAGAGGATACAAATAGAGGCCTTGGATATGCTTCCAGCTTAGCCTCCTACACTTCTGGCATGGCTGACAGGAGAGCAGGCCCTGGTAGGTACTGCTTCTGTAGCCTGAGCCTCCAGAAAATAAACCAACTCCCAGCCTGAATCTACCAGCCAATCCTCAGACTATAGTAGAGTCACCCACCTGAGCCCACTTTAGACCAGCTAAACCACAGCTCTCCTGCAGACCCACGAGCATGAGAATAAATGGCTATTGTATATCACTGAGCTTGGGGATGGTTTGGTTCATCACACAGCATTACTATGGCGGAGCTGACTAATACAAATACCATAATGAAGTCCTTCTCAACTACTACTTCTAGATTAAATAACCCGTTTTATATCACTCTAGCATAAGGCCCTACTTGCAAATTATTTCATTATCTTGTTCTCTCTTTTCTTAGCTAAGAAACTCCAGCTTCCGCTTTGTGACTTAAGGAACACCTTTCCTCCAAAAAACCTGTGGAAGATCCCAGCCAGCCTGACTCAGAGGTATTTATTGCCTGGCAAGACAACCCTAAAAAAGATTACATAAGATAAAAATCTAAATGAATGGCAGATTAGACAAGGAAATTGCCTGCAAAGTGGACCCCCCCCCCCACCTCCAAGTGTATGATCTCATAAATTTTAAACATTCTTTCCAAACATGATTACCACAAACCTGGAAGGAAACAAGGATCGTTCTACTCAGAGCTAGCTGCAGGGGCATGAGATGTGTGCAGTCACACAGGGGCCCCGTGCTTGGAAGGGCCCTGTACCTGGCTTAGTGATCTGTGGTTGCCATCTTAAAATGATTACTTATTTTAAGAAAGGACTCCTCAATTTTATTTTGCACTAGGCCCCACAAATTATGTAGCCAATTCAGATTTGACTTCCAAGACAATTGCCAGCCTGAAGCCTGCTCCTTCATTTCCTCTGCTAAGGCCTTTGATCAGGGTCTCACCTCCTCTTCCTTGGATATTTGCAAGAATTCCTAACTAATTTGCTTGCCCTTTTTCTCTCTAGCCTCCATTTTCCCCTCCAGAATACACAAATCACATCATGCCACACCCTTAACAACTTTCACTGAATCCTCACTGTGTGAAGGAAAAAGTTCAAATTCCTTCGTAAGGCATAGAAGTCCTTTACGGGATGGTGTGAGTTCAATTCTAGGCCCTCCACTCTTTCACCTTATGTCCTTCACTCGTCCTCTGTTACTGCCCAGATTTATTGCCTCAGATGTCCTTGTTCTTTCCTAACTTTGTTCATTTTTCTACCTGGAATGCCCTTCCCCTCAGTCCTCATACTTTGAGAGTATTAGACTAACTGTGACCACTGTAGTCTTCCCTGTCCTTTCTCCTACTCCATATACATTCTTAACTCCTCCTTTGGTAACAACTGGACATACTTCTATTGTAGCACTTAACATAAACATCATAATGATTTATTTATTCCTTTCCAAACAGTAAGCTTCCAGTCAGAAATCACATCCTGTTCTTTCCATTCTTAGCTCAATGATGAGCACATAGAACGCATCAACAGTAGGCATTCAAAAGATCATTTAATTTGAATTGTCACTTAAATAATAAGAAAACGTGCCCCAAATACTTTAGTGATTCCTTCAAAGTCACCCAGTAAGTTAATGGCAAAGCAAGAACTCAAGGCCAGGACATCTGATTCTTGGTTCAATACACCAAATTGTCCTTTTCTGGTGTATTTTCCAATAAGGTATCAGTCCTTTCCCTCAGCAATTCATGAATTAACCCACTTTTGTATTTATCCAAGATGTGGGGAGAGAGATCAATGCTATACCCCTCTTGGAAATTCATCCAAGATACAGATTGTCAAGGATCTGGTGAGCTTACAGCAATTGCTATTTCAATTCTTCATTTCTTCCAAGAGTAAGAGGAAACTAGAGAGGTGCAGAGGCTCTCCCTGGATTGCACAATTAGTAACCAGATGTACTAAGTCTCAGGCCAGTGCTATTCCACTGACCACATTGCCTTGTCATTAAAGGAAAGAATTCAGATTAACATGCTTGATCACTGCAAATAAGTGTATTGGCTTCCTAACAGCTGCCATTGGACTGATTCCTTCTCCTTTGGGCTGAGCAGAGGACCATCTGAGATTCACACAGTGCCACGAAGTCTTTCAGCTTTCATCACCACCAAAGTGATAAGTTCCATCCAAGCACACTGGGTTCCGCCTCGCTCAAACACAGGGTAGAGAAGCCTCCATATCCCTTCCCCTCTCCACATGCCCTCACTGATCCATAAAAGCATTTCTGAACTTATCTAATTTCTTTATTTAAAAAAAAATACATCTCTAAGGGAAAGTTTTATATTAATCGAAGCTGAAAGGGATTCTATAACTACCTCCAAATATTTAATGGGTGTTGTTCAGAAACTAATTATTGCCTCTTTTCCAGCAGCTCTGAAGACAGAACAAAAAAATTTGTTTCAACTCCAGCCTCAGGGATCCAAAGTAGACACTGTGGAGAGGAGATATAAGGAACACAGATGAGAAGCTGGAACCAGACTTCTGATAATACAAATTTGTTAGAAAAGGATGAATTAAAATTTTATAAATCAACAAAAGGTTAAGCAAACAGGAGAAGATTCTAAGTAGCCTCATCAGCAACTTCTGAAATACCTTAAGAGTAAATGATGTTTGTTGGTCTCTGGAATTTGTTCCCACAGAAAATTTGAGATTTCAGTTGCTGATTTAGGGCATGTAATCTGAGAAGAAGGATTAAGTGGGCCAGTGCTCTTGGCGAATAATACCTGCTTCCTTCTAGTCCCTAATATGAGCATGTTCAATATGAAACAAGAGAAAGACAACTAAGTTGTGGATCTGAAGGTTTGGCTGAATATGCCCCTCTGCACTTTAGTGTTCATATCTGAAATATGGGATCAGGAAGGATTGAGTCTTTAATTTTGGACAGAGCATTTCAAATCCCAACTCAAAAAATGCCATTTAATGCCTCTGAGTTTCACTTTCCTCTCTCTAAAATTAAAAAATAGCCGAAACCGGTTTGGCTCAGTGGATAGAGCGTCGGCTTTCGGACTGAAGGGTCCCAGGTTCAATTCCGGTCAAGGGCATGTACCTGGGTTTCGGGCACATCCCCAGTGGGAGATGTGCAGGAGGCAGCTGATCGATGTTTCTCTCCCATCGATGTTTCTAACTATCTATCTCTCTCCCTTCCTCTCTGTGGAAAATCATTAAAATATATTTTTTTAAAAATAAAATTAAAAAATATGTCATCTATCTCTCAGGAATTTTGTGAAAATTTAAGTTTCTTCAAGGTTCAATGTCTCCATTGTACTCGTTTAAATATATTCATATATTCCTTTCCACTTTTTCCTACATAGCGTTTTCAGGAGGAGGAAATAACACAATACATGTCTGACACATAATCATCACATAATAAACATTAATTTTCTTTTCACTCCCTTCCCACCCAACTATCTTTATAATGAGGGTTTTTGTAATAGTTGATGCCTAAAATCCCTTCTAAATCTATAATTCTACTAATAAATTCCCTGCCTCACCACTTTGCCTTATTTGTATGTCTTTGGACCTAGCAAAGTAGCAAGTTAGCACCGATAGATGCCTTAATTAGTATTTGTCACATTGAATTAAGTTTCCCCAATATAAATCAGGTTTGGGGAAAGTCACATGCTCTCTGTGTTTATAGAACTCTGTGTTAAAGGAAGTGACTCTGCTTCTTAACTTTTGGGGAGATCACGAGAGGTAAGCTACAGTCTTGCAGAGCACAGCATGGGCACTGAACACTGCCACAGGTAGGAAGCCCACACCCCCTTCCCCCTTACAGCTCACATGAGGAGCATCTTCGAGCAGTCAGATGGCTGCTCTCTAGAATTCAGCAGCAATCTCCAGCAGTTACTTTTATTTCTCAAGTACCGTATCGATGTGCTATTTTTAGACAGCGTCCACAGCTCGAAGGGAGCCATCAAGGATTTCCCTTTGAACCCATATTTGATCGCTGGCCAAATTTTCCATATCCTACTCTAGGCCGCTTCAAAACATCTGTTTTGATTAAAGGGTGATCAGGAAAGTACTCTCACATTATAGAGGAAACGGGCTTCATTTAATATGACTTTCTGGCTCTATGGGTCCTTGTTTCGAGGCTGAAGGAGTGATCGACAACATCTGTGCCAAACCCTGTAGGAAAGACTGGGCCATGCTGACCACAAACCACACCACTCAGTTCTGGGAAGAATTGTCCTCAAATGTGAATTTACAGGGGATGGTCACTGTCACCCAAGTTCGGCAAATATCATCCTGACTAGATATGAGAAAAGAAAAGAAAATCATGGAGATGTCACACTCCATCCCATGCTGGGGCTCTCCTGATTCCAATTAACCTGCATTAAGAAGATACTCAGATATACTTCTTCCATTGCCACGTCTCTTCTTCCTCTACCTCTTCTTTGAGTATTAAATACTGAACTTGAGTTACTTCAAAAAAAAATTAAAGAATTCATCTTGCCCTATGTTTAATTTCCAACCTTATTACTGTACATCAACCTATTATCTTGACTGACTTTCTAATATCTACACATGCATGTTAACAGTACAAAAGATATTTATTGTGCACCCACAGTCCTCATAGCACTAAGAGTTCAATGTGCAGTCTTGTTGTAAAGGAGCCAACGGGCCTAGAGAGAAACTGTGACATAAGGAGGCAAAAGTAAGTGTCCTCAGAGGAGTAGAACTCAGAGGAGAAAAAGACTATTTTCAACTGGGCTAATCAGTAATGGAATGGCCCATAAACAGGTTGTTGAAGGATTTTAGTAGGTATGATTGTTGGGAGAAGTGCTTTGCAGGTGACAGGAATGGCATAAGAAAGAAGTATCTTTGAAAGCAAAGGCAAGACATGAACTTGACCATCAAAAAAAAAATTCCAGCCAAACCCTTTCTTTTTTTTTAAATATTTTTTTTATTGATTTTTTACAGAGAGGAAGGGAGAGAGATAGAGAGTCAGAAACATCGATGAGAGAGAAACATAGACCAGCTGCCTCCTGCACACCTCCCACTGGGGATGTGCCTGCAACCAAGGTACATGCCCTTGACCGGAATCGAACCTGGGACCTTTCAGTCCGCAGGCTGACGCTCTATCCACTGAGCCAAACCGGTCTTGGCCAAACCCTTTCTATAATGAGTTAGAGTACAGATAAATACATAAAACTAGTTGGAAAAGCCAGGATGATAGGCTTCACATAGTCATAAATGTTGAATGGCATCATGTATGGGGAGTTGGGGACAGGATACCTGGCAGGCAAGAGCTGGGCACTAAAGAATGGATTGGTGTGGGCAGCAGGGAAGGTGTTTCAGGAAAGTAAAACAATTAATAGGAAAGTCACCTCTATGAGTACTTTCCTCCCATTTTCTTAAACCTATTCACTCATTCATACATCAATATTTATTGAGCACCTCCTATGTGCCAGGCATTGGAGATGAAGATTCTTTTATAATATTGTGAGCCCCCTTGTGGCTTTTACACTATTATGGAGGGGATGCAATTAAATTAGTGCAGCAATAATTACAATTTAATTGCTATTTTGAATAAATACAATGAAGAAAAAGTATAGTCTTTTGAGCACCTGTAATTGAAATACAGAACGTGGCTGCCTCTTTAGAGGTTGCTTTTCAAATTCCAAACAGATGCCAGCATATCCCACCTTCTCCAAAGCAGGTTCATGACCCGTGCCGTCTTCTCACAGTGCTCTGAGTCTCTGTGGATCTCCTGTGTGGACTCGCTCATTGCCTTGCCTTGTCATCACCCAAAATGGCACTACCAATTTATCTTCAACACCTGCTACACCAGTGCTGAGACTGCCGGCAGGCACTGTGGATGTCCCACCCAGATCCCCTTTACAAACTAAGGTGCTCGCATCTCCCAGCTGCTCTCAGCGTTGGCTGCTGGCAGCTCTCAACTGCTCCGGTCACAGGAAAAGTACCCTCACTTGACATGATCTGCCCCACCAGGAAACAGAGGTTTCCACACATGTGCATGCATGCAAGCACATGTGCACACAGGGCAGTCCCTGCAGGGACTGACAGACATGGGAGTCCTAAACCTAACCCTCTGTGGTGCCATTCACACTCCAGAGCTCTCCAGGATCACAGGGAGGCTAGACTCCAGCCCAGCCCACACCTTTGCCCAGCTTCTTCCTGTGCACCGTCCTGCTTCCCGCCCTCACAGGTGCACTGAGAGCTCTCCCTCAATAAATCACTTGCTCAAGAATTCCCATTTCAGCTCTACTTGTAGGAAGCCCACCTAAAACTCTGTGCTTTTCTGCATGCTACAGTGTTGGCCTTCCAACAGCCAATTTTAATCCCATTGATTCCTCCTCCAATACTCTGCTTAAGGTGCCCATAAGCAGTGAAATCAGGAGACCAGCAGTCAAACAAGGAAGAGAAAGATTCTTAGCTAATCATCCCCTGAAATAAATCCTAGCTAATATAGCATGACACTATATATTAAAGGCTTTTTAAGTATTCTTAAATGTTCTCTTTCATTTCCCTCATAACAAGTTGTCCCCATTATAAAGGGTTTTCAATATGCAAATAGTACTTTATTGCGGTATGATTTACATGCAGTAGCATACATATACCTCAACACTATGGAACTGAACCATTTAATTTATATAAACATCATCCAGAGCAAGATATAGCACTTTCTTTACACCCAAGAAAGTTCCCCAATGCCCCTTGCCATCCTCTACCAGAGGCAACATCTATTCTGATTTCTGTCACCATCACAAGTTTTCATATAATGGAATCATACAGTACATACTTTTTTCTGTCTGGCTATTTTTATTTAACAAATGTGTTGTGTTTTCATCTCCATCCGTCTTGTTGTTTGTGTCAGTTTGTCTCTTTTTATTGCTGAGAAGATGCACCTCAATGGGTTTCCCACCGTTTGTTTATCCATTTTCCTGCTGATGGGTATTTGAGTTGTTTCCAGGGTTTGGAAATTATGAATAAGTCTGCCAAGAAACTTCTTGTATACCCCATATTAGAAGGGTTTCTAATTAGGTTAGCTGTAGAAAGTCTATTTAGTGAATCCTTCTTTCCTGTTGGAAGTTAGAAAGCAATAAATCCGGGGTGGGGGGGAGGGGCGGGGAGGCAGGAGGGGGAATGTCAGAGGTAATAAATCTACAGACCCAGATTATCAGAGGGAAATTAATCTTGAGTTCAATAAGCAGCTTGGAGACATTCAGGGGTCACGAAAGCAGGGTCTGGAAAGCTGGCACAGAGTGGGGGTTCCATTCCAATGCTCCCTCATGTCCAGGCCCTGAGTCCATTGAATATTGCTCTCATGTACTTGATCTCAGCATGGGAATGACAGCTATCTCTGTTAATTTGCCCGCACTGAATACAATACCAAAGCTTGGGCAGTTTCTGTCAAAATCCCATGTTGAGTTTTCACATAGCCTATACTACACTCAGTTCTTAATTCCTTTAAAGCAAAGTTCCACATATTGGATGTCACACATTTGTCTTGAATTATAAATGTGGAAATGTTACAAAAACTCAATCATTTAACCTTTATGGCTACCCTATAAGCTAGGCCCCATTATTGTTTCCTTTCTATAGTTGAAAAAGTAGGCACAGAAAAGTTGCATAACTCACCCAAATTACATAGCCACCAGAATCATGCTGCTGTGTCGCTTGCTTGTTAGGTGTTATTATTAGCACTAAACAATGAAATAAAATAGTAATGGTATTTATCTAGAAGTCATGCCTCAAGAATCCAGTACACAGCTAAGACAAGGGAAGAAAGACAAAATATCTTTTAGGATCCTAGAAAACTGAAAGCAGACATACTGTTCCAAGACAATGGAGATCCCAGAATGAGGACATGACCGTGTTGCTCCGGCTGGCTCAAGAATCAGGAAGGTCCTGAATGCCATAAACAGTTCCATCTTTGGGGCATACATAGTTTGTTTGCAGCAAGTTTTCCCTGGGCAATAATACAGGCCCCACCTATTAAAGAAGTGGGTGCTGAGAGCAAAGCACTTGGCCTATGGCAGGGAGAGGCAGCAGTAGCTTGGGGTAGCAAGGTCAAGCACATGGCATGAACTCCTGCACTAGTGGTCACTTAGTTCCTGTTTCTATGTCCTTAGAAACCATCTATCTTACAGTGATTAAGTGTGGACTCTTCCCAAAAATTAATAGCCCACCAGAAGTTCCATAAGGAGGGTTAATAGAGGAGCAAACACCTTAGCCCTCAGTTAGGGCCTATTTACTCTAATTAATATACTAGAGGCCTGGTGCATGGATTTGTGCACATTGAAAGGAAATTAATTAGAAGAAATATTTTAGAGGCCAGGGAGGGACTGTGGGAGATTGGAGGCCAGGGGAGGGACCACGGGAGGACTCCAGGACATGTCCAGCCCGTTTCACCCACTCCCGATCGGCCAGACCCCAACAGCAAGCTAACCTACCGGTCAGAGCATGTGCCTCCTGGTGATCAGTGTGCATCATAGTGACTGGTCAAACGGTCGAATGGATGGTCAGACACTTAGCATATTAGGCTTTTATTATATAGGATAAGTCTAACAAATAAAAAAGGAAGAGAAAATACAAGCCCACACACAGCAGGAGAAGGAATCCCTGACATCCTGAAATGCACAAAGCAAAGATCATAGAAATCCAGCTTAAGGATACAGTCTTACCTACTTTCCTAAAGACTTCATTGTATATATTAATCATATCTTTTTATTTTCTCTATTCTGATTATTTGATATCTGGGGCCCTGCTAATCCTACAGAGACTATCCCTTCAAGGGCTCACCAATTCCTAGAGATAGAAAACAACTCAATTCAGGGCATGGCTTTCATATGCAAACCATCCAACCCAGAGTCCATACCTCTCACAATAGGGTGGTGAAGACCTGGCGGGGAGGAGGGTAAGATAGGGGTTGGGAGGAGGAGGTAGGGGGGGGGGGGGGGGGCGGGGGAAGCAGGACACGTCTGTAATACTATCAACAATAAAATATATATATTTTAAAAAAGAGTCCATAAATTAACCACCTCCTTTATTAGGCTCTTACACTCTGGACCACTATCCACCTGCCCCTGTGCCTTGAAGCCCACTGATATTATCCAATCTAACCAATTCTAAGCCTACTTACCTTGCCTCACTCATTCCTTCCCACAGAATCTACAATAAAAGTCCTTGCCCAAGTTTTCTGCCTCTAACCAACACTGGTGCTTCCCCAAGTGGCCCTGCATGACGTGCCGCGCCTCCTGTTTCCAAGAATCTGTGAGTATAAAAACTTTTTCCTTCACAACAGTCATTCCCATTTCTGCATGTCTTATCAGACCTGATTAAAACACATCCTGGTACTTTTAAAACATCATATTACATCATAATGAATAACATGAAATTCAAAGTGACAACACTAAGTCATCAAGAAAATGATTAAATCTTGCTCTGTAGAATCTAAATGGCAAAGCTGCAAAGGTATTTAATCCGTCCTATATAAATGTAATAACACTTCATTCTGATTTTTATTTCTTTATTTTTTGCTTTGCTGCTTTTATGAAAGTGATACATGCTCATGGAGAAAAATACAAGATAGTTCAATAGACAGATGATAGATAGCTATCTTTAAACAGTACAGAAACATATAAAGTATATTAAATAAAAAATAATAATTCTATACCTTCTTCCTATCCATAGTTCCATCATTAACAGAATTTTGTATATTTTTTAGACGTTTTTATATAAGGACTCACATTTCTTTTTTTTATTTTTACCAAATCAGATGACACTACACATATTGTTCTGGAACTTGCCTTAATTTACTTAATAATAATATTAAATCTTTTTTTTTCTTTTTTTTTTTTTTTTTTTTTAGAGAAAGAGAGAGGAAAGGAGATGAAGAGAGAGAGAAACATTCATGTAAGAAAGAAACATTGATCAGTTGCCTCGAGTTGACCTGGAATGGAACCTAGAACCTGGGTATGTGCCCTGACTGGGAATCAAACCAGTGACACTTTGGTGTACAGTACGACGCTCAACCAACTGAGCCACACTGAGCAGGGCTTAACAATAATTCTTGTTAATCTCTCTTCTTTTTTGTAATCTCAACCCTTATTGATCTGTATTTTAGAAAGTGACCTAAAGATTTTAAAAGTAATGAAGCTTATATGCAGACAGCAAGACTATATTGTACAACAAAGAGCACAGAAACCTTATTTGTTCTTTTCGGTGCCAATTTCAAAATCTACTCCTAAATTTTTGATGACTATATATTAAGCAGGATCTAACCCTGCACTGTCCAGTACAGTGGCCACTAGTCTCATGTGGCTACTTAAATTAAGTTTAAATTTCACTTCCTCAGTTGCAGTAGCCATATTTCAAGTGCTGATGGCCAATATGGTGGCTAGTGGATACCATCCTGGACAGGGCAGATACAGAATAAACAATCATGACAGAAAGTTCTACCATTTGGCTTATGACCTGAGATAAGCCAAATGCATAGATGTCTTGATATATAAAAAAAATAATTAAAGATTGGTGTTTTTTTTAAAAAAGAAAAAAAAGGAAGTTCTCTTGGATGTCAGTGTTATCACCTTATGCTTTTGCCATAGAGGGAATCTGATGAAAGATATTGATAATAAAAGAGCTAAGAAACCAAACAGGGCCCGAGAAGCACCCATGTACAGAGGACGTGAGGAAGCCACTTCTACCCCTAGGGCAGCAGGGCGGAGGTGCCCTAGGGCAGGATGATCTGGCTGAAGCTGAAGCCATGGAGAATATACGGTGACTGCTATAGATGCTGCTCAGTGAATAGGAGAGAACTTGACTTGGTTTTTCCCCCTCCTATTGCCTTCCCATCTCCTACCAGTACCTCCCACTGGCCCAACTCAGTAGAAAGCTGGCAGTCACAAGGGCCTGGGAAAGGCCGTCTGCAAGGAAAGGAAGAACATGTGCAGCAGGCAGGGCCCTCAGAGATGAGGTAGATCCAAAACCACTGGGAGAATTACAAGCACCATGGAGGAAACAAAGACCTCATTGATGGAGCTGGGGTGATGATATACAGGAAACCAACCATGAAGGCCCTTGGATGGGCCCTAAGGAGTTTGGACTGAACATGAAGGCCCTTGGATAGGCCCTAAGGAATTTGGACTTTATCCAGAAGCTCTGAACAGCTATTGACAGGTCTTAGGAAAAGTATCATGATCGCATTTGTGTTTTAGGGAGATCATTAGGCTAGGCCAACGATCCTCAAAGTGTGGCCCCTGGACCAGCAACAACTACATCACCTCGAAACTTGTTCTCAGGCCCCAACCCAGACCTAGTGAGTCAGTAGCTCTGGGGGTGGGGCCCAGCAGTCTGTGTATGAATGAGTCCTCCAGGTGACTCTGATTCATACTAGAGTTTGAGAATCCCTGGGCTAGCCTAGAGGTAGGAAGACCAGATAGCATCAAGTGAGAGATGATGAAGGCTCTGCTTAAGACATGGGACATGAAGCGGGTGCTTGGAGAATAATTAAACAGGTAAAACTGGCAGGGCTGTTGACAGGGTGTGCATGGCAATAGGTAGGGAAGAATCCCATCAGGAACAAGCCAAGGAGGCTGCTGCCCATGTGATGAGGTTTGTGGGACACAGACCCAAATACATTCAATCACTGAACAGTTGCTGATTGCTCAGGATGCTGCTCTAGGTGCTGTGCCCTGGACCCCCAGAGAAGGTGCAGCCTCCACCCAGGGCCTGACAGCTACATTAGTTTCTCCAGCAGGTTGTTGATGCCTCAACTCCCACCACTAGATTTGAACTTCGTTAAAATGCAGATGACTTGTCCAGGGACAGCATAGGGTCTATATTGTTCAGCAGCACCAGAGTCCAAAAGAAGCCGTACACCCCATGAGCTTGGGAATTCCCTCAGATCGGGGGTGGGCCTCCCTTTTTCTTTAGTTCAAACAGTGAACACAGGGTTTTGATCAGCGCTGTCCAATCAAACTATAACATGAGCCACATATAGGCATATTTCGGAGGTATTGAGGGTTTGGTTCCAGACCACCATAATAAAACAAGTCATAATCCTTTTGCTTAAACTTCAATTTGTAAAACATGCAACATCTGTGAAGCACAATAAAGTGGCACAATATAACAAGCTTTGCCTGTATACAATTTAAAATGTTTCTAGTAGCCTCATTCGAAAAATTAAAAAGAGCAAAACTAATTTTAATCATTATGTTATGTAAGCCATCATTTCAACTGGTAGTCAATATTTAACAAATTACTAACGAGATGTCTTACATCCCCCTCCCCCATGCTAAGCTTTGAAATTTGGTGTGTAATTTATACTCACTACACATCCCAATTCCAAGTTGCCCCATTTCTTTTTTTTTTTTTTAATATATTTTATTGATTTTTTACAGAGAGGAGGGGAGAGGGATAGAGAGTTAGAAACATTGATGAGAGAGAAACATCGATCAGCTGCCTCCTGCACACCCCCTACTGGGGACGTGCCCACAACCAAGGTACATGCCCTTGACTGGAATCGAACCCGGGACCCTTCAGTCCGCAGGCCGATGCTCTATCCACTGAGCCAAACCGGTCAGGGCCAAGTTGCCCCATTTCAAGTGCTCAGTGGCCATGTGGGGTTGGTGGCTCCCATACTGGGCAGTGCAGGTTTAGAAGATCTTATTTGGACCTTCCTGAGTAAACAAAATAGATGCATTCTCTCTCCCATAGAACGGACAACCAAGGACTTATTACCGGTAGCGGTATCATTGCCATAGCTATCGTTCTGTGGGAGAGGAAATTGGGGACCAGTGGAAGTAAAAGAGAGAGAGTGTGAACAACATGGGTGGACAGAGGGGCATGAAAACAATTTGCCTGGAAATCTAAGGTGGGAAGAAACGGGCATGAGAATACCCAGGGATGGTATGGGTAGGAAGGTAAGAGGCCAATACAAATGTGAACACCTGCGTTCATTGTCCTTTGCAACATACATAGTGTGCCCTCAGCCAGCACTGCTGTACCCACCATGAGTATTTCCTTGATGCTACAAAATGCCTGGTTCTACAGTGTTCACATTTATTCAGCAAGGAATAAATGGTGGAATATATTTACAGGGTGGGGCAAAAGTAGTTGTTCGTATGGAAAAGAATACAATAATGAATAAATAATAATACAAGAATATACTCTGTGTTTTGAGTACTCACAGCTGTAAACACAGCTGCTCCCAGTACTCATGGCTTCCAGCTCAGTTTTTCCATTTACTGTGTGACCTTGGGAAAGTTACTTATTTTCTCTGTTCCTCTGTTTCCTCATCTATAAAATAGAGTTTACAGTACTACCTTCCTTAGAGAATTGTCATGAAGATCCAATAAAACTATGACAACAAAATGTGCACATAGGACTGAGCTGCATGAAAAACTGTTGGTGTGTGTTTTTTTAAGAGAGTGGAAGGGAGGGGTAGAGACAGAGAGAGAGAGAAACATCGATGTAAGAGAGACACATCGATTAGGTTGCCTCCTGCACTCACCCCAACCAGGGCCAGGGATCGAGCCTGCAACCAAGGTATGTGCCCTTGACCAGAATTGAACCCAGGACCTTCAGTCTAAGGACCACACCTCTATCCACTGAGCAAAACTGGCTAGGGCACATTTTCAAAAATATAAACTATTATAATTATTTTTGGTAAAATTGAAACATATGCTCCTTCAATATTTCTCAAAATAGAGCAAAATAACCAGTAGTGTTGTTATCATTGATGGGGAAAAAATTTCTTTATCTTTGCTTTTAGTTTTTAAAAGATAGACTTTATTTGAGAGCAGAGTTGGAACGTGGAGGTCAAGGGCAAGGCCTCAGCCTGGAACTCAGGGCTCACTACCTTTTAAGGTCAGATGGGCCTGGACAGGGAGGAAAAAAAGAAAAACATGAGAGGACAAGGCACACCAGACGCCCCATGGAAAGAGTGAGGAAACCAATACCAGAAGGTGAAACCCCAGCCTAGGTGGGTGAGGGCTGGGAACTCAGGCAGGGAGACAGGCCACTGGCTGTGCGTGGGAACCGGACCCCTGGGCCCTGCTTGTGGGCAGTGGTTTCCCAGCCTCCTCTCTGCCTGGTCTTGGCCAGTACCTCCTGTCTCCATTCCTCAGGGTAGACCCACACCTGTGGCTTTATTTGTATTACAGGGTACGCCTATATCCCATCACACAGGCCTCAGGGCTCTACCCAATTAAAAAGAAGTTCCCAGCCCCTTGCAAGGCTGGGAACACCCAGCTTCCCATCGTACCCAGGAGACATGTCCCAGCCACCAGCACGAGTGTGGCTATGTATTCCAATGCAGCTAGGAGGTGGCCGTGGTGACCATGGTTGACCTCAACCCTGCTTGGTGATTCTGTCCCTTCTCAACTCTTATAGACACCCCTGGAGCCCCCAGGGTGACACCATGAAGTGCCATTCCACCATATCGTCCTGACAGTAGGAAATTCTGGAGGATGATGCAAAGTTATGGAGAACAGCTTCAAAGAACGTGAACCAACTCCCATTTTAGACCATGTATAAACTATGGTGAAATTGGCCTGCCCCACCCCTTCCCTGGGACAGTAGATCTGGTTTCCAGAATGGAGAAGTTCCCACCGGAAAGGGAGCCCAAAGCCCATTGCCAAGCCAGGGCACTAGGTAAACAGGGTCTTCCCCACAGACCTCCCTCAGAAGGAACAGAGCTGAGCATTTGGGCTGCTCCATATAGTGTCCCCCGATAGAGGTGCAACTAACCAACAGATATCTTGGTGCCTTCCAAGCCAAGGTTGGGCAGAACTGAACTCTGTTTTATTTTACTTTATGAGCTTTCTATCACTGGAATTCGGTGGCTCTGGGTCTTAATAAAGCCATTAAAGGAGACAACAACATAAATCCCAGGGTATTGGAGTTTCCTGCAAATTTGCCTCCACCTCTTCCTATATGTTTCACAAGGGCTAAGGAGTACATTCATTCAAATGAAATGAAACGTGGCAGAATAAGTAGGTCTAACAATGCAGCACCCGAGCAACACTTTAGATATACAATATTCAGTGATGCTTTTAACCACATTCTCCCACCAAACTTCTGGGTCGTGCAGCCATCATCACCAGTTTGTCTCTCTTCATTAAGGAGTTCATATGTGTTAGCAGAATAGAGCGCCTCCTCCCAACCCTTAGCTCCGCCATATTTTCCAGAACAAACTTCCAAAGGACAAACTGAATGGCCAACTTGTCCTTGTCAGGATCAAGTATTGATTTCAGGCTGGTGCTGAGCCAGGGCTGGGAATGGTATGTGGTGTCTGCTCTCAGGGAACTTTCAGCTGAGTGATAACAATCACTACAGGGTGGGGCACAAGTAGGTCTACAGTTGTGCATACTCAAAACACAGAGTTTATTCTTGTATTATTATTTAATAATTATTGTATTATTTTCCATATGAAAGCTGTAAGCCTACTTCTGCCCCACCCTGTATACTCACACACCAATACCCAGAGATAAAGGCTCCCATGGAGATGTGTACAAGCAAAGGGATGGGACTGAAGAAGCCACCGTTGAGTGTGGTCACTGAAGGAGAGTTCCTGAGAGAAGGTGAAGTTTATTTTGTCTTTGAAATTTTGCTGAAGCTCACAGGTGGACAAAGGCGGAGTGTAAACCCCCACACTGCAGCCACAGAACATGTGCAACAGCAACGGGTTCAAGAAGGACACGGGATGGGTAAGAAAGGGCCAGAAGGTGAATGGTCTGAGCCACTGAAAGGTTTGAAGCTGGGATGTGACAGGATCAGGTTTGCTTTTGGAAAGGTATCTCTGGCAGCATCATGAAAGACTGATAAGGGAATCAATTAAAATGGAGAGGCCCATTAGAATGCTACTGCAATCAACTAAGTGAGATACTAAGGATTCAAACTAAACTCTAGAAGTGGAGAAGGAGACAATTCAAGAGTTATTTAGGACATAAAGCCAAAACACTTAGTCAACCCTGCATGTTGAGTGAGAAGAGGAAGGCTCCCTTGTAGGCTACTGTATTAGATATTGCCTTAGTTTGAGTTGCCCCAATAACAGATCCTGAGACAAGAATTTGAGTATAGGTAGTTTATTTAGGAAATGATAGCAAGACTCATAAGGAGGGTCTGGAACAGGTGAGAGAAGGAGTGAGGAAAGGGTATATTAATGAGTAGTAAGTACACTGATATAAGCACTAAGGCTCAATCCTACTGGGTACCCTCTCAGACACTATGTAGAATACAGCTCAGAACTGACGCAGGAGGTGAGGAAGCCTGGGTTTGTATCGACCAACTCTCATCCCTCAATAGTTGAGGGTCAGTCCTAAGGGTGCTCATTCCCCAGAACTTGTGCCCTGCCCTAAGCTAGGATCACCAAGCCCTAAGGCCAAAGAAAGCCCTCAGGCAGAGGGACAGAAGTGTTAGAGGTGAGAAACCATTGATGTGACAGAAAGTGACCACCAAAGTTGCATGTGACCTCCAAGGTGGTTAGAGAAGGTAAGAACAGAGCACAGCATAGCCTGGGAGGTGTCTAGAAGGTCACAGATTCGTATTGCCTAGCAAGACAATAGTAAATAATTTCTGAGATATCATGTCAATTTCACTCCTCAACAGATTTTTAAGTGAACTGTAATATACATTAATCAGGCCACATTACGGAAGCCCTGTAGTTACTAGGTGAGTTCCATCTAGTCATCTTGTAGGTATTAGTATTGTTCCATGGCCACACAGGCTCTGGGAAATGCATTGAGAATGACAGACTGATAAAAGAAGCATCAAGACTGCAACCATAATACTGTATATAACTACTTATGATTAGAAGAGTGGACGAGAAATTTGGTGCAGGATCTGAGAATGTCAGTAACCTAAGAAGCTTCAAAATTACGAACTGATTCTGGATAAATATGGATGTCTCATGCCTAGAGGGAGGAAAGCCAAGTATTGTCTGATACTCATTTCTTGAGGCTTGGAACTGTCTGATTTGGTCTCTAGATCAACCACACTCTGGTAATCTTTTGAGGACGTTTTGATTTTTTTCTTTGGCATTCCCATGGATCCCAGTCTCTCCCCATATTAAAGAAGGTGGCTGCCAAGAGACCTCAAGGGACCATCCCCAAAGAAATACATATGAATATGAACAGGATTCACAGCCCTAGAGAAACTTCCACACACTTTTAAACTTATCTTGGAAAAGATCAGACGTTTCCTACCCACAGATTTGAATCAGCCTGAGCCTAACGTATTTAATTTCCATATTTAGAGCAGTAGTTGCCATTGGTATATAATACAAACCATCCCATGCAGCTGTGATCTGGGCATATACTGATTACTGCTAAACTACCCAGAATTCGAGCTCAATTTCACAAGACAGAAATATGGCTTTTTTTTCCTTTTGGTCATAAAAGATCACCCAAGGAAGTAGCATGACAAAATGTTTCCTGATGCTGTTACAGGCGTATGGCTGAAACTCAACCTCGCATACATCTGTACAAAAACGTACTGAGCAACCCACAAATAGCTGAGCTTTCTGGCAACGTTAACACCCGAGCACCAGCAAGCCCTCTGTCGCTAATTATTTGAGACATCGCCTGTTTTGCTTTTATAACATCCTGAGCTGTTTATCAAAGAGGTCATAACATGAGAAAGTATTCGTGCCATCTTTAATAAAGAAGCAATCTGACTGGACAGGGAGAGAAGGAAAAACACTGTTGTAATAGAGCAACAATCAAATTATGTCTATAATGGGCTTTAAATCTTTAGAAGAAAAGATCTACAGTTTAGCAGTACAAAGCAGCATTATTCCTGCTGTTATTAAAAACTGCCCTCTAATCCTTCACACATATGTAATACATCTTGTCCAAGGATCTCAAAGTCCATTATAAATAAACAAGAGGCTATACTTTATAAAATCCGGCCAAGGCCACAAAAGGGATGGAACTCTCTGCTCATGAATAAGCCGACACTTTTAGAACGACTCACCAGCCAATGACATAAAGTCTCTTGGTCTCACCAAAGTTGGGAGAAATAACTGATTCTTGGTTTACAAAAGGCACTCAATAAACACTTGTAGATACAAAGATTAATAAAAGATCCACTGAGGGAACTTTGTGAAGGTTAGTTAATTCATGGGAGTTTTTTAACAAATATATTTTATATATAAACTAGAGGCCCAGTACACAAAATTCATGCACAGGTGGGGTCCATAGTGGCTGCTAGCTGCCGGCTGGGACCTCCCTTTTCCCAGCAGCTGCCTGCTGCCTGTTGGGGCCTCCCTTCCCACCGCTGGCTGGCTGGACCCGCCCCCTGGTAGAACTCCCGGTTGAACTCCCGGTCGAGGGGACAATTTGCATATTAGACTTTTATTATATAGGATGTTACCATGAAACATATAAACCCTTATAAATTCACCATTATCCAGGGAGCCTGGTAATCTCAGTCTCAAAGCAGAGAAATTTTAGTTAATTACCTCCCTGCTGCCTACAGCTTCATTACTGTCTTTCCACATCTCTGCTGAATTTCTCTCTCAGGTAACGGCAAGTCTAAGACCCAGTGAAGAAGGAGGAGAGCAAAACCAACACCAGAATGAAGAAAGGCCACATGTTTAAGAAGCATAAACAATTAGCTGGTAAGGATAGCCACTTTATTCATTTAGCGAATGTTCACAAACAGTCACGAAACCAAGAAATGATGCAGTGTCCAATATATGCCAGGCCTTCTGTTTAACACTGGCTTAGAGAAATGCAAGAGACTATAATACAGCAAAGATATAGAGTAGGGAGATAAAAGGTAACATTTAAACCAGTCAGTGTGTTGCCCTAACCGGTTTGGCTCAGTGGATAGAGCGTCGGCCTTCGGACTCAAGGGTCCCAGGTTCGATTCCAGTCAAGGGCATGTACCTTGGTTGTGGGCACAACCCCAGTAGGGAATTTTCAGGATGCAGCTGATCAATGTCTCTCTCTCTCATCAATGTTTCTAACTCTCTATCCCTCTCCTTTCCTCTCTGTAAAAAAATCAATAAAATATATTTTAAAAAAACAGTCAGTGTGATCCAGAGTGATTGTCAATGGAATCTGTAGACCTAGAGCAGGGCTTTCCAACCTTGGCATTATCAACATTTTGAGCCAAATAATTCTTTGTTTTGAGGAGCTGTGCTCTGTAGGGTGTTTAGCAGCATCCATGACCTCTACCCACCAGATGCCAATCACACTCCTCTCCCTGCCACCCACCCCAGTCATGACAATCAAAACTGTCTCCAACATGGTCAAGTGGCCCCCAGAAGACAAAACTATGCCCAGTTAACAACCACTACTGCCCTAACTGGTTTGGCTCAGTGGATAGAGCGTTGGCCTGCGGACTCAAGGGTCCCAGGTTCGATTCTGGCCAAGGACATGTACCTTGGTTGTGGGCACATACACAGTAGGGAGTATGCACGAGGCAGCTGCAGCTAATCAATGTTTCTCTCTCATCAATGTTTCTAGCTCTCTATCCCTCTCCCTTCCTCTCTGTAAAAAAATCAATAAAATATATTTAAAAAAAAAAAAAAACACTACCTTAGAGATCTCAGAAAAGAATTAACTTTCTTCCCTTTACATACTGATATTAACTGGACTCTTCTGAGTAAAATACCTAATTCTATCTTCAGCCATCACATCTCTAGGTATTTTTAATTGTGTGGTATCCAGATCATCAGTGTCCACAGGCCACTTGAATAATGAACCATCCTATTTCAACACAGCATCTGTCTCCATTTCCGTATTATAAACCCAGGCTCCAAAAGTAGCATTTATATTGAAAAAAATCTAAACAAAACATTTACTTATATTGTAAGGGACTGCATATACAATGATGATAAATCTCCATGATGTCATATGTCAAAGAATGACTCAGAAACATGTAGTTAATTATATGTATGCCAAATAATTCACTTGTTTGTAAAGGAGATGGCCATTAAACAGTTGTCAGTTAATAAAGGAACACAGGATTTATTTTTTTAAAAAACAGTGGTGGGAAAGAAGGAAGGGAAAAAAACAATGAGAACAGTGAGCTTTATTTTGCATTTTAGAAGTAAATTAATTAGTTGGCAGCTAGCAAAGAGGTCTGTCTGGGCCTTCTGCCTTTGAACAGGCTACGAAAGGTATCAAACAAAGCAATTTCAGTTGATGATGGATTCTCCAAGAAACCTTAAGGGTTTGGCTGTGGAGTATGTGTGAGGCTGCTGGTGACACATCTGCTGGACCCTTCATCAGCATCTTGTGGTCGTCAGGTAGGGTCCGTGCCATTCCAAGTTATTCAGAATAACTCTGGCTAATTTTAATAAAACAGCCTTATTTTTAGCTCTATAATTGTAGGGAAAGAAAGTGCTACATAAAACAAGCTTCAAATTTCCAAAAGCTAGAAGTCTTAGGACTGGGGATTTTTTTTTTCAAATGTGGGATTTTCTGCACTTCTAAGTAACAGCTGACTTTTCACCCATTCATCAAACTGCAGCATCAACAAAGCTCAAGCTCACCTGCTCTTCCCTCCTGGATTAGAGAAGATTCTAGCCACCTAATGTACCACCAAAAACTGACAGAAAAGAGCTCCCTGAAGTGCCACCACCTTGGTTGATGTTTCCAGAATGACTACTCTTCCTTTCTTGTTTCATGTTGAATTACTTTAGTAAAGAAGCACCCATTATTTAACATCCATATTATCCCTGAGTGCAGTTCCTGGCACAAAAGGATCAGTCAATTAATGGCAAATAGTGTTGGAGGTTTTATTATTATAGGTATCATTTACTGGATACTTACTATGTTCTAGGCATTGGTCCAAGTTCTATGCATATTTTTATTCCATTTACTCTTCACATCAACCTTAAATTACTATAAGGACTATTATATACCCATTTTACAGAAGAATTCAAGAAAGAGAGATTCCTATTGCTGCAAGCTCATCTAATTATTTTTAACTTTTCAGTAACCCCAATTTATCTACTTATTTATTTATTTTGGAAAACCTTCCCTTTTCTTGCCTGAAGGATCTCTCTCTTCCCCACCCTCCCCCATCCCCATCCTGAGGCCTTTAGTCATAACTTCTCCTTATATGTATTTCAAATATTTTATTTCCCTATTGCATGGTGCCCAAATTCAATGTAATTGCATTTTTTTGATTGTTCATTTGTTCTAAGCTGTGGCTCTATTTTTAAGATACTACCTGCCAGACACTTGAGATCATTCAAAGATATGACTAAGATATGATTTGACTAAGAAAATGATTTTGCCCTTTGTCATCCTCCCAAAAAGAAACAAAGAATTGCCCGACACAAAATGAGATGTGAGCAACAGACTGAGTGACCCAAAAGGAGAGAGTAGACTACTATGCCTGGAGACATGAAGGAAATGGCATTTAGACTAAATTTTGAGGGGTTTTGAGGAGGAATTAGTCAGCATAGGGAAAGAGGAAAATGTATTCTGGTCAAAGGAAATAGTTCCATAGAAAAGTTGCACACTTTACACTGTATACCCATTCATGTTTGCAATAAATATTTTCACAGATAGTACATGACAAATACAGCAATAAGGGATCCAATGGTGAACAAGAGAGGCAACATTGGGGTTCTCAGGTACCTAATATTCTGATGAAGGAAGTAGGGCAGCTGATTTCCAAAGATGGCCAGCATTGATTCCTTTCCCTCCTATGTGCACATCCGTTTCTCCTTCCTCCCATCAGGAGGTAGAGCTTATGTCCCCTCCCCTAAAATTTGGGCTGAGCCTGTGGCTGTTCTGACCAACCAAATGTGAATAAAGAGATTCTGGGACATCCAAGCTCAGACATTAAAAAGGTCTAGAAGTTTCCACTTTGTTCTTTTTGTAGCCCTGAGCTGTCACATAAGGAGTGCAGACTCCCATTCTGAAAAGAGAGGCAGCATTGAGGAGTACCAAGGCAGCATATATCCAACTCCACACTGCCGCCTGATTACAGCTGCATTAGAGCACCTATTCTGATTATTCTACTACTGCAAAACAGACCACTCTAACCTTTAGTAGCTCAAAACGATAACATTTCTTTTACTCATACATCTTCAATTTGGGCAGAGCTTGGCCTCTCCACATGATGCTCCACGTGACCAAGGGCGAGAGGATTCACATCCAAGGTGGCTCAATTATATGGCTGGCAAGTTAGTGCTACGTAGCAGTGGAGTCTCAGCCAGGACTGAGGCTTCACATGGCCTGGGCTACTTTCAGAAATAGTATCTGGGTTCCAGGTGCCAGTATCACAGGAGAGAGCCATGGGAAGCTGGGTTAACTTTTATGAACTAACATCACTTCTGCTATGCACTATTAGTTGAGCAATTAACAGTGGTACACCTACCTTAAGAGGAGGGGACATAGACTCCACCATTTGATTAGAGTGTGGCCAGATTCTGGAATGCATATAGAATGGGAAATATTGTAGTAGACATTTTTATCTACAGAGCCCAAGCAAGATCAGTAGAAGAACTGAACAGCTAAGGCCCAGCCAACTCTTAGAATCATAAGATATGATCAAATGCATGTTGTGTTAAGCCACTGGGTTTGGGGTGGTATGTAAACAGAGCAAACAGACCACTAGATAGCTAAATACATTTCAAAATTATGCATACATACATGTATGGGCAGGAAAATTCATATTCTGAAAATTACATTCCAATACACATTTATCAGATGGGAAAGACAGGGATCTAAGCCTACTCTAAATTGGATACCGAAGGTGGCCTTTCTTGGCATTTTTTTTCTGCAGTTTAAAATTACAATGAGAATGCATTAATAGATCATTTCAACAAGATTTTTTAAATGTCAGCAGATCGGATTAGTTCAATGTAAAAGACAGAGCATAGAAAAATTCCAACCTAAAATAGAACATGCAGAGAAGTTTATATAATTAAAATAACTTCTTCCCCAAAGAATCTCCAAGTTCAAAGTTAGCAAAGTTGGGAGTTGGAACAGGTAATGGAGCAATACTGCAGAAGCTTAAATAAAGGCCAGCCCTGTGGATTGGTCGGGCCATCAAGGAGGTTGCTTTCAAGGTCATTGTGTAAAGCAAAAATTCCCTGGAGTCAGTATTGTCCTTGAAAATATCTTCAGTCACTAGGGAGATTACAGATAGACTGTCTCTTGATAAGACTGACAGTTTTTCCTCCCACATCAGAACAGATCATAATTTTTCAGTTGAGCACCAGATCAAGTTTGTGACTTGCATTAGGAGTGTACATTGTACAGAAAATAATATATATCTTTAAATGTTAGAGTCACACTCAACCTGATGAGACGCTCAACCTCAGTGGCACATGGAAACTGAAGTGTATTGAAGGAACAACAGAATCACAATTCCTGCCTTGCTCTTCTCACCAGTGAGTAGATTGGACAGTTCATATCTATTATACCTTTAGGGCTGTGCTCACTGGCACCCTTGACCCTCAACCCTCTCTAGATATGGCTGACTCTTGAACATGGATTTGAACTGGGAGGTTCATTTATAGTCTAAGTTTTTTCAATAAATTACAGTCGGCCCTTCCTATTCAGGTGTTTCATATCCACAGATTCTAACCAATCAAGGATAGAAAATACGATTTTCTCATTCCCAACTGCAGTTTCCCAACCTGCAATCAAAAATACTGTTTTCCACCTGCATTTGGTTGAATCGGAAAATGCCAATGGCCAATTGTAGAGCCAAAAGTGACACGGGGATTCTCAACTGTGCAGGGGTCAGCGCCCCAACCCCAATGTTGTTTGAGGACCCACTGTAGTTAATACCAAAAACATAAAATGTACATATGTCCTGGCTCCTGTGTGCAGAGTTGCTGGTTATTGTGCTTGCCTCCAGAGTAGTCTCAGTTCTGTCTTCTAAACAAAGTGTAAGAGGTGCAGAAATTAGGTCCAAAGAGAGAACTCTGTGACTCCACAATAGACATGAAGAGAAAAACAAAGGCCAACAACATAGAGAAACTAAAAACATCATTCCATGCCTAGAGTAATGCCGTCTCAGCTTTTGATATGTTAGAATTCCCCAAACCTGCTTATCATAAAAATGGGTCATAGATCCACAACATAGTACTATGTAGTACAGATACCAAATAGAGTTTATCAAGTAAAAACAAAAACGATAAGTAAAGAAGTAGTAGTAGTAGTAGTGTGTAAATAATCTCATTGACTCACAGCTTAGGCCAGGCATGGATAAGGGTGTGAACACAGACAACATCCCAAGAGATTAGGACTCTGATCCCATAATATTCTAAATTTGTATAGGGTCATGGAAACAGAACAGCTATGAGACTGTTACATGGGATCTTCTGGCCAGGGAAGAGGCTGTCTGTGTTAGAAGAAATTGGGGGAGGTTGTCTCAAGAGCTGAGCACCTGCTATCAGCCTGTTGAGCTAACTCAGATCTGCTGAGTCTCCAGGTTCATCCAACTCTGTCTCTCCTCATTGCTTTCTATTCATGCAAGTTAAAAAGAAATGTGCCTGCATTTGGAAAGAGATCTCCAGATGGTACCTGTACATGATATCTTTAGTAACCAATTTAGTCCTCCTTTTATAAACCAGTGGTCACTATCACCAGATATTTGAAGATATTAAAGTACAAATTATATAATCAGATATCAATAATACAGGAAATAGATAAGAATTTTTTCATTCTTATTATGAGAAGACTAGAGGTCCAGTGCACAAGATTCGTGCACTCAGGAGGGGGGGGTCCCTCAACCCGGCCTGCACCCACTTGCAGTCCAGGAGCCCTCAGGGGATGTCTGACTGATGGCTTAGGCTGGCTCCCCCCAGGGGCCACAACCTCCCTATCCCCCAGGGAGCGGGCCTAAGCCATCAGTCAGACATCCTTAGTGCTGCTACAGAGGCGGGAGAGGCTCCTGTCACCACCTCTGCACTTGCCAGCCATGAGCCCAGCTCAAGGCTTCTGGATGAGCAGCACTTCCCCTGTGGGAGTGCACTAACCACCAGGGGGCAGCTCCTGCATTGAGCATCTGCCCCCTGGTGGTCAGTGTGTGTCATAGTGACCAGTTGTTCTGGTGTTCAGTCAATTTGCATATTAGCCTTTTATTATATAAGACTAGAGGCCCAGTGCACAAAAATTTGTGCACTCGGGGGGTGGGGGGGTCCCTCAGCCCGGCCTGTGCCCTCTCGCAGTCTGCGACCCCTCAGGAGATAACGGCCTGCTGGCTTAGGCCTGCTCCCGGGTGGCAGTGGGCAGGCCCAATCCCTAGGTGCAGTCCCTGGTCGGGCTCAGAGCAGGGTTGATTGGGGAGTTGGGGCCCCACCCCCTGTCATGCACAGAGCAGGGCAAATCGGGAGGTTGCGATGCCACCCTCAGTCACGCTCAGGGTAGGATTGATTGGGGGGTTGGGGTGCCGCACCCTGTCACACTCAGGGCAGGGCCGATGGGGAGGTTATGGCTCTACCCCGTCACACATAGAGCAGGGCCTGTGGGGGGGTGTTGGGGCGCTGCCCCCTGCCACTCACAGAGCAGGGCCAATCAGGGGGTTGTGGAGCCACCATTGTCACACTCAGGGCAGGGCCGATGGGGAGGTTATGGCTCTACCCCGTCACACACAGAGCAGGGCCCGTGGGGGGGGGGGGGCGGGGGGGGGAGGTTGGGGCACCACACCCTGTCACACACACAGAGCTGCAGGGTGATCAGGGGGTTGGGGAGCTCCCCGCTATCAGGCACAGAGCAGGGCTGATCAGGGGGTTGGAGCACCTTCTCCTGTCACGAACAGAGCAGGGCAGATAGGGAGGTTGTGGCCCCGCCCCCTGTCACACACAGAGCCGCAGGGTGATCAGGGGGTTTGGGCGCTGCCCCCTGTCACACTGATCCTGATGCCGGGAGGCCTCGCGGCTCTGCTGATCCCGGTGCTGGGAGGCATATTACCCTTTTACTCTTATAGGATAGAGGCCTGGTGCACCGGTGGGGGCCAGCTGGTTTGCCCTGAAGGGTGTCCTGGATCAGGGTGGGGGTCCTGCGTGGGTGCCTGGCCAGCCTGGGTGAGGGGTTGATGGCTGATTCCAGCTGGTCACACCCCCTTCAGGGTAGGGGTCCCCACTGGGGTCCCTGGCCAGTCTGGGTGAGGGGCTGAGGGCTGTTTTCAGGCTGGCGGGTGACTGAAGCTCCTAACTGCTCCTTTTTTTCTTATTTTTTTTATTCTGGGCCAGCTTTAGCTCTGAGGCTTGGCTCCAGCTCTGAGGCCTCGGCTGCTGAAAGCAGGTATCTGGTTTGTTTGGGTTCTATAATCAAAACACTATTTCAACTCCAGCTCTGAGATCCTGGCTGGCTGAAAGCAGGTTTCTGGGGTTTTGTTTAGCTTCTATATTTGTAACAATGTTTCAAACTGCAAGCTCAGAGGCCGGCAAGGCAGGTGGGGAATGTTGGCTTCCTCCGTCACTGAAGCAAGCAAGCCTCATGTTCGCTTCAAGCTGCCTGACTGCCGGCCGCCATCTTGGCTGGCAGTTAATTTGCATATCGTCCTGATTAGCCAATGGGAAAGGTAGCGGAGGTACAGCTAATTACCATGTTTCTCTTTTATTAGATAGGATAGGTATAAATTAAGAAGCATTCAGAAAACAAAAAGGAGTTCTTTAACATTAAAAACATGACTTCCAAGATAATATATTGAACAAAAGTACTAAATAATAGAATGGATATGGTTTTAAAAAATCAACCAAGCCGAAACCAGTTTGGTTCAGTGGATAGAGCGTCGGCCTGTGGACTGAAAGGTCCCGGGTTCGATTCCTGTCAAGGGCATGTACCTGGGTTGCAGGCACATCCCTAGTAGGAGATGTGCAGGAGGCAGCTGATCGATGTTTCTCTCTCATCGATGTTTCTAACTCTCTATCTCTCTCCCTTCCTCTCTGTAAAAAAATCAATAAAATATATTTTTTAAAAAAATCAACCAAAATAGTGTACTAGATGATAAATCTGTCAGAATATAGCACAAAGAGAAAGAGACAGAGAGAGAGAAGGAAGAAAGGGAGTGAGATTAGATTTAAAATACAATTGAGGAAATATGGAAGAGAATTCCAGGATACCAACATTCATCTGGTAGGAATTCAAGAAAAAGAAAAGACAGAGAAAGAAGGAGAGAATAAAAAACAAAAGACAATAAGAGAAAAAAAATCCCAAGTTAAAGAACTTGAGTCATTGAGCTGAAACGGGCCATCAAAAAATAAACTGAAATAATATTAAGTCATATATAGATGTACAGACTAGTAATATATTTACATTAAAGAATAAACTGAAAACTCCAAACTTTATCAACTAAAGAACAAATATTGAATTGGCATCTGATTTCTCATCAGCAAAAAAAATACTAGTATACAATAGAGCTTATTTTCAAATTTCTGAAAGAAAATTATTTAGATCTGAGAACTCTATTCTAAACCATTTCACATGTGAAAGGACAAAATTAAGGCAAGGGATCAAAATGTTCAATGTTCATATATCCTCTCTGCAAAATGATTCAAGGATATATCACAGTGAAATGAAAAAGTAAATCCAAGAAAAAGAAAGACATGGAACACCTGGAATAGTAGTAAGATACACAACAAAAATCACAAAACCTATGATTGAATCTAAATAGCTATTAGTAATATGCGTAGGACACTTAGAGCAATTATTAATAAAAGATTTCTTATATACCATGGACATAATGTTAAGATATAATAATAATCTCTAATTTATTATAGAAAACCAAAAAGGGTTAAGTATAAATTTGCTAAAAATCTTTCCTTGTTCATGTTATGGGTTATAAATATTGATTAATGCTTGATGTAATCTATATAAATATACAAGTATTTTAACTAACAAATATAAAAATAAGATGCTGCTTCAGTGATCTATTGTTGCTTCAGTATCTATTGCTGGGCCTTAAAACAACAATAAATATTTCTTTTTTATCTCTCATGGTTTGGGGCTGACTGGGCACAACTAGGTGTGAAGGCCCCTCATTCACATACAACTGTCAATTGATGGTGACTCTCTGCTGGGACTCCAGCTGGCACTGTTAGCCAGAACACCTTCCCATGGTCTTACCATGTGGCCTGAGCAGGAGAGAGAGAGAGAGAGAGCATGCCAGGCAAAAGCTGCAATGCCTTTTGTGAACTTTCAGAAACCATTTGTATCTTCCACCACATTCTATTCATTCAAAGTGAGTCCCTAGGCTATCCCATACACAAGAAAAGGGACTTTAGACTCCACCTATTACTAGGAAAGTTACAGAGAACTTGAAGACAGATTTTAAGATTATTTCAGATGTATTATTTCCAAAAAAATAACAAGTGGTTTTAAAGAAAGGGAGAACCAAAGAGAATTTTTATAGTACTACTAGAGGCCTGGTGCACAAAAATTTGTGCACTCAGGGGGGTCCCTCAGCCCAGCCTATGCCCTCTTGCAGTCTGGGACCCCTCGGAGGATGTCCACCTGCTGGCTTAGGCCCACTCCCTGGGGGATTGGGCCCAAGCTAGCAGTCAGACATCCCTCTGGCAGCCCTCGGGGGATGTCCACTTGCCAGCAGGGAGCAGACCTAAGCTGCAGTCGGACATCCTTAGTGCTGCTGAGGAGGCAGGAGAGGCTCCCGCCACCACCACTGTGCTGGCAGCCATCAGCCTGGCTTGTGGCTGAGCAGAACTCTCCTTGTGAGAGCGCACTGACCACTGGGGGGCAGCTCCTGCATTGAGCATCTGTCCCTTGGTGGTCAGTGTATGTCATAGTGACCAGTCATTCCCAGTCATTCTGCTTTTAGGGTCAATTTGCATATTACCCTTTTATTATATAGAATAGAGGCCTGGTGCATGGGTGGGGGCTGGCTGGTTTGCCCTGAAGGGTGTCCCAGATCAGGGTGGGGGTCCCGCTAGGGTGCCTGGCCAGCCTGGGTGAGGGGCTGATGGGTGTTTTCAGGCTGGTCAAGCCCCCCCCCCCTCAGTGGGGACCCTCACCCCATGGAGGTTTGGCCAGCCTGGGTGAGGGGCTGATGGCTGTTTTCAGGCTGGTCACACCCCCTTTAGGGTGGGAGGTCCCCACTGGGGTGCCTGGCCAGTCTGGGTGAGGGGCTGAGGGCCATTTTCAGGCTGGCCAAGCCCCCGGCGATGGAAGCTCCAGCCTCTCCTCTTTTTTTTATTCTGAGATTTATCTTCTATAATTGAAACTTTGTTGCTTTGAGTGGAGCTCAGAGCCGCCACGGCAGGCGGGAAGCTTGGCTTCCTCCATCATTGGGGCAACCAAGCCTCCTGCTTGCTCCAGCTCCGTGGCTGCCAGCCGCCATCTTGATTGGGTTCATTTGCATATAGTCACTCTGATTGGCTGGTGGGCATGGCTTAAGGCATAGCGAAGGTACAGTCAATTTGCATTTTTGTCTTTTATTAGTGTAGATTAAAAGTCAGACAGGAAATAAAACAATAAAAAAGCTAGTAAACACAAAATAAGGTGCAGTTTTAATATTTCAAAAATTATAATGAGGAGGAGAAAATGGCGGAGGCTTAGACGGACGTGTTGGTGCTTCGTCCCGGACCAGATAGGGGCGAGCAGCTGAAACGGGTAACAATCAGCCCGATCAAGCTGGGGAGGTTCAGCTGAGAGACAGTCTGCAGCCAGGAAAGACAGAAAACTCCTAAAAAATGCGGATGGTTAGAGATTGAGGCTGAAACCTCCCTCTGGGCGCCAGCGCAGCGGCGAGACCGCGCCATCTCAGGCAGCGTTTACCAGCATCCAGAGATCGGCTACTAACCCGGAGGCAACGATTCGCAAACAGCGCGACTGCAAGAGCCAAGGGGAGACCTGCACCCCTCCACGGAAAGGTTAGACTTACCTCAAAGGTGCGGTTCGCAGTTCAGGTTGGAGCGAGGAACGCGCGCGCGGGCGCAGGGGGAAATCTGCGTCCGCCAAAATCCGCGCTCTCCAAAATCCGTGCCTATAGAGGCCAGCGTGTCTCGCAAGGGGGGAGGGCTCCCGCAGGGCTGCTGCCAGAAGGTAACACTATAAATGAGCCCATAGTTGGACTGGACAAAAGGGCTGCCTCAGAGTTTCCCTGATAGCCGGCTACTTGTTGTTGCCAGGGGCTTGAGCGCGCGCAGACACTCCGCGCGGTTCTGGAGGGTGGAACCCTGCGAGTTCGAACAGCTTCCCAGGCTCTAGTTTACATACTTCCTCTTACTTCTGTGAGTTTGATTGTTGAGCCCAGTGCATGTGAGTGCCCAGTTGGGGTCACTAGCAGAGCTTGTAGGGGAAGATTGATTTTGGGGAGCCTGGGAAACAGAGCTGGGAGTGGCGCCGGGGGAACCACCTCTGGGCGGAGCTGGTTCAGGTACAATAGAGAACTGGTCGGAGAGAACTTTAGCCTCGGAGGTCAACCCAGACACACTGCCACCCAGAGGCAGAGCCACGAACTGACTCCTCTATAAATACAGATAAGGCATTAAGGACTGTGGCTTGCAACAAGGAGGAACAGTGTATCAGAGGGAAAGTCAACATTCTCCTGAATTCCGGGCATGCCAATAAGAAGAGTAGAAGATCTGAAGCACCTGCATTAATGCACATTTTTATTTTTATTTTTTTAAATTACTTTTTCTCCTTTTAACTAAGAAAACATTTTTCTTTTTTTTTTTTTCTTTTTTTTTTTCTTTTTCTTTTTTCTTTTTCTCCATCACCCGATTTTGCCCTTTCAGCTACTACATTTTTATTTTTAACTAGTATTATTACCGCTACCATTTTACCAGTTTTTAAAGTGTCATCTTATCTTGTCTTTATTTTATTTTGGGACTAATGTTCTCCATTCTATTTTCATCGTTCCTTTAGCAACATTTTTCTCTACCTCAATTTGCCTCTGTGCTAAACAGTCTTCCCCACTTTTTCCCTTTTGCTGTCCTGTTTCTCTTACCCTACTCCAGCTTTAGATCTTCCCTATTCTTTTTACCCTCTGTCAAAATTTAACCCTGCTTAAATATCCTATGTCCAATCCCCTGTTCTAAATCCTTATACACCTTTCCCTTATCTTCCTTCACTATCCATTTTTTTTTCTCTCTCTTCTTCTTCTTTTCTCTCTCTATTGTTTTATCATTGTTTGCCTGATTGACGAGTATATTGTTTTTCTTTTTTTTTTTTCTTTTTTTGATCGTTTGTGAGGTTAGACTGCTTATTCTTTTTATTTTCCTGCCCCTCCCTCTCCCCCCCCGCCCCCCTGGTTATTTCTGCGCTTCTCTGTCCCCTTGCGTCGCTTGATATTATTGGTTGTTTGTAGTTTGTATTCATCTCCAGGAATCTGTTGCTGCAATTTGTTGTTATTAGTGGCGGACCTATAGGAGTTTTCTCCTCACATAAATAGTCTCTCCCCCTTTTACACTTCACTCTCTTTTCTCTCTTACTTTTTTTCTTCTTCTTTTTTTTTCTTTTTTTTCTTTTTTTTTCTTTTTTTCCTCCTCTTTTTCCCCTCCCTTTTCCAATCTCATTTTTGCACTCCTTTTTTTTTCTTTCTTTCTTTTTTCTCTTCTACCTTTTTCTCTTCTTTCCCCCTTATCTCCCAACTCTCTTAGCTCGGGTGGCCACCTTTATTTGGGGTTAGTAATATCGTAAATACAATAGTGTTCAGTGCCTGGTACGTCGTGCCTTGTTGTGTTGTATTTTGTGCCTCTAAATCAACGCAACAGATTCAAGCAACAGCGGCCTCCTGATCACCACACGCTCTTCCTGGGGAACAGTTGCTGCATCTGAAGCCTCCCTCCACCAGCCAGAAGAGCCACCACAACTGTGAACAGCACCCATCAGAGGCCCTGCTATCAACAGAGGAGCCGCTGCTACCACAACCGCCCAAGGAGCAACCACAGACCGAGGAGCCACTGCCACCCAGGGAGCAGCCACTGCCACCCAGGGTCCAGCCACTGAACGATTCAACAACTAGTAATGTCAGTGAGATCAAACATGGGTAGACAAAGAAACCCCCAAAGGAAAGAAAAGGAGGACTCGCCAGAAAAGGAGCTAAGTGAGACAGAGATATGCAACATGACGGAAAAAGAATTCAGAATAAGGTTCCTAGAGTACATGCACCGGATGTTCAAGAAGCAAGAAGAAACAGATGAAAAACTCAACTACGTATGCAAGAAGCTAGAAGAAACAGATGAAAAAATCAACAACTTAAGTAAGTCCCAAGAAGAAATGAAGAGCGACTTAGCTGCAATAAAAAACACCATTGAAAGTATCAACAGTAGACTGGGAGAAGCGGAGGACCGAATCAGTGAATTAGAAGACAAGGAAGCAAAACACACTCAAACTGTACTGCAAATGGAGAAAAAAATTAAAAGACAGGAGGAGAGCCTAAGGGAACTTTGGGACAACATGAAACGAAGCAACATACGAATAATAGGGGTGCCAGAACAACAGAAAGATGAACATGGATTAGAAAACCTATTCGAAGAAATAATATCAGAAAACTTCCCTGAGGTGGGGAAGAAAAAAGTCACACAAGCCCAGAGAGTCCCAAACAAGGTGAACCCGAAAAGACCCACACCAAGACACATCATAATTACCATGGCAAATGTTCAGGATAAAGAGAGAATCTTACAGGCTGCAAGAGAGAGACGGAAAGTAACATACAAGGGATCTCCCATTAGATTATCAAATGATTTCTCAACAGAAACACATCAGGCCAGAAAAGAATGGACGGAAATCTACAAAGTGATGCAAAGCAAAGGACTGAATCCAAGAATACTCTATCCAGCAAGGCTATCATTCAAAATTGAAGGGGAAATAAGAAGCTTCACAGACAAAAAAGGGCTAAGGGAGTTTATCACCACCAAGCCAGCCATGCAAGAAATACTAAAGGGACTGGTGTAAAAGAAGAAATATCAAGCTCAGAAAGAAAACAGCCACACACACAAAAAAAAAAGAAATGGCTACAAACAAGTACCTTTCAATAATAACTTTAAATGTAAATGGACTAAATGCTCCAAATAAAAGACATCGAGTGGCTGAATGGATAAAAAAACATGACCCATACATCTGCTGTCTACAAGAGACCCACCTCATTGGAAAGGACTCACACAGACTGAAAGTGAAGGGATGGAAAAATATCTTTCACGCAAATGGAAAGGAAAAGAAAGCTGGGGTAGCAATACTTATATCTGACAAAATACATCTCAAAGTGAAGGCCATAACCAGAGATAAGGAAGGCCACTTCATAATACTAAAGGGATCAATACAACAAGAAGATATAACCCTGGTAAACATATATGCACCCAATGCAGGAGCACCCACATACATAAGAAAACTTCTGGAAGATATCAGGGGAGATATCGACAATAACACAATCATAGTAGGGGACTTTAATACACCATTGACATCACTGGATAAATCCGCTAGACAAACAATCAGCAAAGAAACAGCAATCCTAAATGACTCACTAGATCAGATGGACTTAATTGACATCTTCAGAACACTACACCCCACAGCTGCAGAATATACATTCCTCTCAGGTGCTCATGGGACATATTCAAAAATAGACCACATATTGGGTCACAAGCAAAGTCTCCACAAATTCAAGAAGATTGAGATCATAAAAAGCATCTTCTCAGACCACGATGGCATAATGTTAGAAATAAACTACAATAAAAACAACCCAAAATACTCAAACACTTGGAAGCTGAATAGCATGTTATTAAATATTGATTGGGTTACCGATGACATCAAAGAAGAAATTAAAAACATCCTGGACACTAATGACAATGAAAACACAACAATCCAAAACCTCTGGGACACAATGAAAGCAGTCCTGAGAGGGAAGTTTATAGCTCTACAGGCCTATCTCAAAAAACAAGAAAAAATGGTAGTTAATCATCTAACTCTACAACTCAAAGAATTAGAAAGAGAGCAACAAGAAAACCCCAGAGTGAGCAGAAGGAAGGAGATAATAAAGATTAGAGCAGAAATCAATGACATAGAGACCAAAAAAACAATACAGAAAATCAATGAAACCAAGAGCTGGTTCTTTGAAAGGATAAACAAGATTGACAAACCCCTCGCCAGGCTCACCAAGAAGCAAAGAGAAAGGTCCCAAATAAACCAAATCAGAAATGATAGAGGCAAAATAACAACAGACCCCACAGAAATACAAATGATTGTTAAACAATACTACGGGCAACTCTACTCCAACAAACTAGACAACCTGGAGGAAATGGACAAATTCCTAGAAAAATACAACATTCCAAAACTCAATCAGGAAGAATCTAAAAACCTCAATAGGCCAATAACTATGGAAGAAATTGAAGCAGTCATCAGAAAGCTTCCAGCAAACAAAAGCCCAGGGCCAGACGGCTTCACAGGGGAGTTCTACCAAACATTCAAAGAAGAACTAAAACCTACCCTCCTCAGACTACTACAGAAAATTCAAGAGGAAGGAACACTTCCAAGCTCATTCTATGAAGCCAGCATCACCCTAATACCAAAACCAGGTAAAGACATCACAATGAAAGAGAATTACAGGCCAATATCCCTCATGAACATAGATGCCAAAATCCTCAACAAAATCTTAGCAAATCGGATCCAGCAGTACATCAGAAGGATCATACACCATGACCAAGTAGGATTTATCCCAGAGATGCAAGGATGGTACAACATCCGTAAATCAATAAATGTGATACATCACATAAACAAATTGAAAGAAAAAAACCACATGGTCATATCAATTGATGCAGAAAAAGCATTCGACAAAATCCAACACCCATTTTTGATAAAAACTCTCAGAAAGGTGGGAATAGAAGGATCATACCTCAACATAATAAAAGCCATATATGACAGGCCCACAGCCAACATCATACTCAATGGACAAAAACTAACACCATTTCCCCTAAGAACAGGAACAAGACAGGGATGCCCACTCTCACCACTCCTGTTCAACATAGTACTGGAAGTATTAGCCATTGCAATTAGGCAAGAAGAAGAAATAAAAGGCATCCAAATTGGAAAAGAGGAAGTAAAACTGTCCTTATTTGCAGATGACATGATATTATACATACAAAACCCTAGAGACTCCATCAAAAAGCTACTAGACTTAATACATGAATTTGGCAATGTAGCAGGATACAAAATTAACCCCAAGAAATCTGAGGCATTTCTATACACCAATAGTGAACTTTCAGAAAGAGAGATTAGAAAAACAATCCCATTTACCATCGCACCAAAAAAATTAAGATACCTAGGAATAAACTTAACTAAAGAGGTTAAAGACCTCTACTCAGAAAACTACAGGACGTTGAAAAAAGAGATAGAGGAAGACATAAAGAGATGGAAGAACATACCATGTTCTTGGATTGGTAGAATCAACATCATTAAAATGTCCATACTACCCAAAGCAATCTATAAATTCAACGCACTTCCCATTAAAATACCAATGGCCTTCTTCAAAGATCTAGAACGAACTCTCCAAAAATTCATCTGGAATAAAAAAAGACCCCGAATAGCTGCAGCGATCCTGAGAAAGAACAAAGTAGGTGGGATCTCAATGCCAGATATCAAACTGTATTACAAAGCCACTGTTCTCAAAACTGCCTGGTACTGGCACAAGAACAGACATATAGACCAGTGGAATAGAATAGAGAGTCCAGAAATTAGCCCGAACCAATATGCTCAATTAATTTTTGACAAAGGAGGCAAGAACATACAATGGAGCCAAGATAGTCTCTTCAATAAATGGTGTTGGGAAAATTGGACAGATATATGCAAGAAAATGAAACTAGACCACCAACTTACACCATACACAAGAATAAACTCAAAATGGATAAAGGACTTAAATGTACGACAGGAAACCATAAAAATTCTAGAAGAACACAAAGGCAACAAAATCTCAGACTTATGCCAAAACAATTTCTTCACTGATACAGCTCCTAGGGCAGTTGAAACTAAAGAGAAACTGAACAAATGGGACTACATCAAAATAAAAAGCTTCTGCACAGCAAAAGAAACCATCAACAAAACAACAAGAAAACCCACCTCGTGGGAAAACATATTTGCCAACGTCATATCTGATAAGGGCTTAATCTCCAAAATTTATAGGGAACTCATACAACTTAACAAAAAGAAGATAAACAATCCAATCAAAAAATGGGCAAAGGATCTAAATAGACACCTTTCAAAAGAGGACATTCAGAAAGCCAAGAGACATATGAAAACATGCTCAAAGTCACTAATCATCCGAGAGATGCAAATCAAAACAACAATGAGGTACCATCTCACACCTGTCAGAATGGCCACCATCAACAAATCAACAAACGACAAGTGCTGGAGAGGATGTGGAGAAAAAGGAACACTTGTGCACTGCTGGTGGGAATGCAGACTGGTGCAGCCACTATGGAAGGCAGTATGGAGGTTCCTCAAAAAATTGGAAATGGAACTCCCATTTGACCCTGTGATCCCACTACTAGGAATATATCCCAAGAAACCAGAAACACCAATCAGAAAGGATATATGTAACCAGATGTTCATAGCAGCACAATTCACCATAGCTAAGATCTGGAAACAGCCTAAGTGCCCATCAGTAGATGAATGGATTAGAAAACTGTGGTACATCTACACGATGGAATACTATGCTGCTGTTAAAAAGAAGGAACTCCTACCATTTGCAACATCATGGATGGAACTGGAGAGCATTATGCTAAGTGAAACAAGCCAGTCAATGAAGGAAAAATACCACATGATCTCACTCATTCATGGATAATAAAGACCATTACAAACTTTTGAACAATAATAGATACAGAGGCAGAGCTGCCTCAAACTGATTGTCAAACTGCAGTGGGAAGGCCAGAGAGAGTTGGGGGGCAGGAGGGAGGGGAGTAAGAGTTCAACCGAAGGACTTGTATGCATGCATATAAGCATAACTAATGGACATAAGACACTGGGGGGTAAGGGAGGGTAGGGGTTTGTCAAGGGCGGGGGGGAAAAAAGGACACTTATGTAATACCCTTTGTAATACTTTAAGCGAAAAAAAAAAATAAAAATAAAAATTAAAAAAAAAAAAAAAATTATAATGAATATGAGTGACTAATTTCTGCTGTTAAAAACAGAGACTTTCAAATTGGATTTTAAATGAACAAAATAAGAGAATATCTACTGTAAGCTGTTTTAAGAGACACACCCAATGTAAGAAAAGAAATACGAAAATAAAACAAAGACACCTCAAGCAAATTAAATATCAGACAAAATAGAATTAATGGCAAAAAACAATGTTAATTGGGAATGATATATGCTAATAAAGTGTGAGTTGCAGATGTTAAAAAAATTATATCAAAAAGATATAATACTCATGAATTTTTATGTAAGGACATAGTTCTGAAATATATGAAAAAAATTTAGAATGTCAAAAAACAATTGACAAACCACAGCTGTAGTGGAAATCTTTCACACCTCTATAATCATAAATTTATTAGATCAAGCACATAATAAATAAATAACTGAATTAGAAAGCCTGGCCTAATAGATACAAACACATGTACTTAAAAAAAAACATATTCTTTTCCAAAACCCATGAAATATTGTAAAATTGTTCTGATGGCCTCAGGAAATTTTCAGACAAATCCCAAAACTATAAATCAGTTATGCTGTGTTATCTAAATGCAATACAATAAAACTGGAAATTTGCAACAAAAAGTCACCTAACTTGGAATTCTAAAGCATTCCTCTACATTAGCCTTACATTAAAAGGTAAATCAAAATTGAAAGTACATATTATTTTAAGTGAGTGAAAACACAGCAATTCCTATGGGATGCTGTAAATCAATATTTGGAGAAATGTTTATAGCCTCAAACTTGACCATGCATGAGAATCACCTAGAGAGCTTGTTAAAACACAGATTTCTGGACCCCACTCCCAAAGTCTCTGATTCCAAAGTGCTGGAGTGGGGCCTGAGAATTATTGTTCTGAACAAGTTTCCAGGCAATGTTGATGTGGCTGGTCCTGGGACCACACTTTGAGAACCACTGTTTTTTAGTTTTAAATGTCCTCTACAGAGGAGGCCTTCTCTGATTGCCCTAACCCAGTGCCTGGTACACTAAATCTGTTTTACATTTTAGCATCTTATTATAAGTTGTTTATTTTGTTTCATTGTTCACCATTATTTTTCCTCTGAAGAGCATAAGAAATGATCATCATAATGCTAAGATGGTGGCAATGATGAACCAGCAAAATTTTGTAAGTAGAGTAGTTTCTAAATACAGCGTAATGAATTGCTATAACATAAAAAGCCATGAATGGCAACAAATCAGTAGGTGTTTCCATGCCCATAACCAGAATTCCCTGTGATGATCAAATGGTTCTCACACTTGACTGCACATTGGCATGACCTGGGGAGTTTTGTTTGTTTGTTTATTTTGTTGGGTTTTTTTAAATTTAAGTATAATTGGTATACAGTATTATATTAGTTATATTAGTTACAGGTGTACAATATAGTGATTTGACATTTTTATACCTTACAATGTGATCACCCCACTAATTCCAGTAATCATCTGTCACCATGAAAACTTAGCACAATATTATTCATTATATTCCCCTTCACCTTTTTCACCCATGCCCCTGCTCCCTCCCCTCCAGTAATCATCCCTTTGGTCTCTGTTCTCTGGATTTTTTATTTGTTTTGTTTTGTTTTAGACTCCACATAAAAGTGAAACCATATGTTATTTTTTTTTGTCTGACTTATTTTACTTAGCATAATACCTTCTAGGTTCATCCACATTGTCACAAATGGCAAGATTTCATTCTTTATTATTGCTGTGTAATATTCCACTATATATATGTATATACACATATATATACATACATATATAGTGGAATATATATATAAAACATCTTTATCCATTTATCTATCAATAGACACCTAAATTGCTTCCATATCTTGGCTCTTCTATATAATAAAAGGGTAATATGCAAATTGATCCTAATGGCAGAACGACCGGTCGCTATGATGCACACTGACCATCACGGGGCAGACACTCAATGCAGGAGCTGCCCCCTGGTGGTCAGTACATTCCCACAGGGAGAGCTCCACTCAGCCACAAGCCAGGCTGATGGCTGAGAGTGCAGTGGTGGTGGCGGGAGCCTCTCCTGCCTCCTCAGCAGTGCTAAGGATGTGAGAATGACAGCTTAGGCCCGCTCCCTGTGGGCCTAAGCCATCAGTCGGACATCCCCTGAGGGCTTCCGGTCTGCCAGAGGGATGTCTAACTGCCAGCTTAGGCCCGATCTCCTGGGGAGCGGGCCTAAGCCGGCAGGTGGACATCTCCCAAGGGGTCCCTGACTGCGAGAGGGCGCAGGGCAGGCTGAGGGACCCCCCCCCCCCCCGAAGTGCACAAATCTCGTGCACCAGGCCTCTAGTTGTAAATAATGATGTAATAAACATAGGAGTGTGTATATAGCTTTTTTAATTCATGTTTTCGTTTTCTTTGGATAAATGCCCAGAAGTAGAATCGCTGGGTCATATGGTAGATCTATTTTAGTTTTTTGAGGGATCTCCATACTCTTTTGCACAGTGGCTGCACCAATTTGCAGTCCCACCAACAGTTTTGGTCATGACTGATGCCTGAGTCCCAAATGCAGCGATTGTGATTTAATTGGTCTGAAGGGAAGCCTGGGCACTGGGAGTTTCAAAAGCTAGTTTCTATAGGCATTGAGAACCACTGATCTATAAGAAGGAAATCAAGTCAGAGATGACTACATCTTTCTCTTACTCTTAAAGGACAATCAAGCTATGCATAAGTTTGGATACCAATTCCTGCTTTCACATGGACTCAATGGGAGTTTTGTCTGCTGAGGAAAAGCAGATACAGCCCTGCAGCCCTTTCCAGCCACAGTTTCCACTGAATAGACATTGCTTTATGGTACGTCGCCTCCCCACCCCCAACATATTTCACAGCAATTGCAACAACCGTATGAATTACAGGTGATATGCTTTGAATGTTATTATCCGTTTCCCCATATCTTGACATTTGAGATGTAACCAAGAACTTTGCATCCCCTTGGACTAGTTGAAGGGGGAGATTCTGATTAATGTCCTTTCAACTCCCTTATGAAACACATGGCTTGTATTAGAGACAAGATGAATGAATTGATACATTGGGAACGGCCTTCACATTAGACGAACATGACTTACTAAAGCCAGGAATGTCCTAATGATTAAATCTATCCATGTATGTGAATCAACGTAGCTCCTTCGGGGAGCAGCCCTTTGAAACAAGTTGTGTTCACTAGCAAAGCAAAAATCTTTCCCATCACTGAACAGAAATCATCATTCATCCATGTAACTGTGAACATTAGAAATTTAATGAGCTGACAATGCAAAAATAAATTTCCCTTAGGTTCTGCTCTGATCACTTAAAATTACTTTCCTTCAAATATTGAGCTTAAAAACTACAAAAGTCAATTGCCAAAATTTGTATTTTTTACTAATGTTAAACTTGTCATAAAATACAGGCCACCCAGTTAAATTAACATCTCAGATAAACAACAAATAAATTTTAGTATAAGTATGTCTCATGTAATATTTCACATATGTGTACTAAAAATTTATATCTGTTATTTACCTAAAATTCAAATGTAATTAGGTGTCTTGTATTTTCATTTGCTAAATCTGGCAACACTAACTACCATGGACTCCACATGCTGAAGTCACATTCTTCAGTTTTAGGGGACTTTGGTGAATATTTGGTCAGAAGATATACATGGTCTTATCACTAAATCAAAGTGTTAAATTTGCCTGCTGGTAAAAAAAAAAAAAAAAAAAATCTCTCTATCGACAGAGAGTACCAACAAGTTAACCTCAATCTGACATGAATGAAAACTGTTTCTAAGTGGTTATAGTTTCTAAAACAGAACTCCATCTACAATAAATGTAATTATTTCACTGAAATTGTTTGCATGTGTTTCTTTTCTGCACCAGGCCATGTTCCTGTACCATCTTAGTTGCCTTCATCTGTTATTTTGCAGACCTTTCTTTGCCCATATCTTTGATTTAAATTTATCATGACACATTTTTAAACAATAGCAGGAAACCTCACTTATGACTTTAATTATAAAATGGTGTTATAAAATTATATCCACATTTCACCGTTGGCAGGCGGCAGTCCTCATTTAACATGAATATCTCACGTTGGCCTCTGCAGTTCTCTTTGGTTGATTCCAGTGCTTACTGTATGTAATTGATACAAAAACACAAGTTTAGGAAGCAGTTATTGGAACTTGTTAAAAGAAGTAGCCACATTCTTAAATACTCTCATTTTGCTGTGTAACATGCCAAGAGAATTAATAACACACTTTGGGGAATGTGGGAGAAATTCTGACTTTTTAAAGAAAAACTGATGCATTCTGTTCTTAATGTTAATTGTGTGACTGTAAGGTCTATTGCTTTGTTACTCTTCAAATCCCAACTGTGTCTAAGGGTAAAAAAAAAAGAAAGTGAACTAGACAAATATTCAGCTCTGTAAATACCTGTTGGTACTTAAATAGTTCTATTGTCCTTTCTTAGTAAAAAGAAATAGAAATGTGTCAGTCCTCTAATGGTATAATAGAAAAGACCACAACAAAAGCAGGAAAAGCCATCACATTAATCTGCTTTAGATCATCTCAATAAATTTTAAAGTAAAAACTTTAAAAAAAACTGCTGCCAGCCAGTGTGCTTCAGTCTGTGGTTGAGCATCAACCTATGAACCAGGAGGTCACGGTGCAATTCCCAGTCAGGGCACATGCCTGGGTTGCAGGTTCCATTCCCAGTAGGGGGCATGCAGGAGGCAGACGATCAATGATTCTCTCCCATCATTGATGTTTCTATCTCTCTCTCCTTCTCCCTTCCTCTCTCTGAAATCAATTTTTTTTAAAGAACATTTTAAAAATAAAAACTAGTGACTCTTTTCCACTAATGTAGGCAAGTTTCTACATTCCTCTGGCTTGGAGGCAAATGTAGTTTATGACATAAAAGGGCTGCTTCATTTGCATTTATCATTTACATACTACCAAAAAATGTATTTTACTCAGCACAGAACAAATAGAGGGCAAAAAAAGGAAGAGAATTCATAAATTATACTTATAGTCCTAATAAAGGGGGGAAAGAGATATTCATAGCCTTCCACCTTTTATTTTTGTAATACCTATATTTTACTTTGACAATTATATGAGCTAACAGTGTATATGTTTAGGAACCTGGGAAATGTGTCCCAGAAAAAGAGAATCTATGACAAGCAATAGCATAAATTAGATTACTATGATTCATAAAGTTTCTCTAAAATATGGCCCCAACTTTCAAGTTGTTCACCATCCAACTTGAGCAATACAAGCAAGAAATAATAAGTGCTAAATGGTGTGCTACAAACTCTAAGAACTGTAAGGACCAGAAAGGGGGAGAGCAGTGTAACTCAGAAAGGCCTGAGGCTTAAGTAATATTTTGATAAATGTAGGTTAGATAAAATGTAGCACATCTGGGGACTGGGCATGGGGGATTATACATCCCACTGGTGATTGCCAAAATAGCAAAAAAACACAAAAACACTGAAAACTGATATGAAAAATGATGTTGGTCATGTTTGGTATAGGCAAGAGATTTTCAAAGAAAGAACTATTTCAAAGGGGGGAGAATATAAAGCAGGAAACTTAAGGGAATCGCGTTAACTACTGGCTTTCAGAAATGGAGTGACCTTAAAAAAAAAAAAAAAAAAGACAATTTGGCCTTGGAACCACCAAAGAGTAGCTTTTCCCCCTAAACCACCCTGAAGATGCACTTTCTTTGCTTCTCTTTCTCTAGCCCCACCTTACAACCTCTCAGGACTCCAATCAGCAAGGCCATCTATAAGAAAAACATACAGTCGCCACCAGCATTGAAGTTAGCACTAAATAGCTTCTTTAATCAAGTTTCATAATTACACTGATAATAGTAGCTGACATTCTAAAAATATAATCGCTATGTAGCAGGCATTGTGCTAAGTGTTTGGCTAATACTATCTCAAACTACCTGCACAATCCTATTTTATAGATATTCCCCATTTTTAAAATGAGAAAACCATGGCAGAGATAGGACATAACTAGTCTAAGGTCACACAATTAATAAGACATTGAAATCCATGTCTGTCCAGCTGCCAAGCTCACATTCTTTCCACTACATCTATGTCATAAAAATTGTAGGCTGCACACAACACCCACAAACACACATGCGAAACAATTTTAATCCTTGATGAAAATGAACTTACATTCAACAATTATTCACCACAAATCAGCAAATACAACAAATTGGAATGTGTGCCATGCCAAGAATACGCTGAGAAATTAAAAAATAAGTATGTTTCTAATAAAGAGCTAAAAGAAGAAATGGAAACTATAATAAAAATAGAATACTCTGGGGGAGGGAGGGAGGATCGCTGAAAATTTTGGAGAAAGAACCTGTGACATTGAAATTAAATCTCAACAGATGGGTTGAAATACAAATTAGTTAAATTGAAAAAGAAAAAAATAGTATCATAAAAGAAAGAACAGAGAATTATCCAGAAAAAAAAAAAAAGAAAAAAGAGGAGGAAAAGGAGAAGGAGGAGGGGGGAGGGAGGTGTGGAAAGACAGGAGAGAATGAGAAAATTTAATTTACATAAAACTGAAGTTCCAGAAAGAAAGAGGGGAGGGGTGATATTTGAGAAGACAATAGCTGAGAATCTTCCAGAATTGATAAAAAACATAAATCCTCAGAATAAAGCAGCACAAAAAGTTATAAACATTAAAAATAAATGTATACCTAGATATATTGTTTAAAAATTGCAAGCATAAAAAAATAAAAATAAATCCATACCTAGGTATATTTAAATAAATCTAGAGAACAAAAAGACTAAGAGAGATTCTTAGAAGGAAAAAATGGGGAGACATGAACTACAAGGAACAATCAGAAGTGTTCTCTAGGGTAACAACTGGTGTTGGAGACAATGAACAATATATTCAATGTGTGGGAAAAGTTAACACTGGCCTTAAAACTCTATAACCAACTAACTGAGATTTAAAATAACAGTAAAATAGATACATTTACGTTATCTAAAGTGGAAGAGAATGTATTTATTTTCATAGACTTTCACACCAAAATAAAACAAAAAATTACTAAAGCATGTTTTCCAGTAAGAGGTTAACTGAATGCAGAAGGAAAATGTGAGATGCAATTGTGAACAAATAAATTATTAAATAAACAGTGACAATAATGATAACAATGATGATGACTAATTTGGGCAATTAAAAAAATGAATAGCTAAACATAAGACAAAGGAATCCTGAATAGTCACAGAGGATGGTAATCAAGAGTTGATAATAAGAGTGCATCATTCTAAGGTGCTCCTATGGATCAGGATAAGGGTATAGATGTTTATGCTCAAACTTAATTAAGTAAAATATACAATTTAAAATATGTGTAATTTCTAAAACCACATATATAGAATCTATAATTTCCAAACTAATAAAGAGGAAAAAGCAGGGATTGAGAAAAATTCAATAATATAAATACCAGAAAAAAATAGAAAGGTTAAAAAAAAACAAATAAACACCATGGTATACAAATAAACACCATGGTATACAAATAAATAAAATTAAGGGCAATAATACAATAAATATAAATGAGTTAAACTTGCCAGTTAAAAAATATTCTCCAATTGGATTTTTTTTTTTTTTACTCAGCCCCTTTATTTTGCAAATAGGAAAACTAACACCCTTCCAATTGGATTTTAATAAGATTTCTAATCTAGCTATATGCTGTTCATAAGTGAAATAATGACATAGGTGACATAGAAATTATGAAGGAAAGGGATAAAAAAGATAAATCAGAACTTCCAGTTAAACATTAGAAATGTACACTAATTATTTATCCTTATTCTCCTCTAAAACTCCAAAAGGGAATAAAGGAATCAACCCACAAAGGCAACAGAAGGGACAACAAATGTCAAGAACGTTTTGGAGGAAGGAAAGCAGAAGGATAAGTGGTGACTGACTCAGAGGAGCAGGGAAAGCTGAAACCCAGCAGCCAGTCTGCAGGAGGTGGGACGGCAACATGGAGGAGTGTGTGACTCACACCACAGAAACCCAGAAGAGCCTGGCATGGAGGCATCAAATCCCTCTGAAAGCCCAGTGAAGGGTAGCATTGAAAAGAGGAAGTCTGGGTGACGTTCTACAAAAGAAACAGGCCCCCTCTCCAAAGTGCAGGGCCTCTCAAACCTAGCAAGAGACAAATCTCTCTACACCCTGGAAGGGTTGTGCCAGATAGATTTATAACTGGGAGAACAGGCACCGTGAATGGCGGGTAAGATGCCAAACAGGGAGATCATTTAATGATGAGATTACAAGTGCCCTTATTGTCTTGGCACTGAGAACACTGACTGTCAGGCCGACCTAACCTGCAGGCAGGAGATTAAGTGCTCCACCCTGAGGAAACTAAACAGCCCAAAAGAACGCCTACAGACATTTAGACTTGGGTGTCAGATTAAAGACCTTGGTAATTGGGTATCTATTCAGTACCTAATCTATAGTAAGCATTGTTCTTAACTGACAAAAACAGATGCATTTCCTTTGTCAGGGGAAAAGCAAGGATTTCAGCTATCATCGCTTCAGTTCAACATTGGTCTGGAATTCTGAGCTATTCAATAAGATGCCAAAAGATTTAAGAGGTCTAAGAAGTAAAATCATGTCACATAACGTTGCCTACACAGAAAACACAAAATTCCCAAACTATTGGAAGTTTTCAAGTAAAAAAAATCTAACAAAATATGAAAGTCCTTAATGAGAGAAATTAATAAATGTCGGCAAAGGCTGGAGAATATTGCTTAAATTAATGGAAATCACTTGGATGGAAAGACAATATATTTTTTAAGTTCTCCACCAAATTAACCTATGATTCCTATCAAAATCTCTGCCTTAGAAAAACTACCCAGTCCTACCATGTGTGTCTCCTTATTGCTCGCTCACACAGAACACTTCCCTTCGAATACTTTTGGTCACCAAAGGTGAGGGCAGTTTTCCCCACACCAAAAAATTCGCTATGACACCAGCTCAGTATCCTACAACTTAACTCAATTCTAATACTATCTACCCATCTAGGGACAGTGTCAGATCCTACACTTTACGGGTTCAATCCCACAAGACTGCCCCCACTTCAGATGCAAATCACAAATAGTAGGTCCCCAAATTACCCACAACTTATGGCTGACTTAGCTACAAATCATTTTCCCATGATCCCCAATTTGATTAATTTGCTAGAGTGGCTCACAGAACTCAGGGAAACATCAACGGTGAGAGGGAATCACTGATCAGCTGCCTCCTGCATGACCCCTACTGGGGATCGAGACTGTAACCCCGGCTTATGTCCAGACCTGTCCTGACTGGAAATCAAACTGTAACCTCCTGGTTCATAGGTCGATGCTCAACCACTGAACCACTCTGGCCAAGCAAGATTATCACATCTTGAAATGAAAATCAGACATGCACAGCAAAAGAAAATTACAGGAGTCTCCCTTATGAACATCAATACAAAAACCTTAAACACGAAGTTCAGCTTGAACCTAATAATGCATTGACAATAGAAACATCAGGGCCAAATGGCTTCACCTTTTAGAGAGTGAGCATCAACCTAGGAACCAGGAAGTCACAGCTCGATTCCTGGTTGGGACACATGCCCGAGTTGCAGGCATGATCTCCAGGGTGGGGCATGCAGTCAATCAATGATTCTCTCTCAACATTGATGTTTCTGTCTCTCTCTTCCTCTCCCTCACTGAAATCAATAAAAATATATATTAAAGAAGAGATAAAGTGTGTGAGCTATAATTCACTGCATTGATAGAGTAAGGAGAAAACCCCATAAGATCACCACAATATGTCTTATTGATTGCCTTTTTGCAATATAATAGCCATTCATATTTTTTAAAATAAATAAGTAAAACCTCTTAACTAAAAAGGAGTTGAATGGAACTGACAACCCACTAATGGGAATATCCCCCCAAAATCTGTAGCAAACATCATACCTAGAAGTGGAGTGTTGGGAAATATTTCCTCTAAAATCAGGACCAAGACAAGTAAGCTACCATCACTATTTTTGTTCAATCTTATAAAGAAAAAGAAATTAAATTAAAAGTACAAGATTGGAACAAACTGCATAGAGAATTGGAAAGAAAGAAAACTGTCCTTATTAGCAAACTATACAACAATGGTACTAGTTTTCTACTGCTGTGTATCAAATTACTCTAAAACTCAATAGCTTACAACAACAAACCTTTATCACTTCAAACAGTTTCTGTGGGTCAAGAATCCAGAAGCAACTTAGAGTATAAGAGTCTCTCAAACAGTTGTAATTAAGAGATCTGCTGAGGTTGCACTGCCCTAAAAATTTGACTGGGGCCCGGCCAGCATGGCTCAGTGGTTGAGCAATGACCTATGAACCAGAAGGTCATGGTTTGATTCCAGGTCAGGGCACATGCTCGGGTTGTGGGCTCGATTCCAAGTGTGGGGTGTGCAGGAGGCAGCCGATCAATAATTCTCTCTCATCATTGATGTTTCCATCTCTCCCTCTTCCTTCCTCTCTGAAATCAATAAATATATATCTATACTAATAAAAGGGTAATATGCTAATTAGACTGGACATCTTCCAGACAACCTTCTGGACGTCTTTCCAGACAAAGCCATGGTGGTGTGGCTGAGGCAGAGGCAGCTAGGGGCAATCAGGCCAGCAGGGGAGAACAGTAAGGGGGATCAGGCCAGCAGGGGAGGGCAGTTAGGGGGATCAGGCTGGCAGGCAGGTGAGCGGTTAGGAGCCAGCAGTCCCGGACTACGAGAGGAATGTCCAACTGCCAGTTGAGGCCCGATCCCCTGAGAGATCCCGGATTGGAGAAGGTGCAGGCCAGGCTGAGGGACATCCCCACCCCCATGCACGAATTTTGTGCTAAGTGTAAGAAGTCAGACAGAGCAAAATTGACACTTACCATTTAAGATACTTATCATTAGCATAATGCCCTCAAAGTCCACACATGTTGTCAAAAATAGATTTCCTTCTCTCTTATGGCTGAATAATAGTTCATTGCGTATACGACATTTTTATCCACTCATCTATTAACATGCTGTTCCCTTATCTTGGCTATTATACAAACTTCCAATTTTAAAATGAATAAATTCTGGGGATATAATGTACAGCATGATGAATATGGTTACTAATACTGTGTGATATACCTAAAAATTGTTAAGAGATTGGATCTTAAATGTTCTCACCACACCAAAAAATGGTAATTATGTGACATAATAGAGGTGTTAGGTAACACTATGGTGTTGATCACTCCCCAATATATAAATGTATCAAATCAACACATTGGCCCTAACCGGTTTGGCTCAGTGGACAGAGCATCAGCCTGCAGACTGAAGGGTCCCAGGTTCAATTCTGGTCAAGGGCATGTACTTTGATTGCGGGCACATCCCCAGTAGGGAGTGTGCAAGAGGCAGCTGATCGATGTTTCTCTTCTCTCTCATCGATGTTTCTAGTTCTCTATCCCTCTCTCTTCCTCTCTGTAAAAAATCAATAAAATATATTTTTTTAAAAACAACACATTGTACACCCTAAACTTACATAATGTGATATGTCAATTATAACTCAGTGAATCTGAAAAAATAAAGAAAATGTGATTTTTAATAAGATATGTTATTAATTTATAGAAAAATTCAATTTTTAAAATGTAAATAGTCTCCAGATTAATCTATATGTCTTCACTATACTTGATACACTAACTTTAAAATTTTTATAGAAGAGAAAAGTCCCCAAAATAAGCAAGAAATATTTGAAGGCAAATAGAGAAACATGCTTTATCATATGTCGAGGCTTATTTTAAAGCAATAGAAATCTCAAAAGTGAGTTTGATACAGATATAGATAAGTTGACTGATGGTTTAAAGCAGGGGTGGGCAAACGTTTTGACTCGAGGGCCACAATGGGTTCTTAAACTGGACCGGAGGGCCGGAACAAAAGCATGGATGGAGTGTTTGTGTGAACTAATATAAATTCAGAGTAAACATCATTACATAAAAGGGTACGGTCTTTTTTTTTTTTTAGTTTTATTCATTTCAAACGGGCCGTAGTTTGCCCACGGCTGGTTTAAAGTGAAGAACCCAGAAATGGACCCACACACGTAAAAACATAATACTTGATAGAAATAAGTTGCAGATTAATAGGGAAAGGATAAGCTAGTCAATCATTTCTGAGGCAATTAGTTGTCCATATTTCTTAAGCAGATTAGATTTCTACCTCATGCAAAAATAAAAATAAAGCCCAGCTGAATTAAGAACAAAATCAAAGCACAAAACTTCTTAAAAATTAGAATAAAAGTTAGGAAAATGTCTTTACGAGAAGCATCTTTTAAAACAAGACCTGCAAAAGCACAATACAGATAATACAAGGTCAATGCATTTACTGCATTGAACTATTGAATTCATCTGTGATGAAAGTCAGTATAAATAAGATAAATGAGGAACTACAATCTAGGAAAAGTTGTTTTCCAGACATAACACCAACAAAGGACTAGTACGCAGCGTATATGCAGTGCTTCAACCAAAAAAGAAACACAACCTAATGGAAAATGAGCAAAAGATATTAATAGGCAGGTCACGGACGAAAAAAAATGAATGTACAATAAACATACAGAAGTATCCTCAGTCTTACTGAAAATCAGAGAAATTCAAAATAAAATCAAAATGAGTTACCATTTCATATTCATCAAATTGGTAAAAATGTAAACTGAACATTCCAAATATTGGAGAGGATGTAGAAAAACAAATTCTTATATACTGCTGCTAGGAATATAGATTGACAGAACTATTTTTATAAAGCATTTTTGGCAAAACCTAGTGTAACAGACACTATTTCTGTGGTCACGTAATCAAGGAGTTTTAGGCAGACGAAAGCATGGAGAGGATGCCCACATTTCTGGAACGTGGGCAAAGAGTGGAGGAAGGACAGTGATGTCAATGCGAGACAAGCTGATTTTTGAATAGCAGTAGACCATCCAGGTGAAGATGCAATGGGCGGATAGACACGTGTCTGGAACTAAGGGAAGATGTCTGCACCATGGGCACAGTTGGAAGTCCACTATATAGTTCATAGGCTGAAGGGAGAGTACAATGGAGGCCCACGAGCTATGAATGTCTCAGAGTGTGTTTGCTTCAGATGTGCAATATTTTCAGCGAGGCAGGTGTTAAACTAAGTCACTATTCAAGCAATAGCCCTCCTCCCACCCCTCTCCCCAACCCCTGCTCTAAACAATCTGGCTTCGTCTATTTGGAATGGCTTTGGAAGCTCTGATGTGTGTGATATAAGGAGCCTTGAGGAAGCTTGGACCACCAGGGGGCCCCAAGTCCTCAGATATGAAAATTTAATTTTCTAATACCTCCATGACCCATGAAAATAGACTACAATATATATTAATTATTCTCCTGTGCTTCAAAAAGTCAGGCATTTGACTCAATAATATATCACATTTTCTTTTAAGTGAATGTTATGAACTTTTGCAAATAGTCTGTTATGAGATTTGCATATTACAAGACCAATACAGGGTTAAATTGGTAATTGACAGAATAGATAACTAAACCTTCTTCTTACTTGATGTCATTCTTACTGAAGTTTTGGGCTCCACTTGGTACACAACAAAGAAAAGGGTATGAAAGAGAACTTGATTTGCATCCAGGGTTAAGATTTAGTGAATGAGACTTAACCATTCTCAGGAGATTTTATATATATATATATATATAATCTCCAAGAAGTTCATACAAAAATAAATAAAAACAAAGATTTTGGAGGTAATTATTAAATTTTAAAGGCCAATGTGAACTTTTTGGCAAATTCTAGAATTGTAGCAACAGTGCTTAAAGAACAAAAGGTAATAAGATGATATTTTAGGACTAATAAAAATAATAACATTAGAATTGATCTTATTCGTATGGACATTAGGATCCATAGAGGGTATTCTGTTCAAAATCATTGCACGTCTCTCTTACCTTTTTCCTGGTTTCAAAACCTTGGAAATGAACTTCCCCTTTGGACCACCTATGTCAGTTTTCCCCCTTTTAGAGTCAACTGGAAACAGAAGTAAAACCCCAACCGCCTGCTTCCGAAATAAGAGAAGATTCAGGATTTCTTTCTAAAGGAAACTTCTTTAACAGGAGCAATGTCAGCCTTGGGTAAAGTCTTAGTTGCGTGACTGGCCTCCCCAGTTCTCCAGTTTCTGTCCCCGGTACATTCCTAGTGTGAGCTTTCCTACATGTGGGGATCAGCAAGAAAGAGAAATCAGATTGCCATTGATCTGGTGAATGGCAAATGCTCTCATCCCTGACCTGGAAAATCCCAGTCTGTTTCTAGAGTGCAGCAATTACATGGATTCCATGACTTCCGAAAACAAAAGTTTTGTTACAACCCATTCGATGGCAAACTCTGAGCTCAGCTGAGGAGGAACTATTAACAGTCTTAGTTTGGCTCACTTAGTGTGAATAGTCATATGTTTCTCTACAAAAACAGCCCATGTAATGGCTCACAGATTGCTGCTTCGGGGTTAGAAACTATGCAATATATTTACCACATAGCTTTCTACAAGTCAATGGTTTGGGATTAGAGACGCATTCTGAGGCATCATCTAGGTGCAAACAACAGAAAAATGAATCCAAGATATGGTCCCAAGCCTCAAGTGACTGACTTAAACACAAACCACACCACATATTTGGAAATCTTGCTGGTCAGACATACAAACTCCTCTGGGAAAACAAGAGGGAGCAATTACTTCCTGCGTGAGGTGAAGGGGAAAGTCACAGAGGAGGTGGTACTGAGCCAGATCTTGGAGAAGGGGTAGTTTGCCAGGCTGAGACCCTCCAGCAAAGGAGACACCAATTGGGTGGGATATATGGGAAAGGGTGGTGGAGATAGACTTAAAAAGAGAGCCCCAGGTTCTTAAGGGCTTGAGTACAACCTCACTTCTCATTAATAAAATGTGATGGATTCCGATGGTGTGACTTCTGAGGCTCAGTCATAAAATACCATTGTGGCTTCTCTCTCTCTCTCTCTCTCACTCTCTCTCTCTCGCTTCCTCATCACTCACCCTGAAATGGTATAAGGACATTTAAGGAGCCCTATGGAGATCCCATGGAGTGAGAAACTGAGGCTCTAGCCAACAACCATGTGATTGAGCTATTTGAGGGGGGAGGAGGGGAGGGGTGTAGATCATCTTCCAGCCCCTATCAAGATCACTGCATCCCCAGCTGACACCTCACTATAATCTCATGAGAGAACCTGAGCCAAAACTACCCTGCTAAGGTATTCCCAAATTCATGACCCATAGGTACTGTGAGATAATCAACACTTGTTTTAAGCCACTAAGTTTTGGGGTAATTAGTTCACAGTAATAGACAACTAATTTACAGCTCTAAGCACTTTGCATATTTTAACTCACAGTAATCCTTTAATAGAACATGTCATTTTACCCCCACTTTTCAGATTGGGAAACTAAAGCACAGAGAAGCTAATTCAATTGTCTGGTCACACAATTCGTTTTCAGGGAAATGGGGATTCCAACCCAGGAGGCCAGGATCCAGTGTCTTGGTCTCTACCACTCCACTGTTCCATCTCAGATCATTTAGAGCACATCTGGGGAGCATCATGAGGTACAGTGTCAGGGAGCCCGTGAGGAGATGCCTTCCTCTTACTCTGGCTGTGTATGAGGGTCAGCTGGGAAACTTTTACCAATGCCTGTGCCCCACCCACGATCAACTGAGGCACAACCTATGGAGTGCAACCCAAGCACTGGAAGTTTTTAAAGCCCTCCAGGTGATCCCAGTGTGCAGCCAGAGTCAAGAACCACTGATAGAGCATTGTCACTCCAAGGGTGGGCCCAGGATCTTGTGAGAAGCCAAATTTGTATTTCAACAAGATTGCCCAGGTGCCTAGAGGACGCTAAAGCTTGGGGAGCACTGCTCTAATCCTTTCCCTGGACCACACCTGGTGATAGGCAGCAGCTGAACATCAAACAGGTTGGCACATATGGTTTTGCTACAGGAACTGAAATTGGGTGCACAGAGAAAAACTAAGCTTAGCATTTTATAAAGTGGTTCTTCGAATTACCAAAAAGACAAGAGGAATGAAAACTTGAAGAGACAGGTGGGAAAAGCAGGAGAGAATGAATAGCTTCTCTCGGTGTCAAAGAGAAATAAAGAACTCTAGGGGGTGATCAGTAAAAATTAGGGTGTCAGAGAAGGACCTGCCTTAAAAGACAAAAATCAAACGAGACAGCAAAATTGCCCCTCCTTGGTTTGAGGCCAGGGGTAACTCTATCCTCACTGTACAGCTTTGCAGGTTTTGTGAAAGGAATATGAAAACTATTCTAGCCTTATCTACCTACCGTAAATAACGTGCAGTAAAAGTTAATAATTTAAAAGAAAGGGAACAAAATGTCTTACTTTTTCCCTATTCAGTTATCAGCAGTATAATTACAGCTAATGCTCAGTTATGAATGATTAGAATTTAAATTTTGTCAGTGCCAGCTGTTATTGAATAAGCACATACAGCATTTCCTTCATCTTCCACAAAGTTTCCAGGGAGGTGGGAAGATGAGAGGATGAGGGCTAAGGAGACTATTGGCAGCATCCTCCTGCCTCAAAACAGGACCCTAAATTCACTCCCCATGTGGATGGTTAGATATGAGAAGTTTCTCCTACTTATCCAAAAGGAGGCAGGACTCAAAGGGTAAATCAAAAATTACTTGCTACATAGATGGCAGTCTAGCAGTAGTTGTCAAATATGGCAAGCATTGAATTACCTGGAGGGCTTATTTCAACACAGATTTCCAGGTCCCCTCCCCAGAATTTCCAGTTTAGTGGATTGGGCCATGGCCGGAGAATTCACCTTTCTATCTTGTCCCAGGCAATGCTGATGCTGCTGGTCCCAGGACCACACTTTGAGAATCCCTTCAGTATAGCATGGTGAGTAACTATAGCTCAATATAAAGGAGTTGGAACTCTGAGCTAGTGTCATGGTGTAAATCCCAACTCTGTTTTTTCTAAAATGAGTGACCTCAGGGAAGTTACTTAACCTCTCTCTGCCTCCATTTTTTATTTGTAAATTGAAGATAATAATAGGAAAATCTCCTTGGGTTGTCATAATGATTAAAAATGTTAATTCATATAAAAAGCACAGAACCGTGGTTAGCAAATTGTAAAAACTATTAGTGTCAATCCATATTGCAGACAAATTATTTATGTACTAGCTTTACTTAACATAATGTTTGCTTCACTAGCAGAGCTAAAAATAATAACTCATTTTATTTATTTATTCATTTCTTTTACTGTAAATATAATTATCAGTCTTGTTCTCAAATACTACATGTGAAACAGTGATCCATCAAATGAGGGAATAATATTATTTTCTGTGACTTAGAACAAATTCCAGAAGGTATTAGTAGATTTTGTCATGAGTCTATGGCTACAACAGATTCAGAAGGCTATGCAGTTCTTTATAAAACACTGAAATTATTTTTAATATATTTTTTATTGTTGATAGTATTACAGATATCTCCCATTTTCTCCCCCTTTACCCCCCTCCTCCCAGCCCCTACTCACCCTCCCCAGGACTTCACTACCCTATTTCCCGGGTCCATGGGCTATGCATGTCCTATATAATAAAAGTCTAATATGCAAATCAACCAAACAGTGGAACAACTGGTCGCTATGATGTACAATGACCACCAGGGGGCAGATGCTCAACGCAGGAGCTGCCCCCTGGTGGTGCGCTCCCATGGGGGAGAACCGCTCAGCCAGAAGCCAGACTCACGGCTGGTGAGTGCAATGGCAGCGGCAGGAGCCTCTCCTGCCTTCACAGCAGCGCTAAGGATGTCCAACTGATGGCTTAGGCACACGCCCCATGGAGTGGGCCTAAGCCGTCAGTCAGACATCCCCCAAGGGCTCCCAGACTGTGAGAGGGCACAGGCCAGGCTGAGGGACATCCCCTCCCCCTGCCCCCAGTGCACAAATTTTGTGCACCGGGCCTCTAGTAACTATATAAGTTCTTTGGTTTATCTCTTCTTGTCCAGCCAACCCCACATCAAGGTATGTCAGTCTGTTCCATGCCTCCCTGCTTCAGGTCTTATTTTGTTGGTCAATTTCTTTTGTTCATTAGATTGCACAAATAAGTGAGGTCATATAAACACTGCAATTATTAAACAAGAGTTTAGTAGGCATAAAAGGAAAAATTATCTGATGGAAAAGGGAAGTGGGAAAGTCAGGACAGATCATTTGGGAGCCAGAAGTAGACAAAACACAAGGAGGACGTAGAGACAATCAGCCACAGGTGGACACGACTCATGTCTGTGCTGCCTTGAGTCCTGGAAAAGGAAGCCAGGGAAAAGCTCCATGTTCAGAACACTGCACCTAGAATAAGCTAAGGAGGAATTAGCTGAAGCAGATAGAATTTGGGAAGTAACATTTAGAAAGATGAACCAGAAAAAGCAAACCCAGAGCTCAAAGAGGAGTAAGAGGAGGCAGGTAAATGTGAGGGACCAGGCATTACCTGAGGGCTCCTGTCCAGACACCAAAGTTTAATTCCATCTGCAAGTTTTAAAAATGTAGTACTTTCTCCCTGTCATGAAAATATCACAGCCTGGCTTGTGTGGCTCAGTGGTTGAGCTTTAACCCAGTAACCAAGAGATCACTGGTTCGATTCCTGGCCAAGGCAGATGCCCAGGTTTTGGACTTTATCCCCAGTGGGGTGCATGCAGGAGGCAGCCAATCAATGATTCTCTCTCATCATTGATGTTTCTATCTCTCTCTCCTTCTCCCTTCCTCTCTGAAAACAATTTTAAAATAATAATTAATAAATAATAATTTTAAAAAGAGGTCAGCATTGGACAACTTTCATGTCTTCCTTCACTGAGGTGAAAATACATGAGTAGACTGAGTAGGAAGATAATGTGGATGATAACAAGGTTTAATTCATCTTATGGCACCCCAATCAGAGGACAGCCTTTTAGAAAGAGGGAGAGGCTGTGTGGGATATATAGCTTGGAGAGGGAGGACAGGAGCTGTGGAGGCGTCCCAGAAGGTCAGGCAAAAAGTGAATCAGCAGCTTCAGGAATGCAAAGTATAAGAGTTCCTCCGTGACATTTTCAAGGAACTGATAATAGTGTCCCACAAAAGAGCCAGAATTTGGATACCAGCTACACAGAGGAAATGGTGGCCAGCAGGTATCAGCCAAGAGAACTACACTGAGCACCAACTAAGTAAAAATGACCTGAAAAATAAGATGCAAGAATGGGACCCCAAGCTTGAATCTTCAGGCCTGTGGTGTTGGAAAAGAACAATATTTGTAACTGAATGCAAGACTGAAACTATTGACTTAACTTGCACTATATTTTATAACGCAAAAATGAGACTGTTCTTACAGCTGAAAGTGAACAAAAGCTGTCATCAGGGGACAAGGGGCAAAAGAAATGCAACTGAGAATGGTTGAAGTCAGTGATGGAAGAAAAATAAACCCATTTTCTGGTTTTGCTTCCATTAAGTTAGGCCCATTCAATAAACCAGCTATATAAGCCCAAACAAAATATTGTACAAATTATTACCAGCCCATTCTTCTCTTTATGATAAAAAAAATAGAATGGAGAATATCAATTACTTTTTTCTATTCTATGTTCTCAATATGACTTGGCCATTAGGAAGTAATTTTAATCAAGCCTAGCTTTATAGATATCTAGAATATTTTCATTTACAAATAGCAGCAGATTCAATTAAAGATTGTCTAACCAACACATTATATAAAGTAAAGTAGCCTGTATGTTCTACCAAGTCAAAAGAGATGCTATCTCAGGTAGGGTTTCTAGAAGCAGAGCCTGAGATGATTTGTTACAGGAATGCTCTCAGGAGAAGGGGAGCGGGGAAGCAGGATGAGACAGGAAAATTGCTAAGCAAGGAGAAGGTAGTCTCAGCCGGACTTTACCTTTGGCCTGATTCCATGAGCTGCCTTGGAGCATGAGTCATATCACAAAATTGGTTCCTATCTTGAGGAAAGTGAGCCAATATTTTGTACATGATTTTCAACCATTCATTGTGAATTACCAAAAGGAACATAATCTCCGTGGTGAAGTGACTCCCATCAGTGGGGGACAACTCTCTAGAGAAGGAGCATCTATGACACGTTAGCAGTCAACACTCACCACACTAGACTGGGTGTGTGCCAGTCTAGCAGAGGGGGGTCTAGATGAAGAAGCACTAACAATACCTCCCACAGATACTGTCACGAGAAGTAAACCTGAGGACTGAGAAATTTAATCAACCTCCAGAATGGCACTCTCCCCACGCTGCCTCCAACACTGGGCCATTCTGGTATCTCACAGAACAGGACAATTATAGAAAGTGCGATCACCCAGTACACTGAGCATACACCTCTGTTTCCTCTGGAGGAGCCCAAACCTACGAATATATTCCAAGGTTCAGCACTTAGCTCCATGTGCTACAGGATGCAGAACCCAAAATTAAAAGCATTTCCATGTTCATATGTTCCTGGCTGTATCCTTTTCCCACCCTGGGAAGCTTCTGCAAGCCATACTACCAGGACAGCAAGCTTCCCAAACTGCTGGTTCTGGTTCTCTGTGTGGGTCTGAGTGGTCCCATCCTGGAGGTGGAGAAAGCATCTGAACTTGGAGAGTCTCTTGTTTCTCATCTGGTGTTACTGGCGTGCAGTGATCAAATGAATCACCCAGAGCATGTGGCCGGTCTCAAGCCTACAGCATATCATTCAACCCACACACTTTCAACAAACCTTCCATTGTCAACACTCTGATAGGAAAAGGTTAAACAACTCTGCCACTTCCGAATTTCACTCCAGATTTCCTCTGGGCTGAGGAGAGCCGAGTTACAACAATTCCTCCTTTTCACTAGAAATGGAAAGACTTTAGAGGAAACCAAGACAATGAACAAGTCTTTCCAGATAATATATTTTAAAATTTGGGGGTGGAATTGCAATGTACAGATTAATTTCCTCTTCAAATATAGCTGGATTTCAAAAGTAGGAAGAACAGAGGCCTGAACAAATCAATTTTGGCACAAGCTAAAAGATTTGAAAACAACTTGAATATCCTGGCTGCCATCTACAACAGGAAATGGAAAGATTTCTAAAGCCACCAACAATTAATATTAGAGAAATCAGTGTTTCTAATAAGCAAGCATTTGAAACAGGGAGACTGTATTTTTAACTCCCTACATGTATGTATCATCCTCTCTCCATATCATAAATTCTCTTCCAGGAAGGTTGGGCTCAGGCTCACCCTTGTAGACCGACCCCCACCTCCATGCCTTGCACACAGAAAGCACTCAATCAATATTTGTCGAATTTATGAGTAAATAAAATCAGCAGAACTTAAGCTAAACTATTTTATGATCTGCTACCACCATCATTAATAGTACAACTTATCACTTACCCAACTAAGAAAAATATTGGAACAAATCTTCTTAACACTTTAACACCTTATGTATAAATGACTTGCCAAAAACAGGCTGAACTGAAAGCCTTCAGAAGCAGACTCTGTTCCCTAACACACATCACTTCACTGCAAATAATTCTGCGGGTAAAGAGAAATCCATTTGGTAAGGATGCCCTCTACTGGGAAACACAAAGGACAAACTCTCCTCGTTGACTTGCCTATGGTTCCGATTTCTCACCAAAGAAGAAAAAGGCCGTAGGCCAGAGCCTGAGATCCTACCGTGTGGAAAGGCTTGCAAATTCTGAGGAGTTTAAATGCCATTGTTCTCATTTTAGAGTCAGAACCAACTAAAGCGCAGGAGTAAAGAAATCTTGGAAGAGAAACTGGAGAGAAAGGCGCTCAGGCTCCAGCACTCAGAGAACATTGTGTGTGTGCCCACTTTTATCCCACCATTGCTGTCTTCTTAGACTGCCTGGTTTCTACAGAATTGTTTAGGATCAGAAGTAATAAGACCAGTCCCCGGGCTGAATTCTATCTACAGAAATTATATTCTGATATTTTTCATTATACTTCAACTGATTGGTCCCTTCCTGGCCTAACCGGATCTCAGTAATGCTGAAATCTGACTGGGTTCTAAAGCGATAGCCCTTTATTCGGTGTTCTCTCCCTCCTCACACCTTTCTTCGGCATCTCCTTCTTCCAGTTGAGTATTTTATTGCCTCATAAAAGAATGTTCCCAGAAGGCCTCCTCTGGTGAAGCTTTTCACATTTCCCTCTGCTCTGCAAGGCTTCCTAGAAATTCTCTCCTCCAATTGAGGCCCACAGCATATGAAGCATTAAAACCAGCAGCCCAGCGGCCCTAGTAGTAACCAGCAGAGTTAGTGCAGGGCCACTGGGTACTGGGTGACCAAGGTTGAGAACCACTGTCCCAGAGAGAGACTCACTAACCAAGCTCAATTAACATCTTCTCAATTAACAATGAGAAATCATTGTCATGGGAATGGAAAGCCATGAGTCCATAGGATACTTGCATCCTTTACCTGTCAGCAGATATATGCAGGAAGCCATTCACAATCAGAAGGTTGTTTGGTGAGAGTGGAATCAGAGCAAGGAGGTTTGAGGGATCAACTGTACTTCGGTCCTGCTGGGGCCACTTCATGAAGGGGAGGGGGTTCTTACAAACAGAATCAGAATGCTTCCAACCAGTTGCCTGGAGCAGTAGTTCTCACTCTTTGATATGCAACAGAATCACCTGGGGAGCTAACAAAGCCAGGCTGGTTGAAGTAGAAGAAGACTGGCCCTTGTAAGTTTTACAAGCTCCCCAGGTGATTCTGATACAACCAACCTTTGAGAATCACTCGGCTAGTGTTATTTGCTTCTACCCCCACTTTACCAACGACTTTGCTTTTGCTGTTAAGATTGAAACATTGAACATCTAAAGCTCCCTCACTGTAGGACAGTTCTCAGGTGAGCACTGTCAACATTTTTCTCTGTTATTCTCCTTTTTCTACTCTTTATAACTGATTTATGCCCCTTTAGTCATTAATGCATTCCAGTTGCCCAGTCATGCCTACTGGGAGCACCCCCATTTCTCTCCAATACCTTTCACATCTCTGCTCTGGTTTTAGACTTTAACTCTCAGTAGAAAATCTGAATTTCCTTATTTCCAAGTTCTTAAGAGGTGACAACTCGGTGATCACAACAAGGGTTGGTACTTGGCTGTTACTCCTTTTGCCAAGCTGGATGGAGTGAACCAGAAAGCAAAGCTTAAAGATACCAGCAGTATAGTCAGAATAGGGGAAAGGTGACGTAGGAGGTCAGTGGCCAGGCCAGGCGTCAATGAAGCCTCAGGCTTGCCTGAAAACCTGTCCACCCTCCTACTTCTGGCCTACCTCCTATTTCTCCGACTATCACTTCTCGATCTCATCTGCTGGCTCCTCCTCCTTTAACTGAACTTTAAGGGTTCGAGTTCAGGCTCTTTCCTTGACCCTATTCTCTTGGAAATCTACATTCTCAACATAGGTGATCTCATCCCTCCCCATGTCTTTAAAGATCTATATACTGAGCACTCACACACCACACTTCCAGACCTCTCCATGATTCCAGATTCACATGTCCACTGCCCATTTGACATCTCCACTTAGATATCAAACAAAACCTGTCCGAAACTGAATTATTGATCTCTTCCCAATAATATGTCTCTTCTCTATAAATGACAGGTTCATTCACCCAGTGGGTCATGCTAGGGACCTGGGAGCCATGCAGGTCAGGTTTATTCCTTGTAAGATCTGGCCCCACCCACTGCCCCAGCCTCCCACACCATCCTCACATACTGTGGACCAGCCACCTGGTTTTCCTTCAGATCCTTAAATACAACAGTCTCTCTCCTTGAGACTTTTGCACTGCTGTTTCTTCAGCCTGGAATGCTCCTAAATGTATTCACCTCCAAGGTAATGAATTCTAATACTTCAATTTCAACTTAAAAAAAAAAAACTTCTCTGAACTTCCAACCAAAGTAAAATCCATTTCTGCTTTCTCAAAACCCTATATGATTCCTTCAGGTTTGTAATTGTATTTTTATTTGGGTGGTTATATACTTCATGTCTGTTTCATCATTAGATTTTAAGCTCCATGAGTGCACAGAGGATGTTTGTGGCTAAAATAGAGTAAGTACTCAAGAAATACTTGTTGAAAGAATAAACAAACATACAACATGCTTTTATAAAAATGTTTATGAGCAACGAATACTAAACTTTTTGTGTGAGTAATTCCACATTAAATTTACCCCAAAATGTACAACTAAAGTGATTATTACGACTGGCAGACAATCGGGAAATCCCATGTGGTTTCAGGTGTCAAAACACACATGTTAAAATCATTGCTAACTGTTGGATAATGAAACACAATAGGGATGTTGGGTCCGGGTGAGATATAATAATAGTTTGGGGGCCCTGCTGTTAGCCTCAGTGTTCCCAAACTCCCTCTTTTATTTCCTGACACCTGTTGCCAGACTTCTCTGATACCAACACACCTGCCCGTTTTTACCTCTCAGCTTCCTACCTCTTGGTGTGTTTATCTTGCTCCTCTAACTTTCCGTTCAAATCATCAAAATGTATTATCCTTGACACTGTGCTCCTCAGCCTAAAGGAACTTATTTGGACTCTTTTGTAATAAACAATACATACCCAAGACACAGAGCAGGCCATCACTAAAATGCTAATAGCGATCATCTCCATGGAGATAGGTGAGACCCTAGGAAACTTCAATTTATATATTGCTTTCAGGTTTCCAAGGAGCATGCATTACTCCTAAAAATCAACACAAATAAAGCAATTTTAATGTAGAAAACTACAACATCTACTAAGAAATCATTACGTTATAGGGAAGGTGGTATTTGATTAGCCACCATAATGATCTGGCAAACATTTTGAAAGATATTTACAGGGAGGGCAGCAATCCATAGCAGAGTGGCTAAAATTTGGACTTCTTTTAGTCTTGTGCTGTTCCAGAGCAAGTCCTGAAGGAAAGCAGTTAGGATCTCATGACTGGGTTCTACAGGCTTTAATGTATTTAGATGTTATACAGATCAACTGGCCTGAGGCATATCCCCAGTGTCATTCAGTAGCATAAGATAGTGGAGTATTGTCTACAGCGTTCAGAGAGAAGTATGAGCCAACAAGTTTTCACTCAGCCAAACTGTCACTTAAGTCTAAAGGCAATAGTCATTCACAAACATGAAAATATGCAGGGACTGTCGCACCCCTAAGTACTTCTTGAAAAACGCCTGGTGATGAAATTCAGTTAATCAAGAGATGAATTTAAATAAAAGAATGGAGAAACCATTATATTGAAAGGCTGATGATGAATTTTGAATAAATTTACATATAGAACCATTATCCTATATAATAAAGAGCTAATATGCAAATGAATGTCATGCCCTCGAACCCTCATGCTGGGGACCTGAGGCCAGGCCGGGGGACCTGAGGCTGCATCCCCCTGCCCGGCAGGGCTTGACAGGGGACCTGAGGCTGTGTCGCCTGTTTGGCAGGGCTTGATGGGGGACCTGAGGCTGCACCCCCACCGGCACTAGGCCAGAGGACCTGAGGCTGCACCCCTGTCCTGCGGGAACTGACAGGGGTGTGGCTGGCTGGGTCTGGGTCTTGCATGATTTCAAGGTGCACGTGGGTGGGCGGGGACTTGACTCTGGGTCCCGAGGCGTGCCCCTGACTCTGACAGGAGGAAGATTTTCATATACATTTTACTAATTTTCTTTCATCTCTGACACTTCTATTACAGAGGAAGGACAAATAGCAATATTAAAATATTTCCTCTAATTAATTCCCTTTTAATGTGCACGAATTTCGTGCACCAGGCCACGAGTCTATATATACAAAAGCCCAGCGACCAAACAGAAGAACAATCAGAACAACCAGTCAACCAGTTGCTATGACACGCACTGACCACCAGGGGGCAGACGCTCAATGCAGGAGCTGCCCCCTGTTGGTCAGTGGACTCCCACAGTGAGCGTGCCACTCGGCTGACCGAGAAGAGTGGCACTCCCACAGCGGGCCGATCCCTGCAGGCCACGCCCCACACCAGTGCATCAGCCTCTAGTGTTTACATAATTAATATAATATTAAAACTGTAAAAACTCTTATTGCAAACCACTGAGATTTTGGGATTGCTGCAGGCTAAGCTAGCACAAGCTAATTGATACACCAATATTTATCTAATAAATGAGAGTCTATTTGAGAGGGACTGAAGGGCCTTCTGGGAAAGAATATTCTAAAATTAGAAGGATCCTGGTTGGCTTTGGAGAGGCTGATGGAGTTTAATATAGGGGTGGTGTCTATTACTTAAATGTCCTTGGCTGTGTTCCATGAACTCATATCTTGTCCTTGGAAGAGAGAGAACTGCAATGTCAGTAAAATCAAAATATCCATTTCACTAAAACTGAACAATATTGTGACCAGAGCAATGAGTTTTGAGATTTTTCTCTCACCGTGTAACATGAGGGGTGAGAAATATTCTATCTCACTTTGTCAGGGTGCTCTGATGGCTTTGCACGTTGAGGGCTCCAAGACATTGGTGGCAATGCCCACTGGGAAGTTCTGCATAACAGGAGCCATGCTCAGAGTGGAAACCAGAGCCCAGTGGGAAATGGCAGTGATGGTGCAGGGTCCTGTGTTAGATTGTGGATCTGGACTGAGCAGATAATGTAGCAGTGATGTATATAACAAGATGATATACAATATAAACAATAAAGGGGATTGATAGGCTTAGTATATGGAAATGTCAAGCATTGCAGTGAGCTTCAGGCAGTTTGATCTAAAGGTCCAAAGATTTCACTCAGGACTTGATTTCTTCTCATCTCTGTTTTATTTCCATGAAGTCAGCTTCATCTTACAGCTGGCTCCCCTTGTGTTTGCAAGAGGGCTTCCCTCAATTCCTGCTTGAGCTGGGGAAGATGGACTATGGGTGAGATCCGGTGCAGGGCAGGAGCTGTAGAGGTGGGCAGCTTCAGAACTTGAGGGCTGCGGGTCAGCCAGGAATGACCTTCTCCTCCCAAACGTGATAAGGATCCCTTGAGAGATGTCAAAAAGGGGACCCACATCATCAGATTTGCATTTTATAAAAATCACTCCTTGCCCAGCCAGAGTGGTTCAATTGGTTGAGCATCATCCTGTGCACCAATGGGTTAACGGTTCAATTCCCTGTCAGAGCACATTCCTGGGTTTCAGGTTCAGTCTCCAGTTAGGCATATGCAAAAGGCAACCTAGTGATCTCTCTCTCTCTCTCTCTCTCTCTTCCTCTCTGGAAGCATTTCCTGAGGTGAGATTCTTTGTTTTTAATTTTGAATCACTACTTATGTGGAGGATGAACTGGAGGAGAAGGGTAAAGAGGGAGGTGGGTAGGGGTGGGACAGTCATCAAGAAGACCAGTTGCAAGACTACAGCGGTGTCCTGGGTGAGGTGAAATGACACTGGGACTAAGAAGATGTGGAGAGCATTAAGTGGATTCCTGAGCCTCAATCTTAATATAGTCGAGAATCTCCCAGCATTTGAGGGAAACTTCAATCATGAAAATAAGAAGTGAAAATAAACAAGCAGACTAAAAGAACATGGGAGGAAATATAGACATAGGGATTGGGGACCAGAAAAAAAAATGTTTTTTATGAATTATATTTAAAATCTTTATAAATAACAAATGATATCATAGTATCCATGATATAAGAATAAGAGTACATAAGAAGAAACATTTGGGAACAAAATGAAAGATATCTAGGAAGTTAAAATTAACATGGCATAATATTTTTTAAATATATTTTATTGATTTTTTACAGATGGGGGGGAGAGGGATAGAGAGTTAGAAACATCGATGAGAGAGAAACATTGATCAGCTGCCTCCTGCACACTCCCTACTGGGGATGTGCCCACAACCAAGGTACATGCCCTTGACTGGAATTGAACCTGGGACCCTTCGGTCCACAGGCCGATACTCTATCCACTGAGTCAAACCGGTTTGGGCAACATGACATAATATTTAAAAATCAATAAAGTATTTGGAAAATAAAGATGTGGAAATCTCCAGAAAACAAAACAAAAAGTTGTTGTTTTTTTAAATAGACTGCCTGGCCAGTGTGGCTCAGTGGCTGAGCATCAACTTATGGAAGGTCATGGTTCAATTCCTGGTCAGGGCACATGCTGGGGCTGAGAGCTTAATTCCTACTAGGAGACGTGCAGGAGGCAGCCACTTGATGATTCCCTCTTATCATTGACTAGAGGCCCAGTGCACAAAATTCATGCCCAGGTAGGGTCCCCAGGGGCTGCTGGCTCCCAGCTGCCGGCTGTGGCCTTCCTTCATTCCACGCCGCCCCCTGGTGGTCAGCACACGTCATAGTGAGCAATCAAACTCCCAGTCAGTAGAACTCCTGAGGGGACACTTTGCATATTATATATATAGATGTTTCTATCTCTCCCTCTCCCTTCCTTTTGCTGAAATCAATAAAAACATATCTTTAAAAATATAGTAAACTGAAGATAACAGAATCAATTTATTAGTTCAGAAGAGGGATAAAAATCATCAAAGAAATTATTCATGGTATAGAGAACCTCATTTTTTTAAAAAAAATATTAAAACTGATAAATGAATTCACTAAAGTAGCAGGATACAAAATAAATATCTGAGGATGGGGGGGGGGAGATTATTCATTAAATTTCTCAGAACATGAACACATGAGTTTCTGAATGGAAAGAGGCCCCTGAGTGTCCAACACAATAAAAAAAATAAACTCGCATTAAGGTACATCACCAAAAATGTTCAGAGTTTTGGAGGCAAAGAGAAGTTCTCAGAAGAAGAAAAAAATGGTTACATAATGAAAATAGAATAAGAATGGCATTAGACTTTTCTAAAGCAATCATGAAACCTAAAAAATAAATAAATAAATAGATAAAGCGATTTTTCTATCTAAAATTCTGTACTTGACTTTTGGTAAGCACTCTCTAAAATGGCTCCCATTATCCTTGCCTCCTGGATTCATGCCCTTAAGGAACCTTCTGTCCTTGAATATAGGTAGGCAGGACCTAGTGACTGGCTTCGAATAAATCAAATAAGATGTAAATGTTGGAATGTCACTTCTGAGGTGAGGTTACAAAAGGACCCGGGCTGCCTCCTGCCCTCTCGCTTGCTCACTCTGGTAGAAGCCAGCTGCCACGCTGGGAGCTGCCTATGGAGAGGCCCATGTGGCCAGGAACTGAGAGAGACCTCCAGCTAATGGCCAATGAGAAATTGAGGCCCTCAATCCTGCCACCCCTGCGGACTGAATCCTGCAAATTACCACATGCGTGAGCTTGGAAGCAGATCACATTGAGATGACTACAGTCTGCTGACACCCTGACTGCAGCTTGTGAGCCAGAGCCCCCAGCCAGATCCCTGATCCACAGAAACTGTGAAATGACAAATGTTTGGTTTGTAAGCCACTACATTTTGGGGTAACTGTTATGTACCAATAGATAACTAACACAAAACCCACGCTATCCATCCATTATAAGGCTAAACTAAAGACAACTTTCCAATATTCAAGATCCCAAAGGATTTACCTCACTTCCTCCACTTTTTGTTAGAACAAGAAAACAAACACATGGACTCAGGAAAATTTAGGGAATCAAAACAAAAGAGAGGAAAAGGGAATCCCCAGGATGATGAAAAGGGAGGCCCCAGAACATCAGCTGAGTGACAGCTCTAGAAAGCAATGGGCTCAGGTGGGAGCCCAAAGATAAAAGGCTCCAGGAAGAATGTCTTCAAGAAAAAAACATGACATTAAGAGATTATCCGATCTTTTTTAATAAATTAAAACATGTACATTTTTCTTAGAGAGTTTGGGGTACATTTGTCAAAAATATATGAAAAGTAAGGGGAAAGAGAGAAAGAAAATGAATAATGCCTAAAAAAGTAGTTGAAGAAAGGAAATTTATCCTATCTAATAATAGACAAACATGGTAATTAACCGTACTTCTGACAAGCTTCCCATTGGCTAATCAGGGCGATATGCAAATTAACTGCCAACCAAGATGGCGGCCGGCAGCCAGGCAGCTGAAGCGAACAGGAGGCTTGCTTGCTCCAGTAATGGAGGAAGCCAAGGTTCCCCGTCTGCCGCCGCTCAGCTCTGAGCTGCACTCTAAGTAACTATGTTGCAATTACAGAAGCTAAACAATCCCCATGCTTTCAGCCAGCCAGCCGAGCTGGAGTTGCAACAGCGTTTCAATTATAGAAGCCAAACAAACCAGATACCTGCTTTCAGCAGCCAAGGTCTCAGAGCTAAAGCCGGCTCTCAGCTCCAGTGACAGCCATAGAAGGTAAATAAATCCCAGAATAAAAAAAGAAAAAAAGGAGAGGTTGGGAGCTTGAGTCACCCGCCAGCCTGAAAACGGCCCTCAGCCCCTCACCCAGACTGGCCAGGCACCCCAGTGGGGACCCCCACCCAGAAGGGGGTGTGACCAGCTGCAAACAGCCATCATCCCCTCATCCAGGCTGGCCAGGAACCCAAGCGGGACCCCCACCCTGATCCAGGACACCCTTCAGGGCAAACCAGCTGGCCCCCACCCATGCACCAGGCCTCTTCCTATATAGTAAAAGGGTAATATGCCTCCCAGCACCGGGATCAGCGGAGCCGTGAGGCCTCCCAGCACCGGGATCAGCGGAGCAGCGAGGCCTCCTAGCACCGGGATCAGCTGAGCAGCGAGGCCTCACTGCCCCAATGTCAAGCAGAGCCGCGAGACCTCCCAGAACTGGGATCAGCGGAGCCGTGAGGCCTCCTGGTCCCTGGAGCAGCGTGACAGGGGGCAGCGCCCAAAGCCCCTGATCGCCCTGCGGCTCTGTGTGTGACAGGGGGTGGGGACACAACCTCCCTATCCGCCCTGCTCTGTTCATGACAGGGGAAGGCGCCCCAACCCCCTGATCAGCCCTGCTCTGTGCCTGATAGGGGGGAGCTCCCCAACCCCCTGATCGGCCCTGCTCTGTGTGTGACAGGGTGCGGCACTCCAACCCTCCTATGGGCCCTGCTCTGTGTGTGACGGGGTGGAGCCACAACCTCCCCATCCGCCCTGCCCTGAGTGTGACAGGGGGGAGTGCCCCAACCCCCTGATCCACCCCACTCTGTGTGTTACAGGGGGTGGTGCCCCAACTCCCCTATCGGCCCTACTTTGTGCATGACAGGGGGGAGCTCCCCAACCCCCTGATCGGCCCTGCTCTGTGCGTGACAAGGTACGGAGCCCCAACCCCCCTGATGGGCCTGCTCTGTGTGTGACAGGGGGTGGCGCCGCAACCTCCCCATCGACCCTGCCTTGATTGTGACAGTGGGCGGCGCCCCAACCCCCCAATCGGCCCTACCCTGAGCGTGACTGAGAGTGGCATCACAACCTCCTGATCCACCCTGCTCTGTGCATGACAGGGGGCGGCACCCCAGCTCCCCAATCGGCCCTGCTCTGAGCCCAACCAGGGGCTGCACCTAGGGATTGGGCCTGCCCTCTGCCACCTGGGAGTGGGCCTAAGCCAGCAGGTCGTTATCTCCCAAGGGGTCCCACACTGTGAGAGGGCACAAGTGGGGCTGAGGGACACCCACCCCCCCCCGCCAGTGCACAAATTTTTGTGTACCAGGCCTCTAGTTATATTATATTATAACTAGAGGCATATTGCACGAAGAGATTCATGAAATAGGCCTTCCCTTCTCCTGGCTGTGGGCACCGGTTTTCCTCTGGCATCCGGGACCCAGGCCTTCACTCTGGCCAGAGCCGCCTTCCGTCCTCTGTCTTCGCGGCCCCGGCCGGAGCCGCCTTCCATCTTCCATCTTCACTGCTCCAGCTCGCCTTCAGTCTTCGCTCTGCCGCTTGGAGCCTACGTATGCAAATTAACCGCCATCTTTGTTGGTGTTTAATTTGCATATCATGCTGATTAGCCAATGGGAGGCATAGCAAAGATACGGTCAATTACCCTGTTTGTCTATTATTAGATAGGATAACATAATAACACAGACATACATATGGCTTGATGTGTTCATTTGCTAGAGCTGCCATAACGAAGTATCACAAACTAAGTGACTTAAACAACTGAAATGTGCAGTCTTATAGTTCTGGAGGCTGGAAGTCTGAGACCAAGGCGTCAGCCATTATTGTATGTGGTCCTAGTATGGAATTTGAGATATTGGACAAATGGATATCACTACTTATTCTCAAATTTGCTCATTAACTTCTCAAACTTTGAATTTCTTGGCAAGTCACCTGTGTCATGGGAGAGGCACGGAACATATTTTTTCTCACAGTCCTCAAAAGGGCAACTTTGACTTGCGGAGAATAAAGGGGGAAGGGGACAGGAAAAGGCAAGCAGGTCCTTTAGTCTGGAATGCAGATCTGACATCTGAAAAAGGAGAAAAGGAAGGAAGGATTGAGTAGGAAGATCCTCAGACCACAGCTCAGTTTTGAGGAAATTTAAGGCAAATCTTTGGGAAGAACCTTAGTCAAAGTTGCCCTGGAGTCACACAGCAGACTGGTACAGCCCCCCTGCCGCACTGTCACGGCAGCGTGGTCTGGCTGTGATGGAGGCAGAGGTGTGTCACTTGGAAATGTCAATCAGCTTCGCTCCCTGCAGCAGACTCTCCTGAAGGGCGATGGCTACCGCGAGAGGCAAGCACAGAGAACATTCTTTGTGCCCTTGTCTGTACCAGCAAAAAATGCAATCCCCCTCAATGGCCATTTCGAGGGAGGTAACAAAATAACTAAATAGCCACACTATAAAGTATTAAAAGGAGCCAGATAGATTTCTATGCATTGACATGAACAGATGTTCAAGACATATCACAGGAGTGAAAAAATAATAAGCTTGGAGGGAGTCAATGGGGGGAAAAGGAGGGGCACATGTAATACTTTCAACAATAAAAATTATTACCAAAAAAAAAAAAAAAAAAAAAAAGCTGCAGGGCTCTTTTCCTTCTACAGTGACCACAAAAGACCCTGCTTTAATTATGAAAAGCATTATTGCTTTTGACTATACATAAAAAATTCTGATAAACTTTCCATCATCATTTCCCTGTTCTTTGGGTATATTTTTAAATACTGCACATGTTAAGCAAGTATACACACGAGACATGATTCCCTTAGCTGCCTTTGGTAAACCCATGAATTGATGTGCTAATTTCTCTTTCATCAGCACTTTCCATTGTTCCTTCCTCAGCCACTGCTTGCCTTAGGCTTTAGCAACTGTATTTCCATGGAAATGTGTACCTTTCATGAAAAGAACAGCCATTGACATCAATGATCTCTCTCAGTTTTGATCTTTGTCCAGGTCCTGCCTTCCACTTTTGAAATCTCATCCTTTCCCTTTGTCCATTTTTTTTCCCTGGGAATAAGATAATCATCATATTTTAGGGTCTTTGAACACCGCCCCCACACACACCCCCCAAGTATTGTATTTTGTATGGAAAAATTATGGTGAGTTCTTCTCCCTGATTTTTTCTGTTGGTTGGTTTTCCAATAACTTGGAAGAATTTGCTCTGGGTCACTCCCTTCTTTCATCTGATTGGCCCCTGCCACACCTTCCCCTCTCCTCCCACCATGACCCGTTTTACACATCTCCCAGGTGGCTTGCTGATGTAAGTGGCCAAGAACTAGAGTCATTTTAACTGACAATGAATCATGGATAATAACAGCTCAGGCCCTGGCGTCAGACCTCCCTGGGTTCACATCTTGGCTCTCCCACTTACTAGCTGAATGGCTTCAGCCAAATTAGCTAACCAAGTCCTCACCTGAAAAGAGGAACAGTAATGGCAATGACCTCTGAAGGGCATTGTGAGGGTCAAATGAGAAAAACGCACATCAAGTGCTTAGAGCTCTCTCTGCTGCTTGCTCAACTGGTCAGCTAGCCACAGAACCAATTGTTAACAGTGCTGCGCATTAAACAACTAAGTCATCAGAGGTGGGACCCTGGTGGGAAAGAAGAAAGTGCTTTGCATTTCTTTAAAGCAACAAGTTTATGGCCGTTCTTTCTCTTTAGCAATAGGCACTGGGAACTGTTCCAGACACCTGCAAAGTGACCAAATTCTAGCTCTTAGGTTTGTGGAGACCTGGACGAAGTTAAGAGAACCGTGACTCAGCAGAGTGACGCTCACTCTGCCAAGTCAGAATGTCACCATTACCGAATCTCAGCAGGAAACAGAATCCAGGGTGCCTCAAGTTCAATGAATTCCAAGTCATTAAAATCAAGAGCAGAGGACTGGGATTTTAACACAACATGTTTATAACATTTGTCACTGAAACGGGCCAGCTGCTTACGGGGACCATAAATAGTTCTGTCATTTCCCAATTTCCAGCTCTCACATTTAAAAAAGATTTTTTTTTTAAGATCAAAACAATAAAAACAGAGGGATCATAAGATGATATATGACAGGATGTTAAGCAACGATAAATGACCTTTTAATACGTACACTCACTTAGTCATTGCTCTCAGATGGTCAGGCTTTCAAGTTGGAATTACAAATAATTCCTTCCGTCAGAGAGTCACAAACAACCCACTTATCAAAAATTGTCAAATAAATCTGTCACTCAATAGGGGTTACAAGGCATTCGTAAATGTGGCAGACTTCCCGAAGTAACAAGCCCCCCAACACCCTTGACTGTCTCTTAGGAGGAGAAAAAGCAAACGATTGAACCGTTGCCGGAGACTTGGAGATTCCAAAGACTGACGTGGCAGCCAAGGGGTCGACAGGAGCCAAGGAGGCCAGCTGCAGGCTGAGGCTGCAGGCTCAGCACTTGGCCAACACACATAGAGACTGTTTATTCTCAAGGCCCACCTGTCAGACAGGCTGTGCAGGTGTTGGCTGAACAGTGGTTTTGCCTCTCTGGCCCTTCCATTATTCCTAAAGAGAGAGGACTGTAAAACAGAACCAGAACACCCACCTGGAGTCATGGACCCATTGAACTTTTAACCCTGAAGAATCCTTAATGACCATCTAACCCAGCGGTTCTCAACCTGTGGGTCTCGGCCCCTTTAGAGGTCAACAACCCTTTCACAGGGGTCGCCTAAGACCATCGGAAAACACATATATAATTACATATTGTTTTTGTGATTAATCACTATGCTTTAATGATGTTCAATTTGTAACAATGAAATTGGGGGTCACCACAACGTGAGGAACTGTATTAAAGGGTCGCGGCATTAGGAAGGTTGAGAACCACTGATCTAACCCATCCCCCTTTATTTCACTCAGGAGAAGATGGTGCCCTAGAAATATCCCAGGTATTCATAAAGGCAGAGTCCAGAATAGACTCTGGACCTCCCAACCCCAGTCATTTCTTGGGGGCTCTAGGACAGTGGTTCTCAACCTTCCTAATGCCGCGACCCTTTAATACAGTTCCTCATGTTGTGGTGACCCCCAACCATAAAATTATTTTCATTGCTACTTCATAACTGTAATTTTGCTACTGTTATGAATTGTAATGTAAATATCTGATATGCAGGATGGTCTTAGGCGACCCCTGTGAAAGGGTGGTTTGACCCCCAAAGGGGTCACGACCCACAGGTTGAGAACTGCTGCTCTAGGAGATACTGAAGCAAGGGAAGAAATGCCACCTGTCTTCAGAGCTGCTCTTGTTGGTTCAATGTGAAGGACCTCGCATATAATGCATGCCCAACAAATGATAGTGCCTACCCTTCCCCAGGGTAAAATATTACATTTTAGCTGGTGAATTAATATTTTAAAAATTGCAATGTCAACTAAATTTGAAATAGTCACTTGCGTTTTTACCCAGAACATTTATTTAGTTGAAATAAATGAACAAATCTTTAGATACATTTATAGAATTTTTTTCAATTCCAATAACTGCCAAAAGAGAAAGTTTCTAACTCTTATTTGCCAAGATAAATATTAATGTAACTATTCCAACCAAATGCTCTTGCCATTAGCAATTGCCTTCCAGAGAGATTTTGCCGGAAACATATTTTAGCCCCTCCCCCCTTTTTACAGGTCCCTCAAACATGTTTCATCTTTTCTTCTTGTGAATTTAGCATAAGATTGTGTAGTATGTTAATTTTCTCTCATCCCCTCACCTAGCAGGGGGACTTATACTGTGTCAAATGAAAGCATGGCCTTAAGAATCAATCACTCAGATCTGGATTTTCAGTTGGGAGACTTGAATGAGATGTTTCAAGTCTCAGTTTCTTCATTTACAAAATGGGTATAATAATAGAGTTTACAGCCCTGGCCAGGTTGCTCAGTTGGTTAGAGTGTCGTCATATGCACCAAAGGATTGCGGGTTCAATTCCCTGTTGGGGTGACTGCGGTAGGCGACCAATAGATGTTTCTCTCTTGCACATGCTCACTCTCCCTTCTTCTCTCTCTAAAATCAATTTAAAAAAATACCCGAGGGTGAGAATTTAAAATAATAATAATAATAATAATACAGCTTACCCATAGGGCTATTGTGAAGGTTAAATTGATTTCACCAAATATTTAAGAGTTTACTGTGTGCCGGGCACTGTGCTAAGCCCAACGAATTCAGTAATGATGAGTGCTCGAGGCCCTCACTGGAGCCTAGAACAAGAGAGAAATAAGCCCTAAACAAATAATCACATAAAGAAATATGTAAAGACACCTCATCTCCATGAGAGGCAAAGTGACTGAAAAGGAGGAAGATCCACTGGGAATTTTCAGAATAGGTAGGTAAAGCAGAGGGACAAGAGATCCATATTTCCTTACACCTGGTGCTTCCTCTGGGAGAGGCAATAGTAAGGCTGATGAGACCCAGAATTTGGGTGAATCATATCAGCAGTCATAGGATCTGTTCTTATCCCAACTCCTCCCAGGAAGTTAGTCAGGAGTTTCTCAAAACTGTAATATCTTGTAGAAGCTACACCTATTCCCAAACTACATGGAGGCGCTACCTTATGTTGTCACCTAGACCTGAAAGGAGTCTGCTGTTCACCTAAATGGCATCAGTTGGGATATCCTACAGCCTTCTTCTGCCTTGAGGGGGCTGAGGTGGGAAAATGACACAAATCCAGGGAATAAAGGAGCTGGGGTGACTGGGTTACCTGGTGGCCTGAAAGGTCATTGCTTGTGGAGAGTGATCCAAGCAGCGTGGTAAGAAACTCTCTGTAGGAAGCAGCCTCACTGGGAGGGGCCTGTAAAAAAAGAGAAAATTCCAGTGGGGTTTTTTGTTTGTTTGTTTTTGTTTTTTACAAATTTCTGACCTATTCCACTTTGTTTTTAAAACCTGTTAAATTGAACTTTTAAAAACAAAATACACCCAAATGAAAGAGAACTTTTATTTGACTGCTGGGGAGAGAAGGGAGGCTTATTTTGAGCAGAATATCTTTCAATGTCTCTTTCTGTTTCTAATTTCTCTACTTGAGGCCTTCTCCCTTAGAAGGCCCCATTCGAGAGAATTCCCTGGCAGCCAGCCCTCAGGAGCTGACTTTGGAGGTCAACCAGTCTTCTGCGGCTGCTCTCCAAGGCCCTCAGGCATGGAGTAGGGAAAGGTCAGGCAGAGAAGGGAGGCTGATGGCACTGCGTTGTGTTGGCATTGCTCCGGGTCCAGGGAATGTCCAGCAGGAACAAATTCCATGAGCCCAGATCCCAGAACGAGCGGTTTTTCCCAATGATTCCTGTCAACTCCCCTTTAAACTGACAGAATGCATGTTTCAGATGACTGGAGGCCAGCCAATGCCGGGGCAGTGTGTGTGTGTGTGTGTGTGTGTGTGTGAGAGAGAGAGAGAGAGAGAGAGAGAGAGAGAGGAGCCTAAGAGAAACCAAGTCCAAGGCTGATGCTTTATAAATGTGGGGCTAATTACTTGACAAGGGGGCAAGTCAGGAGAGACATAGAATGACATTAGAGAAAGCCAATTCCACAGGAGGCTGTGTCTCCTTTCTGCCACACTAGAGCCACAGATTCCAGGGAAGTGGAGTGTGGCTGTGTTAACACTGACAGCAAGACCTTGTAACACTTCTCATCTGTCACATTTGTTTTCTCACAACACCCTGAGGCAGGTGGGACTGCTCCCATGTAATAAATACGGAAATGATGGCCCTTGAGGCAGTGAGCACTTGTGCCCTCAGGCCAGACCCGAGCCTTCTGACAGTGAGCCAGTACAGTCCACTAGACCACCCTCATCCGAGGGCCTACGCGGCTCACCAGATGCCCTTCGCAAACCTTATGTGACTCTGACTTTAGCTCTGCTATGTGAAGAGTTGGGAAGACGTCATCTTATTCTTACAACAGACTGGAACTAAACAAACTGAAAATCAATACTTTTCTTAAACTCATTACAAAACTGAGGTCCCAGAGCAAACCACCACCTCAAAATATGAAGAAACAGACACATCCAGAGAAATATAGCAACTGGAATCTGTTAATCTGATGGGGAAGCCACTGGAGGGGGAAATGGGTATGAATATTTAAATAGACTTTTAATGAATTACTGGAGACTGAATGTGGACTAGCATGAGAGTAATAAACTCCTGAGGCTGAGTCATGTGGGGCCCCCACAACTGTATGAGGCTTCTCTGTAGGAACCCCTGTTCTCATATTGAGAATCTGAAAAGGATCTTCTCATGGCCTTGATAGGAGTAGGGATAAAGTAATGATAGGGAAATACACTCAGGACCTTCTCCATAACAAGGGGAAAGATTGCTAGAACCTTACCCCAGCTGAGGGAAAGAACCTTCCTCCTACTCCAGCCCCTCCAACTCCTGTCTTATCTAAAGGGAAGAAACACAGTCAACAGGGCAACGAGGAAATAGACTGGGAACATCACAGCCATAGAAGGGAGGAGGAGACAGGGTAGGTGGGAGAGCTGTACCACCAGAGACACAGGCCTACTAATAATTGGATACTTTACCACAAGACTATAGGATACTGCCCTCACCACAACCTACACTATAAAGTATAAAAACAATGGGTGATCGCTGAAAGAGTTGCAAGACACCGTCTCTTTCTGAATTAACATAGAGGTGCTCCAAAGACAAGAGAAAAGACAAAACAAAGACACTAGAAGAATTTGAAGCCTCTGGTACCTATAGCTGCCACGAACATTCATCACAGTCCAAATCCTAGTCTGATAAGCACAAAACTTCACCCTGTAGACCTGTTTATTTCAGGTCCTATTACCCAACACAATAGGTCCGGCTTTGAACAAAAAAATTACAATGCATGCAAAAGAAAAGGAAAGGGAAAAAAAGACAGTCTGAAGAAACAAAGCAATCATGAGAACCAGACTCAGATAAAACACAGATGTTGGAATTATCAGACAGGGAATTTTAAGTAACCATGATTGAAATGTTCAGGGCTTGTAATAGAAAATGCTGACAACATGCAAGATGGGTACTGTAAGCAGAGAGATGGAAACGCTTTAAGAAAAAGTCAGAAGAAAATACACAGTATCAGAAATGAAGAGTGTCTTTGACGGTATCATCAGTAGATTTAACAGAGCCAAGGAAGGAATCAGTGAACTTGAAGACAGGTCAGTAGAAACTGCTCAAGCTGAAATGCAAAGAGGAAAAAGAAAGAGAAAAACAACCCACAAAACATCCAATGACTATGGGACCATTTCAAAAGGTATATACATAATTGGAATACCAGAAAGAGAAAAAAAAGAGAGAATGGAGTAGAAGAAATATTTGAAGTAATGTCAAGTACTTTCCAAAATTAACAATAAACACCAAACCATAGATCTAGGAAGCTCAGCCAACACCACATAGGATAAATACAAAATAAAAATTATCTATTCTAGTCTATTCTATAATATCTGCAGAAAAACCAAAGACAAAGAGAAAATCTTGAAGGAAGACAAAGGAGAAAAACAAAAAACTAACCTATAGAGAAATATGGATAAGAATTATAGTGTAGCCCTAACCAGTTTGGCTCAGTGGATAGAGCGTCGGCCTATGGACTGAAGGGTCCCAGGTTCTATTCCAGCCAAGGGCATGTACCTTGGTTGTGGGCACATCTCCAGTAGGGAGTGTGCAGGAGGCAGCTGAATCAATGTTTCTCTCTCACTGATGTTTCTGACTTTCTATCCCTCTCCCTTCCTCTCTGTAAAAAATCGATAAAATATATTTTAAAAAAAGAAAGAATTACAGGTACTTCTCATGAGAAAGGTGAGAAAGAAAAGGGTAAAATTTTCACATTTGCTGGGGGTGGGGGGTGTGTATTACCAATCAATATTCTCTATCCAGTGAAGTTACCCTTCCAAAGTAAGCAGAACAGAAACAGACTCATAGATACAGTGAACATTTTGATGGTTGTCAGATGGAAGGGGGATTGATGCGATGAATTGGCCCTGTACGGTATGGCTCAGTTGATTGGGCATTGTCCCCTGCACTGAAAGGTTGGCAGTTAAATTCCTGGCCAGAGCATATGCCAGTGATGAGAGTTCAAACCCCAGTAGGGGGCATGCAAGAGGCAGCTTATTGACATTTGATGTTCACTCTCAGACTGATGTTTCTCTCTCCTTCTCCCCTCCTCTCCCTAAAAATCAATTAAAAAATCCCTTTTTTAAAAAAAAGTACCAATTGGTTGTTACAAAATAGTCAAGGGGATGTAAAGTAGAGCATAGGGAATATAGTCAATAATATTCTAATAACCATGTGTGGTGTCAGATGGGTGCAAGATTTATGAGAATAATCACTTAGTAAGTTGTGTAATGTCTAATCACTTGAGTGTAAACCAAAAACTAATATAATAATGTATGTTAACTGTAATCTAAAAATTTTTTAATGATTTACAATAAATATATATCAGTGCCCTAACACAATATATTTTGCAAACCCCCTGTTGCCTGTCAATGAGTGTCTCTCCTCTAAGCAATGATTCAGGATCAGGGGATAGGAGGTCAGCCACCTCCCTCGCTGCCATCTTCAACTTCTAGCCTCTAAAAGTTCTTCAGGGATTGTCTTCATTCCAGCCAGCTTTCTAGGAGGGAAAAAGAACATGGTGATATAGAGGAGGTGATGCAGGCCTCATAGTAGCACACATTGCTCTACCTACCTTGCATTGGCTGGAAACCAATCACATGGCCACACTCAACTGCAAGGGATGTTGGGAACTGTAGTCTGGCTTCATGCTCAGGAGAGGAGAAGAAAAGTATAGGAAGCGGCTACACTGTCATTGCCACATTAGACTCTGTCTCTATGTCATTCCCTCTTCACTCATCTGTGAATGGTTCTGTTACAACCTTCCTTTTAGGATTCTTATGAATTATCATCCTAAATGCCCCTGTAGTGGGTTGAATAGTGTCCCTCAAGAACTTGTATTCACCCAGAACCTCAACTAAATATGATCTTACTTGCAACAGAGTCACTGCAGATGTAATTAGCTAAAGGTCTTAGGTGAAATCATCTGGATTTAGGGTGAGCCCTCAATCTAATGACTAGGGTCCTTATAAGAAGAGGAAAGGACAAAGAGAGACAGAAAAGAAGAAGATGGCCGTAACCGGTTTGGCTCAGTGGCTAGAGCGTCGGCCTGCGGACTCAATGGTCCCGGATTCGATTCCGGTCAAAGGCATGTACCTTGGTTGCAGGCACATCCCCAGTGGGGGGTTGTGCAGAAGGCAGCTGGTCGATGCTTCTCTCTCATCGATGTTTCTGGCTCTCTATCCTTCTCCCTTCCTCTCTGTAAAAAATCAATAAAATATGTTTTTTTAAAAAAAGAGAGAGAGAAGAAGAAGATGGGACAGAGGCTGGCATTAAGCTGCCACTAAGGAACACCAACGGCCACCTGAGGCTGGAAAAGACCAGGAGGAATTCTTCCCTAGAGCCCTTAGGAACTGTGGCCCTGCTGACATCCTGACTTCAGACCTCTAGCCTCCAGAACTGTGACAGAAGAAACTTATGTTGTTTTAGACCACCAAGTTTGTGGTCATTGTTATGACTGCCCCAGGAAACTAAGAGAACCTCCCTCTCCATCACCTCCTGCATTCACCAAGCCTGGCTAATTTTACCCACTAACTACATCTTTAATGTGTCTCCACTCACTACCAGTGACCAGTCCCTCACCACCTTTCACCTGTTGTGTTGCAAAAGCCTCCAAATTAAATGGCCTATCTCTGATTTGCTCCCCCATCAAATCCATTTCTACAAGATCTTAATCTGACCTGAGTTGTTTCCCTGTTAAAAACCCTTCAATGGCTCCCTATTGCCACAGGAGAGGGGAAACCCAAGTTCCCCACCACAGCTCCCTCTCCCCAGCTCCTGGCCACACCGCCTCACACACCAAGCTGCTTGCCTTTTCCCACGCTCCCAGGATGATTCACACCCCCACGCCACTGATCACACTGCCCTCTCCCTGGACACTTTCTTCCCATCTCTTGTCCCATCTCTTGGGGCCTTCCTCCACCGAACCCCCGCCATTCATCAAGACTCCATTTATGTCACTTCAGCAGGAGGCCTCAGAACCATCCCCAGGCACTGATGAGGGCCCTGCACCTGTCACGTTGTATGGGAAAGATCCTCTTCTGGGTCAGGCTACCTCACAAAACCCTGAATTCATAGCTACCCCCTAGTGGCTAATGTGCGCTATTATCCAAAGTCCTTTGCATATATAAATTTGTTTAACCTTCACAACATTCCTATGATGTATTATCATTCCCATTTTCCAAATGAGGAAACTGAGGTGAAGAAGTAATCTGATTAGGGGCCCTCAGCTAACAAGTGATGCCGGCGAGATTTAAACCCGCATCCATCTCCGGAGTTTTTGTCCTCTCCTCATACCTACTTGTTTTTGTTGCCTGAGACACATAGAAGAAACATATGCTAAATATTTACTGCTCAGAGGAATAAGGCTTCAGTTAAAAACTAAGGAAATCCAAAAAGAAGTATAGACTGTTGTTCCTAATAGTGAATCAATATTGGTTCATTGGTTGTGACAAATGTACCCTAGCAATGTAAGATATTAACAATAGGGAAAACTGGTTACAGGGCATATGAGACCTCTGTACTACCTTGGCAACTTTTCTGTAATTCTAAAATTATTCCAAAATAAAAACTTTATTTTTTTAAAAAAAGCTTACTATTCCAGGCCAAGTTGGTAATGAGAATTTCTACAAGGAAGGATTTCATTTCTTTGGCTTAAGATTTCAACTACTAATTTGATTAAATTAAGGCTGTAATAAATTATATAAATTAAATTAAAATGAAATTTTCTATATATAGTCTTGTCAGTCATTTATACTTTTTATCCACATTTTCTTGGCTTCAGCTCTTGGTACAGATTTGTTCATGGAAATTTTACAAAGGAACAAAGGGAAAAATAGTATGGTAATTTTATTTATTTATTTTTAATACATTTTTATTGATTTCAGAGAGGAAAGGAGAGGGAGAGATAGAAACATCAATGATAAGAGAGAATCATTGATTGGCTGCCTCCTGCACACCCCACATTGAGGCTCGAGCCTGCAGCCCGGGCCGGGAATGGAGCCATGACCTCCTGGTTCATGGGTCGGCACTCAACCGCTGAGCCACGCCAGCTGGGCAAAGTTTTAAATATGTTCACAGATTCTTTTATACTGGAAGTGGAGCCCAATTCCTCCTCTTCACTTCTAAGGAATAGATGTGACAGCTGTGACGTGTGACTTTAGACTGGATTATAAGAGGCATGTGGCTTCTGCCTTGCTCTTTCTCTTAGATCACCCACTCTCGGGGAAGCCAGCCACCACAGTGTGAGGACTCTCAAGCAGCCCTGGGAAGAGGTCCATGTGGTGAGGAACTGAGGTGTCCTGCTTACAGCGATGTGAGTGCAACCCTCAGAAGCAGATCCTGGAGTCCAGCCTTCGTCCGATCACAGACTCTGGAGGGACCCAGAGCCACAGCCACACAGCTAAGTCACGCCCAAATTCCCGACACAAAGAAACTGTAAGATAATGAATGTGTATTGTTCAAGCTGCTATGGTTGGAACCACCTGCCCCTCAGATAGAACTGTCCTTGACAGACAATTAGTCTAGATATAGGGGCTCCTAACTTTGTCAGTGTACTAGTTTCCTATTGCTGCTGTAACAAATTAGCATACATTTAGTGACTTAAAACAACACTGATTTATTCTCTTACGGTTCTGGAGATCAGAAGTTCAAATGGATCTCAAGGGGCTAAGATCAAGGTGTCAGCAGGGCCGTTTCCTTCTGGAGACTCAGGGAGAGAACGGTTTCCTTGACTCTCCGGGTTTCTAGAGGCTGCCACATTCCATCCGTGGTCAAACCAGCAAGAACATCAGTCCCATCTTTTTCGATTATCACGTCACCCTCTCTCATTCTGATCCTGACTCCTCCTTTCATGTATAAAGATCCTTGTGATTACATTGGGTCCACCTGGATTCTCCAAAATCATCTCCCCATGTCAAGGTCAGCTGATTAGCCACCTTAATTCTATCTGCATGCTTGATTCTTCTTTGCATATAGTATAACATGTCACAGGTTCTGGGAGTCCGGACATGGACAGCTTTGAGGAGCCCACTGTAGTTATTCTGGTGAAACCTACGAACCCCTCTCAGGATAATGTTTTTAAATGCATTCAATAACATGCACATGACTACATGAATTCCACTGAATATGGTTATCAAAATGCTTTTTTAAAATTGTGATAGAGTAATATGTGTGCTTCTCCTTTAACATATAAGCTCTAACAGTGAATCTAGTAACTACCTTAATTTCAAAGTGGAGATGAATGTATGTGATATTTCAAAATTATCTGCATTAACGTGGTATAAAAAGTTGTGATTTCTTTGGTTGACATAGTCCCAGGTACTTCTGCCTCTGTGGTTTGTTGCTTACACTTAGAATCAAAGGAAATGCTACTTTTCTTAGAGGTTAATGGGTTTTTCCTTTTCAAACACACTGAATTTAGTTAAGGAACCTAGTCAAATCAAGGCATTTGCTTACTTTTTAAAAAAAAATAGTACTGCAATAAGTTAAAGTAAAAGGACATTATTCTTCTCAAATCCCTAGGAAGTCCCCCTTTTCAATTCATTTCAAATTTTATTAAGCACCTATTATGTACAGGGACCTTCAAATACCAAATACAGGCAAGGAAAACAACAAAAGTAATGGAAAGTCAGTGACAACCTGGAAATAAAGCAAGGATTCTGATAGTTTATAGAGGAAAATATGTCCTCTAACTTAAAAATGTTCATATTTGTGTTGCAAATCTAATGAAATTAAACCAAGGTGGGGGAAGGGTGGGAGGAAATGAGGGATACAGGATTTGCAAGCATGACAACAGTGACATCTAGTGGGAACTCTGTGGTGAAACAGCTCGAGTTTCTACCAGGAAACACTGCCGATAACAAATATAGAGAGCCCCATTCATTAAACATTTATTGAATATCTATTATAGATCAACTCCTCCTTAGCCCAGGCTGGCAGGCCACTCATGTTCTTTTCCTTCCCTGGCTCCATCTCACACCATAATGGCCTCACGGGTACACACCCAAGCCAAGTCCCAGATACAGAGCAGGTAAAGAAAATGAATCTGGCTAATCCTATCTTTCTAAAACAGACCGACTGGATATTCAGTGCCAAAGTAAAAACCCACGCAGCTAGGAGATGACCAATTCTAGGTGAGGAATATTTGTCTGTGGAGACAAGGAAAAATGGCACTGCTGTAGCTTATGATATCGGAGGCCTGGAGGTGGGGGTCATTGAATCCTCCACAAACTACTTCCATGCTCTCTCCCACCTGGGTCATTCCTTTCCTTCCTCCAACATACCCAAAGTGCCTTGGAGCCGTGCAAGGGCCATGAGAAGAGGAAGGGAAAGAGAAGAAGTAAGAGGGACAGTTTTGGAGGAAAGTGAGATCCCTGGCCACCCGTCAGAACTTAGGTGCCCACACTTGTGGTGGGTCCACCTTGCAGGGGACGGGTGGTCCCGGACTCTGTTCTCTGTCCTGAGGTCCTACACCTCAAAGTCAGTTGGGAATCCACTGGAACGTGGGTGTTCAGAATCCAGTGACTGGAGAAGAGGCCCATGCAGGCTCCAGAAATATGTTTGGGGACATTGGTTCAGGGAATTCCTGAGTCTCTGGTACCCAGAGTAAAGTAAGGTCTAGTTAGATGACAGGTGGACACTTCTCTTAGCCCCATGGACTCCTCAGCCAGTGGGATGGACGTGCCAGAGGAGGGCCATTGTCATGACTGAAGCAACTGTTTAAACATTTCTGGACCACACTTTGATAGCAAGGCTATAGCAGACATATTTTTTCTGTGCTCAATGTTCCTTTTTGGGGGGGGGGGGGGGCAGGGCGGCGGGGGGGGGGCCCTTCCCACCTCCATTCCATAGGAATCCTCCTCAGTCCATGTGATTCACTGGAGGGTGGTTCCAGCCTCCCAAGAGCAGGTACATGCCCCAGGCCAGGCTGGTGGGGAGGTTTTCCAGGACATTGTTAGAACTACTCAGCGTTCCCAGTGAGCATGGTGAAGGTCATCCTTCTCACCATGTTGAGTCAGCCTGAAAATGCTGTGATCACAGAGGAAATCAGCCAAGAGACAGCGAGTTAGAGGCAGGATTCTGGTGAAACCCTGGCTTCAGCCATTCCCCTAGACTTCTCAGTTATGACCAATAAACTCCTTTCTCCCTGAGCTAGTTTGAAATGGGCCTCTTTGCTTGCAATGAACATTTTCCTGTTGTTATTCTTGATGCTAATGAAAGCTATAGACAGCAACTTATTTCCAAATGGAGACGTTATTGCTCCCATTTCAAGGTCCACCTCTCCCAGGAGCCTTCCCCAGCCCATGGGATCAGCAGGGGGCCTCCTGCATTGAAACCCACAGCTCCAGCTGCCTGGGGCCTCTCATCTGAACTACTCATTTACAGCACCATTTACAACACCATAGCAAACCCCAATAATGACAGATTAGATCTCCCAGCAGCCCAGGGAGGAGAAAGGAGACTTGGGAGAGGGAATGATTTTTAAATATTTTTTAATATATTTTTTATTGATTTCAGAGAGGGAGAGAGAGGGAGAGAGAAACATCAATGATGAGAGAGAATCATCAATAGGCTGCCTCCTGCACGCCCCCCACTGGGAATCAAGCCAGCAACCTGTGCATGTGCCCTGACTGGGATTTGAACCGTGACCTCCTGGTTCATCGGTCAATGCTCAACCACTGAGCCATGCTGGCCAGGCGATTTTTTTTTTTTTTTTAACTTTTATATGGGTAGTTTTCTTTCTTTATTTCTTTTTTTTTTTTTTTTTTTTAGTCTTTATTGTTGAAAGTATTGCATGTCCCCTCTTTCCCCCCATAACCCCTTCTAGCCTGCCCCTGCCCTCTGACCCAGGCCTTCACCACCCTATTGTCTGTATAGGTCAGGCAATTTTAAAATATTTTGCCCAGCCAGAGTGGCTCAGTTGGTTGAGTGTTGTCCTGTGCCCCGAAAGGCTGCCAGTTTGATTCCTGGTTGGGGCACATACCTGAGTTGCAGGTTCAGTCCCTGGTTAGGGCTCACACGGAAGGCAACAGATTGATGTTTCTCTACAGTTCCATACCCTGCTCTTTGCCATCCAGTATTCTATTCGCCAGAGGCAACCACTTCTAATTCTTTCAGCTTTCTCTGGTTGTTAAATCTTTATCTCTTAGAGTGGAGCCTCAGTATTCGCAGATTCACTATTTGTGAGTCCCCCTGCTGACTAAATTTATTTGTAACTACAAAATCAATACTTGTGCCACTTTCATGGTGGGCAGCAAAAAAATCCGGGTCAATTCTGACATGCTCGTGCCCAGCTTCTGAGATGGAACAACACTCCACCTTCTTGTTGTTAATCCTCACTCAAGGATATTTTTCCATTTTTTTTCTTTATTTATTGATAAAGGTATTACATATGTGTCCTTACCCCCCCCCAATAACCCCCCCCCAGCCTCACTCCCGGCTCATGCCCTCACCCCCCTGGTGTCTGTGTCTATTGGTTATGCTTATATGCATGCATAAAGGTTCTTTAATTGATCTCTCCCCCTTACCCCCATCCTACCTTCCCTCTGAGGTTTGAGCATCTGATCAATGCTTCTCTATCTCTGAATCTATTTTTGTTCATCAGTTTATGTTGTTCATTACATTCCACACATGAGTGAAATCATGTGATATTTATCTTTCTCTGACTGACTTATTTTGCTTAGCGTAATGCTCTCCAGGTCCATCCATGCTGTTGCAAATGGTAGGAGTTCCTTCCCTTTTATAGCAGCATAGTATTCCACCATGTAGATGTACCACAGTTTTTAATCCACTCATCTGCTGTTCGGCACTTAGGCTGTTTTCAAATCTTAGCTATTGTAAATTGTGCTGCTATGAACATAGGGGTGCATATATCCTTTCTAATTGGTGTTTCTGGTTTCTTGGGATATATTCCTAGAAGTGGGATCACTGGGTCAAATGGGAGTTCCATTTTTAGTTTATTGAAGAATAATAAAGTGGCTGCACCAGTCTGCATTCCCACCAGCAGTGCACGAGTGTTCCTTTTTCTCCACATCCTCTCCAGCACTTGTCGTTTGTTGATTTGTTGATGATAGCCATTCTGACAGGTATGAGATGGTACCTCATTGTCATTTTGATTTGCATCTCTCAGATGATTAGTGACTTTGAGCATGTTTTCATATGTCTCTTGGCCTTCCTTATGTCCTCTTTCAAAAAGTATCTTTTAGGCCCACTGCCCATTTTTTGATTGGGTTGTTTATCTTCCTTTTATTAAGTTGTATGAGTTCCCTGTTAAATGTTGGAGATTAAATCCTCATCGTAGATAACATTGGCAAATATGTTCTCCCATGCAGTGGGCTTTCTTGTTGTTTTGTTCATGGTTTCTTTTGCAGAAGCTTTTTATTTTGATGTAGTCCCATTTGTTTATTTTCTCTTTAGTTTTTATTGCCCTAGGAGTTGTATCGGTGAAGATATTGCTTCGGTATATGTCTGAGATTTTGCTGCCTGTAGATTCCTCTAAGATTTTTATGGTTTCCCGTCTTACATTTAAGTCCTTTATCCATTTTGAGTTTATTTTTGTGTATGGGGTAAGTTGGTGGTCTAGTTTCATTTTTTTGCATGTATCTGTCCAATTTTCCCAACACCATTTATTGAAGAGATTGTCTTGACTCCAACGTATGCTCTTGCCTCCTTTGTCAAATATTAATTGAGCATAGTGGTTTGGGTCGATTTCTGGGTTCGCTATTCTATTCCATTGATCTGTATGTCTGTTCTTGTGCCAGTACCAGGCAGTTTTGAGAACAGTGGCTTTGTAATACAGCTTGATATCTGGTATTGAGATCCCTCCATTGGTTTTCAGAGAGAGTGGAAGGGAGAGGGAGAGACAGAGAGAGAGAGACATCGATGTGAGAGAGACACATCAGGGATCAAGCCTGCAACCGAGGTACGTGCCCTTGACTGGAATCAAACCTGGGACCCTTCAGTATTGGGCCAATGCTCTATCCACCGAGCCAAACTGGGCAACACTCCACCTTCTTGTTTCAGCTCTCACAGAGATAACCAGAGGATGGCGACCAGTGGGCAATGTCACGTAGACAGGAGTTTGAATCCCAACTCTGGCACCTATTAATGGGGTGGCCTCAGGTCAGCCACTTAACGCTTCTGAACCTCAGAAATTTTTTAAATATAGAATCTACCAGAATGAGTTGTTTTGAGATTTAAGATTGTAATCTATGTGAGATATGTTGTGTGTGTACATATTTCCCCTAGCAGCAACATTGGCTAATTCAGTGTTCGTGGCTACTTTATGGAACATACTCCCATGAATCAGAATTGACTACATATAATATGTCTCTACTGCCAATTCTTAATTTACATCATCTGTGGACTTTCAGCTATAACAAATGAGTATTCAGTTCTCTTGTATAATTCCCACCTCCTAATATAGGTATATCTAGATTCATTTCTATTTTAGTTCTTCTCTTGGTTATTTTTGTTACTTCAAGTAGTGTAATAACATTCTGATTACTTGTTTATCAGCCACATCTCTTGGCACCTCATATTGTAATATGGGGGTCTTAGCACAGCTAACATTTGCTAACATCTTTTTCCCTTTCTTCCACCCCAAATTCTGTTGCTGTACCTGTATTTTGGCACTGTTGAGGTTGACTACAGGTTTTTTTTCCTCCAACCAATTCTGATTGACACCAACTGGGTGTCCATTCAATTCAATTCAGTTATGACACTACCTACCTGGAGTCAGTGACAGATCCCATAGTTTAAGAAAGCAATACTACGAGACTGCCCTCACTTCAGATGTCAGTTGCATTTGAATTAGTACCCCAGGTTACCCAAACTTCTGTCCTACTTGGCTACAAAGTCAGGAGTTCCCAAAACCCCTCTCCCTTAAGGCTCAATAACTTCCTCCAACAACTCACAGAACTCAGGAAAACGCTGTACTTACTATATCACTTAATTATAAAGGATACAAATGAACAGGCAGATGATGAGGATCTTAGGGTGAGGTTCAGAGTGGTCTCACATGCAGAATTTGCTGAAATCTTGGACATAGGGTGCACCATCTTCTTGGCATATAGGTGTATTCACCAGTTCAGAAGCTCTCCAAAACCCATTGTTTAAGGGTTTTTATAGAAGTTTCCTTCTGTGGGCATGACTGTAGAAGTCAATGATTAACTCCAGCCTCTCTCACCTCACTATAGAATAGAGGGTGGTGCTGAAAGTCCAAGATTTTAATCAAGCCCCAGTCTTCCTGGAGACCAGCCCCCCCTCCTGAAGCTATCTAGGGGCCTGCCAATAGTCACCACTTTAGAACAAAAGACACTCCTGTCACCCTTATCACTCAGGAAACTAAAGGGTTTTAGGAGCTCTGTGTCAGGAACCGGAAGAAGACAAACATCTTTCCTGTTATACCACATTCACAATGTTTGCTTTCAGTCTCATAACCATAATTAGTCTTATTTGCTTTGGTTACTTATTAATTTTTGAACTTGAAAAAGTTATACTTCCTTTTTTACGGCCACTTGCTTCACAGATCATCATTGAGAATGTTTCTAAAACAGGATACGTAAGGATTAAATTTCTGAGCCCTAGCATGTCTGAAGATATCTTAGTTGTTAGTCTTGCTGGGTATAGAATGTAGATTTGGGTTCCTTTGGAGCAACCTTTTTTTTCTTACTTAAAGCATTTGGATTTGTTATTTTTCTATGGTGATCTTACATTTCACAATGCTGTACTTTGGGGTAGCTATTTCTTATTCACCAGGTGAATATTAAATGACTCTTTAAACTGGAGATTCATGTTCCTCATCTAGGTGGTTTTTCATATTTCTGTGATAATTTATTCCACTCTATTTTTGCTTTTCTCTTATATTGATCCTCTAGGTTTCTTAACTTTTTAACTCATTTTCTTCTATATTAAATTTTGCCTGTCAACTATATCTCAATAAAACTGGAAAAATAATTGTTTTTAATTTTGCCTCACATCGTGGAAATTTTCTTCAATTGTTTGACAGTGAGGAGTTGTTCTTTTTTAAAAAATTTGTTTGGGAGTTCAGTGTCCAAGGTGTCACTGGTAAGTTTTGCTTTAGGGTAACTGGGTGGTGAGTTGGCCTTTATATAAAAGTTGCCTTTTCAAAGGAAAAATTTAACTTCTATAGAGTAGAGTCCTCTGGATTTTAGCTAGTTGGGTGGAGGCAGCTACACACTCACCCTACATGTGATTGAGGGGTGGGAGGATTGTGTTCTGCATAAAGACTCTCTATCCATTCCATTATTTTTGTCAACACAGCTCACTTCCACTTTCTGTCTTACCTGGCATTTTCAAGACCTGAGTTTCTTTGAGAATATTCTAGAAAGCCTCAGTTACATCCCCATTTTCACATACTCCTAGACTATGAATTTCACTGTCCTGCTTCATTACTAACCACTCCTTGTTCAATTTTCTAGCTTCTAGAAAATTCTTGAAATCTCTAATGGCTGATGGCTTTTCTCCTATTACCTTTGTCATTGCAAGTTTATACACTTTTATTCCTATACTATTATTTTTATCAGGAACTCAATTAGAAAGAAGAGGTAAATATGAGTAGCTGGCCAACCATCTTTAACCAAAAATCAATAGACTAAGTTAGATTTAGAAAAATAAAGGAATATAACCATTATCACTCTCAGCATTCTGGATTTTTTAGAAGGAAGTCACTTAGTATGTTCTTTTTCCCCACTAACCTGGGTATAAACTGTCACATTTCCCTGTGGTGCATTTTGAGAAAGTAAATAAATTCTTATGGGTTACTCTCCCTTACCTGTGAGCAAGATAGGAGGACAGGTGAGCACAGTTCTACCTCCCTGTCATGAGATGCAACATTCTAGGAGTCTCTAATTCCTCCTCTCTATCAGATGAGATTACTCCCACTCTTTCTTATGTATTTATTACCCTAGTATTTACTGAACATTTACCATGTGTCAGGCTCTGTCCTCAGAGCTTTACAAACATTGTCTCATTTCACGGAACCTTATGAGGTGGGTGTTGTTATTCCTACTTTATAGAACCAAAACCAAACTCAAACATGCCCAAGCCCTCTGATCTATTAAGTGTCAGCAGTAGCAGCAGGTGAACACAGATTCATCAATCTCCAAACTTAAAACATTATGTTATGTAGTCATTGCCAGAGAGGTAAGAATAGCAGACATGGTGCCCATCCAGTTTGAAAAATGTGGGTTACAAGAACAATCGGCTATACATGGTCTTCCCTCCCTCCACTCATTGGAAGGTCATGGCTGGCTCCAATCCTCTGTACCTTCTTGGTGAACTGCTTCAGGGTTAGGACATGCTCCTATTCCCTTCCTTCCTCTTCCTCCCTCCTTCCCAACATTCTGTTTTAAATAATTTTAAACTTACAGAAAAATTGCAAAAATCACACACAAAGAATCTACACCCAGCTTCCTCTTGTTAACATCATACATAACCACAATACAATGATAGAAACCAGGAAATTAGTGTTAATACAATACTGTTAACTAATTTACTGCCTTATTCAAATTTCACAGGCTTTCCCACTGAAGTCCTTTCTCTGTTCCAGTATTCAGTCCAGGATCTCACATGGCATTTAGTTGTCATGTCTCTTTAGTCTCCTCTGATCTGAGACAGTACCTCAGTTTTTCTGTCTCTCATGACCTTGACACTTCAGACGAGTATTAGCAATTTATTTTGTAGAACTAGAGACCCGGTGCACGGATTCGTGCACATTGAAAGGAAATTAATTAGAAGAAATACTTTAGAGGCTGGGGAGGGACCACAGTAGGGCTCCAGGGCATGTTGGGCTCGTCTCGCCCAGTCCTGATAGGCCAAACCCCAGCAGCAAGCTAACCTACCAGTCAGTGTCTGACCCCTGGTGGTCAGTGTGCATCATAGCGACTGGTTGAACAGTCAAACGATCAGTCGGACACTTAGCATATTAGGCTTTTATTATATAGGATGTTCTCCAATATAGATTTGTCTGCTACTTTCTTACAATTAAATTGAGGTTTATGTAATTTGGGCAGGAACAACATGGAAGTGATGCTATTGCCCTTCTCAGTGCATCATATCAGGAGGTGTGTGAAGTCGATATGCATTATTCCAGATGATGTATGTTCATTTTGATCACTTGATTAAGGTGATATCTGCATTTTTCTCCACTCTCATGTTACTATCTTTCCCTGTGTAATTGACAAATACTTTGCAGGGAGATATTTTGAGGCTACAAATATGCTTTTTCTCATCATATTTTTACTCACTAATTTTAAAATTCATCAGTGATTCTTGCCTATGATTATTGAATAGAAACTTCAAGTACATCCTCTCTCCACATTTTGTTCCCTTGCAAATTAAAGCTGTGCCTGAGTGTATCTGAGCGACAAAGTCTAGGAGGTAGGCCCGTGTCCTGGCTATAAGAAATCTTGGGAATTGGAGTTCTGATTTCAGACTGGGACTTTCCAAGGATAGTAGGAAGCCACAAATATGACTGACATCCACTACAATTGCCAAGATATTTTAAAATGAGAAAAGTGAAAGACAAAACAGTATCTATAAAATACTATCACCTGCATAATTAGCCTATATGCATAAACTACCTCTCGGAGGTTCCAGAGGAAACTGGTGACAGCTTTGTCCAAGAAAGGAAACTTTATAATCAAGAGAGGTGGGAGACTTGTCAGTGTATATATCCTATATCAGGTATAATCCTTTGTGCCCTTTGATGGAGATGGATGCAAAGGAAGGAGAGAGAAAGGGGGGAGAGAGGGACCATTTTTCTTGCTCCACTCATTCTCAACAGAGACTCCAGCACCATGGCCTCCAGCAAGGCCTTCTTACTTTTCTTTGCTCTTCCTCACCCTTCTTCATCTAGTGCGGATAGATACATAGGACACACCCTCTCCACCCTCGCAAGCAGAAAATTATAGAACTTGCCTGGGCATAGAAAGTGCTTGTTATCCACCCAGCTGGAAAGGAGGGTGTAGCTATAATAGGCACATTCTGCTTCTTTGCACTGAACGCAACATGTTCTCCATAAATCCAAGTGTTGCCATTTCTTACTTGCCAGACTTTCAGTATGTTTATAAGCTAAATACTCAATTTAAAAACTTACATCAAATAATGCTGCTTTATCAAATAATAACATCAATTAAAAAAAAAAAAAACTCCTCCTCTTTTCTCCTCCCAGAAGCTTTTTCATTCTAACGTAGAATTTTTTAAATTCTGAGGGTGCGTCCAGTGGAAGTGGAAGGTGTTATAGGAAGGAAGTCGCTTGTGTTTAACAAGTTAAAGTAACTGGGACTTTCAGTCCCTCTACTTGTCTATTTCCCCTTTCTGTCCAGTGAATAAAGAACATGGCCATATCTCTTGTCCAGCCCAGTCTACTCACATCCCATATGATAATGCAAACATGACTAACTTATCTTCTGAGGATACCATCAAGTCAGTTTTTCAGGATATGGGTATCTGATAATAGTTATTGTTTTAATATTTGCACATGTAAAACTTTGAGGTCAAGAGATATAGCTCCTCTTTATCCTCCACCTCTGCTAACTGAGACGCAGTAACTATCTGCTAACTAAAAAATACGTAACAGTTTTCTACAGGTTGTTACAGGCAACTATCAAGCTCTACGCCAACGCTTCAAATTCCATCTCAAAAATCACCTCCTTGCCCTGCTGGTGTGGGCCAGCAGTTGAGCATCGACCCAGGAACCAAGAGGTCACTGGTTTGATTTGGGTTAGGGCACATACCCAGGTTGTGGGCTCAATCCCCAGTAGGGGTGTGTGCAGGAGGCAGCCAATCAATCATGTTCCTCTTCCATCAATGTTTCTATTTCTCTATCCCTCTCCCCTCCTCCAAATAAATAAATAAATAAATAAATAAGGTTTATTTTTTTTAATCTTTTGTCATACTCCTCACCACTCCGCACACCTGCAGGAAGATGGCCCTCCTCTGAGTTCCGCAGCATCAGAGTTATGACCTGAAGATAAACTCTGTGCTAGTTCATCTGAGTATTTTCAGTGCATATTATGGTGTCTATTTCACAGGAACATAATAGCTGAATGAATAAATAAGCTAATTCATTGTTTGATTTATATGTGTAGATTAAATAACTGACTCAAAGTGTTGGTTGTACTTGTTTTTTAAAAGGAAGAAAAGATGAGGATGGCTTGTTTATGTATATATGAAATTTTGAAGTCCAGAATACACTTCTTAATCCACTTCTAACCTGGCACCTTAGGAAATGGGTGGGTTGTACCTGTTTCACAGGTAGTAAGTTTAAAAAAAAAAAATCCAAGAACACACAATATGGATGAAACTCAAAAACATAACGTTGAACAAAAGAAACCAGACGCAAAATAGTACACATCATCCGACTGCATTTATATATGGCACAAAGACTGGCAAAACCCTTTTAGGGAGTTAGAAGTCAAGATGATGGTTACTCTTGGTGGGGGTTGGCAGTAACTGGAAGAGGAGCTAGGAGACTTCTGGGGACTGGTAATGTCCTGTGTCTTGATCTGGATACTCAATACACAGTTTGTGAAAATTCATCAGCTGTATATTCATGATTTGTGCTCTTTCATAAATAAATATCTATAATAATAAAAGCAAATTATGCTAATTAGACCAGACAGCCAAATGACCTTTCGGACATCATTCCAGACAACCTTCTGGACAAAGCCGTGGTGGCAGGGGCTGAGGTAGAGGCGATTAGGGGCGATGAGGCAGGCAGGCCAGCAGTTAGGGGCGATGAGACAGGCAGGCAGGCAAGGGGTTAGGGGCGATGAGGCAGGCAGGCAGAGTGGTTAGGGGTGATCAGGCAGGCAGGCGAGCAATTAGAAGCCAGCAGTCCCAGATTTTGAGAGGGATGTCTGACTGCTGGACATCCCCTAAGGGGTCCCAGATTGAAAGAGGGTGCAGGCTGGGCTGAGGGACTCTCCCTCCTGTGCACGAATTTCATGCACTGGACCTCTAGTATACTATATAATGAATACATATATTTCAATTAAACACTTTAAAAACAATACACAAATTTGTTCATTATACGAAAATTCATCAGCTGTATATTCATATGTGCTCTTTCACATATATAATTATATATAATAAATGTATAATATATAATAAATATATATATACTATTTCAATTAAAAGCTTTTTAAAAACTTCGGCCAAGCAAAAACTTAAAACCAGTTAAATTCTTTAGCACAACCCAGATATTTTCAACTAAAATGAGAAACCAATTTGATGTAAATAAAGCCATTACTACTTCAAGACCACACATAAGATCTTGAAGACAGTCCATGTTCCATTCAGCCATGAGCAGTCTCCAGAAAGTAAACCTTTAGACTCTTTATGCTCAGGATAAGAGCGTATTTGTTACGTCGATGTTGGGCATGTAAAGACTGGGACCAGATGACAGTTGTGGGACCAGATGACAATTGACCCCATTCCCAGAGTTGAGAATTTTCCACCAAATTAGGAAATTCAGTTCTAAGATTTTCATTATGTGCTGACAAGTGTTCAAATGACCTTGTAAAATACTTTCAAAACTACAACAATGACTAAATATGATGATGTACAAGCAAAAATAAGGATTCCAATTCTAAATTCCACCACATTTTAAATTCGTATTTACGTTGTCGCAGGCTGTATGTACTTGATGTGAATCGCTAAAGCCTGTGTTATGCTGCATGAAATTCTCCGTCGTCCATCCCTCCGCCCATTTTACAGATGAGTTCACTGTCATTTCCATGTCAGCTTTGTAAACAGTGTATCCTCTGAGCTCAGCTCAAGGCCTGGCCCAAAATAAACACTCGACAAATGTGTGTAATATGAACGAAGAAGGCGTGGAGAGGTTGTGTAAATTCCCCGAGGTCACCCACCCTTCACCGCTCCCTTGGGAAGTGAATCCGACAGGAAGGTGGCCAGCCGGGCTGGGTGGTGAATCTGGGGTGAGCCACCCCAGACTTCCGCGTGGGGCGTGCCCTTAGGGTGCCCGGGGTCTTCCATGGTGCGTATTCTGGGCGCCTCACCCTCCTCGGGGGGTTACATCACCCTCTTACTCAGAGACGGACCGCTTTCGTTTCTCCCACCGGGCGATCAAGAGCCTCCAGGCTCTGTCAAGGGGAATTTCTAGCCCGGAGCTGGGAGTCTCCGGGCCGGGGCGTTCCCGAGTGTGAGCCATGGCTGTACCTGGAGGGCAGGGGAAAAGGAGTCGGGCTTTAATAACCTGTGCTCGTCCGGAGGGCGCCTGGGGAACCGGGAAAACTGAAGGCGCTCTCAGGTAGCAAGATCGGAGCAAGCAGTGAGCGTGTGTCCCAGGTTCCCCTGATCCCCACACCCTCGCGCCCCCCCCCCCACACCCCCCCCGCCCCGGCCGCGTAGCAGCCCTTGGACCACCCTTTGCCCTTAAAAAGGCTGCGGAGCGCGCCTCCTCTCCCCGGAGCGAGACCCAGCAGGCCCGGCGCCGAGCGTGCCCTCGCCTGCCGAGCCGGGCGCTGGCCGCAGTGCCCTGAGGCCGCGGGGCGGGAACTGTGCACCGGGCTCGCCGCGTCCGCGTCCGCGTCCGGCTGGGGGCGGGCACCGCGCCTCGGCGGGAGGTCCCGTGCATCCTCGCCCGGCGTCCACGAGCCTCCCTCGCCCGCCGCAGCCCAGCCGAGCTGCAGCCGCCACCGTGAGCCCCCGGAGCCCGCCCCCGACTCCGCCTGGGTGGCCTCCGTCCTGGCCTCTAGGGGCGCAACCCTCCACGTGCAGGTCTGCGAGGCTGCACGCCGCGGGCTCCGAGAAAGAAGGTGGGTGCCGAGGGGCTAGGGCTAGAGAGGGCGGAAGATCGGTAGGGAGCGGAGGCTTAGGTGGGCCCCGACCCCTGCCCCCTGACTCTCTCCAGCTCGCTTTCACTTAAATGGCTGTTGAATTAAAAAGAACGCCCTAGGCGATTGGCAACCTTCTGCAGCCTTGCGCAGCGCGCCACGCCAAGTAAACTGTCCCGCCGTGGGTGCTGCCTGCATGGGGGGTAAGGGGCGGGTTTCCATCCACCCACTATCCACTCGGGACCCCGGACCCTGCAGAACTGACAAAAGACTGGCCTTCTGAAACGCACCCTGTGATCTTCCAGAGGAAGAAGCAGAGAGGCTCTTTCCCTATCGATCTATCGTCTGTCTGTCTAATGATCAATCTATCATCCTTTGTCTCGTTTTCTGGTCTGTCTGCCTTCCTTATTTCCTTCTTTTCTGCTCACCGCCCTGTCCCTCTGTCTCATTTTCGTTCCTGCATTTTCTCGAAAGGACAGGAGGAGGTAGGCAGCCGGGCTTCACCCCAGGCAGGCATTTCTGCTGGTGGCCTTGCTTCTTGTTCTGGCCTCTAAGATGCCCTTTCACGGCTGAAGTTCGCTGCTCTGCTCAACAAGTAGCAGCTTGCTGCAGATGAGAAATTCAATAAAAATGAAGGCGCGGAAAGATAGGGTAGGAATGTGGGAAAACCAGATTGTCTAATTTTAGCCTGGGTTTGTTGTGAGGGAATCACCATCTGTTGCCTCAAGGAGAAGTGTTTTGATTGCCCAGGTAAGGAAAGAAAAGACCTTTATGTATGATTGCTCATGGACTCACCTTCAAAGACAGGTTATTTTCTTTATGGACAAAACGTTTTAAATAACTAAACTCCAAATCATAGCATTTGAGAAATTGTAAAGCTGTTAAGGTCAAACAGCTCAATGCCCTGTTAGGAGTTTGTCTGTGAAGGTGATATCTTTATTGTCTCCTCACTGGGAAAGATTTACATGAGTAGAAATGCTTAGTAAAGGCTACGGAGAGTTTAGCTCATGTGTTCTTAAGAGTTTTATTTCATATTGGTGTTGCAACAGTATCAAGGATGTGTCCCTGTGTCGTGGTTAAGAGTTTAAAGTTAGAAAGACCTAGATTTCCATCTGTGCTCTCTCTACCATCTAACTTGCTGTGTGCTTTCCGGCAAGTTGCCTAGCCTCTCTGATCCTGGGTTTCCTCGTTTCTAAATTGGATTGCTGACAGGGTGGAGACAACACAAGAATAGTAGTTAACACAGAATACACCACCCAGTAAGTACATAATAAACAATACTTGAGGCTGATGAGGAGGAAGGGAGTAGTTAGGCCTGATATACCCATGGCACGGCTGCCCCAGCAAGGGGTCTCCGGATGCAGGTATGTGCACGGGAAGGAACAAGCATTATTACATCATTGGTGTCCTTCTTGTCATAAAAAATCAGGAGCTACTTCTGAACTTTTGAATTAATTCAAACAAATAAAATCTGTCCTATGCCTATTCAGAATTGCATGTTTAGCTATTTTGTGTATTTTGAGATACTCTGAGGCTTACAATTATGAACAGTTTCAAATAAACACCAAACTGGTATGACCCTGGTGGATTAATTATTGCTTATTATTAAAAATAGTGTTCCTCAGAAGTCACTATAGTCCCTGGCTTGATCTGGATGTGGGTGGGTGGAGGGAGGAACTGAGCCCTGGAGCTAATGTTTCAATGGGCTGTTTCAACTCAAAAGTGTGAGCCACAGACTGGTATCACATGGAGTTCGTTATACATGCAGGGTCCACCGAGACCTGCTGAATAGAACCTGCATGTTAATGAGATCTGGAGGGGAATTCATGGGCACTTTCGATTTGATCAGCCCTTTCTTAGGAATTTGAGTGCACCAATGTGTTTGTTTTTTTAATAGGTCTTGTGAAAACATGGATTTCTCATAAGCTGTCTTTACCTAGCCAAGTGAAAAAGATGTGTTATCACTTACATGACTGATTTTGATTCAAAATCTTTAGATAGCCAGGAGACATATTATCATTTGCTTTCTGTTTACAAGTAACAGAGAGCCCAGCCAGTGTGGCTCAGTGGTTGAGCCAGTCAACCCATGAACCAAGAGGTCATAGGTTTGATTCCCGGTCAGAGCACATGCCTGGGTTGCTGGCTCTATTCCCAGTAAGGGATGTGCAGGAGGCAGCTAATCATTGTTTCTCTCTCATCATTGATGTTTCTATCTCTCTCCCTCTCCCTCCTTCTCTCCTAAAATCAATAAAAACATACCTAAAACTAACAGAGAGCTAATATTTTAAGTTCTGCCAAGTCTGGATTCCAGTGTTCCTATTACCCCCTTGAGACGTTTCTGTTTTGATACTGCTTAGCTGAAATAGACACTATTTTGCTATATTTTTAGTTTTTGAATTTTCATACTGGAAGATGTCATTAATATTTATAGGAGGAACATAATAATACATATGTATTATATTACAGATAGAGAAAGATTTTAATGACATTCTTTTAAAATCAGCTTTATTAAGGTATAATTTGCCTACAACAGAATGTATTCAATGGTACATTTAAAATCTGTGTGTTTTATGCAATGACACTCCCCCCTTGGTCTATTAAAATCTGTGTGTTTTATTGTATGCGAATTATACAGTGGGGCCTTGACTTACGAGTTTAATTCGTTCGGAGACCGAGGTCTGTTAAGGAGCTCGTTAACTCAAATTACTCTAACATTGAAACCCTCAATGCAAAAAATCAGCCGAGAGACAGCTGGTATCTCAAAAAACTCGTTAGTCGGGACACTTGTAAGTCAAGGCCCCACTGTATTTAATAAAGTGGATTCTTTTTAAAGGTATCATCAAGGATTGCCATGATTTGTTGCCTGCTGCTAGAATAGTTCAGAGAAGATCAAGAAAAGTCACTAGAGAGGGAAAATGAAGGTTGACGCATTGGGCAGGCACAGAAAATGAAAAGCCCAGTGGTCTTGGGAGAAATGAAAGACAAATTTAGAAGGCTTGAGACCCTTGTATAATACTTTCTTGTCTTTAAAATTAAGGTGCTGATTTAATATCTGGGGCACTGAGAATGCCGCGGATTTTTTTCAAGATGAGGCCAAAATAAAATAAAAAAATAAACGTAAAAACGTTTTGCTCTGCAGGGTCTCCTCCTCGTGTTCTGATCTCTGTCCACCCTTCGGTGCAGCAGACACCCACATTTGCCACGATGCTCTCAGCCAGTGACTTTGCATCTGCTTCTTGGGATCTCGAGGTCCGAGTGGACCATCCAGATGAAGAAAAGCAGAAAGACATCACCCTGCAAGTGTCCGGGGACCTGCACGTTGGGGGGGTGATGCTCAAGTTAGTAGAGCAGATCAGTAAGTTTCTGTTTTGTTCTGGTGTCTCTATATCTGAAACCCTCTCTGTTGCATCGCTGCTGATCTAAGTTGTCTGATCACCTATGTTTTTCTGATCCTTTATCTGGTAATGGCCCAGAGAGCTATCACCCTTCCCCCAAGAAGAAGAGAACTAAGGGGCCCCTAACAACCCTTGTAAAAACTTGAGTCCCTGGTGACAAACCAAAGCTTCCTGGTAGGTAAAATGCTCTGTTTCCACAAGAATGGGCCCATTCTACGGGTGACATCTAGGGTGACCGCAGGCTTTTTTGAAGGTGTTGGACTCCTGTTAGTGCTTGATTGCTCAGTGATAAAGTCAGCTTGGTGCTAATTTGTCTTTTAACACATACACACCCTTTGCTACTCTCTCTTCTTAAACAGAGAAAGAGAAATCTTCAGGGTCAGAGTTTCACCTCAGGAGTCAACACAATCAACCTAGAATTTAATAATGTTCTGTATGCCTTGTATTTATTTCTATCTTCTAAGGCCATGGTTGTGGGCTCTTCATTGACACTAGTGAAAGAAAGCCCAGTGAATTTTCCAAGTCATGTAACCACCATCCAGGTCAAGAAATAGAACATTACTTGTTCCCCCACCCCCGTCCCGTACCTGACCCCTCCTTGTCACTGCCCCACCAAAGGTAGCCACTAGATTAAAAAGAGAGAGGGAAAGAGAGAGAAATTACTTTTTTCAAAGTAAATAACAACACTGGTGGCTCTTCATTTAGCAAAATAAAAGATTGACTATTGCCTCCAACATCGATGAAGGGAAACGATTCAACGTTGATGCCAACATTGAAGAAGCGGGCAGTTTCCGTGTTGATGCTCACTCTCAGAAAATACTCAGCTCTGATTTCAGTGTAGACACTTTGGATACTGGGGATATGATGGTTCTGATAAAAGAGCTGGGCATTACCGAGAAGGGTGACGTGTCAGCTTTATAGAACTTCTGTGCGGGCTCTGATTGGGTGCTGTGGATGTCGCCTTGTGCTCCAGGGGGGCAAGGATACATTTCTAGTGGAGAAATTATCCTGATTAAACAAAGCAGAGCGCTCCTGGTCTTCCCAGGAAGGACCATGGCGCTGGGAGACTGAAGGAAGAGAACTTCAGCATTTCAAGATGAACAGAATTTGTGTATGTCTGTTCCTTCCGCAGCATTGAAGTATCAGTGATGGTAAGATTCAGTCTGTTTTCTACCTCTCCCGCCTTAGACTCTTTGAAGAGAAGCCAAAAATCGTTGAGCCTTGGCTTGTACCAGGAGATGGGGTGCTGAAGAGCGGCCCTTTGTTTGCATTTTTGCGCACGATGGGATTGACTGGCGTGCCCTCCCTCTCGCTGTACTTCACTGTGTTTTCTATTTTTGCAGACATAGCCCAAGACTGGTCAGACTTTGCCCTTTGGTGGGAACAAAAGCGTTGCTGGCTCCTGAAAACACACTGGACCCTGGACAAATGTGGAGTCCAGGCAGATGCAAAGCTTGTCTTCACCCCTCAGCATAAAATGCTTCGCCTCCGCCTGCCGAACGTGAAGACGGTGCGATTGCGAGTCAGCTTCTCTGCTGTGGTGTTCAAAGCTGTCAGTGATATCTGCAAAGCCCTGAGTGAGTACCCCAGAGGGGCCCCTGTGCCCTTTGGACCTTTGGCAAAGGAGGGCAGGAAAATGCTGTGTGCTCCCTGAGTACATGCTCCTTAGGAAGCACACTTTTCAAACCCAATTCCGCGGACTGAAGCCATTGAAGTGGCGCTAATCCAAACGGGACATTACTGAGATACTTCAGATTCATTTCCACAAAGCTTAAAACTGCTTCAAAAGAGATGTATACTCAGAAGAAACAAGCCCATTACAATCCCCCAAATTCATTTCTCTTAGCCATAGTAAATCATCATTATATTTAAAACAATCCAAAAAAAGAGTTCCATTAAGTCATTATCACCTTGGAGCCAATGCATCTTTATTAGTTTTGAGAGAATGGTGGAGTAATGTCTTCATTGCTTCTCTTACACTTGGCTCCAATAGCCCTATCCACAAAAATCCTACACAGAAAAGTACACTTAATTATGGAATGGAACGAATTGATACCATCCCATAAGTTAAACAGCCATTAAGGACAGCATCACCCAAACCCTTTCTTTTTTTTTTGTGGGACTTCCTTAGTGGGAGCAAACCCTGCCTTGTGAGGGTGTTCTTATTTTATACTAGAGACCCGGTGCACAGATTCGTGCACCGTTGGTGTCCCTCAGCCTGGCCTGTGCCCTCTCGCAATCTGGGACCCCTCCGGTTTCGGCCTGTTCTGGCAGTCCGACATCCTCCGAGGGATGTAGTAGTGAGCGAAGTGGCAAGTGGCCAGGGAGGAGCCCGAACCCGGGCCGGCACCACGCCACTCCCACTCATCCCGGCCCCACTGCACCTGCTGCCGCTGCCGCAGAGGCAGGAAAGGCTTGCACCACTGCAGCTGTGCTCACCAGCTATGAGCCCGGCATCTGGCACCCATCAGCTGAGTGGCGCTCCCACTGTGGGAACACACTGACAACCAAGGGGCAGCTCCTTCATTGAGTGTCTGCCCCCTGGTGGTGGTCAGTGCACATCATAGCAACCGGTCAAACGGTCAAGCGGCTGACCGGTCACTTAGGGTTTTATATAAAGAGATTATTTTGAAAGTGTGTAGGTAAATTCTTTGGTCCCAAGGCTAAGATCTATCTTCCCCATGAAGTTATAAACTGCTCACTCATTCCTTCAACAAACATGTATTAACTAGAGGCCCGATGCATAAAGATTCGTGCAAGAGTAGGCCTTCCTTCCCCCAGCTACTGGCACCGGCTTCCCTCTGGCACCTGAAACCTGGGCTGCTTTGCTCCGGCCACCGCCAGGCACCCAGGACCAGGGCTGCTTTGCTCCGGCCACCGCCAGGCACCCAGGACCGGGGTTGCTTTGCTCCGGCCACCGCCAGGCACCAAGGTCTGGGCTGCTTTGCTCCGGCCACCGCCAGGCACCCAGGACCGGGGCTGCTTCATTCCAGCTGCCACTGCCAGGCACCCGGGACCTGGGCTGCTTTGCTCCGGCCACTGCCACCACCCACCCAGTTCCCTGTGGTTCCCCATCTGGTCCAGCAGTCCTTCCAGTCGTGACGCTTATGGCCTCTGGCCTTTTGTAATATAGGATCAGGCAAGCATTGTGGTGAATACTAAGGGTATGTTAGTCATAAAAACTAGCCCAAATCTTTTCCCTCCTGAAGCTTACATTCCAGTGTACAGAGACAGAAAATTAGTAATAAATGTAAAAACTAAGATGTTGAAAGGAGATAGTAGGGCAAAAGGAAAAAGTATAATAGTATATATAGGCTTGGGAATGCCAGTATTGGGCATTGGAGGCTGGTATGTATTTAACAGGGTGAAGAGAGAAACCTTTTTTTTTTTTTTTTTGAGCATGCCCAGCACAATGCCTGCATGCATTAGCTGTTTAATAACGTGAGTGACAAGTGAACAGAACCTCCCATTATGGAATGTAAATTCCAAAGTGTCCCTGCTGCTTGGTGAGCAAGTGGCAAACACCAGGCACCCTGATTTCAGTAACATTCTCATGAAGATTGGAAAACCATTTCTTTTTTGTGGGACTTAATAAATGATTGAATTACATCAAATGTCGCAGTAGACTGGAAGCACACATCATACCTGGAACCAAACACTTGAGGTTTTGAAGTAAATAGAAGCAGTCAGATGTCCTTCTCTTTTCCAGATTATCTATCTTCATGGCAGTTCTAAAAGGCCCAACTGGCATTTCTACTAATCTCTTTCTATCTGATCAATAGAAGGTAGATCAAATTCACCAAAACTATGGGTTTTTCCTCAAGGAAAAGGAAAGGCAAATGTTAGGCTTGGAGATAGGGTTTTGTTTGTTTTGTTTTGGTGTTATGTTTTGTTTCTAATGTTTACCACACTGGACATCTTGATTCATCTCTAGGTTTTGTGTATAAATTATGCATTTGAAGTGGTCACAGGTGCCTGCTGCAACCTGATGATCAGACATCCTTGGTTACTGGGGAGAGAATCGAGCTGAACTACCAGCCTCAGTCTTCGCACAAAGCAGTATTTGAGCTGAGAAGTGGGAGGAATCAGTTCATTCACCTCTGATTCTAGCCCAGAGACTAACATCCACATTCCCTGGCTTTTCCCTGGGATCATAGCAGCTCAGTGCGGTTAATGGCAATGCTAAATGTATTTCATTAATAGAGGAAGATGGGGATAATCTTCAGTTCTCCAGAAGCAGACCCTGATATAAGGATTCCAGTGCAAATATGTATTTATTTGGGGGAGGGGGGTAATGCCGGGAAACAACTGATAACGAATGGAGACGTGAGACTGGGCAGAGAAGGCCACCAATAAGAGATTGTCCCAGAGCAGAGACATGCCTCAGAGCCATCCCACCCAAGGGCCGAGGGAGCTGGGTGTTAATACGCCACTCATCAGTCACCGGGGCTGCTCTTGGAGAGCATTCATTCTCTGAACTCGTGTGGCCGGTTGCGCTGTATCTGGGCAGAGTAGACTCCAGGGTTCAGAGCAAGCCCGTGGGCAGACAGACACATGTCCTAGCTGCCGTTGGTAGTCAAGTCGGAGTGCACTGAAAGGGTGAGGCCAAGAAGAGGCGGGCAGGCGCCAACGATGTCTGCCACAGGGATGAAAGTAGCAGCTGGGCATCATGTAAGAAAAGGGCTCTCTGGATCTGTGGTCCATGAAGAAAAAGGTGGGGCCCTTGGCTGTTGATTAAAAAACTGAATAAAAAAGGTAAGGGGGCGGGCAGAAGGGAGAAAGAAAGGGAGGAAAGAGGGAGGGGAAATTGGTAGTAAGTAGGTGGCATAAGAATAGCAAAATTTGGTTGAGGCTGGGTGATGAGTCCATGGATGGGCCATTATACTATTCCCTTTGCTTTAGATACATTTGAAATATTTTCACAATAAATCAAAAAACAAAATAGAAATTTTACTAGACTAAATCTCCCTCCACTATTTGACCTCCCTACACCCTTATTGATGGGGAGCGGAGGTCTTATTCCCCTCTGTTTCTTTAAAAAGTAGTGCAATCTAGTTCTATTACTTCTCCGGAATTTCCTAAGAAATGGTTTCAAATGCCCAACAGGAATTTTTATTTTATTTTAACTTTTCAGTTTTTCTTCTTTGTTTTTTATACTTATTTATTAGATATTAGAAGACCAGAAGAACTTTCCTTGTTAAAGCCTTCTAGCGACTATTTTAAAAAGAAGAAGAAGAAAGACAAGAATAATAAGGAGCCCTTAATTGAAGACATTTTAAACCTGGAGAGTTCTCCAACAATTTCTGGGCCACCAGGTAAGAATTGTGACAGGTGCTTTGTTGTTTTAATTCATTCTTAAAGCCGAGAGTTTCTTAAGTTTTTTTGTTTTGTTTTTTTTAATCCTCACCCAAGATTATTTTTTTCATTAATTTTTAGACATAGTGGAAGGGACGGAGGAAAGAGGGAGGGAAAGAGGAAAAGAGAGAAAGAAACAGAGTGAGAGAGAAACATCGATGGGAGAGAGACACATTGATTGGTTGCCTCCCACTCATGCCCCGGGAATTGAACCTGAGACCCTTTGGTCCTCAAGCCAACTCTAACCACTGAGCAACCTGGCCAGAGCAAGAGTTACCTCAATTTTTAAATCCTCGGAACTCTCCTCCCCTCTGCTCTGTCTTTCCTCTTGTCCCTCCCTTCTTCTTTCTCCCCCAAACAAAGAAGGGTTAAAATTGCAAGAGTCCTATGATGAGGAAAGGATATCCAATTAGTTCTAGAACTAACAGAATTTTTTTGACAAGATATGCTTTATAGCTCATTATGTTAATTGCATGTATTATGTTTCTGATGAATTAGAAACCTTAATAGAACTGGCTGTGAATTTGAGGGAGGAAACAGATTATTTGGATCACTCAAATATACTTCTGTTTTCCTGGTTCAGTCTTCCTGTGACTCTTGTATGAATTCCATTTAAATTTTGCACTGGACATGTAACAGGAGAACAGGTAAAAATTCTAGAAAGGCTTCATTCTTTTCTTGTTATATAAGAATATAAAAAGCTAGCTTGTTTGCAAAGTTTGCGGGTTTTCTTGCATAGTATATTCCAGTGCAAAGAATGAAAGGAATTATTTGCACTTTTCATATGCAAAGTAAAGGCAGCCGATGTATAAACCATTATTAGCTGGGTTCTTAAAATTGGCAAGTACTGCTATTTCTTTAAAGAATTTGCCCAAAATATAGTCTGTACATACATTCTGTGAGATCTCTGGTTCTCTAAGAGCGTGAAAACTCACAGCTAAAGCAGAGGCATTTTGAATTGTTGAGAAGGACATAGTCTCCCACACTTGTATGGGTTGACTGTGGGAGCTTTTATAGCCTGTCAGTTCCCAAGTTTTCAGTAGCTAAACATTCAGGCAAGAGCTTTACCCGTGTATAACTCCTCCCGCATCAGGCATGACTCCTCTGATTATTTTAAATGTTACAACTATTTAAATTCAAAATCCATTTCAGTGTCAGCAATCTGTACTTGTTTTTCCAGAGATTTCCACTCCCTGAATCTCATATCCTAGTGTGTGTTCCCCTTTGCCTTACAGTAAGTCCTGGCTTGTACAGTAAAACCATGACTCCCACGTATGACCCCGTCAACGGAACGCCGGTGTCATCCACCATGACGTGGTTCAGTGACAGCCCTTTGACCGAACAAAACTGCAACATCCTCGCATTCAGCCAACCCCCGCAGTCACCGGAGGCGCTGGCTGATATGTACCAGTCTCGGTCTCTGGTCGATAAAACCAAGCTTAACGCAGGGTAAGGATGTGGCTCCATGTTGCTTCTCTGTGAACTGACACTGATGTAGCAAGAGAGATACCACAGAGATGGGGAGAGGTTGTTTATTTTTTAAATTAGGGTGCCTGGGGATTGCACACTGCTAGCAAAAGTCAGGACTGATTATAGCAACAAAAAGGAAAAAACAAGGCCTTTGGTCATTTCAATACATATAAAGTGTGACGTCCCTTATGTGTTGGGGTAACCCAATGGTTTACCATATGCGAATAGGAATTCTTTCCCCTTGCGGTGTGCAAAGTGTATTTTATGGGAGGTCGAGCAGTTCATAAGTGGGTTGGAACCCATGGGCCAGGGGGAGACCCAAGGTGGCCCACCTGCCCACACTGTCTTGTAGAATGCCACTTCTCTCTGCAGCCGTTCTAGAGCAAGTCCTTCCGCTTTGCCTCAAGCGGGCTCAGAAGACACACTCAAACTATTTCTCAGACCACTGGCTCTTTTCACTCCCCACTGTTCACCAAATAAAGTCAGCTTGTGGGCAGCATTCCACTCCCTGTGATATCTGGCCCAGCACTGTCTTCCTGTCCTACTGTGTACCCCGCCCCCATGGTGCCCCCAAGGCCTCTCCTCCCCTCCTGCTCTCCAGTTAGCCCTGCTCATCCTTTACGGCCCAGTCACTCTCTCCTTCGTAGATGTCAGCATTCAAGATCGTCAATTCTCTGTAGTTCTGTTCTCATACTTTGCCCAGCATCACTCTCTTCCTTTATTAGGAGGCTTGGTCTCTCCCACTGGACCAAGGCCTTGGGGATGGAGATTGCATCTTGGGGGCTAATTTAATAGAAGTTCAAGCCATTTTCATTCAGTGTTTCTGGCTGGCATTCATGCCCACCTGGTCTTGTGGTTACTGTTTAATCTCCATCCCTCCACCTCTCACCATTACCCAGTGTGTGTGTTTTGTCAACCTTAGGACTAAACTATCCAGTATAGGAGCCACTAGCACATGTGAATAGTTACATCTAAATTTGAATTTAATTAAAATGGAAATGTGGCACCAGCCACATGTAAATCTTCAGTAGCCACATGTGGCTAGTGGCTACTCTATTGGACAGGGCCATACAGAATGTTGTTGTAATTATAGAAAGTTCTAGACAATAAGATAGAGCCAGTTTTGGGTCGGACCACCTAGTGTAGGGGAGAGGCTGTGCGGGCAGTCACCCGGTGTAGGGGAGAGGCTATGCGGGCAGTCAGCAAGTGCAGATTCTCATTCTGGCTCCACCACGAGGTACAGGACCTTAAGCATAAACAGAGTCACTGAGACTCTGTTTTAAGATCTATAAAACTGAGAAAATAAAAACTGCTCTGGCTTCTTCACTGGGTTACTTTAAAGTGTCAATGAGAAAAATAAATAAATCTACGCTAATAAAAGAGAAACATGGTAATTAGCGTATGACCGCTACCCTTCCCATTGGCTAATCAGCATATCCTTATGCAAATTAACTGTCAGCCAAGATGACGGCCAGCAGCCATGCACTGAAGCTAACAGGGAGGCTTGCTTGCTCCAGTGATGGCAGACTCCAACATTCCCTGCCTGAGTTGCCGGCCTCTCAGCTGCAACTCTAAGCAACTATGTTGCAAATATAGAAGCTAAACAAAACCCTAGAAACCGGCTGTCAGTCAGCCGGGCTTCAGCCAGCTGGACCGCAACATTGTATCAAATACAGAAGGTAAAGGCCAGAGCCGAGGCCTCAGAGCTAAAGCTGGCCCAGAATAGAAAAAGAAAAAAGAAAAAAAGGAGCAGTTAGGAGCTTCAGTCACCCCCCAGCCTGAAAACGGCCCTCAGCCCCTCAGCCAGACTGGCCAGGCACCCCAGTGGGGACCCCCACCCTGATCCAGGACACCCTTCAGGGCAAACCAGCTGGCCCCCACCGGTGCACCAGGCCTCTATTCTATATAGTAAAAGGGTAATATGCCTCCCAGCACCGGGATCAGTGGAGCCGCAAGGCTCCCGGCACAGGGATCAGCATGACAGGAGGCAGCGCCCAAACCCCCTGATCGCCCTGCGGCTCTGTGTGTGACAGGGGGCGGGGCCATAACCTCCCTATCTGCCCTGCTCTGTTCGTGACAGGGGAAGGTGCCCCAACCCCCTGATCAGCCCTGCTCTGTGCCTGATAGGGGGAAGCTCCCCAATCCCCTGATCGCCCTGCAGCTCTGTGTTTGACAGGGTGCGGCGCCCCAACCCCTCCCCCCCACGGGCCCTGCTCTGTGTGTGACAGTGTAGAGCCATAACCTCTCCATCGGCCCTGCCCTGAGTGTGACAGTGGCGGCGCCCCAACCCCCTGATCGACCCTGCTCTGTGGGTGATAGAGGGTGGCACCCCAATCCCCCTCCACGGGCCTTGATCTGTGTGTGACAGGGTAGAGCCATAACCTCCCCATTGGCCCTGCCCTGAGTGTGACAGGGGGGAGCTCCCCAACCCCCCAATCGGCCCTGCTCTGAGCCTGACCAGGGGCTGCACCTAGGGATTGGGCCTGCCCTCTGCCACCCGGGAGCAGGCCTAAGCCAGCAGCTTGTTATCTCCCGAGGATTCCCAGACTGCGAGAGGGCACAGGCCAGGCTGAGGAACCCCCCTTCTCCCCCCGAGTGCACAAATTTTTGTGCACCAGGCCTCTAGTTATATATAAATATCTATACACACACATACCTAGCATTGGGAAAGCTGTAAGATAAAATATAGATATAAGCTAGTTTCAAGTCCTCTCCCTGACTGGTTTTTGGTCACATTACTTACTCGGATTTTGTTCAAGGAGATGTGTGTATATAATGTAAATATATATAACATATATTACATGGTACATGTATTACATAGAACATATTATATAACATAGATAACATGTAAACGTATTATATAATGCTGTAACATATATGTATAAAACTGATCAACTTTTGTAACTCATCCCACTGTTTTCTAGTTGGCTGGACTCCTCGCGTTCCCTCATGGAACAGGGCATCCAGGAGGATGAGCAGCTGCTGTTACGATTTAAATACTACACCTTCTTTGACTTGAATCCCAAAGTAAGATACTCTTTCTCTATTCTCTCTCTTCTTTAAAATGTGAATCCATGGAAGTGTACAACTGAGTCATTTACTCATCAAAGTTAGGATTAACGTGTGTAATCTTCTGCTACCTCTTCAGAGTTAGATCAGTAAATGCCTTCTGCTCCCTGAATTGCATTTTTGGGTTCTAGGGAGCTTAGTAAGCTGCCGCGACTGTGTGGGAGTCTCTGGGGGTCTTCGTGCCCAGCAGGCGCATGCTCCCCTCTCCATTCACAGGAACAAGAAGAGAGTGTTCAGGGAGCCAGAGTGCTTAGGGTTTGGGAAGGAGGCGTTGTCAGGACCTAGGTTAAGAGCAGGTTCTCATGAATAAACCAGGGCCCCATGATGGCGCACAGCAGACTCCCCACGGTGGCGATGAGAAAGAGGGGTCATCTATGTAAATGAAGACCCGGCTAGTCGCCAGGTCCCATCTGAGGTGTGTGTCTCCCACCTGTAGTTTACTGGGCAACTGATTCCTCTCCCTGGCCCTGATTTGCCCGTTCGTGCAGTTGTGAGTCAGCAGATAAATGGCCAAAATGTAGAAAATAGAAACTGGGTCACTGCTTCTCTGAGTGCACAGGGCGGTTCATCATACTGTTCCTGCCCAGTTTGGTGTTTGGCGTTGCTCTATCCATGTACTCGCTGCCGGACACGTGTTCCACCGGCTTGCCTCAGGCCACCTGTTGCGCACAGACCCTTTTCTCACCCACAGCAGTGTCACTGCCTCTTGTGGCACAGCCTTCCCCTCGGTCATTTTCTCCATGAACAGCCCTTCCTCATTCAAAGATTACAAAAAGTGTTCTCTTCATGGTTCCTCCTACTAGGTTTAGTTGTTATGTTTAGATTTTTTATAAGTCCTTTGAGATATAATTCACATACCATAGATTTCACCCATTTACTCGGTACAGATGAATGGTTTTTCGCATATTCACTGAGTTGTGCAACCATCACCACCGTCTCATTTCAGAACACCTTCACCATCCTAACAAGAAACTCATTATCCACTAGGAGCCGCTCTCCCTTCCCTCCCAACCTCCCGGCCCTAGGCAAGCATCAGTCAGTCTTCCGTCTGTCCCTATGGATTTGCCTATCCTGGACGTTTCATATAAATGGGGTTATATAATATGTGGTACTTTGTGACTAGTTTCTTTCGTTAAGCATAATATTTTCAAGGTCAATTCATATTGTACCATGAGCCGGTATTTCGTTTCTTTTTATTGTCAAATAATATCCCATTGAATGTATGTGCCACATTTTATTTATCTATTCATCAGTTGATGGACATTTGGAATGATTCTACTTGGGGGTTATTATGAATAATGCTGCTAAGAACATTCATGTGCAGGTTTGGGTTTTGTTTTTTGGGTTTTTTTTACTTCTTTTTATTGTGGTAAAACATACATAACAATTGCCATTTTAACCATTTTTTAATTGTTTTTTAAAGATTTTTCTCCCAGTAAATAGCTTATCTTTTCTTTTTTTAAAATATATTTTTATTGATATTTAGAGAGGACAGGAGAGAGAGAAACATCAACAATGAGAGAGAATCATTGATTGGCTGCCTCATGCACACCCCCTACTGGGGATCAGCCTGCAACCCAGTCATGTGCCCTTGACCAGAATCGAACTTGGGACCCTTCAGTCTGCAGGCCGATGCTCTATCCACTGAACCAAACCAGCTAGGGCCATTTTAATCATTTTTAGGTCCACAATTCAGTGGCATTAAGTACATTTATAATGTTATGAAGCTACCACCATTGTCCATTTCCAGAACATTTTTTATCATCCTATATAAAAACTCTGTACCCATTAAACAATAACTCCCCATTTAACCCTTCCTCCAGCCCTGTAACCTCTGTTCTACTTCCTATCTTTATGAATTTGCCTATTGAAGGTACTTCATAAAAGTGGAATCACACAATATTTGTCCTTTTGTGTCTGGCTTATTTCACTTAGTATAATATCTTACAGTTGTAACGTGCATGAGAATTTCATTCCTTCTGAAGGCTGAAGGATATCCCATTGTGTGTATATACTACATTGTGTTTATTTATTCATCCACTTATGGGCATGGGGTTGTTTCTACCTTCTGGCTATTGTGAATAATGCTATGATGAGCATTAGTATCCAAGGATCTGTTTGAGTCCCTCTTTTCCTTTTTTTTTTTCCTCTATATACTTACAAGTGGAATTGCTGGATCATACTCTATGTTTAACTTTTTGAGGAGGTACCAAACTGTTTTCCATAGAGGCTGCACCATAGTCCCACCAGCAATGAATAAGGGTTCCAATTTCTCCACATCCTCAGTAACATTTGTTATGATCTGTCTTTTGCATTAGAGCCTAGTGAGTGTGAAGTGATATCTCATTGTCTATCTGTAATTAATATTTTTGATGATGAGAGATTGTTTTTTTTTTTATTTTGGATTTTTATTTTCCAAATGTCAAGGCATTGTTAACACTATAGTCTTGAATTCTTTCTTCCCCTGCTGCTATAAAATGCCATTTTTATTTTATATTAAACTTATATACATATATAGGTCTGTTTCTAGAGACTGTGTTATTGACATTTTGTCTTTCACTATACGAATACCACACCATTTTAGTTGCTGCAGCTTTATAATATGTTTTAATGTCTGGGAGGACAGGTGTCTTCCCAATATTGTTCTTTTTCAAAATGTTCCTCATGATATTCAAAATTCGTGTGAGGGGCTCGGCTCTCGCAGCACTGGCTGCCTCGCCCACTGGTCCTTCCAGAAGCTCTTTCTGCCGTCCACCTCTCTGTATTATAGAGAATTGTTTTTTCCAGCTTAACTTAAAAATTAGCTTGTATAAAGTTTTATTTAAAAATCCCTATCAGCCCTGGCTAATATGGCTAAGTTGGTTGGGCATCATCGCATCCTGTGCATGGTTCAATTTCTGGTCAGGGCACACACCCGGGTTTTGGGCTTGATTCCCAGTGAGGGATAGGCAGGAGGCAGTAATCAATGTTACGCTCTGACACTGATATTTATCTCTCTCCCTCTCCCTTCCTCTCTCTCTAAAAATCAACAAAATGAAATAAAATAAGAATTCCTATCAGATTCTGATTAGGATTGCACTGAGTTTGCAGATCAGCAATCCCTCTTTCTTTTATTGGTTATCACATAAACCAATTTTACTATCTGCTTTTCATACCAATAAGAATGTGATTAAAGGGAGGTGAAGTAATGGAATCTAAGATGGGCTAGTTGGGCCCCTTGAAGAAACCCTGGGAAATATTTTGAGAAAGTTCTAAATTCAGAAATAAAAAGAGCTGGGCAGTGTGTCCCTTTTAGTTACCTGAACTAAAGTTCAGTGCATCTGTCTAACAAGGAACGGCCTGTCATTCCAGAATTTTGTATTGTGGAATATGAATGTGCCCCCTACACCACCACCACCACCCACACACACATAACTCTTTCTTTCTCTAGTATGATGCTGTCCGAATAAACCAGCTCTATGAACAAGCCAGGTGGGCCATTGTCTTAGAAGAAATTGACTGCACAGAGGAAGAAATGTTGATCTTCGCAGCACTGCAGGTATGGGAACTTCAGTACCTCCTCTCTGGAAGGAGACAAAGCAAGTTTGTTTTGCTTAAGTTTCATGGTATTCATACTGGCCTTTTCTTGGAAGAAAGAACTAAAAATGAGGGGAGTGAATTAGAATTTTTTTTTTTTATTTACAGGGGGAGCGCGATGGCCCTCCCCTGCATTTTTAGGGAAAGAGACGGCCCCCCCATCCTTCCCCCCACCCCCCCACCCCGGCACTTTTGAGGGGAAAGACAGGAGGAGCGCGGTCGCGCTCCCCCGGCACTTTTAGGGGGGAAGATAGGAGGCATTCAAAGGGTTAAAAGCAATTTAGCCCAGGATGCGCCCGTTAATGGAACGAGTCATTAATTATGGAAAGTTACCGCCGCAGTCAGCAGGAGCAAATGCCCCACAGAAATGCCATTTGAACAGCCCGGTTCGACCAAGTGTGGTCGCAATGTCACAGCAAAAGGGCTGCCGAAATCACACCCGCCCTCTCCTCCCCTCCCCATCCATCCCGACCAGAACCCATCCCGCTCGCACCCCACCTCCCCGCAATCCTGCTGTTTAAACTTTGGCAAGCGGCTAACTCCCTAACTTGTGGCAACTTTTTAACCTTCCTGTCTGGAGAGTTGGTGGGGGAGGGGGACGCACTAGGATGAATTCTCGGAGCTGGAAGAGTTTTAAAAAGGGGCGCAGACAGGCCGGGAAATGCCCCACAGACGGGACGGCCCGGGAAAGCAGGGCTCTGCGGCGCCTCCAAGCGTCTCCCCTTCGCCCAGCCATTCCCGGTCCTCCCGCTGCCCGCCCCGGCCCCGAACTCGGATCCCTGCAGTCGTCTCCCCTCCGCGCCACCACCCACTCCGCGGGGTTCTCCCTGCCCCATTAGACAGAAAGCTTCCCGCGGACCCCTGTCTGCACTCAACAGTCCCTCCGGCAGCGCCTCCAACGCTGCCCCTCGACTCTCAGTCCCCGCCCGCACCCCGGCCCGGGAGCAGAAGCGACCCCCTCCCTCCCACCCCGACGGCCCCCTCCGGCTACGTACCGCGCGCACAGCTGCTGCACCCGTGCAACAGGTCTCGAAAGTGTCTTCCCCGCCTCCCCGCCCCCCACCTCCCGCCACCGTGCCCTCCCCTGCGACCCCCCCGGAGCGAGGGCCCGAGCGCAGTGGGCAGCGTCCCTCGGCCGGGCGCCCTCCCGCGTGGCCCGGTCTGCGCCCGCCGCCGGCTCCCCGGCCGCCCCTCCAGCGCCGGACGCCAGGCATTCCCTGCGGGCTCCCCTGCTCACGCTCCGCTCCCTTCCATCTTGACTTTTGCAGGAGTGGAAAGCTTTGTGAATTAGAATTTTAAATGCACCTTTGTACACACATGTGTATAACTGATGTAAAGCATCAGTCTTGCAATTCTGATCTCTTCCCCAGTACAAACTCAGCCAGTGATGTAGAAGAGCCGAATCCGAACATGGTTAAAATGTCATTTTCTCTGCACAGGAGGGAGATCTCCGTGGAGATGTTTGGTATTACAGGGGAGTTGTCTCCAATAAAAGGAAGAACTGGCTAACGGATCTATTGTGCTTATACCATTTCTAAAACCTGTTTCTCTGCAGTATCACATTAGCAAATTGTCGTCGTCCGCTGAAATACAGGACTTTACAAGTGAGTCTGAGGTCGATGAAGTGGAAGCAGCACTTTCTAATTTGGAAGTGACCCTAGAAGGTGGAAAAGCGGACAACACTTTGGTAAGGACTTTTCTGCTAACTCTGAACTGTGGCTTTGTTCTCACTGACCAATGTAGGTGACATTTTGTGTGGGGTTGTTTTTTTTTATCAGAAATAAGAGAATATTTTGTCTGAATTTGAGAAAAGAAAACATGCTGGTCATCTGACAAGCTTAAACCTAGCCACAACTGACCAGCTTTCCCCGGTCAGCTCTGTAAGGGACTATGCAGTATTCTCATTACACTAATGACAATACTATCATTTCCCGTGTCTTCTTTGGGACGAGTTGGCCTGGTATGAGAGAAAGACTGCTGGGGACTCCATTTCACTACATGGAACGTGAAATTGGTTCCTTAAGTCTAGAGAGAACCCTCAGTCTATTGTATGGGGCAGCTGTGGAAATAGAGAAAATGCCTTACAGGTAACAAAGCCTTGTTACCTATTTACCTTAGGGGTGGGGAACCTTATTTTTTGCCAAGGGCCATTTGGATATTTATAACATTATTCACAGGCCATACAAAATTATTAACTTAAAAATTAGCCTGCTATATTTGGTCAAACATTTCATTAACTCACCCCTGAGGCCTTGGCAGCACCAGACCAAGTGATTTCATGGGCCGGATGGTTCCCACCCCTGATTACCTTTCCACTGGCAAGGCTGACAGAAGTGAGGGCCTTTTTCTGGAACATTATAAACATTTCCTGAATGCTTTTGACTTTAGTAAAACGTAAAGAAGTGATACAGGGTGATGGTGTTTTGCTCCTTACCCATGCCATGTGGCTGAGTGTCAGCTTTATCATGGGAATGCCCCCCCCCCCATGCTTGATGCATTTGTTGGGTGCCACACTTTTGTTTAACTTCTTTAATCACGGAAGTGGCTTAACCACATTGATTCAGAGAGGTGGATCCATAGTAATTAGATTTTTTAAAGGTAATTGATAAAAATGAGTCACTGTATTCTTATGTATTTAATATGTGTTCGCTTATGATTAAATTCCTTAACATAGGGAGTTGGTTCGTGCCAAACTAAATACCTGAAACAAACTCAAAGCCAAGGTTCTGCAGGGAGTCAGAGCCTCCTCACGTGTACAGGAGACACCCGCCCCATGAAACTGGAGTTCTTTTTTGTCTACTTCCACCACTAAATACATACAACAGGAAAGTGTTCCTTCTTAGAATAGATGAAAGTTTCCCTCCTCCCGCCCTCAAGATATTTTCTGTCAAGGCTTTGTGATGTCAAACAATAGGCTTTTCAGTTTGAAAACAAGCACCAACCTATGCTGTAGAATGAACTTTGAACCAGGTACCTTTGGAGAGTTTAATCAGTAAACAGGTGTACGTAGAGTTACTCACTCTGATGCCCAAGTTGTAAAATACTTTTGTTTGTACGTAAAAGTAGTTGTTTCTAACTCAAATGTTTCACTTGAATGGTAGGCACAGGGCATGCTTGGTCAAATTTTTAATCTCTTTTTCTCATTTGTGTGATACGTGACATATACAGAAAAATGAAAACCAGAAATGTACAGCCTACCAAATGAGTATTAAATTCTCTCCCAAGTCACCACCAAACCAATAACCAGAACTTGGCCAGCCGCCACCACAGAGGCCCCTGCATGTGCCCCATCCCACTCCCAACCCTGCCCCACCCCATCCCCCCACCCTAAGGCAACTACTGGATGTGTGGCTAGTGTGACTGAGGAACTGAGTTTGTCATTTTATATCATTGTAATTAATTCAAATTCAAATGGCTACACGTGGTGAGTGGCTACAGCGTTGGGCAGTGCAGGTATAAAGGATCAGCACCACATGTCTAATCACTGCTTATGAAATATTACGTTTTTCCTTAGGAGGACATCACTGACATCCCTAAACTTGCAGATAATCTCAAATTATTTAGGTAAGTCATCCTTAAAGGGAAAAGGGATTACTCATAACAAAGCCTTATAGGTAAAGAGTCCGGGAGTTTAAATTGAAGATCCATTAAGCCAGCGGTTCTCAACCTGTGGGTCATGACCCCTGAAAATACATCCTGCATATCAGATATTTACATTACAATTCATAACAGTAGCAAAATTACAGTTATGAAGTAGCAACAAAAATAATTTTATGGTTGGGAGTCACCACAACATGAGGAACTGTATTAAAGGGTCGCGGCATTAGGAAGGTTGAGAACCACTGCAAGCAGATTCATGGTTCAAAGATAAGAGCGTGATCTTTGGCATCAGACAGACAATGGGCCCATACTAGCTCCACAGCACATGCTACCTGGGTGACGTTGGGAGCTGTCCTTTTGTCTCTGAGCCTCCGTTTCCTGATCTATAAAATAAGGATATACCTCCTCCTGAGTTTGTTGAGAAGATTAACACATATGAAGCACTGAGCATGGGGCCTGGCTCATAGTACATGGTGGTGTAAACATGGCCAGGGTCAGCCAGAACAAACACAGATGTCGGACTGGAGTTTCTGTGACCGTCCATCTGGGAGGCTCGACTCTGACACCATTTCCCGGTTCTTTCACAGTTTGAAAATCAATTGCCACTAGAACTTGGATCTCAGGCTTACAGGGAGATAACCTTAGTTATCTACCTATTTCTGATTAACCACTCCACCCCCCCCCAATCACCTCATGTCTATCAGAAACTGTTAAAAAGGCAGAGAAGTTTTTATTTCATGGGAAAAAAGGACTGCCATAGTTGTGATGGTGCCAAGGTGTGTTAGGATGAAAGGGATAAGGTCCCTTTGAAGTTCTATCAGTTACTGTGTCACTTCATGGTTTGTTGACTTTTAACAAACCAACACTTCCCTGGGTCATTGGCTTGAAAACCAGTTGCTTTTGATAATACAGAATGCAAAGGAAGACTTAGAAAGAATGAAAATGAATCAGGTATAAATGAGAAAAAGGAACCCAAAGGTTTGTCCCTGCGTTTCTATAGCAAGCATGTCAAACTCACAGGCTAACACGGGCCAAATAAACAAGGTTTAAGTTGATGTGGGCCGCAAAAAAACAAAAGCTTCAAATTTCATAGAAACGTAGGTTTATTTCAATAGAGACATGCTGAATACAAAGGGCTGAAATAAATGAGTCATCGTTAACGTAAAATAATAGAACATTTTAATAAAAATTAATATTTTTTCTTAAACATTAACTTACCAGATACTGAATAACTGCACAAATTAATAAGCATAATGCAAATAAACCTATTTTTCTTGTTCTCCAAAAGCAAAATATTTCCTGTTGCGCACACCAAACAAGTCAGTCCAAGACTAATGATGTAGCAATCAGCTACTAAAATATTTGCTGCAAGTATTAGTGGAGAGAAATGGTGTGCCTGCGTGTAAGGGAAATAAATGCAACACAATTATAGTAATCAGTCATTAGCAAATGTTGTAGTTCGTTATTAATAATTATGTATAACAGGATATTGTAAAAATTAAGTTATGAAATTTTTATTAAAATGTTTCTTACATACCATTATATTGACTGGGCCAGAAAATGTCTCGAGTTTGACATGCTTGTTCTACAGGTTTTCTTTTTATTTTTTTATTTTTTTTTATTTTTTTTTTAAATATATTTTATTGATTTTTTACAGAGAGGAAGGGAGAGAGATAGAGAGTCAGAAACATCAATCAGCTGCCTCCTGCACACCCCCTACTGGGGATGTGCCCGCAACCCAGGTACATGCCCTTGACCGGAATTGAACCTGGGACCCTTGAGTCCACAGGCCGACGCTCCATACACTGAGCCAAACCGGTTTCGGCAGGTTTTCTTTTTAAAATGTGATCTTAGGATGTGGTCTCAAACTAAAGGGTCATTAATAGTTGCAACCATGCATATTGTGATAGGGCTACAGAAAAGCAGTAATAATTTGAATCCACAAATACATCTTCATAAATCCTATATAATAAAAGTCTAATATGCTAAGTGAGCAACGTTTTCTGGCCCCCAAAGATATCACTGTTAGAAATCTTCCCCCAAAATAGAGTCTATATAGATTAGCTATAGATTTCAGTGCTTTCCATGGCTCACTGGGAATTCTCCGGTGATTTCTCTTAAGGGTCAAGAGGAAACTACAGAAGAGGTTACCTACTTTGATATCTGATATTTATGTCTGACAACTTGAAGGTTATGCAGGTCACAATGACTGTTTCTTCAGATCTAAGAAGTGTATGGAAATTTTATATGTCATAGATTCATGGATGTTTCTCACAATTATTATTATTATTATCTATTTAGCACTTATTAATTACCTCTACATCTCAGAGCAACCCCCATTTCTCATTTTTAGAAATGACTTGGCAATTTGCAAATTGTTTTTAAAAATAAAGCATATGTTGTTTGAAAGAATGTCTTGATGTGCTTGAAATTTTCAATGTTTCCTACATTTCTGCATGTTGTTTCAACATTTCCCATACTTTCATTTGCAGGCCCAAGAAGCTAATATTAAAAGCTTTCAAACAATATTGGTTCGTCTTTAAAGACACGTCTATAACCTACTTTAAAAATAAGGAACTTGAAGAAGGAGAACCAGTAGAAAAGTTAAATCTTAGAGGTAAGTGGGCTACATCGCTGTGGCTTGTCATGACCCAGCAAGCAGATGAAAGCCAAGACTTCTACCCAGGGAAGCGAGGTTGACTTCCAGTGTGCCCCTGTGTTCAAAAGGCCCCTGCCCACAGCTCCGGCCCCGCCTGGCACATGGACCTGGAATGTGCTTTAGTAAACATGGTTATTTATAGTCTGCAGTTTCTTCTTTCCCAGTGTGTTCAAATCTATGAAGTGGTGGTAATTGGTGTCATAAGTATAATACATTGTAGGCTCCTGATAAGCTTTCTGAATTTCAGAACAGTAATGTTTAATTCAACGAACAGTTATGTTTAACTCAATGTTGCTTTAATGCCTACTCTAATTTCTGAAAGTGACTGTGAGTGTTCTGGTAACTCTATTAGTTGAAATATTTTATTAACCCTACACTCAATTCCCTTATCGTTGTGGCAATCAGAGAATTTCCTGGGTTTTGAGTTATTTTGAAGTTCATATTCATAATTGTTCCTATGAGTTAGTTCGCATTCATAATGGTTCTTATAGGTTAGGATAGCCAAATCAATCTTAAAACTGAATTCAATTGATTATATATTCTTTAAAATCATAAAAGAAAATATTTTTCTCTATCCATGTTACTTGTTTGTAAGTCTTATCTACTTAGCCTTTAATTAATGTTATCAGCTTGCTCCTCCATTTTTTAGAAGAGAACAAAATTTAAGAGGCTTATTTCAAAGTCTTTCTTTTAGATGCACACCTGATATTTATTTAGTACATTCTCCACAACTCAGTTGTGACCCTGCCTTTTGTTATTCAGGCTGTGAAGTTGTGCCAGATGTGAATGTAGCAGGAAGAAAATTTGGAATCAAGTTACTAATCCCTGTTGCTGATGGTATGAATGAAGTGTATCTGAGATGTGACCATGTAAGTAAAACCATACAAACGTTCAGTCATTTCACCTTAATTAAACCTAAGGACAAACCATCTGAGGTATTTTCTCAAATGAGAACACTATTGTATCGGTCAGCTATTGTTTTGTAACAACCACAAAAATCACAATGACATATCCCAATAAACACTTGTTTCTGAAACATCTGCAGTAGGCCGGGGGTGGATGAAGCAGGCTGGTGTCAGCAGGGCAGATCTGGCTAAGCTTGGCTCTCCACTGCAGTTTGAGCTCATTGATTTATTCTAAGTCCTGAGCCACCTGGGGAGGCTCTTCTCACAATGATGGCAGGAATGCAAGAAAGCAACTGGAAACAGATGAGACCTCCTAACATGGCGGCTTGCAATTGGTCATTTCCACCCTTATTCCACTGGCCAAAGCAAGCCTCGTTGCTGGGCCCAACATCAAGTGGGGGTAATTACACTCTGGCTGTAGTGGGAGGGACTGTAAAATTACATGGCAACGGGTGTGGAGATTGAGGCCAGTAAGTCAATGGACCACACCTACTGTTGCTCTGAAGAATTTCACTCTTCAGCTGTATCCCCTCAGCTTCTAGGACCACTCCTCTTTACTCCCTAAGGTTAGAAAAATGCAGACAGATAGGAGGCACCCTCTCTGGTTCAGAGCTCATCAATGGACCTGATTCCTACTGTGGGCTTAGTCTTTACTAACGATAGGCCAGGGTAGAAATAATATAGGAAATCAGTTCATGATTTTTTTCTTGTTCTGTCAGAGAGATCAGATGTGATCTGAAAATGGAAATCTATATCAAGGAAGGCTGTCTGGTACTTGCGGGTTTCAGCTTTCTGTGCTCCATAGCACACATTCTTGGTTCATCTTTAAATTCGTGGAATTTAGCAAGACTGACATTGCTATTCTCTAGCCCCTTAACTAGACATTCAACACAAGAATCAAAGGCCATTGTTGGGTGTTAAGTTAGGTGAATAATGGCCACTCAGAACATATGCCACTTTAATCTTTCTATGCTTGGAAGGTGACAGTTTTGTATTATAAAGATGAAAGCCCAAGTCCTGCTATTCCCAGGACTTGAACTTGCTTCTCAGCCCTCCTGTGTTTGCTGCAGGAGAATCAGTATGCCCAGTGGATGGCTGCCTGTATCTTGGCATCGAAGGGCAAAACCATGGCAGATAGCTCCTACCAGCCAGAAGTCCTCAACATTCTTTCCTTTCTGAGGATGAAAAACCGAAACTCAACATCTTCTGTGGCTTCCGGTCCTGAAAACATGGACATGAACCCGGAATGTTTTGTGTCACCCCGGTGTGCAAAAAAACACAAGTCTAAACAGGTACTGCTAATCTTGTTGGGGTAATGGTTTGCAGTGAATTCTGTCTTTTCTGAAATAAAATGAGGAATTAAAATGATTGAGGCTATCATCATGAAAAATCAGTTAATGGGCAAATTTGACTATAGACTGGGTGTTAGATGATATTAAGAAATTATTGTTAATTATGTTAGAGGTAACTGTACTAATTGAATATAGCAATATGCCCTGATATAGTTTAATTAAAAATAAGGCCCTAGCCCAGTGTTTCTCAACCTTCTGGCCCTTTAAATACAGTTCCTCATGTTGTGACCCCAACCATAAAATTGTTTTCATTGCTACTTCATAACTGTAATTTTGCTACTGTTATGAATCGTAAAGTAAATATCTGATATGCAGGATGGTCTTACTCGACCCCTGTGAAAGGGTCGTTTGACCGCCAAAGGGGTCACGACCCACAGGTTGAGAACCGCTGCCCTAGACGGTTTGGCTCAGTGTATAGAGTGTCGGCCTGCAGACTAAGGGTCCCAGGTTCAATTCCGGTCAAGGGCACATGCCCAAGTTTCTGGCTCCATCCCCAGTAGGGGGCATGCAGGAGGCAGCCAATCAATGATTCTTTTTCATCATTGATGTTTCTGACTCTCTCCCTCTCCCTTCCTCTCTGAAATCAATAAAAATATTTTTAAATAAATAAATAAAATGATTTAGTCCCTACAAATTAAATTTTTTAATTATGCTTCCATAAGCATGGGTTAAAAAGTCAAACAGATAAACGGAATCAAGTAGACCCATTCCATGGACACCCCAATACCCCAGAAAGAGGAACCCAGAACTCTCCATCTGCATGAACCTTAGAAGCTCTTGTGTTGGTTGATCTAGTTTCAGTTTCTCCCTGGGGATTTACATGAGAGAGAGAGAGAGAGAGAGAGAGAGAGAGAGAGAGAGAGACAGCACGCAGGGGGGAGAATATGAATGAGAATGACTCGTATTTGAAAAGCTGCAGGTGGATCTCCCTTTTATTTTTCTCACAGTGACCTGGAACTAATCGGATGGTTATAGAGCAGTCAGTGCATGCTAAGGAGAGTTTGACGTCTCTTGTCTCTGTTTAGCTGGCAGCCCGGATTATGGAGGCCCACCAGAACGTGGCCCAGATGTCCCTGGTTGAAGCCAAGCTGCGGTTCATTCAGGCATGGCAGTCTCTACCCGAATTCGGCCTCACCTATTACCTTGTCAGGTGATTACAATGTTCACTTGCATCTCTCACTTTCCTTTCCATTTTAAGTGGTTTTCTTGGAACCGTTCATTCTCACTTACTCTGGGTGTAGAACTCTTTATTTTTAGAATACTGCCCTTTCACAAATGGCCCAAAACTTTTGGCTGCTCAAAAACATCTTCTGTACCTCTGTCCAAGGTGCCAATACCCATGAATCTTATAAAAGGTGGGAAAGGAAATTTGGTCCGTTTAGATTCTAAACTTTAGAATAACAACATTTGCAAAACCACAGAGAGAAATCACCCATTGATTTTATGAAATCTGTAACCTCCTTTCTGGTCAAGTTTCCCCCACTAGACTATAAGCTCCATGAAGTCAGGGATTTTCCATCCATTTAGGTCACTGCTATCGTCTCGGTGCCTAGAAGGGTGCCTGGCATACACAATTGGTGCTAATTTTGAATTAATTAATTTGACTCCCTTTTATTTTTTTTAATATATGTTTTATTGATTTTTTACAGAGAGGAAGGGAGAGGGATAGAGAGTCAGAAACATCAATGAGAGAGAAACATCAATCAGCTGCCTCCTGCACACTCCCTACTAGGGATGTGCCCGCAACCAAGATACATGCCCTTGACCGGAATCAAACCTGGGACCCTTCAGTCCACAGGCTGACGCTCTATCCACTGAGCCAAACCGGTTAGGGCGACTCCCTTTTATTTTGCTTTCCTCTAAAGCAGTGGTTCTCAACCTTGGCTGCACATTAGAATCACCTGGGAATCTTTTTTTTTTTTAAATATATTTTATTGATTTTTTACAGAGAGGAAGGGAGAGAGAGAGAGAGTTAGAAACATCGATGAGAGAGAAACATCGATCAGCTGCCTCCTGCACATCTCCCACTGGGGATGTGCCCGCAACCCAGGTACATGCCCTTGACCGGAATCGAACCTGGGACCTTTCAGTCTGCAGGCCGACGCTCTATCCACTGAGCCAAACCGGTTTCGGCTTGGGAATCTTTTTAAAATCCTGATTTCTGGGCCTCATCCTCCGGAAATTCTGTTTCTTTGTTATGGGGTGGGGCCACAACATTAGTAACAAAGAAACAGAATTTCCGGAGGACGAGGCCCAGAAATCAGGATTTTAAAAAGATTCCCAGGTGTTTCTAATGTGCAGCCAAGGTTGAGAACCACTGGTCTAAAGTCAGTTTCACTTAAAGAATGCCTTTGGGACAGTGTTAATTCTCTCTATTGTCATATTCTCTAGATCACAATAAAAATGCCCTTCTATCGAAAGATAACCCTTCATTGTCCATTTTTCATAGATGATTTAGAAATGTTGCTATTATTTATCTTTAAAAAGTCGTATGTGAATAAACAGCATATTACAAGAAGCAGTTACTTCTTTTAATTATCTTTTTCAGATTTAAAGGAAGCAAGAAAGATGACATTCTGGGAGTTTCATATAATAGGCTGATTAGAATCGATGCAGCCACTGGGGTTCCAATTACAACATGGAGATTCGCCAACATGAAACAGTGGAATGTAAATTGGGAAATCCGGCAGGTAAAGTGAAAGCTTCGGGTATATTTGGTGTTGAGCCTATAAATGTGTGCCCTCAAAATTGCAGATTATTCTGATTTTAAAAGCTGTTCTTATATTTAGAACTCAGAAACCACAAGCATGTGGCCATTGTCTGCTAAAATAACCACAGGCAATTCTGGGCAGTTTCCTAACAAGTACAGATCATAAATGCCTTTGAATTACCCCACTAGTTGGCTTAGTCTCCATACAGATTCTAAAATTGCTGAGCAGTTTGATTCATTTCCTTCAACTCACCATGGGATTATATAAGACTTAGCAGAAACTACATGAGCTGTAACTGTCACCCAAAATAAATCCAAAAATCGGACTGGCTGCCAAAATGTCTAACTGGTGGAGGGCTCTGAGTCTCCGTTGCCCACCTGGAGAGCATTCCGGACCCCAAAGGGGAAAAACGCTAGAGAAGCAAGTTTAGGAATTCTCCAGCTCTCAGCACCCCATTGTCCACACCTAGGGAACTGAGTTCCGGCCAAGGCTATATCATGGGAATTCTAGGTGAAGTTAGAGCACCTTAGCATCCTGCTGGTATGGGATCTCTCTTCCCTCCTTTCCTCATTTTTCCAGCAGAAAACATTCAATGTAGAGGCATGGTAAGAGACTCACACTTTTTTTTATTAAGGAGAGAAGGAGACAGAGAGAGATCAATTTGTTATCTATGCATTCACTGGTTGCTTCTTGTATGTGCCCTGACCGGAGGTCGAACCCACAACCTTGCCGTATCAGGATGATGCTCTAACCAACTGAGCTACCCGGACACTCACACTTTTTTTTTTTTAAGAACTATGGATTCCTGTCAGCAGAGTTGTTAACCATGTGGGTGCTCATTTTTTAGAATGAAGGTCTGAGATTAGATGACTTCCAAGGGAGTGGTTCTAAAATTGTGTTGCATATTAGGATTGCCTGGGAGTTTTAAAATACCACTGTCCAGGCCAAATACCACTGCCCAGGCCACTCCCAAGACCAATTAAAGCTGCATGTCTAGGGCAGTAGCTGGGCATCAATCATTTTTAAAGGGCCTCAGGTGATTGCAATGGGCCTCCACGCTTGAGAACTCTTCATGTTTCTTCTAGTGCTGAGAGTTTATGACTCTCAGCTGGGAAGGGGTGAGGGCAGGGGCTGGAGGAAATTTCAGGTGGACCTTTTACTCTCCATTAAAGTCTGTAATATACCTTCCCTTTGACACCGGGAGTGCTTAAAAAGTCCCACATCTAAACAAGAGACAGACAGAAAGTATGTGTGTGTGTTGGGAGTTCAGAGTGTTTTGCGCCCTAGCTGGTTTTGCTCAGTGGATAGAGCATCGGCCTGCGGACTGAGGGTCCCGGGTTCAATTCCGGTTATGGGCACATGCTCAGGTTGTGGGCTTAATCCCCAGTAGGGGGGGCATGCAAGCGGCAGCTCATCAATGATTCTCTCTCATCGTTGATGTTTCTATCTCTCTCTCCCTCTCCTTTCCTCTCTGAAATAAATAAAAATATTTTTAAAAAATAAAAATAGTGTTTTGCCAAAGTTGACACCACAAGAGGGCGCAGAGAGCAAAGATGTTTTCTGTAAGGGCAAGTGGTGGGTTTTTTTGTAGGATTTGGGGAGAAATCCATCCGTCAGCTATCTCAGTAGTCCTCAGCTCTGGGGCCCTCTCCAGCAAAGCAGCTTCTTTCTCATCTTTCCGTGTCAGAGGTTAAGCTTCCCTGTGCTTCCTCTTCCAGGTGGCGATCGAGTTTGACCAGAACGTCTCCATTGCGTTCTCCTGCCTGAGTGCAGATTGCAAGGTGGTGCATGAATACATCGGTGGCTACATTTTCTTGTCCACCCGCTCCAAGGGCCAGAATGAAACACTGGACGAGGACCTGTTCCACAAGTTGACGGGCGGTCAGGAATGAAGCAAAGCTGGCCTGCTGGGCCTACACACAGAGGGCATGCCAAAGGCGGTCCTTCCCGGACAGTGGGATCCGTGGCTTGACTGTGTATAGATTCCAGACTGACAGACAATGCATATTCACCACCATCACTCAGATCCTTGCCTCATTTCAAACACAGTGCCTACCACTACCACCCCCTTTTGCTTGCTTTGCCCTGTGCTGTGAGCAGTGGGAGGAGCCTCAGTTGCCTTTTCTGTAAAATGGGAGGGTGGGAGAAAGGGTAGTGCTCTAAGATTACTGTAAGGCCCAGCCTATAGCTTCAGCTCTGTGACTTACAGAACCTGCAAGTGAATGGCCAGAAGTTGTTTCTGTGCTTATCTGCTCCATTGCTAAGTCAGCGTAGAAAGCCAACTTTAAAAGCACATGTAGCAAGAGAAAATCTATCCCACAAACTCAGGTATGAAAAGAAATAGGTCATTCCTTAACAACTGCTTTTAGCTCCCATCTTATGGTGGAGGGAATCCACACATACACATTTTCCATGAAGGTCAAGGTCTAGGGGAGTGGAGAGAAGAGAGGTGGGATTTTCTGATACCAGTTGGTGACAAGGGGTCAAAATAGTGGCCCTCAATGTCATCAGCCCACAGTGACTTTTGCCAAGGTGACCACGGACTCATCTGGTTTGGACATTGGTCCTCTCAGATTACTTCTGCATCCCACAAGTCCCATTCCAATCTAAGGATCCCTCGACCACCTGTATATCCTCGATGACATGGGTGACATGGGTACAGGGAACCTATTCCTCAACTCAGCCCCATGTCTCCACTGCTTCTACTCTGGGTTGGGGCTCAGGAAGACAGGCCCAAATCTCTCTGTTCATAAAACCACCTCCCCACATCCAGCTTCCAGTGAGGTCCCCACCCAACTGGCCACAAAGAGAAGGACAGGACACAGGCCTGGCCACTGGCTTCCATCTGCACAGCCTTTGTCTGGTCTTGGGGGCAGGGAAGCCTTGCCCTTATCACTCATCAGTGTTCTCCTGGATTTGGTGTCTGTTTATAAGACTTCTGGCCTTTCCCCTTAAAGGTCTTGGCTTTCTTAAATCAAAAGCCAATTATAGACTTCTTTTCTCTCTGCCTTAAGAAACAAGTGTAGACCAATTAACAGCTGCCTCAGTTTTCATTTTCTGGTTCAGTTTGTCAGCACTGGGAGGAGTGGGTTTTGAGAAGATGAAAAGCAATACCAAGGGTAGAGGGAAATATCAGATAGTATTTTATTATTTTTTTATAGCATTCTTCTGTCACACAAAGGACTTGGGTTGCCAAGGGAAGGCAGGGGCTCCATTTCCATTTTGAAATTCTCTAAGATGCACATTCCAGGGGACCTGGCCAGAATTCAGATGCCAGAATACTCAGCCAGCTGTTTCTGTATTTCCCAGCACAACCTTTTTTTATTATTATAGACTGGAGGCCCGGTGCGCGAAATTCATGCACTGGGGTGGGGGTGGGGGTAATCCCTCAGCCCAGCCTACACCCTCTCCAATCTGGGACCCCTCAGGGGATGTCCGACTGCCGGTTTAGGCCTGATCCCACAGGGCAGTTGGGATCCTAACCGCTCACCTGCCTGCCAGCCTGATCGCCCCCTAACCACTCCCCTGCTGGCCTGATTGACACCTAACTGCTCCCCTGCCGGCCCGATTACCCCCAACTGCCCTCCCCTGCAGGCCTGGTCCCTCCCCCCCCCCCAACTGCTTTCCCCTGCAGGCCTGGTTGCCCCCAACTGCCCTCCCCTGCTGGCCATCTTGTGACAATGTGGGGGCGACCATCTTGTGATGACATGGGGGTGGCCATCTTGTGATGACGTGAGGGTGGCCATCTTGTGACACGAGGGCATGAGGGTCAATTTGCATATTACCTCTTTATTATATAGGATTTCAGAGAGGAAGGTAGAGATAGGAACATCAATGATGAGACCTAGCCTGCAACCCAGGCATATGCCCTGACCCGGAAACCCAGGACCTCCTCGTTTATAGGTCAACGCTCAACCACTGAGCCATGGCAGCAGGACGCCAGCACAGCCTTTTGAAAAGAGATGTCTGGATTCTTGGAACCACAGTGAGACAGCCTTGGATAGGGACCCCCGGGCCTGTCACTGACATTTCTTTCAGCCTCTCCTTAGAGGTGAATGTGAATGAGCACTCCCCTGGCGCCAGCTGGACTTCTGAGGCCCGCCTGCAAAGCTCGGAGGAGGCTTAGGCACTTGGAAAGAACTTCATATGAAATGTTTTCTATATAAACAAGTGCTGAGCTCACTGTGTTAAACTTGGTATTGGTCATTTCTGGAGAGTCCTGGGCTCTATTATTTTATAACCTAGTCAGGTCTTTAAGATGATGATGGGCCCTACATTAAAAGAATGCTCCTTGCCCTGGCTAGTTTGGCTCAGTGGATAGAGTGTCAGCCTGCAGATGGAAGGGTCTCAGGTTCGAATTCCTACAAGGGCACGTACCTTGGTTGCAGGCTCAATCCCTGGCCAAGGTTGGGCACATGTGGGAGGCAAGCAGTCAATGTGTCTCTCTCACCTTGATGTTTCTGTGTGTCTCCCCCTGCCTTCCACTATTTCTGACAATGGAAAAAATAACCTCAGGAGAGAAATTACAAAAAAATAAAAAAGAATGCTGCTTGATGCACCAGCCTGCAGCCGAGTGCAGCTCTGCATCACTTACCAAAGCCAGACCTGCAGTATGGCCCTCTTCCTTAGCTTTTCAGGCTTGTCTGGAATTGCCATGGAAATGCCGAAAGAACCTGTTTCAACCAAACTTTCAGGGAACATCTCTCCCACGACTACACAGCCACATCCCAAAGGAATAACCAAGTGTGACATTAAAACCTTAAATGCTGCTGCTATTCCAAGGAGGACTTTTTTTTTTTTTTACTTTGGGTGCAAAAGGTCATCTGATGACTTCTGATAACATTTTAAATTAACGTGTGCCTTTCAACCCCTTTTGCTTTCTTGTCTACCCTGCATTGGGAAATCTGCCCTTTTTGTTGTTTTTATGACTTTTCTAATTAAATGGTTTGTATGAATTTGAGTATGGTCTCGTGTGCTCTCTCCAGTCCGCTGTCTCTAACCAATATTTTCCTCTGTTATAAAGAAGGAGTGCAGCTTTCAGGTTTAACGTGTGATTTTCCTCACAGTTCTGAGATTTGAGCTCGTTCTCCCTAGGGAGAACTGACTTCGAAATCTGTTGGTTTCAACTCCGTTCTCCTTGACCTTCACCAGATTTCCTGACATGTCCTGGGCTCTTTCGTTCCGGGTCTGCTTCTTAGAAATCATGCCAGAGAGCAAGGAAATACCCAGAGGCAGGGGAGCATCAGAGGGCCTCTGATTTGATGGCCAAGTGTCAAGGGCATTTCTTTGATGTATTAATAGATGGTCCATATGGGCCATGCACCTCTTCATGAACTTCTCACATCAATCCATAGGGGGCAGGAACCGTTTGCCTTCTTATTTCACGAAGGAGAACACAGGCTCAGCCAGGTTGGGGGTGGAGTGGGGTGCATTGAGGGAAAAGGTGAAGGGACTAAGAAGTACAACTTGGCAGTAACAAAATAGTCATGGGAATGTAAAGTCCAGCACAGGGAATATAGTCAATAATATTATAACAACTGCATCATGTCAGGGGGGTACTAGACTTATGGGGGAGCAGGTTACTTCATAAGTTATATAAATGTCTAACCACTATACCTGAAACAGATAATATTGAATGCTAACTGTAATTGGAAAAAAATAATAACAGTGAAGTAACTTTACCCAAGGCAACACCACCAGTAAGCAGTGGAACTGATTCAAAACCAGGTTTGTCTTAACTCCCAAAACCACTAAGTTTAAACCAGAAAACCCCACCCTTCCATTCCCAGCGCTACTCAGCCTTGAAATGCCTGCGCCCAGCCCCAGCCCCAATGCAGGCTTCCCCTGAGTTAGTCCCCGAAGCCCTCACTGGTAGGAGAGAGCACGGTGTTGGGGATTGGCTGCCCCAGAGTTAACGGAGGCCCAGGTGGGTCAGAAAGGTCTGGGAGCCAGAAAAGTGAGTTCCCTAGAGAGTATTTTATTTATGATTCCGGGTAAGTTTGGTTTTCAGCGCCAAAGTCAAAAAGGGAAGCAAATGAGTCTTTCATTTAAAAAAACTCATCTTTTGCCCTGACCTGTTTGGCTCAGTGGAGAGAGCGTTGGCCTGAGGACTGAAGGGTCCCAGGTTTGATTCCAGTCAAGGGCACTTACCTTGGTTGCGGGCACCACCCCAGTAGGAGGTGTGCAGGAGGCAGCTGATCAATGTTGCTCTCTCATCGATGTTTCTAACTCTCTATCCCTCTCCCTTCCTCTCTGTAAAAATCAATAAAATATGTATTTTTTTAAATAAATAAATAAACTCATCTTTTATTTGTAGGCATTAGAAGCCAAGACATCTTGCAATATTTCTAAAATCATTAAAATCTTGCCCAGCGAGCATGGCTCAATGGTTGAACATCAACCTATGGACTGGGAAGTTACGGTTCGATTCCCGGTCAGGGCACAGGTTGTGGGCTTGCTCCCCAGTGTGGGGTGTGCAGGAGGCAGCAAATCAATGATTCTTTCTCATCATTGATGTTTCTATCTCTCCCTCCTTTCTCTGAAATCAATAAAAATATTTTTTTAAATAAATCATTAAAAGCTTTTTAAATTATAACTTCTTTTTCACTTCAGTACATTTTACATCTCATTCATTTTCATTATTTTCCCACACAGTTGTGATTGTCGTGCCTGCCCTACCCCTTACACCCCCAAAACTCTGGGGAAGGGCCAGGGTGGGAGGGAGCATTCTTCTTTGCTATTTCACCCTCCTTTTCCCTTTATGCCTCCTACCTCCAGGGGCTTTTGGGTCCTGGAAATCATGGATGGGAAAACTAAATGTCAGCACCTGGCCTTTCCTTGTGTGAAAGTGTCCCATCCCCTTTCTCAGCACCTGGTACTCACTGGAGCTGTGGAAATACCGAGTGCCCTCAGGAGAGACAGAACACCAGCCTGCTCCCATTCTCTGTCCTCACAATGCCTGTGCTGGCCCTGAACTCCCGCTGTCCTTGGGATGGTAGGTTCTCAGACTTCCTTAGAGCGAACCCTTCTTGCTGAATGAAGGGCAGGATCTAGTAAGCTACCCTTGAGCCTGGAGTTCCATGGGAGCCACTCAAGATAACGCCAGATTAGATGATTTAGAAAAAGTCTCCCCACATTTGCCCACATATCCCATGACACATCAAGACTCAGTTGCCTCAGAAGAGCCCCTATGAATTAAAACAAACAAAAACAATGGCAATTAAAGGTTTATCTTTAGACTCACTAATGCTCCCAACTAATAACTGTAGACAGATTCTTTTCACTAAGTAAACTGCCTTCCTTCCTCTGACTTCTATGTGACCTTGAAGACCCATGATTCCCCTTTGTGCCTCAGTTTCTTCAGCTGTCAAAGAGGGAAAATCCGAGAGCCACTTTCCTTTAGGGGACCTCTGAATAATGAAGGTTGACTGGAAACTTAGGATATTATTTCTATTCTTCTGCCAGTGAAAGTTGAGGGGGAAGGCCTTTGGCTGCTCCTTGAGATCCCTGGGATGCAAAAGGGTGCCCTGCAGAGGAGGCAGAATCATTTGAGAAGAGCTCAGAGTCTCAAAGGAGGGGAGGGTTCAAAGCCCCAAGCCTGCGTTGTCTGATTCAGAGCCTTAGTGACCCCAGGACAGGGCCCAGGACAGGAAGGCAAGTGAGGTTACAAAAAAATAAATAATTTTTAGAAACTACATATAGGGGTGTGTGTGTGTGTGTGTGTGTGTGTGTGTGTTTGAGAAAAGAGTAGGGCTCTACACATAGGCACAAGTGTTGGTGATGGGGTACCTGGTTTGGACTGGTAAAGAACACCCCACTTATGCCCACTATGGCTATCAGGAGAGAGCAAGGACACTCTTTCAGGCAATGCTATGGAAGGTCAGAGAGCCAATGCTGCAATAGTGGGGTACTCCAGGAGCTGGGTAGGTTTGAGGATGGAGGTCTGATGAAGTGCTTACAAAGGGGCCCTGGAGCCCTGGCCAGTGGTTAGAGTGCCAGCTGGCGGACCAAAGGGTTGAAGGGTCAATTCCAGGTCAAGGGCACGTACCTCAGTTGCAGGCTCCATCCCTGGCCCTGGTCCGGGCATATTCAGGAGGCAACCAATCGATGTATCTCTCTCACATTATTTCTCTCTCTCTCTCTCTCTTTCTCTCTCTCTCTCCCCTTTCTCTCCATTTAAAAAAAAAAATCAATGGAAAAAATCCTCAGGTGAGGATTTAAAAAAAAAAAAGTCAAAGGGGCTCAAGATCTCTGTGCTACCCCTAACTTCCTCAAATGTTCCCAAAGAACCAGGCCAGCCCATATGACCTATGCTATCTTAATAAAGGTAGCAGAATCAGTGTTTCTTCCTAGGAGTTATAAAGCCCACACATCCAACTTCAAAATGGGAACGCTGCCTTCCCCACCATGGCACTGGGCTATTGGAAAAAATATTTAAGGGAATGATACAAAGATGTTTTTAAAATGAGAAAATGCCCAGCTGGCTGAGCGTCAACCTATGAACCAGAAAGTCACGGTTCAATTCCCGGTCAGGGCACATGCCCAGGTTCAGATCTGCTGCATGTGTCTTATTCTGTGCCCATGTGTTACCTGGGAGCCCTGTTTTCACAGTAGATGGCAGGAGTGCAAGAGGCCAGCCAAATTGTATTAGCACATTGGAGGCCTCTGCTCACATCATACCCACTAGTATCCCATTGGCCAAAGGGAGTCCTATGGCCAAGACCACATCAGTGGGGCAGGAATATACACTACTCACAGTGGGAGGGGTGCAAGTATTTGCTGAACAATAACCCAACTATCACACAAACTATCATATTTCTACATGATAACATGTAGAAAACAACTACAAAAATACTTCTATGTTATCATTCAAAATAAAAATACTTTACATTTATATTACAGTTTATAGTTTTTTTAAAAAATATATTTTTATTGATTTTAGAGAGGAAGGGAGAGGGAGAGAGAGATAGAAACATCAATGATGAGAGAGAATCATTGTTCACTGCCTCCGGCATGACCCACACTGGGGATTGAGCCCACAACCCAGGCATGTGCCCTGACCGGGAATTGAACCGTGACTTTCTGGTTTATTTTTTTCCCACCTTCACCCATTTTCCCCATCCGATGCCCCCATTTCTGTCAAGCATAGTTTGTTCTCCATTTCTATGAATTTGTTTTTTTTAGATCCCACATGTAAGTGAATCATAGAGTATTTGTCCTTTTCTGTCTGTCCTATTTCACTTAGTATAATACCCTCAAGGTCCATCCATGTTGTCTCAAATGGCAAGATTTCCTTCTTTTTATAGCTAAATAATATTGCATTGTAATGTGTACCACGTTTGCTTTATCCATTCATCCATTGATGAACACTTAGGTTGGTTGCATGTCTTGGCCATAGTGAATGATGATGCAATGAACACGGGGGTGCAGATACCTCTTCAAGGTAATTGTTTCATTTCCTTCTATAAATACCCAGAAGTGGAATTGCTGGATCATTTGGTAGCTCTATCTTTAATTTTTTGAAGAACCACTCTACTGTTTTCCATAGTGGCTGCACCCAATTACATCCCCATTTTAAGATATTTTCTTGCTTGTTTTTCTAATCCAATCTAGTAAATTCTCTTACGGATTCTAAAACTAATCATGTTTTCACCATAGCCCCAAATTAAGCACATTAGTCTGGTCAAAAAGAAATTAAAACAACACAAGAGGAAAATCCAAGCTCCAGTTTGAGAGTATGTGTCTCCTCATCTGCAAAGCAAGGGTTTGGGTTGTATGGTTTCTTGTAGCCCTTTGTACTCCAACATTCTTTGATTATGGTCCATTTGCCCCCACAATCAGGTACATCCAGGTACATCTTCCACTCTGATGTAACAATCCAGGGTCTTTGCACCATTCATGTGCTTTTCTTCCAAATCTGCCACCACGCTACCAACTCGGCACCACTATCTGAGTCAGGCCACAGAGTTCTATAGCTTTGATTTTGGGGCAGGTTGACGGGTTGCCAAGGCACTCAAATATGCCCCAGGGACAAAAATGATACTAAGAGGTTAAATGACCATGCCAACCAATGTTAGAGCAAGTGAAATCAGCCTTCTGCCTCCCCAAAGAGCAGTCTTACAATAATAGAGCTAATGTTACATAGCTAAAAGAATTAGAATGCTAACATGTGTGAAGGTCTATCACTTGTACTTCCCATGAGTTCTCTCGACTCAACTGGGGGTAAGGTAGGTATCATCAGCACCATTGTACAAATTAAGAAAGTGCAGTGGTGTGCTGGTTAATGTTTCATAATGCTACTAGAGGCCTGGTGCACAAATTCATTCATGGGTGGGGTCCCTCGGCCTGGCTGGCAATCGAGGCCTATTGGGGGCCAGCCAGCTGGGAGGAGGGACACCAGGAGGTTGGCCAGCAAGTGGGGGAGGAAGGGGCCATGGGAAGTTGGCAGCCGGTCCCCGCATTGGGGCCGATCGGGGGTGCCAGCTGGGGGCCATGAGAGGTTGGCTGTGGGAGTGCACTGACCACCAGGGGGCAGCTTCTGCGTTGAGCGCCTGCCCCCTGATGGTCAGTGCGCATGATAGCGACTGGTCGACCAGTCATTCCGGTTGTTCCAGTTGTTCGGTCGCTTAGGCTTTTATATATATAGATTGGTGGAAGGGAGCACCAATTTGCCAATTTCCATATTATAAATACTCCCACCACAGCCAAGACACCAATATGACATCAGTGAACACAGAACTGGAAAGAGGTTAAAAACACCCAGCTTGACTGGGACAAGCCAGCTTTAGCACACACCGGAATTGTGTACAGAAAAGTCAACAACTTGTCAAGGTCACCCAACTAGAATGTGTGAAGCAAGGATTTGAACTTAGACCTTCTGACCTGAGCTATGCTCTTTAGCACCACTCTTGATAGTGCCACATGAATGGCAAGGGCTCTTGAGCTAAGAGCTCAAGAACATATTTGGGTAAGGACTACCATAGACATTTTGCCTCCAATTATATTATACCAGATTTCAAAGGCCAAAGGAGTAAAAATTTCTACTACAAAAATCTTCAGATCCCAACTGCTGGCCCACTTGTCTAAATATGACATTTGATTGCAAATCTGGGTCAGAGGTGGAGTTCAGGAGGGGAGGAAAGAGTTCTGCCTTCTGCCCAACAGAGCAGACACCAGACTGTGGCCAGAGACAACCCCATTCACCCCATAACTGGTTGGCCTAGTCTTGCTATTGCATATAAATGATTGATGTTGATTTCACCAGAGAGAGGTGACTTTTCCTCATGGACTAAGCTCTCTTTTTAGACGCTGAGTGAAATGTTCTTTTTCTGACCTTTTCTCCCTTCATAAATGGTCCTTTGGATCAGGTAGACATCGGGAAAGCAAATGGACAGCCAAACACTTGGCAAGAAGTTGTTAAAATAATCCATTGCTTATAACCTAAGCGAAGTTCACTCTAAGATAAGGGGCTGCAAACACAAATGCATCCAGGAGTAGGTGAGGTACGTGGGCACAGTTGGTCAGACATAGAGCACAGGGATTTATGAGGCATGCCCTGCCTAGTAGTCACATATTTAAACATATGTGCATATAAATATAATATATCTTAGGACTTAATGCAGCCTATGACCTACAGTTGTAAAACCATGCTAGGGTTCAGCCAATTATAATTCAACCATACTTACATATATATTATATATTATATTTTTTTCTATTACATAATCTATACAATTTATATTATATAAATATATGTAATTTATATTGCATATTATGTAATTTATATAACTTAAGTATGTTATATAAATTAAATATATACCTATAGAGATTTCTATCAATTAGAATTGCTTAGCTACAAGAGAGAAAATAAAAAAGAATAGAGGCTCAAACAAGAGAGGTTTTTCTTCCACTCAAAACTCCTAAGACAAGCCTATTCCCATAAGGTATATGTATATATAATGTCAGGAACCCATATCCTTTTATTTTTCACTCCGCCATGCACAATTTCTATTCACAAGTCAACTCATGGTCCAACATGGCTGCTTTAGCTCCAGGCGTTATGTCACATGGCTTCAATTAACTACAAGGGAGGTTGAAATATTTGGTCTTCATTCAAAGTAGCCATGGGCTCAACTAAAAACCAAGGTTCTTTTAGTGATACAGAAGGTGAGAATAGCCCTAACCGGTTTGGCTCAGTGGATAGAGCATCGGCCTGTGGACTGAAGGGTCCCAGGTTCGATTCCGGTCAAGGGCATGTATCTTGGTTGCGGGCACCTCCCCAGTAGGGAGTGTGCAGGAAGCAGCTGAATCGATGTTTCTAACTCTCTATCTCTCTCCCTCTTCCTTCCTCTCTGTAAAAAATCAATAAAATAAATTTTTTAAAAATAAAAGGTGAGAATAGATATTGGGAGACAAGCACGCCCTCAGTCATAAGCACTTGCTATGTGCCAGGCATTATGTTAGCTGCTTAGGATAATATATCAAACAGACCTTTTAATCAAACAAGAGACAGACATCGAAGCAAATAACTCTATAATGCTGTACAATAAGTATTATTCTTTTAAAAATATATTTTTTATTGATTTCAGAGAGGAAGAGAAAGGGAAAGAGAAAAACGTCAATGATGAGAGAGAATCATTGATCGTCTGCCTCCTGCATGCCCCCTACTGGGGATCAAGCCTGAAACCTAGGCATCTGCCCTGACCAAAAATAGAACTGTGACCTCCTGGCTCATAGGTCAACGCTTAACCACTGAGCCATGCAGGCCGGGCAGTATTATTCTTGATATATTAAAAAAGAAATATGAGAACAACAACCAAAAAAGAAAAAGTGATTTTGTTGGAATTAGGAAATCTTTAGGAAAGATTTCCCAAAGGAGACGACATTTAGGTTTGGCCTTGAAGGATGTATAAGAGTTTGCCAAGTGGGGAGAAGGGTGGGAATTAGGTCAAGCTTGGCCGAGGGGCCATTAGTAGAGAGAGAGCCATGAGGTGCCATGATCAGATGTGCATTTTAGAAATATAAGTCTGGCAGCTGATGGAGGATAGATGAAGGGAGGCCACACTGGAAGTTAGAGGGTCAGATTAGAGGCTGCTGTGGCAACTGAGTTAAAAGACTTGAGGACTGGAGCTAAGCCAGTGGATAGAGAGGCAGGGCAATTGGAGGGCTGTCTCATAACTAGAATCAGCAGACTTGGGGATTGTGGCTAACACTATTATTTACTCCCCTTCTTCCTTGCTAACAGAACTTGATTTGGACCCCAGTGATGTCTCGTTAATGGTTTACACCAATCATGACAATCCTATTCCCCAACATCTCACCTCCTTTGCAGGTAAGGGTGGCCCTATGACCCAGTTTTGACCATGAGGCCTAAGGGGAAGTAGGCTATGAAGATTTCTGGGGAAGATTTTTCTATCCTGATAAAAAGGATATGTTTCGTCTTCCCCCTTCTGCATTCTTTCTGCACCTGCCCTCAGCTGAAAAGCTCACCTGTACATTATTGAGCAGAGGGAAGTCAGCAGATGGGAACAGCCTCATCTTTTCACTCCGCATCTGTCCTCACAATGTCTTTCTTTCCTCCTGCCCCAGTGGAAAAAGTGCCCGATCTCCAGCCTTCTGCGTACTGTCCCCTGGGGCCTCCAAAGGGCTTTATTCCTGCAGTTTCTTCTCGCTTCTGCATCATTCACCTCTCTCCCATCTCCTGGTGCATTCTCACCCAGCCTGCAAACATGTTCTCTGTCTGTGAGTGTTTTAAAACATAGCTGCAAATTCTTGGACTGCCTTCCCTTTCGATCTAGGTGGGCCTGTGGCTGGATTGACCAAGAGAGCACAGCAGAAGTGATACTATGTGACTTCTACATTACATCAAAAAAGACTAGGTAGCCTTTGTCTTATTCATGAGACACTCCCTTTTGGAACCCTGAGCCTACCATACAAGACCTTCAATTACCCTGAGGCCACCATGCCAGGGAGCCCACAAGTAGGCACTCCAGTTAAGCATCCCAAGGGAGCCCAGCCTTTTAACCATCCTCCCCCGAGGTGCCAGACCAATGGGTGAAGTCATACTGAACACTTAAACTAGCCCATTCCACAGCTGGTTACTGCCATTGTCTCCAGTCAATGCGATATGGAACAAGAGAAGCATTCAGCCCAGCTCTGACCAAATTCCTGACCCACAAAATTAAGAATAGAATCTAATGACTGTTGCTTTAAGCCACTAAGTTTTGAGCCACATGATAACTACATCGATAACTACAGCAATATCTCCCACCTTAAAAAAGGTTTTAAACTGCCTTACCCCATTTTTCTGCTCCTTCTTATAATACAGCGGTTCTCAACCTGTGGGTCGAGACCCCTTTGGGGGTCGAACGACCCTTTCACAGGGTCGCCTAAGACCATCCGAAAACACATATATAATTACATATTGTTTTTGTGATTAATCACTATGCTTTAATTATGTTCAATTTGTAACAATGAAAATACATCCTGCATATCAGATATTTACATGACGATTCATAACAGTAGCAACATTACAGTTATGAAGTAGCAACGAAAATAATTTTATGGTTAGGGGTCACCACAACATGAGGAACTGTATTAAAGGGTCGCGGCATTGGGAAGGTTGAGAACCACTGTTATACTAAAACTTCTTCAAAGAGTTAAGAAGCTATAAGGCACACTTTCTCGAGTCCTTAACTCACTCCTTGCTGGTTCTGTCCCGACCCATCACTAGACCCTACTCTTGTCCAGGACATAAATTATCCTCCATTATTTAGCCTCTCGAAACCTGTGCCTTCCTCAATGAAATACCATTCTCTCTCAACTTCTCAACTTTCATGACTCCGGACTTTCCTGAGTTTTCTTCCACCTCCCTGGCTGCTCCTTCTCAGCCTCCTCCAGTGGTTCTCAACCTTCCTAATGCCGCGATCCTTTAATATAGTTCCTCATCTTGTGGTGACCCCAATTTCATTGTTACAAATTGAACATAATTAAAGCATAGTGATTAATCACAAAAACAATATGTAATTATATATGTGGTTTCCAATGGTCTTAAGCGACCCCTGTGAAAGGGTCGTTGGACCCCAAAAGGGGTCGCGACCCACAGGTTGAGAACCGCTGTACCTAGGCTGATTCCTCCTCCTCTGCTCCACCTTCAAATGTTAATTTTGGCCACTTCTCATCTCTCTCTACACACTTTCCCTAAGTGTCCTCAACCAATCTATTGGTTTTAAGCACTATCTACACAGTGATGCCTCCAAATGTAGCTCTCCAGCTCTGACCTCTCCCCAGAATTCCAGAGTTAGATATCCAGTTGTCTCCTCAACATCTCCTTTGGAGGCTTGAAGACACCGATACTTAAAATGGCCAAAGCAGAGCCTGTGATTTTCCTACCCCAAATCTGTTGCTTTCTTAGACTTTTCTACCCCAGTAAATGGCCTCTCAATCCATCCAGTTCTCAGGCCCAAGCACCTCAGGAGATCCTTGATATCTTCTTTTCTCTCTTCCCTTGTGTATTAGTTTCCTATGGCTGCTGTAACAAATTACCACAAATTCGGTCACATACAATTAAAACAACATACAATATTATTCAGCCATAAGAAGGAATGAAATGATATTTGATGAACCTTGAATACATTATGCTTAATGAAGTAAGCCAGACACAGATGGACAAATCTCATATGATTCCACTCTTAAAAAGTACAGTAGACAAAAATAGAGACAGAATGGAGAATAGAGGTTACCAGGAGTTGATGGTGGGAAGTGGGTAGGGGAAGTTATTATTTATTGGGTACAGAGTTTTTTTGCAGATGATGGAAATATTTTAGGCATTGATAATGATGATTTTTAAAAATATTGTGAATGTATTTAATACAACTGAATTGCCAACTTAATGAATGGTTAAATATTATGTTATGTATGTTTTGCCACAATTAAAATAAGAGTAAACATTTATCCTCTTAAGAGTTTTGTTTTGTGTGTTTTTTTAATCCTCACTGGAGGATATTTTTCCATTGATTTTTAGAGAGAGTGGAAGAGAGTGGGAGAGACAGAGAGAGAAACATCAATGTGAGAGACACATTGATTGGGTTGCCTTCTCACAGGGATCCAGCCTGCAACCAAGGTACATGCCCTTGACCGGAATCAAACCCAGGATCCTTCAGTCCACAGGCCGAGTCTCTATCCACAGCCAAACTGGCTAGCGCTATTCTTAGAGTTCTTGATTTGAGATTTTTAAAAAATATATATATTTTATTGATTTCTTACAGAGAGGAAGGGAGAGAGATAGAGAGTTAGAAACATCAATCAGCTGCCTCCTGCACACTCCCTACTGGGTATGTGCCTGCAACCAAAGTACATGCCCTTGACCGGAATCGAACCTTAGACTCTTGAGTCCACAGGCCGACGCTCTATCCATTGAGTCAAACCAGTTAGGGCTTGATTTGAGATTTTGAAATCACTTTCACTGAGCCAAAATCAAAGCGTCAGCAGTGCCAAATTCCAATAGAGTTGCCTTTCCCATGCCTTTTCCAGTTTCTAATGGTGCATTTCTTGTCCCTGCTCTGTTTTCAAAGTCAGCAATGTAGCCTCTTCCTTCAGTCTCCACATGACCTTCTCTGCGGTTTAAAAATCTCTCTCTGGCTCTGTCTTATAAAGACACTCATGATTACATCAGCTGGATAATCTAGGATAATCTCCCTATCTCAAAATCTTTACCTTAATCACATAGGCAAAATTCCTTTTGCTAGATAAAATAAGATTTGCAAGTTCCAGGGATTAAGATATGGTTATCTTTGGTCCCATTATTCAGCCCTCCATACCTATTACCAAATCCTGTGGATTCTACTTTGAAACATATTTCAAATGTGTATACTTGTGTTAACATAAAAACATTCAAACCTGTGAAGAATTTTTGTGAGTTTATTTGAGCCAAACTGTCGACAATCGCCAGGAAGCAGAACCTCAATGGATTGAGATAATACTCTGGAGAATGGCGGGTTACATCTATATTTGTACATCATTGCAATCAAAGGAAGGGATGTAGGTGGGTTACATGAAATCCATTAGTGATAGACAGAGAGGTGGGAGAAAGCAAAGCGGGACTCTTGGGACTGGATAAAAAGTTAAAGGATAGACACATACTTAGTGGGTGCAGGAACAATTAACATGACAACGATGAAGGAATTTGTGGTATCTGTCCTGGCACCCAGGCACATTAGGCTGTGCCCCCAATGGGTCCAGAAAAAGGGAAGTTACAAGTTACCCAGACATTTCAAGGGTATGTTAGAGATGCAAAAAGACACAGAGGCTCGGTTAAGGTAAAGGATGACCTTGTCAGTGAAGATACCGGCCTAGGATATAACTTACCCACCATAACTGTTTTTAGTTAAAATTTAATTTCAGACCATCCTTTGTGGTTACTAAGTTTAGGTCTCCTGAGCTTGTCAGGTTAGCATGTGTCCTCTCTTGTCCACACTTGTCTCCACATGTACTATCATTACTCTCAAGCCAGCATCATCACTTCCCCCTCGGACACTTTCAACATCCTCCTAGTGTAACTCTCCAGCTTAGCTCTTGCCTACAATGGACAGAGCAACAAGAATGACCTTTTAGCACATAAAGCAAGCCATGTACTGAGGAGGAAACTGGTCTTGCAAGGGTGTCAGGCCATAAAAACTGTGAACAATGCACTGCCCTGGGTGGGGGGTGGGGGGGGGGCCGATTGTTATCACTGGCCCAGGACAGATCATCGGATATGGCCTGGGGACCCCCAACACCTGGGGGACTTCCTGTAAGCCCACGAAAGGGGGCAGAACCGTTTCTGCAAGACAAAGACCCCAGAAGGTTATAAAAGGTGAAGCCCTCTGCGTGTTACTTCACTCTGATTTGGAAATTATTCCCGGAGTCCACTAGTGTTAATAAACGGGGTCCTTCCCTTTCTCTAGGACAGTGATGGCGAACCTTTTGAGCTCGGTGTGTCAGCATTTTAAAAAACCCTAACTTAACTCTGGTGCTGTGTCACATATAGAAATTTTTTGATATTTGAAACCATAGTAAAACAAAGACATATTTTTGATATTTATTTTATATATTTAAATGCCATTTAACAAAGAAAAATCAACCAAAAGAATGAGTTCGCAAGGGCCACTGGCCCCCACCATGCCACTGTTGCTGGCTAGAGGCAAGCGCTTTTTCCCAGTGGGAACAGAGAGAAAAGGGCTGCCAGATGAAAATGCCTTTCCCCCGTGGCGGGAGCACCTCCACTTTCACCTGGGGACCTGCACGGAGCTCCCCACCTCCACCTATCAGGTTCCCATCTCCCACACCCTCTGCTCACCAGGGTTGTAATTACCTCTCATCCCCCGAGGGGTTATTTTGAGTAGGTGGTGAGGAGGGAAATTTCCCTGTGCCTCCTTGTGCCTCCCTGCGCCCCAATAAGACCCAAGAACCCCCAGGGACAAGGCCTCCTTGGACACTTTTCACCGTGTTCTGTGGGGGTTTGGGGGGGGCGCGGGCGGCTTAAAAGGCAGTAGAAGGAATGATTTGGTCACAGCTGGTAGAGGTAGCCCAAAAAGTCTTTAACAATAGGGACACCATGGAGGAGAAACAGGACTAAAGGAAAGAAAAGGCCGGCAGCAAACTAGGAAGGCATTAGTGTGCCTATTGTAGGAGTAGGGGCACTGGAAGAGAGAATATCCTGGGAGGTTAACAAAGGAAAGCGGAAGGCTGAGGGGAAACCCAGGCTCTGAAGGATTTACACTCAGGGAAGAGGACTAATAGGGCCAAGACTCCTTTTCCTTGAACCCCTTAGAGCCCAGAATAATAATTTTTTAGTTTCCTGGTGTATTCTGGAGCAGCCTATTCAGTCTTGACAGAGCCAACGGGACCCGTAACATCTAAGAAGACATCAGTCTAGGAAGCCACTGGACAAACTGCCTTTTTCCTTGGACATCAAAGAGGACTGTGGACATTGGAAAGAACATGGTAACACATTCGTTTCTGGTCATGCCAGTTTGCCCATACCCCTTTCTTGGACGTGATCTCTTACAGAAACTACAAGCCACCATATCCTTTGAGGGGGACGGAGCACACTTCACTGTGGATCCAAGGAACCCAGGCCCGGACCCATCCTCCCCTGGCTGAGTTCTTCTAACTTGTCCTCTCTCAGATGAATATCTCTTGCAGGAAAGGGCCAATGTGACTCTGCTTACTTGGGGAAATTACGTCTCTTTCCCATGGTTTGGGCTTAAACCACCACCACCACCACCACCACCCCCGCCCCCCGCCCCCCGCCCCCAGCCCCGGGGTTAGCAAGTCATCAAGCACCTGTAGTAGTCCAAATGCAAGCCACCGCCACTCCAGCTCGGGTTCGGGAATTCTTAGGGGCAGTTGGATACTGCCGCCAGTGGATACTGGTGTTCGCAGAGATTGCTAAACTGGACCGAAGTGGAACAACAGGCTTTTGAGGAGCTAAAGAAGGCTCTCGTCTCAGCACCTGCCCTAGCCTTGCCAGACATCAGGAAGCCCTTCCACCTCTACGTGAGTGAGGTAAGGGGCATTGCCAAAGGGGTTCTCACCCAGACTCTAGGTCCCTGGAAGAGACCTGTGGCCTATCTGTCTAAGAGACTAGACCCCGTGGCTGCAGGGTGGCCAGCGTGCCTCCAGGCAGTGGCCGTCACAGCACTGCTGGTAAAGGAGGCAGATAAGCTGACTGTGGGCCAGGAACTAGCCCTGACAACACCCCATGCTGTGGAAGCCCTCCTTCGAGGTGCTCCGGAGAGATGGATGTCAAACACCAGGGTCACCCAGTACCAAGCTGCCAAGGAAGCCGCCCAAGAACCAGTGGGGCCTTTGCAAGAGAAGGTATTGGCAGAACAGAAGCAAGCTACCAGAGGACCAAATGGTTGGTGGACTCTACCAGATGGCAGACTGTTGGTCCCAGAGGCTCTAGGTCAGACTTTAGTTGCACAGCTACACCAGGCTACCCACCTAGGTGTCACCAAGACTTCTGAACTTTTGTGAGGCAGGTCACAGGTAAATGCTAAGCAAGGTAAGAGGGTCCCCCTGGGAATTCGGGCCCAGGGAAACTCCCCAGGAGAGCATTGGGAGGTGGATTTCACAGAGATTAAGCCACCGGCATCAGGGTATGAGTACCTGCTAGTTTTTATAGACTCTTTCTCGGGATGGGTTGAAGTCTAGCCCACCAGGACAGAAACTGCCTCTTTAATGGTCAAGAAATTACTCCAGGAGATTATACCTAGATTGGGGCTACCAGCAGTCATAGGATCAGATAACGGTCCCGCCTTTGTAGCCAAGGTATCTCAAAGTATAGCTAAGGTCTTAGGCATAAATTGGAAACTCCATTGTGCATACCGGCCACAGATTCAGGGCAGGTATGAACAGGACTCTAAAAGGACTTTAACTAAATTTATCCCAGAAACCGGTGAAAACTGGACCAACCTCCTTGTCCTTTGCCTACTTACAAGCCAGGTGTACCCCCAATCGGGAGGGGTTCTTTCCTCTTGAAATCATGTTTGGTAGACCTCCCCCTATCTTACCCAAAGTTAGGGGAGGAATTAAAAGTTAAAAGTCATAACCATTCCTTGCTCAAGTCATTGCAGGCTCTGCAGTATATCCAGAGAGCCATCCATTAGCTTGTGTGAGACGCCCTGCCAGTGCCTACCTCGGACCCTGTACATCCTTTCCAGCCTGGGGACTCAGTGTGGGTAAAGAAGTTCAGGACCCATGGACTCAACCCAACTTGGAAAGGACTATACACTGTCACCCTACTGATGGCATCCAGACCTGGCTACACCACTCCCAGCTCCTGCACCAGGAAACGGCCTTGATCCCAGCAGCCAGCGGCCTCACCCGTGAGATCCCTGGCCTGGGCTCCACGCAAGCCAGGAGGAGGCTCGACGTCTGCAAGAGTGGAACTGGACTTCAGTGAGGACAGTACTGATGGGGACCATGGCACTAGGGCACTTGGTAACTGTAAGAACATTTTTACTAGCCAGTGAGAAAGTCCAGGGCCAAGTGGGGCTAGATGTCAAGGGAACAGGAGAGCAGGCAGTTTAGAAAAATTAATTCGGTCAAACTGCTTGTAGTTAGGGGGCAGTACAATCCCCTAACTAATGAAGATGAGTCCATGATTTGACTCATGTACATAAAACCAGTGGGGAATGAAGTATGGTACCTATTTGCTTTGTTTAACAATAGAAAAGTTATTTTGATTTTCTGAATTATATAAATCATCCCATTCGATTGAATGACTATCCCACTGATTGTTATCTTACTAGTTTTAGAAAGCACATTCTTCTGTACCTGGGAAACAGGACAGCACAATTATCCTAAATTGTTTTAGTGGCCACAGATAATGCGTTCCAGTTGACTCAGTGGTCCCAAGACCAGGACAGCGCAATTACTCTAAATTGCCTTGATGGCTCTAGATAATGAATTCCTGGAAACTCAGTGGTGTCAAGACCTGAGGGCTCTAGATAAGGTGTTTCTGTCAATTCAGTGACCCCGACCCAAAACTATAATTAACATGCTTAATTCTGCTTCTGTAAACTGCTTTTTTGCAAACCAGGTTCCTCATTCCAAACCTTGAGATGTAATCAATACCTTTGTGATCTTTGCCTATATAAGTCTGGTTTTACCACTATCTTATCGCTATGAGATTTGGGGAATGGCCCCTCATAGTCCCGGATTGCAATAAATGTGACTCATTAATTCAAAAAAAAAAAAAAAAAGAGAGTTCGCGTGTCACCTCTGACACGCGTGTCATAGGTTCGCCATCACTGCTCTAGGAAGCGTGCTTGGTATTTCTTTGGTCTTCTACAACAATAGAACTTACTCATATGCTAGTGTTCTTGCCAACCTCTCCTCCAGCCTCAAAGATCTGATTTCTGTGACTCAATATTGCAGGCTCTTCCCTGCCTTCAAATCTTTGGGCATGCCATTCCCTGGAACGTTATTCCCATGTCCCTTTATTTACTTATTTGTTTGTTTGTTCATTTATTTATTTATGTTTAATACATTGAACACCTGGGGCATGACCTAGCATGTTTTCAGGATATGTGTGAAAGGGCGAGGTCTACACCCTCCATCTTGCCCCAGGGTAAGGGCTACGCCCTCCATCTTACCCAGGATCCTCCATTTTTGGGTAGCCATGTGCTCAGCAAGGAGCTTCTTCCTGGAAGCCCAAGCCTCTGCTAGCCACACCCAGGATTTCTTTAAACTAACCAATGACAATCAAGGGAAGTGCGCGCCATAGACACAACCACATCCTGTGTAACAAGACACCGACTTGCGCCTGGCCAATCGGCAGGGCCCACAGTCCTTTCTCCTCCCCTTACTCCAACCCCCCTATAAAACCCCTCTCCACACAGAGTTCTCTCTCTCTCTGCCGCTTGCTGCTGTGTCAGCGAGTGTGGGGGGAGCTCAAGCTAGCTTGAATAAAGACTCTTATGCTTTTGCATCGGACACAGCTGGCTCCCTGGTGTGGTTTCTTGGGGATCCTGAAATCTGGGTATAACCGTGCACTGAAGTGCTAAGCCTGAATCAATTCATTTACTTTACAGATGAAAAATATGAAACAGACAGAAACTTAAGAATACAGACATTGCCCTAGCCAGTTTGGCTCAATGGATATAGCGTTGGACTGGGGACTGAGGGGTTCCAGGTTCAATTCAAGTCAAGGGCACATGCCTGGGTTGCAGGCTCGATCCCCAGTGTGGGACATGCGGGAGGCAGCCAATCAATAATTCTCTGTCACCATTGATGTTTCCATCTCTCTTTTCCTCTCTGAAATTAATAAACATATATTTTTTTTAAAAGAATATAGACATTATACCAAATAAAATAGTATCAGTGTTTGGATGTGAGCCCAATATCCTGTCCCAATTTAAAGACCTTTAACACCTGTGCTGCCTCTGATTTTTTTTATAAACGTGCTTTATAAAAACAGCCTATGTACTGTCTTGTCCCACTTCCTACAGCCATATACAACATAAAGTGGCAGATTAGAGGCCGGCCTCTCATTTCAGTTTGAATCTTTTCCACTACAGAATTTAAAAGGATCTCAAATGGTATTTTTTAAATTCTTAAGTACTCTGCAAATCCTCGAGCTGAAATCTTACTGCTGTTGAGTGATACCTCAATGGTAAAATAAGCATGAGCCTCAGCCCATGACTAGTTTATTCCCTCAAGATCATCTCCTCACAGGCAGGTGGGCCAGTCAGCGGAGCCCACTCGGATATCTCGGTCCCCAGCACCCGAAAGCCTCTTTTCTGCATACCATTCCCTGAGCTGGCTGCCCGGAGACTGGAAAACCTGGTACTGTCTCCTCCCACAGTTCCCTCCCCTTCCTCCAGCTTATCTCTGGTGTCAGAGAAGAATGCGGTCTTCAAGTCTGTACATTCCAATCCCTGCACTTAGGGGAAGAGCCCTCAGAAGAGCCAGCTGGTGTCTGGAGGGCAGGGCAGGGGCCACTGGCTGAGTAGGCACCTGTCATCCAGGCCAGCCCCCTCAACCCACCCCGGACGACCAGGGCTGTGAGCAGGAACCCCTGAGAAAGCACTTATTCTGGATCTCTGGGGCAACCTGTGTGGGGTGGGTATTTCTAGAGTTCTGGGAATGGGTGGGGTCAGAATCCCTGGAAACTCTACCCAAGGACCTGACACTCACTAGGTGTGCTTGCTTAGTCATACTTGTGGGAAAGGGCTCACAGTGCTAATAATGCCAGGAAAGGGGAGACCTGGTCAGTTGTGCAAATAAGCCAAGATCCCAGAATAGGATAGTGAGGATTAGGCCTCCCTTTCTTCTCACTGGATAATTGGGACTGACCTATATGATTTCAGATAAGCCAACTTCCCTCGCTATGGCTCAGTTTTCTCTCTCTAAAATGGGCAGGGAAGAGTGGAACCAGACAAGTTTTAAAGTCACTTCTAAGGCCAAGGATCCATGACTCTGATTTTTAAAAAATTTGATTCCAAAAAATAAATGTGGCCCAGCCGGTGTAGCTCAGTGGTTGAGCATCGACCTATGAACCAGGAGGTCACAGTTCAATTCCTGATCAGAGCACACGGCTGGGTTGTGGGCTCGATCCCCAGTGGGGGGCATGCAGGAGGCAGCCAATCAATGATACTCTCTCATCATTGATGTTTCTATCTCTCTTTTCCTCTCCCTTCCTCTCTGAAATCAATACAAATATATTTAAAAATAAATAAATGTGACCAAGTATGTAATCACTAGTTTGTCTCCCCCCCACCCCCGCTGCCACCCTCCCTTCAGCAGGCTATGGTTTTCCTAACACTCTAACCTTGTGATCTTCCAAGAGATCTTACCCCAAAAGATCCACGAGAGGGTTGGGAATCTGGCTTAGAAACTTTTCTCCTTCCACCTCTCCCCGCACCAACCACATGCCCTCCAGCTCACCCTCACCTGAGCACTTCTCAAGGCTTGGATGTTCAGATCTCAGGCACTTGAATGTAATGTTTACTGTTCTGAGTCCTGCCCCATCCACTTCAGGGCACCATGGAGGACATTCTGACTCACCATGTACTCTTCCCATGAATTTTTGAACATTTGTCCTGAGTGCCAGACTCCACCACGGGCATCTGGGCTACCAAGGATAATAATACGGCCCAGTTCTCAGGAAGTCAGTCCTTAATTAGGGGTCATGTCAATTTACCTGATGGCGGTTAGCCTGAGTCACCTGGGGAGAACACCAAAGGGGGGCCTGCTTCGGCAAAAGTCTTTTTTTTATATAGATACATCTATTTTTTAATTGAATTTTAGAGAGAGACAGGAAGGGAGAGGGAGAGAGAGAAACATCAATGTGAGGAACATCCATAAGCTGCTTCTGAAACCCAGGCATGTGTCCTAACTGGGAATCAAACCAGCAACCTTTCAGTGCACAGGTCAACATCCAACCAACTGAGCCACCCCTGCCAGGGCATGGGCAAAATCTTGAAGGATGCTAAACAGATGCTCTTGGTGCCCGTCCCCTTAGACCAGCGGTTCTCAAACTGTGGGTCGCGACCCCTTTGGCGGTCGAACAACTCTTTCACAGGGGTCGCCTAAGACCATCTTGCATATCAGATATTTACATTACGATTCATAACAGTAGCAACATTACAGTTATGAAGTAGCAATGAAAACAATTGTATGGTTGGGTCACAACATGAGGAACTGTATTTAAAGGGCCAGACGGTTGAGAACCACTGTCTTAGACCTCCCTGGAGTAGCTTGATCCATGCTCAGAGCAAGCCAGGGAGTTAAAGCCACAGGAAGGGCAAGCCAACAAGAAACAGAAGCTGGTGGGTAAATACACCCACTTCCTTGCTGCTTGATGAAACAATCCTCAGGTGTGCTCTGCAGTTTCTCAGAGGGTCCCCACAGGATTGAGTGCCCTGCTCATTAACACAACTGCAGTGCCTTCCCTCCCTTCTCTGCACAATTCTTGGGATCTAAATACTTGGGAAAGGTTTTCTCTTGGGCTTAAGGGGAATATTACAGTGTGAAATGTTGAAGCCTATGGAAGGCAATGTAAAAGCAGTGATTAAGCAGACTAACTACAAACTAACTGGTCAGCCTCTGTGAGCCTCAGTTTCTTTATCTGTAGCATGGGAATAATAGTCAGAACCTGCAAGGAATCAATATGATAATGCTTCTATGTTAGGCTCTGAGTAGTAAGTACTCAATTTAAAAAGGGGGATGGCCCTAGCCCAGTGATGGCGAACCTATGACACGCGTGTCAGAGGTGACACGCAAACTCATTTTTTTGGTTGATTTTTCTTTGTTAAATGGCATTTAAATATATAAAATAAATATCAAAAATATACATCTTTGTTTTACTATGGTTGCAAATATCAAAAAAATTCTATATGTGACACGGCACCAGAGTTAAGTTAGGGTTTTTCAAAATGCTGACACGCCAAGCTCAAAAGGTTCGCCATCACTGCCCTAGCTGGTTTGACTCAGTGATTAAAGCCTTGTCTTGCAGACTGCAGGGTCCCGGATTCAATTCAGGTCAAGGGCACGTACCTCAGTTGCAGGTTTCCCGGCCTGGTCAGGGTGTGTGCAGGAGGAACCAGTAGATGTGTCTCTCTCATATCGATGTCTCTCTTTCTCCATCTCTCCCTCTCCCTTCCACTCTCTCTAAAAATCAATGGAAAAAAGAGTGAGGATAGATAGATAGATAGATAGATAGATGACAGATAGATAGAGGAATGATGGCGCCACCCTGCCGGATGCTTGGAGGATGAATGGAGAGGAGGGGACTGAGGGGTTCAGAGGAATGCACATCCCAGGGCATCTCTTGTCTTGACCTTCTCCACCCAAAGCCTTAAAACTATCCTTGCAGCCTCAGTGCCAGCGGGGGCCTTGCTGCTCAGATGCTTGGAAACACGAAATAGACTGACGAACCTCAGAGGGAGAGGGTTTGGGGGAGGGAAGAGATTAACCAAAGAATTTATGTGCATGTATGTCATTCTTCTCAGCTACACCCCAGTCCACTCAGTCCCCACCAGCTACACTTACTTTTCTGGGAAAAATATGGGACAGACTTAGATGTATGTCTCTGGGAGGGAGCCCCCTGCCCCCCACCTTCCCCAAAGCCTGACCAGTGCTCCTCTTCATGGGAGATCCAGACCAGTCCAGGCCCTTGCCACCACTGGTGAGATAGGCAGCCAGCAGCAGAGACAAGAGGTTGGCTCAGAGGGCCTGGGGCTCTGGGCAAGTGCAGGGCAATGAACCAGGGCCTCTCCAGACCCCTTCCCCTACTGGTGACAGAAGAGCACCCAACATTTCTCCCTGGGTTCCTTTTTCATAGTCCTCTGTGGGGGGCCACTCACTTCCTCCTCAGGGTCTCTGTTCAAACAGCTGGGTGTGGCTCCCTCTCACCTGGGCAGCCCTGCCTGAACCCCCACCCCTGCTGGCCTCAGGTGGCCCAGCGCCAGCTGAGAGAAGCTGATGTTTTAATTGACTGCTGGGTACTCTCTGTGCCCAGTGAACCAGCAAAGGCAGAGGTCAGGGCCTCACCTGAGCCCATCCACTGGCCCATACACTGGTCCCCTCACCTTCCCACCTTTCCCTTGACTTCTCCCTCCCACTTGGCCTCCTGTCATCCATGGCACAGAGTTTCTACCTCTGGGGCCTGGGCTCCCTGTGTGGTGACTGTGCTGCCCCAGACGGGGTGTGTACAGAACAGGCCTGGGCCCAATGAAGGAATGCTTCTTTCTTTCCTTTTTTTATTTTTTAATCTATTTTATTGATTTTTTACAGAGAGGAAGGGAGAGGGATAGAGAGTTAGAACCATCGATGAGAGAGAAACATCGACCAGCTGCCTCCTGCACACCCCCCACTGCGGATGTGCCCACAACCAAGGTACATGCCCTTGACTGGAATCGAACCCGGGACCCTTCAGTCCACAGGCCGATGCTCTATCCACTGAGCCAAACGGGTCAGGGCTGCTTCTTTATTTTAAAATCTTTATTATTGAAAGTATTACAGATGTCCCCCTCTCCTTCCCCGCCTCCTCTCCCCATCCAGTTCTCGCCCCAGGCCTTCACCACCCTACTGACTGTGTTCACGGGCAATGCATACATGCATATAAATTCTGTGGTTAATCTCTTCCCTCCCCCGAACCCTTTCCCTCTGAGATTCGTCAGTCTATTTCGTGTTTCCAAACATCTGAGCAGCAAGGCCCTCGCTGGCACTGAGGCTGCAAGGATAGTTTTAAGCAGGGGTCCTCAAACTTTTTAAACAGGGGGCCAGTTCACTGTCCCTCAGACCGTTGGAGGGCCGGACTATAGTTTAAAAAAAAACTATGAACAAATTCCTATGCACACTGCACATATCTTATTTTGAAGTAAAAAACCAAAACGGGAACAAATACAATATTTGTATTTGCATGTGGCCTGCGGGCCGTAGTTTGAGGACCCCTGGTTTTAAGGCTTTGGGTGGAGAAGGCCAAGACAGGAGATCCCCTGGGATGTGCAATTACCCATTAACCCCATCTGCAGTTCCGAGGTGCCCTGCCTTTCCTCAGGGCTGCTCAGATAAGAGCTGACAGGACAAGATCCCTGCAGCTCTGGTCTGAGAGTCTGTGTACACAACTCAGGGATGATTAACCCTGGGCCCGGGGGTGGGGATGTGCAGATCAAAGGCCCTCAGACAAAATGACCTGTCTCAGAACTCAGGGGGAGCAAGGCATTGTCTGCTCTAAACAAAACTCATGCCATGTCACCAGGGCTTCAGGGAGACCTGGGGCTCTTGGTGACAGGGATCAGAGACCCCTGCCATGAGGCAGAAATGTTCTTTCTGAATTTCTATCTGTATCTTTCCCACCTCTTAGGAGAAACAAACCTCTCTGCTGTCACTGAACTGGGCCCCCTAGAAACCAAACTAACTCTGCTTGGAGACGCCTGGATCCGGTTTGAGCCTGCCCCGGCTCCCAGACTCCTCGGAAGGCCCCTCTCTGGCCACTTTCCCCTGTGAATCTCGGCAGGCCTTCCTATGGACTAGAGTACCTTCCTCCTTTGGGCCACGGGGCTTCCTCTTCATAGCAGCTCGCCATTCATCCTCCAGGCATCCCAGGAAGTGGAAACCACCTATCGGGAGGATCAGATTCCTGGGAGGTGACAGGGTCACCTCTGCCTCACTGCCCATCAGCCCTCAGCCCTCACCTTGGCAGGGAGAGCTGACTTCCTCTGTTTCTCAGGCCTGGGAAGGCAGTGTAAGGTGAGAGGAAGATGGGGGAGGGCTAGGAGGAGGAACCAGGCCAGGAAAGGGGCAGGTCCGGCCCCAGAGTGGGAGGAGGAGACAGGCACTTAGGGTGTTGGCCAAAGACCACAAAGTGAGGAAGGAGAGGCGTGCAGGGACCGAGCTATCTCAGGCCCTCTCAGTGCCTGGGGCAGGTGGGGGCACGGGCAGGGGCAGCTGGGAAACAGGCCTCCCTCGGGAATTCAGAGTTGAGCTGCTATGTAAGTCACTGGCTCCTGGGATCTATAAGACAACAGTGAAGACTACAAAAGGGCAAGTGCCACACTCCAAAAGGACAGCTTCCGGTGAGTAGGACACCCTGCTGGAGGCAGGGATTACTGGCCTCAGTTTCCGGCTCTTTCTCGCTGCTTGAACTCCAACATAGCAAGAGGGAGGTCTGGACGGTTGCCTAGAGACCTAGTGGTCAGCAGAGTAGCTGGGGCAGGAACACGCAGCTACAGAAATGGGGGAATATCAAGGAATGACGTCAAGGCCAAGGCTTGATTGGAAGTAAATTTGCTTGATGTACCCCCTACCTGATCTCCCAGTTGCCCTGTGCAATCCTGGGTACCCCAGAAACTCCACAGCTGGTGACTCTCAGTCATCCCCCCGCCTCCCTCAACCTCCCCCCCCCCCCCCCTTCCCGGGCATGGCTGACCTCAGGAGCCTTGGCTTTTGTGGGGACCAAGGAGGGACCAGGAAAGGCTTGATTCAGGTTCCAAGTATCGCAGCTGTCTGGGGGCTCCTTGCTTCCCTGACGGCAACCCTGAGGGCCCCTCCCAAGAAAGAGACCCTAAAACTTATTTTAAAATGTGACCTGCAAACCGGGTCACATGCAAAGCAGGACTCACCTCTGAGGCTGGGCAGATCTAAGGGGAAAATGGGTGCAGCTGAGTTCTGTTAGGACTGACAAAATCTTCCTCAAGTCCCATGCTCATCATTAACAGGCATTTTTGTAGCAGCGTCTGTGCACCTGGGGTGTTTACAGCGATAAGGGGCAAGTTCCCTTCCCTCCGGAAGCTCACAGGATGGGGTTATAGGGTTCCTGGGGGGTTCAGGCCCAGATGGGGCGGATGAGGGAGGCCTTCTGCAGGAGGTCTCTGTGGGTGAGCATCCACAGAATGAGTGGAGATTAGAGGGAAGAGCATGGCTGGGAGAAGGAAGAGCAGGAGGTGCCACGGCGCACATGGGGGAGATGACAGGGGCAAAGTCACACACACCTGGTAATGCTGGGGACCGCCCAGGACTTGTGCTCCTCCTCCAAGCCCGGGGCACATTTACCCTTCTTTCGGGGTGTTTCTTCTGGATTTAACGTGCTGTCACGTTATTCTCTCCCCAGCCACGCACCATGTGGTTGGCCCTGCTGCTGCTGCTGCCCACAGCGCTGCGCCTGAGCCTGGCAGAGCCTCCCCAGGAGAGGGTCCCTCTTTTCCGACTCATTCAGCTGGGCTCTTGGGGAAGTGGGGCCAACGACACCACGGGCTCGCCCTGCCAGGGGCTCTTCGCCACGGGGACCACGACCTTGAATCTGGCGAACCGCAGCCTGGAGCACCTGCCGGGCTGCCTGCCCCGCGCGCTGCGCAGCCTGGACGGCAGCCACAACCTGCTGAGCGCCCTGAGCGCATCGGAGCTGGGCCACCTGCCGCAGCTGCAGGTGCTCACGCTGCGCCACAACCGCATCGGCGCGCTGCGCTGGGACCCCGGCTGGCCGGCGGGTCTGCACACGCTGGACCTCAGCTACAACCAGCTGGCCGCCCTGCCCCCGTGCGCCCGGCCCGCGCTGGACAGCCTCCGCGCGCTGGAGCTGGCCGGGAACCCCCTGCCGGCGCTGCCGCCCGGGGCCTTCGCCTGCTTCCCCGCGCTGCGTCTGCTCAACCTCTCCAGCACCGCGCTGGGCCAGGGGGACATCGCCGACGCCGTCTTCGCGCCCCTGGCCTCCCTAGAGGTCCTGGACCTCAGCGGCACGCTCCTCAAGCAGGGTGAGTCCTGGGCGCCCCGAGTTTTCAGAGGCGGCTGTACAGGTGCTCCCGGGACCAGTTTCTTGGAGGGGTCGCTCACAGGGCTGCTCATAAAGAACCCCGCCTAGATTGCCTGAGCCACGTGCACCCTGTTGCAAGGGCCATACGGGATTAATTCCTTGAGACCCAAGAGGAGGGAACTACTAATATTATCTCGGTGCTGCCTATGAGGAAACCAAGGCCCAGAAAGGTGAATGACTGGCCCGAGGTCTCACAGCTCATTAAGCGGTGCCTCCAAATTTAAACGCAAGCATTCTGAGTCCAGAGCCCAAACCTTCAGCCACGCGGTTCTACTGCGACCCAGCAGAGTGAGGGGATGCTGGTAGAATGGGGGAGTGGATGCATTGCTGGGCTGATCAGAATCAAACAGGCAGTTCCGTGAAGCAGCGTGTGCTCTGGGGATGAATTCAGGGACTCTGCTACTTGGTTGGCTAAAATGCTGCTGCAGTTTATTGACCCTTCAAACAAGACACAGGAGGGAGGTGAGAGTACCAGTTCTGTCCTTGGTGTGTTCTGACTCTGGCTCACAAGGTTGGTTTTGTTATGTTTAAAAACCCTTCATGTATCTGTAATCGCCTGTCCCGCCATAGACAAAGGAAGACAAGAGCGAGAACTGGACACAGAGGGGAAGGGGCACGTTCTCCATGTAGTATTAGGAGAGCCACACAATTAGGTTTCTGGGCCTCCTCCACCTTGCCCTTCTCTCCTCCTTCCTTACCTTTCTCAAATATTTCCCCACTCCTGGTAGCCATCGGGGTGAAGTTTGGGGTATTTCTGTGTGGAGTTTAGCAAGAGGGCAGGGCAGCGGCACAGTTGGAGACAGTGTCCTAGGTTCAAGTTCTGGCCCTGTCCTTTCCCAGCTGTGTGTCCTTGGACTAATCATTCTCCTCTCTGGCCTCAGTCGCCTCAGCTAAAAAGGACGGAAGGACTGGTCTTTCAGGTGATACAGCCCATAGTTCTGAGCTTCCTAAAGCTTCCAACTGTGTCCATACTCAGCAATGGTCTTCACAACTCACTTTGTCACTCTTGGTGTTTCCGTACTACCCTGCCGGCCTCCTAGGTTGGTGGCTTCCTGGGTAGTGGGCCATTCCCTTCTGTGTTTCAGTTCAGCCGAGGTGGATGGGAGACCTGCCCAAGCTCACGTCCCTCTACCTGAGGAAGATGCCCATGCTGAGGAGCCTGGAGGGGGACATTTTCAAGATGACCTCTGACCTGCAACAACTGGATTGTCAAGATTCCCTAGCACTCACCTCCGTCCAGACATGCATCTTCCAAGACACTCCTCGCCTACAGCTCCTTCTGCTGCAGAAGTAAGTGCTTCTGAGTCACATGGATGGATTTTGCCTGTTCCCCTATGTTGAATCAGAGTAACTGTCTTATAGAGTTTACCAGACTTTAATTTTCTTCCTGTGGCTCCTTCGTGTCCTCTCTGGGGTTTTGTTCTTCTCATCCTTTAGATGGTATCTTGGGCAGGTCCCAGATAGTCCATCCAGCCTGAAAACCATGCAACTCAGTGCTGTCCAGAGTAATACTGAAACCCCAAACTCTCATGCATGTAAGGTTTCCTTTAAGCCTGGATAAGAAACCTATGCAATGGAAGAGGGGATGAGGGCATTAGGTTCTTCTCTATTTCTCCATCCATCTGCTTCTCCATGTGGGGAGTCAGCCCTTCCAGGGATCTAAGAAAGAAAGATGAGAGGGTAGAAAGGTCCTACTAGTGGTCAGGACCCAAGGCTGGTGTCTTCTGGCCTGTTGATGTCCGAAGTGTCACTATATCCACCTCCTTCCTGACTCCTAACAGGAAGGACAGTGTCCCTGTGATGATGATCCCAGGCCACCTCCTTTCCTGGGAACCCATACTGGAACATGGGAAGTGGGCACTTTTCCCCATCATCACTCTCAGCCTAACCACTTCTCTCTTTTCTCTGCTAGCTTTAAACCCAACCAGAGTACTTCACTTCGGGGCTTGTCAAAAGGGACAGGAGATAGAATATGCAGAGCACTTTGTGCCCGGCACACGGTGTGTGCTCTATAACATTAGTGCAGATGATGGTGGTTGTGATAAAGGCGATGGTAATGATGGAAGTGCTGGTGATGGTGGCAATGGTGATTGTGATGATGCTGATAATGTGATATATTGGTGACAGTGATGGTAATCCTATATAATAAAAGGGTAATATGCAAATAGACTAAATGGTGGAATGACGGGTCGCTATGACGTGCACTGACACCAGGGGGCAGACGCTCAATGCAGAAGCCGGGCTGACGGCTTGGCCAGCGAGCGCAGCAGTGGTGGTGGGAACCTCTGCAGCAGTGACATCCCCTGAGCGCTCCCAGACTGCAAAAGGCTGCAGACTGGGCTGAGGGACACACACACACACCTCTCCCGCTGCCCCCAGTGCACAAATGTTGTGCACCGGGCCTCTACTGGTGATAATAATGTTGGTCGTGGTGATATGTTGATGAGTGATAACTCTGTCTCAGATCTCCTTTTGAGCTTTTGACGGATGCAACATTGTGTATAAGGCATAAGATGTGGAGCCAAACTGCCTGGGCTCAAATCCTGACTCCACCACTTACTAGCTGTGTGAGTTGGGGCAAGTTACTTAACATCTTTATAGATCAGTTTCCTCATCTGTGAAAGGACAAAAAGAAAGTCCAAGGTCCTTAAGAGTTTTGCCCAAAGTGAGATCACCTAATCCCTGACAGAATGGGTTTCCATACACCACTATGACTCGGAATAGTTTTGACCTGATTGCAAAAGCCTGCCCTAATTTATTTTCTGTGTATTTCAGCTGCAACTTGAGTTCCTTCCCTCCTTGGACCCTGCATTCCTCCCAGGTTCTATCCATCAACCTCTTTGGCAACCCCCTCACTTGCAGCTGTGAGTTGTCCTGGCTCCTCATGGATGTAAACAGGACTATCCTAAGCAGGTAACACATTTACAAAATCGGTGACTGAGGGGTGAGGGTCAGCCTCCCAGAGCTGAAGTCTGGCTCACAAGAGCAGGCTGGGCAGGTTGGCAATGTAGGGCAGGGCGGATAGCCCCCAGGCAGTCACATCCAGGGACGTAGAGGGGCAGGGAGCATGGAGGAACAGACATGGGAGGTTTTAATGGGCCAGATCAGGAGGTAGGGCTCATCACTTCCATTCACATCCACGCTTAACTGCAAAGGAGGCTGGGAAAATGTAGTCTAGCTGTATGCCACGTAGGAAAAAGAAATGGGCTAAATGAACATAGGCTTGTCTTTGCCAAAGCAGTGTTGTCATTGTCCCATTTTACAGATGAGCTGGTTGGGGCCCAAGGAGGGGAGCTACTTGCTTAGATTCATGCAACTTCTGGGTGGAGGAAACAGAATCTATCTTCATCCAAAACTGTGCTCTTAACCTCTGGGTTCCTCTGAATCCCCCCAAATGGAGTCTGGCCTCCTCCATCGCTCAGTCCAAGGCCAGCGGGCTCACAGAGCTCCTGTGGAACAGACAGAAGTTCTACAAAGACTTCTCGTTGGCTCTTAGCTGGAAGAGCTGTCTGCAGTGGGAGCCATGCCCAGGTCGGCCACCAGAAAAGGATGTGGGTTGGGAACACCTCCCCCAAACCAGCTCCATCAGCTCACCTTGGGGGACATCCCCCCATCCTGCGGGGATTCTTTTCTCACCTCCAACCCAAGCCTGGAAACAAGTGAGGCACAGTCTGTCCTCTTCTCCCCTTCATGTTGATTCCAAAGACAAGCACCCAGGCCCTTTGCGGCAAAGGGTCTCACTTGGTATTAATGAAGAGGCTGAGCGTGCAGGCTCTTCGCCCCACTTAGCACTGTTCATTTTGGCTGCATTACTTAACCTGTCTGGGCCTCTCCCTCCTCATCTGTAAAATGGGGATAACAGTGCCTGCCTCATGAGGTGGTGCAGATTGAATTCACTGATACAGTAAGGTACTAAGCATAGTCCCTGGCACGTGGCAAGCACTCAGAAAACGCTAGCCAGTCTGAGTGTTGTGACTAGTCCTGGTGGTCAGGAGGCAGCCAGGTGAGAACACTCAGAGAATCTGGACTGCTCTTCGCGGTGCTCGCCCGCGGTTAGGCTCTGCCATTTGCTGGCCCTGCTAACCTGAGCTTCCCTTTCCTCTTCTGCTTCATGGGAGCCTCCTCCCCAGGTCACCCTGAGGTCAGTGAGGTGATGCGCGTCTACCCCGTCCCATGGGGTTCCTGTTGACAAGGCTAAGCAAGAGGGATTGTCTTCACTGAGTACTCAAAGGCCAGCGCAGAAAGCGGCCTTAATGCCAAGTACCTGCTAACCCAGCGTTTCTCAACCTGTGGGTCGCGACCCTTTTGAGGGTCGCACGACCCTTTCACAGGGGTCGAACGACCCTTTCACAGGGGTCGCCTAAGACCATTGGAAAACACACATATAATTACATATTGTTTTTATGATTAATCACTATGCTTTAATTATGTTCAATTTGTAACAATGAAAATACATCCTGCATATCAGATATCTACATTACGATTCATAACAGTAGCAAAATTAGTTATGAAGTAGCAACGAAAATATTTTTATGGTTGGCGGTCACCACAACATGAGGGACTGTATTAAAGGGTCTCGGCATTAGGAAGGTTGAGAACCACTGTTCTAACCGGTTGACCTCTCCCCTAGGGCAGCGGACACCGTGTGCGCACCAGCCGAAGGGTCCCCCGGGGCCTTCCCCGCCCCCCTGGCGCTGTCCCAGCTGCCCAGTGTGTGCCCCCGGGACCAAAGCACCACCCTCCGTGATTCCAGCCCACCCTCCTCTGCGGGCTCCACCCACGCGCCTTCCACCCCCGGTCCCTTCACCCCGCTGCTGAGCACAGCCCCCTCCTCTCAAGCTGTCACCAAGGCCCCCTCCCACCCTGTGAGCGCCCCCTCACGAGCTGGCGGGGCGGGGGCCGCTGCCTCCACTACCGTCTCTACAGCAGGTCCCAGGAACTCCAGCGCTGCAAGCCCGGCCTGGACAGAGCACGAACCTACTGCCTCGCATGTCCTGGACCCTAATATTTCAGCTGCCTCCCTCCCACCCACCACCAGCAAACATCGTGGTCTCCTCCCTGCCTCCCGGAACCCGCTGAGCAACCCCCGGCACTACCGGACGACACAGGCCACCCCGCAGGCTCCCCACCCAAGTCCTTCCGAGGATGGAATTCCAGTCTTGGTTTTGGACGACTCCAGTGAGGAGGAGGAGGAGGAGGAAGAGGAGGGGAAGAGGGAGAAGGTGAGCGCGCCTCCCCAGGGCGTGGCCTGCGATTACCACCCTTGTAAGCACCTCCAGACCCCGTGCGCGGAGCTGCAGAGGCGCTTGAAGTGCCAGTGCCCAGGCTTCAGCCAGGAAGACGCCGTCCCAGACGCTCCCAAGCTGCAGGGGGTGTCGGAGATCACAGACACGTCCGCGCTTGTCCGCTGGTGCGCCCCCAACTCGGTGGTGCGCAGCTACCAGGTGCGCTACTCTGCGGAGGACTGGCCCGGGAACCAGTCCGCGGTGGGGGACATCTACGCCACGGCCCGGCAGCACCCGCTGTACGGGCTGTCGCCGGGCACCACGTACCGCGTGTGCGTGCAGGCGGCCAACAGGGCCGGGCTGAGCCGGCCGCAGGCCTCGGGCCGCCGGGGGCCGTGCGCCTCCTTCACCACCAAGCCCAGCTTCGTGCTCATCTTCGCGGGGCTGTGCGCCGCCGGAGGCCTCCTGCTGGTCAGCACCCTGGTGCTGTCCGCGTGCCTCTGCCGGCGGGGCCGGAGGCAGTGCTCCCACGCGCACCTGGTGGCCTACAAGAACCCGGCCTTCGACTACCCGCTGAAGCTGCAGACCTTCACTTAGCTCAGCGTCCCCTCCTCAAGCGAACTCGAGCTGAGGAGCTGGCTGCCGGCGTGCAGAGAAGAAGAGACCGAGGGTCCAACACGGCCCCGTCCGTTCTGAGCATCTGTCATTCCAGAGAAGCTGGAATTACTGCTCCACCACACACAGAAATTGGCCAGGTTGAGTTTTTCAGTCCAAGGAACTTCTCTCCCTGCTACTCCACTGGGTCTGTTTCCAGAAACGTGATGGCCCACATCAAACCACCCCTCTTGGGGCTGGGCATTCTTGTGTGGTGGTGTTTTTTAGTAGCAAGCAGTGCTCCTCAGTGTCCAGAATTGTGTGTGGAAGTAGGAAAAGATAAAAGCTATATTCCAGCCTCCTATATACTGTATTAGAAATGACATCCTCAAGCCGTTTTAGGAAGTTGAGGGCATTATACTAAGTGAAATAAGTCCCCCCCTGGTCAAGCTGAGGCAGGGCACGTGTTTGTTATTCAAGGAACCAACCCCAGCGGGGTTCTTCATCTGAGGGAGAAGTGCACTGGCTGTTTCCTGAGGCCTCTCTGAGTTTCTTTGTTGCATTTCAGGATATGGAAAACGTGCTCCTAGCTTGATAGTTAAAAGCTCAGTCTTTTCAGGCCCTTTGCTCATTTTTAATTGCATTGTTTGTTTGTTTGGTGTTGAGTTTTATATGTTCTTTATAAATTTTGAATATTAAAAATATCAAATTTATCACTGGTGAATATGTTCTCCTATTCAGTGGCTGTCTTTTCATTTTGCTGATTTTTTTCCCTTGCTGTGCAAAAACTCTTGAGTTTGATATAGCCCAATTGTTTATTTTTTTCCCCTTGCTCAACAGGGGAAACTATTGCTATGAGAAATGTCTGGGATATTACTGCCTATGTTTTCCTCTAGGATTTTTATGGTTTCGTGACTTATATTTAAGTCTTTTATCCATTTTGAGTTTATTCTTGGGTATGGTGTTAAGAAGGTGGTTTAGTTTCTTTCTTTTTTTTTTTTTTTTTTTGCACTTAAAAAGCATATTTTTTAACCCAAAAGAAAAAGAGCAACAGAAAACCTCAGGGCTCTAGCTAGAGGCCAAAGCATTTCTCTCCTTCCGATTGCATTAAACAATGCCTTCATGATTTGTATCTGTGTGTGGGATATGCCTTACTACACCCCTTTTTACTTTTATACAATCTTAGGGGGGAAAGTGATTTTATAAAATTATAACGGGGGGCCCTAGCCGGTTTGGCTCACTGGATAGAGCATCGGCCTGGGGACTGAGGGGTCCCAGGTTCGATTCCAGTCAAGGGGCATGTACCTTGGTTGCGGGCACATCCCCAGTAGGGGGTGTGCAGGAGGCAGCTGGTCAATGCTTCTCTCTCAACGATGTTTCTAACTCTCTATCCCTCTCCCTTCCTCTCTGTAAAAAAATCAATAAAATACATTAAAAAAAATTATAACGGGGGTCATATTTCTAGATTTTAATTCTCTACATTAACATTTGGTCGCTTCCTGCGGCTATCCTAACAAATTACCACAAACCGAGTGTCTTAAAATAACAGAAATTTATTATTATAGTTCAAGCCAGAAATCAGTAGTGAAGGGGTCAGCAGGGTTGGCTCCTTCCAGAGACCTGGAGAATTGTTCCATGCCCCTCTCCTGGTGGCTGCTGGCAATTCTTGGTGTCCCTTGGCTTGAAGATCTATCACTCCAACCTATACATGCCTCTGTTGTCTCACGACATTGTGTGTGTCCAAAGCGCCCTTTTCTCTATTATTTGCCTCCTGCTTTGAGAGACATGGCACAAAACACTGAAGTGTATGATGTGATTTGATATATGTGTATAATGCAGTATTAACTATAGTCATCATGCTGTCTTCTGGGAATCATTAGATTCCCCGATCTTATTCATCTTATAACTGGAAGGTTGTATACTTTGACCAGCTTCACACATTCCCCCACCTCCCCCACCCTGGGAACCACCCACCTGTTTCTATAAAACATTTTTTAGATTCCACATATAAGGGAGATCATACAGAACTTGTCTTTCTCTGGCTTATTTCACTTAGTACAATGCCCTGAAGTTCCATGTTATTGCACAAGGCAGGATTTCCTTTCTGTGGTTGAATAACGTTCCATGTTTTCTGTCTCCATTCATCCACTGACAGACAACTTCGGTTGTCTTTTGCAAAAATGCTGCAACAAACATAGGGGTTCAGATTTCTCTTCAAGATGGTGCTTTCAGCCAAAACCGGTTTGGCTCAGTGGATAGGGCGTCAGCCTGCGGACTGAAAGGTCCCAGGTTCGATTCCGGTCAAGGGCATGTACCTGGGTTGCGGACACATCCCCAGTGGGAGGTGTGCAGGAGGCAGCTGATCGATGTTTCTCTCTCATCGATGTTTCTAACTCTCTATCCCTCTCCCTTCCTCTCTGTAAGAAATCAATAAAATATTAAAAAAAAAAAAAAAAGATGGTGCTTTCATTTCCTTCAGATAAATACCCAGAAGTCAAATTTCCTTCTTCTTTCAAGGACAGGAGACACTGGATTAAGGCTGACCAAATTCAGTATGACCTCATCCTACCTAACTTGATTACATCTGTGAAGACACTATTGCCAAATAAGGTCACATTCACAGGAGCCAGGGGTTAGAGCTGGAACATACCTTTTTGGGAGACACAATTAAACCCACAATAGCATTTATTTCTACCATAAAAAAAAAAAAATCCAGTTTGGTTCTCATTTGTCTTTTGTTTCCAAAGTGTGCTGCAGTACAAAAGCCCTGCTGCAGAAACTGAGCATATTCAAGTTTGACCTGAATAACTGAACTGTACTATATATTACTATTTCTAGATGTTTGAAGTTTTAAAAAGCTCCCCCAAATTCTAAGATGTATCACTAGGTTCATCACATATGTAATCAAGAGAACTGGACTTAGTGATTTAAAAGATATCTACCAGTTCCTGATTAAAAATTTAAAAGTAAAAAAAAAAAAATGCACAGCAAAATTTTTAAAAATATAATTAGCATAAAATTTTCAGAGATGCTGTTATCCCAATGTCTTTTTAAGCTTATTACCAAAATTGAGTCTGTTATGTGGAGGCACCAACATGAATTTCAGCTGTTTTGAGTCTGTTTGTATGAATATTCACACAAACATGCCTAATACAATTCCAATGTGTTCGACACTCATAGAATTTACATGTTTTATAACAGCTCAGTATGAAAAACCTGAGGAGAGTTGGACTATTTTTCTGAGGGTTGAGGTGGCCAAGGTATATTAACATTGTGGACCAGTAGTTTTATTGCTAGCTTTACCCAGTGGCCAGATAAGTTTCTATTGAACGAGTACAAAAAACTTTTTACATAAATGTTAAAGGCACACTTTAAAATTAAATACCCATTGCATTTTGAAGTTATTTATTACATGTTCTTACAAGCTAATATCTTTTTATTTTTTTCTCTGATACACATTTTTTTTTATTGCTTAAAGTATTACAAAGAGTATTACATAGGTCTCCTTTTTCTCCCCTTGACATTCCCCCGGGCTCCCCTACCCGCCAGTGTCTTATGACCATTGGTTATGCTTATATGCATGCATATAAGTCCTTCGGTTGATCTCTTACCCCCCTTTCCCACCCCCCCAACCTTCCCCAGCCTTCCTGCTGTAGTTTGACAGTCTGTTCGATGCTGCTCTGCCTCTGTATCTATTTTTTGCTCATCAGTTTACAATGGTCTTTATTATCCATAAATGAGTGAGATCATGTGGTATTTTTCTTTCATTGACTGGCTTATTTCACTTAGCATAATGTTCTCCAGTTCCATCCATGCTGTTGCAAATGGTAAGGATTCCTTCTTTTTTTACAGCAGCATAGTATTCCATCGTATAGATGAAGCTAATATCTTTTTAAAGTATGATACTTTGTAAAACACTATGTAATAGAAGTGGAACGAAACAAAGCTGGCAAATGTAATGCGTTTCTCTTCTCTTACCGTTACTTTTGCATACTTTGCAAACTTTAGTAGGATATTTTTTATATATAGTTTCTGCAATTGAAATGCTATTATAATAGTTATCTTGGTATATGTGATGCCCCAATTCCAGATATGCCCAAAGTCGTGACAGAATAGAGTCATTTAATTTTTTTCCTTCACCTGTGTAAATTTCCATATTGCAAATATACCGTCTTGCTCTCACATACCATTCTTACAATAAACCATATTTAATAATTTTAGCTGGGTTGTTAAGTTCGAAATAGAAGATCTCCCCTCCGGGGAATCATGGCCTTCATCTAATGATAATTCTAGCATAGTTTTATATATTGTTTGAAATTTACTAATAAAGTGGTGGAGTACAGATTGAATTTTAAATAGCCTTGATGAAGATTTAGTCATGTTTGCATTGTCATTGAAATGCCAATAAGTCCAGATTTGTTCAAAATGATTTTGACTCATTGTCTCAGGAAATATTGGAACAGCTAGAACTGGATTTGTAGACCAATATTCTTTCCAAGTATCCTTTCGAGTATGCTCCATTAGCACTATAAGTCCTAAAAAATTTTTCATATCTGTTGGAGTAACAGGAGACCACTTTATTGCTTTCTAAATTTTGTGCTTTCCCAAATTTTGGTTATATGTTCAATTGATGACAAAATAGTTCAAACAGATCATCATCAAAAATCAAGTTGGTGACTTCAATGATGTTCTTAGAATCAGACGGTATAACTGTAACCCCAGAATTACCTTCAAATTTTTCCAAATTAGGTTGAAAGTCCTCTTTTGAGCAATCATTATCTCGGCAACCAAGATGCAAATTACGCTCAAAATCATGTGGAATTGTTCAAATTTTCAGGTTCAGAATCACTTGAAATTACTAATTTTCTCCTTTTTGAAGGAATAACTATACCACTGCCACTATCAAAGCTTTCATCACTTTCACTTGAAATATCTGATAATTTGTCAGCAAATCTATCCAGATTTTTATCATGTTCTTCATCACTATCCATGGTTACTGAACACTTTAAAAATACCAAATTGATATAAAAAAGTTATTTTTATTACTAACGACAAGAGACTAATCACTTTTAATTCCTTTTGTAATTTTTAACTTCAGCAAATGTGTTTTCCATTACAATTTCTCTCTAAATGACAATGAAAAGCCGAGAATTCGGGTGATTGGCCACAAGCTTTAGAACAGAAAACACGAGAATTCAAGTGACCCGTCTGCAATGAGTTAACCACACCCAATAAGGCCTTAGTTCTAGAGACCATGAGGGCAACCCATAAGTCACTTCAAATAGCATCGACACTCAACTGTAAATAAGCAGAGTGAAGTGCAAATCCTAGTTTTTCCAGAACTACTTCATTTCGAGTTCTTTTTCTGGAATACCTTTTTAGTGTGCTCACATTTTGCTAGTGCCGAGACATGCTCAGTGTGCCTCTTGGGTGGTACAGACTTCTGCCTTCAGCCTCACCTCCTCCCAGACTAAGACTATACAGGAGGTTCCAGAAGGAAAGAACCAGTCACACAGCACCCTTCTCTTCCCTCTCAAGGCCCTCCATCGATTCAGTGGCAGTGTCCCAAGCTTCAGTGTGCTCCAAGCCAATGGTGGCTGAGCAGCTAGCTTGGGAACAAGGAAGCCAGGGCCAGCAGGCAACAGAGGGGCACACTGATACAAGGATACCACCAAGAGGCATGAATTTTGCTTGTAGCTGCCCATTTTAACACAGCTCAACAGGCTGTTTAGATAATCACATTATCTAAATAATTCCACATTACACTTGAAATTAGAACCTGGAACAACATGCAGCAACAGGCCTCCACTGATAAGAGAAAGCACAGCACTGACCCTTTCTCCCATTCTCCTAAACATGCGGTGTAGTGAGAATAAGGGCTTTTAAGTCAGATGGTCCCAAACCAATTATTTTTACAATGCAAGTGCAAGTGATGTATCGGAATGAACGTTATGAATCAGAAAACTTACACAACCAAGAACTATAATATGCTATACAAACAACACAAGATTGAAGGTATACTGTTTTCCAGCTTTTTTATTCTTTTAACATCTTAACAAAAGAATATTCCCCAAAGTTTAAAAAATACAGTTTTATATTATATACATATGAGTACAGATTCCAATATCATACAAACACTGCCATGTTAGAAATACAGTGGGAAGGCATGCTATAATTCACTGCCTCTTGGAGGGTGTAGGCTCGTGGATATGTTTTATTATTCCAACTACTTCTGTTACTTGTTATCCTGAAAAACTATTAGGCACCTGAGAGGTTGGAAGACTACTGAACATGAACTTCAATACCTTCTATTTTGATCTTTATAATCTCTTTACAAGTTTACTTCATCTACAACTAAGGTACCTTTATTGTCATTAGCCTAAATGATCAACTATTAACCACATTAACTGTTAATATACATACTGATCAAATTAAACTTAAAGTTGTATAGCCACCTTGTGTAGGCTACATATATTTAAACCTAGGAAATTCCCCAATGCATTGTGAGCGATCTAAGTTCTATTAAAAAGAAGTGGCAATTCTCCAGTTTCCATGCTCTGGACACTACTTTTTTAAAAAAAAATGTAAAAATGACTGACAATAATTGGAATTGATTCCTTATAAGTTAATCAAGAAACCTAAGGTAAAAAATTCTAAACGATAGTTTTATTTGTATTTAAAAATACATTGGAAATTCTGCATATGCCCATGATCAAGCTTATTTTCAATGCACATTAAATACTGATGACATGGTTTGATCTGACAAGTCCTTTTTCAAAGTAGGGAGACTCCTGTACATTTCCACTGGCCCTGCTGCCAACGATGTATATTGCTTCCCTGCTAATGATGGCGGATGACCTTCATCTGCCATTTATCACCTGAACAGTTTTCCGACCGTAACGATAATAACTGTAAGCTGATGCAACTGTGGTGAAAGCTGTAAAACACCTTTAATGGAAAAAAAGAAAATTTAGTTGTCAAGTAAAGGTCAGTAACTGTGAGAGTGATAAAAAAATACACTTAAAATTATTTAAAAAGTAAAAAAGGCTGTGTGGTATAAAATTATTTTTAACTACAAAAATTTAAATACACTGCTTTTCTTTAAGACCTCATTAGAATTAGTAACGTCAAACAAATCTAGTTCCTGAGCCCAAGAACATAATGATAATCCTAGCAACTGTCATTTTTACCCAGACATTACTCTAGGTGTCTTATATTCTCACTAGAGGTCCAGTGCTTGAAATCGTGCATGGGTAGGGTCCCTAGCGGCTGCTGGCGGCCAGCCGGGGCCTCCCTTCCCCAGCTGCCGGCTGATGCCTCCCTTCGTTCCGCCCCTGGTGGTCAGTGCACGTCATAGCAAGTGATCAAAGTCCTGGTCGGTCGAACTCCTGAGGGGACACTTTGCATATTGGGCTTTTTATATATATAGATATTATTTTTGCAACAGAGAAGTTGGTCAGGGCCACGGAACCACACCATAGCCTGGCCTGGCTTCAACTCTGGAGCCGTGTGCCCTTTCTACTACTCCATGCTGCTGAGAGTCTTAGACTCTATTTCTTGAAATCTGAGTCATTTAAAATAAATTTCAGTTTTCTTTTCTGATTCTTCCTTAAGCGAACTGCCAGACTGACCCGACTTTCTCCTGGAAGTTAGATCAGTGGTGCTCATGGCTTGCTGAATGCTCACAGCCAACAGGGTACTTCTTAGTGCGTCGTGCACTTCTGCTCCACCAGGTGAGGTGTAGGACCATCCAGACTATTTTTATTCGATCCCAAAGCTGTTCATGCCAGTTAAATATTCTAAATTCACACATAAGCCAATGAAAAATACATGTAGGAAAAGCTGCTGTTTCTGAGAACTAAGTGGATGCTTTGGAAAGATTTGATAACCAGCCAAGTTGCTAAAAAATACTATAAAGTAAGCAGGTAATGTGGCTGTTAAAATACTAGAGAAAATGTTACAAAATCTAGAAAGTTTATATTCAGATTGCTTTGTAAATGTCTTAAAGTCTTACATCACTTTAAAATAAGCAGAACATGAAAATCAGATATGTATTCAAAGAAAAGGTGTTGGTCTTATTCAGAAGATGTAGAATGAATAAGAATCAATGTACACTTACATATCCTATATAATAAAAGCCTAGGTGGCATCACGCCCTTGTGTGACATCATCACAAGATGGACGCCACAAGATCGCCACCCTCACGTTGTCACAAGATGGCCAGCAGGGGAGGGCAGTTGTGGGCGATCAGGCTGGCAGGGAGGGCAGTTTGGGGCCAACAGGCTAGCAGGGGAGGGCAGTTGGGGGTGACCAGGCCCTGCAGGGGAGGGCAATTGGGGGGACCAGGCCTGCAGGGGAAGGCAGTTGTGGGCAAGATCAGGTCGGCAGGGGAAGGCAGTTGGGGGCGATCAGGCTGGCAGGGGAGGGCAGTTGGGGGTGATCAGGCTGGGAGGGGAGCAGTTAGGCATCAATCAGGCCAGCAGGGAAGCGGTTAGGGGGCGATCAGGCTGGCAGGCAAAAGTGGTTAGGGGCAATCAGGCAGGCAGGTAGGAGAGCAGTTAGGATCCAGCAGTCCCAGCTTGTGAGAGGGATGTCTGATCCCCACAGGGGTCGGGCCTAAACTGGCAGTCAGACATCCCCCAAGGGGTCCCAGATTGGAGAGGGTGCAGGCTGGGCTGAGGGACACTCCCCAGCCCCCCCCACCCATGCACCAATTTTGTGCATCGGGCCTCTAGTATTTTAGAAAAGGTTTAGTGTGTGCATAATTTCTAAAGCTTCTTTAGCTTAACTGACTGGTTAACCAACCATTTTCTGGCTCAGACTGCATCAAGCAAGAAGGTTTTAATTATAGAGTTAAAAGTATACTAAGATGCAGTGCTTCAATATCAGTGTGACACATCCAAACTCTGAGAGTTTGAATTTGACATATTTAAAGGCTATAATAAGCACAATAAAATAAAATTCAAAACCCTGTCTCCAAGTTTCCCTCCACAACAGCCCTTTCGCTAGGCTGGACACACTTCCCTGCCCACTCTACTACACTTGACTTTGCACAGGGTCTGTCCTTCACCAAAATGGCCTCCCCTCAGTCTCTCCCTATATAAAATCCACCCAGACCTCATGGTTCAAATGCCACTTCATCCCTGAAACTGTCCCTCTTCTTCCCACCTGGAAATGGCTTCCTTCCCCTGAAATCCCAACGTATCATCTGTACGTCTCATCCCCTTTAACTTGCATGAAAACTCCTCAAATGCAACTTCTACACCCCATATTTGATAGTAAGCCTCTTAAGAATAATATCAACCATAAAATACAACCTATAGCTTTACCTGGTTGGTGCTCAATCAACACTATAAGAACCAAGTAATTCTAGGACTACCACAATAAGCCATTTTGTTGACATTCTCATAGGATAATACTAAATTTGGCTTACCAGAGTATCGGAAGATAAAAGCCGTGAGCATAATTGAAAACCGGAGCTCCCAAAGAAGCTGCTACCAAGATTAACTGGACTGCTGTGTTTACCTAAAAAAAAAAAGTCATCCATGAACAGTGCCAACCAGATCCTGTTTCAAGCTTACAAGACAGAGAAACACAACATACCCTCACATGTTTAATGTTCTAATATTCCTGCCAAAGAAGCTGGCATTCATACAAAGGGGTGAACTTCACCAGCTGGCCCATTTGTCTGCACTGCTGCTCTTCACAGCAAAGAGAAGAGCAGCAAACTGTCAGAAAATACCACTATCTTGCATTTCCATAGCAATTCAAAATGTTGCCAAGTTCTTTGCCTTTTATTTCAGTCATTAAAACAGCCCTGTGACTACGGAAATAATTTTATAGATGAAAAGGTAATGCAATTAGTAAAGTGACCTGCCATTAATCACAGCAGGTTACATATCTGAACCTAGAACCCAGATTTCCCAGCACTTCATTCAGTGCTATCGCTTGCCTGCCTGTCAAACTCATGAGGTTAGAACACTGAAATGCACTCATCTCCATGAGAGGCTCTCTGGAGGAAATGAGGATTCCCTACCCTAAAAGACAGCATGGAGGACAAAGGAAGAAACAGAACCAGAAAGACACTGAAGACTCCCTCTACTCATCCTGCAAAGTGCCTGGGGAAGAGTGGGTGACAGTGAATCAGCGGGTGGTGTGCCTAGAGAAGCACCTATGTTCTATCATCCATTTTGCAGCCAAATTACAAGAATTCCAATTTGTTTTAAAAATAAATAATAAAAACTGCCTGGAGAACTTCTTGCAAGACCAAGGATTTGAGGTATTTGTCCCTCCACTTCTTTAAACCACTTCCTATCTGTATCAAATTACTGTGACACAAATATAAGTCACCTGAATTTAAAAAATAAAATAAAAACCCACATATAAAGTTCCACCCAGGGAATTTCTGGTTTGAAAGTAATCAGCCCTTGCCAAAACCAGTTTGGCTCAGTGGATAGAGCGTCGGCCTGCGGACTGAAAGGTCCCAGGTTCGATTCCGGTCAAGGGCATGTACCTGGGTTGCGGGCACATCCCCAGTAGGAGATGTGCAGGAGGCAGCTGATCGATGTTTCTCTCTCATCGATGTTTCTAACTCTCTATCTCTCTCCCTTCCTCTCTGTAAAAAATCAATAAAATATATTAAAAAAAAAAAAAAAAAAAGAAAGTAATCAGCCCTTGCCGAAACCGGTTTGGCTCAGTGAATAGAGCGTCGGCCTGCGGACTGAAAGGTCCCAGGTTCGATTCCGGTCAAGGGCATGTACCTGGGTTGCGGGCACATCCCCAGTGGGAGATGTGCAGGAGGCAGCTGATCGATGTTTCTCTCTCATCGATGTTTCTAACTCTCTATCTCTCTCCCTTCCTCTCTGTAAAAAATCAATAAAATATCTTAAAAAAAAAAAAAAAAAAAAGTAATCAGCCCTTGCCGAAACCGGTTTGGCTCAGTGAATAGAGCGTCGGCCTGCGGACTGAAAGGTCCCAGGTTCGATTCCGGTCAAGGGCATGTACCTGGGTTGCGGGCACATCCCCAGTGGGAGATGTGCAGGAGGCAGCTGATCGATGTTTCTCTCTCATCGATGTTTCTAACTCTCTATCTCTCTCCCTTCCTCTCTGTAAAAAATCAATAAAATATATTTAAAAAAAAAAAAAAAAAAAAAAAAAAAAGAAAGTAATCAGCCCCCTGGCTGGTGTGGCTCAGTTGGTTAGGGGTCGTCTTGTGCAAGCAAAGGCTGCTTCTCAGTCAGGGCACATGCCCCGGTTTCAGGATTGATCCCCGGTAGGGGGCATATGGGAGGCAGCCAATAGATGTTTTACTCTAACATCAATGTTTCTCTCTCTCTCTCCCTCCCTCTCCCTTCCTCTCACTCTAAAATTCAATAAAAATATTTATTAAATAAATTTAAAAAATAATAAATAAGTAAAAGTCATCACCCCTCTGTTCCAAAGATGACAGGCATCGCCAGTCTAATAAACTGCCACTACAAAGGATGGGACACAGAATGAGTAGAGCAAACTTATCAAGGCCAATAGAAAAATACATGTGCCTTGGGAGCCATTAACAGTGTCCTCGCTGTGTGCAAAGATCGGCACACAGCTATAATCCTGCAGTGGCTCAGAAAACGGGATGGAGACTTAGAAAAGCAGTTGTTTATTAAATTGTCAATAAACTTTCTCCTATCCCTTTGCATGTAACAATCGAACTTGAAAAGGAAACAACCTTTTATAAATTGTTTTCACCAAAGGGAGGTGGGTGGTGAAACCAGAAAGGAACCTTCATAACCTCTTTGTGTCTACTTTTCCTAAATGGTGGCCCTATTACCTCCTCTTACATTCTCAGACCACCACCACAAAACACAACACATATACTAAAAATTACAAAAGCTTTGAGAACAAAAATTTTGGGTTAATGACCCCACTCTCTATCTACTACAGCCAATGCATTTAAGTTTGTCTCATTTTCAGCTGCTCCAGACTGAGGTTTATATTCATTGTAATAAGCTTAAAAGGACGCTGTGTGTCTCTTACCTTGCTGATGAAGGTTGGTTTTAACCTAGCAGTAGCATAGCAAGGGTTGAAATACTTAGAAAGTGTTCGCTGGCAGAGAACAAAAGATAAAAATTTACTCAATTTAGCATTCAATTTCAAATAAACATTTTGTTAATATATGTAGGTAACAGTTACTCAATGCTTACCTGGCTCTATGCTACAATAAGCCCTTTATCTGCACTTTCTATTTTCCTAAATGAGCATTATCTCCGTTCTTTATAAATTATACATGGGTTACTGAAAATAGATTTTAAAAACCCATAGATTTGTCAATTCCTATAAAACTAACACGATAACTATCATAAAATCTGTCTATCTCTTTCTACTAAAAAATTCAATAAACTTCCCTTATTACTATTTTCTTTTATAGACTAAAAACACAAAATAAAATATTGCTATGTTAACTGAGTTGGGAGCCAAAAGATGAGGTCATTATGCTATGCTTATGTGCTCAAATATTTGTAAAACCAATAAACAAATATACAAATTAACCATCCCATGCCCATACAGCTGTGATTTTAAAAATCAGCTCTAGACAAGCCATAGTAGGGGCTCAATTAGACAGCAAAAAGGGCTTCTCACCTGGAAATGGCAAGCACTCCTAATAGAGCTTAGATGGGGGTAGCTGGTCTGGGTTTTAAGCTGCAGTTAGTTATGTGCTATCAACTGAAAGGATTTGGACTTAAAACAAAAGCATGTCTGTTTTAAATTGATTATTCTGTGTTCACTGAAAACTACCAAAGCAAGATGACAGTTAATGTGTGTTTTTTAAAAAATTCTTAGCAAATAGATTTCTAAAAAATAACTGCCATAAATTATCCCCATAAAGTGAAACTTGGTATACAACAGTGATTATTTTTTTTCCCCTTAAGTGCTAACTAATAATAAAAGAACATTTTCTTTGAAATAAACTCACCGGTTCTGGAAGAGTTCGATATCTGACATAAAAAACAGCAAGAATCAACATTATATCTCTTGAAATTATCATATAAGTAAGTGGAACTGAAAATCAAAAATAAAATAATTTTGGTTGGGATTTTTAAAATTACTAAGATATTACACATACAGTGAAGCCTTACCATAAACTGGTGTTTCTGATAAGCCTTAATAAACGGGTTTTTTCATAAGTAAAAATTTTCATTTTTTTATAAACATCTATTGAAAGTTTAGGATCCTTAAAGTGAACCACTTATTTTTATCTTTTTTTACATGCACTCAAAACAAAGTGAAAAGAAACTATGGCTTTCAAAGTCTAAGTTTGCCTTTCAGAATGTTGACCTTCTAGGCCTCCTTTTGTTTTGTTTTTCTTGCACATGTTTTAAGCTGCAGTTAGTTATCAGTGTCAGCTTTACTAGCTCTAACCACTTCTGTTATTTCTCAGCTTTGTAAGTTTGGGGGGAAAGATCACCACGCCCACTATAAGTACATGGGATAAAATAGTAAAGAGGTTGGAAAGGATGTCAGGGTTCGAATCATATTGGCATCTCAGGCCCTTTGACTACTTGCTTCTGCATTTTAGGCAACTTTATAAACAATAAAATTTGCTATATGTACCACTTGTGAAGAAACAAAATGTTCTCATTCTTGTCTGGACCGGTTCCTACCCCAACAATTGCTATTTTTTCTCCTGCCCCATTCATTCAGTGAATTCTAACTAAACATGAATTCAACTTGTCAATACTTTCTCATTATTCCTTAGATTCTACAGCATGACCCCAGAGGCAGAGCCAGCAGATGGATATTTTAGATGGATGCCAAGAAGCCCCTACTACTCCCTTGTGGAATGAGAATGGGAGGGCAGAGGACTTGTTTCACTTTATATCCTTCTGTGCTGCAAGACGTCTTAACCATCAACATGTATCAATTTCATAAGGGGAAAATTATTATTTTTTTAAAGGAGAAAAAATCCTGAGGCTAAAACACAGTTCAAAATGCTTCAATTACTAAAATAAAGAATCACTGTACATCCCCCTTTCCATAATACTTTCAAACAGCTCTTTTGTGAATTACTTTTGAGGCTATACTTATGGTCCTTTCTAGCTTTGACATTCTGTTGATTTTGCAACTTGAGAAAAATCTGACTAAAGAATTACAGATTTAAATTTTAAATCTCTGCTGGTCACAGCTATGATGTAAGTGTTGATCCTTGGCCTAGTCCTGGATGACTAGATTTCTCCAAAGAGAAAGTGGTTCTCCACGGAACTCATGGCACTTGGAACACACAGATGATACAGTTATATGAACCAAGTAACAAAAGCCAACCTGCCATGATTTTTAGGGACATTTTTGTGACTGTACAACAACCTTTTCATAGCAATAATTAGCTAGCACCACCTAATAGCAATCAGATTTTAAAATGCAGCAAACTCAGGCAAATTACATATAATAAATCTCCTAAACATAACATCAAACAAGATTAAGTACCTGGTAATGTATTTCATCACCATGGGGGAAAAAGGAGTATGCCTTAATCCTAAATAAGAGATTTCAGCAGGAGAGGAGATACACTGCAAAGACTCAGGTCCAAGCAGGGGAGGGTGGGGGTGAGGGGGAAAGATCAACCAAAGGACTTGTATGCATGCATATAAGCATAAGTGATGGATGTGGACAACACGGGGTGAGGGCAGGATTGGGGGGATGAGGGGACATTGGGGGGGATAAGGACACATTTGTAATATCTTACTCAATAAAGAAAAAAAAAATATATATATATATATATAAAAAGACTCAGGTCCCAGTTCTATTAACTACCAAAATTGTAATTTATTAAGCATTGTTTTAAATATTTCTTACATATTATTAAGAATATCAGAAAGAAGAGAACCAAGAAAACATAGGATAGAAAATTATCGAAGACATAAACAATTTTTAGAATTGGAGTTTTCAGACTGAAGGGGACTCCTTAAAACCCAGCACAATGAAAGACTCACACCAAATTTGAGTAGGATCTAGAGCAGCGGTTCTCAACCTTCCTAATGCCGCGACCCTTTAGTACAGTTCCTCATGTTGTGGTGACGCCCAACCATAAAATTATTTTCATTGCTACTTTATAACTATAATTTTGCTACTGTTATGAATCGTAATGTAGATATCTGATATGCAGGATGTATTTTCATTGTTACAAATTGAACATAATTAAAGCATAGTGATTAATCATAAAAACAGAGAAACCAAGATGGCGGCATAGGTAAACACGGGAGTTTGCTGCCTCGAACAACCACTTCAAAAATACAACTAAAAGACGGAACGGACATCATCCAGAACCACAGGAAAGCTGGCTGAGTGGATGTTCTACAACTAGGAGGAAAGAGAAAAGCATACCGAGGCTCAGAGGAGGCACAGTGCTGAAGTAAAATACTAAGGTTCGGAGTGCATGTGGAGCGGGCTGGAGGCTGAGGGCGCGGTTGTTTTCAATCGGGAGGGAGTCTCAGGCTCTGAGCTCCAGTTCCGGGCGAGTCTCTAAGGACCCAGACTCATATGGGAGAAGCGGGACTGTCTGGCATCGCTCAGAACCCTAGGGCAGCTTTCTCTCCGTGGGGCTTGCAGCGACTACTGGGACACTGAGAAGCAGAGCCTCTGAGGGCAAGACTGAGAGCAGCCATAATTGCTAACCCCGCCCTGTTGATCCCGTGGGACCCGCCCCGCCCAAGCCCTGCAGGGAGGCTTTTGCTGGATAGCCTCAGGCAAAGGCTAGATTAGCACCTCCCTAGAGATCCAGGAGCCAGGAAGCCCAGAGGTCAGAGTGGGACCATCCAGCTTTAAGCTCCATGGAACCATAAAAGACACACTCAGGAGGCAGACTCAGTGAGCACCAAAGCCCCATCGAAGCAAGTCTAGCCCCAGAGGGGTGTCTCCAGCACAGAAGTTCTCCCACCGCAGACACAGCTGATTCTCACAGCCAATTGACCTGGAGGTCAATTCCTCACAGTGATAACTACAACAATCAAGGCTTAACCACAACAAGACTGTGCACAAAGCCCACAAGGGGGTGCACCAAGAGTGTCTACCTTAGGTAATTGGGACACTTAGCACAGAAAGGCACTCTATCGACACAGCAAAGCATAAAAAAATGCCGAGACAAAGAAACAGGACACAAACGACAGAATTGGAGGAAAGCAAACTGTTGGATATAGAGTTCAAAACCACACTTTTAAGGTCTTTAAAGAACTGTTTAGAAGCCCTCGAAAAGACTGGTAAGACCGCCGATAAATGTAGTGAGATCCTCAAGAAATCTAATGAGACCCTCGATGTTGTGATAAAGGACCAACTAGAAATTAAGCATACACTGACTGAAATAAAGAATATTATACAGACTCCCAACAGCAGACCAGAGGGTCGCAAGGACCAAGTCAAAGATTTGAAATACGAAGAAGCAAAAAACACCCAACCAGAAAAGCAAAATGAAAAAAGAATCCGAAAATATGAAGATAGTGTAAGGAGCCTCTGGGACAGCTTCAAGCGTACCAACATCCGAATTATAGGGGTGCCAGAAGATGAGAGAGAGCAAGATATTGAAAACCTATTTGAAGAAATAATGACAGAAAACTTCCCCTACCTGGTGAAAGGAATAGACTTCCAAGTCCAGGAAGCGCAGAGAACCCCAAACAAAAGGAATCCAAAGAGGACCACACCAAGACACATCATAATTAAAATGCCAAGAGCAAAAGACAAAGAGAGAATCCTAAAAGCAGCAAGAGAAAGAAAGTCAGTTACCTTCAAGGGAGTACCCATACGACTGTCAGCTGATTTCTCAACAGAAACTTTGCAGGCCAGAAGGGAATGGCAAGAAATATTCAAAGTGATGAATACCAAGAACCTACAACCAAGACTACTTTATCCAGCAAAGCTATCATTCAGAAGTGAAGGCCAGATAAAGAGCTTCACAGATAAGAAAAAGCTAAAGGAGTTCATCACCACCAAACCAGTATTATATGAAATGCTGAAAGGTATCCTGTAAGAAGAGAAAGAAGAAGAAAAAGGTAAAGATACAAATTATGAACAACAAATACACATCTATCAACAAGTGAATCTAAAAATCAAGTGAATAAATAATCTGATGAACTGGTGATTGTAATAGAATCAGGGACATAGAAAGGGAATGGACTGACTATTCTTGGGGGGGGAGGGGAGCAAGGGGTGTGGGGGTGAGTGAAGAGATTAGACAACAATCGTGCACCTATGGATGAGGACAGTGGGTGGGGAGTGAGGGCAGAGGGTGGGGTTGGAACTGGGTGGAGGGGAGTTATGGTGGGAAAAAAGAGTAACTAATGTAATAATCTGAACAATAAAGATTTAATTAAAAAAAAAAAAAAAAAGACTAAGGAGACCATCAATATAGATGAGAAGAAACTGAGACTCACACACTGCTGGTGAGAATGTAAAATGGTAGAACTACCTTAGAAAACAGTTCGGCAGTTCCTCAAAATGTTAACCATAGAGTTAGCACATGACCCAGCAACTCCATTCTTAGGTATATAACCAAGAGAAAGGAAAATACACTCCCACTCAAAAACTTGTACAGGAATGTGTATAGCACCATTAGTCACAATAGCCAAAAACTTGAAATAACCCAAATGCCCACCAACACATAAATGGATAAAGAACTGTGGTATAGCCATACAATGGAATACTACTCAGCAACAAAAAGGAACTACTGATGCATGCAACAACACTAATGCAAGTAAAGGAAGCCAGACTATAAAGAGTGCATACTGTATAAATCCATTTTTATGAAACTCAAGAAAAGGCAAACTAATCTATACTGACAGAAAGCAGATGCCTGGTGGTGAGGGATTAGGGATTAGAAACTAAGAAGGAAACTTTTGGACTGATGGTTATGTTTATCTTGATATCATGGATGCACGCATATGACAAAATTTATCACATTGTACACTACATATATGAATTTTATGTCAATTATACCTCAATAAAACTGAAAAAATAAAGAATAAAATAACACACACACAAAAAAAATCATAAAAACAATATGTAATTATATATATGTTTTCCGATGGTCTTAGGCGACCCCTGTGAAAGGGTCGTGCGACCCCCAAAGGGGTCGCGACCCACAGGTTGAGAACCGCTGATCTAGAGCATATACCACTGTAAAATTTCAGAACTACAAGGACAATGAAAAGATCCTGGGACTCAGCTTCCATTAATATCTGACTAGATAATTCAGAACAATCCTCCTGCTAATATAACTAAAGGACAAGAACAACAACAACAAAAATCCTGAAAGCTGCTTACAAGATGCTAAGAAAGTGTCAGGCTAATGCCTGTGCAAACCCTCGAGGCTGGGGTTTGATAAACCACCTCAGAGCTCTGAGCTGGGGGCTGAAGGACTATCCCCCAGGACTGTGAGAGGAGACGGTACTAAATGTCTCACCATCGGACAACATAGGACAGGGGTGGGAACCTTTTTTCTGCCAAGGGCCATTTGGATATTTATAACAACATTCTTGGGCCATACAAGATCATCAGCTTAAAAATTAGCCTGCTGCCCTAACCAGTGTGGCTCAGTGGATAGAGCGTTGTTGGCCTGTGGACTGAGGGGCCCCAGGTTCGATTCCGGTCAAGGGCATGTACCTTGGTTGTGGGCACATCCCCAGTAGGGTGTGTGCAGGAGGCAGCTGATCAATGTTTCTCTCCCATCGATGTTTCTAACTCTCTATCCCTCTCCCTTCCTCTCTGTAAAAAAATCAATAAAATATATTTTTAAAAAATTAGCCTGCTATTCTTGCTCAAACATTTAATTAAGTCACCCCTAGTGCCTTGGCAGGCCCAGAACAAATGATTTCACGGGCCTTATACAGCCTGCGGACTGGATGTTCCCCACCCCTGATCTAGGGGGTCCTAGCCTCTTAGCATGCCTAAGCACCTAGCAGGACTGAACAAAAAAATCTTCCGTAGAGAATAATGCCATCATCCTAAACATAAAAATATTCCTCTAAATTATTTTTCAAACATTAATATAATGACTAAACAGTCAAAAATAACCAAACTCACAAGATACCATGTGTAAGAATCAACAGAAACAACAAATGAAAGAAACCCGCCCTCAAAAGACATGAATTTTATTTAAATATGTTTTTATTGATTTTAGAGAGAAAGGATGGGAGAGAGGGAGAGAGAGAAAAATATTGATGAGAGAGAAACATCAACATTGATTGATTGCCTCCTGCAGGCCCCCTAATGGGGATCAAAACTGCAACCCTGGCATGTGCCCTGACCAGCAATCTAACTGGCAATCTCTTGGTGCATTGGTCGACAATCAATCCTTGAGCCAAAGCAGCTGGGCAAAATTTTAGAATTATAAGAGTCTATTAAATAACTGAATTTACTGTTTTCAAAGGGATATAAAAACAAAGATTTCAACTGAGAACTGAAAACTATGAAAGACAATTTAGTAAGTTTGAAGAAAATAGAAATTCTTTAACTGGAAAACACAATAAAATAATTAAATAAACTTGGCACAACTGAAGAGAGAACTGGGGAACTGAATGAGCAAGTACATTAGTAAGCACCCAAAATGGAGCCCAGAAAAATAAAATAAGGTAACATACAGAAAAGAGGCTAAGACAACTAAAAGATACTGTGAAACGGTCTACATAGGTACACTAAGTTCCCAAGAGAGGAGAAAAATAGGCAATAGCAATATCTGGAGATTAAGGCTAAGAATTTTCCAGAACTGATTAACGATGTCAATCCACAGATTACAAAGCCCAACAAGTCTTAAACAAGATAAATAAAAAAGAAACTCATATTCACAAATATTATTGTGAAACTGTGGAAAACCAAAGACAAAGAAGAAATCTTAAAAGCATTCAAAGTAAAAAGATTTCCTTAAAAAAAGACATGGATTGCTTGGCTGGTGTGGCTCAGTGGTTGAGCATCAAACTATGAACCAGGAGGTCACTGTTCAATTCCTGGTCAGGGCATGTACCCAGATTGCGGGCTCAATCTCCAACTGGGGGGCAGGGGGGAGGCATGCAAGAGGCAGCCGATCAATGATTCTCTCTCATCATTGATGTTCCTATCTCTCTCTTCCTTACCCTTACTCTCTAAAATTAAGTGTGCTCAGAGAAAATAACTACCAACACAGAACTGTATACTCAGCAAAAATATCTTCAAGAAAAAAGTTAATCAGACAGAAAAAGACAAATACTACATGGCACCACTTATATGTGGAATCTTAAAAAATACTGAATTCAGACACAGTAATAAAGTAGTTTCCAGAGACTGCAGGATGGGAGAAATAGGAAAAGGGTGGCAATGGGACAAACTTTCAGTTTTAAGATGACTAAGACATAATGATATACAACATGGTGATTATAATGAAAAATAGTAAAATAGAATAAACACTGCTAAGAGATTCACTTAAAACAGAGTTAGGAGGCTAGTAAGGAAGTGAGGACTATACATATCTTTCAGTTCTCAGAGCTGCTAGTAAATTGCTAAACCTGTTGCTAAACTTCAGCTCAAGGTCAAGCAATAAACATCCGGAATAACAACTGCCAAATGGACGCACTCGTGTTTACCTCCTTCCTATCTGGAGAAAAGAATTCTAAGCCAATCTCATGGATCTATATGAAATCATCAACAAAATACAAGCAAACCAAATCCAGCAATATCTTCATAATATATAACAACAAAGTTAGAAACTTCAGAATGGTGTAACATCAGAAAATCAAGAATGCAATTCCACCACACATAAACAGCTTAAAGGGAAAAAATATGACTGCTATAATACACGAGAAAAACATGATCAAATTTAACATTTGATTGCAATAGAAACTCTGAGCAAACCCCTTAACCTGAAAAAGGATATCTACAAAACCCTACAGGAAATGTCATATTTAATAGTGAAATGTTGAAAGCTTTCCTTTGAGATTGGGACTAAGACACAGATACCACTCCTATTCAACACTGTACTGAGCAGTGGAGTAAGGCAAGTAAAAGAAAAGGCAAAAGAACTGGAAAAGAAAACATATACTGTCATTAATTATAGACAATACATAATTGAGGATACAGAAAACCCAAGACTTCATTTACATTTTTATCATTAGAATAAGAGTTTAACAAGTGTTACCAGACACAAAAATCAACATTAGAAATAGAACTAACTTTCATCTATTAACAAAGTTATTTCAAAATGAAATATAAAAAAGCTACCAATTACAAAAGCATCAAGAACTATCAAGTACCTAGAAATAAATCTAATAAAAAATTATGACCGCTCTAGAGAAAACTAACATTTTGACATTTTCAAAAGCCCCAAATAGAGCAGATATATTTGTGGACTGGAAAACTCAAGTTGTAAAGATGCCAATTCTTCCAAATCTATAAATTCAATGCAATTCCAATTAAAATCCCATCAGGATTTTCTGGGGGGAACTTGAAAAACTGATCCTAAAATTCACAAACGGAAATGGGTAAGAATACCAAAAGTAGAAGGACTTGCTCTACCAGATATCAAGACATTTAGCAAATTAATAATAATTAAGAATGGTACTGATACAAAGACAGACAAATCAATGGGGAAAAATCTAAGCAACCCAGAAATGAACCCATGTACATATGGTCATTGAAGTAAACCTGGAGAAAGTACAGACTTTTCAACAAAACGTCCTGGGATAATTTGGTATCCATAGAAATAAAATTAATTTTTAAGAACGGTATCTCTTTTTAAAACATCAACTGGGAAAATGTAAAAAGGACACTTAAAAGCTTTTCAATATAAAACATAAACACATGTAAAGGAAAAGTATCAGAATGCCATGAGACTAGTCAACAGCAAGATGGTATCTGGAAGTCTATAGAACAGTGTCTTCAAAACTGAGCCAGCTCTCTGGGTTTTGACTTTGGTTTGCAACAACATGGCTAAATGCACCAAGAAGGTAGGAATCGCTGGTCAATATGGAACCCGTTATGACGCCTCCCTCAGGAAAGTGGTGAAGAAAACTGAGATCAGCCAGCATGCCAAATAGACTTGCTCCTCCTGTGGCAAAATCCAGATGAAGAGAGACAAGCTTGGGGATCTGGCACTGCAGTTTCTGCATGAAAACAGTAGCTGATGGTGCCTGGACCTATAATACCACTTCTGCCATCACAGTCAAGTCTGCGATCAGAAGACTTTAGGAACTGAAAGACCAGTAGGAGCTCCACAATTTGAAATCTTGCTAGCCTATAATAAATGACTTAATTTATGTAGCGAAAATAATCTGCAATTGAAAATTATGCCCAGTTCAAACCTCAATCAAGTAGGAAGAATAGAATAACAACATTTCAGATGTCTTTTAGATGACATTTTTTATGTCTTAGAATAAAGACATTTTAGAGCTCTAATAATGTGGCTGCCACACTGCATCTTTACACAGGAAACGGGGCCCTCCATCAACAGAAGGACCTTACAAGGAAGCCACGGGAGCCTGGAAAAACCAACTCAACACAGAAGAGAGAACATGGAAATTTCCAGAATGATAGTGAAACAAAGTCTCAGTTTGGAAAACAACCTACACCAGTGGTCGGCAAATTGCGGCTCACGAGCCACATGCGGCTCTTTGGCCCCTTGAGTGTGGCTCTTCCACAAAATACCACGTGCGGGCGCACATGTACAGTGCAATTGAAACTTCGTGGCCCATGCGCAGAAGTCAGTATTTTGTGGAAGAGCCACAATCAAGGGGCCAAAGAGCCAAATGTGGCTCACGAGCCGCAGTTTGCCGACCACTGACCTACACCAATTATTTAGGTAAAGCTCAGAGCAACAAAACCTGGAAACAATGCTAAGTTTAATAGGGAAATACCTGGCTAACTTTTGTAAATAAAACAAAATATTAAAAAATAACTTTGAAAAATGGGAGGCACAAAAGTACACAAGATCATTTCAATTTTTAATAATGTCAACAGAATGCTCCTTAGCTCTTTTTCCCTACAAAGTATTTGTATTTATTTGAGACTACTCCCGCCCCTTCAATACCACCAATCACATACTAACACAATTCTGACTTTCAAAGAAGCACATAAATATAACCACTAGTCCAATTCATTTTTTAATTTGGTATGGGAATTTAAAAGCCGTAAGGTAGAGGAGAAAAACAATGTCTAGATAGAGGATTCTATACCAGTCTGAAACTTCTTCCTCTCAAATGTTAATAATACATGCTATTTATTAAAGGACCATGTGGCAGCTTCTTTATTTTCAGATTCTATTCCGAACTCTTGGAAATAGTTTAAACTGAACCAAGGGAGAAAAACTAAGAAATACAGGTAAAGTAAAAAATGAACAACCAGAAACGCACATGCAAAACACAAGGCAAAAGATCATAACATTTTGTTAGAAAGAGCATTCAGATAATGTGTTGTACAAACATGCATGATTTGAAATTGCGTAATAGTATCTAAGTAAAAATAATGTGAAATTTTAGACATCTTCAGGGTTTCAGACCTCTCATTTATTATGATTAAATTGTACTAAGGAAAACTTTAAATTGTTTTCAAAAAGCTAGGCGCCTTATAAGAATATATAACATGGTTATAAGACATTCTAGAGTAATGGGAATTGGCACTATGAAATATTTGCTCAATTTTAACTTTAAGCAATCTTAACTAAATGAATTGTACTACTATAATAAGGACATAAATTCTAAAGTAAAACAAATAATTTGACAAACCAAACAGTTCAATAGTTTAGAATTAAGGAAACAGTTTAAAATTTTAAAAAGATATTTTGGGGACAAAAATTGTCTATCAAGAGAAATCCTAAGCTGATGAATGTCCTTCTTCCCTAGGCTATAAAAAGTGCGCATGACAGTGTTCTTACCTGGAATAAGATCTGCATAGGTCAAGCTAACATATAAGATACTGATAAGTATTTTATCAGCAAGTGGATCAAGAGCACTTCCCAAAGCTGATTTTTGACTGGCCCAGTTTCGAGCAATAAATCCATCCAACTGAAAATAGAAGTTGTTGTTTTTTAAATAAATGTCATAATAGGCACAGAGTAGTTATCTTGAAGAGATACTGGGATAACAACTATATTTTCATAAAATGTAAAATCTCTTCTGTTTCTTATCCCCAAACCTTCTCATTCTTTCACTGGTATATGTTTAGCTTTTAAATTACAAACTGGTCTGAAAATAATTTCACTTGTTTCCAGTACTTTTCTTTCTCAAGGCCTTCTGGTATTTCTCAATGTTTCCACAATGCCCCTCTGTGGGATGAACTCAGACATAAATTTAGAGATGCAGAAATCTCCCCAAAACTCACAGAAAGCATGCGTGACAGGGCATGGACTAGGAGGCCCCTCTCTTGAGCATTGGGCTGAAGCTGCTTTTACTTGCAAGGACTTCCCTTAAACTGTGAGACTCATTCCTACCTACTCTTCTACCATCCAACTCCCTCAGTTTTAAGTTATTATTTTCAATTTTTTTAAATTTAGTGCCACTGTTAATTCCACATCTGACTGCATTTGCATGACCTATATTTGAATAAAAAACTCAATCCTCTATGCCTGGCCTACTTAAAATTTTTGATACAAAAATTACTTATTTAATATTCTTGCAAATAAGTGATATTTTAAAGCAGAGGTCATACCTGCTTGCCAGAGGGCCAAATGGGGCCTACAGGCTGGCTTTGTATGACCTGCCAGAGCTTTCAAAAATATAAATTAGTTGCCAATATTTACATATTCAAAGTCTTACCACAAAAATCCACATCTCCAGGCCCACTCTGGGGTCACAAAATAGATTGAACCAAGTATTGCCTATCCTCATTAAGCAAGGCAGATATTTTCTGGTTTTCCAAATCCCTACCTGGCTTTTACTCACTTAATTTAACTTTAAGCTTCAAAAATATTTGAATTTTCTAGTTCTATTTCCAAGGGAAAAAAAATATCAAATTAATTTAGATGTAATTTAACATGTTACATCTTTATAGGATAAATAAGTCCTCCATATCTCAAATATTCCAATGAGTTAGAGGAGACAGCAGTAGCACAGGACAATGGTTAATAACTTGCTGTTTGGCAGCAGGCATGGCTGAGCGTCGACCTATGAACTAGAAGGTCACAGTTCAATATTTGGCCAGAGCACATGCCTGGGTTACAGGCTCGATCCCCAATGTAGGGTGTGCAGGAGGCAGCCGATCAATGATTCTCTCTCATCATTGATGTTTCTAACTCTCTCTCCCTCTCCCTTCCTCTCTAAAATAAAAACGTAATTTTAAAAGATTAAAAGAAAAGAAAAGAACTTGCTGTTTGCAACAGAACATAAGTGATTCAAGTTCTGGCTCTCCCACTTACTGTGTGACCTCGGGCAAATTATTTGGCCCCTCTAAGCCTCAGTTTCCTCATCTGGAAAACAGAGACAGTATTACCTACCTCAAAGGCTTGGTTGTCTTCAGTAATCAACATTTAGTAAATCCCCCCAAAAAGTAGTTATTAGATATTACTACCACAACTGAAAGAATCTATTTTCTTCTGAGGTAGACTAGATGTAAAACTAACAGGAAGTGCCTAGAACTGGGAGTAGGGGCCTTGGAAGATTCAGCTTTTAGTTTAGTTTCTGATCTCAGGGACATTAACCTCCCAGTTTTTCACCATCATCACCTCTTACCCTCACTGCTACTCTACCCACATTAGGTTCCAAGGTCATCAACATCATCACTGCTCTGCAAACACCTGTAACTCCTACTCCACTTTCCCTCAATCCTGCTTAAACACAACTATCCATGTCCTCCAGCCAGGCCTGCACCCAAGCAGCTGAACACTGATCAAGAAAAACACATAGCCCTAGCCGGTTTGGCTCAGTGGATAGGGCGTCGGCCTGACTGATCTCTCTTCAAATTTATGACCACAAATCTCCCGTGGGCACTCAATACTGCCTGGCAACCCTATATCTGCTTACCTTCTCTTTTCACACTGTCTGCTCTCACCTCAAACTAACTCCATACTTCCTAAAGCCTCTCACTCTAGCTCATTACCATATCTACATTTTCCATGAAAAGTAGAAACAGACTCTCAGCACTCCTTCATATTCCCACCTCTAAATCCACCACTTACTGGCATCCATTCATTCTCTTTACCTTCCCTGAGACCTGATCCCAGGCCGTCTCAACTTCTGTGAGTTGCCATTCTCCTTCCTTGCATCCTCAATCTCTCCCTTCCTACCTAATTAGTTTATTAAGAAGAAAAATTTCTCCAGTATGTATGTATGTATGTGTGTGTGCGTATGTGTGTGTGTGTGTGTATATGTGTGTATATATATATATGTGTGTGTGTATATATATATGTGTATATATATATATATAAAAATAAAAAATCTTTAAAATTGCCCTTCTTTGACCCTATTTCTTTATTTCCCTATAAAGCAAAACTTCCTCAAAGTGATGTCTATTGTCATTATCACCCTACATTTGACCACCAGCCCACTCTGATTGTCCCCTCTCTCTAACAGATGGTACTCATAAAGGTCACCAATAAAGTCTCTATTTTTAGCTTCCTTGACCACAACACAAATTGAAGCACCTTCCTCACCTAACTTCTGTGACACGCCCTATTGCCTAATGTTTTCCTTCTTGCCAGCTATTCCTTTTTGGTGTCATTTACTCATTCCCTTTCCATTGCTGTACTTAATTGCTCATTTCTCTGATCCCAAGACAGCTTCGATGACTTTCCCAGACCATCTACATGCAGATAACTCCCAAATCTATCTCTAATCACTGACTTCCTCCATCTCCACACTAACTACATTCAACTACCCAAATGATAACTATGTGAAAAGGCATAATAGTTCTTGGTACTTTTCCACAAACCCTACCCTACTCTAAGTGTTGTTAACCACAGAAAATGATAACCTCAATATACCTGCTTGTTAAAAAGCCATATTTAACTCCTTTTTCTCACCTCACACATTCAATCCAATGTGTCAACTCTATCTTCAAAACATATCTCAAACCCATTCATTTCTCCCCCAAACTCCCACCCTAGTCCAAACTACCAACCCACCTAGATTATTGTAAGCCTCCTAACCAGCCTCTCTGCTTCCACCTTTTTTTAATCCATTTCCCATACACAACATAAATCAGGCCTGTCATTCCCCTGCTTAATGCTCCCATGAGTCCAGCCATCTGCCCAGAAGCCATTCTAGAGGCATCAAAACCTCCATGGAATAAATGTGAAATATGGTGTCAGTTAACTCGTTTCCACACACAATGTCTTATATACTTAGAAAAATGTAAATGAGACCCCCCTCCTATTCAGTGAATATTACAATCTCATGTGGCAGCTAAAAAAAAAAAAGAAAGAAAGAAAGAAAAAAAAGAAAAAACAACCTACCATCAAAAAAAGATCAACTCAAGTAGCTGAAAAAGATCTTGTCTGTTATGAAAAAACAAAATTCCATTATCAGTATAAATAACCTTGGACAGATTTGGAGACCATATTAATGAGTGGATGCCTTCACAGACTTCAGAGATAAAAGCAGGAATAAAAGAGAGATTGTGAGAATGGGGAGAAGTTATGACAAACAGGACCTAAACTCTGAAAAACAGAAGTGGCAGCCATTTTGCAACTATATTTGATGCATATTTGGAAATGCTATGTAACAACGCAAATGCCCTCCTTTGTTTATCCTGAAAAATCTTCAGCCAATACCATATTGCTCACCAGAGCTACTGGGCAGGTGAAATTTCTTTGTTTTTTTTGTTTCTACGAACCTCAAAGATGGGCATGCAGGAGGCAGCCAATCATGGATGCTTCTACCTTTCTATCCCTCTCCCTCCCCCTCTCTCTAAAAATCAATAAAAACTTATTTTTTAAAAAAATAAATAAAAGGCCGAAACCGGTTTGGCTCGGTGGATAGAGCGTCGGCCTGCGGACTGAAAGGTCCCAGGTTCGATTCCGGACAAGGGCATGTATCTGGGTTTCGGGCACATCCCCAGTAGGAGATGTGCAGGAGGCAGCTGATTGATGTTTCTCTCTCATCAATGTTTCTAACTCTCTATCTCTCTCCCTTCCTCTCTGTAAAAAATCAATAAAATATATTTAAAAATAAGTAAATAAATAAAAAGCAAGAGTAAAAAAAGTCCCTCTCCTGTGCCTCCATACAACCTCCACTACCTCCCTTAGAATAATGGAGTTCCACACAGGTGCTAAAGACAAGGCCTTAAATAAAGTGCCAGGTGAAATTCAACTTGAGGATTTCCTTCCAAGAAAAAGCAGACTAAAGCTGTGCTGTTTCCATGCCGTGGAGACCCTGGGATGTGGAAGGGGAGCAAAATAGAGGAAATGACTGTATAACTTACCAAATCAGTTAGCCCAGCTAAAGCAAAAACTCCTAGTGCCACGTTAAAATCTTCTTCAATGATCAAATAGCCCAAAACTGGAGCCAAGCCAATTCTCGTCATTGACAACATATTTGGTATTGTCCATGGGTTTTCATACTGAAACAAAAAGACAACAAAATTTAAATTAAATTTATGCTTTAAATAAATATATGCATGAGAAAAATACACTTTAAATTTAGTATTTTAAATTGAGTTTTTAAATTCTTTCTGTTTTTACAGACATCATTCTAAAACTGTCAAGAATACAGAAGATGAAGATGTGCCATGTACCCAAAGGTAGACTAAAGTGTCTACTACACATAGGTTTCTTCCTAAAGAGAGAAGGAACAAACATGTATTATCTACCATATATGTCAAGCCTTTAATATATGACCTCACCACTGCTTTTAAAAGTCAAACTTTAAGAAGCTCTTATACTTCAAGTAGACAGTCTAGGAAAAAAGAACAAATTATCAACTCCAGACATTCTGGCTTACAAATATTTATTGCAAATAATCTCCCTCGCTTCTCTACACATACCCATCAAAAGAATACTAAATGATACACAGTGTTGATTAATTGGAATGAAGAGGGGGAAAAACACTGAATTACAGAACTTCACTACTAAGTTGGAGAACTGCCAAAAGAAAATGGAACTAGGAATAGGAATTAAAATTCTTAGGAAATAAAGAGAAATTTGAAAAACTGTTCAAAATAGCCACGGAAATGTTAAGATCCCCAACTAGAAACTAAGAGCTTTCACAGCTCCCCTGTGGGAGCCTTATGATTCCTTGAAAATTCATTTCAAGCCAAGGTGTTTGAAGTTGGCACTAACAAAAGGGCTTCTTGGCAGCTGCTCTGAAGAACATTCCTTCCTTGCCAAACAATATTCGAATTTTAAAAGCCTCAGCCCAGTGGTGCTAAGACACCCTGTACAATGGGGTACAGAAATAATACCAAGAAAATGTCTCTCCCTAAAGCCTGGATTTTTACCCCAGTGAGTCTAAGGCTGCCAATTCTAGCTCATGTGACTATCTCACAAGACTAACCCTAGTTAACCTCTTTCTTAATTAGTAATCAACTTGTCTGAACCTTAATCTTGATTTTTTTTGAAGTGATCAATTCCAGTTCTAAAGACATATTTTAAAGATTCCATGGACCATCCAGTAAGAAAAGAAGAGTTCCCTAAAGATACTAAGTTTCTGTTTTTAAATAAGACCTCAGCAAGGCAAGATAATGGGGTTATTAGTTATTAGCATCAGGTTGGCAGAACACTCTCTGAAAGCTACAGAAAAACTTCAGATTCTCCAGGAAACCATCGCGGAAAGAAAAACAATACAAACCTCTACCCAAGGACCTTTTCTTGAAAACAGACCACATTATATCATTAAAGGAAAACATTCTTGGAGTATATTCCAAACTCAAGTTCAATGGTCAGCGTGTTTCAGAGTCCAGAGGGAAAAAAATAGTAAGTCTGTTGACCATACTGTGGAACAAAATAAGTCAAACACGGATTCAATGTTAAACTCACAGAAGGGGGGGGGGGGGGGGGGGGGACTTTCTGATTGAGAAAAATGAGTAGCAAAGCAAAAGGTCAGAATAAAGAGGCCCAGAATTCATCTCAGATATTCGTGGGGGCAAAACTAAAGACACAGTTGCAAAACAGCCAGATCGTTTCATTGGGTGAGTTAATAAACCAGGTTGAAGGCAGAGAAAAGGGTTTCTTTTTAACGCCACATCAACGATGTCGGTCCAAATGGCCTCGTTAATCTATCACCATGACATCTGTACATTTCTACATTAAAATTAAGAGGGAGCAATCTAATCTTCCCCAACCCCAAACCCGCGGCATACTCGACCGACGACTGCCGTTCTGGGAAGGGCTGCAGCCAGCATATGGCCACCTCCGAGCATCCAGCACGCGGAGGTGAGGCCCCTGCAGGATGCGGCCACCTCAACCCATGCTGCACAGCTTATGCGGGCAGCACAGGGGCCCGCTGAACACCTAACAATTGAAGATGTAATAATTGCATGAGTCTTGCTAACATGACATCAAAAGCTCTCCCCACATCCATGCTCTGGTGTCTTCTACTCGGGCAGGATTTCATTAGGTAAGTAGACAAAATATCTCCCTCCGGCACCTCGGGAGAACTTTAACCATCCTTTGTAATTGAACCGCTTTAGAAATCTTTCAACTGCGACGTAAGTTATCTACCCTTCATCTTATAACAGGGAAGACCGCCAAAGGTCAAGTCATAGTGAACCAAACCTGCACAAGCAGACGGAGCGGCCCGTCCATCTTTCGGATGATCCCCGCGGACTTTCCCTAAACACTGGGGATTCCCGTCCTTCATTAAATTAAAAATAGACTTTCATTAGACCAGCGAAGGCTATTTTTACCAATGCAACACCGAGGCCGGTCCAGCAACCCGTGCGGATAGAAGAGGTGGAGGGGGGAATTCTAACTTACTAGTAACCCAGTGGTTCTCAACCTTGGCTGCGCATTAGAATCGCCTGGGAATCTTTTTTAAATCCTGATCTCTGGGCCGTAACCACCAAGACGGAAGGGGGACACGGTCGGGACCTCTCACATCCATCCGACCCGGATAACCCGCCCGTCACTTCTCCCCAGGAAGCGGCTGAAAAGTTCTGCCACGGAACCGCCCGACCCGCACCGGTCAAAGCACGCTATTCGCATCCAGGTCCGAGCCCGAAGGGCCCGCGACCCCGACCCAGGTGGCCCCTTCCCCTCGGTACGTACCAGGCTGGCGGCACTCGCTGGGTCCCCCTCTCCGGCTGGGGGCCCCGGGGTCGCCTTCCCCGCGCCCGAGCAGTGGCCCCGCGGGCCGGCCCCAGGCAGCCCCAGGCCGAGCGCGGCCGGGCGCAGCCACCAGCGCTCCGACAGGCAGCCCAGGCAGATGGGTGCGGGCGGCAGCAGGGCCCCGAGGGCGCGCCCCTTGCCCGGTCGCGCCCCACACGCCCATGTGGCCCCGCGCAGGGCACCCCACGAGCCCCGCGCCACGCGCGAAGCCAGCATGGCCCTGCGGCCGCGCTGCGGGAAGGCAGGCAGCGGGAGCTTAGCAGCCCGGGGCACCGACGAGCCGCTTCCCCACCGAGCGCCCACTACCTCCCGACACCTCGGACACTTCCATACTTCTTTTCAAACCCCAGCGCACTCCTCTTATACATGGCCGGCGGCCGCCAAGGGCGGAAGGGCGCCTTCGCGACACTTTTGCGACACCGTCGCCGCTGAGCTTCCCTGCGCCCCCGGCGGCAGCGGGAGGCGCGTGCGGCTGAGCTCCTGCGCCTTCGGGTGGCGCGCCGTGCGCTGTGCGTGTCCCTGGGTTCTGAGCCGGACCGAAGGCGGTGGGGAGGGACTAGGGGGAACACGTCGGGCGGGGTGACCGCGTGGTCCACGTGGCGGGAGAGGACGCAGCCTTCTCAGGCCGCAGCCTGAGAATCTCCCAAATCCGTGGCCTGCAGGATCCCCTGCAGGTGTGCGCGGCGTTCTCCGCTCTTTTAGGTTTAAAGATGGATAAAGTGGTCCAGAAGAAGTAATCGGTGCTAACTTACAGCTCTTCTTCCTCTTTTGAGCGTTGCATATGCCAAAAATGCAGGTTTTAGAAAATGTCAATAATAATTACTGTTTACCTGAAAAGGGTGTTCATTATAGCCAAGATGTGTGTGTATGTGTACACATACGTGTGTGTGTGTGTGTGTGTAGAAAGTGCATTATCCCATTTGATGCTCCCAAAAACTCTAAGGTAGGGTTCATTATTAACTTTACATTTATTAATGTAAGAAACATTTAAACCTAGAAAGAATTTTTGTTAATTTACTCGAGCCCAAACTGTTGACAGTTGCAGGGAAGCAGAATCTCAACGGATTGAGATAATGCTATGGAAAATGGCAGTTTTGCACCTTGTTTTATAAATTACAATAAAAAGAGGCGACATAAGTGGGTTACATGAAATCCATTGGTGATAGATTAGGGAGGCAGGAGAAAGCAAAGTGTGTGGGGGGATTGGATAAAAGTTAAATGATAGATCCATACTTCTTTTACTGGTACTGAGGTGGGTGCAGTATAGTAACTATATTCTAGTTAACAGTCAACAACTAACTCATTAACAAGGAGGGGATTTGTGGTCTACGCAGAGTGGTGCCTGTGCTTTGAGGGGTCCAGAAAAAGGAAAATTATTTTGACATTCCAAAGATATGTTATAGATGCAAAAAGACAATAGGCTCAGTTAAGGTAAAGATTGACCTTTGTCAGAAGATACTGGCCTAGAATATGACTACCTGCCATAAACTGCTTTTTAATTTTAAGTTTCAATTTCAGCCCTAGCCGGTTTGGCTCAGTGGATAGAGGGTCGGCCTGTGGACGAAAGGGTCCCGGGTTCAATTCCCATCAAGGGCACGTACCTCAGCTGCAGACTCCTCCCCAGCCCAGGCCCTGGTCAGGGCCTGTGCAGGAGGCAACCTATCAATGTATTTCTCTCACATTGCTATTTCTTACTGTCTTTCCCTCGCTCTAAAAAAAAATAATCAATGGAAAAATATCCTCAGGTGAGGATAAAAAAAATATGTTTTCATTGCAGACCATGCAGGTCTTCCCTGAGCTAATCAGGTTAGCATGTGGCCCCTTTTCATCCACACATTTTTACAGCTAAGGAAACCTAGACTTAGCTTGCTTAGGACACTTATTACAGAAATATCCAAATTAATAATCAGTTAATTAACTGATTCATATTATACATTAATGATTAATATAGTATGTCATACATTATACTTATTGATATTAATATTCAATAATATTGCAATGTTGCAGAATTGTTTTCATATTCAGTTCTGAATGAAATGGAATATTTTTTTGCTGCTGATGGGGAGCTGTTTGCCTCCCCCAAATGTGCCTCTTTGGGCTATAATTCTAGGCTGGGTCCTTTTAAGAAACAGCAGACATGGGAGAAGCTCTGAAGACCAAATAGAAGTTACTCTTTCCGAAAGGATATTTGCTTTTATAAGGGAAATCCCCATTTTTAAGCATGTTTCCCTCACTATGCCATGACTGCCTTCATTATCAGTAGAGAAGGCATGGATTTAATTGTATATAACAATCTTACTCTTGCTTACAGTGCATTTCCTGGTAAACTCTCATAACTGACTCTACCTCCAACATCTTTTTTTGTCTTTAGAAAAAAGTGGTATTTAAGGTAATGGCTTCTCCCATTTGGGCAAATTACTTGGTGTTCTTGGGTCCTTCCCATATATACATAAGGTACTAGGATATATCTTATCAAATTACATTTTGCTTTTCTCCTTGTCAATCTAAGAAACATCTAAATCTGTACAGAACTTTTAGGAGTTTGAGCCAAACTGATGGCAATTGCTGGGAAATAAAATCTCAATGGATCGAGACAACGAAATTGCACATAAACTCCATTTCTTTAACATGACCCTTTCTCCCTGTCTATCCACTTTCCTTTATCATTAAGCCCTTAGTGCCGGAAGCCGATCCACCCTTGCTGTTTGACACAGTCGCTGCAGGGAAGAAACATCTGCACAGCTTATGTTTCGAGGGACCTGGCATATATGGCATATGTTTGCTCCCCCTCTTAGCGCTATGTGTTTTAGCCAGGACCACCTCCCCGAGAAAGGTTGTTTCCCCAGGTAGGGATTTTTCCCTGGAGTTAGGAATTAAAAGGACTAAGGAAGGAAATGAATCAGTGTTACAGAAATACCATGTACTACTTATGAAGTACTTGGACTAAGACTGTTGGCAATAAATTTGGGACTTGTTGGGCCCACATCCCCAGGGGTCTGCCCACCAGGGAAAGCACCAAAGCCTATACCCCTGGAGACCCACTGACACAGGGCAATCCCAGGGAAGGCAAGCAGCGAGGCTGGGAGGACATAACCTTTACTGTGTAGGATAATCTCCTTCAGTCACTTCCTTGTAGCTTATCAGTAGAGCAGCGACCTTGGAATAGCCCTTATAATGGAACACAGAGATTAACCTAGACAAGATTAAAATCAATAGAACTAGATAGAGACAGGATTTTTGGCAAAGATAAGAAACTATGGAAATGAAACAAGGAAGGAACTGTAGAAGGTTACCCAAAACATACCATGATGTGATTATAGAGCAGGGGTGGGCAAACTTTTTGACTCGAGGGCCACAATGGGTTCTTAAACTGGACTGGAGGGCCAGAACAAAAGCATGGATGGAGTGTTTGTGTGAACTAATATAAATTCAAAGTAAACATCATTACATAAAAGGGTACGGTCTTTTTTTTTTTTAGTTTTATTCATTTCAAACGGCGGGCCATAGTTTGCCCACGGCTGTTATAGAGGCATGCTTATAGGATCAAATGGTATAAATACAGATGTAAAGGACAATAAAGGGAGAACCCAACTATGCTAATCAACTGATTGCTGTCTCCGTGTCCTTCCTTCTTCGCCGACTCCGTCCACACCTTTGGGAACCCCTGGATCTGCTGGGGATGGACCCCAACACTTTAGGACAGCGGTTCTCAACCTGTGGGTCGAGACCCCTTTGGGGGTCGAATGATCCTTTCACAGGGGTTGCCTAAGACCATCAGAAAACACATATATAATTACATATTGTTTTTGTGATTAATCACTATGCTTTAATTATGTTCAATTTGTAACAATGAAATTGGGGGTCACCACAACATGAGGAACTGTATTAAAGGGTTGCATGAGGAAGGTTGAGAACCACTGGTCTAAGGAATAAGAAAGGCTCAGGTCTATTGGCCACAGAAACAGTTTTGATCAAACAAAAGGTAACAACACCTCAGTTGTGTTAGCACACACTCATAGAACTAAACAGAATGACATCGTGGTTAACATCAGGACCTGATATAATGATCAGCTACTCCCTACCCTGGTCCCAGCCAAGCAGTAAAGCCCACAACCCCAGGTCCCTTAATCACCATGATTAATTTTTCCTGTATATAATCTGTTCCTGCGTGGGCCATTGGGGAACGAGGTTTTAGAGTGCTTGCTTACCTGTGACTCTGAGTTTGGCACCATTTCCTTAAAATCTTTACTTTCTTTGCTGCCAACTCGAGTTCACATCTTATTGGGCTTTGATGTGTGCAGGGAAATGGACCTCTTTAGTCTGGTAACAAAAATGTTCTGGAGAATGACAGTTTTTCAGCTTATTTTATACCAGTGATGGCAAACCTTTTGAGCTCGGTGTGTCAGCATTTTGAAAAACCCTAACTTAACTCTGGTGCCGTGTCACATATAGAAATTTTTTGATATTTACAACCATAGTAAAACAAAGACATATTTTTGATATTTATTTTATATATTTAAATGCCACTTAACAAAGAAAAATCAACCAAAAAAATGAGTTCGCATGTCACCTCTGACACACGTGTCATAGGTTCGCCATCACTGTTTTATACATTAGGATAAAAGGAGGAGAAGTAAAGAGGGTTACATGAAATCGGTGGTAGATTAAGAGGGTGGGAGAAGGCAAAGCAAGGAAATCTCTGATTGGATAAAAAGCAAAACGGAGAAACACTTCTTTCTCATTGGTGGGTACAGGACAGTTAATACCATTTGTAGCACATAGAGATGACTGCAGGAAACAAGATAACAATGAGGGTTTCTGTGGCTTCATTCTCTAGAGTTGGCAGTTGGGCCTTGAAGGGTCTGGAAAAGAAAATTACTCTGACATTTCAAAGTAATCTTAGATGCAAAAATTATCTTAGATACAAAGAAGACAATAGACAGGCTCACTTAAGGTAAAGATTGACCTTTGTCAAGGAAGATACAGGCCTAGGACATGATTACCTGCCATGACCAGCTTTTAGTTATATTCCGACCATCCTATCGTGATTCCTTTCGGTCTCTGAGTTTGTAAGGCCACCATGCAGTCCTCCCCTGAGCTTATCAGGTTTAGTATGTGGCCCCTTTCCCCACATTCTGCTAATCTGTTTTCACGTCAATTTGATTCTTAGATCAGGCAGAACAACCTAGAAGGATGGAAGGAAAATTATTTTTCCTCCCCCACAGTTTTGGAGAGCCAGCCAGAACTCACTGGCTGGAACACTGCTTGCTCCTAGCTAGGACTGCTACACCTGCGAGATCTGTGACAAAAAGCCAGCAAGAGGTAAGCTTCGTACCCTGGCTGTGGGGCGCGGTTACGGTGTTTTGGCCAGGTTCAAGCCTTGGACTCATGAAAGGACAGGGTCCTCTCATTGACACGTGCAAGTCCCAGCTGGAGGGCAGGGCCCTCCCAACACAATTATAGCCAATGGCTGTGGTTGTAAGCTTGAACCTATGGTCCAAACACATAGCCCCACGTGCCATGTGCTAGAGTTCAGGTGCATGTAGTTGAGTAGGGTTGAAACTCACGAGAATGCTGTATACAACGTGGTCACGCCCCTACTTTGCCTCGTGGCATCTGCTATAAAATAAAGACACAGCTTGTGGGCACTGGCGTTGCCTCCTCATCAGGGAGGCAGCGTCCCACCGAGACCCAGCTTTCATTCTCTTGTCTGTCTTTTCTCAATCCTTTCACCCCCTCACTCAGGATCACCTTTGGCCGTAACACCTGACAGTCTCTCTGATCTCTGTCTGCAAAGTTCAGTGGAAGTAGAAGTGGTAAGCAGGAGAAAATATTTGTGAAGATAGCTTCTTGAGCCTATGAATTTTTGTTTTTTTTCATTGTTTTGTCTATGTCTCTTGTATTGCTTGTTATATGGACAAAAAAGAGGGTATGTACAAGTTCAGTAACTGAAAGTAACATCACAGGGTGATCTGATACATTTGCTGGTGGTGGGGAAAATAGCACCAGAATGTTACCTGCGATTAGACCTTGGTTCAGCAACTTCAGTACTTGATTTCTGGCTAAGAATTCAGAGCCAAGACTCAAACTATAAGAAAAAGTGTATTTAGAAAGTCACAGGTGGAAGAAGTGAGCTATAGAAGGAATGGGCTCAGGAAGTAAGTTACAGAGGCAAAAGAAAGGCCCTTGGAGCTCAGGAGAGAGAAGGGTAAAGATAAAGTGTCTTGGGGGACAGGAAAGGTGGCAAGTGATTAAAACCTGTTCTACCTGCTATGGCAACAGCAGTGAATAAAGCAGTCTTTGTCTTTAGGAAGTTAGACAAGAGATGATGGGTTGGCCAGAATAGTGGAATTGGAAATAATTAAGAGTAATTAGATTCCAGATAGTTTGAAGATAGTGCTGAAAGATTTGTTTTGATGGATACAGGGATAAGAGAAAGAAGAGACAGAGATAACCCCAACCTTTTTGGCATGAGAAACCAGCATGATAGAGTTAAAATTTCAGAACATCATGGGAGAAAGGGAGGTGCCAATAGGAAAAAAAAGGGTTACACACCAAGAATAAACATGAAACTGGCTTTGGATATCTAAACAGCAACACTGGAAAACTAAACACAACAGAGCAATATTTAAAATTCTGGGTGAAAATGATTTCCAAACTAAAATTTTGTGCCCAAACTATCAATCCAGGGGTGAGGGTAGAATTTGCTTTATGAGCTCTTTCTCAGGAAGCTACTTAGAAGATAGCTTCCCACCTGGTCAGGTAGCTCAGTTGGTTAGAACACAGTCCCGATTGCGGATTGGATTATCTGGTCAGGGCACATACAAAGAAACAACCAATGAATGCATAAATAAGTAGAACAACAAATTGATGCTTCTGTTTCTCTTTCCTTCTCTCTCTCTTTAAGAAACTAAAATAAAAGAGAAAAAAAGATGGGTTCTACCAAAAAGAGGGAGTAAAACAAGAAAGAAGACACAGGAGCCAGGAAATAGGAGAGGAAATGAGAAGTCCCAAGATGACAGCTGTGTGGTTCTGACTGGAAAAGGCCAAAGAATTCCAGGAGAGAGGTTTCCAAGAAGTTAAAATAGACCACAGTACTCGATTTGTTGTATGTTCTAAGAAGAGACTTAGACTTCCAGTGGCGCCTTATGTCAAATTAGTGGGAGGTTCACAGAAAATTAAGTAATTAAAAAACAAATTATTAATTCTAGAGAAAACAAAAAGTACAAGGAAATGAATATTTGTCATAAGGCAAAGGCTGAATATAGATTTAACTAAAAATTGTGATGCACTACAAAATTGGAAATTGGCAAGTATATAATATGTACAAAAAAGGATTTAACAACATTCTGTAGTCGAAAGTTAATAATTTTTAAAACTGAAAACTTTAAGAATTAGCAATACTAGCATGTCTTTAGAAAAATGGAGTTAAATAGGATCACAGTTGAAATTCAGCAGAAAACTAGGGAATATAGAAGTATAGGTTTTAATATAAGCCTTGCATAGCTATTTATTTAAAATTAGAGGCCCGATGCATGAAAATTTGTGTAAGAGTAGGCCTTCCTTCCCCCAGCTGCTGGCACCAGTTTTCCTCTGGCACCCGGGACCCAGGCTTCCCTCCTCCGGCCACCCGCAGGCAACTGGGACCCAGGCTTCCCTCCTTCTGGCCGGCCGCAGGCACCCGGGACCCCGGTCCAGCTTCGCCTGGGCCCCCGGCCACAGGCACCCGGGCCTCAGCTTTGTCAGGAAGGACTTCTGGAAGACATCTGGTCTATCTGGTCTATCTGGTCTAGTTAGCATATTACCCTTTTATTAGTATAGAGGTCCGGTGCATGAAATTCGTGCACGGGGGTGGGGGTGGGGCCCTCAGCCTGGCCTGTGCTCTCTCACAGTCCAGGACACCCCGGGGATCAGGCCTAAGCTGGAACTCAGACATCCCTCTCGCAGTCCAGGACCCCTTGCTCCTTATCACCTGTTGGGGTCCAGCCCCACCAGGTCCAGGGGTTCCCCATGGTGTGGACAAAGTCGGAGAAGAAGGAATGACACGAGATAGCGGTCAGTTGATCAGCAGCCTAGCCAGGTTCTCTAACCAGGATCTCCAGCCAAGTTCTGTCTTTTATTGTCTTGTTACATCTGTATTTATACCAGTTGATTTTAATCCTGTCAATTTCTATTCCAAAGGTTAGGGCATTTCTTATCTCCATTCCAGGGAGTAAAGATTATGTAGCTTAAGGGTGATTGTTCGTAGTTAAAGTGATAAACTACCCACCTGGCATTTAGTTAAGGGGTTTTATTCCCTCCCTAACTTCAGGGGAAAATCCCTACCTGGGGAAACACCCTTTCTCGGAGAGGTGACCTTGGTTAAAACACATAGCGCCAAGAAGGTGAGCAAACATATTAAGAACAGTATGCCATATACGCCAGGTCCCTTGAAACATATGCTGTGCAGATGTTTCTTCCCTGCAGCAACTGTGTCAAGCAGCAAGGATGGACCAGCTTCCGGCAATCACCCACCTGCTGTGGAGGCAAGAGAAGCTCATGCCACCTCCACTGTGCTCGCCAGTCGTGAGCCTGGCTTCTGACTGAGCAGTGGTGGGGGTGGGGAGAGTGGGGCTCAACCAGAAGCCCGATTCACTGCTTCTTAGCGCTGGCCCCGCCCCCTGCCCACTGGTGGTGGTGGGGCGATCTGGGGCCAGGCTGGCTGGGGGAGGTTGAGGCACTGCGGTGGCACCCTGTCCAGCCTCTGCGGAGGCTCTGGGACTGCAGTGCCACGGCCTCTCCCGCTGTCTCTGTGGGAGGAGGGGCTGCAGCACTGGACCGGGACTGCCATGGCTGGCCTGGCAGAGCAGGCTCGCTGGCCCCTCCTCCCCCTGCCCACTGGTCGTTCTGGAAGGTCATCCAGCTGTCTGGTCTAATTAGCATATTACTTTTTTATCATTATAGATTATTATAGATAGGAACATGTTTATCTTTAGTAATAAAAATAATACATCTTAAAAATTTACCAGTAACTAAAATGTTAAGCTAAATAAATTGAAACTTAGTTTCAGTTTATTTCTGAAAGATGTAAATTCATTTTTTGTGTCAGAACTATTTAAACATTAAAAAGTAACTGTGGGGAAGTGGAGAGCGGCTGTTGGCAATCCTGAGGTAGTGCGTTATGGCTGACATGCCAAATCTGGTAGAAAGATGGGAGAGGGCGGTGGGCCACCTGAAGGCAGTATCCCATGCCTCTGACATGCACTGTGGGTATGGAGACAGTGCTCCAAAAGCAGGTGATTGATGACAGAGCTGAAACAGATGGCTACATAGACAAGTGTGTCAACACGACTTTGCAAATCAAGGGCAAAATTAACTCCGTGACAGTAGCTAACTATAAGAAACTCAGTCTGGTATTTGATGGTATGCTGGGCACTGTGGAGATAATAGAGATATCGAAGTCCAGGTAATGGGTAAAGTGCCAACCATTTCCATCAACAAAACAGATGGCTGCCACATTTACTTGAGTGAGAATTCCCTGGATTGTGAGATACAGTGCCAAATCTTCTGAGATGCATGTCCTCATTCCTTCAGAAGACGGGCACTTTAATGAGTTCCCTTGGCCATCTAGCATTCCAAGCAAAATTGTTTCCTCTAAGTATTCCCTTGATTCTGCATTCCATCCTGGCTCCGCCTGAACCTGAAATAGTAGGTTCGCCTGTACCAGCTGCTGTGGCAGTGCCTGCACTCAGGCCGATTTAAAGAGTCTTGGACCCTTTCTCTGGGATCCCTGCCCAGCACCTTCCTACAGAGATGACTTAAAAAGAAAACCACCACACCATTCTAAGAGATTGCATTCCTTCCTCCTTCCATGCCAGGTGCCTGTCCTCCATCTTCATTAATGCTCAACAGCTTTTGGTTTCTGTCCAGGCACCTGAACAAAGGACTAAAATCTCTACTGCAGCCTGATTTTCAGTCTAATGTAAGGATCTTGAACAGCATTGCTAATGTAAATTTCAGTTTTCCCCTCTAGGACAAACATATCAAAATATATGCAACTTTTTTTTGGTGAGAAGAGAGATTGTCCTATGACTTCTACCCATTTCCTGAGGCCTGTAGAAATAAACCTTTATCTACTTAAAGTTATACAAAAAATAGAATAAAAATAATACCAAACTTGGAAAAAAAGTTTAACTTACAGTGCACACGGTGTGCTCAAGTGGGAGGAGGTGGCGGGATTTAAAAAAGTAACTCTGTGAATGTTTCCCCAAGTGGACATTTGGTATGCAATGCCCTGGTGTTGTTCAGTGGTTAGATCATTGGCCCTAGCACTGAAGAGTCCCGGGTTCGATTCCCAGTCAAGGGCACATGTCTGGGTTGCAGATTCAATCCCTGGCCCAATTGGGAGGCATCCAATAGATGTGTCTCTCATCAATGTTTCTCTCTCTCTCCCTCCTTCCCTCCTTTCCACTCAAATCCATGAGAAAAATACCCTTGGGTGAGGAGTAACAACAACAAAAAACCCTCACAAAAAAACAACTATGAAATACAGGACTAAAAGAAGCCAATGTCATGCCAATAAATTTAATTTAAAAAAAGAACCAAAGACAGGTAAAAAACAAAACTATAATTTATAATTACATCATTCAGATTAAAAACATTTTTTTTTAACTTACAGAAGAAATTGTGAAAATTAACAAATGACTATCACTTTTTAAATTAGTTAAACACTCTTTTCTTATAATATTACTTTTGGGATGTCATTTTTCAGAATAGTTATTTTTTTCTGCATATCCTTCATTCTTGAGATGGCTTTAAAATGCTAATTAACCCAGGAGGGCCTAGCTTGATAGTCCTTTTACACAGTTTGAAGTTGGTAAACCTTGGGACCTTTTTTCAAGAGGTAACCTTGCTCATTTAGTGATCCAATAAAATTTTCAAAATCAGCAACCTGGAAGAAAACATCAAGAGTTAGCCCAAACAAAACAAAAAGAGACCACTAAGTAATCTGCAACATACGATTTTTTAAAATCTCTCAAAAACAAATGTACGATTGTCAAGTTTCTTGGGAAAATAAAATTATTTGTACTTACACAGAAAACTCTACATATGAACTTTGGATTCTATAATGCAGGGAATCTTTTATATTTGTTTTAGCTTTGCGTCTAAAAAATTTTGACTAACTTTTGAAATTAAGTGGGCAATTTTCCATATAAATTGTATTACATGGAAGAAAAGGGGAAGGAGATTAAGAAGCACAAACTTCCAGTTATAAAATAAGTCATAGGGATGTAATGTATAGCACAGGGAATAGAGTTAATAAGATAATAACTCTGTATGGTGACAGATGGTTACTAGATTTATTGTGCTGGTCACTTTGTAAGGTATATAAATATTGAATGAATATAATATGTCATCTGTAATCAGAAATAAATTTAAAACATAAATAGCCCTAGCAGTGTTGCTCAGTGGTTAGAAAGTAGGCCAGCCTTGGTTGGGTGGGAGGCAACCAATTGATGTGTCTCTCTCACATCGATGTTTCTCTCTCCCTCTCCTTCCTCCCCTCCACTCTAAGAAAAAGCAATGGAAAAAATATCCTCAGGTGAAAATGAACAAAACTAAATAAAATAATAAACAAAAATATCTTATTACATCCTTTTTCACTAAACTTTTCTTTTGGTAGAACAGGTGGAACCATGTCCATTTAACAAATGAAGAAACTGAGGTTCAACGATATTAAGATGACTTGTCCACAAGGGATTTCCCCGTAACTATCATGATATTGAGAAACCTTTGAAAAGAGTAAGGTAAAGATAAAAACTTTCTTTAAAGCTATACACAGCTAGTTTCATAACTTAAGAAAACAAGTTTGTTTTTGTTTTTCAAAATACCTATTCCATTCTTTTTTCTTTTTTAATTCTTGCCCATTTTTTCCATTGATTTTTAGAGAGAATGAAAAGGAGGAGAGGAGAGGAGAGAGGCGAGAGGAGAGAGGGGAGAGTGGAAAGGGGAAGGGGGGGGGGGAGAGAGAGAGAGACAGAGACAGAGACAGAGACATAGATCATAGATGTGAGAGACACATCAGCTGGTTGGATTGAACCTGCAACCAAGGTATGTGCCTTTGACCAGGAATTGAGCCTGCAACCCTTCAGTCTGAGGGCTGATGCTCTAACCACTGACCAACTGGTCAGGGTGCCTATTCCATTCTTTTAACCCAAATATTTTGATATTTAAAAGTTCTGTTATACATTAATAAATTCCTGCTGACATTATAAAAAAGACTTAAGTATTTGGTTTATCATACCTGAATGTTTAGTTCTCTGGCAATCTGCCGAAGTTGATGAAATTGAAATAAATTGTTATAAGTTCTTTCAGCAATGTTGTTGAGAGCAGAAATAAATCTTTTTGCTGTTGACCTATTGCTCATTCCAGAACCGTGCTGGGATCGCTCAAAATCTAGGTTCCCAAATTCATCAGAGTAAGTTCCCAGCATGCTTAATGGGAGAGGAAGAAAAACAAAGTTACCCAAGGTGGCATGGCTATAGAAATTTTCATCCCAGGCCTCCAGATTATAAGAAGAAAAATGTGGAATTATCATAAGGCCTCACGTAGCAGAGATTTAAACATGTATCTATTGAGTGGCCACTATGAAATTCACTATGGTATTGGCTGGGGCTAAAAATATTTTGGACAGTTACCATTTTTAAGAACTTCTTGCCTATAGGGCAAGAAACAAACTACAGGTTAAGGCTTAGACCTTCAGGAGGTGGCATGGGTGCCCTTCTACTCATACAGCATGCTTCTAGTGGCAGCAGAGGGAACAGAGTGGCCTCCACGGACAGGCCAATACCAGCTGAGGAATGAAGAGACAACCAGGTAAACTCTCTCCCTACGAGGAAAGGAAGAAAAGGATCTGCAGCTTAGAGCTAACAGAAAATTTAGATGGAAGGCATAAAAGACTATAATGTGAGATCTGCCAGTTTTTGAAGCCTTTAGTGTGTGATATAGGTCAGAGAAAGGGAGATCCGCTCAGTCTCATCTTAATATCGTCAAAGCTAGTGCTAATGGTCATAAGTACAGTGTTAGTTACCAGTGTCCACTAATGTGCCAGAACCACATTTGTCACTTTATTATAGCCTCACTGCATGCTACCTCAGCACCACTGTTCGTGGTGTGTTTACAAAAAAGGGGACTGAGAAGCAGAGCTTAACTGTGTAGTTCCAGGTCAGACTCTAAAGCTCATGCTCTTCCAGCAATGCTGTACCACTTTCACTTAGAGCCAGGGGGACAGCGAGGCAATGTCACTTGGTTCTGACGCCAAACAAGCCCTAGAGCAGGGGCTCTTGGGGAGGAGGGGGGGAATAATCCATTTACTTTCAAATAGAAATTACTTAACACAATGATTTCATCTTTAATATATTTTTAGCATTGGAAAAGTAGATTTTTTAAAAAATATATTTTATTGATTTTTTACAGACAGGAAGGGAGAGGGATAGAGAGTTAGAAACATCATTGAGAAAGAAACATCAATTCAGCTGCCTCTTGCACACCCACTACTGGGGATGTGCCCGCAACCAAGGTACATGCCCTTGACTGGAATCGAACCTGGGACCCTTCAGTCCGCAGGCCGACGCTCTATCCACTGAGCCAAACCGGTTAGGGTGGAAAAGTAGATTCTTAACAGATTTATATATTAATTGCTATGAGAGCATATTAAAAAGAATAATTTCTAAATTATTATACACTCACAGAAGGGGATATTATGCAGTTGCAAAAAAATAAAAGGAAGTTCTTTAGGCACTAATATGGAATGAACTCCAAGATGCACTGTGAATGAAAAAAGCAAGGTATAAATGTGTGTGGCATGCTACCATTTCTCCATAAAGAGGGAAAAAGAATACACAGATACAGAGTTCTGATAGGTATTTTATATCTGAAAGTCACAACACAAAAGATATGTCGCCGCCACTGGGGCAAGAGAAGGAAGAACTAGGTAACTAGTAAACAGAGTAGGAGCAAACTTTTTCCACTGTATGCTTTTTGAACTTTGGAATTTTGAAGCATATGAATGTGTGAACCTATTAAAAATTTACCTGAAGCCCTGACTGGTTTGGCTCAGTGGATAGAGCGTCAGCCTGCAGACTCAAGGCTCCCAGGTTCGATTCCGGTCAAGGGCATGTACCTTGGTTGCGGGCACATCCCCAGTGGGGAGTGTGCAGGAGGCAGCTGATCGATGTTTCTCTCTCATTGATGTTTCTCTCTATCCCTCTCCCTTCCTCTCTGTAAAAAAATTAATAAAATATATTAAAAAAAAATTTGCCTGAAAAAAAGAAAAAAAACACCCTAAAATAAGCTTTTGCTTTTATTGAGTAAAAATCCACATATATAAAAGGCGAATATGCAAAGTGTCCCCTCAGGAGTTTGGGATATTGGCAGTTTGCTCGCTCGCTATGATGTGTACTAACCATCAGGGGGCAGCATGGAATGAAGGCCCTGGCCTGCAGCCGGAAGGCACCAATCAGCCCTGATCACCAGCCAGGTCTAGGGACCCTACCCGTGCACTAATTTTGTGCACTGGGCCTCTAGTAATCTATGTCTGCCCAGCTGACATGGCTGTGGTTGAGCGTCAACCTATGAACCAGGAGGTCACAGTTCGATTCCCAGTCAGGGTACATGCCCAGCTGTAGGCTCAATCCCCAGTTTGAGACTTGGAGGAGGCAGCTGATCAATGATTCTCATCATTGATGTTTCTATCTCTCCCTCTCCCTTCCTTTCTGAAATCAATAAAAACATATTTTTAAAAAAAATCTAAGGTAGACATACTATTGGTTAAAATATAATTTTTTTTCTTTTTTACCTTGTAGGAATCATGATCTACCAAATGATATAAAATACAAAGCTTACAATCTATATAATAAAGAGATAATATGCAAATGGTCGTGACACTCTCACGTGTAACAACCGATCAGCAGGAGGCTGTGTGCGCAGCCAGCGCGGGTGGGCGGGGACTTGCAGCATTGGGGACTTGCGTGAGGCTTGCGTCCTCGCCCAGGCGCTGGCCCCAGGGACGTGAGGCTCGTGGAGGCTTACCTCTTTGGGGTGATGGATCATGGGGCTCCCACACCATGATAGGGCACAGGCCAGGCTGGGGACGCCCCCCTCCCCCCCCCAGTGTACAAATTTCATGCACCGGGCCACTAGTTTAACAATATTTGTTAACATCCTAAAGTATTTATTTATATTTGAACCCAGAAATATCATTTCTGAGAATTTCTCATACAGGTATACACTTACCCACGTATGAAGTATCTTATAGAGATTACTCTTTGTAAAATTGTTTGTAAAAGGAAAAGAATGGAAGATATTCATGTATCTAGCAATGGGGGACTACTTAAACTATGATATCCTATCTAATAATAGACAAACATGGTAATTGACCGTACCTTTGCTATGCCTCCCATTGGCTAATCAGCACGGTATGCAAATTAACCGCCAACAAAGATGGCGATTAATTTGCATATACCGGCTGGGAGCGAAGACTGAAGACAACATGGAAGCGAAGCGCTACAGAAGGGAGCTAAGTAGAGGCAGTGGAGACAGGAATGGAGCCAAGGCTGGGGAGGCGGGAGGGCAAACCTAGCCGCAGCGGCTGGGAGTGGGAGCAAAGCCCACCTCAGCGGGTTTCGCTCCCTTCTCTGCTTTGCTCCAGCAGGAAGCCCTATTCTTGCAGGAATCTTCCTGCAACGGGCCTCTAGTATCTAAATAATAGAATACTATTTAGCTATAAAAAGAAGAATTCTCTATGTCCTAATAGGAAAAGATCTCGAGATATAATGTCAATTTTTTTTTAAAAAAGTAAAGAACAGTATAACTCATGCTATTTACAAAAAAGTAATGGGTGTTTTGGTGAAGGATGGGTGGACAGTAAATAGGATGGGAGCAAGTCTTCTCTAAATATGTAATTTTGAAATGATTTTAGAACTATGTGAATGTATTACCCATTCAAAAAATTTTTTAGTGTCAAGAGTATTTACACAAATTTTAAACTAAGAAAGTATAGTTTCTTCAGAGAAAAATGTGATCCAATGGGCTAAATAAAGACAATTTTGCTTGGCCTAAATAAAATCTATACTTAAGATGGAAAGATGACTGGTACTTCATTTAAAACATTAAAAATTTTAATCTTACCTGTATTTCATAATTTCTACTATATCTTCAGCATCTTCTTTGGTTGCTTGCTCTCTCAATTCCAACCTTGCTCGTGCCTGTGAACCATTTTCAGATAACGAAATATAAATATAGGGTGTCCCACCCAAAAAATGCATATGCACTTTAACAGCTGATAACACTTAACTTTCACTCCTTTTCAGGTTTAACTGATTTGAAATAATGGGTGAAACCAGTATAAGCTTTGAACAAAGAAAATTTATCCTGAAGTGCCACTAGATTTTTTTCTTTATGGGGATAAAAAATAAAGTTTATGGTACAAAACTGGCAAGAGTTGAGGAAATGCAGGAAATGCATACACACAAATACCGAACAAAATGATTCTTGATTGATGTTTGCGATTCCATTGGTTCCCATTATCAACAGAGCCTGAACCAGAACGGTTGTCAGTTTGAAAACAGGCATTGACCAAAACAAAACAAAACAAAACAAAAAAAAAAGAATTCATTTCTGTAAATTCTTTTAAACTCTGAAAATCAACTGTATGTTAATAAATACTGATTTTATAATCATTCAAAGTGTGTATACATTTTTGGGGGACACCCTGTATATTTAACATTGTTTGAACAGGTATAGTATGTTTAAGATTTTGTTTATTTATTTTATACAAAAATTGACTTTTGGGGAAGGGAACTATGATATGAAAGTCAGAATTTTAAAAAAGTGATTTGAAAACAAGTATGAAAATAATCACTCATTTAAAATATGGATTAGTGCTCACTTTGGCAGTATATATACTAAAATATGGATTAAAATTTATTTTTATCTACTAACATATCTTTCTGAGTGTTCATTTCAGAAGATTTGATTATGAAATATACTTGGTTTTTCCTTGCCTTTTACTTTCAGAAAGTCATACCTAACCAATCTGTTAAAACAAAAAAGAGGAGTAAGATTTTAGAAGCAAAAAGCCCAAACCCTGACCCAGCTAATTTTAACTTCCACAGCCCTCTTAGCATTCCATAGCTGTGAATAGATGTTATTAATACTAGAAAAATGGGCATTATCCTATGGGCCTGTCATGTATCAAACCAAATAAATACTCAAGGTATTTGACACATTCCATGTTCTCAAATATTCAACCTTAAATCCCAACATCCTTAGTTAACCTAACCACTCTTCACACTATAGGAGTTTCCTAAGTGTCATTAAAAAAAAAAAAGTTGCATGCTTGGCTGGTGTGGCTCAACGGTTGAGTGTTGACCTGTAAAGCAGGAGGTCACAGTTCGATTCCCAGGCAGGGCACATGCTGGGGCTGCGGGCTCAATCCCCACTGCGGATCAATGAAAGATATTTTTTTTAAAAAAACTTATCTATTTTTAATATCTCCCTGTAAAAAGAAAAACCAAGTCAATCATGCAGAAAATTGAGAGAAACCATATTACTCCTATCTCCCTTCTTAAGAAAATAACAGCTTAAACAAACCTCTGTTAATCGAATCAGAGATTCCAGCTGTCTAGTAGTGATTGGTGAGCTATTTAACCGCTGGCTCTGTTTCCGGAGCTCAAGGTAGAAATCTTGAAGGATCTGAGCAGCTTCTGTGGATAGCCTTGGATAGACATACTGACGAGCGTAACCAATGTACTTTCTCAATAGTTGGTGGGGAATTGGATCTATTGTTTCTCCAGCAACCACCTAACACATGATAAAAAAGCCCAAATTACAAGGACAAGTAGCAACTAAAATCTTTCAATTAAAGTAACTTGTTTAGATAAATATAAAATTTAAGAAGACTCTTCAAGTAAGCCAAACACACGGTAGTTCTAGCTCTTGGTCTAGTTAATATAGATTATTTCTAGTAAAGTTTACATAAACCCTAGTATTATAATATAAAATATAAGTTTATAATATGAAAATTTATATACTACTGCTCTACAGTAACACACTGAACTTTGACATTCAAACAGAAGTGAACTGAATGATTAAGAAGCATTTGTACCTTCAGTCTTTCTGATAATGGTTTATCAGAAACCACTTCAAGTACAGAAGTATTTGAATCTTGACTATTCAGACGAGCTACTGTGGCACTACTAACAGTTCTCTGCTTTCCAGCTCTTATTGCAATTACATGTTCAGAGAGTAAGTGATCATGATCTTCATTTGGAGTGTCCAATAGGATAAAGACCAAATCAAATCTGGATAGCAGGGCACTCCCCATTCTAAAAAGGCATGAAAGACAGAAGAAACAATGATTGAAACAAAAACAAGCTGACAACCTAGAAAACTTGTTTATTACTCAAGTTCCATGTAGAACTTAAACAAGGTTTTAGATTATAGAAACAAGCAATAGCTTTTGGATAACACAGCTGCCAACTCCAGAGACACCGGCCATGTGCCCTTCACTATGTGCATCGTTTTGCATGTACTGCCCTCTGGTAGGTTGAGCACACGGCCTTCTCACACCAGCCAAACCACTGAATTCTGTATGTTCTATATTATTACCCATGATCTAGGACCTTTGGATTTTTATGTTAAAATGATGTAAATGACACATTAGAGGTATCTAGTTAAGGAGTTCTTAATCTTTTATTATCTGTTGCTTCACCAACCCATTAAGTCACTCAAAGTATACCTATGCACATTTAGAAACAAAAAGCCCATTTTTTTTCTTTTCTTTTTTAATTGATTTTTAGAGACAGAGAGAGAGAAACATCAATCTGTTCTACTTATTTATGCATTCACTGGTTGCTTCTTTTATGTGCCACGACCAGAGATCGAACCCACAATCTTCTCATATCGGGACAACACTCTAACCAACTGAGCTACCCGGCCAGGGCAAGCCCATTTTTCCTTAAATAAGTACCTAATTAGTCATTACAATATAAATGCTGCAAACTACTTAATCACCTTCTCTGAACCCACCAATGAGATAACTCCTCTGAGATAAAAAACTGAATTCCAGAGTGATTAACAAATTTCACCGACATCCCAAAGCAGGTTTGTGGTACCTTAAAACCTAGAATCTAGGTCTAAACCTGGAACCTTGTTCAACTGGATCCTTCTGATCTTTCCAATATAGCACTTTGCTATTTTATTAAGAAAAACTAATAAATTGACTTTCTTGGTGGTGGTGATATAAAAATACCTAGAACCTCGCCGAAACCGGTTTGGCTCAGTGGATGGAGCGTCGGCCTGCGGACTGAAGGTTCCCAGGTTCGATTCCGGTCAAGGGCATGTACCTGGGTTGCGGGCACATCCCCAGTAGGGGGTGTGCAGGAGGCAGCTGATCGATGTCTCTCTCTCATCGATGTTTCTAACTCTCTATCCCTCTCCCTTCCTCTCTGTAAAAAATCAATAAAATATATTTAAAAAAAAAAAAATACCTAGAACCTCAAAGTACAATTATGTATTTTACTGTGTACCATTTCTATATTAAAGGTAATAATTACATTAATAAACATTAGAAAATTAGCCTTTTTCCCCCCACAAGAATTTAAGGTTCCAGTTTTTCATGAGGCATTCTTTTGTCTTTTTCTCCCTTTTGCATCACTTCAGTCTATTTTCCCCTTCCTGTATGTTTTGTTCAACCTGTACAAATCAGAAGAGAAAGCATATGTGCACACAAATATAAACATTGTTTTTGGAATAAAGTGGGATCATACTACATATATCTATAATAATAAAAGGGTAATATGCTAATTAGACCAGACATCTTCTGGATGTCATTCCTGACAAAGCCGAGGCCGGAGGGAAGCCAGGGTGCTGGAGGGAAGCTGGTGCCGGCAGCTGGGGGAAGGCCTACTCTTGCACTAATTTTGGTGCATTAGGCCTCTAGTGAGTATATAATGTGCTCTTTTCACTTAACAGTAAAGCACAGATGTATTTCCCTATCAGTACTTAGAAAGCTCCTTTCATTCTCATAAGACACTGTACAGTCTTACTATATAGTTTAATTACTTCCCTATCAATGAGCATTTTAAGTTGTTTCCAATCTTTGGCAGTGTTAAACAACGCTATAACATCCACATATCTTTGTGCACTTGAGTCACTATTTTTGTGAGTATAATTCTGAAAAGAATTGGCAGGAACAAACAATGTGTACATTTACAATAGTGATAAACATGCCAAGTTGTCCTTCAAAATGCTAAATTCTCCATCTCCTTGCCAATAATGATTATTAATATTTGAAATGTTTGCCAATCTGGAAGATATCAATAGTACTTCACTGTTTTAATTACGTGTTCAAAGACATATTTTTATTAAATATACTTTTATTGATGGAGGGAGAGGGAGAAAGAGAAACATTGATGTGAGAATGGAACATCGATCGGCTGCCTCCTGCATGCTGGGGATCGAGCCAGCAACTCTGGCTTGTGCTGACTGGGAATCAAACCAGCAACCTTACGGTGCATCGGACAAGTGAGCCACAATCATTTACTGAAAATTTGTAATGTCTATGAACTATCCAATATACATTCAATTATCTTTTCCATATTGATTTGTAGGGATTCAATATATTAAAGGTATAAATATTTGAAGAGACTTACTTTAAGTTCTCAGAGACTGTTTTGGCTTTATTATAATGTCCTCCAACTGGATTTGCAGCAGCAATAATGGAGGTTCTTGCAGGGAGGCTACAAACCATGCCAGCCTTAGCAAGACTGATACTTTGCTGTTCCATGGCTTCTAACAAGGCTTGATGTTGATTCCCCATCTTATCAAATTCATCTATTCCACAAATACCTATAATCACAGTAAAAAAATACAGGAAAAAGTGTTCTTTGGTCAAGTTGTAAATTGTAATAGAAATTATCCCACAATAAAAAATATCTCCACTGTTTCCAGCAGTTAAAATGATCAAGTGTCATACAATAAAGAATTCCTGATTTTTTAAAAATATATTTTATTGATTTTTTACACAGAGGAAGGGAGCGGGATAGAGAGTTAGAAACATCGAAGAGAGAGAAACATCAATCAGCTGCCTCCTGCACGCCCCCCACTGGGTAAGTGCCCGCAACCAAGGTACATGCCCCTGACCGGAATCGAACCCGGGACCCTTGAGTCTGCAGGACAATGCTCTATCCACTGAGCCAAACCGGTCAGGGCGAATTCCTGATTTTTTTTTACAGGAAATAAAATGTCTTATTTAACTTACTCTTATGTAACATTTACTCATTTGGCATTTTCCATAGGGAAAGCACTATTTTATGAGGGTTACAAAAATGAAGAACATATGAGAGTGACCCTCAAAAAGTTTAAAGACTTAAATCCAACAGGTGAGACTTTTAAGATATATACATATTCAAGATAGTATACTTCAATAACTATAAAAGGTATGCATAATTATACAAGACTAGAGGCCCGGTGCATGAAATTCATGCGGGGGTGGGGGGGGTCCCCTAAACCCAGCCTGCACCCTCTCCAATCCAGGATCCCTCTCACAATCCAGGACCACTGGCTCTTAACTGCTCACCTGCCTGCCTGATCACTGCTAACTGACCCCCCTGCCAACCTGATCACCCTAACCACCTCTGCCCACTGACCTGATTGCCCCTAACTGCCCCCCCCCCCCCCCCCCCGCCGGCCTGGTCGCCCCTCACTGCCCCCCTGCCGGCCTGGTTGCTCCCAACTGCCCCCTCTGCTATCCTGGTCGCCTCCAACTGCCCCCCCTGCTGGCCTGGTTGGCCCTCACTGCCTCCCTCTGCTGGCCTAGTCGCCCCTCACTGCCCCCTCTGCTGGCCTGGTTGCCCCATGTGGCCTGCTGCTCAGTCACTTGGTTGTCCCTCACTAACCCCCTGCCAGCCTGGTCGCCCCACGCAGCCAGCTGCTCAGTTGTTTGGTCGTCCCTCACTGCCCTCCCTGCTGGCCTAGTCGCCCCACGCAGCCTCCTGCTCAGTCGTTTGGTCGTCCCTCACTAAGCCCCCTGCCGGCCTGGTCGCCCCACGCAGTCTGTTCGGTTGTTTCGGATGTGACGGCCGCTAGTTCTTTTGGGGGTGGCAGGAGGTTAAAAGAGGAAGGGATATCTGGAAAGTTTTTAAGAAAAAAGTGATTTTTTAGCTGGGTTTTTTGGGAATAGTACAGCAGCATAATTTGGAAAGAAATGCATAATAAAGTCAGAAGTCCTAATGTAGTTCTCAGCAATAAGGAAATCACTTAACCTCTTTTTTTTTTTTTTAAATATATTTTTTTTATTGATTTTCCACAGAGAGGAAGGGAGAGAGATAGAGAGTTAGAAACATCGATGAGAGAGAAACATCGATCAGCTGCCCCCTACACACCCCCCACTGGGGACGTGCCCGCAACCCAGGCACATTGCCCTTGACCGGAATCGAACCCGGGACCCCTCAGTCCGCAGGCCGACGCTCTATCCACTGAGCCAAACCGGTTTTGGCGACTTAACCTCTTTAAACAAAATATGAAGACCTACCACTGACTGAAGGCATTTTATGTGCCAGGTATATTATAGCTGATCCATATGTTACTGGAGACCCTCAAACATTACCTTGTAATATTTTTCCTCCCTTCTTGCCCATACCCTGAGCATCCTGTTAGGTGGACATCCAGAGGGTGTTGCTGTGGTTAACCCCCTTACTTACAACCAAGTAAGCATGCCAGCTCAGAGGTCAGTCCATGCCTCTCTGGAATTGAAGGTATTACTGGATATTCTCAATATTACTAGCACAGTGCCTCAGGAGAGGGGACAGTGCAGAAACAAAGTCAAGCTGCTACTTTGCCACTTTTCAAAGTTTGAAAGCATGAGTTGGCAAACTTTTTCTGTAACGGGGCAGATGTAAATATTTTACATTTTATGAGCCTGTTACATATTCTTGGGGTTTTTTGGTTGTTCTTTACAATCCTTTAAAAGTAGAACACCCATTTTTAGATATAGACTATACTAAAACAGGGTAAAGGCTAGGTTGACCTGTGGATTAAAATTCACTGATCCCTGGTTTTAAAGCATTTAACTTTGAAAATTTTATACTTTCTCTTTTCTTTGGCTACAATTATTAAATCTTGTTGCTTTTAAAGAAATGATCTATTTCATTAGATATTGAAAAAGGAAAATATTACAAAACATCCTTCTCCTTTTTTTCCCTGTAAGTGTTCAGTAAAGATGTTAGTTGTGTTTGTTTTTAGATCTGAACTCTGCTGACTAATATTCCTTTGTATTTTAACAATGCTACTTTTTAATTTACTGATTTTAGAGAGAGAAAGAGAGAAGGGTGAGAGGGAGGATGGGAGGCAGGGAGAGGGGGGAGGGGAAAGGGGGGGGAGAACGAGAGAGAGAGAGAGAGAGGGAGGGAGGGAGGGAGAGAGAGAGAGAGAGAGAGAGAGAGAGAAAATGGATTTGTTGTTTTACCCATCCATGGGATGATTCTTATATCCCATGACTGGGGATCAAACCTGCAATCTTGGCAAATCGGGACAATGCTCAAACCCAACTGAACTACCCCCGCCAGGGGCAACAGTGCTACATTTACCATCATAGTGTTTGGCTTCTCTACCTATATTTGAAAGAAGAGGCAGCTCTTACCATTCCACATCTTAAATCAGATTGGCTATCTGTATAGCTAAATCCCGTATCATCTTCAACTTCTTTTTTTTTTTTTTTTTTTTAATATATTTTATTGATTTTTTACAGAGAGGAAGGGAGAGGGATAGAGAGTTAGAAGCATCGATGAGAGAGAAACATCGATCAGCTGCCTCCTGCATACCCCCTACTGGGGATGTGCCCGCAACCAAGGTACATGCCCTTGACTGGAATCGAACCTGGGACCCTTCAGTCCGCAGGCCGACGCTCTATCCACTGAGCCAAACCGGTTAGGCTGGAAGAGAAATTCTTAAAGCAACACTTTTATAAAAGAAATCTGTATAGACATTTATTTTAAGCACTTTGATTAAATCCTGCTTCCATAAGGACATTTGTCTAGACCATGCATGTAGAAGAGATGAAATGGTTACTCCATCTCAATTGACAATGGTCTAATGTTATTTTATCCCATGCGTGTAACTGCTCATACCATTGAAAAGACTATAGCAGCAAATAAATGGGAAGGTCACCTTCAACTTCTAATGGAAAGTTTGGCAGTTTCACAATGAGTATCCTTTTCTTATTTATTATTTTCTTCACCTGGTGACTGGTAAAAATACTGTCACTTCTAATGAACAAATATTTATAAATCCCTTCTATATATCTTATTATGTTCTAGGCATGTGAGATATAGCACTAAAAAGACAAAATTATTTGCCCATGTAAAGCTTACAATCATTGATGTAGGGAGCCAGATTATAAAAAAGTAAACTCTATAGCATATTAGAAGGTAGTAAGTCCTACAGAAAGAAAAGGTAGAGTAGGGTAAAGAAAATAAGACCTGATGATGGCAGTGGGGATTAGAATTTAAAATATGGTATAAAGCAGTGATGGCGAACCTTTTGAGTTCGGCGTGTCAGCATTTTGAAAAACCCTAACTTAACTCTGGTGCCATGTCACATATAGACATTTTTTGATATTTGCAACCATAGTAAAACAAAGACTTTTATTTTTGATATTTATTTTATATATGTAAATGCCATTTAACACAGGGGTAGGGGCGCTGGACCCCCGTGCAGTCACAAATCCGCATATAATTTTTGACTCTCCCCAAATTTAACTACTAATAGCCTACTGTTGACCAGAAGCCTAACTGATAGCATAAATAGTTGATTAACATATTTTGTGTATTATACGTGTGTCAAGAGGTTCGCCATCACTGGTATATAGGGAAGGCCTTGCTGGGATCAGAACATTTGAGGAAATAATTGAGGGAAGAAAGGGAACAAGCTTTGCAGATATATCTGGTGTAAGAATGTTTCATACAAAGAGAGGGGCAAACACAAAGGTCCTGATGCAGGACTGTGATGTGCTTGCTGTACTGGTGGTGACCATGGTATATCAAAAAGGCCAGTGTAGCTGGAAAAGAGGAAGTAAGAGGGAAGTAGAAGGTAATGAGGCAAAAGATGTGGTGAAAGGCCAGAATGTGAATGACCCTAGAACACTATCAATACTTGGGCTTTCACTAAATGAGACAGGGAGTCACTAGATAGTTTTGAACAAAAGAATAAAGTGATCTAAGTTTTTTTTAAAAATATATTTTATTGATTTTTTACAGAGAGGAAGGGAGAGAGATAGAGAGCTAGAAACATCGATGAGAGAGAAACATCAACCAGCTGCCTCCTGCACATCTCCCACTGGGGATGTGCCCGCAACCCAGGTACATGCCCCTGACCGGAATCAAACCTGGGACCTTTCTGTCCGCAGGCCGACGCTCTATCCACTGAGCCAAACCGGTTTCGGCCGTGATCTAAGTTTTAATAGGGTTTCCCTGCCTTATTAAAAATAGGAAGGGCAAGGGTAGTCATAGGCATGCTGAGAGATCACAGTAATCCATGTGAGAGATGATGGTGCCTTAGATCAGGGTAGTAGCGATGGAGAAAAGGCTGGATATTTAATATATAGTTGATCCTTGAACAACACGGGTAGGGGCACTGGACCCCCGTGCAGTCAGAAATCCGCATATAATTTTTGACTCTCCCCAAATTTAACTACTAATAGCCTACTGTTGACCAGAAGCCTAACTGATAGCATAAATAGTTGATTAACATATTTTGTGTATTATACATATTATATACAGTGGGGCCTTGACTTACGAGTTTAATTCGTTCCAAGACAGAGCTCGTTAAGGATCTCGTTAACTCAAATTACTCTAGCAACTCAATGCAAAAAATCGGTGGAGAGACAGCTGGTATCTCAAAAAACTCGTTAGTCAGGACACTCGTAAGTCAAGGCCCCACTGTACTGTATTCTTACAATAAAATGAAAGAAAAGGAAAAGTTATTTAAGAAAATCATAAGGAAAATACGTTTACAGTAATGTATGTATTTATTGGGGGGAAAATCACATATAAGTGGACCCATGCAGTTCAAACCATGTTATTCAAGGGTCAGCTGTATTTGGAAGATAGAGCCAACAGGATTTGCTGACAGATTGGATGTGGGTATGAGAAAAGTCAAAGATGCTCTTCTGATTTGAGCAATCTACAACCTTCGGGTGCACAGACAATGCTCCAACCAACTGAGCCACATCAGCCAGGGCTTTTGAGCAATCTAAAGAATGGAATTGTCACTTACTGAAGTGAAGACTGTAAGAAGAATAGATTTGAAGAGGAAGAGCAGGATCTTGGTTTTAGACATGTGTAGACTGAGAGAGTTGTAGAAATATTGCATAGGCGATAATATGTGCCTGGAGTTCAGGGGAGAAGAAATATAAATGTGGAAATTTTCAGCATATAGATAAGTAAAGCCATAGACTAGAATAAGTCACCAGGAAGCTAAGTATAGACCAAGAAAAAAGGAACAAAAGCTAAGCACTCTGAGGTGCCAACCAGCTAAGAGGTTAGAGAGATGAAGAACAGGTAAAGACCGAGAAGGAAAGGTAAATGAAGAAAGAAAACCAGAAGAGTGCAGTGTCCTGGAAACCATCAGATAAAGCATTTCCTGGAGGGGGCAGTGATCAGCTGTGCCAAACATGGCTCATGGGTGCTGGATTTAGAAATGTGGAGGTCACCGGCAAACTGGAAGGAATAAATGACTTTCACTGGACTGGAATCTGGGCAGAGCCTGACAAATTCATAGGAACATGTTTTTCCAACAGGTTAAAGCATCACAAAGAGAAATTTAAGTAACAAAGCTCAACTGAAGATTCGTTCTTGCTCTAGCCCTCTAATTGGATTTTTTATAAACTATCAGTCAAATCTTTCTGGCACTCATCCTCAACACCCTGATTGGGTCTGTGCGGTCCAAATGCCTCTTGAACAGAATATAAAAAAATTGACTAGATGATGTCAGGAGAAACCAAGATGGCGGCATAGGTAAACACCGTAGATTGCTGCCTCGCACAACCACTTCAAAAATACAACTAAAAGACGGAACGGACATCATCCAGAACCACAGGAAGGCTGGCTGAGTGGAAATTCTACAACTAGAAGGAAAGAGAAAAGCATACTGAGACTCAGAGGAGGTGCGGTGCAGAAGTAAAATACAAAGGTGTGGAGGTGCATGCAGAGAGGGCTGGCGGCTGAGGACACGATTGTCTTTTTCAATTGGGAGGGAGTCTCAGGCTCTGAGCTCCAGTTCCGGGCGAGTCTCTGGGGACCCAGACTCATACGGGAGAAACGGGACTGTCTGGCATCGGTCGGAACTCGAGGGCAGCTTTCCCTCGGAGGCACTCGCAGTGATTGCCAGGACCTCTGAAGGCAGGACTGAGAGCAGCCATACTGCTCGCTCCGCCCGCCTTGTTGATACCCTGGGATCCCGCCCCGCCCAAGCAGTGCACGGAGGCTTTTGCATATGAAAGGCCCTGCCCTTTGTAATCTGAAAATAACTTAACAAACTGCAGCTGCCCCAAGGCCCCAGGGCAACTTGCATTGCTTTACAGCTGGCTTCTGCTGGGTAGCCTCAGGCAAAGGCTAGATTAGCACCTCCTTAGATCCAAGAGCCAGTGTACCCAGTGGTCAGAGTGGGACTATCCAATTACAACTCCTCAGATCTATAAGGGACACATGCAGGGGGCAGACTCAGTGAGCACCAAAGCCCCACTGAAGCAAGTCTTGCTCCATAAGGGTGTCTTCAGCACAGAACTTCTCCCACCGTAGACACAGCTGATTCTCACAGCCAATTGGCCTGGAGGTCAAATCCTCCCAGTGTTACCTATAACAATCAAGGCTTAACTACAACAAGACTGTGCACAAAGCCCACAAGGGGGTACACCAAGAGTGTCTACCTCAAGTAACTGGGACACTTAGCACAGAAAGCCACTCTATCTACACAGCGAAACATAAAAAATGCCGAGACAAAGAAACAGGACACAAATGACAGAAATGGAGGAAAGCAAACTACTGGATATAGAGTTCAAAACCACACTTTTTAGGTTTTTCAAGAATTTTCTAGAAACCGCTGATAAATGTAGTGAGATCCTCAAGAAATCTAGTGAGACCCTTGATGTTGTGATAAAGGACCAACTAGAAATTAAGCATACTGACTGAAATAAAGAATATTATACAAACTCCCAACAGCAGACCAGAGGATCACAAGAATCAAGTCAAAGATTTGAAATACTAAGAAGCAAAAAACACCCAACCGGAAAAGCAAAATGAAAAAAGAATCCAAAAATACGAAGATAGTGTAAGGAGCCTCTGGGACAGCTTCAAGCGTACCAACATCCGAATTATAGGGGTGCCAGAAGATGAGAGAGAGCAAGATATTGAAAACCTATTTGAAGAAATAATGACAGAAAACTTCCCCTACCTGGTGAAAGGAATAGACTTCCAAGTCCAGGAAGCGCAGAGAACCCCAAACAAAAGGAATCCAAAGAGTACCACACCAAGACACATCATCATTAAAATGCCAAGAGCAAAAGACAAAGAGAGAATCCTAAAAGCAGCAAGAGAAAGAAAGTCAGTTACCTACAAGGGAGTACCCATATGACTGTCAGCTGATTTCTCAACAGAAACTTTGCAGGCCAGAAGGGAATGGCAAGAAATATTCAAAGTGCTGAATACCAAGAACCTACAACCAAGACTACTTTATCCAGCAAAGCTATCATTCAGAATTGAAGGCCAGATAAAGAGCTTCACAGATAAGGAAAAACTAAAGGAGTTCATCACCGCCAAACCAGTATTATATGAAATGCTGAAAGGTATCCTTTAACAAGAGGAAGAAGAAAAAGATATAACCGAAGGAAGTACTCAGAGATCATGGCTGAAAGAACAGCAAATGCAGCAGGAAAGAAGTTCCAAAAGAAGAAATTTCGCAATTAAGATTCGCCAAGCAAGCCACAGTATTTTACCTTGACCCTTTATTTATTTACTAAAGATGTCTTTCAAAACTAACACCATCACAAAAAATAAAAAAAATAAAGAAAAAAAGAAAAAAGAAAAAAAGAAATTGACTAAAAGGAAAAGGCTTAAAAAAAACCCCAAACAAACCCAGAATTATTATTAATCTTTGGTTTCTCACCTTGATCACCAAGTACCAGGGCACCAGCTTCCAAAGCAAAATCTCCTGAGGAACTGTCTTTTGAAAGAGTTACAGTCAAACCAGAGGTGGTCGTGGTATTACCACAAACATACACACCACGTGGAGCAACGCTGCATACTGCCTGAGGAAACAAAAAGTTTAAGAGAATCAGCTAAAGTAAAAAGGAAAAGCTAACAGTAATTGCTCACAAATGTTAGTTATATGCCAGATATTCTCCTAAGAGCTTTACCATACAATTTTTACCACCATGGTAAGAGGAAGGTATTACTGCATCCCCATATATTGATGCAGAAACCCACGTCTGCAGAGAAAGTAACTCACACAGCCATGAAGGTGTGAAGTCAGGAGTCAATCAAACCCAAGCAGCCTGATTCTGATGTCTGTGGTCATGTGAATACACATTCCATTTTATGCTTCATTTTCAAGTTCAAATAGCAAAAACTTGAGTACCAATTTTAATTCCCAAGTATCCAATGCTTCTTTAAACATCAGGTAATAAAATGGCTCAAGAATGCCTGCCTTCTGAGTAAACAATCTATGGCAGTTCAAAAAAGTAGTCAAATAGCATTACAGTTAAAAGCATGGACCTTCAGTCAGGCAGTCCCGTTTTAATCCTGACTCTACCATGTATCGGCTGTGTGGCTCTAAAACTTCTCGGAGCTTCAGCTTCCTTAGGTTTTATCACATACTGTCCTGAGGAATAAATGAGATCATGTATGTTAAGGCACTTAACCTGGTACCTGGCACATAGTAAGTGCCCAATTCAAGGCCGCTTTACATGGCTCTGCACTGTGCAACTCCAGGAGACCGATGTCAGTGTGATCTGGGCTTGGCAGGACACGACCCAATACCTATGGGGCCCAGCTTATAAACAGCAGTTATAATTATGTTTATTACTTGTAATTCCTTATTTGTTAGTCTGAATAGGACAGTTCACTAAATGGTTAGAGGAAAAGGGGATTAAAAATACAAAGTAACTGACTCATAACTGTTAGTGTTTTTCCCCAGTTTTTTTTATTTCAAGAAAAATGATTTTAAATAAAATAATATTACATGCAATAAACCTTAATATTTCAAGAAAAACGATCTTAAATAATGTTACATGCAATAAACATTAATATCTCAAGAAAAAACAATTTTAAATGATGTTACATGCAATTAACACCAATTATTCAAGAAAAATGATCTCACATATATTACATGCAATAAATATTAATATTTCAAGAATAAAAGGATTTTAAGTATGATAACATTACCAAAACTGTACTGACATATTATGATCACAAAAGTTGTAGGAAATATTAAAAATCTGCAAAACACAGGACTACTTCTATTATATTCTAGAATATTTTTCCCCCTCTGGCTCTATTTTTGTTCATCAGTTTATGTTGTTCATTATATTCCATAAATGAGTGAGATCATGTGATATTTATCTTTCTCTGATTGGCTTATTTTGCTTAGCATGATGCTCTCCAGTTCCATAATGGTAAGAGTTCCTGTTTTTTCCTGCAGCGTAGTATTCCATTATGTAGATGTACCACAGTTTTGTAATCCACTCATCTGCTGATGGGCACTTAAGCTGTTTCCAAATCTTAGCTATGGTGAATTGTGCTGCTATGAACACAGGACTGCATATATCCTTTCTGATTGGTGTTTCTGATTTCTTGGGATATATTCCTAGAAGTGGGATTATTGGGTCAAATGGGAGTTTCATTTTTAATTTTTTGAGGAAATAGCCTAATTTTTAAAAACCCTGGCTTAGTGGAACTAGCAGACTTATATACAATACCCTCCATTATCTACAACACCTTATTTCCACTAATATTACAGCTTTTATTTTTATTTATTTATTTATTTTTTAAAATATATTTTATTGATTTTTTAGAGAAGAAAGGAGGGGGATATAGAGTTAGAAACATCGATGAGAGAGAAACATCGATCAGCTGCCTCCTGCACACCTCAAACTGGGGATGTGCCCACAACCAAGGTACATGCCCTTGACCGGAATCGAACTTGGGACCTTTCTGTCCGCAGGCCGATGCTCTATCCACTGAGCCAAACCAGTTAGGGCATACAGCTTTTATTTTTAAATTGAGCTAGGGGTTTTAAAGGCATTATTCTCAGGTCCAAAAAACATAAAAAATGTTCAGTGTCATTTCTTGATATGAAAACATTTTCAGTGCCATTTAATGTATTTTGGAACCATACTCTATCTGTCAAGACATATTTTATCAATAAAAAAGAGAAAAATGCCCTAACAGGTTTAGTTCAGTGGATAGAGTGTTGGCCTGCAGACTGAAGGGTCCCAGGTTCGATTCCGGTCAAGGGCATGTACCTTGGTTGTGGGCACATCCCCAGGAGGGGGTGTGCAGGAGGCAGCTGATCGATGTTTCTGTCTCATCATCGATGTTTCTAACTCTCTATCCCTCTCCCTTCCTCTCTGAAATTAATAAAGATATATTTTAAAAAAAAGAGAAAAATGACATTTTATATACTGTAAACAAAATGCAGAAATTAAATGATCTGTAGAGATAATCAGACACTGTGGAGGTTAAACCAGGCTTCCACCTATAATACGCTAACTAAAAAATCATACACACACAATGCTACAAAAGACAGAAAAGAAAGTACAACAATTTGGATCCCCAAGTCTACCTTTTATATCCAAATTCTGGCTAGGTACTCTGTGCTCCGTGCCAGGCTTGTAGCAAGGATTCAGTATAAAATTAAATATATATATGCCCAGTTAGTCAAAAGCAAAAAAATATTGAAACATGGATAAAATGTCAGATTAAAAATTTAAATGACTGGTTTTACACTTAACCACAAGAAATAAAGAATCATCTGATATGAAGGACAATGGGTTTACAGTGTAATGACAAGATAAAAGCAGTTCTCAATACTCCCTGCACATCAGAATCATTTATGTACAGATAATGGGACCCTAACCCAGAGACTCAATTCAATTGGCCTGGGAAGGCCACAATATTTTCAAAGAGCTCCAAACATGATTCAGTAGTCATAGGACTACAATTTACCAAAAAGCCAGAGAGCCCCTGGTCTGGTCGAATTTTTCCACATGGGGGGAGGGGTATGGGATGGATGACATGAGCATGCTTAGAAAGGATATTATGGCTGGCTTACCAGGTGTCACTCCAAGAAAACCACAAACATTCCACCAAGCAGCACCTTCTAGGGCCATCATAAGTCCTTGAAGGGAGGACAGCTTGACTGACTGACAGTAGCAGAAATTTCTTGAGGACCAACAGACTGACCACAGGAGCTGATTTCCTTTGGATTCAGAAGTAGTTAAAATGTATTCCAAAGAACTCTTACCTTTATCTGATTATTCTTTTTTAAATTTTTTATTTTATTTTAGAGGATGTTTATTAAAGCTGGGAACAGTGAAACAAGGGAAGGCTAGGAAAATGAGCGTAGGCTGGTCTGCTTTGGCTAAGAGTCAGAGAAAAGGGGGCTTTGCGGACAGGTTCAGCGGGTTTGCCTGGGATGAACTTCCACTGCCTATTGCTGACCAATCAGTGAAGACCAAAATCCTGAAAGAGCATACCTAGAAAACTGATGAATGTTCTGTTGAAACCCTCCCCTGAGTCCTCCCCTAAAATTGACACCTGCAAGAGAGATAAAAGCCTCAAGGCAAAGGACCCAGCATGTGCTCTCCCTCCCAGGAGCAGGCCTGCATTTCCTAAACTCTAAGGTACCCCACCAGCCTTGCAATCAGGGCAGCAATGGCACCTGACTATTCTTAAAGCCCAATATACTGTTTATATAGCTCTGTAAAGAGAGAATGGGTGACCCTTCACAATAAAAACTAGCAAAGCAATGCTGAATACAAAAAAGGGGTTTGGAAATGGCTTACGTTTTACAATAGTTGACATCTCAACAAACCAGCATGCCTATGCAGCCAATGAGACAGAAGACTGGCTCAATTTGAAAAGATGGTCAGATACAAGTTACAGATTACTCACACAAACCCCAATTCACTTATATCACCAGACAAACTATATCCTCTGGAACACAAACACAACATGCTTTGAGCAAATTCATTTGTGAATTATTCATGTGTATACTAAGCAAAAGGTCAAATATTAAGTGATTACTTGTAGCATCCTACATATAATCCTACCTGTAGCATCTGACTCTTTCCCAAGCCTGGATCTCCAACAATAAGGACATGTGGATCTCCCCGAATTGGAATTCTGTTTTTGTCATCTGCGTATTTCTGGCTTCCTCCAAAGAGTGCTAATGCCAATCCTGCTTTAACAAGCTCAAATGTGATAGAAGGAAAAAAATAAGTAAGAACATCAAGATGACTAGCAAAAGGGGCACTACTCCTCTTAAGTTTACATTTATTTGTTTAGGGATTTTCTTTTAAAACATGATTGAACTTTTTTCCTAAGAAGAGCAAGTCTAATATGAACTATTATAATGTATATGATTAAAAAAGCAAAAACTAGAAAGCATATAAAATCAGAGCAGTATCTTAAAAGTTCCTAAGTGAAGACCTACCTTGCAAGGCATGAATCCATGCCACAAAACTAAGAAATACTTGGAGTCAGTTTAAAGGAAGCGCATCCTATTAACTCTAATTGGTAAGCAGCTTTTTCCTACAAGGGGCTGTAGTTTTCCCATCACGACATTCATTTATGGAGAATAATGACTCATATTAAAATATGAGCAACTAACTGGCCAGAAATGAGCTATTTTTTTTAATAAAGTCTTTATATTTTACTAGAGGCCCAATGCACAAAATTTGTGCAAGGGGCTTGGCCTTCACAGCGGCCCCACCCACTGGTCGTTCTGGAAGGTCATTCACCATCTGGTCTAGTTAGCATATTAGCTCTTTATTATATAAGATTTTTGCCAACTTTATATATTTTTTAGCAAAGATGAAGTAAAATACTTACTTCATGGCCAAAAATGACAGGGCAAAGTGAGCTGAAAAACAGAATACAACTCATAAATTCTAACATCCCCTTCATTAATCTATTATAAGATCTACTTTGAAGTTTGCTTAACTTACTACACATTTTATTTAAAAAAAGATAAAAATAAAAAATGTACACCCCCTCCCAAACAACTCAATACATTTTATTCTGATATTCAATAATTTTCTCAAAATCCTTGATTAATCTATAAAGGGGAAAATGCTTAATATTGTGCCAGAGTAAGGAAGACAGGATACTTGTAAAGTATTTTAAAGTAACCAAATATACTGTTGATCATTTTACATTACTAGCCTTTAAAATGCACCATAATCATGGTCTTGCACTTTAGGATATAAAGTTATATTGTATTTTATGTGAACAGACATCTTTAGACTTGTGCAGCCAAGTCACTGAAAGGAGACAAAAAAGTGAACTGCATACACATTTTAAGACTAGATAAAATTTCATTTTTTCAGTTCAAGTCAAATGATCATAACAAGTGAAATCATATCTGAATATAAAGAAGTATATTTATACTTACCTATTGTACAAAGAAGAAACAAACAAAAAATAGACCAGGTGGAAGAGATATACTCAAGAGTAAACTGTGAATCATTATCCCTTTTATTATATGTAAACATGATGTCGGTGTCCTGCCATATCCCTTGGCACTACTGGTCAGCATGTTCCTGCATAATCACTGCTGGCTTCCTACCACACACCTGCACCTGTCTGTCGAAGGGCTTTCTCTGGCTGCAGACAGGCTGGGCAGGCTAGAGTGCTGGGTTACCTAATATTCCCAGGAGCGCCAAACCCAGAACCTTGCATGGAAAAATACTGAGTTCTACAGTCTAGCACCCCAGAAGCCTCAGGAGGAATAAGCCCTGGATGCTAGTAATAATCTGTTCAAATAATTTGTTCATTGAGGCACAGAACCATATACTGACTGCCATCCTTTCTCTGCCTCACTTCCCATCCCACCAGTATATTTGGGGACCACCTCCCAAATAAACTGCTTCCCAAATAATATCACTGCTTCTAAAGAAACCTAAATTAAACAATCTTCTACTGTCTTTCCATTCTCCTTTCATGGTCCTCCATTTGTTAATCTGGCAAGGGTCAACAAACTTTTTCTTAAAGGGCCAGAAAGTAAATATTTTCAGTTCTACTATCTTGGACACAACTATTAACTTGTGTGAAACAACCATCAACAATTTGTAAATGAGTGGGTGGGGTTGTGTTCTAATAAAACTTTATATACAAAACGAGTTTTCTCTGCCTGTTTGGCCAACCCTTGCAAGATTAACAACAAAAAAAAATTTAGCCTGGTGGTAGTGGCTCAGTGGTTTGAGCATCATCCCATGGACCAAGAGGTCCTGGGTTTGATTCCCGGTCAGGGGCACATGCCCGGATTGCGGGCTTGATCCCTAGTATGGGGCATGCAGGAGGTAATCAATCAATGAGTCTCTCTCATCACTGATGTTTCCATCTCTTCTCTCTGAAATCAATAAAAATATATTTAAAAAAATAAAATTTAAAAAATTAAAAAAATTTAGTTTTAATGCTAAAATCACAAACTTAGAACTAAAAGGTAAAAAAAAAAAAGTAAATCATGGTAAGAAAATGCTAGTTTTTTGTTTGTTGGTGTGTTGTTTTTTTAATCCTCACCCGAAGATATTTTTTCCAATGATTTCTAGAGTGTGTGGAAGGAAGAGAGGGAGAGAAAGAGAGAGAGAGAGAGAAAGAGAGTTTGGCTGCCTCCCGCACTCACCCCTACTGGGGCTAAGGAACCTACAACCAAGGTATGTGCCCTTGACTAGGAATCGAACCCAAGACCCTTCAGTCTGCGGGCTGACACTCTAACCACTGAGTGAAACCAGCCAGGGTGAAAACGCTTGTTTTTCATATACTTTATCTTTTGTAAACACACTATAGAAGAAGGACCACTACATATGTTCATTTTCTTTTTAATATATTTTTATAGATTTCAGAGAGGGAGGGAGACGGGGAGAGATAGAAACAACAATGAGAGAGAATCACTGATTGGTTGCCTTCTGCATGGCCCCCCACTGGGGATCAAGCCCGCAACTCAGGCATGTGCTCTTGACCAGAATCAAACTCAGGACCCTTCAGTCTGCAGGCCTACACTCTATCCACTAAGCCAAACAGGCTAGGGTCATATGTTCATTTTTATTTATAACTGATGAGAGAAACCAAAAAGAAGTGTTCTGATCCTCAACCAGGTAGCTCCTCAGATCCCGTTAGAGACCACTCACACCTTCACTTCTCACCAGATCAAATCCTCAAACTCACACCTTCACTTCTCACCTGATCAAACCCTCAACCCTAGCGCTCCCTCAGGGAAGTTGGGAAGTCTCTGAGAGGTTAAGAACAAAGAACCCTTGAGGAACTCCATACTTTTCTTACTTAGCTAATTAACATATTAAAGGCAGAAAAAGTGTCAAATTCTCCTAGAGCGCAAAGTCTAGATCAATTTTCTAATATAATGCACTTCAAAACCTCAGTTCTTTATCTCTCTTAGACATATGTATTATTCTGCCCCATTTCCCCCTATTTCTTCAAAACTATCCAAAAAATTGTCAAAAAAGTCTCAAAACAACAGCATTGTTAGGTAACACAAAATTTCATTTAACCTCCAGAACAACCTTCTGAGACAAGTATTATCTCCATAAAAATGAAGGAAAAATTAGGTAACATGCCCCAGACCACACCAGAAATAGTTGGCTGAAACAGGATGCCTTCCTTTTACTTCTTCTCTATTGTATGGCAAAAACAAGGAAATAATCCACTGTAAGTAACTTCTATGTCAATCTCTTAGTTCTAAAAGAAAAACAAGAAAACCCTACATGCAACTAACTGCAATAACTCTGGAATTCACTGTACAATTACTCTTCTGCTGAGTAACTTTTCCTTAGTGCTTACAGAAGTTAGCAAACTTTTCGGTAGGGGACTAGACAGTAAGCATTTGTGAGCCATTTGTTCTCTGTCTCACTCTGAATTCTTCTGAATGAGTGTGGCTGTATTCCAATAAAAATTTATTTATAAGCAGCAAAATCTGAATTTCATATAATTTTGCATGTCATGAGATAGCCTCCTTTTCATTCTTTTTCAGCCATCAAAAAATGTAAAAACTGCTCTGGCTGGTGTGACTCAGTGGTTGGGTATCATTCCGAGTACCGAAGGTTGCTGGGTTCCATTCTGGGTCAGGGCACATGCCCGGGATTGCGGGCTTGATCCCAAGTAGGTGGTGTGCAGGAAGCAGCTGATAGATGTTTCTCTCTCTCATCAATGTTCCTCCCTCTCTCTCTCTAAAAATGAATTTTAAAAATCTTTAAAAAAAGTAAAAACCATTTTTAGCTCATGGGTCAAACAAAAATGGGCAGTTAGCTGGTGAACTCTATTTTGCAACCATTTTGACTAATTTCTTGTTACTTGCAGCCAATAACAACCCAACATGCACATACATAATAAAATTTCAGGTAGGGTCATACATACTTGACAATGAGTTTGAACAGGTTCTCTTCAGCTTGAATCTCTTGGATGGCGTAAAGGTCTTTAAGTGAGAACTCCAGCAATGCTCCATGTTTACACCCCTCCTCGGAAGCGTTTGGTTTCTGTCCTTTGCTATTGCTAACAGAATTTGCTTCAATGTATAAAAGGAACATACATTTGTCATTCTTATTCCGAGAACCTGTAAATTCAAAGTGTGAAATGCAATAATTGGTATTTTCATTTTCCCTACAAAGATTCAAGTAGAATGTACAAGAAAGGCACAATGAACTACAAATAAACCTTTCTTTCAGAGGGAACGTGTCACCTCTCCTATATAATAAAGAGCTAATATGCTAATAAGACCGGACAGCGGAATGACCTTCTTGAATGACGGGGGGCGGGGGGGCCATGAGGGCTGAGCCCCTTGCATGAATTTTGTGCATCGGGCCTCTAGTGTAAGAAATAAGAACAAGGAGCTCTTTAAATTAATGGAGATTCAGAAGTATCTTTAAAAAAGACAAATGTAGACAAATTACTGAGGAACAATCCAAATGAGGGAAGAGTTGTACCACACCTTCTTCAGCATTTGAGACTTTGACAATTCCAGTAATAGTCACTGTGTCTCCTGGAACGCAGCTATCCACAAGATCATGAACAAGCTCACATTCTATCGTTCGTGGAATCCGACCTGCTTCTCGCTGATCGTCAGACATCAGCTCCTGGATTCTAAATAGGTGAGCAATTTTCAGTGAGTACGCATACTGACTTTGGGTTATTTCTTCTACATATTAACTAGTCAGGGTCCACATAGTGCTAAGCTATATAAAGGACCAATTAGTTTTTTAAAATTAGTTTAAAACGTTCAATGATGTATCTAAAATCACTTCAGCAGTTTGCAGTTAAAGATGGGATGGCAGGATGAGCATGTGCATTTGTCTCCCTCCAAAATGTCCACCCAAAATTACACTTACTAAAAGAGTAAAGAGAAATTTTAGGGTGTGCATTGAACAAGAGATACTAAATTTTAGAAAACAGTAAATGGGAAAGTATTGATGGACAAAACAAAATGATGTCCACAACATATACAGGAATAAGATACAGAAAAGTGGAATGTTTTATACCCCTAGGTGTGATTTCCTAATATCAGGAGGTCACTGTTCAAATTCATTTAAAATATTGGTGTCAAATGGGTACTGGACTTACTCGGGTGAGCACTTCATAAGTTATATAAATGTCTAGTCACTATGTTGTACACCTAAAACTAATACAATATTGTATGTCAGTTATAATTGAAAAATTTTTTTTAAGTGAGAAAAAAAATCCAATTAAAATATTTAAGCTCATTTTCTTTCTGCTATTTTTACCTGAAAATAAAGAGACTTTGTTCAAATAATTAAATTACCCTGGATCTTCTATGCATATATTCTATTGTGGCCCTTTTAGCACCTCTGAAGCCCTCATTACACCCTTCAGTGGTGAAAGTACTGTAAACGTGGGCTGGACCAGGCTCCCCCACTCACCAGAGACACAATCACACTCAGGAGGAGTCTTAAACATTTCCTCTTTTATAAAATAGAGTATTTGTAAATACCTCAGCATAGAGAACAATTATTACATACGTTGATCTTGGTTTTTACAGTGCAGAAGTGGGTAAAGGTAGAGCGTGGAAGCAATCTACCTCACTTTTCCCCTAGATTCTAGTATTTAAGACCATCTCGTTTTAGCCAGGTTTTCCTAGAGAGCATTCTAACTTCAAAACTACCTATTATTTTATATTTAGGATGTAGTTACGGAACTATAGCTAGAAAAATTAAATAAATTGTTAGATTAAACACACACACACAATTTGACTTGTTTTAAAAAATAGCTTTTTAAAAAAAAATCTACAGTAAAATGCCTCATGGATCATGAGAACATAAAATGAAACATGCCCATTTGTAAGAAATTCTTTATTTTAAGCTTTCAAAACAGTATTATTTTTATCATAACTCATTATGGAAATTACTAGAGCCCCAGCGCGCAAAATCGTGCGAGACCAAGACCTGCCGTGTCAGCAGGACCCCAGACCCGCCGTGTGCGAGCCCTGCTCTGCTGCCACAAGCGGCTCATGGGTGGCGGCGGAGGGATCGAGAGGTGCTCCATGCACCTCCTGGTGACTGGTCATTTGGTCGTTCTGGCCACTGGCCTTTTATAATATAGATATAGTTTTGTTTATGGTCTACATCCAGTTCAATGAGTCACATAAGTGAGAAATACCATGAACTATTTCTCAGTAGCAAAAGGACATAATATTTGCACATCAAATCCTTTCTGGTATCCGATAGAGAAGAGATTTTGAATAAAGACAATTATCATTTCAACACATAAACTCCTAATCAAGCCTTTTATTATACACTTTACCAATGTATACAAATAAGAACCATAGTATAATATAGGAAAATTATAGATTTTCTTTGCAGTTGAAGTATCTTACACCTGCCTTTTATTAAGTAGTGAAATAGTGTGATTGCTTACTTGATTGACTGCCAGTCCATCGTCACTGTGAGAGGAGAGCTAGGGAGAGCAGTAAATGACTTCCCTCGACATGTAGGCACAGGACACTGCAACAAGATTCACATTCAGATTTTGATAAAGCACAATCACATTTCAAGTTTCTGCTTTATTTAATATTGTTTTAAAAGTGCTGTCGCTCCTGGCCAGGTGGGTAAGTAGGTTGGAGCATTGTCCCATACACCAAAAGGTTGTGAGTTCAATTCCGGATCAGGGCACATACCTGGGTTTCAATCAATAGATCAGTGTCCCTCTCTCACATTGATGTTTCTCTCTTTCCCTTACTCCCTATCTAAAATCAATAAAAATATATCCTCGGGTGAGGATTAAAAAAAAAATTCTCAGAATGGAAAATGCAGTAAGAGCTGCAATGTTTTCCAATTTCCTTCTGCACTGATTCTGTATCACAAGCTTTTGAGGGACTAGCCACTTTTTCAGCTGGTCCCTCTTGATCACTGCTTTTACTTCTTCTGCTGGGGATATGCAAGGCTCCTCACCCTAAGGTGCCTCTCACCCTAAGCTCTATTCATACCTTTGTGCCCAGGCAATCTCCTGATCCTGAATGGCCTCTCGCATATGGTCCCACATACTCAACTTCAATCTTTCCCTTTTCAAAAGCCTTTCCTGGGTCTTCTTTAATCACCAGCTTTCCCATTTAGCCTCCTTTTGTACTGTTTATCATAACATACATACCTGTGTGCTATGATAAATAACAAATGAATAAGTTGTGTTCAAGTTTTCATAAATCACTTGTTTGCTGAGTGGACTTTAAGGTGCATTTATAAATTCAGAGACTGTGGCAGACTGTATTTTCCAAATATGGTTGTAACACTATCTCCCCATAAGCCTTTATACAACCTTGCCACTCCCCCATCAAGAAATGGAGCCTAATCTCCCCTTTTTGGAATCTGGACAGGCTTGTGACTCACCTTGTAACCAATGGAATATGAGAGAATTGATGCCACCTGACTTCTGAGGCTAGCTCAAAAGAGACAAAGCCATTTCTGCCTATCAGCTGGACTTCTTAAAGCAATCAGCAGCCATATGAACAGCCTACGTGTCCTGAGTTGTCATACTGTGTATGACAGTGATGGCGAACCTATGACACGCGTGTCAGAGGTGACATGCAAACTCATTTTTTTGGTTGATTTTTCTTTGTTAAATGGCATTTAAATATATAAAATAAATATCAAAAATATAAGTCTTTGTTTTACTATGGTTGCAAATATCAAAAAATTTCTATGTGACACGGCACCAGAGTTAAGTTAGGGTTTTTCAAAATGCTGACACGCTGAGCTCAAAAGGTTCGCCATCACTGGTGTATGAGAAGCCAAAATCAGCCCACACAGAAAAGCCATATGGAGGAGAGATGACTGGCCAGCCCCCAGCCACTCTAGCCCTTGCTATTCCAGCTCCAGCCACCATTTGACTACAGCTACATGAGAGATCTAGAGCCAGAACTACCCAGCCAAGCAGTTCTTCCAAACCCCTGACCCACAGAATCCAGAAGAAATAATGATTGTTGTTATTTTGAACCACCACATTTTAGGATGATCTGTTAGGCAGCAACAGTGACTGGAAGAGATTGCTTGAAACAACCATCTTTCTAGTCATTTCAGTTAACTGAATTTTAGACACACACGCAGGACCTCTTCACACTCATTTTATGAATTACTCATCTTATGAATCAGTGTTATGACCCACTATGTTAGAGGGCACGAAAATATCCTGACCAAACACAGTTTACCAAAAAAAAAAAATACCTGATTTAAAAAGGATTTAGCCTGGCTGGTGTGGCTCAGTGGTTGAGCATCGACCCATGAACCAGGAAATCACAGTTAGATTCCCAGTCAGGGCACATGCCCAGGTTGTGGGCTTGATCCCCAGTGTGGGGCGTGCAAGAGGCAGCTGATCAATGATTCTCTGTCAGCACTGATGTTTCTATCTCTCTCTCCCTCTCCCTTCCACTCTGACATCAATAAAAATATGTTAAATGAGGATTTAATTTCTGGCCTCTGAGCTAAGGCACTGCCTGAAACTTAAGCCCAAACAGTGGATGACACCAATTTATCAACACTGCTGATTATTCAGAACCAATGGCTGAATCTAACACATACTGTTCTTCCTGTAAGAGAAATAGGCCTGCCCTAACCGGTTTGGCTCAGCGGATAGAGCGTCGGTCTGCGGACTCCAGGGTCCCAGGTTCGATTCTGGTCAAGGGCCTGTACCTTGGTTACGGGCATATCCCCAGTGGGGAGTGTGCAGGAGGCAGCTGATTGATGTTTCTAACTCTCTATCCTTCTCCCTTCCTCTCTGTAAAAAATCAATAAAATATATTTTTTTAAAAAAAGAGAGAGAAATAGGCCTTAGGAATTCCAATTTGAGTAAATGTATAATAAAAAATTTATTAAAGTCCAAGGATGGTAAAGGCAACTCTGGAAAAGAAGAATATGGAAAATCTAACTACCTTACCAAAAGTTTTAATAAGATCAATGTAAATAAGATCATAAAGAGTTGACACAGGACCAGTGAAACAAAACAGAATCGCATGTCTATAGGAACATGGTGTACTACAGAAGAAGCATTATATGTCAGCAGTAATAAATAGTGGGCTTAATTAATCATTGTTGACAACTGACTTTTCACCTGAAAGAATATTAGAACCTTAGCTTTTTGCCACTGACAAAATTAAATTCTGGATGGATGAAAGATCTAAATATGAAAAACAAGGTTTAAATTCCAGAAATAAACAATTTTTATGTTTCAAATTGTGTGCTGATCTGAGTAGCACCATAAAATCTCGCCCCATCCCACTCTCTCCCTCCCAGAACATGAATCACCCCTTTGTCCAACATATCCATGCTGCATACACTCCCCACCTTTTAGTCACTTAGTACTGGCTGGGTTATCAGATCAACTGTCCCAGTATCACAGTGCTTATGTTCAAGTAACCCTTATTTTACTTAATTATGGCTCCAAAGTACAAGAGCAGTGATGCTGGCAATTCCCGAGAAGACGTAAAGTGTTTCCTTTACGTGAAAGGTTATGTACGTGTAGGAAAAAACATATTATATATAGGGTTCAGTACTAAATGCCGTTTCAGGCGTCCATGGGGGTCTTGGAATGTATCTCCTGCAGATAAGAGGGGAACTAATGTATAAACAGAAAAATGAATAGAAGATATAAACATAAAATTCAGTAAATAATAAAAATGAGTCCTGGCCAGTGTGGCTCAGTTGGCTGGGCATCATCACGTACACCGAAGGTTGCCAGTACAATTCCTGGTCGGAGCACATGCCCGGGTTGAGGGCTCAATCGCCCGTAGGGGGCATGTAGGAGGCAGCCAATCAATGTTTCTCTCTACCCAGACCCCTCTCTCTAAAAATAATTTTTTTTTAATCTTAAAGAAAAAAAATACAGATGAATGGCCAATAAAGATGTGAAAAGATACTCAACTGTAACAAAAATCATAGCAATTCATATTAAAAATGAAATTCTATTTCACACCCATCAGATTGGCAAACATTAAAAAGCCTAGCAACACCAAGTGTTAATGAAAACATGAGAAAATGCCAAGTGCTTAACATTACCAAGTAGGGATGTAAGTTAAGACCAACACTCTGGAAAGTAATTTGGCAACATCTAATAAAGTTAAAAATAAGCATATCCTATAACTGAGAAATTTCTTTGTTAAGGAGACATGTTCTCTACAGCATGGAGACAACACAAATGTTCACTGGAAGAATAGATAATTAGTAGCTATTCATTTAATGGAATAATCCACAACAGTAAAAATGAAAGAATTAGATGTGTATCAAGAAAGGCACAACTGACCTGGCTGGTGTTGCTAATGGTTAGAGCGTTGGCCTGTGAACCTAAAGGTCACAGGTTTGATTCTGGTTCAAGGGTATGTACCCCGGTTGCTGGTTTGCTCCCTGAGCACGTGCAGGAGGCAACCAACTGATGTTTCTCTCTCCCTCCCTTCTACTCTCTCTGAAAAGCAATGGAAAAAATATCCTTAGGTGAGGATTAACACCCCCCTCAAAAAAAAGATAAGTAGAACTCCAAAGCACATGAACAAAAAAGTTACAGAATGTGATATTCAGTATACCATTTATGTGAATACACACAAGAAAACAAACCCTACATGTATAGGCAAGTATGAAAATGTAGACTTGGCCCTGGTTGGGTAGCTCAGTTGGTTAGAGCACGTCCTGATATGCCAAGGTTGCAGGTCTGATTGTCAGTCAAGCACATACAAGAATCAACCAATGATTGCACAAATAAGTGGAACAACAAATTGATATTTTTCTCTCTCTAAAATCAATTTTAAAATAAAGAAAAGGAAATGCAGACTTGAAGACTACATGCCAATATCAGAAAGTGGCTGCCTCTAAGAATGGAACAAAGTGGATGGAACTGGAGAGAGGAACAGAGGGACTTCTACTTTAACTGTAATACTATTCTTGTTTAAAAAAATAGCTAAAACCATAAAATATTAATATTTGCCAACTCATAATGGGTATACAGATGTTGGTTACACTATTTTCTTGGTTTTAAAAAGTACTTTTTTATGGTTTTAAAAATCTAGTTTAAAAAAAGTGTTAAGAAAAAGGGAACACTTTCAAACAGCAGAATAAAGAAAACTTGATGTGTGTACCTATTAAGTCAAAATATAAAAATGTGAATGGAAAGGATACACATTAACTCAGGATAATTATGGTCACTGGGAACAGCCCATGCAAGGGGCAAAATAGACACTAATTTTTATCAATAATGCTTTATATCTTTAAAAATATATCTGGAGCTGGCAAAATGTAAATTTTTTTGAAAATATATTTTGATTTTTTACAGAGAAGAAGGGAAAGGGATAAAGAGTTAGAAACATCAATGAGAGAGAAACATCAATGAGCTGCCTCCTGCACACCCCCTACTGGGGATGTGCCCGCAACCTAGGTACATGCCCTTGACCAGAATCGAACCCGGGACCCTTCAGTCCGCAGGCTGACGCTCTATCCACTGAGCCAAACCGGCTGAGGCAGCGGTTCTCAACCTGTGGGTCGCGATCCCTTTGGGGTTCGAACGACCCTTTCACAGGGGTCGCCTAAGACCATCGGAAAACACATATATAATTACATATTGTTTTTGTGATTAATCACTATGCTTTAATTATGTTCAATTTGTAACAATGAAATTGGGGGTCACCACAACATGAGGAACTGTATTAAAGGGTCGCGGCATTAGGAAGATTGAGAATCACTGGGTTAGGGCAAAATGTAAATTTTAAGCAGTGGACAGAGGAATGTTTACTTCTTTATTTTCTGTTCCCTGTATTTCAATATTTGTAAACTAAAAATACAGTAAGCTCTGTGTTCAGAAACATCAGTAACTGTTTTCTGTAAATCGAATTGCCTTCTTTACTAAGATAAATGAAGAACATGATGTCACCTTTGTGGGGAGATTATACTTTCCATCTGGAAGAGAAAGACTCTGAACTTCTCCACATGCAGCACAAAGAAAAGCCATCTTGGTGCAAAGAGGCTTTATGTTACTGACGCGAACCACTGTCCCTCTCAGAGCAACGTATTTTCCATAGTAATTTGCTCGGACATTCTTGAGCTGTGTCAAGGGCTCATAGTTGTATATCCTAAAATGAAAAATAGGAACATATTTATCCATGAATTTACAATGGACAGAAAATTGAGACTGTCGCCCTGGATGGTTTGGCTCAGTGGATTGAGCATCGGCCTGTGGACTGAAGGGTCCCAGGTTCGATTCCGGCCAAGGGCACATGCCTGGATTGCAGGCGTGATCCCCAGTAGGGGGCATGCAGGAGGCAGTCAATCAACAATTCTCTATCATCATTGATGTTTCTATCGCTCTCTCTCCCTCTCCCTTCCTCTCCGAAATCAATAAAAACATATTTAAAAAAAAAGAAAATTGAGGCTGTCTATAGATCCTTTTAGGAGCAAATATGGAATTCTCAAACCATATCATCCCTATAAATATCAGAAACTTCATGAAAATTAAATCATTCCAAAAATAAAAAATGCTAAATGTTCCCTTTTCTTCTGGTCCCCCTGGCTGTTCTCTAGTGAAAAAGGAAAAAAAATCATGTCAAAAGGAAAGTCTACAGATTCAGCAAATTTTGAGTTTCTAACTTCTTTTTTGAGAACTATTAGGAAGTGTCTTCTATAAATTCTGGAAAAGAAAAACAAACCCCTGATGATTACCTTATTAATCTCTTTTAATGAGAAATTAAATCTTAAAATACAATAAAGATGAATTAAAGAAAAACAAAATTTCATTTGTTCTGTGTCTGGTAGCAACATAATTTTAACAAAATATAATCATACCACTTGGTGTATTACATGGATTATTAAATTTAAACAGTAGGGTTTGGATAAGTACACATCCAAATTCAACATTTACAAAAATCTGGAGGTTGGGTAATCAACTTATTTGGGCAGAAAAGGTTTATTTCTGTCATGTTCTCCTTGAAGAATTCTCAGTGGATTTACTTGGCTGTGATGACCATATTTATTGTACTGATTTTTTTTATTTATAAAATGAGGTTCTCATTCTTAAACAGTCTTCAGTGCTTAATTCTAAATAACTGTAAAACCAGCAAATTCCTTACCTTGCATGAATATGTGGCACATTTACCATTGTTTCTCCATCTCTAGACAATCCTTCTTGGGCTTGTAATTCAGCTGCATGCCTTTCGAGATCCTTTGTTAATACCTAAACAGGGCAGACATTTATTCAAAAGTTGGAAAATAAAATATCATCTTGAAGCAGAACACTTTTATAGAAAATATAAAGTTTATGAACAGGTCAGAACAGAACACCAACAGGACTCTATAATAGTCCCTTAAAACCTGATATTTAATTATGACTTCTTTTATACTGAATCATGTTTTATCTGGGATTTTGTTGTCCATGGATTGGAAAACACCAGCATCCCTGTCTGCTACCTTTTGTCCCAACTAAAGCTAATCTTAAAAGTCCTCATGGTTGCCCCCCAAACTATTACGTCCTAGATGGCTTATGATGAAAAAATATTCTTTTTCTTCTCCATATTCACTGATAGAGAAAACAGCCCTGCTCAGTTGGTTAGAGCATCGTCCCGTGTACCAAAGGGTCTCAGGTTTGATCCCAGATGGGGCACATATGGGAGGCAACCAATCAATGTTTCTCCCCCGCCTCCTCCTCCTCACCCTCCTCTCTCTCCTTCTCCCTTCCGTATTCTCTAGAATCAATGAAAAACATATCCTTGAGGATTTAAAAAAAGACAGAGAAAATAAACATGACTTTTGAAATACCCAATACCCATTCCCTTGGCATTTGACAATAAAATAAATACTTAATGTCTATTTGCATGCATATAAGCAGTATGCTGATCTAAGAGAAAAAATGAGACACACATATACAACTATAATTGTAAGCAGTATGCTGATCTAAGAGAAAAAATGAGACACACTTATACAACTATAATTGTTACAAGGACCACGAATAACATGTAGAAATATCATGAGAGTTTTGAGAAGGGGTCATTAGAAAGGTTTCACAGAGAGATGATTCAGTTAGGCCCTAAAAATTTGGATATGCAAGAAAAGGGGGCCCTGACCGGTTTGGCTCAGTGGATAGAGCATCGGCCTGCGGACTGAAAGGTCCCAGGTTCGATTCTGGTCAAGGGCATGTACCTTGGTTGCGGGAACATCCTCAGTGGGAGGTGTGCAGGAGGCAGCTGATCGATGTTTCTCTCTCATTGATGTTTCTAACTCTATCCCTCTCCCTTCCTCTCTGTAAAAAAATCAATAAAACATATTAAAAAAATAATAAAGATAATTAAAAAGAGAAAAGGAAAAAAAAGGGGCATTCTATGCTGAATGGACAGCACATGCAAGAGGTAGAAGTTATTTAGAAAATCCCAGAAAGAACTCAGTTTAGCTGGATGGTAGTGAATGAAGGAGAATTAAGAGGAAAGAAAGTTGAACCAGCTCATGGAAAGCTTTTAATGCCATTTAAAGGATGTGGACTTCATTTGATAGAAATGTCACCAGTTTCCAAGGACAAATCATGTTTACCCTGTATGGCAACAATTCAGGAAAAATAATTAAGGCTTAAGACAGAAGCAGTAGAATGGAAAAGAGCTGGAGTTAAGAGATATTTCAGAAATAGAAATGAAAGGCTGTAGTGACTTGGATACTGAGAACTAAGGAGCAACAGGAGTCTGAAGACAGCAGCCACGGTTCCCAGACTTGGGTTACTAGCAGGGTACACATCTTTGTAATGAACTGTTCCTTTGTCTGGATCCCTTACCTCCCCTGCAAAATACCCCTTTAAGATCCATCATAAACCACATCACCTCTACAGACTCTTCCTGAGCTTTCCCCATTCCTCCACAACAGACGAGAATCTTATCTCTGTATCTGAACGTTCCCAGCACTTTCTCTGTCAGTCCTGAGATTTATTACTTTGCCTTGAAGCATTTATGTGTTTGCCAGTCTAAAAAGTGCTTTTATGTATGTTGTGCCATCAGACCCTGAGAAAAACTCATTAGGCACAGCAGGTATTGCTATTTTCAATTTATATATGGGGATACCCAGGGAGATTAAATTGAACTAAAATCTGAGGTTGGTCTTTTTGTTCCAAATTACTAACTGATATCACCATGGTGCCTGGTCTTATCTTCCCTATGAGCTTATATAGCTCCTTGAAACAAGGCTTAATTTCCTCATAATCTTTAATAAGATCAAACTAATTGAAATAAATTAGAAGTAAATGTTATATTTAAAGTAAGCAGTTGTATTAGAATGAATGGTATAATTCAGGATAGTACAGCAACCTTTTCATTCTAGCTAATGTCTGTTGGTAAAAACTAAGTATCTTTTAGAGAAGGTTCTATTACTGTGAAGTTCCTTTAAAATTTTGATAAAAGTTTCACAAAACAAATACTTACCTGATGTATTGCCAGACCCATGCAAGCCAAGGTTTTCTCAGGTGCATCCCTTAATTCATTTGCTATATTTGGTATCAATTTAGTTATTTCATCGTCTTTTGTCAATTCTTTAAAATCCACCAAAATACTTCCCTTTCTTTCTATTTCGTCCTATAAAATATTTAGGAATAAAAACAGTAATTGCTTTTTCAGAGCATCCAATTACCCACTTTGCAAAAGCATATAATGTTTATATGGTGAAAATAAGTACTATAAATTTTGTGTCCAAGTATGTTTCTAATACTTTTAATATATAAGCCTATTATTTATGCCTCTTAACCCTTGTGGTAGGTATTAATAATTCTATTATCCTCATTTGATAGATGAAACAATTGAGGTACAGAGAAGGTGACTAATTCAACAAAGTCACATTGCAGGTAAGTGGCAGGGCTGGATCAAAGCAGTCTGGCTCCAGTGTCTATGGTCACCCAGCACCTCGAATACATTGTTCAGTTAGATGACACAAAAATTGGGATTAGTAGTTTTTTGTTGTGTAGAAATCTTACCTTATCATATAAATCAATACGCCTTGTGAAAAAATTTTCAAATGCTTGAATCTTCTCAATAAAAGGAGAGCTATCACTGTAAACTAATCAAATATGGCATTAGCACTAATAATCACAGACAAGCATAATTTTCATGACAGAAGAAACACTAGACACACAGTAAATGACTTTTTCCAACTGCTTTGCCTTCTGATTACATTTAGATAAGAAGTGGTATGGAATATGTACTTAAGATTCTAAAACAAATTTAGGTTTACATAATCTGAAATGCAGACAGGAAGTGACTCTTTAAAAGCACCAACATTTATGTCAGATGTATACTAGACTTATAGGGTGAGCATTTCGTAAGTTATATAAATGTCAAATCATTATGTTGTACACCTGAAACTAATGTGTCAACTGTCATTAAAAAATAAAAATATTATTTAAGCCCTGACCCGTTTGGCTCAGTGGATAGAGCGTTGGCCTGCGGACTCAAAGGTCCCAGGTTCGATTCCAGTCAAGGGCATGTACATTGGTTGCGGGCACATCCCCAGTAGGGGGTGTGCAGGAGGCAGCTCATTGATGTTTCTCTCTCATCGATATTTCTAACTCTCTATCCCTCTCCCTTCATCTCTGTAAAATATCAATAAAATATTTTAAAAAAATATATTATTTAAAAAAACTAAAAGCACCAATATCTGGGCATCTTTGTATTAAAATTTTGACACATAATAGAACCTGTTAGTTCAAATAGGTTACATAATAAAGCAAAACAAAAACTAATAAAGCCAAAGGTAGACACATGAACTAAACTCTTATTCTGAAACAGAGCTAAAGACAGTCTCTACAAAGTAAATTTTACTAGTCCAAATAGCCACCTGCCAAATCCCTTCCTGAGATAAGGGAAGAGACACTTAACTCTGGTTTCGAACCTGTAAAGCTATCTTTTACACTCTAAAGTTCTATAACATTTGTGAACTGGTCTCCCACACAGAAACAGTACAATGAAGCCTGGCCAGGTAGTTCAGTTGGTTAGAGCATCGTCTCAGTAGGCCAAGGTTGTGGTTTGATCCCAGTCAGGGCACATACAAGCATCAACCAATGAATGCATAAATAAGTGAAACAACAAAACTGATGTTTCTCTTTCTTCTTTCCTCCCCTCTCTCCCGTCCTCTCTCTAAAATCAATTTTTAAAAAGTACACAACAGTACAATGAAGTAGTATGAAACATATCTGTGTATATAATAGAAAAAACAAACTCAATACAGAAAATATTTGTAAAGTACTTTATTCATTCACAAAATAAATAGTGAGTTCCTGTTATGGAGCGAGATCATTGCCGTTAAGCATTGCACAGGCCGGTGTAGTGATTTTCAACCCTTTTCATCTTCTGGCACACATAAATTACTAAAATTCTGCAATTTAACAAAAAATAGGTATAATTTTGATTCATTCACACCAGATGGCTTTTGTTGTGTTGGCTATTGTCATTTATTTATTTGACAATCCAAGGGAAAAGAGGCCAATTCCCCTAACTAAATAGTCAGGTATTGCATGTTTTAAAAATTCTTGCAGTGTACCAGTGTGCCACAGAACATCGGTTGAAAATTTCTGTCTAGTAGGAAAGACCATTGATCTATCTTTTATCTATCTGTCTTTCTTTTTCATAAGAGACATAACAAGCATATATATTCTATAAAAGCACAGAAAAGACAATTCTCCAAACCTGTATGGACAGATGTATGACATTCTTGATTATAAAAGGGAGATTCCTGCCTGGCCAGCATGGCTCAGTGGCCAGTAGGTCACGGTTCAATTCCTGGTCAAGGCCCATGCCCTGGTTGCAGGCTCAATCCCCAGTAGGGGGCATGCAAGAGGCAGCCAATCGATGATTCTCTCTCATCATTGATGTTTCTCCCTCTCTCCCCCTCCCTTCCTCTCTGAAATCCATAAAAAATACATTTAAAAAATAAAAATAAGATAAAAGGGAGATTCCTTAACTGTGTTTCTATAGAAACCTGTATTGGTTATCAGCTCTTGGCTCCAAGCCTACCCTTCTAGTTTCTGTTTTGTGATCTTATGATCAAGATCTGCACACTGAGTTTCCCAGACCACTTAGGTTCTGCCAATTGGAGGCACTATAAGAGACTAGAACAGGGGTGGGCAAACTTTTTGACTCGAGGGCCACAATGGGTTCTTAAACTGGACCGGAGGGCCGGAACAAAAGCATGGATGGAGTGTTTGTGTGAACTAATATAAATTCAAAGTAAACATCATTACATAAAAGGGTACGGTCTTTTTTTTTTTTTTTAGTTTTATTCATTTCAAACGGGCCGGATCTGGCTCGCGGGCCGTAGTTTGCCCACGGCTGGACTAGAAGACGGGAGGAAAGAAGAAAATAATTTATTCTTATTTTCAATTCTTTTCAGCATCTCTCCAGCTGCAGAGGTTAGCTACAGTTCCCACTTCTAGCACCTACTGTGCCATCCTTCCACCAGAGTTACCAGGAGCAACCCATTTAATTCACCTCAGTTGTTTAACAACAATTTTTTAGGATATACCTCAGAGGCCCTCCTTGGAATTCTTAGATTCTGGTAACCTCAGAACTTCTTATCTTTTATTCCTCATGTATAAGGACAGTTGCTGCTCCCTAAAGTTACTACTATCTGGAAGCTTATCTCAATGTACCCTTTTAAGTCTTTCATCTTTATAACCAATCTCCCTATATTAACATAATGTTCTTATAACATAAACATGATTTCACTGTTTGGATGAATTAATATTAAAGAAGGGCTATATATCAGTAAACAAATGAATTATTTGAGATGTAGCATCCAAAGACAAGTTAAGAAAATATAATTTATTAGAGGCCCAATGCACGAAATTCATGCAAGAGTAGGCCTTCCTTCCCCTGGCTGCCAACATCGGCTTCCCTCTGGCACTTGGGATCCGGGCTTCTCTCCCACCACTGGCAGGCACCCGGGACCCAGGCTTCCATCGCAGCCTCTGGAAGGTTGTCTGGTCTAATTAGCATATTACACTTTTATTATTATAGCCTACAGGCCCAATGCACGAAATTCGTGCAAGGGGCTCTGTGGGCCAAGGTGGCAGCCCTGGCTGCTGCCCCAACCCTTGCAGCAGCAGCCCTGGAAGGACTTCCAGTCTAATTAGCATATTACCCTTTTATTATTATAGATTATAGATAGATGGCACTTTTCACACTATTAATTCTACCTTCAGAGAGATAAAGCTTCCAGCCTTTATATGGTATGAACTGATCCAATGTTGACTGTAGTAGCAAAGACTGTGAGTTTTGTTCTGAAAACAAAACAAAACAGAAAACTAGGTTAGTAGAGACAGAGCAAACATTTTTTTCCAATTTGCTTCTCCTACCAACAATGAAAAACTGACATATTAATAGGATATCTAGCCGAAACCGGTTTGGCTCAGTGGATAGAGCATCGGCCTGCGGACTCAAGGGTCCCGGGTTCGATTCTGGTCAAGGGCATGTACCTGGGTTGCGGGCACATCCCCAGTGGGAGATGTGCAGGAGGCAGCTGGTCGATGTTTCTCTCTCATTGATGTTTCTGACTCTCTGTCTCTCTCCCTTCCTCTCTGTGAAAAATCAATAAAATATATTTAAAAAAAAATAAAAATAAAAGAGCTTTTAAAAAATTTAAAAAAAAAAAGAATATCTAAATTACAGGCTTCAGTAAGAATTTTGGATATTGAAAACTCCGTCCGTTTGTGGAGTGAGGAAAGAAAAGAAGTGCAGGGAAACTGCCACGGGGATGGGCCGGGTCCTTCTCTCCTTGCTTCTTCCCTTGCTCGCTTTCTCTGAAATCTCCTTCCGAGGCAGCCTCAGTCTCCCTTCTAGTCCCTCATCATCAGTGCTTTCCCCCCTCTGATTCAATCCACACACGCCTCCTTTTCTCAGAGCCGCTTCTTCTGAGTAGTGTCCATTGCTGCTTAAAGTCCCTTCCTATTCCCTCATTTCACCGCTAATGGCAAAAACAGCTTCAAAAGATTGCATTTTTCGAGGAAGGAAAAAGTAGAAGGATGAAAAAGTAAACATTCTTTTTTATTCTAGTGAGGGAAAAAAGAAAAAAGTACTGCTAGCAGAGGATGGTTTCGATCCATCGATCTCTGGGTTATGGGCCCAGCACGCTTCCGCTGCGCCACTCTGCTTCCGCGGATATAAATGCCTCCTGATTCCTATAAAGTTTCCTATGTAATCTCTGTCCTAATCTCTTTACACAGCGCCGTCTAAGGTCTGGTTAAAAAAAGAAATCGTCATTACTGTCTAGTCTAATCTGATTGGCTAGTTCCTGATGCAGCAGGGATTTTTAATTGGTTTACAAGCCCCAATAGGCATAAGCGGAGGAGCGAGGCGGGAGCCCATGGCGCTGTGGTTTGTTGGCATACCAGCAAGCCGCCTCTGCGCCCATTGGCAGCTTGGAGGAGAGGGGCGGTTGGTGTGGCTTCCGCTGTTCAGGACCTGGGGCGCCATGAGGGGGACAGAGGCCGAGGTCGTGGCGGGCACTTTGGTTCCCGAGGAGGCCCGGGAGGAGGGTTCAGGCCCTTGGTGCCCCACATCCCATCTAATTTCTACTTGTGTGAAATGGCCTTCCCTCGGGTTAAGCCAGCACCTGATGAATCTTCCTTCAGTGAGGCATTGCTGAAAAATCAGGACCTTGCTCCTAATTCTGAACAGGCCTCTATCCTTTCATGGTGGCTTTAGGAAGATCCTTGGCCAGGAGGGTGATGCCAGCTATCTTGCTTCTGAAATATCTACCTGGGATGGAGTGATAGTGACACCTTCACAAAAGGCTTATGAGAAGCCACCAGAGAAGAAGGAAGGGGAGGGAGAGGAGGAGAATACAGAAGAACCACCTCAAGGAGAGGAGGAGGAAAGCATGGAGGCTCAGGAGTGACTCCCTTCTCTCCACCCTTTCTTTCCCAAGGGGAAGATTGGAGCCTGAGCTAACTGCTCCTGGGCTCTATATGGTGGCATTTCTGAGGGCTGGGGGAGACAGGAAAGAAAATAAAAATAAACCACGGAAGTAAATGTCATCCCACTGAATTCTTATGCTGACTTAGTAGCCAGAAGTCTCCCATCTCTAGTGAAGCAGGTTACCAACTTTTCTTCATATTGTAGAATCCCCAGCTCCTTGAAACCTCTCTCAACCAGTACTTTGTTGTTGAAATGTCAACTGTTCACGCCTGGAAATTTTTTTTTCCTAAGAAAAATAAAGTATTTCCTACTAGGGCTCTTTCTTGGTCTTGTGAAAAAAAATAATAATAATAATTTTGGATATTAACATTCAAATACTACCTTAAAAGGCTAACATCAATAAAAGACACACTGAAATTTGAGGTTAAAGTGTTTTGAATGCCAGGCATGAATAGATTCCTTCATGAAAAAATTTAAAAATTGAATAATCATTGCAGCCCCTACCAGAACCATGTTTTCCTGTGGGTTTATTCAGGTCAGGTCTGTGTTCTCTTTCTCTCCATTTTCCTGAAAAGCTCCCACCACCTCTTCCTCTTTTCCAGCTTTGAAATCTTCCTCGTCCAAATCCTCTGCCTCTATACTCTCCATTCATGTCTCCTAAAAGACAGAAGTTAGGAAAGTCATCAAAATGATAGGGGAAATAGTGCTCCTAAGAATGCATTAACTAGTAAATAAGTGAAAAATAATACATTCTAGTTTGACACTAGTCAACAGGCTTGCAGCATAGTATACCTGATATAAATTCCTTCCTCTTCTAATCTGCAGTTACTCTTTTAATCCCCATCTCTTTTTAAGGTATATACAGATGTTTAACCAAATATACTGGATGCTCATGAGATAGAAATAAGAAAAGGTACTGTACCTGTTTTCTTTTTGTTTTCAATATATTTTTATTGATTTCAGAGAGGAAGCGAAAGGGCGAGAGATAGAAACATCAATGATGAGAATCACTGACTGGCTCCCTCCTGCATGTCCCCTACTGGGAATAGACCCGCAACCCAGGCATGTGCCCTTGGCCAGAATCGAACCCAGGACCCTTCAGTCTGCTCTATCCACTGGGCAAAACCAGCTATGGCAGTACTGTACCTGTTTTTAAGGAGCTCCCACAATAGAAATGAAAACCAGATAGGCAATTAACTCTAAGACAGTGATGGCGAACCTTTTGAGCTCGGCGTGTCGGCATTTTGAAAAACCCTAACTTAACTCTGGTGCCGTGTCACATTTAGAAATTTTTTGATATTTGCAACCATAGTAAAACAAAGACGTATATTTTTGATATTTATTTCATATATTTAAATGCCATTTAACCAAGAGAAATCAACCAAAAAAATGAGTTCGCGTGTCACCTGTGACACGCGTGTCATAGGTTCGCCATCACTGCTCTAAGATAACTGGTTTGCAGTGTTTTGAGACTGATTATAGGGCAGCACTGGCTGAACATAATCCTGACCTGTGGGATGCTAGGAATATATGCTCTTAGCTCCTTCTATACAGCCTGTCCTGCAGTGTCATACACACTTTTTATCAGAGATGCAAGGATACTCTTACATAGGCATTAGAGATAGAACTTTCTGGGGAAACACAGGAGTGGGACAGGGTACATACACACATGTTTCAACCTTTCTATTTCCATAGGGGCCCAAATGTGAAAGATGTTAATTTTCCAGGAAACTTCCATTACTGTCTTAAAAGACAATGGAAGCAAGTTTATTTCTAGGTCAATATTGATTAGATGGATTATTTACAGTTTTTAGATAAATTTGTTGAAATGCAAGTTTTCTTGGAAAGCATAGCCATACTTATTAATGTTATAATCTTTTTTGCTAATTAGCCCTCATATTTTTTCTATTTTGTACATAGCAAGATACTCATTTTAATTAAACTTAAACCCATTTAGTTCCTAGCCGAGTATCAACAAATTGAAATATAACTGACCTTTAAAAATGGGTTTTAAAATAATTCATATAGGTGGAACACAGGGCATTTTTAGGGCAGTGAAACCATTCGGTATGATACTGTAATGGGTATGTGACATTATGCATTTGTCAAAACTCATGGAACTGTACAACACAAAGAGAGAACCCTGATGTAAACTATGGACCTTAGCTAATAATAATGTAATGAATCTGGCCCATCAACTTCAACAAATTTGTAGCTAATGCAGGATGCTAACAGGAAGGTATGGGAGGAGGGGTAGAGATGTGTATGGGAACGCTTTGTACTTTGTGCAATTTTTCTGTAAACCTAAAACGGTTTTAAATAATAGTCTTAAGAAAAAAACAATTCATATCCTAAATATAAAAATAATACATCCGTATACAGCATAGTATACCTGATATAAGAGCGTGTATCCGGATCTTTCTTTAAAGGGATTTAAGTAAGGGAGTTAATAACTAAACAAGTTCATGATGTTAGGGCAAGGCAGGGCTTCGATAACTGTCTAGACCACAGAACACGCTAAGAAAGTAAAGCCCAGAGGAACTGATCCAGATCAAAGTTGTTTGGTGGCAGTACTGGGCTCAAAGCCTCGTCTCAGACTCGCCAGCTGGAGTCCTACCTTCCTCAATGAGATCGTGGGGGTGAACAAAACTGGGAAAAATTCCAACACAAACGCAAGAAGTAGGGCTAGAAAATAAGCAAAGGTGCCAGCCATCGTGGGCCCGCTGTGCTTCGTTAAGTGCCCTCCTTCGCTTAGGCCTCCTCAGGCTAAGTCCTTAGTGGCAAAGAACAGGGACCCGAAAGCTTTCCTCCTTCACGCCCGGCCGGCTCTCCCTTCCGCTCGGGGAGAAGCACGGCGGGGCCACGAGGAGACTCCGAGTCCTCGGGCGACCCCGGCCCACGCTCCGCGGCTCCCTTCAGCGGCAGCTCCCCTACCGTCCCCGCGCGGGGCCGAGCCTCATCCGTCGGAGCAGCTCAGGGACCTGTGTCTCCACTACGGCCCGGAGGGCTCACGGAGAGACGCGCATCACTCCAGCTGCGGTCCAGCCGTCTTCCAAGTTGTTTTTTTTTGGCGCTGCCGTGACGCAACTTCCGCCCAAGGAGCGGCGAGACGGGAGGGGCGGGACGTAGTGCAGCCAATCAAGGAGTTCGGCCAAACGGAAAACCCGAGGCTCCCGGAAGCTGCCCCGAGGGTCTGACCGGAAAGAGGAAGCGGCGCTCAGCACGTGGGGGCCGTGTCGGTGGAGGGTTCTGCGTTCTCTTGGTTCCTGGGAAGGGAAGCTGGCCGCGGCGGGCGCTGAGCTCCAGGGACGGGGTGCGGGGGCCTGGAGGGAGGCTGCGGGGTCGGGAGACCCGCCGAGCGCCATGGAGGGCTCAGGGGAGCAGCCGGGCCCACAGCCACCGCAGCCCGGGGACCACCGCATCGGCGACGGCGACTTCGTGGTGCTGAAACGGGAAGATGTGTTCAAAGCAGTGCAAGTGCAGAGAAGAAAGTGAGTGCCGTCGCTGACCTTAGGGGCCCAATGCCCCATCCTTTAGATACCCCCTACCTCCAGGTCTTCCCACGCCACGTACCCTCCCATCGGGGTCCCATTCTTGGCTCTCTGCATCCCCAACGTCCTCTCTAGTGATGTCCTCCCCACCGCCACCCAGGATGCCATCCTTGGCTCTCAATGTTTTCCTATTCCCTCCAGTCTTTCTGCAGAGTCCGCCTTCTGTGGTCGCATACCCGGCCCTCTGCCTTCAGCATCCTTCTCAGTCTTTGCACAGAAGTGCCTTTTCCACCAGCATGCTCATCCCACTCCCTGTCCTGGGGTTCTCCCCCCTAGGTCCTTAAGATCTTCTCTCCTGTTTTCTCACAGAACTCACTGTTCACCCTCCGATCTCATCCTTGCCTCTCAGCCCATCCTCCCCCCAACCCCCCAACTCCCCTTCTCCCCTAGGCCCTTGTTCCTCCCTAATCCCCCAGCCAGGATCACTCCCACAAAAATGAAACCTCTCCGACCTTCGGTGGTCTTCTGGGCTCTTCTCTCCGTCTACAGGGACTGCCTGTCTACACTGAATAACTTACTGTGGAGTGTGGGATCCCTCCAGGATTCCAAATTTTACATCGGGGGGATGCGTGGCTTGGAAAAGTTAAATTGCCCAGAGGCAGTTTAGTTTGCTCAAGGTCTCAGAACTTGAAATTAGGTTTGGTTTGTGAACCTGCAGATTAATTAACCACTCTGATTTAGTATTAGAAAAGTGGGGATTTTGCATAACTTTTAGCAGGGGTGGTGAGGTTGTTAAGTCCCAGTTGCTTATTAATGGTGGAAATGTACTGGGGTGTTTTGGTTATTGGTTAATTATCTGAAAAGTACAGCCACGCTTTCTTTTGAGTTGGGTTGTTATACAACTTTTGACCCAGCAGTAAGTTCCATGCAGTGTCAAGAGAACAGCTAGCAGGCCGTGAGTCTAGGGATTGGGAGACTTAGAATTTCTGGTGAGTGCTCAGTTCAGATGAATTACTTTACTTCTTTGAAACTGGTATCGAACGTGAAACAAATAGCGTAAGAAAATAATCTAATAATAGTCCTGAAAGCACCAAATGGTGACAACTGAGCTTTTTGCACAAGCACCAATCCGCTAAAGAAAAGAAATACAAGTGGGGAGGGATTTTAGTCCAGAAATGTAATAGCTATACCAGCTTTTAGACATTTTTAAACTTTTCTGTTAATAAAATACTCATTTTGGTGGTTGAAATTAGAGAAATTTTATAACATATCCCTCATCACTACTGTACTTCTGTATTCTTGAAACCAGTACTCCCCCCCCCCGCCCCCCCCCCCCCCAGAATATCTGATTAGAAATGTGTGCTTGCTCCCAAGTACATAAGTTTTGGAAAGTGCCAATAATAATTATTTAAACTTTTCGTTGAAGTTTAATAGAGCAGCAACTTTCTTAGGTTGTAAGTTCAATGAATGATCTCAAGGTTATACAACTGTATAATGACCGTGCAAGTGAAACTTCTTTTTTCCATACTGTCCTTTTAAGTTGCCTAATTTTGAAATGTGGTTGTTTGAGTGTGCTTCTTAATAATGTTCCCTTTTAGACAAGAACTTTTTTTATTAACGAGGAGACAGTCAGCAACATCTTTATTTCTAAAAAGTACTCTTTAGGATTTTTTAAAAATTTGCAAACACTTTTCATCATTTTCCTTACCAGAAGCCACAGCATTAGTTTACATTTTATTTAGAAAATGACCCTCTAAATCTTAGGCCAGATTCTCCCTTCCCTTAGTGCTACCCTCATCTGGTTGGGCAGAAGCAATCCTGGGTATCTAGAAGGAGACTTGCAAATCCCACTCTTTTCCAGTGAAGCCTTGGCCCCACACCCCTCTGACTGGGCCGTGCTTTCCTGGATTCAGAGTTCTCTCAATGTGTGCCATGTCCTGAGCATCCTGAGATGCATTGGCCTTTGTTGGGTGGACTGTGTTGCATAGTGGAAAGAACCAGGCTTTGGGGGCAGGCAGACTTGGATTTGAATACCTGCTTCCACTTTTTAACTGTGAATCTTGGACAAGACACGTTTCCCTGAGCCTCAGATTGCTCATCTGGAAATATGGTGCCCCGGGATTACTGCTAGAATTAAATAAAAAAGTATGAAACAGCTAGCATATACTGCCTAGCCCCTGATTGACATTCAGCGGATGTTAGTTTTCTTCTTAAGAAAGGAAAGATTTTTGTTTTTGTGGAGCTTCTCTTTAAAGTTGTAATAAGAGCCCTAGCCGTTTTGCTCAGGGGATAGAGCCTCGGCCTGTGGACCAAAGGGTCCTGGGTTCCATTCTGGTCAAGAGCACGTACCTAGGTTGCAGGTTCCTCTCCGGCCCGGGCCCTGGTCGGGGTGCATGCATGAGGCCATCAACCAATGTGTTTCTCTCACATCGATATTTCTCTGTCTTTCCCTCTCTCTTCCACTCTTGAAAAATCAATGGAAAAATATCCTTGGGTGAGAATTAAAAATAAATAAAATAAAATTGTAATAAGATAAAAATCTGGGTAATGGGATTTTGTTTGCTGTCAGCCATTCTCAATAAATGTTATTCTCACTGAAAAAAAGAAATCTGGATGGTATATTTGTAAATGTAATTTGCTTTTACTAGGTAAGTTTCAAAGAAAATGGCCACTTAGGCTAGGGCCGTGGTCGGCAAACTGTGGCTCGTGAGCCACATGCGGTTCTTTGGCCCCTTGAGTGTGGCTCTTCCTAAGCCTTAGGAGTACCCTAATTAAGTTAATAACAGTGTACCTACCTATATAGTTTAAGTTTAAAAAATTTGGCTCTCAAAAGAAATTTCAATCATTGTACTGTTGATATTTGGCTCTGTTGACTAATGAGTTTGCCGACCACTGAGCTAGGGAATTAGTTAAATCCCCATCACCTCAATGATTGCTTAGTTTTGAGATTTTCTTATGTAAGTTGCAAGAGGTATCAGTTTGTGTCCAGCGGCCTGGCAATCTTGGCAACCCTTTATGCTACTTAGGAAGTCTGCAAGGCTGTGAGTTTGGACATCCTGTTGACAGTGCTAATTGGAGTCACACCACTGCCTCAGAAGAGGAATGTCTTGTCCTTGTTTCTCATTCCAAAATAAATGTTTCTGTGGCTTCTTCATTAATGATATGTCTCTGCCACAACCCGATTCGCTCTAGTTCATTTGTCAGTTCGTGTTCAGAGATAATGCTGTAGATCATCCTTTGTGAAGACCAGTTTTAAAGTAAACTAGATCAGACATATCTTTTCTATTCAGAATGCAAATGAGATGTAGCTAATGATTGCATTTTCTTCCCCAGAAAAGTAACTTTTGAAAAACAGTGGTTCTATCTGGATAACGTCATTGGCCATAGTTATGGAACCACATTTGAAGTGACCAGTGGAGGAAGTCTTCAGCCTACGAAGAAAAAGGAAGAGCCTACTTCAGGTGCACTACTTTGGGTGTATGAAATAGGTGTTCTTGATCTGGCTAGTCAGAAATCTGTCACCCCCAATTCGTTCTAAAGTGCTAGTCCAGCCAATCTCTAAAGAAGTCTAAACTCATAATCTAAGAACTATAGCTTGGTGGAATGAAGCAAGGTCTGCCTTTGGCTTCGAGATACTTGGATTCTGCCTCCAGCCCATTGTTTTTTTTTTTTTATTGCTTAAAGCATTACAAAGGGTATTACATATGTGTCCTCCCCCCCCCCCCCCTTGACAATACCCCGGCTTCCCCTACCCCCCACCAGCCCATTGTTAACTCACTCTCTGACCTTGGGCCAGGCATTTAATTCCATGAGTCCTTGCTCTTTCTGTGTAAGCGCAGATGCAGAGCCTTTTCATTGCCCAGAAGCTGAGTAAAGCTTTGAGGTAGTTTACGAATAGGGTGGAGGTTAAGAGGTCTGGCTCATTAGGTTGAAGTTTCAGCTCTATTACTTGCCTTGTAACCTTGGGCAAGTTAATTGATTTCTCTAAGTCTTATATCCTTATCTGTAAAATGGGGCTATAAACATTTAATGCCAAGGATAATAGTGAGCATTCAGTCACATGACATATAGAAAGTTCTTAATAGTACCTTGCTTATAGTAAAGGCCCCATAATTTTAGCTGTTATTATTAATTAAAATGCAATACTTAATATTTGTTAAAAAAAGATGTACTTAAAATATTTTATTAATAAAATAAATATTCTTAAGTAATTTTAAAAGTAAATGATTAAAATACTATTCAAGTTCTGGATCAAACCAGTTCATTAAATATTTTTTAATTAACATCCGTATTTTTGTTAAGTACCAGATATGTTCCAGAAATGATTAGTCATTGCGATTATAGCAATTCATGAGATGGATCATGCCATAAAATTTATTAGTGGGAAACACCAAAAATAATCTGGTAGGTAAGCAAACCAGATGGTGATGTGTGCTATGAAGATGACAAAGCAGGGAGGTGTATGGAGGCTGATTGGATGAGCTGAGACTTGGCTGAGATGATAGAGCTGAGCCCTGAGTGATGGAAAGGATCCAGCCACTCACATCTGTCATAAGAGCATTGCAGGCAGAGAGAGCAGCAAGTACCAACGCCCCGCTCTGAGACCATGCTTAGGGGCTTAGGAACAGAAAGAAGGGCAATGTAGTTGAGTATGGGGGTCAAAAAAAAGAGGCCAAAAGAAGATAGCCAGGAGCCAGATCATACACAACTTTGCAGGTCATCTTTGGATTGTATTCTAATTGCTAGAGGAAGCCTCTGTGGTTTTGTGCATCAGAATAAATAAGCCAGTTTGCATTTTAGAGAACTCTGGTGTCAGGTGTATTGTAACAGGGCAAGAGTGGAAGCAGGAAGGTGAGTTAGAGAATTGGAGTAGTCATGGCAAGATAGGATGGTGGAACTGGAAGGCAAAATTTGCATGTACATTCCAGTGGAACTGGAAGGCAAATTTGAGTGACTGATGGGCTGGTTGTGGATATGAACTTAGAAGAAGGAAGATTTTAAAATAATTTCAGATCATAAATGTCATAAAGCAATTTCCTTCCTTAGAGACCAAAGAAGCGGGCACTGATAATCGAAATATAGTTGATGATGGGAAATCTCAGAAACTTACTCAAGATGACATAAAAGCTTTAAAGGACAAGGGCATTAAAGGAGAGGTAATATTCAAAGGATACTGTGTTTTGTTTTTGTTTGGTATTTAGGGAATTGCTTGGTTTTTAAAGCAGAATTTACCCAAGGTAAAATGTAAAAATACTGCATACTTGTTAGAAATAGCTTGGAATGTACATGCAATTCAGTATATCAAAAATTTCATTTAATAACTTAGTGCCTGTTAGAGCTTAACTTTATTTTCAGCAATGTTTTCAGCTAGTGTCTTCGAGAATGACAGTTGCCTTGCCCTCTCTTGTGTTTTTACTGTATATCTCTGTTCTTTTATCTTGGTTTAAATGGAGTTATAAAGTACTTGTATTTGAGTACAAATTCTAGATAGAGTAAAAAACTACAAAGTTCATCCATGTGGACTTCTATGGAAAAGGGACTGGAGGATCAGACATTTGTCTACATTCTGGGGTAAGAAACCTAAAATAAAATATCAGGAAATCTGCCTGCTTCTTTTCTTATAGGAAATAGTTCAGCAGTTAATAGAAAATAGCACAACATTCCGAGACAAGACAGAATTTGCTCAAGATAAATATATAAAAAAGAAGAAAAAGAAGTAAGTATTTGTTTGAAAAGGAAACATTAAACATTTTTGTAGCTTTAAAAAACACGTTATTAAAAATAAAACATTTTAAACCAGTTTTTTAAACTTGGCGCTCTGTTTTTTTCTTCCCCCAGATATGAAGCCATTGTTACTGTTGTGAAACCAACTACCCGCATCCTTTCAATTATGTATTATGCCAGAGAACCTGGAAAAATTAAGTACGCTTTGTTTCTTTCAAAAGTATAATTGGGGGAAAATTTATCTTTAAGAAAGTCATGATTTTAAGTAAAGTGAAAAACTTGCTCACCTGAATAAAGTATTCTACCTCAGAAATTGTAAGTTCTTTGTACTATTGCTTTGATAATCTTATCAACATACTTTTAATGAAACAAATCTTGAAAAATGATGATTAAAATAATGGGACTTGCTTAGCTAAAATGAGTGAATTATTCTTTTTTAATTTATTTTATTTTAGCCACATGAGATATGATACACTAGCCCAGATGTTGACACTGGGAAACATTCGTGCTGGCAATAAAATGATTGTGATGGAAACGTGTGCAGGCTTAGTGCTGGGTGCTATGATGGAACGAATGGGAGGTAAGTTTTAACATTTTCAAGTTCATGGTTTGAGTAGAGGAGTCTAAAAAATAAAAAACATAATCTCATGGAAAGTGGGGTTGAATTACTGGGAGGTTATTGAAATGACTTGGGCTTGCACAGCTCCAGCCCCCAGGACCATGCTGCACAGCCCACATCTCCCAGCCTGTGCTGTGTTGGCACCCACAGATGGCAGTTGTCCTTCCCAGCTTCAGGAGCAGTGGGGATGGTTTTCAAGCCTGTGGCTGGCTAAGACCTCCAGGGCAATGCTTTCAGTAAACTCAGATAGCTGGTGCTCATCTTACTGGTGTGAATTGAGTGGGGATAATAATAAGGATATATTCTCTCCTGGAAGATATAACACAGGCTGATTTGCCTTTTCTTTCTCTGACCCATAGAAGATAAGAACTTTTGCCGGGCCCGTGTGGCCCAGTGGTTGAGCATCAACCTATGAACCACGAGGTCACAGTTCAATTCCCAGTCAGAGCACCTGCTTGGGTTGTAGGCTCAGTCCCCAATGGGGGGTGTGCAGGAGGCAGCTGATCAATGATTCTCTCATCATTGATGTTTCTATCTCTCCCTCTCCCTTCCTCTCTGAAATTAATACAAATATATTTTAAAAAAGAAAAAAAAAATTCAACCACCTTGATTGAAAGTAATGACACTGGGCTGGGGGGAAGCTGAGAACCAGTCACCAATCATGTGATATCCAAATTTACACAATCACGGGGTTTTACGATAGTATCAAGTGGGGGTAAGCTTGTTTAAACTCCCTGTTTATCTGTTTGGGAATTATATTACATCCATTGAGAGTACTCATAGACTCCAAACTCCCATCATCTGTCAGCCTCTGAGCAGAGTCAAGTAGAGAGAACTTGAGTCTTCTTACTGTGGAGGACCATGAGGATTTGCAAAATCTAGAGCAGTGGTTCTCAAGCTTCCTAATGCCGCGACCCTTTAATACAGTTCCTCATGTTGTGGTGACCCCCAACTATAAAATTATTTTCGTTGCTACTTCATAACTGTAATTTTGCTACTGTGATGAATCGTAATGTATATATCTGATATGCAGGATGTATTTTCATTGTTACAAATTGAACATAATTAAAGCATAGTGATTAATCATAAAAACAGTATGTAATTATATATGTGTTTTCCGATGGTCTTAGGCGACTTCTGTGAAAGGATCATTCGACCCCCAAAGGGGTCGGGACCCACAGCTTGAGAACCGCTGATCTAGAGTCACTTTCTTCAAGAGATGTTTGTTTCTTTTGTCTGTTCAGGTTTTGGTTCCATTATTCAGCTGTACCCTGGAGGTGGCCCAGTTCGGGCAGCAACAACATGTTTTGGATTTCCAAAATCATTCCTCAGTGGTCTTTATGAATTCCCACTCAACAAAGTGGACAGTCTCCTAAAAGGAACATTTTCTGCCGAGATGTTATCTTCAGAGCTAAAAGACAGTGCTTCAGTGGAAGAAAGTAATGGCACACCGGAGGAAAAACAGACTCCAGAACAAGAGAACGAAGACAGCATGGCAGAGGCCCCAGAGAGCACTCCCCCCAAAGAACAAGAAACCATGGAAATTGTCTCTCAAGACCCAGAGTATAAGGATCCTAAAGAGAGAGGAAGCAAAAAGGATTATGTAAGAACGTTAGAGTCCCCACTGCCCTCATAATATTCCCCTCAGGACCTCAGTTAATTTTGTTTAAGCACTGAGATTTGATTTGGCTTTGCAGCATCAGCTCCCAAAATAATAAATATCACACACAACAGATGGAGAAAGAGTGTATGTGTGGGTGCACACGTGTGTGATATAATCTTTGAGATGGAGTTTGATTATACAGAAATGTTGTATATAGTAGTTTAACAATGGCTTAATAACACAATAGGCTGTCTTGTGTGTTTTCAGCTTCCTTAGCAATGACCTCCTGTTGCTTTAGTCCAGTGGTTCTCAACCTGTGAGTCGCGACCCCTTTGGTGGTCGAACGACCCCTTCACAGGGGTCGCCTAAGACCATCCTGCATATCAGATATTTACATTACGATTCATAACAGTAGCAACATTACAGTTATGAAGTAGCAATGAAAATAATTTTATGGTTGGGTCACAACATGAGGAACTGTATTTAAAGGGCCAGAAGGTTGAGAACCACTGTTTTAGTCCAAGGCGATAAATATTGTTAAAATGTTTTGGCAAACCAGCATTTCCATAAGCCTGACTGAATGACCTCAGTACATTGGTTTCTCATTTTTTTCTTGAAGATTCAGGAAAAGCAGAGGAGACAAGAAGAGCAGAGGAGAAGACAGTTAGAGGCTGCTGCTCTGCTGAGTGAAAGGAACGCAGATGGGTGCGTTGATGAAAGAATTCGGGCAACACCTTGCTGCACGTGGACTCTGCCTCAAACAGATCAGCATTCTCTGTCTGCTTTGATTCTAGTCGGGGCAGAGATAATAATTGTGTCTTGGGTTTTTAAAGAAAGGAGGCTGCATCTGGTGGAAGTGGGAAATTGGACTGGTTTCAGAGTTTTTAAAGATACTTGAAATTTCTCCAATGATGGTGCATCTGCTGGGGCTGCGGATGGTGGGGCATTCAGATTGATTTGAAATTGGCTAATGCGAGGGCTAGGGAGACCTGCCAAAGAGAGAGAGAGAGATTCAGTTGCCTGCAAAGCCAGCATCATGATGTTGGATTTGTTTCTAGATGATTTTTAAAAAAATCAAGAATGTTAAGTGCTACTTAGAGTTGCCAGGCACCATGAGAGCTTATAATTCAGTTTGTTTTCCAGAAATTAATAGCTCATAATTTTATTTGGAGTTTCTGGAATGTATATAAAGCTCCTCTTTGTGCAAGACATGCAAATACATGATCATTTTAGATGTATTTTAAAAATGTATGCTCCATCATGGGAGCATAGAGAGGAACATATCCAACATCTTTCTTGCAGTTTAATTGTAGCCAGTCGTTTCCATCCCACTCCACTGCTGCTATCGTTGCTGGACTTCGTGGCCCCTTCAAGGCCATTCGTGGTCTACTGCCAGTATAAAGAGGTAATACTAAAACAGAACGGAGGGGAATTCTTGTATCCGAATATTGATTCTCAAATTGTGTGGTCCTAGAAGTAATTCTTAACAGAACTTTCTCTATGCCTTCAGCCTTTGTTGGAATGCTACACAAAACTGCGGGAAAGAGGAGGGGTCATCAACCTCAGGCTGTCTGAAACCTGGCTCAGAAATTACCAGGTATGTGTTCTTACGGCCAGTCCCAGGAGCTGCTCGCCGGAGTCTCTGGCTCCTTGCAGTAGTGCCGGAAATTGTCAAATACAGATATCCCCATTTCTGTCTATAGAGATGACACTGTTCTCACACCTGTGACTCAGAGAAAGGTCCCTGATCTTTCCTGATCCTTTCTTTCTCCTTTCGTGTCAGGGTCTGTTACTGTGTAACTCTAGGAACATTTAATATGCAAAGCATTCTGGTTGTGTTTACTCAAGGCCTCAAGATCACTGTGGAGGAAACAACTGACAATAGCAAAATCCCCAAGCCAAGAAAGTGACCTTCCCATCTCTGCTCAGATATTTTTGCAGCAAGTTTCAGGATTATTAGTGGGCTCCGTGTCAGTTCAGGTCCTCTGGAAGGTGTATGTCAAGATGGAATTAGAAGTGTAAGAGATTTTTTTTTTCAGGGAAAATGCCTCTGAAAGATAAGGGGAGAGGGAACAGGATTAGGTAGGGAGAGTCGTCAGACCATGATGCAGGTCTGGTGCCTATGAAAAGAGGGGGGCAAAGGGGTAGGGGAAGAAGGACCTGAGTGCTGCTCTGAGAAAGTGCCAGCCAGGATCATGGGGAGCCCCAGAGCAAAGACTTCCCACTAAAGGAGCCCTGTGTTGGGCAGAAATGGTGCAGTCCTGGTAGCCATACCCAGTTATCAACTTTGAGCAGCCATGGCCTCCATGGGAGTGAAGGCTCCAGCAGACCCCAAAGGAGCAGCTGCTAGAAGCTTTATGCTGCTTGAAATCCTCACAACCAGTTCCCTCTTGAAAGAGCTGAGGGAACACCTCCATGCTGCCACAGGCTCTGCCCTGCTGCTTGGACATCTTGCTTGTCTTACAAGATGCTACTGCCCTGGCCGTCCTGCACTTCAGGGCAGCCATCGTATTTAGCTGTGGTAGCAGGAGAGAAGTCTTGTCAGAGTCAACAGGGCATAGGAAAGAGAGACTGGCATATGTCCAGTAGCTACATCTCCATGGACCCAAGCCCCACCATTGGCCATGATGCATCCAGACCCAGAGCACTGCACAAACCATTTGCCACCAGAAACTTGCTTCAGGGTGAAGAGAAGCAGGTTCAGTTTTATTTTTCACAAGAAAATCACTTAAATCACTTTCGGTACTTTTATTAACAATCATTTAAGGGGTGGAGCTCCTTAGGAATTGGCTCATTTAAATGTTCAAGAGAATCTATGTCATTTAAATTCTGGTTTCTGGCATGTATATTGTTAGCATGTACTTCACCTGCTTAGGAAAACATGAGTGTCTCTCTTTCTGTCTTGATTAGGTTTTACCAGATCGAAGTCATCCCAAACTGCTGATGAGTGGAGGTGGGGGGTACCTTCTCTCAGGCTTCACTGTCACCATGGACAACCTTAAAGCAGACCCTGGTCTCAAACCCAACTCAAGCACTTTAGAATTACACAAGACTGAAGAACCAGCAGCTAAAAAACGGAAATGCCCCGAGTCTGACTCTTAACCTTTCGAAAGCTGCTTTGATTTTTGTTCTTAGGTGTTATACAGTTAGCAAGTAAACTTTAAATGTCCTAAGAATAAGATGATGTCTGTACACTTGTTCCTGAGAAAGATAAGTAAGCCTTTCGTTCACCTCTGACAGATGGATCTGGTCTGTCAAAACCTTGAGCCAAAATACCCAGGCCTGGGTATGCAGTGGGCTGAGATATGGCCAATTCTGTTTATTTCACAGCAATACACTAAGTACTTTTAGTACTCCATGCAGATATCTTGAGAATTTAGACATCCTAAAGATATATTTATACAAGACTTTGTTTATGTGTTAAGCAGAATAACAGCATAGTTAAAACTTGGTGGGTACTTTAAGGAAGGAATTTGTGGAAAAACTTCCCTGTTCCACTCTGCAACCTAAGCAATACTGATGTGTGTGTTAGATTTACAGTACCAAAAATGTCCACCCTCTTCCCTGCAGTGGAAGGAACTTTTAAAATGCCAGATGTGTTATTTTAATAGTTGACAACCTAGGAAAGTCAAGTATTTATTTTATTGCTTTTTTTGTTGATAGAAAGGTGTAGTAGGGTGCTTTTTTGTATTAATTTACCAATCTCCTCATTCTTTATTCTAAATAAAGTGACTAGAATTTTGGAGTACTATTCAATTAAAGGAAACAAAGGGTTTTTCCCCTCCCCAGAGACTTATGGAGATACATAATTGTATACACAAATATATGTACAGTGAGTCCTCATTTAACGTTGTCAGTAGATTCTGTGACTTGAAGCAAAAACAGTGTATACTGAAACCAATTTTACCATAGGCTAGTTCATAGAAACAAGAGTTAAGTTTTTATGGCATCTCATCAATGTTATAATGAAATTACACTGAATGAACCGATGTTATCCGAGGACCTGCTATATATGGATGTTGGTATATATTCATATATATAGATATTTATATATATATATATATATATATATATATATATATATATACATACACACAGAGACAGGATGCACTATTCCTATGACTCTGACAAAGTTTAGCACAGGGCTTAGACCAGTTCTCATTGCATTAGTGTCACTCCTTGTCAAATGTATTTTAAAGTGCCTTTTTGGTGATTATTAATGCTGGTTTGTTGAGCTCTGGCATGATTATTTGGTTAGTCTTTTTAAGCTCTGAGAAAATATAATCACATTATTTGGGCATCTGCTGCAGCCAAGAAAAGTATTTCAAGTCAGCCAAGGCTCTTGTCCACGAGTCTTGCTCACTTAAATACGCTCATTGTGTGTACCTATTGTTCACATCGTTAGAGTACAGATGCAAATCATCAGCCAGGAGCATCTCAGAAAAAAAAGCTTTTCCTAATAGCATGCACTATTTTAATAATGGCCAGTGTGATTACCAGGTACAGTTCTGATTCTTTTTTCTTAAAACAATTGCTTTCAAAGAATAAAAGTGTTTTCTACTGGGATCTGTTGTACTGACATTAATGATGCTGTCTGTGACACTGCATTCACTGGCTTTTGGCCGATTGTGACACATGGTCTGTAAGAAAACATGTCCTGAGTGGCACCTCACTAGACTTGTCTTTGCAAACAATCCTTGCAGGTGTCACCCAGGTACAACCAGTTAAGTTTGGTCAAGGGGAACGGTGCATAGACTCATTCAGTAGTGGCTGGTCTCCACTGGTGACTGTTAGAACCATCGCCTCCTTGGGACTCAGCCCATTCCCAAGTTCCATTCTATCCATTCAGTCTGTTGCTCTGCACTACTGTGTGCCCACCGAGCTGCCCCTGGGGTTGACTTGTGGATTGATCTTATGCACTAGCAGCAAGTTAACCCTAACCTTTGAAAGTTATTTTCCTCTCAATATAGTTTACTTTGAGGACTGGTGATTTGTGGTTTGAAAACCTGTCTAAACATACAGTGACAGACTCAAGGAAGAGAGGAGACAAAAAAGAAAAAATGTGATTGATTTAAATTAGGGTCACCAAAATATAGCCCATAAGTCTAATCTTGCTCATTGCCAGTATGACCTGCAAGCTAAAAATGACTTTTCCATTTTTAAATGGTTGAGGGGGAAAGCAAAAGAAGAATAGTCTCGTGACTTGCAAAAATTACATAGCATTCAAATTGCAGTGCCCATAAATTAAGTTTTAGTAGAGCACAGCCATGTTAATTTGTGTATATATATGGTTCCTGGCTGCTTTCATTCTGTGGCAGAAGCCAACAGTTGTGACAGAGACCATATGGCCCTTAAAGCCTAAAGTGTGCCATCTGGCTCTTTAAGAAAAAGTGTGCTGCCTAGCTGGTGTGGCTCAGTGATTGAGTGTCAATCCATGAATCAGGAGGTCATGGTTGGATTCCTGGTCACATGTCTGGGTTTCAGGCTCAGTCCCTAGTAGGGGGTGTGCAGGGGGCAGCCTATCAATGATTCTCATCATTGATGTTTCTCTCTCCCTTCCTCTCTGAAATCAATAAAAATATATTTTTTAAAAAGGGAAGAAAGTGTGCTGACCATGGATTTAAATGATCCTTCTGGGCACCCCCAAACCTGCTGGCAGCATCTGGCATGGTTGACCCCTCTGCTTGCTACAATTTTCCTCCCGTGGCTTCTAGGACAGCACTCTCCTGGTTTCCCTCCTGCCTTTCGGCCTTTCTTCCTCCATCCGCTGGTTCCTCATCACCGCTGAGATGAATGTTTAGGAAAAGATTGCACCTCTTCACTTTTTTGTCTACTTTTGTCTACACTCACTCCCTAGATGGAGGGATTTGAGAAATGATGAAAGAAAAAGATATGACCATGAGGTGGCAGTAGCACCCACATGTTTTATTGTGTAATGGGTGACACCTGACAGGTTTTGAAGGTGGAAGGGAGATGACCCTCACAGCAGAAATCTGTCCAGAAGCTATACCTTGGAGTTGCTACTCAAATGGGAAGCGGGACAAGAGAGGGGAGTCAGAGAGGTGCCTTTTGTCTCAATGTTGCTCAGCAGTGTGGCAGGGAGTTGCTGGGTCTGAGAGCTCTGAGGGGCAAAAAAAAAAAATGCCATAACCTATAAGGCTTGGGGTTTTATAAGCACAAGACTATCTTATCAATGGCCAGCAGATGCCAGGTGTACTTTGGCAGAGGTAGGCAGGTGGGTCCTAAATGTCTAAACATTTGCTCATTTGGATGATGTTTAAAAATAAATGGATATGTAATATTTGTATCTGGCCCTGGCAGGTTTTGAACTAATACTTCTCAGCCTACAGTAAAGAAATAACCTACAGGGCTAATGCACAGAGGCTGTCTTTGGCTCATTTATAAAAAAGGAGGTGATCTCGCCCAGTGTTATGGGTTGGCTCAACGAGATAGACCACCGATTCAGAATTTAAGTTTAATAGCCTTTATTAAGCTGGCCAGCTGACCACAGCCCGTACCTTCCCCTTCTGGGAAGCCTCGCGGCATGTGGCAGAGATCAAGGGTGCAGTATGATCCTTTATAGCAAAACAGTGTTACCTTAGAAGTTCACAGAAAGTTCATAAGAACAAAGGGGGGGGTAAACAGAGTCACACCTGGCTGGAGCGTATCATAACACATTGTTTTTCTCCAAGACAATCTAGCAATTTTTCTTCCATCGTTCCTAACCCTGCAATCCCTCTCCATAGGTCAGTCCCCCCTCCCAGCACATACACAATCCTTCTCCATATCCTGACAACACAATCCTTCCTCATACATCCCCCTCCCTCCGAGCACATTCAATTTCTCATGTCTCATTTCCTCCCCTTAGCACATTCTGTAACATTCTGTAACCCTTCCATGCCGCAGTCCCTCACCCTAGCACACCAGTTTTAAGGCTTTAAATACCATCTCTATGATGATGACTCCCACAGTATGTCTTTAGCACAGACCTTTCCTTAAGCTCCAGGCCCATATACCCAACTCAACATTTCAACTTGGTGTCCGGTCACATATCAAACTCAACATACCCCAACCTGCGCTCCTCATACCTCCCCTCCCAAGACCAGTCCCTCCTGCAGTCTTCCCACCTCTGTTCTTCAGGCCTAAAACCTTGGTATCATCTGTGACGCCTCTTTCTCATGCCACACCAAATCCAATAGCCCTACCTGTCATGTCTCTCTCAAATAGGTCAGAGGGTGACTACTCCCACCATCAGGGCCTTCACCCTGGTCCCAGCCATCACGATGACCCACCAGGATTATTGCAGTGGCCTCCTGACTGGCTTCTGCATCTCCGCCCTCACTTCCCCACTGCCTTATCTCAACCCAGCAGCCAGAGTGTTCTCGTCATTAACTTGCTGTTTTCACCTTAAACATATATTATTGTAATTAAAAGAAGTTGGTGGCCCTGGGCAATCCTTGAGTTCTATGTTTTTAAGTATGTTTTTATTGATTCAAAGAGAGGAATGGAGAGGGAGAGAGAGATAGAAATATCAATGATGAGAGAGAATCATCAATCAGTTGCCTCTTGCATACCTGCTATGGGGATCGAGCCTGCAACCCGGCAATCGAACTGTGACCTCCTGGTTCATGGGTCGATGCTCAACCAACTAACCTCCTACCCTGCCAAAGCATTAGGAGTGGATTAATTAAATGTTCGACCAAATATAGCAGGCTAATTTTTAAGTTGATAATTTTGTATGGCCCGAGAATGATGTTATAAATATCCAAATGGCCCTTGGCAGAAAAAAGGTTCCCCATCCCTGCCTTACAGAGTAGAAATCAGGCCCGGATGGTCCAGCGATCTTTCTGGACCAGATGTGATTCCCAATCCTGAGTTCTTCCCATTATCCAGGCTTTCTCCTCAGCCCTGAAAACTGACCATGGGCCAGATATTCCCAGAGCTCTCCAGATGAGAGGATTTTTAAAGTAATGTCTTAGCTCTTTCTATTTATTTTTTCCAAACAGGTTCTTCAAGCCTATTTAATCTTTCTCCAGCCTGCAGGAGCAAATGTCTTTTCCTGATCTCTCTTTATAACCTTGAAAGGTTTGCATTGTTTTCCTATTGTAAATCCAAGACCAATAAATCCTAGTGCTGTCTTTAGAATTCACTTTAAAGAATGGACTTGGAAATCACACTCCTCCATATTAGCCCAAAGGAAGCTGAGAACATGAAACTTTAGGTTTCAGATGAATCTTTTATTATTTTAAACGGATACAAACATATTTTTTTCAAGGATGGTAGCACAGTCATTGTCACAAGCATGTTAATATGTTGGTTTTGCGAGAGAATATGCTACAAGTCATGCTATTCTTATTTTCAATAGCATTCTGGCAAAAATTAAAGACATTCCTGATTGCTTCAAGCACTTAATGAATAGTAAATTCTATTTTCTGCCTTTGGCTAAATAAATGGTGGTGGGAAATAGATAATGTGAAGGCTGCTTCTTAAAATGGCCCTTGGCTCCATCGACCCTCAGCCCCTTCGATTACCACTGAACTTCTCAGCTATTTTCTGTAGTTCCAAATCCATTGCAGCCAAGTTTTCAAGTTCTTTTTCCTAAAAAACACAGAAAAATAGAAGCATGAGGTCCCAGATCAATTTATTTCATTGTAGTTTAAGGCAGCAGGTACAGAAAGGGGAATTGTTGATAGGTTAGAGGTTATATGAGACACCCTACATCAGTGGTTCTTAAAGTGTAGCCCCCAGGCAGCGGCGTCACTGAGGAACTCCTCAGAAATGCAGATTCTTGGACTCCACCTGGGACTTACTGAATTCCAAATGCTGATGCACAGTCAGGTTTGAGAAGCACCTATGTGATCAATATGAGGAAAAGGGGACAGCCCTGATCATGTTACCTCTCCCAGGTGTAAATTTCTGATTATTACCGGCCACGTGCTGGCAAGGAAAGACCAAAACAACTAATTTCTCTATCATCTGTTCTTCCTTGGGAAATAGTGATGCAGCGCCAAATAAGCAAGGGAAGACACCAGAGCAGTGGTTGGTTGTCAACCTTGGCTGAATACTGAAACCACCTGGGAGCTTTAAAAAAGTCTGATGCCCAGGTAGCACCCAGTACCAAACAGAATCTCTGGGTGAGTCCCAGGCATCACTAATTCTGCAAGCTCTCCAGGGGATTGCAGTGTGAAGTCAAGTTTGAGCAGCAGGTGGGCAGGGATGCTGACAGTGGCAAGATATCGGTGGGGGGGGGGGGGGGGGGGGCGGGGGGCATTATCAAACAGAAGTTGTCTCCACTCCGTTAACTAGGGGTGCATTATCATGGTGATTAATTCCCAGTTTCTCCCCATTAATACCAGATAGTCTTGAGCATATTAACATTAACCGTCTTAAGTTAATTTTAAACAAAATCCCCACACTGTACCTCTTCCTCGGTCAGAACTCCGGGGCCAGCCCTGTCCTTTTCACCTTCCGCTGCGTGGTGTGGGCTCAGCGGCTCCCCGGGGTCATAGAAATCCGGAAATTCAGCCGACTTCTTCCTGAAGTGCAGGAGCTGGTCCAGTTGGGCCACACGGTCGTACTGTCTTTTCAGATCCAGTTTGGGGACCAGGTTTCTCTTCTCATATCCCCAGTTCACATCCTCCTCAAAGGGCTTTCTCTCCCACCAGTCATAGGTGTATTCTGGGAAGAAATTCTTCTCATTCAAGGTCAGGCCATTTTCATCTTCACCCTCCAGAAGATTGTCATCTATGTCATCTTTTCTCTCAAAATGGCCGCTCTTCACCTGGGAAGGGGCGTAGTAAGGGTTCAGCAGCTCCCCTAACCTCCTCCTCTTCTCCGTGGTGTGGTAGGGAGCATACTGCTTGCCTGGAAGCCGGGCTTCCTCCCTGTTCTCCTTAGTGCCTTGCAGGTCCTCCTGCCGCTGCCACTTCCCCTGGGCCCCCTCCTCACCGTTTTCCTCACCATAGTTGAGGTCATTTCTGTCCTGCTCTTTCCACTCGCCCTGCGGGTGCCTCCTTGTCTTGTCCATCTGGTTGTCTTGAACACGGTAGTGTCCTTCACCCAAAAATCGTTTCTCTTCTTTGTCTGGACTGGCATAGGCCCCAGGCTCCCCGACCCTGGCTCTGTGGCGGTATCCCCACTCAGGGCCCCTCTCCTCCTCACTTTCCTCACCGTATCCATATGCCATGTTGTCAAGCTCTGCGTTGGGGGGAGTTCGCCTGTCCTCTTCCTGGCTCGCATCACTGGGAGGCCTTGGAGCCCCGTACTTCTCATTTCCTCTGGCCCCATAACGCCCCCCCGCCAGGTTCTCAGGAGCCGGGACCCCTATATAACTCCTCACGACTTCCCCATATTCGGGTTCTTCCTCTGAAGCCCTGTAGTGGGTTGGATAACGGTCCCTCTTGTCCCCTAAGCTGGCCATGCCCACATTGGGCTCTTCAGATTCCGCATGGAGTTGTCCCCTTTCCTCTGAGGGAAGATTCCTTTCTTGAGAGGATCTGTCAGGCCTTCTCCGCCCGTGGTGATGTCTCGGCCTCCAGTGTCGTTTGTCCATCTCATGGCTGGCATCTTCCTCACTTTCCTCAGAGTCTTCCTGGCTCCCAGATTGGCTTTTAGACTCGTGGGAGTGTTTCTCCGGGTTCCTTGTCTCTTCTCTACTCTCTTGGCTACTCCTCTCCCTGCTGTGTGTCTTCTCCTCGGGGAGCCTGGCAGAGTGTGTATTGTATCTGGACACTATCTCCTCTTTTTTCTTAGCTGCAGCCGGGTTTCTTTTGTCAAGAAAGGCATTTTGTGTCTCGCCTGGCTCTTCCAGGTGTTTCTCTTCACTGCCACCTTCCCCATGCTCCCTTTTCGGGTATTTCTCTCCTTCCTCTTCCTCACCGTCCTCTCCTTCACTCTTCTCAGGATGGTATGTCTTTGCTTCTTTGGAGACCTGACTCTCAGAGGGATCGAGGCTCCCTTGGGGCTCGCCTGCTCCCTCTCGGCTGTGCCCACCTCCCTCTGTGTTGGCCACTGACGGGCCTTGGATGCCCGCCTCCTCTGGGTCTCCTGTGTCCTCCCTGCTGGAGGGCCTGTGGGCTTCTGAGGCGTCAGCTTGGTCTCTTAACAATCTTACTTCGAATCTTGTTTTTTCATTTTCACTTTTCTCTTCATCTTTAACCTCTTTTCCACCTGTAATGAAACATTTAAAAGAGTAAGTATAATTCAGAATTGCTTGTGGTTCAACAAGCACCAATCTCAGTGATCACTACAAATCGTAAGGATGCTGAACAATCACTTGAAAAATGTTTACGTTAATAAAGAATATATTTAGATTCCTTTTAAAAGCAAATGGTATGAAAACTCCTTGGCTGTTTCAATCTAATAATAAATTCTCTATTTTTATGTTTTCATAACACCCAACCAGCATCTCTCATTGGTCCTATCTATGATCACACTGAAATCTAAGTATAGATTTATGAAATATTAGAATTTAGAACCAGAAGAAACCTTAGAATTTGTCTAATGCCTCTTTTTGCAGACTAAGACCTTGAGAGTAAGAGAAGTATGATTTGGGACTATTCTTTCCATCTTTGCTCTAAGCAGGGATTGAAAAGTTCCCATTGTATTAATGGCTCTACCTAGAATCCAGCTAAATAAAGTTAAATAGCCAAAATAAAAAAGAAAAAGAAAAATTGAAACATTTTAAATTTTTAGTTTATCTGACTTTTATTCCAATCAACTATCTAAATTAAACCTAGCAGTCATGACAATATAACAGTTTTGGTGAGAAGAAGGGTGGAAAGGCCATTTCTTCCTTCGCTCAGTCCCATCTGCCCAACATGCTCTCAAATGTTGAGGATGAAGATCAGTATACTGAGTTTTCTTTGTATTTCCAAGAGTCAACAGTAGATGGTATACCCAAATATTTTAATTGAATGCTGTTCTCTCCCATCTTTTTCAAATGTTGACAGCTCCTGTACTAAACCCTCCTTAACTCAAGGACATCCCATGAAAGGAGATATGCAGTTAACACTGTCTGACTTGTTAGCTGGGAGGTTTGGATTTCAACTTCTATCACTGAGTTCAGATAGAATGCCTGCAGCCAATGACACTCACAGCTCTGGGTCTACATCTGAGCTCTGCATTGTAGGGCCCACCAGCTCTCTGGCTATTTAGCACTTGAAATGTGACTGGTCCAAACTGAAGGCGTGCTATAAGCGCAGACTTTGAAAACTTCATATAAAAATTGTAAAACATCTTAATTTTTCATATTGATTATATGTTGGAATGACAATATTTTGAATGTTTTGGATACTATATATCATAAATATATTGGATGTATACAAATTATATAGTAAATAAAATATATTAGATAAAATTAAATATATTATTAAAATTGATTTCACTTGTCTTTTTATCTTTTTAATGTGGCTACTAGAAAATTTGAAATTATATTTGTGGTTCACATTATATTTTCATTTTCATGGCTCTGATGAGTCATGTTGAACTGACATTTGCAAAATAGAAAAGAATTGGTCTGTTCTGCAAAAATGTCCAAAAAACAGTGGAAGGTCTGTATCCCTCTGCTTACTGCCCAGCCTGCCATGATAACATTCTCATGTTTTATGAGACAGTTGAAATGTCTCTGACCTTTCACACCCAGACACCTGAGGGCTGGCCCCTCACCAGTCCCTTTGCCTTTTGAGAGCCAGTGGTGGGATGTGCAACACTGAGGCTGGTGGGGCTGGCCAGGTAGGCTCAGGTAAGCAGGGAGGCTTTGGCCAGATACCTATGTCATTCTGAGAGTCGGCTGCAATAATGCCATGATCAGGCAGGATCTCAGCTTCCCGGGGCAGAGACCGTGTGGCCCCTTCCTACTGCCTGCTGGTCAGGAACAGAGTATTTTTATTCTTCCCCAGTTAAACGTGTGCTGCCAATAGCAGCTTGTGCCTGAAGCTTAGCACTTCCTCCTAAATTTAGCTTTAAGCCCCCGCAGGTGAGATCAGAGGAGGGCTGTGATTAGCAGCACAGTCACCGTCCATCTGTAAAACCAAGGCGTGAAGCTCACTCTTTCAAGTGAAAAGGGGAACTTGCGCGTTCCATCTCTATAATGTTGCAAGGATGACCAGGTCAACCCAGTGGAAGAGATTCATATACCTACTATCGTTACCCTGAAACTCCCAATGGTGGATTGAGTCCCCCAGGCAATTCTTTTGGTCAATTGCTAATATTTGTTTTTGCCATTTTATGCTTGAGGTTTCACGTGCAGCAATAGCAAGAGAGAGTAATATATTGCAATGAGAAATTTTAGAAAATTTATTTTTCTTGTTGAGGGTATAACAGATGTTCCCCATTCTTCCCCTCTGCCCCCCTCTGCCTGGCTCCTGCCCCATCCTTGGCCTTCACTGCACTATTGTCTGTGTCCATGGGCGATGCATTTAAGTGCAATGAGAAATTTTGAAGGTGAAAAGAAAAAGAAAAAGTCCACTGTTCCCAGCCTGACTAAAAATTTAAAAGCATAAAGAGGTGTTGGAGGGAACAGTGTTTTTGGATTTTTTTAAATCAGTTTGACTTCATTCATAAGAGAGACTGCATAGTTTTACAACATTGATCTCTTAACGTCAACTCCCAATGGATACTGCTTGCATCACTACTCAGGTTTTGTTTTCAACAGAAGCTGATTTGTGTAGAGAAAACATCCCATCTAGATTCAGAAGGTTATTGCTCTGACTTATTGGATGCTCTGTTTCTACCCTCGCCCTTTCCAGTTCTCAGGCCCGGAATTCCTGGTACCATTTGGTAGTACCTTTCTTTTCTTTCTTTTTTTTTTTTATAATATATTTTATTGATTTTTTATAGAGAGGAAGGGAGAGAGAGAGAGAGTTAGAAACATCGATCAGCCGCCTCCTGCACATCTCCTCCTGGGGATGTGCCTGCAACCCAGGTACATGCCCTTGACCGGAATCAAACCTGGGACCTTTCAGTCCACAGGCTGACGCTCTATGCACTGAGCCAAACCGGCTTCGGCGGTAGTACCTTTCTTGGAATAATCTCTGCATTAAAATGGCTTAACCAATCTGTCATGTAAACAGGCCACACGTTTCCAAGTCACCTTTCCCAGCTTATAACTTGGAAGATCATCACTGTCAAGAGTAGAAGGCGAAGAAGAGAATATGGTACTCTTCTAATCTTCCATCTTCCAACATTCCCAGAACGCTCAATCCTCCCTTCTCCAATCACAAACAAGCACTCCCCACATCTTCCTGCACCCAAATGAAAATCCAAACTCTGGAACCAAGGAATTTAAGAACTGATAGACACCTCAAAGACAATCATTGAGTCCAACCCCCTCATTTTACTTTGAGGAATAAGCCCAAAGGGGCAAGGGATGCAGTGCAGGAAACTCCCATGGTCACGTAGCTATCAAGTGGCAGAGTAGAGCCTAGAAGCCATGTCTTCTGCTTCCCCTGATACCAGTCTAGTCTATACTCCCCCCCACTGCACTATGTTCCTGGTTCATTTGGAGGTAAAGTGGCAGGTGAACTAGAGGGAGCAGGAACAAGGATCACTGGAGGGAAACTTACTCTTCTTCAGGGCTTGTCGGCACTCAGGGGTGATGGGTGGAGCATTGGACTTCGACAAGGCATTTGAGAGAACCTCGATGATGCAGCGAGTCACCTGGGGGAAACCCAAAAGCAGGTTGGCAAAAGCTGGTACCAATGGGATGACAGACTATTCAACCCAGAGCGGATGCCCAGAAAGGCTTGGCTCTGTGAGCTGTACTGATGCAGAATCCTTGGGGTAGGAATGTAGATTTACAGGACTAATGAAACCTCCCAGGCCTCTCCACAGAGCAATGCAAGATGGCATTGGGCCAAGACCACCCTGAGAAGAGAAATAAATACCCATTTCTGAACAAGTTGGGAGGAAGATGGTGGGATGAGACAGTTATCCTCAGAGGCACTAAAACATCCAGGAAGGAGGTGCAAGTCCAGGGCAGGAGGGACATCCTTTGCCCTCATTCTCTCAGGGATGAAAACCTGGTTTTGTAAGACTATGTTGTGTTTTTTGTTGTTGTTCGTTTTTGTTTATTTTGTTTGGTTTGGTGTAATAAGAAGTGGGAGAATCTACAATATAGATATAAGTCTAGATTCTGGACTTATATTTCAACTTACCATTTCTTCATTGTTGTTCCTGTTGTCCACTGGCATAGAACTGACAGCTTTGAAAGAGAAAAAGAATGGGAAATGACTTGAGTTAATTTTGAAAGTGGTGTGAATCCAAACACGGAATTGTCCCACCTCACACATGCAATACTTGGAGACAGGGTCAAAATTAGAGCTGAACAGAGCGGAGATAGTTGGGTATGATTGGCTAGTAACTACGCGCGTGCGCGCGCGCGCACACACACACACACACACACACACACAAACACACACAGACGAGAGAAAGAGAGAGAGAGAGAAAGAGAGAGAGAGAGAGAGAGAGAGCTGTGTTCCCTAGCAATGTCTTAAACATGATTTGGAAATTAATGCTATCTTATACCCAGTATAAATCAAATTCAAAGCACAGACAAGGGGAGATTTGGGGGTACTGGTAATGTTCTGTTTCTTTTTAAAAAATATATTTCTTTATTGATTTCAGAGAGGAAGAGAGAAAGAGAGAGAGATAGAAACATCAATGATGAGAGAGAATCATTGATTGGCTGCCTCCTGCACAGCTCCCACTGGGGAACGAGCCCGCAACCCAGGCATGTGCCCTTGGCCGGAATCGAACCTGGGACTCTTCAGTCGCAGGCTGATGCTCTATCCACTGAGCCAAGCCGGCTAGGGCTAATATTCTGTTTCTTGATCTTGGTGCTGATGACACTGGTGTGCTCAATGCATGAAAAATTCACTAAGCTGTATACTTATGATCTGTGCAGTTTTCAATCTGCCATTACACTTCAATAAAAAGTTTAAAATAAACCTAGTTTAGATGAAACCAGCATGCCCTCCTCCACCCTTCTGCCCATTCTAAAGGGTAAAGATTTGTGCTTTCCTATACCTATGCCTGTCCTCCCCTCCAAAAAAATATCCTCCCCAAAATTCACTTCCTTTACAGAAACATGGTTGTGACTATCTCACATAATCAATTACCTCATTTTACCTGCCAGAAGCTCTCTGGCTGAATAGGCTTGCTTATGCATCTGTATCAGTCCATGCTGTATAGAATCCCCATTGTCTGCAGCCATGCAAAGAACATGGAGGTATCTAATTCTAACTAATAGAGCATCAAGTCCATAACATACTATGCAAGTAAGTGTTTAATAACTACTTATGAGGATATTTCAGTTTAACAACTATGTATGAAGGCAGTTTAAATGGATAATTTTTAACTCATTTAAATTAAATTTCATGAGATTCTGCTTATTTTAAACCAGATTGAAGTATGTTTGTCTTCTTGGGAAATGCTTCAGATGATTTTAATTTTCCAGTGCCTTCTTTTTTTCTCTCAAAGCTGTTTTGATACGTTTATGTTTCACTTTGACTTTGTGTTGTCTAAGCCTTTTCCATTGGACAAGCTCAAAGCATTTATGTACATAGAAGCCCATTTCCTCAGTTCTCCTGGCACTTCCTGGAGGAGAAGCTCAGTGCAGAAAGTTCTTCTAGGTCCCTCAAACAAGAGAAGAGCTAGAGCAAAACTCGCAGACATCGGAGATGTAAGCTACTCAAATGCAGTTATTTATAATCAGCAACCTGACCTTTCCCTCCTAAGTGTTTGCTCCCCAAGCCTCTTTAACCACTTCCATCCAATCACCTACATATCATAGGGCTCAACCTAGAAATACAACACTATTTCATTTACTCACCTTACTGAATTTTCCTCTTCAAAGTATGACCTGGGATCTATTTCAATAGTTTCCAGAGGCCCAAAGATATCCAGCATATTAAAATCATTTGTGAAATGTTTAAGAAGTGGCTAACAAGGTATGAAGACCTTATATTCTTCCTGAAATGTAGTTCGGACAAGATCCAGATGACCCACCTTTGGCACCCAGGCTCCACTATGCTGAGCCATTATCCCCCCCTCTCCTGCCCCCTAATCAGTGCTATTTGGGAACATTCTCACTTTGGCACTTACTCTTCCCACATGAAATCTGTAAAATCCTCTAGAAAAAAAATAACTAAGATAATTCCTCCTCTTATAAACTAGAAGGTGCCTTTAAAAACCTAGCTTTATTATATTTCTTTGGTATTGTAGCTTCTTGCTTATACTTCCCTCTTTTCCCCGTGACAAATGTAAAGTAGGTGTTTTAAATAACTACTGATATTGCCAAAGTATTAACAGTAATCAGATTTGGGGGGAGAGAAATATTTTTCTTTTGTTGCTCTAAACAATTTTCAGCTCATGTTTATTATTACAAAACAGTATTGTTTCTCTGTTTGAAGCTCTTCAGAAATCTTTTTGATGGGAAGGAACTAAGGTCTCCTTGTGAAAGTACATTGCACATCTTGGTGAGACATATAAGTACGATTGTATTTCTTCCAACAGAATCCATGACAACAAAGTAATAATCAAAACATCTTGATTTCCCTAAAGTAGTTACCTTTCTTGTTTTTGAATAAAGATTCAGGAGGCACAAAAGAAAAGCCAGTTATGGTGTTAAAATAAAGTAGTAAATGGTAGAAAAATGTCAAATAATATTGTATAATAAATCTGAGAATAACACCCAAAGTATTAATATCTCATAAGAGTATCAAGGTTTGATCCAAGATTGAACATAAAGCTATACAATAACAAGTTAAGCCAGCCCTTTGAATGCAGAAACCATCTAACTTGGTATAATATGGTTATCATACTGCCACTTCTCTCATGTTAATTTATAGAGTGCACAGTAGCTACTGTAAAAATGTGTAGCCCTTCCTCCAGAAGCTCTGAAGGGTAGAAAATGAGCCATATGGTTTCCTGAGGTTTCTTCCCAGCCTTGAGATTTTGCTAAATAACAAATTCTGCTTGAAGGTTATCACATCTCATTTCCAGGTACTGGGGGAGGTGGGATTGGAAAATAGCTGTTAATGGATATGGGGTTTCTTTCTGGGCAATGAAAGTGTTCTGAAATTTGATAGTGGTTATACAATCTGTGAATATACTAAATATCACTAAATTAGGCACTTTAAAGGGTGGGTGAATTATAGCTAATATAAATTTTAAATACAATGTCTCCATTTTAGCTCATATTAAAATATGAACCCTTCTTAAAATATTCTCTTCTATAAGAGAGCTGTAAGAATTTTACCACTATTGTTAAATAAGCTTCACAAATGTCACTGTTATTGTGATGCACAGTACAATGCATAGCACAGCTTTGGCCTCTTAAGCAATTCCTTTCTGAAGATATTTTTGACCAGAAAGATTCCAGATTATTCATTTGGATTTCTTTAATTAAACTGAGAACACTTATAGGCAATTTGTAAGAATGCAAGCATTTTAGAAAATTCTAAATGTATGTAGCTTGCAATAAAATAAATGACCACTGGCTTTCCTTTTGTCTCTTTACATTTTGGATCCGGTAATTGTTGTCAATAAAAGCTTCATATTCATGAATGGCAACACCTCAATTCTAGTTAGAATCTCAATCTCAGATAAAAAAATTTTCTATGAGGTCATTAAAACAGCCAAAGAAAACCTCCAGTTTCATCTGGTGATCTATTTACTTCTTAATGGTCTCAATATTCCCAATGACTTTACTTCAAAAAACACACACACACACACACACACACACACACACACTTTTTAAAAATCTCCAGAGCTAGTTTGAAAGATTAATCCCACATTTTTACCCACATCAAGAGAAACTGTCACCCTAGTCTGTTTTGCTCAGTGGTTAGAGCGTTGGCCTGAGGACCTAAGGGTCACAGGTTCTATTCCTGGTCAAGGGCATGTACCTCAGTTGCAGGCTGGATCCCTGGCCCAGGTCAGGGCTTATGTGGAAGACAACCGATTATCTGTCTCTCTCACATCAATGTTTCTCTCTCTGTGTGTCTTCCCTTCCTCTCTCCCTTCTCTTCTCTCTAAAAATCAATGGAAAAATATTCTCAGGTGAGGATTTTTAAAAAAAGAGAGAGAGACTCAAATATTTCACCCTGTTATATGTCAATTATACCTCAATTTAAAAAAATAGAAAAAGCTTATCCTCCCAAATTGACTAAAACAATTTTTTATTACTCCTGAGGATATTTTTGTAGACACTTTCTATTATATTGCTTTTCTGGAATACAAAAATAAAATTGTCTGCTGAAGTTTCCATTCACAACTTAAAAATATATTAACTTGAGTGTGAAATTACCTTTCTCCAGTGACGGAAATACAAAATACAGAAAAATATTACATTAGCCCTGTGCACACACATACATGAACACCCACACGTATACATTATATATGAACACGATAATAAAAAGATATGATATCTTATAGACATATGAGACGTTTATCTCATCATGTTAATATAATAACAATAATAACAAAGCGAAATATGCAGGTGCCAATTATATCATATTACATGAATTCCTGTCACTCCTTGGTTATCTAGTTTTTAAAAAAGCCAAACAAATACTTAAATCAGATACAGCATAAGACCATAACAGCGTCTCTCTCGGCCGGTAGAGAGGGCCTGACAATTTAGACCCGAGCACAGTGTGCCCTGGAGGCATGGGCACCTTTTCTCCCTATGGCAGGGAAACCCAGATATGAAAAGACGGAGACTCCTCTGGTTGGGCTAGGAAGCCCTCTGGCTTTTTCCAAGTCAGACGGTGGAGCGGGGAGTTGAAGGGAATCACCCAGGGAAGAGAAGAAATTAAGAACCTCAAGCAAGAGGGAGAACCCTTCCACTGAACCCTCTTTCTCTCCCAGGAGCATCCAGCTAAGATGCCGGGCCACGGGGAAGACAAGAGCCTGGCGCTGTCCGCGGTGCTGAACAGCCCGCCGCGCCCACTCACCGGCCACCATCGTGGCTCCCAGGAGGCCAAGAAGCACAGCCGGCTGCATGGCCGGGCTCGCCCGAATCTGCGCGGAGAAGATGGGCAGCTGGTCCAGTGGAGCGAGATGCGGACCGAAGAAGAGATGAAGATGCTCCAGAAAGCAGTCGTGTGTCGGTGATGCCCGCGGTGTGGCGCAGGCCCCCGCTCTTTTAAAGGGCAAGTCCGGTTGCAGGGCCCGGGGGGCGGGCACCTAGGAGGCGGCGCCCCCTCGCTCAGCCCTGACGTCACGAGGCAGCCCCGTGGGCGGTGGCACAAGTGGGCGGCAATTTGCACCAGCCCAGACGCCTGGATGCTCTGGGTCTGGAGCGGGGGTGGAGAGAAAGCCAGATGAAGGAATAGAAGGGTGAGGGCAAGTAATGCCAATCTGAGACCAGGGAGAGGCGAGGTCCCACTTAGTTCGCCCAAGATTGCTCCTCATCTTCCCCCGCCCCCTGCACTTCCAAGTCTAAAAAAGTGTGTTGGAGGCTGTGTATGGTGTGCGGTTCTGTTCAGAGTTTGTCTATGAATGACTAAGTCTGTTTTGTGTCTCCACTACCTAAGGAAGGAAGGATAAGATTCCTGCTAACAAGAGAGAACTAAACCGTGGTGAAAATGGAAAAAGGAGTGATGGCTTTAAAAACAAAAGGTGCAGCTGGAGAATATGGAACCTGCTGTTTTTTTTGTGTGTGTGTGTTTTTCAAACTTTTGGTCTTAAATCTACTTACCCATGATTCATTCTATCTATCAGCTATCTATCTATCTAATCATCTATCTACGATTCTCCCAACACATTACATATACATATGGTAAAAATGAAAAAAGCAGATGCTACAAAAGGGTTTACTATAAATGTTTCTCCTCCACCTCTAATTCGCCAAGTTCCCCAGATCCCCTCTGCAGAGTCAAAATGACTTAACCACTTTCTGTCGTTAGGCTTGATTTACTTGGGGACCATACACAGGTGCATCTTCATTTGAATGGTTGCACAGTATGACATTAATTGTATGCACTAGAATTTCCTTAGTCCCCTTTCTGATGGGCATTTATTTAGGTTGTTATCCTTTGGCCTCATTGCTCCTTTATAGCAGAGCCATAGTCTCAGGGGCTGGGAATGGAATAACCTGCTTGTAGGAACTAGTGCATCCCACAAGCCACGTGCATCATCTCTTGATTTAAAATTGAAATGGGAAATTACTTTGTTGTAATGTGTGAGAGGAAAGCGAAAACATCTTCCAGGATATTTTTTATTTCAGTTCTCTCAGTCTAATGAGGAATCAGGAAAGCAGCAGGCAAATGCCCTGCACAAAAGAGAAACAATTCAGAAACTTCTCCGATGATAACAAAGGCTTCGGAGAATAGAGCGAGGCTTCATTTGGGGTCCTTTTCCGGGAAGACAGATGTCTGCATGCACAGCTAAAAGGAGGCTTCAGTGTCCTTTTCCTGAAAATCAATGAGGCTTAAATTATTTTGCATGTGCTGAGTGCATGGCTACATCTTCCTACAAAGGCCGAGAATTAGTTCACCAAGACCACAGCCACAGAATATTTAAAAGAAGACTCTTATAAAGGATATTAGTGGAATAATTAGAAAAATTTGAATAAGACCTATAGATTACATAATAAATGTTGTATCAGTGTTAATTATCTGATCTTGAGAATTGTACTGTGATTATGTAAGAAAATTTGTTTTTAGAAAATACATTTTCAAGTATCTAGAGATAAAAGGGTGCCACATGTACAATTGATTCTAAAATGTTTTAGAAAAAATGTAATGGTAGAGTTAGGGGAAGAATACTAAGGTGAAGAAAATACTAAAGAAAGAGTACTAAGGTGAGCAGGACAACATGATAACATTTGGGAAAAGTGTATGAAAAATTTTAATACTGCTTTTGCATTTTTCCAAAATCTGATATTATTTTAAAACAAAAAAAAAATGTTCCTGGCATGAAAGAATCTGTTTAAAAATCTCTGAAAGCAGTGGGTTCAGAAAATGAAGGTGTTGCATTAAGGCCCCTCCTTAGGTACTGATCTGGGATAATTTCTTCCTCTACTGTTGAAATTATATAAAGGTTCCAACTGCTCTCTTTTTTCAAATACGTTTTTATTGATTTCAGAGAGAGGAAGAAAGGGGGAGAGAGAGATAGAAAATCAATGATGAGAGTTAATCAGTGATTGGCTGCCTCCTGCACACCCCCTACTGGGGATCGAGCCTGCAACCCTGGCATGTACCCTGACTGAGAATGGAACCTTGACCTCCTGGTTCATGGGTTAATGCTCAACCACTGAGCCACACTGACTGGGCCCAACTGCTCTTTTAAATGCACTGATTGCCAGGAGGGCTTTGAAATTGTCATCTTCCAGGAGCATCTGCATTCCAGTTTTCTAATGGGATTTCCCTTGTTGCCTTGAAAAACACAGGGTTTAAAATGTTAACGTCATCTGTGGCTTCTCAGACTGAACTTGCTCTGAATTAATTACTCATCAAGAAAAGTCTTTTCATTATTGTCAGTTGGCCCACAGCCATTTCCTATATTCAGACTTACCTTTCTTTTTTCTTATTATTTAATAACCTTTTTATTATTTTGCCTTCACATTTAGTTTTCCATGTACCAGAAGGAAAAGGGCTTTGGGGAGGAGCTTTTCTCAGGAATTTTATCAAACCAGGATGATGGAGGAAAACCAGTATTTTTCTTAGGAACCAGGGTTTAGAAAAAATATGGTATGAGATAAGGATATAGTCAGGTTAAAAAAAATTTTTTTTTACCATATCACCACTTAATTACCTTGGAATTTTTTAAAAAAAATTGAAGTGACTATCCTTTGCCACCTGCTCTGCCATGTCACTTTGAAAAAAATCTAGTCCACATGTGTATGGGTATGTTTCTGGACTCTTCCAGAATATTGATTCATTCCATTTCATTGGTCTATTTGTTTATCCTTGGAGCACTACCACACTTTCTCTATCACCATAACTTTTTGATGTCTTAATATCTGATGGAAAAGGTCTTCACATCTTATTTTTCTTCATGAGGGTATTGGTCATTCTTGGTCCTTTGCATTTTCATGTAAATTTTAAAATTAGTTGTCAATTTCCATGAAAAAAAACCCGTTAGGATTTTGATAGGAATTACATCAAATCTATAGATTAATTTGAGAACAGGTGACAGCTTTAATCTGTAGATCAATTCGGGAAAAGATGACATCTTTACAAGATTGAGCAAACTTGGCTTTTTGATTGCTGATAATACTCTGGATATAATCTTATCTCAAGTAGCACAAAATTCCATTACCACAGGAAAAGACAAAAAGCCATAGGAAAGAGAATGTCTCAGGAATGCTCTCAAAGAATTGAGGAGGAAAACATATCTCCTCTAGGAGATTAACCATGATTTTGTATAAGACTCCTGAGTAGATTATCCATCAGGGTCTGGCCAGGAAAAAATGAAACCACTAGAAGGAATTTAACACAGGAAATAATGTCCAGGGATTAGAAAAGTTAAAATAGGGGCAAATGAGGAAACCCAGACATTAGTAACCGCAGGCAACTGCTGCACCCCTGGGAATGGAGAGGTAAAAGAAGAATGTGTCCTTACTGAAACCCAGAAATGTGGGCCACTTGCTAGGAGTGTAAAACTCTGCCGCTAGGAAGGTGGGATTTGGGGGCAGCTTTGGGAGAAGGTCTATTTGGTCGGAGCTGGGACCATGGAAGAGAAGCAGCCACTGCTAGAGATGTAGCCTATCCTTCCAAGAAGAGAAAGGGAGACTTCTTCCTTTCACTGGCTTCTTCCTTTCTTTAGTGCCAGTGCCTCTTAGTGGCTGAATATACCTGGAAACGACTGACAGGGAAGCCTGGGAAATAGCATTTGCAAAGGCCAGTCCCGCCAGTGACACAGAACAGAGGAAGGAAGGAATCACCAGAAAGCAAACAGAGAGATGAATGGCACATAAATCAAAACTACTTAGCAGTATAGGTACTGAATTTAGATTTTTCTCTCAAAATTACTTTTATTTGCATATGTAAATGCTCACTATGTGTCAAGCACTGTGGTAGACAAGTCACATGGTCAATCCCAATATTAATGATGAAAGGAAACATACTCTGCCTGTTCTAGCAGAGTTCGCCAGCCAGTCAGGGAGTAAAGGTGGGAGAGGTGTGGGGTAGACTCCAGGTCTACAGAGGAGGGTGAGAGAGCATAGCGTGCCAGGACAATGGCATGACTGTGCAAACTACTGCCCTCCAAACATATATTGACAGAATTATCTGTGTTTGAAGCCAATAAGACAATTATGTATTGCTTGGGACTTCAAGGTGTTTTTTCCCCCTAATAAATAGGACCAAGTCAACAAGTAATTTCCTTAGTAGTTTGGTCCTAGAATATATTTAGTACCTGGTTTCTTATGTCAGGTCAGATTCCTAATACACTTTGACAGAATTAAGAAATCACAATAAAATCCTCATCTTAAGAGAAGATAGAAGCAATTTTTTAATCCATTAAACTATAGGTAATGTAACTACTTGTAGCTTGCAGGTAGATACATATTAGTGGGGCAGGGGCTGGATAGCGGTGGTCAAAAGGTGGAGGACATGGGGGACATCTGTAATACTGTCAACAATAAAAATACATGTTAAAGTATAATAAACAAATAATTTAAAATAAATAAAAATTAACATTGCTCAAAAGAAGTCAAAAGATAGAGCCACAACCATTTAGGTTTGACAAAGCAGGGGCTACTCCTTTTCATTTCAGAGTTTGCAGAAAATTGGATGTGATAGATAAACAGATTCAATTATTTGTTTATATATTGGAGATAAAGCAAAGAATGGATTTTGAACTACATGGGATAACTACGGTTGGGTCTGATGAGTTGATAAGACCAGTTTTGACAAATCTATTCTAGTTAGCAACATGTCACATGGTAAAGATCTAGAATGGATGAAGAATGCCTCCCGATCTCTCATATGTCCCTCCTCCTTCTCCCCCTCCCCAGCCTCCTCCCCCACTGCAGTAAATGCTGCTGGTTTTCTGCTCATTTCCCTCATTCTTACCACTTTGGAGCACACTGGTTTGATTTACAGTGATCAAGACCAACATATCTTTGTCCGATGGCTTTCTCTGGTCACCAGAGCTATGCCAGAAGTGCTGAGAAAGTAAGGCCCTCAGGAGAGGCCCTCACTCAAAGATTGCCAAGAGTTGGTGTGTAAATACCCCAGATCCGCCATGGCTGATGTAGCTCAGTTGGTTGGGCATTTCCTGTGCACTGAGAGGTCACTGATTTGATTCCAGGTCAGGGCACATGCCTGGGTTTCAGGCTCGATCCCTGGTTGGGGGCATGCAAGAGGCAGCAGTTAGATGTTCCTCTCTCACATAGATGTTTCTCTCCCTCTACCTCAAAAATCAGTTCAAAAATATTTAAATATTCTGGATTCCCAGAGTCCTCTGGGATGTGTGTTCTGCCTAGGCTCTGAGAGTTTCCCAGTGGCACTGAACTTTAGTTACCCACAGTGGAAACTTTCTTGATAGCAAGCTCTTTATGGCTGCCCTTTCCTTCCCCAAATCATTTCTCCACTCTCTGTTGCTATTTCTTGGAATTATGCCCAAAATAAATTACTTGCAGTCAAATCTTTGCCTCGGGGTCTGCTTCTGGGAGAAATTAAACTATGACACATAGATTCACAAACCTATAACAGGCTGTTAAATAGAATTTTTCTTATTACGTCTGAGTTTTGGCTGAGGCCTCAGAGCTGGAGAACATGGTTTTAAGTGCCCAACTGTTCCAAACAGAAAAGCCAATCTCTACAAGACTTATCAACATGGGGCTGAACTGGCCAATGCAAAGGGTCAAATTAGAGAAAGAATTTATTTGAAGGGAATTTGTAGGGAGCTCTGTATTGTTTCATGATGCTGCTTCTTTCTTTTCTTTCTTTCCCCCCACTAATCTTCACCCGAGGATATTTTTCCATTGAATTTTAGGGAGTGTGGAATAGAGAGGGAAAGACAGAGAGAAACATTGATGTGAGAGAAACACATCGATTGGTTGCCTCCTGCATGAGCCCTGACCAGGATTTGGACCCGGGAAGAACCTGCAACCCAAGGCACGTGCCTTTGACTGGAATCGAACTCGGGACCCTTTTGTCCGCAGACTGACGTGCTATCCACTGAGCCAAACTGGGCAGGGCTCCTGATACTTCTTTCTAACTGCCAAGTGAGCGGCAAGAGAACAGCTCATAAAAAATGGGGTTGTCTGCAGGAAAGAAGACTGATGTCCCATTTCCTGGCTGGGTGCTTGCTGAGTTGCAGAAATTCAAAGACCCCTGTAATTCTACTAGAGGAAAGTAGGAAGGAGACCATGGGCAACTTAATTAGTATTCCCAAGCGTTGGAGGGTTAAGTGAAGAAGGCGGAGGTGGGTGGGAGGTCAGCTGGAGCAGCCAGCAATGAGCAGAGAGGACAGCAGCTGGAGTGTCCCCACATCCAGAGTTTTCCCCTTGGCCAAGTGGACTCCATGGAATGTTACTAGTCTCAAGTTATCCAAAAAGGTCCCTTCTTGATGGAGCAAGTGGACCCCTGGGATGTACTGACGATGGTAGCTGAGCGGCTTTGTGAGAGACCAGACAGCATCACCCTTGTCAGGGATTGGTGGGGTGAGGAGGTTGTCATGGAGAACTCTGAAGAACTGGCAAAGGTCTCCTGTGGAAGGGCAAGCCAGAACCTAGAGGTGTGCCTGGCAGAGAGCATATGCTATTCAGGAGAGGGCTGCAGAGGACACTGGCAGTGATGACCTCTGATCCCTCCTCTGTCTTCTCTGATCTTTGACCTTGTTCCAAACTAGGAGGAGCTGGGGGTGCAGGCGGGGGGCGGGGGGGGTAGGTAGGTAAGAAAGAAACAAGGCAGCAAAAGAATGGGCAGAATGGGACCCCTTCCATCTTCCCCATGACTGGTTCGAGGTCAGACAGCAGCTGGGAGCTGGAGGAGCTTTGAATTGGGTGAAAAATAAAAGTGTAAACTGTTGTAATGGTCCAGAGTGAATAAAAAGCTGGCATCTCTGCTTCAGATACTGTTCAAGGATTGGAGATTTGTCAGAACATTCTGGAAAGCAGTTATGAGAGAAGATGAAGTTGTCTCCTGAGTGTTACCTTCCAAGTTCAGCATGTTCAACTGGCGTATGTGTACTATAGGATTGGAAAATGCCTGCAGCCCTGCCCGGTGTGGCACAGTTGGTTGGAGCATCGTCCCATGCACCAAAAGGTGGTGGGTTTGATTCCCAGTCAGGGCACATACCCAGGTTGCACGTTCAATCCCGGTCAGGGCATGTGCAGGAGGCACCTGATCAATGTTTTACTCTCTTGTCCATATTTCTCTCTCTCTCTCTCTCTCTCTCTCTCTCTCTCTCTCTCTCTCTCTCTCTTCCCTCCTTCCTCTCACTAAAAATTTTAAAAAAAAAGAAAAATGCTTACATATATGAGTGCTGCAATATGAGAGGGAATGCTCTAGGACAGAAATCATAAGGAATCCTCAAAGGGTGAAAGCAGATGGTTTCAGATTGAAGGAGAAGAATCACAACCCATACAATAGGACCAATGACAAAGATTGGAGGGGCTTCGGGATTCCTCCAAGCCCAGAAGCAGAAGGGAACCTGGGGGTGACTGTTGAGGACTTTGGGTGGTACCTGGCAGAGGCACACAGTGGTGCGGCCCTCCCCTTCTTCAGCACTTGTGCCAAGCAGTGGGTAGCAGAGATGTTGGGACCTGCATCCTGTTCTGCTGGGTTCCTTTCATCTCTTAGTAGTAACTTTTCTCCATCTCTGATGCTTTGGTACCCACAGCCTCTTTCTCCTTTTTCAGCCTTCTCTTGATGGTGCTCTTCATAGAAACTTTTGAAATTTGGTCTCATTCCAAAATATGTATTTTAATTTGTGGGATTTCCAGCACCGAGCCAGAAACTGTGGTCATGACCTTGAAATCACAGCATGTTCAGATCAATATGGCTGATACTGGGAGTCAGAAGCAGTGCATTGCTGGTTGTTTTGAGATCTCCGTCCTGTGTTCTGCTCGCTGAACTCCCCTGGCCTTTCTCTGTGTGTCATCCTTGGGAGTAATGAAATGTAACTTGGTTCTGCCTCTGTGATTCTGAAAGAGCTGATGGACAGTAAGCTCCCTTTTCTCTGGGAGGAGGTATTCTGCTGCTGCTGACTTTTTAATTATTTAGGAGAACATTAGAGCATAACTTCCAGGCAGGCCTCTCCTCAACAAAAATGTATTCTGTAGATGTAAACGCCAGGAAAACTCTGTGTAGGCTAATTTCAGTTTTACAGTATGAATATTTTATTTCCCAATAATTCATAATGGTCCTGGAGGAGCCATTATTGTTAAGTAAATATGCCTAGTCTGAAACCTCCCAAGACGTCATGGCCCATATTTTTGATGTGGGTAACAAAGATGTATATGCAAGTAGGCCACTTCTCATCAATTTATTAATGGATTGCTCTCTGTGTCTTTCTCCATCTCCCCTTGCTGCCTTTCCTTTCTTTTACATTCACTCGCAAAGCTGAGAAAAGAGAACCAACTAATATAATATTGCTAGATAAACATGGTACTGTTTATTTTTTAAAATATATTTTTATTGATTTCAGAGAGGAAGGGAGAGGGAGAGAAAGATAGAAACATCAATGATGAGAGAGAATCATTGATCAGCTGCATCCTGTATGCCCTACACTGGGGATTGAGCCTGCAGCCTGGGTATGTGCACTGACCATGAATCAAACTGTGACCTCCTGGGTCCATGCTCAACCACTGAGCAACATCGGTCGGGCAACATGGTACTGTTTAAATTGTAAATTACCAATGGATGAGACAGTCTCAACTCAAATATTTTTGTTTTTTAGCAGACAAACCTGGTATTCTCTCAGGTATAAAGAGAGATATTGGAAAACTTAGTAGATTTGGTACTTCTTCCTGTAAGTACAGTGGATGCAGAATTCATAGCTAACTTAGGAAATGGGAAAGTGCCTTTGCAAGAATATGACCCAACGGGCAATGTGGTACCTCACGCCCTGAAGGCTAAAGCAGAAACCTCAGAATTCATTAGGCTCGAGTCTACTGGAATAAGGGGCAGCTTCTAGCTTAGAGGTAGACGAAGTAAAGGAGCATCCAAAAAACCCCACTGAGTCTATAGCCCAGAGAGAGATTAAAGAAAGCTCAGAGCAGCCGGGGGTGATGGGGAGTTGCCTAAAGGGAAACGGTTTAGTCACTGAAAAGTAAACCTGAATTACCCCCATTCCTGAATTCACCAAAGGACTCCGTGAAATGGATAGACAACATCTCCAAAAGCTGGAGCAATTTGTTTGCATAATTATTCAGCGCTTAATTGTGGTCCTCTGAACACTGTTTTGACAGTGGGGATGTACAGGGAGAAAGGAAACAAAGAGTGTATAAGAGGCAGAGTGGCATACACACACGTACCTATTCTCTGCTCTCTCCCTCCCTTCCACTCTCTCTAAAAATCAATGAAAAAAAATTTCCTTGGGCGAGGATGAACAACAACAACAAATAATAAAAATTTAAAAAAGAAATGGCTCCGCCGAGGGATCCATTAATAAGCAAGACCAGGAAAGGCTAGCAGCAGGGTTGAAGGGTGAGGGAAGGTTTCTGGGAGCAGGACAGGAGCCGGTCACAGATGTCACACAGGGATTGGTCTGTGTGGCTTGTAGCTGTTGCCATGTTGTAAGGATGTGTTCATGGTCCTGTATAGTGAGGCATTCTCCCAACCAAAATAAATATCAATAACTTTATAACTTCTTATGACATACTTTATACTTTATGCAGATCCTAAGCGTGGTGTTCCAAGAAATAACTTTTGGAAGCAAAATATCTTCATCAACTGGTGATTTTGAATTGTGATTTTTTTGTGTGTAATGCTGTTAAACTTGCTGGGTTAGATTTGAATGTTAAATTATTCAAAATCATGGAATTTTACAACATTTGGATATCTGCTATAGACTACAGTCCTTTATATAGACTACTAAATTGTTATTTCTTATTTATTGAAAATATTTTAATAAATCCATAATAACAAGTAAAGAATTTCTGATGTTTCACTTCCAAGTCCCAAAGATTCATATTTTTTGAGAATTCAGAAACACCACAATGAATGAGAGTCTGTTTTGAAACTTTGCCTAGGGTCAGTCTTTTTCCTGCAGGAAAAATACTGGTCTCTAAGAGGCACAGTTCCTACAGGGAAGCAAAGTTACTTAGTTAATGTCCCAGGCTAAAGAAGCCACAGGGATTTGCTCTTATTTTGTCTTATCTCCCATGTTCTCAATTTCATCAAGAATCATTGTCTTGGCCGAGAAGTCAGCTCATATGCTTAAGGAGGCTTCAATGAATGTGGCAACCTGAGCTGCTGTTTGGTCTGGAATCACAGGTCTTGTTAACTACTGTGAGGCCCAAAGAACCCAGGGCGAAATCACAGCCGCACGTGTCAACTGCATGTTTTCCAGCCCAGCCCAGTTCAGATGGAACAAGATGTGATCAAACACAGCAAGTTCTCAAAGTACAGTGATTGCTTCTCTGAGAATACATTATTTTTATCACCATATCAGAGATAATTGAGCCTGCTTTCTGGTTCTGGGAGGCTGGCCAGCAAAGACAGGGCATGAATGAAATTCATCAGGCACAGGCTTAACTTCTCACTTCAATTCATGCCCTTTGAAGTCAGAACGAAAAGGCTCATCCTCTTACACTTTAGGGAGTGTGATTAACAGTGGTCAATCTCTGTTCCACTCACATTTGTGTATGTGGCCAGAGGAGGAGAGAATTAAAATTAAATATTCATTTTAGATTAAATGTACTACTCATTCTGATGTAACAAGCATTTTTGTATGTAGCTTGTGATGTTATGATTTATAACAAATATGTATTTGGTCTTTGTCCCTGTTTCTAGCACAGAGCTCCTAAAACCCTTCAAATGTCTTAAGAGCGATAAAGGTGTCTTGATATTCACAACAGACCCTTTTTAATCACACCTGAATTTATTATGTTAAGTAGGTGACTTTTAGAAAGCACCAAAAATGGGGGCTGGTTGCCAGAGAAACCAACCATATGATTGGAGGTTTGGAACTTTTAGTCCCATCCACCTGACCTCTGGGGAGGGGAGAGGGCATGGAGGTTGAATAAATCACCAATGGCCAATGATTTAATCCAGCGATTTTCAGCATTTTTTATCTTACGGCACACAAACTAATTACTAAAATTCTTTGGCACACCAAAAAATAGGTATAATCTTGATTCATTCACACTGACAGCTCTTGTGTTGGCTGTTGTCATTTTTTTTATCTGACAATCTAAGGGAAAAGAGGTCAGTGCCCCTGACTAAATAGTCAGTTATTGCATGTTTCAAAATTTCTTGTGGCACATCAGTTGAAAATGGTTGATTTAATCAGCCACGCCTATGTAATGGAGCCTCCCTATACACCCAAGAGGAGGGCGTTTGGAGAGCTTCCAGGCTGATGAACCAGAATGCATCCACTTGCCACACCGTGCTGGGGCCCAGGCTCCATGAAGACAGAATCTCCTTTGTTTGGTACCTCGAGATATGTATCTCTTCTTCTGGCTGTTGATTCATATCCTTTGTAATAAATTGGTAATCTAGTGAATAAACGGTCCCCTGAGTTTTGTGAGTCACTCCAGCACATTAATCAAACCTACGAAGGAATTGTGCGAACCTTTGATTTATAGCCAGTTGGTCAGAGGCAAAGGTAACAACCTGGATTTGGGATTGATTTCTGAAGTGGAGGGCAGAGGAGGTGATGGACTGAGCCCTCTACCTACAGGATCTGATGCTATCTCCAGGTAGATAGTGTCAGAATTGAGTTGAATTGTAGGACACCCAGCTGATGTCTAAGAATTGTTTGGTGGTGAGGGGACCACTCTCCCACCCCCCCAAATACACTAGAATTGGGTGATCAGAATTGTTACAGTCAGATGAGGGAAGAATTAAAATTGAAATTTAATTTTATATTAAACAGACCACTCATTTTGATGTCACAAACATGCTCTGAGCTGCTAATTAGATGTAGATGTAAATGTAGATGATGGACATGGTGAAGTAGGTGATGTGGTTGATATAGACCCTGTGTATGCTGTAGCTGTGGCTGTTGGTGACACAGATGTAAAGGCAAATGTGGATGATGTAGATTGTGGGGCGCGGCTACAGTGTTTTGGCCAGGTTCAAGCCTCGGACTAATGAAAGGACAGGGTCCTCTCATTGCCACGTGCAAGTCCCAGTTGGAGGGCAGGGCCCCCCCAGCACAATCATAGCCAACGGCTATGGTTGTAAGCTTGAACCTATGGTCCAAACACGTGGCCCCACGTGCCTTGTGCTAGAGTTCAGGTGCATGTAGTTGAGTAGGGTTGGAACTCACGAGAATGCTGTAAACAACGTGATCATGACCCTACTTTGCCTCGTGGCATCTGCTATAAAATAAAGACACGGCTTGTGGGCGCTGTCTCCTCATCAGGGAGCAGCGTCCCACCGAGACCCAGCTTTCATTCTCTTGTCTGTCTTTCCTCAATCCTTTCACCCCCCCACTCGGGATCACCCTTGGTCGTGCTGGCGTGGCACAGTAGATCTAAATACAGATGTAAGTAGATATCAATATAGATGCAGATGTGCATGGCATAGTTGTAAACATGGATGCAGATGGTGTGGATGATATTGATTAGGGTTTCTCAACTTCAGCACTATTGATCATTTGGGCTAGATCATTCTTTGCTGTCAGGGGCTGTCCTGTGCATTTTTCTATATGCCAAGGGCACACTCTGCACCACAAGTTGTGACAATAAAAAAATGTTTCTGGATGTTGCCAATGTTCAGGTGTAGATGATTAAAGAGTACATACAATCATAGCTCTAAACATAGATATCGATGACATACTTGATACAGGTAATATAGATGGTATAAATGTCAGTTTTATGATCTGGGCAGGAAACTGTAGATGTTAACGATGCAGATGACATAGATTAGGTATTGGTTATGAAATAGGTATCTAGATAGATCAATATGAAAATAATTTTCTCAACTTAAATTTAAGTTCTTTGAAGGTAGGAACCATGACTCTATAGTCATATCTCCCAGAGCAATTTGGAAGTATTCTTTAATGATCTGTTGGTTATTTAATTAGTTCTACCTCTTAAGAGCCAATAAAATTGTCTTTTGTATTTCAAGTATGTTTTCTATTAAGAAAAGAGATTGTCTTAGGAATGTTTGTGGTAATTTAAAATTTCAAGTTATAAATGAATGTGGGTAGATATTTAATACACTTAAAACCTATCTTGCATATATTTCCCCAACATTTTATTATAAAAAATGTCAAATATGCAGAAAACTTGATAAAAATTTACAAGTAAGACCTGCATACCTACCAGATTTTACCATTAACATCTACCATTAGCTCTTGAATATCCATCTACCCACCATCTATTCATTCATCAATCAACCTTATTTGTTAATGGGCATTGTTGAACTTGCATGCTGAGTTGTGTGTTTGCATTGGTCCATAACTGATTGGAAACTAAATAAGGGTCCTTCACTACTGATCACTGAAGAAGCAATGCTTTAGCACACACACACACACACACACACACACACACACACACAAAGGAGAGTGAGGGGAACAATAAAAAGAATGGCAGAAAGCTGATTGCTATTGAACCCAGGTAATGGGCAGGTAGCACAATTCTCTCTACTTTTATGAAGGTTTTAAAATCCACATCCTTTGGTTTATTAAAAAGTAAAAGCAAACAAACAAAAAAAAACTCAGCCTGTCCATGGAGATATTTTAAATATACACATTTTTCAATGCATATATTTATAGCTAAACATAAAGCATATGCATGTGTGTGTGTGTCGAATAAAATAATATAGAAATGATACATAGAATACATAGTTCACACAGGGATTTTATGTAATGCTTCAAGTAAAACTTTACAGAAGTCTTAGGTGGGTAAACAAACAGAAAATAACTTCCTGGATCATGAGCTCGGTGAGCTTTTATTATATAATAAATTCTGCTTATGTAATAAACTCTTTGAGGCCAAGGATCCTGTGAGATACCACTTCTGTGTCTCCACAGCACTTAATCCAGGGTACTGCAGAGTAAATGGTACTTAATAAACATTGGCTGATGGGCTACACTCAGGAAATGAATTGTGATGAACAGTAGTTTCATTCTCCATGCAATAACGCCACACCGCTCAATCAATTGGAAAATCAGTTTCCTGAATCCACCCTCATGGAGATTTGCACAGAATGTTTGAGCCTGAGGGAGACTTGGAGCTTTGCTAATGTCCTCATTTTGCAGAAGGAAATGAGGCCCAGAGGGATCATATGAGCCTCACTGAACATCCCACTTGTTAATGGCCGAGTTGTTGCCTCTGACGCCTACACTTGGACTCTTGCTTTTGCCATGATGTCTCTCAGAAGGTACAATTCCATCTCCCACCCCCACCCCTTGCTCCTGGCTTAAAATTCATGGCTTCAGTTACAGGAAAGAGAAAGAATTTGTCAAGCTGGCTCCACCAGGAGGCTGAACAGGAGACATGACTGCAGAACAATCTCATGATCAGTGTTTGCCCAGCACTGTTCTGTGCTGAGCCTGGGGAAGTTAAGCGCTCTGTCCATTGGAAGGAAGATGGACACATGTTAATAGAGGATGGTCCTGCTGTGTAGGATTAAAGCATAAATCAGTAGAGCAGAGCCGTGGGGGCTGGAGAAAGGATGGAATGTTTTGGAGGCCATAGAGCAGCGGTTCTCAACCTGTGGGTCGTGACCCCTTTGGGGATCGAATGACCCTTTCACAGGGGTTGCCTAAGACCATCGGAAAACACATATATAATTACATATTGTTTTTGTGATTAATCACTATGCCTTAATTATGTTCTATTTGTAACAATGAAATTGGGGGTCACCACAACATGAGGAACTGTATTAAAGGGTCGCGGCATTAGGAAGGTTGAGAACCACTGCCATTGAACTTGGATATAAGGTTCTAGGACTGAGGAGGGGGCAGGACAGCCAGGTTAGGATAGTGTGGACCTGGGTCTGTGCTTCACCCTGTGGGTGTTAAGGAGCTTGGGAGGCTTCTGTGGGGGACGGGATGGGATCCAGTACTGACTGGATTTAGGAAGACGAGTGTGTGAGAGAGGCTGGCAGCAGGGAGAACCTTGAGGAGGGCTTTCCGGAGATGAAAGCCTGGAGCAGGTGACAGCAATGGCAAGAGGAAGAAAACGGCAGATGTAAAAATGGTTTGCTCTGGCCAATGTTTCTCAAAAAGCAATGAGAGAATAAGGCCAGTGGATTGCAAACAGGCAAACATGCCTGAGTCTGGTCCACCAGCTTCTTGGACTAAAGAATCATTTCTCCCAAAGGGCTGTCGTTTGGATCACCATAGCATGTTCTTTCTCTGAACTTGAACTTGTTGGGAACATTGAGTTCTCTGACCCATAGGGAGAGTGATGTTCCCGTGGAGAAGAAAGTGGAGGGAGGCGCCATTGCAACGTGACCTGAGAGAATGGAAATAGAGGGAGGAAAAGATGATTAAAATACCAATAGTGTCATCTGCAACTTTTATAGTCTTATTTTTTACAGTTAGATCTTTAATCCATCTGGAATCTGTGTTTGTGTATAGTGTGATGTGAGGATCTGTTGATTGGATATTTAGAAATTCAAACTTTAAGAGTATTTTGAAATGTTACCCTTAACACATACTAAATTTCCATGAATATTTTCTTACTCTCTTGCTTAAAATCCAGAAATCATTTCCTATGGCCTTTAGAATAAAATTCAAATTCCTTGCCCTGGCTTAAAAGGCCCTCACCTCCTTCTGAAATTCACCTGCTATTCTGCCCCTGTATGCTATGCTCCAAACACGGGACTTCCTTCTGTCCAGCTTGAGCTCATTTCAGGCTGAGTTTCGCACCAGCTCTGCAAATGCTCCTTCCTCTTCCCGATGCTCCACGCCAGCCTTTGTGCAGCTGGTTCTTGTGAATCCTGCAGCTCTCGGCTCAAAGGCTACTTCTTCAGTCTCTCTCGGACCACCCAGCCTAAAGCGCCCACCCAGGCACTAACCACCTCATCCTTGGTGACCCCAGAGCATCTAGAATTCATTTTGATATCAGGAGTGAGGTGAGGAGTCAGGCTTTTTCACTCTCCCCTTCCAGTGTGGGAAGCCAGTTACTCTAAGACCATTTGAAAGAGAAAAGAAAAGAGACCATTTGCTAAAAAACTTAATCTTTTCATTATGCATTTGAAATGCTAGCTTCATCATATACTGTTTCCTCTTGCATTCATATCTATTTACAGACTGAACTCCTTTTCTTTTCTGTTTTATTGCTGCTTTAATTATTGTAGAGTTAAAATGTTTTCATATTTGATAAGGCGCTAGACCCTGCTTTTTAATCTTCTGGCCATTCATGCATACTTTGCTTTTAAAAAAGATTTGCACTGTGGGTGCAAGGTAACGAGAGGCAAAGCTAGATGTGGGTTCATCTGATGGGAGTTTCTCACAGCATTCCAGGAGAGAGATGGCGGGAGACATAGAATAGCTTACCTAACCCACTGTATTCTGAATTTCAGTCATTTCCAGTATACCACTTTTATAATTTTTGACACACCTATATGTCACCTGAGCTATTATTAATTTAACACTTTCAATAGTTCAATTCACTTTTATATTTTAAATATTTATATTAGGCTTATCCTATGTAATATCTGTAGAAGCATAGATTAGACATAGTAGTTATATTTCTCTAATATATTAAACTGAATAGACAACAATGAAAATAAACATTGTTTGTGCATAGACATTGTTTTGTGTACTACCAGCAGTTTGAGAAACACTGGTCTGAGCAAACCAGTCTCCTCAGTTTTCCAGATGAAAATTTCCACTCAGAAGGAGCCACAGGGACTAGCTGCTCACAGCTGTCGATTGCATAGGTGGGTTCAGTCTATGAAAATCATCAAGATGTTTACTTATAAATACTTTCTACAAGATTATTGTAACCCAATAAAAAGTTTTCTAACTAAGCTTTAAAGTTTTGAAAGTATTACTGTGTTGTTTTGTGTTAATAAGATCTATTACATGTGGCCCGGCTGGTATGGCTCAGTGGTTGAGTGTGGACCCATGAACCTGGAGGTTATGGTTTGATTCCTGGTCAGGACACATACAGGGATTTTGGGCTGAATCCCTAGTGGGAGGCATGCAGGAGGCAGTTGATCAATAATTCTCTCTCATCATTGATGTTTCTATCTCTCTATCCCTCTCCCTGCCTCTCTCAAATCAATAAAAACGTAATTAAAAAAAAATCCATTACATGTGCCCTTACATAGGTCAAGCAAAGAAATAGACTAATGAAGTGAATAATAGTTTCATGAAGTTAAAACATGGCAGCAGTTCTCTTCTTTGGCGTTCCTGGAAGCAGATCCATCTTCCCCAAGACCAAAGGACCACAGGTGGTATCACAGGCCAGTCAGAACCTTGGTAGGATGGTAATATGTCAGTGAGTGATGTGTAGGGCAGAATTAACTAACAATGCCAAGGGTCAGAGCCTCAATGTCGTTTCCTCTTAGTCTTTATTGAAGGTAAACAGAGATAAATGGAAAATGCCATCCTGACCCACGGAGATCAAATTAAGGCACGAGATTGCAGGGAATCAGATATCTTGTTCTGACCTGTCACAAGCACTTACTCAGATACAAACAAGAACAGGCCACACTCCTTTTTTTTACCATCAGGTGCTTCTGGCTTTTAGACTTGTTAATTCTCTGCTTTTGGAGTCTAACCGCTGGCTGAGAGCCCATAGCACTGATGAAGTTAACAAAATTATTGACACTAAAATCTCACTGCCCAAGAGAAGCTGCTGCCTCTGGGCATGGAGAGTCAAATAGCTTATATCTTTTGTCCTTTAAAAACAGTATAAAAGAGCAGCTTGGGTGGCAGGAGACCGGGCAGCGGCCTGGCAGCCCAGGTTTGCCCAGACACTAGGCGCCCAGGCCCTCAGGCACCCAGCACGTGCCCAGCCCGCCTCCACGATGCCCAAGAGAAAGGTCAGCTCTGCGGAGGGGGCGGCCAAGGAGGAGCCCATGAGGAGGGTGGCCAGGTTGTCAGCCAAGCCTGCTCCTGCAAAAGTGGAAACGAAGCCCAAAAAGGCAGCAGGAAAGGATAAATCTGCAGACAAAAAAGTGCAAACCAAAGGGGAAAGGAGAGTAAAGGGAAAGCAGGCCCAAGTGGCTGACCAGGAACCTAAAGATCTACCTGCGGAAAATGGAGAAACTACTAGTAAAAATGACTAGTAAAAACGAGGAGAGTCCAACCTCAGATGAAGCAGGAGAAAAAGAAGCCAAGTCTGATTAATGTCACATACCATGTCTTATTAGTGCTCCCTGTCTCCCTTCTTATACAATCCAGAGGAATATTTTTATCAACTATTTTGTAAATGCAAGTTTTTTAGTAGCACTAGAAACATTTTTAAGAAGGAAGGAATTCCACCTCATCCCATTTTTTTAAGTGTAAATGCTTTTTTTTAAGAGGTGAAATCATTTGCTGGTTGTTTATTTTTTGGTACAACCAGAAAATAGTGGGATATTGAATATGGGAGACTTTGATTGTCTTGGGTGTCAGCTTAACATCCCATTGATGGGGGTAGTTTTTATATCCTATAATACAAAGCATACTAACTGGCAATTTGGAGTCAGTCATGCATTTGCTATGTCTTGAACATTTTAAATTACTTCTATTCACATGTTTTTTGGTAGCATTGTTTCCTAAAGAAAACCACTCCTTGATCTTGGCTCTCCCTGTCAGAATTCTGTGCATCTGTAACATCTTTGGTGGTAGTCCAGTTTTCCTAGTAACTTAGTCAGTGTGCTGTGAAAGATTGAAAATTTGATTATGTAGTATATATGCTATTAAATTGTGAATTAGTGGGACTTTGATGTAACAACATATCAACATTTGAAGGTATTGGTACTTGATACTCTATTAAGGAAAGTTAGCCTCTACATTTTAAGCTGGAAAGTCACTGGAATAACTGTTTAGAAAAGAATCACAACTACATGACTTTACATTTTTGGTACGTATGCTAAGAATTGTGTACAAATTGATATGTCTGTGTACTGATCCTCAAGACAAACAATAAAATCCCAGCTAAGAAAGAAAAAAAAAAAAAGAACAGTATAAAATAAGTCAGTTTCTTTTTTGTTGGTAGCCATGGAAACTAATCTCCAATATTTCAGTGACTGCACGATACTAAGAACTACAACATTCTTCAAGGGCATCTATTAATTTGCTTCACATTAAAAAACAATAAAACTAGGTTGACCTTCAAATTCAACCGGTAGATTTTCTATTATAAGTCCCATTGGTTTCCGACTATGTGGGGCCAGTTGAATAGGAGAGGCCCATGGGGGAAGACTGCTGGTCGGAGGAACGTTGGGATGCTTGTTTTCTCAAGTCTCTCAGAGGCCTGTTCATTTCCTGTTTCCTACCACTTAGGTCTCCTTCCAGTGGTGCCTCTGCACGTCAGTGTGGAACTGTGTCTTACGTCTGAAATGTTTCTTACGTCTGACCTTCCTGACCTTTAAAAGGCTTCTGTCTCCATCCAAGAGTCCCCAAGGAACCTGCCTGCGAGGACACATTCACTCTGAATGGTCACGGTTAGGCTGATCTACTTGCCTAATATGGTTTCTGAAAAGCTTAGGGGATCTTATGCCAATTAAATTTCACCAGAAGTTGCTCCAAATCTAACTGCACAGCATTGCCAGTTTCTCTTCTTGTTCCCCCCCCCAGAAACAATTGATATAACCCTTTCCTGTCAATGCAGTTTGTTTGGAGAACTGTCTGGGTAAGGACTACTGCGAGGCTTCCAATGACAGTTGCAGAGAACTTGGTCCCAGGTGATGTCATCTACCAACTGAGTCTCAAATGGGGGTTCAGGACATGGTTGTGGAGCAGAGCACCTGCCAGCACAAGCCTGCATCGGCGATTTAAAGCCACAAGGAATATAGTCAATAATATTGTATGATGTCAGATGGATATCACACTTATTGGGGGATCACTTCATAATGTACATAAATGTCACCCTAACTGGTTTGGCTCAGTGGATGGAGCGTCGGCCTGCAGATTGAAGGGTCCTGGGTTCGATTTTGGTCAACGGCACATGCCTGGGTTGTGAGCTCCATTCCCCAGTAAGGGACATGCAGGAGTCAGCCAATCAATGACTCCCTCTCATTATTGATGTTTCTATCTCTCTCTCCCTCTCTGAAATCAATAAAAACATATTTTTTAAAAAGGTACATAAATGTCTAATCACTGTTATATGCCTGAAATAATATAATATTATATTGTATTTTTTAACTATAACTAAGAGATAAATTTAAAAAATAATCTAAAAAGAACAGGTAAAGTCACTCCCAGGTGAAGTCAGGAGACAGGGCAGGGGTGAGGGGGTCAACCATTCAGAAGGTGGCAGAGGTGCTGGCGGCAGGCAGAAGGCAGAAACCACCAGAGGAAGGAGTGCACCTGGGCAAAGGACTCCTCTCTCTCTCCCACCACAAGCTGACGAGGCCACTGGCCCGCCCAGCCCCTCACCCTGAGCTTGCGTGTCCTTGGGTGTGTGGAGCACCTTTATTTTCTCCTCACCTTTCACATTTGCAATCTGGCGGAGACGAAGAGACTTTATTTTTTCTTTAATTTGCGAAGCCTAGCTGTTATTTTAGGAGGCCCACATGTCCCCTCCACTCCCAGGTGGTATTGTAAAATAGGCAGTTCTGGATTTGGAGAGGCAAGGGCCTAAGATGCGAAGCACTTTTTTGGAAGCGTATTGAAATCTTTGTATTCTTCTGGGACAGACGCTCTCAATCGCGTGGTCACAGTTTTACGACATGGTATAGTTCTTTACTTGATTCAGCATAGTTTTATTCCCTTCAAAAAATCCATCTGATGGAAGCCTGTTCCCTTAGGTCTGGTTCTCCCAGAAGTGGACTCTGAGTCAAGGATTCAAGTACAAGCGATTTATTGAGGAAAGGCTCACAGGTGGCGCCAATAGGTGAATGAATGGAAAGACAGCATCGGCCTGGAGCTCCAAAGAGTAAATTATGCCACAGAGCATGTCTTCCTTTGAGACAAGGAAGCTGGGCTTTTTGAACTCCCAAACCAGTCCATCACTGGCCTCAGGCCAAAGGGGAAGGTAGGAGGGCATGTGGCCACGGGGGCTGTAAAATTCCCAGGCACCGATGGCCATCTATCTGGGCTGACCAGCCTCTAATACTTGGTCACAGATGCCAGCTGTTGGCTGCAGAGCACTTAGCTGGGGGCGGGGCACACAGCTGGCAAGACAGACCGGCGGGGACCTGGGTGGTGCACTGACAGTGGCCTGCTCTGGCTACCAGGCACCAGTTATGGGTCTTCCATCACATTCTGCTGCAAGAGGAAACGAACAATGTCTTTGGAAAGTCCTGGGGTCGGCTTCTCGTCATCCAGAGACTGACTTCCTTCTCCCAGCGGGTAGAATCGGGCGTCCCTGGAATACCTCTGTAACAGGGAGCAGCCATCCCGGTTGAAAATGACGCGGGCCATTTGAAAACTGCGGAGGGCGTACTTCTGGCTCTCCTGGCCCTGCAGTTCGTCGATTTTCTGAGACAGGCACTGGCAGACAGATGCAGAGAGTGGGTTTCGAGAGGCTGGTGGTGGGTGGCCAAACATCTCATAGAGTCTATCCAGGGATTTCCGAAGTTCCTCATCCTCTGCCTTGGTCTCTGGTTGGCCATTCGCAGAAGGGTCGAGCCAGAAGTTCTCAGAGGCCCAGGAGTCATGTTGTGTAGTATTTAGGTGACCGTTGTCTGTAAGACAAACACATCCCAATACTCAAACACAATCAGAAATATCAGAAATATCAGAAAGCCAGCCCAAAGCAGGTGATGTCTCTTTTTAACGCAACACACTTACTGCTCCTGGGTAATGGGCAATGGGCAGAATCAGATGATTTCTGAATCTGTTCCCACCGTCCTGGGGGTATGCCACTTGTTTGCACAAAACAAGAACATGTTTCAGGGGTTCCTAACCTGAGGTCCTTGTAAAGAAGTTCAGAGTGGCTGTGAACTTGGATGGGAAAAATATCATATCTTTATTTTCACTAACCTCTACCTAAAATCACGCATTTCCTTCCGTGATGAATGTAGGCAATAAACCCATTAGCAGCAATACGTGTGACTTTATCACCCGTAGATCACAGCTATTTTTATATCACATTATAGTTTGTTGAACATGTTTTGAAATATCACGTATGCCCATCACTATGCTATGGACTGAACTGTGTTTCTCCAAAATTCATATGTTAAAGTCCTAATCCTTAAAGGAGATGGGCCTTTCAAGAGGTTACTAAGATTAAATGAGGTCATAAAGGTGGGGCCTCAATCAGATAAGATTGGTGGCTTTCTAAGAAGAGGAAGAACTCTCCCATTTTTCTTTCTCTCTCCCCTCCTCTCTCGTCATGTGAAGGAACTGAGGAAAGGCCATTGAGGACACAACAAGAAGGAGGCCTTCTCCAAGCCAGGGAGAGAGGCCTCACCACACCTGACCATGCTGATTCCCTGCCTCGGACTTCCAGTGTCCAGAACTGTGAGAAAATAATTTCTTTTGTTTAAGCCATTCAGTTTATGGTATTTTGTTATGGCAGCCCAAGTAGACTAAGACAACCACTATGAAATCACCACAGTTATTGGTCCTGACGCTAGATCTTATTATTTAAACATTAATTTAAAAAACATATATTCATTACAATATCACACATTTTGTTCTTTACGTATTTTAATAGCTACGTTTTAGTGTTTTCCCTTGGTAGGTCTATATGTTTTACTTCATGTAGTTAAAAACTTTATTCTGCGTTCATGGGCTCCACCAGATGCCAAAGGGATGCACTGCACAGACACAGTGCAGACCCCAATGCAGACAGTTCTGGGCATTTACACAGCTCAGATATTTCTTTCTTTACGCCCTACATAATCCTATAGACTCTTTATCTCTAAATTAAAACCACCTTTTTGTTTTTTAAAGGAAGAGTAACAAATAAACTAAGAGATTTAATAATAGACAGTAAGAAACCAGAATTGGAGCCAAATCCTAGTTCTTGACCTAACTTTCTGTACCTCTCTGGGCACCCTAATTCTTAACAAAGTTCTTTTGAAACAAAGAACTTTCATATCATTTTTTTCTAGAAAAAATTTTGCACAAATAATTTGTAAGTTGCTGAATTCCTTATACAGCCACCAGCTTTATGCTTTAAACTGTTATACTTTAAATCAAAATAATATATTTTCCCTTTTTTGCTCTAATATATGCTATAATTAATTACTAGCTTTAATTCTACACACCCACTCCCCATCCACTTACTCAATTAGTCGTTATACTAAAAATATCGGTATCCTGGCCGGTGTGGCTCAGGTAGAGTGATGGCCCACACACCAAAGGGTCTTGGGTCCGATTCCCAGTCAAGGGCACGTACTTGGGTTGCAGGTTCAATCTCTCAGCCCCTGTTGTCCTGCCTTATGGCCCCCGGACCGATCATCTGTGGGGAAGCAATGGGTAGGGACCCCTCACCCTGCTACTGCAGGACCCCTTCGCCCCTTCCCTTGACTCTCGAACAGCAGTACCATTCATTAGGCGAGTACTATTTGCCAAGCCCTGGGCTAAGTCTTTTGTTTGTTTGTTTTAATAATAAAGTAGGCCACCGAAAGAAGTTTTACAATTACTCTCCAGAGGTTTGTTTTAATTTTTTTCTTGAAATGATCTCAAACTCATAGGAAACTTGCAAGTACAATGCAAACAACTATTTCTCATTAATTATTTGCCAACCTGATGCCCACCCTGATTTTCCTACCAGCAAGGACATTCTTCCACATAACCCCAACGCAACCATCAAAATCAGGAAATTAACAGGGACAACCTTACTGCCATCTAATCCTAGCCCCCATCAAGCGGTCCTGATCATGTTCTTTGTAGCAAAAAGGTCTGGTTGAGAATCATGTGTTGTGTTTAGTTGTCAGTGGGAAGAATGAAAGAGAGAAGGAGATGCTCCATAGTAACACTGGGGAAGGTGGAGAGTTCCTGAAACTGCCCACCCGAGGCAGCATCTATCCAGAACATTCCAAGGAGCATAGCATGTGCTTATTAACTGGTCAACAACTTTGATATGCAGGATTTTAAGTTTTCATCGGAGTTTCATTATTATACTTAATTTTTGAAATTAGGTGTCCTAAACTCAGTGTCCAAAAGAATCCAAAAAAATTTAGCCTGTTTTCTCTATTTTTTCTTGCAAATGTCAAGCAGACTGCAATTCATCTTCAAAGACACCCAGCTCCCCCCAATCTCTTTCCAAAGAGCAATAACAATATGGGTTGAATCAGTCACTGCTTCAGTCAGTTCTTTTGAACCTGCCTCCAGCTCATTTCAGTCTTTGATTTCCTTTTAAAATTTGCATTACTGCCAACTACAAAGCCATCTCTTTAATCATGTGTCTGGTGTGGCCTTTTGGACATCACTGCTTCTTCACCAGCAAATAAAGCTAATTGTTTCTCTTTTCCTAATGCACTAAATGTAGACAGAAGGATGGATCTTTGATAACTTGGTCAATTGCTGCTCAATGTTGCATTCTCGCAGCTATGTTCAAGCCCCACCATATTCTACCTGTTGATATAGCCCTGACTTATAGGCCTCTCAGCTTGGGACTATAATGTCTACTCTAGGGAGAGACTAGGGGTGTGTTTGTGCCAGTGATTGGAAAATGCTACTTGCATTTAGTGATGGGGTCAAGGATGTAAATATCTTACAAGTTAGAATAGTGATTTTCAACCGGCATGCTAGGAGAATTGTTAAAACATGCAATACCAGCCCTAACCGGTTTGGCTCAGTGGATAGAGTGTCGGCCTGTGGACTCAAGGATCCCAGGTTCGATTCTGGTCAAGGGCATGTACCTTGGTTGCAGGCACATCCCCAGGAAGGGGTGTACAGGAGGCAGCTGATCGATGTTTCTCTCTCATCGATGTTTCTAACTCTCTATCCCTCTCCCTTCCTCTCTGTAAAAAAAGATCAATAAAATATATTAAAAAACAACAACAAACAAAAAAACATGCAATACCTGACTATTTAGTCAGGAGCACTGACCTCTTTCCCCTGAGATTGTCAAATATAAAAATGACAACAGTCAACATAGCAATAGTTGACTGGTGTGAATGAATCAAAATTATACCATTTTTTGGTCAGATTGGCAAAAAATATATTTCTTGGTGTGCTGCAGAATTTTAGTTATTAGTTTATGTGTGCCAGGGGATGAAAAGGTTGAAAATCACTGATGTAGAGGATAATTCCATAAACCAAGAACCATAATGTCCCCAAATTCCAGTAGTGCCCCTTACTCTCTCAGGAACTCTGGCTCAAGGATGGATTGTGGAAGGAGTGGGAAGTGAAGTCTGAAAGCTACTGCATCGCAATATATTGATTCGCCCTGAGCTCGCCTTTGCTGTTGATTCTTGCACAATGGATTTCTTGCTGGTACCCATTCGAATTATGCATTCCTGCCTTCTCAGACCTTGAGTTTTTTGTGTTGTTTTTTCCCTAAGCAAGGGCCTAACCACCAATCCTAATTCTGGCATTACTTAAATTGGACGGAACTTCCCTTTTCATTTCAATAGGCTTTCAATTACAAATAAAGTTTCTTTAGGAATTAATAAGAAGAAAAGGAAGACAGGGCTTTCTATGACAATGCTTTTGCATGCACTGTGTTAAGGCCATCTATCTACCAGAACATCTGTTTCTTAACTCTTCTTTTTTGTAATTCTCACCCAAGGACATGCTTTTATTGATTTTAGAGAGATAGTAGGGGAGAGGGAGAGAGAGAGAGAAACATCGATGTGAGCGTGAAACATTGATTGGCTGCCTCCTGCACGTCCTCCTTCTGGGGACTGAACCCCCACCCTTCAGTGTATGTCAAACCCAAGGCCTGTAGGCTGCATGTGGCCCACAATAAATATTTTTGTGGCCCAGCCAATATAACGGTATGTGAGAAATGTTTTAATAAATATCTCATAACTTAACTTTTACAATACCCTGTTATACATAATTATTAATAATGAACTACAACGTTCGCTAATGACTGATTACTATAATCGTGTTGCATTCATTTCCCTTAGGCACCTTAAGCGCAGGCACACCATTTCTTTCCACTAATACTAACAGCGAATATTTTAGCAGCCAATTGCCATGTCATTAGTCTAGGACTGACTTGTTTGGTGTGCGCAATAGAAAGTATTTCGCTTTAGGAGAACAAGAAAAATAAGTTTATTTGTGTTATGCTTATTAATTTGTGCAGTTATTCAGTGTCTGGTAAGTTAATGTTCAAGAAAAAACATTAATTTTTATTAAAATGTTCTATTTTTAAAAAATATATTTTATTGATTTTAGAGAGGAAGGGAGAGGGAGAGAGAGATAGAAACATCAATGATGAGAGAGAATTATTGATTGGCTGCCTCCTGCATGCCCCCTACTGAGGATCGAGCCAGCAACCCAGGCATGTGCCCTTGGCCAGAATCGAACCTGGGACTCTTCAGTCTGCAGGCTGACGCTCTATCTATTGAGCCAAACCAGATAGGACTAAAATGTTCTATTATTTTATGTTAACGATTACTCAGCCCTTTGTATTCAGCATGTCTCTATCGAAATAAACCTACGTTTCTATAAAAATTGAAGCTTTTGTTTTTTTTGTGGCCCACATAATCTTAAACCTTGTTTATTTGGCCCGTGTTAGCCTTTGTGTACAGGACAATACTCCAACCAACTGAGCCACATTGGCCAGGGTGTTAACTTTTCTTTTGACCAAAGAGAGAAAACATACAGATATTTGAGATTCTTATAGACCTATTTTTATATCTTTAGGAGTTACAGATGCTAATTTGAGTTCAGTAATCTGAGATAACCAATTAGCATGGAGCATTTGAGATTAATGGTTGTGTTCTGCGAGAGACGCCATTAGCTTTTAGAAACCCAAGTGGTTAACAGGGGTTTCTTCCAGAGAATCTTCCTGGCTATTTCTGTGGCTGATACACACAGCAGGATTTTACCTCTGCAACTCTATCAAGTTTCCTCTGCATAAATTTGATATTTAGAATTCTGTCTCCTTCTTGCATCAGCATCAATCACTGCCCACTCAGCCTTATTTGCCCAGCGTTTCTTTTACTAACAACTGCTAATTCGGAGGGTCTGTGGTTTTAAGTCTGCACAGAGCCTTAATTTTAAAACATGGAGAATTATCAGGACTTAAGGAAAGAAGTAATATGTGGCATGCACAGTCTCCTATGTTGCTCAGAGGGGAAGCTGCCCCTTTTGCTGGGCACTGCCCAGCACACTTCTAAGACAAACCCTGCTGCCTTGGTTTGTCTGTTGGAGGTTGCCTAGGTTCTGTGTGGCTTTAAGAAAAATTCATGGGCATGAGAAGAACAAGGTGAATGGGGGAGAGGGATGTTCTGGTTATCAATGGCCACTTGTTAGCGCTCTTTGGATGCAAGGACTCACTTTCTTTATGGCAGTGGTCAAACTTCAGAGGCCTCACAAGTTCTCTACCAGGTTAGTACATGAGGGGCTGTGGCCCGTGGATCTGGGGGTCCTGCTCTCCCAGTCTGCATCTGCCTGCTCCAGATCTCACTTTCTTTTCTTTCATCCACTCTTCTATTTCTCTCACTCCGACCTTCCCACTCCATAGAGGAGTGAACAGGATCAACAAGATTAAGCCCTATTTCCAGCCCTACAGGCTGCGTGAAAGTCTGACTGGTTGCTCACACTTTGGCGTCATTGCCTTGAAAAATCTGGCTTCCTTCCAGTCCTTGAATGCATCAAGAGAGCTCCCTCCCTTCATGGGGGAATGTGGTAGGAGTCAGACAGACATGAGCAGAGCAGATAGGTCAGGTGCACAAGGTCACCAGGGCAGAACTTCCCGGGTGCCTAGCAACGCACAAAACAAGGAAAACAAGGACCTCGCCCAAGGGTAACCTTCCCTCCCCTAGCATATCAGGTCACGAGGTTCAGACCTCCCTGACCTTGCCTCCCCTGGCATGTTGCCACTCATGCCAGTTAGACCCCTTAGAGGGGGAACAAACAAGGGAACCGGAGAATAGTCCTTAAGCATTAAGCCTCCAGTACAATAGGTTCTGACCCACATCAAATACATCTAGGCCTCAGTTGTGTTTCAGCTCCAGGCCCAGAAAAGCAGCAACATCAGACAAGTGATGCCATGGCTGCCTCAGGACCAGCTGCATTGACTAAACACCCCCTGTGCTGGTGCCTACCTACCAGTAGAGACCATGACTCTGAAAAGATGTACCTGAAAAGCTGATGACTATTCTATTAAGATCCCCCCCTCAAATCCCCACCCTTAAAAGCTCTTAGCATGGAAACTGCCCCAGCCTTTCCAGTCCCCGGCTGCTTCCCCCCAGGCTGTGTACCTTTACCTTTCTCTTTCTTCTAAGCTCCAAGGGCCTTTCTTTTGCCTCTGTAACTTGTTTCCTGAACCCATTTCTTCCACCTCTGTGACTTTCTAAATAAACTTTTGCTTATTTAAAAAAAAAAAAAGCAAGCTCCCTCTTTGGAACCTTTGCACTTGCTGTTCTCTGAGTGGAACGTGCTTTCTCCACGTATCTGCATGGCTGGTCTCCTCTCCTCCTTCAGGTCTCTGCTTAGATGTTACCTTCTCAGTGAGGCCAGGATGGGCTAGGTCAGTGGTCGGCAAACTGCGGCTCTTTGGCCCCTTGAGTGTGGCCACGAAGTTTCAATCGCACTGTATGTGCGCACCCGCACGTGGTATTTTGTGGAAGAGCCACACTCACGGAGCCGCAGTTTGCCGACCACTGGGCTAGGTTATGACACATAGCAAGCAAGCCCCAAATCTCAGGGGCATAAAACAACAAAGGATTTTTTTTCCCTCTCATCTTCCAGCTCAGTGTCATACAAGTAGATCTGCATCATCTTTGTCCTTATCCTGGAACCCAAGCTGATGGGGCAGCCAGGGTAGGGTCTCAACTACAACAGAGGGAAAAGAGTGTGGTAAAGGAGGCAGTGACTGGGAAAACTGTGTCACTCTGTTTACCTATCACCGGCCAATGTTAAGTCATGTGGCCAAGCCTGATTACAAAAGAATGAGGAAGAAAAATTCTCCTATAGGAAGAAGGTGTATGTTGAAGCTCCTGCATTGGAGTGTTAAGATATTCTGCTTCCTATGTTATTAATAGCATAAAACTAATGACCAAAAAATAAAAATAAAATCAATAAGCTTAAGCTACCTTTTGCCTGATAGTAACCCTGCTGGTTTCTACATTTTAGAATGTGCAACTGTTCCTTTAAAGGATAAAATCAATATACTTACAAAGGGGGAAGGGGGAAGGGGGAAGGGGGAAGGGCAAGGGTGTGGATATGAAGACATTTAATCCAATTTAACACCTTAAAAGGATGGGAGATCTGGTCAGATGCTTTTGAAACCATAGTCTTTGTACTTGTTTACCTCTGAAGCTAAATCTGAATGAATCACCCGAGGGGCGGTGGCATATGCTGTCACCTTCATCCTAATGACTAACAGATGCAATGGGCAGAGGACAGGGTCCTGCAAAATGCAACTGCTGAGAAACAAAATGAATGCTGGGGAAAAAAACAAAGGTATGTGCGACAGCCCTAAAATTAGGTGCCTCGGCCAGTTATATAAGGCCAGTTTCCACTGTCTGATCTGTAAGCTAGCTTATGTTTACCTTGGCATATTATACTTTTCTTCAGAAATGGAAATGCTCTGAAATTTACAGGGAACCCTAATATCCAAGTTTATACCACCCCAAATCGGCAATTAAGATATATTTGCCTTTTTTTTTCTTATTAAAGAATTAAACTTTTCAACTAAAGTTGACCACTTCTACAGAAATTTGTTCCTTCCAGCCCATTTTTATACCTTACATATATATGTCTCCATAAGCAATAGAATTGTTGCTTTATGTGTGTGATGGTCATTTTAATTTTAGGTTCAATGAACAAGCTTTTGCTTTTTTCACTCAACGGTATGACTTTACTTCTAGCTAATGTTGATATATATGAATCTGCCTTATATAGTATTCTAATATAGGAACATACTGTATTATCTTTTCATCCATTCCCGTGCTGATGGGTATAGAGCTTGTGTCTAATTTTTTATTATCACAGACAAGGCCTCAGTGAGCCCCTGGTGCCTGCCTCCTGGTGCATGTGTGTGAGACTTTCCGTGGAAACACAGCCAGAAGCAGAATTGCTGAGTGGAAGGGAATCTTATCAATTTCACTAGGATCCAACTTTACCTCATCCAAAGTGGCTATAGCATTTACCACCCCCCGTCCCCCCCGCGCCCACCTCACCCTCCCCAACAGAGTCTGGGTTTTCCTGTTTCTCCACCACTTTGCCAAACCCTGATACTGTCAGACATTTCAAATGGTATCTTCTCATCTGGGTTCTCATTTCCTTGATTCCTTGTATGTCTGAGCTGCTTTTCATACACGTGTTGGCCATTTGGGATTCTGATACTGTGAACTGTCTACTCATATTCTTTACCATTTTCTTATTGGGTTTTGTCTCTTTTCTCTCTCCTTTTTAATGGCATGCAAAATGAATTACAAAGAAAGCTGTATCTTTGACTTTGCTTTACCTCAGTCTGAAGGGGATTAAAAAGAATGTGAGAGTGAAAAAAAAGACTTCATGAGAAGCCTCAAGGTTTGTTTTGGTTTTGGTTTAATGGCAAATCTCAAGCAAAAAAGTGTTAGCGTATCACTTCCAAAATGTGATACTGTGTATGGGTGTGTGGGGGGTTGAGGGGGTGGAAGGGGGGGTGAGGTGAAGCGGGGAGCATCCTGGTCTCATCCAGACAAGAAAACTGAGACAAAGGCCAAGTATCCAGAATCATTTGATGAAGGGATTGGCAAATAGAACCGGAAAAGGCTAATCTTATTAATTTTCTTATCGTAGTTAAAATTATCTCCATCTGGTTATCATTTGCCATAATTAGGACAGCCATAGATTTGCATGTTGGTGGTGATGAGCCAGGCAGGGATGCTCAGAGCCTCCCTAGCCCATTCAGATAATAAGTTTCAAATAGTATCTTCTCATCTGGGTTCTCATTTCCTTGATTCCTTGTACTATGTCTGAGCTGCTCTTCATGGATCCTAAAAATGCTTAACAATTCTTTTCTTTGCTGTGAGATTGAGGCTTTGCCTGAGGCTGAATTTAAAACAGCTTCGTTTTGCACTTTGTTAAGCAAGAACCAGTTAAAGGATCAGAATCTGAGCCCTTTACAGCTAGGAAAGCCATTGGGAATGATTTGCTCCTACTCACTTTCTGGAACAGAACCTTACAGCTGGAGCGGGAGCAAGAATAACGATCCCTGCTGACCCCATCAAGCCCTGAGAGGGGACAATGAATGAGGCAGGCGAGGCCGACAGAGAAGGGAACCCGATAGACCATCCTCCTCAGCAGCCATTTGAAATTAGGAGCTTCGCCATAACCCCTAAAGTAATCACTTAAAATGTTTCCCCCAAAATGGTTTTTTTTACATTTCATTTTACATGGGAGGTCTCAGCAAATTTGTTTCATATCCTGGCCTAGATAGTAAGGAACGCTTGGGAATAGAAAGGCAAAGCAAATGATTCAGATCTAGGTTTCTATAGCAACATTGTTTTTTTTTTGTTTGTTTGTTTTGAATGCCACTGTTTACTTCAGCAGAGTTAAGTTAAACGTGAGCAGCTAATTAAGATGATGCTGGAAACTTTGACCTTAACCTTCAATATCAGAAAAAATAAGCACGTTAAAAATGCTGCTTGGAGTGTTGCTGGAAACATACAGCAGGGAGCTCATTCTCCTTTGCTGGGAAAGCAGAAACCTCACAATCTGACCACATCCACACATCAATATTTCTTTCTTTTAAGATTTAAAGGGGAATGGAGCAGAACTACTATCCAACGTTGACCTCAGCAGTAAGATGTTTTTTCCAGACACAGAATTTTTGTTAGATGCATATTTGTGTAAACAGATTTCACTCCACATCAAATTGACGATAAGTACACCTATGAAGTAACAGATTGAATTGTATACCGACGCCAGAATGTAAAAATATAGCTGACTGCTCCCTCTTCAAAATATTGGGGGAGGAGGGACTCTTATTTTAAAGCCACTGCCATTGCTGAGCGCACATTGGCGTCTCTTAGGAAGTGACTTCATCCCCTCTGTCAGTGTCCGTCTGCTGGTTGTCCTCATTGGTGGCAAATCGCCATCCTCAGGGGGCAGAGTTACCTTTTTGGAAACTGCCAAGAGGCATTAGGAGTGAAATCTGACAAATAATGGAGGTGATCAAGCATGGGCTAGAAAGCAAGGTTGGGAATATGAATGTCTAATCGCTATGCTGTTCACCTGAAACTAATATAATATTGTATGTCAACTGTGATTGAAAAATAAAAAGATATTTGAAAAGAAAAAATATATAAAATCAAGGTTTATCTCCAAAAGTTGCTTTTCTTATATTTTAAAAGTTGGTTCCAAAAGCATTTCCCACAAAGCAGTTCCCAAACCAGCTCTGTGCTAGGGCAGGCAGCATGGTTTCGATGTGTATCTACTTTCAGATGTGTTACCGTAAAGGACAGACCTGACATGGGTTTAAGTTCTGGCCTTTGTAAAGGGCTCATAGCCATCAATCAGAACGCCGAATGCTTCTGTCCTGACAGAGGAGATGCGTGTGAGCATTGACTTTGCATTTAAAGGCTTGAGCTTGAGTCCCAGCTTGACCACTCACTGGCTATGTGACCTTGGGCAAGTTACTTAATATCGCTGAATTTCCAGGTCCTCACCTGTGAACTGGGGATAATAACAGCTCCTACTTCATAGGACTGTTGTTAGAATTAAATGATTTGTTGGTATAAAGCCCAGCACATAGTAAATAAATAAAATCTACTTAAAATCATTACCATTGTGACAAGAGTAGTATCAGCAGCAGAGTTGTCACAGGTGAAGTAGGTCTTTTGTCATTTAACATCTGGGATTTTTAAAAAATATATTTTATTGATTTTTTACAGAGAGGAAGGGAGAGGGATAGAGAGTTAGAAACATCGATGAGAGAGAAAGATCAATCAGCTGCCTCCTGCACACTCCCTACTGGGGACGTGCCCGCAACCAAGGTACATGCCCTTGACTGGAATCGAACCTGGGACCCTTGAGTCCGCAGGCCGATGCTCTATCCACAGAGCCAAACCAGTCAGGGCAACATCTGGGATTTTTAAGAGTGGATTGCAAATGCTCCTCTATGTCCACTATTCAGTGATAGATGCCTATGATAAGGAAAGTCTAGATGAACAAGCATCCGTTCCTGACTAGAAGGAACATCACTTTGCCAAAAGCTACTGCCCCATCCTGGCATCAGAGCTGATGGGATGAGTCACAGTGAGCATTACCCATCTCACAGCAGTAGGACTATGACTACAGAGAGGTCCCAAGTGCACGCTCTGCAAAGCAAACATGGTCCCAGTGTGGGTGGAAACAGCAGGTGGCTCCGTGTGTGGGAGCATCAAACACAGAAGCCCAGGCTGCAGGGCCCTCCAGCTGTCCCCCGACCAGCACCGGAGTGTAGGTGGGACTGAAATGACTCAATCTCCAGGGAGCCTGCTGGGTTTTGGAAATTGAAGGAAACTATAAATCAAGCAAAGAGCCTTAGGAAAAGTTTGGGTGAGTAAATATATTGAAGAAGAAGAAATAGGCTGCATTAAAAAAAAAAAAAAGTTGGGAAAATAGACAGAAAAGGTCTAGGGTCACAAGATGACCGCTGGCTGAGTCAGAATTGCAGTGCTGAGTTAAACTTAAAAAGGTGATATGAGCCTGGCAATCAAATGAGAACAGTTCTAGGAGATAAGTTTTGGTCTTTCCTCTTGCTCTCTTCCCCCATTTACAGCTGAATCTGAAGGAAGGCAAAGCTTTGAGCTTTCTCTCCTGGTCCCAAATCTTCAGAGAACATGGAAAACTCCACAAGCAAAATTTAAAATAGCATAATATGATGCAGCCTATGCAGAAAGGCCTATAACCAGCAGAGAAGTGGAAGCTGGGACTGGCTGAACGACAGAAAACACGGGACATGAGGGATTTAGGACAAACTGGTATTGAAAGTGTTTCTAACATGGGTTCATTATGAAGGCTAGAAGTGGGTGCAAACATGGAATTGAATTTCCACCTTTACAAGGATACTTCTAGTAGGATTGCAGAGATAGCTGTATATTTTTGACGAAAGAACATGGTTTACAAGATACTTTGAAAATCGTCACTGTTACCAAACATCTAAAAATGCTGGGTAAAATATTATTTTTAAAATCTTGTAAAATGCATGACTGAGCTGGAATAAAGTAAATAAAGTCCTTAGAGACCAAAAGCAAAATGAGAGTAGGCATTCCAAGAGGCAAGTGCATCTAGGAGACCTAGCACACCAGCTTTAATGGCCACACAGGGGTCGGGACACAAAGTCTAGCATCATGGTAGGATGAGGTGCTTGAAAGATCACTGTATAAATCTGAGAGCCCTCTGAGAAAAGATGAACTAGAAAAAAATACTTATGCCTTGCAAAGGGTCACAGTAAGAAAACGTGTTTGTCTTGGCTTTGGCTCAATTGGTAGGAGTGTCATCCCGTGCATCAAAAGGTTTGGGGTTTGATCCCTCAGTTGAAGTGCATATGGAAGGCAATCCATCGATGTTTCTCTTTCACATCGATGTCTCTCTCTCTCTCTGTCTCTCTCTCTCTCTCAAATCAAGAAAAACATATCCTCAGGTGGGGGGGGGGGGGGAGAGAGAGAAAGAGAGAGAGGGAGAACACATCTCTCCTAAGATTTAACCATAAGCCAGACCTCACTTATGTTTGTAGTCTCAGTTGGGACTATTTTTGTGGTCTACAAACCTCAAAGCCAGGTATTTTTTTTTATATGGTTCCAGATTGATGAGCCCTCCTGTGTTTAGAGAAACCAAATGCAAATCCTCTTTAGAGAAGTGTACTCTCAACCCAAACTTCAAAAGAAGCCCTACACATCAAGTTCCATTGGACATGACTCACAGAATACACACTGAACAGGACAGGTCTCCTTTATTGAGAGTGAGAAAACAAAAAGAATCAGCACCAAAAGAAGACTTGCAGAACATCAAATATTGGAGTTAATGGACAGAGAACATAAAACAAATGTGCTTAATATGTTAAAATATACAACAGGAAATAGGAAGTTTAAGTGAACAGGTAAATTAGAAAAAAGTGAACAGGTAAATTAGAAAAAGAAATAAAAATAACTAGAGAAATGACAAATCATAATGGTAAAACAAGGTTAGACACTGCTAAAAAAATCGAAAATAGAAATAAAATTTAAAGATGTTACTTAGAATTTATCACAGAGAGACAAGGAGATGGAGAAAACAAAACAGAAAAAATAACAAGTCAAAGTGAGGTGCTCTACTATGCATCTAACTTGAATTTCTCAGAGAAATAACAGAGAATAGGGGCAAGGCAACACACAATGAATTAATGGGTAAGAATTTCCTAGAATTAATGAAAGCATGAGTTCTCAAATTTAGCAATCACAATGTTTTAAAAGCAGGATAAATAAAAAGGACTCTATAGCTAGGCACAAGATAAAACTGCAGATCATCAAAGGCAAGAATAAAAATTCTACAACCACCCAATAGGAAAATACAGATTATCTATAAATGAATGATGATTAAGTTGGCTGCTATCTCAATAGCAGCAATGTAAGCAGGAAGGCAGTGGAATAATATCTTTAAAGTTCTAATCGAAAAGAATGGCCAACCTAGGGCCATGTAGGAAATGGTGGGCGAGGAAATTAAGATAGCAGTCTCCTAACTGGCCAGATCAACAAAATGATAAATGTCAGGGCCAGATTGCCTTCATATCAAATCCTCCCTGTACCAAATATTTTTAAAATGCTGGGTAAAATATTTTTTAAGGTCTTTTAAAATGCATGACTGAGCTGGAATAAAGTAAATAAAGTCTAAAGTTCATCCTCTAAGAACTTAAAATAGACAATATTCATATCACGTAGGTTGATTTATGGAGATTTTGCTTGAAGACAGAGAAATGAATTTTCGTGTTTTCTATCCCTTTGATGACACGAGTTGGTTTAATTTATTAATATGGCCCAGCTATCTTTGAAAATGTATTCCAGTATTAGACTTTGATCCCAAATCACATGTGATCATCTTAAAAGAATAGTTCATGTCCACCCTGTATTTTGCTTCTGAAAGTTTTATTCCATAAATAGCCAATTAAACAAAATCATTCAAAAATCAAAGTTGTTCTAATTGGTTTTATTTAAAAAAAAATGCAGATGCTTTTAATGTTTTGCAGGATATTTTCTTTCTCTGTAACCAACTATTTCTACTTACTTTTCAATTAATTACAAACTTTATCTTCCTAACTCAGTTTATGCCTGCTTCTCTGGTAGCCTCAGAATTACAATATTAATTGTGCAGCCAATGGCCCACATAACAAGATATCTGCTCCAAACACTCTTTTGGAAAAAAGAGAAAATAATTATTTTTACTCTCTCATGATAGTCACTCTCTTTGAAGAGATCACACAAAAGAAACCTTATAGCTTAGTATTAAGAAGGTAGCTAAATCTCTTTTAGCAAATAAACCAAGCCAATCATGAGAAGATAAACAGAGTCAAAGATTATTACTCACAAAGTTATTACTGGTAACATTTACTACCTTATTGGTATTTTAGAATTTTCTGTTACATAAGGTCCTCCTTAAATTCATTTTATTTCACATATAAATAAAACTGCCTTATTGCCTAGAAAGGAATACAAATTTGTAGGGTATTATGAAGAAGAAAAAAGAGAAAGATGACCTAATTATACTGGTTATTCCAGATGACTACATTTTTTTGACCTCTGAGTGGCAAAACTTCAAATGCATTTGTAACTTTAGCTCCTAAAAGGAGCCCTTAAAAACCCATGCACACAGTAAATCTTTCATGCACATTTCTTTTTTTCTGTCTCTTTATCTGAACAGTGGTTAACCAGGTATGTACATATAATCTACCAAGCTGTATTTAACACGTAAGATTTGTGTACTTTATATAAAAATTGTATCTCAATTTTAAAAATATCTACACACATACACACACTTCCTGTCTTCACTAAGTCTTGGATGTGGCATAGAAATTAAGTTTTTAAAAAAAGATTCCTGAAGGTTCTAATGTTCAGTTAGGTTGGTAACCACTACCCTAAGGCAATTAGAACTTGTCTTCATTAGAATAGACATTCAGCAAATATTTGTTTGAATGAATGAATGAATGATCAAATCAACAAACTAATAAATAGCTATATTATTTATGGTTGTAGGTATACCATTGACTTGGACCAGAAAAAGCCCTAAAAATTTATTTTTTAAAAAGTATGCCAGATAATGTTGTAAGTACTGTAAATGCATTCTCTAATGAACCCTCACAACAATTCTATGAGGTAAGTTGACTGTTCATGGTCTTCAGTTGCAGCCAACATAAATCATTTTGGCTGCTTTAAGCAGAAAGAGCAGTATTAAAAAGTATAACACAGTTCACATTATTGTTGGGAGGGTTGCAGAAACCCACTCTAGGCTGAGCTTTTAGGAATTGCTACTCCAATAAACAGCCAAAGGGACTACTTCTCTATCACTATTAGGAACCCAAAGAATTAGGAAGCTGCTGCTACAAAGGCTGCACCAAAGTAACACAGTTTCTGCTACATCTGGAAGCTTCTCAATAGGAAGCTGCCTGCTGAATCAGGAAGCTATTGCTACAGTTGCTAGTTCCAGAATCATATGCCTCTGCCATTAGACACACCAGCTAAAAATGAATGTACTGGCCCCATTTCTCTCTTCCCACACAATCTAGGTCTAAATTCAAAGGTTCATGGGAATGCATTTGATTAACAGAGCTAACTTACATCCAGAACACTGGCTGTGCAAGAGATTCTGGAAATGGAATTTCCACCCTCTGTAAGACAAGAAATCATGGTACGACGAGGTTGGAATAGGCATTGTGTGGGCTAATCAATAAACTCGCAGATAATGAAACTGAGGCACAGAGGTTAAGAAACTTGGTGAAAGACACACTGCTAGAAGTGCCAGGGTCAGGATGCAAACTCAGGAAGTATGCCCCAAGGACTCATAAAGCATATTAGAGAATAATAAGACAGTGCACAGGCAAGCTCATGGGTGTGAGGCCTGCAGTCCTGACGTACAAATTTTTGTGCTCACAAATAACAACTTCCAATTTATTTTACTCAAAAATCCTAACATCACCGCTAGAATTTTAAGTCTCATCTCATAGTTTCTCAGCTTCAAATTTCAAAAATGTATCATTAACTTACTTGACTATTTTATTTTTGGTCTAGAAAGTGTTTGCAAGTGTTTTTGGATGAGGGGGGGATCAAAAAAGATTCTATCACTAAATAGTCACTGAAGATGCCCATACCCAGGCTTCAATAACCACCTCAGCTCCAACTCCTCACATTACTTCCACTGTATAAATTAAAAGGACATTCAAAAGTATCCTGAAGTTACTTCAGGACTTTCTAATGGAACATCTTCCTGATTCTACTTTCATCAACAGGTTTTGGAAACTGTGTTAGATGCATTAGAATGATGTCTGTTTAACCTCTGCTTGGGAAGATGACCATTACACAGCTCTTGTGGACTGGAAACTGTGAGACCAAAGCTTGATGTATCCTCTGTTATCTGAACTGTATTTCTACACACTCTTAGTGTAGTTTTGTCTATCTATCTATCTATCTTTCTATCTATCTATCTATCTATCTATCTATCTATCATCTCCATTTATCCATCCACCCACCCACCCATCTCTCTATGAGAATGACCCAGATAGCAGAATAAGAACATTAACTGTATCCAAAATGAATATATCAATAAGTACAGACTAAGGTTGATATGAGTGAGAAGGGTCAGTTCCAAATCAAAGGATGGAAATATTAAAAGTTCCCCACAAAGGAGAATGTGTCAGCTATTTTTTTCCCAATTTTTAATTTCTTTATTGATTAAGGTATTACATATGTGACCTCATTCCCCCATAACCCCCCCCCCCCCTCCGCCCCCACTCATGCTTTCATCCCTGTTGTCTGTGTCCATTGGTTGGGCTTATATGCATGCATACAAGTCCTTTGGTTGATCTCTCCCCCTTACCCCCACCCTCCCCTACTTTCCCTCTGAGGTTTGACAGTCTGGATGGAAATGTTAAAAGTTCTCCACAAAGGAGAATGTGTCAGCTATTTTTAAAAGACCATAATTTTGATCAGAGATCCTTCTGGGGGCAGAGGGAAGAGAAAATGCGTCATTTGACACGGCAAGTTATGAATTGCAAATCTGCCAGTTTGGGAAGGGTAAATATTTGCTGAAGATTAAGTACATGGCAAAGGTACATCATTAAATCTAAAGTAATTAAAAAGCTCAATTTAGTATTGCATGCACCTCTCCATTTTTAATGAGCATACAGTCTCAACAGCCAGGAGCCATAGTCCAATCTATTTCCATGGCGTAGAAGAAATGATAAATGTCTTCAGCAGGACTTCCGATAAAAAGAGTCTGACTTAATTACTCCACGTGCAAGTGAAAATGGATTTGGTTAGACAAATGAGCCTGCCAGCCAAGGACATCAGTCTTATGCTGGACTACGTTTCAAATGTACATCAAATTGTATCAGCGACATGTGCACAGAAGAAGGGCTGCTGAACACTTACATTTTAATTCTTACTAATGTTTGTTTATCAAAGTAATATATGCTCATAGCTTTCTAAAGTCAGATGAGGCTAAAAGTCTTACAATGAACGATGGTGCCCAGCCTCCTCCATCCTCTTTCCCATTTCTAAGTCTACATTTCAACTTGACGTTCCTTCTGGTTTTTTAAATCTTATCCATCTAATTGATATAATCACATATGATAACTTATATCACATATGTTGACATCCCTAGGCCTTATATATGCACAGGCACCTTCACCTATTCTCTACGGTTATGTCAATTTTTTTTTTATTAAGTCAACATTCAGTGTTTCTATCATTGTAACTATATAAAATTGATCACTGCTAAACATACTAAGAATGTTTCCTTTATTGTAAAATATTATTGTTTCTGTGATGAATAGTTATTTTTTTCTGCTTGCTTTGTAACTTTCTTTAAAAAAATTTTTTTTAATTGATTTCAGAGAGGAAGGAAGAGAGATAGAGAGATAGAAACATCAATGATGAGAGAGAATCATTGATTGGCTGCCTCCTGCACACCCCTATGGGGGGCGGGGGAGGGATCAAGCCTGCAATCTGGGCATGTGCCCCCTGCTGGAATTGAACCTGGGACCCCTCAGTCCACAGGCCGAAGCTCTATCCACTGAGCAAAACCGGCTAGGGCTGCTTTGTAACTTTCTTTAACTGCATCCACACACTCCAAGAGCCTCTCAGTATAGTTTTCTACATGCCAGAATGACAGGATAATCTCTCAAGTCCCCAGCTGTCCTGGTCACGTCCCTCTGAGAGCCCTCCAGCCTCTTCTCCAGGTTGCTCTCCAGGCCTGCTCCACAGCTGTTGACCCGGGTCTTCCATCTGTTGCTCTACTAAATTTCTTGTATTATTTCTATGATGATTCCTCTGCCCCATTTTCTCTCTCTCTCGCTCTCCAGCTCCAATCTTCCTTCCTTCCTTCTTTCCTTCCTTCCTTCTTTCCTTCCTTCCTTCCTTCCTTCCTTTCTTCCTTCCTTCCTTCCTTCCTTCCAGATTTCTTGTGGTCCATCTCAGTTTCTTTAGTTTTTATTAGACTTGGTCTCTATATTTTCTGATGTAGGATTTCCACAAATATCTGGTGATCATTGTCTGTGAGTGCATAATTGAAGGGTGAGGCATTAAAAAGCTAATTTGGAAGCCCTTGCCATGGGTAGGGCTTATGGACTGGTGGATTTCATATAGGGTGACTGATAATCATTCAGCTTTTCCAGATGTGGCTCCTCTCATCTCTGCACTGGCCAGAGAAGGATGGATACGGGTGCTGTTTTAGACAAGGAAAGTGCAGAAAGTCCTCTTTGATGAGGTGGCATTTAACTGGAGCCCTGAATGCAATGAGGGGAAAAGTGATGCAAATATCTGGGGCAGCCAGGTTCCAGAGAGAAGAAATGGCGAATGCAGAGTCCCTGAGTGTCTGATGTGGAGTATCCTGAGACCGGAAAACAATGCAGGCAATGCCATAAATTATCACGGAATGTATTGTGAGGTAAGTTAACCTACAAGGGATTGGAGGGAACAGGCAATGCAGCTAATCTCTGCTAAATGCTTTATAGTATAGCTAAAGCATGAAGTGATTGACAAGACAGCGAGACAAAGAATGCAGTACGAGCCAGGAACCATACCTCCCGGTGGTCTTGTGATGGGTAATTGCTTACAATTGACACTAACACCTAGTTTGATATTTATCTCAGTTGCTGCGCCATTCTGGCTGTTACTGACAGGAATCTCTATGGTGACACTGTAAGCTTACAGCACACAGCTAATCATTAACCATAAGGCTTCGGTATGCTTGCTGAGAATAGTTGGGGTAGTCTGAGTTCACAGCATGAAAACTTAAAGAAATCAAGGAGGTACAAAGTTGGAGTCAGCCTTATTTACATCAGCACTACACACGGGGATGGGAACAGATTTAGTGAGGATGAGGACCAGCCAGAAGGCCACTGCGGCTACAGCAGAGTAAGCAAGGGGGAGATGGAAGGAGCCTGTGCATTTATCATTTATGGAAACAATTTCCACACAGGCCTTGTCAGAGACATTAAAAAGCCAAACATTACAATATTTACACGTAGTTTATAAAAGTAAATCGAATAAAACTATGTTCTAAGGTGTTACTTGTAGTGGGGTCACTGGCTTGCAGTAATAAGTCATGCTTTCCCACTTAACCAGGGAGGGGTGGTCATCCATGAGACCAGTTATTAGAAGAATTCCTTGATCGGAACTTCTAGCTTTGAGTTCTGTTGCTCCATTTCCTGAAAATTACTTGGTGATGCTCCTGTGTTGTTCAACTACCTCTTTGATTCCTTGGATACCACTCATTCTTTCACTTTAAGAAAATACAAGTTGTCATTACAGAGGTCTCTGTGTTTTACAGCTGCCCTTTTTAAAAAATATTTTTTTAAATTGAGTTTAGAGAGAAAGGGAGAGGGAGAGAAATAGAAACATCAGTGGGAGGGGGGGGGGGGGAGAGAGAGAGACATTAGTTGGCTGCCTCTTGCACACCCTACACTGGGGATTGAGCCCACAACCTGGGCATGTGCCCTGACCAGGAATTGAACAGTGACCTCCTGGTTCATAGGTGGATGCTCAACCACTGAGCCACGCTGGTCATTTTTAACAAGCACGTTTCCCAAATAAAACCATTTTTAAAAAGTGAATCTGAATCATTTCTATAGTATTTGACATCAGACCAAAAAAATCACTACTACTTGCCTTTGTTTGGAGAGTCAGGCAGGCTAACAGTAATGTGCAATTATCTATCTCCGTTCAACCCTGTGAAGACTCTAAAAATTAAAAAATCTATAAACATAATCACACTAGAGACTCTCTGAATCAGATCCACACACTTCTAAGCTAGATCAAAAGGAAGCAGCTCATGTTGTTGAGAAAAATCAAAAGTTTGGAAAAAATCACTAGTTGCCAAGGCAACAAGAAAAAAATTAGACAGAAAATAGAGTTTCCACCTCAAGCACTATCACATTCAGAAGCTGAGTGTCTTCTGGGCCTGCTTCAGAAGTTGTATTTAACCTCCACTCAGTCATTTCTGGAGATAGGGCAAGAATCGAGAATCCACAGCACAGGGGCCTTTGTCAGCGCTGGGCCATGGGGCAACTCGCTAGTAAAAAGCCCTGCAAGAGGGTGAAAGTAAACCCTCTGCAGGCTAAGGCATCAGAACCATTTTTCTTTATTCTGCAACTTTTCCTGTGTAACACTTTTACAGAGAACTTCCATTTATGAGCTAGACAGGAAATGGTTACCGAGAGATTAGAAGGTCAAATAATTTGCTGGAGGGTTTCCAAACCCTTCTCCTTGAATTTCTATCATTTCATAGTGACTCAGAGCTGACTTTAAACACCATCTGTGCTCCTCCACTAGCACCCTGCTAAAAGCCATGCCATTTGCCAAACTCGTTCTTGACCCTCCCCTTCCTGGCTTTCTCTACCTGGAGATTCTACTGCTCCTTGGGGACCCAGTGTCATGCCCCTACTCTGTGAGGCCTCCTCAATCTTCCAGGTGGAGCTGGCTGTCCCCTACACAGGTCCTGCACTCAGTACACAGTATTCAGGGCCATGTCCATCCCGAAAATTTGTGTGTGGCTGTTTTCTTATCCAATTGTGAATTCCTAGAAGCAGTAGCCCTGTCTCGTCTATGGTGGGACACCAGGAGGGGTACAGTGCTGATGTAACTGGTTTTAGTGAATGAGAAAGAATGAATTAATGCACTGCTCTAGCTTTTAATGCTAAAGGACAATCCTAAGACATCGCCAGCACAATTAGGAGGAAGAATCTGGAAAGCTGGCTGTGGGTTGAGGGAGGCAAGTGTGTCTGGTCCCAGCTCAGGCCCTGGGAGGCTGTGAGATGACTAAACCTCTCTCATTTTCCAAACTGTCTGCAGAATACCATTTGTGTCCTGCAGAAGGTAGCAGGTGTTCCATGTAAAGGGGGATTTGGTTGTCCAATAAGTTCAAGATGGCGGGGTTAAAGACATTAACCAGGCCTTTTTCCCATAGGCCTTTGCACGGTAATATCTCACCCACAGAACTGGAGGAGGATGGAATGAATGATGCAGTGAAGTTCTGCTGAGTGCTTGAGAAATGCTAGCTGCTGTTTCCTTATTGTTACCCTTCTCACCCATCTACACTCTGCAAGTTTTTCTCATAGATTCTCATGGATCTCACAGACTGCCGATTACTGAGAATTAAAAAAAGCTGTTTTACTAAAGGAATTAGTCAAATTAGAATGCAACCCAGCTGGATGAAACTGTAATATTCATTTCCCTCTATTATTATAGAAACAATCCCTTTCCTAGTTCTTCCTCTGCATAAAGTTACACATTGTTAATTTCTCCAACAGGTTTGTTTGTTTGTTTGTTACTTTGGAAAGTTATACTAGCATTGGAAGGAAAGGACTCACGGGATAGGAGAACCATTCGCCCAGAGGCCTCCAGAAGGCTCGGACGTGAATGGTGGCTTTCCCAAGAACTGAGCACTGCCTTCCTGATAATGATAACATAAATATCACATCAATAAACTTACCCATAAGCAGATACCTATATTCTAAGGTCACAATGTTGAAGGGAATCAAAACACAGCAGGTGCCTCCTAGATGAATGGGTTCCAGGAGAGAGGAGTATAGGGCCACTTCGGGTAACTGAGCACAGGCCAAATTAGACAAAATGGAAATGATGAAGATGTGAGTCCAAGCTATATATCTCTTCCTCTTTTCTGAACAACTATTCTCTCTCTCTCTCTCTCTCTCTCTCTCTAACAACTATTCTCTCTCTCTCTCTCTCTCTCTCACACACACACACACACACACACACACACACACACACACAGTAGGGTACTCACTTTAGACAGACTCTGTTCAGGACAAACAACCATTTATAGCAACATGGTTAAGCAGAGGCCTAGAGATAATGCAAAGGTCACATGGCCCCCAACCAGAGTGGAGTTGAACAAACAAAACAATGCGCCCATTAAGGTATTTTAAAGGTCAAGAGAAATAGTATGTCAGTGCTTACAGGGGAGATTTTTCTTCTTACCAATGAATAATCTCATTTAAATGAATGTCATGTAAATTCTTAAGGAGTCTAAAGAGAAACTAGGGACAAAGCTCAAAGTAATCTGGGAGAAAACCTGAAACAGGTCAAGGAAAAACAGGAGTCTGTTTTAAGACTATTTTAGGAGGAAAGCAAGAATACAAACACTGTATGGTATGTTCACCCGTGTCAAGTTCACTCCATGTACCAGGAGCATGACAGACTGGGAGCTCCAGGTCATAACAAGGAAGACAGCCATGGCAGCACACAGCACTGGTGTAGGTAGTTACTGTGCAGTTCCAGAAACATCAAGAACAGCACAGCCTTGTGCAACCACCCAGAAATCTCAGCCCAGAGAGGCAAATCTTCTGTTAAAATTCTCAGGCAGAGAAATAGGATTAATGGGATTTTAAGGTCTAAAACAGGTAACATCTAAGAATCTGAAAGATCTCACCTGCTTTCAGGATGTGATTGAGGGCAATAATAGTAGTCAACACAATGGTCTATCCTAGAGGAACTCTTGGATCATGTCACGTTATATTATTCTATAGCAAGGCATGAAAATCCAACTCTTAATCTAACTTACACCTTCACGTATGGAGAGTAAAGAAAACTGAGGCAGTAACACATACGTTTTCTACTCTACCAAAACATCCTTTAAAAATTTGGAGAAGTTTCTCCCCTAGACTCACTTCCATCATTCTTAAGAAATAAAATAAAAACAAGAAACAGGAGAGTGGGAGAGGAGGACAGGGAGCATGAAAACAGTGGCATTCTGGGAAAATACAGCAAAATAATCAAAGTGGTGCTGTCTGAGTGGAAGGATTATGGGTGTTTATCTTCTACTTCTTTGTGCCTTTTCATATTTCCCAATCTTCTACAAGAGAAATTTCAGAGAGAAGCGGAGATCAAAGGAATTAGAAAAATCAAATACAGACAACTCAAAGGAACCAACACAACTATTGCCACTTAAAAGCAAATGCTTGTTCTGCCTCAGGCAGAGCCTCTGTTCTTTCCTATTCCTTCAAGGGCAACAGCCATTTGTCAAATATATATTAAATGTCCATCAAATGCCTGACCCTGGATGGAGAAATGAAAGGGGGGGCTGTTGGCCTTGATCAACTTGCAGTCAAGAAAGAATCCAAAGAAATAAAACCCCTAGAGCACTATCAACTGCTAAAACATGTTGTTTCTGTTTTTGTTTTCAAAGTGGCTATAATCAGAGCTTGTGGAGCACAGAGGTCAGAGTGCCATGAAGGTTTCACTGAACCGGAGAAAGAGCTGACCCCTAAGGGAGATGGGGGTTGGATGAGCTCCCATGGTCCTTCACAAAAAGATCACAGCTGAGTTGAAGTGTCTCAGTAGTTTCTGTTGGTAGATAACATGGGTTGCTTAAAGACAGTGTAGTGCTGCCCTGGCCAGTTTGGCTCAGTGGATAGAGCATCGGCCCAAGGATTGAAGGGTCCCAGGTTCGATTCTGGTCAAGGGTATGTACCTCGGTTGCAGGCTCAATATCCTGGCCTGGGTGCATGCAGGAGGCAACCAATCAATGTGTCTCTCCCACACTGATATTTCTCTATCTCTCCCCTCCCTTTCCCTCTCTCTAAAAATCAATGGAAAAAATATCCTCGAGCGAGGATGAACAAAAGAAAAGACAGTGCAGTACTTGTGTGCCTTTTAACCTTCAGTCAAAGTGTCAATGTAAAATTCTGCCTTTTCTAATGAGTCTGCTTGAAAATTATAGCGAGGTCCTGTTTTTAAATGGATATATTTTAAACTCTTTGGAAAATTATAATAACCATATATGAAAGTGCCTGGGTCACCTAGATTGCTTTGTCATTTTTATGCTGAAAACAAGTGGAATTACAGCAGGTACTCTTTGGTATCTGGCTTCCTTCACTCAACCTTATGAGAAGCATCATTTTGTTGTGTAGAGCTGCAGTTTATTCATTTGCAGTGAAATACAGAATTCCATTGTATGAACACATAACCACTTATTTGTCCATTCTGCTGGTGATGAGCATTTGGGTAGTTTCTAGTTATGGCTGCTATAAGTGGTGCTGCTATGACTATCTTAGTATGTGCCTTTCCATGAAAATATGGATGCATTTCTCTCAGGGCTGTACCTGGGAATGGAGCTGCTGGGTTGCAGGGTATACAAATGTTCAGCTTTTAGAGACACTGTAAGTATGTATAGGTATAATAGCTCATCTGAGGATTAAGGACCCATTTCTGTTTTTGCCTGTTCCTAGCTCTAATGATGGTGTCCTATACCATAGCAGGTCCAAATCTCATCTTCTATCACCCATGATTGAGAGCCCCCAAACCATTCCATTCTCATCTACCTTAAAAATATTTTCTTCATAGATATTGTCTATGCTTGTGTGTGTTTTTTTCCTAACGAAGAGGTTGTAAACCAGAAGGGCAGAAGAAATTGTGCTGTAGTTAAGGCAAATGATATTACAAAGGACAAGCTGTCTAGTAAAACACACTTATAATTATAATTATCCTCAAAATAAATCAAATTATCCATATAAATCCAACCCCTCACTGGTAAATTAATGAAAAATATGACAGTGTTGAGCTTTTAATTGCTTCTATTGCAAAACCCCCAAATTTCAACTTCAGTTATCAGGCAGAAAAGAGGCAATTAGTTTGCAACAGACGTGTCAGTGAAAACCTGTTACAACATGGGCCCAGAGTTAATATTCTGCAAGTTTCTGAAGTCCATCTGTCCAATTTTGTCATGTTTTCATTTTAGACAATCCTTCTTAGTCCTTCCAAATTAATTGCTTTTTGTTGTTTGGGTTGTTGTTGTTTTTTTGTCAGGATCTTTTTTAATCTTCATTATATAAGATTCATAAGAGCCCTGTTATCTCAAATACCAAGTTTGATTTTCTTTTCAGAACATTTTTCCCCCCAAAATATTAAACCTCAGAAAAATGGCAGATGAAAAGATGATTGCGCAATGGTAGGGCTTAAATAAATTAAGGCTTCCAGGCTGTGTTGCTACTTCCTGTTTCTAAAAAGTAAAATCTTTTTTGAGGATATTAAACATCATTTGTGACCTTTAAAAAGAACTCCCTGAAGTCATTAATTCATAATAAAATCTGGTTAGACTATCACAATAGTGAGTAATATAAAATGATGCCAATTTTCAATTACAGTCCCAACAATGCCTATTATACATTTTCAGAATTACTGAATAAGTTTGAAATGGTCCAAATAACAATCAAATATATTTTGGTTGGCAGCATTTGGGAAAGAGAAATGAGAAGTAGAATAATTTCAGATAAATAATTCCCCAAATATTATATTCCCTCTGATGACTGAAGGAAAAGGGAGTTTGTTCTTGGTCCACGTCCTACTCCCATACACGTGGAAAGGGTGGCTGCTCTGATGATGGGCGAGCGGGGTCATGAAGAAATGACTCCTTTGAGCAGCAATGAGTGACTTGGGCATGGAAAGGAACTTCATGGCTCCTTCCATGGCATCTAAAATCTCCACTCTGCTGTCCTCCTGAGGTTGTGACATGCCACAGAGTATTGTGACCAATACATTTATTCGTTCAACAGATATTTCTGAAGGATCTATTATGTGCCATACACTGTTCTAAGGTCTGGAGCCTCTGTGATGAATATCACAGATATAGACTCTATTCTCATGCAGATGAAGATTTGGAAGAGAAGGTAAAACAAGGAATAAATAACTACACAGATAAATTCTAGTAAGTCTCATGTAGGGTGCCCCCACAGTGAATGGACAGCAAGTAAATCTGGATGAGAGGGGAGGGTGTCAGGGAGTGACCTGGATATGCACAACATGTGGTAAAGTTAACCAGTGTTAAATATGCTGAATTCATGATCATAACTAGCACCATCTTTAGCCAGGTGAGTGACATTTATCACATCTTTCCATTAGTCATTTCAATACAACTAATTTTTTTCAGCACTCGTATTTATTTCAGCCACTTGAAGGTGCCACAAAAGAATGCCTCAATAACAGTGGTGGCTGAATGTAATGTGTACAACACATCACCTCTTCGGTCATAAATACATACATACATACATACATACATGCCAAGATGAGTATGGTGTGGTCCGTCCTCAGCAGTGAATGGTCTGGCCTACAGTCCCACAAATAGGCCCCCAGACCACAACACGCAATGCAGCCTAATGAAGTACATGTAGAGTCAGCTGTCAGGAAACTAACAGGAGGCAGGGCATTTGGGGCTGGATCATATGAATAGGTAGCATTCTCTAGGCCAAGAAGGAGAGAAGGGGACTCTAGAGAAAGGGAATGGTCACAAAAAGTTGAAAAGAGATGCAAATGTCAAGACGTGTTGGATGGGCAGCCTGTAGACTGGCTGAGTGGCGGGGGAGGAGACCAGAGGGCAGAAACATGGCCGGGTGCCCTTGCCCTCTGTCTTGGAGTTGGGAACCACGGGGAGGCCTGGCAGGAGATGCAAGGAAGGAGAAAGGTGATGGACTATTTACTTCCCTGGCTCCTTTCCTGGGAAATTGCCATATGGTGGCTGCATCCCTCCACAAGCTCACGGCTCTGGTCAGGCAGCCCACGCAACACAGCTCTTGTGGGCGCACCCGCTCCGGGTTTCTAGGCCCAGGTCCTGTGCTTCCCCTGCGGTTTCCTCCCAGCTGCTCAGACCTCTGTACATATTCTATTTATTAAGCTTCCCTCAAATTACCTGGTTAGACTGTGTTATCTGTTCCCCACCAGAACCTGAACTGATACAGTCATGCAGCAAGGAAATCAGGGTGGCTGATGAAGGCATTAGAGGCAAATGCAGACAGGGAGATGCCTGTGGGAGAAGGAAGGGGCAGGGGGTGGGAGAGGGTGAAAGGTCATGACAGTGAAGAGCAGGGTGATGGGGGAGGTGGAATCACAGACTAGCCAGACCACAGCATTTATGTGAAACCTACCATGTGCCAGGCACTATCCACAGGCTTTAACATCAATCATGTCAAGGCAGCCCATTTAACAGATGAGGAAACAGAGACACAGAGAGATCTAGTGACTTTCTCAAAGTCCCAAGCTAGTAAGTGGTGAAGCTCAGATTCGAATCCAGGGAAGTCTAGTACCAGAGTCATGTTCTCAGCCTCTGTGCCAGACTGACTCTCTGGCGGGGGCAGGAAAGGAGCCTTCAGAATTCAAGACCTTGCAGGTGGCAGGCACTGGTGATGACGCCTCTTGGGGAAGCCATGTGCATAGATTGCTGAAGTAAGGCTACTTGGAGAAAACCTTGTTACCTTATACAAACTCTACCTCGGTGACAATGCAGAGCTCTGTGCGGGTATCAGAATGGCAGAAATCCTTAAAAAATGACTGTCCAAATAAATGAGTGTCTGCTGTGAAACCATAATTACATTTCTACAAAACCTCGTATTATCAAGAACATATCACAGAGTTATTTCAATATGGGAAAAGAAGGATTGTGGTCACAGAGTCCATAAGACTAGATTATTTTTCCTGTAGGAGCTTACATATTGTATTGTATTTTGTTAGCATCTAAAAGAGTTGAATTATATTTTGTTACCATCTAAAAATACTAAATGGCTTGAACGGCACAGAAATATAACCTGCAGCCAAGCTCATATCCACTGACGGTAAAGAAAAAAACCCTTGGCGTCAGCTGGCCTCTGCGGGCGGCCGCTTCCTTCCGCCTGGCCCAGGGCTCCCTCCGATGGTGCTCACATCACAACCCACAGCGGTCCAGAAAATGCAAATTGTGCTTCCCACATGGTCAAGGGCATAATAACCAGGTCTCTTGCAGCAGATAAGACCATGAAAACAACAGTGCTCGGGAAAATGAGGGGTGCTAGGGGCATCTCCCTTACTGTGACTTACTTTAAATGGCATCTCACTCTATTAGCTCAGGCTATCTTCCTTTGGCCGGCAGAGCCATGACAACATGTTCCTATTAACATCAGAAATAATGTCCACAGCAATCACTTTCTTTAAGGAAAGAGAAAGGGAAAACGCTCCCTAGTCAGACTCACATTTTCCATTTGCACTGTGGGTTGCCAAGCGTGCCAGCCCAGCTGAGGCTGTAATGAGGACTCCAATATCGAGTTCTAGACGCAGCGGCCGGGGGCCTGCAGGCACACAGTGCGAGTGTGATAATAGCTTCTGATGGTGCTGACCTGCCTCTGCCTTATTCTGCTCATCTCCTCAGGCCGGGTCCCACGCACAGGTAAAGATGGGACTACGGAGACTGGTCCATTTCTGCAGTTGTTCACTCAACACCAAAAGCAGGTTGCCACGATCATAGGCACACGCTGGTTTTCTGTGCAAGAGGGGGCAGCCAGCAGATGGTGCTTATCAATCAGTGATGTTCCATACATTTATATTAACAGGAGCCAAGAAAAGCTGACACTAGTGTGAATATCCTTTCAGGTTCAAACTGCTAATTTGTTTTAAAAGCGTACATCCTCACCCTGGTTGGGTGGCTCAGTTGGTTGGAGCATCATCCCGTACAACAACAAAAAGTTTGTGGTTTCGATTCCTGGTCAGGGGGTCAGGGCATGTACCTAGGTTTCGGGTTCATATGGGGGGTAACCAATCAATGTTTCTCCCTTTCTCTCTCCCTTCCTATATCTCTAAAGAAATAAAAATCAATAGACTTATTCCTGGGTGATGATTAAAAAAAAGAAGCGTACACTCTTTCTTTGGGTATAACAAGAGAGATCTCATAAAGTATTTTGGTTTAGCTAAGTGTATTGTCAATGTTGAAAACTTCAGATTTTCCTGATGACTCAACATCCCCATAAATAAGGTGTGTGTACCTGCCAAGTGACTAGGTCCATTTGGTGTCATAGGCTGGTTCCTGCTATAGTTTGTTCCTCTTATCACCCTCCCCTGTGACCGAGTGACATTTAAATACACCAATAAAATCCCCTCATGCCTTTTGCTTGTGTAGGGATTGTACCTGACTCCAATAGAGGCACCTGTCCATGGGTATTCACTCTCAGCTCCCTTCCTGCTTGGTTGGGTCTGCTTCTGGGGTGCTCCTCCCATGTGCCTTCCTCCTCTAGGATCTGTGAGTACAGTAAATCCTTTCATTTCACATGCCTCTCCAAGTAAAATTTCTGCAGTTGTGTTGAAATCATCCTTAAAGACCCGGCGAGGGGGGGACTTAATCCCCATTTACAACACGCTAAGCCATCCAGTGGTTTCTAAAAGGAAACTAAGGCCTCCGATGACCATAAAGGCCAAGGTCTGTATATGGACCACAGCGTGTAACTGATCCATGACTTTAGATTTGAAAAATGCAATCTGAACATTAGGATTTGGAAAGGCAATCTAAATTTAGGATCTTCACATGAAATTAGGAAGACTCAAACTTCAATCTACATTGTAGAAAATTGGAGATTTTGTCATAAAATTGTTCCATGGGTGCATTTTCCCCTTGAAAATGCAACCTCATTACAACTAATGAACCAGCTACATGTACCGGTATCTTAGGTGCAAGTTATAAAGCAAAATATCTGTGTTAACAAATGCATATATATCTTGGTTAACAAATATATATTTGTACCTTTTCATGCAATAGAATTCAAGTTCTTATTTATTAAAAAAAAAACACTAACCAATGATATAGAAGAAAATTACCTTCCTGGATAGCAACATTCATGGATATCACTAATAAAGAATTTAATCCTTTACATGAGATAAATTTCTAAAAAAGCAACCTCCATCTTCTAAAGTCAAGGTTGGGGGCCGGCTGCCGCAGGAAGCAAGCATTCTGGTCTATTCCTCCAGCTCTGACTACACAAAGGGGAGCCCCACACCTGTGGGCAGGGCCTGCATTATTCGGAATCGCCTCTGGTTCTGGAAATTCTTCAGTTCTGGTTGACACGGAGGAGAGGGAGCATTGCTTCCTGTTCTGTTTGGCTACAAGTAGCAGCTCTGAAAGAGTCCCCTTTTCTCCTTCACATCACCCTATCTGCTCCCAAATCTGACTTCCCTTTCCATGAGCTCCCAGGTGGGTGGCATTTGCCCACTTCCCTGGCTACCAAGTGTGGCCATATGAATAAGGCCATAACAACAGCAGTGGTGGAGTGTGGAGGGGTGGGAGGAGAGGAAAAAGGCTGGAGTGTGTTGGAGAGAAACTGGGAAGGGAAGAATGGAGAAAGTGAGTATCGACGAATTAGATTCATCTTTCACAGCCCTTTGCTATACTAATAAAAAGGAAGAGAGAAATGGGGAAGTAGAGCATACGGAAGAGCAATATGGAATCAAGGGAGGATTTCTTTATTTTTTCTTTCTTTTTTCAGATGGGAGATATTACAGCATGTTGTCACTAAAAATGAGCCAGTCAAGAGGGAGAAATCAATAAAATCAGGAGAAAGGAGATAATTGGAGGTGTGATGTCCGTGACTAGGAGAGGAGCTGGGGATTACATATGAGGGGAGGAGTCAGCCTTAAACAGAAGCAGGGACAACTCATCCAAAGAAGAAATGGGAACCTATTTTATGGGGCTGCAGGGGAGCTGCCTTCCCAGCAGGTTCTCCCTGTGCAATCTGCTGAAACCCTCCGTGTGGCTCTAAGTCAGCTCCGGATCTAGGACAACACGTCAGGCTCTCCGGGACGGCCTGGCTGGCTTTGTCATCCCTGGCCTCTTTCTCCAGCACACTGTAAATCAAAGGCCCAGGCTAGAGCTCAGACAGCAAACCTGGAGATGAAAAGGAGACGAGACCAAAGGAGACAGATAAAACCTTCCTCCTGTGAGACAGTATGGCAGCTGGCCAACCTATCAGCTAACATCAGCCCGAAGTATCATTTCCCCTTCTTTATTTCAGGAACTCTACCTGGTCTTTCACGGCTATTCTTTTTTAAACCTGCTCATGACAAACAACTCTCACTGTGGGAGTATGAAGTCTTCTATTCTGAACACTTCAGAGGCCAGTTTCTAGGGTTTTCTATCACTGGGAGGTAAATCCCAAGAGAGCAGAGACTGCATCTAGCTCTCACTTCACCCCAGGAGCTAGCACAGTGCCTGGCACATACTAGTCATAGGTGCTCAGTGAACATCTGATGAACAAATGCATTGAATTGACTTTTCATCTCTAAAGGTCCATCAATCACTCAAAGTATCTTGTTGAGTGCCTATGTGTATAGCATGGTGCAAGGAGCTATGTAAGGGCCATGAAACTTAACTTGGCATATGCCTGATGCACTTAGAAAGACAATCAAGTCCTCACTGTGTATCCACTGGAATCCAGTAGTTCTTTTCTAAAAAAAATATATTTTATTGATTTTTTACAGAGAGGAAAGGAGATGGATAGAGAGTTAGAAACATTGATGAGAGAGAAACATCGACCAGCTGCCTCCTGCACACCCCCTACTGGGGATGTGCCCGCAACCAAGGTACATGCCCTTGACCAGAATCGAACCTGGGACCCTTCAGTACGCAGGCCGACGCTCTATCCACTGAGCCAAACCGGTTAGGGCTCCAGTTGTTCTTTAGGCCTAAACACAAAGGTGTAAGTGTTCCAGACAGTGTGATGTTTTAAATATTCTATGTAGTTCCTGTGGTGCCTGAAATTAATAAGCATTCACTGAGTACTTACCACATGTGACGAAGGCAAAGCAGTTATAAAGGTGAGCATTACAGTAAGCAAAGTTTGGGACTGGAAATAACAGATAAGGATAAGAAAGATTATAAGTGATTTTTTTCCCTTCTAATGTTCTGTATTTTCAAATTCTCCTACAATTAGTATGTATTGGTTTTTAAAGCCAGAAGAAAATAAATGGTGCACCCGAAGAGGTGGAATAACGTAGGGAAAATATTAGGCAAGTCAACAAAAACGAGTCAGGAAGAGGCAACCCCTGTGGGAACCCACAATGGAGGAGCACAAGCTTTGGAGCCTGCAGATCTGGCCAAGTCTCAGCACGGCAGCACATTAGCTGTCTCTCTGGGCAGTTAACTTTGCCCCGTTTCCTGATCTGTACAACAAGGGTCATAGTTTCTTCTTTAGGTAGAGAATGAAGACTAAATGAGATAATACATCGAAGGCTCTCAGCACAGTCGTAAGGGAGAGTAAACAGTGGCTATTATTTCAATATCTTATTAGGTGACAGACAGTGACATCTGATGCAGTCTTGGGATTATTATAGCTGTCCCAAATTTCTCTCCTAATATGAAGCTGTAGAGCCTTCTCCTACTGCATTCCTTTACCACCTTTTTTACCGTCTTCTCCTTTGCTCCACTGCTTTTGTCTCTGCCAGGGTTACCAGTAACACCCACTGGTGTGCTCAGCTCTGCAGGTGGGATCTAGTTTAATGAGGCGAGGACCAGGTCACGTGATGCATGGTTCCTGCCATCCTGAAACTCAGTTTGTGATTTCAAGCCTCTTATTCACTCTTGACAACTATGTGCCATCTCATCTATAAAGTGGGGACAGGATCCCTGCCTCTACTTACTGCAGAAAAATACCAAGAGAGAAAAAAATCTGAGTAAATAGCCTCTGGCAATGACAAAGTAACTGGTGTCCAACTTGCCCTCCTGCTGTGAGCAATAAGAAAACCGGACAAAATGTATGCAACAACTGTTTTCAGGTACTAGACACAGGTAGTATAGGACTTTGCTCCCTGAGAGAAGGGGAACAGTAAGATGTCTGATTGCCCCAACGTTCTGCCTAGGGGTACTTTCTGGTCTGCAGTGCTCGGAGGAAGAAGCCAAGCAGAGGACAGCGGTCTCCTTCCTGGGGAGACAGAGACTGGAGCCTGAGGTGCCTGGAACCTGTGGGGCAGAGTGCTGGAGGAGAGGGAGCTCACAGAGAAAGAGCTCCAGGAACTGGCAGAGGGACAGGGGGGCAGTTCTGTGCAGAGTAAGGTGTTTAATGGCATGCCTGGCCTCCGCCTCCTTGAGGCCAGTAGCACATCCATAGCTGTGACAACCAAACATGCCTCCAAACATTGCCAGATGTCCCCGGGGGAGGGGGGGAGGGGAGGGGGGGGCATAGTTCATCCCTGGTTGAGAACCACCGTTGTAGAGTAAATGCTGAAGTTACCGACACAAATGAGGAAGGATGGAGGCAGTTGTTACAAGATATAGGATATCAGTAGTCAGAAGAAAACTTGTCCTGGGCTGGAGCAGGACCTGCCAAGGCCAAATGCACTGGGCCATTCTTTGGGCAGGGTGGCCGTTCCCTCGGGAGCAGGCTGGGCTGTGACACTGGAGCCCATCTCATACGAGGCAGACAGCTTTTTTTTTTTTAATGTTTTTATTGCTTTGAGGAAGAGAGAGGGAGGGAGAAAGAGAAACAGAGAGAAAAACATTGATTGGCTGCCTCATGCCCCCTACTGGGGATCGAGCCCTGACTGGGAATTAAACCTGCCACCTCTGGATGCCTGAGTGCTCAACCAACTGAACCACCCTGGCCAGGGCAAGACAGACAGCTTTTTCCTACATGGATGCCGCTAATCAGACACATGACCTTGGGAATGTGCCCATAAAGGGAAAATAGAGATTTAGCTGTGTACTCAGAGCAAATGAATCTGATTGTATGGGTTTATTTAAAGAGAGCCTTATCTATGAATGCTATCAAGATTTACTCTAAACAGTAATTATTCATTGTCTAATATTGTGCAAACATGTACGTTCAGATGCTTTCTACTGTTTAGTCAGACATCTAGTTCTTTAGTGATTTTTTTAAAGCCGTCATTTAATCACTTATGAACAGTTTTAGAAAGAAAAATACACCCCCAACATTTCTCACCTCCTCTTAGGATAAATTATTATTTTTAGTTCCACCTCTGGAAGCACACTCCAATGATGTACGTGTCACAGCTCTGAATCTGCGACTATGGCAACTCATTAAAAAGGCCACCCCCATAAATTCCTTTATGGTATATAAATTTGATATTTTAAAACAAATATTTTACCATGAATTAATTCTTAGCAAGTAATAAGATTAACTTAACTCAAACTGATATCTATAACACTTCCACCATCTGTAAATATTTCTTGCACATTTTAAAGAAAATCTTTTGTTACTTAATCATTAGGCTTCATCATAAATATTAACTAATATGTAATCCTCACATGAGGACATGTTTTTATTGATTTTTAGAGGGGAAGGGAAAGAGAGAAAGAGACACATCAATTGGTTGTCTCCCGTATGCACCCATGTGCGTTCTGACCAGGAATTGAACCTTACCACCTTCTGGTGCATGGGACGATACTCCAACCAACTGAGCCACTCAGCCAGGGCAATATTAACTAATATTTAAAATACAGCAATATAATTCTCAAGACATAATTCAACTAGTGCGAATATTCACTCACCAAATGCATTGGGTAAGATATGTACAAAGAGAGCCACAAGATTGAGAAAGAAAAAGTGGCAACAACCTAAACAGACATCATGCTAAATAAATTATGGTTCAATGATAAAATGGAATACTATGCAGCCACTAAAAATACGAGAGATCTACATGTACTAGCTTGGCAAGATGCCTTGATATAGCATTAAGTGAAAAGAGCAAGATAAAAAAAATTGGTATATATGGTAAAATTCCATTTGTATTTCTAAAAAATAGATATATGTGCTGTTTATGTGTGTGTAATATGTGCATGCATATATGTATGTATATATACCTGTATGTATGTATATGTTTACAATTGTGTAGAAAAAATATGTGGAAAGATACACAGAAGTTATTTACACTGATTACCTCTAGGGAGAAGCACTATGGAGACAAGGCCTTTGCTTTTCACTTCATACCTTTCTAGTTATTTTTTTTTTTTTTTAAGAAAAAAAGTGACTAATGCCTTTATCACAAGTACCATAACTATCATACATTATACCAAAGTGGAGTTGTGGTAAATCTACATAAAGAACAAAGATATACTTTGGGTTGTTCTCTATAGCTCGTTGCCTGAAATCACCAATGAATTCTAGGGAGCATGAATCCTGAGGCTTAGCAAAGAAAGGCTATGTCCTCAAAAAGGAAATCTAAGGAGTACCTCTTTTTCAGCAAAGTTAAAATAACTCTAGGGTTTGCAACTCGCCAAATCAGAACATTCCACAGAAATAAGACTCTGTAACTTTGAAACTGCTTTGAATAACTAGTTTGAGCACTATTTTCAGAAGTTGGTAGTTTAGATTGTATTTCTGGATTTTTTTTTTTTTTAACCGAAGTGAAATCACTGTGCCAATTCTGAGTCACAATTCAAGCACAGTCAAATGTAGGCAAGAGCTGCCCTTGGCCCAGCACGGACAAGGGACACAAAGCAAAGGCCGACCGAGAAGAGACACAGCTCTGCAAGGCTCCCGCTGCGTGCTGAGGGCACTGTCTTGGCCCTCGGCTGCTAGCCAACTGATTTCTAAGCCAGTGTGTTCATGAACAAAATGAAAATCTCAGGCAGAAAATTACAGGCAATGGTTACCAGGCCACTCACTCACTTTCAGGTGCTAAAAGCAAAGTCTTCTCAGTGGAAAGACACAATGCATGTCATTCTAGTAGAGAAGGTGGTGACAGAGGGCTGGCAACTATCACTGCCTCCACTCTGCACCTTCCCCCACGCCAGGATACTCAGTTCACATCCCCCAGGCGCACAGAAACGAAAACACGCGTGTAAACAAGGAACGTTGGGATCTTAACTGATCAGCATACCATGGGCCGGCAAGATGGCCAGGAAAGCCAACTTTCCCTCCCTCTGCAGTGATATGGTGACGTTGACTTTGCCAAGGGCCAGAAGCAGATGCCAGGAACCTCTCCAGCTCCCGAGACAACACCATGGCTTCTTTTAGGCCTAAACCTAATCCCTCCAGAACTTGGGAAGTAGTTTATCAAAACCGCATGCCTGACTGCGAAGTGTGGAAATGGACACAGGGCATTTACTGCAGATAATCCGCTTCCTCACAGCAATACAGGAAAATGTTCAGTGCTTCGTAACCTTCACAAGGTATCTGATATATGATAGAAGAAAAGAGATAAGCAAATGTTCTCATTTTCAACAGGGAGGAAGAAAGGTACAATGCATAAACCCATACATTATGGCTCATTGAGCCTGGTGGTTAAACAGTGTTGGGGTGGAGACTGTCATTTGTGACACCTATTGTCTATCCAATTCCATTATTATCCCCATAAAACAGATGAAAAATAATGAGGCTCAGAGAAGTTCTTTAACACGTCTAAGGAGACTAAGTAGAAAGTGATGAAACCCCTCAAGCCCCAAAGGCTGTACTTTCTGCCTGGCCCAGCCCTCAGCCCTGTCACGTTGGGCCCACTTCTGTCTGATCACAAATGTAGTACAGTTCAAGCATTTACATTCCTAGTTTGCTGTCTGCTCCATAATATCTACCTTTTACCCTTTCTAAGAAATTGAAAAATGTACCACTTGTACAAAGGTCTAATTTCTTAAGTGAGAGAAACCAAAGGGGAGATTGGAGAACCGACTGATAAAGGAGACGGAGAAATAGAAACACAGTCATATCACTACGGTGTCGGGTGAATTTCCCGCCAAAATATAAGATGGCGGTTCGCATACGCAGGTAGGTATCTTTGTGAACGGCAAACAAACAAATATTTGGTAATACGCAGTTACAATCGGCCCGAGTTTACACGTTTCCCGCACTCCACCGCAAATCTATATGAACGGAGTTAAGACGGCGGAGTACGCGCAATTCACGCGAGCCGACTTAACTCGTTTCCCGCAATCCAAGTGATATTACTGCGGCTTCATCAGTGCTAGACCAAGAGCTGGGCATTAAGGTGCAGCTTTCCTAGGTCAAGACAATACTATCTTCTGGGAGGGAAAGGGGCATTTGGGGAGAGGAATTGCTGGGGTCCAATCCCAGCAGGTCCAGGGGTCCCCAAAGGTGTGGACGGAGTTGGCAAAGAAGGAATGACACGAAGACAGCCTTCAGTTGATCAGCAGCCTAGTCAGGACCTATAGCCAGGATCTCCAGCCAAAGTTCTGGTTGGAGTTCTGGTTAGGAACTGATGAGGAGCTGACGAGGAGCTGACGAGGAGCTGACGAGGATCTGATGATTATTGTCTTGTTACATCCATATTTATACCAGCCGATTTTAATCCTGTCAATTTCTATTACAAAGGTTAGGGCGTTTCTTATCTCCATTCCAGGGAGTAAAGATTATGTAGCTTAACTACCCGCCTGACACTTAATTAAGGGGTTGTATCCCCTCCCTAACCTCAGGGAAAAATCCCTACCTGGGGAAACAACCTTTCTCAGAGAGGTGACCTTGGTTAAAACACATAGCGCCAAGAAGGTGAGCAAACATATTAAGAACAGTATGCCATATATGCCAGGTCCCTTGAAACAGCAAGGATGGACTGGCTCCCGGCAAGGAATTTTGTTTTCCCGCAGCTGATCACTGTGGAAGGTTGCCAGGCTTCCTGCTGCCTGGACGCCACCAAGATTTCCTGGGCAGGGCAAAGGCTTTAGTTCACCCCCAGCAGCACACAGCCCGCTTCTCAGTAAACAAACTGCCAAGGAGCCTGAATACATAGAATTTCTCAGGTTGTTTTTTCTACCTCTGCCTTCAAACACATCAAGTTTCTGAGTCAATAGAAAACATCGCATGCAACAAGATCCTGCTTCGGTACGCCAGGCCCTGTCTGATGCACCAGCACATATTTCTGTGCCAGTCACAGAATGTCAAGTGGCACTGGGATACACCATTAGGTGACAGAAACAGCTGATGGACGCCTGCAGCAAGTGCAGCTTCTGCATGGAATTCCTGGGGTACACCTTGGCCATAATTGAAGTGTCTTTGCACAGTCACAGATCACTCTAAGATAGTGAAAGATGAAAGGATGTGGCAGACACTGAACCAACAAAACTGGCCTGCAGGTTAAAGTCACATAAGAAACATACAGGAGACGGGGTGGTAGCGAGATTCTTTGTTTCTTGCTCTATACTGTTTGGCATTAGTTTGAAGATCCAGCTATAGGAGCAGGCCGCTTCCTCTTTTGATAAGGAGGTAGGAGACAGGTGCCCAACCCCTAAAGAGCAAGCCCACTACCACCTCCTCTTGTCGCTCTTGCTTTATTCCTTCAAATGTTAAATTCAGGTCTAGGATACAGGGGGAGGGTGTCCCTGAAACCTCACACTATATTTACACCTTCCCCTTTTTTTCTGGGGACAGTTTTCATTCTCTCTATCAGATTCTCAAAGGGATCTGCAATCAAACAAGGTGAACAAATGCCTTTGAGCCTTCAGGAATGTCCTATTGAAACAGCCACACAAAAAGATGAAATACTGCCTTTTGCGACAATGTAAACATTCATTATCTTGATGGTATCATGTTAAGTGAAGTCAGACAGAAAGGACAAAAATCATATGATTTCACTCATATACTAGCATGGAATATAAAACAAAAAAGTAACAAATTGACAAAACAAAACAAACAAACTCAAAGGTACAGACATCAGAATGGTGATTACCAGAAGGAAAAGGATGGGGGAGGGCAAATGGGGTTCAAATATAAGTTGACAAAGGAAACTAGACTTTGGGTGGTGAGAACACAAGGGCTTATACAGATATCAACTTACAATGATGTATACCTGAAATTTACATGTTATTGACCAATATTATCTTAGTTAAAAAAAGGGACCATCACCAATACTTCCCACCCCTTAAACAATGACCTATTGAAATACAGTCCCTCTTGAGTTTTGAGTGTTGTGGGCTAATCAGGTGTATGCCAAGGAGGGTGAGAATAAACCCAGGACAGCGATAAGGGAAGGCCAGGGCTAGCAAACAAGCCAGATAGGAGCCAGAGCTAAATGTAACCCCTATTGCTTTGTCCTGGCCCTGGTCCTGGCCCTGTAGTGTGTGACAGAGAATCCCATGGTGTAAGCATTAGGAGAAACCTGGGGAAGCAGTGGCCATTACCAGGCTGTGGCTGGAAGGACCCACTGGGTTAAGGCGCAGTATCGACTACGGTGGCCGCTGACAAAGCCCTGGAGTTAGACTGTCTAGTTCAGTGGTCGGCAAACTCATTAGTCAACAGAGCCAAATATCAAAAGTACAATGATTGAAATTTCTTTTGAGAGCCAAATTTTTTAAACTTAAACTATATAGGTAGGTACATTGTTATTAACTTAATTAGGGTACTCCTAAGCTAGCCTTTGCTAAAAACATCCTCAATCTGATTGAGGTACGTTCGCTGAGGTCGACCCCTTCCAACTCTCCCATCCACACTCGTCTTGTATACTTGTTTCGTCTATCTCCTTTCGTTCATCCTCTCTATATGTCCAAACCATCTCAACATACCTTTCTCAATCCTCGATACTACATCTTCTTTCACTCCACGTTCCCTAAAATTAACTTAATAAACTTAAAGTTTTAAGTTAACTTTGCACTGTACGTGCGTGCCCACACATGGTATTTTGTGGAAGAGCCACACTCAAGGGGCCAAAGAGCCGCATGTGGCTCGCGAGCCGTGGTTTGCCAACCACTGGTCTAGTTCCACCGTAACCTTGCTTAAATAACCTCGCTGGGCCTGTTTTCTCTGCTGTAAAATGGGGATAATACAGAATGTCTCCCTATGTTTATTCAAGGATTACCTGGAGAAAGGCCAAGTAAACATTCAGTAAATATCAGCTAATTTGTAAATGACTCCCTACTCCCTTTGTAACCACTTTTGTGTGTGACATTTGCTGAGGCTGAAAGATGTATTATGACTTCTATGCTAATTCTTGCATTTAAGAACTTGTGGCCACATGTGTTAAAAGTATATTCTTATCTTTGCTGCTTAGCTATTTCAGAACTTCTCTCTTCAAAGGATCCACACAAGTTTATCTCCTTCATATTTTTCTTATATCCCACTTTCTGGAGATATCACACAAAGTCTACGATAATTTGAACATTTCTAAACTCAACAGACATAATGACAGAGGGGACTTTCCAATATCTGCTACTGATAACACACAGCTAAAAATGTCTTTTGTATGTATGATGCTTTGAACTTCTTACACAGCTACTCTTTATTTTACTTACTAGAGGCCCGATGCACAAAATTCGTGCATGGATAGGGTCCCTAGGCCTGGCTGGCGATCAGGGCTGATCTGTGGGGCAACCGGCAGGGAAATCGGGGGGCAGCACTGGCCCGCTTACTGTCCAGCCCCCGCCCCTTTCTGCCACTCACTTGCCAGTGGCCCTGCTGCCCCCCCACCAGTTGCCTCCCTCTGTGGGGCAACTGGTGGGACAGTTGGGGGGGGGGGGCCACTGGCATCCGCCTTGGCTTGCTTGGGGCCTGTGGGCTTGGGGCAGCTCCTGCATTGAGCATATGCCACCTGGTGGTCAGTGCGCATCATAGCGACCAGTTGTTCCACTGGTTGTTCCACCATTTGGTTAATTTGCATATTAGGCTTTTATTATATAGGATGTATTTATTTATTTATAGCTCTATCTTTCCCCATCAAGGACTGAGGGTGACTTTAAGGGCACATAAAAGTTGATGAGACAGCATAAAAAAAGATAAAATCAAGGAAGAAAAACAAGGAAGAAAAAACCCCCAAATCCCTGGGAATTAGGAAGAAAAAGGTATTATTCCTGTTTCACAGAGAAAGAAACCAGGGCACGGAGCTAGTAAATGACTGTTTGAAGCTATTTGGGTTAAAAGCTAGAAATAATCTGAGACTAAGCCAGTCCTAAAAATGGCATCCTGGGACTCTGGAGTATTGGGAAATGACAAAACAAACTAATGTCAAAGAGACCACCATCCTGGTCAGCAAAGCTGGGCAGAGACATGGAGACTCCTCCTGGGAGAAGTCGTGGAGCTGGGTGTGGTTGGAGATTGGAGGGCTGGTGGTGCTGATGGCAACAGTACAACTCATACCATGGATCAGGTACTCACAAAGTGCCCGCACCATCCTAAGAATGTTCCAAGCATCACTTCATTTAATGCTCACCACCGTGCCTTATGATGTAGGTACCAGCATTATTCAAATTTTGCAAATGAGGAAAACGAGGCCCAAAAAGATGAAGTAACTTGCACAAAGTGATAGAAGAAGTACATGACAGATTTTAACTCAGATGGGTCTGACTCCAGAGCCCGCTCCTCACTTCTAGTATCTGCAGAGTCCCGATAGGACAGGAAAGCTGGGTCTGGAGGAGCAGGGACATCTTTTCACAAAGCTAAGAAGGTGAGAGGGGCAGGATGGTGGGTGTGGGTCAAGGAAGTTGCAAAGGAAAATGAGGACTCCGCTAAAAATCAGAAAATCATGAAATAATTCCCAAGCCTTTTATTTGGATTTCACCAGCTTGCTTGGCAGAAAACTTCTTTAAAGTGACCTCACAAGGGGTCAGGACACCGATCTGTTTCCAAAACCAATCTTTTTTTTTTTTTTTTTTTAAATATATTTTATTGATTTTTTACAGAGAGGAAGGGAGAGAGATAGAGAGTTAGAAACATCGATGAGAGAGAAACATCGATCAGCCGCCTCCTGCACATCTCCCACTGGGGATGTGCCTGCAACCCAGGCACATGCCCTTGACCGGAATCGAACCCGGGACCCCCCAGTCCACAGGCCGACGCTCTATCCACTGAGCCAAACCGGTCTCGGCCCAAAACCAATCTTAACTCTGAAATAGGATAACAGATTGATGATGATAATGATGATAATTTTTTTAAAAAAATATATTTTATTGATTTTTTACAGAGAGGAAGGGAGAGGGATAGTTAGAAACATCGATCAGCTGCCTCCTGCACACCCCCTACTGGATATGTGCCCGCAACCAAGGTACATGCCCCTGACCAGAACCGAACCTGGGACCCTTGAGTCCCCAGGCCGACGCCCTATCCACTGAGCCAAACCGATCAGGGCGATAATGATGATCATTTTTAAAAAAAGTGTTTGCTTTTTCCCACAGTAAGATTAGAGCTATCATTCAATTTAGTGAGTATTTACTGAGCACATATGTAACAGGCACTGTAGTAGGCACAATGATTTCGAACACAAGACTTTATAGGGAAGAATTTATATAATTTTCACAGCACATTAACAATTTTTTAAACATCAAAAATTTCTAAATTTTAAAATAGAGCACTTCTAATTCTTCCATATCTGGGATATACCTGGGTGTCAATTTACCAGGCTATTCCTATTACAGTACTCTAATAAATTACTGTTGTTGGTTTTTCGTTGTTTTTTAACTTTTATTCTCCAGAACATTATATTTTTATTTTTTTAAATATGTTTTTATTGATTTTTTTAGAGAGAGAAGAAGGGAGAGGGATAGAGAGCTAGAAACATCAATCACCAGTCATGTTCCCTGGCCAGGAATCAAACCAGTGACCTTTTGATTCATGGGTAGACACTCAACCACTGAGCCACAAGGACCAGGCTAAATAACTGTTTTTTGAACAGCATCCCTCCTGTTCTCCTTATCTCCAGCAGCAGCTCCCACCCTCCACAGTTCTTCCCTGTGCTCACTTCAAGCTGTGGCTTTTTCCTTCCATCAGATCCCTTTTCATTCCATCAGATCCCCTGTAACCAGGCCTTTGAGGAATCAGTAAAGCTATCTGAGAACTATTTCCAATTGTCCCCTCTCCAGGCCACTGACAGGATTGCACCTCCTGGCTGCACTGTGGAAATGGGGCCATTAAATAGTTCTGGGCAGGGAGGTGAGTGGGAAGAGATCAAGAGATCAACCAAAGAACTTGTTTGCACATATGCATAACCCATGGACATAGACAATAGGGTGGTGAAGGCCTGGGGTGGGGCGGGGGTGGGTACAGGCAGGGAGGGACTAGAAGGGGTCAACGGGAGGAAAAGAGGGGCATATGAAATATTTTCAACAATAAAGATTTTAAAAATAAAAAATAAATAAAAATCAATGAAAAAATATCCTCAGGTGAGCATAACAAAAAGAAATTTAAAAGAATAGTAAAAAAAAAAATAGTTCTAGGCAATGAGTATGAGTAGGAATTTAACCTGAAGAATAATTTAACATTTATCAAATTTTTAATTCTATCATTTCCATTTGTTTCTTTTTATAAGTTGTATTTCTTCGCTGAGGTTTTTCCATTTTTTCACTTGTTTCAAGAGAATTTGGAATTGATTGCTGAAACATTTTCATGGTGGTTGCTTTAAAGTACTTGTCAGATGATTCCAACATTTGATTCATCATGACTGCTTTTTCATTTGTGTTGTGATCTTCAGGTCTTAGTGTCAAGATAGGTGATCTTTGATTGTATCCTGAGCATTTTGTCTATTATGTTTAGAGAATATTACATTTGGAGAATTTTGGTCTTTTAGTTCCACACCCAAATACCCTCTTTAGGTTTAGCATGCAGTCTGTGGCCTAGTTTTGTGGGCTGTGGTTCCAATGACAGTGTAATTTTCAGAGTCTTTGCTATTTATTTTGGTCTGCGTGGTTTATCTGGCACTGCTGAGGCTCCCACAGGCCCATGCTGGGGCTGCCTGAGGACTGGCCTGGCCCATGGGTGTCTCGTGGTGGAGGAGGGAGAGCTCAGACCTCCTAGGGGGGGAGGGGGAGGAGTCTTCCCAGGCTGAGCTGTTTATTTAGGTGGGATCCCCTTTTCAGTGTCCCCAGAGAATGTGCGTGGGGGAGGGCAGTCGCAGGACCACCAGCATAAAGGCACTTTCCAGACCAGGTCACTGTTCATGCATTGGCAGAATCCCCTTGCTTGTGCCTTCTGGCTGCCAAAGTCTGGCTTAGCAGGGGATGTAAGTCTCAGGCCACTTCCTGTGGCCACTTCCTGTGGTGGGTCTTTTATCAATTCCCTCTTTCTGGGTGCTAAGCTAGCCTCGTGATGTTGGATGGACAACAGGTCAATCCTGGGAAGAAATGACTCCTTCCTGGGCCCCTTCTTGTTGCTAGATTTCAGGTCGGGATGCATGAGATCCTGGGCACCTTATTCCATTGATGTTGTTCCTTCAGTCTGGGGCTCCAAACCAACTCATCTTCTTACCCCTGCAAAATGTTCCCATTTAGTTGCCTGTTGTGTTTCCGGGGCTTACAGTTGTACTTAGCAGGGAGAAGCAGAGAGAAATAGGGCTACTCCATCTTGTCAGATTAGAAATCCCAAAAGATTTTAAAATTTTCATTACCCTTTAAAGCTACTATAATTTTATCAGATAAAGTAAATTTAAACCCTTTGGCCTTATCCTTGTTTTGTTTATTTTTTAAAAAGCACAACTTTTACTTGGCAAGTGGGCAGAGAAAAACCAGACATCGTTCTTTATGTCTGCATTAGCCTGCAATCAATCTAGCCTGATAAATGAAAAGGTGTCCTCAGGTTACGGAATGCATGTCCAGTAAGTAGACCTAACATTGCTGGCCTCAAGACAAGTTAGCTTCTCAGATTTCAAAAGAGTAAAATAAGCTCCAATAACTTTTAGTCTGATTCCTAGTAGGCACAAAAATCTGCAAAGAATGAATTACAAAGACTTAAGACATGTTACATTTAAATTCTTTTTCTTGGTAAGGCTCAAGAATATGTTTTAAAAAGTAGCCACTAGAGGGCAGTAGACTCACACTCTGCCCAATAGCAAGAGATTGCCAGGCACAGACTCAGCTCTAGACCCAGAGCAGCTGCGTAGGTACTACCTAAAAACATGGGATATTGTTTTAACCCATTTTCCCCCAAACTCTATTTCTAACATGTCATTGGCTCATGGGTAACTTCCCCATTTTTTAATTGGTCTGTGTGGTTTATCTGGCACTGCTAGATAATTAATTCCTAGTATTCCCTAGTATTTTCTAAGAGTTCTTTGTAAAAAAAAAAATTCTGGACATAATTACTAAATATATTATAAAGAAACTAGAGGCCCGGTGCACAAAATCATGCACGGGTAAGGTCCCTAGGCCTGGCCAGTGATCAGGGCCAATCTGTGGGTCAACCGGCGGTGCAATTGGGGGGCCCCCACTGGCACCCACTTTGGCTGGCCTGGGGCCTGCGGGCTGGGGGCAGCTCCTGTGTTGAGTGTCTTCCCCCTGGTGGTCAGTGCGCATCATAGCAACCAGTCATTCCACTGTTCGGTCGATTTGCATATTAGTCTTTTATTAGATAGGATGGGACTCAGTACCTGTGGTTGTTTGTTTTTAAAATTTATTTAAATGTTCCACTCAATTGCATTATTTTGTAAGCAGAAAAAATCTTGTACGCTATAGAATGTGATAGGAATACAGTTTTCTTAAGAAAATTGCTTTAAAAAAAGAAGTCTTAGGTATCCTTACAGCCATAAGCTCTCACACTGTAATTAGAGAGATGTTTGCTGACTAAATAAATTAAAGAAGCATCTCCACTAGTAACATGCTTTCTTCATGATGGAGAAATGTAGTGACAATTTTCAACTCTCAGTGGCATTTTGTCTCATCACAGATGTTCATTTCTCTGCTGGTCATTTATTTACTTACTTACGTACTTTAATAAGGGGGCTTTAGAGAGACCAGTTCAAGCCAGCCTGAAGACTTTGCCATTGAGTTGAACAAATCTGCAGGGCTTATGTAAGAGTATATTCTATTTAACTTAGAAACTTTCTCATCCTATAATACACATAAGATCAATCATAGCTTAAATATGACAAAGTTATAAACTGGCAATCAAGGTACTGTGATACCTTATGTATATTTTAAAATCACAATTTCACCAATATGTGTTTTTTATTTATTCATTCAACCAGCCTTTACTGAGCACCTACTATGTGCCAGGCACTGTACCCTTATTCTCTACTCACATGTGAGGGTCTAGGTTTAGAAGGCAGCAGCTGCAGACATTGTGATTAGACAAGACAGAGAACAAAACACCAACCCTGACAGGCAAAGAGGAATTAATTAAAAAGCATTTACCCTTAAAAGTTATGCTTCACCCAGCCAGTGTGGCTCAGTGGTTGAGCATCGACCTACGAACTGGGAGGTCGAGGTTCGATTCCCGGTCGGGGCACGTGCCCAAGCTCGATTCCCAGTGTGGGGCATGTAGAAGGCAGCCAATCAATGATTCTCTCTCATCACTGAGGTTTCTAACTCTCTCTCCCTCTCCTTTCCTCTCTGAAATCAATAAAAATATATATATTTTTAAAGGTATGCTTCAATAACCTGGGTTTTTCTAACATCAAGCATGTTAGCAAAACCCAGCTCTGTCAAAAATTTCAGGGAGCTTGCTGGTCTGTAACGGGCAGCCACTCAACAGACAAAAAGCATGATTTACAACTTCAAAGGGCAAAGAGCCAAGAATAAGAAGAGTTCCCAGGCCAGATGGGAACATTTCTTCTGGATAGAAAAAGTTATCAAGGGTTTCATTCATTCCAGCAAACAGAGTTAAAATTCCCAACTTGTTTTCTTCCCTTGTTTTTGTGGGTTTTTTCCCCTTTGGTTTAACATAAGAAGCTGGTGTGAAATATTTAACTGAGAAGGCAATGCCTTCTCTCTGACTAGTCTGCAGGTAGGTAGAGTGTCTTCAACAATGGGAAGAGGAGAGGTTGTAAGGGAAACACAGTGGACAGTGGACACAACGCTGGTCAAATGAACCCGAGGCCTGGTCACCCCTGAGAGGGTGCTGATATTGAAGGTATTCTGAGTGAGTAGAAAGAAGCTCGCAGAGACTGAAGGAGGTAGCTGTAAATATTTAAGACTTAATACTGCATAGTACTTACTCATTCCTGGATGTTTGCAATTTCTTTCAAGTTCTGCCTTTGAAGTCAGCCTGACCCAGATTTGAGCCTCAACATTCCACCATTCCTTAGGTAACACATTAATACCTCACCTCACTCTAAAGCTCTATTTCCTTATAGGTAACATGGTGATTACAATAGTATTTATTTCTTGAGGGCAGAGGTGAGAATTAGAAGGAACAGTGTATATATATAAAATTCATAGCGCAATGTCTGTCTTGTTTGTCCTATCTACACTAATAAAAGAGAAACATGGTAATTAGCGTACGACCGCTACCCTTTTCATTGGCTAATCAGTGAGTATATGCAAATTAACTGTCAGCCAAGATGGCGGCCGGCAGCCAGGCACTGAAGCGAGCATGAGGCTTGCTTGCTGCGGACTCCAATGTTCCCCGCCTCACTTGCCGGCCTCTCAGCTGCAACTCTAAGCAACTATGTACTATGTTGCAAATAAGAAGATAAACAAAACACCAGAAACCAGCCAGACTGAAAGCCAGCGGACCGGAACTTTGTATCAATGTTTTCAGCAGCGAGGCCTCAGAGCTAAAGCTGGCCCAGAATAAAAACAAAAAAAAAAGAAAACAAGGAGCGGTTGGAAGCTTCAGTCACTCGCTTCCGAAAAACAGCCCTCAGCCCCTCACCCAGACTGGCCAGGCACCCCAGTGGGGACCCCCACCCTGATCCAGGACACCCTTCAGGGCAAACCAGCCAGCCCACACCCATGCACCAGGCCTCTATCCTATATAGTAAAAGGGTAATATGCCTCCCAGTACTGGGATCAGCAGAGCAGTGAGGCCTCCCAGCACCGGGATCAGCGTGACAGGGGGCATCGCTGAAACCCCCTGATCGCCCTGTGGCTCTGTGTGTGACAGGGGGCGGAGCCACAACCTCCCTATCCGCCCTGCTCTGTTCATGACAGGGGAAGGTGCCTCAACCCCCTGATCAGCCCTGCTCTGTGCCTGATAGGGGGGAGCTCCCCAATCCCCTGATTGCCCTGCGGCTCTGTGTTTGACAGGGTGCAGCACATCAACCCCCTGATCGGCCCTGCTCTGTGTGTGACAGGATGCGGCGCCCCAACCCCCCCCCCCCCCCCACGGGCCCTGCTCTGTGTGTGACAGGGTAGAGCCATAACCTCTCCATCGGCCCTGCCCCGAGTGTGACAGTGGTGGTGCCCCAACCCCCTGATCGGCCCTGCTCTGTGGGTGATAGAGGGTGGCGCCCCAACCCCCCTCCACAGGCCTTGCTCTGTGTGTGACAGGGTAGAGCCATAACCTCCCCATTGGCCCTGCCCTGAGTGTGACAGGGTGCAGTGCCCCAATCCCCTGATCCGCCCTGCTCTGTGTGTGACAGGGGGCGGTGCCCCAACTCCCCTATCGGCCCTACTCTGTGAGTGACAGGGGGGAGCTCCCCAACCCCCTGATTGACCCTGCTCTGTGAGTGACATGGTACGGACCCCCAACCCCCCTGGTGGGCCCTGCTCTGTGAGTGACAGGGGGCAGCGCCCCAACCCCCTGATTGGCCCTGCTCTGTGAGTGACAGGGGGCAGCGCCCCAACCCCCTGATCAGCCCTGCTCTGTGTGTGACCGGGGTTGGTGCCACAACCTCCCCATCGACCCTGCCTTGAGTGTGACAGGGGGCAGTGCCCCAACCCCCCAATCGGCCCTACCCTGAGCGTGACTGAGGGTGGCATCACAACCTCCCGATCCGCCCTGCTCTGTGCATGACCGGGCGGCGCCCCAACTCCCCAATCGGCCCTGCTCTGAGCCTGACCAGGGGCTGCACTTAGGGATTGGGCCTGCCCTCTGCCACCCGGGAGCAGGCCTAAGCCAGCAGGTCATTATCTCCCGAGGGGTCCCAGACTGCGAAAGGGCACAGGCCGGGCTGGGGGACCCCCCCTCCCCCCGCCCCCCCCGAGTGCACAAATTTTTGTGCACCGGGCCTCTAGTAAATATATAACAGTGAATGATACTACTGACGGTGTGTATTTACCGACTTTAATCAAGCTGTTTTCTCATATTTTAAGAAGACACAGTTGAGTGGCAAGTCATGAGTGAATGTTCACTTGGGGAAGCCCTTGAGGAGCTATTGGGTCAGACCAGCGGGCATTGCTGGACACCTGAACTGGGAAGATAAATGCCTGGAGGTGTGGCTCTCAGCAGGAACACGGCCTGCTTTTCAACTCAGCTGGGATTTCTTTTTAAAACTGTGACTGCAGCGAAGTACAGACGTAAACAAGTCTCTTTTCCCACAGCACATGTCCTTGAAACTCAAAAGTGAGGAGAGACGAGAGACGTCACGGTTGGCAAATATCATTCTTGAGCCTTTAAAAAGAATTCTCTTAAACTATTACCATCTCTAGTGACTGTTTCCTGTTATCTACAATTTAGCAGCCTAAATAGAGAAATATCTGTATATTTTAAAAGGGACAGAAAAGTCACAGTTAGAAGTCTGTACAGAGGGTCACGTAAGAAACAGGAGTTGCCGGGTTATTCTGTGACCTTGATGACTTTCTTCATTATCCTGGGCTTCAACTTCCCTTTGCGGAAAATGAGACAACTAGGTGAGGTGGGTGGTTTTCAAACTCTTTTTGGCCCTGACATCCTTTCTTTCAGTGAATGCTTATCTGGAAGCTCACACAGTAAATAAGCTGACATGGATGAGCAACAGTGGAGAGTCCAGGGCCCCCATAAGTTCAGTACTTCCTCCCAATCCTAACCCTGTAGTCCCTAAACGGCTGCCTGCAGTACAGTTTGAAAACCCCTGGCCCAGAAGCTATGCCATTCACTAACTCTATGGGCCTTCATCAGATACACTTAATGGCTTATCCGTCACTACTGGAGCCACACAATTAGGACACATTGCTGCCTTCCAACAGTAGCAAGCACAGAGTTCAAAATCCCATTTGGGACCTGAAAATTAAGTCTAGGTGGCCGAATCCACGTAACTCAATCCGGAAAGGGGAAACAAATGCAGAGATGCACTGTCCTACAAAATACTCAGACTTTCCAAAAAACAAGACAGAACAAAAACCCATCAACCTGATCCATGACAGGGAGTACCAGGCTCTGCTGTATGATTTCTCAGAGATGTGGGTCCTCACCCTCCCTTCCCTTCCTCAGGATCTCAGGTCCAGGTTAGAAGGTGCTGGGTCATGAGCCACTAGGTTGGATATCTTTTAATGTGCCTATAAAAATGTATTTTAATTCAATGTAAAAGAAACTTTAATATGAAATTTGTCTGTTTTATGAGGTTTTATTTTCATTTTATTTCACTTTTAAACTTATCCATATTTTAGAAGTCAGTAAAACCCGAGGAGAAAAAGTTAATCTTTGTACCTAAAACTAGCATTGCTCTTTTCATTAAAGAAGGGAATCAGTCCATTACAATGAGAAAGTATTCTTTCAAAGGGCTTGCCTGCCATGTGCATTCACAAATTTATTTTGTATCTTCAAAGAATCACTTAAAAATATTATTAAAATGAATAATTTTCTACCTGTTTTATTTCACTCTTTTCTTTCCTCTGAGTCATTTTCTCCTCCCTATCTTAAAATTTATTTCTAGTGCTAAAAAATATAAGGAGATTTAAATGTAATTATGATTTAAGATATAACAGGATATTTTATATATTGGTAAGTATTTTTGTTGTACTTTTATTATCCAAGTTTTTATGTACTATAGGTATTACTTCTTGTTTACCACATTGTATTTTGGCACCTTTATTTTAAAAGTTTCTTATTGTAAATACTTGGATTTTGAATGCTCATATAAATATATTTTTATTGAACTATTTCTTTTTTCTTCTTCTTCTAAAAAAAACAAATGTCTTTAACATTATTTCCCTATCTAAAATATATCCTGCCACCTATTCAAAATGACAACAACACATCCAGAATTGTACAAATTCTATTTTGAGATTCTGGATTTAAGAGCTTATTATTTCATATGAAAATAAAATTTTCTAGAATTACAAATAGATACCATATGATCATTAAAAAAAAATAAGGCATATTCACTCTACTTTTAAGTATCAAATTTCTTGGGTGAAATGCCTAAATACACAGGTTATAAAATGGCCTTTGAAGATTGGGATGTTGACAGATTCCCTAAGAAGAATAAAGAGGCATTAAAATCCTATTTACTTTAGACTATAGCTGTCTATCAGCAAGAGCCTTTAATCATCAAAGACTTAATTGGGTTTAACATTCAACTTGCTGTGCACATGCAACCAATTTCTCCAACAACTGACCTTAGAAGTTCAGGTTGGAGGAAAGGCCTGAGATTTTCCACCTCGTATTGTAATGTTGGAGCACAACTTCAGAGAAACCCTTTGTCCTGTGTTAGTATGTAATCTTGGGTGCTTTCCAGGACAAAGGTTTCAGAAGGCCCCGATGAGATACGCCATGTGAGCCACCCGGAGTTTGTCAAGCTGTCGTAATGCACACAGGACTGCCCTCCAGGAAACCTTTGTGACCTGGCTTTTGAGAGGTTCATCCAAGACCATTTGCCATTTCACATGAGGCTTCCATTCTGTTTACTCTATGCTTTCCTTCTGCCCGGTAACAAAGAGGAAGGAGAGAAGTGTTGTAGAGGCAGGAGTTCAAGTACATCAACAGCGACGTACTCAGGACTAATTGATGGGTTCGATTCAGCAGTCTCTGGAGTGGACTGGAGTAGACGAGGGAGAAAGGGGCGCATTCCAAGTTGGAGAACAATGCCGCTCAGCTGTGGCATTGAGGTCTGAGTCAGCATAAAAACAGGCCCAACAGGAGTGGCAGGCCTGTGTTAATGAGTAGTTAGACAACAGCAGGGTCCTCTGCTCAGCTGGCGTGCACCTGTACAGCCCTGCCACTTGTTAAAATATTGCAGTGCTGCCGAACTGCTTGTTAAATATTTTGAACAAACACCCTTGACACCAGATAACAGAGTCCTGACAAGGAGGCGCAGGAGCTTTGACTGGAGTTGGCAGGAAAGTGGAGGTAGATGATGAAATCTCAAAGGCACTGAGGGGAAAGGGATGGAAACGGAGTTTCAGGAAGACCTTGGGGTGTGGGGCGTTTGCCTTATCTCAGCAGGATGGACAGAGGGAGGGAGTTTCGTAATCCTGTGCCTGGCTTAGGTGACAGGCTGTTTACTGCATCAGCACGTCATGAGAAGTGGCTTGTTGGTCATTTAAGGACAGCTGAGCTCTATTTACTTAAACAAATATAACCCGGCCTCGCCTACCTTTGGGGACTGAGGCTGAAATGACAAATGACTAAGGCTTCTGAGCTTTTTCTGACTAATACTTCCAGGTTCTTATCAACCCACTAGTTTCTTAGAAAGTGCTATTAAGTCTCGTGTCCCTTGCCATTAATGTCCTCCTCCAGGGCATGAACAGTAATGTGGCAGTGAGCATACAGATAAGGGCAGAAAAGTGTCCATTAGGTGTGGCTTCTGGTGAAGGTCACTGGCATCTGAGCAAGAGAAGGCTTAGTTTAGTGCAGTGGTTCTCAACCTGTGGGTCATGACCCCTTTGGGGGTCGAGCGACCCTTTCACAGGGGTCGCCTAAGACCATCAGAAAACACGTATATAATTACATATTTTTTTGTGATTAATCACTATGCTTTAATTATGTTCAATTTGTAACAATGAAATTGGGGGTCACCACAACATGAAGAACTGTATTAAAGGGTCACGGCATTAGGAAGGTTGAGAACCACTGGTCTAGTGGGTACTGGGGATGGAGGTCACGTGCCCAGGAATGAGGAACAATCATAAGATGAAATAGAATGAAGAAGTGTAGGCAACTCCTTCAAAAAGACTGCCTGGCCCTGCCGGCATGGCTCAGCAGTTGAACGTCGACCTATGAACCAGAAGGTCATGATTGGATTCTGGTCAGGACACATGCCCAGGTTTCAGGATCAATCCCCAGTGTGGGGTGTGCGGGAGGCAACCAATCAACGATTCTCTCTCATCATTGATGTTTCTGTCTCTCTCTCCCTTTCCCTTCCCCTCTGAAATCAATATATTAAAAAAAAAAAAAAAATCCTGCCTGGAGTCTTTAGGGTTTTCTATGTACAATATCATGTCATCTGTAAATAATGACAGTTTTACTTCCTCCTTTCCAACTTGTATGCCTTTTATTTTTTCTTCTTGTCTGATCTCTGTGGCTAGGACTTCCAGTACTATAGTGAATAAGAGTGGTGGAAGTGCACATCCCTGTCTTATTGCTGTTCTTAGGGGGAATGCTTTTAGTTTTGCCCATTGAGTATGATGTTGGCTGTAGGTTTGTCATACATGGCCTTTATTATGTACTAGGGGCCCAGTGCACGAATTCATGCACCTTGGAAGGAACTGTGGGTGGCAAGGCTGTGGTGAGCACAGCAGTGGGTCTTGGCCCATCCTCCGTGCCCTCGCCTGGCCCCTCCTGCCATGGTCCCCTGTCTGCCAGCAGCCCTGCTCCTGCCACCATGCTCCCACGCACTGATGGTACCAGCCCTGCTCACACCTGCTGATGGCGCGGAGAGATTGGCGCCAGCGCCAGCAGCGGGTGCGAGTAGGGCCAGTGCCATCAGCGGGTGCGAGCGGCAGCTGCTGCCCCAATTGCCCTCTAGGAGCAGGGGAAGGTGGAGAAGTCCTCAGGGGCGATGGCGCTGAGCAATTGGGACCAGCACCAGGCGCCGGCAGTGGGTGCGAGTGTCGGCTTTGTCACCAGCAGCAGGTGCGAGCGGGGCCATCACCAGCAGTGGGTCCGAGAGGTGGTTGCTGGCCTCAATCGCCCCTCAGAAGCAGGGGGAGGTGGAGAAGCCATGAGGGGCAATCAGGGCTGGCTCCAGCGCCAGCAGTGGGTACTAGTGGGGCCGGAGTCGGCAGCAGGTGCAGCGCATGGGAGCAAAGAATTTTCAGTAACCACCAGAGGCTCGCCCCGATGACAGCAACCAGCGCCCTGCCTTGGTCTGGCGTCCCCGCTCCCCTGCTCTACCCCTGCGCTCCCGCTGTGGCCGATGCCCGCCATGTTCCACGCTCTGCGCCTGCTGCCAACGCCTGCCATGGTCCATGCGTGCCCCCTGGTGGTCAGCGCACATCATAGCAACCGGTTGTTCGGTTGTTCAATTGTTCCGCCATTCAGTCTATTTGCATATTAGGGTTTTATATATATAGATGATCCCTCTATTCCCACTTTGCTGAGAGTTTTTATAAAAAATGGTTGTTGGGCCCTAGTTGGTTTGGCTCAGTGGATAGAGCTTGGACCATGGACCAAAGGGTCCCGGGTTTGATTCCAGTCAAGGACATGTACCTTGGTTGCAGGCTCTTCCCTGGCCCAGGCCCTGGTTAGGGTTCATGCAGAAGGCAACCAATCGATGTGTTTCTCTCACATTGATATTTCTTTCTGTCTTTTCCTATCTCTTCCACTCTCTCTGAAAATCAATGGAAAAATACCCTTGGGTGAGGATTTTAAAAATAAAATAAAAAATAAATAAAATCCTATATAATAAAAGCATAATAGGCAAATTGACCGAACGGCGGAATGACTGGTCACTATGATGCACACTCACCACCAGGGGGCAGACACTCAATGCAGGAGCTGCCCCTTGGTGGTCAGTGCGCTCCCAGAAGGGGAGCACTGCTCAGCTAGAAGCCAGGCTCACAGCTGGTGAGCACAGCGGCAGTGGTGGGAGCCTCTCCCGCCTCCGCTGCAGGCAGGCAGAAAGGAGCAAGGGGGTCCAGACTGTGAGAGCCCCAAGGGGTCCTGGACTGCGAGAGGGCACAGGCTGAGCTGAAGGAATTCCCCCTCCCCCCGCCCCACTGCACAAATCTCATGCACCAGGCCTCTAGAAATGAAATGAAATAAATAAAGTAAAGTAAATAAAATTAAATAAATAAATAAAATTAAATAAATAAATAAAATAATAAAATATAAAATAAAATAATTAAATAATAAAATAAAATAAAATAATAAATTAAATTAAAAATGGGTGTTGGGCCTGGCCGATGTTACTCAGCAGTTGAGCACCAACCCATGAACCAGGAGGTCACAGTTTGATTCCCAGTCAGGGCACATGCCTGGGTTTGGGGCTCAATCCTCAGTAGGGGGTATGCAGGAGGCAGCCAATCAATGATTATCTCTCTCCTTCTCCATTCCTCTCCGTAACACAAATAAAAACATATTTTTTTAAAAATGGGTGCTGGGCCCTAGCTGGTTTTGCTCAGTGGATAGAGTGTTGGCTTGTGGGCTGAAGGGTCTCAGGTTCAATTTGGTCAAGGGCACATGCCTAGGTTGTGGACTCGATTCCCAGTAGTGGGTGTGCAGGAGGCAACCGATCAATGATTCTCTCTCATCATTGATGTTTCTCTCTCTCTCCCTCTCCCTTCTTCTATGAAATCAATAAAAAAATATTTTTTTTAAAAAAATGGGTGTTGGATTTTGTCGAATGCTTTTTTGGTGTCTATTGATATGATCATGTGGTTTTTGTCTTTCAATTTGTTTATGTGATGTATCACATTTATTGATTTACGAATATTGTACTAACCTTGCATCCCTGGAAAAAATATCCATTTGATCATGGTGTATGATCTTTTTAATATATTGTTGGATCCCATTTGCTAATATTTTGTTGAGGATTTTAGCATCTAAAACAAATGGGACTACATCAACCTCAAAAGCTATGCATAGCAAAACAAACCAGCATCAAGTTGAAAAGGGAACCAACTGCATGGGAGAACATTTTTGCCAACAGTACATCTTATAAAGGGTTAATCTCCAAAATATATAAAGTACTCATACAACTCAACAAAGGAAAGACAAACAACCCAATTGAAAAAATGGGCAGAGGACCTAAATAGATACTTCTCCAAAGAGGACATACAAAAGGCCAAGAGACATATGAAAAAATGCTCAATGTCACTAATTATCAGAGAAATGCAAATTAAAATGACAATGAGGTACCACCTCACACCTGCCAGAATGGCTACGATCAATAAATCAACAAACAGCAAGTGCTGGCGAGGATGTGGAGAAAAAGGAATCCTAGTACACTGCTGGAGGGAATGCAGAGTGGTACAACCATTATGGAAAACAGTGTGGAGTTTCCTCAAAAAATTAAAAATGGAACTGCCATTTGACCCAATGATCCCACTATTAGAAATATATCCTAAGAAGTCTTTCTGAAACACCAATCAGAAGAATATATGCACCTCTATGTTCATAGCAGTGCTATTTACAATAGCTAAGATATGGAAACAGCCCAAGTGCCCAACAGTAGATGAATGGATTATAAAACTGTGGTTCATTTACACAATGGAATGCAGCTGTAAAAAAGAAGGATCTCTTACCCTTTGAGACAGCATGGAGGATCCCGGAAAGTATTATGCTAAGCAAATAAGCCAGTCAGAGATCTCAACTTATATGTGGAATATAATGAACAGAATAAACTGATGAACAAAACAGATCCAGAGAAATTGAAACATGCAGCAGTTACAATAGACTGACGCATTTCAGAGGGGTGCGGGACAGGAGAGATTCACCAAAGAACTTACAAGCATATATGTACAGCCCATGGACAATCAATAGTGTGGGGAAGGCCTGGGGAGGGGGTGCGAGCAGGGTGGAGGGGGTCAACAAGTGAAAAAAAGGAGGCAGCTGTAATACTTTCAACAATAAAGATTAAAAAATATTAATAATAAAGTTAAACTAAATTTTTTTTTAAAAGCCTGGGAAGAGCAGAAGAGTAATAGGCCCATAGCCAGAGGCAACTGCAAGGTGAAATGGGGAATCTATAATAATAAAAGCATAATAAACTAATTAGACCAGACACCCTTCTGGACATTCTTCCTTCCTGACAAAGCTGCAGTGGCTGGGGGCCGAGGTAGAGGCAGCAGAATCCCCTGGCAGGGGCTGCAGCGGCGGGCGGAGGCCGGGGCCAAGGCTCTTGCACAAATTTTGTACATCAGTTCTGTAGTCTATAATAATAAAAGCGTAATATGCTAATTAGACAAGATGACCTTCCAGACGAAGCCGGGACTGCGAGGGTAGCCCAGGTCCCAGATGCCAGAGGGAAGCTGGTGCCGGCAGCCAGGGGAAGGAAGGCTTACTCTTGCACGAATATCGTGCATTGGGCCTCTAGTCCTTTATAAAAGTTAGGTTTAAGCCTGGGCCCATGGCCTTATAACCTGGCTTTTGCAGGGGTCCCTGCTCCACCATCATATATATGGGCTGCTGGATGGCACTAGATCTGTGGTGAAGATTAAAGCTGGGGAAGCATATGAGGAAGGAGCGTCAGCATGAGCTGGCTCTTAGACACAGGAGGCAGGGGTGGGCCTCCCTGAAGGGTGAGACTATAGGGTAGAGGAACAAATTTGGTGTGGCAGAGGCCTAGCCCTGTTGCAAGTAGGGGTTTAGGGGTGGGGATGGTAGGAGGTGAGATCAGAGAGGCCCAGGGCCCAAAGGGCATGGTAAGGACTTTGGCTCTTGCTCTGAGAAGCCATGATGAGAAGCCATGGGGAGTTTTGTACCAAGGACAAGCATGATCTGATTTAAAAGGATCCTTCCGGTTGCTGTGTTGAGAAGGGATGGTAGGAAGGTAAGGGTGGGTGTGGAAAAATCCAGTTAGGACACTGTGACAGTAATCCAGAAGACAGATGATAGTGGCTGGGACCAGGGTGGTAGCAATGGAGATGGCAAAAACTGTTCAGATTCTAGATTTAATCTGAAGGTAGGGTTGACAGGATTTGCCAATGAGCTGGATGTGAGGTTCAAGAGAAAGAGGAATTGAGGATGACTCCTAGATTTTTGTCTAAGTAAACAGAAGGATAGAAGTGCTTTCTTGAGATGAGAAAGCCTCAAATAACAGGTGTGTGTATGTGTATATGAGAGGGAAGGAACTAAGGAAGGTGTAGACGAAGCATGTCAGACTCAAAGGCTAACATGGGCCAAATAAACAAGCTTTAAGTTTATGTGGGCCGCAAAAAAACAAAAGCTTCAATTTTCATAGAAATGTAGATTTATCTCGATAGAGACATGCTAAATACAAAAGGCTGAAAAAATGAGTAATCGTTAACATAAAATAACAGATAATTTTAATAAAAATTAGTATTTTTTCTTGAACATCAACTTACCAGACACTGAATAACTGCACAAATAAGCATAATGCAAATAAACCTATTTTTCTTGTTCTCCGAAAGCAAAATATTTCCTGTTGTGCACATCAAACAGGTCAGTACAAGACTAGTGACGTGGCAATCGGCTGCTAAAATATTCACTGCTAGTATTGGTGGAGAGAAATGGTGCATTGTGTGTAAGGCACATAAGGGAAATGAATGCAACACAATTATAGTATTCAGTCATTAGCGAACATTGTAGTTCGTTATTAATAATTATGTATAACAGGATATTGTAAAAATTAAGTTACGAAATTTGTATTAAAATGTTTCTTACATACCATTATATTGGCTGGGCCACAAAAATATTCATTGTGGGCTGTATGCAGGCCTTGGGTCACACGTTTGACATGCTTGGCATAGACGTATTGGGAATTTGGTTTAGGATGTGTCAAATTTAAGCAATCAGAGTAATTAAAAATTAGTTTTTAAAAAAGATCTCTAATGGAAATCTAGGTGATGATGTCAAATATACAGATAGTCTAAGGGTCAAGCTAGAGATCCAAGCTAGAAAGAAAAATTTGAGATTGATCAGGGTACTGAGGGCGTTTAAGACCCCCAAACTGGGTAAGATCATTCAGGAAGTGAGTGATAATAGAGAAGAAATCTGATGACTCAGTCCTGGGGCTCTCCAACATTAAAAGGCTGGAGAGCAAAGCAGACTGAGAACAAATTGAAAGTAAAGTAAGGAAAGAACCATAACAGGCTGCTTCCCAGAAAACCCATTGAGGAAAGAATTCAAGAAGGAAAAGGTCAACTGCCTAAATGCTGCTGATAGAGCAAGAAGGATGAGGTTTGAGGAGTGTCCATTGGACTTAACAATGTGGAGGTCATCAATGACCTTGACAAGAGTGACAGAAGGAACTGGAGAAAGCAGTTTTTCTTTTTCTTTCTTTTTTTAAAAAATATATTTTATTAATTTTTTACAGAGAGGAAGGGAGAAGGATAGACAGTCAGAAACATTGATGAGAGAGAAACATCGATCAGCTGCCTCCTGCACACCCCCAACTGGGGATGTGCCCGCAACCAAGGTACATGCCCTTGACCAGAATCGAACCTGGGACCCTTCAGTCCGCAGGCCGACGCTCTATCCACTAAGCCAAACCGGTTAGGGCGAAAGCAGTTTTTCTGTAGTAAAGAAGAGAGAAACAAGTCTATAACTAGAGGAAAATTTTAGATCTAGGGTGGATGGTTTGTTGTTGTTGTTGTTGTTGTTTTAAGTATATTTTTATTTCAGAGAGGAAGGGAGAGGGAGAGATGGAAACATCAATGATGAGAGAGCTAGGGTGGATGTTTTTTAAAGATGGGAAATATGATAGCGTGTTTTCATGAGAATGACCAGTAGAGGGATCGGATGACACAGAAGACTGCCAGAGCAACGACCTTGAGTAAGCAAGAGAAGCCAGGATCTAGTGCAGAAGTGAAGGATAGAACAGGATAGGTCTGCCACAGATACAGGAGGAAAGGAAGCTGGTGGATGTGCAGTGTGTGTGGTCATTCTCTTCTGATTGTTTCTGTTTTTTCGATAAAACAAAAATCAGCCCTAGGTGGTTTGGCTCAGTGAATGGAGCATCGGCCTGCGGACTGAAGGGTCCCGGTTTGACTCCGATCAAGGGCACGTGCCCAGGTTGTGGCTTGATCCCCAGTAGGGGGCATGCAGGAGGCAGGCAATTGGTGATTCTCTCTCATCATTGATGTTTCTATCTCTCCCTCTCCCTTCCTCTCTGAAATCAATAAAAATAAATAAATAAATATTTATTATTATTAATAAAAAGATATTTAAAAAAAAATCAGCTCGCCAGATCATCAGCTAATCAGGTGTCAGAAAGGCTGAAGGAGGAGGTCACAGAGGTTTGCAAAGAGAAGAGAAGATATAAAACAGTCATCTAGGAGGTGGGAGAATGAACTTTAGGAAAACAGTGTGTGATGGATCGGCAGCACGAAGGGTCCCCTGGAGGTGGGTGCCATAAAGGTAAAGGGAGCCTGGTCAGTGTGGTAGTGGGTTGAGTGGCCCAGATGCTGTGAGGTTATGAAGAGTAGGATTTCCAAGAGTCCACCATGTGCCAGTACCACGTGCCTCACACATATTCGTTCTCATGATGTCGCTCCACAACAAGGAAGGTGTTATTATCTCCAGTTTACAAATGAGGAAACCAAAACAGAGGCCAAGTGACTTGCCCAAGGTTAAACCACAGGAAGAAGCAAAACCCAAATTCAAGCCAGACCGTCGGACCCAGCACTACGCCACTGATTCCTGCAAAATGTTTGTCTCAGCACTTGAGTGCGCCTTCCCATGTTTAGACCTCTCTCAGGACTTCTAAAAGAACCTTTCTTTCTTTCTTTTTTTTTGCATGAAATGTCTAGATTATTAACAAATACTCCAATATAAATCTTTCAACATGCTTCTCTCTTTTAGAGCTGTCAACCAAATTGGAAATGATAACAGTTGCTTTCCTATGATTTATTCATCCAAAAGTCAATAAAAACTAAAAACAGAGCCCACACTGAATTCTCTGGAGGAACAGAGCCAGGCTCTGAATGCAGGTCTGTGGACCTGCAGGTCTGAACTGGGCAATGAGTGGGGGGAAGACGTGAGCTTTACAACCAGGGATGGTCACTACGTCAAGGAATTATCATTAAGCTTAAATAACAGACTTTTGGGTAAACTGAGTCAGAGAAGCTTATAGAAAAGTTGTTACCTAAATTCAGGGTATCCTTCATATGAGGAATATTAAAGCCCTTATTGCTATTGTCTATAACACATAACTGGCCCACACTGCTATTTTCTGAAGTTTTAAGAGAACAAAACCGAAAAACAATCCCACTCTCCCTGTTGAACCAAGTGTTTCCCTGCCTCTGATGCATTTGGATGGAGATCAGAAAGGGACTCAGACAAAACAAAACAAAACAGCTTCCAGGAAACAGCTTTTGGTGGTGGTTACACCAGGGAGGCTGTCCTTTGAAGTGTCTCCCTGGTTTTGTTGAGACGTTTTTCTACCTGAGCCATTGAATCCTTTCACAGAGAGAGAGAAACAAACTACTGCATCCCTGTATATGTTAGGGTTTTTTGGTTTTTTGTTGTTGTCTTTTTTAGTGTTAGTTTGTTTTAAACTCTGCTCCTTACCTGGATCCACCTCAGAAGAGGAAAGAACGGAAAGGCCTTCTGCAGAACTAGCAGCCTCGCTGTGGGCCTCCTGGCAGGGTTCCCGCAGCACGTAATCTCTTATGTCACAAGCAGACGGCAGCTCCAGAGAGTTGCTCTCCTCTGACTGGCTGTCTGGAGTGGCTTGCGGAGTTGCCATAGTCCTGCCACGGGAAAAATAAAACAATCATCACAAAAGGCATTGCAAAGAGAAGCCTCCATTCAGACAGTCACAACTTGAAGGACTGAAGTCCCAGAATCGTAAAGGCCAAAGCACAGTAGAACCGGGATAATCTGTCTTTACTTCCTTGTCTGTCCTTTAGACCCAGTATTTGTTTACCGTATTTTCTTCCTCATGAGAAACAAATGTTCTCATCATGAAAGAAACCACGAACAAGTCCAGCTGGAAAATAGCCCATGTGCCTGATGAGGATGAAATCATTCAAGGACTACAAGAATATTTAATGAGAAGGGAAATTGTTCATGAGCTATTCCATAAAAATGGATTTTAAAACAATAGGATTTGATCCAGATTCTGTAAAATAAAATGTCATGTGTGAGATGCATGCACGTGAAATATATAGACCTCTAGCTAGAAAAACCAAACCCTGAAGAGTGTATCCCAAATCAATTTTACTGGTAACTAATCCAGTGGTTTAATTTCCGGGTAGTGAGATTATAGGCGATTTGCATTTTCCTCTGTGGCCTACTCAAACATGCATTTAGCCAATTATTTGACATGCCAGGTCAGGTGCCAGGCTCTGAGGATGTAAAGATGAACGTGATAGGCTTTTCCTTCAAGTTGCTCAGTTTGGGGGGATCCAAACACAGAAACATACCATGTCAACACAATGACAAAACAGAGTGGAGCCTGGAAAGGGGTAGGAGGCAATCCCCGTGCATAAGGCAGGCCAGGCCATGGCCAGGGGACAGTGTGAACACCAGAAGAGCCAGCTTGGGCAACCACAGTGGCATGGGGTGTCAGGAGTTTAAAGTGAGAGTCAAGGAACAGTCATGCCCTGTGTAACTGGAGAGACAAACCCTGTGGTCTTAGTTGGCACCCTCTCCTCTTCCTGTGCCAAGTCTGGGGAGGACAACAAGGCTGGCTGCTGTCAGCAACTTGGATACACAAAAATCTTTTTTTAATATGTCTTTATTAATTTTTAAAATGTATTGTATTAATTTCAGAGTGAAAGGGAGAGGAAGAGAGAAATAGAAACATCAATGATGAGAATCATCGGTCGGCTGCCTTCCGCATACCCCCTGCTGTTCGTGCAAGAGGAGATCAAGCCCACAACCTGGACATGTGCCCTGACTGGGAATCGAACCTGTGACCTCTTGGTGCATGGACTGATGCTCAACCACTGAGCCACCAGCCAGGGAGATATACAAACTCTTTAGCTGAGCTCTGGGGACTGTGAAAGTGGCTTATTAGGTTCAGTGTTTGGACATTTCTTGTTAAAAATGAGTTGTTCCCCGCCCTGACCAATGTGACTCAGTTGGTTGAGTGTCATCCCATGCACCAAGAGGTTGCCAGTTTGATTCCTGGTCAGGGTACATGCCAGGGTTCTGGGCTAGATCCCTGGTAGGGGGAGTGGAGGAAGCAGCCAATCTATGTTTCTCTCTCTCTCCCTCTGTTCTTCTCCCTCTAAAAATCAATAAAGGCATATTTTTTTAAAAGACAGGAATTATCTTTTTTAAATGAGTTGTGAAAAAAGTAAATAAATAAAAATGAGATGTTCCTTACTCCTCCTGGGTCTATATCCACCTGTAGGTTGGGTTCTCTAATGAGGGGAGGGGGATCTCCTTGCAGTACATCCAACCCTGCCTATCTCTCTGTAAAATAACTATGGGCCTGGGGAGATCCTGGATCCTCTGCTATTCTCTGGCTCATAAGTTGTTGTCATCAATAAAGCTTATTCTAGACATCATGCATCATGACTGCCATGGCCACCATGTACTCTGCAGAGGAGTTACACAGTCAGATCTGCAGATATGGCAGCTGGGAAACAGGTGGCTCTGCAGGGCCTATGCCCAGTGGCAGGCAATCTCAAAAACAACAGGAATTCATTCACCTGCAGTGGTCCTGGTGAGAGACAAAGAGCTTGTGAACCAGGGCAGGGCACTACCAGTCAGGAGCAGGGGCAGATTAAGAACATATTTAGGAAGGAAAATGAGAATAGAACTTAATAACTGAATGAATAAAGGAACTAAGGAGAAATAGAGAGCCAATGAGGAATGGCACCTGGGTTGTATTATCAGCTGAGGTAGAGAAGATAGAAGAAAGGGGTTTGGGAGGAGGCAGTATTCCAAGTTATATAATATTATGCAACTATTAAAATGATAGTCAGAACTTGAAAGACCTCAAAGATGTATGTTTGAATGAAAGAAGCAATTTCAGAATAACATGGACAGTCTATAATAATAAACGGGTAATATGCTAATTAGACCAGACATCTTCCGTGCGTCATTCCGGATGTCCTTCCTGACAAAGTTGGGGCCAGAGGGAAGCCAGCCTAGGTCCTGGGTGCCGGAGGGAAGTCAGTGCCGGCAGCCAGGGGAAGGAAGGCCTACTCTTGCACGAATTTTCGTGCATCGGGCCTTTAGTATAATAATAAGAGTAGGTGCCCTGGCTGGTGTGGCTCAGTTAGTTGGGTGTCATCCTCTGCACCTAAAGTTTGTGGGGTTCAATTCCCAGTCAGGGCACATGCCTGGGTTGTGGGCTTGATCTCCGGTGGGGTGTGTGCAGGAGGCAGCCAATTAATGTCTTGCTCTCACATTAGTATTTCTCTCTCTCTCTCTCTCTCTCTCTCTCTCTCTCTCTCTCTCCCCCTTTCCCTCTCCCTCTCCTTCTCCTTCTCCCTCTCCCTCTCCCTTCCTCTCTCTCTAAAAGTCAATAAAAAATCTTTAAAAAAATAAGAATATTTATCAAGTGTTCATTGCATGCCAGGTATTGTGCTGAGCTTTATTTGCAACTGCTCTATGAAACAGGTAATCCAATTATTACCCTAATTTATAGTCAGTCAGACCCAGACACAGAGACAAGTAGAGTAACTTGCCCAAGGAAACCCATCTAGAAAGTACCAAGCTAGGATGAACTCAGCACCAAGACCTCCCAGTCTCCTCTGTCTGCACAGCCTCCATACTGTGACCTAAGCAGGCACAGATAGGAGGAGGTGGATGGAAACAAATCAACAGAGAGACCTGGCAAGACCCTTCTTGTTTGAAGACATCAAGTCACATGCTGTTGTGAACATTTGCTCTAGCAGAGAGTGAGCCAAGACATCAGCTGATTGCTTCTGAAAGGAGTGGAATGATTAATGTGCCCAAAGAAGCAAGAACGTCCTGTCTTTTCACACGTGCTACATTAGCCAATCAGGCCTGAAGTTTCAGCAAACACCTCTGCTGCAAGCTATCAGTGGCTCCTCCTTCTCTCCTCGTGTTACCAAACACTGCTCTGGAATCTTCTGGAAGGGATCAAATAGGTAGGTCAATGAATGCCTGCCTGCAAAGGTGCCTTGAAATCAACCATCAACTGAAGGTGTTGTTATCAATGTAAAACAAAAGAAATCCTTTTTGAAAACAAATAGTACACTGATGTGACAGCTACCTTTTCTTTTAGAATCACTTACATTAAGCATCAAATACATTCCAAACTAGGTATGTGAACAAATAAGAATTTGTGCATGTAAAGCACAAAGCAAGTAATAGGTATAGAAGAGATGCTTCTCATTATAGTCTGAAACCATGTAGGCTGGCAAGTAAAATACAATGATTATTTTTTGCCCCAAAACTTTTTAAATCTTCACCCAAGGATGTGCTTAGAGAGAGGAAGGGAGAGATGCCTTTGCACATGCCCCGGCCAGGGACCAAACCCACAACCCAAGTACGTGCCCTGACCGGGAATCGACCTGGAAACCCTTCGGTGCATAGGAAGACGCTCAACCAACTGAGCCACTCTGGCCTGGCTGCCCCCAAATTTTTGATATGTGGTTCAACTTCCTTCTCCAGAATTGCATATTTTCCTTTCTTAAAAGAGCCTGAATGACAAGGGGCCAGCCTGGGCTATAGATGCCACTCTTTGGATCTGTCCATAGCCTTCAGGGACAACAATCCCTTCTCTCACTTCTGTTCCACTGGACTGTCACTTAGACTTTTCAACATGCCCAAATTGCTCCCTCCCGTTTTCAACAAAACCTGGTGTATAAGGGAATGAACTTATTCTTTAGAAAGGCCCCTCAAATATATATTGGTAGGGGGACATGATGTCTACAACATACTCTCAAATGGTTCTAAAAATATGTATACACACACGTAAAGAAGAGGAGAGAACCTGGGGTTAAGCCTCAAGAAAGTCCAATTGGAGACAGAGGTTGAGATGCAGAACTTATTTATTTATTTACTTTAAAAAATATCTTTATTGATTTCAGAGAGGAAGGGAGAGAGGAAGAGATAGAAATATCAATGAGAGAATACTTGATCGGCTGCCTCTGCACGCTCCCTACTGGGGATCAAGCCCACGACCCAGGCATGTGCCCTGACTGGGAATCAAACTGTGACCTCCTGGTTCATAGGTTGATGCTCAACCACTGAGCAACACTGGCCAGGTGGAACTCATATATTTATATACATTAGCAAGAAATAATTAAATTGAAATTAAAAGAACAGAATTCCATTTACAATAGCATCAAAAAATAAAATATTTAGGAATATATTTAATAAAAATGCGTAAGGCATATACACTGAAAACTACAAAATAAATGTTGAAAGAGACTGAAGATCTAAATGAATGGAAAGACATCCTATGTTCATAGACTTAATATTTTATTGCCCAAATTGATCTACAGATCAATGCAATTCTTATCAAAATCTCAGTTGCCTTTCTTTTTTGTACACATTTGACAAAATTTTCAAAAATTCATATGGAAATGCAATACCCAGAATGGCCAAAACAATTATGAAAAAGAAGAACAAAGTTGGAAGACTCATATTTTTCAATTTCAAAACTTACTGAAAAGCTACAATAATCAAAATTGTATAGTACTGGCAAAAGATTGAACATATAGATCAATGGAATAGAATTGAGAGTCCAGTTGTAAAATCTTACATTTATGGTCAATTGATTTTCTTTTTTTAAAATTGAAGTATAGGTGATATACAATATTATATTAGTTTCAGGTGTACAACTTAGTGATTCAATATTTATATATCTTATGAAATTATCACCACAATAAGTCTTATAACCATCTATTACCATACAAAGTAATTACAATATTATTGACTATATTCCCTGTGCTTTACCTTATATCCTGGTGACTTATTTATTTTATAACTGAAAGTTTGTATCTATTAATGCGCTTTACGTATTTTCGAATCCTCCCACGCCCCCTCACCTTTGGCAGTCATCAGTTTGTTCTCTGTATCTATGAGTCTATTTCTATCTTGTTTTGCTTTCTTTTTTAGATTCCACATATAAGTGAAATAATATGGTATTTTTTTCTGATTTATTTCATTTAGAATAATACCCTCTAGATTCATCCATGTTGTCACAAATGGCAAGATTTCATTCTTTTTTTAAAAAATATATTTTTATTGTTTCAGAGAAGAAGGGAGAGGGAGAGAGAGATAGAAACATCAATGAGAATCATTGATCACTGCCTCCTGCAATCCCCACACTGGGGATCGAGCCACAACCCAGGCATGTGCCCTGCCCAGGAATTAAACCGTGACCTCTTTGTTCATAGGTCAATACTCAACCACTGAGCCATGCTGGCTGGGCCAAGATTTAATTCTTTTTATGGCTGAGTAATAGTCCATTCTATATATACTAGAGGCCCGGTGCATGAAATTCGTGCACTTCCGGGGGGGGGGGGTCCCTCAGCCCGGCCTGCGCTCTCTTGCAGTCTGGGAGCCCTTGAGGAATGTCCAACTGATGGCTTAGGCCCGCTCCCTACAGGGAGCGGGCCTAAGTTGGCAGTTGGACATCCTTAGCATTGCTGTGGAGGCGGGAGAGGCTCCTGCCACTGCTGCTGCACTTGCCAGCCATGAGCCCAGCTCAGGGCTTCTGGCTGAGCGGTGCTCCCCCTGTGGGAGTGAACTGACCACCAGGGGGCAGCTCCTGTGTTGAGCATCTGCCCCCTGGTGGTCAGTGTGCGTCATAGCAACCAGTCGTTCTGTCGATTTGCATATTAGCCTTTTATTATATAGTAAATATACCACATGTTCTTTATCCATTTATCTATTGATGAACACAGGTTGCTTTTGTATCTTGACAATTGTAAATAATGCTTCAATAAACATAGGGTATATCATTTTAATTAGTGTTTTTGTTTTCTTTGGATAAATACCCAGAAGTGAAATTGCTAAATTGTTCATTTTTTGTTGTTTGTTTTTTGTTAATCCTCACCCAAGGATATTTTTCCATTGATCTTTTAGAGTGGTAGAGAGGGAAAGACAGAGAGAAACATTGAAGAGAGAAATACATCGATTGGTTGTCTCCTGCATGAGCTCTGACCAGGGCCCAGGCCAGGGGAGGAGCCTGCAACTATGTGCCCTTGACAGGAATGGAATCTGGGACCTTTTGGTCCACAGGCCAACATTCTATCCACTGAGCCATTAACAGCTAGGGCTGAATCGTTCATTTTTTTGAGGAACCTCCATACTGTTTTCCATAGTGGCTACACCACTTTACATTCCCACCAACAGTGCATGAGAGTTCCCTTTTCTACACATCCTCACCAACACTTGGTATTTATTATCTTTTTTTATTTTTATATATTTTATTGATTTTTTACAGAGAGGAAGGGAGAGGGATAGAGAGCTAGAAACATCAATGAGAGAGAAACATTGATCAGCTGCCTCCTGCACACCCCCTACTGGGGATGTTCCGGAAACCAAGGTACATGCTCTTGACTGGAATCAAACCTGGGACCCTTCAGTCCACAGGCCGGCACTCTATCCACTGAGCCAAACCAGTCAGGGCTATTGTCTTTTTGATAATAGCTACTCTAACAGGTCTGAGCTGATATCTGATTGTGTTTTGATTTGCATTTCCCTGATGATTAGTGATGTTGGGCATCTTTTCGTGTGTCTGAAGCCATCTGTATCTCTTCTATAGAAATATGTCTATTCATCAACGATTTTCCACAGGGTGCCAAGACAGTTCTACAGGGAAAAGACTGCCTTTCAACATTTCAACACTGAGATAACTGGATAGTCACATTTAAAAAAAAAAAAAAAAGTAAAATGGTGCAGGCACTTTGGAAAACAGTTTGGCAGTGTCTCAAAGGATAAATAGTTACACTTTGTCCAGGCAATTTCACTTGTAGGTACATGCTCAAGAAATAAAAACATGTGTTCACACAAACCTTCACAAATATTAATTGCAGCTTTATTCGTAATAGACAGAAAGTGAAAACAATCCAAATGTCCATCAACTGATGAATGGATAAATAAAATTTGGAATATGCATACTTGGAATATTTTTCAGCAATAAAGGAATGAGGTTCTGACACATGCTACAAGGACAAACTTTGAAAACATTAATTTTAAAAAGCTAGTGGTTAAAAAAAAAAAAAAGACAACAGGCTCAAATAAATTCACAAAACTTTTCTATAGTCACATGTCACCAAACCTTTAAAAACGTGAATTTTATTTTATGTGAATTATAGCTCAACAAAGCTGGTGTTTTTTGTTTTTTAAAGAAGAAAAACCTAAGCTCATGCAGACACACTGCCTGCAGACTCCGGGGATCCCCAAAGCTAAGGCTGCTGAAGCTGCAGAGGCCGCACCCTGGGGTGGAGGAGGGGGTGCATGGCAGGAAATTGGAAGTGTGCCAGGGGGAGCGGCCATAACTTCCCAATTGTGAGATAACGATCTAAAGCATTGTGGGCACCCCCTCCCCTCTCTACCCCCAGTCCCAAGGCACTTCTGAATCAACCCAGACACCCGCCCAAAATATTCGTCAATTACACTCACCATCAGGCAGCAGCGGCAAGCTGGAATCCGGAAGCGGAAGAGCCATGTTTGTTAAGGGAAAAGTGAGTTTAAAAGGAAGTCTCTGGGGCCATCTTTGCTGAGGGCAAGCAAGGGCAATGGAAGGTAGCTGCGGCCATCTTGGCTAAGGGCATTCGCCCAAACTTTCCGCGGCGCATGGCCAGTTTGGGCAATTTCTACAGAAGGTTTATTAATAAAATGCGCTTGGTGGACACTACAGAGAACAGAAAAACTGTTTAAAAATTTTAAAAATGTGAATGTCTGCACTAAAAAACTAAAGTAGAGAGAAATTAACAAAGAATGAAAATAGTTTAACATGTTGGTTTTTTTTAAACCTCACCCAAGCATGGCAGGGATTGGATTACAGGACAATTAACAAGATTATGTGCTCTCTCAAGGGTGGTTACCCTTCGGATGGATCTGAAAGAGGCATTTCTAAGGTGTGTTGACTTAGATGCATAGAAACAATGGACAGGGCTTCCTTAAACTGAAGACAATCCTTTCACAGGCCTGAGTATGACCACCCACCCTGACTTGCCCAGTTAGGAATTTATGATCAGATCATCTTGTGAGGTTACTTTTGGTTAGATTAATTATATTTTCATACAGAGTATTTATAATGAACATAAACTTGGACCTTAGTATCTGAAATCAACACTTGCACAATGGTAGGCAAATGGTGAAGACCTTCAAAAAACGGTTTGATGGACATCCCTCAATACTAGGGAAAAACATCCATTTTCTGTATCTCCAGCTTATTTTCATGATATGATGAATACCTGACTTGTCACTAAGAACCACTCTGGATTGTCTGTACTCAACGGTGGATCAACAAACAGCTCTGAATATGGAGTTAGGAGAGTGAGCTTTAATCCCAGCTCTCTTACTAATCAATTTTATGAGAGTAGCCTTTTAACCTCTGTGAGCCTTATTTTTTTCATCTGTAAAAAGGGAACAATAAATGCCTTCCAGGACTACTTAAAAAAACCCTGCTTGATGGAATAAGTGATGGATTGGTGGCCAGCAATCATAAAATCACTTCTCTCACAAATTTAGGATGTGAATGTTAGATTTAATGAAAGTATTCCATGTCAGCAGCAAACAAATGCAACGTGAAGACTCTAGCTACAGACACTGATAATGCTTCTGAATACTAAAAAAATCATTTGATTATTACCAATTTATTGGAATGTGATGCCTCGAATCTTCTGGGAACTACTACAAAGCTTAGAAATCAGCAGGTACAATATGGTAATGAAGAGTTTTATATACTTACTAGAGGTCCAGTGCACGAATTGGTGCATGGGTGGGGTCCCTCTGGGTGGCCTGTAGGAGTCAGGCCAAAACCCGCAGTCCAAGGCCACCTGCAGCTCCTGCCTGCCACTTCCTCTCATCCTGGCCCCACTGTGCCTGCTGTGGGCTAATGCCCAATCTGTCCTGATCTGAGAGGCTCGCACTGCCACAGCAGCGCTCGCCAGCCATGAGCCCTATGTCTTGCACCCTCCCAAAGGGAGTGGCCTGCGGGATGGGGCTGAAACCAACTATCCGACATCCCCTGAGAGGTCCCAGATTTCGAGAGGGCTCAGGCCAGGCTGAGAGACCCCACTGGTGCACGATCTGGCCAGGGAGGGATTGAGAGAGGGCTCCAGAGCGTATCTGGCCCATCTTGCTCAGTCCCAATTGGCCAGACCCCAGCAGCAAGCTAACCCTGGTGGTCAGTGCAAGTCATAGCAAGTGGTTAAGCAGCCTTAGCATATCATTAGCATATTATGCTTTGATTGGTTGTTCAGTTTGTTCTGCCATTCAGTCTATTTGCATATTACCCTTTTATTATATAGGATATTCTACTGCTTTGAAGAATTATTAAAACAACAATAATCTTTTTGTATCTGTGGGTCAGTCATTATCTTTTGTAGTTTCTGTGGGTCAGTTATTGGGCAGTGGCTTGGCTAGATGGATGGTTCTGGCTCAGTGTCTTTCATGAGGAGACAGGCTAATATTGGCTGAGGCTGCAATCCTCTGGTGACTTGGGTGGGAGTTGGGAGACTACTTTCAAAGTGACACACTCTTGGCTAGCAAGTTTGTGTTGGCTGTGGGTGGGAGGCCTCAGTTCCTCTCCATATTGGCCTCTCCACAGGGCTATATGCATGTCCTTATAGCAGGTGCCTAGATTCCTCAGAGCTGGCGTGGCAACTTTATTTCTGTAAAAGATCAGGTAGTAAATTTTTTTAAGCTTTGTGGGCCACATCCAGTCTTTGTCACTTATTCTTCTTTTAAAAAACATATTTTTAAAAATGTAAAAATCAATTGTTGCCCTAGCCCTGTGGTCGGCAAACCGCGGCTCGCGAGCCACATGCGGTTCTTTGGCCCCTTGAGTGTGGCTCTTCCACAAAACACCACGTGCGGGTGCACACGTACAGTGCGATTGAAACTTCATGGCCCATGCGCAGAAGTCGGTATTTTGTGGAAGAGCTGATATTTTGTGGAAGAGCCACACTCAAGGGGCCAAAGAGTCGCATGTGACTTGCGAGCCACAGTTTGCCGAGCCACAGTTTGCTGACCACTGCCCTAGCCAATTTGGCTCAGTGGATAGAGCGTTAGCCTGTGGACTGAAAGGTCCCAGGTTCAATTCCAGTCAAGGGCATGTACTTTGGTTGCAGTCACATCCCCAGTAGGAGGTGTGCAGGAGGCAGCTGATCAATGATTCTCTCTCATCATTGATGTTTCTCTCTTTCTCCCTTCCTCTCTAAAATCAATAACAATATATTTTTTAAAAAAAGAAAGAAAGAAACTAACCAGTCCTGGCAGGTGTGGCTCAGTTGGTTGAGCATCGCCCCATGCACTGAAAGGTCGCTGGTTGGATTCCTGGTCAGGGCACATACCTGGGGTGCACATAAGGAGGGGGTATATTAATGTTTCTCTCTTTCTCTCTCTCGCTCTCTCTCTCTCTCCCTCCTTCTTCTTTCTCTAAAAATCAATAAAAACATATTTAAAGTAAATAAGTAAATAAAATAAAAATGAAACTAACCATTGCAACACCCTGATTGCTCCTGTTTCTAAAAAACACACAAAACTAACCAGTAAAGAATCCTGACCCCTCTTTATGCACATTTACATTAATCAACATATTGAAGGACACACCTGGAAAACTAATGAATATTCTGTTAAGACCCTCCCTTGAGGCCTCCCCTAGGATTTCAACTGGCTAATGAAAGAAAGATCCTCAAGACAAAGGAGGCAGGGGCTCTCTTTCTAGAGCACACCCACGTCTTTCTCCTTTAGGCATGTATCTCTGCTCTCTTTCTCCTAAACTCTAAGGGACACACAAGACTTGCAACCAGGGGAGCGGTGAGCAGTAGCAGTTCAGCCTGGGTTAACCCCCTGAACCTGTCTCCCAGGGCCCTTTTTCTCTGACTTTGAAGTGAGCTAGCCGCAGTCCCGTCTTGGCTCACTTCTGTCGCTGTGATATTACTTCTCAGTGAGTTCATGCAGCCCACGTGGCCCACTTCTTTCCTATAACATTTTAAAAAAGCTAAAGCAGCCCCACCTAAGCTGTCTCCTGCTGATTTTTCTATTCTAAGCCCTTCCCTCATTTCATTGTCCCCAGCTATAGTAAACGTACTCTCAAAATCACCTGGACTTGTGTTGAAATCTTTCCTGCACAGAGTCAAGAACCCACACACTGCTGCCGGGCCCAAGGCAGACCCATTCCAGGCCTGGGCGCCATCTGGTTACAGTCTTAGCACTAGAAAATAATTTGAAGGTAAGTTTTAATTTTAAAAAATTGAAAATAAGTTTTAATTTTAAAACGTTGAAGTCATAAGTTATTTTTTTTTAATATTATTAAAATAGAACAGACACAGCCCTGTACTCGATATCTGTGACCCAACTCTCTGTGTTTTAGAAGCATCCTTCCTGTGTGCCATAAAAACTCCACATCAGAGTGCCTCGTTGCTAAAGTGGCTTGTTTAAAGGCCTAGAGAGGGAAAAGTTATTAACAAAAGCATACACGAAGAGAAATGTGTAACTACAAAGCTCCAATGCTCCAAACTGATTGATGTAGAAAATGAAAATGTGAAGACATGCCTCTCATTGGGCTTATTATTTTCCATTCGGCTCCCTCCTTTGTTGTGGATGGCCTGACAGACTCATTAGGAAGGTAGAGTGCTCACTGCATGTCTGCGGTGACACTCCAGGAGTCAGCAGCCTCACATTTCCTGCTGTTCTTGTTTTATAAAAAGGAGGTAATAAAACTCATCTCCCGCAAGCACCCGAGCATGTGTGAACATACTTTGCCTTTGCTATCACAGTGACTATCATAGCTCACTCCCTGTTCTCTGAGAGAAGCAATTGCCTACGGTCCACTGATAAAGTCAAGTTATAAGTACCCATTATCAGTAAGTCCTTGGAGCTGACTGAAATCCATAAGAGATCCAAGGACAACAATGAGCCAGATGTTTCTGAAGATCCAAAGGGCAGAGCCAACCTCTCAGGACAGTGAAGTGGGAGGCTACCTATTAGGTCATTTGAATGACAGAAGGTAGAACATCCTGCCCCATGGTGAAATATGGTAGCAACCATCTAAGGTAGAAATTATAGTTTAACTTTAACCCTGCTGTTTGGCTTTGAAAGGGCGAGGGCTAGGCCCTCCACCTTGCCCCAGGGTAAGGGCTAGGCCCTCCACCTTGCCCCAGGGTAAGTGCTCCATCTTACCTTGGCTACGTGCTTGGCAAGGAGCTTCTTCCCGGAAGTCTAAGCCTCTGCTAGCCACACCCAGGAACAAGACACCGACTTGCTCCTGGCCAATCGGCAGAGCACAGTCCTTTCTCCTCCCCTTACTCCAACCCCCACTATAAAACCCATCTCCACACAGAGTTATCTCTCTCTCTGCTTCCTGCTGCTGTGTCGGCAAGGTGGGGGAGCCGAGCTAGCTCGAATAAAGACTCTTATGCTTTTGCATCGGACATGGCTGGCTCCCTGATGTGGTTTCTTGGGGATCCTGAAATCTGGGCATAACAGGCTTATGTACTTATTTGCTTTGTTTAACAATAGACAGGTTATTTTGATTTTATGAATTATATAAATCATCCCATTCGATTAAATGCCTTGTTGATTGTAATGTGAATATCCCATGGGTTGTGGTCATACTGGTCTTAGAAAGCACATTTTTCCTTCACCTGGGAAGGACAGCACAGTTATCCCAAGGTCAGAGGACTCTAGACCCAAAACTGTAATTTAGATAACATGCCTAAGTTTAACCCAGGCTACCCAAGGGCTCTAGACCCCAAACTGTCATTTAGATAACATGCCTAAGTTTAACCCAGGTTACCCAAGGGCTCTAGATAATGTGTTTATAACATGCTGTTTCTGCTTCTGTAAACTGCTTTTTGCAAACCAGGTTCCTCATTCCAGACCTGAGGGCTCTAGATAATGTATTTCTGTCAATTCAGTGACCCCGAGACCAAAAACTATAATTAACATGCTGCTTCTGCTTCTGTAAACTACTTTTTTGCAAACCAGGTTCCTCATTCCAAACCTTGAGATGTAATCAATACCTTTGTGATCTTTGCCTATATAAGTCTGGTTTTGCCACCAACTTATCACTATGAGATTTGGGAAATGGCTCCTCATAGTCCCGGATTGCAATAAATGTGACTCTTTAATTCGACTTCTTGAGGCATCCTTTTGTGATTTGCGGGGTACATTACAACAATGGGATCTTCGTCAAGCTTAGTACTTGAAGTTCCACCATTAGAAATGCACTCCTTACTAGAGTCTTCTTTCAGAATGAAAATACCTTCACATCCGCTTTCCATATGTACAGTGAATTCAAAGTTGGGTCATTGGGAATAATGCTTAGAAGCCCCTGCCTGCACACCCCCATCCACCTTGAGTCAGGGGGTGTGAATGGATTGCCCAGGAGAGACACAGACCATCCTAGGACTCTGAGGGCTCTAGAACTTCCTGGTTAATATGTCCCACATAAACAGAACCAGGCTGACAGCCTACTTTCCAATTGCAAGGAAACCTCAAGCTTTGGCTGAATTCCCTCTTGTGGATGGAAATGGGGTTCTATAGAAAGGTTACTGGTAATAAATTCCTAACTGGGCAGGTCATGGTGGATAATCCCTCCCCAGGCATATAACTTATTTAGTAAAAGGCTTATCTTTGCCGTAAGCAAGTCTTGTCCACCATTTTTGTGCATCAGGATTAACACACCTTTTCAGACCCCCTCTTCTAAAGCTGACCACTCTCAAGAGAACACATAATCTTGTTAACTATCCCATAATCCAGTCACTGCCTTGCTTTCTCCCACCGTCATGTAATCTTCCTTACATCCCCTCCTTAATTCCAATGACAAAAGAAACTCCAAACTGTCATTTCTGGGGAAGCGTTTTGCTTGGTCTGCTGAGATCTTGCTTCCAGGTGTATCTTCTGTTTAACTCAAATAAACTCATTAAAATTCTTTACAGCCCTGGCCAGTGTGGTTTAGTTGGTTGGACATCGTCCTGTTAGGGGCAAAAATAGAACATTGGGGACTAGATATGGTTATGAGAAGTAGTAATCATGCTCTGTTAACCATGATTGCCTTGTGTTGGTTAAAGAAAGGACATTCTAACCTGACCGAGAGTTGTATTTCCACAGGATCTGGGATCTGGGAATCGTAATCCCTGCTTCCCCATGTAATCCTTGTCCTACCCTATATAAGCAGTTGTCTTATGGGGGGCTGAAGAGCAGGTTTTAGTGGATGACCTGCTGCTCTTCCATACTGCTGGCATTATTGGAATAAACGCTCATCTATGATTCAATCCTGTCTCAGCTGAATTGGCTCAAGTAGTGACAGGCAGCCCGGACCGATTGGTTGTCTGGTTTCAGTCCCGTGTACTGAAAGCTTGCGGGGCAACATTTCTCTCTTCTTGCTTGAGGCCCTATGGACCCACACAGCTGGGCTCTGGTGATACTTAGATGCAGACATGAGCTTTCCAGGCACCTCACCGAGGAGACTTTTTCTTCATCTGAACTCCAGAAGACTGGCTTTTTTTGCTTTTTCTTTGAAATTAGTTTGTCATTACAGACTATCTAACCTTTCCCATGGGGAATGAGTCAGTATTCTGCTCTGATTAAGGATCCCAAGGTCCTAATCACTTTTTCCCTTTGAGAAAATAAGTCACTACATCCACATTCTTTCTCTTAGCATGTAACCTAAGCTCCAATGGTACTCTATGCTCCAACATCTAACTAAGGGCCATTCCCATCAGCCCTGCACACTAAGAGGTTTCCAAATAGAAAATTGTTAATGTACATTTAATCTACAAACTGCATGGGGCAGAGGGTGAAGGGCAAGGAAGGAACCAGCAAATTGCAAATGCTTAGATGTCTAACACACCCACAGTCAATCAGTTGAGAGGCAGACACACCCATTTATCAGCCTTCAGAGAATCATCTCAGAGATTAATAGCATTCAGAAGCAGTAGGACTTTGAACTTGGAGCAAGGGTTTACTCACCCAACCAGGTTACAAAAGGCAGTGAGAGTATGCTTTGAATTAAGGTGATTAGATAAATGTAATGCTAGCCTCCTTTTTAAAAAAATATATTTTATTGATTTTTCACAGAGAGGAAGGGAGAGGGATAGAGAGCTAGAAACATTGATGAGAAACATCGATTAAGCTGCCTCCTGCACACTCCCCACTGGGGATGTGCCCCCAACCAAGGTACATGCCCTTGACCGGAATCGAACCTGGGACCTTTCAGTCCGCAGGCCGACGCTCTATCCACTGAGCCAAACTGGTTAGGGCATGCTAGCCTTCTAACACAGTGGTTCTCAACCTTCCTAATGCCACGACCCTTTAATACAGTTCCTCATGTTGTGGTGACCCCCAACCATAAAATTATTTTCGTTGCTACTTCATAACTGTAATTTTGCTACTGTTATGAATCGTAATGTAAATATCTGATATGCAGGATGTATTTTCATTGTTACAAATTGAACATAATTAAAGCATAGTGATTAATCACAAAAACAATATGTAATTATATATGTGTTTTCCGATGGTCTTAGCGACTCCTCTGAAAGGGTCATTCGACCCCCAAAGGGGTCGCGACTCACAGGTTGAGAACCGCTGTTCTAACAGTTATTCCTAAAATTCCTCAAAATCATCTGAGTTTCTTTGTCTCATTCAGTGCCTTACATTGCCCACTGTTTTACTTGACACACTTAATGAGTTGGACAGAATATTTTTAATATAAATTCAACTGCTTCTTGCTGACCATTCCTTCATTTACTCCCTCCTCTTAGATCCGTAGGAAAAAGATTCCCACAAAGATAGAGTCAAATTAGAAGACAATAGAAAGTCAAGTAACTCAGTTTTCAAGGACTGCCAGGGAAAAGTCACCCATGGAGCCACAATGGCTCCTTTGTAAATTCACCCTCACCAACTACACTCACTCAACAGGCTCTGGTCTTTCAGTGGCATTTCTCTGTGCAAGCTTTTCTCCTCCATCAAGGTTATTTCACATTTCCTCCTCTCCCTCTTGGCAGCTCACTTGCTTCCTAATGCTATCAAATATCCAACCCCATCCAGATTCCGGCCACCTGAGCCTCTTTCCCTCCATTTCACACAGAAGTTGCTGACAGTTCCTGTGCCTGTCCATGCCCTGTCCTCTGTCCCAGCACATTCACAGAACACTCACACTATTGATCTTTCCTTCCCTTCTCCAGCTAATTGTTCCCTCACAACTGGTTCTTTACATCTACATCCATATGTCCGTGTCCTTACTTATTATACACATCTTAGCTAATAATAGACAAACATGTAAATTAACCGTCCCTCCGCTACACTCACCAGCCAATCAGGAGAGCATGCACATTAACCCAACAAAGATGGCAGTTAATTTGCATACGTAGGGACGAAGCGGCGGAGAGAAGACTGAAGGCTCCATCCGGAGCTGTGAAGAATGAAGGCCCCAGCCAGAGCGAAGGCCTGAGTCCCAGGTGCCGGAGGAAAACCGGTGCCAGCAGCCAGGGGAAGGGAAGGCCTATTACACGAATCTCTTCGTGCAACAGGCCTCTAATAATATACAAAATACATGTTACAAACCTAGCCAGTTTGGCTCAGTGGATAGAGCATCAACCTGCAGACTGAAGGGTCCAGGTTCAGTTCTGGTCAAGGACACATGCTGCCCTGGTTGCAGTCTCGATTCCCATGGGAGCATGCAGGAGGCAGCCAATCAATGATTCTTTCTCATCATCGATGTTTCTATCTCTCCCTCTCCCTTCCTGTCCGAAATCAATAAAAATATATTTTAAAAATAAAATAAAATACATGTTGCAAATTTGTCATTTTACTTTTAACCTTGTTTATACTTTTTTGTTTGTTTGTTTGCTTGTTGTGTTTTTAGCCATGCAAAAGTTTCTTCTTTTTAAACAATCACATTTATGCAATCTTTTATTGCATCTAGGTTTTCCGTTAGAAATACCTTTTCCTACCCTCAAGAAGTAAAGGAATCCACACTTGTTTTCTTATAGAACTTATATGGTTTCATTTTCACATTTAGATATCCAATCCACTTGGAATTTATTCTTTTACATAATGTGAGATATGAATCCAATTTCATAATTTCTCCATGGCTATGTAAGGCATCTCAATACCACTTATTAAAAAGTCTTAGCCCCAGAGATTTGAGGTGCCACCTTTATCATGTTCTAAATTTCCATGTGTAGTTGAATGTATTTATGGACTTCCTGTTTGCTCTATTTGTGTGTCTGTCATTAAAAAAAAAAACCCTCCATCAAATCCTACATGTTTTTCTAGCATTTGCTCTAACTCTCCCCTCTCCTACACAACTTTTCAAAAAGAGTTCTATATACTCTGTGCTTCCATTTTCTTACCATTTACTCTTCAATTTCCTTCAATGTGGTTTTCACTCTGATTATTCCATCAAAATATTTTGAGCTTGAGTCATTGCCATGGGCAGTTTTCAGGCCTCATCTATGTGTTCCCTCAGAAGGTTTTTTTAAAAAATATATTTTTATTGATTTCAGAGAGGAAAGGAGAGGGAGGGAGATATATAAACATCAAGGGTAAGAGAGAATCATCAATCAGCTGCCTCCTGCACGCCCCCTACTGGGGCTCAAGCCTGCAATCTGGGCATGTGCCCTGATCAGAATTGGATCCTGTGACCTCCTGGTTCCTGGAGCGACGCTGGTATTCTCCCCTATTACTAGGCTACCCCCTTTTTTCCTCCCCCAGCCCAGCCCCATCCATGCTCTCTCTAACTAGGAATAATGTTCCCATTATATCCTCTCTGGGTACTATGTACCACTCCTTGGAAATTTAAAAATCATAGTTAGCATTTTATTTAGCATTTACATGGGTTACATGGGAGATTTATTTTTAATATCTATAAGGACAGGGCCATGTCAGTCATTTGTTTCCATTTATCCCAACATGTGCCTCTGGGCATGACATCTATATACATAAAAGGGTAATATGCAAAGTGTTCCCTTGGGAATTTCACTGGGAGAACAACAGTTTGATCACTATGATGTGCACTGACCACCAGGGAGCGGCATGGAACATGGTGGGTGACCAGTGGTGGCTGCTGGACACTGAAGAAGCGAGGGAAGGAGAAGGCAGGGAGGTGGGGAGGCAGAAAACCTGATCAGCCCTGATAGCTGGCCAGGCCTAGGGACCCTACCCATGCACGAATTTCATGCACCAGGCCTCTAGTAAGTAAATAAATGAGTAAACTTAAATCATCTCCTTCTTCTTTCAAAGTCCTAATTTTCTATACTTTAAACTTTCAAATAAATACAATTTTGTTTCTCAAGAAGATGTGCTTATGAAACATGGGATAGCAACCAAGTATAAAATCTGATATCATGACTAGAATATTGGGAATCAGGAAAGTTTAGTTCTAATTCCAGTCTTAAAAATTATAGTGGTGGGGCAGGGGGACAGAGGTGGTCTGGAGGGGGGTCAATGGGGGATAAAGGGGGATGCATGTCATACTTTCAACAATAAAGAATTATTTTAAAAAATAAATAAAAATCACTACTGTAAAAAAAATTAACAGTGGTGAATTGAGAAAAAGGCTTTAAATATTGCATACTTCCCCAAGCATGCAAAATTTAGCTGCCTTGCTTCTATTTTTATTATCATAGTTGCTTTCGTATTCCTCTTTTCCACTGAATTGTCAAATTTTTTATGGAATACCCCATGTTTTACTGACTTCTGTGTCTCCATGGTGTCCACCACTTCAAAGTACATAGAAGGAATTCAATCAATGTCAAATAAATGTGTAACACATGATGGTATAGTTATTAGCCACTGTGAAAATAATGCAATATTAAAAATAGTTGAGGAAGAATTGAGGGGATTTTTTTACTGCTATTTAATCAGAAATATAATATAAGCAGAAGTAGCCCAAATATGATAAGGCTTTTGTCAGAGATATAAACAAGCAGAGCTGATGTCAGACAAACCATGAGATAGTTGCTCAGAAAGAGGTGAGAGAATGCTTACCGGTAAACAGGCAGTTAAGGAAGGCTTAGGCATCTGGAATCGACAGCATATCAATCAGGTAAGGCTCTCTAAGACAGCATTGGGTACAGAAATTTTAGAATTAACTTCAGTTAGATATAACAAAAAATTTACTTAAACATAATAGAAGGTTTTTCTTTATGTAAATAAAGTCCAGAAGCAGCTGGTCTAGTGTTGATATATTGGCTCCGTGATCATCTGAAACCAAGATACCTTCGACCTTGTTGCTTTGACAATGAAATGTGTGGCTTTTTTCTCATGATCTAAAATAATTGCTTAGGTTCAAGCCATTGTATCTGCATTCCAGCCAGGGAGAAGCAGGAACAGAGAAAGATGGCCATACCCAGTCCTTTAAGAACATTTACTGGCACTCATATGCCATTGGTCAGAACTTAGTCCCATTGCCACATCTAACTGCAAGGGAAACTTGGGAATGTAATCTTTGCTTAGGGAAGCCACATGTCCAGTTAAAAGTCATGGAGAATGCCGGAGCTGGTGGATAGAGCGTCGGCCTGCGGACTGAAGGGTCCCAGGTTCCATTCCAGTCAAGGGCATGTACCTGGGTTGCGGGCGCATCCCCAGTGGGAGATGTGCAGGGGCCAGCTGATCAATGTTTCTCTCTCATCCATGTTTCTAACTCTATCTCTCTCCCTTCCTCTCTGTAAAAAATCAATAAAATATATATATTTTTTAAAAGTTATGGAGAATGAATAACAGGGGTCAAATTACTGTCTTTGTCCTACCATTTAGTCAGAAGAATTGAGAAAGGAGTTTGTGTTGCAGGGAATGAAATTTGGAGAAAATCGTGGATTGAGCCAGTTTTCACATTTCTAATTCCTACACACAGACTGCTGGGCACTACGCCACTGCACAGGTAGTGGCCAAATGAGTGACCATCAAGCCTCGGGTGGACCTTAGCACCCCAGTTAATCCACACTGGTGCCTGGTCAGCTCCCTCCTCCACTCCCATAGAGGCTGTTCCAAACCTTCACCATTATTCTATAGCCACAGTCCTCCTGCCTCCCTGACCTCTGACACCCCAGAAGAGATGGACAGTTTCAAGCACAGGTACCTCAACTTTCCATCCCAATATCTACAGGGCTTTTTTTCCCCTATCATTTACCCCCACAACACCTATCCTCAATTTTGTTGTTGCTTGTTTTATTTGTTTGTGTTATGGAGCCCTTTCTCCTGGTTAAGATAAATCCTGCTTTTCAGGAACCAAGACTCAATGATTATTATGACTTCTATATCTGCTCTATCCCAACATGTTCTAAATATTTTCAAGCCCCCCACCCTCCCCCCACCTAAAAGAAAAATAGAAGCCAGGTTGGTGTGGTTCAGTGGTTGAGCGTCAACCCATGAGCCAAGAGGTGCCCAGTTTGATTCCCAGTCAGGGCACATGCTTGGGTTGTGGGCTCGATCCCCAGTGTGGGGTGTGCAGGAGGCAGTCGATCGATGTTTCTCTCTCATTGATGTTTCTATCTCTCTATCCCAATTCCTTCCTCTCTCTAAAATTAATAAACACATATATACATACATACCTACATACCTACATACATACATACATACATAAGAAAAAGAAGGTTCAGCTCCTCCTTGGCCATGTGCTTTTATTTAGCTACCACCCTCCTCTCAATATTTGCCTAATAGCCCAAACTTCTAGGTAAAATGTTATACTTCCCTACCTCCTCTTACTCTTCAACTCGTTGCAATCCTATTGCATCCTGACTTGTGGCCCCCATTGTCTACTGAAATTGCTCTGGCCAGATCCCTGATGACCTACTAATTGCCAAACCCAATGTTCTCTTTTTCATCTCCATCTTTCCTAACACTTCCGTAGCACATGACACTGTTGATTTCTTCTTCTGCAAATTCTGATGAGCTGTATGCCTATTCCTTTTCATTTTACTTTCTACCCCTCATTGGTGTTCCTGAACTTGCCCGGGGGCAATCTTGTCCCTTTTCACAACTTCAAATACTCCCTGTGTGCTAATAATTCCAAAATCTCTATCTCCAGCTTCAGATAAAAAAAAAAAATCAGTTAGCTTCTGGACATTTCCACCAGGATGTTGATTTGCTCACAATTCTGTGAGGAGCAATTTGGGCTGGACTCAGGTGGGTAGTTCTGCTGATCTCACTGTAGTTCACTCCTGCAGCTGCAGCCACCTGCTGCCTCATCTGATGCTCAGCGGTTTAAAATGGCCTCACTCACATATCTAATGGGTGGTGCTGGCTCTTGGCTGGGGCACTACAGTCCTCCTTTGTATAGCTCATCAGGCTTATGCACACCATTGTTCCAGTGTTCCAACTCTGGCCAAAAGAGAGCAAGCCTCAAGTGTGTTAGTGCTTTTCAGGGCTCTGCCCTGGGACACCCTTGCTAATAGCTCACTGGCCAAAGGAAGTCACAGAGCCAAGTCCCAATTCAAAGGGTGGAGGAATTAATTCTATTGCTTGATGACAGAAGCAGCAGAGTCACACAGCAAAGAGGCATGTATACAATGATGGATGGTATTATTGCAGTAGACAACCTACCACAACGTTCTTCTCAATTCACACTTGTTTCTTCTCATGTCTTTTCTGACTTAGGGAATGGTGCCAGTGTCCCCCATTCACTCAAGCCAGAGTCATTCTAGTTTGCTCCTTCCTCACCTGCAGATACTGCAAGTTAGAAGGCTTAATACCAATTCCCAACCTCTTTCTCTACTATGGAGATGTTGATGCTAAGTACTTTCTCACGCTACTTTGTATAAGTAGTCATGTGACACAGTTTTGGCCAATAAGTAGAGGTCTGTTAAGTGGTTTAGCAAAAATGTTTGCTTTCTTATTAAAAGGAATAGACCCTGTGTTCTTGTTTCTTCCTTCTGTCCCTGAACAAGATATCTGGAGGATCACAAACCATCTTGTGACCTTGAGGTAACAAATTTTAAGTAAAGGCCAAGAGAATCACAGAGACACACATCAACTTTGATATTGCTGAATCACTGAACCAAAGGTAGCAGTTGTTTCAGATTAAACTTCTTGTTATCGAAGAAAAATAAACTGTTTGTCTAAGCCACTCTAAATTGTGATTTTTTTTTTTTGATTACTTCAGTCAAAAGAATTTCTGACACATATTCATTCACTAAGCCAATCAACCATCACATACTAAATGCTGTTTCTCTCAAGGTTTTCTCACCTGTACTTCCTTCATTCTATTCCTGCTGCCTCTGTTATTGGGGAGCAGCAGTACTCTGGCCAAAAGTATCCTCTTTCTACCAGCGTACTTAAATTCATAAAATCCTGATTATTGTGCTCACTTCGGCAGCACATATACTAAACTTGGAATGATACAGAGAAGATTAGCATGCTCCCTGTGCAAGGATGACATGTAAATTCATGAAGTATTCCATATTTAAAAAAAAAAAAAAAGAGCCCTTGCCGGTTTGGCTCAGTGGATAGAGCATCGACCTGTGGACTGGAGGGTCCCGGATTTGATTCCAGTCAAGGGCACATGCCTGGGGTGCAGGAGACAGTTGATCCACGATTCTCTCATCATTGATGTTTCTCTCTCTCTCCCTCTCACTTCCTCTCTGAAATCAATGAGGAAAAAAAAGGAGAAGAAAAAATAATAAAATTCTCATTATTGAGTTATGCTTTTGGTTAAGCTATAATTTCCAAAATGTCACTGCTAAAGCACAGATGTGCTATAAAAGTACAGAAAAAAGACTGGAAGCAGTCATTACTGACTGGGCTCTGCCATCGTCTGTGTGTGAACAAGCCCGCCAAAAGATTCTGATGCAGACTAATGCTTGAGAACCACTAAATGAAGCAATGAAAAAATCTATCATTACAAACTGAGACAAATGCTCTGAAGGAAAAGAACCAATGTTATTCAAAGCATGGTTTTGCCCACTGTTGGGAGCATCAGCATCATCAGAGAGCTTATTAGAAATACAACTTTCTGAGTCTCATCCTAGACCTCCTGAATCATGGGGAGGCAAGTAGGGGCCAGATCAAGAAACCATTGGGAGCCATTCTAAGTAATTAAGACTTTGCATGATAGGAAAGTGAGGATCTCTGGATCAAATTCGAATTCCAGCAATAAACAGAATTAGGTTGGAGAAAACATTAGATTCTGGAAATTATATCTTAACCAAAAGCACAACTCTATAATGAGAATTTTATGGATTTTGACAGGCTGGTAGAAAGAGGGTACTTTTGGTCAGGGTGCAACAGCATTGCGTGAGAAGCTGCCTATGAACACCCACACATTCCGGTGGCCCAATAGTATAGACAGGGAAGCTGAGAATTCAGAACCCTGGCAGGCAGCAAGTAGGAGTTGGGGAGCTTGCAGAATTGGTGTCACAGTCCGTTCCTGCTCATGCATATTTGACTTCCTCTGACTCCCTCCTCCTGCCACATATCTCTAAATCTGGGGCGGTTTGGTGAGCTTGCACTACTCCAGCTAGAGTCATTAGGGATTAAATTGTTCGTTTCAGGTTATCTTGGGCCACAAACACATTGCTCTGTGTAACAGCCAGGTCCTCGGGCCAAGTTCTGTGAATGCCGTGGGGTAGCTGAAGACTTGCTCATTCACCTGTGGGGAAATCATCATTGTGCTTTTAGGGCTGTGAGAAGGAAATTCTCACAGGGAGTGTAGTGGAGCAGAACTTTTTGAGAGTGTGAGTGTAATTTTATGCTTTTCTGGATTAATTGACTCTTTAATAGTGTGTTATAGAAGTTACTTGAGCTAGCTTGAGGGATTAGGGGAAATGTATACCTATATTATACCTATATTGGCATATTTCACAGACCAGGAGCCAGATGTAGGAGGGCTTTAGGAAGGGAGGGAGCCTGGAACAGGAGGCCATCTCTCTTCTCTGGTTCTGTGGCCCAACCTCCTCTCCTCTGCCTCTCTCTCTGTGTCTCTCTGTCTCCTCGCCATCCTCCCACACAGTTCTTCAGACTGGCTTTCTGGGCTTCTCCTATACATTGATATACATGACCATTCTGATCAACATCCTCTCTATTCTAATACAAGATTCCAGAGAAAGAGAATCTGATGGGTGCAACTTGGGTACAGTCAGCTATGATTGGTACAAGCAAGACTATGGAGGCCCATCCCTGATACTCCCACAGTTAGATGAGTTAACTCTTCCTAGGGTTTCATGAGCCAAAAATGTCCACACTTTCTCTAAGCAGTTTGAGTTAGGTTTCTATCACTAGCTCCCAAAAGAATCCTGATTAATACTTGTATACATAACTATTATTTATATAATAAACAGATCACTGCTATTTCTATTCTTATGTTCAGTAGGACATAATCTATTTTGGTTATCTATTGTTATAAAACAAATCATGCCAAAATTAGCTGCTGAAAGCAACAACCATTTTATTATCTCTCATGGATCTGTTGGTTAACTTAAATAAGCTGAGTGGTTCTTCTGCTGGTTTCCTTTGGGGACTCCCAGGTGACTATAGTCAGATGGTGGCTGGGCAGAGTCATCTAAAGGCTCAATTATCTGGAACATCCAAAATGGCTTCTTTACTGACATATTTGGCATCTCAGGGCTCTTCCACGTGGCCTTTATCTCCACAAGGTAGTTTCTCATCCAGGGCCTGTCCATAGTTCCTCTCTTTCTAACAGGATGGCGTATATGGTGGCTCAGGGCTCCCATGAGCGTGTTCTCAGAGATTACATCTCTTTATGACTCAGGCTTGGAAACCCTATAGTATCACTTTTTCTGCATTCTCTTGAGCAAGCCAGACTCAAGGTCATTCCAGTATCTAGGAGAGGCAATGAGACTCAACTTCTTTTTTTTTTAAATATGTTTTTATTGACTTTTATTTTTTTATTTATTTATTTTTTTAAATATATTTTTTTTATTGATTTTTTACAGAGAGGAAGGGAAAGGGATAGAGAGTTAGAAACATCAATGAGAGAGAAACATTGATCAGCTGCCTCCTGCACGCCGCCCTGCTGGGGATGTGCCCGCAACCAAGGTACATGCCCTTCACCGGAATCGAACCTGGGACCTCTAAGTCCGCACGCCGACGCTCTATCCACTGAGCCAAACCGGTTAGGGCTGTTTTTATTGACTTTTAAAGAGAGAGGGAGAGAGAGAGAGAGAGAGAGAGAGAGAGAGAGATCAGCTGCCTCCTGATGGGGATCAAGCCCGCAACCTGGGCATGTGCCCTGACTGGGAATCGGACTGTGATCTCTTGGTTCATGGGTCGACACTCAACCACTGAGCCATACAAGCCGCTGAGACTCAACTTCTTGATTATAAGAGTGGCAAAGAAAGTACAGCCATTTTACCCTACCAGTATAACTTTCTGATTTTTACAGATGTTATTCAAATTTCAGTTTCTCAGCATGTCATATTTGGAGATTCAAAGAATAAGAAAATCTAAACTTAAAAAATGTCAAAGGCTAATAAAAATAATTCTCCTGACAGCCTGGTATTTCCATGTCTACGGGTTTTATTCTAGAACTGGCAGTTGCTTGGAAAGGTCATTCAGATATTCTGTGAAATGTAACTTTCCCAAAAGAGTGAGCTATTATGTAATTGCATGCTTAATGTTGGCCTCCCTCACCAGACTAGCAGGTTTGAGAAAGCAAGTACCACATCCCATTGGCACATGGTATCTCACATGCCCCAAGGCATGTTATCTGCACATGATGAACGCTCCTTAAATACTTCTTAAATAAATGAATGCAGTGGTTCTTAACCAGAGGTGGTTTTGCTCTCAGGGGACAATCAAAAAAGTCTAGAGGTCTGGAGACATTTTTGGTTGTTAAAACTGGATGGGTTGTTGCTAAACACCCTACAATGCATAGGACAGCAATAACATGGGTATATCTTACAAGCATCATATTGAGCAAAAAAAGCCATGTACAAAATGATGATACAATATACAGAATTATTTCATTTATATAAAATTTAAGAACAGGAACAATTAATCAATGCTGATAAAAATTATAATAGCCTTGGTTGTAACTCTCAAACACTAACTTTCCAATAATTTACCAGGGAGAACATACTTTGAAATTTCAAACTCTGCCTTGTTTCAAAGACTTTAAAGCAACTGTATTCAACTCACCTATGGGGACACTCTGAGGTCCACGGGAGACTGGAGTCTTGCCTGTTGTCTCTGATCTGCTTGGTGAACATGGTATTCCCTCTGGGACTCCTGGGACTTGCAGATAGGGGTCTGTCCTCTGTTCCCTGCCTCGCCTCCTCTCTAGGGCAAAACTAATTTCCAGGATCTCTCCAACTCTAGTTTACCACATGCCACAGTATGAACTGGCACAACCAGGAAGCAGAACATAACAACTGCTACCATAGTACTAAGAATAAAGGACAACGTGCAGGTCTGAATACCTGTGGGCATAACTTTAGGTTCAAATCACTGATTATTCAAAATATTGTCTCAGTTTGAGTTCTCCCAAAGCAGACCCTGAAACAAAGTCTAGGGTGCAGGTTATATATTTGGGAGGTGGCTCCAGGAAGCTCCATGAGAGGGGATGGAGAAAAGCCATGATAAGATAGATTAATAAGCAAGTCACAATTTAGGGCAACTTGGGCTCAGTCACACTGGGCACCCTCTGAGCAACTGTGTAGAAACTGTCTCAGAAACACTCTGAGGGATGGGGAAGCTGGGGGCATTATGCACTGTTATGGACTGAAAGTCTGTGCCCTCCCTCCCCCTTCTACCCCCAGTTCATATGTTGAAGCCCAAATCCTGAGTGTGACTGTGTTTGGAGATGGGGCCTTTAAGGAAGTAATTAAGGCTAGATGAGGTCATAAGGATGGGGCCCCGATTTGATAGGATTAGTGTCATTATAAGCAGAGACATCGGAGCTCACTGTCACACTCTCTCTCCTTCTCCCTCTGTGCACACTTCCTCAGAAAGGCCATGTGAGGACATATGGAAAAGGCAGCCACCTGCAAGTCAGAAAGAGCCCTAACCAAAAACTGAATCGTCCAGAACCTTGCTCTTGGACTTTAGCATGCAGAATTGTGAGAAAATTATTTTCTGTGTTTTTTTTTAAGCTATACCTTCTGTGGTGTTTTGTTTTGACAGTCCAAGCAGGCTAAGTTATTCACTATAGTTCATTCTCAGTAACTGAGTATTGCCCTCGAGGGCATTGCAGGTGGCTGGAGGTGGGAAGCTGTGCCAGTACATACAGAACTTTCCATCTTGCCTGCAGGTGAACTCAGAGGTGAGCAAAGGGAATCTGGCAAATCTCTACAGTGTCTGCGATGCCATTATTTCCCATCTTACAAAAAACACTCCTGCATTGACTATCGTCGTACAAATGCCATTTTGGACATGTTGAAGCATCAACTAGGGATAAGCATCAATCGAATGGGATGGGCATGTAAATCATGATAGATATGACCAAATGGTTCTCCTAAAGGATTATATCAATTTGCATTTCACCTGCAATGGCTGTTTCTCTTTCTGACACATTTATCAGACGTTTTGATCTTGCCAGCCTAATAGGTAGACAGGGTGTCTCATTGTGATTTTCATTTGTAAACTTCTCTTGAATAGGTGTAATAGAGTAAGACAAAGGTGGGGGAAAGGAAGTTTTCCTGCTGTATTGGCAACCTCGGCTCATAAATCAATTCTTCACCAAGGGCATGAATGCACCAGCAACTTCAAAGGTTGTAGTGTCTTTGGCCTGGCTGGGGCAGGAAGGAAATTCCCTTAAGTATAATGTATTCCAGGTATCACTTGATCTTAGTGTTAGCCATGGCAACAATAGCAGCAGCAACAGAGGGAGCAGAAGTAGTTTCAAAGCATCAAAGGCTTTGGAGCAGATTAAAGCCCAGGAAACCACAATGAGGGTGGAGTTGGGGGAGGGGGGGGAGAGTATATACTACATGGTACCTATGTTTGTGAGCTAACCTAAGTTACCCCTGCCCACTTCCAGAAGAGGGGGGATCAGAGAAAAAGAAAAGTCATGTGTACTATTCTAGGGTTCCTGTATTTTTATCTCTGCATTGGGCCCCCAGTTATTTTGCTAGGCTTCATAAAAAAAACCCATTCCCATATGTCTCTAGAAGAGAGAAGGATCATAACATTCAAGCAGTTGAAAACATTATTTGCTGCCACCCCCACTATTTGTGTAGACCAATCACAAAGGAGATAGCTGTGGAATGCTGGAGAGAAGTCACAGGCCATGCTGGCCCTTTGGGGAGAGCTGACACCAGCTCTCAGTGCCATTCTGAGCCAGCTGCTTGCTTATTCCTGGAAGTCTCCGCAGGGTTGCCAGCCAACGGTATCTTCTTCTCTCTGTCCTCCCCTCTCTGATGCAGAGTCTTTGTTCCATGCTGATCACATTACTAGGGTGCTCTATTTTAAGCTAACCTTGAATGACTTGCATTCTTTTGCTAATACAGAATCGAATAATTGGTTTGCTTACAGCAGGCCTGTTGATTTATCTGCTCCATCCATGGGACAGACTGTCAAAAGGACACCTACAGCATATAGTAGAAAAGCCAAAAAGACCCCTCTGGTTTTGGGAAAGGCAGCTATGCACCAACCAATGCACCACACATGCTAGCGTCCCCCAAATTTGCACCTGCTATAGTTAAAAATGATTGCACATTTCCTTTTTCAATCTACTAAGTTGATTCCAGGCAACGATCACCTGACTGGGAGTAACTGCGGTAAAGAAAAGAGTGAGTTACTCTTGTAGCTCCGCCACATAAGAGAGTAGAATTCTCCAGTTCCCAAGGCTTCCAGAGCTTCCCTCCACAGTGTTAGGACAGGTGGCTTCAACTCTTTCCCTCCCTTTGCCTTTTCACTCTGAGCGTATGAGGCGACTCACATGCCCACAGCCACTTAGCCAAGACTTCTAGCTACAGATTGTCAACACTTTAAAGGAGGGGATAAAGGTTTATTTAACTTTGAATCTTCCCTGGATCTTGTAAAAGATTCAGGCTCTTGGTATTTCTCATGTGGATTATTGCATCCGCTTCCTACCTGCTACTTTACCTTCCTCCTCCTCCTCCTCCTCCTCCTCCTCCTCCTCCTCCTCCTCCTCCTCCTTCTTCTTCTTCTTCTTCTTCTTCTTCTTCTTCTTCTTCTTCTTCTTTGTCTGTAAAGCCCCCAACTTTACTGATTTTTGTTTCTCCAAATCCCAGGTGCTTCCAGGTACAAAGAATGTATTTCGTGCTTACTGAATGGAATGACCAGTTGACTGACTTGATACAGCTGTACTTGAGTAAATAAGGCTTATACTTTATCTTTCTTGAATCAGTCCAGGTTGTAGCTGAATGCCCAGTGCAGAGCCTGAGTGAGCTCAGTGATCACTTGCTGAATGTCAATGAAGGTAGAGCTGTGAAACCTGAGCCTTACCCTACCTGAGCCCTAACACCTGCTTCTCCAGGCCTCTCCACAGCCAGCCCTGCTTTGGTGACTTCATTCCCCACATGCTTAGTCATTGCAGTGCAATTCAACAAGATTTATTTCCTGTGCTTTTTGGAAAATGTATTTTTATTGATTTCAGAGAGGAAGGGAGAGAGAGAGAGCGATAGAAACATCAATGATGAGAGAGAATCATTGATTGGCTGCCTCCTGCATGCCCTGCATTGGGAATACAGCCCACAACCAATCAAATTGTGACCTCCTGATCCATAGGTTGAAGCTCAACCCCTTAGCCACGCCAGCTGAGCTCGTGTGCTTTGATGGAGACGTTAAAGAAAAATATAGCAATGCCCACATCTTTATGCAGTTCAGTTTACAACCTGCACAAAATAGTTCAACTCCAACCAGCTAGTGACACTGCAGCTGTGCCCTGGCCCACTTCAGGCATTGCTGCTCTCAAAAACTCTCTTAGAGCAAGAGATACAGGCATAACAAAGAAACAAAGACAGAAGAGCAAAACAAGGAATGAGGACATCTGAAAGTGAGAAAATTCTATAGAGCAAGGGATTAACCTGGAATTGAAAAGGAAAGAGAACACGGGCTTTCTTCTTAAATCCAGAGTTAGAAAATGTTTTTTTAAAAAACCGGAACTACAGAAAGGATTGTCCACCTGTGATTTGGGAAGATCACAATGAAAAGAGAAGGGGCTTCTTGAGTGTTAGAATCCAGGGCTAACATCATTGGAGCTAATTCTAAGCTGCTTCTAGATAAAGTCATAATTTCCCAGGGGGCCATGCAGGTGCTTCCTGGCTTGGTGGCCTTGGCTGAGTTACTTTACCTCTATTTTTGCCCCTACATACATTACAGAGTTGTGAGGATAAATAAATTGTTGACTGAGCATCAGTGAATCAGGAGGCTTCGCTAGAATTTAAAACGGCAAAGATTTATTCAAGGTCTCAGAAGTTGCTGCTTTTATTCAGATAAGGGAAGCCTGAGGAGGCTTTTTTCTGTATCTGTTGAGTCTCAAATGCCTTCAGCTTAAAATCATCTTTATGCTAATTCAGGCATTCCAAGTGGATCCCCACAATGTACACACACAAACACACACAGAGTTAATGAATGCTTGGAATAAAATTTGTTGTTTTTGCTTTTATTTTTATAAGGTTTTTCCCTATTTTTTTTTTTTTTTTGAGATTATAAGGAACATGATCACAACACACGTAAAGTCAGAAGTAGCAGAGAGAATGCTCTGACGGTATATTTGGTCACCCGAAATCATTAAGCAAGACTATCAAAAACATAAAGTGTAAAAAATACCAGAAAAGCCCTAGCTGGTTTGGCTCAGTGGATAGAGCATCAGCCCATGGATTAAAGAGTCCCAAGTTTGATTCTGGTCAAGGGAACATTGCAGGCTCGATCCCCCAACCCTTGTTGGGGCTAAGCGGAAGGCAACCAATTGATGTTTCTATCTCACATCGATGTTTCTTTCTCTGTGTCTCTCCCTCTCCCTTCCACTCTCTCTTAAAAAAAAAAAAATCAATAGAAAAATATTCTTGGGTGAGGATTAACAAAACAAATACCAGAAAAACCCTCACATCTTTTTCCAAGTACTTTTCAGGGGGAAAAAAGCAGGGCCTTGAAACGTTTGGTTCTTTTTATTTCCATAGGTGCAAATTCACATTGTGATTTTGACTAGGTGGTAGAGAGCGAGTGTCACCTGTGGGGCCCTGCCCACAGTGGGCAGATAGGAGGGAATCTACACCAAGATGACTACCTTTAGATTCTGAGACGCAAGTGAAAGGTGAATAGGTAGGTAGGTCAAAGTGGCCTTTCTCTCTCTCTCTCTCTCTCTCTCTCTCTCTCTCAACTTTTCCTTTTCTGCTGCCGAGTCATCCTCAGCAATGAAAATAACATCATCCTGTTTGCCTGTAGCTGTTTCAGCCTCCTCACCTTTATCTCCATCCTCTCCCTCACCATCACCTTCTTCCTCTTCCTCTGCCGGTGGTCAGCCTCCTGCTCCCGGTTTGCCTTGTCAGCAATCACATTAGCAGGGGTGTGTCTCCCATTCTCTGGCTCCTCTACAACTTCTTCTAGCTGGTGGGTCATGCCAGGACCTGATGCAGTGGATTAAAAAGAAATATGAGGTTGGGGACTCTGGCGACCAAGCTGTGGGTGTCTGCGGTGGCTGTGGCACTGATACCCAGGGACATTGCCAAGACAGAACGGCTGGTCTAATACAACTATTTCTTAGGGACAACACAGGCTGACATAATTGCCAGACCTCATGCCAGTCTGAAGTTTATATCTGAACTTCTTATTATTTACTTGTTTGTTTATGTATTTATTTATTGTTAATCCTCACCTGAGGATGTTTTTTCCAGTGGTCTTTCAGAGAAAGTAGAAGGGAAGGAGGGAGGGGGAGAAAGAGAGAGAGAGCAAGCGAGAGAGAAACATCCATGTGAAAGAGAGACATCAATTGGTTGCCTCTGGAACACACCTGCAATCTAGGTATGTGCCCTTGACTGGGAATCAAACCCATGACCCTTCGGTTCATGGGCCGATGCTTTCTCCGCTGAGCTACACCAGCCCAGGCTTAATTAAGAGTTTTATGGTCAGTGTTTTTTGTTTGTTTGTTTTGGAGATTTTTTATTGTCTCATTGTAGTTTTTTTTACTTTATATTTATATATTTTTATTATTGATTAAGGTATTACATATATGACCTTATGCCCCCATTGCCCCCCCCCCCACCTCCCCACTCATGCTCTCACCCCCCTGTTGTCTGTGTCCATTGGTTAGGCTTATATGCATGCATACAAGTCCTTTAGTTGATCTCTCCCCTTTCTCCTCACCCTCCCCTGCCTTCCCTCTGAGCTTTGACGGTCTGATTGATGCTTCTCTGTCTCTGGATCTGTTTTTGTTCATCAGTTTATGTTGTTCATTATATTCCACAAATGAGTGAGATCATGTGATATTTCTTTTTTCCATCTGATTTATTTCGCTTAGCATAATGCTCTCCAGGTCCATCCATGCTATTGCAAATGGTAGGAGTTCCTTCCTTTTTACAGCAATGTAGTATTCCATTGTGTAGATGTACCACAGTTTTTTCATCCACTCCTCTGCTGATGGGCACTTAGGCTGTTTCCAAATCTTACCAGTAGCTATGGTAAATTGTGCTGCTATGAACATAGGGGTGCATATGTCCTTTCTGATTGGTGTTTCTAGTTTCTTGAGATATAGTCCTAGAAATGGGATCACTGGGTCAAATGGGAGCTCCATTTTTAGTTTATGGTTAGTGTTTTTGCCTTAAAGCAGCTGTTCCCAACCTGTGGGTCATGACCCTTTCACCGGGGTTGCCTAAGACCATCAAAAAACACATATATAATTACATATTGTTTTTGTGATTAATCACTATGCTTTAATTATGTTCAATTTGTAACAAAGAGATTGGGGGTCACCACAACATGAGGAACTGTATTAAAGGGTCGCGGCATTAGGAAGGTTGAGAACCACTGCTCTAATACATAGATTAAATGATGTCCGTATTGGCTGACAAACAATGTATGACCCCTCTCAAAAGTCACCAGACATTTGTGGTCTACAACAAGGCCCTGGTGTCTTCCTTTGGGTTCACGCCTGCTGTTGTGTGTACCTTGGAGCACATTCTTCTGGAGTCCACTGTCCTCATGTTTCCCTTGGCACCTAAATGAATTCCCAGGGTTATTGCCAGAATTCAAATAAACAACCCTGACCTCAGCCTGAACTGAAGGAAAAAAAAAAAAGGACAACCTCAAATAACCTTTTTTCTTCATTTTAGGTACACAGACCTTTTTAGCACATGGCCCACTGGGATTGCATCTTAAGATATTTATATTCTCTTCCACATATCTTGAGCTAGAACCTTGTAACCAAGCAAGAAGAACATGTCAGGGATAGCCATTTCTGTTCGGTGCTGACAGACTTCATTAGTGGCAGATGACCTGTGTGGCATGGGCACCAACCAACCAAATGGTTGCCAGCCAATCAGCGCAGATGCCTGTGAACAAGCTGTATGGGTCTGTACTGGTAGAGTTCTACTCTGCAGGGACCTGCAGCATTAACTTGCCATAAAATATCAGTGGTAAGTGCTGTTTTAGTTGGGTCCCCTCAAAAGCAAAATCTGGGAGAAGGACATGGGTGCAGGTAGTCTATTTGGTAGGTGATCCCAGGAGGCAGAAGGGAGGGAATGGAAGAGAAAAGACATCACTGGTATGCTAATGAGCTGGTTACCACTGCAGGCAACTGAGGCTCAATCCCGCTGGGACAATCTGAAGAACCATGGAGAAAGCACATTAGAAGTGTTCCACCAGAGGATGGTGATTGGGGCATTTTACCACTGATCCCATCCCCCATTAGATGAATATCGCTTCCTGGGGGTGTTAACTTCCTTGCCCTTCCTTCCTTCCTTCCTTCCTTCCTTCCTTCCTTCCTTCCTTCTTTCTTTCTTTTTCTGTTTTTTTATAAAGAAAATCCTATATAATAAAAGGGTAATATGCAAAATGTCCCCTAGACCGGGAGTTCCACCAAGTTAGACCAGGGGGCAGGGCCAGCCTGCCAACCACTGTGGGGCCCTGCCCCCCCTTCGGGCCCCACCTGTGCACGAATTCGTGCACCGAGCCTCTAGTGTTAATAATAAGCGTTTATTTTTTTATTAATTGCGTTGAAAGAGAGAAAAATCAACTTGTTGTTCCACTTATTTATTCATTCATTGATTGATTCTTGTATGTGCCCTGACAGGGGACTGAACCTATAACCTTGGCATTTAGGGACAACGCTTTAAGCAACTGAGCTACCCGGCCAGGGCCCCTTTTACTTTCAAGTTACATGAATTTGGTTAAGGTATCTTCTGCTGCCTTAGAGAAAGCAGAGAGCTGTTTCCATGTGTGCTTTATGAAGGATGCTGGTAAAGTGTGCGAACTGCCTGCTGACTAAAATATAAATAAAAGGCACCTAAATGGATGCACACACCCTCTTAAATCTTAAATTATTGTAGAGGACATGTTTTTTGTCTTCCCAACATGACTTCCTTTGTGGAAACACAATTATTCTCATCTCACTATAATTGTGTTTGTTCTATGTGGTGTGCTAAATAATATAGCCCCCCAAAGATGCCACAATACCCAGAACCTGTAAAATATGTCACATTACATGGCAAAGGGGAGTTAAGTTTTCAGAAGGAATTAAGATCATCGGTCATATGACCTTGATGTGAGAGATTATCCTAGATTATCTGGTGGGCCCAATGTAATCAGGGCCCTCATAAGTGCAAGAGGGAGACAGAAAAACTTGAACCAGGAGGGTGACAGCATAAATTAGATGTTACTGGGTTTGAAAGTGGGGAGTTTTCAAAGGCCTCACCTGGAAGTGACACACTTCCTATCCACTAACCTTTCATTAACCAGAACCCAGTCCCCTGGCTCTGCCCAACTCAAGGCAGCTGGGAAATGTGGTTTATAGTTCCCAGGAGGAGGAAGAAAAGGATTTCAAGAACAGCTGGGCATTTCAGCCTCATAAGCTTGGCTGTGAAATTCTTCCCTTTTTAATCTAACTGGAATTTATATCCACGCCAATAGATTCACCATGAACATAATCACTTATTTAAATCACTTGTTAAAACGCTGCTCAAATTCTACTTTTACAAAAAGAGCACATGATGACCACCTTCTCTTCTTTTTTCTTTGTTAATCCTTTATAACAAGTCATGTTCTTCTAGAAGTATGTGTGGACTTAGGTGAAAAATGATGACCACCTTCTCTTGAGCTCCTAGACCTTAGAGTATTGCATATCAATATTTTTGTTTCCCAGTGTTTATTGAGATAGAAAGAAGGGAAGCCGCCCTAACCGGTTTGGTTCAGTGGATAGAGCGTCGGCCTGCGGACTGAAGGGTCCCAGGTTCGATTCCGGTCAAGGGCATGTACCTTGGTTGCGGGCACATCCCCAGTAGGGGGTGTGCAGGAGGCAGCTGATCGATGTTTCTCTCTCATCAATGTTTCTAGCTCTCTATCCCTCGCCCTTCCTCTCTGTTAAAAATCAATAAAATATATTTAAAAACAAAAAAAGAAAAGAAAGAAAGAAGGGAAGCCAACTATCAGAAACCCTGAGGGGCTTTTTTCCACCCATACATGCACCCCCCCCAGATAGAAATCTGTTTCCAAGGAAGCCTGGCCCCCCCAGATAGAAATCTGTTTCCAAGGAAGCCTGGCCCCCCCAGATAGAAATCTGTTTCCAAGGAAGCCTGGCTCTGGCTCACAAAAGCTCAGTTCAGTGGTATTAAGCACATTCATATTATTGTGCAACCATCACCACCATCCACCTTGTAGCTTTTTCTTTCTTAATATTTTTTATTGTTTTTTTTTTAGAGACAGAGGAAGGGAAAAGGAGAGAAACGCCGATGCGAGTGAGACATCGGTTGGCTGCCTCCTGCATGCCGCCTACCAGGGATCTAGCCTGTAACCCAGGCATGTGCCCTGACTCAGGTATCGAACTGGCAACCTTTCGGTGCACAGAACAATGCCCAACCAACTGAGCCACACCAGCCAGGGTGGGCATGAAGTGGCATCTCATTACGGTGTTGATTTGCATTTCTCTGATGATTAGTGATTAGCATCTTTTCATGTGCTTGTTGGCCATTCTTTGAGAAATGTCTATTCAAATCCTGTGCCCATTTTTGAATAGTTTGTTGTTGTTGTTGAAGTTTAAAAGCTCTTTATACATTCTATATATTAATCCCTTATCAAATGTATGATTTGCAAATATTTTCTCCCATTACATAGGCTGTCTTTTACTTTGTTGATAGTGTTCTAGATGCACAAAATTTTTTAATTTTTATGGAGTTCAATATGTCTATTTTTGCTTTTGTTTTCTATGCCTTTGGTGTCACTTTCAAGAAATAATTCTCAAATCTAGTGTCATGAGGCTTTTGCTCTATGTTTTCTTTGAAGAGTGTTGTGGTTTTAGCTCTTATGTTTAGATCTTCTATTCATTTTGAGTTAATTTTTGTATTGGTGTTAGGTAAGGGTCCACCACCTTTTAAAACATTATCTAATTTAATCCTGTGACAACCCAGTACGGTAGGTACATGTAACTCCCAATGTACCGATAACACAAGGAGCATTGAAGTTACTTGCCAAAAAAAACACACAACTAGTGAGGAGGTGAAATCAGGATTCAAACCCCTGTTTGTCTGACTGCAGATCTGACTCCACTAACCCCTTCACAACATTCTTTTCATGATTTTTGTGCCTCTGTGTGACACCTGTTTTCCGCTGCCTGGTAAACCCTCACCGCTTGCAGCAGGTGCTGTAGGTGTTCCACCCATATCCTGTTGGCCCCCACCAGTTTAGTTCATGCCAGCCAGACTTCCAACCGCCAGCACCTGCAACTTTTTGCCTGAGAGCTTTCTGAAGTGCTGGTGCCTGCTCTGCACATGTGACAGGCCAGAAGTGCCAGAAAATTAATGCCCCCCAGGAGATACTTTCAACCAATGATGATAGGAGTGGTCATCCCCCTGTACTCTTGTCCCTTGAATATGATAGTTCTGAGGCATGGTCTACACTGTTTCCCAGCATCCCTCACTAGGATTAAGCTCTATTTGTTTATAATTGTTAACTTGCTTGATAATTCATTCATGTTGACTTCTTTCCTTTCCCTGTCTCTCTTTCTCACTCCCCTACTGGGATTTCCACCTAAAACAACTAACTACTTGCTTTCAAATTCTTGTCTTGGGGTTGTCTTCTGGGGGAATCTGACCTAAGACACTGCTCCTTCACACCCAGCTCAAACTCCTTTTCCGGGAAGTCTTTTCCACTTTCATCCTCTGCTCATCGCTGGGCACACTCCTTGAAGATCACATGGGCTGACATTGCCTTGCAGGGGTCAGTTTACAAGTCGGTGTTAGGTTTTCTAACAAATTATCACATGGTAGCTTAAAACAACACCCATTTATTATCTCACAGTTCTGTGGGTCAGAAGTCCAGGTACAGCCTGGTTGAGCTGAGTGCTCTGCTTAAGGTCTCATGAGGCTGTAGTCAAGGTGACGGCAAGGCTTTGCTCCTTTCTGGAGGGCCTGAGAATGGATCAGCTGCCAAGCCCATCTAGGTTGTCAGCTGAATTCAGCTTCCTGTGGTTGTAGGACTGAGGTCTCGGTTTATTTTTTGGTTGTCCACCAAGGGCCAGTCCTTCGAGACTTCCTGCACTACTTCGCATGCTTTCCAAGTGGCCCCCTCCAGCACTAGCAGGTCCAGTTGGAAAAAGTTTTCTGCTTATAAAGGCTTATGTAATTAGATTGGGCCCAGATAATCCAGGATAATCTCCCTATTTTGAGGTTCTTAACCTTAATTCCACTTGCAAAGCCCCTTTTATCATGTAATATGACATACTTACAGATTCCAGGGATTAAGAACTAAACATCTTACCTGGCTGGTGTGGCTCAGTGGTTGAGCGTCGACCTATGAACCAGGAGGTCACTGTTTGATTCCCAGTCAGGCACATGCCCAGGTTGCAGGATCGATCCCCAGTAGGGGGCATGTAACAAGTAGCCAATCAATAATTCTTTCTCATCATTGATGTTTCTATCTCTCTTCCTCTCCCTTTCTCTCTGGAATCAATAAAAATATTTTTTAAAAGAGAAATGAACATCTTTGGGGACCATTTTGCTTACACCATTCATCTTCCCCACTGTATCAGTTACCTATTTCTTTGTAAAGAAAACACCCCCAAAATTTAATGGCTTAAACCAACAACCTTTTTGTGTCCTCAGGATTCCACAGTAGGGACTGGGCTCAGCTTGGCATTCCTTCTGCTGGAGGCACCAGAGGAACCAAACCTCAGTTGCCTACAACAGAAAACCAGGCCTGAAAGCTTCCCTCTCTTCTCCCCTGTCTCACCCTCCCCACCTCCTCACTCTGGCTTTCTGTAATCGCCTCCCAAAGAAAGGGCTTGAACCCAAGTCTTTATCAGAAGGCTGTTACCATCAAAGATCTAACATTTCCCTTGTTATTATTATTTAATTTTTAGGATTGTCTTCTTATGGTGTTTCTATGTGGTCCCAATCTATCTGAATGTATGTTAGCTTTGCAAAATGTTTCCTACTATTATTAAAAATACAACCAGACCCCACTTCCACCTCACTTGCTGGTCCACACTCCAGGTCTTCCTATGATCTGAAATCAATTTTTCCCAGTAGATTTGTCTTGCTCCAGTCCTTTATTTCCTCACAGTTTGAGAAAAATAGTCCAATTATCTGGATAAACTTCATGCTGAGGCTATAGATTTTCATTTCCTCATTTCTCTACTACATTCTGTAACTTCCTATTTTTCCCCCTAAACTCCTGCTCTGAACTTAAAAGCACTGGTTGGTAACCAATTTCCGTTCCTTGACAAAGAAAGTCCTGTTTACATTTAGTCTCTGAATCTGTTACATAAGGTCCAGCAGTCACGTTTCCTCCTCGTGCTGTACAAGCAGTTTATATTGGGCTGCACGTATAGACAGCATAGGATAATTGCAGAAATCTTAGGATCATAGTCCTTCTGCATAGCTAGTGTCTAAATACAGAATGTTCTCACTTATCAGTGGAGCCAAGAATCAAAAAGAAAAAGATTAGATTTGTGGTTACCAGAGTGGGAGATGGGGATGAAGGCGGTCAAAAGGTACAAACTTCCAGTTATAAGTATCGGGCATGTAGTATACAACATAGTGGCAATAGTTAACACTAGTGCATGGTATATATAGTATAAAAGTTAAGAGAGCAGATCCTAAGAGTTCTCATTACAAGGATTGAAAAAACACACACAAAAAAAATTTTTAAAAAAGAGGAAAAAAAACACACACAATTCTTTCAAAGAAAATATTCTTGAGATGTGGAATTATGGGTAATTAAATAATTTTCTGTCTACTTTTCTATCGTTTTCAAAACTGTATAATGACCATGTTTTACTTTTATAGTCAGATAAAAATGAGTTTATTTTTTAAAAGTAATTATCCAATTATCTCCTTTCCAGATATAAACTGAGGTCCAGAGTGGTTATCTGAGGCCATCAGGTTATTTAATGGTATGGCTCTAGGCCACCAATTCCTAGAGCTACCAATTCCTGGGGTGACCCTACATATCAGTCTCATCTTAATGTGGAAACCCACAGAAGCTGACTCAGAGTCATAGCTAATGTGGGCGATGATCCCAAGAAAACACCAGTGGGAGGAAGGCTGGCAGGTGGAGACGTGAGAAGAGAGAGGTGAATTATCAAGTGAGCTACCACTCAGAGAAAGGGATCTGTGTCCACAGAAACCCCTGGGAGCCATGGCAGAACACACCTCACAGCACCCCACTTCAGGGAGAGGGAGCTGGGGTGTTGAATATGCCACCTCCTGTCAGACATCAAGGACCACTCCCAGGGTGGTGACAATTCCTGAGCACTCTGGCCTGTCACATGTTTGGGCAAAGTGGGCTCTGGCAGCAAGAGGAAGCCCTGGCAGCTAGAAGTGGGTCCTGCCCACTAAAGAGTCAGATTGAGCCAAAACCGGTTTGGCTCGGAGGATAGAGCGTCGGCCTGCGGACTCAAGGGTCCCAGGTTCGATACCGGTCAAGGGCATATACCTTGGTTGCAGGCACATCCCCAGTAGGAGGTGTGCAGGAGGCAGCTGGTCGATGTTTCTCTCTCATCGATGTTTCTAACTCTCTATCCCTCTCCCTTCCTCTCTGTAAAATATCAATAAAAAAATATTTTTTTAAAAAAAATAAAGGGTCAGATTGAGAGGATGTGGGTGAGTAGCAACAGCATCTACCACAGGTGTAATAGGACGGAAACGAAATTGTGAACTTTGAGGGGCATCTAGATCCCTAAGTACCAAAACCATAAGCATACTCTGGAGGTCACAGGGCCCCAACTTACCACCTGGCGAAACTTCATTTAGGTTAACATTACCTCCAGGAAATTGTATGTGGAAGCAGCACATTAGTTCATGACACCCAGTAATATCTATGTCAGTAAGTACTCTTTGGTTGCAAGTGACAAAATCCAACTCCAATCAATGTAGTTACAAAAGTGGGAATTGGGGGGGGGGGGATGTCACTTCCTTGTGAAGGTAGGGCAGAGTGCAAACTTATTGCAATTCATCCATAGAGTGAGCACAAATCTTGCAATTAGCCCACCTAGATGAGATGCCTTTTAAAAACTTTGCACTAAAACAACTTATATGCTAGCAGCAACCTAGCTATCCCCAGAAGAAGGGAGGGATGCTGAGCACAAAGATGAACAAATGTCCTCCTCAATACTGTGACAAAGTAGCTGCCACCCAGCAGAACATAGGACCCTGAGGGAATGTGACTCTTGTGTGTTAAATTGTGAACTTATTTGGAAATAGGATCTTTGCAAATATGATCCATTTAAGATGAAGTCATGCTGGATTAGGATGAGCCTCATTCAACATGGCTGGTGTCCTTTTAGAAAGAGAGGAGTCAGACACACAGGGAAATGCCATAGAACAGAGGTTCTCAACCTGTGGGTCGCGACCCCTTTGGCGGTCAAACGACCCTTTCACAGGGGTCGCCTAAGACCATCCTGCATATCAGATATTTACATTATGATTCATAACAGTAGCAACGAAAATAATTTTATGGTTGGGTCACAACATGAGGAACTGTATTTAAAGGGCCAGAAGCTTGAGAACCACTGCCATAGAATGATGGAGACAGACGTTGGAGCCATGCATCTACAAACCGAGGACCTCCGAGGATTGCTGGCAACTCCAGAAGCTGAAAGGAAGGCATGGAGCAGATTATCCCTTAGAGTTTCAGAGACAGCATGGCGCTGCTGACATCTTGATGTTGGACTTCTAGCCTTAGAGCTATGACAGAACAAATGCTTATCTCACACAGATTGTCATATTTTGTTATGGCAGCAGTTTTGCTCTGAATGTTTGTGTCCCCCAAGAGTTTATATATTGAAGTTCTAACCCCAAGGTAATGGAAGGAAGGCCTTGGGAAGTGATTAGGTCATGAGGATGGAGCCCTCATGAATGCAATTGGTGCCCTTATAAAAGAGGCCTGAGGAAGCTCCCTGGCCCTTTCTGCCATGTGAGGACAGAAAAGATAGTCATCTATGAACCAGAAAGAGGGCCCTCACCAGACACCCAATCTGCTGGCACCTTGATCTCAGACTTGCCAGCCTCCAGAACTATGAGAAATAAAGTTTGTTTGTGCCCACCCAGTGTGACCCAGTGGTTGAGCATTGACCTATGAACCAGGAGCTCGTGGTTCCATTCCTGGTCAGGGCACATGCCCAGGTTGCAGGTTCAATCTAGGGGGTGTGCAGGAGCAGCTGATCAAGGATTCTCTCTCATCATTGATGTTTCTCTCTCTCTCTCTCTCTCTCTCTCTCTCTCTCCCTCTCCCTTCCTCTCTGAAATATATATATATATATATATATATATATATATATATATATATATTGTTTGTAAGCCAGCCAGTCTGTGGTATTTTGTTATAGCTGCCCAAAGGGACTATGACAGCAGCCCTAGGAAGCTAATGCAGTGATTGACTGCACACAGATCTGGTAGGAAGGGAGGACCAAGCCCCAGGCAGGACAAGGATATGTCAGAACAAGGACAGTGGGCAACTAGGGATGAAAAGGGAACAAATGCTGAGTCACAGCCCTGGCTGGTGTAACTCAAGTTGGTTGGATCGTCATCCCTGTGCACTAGAAACTTGTGGGTTTGATTCCCAGTCAGGGCACATACCTAGGTTTCCGGAAGCAGCTGATAGATGTTTCTCCTCTCTCTCTCTCTCTCTCTCTCTCCCTCTCTCCCCCCTCTCTCTCTCTCCCCTCTCCCCTCCCCACCTTCTTCTCTCTAAAAATCAATTTAAACTGTATTTATTTTTTTGTTACTCCTCTCTGAGGATGTTTTCCCCCATTGAGTTTTAGAGAACGTGGAAGTGAGAAGGAAAGACAGAGAGAGAGAAACATTGATGTGATGTTGCCTCCTACACACGCCCTGGTGAGCCTGCCACTGAGGTATGTGCTCTTGACCAGAATCAAACCTAAGACCCTTCAGTGCCATGGCCAATGCTCTATCCACTGAGACAAACTGGCTAAAGCTAAAAAAAATTTTTTTTTGTTTTTTGTTTTTGTTAATATTAACTGGAAGATATTTTTCCATTGATTTTTTAAACACTATATATATATATATATATATATATATATATATATATATATATATATATTTCAAAGAGGAAGGGAGAGGGAGAGAGAGATAGAAACATCAATGATGAGAGAGAATCATTGATTGGCTGCCTCCTGCAAGCCCCTCTACTGGGGATCAAGCCCGCAACCCGTGCATGTGCCCTTGGCCAGAATCGAACCTGGGACCCTTCATTCCACAGGCTGATGCTCTATCCACTGAGCCAAACTGGATAGGGTGCCATTGATTTTTAGAGAGAGTGGAAGAGAGAGGGAAAGACAGAGAGAAATATCGATGTGAGAGAAACACATCAATTGGTTGCCTTCTGCATGAACCCTAACCAGGGCCTGGGCCAGGGAAGAGCCTGCAACCAAAGTACATGCCCTTGACTGGAATCAAATCCGGGACCCTTTGGTCTGCAGGCTGATGCTCTATCTGCTGAGCCAAACTGGCTAGGGCTAAAAAAAAAAAAATTATTTTTAAATCCTGAGTCACAGAGGACTGGAAGCTGAGGTGAATGCTCGCTCACACGCCTTCCTTGATGGGCTGTTGCCTAAGTGGTTGTCTCTATGTAAGGAATGACCTTTTATACCCAGGCAAAGGTGACAAAAAGAATTGTGGTTCCCAATTTCTCCTTTAAATGATTGTAGATCTTCTCTATGAAGCCATTACCCAAAGGTAAAGTGAAGGGACATTTCTCTAATGGAGAACATTCCCTCTAGTCCAAGCCTTTTCTCTTTTTCCCTGATTCCTGGGGCTCATTCTCCTTTCCTCTACTTGGCTATAATGATTTGACACCTAGAACTAACCCTTGTTGGGTGTTTACTATGTGTTATGCATTTTTTTTATTTATTGGTTGACTTTTTACAGAGACAAACAAAGGGAGACAGACAGACATTGATTTCTTGTTCCACTTATTTATGCATTCATTGGTTGATTCTTGTATGTGCCCTGACCAGGGATTGAACCGACAATCCTGGCATATCAGGATGATGCTCCAAACAACTGAGCAGTTTGTATACGATTTTCTAAATCTGCATTGTCTGATGCAATAGCTACTAGCCACATGGGGCTATGTAAATGAAAATGAATTACAATGAAACAAAATTAATAATTCCGTTCCTCAGTCGCACTAGTTATATTCCAAGGACTCAGTTGCCACCTGCGGCTAGTGGCTACCCTATCTGTTAGATATAGAACATTTCCATCACCTCAGAACAATCTCCTGGACGATGCTGTCCTTCCGTGTGCATCTTATTCAATCATCACAACCCCTGGAAGGCGGGTTCTACTATTATCTTTATTTTACAGTTGAGGAAGCTGAGGCTCAGGTCCTCAAATAAACGTGAACTGAGTGACTCATGCTGGCCAGTGAGTAAAGCAAAGGCCACTGGGCCACTTCCTGAGCTCTTTTCTCTCCATCATGATGACCGGCTGGTGGGTGCCCCATTGGCCTGGGTTCTGGAGGAAGGCTGACAGGATGTGGCATGGACCCCTGGCTGACCTATGATGGACATGGTGTTTCAAACAATGGTTCTGGGGTTTTAACCACAGCATAATTCAGCCCATATCAACCAATATGTATGTATGTGCAAAAAAAAAAAAAAGGGAGGAGCAGTTTTGAGACAATTAGCCTCACAGATGTGATCAGTAGAAACGTAGAAATAAAAACTCATGATTTTAACTCTTCTTTCTGAAAGTAGGAAATTTATTTTTATTGCCACCAAAGCCCTGCAGTTTGGTAAGATGTTCACACACGTGAGGATATTTACCATAGGTCTTCAATGAGCTTCTCAGGAAATTTTAATTTAATGCTGTAACTATTTTTTGGTTTCAGGAAATATTTTTCAGTTTGATGCAGAGCCCAATATTTGGCAATGCAGACATTGAGTTATTTCTTCTTGAGAAATAACTAAAACAAATCACACCCAGCTGGCATGGCTCAGTGGTTGAGCGGCGACCTATGGTCACGGTTCAATTCCTGATCAGGGTGCATGCCCGGGTTGCAGGCTTGATTACCAGTGTGGGGCGTGCAGGAGGAAGATGATCAATGATTTTCTATCAACACTGATGTTTCTCTCTCTTTCTCCCTTTCCCTTCCTATCTGAAATCAATAATATATATATATTTTTTAAAAGCACACAAATCACATCATCTTAGAATTCATGAAATACCAGTAAGAGAAACAGTGATATTGGGAATAAAAATTGTAATACAGTATAAATCCACACATCAAGAGGAGCTTATTTCAGGCAAATTTCAACTATTTCTTAGGGATCGTGTTTTTACCTGCTGTGATTATAGAAGGCAGCAGATATTTCTGAAAGGAATGGTATCATACCTTATTTATAGTTCTTATTCCCTGAGTCCATTATTTTTTAAAGTATTTTTTTATTGATTTTAGAGAGGAAGGGAGAAGGAGAAATAGAAACATCAATGATGAGAGAGAATCTTTGATTGGCTGCCTCCTGCACACCTCCCACTGGGGATCAAGCCTGCAACCCAGGCATATGCCCTGACTGGAAATCAAACTGTGACTTGCTGGTTCATAGGTCAATGCTCAACCACTGAGCCACCATGGCCAAGCCTGAGTCCATTATTACAATCAGTTAATTTGTTAACTAACTAATATGAGCCAAAGCATGGCAGAGTTCACAGAAGACATGCAGAACATAGCCCTGTTCACAAATAACTTACAATCTATGTCAACAGATCAAAATACAATTGATGAAATAAGATACATGATGGTAAAACAAAAAATAGATCCTCACCTCTTTTCTGCATGTCTCTTGCTTGAATCACAGCCAATTATTTCTCTCTGTACCCCTCTCTGATAGATTATATTAATAGCCCAAATATTCTATGCCTCCCTTATTCATATCATTTTTTCCTGAGTAAATTTGTAGTTCTTCCCTACAAATGGATGGAGTCTATTTTTCAACTCTTTAATTTGGGTTCAGCCACATGATTTACTTTGGCCAATGGAATATGGGAAGAGTGACAGTGGCCAATTTGTGTCTAGGCTTTAAGCCATGTGAATTCTTGCTTGTTTCTATGCCATCAGAATGAGAAAAAAAATGTGCAGACTGGCCTATTCATTCCAGAGGAGGATGAGAGATATGTGGAGCAGAGTACAGTCACCCCAGCTGAGCCAGCCTAGATCAACTGACACTGAGACAACTCTCAGACTCATGAGCAAAATAAATAATTAGTGTTGTATACTATGGAGAGTTTGGGGCTGTTTGTTACACAGTAATAGCAAACTGGCACTCTGTTGGATGCAGCTGACTCTCACAGCTCCTATAGTGCTTATTGCACTAGGCTATATCTCTTCTATTGTATTGTGAAATTCCATTGGGCAGGTAATGAGGTTTTTTTTCTTTTTGCTCTTTCTATTCTCATTACCTAACCGGTGCCTAACACACAGGGTACACTCAATATTCACCATTGAGTAAATGATTAGATGAAAGAATGAGCAAATGAATAGCATTTTCTGCATGATTTTGTTTTTAATATTATCCTTGAAAGTCCAAAAGATCTTGTTATGCAGTCTATGAAACTGCTTTTAAAATTTAAAAACTGCATATTTATGTCTATAAGTATATTAAATATTTATGTCTATATGTATATTAAAATGGTATATAAAGTAATCATCATTAGCATATCTACTGTTATAATTCCTTTTACATCACCCCCCCCCAAAAAAAAAAACCCAACAAGCTAACATACAACTTACCCCCAAAACAAAACAACTTCTTTAGGTATTGACTAATCAAAAAATATTTTTAAAAATACTCAGAACTCAGGAAATCTTTTGTTGTTGTTTTGTTTTAAAGATTTTTATTGATTTCAGAGACAAACAGAGGTAGAGAGATAGAAACATCAATGATGAGAGAGCATTGTTGATAGGCTGCCTCCTGCACACCCCCCGCTTGGGGATTGAGCCTGCAAGCGGAGCATGTGCCCCAACTGGGAATCAAACCCAATCAATCACCCAGCCACACTGGCCAGGCCAGAATATAGGAATTCTTTATTTGAGATTTGATTGATCTGGATAGTTGCTTTGCTCCAAGGAAAATGTCACTCATCCAGAAAGCATGTCTCTTCTCCAGACACCAGGGCTCCCCCAGAGCCGAGCACTAATAGCACCACCAGGGAGGGGGTCCTGCTGGGACAGCAGCAGAGGATAAAGTAGTCAGGAGTGAAGATACTCAGGTTGACAAGGCAACCTGCTGTCTACGCAGGTAAACATGTCAGAGATATGGAAGGAATGTTCCACGAATTTTTTTCTTAAATAGAAATAGGTTTCAACCATAGCACAGACTCACTGCTATCTGTCTGCTAGATGGAAAAGTAAATTGCACAGCTTTCCTGAAATGGAAACATGAAATTGGCTTAAGGTTTTCTACGCAGTTTTGCAACACCTTGACAGCTGTTTGCCGTTCTTTTCCAGGCTGTTAAAAACTGGCCTCCATCCATGGCTAACTTTTAAACTGAAAAAATAATGTGGATTGTTTGTAGGAAAAAGGAAATCTCTGATGGTGAAGAAGAAATATGTCAAAGTGTTGACATTTCTGTTTCACAATTTTAGAGAGTTAACTTCCCTTTCATTTAGCTCTGTATTTCATTATTCATTTAATAGCAGGTGAAAACAAAATTATTTGTGATGAAAAAAAGTCATAAATTTGTACTTTAATCAGATCAGATTCTCTGGTTGGTTGGTGTGGAGGAGGCAAAACAAAGAAAAGCGAAGAATATCAATAGTGCTATAATGGAAACTGGATCTATTTCTCACTCAAAGCCTGAAATTTTCAGTTTCCTCCCCAACGGCAACCATTCCTTGTTTCTAGACTATTGTCCCTAAAACAGTCCATGCATACTTAAGCCTTTCATATATTTGAATTTTTTGTTGTTGTTAATACTCATCCGAGGATATTATTCCATTGATGTTTAGAGATAGTGGAAGGGAAGGGGAGACAGAAAGAGAGAGAAACATTGATGTGAGAGAGACATTGATTGGTTGCCTCCTACACTCGCCCCACACTGAGGATTGAGCCTGCAACCCTGGCATGTACCCTGAACGGGAATCGAACCAGGACCTCCTGGTTCATAAGGTTGATGCTCAACCACTGAGCCACGCCAGCGGGGCCTTTGAATTTTTTAAACAAATGCCAACTTTCTAACATCTGTTGTTTCACATCTTGTCTTTTTCATGTGGAAAAAATCTTAGAGCTCATTTTATAAGTGATTTGCTTTTCAACAGGATCCCTCTAAAGTGACATGGGAAACCGAGATTGTTTTGAACTGTTTACTAGCAAAATAAATTAACAAGCAGTCCTTATGAAAGCACCCAACATGTGCTCTGGCATTCATGAACTATGTGTATTGGAAACTCAATACAAGATGGTGAGAAACCAGCTGAAGATCTAGGTTGTGATGGCCATTGACCATGAACATTAACAGCATTAACATGTGCCTCATGACAATAATCAGTTTCATGGCTTCAGTGTCACTTTGGGATTATGAGGCATAGAAAGGGGCACTCTTTAGCACATTCAGATAACAATGAGCTATGATTTCAGAGCCATTAGTTTAGCAGAGTTTTAAATTCTGATAACATCACCTGTGGTGAGAGTGGAGAACCACAGCACAGACTCACTGCTATCTGTCATACTTGGTCTGTGGGAGGAAAAATTGGAATAATTACAACAGATAGCAATTTTGCAATACTTAGTAAAGTTAAGATGTACATAATCTCAACTCAGCAAGCACACTTCCATGTTACGTACCCAAGCAAGGTTCTTGCACATGAGTCGGCCATGTGTACCAAAGCTTGTTCAATGCAGCATTTCCTATGATAGTAAAATGGACTACTACAGGGCCATAAAATAAATGTATGAATTAGAGCTACATTTTTTTCAGCATAGATAAATATCAAAAATACAATGGTAAATGAACAAAAGCAAGCTGCAAAAGCACATGTAAAAATACGACACCATTTAGTAAGTACGTTTGTAAAACATACAAACAATGCTTTGTTTTATTTTCCAATGGTCAGCTCCACCTGCCAGCCTTCTCTATGCCACTCTAGCCCTGGGGGACTTTATGGACTTCATCTTCCAACTCTCTTCCCTCTGGCTTTAGTTGGGTTCATCTAATAGGAGGCACCAGTAGGAGTCTGAGGGGCGGAGAGAGGGAAACTGGGTATCATACCCCCACCCCCTGCAGAGGCTGCGTTTGTTCACTGAAGGCCATAGCTGCTGCCAGGTAGCCTGCACCTATGGTGGCTGGTCCTTCTGGGTCTGTAGCGATTACTTCCCTGTGTCCCTCCATGGTTCCCTTCAGTTTCTACCTCCCAGGCGCTTCACCATCCCTTGCTGGGCTCCATTATCACAGTCTACACCTTTGCAAATAGAACCTCTAATAAATGACCTCAATTACCTGCCAAGGTTCTGAATGATGCACATATTTATGTGGGGAGGTTTAAAACTATGTCTGCTAATGTTATACACTCAGTTCAGGAGACTGGTTATCATTGTGAAAGGAAGTAGAATTGCAGATGGGGTGAAGGAGGAGGAGAAGGCTTTGGCTATATTTGCAACGGTTCTTTATTTTATTTTTATTTTATTTTTTGTTAATCCTCACCAGAGGATATTTTTTCCATTGATTTTTTTAGGGAGAGTGAAAGAGAGAGAGAAAGATAGAAAGAAACATCAATGTGAGAGAAATATATCAATTGGTTGCCTTCTGTATGAGCCCTGACCAGAGCCTGGGCCGGGGAGGAGCCTGCAACCAAGGTACATGCCCTCGACTGGAATTGAACCCTGGACTCTTCGGTTCTCAGACCGATGCTCTATCCACTGAGCCAAACAGGCTAGGGCAGAAGTTTTTCAAATAAAAGTTTTGAAATCACAGAAGCTATTATGTAAAAATGTTTAAATCAATTAAACCTGGTGGTTAATAATGGATGTTGTATAATGCTTGGGTTGAAATATTTCTTGAAATATTTTCTTATAATAACAAGCTTTAGAAAGTGAATTTCCTCCTCATTCAGGATGACACAAGAGTGTCACATGAAGCCCTAGACACATTGCATCTGATGAAAGTGCTTCTCCCTCACCCTGATCCTTTCTTCACCAGAATTTCTTCCAAAGACCTGAGGTATTTCTGCACAATTGGGTGAGGCGTTCCACCTTCTTTACTTGGAAGTTGTGTGGAAATGCAGAAGTGCAATTAGAACTATGACACCTGAGGAAAGCGAGGTAAAACTGGCCCCCGTCAATTCTGGGAGGCACAATGGTAGGTGACAGCCAGCCTATAAACAGAACAGATTATTGTTAACCAAGGCTTCAACTCATTTGTTTCCATGTTACTGAGGAAGCTGCTTGTGTCACAAACCAGGATCAAAAATTGCACAGTCATTCAACTTGCTTGAGAGAAACATGTGTTACGCTAAATCTTGGAGCTTAGAATCAAAGCCTGTATTGCCTTGCCTTAGGTATAGCAGTGTGTGTGTCCACATGTACATGAGGTTGTGGGTTTAAGGTTTTTAAATATTTTTTTGCTTTCACTGGTATTTACACAAGTTACATTTATTTCAGCAGCCGAGTAATCAGTACGAAGTATAAAGTTACCAGGACAAGTCCCCTTGGCTGTTCCAGTTCCTTCCTTCCCCAGAAATACGTAAATACTGTTATTAATGAGGTGTGTTCTCCTGGACCATTTTCTATGCTTGTGTGGGTATGTGCATATGGGAATATTATCTTTAATATTAAAGCTTTGAGACCTTGTATGCATATAAGCATAACCCATAGACACAGACAACCGGGTGCTGAAGGCCTGGGGCAGGGAGTGGAGGTGGGCTTGAGAGGGTCAATGGGGGAAAAAAGGGGACATACATAATATTCTCAACAACAACAACAACAATATATATATATATTAAAGCTTTGATACTCTTCTTGGTGTTCTACAACTTACTTTTCTCATCCTATATAATAAAAGGATAATATGTAAATTGACCCTAACAGCAGAACGACTGGGAATGACTGGTCACTATGACACACACTGACCACCAGGGGGCAGAGCCTCTCCCGCCTCCTCAGCAGCACTAAGGAGGTCCGACTGCAGCTTAGGCCTGCTCCCCACTGGCAAGTGGACATCCCCTGAGGGCTCCCGGGCTGCAGGAGGGATGTCTGACTGCCACCTTAGGCCCTATCCCCTGGGGAGCGGGCCTAAGCCAGCAGGTGGACATCCTCCGAGGGGCCCCAGACTGCGAGAGGGCACAGGCCGGGCTGAGGGACCTCCCGAGTGCACAAATTTTTGTGCACCGGGCCTCTAGTCTAATATGTGCTCTAGCAATGCTTGATACCTTTCTATGAGAAGGTGAAATTATTACTCATTAAGAAAACCCTAGGAAGTACATACTATTATTTACCCCATTTTAAAAATGGGAAAGCAGAAGCATAGAAAGCTTATCTGAGCATGGATGGCCAGAAAGTACCAGCACCAGGATTGGAATCCATACAGGCTGGTGCTAGAGCCCTCATTGGTTCCTCCTGTGTTATATTATTCTTGTCTTTAAGACTTTGTCATGTCACTACATATAGTCTTCCTAGATTTTTTTAGATGCTGCAGGTTTTCTTTTTTAAAATATATTTTTATTGATTTCGAAGAGAAAGGAGAGAGACAGAAACATCAGTGATGAGAGAGAATCATTGACCGGCTGCCTCCTGCACGCTCCACACTGGAGTTTGAGCCAGTAACTTGAGCATGTGCCCTGACTGTGACCTCCTGGTTCATAGGTTGGTGCTCAACCACTGAGCCATGCTGTCCAGGCTGGTTTTCAATAGAATGGATGAACTACAGTTTACATAACCATGACTCATGCCTCTTCTCATACATATTCCTTCATGCACTTGGGTAACTATTTGTTTGGACTAGATACCTAAAATTGGAATGCAGGGTATATACATTTAAGAGTGTTGACCTATACTACTAAATTATTCTTAGAAAGGGCTCTGCCCAATTTTCAATAGTACATGTTCCCATAAACACTGGGTACTATTAGCCTTTTACATTTGTGAAGAGAATTCACAACTGCACAAACTTTATATATTAACATTTTTGAAAATGTTTCCTAAGCTGATAAGCAAAAAAAATTTTCATCACTGCTTGTAACTTCTATTTCCTTGTTTGTTTGTTTTTTTTAATAAGGTTGAGATTTGTTTATGTTTATTGGACATTATTTTTTTAAATATATTTTTATTGATTTCAGAGAGGAAAGGAGAGGGAGAGAGAGATAGAAACATCAATGATGAGACAGAAATATTGATTGGCTGCCTCATGCATGCCCTACACTGGAGACCGAGCCTGCAACCTGGGCATGTGCCCTACCAAGAATCAAACTGTGATCTTCTGGTTCAAAGGTCGACGCTCAACCACAGAACCATGCCAGCCAGTCTTAATTGGACATTATTATTTAAACTTCCATAAATTGCTGTTACCTTGATCCAATTTTTATTGGATTGTTTTTCTTATTGATTTGTATGATGTATGTATATAATGATTAAACTTCTTTTTCCACTCTACATATTGCAATTATTTTTTCTCAGTCTACCCCTTTTCTTTTAAGTTTATTTTTGGTTTCTTTGACTCAAGAAGAATTTAATATTTATAAAGACAAGTTCATCAGTCTTCTTTTTGGTTTCTGAGGTTGAATCTTTCTCATCCCTCACTTTTAAAAATAAAAAGCATATAATACATGGTTATTATATAAAACATAGGCACTACAAATAAATAAAAATTAAAAGTAAAAGTTGACACAATCCTATCCCCCAGATACAAACAAAAATTGTGTATTTATTCTTACTTTGGGGTAATTTATTCTTAATATTTTGGGTATTTATTCTTAACATTTCATTTGATTTCTTGTTTTAAAGAGGTCAGTGCCCCTGACATTATAGTCAGGTATTGAATGTTTTTTTAACATATAGTTTTATTGATTTTTAAAGAAAAAGGAAGGGAGAAGGGGAAAGGAAGAGAAGCATTGATGTAGAGCAGAACATCAATTGGCTGCCTCCTGCATGGACCCCCCTTCCTGGGATAGAACCCGAAGCTGGGGCATGTGACCTGATACCGCTCAACCAACTGTGCCCACCAGCCAGGGCTATTCTTAATATTTTAAACATAAGAACACATATATATTTTTCCCTTCAACAATGTGGGGATTAGGGACACTGACCACCACTCCCCACAGTTGAAAATTTACATATAATGTTTGACTCTAAAAAAAACAAACTTAACTACTAATAGTCTACTGTTGACCAGAAGCCTTACTGATATCATAAACAGTTGATTAATATATATTTTGTATATGTATTATACACTCTATTTTTACAATAAACTAGAGAAAATAAAATATTAAGAAAATCATAAGGAAGAAAAAATACATTTATAGTATTTATTGAAAAAAATTCATGTATAACTGGACTTATGCATTTCAAACCCAAGCTGTTCAAGGGTTAATTGTAGTTACTTTTTTAAAAAAAGAAAAAGAGTCAGTTTTTTAAAAGATCTGATGTAAAGTCTAGTGTACTATTCTAAGACACTAAGACTGTGGGGTAATTACCATATACCAAGGAAAGCACTGGGTCCTGACACATTTGGGCTGGAGAAATGTAAAGGGGACATTTCCAAGAGGTTGTAGTCTCTGCTCTTCGATTCCAAGGTGCAACGAAGGTACCAGAGAGCACAGGCAGACCCATTTGTTAGGGCGATGCCTCTGCCCCAATTAGGACTCTCTACTCCCAGGCTACTCCGGTTACTCCTTGTGTTGTAAATCCATAACCTTGGACTCTAATTCTCCGCCCCCCCACCCCCCGACTTTTTCACAGCCCCCCTGCCCCCCCCCCTCGTCTGAGCACTTAACCCCCAAATGTTATCTGGAACTTTGTCTGAGCTCCAAATTCTCATGGGTCTCATTTGTTGTCTTGCTCCAGGCACTAAAGAGGCTGGGCACAAAGTTTCCATTGTTTTCAAAGGGGATTAGCACTCACAGTGCTCCTGAGGTTGTTAGAAAAATACATGGCCCAGGCTGGTTTGGCTAATGGATAGAGGATCGATCAGCCCGCAGACTGAAGGGTTCTGGGTTTGATCCCAGTCAAGGGCATGTACGTAACATGGTTTCAGGCTTGATCCCTGGTCCTGGTCTACAGGTTCGATTGATGTGTGTCTCTCTCTCACACATAAATGCTTCTCTCTTTCTCTCTCTCTCTCTCCTCTTGCCCCACCCCCACCCTCCTTTCACTATCTAAAAATCAATGGAAAAATATCCTAGGGTGAGTATTTTAAAAAGAAAGAAAAATATATTGTCGAGTGTGTTTCCTCCACGTTCTGCGTGGAGTAGGGTTCGGTATCTGAAAGAGGAGCCGAACAACAAATGAGAGAAAGAGACACGAGATAATTTTGCAATATTGGGGGACCAGGCAGGCAAGTCCTGAAGGACTTCCACCGATGCTCAGGCCACTCCAATCTTTTATTGATCTGGAGTAGCCCTTAGGGTAAGGAGGTTTCAATGACACACGGATTAGCAGACAATTTCCAGGAATAGACAAAGTATCTGATTAGCTCATCAATAGATAGATTTCCAGGAATAGGCAGAGTATCTGATCAACAATAATCAACAAGGATCTACATAAGTATCTAAGGAATTAAGGGAACTAAGGTGGGGATGCTTCAACTATTATTACCTAAATTAACTGGGTGGTTCCTAGATTAACTGGGTGGTGCACAGTTCTGACCTTTGCTAGGACTTCAAAGGTTACTAGCTTTTGGGGGTCTCTGTCTAAACTTAGCTAGTGAAGACAATGAATGGACTCCAGCATATATGATTTCGAAACCCTAAATTTAAAGATGGAGGAATTTTTCAGTGGGAATAAAATAATCCACTTTAGGAGCATTAATGTTTAGTTCTCAAGTTCAATCACTACACAAACACCATCATAATAACATAGAACAGTGGTTCTCAACCTTCCTAATGCCGCGACCCTTTAATACAGTTCCTCATGTTGTGGTGACCCCCAATTTCATTGTTACAAATTGAACATAATTAAAGCATAGTGATTAATCACAAAACAATATGTAATTATATATGTGTTTTCCGATGGTCTTAGGCGACCCCTGTGAAAAGGTCGTTCGACCCCCAAAGGGGTCGCGACCCACAGGTTGAGAACCGCTGACATAGAAGGAATGAACACAATCACTTGCTGCTCCATTATAACCTGTTTTCACATTTTTAATGCCTTCCAACAGAAGCAGGTAAAAGAACAGCTAAATTTCTTTCCTCTCACCTAAAGTGAATCAAAATACAGGCAGATTCTCTCCTAATGAATGTCACTGATGTGTGACAAGCACTTCTGCTACAACCCGCGTATGTTCATTTCTGTCTACACGCGTGATCTCTCTCCAGCTATTGAGCCCCCCACAGTCTAATTCATGTATGTCAATTAATTGGGATGTCTAAGGCAGAGGGGTATTAAAATTTCTGTTTTCTCTAATCACACTTTCAGCCATGCTCTTTCTAGCATTCCCGTTTCTGAATGATACCTATAGCAGACGCCATTGGACCATCTGGTTCTCAGCATTCACACCAAATGCTTCTTAATGCAAGTGTTTGAATTCCCACCTGAGCTAACTCTAAGGCAAGTGGAGAAATAACAGCTCTGGGAGCAGCCCTCGACCAATGACTGAGGAGAATTGGTGATAAATAGCCGAGGTACCTGACTCCTCAGGTAGGACTATTCTGAGGTGTGCTCATACTCTCCCAGAGGTCGCAGTGGGATTGACCCAATTGCCCATTTTTTACTAACATATCCATGGCTTCCTTCCGTTTCCTATGTTGCTTCTCTACTCCCCTGAAGGCACTTCCTTGGATCATCTCTTAAACCACTTATATACACATCCTTGTCTTAAGCTCTACTTCTTGGGAAACCTGAAACAATGCTCATACAGTTCAATCTCAGCATCCCAGGACTGCTCAAGCTGTGTGGGCACCTGGACATGCCAATTGGATTCTTTCTCCAAGATTTTCATATTGGAACAGACAGAATGTTGGTCAGTTTCTGCAGGAGACAAGGGCTTGAACTTGGGGGTTTTGCAAGGTCATAATGTATCACATGTGTAGGAGAAGCAGAGAAAGCCAGTCTGAAGATGAGAGAGAGAGAGAGCGAGAGATAGAGAGAGAGAGAGAGAGAGAGAGAGAGAGAGAGAAAGAATCAGACCTTGAGAGACGGCTTCCTGTTGTAGGCTCCCTCCCTTCCTGAAGCCCTCCAACATCTGCTTCCTGGTCTGTGAGTTATGCCAATATAGGTGTAATAAACTTCCCCTTTTCTCTCAAACTAGCTTAAATAACGTTACATTCTACCAAACAATGGGTTAACACAGAAGATCTTCACAATGTTAATAAACACACTCTGGAAATTTATGCTCCAGACTCTCCCCCTCTGACCTCCTCCTGTGAATGGCTTTCTAGGAGAGCTCCCTCAGGCTGGCCCTGCTGCTGGTGGTCCCCACAGAGTTGGTGGGCTCTGCTGAAGACCCCCTCAGGCAGGGGCAGTCATGTCTGCCCTCAGCTGTGCCAGCCTCCAGGCCCCCAGGCCCATCTCCTTGCTGGACAACGTGTGCAACTCCTTGTCAGCCCGTACTTTACTCTCTGCTCCTTCATAAGGAGTCTGGGGATCTTTTGAGGTTCTCTTTCATGCCATCTGCCTAAGGAAACAGGGTGAGGGAAAAGCTCGCCCACCCTCTCCTCTTGGGGCACGCTCATCTAGTACAGGCTGCTTCATCAGGTTCCCTGTTTCAGAATTTTTTACTCAAAAAGCACTGCTGCCCTGACCAGTTTGGCTCAGTGGCTAGAGCGTCGACCTGTGGACTGAAGAGTCCCAGGTTCAATTCCGGTCAAGGGCACGTACCTTGGTTGCGGGCACATCCCCAGGAGGGGGTGTGCAGGAGTCAGCTGATGGATGTTTCTCTCTCATGGATGTTTCTAACTCTCTATCCCTCTCCCTTCCTCTCTGTAAAAAATCAATAAAATATATATATATATTTTTTAAAAAAGCACTGCTGATCTCTAAGTTCAAGAGCACCCCCAAGTTATAGGAGACATATGTCAATTCTCCCAAGAATCCCAAATGCCCCAATTGGTCCTCTGATATCCTCCCAAACCTATTCCTCTACAGTTTCTTCCTATCTCAGCTAACAGCAATCCCATCCTTCCAGCTGCTCAGGCCAAAACCCTTCTTCACGCCTCTCTTTTTCTCTACTTTGTATCCAATATGAGAGGAAATCCAGTCAGTTATACCTTTAAGATATGTCCAGCATCTTACCACTTCTCACCACCTTCCTGCTATCCTCATGTCTTGCCTGAATTACTGTAATAACCTCTTACCACATTTGCCTGCGTCCAACTTGTTCCCTATCTCAGTTATCCATCGTCATGAGAATGCCTAAGAAACAACCACAAAACCTCAGTGGCATTCAGCAATGATGCATCTGGGATTAACTGGGGATCCCCTAAGGGGCTTCCTATCCATGTCTGGGGCCAGCTGGTTGGTTGACTGAAGCGGGTCAGCTCTGCTCCTGTGCTTCTCAGCCTCCAGTGAGCTCGTCTGGGCAAGTTCTCAGGATGACGGCAGAGAGGCGAGACAGCAAGTGGAAACTTGCAAGGCTGCTTGAAGCCGAGGCTTAAAACTGTCCTGCCATCACTTCCATTCAGCCAAAGCAAGTCTCAGGTTGCGGGAGGTCCTTACCAAGTTACATGGCTGAAATCAAATCAAGTGGCGGGGAAATGCATGTTGCCTTTTAGGAATAAGCCCAGACGTAATAGGGTATACACAGTATTAATCCATTTATTATAAATTCTAGAAAAGGCAAATCAGTATAGACATAAAACCAGTCAGTGATTGATTGAGGCCTGGGGTTGGGGTAGAGGACATGTCCGAATATTTTGCGGTGGTGAAAATGTTCCCTATCTTAATTGTGGTGGCAATGCAACTTTTTGTTGAAGGATAGAGTTACATCTACTAGATGTCCAAGGATGAAAGATATAGTGTGGTTGGAGGGTGTTAGTCTTCCTGAAGACTAGGAATGTTTGCAGATCTGCAGAGATAGGGCCTCCGAATAGGCTGGCTGCAAGTATGAATAGGGTTTGGGACCCTAGATGCTTCTCAGGAGACTTGGCAAAGAGCCCCTACCTGAACTTGAGGGGTGGAGGCCATGGAGGGGGGTTGTGGAACTCCACTTCTTCCAACGGAATAGAGGGCAAAATATGTGGACTGAGTAAGCCCTGGGTGAAGGTACAAATCTAAGTGAGTGGAGAGGAAACTCTTCATCAAAAGTCTAAGGTTGGATTCCTCTACTACTAAAGCCAATAGAGGTTGGACCAAATTTAGTTTCATTTAAGAATATATAGGAAGTTGACAGTCCTTGGGTTTGATTTTCATGGAACAGATTTATATATACGAACGTAAAATCATGTTAATAGAGGGCTGTTATAGAAGATGTAATATCCAGAGGAAAGGACAACTGGAGGTGGTTTTGGTACCAAGAACGGGGATGGGGAAACTCTTCGACAACAACCAGGCTCTTAGCTCCCCTGGGACCTTACCAGAGAGGCTGGTGCTTCTAACCCTGTTTCTTTAAAAGGCTCAATTACTGCCAGAACCGGTTTGGCTCGGTGGATAGAGCGTTGGCTGCAGACTCAAGGGTCCCAAGTTTGATTCCGGTCACGGGCATGTACCTTCGTTGCGGGCACATCCCCAGTGGGGGGCGTGCAGGAGGCAGCTGATCGATGTTCCTAACTCTCTATCCTGATCCCTTCCTCTCTGTAGAAAATCAATAAAACATATTTTTTTTTAAAAAGGCTCAATTACTTGGCCTTAAAGGCTTAGAAACATACGCCACTAGTCTGTCATGTAGGACACTGACAAGATCAACTTTAACATCACGTTCAAATTTTCAAAGACCATCATTTGCCAGGCAATTTGTTTTGAATAGTTGCCTTCTCTATGAAAGGCAGTCTGTGGAAGATAACATGTATTGCATCAATATAAATGAAGGCTATCTTCTTGTAAACATGTGCCCTCAATATCATGTGCAGCTCACCCAACCTTGGGAGTTAGAATAGCTTGTTGGTACAATAACTCAGAGTTTTCAGGAAGGGAAAACCCCACAAACCTATCCATCAGGGTAAACTGGAGAGATCCATTATTATGTCAACATCGAATTATCATACATAATTATTGCTGAAATAGAACCAGCTCCTTACACAGTAGCTTGGCTTCATGGTAGTTGAGAAAAACATTTCTATAGGTAAATATGAAGCTGTGATTATTTATGGGAGTATAATGTTGATGATCTTTAATGATTAATCAATTAAGAGCTTTTAAAGGTCTAAGATTTGTCCCCGCTCAGGATTTACCTCGATGGAGAGGAACTTGGAAGAATGTCTTAATCTACTAGGGCTGCCATAACAAAATACCATAGACTCAGTGGCTTAAACAACAGAAGTTTAGTTTCGCACAGTTCTTGAAGTCTGAGATCAGGACACCATCATGGTTGGGTTTTGGTGAGAACTCTCTTCCTGACGTGCAGATGGCTGCCTTCTCACTGTATGCTCACCTGGCCTTTCCTCTGTACTTGTGTGTGGAGAGAGCAATCTCGCTCCCTTCCTCTTCCTATAAAGTCACTGAGTCTCTGACATCAGGACTCTGTCCTTATGACCTCACTTAACCTTGATCATCTCCTAAAAGCCCCATTTCCAAATGCAGTCACATTCGGAGTTAGGGCTTCAACATATGAATTTGTGGGGGACACAATCCATAGTAAACAGTAAGCAGCCCCTCCTTTGTCTCATGGAACTTTCAATTTAGCCAGCATATAACCTGCAATTCATGAAGCAGTAATAACTGGTAAGGATAATGGAATCTACAGCGCAGAAAGAGGAAGGACTCTCCTTCACTTTCAGGCCTGTGCCCAGGTGGTTCCTTCTACCCGGAAGGCTTATCTACCCAACATCTTACATTTCATTCTCTCACCCTTGCTTTGTGCCTGCTAGCTCCTCTCATCCTTCAGGTCTCAGCTGAGAGGACACTTGCTCCAGAAAACCTCAGATTACCCCCACCAGGGCTGGTTATGTGCCTTTCATGTTCAGTATAGGCCTTGGTAGAGAGAAGATATCATGAACCCCCATGCACCCACCACTCAACTTTGTTGATGATGGGATATCATCAAATATTCCATCAGTAGTGAAATTTCTCTAATCATCCCCCAAATAATTTTAAGAGTTTATTTGTTTGAATCAAGATCCAGAGTTCATACTTTATAAAACATTACTTAAAATTGTCCACTGTATTATTATACTTAATATTTACCCACTGCACATCCCTTACCACACTGATTGGACCACAGAGCATTTGTCTGCCCTTTTTACCCCAGACCACAAACTTGGGATGCAAGCTGCTACTGACATTGTCCCCTCAATGAGAACTCAACCAAATGTATTGATAGGCAGCCCATATATACCACCAATTTGGTTATTTTCAGCACAAGCTGACCTCACTGTAGAATTCTCCAAGGGCTTTAAAGGAAAATAAGAGGGAGAATGTGTGATGCTCAATTGGCAGCCCCAGGCTCCATCCAGCACAGCGGCTGAGGGCATCTGAGGAAGCCTATAATCAGTTAAGTAAAGTGTTAGGACACACGCACCCTGTGAGACATACTGTACCAAAGCTACATCTAAGCTTAGATGGATTCCAAGATCTTCCCCCTCCTGAGATCTTCTAAAAATAGCTTCTGTGTTACTTAGGAAATCTGTCTTGCTCCTAAACACCCATATGCTTTGATTTCACTCCAACAAAAAAAAGATATTACCATCTGAAAGAAAAAAAAAAACACAAAAAACCCGGTGCTCTTAGTGAGGGATATGGATGGGTAGGGAACTATCTGAAATTACTTTCCTCGTCTTTTAGAAGGTGCGCAGTGTCCCCTCCCCCATTGCTGGGTTCTACACTGAAAACACAGTGGAGGGGGGCTTTGCCAGTGAAATTTGTGAGTGTAGGAGAAGGGGGATACGGGCAGCATTCTAAGTCCTGCTTTGTAATACAGAACATGTCGGAGAGAGAAATGCTGAAAAACCGAATAGGGGAGGATTTATATTTCCCTGTTGGCAGTTGATCACATTCACTCTTATTCACTGAAGCTGCTTCCGTGGCTGTTGCCATGGGAACCAGACATGAGCAAGTAGTGTATTGAATGCAGCTTTCATGGACTGACATTCTAAAGCTAGGTCAGGGCTTCACCCTCACGCCAGGTGTTCTAACGCAGCCAGGATGTTTTCTTCCCATAGGTGTGTTTTTAATTTCACTATCTCTGAAAACCCAAAAAATCTGAGATAAAATGGCTAACACGAACCTGATATTTGTAGGATTTTGACTATTTTGTCAGGAATGAAATGATTTGGCATACTTGCCCCAAGGAGGCTGTAACTATAACTTTTTTGTGTGTGCACGCTGAAGTTTGCATTCCAATGTAGAAGGGATCATCTCACTTTGTGAAATCACCAAAGCCCGGTTTGCCGTCTTTTCTCTTTCCTGACTGTGCTGATTCAGAACAACATTCATCATGGTGGTGACTTCTTTGTAACCTTTCCAAGTGTTTCATTATTCCTCATTTGTTGAAACTGGCGGTTCTCTGGTTAGAGTCTGGCCAGACATTTTGTCTCCCTAACCACTCAGTGAAGGGTAACGTCACTGGTTCCCTCCTCACGTTCAGCCTCTAGTTATTCACCCGACACACGGGATGGGCAGCTGACACTGAGATATTGTGTGTCTGGGATTCTTTCCAGAAACTCTCTACAGTGGCCAGTGTGTAGAAATTGGCACACACTGAGCAGTAGACAACGAGGGGCAATGCCATCTAAAGGCCTGCATGCAGACCTGGGCTTTGCTTCTTAGAAGCTGGGTGACTCGTTTTCTTTCCCACGACTGCTTCATGATTCCTGGGATGCACGGCCCAGATTCCTCTTCCGTCCAGAAGGTCTTTGTCTCCCAGCTGCTGAAAGTTCTGTCAGCGGAGAGCCCATTGCCTTTCTAGGAATTGTCTTCTAAAAAGAGGCAGCTGGCCCTAACCGGTTTGGCTCAGTGGATAGAGCGTCCCAGGTTCGATTCCAGCCAAGTGCATGTACCTTGGTTGAGGGCACATCCCCAGTAGGAGGTGTGCAGGACCCAGCTGATTAATGTTTCTCTCTCATCGATGTTTCTAACTCTCTATCCCTTTCCCTTCCTCTCTGTAAAAAAAAATCAATAAAGATATATTTTTTTAAATAAAATAAATAAAATAAAGAGGCAGCTTGCCCATCTGGTGTGGCTCAGTGGTTGAACCAAAAGGTCACTGGTTCAATTCCAGGTCAGGATATATGCTTGGGTTGCAGGCTCAATCCCCAGTACAGGCCGTGCAGGAGGCAGCCAATCAATGTTGATGTTTCTCATTGATGTTTCTATCTCTCTCTCTCCCTCTCCTTTCCTCTTTCTAAATCAATAAAAACATACTTAAAATAAATAAATAAAAGAGGCAGCTCCCTCCGGACCACATGCCTCTTATCTAGTTCTTGGGCAGGGAGGATATGAAGGCTCAGCCTCCTCACTCCCACCCACCCATCTTACTCCAACTCAAGATACCTCTGAAGGGTCATCCCACAGAGGCCCCTGCAGAGTTGCCAAATGCTTGTTGAGACTTTTTTTCAGTCTAGCTTCTCCCTCTGCTCAGCCTTGCTGCTTTCCCCCTCGTTCCCACGGGTGCTGCTCACAGGGCACTCCCTAATACACCTGTACATGCATGCTCATCTCAGAATCTGCTTCCCAGGATACAAATCTGCAACAACCCTGAACTTGCTTTGAGAAGTTGCCTCCCCTATTTTTGCAATGCAGTTTGGGGGTGATTTATTCTGTACTCAGCCTCAGGCTTGTGGCATTTGGACAAATCCATCCTCTCCTTCATCCCCAGGCCACAGTGATTTTGGATTTAGGGCAATGAGACAATGAGAGGAGGTCTGATGAAGGTTCTGAAAAAAGAAGCTTTCCCAGTTTTCCAAAAGATGAACCAGAGAGATGTTCTCTGTCATTGGATGTGAACAAGGAATCACGTGGCCTTTGAGTAGTTGACAGACACCGTAAGATGATGAGAGAAGTTTGCTGAAATTATAACAAATACAGGAAAGTGGAGGTGAGAAGCCACTGGCTTGAGCCACTGGCTCAAACTACACCTGTACCAGTCACATCTGAAGCCAGCCTGCCTCTGGATTTCTCAACCTGTGAACCAATAAATTCGCTTTAATTTCTAAGTCAACTGCAAGATCTTCAACTGTACAATGGCACTGGTGATACTGGAACCTGCAATGGGCTGTCTTGGAGAATAAATGATCAGTTCTTCCAGCATATTGGAAGTGTCCTGCAGATGTTAGCAATTCATGTGGTTTTCAAACCTCATGGCTGATTTGTTTATTTATTTTGTAAATATTTTTATTGATTTTTAGAGAGAGGAAGGGAGAGGGAGAGAGAAAGAGAGAGACAAATATCGATGAGACAGAAACATCAACATCAATTGGCTACCTTCTGCATGCCCCCCACTGGGGATCGAGCCCAAAACCCAGGCATGTGACCTGACTGGGACTCGAACCCAAAACGTTTCAGTGCATGGGACAATGCCCAACCAATTGATCCACAAGGGCCAGGGCCCCTGTGGCTGGTTTATATAATGAAAGGCCATGCGTTTCTTTCAAGCAGGGTTCCTCAGAGGTACAGAGGTCCTTATTGGACAACATCTTAGACTTTCCTTCTATTCATAGTATGAAGCTTAGTCCAGAGTGGAGATCATCAATATTTAAGCAGTGGCATTTTTAAAAACTGAAATTTTATGTGAAAATCAAAGATGTGTGTATTCATAATAATAATAAAAAATGTTCAGGGCAATGGCTATATGCCAGGTACCAGGCTTAACATTTTACTTATAGGTTACTAGAGGCCTGATGCACGAAATTCATGCAAAAGTAGGCCTTCCTTCCCCCGGCTGCCAGCACCAGCTTCCCTCTGGCACCCAGGACCCGGGCTTCCCTCGCAGCCCTGGCTTCATATGGATGGTTCCAGAAGGACATCTGGTCTAATTAGTATATTACACTTTTATTATTATAGATATGTGTGTGCTTGTGTTATATGTGAATTCACTGAAACCTCCCAACCACCATGTGAGGTAAGCACTATTATTATCTCTATTATAGTTTCTGTGAAACCTCTCCAATGCATTCACCAGGATACAGAGAATCCCATGTGGAAATTGACAATTTTGACTCTTTATTTACTGTGGATAATGGATATTTTGAATGCACTTTTGGCTCACAAGACTTGTGTTTTAAGTAGGAAATAGAATATAGTTACTGCAACTAGCCTAACGTAATCACACACACACACACACACACACACACACACACACAAATACATTTGTTTCAGAGCTTTGGCTGGTCTTTCTGTGCTGAGAGCAGTTGTTGAGAAAGGCTGCAGCTCAGTCACAGACCTTCTTCATATTCCAAACAGGCCTGAGAAAACAACTTGAAAGGGAAAGGGGAGAGCAAGGCAGAGTAAGGGAAGACATGAATACTACCTTATACAGAAATGTAAAAACTTATATTCAGTGGGGAGAGATAACTGTGCAAATTATAGGGTGTGTTAGGAAAGTGTTTTCCTTCCCCCAGCACAGTCTGAGAATTAATCTCTATGCTTGGGAGGCTGTGTGTGTTTGTGTGTGTAGGAGTCTTCAGTTCCCTGATGGGCAATAGGACATTAAAAATTATATCTGCAACTATACTGGTAGGGAGGTTTGGAGTTCAAGATTAGGACTTAGGGATCCATGTCCACATTGGACTCTTTGAAGGGATTTGAAATTCTAAAACCTTCAAGAAGTGTCCTGACACCCACACCCCCCAAGGTGTTGATCCAGGCCACAAAAAAAAAGAGCTTCAGAGTCATGTACCACTCAAGGAGGGACATGATGCGGACCCAAGATCAAGTCTGATAGCAAGATATCCCGGTAGCAGGAAAGGAGATTGGTGTGGGATGAGAAGCCAAGAGCTCCAGTTTCAACCCACCACTAGCCAGCAGGCCTTTCTCCTTGGCTTCTTATAGTCTCAGTCTCTCTTCTTTAAAGTGAGAGGTTCGCCAATCCCACAATTAGAGGTTCATTCTTTCGGCCTAAAGTGTTTCCTCCTGCTAAAATACACATTCATCCAAGAGTGTTGTCAGAAACCATAATCAGGCATTTGTGCTAAAGTGAATTTATTCAAGAACAGGCTTTGATGGGAGGACTGGAAGGGGCCACGGACGTGGCTAAGGAGCATGGAAAGGGGAGGCGACACAATGTCACTTGTCAAGGGAGGAGAGTGGTAGAATCTGTACACGTGTCACCACAGTAAGAGTCAAGGTTTACTATAAACAACCACTAGCAGTGCTGATTGAACTCCCAGAATACAAAAAGCATCATCCTGAGTTTCTCCCTGGGTGGTGGTATGATTGACAGGTATACCTCTGAGTAGGAAAACTAATTCCTTTCTTTCAGATCTCCTTTCTCAAATGTATGTCTTGTGATTATTTTCAAATTAATTCATTTATATATTGAGAGTGTAAGAAAGTTCTACCCTGTTTTATCAACTCCAAAATCAAAGATTAGTCAATGATGAAAAAAAATTAGAGCCCTCATCAGTTTGGTTCAGTGGATAGAGTGTCAGCCTGCGGACTGAAGGGTCCCATGTTCAATTACAGTCAAGGGCATGTACCTCCATTGCAGGCTCCATCCCAGCCCCCTGGATGAGGTGTGTGCAGGAGGCAACCAACCAATCAATGTGTCTCTCTCACATCAATGTTTCTCTCTCTCTCTCTCTCTCCCTCTCTCTCTCCCTATCTCCCTTCCACTCTCTCTAAAAATAAATGGAAAATATGTCCTCAGGTGAGGATGAACAAATTTTTTTTTTAAAGATTAGAGCATTGGAGAAGATAATCCCTAGGTCTCTTTTCCAGTTTTGTAATATTTTGAGTGTGTGTCATGCCTCAATTCCTGAGGGTGGAGTGTCTGAAGGAGGCCCATAGGACCCAATTAAGGCAGAAGGCACCAATTTTGCTGATTCATTGAAAGCAGAAATACACCTTATCTGCATTTGTTGAGAAATAAAAGGAGAGCTGTGTGTTTTGTAACTCATGGCATCTTATAATTTCCTCCAGAGGTTCAGCAGACACTGTGAATTAGAGATCAAAGTAATGTAACTTTCTACATAGAAGTTAAACTGGGCAACTCAGTGCAGGACTCAGTATAAACAACTCCCTTTAGAAGCAGCCAAGAAAATGGTCTTAACAGAAACAGCATGCTTAGATGGTTTAGAACAATCTCTTAGCTCAAGCATCTGATCCTTAGCGTTCAAAAAAACAAAGCAAAAATGTTTCTCTCCGTATCATTTTAAATTTTTATTTGTATCCTGATCAACGATTGTGTTAAAGTGGCGGGAGAAAATAGAAAAGCATTTTAGCCTGAGATAAGCTTTCCTCCTCACAGAAACCAGTGTGAACAACTGGGCACATTTCCTCCTCAAAGTTTCCTCAGAGACGAATGAGCCTGGGATCTTTGACCTTGTGGCATCTGGTGACTCACTTTCTATGTGCAAAAGTCATTTTAGTTGTCTGAAGAGGATTTATTAATACAGGCCTATTCCCTTCAAAATAGAATCCCCCCTCCCACCCCCACCCCCCAGAGAATTCTATGCATCCACTAATTGTTTTATGATTTATTTTGAAGCACTTGAAACATTTTTTGTTGGGGGGAGGGGGGCATTTGATTTAATTCACCTAACAGAACCTAGGCTGCTTTGTGATCTAGGATTTCAGGATCTGTAACTCAACAAAGGAGATTTATAGCTTTTATGAATGTTAGAAAGTGGGTTACATTCCATTGAAAACTTGCTAGTGATTTTACCCAATATTCTGTGATTTATTGACAAAACATGAGAGAAGCTGTTTAATATATTAGAACATAATTCAAATTCCTGAGTATGTTTTAACCAAGTAAATGACAACTTCAAGTGCAAAATTATTAGGACATTTGTGGTCAGTTCAGTGTATATGACACAGTCTTGCCATAAACACAAAAGTGAAAAGTTAGACTTTAAAGGGTATAACTTTTTCAATGCTATTTTCTATCAGTGTGTGAATTTTAAGAAACCAGAATCTAATCTGGAGTTTCATTCATACAAAACTATTTGAGTTCAAACCTTCTTCTCTTATTTTATCAAGACAATGTCTATCTCACAGGACTTTGGTCTTAGAGGAGGAAAAAAAGAGAGCAACAATAAACCCCAATGAGAAACACAGGAAATGAGACTTGTGAGAAAGTTCTTCCAGGCTCTGCATGTTAAGTTGAATGTAGCTGTGTCATTAAAGGCCAAGACCGCAGAAAAACAGGAACTGGTTAGCTAAACATTTTTCACTGATGGGGTCTCAAGAATGTCTTTAGCCCTAGACAGTTTGGTTCAGTGGATAGAGCATCAGCCTGAGGACTGAAGGGTCCTGGGTTTGATTCTGGCCAAGGGCGCATGCCCAGGTTGCGGGCTCAATCCCCAGAGGGGGGGTGTGCAGGAGGCAACTGATCAATGATTCTTTCTCATCATTGATGTTCTATCTCTCTCTCTCTCCCTCTCTGAAATCAATATATATATAAAGAATGTCTTTATTTTTAGATATGGATGCTATTGGGTGTGATTGGGCACACCCAGTAAGATCAAAATCCCCAATTAGAAGAGAAGTAGTTCATTGTGTCTGTTGCCTTTGATTTGTTTCAAATCTAATAAGTTTCTTAAAAGCCTCCCAATGTCTTCATTTGTGGAAAAATTGGGCTGGCATTTTAACTATGGGAATAATCTTGATGATGGAAAGGAGCTAAGAAGAGAATAAGGGGAGCAAAGAGGATTACTTCAGATGGACTTGCCAGAAGATACCTCTCGAGTGAACAATAATTAAGCTAAGATCCAAAGAAAAAGGATGAACCCACATAACAAGAGTATGGGAAGAGGGTCTATGAAGAAGAAACAGATGTGCCAAGGCCTTGAGGCTGGACAGGACTGATATAGCAAGCCAAAGAGAGAGTGGTATAAAATGAGCTTAGGGAGATGTATAGGTCCTGCAGTAGCTTAGAGGGACTGAAAATTTATGTTTAATTCTAAGTATAGTAGAAAGCCATTACATGATATTAAGTAGGTTGTGGCATCATCTGATTTTTATTCTAAGATCAACCTCTTTTCTATGTAGAGAATGGGTTGGATAAGGCAAGGTGATCGAGTAGTAAGGCCATGTTTCAAATGGGCTTTCGAGATAAAATCACCAGCATGTCTGATGAATTGGATATAGGGAGTGAGAGAAAGGATGATCAAGATACAATGAATTTCTCACCAGGGCAACTAAAGAGAGGTGGTACCATTTATAAGACAAATAAGGGTGGAGCAACAGGTTTGGGAGGTGAGGAACCAAATGTACCAGGAGACACATTGTGAAATTCCTTAGTGGGAATATCAAGTAGGTAGTTGGAATCTTAAGGTCCAGAAAGATATCAAGGATGATGATATTAATATTGACATTGTTGGCATCTAGATGGAATCAAAGCCATGGGATTGGATAAGATCATGAGAAAGAGCATAGAAAGATGAAATAAATTGCTCAGAATTCCCCAACATTTAGAGGTTGAATAGTGGAGAAAGAACTCACATAAATGGTAAAGAGATGGCAAACGAAAAGAAAATGGTATCTCAGAAATCAGGAGCATATTTCCAGAAATTTTATAGGGCAATCAACTGGGTCAGTGCTGCTTAGAAATCAGCAAATACAAAAACAAAACAAAAAAGTGTCCATCTGATTGGGCAACAAGGAAGTCGTTGTTAACCATGATGAAAGCAGGTTTGATGAAATGGTGGGGGCAAAGCCAGGCCAGAGGGAAAGGGGCATGGGAGGGATGAAGAAGTAGAGACAGCATGTAGACAACATTCTTCCAAGTAATTTGGCTCTGATGAAAGTGGTTAAAAAACTTTGCTTTCCTACTTGCTGTAAAAGAACAAAACCCTAAGGTCTTGTCATATTACTGTCTGGTTTCCCTTCCTGTTTTGATTGCAAAGTTCTCTTTGCTTTAATTTTCAATTAGCACTAACCGGAAAATCACCTCCTTTCATCCTAGCATGAAACCTGGACGTTATTGTCCTGTAAAGTAACTACTAATTACATTGACAAAAGTAAACTTCCTGAAAGCCTGTGTCCTTGCTGAACAAAGATATCATTTAGGTGACCCTGATTTCTTCTTAGAAGCTGAAAATATCTTTCCATGTTCATAAAACCAATTACTTATCCAGGAGAAATATTCCCCTTATAGTTCAGCCAAAAATTGAAAATGACCTTCTAAAGTCAGGAGCAGCTGGGTTTCTATTGTGAGTGTAAGAATAACTTTGAAAGAAGAGGAATTGGTCTGTATTATTCTCGCTTCTGCTTCACCTCCTATCCTGGGCAAGATGTGTGAGGGACTATCTGCTCTCAAGACTTTCTACCCCTATGACCTATGCACCACGAGGTCATGGTGTCCATCCTTGTCAGGGCATGTGCCCGGGTTGTAGGCTCGATCCCCAGTGTAGGGCCTACAGGAGGCAGCCAATCAATGATTCTCTCATTTTCATCCACAGAAGAAACATCAACATCCTCTAATTGTTAACGTTTTCTTGAAAGAGAGAGCTGGAAGCTTCCAAAACCACCTGAAATATGCCTCCCATCACTGTCTTTGGTCGTTTTGATGACTCTCGTTTGTCAGGTCAACCTCCTCGCTCTTGGGGTAGCTCTTGACTTTGGTGAAGACTTCCAATGGCAAATACTTCAGATTCAAATGTTAAGTATACCATTTCATAATAAAAATGCTTATTCCCAGTGAGGTAGGAAAAAGCAGGATGATTAATGAATATGAGCCTCAGGTTGACAAGAAGATGGCATTTAAGAAATTAGAGAAGGGGGTTTAGAACTGATTGTCCTTAGGCTTATCAAGTGAATGGTTTCTACTAACTAGTCAAGAATAAGGGAATTTGCGCTAGCTGGTTTGGCTCAGTGGATAGAGTGTCAGCCTGCGGACTGAAAGGTCCTGGGTTTGATTCCAGTCAAGGGCACATGCCCAGGTTGCAGGCTCAATCCCCAGTAGGGGTCATGCAGGAGATAGCCGAGCAATGATTCTCTCTCATCATTGATGTTTCTCTCTCTTCCTCTCCCTTCTTCTATAGCAGTGATTTTCAACCTTCTGGCCCTTTAAATACAGTTCCTCATGTTGTGACTCAACCATAAAATTATTTTCGTTGCTACTTCATAACTGTAATGTTGCTACTGTTATAAATCGTAATGTAAATATCTGATATGCAGGATGGTTTTAGGTGACCCCTGTGAAAGGGTCGTTCGACCACCAAAGGGGTCACGACACACAGGTTGAGAACCGCTGCTCTATAGCAATAAAAATATATTTAAAAAAAAAAAATAAGGGAATTTATTTTCAGAAAACAGGGGCCTGCCATTAAGAGAGTCATTAAGTGCCTTGTCAACATGGCTCAGCGGTTGAGCATCCACCTATGAACTAGGAGATCACAATTTGATTCCTGGTCAGGGAATATGCCCGGATTGTGGGCTCGATCTCCCGTGTGGGGTGTGCTATGGGATGTACCACCCATTTTGAGGCTGTTCTACTTGGAGAACAAAGTGTGAGGCTTATTGCCTGGTGCATCTATAAAAGCCAGGTCAACATTTTTTGATATATTACAAACTCCACAACAACCACTTCCAAACCACTGAAACAGGCCTGAAGCCATTCTGGCTGGTAAGTAGCTGCAATTTTGCAAAACAAAAGTGAGAAAAATAAAAACAGATAGAGCCTAAGATTTCATCCCATGACTGTGTTGACTGGGTGTGGATGGGGAATACGCACACAGGAATACGCCTATAAAGCTGGGTTTTGGATTGTGGTTTTTGTCATTTAAAGAGAGACCAATATGACCTGACCGGCATGACTCAGTGGTTGAGTGTGGACCTATATGAATCAGGAGATTGAAGTATGATAGCAACCATCTCAGGTAGAAACTGTAGTTTAACTCCAATCCTGTTGTTTGGCTTAACAATAGAAAAGTTATTTTGATTCTTTGAATTGTATAAATCATCCCATTCGATTGAATGACTATCCCATTGATTGTTATCTCACTGGTTTTAGAAAGCACATTCTTCTGTACCTGGGAAACAGGACAGCACAATTATCCTAAATTGTCTTAGTGGCCACAGATAATGCGTTCCAGTTGACTCAGTGGTCCCAAGACCAGGACAGCACAATCACTCTAAATTGCCTCGATGGCTCTAGATAATGAATTCCTGGCAACTCAGTGGTCTCAAGACCCAAGGGCTCTAGATAATGTGTTCCTGTCAACCCAGCGGTCCCAGATAATGTGTTTCTGTCAACTCAGTGATCTGGAGATCCAAAACTGTAATTAACATGCTTAATTCTGCTTCTGTTAACTGCTTTTTGCAAACCAGAATTTTCCCAAATCCTCATTCCAAACCCTGGGATGTAATCAATACCTTTGTGATTTTTGCCTATATAAATCTTATTACTATGAGATTTGGGGAATGGCCCCTCATAGTCCCAGATTGCAATAAATGTGACTCTTTAATTCGACTTCTTGAAGCGTCCTTCTGTGATTCGCGGGGTACATTACAACAAGATCACGGTTTGATTTCCGGGGCACATGCCCAGGTTGCAGGAGCGCTCCGTTCGTGCAGGAAGAGGCAGCTGATTGATGATTCTCTTTCATTGTTGATGTTTCTATCTCTCTCCTTCTCCCTTCCTCTCTAAAATCAATAAAACATATTTTAAAAAAAATAAAGAGGGACCAATATGTCTTTTCTATAGGGATTCTTGTTAGTAGCTTTCAATCCTCTTATTATTAAAAGGATTGCATCTTGAAATTAAATGGGTAGATATTTATAGCAACAAGTACAATGCAGATAAATATTTTTGGAAGGTAAAATCCTTATTAAATAAAATGAATTTTTATAAGTTTTGAACTGTTTAAATAAACTTTCACCTAATTGTCTTTTCATTTGTTTGCTCAATAACATTTTCAAATACATACCTCACACTGCAATTGTTTAAATTCTAAGCTATAATTATACATATTTAATATAAATAACTATCCTTTTAGCAACTGAAATTGGAAATGGGAGGACATTTTTCCCAAATGAACAAGTTGTATGGGATCTGCAAGCTCAAAAGAAACATTTGTGTAAGTGAAAATGGCATGGTATCATTTAGTTCAGCCTAACTTCTACTTGACTTGGGAAATCTGTAGCTTTATCTCTGTATTTGTGACTGCTGCATCCAGCTTTTACAGAAAAATGTTTTTTTTTGGAACGAGATTACCCAACCCACTTTTACACAATATCTTTGGAGGGTTGTAAATATGATTTTCTCTGCTTTCTAGTTGTCGCAATAGCATACGTAGCTAGGTGATTTATCTCAGGTCTCCACAGATATGATGTGGGAAAAGATAAATGCAATTGGAACCAATGTTGAATATAGTCTTGATGTTGGACATTCACCTTCTATGCAAATATTTCTTCACTTTTGGTTTGCTTTCATGAGTCATTACGTAAAAGCAATTGTACAACTGCAAGGTGTGGATTATCAGCTGGTCTCTGCCTGCTGGGGAGGCAATTTAGACCCAAGATTGCAGCAACAGGTCATTGTTATGCCCAGATTTCAAGATTCCCAAGAAACCACATCAGGGAGCCAGCCAATCCGATGCAAAAGCATAAGAATCTGTATTTCAAGCTAGCTTGAGCTCCCTGTCCACCAGACTCACCAACACAACGGCAAACCAAGTGGCCGAGAAACAGAACCCCGCCTAGAGACGGGTTTTAAAGGGGGGGTTGGAGTAAGGGGAGGAGAAAGGACTGTGCTCTGCCGATTGGCCAGGCGCAAGTCGATGTCTTGTTCCTGGGTGTGGCTAGCAGAGTCTTAGACTTCCGGGAAGAACCTTCTTGCCAAGCACGTGGCCAAGGTAAGATGGAGGACGTAGCCCTTACCCTGGGGCAAGATGGAGGGTGTAGCCTTTACCCTGGGGCAAGGTGGAGGGCCTAGCCCTCGCCCTTTCAGTCATGTGCAGTAACTACGGCTATTTTGTTGTTGTTGTTAAGAGAATGAAATAATTTTATTTGTGTAGACAGGTTGGAAAAATGTCTGGGCCATTGCTCATGGCTACTTATATTATTTTTTTATTCTTTATTAGTTAAGGTATTACAAATGTGTCCTTATCCCCCCCATTAACCCCCATCCTCCCCCGATTTCTAATACCGACTTCTGTGCGTGGGCCACGAAGTTTCAATCGCACTGTACGTGTGCGCCTGCACATGGTATTTTGTGGAAGAGCCACACTCAAGGGGCCAAAGAGCTGCATGTGACTCACGAGCCGCAGTTTGCCGACCACTGACTAACCCAATAGCCCCAGAGAAGAGATGGATGCTAAAGGCCTACAGAACGACCTACTCCTTGAGCACTGTTCCCCTGTGGCCTGTGGTGAGCCTTGCTACTCAGAAAGTACTTGCTACTTAAGAGGCTGGGGTAGCATCAGCATCCTAAACCTGCTGAATCAAAATTTGCCCTTTAACAAATCCCCTCCTAATGTAAGGATAACTTAAAATTTGAGAGGCACGATGCCCAGGATCAACTACAGAAGCCGGGGTTTCCACAGAGAGCAGCGATTCCAAGCAGTCCACTGAAGATGAGGAGCAGGAAGGACACAAACCAGACAATAGCCAAGAGACCATCTGGGGCATGGTAAAGTGAAATATGGTAACAATTATTTCAGAGAACAGCTACAAGACCATGTGGATTCCTGAAACAACGGATCCCAGAGAGCCAGCCACAAAGACAGAAGAGACAGTTCAGAGATGGAGATGGTGAAGACACCTTGCCATGCTAGCCGTCAGCAGCTGTGCGTCCCTGCAGGGTGCCCAGGACCAGACCAGAAAGGACCGGACCTGCATTTTCCACCATCCAGAACCAACATTTCATTGCTGGCATGTACACATGAACTGTCAGACATTGAAACTTGGGCTCAGTGTTATGGGTTGGCTCAACGAGATAGACCACCGACTCAGAATTTAAATTTGAAAGCCTTTTATTAAGCTGGCCAGCTGACCACAGCACCTATCTCCCCTTCTGGGAGATTCGGAGCATGTGGCAAAGAGCAAGTGTGCATTATGATTTTTATAGCAAAACAGTGTTACCTTAGAAGCTCACAGAAAGTTCATAAGCACAAAGGCGGGGGGGGGGGGGGGGGGGGTTAAACAGAGTCACACCTGACTGGTCTAAGACAATCTAGCAATTTTTCTTTCATGGTTCCTAACCCTGCAACCCCCCTCCATACATCAGTCCCTCCTCCCAGCACATACACAATCCTCATATCCTGGCAACACAATTCTTCCTCATACATCCCCCTTCCTCCGAGCACATTCAATTTCTCATGTCCTATTTCCTCCCCTTAGCACATTCTGTAACCTTCTGTAACCCTTCCATGCCGCAGTCCCTCACCCTAGCACATCAGAACTGTTGGACATTGAAATTGGGACTTGTTTTTATATTTCTAGTTTACAGATACTTGATTTTTTTAAAGAAAAAATAAGGGGGAGATGCCGGAGTCCATTCATTGTCTTCACTAGCTGAGTTTAGACCAGCCGTGGGCAAACTACGGCCTGCGGGCCGGATCCGGCCAGTTTGAAATGAATAAAACTAAAAAAAAAAAAGACCTTACCCTTTTATGTAATGATGTTTACTTTGAATTTATATTAGTTCACACAAACACTCCATCCATGCTTTTGTTCCAGCCCTCTGGTCCAGTTTAAGAACCCATTGAGGCCCTCGAGTCAAAAAGTTTGCCCACCCCTGGTTTAGACAGAGACCCCCAAAAGCTAGTAACCTTTGAAGTCCTAGCAAAGGTCAGAACTGTGCACCACCCAGTTAATCTAGGAACCACCCAGTTAATTTAGGTAATAATAGTTGAAGCATCATCCCCACCTTAGTTCACTTAATTCCTTACTTATGTAGATCCTTGTTGATTATTGTTGATCAGATACTCTGCCTATTCCTGGAAATTATCTATTGATGAGCTAATCAGATACTTTGTCTATTCCTGGAAATTATCTGCTGATCTTTGTGTCATTGAAACCTCCTTACCTTAAGGGCTACTCCAAATCAATAAAAGATTGGAGCAGGCTGAGCATGGGTGGAAGTCCTTCGGGACTTGCCTGCCTGGTCCCCCAATATTGCAAAATTAAAAAAAAAATTTGAGAGGCACTCAGGGGATTGTCAAGGGCGGGGGGGGGGGGGGGGGAGGAGGAGACATATGTAATGCTCTTTGTAATACTTTAAGCAATAAAACAATTAAAAATGAAATAAATAAATAAAACCTCAACAATAAAAACCTTCTATAAAAAAAAATTTGAGAGGCACTGATCTAGGCCCATAATTGTATTTGATTTCTACAAATTATCCAATGACTCAGGATATCGCTTTTCCTCTCCTACCCACTTCTCCTCTTCCCTTTCTTCTTCTTCACCTTCCTTTTTTTAAAATATGTCTTTATTGATTTCAGAGAGAAGACAGGAGAGGAAGAGAGAGAAAGAAACATCAATGGTGCACACTCCACACTGAGGATCCAGCCCACAACCCAGGCACATGATGGGGAATCGAACTGTGATCTCTTGATTCATGGGTCAACACACTCAACCACTGAGCAACATCAGCCAGGCTTGTCATTTTTTCTGTGCAATTTTTTTCCCCACGTGTCTGAAGGGAAAACTGATGAGGCCTAACCAATTTTCGGGTTTGAGTATGGTATTTTTCTCCCGCATTTATTCAGATATAACTGACATATACATTGTGTAAGTTTAAGGTGTTTAACGTGTTGATTTGATACATTTATATATTTCAAAATGATTACCACCAAAGCATTAGCTACCATCTCCAACACATCACATAATTACCATTTATTTCTTGTGGTGAGAACATTGAAGATTTATTCTCTTGGTAGGGAAGTGGAGTTGGGAAAAATGTATGGGGGATAAATGGTAATGGAAAAATATATACATACATACATATGTACATACATAAATATTAAGTGAATAAATATAAAATAAAATATTTCTTCTCTTTGAAAAGGCGAGGGCTATGCCCTCCATCTTGCCTGTATCCTCCATGTTGGGGCAGTTGCCACGTGCGGCCTTCTTCCCAGAAGCCCAGGCCTCTGCTGGCCACGCCCGGGATTTTACTAACCAATGACAATCAAGGGAAGTGCATGTCGTAGATATGACCACATCCTGTGTAACAAGACCTGGCTTGTGCCTGGCCAATCAGCAGGGCCCACAATCCCCTCGCTCTACCCACCTATTAAAACCTGGTTTTTCCCAGGCGGGGGCACTCTGCTTCGGGTCGCTCTGCTGGCCGGGAGTGGAGTCGGGTTGGCTAGCCCCCAATAAAAGGACCTTCTGCTTTTGCATCGAACTGGCTGGCTCCTAGTGTGGTCTTTGGGGATCTTGGAATCTGGGCATAACATTTGGGGGCTCGTCCGAGATCCTCAAACCCCATCCAGGGATCCCCAGCTCGGAGGACTTGGCTGACCGCAGTATGTGTCGTTTATGTTTGTATCTGTTTGTTTCTGTGCTGTGTGAGCTCACTTCTGAAATCTGTATTCGCCCTCATTGATCTTAAGTGGACGCAAGCACGGGGATCAAGGGCGGGAGGAGTCAGGGGACGCCTCGGCCCTCCATCTGTAGGGGTGTAATTTTGCTTCCTCGGAGTCGGAAGGTCTGTAGAAACCCCAATCTGAGATGAGGTAGGTCGCTCCCGCCGGTTTGGCGTAATGCCATCGTCTAGTTGCTTCCATGGAGTTGGAAGATTGTTTTGGTTTCGCTTCCATGGAGTTGGAAGGCTGTATTTTCGGGCCCATTTAGTTTTCTGTGTTTATATGTTTCTTTCTGTGAACTTACTGGACGGACGTTATGGAATGAACTCAGACTGCTCCTTTGGGTATTGTGATTGATCATTTCAAGGAAATTGCGGGAGGCTTTAGAGCTCCCTCAGGAATTGGGAAGTTGTTAGAAATTGAATGGATTATTTAAACTCTGAATGAATATCTGGTGAAAGTATGTGAGTGTGGAGAGAGGGGGCCTGCCTTCTCCCCTCCTTTGTGTGGCTACAGGATTTCGGTCTGGTGGGCAACTGAGTAAGGTCCTATGAAAACAGGTCACACCCTCCCCAGGTAAATGCGTCTGAAATTTCTGTGCACCTGTGAGAAGAAAAGCTGGCTTAGAACTAATGTGTGCACCATCCGATTTTGGATAGAATTTTAAGCTGGAAGCTCCTTGCAAATGTACAGAAAAAGATGCTAGCTAAATTCTAGCAGCAGGATTGGCATTTCCATGACAACAGTTTTTCCAAGGGAAAAAAGGATGGTCCCTTGTTTAATTAAGAAAGCTTTTCTTAATGGAGGAAGGAGATAGTCTCCTCCTGCCTGCAGCAAAATCTTAAAGAATGTGGTCAATTTACAACTGAAAAGACCAGGTAGGCCAGAACCTGTTTCAGGGCTCAAATGTGGTTTTCCAAAGCCGCTTGGAAGTAAAAAAAGTAGTTTATTCTAATTTGCCTCATGAAAAATCTAAAGAACAAAATTAAATCTATTGGTTGAATATTGACAAATGCTGAATATTTAACTTGCCAGCTAAAAGTTTAAGGTCTTTTTTCTCTCACCGTTGGGAAGTCTGAAGCTACACCCTCTTTTGGTGGAGGGCAGGGTAGACACGCCCTTCCCCTAGCATGCAGGTGGTCCGGTTCCCGCCAGCAGCCATCTTTAGAAATGTTAATTTGCATTTCAATGGCTACACCTTTTGCTAGCCAACCTTCCCAGAAAAGGTCAAGCGGCCAAAAGGTGGCTCCTTTGAAATCACCTTTCTGCCAGTATAACTTGTTTTTGTACTCATTGGTCTGATTAAAAAGAGGATAAATTTTAACATCTCAACTGAATTTTTAGTACAAAAACCAGTTTAAATTTAATTAATATTCTTTAAGATAATTGTAAAAGGTATAAACAGTTAATGAATTTCTGTTTGTCTACAATATAATGTTGGCCATGTATCTTTTAGGGATTTTGGTTTGCTCTTCCCTTGTTTATTGTGAGAATAAAGAATCACCTTTTCCGTCAGAGAACAGTTTAGACAGCCACTCTGAGCTGTGTGACTTGGCAGCCGCCATGTTGGCCGCATGGGTTGCCGCTCCCCTGGGGGCCGCCATCTTGAAACAGCAAAGGCCCCTCCCTCTGATTTAGTCAGGGGTGGAGCTTTAAGGCGGAGTTTTATGGGGCTGCAAGTGTGCTTGCTTCTCGGATTTATTTTTAAGCTAATCTCAAATCTAGAAAACCCTGCTTTCCTTAAACTAAAGACAATTAAAGGTTATGGCAAAGTCTTTAAAAGGAACTGATAGCAGTAATCCAATTTCTAAAGTACGATTATTTCAGGTAGAAACTGGTTTCTGTAAATTGATCTGTCCTTATTGCTTAAATATGTATAACTAGTGAAATTTCTGTGTCTCTTAAAAATTTTGAATGTATTACTAATCTGAGAAATGTTCATTATTTACATGACACCTAAAAATTAAGGCTAAGAGTTCTAACTGGAAAGCATGGCTTTGGTGTGATGGAAAAATAAAATAAAATAAAATGTTGAATAAGTGATAGGCCAGTGAGCTGGGACTGGTCACTGGTGGATTGTGAGAAGGGCTGGACGTGGCCTAACTTCTCCTTCCTTGGTACCCCTGAAACGTCAGAGGGTACTTCTGGCCTTGGTTTTCTTAGGTTTTGGTTTTGGATTTGTTTGTTTATTTGTTTGTGATGAGTGCTGTTTCTATCTGGATAAGACATAGGTCAAGGACTTGTTCACTGAAAGAATGTAAGTGTAAATATTTATTTAATATTTGTATATCTACTTGGGTATAATTGTTTGTTCATATACATATGAAAGTCTGTGAAAAAAAAAAAAAAAGGCACACTCTTGATTTCTTAAGGCTGAGTGCTCTGACTGATAGCAAAGCACCCTGAGCGCCGCTGGGATCTTTTCCCCAAGGGCGCTTGCTCTCTGCCAGAGGTGGAATCTGCCTGCCTAACTAGTAAACATCTCTATCTGTTTGTGTGCTGGGAACTTTGATTTGCTATGTGATATTCTATGCTGGGTTGAGATTTTGGAATTCTAGGGTAAATTTAAAAGGTATTTATGGCTTTTCTAGTCTGATTGGGACCTTTAAGGATGGGGCTCACAGTTCCTCAAGGCAAAGATTTAATGGGCCCTTCCCCCTGCCTGTGCTGAATTAGATAATACAGGCCAGTACTGATTAAGAAAGACAATGGGCCTTGGAATCTGTAAAGATAGGCGGGAATGAAGCTGGTCTAATGTACTGAAAGGGTTTGGTACCTATTGCTGCTAGCAAAGGAGGGGCTGATACTCTCTCCTAGCACACTCCCTTGAAAGAAGCCTGGTTGCTGCTCTGCCACAAAGGGAACTGGTAGAAAGGCAAGAAAGCAAAGCGCTGTAACTAATAAACAAGGTTACCTAGAAGCCATCAGGACTTTGAACTTCTCCAAAAGAGGAGGAATCTGACTCGGAGAATGGCGGGGACTGGGTGGCTCTCCTATCATGTTTGGCAGGCCACCCCCTATAAAACCCTTTTCTTTAACTATCTCTTTCCTTGAGAAGGCTCCGGAGGGCACACGAGGACATTTGGCCATGCCTCCGCGCCATCTATGAGACCAGCCCAACCCCAACTCCTCATCGACACAGACCAGGAGATTGGGTCTACATCAGAAGGCATCATCGAGAAACTCTTGAGCCACGTTGGAAGGGTCCCTACACTGTGGTGCTAACGACCCCCACTGCTCTCAAGGTAGACTGCGTCGCGACCTGGATCCATCACACTCACATCCGGCCAGTGGACCCATCCATGGTCCAAAAAGACTTCATCACAAAATGGAGCGTCGATTGAGATCAACGCAACCCGCTCAAGCTCAAGCTACGACGTGCTCGACCTGCCTGATGCTGGTAATATTGAATGGATTTAAATAATGCCTACACCTTCATGGACATGGCTCCAAAAAGACAAGGACAATTCATAGGAAGGTCAGGAATAGACTTTAGTATCACATGTTTAGTAGCAGAAGCTTTGGCTGCCTAAAGCGGCCATAATGCCGATATTATGTTTCATTGTATTGATATGTTATATTGACCTTTAATTGTCTTGCAGATTTGAATGTATGTTGATTATCCTGAAAGAGAACTGTGTGGGGTGACCCCCAAAAGTAAAGGGTGCCTAGCTGCCAAGAGGACAGGTGCCCAACTGAGCAGGGAACGGTGCCCATCAGGTTTTGTTCACTGTTGAGAGACAGTTGACAGTTGGCAGCCTGTGTACTGCTTGCAGGCCTGTGTGACCATGCCCATGTCAGGGGTAGTAAAGCTGGGAAAGGCCTGGTTAGAATAAAAATCTAAGGCATGATTATGCATAAAAAGAAAGTTTCATACCAACAGTTGCTGTTTTGTTTTAAATCCATGAAAAGAAAATAGCAAAGAAAGTCAGAAAATCTTAGAGTAGATCAGTATATTTTTCTTCTTGTGTAATTCCTCCGAAATTTGGCAACGCTAAACAAGTCATGGCAATACATTTCTTTGCATAGATTCAATAAGACCGGTTCCTAATAGTGGTTTTATTAACGGAAAACTTTGACTGGAGTATTATGTTTTAAAGAGCCCTGTCTGAGCTCTAAAGACTTGAAGCCAGTAAAAATGCCATGAAGAAAGCCTGGTATCCTGCTTGGAAGCCCTGAAGATGGCTGGCGCTGGAGCGTCAGGCCCATGCCCTACCATCACTGGCGGTTGGTAAGAGTAGAAGGGGAGCAGTAGGGATGCCTCTGCGTTCCTGCGGAACCCCCACACACTCTGGGCCACAACGGGTAGGAGGGCTACTGAGATGGGCCTTAAAGCCTGGAGCGTGGGCTCAGGTGGAGTTGCTACAGGTGAGGGACTCACCTAACTCAGCAGATACTGCAGGCGGGCCTGATGGCAGCTGGGTGGCGTGGCTTCCTGGCCCTACGGGACACATTAAGATTCAACCATGAAATTCCAGCAAAGGTAGTCAGTTACCATTCTTGTTGTGTTTATGCAAACATCAGGACAGTAGATAAATTAATCTCGATTTGGCTTTTTAATGGCCATGGAGGAATTTTAAAAAGAAAAGTCCTATTTCAATAGAAGTTGTTAAAGCTAAAATAGTTTCTTTCCCCTCCACCAGACCATTTGTTAAGATATGCCCAGTATGGGCCTCTAGCACCGGTGGAATAGAAATGCAGTCCGACTCATGATTGAGCCGGAAGTTCCAAGACAAAGGGGGGAATGAAAGGGCAAGGGCTATGCCCTCCATCTTGCCTGTATCCTCCATGTTGGGGCAGTTGCCACGTGCGGCCTTCTTCCCAGAAGCCCAGGCCTCTGCTGGCCACGCCCGGGATTTTACTAACCAATGACAATCAAGGGAAGTGCGTGTCGTAGATATGACCACATCCTGTGTAACAAGACCTGGCTTGTGCCTGGCCAATCGGCAGGGCCCACAATCCCCTCGCTCTACCCACCTATTAAAACCTGGTTTTTCCTAGGCGGGGGCACTCTGCTTCTGGTCACTGCGCTGGCCGGGAGTGGAGTCGGGTTGGCTAGCCCCCAATAAAAGGACCTTCTGCTTTTGCATCGAACTGGCTGGCTCCTAGTGTGGTCTTTGGGGATCTTGGAATCTGGGCATAACACTCTTAGCAACCTTCTTTTTTTAAAAAAAATATATTTTATTGATTTTTAACAGAGAGTAAGGGAAAGGGATAGAGAGGTAAAAACATCAATGAGAGAGAAACATCAACCAGCTGCCTCCTGCACACTCCCTCCTGGGGATGTGCCCGCAACCAAGGAACATGCCCTTGACTGGAATCGAACCTGGGACCCTTCAGTCCGCAGGCCGATGCTCTATCCACTGAGCCAAACCAGTCAGGGCAGCAAACTTCTTTTTCTTGTTTGTTTATTAATCCTTACTCTAGGGTTTTTTTCCATTGATTTTTAGAGTAGAAAAGAGGGAGGGAGAAGGGAGAGAGAGCGAGAGAGAGAGAGAGAGAGAGAGAGAACATTGATGTGAGAGAGACACATTAATTGGTTGCCTCCTGAATGCACCAGACCAGGACCAGAGATGGAACCTGCAACTCAGATACATGCTCTAGACCTGTAATGGAACCCTAGACCCTTGGCCCACTGGCTAGTGTTCTAACCACTAACCTACATTGCCAGGACAACTTTCTTTCTTTTTTTTTTTTTAAGAAAAGTTTTTAAATGACCTTTTCAACAGACATAAAAAAACCTCCCAGATACAGTCTGTTCAGTTGTCTCAAAGGATGTCTAGAAAAAGCCTTGAGTACATATGCTCCATCGTCTGGATTTTTTTTCATCTTCAAAGATAACCAAAGTATCCAAATTCCCTTATCTATTTGAAAATACTAGATGATATCCCCAGAAGATTTTAAAAGCATCCCTTAATGTATCATCAAAGCTAAGGTTAAATTTAAACGTATCACTATGCTACACACTATGTAAAAATATCACAAAGGTGCTCAAACTGAAAAGAAAGTTTCTTCCACTTCAGCGTGACTCAGACAGGATCCAAAGAGGAGTTTTACAGTATCCTTTCTGGGTTTTACGGAGAATTTGCCCTTCTGTGTTAGCCTCTTACGTCACTTAAAGGGGCACAGGAAAGGGCATCTTAGCAACTTTCAGGTATATAATACAGTATTATTAGCCATAATCGCCATGCTGTACACTAGATCCCCATGTACATTAGATTTTGTAACTGTGCGTACCCTTTGACCAATACCTCTCCATTTTCCCCACCCTCCAAGCCCTCGTAACCACCACTCTAATCTCTTTCTCTGAGATCAAGCACCTCTTACTCCTTAATAATTCAGGGCATATTTCCTAAGAACAAAGATCTTCTCTTATGTAATCACAATACAGAGATCCAATTCATAAATTTAAAATTGATATAATACTGTTATCTAATCTACAGTTCATATTCCACTTTCAGCATTTGTCTCAAGATGTCCTTTCTAGAAATTTATTTTCTGATACAGGATCCAGTCCAGGAGCACAGGTTACATTTAACTGTATAACTGTCTCTTTAGTCTCCTTTAATTAAAACATTTTTTTTTTTGTCTTTGTCTCCCAACAACAAAGAAAAATGGAGTGACATTTTTAAAGAGTATAGGTCAATCATTAATTTTTTATTCTTAGACTTACATTATATATTTTCCCCCTAATTTTTATCATGTTTTACTCTATAGTGTTTTTTTAATGGGCTTACATTCTCAATTTTAATGTAGTCAAATTCATTATTGTTGTTTTTTTAAATAAAACTGCTTCCTGCCAGGCTGGTGACCCATGAACCAGGAGGTCATGGTTCGATTCCCAGTCAGGTGCATGCCCGAGTTTTGGGCTAGATCCCCAGTGCAGGGCATGCAGGAGGCAGCTGATAGATGATTCTCTCTCATCACTGATATTTCTATCTCTCTCTCCCTCTCCCTTCCTCTCTGAAATCAATAAAAGTATATATTTTTAAAGAGGTAATAAAAACTCACTTCCTAATATTATATTTGTATGGTGTAAAATACTATTTAATGGTGTGCAATTGTTCATTTCCTCCCAACTCAACATTCAGTGATGTCACATTGATAGTTTAAAAATGGCTATGGTGGGAGTATTTATACCATGAAAATCGGCAAATGCTACAAATCAGAATTTTTTTTTCTGGAGAGCCAATTGTTCAACATTTACCCTTAAACCATTGACTTACACATTTTTTCTTGGTTTTTCTCCCTCCCCTGTCCCCTTCCCTATTCCTCACAATACTTTCTAAGATCATCCCACAAATAAACCATTTGCACGCAAATCTTCGTCTCAGTGTTTGCTTTGGAGAAATGCAAACTAAAATAATAGAAGAGAGAAATCCAGTTGTTCCAAGCTGACACTCTTTCTCGCCTCTGGGCCAATGAGTTAGAGCCAGGGAGGCTGGTTCTCTTAGCACAGAGCTGGCCAGTTCTTGTCCACCCTTATAGATGAGCGCAGTTCCCAAGCCATGAAGAGTTGTCAGCCCCATTGTCACTGCAAGGAGGCCTTAAGGAACTCCCAGCCTGTGAAAATCTATATGAAAGGAGACATTCGGGAAAGGAGCTGATGTGGAATCAAAAGGAATTGCACCTCTTACTCAGCAAAGCTTGTGGGTGTGATGTGTGTGAAACTCATGGACTTCAGTGTGCTTAGGTCAGTGGTTATCAGACAGAAATTCTGATCCAACAAAGTAAATATTAAAAAATTCTGGGTTAAGATATAGGATTGTCAGCTTTTAATTTTGCCAAATAGAACATTAGAAAACAAAGCAAACTCTTGTCACTTTGATTTTAATGGGTACGTTGGTTGGACTTTAAAACATAAAAATAAATGCTATTTATCATAGGATATCTTGTTATGGGATAACTTTGGCTTCATGGAGAACTTAGGACATTTCCTTTCTATTTCTCACTTTTCTTGTGGCTGGTAAACATGTCTTGAGGAATCATCACCCATTCCACATGGACTTTGGGGGACATTACTCTTCTGATCCAGGTTCTTTCTAATGGTTTCACAGTAAAGAAAGAGAAACTCAGGTGAACAAAAAATAAAAGAAGGGATGAACAACATAAACTGATGAACAAAAATAGATCCAGAGACAGAGAAGCATCGAACAGACCATCAAACCTCAGTGGGAAGGCAGGGGAAGTGGGGGTGGGGGTAAGAAATCAACCAAAGAACTTGTATGCATGCATATAAGCATAACTCATGGGCACAGACACTAGGGGGGTGAGGGAATGTGCTGGGGGGATTGGGAGTGGCCGGGGAGAGGTCAACAGGGGGAAAAGGAGACATGTGTAATACTTTGAACAATAAAGAATTAAAAATAAATAATAAATAAATAAATAAATAAATAAATAAATAAATAAGGAGGGAATGAGTGAATTAATGAAAGGGATACAGTGGAAACCACACTCTCCATCTTTCAGGATTTTTTTTTCTCTGCTTTCCTCTGTACATCTCTTCTGCCTGTCTCTCCCTCTTCCCATTGTGTTCCTCTGTGGACTCATCTTGGACTTGACCTGATAGTTTACAAACTCTGGGCCTGAATACACAGCATTTACTGAAGACTTCCTTCTCGGTGTCTGTTATAGGATAAACTGTGTCCTGCAAACAAAATATGTTCAGCCCTAGCTGGTTTGGCTCAGTAGATAGAGCGTCGGCCTGTGGACTGAAGGGTTCTGGGTTCGATTCTGATCAAGGGCACATGCCCAGGTTGTGGGCTCAATCCCCAGTAGGGGGCATGTAGGAGGCAGCTGATCAATGATTCTCTATCATTGATGTTTCTCTCTTTCTCCCTCTCCCTTTCTTTCTGAAATCAATAAAAAAAAATATTTTTAAAAAATATGTTCAAATTCTAAACCCCATGTCTGTGAATATTGCCTTATTTGGAAATAGGGCCTTTGCAGATGTAACTAAGATGAGGTCATTAGGGTGGTCACTAATCCAACATGACCAGTGTCCTTAGAAGAAGAGGAGAAGAAACACAGAGACAGACATGCACAGAGGGAGAACAATGTGAAGACAGACACACAGAGAGAATGCTATGTGAGGATGGAGGCAGAGATTGGAGTGATGCATGTACAAGTCAAGGAATGCCAAAGATTGTTGGCAACACCAAAAGCTAAGAGAAAGGCATGGAGCAGATTCTCTCCTTGTGCCTTCAGAAAGAGCATGGCTCTGCTGGCACCTTGATTTTGCACTTCTGGTTTCCAGAACTATGACAGAATACATTTCTGTTATTTTAAGCCACCAAGTTTGTGGTCCTCTGTTGCAGGACTCCTAGGAAACTAATACAGTATCCTGGCCGAAGTTGCTGAGAGAAGCTGATTGGCTTCCCTCTGTTCAGCCTCGCTTTGCTTCCCAGCCTTGGCATCCAGGAGTGGGGCAGTTGGACCTACATGTCTAATACAGGAAAGCCTGCAGTCTAAGACCTACTGGAGAAAGGCCAGTGAGTGTGGCCAGTGGATTGAAGACACTGAGCTAAAGAAGACTCACCCTTCAGTTTCCCATTGGCTTGAGCCAGAGTTTCAGGAGGCACAATGAACTCTAATAAAAAGTTTCCCATTTCTTCAGCCATAATGAAGGAGTCTCGATATTTGATCACGGTGGAAATGGAAGCTTCTCACGGTTGAACGCCGACCACTGAAATAATGTTGACCAATACTGCCGTATGATGATGAAATATCTTAATTTCTTCGTGCCAGACATTCTTACAAGATATGGTTCCACAGGAGAAGGAACACCGTCTGGTTAATAAACTAGCAACTCCAAGGCACAAATATGCCAAACAAAATGGGCTACGCAGAAAAATTACTAATCTGAGCGTGCTCTCCCTCTCTGGAGCACGCCTGAGCCTTCCCCTCCCCCTTCCTCTGCCCCCCACCCCAGGCGCATTACCTTTGCCTTTCTCTCTCCGAAGCTCCAAGGGCCCCTTTTTGCTTCTGTAACTTGTTTCCTGAGTCTACGCAGTCCAGCTGGGTCACTTCTCCTACCTCTGTAGCTTTCTAAATAGACTTTCTCTTATAATTTGAAGGGGAAAAAAAAGTATTCATCTGGGCTCTTTATGGCAACAACAGGCAGGATAGAGATTCAACAATAAAAACAAAATAATACGAATCAGCACCCCAAGATCTTAGGTGGGGTGTATTGTGTTTCCATAATCAGATTGAAAAAGCTGAAACGGGAAAAATCTTTTTCTGGAGCTTTTTTGCCATTCTTGGAATTCCTTCACATTCCAGCTGGGAAAATAGGCCTCGGGATTTTCGGAGCCAAGTTATGAATCATTCCCCCAAAATAAATAATAAAAGCTGAATTTGAGTCAGACTAGCAAATCCATCAACTGTCAGTCTGGGAGCTGTGGTGTGCTGGTAAGCAGCCAGCAACCAGCTCTCCAAGAGGAAAGGCCCTGATTGGCAATGTTTGCTGGATTTTGACACCATGGCTAATTTCAAATCACCAACCTGAGGACAATGAACTTGAAGTTGGATGGAGATGTGCGCAACTGACACTCGAGCTAGATTTTGTACCCTATTGCTTAGGAGTGTCTTAATAGTTGTCCTTGACATCTGTAGAGAACTTTAAAATTTTTACTGCCAGAGCCAGTTTGGCTCAGTGGATAGAGCGTCGGCCTGTGGACTCAAGGGTCCCGGGTTCGATTCCGGTCAAGGGCACGTACCTTGGTTGCGGGCACATCCCCAGTGGGGGTCGTGCAGGAGGCAGCTGATCGATGTTTCTCTCTCATTGATGTTTCCGGCTCTCTATCCCTCTCCCTTCCTCTCTGTAAAAAATCAATAAAATATATATTAAAAAAAGTTTTACTTATCCCAGGTGTTTTACATAAGATCTCCTTCATACTTGACATTCTTTTCTAATCCTTACACTCGATGAGATAGATACTCTCTGTATTTTATAGACCATAAAGTTGAAAGCCTAAAAAAAATAATCAGTTGATAAAGCCAGGTAGTGGAGCTGAACGAGGCAAGTTATTTAACTTGAATAGCTTTTGTTTCCGTTTTTGCAAAATGGTTGGGAGGATTTAATAAGCTAATGCACGTGAAATTCTTAGCACATTGCCTGATATCCAGTTCTTTCCATTCCGAGTGCAATAAATATTCATTGTAGAACATTAGAAAGTACCAATATGCAAAAAAGAAAAAAATTTAAAATACTTCTGACTGCTAACAACCAGAGTGCAGCATTCTGGTTGTGGCTTAAATATGATTTATGAATGGCAGTCCAAGCACATGAAATAATTTTTTTTTTTAATAATGAAGCATTTGAGCAATTGTTGAAAGCAATTCTGTTTGGATGAGGATGAAAGCTTAGGTTGCATACCAATGTATGTAAATTATTTTTTAAAATAAATTAGAGCAGGAATAATATGCCATTGTCATTGGGGGTGCTGTTATGTTCTCTCTGGAGAGGGAGTCCTAAGGAGTGCAGTCAAAGCCCAGGGCATTTAACAACCATAATGGGACATGCATGGGGACACGTGCTTCTGGTAAATTACACCTCTCATGAATGCTGCAAGAGAGATAGAGGGAGAACTGAGTTGGACAAATTCACAGTTAGACAGGGAGAGCTATTGTGTTTCCTGCAAACCCAGCCTGTTGTAAGAGCTCCCTGGAGCACTGTGTTGAGAAGGGCAATGGGACCTTTTTCTGGGGTAAGAGGCTGGAGGGAGGGGATGTGGGAGGTTGGCGGGCTGGCCCCACCCTTGATCGGGGTGTAGGGGGCTGATCAGGGGAAGGGCCAGCCGGTAGGAGGGGCCCTGGGTAGTTGGCAGGCTGGCCCCGCCCCCTGGTCAAACTCTGGGTCTAGGGGACAATTTCCACATTACCCTTTTATTATATGGGATAATTTTTTTATCTTTATTGCTGAAAGTATTACATATGTTCCCTTCCCCCTCACCCCCACTAACTCCCTCTAGCCCATGCCCAACCCCCACCTCAGGCTTTTGCCACCTAATTGTCCATAAGATATATATATACTAGAGGCCGGTGCACAAAAATTTGTGCACTTGGGTGGGGGGGAACCTTCAGCTCAGCCTGTGCCCTCTCACAGTCTGGGACCCCTTGGGAGATGTCCACCTGCTGGCTTAGGCCTGCTCCTGGAGGATTGGGCCTAAGCTGGCAGTCAGACATCCCTCTGGCAGCCTGGGAGCTCTCAGGGGATGTCCACTTGCCAGCAGGGAGCAGGCCCAAGCTGCAGTCAGACATCCTTAGCACTGCTGAGGAGGCGGGAGAGGCTCCCGCCACCACCGCTGTAATGACAGCCGTCAGCCTGGCTTGTGGCTGAGCAGAGCTCCCCCTGTAGGAGCGCACTGACCACCAGGGGGCATCTCCTACATTGAGCATCTGCCCCCGCGTGGTCAGTTTGCATCATAGTGACCAGTCATTTCCAGTCGTTCTGCTGTTAGGGTCAATTTGCATATTACCCTTTTATTATATAGGATAGAGTCTTGGTGCATGGGTGGGGGCCAGCTGGTTTGCCCTGAATGGTGTCCCAGATCAGGGTGGGGGTCCTGCTGGGGTGCCTGGCCAGCCTGGGTGAGGGGCTGATGGCTCTTTGCAGGCTGGCCACACCCCCTTCAGGGTCGGGATTCCCACTGGGGTGCTTGGTCAGCCTGGGTGAGGGGCTGAGGGCCATTTTCAGGCTGGCCATGCCCACGGGCTGGAAGCAGGTATCTGGGGTTTATTTATCTTCTATAATTGAAACTTTGTAGCCTTGAGCAGAGCTCAGGACCAGCCAAGGCAAGCGGAAGCTTGGCTTCCTCCATCGCTGGGGCAACTCAAGCCTCCTGCTTGCTCCAGCTCCATGGCTGCCACCATCTTTGTGATGGAGTGATGGTTAATTTGCATATTGCTCTTTTGTTAGATAGGATATGTATGAATATATATATGTATGTATATACATACATATGTGTATGTATATGTGTGTGTATATATATATATATATATATATATATATATATTAGAATCCCATCCAGGGAATCGCTCTTCTGGGTCACATTCTCAATTGTTTCTATGAGCCTGAATTCAACTGAGGGGTCCTGGATTGCAAGAGGACACAGGCCAGGCTGAGGGCCTCACCTATGCAGGGGTGGGGCAGGCCTGCCAATCTCCCACATCCCCTCCCCCTGGCCAACCAGCCCAATGGGCCCTGATCAGGGCAGGCCAGCAGGACCCACCCATGCACAAATTCGTGCACTGGGCCTCTAGCAATAATAAATAAATAAATAAATAAATAAATAAATAAATAAATGTATGACTGGGACAATGGATGGGTAACAGAGTGGTGGCATCTGTGCATTGGGTTAGCATGTGCATTCAAAATTAATTTTTAAAAAATCACTGTGTGGGCCATATTTCCACAGTTGTGGGTCAGAAAGGTCATTGGACTAAATGTCATTGTTGATAACCAGAGTGGTACTCCTATAGGCCAAGGTCATGTGGGTGTAAGAGCAGGCCATGCAGTGGAACCCACAGCAACTGAATCCCTGCTTCTCCAATGGGTACATGCACATTGTTTATTATTAAATACTGATATCTAGAACCAACACTTAATACCTTTTCCTTAAATTTTCAGTGATTTCTATGAGCATGTTTATACTTGCTATGTGCCAGGTATTATGCTGAGATGCAAAGATTACTAATGACATATAGTCCTTGCTCTTAGGACTTAATTACAGGAGGGAAAAATAGAGATATAACAGATAAAAGCAACAAAGTGCTAGTTCTCATTTTCATTTCAGAGGTAAAGTAATAAAGGAATGGGGTGAGCAAGCAAGTCAACAGTAGATTGGGAAGTAGATTCATTGCCTCCAATTTCCTCATCTAAACCATCCACGTAATAAACACACTGCCATTGCCAAGAACCTCTGCCTTCCTGACTTCCGTCCCAGCTCTCTCTGGCCCACTGACAGCTTGGTATGAGCAGTTGGGTTTTTGAGCCTGTGTGTGCTAACAGTGCTGTTAGCATTCTTTTGTTCAGAATAAGGATATATTCTGAAAAGAGCAGCTCATTCTGCATTTATCGATATTTTCACTAAAATGATACAATGGCAGCCAGTCAATTATTGAACAATTTGAACAATAAAGGGAATTCTCTTGGGGAATTCATATTAATGCAGAATGCACAAGACTGAAAGGCATTTGGAAAGACAAAAAATAATAAGAGAAACAGACTAAAAAAAAGGCTCAGTTCAGTGTTTTCTTTTTGTTTTTGTTAATCCCATCTAGGGTATTTTTCCCACTGATTTTTAGAGAGAGTGGAAGACAGAGAGAGAAACATCTCTGTGAGAGAGACACATGGATTGGTTGCCGCCCCCACATGCCCCAACCAGGGCTGGGAATGGAAACTGCAACCCAGGTACACACCCTTGACCAGGAATCAAACCCAAGACCCTTTGGTGCTCAGGCCAATGCTCTAACCACTGAGCAACACCAGTAAGGGCAGTGTTTTCTAATATAACTTTTGTTTCTTAATTTTACACCCTCTGGACTCCTAAAGAGTCCATAGGTCAGACACTCTTCAGATTTGCCATTACGCCAAATTGATAACCGGAATGGTGAGCTGAGGGTTTTTCCCAGAGTAGTGTCTCACGACACCGAAGAATGAGCTCCGTGAACCAGAAGATGTAAGTAAAAGTGTGGGAAAATTATTACAAGCAGATTCGGACTCCCCTCACGGGGAGGGGGGCCCAATAATGGGCTGCCCTTTAAAGCCTTGTAGTCCAGGAGTTTATATTTGCTACAAGCCTGTTTCTGTATCTATCCATGGCATCACCCGATTGATTCCCTCAGTTGTTCTTGCCCAGCAACAGACCTGAACTTTCCCTGTTTCTTTTTGTTGTTGTTGTTCTTTCAGTTTTTTTTTTTTTATTTCAAGAAAAATGATTTTAAATATAATAATGTTACATGCAACAAACCTTAATATTTCAAGAAAAATGATTTTAAATATGTTACATGCAATAAACATTAATATTTCAAGAATAGAAGGATTTTAAGTATATTTATATTACCAAAACTGTACTAACATAGTATAATATCACAAAAGTTGTAGGAAATATTAAAAATCTGCATAACAAGATTACTTCTATTATATTCTAGTATATATTTTTTCCCATCTGGCTCTATTTTTGTTCATCAGTTTATGTTGTTCATTATATTCCACCAATGAGTGAGATCATATGATATTTATCTTTCTCTGACTGAGTTATTTCACTTAGCATAATACTTTTAAAGTCTATTTTGTTGGATATGAGTATTGTTACTCCAGCTTTTATTTTTCTTTTTCATTTGCATGGAAGATTTTTTTCCATCCCTTCACTTTCATCCTGTGTGTGTCTTTTGTTTTGAGGTGGGTCTCTTGTAGACAGCATATAGTTGGGTCATGTTTTTGTATCCATTTAGCTACCCTACACCTTTTGATTGGAGCATTTAATCCATTTACATTTAGGGTTATTATTGAGAGGTACTTATTTTTAGCCATTTTAATTCTGTATGGCTGGGTTTCTCTCTGGTTCTACATCTCAGCAATCCCTTACAGCAATCCCTTTAGCATTTCTTGTAATGCTGGCTTGGTGGTGATGAACTCCTTTAGCTTTTTTTTGTTTGTTTGTTTTTTGTCTGGGAAGCTCTTTATTTGACCATATTTTGAATGATAGCCTTGCTGGATATAGTAATCTTTTTCTCAGTTCCTTGCTTTCCATTACCTTGAGTACTTCATGCCATTCCCTTCTGGCCTGTAGAGTTTCTGATGAGAAATCAGGTGTCAGCCTTATGGGAACTGCTTTGTAGGCAACAGTTTTCTTTTCTCTTGCTGCCTTTGAAATTCCCTTTTTGTCTTTAATTTTTGGCATTTTAATTATGATGTGTCTAGGTGTGGGTCTGTTTGGGCTCTTCTTGTTTGGGGTTCTCTGTGCATCCTGAACTTGTGTGACTTTTTCCTTTACCAGGTTAGGTAAGTTTTCTACCATTATTTCTTCAAACACCTTCTCTATTCCTTTCTTCCTTTCTGCCTCTTCTGGCACACCTACTATTCTAATATTCTTGCATTTCACATTGCCCCACATCTCCCTTAAGCTGTCCTCCTGTTTTTTAATTGTTTTTTCTTTTTGGTTCTCTAATTGAGTGATATTTTCAACTCTGTCTTCTAATTCACTGATTTGATCCTCAGCTTCCTCTCATCTGCGTGTATTCCTTCCAATGTGTTCTTTATTTGTGTTATGTCATTCTTTATCTCAGACTGTTCTTTTGTCACAATTACTATATCTTTTTTCATATTGTTGAACATCTTTAACTTCATTACTCTGAACTCTTTCAGATAAATTTCTTATCTCTGCTTCATTTCTCTCTTCTTCTGGAGAATTCGCTGGTTCTTTCATTTAGGGGTTCTTTATTTTCTCATTTTGGTTGTCTGTTTAGGTTTGTGACTATGTTTTAAAGTAGATCCTCTATACCTCTCAATCTCTAGTGCAGAACAGTGTTGAAGGCTATTTCTGACTAATTGGATCAGGCAGAGACTCAAAGCCTCCAGAGACCACCTCTGTCTACAGACTAGTAGGATTCTGACTTGAATTGCTCCCAGGTAATTGTCCTCAGGTGTGGTGAGAATTTTTTCAACAGGGTGGGGCAGTTGCTTCTTCCTGGAGGCTAATTGTTACTTTTAATCTCTTAAGTGGCCTCAGGGAAAGGTGTTTTCCAATAGGGTGTGTCAACTGTATTTCCCCCAGGCAAGGCAGATGTCTATGTGAGAAAGATGTCCTCCACTGTGTGAGGGAATGACTCAACCCAGGAAACTTGGGGTGTCTGCCTTCTGAGCTCCATCCCTAAAGTCCCCAGTCCTGGGTTCTGCTCTCACAGCTCTAGTCCACTTCACCCTCCCTCTGCCAGAGCACAAGGTGGGTGGCTCCACAGGGAATTTTTGTGCATTGTCCCTTTAAAAGGGTGCTCAAACTTTCAGCTGCCACTCCCTGGTAGACAGCACCCCACTGCTTTTCACAACTAGATATTACGTGGGTACCCTCCTCAATTTGGTGCTCTCTGCTGGGGAGCCCAGCTTTGGGATCAGACCCTAGTAGCTCTCAGTGGCACCCCCCCTCCCCCACAACTGAGATATCTCTCTGGGACTTCAGTTCCTGTCTGTGGGCACCTGGCCAGCCCTTTTGCAACACCACCCTTCCTACCAGTCTCTATGCGGCCTCCACCTTTGGTCCTTGGGTATCAGAGTTCTCTCCTGTGAGTTTTCCATTGACTATTCAGGAAGCTTTTCCGAATTTCAGTTGTAATTCCAGCTTGTTCCTGGGAGCAGGTTGGTGCAGCATCCTTATACTCTGCCGCCATTTTTAATCTCTCCAAGTTAGTCAGATAATATTTTTTTATTCTTGATCTCTCCCTACCTCTTTTCTCCTAAGACAACAGGCATCTTCTCTGTTTCTGTGTGGTCTCTCCCTGTTCCTATGCTGAACTTTCTGTTTCTATGCATTTGTACACTTTGTTGCCTATTGCCCTTGTTGCTGCAGCCTCCCCCCACCTCTCCCACACACACCCCTTGTTTTCCCATGCCTCCCTCTTTGAGTTCAGAAACATTTTATTATTTCTGCTTGGTTGGTTTCTCTGATTAGGCTTGCTCAAACTGCCATGTCTTCCCCTGCCTATGTTCCACTTGCCTTTGTTTTGCCCTGCCCTATCTACCTGCATTTCAAGTTAATCCTCTCAAAATTATGTCACAGGTGCCGATTTTTCTTTAGAGACTGCTCAATGGTCTCCAGTTTCACTGCTATAATAGTAACTTACAAACAGCACTCACTAATCAGGATGTTTCTGTAGAATGCTACATTAACAAAACATGAACATTTGAATTAACACTGGTAGGGGGCTGGTGATCCACAAATGACTTCTTTAGAGATGAAAAGTTACTTACCTTAAAATTAAATGGACGATTTTCCCAATCAGTTATTAAAAAAATGGTTATTCTACCATCCCTTTTTGTGGAGGAGACTATATAGTAACTGGCAAATCTTTCTAGATTATTCCTCCATTAAATATAATTTTTTGAAGCTCTCCCTTTTTTTAAAATATATTTTATTGATTTTTTACAGAGAGGAAGGGAGAGGGATAGAGAGTTAGAAACATCACATCGATCAGCTGCCTCCTGCACATCCCCCACTGGGGATGTGCCCGAAACCCAGGTACATGCCCTTGACCGGAATCGAACCCGGGACCCTTCAGTCCGCAGGCCGACGCTCTATCCACTGAGCCAAACCGGTTTCGACGAAGCTCTCCCTTTTTAATTATGTATATTTAAAACTTGGGAAAGGAGGGCCTCACCAGATAACTCAGTTGGTTAGAGCATTGTCTCTATGTTACTGCAAAGGGGACCTGGCCCTGAGCAGCCTGTCTAGGGCTGGCCGCTGGTGTGGGGGCTCTTAGTGCAGGAAAAATTTCACAACACGAGTCCAGGTGAGTTTTAGAGGACGTTTATTAAAGCTGGGGACAGTGAAACAGGAAGGGCTGGGGAAATGAGCTTAGGCCCTTTTCCCCAAGGAGTCAGAGAAAAGAGGGCCTTGGGGACAGGTTCAGGGGGTTTGCCTGGAATGAACTGTCAACTGCCCATTGCTGCTCTGGTTGCAAGCCTTGAGGGGAGGGGACCTTAGAGTTTAGGAGATGCATGCCTATGAGGGGTAGACCCGGGGAGGGAAGGCACAGACGGCTGGAAGGGAGAGCATGCATTGGACCTTTGTTTTTTTTTGTTTTTTTTGTTTTTTTTTTTTTAAATTAAATCTTTATTGTTCAGATTATTACATTTGTTCCTCTTTTTTCCCCCCATAACTCCCCTCCTTCCAGCTCCCACCCCACCCTCCACCCTCACTCCCCACCCACTGTGTTCATCCATAGGTGCATGATTTTTGTCCAGTCACTTCCCGCATCTCCCACACCCCTTTTTCCCCCAAGAATAGTCAGTCTATTCCCTTTCTATGTCCCTGATTCTATTATAATCACCAGTTCATTCTGTACATCAGGTTATTTATTCACTTGATTCTTAGATTCATTTGTTGATAGATGCATGTTTGTTGTTCATAATTTGTATCTTTACCTTTTTCTTCTTCTTCCTCTTCTTAAAGGATACCTTTCAGCATTTCATATAATACTGGTTTGGCGGTGATGAACTCCTTTAGCTTTTCCTTATCTGTGAAGCTCTTTATCTGACCTTCAATTCTGAATGATAGCTTTGCTGGATAAAGTAATCTTGGTTGTAGGTTCTTGGTATTCAGCACTTTGAATATTTCTTGCCATTCCCTTCTGGCCTGCAAAGTTTCTGTTGAGAAATCAGCTGACAGTCGTATGGGTATTCCCTTGTAGGTAATTGAGCCTCTTTCTCTTGCTGCTTTTAAGATTTTCTCTTTGTCTTTTGCTCTTGGCATTTTAATGATGATGTGTCTTGGTGTGGTCCTCTTTGGATTCCTTTTGTTTGGGGTTCTCTGCGCTTCTTGGACCTGTAAGTCCATTTCTTTCACCAGGTGGGGGAAGTTTCTTGAAATAGGTTTTCAATATCTTGCTGTCTCTCATCTTCTGGCACTCCAATGACTCTGATATTAGACCGCTTAAAGCTGTCCCAGAGGCTCCTTACACTATCTTCACACTTTCGGATTCTTTTTTCATTTTGCTTTTCCAATTGGGTGTTTTTTGTCGAATCTTTGGTTTGATTATTGTACTCCTCTGGTCTGCTATTGGGTATAATATTCTTTATTTCAGTCCGTGTATGCTTACTTTCTAATTTCTTTATCGTAGCATCGAGGGTCTCATTAGTTTTCGTGAGGCTCTGCACAAATTTATGGCAAGCCCTCAAAATTGCGATGCTTAGCTCCATATCCTCCATTTCTGTCATGTTTTTTTGTCTCCGCATCTTTTATGCTTTCTTGGTGCACCCCCTTGTGGTCTCTGTGCGCAGTCTTGTTCTAGCCAAGCCTTAATTGTTGTAGTTAACACTAGAGGGGTTTGACCACCAGGCGGGCTGGCTGTGGAAATCAGCTGTATGGAAAACGTCTGCCTTCTGGGGAGGTGCTAATCCAGCCTTTGCCTGAGGCAATCGGCAAATGGCTGTGCGCAGGTTTTGGGCGGGGCGGGATCAACGAGGCGGGCGGAGGGAGCAGTTATGGCCACGCTCAGTCCCGTTCCCAGAGGCTCTGCTTCTCAGAACCCCGGCAGCCACTGCAAACCTCGGAGAGAAAGCTGCCCTCAGGTCCCAACTGCTGCCGGATAATCCTGCTTCTCCCGTTTGAGTCTGGGTCCCTAGAGACTCGCCCGGATCTGGAGCCCAGAGTCTGAGACTCCCTCCCGACTGAAAACAACAACCGCGCCCTCAGCCACCAGCCCGCTTTGCGCGCGCACCTCGGTACCTTTGTATTTTCCACACTGCGCCGCCTCTGAGCCTCGATTTGCTGTTCTCTTTCCTTCTAGTTGTAGAGTCTCTCTTCAGCCAGCCTTCCTGTGGTTCTGGGTGATGTCCGTTCAGTCTTTTAGTTGTATTTTTGAAATGGTTGTTTGCGGCAGCGGTCTCCGGTGTTTACCTACGCCGCCATCTTGGTCTCCCAACCCTTTACTTTCTGGACCTTTGTTTTGAGGGGTTTTAAAGGCTGAGGATTTAGGGATCTCTTAGAGGAGGATCAATAGAATAGTCATCAGCTTTATGTTGATTTACCAAAATGAGATTTATTCCCTTAACTTCATCTGTCCTTGGTCATGGTTGGTAAATGACACTAATTGGATTTCTGCTATCTCCCGAAGTAGGGTGATTTAAACTATTTACCCTCTGTTGGGGAGGAGAAGTGTAAACTATTTACTCTTAAGTGTTCCAGGTTTAGGGAAAATAGGATTTACTAGATGGCTGCAAACTGCTGTTTAACTATCTGTCTCAGTTTTTCTATTTGGCTTGTCCTGGCTCACTGGCCTGTCTTACTGATACACCAAGGTTGTGGGTTTGACCCCCTATCAGCGCACATACAAGAATCAATCAATGAATGCATAAATAAATGGAACAACAAATCTCTCTCTTCCTCTCTAAAATCAATCAATCAGTAAAAAATTTTAAAAATGGGTAAAGAAATCTGATGGGCTCTAGCTGGTTTGGCTCAGTGGATAGAGTGTAGACCTACAGAATGAAGGGTCCCAGGTTCCATTCCCATCAAAGGCATGTACTTCAGTTGTAGGCTCAATCCCTGGCCCTGGTCAGGGTAGGTGTGGGAGGCAACAAATCGATGTGTCTCTCCTACATTGATGTTTCTCTCTCTATCTCTTCTCCTCCCTTCCACTTTCTAAAGATCAATGAAAAAAATATCCTTGGGTAAGGATTAAATAACTAACTAACTAAATAGATAAGAAATCTAAAAGATAAATGACAGTAGGTTGATTATCTGTCTATGCAATTAGTTTGTCACAATTCAGTTAAGATGGGTATTACCTTATTTCACCCATTCTAAGGTCTTCCTTTTATAATTTTAACCTGTGAAATCACTGGTGGCCAGGCAGTGGTCCTGATATACTGGTCATTCCCTGGGCTTACTTGAATGTGGCTGTTTTTCCTGCTGGCATGACTAAGAACTATAATCCCTGGGTGTCTCAGTGTACAAACCATTTGAGGAGCATTTGAAGATGGAGGAGGAGTACTGGCTATTGTCTATAGACCTTCACTGATACCTTCTCTTGAGATCAAAAATAGTAATGTCATGAAAACTTGCCCAATTGGTGTCGAGTAACACTCCCTCCACGTTCTGCGTGGAGTAGGGTTCTGTATCTGAAAGTGGAGCCGCACAACAAATGAGAGAAAAAGACACAAGATAATTTTGCAATATTGGGGGACCAGGCGGGCAAGTCCCAAAGGACTTCCTCAGATGCTCAGGCCGCTCCAAGCTTTTATTTGATCTGGGGTAGCCCTAGGGCAAGGATGTTTGTCTGGGGTAGCCCTAGGGTAAGGAGGTTTGAATGACACATGGATTAGCTCATTGGTAGACAATTTCCAGAAATAGGCAGAATATCTGATCAACAATAATCAACAAGGATCTACACAAGTATCTAAGGAATTAAGGGAACTAAGGTGGGGATGCTTCAGCTGTTATTACCTAAATTAACTGGGTGGTTCCTAGATTAACTGAGTGGTGCAGTTCTGACCTTTGCTAGGACTTCAAAGGTTACTAGCTTTTGGGGGGTCTCTGTCTAAACTCAGCTAGTGAAGACAATGAATGGACTCCGGCAAATGGGAATCAGTGGCTTGGAGAAAATCCCAGGGATATTACTTGAGCACTTAAAATATGCTACATCATTAATGTTATTGGATAATATTGTTTAGAAAAACAAGAACATTGCAATATTATCCAGGGTTGAACTATCAATGTGAAGAAGTTTGAGGACTACCTAACAAATTAATTATTTCACTGGTATTTTCTTTTGTATGCATGTATAACAAAATTTATGCCTTATAGGTGTAAAAGAATACTTTTAGTAAGTAAAGAGAAACATTCTAAGTTATAAGAAAGTATTATGGCATAGTTTAAAGGGCAGCTGAAAGGGCGAGGGCTAGGCCCTCCACCTTGCCCCAGGGTAAGGGCTACGCCCTCCACCTTGCCCCAGGGTAAGTGCTCCATCTTACCTTGGCCACGTGCTTGGCAAGGAGCTTCTTCCCGGAAGTCTAAGCCTCTGCTAGCCACACCCAGGAACAAGACACCGACTTGCTCCTGGCCAATCGGCAGAGCACAGTCCTTTCTCCTCCCCTTACTCCAACCCCCACTATAAAACCCTTCTCCACACAGAGTTATCTCTCTCTCTGCTTACTGCTGCTGTGTCAGCAAGGTGGGGGAGCCGAGCTAGCTCGAATAAAGACTCTTATGCTTTTGCATCAGACATGGCTGGCTCCCTGATGTGGTTTTTTGGGGATCCTGAAATCTGGGCATAACACAGCACTTTTTAAAAAATTTTAGTATTGTCTCATGATAAACTTCTTAGAGTTGATGAAATTGGTTGTTCCTTCATAGAACTGAGGTTGCAATCTTCTCCTAGGTTCGGTCCCTGGTTAGGGCTGAGTGCAGGAGGCAACACAATCAATGTGTTTCTCTGTCTTTCTCTCTCTCTGCAGGAGGCAACACAATGTGTTTCTCTGTCTTTTCTTCTCTCTAAAAATCAATGGAAAAATATCCTCAGGTGAGGATTAAAAACACACACAAGCCCTAGCTGGTTTGGCTCAGTGGATAGAATGCCGGCCTGTAGACTGAAGGGTCCAGGGTTCAAAAATGTATTATATATTAAACACACACAAACCATTGCATCATATGCCTATAGCAAAGACAGCAATTAATAATTATTTATTAACTGAATGGATGACATCGTCAGAAATGTCCAGGGATCTAATTCAAGCTCAGATATCAAATGTGGTCATGAACTGGATACAGTGGTTCTCAACCTTCCTAACGCCACAACCCTTTAATACAGTTCCTCATGTTGTGGTGACCCCCAATTTCATTGTTACAAATTGAATATAATTAAAGCATAGTGATTAATCACAAAAACAATATGTAACTATATACGTGTTTTCCGATGGTCTTAGGCGACCCCTGTGAAAGGGTCGTTCAACCCCCATAGAGGTCTCGACCCACAGGTTGAGAACCTCTGGTTACTAGAAGCTGTCTAAAACTAAAGCTCATCTAAACCAAACACCTCAGTAGGCTCATTCCAACCAATTTACAACTCAAGCTATCTCTCTTATGCGTCCTTCAATATTCCCTACAAAAGTGGTTCTTTTTCATTTTCAGTATTTCACTAATTTTAAGGAATCTGATAACATAACTTTCATGTTAATGGTTAGCCAGAAATTAAATTTGATGCTGGAAAGGTAACAGTTTAAGTTAGGTACCTAGCAAATGCTGATCAATTGTCCTGAGATTATCAAAGGAGAGAAAAAAAAACTCCTGTTTTTTGTTTGTTTGTTTTGTTGTGTTTTGGTGGGGCCGATTATTATTTTTTTAAAATAAGTAAACGACTACATCTTTGGCAGAGGATCCTTCTAGCTTTCAGAAAAGTTCCTTCAAAGTTCAATTTGCATAAAATAACCTGGGGGTCTTGTTATGCAGATTTGATTGGGCAGGTCTGTGATGGTCCTGAGACTGCAGTTTTGACCGCTCCCAAGTGATGCCGCTGGCTTTACACCGTACTTTGCATTGCCAAAGATAGCAATTCTCAACCGCCATAAGTCACCTAATTCTCGCTTTCAACTTTAAAATGTGGTCCAAATGTGCTTGTTTTGCAAGAGAAAATTCCCAGAAAACATCTGGCCTGCTAATTTTCTTCACCTTCGAACGGGGGGGGGGGGGGGGGGGGGGGGACGCCATTCAGATTTACATCTCCAGCCTCCACACTTAAATAGGCTCAGGAACCTGGGAGCCCGTCTGTGACACAGCGCTACGTCTCAGTGTCGCTGCGCCTTGCGGCTCCGGGTCCGCACAAAACGCCGACCGCGGGAGCCCGGGGGTTGCCCGGCGGCCCCAGCCGCTGACGCCACTCAATTTCCAGGAACCCAGGGCCCGCCCTCCCTCCCCCCGCGCGCGGCCGCCGATTGGCCGGGAGGGCGCCGGGCGTGACGCAAGGCCCCGCCCTCCCGCCCGTCCGGCTCCGCCCCGCGGGGTGGCCTGGCGGTTTGGTCTGGAGCAGCTGAAACCGGTTTGAGCGCAGCCGCTTTCTGCAGCCGGGCGACGCCGCGGGCCACCTTGGGGAGCGCTGGCGAGGCGCAGACGCCCGGAGCCCCGCAGCTCGGCCAGCGGCACTCGCTCTCGAGCGCGGCGGGGACCCGAGGACGCGGACCCGGTAGGTGAGACGGGCAGCCGGGTGGGCCGGGAGCTGGGTGCGGGGGCCTGGGCGGCCACTCACGTGGCAGCCGAGCTGTCAGGGCGGCCGGGCTCGGGGGACCCGGCGGGGCGGGGTGGGGGTGCCGGGACCGGCGGCGGGTCCGAGGGGGTGCGCTGGGTCCCCCCCAGCCCGGGCCGGGCACTGCCTGCCGGGGAAACACCGGCCTGGACGTTCCTTTGGGTAAGTCGGCGGGTAGCATCTTTATTCGACTTTTATTGTTTGCTGCCACGTTTCCGCTGGGCTGGCTGGCTAGCGCTTAGTTCCTCTCGGGGAAAACATTGTGAAGTGTTTTCGATCTGCCGGCATGCAGAGAGCCTAGGACCCCGGGAGTACACGGAGGACCGAGTTCCGGAGCGAGGACACACAAATGCAGCGGCGGGACTCGCACCCACCGCGGGTCCCGGCCCCCCGCCCCCCGCCACGCTCTTCATCGACCCCTGAGTCGCGGTGTTTTGACAACCGCTTATTTTCTGCCGTTGCCCTAAGCACGAGGTCCAGGCCATGCTTGGATAATCCAGTTACTCCAAGAATCCCAAGTGCCGTGCTCTCCCAGGAAAAGGTTCCAGGAATAGACAGACTGCGGTGCCCTCGGCACAGTGTGAAGACGGCAGCTCTCCCTCCCCGACGCGCTCTCGTTTGCCCGATGAGATGGGGGAGAAAGCCTCCCTCCACGGGGTGCCTCGCCAGCCCCCCGGCCCCCCGCGGCCCTGCTCCGGAGGAGGTCTGCCCTCAATGCGGCCCTGATTTGTAGAGAATTCTGTCACCTTGTGGCAGCTGCGGAGTCCAATGTGGCACCGGCAGAGGGGAGCTGATGGCCTCAGGCAGGATGTTTGGACCTGAGGATGTTTTTGTGTTGCTGTTTTTTCTTCCTTTTTTTTTTTTTTTTTTTTTATGATGTCTTCTTGATCCTCGTCTTTCACCGTCCCCCTTTTTCTCCCCGGCTCCTGCCCTCCACTCCTCCCCTGCATGTTTCTCCATTTTGCTACATTTCTGACAGTTGTGACTTAGCTAAAAAGTAAATACCAGCTATCAGTACTTTTTCCAAACTCCTAATGTGCTGGCTACAGGTCACGCAATATAAACAGGTAGAACGGCACAAGGTCCTACCTGTTTTTTGGTTTGGAGAGGCCCTGGCCGGGTGGCTCAGTTGGTCACACGTGCTAAGGTTGCGGGTTTGATCCCCCAGTCAGGACACATTCAAAGAAGCAACCAAGAAAGGCATAAATAAGTGCGACAACAAGCTGATGTTCGTTTCCCTCTCTCTCTCAAAAAATGTTTTTTAAATTAATTTTAAAAAGAACTAGGGCGAGCCAGTATTCTAGACAAAATAAGACTTAGAAAAGTTGGACTTAAAGAAATAATGACCACATTGCCCTACCCGGTTTGGCTCGGTGGATAGAGCGTCAGCCTGCGGACTGAAGGGTCCCGGGTTCGATTCGGGTCAAGGGCATGTACCTTGGCTGTGGGCACATCCCCAGTAGGGGGTGTGCAGGAGGCAGCTGATCGATGTTTCTCTCTCATCGATGTTTCTAACTCTATCTCCCTCCCTTCCTCTCTGTAAAAAAAAAAAATCAATAAAATACATTTTTAAAAAAAGAAAGAAAGAATGACCACAAAATAAATCTCACAGTGGCAAAGTGAGTAAAACTTTATGTACAAAAAGTAGATTGATGAATCAAATCTCTGTGTTTAACTTAACCAAGAAAAATATATGAAGTATATATGAAAAGGAAAACGTTTCGAAAGACTTTACTGCATTGTTTAGAAAGTGATTAAGGCATTAACTTGGCTTAATGAAATCCAGAAATCCTTTCTTAATAAAAATTTCTTCATGTCTGCATACATTTTACTAAAACATTGGCTCAAAGTATACTGTGGTCAGAGTAGTGGGATCATAATGGTCCTCCACCAAACAAAGAAATTAACTCAGGAAAATGTAGGCATTTCCTATAGTCCTTTCTTACAGTCAGTTATGATACTCAAAGCTGTTGGTGTCTAGGAAAGAGCAAAGAGAATCGGAAACCGCTTTTTCTTTGAAAAACAAATTGGGGGAAAGGAAAACAGTGAGAGATGTTCTTTTTGGCGAGAGAAACATGTTTTAGCTAAAAATATGTCTTTAATTTAGCTCTAAGTTAAAATGTTCTCATACCTTGGTTTGCTTAAATCCCCTTTTTGTCCCTTAAGCTGGTAAACTAGTAAGGTCACATATTGGAATAGTTTCTTTGACTAAAAGAAGAGAGTAAAATTTATTTTGCTAGGTAGTGTAAACTCAAATATTTTAAAATATAAGTTGCAATGTCATATTTTGCTAGTTGCTTGAGTCTTTAAAAAATATTAAAGTAGTGTTAAATGCTTCTCAAAATCTCATATAAGAATGCTGTTTAATATTTATCTAAAAGCACGAAAAGGAGGTTATATTAAAAAACCAAAAACCTTTGTCAGGAAGCAGTCTATAAAAGAGTGGTAGGTGAGTTGATTAAATGATATATAAAATTAGATACACAGTCAGCTCATGTATGTAGCGTTTTTCATCTTATTTTATGTATATTTGGAAGACCTCCTCTGTTCAAGGTTTTTTGTTTCTTTTTGTTTTGTTTTTAACGAAGAGGAAGTGTTATTGGGTGTGTAAATTTTGTGTTTTCACCACAGAACAGTATTTTACTTAGTCACCACTGTTTTTGTGATAGCTGGTGCTTGGGTGTTTCAATCCTGCACCAGAATTTTGGCTTCTGTCCACGATCAAGTAAACTGCTGTCGCAGCAGCTCTCTCGGCTTTTATTGGTATGGTATTAAACTGGGGGATATGGGGTGGAAATTAAACAAAATTATACTACTTTTGGCAATATAAGCGGAAGATGATGCTTTGTTGACGTTTGGGGAAGTTTTGTGGGGTTATCTTTGTGCTTTTTTAGCTTTGTATAGTACATTTACTGCGGCTGTGTCCAGCCAAGTTACTATAGCCACTCTTACAAACAACCTTAAGAATAAAAGACTCAATTTTAATGACCAATTGATTTCCCTTTTATTAAATTAAATTTAGATAATTTTCTCATTTAATGCAGTAGAAATTTAGAGATGATTTTTTATCAGTTGTTAAATTTAATGCATGGGAATAATTACATCTGATTTCCCTAAAATTGGTTAAAATAGTATTCACCTATTAGTTGATCAATTTTGAATAACTATGTATTGTAATTATGTGGACAAGACTCTCTTTAGTTGAGAACTGTGGTAGTAAACACTGGGTGAAAGTATGTTATTGGTTGAGATCGAGGTTGGTTATTCAGCAATTTTGCTGGATAATGGAGCTTTTGCTATGTCTCAAAATTAATTCAGAAACATAAAATTTGAGCTTTTATGCTAGCCTTTAGGTTTCTTTTTGATATAAATTTAAATGGAAGATTGCAGTGCTTCAATAAGCCATTTTATTAATTAGAAAAGGAAATATTTGTACTCAGTGTTATATACTCAGATTCATATCAGATGTCATGTTAAAAGAGAACTTTTTAACATATATATGTTTTTTAATATATTTTCTTGATTTCAGAGAGGAAAGGAGAGGAAGAGAAAGATAGTAACATCAATGATGAGAGAACCATTGATTGGCTGCCTCCTGCACGCCCCCTACTGGGGATTGAGCCCACACCCTAGCATTTGCTCTTGATCCGAATTGAACCAGGGGCCCTTCAGTCTGCAGGCTGATACTCTATCCACTGAGTCAAACCAGCTAGGAGAACTATTAAGATTTTTGGATAATAATAGGCTATTTGGAGTGGTTAACAATCAAGGTATTTTTAGATTGAGGATATTTTTCAGTAGTGTTAGAACTGGATGTATGTGCTTTAAATAGATCATGTTTACTCTTAGAAAGTACTAGTAGATTAGTGTCCTGGTCCCCGGAACATGCAGGAGGCAAACAATTGATGTGTTTCTCTCTGTCTTTCCCTCTCTCTCCCACCCTCTCTCTCTAAAAAAAAAAGAAATTACTGGGAATATCCTCAGGTGAAGATTATCAACAACAACAAAAAAGGAAGTAGATTAGATATCTTAGAAACTATTTTGAGGAAGGACAGATTTTTCTCCAGTGCAGAGTCTTGGGTTTTCTAGCTGAAGTGGTCAAGCAGCTAAATAGGGAAGTCTTTATCCAAGTATAACATGAAGCCACATTGACTGATGGTCCTGTGTATATATATTCAACATTTACATTTTCTGATTGATGTAAATGGGATGATACATAGTTTATAGCTAACATTGAGCCTGGACTCTTTAAAAAATTTTTTTTGAAAATTTATTTATTGATTTTTTTAAGAGAGAGAGATGCATTTGTTATTCCATTTATTTATATAGCATTCATTGGTTGATTCTTATATGTGCCCTGACTGGAGATCGAACCTGCAACCCTGGTGCTTTAGGACATTGCTTAAACAAACTTAAGCCATACAGCCAGGGTGAGCCTTCACTCTTGATCCCCATAGCTGCCCCCTGTGGATACAAATTAATTAGAGATCAGGTTTCTCAATCTCAGCCCTGTTGATATTTGGAGTTGGACAGTTATGTGTGGAGAGCTGTTCTGTGTGCATTCTATGGTGTTTAGCAGCTCTCCTGGCCTCTACCCACTAGATGCCAGGAACATCTCCCCAGATTGATTGTGGCAACCATAAATGTCTCTCGACATTTGGAAGGCAAAATTGCCTCCAAGTGAGAACAGACTGATAGTTGCCAGGTGAGAGGGGAATTGGGGGGTGATGAAAAAAGTGAAGGGATGAAGAAGTACAAATTGGTAGTCACAAAACAGTCACAGGGGCAGCATAGGGAATGTAGTCAATAATATTGTGTTAACTATATATGGTGACAGGCAGGTACTAGATTTATCAGGGGGATTACTTCATAAATTGTATTAATGTTTAACCTCTAGACTGTGCACCTAAAATGAATATAATAATGAATGTTGGCTATAATTGAAAAATTTAAAAATAAGCTGTATATTCACTTCATAAAATTTTTTTAAAAAATGCCTCCAGTAAGAATCACTACTATAAATCTATCTGCCTTGTCTTAGAAGTGTAGTAGCAGATATTTATTAAATGACCATTGCAGAGTAGTACTTGTGTTCACAGGGAGCCAAGGGAGAACAAAGGAGAAATAGAAGAATGAATCACTATGAAAGGTTCTTTAGGACTTAGGTATATGCCCTGACTGGGAATCAAACCTGCAGTCTTGTGGTGTGTGGGACAACACTCCAACCAACTGAGCCACCCAGCCAAGGCATGTTCTTTCTATATTTAAATTCTATAACCTTCTTGAGAATTGACATTATATATTTAAAAAGAAACCTATTTCCTATCGTCCCTTAGGTACTTAAATTAGAGGATGGTAAACAGATTGATTTGGCTGGGGGAAATAGCAAAGAAGTGAAAATTCAGAGAGAAAAAATGTGGATAAGTGATTAAAGACATTAAAGGCTTAGGGGTTTAGATTTCTGTAAATAATCAAAGTGATTCCAAGAATATGGAGATTTAGAAGCCAAAATACTGGTAGGAGAATTAGGGTTATGAATGAAGTTCAAACTTTAGAAAGAAAGGCATATGTATATTATATATATATAATCAAATACAGGGTTTGGTAATAAATTGCAAAGGTGATACTCTAAATTTAAGTCTGCAGAACTGGACTTGATGGTCCTAAGGATAATAAAGAAAATCTGAAGAGTGACTTGTAGCGGAAGGTGTTTGGTTGTTTGTCATTAGTTACTAAGAAGCACATTCTCAAACTTGTTGCAGAACATGACTAGTTTGTTTCAGTGGGTGATATTTTGTTTTTTGGTTGTTTTCCTGTTACTGAAGTTAAAAATCTTTCTGTTAAGGTACAAATCTTCTCTTGAGCCTCTATTTTTCTCTATCATTTTTTTCCTTTCACCATAACGTGGGCCTGTCCAGGAAAGATAGGTTGAGTTTAGAACAGCTGCTTATCAGAAGAGAAAGTATGTGACAAGAGAATCTGCATCCTTTAAAAAAAAGGGGGGGGGGGGGGTGGGGAAAGGTCACATTTGTTTTGCAATTTTTATGGTCCATATATTCTTATGGAACAGGTCTGTAACATTAAGTCCCTAAAACTTGCTAGGTACTTCCTAAGTAATTCAGTCTTTATATAAGGTCTGTGGAGTCTTTTGCTCACAAGTTAAGATTCTTCTTTTTTTTTTTTTTGCCATCCTAAAAGTATTTATATTGAAGATTATAAAGCATGTATACTAACAAAATAGAAAAACATAATCAACTTTAATACCTTAACAAAAATTTTTTTAGCTTAAATGGCCAAAACATTCCTTTATATTCACATCATAAATTTTATTGGACCAAGAAGCTGACAAGTTTGTTCAAAAGTGATAATGGACAGCATTTTTGTTTTTGTATAGCTGTCTAGAGCTAATATTTTCATATACTATAAATGACATCTTCTCTTTTTCTTCTTAGCACGACATCCTCAAATAAATCCATCAGAATGACACCTTCTCAGGTTACCTTTGAAATAAGAGGAACTCTGTTTCCAGGTATTGTAAATGAGCATTTTTCTTATCTGGTTAATCTTAAATATGGAGGTGTTGTTAGATGAAAATATCTTTATGGCTTGTCTGATACCAGAAATGTGCTTGGAGCATAGTAAACGCAGGGAAAAACAAACAAAAAAACTAATATTTTCCAAGAAAGCTGTGATTTTATTTAATTTTGCATATGACAAAGATAATTGGGCTATGATTTTTAAATAGCATAAAAATAAGGGAAATTTTGCTAGTGCAAGAAATTAGAAAAACACTTGGTTAAGATAACTTTGTTCCCAATTTATAAATTTTTATTTTTAGCTTTATTGTGTTTTTTTTTGCTGTCTACTTAAGCAGTGTGAAATAATTTTTATGTAAGATAGCATGTCAAAACAGTATCGTACCTGGGTTATATACCTCCTTGTTTAATATACTCTGGCTATACTAGGCAGTTCCTCAAATCTGTTGCATTTCTTTTCTAGAACCATTGGGACTTTCTCAAATTATTTCCTCTAGATCTGTGTTCTGCCCCACTTAACTCTCTTTACTGTAATCTCCCATACTTTCAACTAGATTAAGGTCCCTATTTATCCTTTAAAAAAGAAAAATCAGGGAAGGTATAATAACCTAAGTTTATTATAAGAAATATGGTTACTTTAAAGGATATAAGTATTTAAAATATTTTGACATGAAATCTCTGTACTCAATCACCCTGTGCTTTACGCGTGTATTTAGAACTCTGAAAACTCCTGAATGACTCTCATACCTATAATTTTAGTTAGGTTTTATAGCCCAAGCTTACAAAATGCTCATGCAGGTGGCTAAACCAACTGTAATTCTAGTTTTTCCAGAGTAGTGCCTAAAGCTAGAAACCGAGCTACTATCAGAATGTGGAGGAATTTGTCTTGACCTTTATCATTTGGGTTCAGTTCATTATATTTTTCTTTATGAATTTTAATTATATTAATTCAGAAAGTGTTGATATAAGTCAAAGACTTCCGTGTGTTTATATCCAGGAAGGTGGTAGACTTTTTAAAAAATATGTTTTTTTATTGATTTCAGAGAGAAAGGGAGAGGGAGAGGGAGAGAGAGAGATACATCAGTGATGAGAGAATCATTGATCAGCTGCCTCCTGCATGCCCCCTACTGGGGACTGAACCCGAAATCTGGGCATGTGCCTTGACCAGGAATCAAACTGTGACCTCCTGGTTCATAGGTCGATGCACAACCACTGAGCCACACCCGCCTTGCAGAAGGTTTAGACTTTTGCTAAATAAATGAAATTTAGCAAATATAGATAACTATATGTTGGTTTGTCTATTGATGAGAAGTGTTCTGATGACAGTCATTATTTTTATAAGGTGTACTAGATTTTTCAATGTCTTTTTTTTTTTTTTTTTTTTAGGATATTTATTGTTGTTACATTGCTTCTGTCCCACTGATAATTTTCTTGATCTTTAACTTGCTAATAGCTACTGTTTGAATTTCAGGAAATATAAATTATTATTTCTTTAGAATACTTGTATGCATTTAGCGATTGCCCCTTTAAATTAGAAGCTCCCTAGAGGGCAGGAACTATGGTTTGATTAGTCAGTCATCTTGGTGCTTTTTATTGGCTCAATAAATAGTTGAACAAATGAAGGAAAGTTCATTCCTCCACATCCCTCTTTTTCTCTGGTTTTGGGTATGTAAAGGTGGGTCAAGTTAATAATGCAATGCTTGTGTAATACCTGAATCTAAACCCACGTTTCCAGTGGGGGTCCTCCATCTTTGCTAAAGGGTACTCTGCATCCGGTTAAACTAATACAACTGACTGATCTATAAAACTAAAAGTGGGAACTTTTCTATTTATGCCACTGTAACTGGTGTTCTGTTTCTTTAGGAGAAGTTTTTGCTATATGTGGAAGCTGTGATGCTTTGGGAAACTGGAATCCTCAAAATGCTGTGGCTCTCCTTCCAGAGAATGAGACAGATGAAAGGTAAGCATCGAAATGTCAGGTTACAGAATAATTGCAATGTTCAGATTATAAATTGGGGGCTGTCTAAGATGGCTTGATATGTTTTTCTTCTTTTAATTTTAATTTTTATCAAAGTTATCACATGTATGTAGATGATAAAGAGTGAAATAGCTTTACAAAGTTTGCTGTGAGGAAAAAGTTCATGTTCCTCAATTTCTACCTCTCAGATAACCATTTTCAACTCTTAGTTGGTTTTTCTGGTACCCCCACATCTTACCTAATAATAGACAAACATGTAAATTGACCATCCCTCCGCTACACTCACCAGCCAATCAGGAGAGTATGCAAATTAATCCAACAAAGATGGTGGTTAATTTGCATACATAGGCACGAAGCAGCAGAGTGAGACAGAAGGCTTCGGCTGGAGCAGCGAAGGCCTGGGTCCCGGGTGCCGGAGGAAAACCGGTGCCGGCAGCCAGGGGAAGGGAAGGCCTATTGCACGAATCTCTTCGTGCAACGGGCCTCTAGTTTCTAAATAATAGACTTATATTGCTATTTCTTTTTTTTTTTAACTTTTAGGCAGTATCTTTTGGTTTCTCAGTACATATTCTTGATAAAAGATTTAATTTTTGCTCTAAAGTAACTTTTTTTCAGATGTGTATAGTATTAACTAAAAGTAACAGAATGGAGCACATACTTGTTTAGATAGTTAAGCTAAGGTAATGAAATGAGTTCACTATGAACATTAAATACAGCACTAAACTTAGCATGGGTATATTGGTGCACTGGGCTGGGAAAGGTAGATCTGGGTGTCGGTTTCAGTTCTGCAGTTAACTGTGGTCTTGGGCACATCTAATATCTCTAGACCTCGGTTACCTCATTTACACAGTAAAGGGGTTAGGATAGAATCAGTGAAAGTCAACAAAGGTGGTGTTTCTCTACTTGGGAATATCTGGAAATGTTATGGGTTGTATGTGTGTGTGGGGGTGAGGTGGTAAGGAGAGATGAGATTCTAAATAGTATATAAATACATGCAATACCCCTAGGGAGAAATACTAAATTTGGTGTTTATGAAGCTCAAATTCTGTTTTCCTATGGAGCAGCACTACTAAAAGTGTGGCCTGTGGACCAGTGTTAGGCAAAAACCTTAAAAAAAAAATCAGGGCATGATGTGAGAAATATACACATTGAGAACAAGCATTTGGAAATGTTTATGGCAGTTTGACATGCTAGGGCATCCATGCATGTCACTATGGGCACACCTTGTTGAATGGGTACTGTTGCAGGACAGATTGGGTAAAACAAACGAGCAAACAAAAACTGGTCCTTCGAAGCAGATGGCTTGAGAAGCACTGATGGCAAAGCAAAGGAAAATAAAACAATACCCTAATGTAATCAAAGAAAAAGAAAAACATAAAAAATATATAGAACATCCTTGTCACTATTTGTCATTAGTGTGCACATTTTCTCAGCCACAAGTAAAGTTCCGTTGAGAAATGATATTGGAATCACAGAGGAATGGGATGTTGAGTCCTTTCAAGTGGCTATTTTCCCCTTGACTTTTCAGATCAGCCAGTTCTATGAAGTGAAACCTGTATTTTTCTGAACTGTTCCTAAAATACCCCTCTGCTCAGAACTTTTGAGCTTCCCTGTCACCTATCTTAAGTCCATTTCATTCAGCCTCATCAAAGTGATGTGAATAACATGAGGTAACACCTAACAACTTAACTTACGAGACCAGCTATTTTTCACATTGTTGGCATACACTGATATATATTGATTCATATATGGCAGATAAACAGAGCTTCACAAGCAGAAAGGAAGTAGATAATACAAAATTATACAAGAAGATAATAGAGAATAGGTGGCCTTCGCATCAAAGTGTTCTGTACCCCTTTTTCACCGTCTCTTAAGCCTCTTCATACCTACAGGCTTGTGGTGACAAGAGCTTTGTTGGGTTTTTTTTCTACTTACAGTTAATTTGAAGGTCTTGGTATTGTTTCTTAACAATGCAGAAAATGTGAGTCACTTTGGTTTTACTTGCTCTCCTTATAGATTTTGGGGAAGGACTTGAGGGCAATTCAAAATCATGCAGGTGCACTAAACCTTCTCACTTGCCTGGTTTATTTTTAATTTCATTAGGTTATGTTCATTCTTGCCCTCACTGAGCAGTGCCATTTCATTTTTAACTTTGCTACATTTGCTTGGAGAACTAGAGTGAAAAAGACTAATTGCTTTGCTTTCCATCTCTTTTCTTTATTTAGTGGTTGTTAACCAGAGGTACACATTAAAATAACTTCTGAGGGCTTTTAAATTATACACCTGCCTAATTGTGACCAGTGTGGCTTTGTTGGTTGGCTATCGTCCTGTGCACCAAAAGGTTGCTAGATTGATTCCTGCTTAGGGCACATGTCTGGGTCTTGAGCTTCTATCCCTGGTAGGGGGCATGCAGGAGGTAGCCAATCGATGTTTTTACTCTCACATCTTCCTCTCTCTCTAAAAATCAATAAACTGTTCTTTAAAAAGATATATATATATTCCTAGGCCCTTTTCCTGGATTGAGAAATAATGTATTAGAGAGGGGCCCCAGTATATTTTTCAAAGCTTCCCACCAGTTATAGTGTGCACATCTGGGGCTAGTTTTATACACTCTAGCTTACTGTTTTATGGATGAAATAGTACTGGGAATTTGCCGCCACCCCCCCCCCCCTTATTTTTTTTTTTTTTTTTTTTTTTTTTGGTAGCAGAGATGGGAAATAAACTTCACCTTATAGTTGGTAGAGTTTGCTTGGAGTCCTGTGTTGAAAATGATTCTGAGCCTATCAGGGAAAAGTAATAGGGGTACATATGCCAAGCATTTGCTCTCCTTGCTTTAGAGCCATGATTCTCAACCAGTCATATATCCAGTGCCCTATGAAATTTTACCAAATTACATATGATCAGGCTCTACCCCAGACCTATGAAAGCAGAGTCTCCCAGGAAAAAGTCAGGGTATGTGTATTTTTTAACTACCATATTTTTCTGATAGCTGAAGCTAAGACTATGGGTGACAGCTGGCTGTGGATATTTCTTAGGAACTACAATTGAGTCAGAGTGAGGATAATGCCTAAAGCCTGTCTTGGCAGCCAGGTGGGGAGCAGTGCTAGCCATCTGGTGTCATGGAAGAACATTTGGAACTGCCGTTTATTCACTGAACTGTTCAGGTGGAATTAATGTTTGGGTAATGGTCTATCACAGTGGCTCTCAAACTTAAGTGTTTGTCATCAGAGTTACCAGTTAAATGATAGATTCTTGCCCCCCCCCCCCCCCCCCCCGACTTTTTAATTTAACAGGTTTAGGTGTGGCCTGAGAATTTGCATTTCTTTTCTTTTCTTTTTTTTTAGAATTTGCATTTCTAATAAGCTCCTAGGTCAGTGATGGCGAACCTTTTGAGCTCGGCGTGTCAGCATTTTGAAAAACCCTAACTTAACTCTGGTGCGGTGTCACATATAGAAATTTTTTGATATTTGCAACCATAGTAAAACAAAGACATATTTTTGATATTTATTTTATATATTTAAATGCCATTAACAAAGAAAAATCAACCAAAAAATGAGTTTGCATGTCACCTCTGACAAGTGTGTCATAGGTTCGCCATCACTGTCCTAGGTGATACTGACCATCCTTGGAGCCACACTTTGGATACCGCTGGTCTGTGGTTTGAAGCTAATCACTTCTAATCATGAATTGTAGTGAATTTTAGAATAGCATAGTTCAAAGGAGGACATTGGGTTGAAACAAGTAAGATACAAATACTGATTGCTTGGCTAGGAGAATAGCCAGAGTCTGGGCAGGACAGTTAGAACAAGGGACACTTGGGAACATGAGTTGCTGGCCTTGGCCCTAAAGTCTCTTAGCAGCTATGTAACATCTCTAGCTAGGAAAGCCTGACTCTAGTTTCCACCTCTGCACTACTTGCTTTTTCTGTTTAATACTTCTCCTGGCTCTTTGTATGGCTGGTTTCTTCCCATCATTTAGGTCTCAGCTAAGACAGTTCTTCCTCATTGAGACCTCCCATCCAAAAGCCTCTTCCAGCACTTCTTGTCACATCAGAAAGTTCAAATAGCTCTTAGAGTGTATGTTGCCTGGTTGTTTACCCACACAAGAAAGCAATCCTCTTGAAGATGGGGCTCTCTCTGCCTCATTCATCAATGTGTTTCCAATGCTTGGTACAGATTAGGCCTGGAGTAAATTTTGTGCAGGAATAAATAAGTGGTTTGGGTCACAGACTTTATTTGAGGGGTTTTATGAATTATGAAATCTTTATGCATTTTAGTTTGGTATTGATGTAGCTGTTTTAATTTTTTTTTCCCCCTCACAGCATGTTTTGGAAAGCAACCATTGTACTCAGTAGAGGAGAATCAGTTCAGTATCGCTACTTCAAAGGGTGCTTTTTAGAACCAAAGGTATGTTTTCTTCACCTAGTTTCCAGTTTCTTTAGCAGACTTCTTTGAAAAGCAACTAATTTAAGTTTGGAAACATTAAAAGTAAAACGAGTTTGTATTGATCAAATAAAGAAAATAGAACTCTAGATTAATAACATTTTAGTACAAAAAGCAAGGAAGTAGCCACTTCAGAGACAGCTGATGTCTGTAATGGAATTTTTAAAAGACTAATAGTAAGTATGTTGCAGTATTGTTATCATGATATAGGTTTTAATGATAATTAAATATTCTTGATAGGTAGGTATGCATTTTCTGTAACTTTTGTAAACTAATTAGTAACCAGTTACAAGGTTTTTCTTTTTGTTTTGTTTTTTAATCGTGAAGTGGTATAAGTACATTTAGAGGAGTATATAGCCAGCTTTTAGTGAATAATTATTTTTAAAACTTATTTCATAGCAGCTGTCTCTTAGTGGCTGCATTGTTTAACTTCTTTAAAAACTGAAGTAATTTCTCTTAGATTTTTTCAACAATGGTTTTGACAGACCAGGATCTTTCCTGAATGCCTTTGGAGTCTATTGAATCTAAATCTGCTTGCTCAAAATGATTTATTATTTTGGGAGTGTTTTTGTATTTAGAAAAAAAAAGTTGATTCCTTTCCTCTTTTTAAAAGATACTCATTTGCTGAAAGGATTCTTTTCCTTCAGAGTTTTACCTTTGAGCACACTTGGGCTGCATGTGAACAAGGGCTTAGGCAGGAGCCTAGGACACAAAAAATGGATTAGAACTTTTAAGAAAATTTCTTCCCCTTTAGGGTCATTGAATACTTGTAACATAAGAAAAATGCAAGCAGCCACTGTTACCTCATTCTCTTAGCCACCATTATAAAAAAAGAAAACTGACAAACCCACTTCTGCTGTCTTTTGCACCTATTACGTTTATTCCGAGAATATATTGTAAATACTCAGTAATTAAACTTAAATTACATTATGGTTAATCATTTTGTTGGCTTATCTTGACAATAGTCTCACTTTATGACTTAAAAAAAGAACATTTCTTAGTATAGGGATTATGCATCATGGCATAATTGTTCAGTACATATTGAAGAATTATGCATAGACACATAGATCCACAGCACTCATGACGTTGAAAGCTTATTTGTGGATCCTGGTATGTGAAATTTGTAACATGTGAAATAAACTAAATTTTACTTAAAGGGGCATTTGGACCAGAAAAATCATAATGAATCTTTTGGGCATAGTTTTCTAAAGTAAGACTGTTGTCAACACAGGTTAAAATAAGCCAATCTACAGTATCTCCCCTCTTCATTGAAAATGTAACCAAAAGCAGCAAATCAGTCCAAAATGCCTTTGAAAAAAATTGGCAAGAAGTCTGCTTACAGTAAGAAACAAGTTTTTCCCCTTGTAATACTTGCAAAAGTTTACAGTATGTGTTGGTGAGTGTGTTTCTTTAAGTAGGTGCTCTGTATCGTGTACACATGTACCGTGTGATGCAGGGGCTGCCATGGTAAGTATGTTTTTCATGGAATAGAGTAAATACCTACATAAAATCCCATGCATATGGCTAGAGGGTTTTTCCCCCGCACATGCAAACTTAAAGGGACACTTTTTTTGTAAGTTGGTGGCGCTTTTTAAATGAAACTTACTTTTTAGTAAAAGTAATTATGAAACTGTCTCAGTTGTGTATTGTCAAATGATAAAACTAATGTGCAAGGAATCTTAAAATCATACAATGATGTAAATTATTGGAATATATATGTTATAAATATAAAGAATAATAGGAAACCAAAGTAATTATGAAAGCATTAAAAAGCTGAAATGGGTAATAAGATTAATTTTACTGGTCAAAGTTTTAGAAGGTGATCTAAAGCAGTTGTAGAGCCTAAGCTAAAAACCTTGTGATCTTGTCACTTGACCTTTAGACTTTAGCTTCCTCATCTTTTAAATGAAGGGTTTGAACTATAAATTTCTTAGGTCCATTGCTACTCTTTTATTGTAAATAATGTAAAATTTTACCATTCATATTCTCTTATATTTTGCTCCTTCTGGCATATTCCTTTTAGTTTAGAAGTTGAGTCTGGCAGTCCTTTTTCTCTTAATTTTTCATAGGTACGTGTTCTCTTATATTTTGTAGAATTAGAATAAGGTTAATATGTTGAATTTTAAGATAATTTTATTGGTGACAAATCAAAATACTAAGTTATATAAACATAGAAATCAAAGGTAGTAGATATTCCTGGAATGAAAGCATTGGTATGAGCCTGCATAGTCCATTATTTTCACATTCTCACCAAAGTAATTTTTGAGTTAACATGCAATTTAAACATTTCTTTAACCCATGTCCACCCCTTCTTTCATGTGGCTAGAATTAGGGTAGTTACCTTATACAGAAGTGTTAGCCAATTTTTAATTATATTGTCTTTGAACTGCTTCCTTCATCTCAGTGTACGTAGCTCTTTATTTTGCAGTAACATTCTGTTTCCAATTTTTATAGGTGTTAACATTAACTTATAATTAGATTCATTGTAAACTTTTATTTTATTCTTAATTTCTCTTGATTTTCATTTAGAATAGCCCAGGGTTATTTTGGCATCTTTTTACAATGGTTTCTTTTTTTATTATTAAATATATTTTTATTGATTTAAAAAATATATATATTTTTCTTGATTTAACAGTCATCCAGAGGGAGAGAGAAACATCAATGATGAGAGAGAATCATTGATCGGCTGCCTCCTGTACGCCCCCCACTGGGGATCGAGCCCACAACCTGGGCATGTGGCCTTGACCAGAATCGAACCTGGGACCCTTCAGTCCGCAGGCTGATACTCTATCCACTGAGTCAAACCGATCAGGGCTGTTTTTATTGATTTTTTATTTATTTTTATTTTTTTAGAGAGAGGAAGGGAGAAGGATAGAGAACTAGAAAAACATCAATGATCGGCTGCCTCCCTCACACCCCCTATAGGGGATCGAGCCTGCAGCCCTGGGCATGGGTCAACCCCTGGCATGGGTCAGTGCTCAACCAGAGCTACACTGGCTGGGCTGTTTTGTAGTTTTAAGTGTATATATCTTACACATTTGAATTAAATATATTCCTAAATATTTTTATTTTATTTTTTGATGCGATTGTAAATAGATGGTGTTGTTTTAATTTCAATTTATTTATTGTCAGTGGTTTATTAAATATAATGAAATTCTAAATACTAAATACCCTCAGCTATTAACTTCGTATTTGAACTATCGTATAGAGATATCTATCCACCTACCTTTGCTGTACTCCTTCCTAGGTGACCATTTTCCTTAATGGTCTTATTAAAAATAGTGATGCTTAAGTAACTATGGTCTGGCCTCAGACAGCATAGATAAAAATTCTTCAGAGATCCTTTTACATGTACATTTTCCCCAAAATAGTGGAAGAAAACAATTAGTAAATATTAAAAGTGCACATTTACATTTTTCATGATAGTTAGAAGCAGTGCTATTACATGAGTATTTGATAATTTGTTTGGTGGTTTGTTAAAACAAAAATTTCAGTCTACATATTGGATAATATTTTAAATTTCTCTCAGTGCTTGTTGTAGCTTAGTGATGTCAATAATTGTTTGAGAAGCAATCAGTAAGTCTTTTGTGTGTATGTGGAAACATAGTTTTAGGGTGTCTTTTTTGTTGTTTTGTTTTATTGGTTTGTGTGTTTTTTTGTTGTCGTTGTTAGTATGCATGCTTGAAAACATTCTAGCAATCATCTGATTTAATATATACTAAATTGTAAAATAACTCCACCAGCACTGCTAATGGAATACTGTCCTGGACTGATCCTTTTTTTCTCCAAAGATACACCTTCCACTTAACTCCAAAATGCTTAAAATTGTAACAGCCTTTTACAGAATGGAGCTGTTCTTTTCTTTTATTTATTATATTTTTATTGATTTCAGAGAGGAAGGGAGAGCTGTTCTTTTTTTCCTAAGATCTTGATTGTTTTTCATGGAATAGAGCCTTAAAAAGGATTGCATGTTTTGGAGTCACTATTGAGATTTTTAATATGTCAATGCTCAGGTTTTTTAAAAAAAATTTAAAAGAACTTCAGTAAGCTAAAATTTAAGATGACCTTCTAAAGTTTAATAAATTAGTTATAACAATTTTGGAAATTCATGGTATTTTAAAACTTGGGTGTGTTTTTTTTTTCCAATATTGTAACACTTTGTGTGCCAAACAACACAGATTTGTAGTGTGAATGCTAGTAGACACAATTGTAAGTCATCTGTTGAATTGGCCCTTTGGATTACTCAAATACTCCATTCTGTTCAAGCCCAAATTGTTGTATGCTGTAACTAAAACATATGAGGATGTAGTTAATTAAAATTACTACTAAAACATATACCCTATCAAATACTTAATCAACAGGGCTATTCTTATGTGCATGGTAAAGTTCCCCTGACAAATCAATTAAAATAAAAACGTCTTTTTTTCCCTCTACCCACTTTATTTTTATTTCTCTGGATTTCAGAGAGGAAGGGAAAGGGAGAGAGAGATAGAAACATCAATGATGAGAGAGAATCATTGATCAGCTGCATCCTGCATGCCCCAAACGGGTTTGAGCCTGCAACCTGGGCATGTGCCCTTGACCAGAATCGAACCCAGGACCTTTCAGTCCTCAGGCCAATGCTCTCCACTGAGCCAAACCAGCTAGGGCTCCTCTACCCACTTTTTAATCCTTGCTGAGACTTAATATATACATGGCACCCTTTAAGTTACCTTTGATTAGTAACTTCTATAAGAATGTAAACCCATACCCTCTTTTAGTGAAGAAGATTTTTTTCCCCTTTGGGTAGCGTATGTTGGAAACATGGGAAGAATAGGTTAGTTTTCTCTGGCTGCTTATTATTGCTAAGAAACATGATTCCTATTTTTAATGTACGCAATTTGCATCTCATGAAGATTAGAAAGTTTGATGTTTAAAAAAAAATCTAGGAAATGTAGGATTAAATACATCTCCTTTTAGTTTTTAAGGAAGTTAAATTCGTACTTTAAGATGAGCAGTTTTCACATTTACCTTTTTAAAAACATCTACCCAGTCTACCAATTCATAAGTAAACTTTATAACAAGAAGGTATTTGTCAAGAGAACATGAGCATTTTTCGTATTATCCTAGGATAAGTGATTTGAATGAGGATCTAGTGCTATTTTAGTTTTCACATTCCAAAAGTTTGCAAGTTTAAAAAAGATTTTTAAACTTTATTTTTTTAAAATATTTTTTATTGTTTATTTTATTTTTTTTATTATTTAAAAATATTTTTATTGATTTCAGAGAGGAAGGGAGAGGGAGAGATAGAAACATCAATGATGAGAGGAGATGATCATTGGTTGGCTGCTTCCTGCATGCCCCCAACTGGGGATTGAACCTGCAACCCTGGCATGTGCCCTTGACCAGAATCAAACCTGGGAATCTTCAGTCTGCAGGCCGATGCTCTATCCACTGAGCCAAACAGGCTAGGGCAAAAATACATTTTTATTGATTTCGGAGAGGGAGAGCAAAACATCAAAGATGAGAGAGAATCATTGATTGACTGCCTCCTGCACACCACCTACTGGGAATCGAGTTTGCATCCTGGGCATGTGCCCTGACTGGGAATCAAACAGTGACTTCCTGGTTCATAGGTCGATGCTCAACTACTGAGCCATACCAGCCAGGCTCTCTGGTTATTTTAAGTGGCAGAATTATCTCTTGTGTTTAATTACCTAATGTGCCTAATCTGTTACTTATTTGTTATCACTTGGCGACTTTTTAAAAAATATCAATATTGAAATCCTATAACGTGTTATAGGAGAGTATTTAATGCCGTCTAAAGATGTATAATATATAGAGAGAAGCTTACATGTTTTAGGCTTTTTAATAGTATGTTTAGATATGCCTAGAAAAGGGCTTGAGGATTATGTATGAAAATGTTGATAATAATTAACCCTAAGTGGTGTGATAATGGGTGACTTTTTTTTTCCTTTTTGCATTCCTGTATTTTACTACATTTTTTCAGAAGACATGAAGGTTACAGTCAAAATTTGCTTTTAAAATATGTATTTAATGGTTTCATTTTGACACATAAGTTTAATTAGTCATTTAAAAAGTAATTAAAGGATAATTAGGAAGCATTTAATACTTCAGTCTCTTATATGTCGGAAATCTTTGTTGGTAGGTTCATTCTTGTTTTAAAAATTGTGTAGATGTTATTGACATAAAGTTTTATTTTCTTAGTAAAAGAACTTGATAATAGGGAACAATATTAGGAGTTATCACACTATGAATTTAGAAACTCAAAGGCATAAAAAAGTAAAACTGGATGTTAGTTTCACTTTTATCAAATTTGTTCTTCAAATTTACCCGTGTGTGTCTCCTTTCTTTTAGGGTTTCCTGTGCTCTTTAGAAACATTGGTTACTGTGATAGGAGAAATCTGATGTTCTTCCTGTTATCTACTTACTATTCTTAAATGTATATAGTAAAGAACTGTATTATGTCCTCACATTTCTTGAGTAACTTGTGATAGTTGGTCTTGAAGTACTTGTTTCTACTATTCCTATGGTCATAGAGTTTAGGCTTTATCCAAACACCTTAAGAGTTACTTAAGATGAGATGCTTTACCCAGTAACACACCCCATTGACTGGCTGATATACCAAACATAAACTATATTTATGGTTAACTTTAACTTAGAACAGAATATCAGTTAAAAATTAAAATTTCTTTGGAAAAAATCGAGTATTGTAGGCAGATTTAAGAATGAGTTTTATGTACGAGTTCATCCCATTTTTCTTTGTTTACTCTCTCATCCCCATTTTCTTCCAGCACTCATCATGATTTGTGACCTAGTACATTCCTGATTAGGGGCGTATAATATTGATAATTAACAGGATGAATCTTTTGGTTTCATATGTAGTATTAATTTAGGCCACAAACATCTAATGGAGTCATGGGTAGAATATAAGATATAAGAAATTATTGCAGACATTTAACTTTTAAATTGCAGACTATCGGTGGTCCATGTCAAGTCATAGTTCACAAGTGGGAGACTCATCTACAACCACGATCAATAACCCCTTTAGGTATGGGCATTAACTGCATCTGTTTGAGGCATATGCATAAGTTACTAATATGCTGCACAATGGCTTAGTGGGATTTAATAAATTTTTATTCTAAAGTTTAAGGTCAATTTTCACTTAGCATACCATGAATCTTACTTTCAAAACTAAATAGTTCTTAATTGCCTTTCTCTATAAACTATTAGAAATGCTTAATTATTTTTATTTTGAAGGGTTAGATTAATTTATTGTAGACTTTTTATTTGGAGTAGTGACAAAGTTTACAAAGTAACATTCTTCTTTGCTGAGCATCCATGGCTTTATTGATTACTTGCTCAGATAATTTAGAGAATTTCTTTTTCTTTTAGAGAAAGAGGAAAGGAGAGAGAGAAGGAAAGAGAGAAATTGATTTATTGTTCCACTTATTTATGCATTCATTGGTTGATTCTTGTACCTGCCCTGATTAGGGATCAAACCCGAAATCTTGGGATATCAAGATGATGCTCTAACCAACTGAGCTACCCAGCCAGGGCAAAAACAAAGGTTCTTACATTTTTAACTTTAGTGAGAATAGAGCAAGTTATTCTATTTATTCTGGTTTTTTATTTTTAAATAGTAAATACTTGAATAAATTTGTATGAATAAATTCAAATTTCTTGGTTGTAGCAGACATATTTTCCTCCTTATTTACTTAAGTACCTTGCTGTCTATGTTAAAATTGATATTCAGATCAATTTATAAAAAACATTCCGTTTTCTTATTATGCCTAAAAAGGCATTTCTCTTCATACAAGTATTTTTTTAATTTCCTTTTCCATACTAAGATTAAAACTTGAAGTTTATTTCACATACATTAAATTATCGATTCATCTTTAAATTGACTCATTGCTGAGAAATGCATCTTTCAGTGTCTAAGGAAAATTAGAATGTAAAGATAATAATTGGCTTTCTAGTTACCAGGTTAGAAAGTAGTGAGAGATTCTGCTTTACCCTATAGTAGACAGGTTTTGTTTAAACAGCTATCTCATTCCATCCTCTTTATTGAATTTTCTTTTTATATGTTTTAATACATTTTTGATATTGTATTTAGGATTTTTCTGATAGCATATTTCAGAATTATAATAGTTCTATACTGAAGTTGGAAATTATTAGGTATGAGTAGTTTAAAATAATTTGCCTTTTGAAGCATCTTGCAGTTAAATATATTTTATTATTGTGAGAAGTGGGATGATTATGTTTCTGATCTTTTAAAAAGAAATTTATATCTGAAAAATAGACGCTCTAAACTTAAGAGCTCCATGAAATCTGTCAGAGAATCTTCCTTGGGAACTATCACATTAATTTTGACAAATATTTCAGACCTATGTGTAAAGTAAACAGGAAAGGAAAGAGCAGAGAATTAGTATGTTATTCAGAAGGTGGGTAGCTTATCTATTTAGGTTAAATTTCTGTTAGAAGGGCATGTGCTAGAACTTACTCTTTTGATAGTTCCTCACAGCTCTGAGTATACAGGTAAGTTTACGCTGTTTATAAAGCTTTTAGTTGGCTATTGAGAATAGTGGAGATTTGAGGAGAATTACATTTTAGATTAGTTCAGAAAATGCATTACATAAGAATAAGCATTTTAATTGTGCCAAGACCTTTGGTTTGAAAAATGAACCAGGAGATACTGTTGTCCAGCAATCTGTCAGGCTCACAAATTGTGGGTGAAGTTTGTCCCAGTGCCTCTAGAGCACCATCTGAGGAGTCCTCTTTCTCTTCCTTGTAACATCTGAATAATCACTGAGTATGTAAGAACTGATTGTTTGATAGCCTTCTTAAAAGGGAATTCTTTATTGAGGGCTACAATAAATATGCTTATTCACTTTGGGCTGCTTTAAAATTTTAGATTTCATATTTTTAAAAATGCTTAAGGTGGGTAATCTCTCAATTGTCCATATACATTGTGAATTTTAACTAGGTTTTCTATTTTCCTTCAATTCTAGAAAGTGAAATTATTATTGACGATGGACAATTTGGAATCCACAGTAAGTGAGACTGAGCTTTAAAAATTGTTACTGATATGGTTGAGATGTTATATAACATTCATTAGAAACAGATATAGGGAAATATGACAGAGTATGATATTGGAAATAGAGGCTAAATCTAAGAAACAAATGCCATTCTCTTAAATAATAGTTTCCACTACAGGTGGGGCAAAAGGTTTACAGTTGTGAGTACGCAAAACACAGAGTTTATTCTTAAATTATTACTAGAGGCCCGGTGCACAAAATTCATGCATGGGAGGGGGGTCCCTTGGGGGATGTCCGACTGCCTCTCGCAATCCAGGACCACTGGCGCCTAACTGCTCGCCTGCTTGCCTGCCTGATTGCCCCTAACCCCTCTCCCTGCCTGCCTGATCGCCCCTAACCACCTCTGCCTGCCTGCCTGATCGCCCCTAACTGCTCCCCTGCTGGCCTGATCACCCCTAACCACCTCTGCCTCGCCCTGCACCCGGGACCCAGGATTCCCTCCTCCGGCTGGTCACAGGCACCCGGGACCCGGCCAGCTTTGCCCGGGCGGGCCCCAGCCACAGGGGACTGTGGGCAGGCGGCTTCGCCCGGGCTGCAGCTGCAGGTGCCTGGAACCACGAAGGGGGTGGCTTATCCCTCTCCCAGGCCACAGCCTGGGTGGTCCCCATTCCTCTCTCACAAGCTCATTTGTGCCTGGCTGGTCCCCATTCCTCTCTCGCGAGCTCATTCGTGCCTTGCTGGTCCCCATTCCTTTCTCCCCAGAGTTAAGTGTCTGAGCTGTGATGGCGTGAGGGCGTGGTGACCATTTGCATATTAGCTCTTCATTCTATAGGATTTATTAACTAGTGTCCCCGTGCACAGATTCGTGCACATTGAAAGGAAATTAATTAGGTAGGGGTAGGGGCAGGAAGCCAGAAGCCGGAAGCCGAAGCTGACATGGCGTGATCTGGCAGCACTGTGGCCACCATAGAGCAAGTCAGGGAGCGGTGTCATTGCGTCGGGCTCTGGAATCAGAGGGGCTGCGCTTCCTGCACGTCACTGTGGGCTCCCTGCTCGCTGCCTACGCCTGGTACATGGTCTTCAGCTAGTACATGGTCTTCGGCTGCATTCTCCTGTTGGCAGTCTTTCAGAAGCTTTCTGCCCGCCTAAGGGCCTCCAGGCAGAGGCAGCTGGACAGGGCGGCAGCTGGTGTGGAACCTGATGATGTGAGACGACCCCCCCCCCCCCCCTCCTTGGGGATCAAGTGAAACCGGTAATTAAATGCCTTGACTGGGAATCAAACCATGAACTCCTAGTTCATAGATTCATGCTCAACTACTGAGCCCAGTGGCTGGGCCCCTGTATAATTCTTATGCTTTAAGTTTTTTGACAGGTGATTTCAGTTATATGGGTTAGTAATAACATCACTTTTTAACACTACAGACAGTCCTTGGGTTACTTCGGACTCCATGTATGTCGTTTCATGGTTACATCACCATCTCCCATTTATTTATTAAAAAAAAAGTTCCATTTTGACGCATGTACATAAGCGCTTTATGTTTTTTATTATTTATTTGCCACAAGTAAAGGTCAGGAATTGTTATCTTTCTTTTAAATTTTTTTACTGTTTCACTTCATTACTGCTGTGTATGTGCTCCATGTAAGGACGTAGGTGACTATGTAGGTGAGTTCCGACTTACGGGCCGTAGGAACAGATCTCCGACATAACCCCAGGACCTGCTGTATTATGTTTGAAAATGATATTAGCAGTTCTAAACATTTAAGATATGAAATGTTACTCTTATGCTAATTTGTGCATTATGTATGTTTATATGTGCATTTATGGTAAAATCCAGATTAAGCAGAATATTCTAGTAATTCTGACTTAGTCTTTAACATGTAATTAGCACATTAGAAATCCTTTTACCTCTGAATATGTTGAAAATGTTATTCATTTGTATACTTTTGCTTCAGTAAACGCTTTGAGAATTCAAGTTTTCAGGGACTTGAATTTTTACAATGTGTCAGCATTATGCTAAATTGCATTTTTATTTTATTATTTTTCCTTAAATGCAGTTGATTGCGTTTTCATTTTTAAATACTTTACTGTGTAAAGGAGTGGGCAGAATGTGTGCTTTTGTTGACTGAACCAGAGATAAATTGCTGATAACCAGTTGCTTTCCTATTCAGAACAGGAAGGAACAGGTTTGAATGTTTTGGTTGTGGTTTAACAGGGACATGTGTTTATACACTTTAGAAATGTACATGCTTTGGCAGTGTTTGGATAGGAATTTGGATTTTATTTGAGGCTATTTGTGTTATATCATCAGGTAGTCTAAAATACTTGAATAGCTTTAGTGTTTTATAGTCTTGTCCTCTTTATTTAGAAAAGATGGTATTTATGTCACGTGTTTTGGAGAGCTTTTTTAAATATATATATTTTAATATATTTTTATTGATTTCAGAGAGGAAGGGCGAGGGAGAGAGAGATAGAAACATCAATGATGAGAGAGAATCATTGATCGGCTCCCTCCTGCACACACACCGCCCCCCCCCCCCCCCCCACTGAGGATGGAGCCCACAACCGGGCATGTGCCCTTGATTGCAGTCTAACCTGGGACCTTTCAGTCCACGGGCTGACACTCTATCCACTGAGCCAAACCGGCTAAGGCAAGAGCTTTCTTTATATAGGAACTAGGGGCCCGGTGCACGAAATTCGTGCACTGGGCGGGGGTATCCCTCAGCCCAGCCTGCCCCCTCTCACATACTGGGAGCCCTCAGGGGATGTCCTAGTGACGGCTTAGGCCTGCTCCCTGCTCCCCTTGGGGATAGGGCCTAAGCCACAGTCTGGTCTCCCTTTGTGGGAGGTGACCAGGCTGATAAGGGGAAGGCACCAGCCCCATCACCCTGCTGCTGCAGCCACTGCCAGTCACCACAGCCAGCAAGGTTTTTTCATCAACGCGGACTCCAGTCCCTTCACCATAAAAAAATGACAACTTTCTTTAGGCATATTCAAGATGTGTCTTTCATATAATAATAATTTCTTTATTATTATTTTTTATCCTCACCTGAGGATATGTTTCCATTGATTTTTAGAGAATGTGGAAGAGAAAGGGAAAGACAGAGAGAAACATCAAAGTGAGAGGAACACTTTGATTGATTGCCTCCTGCATGAGCGCTGACCTGGGCCCTGGCCAGGGAGAAGCCTGCAACCTAGGTACATGCCCTTGGTCAGAATTGAATCCAGACCCTGTCATCTGCAGGCCAAGGCATTATCCACTGAGCCAAACCGGTTAGGGCAGGATATGACATTTCTTAGCCCTCCAGCAGCGGACCTTCGTTTTTTTCGCCAGGAGTGTGGTGAAAAACCCTAGATCACCTTTTTGGATTCTTATTACCCACGTTACTAAGAATATTACCAGTGGCATACAGGGAGCTTAGCCAATGAGCGGTCAGAAAAGGTGTTTCCTCTGGAGTTCACACCAATCGCCAGCTTGGCCCCCCCCGCCCAGGCCTGACGCCTCTGGCCCAGGCTGCAGGCCTGGGCAGGGGATCCCCATCTCCCCCCGATGACCGGCTCCGCCCTCGCCCAGGCCTGATGCCTCAGCCAGAGGCGTCGACCCCCATCACCCTCCGATCGCCAGCTCGGCCCCCCGCCCAGGCCTGACGCCTCTCGCTGAGGCGTCAGGCCTGGGCAGGGGATCCCCAGACCCCTCTGATTGACAGCTCCACCCCCCGCCCAGGCCTGACGCCTCTGGCCCAGGCTTCAGGCCTGGGCAGGGGACCCCCATCTCCCCCTGATCACCGGCTCCACCCCCCACCCAGGCCTGATGCTGCTGGCCCAGGCATCAGGCCTGGGCAGGGAACCCCCATCCCCCCCCCCCATCACCAGCTTCTGGGCGGCAGGCAGGCAGCTTCTGGGGTCGCACACAGGGGCCTGGATGGCAGCTCTCATGCTGGCAGCTGCGCTGTCCTGCCTGTAGTATGCAAATTAGCCGCCATCTTTGTTGGCAGTTAATTTGCATATCATGCTGATTAGCCATGGGAGGTGTAGCGAAGGTACGGTCAATTACCATGTTTGTCTATTATTAGATAGGATAGTTTTTTTTCAGTTGTTGTGTGTTAATTACTACAAATGGTTATAACTGCATGGAAATTTTTATTGTTCTAAATTCAGCTTAAGCCAGTTAACAGCCACGCATCCAAAACGGAAACCATCCCCACGTGCCACAATATTTTGAATTTAATTTTAAAAAATCAATTTGCAATGAATATTATAAAAATACATATATTACAATTTGGGTGTTCTTGAATATTTTCAGCTGAAAATTCTCATGAAAAATGATTTTAAAGTTGGTCAGGACTGCCACTTAAGGAAAACATTTTTTTTTTCATAGACGTGTGTAGTGTGTGAGGAAGGTCTGCTACTTGCATCTACAGATGCTTATTGTGTACAGTGGACTATTAGCTTTTAGGATGCAAAGTCATTTCTCCAACTTTGTCTATTCCTGGAAATAGTTTAAAATTAAAAAATAATGGTTTCTTTTTATTTTTTATTTCTACCCAAATATTTCTTCTTTTAATTAAATTCTTTATTGTTGAAAGTATTATATATGTCTCCTTTTCCCCTCATTGACCTCTCCCCACCCACTCCTGTGGTCTCTTTTTATTTTTAAAACTAGTGGCCTGGTGCACAAAATTCGTGCACGGGGGGGGGGGGGGGGTGGGTGGGTGGTGGTGTCCCTCAGCCCAGCCTGCACCCTCTCCAGTCTGGGACCCCACAGGGTCTAAACCGGCACTCAGACAATTCCCTCGCAATCCAGGACCACTGCTCCTAACCGCTCACCTGCCTGCCTGCTTGATCGCCCCTAACCACTCTGCCTGCTGGCCTGCTCACCCCCAACTGCCCCCTCCCCCTGGCAGCCTGATCACCCCCAACTGCCCTCCCCTCCTGGCCTGATCGCCCCAGCCGCCCCTGCCTTGGCCCGCCGCCATGGCTTTGTCTGGAAGGACGTCCAGAAGGTCTCACGGTCTAATTAGCATATTACCCTTTTATTAGTATAGATTTGCTAATTACTAAACATTTTTAAAGTTACATTTCTAAAGATAAATGTTTCTTGATATATATTTTAAGTCCTATTGAAAAACTTAGGTCCAAAACAGTTGATAGTTCAGTAGTACTTTGAAAAATGTGTTACCTATGTTAGTAGGAAACTTCAAGTTAAACAGTGCTAATACAGTATTATCACAGTTGTGAAATTTACGGAAGAATGTATAAATGTGAGAATACAGAATTGACTCACAGTTTTATTTTTACCACCTCATATTTCAGTCCCTAGCACTAGTCGTATAATTAGTTTCAGCTGAATAAATAACCTCATGTGAAGTATTTGGAAGTGTAATAGTAATTCCCAATGGAACAAATGTAGGTTAGACGTCATCTTGAAACACGGATTCTTTCTGAAATGAATGTGTATTATTTCGATAATGGATTTAATTAGAATATTTTTATTTACTTAAGTTAAACTATGGCTATTGTTAACATTCATTTAACTTTTTCCCCCTCTTCATATAAAAGTTCTTTTTCAATGATAAATTTAAGACTGCATATATATTTGCTTTGGAGAGAAGGACCAGTGACATAACCTGAATGTATTAAAATCTGAATGTGAACTAGAATTGTCAGTGTATATTATACTTACTGGATTGTTTAAAAATATGTATAATAATTACTCTTCTTTGTATTTACTTGCCAGATGGTGTTGAGAATTTGGATTCGGGATGGCTGACGTGTCAGACTGAAATAAGATTACGTTTGCATTATTCTGAAAAGCCTCCTGTCTCTATAACCAAGAAGAAATTTAAAAAATCTAGATTTAGGTATGACCATGTGTATTTGTTACTTAGGCCATTTATTTTCACTAATGCTGTAGCTTTCTGGTTTTAGATTTTAAGTGTATAAACTAAAAAAGAGCACACTTTTAATGTTACATTTTCTAAGAACTACAGGGTCTTATGAGAGTGAACTGCTTCCCTGTCTCAGATTGCTGCAATTACATGTACTTATGTTATTCTTAATCTCTAAATTTGAAACTAGAACACTGTGTTTTTATGTAAATAAATGATTTCCAAACTTATATTTCTGTATGGTTTATACCATTTAAAATTTATTAGTGTAGCAATAAATTTCTTGTTTTAAATTGATATAAGAGAAATGATTTTGTGCTAAATGAAGGTAAACAGAAAAATGATTGTTGGAAATATCCTTCAGTGCCCTAAACTTTCCTGTAGCTTACAAATGAAAACCTTTCCTCGAAGAAAGGTAGAAGTTATCATAGCAGTTCCATATTAGTTTCTTTTTAATCACATATTAATTTAAAAAATAGATGCCAAGTTTTGTGTGAAAACTTTACACAAAAACTTTATACTTAGTGAGTAACTTTATTTTTCTGTAATGTCATCATATATGCCTTTGAGTGAGCTGGCTTCTTAGTGTCCCAGGCAGCTCTGTCATTTGGATATAATTCATAATAATACTGCAGTTTCAAAATCCATAAATGTTTTACCATAACTGCTTAAATATTATAAAACTTTCCCCAATCATACAATACGTAAGGGAAAGGGTATGTAATACTTCATAGTTATTTGCATTGGCTCTTCTGAAAGTGAGTAAAGGATTTTGGGTGTACCTTGTTTCTGTGCATTTCTAGGCTTCTGCTTTGCTTCAGAAAAAATGGAGGTTATGGGACCACATGGTTGATCTGCAAGATCCATTTGACTGCAAAGATTCTCTAACCAGTTAGTCATATAATTTAATATCTTTTTAAAAAAATATATATTTCTTTATTGATTTCAGAGAGGAAGGGAGAAGGAGAGAGAGAGATAGAAACATCACTGATGAGAGAGAATCACTGATTGGCTGCCTCCTGCACACCCCACACTGGGGATCGAGCCCGCAATCCAGGCATGTGCCCTTGGCCAGAACCGAACCTGGGACCCCTCAGTCTGCACGCCGACGCCCTATCCACTGAGCCAAGTTGGCTAGGGCTATAAATTTAATATCTTATTTAAATGTTAAAGGAAGCAAATTGTGTAATAACTATAAAATGTCTCATTAGCATAAGACCTTGAAATAAAGAAAGCAGTAAAAACCTTGGTTGGTTGGGCTTAATAAGACTTACTAAGAAATTCATAGATATTAATGGTTGGGGTTCTGATTGCCTTGCAAATATATACTGAGTCCTATACCATTCTTTTTTATTTTTCTATGAAAAGTTAACTTTTATTTTCTATACATATTTTTCAAAATTATGTTTTCTTCAGTCTCCAAAGTGTTTGGTTCTCTTGAAGTTTTTTTTATGTTTTTTTTTTAATAAATCTTTATTGTTAAAAGTATTACATATGTCTCCCCCTCACCCCATTACCCCTTATTGTTTCTAGAAATTATTTTGAGTGTTTGTATATATTATAGTGTTGCTTAGGCTTAAGTTGGAATATTTCATATAATCATACTTAGTTGGGCTCTACAAATTAACAACTAATTTATATTTTTTAAAATACATTTTTATTGAATTCAGAGAGGAAGGTGAGAGGGAGAGAAAGAAACATCAGTGATGAGAGAGAATCATTGATTGACTGCCTCCTGCACATCCCACACCAGGGATTGGGCCTGCAACCTGGGCATATGCCTTGGCTGGGAATTAAACTATGACCACCTGGTTCATAGGTCAACACTTACGGCCAGCTGGGCTGATTCCTGTTGAAATAATCATGCATAGCTAGAAACTGGTGTTCTGACCATTTTCCGTCCCCCCAAGTTTGTATTAGTGTTAGATTAAACCTTCATGGTATAGGAAATAATTTTATCTGCAAGGTTATAAGGACTTTAAAAACTTAGCAACAGCTTATACATTTTAACTAAAACACTAAACATGCTATTTTATTTTATTATCAGATTTTAAGCACAAGTTTCTCTTTCAGTTGACTCCAGCAGTAAGTGGAAAGCAATGTCTCTTTATGATAGACTATAACATTTATATAGCTATTTGAAGAACCCCTTTAACAAATTATTTCATAGATCCCTTTAAACATGACTTTTCTTTCTTTTTCTGGGGGCGAGGGAGGAGGGTAGATACACATTGCTGATGACAGAATAGCCTTTTTATCTCCATGCCTTTCTTGCCTGTTCATTACTGTCCATTTGTGGTCTCTTTTCATATGCTCTGGTAGAGGATGTTTCTTCTTTCAGGTTCACCAATAGAATCGGTTGTCCAGAATTATTCCTAAGACCTTTGGTTTATGAGAAGAGATGATGGGTTTTTTTTTTAGTATTGAAGTGCTACTTTTGATTAGTACAGTATTACCAGTTGAATAATCTATATGGATGCTCCCTCAGGAAGACTTCAGAATTATGTGGCTATGTGATAAGGCTCAGCAGTGGTTGGAGACAGGAGGTCATGCAGAGAAAGCAGGTCCCACTAATACAGTTCCATTATTTTTATCAATCAGATCCCATTTAAATCTAGAATGAAAAGTTTTTGGAGCTTAGCTCTTTATTACTCTTACCAGCGCTTTTCAACCAGAGTGCTGCAGAATTTTAAAAACATGTAATACCTGACTATTTAGTCAGGGGCACTCACCTCCTTTCCCTTATATTGTCAAATTAAAAAAATGGCAATAGCCAACACAACAATAGCCATCCAGTGTGAATGAATGAAATTGTTGGTCAGACTGGCAAACAATTTAATATTTTGGTGTGCTGCATAATTTTATTAATTAGTTTATGTGTGCTGTGGTATAAAATGTTGAAAATCGCTGCTGTATATATTAACATTACTTCCTACATTAATAATATTAAAATTGTTTAAGTGCATTTCAGTTGGTACATTCTTGTATATTCTAGAATTGAGTACTTTTGGGCATTACAAGTGCTCCGTGCAAGTAATTGCCTTTTATTGGGAGTAGATTAGTCTCTGTTAGCCCTATGGCTTGGGTAATTGGTCTTTGTTTTCATTGCTGCGAGGCCTATAAGAGTTTTAGACTCTTAGTTTATATGTTTGTTTTGTTTAAAAAAGTACAGACACACACAAAAGATACATACAGAGAAATATATGTACTTAATACAGTGTTTTTCTTTAGTAATATACTTTTCACAAAGTACCCCCGACTCAACTGTGGTGAGATAGAAGAAAAGGGAAAATAGTTTATAATCTCTAACTCTTAACAGTCTTTTAATGCAGACTAGCAGAATATGGTTCAATTTTGTGCTTGTTTTATGCATAGGCATTTGTGAGACACCTCAAAAGAAATTGAAATGGCCAGGTATAGATGGAGGGTAATAGTAAATACCTTTTTAGATTCGTTTTTTTAAAAACCAAAGAATTAATGGAAATGGCCTTAGGCTTAATGAGCATTTGTCTCATTTTAATACTTTATAGAAATATATGTAGATTAAAACATCAGTACTTTTTAAAATATATTTTTATTTATTTCAGAGAGGAAAAAAGAGGGAGAGAGAAATAGAAACATCAATGATGAGAATCATTGATTGGCTGCCTCCTGCACACCCCGCTATTGGGGATTGAGCCCAAAATTGGGACATGTGCCCTTGACTGGAATAGTACCCAGAACCCTCCAGTCCATAGGCCAAGGCTCTATCCACTGAGCCAAACCAACTAGGGCTAAAACATCAGTATTTTATTCAGTGATAGCGAACCTATGACACGTGTGTCAGAGGTGACACGCGAACTCATTTTTTTGGTTGATTTTTCTGTTAAATGGCATTTAAATATATAAAATAAATATCAAAAATATAAATCTTTGTTTTACTATGGTTGCAAATATCAAAAAATTTCTATATGTGACACGGCACCAGAGTTAAGTTAGGGTTTTTCAAAATGCTGACACGCCAAGCTCAAAAGGTTCACCATCACTGCCTTAACCTATAGTGTGTGTAGTCTTTATATAATACACAGTGTAGGGCATATGTAGGTTTACAGTTGCTGTATGGAAAATATAAATAATAGTAAAAAAAACTCTGTTTCATGTACTCACAATTGTAAACCTACTTTTGCTCCACCTTGTATTTTATTATTTGAAGATTTTGCATGTTCAGGGAGCACTTCTAAATTTTAGCATTTAGATAACATTTTTATGAGTTTTCCTTTAGTTCCACTTTTTGAAATTCATTATTTTTTCCTTTTGTTTAGAGTGAAGCTGACACTAGAGGGTCTGGAGGAAGATGATGATGATAGGGTGTCTCCCCCTGTTCTTCACAAAATGTCTAATACCCTGGAGATATCCTTGATAAGCGACACTGAGTTCAAGTGCAAGCATTCACAGCCGGATTGTGGGTATGGCTTACAGCCTGATCGTTGGACAGAGTATAGCATACAGACAATGGAACCAGATAATTTGGAACTAATATTTGATTTTTTTGAGGTGAGTAATTCTTTAACTTGAGGGGGTTGAGAAGGAATGTAGGCATGAACTTTTGTGTATGTTTTCATTTTTATTGTAGTCTGATTTATATAAACCCATGATTTGTACAGCATTTTAGATGTTTAATCTTCTGTATATTTTAGCAGGCTTAAAAAACTTAAAGAGTTGACAGACACAAGTACTACCTATATATATATCTATATATATGAAAGCATAAGCGACTGTTACAACTGGTCAACTGAACAGTCGACCAGTCGCATAATGTACACTGACCACCAGGGTGCAGAAGCTCAATGCAGGCCAGTCCCTCCCCCTGGCCGGCCAGCTGGCCCCAATCTGCTCCGATCGGGACTGGGCTAGACGGCCCCAATCAGCCCCTATCACCGGCTAGGCTGAGGGACCCCAGCCGTGCAGATTTATGCGTCGTGCCTCTAATTAAGAATATAATTGAGAACTTCAGCAAAATTGGTTTCAAATAAAGATCAGATGTCTTGATGTCTGTGTCTGTTCTAAATATAACTGTTGTTGGGCAACCTGATGAAACTAGCATGATTGAGCCCTTTTTGTGACCAAAGTCTATGGTTTATTGAGGCATTTTATTATAAGAACTAGAGGCCTGGTGCATGAAAATTTATTCACTGGAGCGGGGGGTCCCTCAGCCTGATCTGCCCCTTCTCACAGTCCAGGAGCCCTCAGGGGCAGGAGGTGACCCAGCAATCAGGGGAAGGCAACGCCCCATCATACCTCTGCTGCTGCCACTGCTGGCAGCACAAGTCTCAGCTGGCTCTGGTTACCTGAGCCTTGGGCGGCCCTGGGCGGCTGGGCAGCCGACATCTGAAGCTTGCCTGCACCTCGGGCTGGCCCTGGAGGGCTGAGGGAACTGGGAAACTACAGAGGCAGGCTTGTGCCCTTGACTGGAATTTAACCCAGTCCTCAGGCCAACCCTCTATCCACTGAGCCAAATCGGCTACGGCTCTCCACAAATAATACCGAGCCCTCCCTTGAGGTCCTTGCTCTATTGGGCCTGGCTCAGTAGTTATGTGTATCACTTTCCCTACTTTCTTTTTTTTTTTTTTTGGCACTTTCACTCCCATTTTTATTTTTCTAAAATTTAAATCTTTGAGAGTAGGGTATGTGCCTTGCTTAGCAGTAGCAAGTAGCCATGGTTTCTTGAAAATGGCACAATTCAGAATGGATTTAAACCCAGTGAGTAACATTTGTTGTGTGTAATTAAAATTATAATCTTTGAATTGTTTAATTTGATGATTCCTTTAGACATAGCTTTTGTGAGTGGCTTTTTAGCTACTTTGCATTAGATGGAATTTACAGTATTTCCCCCCAAAAATAACTAAAAATACTTTTATTTTTTAAAAAAGAAAACTATAGTTAGGTCTTACCTAAGTAATATGACCTGTAGGATTTTATTATAAAAATATAAAGTTTTGGTTGAATGTTTTCTTATTTTTAAAAAAATGTATTTTTATTGATTTCAGAAAGGAAAGGGGAGGGAGGGAGGGAGAGAGAGAGAGAGAGAGAGAGAGAGAAACATCAATGATAAGATAGGATCATGATTGGCTGCCTCCTGTATCCCCCCCAGTGGGGATCGAGCCAGAAACCTGGGCTTGTGCCCTGACCAGGAAATGAACTGGGGTCCTCTTGGTTCATGGGTCGACAGTCAACCACTGAGCTACACCCGCTGGGCAGGATCTACCTTTCAGTAATCTCTTGAACAGTCTAATCCCTTTCATTTGGTTAGCAGTTTTGGAAATAATATTTTATTTATTAACACTACGGTGTCGGGTGAATTTCCCGCCAAAATATAAGATGGCGCGGGCAATTATTTAGGTTTCCCGCGCAAAATCAGGGATTTTTATGATACCTATTACCCCAATGGGTATGAAACGGTTTGCATACGCAGGTAGGTATCTTTGTGAACGGCAAACAAACAAATATTTGGTAATACGCAGTTACAATCGGCCTGAGTTTACACGTTTCCCGCACTCCACCGCAAATCTATATGAACCGAGTTAAGACGGCTCCCGAGGAGTACGCGCAATTCACGCGAGCCGACTTAACTCGTTTCCCGCACTCCAAGTGTTAACTAGGCTGCTAAAAAAAATACTCAATGTAATCTCAGAGTGTCCAATTTCCTGGAGAGTTACCATCCCTCTATGTCATCTGTGTGGATGTGTTTTTATAGAATATAATATACATTAAAAGCTCACTACAGGTATACCTTAGTCTTGTGTATATAATACTAGAGGCCCGGGGCATGAATTTGTGCACGGGTAGGATCCCTCTGGGTGGCCTGCAGGGATTGGGCCAAATCCCTACCTGCCACTCCCACTCATCCTGGCCCTGCTGTGCCTGCCTCGGGCTCATGCCCAATCAGTCCCCATTGGGAGAGGCTTGCGCTGCTGCAGCAGTGCTTGTCAGCCGTGAGCCCTGCGTCTGGCACCCTCCCAAGGGGAGTGGACTGCGGGATCAGGCTGAGACCAGCTCTCCGACATCCCCCAAGGGGTCCTGGATTGTGAGAGAGTGCAGGCCAGGCTGAGGGACCCCACCGGTCCACAGTCGGGCCGGGGAGGGACTGTGGAAGGGCTCCAGGACATGTCCGGCCCATCTCACTCAATACCAATCATCCAGACCTCAGCAGCAAGCTAACCTACCAGTTGGAACGTCTGCCTCCTGGTGGTCATTGCACATCATAGCAATGGGTCGACCAGTTGACTGTCTGCCCCCTGATGGTCAGTGCATGTCATAGTGAGCAGTTGAGCAGCCTTAGCGTATCATTAGCATATTACACTTTGATGGGTTGTTTGGTTGTTCTGCCATTTGGTCTATTTGCATATTACCCTTTTATTATATAGGACTAGAAGCCAAGTGCAAGAAATTCATGCAGGGGGTGGGGAGGGGAGGAGGGTCCCTCGGCCCGGCCTGAGCTCTCTCACAATCTGGGACCCCTCAGGGGATGTCTGACTGCCGGTTTAGGCCCTGTGGGATTCCTGTGGGATCAGGCCTAAATTGGCAGTTGGACATCCCTCCCACAGTCTGGGAGTGCTGACTCCTAACCACTCGTCTGCCTGCCTGATCGCCCCTAACCCCTCTGCCTGCCTGCCTGATCACCCCTAACCACTTGTCTGATCGCCCCTAACCACAACTCCTAACCCAGGATGTCTCAGCTCTCATAGCCCCGGCTTTATCTGGAAGGTCATCTGGACAGTCATTCGGACAGTCGATCTGGAAGCTGTCCGGTCTAATTAGCATATTAGCTCTTTATTATATAGGATATATTTTATTGATTTTAGAGAGGGAGAGATAGAATCATCAATGATGAAAGAGAATCATTGATTGGCTGCCTCCTGCACGCCCCTACTAGGGATTGAGTACGCAATCCAGGCATATGTCCTTGACTGGAATTTAACCCGGGACCCTTTAGTCCTCAGGCCAACGCTCTATCCACTGAGCCAAATCGGCTAGGGCAGTATACCTTAGTCTTTGAATATAAAAATAATACTCACCCAGGATATTTTTCCATTGATTTTTAGAGAGAGTGGAAGAAAGAGGGAAAGAAAGAGAAATATCGATGTGAGAGAAACACATCGATTGGTTGCCTCCTGCATGTGCCCTGACCAGGGCCCAGGCTGGGTAAGAGCCTGCAAAGGAGGTATGTGCCCTTGACTGGAATTGAACCTGGGACTCTTTGGTCCACAGTGCGAGGCTCTATCCACTGAGCAAAACCAGCTAGTGCTACTTAGTAACTTTAATTAGTGCTTCAAATTCACCTAATACATATTAGAGGATCAGAAGTGCAAATTAGCAGAGTTAATGATTAATAAAGTAACGCATAAACTTTATGCGGTTTTCAACCTGTGGGTCTCAAACAATGAAAATATATCCTGCATTATCAGATATTTACATTATGATTCATAACAGTAGCAAAATTACAGTTATGAAGTAGCAACGAAAATAATTTTATGGTTGGGGGTCACCACAACATGAGGAACTGTATTAAAGGGTCGCGGCATTAGGAAGGTTGAGAACCACTTTCATAAAGTCTTAAAATATTATATACCAAAAAAAATGTATTGTTTACTACCAAAAAATGCTCTAAGAATTACATGGATATAAATTTGATCATACTATTGATCCTCCATAGAGTGTTTTGATCTTTAAATGGAAAATATTAAAGTATAAGAATTCAGATTATTTTAAACCTCATTTTTTCAGGAAGATCTCGGTGAACATGTAGTTCAGGGTGACACTCTTCCTGGACATGTGGGTACAGCATGTCTCTTATCATCTACCATTGATGAGAGTGGGAAAAGTGCTGGAGTCCTCACGCTTCCTATCATGAGCAGAAATTCCAGACAAACAATAGGCAAAGTAAGAGGTAAGCCAGAAGAAGCAGGGTGGCCCTTTACAAAGTAGCAGAGGTTAAGTTAAAATTTTTATTAGTTTCAAATTGGGCTTTTGAAAATGTTAAAGGTTAAATTAATGATTTGTCTTAGAACATTAATATAACAACAGGATATATCTATTGAATTTTCTGGAAGCTTTACTTTGAATCAGTTTTGACTTGTTGATTTCTTTCCTATTTGATAGAGATTGATAAAGCTAGTTTGAGTGGTATTTAAATGTAATTGAGCTCATCATGGCCTTTTTGTCTTTATTTTTGTCCCTCCCCCCTTTTTTTCCCTACAAAAGTTGACTATATAATTATTAAGCCATTACCGGGATACAGTTGTGACATGAAATCTTCATTTTCCAAGTATTGGAAGCCAAGAACACCATTGGATGTTGGACATCGAGGTGCGGGGAATTCTACAACAACTGCTAAGTAGGTTGCATATTTGAGCAGTGTTAGCATTTGGTAGCTCAAATTTGATAATGTTAAATTAATTCGACTGACCAAAGGTCAAATGATTCTTTTATTTTTACCCTGGAATTTAAATTTAATTTGTGATTGTGATTCCCAGTTCAGATTAACTAGAGACTAACTCTCTTCTAAGATTCTGGTTAAGTGTTTTTTTAATATGTTACTGAATTGATGATCGATGGTAAGAAAGCCAGCCCCCACAGGGGAGGAGAGTGAGGGAAAGGATGAAAAAAGTGAAGGGTGATAACAGGTACAAACTTCCAGTTATAAAATGAATAAGCCTGGGGGATGTGTACAGGACAGGGAATAAGAGTCAATAATATCATAATAACTAATTGTGATCATATCACAAGACATAAATATAATCACTGTTGTATATCTGAAACTAATGTAATATTGTATACCAACTACACTTTATTAAATTAACAAACAAACAAACTAGAAAGCTAGGGGAAAAGCTTAATGCCGAATGAGTCAGCCAGATGACATCAGTGTGTCTGTATTGTGGTCCTGACTTTTGGCATGTTGCCCTCTCTTGGTCTGTTTCCTCACCTGTTCTCAATATACTTTCCATACTTCCACCCTGTTGTGTGTCAGCCTTTTCCCATTGCCCCCGTCTGCCAGTATTAAGTCATCTGAGGCTTTATCACAAGGAGCAAGTTTCTGTGTCTCTACTACTTCATGCCATTGCAAGGGTTCTTTTCCTTAATTGGTCACCTCACTTGGGAAGGTTGGGTTGACATAGGATATATGCTTGTAAACACTTATAATTTATGGAATAAATGTACACACCAACCAAGTGATGATCACAGTCTTATTTTGGGGATGGCAAAATTAATCACAAAGTAGAGAATAAGTACTGTTTCCATTGTTTAATATATAGCTGGCTTCTTTATTATATTTGTTTTCTTAATCTTCTCTATAATGTATGATAACTATATTTCTATGTATTCTCTTTTAGGCTTGCTAAAGTTCAAGAAAATACTATTGCTTCTTTAAGAAATGCTGCTAGTCATGTAAGTGAACCTCTCTTTCTTCAAACAACTTTGAACTGTTGTGGTTCAAAGGTAGAAAAGTAGATAAATGTGGGTCTGGGAAATCTCCAGTCTGCATTAATAGCTATAAAAGGGGGAGTATTTATGCTTCTTCTGAACATGTTTCTACAGTGAAGCATCTGTAGACATTTGTATTTAGATTTATGGTGCAGACTGAGATGAAAACAATGGAATTAGCCCTGGCCGGGTAGCTCAGTTGGTTAGAGCTTCTTCCCAATAAGCCAAGGTTGTGGTTTCGATCCCTGTTCAGGGCACACACACATGAAGATCCCTGTTAGAGAACTTGCAGGGGTCTGCTTTTTGAGAGAGGATTTCATTAAGACCTTTCCTTTCCTATTTTGATTCCAGGAAAAAATTGCTGTGCTATTGAAAAAGGAAAATACTTACAATGGTTTTAAGAGAAGAAATTACTTTTTAGGATAAAGCTTAAAGTGTAGCATTAAATTTATGTGAAAGTTTTTTGTTGTTTGTTTATTTTTGTACAAGTCTATGATTTTATAGCGAACAATAGATTTTTTATGTCCTTATAGTTTTATATGTATTGTGAGCTAGATAATATTTTTTAAAATACTTGATTCCTTTATTTCTGTCAGGGTGCAGCCTTTGTGGAATTTGATGTACATCTTTCAAAAGATTTTGTGCCTGTGGTGTATCATGACCTCACCTGTTGTTTGACTATGAAAAAGGTATGTTGAAATTCTTTCATTTATAAGATATATAGATAAGTATTTATTAAATAGAGTTGGACAATTAATTTCCTTGGTGAGTTACTGCCAATCCCTGTCTCTCTCAAGCTCCTACAACATTGAGAGACAGGAATATTAATCTCCAAGAGTAGGTTCTTTATATTGCTGAATTGGCTTTTTTATATCTATATCTATATCTATATCTATATCTATATCTATATCTATATCTATATCTATATCTATATATATATATATATAAAAGCCAAGCAATCAGAACGCCGGAATTACCAGTTGCTATGATGTGCACTACGGCCTGATTAGGGCCCCAATTGCCCTCCCCCAACCTCCTGCAGCCCCTCCCCCTGGCCAATTTCCCTCAAGGGCCCCTTCTTCCCCCAGGCCAACAGCCAACTTCCTGCAACCCCTCCCTTACCGGCCCAGCCTGATCGGCCCCCATTGGGGCAGGTCGGCTGGACCCCACCTGTGCACAAATTCATGTACCGGGCCTCTAGTTATCTAACAAAAGAACATTTTAGGTGGTTTCTTTATCAGTCTGCCATTGTCTCTATATTGAGGCAGGAGAGGAAGCTACCGGCGTGTTTGTTTTCCAGGCTCCCTTCTTTTTCTTCAAGGTCTTTCTCAAATTAATAGGCTAGTATGATTTGGCTGAAATGGGAAGGACCACAATGAAAACTACAATTAGAAGTGCTTTGGAGCCAGATAGTGGAGGCCTCTGTGAAGGGGTTTTGAGCCAAGAAGGGAAATGTTCAGAACTAAACTTCCAGATTAATAATTTGATATCTGATATAAGGGGGAATGTAAAGAGGACAGAGAATAGAGGCAAGAGGTACAGTTATGTGGGCCAAAGATAAGGTAAGCCTGAGACTTTTGAGAGTGGAGAGGAGGACATGATAAAGATTTGAAAATGCATATAATTTCTTAAAAATTATAATTGTTGTGCAAACAGAATTGTGATAATATATATATCACAACTGCCTAAACTTCAGTATACAAATTAACCAAGTGATTTCTTAGGGACTTATACTACTGGGGTTTATTTAGCATTTTCTTTAAAACTTTTTTTTTTTAATGGTTTTAAGTATTATTTTCCACTGAGTTGGTTTGAAGTTAAGGCTAGTTTGCTTACATATAAAACACTGCACCAGACCCTGCATGTTATGTAAGTAGATGACAAGGCACCTGGCTCTGCCTGCTAGTGGATTCTAATCAGTCACTTGGGTTGGGATTACTATGATGTATAGAAAAGGACCTTTCTGTTTCTGTGAAACATATTAGGAGAGGGAGGGAAGGAAATGCACCTGTTAGATGACAGAAGTAGGATAACGTAATAGAAATGGAGCAGGTTGTTTTTGTTCTGAGGAAACTAATGCAAAGTGAAACAAGAAGGAATGGAGGAAGTGGTAAAGGATCTACTAACCAAGACAGCGCTTAATGAATCTAGTTTCATTGTTTTGCTCTTAATTTGAATCTGGATGAGTTAATTGGGGAATGAGAGTAATGAATTGTGTATATTTTTAGTTTTAATTTTTAAGCTGGTATTTTTCAATAAAAGCAATAGTTCATAAGATTATGAATATAAATTTGCCTTTCCCTTGGCCACATTCCCTTACTCTTAATAATTTCTTATGTGTTCTCACAGAAAAACTGTATGCATATACAAACTCATACCATATGTATATAAATGAGTATAAAAGTAATAAATTTTAATGTATAGGGGAGTGCAAACGTAGTTTTATAGTTGTGAGTTTGAGTACACAAAACAGAGTTTATTATTTTACTATGTATTATTATTTATTTCTATTACAACTGTAAACCTTTTGTCCAGCCCTGTATTTGTTGGATTGATGATTTATCGGTGGTACATTAACTTTTATTAAGATAAAGGTGCCTAAACAGTGTGCCATTTGATATGATATTAAAATCTAATAAAACAGATTTGCTCAAGGGGAAAGCATTTATAATAGAGTTTCTGTTAAGTATTACACTTATAGTTAACTAGAGGCCTGTTGCACGAAAAGATTCGTGCAATAGGCCTTCCCTTCCCCTGGCTGCCGGCACCGGTTTTCCTCCGGCACCCGGGACCCAAGCCTTGGCTCCAGCCGGAGCCGCCTTCAGTCTTTGCTCCGCCACTTTGCACCTACCTATGCAAATTAACCGCCATCTTTGTTGGCGGTTAATTTGCATGTCTCGCTCATTAGCCAATTGGGAGGCATAGCGAAGGTATGGTCAATTACCATGTTTGTCTATTATTAGATAGGATAACATTTTTAATAACAATTGATTTCTGCGGCTATTCTTAACCAAACTTAAGTTTAAAAGGTTTAGAAAAGGTTAAAAGCTTATTAACAGAAATTAATTCTTACATAGTACTTGCATGTTGATTGCCTAGTCATGTGGCATAGATATATGGCGAATAAAATATATACAGGATGACAGGAAATAGAGGTAATCACTGAACCTCTGGCTTTGTTTTCAGTGTGTCTCCAGTGCCATAACCTCCTCCCAGCTGTTTTCTTTCTTCCAGGAACTGCCACTTACATTAAAACCAAAAGCCAGAATTTAAGAGCTGAGGTGTAGTGTTAGATAAGAAGGGCTCCTCTACATGGGCTCACTGTAGTTATCAAATAATTGTTCTTGTCATTCAGTAAATTAAGATATTAGTCCTGTCTGGGGTAAACATTCAGTAATAATTTGAGACCTATATTTCTTTTTCTTATCTATTTAGAAATTTGAGGCTGATCCGGTTGAATTATTTGAAATTCCAGTAAAGGAATTAACATTTGACCAACTCCAGTTGTTGAAGGTAGTAATAATAGCATAAAATGTAAATAATTTATTTTAAGACTATTTGTACCTGTCTGTATATGGTAATGTTCTCTGCACATGGAGATAATATAGTCAGCATGCATAGAGTATATGCTTTGGTTTTCTGTTCTATTAGGAAGAATGGGTTTGTGCCGATCTATCTGTCTTCTCTGTTTTCATGAACCCCCTTGGTTTTTGCATACATCAAGGGGCTAGGTCAATGGTCAGCAAACTCATTAGTCAACAGAGCCAAATATCAACAGTACAGCGATTGAAATTTCTCTTGAGAGCCAAATTTTTTAAACTTAAACTATATAGGTAGGTACATTGTTATTAACTTAATTAGGGTACTCCTAAGGCTTAGGAAGAGCCACACTCAAGGGGCCAAAGAGCCACATGTGGCTCACAAGCCGCAGTTTGCTGACCACGGGGCTATACTATAAGTCTTTGTCAGCCCTTCTCATCCATAATTTTAGGTTGCCTCTGTTCTACTTTAGCCTTTCTTTATATAACTCACTACTTTACAATTGGCCTTTTATGCTATTGTTGGCTTTATACTTATGTCGCTAAGATCTTTGTATATTTTGTTATTACATGCAATCTTATATGATCCCCCTTTCTATTCCCATTGGATACCTAAATTAATGGTTGATTGAGTATAAGTTTCCTAACTTAAGAATCTTTATATTCTTCTTCCCTACTTGGGTATTTGATTATGATCTTATGTGTATGTATGAAAATAAATATATACATATATATATGTATGTATATGTATATATACTTATTAAACTTATAATTCTACATTTTATAGTTTTCTCTAACTTACTAGCTCTTCAAGTTAAAGTTCTTCATAAACTAAGGCTTTTTCTAATGATTGCATTTTGTGTGTGTTTTCTAGCTTACTCATGTGACTGCACTAAAATCTAAAGATCTAAAAGGTATGTACAAATATGGAAACACTGTTTTCACTTCATAGTTAGCATGTATACAATATTTCCTTATCCATTTTGACACACTGTTGGTCATTTAATGAATATAATACGGGGCTATCCAGAAGTAATTTTATAAACATGAAAGCTTTACATATAGTAATCTTCAAGTGCATATATGTCATTGTATAGATGATCAGAGGTCTTTATCATTTTGTACCTTTTAGTATTTCCAACATTCTTCACATTACAAAATGAGAAGACTATAGCAAGGATAGAAGCCAGGAAAATGAAGGCAGCTCTACCTAATATTTACCAATTGTGACCTTGGGCAGTTTACTTGCCTCAGGTTCCTCAAAGCTTGTTCTGCCTACAAAATCCCTTTGTAATTCCACTTTACTTTCTCTTCCCATGGGACATAATAGTTTATGCCATTCATTTGAGGATTAGTGTATCCTTTGTTGTTGTTGTTGTTACTCTTTATTTTTATATACGCCCTGTCTCTTCAACTAGAATGTAAACCTCTGTAGGGTGAGGAAAATGTTTTTATGTATTTCGAGCCAGTGATTTCAGAGAGGAAGGGAGAGAGATAGAAACATTTACGATGAGAGAGAATCATTGATTGGGTGCCTCCTAAACACCCCACATTGGGAATCGAGCCTGCAATCTGGGCAAATGCCCTCACCAGGATTCAAACCATGACCTCTTGGTTTATAGGTTGACACTCAACCACTCAGCCACACCAAGCGGCCTTTTTTTTTTAAAGAAAAACTTGATATTAATTTTTTTTGTTCTTGGAAAAACTTCTTCTGTGACTCAAGATGGAATCTATTTTGGATTAAATGTAATGGTAACCAAAGGACATTAGTGTCTATAGATTCTCTTAATTTCTAACTTCTGAGACGATTTTGATATTTCAGATAGTCTTAGCAAGATGACATAGCTCTTAATTCCATTAAGAAATAACAAAACACTCTTGTGACTACCTTTTTTAAAAGAAGTATTACAACTTTTATGAGAAAACAATCATTGTTAGGACCACAAACTATGGTGTTTCTGTTAAATGTTGCATACTAGTCTTCAAAAAAGATGCTTATTTAAAAAATCAGGGGTTTAATGGTTAAAAATAATAAATATAAGAGCCTTCAAACACTGCATATGAAAGGATTTCATAATTACTTTAGCATGTCTTTTTTTGCCTACAAATTTAGAAAGAGATCTTAGTGATAAAATGGTATTTTTTTTTAATCTACTGAGTTTTTATAATTTAAATTTTTCAGAATCTGTGGTTGAAGAAGAAAATTCTTTATCTGATAATCAGCCATTTCCTTCTCTTAAGATGGTAAGTTCCTTAGGAAAACTAGGGCAAGGCTATCTCGTTAATTCTGTTATATCTGAATAATTTTATTCTCTTAAATGAATACTAATATGGTTGTATCAAAGTCAATCCAATATAATAAAGAGCTAATATGCTTAATTAGACTGGATGGCAGAACGACCTTCCAGAACAATCTTCCAATCTTCCAGATGACCTTCCGGAACAGCCGGGGGGGGGGGGGGGGGGGGGGGGGGGGGGACGCGGCAAGGCAGCTGGGGCTGCAAGGGCCTACTCTTGCACGATTTTTGTGCATCAGGCCTCTAGTATCAATATAAACTTGTCATCATTGATGCTTTATAGAGAAGATATATTCTTATGTGGTGTACCTATGCTACTTTAAAAAAAGATAGTAATTTACCTGCTTAATACAAATTCCCACCTCAATTGGTTAATTTGATAAGAATAGGAAATTCACATATTTCTGTATATAAAAAGGAAGGAGAGGGCAGGGAAAAAGGAGTTGGGGGAGATGTGATGATAAGAGAGGCATTTAACTGTTCCTTAACATTTTGGAGAGAAATTAGATCCTCCAAGGAAAATAAGGACGCTCATTACATAAAATGAGACACAGATTTAAAGAATTTACTCTGAAAAAGTATAAGAAAAACTAGCATGAATATTTTGAAACTAGACAATTTATACAGGAATCTATCTGACAGTATCGGACAAGCCTATATGGACACCAGACCCTCTCCTTAGCTATGCTAAGTCTGCTTTTTATTCTACTGGCTCCATTTCCTAACTTCTACTCTTCTCCACTATCTTTTCTTGGTGATGTCACCTATAGGAGATTTCTTAAGGCAAAAATAGATCATTTCAATTTATCACAATTATTCACCCTACAGAAAGGATGCTAAAAGAGAAATCCTCAAATGGACACAGTCTTATTGGTGCATTTATTATTTTTGTCTTAGTGCATTTAAAACATGATTTGAATAATTTTTCATATATTTCTGAAGCCCAGCTAAGTAAAGTCATTCTTTCTATTCCAAAATTCCGAAATCATTTAGTTCTTAGAAATCTCGTGATTCCTAAACTTGTGACTTCATAGAATGGAAAAAAGTTTTTAAAAAAATTGTTTGTGAAAGGTTTGACAATATTTGCTTAGTCAAATAAGTTCAACACACACACTCATTTATTCACTCACTTTGACATCACAACAATTGAATCACAGAGAAATTTCAAAGCCCCAAAAAGGCCAAATACAGTCTTCTCAGTATAAAATAGGATCTTTTTAAAAAACAATATATTTTTTATTGATTTCAGAGAGGAAGGGAGAGGGGAAGAGAGATAGAAACATCAATGATGAGAGAGAATCATTGATTGGCTGCCTACTGCACGCTCCCAACTGGGAATTGAGCCCACAACCCAGGCATGTGCCCCTGACCAGAATCGAACCTGGGAGGGACCTTTCAGTCCGCAGTCCCACCCTCTATCCACTGAGCCAAACCAGCTAGGGCTAAAGAAGGATCTTTCTGCAAATTTGATGTTTAACAATCTCAGAATTATTAATATACTAGTATATACTATTGTTCTTATTTTTTAATTTTGGTCTCGTAAAAAGGTGACAGGTGCCCTAGCTGGTTTGGCTCAATGGATAGAGGGTCAACCTGTGGACTGAAGGGTCCTGGGTCGATTCTGGTCAAGGGCACATGCCCAGGTTGCAGGCTCGATCCCCAGTGGAGGGCGTGCAGGAGGCAGCCAATCAATGATTCTCTCTCATCATTGATGTTTCTATCTCTCCTTCTCCTTTTCTCTCTGAAATCAATAAAAATATATTAAAAAAAATAGTGACAGGTATGTTAAATAAATATTGTTAAAGATATCAGGGGAAAAAGTTAAAAGCCTCTCACAAAATTGAGTACAACCTGTTTTAGGTACTGTACTTTTCAGCTGGTTAGTATAGACCAGTGATAGCGAACCTTTTGAGCTCAGCATGTCAGCATTTTGAAAAACCCTAGCTTAACTCTGGTGCCGTGTCACATATAGAAATTTTTTGATATTTGCAACCATAGTAAAACAAAGATTTATGTTTTTGATATTTATTTTATATATTTAAATGCCATTTAACAAAGAAAAACTAAAAAAAAATGAGTTCGCGTGTCACCTCTGACATGCGTGTCATAGGTTCGCCATCACTGGTATAGACCCAGGGCTAGATCCCAGGTCACCAGGCTACCAAGCTATGTTCTTACTATTACATTGTCTTTTTAGTGTGCTTTACTTGCTGTTATAAAATCAAACATCATACGTATTATCTATGTTAAATGGTTTCTAAACTTTTGAAATAAATTGAAATTAAAAACACAATCTGTTTCAAATTCATTTTGCCTTGTACATGTTTCTGTATTTGCCCGGCCTTCATGTTTGAAGACTAATCAAGTCAGCTCTTTGTAGTGGTATAGCCTGGCTTTATAATTTCAATTTTATTTTCTACTTATGATGCCAAAATGGTGTTATTGCAAAATGTCTAGATAACTTAGTTTAAATAAGTTGACACCATATTATTTGTTCATTTATATACTCATAACCTTATTTATGAGCCTTGGCATAATCTTTCATTTGGAGATAACATCTTTTCAGGGATTTATCAGCATGATATTATTAAGCATCACCACCTTCAAAAAAGTTAGGAAACATAGTTTTTCATATAACCATGACTTAGTATTAGTATATTGATATACTTGAATAAAATTCAGAAAACACAACAAATGTCTTCTTAAATCCTTGAGGTCGCATAAGTTTATTGCGGTTCACTTTGGATATCCAGTAGTAACGGTGAGAAGAATTTTAGGTTAAGGATCCATCTTTGTGGTAGTAGTGATCAGTTTTCGCAGATAGTACCTAGGACTGTTGCTTTTGCTGTTTAATTTCTTTTGACTCTCTTAATTTAATTAATGAGATTGTCATTTGAGTATAAGAAAAGCTAGTGATTTAATGCTGAAAGCATTTTATTCTTAGTAGTGATATGTTTTCTTACAGATTGCTTTTTTTAATAATTTTGTTTTCTCTCCCCCCCCCCCCCCCCCCCTTATTCTACCATTCATTTCACCAAAAATAAAACAAAATTCACCACCAACAAACAAAACTCTAGGTTTTAGAGTCTTTGCCAGAAGATGTAGGGTATAACATAGAAATAAAGTGGATCTGCCAACAAAGGGTAAGTGATTCTTTGTGTATTCTCGTCTTTCCCTTTTCCTCTGTGTTTTAAATACATTCACTCTTATCTTTTTGCTTTAATGGAGTAAGTGAAACTGAAAACTTACTGTGGTTTCTTCCAGTAAGCACCTTTTTAATAAAGCATATTTTATTTATTTATTTTTAAATGTTTTTATTGATTTCAGAGAGAGGAAGGGAGAGATAAATGGAAATATTAATGATGATAATCACTGATTGGCTGCTTCCTGCACACCCCTTACTGGAGCTTGTGCCATGACTGGGAACTGAACCATGATGATCTCATTCATGGGTTGATGCTCAATCACTAAACCACACTGGCCAGGCACATAAAGCATATTGTATATACTTATACTAATTTGTGGCTACTTAAAAGTAGTAATGAATGTATTATAGTAGAAATTTCCATATTCATGTGTCTCATGTGCACGTTTATATGGGTGGTTTCTGGATATGCTCATAGGTGAACAATAAGAACACTTGGCAGTCAGAACTCTATAACTTTGATTAGTTTTTATTTTATCTTCTCCATCTAAACACATAATAATGTCCTAAGCAGTTTTCTATTAAGTGCTAGTAGCTAGTAATAATTAACCAGGAAAATAAATTTTTACAAATGTGTTTTAAATCATTCCCAGATTTATTCATTGTTTTGTTCAATAATTATATATTGAAAAGCAGTTAAAGGCCAGGTATTTTCTGAGTGCTGGGATCAAGTAGTGAAAGAATAAAGCCTTGCCTTCCTGGAACCTTTATTCTGGTCGAGGAGAACAGCTATTGAATTTATCAGATGAGGTTACTTGATAGGCCTAAGATCCAAAGAATGAGAAATTTAACTAGTAATTCTTATTTACCAGGTTTTGTTGTTGTTTGCAGTGAGTTAGCAAATGAAGTGGAGCCCTTTTGTCCTAAAGTTTATGAAGAATATATAAAACTATTTAAAAAGTCACAGTAGATTGCAAATTTCCAGTTTTCGTTTTTATTTATCTTATTAAAACAAAAGTCTATTAATGGTATAATTGCTTTGCATATAAGTGTCTCTATACCTGAATTATGATAGCTGCACCGTCACTAAGTAGCAATGTGTTCATGGGCACGTCATCTCATCTTCCAGGTCTTTGCTTTTCTCATCTGTAAACTAAGAGTTGGACTAGGTGTTCTCAAGATTTTTTTTCCTAGCACTGTGATTCCAGAGTAGTTAATGGCTTTTGTTTTCCCTATTTGCTTCTTCTACATAGGATGGAATGTGGGATGGTAACTTATCAACATATTTTGACATGAATCTGTTTTTGGATATCATTTTAAAAACTGTCTTAGAAAATTCTGGAAAGAGAAGAATAGTGTTTTCTTCATTTGATGCAGATATTTGCACAATGTGAGTAATAGTCATTTTTCCCTCATATACTCTCTTACTGTAGATAGGACTTAGTGTACAAAGATTATGGTTGGAGGTGGGGAAGTGCCCAGACTTTACCCTTGATTTATCCTCTCAGAAAAGTTATATATATTCTCACTTCCCTTCAGGACTACCTGCTGGGATGCCCTTCACTCCTGTAAACTCCATACCCACTGGGTCCTAATGCATCATACCCTGTATTGCATGTAACATCTTCCTTACCAAATTATAAGCCCTTAAAGGCTTTCTTTTTTTTTAAAATATATTTTATTGATTTTTTACAGAGAGGAAGGGAGAGGGATAGAGAGTTAGAAACATCGATGAGAGAAACATCGATCAGCTGCCTCCTGCACAGCCCCTGTTGGGGATGTGCCCACAACCAAGGTACATGCCCTTGACTGGAATTGAACCTGGGACCCTTCAGTCTGCAGGTCAGTGCTCTATCCACTGAGCCAAACCAGTCAGGGCCCTTAAAGGCTTTCTTGTTGCCCATTTCTGAGAATACTTTAGCTCTTGTATAGAAAAATTAAATTTTTTTTAATTTTTTGTCTGAAAGGCAATACACACATGTTAATGGTGATTATATCTCAGTAATGGGATTATGCTTGGGGGGATCTTTATATATTTTCTAAAGCTTCAAAACAATATATTATAATTATCTTGCCAATGAAAAGCATTTTTTAAATTGTCTCTTTTAGGGTTCGGCACAAGCAGAACAAATATCCCATATTATTTTTGACTCAAGGAAAGTCTGATATTTACCCTGAACTCATGGACCTCAGATCTCGGACAACTGCTATTGCAATGAGTTTTGCACAGTTTGAAAATCTACTGGTAAGTTATGTTTGAATTTCTTAATTTTCATTTTTTAAAAATGCGTTTTAGAGAAGAAATAAAGTTTCATGTTCCATTACACATCTAATTGGTTAGTTTTGACCTATTTATAGCAAGCAGATAGTTCTACTTAAAAATGAGAATTTTAGATCTCAGAATCAAAGCAATTACTTGAATAAAAAAATATATATATTTCCTTGAATGCCTACATTAAGTAAGTTTTGTGGTTGAGTGGATTTTATGATTTGTCTAAAATGGCTTAATAATGTAAGTTGTGTAAGAAAAATTATACATTGTCTTTTCCTGCCCACTCAACTTTGGAGAGCACTGATTTAGAATATGACCATTTAGCATTTGCAGTCAATAAGTTACTTTTTCATGAGTAATTTATTTTTCTCCCATTAGGGGATAAATGCACATACTGAAGATCTGCTCAGAAACCCATCCTACATTGAAGAGGCAAAAGCTAAGGGACTAGTCATATTCTGCTGGGGTGATGATACCAACGACCCGGAAAACAGGAAGAAATTGAAGGAATTTGGCGTTAATGGTCTAATTTATGATAGGTATTTGTTTTTCATGAAAAACTTTCATGAACTGTTAGCAAAAAAGTAGCTTTCATTTTATAACATACATACTATTAAACTTAGTTAAGTTAAAATTCAGTAGCTCAGCCTGAGGTTTATCTTAACATTTGTCAGTGGAATTTTTCATACTTTGGAAATCACATGGGAAGCTTTTTCTGGTGACTGGGCTCTAAGTTACCTTGAGGGTGAGGTGACGTGTGCCCCAGAACACTTCAGTCTGCACCAACTTTCTTAATGATCTTACCCAGTTCTGTGGCTTTTCATACCTTTATATATTCCTAAATTTTTATATCTCCAACGCAGATCTTTCCCTTGACCTCTGTCTAAACTTTTTTTTATATATAAATATATTTTTATTGATTTGAGAGAGGAAGGGAGAGGGAGAAAGAGATACAAACATTAATGATGAGAAAGAATTATTGATCGGCTGCCTCCTGCATGCCCCCCACTGGAGATCTAGCCTGCAACCTGGACATGTGCCCTGACCGGGAATGGAACTGTGACCTCCTGGTTCATAAGTCAACACTCAGTCACTGAGCCGTGTTGGTTGGCTCTTTGTACTTTTTTTTATCTAGCTATAGATTTAACCGATTCCAATATAAATGACAACTCTGTCTTTCCAGTTTCTCAGGCCAAATCCTTAAAGTACTTCATGATTCTGTTCTTTATCTCATATCCCAAATCCAGTCAAACAAAATCATGTTGATTCTATCTTCAAATATATCCTGAATCTATCAACTCACCATGTTTACTGTTGTCACTCGCAAGCTACCTCATTTCCAAGGTGCATTATTGAAAGAGCCTTCTCACTGACCATTGCCTCCATCCCTGCCCCCCTGCTGTCTGTCTTCAGCACAACAGCCAGAGGGTGCCTGTTAAAATCTCGGTCAGATCATGTTACTGCTTAAAACCTAAGAGTAAAATTCCGGGTCCTTTCCTCCCCACCCACCTCTCCCCGCCAATGTCAATGTCTCAGTAAAGTCTTCCCTGAATATCCTAATTCAGATAACAACTGCCATTCACAGTGAACAACTGACTTTTCTCCCTAGCATTTACCACCATCTGACATAATATTTTACTTGTTTATTTTCTGCCTGGCCTCCCCCACCCCAGTACACCCAACACAAACATAAGCTGCATGAGGGCAAGACTCTGCCTGTTTTGTTCATTGCTGCATCTTCAGAGGTTAGAACAATATCTGATACAGAGTGGACTTCAAATATTTGTTGAACAAATCTTTTTATTTTCTTTTTTTGTAAGTTCCCCAAGTGTTTAGATGTAAGTTTGAGTCGCTAATCTGAGAAATGAAAAGGTTGCTTAATATAAAGACATGGGGTTGGAAAGGATGTTATTTACTCTGCTTGCTAATACTTGCGCAGCATCATGCAAAGAGTAAGTGATGAACTTCTTACCAGTCCTGCTTTAAAAAAAAAAACACCTTCCTTGGATTTAGTTCATATTACTGCTTGTCCTATAAAGTTATATCACTTTCTTAATAAAACTTTTTTTTTTTTTTTTTACCATTGTGTCTGAATGAGTCTGGTTTTAAAATTGCAGCTCAGATAATGTTTGCCTTTCTTTTAACTACTTGGTTAATTTTGCTTTAAGCAACAGATTTCATAGGTCCTTTTAATAAATATATCCAACTAATTAAAGGAAAAATAAAATTTTAAATCAACAATTTGAAGGAAGTGTTTGCTTTAGCAAAAATTTGAAGATTTTTTTGTTTCTTTGAGGAAGAAGAAGGAATGATTGTAATTATTTTGGGGCAAGAAAATGTATTGTGAGGTTATACCATGTATAACTTTGTAGGGTATACACATTTTAGGCAGACCCATCATCTCAAGGGCCTTACTTGTTTGGAGCCAAATACTGACATGTAATTGAGAACAGGAAGATGCTATGCAATATAAATAGCCCTAAAGAAAATGAGTTCTTCCTGGCCCGAGGTCAATAAGAATCATTTTAAAGAGGAAGCATTGAGATGGACTTGGGGGTGTGGTTAAATTTGTTTTGACAGGATATGCATTTTAGGCAGAGGCTAGAACATGAATCAGGGCAGGACTGTGTTGAAGGTGTGGAGGATTTTGAGGAGACACCCAGCACTGGGCTCCTGCTAGAGTCTGATGACAGGTGAGGTGGGTTGTGTTAGAATTGGTTTTTACCCTCGAAAGTTTTTTTAAAATTTTACTCAAAGCAGTACATATGTATGCATAACTATTTGTGTGTCTGTGTGTGTGTGTGTGTGTGTGTGTGTGTGTGTATATGGCTTAAAATTACATTATATATGTATATATTGTTTAGAAATGTAAATAGTTTTGTAAGACTTAGAATTTATAATAAAAAACAGCAGGTCCTGGCCGGGTAGCTCAGTCGGTTAGAGTATCATCTGATACTCCAAGGTTTCTGGTTTGATCCCTGGTCTGCACACATACAAGAATCAGCCATTGAATGCATAAATAAGTGGTACAATAAATTGATGTTTCTCTCTCTCTCAAATCAATTAATCTGTCAATAAAAGAGGCAATCCCCTACTCCTGTCCCTTTCATTGTCTCTAGCTGAGTTCCTATGCTCTAATTTTTTTAAGCTGTTTCTTCTGGTACTTAATGTGCTTATGCTATAATTTTTTCATTATCAAATTTTGACATTATATAGGTTTTGAATGATTGTTGATTCATAGTCTTTCATTCATTTTACATTGGGGAGAATTATGATGAGGATGGGTATTTTAGTTAATCAGGAACTAATTTGTTCTCTTCTTTTACAAAGGAATTAACACAGTAGATTCCCATTTCATCATGGTTTTATGATATATTATCATATAAACCGGTACGTTTGATTTTCTGATATTTGGAATTTTTGTATTTATGATAATAACGGAGATGGCCTTTATTTACCTTTCTTGAATGGTTTGATTTTTGGTGTGGAGATAATACTTGCTTCGTAGAGTAAATTGGGCAATGTCCCTCTTTTTATAAAAAAATTACTGTGTCTGCTCAAATAATTTAAAAAATACACTAACACTTTTAAAGAACATTATCATTAAATTATGAAGTCCCCCATGAGCCTCTTTCTAACTCTGTTCCCTTATCTCCTCCCTCACATATAACTGCTTATCAAATTATTATTCTCGTTAACATTTCTTTTAATTCTATCGCTAAACAATATACCATTTGGTTTTGCATGGCTTTAATCTTTATTTGTATTTTGTTGCATGCAGCTATAATCTGCCCTTCTTCATGGCTGTAGAACATTTATGGTTTTATGTGTCTACTACAGTTTATTCTACTATTTGAGAACATTTTGGTGGTTGCCAAGTTTTTGCTATTACAGCGTTTGCTGTAAATATTGTTAACCAGGTCTAGAATATATTTGTAAAATTTCTCTAGGGCAATGACTTTCAAACCTTTTTGATCCCAACCCAATTAGATATGCATATTACGTAGCAACCCAGTGCACACAGAGATTAAATGTTTCTGCAAGCATTGTGGCTGGGCATAAAACTCCATGTTAGAAATCATTTCCTTAGAATTTTAGAAATAGTTCTCTGTTACCTTCATAAGTCCAGTGTTGCTGTTGAGGATCAAGAAACCATGTTCATTCCTGTTCCCGCACATATGGTTTCTTTGTTTCCTGTCGGGAAGCTTGGAGAGTCTTTGTCACCAGTGTTCTAAAACTTCACAGAGATGGGTCTTATGGGTCTGGTTTCACCCATTGTGCCGGGCACTTTTAGCCCTGTTAGTCTGTTGAAAATGTGAAAAGATTCAGGAGTTGCTTCTTAGATTTTTGTCCCTTCCATTTTTCTGACTTTTTAAAAAATCTTTGTCTTTTTGCTCCACTTGGAAAGATTTCTGCACCCTTACCTTTTACCCATTCTATTGAGGTTTTCACATCTGCTGTTGTGTTTTTCATTTCCAAGGACTGTCTTTTTTCCCTAATGCTCTTTTTTCTGTATGTGTAACATCCTGTTTTCATTTTATGAAAGTGCTATTTCTCTGAAAGCAGAAGTTTTTGTTTGTTCTTTTGGAATTTTCTTCTCTTTTACGCACCTGTTAGAAGTTTTCCTCAGATGTTTGGAAATCTTTGGCTGCTTCTCCTAAGAGATTGGAATCTACAAAGCTTGTTGGAAGCCGGAGTGTGTTAACTTGGATTTCACTATGGGTGATCTAGGTGGCCTGTTTGATCAGACCTCTGATATTACTAGATTTAGAAATTTACATCTCTAATTCCTTGGTGCTGCTGGAGGTTTTGTAAAATGTCCAAACCCTCACCTGGTCGAGTCCCCTATTCCAAGAGATTTCCTGCCTAATGCTTGAAATAACTTCAGTTAGTGTGGGGGAGGGGCAGTCTTGGGGCAGGGAGTTAGGAGGGATTTAACTTGCTGCTGCTTGAAGTCTTCACTCCACTCTCCCTGTTTCAGCCCTTTTCCCTTTCACTCCCAGTTCTGGGGAAATTTGGTGCTGCTTTTAACTCAACCTTTGCATTTTTCCCATTACTAGCTTGTGATTTGGCCTTTTCTATCCTGTTAAAGTGAAACACTTTACTATACTTTATGATCCATCTATTTTTCAGCTCTCAAAAGTTAGTTACTGTGTCTCTGGTTTTTCCCATACTCATGAAATTTTTTTTAAATCCCTTTGCTTTATTTTTTAATGGGCTGGGGGGGAGTATGGGGAAAAGTCAAGTTAGATGATTCTGTTCAAGTTAGATGATTCCTTGACCCAGATGTCACTTTTCATTCTCTTATATGTCTTTAATGAACAGAAAGTCTTTGTTTTATAATAGTCACATATTTAATAGGGTCAATGCATATTTTTATCTTGTTTATGAAATTTTTCCCCACTGTGATATCATAAAGATTGCCTTGTGGTGACTCTTACAAGTTTCCTGTCTTTCATAGTTAGGCATGCATGGCCATGTTATCTGCTGATCTGCAGTGACAGTGCTGCCACCATCACCTGGGGCTTTTCTGTGCCTGGTGACTGGGTATATCTGCCAATATTGCATAGTTTTAGCATGGTTCTCAACCGGGTGAGAAGTTCTCATCTTGGTCTTCGTGATTTGAAGTCAGAATTGGGTATTAACTCCAGCTCTGCCTCTAAATAGCTTCCCGTCTGTAAAATAAGACATTGCCAATTAATTGACTTGGAGAGAAGATACTTGAAGAATCACCAGTAAGCTACAGATTTCATTTTCTGATTCAGTTGCTTTCTAATCAGCTCTTTTGCGCCCAGGGCACAGAGGAAATGCTGCTATTCTGGATTATCAGAAAGACAGGGGAGAAGAGAAATACTTTCAAGTATTGGGTGTCCCCAAAAAAATGTATACACATATTTTGAATAATTACAAAAAGCAGTGTTTATTAAAATACATTTCATTTTAAAATTTGAGCTATCAGTTGTTAAAGTGTATATACATTTTTGGGGACACCCTGTCAAACTAGTGCTTATACATCTTTTTTAAAAAAAGATTCTTGTAATATGGATGTGCTAGGCATTCTGTAAACAAATTCTTCTAAAAAGGTTAAGTCAGACTGGTCTTAAGTAAACACAAATTACCCTATTTTATGTGTTTTGTGTTTGTTTCATCATAGGATATATGATTGGATGCCTGAACAGCCAAATATATTCCAAGTGGAGCAGTTGGAACGCCTGAAGCAAGAATTGCCAGAGCTTAAGAGCTGTTTGTGTCCCACTGTTAGCCACTTTGCTTCCTCATCTTTGTGTGAGGAGCCTGGTATCCATGTGGATGCCAACGGCATTGATAGCATGGACAGTGCTTAGTTTTTATGGGGCAGAGGCCATCTGGGGGCATGCACTGCTGTTCTGGGTATTCACTTTTCATGAGCATTGTTTATCTATGCCTTTTAGTTTCTCAGTCCAATGAAGCAATAATGAAGTATTTTACTGTTTCACTACAGTTCTTGCTAGAATTTCAAGTATGCTATTTAAATCACTTGGCCAGGTATAATTACCAGTCAGCCTCTTTACAACGAGAAAATGTATTGGTTGGTAAATAATTTAAACTTTATATGTAAGTGGATAATGTTAAACAAATGTCCATTAAAAGCATAGCACTTTGAAATTAACTGTATAAATATCTCATTTACTCTTCTTACAGTTTTTCATTCAATCAGGCCTGAAATATTTAGCACTTGAGGAACATGACTGCATAATTATACCTGACCATGGGAAAAATAAGTACCTCAAATGCATGCATTTGCACTGGTGATTCCAACTGCACATATCTTTGTGCCATCTGTGTATATATGTATTTTTTACATGGACTGACATGCACATCTACCATTTTCATTCAGTATGAACCTTGAGGCTGCTGCCATTTTTCCATTTAACCAAACCAATGCCTGTGTAAACAGCCTAGAGGTGATCCTTGAAAACTTGTTTCACAAATTGTTTTGCATAAATGTTAAAATTTTTTAAATGCTGCAGGGTAATTTAATGTATAAAATGTTAGAAGAAGTATGTATTGCATACTTAGTAGAGTAGATCATTATGTGTAAATTCTACTCAATGCATGCTTTAGGTTTTAAGCATGAGATTGTACACGTTTACCGTAAGTCCTTGCATCTGTGGTGCTAGGTAAGTGTGAGAAGGTGTCAAGGACTGAAAATAAATACTTTGTTGCCTAAAAAAAGGCCTGTTTGCAGGCATTTAAAATATGCTTATTTTAGGTCTCTCTCACTACCTATTACACACTTTTGCTTTATGGGTTTGTTTTGTGTGTGTGTGTGTGCTGTGTGTGTTGTACAGTAGTTAAATCTCCATGCAAAAAAATAAATGTCCTGAATTCTCATATTGGTATTCTTTATTGATTAATGTATATCATGCATGTAATTTATTTAGAAATGTAGGAGATCCGACTAAATGTATAGGCATGTTTTGAGAGTTATGCTAAGGATTCTTTCATTAGAAGCTGATTGTTTATGGCATAACTGTAATTTAAGAGTGAATGTTAAATAAAACGCACAGAATTATTTTCTTCAATATAAATTGAAATTGCAAGAAGGTGTTACTTTTGTAGAATTGGTTCTATAATATTATGAGAAATTGGAATTTAGAGTCTACCCTAAAGAGATGTCTTATTTCCGTCTACCTTTTACTGCATATTCTTCACTAGGCAGTTTATTCATGTATTGACATATTTTGGTAGTAGCTGCAAACCTAAGACTTGGAATTACACATTGTATCTTTTTATTTTTTAAGCCAAGCAATGCAATTTTGGTCAGATCTTAATTGTGCGAAGATAGGCTTTGAAATTGTATGGTATTGTGTTTGTTAACACTGATATTTAATGGAAAATAGTTTCGGAAATGGAGTCTTCTGCCAGGACTCTAAATATTTTCCCCCTACATTGAGTGAGATTCTCCAACATTTTGGTGTGTATTAGGTGCCTTTAGAAAACTCCTGAAAAAAAAACAATTTTTTTTTGTTTTCCTCATCTGCATACTTGTACAATACAATTACCATTACCTTGTGGTAACTTGATTAGCCGAATGTGTGCATTTCTAATCCTGTTCGTTGGCTCCTCCCCTGTGCCTTTCACGTTCCAGCTCCACTTTGAAAACTTGCAGATCATAAAAGGCAAAAATGGGGGAAGGAGGAGAGGAGATGTGGGTTAGGGGGTTTCCTGAACAGTGTAATTTTTTAAAAATATATATTTTTATTGATTTCAGAGAGGAAGGGAGAGGGAGAGAGAGAAACATCAATGATGAGAGAAAAATCATTTTTCGGCTGCCTCCTGCACTCCCCCTACTGGGGATCGAGCCTGCAACCCTCGCATGTGCCCTTGACTGGAATCAAGCCCAGGACCCTTCAGCCTGCAGGCTGATGAGCCAAACCAGCTAGGGCTGAACAGTATCATATGCTGAGAAGAGCTTATAGCCTCACTGCTCACTTTCCTGTAGATGATTAAAGCATAGCAAGCAGTGTCTCCCCTTTATTCTCGGACTAAGTCCAGGCTTTATCACTTGTTTTGCCCTGTGGACTCTGCTCCAGCCACACACTGTACCCGTGCTAGGCCCTGGCCACATCATGCTCCCTGTCGGAAGCCTTGTGCCCTCTGCTGCCCACAAACACCTCTCCTTGCCAGATTCATTTCTCCTTGAGCCATCGAACTCTCTGCCCTGAGCCTTTGCGAAGCTCCTTCAGAAGGGATGAATCTGTCTCCTGGACTCTAGCCGTGTGGTCGTACCTTGATCATGTGCATCACAGGACATTGTGGGTAGGCACAGTTGATGTTTGCCACACCTACCAGGATGCGGACTCTTCCAGGGCAGGAAGCTTATCCTACTCACTTTTATTTCCACAGTAAATGGAACATAGAAAACAAATGTTGGAATTATTGAGATAATATAATTCATAGCAAATGTCCTCTTGAATTAAGAGATTTAGTTATGTTCACTAAGAATGTAAACTTTGAATTACATTTTGACAATTGGAACCGTTTATTGATGTCATAGAGGTATAATGTTAAATTAATTTATATTTTCTGGAAATTGAAATGTCTGATAAAATGCCGCCATTCTTTGGTATTTCCTACTCTCTGGAATTATGTACTGTAACCGACGGATGTAAGTGTGAGGAATGTCAGTAGTGCCTGAGAGCTACCATGGCCACCCTTTACCTCACTCCCTTCTTCTTCTGACACTTGTCTTCCCCTCCAAATCCCATGTTTACGCCTACCTCAGCCCCCTGTCCTTGTTTGAAATGCCTTCTGTTTTCCTTCTGTGTCCAGCTCAGGTGCCACCTGCTCCATAGAACTTTCCTCAGCTTTTAATCAGAATCATGATGCAAACAAATGCAGACAGCCTCAAACTCTACTTCATTTTGCAGCTGAGGTAACAAACCCAGAGAAGTTAACTGACCATGTTGGGACTAGAACTGGGTTTTGGGACTATGCTGTCTTCATAAACTATGCTGCCTTCTGAGTTCTTGTGGCATCTGTTAGCATATGCTTTCTAAAGTCCAACTTTTTATGTGCCTGTTATTTTCCTGATAAGATTGTAAGCCCCTTAAGGGCAGGGATTTCTTTGCATTTCCAACACTACTGTAGTGTTCTATACTTAGTTATGAACTAGATAAATAAATGGCGGTGGCAACAACCCTAGTTTCTTAATTCAGATCGCTTCACAGTATACATTCAATTTTATATGGCATGCTTGGCCATATTGTTGAGTGTGTGCTCACATGTGCATGTGTGTTCATGTATATTTGCATGTTGACACATGGAGTTCTTATTCTGCCCTGGTTGGTTGAGCTCACATATTTGCTTTACTAAAAGCTAGTTTTCTACCTCATGCTGAATGAGGACATGTATGGAAATAAGTGAGGACAATTGTGGAAATAAGGTATGGTTTCCTTTCCAGTTGCCTGGTTGCCCTTTCTGGAAAGTGCTGCCTTGAATAGGACTCATGTGCCCAGTGGGGTGGCTCTCTTATGAGTGCTGATGGGCCATCATTGCCCTCTTATCTTGGCGCTTTCTCTTCACAACTTACCTGCATGTTGTCGATCACGTTATTACTGGTTTGGTACTCTAGAGTGACAGTGGAGTCCTGTTCATTTAATTTGGATATAACTTATTTACTCTAGCATTTTAGGTTTGGTTCATGTACTTCTGGTGTAGAAAACAAATTATATTAGAAATACTGCATTAATTTTGTATTCATGAGTGGAAATTCAAGTAGAATCTCTTAGTGGGTTTATATAGTCTGAGAAATAGATTTGAATGTTTAAAATGCAAGAGAGCATACGATTAAGATCATATGAATGTGTTGGAGGTGAGGAGAGATCCTGGGATGGAACAGACTTCATGAACCTCAAGCTCTTACTGAGTGGAGAAGAGGTCAGAATTGCTGCGAAGCCAATTTGGGTTATAGCCTTTGTGACCTCAGAGGCCAGGGTAGTGTTCATGGTGTATTCAGGGAAGATGAAGACGCCATTCCAACAATGGAGAGGACATTTGAATGCCAGAGGCTTTGCATCCTTGTAGGAGATAGAAGTATACTAATGATTTTAAGAGGAAATGACGTTAAAAAGTATTTTAAAATAGTGAAGAAAGTATAGTACAGCAATAATAAAAGAACAGAGGTTAAATTATCTAATCCTCTACTAAACTGATCCAAACTGAAGTGTGGGTGGAATGGGTGAATTGAAACTTACTTGCAAAGCCAAGCTACATAATTTCACAGGAAGAAAACTAAAAGCCTAGTAAAAGCTGCGTGGCATCGCATGATTTCAAGAGTATCTCTAGCCAGACCTCTCCCAAGCTCCAGATTCACACATCCAGCTGTCTCTCCGTCTCCACTGAGAGGCTTAATGGGCGTCACGTTTACTGTACCTCAGCTAAGCTCTTCCTCCGTCTCTGCTTCCACCCCATCTCCAGTGTTTTACGTCTCAGGAAGTGGTGCTGACAAGTCTCCCACGATTTTTCTCTTCCTGAAAACCTGAGATTAATGCAGTGTTATATTATGATATGTGGTAGGTCAATTGCCCATTTGTTCTTTTGATTCAAAAAATTGTCTTCCACCCACTTTGTTTGTATATTAAACTTTAATATAAGACTCATCAAGGGCCAGAAAAGTTCCCTTGGGATTTTGATCAGTGTTGGATTGATTTTCTAGATTAATGTGTGGGAAGGATTAATACTTTGAAAAATATGAAGTTTTTCTATCCAAATCAGAATATGTGTCTCCATTTATTCAGAATTTTTATGTCCTTTTTTCATTTTGGTATTGTATACTTAAAGTTTATTCCTTTATTGAAGAAAAATGCTTCTATGAATTGCTTTTTTAAAAAATCCTATTATATTTCCTTAGGTACATTCTTCACCAATAATGCGCAGTTAATTTTTATTTAGTTTACTGTAGCAACTTTGTTGAATTCAGTTAGTCAAAATAGTTAAGTCTGGGATTTTCTAGGCAGCTAGTCATTTTATCTGAAAATGCATTTTTCTGATTTTTTAATAATGCCTTATTCATTAGCTAATTGTAGGCATCCTTGTTTCTTTCCTGAGTGTCTTGGGAAATAAGTGTGATGGCTGCTGAAGTTTCTTCTAGATAGCCTTTATTAAGTTAAGGAAATTCCCTTTTCTTGGTTTCCTCCCCCTCCTCCCCTACTCCCAAGGGATAGGTTTTGAATTTATCCAATGAGTTCTCAAAGATTTAGAAAACAATCATAGTTTTTCATTTATCTATTAATTTTAATGGAGTGACTGAAGCTAACATTTTCTAATATTGAATTACCCTTTAATAATTTATATAAAACCTATTTGTGAATGACTAACACTGATGTGCTAATTTGTTTTGGATTTATTATCTATACTCATAAATGAGATGAACTAGTTTTTTATGCTATATGTAGTTTTAGAGACCCTTTTGATAGCCTTATAAAATAAGTAGCTTTCTATTCTTCTATCTAGTGGTATAGTTTATATAACATGAGAATCATCTGTTCATTGAAGATTTGATAAACTCTCCTGTAAAACGATATGCATATTTTTAAGTATTTTTTACTACACTTAAAATTTCTTCCTTAGTTATAGTCTGTTCATGTTCCCTACTTTTTCATTGAATTTATATTTCCTTGGGAAAATCATCCAGTTTTCCTAGACTTAAAAAAAACAAACACATATATAAAGCTATGTGTTGTATTTAGTGAGAGAAAGAGTGTGTGCATAAAATCTTCCGTAAGTGTGACCACTTTTTTGTTAATATTTTCTTTGGGTGAGGGGCTGCATTCTTGATTAGATTGCCAAATACACACACACACACACACACACACACACACACACACACACACACACACACACACACACTAGAGGCCCGATGCATGAAATTCGTGCAGGGGGCTCGGCCCTCACAGCCCCAACCTCATCCAAAAGGTCGTCCACAAGGACGTCTGGAAGGTCGTTCAGCTGTCTGGTCTAATTATCATATTACACTTTCATTTTATATATATACACTGGGTTCTAGTAGTATTGAGCAAATTTTTTTACTGTTTCATTAATTACTGCTCTTAAATTTAGTTTTTAAAGTTCTACATAATCTGGATTCTTTTGCACCTTTTCTTGCTTCTTGAGTTGAATCTAACTCATGGTTAAATACAGTTCCAGTTCTGTGACAATGGAATAATAGAGTTGACCTTAGAGTGCCCTCACAATTTAAACATAAACCTTATTTTTTAGTTGCTAGCTAGTGTGAGTGAACTGAATTTTCTTACATTATAATTCATTAAACCATAACCAAGGTAAAATACTTGTTGAGGGCTTGGATGGGAGGATAAAGCAGCTTCTGTCTTCAACATGATCATTATTTAGTCGGGCTAATATATGTTTTTTAAAAATGCATCACTGTAGCAATTTCCGAGAGAACAATGGAATTACCAAGTTATACCCTAATGCTCATTTAATAACACAGGTCAGTCCTACCACTTCCACTTCAACTGGAATGGCTATGTTGTGACCTGTTTTGCTTATCCTAATAAAGATGTGATTTGAAGATGGGGTGCCTTGGCTAAAAATATTTGAAGTGTCTATTAGTCATGTAAGTGGAGGGGAGTGTGTGTTGCATTTTGGGTGATTTTTTTCAGTATTGTCTTCGTTTCACTCATTCACTCTTTATTATATCTACCTTTGTTCATTGCATTTTAAATATTAAACTATATTTTTGTTTCCATGATTTCTAATTGATTGTGTGCATCTGGTTTTATTTCATTCATTTTTATTAAATAATTTATAATTCTTTCTTAATGAAAGTATAACTTTCATTTATCTCTAAATATTCTCAACATAATTTGACCCTTTTAGGCTATTCTGGAATGAATTCCTGTTCTGCTTTTGTTGATTTTATTGGCTATTTTAACATTGAGTTTCCTCATGTATTCTGTAAAATTATGGTTTGCTTTCCTTCACTCTTCCAACCTCTCTGATGGTCTTGTGGTTGCTTCCCTTATGAGCTTCAGGACCTCAATATAAATCCAGGTATATGGTTACAACTGGTAATAAATGCCCATAAGGACACTGGGGATATTGCACCCCAAACCAGAGTCACCTGGTGGCAACATTTTGATTTCTGGTTCAAGGAGATTGTGTGTGTGTGTGTGTGTGTGTGTGTGTGTGTGTGTGTGTGTGGTTGTATATATGTAGCCTCTCTTTTTGTAGCCTGCTCATTTTTCCTGTGTGTTTGAAACAAAGATTTATTTTTTAGCATAAACTTACCAAATCATTGTACTGTGTTAAAAATCCCACTATCCCAGAGGACTGTGTTCTAGGTGCCTTCTCTCCAGAGGAAACCAGAATTAATGTGGTGTGTGTAGTGGAGATTTGTGGTTCTTGAGCTGCCCAGCAGTCCACCTCCTACTTTTGGGAGTGGCATTGCCTTTTTGGGACTTCTCTCTCCCCTGCTGGGTATAATCTTCGGGGAATGAAAAATAAAATATACTCATTTCCCCCAGCCAATAGTTGTGGGCACATGAACAAAGCCAAACCAACTGGACTCTGGACTTGCTCATGGATCGTTGTATATTAGTCAGAGCAACCAGAGGATAGAACAGTTTAGACTCGGTGTTTACATTGCGGGGCAACTTCAGTGGGTTCTGCAGTGAAGCCCATCGGATCTTCCTGCTCCTTGCTCTTTCTGACCTTGCTCTTTTTGGCCTTCCTCTCAGTTCTGTGAGATCCCCTACATTCTTCTGGTAAATTCCTTAGAGGCAGTTCTGTTGCTTACACTCAGGAAAACTTGACTGATAGAATATGGACCCTTACAAGTGTGTGCATCTACAAGCATAAGTTTTCAAGTATAATTTTTATATACTATGCTCACAGCTCAGCAGCTTGCATTTTCCTTACACATGTATTTAGTATCAAACAAAAAACATTTATTGATAGGAGCCCAGTCTTGGTTTTATCATGTTTTCTATTATTTTTGTTTTGTTTTGTTTTTTTGTTTTGTTTTAAATCTTTATTGTTCAGATTATTACATTTGTTCCTCTTTTTTCCCCCCATAACTCCCCTCCTTCCAGCTCCCACCCCACCCTCCACCCTCACTCCCCACCCACTGAGTTCATCCATAGGTGCATGATTTTTGTCCAGTCTCTTCCCGAATCTCCCATTCCCCTTTCCCCCCCAAGAATAGTCAGTCCATTCCCTTTCTATGTCCCTGATTCATTATAGTCACCAGTTCATTCTGTACATCAGGTTATTTATTCACTTGATTCTTAGATTCATTTGTTGATAGATGCATATTTGTTGTTCATAATTTGTATCTTTACCTTTTTCTTCTTCCTCTTCTTAAAGGATACCTTTCAGCATTTCATATAATACTGGTTTGGCGGTGATGAACTCCTTTAGTTTTTCCTTATCTGTGAAGCTCTTTATCTGACCTTCAATTCTGAATGATAGCTTTGCTGGATAAAGTAATCTTGGTTGTAGGTTCTTGGTATTCAGCACTTTGAATATTTCTTGCCATTCCCTTCTGGCCTGCAAAGTTTCTGTTGAGAAATCAGCTGACAGTCGTATGGGTATTCCCTTGTAGGTAATTGAGCCTCTTTCTCTTGCTGCTTTTAAGATTTTCTCTTTGTCTTTTGCTCTTGGCATTTTAATGATGATGTGTCTTGGTGTGGTCCTCTTTGGATTCCTTTTGTTTGGGGTTCTCTGCGCTTCTTGGACCTGTAAGTCCATTTCTTTCACTAGGTGGGGGAAGTTTTCTGCCATTATTTCTTGAAATAGGTTTTCAATATCTTGCTGTCTCTCATCTTCTGGCACTCCAATGACTCTGATATTAGTCCGCTTAAAGCTGTCCCAGAGGCTCCTTACGCTGTCTTCACACTTTTGGATTCTTTTTTCATTATGCTTTTCCAATTGGGTGTTTTTTGTCGAATCTTTGGTTTGATTCTTGCACTCCTCTGGTCTGCTATTGGGTATAATATTCTTTATTTCAGTCCGTGTATGCTTACTTTCTAATTTCTTTATCGTAGCATCGAGGGTCTCATTAGTTTTCGTGAGGCTCTGCACAAATTTATGGCAAGCCCTCAAAATTGCGATTCTTAGCTCCATATCCTCCATTTCTGTCATGTTTTTTTGTCTCCGCATCTTTTATGCTTTCTTGGTGCACCCCCTTGTGGTCTCTGTGCGCAGTCTTGTTCTAGCGAAGCCTTAATTGTTGTAGTTAACACTAGAGGGATTTGACCATCAGGCCGACTGGTGGTGGAAATCAGCTGTGGGAAAACTTCAGTCCTCAGGGGAGGTGCTAGTCCAGCCCTTGCCCGAGGCGGTCGGCAAATGGTTGTGCGCAGGGTTTGGGCGGGGCGGGCTCAACAGGGCGGGGGGAGGGAGCAGCTATGGCCGCTCTCAGTTCGTCCCCAGGGGCTCTGCCTCTCTGTCCCAGCAATCGCTGCAAACCTCGGAGGGGCCGTAGCCAGACAGTCCCGCTTCTCCCGTTTGAGTCTGGGTCCCTAGAGACTCGCCCGGATCTGTAGCCCAGAGTCTGAGATTCGCTCCTAATTGAAAACGACAATCGCGCCCTCAGCCGCCAGCCCGCTTTGCGCGCGCACCCTCACCACCGCACCGCTGTACCTTTAAATTTTCCACACTGCGCCTCCGCTGAGCGTCGGAATGCTGTTGTTCTTGCTTCTAGTTGAAGAGACTCTCCTCAGCCAGCCTTCCCGTGGTTCTGGTTGATGTCCGCTCCGACTTTTAGTTGTATTTTTGAAGTGGTTGTCCACGGCGGCAGTCTCTGGTGTTTTACCTATGCCGCCATCTTCGATTCTCCCATGTTTTCTATTATTATACTTCTCCTTTCTACAAGACCAGCTCAATGACCTGAAGCCTTTTGTGACTACCCCGGCCTACAGGGTGGTGCCCTTGCTTCCCCCTGAATTCCCAAAGTAACTGTCTCTTACTGACCTGACAGTTATTGCCTTGTTACCTATGTGTCTGAGTCCAGGATGTAAAGGACAATGATACCTTGCTTTGATGGCATGTCATAGAGCAGTGGTTCTCAACCTTCTTGCCCTTTAAATACAGTTCCTCATGTTGTGACCCAACCATAAAATTATTTTCGTTGCTACTTCATCACTGTAATGTTGCTACTGTTATGAATCGTAATGTAAATATCTGATATGCAGGATGGTCTTAGGCGACCCCTGTGAAAGGGTCGTTTGACCGCCAAAGGGGTCGCGACCCACAGGTTGAGAACCACTGTCATAGAGGCTTGTCTCAAGGCTGGATACCCACACACTTGCCTTGTCTTTTGAGTGCCCATGATGGCATGTTCATGCTGTTTGATCCAGTAAGTTAGCAGATCCAACACTCACACAGGAAATTTATTTCAGAACCCAGCCCCAAAGACAGTGAAGAAACCAGCTGACCAAAAAGGGATTTGACTCCACTTCCACCTCAGAGCCTGCTTCCTGACAGTTGTAGCATGTAACTGTCTCCCCAACATCTCACACCTCTTCCTCCCTCATGACATGAAACCCCTAAATCCTCTATGACTATCTTCCTTGTCTTCCCATCTCTCCCTGGCACTGGGGATCTTTGTTACCCCTCCACGTGGCTGATAATTGGAGAGGAGACAGCATCATCTACCTTGGGTTAGCCAGTGGGTGACAACCAATGGCCTCCCCCCCCCCCCCCCCCCCCCCCCCCCCGTGGCTGGTTCTAGTTCTTAAACTGTCAGAAACTTTCTTGGGAGTTGCATATTAAAGAGACCAAGGCCCTGTGTGTCCTCAACCATGGAGCCTGGATCTGAGGTCACCAATCTGGCCCTGTGGGTAGCGCCTAGGAATGCCTTGGTTATAGCATACATAGCATACATGAAGTACTTAGATTGAGTCTTCCAATCCATTAACTTACTTTCAGCAGATGAAATAGGTGAAGGGGATTAAGAGGTACAACCTTCCAATTATAGAATAAATAACTCTTTCCCTAGCTGGTTTGGCTCAGTGGATAGAGCGTTGACCTGCGGACTAAAAGGTCCCACGTTTGATTCTGGTCAAGGGCATGTACCTCGGTTGCAGGCTTCTCCCCAGCCCAGGCCCTGGTCGTGGCTCATGCAGGAAGCAACCAATCGATGTATCTCTCTCACTGATATTTCTCTCTGTCTTTGCCTCTCTCTTCCACTCTCTCTAAAAGTCAATGGAAAAATATTCTCAGGTGAGGATTAAAAAATAATAATAAACTCTTAGGGAAATAGAGGTGGGCAGATTGCACATCTCCATCCAGTCCAAGGGACTTGGTGGAAGTGGGGGCTTTAGTAGATAGCTGCTGACTGGTGAGTAGATAGCAAGGTGCTGGGCGCAGCAGAAGCCTGGCCTGCTATAAGGTGAAGGGGGGCGGGACCTTGCAAACAAGCCCCACCACAGGTGCCATTCCCTCCCCAAAGGCCAGTGGAGCACGTGTGAAGGGTACCCACAATCAGTCCCGAGAAATGGGATTTTTAGTCAAAAGCCACATGGAGACTGACTGTGTTCAAAAAGTTCTTGCCTGGAGAACCAAGATGGCGGCATAGGTAAACACCGGAGTTTGCTGCCGCAAACAACCACTTCAAAAATACAACTAAAAGACGGAACGGACATCACCCAGAACCACAGGAAAGCTGGCTGAGGAGAGACTCTTCAACTAGAAGGAAAGAGAACAGCAAACCGAAGCTCAGAGGAGACGCAGTGTGGAAAATACAAAGGTACCGAGGTGCGCGCGCAAAGCGGGCTGGTGGCTGAGGGCGCGGTTGTTGTTTTCAGTCGGGAGGGAGTCTCAGACTCTGGGCTCCAGATCCGGGCGAGTCTCTAGGGACTCAGACTCAGACGGGAGAAGCAGGATTGTCCGGCATCGGTTGGAATCTGAGGGGAGTTTTCTCTCCAAGGTTTGCAGCGGCTGCCGGGGTTCTGAGAAGCAGAGCCTCTGGGAACGGGACTGAGAGCAGTCATAACTGCTCCCTCTGCCCGCCCTGTTGAGCCCGCCCCGCCCAAGCCCTGCACAGAGCCATTTGCCAGATGGCCTCAGGCAAAGGCTAGATTAGCACCTCCCCAGAGGACAGAAGTTTTCCACACAGCTGATTCTCACAGCCAGTCAGCCTGGTGGGCAAATCCCTCTAGTATTAACTACAACTATCAAGGCTTAACTAGAACAAGACTGCGCACAAAGACCACAAGGGGGTGCACCAAGAAAGCATAAAAGATGCGGAGACAAAAAAACATGACAGAAATGGAGGATATAGAGCTAAAAAACGCAATTTTGAGGGCTTGCAAGAAACTTGTGGAGAGCCTCACAAAAACTAATGAGACCGTCGATGCTACGATAAAGAAACTAGAAATTAAGCATACACGGACTGAAATAAAGAATATTATACCCAATGGCAGACCAGAGGAGCGCAAGAATCAAGCCAAAGATTTGAAATGCAAAGAAGCAAAAAACACCCAACCGGAAAAGCAAAATAAAAAAAGAATCCGAAAATACGAAGATAGTGTAAGGAGCCTCTGGGACAGCTTCAAGCGCACTAATATCAGAATTATTGGGGTGCCAGAAGATGAGAGACACCAAGATATTGAAAACCTATTTGAAGAAATAATGGCAGAAAACTTCCCCCACCTGGTGAAAGAAATGGACTTACAGGTCCAAGAAGCGCAGAGAACCCCAAACAAAAGGAATCCAAAGAGGACCACACCAAGACACATCATAATTAAAATGCCAAGAGCAAAAGACAAAGAGAGAATCCTAAAAGCAGCAAGAGAAAGAGACTCAATTACCTACAAGGGAATACCCATACGACTGTCAGCTGATTTCTCAACAGAAACTTTGCAGGCCAGAAGGGAATGGCAAGAAATATTCAAAGTGCTGAATACCAAGAACCTACAACCAAGAGTACTTTATCCAGCAAAGCTATCATTCAGAATTGAAGGTCAGATAAAGAGCTTCACAGATAAGGAAAAGCTAAAGGAGTTCATCACCACTAAACCAGTATTATACGAAATGCTGAAAGGTATCCTTTAAGAAGAGGAAGAAGAAAAGGGTAAAGATACAAATTGTGAACAACAAACATGCATCTATCAACAAGTGAATCTAAGAATCAAGTGAATAAATAATCTGATGTACAGAATGAACTGGTGATTATAATGAATCAGGGACATAGAAAGGGAATGGACAGACTATTCTTGCGGGGGAAAGGGGAATGGGAGATTCGGGAAGAGACTGGACAAAAATCGCGCACCTATGGATGAGGACAGTGGGTGGGGAGTGAGGGCGGAGGGTGGGGCGGGAACTGGCAGGAGGGGAGTTATGGGGGGGAAAAAAAGAGGAACAAATGTAATCTGAACAATAAAGATTTAATTTAAAAAAAATAAATAAAAATAAATAAATAAATAAAAAGTTCTTGCCTGTTAGAAATAGATAACGATGTAATTACCAGTAAAGTGATGCTATGGATTTGCTTTAAAATAATTCAGCAAAAAATTAAAAAGTGAATGTTGGGGAGGGGGTAATAGGAAACAAGGGCAGAACATTAATAATCATTGAAGCTGACGCACACATCCAGTATTTACTGAATGGGTGGATATTTAATCGAGGAAAGAGGAAGTTGCTGCTTTGTGTTTGTTTTGCTCCTCACAGCCACCCAGCAAGGCAGGCACCTTTCTCCCACTGTCCAGAGAAGAGGCTGCTGGACACTCAGAAGGAATGGCGCCCTCAACACCAGCCTGGCTGGAGTGAGGGGGCAGGGGATCTGCAGGTGGATGTGGTACATGGTGTGAGGGATCAGGGAACGGGACATGCTGGTTGGGACTCTACGTCTCTGGCTCGGGCAACTGGGTGGATGACCTGCCAAGCGCTGATGGGAGCGATAGAGTGATCCCCCTCCGGGCCTGTCTGTAGGTGGTGAGGGACACCCAACAGGAAAGTCCCATTGGCAGCTGGGTATAATTGTCTGGAATTTTCAAAATCCCAGTGGAGCAGGGTGAACTCCAAGAACCAGCACCCTCTTTCTCTCCAAAGGCATCTCTTGGGTCATAAAACTGTTTGGAGCAGGATCCAGCACTTTCTAAAAAAAAAACTTTTTTTGATTGATTTCAGAGAGGAAGGGAAAGGGAGAGAGATAGAAACATCAATGATGAGAGAGAATCATTGATTGGCTGCCTCCTGCACATCCCCCACTGGGGATTGAGCCCACAACCCGGGCATGTGCCCTTGCCTGGAATCAAACCTGGGACCCTTCAGTCCGCAGGCCAACACTCTATCCACTGAGCTAAACCAGGTAGGGCAGGATCCAGCACTTTTATTGGCACATTGATAAGGTTTGAGTTCAGGAGAAGTCTCCAAAATGTTTGTACCTCTTGCAATTATTTTTAAATTGGGAGGCACTCGGAAATAAGGAAGCCGGCAGCTTGTGATGTTAAAAATGTGGAAGCAAAAATAAATAAATAAATAAATAAATAAATAAATGATAAATAAATAAATAAATATAGTGGAAACAGCAAGCCCTCTGCTGTGGTCCTGCCATGTGTCCTGGATGGAGTAGGTCCAGTATGGGCAGGGCTCAACACTGCAGCATCTATCGCTGAGTCCTCAGTTTCCCTGTGGGGTACTACTGGGGTGCAGGGACTGCTCATGACTTCACATAATCCAGTGACATCCACAAGATACCCTGAGTTTGGCCAAGTCATTGATGGTGCTGTGCGGGGCACTCGAGCCTCCGCAGTGAGGATGTGGTTACCTGCTCATGAAGGTTAACATCAACAACACCAAATACATTGGAATCCTGTCTCCACCTCTGTGACTCTATCGGTCTGAGCCTCAGTCTCCTTGTCTGGCAAATGGGTACGAGTCCCAAACTGGCAGAGCATGGTGCGGGCTATAGAAATGTACACAGCACCTAGCCTAGCACTAGATGGGTGCTTGCTTGGTTGTCAGAGATCATTGTTGTATGACCTGCGGGAGGGAAGTGCTTAAGGCTGAGACTTGGGACGCTCCCGAGGACCCCTCGTGATGCCCTGCCATAGAGGACTCCCGTGGGGTACACAAGGCCAATGCTGCTCAAACTCCAGCCACTGCCTACCTGGTGCCGGGTCACACCTGGGGCCTGCATGCCCGGGGGAAAAGCAGGGGGCTCCCTGGATAATAGCATCATGTTACTGTCACCCTAACATCACTCAGACAAGTCACCTTAAGCCAAACCAACGTCTTTGTCAAACCAGATTGCATCTGTGCCGATGAAATCAGGCCAGATGGTGCCAAGAATGAGCAAAGCCCCACACGCAAAGCTCCCCCCTCTGCCCATCCCTGCCAGTTCCTGGGCAGCCTTCCATGAACCATGTGACCTGCCCTTTCAGGCCAACTCCCTCCAGGCCAGCTACTTCCGGGCCCCAGGGCACCGGGCAGCCTGCACAAGAGCAGGGTTTATCTAGAACCCACTGGCATCAGCGCCCCACCTGTAGCTCTTAGCACAGTGCTTTGTGCTTTTGATTTCCGTGCCCTTTGTCTTATCTGCTTGTGCTGCTGTATGAAACACCACCAACCTGCTGGCTGAAACGACAGGAACGGATTTCTCACCGAGCTGAGGCTGGAAAGTCTGGGATCAGGGTGCCACCTGATCGGTTCCTGGTGAAGGTTCTTCCTGGCTTGCACAGGGTCTCCTTGCTGTGTCCCACGTGGCCTTTCCTCATTGCATGCACGGAGAAGGAGAGCGATCTTACTTTTTACTTCTTCTTATAAGGCCACTAGACTAGTCCCATTGCAAGGCTCACCCTCATGACCTCATCTAAACCTAATTACCCAAAGGTTCCGCCTCCTAATATGTCATGTTGAGGGTTAGGGCTTCAAAATATAGATTGGGCGGGCAGACACAATTCAGTTCTACTACCCTTCTCCCCAGGACAGAGCTTAACCCCAGCTCTGTCCAGAGCCAGCTTAGACCAGAGCCAGGCACTCACTGTAACATTTCAGATCTGCCTCCTGTCCTCCAGAATGTCCTGTCTCCCCCTTTCCCTCTGTTTCTGCCTATGTGGCTCTGACGCAGTCATATTAAGAGGAAAAACAAAACAAAAAACAAAGCGTGAGATCTGGGCATGGGAAGAGCTTCCAAAGCGTGCAAAGAAAGGAGCTATAGAAACTCAGTAGAGCATTGACCTATGAACCAGGAGGTCACGGTTCGATTCCCAGCTAGGGCACATGCCCGGGTTGCGGGCTCGATCCCCAGTGGGGGGCATGCAGGAGACAGCCGATCAATGAGTCTCTCTCATCATTGATGTTTCTATACCTCTCTGAAATCAATTAAGTATTTTTTAAAATATATTTTTTAAAAAAAAGAATCATGATTTCTGGTTTCAGGTGCAATACCAAAAGGAAGAATTCTAACTACTCGGTTGTTGTCATCTTTTGAGTCCATGTATCTACTTCAAGATGTGTTTGCAAAACATTCTCATAAAAACATGCTTCATCATGAGCCTTTAAGTGTAGGATTTCCCATGATGCTGGGGCGTTACTGGAAGACAATTTAAGGGCAACGTTCTCTCCTGGTGAAGGAGCTTTAAATACCGTGCGCACGTGCTGCCATCTGGTGGTACTTTGGGGAACATGCTTCTGCTGCATCCTGCAGCTGTTAGCTGACCCTGATGAGTTCTACCCAGAGCAGGATTTCTAGTAGATTGCTGGGCAAAGGGCCTTGTATACCCTTCCGAGTCCTCCTGGCCAATCCTCGCTCCCTCCTGATGCGTGGGTGGGTGTCACAATGGGGCCCTTATGACATCACTGCCCCTCCCGTGGTTACTTGATTCTGGGAATTGCCTCTCAAACCTGTCCCAGCCCAACGCCCACCCTCAGAGGGACTCATCCAGTTACCGTCCTTCCCGCCTTCCAGCTCCTGCTTCTCGCTATCCCTGTCCCTTCCCTGTCTGTCAAGAGTGAAGTCAATCACACGCCCCAACTTTGCACCAGAAAGAAAGAACTGACGTTCAGAGAGTAACACAACCGAAGCTGACAGCCCAGATGTGCAGGGCAGAGAACCCCCAGGTGAGTGGCCAGGCCTTGGGAAGTCAGAAAATGAAAGGGGAGGTCTCTGGACCTTGCAGCAACCGGGATCACAGGAAATCAGGGTCTCAGCAGTTTAAATTGGGAAGCAGGTGAGGCTGAGGGAGGCTCCTGGCTCTTTTCTGGTGGCCAGCGCTAGGACCATCTGAGGAAGACGCATTGGGGCAGGTAGGAAGGACCTGGAGTGGGGGTGGGGAGGGAGCTGGGGGGAGTGTTGGGGGGAGAAGGTGGGGAGGAGTGTTGGGGGAGAAGGTGGGGAGGGGTGTTGCGGGAGAAGGTGGCTCTCCCAGCCTGGTGCTGTGTGAGCAGAGGCCTGAGACTGGCAGGAGCACCCTCAGTGGGCCAGCACCAGGTGGTGGTCAGGAAAGAGGCTCCCTTCTATTTGTATCTATTTTTAAAATTCAATTCGTTCATTCACATGGACTGAACAACTAACTTCTAAAGGGTTTTATTTCAGGAAACAGCAACCTCCTCCCCTGGCCTTTCCCCCTCAGAAAACCGTTTTCTCCTCTTTGAGCTAAGCTGCAACCCTCTTCTCTCATAGTCCCTCCCTCTCCCCACGTCCCATCCTGCAATGCCAGCTGCAGTTCAAGGTGTCCTGCTGTCCCCCTTCTGTTCTGGGAGCGGTGAGATCTCATTTGTTGTCATTTGTTGCAGCAATTTGGGTCATTGTTGTCTCTGCTCTAAGGCAATGGTTTTCTGGTGAGTGTTCTCAGTGAGCCTTGCGTTCCTCTCCCGTTCTTCTTTTTGTAGCATTTTTGTACTTTCTCCAGCACTTCCTTACCTTCTTTTGAATGGGGTAGTTTTTCTCAAATCCGTTTTTAGCGGCATGTTCGTCTGGAGGAGGATGGAGCCCTGTGGCCCAGGTTTTCATAAATTATCGTGGGAGCCAAGGTTTCTGTGTCTGGGTGTTTTCCCCATCTTAAAAAATGAACTGCAGTTGCCAACATGAAAAACCATATCAATTGTGTATGTGAGGCAAAAAGAGAACTCATCTCAGAATCTCTCCCGAGGTAGCTATTCCGCTCCAGAACCGCCCCGTGGTGCTGTCTGCAGGCCGCTGCACGTCACCAGCCACATCCTGGAACCACCCTTTGGAATGTTAGGTTCTCAGTCAATTGCCTTTGTGTGTAGTTTCATTACAATGGTTTGTATTTGTCCAGATACAGTGGAGAGGTTTGCATGGGCTCCCCCTGCTGCTCTGTAACCTTGTTTGCACTTTCTTGCCTATTGGAGCGTAGAGTGCTGGTTTGCACATTTTTACCACCGTGAAGTAGTCCACTGTGATGGCTCTATGATGGCTCATTTATTCATTCTTCTGTCCACGTACAGCTGGGCTGTTGTAGTTTTGCTTCCATGAACAAGATCTTCCGGGGCACTTGCAACGCTTCCTCTAGTAGCGGAGTGCCAGGGCCAGAGTTGCACATTCCTCTTCGTTGGATAAGGCCAAACTCTTCCAAAAGTGGTTGCACCCATCTCAGTGTACATGAGTCCCTTCTATTTTACTTCTTTGCAAATATATTAAAATTTGCATTAACATTCACCCTTCACTTTTTACCCAGCTGACAGTGACAGGTAATGTCCCACGGTTCACAAGAATGTCTCCGTCCTGCCTTCCACATGTTTTCAGTTGTAGTAATTTGCGCCACCTGCTGTCACTCTGTCTTTATTGCCGGTTTTCCCTCCCTCTCACGGTGCCAGTTGCATGGGCAGGGATTTCATCTGCCTTTTCAAACCTGTGCCTGGGGGTCCAGAACCATGTGAGGCACTTAGGCACTCAATACATGTTTGTTAAATCATTGAATGAATAAAAACATAAAATAAGCCCTGACCAGTTTAGCTCAGTGGATAGAGCGTCGGCCTGCGGACTGAAGGGTCCCATGTTCAATTCCGGTCAAGGGCATGTACCTGGGTTGCGGGCACACCCCCAGTGGGAGGTGTGCAGGAGGCAGCTGATTGATGTTTCTAACGCTATCCCTCTCCCTTCCTCTCTGTAAAAAATCAATAAAAAATATTTTTTAAAAAACATAAAATAAATCAGAATTAAGGTAGAAACATTAAGATGTGTACAAGCTTCAAATTACACAAACGCTTGTGAAGAGGGCCGGCATCCGAAGGAGCCCGCAGAGCTGCCTGGACAGTCTGTGTCCCTCCCCCGCGCGCGGTTAAGTTCTCCCCTTACGGACTCCTCTCTACCCAGGGCCCTGCTTTTGGTCATTTCTGTTTTTATCCCTCTGTTCACACTTTGTTGTTGTTGTTGTTAATCCTGCCCCGAGGTCTACCCACTTTCCATTCCCTGTTCCATTCATGGGCACATTTCTTGAGATGACAACAACAAATTCGGAACAATTGTGGCTCAATCCTACCTGCTCTCAGAACCCCCGTCCATCCCAACCTTCTTCCCATGGCTACCAGCCTCCTTTTCTCATTTGACCCTGAACTTCTGCATGTGGTCCCCAGGGTGACCACCCTGGCCCTCGCTGGCACCACATTCCCACAGCTCCATCTTAACACGTTTCGTTCCCCTACACACACACACACACACACACACACACACACACACACACACTGTATTTCCCCTCCCCGCCCCTTCCCGCCCCTGCAATGTTTTGTTTAGGATCCTGGAAGCAGAGCTAGGTGCAGCACTTAGGAGCACTCATGGGGGCTGCTCCCAGGGAGTGGCAGGGGGTTTGCCCACTCAGGGGTGTGGTGACACCTAGTCTCCGCTGCTGTGGAGTGTGAATCACTGTAGGGCCTGTCCTGTCCCCAGACAGGGGACCCAGCTTTGGTGCACCTCACCCCAGAACAGCCTTTGCAATGATGGGGGGGGGGGGGGGGCGGGACTTAAGCCTCCTGATATTCACTCAGCACCACAAAACCGTTGTCTCAGGGACAGGGGAAGTGAGGTCCTGGCGGCAGTACCTTTGGGCACGCTCCCACGAGGGCCTTGTGTGCAGCCAGGATGACAACCATGTGGTTACAGCAGGGCTCTCACCTTCAATTCCAGCCCGGAGACCTGAGGAAAGGACCCCCTTTCCGGTGCATTGGAGGGGTCCCATGTGGGGCCCCACCCTGTGGCCTTGTGAGAGAATCTGGGGGAGAGCATGTGTGACTTCAAGGGCCTGCTTGGTAGCAGGTTGCTGGCACCTGTCCCCTCCTGGCACAGTAACGACCACTGGCAGCGTGCCAGGTAAAGCCCGTGGAGCTTTGAGACGGGGGGGGGGGGGGGGCTGCGCAGGCAGCCTAAGGCTCCGCGTCAGGGTGCAGACCCCGCAGGTTCTCAGTGATAAACAGGGTCACTGGGGACATGGTTGGCTACGTTGTGCATGTGGGTGTCCAGAGACACTCCTGGGCACAGACGCCTCTGGGCCCCACCTCCCTGCCTGCACACAGGTGTGTGGGCCCTGCTGCCCCAGGCAGTGGTGCAGGTAGGTGTATCAGTTCAGAAGAAGGAGCCTCGGGCCTGAACAGAAGTGAGAATTCTCCACTGTCCTGGGTGTTTCAGACCTGGAGGGAAGTGAGACTTTCCTTTACAGCTGTGCTCTCCAACACAGGGCCTGCCCTGGAGGGGTGGCTGGGCAAAGGCAGCCTGCGGACTTCAGCTGCACCATCGGCCCTCCTGGCTCTGCAGCCAGCGACCTTGGGCTGGAACTGTCCATCAGCTCTCCTTGGTCTTCAAACTAGAGCTACAAGATGGGCTCTCCTGGTCTTGAGCCTGCTGGCCCAGACTGCAGACTTCAGATTCAAGAGCCTCTATAATCACGGGAGCCAATTTTTTTAAAATCACAAATCTTTTTATATACATATATGTACATTCCTATTCTGTTTTTCTGGAGAACCCTAACACCATAGCCCCCATCAATCTACAGGTTCAACTCCATACCTTTCAAAATTCCTGCTGGCTTCTTTACAGAAGTTGACAAGCTGATCCTAAAATGTATGCCAAAATGCAAGGAACACATAACAGCCAAACAGACTTGGTATAGAAGAATAAAGTTCCTGCTCTCAAAACCTATCCCAAAGCTGCACTCATGAAAACAGTGTGGTACTGGCAGTGAGGATAGACACATAGATCGATGGAGTAGAATTGAGGGCACAGAAAGAAAAACACCCTTGAATTTATGGTGAGGTTTTTAAGAAAGATGCCAAACAATTCAATAGGGAAAGGGCAGTCTTTTCGACAAGTGATGCTGAACAACTAGACAGCCACAGGTAAAATAATAAAGTTGGACCCCTACCTCACACCATTTTAAATCACAAGAATTGATTTAAAATGCATCAAAGACTTCAATGTAAGAAACAAACTATAAAACTCTTAGAAGACATAAGAGTAAATCCTTGTGACCTTGGATTAAGCAGTATTTTATTAGATAAAACACCAAAAACACAAGTGACTAAAGAAAAATCAAATTGGCATTCATCAGCATTTAAATTTTTGTGCTTCAAAAACACCACCAAGAAAGTGGAAGGACAGCTCACAGAATGAATGTAAATATTTGAAAATTATGTATCTGATAAGAGACTTTCATCCATATTACATAAAGGATTTTTTAAACTCAACAATAATAACAACAAAAACAATATGTGCAAAGGATTTGAATAGACACTTCTCAAAGGATGATATACAAATGGCCAATAGTTCATGAAAAGATGCTCAACACCATTAGTCACTAGTGAAATGTAAATCAAAACCACAGTGAGATACCAATTCACACCCATTAGGATGGCAATAATAAGAAAGACAGTAATAGGTCTTTCTGTCCGCATGGGGAAAAATGGAATGGTCACATATTGCTGGTGAGAGTGATAATGCACTTGAAAAACAGGTTGTCAGTTCCTCACAAGGTTGACTGTAGAGTTCCAATTGACCCAGATTCCAGTCCTAGGTATCCAAGAATAATGTAAACATATTAGAGGCCCGATGCATGAAATTCATGCAAAGGGCTCAGCTCCCACCTGCTGCAGTGGCCACCTCTGCCTCGGCCCCTGCCCGCTGCGGCAGCCGCCTCTGCCTCAGCCTCCACCCCACCCCAGCTTCCTTTGGAAGGTCATCCGGAAAGATGTCCAGTCTAATTAGCATATTACACTTTTATTATTATACACTCGGGGCCCAATGCACAAATTCGTGCACCTTGAAAGGAACTGTGGGCCACGAGGCTGCAGTGGGCACAGGGGGAGGTCTCGGCCTATCCTCCAAGCCCCTGCCTGGCCCCTCTCGTTGCGGCCCCCAGTCTCCTATCTGCCAGCAGCCCCACTCCCATCACCACCACTCCCACACACTAACGGGGCTGGCCCTGCTCACACCTACTGATAGTGCAGAGCGATTGGGGCCAGCGCCAGCAGCGGGCACGAGCAGGACCAGCACCGTCAGCGGGTGCTGCCCCAATCGCCCCTCAGGAGTAGGCGGAGGTGGAGAAGCCCTGAGGGGCGATCAGGGCCAGCAGCAGGTACAAGTGGCAGCAAAGAATTTGCTGGTGCATGGGAGCAAAGAATTTTCAGTAACCACCAGAGGCTGGCCCCAATGACAGCAACCGGTGCCCTGCCGCCTTGGTCTGGCATCCCCACTCACCTGCTCCACCATCCTGCCACAGCCAACGCCCACCATGTTCCGCACTCTGCCACCTACTGTCAACGCCCGCCATGTTCTGCGTGCACCCCCTGGTAGTCAGCGAACATCATAGCGACCAGTTGTTTGGTTGTTCTGCTGTTCACTCTCTTTGCATATTAGTGTTTTATAGATATCTACCCCCAACTTTACACAAATGTTCATAGCAGATTTATCCATAGGGACATATATTGGAATCAGTCCAAGAGTCTGTCCACTGATGAATGGATAAACACATGTGGTTTGTGTATGCAATGGGATGTCTTTTAGCAACAAAGAAATGAAAGTTCTGAGACACCACTCAACAAATATCAACTTTGAAAACACACTATCTGAAAGAAGATAGTCACAAAATAGCTATAGGATATAAGCTCCATTTAAATGAAATGTCCAAATTGACAAATCTGTAAAAAACAAAGTCAATTAGTACTGGGGGGTTGGGGTAAATGGAGATGACTATTAGTGGGTACAGATTTTTTGGGGGGTCATAAAAGTGTTCGAAAATTAGATTGTGGTGATGGACACACAACTCTGTGATATACTAAAAGCCAGTGTGCATTGTAAATGGGGGAATTGTACACCATGAGATTTATATCTCAACAAAGCCCTTTTTTAAAAAAGGAGAAGATAGAAAATGCACCCAAGAGCCTATGGATGAGCCCCCAGGCATTCCCCATCCAGCCTCCCCTCTCCTGTCTGACATCCGCCTGTCAGGCTCTCCTGGCTCCCAGGTCCTGTCTGTCTCACAAGCACCTGGTGATTGGGTAGTTGGTCGCCAGTTGGTCAGGTGGCCATGCTTCCCAGCCAATCAGAATCATCGGCAGTTGGTTCCTTGGAGACAGAATCCGTTAAACCGACAAAGCCTCCATCAGACGGTCCAGTGTCTCAGGGAGTCAGGACCATTTGTGGATCCCGGTCAGTCAGTCAGGAGGGCAGTTGCTGGAATGTTCCCAGTCAGGTAGGCGGCCAATGGTCAGCAGGCCAGGCCACACAGGGACAAGTGTGAGCCTGTGCTGGGCCCTGGAGAAGTGCAGACACCTGGTGGCTGGTGAGTGGGCAGAGGAGCTTGTGAGGATGGAGAGTCACCCTCTGCCTGGAACAGGGGACAGCACGCAACGGGCAGCCCCCTGAGTCAGGCGTCTTCCGGGGGCTGATGCCTCTTGGGAGCTGAGGGCAGGCCTCCTTCGGAGCCCACTGCTGACCTGGGAGGAGGAGCAGCAGCTCAGAGCACAGGGATGAGGAGAGAGGGTCCTGGGGTCAGAGCTGTTGGGTGGAGAGGGGGTGCCTTTCCCCTGGGCAGTAAGAAGAGCACCCACATGGCCCACATTGGAGATCATGGTCTGAACCTGGATTTAGGTTTGACCTCATTCCCACGGGGGTACAGATGGAGGGGCCATGGGAGCTGTGGCCCAGTAGGGAGGGACCCTGGTGCTGAGCTCCTCAGGACTCAAGTGCCCTCACCTGCTGACCTTCGGAGCCTGTCTTTGGAGGCTGTGCCACAGGGGCCTTCATACCCATGGGCCCAGTTCTGACGAACGACAGAGCCACCCTCTGCAGGTGACATGCCTGCTTGTGCCTGTTTCCCTGCATTTAATGTCAGGACCAGCCCTCCACGGGGGACCCTGTTGTGTTGTGTGCCAGCATCTCCCAATGGGAATAAGTCAGGATCAGGAGTGATTAGTGTAATAGGCTGAGAGCACTGCCTGGCCTCTAGGACCACCAGGCACAGTCAGAGGGTGGGAGGAATTGAGCAGCACAGGGGATCCCACCAGCAGGGCACACGTGCCCATCAGTGGTGACCAGGAGCCAGCCCGGGATGTGGAGACATTGGGCTCTGCCCTCTGTGCAGGGAGATCCCATTGGAAGTGTCTTTGGCAGAGTGGAGAGGGAGAGGGAAAGGACCACAGCCACAGCCAGGATGGCCAGGGGCCCCTCAGCCACTAGGCACGGTGCGAGCAGTGCTCAGGGCCACAACCTTATGGGGCCCATGAAAATAGTCTCCTGTGCTCATCAGAAGAGTCACCTGGGCCCTCAGGTCAAGGGGAGGTTTGGCTGAGCAAGGACCCACAAACACAGAAGGACAATCACACAGACGAGGGCCGCACTGAGACTCCACACTCAGACACAGCCGCACTCTCCTCCCTGCAGCCCAGAGGCGGCGTGAGGTCCATTGCAGTGGCCGACAGTTGCGATGCTCCCGAGCACAGGGACCAGCATCCTCCTCAACACATCTCAGCTCAGCAAGGACAGGGTCTGAGGCCCAACCCCACCTGCTGCAGGGCCATGGCCACACGGAGAGCCACACACACATCACTCGGCCTGGGGCTGAGCGGCTCAGGGGAGGTGACAGGAGTGAAGGAGCGGGTCATCAGGCTCAACTCACTCAAGAGCGTTCACCGGGCTCCCTGACACAGCCCACTGCCCCGAGGGTCTTCAGTGGACAGGTAAGGCCTGACTCTCTCACTTGGGCTCCCCATAGTATGGAGAGGCAGCCACTCCATTAGGCACCAATTTTCTTATATAAATACATGATGTCTGCCAGGCAGGCTGCCATCCAGGCTGCCACAGCCTCCCACCAGCATACCTGGGTCGGACCCTGCAGTTTATTAAACTTTCTTACTTTTTTACTTTTTTTTTTGGTTAATGCTCACTTGAGGATATTTTCCCACTGGTTTTTAGAGTGGGAGAAGGAGAGACAGAAATATCGATGTGAGAGACACACACCGATTGGTTGCCTCCTGCATGCTCCCCGTCCAGTTTAGATAACAGGAATACAGTCCCGTACTTCACTGCCTCTCAGAGGACAGCAGTCATAGGAAAAAATTGAAACTTCTGCTAGCTTGTTGGGTTGATATTTTTTATAACCCTCATATATTTGAAAAGCCCTATTCTAAGAAAAGAGTGAAGGAATTGCAAACGTAAGCATGAGCAGGGAGTCCCCAGAGCTGAGCGAGTTCTTGCTGATTCTGCTGCAGCCGGTGCTGGGCTGGGCTGGGCTGCAGGCATCAGGTGGTCAGACTCCCAGAAGGACTGTCAGGAAGCACCTGGACCCATGTGACTCTGCCCGAGCCAGTGGCACTGGCCACTCTGCCAAGGGAGGAAACACAGGGCTGTTCCCAACACCTGCATCTCCCACCACCTACATCTAGACAGATGTTAGCCTCTCATTTTGAACAGAAAATGAGCAATGCAGACAAGGGCCCAGAGAACCAACAGAGTCAGTAGGGGTCACGGAAGCCCTCAAACCTTTCACTCTCTCGTTGTCAGTTAACAGGTGCTGATTGGTTGGAAGCTGATGGAGCTAAAGGAGATGGAGGCATGGCTGGCTCCCTCCTCCCAGAAGTGAACCAGGCCCCTCTGTGGCCTCAGGTTCAGCCTCCAGCCGTGCGGGAGGCCGTGGGTGCCCACACCACTTCCCACCTGGACCAGGTCAGGCCCTGGACACTCCGGGGAGATTCTGCCCCTTCTGACTTTCCCTGGAAACTTCTGCCCAGCAGGGTGCTCTCTGCTGCCACCTGGTCTTTGCCCTCATTTCTGCCAAAAAAGGGCCTGGACTCAGAAGGGAATCTGGAATCTGCATGCAGCCCCTGCCGGTTAGGCTGGGTCCACTGTGAGCCCTCAGGCCTTGGCCTCTCCTCCTCCTCCCCCTGAGCAGGGAGGCCCAGGGGAGTGTGAGCTTGGCAGAGAGCAGAGCAAGAAGTCCAAAGAACCAGGACTGTGTCAGCTAATGCTCTTCAGATGCTGAGTTCAAAGGCCAGCTGGGCCGCCTGCTTGCTGTGTGCTCTTGGGCAAGTTTATTAACCTCTCTGTGCCTGTGTTGTCCTCAACAAGAGAATGAACTCTGCTGAGAAGTTGGGGGTCTCAACTGGCCTAGTGCACAGCTCACAACCAGCTGTCGGGAGAGACCTGGAGAGGCTGACCTCTGAGAGGCTGCCCTTCCGGCATGCGTACCTCATGCTCAGCCTCTGGCGTGAAATGAGGTAAAGGCCCAGGGCTCTCCTCAGGAGCCAGCCTGCGGGGCGTGTCTCTCTCCCTCCAGACTCGCCAAGTCCGAGTCCTTTAGACATGGCCAGCGGGTCCAGCTCCCACGGGAGACTCGCCAGGAGAGGGTATTGGTGTGCCTGTTCGATTTGAATGACAGGAAACAGAAGTATGGGAATGTGTGTCATTTATGTAATCAAGTCAATATCCCCTAGAAGTGAGGTGAAGGCCCCTCTTCAGGCCCAAACTCAGTGTCAGCCAGTCTCTCTCATTGAAAGGGGAGAAGGTTCTTGGCGCCTGGAACATGGCTGGGGTGATGGGCCCCGGGCCGGTGTCGGTCTCCGCCCAAACAGCGAATTTGGGTTTGAGGGCCTGTCTCTGGAAGGTTTCATGACCAGATCATCCTGGAGACAGTATCACAGGTTTTAATGCCTGGAGTGTTTCTCTTGCTGGGCCCTGACTTCCCTTCCACTCACTCGGTTCTCTTCCATTCTTACTTTCCCTGAGGCTCCTTTGCTGGTTGCTCACAGGGCTTTACAGAGTAACTACCTTTCCAGGGCTCACCTCCCCGGAGAGCTGAAGCTCGCCTCCGCCCACTCTTTTCTGGAATTTGCTTCTTTGGATGAGCCATGCTGGTTTGTCTTTTTTTCATAATCTGATGATATTTCCAATATTTCCCTCTTTGTTTCTTTAAAAAAATTTTTTTTTAAATTTATTTTAGAGAGGAAGGGAGAGGAAGAGAGAGAGAGAAACATCAATGAGATAGAGAATCATTGATCAGCTGCCTCCTGCATGCCCCACACTGGGGATGGAGCCTACAACCCGGGCATGTGCCCTGACCGGGAATCGAACCATGACCTCCTGGTTCATAGGTTGACGCTCAAGTACTGAGCCACGCTGGCTGGCTCCTCTTTATTCCTTGGTGACAGTTTTGAGCTGCTAAATCCACTGTTGACCCCCTGATATTGTCTTTTTACGGACTTTGCCAGAAGAAAATAAAAAAGATTATAGGCTCCCTTAAACTTGAAACAAAACTTGCCAGGTCTGGGAACCTCTGGGGGTGTCACCAATATCAATCCAATCTTGTCCTCTCCGTCTGTAGTTCTACCACGTTTATGGTGAGCTTTGATAGTTTTTAGCTCCAATGGGTTCAAGTCTAAACGCGCCCAGGCACTTCCGTTTGAGGACTCGTTTTCTCAAGTCCTCTCATATTTCTCCATGAGTAATGAGCCTCCTTTATTTCGCTGTCTTTTTCAATTCTTTTCAATGCCTTGCTGATTAGGGAGTGTCCAAGTATCTCTAAGTGGGTTTCATCAAGGTTGAAGAAGTGGCCCCTGGGACATGACCCTTTTTTGAAGAGAGCTTAGACCTGAATTGTTGAGCTTTACATTGAGACTCTGCCTGCCGCCTGCCTCACCCCCATGGCGTCTTGTCTTCTTGAAGCAGCCACCCCCACCCTGGCTACCCAGGTCTCCCAGTGCCCCTGTGACTCCAGAGGGACTCACCAGTGGACTCGCATTTGGAATGAGATGCGTCAGAAAAAGTGCAGGAGCTTCAGAGTGTCTCTCTGTGCCCAAGATTACCCCAGGGCCTGGCACAAGACTGATCTCCTCTCAGTGACCATTGGATCTCAGTGAGACCTATGCTCCCCTTCCTTCCCTCTGTGACATCCACAGACAGCTCCCAGGGTCTGCTTACTCTCAGCATCCCTGCTGCAGGGGGAACCATCCCACCATCTTGTCTTCAGCTGGGCTGCCTCTCTCCATTTTACCTTCCCACCATTCCTTACGGAGCCAGAAAAGAGTCCACACTCGAGAGGTGAAAATAAAAAGTGGGCTCAGAGAAGGCTGTCTTCTCAAGGCCACATGGAGCTGGCGGCATGGTAAGCCCTTGAATCCAGGGCTCAGTAACATAGGGCTGTCTTCCCTAATGCCCAACAGTCCCAAGGAGCTGGGATGAGGAGGCGCCCAGAGGGCTGTGGGAACCTGCCACCTCCTAGGCCCCCTCCCCGTATTGTAGAGGAACTGAGGTTTTCATGGTGATGGTAAATAAACCTCCCATGACTGCCCCGTCCCCTCTCATCCTCGTTCACGTTGGATGTCCAGATGTGACCAACAGAATCAGAGGGAGTGGAGCCTGGAGGTGAGGGGCCAGACCCTGGGAGTGGCAGCATGGGAGTCGCAATGGGCCGGGGGCTCTGAGTTGAGGGTCTTCAACCGTTGAGAGCAGAGCAGCAGTGCCCAGGGGAGCGGGGGGCTGAGGATCAAAGTTATGCTGAGCAACAAGTGCAGGCAAGGTTAGACAATCCTGATGCTCATGTGGCCCCAGCACGCAGAGCTGGGACTGGCTGGAGGGAAGACTGGGTCCTGGAAAGTTGTTGAGAATAGACACCTGGATCAGCGTGGGGGTCTCCTGGGCACTGGAGGCCCAAGCATTGCTGCAGGGATAGGGCCAAGGGGCCTCAGACATGGGGTGGGGGTAGGAAAAGGTGCTTTTGATCATTTCTCAAAATCCAAGCTACAAATTTGCATGCTTTTAAGAGGCAAGCAGCTCTATGTGGCACCCAAAGAACCTCCTCCTTCTCCCCCATTGTCTGCTCTCAGAACGAAGCATGGTTAGTAATTGGAGCTTTTCATCTCCTTCAGCTCTCTTTTCATCTCATCCTCTACCCCTGACATTTCTTCCGTAGTCTCTCGTATCTCTACATTTGCCTCTTGCTTGCAGAGGCGATTACTTCATTAACTCGAAGTTGACTGAAATGTTTGGTCCTACTTTTCATTTGTCTTGTGGCAGCATTTTTAAATGTTTGATGGTGAGTTTCCTGTTCTCCCTTTTCTGGTTCCATCTTTGATTACATTGAGTGATCATCATCTTTTGATAACTCCTATTTAAATGAGTTTACTGGTACTAAGTTTTTGTACAAATTTTCATGGGGGCTATATTCTAGGCTCTAATATATTTTTTTTGTGATTCAAGATTTTGTGTGTCATTATTTTTACCTATCTGGAGGAAACTAAAATATATAGTGTATACAAGAGATTTCATAATATGTATAGTAAGTGGTAGTGAGTACGAATAAATGAACTGTGTGCCTGCCTCTCAGCTTGAGACATAAACCACTATTATCCTTAAGGTCGCTGTGTGCCTTCAACCATGTCTCCCACACACCCAGAGTAACCACTATCCTGAATTTTATGCTTATTAGTCACTTGTTTTTCTTTACAGTTTTACCACAATTTTTGGATAAATTCACAGAATTCATTATGTGCATCTGCATGTCCTAAAACTTTTATATAAATGATTTTAGTCTGTTTTTATGTAGCCATTGCTCAATAATGCAACATAACTAACCATTCCAAATCTCATTGCGATGTCACAATAAGCACTTATTGCATGGTGGTGTGATTGCGGGCCAATGCCGCTTCGCTGGGATTGGATTCAGGATCTAGGCTCTGACCACATGTCTCTGATCTGTTTGGACCTATGGCTCCTTGAGGCATGCTCTTTGGATGGCAAAAGAAGCACAAGAGATCAAGACAAAACATGCAAGCTCATTTTAGTTTTTGTTTGGGTCATATCCACTAATTATATTGGCTAAAGTAAGACATATTGCCTACCCAAAAGGCAAATAATGTCAAAATCATATTGTTGGCATATGTAGTTGTAGTTTACTCACTTTCCTATAGTGTTTCCTGGTCAAGACTATTTGTCTATTGCTCTCTATTTTATTTTTTAATATATTTTTATTGATTTCAGAGAGGAAGAGAGAGGGAGAGAGACAGAGATAGGACCATCAATGATAAGAGAGAATTATTGATCGGTCATCTCCTGCATACTCCCTACTGGAGATAGAGCCTGCAACCTGGGCATGTGCCCTGACCAGGAACCTTGACCTCCTGGTTCATGGGTTAATGCTCAACCTCTGAGCCACACCAGTCGAGCTATTGCTTTCTTAATAAACATTTGAGTGGTTTCTAAATTTTGCTAATGAAGATAATACTGTTTTGAACAATCTTGGAAATGTGTCTGGGGGGACAGGTGTGCAAGAATTGCTATAGATCATGTAGCTATTTAGCATAATAATTATTATTTTTTTAAAATCTTTATTGTTCAGATTATTACATTTGTTCCTCTTTTTTTCCCCCCATAACTACCCTCCTTCCAGCTCCCACCCCACCCTCCGCCCTCACTCCCCACCCACAGTCCTCATCCATAGGTGCACAATTTTTGTCCGGTCTCTTCCCGCATCTCCCACACCTCTTTTCCCCCCAAGAATAGTCAGTCCATTCCCTTTCTATGTCCCTGATTCTATTATAATCAACAGTTCATTCTGAACATCAGGTTATTTATTCACTTGATTCTTAGATTCACTTGTTGATAGATGCATATTTGTTGTTCATAATTTGTATCTTTACCTTTTTCTTCTTCTTCCTCTTCTTAAAGGATACCTTTCAGCATTTCATATAATACTGGTTTGGTGGTGATGAACTTCTTTAGCTTTTCCTTATCTGTGAAGCTCTTTATCTGACCTTCAATTCTGAATGATAGCTTTGCTGGATAAAGTAATCTTGGTTGTAGGTTCTTGCTATTCATCACTTTGAATATTTCTTGCCACTCCCTTCTGGCCTGCAAAGTTTCTGTTGAGAAATCAGCTGACAGTCGTATGGGTATTCCCTTGTAGGTAACTGAGTTTCTTTCTCTTGCTGCTTTTAAGATTCTCTCTTTGTCTTTTGCTCTTGGCATTTTAATTATGATGTGTCTTGGTGTGGTCCTCTTTGGATTCCTTTTGTTTGGGGTTCTCTGTGCTTCCTGGACCTGTAAGTCTATTTCTTTCACCAGGTGGGGGAAGTTTTCTGCCATTATTTCTTCAAATAGGTTTTCAATATCTTGGTGTCTCTCATCTTCTGGCACCCCAATAATTCTGATATTAGTGCGCTTGAAGCTGCCCCAGAGGCTCCTTACACTATCTTCGTATTTTTGGGTTCTTTTTTCATTTTGCTTTTCTGGTTGGGTGTTTCTCGCTTCTTCGAATTTCAAATCTTTGACTTGATTCTTGCGCTCCTCTGGTCTGCTGTTGGGAGTCTGTATAATATTCTTTATTTCAGTCAGTGTATGCTTACTTTCTAGATGGTCCTTTATCACACCATCGAGGGTCTCATTAGATTTCCTGTACATCTCATCAAGTTTATCGACAGACTCTAGAAGCCTCTTGAGAGGCCTCAAAAGTGTGGTTTTGAACTCAATATCCTCCCTTGATAGTTTTGTCCTGTTTCTTTGTCTCCGCATTTTTTACGCTTTCTTGGTACACCCCCTCGTGGTCTTTGTGCACAGTCTTGTTGTAGTTAAGCCTTGATTGTTGTAGTTAATACTAGAGGGATTTGACCTCCAGGCCAACTGGCTGTGATAATCAGTTGTGTCTGCAGTGGAAGAACTTGTGTCCTCTAGGGAGGTGCTAATCTAGCCTTTGCCTGAGGCCATCTGGCAAATGCCTCTGTGCAGGGCTTGGGCGGGGCGGGTCCCACGGGATCAACAGGGCGGGTGGAGGGAGCAGTTATGGCTGCTCTCAGTCCGTCCCCAGGGGCTCTGCCTCTCTGTCCCAGCAACCGCTGCAAACCTCGGAGGGACCGTAGCCAGACAGTCCTGCTTCTCCCGTTTGAGTCTGGGTCCCTAGAGACTCGCCCAGATCTGGAGCTCAGAGTCTGAGGCTCCCTCCAGATTGAAACAGACAACCGCGCCCTCAGCCACCAGCCCACGCCGCGCGCACTCCGCACCTTAGTATTTTACTTCAGCACTGCGCCTCCTCTGATTCTCGGTTCCTCCTAGTTGTAGAACTTCCACTCAGCCAGCCTTCCTGTGGTTCTGGATGATGTCCGTTCTGTCTTTTAGTTGTATTTTTGAAGTGGTTGTTCGAGGCTGCAAACTCCCGAGTTAACCTATGCCACCATCTTGGTTTCTCCTATTTAGCATAATTATTAAAAAATGTGAAGTAAAGTGAAAAGATGGTTGTGTGACATTTATTAAGTCTACTTGAAGGTCAACTATCTTAGAATGAAATTTTGTTGACTTACTTTTGCTGAAAATGGAGGAGTAGGTGAGACAGATCCCTCCACTGGTATCCTCAGTGACAAAAGGGGGCAGCATCACACCTTCAGCCTCGCTGTTTGGGAGTTATAACTCCCTAATGTTAAAGGCTAACTTGTAGAAAACTGGTTAGGTGTGTTGATTTTTTCGAGTATTCTATAAAGAAGGTAACACCAAGTCCTATGGGATAGTAATCCGTTTTGTATTGAACTTAGCAATTTTATTTTAGTATTTTTCCATACATTACATAAAAAGCCGCATGTCCTCATTGAATTAATTTTGAAATTATGCTGCTATTTTCATTAATGAGAAATAAAATCTTAACACAACATGCCACTTATTTCTATGACAATTGTTTTTAGCAGCTTGAGAATAACACTTTTGTATATCTAGGAGCAGAATTGCTGGTTCACAGGAGGGATCCACGTTTAACCTTGCTGGGTAAGGTCAAACTGTTTTTCCAAAGTTACTAGGCCAATATATGCCCCCAATTCCAGAGTGACAGACCTTGCCAACAGTGACAGGCACAAGAGTAAGCGGCCTCTACTTTTTCTCCATCAGACAGATTGCGTCCTGCCAATGTGGCCAGCCTGTGGAGCCTCACTGGGCTCCTTCCTCTTCCTTAGGAGGACACGAGGCCACCAGACCTGTGCACCCCACGCAGCGCCATCTTGCAAGGAAGGGGTGTGGTTTGGCTTTGCAACTCCCTCTTCTTGGACAGATGCATTTTGCAAGCTCCTTTTGCAGTTCTGCATCCTGGAGCCTCTTCTGTGCTCATTCCCTACAGTTTTGGCCTCTCTCCCACTGACCCTTTGGTTGGGCGTTTCAGTTTTAACTGGGGACTATTTAAGAATGGAGGAGTAGGTGAGACAGATCCCTCCACTGGTATCCTCAGTGACAAAAGGGGTAGCATCACACCCTCAGCCTAGCTGTTTCGGGGGAAGAGAATGAAAGAGGCTTGGATTCACTTGTGCTATTTCTGCCTCTGGAATCTCCCAGCTCTCTCCTCTCCATTCCTGTATCTACCCTCTTCCTTAGATTTTGAGTTCAGTCTATCCCATCTTATCCTTTCCCATTTATTCTACCCAAGACAGGTCAGCAGATATTTACAGAGCAGCATCCAAACTCTAGAAGTGAGTGAGCCCTGAGTCCTGCCCTCAGCGACCTCCCACTCTTCAGAGTTGGTGCAACCTCCCCTTCCTCCAGGCCTCCAGTCTGCCTGGGCCCTCACCAGCTCAAGCACCATCTATGGCTCCCCTGCCTTTACAGTATAAACCAGCTCTCAAATGCTTGCTGTTGGCAAATAAAAGTTGAAGTGAGGAATTGAATCCAAAAGATGACGATTCCCAGTCTCCCTTTGCTCACTAGTCCTTCTGCCCTTACCCTGCTTCCACCCACATGGCCGTGCTGGTTCTCTGAGCACTGAAAGTGATGCCATCTCTTATCCATGGGCCTGCGCACGAATGGAACTGGTGTGACAGTAGGTAAAGAAGATGCTTTAGGCCAGCGGTTCTCAACCTGTGGGTCGCGACCCCTTTGGCGGTCGAACAACCCTTTCACAGGGGTGGCCTAAGACCAGCCTGCATATCAGATATTTACATTACGATTCATAACAGTAGCAACATTACAGTTATGAAGTAGCAACGAAAATAATTTTATGGTTGGGTCACAACATGAGGAACTATATTTAAAGGGCCAGAAGGTTGAGAACCACTGCTTTAGGCCCTAGCTGGTTTGGCTCAGTGGATAGAGTGTTGGCCTGTGGACTGAAGGGTCCCAGGTTCAATTCCCGTCAAGGGCACATGCTCTGGTTGTGAGCTTGATCCCCAGTTGGTGGTGTGCAGAAGTCAGCCAATCAATGATTCTCATCATTGATGTTTCTGTCTCTCCCTTTCTCTCGGAAATCAATAAAAAAATATATATATATTTTTTAAAATGTGGTTATGGTCAGAACTTATTTAAAAAAAGGATTCTTTGGGAGTAGTTCCCATTCATTTCCTGATTGAAAAGAGAGGGCATTCCAGCTTGGACTTTGATCACCCAGCTGACATCCAGGTACCATTTTTCTCTTGCAGTTGGCATTGTGTTCAGATTTGCCAGGCAACAAGGAAAGGAGTGACCGAGTTGCTGTTTTCTGAAATAGAGCTTTTTGTGTTATTTGGTGGTTGGTTCATTGGTTCAATGTGAATGTATAGCTTGGATTTTAAAATAATAAATAGCCCTGGCCCATGTGGCTCCGTTGGTTGGGCATTGCCCCCTGCAACAGAAGGTTGCTAGTTCGATTCCCAGTCAGGGCACATGCCCGGATTTTAGCTTGATCCTTGGTGGGAGGCTCACGAGAGGCGGCTGATCCATGTTATCCTCTCACATCCATGTTCCTCTCTCCCTCTCTAAACATCAATAAAAATATTTTTTAAATAAATAGGAAATAGCCTTTATCCTGACTATGACTCAATGCCTGGGTCTGAGGAGGCTCCGGCCCCACCTGCCTATCTCCATTCTAGAACTCTCCCACCAGCAAGAAAGTATTCTCGCGCTCCCTAGAACTTCCCAGAGCACCAGCAGGTGTTCCCTGGCTGGCCCCAGCTTTGCACACTGGAGCACAGGAACCTCTGGGCTCTCTCAGCCACTCCTTCTGCCATCCCAGCCTCTGCACCCGAGTCCCTGCGGCCCACCTCCTCCTCTGAGAGCAGCACTGACCCAGGCCGGCTGCTGCGTTTCGTGTCCACGTGGGCACCTGGGCCAAGCCAACAGCTCCCCTCCAGTGACCAAGTGTGGTGAGATCCAAGTCGGACTGCTCGCTGGGAGATCGGAAACTTCTTGATGATTTGTGTTTCAGAGTCCCCGCGGGCTCTGGAACCTTCCGTAGACTGAACCACAGATGAGGGTGCTCCTACCCATCCTCCCCTCCTCGCCCCCTTGAGGAGGAGGCCTGCCTGGAGGTCTGAGGGCGTTCCCAGCCTTTCCTAGCTCTCTCGTGTTCTTTTCAAACCGGCATTTCCTCTAATAAAATCCTGGCATGTTTAGTCTGTTCTTGGCACCTGCTTCTCAGGGAGCTGAATAACAAACGCTCAACCCCCTCTCCTCCCAGGCGCGGCGGTCCCAAGCCCTGAGTCCTGGACCATAGATGCACACCTCTCCCCTCCTGGGCCGGGCTCCCTCCCTCCAGGGGTACTTCTCCGCCTCCCTGCTCATCACACCTGCGTTATCACTCTCCATGACAAGTCAAATTGGGAGCCTGTGGCGTCCTGTCAGAGGTGGATCCGGCAGTAGAGCCTTGTTTTCCATTACCATGGAAACCCCAAGCGATCAGCGATAAACAGCCGGTCAGATATTCAAGGGGCGGGTCAGCTGAGGGGGCGGGGCAACTCTCCACTCCTCCCCCAGGACTTGGGGGTGGGGGGTGGGGGGAGCCCCTGCAGGCTCCTCACCTCTCCCCGCCCGCAGGTGGCAACCTGACCCAGAGCTCAGGGCTCAAGGGCTTGCGGGCTTCGATTCGACCTGGTGGTGTGAAGTGAGACTGTCACCCTTTCTGAGCCCCCAATTTTTCTCCTGAGCTCAAAGGGAACACATCCTGAGTGACACGGGACAGAGGGAGGTTGGATGGAGTGAGAGGGAGATAAGCGTTAGAATGAAGAGCTGCGGCTGGGTGGGGGGGTCACCAGGGCAGGGACAGCTCTAGGGGCCTTTCATGGAAAGGACTGGGGGCTGGGCTGCAGGGTTGTCACAGGCCCATTGTGACCCTCCCCTAGCGGAGCGGGGACTGGCAGAGGGAGCAGAGGGGAAGGGTTTGGTTGCCACGGCCTGAGCCGGAAGGGAGACTGTGGGCTCGGAGAGAGGGCGCTGTGGCTCCTCCTCCTCTTCCTCCGGGCCCCTTCACCCAGACCCTTCACATCCTCCTCTGACACGGACTTCCACTTCCTTTCCTCTGTCTCTGGGGCCAGGCTCCAGGGCTCCCAAGATCCCCTCGGACAAGTCGGTGGGCAGGGTGGGGCTGGGGCACTGGGCTAATGAGAGCTGCCAGATACAAAAGCTACTTTTAGTACCAACCCGTTTATTATGTCCATGACGGTGAAAGGAAGAATGAATAGCCCATGGCGCTGGCTCTCCGAGTCCTTGTCACACACACACACACACACACACACACACACACACACACACAGGGGCGGCCAGGTGACTGACAGGCTGGGGGTGCCCCCAACTGACAGCCACTTCTAGATTGCAGCTGAGCAGTTCCATACCCTGCAGCTGGTTCCAGGGGAAGCCTCACACCTCACCAGAAGCCTGGAGGCCGAGGCAGCCTCTCCGGAACACAGGAAGGTGAGCGGGGAAAGGCCCCCAGCGCAGCTCCCATCCTCGTGTTGCAGGAGGATCACCGGGTTCTGCCAAGAGTCCAGCTCCCTATGATTCAAGCCTCTCTGAGGCCTATGTGTATATGTGCAAGGGTGTCCAGGTGCCCGGCAGGCCCACCCACGCCTCGCCCTTTTATATATCCAGCAAGAGTTCTGGGTACCTTCGTCCATCCCATCATGTACTCTGAGGAACTGCACCGCTAGGGGCTTACACCAAGTCGGGTTTGTCTTGGGAGCACAGAGAGAGAGAGAGAAAGAGAGAGAGAGAGAGAGAGAGAGAGAGAGAGAGAGAGAGAGAGAGAGAACATGCTGATTCCGATTATTGTGATCACCTTCCACCCGACAGCATTCAGCGAGCAGGCGGCCCAGCTGGCCTTTGAACTCAGCATCTGAAGAGCATTAGCTGACACAGTCCTGGTTCTTTGGACTTCTTGCTCTGCTCTCTGCCAAGCTCACACTCCCCTGGGCCTCCCTGCTCAGGGGGAGGAGGAGGAGAGGCCGAGGCCTGAGGGCTCACAGTGGACCCAGCCTAACCGGCAGGGGCTGCATGCAGATTCCAGATTCCCTTCTGAGTCCAGGCCCTTTTTTGGCAGAAATGAGGGCAAAGACCAGGTGGCAGCAGAGAGCACCCTGCTGGGCAGAAGTTTCCAGGGGAAGCCGGAAGGGGCAGAATCTCCCTGGAGTGTCCAAGGCCTGACCTGGTCCAGGTGGGAGGTGGTGTGGGCACCCACGGCCTCCCTCAGGGCTGGAGCCAGCCATACCTCCACCACCTTTAACTCCATCAGCATCCAAACCAATCAACACCTATTAATTGGCAAAAAGAGTGTGTGAAAGGTTTGAGGGCTTCCCTTAACCCTATCGGCTCTGTTGGTTCTCTGGGCCTTTGTCTGCATTGCTCATTTTCTGTTCAAAATGAGAGGCTAACATCTGTCCAGGTGCAGGTGGTGGGAGATGCAGGTGTCAGGGCCAGCCCTGTGTTTCCTCCCACTCCCTTGGCAGAGTGGCCAGTGCCACTGGCTCGGGGAAGAGTCACATGGGTCCAGGTGCTTCCTGACAGTCCTTCTGGGAGTCTGACCACCTGATGCTTGCAGCCCAGCCCAGCCCAGCCCAGCACTGGCTGCAGCAGAATCAGCAAGAACTCGCTCAGCTCTGGGGACTACCTGCTAATGCTTATGTTTGCAATTCCTTCGCTCTTTTCTTAGAATAGGGCTTTTCAAACATACGAGGCTTTCTATATAATATAACCCTAATATTCAAATCAACTGAATGGCAGAATGACTGGTCACTATGACACGCACTGACCACCAGCCCCTCACCCAGGCTGGCCAAGCACTCCTATATAATAAAAGGGTAATATGCAAATTGACCCTAACAGCAGAACGACTGGGAATGACTGGTCACTATGACACACACTGACCACCAGGGGGCAGATGCTCAATGCAGGAGCTGTCCCCTGGTGGTCAGTGCGCTCCCATAGGGGGAGCACCACTCAGTCAGAAGCTGGGCTCATGGCTGGTGAGCACAGTGGCAGTGGTGGGAGCCTCTCCCGCCTCCAAGGCAGCACTAAGGACCCCACAGGGGATGTCTGACTGCCTACAGGCAGACATCCCCTGAGAGGTCCCAGACTGTGAGAGGGCGCAGGTTGGGCTGAGAAACACCCCCCACTACCACCACCCCCCACCACCCAGTGCACAAATGTCATGCACTGGGCTTCTAGTAAACAATAATATCACACCCAACAGGTTAATAGAAGTTTTGTTTCCATGACTGTGTCAGAGGTGACACGCGAATTCATTTTTTTGGTTGATTTTTCTTTGTTAAATGGCATTTAAATATATAAAATAAATATCAAAAATATACATCTTTATTTTACTATGGTTGCAAATATCAAAAAATTTCTATGTGTGACATGGCACCAGAGTTAAGTTAGGGTTTTTCAAAATGCTGACATGCCGAGCTCAAAAGGTTCGCCATCACTGCCCTAGGAGGCAGTAAAGTAAGTGACCATAGTCTGTTATCTACATGGCAGGGTCTGGCCCAGGGGTGCTGGTGGGAGGCTGCGCATGCTATGGCAGCCTGGATGGCAGCCTGGTTGGCAGACATCAGGTATTTATATGGGAAAATCGGTGCCTAGCACAGAAGTGGCTACCCGCCTGCAGTATGGGGAGCTCAAGTGAGAGAGTCAGGCCTTACCTGTCCACTGAAGACCCTCGGGGGAGTGGGCTGTGCAGAGGAGCCTAGCCACCCCTCTGAGTGAGTTGAGCCTGGTGACCAGATCCTTCACTCCTGTCACCTCCCCTGAGCCGCTCAGCCACAGGCCCAGTGATGTGTGTGTGTGGCTCTCCATGTGGCCATGGCCCTGCAGCAGGTGGGGTTGGGCCTCGGACCCTGTCCTTGCTGAGCTGAGATGTGTTGAGGAGGATGCTGGTCCCTGTGCTTGGGGAGCATGTCAGCTGTCGGCCACTGCAATGGACCTCATGCCGCCTCTGGGCTGCAGGGAGGAGAGTGCGGCTGTGTCTGAGTGTGGGCGTCTCAGTACAGCTTTGCCTGTGATTGTTCTTCTCTGTTTGTGGAAACTTTCCAAATCTCCCCTTGGCCTGAGGGGCCCTGGTGATTCTTCTGATGAGCACAGGAGACTATTTTCATGGGCCCCATAAGGTTGTGGCCCTGAGCACTGCTCCCACCGTGCCCAGTGGCTGAGGGGCCCCTGGCCATCCTGGCTGTGGCTGTGGTCCCTTCCCTCTCCACTCTGCCAAAGACACTTCCAATGGGATCTCCCTGCACAGAGGGCAGAGCCCAATGTCTCCACATCCCGGGCTGGCTCCTGGTCACCACTGATGGGCACGTGTGCCCTGCTGGTGGGATCCCCTGTGCTGCTCAATTCCTCCCACCCTCTGACTGTGCCTGGTGGTCCTAGAGGCCAGGCAGTGCTCTCAGCCTATTACACTAATCACTCCCGATCCTGACTTATTCCCATTGGGAGATGCTGGCACACAACACAACAGGGTCCCCCGTGGAGGGCTGGTCCTGGCATTAAAAGCAGGGAAACAGGCACAAGCAGGCATGTCACCTGCAGAGGGTGGCTCTGTCGTCACGTCAGAACTGGTATGAAGGCCCCTGTGGCACAGCCTCCAAGGACAGGCTCTGAAGGTCAGCAGGTGAGGGCACTTGAGTCCTAAGGAGCTCAGCACCAGGGTCCTTCCCTACTGGGCCACAGCTCCCATGGCCCCTCCATCTGTACCCCCGTGGGAATGAGGTCAAACCTAAATCCAGGTTCAGACCATGATCTCCAACGTGAGCCATGTGGGTGCTCTTCTCACTGCCCAGGGGAAAGGCAGCCCCTCTCCACCCAACAGCTCTGACCCCAGGACCCACCCTCCTCTTCCCTGTGCCCAGAGCTGCTGCTCCTCCTCCCAGGTCAGCAGTGGGCTCCGAAGGAGGCCTGCCCTCAGCTCCCAAGAGGCATCAGCCCCCGGAAGACGCCTGACTCAGGGGGCTGCCCGTTGCGTGCTGTCCCCTGTTCCAGGCGGAGGGTGACTCTCCATCCTCACAAGCTCCTCTGCCCACTCACCAGCCACCAGGTGTCTGCACTTCTCCAGGGCCCAGCACAGGCTCACACTTGTCCCTGTGTGGCCTGGCCTGCTGACCATTGGCCGCCTACCTGACTGGGAACATTCCAGCAACTGCCCTCCTGACCGACTGACCGGGATCCACAAATGGTCCTGACTCTCTGAGACACTGGGCCGTCTGATGGAGGCTTTGTCAGTTTAACGGATTCTGTCTCCAAGGAACCAACTGCCGATGATTCTGATTGGCTGAGAAGCATGGCCCACCTGACCAACTGGCGACCAACTGCCCAATCACCAGCTGCTTGTGAGAGAGACAGGACCTTGGAGCCAGGAGAGCCTGACAGGTGGATGTCAGACAGGAGAGAGGGAGGGCTGGATGGGGAATGCCTGGGGGCAAGGTGCACAGGCTCAGCCACTATCTGTACTCAAGGCTCCTTCTGGCTTAACACTGCAGAGCCCGAAAATATGTCCAACCTCGTAAAGAGGACGCACAGTAGCTATCTAGCAAGAAGTCAGGAGCCACCTCTTCGAAACGACCCTTTAAGATCGGAATGTGTCAGAATAAAGCTAGACCAATCTCACTTTGCTACTAGTCCCAGAAGCCCAAGGTGTATTAGAAGAATGCCACCTTAGGGAATGCCAAGGATTAGGATAAATTGTGTCCTTCAAAGTTTATATTTTGAAGCCCTACCCCCGACATGATGGTATTTGGAGTTGGGGCCTTTGGAAGAGGATTAGCCCAGATGAGGTCATGAGGGTGGGGCCTTCACAACGGGATCGGTTCCCTTTAAGAAGAGACATCAGCTTTATCTCCATCTTCCTCACATGAGGATACAGTGAAAAGTGGTCATCCACAGGCCAAGTAGAGTGTGTGCACCATAAACTGAGTCCTCCCTGACCTTGATCTTGAACTTTCCAGCCTCCTGAACTTTCAGAAATAGACTTCTGTTGTTTGAGCCAACTAGTCTTTGGTTTTGTGTTTTGTTTTGTTTTACAGTAGCCTGAACAGATTAAAACACCTTTTCTTCCTAATGTGCTGAAAATTAGGGAACTGTACTCCCCCCCCCCCCAACACACACACACATACTATTGCACTCTAACTCTTACATTGAGCAACCAATTTGTTTTGGTCAGGCATTGTGGATTTCAGTAATTAGTCCATATAGATTTAAGCTGTTTCAATTAATTTGGGAACACTTATTTTTTAATAATGGCTCTGACTTGCTGAGGCCCTGGGTGAAGAGTTAGTAGGGATTGCCCCACCGGATCTTTACAACCACCCTGTGAGGTGTTTCTGTACCCACTTAGCAGATGAGGAAGTTGAGCCCCAGAGAGGCGAGGTGATGTGATTTGCCCAAGTGGACCCGGCTGGAGAGATCTGGAGGCAAGAGGAGATTCAGGACTGCTGGAAACTAGAGGCCAGTGGCTAACGACTGTGACCTGTTTCCTGAGCTAGTGAGTCCATTGAACGAGGGATTAGTGACAGTCTTTCCCAAATACCACTGCTTTGGCCTTCTCCCATTGGAAGAGGCACAAGGACCGGCCAGCTCCCTCCCGGAAAGTGGACATTAGGGGAAATCCCGCTTTGGAGAGCGACCGGGGCTGTGGTGACTGAAGAGGGAGGAAGGAGAGCCAGGCCTCAAGAGAAGGGAAGACAGGGAGGAGTTGGCCACGTCCCTTCAGAAATCCTGTTCTCCTTGAGACCTCAGACAAGGCTTCCCCAGGAAGACCCCCTGGATCGCTGTGGCCGACACTTCCTTTCCTCCTCTGCATCCCCCAGCCCTTGGCTCACTTTCGTCCAGTCTTGGCCACTCTGGCTCTGAGTCTGGTCACCTTGCCTGCCTGTCTCATCCATTCCTTAAGGGTCCAAACAAGGCCTCCTCCTGGGTTCCCACAGCTCCAGTCACAACACACACACAAAATACTGACCGCGGGCCAGTTACCCGGACACCGGGGCACCTTAGGGAGGAGGAGCAAGTTCCCAGAGGAGCAGTAAAAAGGGCGCTCTGCATTTCAGATGGTGAATTAGAAGGGTTGCCACACATTCAGTCACCAGAGGGCGCTCCGGGCAAAAGGATCCTGAGGAGGCTCTTCACCCCTTTCACTTAATCTCCCTCAAATGCCGCAATCAGTGCTGTCCGATAGGGGCACGTGAGTCCCAAGCCGCTGGCCAGTCAGGGCATGGGCGTTTACAGTTTGCTGGCACTTCCCCCGGGGAAGCGGAGGCGAGAAAATCACCAAATCGACGGCCCGTTGTTTGCTGGATGAGGAGTGAGACTTGGTGCAAAGGCGTCATGCGCCCTGAGCTGGTCCCTGCTTTACCAGCTTGTGGACGTGTGACATTAAGAAAATCATTCTCTGCTCTGGCACTGGTGTCTGTGAAACGGCTGGGCTCGAGTTCCGGCCTGTTCTGGGATGTCCTCGTCTCTTCTAACCTTCCTTGTTAATGGCCATGCAGTTTAGTCCACGTGGAAGCTCAGTCCCCTGCCTTCTGCCTCAATTAGGGAACCACGGTCGTCAAGGGGAAGCAGCACTTGCTGCAGGAGGAACCGCCAATGTTCTGGCCATTCCCCAGTCTTCCTGAGACTCCCACAAACAACCAGGAGAGAGAGACATTCAGAAAAGCAAAGGCGGCCTGCAGTCATTCAGAAGGGAGCCTAAATGGGTCTAGGCAGAAGGAAACTATCCATGCCAGTCCTTCTAAACCACAAGGATGATGGTATAGGATGCAGGTAGGACTCATTCGTGTGTGTGTGTGTGTGTGTGTGTGTGTGTGTGTGTGTGTGGAGAGAGAGAGAGAGAGCGATGCACAGCAGAATTCAGCACCATTGGTGAGGGGTGGCGAGGGGTGGGGAGGGTGGAGGCCACCTTGGGAGGAGACAAGGAAAGGAGGGGAGGGGATAAGAGAATGAGCTGTTTGTGTCACCTTTTATTTCATGAGACAGATGGATGAATTTCAGGCACGTATGGCAAAGCATCAGCTCTGATAAATCTAATAGGTTCTTAATTTGTTTGCTGGACCCGTTTCTTTAATTGAAAGGAAAAAAATAGTTTAGTCTGTGATATTATCAACAATAAAAATATATTTAAAATAAATAAATAAATCCAAGGAAACCACCAAAAAAATGACTTAAAATAATTTCTAAAATAACAGAGAGCCCACCAGCCCCTCAGAGCCTATCTTAATCTGGGGTAATGCCCCCCCCCCCCCCCCCCCGCAACTTTCCATAGGCAAAGGCATGTATTCATAACATACGTTATGTTTCCCAGGCCCAGGTGGGAGGCCAGACTTCGCTCTGGATCTAACCAGCCCTACAGCACCTCAAATACTTGGAGCTTTGGCTTTCACATCTGTAAAAAGGGGAGGGGGCTTGTCCTATGTGCTTTATTGAGTTATAGCACACATTAAACTAAATGCTTGAAAATAATAATAATAATATTTACTTGCCAAAAGTCTCATATACTGGTAACTTTAGCATCATCAACAACAAAAGAAACGCAGGGAGGATGAATAAAGCAGTATAAGGGGAAAGAAAAGTAAAGAAAAACTTACTGATGAGAGCTGAGACCTCCAAGGAAACCGTTGCCTTTCCTAAGTCCCAACTCAAAGCCTACCTTTTAAAATAGTAAAAATCATCTTCAGAAAAATGATCCCAGTGGTCCCTATACTTGGAATTAAGAGCAGTATTTATATATCTCACCACAGTGAGTCAACGATGGTGTTTCCTGTGAAAGCCACAGGGCTCCAATGTTCAGGGTTTACATAATGAGTACAGACACCACCAAAGAAGCACTAAGTAAATAAACTGGAGAAAAACCACTGAGCCGCTCACTGCAGAGTTTCCTACTGAGACTCCGCTCGGCAGACCCTGGGGTTCGACATGGACAGTTTCTTGAGAATCGGTGAACCCAGTCGGTGCAGACTTTCTGGGGAAGGAACAAGTCCATTTCTGTTCTAAAATCCTGGCACTGCCTAAGAAAACCCAAACCTACCGATAAGACGCTTTGCAGGATTGTTAATGGTTTAAAAGGGTGCACAGAGACCTTCTGATCGTTGACGCCAGGGCCAGCAAAAAGCAAAATATACAGTGAGTGGCCGTTATCTGGCCCCTCCCAACTCTCGTTCTTGGCCCTCTCCTCTGCTCAGTGTCCCATTTCTCTCACCGTATGCTGTGCTCCAGGCTTCTCTGCCTCTCTCAGGACATCCTGACGATCATCAGTTTACCCACACCATGCTGCTGCAGGCTTAAGGCGGTGACACTCTTTCAGAAGGACCCCAAATTCAAAGAGGCTGCTTGGGAAGGGCAGCACGGTGAGGTACAAGGGCTTTCCCATGGCACAGCCCTGGATTTGAGCCCTAATTTCTGCGTGTGCAGTCATTCTCCATCATAGCCCACCGTTTACCCCACCTCCTGGTATACATGCTCTGCCCCGTTCCCTTGGATACCGAATCCCTGGGTGGCCAATATGGTGGAAGTGACAGTGACAGTGTGTGAATTCCGCGGCTAGGTTACAAAAGGCTTTGCAGTTTCTGCCTTGACCTCTACATCCCCAGGAAGCCAACCACCACTCTGAGGACAGACAAGTCGCTCTGTAGAGAGACCACGTGGAAAAGGACCCAGGCCTCCTGCCAGTAACCAGCACCAACTTGCCAGCCGTGTAAGTGAACCGTCTTGGCAGCGGGGCCTCCAGCCCCAGATGGCATTTACTTGCAACATCTTGAGAGACCTTGAATTTGAGCCACACAGGGGACCTGCTGCTGAGTTCCTGACTCACTGGAACCATGAGAGACAATAAATGATTGTTGTTTAAAATCTGGGGCAATATCTTACATAACTATGTTCATAAGAATTTAACCTTCCTAAGTATTGGCGGTATTTAGACTGATATTCAGTTGGGAGACACCTGTACATCTATATCAATTGTTAAAATATTTAACTTTGTAAAGAGTACCTGAACTTGAATGAATGTGATCTTGGATTGCTAGTTTCCTACAGTCCTTTCCAAAGGCAAATAAAATCTTCAGAGAAAGGCCTTTGCCCCAACTTATTTCTGTCAAATATTTTACAAGTACCACGTCCAGCACACAACCAAAGAGCAGAATTTCTTAGGCACCCAGAAGACATTCTTTTTTTGTTTGTTTGTTTGTTTGTTTGTTTGTTAATCTTCACCCAAGGATACTTTTTCCCATTGATTTTTTTGAGAGAGAGAGAGTGGAAGGGAAGGAGAGAAGGGGGGCAAGAGAGAGAACATCGATGTGAGAAAACACACCAATTGGTTGTGTATCCGACCAGGGATCAAGCCTGCAACCCTTCAGTCTGCAGGCCGACACTCTAACCGCTGAGCCAAACCAGCCAGGGCCAGAAGATATTCTTCATCCATGGCCTATGTGTTGGGAAAATTAAGCATATGGTAGTAATGGATTCAGTGTGTGATGGGGAGAGTGAAGCCACAGGTGGGAGGGGTGGGAATGGATCTAATGAAGGGGGAAACAGGCTTTCATTGCTTCCCACGGTGAGGACAGCTCTGGGAATGGCAGAGAACAAACCCCTTTCCTTGCTGTTTTTCAGAGGGTGGCTGAACTTTCAATGGGGTATCCAGGGAGCTCATATCCTCAGACACCTCAAAAATGCTGTCTCGAAGTTCAGCTGGAGAATGGAAAAGGTGGCCTAAACCATGAACCCATGAAAGAAACCAAAATGTTTAGAAGACCACGGCATACATACCTGAATGTTCTAGACTGCATGAGATCCAGGGCCTCCTAGAGAACACGAGTGAAGAAAAATTCTCCATCCAGGAGGGTGAAGACTTGGAAAAGCTAGAACAGGTTTAGAAAAAAAGTAATGGTGATTTTTTTTGCATCAAGTAATGTAAAATAAAGTTAAAACCCACTATAGGATATTAGCAAGATCTTGACAAGTCCCTCCTTTTACAGATGAAGAAATTAAGAACCAGGGACTAGAAAGTGAGCCCTGGTCTGCTGACCTACGCTGTGTGTGGTCTTTCCCTACATCCCTCTGCTCTGGTGGAAGTTGTCAGATGCCATTTCTACCTTACACTCGGGATATTGGTGCCCTAAAGTTAACAGGCCATCTGGCATTTCTCTCCCAACAAGCTAATATTGGCCCACCCAAATGGAAAACCTCAATATGACATCATTTCTAGAATCCCCTTATGTTCTTTCTCAACCAAAATTCCAACATCCACTCCTTTATCTAGGCAGACCCGCAAAAGGTCCCTCTTCTGACCCAGCCAATTCATCACGGCATACTGTTTTGAGTATTTTGAGTAGTACCATCTAGAATACCTTATTTCTCTGTGCCTTTGAAGTTGGTCCAGATAGCTTTGAGGGTTCCTTCCATCCTTAATCATTATAAAGAAAACCTTTTTATTTCTCATCATTTCTGGGTGCCTCCTCTGCCTTACTTCTGCCACATTCACAGTGACTGTCATTGCCTTCTTCTCTGACCTCCATGGCACCGCAACCTCCATCATGGTCTGGAGAGATCTTTCTTTCTTTCTTTCTTTCTTTTTTTCTTTCTTTCTTTCTTTCTTTCTTTCTTTCTTTCTTTCTTTCTTTCTTTCTTTTTTATTTATTTTTATTTTTTGGACCAATTTTTAAAATTTTCTATTGCAGTTTATTTTTATGCCTCTTTAAATATGTGTGTGTGTGTGTGTGTGTGTGTGTGTGTGTGTGTGTTTTAATTGATTTCAGAGAGGAAGGGAGAGGGAAAGAGAGATAGAAACATCAATAATGACAATCATTAATCAGCTGCCTCCTGCACACCTCCTACTGGGGATTGAGCTGGAAACCCATGCATATGCCCTTGACAAGAATCGAACCCAGGACCCTTCAGTTCAGAGGCCAACACTCTATCCACTGAGCCAAACCAGCTAGGGCTGCAGTTTATTTTCAATGTTATTATGTTTCAAGTGTACAGCATAGTGGTTAGTCAATCATATACTTTACAAAGTGTGCCCCCCGGTATTTCTAGTAACCACCTGGCATCATACACAGTTATTACAATATTATTGACTATATGCCCTAGTCTGTAGTTTATATTCCCATGACCATTTTGTAACTACCCATCTGTATTTCTCAATCCCTTCACCTCTTTTTTGTTTCCCCCTTCACCTCTCTCACCCATTCCCCCAAGTCCCCTTCCCCTCTGGCAACCATCAGTCTGTTCTCTGTGTGTATGAGCCTGTTTCTATTTTGTTTGTTTATACTGTTCTTTAGATTCCACATGTAAGTGAAATCATACGGTATTTGTGAAGGGACCTCGCTTTCATTCCCAACTTGACCGCCAAGCAGCTATGAAAACCTGAGCACATTCCCTAACTCCTCTGCACCTCAGTCTCTTCCTCTCTCCCTGCCTCATGGAGTTGCTGTGGGGAAGAGTGGTCATGACTGCTGAGGGCCAGCCCAGTCCCCGGCACAGAGTTCCTCAGAACAGAAGCTCAGCAGCCTGGCCACCCTGTCTTATGATCACTGGTTCACTTCTTCTCTATCTGTGTCTTCACCCCAGGTCAGAGCCTCGTGGCTCGTGGTCACTCCATAAATTCATTACTCAAACATTACTGAGGTAGAGAAACAGGTGCTGCGGATACAGAGTGGCTCACACAAGATCTAGAGCAGTGATGGCGAACCTATGACACGCGTGTCAGCTGACACGCGAACTCATTTTTTGGTTGATTGTTCTTTGTTAAATGGCATTTAAATATATAAAATAAATATCAAAAATATAAGTCTTTGTTTCACTGCAGTTGCAAATATCGAAAAATTTCTATATGTGACACGACACCAGAGTTAAGTTAGGGTTTTTCAAAATGCTGACACGCCGAGCTCAAAAGGTTCGCCATCACTGATCTAGACTCTTAAGGAAGTTATATCCTAACTAGTGAGATAAAAACACGGGCATCAAACACTGAGCTCTTCGTGCTGAGCTGTGATGTTTAGTTTTCCTTGACCTTATAATATGACCACTGCTGCTTTCGCGTATGTCCAACTAATTGGCCTAGATGGACAAAGTCATTAAGCGTGGGAGCACACCACATTCAGAGATATTTTCTTTCCCCCGGGGTCTGTGAGAACTTAGAGAGAAATCGGAGCAGCAGTAAAATAATAGCAACTAGACTGCTGCAATTAAATGTGATTTCCCACAACTTAAGTATCACTTTCAGATAGTGTCAAATTAAAGTGTTTCAGAAGATTGCTGGAAAGAAGACTTTCCTTATAAGTGAAATGCTGGCACAGGAGGCCTGCAAGGAGGAGCTGCCAGGTGCTGTTTTATGTGCTTGGCACATCGGGGTCTGACTCGCCATAGTGGTTTTGAATTCCACAGTGTCTGCAAAATTGCCACTTCATGAAAACTGTCTCAGAAATGCCTCCTTAATCGATGCAGGTAACTGTCAGTCATATCTGTCCTGCCTGGTTTGCATTTTAGAAATGGAGGATTTTATTTTCAAGAAAACCTTTCTTTAACCTCACATTTCCTGTGTTTTCAGAAAAAAAAATGCTGCTTAGTCGAGGAAACCAATGGGATGATGTTTTGAAATTGATGTTTAAGGTATCTTTTTAAAATATATATATATTTGTATTGCCCAGCTGGTGTTGCTCAGTGGTTGAGCATCGGACTATGAACCAGGAGGTCATGGTTTGATTCCCAGTCAGGGCACATGCCCGAGTTGCAGGCTTGATCCCCAGTAGGGGGTGTGCAGCCAATCAATGATTCTCTCTCATCATTGATGTTTCTCTCTCTCTCTCCCTTTCCCTTCCTCTCTGAAATCAATAAAAATATATATATATATTTTTAAAAAACTCATAAAACTTGCAAAAAAACTCCCACATCTGTAAACATTCTCTCCATACTAGAATTTGACATACTGTTGGAACAAGTTATTGGACTTAAAACATCAGATTCTTGCTTGACAAACTATTCCTACTTATCAAAAGATGTTCTTCAATGGAAGTGAACATGATGTCCAAGGCACTAACTTCTCATAAAAAGAATTTGGAGAAAAATGCTTTTTTTTCCCATAAGGACACGGACTTCTCACCATTCAGATGAAGACGTGATAACATTTCAAAGAAGCTGCTACCATCTTTGACCAAAAAGAAAGTCTACCAAATGGTCCTTTCCAGTGTGAATGTGACTTTCAGATCAAGATGGTCTCATCAACAATTTAGCTTAAGGAACTTAAGAACTTAATTAAAAAGAAATTTCATGTACCTTTTTCAAGGTAAAACCATCAACAATTTCTACGCTTACTAGAGCATGGCAAGACCTGCGGAAGATGAAAGCACCCAATAAATTGCCCCTGAAATCATACAATTATGGAAGAAACACAAGCCCTTCTCCTGTGGCTTCCTGGTGTGATTGGGGAGGAATCTCTAGGCTCCAGCTCTGGGCTCCATGTGTTGATTCCTCAGCATTGGGCATAGGAGGGGGCACGGTTGGTGCTGGATTTTCTTGGGTCCAACATTACCACGTCGTTATATCTGGTCATTATCTTTTACTCTCCCCTCTTTGAGTCCGGATTTGGCTGTTGCTCTTTTCCGCTTTGTCTAGAGGGAGAATGCTTATTTAGATTCCTCTTGGCAGACAGTTGAAGATGAGGTGTATGGTCGGCAGTGGGTCGCTAAGCCACTAGTACAGAAGTTAGGTGCATCCATGGAGGATGAGGACGCCAAGACATCTTCCACACTAGGAGTGCCAAGCGCTGTGCTCAGCACTCTGGATAGTTCCACTGGGGTTGTGCAGTAAGGATGAGAGGTCTGATTGAAGCAGGAATGTGGAGGGGTACCTGGCAAGGCCCAGAGAGAAGACTGCCTGAAGCCTCTGCACCCAACATTTCAATTCATAACATGACAACCCAGGTGAGAGCAGTAATTCTCTTAGCACAGGGTCTATTTTTGTCCCACGCCAGTGTTTCATTGTACATATCCTCAGCAGGATGAGTGGCAAGAGAGGAGAGCGAGAGTCCCATGGAAGCTCATTCTAAGCCTTTGCTCCTTTTACCTTCAGCAAGATGTGTCATCTCCTGGTCCCAGCAAGTGGGAATAACAGCCCTGTCCTGCCTTGCTCATGAGACTGGGAAAAGGATCAGAGGCTGGCCTTGGCCTGTTCCCCACACAGCTCTCAGGGACACTTCCTCAAGTTTCCCAACTTGCTCTACCTTCGTCCGATGTTTTTAACTACAATTGTGGGAAAGGAAAGGGCTTTGATAGTCTGCAAGTGTCAGGAGGTTGGGGATTCTGTAAAGGCATCTTGGAAAACCAGGGAAGGAGACACAAGCCGAATTCCTATTCTGTGTTTCCTTGGCCTCGAGCAAAGCCGTTCTTTGTATTAGAGGGGCCCATTGTAGATAAATATGTGCTGCCGACAGCAAGACATGGCTTGGGCAAACTGCCCAGCAGATGGTTCAACTCTGGGTGTACCAGCCAAGGGCCAGTGTGGCAGGCAATAGCTTCTATTGGTGTCTCAGGTCAGAGTCACAGATATAAGATAATTGTGGGATGGTAGGAATTCATGGTACATTTCCACCCAAAGAAACGTGAGAGATATACAGGCTTCTCTGCTGCCCCCTCAAAGTCGTGGCTGCCCAAGTTGAGTGGTGAGAGGGTTAAGGGCTCTGGGCAGAAGGGTAGGTACATTGTGCATGTCTCAGAGAATGGGGACAAACTTTGGACCTTCTATTTAAGCTAAGAGTTTGGTCCTTTGGCCTACGGGCAATGTCAGGGGCCAGCTCAGGGAATGGGACAGTGGCTTTGCACAGGGCTTCTTGTTTTCTTCGGGTCCCTGAAATAATATGAAAAAAAGTGATGAAATGTGGGCTTTGGGAAGGTGGGATCCAAACCCTGGCTCTGAAGCTTGGCTGTTTCCTTAAGTTCCCTGAGCCACTAATTCCCATCTGTAAAATGGGCCTGATGTCCAGCTCACAGTGCTGCCTTGAAGAAGGGGTCTACCCTGCATGGCACTAGTGGCCTAAGTTCTCAGAACGGCAGTGTTTCAGCCTTATCCCTGTCTTAATCCGTTCAGGCTGCTCTGACAAAATACCTTTAACTGGGTGACTTATAAACAACAGAAATGTATTTTGCACAGTTCTGGAGGCTGGGAGTTTGAGGCCAGGGTGCTAGCATGATCGAGTTGTCTTCTTTTATAAGGGCACTAATCCAATTACTTCCTAAAGGCTCCAATTCTAAATATCATCACATTGGGGATCAAATTTCACCAGATGGCCCTAGCCGGTTTGGCTCAGCAGATAGAGTGCCTGTGGACAGAAGTGTCCCAAGTTCCATTTCGGTCAAGGGCATGTACCTTGGTTGCAGGCTCCTCCCCAAGACACATCAATGTTTCTCTCTGTCTTTCCCTCTCTCTTCCACTCTCTCTAACAGATTAATGGAAAAATATACTTGGGTGAGGATTAACAACAACTAACTAAATAAATAAACTTCAATGAATGACTTTTTTGGGGTGGGGGGGACAAGCATTCAGTCCGTAATACCTCCCACTGTGAGATGAACACTGTGGAAGAGACTAGCACTGAGACCCAGCTCCCCCACAGCAGTATGAGCATTTGCTGATGTTAAGTCCCCAGCCTCAGTCTCAAAACTGAGCTCTTCCAAGTCATGAAACAGTCAGTCAAAATTATTCTGGGCTATAATGAAGTTGGCAGAAGACTGATTTGAGGACCGTTCTTGCCGGACTGGAGTGACCTGAGTTGTCCTGGAGACTCTGAGCCTCAGAGATGGTAACATGTCCTCGGGCAGGGTGGTTTGTGTATTCAACAGCATATGTTATATTAAAGTACTACATTGATAATGGAATGGTTGATTAGCCAAGAGCACACATATCTGTCTAGAAAAAATAGAAATAACGAGGGGGCGGCTCTTCATTGGGAAGAAAAATAGGGCGATAAGAGGACAGTCCTGGGGCCTGGGACAGAGTGAGGCGGGCATCCAGGGTATTTCTAGGAGGAAACGTGCCCAATGCCCTGTGGGGAGACTGGCTCTCAGAGGGGCTGAGTGTCCTGGGACTTTCTCTTCAGGAGGTGGGAAGGGGGAGTATTCATTTACCACCAAATTATCCTTTTCTCCTCAGATTCTGCAAAACCAACAGACCCACAAACAAACTGAGAATTGCTTTTCTTTTGGGTTTAACTCCAATTTCTGTGTAGAAGCTGAGATCGAGAATGCTTAATATATTCAGTTACAGAACAGCAGAGAAATATTCAGGAAATGCCCCGGAGGTGGAACTGACTTTGTGTCTGTCTTGTCTGTGGACAGAATCGAGATTCCTAACACAGTTTTGTTCCAGGAAGCGCTTTCGAAGATTTTACCAGCAAAGCACTGTGTTGGAGGAGCAGCGTGGTCAGAGCTTCTGTCCTCCACGCGTCTGCTCAGTGCATCGCCAACTTTCACAGCATCTTTCTTTTCACAGCTCTCCTGTTTGGTTTGGTTTTGTTTTGGGCCTGCAAATATCCTTGTATTTTTTTTCTTCCCTCTTTGGTAAAGGAAAGAAATGTAAAGTCCATTCTAGATGAGGGTTAGAACGATTTACTCCAGAAATCTTTAAAAGAAGTCTGTGTCAAAGTCAAGCCATGAGTACAGAAATAAATGGGAAGCTGCAGGTTAATTGTGGGCTGATTCCCAGAGATGCAACTGGAGAGAGTTTCCTGAGCAAGCAGGAGACCACACCTTTCTGTCAATAAGGAAACGGTCCTACTCCTATCAGAGGGGTCATGCTACATTGCGACCCTTTCTCTCCTTTGTGAAGAAGAGTTAAGGAAGTCAAAAGGGGCATTTGAGAACTAACTTGGAGTCTTAGAAAGTCATGGAATACTTTCTGATTATGTTAGAAACAGGTTCTTAAAACTTTTTTTTTAATAAGGAGAAGATCACTAAATAGAATTCAGCTCTGAAATGGCTTTTGCTATTCAGTAACCCCAAAGCATTTGTGTTGGGTATATGTTCTTGAATGTTTTTTATTTAAATGAATTTAAGATAAATATGATGTCCTGTTCCTCTGGGAACTCAGGCAAAGCCAGGTTGATTAAGAGATAATTAAGAACAGGTAGTGCCCTGGCCAGTGTGTTCAGTGGTTAGAGCATAGACCCATGCACCAAAGAAAGGGTCTTGGGTTCAATTCCTGGTCAAGGGCACGTACCTGGGTTGCAGATTTGATCCCCAGCCTAGGCCCTGGTTGAGGCATGGGCAGAGGCAACCAATCAATACATCTCATTCACATCAATGTTTGTCTGTCTCTCTCTCTCTCCCTTTCTTCCTCCCTTCCATTCTCTCTTTAAAAATCAATAGGGCTGCCAAAACCGGTTTGGCTCAGTGGATAGAGCGTCGGCCTGCGGACTGAAAGGTCCCAGGTTCGATTCCGGTCAAGGGCATGTACCTGGGTTGCGGGCACATCCCCAGTGGGAGATGTGCGGGAGGCAGCTGATCATCGATGTTTCTAACTCTCTATCTCTCTCCCTTCCTCTCTGTAAAAAATCAATAAAATATATTTTTAAAAAAAAAATCAATAGGGCTGGGCCAGCATAGTTCAGTGGTTGAGCATTGACCTATGGATCAGAAGGTCATGGTTTGATTCCAGGTCAGGGCACATGCCCAGGTTGTGGGCTCAGTCCCCAGTGTGGGAACTGCAGGAAGCAGCCAATCAGTGATTCTCTCTCATCATTGATGTTTCTGTTTCTCTCTTCCCCTCTCCCTTCCTTGCTGAAATCAATATATATATATATATATATATATATATATATATATATATATAATCAATGGGAAAAATATCCTCTGTGAGGATTAACAAACAAAAACAACAGATAGCTGTTGCAGATAAAACTAATTATACTTCAGCATTTATATTTCCATAAATTTTCCTCTAATAGTTATTTTTATAAGTACATGATGTATTATGTAGATGTAGTAATTTATGTTTAAGCCTCAAACTGTAACTATTAAATGTGCTACTTTGCTCTTTTAATACTTGCAGTTCCTATTTTTAAAGTGCAATAAAGTGTACAATATCCCTTTGGCACCCTGAAATTTGCTTAATAAAAACCCTGCTGTTATTTTTTTTTATTATTGACACTATTTCAGATGTTCCCTTCTTCCCCCACCTTTTGTCCACCTCCACCAAGCCCCCGCCACCCCTTTCCTGGCCTTCATCACACTGTCTGTGTCCGTGGGCTATGTACTTATGTTCTTTGACTATTCCCTTCACTTTCTGTTATCCAGTTCCTCCCAACCCCCTACTGTCTGACCTCTGTCAGTCTGTTCCATGTATCCATGCATCTGGTTCTATTTTCTTCATCAGTTTATTATTTTTTAAAATATATTTTTTATTGATTTCAGAGAGGAAAGGAGAGGGAGAGAGAGATAGAAACATCAATGATGAGAGAGAATCATTGATCGGCTACCCCCTGCTCGCCCCACACTGGGGATGGGGCCCACAGCCCTGGCATGTGCCCTGTCTGGGAATCAAACCCTCGATTTCCTGGTTCATAGGTTGATCCTCAACCACTGTGTCACGCCAGCTGGGCATCATCAGTTTATTTAGTTCATTAGATTCCACATATAAGTGAAATCATATGGTGTTTGTCTTTCTTTGACTCTTATTTTGCTCAGCATAATAATCTCCACATCCATCCAAGCTGTCGCAAAGGGTAAGAGTTCCTTCTTTTTTACAGCTGAGTAGTATTTCATTGTGTAAATGTGCCACCAATTGTTTTTTGTGTGTTTTTTTTTATCCACTCATTTTCTCCACTGCTAAGGGGATTACGTGATCTGGAAACTCCCTTAACCACAGGGTCAAAGGAGAGAACCAGATCACAGGGTCTATCACGGCCTTTGCAGCTCTAAGTTTCTCCTTCTCTGCATTGTTTCATTTGTAAAATTCAGAAGAGCCATAGTCCCCAAGCTTGCCATGGCCTCATGGTCAGTTTCAGGGCCCCATCACCACTGGGACCACCACTGCCACCCTCAGGGACCACTGCCCCAGCATGAGTGTCTGACCTTAGACCCTTGCAGGTGCAGCAGATGGAAACCAATATAACTAGTTTTTCCTGAACATGTTTCAGTGAAAGCTACATGCAGTCTGACATTCCATCCCAGCTCCCTATGGACCAACCCCTAGCTGAAGGAAGGGTCAAAATGGAGAAGGATGAGGAATCTGGGCCTGCTTGGCCTAGGAGCAAGCAGAAAGTGAGAAGAGGCCAGGCAGGGCCATAAAACACTATACAAGCTGGTGGAGATTGTGGCCTCCTGGGTGCAAAATGAAGAGCAGTGGACAAGCAGGGCCTCAGTTCCTCCTCTTGGGAAGGTTTGAGGGGTTGTTTTGAAGTTGGAAAGACGGAATTCTCTCCAATATCTGTCTAAAGCCTTGACAACCACTAGGGTTGATCTCCAACCCAGCTCATTGATGGAGACGCCCCTCTGTCTCTTAATCGTGCTTTGCAAGATTCATGTTTTAAAGTGCTAATAATGACCCAAGGGACAGATTTTGACAAAGATACATAGTACAACACTGAGAAGGGAGGGAGGGAAGGAAGGAAGGAAGGAAGGAAGGAAGGAAGGAAGGAAGGAAGGAAGGAAGGGGAAAAGAGAGGGAAGGAAGGGAAGAGAAAAGAGAGGAGGAGGGAAAGATAAAAGAGAGGGGACAAGCCCTGACCCTTTCACAAAGACCAGGGACCAGAGTATTCCACTTGGAAGGCGTGGGCCATGTGGCCACCTGGGACCTATCCTGAGCCTGAGGAACCCGCATTCCCCATGGAAAATCTGGGTGCTGCTAATGGAGGAGGGGGATGGGCAAGGGGCAGGCAAAAACAGGGGATGCCAACTACTCTCATCATTCTGTAGCATCAGGTGATGCAACTAATTCATTTGTAAGTGCAGATTTTTATTTATCAGATTGACCTGAAGTGAGTGTAAAGCCTGTTGATAAACAGGCCCCAAACCCGCCCTCCCCCCCCCCCCCCCCCCCCCCCCCCCCCCCCCCGCCCACTAGCTTCGTTGGGGGAAGCTCAGCTTACTCTGTCCTGCTGCCTTCCCACGGGGCCCTCCTGTTCTTTACCCTTCTCTTTCTCTCTCTTACTCAAGACTTCCTATTCCCTCTTGCTACTTATTCTTCCCCTTTTGCTTGTTCTCCTTCCATTCTTTCCCCTCTTTATTTTCCTATTACATTTTCTCTATTTTCACCCCTCTCCTTCTGCTTTCCCCTCCAGCTCCTTCTCCCACCCTCACTCCCTTCTCTGCTTCTCCCTCTCTCTTCCTCAGATGCTGTGCTGTCTAAGGCTAAAGGGTTGAAGAATTTCAAAAGCCTGTTACTCCTGTGACCTGATGTTTGCAGTGTGTCAATATGAGTAAAACTCAGTAAAAACACATGTTCTGATTGCAAACATGTTGCACATCTGAGCTCTGTAACATCCCTCCAAGATCCACAGTGGAATTCCAACCATTTTGTGTGCAGGACTCTTTCCAGCGCAATGCAATGTGGAGCCCACAAACCGGCCCTCCATGCTGTGGGGAGCATGAAGAAGTGCAGGACAAGAGTTCTGTCTTCGAAGTCATTGTCATCCAATGAGCCAAGACCTACAGGTGAGGTGACCATGCATCTCAGTTTGCCCAGGACCACCCTAATTTTCACCTATTATTGTTGGATAATTATTAACAACTAGAGGCCCAGTGCACAAATTTGTGCACGGATGGGGTCCCTCGGCCTGGCTAGTGATCGGGGCCAATTGGGGCCACCTTGCCCAGTCCCGATCTGAGTCGATCAGGGCCAGCCATGGGGAGGGACCACGGGAGGTTGGCCAGCCGTGGGAGGTTGGCTGTGGGAGCACACTGATAACCAGGGGGCAGCTCCTGCATTGAGTGTCTGTCCTCTGGTGGTCAGTGTGCATCATAGCAACCTGGTCGACTGGTCATTCAGTCAACTGGTCATAACAGTCACTTAGGCTTTTATATATATATAGATATCCCTTTTTCCTCTAAAAGTGCCCAAGTGCAGATGATAAATTGTACATTCACCTCCATCTATAAGAAACATTAATAACAGTTCAGAGTAACCATGGTGGAAAGAGCCGATGTCAGGAAATTGAGTTCTTGCTCTAACTCAGCCACTAACTTGGGGAGATTTTGGACAAGTCCCTTCAGTTCTCTGGGCCTCATTTGAAAAGGAGATGTTGGAACTAGGAGTATTCATGATTCATTGGATCATTCATTCATTCGACTAACAATTATTGAGCTTCCTACTGTGTCTTAGCTGCCCTAATTTGGGCAAATTTAGGTGATGATGTGAGAGTGTCCCAGCTTCTCCTTGCTTTTGTCTGCTCCATGGAATTCTGTCGTGGTCCACTAGGTAGGTCCCTATCTTTCAAGGGTTTTCTAGACTGTCTTGGGGAGGAATGGGCAAGGAGAGGAAGAAACAGGTGACTAATAGGGGTGATGGGAGGATGAGCTTTTGTGGGGAGAGCTATGGAAAAGAGGAGGAGTCATCATCCATGGGGTACTGAGGGCAGCTGACAGCAGAAGGACACAGGGGTTGGAAAAAGTATTGCTGAAGACTTGGATTTCTTTTCTGGTGTGTGAGAAGTACCTAGGATGAACTTGAGTATTTGTACATTGCTTTTGGTTGCTTTGACTATGTTCTTTTAGACTGAACCATACAGGTGCTAGAGAAACAAAGAGGAATAATGTTAAATGTGTTCCTTCAGGAGCCTTTGGTCTAGAAAGGGTGGTGTTTTCTCAAAGCCTTCCAGCTTGAAAAGCCCATGGCATAAGTGTGGCCAGAGGAATTTAGTGGGAACCCAAATGGGCTGTGAAAAAAACGGGCCCCCAAATGGGTCATGAAAACATGGGCCAGATGAGGAGAAATAAGTTTCTTCTTTCACACGTGGGTAGATTGAAACAGAGCCCTTTGTACAGATAAATGATCTGTTTCCCATCCTCAAAGTGCTCATGATGTCAATCATGCTGCTTCCTCCCAACCCCTCCTGCCGCCAGCCATACACCTCACCACACACTGTTCTATCTTCTTAATAGCATCAAGGTCAAGTGGTTCACCAGGCAATTTCCAAAGCATTGCTCTTATAGCATGTTCCACTCGGCACACATGGCCGATAAACAGACACTATTTCCACTATCTCTGTAAAATTATTTGGCCATGAAAAAGGGAAACTAACAGACCATAACATTGTCTTTTTTTATCACTGCATTTAAAGTGTAATAAGTGAGATCATATAATCACTTCTAAAGCCTCTGCTTGCATCATCACGTCAGTTCACAGGCCATTAGCCAAAGCAAGTCACTAGGCCAAGCCCAACATCCGTGGGGTGCAGAAATGCATTCCACCTCAGACAGGGGCGGGGAAGAGGAATCTTTGTTGGCAAATAATGCAATCTACCAAGAGGGAAAAGTGTAGAGTGTGGAGACTAGGACTATTATGAAGCCATTCTGAAAGAACCAGCCCAGAGCCGTGTGTTTTGTTTTTTTGTTTGTTTGTTTGTTTTGTTGTTGTTAATCCTCACCCAAGGATATTTTTCCATTGATTTTCAGAGACAGTAGAAGGGAGAGGGAGAGACAGAGAGAGAGAAACATCAATGTGAGAGAGACACATCAATTAGTTGCCTCCCGACCAGGGCTGTGGATCAAGCCTGCAACCAAGGTACATGTCCTTGACCAGAATTGAAGCCAGGACCTTTCAGTCAGCGGGCCAATGCTCTATCCACTGAGCCAAATCAGCTAGCAGGAGAACTGTGTGTTTTTACCAAAAAGACATTGCTGAGCCCTTGGCCTGTGCCAGACACTGCACTTGGTACAAAGGATACAATATATGAACAATTAAGGTGCAGTCCCTGGTGGCTAAAATATCACCAAATCACCTGGTCCTTAAAAACAAAGAGGTGATTTAAATGGGAGCAAGAGAGGAATGTTTCCAATTCCTCCTTCACTGCTGGGTGGCAGCCACCAACACTTCTGGCCCCTGCAGGTGTCAGCTGCTTCCCAAGGCCAGGGAATCAAGCCTAGAGGTGCCAAGTAAGGGCTCCCCACGAGATGCATGTGGCAATTAAGCCATCAGCCACTGTAGAAGGTTGTGCTTCTCTCCAACAGAACATGAATCAAATTACAGGGGAGGCTCCTGCCCCGCAGCCCTGCACTGTTATCCATGCCAGAAATGCAGCAGTGATTTCTCTAAAGAGCTAATTGCCCATTTTAACAGAGCAAACACGAAAATCTATGTATGGATTTGCCCAAGAGATGGGGCCTGGCCTGCTTCACAGAGCAGAACCCAATGCACAGAGCAGGGCCTGTGGATGTCCCAGGAGAAGCACATCGCAGCCCCGAATCCTTGGAGATGTGTCCCTTCATAGTGACCCTGAACAAGACAACTCCTTCCTCCTTCACCTTCCAGTATAACCCGATCCCCCAGGGAGCTGAGTGGGTCCTGAGGGCCTCCTTCCAGGGGAAGACCCCACCCGAGGTGTACACTCCTCTGGGCTTGAGGAGTAGCCAAGGGCTGCTGCTAGGAGGGGTGTGGAAGGAGCTTGGACCAAAGGCGGGAATGTCCAGACACATGTGAGCAGGTCCCCCTTTGTGTGGGATGCAGCTGAGAGTGAAGAGAAAGGGAATAGGAGGGAGCTACAAGCAAGGGGTCAGTTGCCTTGGCGCCACCATGTTTGGGTTCAGAAATCCAAGGAATCCAAGAATTCTGACATTAAACTTGGCTTTTCCAGTGACTATAGAGATACATAGAAGGTAGAGCATTTTATTTACAGTATGTTAGCTTGATTCATAATTTTAAATATTTAGACTAATGGTTTGAGGGCCTCTATTTTTATTCTTTCTCCAACCCTCACAAGTGTCCAACGTGGGCCTGTAATTATGCTAGGGACACAGAGGAGAAGGTCAGTGTCACCTGGATGTCCCCTCAGGCATCTGTGATGAGAAATTACAGGAGCATCTCCCAAAGCAGCGGGCATTTTAGATCTGGCTTGTTAACGCTGGGTCGAATTTTAGCCAGCTGCCAGCTTGTGATTAATCTTCTAGTACTTTGTCCAGCCGGAATCATATTTCCTCATTTACTTTGTATAAGCCTGGTTTTCCCACCCCAGAATTTCATCTGAAATATGCTGTGTACCTCATTCATTTATTTCAAATTTCCTATACACCCAAAATGACACAAAATCACCAACATGAATCAGCTTTTTATTAACAACCAGAGAAGAGGCAAATTGAAGCACAGATTTATCAGACGGGGCAGGCCTTTCGTCAAAGAACAGAGGATAAAAATGATCAGAGTGAGATTTCTGGGGATAAGGGGGGGAGGGGCAAGTCTGGAGAAGGGCATACGGCAGGAGGAGGCCTAAGAATTTCAACAGAGCCCCTTAAAAAAGCCTTATTTTATTTTGACTCAGAGAAGGCTTAAATATTGAATGGGCTAATTACTATGACCAAATATAAAGCTACCAAGAATAAAAGCACCGATGACCTGAGATTAAGTGATTCTGGATGGGGACCCCAGGGAAGTATTGCCTGGGGCAGAGACACCTTTGCACCAAGTAAAGGCAAGACATGAACAACTGCTCCATTGTTCTATCTGTGAATCTTGCTGCTCAAGGTGTAGGCCTCAGCCCCGCAGCACTGGATCAGGTGAGAGCCTATTAGAAATGCAGAGTCTCAGGCCCCACCTCAGACCAGCCAAATCAGAATCAGCCCTCTAACAAGAGCCACAGTGATTCCATACACTTATAAAATGAGCAGGGCTGCCGTCAATCCTCTGAAGCACTTGTCTTTCAGCTCTGACTGCCTTGGACAGACTGTAAAAATAAGATAACCATTGGCTGGACCCACTCCTTCCACTTTCCCTCACCCGCTTGCCCCTAACCCTATAAGTATTTTTACTGTACCTCTAACCCTATTGCCTAGGATCCTGGACCCCCGGGCAGCCAGGCAGAGGTACAGAGACCAGGTTGGGGAGGGGGTGGGGGGGTGCGGGGGGAGAGGGGAAGGGGCTGTCCTGGCGGCTTTGTGAGCATCAGGCTGATCCCTGACTCTCCACCACAGGAATTGGCACTCCCATCATTATATCCTTTCTCATTCTAAAACACCCCCCCCGCCCCCACCCCCGCCCCCGCCACTGTAATGGCGAAATCTCACATGGCAGTTACCCAACAACTTCTAACAAAGCAGAAGAGATGACCAAAGCAGCAATAATACTATCTAAAGATTCAGGTGCCTTGGCAAGTTTTAAGAAAGATGCCCTTGATTTGAGCTCAGTTCAAAAGTCCTTGGGACAGTAAAGAATGCCTAGTTTTGCTACAGGGAGATTCTACTTGAAAAGGTGGAAGACATCTCTATTCTAAATCTCATTTAGCTCATGTTTAAGTTACCCTAGTTAAGCCAGCCCTTGCAGGAAAGGCCACCCAATTTAACGTTTATAACATGTTTTCTATTATTTGCTTTATTCTAATTAAGAAATCTTTGTCGTGCCCTAGCTGGTTTGGCTCAGAGGGTAGAATGTCGACCTGTGGACTGAGGGCTCCCAGGTTCGATTCCGCTCAAGGGCACATGCCCAGGTTGCAGGCTCAATTCCCAGTAGGGGACATGCAGGAGGCAGCCAATCAATGATTCTCTCTCATCATTGATGTTTCTGTCCCTCTCTCCCTTTCCCTTCCTCTCTGAAATCAATAAAAATATATTTAAAAAATAAATAAATCTTTGTTGTGTGTGTGTGTTGAGTTTTATTTTTATCATCAATTTTTATATTTTTAGGAAGTCAATGGATTTCCAGAAACAGAACTCCCGTTTATAAAGCTTTGTGCCTCTGGGAAGTAGAGGTTTGATTTACGACGTGTTGGTTTGCAGCCGAGGTTCAGGAATTTCATTAACTCCTAAGTCGGGTGAATTGGATTTCCTCTCCTTGCCCAGGGCCAGGGCCCCTGTGGGAGTGAAGGCGCTGAGGATGAATGGTGCTCCCGGGGAACCCTGTGGGAAGCGGTGGGCCATTCGGGGGAAACGCCAGGGCCCTGGAGCCGGATTGCAAGTTCTGGAGTCTGAGGCCACTTTTTTTTTTTACTTTAAATAATTTTTATTTTTCTATTACAGTTGACATACAATATTGTGTTAGTTTCAGGTGAATAACCCGGTGATTAGACGTTATGTAACTTACTAAGTGATCACCCTGAGAGGCGCCAACATAATCAGGAGGGTCAGAAGGGACAGACGGAGCAAACGGCACCAGGGTAATTAGGAAAGGTCAGAAGGGGCAGATGAAACAAACAACTTTTATGGGGGATAGCTGCAGCCAGGGAGGTTACGGGAGATGGCTGCAGCCCGGGAGGGAACTAAAAAGCAAACGCCTGATAAGAAACCAGACAGGCATTAACTCACTTAGAAAGCCAGATCATTAGTGAAAAATTCCAAACTACATTCCCTCCCCGCCAAAAGCAGATAGGTATGTTGACACGGCGCTAGATCTCCAATGGAATGACCCCAGGTTACTTGCCCTGTTTGCTGAAAGGTATATAACCTGTGTTTAAACTCTTGGTCGGGGCTCACGGCCGCTGCTCTGCCGCGTTCAGAGTGAGTTGTTGTGGGCCCCAACATGTTGGAAGCTAAATAAACCCCTTGCGTTTGCATAGAAAGCGTCTCTTGGTTCTTTGTGACAGCGGCTTGCACCCCGGACTTTACAACCCCAATAACCTTTTTAGTAGCTGTGTCTTCCCTCTCTTTCATTATTCCTAAAATGGAGATATTGGTCAAATGCAGTTATAGAGTAATAAGATTATTGATGTGTTCATCACAGTGCCAGGCACTTAAAAAATGTACAGTAAATATGAGCTATTAGCCACCCCTTCCCCGAGGGTCAAAAGCCATGTGTAAAAGAGAAAACGGAGGTTCCCCCTGCCAGGCACAACCCTGCACTAATACTCATTCATAGAACTGAAATCTTGCATCACAGGTCTTCACTCATAGAACTGAAATCTTGCATCACAGGTCTTGACAAAGTAGGACCCCTAACCTTGTTCTTCCCTAGAAGTGACCAGTGGCAGAAGGCCTCCAGGTGTCCCTTGGCCAAACCAAACATCTAGGCTGCCACTTTTCCTTTGTGGTCATGCAAGTGCCTTCCGGGATCACAGGACATTTAATAGGCTTCTGGACAGAGGAGCTGTGGCTTCCCTTGACAGGGCCTCAGGACAGGGGACTCCATAGCTTTTGGCAGGAAGCAAACAAGGCCTTTCCCCCATGGCTGGGCCAACACGCATCTCACCATCAAATGCCCCGTGGGGCACCTGAATTCTAAAACGGTCTGCCCATAGTTGCTGGGCTGTTGATCTCAAGGAGGAAGGATCCTCAGTGGCTCCTTGCAGTGGACTCCACATGAATCCTATGACATCCAGGCATCTGGGTTTCATTCTCCACTGACTCCACGGAGGCACCAAGCACCCTGGGAAGCAGTAAGGGAGCCTTTGGGGAGCTGGGATGTTCCATTTCTCAATCTGGATGGTGATTACATGTGTGAATCCATTTGCAAAATCATTTATTGAGCTCTGTATTTAAGAAGTGTGCCCTTCATCCACTGTACTATACATATGTTAATATAGTCAAACTAAAAAATTTAAAGACCTAGAAAAGCTGTGAAAAATCACCAGGCTGCATAAAAACACCTGAAACAAGTGCAGACTATCAGAAAGGGGATATTACCTTCTGCTTCAGAAGTCTGAGTGCTAATCAGAGAGACTCAAAGCCTTGCTTTCCGTTTTATTTCTGATTTTCATGGATTTGGTTTTCAACCTTAATTGAAGCCAACGGCAAAGTTAAAAGCAAAGAGAGGTGAGCTCATTTCTTCGCTAACAATCTGTTTCAATGAGACACTGAAAACGGCTCCTCTCCATTCTTAATTCCCACCAAATTACTTCAAGAGGGGCCTTGGAATCATAGCTGCAGGAGTTCGGATGAACTCAGAGTTGGAAATCATTAGACTTTAACAGCTACTTAAGCATTTGCTGTTAGAAATCCTTTGCCCCAGACACAAATGGTGGGATATAAATTATTGATGGACCCAATTAGGGACGTAATTGGGATAATCTGGCTGGTTGCCATAACACTAATGCATCTGAAGTTTGCATGTTTCAGTTAAACTTTTTTCTGCTTTCTGTTACATTTCCTAATATCTTAATCTGCTCTCTAGAGGTCTTTGAATAATGTTCAAGATCCTTTCAAAAATGTGTACAAGATTCAGCTTTAGTAAGGAGTCATTGACTATCAAAGAGTTATTTCTATTGCCTCTTCACGTTCCCACAAGTATTAGCAAAAGCACTGAGCTCAAATCACTTAAGAAGAAATGGCTTTGCCAGGACCGGTTTGGCTCGGTGGATAGAGCGTCGGCCTGCGGACTGAAGGGTCCCGGGTTCGATTCCGGTCGAGGGGCATGTACCTGGGTTGCGGGCGCATCCCCAGTGGGGGATGTGCAGGAGGCAGCTGATCGGTGTTTCTCTCTCATCGATGTTTCTGGCTCTCTATCCCTCTCCCTTCCTTTCTGTGAAAAATCAATAAAATATATTTAAAAAAAAAAAAGAAGAAGAAGAAATGGCTTTGATGTGTTTATGGAGCCTCCTTCCTCCTCCCATGTCAGGGTATCTCATGTCCCTTTCTCTGTCCTCATGGACTGTTTTCTTGCTGTGAACTTTGTGAGATGCCCCAGTCCCTTGCAAGGACACCCCTGGAATTAAATGAGCTGGGCTAGGTTTGGGGTTTTTGCACCAAATTGTCCCTATGACAAAGTGAACTTACTTAATCCTTTAAGTAATTTGGTCCTGCCCATTTAAAACTCAAGCTCCACCCTAACTGGTTTGGCTCAGTGGATAGAGCATCGGCCTGTGGACTGAAAGGTCCCAGTTTTGATTCCAGTCAAGGGCAAGTACCTTGATTGCGGGCACATCCCCAGTAGGAGCTGTGCAGGAGGCAGCTGATCGATGTTTCTCTCATCAATGTTTCTAACTCTCTATCCCTCTCCCTTCCTCTCTGTAAAATCAATTTTTAAAAATAATTAATAAATAAATAAGACTCAAGCTCCTTCATTTTTTAAATGCTCAGTCCCACATTGACAAACTCAGTGGTTCCATGCTGACCTCAACCACTGGCACACATGTGGATGTCCATGGTCACCGCTCAGCTGTATCTCTCTTTATCTGGACTCCTTTTTCCCATGAATTCCTTATAATCCCTGTTACCTGCCTGGTTGGCTTCACCAGAATGCCACCAGGCTCTGCAGGGTCCAGAGTCACTTAAGAGTGACCATGTCTGTGCTAAGGGCCCGGGAAAAGCGTGTTGACCTCTCACATAGCTCCCCACAAGGGGGTCATTTCCTTGATGCGGCTGCCAGTTCAGAAATTTGTTCTCATTGTCTCAGACTCAGGAATGGGATCATGCCTACATAGTCAGAGGAGCTGACCTCTCAGGGCAGAACACCGCCACATTCACTTGGTCTTTGCAGCCTAGCAACATGGGAAGCCCAAATGCCTCCTGGGGAGCTTGGGCCTAGAGCAAGGAGCTTGGTCTGGATAACAGGAAAGCTGGGAGGGCCCTGGCAGCTGTCTCTGGAAGAGAATCCTGGGAATGCCTGGTACAGGTCTTCTATGGATAGTGCCAGCCCTTGTCCCTGGAGCTCTGCTTTTTTCCATGCTCCCATCTCTATCCAAATTCTTCAACCCAGGCTGGTTAATACACTTGTGCTTTAGAAGTGTGAATAACATTGTGGTTCTTAACTTGGCCCAAGGTCGTATAAGTAGGGAGTGATAGCACTCGATAGGCAAATAAGGCCCTATCTAGACATATGCAGGAGCCCTATCTGTATATTGCAGTGGGTGCTGTGATTCACTGCCCAGAATCCACCACAGAATCAAGGCACTTAATCCCCAAGCTGCTGAAGTGTCACCTGCTGAGGGCTCACAGCTCGGTCCCTCCCTGGGAAACTGCTTTGCCCAAGGTCACACTCCCTCCCTAGGGACATCAAGCATCCAATGACTGGTCCAAGCAGAAGTATAAAAGCCCTACCCCGCATCTCAACTCATACTGAAGGGCCTTCTGGCTCCAGAGCCAGCCATGAGATTGGCTGAGGCCTTTATTACAGCTGTGTTTCTACCCAATTGCTCTACCCTGTCCTCTTCACTCCTTGATAGGCGTCAATCTTCCAGCACACAAATTCTTGTCTTGGTGTCTGCTTCCTGAAAAACATGACCTAAGATAACTGTCATTCTGATTCCAAGCCTAATGGACTATAAGTTGACTGTTCTATGCCCTCACTTGATCAGCATGTGTGCATTTAGAAACTGTTGTTAGAAACTGTTGTTCCCTCTTTTCATACTCTCTGGAGGGCACTCCTCAATGTTGGTTCCTGCATATGTCTAGGAGCCCTTTCTGTATATCAAGTGCTAACACTCCTTACTTATATGACCTTGAGCCAAGTTATTAACTTCTCTGTACTTCAGATTCCACATCTGTAGGATGGAGTTCAAAAGAACTTCCTCAATCAAACACAGTTATGAATGAGGTAGTAACAAGGAACACATGCTAGCAGACATGTGATACGCAGTGAATGTGTTTGTCAAATAAGTGAATGAATGAATAGTATTAATGGTGTTAACCAGATAAGACAGCCAATTCTCCTTGTGGGACTGTAATCAAAAGGCTTGAGACTCAGCTTGCTCTTAAACATCTATTGATTCACTCACTCATCCATTCATTAATTCAGTCACTCATTCATTTAACAAATATTATTTGAGCACAATGCTTGATGAATCATATAAGCAAAACACAATTCCTATTCTCAAATATAACTGGGAAACAGTAGCCATACATTCTTAAAACATTTTAAAGTTTACCAAATGTTTTATATCTATTATCTCATTAATCTTTATAACAACTTGACGAGGTCAGTACTATTATTTATATTTTCAGGTGCAGTTAAATAATTCTCTCAAGACCTTGCAGGAAGAGGTTGTATCCGGAATCCATTGTTTAGAGTATAAGCCTATGAGGCTTTCTATGACCAGACTCCAGACAAACAGATGTAAAAAATTAAAGAGTGTATAGTTAAGTGCCAAGTGATTGAGCCAAAAAACATTGCAGGCAGGCTGACAACAAGTGGTGAGGGATTTCACCATTTGTTCTGCTTTCCTGCCATGGCTATGGTGGAAACCACCTATTTGTGATGTCTATCTCCCTGCGGTGCCCACACTTCCCTTTCCCAATAACCAAGATGAACTCTGGAATATGGATTCATTTTTTAAAATTAATACAACCCCATACTTTTTGAAAGGGCCGGCGGGGCACGTGGCCCCGCAGGCATCCGGCAGGGAGGATGACGGGCAGCCATGGCCGAGGCAGCGCCTGACCAGATAGGCGCAGGCCCGCGGACGCCCAGAAGGACCCGGGCCGCCCTCCTCGGCCTCCGAGTCACTTTCGGGCCGAGCAGCGGGCGACCCAAGGGCCAGGCGGGGTGGTGGGCAGCCCGCCTCCCGGTGACGCCCACGGCGGCAGGCCTTGCATGGGAGCCGAGTGGCTGGCTTCCCATCCATTAAGGGACCTCCATTTTGTATGGAACCATGTGCTCAGCGAAGGCTCCTTCCCCCTCGGAAGGAGCCTCTGCTAGCCACACCCACCATTTCTCTGGACTAACCAATGGTAATCAAGGGAAGTGCACGCCATCGCTATGACCACATCCTGTGTAATGGGTCACCAGCTCGCACCTGGCCAATCGGCGGGGGGCACAGCCCCCTCTCCCGCCCCTACTCCAACCCTCTATGAAACCCCTGGTTCGAGCAGACTGCTTTCTCTTTGCCACCTGCTGCTGCGTCAGTAAGGAAGGTAGAGGAGCTAAGCCCGGGCTTAAAATAAAAGACTCTTTGCTTTTGCATCGGATTGGATGGCTCCCTGGTGGCTTCTTGGGAATCTTGAAATCTGGGCATAACACTTTTAGCTTTTCCCACAAATTAACCAAGCATCCTATGCAATAGCCCTGGATAGTAATAAAAGGTGAAGGCCAAAAGTTGAAAGCTTTTAATAAGGTCAAAAGATAGTTTCAGTGGAGTCTTTGATAGAAGGCAGTGGTTACAGAATAGAATGTTTGAAGTTGTCATTCCAGAAGTCATGATGCAGGGTTTGACCCTAGGAATGGATGTTCAAGTTGAAATGGAGAAGTCTTTGGGGTGATTAGGTCAAGAAAAGGAGGATCCAGGGTGGCAGATGATTGATTCATATGGGAGTGGAAATCATCCATAATAAAGGGAGACCATGAAAACAAAACTCAATTTCTTTGGCAAGTGAGAGAAAGTAGAAAGGATGTGAGTGAATTATAACAATGAGGAAGAAGTGAGAGAAAAATGAGTGATCCTCAAAAAAACAAGAACTTTCCAGAATAAATTGTTGGTATGTGGAAATGGGAATGGAGAAGAACAACAATTTCACATCCTGGCCCTGAAGAACTAGTGCTGTGTGAGGGAAAAATAAGAAATAGAACCCAGCCTCCACTTGAGAGGAGAGGGAAAGAGAATCCTTGGGGGAGAGCCTATTTAAGTCCAGAAAGAAGTAATGGTTTGAGACGGTCTTGATGACAGAAAACTTTGCTGACATACTGCCGGGGTTCTTGTTCCAGCATCTAGACGGGTTCAGCAATCTGGAGAAGGGCTGTGTGTAACTTAATAAAGAGTCCAGAAATGAAACATAACTTTGAAAGGCATTATAGGGAGTCAGAGGAGCCTAGCTAAAGAAACTAAGATCTCCTTGTCTCAGGACCCCTTGCTTTTTATTAACACAATTTGTCCTAAGGCAAGGGGGAGATATACACATCAAAGGGTCAGGTTTCATATACAGAGTCCATTGTGAGTGGAAGAATTTGCCTACAGCTGTTCAGGTGTTTGGCCAGTAAGAGGCAATAACATGTAGATGAAGATGCCCAGCTGTCTGGCAGCAAGCAATCAATTTATGCATGCCTTTCAGGTTTTGGAAAATGCCCTCAGCCATTCCCAGCAGGCGATAACATATGTGACTCAGCCCTTGTTGAATCCCCAAGTTCCATCAACCTTTTGATGAAACTCTTGCAATTATGACATGCTGGAATTGGCTTCCGGCAGCATACCAGAGGACAGAGGAAGGCTTTGGGAGAGGGAGGAGGTTTGGGTGATTGGTCCATATTAGGGAACAGACTAAACAGTACCTGGATGAGTCTGAGTGATGGTAGTACTGCTGAGATATGACTTAGGACTTGCCCTGAAGCCTGGATGCATTGAGGTTCCTCCATCTGAATGTCCTATGCACACCTGAACATCCTCAAACACATCTTTTTCCTCTTCCTCCTCTCTTCCCCACCCCAATTTGCTCTTCCATCTCAGTCAATGGCATACCATTCATCCAGTACCAAAATCTGAAAAATGGATATCATCCATCACAGATTTATCTTTCTTTCACCCTAATAGGTCACCAACTCTTATTGCTTTAACCTCTTTTTTAAAAAAAAAATATATTTTATTGATTTTTTACAGAGAGGAAGGGAGAGAGATAGAGAGTTAGAAACATCGATGAGAGAGAAACATCCATCAGCTGCCTCCTGCACATCTCCTACTGGGGATGTGCCTGCAACCGAGGTACATGCCCTTGACCGGAATTGAACCTGGGACCTTTCAGTCCGCAAGCCGACACTCTATCTACTGAGCCAAACCGGTTTCAGCTGCTTTAACCTCTTGAGTATTTATTGAATATGGTTCCTCCTCTCCATCCCTGCTATGCATTCTCTCGTCATTTCCTGCCCAGATGATTAGTTGCCTCCAGCTTTGCCTATCTCAAACTCCTCCTACACTGTTGCCAGAGTGACCCAATGAAAACTCTAATCTGATCCATTACTACTGCCTTTAAAAGTCCACTGGCTCTTTGAAGGAAGATGCCAAGGACCCTCAGAGAGCACACACAAGGACTCCATGACCTGAACTCACTCACCTCTCCAATCTCATTTCCATTAATTCTCCAATTTGCACTGTCTTATCTAGAAATTTCAAATTGTTTGAGATTTCCCAAAACATCATGCAGTTCCCCACTCCAGACTTTGTCCATGTTCTTCCAATAGTCTATGTAGAAGCTGGCTTTTTTAGATATGAAGAATAAAGACATACTAGCTTGCCTTGGGAAAGGTGTTATTGTCTATTAGAATGGAATTTACATGGAATGGCATGTCCCCGTGGCAGGACTGGAACTGGGACACTGCCTGGCCTTGTGGAGACCAAAATGTGGTTCAGGGACTGAAATGCCATTTGGATACCCCTGTACTATTTTGTTCCCCTCTAGCTGGCTATACGTACCCATAGCTTTCTACCTGGGTGTTTCACCATTACAATCATTCCATCCCAATCTGTCTGCATTTTGTCTTTTGCTGACACTACATGCTCTGCCCCTTCCCTCTGCTTTATGGTTCCTACTGCCTCATGGCTCCTGCTTCCTGCCTCCTTTTCTCTGCATGACTTTCTGCTTCTGCTCCCTGCTGTCAACTGCTCATTACCTCTCCCCATCAGATTAAAATTCCCCCCAAAAAGGCTCTGATGAGTTGAGCCAGTCAGGATCTACTGTGGGCTTTCAGGGGGTTTGAGAAATTTGGAGGCTGGTAAAGGAAAAAGATATGAGTACAAGAGGCAGTAACACACGTAGAGCTTTATTGGCAGGTCATGGGTATGTTTGCACAAGAGCAGAAGTCCCTTATGTCATGAGACTTCCAGAGGCTTATGGCTCAGGGACCACCATCTAGATCAGCGGTTCTCAACCTGTGGGTCGCGACCCCTTTGGTGGTCGAACAACCCTTTCACAGGAGTCGCCTAAGACCATCCTGCATATCAGATATTTACATTACAATTCATAACAGTAGCAACATTACAGTTATGAAGTAGCAACAAAAATAATTTTATGGTTGAGGATCTGTATTTAAAGGGCCAGAAGGTTGAGAACCACTGATCTAAATAGAAAGGAGGGTAAGGAAAGTTTCAAGGGAGGGAGGGGATTGTCGAGGGGCCTTACTTGTCTGGGTGATGTCACTCAGCACATAGTGGGAGTCTCTGAGTCAGAGAGCTCTGAGGGGCAGGAGCAGCTTGGGGTCTTACAGGCCTAAGGCTCTGTCTTATCAGTGGCCAGCCGCTGCTGGTTGTGATTTCACGGGGTATGCAAAGCAGGAGAGCTAAACATCTGCTTGTTTGGCTATTTTAAAAATAATTGGATATGTAAAATTTCGAGTTTAGTGCCTGTGGGCTTTTGAGCTAAGGAATCTCAGCCTGCTGTGAAGACATAAACAATCTGAGGGTTAATACACAGAAGCCATCTCTGGCTCATTATATGACAGAGCTGCTTTCACGCCAGGCCTCTCCCATGTCTCTGGTCAGCCTGTAGCATGGTTACCCTTTGGTCTCGTGCCCAGAGCTGCTCTAATCAACTGAGATCGGAGTGGGAGAGCTGATGTCCTGGATGTGGCATCTATACTTAAGCGGCCACTCAAAAAGCAGTTATAAGCTTGACAGACCCCAGACTCTTTGCTCTGAAATCCCTGAAGGCTTTGTATTCCTTATGATCTTTTCCTGTTCCATTCACTCATGAACAAAGCCAGATGCCACCTCTTACAGGTAGCCTTTCCGCCTGATACCTGCCCACCATTGCCCCCCGCCCCTCAAGTCTCCACAGCATTCTATGCATGTTGCTGTCAGATGTCTTACCTGTCATTTAGATAGGATTTTTTTTACATCGTTTCATCTCATCTATGAAACTGACAAGTATAAACTGTCTGAGTCACTTCTATGTCCCCAGGACATCTCAGAGTTCCCGGTACAAAGGAACTCGGTAAATAGCTGCTAAACAGATTATTTCTAGAAAAGATGAAGAAGGCTCCACAGAGGAAGTGATGCCTGAACAGTGCTTTGGAGGATGTGTAGGAGTGGTGTGGGAGATGAAATGGTGAATTTCAGGGAAAGAGAGGACAGCCTGGAGAAAACCCCAGAGGCATGAAGCATGACATGATTGAGGAGCTGTAAGTGCTCAGTGGCTTGGGGGCGGGGAAGGGAGTGGGGGTGGAGGTGGATGGTCACCAGAGGCTTCCGTGGGTACTATCATCTGGGTGGACTGAGCCCAGACCTTTGGTTTTGGCAGCACCTTAGAATGATTAATCCCAGGCAGGCTGAATCGCACTAACAAAACTAATTTAATGAAAAGTTACAGAATCAGAATACCAATTTCTTAATTAACAACAAGAAGTATAAATGCCAGTTGGAACAGAATGCTTCAACATGACCAGTACATTCTCTCCTTATAGTTGAATTCACATGTGAAGCCAATTTATAAACAGAATAATTTTGGTGAAGATGAGATTGGGGAGAGGGGGTTGTGATTGGAATGCTTAATGACATCAGGCTCTGTTCAGGGACCCAGCAGGAAACAGATGGCACACTCAAATTGGGTAACTTGGGGCACAGAGCAGTACCACGGCTGCTACCTGCAGGCCAGACGGAATGAGGGAGGGGAGTGGCAGAGCCAGTGCAGAAACTGTAGCCTTACGTCAGGTCTGTGAGCATGGGGTGGAGCTGGAGGAATCAATAATCCAACCTCACTCTCCTCTCTCCCTCTGATCTCCTGACTATATTCTCTATTATCTAACCCCAAGGTATAGTCGGAGGGCAAGGGAACCCATGGATCCGGTCCATTCAGGCCAGCCTCCCAAGGCCACAGCTGGGTAGAGAAGCCAACTGGAAATAACCAGAACATCCTATTTACCCACAGAGATGCATCTGTGACAAGTAGGCATTCTGAGCAATGTTCTTTGTCACAAACTCAATTTCCTATCATCTGCAGATGGTACCTCCCTACCCCTTGTGAATAACATGTTTTCTTCCTAAACTTTCTTTAAACATGGACATGACCTTCACCTGCCTGGGTTTGGTCTAGCTAATATAGACAGGTTTTGTTTATTCTTGCTGTTTCTGATCCTAGAAAAATACTTTATCTTTAAAGACCTTTTCATATATATCATTCTCATCCATTATGGGTTGATGATTATTGTTTAACTGTCAGAGTTCTGGAGTACCTTGCTGCACCTGCTCCCGCTCTAATGACCTTGAATTAAATTACAGAGGCATTGGGGATGGGAGCTGTTAATGGCAGCCACTCAGTAGCAAGTTACTTGAGAGAAACCAGTTAGAAAATGATTGCAGTGGTGATGGAACTGGAAAGAGAAAGGTGGGTTTTTTTGTTTGTTGGTTTTTAATATATTTTATTGATTTTTTACAGAGAGGAAGGGAGAGGGATAGAGAGTTAGAAACATTGATGAGAGAGAAACATCGATCAGCTGCCTCCTGCACACTCCCTACTGGGGATGTGCCTGCAACCAAGGTACATGCCCTTGACCAGAATCGAACCTGGGACCCTTGAGTCCGCAAGCCGACACTCTATCCACTGAGCCAAACAGGTTTGGCGAGAAAGGTGGTTTTAAAAGCTATTTAAGAAACAGGGGGAGAGAGACCAAGATGGCGGCGTAGGTAAACACCGGAGACCGCTGCCGCAAACAACCATTTCAAAAATACAACTAAAAGACTGAACGGACATCACCCAGAACCACAGGAAGGCTGGCTGAAGAGAGACTCTACAACTAGAAGGAAAGAGAACAGCAAATCGAGGCTCAGAGGCGGCGCAGTGTGGAAAATACAAAGGTACCGAGGTGCGCGCGCAAAGCGGGCTGGTGGCTGAGGGCGCGGTTGTCGTTTTCTGCCGGGAGTGAGTCTCAGACTCTGGGCTCCAGATCCGGGCGAGTCTCTAGGGACCCAGACTCAAACGGGAGAAGCGGGATTATCCGGCATCAGTTGGGACCTGAGGGCAGCTTTCTCTCCGAGGTTTGCAGCGGCTGCCGGGGTTCTGAGAAGCAGAGCCTCTGGGAGCGGGACTGAGCGTGGCCATAACTGCTCCCTCCGCCCGCCCTGTTGAGCCCGCCCCGCCCAAAACCTGCGCACAGCCATTTGCCGATTGCCTCAGGCAAAGGCTGGATTAGCACCTCCCCAGAAGGCAGACGTTTTCCACACAGCTGATTTCCACAGCCAGCCGGCCTGGTGGTCAAACCCCTCTAGTGTTAACTACAACAATTAAGGCTTGGCTAGAACAAGACTGCGCACAGAGACCACAAGGGGGTGCACCAAGAAAGCATAAAAGATGCGGAGACAAAAAAACATGACAGAAATGGAGGATATGGAGCTAAGAATCGCAATTTTGAGGGCTTGCCATAAATTTGTGCAGAGCCTCACGAAAACTAATGAGACCCTCGATGCTACGATAAAGAAATTAGAAAGTAAGCATACACGGACTGAAATAAAGAATATTATACCCAATAGCAGACCAGAGGAGTACAATAATCAAACCAAAGATTCGACAAAAAACACCCAATTGGAAAAGCAAAATGAAAAAAGAATCCGAAAGTGTGAAGATAGTGTAAGGAGCCTCTGGGACAGCTTTAAGCGGTCTAATATCAGAGTCATTGGAGTGCCAGAAGATGAGAGACAGCAAGATATTGAAAACCTATTTCAAGAAATAATGGCAGAAAACTTCCCCCACCTGGTGAAAGAAATGGACTTACAGGTCCAAGAAGCGCAGAGAACCCCAAACAAAAGGAATCCAAAGAGGACCACACCAAGACACATCATCATTAAAATGCCAAGAGCAAAAGACAAAGAGAAAATCTTAAAAGCAGCAAGAGAAAGAGGCTCAATTACCTACAAGGGAATACCCATACGACTGTCAGCTGATTTCTCAACAGAAACTTTGCAGGCCAGAAGGGAATGGCAAAAAATATTCAAAGTGCTGAATACCAAGAACCTACAACCAAGATTACTTTATCCAGCAAAGCTATCATTCAGAATTGAAGGTCAGATAAAGAGCTTCACAGATAAGGAAAAGCTAAAGGAGTTCATCACCGCCAAACCAGTATTATATGAAATGCTGAAAGGTATCCTTTAAGAAGAGGAAGAAGAAGAAAAAGATAAAGATACAAATTATGAACAACAAACATGCATCAACAAATGAATCTAAGAATCAAGTGAATAAATAACCTGATGTACAGAATGAACTGGTGATTATAATAGAATCAGGGACATAGAAAGGGAATAGACTGACTATTCTTGGGGGAAAAAGGGGTGTGGGAGATGCGGGAAGTGACTGGACAAAAATCATGCACCTATGGATGAACACAGTGGGTGGGGAGTGAGGGTGGAGGGTGGGGTGGGAGCTGGAAGGAGGGGAGTTATGGGGGGGAAAAAGAGGAACAAATGTAATAATCTGAACAATAAAGATTTAATTTAAAAAAAAAAAAAAAAAAAAAAAAAGAAACAGGGGCCCTAGCTGGTTTGGCTCAGTGGATAGAGCGCCGGCCATCAGACTCAAGGGTCCCAGGTTCGATTCTGGTCAAGGGCACATGTCTGGGTTGTGCGCTTGGTCCCCAGTAGGGGGCGTGAAGGAGGCAGCCAATCAATGATTCTCTCATGACTAATGTTTTCATCTCTCTCCCTCTTCTTTCCTCTCTGAAATCAATAAAAATATACTTTAAAAAAAGAAAGAAACAGGGCTGTCAGGACTTAGTGGTTCTTACTCATTGTTCAGATTCTGTTTCCAAAATCTCTTGTTAGTGCAAGTTCAAAGTTAACCTTTCAGCACCATGCCTAGGGACAGCTCCGGGTTCTCATTGAGTCTCCCAGACAGTCAAGGTGCTGGACAACTCTTTGGGGGACCTTATCCATGTCCTTGAGGTACTTGTTCAACTGCACTGATTTATACAGCTTATCACTCCTTTTTATCTGAAAAATTATCTGTGCAAAATTATCTTGGACGTCCTATGATTATCCAAATATGCCAACGAAGGTCCATTGGAAACTGGGAATTTTATAATTTCCACATATGTGAGTATGTGATTCTCACTAGGCAGGCTCCAAAGAAGGATCAGATATGTTCTTCATCTTCATGGAGCCTGCTACAATCTGATTGGATGGACAAGACATTCACACACTGAAGTTATAATTATATTCAGCAACATTGACATTCTGAGGAGAGAGAGACCACCTTCAGGATGGCTTGAAAGAAGATGCTTGTAGGACACGTAGAATTTAGTTATGCTGGGAAGGGATTGAAGGGCACTCCAGATAAAAGGAAGGGCCTTGGCAAAGGCATGGAAAGAGAGATGTTCCATGTGTTGAGGTATAGGAAGGTGCGGAGTGTCAGTGAGTAGGCATCTATAATTAGATCATTGAGTAGATAGGGTAACTATAGGAATCAAAACTTAAGGATGCCCATGGACTTTGGTTTCTCTCACCCTAAATCTGGTTCCAAGAAAAAAAACAATAAGCCTAGTACTGAAAGAGCTTAAGACAGAGATTTTGAGATCACTTTATTCATTGTTAAAAATATTATGAGGACCTGCTATGAAAAAGACTCCATGTACACAAAAATAAATGTAATTGAGTACTGCCGGAAGCCAATTCTAGCATGTCATAATTTTAAGAGTTTCATCAAAAGTTGATGGAACTTGGGGACTCAACAAGGGCTGAGTCACATATGTTGTCACCTGTTGGGAATGGCTGAGGGCATTTCCCCAAACCTGAAAAGGGATGACTGTTTGCTGCCAGACAGCTCAGGGTATCTTAATCTACATGTTATTGCCTCCTACTGGCCAAACACCTGAACAGCCGCAGGCAAATTCTTCTATTCTGACAATGGACTCTGTATACGAAACCCTGACCCTTTGAAGTGTATATCTCTGCCTCACCTCAGGACAATTTGTGTTCATAAAAAGCATGGGGTCCTGAGACAAGGAGATCTTAGCTCCTTTTAGCTAAGCTCCTCTGATCCCCAAATGCCTTTCAAAATTATGCTTTGTCTCTGGACTCCTATTTAATCTATGCACAGCCTTCTCCAGATTGCTGAACCCTTCTAATGCCGGAACAAGAACCCCGGCAGAGTACCTGTATATGTTTTAATCCACTTGATTACCAAAATACCTTTGTAAGGTAGACAGAAAGTAGAAGATGTTTACAAGGTCCAGAGAAGAAAGCTAACCACAGAGAGTTCAGATGGCTTGACTAAGTTCATGAGGTTATTTAGGGACACAGTCAATATCATCATCTGAGTCTTTTTTCCCCCCCACAAGGGTAGATTTACCCCAAATTTCACAAGCAACCCCAAACCTTTCTAAAGAGTAATGGACAACAAAGAGAGTAAGAAATTGTGTCTACTGAACATCAACAGGTCACCAATAGGTGCCTATTCTGCTAGGAGGTATGGAATTCAGCTGTCAAGGAGCCATGGTCCTGACACCATAGAGTTTTGCTTAGACTTTAGCCTAACTTAGGACTCTGTCTTAATTGTTGATCCATATAGTGTTAGACTCTTGCAAAAGCTGACACATGTGTTCTACATGGTGGGAGTGCTGGGATGTGGGACAGTCACAGAAGCTGACACCCACCTCTTTCCTGCTAGGCAATTTGCAATAAGCCAGTTTGGAGAGACCTCCCCAGAGAAGGTCTCAAACCTTACACTCTAATTGGCTTGATCTACCATGTAGACATCTAAAGAGATCTGTTCCCAAGTGAATTGATGTCATGTTTAAAGAAGGTTGGACATAGGGGATTCCCTTCTTTTAGGTCTAGAGTCAGTTGGTGATTATGCAGGAGATGTAATTGATCCCTCAGGATTCTCCAAACGTTTGTAACTCAGTCCTATTTTCCACTGCTTGATTTTTTAGCCACTTAATCAGTACAATCACTTAAGAGTAGTCAAGGTTAGTAAAGGGAAGGAAGCCATGTGATCCATTTCAGCACAAGTTTTGGCAGCACCACCACCAAATCCTTTTCATCACAAGGCATAGGCAGACATGTTTGCTACATGATTTCTTAAAATGATTCTTAGTCGGGGAAGATATTAAGGCAGAAATCATGCCTTATTGTCTTGCTTACTCCAGAACCAATATCTTGCTTCATTAGTGAGTAAATATTTAATTTTTGTTAATCTTCAATGGAGAATAGCTTTCCCATTGATTATTTTAGAGAGTGGAAAGAAGGGGGAGGGAGGAAGGGAGAGAGAGAGAGAGAGGTGAGATAGATACATGGACTGGTTACCTCCTGAATGTACCTCCTTCAGGGCCAGGGATCGAACCTTGACCGGGAATCAAACCTGTGTGAGGGCTGACACTCTCTCTATCCACTGAGGAACACTGGCCAGGGCTTGTCAATAAAAATTTTTTAATAATAATGACAAAGTGATGAGGACACCTAGTCAGAATTGTATGAGCAAATTACAGGATTTAGGAATCAACAATCTGATATCTAATCTACCACTTCAAATTTAAAAGAGCCTTTCTATTGACTCTGCCTATATATTTGTCAAAATAAACCCATACTCCTATTTCTCAATATATCTTTCTACATACACATGCCTCCTTGAATAATTGTATTATTTACGTAAGTGTCTCATTAGATTAACTATGTAAACTTCCTAAGTCTTATGTTTTCCTTAAATATATTTTCTCCCACCATGGATATGATTAGAGCAAATGTTATGCAGACACAGAGAATCCTAGGACTAGAATGGATCTCTAGTCTCACCGTCTATTTTCAATAAGTTACCTAGTTAAGAATTCTAAGATGATTTTTAAGAAATTTACCCTAAGATTTTTAACAAACCTTTATCTTTCCTGGATGTGGAGACAGTAAAGTGAGTCAATATATTAGTACTGAGCTTAGGGACCTCTAAAGTCCTTTTCTTCAGCCTGCTCTCCCATTACCAACTCATGTGATCCCATAAACAAGATAGATTTGTTTTCATAAGCATCTTCAAGAGTTGCAGGGTCCTTTTGTGGAAGTCCAGACAGGTTGCATTATCTGAGTTCTTTCAGCAACCTAGTTATTAGAACTCAATTAAAAATGAAAGCCTAGTAAGAGTGACTCAGTACCCAGGTTGTTCTTATTTTCTGTTCATGGTTTTATTGTGGCTCAGAGCAGGAGGCTGGAGCTCAAGGGGAGGAGGTACTGGTAGAATAAAGTCACTAAATGCAGGCTTTCTGCCCAACAACTCCATGTTGCCTGTAGACTCAGGGTGTGAATTATTGTGGGGGGAAAAGAGTAGTGTGAATAGATCAACCAGTAGATGACTGGTATTTTGTTTTGTTTTGAGTTATGAGCAAAAAGTTTTCTCTCGGCTGGCCCCAAGGCTGGAAAATCTGGACGAATGGTTAGAGCATTGGTTTTTAACCTTGGCCGTGTATTAGATTCACTTGGAGAAGTGTTTAAATCCCCTGTGCCCAGCCTGCATCCCAGACCCACTAATCAGAATCTCTGGGGGTGGGGCCAGGCATTATTATTTTTTAAGGCCTCCCAAGAGATTAAAAAATGCACAGCCAAATTTGAAAACCACTGTCCAAAAAGCTACTAATTCCTGGGTCCCATCACAAGCATCCAGATGCAAAAGATCTGGAGTCCAGCCTGGGCACTAGGATTCCTGCAAGCTCCCCAGGTGATTTCAGTGGGGTAGCCAGGCTTAGAGATGAGGGAGCAATGCAGTGTCTGTATAAAATAGAAGACGTTCAATATGTAGTGAGAACACCTTCTCGTCTATCTTATTCACCACCCTTTCTCCCAGCCAGGGGAAAAAGTCTATGCATTAGGAAGGCGTAATCTTGCATAGAGCGTTTCCTTATCAAGCTCCTGAGAGAGGACTTTGTAATGTAATGGGGGAGGTGGGCAGATGACTCTACCATGTACATCTGCTAAGGGTTTCCAACAAGAAGCTGCCTCTAGCAATGTAGGCTACATATGAGTCAGGCTCTCAGGAAAAAGGGAAAGGTTTCTACCTGGAGTGGAGGTGACACACACCTCACAACCTCTCCTTCCCAGCTAGGGACTTTGAGTTCCTAGCAGAGACCAGGTACCTCTGGTTCACATCAGAGGCCACCAGAAGCTGCAGAATTAGTAAGACCCACGTTGGAGTAGGAACTTAATGGTTCTTTATACTGGAAGGGAGAGACGAGTTTGCATCTTTGGGAAGGATGAAAAGATAGAGAAGGGTGGAAGAGAGAGGAACTGCCAAAAGAAAGGGTCCATCACGGTTGGGCACCTGAGAATCAAGAAGCCAGGTGGGTGATCAACTTGGTGGCATATCATTATTTAAATTGCTTCAAACTCTGTTACTCACAGGAGAGTCACAACCGAAGAGCCACAAAGGTGACATTTGGGACAAGTCTTTTAGGCCTCCTTCCTTTCTGAACAGACTCGAAGCCCTGGAGACATAGTGAGCAAAGGAAAATGTTTGAGCCAGTACTTGGACATCAGAAAGCAGCAGGATTTCACACGGGGGGTGGGGTGGGGGGTGGGGGGGACCTGACATGATTATATTCACTGTTTCTTCCCAACCTGCCGAGTTTATGAGGCCAAACAGAAAAATATTTCATCTTATAATACCCCAAATACCTATTTTCAAATATAGAGTGAAAGTGTGATTCTTTTTTTTTTCTTTTTTTTTTTAAAATATATTTTATTGATTTTTTTACAGAGAGGAAGGGAGAGGGATAGCAAGTTAGAAACATCGATGAGAGAGAAACATGGATTCAGCTGCCTCTTGCACGCCCCCTACTGGGGATGTGCCCACAACCCAGGTACATGCCCTTGACCGCAATCGAACCTGGGACCTTTGAGTCCGCAGGCCGACGCTCTATCCGCTGAGCCAAACCAGCTAGGGCGAAAGTGTGATTCTTGAGTGTAAAAATGCATCTTTGTGTTCTCTATGAGAGAGCATGTGGGCCATGGGAGGCCTCTTCTCATATAAGCCCCTTATCCCTGGCCTGCTCAGCCAGCTGGCTTGGCCTTGGGCCCAGGTGGCATTCTTGGTGGGCAGGGCCTCCGTCTCTGGGATGCCGAGATGGTGATGGGGCAAAGAAGATTGAGAGAAGTGGCTGGCATAAGAGAGTTGTGCCATTACTGACTCTAAATTATGCTCTTATCCTGGGATTTCTTTATTGGCTCTGATTCAAAGCCAGTGGTCTGCCAGCACCATGATGTCGAAGATACCCATCACTCCAACTCTTCTACTTCTCACCTGCTCTCCCCAGCATTGCTCATTAGGCAGCATGATCTTCAGGGCTTCCTTTCCCCTTTGGGTTAGCTTGTTATCTGCTTTTGAAGCTAAGCCCTCATTAATGAATTCCTGGATGGGAGAATACGCCCAGCCATTGCCAGCATAATCCATCCCTCAGGAATCCTTTGCTTCCCATCAGAAAAGGGGCAGACGTTTGGCTGCTGTTCAGCCGAGGGCTTTACAATTCCAGTTTGATAAAGCCTTGGAGAGTCTCTCTCTGGGAACCCACTTCCTCAATCACAAGCATTTCAGGGCTAATTACACTGGCTTAATGCACCTGGCTTTCTCTTACACTTAAAACTTCAATGGAAGAGAAAATATTCTGATTGATCGGCATTTATTGGAGAGCCAGGGAACCAATGGTGCATAGTTCGTTTCATGGCATATGCTAGGTCAGAGGGAGCAGTAGTCACCTTCAACCCCAGGGAGAGCTTTCTATCCTCCTAGTACTAGCGGGTCATAAATCATCCTGAGTATCTAGATGCTGAGGCATCAGTGGACTCTGGCTGTGTCCTGAAGGTTTAGTGTGTGTTAACACAAGAATAAATTGCAAGCTGGTGTATCTCCGTGGGAAGCCGGAGAGAGCAGTGGTTAAGAGACAGGCAGCCCTGGGTTCCAATCCTATCTCCTTCACTGACTGTATAGGATTCAAGAGAAAGTAATTATTCTCCCCAAGTTTTCGTTTCTTCAGCTGTAAAGTGAGGGTAGTCTTACCTAGTGCATACAGCAGTTCTCAACGTTAGCCTGCACTAGAGCCACCTGGGCCTCACACCCAGGGATACTGACATGACTGGTATGGGCTGCATCGGAGGATTAGAAGGCTTTACAGGCCCCCCCACCACCACCACCACCACCAGGCACAGTCAGGAGTGAGAGGCTCTGTCATGTGGGTTTATTGTGAGGCTGAATCAAGGCGGTGTATAGAAAGCATTGCTTTGTGTGATCTGACTATAAAATAAAGCTCAGCCAGGTTGGGTGAGCCCGAGTGGGGGCGGTGAAGGATTGAAAAAAGACAGACAAGAGAAGAAAGCTGGGTCTCAGAGAGACACTGCCCTCTCTGATGGAGAGACAGTGCCGACGCCCACAAGCCTTGTCTTTATTTTATAGCCAGAGTCCACGAGGCAAAGTAAGGGCATGACCAAGATGTTTACAACATTCTCGTGGGTTTCGATCCTTCTCAACTACATGCACCTGAACTCTATCGAGCCCACATCACTCAGACACGTGGGGCCACGTGTTCAGACCATAGGTTCAAGCTCACAACTCTAGCTGTTGGCTATAATTGTGCTGGGAGGGCTCTGCCCTCCAAGCTGGGACTTGCACGTGGCAATGAGAGGACTGTGCCCTCTCATCAGTCCAAACACTGTAGCTGCTCCCCACAGTGGGGGGAGTTTGGCTGCTACAGACAGCAATTCTAACCTCTATCTCCTGATCCAAAAAATGAAGGTGCTTAAACCCACTCACCAGCATGTTCCAAGCTGCTGGACAAAGTGGACCTCTTTCCATGGAGTGAAGCAGAACAAGAAGCTGGTGAGCCCCATGGACATAAAGCCTAAAGACCAATCATGGCAACAAAATTCTAACACACTGTGGACCAGACTTGTTGGGGGATGTTCCAGTCATCTCTTGCTTTATTTCAAAAAAACCACCACAATAGTTTAAAATAGCAACTGACATTTTGCTCATGAATCTGCAATTTGGACAGGGCTTGGCAGGTGCAGTTCATCTCATCGTCTTCTTTTTTAATCCTCACCTGAGGATATTTTTCCATTGATTTTTAGGGAGAGTGGAAGAGAGAGGGAAAGCCAGAAATATCAATGTGAGAGAAACACATCGAATGGTTGCCTCCTGCACATGCCCCGACCAGGACCCAAGCCAGGGAGGAGCCTGCGACTGAGGAAATGCCCTTGACTGAAATCAAACCTGGGACCCTTTGGTCCGTAGGCCGATGCTCTATCCACTGAGCCAAACCAGCTAGGGTGAAGTTCATCTCTTCTTAATGGGATATCGGCCACTAGACTGGGGCTGAGTATCCACATTCCTCCCCGTGTCTTTATATCTCTACTGGTAGAGGTGGCTCCAGGCTATGGTAGGACAGAATACCTACTATTTCCCCTGACTTTAATGTGTTCCAGGAAGTAGATTGTTTGGCCCTCATTTCCCCCCTTTTAAATGGTTTAATTTCTTTGCCTCTTTTGTCCTTTTTGTGTGTCTTTGCGTCACAAGGACAAGAGAAGGAACATAGATGTATTCTGAGGTGAAATAGAAGTACAATACAGTCACCATTAGTGGTGGAACCATTTCTTCTGTTTGTAAGCTTTGAAACACTGTGTGTGAAGTTGGCTGTAACCCTCCCCACCCTGCTTCAACTCACTTTGGCCATTTCTACAGACACTTCCCCAGGCCAGTTTTCCTCGTGTGTCTCAGGGGATTGAAGGGGACAACAGAAGCCACATTCAGGACACCCTCCCCACCTTGACCGTAGACCCCTGACTCCGGCCCCTAACCTGGCCCAGGCTGCGCCGGCTCCTGGGAGGCTCTGGCTGCAGTGCATCTGGCCCTTTGTTAGGCTGACAGCAACCTAATTGCATATCTCTTTTCTCATTGAAGCAAAATTGTTGGCATTCCACAGGAGCTGTTGGCTGTATACTGTGCCATCTGCTCCTCCATGATAAGGAAATAATTGATTATTCTAAAGACTTTTTTTCCCCCTGAAGATTCTTAACTCTTCATGCCCGCGGCACTGAATGAAGAGAGAGGGACCTACACTTGCATGATAGCCCTACTCTCACTAAAATGGAGTAAGCGGCAGCTTCAGGAAGCCACAGTTCCCTTCTAACTAATTTATTTTCTGACAAACTCCGATGAAGTGATGACTACATGCCAGGCACTGTTCTGAGGACATTACAAACATTAGCTCATTTAATCTCAGTGCAGCCCTGTACTGCAGGGAGGAGGGAGTGAGGGTCTCTGGAACGTTCTGGTTGTTGATCTAGAATCAGTGATGGCGAACCTATGACACGCGTGTCAGAGGTGACACACGAACTCATTTTTTTGGTTGATTTTTCTTTGTTAAATGGCATTTAAATATATAAAATAAATATCAAAAATATAAGTCTTGCCCAGAGTTTGGCTCAGTGGATAGAGCGTCGGCCTGCGGACTGAAAGGTCCCAGGTTCGATTCTGGTCAAGGGCATGTACCTTGGTTGCGGGCACATCCCCAGTAGGGGGTGTGTAGGAGGCAGCTGATCGATGTTTCTCACTCTCTATCCCTCTCCCTTCCTCTCTGTAAAAAAAATCAATAAAATATATTTAAAAATATATATATATATAAGTCTTTGTTTTACTATGGTTGCAAATATCAAAAAATTTCTATATGTGACACGGCACCAGAGTTAAGTTAGGGTTTTTCAAAATGCTGACACGCCGAGCTCAAAAGGTTCGCCATCACTAGATCTAGATGCTGGTTACCTGGGTGTGCTTAGGCGGTGAAAATGTGCTGACTATGCACTTACGGTGTTACATGCTTATGCATGTTATTCTTCAAAAGAATTAGAACAAGAATTGCAGTGTAGTAGATAGTATTATTTTTACCCCTTTTACAGACGGGAAGACTGAGACCTAGAGCCTGCTTTTGGTCACATAGCTCAAAATAGTTCAGCTGGGGGACTGGAGGGAGCTGATGGAGGGTACGGGGGGACATATGTAATACTTTCAATAATAAAGATTTAACAAATAAAATAAATAAAAATAAAAAGTTCAGCTGGAATTGGAAGCCAAACAGTCTCCTGATGGACTCCAGGCTCTTACTGCCCCTCTGTGTATGGCGTGAGGAATGCAGGCAGGCAGTGCGGGAACCAGTCCACAGGGCAGGAGGGGACTCTGGTACAGAGGTCACTGTGAAGCAGGTAATACGTTGGTCAGGAGGGGCCCCAGGGAGAGCAGCAGGAGATGCCAGGGAACTGGAGCCCCACACGGGAGCCTCTGATTCACCAGATCACTCCCTCTCCTTTCTCCAAGTTGACTTTTGGTAAAAATGAGACAAAGGACAAATAGATTAAATGACCTAGAGCAGTGGTCAGCAAACTCATTAGTCAACAGAGCCAAATGTCAACAGTACAACGATTGAAATTTCTTTTGAGAGCCAAATTTTTTAAACTTAAACTATATAGGTAGGTACATTGTTATTAACTTAATTAGGGTACTCCTAAGGCTTAGGAAGAGCCACACTCAAGGGGCCAAAGAGCCGCATGTGGCTCGCAAGCCGCAGTTTGCCGACCACGGCCCTAGAGAGTCTTCAGGCAGCTACCACACTCACAACTCCATCCCTTCCCACCCAGCTCAGAAAAAGCCCCACGACTCACCGAAGGAGGAAACCAAACTTCCCAGGCACATCCTGAAACCACGAAGAGCCGGGTGGCTGCTTCTTCCCTCTGGTTCATCTTCAGACACAGGTCACACATTCCTAGTTTCTATAGCACCATTTCGCCTTCAACAATAGCAGCAATGACCTGAGTCTATGGGCCAGGAATTTGACTTGTTTACAAAAATAAATAAAGACTGAAAGCCGAGTATCTCCTCAACTGTGCACTTGGGAGCTGAAGCCCAAGCAACAGCAGGCACAGCGCTGCGAAGGGAGTTCTTTTTTTTTTTCTCTTTAAATATATATTTTATTGATTTTCCACAGAGAGGAAAGGAGAGAGAGAGTTAGAAACATTGATGAGAGAGACACATCGATCAGCTGCCTCCTGCACACTCCCCACTGGGGATGTGCCCGAAACCAAGGCACATGCCCCTGACTGGAATCGAACCCGGGACCCCTCAGTCCGCAGGCTGACGCTCTATCCACTGAGCCAAACCCGTCAGGCCGAAGGGAGTTCTTACCGAGAGAGTCCATCTGAGCAGACATGTGCTATAAGACAAAGGAGGCTCTGAGCCACAATACCCTGGACCCCCATGTAGGAGCTTTACGTCTTCTGCTGACCCTGAGATGGAGATACAAGTGCAAATAGTTCATGTGGGAAGTGGTCCCAGGACCTGAGGAAGTGAGACCGAGAAGGGGAGTATGAAGGTGTCCACTGTGGGCAACTGGCGCTCACTCCTGCTGGGGCCTCTGGGAGACGGCACAACCCAGGCCGGAGTTGTCCATCATTCCACTGAGGACTGACCACCACGACTATGACCGGCCCTGCCATGCGCCAAGCAGGCTCTAGCAAATGGAGAGCCAGGGGGCTTGAGGAGGAAACCCCTGGAGTGAAGCAAGGGTGAGTGCTATGGGCTGTGGGCAGCCACTGACAGCCCCGGCTGCATCTTTAAATGCTAAAGGCCATCTGGATGCACTGGCCACTGAGTCTTGTTTGTTCCTGAAGTACACCCGTCCCAGTTGCTCCCCAGCCCTTCCACAGGCTGGGCGCACTGTTCACTTCATTTGCATGCTAGTTCCCCCTCACCGTACTGTTGCCATTGTTGGGGTTCAGGGCAGTGGCCTAAAAATATCCCACGATGGCGTATTGATTATTTTGAATGAAAATCACTTGAGAAGCAGCAGGAGTGGAGCTGCTCTCTCACGCTCCTGTCTCTCTAACTGCAGGAAATAAATCTCCAGGAGAAAGCTGCCCTCCTGCTACAGAAGGGTTAACAAGCAAACTAATTAATGAAAATGCAGCCTTGTTGCCAGAGAGAATCAGAGCTGAGAAGCCGATGTGAACAAATACTTGTTAATTTGCCGATTTACTGCCTGAAGCCTACATTCTACTTAAATTCCTCACAAACCATGTGCCCCCCAAACCTAAGCTCCTTTGTCTTGTTAAATCCTCACACATCTATTGTTTCTCTATGTAAAGAGTCTATAATAATAAAAGTGTAATATGCTAATTAGACTGGACATCCTTCTGGATGATCTTTGGATGAAACCAGGGCTGCGCCAGGCCCAGGTGCCAGAGGGAAGCCAGTGCCAGCAGCAAGGTGGAGGGGGGGAGGGGGGGCAGGAGGGAAGGTGATTTTTTTTTTTTAGAGTGGGAGGGGGGGAGAGGGAGAGATTGAGAGAGAGGAAGAGAGAGAGAGAGAGAGAGAGACAACAATGTGAGAGACACACATTGATTGGTTGCCTCTCAAATGCGCCCCAACCAGGGCTGGGGATCAAACCTGCAATCCAGTTATGTGCTTTGATGAGAATCAAACCCATGACCCTTTAGTGTGTGGGCCAATGTTCTAACCATTGAGAACACTGGCAAGGACAAGAAGCCCATTTTATTCATTAAAACTCAAAGACTTATAAAATGCTCCCTGATGTTGGTGTAAATACTTCATGTAATGGTTTGTTTGCCTTCGGTTGCTTCTGCTAACCCTTTCAGGTCTCCATTGTGACAAGAAAAATGAATTTTTCTGCCGTTTTATTTATGTGGGTGAACATTTTTGCATATCTCTACAAGACAACCGTAATTTGCATTCAAAACAAAGGTCACGAAGAGCACAGAATCTTGGCGTATCTTCTGATCTGTCAAAAGAAAAGTAATTATGTCACAATATCAAGTATACTTTGATATATTTTGAAAACTAATATAAATGATAATAATTACTTAGTAACTGTTTAATTGATCCAAATGTTCCATTCATTAACTAGGCAGGATAATGGGAAATTTAACATTTAAGGGGAAAATTAAGATTGTATTAATAAAGAGTAAAATTTAAGTGACTCTCTTATCTCCAAGCCACTTTCTCAAACCACAATTTTAAATGCTAAATTTATTGCTTTCATTGTTTGGGGTTTTTTTTTTTTACCATATACCTCCTAACATTTGACCTTTTCATCTGATTTCATTTTTATTCAAAAGGTAAATTTATAAAGACAATTGCCCTCTAGAGCAGCGGTTCTCAAACTTGGCTGCACATTAGAATCACCTGGGAATCTTTTTTAAATCCTGATTTCTGGGCCTCACCCTCCAGAAATTCTGTTTCTTTGTTATTAATGTTGTGGCCTCACCCCATAACAAAGAAACAGAATTTCTGGAGGATGAGGCCCAGAAATCAGGATTTTAAAAAGATTCCCAGGTGATTCTAATGTGCAGCCAAGTTTGAGAACCGCTGCTCTAGAGGGTGATGAGTCAGAAAATGAAAGCAGCTGAGTCATCATCCAATTTGATAAACTCTGGAAGTTACAACAAAATGCGTGGCGAGGGAGGAAGATGAACTTGTTCATCCATCAGAAACATCTGGGTTGCACTTACCATGCATGTGCCAGACACCACATGCACTGGCCCTGGACTCTAGACCAGTTTTAGGTCCCTGGTCTTCAATTTGTTGTTGTTATTAATCCTCACTGGAGGATATTTTTTCATTTATCTTTTTAGAGAGAGTGGAAAGGAGGGAGAGAGAGAGAAACATCAATGTGAGAGAGACACATACATTGGTTGCCTCCCGCACATGCCCAGGCTGTGGCTGGGGATCAAACTCATGACCTTTTAGGTGCAAGGAATGACGCTCTAACCACTGAGCACACTGGCCAAGGCTGGTCTTCAATTTTTTTATTGTAAACCTATTAAATAATTCTTTAGATAGAAGGGGTCCAGTCTGAATATGCCTCCCTTTGTAAACCAATAACCTTAATCCATCCAGAGCACACTTGTCTTCCCTGCTTCTCCCTCCCAGTCTGTCCTCTGATTAAAACACCACTCGCCACCTTTAAAACAGCTCAGCTCTTTTTAGAAATAACTAAACACTTGAGTGAACATTTGTTTACCCTTTCTTTTTCTGCTGCCAAACTTTGTTTCTAACTGATCTTAACTCACACTCAGTAAAAATGGATGATGTATTCCCATTGATGCTAGCCCAGCACTGTTATGTAGATGAAACCCCAACACCAGACCTGGCGTTGGTCACCGTGGTATGAAGTGCCCATTCAATTCTTTGTCTACTTTTCTGTTTGGGTGTCCAACTTTTTCTTATCAGTTGGCAGAAGTTCTTTATGCATTCTGGATATGAGTCCTTTAATGGATATAAATATTACATGCACCTTTCCCCACACTGTGGCTTGCTTTTTTATTCTTTGAATAGCCTTTTTGTGAACAGATATTCTGGATTTTGATGTAGTCCAATTTTTCACTATGTAACCTGTTTAAAAAAGCTTTTCTAATCCCAAGGATATAGAAATATTCTCTTATTTTTTTCTAAAAACTGTATTGTTTTGCTTTTCACATTTAGATCAACCACCCACCTAAAATTGATTTTTGTGTAAGGCAGGAAAGGTGAAATATAAGTTCCTGGTACCTGCAGGTGGTGGTTGTAAGTCAATGCCTCCTGCTACCTGGGACTGCCAGCAATAGGCCTGGATGGATGTGGTATTCTGGCCCTCCCTTGAGTCATCAGGTAACCTGGGTGCTTCAGAGCTAGAGCAAGCATAGAGAGACTCCTTGCGTTTTTCTCTATTTGCCAATTTCTTAGAGGAGAATTGATATTTTGGAACTGATTTATTTGTCTTTATTTGCCAGTTTCTTAGAGAGAACCCTGAGTGTTATCTATATAATAAAAACCCAGTGGTCATAACGCTGTAACGACCAAAGACTGGTCACCAGGAGGTGCCTTGACGCTGCTTCCCACGGCGTGCCAGGTCTGGATCTCGTGTGATTTCACGCACTGAGCCCCTAGTGTGAACATAAGAGCCAAAAAAGAAAAACCCCTTTAGAGCAGAACCCAACTGGTTGCCCCCGACTCTGTGAATTTAAGCTTTGAAATTAATAAGAGCAGTCCCCTTTGGAGGCAGTTCCCTTTTGTGACCATCAATGACCAGTGCAGCAAAGGTGGCCAAGCCTCTACCCTAATTTATTTATATGCAGACAGTCAAGCCTCACAGACCTTTCATCTCAACAATTCACCCAGCACCATTCTCCCTCCTTCCTCACCACTGCATTGGCATGGGCTGGAGGGGTGCGCCTCTTGGCTATTCTGAAGAGAAACTATAGACTTATACATAGGACAATATTAGGGAGTCGATGGCAGAGTAGGAGGTGTCTGGCTTGTGAACTTGTAGGAGGGGTCTGGCTTCAGGAACTCATTTCTAGTTCCAAGACCTGGGCAAGTCACTTAACCTCTCTGAGCTTTGGTTTTTTTAACTGTGACATGGGGGCTTGGGATGGGCAGTCTCAATGGCCCCTTCAATATTGTACGATTCCGTGAGATTTTAAACAGTACTGAAGTCAAGCATGATGACAAGTGTTTCTAAAGTAGAAATTAGGCTTTGGGGGCACCCCAAGTCTTAAGTGGGGTGTCTAAAATCAAAATGTAGGTGTTTCGATGATGACTGTTCCTCCAACCAGTGGTAAACCTCCATGTTACAATTAAAATAGTAAAATCTGAGAGCCACAGAGTAACTCCCAATTCATCTTTTCTTTTTGATGATGAAGAAACACAGACGCAGAGTCATTCTGAGCTAATTCTCAGTTCATTCTAAGTCCTTTGACTCTCTGCCTGGTGCTCTTACAACTAATCCAGCTGGCTTTATTAAACTGCATTTTCCAAATGGGTAAATTAGATGATGAAAACGTCACATTTAAAGTTCTCTAGCTGTGTTTTGGCATTTAATAAAAGGAAAGAAAGATGGGAATTATGTTGGGTTTTTTGTTTTTTATGTATGTGTGTGTGTGCCCTCATTATTCAGGAATGCCAGAGAGCATTTGCTTTATGTCCTCCATAGTAACTCCCAGACAAAGGCAAGAAATAGAGACCCCGTCCCCAGCCCAGACTTGGAACCCACTAAAAGGTTGCAAACCATTTCGCCAAAAGCAAACTTAGAGTGGAAAGATCCATCTTGTCACTTCGCTGGGATGTGAGAGCTGTACCCCAGGGGGATGGGGAGTCATGTGCAGAAATTGGCCCCCTGTGCTTGCTTCTGAATGTCCCAGAGTGAAGTTGAGTGGTCTTATTGCAGGGGACACTGATTTCCATCTAAAAAAACAAAGGGAACAAATTTCCTTAATTCACTGAGCAGAGCCACTGTATTCTTCATAACAAATTACCACAAACTAAGTGGCTTACAACAGCCCACATTTATTCTTCTGGGGGTCAGAAGTCTTAAGTGAGGTGTCTAAAATCAAATTGTAGGTAGGGTTGTGTTCTTCTGGCTCTCCAACCTGTATCACTCCAACCTTTGCTTCCATCATCCTATCTTTTTCTAACTTTGACCTCCTCCCTCCTTCTTATAGGGACCCTTGAGATTATACTGGACCCACCTGAATGATCCAGGATAATCTCTCATCTCAAGATCTTTAACTTAATCACACCAGCAAAGTCCTTTTTGCCATGTAAGGTAACACACTCATAGCCAGGAATAAGACATGAACATCTTTGGGGAGGAGGGCTGGGTTATTCTGTCTACCATACCCACTACATAGATGTAATGTTTAGAGAAGGAAATATACCACAGACAGTCATTACAACTACTCATGTGCTTTGGAAACTTACTTCTCTCTCAGCTCCCATTTGCCCAGCTGTATAATGAGGTGGTAGTAGAAGTTGTTTCTAAATCTCTTCTAATTCCAACATTCTGTGGTTCTAGAACCGTGCTGTTGCAACAGTAGCCACATACAAGATAAAGAGCAATTGAAATATGGCTAAGTGTCCCCCTGGTTGGGGGCTCAGTTGGTCGGAGTGTCATCCTGTACACCAAAATGTTGCCGGTTCACCCGGTCAGGGCACATATCTAGGCTGTGGGCTCGATTCCCTGTCAGGTCGGGTTCAGGAGGCAACCAATTGATGTTTCTCTCTCTCATCGATGTTTCTTTCTCTCCCTTCCTCTCTCTAAAAAAATCAATAAAAAACATGTCCTTGGGTGAGGAGATATATATATATAGTATATATATATTAGTATATATCTATATCTATCTATATACACTGAGTGGCCAGATTATTATGACCACCTGACGTTTGTAGGCAAATTAGCTATAATTTCACACTAAAGTTGCTAGAGGGCCAGACCATTATAAATAGGGAAGCAGGTTGTTTACCACAACAGTAGAAGTGATTTTTTTCTGAAGATATGGGTAAACAATGCGATTTAACAGCCTTTGAACATGGGTAAACAATGCGATTTAACAGCCTATCTAATAAAAGAGAAACATGGTAATTAGCCATACAGCCGCTACCCTTCCCATTGGCTAATCAGGGCGATATGCAAATTAACTGCCAACCAAGATGGCGGCCGGCAGCCAGGCAGCTGATGCGAACGGAGGAAGCCAAGCTTCCCCGCCTGCCTTGCCGGCCTCTCAGCTGCACTCTAAGCAACATTGTAACAAATACAGAAGCTAAACAAAACCCTGGGCTTCAGCCAGCAGGACTGCAACATTGTTTTAAATACAGAAGGTAAACAAAGGCCAGAAACCTGCTTTCACCAGCGGAGGTCTCATAGCTGGAGCCAAGCCTCAGAGCTAAAGCTGGCCCAGAATTTTAAAAAAAGGAAAAAAGGACATGTTGGGAGCTTCAGTCACTCACCAGCCTGAAAACAGCCCTCAGCCCCTCACCCAGGCTGGCCAGGCACCCCAGTGGGGACCCCCACCCTAAAGGGGGTGTGACCAGATGCAAACAGCCATCATCCCCTCACCCAGGCTGGCCAGGCACCCAAGCGGGACCCCCACCCTGTTCCAGGACACCCTTCAGGACAAACCAGCCGGCCCCCACCCGTGCATCAGGCTTCTATCCTATATAGTAAAAGGGTAATATGCCTCCCAGCACTGGGATCAGCGTGACAGGGGACAGCGACCAAACCCCCTGATCACCCTGCGGCTCTGTGTGTGACAGGGGGTGGGGCCACAACCCCCTGATCAGCCCTGCTCTGTGTGTGAGAGGGTGGAGCTCCCCAACCCCCTGATGGGCCCTGCTCTGTGCATGACAGGGGGGAGCTCCTCAACCCCCAGATCAGCCCTGCTCTGTGTGTGACAGGGTACGGAGCCCCAACCCCCCTGATGGACCCTGCTCTGTGCATGACAGGGGGTGGTGCCGCAACCTCCCTATTGACCCTGCCTTGAGTGTGACAGGGGGCAGTGCCCCAACCCTCCAATCGGCCCTGCTCTGAACCTGACCAGGGGCTGCACCTAGGGATTGGGCCTGCCCTCCGCCACCCTGGAGCAGGCTTAAGCCAGCAGGTCATTATCTCCCGAGCGGTCCCAGACTGCGAGAGGGCACAGGCTGGGCTGAGAGACCCCCTCTCCCCACCGAGTGCACAAATTTTTGTGCACCGGACCTCTAATATATATATATATATATATATATATATATATATATATATATATATATATACTGAGTGGCCAGATTATTATGTCCACCCCATCAGTACTTCATTGGGCCACCTTTTGCCTTCAATACTGTGGCGATTCTTCTTGGCATTGACTCCACGAGATGTTGAAAGGTGATGCGAGAAATCTGACACCATGCCTAATAAATAGCACTGTCCAGTTCTGTGAGATTTGATGGTTGTGGAACCAGCTGCCTGATGGCTCTTTTAACTTTGTCCCACAAATGCTCAATTGGATGGAGATCTGGTTATTGTGGGGGCCACCTAAGCAAGGTAAAGTCTCCCTCATGTTCTTGAAACCACTCCTGCACAATACGAGCACCGTGGCATGGCGCATTGTCTTGTTGGAAGAAGCCATCTCCATTGGGATACGCCATCAATATGATAGGATGAAGTTGATCAGCAACGATATTTAGGTATGTTGTGCTATTCAGACATTGTTCCACATGAATTAAAGGGCCCAAATCATGCCAGGAAAACATGCCCCAAACCATAACACTGCCCCCACCAGCTTGAAGGGTTGTACTCATGCATGTGGGGTGCATGCTTTCATGCTGTTTCTGCCAAATTCTCACTCTGTCATCTGCATGATGCAACTGGAAACATGATTCATTGGACCACATGACTTTTTTCCAATGCTCGACTGTCCAATCCTTGTGTTCCTGTGTGAATTGGAAACTTTTCATCTTGGTAACTGCAGACAGCAAAGGTGTTTCGAACAGGCCTTCGACTTCCATATCCCATACAATGCAGTGTGTGGCTAATTTGCCTAAAAACATCAGATGGTCTTAATAATCTGGCCATCAGTATATATATATATCCCATGTTCAAAGCCTATTAAATCACATTGTTTACCCATATCTTCAGAAAAAAAATCACTTCTACTGTCGTGGTAAACAACCTGCTTCCCTATTTATAATGGCCTGGCCCTCTAGCAACTTCAGAGTGAAATTATAGCTAATTTGCCTACAAACGTCAGGTGGTCATAATAATCTGGCCACGCAGTGTATATATATATGGCTAGTATCATGTGTTGAAATGATAATATTTTGGATATATTACATTAAATAAGAGATACTAACTTCAGTTTGTTTTATAAAATATATTTTTATTGATTTCAGAGAGGAAGTGAGAGGGCAAGAGAGAGAGAGAAATATCAATGATGAGAGTGAATCATTGATGGGCTACCTTCTGTAGACCCACTACTGGGGATCGAGCTCACAACCCAGGCATGTGTCCTTGACCAGAATCAAACTTGGGACCCTTCAGTCCCAAGGCCAACACTCTATCCACTGAGGCAAACCAGCTAGGGCCAGTTTCTTTTCTTTTTTTTTATATGGTTACTAGAAAATTTTAAATTACATGCATGGCCCACCTTAAATCATCATTGATGGCAAACACATAGCATGCATGAACCACTCCCTGGCCCACTCCTGTGACAGCACTCACCAACCTTACTCTTTCCACTCTACCCGGATTTGGCCTCGGGATCCTCCTCCAGCACAATGCTACAGGTGGTCACTAGCAATTGATCAGAGTTGGCACTTGTAACATTTGGGATTCATTTTGTTGCAAGTAACAGAAAACCCAATCCAAGGAAAACTGTTGGCTCATGTAATAAGGATTCAGGGTGGATTTGGCTTCAAGCACACCTAGGTCAGGACTTACCCTTTCTCTCAGTCCTGCCTTCTTCCATGTCAACTTCATTCTCAGCTCTCACATGGGGGTGGGCATGTGGGAGGCAGCTGATCAATGATTCTCTCTCATCATTGATGTTTCCATCTCCCTCCCTTCCCCTCTCTAAAATCAATAATGTATATATATTTTAAATCTCTCAGAAGAGAGAACTGCTTCCCCTAAGGCTGGTGTTGAATAGTTCAGGCTTGAGGGACAGAGACTCAGAGGTCTCCTTGGAGGTGACACCGTCTCTTGAGTCCAGGCTTTGCTCGTGATGCTCCATCTGACTGGGGCATTGTCTCCAGCCCAGCGGCCCCTGGTCTTCTCTGTCTTAAGCCAACTCATCCTGCCCTTCCTAGCTTAGAGGAAACTTTAAGAGCTTTTCTCTGTCACCCTGGACCAGCTTCAAAGCCTTTTACATCTCTCATCACCCTGCAATTCCCCCTCATTATGATTTATTTAACATCTGTTCTTCAACACCATGAGGGTTGTTTACTGGCAAATCCCCAACATCTAGCTAAGTGCCTGGCAGGCACATAGCTATCAACATCTCATGCTCTGAACTGCATAAGTAGAGAAAATTGGAAAGAGGAAGAAAATTCACGGTAGATAGAAGGGATACAGTCTGAATATGCACCAGAAACACACACACACACACACACACACACACACACACACACACACTTCAGCAGGCCGGATTGGAATGCCCCAATCTTCCACCTTGAGCCCATCTGGGTTCAGACAGTGGCCTGCTCTGCTTTAGGCACCTGGGGCTCTCATCACTTCCACTCCCTCCCCTCTGAGCCCAATTCATGCTGAGTTTTCAGCTTGTCCGCGGGAAAAGCCCAGGCAGCCCAGTGCACAAACTGAGTCCAGCCAAGCTCTTTCACTAACCAGGTGCACAGGCGTGGGGAGGCCACGCAGCCTCTGTGGGCTTCCCTTTACCTGTCAAAGAAGCAGCTCACACAAAAGGACCTCGAATGTTCCTTCAATCTCAAACCACACGAGTCTAATTTGGATAGAGTGGTGGCAGGATTTTTCCATTAAACCTCAACATAGAAATGAAACCAAGCCTTGCAACTCTCAAGAACAAAAGGGGTCATTGTTCTTTCTTCAAAAACCTTGTAAATTATAACACAGACTGGCTGCACCATGTCGTTTTGGGTTTGAATAAACGCTGATTATGTTGGTATGTTTTCCTGTTTCACCTTTTTTTCTGATTATTTATCTAAAATGCAGGTTAGGCCTTGCATATGCAATGAGTATTTGTGGTTTTTTGGAAAGAGGCTGTAATGATTTATAAGTGTCTTCACTTTGAGTTTATAACATCCCTTAGATGTTCAACTAACTCAATACAATTGCTTCCTCAAGACACTTTGCCCATGTGTTTGCTGAGTGGGCTTATGGAGAACAAATAATCACACATTTTCTCTCCCACAGAATTCCAAAGGTGATCTAAGAGGGCCCACAAGCAAAAAACATGGTAAGACCACTATTTCAGAAAAACAATCTGGTGAAATTGTTCATGGATTGAAAAATAAATTTTATTGCAAAACTTTACTCAGAAACATTAGCCAGATATATTTTAGAACATATTTTTCCAGTGTTAACACTCGGTTCCAAGTGAGGTTTTAGAAATTAATTCATACAACCGTGTGGTTTCTGATCCCATGCATTGGAAACAAGAAATTGGACCAAAATCCCAAATTATAGGCTATAAAAAAATTTGCAGTAGAAAAATCACATCAGGGGCTCAAACATTTACAACAACCACCAGTATTTTTAAAAAATTTTTATGGATGTATAATAACATAGATACAGAAAAGTGCACAAATGGTAAGTGTACAGCGAGATGCATTTTTGCAAAATGAACACACAGATGTCCTGAGCACACAGAGCAAGAAACAGAACCTACCCAGCCCCCCTGTGCCTCCTTCCAGGCACTTCTCCCTCCAAGGTGACCTCTGAATGGGGTGAGAGAGCAAGGCACCTGAAAAGGTACATCTAAGTCAAGAATGGCAGGATGAGTAGTATTTGGACCAGAAAGAGCGAGGAGACAGGCTGGGTGGGGTCAGTGTCCCAGCGAGGTGGAGCACCATGTGCAAAGCCTGACTCCTCACAACGCAGATGACTTTTGCCTATGTTGGTACTTTATGTAAATGGGATAATATAATATGTGCTCTTTTGTTCCTGGCTTCTTTCATTCAACATTTTGTCTGTAGCTGTAAATTATTCACTCTCATTACTATATTTTAGGGTGAGAATATACGTCACTTTGCTTATCCATTTTGCTGTTGTGGGCATTTGGGTCCTTTTCAGTTTAGGATTATCACCAGCATTTTTTAATGTGTATTTCTATTGATTTCAGAGAGGAAGGGAGAGAGGGATAGAAACATCAATGAGAGAGAATCATTGACCGGCTGCCTCCTGCACGCCCCCTACTGGGGACTGAGCCCACAACCAGAATTGAACCCGGGACCCTTCAGTCTGCAGGCCAATGCTCTATCCACTGAGCCAAACTGGCTAGGGCCCCTGTTTCTTAAATAGCTTTTAAAACCACCTTTCTCTTTCCAGTCCTATCACCACTGCAATAATTTTCTAACTGGTTTCTCTCAAGTATCTTGCTCTGATCAGGAATCAAACCATGACCTGATTCATAGGCCGATGCTCAATCACTGAGCCACACCGGCCAGGATCCCACCAGTATTTCTATCAACGGCTTAGATGTGACATTCCCAGGTCATTTGTTCAGTCGTTGTGAAGATAAGTCAGTGGAATAAAACCAATGAACCAGAAAAATGGTTCTCAAGGGCCACGCTGCACCAGCATCCCCTGATGGCTTCTTAAAGTGCGGATCGCTGGATCCCACCCCCAGGATGTCTGACTCAGTAGATCTTGGGTGAACCCTGGGAATTATCGTTCCTAACACATTCCTGAGTGATGCTGACACTGGTCCAGGGACAACACTTGAGAACCACTGAACTAGAGATATTGGAAAGCTTTGTCTCTGCGGCACCAGTGGCAGATGAAGGGCACAGGCAGTCGGCAGCAGTCCCTAACACCCAGACACATCTTCAAAATCGCTCCAACTTTATACAGCTCTTACACAGAAAAGTATTTCTTTCTTTCATGGGGAAAAGGAGACCTTTCAGGTGATAAAAAACAGAGACCCACTCAGGTTCCCTCAGGTGATTCAGTTTTTATAAGGAGAAGTAGGGGGTAAGGAAGCTCAGGAAATACTAACAGGAGCCCCTCCGCTGTGCCTAACAACTTATGGAGCAAATGAATCACCAGGAGATCTTGTGACTAGGAGGTCAAGGATAAGGCCCAATATCCTGTGTTTCTAACGAGCTCCCAGAGGATGCTGTTGCTTCTGGTCCACAGAGTGACCAGATTGTGGAGAATGGAGCCTCTTTCATCCCAGTGCAGACACGGCAGCTGAGCTGGTTATCCCCTGGCAGCTCTGAGGACCCTCTAGCAACTCGGGAAGTCTTCCAAGCTCAGACTCAACACCTCCACTTCTACTTTCCTCTGTAGCTTCTCTCCTACTCCCCCATGTCCCTGCCAGTGGTTCCTCCTGCCTTGAGTGTGTGCTCACTGCCTTCTCTCCAATTTGGTGCCTCTCAACTATCTGCTGATACTGTTTCTATACCTTACATTCTAATTCCCCAAGAGAGAAGATCTGATTGGGTCAGAACACAGCCTTTTCTGCATAGAATGCTCCTGTTGGGCAGAGTTCTTCCACTTCAAAGGCCAGAGCGTACCTACCTGTGGGTCAGAGGTGACAGTCACTGGCCTCATTAGTAGGGGCCTGGGGTACAAAGAATGATTACTGTGAAGCATAGTAATCCCTCCTTTGGCAAACTGCTATTTGAACTACTCTGTTATTCTTAGTCTCTTATTCTGTAGGTCAACTCTATTATTTTTAGGTAGTCTCTTATTCTGTAAAATATAACTTTGTTTTTTTGCTTGAATAATAGAAAGGATAAACTTAATTGTCTGACCTTGCAAGCTAGCCATCTAACATAAGAGACTGATACGCTAATACTGATGCCAGGTGTAGATATGTACCCAAGGTTACAGGTGTCTATATAGATATGATACGTACTCAAGGTTACAGGTGTCTGTATAGATATGATACATACTCAAGGTTACAAGCTGTCTACAAAAATAACTTACACAAAGAACTAGAAGGATATAAAAAGGAAATACTCCTTACTGTGTTTGTTCAGAATTTGACAGAGGTAATCGGCTCTGAACCTGCGCGCGATAAAGATGACTCCTAACTAATTGGTTCATTAAGGCATCTTGTCCAGCTCGCTGATTTGTGATACAACATCAGCCTTAGCTGCACATTAGAATTACCTACCCAAAAGGAGGAGACATTTAAAAAAAATATCCAGCCCAAAGCTAATAGCATGGAAATCTATTGGTCTAAGAAAGGGGGTCCACGCATTGGTATTGTCTATGAGCTCCCCGGGTATTTCTAAATACCAGCCAGTGTTGAAAGTCTCTGACTATATTATGTCCCTAAACCTGCTGTAACCAAGTAACCACAATCTGGCTTAAATGAGCAGAAATGTATTCTCTCACAGTTCTGGGAGCTAGAAGATTTAAATCAAGGTCTTGACAAGGCCAGTCTCCCTCTGAAGCCTCTAGGGTAAGATCCTTCCTTGCCTAATCCAACTTCTGGTAGACCCAGGCATTCCTTCCTTGGCTTGTGGCAGCACCACTCCAACAACTGCCTCCATCTTCACATGACTGTCTACACCAGTGATGGTGAACCTTTTGAGCTCGGCATGTCAGCATTTTGAAAAACCCTAACTTAACTCTGGTGCCGTGTTCACATAGAGAAATTTTTTGATATTTGCAACCATAGTAAAACAAAGACTTATATTTTTGATATTTATTTTATATATTTAAATGCCATTTAACAAAGAAAAATCAACCAAAAAAATGAGTTCGCATGTCACCTCTGACATGCGTGTCATAGGTTCGCCATCACTGGTCTACACACTGTGTGTGTCTATATCCAAATTTCTCTCTTCTTGTAAGAGCACCAGTTATGCCCTAGCTGATTTGGCTCAATGGATAAAGCCTCAGCCTGCAGACTGAAGGGTCCCAGGTTCGATTCCAGCCAAGGGCACATGCCTGGGTTTTGGGCTTGATCCCCAGTAGGGGGCGTGCAGGAGGCAGCCAATCAATGATTCTCCCTCATTATTGATGTTTCTATCTCTCTCTCCCTCTACCTTCCTCTCTAAAATCAATAAAATATATATATTTTTTTAAAAGAGCACCAGTTATATTGGATGATGGGCCACTCTAATGACTTAATCTTAACTTGATTATGTCAGTAAAGATTCTATTTCCAAATGAGGTTACATTCCCAAGTATCAGAAGTTAGGACTTCAACATATCTTTTGGGGGACAATATAACACTGGCTCCTGTGTAGGAACCTTTCAGAAGGGGGTTACAGCTTAGGCAGACAGGCTGAGACTGTTGTTAAAGGGGCAGTACAGGTGACTGTCCCCTTGCATGGCCTGTCCTCCCCACATCCCCTCCCACCCACCCAAAACAAAGCCACCTGGGAAACTAATAGTTTCTGTTTTCCCACCCAGTCTTGAGAGAGTCCACCTTGACCTCAACACTCAAGGAAACAAAATCCACACCCTTGATGTCTGCATTTGGAAGGTGGTTACTCGCTAATTTATTCAGACCTGTTTACAAAATCGCAGAGAGAGGCATTTTACTATCATGTAATCAGCATCACAAACCTTGTAAAAAAAAATCACAACTCTTCAAAATACCAAAGTGGATCAAGCTAACACAAAATGTTCATGCCCAGCAAAATCCAGCTGTTTTGTCAAGTCTTGCTCCATAAATGATAGGTTTGACAATTTTGCAGGAATTATGAGCTCTCTCTATTAATATAAACATATAAACAAGGAGAGCTTCTTCAAATGTCACTGGCTTTTTTGCGTATTGGCATTTAAGAGATTTGTAAATTATCTGAGAAGTGTAAAACTGTTCCAATATTCCCTGAGAACTGCATGAATAATCCTTCAAATGTAAATACAATTGCTGCCTCCCACTCTTACTACTCATCAGATATGTAGGTACTGGCCCAGCGCTCATTCCAAAAGCCTTAGAGTGATTTGGGTTGAGAGTCGCCGGAGCCACAAGACTTCCCAGTTGCCACAGAAATCACAGTTTCAGGACAGAAGCAACTTTTAGCTGTGGCACTGGCCAAACGACACACTCCAAATGTTTAACGGTCACTAAGCAACCTGGTCCGGTGTACTCGGACATCGCCTTTCCGGAGACCTGGGAACAGGGTGGTTAGCCGAGCACGCCCTGCAGTCAGCCAGACCTGGGCCCAGTCCCAGCTTAGCTTACGGCTGTGTACAGCCTTGGTGTCCTCACTGGAAAGTGAGAATCATACTACCTCCCTCATTGTATTCTTCTGAGGATAAACCAAAACAACACGCTAAAGTGCTTAGCACAGAGGCTCTCACACAATAGAGACTCAAAAGATATTGTGTGACCAGAGAACTGGGTGTATCCAGTTAGAGGAATTATTTAAGCTGAACCTTGAAGGAAATGGGTAGAGGGTTTGGTGGCAAGTGCATTCTGGAGAGAGGAAACAGCATAAGCAAAGGCCCAGATTACAGAAAGCAGAAACAACAACATGAACCCAAAGAAGGAAGATTAAAAAAAAAAAAACAAACACAGAGAAAAGGTGCAAAAATACTGCTGAAGAATTTCTCAGCATTGAGTAAAGACTCTCAGCATATTAAAATATTCTGACAAGAGTGTTGGGGTCCAGCCCCAGCAGGTCCAGGGGTTCCCAAAGGTGTGGACGGAGTCGGCGAAGAAGGAATGACACGGAGACAGCGTTCAATTGATCAGCATAGCCAGGTTCTCTCTTTATTGTCCTGTTACATCTGTATTTATACCATTTGATTTTAATCCTACCCATTCTATTCCAAAGGTTAGGGTGTTTGTTATCTCCATTCCTGTTAAGCTACAAGGAAGTAACTGAAGGAAATTATCCTAAGTAAAGATTATGTAGCTTAAGCGTGATTGTTCGTAAAGTGATTAACTACCCGCCTGGCACTTAGTTAAGGGGTTTTACTGATTTATTCCCTTCCTTAGTCCTGTTAATCCCTAACTCCAGGGGAAAATACCCACCTAGGGAAACAACCTTTCTCAGAGAGGTGACCTTGGTTTAAACACATAGCACCAAGAAGGGGAGCAAACATATTAAGAACAGTATGCCATATACGCCAGGAACGTTGAAACATATGCTGTGCAGATGTTTCTTCCCTGCAGCGACTGTGTCAAGCAGCAAGGATGGACCAACTTCCAGCACAAGAGTTCAGTCTAGTATTTTTTTTAAATTCATACATGCACATATGGTGAAACTTCGAAACAAAAGGATACCTGAGTGGTGGATCTCTTGGCTTGTGTGTCAATGAAGGACGAAGAATGGGCTGGCTGTGAGCATGTCCACTGCAATCAATCATCGACACTGGGAAGGTATTTGTAGCCCTGGGCTCCTCCTAGTGCTTTATTAAAAAGAAAAAAAAAAATTTTTTTTTAAGATAAAGACAAAACCCAAAATCAGTCAGAGTGGAAAGCAGGTTTGCTACAAAGGACACACGTTTGTCTTTAGCTACTTGGCTGCAGAAGTCACATGAGTAACACATATCTTCCGAGTGTTGAAGAAAAATAACTTTAAAACAAATTGTACAAATGGCTTGATCCTTGAGCATTTGATTCTTTGCCAATTCTTGATGTTTTTCCTCTCCTATCAAGGAAAGAAATCGGTAGCATACTATCATTTGGATTTTAAAACCACATCCAAAGGTTACAATAGGCTACGAAGAATGCTTTGTAGCTAAATTCAACCAAAGAGTGGATACAAATTCATTCACAGCTCACTCCCAGGTGGAAACACTTGACTCTCCAGCCTCGGGGACCGCGTTCCTGTTGACTTCCAGCCAACGAAGTGCTGAATGTGGTCTTCGGGGAGAATCCTCCAGAATGCCTGTCTCCGTTCCGTCCATGTCCAGTGGTTCTCAACCTTCTGGCCCTTTAAATACAGTTCCTCATGTTGTGACCCAACCATAAAATTATTTTCGTTGCTACTTCATAACTGTAATGTTGTTACTGTTATGAATCGTACTGTAAATATCTGATATGCAGGATGGTCTTAGGCGACCCCTGTGAAAGGGTCGTTTGACCGCCAAAGGGGTCTCGACCCACAGGTTGAGAACCACTGAATGCAGATCCGTCTGAAAGAGCCGCCAACCATTGGCTGCCATTCCCAGTATGCACTGTGATTCAGGAATTTCTGAATTTAGAAAGTCTAGGAAAATAAATCCATGTGATATGGTGACACAACTTTTCTACCCTTGAGCTTTGACAAAAGTGCAGAAAATACCATCTCACTGATATGAAACAATGATTTCATTTCTTTTTTTAAAACATGCTTCAGTGTTTTTTAACATTGTGTTGAATTGTTTCTTCCTAATGTGCCTATAATCAGTGATCCTTTTCAATAACAGTACCCAAGAAACAATTCAAAAATGGCAAAATGGAAAACTACAGACCTGAGGAATGAAGTCCACAGTCTTTAACATACCAGGAAGTGAGACTGCCTGTGGTCTGTTCCTTGTCCACCTCTTCAGGGTTACCTTTCACCGTGACCCCCTGCCTCACCCTACTCTCCAGCCTCACCGGATGGCCGGTGGTTTCCAGAATGCTCCATGCTCACACCTCCATACCAATGGCCACCAGCCTGAACCTTCTTCTCCTCTCCTACCCATTGTCTGCCCTCCCCTGGGCTACCAACTTATCATCCAAAACCAGGTCAGAGTCTCCTCCCCTACCTGGTTTTGCTAACATGCAAAACCTGATGATTTTCTTTTCTTGTTAGAGAAAGAAAAAGCACACTGTTATCTGCATTTTAAACCCGCATCCAAATGTTACAATAGAATATGAAGAATATTCTGGAACTGAATTCAGAACTGGAGCCCTAGCCGGTTTGGCTCAGTGGATAGAGTGTTGGCCCTTACACAAAAGGGTCCTGTTGAGGGCATATACCCTGGTTGCAGGCTCCATCCCCAGCCCTGGTCGGGGCATGTGCGGGAGGCAACCAATCAATGTGCCTCTCTCACACCAATGTTTTTCTCACTCTCTCTGTCTCTCCCCCTCCCTTCCACTCTCTCTAAAAATCAATGAAAAAAATATCCTCGGGTAGGAATGAACAAACAAACAAAAAAAAGTGAAAAAAACGGATTCTGTCAGTTCAAGGCCACTGCTGTTCAGACTAGGAGCTGTGGGCACCAATGGGTGGTAGCTGCCCAGTTTTGGAAAGTCTCCGTGAGACCCTACAATGTACAGGGAGAGGAAAAATTCTCCAACCAGGGCTCAGAGGCCCAATTGGCACTTCCCTTGGAAGGAACTGTGGGAGACAGGAACATTTTAAATTCTCAATTTCAGGTCTTTCTTTAAGAGTAATGTTTAAAAGTGGTGCATGCCGAGTCAACAGGAATACATGAGCCTGGAGTCCATCCCACATGGAAACAACCAGAATTTCATAGAACAGTATCCATTTCCTGTTTCCCAAGTGCATCTGGGATGAGTAATTTTGGAAGTGGAGGGGTGATGAGTGATAAGGACAGTTCTCTGTTCCCTGGGGCTGCCTCAGGGAACACACAGTGAGCCAAGGCGGTATGAAACCAGAACCCTCCAGCGAGGGCAGCAAAAGGAAGAGTAGGGCACTTTCTGTGGCTAAATTGATTTCAAAAGCCAAACTGAGCTCTTAGACCTGCTGGTGAGCAGGTGGCAGGGAAGTCCTGGCTTTCAGCAGACAGATGCCCCTGGGCAGGACGGGCACATGTCCTGGGCTGTCCCCACCCCAGCCTCCCCAGGGACTCGTGTCCAAGGATTTCCTGGCCCACAGTACAAGATAACCTCAGAGGTTTTTGCTCTCGTTCTTGTTTGTTGGCCTACAACAAACTCGAAAAATTCAGACCATGATAGAGAATGAAAATTTGTCATTTCAGTTTTTGTGCAAACGTCCAAAATGTTTTCTCCCATCTTTTTTGTCTTGAAAGTTTACACCTACTAGAATACGAACATCCATATACCATTTACCCAGAATCACCAGTCATTAGTGAAAGGGCGAGGACTACGCCCTCCATCTTGCCCCAGGGTAAGGGCTACGCCCTCCTACTTACCCTGTATCTTCCATTTTGGGCAGCCATGTGCTCGGCAAGGCTTCTTCCTGGAAGCCCATGCCTCTGCTAGCCACACCCAGGACTTCTTTAAACTAACCAATGACAATCAAGGGAAGTGTGCACCATAGATATGACCACATCCTGTGTAACAAGACACCGACTTGCGCCTGGCCAATCAGCAGGGCCCACAGTCCTTTCTCCTCCCCTTACTCTAACCCCCTATAAAACCCTCTTCCCACAGGGCTAGCTCTCTCTGCCACTTGCTGCTGCGTCAGTAAGGAGGATAGGGGAGCCAAGCCTGGGCTTGAATAAAGACTCTTATGCTTTTGCATCGGACACAGCTGGCTCCCTGGTGTGGTTTCTTGGGGATCCTGAAATCTGGGCATAACAGCATCATGTCACATATGCTTGTTTTCTACTGAAACTAATTGAAAGCAAGTTGCAGATATTATGACAGTTAACCCTGAAATATTTAAGTTCGTCTCTTCTAAGAGTAGTCTCCTACAAAACAACAATACCATTAGCACACCTTAGAAAGTTATTTTCAGTTTAATGACATCTAATACACAGTCCATATCTAAATTTTCCAAGACTGTCCCACCAATATCCTTATAGCTTTGAAACCCGACAATAAATGGGTCTAGGCTGCCTGTTAAGCAGAGACAAGGTTGAATCCTTTATGAGTGTTTTACTCTCCAATATTGTCAGCAGCATGGGAGAGCAGCAGGACAGCCACAAAAATCTGCTCTAACCTCCTCCCTCATAAGCCAGCTGCTTATATTGAGTGGAAGTACAAAGATTACATGGGGAAGTAAGTAAAAGGCATAGGGAAGTAGACAAAAGGAGTAAGAATGGGTATAATGGTTACAGATTATAGGCAATGTGGGTTGAGAGTTGCAAAGGGCGGAGTGCCTTCAGGACTCAATTGTTTTAACAACAAGGCTGTTAATCTTTCCATGATGATAGGCAGTTCTCAGATAAGGAGAATGGATCACATTTTGAGGTTAATTCCTAGATTCTAGGACATCCAACTCCCAGCCAGGACAGAATGTTCTTTCTTTAATCAGAACAAAACAATCATGGAGCATGATTAATATTTCTTATAACTATAGCTAGTCCCGCTATTCTTTTTTTCCCTCCTGCCCCTAACAGCTTCTTTTTCCATCTAGAATCAGCATCATGGATCTAGGATCACACACTGCATTTGATTTTCATGACTCGTTCATTTTCTTCCATCGAGGAGCATTCTCCTGCCACTTTTTGTCTTGCATAATATTGACATTTTGAAGTGTCCAAAACATTTATTTGATACAATGCCCTTCACCTGCATGTGTGCAGCTTTTTCCTCATAACAAGATTCAGCTTATGCATTTTTGGCACAACCACAGAAATGAAGTTCTGCCCATCTCAGTGACATCAGAGGTCACCTGCTGTCATCTTATCCCATGGTTCAGAATGTTAAGATTGACCCCTGGACCTCTGGGTAACTCTGTTGTAAAGCTCCTTTTCCTCCTTTATAATAACAAGTAGCCTGAGGGCTGATCCCAGGCCACACTCCAGACCAATGAAGTCAGAATCCCTAGGAGCAGACCCTAGGGATCAGTGTTTTCTTTTAACTCCTTTGGGTGATTTCAGTGTACAGCCTCGCCTGAGAGCCAAACCCACTGAACGTGCCTGTTTCTAAGTGTATCAGCAGATCTAAGTCATTCTGCAGTCTGAGTGACGGAGGAGAATACGCTCACTAGCACATGTTCTGTGACAGCCTTTACAAAAGCATCAGAAGGCATGTTCATTCATCTCCAGTTTCTGCTCCTAACGATTTCATAGTCTCGGTAGGGTAGTGCAAAGTGGGTTCTCTGACACCCATGCTACACAATTATCCAGTCATGTTTAATTAAAGTTTTCTCTTCATGAGCATCTCCCGAACTCTGGAAAGTTATCAAAATGCCCCAGAAGGTGTCCAGCTATTTAATTAGAGGATTAACTCTGTAATGGTTTTCTCAATGGCCTTCTTTGCTCTGAGGATCTCCTTTTCCGTTTCTGCCTGCTTGGCAGAAAACACTTTTAAATCTCGTTAGAAGACTATTCTTGCTTCGCTGAGTTCCTTGGCCCCTACATCCTAACAATTTTATGGCTGGGCCACGGGATTGCTAACCACGCACACAGAAAGCCATTGCATCTACACTGTGCCTTTCCCATATGGATCCTCTGTTGCTGAGAGATTTGTCGACGTTTTATAACCTGGCTCCTACAAATCCTCTTCAGCTTTTAAGCCGAGATCTCTAGAATGAGCCAAACTGTTATCTCCCTAGGCTTTTAAAACCTTAAGTCATGTCACCCATATAGCATAAGACATGTTGTATAACTCAATATTCTCCAAACAAGAAGATAACACACCCGGATGATGACGTTAGAAGAGATACAGAAACTCCACAAACCTGCTGCCCCAGACAGGGCTAATCTACCCAATTATACCCACGTTGTAAATGTGACCATCCTAGTCTCCTGCCACGATTGGCCCATCCAGCCCAGAGTTGGTGTCAATCGCCTTGAATTGAATCAAGTTGGGGTTATTTGGATCAGAAAATAGGCAGCAAAATCTGAAACAGAAAACCTAAGAACAATCCCAATATTCTAAGGTCAATTATAAATATGTTGACCTCCAACTACAAGAGAAGAAAATGCCTTGTCATTTCACAAAGGCCAATGGAATGACCTTTAGAAATGTGTGTCCAGCTATATTGGGTCTAAAGGGATGGTGGGGGGCTGGGCAAGGACCATCAGTGGCAGCTGAGGTCAAAGGAAATTTCATGTCACCAGAAGGGCAGAGAGGTGAAGCTGAGTGAATGATGGCCCAGCAGGAGAGGCTGCTCTGCAGGGAGACAGGGGAACCCGGGGACTCCTGACACAGCCCGAGTCTTGTCAAATATAGGAGAGGGCGGGGAGTAGGCAGGAAAAACACATGCAGAAGAGACCAGCCGCTTTCCTGAAATACATATGGGTTTTTATGTCTAATGTGGGAACAAGGCTGACAATTATAAACAGATTTCAGAAAACCATGAGCCAGTTTATGGGAGTGGGTTCAATGAAAGTTCAAAAAGGAAAAATCGGGTTGCTTTCTCTGTGCCATATATCCTGGTTCAATGGGGCCCAGAAGACATACTGGAGGCCTCGTCTCATGCCTGCTCACACCCCGACACAATCCCAAACCATTCCAGGTGTCTACATTTCTAGAATGAAAACCTGAAGAACATCTATTCCTTTCTTTAATAAACCACTTGTTTCTCGGTGGTAAGTCTCAAAAAATTATCTCATACTTCACTGTCATTTAATGATACAAGTCGAGGCCAGGTGATCTCTATTTTATTTTTCCTTAGCACATTTATCAACTTTAATCGTGATCTCTATGCTTACATGCTTAAGTTGCTTCATGGGACGTGCCAGCACAAAACTGGTTAGCCCCCCTGTAACCAGATCTGCCTGAAAGAAGTGGGGTAGAAAGTCCTAGAGCTGTGTTTGTGCCTGGTGTGGGGAGTCTCCCCACCCACATGCTTGGGGAGACCATGTGATTCTGCCTGCTCACATCCCAGCCACGGCTGAGTGGACCCGCAGTGGACAGGGGTTGCCATGCACCGTTGTGTGGGTTGTGTCCTGTACAAGGAAAGGGGTGGTTGGGCTGCATCTGCCTGGAGGAAGGATGCTTTCTCCAAATTACACAAATGCACCCTGTGGGCTAGGGCCACCTGGGCAGATGCCCAACCCATGCTGAGTCAGTTAAGTCCTCTTTCTCTTCTAAGCATGTAGGATTCCTGGGCTTTAAAAGTGAGAACTGAGACGGTGCTGGATCTGAGATAGAGAGAGAGAGAGACAAACACACACACACACACACACACACAGAGGAGGATGCAGAAAACCAGGCAGAGCCCCCAGAGTGTGGAGACACAAGCCTGTGATGATCCTGCAGCTGAGATTCTGTTCCCTAAGAGCTCTGACTTGGGTTTCATGACATGTGCCTGGCTCTCTGCTCCTGGTTACCCTCTCAGCATGGACTGGTTCAAGTTGCAAATAGTGATGCTTGACTGAGGCAAAGGCCTGTGAGAAGTTGCTCCTCAGGTGTCTTTGAGTTGAATCATCTGAGTCCTATGTCCAGTCAGAATAACTTCCCCTAATATTTCTCTATAGATGGAGCCCCCTGACTAAGGAAGGTTCACCAATGTGTTTCCCTTTCTAAAAGCCGAACAATTGGCTAAGAGCCATCTGCTCAAATGGGAAGCCTCTTCACTACCTAATCAATTGGTTCTTGACCAATTATTTGGCTATTAGAAAACATTTGTGCAAAACTATCTGATTGGTTTAATTCATCCCCCAATTATCTTTTCAAAAACATTGAAAGTATCAAAAAGAAATGTTGTTTACATGCTACCAAATATCTGGATAATTTATTGCTTTTGTTTGTATATGTCCATTCTGTATTAGACAAGTAATCCAAGTTTTCTGTGCATCAATTTAAAAATAAAGACAAATTAAAAGTTCATTCACAGCCCACTGCATGGGAGAACATATCTGCCAAAGCTATCTCTGATAAGGGTTTAATCTCCAACATTTACAAGGAACTCATACAACTTAACAAAAGGAAGATAAACAACCCGATCAAAAAATGGGCAACGGATCTAAATAGATACTTATGAAAATAGTACATACAGAAAGCCAAGAGACATATAAAAACATGCTCAAAGTCACTAATCATCCAAGAGATGCAAATCAAAACGACAATACGGTACCATCTCACACCTGTCAGAATGGCTATCATCAACAAATCAACAAATGACAAGTGCTGGCGAGGATGAGGAGAAAAAGGAACCCTAGTGCACTGCTGGTGGGAATGCAAACTGGTGCAGCTCCTATGGAGAACAGTATGGAGTTTCCTCAAAAAACTAAAAATGGAACTCCCATTTGACCCAGTGATCCCACTTCTAGGAATATATCCCAAGAAACCAGAAACACCAATCAGAAAGGATATATGCACCCCTATGTTCATAGCAGCACAATTTACCATAGCTAAGATTTGGAATCAGCGTAAGTGCCCATCAGCAGATGAGTGGATTAAAAAACTGTGGTACATCTACACGATGGAATACTATGCTGCTGTAAAAAGGAAGGAACTCCTACCATTTGCAACAGCATGGATGGACCTGGAGAGCATTATGCTAAGCGAAATAAGTCAGTCAGAGAAAGATAAATACCACATGATCTCACTCATTTGTGGAATGTAATAAGCAACATAAACTGATGAACAAAAACAGATCCAGAGACAGAGAAGCATCGATCAGACCATCAAACCTCAGAGGGAAGGTAGGGGAGGGTGGGAGTATGGGGGAGAGATCAACCAAAGGACTCATATGTATGCATATAAGCATAACCAATGGACACAGACACCAGGGAGGTGAGGGCATGAGCAGGGGTGGTCGGGGGGACAGGAAATGGGGAGATAAGGACACATATGTAATACCTTAATCAATAAAAATAAAAACAAATAATAAATAAATAAATGTTAACCAAAAAAAAGTTCATTCACAATTTTACCATCTGCAGATAATCGCTGTTAACATGTTGCCTTATCTTTTTCTGAGGTTTTTTTTTCACATGTATAAAGTATCTGAAATATGATCAACTTTCTGTTACAGAACATTAACTTCTTATAGGGCCAGCCTGGCTTGGTGTGCCAGTTTCTTTTTTTTTTTTATTTTTTTCTTAAGAATTTCTATGAGTTTATTTGAGCCAAACTGATGATGTACGCCAGGGAACAAGATCTCAAATTCTCAGTTTTTGCAGTTTCTTTTATGCATCTAATGTTAAGGAGAGGACATAAGGAAGATTACAGGAAGGTGGAACAAAGAAAGGCCAGGATTGGATTATAAAATAGTTAAGATTATGTACTCCCTTGCAAGGAAGGGTCTAGAAGGGCGGTTCATGCATTAGAAGGAGGGGTCTGAAAAGAGTCATCTCAAAGGTGTGTTCACCTGGATGCACAAAAACAATGGGCATGGCTTGCTTAAGGCAAAGATAAGCCTTTTACTAAATAAATTATATGCCTGGGGTGTGAGTACCCACCTTGAACTGCCCATTTAAGAATTTATGATCAGATCACCCTGTGAGGTTACTTTCCACAGAGCCCCTTTTTTTTCACATAGTTATATTTTTCTCATCCACAACAAAATCAAAAGTAACACTGCTGACTGAAAAATAACAAAACCTGATTTTACTTGAAACCAAATTTTTATGCAGATTTGTGTCTCTAGTATAAAAACATTTTTTATACACAATCTTATGAACACAAATTCTCAATCTAAATTGGCAAGCTTTGGTCTATGCCATGTTTGGGTATTTTGGGGAGAAAGTAATTGAGGGAAGAGAGACTTTTATCCCTGAACTGGATTTGTTAATCCAAAACTATTCTGGTGCTCATTACCTTTTCAGCCATTCACCAGCCTATCAGTCTACTGTAGAAATGAAAACTGCATTTATTTTTCTTTCTTTAATCTCCCCCTCTTAATGGCCATATTGACAAAAAGAAAAAGAAAAAAAGAAGAAAGCAGTTGTTTACTTTCCAAATTCTCTGGAGCACTAGCCAAATTAATCCTTTTGTTTGTGTTTCTCCAGTTCCAGAAACAAGTAGCATGCAAAGTAGCAAGAGACTCCCTTAAGAGGCAACAAAAAGAAGATGCCTAGACATTAACCTTGACTGGGAGAGCCCTGTAGTCATTTGCATCTTGCTTTGGAAACAGCCCTGAGGTTATGAGGAAAGGGGTGCGTGTGGGGGGGGGGGGGTGATTGGGGAGTGGAGAGGTAATGACTAGGGCTGGATTAAGAAGTAAGCCTGCTTGGCCATTCCCTAGGGGGGTCAGTCTGTAAGAGAAAGCTGGTAAACCCTGCTAATCTCTTCCTCTTAGACCAGTGGTTCTCAACCTTCCTGATGCCTCGATCCTTTAATACAGTTCCTCATGTTGTGGTAACCTCCAACCATAAAATTATTTTCATTGCTACTGTTATGCCCAGATTTCAGGATCCCCAAGAAACCACACCAGGGAGCCAGCCGTGTCCAATGCAAAAGCATAAGAGTCTTTATTCAAGCCCCGGCTTGGCTCCCCTACCCTCCTTACTGACGCAGCAGCAAGTGGCAGAGAGAGAGAGCTAGCCCTGTGGGAAGAGGGTTTTATAGGGGGTTGGAGTAAGGGGAGGAGAAAGGACTGTGGGCCCTGCCGATTGGCCAGGCGCAAGTCGGTGTCTTGTTACACAGGATGTGGTCATATCTATGGTGCGCACTTCCCTTGATTGTCATTGGTTAGTTTAAAGAAGTCCTGGGTGTGGCTAGCAGAGGCTTGGGCTTCCGGGAAGAAGCCTTGCCAAGCACATGGCTGCCCAAAAATGGAGGATCCAGGGTAAGATGGAGGGCGTAGCCCTTACCCTGGGGCAAGATGGAGGGCGTAGTCCTCGCCCTTTCAGCTACTTCATAACTGTAATTTCGCTACTGTTATGAATCATAATGTAAATATCTGATATGCAGGATGTATTTTCATTGTTACAAATTGAACATAATTAAAGCATAGTGATTAATCACAAAAACAATAGGTAATTATATATGTTTTTCCGATGGTCTTAGATGACCCCTGTGAAAAGGTTGTTCGACCCCCACAGGGGTCTCGACCCACAGCTTGAGAACCAACCCTGACCAGAATGTCCATGAGACAACTCTCACCTTTGCATGCCCCTTAGTGAGAAGGTCTGATGGCCCTGCAGACAAGGAGTGTGTGCGAGGATGGCCCCTCGCTCCTGTCCAGGGGCTGTAACGACTGTGTCAAGCAGCAAGGATGCACCAGCTTCCGGCAAATTCCCCCCTTTTTATTTTTTTATTTATTTATTTTTTAAAATATATTTTATTGATTTTTTACAGAGAGGAAGGTAGAGAGATAGAGAGTTAGAAACATCAATGAGAGAGAAACATCAATCAGCTGCCTCATGCACATCTCCCACTGGGGATGTGCCCACAACCAAGGTACATGCCTTTGACCGGAATCGAACCTGGGACCCTTGAGTCAACAGGCCGATGCTCTATCCACTGAGCCATACCGGTCTCGGCTCCTTTTTTATTTTTTAAATGATAGTGCATGTAAATTAACAGTCGCTGCAGGGAAGAAACATCTGCACAGCATATGTTTCAAGGGACCTGGCGTATATGGCATACTGTTCTTAATATGTTTGCTCCCCTTCTTGGTGCTATGTGTTTAAACCAAGGTCACCTCTCTGAGAAAGGTTGTTTCCCCAGGTAAGGATTTTTCCCTGAAGTTAGGGAGGGAATAAAACCCCTTAACTAAGTGCCAGGCGGGTAGTTAATCACTTTAACTATGAACAATCACGCTTAAGCTACATAATCTTTACTCCCTGGAATGGAGATAAGAAACGCCCTAACCTTTGGAATAGAAATTGATAGGATTACAATCAACTGGTATAAATACAGATGTAACAAAACAATAATACACAGAACCTGGCTGGAGATCCTGGCTAGAACCTGGCTAGAGAACCTGACTAGGCTGCCGATCAACTGAGCGCTGTCTTCGTGTCATTCCTTCTTCGCCGACTCCGTCCACACCTTTGGGAACCCCTGGACCTGCTGGGGCTGGACCCCAACAGGGAAGCACATCAGCCACCAGCGCTGACAGCCAAGCCACACAGCAGCTCAGCGTTGGACCAGGACCACCCAGCGTGAAGGTCTGTGTCGGTGAGGAGGCTTTAATCTCATTGCCGACACCGGACCTATAAAAGGAGGAGCCTTGGGAAGAACATCAGAGCACATAGCTGACAGCCAAGCCCCACAGCAGCTCAGCATTGGGCCAGGATCATCCAGCGTGAACGTCGTCCGTGTCCGTGAGGAGAATGGCATCTCAAGATGAACCAGCCAGGAATGGTCCCCGGGCAGAAAACTTCAAGCTTAGACCTCGCGGAGGACCCATAAACCAGGAGGGAGAGGAGGCGGAGAAAGTCTGCTTCCCCAGCCCTGGACTCATCTCATTGAACAAGGGCAGCCGCGGGCTTGGGAAGGCGGAGCTGCAGGGCATCTTTCGGTCTTTCTGCTCGTGGCTGCAGCCAGACACGCACAGTAAGCAGCAGATGATTGTCCAACTGTCAGTGGAGCAGTTCCTGCTCAACAGGCCCAGCAGCGAGAGGGCCGCATGGCGGGAGAAGTGGGAGTCGAGTGGCAGAGACCTGGAGGCGTTCATGGAGCACCTGGGGGATGAGGACCTGAGGCCCCCCAGCTTGGTCCATGTCAGAATGGGGGAGCAGGAAGCCCTGTTCTCGGAGAACATGCCCTCGGGACAGATCCTGGCCCATCTCCAGGAGCAGCGCTCAGCAGCAGCCGCCACGGCGCTCACCCCGGGGACACCCTCCCCGACTCCCCCAGAGACACCCCGACCAGCAGCACCAGGAGATGCAGATGCAGATGGCCGCAACCTTTCCAGTCCAGACCACCAACCCCCCTTTAGGCTCACCCTGGAGGAAGAGAGTCCTCAGAGGCCCGCAGAGGGCAAGGTGTCCGGGGAGAGTCCACGCAGCTCCGGTTCAGCAAGTCCGGGCGCCCCCACTGCCCAGGAAGAGCCTCCCCGAGAGGAGGCGCCCCGGGAGGCGGGGGGCGCCCGGAAGCTGTACCGGTGCGACCGGTGTCCCCAGGTCTTCGAGTACCTCTGTCGGTTCCAGCTGCACCAGAGGAGGCACAACAACGAGCGGCCCTTCGTTTGCGCCACGTGCGGCAAAGGCTTCTTCCAGGCCTCGGAGCTGCGCGTGCACGAGCTGATCCACGCGGAGGAGAAGCCCTTCCGCTGCGGCCGCTGCGACCGCGCCTTCAGCCACCAGACCAACCTGCGGGCGCACGAGCGCATCCACACGGGCGCCAAGCCCTACGCGTGCGCTCAGTGCGGGAGGACCTACCGCCAGTCCTCCACCTACCACCGCCACCTGCGGATGCACCAGAGGAAGGCCTCCGAATCTGGGGCCAGCTCCTCTCTGAAGTGACTCTCCTGTTTGGAACGGCAAAAAAGACGCTTTCTCTTTTTGGTGTTGGTTAAAAGGGAACATAGGACATTTAAATAAAAATTTCCAAAAAAAAAAAAAAAAAAAGAGCTTCCGAGGGAGGGGAACGGGCCGCTGAGACCGGTTCCCGGGCTGGCCGAGAAGACAGCCTGAATCTAGACCTGAATGGCGTCTTCTCCCCACTGACCATGCTGAGACTGTGGCCAGTTCATAACCCCCGGGACTCGGTTCTGTCACCTGCAAGTCTGGGGACCCGGGAGACTAAGGCGGAGTCGCGACCGGAAAGCCCTTTTGATATTAGCGAGGGAGGCTCTGAACAGCTCAGGACCGGTGTGCCAGTTTCATTAATAATAGTTTTTAAAGTGAGGCTAAAAGGGCTTAGAGAAAAATCCTAACTGGAGTAACCTATTGAGCTACCATCAGGCACAATGAGGGTGCTGCTTTGGCATTTGAAGTAGATGCAAAGATGATAGACTCATAGACTTACATTTAATTCTTTTATTCATTTTTAGTTTATTCTTATGTATAGGTGTTAGTTGGTAGTGTCGTTTCTTTTTTTTCTTTTTTTTTTTTTTTTTTTTTGCTTGCACGTGTCCAATTTTCCCAACAGCATTTATTGAAGAGACTGTCTTTACTCCATTGTATGCTCTTGCCTCCTGTTAAATATTAATTGATCATAAGGGCATGGGTTGATTTCTGGGCTCTCTGTTCTGTTCCTCTGATCGATATGTTCTTATGCCAGTCCCAGGCTGTTTTGATTACAATGGACGTGTAGTGCCAGGACCGGTTTGGCTCAGTGGATAGAGCATCGGCCTGCGGACTGAAAGGTCCCGGGTTCGATTCCAGTCAAGGGCATGTACCTGGGTTGCGGGCACATCCCCCGTGGGAGATGTGCAGGAGGCAGCTGGTTGATGTTTCTCTCCCATCAATGTTTCTAACTATCCATCTCTCTCCCTTCCTCTCTGTAAAAAATCAATAAAATATATTTAAAAAAAAAAAAAAAAACAATGGACGTGTTGTATAGTTGGATATCAGGTTTTGTGATCTCTCCAGCTTTGTCCTTTCTCAAGATTGCTGCAGCTACTCAGGGTCTTTTAGGTTCCATATAAGTTTTTTAAGTATTTGTTCTAGATCTGTGAAATATGCCATTGGTATTTTAGTAGGAACGGTATTTAATTTATATATTGCTCTGAGTAGTACGGACATTTTATTTTTATTTTTTTTAAAATATATTTTATTGATTTTTTACAGAGAGGAAGGGAGAGAGATAGAGAGTTAGAAACATCAATGGGAGAGAAACATTGATCAGCTGCCTCCTGCACATCTCCCACTGGGGATGTGCCCGCAACCCAGGTACATGCCCTTGACCGGAATCGAACCTGGGACCCTTCAGTCCACAGGCCGACGCTCCATCCACTGAGCCAAACCGGTTTCGGCAGTATGGACATTTTAATAATGTTAATTCCTCAATCCATGAACGCAGCATATGCTTTCCACTTTTTTGTATCTTCCTCAATTTCTTTCTTCAGCATTCTATAATTTTCCAAGTAGAGGTTTTATACCTTTTTGGTTAAATTTATTCCTAGGTGCCTTATCTTCTCATTGTAATAGCAAATGGAATTCTTTTCTTAATTTCTCATTCTGACAGTTCATTATTGGTGTCTAAAAATTCCACCAATTTCTGATTATTAAATTTTATATCCTGCTACCTTGAAGAATTCATTTATTAGATCTAGGAGTTTTTGGAGGAATCTTTAGGATTTACTATGTATAATATTATGTGATCTGTGAATAATGAGTTTTACTTTCTCCTTTCCAATTTGGATGCCATAGGCAGAAAGTGTGACTAGCAGGCACCTATCTGATGCTTCATCTCCCTCTGGACTGTCATCTTCCTGGTACTGCCCTGGAGGCACCAGGAAACCTGAAAGGAAAACATACTTTGCCTGGATCAGGTGAGCCAACCAGCGTGTCTTACAGAGCCACTCCTCCCAGAACCCTGTGGAAGCCAGCTGGATTGAATGAGAGGAGCCAGTGTCGGTGCACCTAGAACCATTGAATTATGCTCCACCTTTTCCAATTATAATTTATAAAGCTTAATTACATTTACTTTTAAAGTAATTAAAGAGCTTATCTAACAATGTGTCTACAAGGGTACGTTTTTTAAAAATATGTTTTCATTACCCTAACTGGTTTGGCTCAGTGGAAAGAGCGTCAGCCTGAAGACTGAAGGGTCCCAGGGTCGATTCCGGTCAAGGGCATGTGCCTTCGTTGCGGGCACATCCCCAGTGGGGAGTGTGCAGGAGGCAGCTGATCGATGTTTCTAACTCTCTATCCCTCTCCTTTCCTCTCTGCAAAAAAATCAATAAAATATATTTTTAAAAATATGTTTTTATTGATTTCAGAGAGGAAGAGAGAGGGAAAGAGATTGAAACATCAATGATGAAAGAGAATCATTGATTGGCTGCCTCCTGCACACCCCCTACTGGGGATCCAACCTGCAACCCAGGTATATGCCCTGACCTGGAATCCATGCTCAACCTTTGAGCCATGTCAGCTGGGCAACAAGGGTGCATTTTTAAATTTATAATTAATTACTACAAGATAGACCCACAGACCACAAAAAAGTAACTTGAGGTAATGTTCTCAGGAAGAGTGCCCTTCCCCACCATACTTTAAATGACTGAGAAGACACCCTGCATTCAGAACTGAGGACAGGTTGAGAGAACTGCATTCCTGAGAAATCATGCTTTTCAACATTGCCTTCTTTGATCTCAACAGACATTTGATTAATGATTCAAACACAGTCCCGACAGTCACCTCTACCAAAGACTGCTTACTGCAAAAGTGAAAAATGGTTAGACCACTATGAGGTTCAATGTGGCAATCTCTACAAAATTTTTAAATGCTTTTATGTCTTGAGCAATGCCACTTCTAGAAAATTGTCATTCAAATACATTTGCATATATACAAAAAGATGTTATGTATAGTTATTCATTGAAGAACTATTAATTTTATATTATAGCACTATGTATAGCACTATGTTTGCTAAAAATTGGGATATAATCCAATTCGTAATTTAACAGGCATATTTTGAAAATATTAAACCAAAGTGTCTAGCAACAGAAACATTTTTTAAAACCTGTAGTATATCCACACAATGGGCCATTTACAATTATAAAAGAAAGAATGAAGAAGTGCTCCATACCTTGATATGGAATACTTGAAAGTTGCTAAGAAATCAGATCTTAAAAGTTCTTACCACACACATACACATTATAATTATGCTTAGTGATGGATGTGTTGACTAACCTTATTATGGTAATCATTTCACAATATATACATATATCAAGTCATCAAATTGTATACCTTAAACTTATGCAATGTTACATGTAATTTGTATCTCAATAAAGTTGGGAAAATATTTTTTGAAAGCGGAGGAGGGCAGGGTTAATTCCACATAAGGTGGGGATCACAAAATGTCACCACTCAAAGGATATCAGGAATTTCAAGTTGGTGCTCAAAGAAACTGCATTCATTTTGAGATATGCTGTCTTTGGCCAGCATAGGTTTTGTTGTTTTGTTTTAGCCAACAGAGTATAAATCTCAGAGATTCCAGACACTCTGAGAAGATGGAAAGATCTGACAAAACAGAGTCCATATTCCAAGCGTGCAATATTGGGATATATCAGTGGAGGGTTCAGTCTCCTGTCACAACTCCCAGTTCAGATTCTGAAAATCCAGAGCTTCCCTCTGCGCTTTCCAGGGGGTGAGGGATGGGGAGTAGGGGAGGGGGGGTCATTAGAAATAGCAGCTCTTTATAGAGTTTAATCCCCTCGCTCATTGAGTAAGGAAATCAAGGACCAAGGAGGTCATGAAAATTGCCTAAAACCAAAGCCTGTTGGAAGCCAATGAAGGACTCCGGAGTCTCCCAACAGACAGGCAGAAGTCCAGCGGGGATGGCCTTTGAATGGCCCAGCAATCTGGCCGTGGTGGGCATTGCGGGGTTTTGGTGAGGTCTTCAGAGTCAGAGCTTTGAGCATTCACTCGACCCCCAGCTTCCTCGGAAGGGGCCTCCTCCTCTTCCACCAGCCCACAAAGCTCTCTCTGCGCTCGTAGGAGTCTCCCCAGCACCAGCTCTCGGGCACGATGGACTGCACCCCGGATTCCTCTTGAAGGAGTCCCCGTGTAGCGGGAGCGGACTCTGGCACTGGGATCCTGCTGGAGACCAGACGCTCAGCTCCTGCACCGCCGCTTACCGCGGGGCGCGCGTGTGGGGCGCAGAGAGCCTTGCAGGTTGCTCCAGATCGCATCCGCTAAACCCTATGACACTAGGGTGGCAAGGCGCAGAAGCCTCTGCGAGGGGCCGACTCCGCGGACTGGGAACGCCCGCCAGCGCGGCCAGAGCTCAGGAGCGCACCAGGTGAGGGGGAGCTCAGCGCCCCTCGTCCGCCTTGGCTAAGAAGCGGGCGGGGACACCGGGGGCGGAGTTGAGCGCAGGGCGGGGCGCTTCGGGCGGGGTCCGAGGTTCCAAGCGCTGCAGAGGCGAGCGCCAAATCCCGCTACAGGACCAAAACCGCTACGCTCCCGGGGAGCGCGCTGGGGCAATTAAAAAAGAGAGACCGCCCCCCCCCCCCCCCGCCAACACACACACACACACACACACAGACACACACAGAGACACACACACACCACGCTGCGCCTTTGCAAGTGCAAGTCCGCGTCCCCAGAGCGGGAACCGATCGGACCGGGCGACGGAGCGCGCAGGAAGGAGGCACCGGAGCAGGTAAGTGCCGAGGCGGCGGACCAAAGCTCCATTGGTAGCCGACGCCCACTTTTTCTCGGAGGGATTGGGGCTGCTTTGCCTCCGGCCTTCCTCGGGATGCACCCGGAATGACTCAAAGTAGAGGAGTTGGTGTGAGAAGAGACCGGGCAGAGGATGGTAAATGAGAATGGGACGGGGGGGGGGGGGGGGGGGGGGAGTGGTTAGGGGGGGCGGGCGGGGGTGAAGGATGCTAGCGGGCGAGCGCCAATTTACAGGGAATGGCGTGGGGAGGGATGCGCCTTCTTGGGGGAAATTTCCTCTCACCGTACCTATCCCCATCCGCAGTTTTCTTCTCGCCCCGAGGCCCCGCACGCTTTGCTTTTTGGAGCCCGGATTTCTGGCTTGATTCTCGCCTCTACCGAGGCGGCTCCTCTGGGGACCGCGCGGCCACACTGGATGGTTAATCGGGAAGGAGAGGAGAGGGTTCCTGGGCGAGTTGGTCAAGGATGCATCCCGTGGAATGGGACGCTGGTCTGCCCGGTCCGGGTGCACCCCCTTCCTCTGGGGTCCCCGGACTGGAGAGGCGCGGAGCCTAGTGGCCAAGAGGGCGTGGTTCCTGCTTCTCCAACTGGGGCTGTACTGTCGGGCACTTGGCCTCCCGTAAGTCCTAGAGGCGACCGGGAGGAAGGACACCCCGTCTGCGAAAGCCACTGGGACTTGGACTTCACCTCCGGAAGGGATGGGAGTGCTCCCGCCGCCGGCCTTCCTCCCTTCCCGGGGCAGATGCCTGGCTCTACCCCTCCTCTCAGAGGGCAGGGCCATACCGCCTGTCCAGTTGGGTCCACTTCTTGCTACCAGCATCCCGCGGCACCCACACTTGGAGTCTTTCCAGGTGTGCTAAGGGGAAGGGGTGCAGGCAGTTCACAGCTGGGCCACTGGGGCCCCCTTCTCGGGAGTTGGAGGTCCGCGTTCTTTTTCCGACCCCTCCGATGTCTTGAACTCGGTGACACTCTATCTCCTGAAGGCCCAGTACCTCAGGGATTTTATTTCCTCTCCCGTGGGCATCTTGAGGCTATAAAGGACAGCGCAGTCCTCAGGCCCCCCTGGGTCCTCGCTGACACTTGCCTGCCCCTAGCAGGGCTGTTTTCAGTTAGGCCCAGTCTTGGAGCAACTGCCACTTTCCGAGGACACACACCTTGGTGACAGGCCATGGTGCTTCCCAGTCAGCGCTGATTCTGGGAGGGGAACTGGGGACAAAGGAGGGAGGGAAAGCAGACAAAGGATGTCTTTCTAAAGCTGGTTCCCAGAATGTAGGGTAGCCCTTGAAGAATGCCCTCCCGCCCACAGCCCCCTCCACCTGTGGATCCTGGTTAGGATCCTCATTCATTCATTCAACAGATTCCTATGGGTCCCCCACTATGTGCCAGGCCCTGGGCTGGGCAGCAGGAGTTTGGTTTACAAGATTGGCACGCAGAGAGCATAAATCACTGCCCCAGATGACTCAGTCTGTCCACCTGAAGATAGATTTGGTCATTTCCACGTCTGTGGTTTGGCCAGGAAAGAGGGAACAGTGCCCTGCTGTAGAGGAAAGACCCTGTTGCATCCGAGTCCTTCGGCTTCATGTCCCTGGCTAACGGATGGCACCGCAATGTGACACCATAGATGCCTGGGCCAGCTGCCTGGAGCAGCCCTGGAGAACTTCCAGGACCCCTGGAAGGCTGTTGGGGAAGGGGAGAGTGGTGACTGGGCAGTCAAAGGGGCCCCTGCTCCTGGGGGGAAAAGGCCAAGATACACATTCTTCTTGCTTGTCTCTGGAGAGTCCAGCCCATCCTATGCCCAGTCCCTCCTGACAACCCAACACAATGGAGGATTTCCCAGTTTCTAGATCTCATGTCTCCTCTCCCCTGTGCCCTGGGCAGCTCTGTCTGTGGGTGGGCACCAGGTCTAGTTGGCATTACCTGGGGGCTCTGTGGGGATGCTACCAGGTGTTCTCCTATATGTTGTGCACTGGTTGTATCTCCTTCCAGGATCCAGGATGGCATGTTGACTCTCCCAAAGATGTGGGCAGGGTGCTAGGCTCACTGGCCTCGTGAGAGCAGAGATCTGGCCCCCGAGTTCAGCGTACTCAGATCCTGAGACTTCCACCCACCACTCCACCTGCAAGCTTCATCATGGCCACCCAGAATGTAAACACCAGTTTTGCACCCAACTTGAACCCATTCCAAGACCATGTCTCCTCCCTTCCCCTCAACTTCAGTTATGATTATGACCTCCCTCTGGATGAGGATGAGGACATGACCAAAACTCGGACCTTCTTCGCAGCCAAGATAGTCATCGGTATCGCACTGGCTGGCATCATGCTGGTTTGCGGCATTGGCAACTTTGTCTTCATTGCTGCTCTCGCCCGCTATAAGAAGCTACGGAACCTCACCAATCTGCTCATTGCTAACCTGGCCATCTCTGACTTCCTGGTGGCCATCGTCTGCTGCCCCTTCGAGATGGACTACTATGTGGTGCAGCAGCTCTCCTGGAAGCACGGCCATGTGCTCTGTGCCTCAGTCAACTACCTGCGTACAGTATCACTCTACGTCTCCACGAATGCTCTGCTGGCCATCGCTATTGACAGGTGAGGATGTTGGGCAGGGGTAAAGATGGGGGTTGGACCAGGCTGCCCCTTTCCTCACTTCAGCTCTGACTGTTCACATTGCTTCATATGTGAATGCTCGCTGAGCTATCACGAGGCAAGAGGGGACCTGGTTTGTCCAGTTGTGGCTCATGTTCTCCCAAATGGGAACAAGAGTGAGGCTCCTGAGCCCCCCAGCTCTGGACTATGCCCTGGATATCACAGCTGTTTCAGATGTATGCATGTTACATGACCATGAGTTGTATCAAACACAAAGCAAAAGCAGAAAGTTTAGGCAGCTTAATAATTAGAAGCCATATGAGAGTTAACCAGGGCAGCTTCCAGTCAAGATGGATTGTACCCAGTTATTGTGTAACCACTCACCAGATCAAGATATAGAACATTTCCATCACCTAGAAAACTTCCTGATGCCCCTCACCTGGCAATCCTCCCACCACACACAACCCTGTTATTTAACTTCATAAAAATGGAATCATACAGGATATAATCTTGTTTCTGGTGACTATAAAATCAACAACAGGGCTTGTTTGCAGAAAAGGAAGGAAAAGCTTCCTTTGCTTTTTTGTATACATTTATATGCTCATTTGCATATATTTGCATGAGATGTTCTGGAAGTCCTTGCTCTGTTATAGATTTGTAAAGTAAAATTTCTAATAGCAGCTTATGATAAATCAGACACATGTTTTATTTTTGCAAAGTGTTGTAGGCCAGCAGGGGCTGTTTGAGGGGAGCAGTTAGTGTCACATTCTCTTGGTCCACCATTGTGAGCTGTGCTGAGACTCGTCTTGATAATGTGTTTTTAATCATCTTTTTTCCCCTTCATCTCCTTTTAATCCTTTTATTTTTTCTCTAGTTCTCAGTGTTATTTAGGTTTATTGTCCTTTTTATCAACTAGTTGATTATTGTTTATGATAAAATGCACATACATAAGAGGCATCTATTTTTATAACAAAACTAGAGGCCTGATGCACAGATTCGTGCACTTGTGGGGGGAGTGGCTTGCAGGGATCAGCCTGCTGTGGGAGCACCACTCATCCTGGTCAGCCGAGCAGCTGTGGACCTGCCCTCTGAGCTGCTGCTCCTGCTGTGGGAGTGCTGCTCATCCCCCTCAGCCCAGCGGCTGTTCCCACTGCGTGAGTGCACTGACCACCATGGGGCAGCTCTTGCATTGAGCATCTGTCCCCTGGTTGTCAGTGCCTGTCATTGCGACTGGTTGACCAGTTGTTCTGGTGGTCCTGCCATTTGGTTGCTGGGCTTTTATATATAGACTAGAGGCCCGGTGCACAAAAATTTGTGCACTCGGGGGGCGGGGGAGGGGGGTCCCCCAGCCCGGCCTGTGCCCTCTCGCAGTCTGGGACCCCTCGGGAGATAACGACCTGCTGGCTTAGGCCTGCTCCCGGGTGGCAGAGGGCAGGCCCAATCCCTAAGTCCAGCCCCTGGTCAGGCTCAGAGCAGGGCCGATTGGGGAGTCGGGGCGCCACCTCGTCATGCACAGAGCAGGGCGGATCGGGAGGTTGCGATGCCACCCTCAGTCATGCTCAGGGTAGGGCTGATTGGGGGGTTGGGGCACCGCCCCCTGTCACACTCAAGGTGGGGTCGATGGGGAGGTTGTGGCGCCACCCCCTGTCATGCACAGAGCAGGGCCGATCAGGGGATTGGGGTGCTGCCCCCTGTCACTCACAGAGCAGGGCGCATCAGGGGATTGGGGCGCTGCCCCCTGTCACTCACAGAGCAGGGCCAATCAGGGGGGTTGGGGCTCTGTACCCTGTCACACAGAGCAGGGTCAATCAGGGGGTTGGGGAGCTCCCCCCTGTCACACACAGAGCAGGGCCGATCAGGGGGTTGAGGAGCTCCCCCCTGTCACTCACAGAGTAGGGCCGATAGGGGAGTTGGGCCACCGCCCCCTGTCACACACAGAGCAGGGTGGATCAGGGGTTTGGGGCGCCGCCACTGTCACACTCGGGGCAGGGCTGATCAGGGGGTTGGGGCGCCGCCACTGTCACACTTGGGGCAGGGCTGATGGAGAGGTTATGGCTCTACCCTGTCACACACAGAGCAGGGCCTGTGGGGCAGGGGGGTTGGGGCGCAGCATCCTGTCACACACAGAGCAGGGCCGATCAGGGGGTTGGTGTGCTGCACCCTGTCAAACACAGAGCCGCAGGGCAATCAGGGGATTGGGGAACTCCCCCCTATCAGGCACAGAGCAGGGCCCGTGGGAGGGGGGGGGCGTTGGGGCGCCGCACCCTGTCACACACAGAGCAGGGCTGATCAGGGGGTTGGTGCGCTGCACCCTGTCAAGCACAGAGCCGCAGGGCAATCAGGGGATTGGGGAGCTCCCCCCTATCAGGCACAGAACAGGGCTGATCAGGGGGTTTGGGCGCCTTCTCCTGTCACGAACAGAGCAGGGCGGATAGGGAGGTTGTGGCCCCACCCCCTGTCACACACAGAGCTGCAGGGCAATCAGGGGGTTTGGGCGCTGCCCCCTGTCACGCTGATCCCGGTGCCGGGAGGCATATTACCCTTTTACTATATAGGATAGAGGCCTGGTGCATGGGTGGGGGCTGGCTGGTTTGCCCTGAAGGGTGTCCTGGATCAGGGTGGGGGTCCCCACTGGGGTGCCTGGCCAGTCTGGGTGAGGGGCTGAGGGCTGTTTTCCGGGTGGCGAGTGACTAAAGCTTCCAACCGCTCCTTGTTTTCTTTTTTTTTTTTTTATTCTGGGCCAGCTTTAGCTCTGAGGCCTCGCTGCTGAAAACATCGATACAAAGTTTCGGTCCGCCTGGCTTTCAGTCCGGCTGATTTCTGATGTTTTGTTTAGCTTCTTATTTGCAACATAGTACATAGTTGCTTAGAGTTTCGAGGCTGGCAAGTGAGGCGGGGAACGTTGGAGTCTGCAGCAAGCAAGCCTCATGCTCGCTTCAGTGCCTGGCTGCCGGCCGCCATCTTGGATGACAGTTAATTTGCATATACTCACTGATTAGCCAATGAAAAGGGTAGCGGTCGTACGCCAATTACCATGTTTCTCTTTTATTAGTGTAGATTCCTGCAGGAAAAACAATTTTGTTATTGCAATTCTGGGGTTCTCCAGCCCTAAAACCAATGTTTATGAAATGTACCCACCAACCAACTGCAAAATTCCCCCAGGCTATCATTTAATACAGTGAAACAAAGATTCCTGGGACCTACCGCAGCCGTGCTGAATGGGAATTCCTGGGCTAGGTCTATATTTCTATCTAATTCCCTGAGTGATTCTGATGTTTACTCAAGTGAAAATTATTACTTTCCTCATCCCCTTTGTCCCACTGAAATCTTTTTGTCTTTAGAATGTAGGGTATGTTTTTAATGTAACAGGAGTTTCTTAAGAAGCAACCAGGTAAATGTGCCTTTTCTACTATGTATAAATATCAGAAGGACCACCTATTGCCAAAAAGAATGTGGTTCATGTGTAGAGGGCCTGGAAGAAATGCTATGTCAAGTCATAGAAATCTTAGAAGGAATGTTGACCTCAAGAAACACATCCAAGCAAATAGATGGTAACAAACACCTTGCTTTAGGGTGTCAAGGTGACTTCACCCACCTTCTCATCTGAGCTTGAGAAAGCCCAAGGAGGTGGGTGTAGAAGTTTTGTATCAGAAACCTGGATTCTGGTCCCAGTACCAAGTGAGCATGGACAAGTCATTGACTTCTCATTAGATTCCATAGATTCCACCTCAGGCCCATCCTACTCTCCTGCTCAGTAATGCAGGATGATACCAGCAGGGGAGGAGAGAGAAAGCCCTAGTCCACTGCCTTGAAAGGGGCCCCACCTCTCTAAAGCGTGAGATATTTGTAAAGAAAAGCTTTCAAAGTATTGTGTCCTTGGGCAAAATGGCAAGATTGAAAGCCAAGGTGGTATCAATAGGACATAATAATAACAGGCCATTATGTACTTACTGAACACCTACTACATGCCAAGCATTTTGCTAAATTATTGTATTTAATGCTTGCAGCAGCCCTGCAAGGTGGTTGTCATTTTTTTCCCATGTTGCAGTTGAGGAAATACATCTCAGAGAGACTGAATGATTCACTCCATACCCCAAAGCCAATCAAAGGGAAAGCTGGGATTGATTCCATCTGTTTGACCCAAGTTCTATGTTGTTTCCTCTACACCACTCACTTCGCCAAGTGCCAAATGATGTTGCTAATAAGACAAAGCTGTTGAAGCTGGATAAATAGGTGCATGGGATCTCGTGGAGACACTGTGCCCGCTTTTGTGTGTGTTTGGGGTTAGTAAGAAACTAATAAATGTTCTCAAGTACATATTATCATTGATGGCTTCCCTCTCCCACCAGATATCTCGCTATCGTTCACCCCTTGAAACCACGGATGGATTACCAAACGGCCTCCTTCCTCATCGCTTTGGTCTGGATAGTGTCCATTCTCATCGCCATCCCATCTGCCTACTTCGCAACCGAAAAGGTCCTCAATATCGTCAAAAACCAGAAAAAGACCTTCTGCGGCCAGATCTGGCCAGTGGACCAGCAGCTCTACTACAAGTCCTACTTCCTCTTCATCTTCGGGGTCGAGTTTGTGGGCCCCGTGGTCATCATGACCCTGTGCTACGCCCGGATCTCGCAGGAACTCTGGTTCAAGGCCGTCCCCGGTTTCCAGACGGAGCAGATCCGGAAGCGGCTGCGCGGTCGCCGGAAGACGGTCCTGGTGCTCGTGTGTATCCTCACCGCCTACGTGCTGTGCTGGGCGCCCTTCTACGGCCTCGCCATCGTGCGTGACTTCTTCCCCGCCCTGTTCGTTAAGGAGAAGCACTACCTCACGGCCTTCTACGTCGTGGAGTGCATCGCCATGAGCAACAGCATGATCAACACCGTGTGCTTCGTGACGGTCAAGAACAACACCATGAAGTACGTCAAGAGGATGATGCGGCTCCGCTGGCGCCCCTCCCACCACGGGAGCAAGTCCAGCGCAGAGCTCGACCTCAATGCCAGCGGCGTGCCGGCCACGGAGGAGGTGGACTGTATCAGGCTGAAGTGAGCCCCTGGTTTCTCACAATTGAACATCCAAAAGCCAGTACTTGGAGGAAAACTTGTGGATAGCCAAGTTCATGGGCTGCGTGCGGGAAGGGCGGCGGTGTTCGTGCCTCTCTGCCCTCAAGTTACCGGATGCTTCTCAGTCATAACATGGAAGGAGACCCTACACAAATCACAGCAGCTGACCTTGTCTGATGCCTGCTCAGCACCTACTGCATGCACAAGCACGCCGATAACTGGCATTGCACATCTGTGTGCTAGCCACACCCAGGACATTAGACTGCAGTGGTCGGCAAACTCATTAGTCAACAGAGCCAAATATCAACAGTACTTCTTCAAAATAGACTCGCCCAGGCCGAAAACCGACTTCTGCGCATGGGCCAGGAAGTTTCAATCGCACTGTACGTGCGCGCCCGCATGTGGTATTTTGTGGAAGAGCCACACTCACGGGGCCAAAGATCCGCATGTGGCTCACGAGCCGCAGTTTGCCGGCCACTGGACTAGAGCAACAGGAGCTGACCTTTGTTGATCACCTACCCTGTGCAAAAACAATATTTAAATAACAAAACAAGCCCAGCTGGTGTGGCTCAGTGGTTGAGCATCCACCTATGAATCAGGAGGTCACAGTTCAATTCCCTGTCGGGGCCTATGTCTGGGTTGCCGGCTCGTCCTTGTTGGGGGGCATGCAGGAGGCAGCTGATCAATGATTCTCTCTCCTCTCTGAAATCGATAAAAGTCTATTTTAAAAAGAAATAAATAACAAAATGACAGAAGCTATTGGAACCACCAAGTTATATCTGGATATATAGATCCTCAGACCACAAATGATTACCTGTACTCACTCTCCATCTCCCCACATTCTGCATCTCATCAGTGCAGGAATGTCAACAAAATAAGGCACCTAGACTTGGTGGAAACGTAAAAATAAGTTTGTCAGAGTATGGGGCTTACAGCCTCTTCAGAGGAGAGTTCGTGCCATCACATTGAGCTTTTCCACTCAGCTCTTACTACCTCCGTAGGACATTCTCTAGGATCCTGGCTTCCAGAAAGAATTTTCCCCATAGCCAGCCCATTGGTTATCTACTGGGGTGTAATTTCAAAGGGAAGAACCAAAAAATATTTCCCACTGATACTTGAAAGCTCATCATCCTTTTGTGTGAAGACAATCCTGAAACAAGGACCACATCCAGTTCCAGTTCCTGATACTGTAAAGTATTTCAGAGCTCTAGTGTCAGGGAGGAAGGGGACAGAGAAAAGGGTAGAATTGGCCACTGGCAATGAACATAATCTGTGTGGCTGTTTTGCAAAGGCCTAGACCACTTTTGTAAAATAAATCCTCTTTTACAAAATGAGCTATACTTGGAAAGTGCTTTTCAGCCATATGAATAATATGAATGGATCGCCCGGCCAGCGTAGCTCAGTAGTTGAGCACCGACCTATGAACCAGAAGGCCATGGTTCAACTCCCAGTCAGGGCACATGGGACAAGTGATATTGAACAGTGTGTCTGGACAAAGGAAACCATTCACTGTGGCTTATTATGGAGGAACACTCTTACTTTTTCATCCCAATTTGGAACAAAGTACCTTAAACTTTTCACAATGCAGCCTGTCTACACTGGGACAAAAAAGGAACCCCTGTCCTGGGTTACAATCTGGAAGATTCAACTTCAGCGTCTCAGTGATCACCAGGCTTTCAGCATCCCATGGTCCTAGGAGTGTTGAAACCCTTCCCTGCATGTTTCACGCCCCAACACTGCATAATCGGTGGTATTATTACACATCTGTGGTGAGTGTGTGTATTTGTCCTAATTTCTTTCTGATTCATTTTGAGGCAAAGACTATAAAATGGTACCTGGTTTGGGATTGGCCCATTCCCATTTGGAAAACTGGGAGAAAGTGTTATTTATTTGCTTGTGTGGTTTTGTAAAATTATTTTTTGTTTCTTTACTAATTGGTGAAGTCTCCATCAACATTTTCTTTTTTTCTTTTTTTTTTTTTAAATATATTTTATTGATTTTTTACAGAGAGGAAGGGAGAGAGATAGAGAGTTAGAAACATCGATGAGAGAGAAACATCGATCAGCTGCCTCCTGCACATCTCCTACTGGGGATGTGCCCACAACCCAGGTACATGCCCTTGACCGGAATCAAACCTGGGACCTCTCAGTCCGCAGGCCGACGCTCTATCCACTGAGCCAAACCGGTTTCGGCAACATTTTCTTCCATCACCACCCAGCAGATACCTGCAAGTCCAATCACTATACCCTCAGAAAATGGAAACTCATTTTCATTTTAGCCAAAGCCAAATGACTTGTAAGTTTTAATTTTACAAAATTACACATTGCATTCTAAAGCCAAGCAAATATTTATTTGGGGTTATCTGCATTTTTAAAAATCCTATCTAATAAAGAGGGAATGTGCTAATTGACCCTCACACTGTCGCAAAAATGGTGGCACCCACAGCCAATAAGGAGGGAATATGCTAATTGACTGTCCCACCCTCAAAGATGGCAGCACCCACAACCACAAGATGGCAGTGCCCAGTCCCCTCAGCCCTGCCAGGGCAGCAGGCTTGGCAAGGCTGGGCCCACCCCCAGGCAGGCCCAGCCGCTCCGTGTGCCTGCCTCCAGAGACCCCCAGTCCCCTCAGCCCCTCAGCCACCCATGGCTGGTCCAAGGTGCAGGCAAGCCTCGGATGGCAGCTGCCCAGCCGTCTGGGGTCACCTGAGGCTTAGGTAACCAGGGCCAGCCAAGGCTTGCGCTGCTGGCAGTGGCAGCAGCAGAGGTGTGATGGGGCATCGCCTTCCCCTGATTGTCAGGTCGCCTCCTGCCCCTGAGGGCTTCTAGACTGTGAGAGGGGGCAGGCCAGGCTGAGGGACCCCCTCCTCCATTGCATGAATTTTCATGCACCGGGCCTCTAGTATAATAATAATTGTATTTGTATTTATTAACGCCTTCCTGACTCTTCTTCTAATAAGATTCTTTAAGAGTAGACTATGTACAAAAAAAAAAAGTAGTCTGTGTATGAATTGTGTCTGTTAATAAAAATTCATCCCTTTTTCCTTTGATCCAAAATGTACCATTCTTTCTTCATTTAAATGTAACTAAAACAATTTTTGTAAACATCAGTATGTATTCGTGATTTTCCAGTGAATAAGAGTGCTATGTTATTATTAAATGAAATAATTAACAAATGGAATCTTAACCACAGTGTTTGAGCATTTTCCCCATTAATCTTTAATATATGTTATATATTTAGATATAAATGAAGTAATAGCCATCTAAACAGTTCAACACTGAAACAGAAAGGGAATTCTTGAAGGTATCTTAGAACAGTGGCAGCTCATATCAGCACCAGTCTCATCTCGGTACATCCTTCCAGTTTACAGCCCAGAAGTGTATCATGCATGCAAATAAGCAGAGAACAGCTACTCTGTGCCCATTTTACCCTTTCATTTTAAAATTATCTCATTTGTTTAATGAAAATTGCTGTTTGCATGGAAACTGTTTATTCATCTAACTGGTGTTAAGGTAATAAATTAATTACACTTGTGTTTAACCTTTTCTTCTCAAAACTAATTAATGGTAAGCCTAAGATACTTATAATATGCTAAGATATATAAACATTTATATATATTATTATATTTTGAAAATTTAATCTCATTTTGCAAAAAGGGTCCATTTTCTCAGTCAGAATAGAAGAAAAGATGTCTTTATGATGAAGCTATTAGAGATTTTTCTTTCAGCATCCAACATCTAAAATAAGTTGATTCTTAAGTTGAAGAAATCAAAAGATGGCTTTAAGCCCTTCAGGCATAAAAATCAATTTCAGACTTACAAGGGAGAATGTGACACATTGGAGGTGGTTAGAAAACTTAAAGTGAGTTTTATTTCTAGGAGGAAATGATAGCTTTGAAACTGATCTCTTCAATTTAACTATTATTTCTCCACTGGGCTCAAGAAGATACACACACACACACACACACACACACCGATAGGACACCAGAACAGGAAAAGACTTAAGGGCATATAACTCAACTCACTTCTTTCTTAGGCAAGAAGATGTGAATTCCAAATGAGGGAATCACTTACTTAATGATGCACAGCTAATCCTTGCTGGAACCATAACATTGGCCCAAGATCTCACTCTGGTTCGGTAAACTGAACTCAGTAACTGCCTCCCTTTGAGTCCAAAGGAGGGGTCCCTCTCTAAGAATGCTTAAAGGGCCATTTAAGCTGTTTTTGACCTCATGGGAGAATCTTCAACTGCACAAAAGATAGCTTCCCTCCCTCTGGCAAGCAAAGAGTGCATTCCATCTGGGTTAAGATACTTCATAATCCAGACTCCAGGATTCCAGAGAAACGAGCGAGAATTATACCAGGACCAATCCAGTGTTTCTGCCTTTTTCCTGAATGAGAGATATGTCCCATTGATGGAGGTCTAAACATATTTTATGTTAATGTAGAGGGAGCTATTTGAAAGTGATTCTGGAGCCATGTGGGATGGCATATTGCTGGGAGCCAGTCCATCCTTGCTGCTTGACACAGTTGCTGCAGAGAAGAAACATCTGCACAGCATATGTTTCAAGGGACCTGGCGTATATGGCATACTGTTCTTAATATGTTTGCTCCCCTTCTTGGCGCTATGTGTTTTAACCAAGGTCACCTCTCCGAGAAAGGTTGTTTCCCCAGGTAGGAATTTTTCCCTGAAGTTAGGGAGGGAATAAAACCTCTTAACTAAATGCCAGGCAGGTAGTTAATCACTTTATCTACGAACAATCACCCTTAAGCTACATAATCTTTACTCCCTGGAATGGAGATAAGAAATGCCCTAACCTTTGGAATAGAAATTGATAGGATTAAAATCAACTGGTATAAATACAGATGTAACAAGACAAAAGAAGACAGAACCTAGAAACAGAACATAGTGAGAGAACCTGGCTGAAGAACCTAGAGTCAGAACCTAGACACAGAACCTAGAGACAGGACTTGGCTGGAGATCCTAGACAGAACCTAGAGACAGAACCTAGAGAGAAAACATAGCAAGAAAACATGGCAAAAGACCCTGGACAGAACCTGGCAACAGAACATGGCTGGAGAACCTAGACAGAACATGGCAGGAGAACCTGGCTAGAGAACCTTGCAACAGAACCTGACTACAGAACCTAGAGACAGAACCTAGCGAGAGAACATGGACACAGAACTTGGCTAGAGATTCTGGACAGAACTTGGCTAGAGATCCTGGCTAGGCTGCTGATCAACTGAACGCTGTCTCCATGTCATTCCTTCTTCGCCGACTCCGTCCACACCTTTGGGGACCCCTGGACCCGCTGGGGTTGGACCCCAGCAGCATATTGTGATGAGAGGCAACACTAGCCACAGGAAAAGCAGGTGGTGGGAGAGGGGCTTGCTCACATTTAAAGACAAAGCAAGCCTGGGACCACAAAAGATACAGAGTGCATTCTTCACACACATTACTACCGCTGACCCCGAGCACAGATCATTCTTCATGCCTCCCAAGAGCCAAATGTCTCTGGTCACTTGGTCAGCCTCTCTCGTGAGGTCCACCAACCAGGTGCACATTACCTCCTAGGGTTGCTTGAACCACTTACTCCTTTACAGATATTTAAAGGGCTCCAAAAACAGTACAATTTATCCCAGAGATAAACTAGTATGGGGGAAAATGTGACACTTTCTTCAGATATAACAAACTGGTGAGAGGTGAGGCATTCATTGGAACTTAGAAAGAATGAGTAATCACTGAACAGGAAGGTAGCAGGGGGTTGCCTCCAAGAAGCAGGGAGGTCAGCCCCTGGAACAGAAGGCCATGTAGGCACAAGGTCCTTGTATGCCTTTGTTGGTATCCCTTTATGACCTGTGTCACAAGCTGGAATGAAAGAGGTCGCCTCCAGGAATCTCATTTAATGCTGACCTTGGGTTCCCTGCTCTGGATCCACCTCCCAGGCAAGATCCTGACATAATCCTTTGACCAAACTCTGCTGCAGGGATGGTCCAGTGTGTGCAGTAAAGGGCCTCCCACCCACTCACCTGGTCTCTGTGCTGGCTGCTGTGCAGCAACAAAGATAATGAAGATGCAAGCTTGAATTTCAAGGTGACTCTCGAAATAATATATTTGAAATTGAGGCACTGTATGCACAAAAATGGAAGGAATTTAGAAGACAGATTCCTTTCAGCCATGGGGATCAGAGGTTTAGGATGGGATAGTTAGGCAGACCCTGAAGATAGTTAATGGTGGAGAGAAGGTATCAGGCCTAGGGAATCCAATAAGTAAACTCATAGAAGAGGGGAAATGAGATGAATATAAGTGGGACAGCAAATCATTTGATCTGATGGGGACATAGAATGCTGAGTTTTTAGGGGAGGAACAGATTCAGGCAGCAGACTGAAGATCAGGGTGAAGAAACAGGCAGGATGTGGGGCTGGATTGGAAGAGCCTGGAATTCAATCACGCAGAATTGAGTTCAAATAGTAAGTCTAGCTTAGCCATGTGAATTGGGAAAGATCACTTACCCAGGTCTTAGTTCCTCATATGTAAAATGGGAATAATAGTACTTACATCATAGGAATTATATGGATTAAATATATATCTTAGAAAAATGCCTAGAACATCATAAGCAGCCAACAGATACTAATTGTTATTTTTAGCATAATTAATTCTAGGAACAGAATTTCTCCTAGATGAATCCAGAACATTGTGTCATGTATAATGGATATAATATTTTGGGATTATCAAATCATTTTTATTTTCTGTGATCCCAAGTCTCTGGTATCGTGTACTCCCTATTTTACCTGGCCATCTCAAATCATAAGATGTCTTCCATAGTGTAGAGATGATGCCCTTTCACCCTCAAGACTGAGCCAGGATGTTTAATGACCCTCAAGAAGAAAACTATGGTGTAAGGTAAGTCCCTTCCATAAAGAAAGGAGAAAATAGACCCCCATCCCTTCCAGTCCCAATGGTGTTGGGAAAGAAAGAAGCAAAAGTTACTTGAAGACCGGATGCACTTGTCCTTGCTTTCTTCTTCAGGGGCTAAATCTAGGCATTGCAGGTGGGGATACAATAGAAACATCAAAGGTATAAGGAAACCTAAGATCATGGAGGAGGGAGGCACCAATGGAATCCTTCCCTGGGCTTACTGGGGAAGGACCCAAACCTCTAAGAAGAGCCTATATATGGTCCAGAGACATGGTAAGCAGCAGTGGAGGAGATGGCAAGATAGAGGAGTCCAAGACATTGCCTTGACACCCCTCAGCAGGCAGGAATCCATAAATGTTTATGTTTCCCATAAATTGGTGGACAGAAGCCTGAGGTTGGGTCAGAGAGGCCATTACATGTGGGGCCTTTGTAACCAAGAACAAGTATCCAGAACCATAGCCCACAAAAGACCAAAAGGCACCCCTTATTCCTCAGAAGTCCATCCAGCAGTAGAGCCAGCAAGAATCCAGAATCCACGTAACAGTATGTGATTCTCAGTCTTCCTTCTGCCCTCCTCCAACATGAGGTCATGGGAAGCTCCACCATAATAGAAAGGAGTATTGGGAAGGAGCTGAAATGCAAAAAGATTTCATTTGTCAGAAAGTGGATGATTTAAACTGAAGGGATTCTATTTACGTTCAAAAAGACTATTTTTCATTGATAGCTGAGTTTAAGTTTGCTTCTCCACCTCCCAATGAGACAAAGTTTCATGAAGACAGAAAAAGTCAAGAAGCTATGTTTTCCTTGTATATTCAAGTGCAGAGTCAGCCAGCATATAACAATGTTGAAGAGGCAGCAGAAGATTAGGGACTGGGTGGGGGAGAAAAGAAGAAAAGAAGCCCTCACACTGGAAACACATGATAGGAATGGAAATTGTCACACAGGATCTAGATCCAGATCTTCTGAAATAGCACTCAAACCAGTAAGTCAGTACAGGAAAGTACAGTTGATATTGACAGCTTTGATATTTGTGACTTTGTTCATAAGCAATGGCAAATATCATAAAGTAATCATTTGTTATTTTGAGAGCTGGAAGTTTCTGTCTTGCACACTTCTAGGCCTTGCCAACCACATGGCAGCCCCATGTCAATAGAACTTTCTTGCTCTTTACTCAACATTGTATATCCAGTTGCTCTTATGAAATAATCAAAGACCATATCTCTAATGGAAAAAAAGAAGCCCTTGCCCTCCCCGGTTTGGCTCAGTGGATAGAGCATCGGCCTGCAGACTAAAGGGTCCCGGGTTTGATTCTGATCAAGGGCACATGCCCAGGTTGTGGGCTTAATCCCCAGTAGGGAGCATGCTGGAGGCAGCTGATCACTGATTCCCTCTCATCACTGATGTTTCTCTCTCTCTCCCCCTCTCTCTTCCTCTCAGAAATCAATTTTAAAAGTATTTTTTTAAAAGAAGCCCTCTAAATGAAATCCAATGGCTCCCTGGTGTTGAAAGTGAAGAAAGAAATGAAGATATTATTATGTGAGAAATTCAGAATCCTCTAAGAAAATGATAGTTCTGAACCAAAGAATAAAAGTTCAGATAAATTTAAAGAATATAATGATGTCCTTGATTATTCCATCAAGGACATGAATGAATAGAATATAAGCTTTATACAGAAACAAGAAGTGATTCATAACACTTTCAGCAAATATTCTAGTCTGTGAAAAAATTACATTTTAAGGAAAATGTTATATGCCTTTGTGCTAATCATACAATTGAGGATTCCCAAAGATCTAAAATGTATCCTTCAGGAATGTCAAGGCTTTATCTTTTCTATGTTTTAGTTTAACTTCTGAGACCACTTCTCAAGAGTGCCTTGTGGGAAGATGGAGAATTATAGACCAGATAAAATTTTGATTAGGTATATTGATTCATGGCTATATTAAAAGAACAGTGACTAAATTATCAATGTCAATTTAAAGCATAGCTGAGTTCTCTTCCACCTAAACTCACTTATCAAACCTCTCAGGCCATGAAAAAGTCAGAAAACACGTTGGAAGCCAAGTACTTGCTTCCTCATCCTTCACCTTCACGGGATCTGCTTTTATATAATAAATCCAGGATGACTTCTCCTTGGAAATTTAGGAATTCCTAAACCAGAGTGGTTCACCTACACCTCCCCATTACCAACTATCCTCTTAATATCTTGGCACCTTTTTTAAGAGAAGAAAGAAGAGGTAGAATCAAGTAAGAAGGCACCTATATCATCACCTTCTTGGGTGCCAGGTTCTGTGAGACTTGACATGTGGAAGCATGTTGAAGCCGCTATGTCATTCATTTCATCATTTAATGTGGTTAGTTCCCCGCACCCCTACTCCACCTGGAAGTCTTTGATGAGAAGTGAATAGCTGTTGGAAGCACAAGGTGCTTACCTTCATCCAGGAATTGTTCGAAGAATAAGTTTGCAGGGTATTTGTTTAAATAAAATTTTTAAAATATATTTTTATTGATTTTAGAGAGGAAGGGAGAGAGACAGAGAAACATCAATGATGATAGAGAAACATTGATCAGCTGCCTCCTGCACATCCACTACTCATACTACAAACCAGTGTCCTTTTCACGTTTTATGCAGTGTCATGTGGTGGGGGCTTTGCATTTTTATGCTTTTTGTTGGTGGTTTTTCTGCTTAAATGATAACTGAAGGGTTGTCCAGTGCTCCTAAATGCAAGAAGAAGAAGAAGAAAACATGTGTTAGATAGTTTCCTTGAGGCATGAGTTATAGTGATGTTGGCCATGAATTTAGTGTTAATGAATCAACAATATATATCAACAGTGTGTCTTTAAATAGAAACACACATCAAACAAGGTTATGTATTGATTGGCTAACAAAAATGTTGTGCCAGAGGCTCACGGAAACCTAACCCTGTACTTCCTCTAGGAGGAATCAGTAACTAGGTTTCACGGTGACTTTATACAACCTGACTACTGCGAATAATGAGAATTTACTATAACCTCCCGAGTTGAAACCTCACAAGACATATATGAAGTGCTAGTTGAATGAAACCATGGAGTTCAGGACTGGACTTGATCAACTTGACACTTCTGGCAGCATATGTGCTGCCCGGCCTCCTACACAAGTCTGCCACTTGGATACAAATTGAAACCCCTTGGAAAGAAAGAGCTGCAATGGGCGCACACAATTAGTTAACCCACAGCCCACACTTTCTGGGGATCACATGTCTAGGGGAGCAGTCTTTTTTTTCCTTATTAAAAACAAGAACTGAACTTGAAAGCTGCAGCTCATCTGTTCTATAACATTATTATGGAATGGAAAGAAGAAAACCACAGTCTCCCCATGTCAGAGAGGAAAGGAGGGTAGCCCTTGGCTAAGACTTTGACTCAATGGGGCGCTTTCAGAGCTTTTCAAAGTTGGCTTTGCAGAGCTGAAGGAAGAGTTATTGAGAGGTAGTGCTGTTCTTTACTCCCAGTCGACCCCGGTGCACAGTCTGAAGACTGAAGTTGAGACAAAAGAAAGGAGTCAGTGACCTTCCACATAAAAATGTGAAGTTTAACTCCACTGAGGAGAGGTGGCTTTTAAAATTATGAGGTGTGAAGGAAAATGCTATTCTGTCTCCTTTTGGGTTTTAAATGTCTCTGACAATTATCACCTGTCCTTAGAGAGAGAGGAAAGAGAGAGGGAGGAAGTGAGGGGCGGGGGGAGGAGTGGGAGAGACAGAGACAGAGAGACACAGAGAGAAAACACATCGTCACATGCCTTTCCGCCTGTTTCAACAGCCACTCACTGCGAAATCCGGAGGGTGAAGAGGTGCAGCCGCAAACTATGCAGATGGGGAGAACATCTCTAAGGAAGACTTCATCCTGGGCTTTCTCTGTGGGAACAAGAATGACAAAAGCCACCCCTCACTGCCGGTCACTCGCATAGATGCCTTCCTCAGCAGCAGGGAAAGGTCTGCCAGGGAGAAGGGGCAGATCTTGGGTGAGGCAGATTCCTTGGGTAAACAATGGAGTTTCTATGCAACAGACTGAAGTATCTCAGAGGGAAAGGGGAGGGGGGAGATTAACCAATGAACTCACATGCATATATCATAGCCCCTGGACAGACAATAGTGAGGGAGAAGGTCTGGGGAGGGGAAAGGAGTGGGGAGGAGGGGGTCACTGACGGGGGGGGGGGGGTGGACATCTGTAATACTTTCTTCTTTTTTTTAATATATTTTATTGATTTTTTTACAGAAAGGAAGGGAGAGGAATAGAGAGTTAGAAACATCGATGAGAGAGAAACATCGGTCAGCTGCCTCCTACACACTCCCTGTCAGGGATGTGCCCACAACCAAGGTACATGCCATAGACCTGAATCAAACCTGGGACCCTTCAGTCTGCAGGCTGATGTTCTATCCACTGAGCCAAACCGGTTAGGGCCATCTGTAATACTTTCAATAATAAAGATAAATTTTTAAAAAACAACAATGAAGTTTCTAAAGAAATGAGCGGGAATTCCACTATGACGATTAAAGAGGAGCTGGTGCTTTGTCGTTTTAAAGCAAAAATAAAATAATAATGTCTGCTGTCATCCCTTCCATTCAACTTGTACTAGAAGTTACCATAATAAGACAACGGGGGCGGGGGGAGGGGGGAGGAATAAGAATTAGAAAAGAAGAATGCTGCCCAACTGGTGTGGTTCAGTGGTTGAGCATCGACCTATGAACCAGGAAGTCACGGTTCAATTCCCAGTCAGGGCACATGCCCAGGTTGTGGGCTCATCCCCAGTGTGGGACATTCAGGAGGCAGCTGGTCAATGATTCTCTCTCATCATTGATATTTCTATCTCTCTCTCTCTCTCCCTTCCTCTCTGAAATCAGTAATAAAAATATATTAAGAAAAAGAAAGATGAATGCCATTGCCATTACCTGCAAAGGATATGATTGTCTGCACAGAAAACCCAAAAGAATCTAGTAAAAAGTAGTAGCACTAGCACTGGCAGTGTGCTAAGTGGTAGAGCATAGGCCAGTACACCAAAGAGTCGAGGGTTTAATTGCTGGTCAAAGGCACATACCTGGGTTGCATATTTGATCCCCCACCCCCAGTGTGGAAGGCAACTAATTGATGTGTCTCTTTCACATCAATGTTTCTCTCTCTCTCTCTCCCACCTCCCTTCATCCCTTCCATTCTCTCTAAAAATCAATGGAAAAAATATTCTCTGATGAGGATTAACAACAACAACAAAAGTAGTAGAACTAATAAGGGAGTGCAGAAAGGTAGTTGGTTATAAGATTCAGAAACAAAAATTAATAGTGAACTTGACAAGTTTATCTCAAAATTCAAGCTAAGGCAACTTTTTGAAGAAATTACTTATTCTACCAGAGAACAATCTATATAAATAAAAGCCTAAGCAACCATTATGGCCAAAAGACTGGAACAACCAGAACGACTGGTCGACCAGTCGCTATGATGAGCACTGACCACCAGGGGGCATATGCTCAATGCAGGAGCTGCCCCCTGGTGGTCAGTGCACTCCCACAGCCAACTCCCACGGCCCCTCCCTTTAGCCGACTCCTCTGATTGGCCCTGATTTGGGGGCCAACCGGCCAACCTCCTGCTGCTCCTCCCCCTGGCTGGCCAACCTTCTGGGGTCCCTCCCCCTGATTGGCCACCCCCCCACCCCCATAGGCCTTGATCACTAGCCAGGCCAAGGTACCCCACCTGTACACAAATTCGTGCACCAGGCCTCTAGTATTTATTATAAAGCTATAGAAATTAAAAGAGGGGAATATTCAAATAGGCCAATTAAACAGAATATAAAGCCCCAGCTATCAATATATATATATATATATATATATATATATATATATATGTATGTATATGAAAATTGGCAAAACCCAGTTTTCTCCAAATGTGGAAATCAAGGATCAAGAGCTAATTGAATCTTAGTTATAGAGAAATAAAATAAGACTTTTACACACTTGACTTTCTTTTTTTTTTTTCTTTACTTGACTTTCTTTTTACTAAAAATTTACACCCCCTACGTCCCCTTACACTCTATTGTGGAGGTGTTGAAAGGAATAAGGGAACAGGACCAAAAATGGAAATGTGCTCCCCCACCACCCCTTCAGCCTTGTGCTAATGCCTGAAGAGAGGCAGCAACATCCAGGTCATGGGGAAAGTACAGTGCCCAGGTATTCCTGAGTCACCAGCAGCCAAGGAGCAGAGGTGGGCATGGGAACCATGATGCCTGGCTACTGCCAGGTGGATACACAAGGAAGGACTGAAGATAAACTCTCCTGACACTAGGCTGGGAGGCTGGCCCATGAATGACTCTACCCAAGTAATATAATATATATTATTACCCATATAATATAACCCCCATATATTACAACAGAATTCCTCTGCTACAGATAACAAGCTACAACTCACTTCCTAAACATATTCTTCAATGGCTCTTCCTGTGCCAGAGACCTTGCTTTCAAGTGCCTTTATCTTAATAATTCTTCCCTTCCCTTCCCAGCACTAAAGGGCAAGCCAAAGCTGCATAACTCATGAGCTATGATTCTGCCATTATGAGTTTATCACCAGCTGACTTGTGTCCATTTCTGCCTGCAACTGGTCTCATCCTTTCTTAGGCTCCTCTAAGACCATGAGAGGAGCCTTGGACCTCCTTGCCTTCATCCACATTACCTACTCCTGTTTCTCTGGCAGAACTTGCTCTCTCTCATGACTCTTAGCCTATTGTCTGGCTCTGGTCTCATACCTAGTTCTAGGCTCCCCTCCCCATTGGATTGAACCCTGCTAGAGGCAGAAGGATTCCCCAGAGTAAAGATGCAACTTTGCCCCCAAGGTGAGTATCTCCACTGCCCAAAGACCCCTGCCTCCTTCCTTCACCAGAAGGATGTTTCCCAGGTTTCAGCACCAGCACAGACCAGTAAAAAAAATGAGCTGTAATTTAGACCCATGTGACCCAGCTTTACTATTGGGCTCGATCCCTGGGTCCTGCCCCCTATAACTCCTTCCCCCTCTAACTTGAAGCCCTGCTGCCTCAGAAAAGCAATCCCCCCTAGACTAATATCCTTGGTGCCTTTACTCTTTCTCCATGTGCCAGTCAAGGTCTTAGTAGGAAATAATTCAACTCAGCTGGTTCAAAAGAGAAGACTCACGGAGGGGCTATTTATGGAGGTGTGGGTGGTACTAACGGAACCAACAACAGGTAACTGGACTCCCAGACACCAGCAGCAGAGGGCACCTTTACCACCCTTAGGACTGGAGAGCAAGGGAAGGAAATGGTGACATGAGAGCCTGGTGAGAGCTAGAGCTACTGTGGAGGGGGCATTCCTGGACAGAGGGCGCCACTGTCAAAGCAGAGGCAGGAGTAGATACCCTGACCTCTCGATCCTGCTGCCTTCTAGTCTCAGGTGCGTTCCGTTAGTCAAACCCAATCAGAATCCAACTGGCATGTGATCCCAAAAATGCCATCCATAGGATCAGCTGCCAGGCACAGAGCAGGGCAGAAAAGGACAGAGAATAAATCGGGTGTACAGATAACACAAACAGCCTACACCTCTCATGCCACACCCTTCATGTCTCCTGCAACCATGGTAGCTTCAGCTCTATCAAAGCCAGACTTGGACTCTCTTAGCCTCCTGACAGGGGGGTTTCTCTTAAGTTCATCACAAGGTGTTCACTTGGCAATGGACATGGCATCATGGCTCCCACAATACTATGCCAACCACCCAGCTACCAGTGAGACCACAGCTCTGACTTTGTCCCACTCCTGGTGTCAGGAATTAGTGTGAATTTATGAAGAAAGGACAGGAAGGCATGTCTCCCACCCTCTCAGTGGAGGGCAGGCAGGTGGGATGGAAGCAAAAGGGAGAAAGACCACAGGATTAAAAAGTCCAAGCCAGGCCTCCGCGGAGGGAAATGGCTCCTCCTCTCCTTCCAGGAGGTGCCAACAAAGAACAGAATCGCTCAGTCAGCCTGGGTAAGGGCTACAGCCAGGACCGTGTAACAATGCCCATTCCAAGTTCACACCCTTCATTCTGTCCAGACCTGGGACAGATTCCACCCCTGACTTGGACACTTAGAATCACCCTGCCCTGACTTAGTATGTTTCTCCACCTGCTTCGTATTCTTAGTTCCTTCTTCTCCTTTCTTTCTAGGCTTATTTATGCCATCCCATCACTTTTTGTTGTCACTTAGTCTTAATTTCATTTTCTTTGCCAAGTGTTAGTGACATTTTAAAATATGGTTGCCATAACAACTCTTGTAAAAATCACAGGCTGGCTGCATTATTTAGCAGTTGGCATGTCCCACCTTAGAACAACATTCTAGTAAAACAGAGGGTGTGGGCTTCTATTTTGTGGTAACACTGAGATTTAGGGGACCAGAATCAACAGTCACCACGAGCAGGCAGGCACACACATTAACTCATTTAACCCTTCAGCTACCCTCTGAGGTATGAAGCATGACTAGTCCCATTTCATAGGCGAAGAAACTAAGGCTCAGAGAGCCTGAATAATTTGCTCCAGTTCATGCTGCTGTTGGGGGTAAGAGGTGGGACAGGAACCCAGACCTGTCTGAGTCTAAAACACATGCTCTTAACTAATAAATCAAGAGTCCCCATGTAAATCACTTCAAAGGTCCCCAGGTGAAGACACAACCAGGGAGGCTGTCGTGCAGACCTCCAGGAGGCTACTGGCATCCACCCTTCTTTCTTCATGAGAAGTCTTCTCTGAATGATAGTCCTGCTTCTGGGCAATGGCTGGTGAAGCTGATGCTCCCCTGATTATCTTCCTTCCTGAGAACCTGGAGTGTTAACGAGAATGTCCTAGTTAAACACTGGTTCAAACACTGGTTTGTCCACCTTCTCAATCAGAACAGAATCTGACCCTGAGACCGAAGTTCAAGTGTAAGTGATTGATTAAGAAGTAAGCTCCTTGCCGAAACCGGTTTGGCTCAGTGGATAGAGCGTCGGCTTGCGGACTGAAGGGTCCCAGGTTCGATTCCGGTCAAGGGCATGTACCGGGTTGCGGGCACATCCCTAGTAGGAGATGTACAGGAGGCAGCTGATCGATGTTTCTCTCTCATCGATGTTTCTAACTCTCTATCTCTCTCCCTTCCTCTCTGTAAAAAATCAATAAAGTATATATATAAAAAAAAGAAGTAAGTTCCTTAATGAATTAGATAATTAACTCATTAGGGAGAAACCAATAAGAGAGTGGGAGAAGCAGGATGTGGAAAGGGAAGAAGCCAAGTAGGGGCATTTCAGGTAGGGCCCCAGGCTTAGCCTGATCCCCTGGAGAGCTCAGAGGTATATATCACACCTCAGATTTTGTCCACCTTGGGAAGTAGAGCCTCTGTACTCCCACGCCTGTCCTTGGGAAGGAGCAGCTTGGGGAAAGGGCATAGAATTCCCCGAGCCCTCTAGCTCTTTTGGGGGCAAGGTGGCTCCACTGCCCAGGACAATTTTCCAGAAAGTACAGGTGCCAGCGTTCCCAGCGAAGGGCACAGCAGCTGGGCATGCATATGGAGAGCTGGGCAGAGGGATCCCCAGGGATCTGGGCAGCACAACTGTGTCCACAACACACACCAGCTCCTCTCTAAAGCCAGTAGTGACAGGTATCTCAACCCTCAGGTGACAGATATCTTGACCCTCCTGATGCTGTCGCTGTCTTCCAGGCAACTCTGAGGATGCACATTTTTGTTTTCCTGCCCTGGCACAAGCTTTGTCCACCCCTCTCAGTTAGTTGCCTCTTTGTCCTGCCAATGTCCATGATCCTTGAGTGAGGGACAAAAGCAGCCTTTAAGGGATGCACTATTCTCTCCTCCTATTGCAGTCCTTTTTCTGTGTAGACCTGCCCCTCCTCTTTTCCCAATGATTCAGAACAAGACTGAACAAATGAACAGCCAGGACTGTCAGGAACGGCCTCCTCGATGAGGCGACCTGAGACCCCAGCTGCTCGGGGCTGGACCTGGGCCCCCGTCAACTCAATAGTCTGCCATTGTGTCTTTTGTTCCTTTTGGTCAGCCTGTTGTATTCCAGGAACAAAACAAAAAACTTTTGTTTTTTCCAGGGAGTGAGGAGGCATAGGGACAGGGTCATTCCAAGAGAGGCCAACTGAGAGAGAAATGGGGCAGGGCCTCTAACTGCTCCTCATCCACCCTTGTCATTGTCAGTACAGGAGTCATTTCTACAAAATCAAAACCCATGGCAGTTAGCACTTACCAAGCTATTTCCTGCAATATCTAGGGTAGTTCTGGGTCTCTCATCCATCCCTCAGTGCACACACACACACACACACACACAGCCCTGACTAGGTCCAGAGTGAGCAAGGGACCAAATGCTCCTATCCCAGTCACACTCTGAAGCTAAATCCATGTGTGAAATTTGAATGACCTATAGAATCAATCCCCAGCTTTCTCATTTCCTAAATAAGGAAATCAGGCCTAGAGAAGCACACTGTCCTGTGCAAGGTCACTGAACCTGTTGGTGGCAGAACCTGGTCTAGAACTCAGCTCTGCTGGTCCCCAGGCTAAGACCCTCACATTGGGCCACCAACACCCCAACCCACCATGAGGGCTAGTTGTGGAGAGTCAACAGCAGGGCCCAGCAGGGTGAGGAGAAGATTTGTAGGAGAAGAAGCTCTTGAAAACCTGAGAGATTGACTCTCCTGGTCTTTCTCAGGCCAGAGCTGTGCCCAGGTGGGGCTGCCAGACTTACAAATTAAAATAGAGGATGTTCGGTGAAATTTAAATTTCAGATAAACAATGAACAATGTTTTGGAATAACATTGCAACTCTCTCCGGCAACCCTATTCCTGAGGTTTGCATGGGGAGTGGGAACCCATACTGCCAAGGACCCTTCCTCACTTCCCTGGGGGCTTTCAGGCCCTCAGTGCTCTGACTCCAGCAAATTAGATGTGGATTCAGTTCTGGTCTGAAGTCAACAGAGCGCTAGAGAGCAACTGGGAAAGTCAGAAAGTTATCAGTTAGAAAAGACAGATTCCAAAGCATTGAACCTGCTCCACCTCTTTGCTGTATGAATTCCTCAGAGAGTGAGAAATACACTTGTCATACTGAAATATCTACCCATCAGGGATACCCCTTTAAGAATGATGCCAAGAAAATTACTCTAATAATAAGTACTAGTAGACGCTCAGCACATGTTTCCTGAGTGAATGAATGAGCAAGCCAGGGCCAGAGTGGACTGTCAGGAAAACCGGTCTCTAAGAGACAGTGTTCCCATCTTGAACTGATACTCCCTCTTCTCTCCGAGGCCAGGGCCATCTCTCAGGGCTCAGTGGAATCCCCTCCTCCTCCAAGAGCGAAGCAAGTTCTTGGATGTCAGGGATCTGGTTCACTCATTTAGGACCCCCAGGGCCTACGTCAAAACTAGACACACCAGGTCTTTCTCTTGATGGTTTTTATCTCTCTTCTTCAAGTAAGAATCTTAGGGGAGGGTTTCAGCAAAATATTCATTAGTTTTCCAGGTATGTTTTTAATATGTTGATACCTCGAAATGAGGGTAATGCGGAGCGGGGTGGGGGGGGCGGTGTAGGATTATTCTTTAGTGTGCTTCACTGTTTTACTTTTATCTTGGGTGTGTTTGGCTTTAATGGGGTTTTTGTTATTTGTTACCCTGACTTCATCTATCATTGGGTTTGGCTGGCACAAATGGCAGGGTGATTTAAGCTATGTATTCTCTGGTTAGGGAGGAGAAGTATAAACCGTTTGCTCTCAAGTGTCCTTGGTCAGAAAAGGTCTTGCAATTCCCTAACTGACTGCACGTTGTTCAAATTGTTTGGCCTTATTTCATTTTCTTGTCTCAGTTTCCCTAGTCCGCTTGCCCAGGAATTTTCCTAGCTTCTTACCATCATGACGCACCTCCAGCCTGCCCTATCAATCAGGAGTGGACGGAGAAAGCCCCAGGGAGAGAGGTGCATTCGGAAGCCACAGGATTAGCCTGCACTGATACAAGGATGCGTAGGGGATGCGTGGAGCCATCAAGTGTCTGCTACGGAGACTCAAGATGACTCAGTTCATTTTTAGAAAACAAAGGAAATTTCAGTTTTGCACTCCTGAGTTCTGTGGCCTTGAAATATGGTTTCGGGGTCACACAAAGTTGAGCAGAAAATACAATTTCCACATACCCCCTGCCTCTGCCATTATCAACACCTTCACCAGAGCAGTGCATTTGTTACAATTGACGAACCAATATTGACACATCATTATTACCCAAAGTCCAAAGGTCACATTAGGGTCACTCTTGGTGTTGTGTATGCTATGGGTTTGAGCAAATGTTTAATGACACGTATCCATCATTGTAGTATCACACAGAACAGGTTCACTCCCCTAAAACCTCTCTGTGCTCCGACTATTCACCTCTTCCTCCCTCCAACCTCTGGCAACCACTGATCTTTTTACTGTCTCCATAGTTTTGCCTTTTCCAGATTGTCATATAATTGGAATTAAACAGTATGTAGCTTTCAGATTGACTTCTTTCACTTAGTTTTTTTTATGTCTAAGTTTCCTCCATGTCTTTTTGTGACTTGATAGCTCATCATCTTTTAGGGCTGAATAATAGACCATTGTCTGGATGTACCACAGTTTGTTTATCCGCTCACCTACTCAGGGATATCTTGGTTGCTTCCAAATTTTGGCAATTATGAACAAAGCTTTTAAATATCCATGTGCAGATTTTTTTCGAGACATAACTTTTCATCTCCTTTGGGTAAATACCAAGGAGCACAACTGCTGGTTTGTATGCTAAGACTGTGTTTAGTTTTATAAGAAACTGCCACGCCGTCTTCCAAAATGGCTGTACCATTTCGCATTCCCATCAGCAATGAATGAAAGTTCCTGTTGCTCCACATCCTTTCCAGCATCTGGTGTTAGTGTTCTGGATTTTTGACCATTCTAATAGATGTGTAGTTGCATTTTAATTAATTTTATAATAATTTTTAAAATTACATTTTAACGCAGTTACAATTCTAAAAGAAATGTTTTTTTGACATTAAATGTCCTCCCTAAGAAAAAGAGAAAGTTGGCCTTCACATAGGAATTAAATGTAAGAAAGTCACCTTAATCCCAGCCAGCGTGACTCAGCGGTTGAATGTCAACCTATGAACCAGAAGGTCACAGTTCAACTCCAAGTCAGGGCACATGCCCAGGTTGTAGGCTCGATTCCTGGTAGGGAGCCTGCAGGACATGATGATTCTTTCTCATCATTGATGTGTCTAGCTCTTTCTTCCTCTCCCTTCCTCTTTGAAATCAATAATATATATATTAATTTTAGATAGATAGATAGATAGATAGATAGAAAGAATATTTTTAAAGACACCTTCAGCCTGAGGGGTCAATGGAAAGGAGCAGGAAGCAACCCCTCCTTCCACAGCAGCTGGCTCCATCTTTGGCCTCACTCCCTCTTCGTCCTCTCCTCTGTCCTTCCCTCCTCCCACTGCCACTCAGAGGCTAGTGGTTGTAGAATGCATACCCTGTGCCACATTCAACAGACTTTTGCTATCATGATTACATTTTACCCCAGAACACCCCGAAAAGTTTGAAAACACCTTTAAATAGAAACTGAATGCATTTTAAGTGGAACTGGGTAAGGGGGTGGCTCTATAAGGAGCCTGTGGAGACAGATGCCATGGGGATCGAGGGTTGGGTAGACAATGTAGCAACTCCATTCCATTCCAGAAGCCTCTGCTGCTCGTGGGCAACATTAAGTCACCGAAAGTGCTGAACCCGATCACTAGGAAGTGAGCAGTGTTCACACAATCGTGTGCTGCCAAGGGAGTTTTCCTGGCTCATGAACCCCAAAAGCCCGGAGAATTCCGTGTGGGGTCAGTGGGGTTAATTCACCAGCTCCCCAAAGGGATTGGGTGTGAGTGTACACAGTATGGGGGATGGGAGCAAGCTCAGATCAATCTTCAACTTGTTAACCCTCTCAACTTTAAAAATGAGTGTAGCCTTATCCAGTTTTGCTCAATGGATAGAATGTCAGCCTGTGGGCTAGAGTGTCTTGGGTTGGATTCTGGTCAGGGTACATGCTGGGATTGCGGGTTCAATCCTCAGTAGGGGGGCATGCAGAAAGCAACCTTTCAAGATTCTCTCTCATCATTGATGTTTCTCTCTCCTTCTCCCTTCCTCTCTGAAATCAATAAAAATATATTTTAAAACTAAATCTACACTAATAAAAGACAAAGATGCTAATTGACCATACCTTCGCTGCACCCCAAGCCACACCCACCAGCCAATCAGAGCGACTATAAGCAAATTAACCCAACCAAGATGGCGGCCGGCAGTCACAGAGCTGGAGCAAGCAGGAGGCTTGGTTGCCCAGGCGATGGAGGAAGCCAAGCTTCCCACCTGTGCTGAGCCGGCTGCGGCCTCCGCTCATGGCAACAAAGTTTCAATTATAGAAGTTAAATAAATCCCAGATACCTGCTTCCAGCCTGCCTCCACTGGGAGCTTGGATGGCTGGGGGCCGTGGCCAGCCTGCAAACAGCCATCAGCCCCTCGCCCAGGCTGGTCAGGCATCCCAGTGGGGACCCCCACCCTGAAAGGGCTGTGGCCAGCCTGCAAACAGCCATCAGTGACTCACCCAGGCTGGCCACACCCTCATGGGGTGAGGGTCCCCGCTGGGGGGCTTGGCCAGCCTGCAAACAGCCATCAGCCCCTCACCCAGGCTGGCCAGGCACCCCAGCAGGGACCCCCACCCTGAAGGGGCTGTGGCCAGCCTGCAAACAGCCATTAGCCCCTCACCCAGGCTGGCCAGGCACACCTATATAATAAAAGGGTAATATGCAAATTGACCCTAACAGCAGAACGACTGGGAATGACTGGTCACTATGACACACACTGACCACCAGGGGGCAGATGCTCAATGCAGGAGCTGCCCCCTGGTGTTCAGTGCACTCCCACAGGGGGAGCTCTGCTCAGCCACAAGCCAGGCTGACAGCTGCCAGTACAGCGGTGGTGGTGGTGGGAGCCTCTCCCACCTCCTCAGCAGCGCTAAGGATGTCTGACTGCAGCTTAGGCCCAGTCTCCTGGGGAGCAGGCCTAAGCCAGCAGATGGTCATCCCCCAAGGGATTCCAGACTGTGAGAGGGCAAGGCCAGGCTGAGGGACCTCCCCACACCGGGCCTCTAGTAAATAAATAAATAACGAGTGTAAAGAGACTCAAGGATAGCCCTAGCCAGTTTTGCTCAGTGGATAGAGCATCAGCCCATGGGCTGAAGGGTCCAGGGTTCAATTCCAGTTAAGGTCACCTACCTTGATTGCAGGCTTGATCCCTGGGCCTGATTGGGTGCCTGCAGGAGGCAACCAATCAGTGAGTCTCTCTCAAATCGATGTTTCTCTCCCTCTCTGTCTCTCCCCCTTCCTTCCACTCTCTCTAAAAATCAATGGGAAAATATCCTCGGGTGAGGATTAACAAAAAAAAAAAAAGAGATTCAAGGATATATACATGGATGTGATCATACAGACACATATACAGTACAGGGTTCCTCAGCAATTATTTTATGGAAATAGGATCACACTATACATGCATTTCTACATCTAGCTGTTCTCACTCACTGCTTGGGAAAATATCTCCAAGTTGTCTGTACAACTCTGACATGCTCCCTTTATTAAATGCATAGTGCTCCATAATGTGACTATGCCACGTGCAAGCATGCCTCCATTTGTGGCATTTTTATTTCCGGTTCTCTTTTGGCACAACAAACAAGCTTATAATAAGCATCTCTGTACTAATCCTTTTGTACGAACTGGTCGTTTTAGTTCACGGGATAGACTTCCAGAAGGGGGGTACTGGCGCAAAGGTAGATGCATTTAAAAAAAATTTTTGTATCATTTTATTCAAGCATAACAGTAAAGTACACAATTCTTAAGTGCATGGCTCAATGAATTTTTAAAGAATACATTCGTATGTTTTTCAATTGTGACAGCTATTGCCAGATTGCTGTTTATAATTTACAGTTCCACCACAATGAGTGTGAGAGATGCCCTCACATCTCTGCCAGGGAGTTTTCTTCCCAATTGGTTGGGTATAAAGTGATACTCACTTTAATGTTTATAAATGAAATTGCATAGTATATAAATTTTCAAGTTTGGGTATTTGCACTTGGCATACATTTCTGGGAATTTGTCCTGGTTGTTGCATGAGTGGTCATCCGTTTCTGTGCTGAGGAGTTAGTGCTCCATGGTATGGACACACCGTGGCTTGTTTAACCTTTCACCCCCTGAAGGCTTCCCAGGCTGTCTCCAGTGTGGGTCTATTACAAATAGAGCTGCTATGAACATTTGTGTCCAGGTCCTTGTGTGAACCTGTTTTCATTTCTCTGAGACAAATGCCCAGGAGTGCAATTGCTGGGTCATATCGTAGTTGCCTATTTGCATTTCAAAAAACTACCAAACTTTTTCGGAGTGGTTGTGACATTTTGCGTTCCCAGTAACAATGTCTGCATGGTCTAATTTTTCTGAATGCTTGCCAGTATTGGGTGTTATCACAGTTTATTGAAGCATTCTGATAGGTGTATAGTGATATCACATTGTGGCTTAGGCATCATTTAGGAGTGGGAATCCCAGCTGACCTGGGCTCATGCAGCTCAGCCCCCAGCCAGCCTGCCCACTCAGCCCAGCACTCACACAGGCCCCAGCCAGGCCAGGGACACACTCTGCTCCATACAGCACAGGGGCCAGGATTGCAGGTGCCCGTCTTGTCTCTCCTGGGACCTGGGGGCTGCTGTCCTTCCTTAACACCTTCTTTCTGCTGCACATTGGAGATGAGGTGGATCACCCTGGTTACATTTCCAGCACCAGAGCTCCTTCAAGAGTAAATGAAGTGGAAATCTCAAAGACGTGTTACTCGTTTCCTGCTCTTCAACATGTTATTGAGGACTCGGGATCACTGTTGAGCTTATTCATGTCACAGATATTTGTTGGGGCCTTTTATACAAAACAGGCACTGGTATTAAGCGTGGTGTATATGATGGTTAAGATAACATTGGAATGCCAATGGAGGCCATATTGCTTAGGTGAAAGCCTCAGTGCTCACCTTCTAGCATATGGTCTTGGACAAAGTACCTAGCCTCTCAGTGCCTCAGTTTCCCCATGGCTCATGGTATTGCTACAAGGACTAAACTGGGATAATTCTTATAAAGAGCTTAGTGCAGTGCCTGGCACAGAGTAGGACTCAATAAACTGTTACGATGACCACTTCGGGGTGCTCAATCTATGCAACACACAGTTCTAGCAGATTTACTTAAATTAAGTCTTTTCATTCTCACAGTGGCCCCATGGAGTAGATGCCAAATTTTTGTTAAAAACTGAACTGGATCCTGTAGAGGTTCTGCTGTGTGCTGGATATTGTATTGGGTGATGCAAAGAGTGGGAATAAGGCATCCTCAGTGTGACACGTTTGTGGAAGAAACAAAAAGAGCAAATCCGTGATCATCCTAAGTGAGGGTAAGTGGAAGTGACAGCATCGAGCACAATGTCTATGATGAGGCCAAGGAGCTATTTACCAACCATCCTATCCCTTCCTTATGCAATGACCCCCAAACACATCTTAAGTTTCCGTGGACCGGTGCTTCTGTTTCTGGCCCTTCTATTATGTTCCGTCAGTCTGATTTTCTCTCCTGTGGCCGCATCGCACTGCCTGCGGGACTCCAACCTTCTCATAGGTCTCGATGTCTAGCCGAGCAGGACCTCACCACCACCTTGTTCTTCTGTCAAGAGTGTTGTGGCTCTTCTTGGCTCTTTACTCTTCCATATAAATTTTCAAAACAGTTTGTTGGGTTCCAGAATAACTTTATTAGAACTTTTTCCAGAATTACATTGTTTTGAGAGCTCAATGCTGGGCAAATTGACATCTTGATGACATTGTATCTCCCTAGCCATAAATATGGCATTTCTCTGCATTTATCTAGATATTCATTCAGATCTTTCAATAAAATATTATTTTTTTTCAAAATGTCTGGCTTTGACAAGTGAAAAGCCTCCTTAGGTTAATTTCTAATGTGCTCATATAGTTCACATTGGTTTTCATTAGTAATTGGCTTTTGCTATAGGACTTCAAGAAGTTCAGTGAAGTTCTCATCAGCGAAGAGCAAAGGCTGCCCTGCACCTGCAGGGCCTCTTCTGGATGAGCCAGGCCGCAGCCACCAGAACCCCAGGAGCGGGTCGGGCTCCCCATGGGTTCACGCAGGAGCCCGTCTGGGCTGGGAGAGAGAAGCGGGGCCGCCCGTCTTCCGTGCAGCACCACTAGGCGGCCCAGAGGCCCACACTCTGCCCCGGCCCCCATGGATCAGCCTTGCTCACTGCATCTCCGCATGGGGACTTGGGCTCCGTCACTCATCCCCCCCATCACCCCTGCCCCCAGATAGCCGGGGAGAGGTCACAGACACCCCTCTCCCCCCACCCCCGTCCTGGGCACCGCTGGAGGTTGGTCATTGCCACCCACCCCCAGTTCCCTCATGCCCAGGAGGTTTTTAATGAGTTAATTTTCTCGTTCACTTGTTTAAAGGGAAAAGAAATGCTAACTGCTTAGGCAGTGCTCCGGATTTAAATTGGTTTTCAAAAGTGATGTTCTTTCACTTTTCCAACAGACACTTCAACTCCATGTGCATGGCACTATGCTGGAGGCTTCCAGGGAGCAGGTGGGAAATATATTGTAGTTGGTCCGTGTTCTAGAATTTTCAATGTCTCCATAGAGACAAGTCATTACTGAGTCGTTCTGAAGTCCACAGCCCAGGGCTTCAAGCATACCCACCACTGATTTCAATTTGTTCTTCCCATTTGGCCCAAGGCAAAGAGATGCCAGTGCCTCAAAATATGGGTCCTCTTTATCCCCACAATGTACTTTCAAAAAATGTTGCCACCTGCAACCCTCGTTATGGAACCAATGGTTTCCCTTCTTCAATCATCCTCGCCTCCATGGGAAAGGATCTGAGGGCTTCTTCAATTCAATTCACTCGGGTGAGTTTCTTATATTATAAAGTATTCCTAGCATAAGCCTTTACCTCTAATTGGAGAACAAAAGATTTTGCTTGCTGCTAAAGGAATTTTGTGTCAGTATTTGAGGAAATAGTTTTTGGAGGAGGGGGCTTAACAAAGGGGAAGAGAGAACTTAAAATCTACCATATACAGCCCTGAGGAGATAAGTTGCCCCATTTTTACTCTGATCTCTCTCTCTCTCTCTAAGCGACCGTCGCAAGCGAAACAACCAAATGGACGACCGAACAGGAACAGGCTGTGTGGGGCGACCAGGCCGGCAGGGGGGATTAAGTGAGGACCGACCAAACTGAGCACCAGGCTGTGTGGGGCGACCAGTACAGCAAGGGAGTTAGTGAGGGACGACCAAATGACGTGGGGCAACCAGGACTGCAGGGGGGCGGGCAGTTAGGGGTGACCAGGCTATTAGGGGGGGCAGTTAGGGGTGATCAGGCAGGCAGGCAGGTGAGCAGTTAGGAGCCAGTGGTCCCGGATTGTCAGAGGGATGTCCGAGTGCCGGTTTAGGCCCAAGGATTGGGCAGAAACTGGCAATCGGACATCCCCTGAGGAGTCCTGGATTAGAGAGGGTGCAGGCTGGGCTGAGGGGTCCCCACTCTGCATGAATTTTGTGCACCAGGCCTCTAGTCTATAATAATAAAAGCATAATATGCTAATTAGACTGGACTGCCAAACAGCGTAATGACTGTCCGGACAAAGCCGGGCCTGCGAGGGCTGGAGCCCCTTACATGAATTTTGTGCATCGGGCCTCTAGTAAAATAATAAGCCAAGAGCATGGGATAAAGAAAGAGGGGTGCATATACTCTGCCTGCAACTTCCCAGAGAAAAAATAATTTGAAACTAAAATATATGATTAAACTGACAAAAACTGTGTTGCATGTGCCTTTTGTAGGCAGGTAAATTGTGAAATAAGTTAAATTTCCGTTCTGCAACAAAAGAGAAATTGTAAATCTTCCATCAAGGTAAGAAAGAACATGTATGAGCATTTTGGTATAAGGCAGCTACCTGCATCATTCAGATTATGCCATCTCTACATCCCTCACCAACTTCTTCATGTTGACACGTGTGCAGTTCTTTCTCTGTGATGAGTTCACACACCTCATATTTCCCTTCAGTCACTAGACATTTTAGCCATGTTTGGCTGTGGTTTCTCTTCTTTTTCTTTCTTTTTTTTCAGAGAGGAAGAGAGAGGGAAAGAGAGATTGAAACATCAATGATGAGAGAGAATCATTGCTCTGCTGCCTCCTGCATGCCCCCTACTGGAGACCAAGCTGCAACCCAGGCATGTGCCATGACAGAGAATCGAGCTGTGACCTCCTGGTTCATAAGTCAATGCTCAACCACTGAACCACACTGGCCAGGCTGGCTGTGGTTTCTTTTTTTTTTTTTTTTAATTTTTTTTTGTTTTTTACAGAGAGGAAGGGAGAGGGATAAAGAGTTAGAAACATCGATGAGAGAGAAACATCGATCAGCCGCCTCCTGCACACCCCCCACTGGGGATGTGCCCGCAACCAAGGTACATGCCCTTGACCAGAATCGAACCTGGGACCCTTCAGTCCGCACGCCGACGCTCTATCCACTGAGCCAAACCGGTTACGACAGTGTGGTTTCTTTATAGTAGCTGTCCAATATAGTAACCATTAGCACATTAATTAATTTAAATTAAACAAAATTTAAAATTTAGCCAGACTTCAAGTGCTCAGTAGCTACATGTGACTAGCGGCTGCTGTAGAAACTATACTCCAGCACAGATATAGAACATTTCCTTCACACAGAAAGCTCTGCTGTGCAATGTTCTTCATAACTGAAAATTTTTGAAAATCTAATTAGAAAAAATCTCTTTTTTTTCCCTCCCTGACTTTTCCCTCCTTTCTTCCTCCTCCCTCCTTCCCTTTTTATCACAGCCTTTTCTTGCATCTGGTTCAGAATTCCTGGGAGAGACTGGGCGGGATTCTCCAGGGACTATGAGTGTGAAGAAACTCCTGACCATGACAGCAATGGCCACAAACTTGATGCACAAGTACCTCACCAGTGAAAAGATTTGCACTGCAACCAAAAGAAATTTCAAGAAAATGAATTAAATAAGTAATATTTAATACATATTTTATAAATGTATTCATTAATAGGACAATCATTTATTATAATGAACTAGGGGCCTGATGCACGAATTCATGCCCGGGTGGGGTCCCTCAGCCTGACCTCTGCCCTCTCTCAATCCGGGACCCCTCAGGGGATGTTAGACTGCTGGTTTTGGCCTGATCCTCGCAGACCAGGTGAAACTGGCAGTACAACATCCTCCAAGGGATGCAGCAGTGCACCAAGTGGCAGGCGGCCGGGGAGAAGCCTGAGCCAGGGCTGGGCACCACTCTTGTGCATCCTAGTCCCACTGCACTTGCGGCACTGCTGTTGGTAGCGCTGCCATGGAGGCGAGAGAGGCTCCCACTGCCACAGCCGCGCTCTTCAGCCATGAGCCTCGCTTCTAGCTGAGCACTGTGCTCACTGACCACCAGGGAGCAGCTCCGGCATTGAGCATCTGCCCCCTGATGTTCAGTGCGCGTCATAGCAACAAGTTGACTGGTCATAACGGCCACTTAGGCTTTTGTATATATACACTAGAGGCCCAGTGCACGAAATTTGTGCATGGGTGCAGTTCCTAGGCTTGGCCAGCAATCAAAGTGTGAGTGTCTGGCGTGGAAGGGCAGGTCCCAGCTCACTTCTGGGCCCTGGGCAGCACCTGGATCCCTGGGCCCCCACGCGCCCCCTCTGCCTGAGTCACGGAGCCCAAGTCCCCATGCAGAGATGCAGTGAGCACGGCCGGATGCCGCAGGCCGGGGCACAGTGTGGGCTTCTGGGCCACCCAGCGGTGCCACACGGAAGCCGGGTGGGCAGCCTCTACCAGCCAGCCTCACAGACCAGCTCCTGTGTGAACCCACGGAGAGCCCGACGGGCCCCTGGGGTCCTGGTGGCTGTGGCCCAGCTCACCCAGAGGCAGCGTGGGTGTGGGGCAGGCTCCTTGTGGGTGCCTGGCTCCTGAGCGTGGGGGCTTCCCTGGCGCGTGAGCCCTGGAGTCCCAGGGGAGGGTCGCAGGGGGAATGAGAGCGAGCTCGGCAGATACCCCCACATTCTCACCGCACCTCCATCCCCATCACCCCCACCCCCAGGTAGCTGGCAAGAGGTCGCAACCCCCGGCCCGGGTACCACTGGAGGTTGGTCGCTGCCACCCACCCCTAGTTCCCCGTCCTAGCCTGGGGCCCTGCCCCAATCGGGCGATCAGAACCTGCCAGCTGCTGGTCGCTGTCTGCGGGGTGATAGGTCAGGGTCAGGGGGGGCCCACCCAGCACCCTCAGCACCCGGGAGCCGGGCAGCAGCCCCACCCCCCACCACCGCCTCTGGTCACTGCCTGTGAGGCAATCTGCGGGGCGATTGGGCTCGCTCACACCAACATTGGCCTGGCACTGCCCACTCACCTGCTCCACCATCCCGCCATGGTCCCACTCTCATCGGGGCCCATCGGGGCCGACAGCACCTCCACTGCCACCCACTGCCAGCATCACGTCACCAACGCCCACCATGTTCCGCACCACCCTCTGGTGGTCAGCAAACGTCATAGCGAGTGGTTGAACTCTCAGTCGAGGGGACAATTTGCATATTAGGCTATTATTATATAGGCTAGTTCAGTTCTCATTCTTAACATTTTGTCAGATTTGCTTCATATAACTTTTTGCCAAAGTATTTATAACACGTTACAGAAAATGACATTTTACCTCATATACTTTCTTATTCATCTCTAATAATGAGGACTTTTCCTCCATAACCATTATACAATTATGATACCTAACAAAATAGTGATTCCTTTATATCACCTAGGACAAACTCCATATTCAGATTTCCCCCGCTGTCACCAAAATGTCTTTTGCAGTTGGTCCATCTGAGCTAAGATCACACAGGCCCACACATTGACTGCATTTGTTATTCGGTCTCTCTTAATCCGAAGGCAGCTGGATAGCTCTGAGTTCAGGAATGTGTCTGGACAAAGCCGTGCTTGTCTGGGGAGGCAGAGCAGAGGGACATAGAAGCCTGTGTTCATGGCTGAGAGTGCAGGGACCTGTAATAGTCCTGCATGTCATAAACTCCCAGACTGATGAGGTGTTCCTGGCTCTAGTGCAGAACTATGTCTGTATGTCTGGAGCCAGAGACACAGGCTTCCAGAAGGTCTAGGAACCCTCGCTCTGTCAGGTGTTGTCATCTGACGCTGTAGCTCTAGTAGGAGAAGATTTAGGAATCCTCGATCAGATACCATCTGATGTTGTAGCTCTGGAAGAAGACTTGATGCACAAGTTTCACCTCTTTGTGGCTTGGTTAATGCTCCTAATCTCTGTGCAGTGAGTTCTGACCATGCCAACTTCCCTCCCCATCCACGAGATAAGTGAACTTTGTTGAATTACCCATCCATGCTTGTTTCTTGGCTTTCTGCCAATCTGAGCTCTCTCATGTCATATTTCAATTCTATTCATCGTCACAGATTTGAAACATTTGTCATGTTTTAAAAAAACAACAACTGTGTAATTTATCTTTAAGTTAGAAGCTCTTTTACAAACTTTGCCACCAAACAACCAATAAACTCTTGTGTAGTCTAATTATTTTCCTGCTCATCCTTTTAAAAATGTCCTTAGGCAGCCCTGACCAGTGTGGTTCAGTTGGTTGAGCGTCATCTCATACACCAAAGGGTTACAGGTTCATATAGGCCTAACCAATGGACACAGACAACAGGGGGATGAGGGCATGAGTGGGGGAGATGGGGGGTAATGTGGGGATAAGGACACATACATAATAACTTAATCAATAAAAAATTAAAAACAAAAAACAAACAACAACAAAAACAAAGAGTTACAGGTTCAATTCCTGGACAGAACACATACTAAGTTGCAGGTTTGATCCCTGGTTGGAGTGCATATAGGAGGCAACGGATCGATGTTTCTCTCTTCCTCTCTCTCTCAAATCAATAAAAACATATCCTCAGGAGAATTAAACTTGTAAGTCAAGGCCCCACTGTATGACTATTGGGCAGAGTCGTTAAAGAAGTAATTAAGGTTAAATGAGATCACTGGGTGAGGTTTAATCCAATACAACTGGTGTCCTTATAAGCGGAGATTAGGACACAGATACAGAGGGAAGGCCATGTGAAGACATGGGGAGAAGATGGCCACGTACAAGCCAAGGAGAGAGGCCTTGGAATAAATCAACCCTGCTGACACTTTGATCTTGAACTTCTAGCCTCCAGAACAGAGAGAAAATACATTTCTGTTGTTCAAGCCACCCAGTCTGTTGTACTTTATGGCGAACTGATAGTCTAATATGACACACTTAATAGTCACCTATATCCGTTAGCTCTCCCAAGGCCAGGATGTTTGGTTAGCCTGGAAACTTCATCTTGTAATCCTGCTGGAAAACTTTGACTATAGTGTTTTATTATCCCCACTGTCCAGAGACCACTAATAAAAACAAATCCAACTAATGCTCTACATCTGTGGAAACATGCTTACATTCGGGCATCTCATTAGTGTATTTCACACGCCCATAAGGGGTGGTTTATACAGTCGGGAAGCAGACTTTGTTTTGCTAAGAATTATAAATGTGAGAGTTCCTGCATTAGGGGGTTAGAATGACAGTGGGAGAGAAAAGCTATTAGACGAGGCGGGCTTATTATCTTTTGTTTATAGAACATCTTCACTCTGTAATAATGTCCGGGGATATTAAAGTGTCTGATGAAAAAAAGACTTTATAACAACACAGTGTTACTCAGAGTTTCATAGGTGGTTGGATGACGATGAAGTACTCAAATAGTTGTTGATTTCTGCTATGTTGTGTGCGGAGAAACATATGTTGCTCTAATTTTACCATCTTCTTCTAAACAATTGGCAATGAGTTGCTGTTTGGCAAGGAACTGCTGCAGGTTTGGGTACAGGTCACTGTTCATGGAAATAAAGCTAATTCTTTTTTTTTTAATATATTTTATTGATTTTTTACAGAGAGGAAAGGAGAGGGATAGAGAGTCAGAAACATCGATGAGAAACATCGATCAGCTGCCTCCTGCACGCCCCCTACTGGGGATGTGCCTGCAACTAAGGTACATGCCCTTGACCGGAATCAAACCCAGGACCTTGCAGTCCGCAGGCCGATGCTCTATCCAGTGATCCAAACCAGTTACGGCAAAGTTAATTCTTAATTACCCTTTTCATAATGGAAACAAAGGAGTGAGAAGAATGAAATTCCCATAGGTATCATTTCAATTTCCTTCCTCTCCCTTCCCCAGACCGTTAAATCAAATAGCAATGTTGGCTCCCAGAGTTTCTTCCTTGTTTGTGCCCTCTGTGATTGACTAGTGGAAATACCTATGAAGAGGTGAGGTGGCAGGCTCCAGAGGAGACAGGAGAGAAAGGGGAAATGCGTATCACAAACTAGATAATTCGATGCTCATCCCAGCCTCAGTCTGAGCTTCCAGCTTGATCAGGGCAAGTGGCTCAATGACTGGCATTCAGCCCTCAGAAGCCTCAGCAAAAGAGTCTCCCTACTCTTCCAGTCCCATTCATGGGCTCTTTCTGAAGCTCTCCATCTGAGCAGCTGCTCACCATTGCCCAGATGTAACCCCTACAACTTCCCAGAACCGTCTCCCTTCACTCAGTGGGGATTTGGGAGACCATTTTGCTCCCCAGGGGACATCTGACAGTGTATGGAGCCATTGTCGGCCGTCACTACTGTGGTGTGGTGTGATTTACTACTAGTAACCAGTGTACAGAGGGCAGGGGTGCTGCTAAGTACAAGGCACAGGACAGGCCCCCTACACACAAAACAAAGAGTTATCTGGACCAAAATGTCAATAGAGCTGAAGATGAAAAACCCTGTTCCAACTGTTCTTCTTGAGAAACTCCCTGCACCAGCATTTTATCCCGCCTCGACCTACATTCGCCTGTGCATCTACCCATCCGGTCTATAAATACTCGCCAAGCACCTTATCTGTGCCTGAAACTATACCATTTGCTGTTAAACACACCTCAGATAAAGTGATAAGGTTTTAAACTGTAGATTGGTCACTAATGAAAGCACCTATTCGGAGAGTAGATTTCACTTGTAGATATGGAGGCAATGCTGTGTGTGATGGATGGCTGCTCAATGGTGTTGGCTGGGCTCCCTTGTGCACTGCAGGGAGCGCATGTCTGCCAGATGGCTGGCTGTTGCCTGGGACAATAAAGGCCCCTGTTTCGGAGTGTGTGTTGCTCATCCTTCAGGGAGCTCATTCACTTAGTGGTGGTTGTAGGGTTCCCAAGAGCACCGTGAAAGGGAGAGCTTCGTTGTGCAAGCACTTTCCAAGGCTGTTTGCAATGCAAGGCAAGTCATATGGCCAAGCCCAATTTCAGGAGTTGAGAAATAAACTCCACCTCTTAATGGGAGGAGCTACAGAGTCACATTGCTAAGGGGCAGGCTCCAGGGAGAAGAAAAATTGGAGCTATTTTTTTTTTTAATTTTTTTATTGATTTCAGAGAGGAGAGAGACAGAAATAGAAACATCAATGATGAGAGAGAATCACTGATTGGCTGCCTGATGCAGTCCCCACACTGGGGATCAAGCCAGCAATCTGGGCATGTGCCCTGACAGGGAATCAAACTGTGACTTCCTGGTTCACAGGTTGATGCTCAACCACTGAGCCACACTGGCCAGGCTAGAGCTATTTTTGCAATCAGTCCACAGAAAGTCACTCATTAATCTTCTTTCTGGTTCCTCTTCAAGACCAAATACTGGATTATCCCCATTGGTTTGGTTAAAAACCATTTCTCACTTTCACCTTACTTATACCTCACCCCAATCCCATGTGGGTCAACCAAGTAAGTTTGGGTTTTTGTTATTGTTGTTGTTTTACTTTATAAATATAAAAGTTGAGGCTCAGTAAGATAGGTATAGCTCAAGGCCAAAAGCTAGTAAGTGACAGAAGTAGTCCTTAATAATGATCATCATGTGTGAGTGATGACCATCATGTGTGAGTTGTCAGGTACTGGGCTATGAACTTTCTTAATTCTCAAAACAACCCTCTCATGGAAACTATTTTACAGATGGGTAAGGTGAATCTCAGAGAGGTTAACTAACTTTCTCAAAGTCACACAGCACATAGGGCTGAGACTCTAACCTAGGACTCAAATCCAGATTTTCCCGATTTCAAGAAGCCTCTCAATGTAACAGGGTTGTTGTAAAAGCAGGCTGAGCTCTTGCTGGAGCAGTAGGTGGCCCCACCTTTGGGATTAGGTAGGACAATGCTGTAGTTAGCGGAGGCCCTCTCTGAACTGAAAGCAATTTTCTCCACCATCTAAGCTGATACACAGGATAACGAAGAGCAATGTCCACCACACCATGGCCAGTGGTGTGGTCTGACAGGACTTCCCGAGCAACATTGCCGTTTCTTCATGGGGATGGAGGCTCAGGGCGAGGAGCCCGGGTCTCAGGTCTGCTGACCTTTTTATCGTTTTAAATATATTTTTATTGATTTCAGAGAGGAGGGGAGAAGAGAGAGATAGAAACATCAATGACGAGAGAGAATCATTGATCAGCTGCCTCCTGCACACCCCATCCTGGGGATCGAGCCCGCAATCCGGGCATGTGGAGTCAAACCATGACCTCCCAGTTCATAGGTCAATGCTCAAATACTGAGCCATACTGGTCAGACTCTGCTGACCTTTTAAGAACAGCTCAGCCTTTGACCGGTACAGATCTTAGGTGAAATATGCAGTATGAATGATCAGCTGCATCTGGGGTTAAAGGAGAAGCAGCTGGGAGAAGGAGTTGTTTTTGCTATCCATGTCAACACTCATAGAAACAGTAGGAAAGAGAATATTCTTTTTTCTCAATATAGTTTTCTATTTACAAAAAGATTATGATCACCCTGGCTGGTTTGACTCAGTGGATAGAGCATCAGCCTGGGATTGAAGGGTCCCAGGTTCGATTCCAGTCAAGGGCATGTACCTTGGTTTCGGGCACATCCCCAGTGGGGTCTGTGCAGGAGACAGCTGATCGATGTTTCTCTCTCATCGATGTTTCTGACTCTTTATCCCTCTCCCTTCCTCTCTGTAAAAAATCAATAAAATATATTTTTTAAAAAGAATATGATCAATGTAAAACACTGTAAAAATAGTATCTTTCCAAAAATTCCAGTCACCCCTACTTCCAACGTACCTGTTATGAATATGCTTATGTCTGCACTCCCTGTGTTTTTGTACATGATTTATGTGTGTATGTAATTTATATGTATGTATAATACAAGCATGTGTATGGGAGTAATTTACAAAGGAATGTATATCTGCCTATATAATTTATCAAAATAAGGACTTCCTTTCTCTTTGCAGTCTGCAATCTATTGTCAGTGTTTACCCCTCCCGTCAGTCAATATTCTCTAGAGCAGTGGTTCTCAACCTTCTGGCCCTTTAAATACAGTTCCTCATGTTGTCACCCAACCATAAAATTATTTTCGTTGCTACTTCATAACTGCAATGTTGCTACTGTTATGAATCGTAATGAAAATATCTGATATGCAGGATGGTCTTAGGTGACCCCTGTGAAAGGGTCGTTTGACCGCCAAAGGGGTCGCGACCCACAGGTTGAGAACCACCGCTCTAGAGTATGACTGACTGTAAGAGCTGTGACATAATCCATCATGCTGTCGTACCTTGGTCATCTAGCTGGATCCCAGGGTTGATTGGGTGTTTAAGTGGACAGACTTGCAGGGTGAGGGGGGTGGGGGTGGAGGGTACGTTCCCCTTATCATTGAGGCAAAAGTTGTTCTGGGGTGGCCAAATGGAGATGAGGACTAAGGAGGAAGGCAAAGCCTCCCTGGTTTCTGCCCCCTCCCCATGCCTTGTCCTCCCATGGGCACAGAGTCCCACTGTCCTTGAGTTAAACTAGAGATGCTTGGGGAAACAGAGAGTAATGGCCGCACATTACAGCTCCCAGGGCCCCCTGGAGTGTGATGTTGTGTGGGATTGTGGATATTTTTTCCATTGATTTTCAGATAGAGAGTAGAGGGGAAGGAAGGAGGGAGGGAGGTAGAGGGAGAGAGGGAGGGAGAGAAAGAGAGAAGAGAATCATCAATGTGAGAGAGACATATCTATTGGTTGCCTCTTGCGTGCACCCCAACCAGGGCTTATGTAAACTGTAACCCAGGTACATGCCCTTGACCTGGAATTGAACCCTCAACCCTTCAGTGGCGGGGGGGGGGGGGGGGAGAGGAGAGGGAAACCAACACTCTAACCACTGAGTCACACCAGCCAGGGCTGCATAATTTATTTTCCAATCTACCTCACCTCCAAGCAGGCAGTTCAGCGTTTCACGGTCTGCCCATGCTGCTGATCTAGTTAAGGACAGGGAGACTCATATTTGTATGCTAGTCAAGAAAAAGTATAGCTTCAAGTGTAGACTTGAGGCTGACTGGCAATCTGAGGCTATATGCCCATTTTTAAAATAATAAGATCTAGAGTTCTCATCCTTTCTCTTTTAGGGAAGGGACACCATTTTCTTGTACAATCTGTCTGTATCTCTGCTTGTCATTCATGTGGCCAACAGAGTGTGTCTCACCCCGAACGCTCTGTGAATGAACCACGCTTTCCAGCTGTGGCTGTGAGCCTTCTTAATATACCGTGAACTCACTTTATCCCATCGTATCAGATGGAACGAGGAAAACACATTTTAACTGCTTGCGCTTTGAGCAGCAGCTCAAACTCAGAGAAGAAAGCACAAGGTGCAGGGTGAGACCGGTCGTTTTGTTTAGCCAAGCGTCTTGGTAGGTGGGGTTGGTAGAGAAGGTAAAGACTACAGTGGGCATAGCTTAGGTGAGAGAGCTGAGGATAAAGACCAGTTAAATCACTCTGCAGAATAATTTGACAGTTGCCTGCTGGCGCCTGGAAAAAAAGCAGTGGAGATTGTGGAAGAGGAAGTGAGACAAAAGGGGTCCTAGCAAAATGGTGGAAGAAAGGGTTCATAGATGGGACCTAACAACACACTGCAGATATAAGTCAGTTCTTTCTAAACTCACTTTCCTACTTAGTGCGTCCATTTACTCATATGGCAACTTTGTGCAAATGAGGAAAAGACGCATTCCCTATACCCAGTCTAGATGTATCCACACTGGGTAACACTCCTTGCTGGATGAAGGACCAGGTGAGCAGAGCTGTTCTGCATGTCGGCCCCATCACACAGCTTCCTTGTGTAACGGACAATCTGTGCCAGAGTATCTGGCAGGCTGAGCCACATGAGCCAGGTGTTAATAAATGAAAGCCGGCCAATTATCTCCATGCCATCTGCATGAATGAATTCCTGGAAGAGATCTGCCACCCCCAGCACAGATTTTCTGCAGGAGCCACATAGGCTAGTACCAGCTGGCTGTTTAAGAGAAGCCAACACTCTAACCACTGAGTCACACCAGCCAGGGCTGCATTATTTATTTTCAAATCTACCTCACCTCCAAGCTGGCTGTTTACTAGCCTGGCCAGCATGGCTTAGTGGTTGAGCGTCAACCTATAAACCAGGAGGTCACGACTCGATTCCTGGTCAGGTCACATGCCGAGGTTGTGGGCTCAATCCCCAGTGTGGGGCATGTAGGAGGCAACAAATCAATGATTCTCTCTCATCATTGATGTTTCTCTCTCTCCCCCTTCCTCTCCGAAATCAACAAAAATATATACTTGAATGAAATATTAGTGAAATATTTTGGAGATGGGACTATCATGAAAATTCTTTTGCTATTGTTCGTAAGTTGTGAGAATTAGGCAACAACGGCATCCTCTGAGTCATGCTCAGAGACAGCCTGCGTGCCTAACCAGTCACTACCTCAGATCCAGGGGTCCTTGTCTTCCCCAAAAGCTATTGTAGCCTATTATGTCAGTGCCCCATCCATATCCCCTCGGCCCTTACCATTCCCGTGCAGGCTATGTCTTTCTATAGCTTGCCACTCATTGCTTAAGAGCTACCTCTGGCTACAGAACTGTTCTCTGGCCCAATGGGTAGGGTGCGCTGGAGGATTTGATGCCTCCAGCAGCTCTCCTCAACCGCTGGCAACGCAGGTGGGAGGAACTTCGTCACCTCTTGGTGATGACAACGCTGAGAAATGTGCTCTTCATAGTCTCCCAAGTTTCTGCAGGGGATTAAGACCCAGTTGCCCCCAGAAACAACCTGGTCGTTAATACACACTTCTCTGTCCCACCTCTTCACAGCATTGCAGGTTTGTCCTGAACTCGCTTCCAAATAAACTTCTTTTCCTCAGGGTCTGCTTCTAGAGAAGCCCAACCAAACCGAAGCAGCGGTTTAAAGGACTTAGTTAAGTTGATTTTTCCTTCAAGTCTAGTTCTTCAGACTCCAGTGTAGACAGGAAGTAGTTTTCACAGAGGAATTTTACATATGCAAATGACATTCAAATCAATCCCACTCAGTGGGCAGACTAAGAACTATTGTTATTTCTGCAAACCTAATTATGCTGACGCCCACTGAATGCCAGAATAAGAGAGACTGTCAAAACAGAGATAACAGAAACAAACGCAGCAAGGCAAGCAGCACAGCCCTGGCCAGTGCTGTCAGCTCCCAGGTGAATAAGACTTTGCTGAGAAGTTCTGATTTCCAAAATGGAGAGAGGGAAATGGGTAGATGTTTCCCCTCTGAAGTACCCAGTTATGTTCCCACTCCCTGGAATCTCTCCACATCTTCTAACAACCTCTGTCCTAATCTAAGTAATGAGATTCCTACAAGGAAGCAATGGCATCCTATCTACCTGTTGGGCAAGGCTCACATCTAAGACTCATTCTTGATTCCTCTTTTCCTCATCACCCCATATCCAGTTCATCAGCAAACTCCACTGCTCCTACTTCTAAAATATATCCCATGCCTCTCCCTCGCAGCCCACCCAGCTCGTCCAAGCTGCCATCAGCACCCACACATGGATGCTGCAGTAGCCTCTTACCTGGGGTCAGTTTTGGTAATTCGTGTCTTTCTAGAAATTCATTCATTTCATTCATCCACCTGGAATTGATTTTCTTGTTACGATGTGAGGCAGGTTTTTCACACTGATATTCAATTTATGCGGCACATTTATTGAAAGACCAACCTTTCCCCCACTGTAATATCACCTTTATCATAAATCAAGTGACCAGACACGGCAGGTCTGTTTCCCCACTCTTAATTCTTTCACTTTATTTACCATTTTCAAGATTACTTCCTGCGTTGCTAGTTGGTTCATCTTTCTGCAGCTGGTGTTTAATACCAATGGTACAGTTTACTTAGAAAAAGCAGGATAAATGCTTGATTCTTCCTCTTTGTTTACTAGTTTTAGAAAGACATGGCTTACTAGCTTCCTCCAATGGTGATCAGTTGAGTTTTTAAGTATCATTATGAATTCCTGTATTTAAATGTAAATGATACATTGCAATCAACCACAGTTATTATCTTTATTGATGTTCAAAATATCCCATCTTGGAGAGCTTCTTTTTGGCTCTGAGGCATTTCAATATGACCCTACTGTATTTTGTAACTCTCTTGCTCTCTCAGGTGTTTGCAACAATAGATAACAAACAGGCAGAAAGCCCTTGGTCAGATGAAAATCCCACAGGTTGACTGTTGACTACGAGAATTCAGTGTGGGCAGCCGCTTATGGGCAACAGATATGTCAAGGGCAGGTAAGGCCAAAGTCAAGAGGAACTCCACACCCGCAATGGGACCAGCACGTGTGATGGCCAAGCACACAGACCGGGAAGAAAAGGGGGCAGGAGACACCGGAAGTAATAGTAGCTAGTACTTATAAAATTTTACTTTGTTCCAGAAGCTCATCTAAGCTCTTTACAAGTACCAACTCATTCAGTCCTCCCAACAATATCACAGGGTGGGCACTGCTGTCATCCTCACTTTACAGATAAGGAAACAAACTCAGAGAGGCTAAACCACTTGCCAAAGCCACAAGGCCACACAGCCAGTAATGAGAGTAGTTGAACTCAGCTGCTCTCCCAATCAAAATGGAAGGAAGACAAACCATTCCTCCTTCCTGAATGTGTTCAGGACAACTGTGGAGGACGATTCCAGCATCAGGTGGGGATCTGGACAATGCCATGAAATAAATGCTCAGCAGCATCTCCGTATGACTTTTAGTTCCAACTTCAGTGCACAAGGGAGATAAACGCAGTCGCAGTTCTAACTTCCCTTTCCCTCTCTTCCTTCAGTGTCCAGCGCTGCCTTGGTGCCAGCACCTTTTCCTGCATCCCCAGAAATTCACCTCTCTGACCAAGGTGATATGACAAATAAAAGTCTCTAGTGCAGTGGTTCTCAACCTTCCTAATGCCACGACGCTTTAATACAGTTCCTCATGTTGTGGTGACCCCCAACCATAAAATTATTTTCGTTGCTACTTCATAACTGTAATTTTGCTACTGTTATGAATCGTAATGTAAATATCTGATATGCAGGATGTATTTTCATTGTTACAAATTGAACATAATTAAAGCATAGTGATGAATCACAAAAACAATAGGTAATTATATATGTGTTTTCCGATGGTCTTAGGCGACCCCTGTGAAAGGGTCGTTCGACCCCCAACGGGGTCGCGACCCACAGGTTGTGAACCGCTGCTCCAGTTAGTGATTAGTAGGTGCTAGGTGCTGGACAAGTACTTTGCATATGTTTTCAATTATCTCCATTTTGTAGAAAAGGAGGCTGAGCGGCTGTTTTCAAAGTCACAAAACCAATGAGTGTTAGGTCAGGCTTCCGCCCAGAAGCATCACCAAAGCCCTGCACTTGTGACCCATTGCTGCCCTCTGCTGGGCATGTGGCAGCACTGCCAGATTGCGCTAAGCACCATGTTTGTTACCTAGGCCTCCAAACTCTTGCTGGATGAGCAAATCCATTGGGGGGAGGGGGGCGGGGGGGTGGGGAGCAGGTGGAGGGAGTTCTGGTCTAAAAGCCACTGCAGAGCCTCTCAGATTGCACTAGTCAAAATCATATTGATATGGAATTTTTGGACTGAAACCCAGATTCTTTGTCCGCCGGAATCGAAGAATGAATCCACAGACAGAAAGTGGTACAGCAAAGGTGGAGATTTATTGAAGAATAAGTACAGACTCCCACATGGGGAGGGGGAAAGGGTCCCACTGAGTTCCTTTTCCCTTTGGCTTATAAAGGCTGCAGATCCTGATGCCTTGATATCCCCTCTGATTGGTCACTATTTCCTTAGACTGGTTACTATAGTAACTCCTGGGCTCAAAGGTTGAACCTCACATGGGACAGGTGAGGTTCTCCCCCCTCCTTCCTTATTGTTTTTCTATTCCCTTCTGGATTTCTTTTTTTTTTTTTTTAAATATATATTTTATTGATTTTTTACAGAGAGGAAGGGAGAGAGATAGAGAGTTAGAAACATCGATGAGAGAAACATCGATCAGCCGCCTCCTGCACACCCCCCACTGGGGATGTGCCCACAACCCAGGTACATGCCCTTGACCGGAATCGAACCTGGGACCTTTCAGTCCGCAGGCCGACGCTCTATCCACTGAGCCAAACCGGTTACGGCCCCTTCTGGATTTCTTCCTCTCCTTCTGGATGAAGGGCTTCCTTCTCTTTATTCTGTAAATATAGACCTTTTGCTGTTCCCAGCTCCCCCATTCTATGGAAATATACCTTCTGCTGCTCTGCAGTCCTGTGCTTCCTCCATGGTCCCCTAATTCCCAAAATTTCTAATATTTCCTAAACCTGTCCTATTTCACCCCTAAAATTCCTGTTTCAATATTATTATTTTTCTATGAAAAAAAACCCACTATTAGTATAATTGGTGAAACTTGAGTAAAGTTACTTAACAGTAAAGGGGCATCAAATCTACAACTTTCAAACCATTCAGAAAAAAATGAGTGTGTGCAGAAGCAGATAATAATTAAACAAATGTAGTAAAATGTCGCCGAAACCGGTTTGGCTCAGTGGATAGAGCGTCAGCCTGCAGACTGAAAGGTCCCAGGTTCGGTTCTGGTCAAGGGCATGTACCTGGGTTGCGGGCACATCCCCAGTGGGAGGTGTGCAGGAGGCAGCTGATCAATGTTTCTCTCTATCCCTCTCCCTTCCTCTCTGTAAAAAATCAATAAAATATTTTTTTAAATGTAGTAAAATGTTAACATTTGAGGATTTCAGTGAAGTATGTAGGGAATTCTTTTCACTTTCTTACTTCTTACAACTTTTTTGTAAGTCTGAAACTATTTCAAATAAAAGGTAAGTAATTGTACCTTCAGAAAGCCACCCACCACGGTGCTCCTGGGATTTTCTCTGGTAACCAATGGAGTCCATAGGAGATTGCAAATTGATTCTCCCCAGCTCCTCTCCTTGGCTCCTCTTCATGATGAAAATCACGACAGAAAGGGTAGGTAAGGAGCATAGGGACCCTTGAGACACGGGAGGAAGGAGCTACCTCTTGGGCAGTAGCTATGAGGGGTCTTCAGTTCCCTGAAGGGCCTATGGATGTCCCCTCCAAGTCACACACATATTCATAACTACAAGCAATGACAGGGCACCCCAAAAGGATAAGCCTGGTGTGTCCAGACACTGATCAGCATAGTGAAGGGGCTGGAAGGCATTTCCTGTGAGGAAAAGAGAGTAAGATGGGGAGCTTGGGAGAAGGCTGGGTGGCCAGGGGAGGAGCTAGTTGGGGTCACATGAGAAACATCTCCTTTGTCCGTCTGTGAGATGGAAGAAGGCAGGTGAGCACTGCATGGAGGTGCGGGAGGCACACGCCATTCTACATCGGGGCTCCTGGTGTGGAACATCATTCCCACAGGTGTGTCCATTTGCCCAAACATCACCTCGCAGCAAGCCCATCCCTGATCACCATTTATAAAAATGCAACCTCTCCCAGCAGCACTCCGTTCCCCTCTCCTGGCTACATGTTCATCTAACATGCTTTTCACATGTTTGCCCCCCTCTCCTAAAATGAGCTCCATGAGGGTAGGGGCTGCATTTCCAGTGTCCAGATGGGGACAAGCCCAAAGCAAGAACTCCACAGTGTTTGTTAAACGCGTGAAGACAGCCAAGGATCTGAGGTGGAAGGTCGCAGATGCAGATGGTGCACGGGTGCCTAGGGAATGTGGGTCCTGACGCCACCGACAGGGGCCTCCTCAGAGAGAGCGTATGGACCTCATCTCCTGCCAAGTCAGCACTCCCCCTTACGAAGCACATGGGGTCTAGAATTTAATAGATGTTTATTTGTGTAACTGGAACACTCAGGAGGAGAACCTTCAGCAGGTGAACTGGAGACCGGGGCCCCACCAAGTCCCCAGCACTGCACAGGCCCTGGGCTCCTGGTGCAAGAGAACACAGCAGCCTGGGAAATGACTAATGTTGGGTTCCTCATCAACCTTGGAAACTCATGGCTTTGAGTCCAATTTTGTTGGATTTAGAAAAGTAAACACCTGGAGATTCTGTGGAGCAGAAAGGCTAAAACCCTTGTCCCAAAGGCAAACAATCTGGAGGTCCAAGCATTAGCCTGGGCGGGGCTGGCCGATGGCTCGCAGGACTTCAGACTCAGGGCTCCTCCAGCCACACCAGGACCCACAGTCTCGCCAGGAAAGCCATGGGCCTCCCAGAGCAGATGCTGCTGTGGTGTGACTGAAGGTGAGCAGGAGTTAGGCAGCCAAGGGGAGCCAGGGAAGGCGGGGGAGAAGGAAACCAGGAAGAGGAAGCAGCACGTGTGATGGCCAGACCAGAGCACCTGGAACAAAGAAGGGAAGCACACCAATGTGTCTATGAGGGCACCCCGAGCCCGGGGATCGGATGGGCCGACCCGGGGAACCTCGTGCACAAGGCTGAACTTTGACAAGGCCGTGGGAAGGCTCTAGGGCAGAAAGCTTGCCCAGCGGTAGAGTACGGAGTGGAGTAGCAGAGGTGGCCAGGCTGGCGGTCAGAATAAAGGTGGGGCCCTGACCGGTTTGGCTCAGTGGATAGAGTGTAGGCCTGCAGACTCAAGGGTCCTGGGTTCAATTCCAGCCAAGGGCATGTACCTTGGTTGTGGGCACATCCCCAGTTGGGGGTATGCAAGAGGCAGCTGATCGATGTTTCTCTCTCATCGATGTTTCTAACTCTCTATCCCTCTCCCTTCCTCTCTGTAAAAAAATCAATAAAATATATTTTAAAAAAAGAAAAAAAAGAATAAAGGTGGGAAGGCAGGCCTGGCTACAGGTGAGCTCACTCCTAGTGATGGGCTTACAAACAGACTTGGGGTGGGGTAAAGTACACTGAGTGGGGCAGGTGTAGGTAAAGGGCCAGGTTTGGATTTGCTTATGCAAAGCCCAGGAAGAGGCCTTGTAGGTACGTGTGAACTGGGAACTTGGACCTGAAATCGTGGGTGTGGAAATCGGAGCCCTGAGAGTGGGTGAGAACAGCCAGCAGAGTTCCAGGGCCAGGCTGGAGAAGAGACGCTCAGAACGGTGGCTGCGGAGGAGCAGCCACGGAGCAGGAGGAAAACCGGGAGAGCAGGAGGCCAAGGCCCAGGGCAGAGCGCATCGCCAATGGCTGGCAGCACCCTGGGAAGGGACGCTGGTTCCACACAACCAACCCCCATCTCCCGCCAAGTCAGCACTCCCCCTTAGGAAGGACACGGAACCTAGAATTTAATAGATGTTTATTTGTGTAACTGGAACATTCAGGTGTATAAATAAGGTACTTTCCAATGTACAGTCCATCATGTCTGACGCTGCGGTGGGGAAGAGTCTACATGTATGGTCCAACACTGATCAGAGGGTGCAGAGACGACGGCTGTGTCACAAGCACACGGATCTAGGGAAACGCCATGTCAGGTAAAGGGCAGAGCAACTAGAAATGCTCTGAGCTCCCTTTCTGGTCTGGTGTTCCTTGGCACAGAGCCGGCAGGCCCAGGACAGGAACCTAAGGGAGGTGAGACGTAAGCGTTCCAGTAGTCAAGGTCGGAGATAGCAATGCGGATGGTATCAGCAAACACCATTTCACTTGGGACAGAATCAGCAGAAGGCTCAACCCAGCGGGCCCTCTGAGCGCTACGTCCAGGGAAGGCTGCAAAGGCTCGGCCCTGCCCAATGCGGGGAGGCCCCTGCAGGGGCCCTGTCAAGGGGCCTTTGTCCCATTTGGGAGCCTTTTTCTCTACAGATAAAAAACCGCCTGGTCTATTAGCTGTAACGATGAGGGAGCAAGCACCAGCCCAGAAGGACTAGAGGGCAAGCCCACTGTCAGTCCCTCCCAGCAGCTGCTTACTAACCACCACAACATGTTCTCCTGATTCCTGCATGACCATGGCTTCATGAATTAACTGAAGGGGAGAGGCCATGAACACAGTGGCCTTTGGATCTGGTCTTCATTCCCCACTAACACCCAGGAAACAGTTCACAGTCCAGCCGGTAGTTCCGAGCTATTACTATTCCAGTGGCTTGAGAATTTCAGAGGTCCTCTTTGTCAACACCATTCCTTCAAAGTGAAGAATCCTCCACCTCACACACACACACACACACTCCCCAACTCCCCATCTCCTTCCAGAAAATGAAATTAAATATTTCCCACTCAGTCGACTGCCTGTTCTCCCTTCATTCATGAATCACCCACGTGGTCCTTTGCTAACCTACAATCCAACAGGAGTACCCCACATCATCTGTCCTCAGTGGTCACCTGCTTCTCTCCTGTTAATACTTTTAAGAAAGCATGAAACACAAGGCCCCGACTTGTTAGGTTGTCAGGGTGTGGGCAGAGCTTCTAGGCTTCCTGTCTGTACTCTAATCCGCTACAGAGGTGGCTTCTTTCTCCACTCTCTTTGGTTGGAGATGTCCACTCGTACAGGGCACTGCTGCAGGCTCCTGGCTGTGTATGCAGAGCAAGGCCCTTGGCCAGAGGGGGAGATGGGGTCCTGAGCGAGTCACAGAGAGGCCCTCACCGCCCCCAGAGTTGAGGCACCACCAGCAAGAGGAAAGTCCAGACCAGGGGCAGCAGGAAGTGGGCAAGACCTCAGGCTCACCATTCCCACTAAGTACGAATTTCAAAGCACCCTCACTCCTCATTCCTTTCGTCAGGCTGGCCTTCTAAAGGAAGCACAGCACCCAGCCACCGTGGGTGGGTGTTAAAGTCGGGCTGCTTCTCCCAGGACAGTGCGCCCGCTTTCCTGCATGCAGGGCAGATGGCAGCGTAGTGGCCGAGAACTCAGTCTCTGCTATTACAGCAACTTGGGTTCAAATTACCAGCTGAGTGTGACAAAAATAACTACCATTGACTGAGTACTTCCTATGTGCCAGGCACGGTGCTAAAAGCTTATGTGCAGCCCTAACCGGTTTGTCTCAGTGGATAGAGCATCGGCCTGCAGATTGAAGGGTCCCAGGTTCGATTCCGGTTAAGGGCATGTACCTTGGTTGAGGGCACATCCCCAGTAGGGGGTGTGCAGGAGGCAGCTGATCGATGTTTCTCACTCATTGATGTTTCTAACTCTCTATTCCTCTCACTGCCTCTCTATAAAAAAAAATCAATAAAATATATTTAAAAAAAAAAAAAGCTTACGTGCATTAGCTCATAAAATCCTCACACTAATCCCACAAGGGAGGCGCTGTTATCAGACCCAACTGGGCCAGAGTTGCACTTAGCAACCTCCCAGACCCAGGTCGGTTTGAACCCAACACCTGTCTTCCTAACCGCTGTGCTCAGCCTGCCCCGCGGCCTCAGTGATGGTTTGTTCCAGCTGCTCCCTCAGAGCCCCTGCTGCAGACAGCACAGTGAGAGTCTGCCAGGTCTTACTGTCTTGTGAGGTGTCCATGACAGCCACCTGGACACCCCGACTTCGGAAGAACAGGAACCCTGGGTACAAGTGACATCGCCCCTCCCCACTCCACCCTTTTCTCTGCACATAAAATCACAAGGTGGACACAGATGTGAGTTACCCCAAAAACACAAAAGGCAGTGGTGACACAGGAAGAAGTTCCAGCAATGACTATCACATTGGCAGCAAAAATCACTCCCTTACAAAACTGACCTTGGGCAGGCTTCTTAGGGAGCAAGGCCACCGTGCAGTTTTCTGAGCAGTGGTGCTCTTTGCCCTGAGTCGTTCACATCCTCCCCCACCCACCCGTCCACACCAGGGTGTTCCTGGGCCTGCCAGGACTCACTGACAGTCTGAAGATCTGAACTCAAGGATCCACTCGAACTGGCCTCCAGCCAACTCAGCGACGAGCTGAGACTCAAATCACAGGTTTGCTTAATCTCCCTTAAAACATACCTTTGGAATCTTCTTGCATAATGTAAGTCGATTTACAGGATAAGAGGCCCGGTGGGAAAAGATAAATACCATTGAAGTGGTTTCAAAGTCCACTTGTGTAAAGTTAAAAGTTGCATTTCACCCCTTCTGAAAGAGACACCAGTTTCAAACATATATTACAGAACTGTACAACTCTAAATGTTTTAAATATAGTTACTAAAATGTTCAGGATATAAAACTGGCCCCCCCCCCCCAAAAAAAAATCAAAAACATAAATAAGGCCCAGGCTGCCTTAAAAGGTTTTACTTGCAGGAGTAAAAGGTGTGTATGTCTGTGATGCTGAGGTGGCACGCGCACACAAAGGGAAAGACTTGGGTGTCCTGTGAGTAGTGACAAGGAGAACTCACCAGGTTCCTCAAAAAAAGTAAAAATGGAACTGCCATTTGACCCAGCGATCCCACTTCTGAGAATATATCCTAAGAATCCTGAAACACCAATGAGAAAGAATATATGCACCCCTATGTTCCTAGCAGCATTACTTAAAATAGCTAAGATCTGGAAACAGCCCAAGTGCCCATGAGTAGATGAGTGGATACAAAACTGTGGTACATTTACACCGTGGAATACTTCGTAGCAGTAAAAAAGAAGTAACTCTACCCTTTGCAACACCATGGATAGAACTAAAGCGCATTATGCTAAGTTAAATAAGCCAGAAAGAGAAAGACAAGTATCACATCAAGTATCACAAGATCTCACTCATATGTGGAATCTAATGAACAAAATAAACTGACCAACAAAATAGGACCAGAGACATGGAAGCATGGAACAGACTGACAGATCTCAGAGGGAAGGGGAAGTGGGGGGACGGCAAGAGATTAACCAAAGAACTTACTAGTACATGCATATATGCATAACCCATGGAAACAGACAATAGTGTGGGGAAGGGCAGGGGCAGGGGGGAGGGGAGAAATGGGAGGGAGGAGGACACATCTGTAATACTCTCAACAATTAAAAACTCAGCAGGGAGGGTGCCCAGGCTCAGCCCTCTGCAGAAGAGCTCTGGTTGCTGTAACGCCCTTGTTCATCAGCTCCTTTATATCATTTTTTATGAACTAACAGCAACTTAAGCTCCCACCTGTCACAGGTCAGGCCTCCTAAGCTTGTGGGAAAAATGGTGCAAAATTTCAGATGCACTAATGCCACTTTCACAAAGGCAAGTGGGGCTGGGACAACCTAGTCCTTGTCCTGGTGGGCAGACGCTACAATGGAGACTGGAGTCCGCCAGGTGACCCTCTCTCCCTTCTGGCCCTCAACTTCCTCACCAGCAAGGTGTTCATGGCTCTCATCGAGGTACCTCGGAAGGTCGTTATGAGAATGTATAGGATTCAAACTGGAAAACAAAACAAAAATCTCTAAACCAGGCACAGCATTTGGCACAGCATTTATGAATACAAAGCAAGTGGGGAATATAAAGCCATGCATGGGAGTAAGAAACTGAATTCGCAACAAGGGAGGGCACAGTTTCAGTCATATTTTATTTCTCACACACACACACAAAATGGATCTGAAGTAAGTTGTTCCATTAAGATCTGCACAGATATGTGTTAAAATAGTCTCTTGAATCTTAATGATGAAATATCACCAATAAATGGGAGAAAGAAAAATGTGCTACATAGACACTGCTTTCCAGACTGCCCCTCGCCCCCAGGAAACTCCTCCTATCTCACCAGAGAGAATGTGGAGAACTCCAAAAACAAAAAACCCAGCTGACCCCCGTGGCATTCTTGCTGGCAGCTCTGGTGAGACACCACCTTCAGCTTCCCAGGACCCGCAGGACCTCCGACGCCCTAACAGCAACCACTTCCACAAAGAAACGTGCCAGGCACCCTGATCCCCAGGCAGCCCTGCTCACAAGTGACTGGCCTGCTGCTGGGCTCCCACTGAGATGCCTGCTCCCAAGGACCCCACCGTGCCCACAGGGGGCAGCACGAGACAGTGAGGTGCCTTTCTGTCCCAGTTCAGGAGACCAAGTTCGTTCTTCAATGAGAAAACCAGGTTCATTCCTAATCACCGCCTTAATTCATTGCTGAGACACTGCCTCATCTGAAGGATAAATATTTAGAAAAGACTGGCAAACAATTGCTTCTGGGGGCCCAGACATGACTCATTACCCACAGCTGCCTCTGCTGACATGACCTTGCTCAGCCAGGATCATGGAAGACTGGAGTTAGAAGAGCTCAGAAAACAAGAACCCAGAGAGGGATTCGTCATGAACCACCCACGGTCCACAGCAGGACGAAAGCCCAGGCAAGACAAAAATATATGTTGTTTTTAAGGGGGACTCGGACCTGAAGAAGAGGAGCCATGTGCTGAAATGGAAGTGAAGGTTCAGAGAGAGGCCACGTCAATGCTGCATGCGTGTGGACAGCCGTGCAGTGACTATGAGCTGAAACGTCGAGCGGTCTGCCCAGGATCTGGGCCGTGTGTAAGCTCGGGGAGGCCGGAAGGCCCATTTAAACAAAACAAAACAGACTAGCACCACGCCAGGTGCTATAGCGAGCCGTCATGCTCATTTGGCAACGAGAACAACCGTGGCACAGAACAACTGAACACATGGGGGCACCGAGTTCTCTCTCCTGTAGCCCCTTCCCAAAGTCAACCTCGTCCCTGTAATTAAGAAGGGAAGCAAAGTAAATCACAGTCATTTTTTTAAAAATAAGGTCCCCCAGTAAAATACAAACTACATTTAACTGGTCACATTATAAAAAAAGTGTGCATTTAATCTTCAGAATAGTCAAACCTCTAATTGGGTTGGGTTTTCCAGAGTTTTAAGCAGGACTTTGTGATTTCAGTGAAGAAGTCTTGGCAATGGAAATCACTATAAGAAATAAGTGATTTTTAAAACACACACACAATACACATGTGCCTCAGGAGCAATATATATACAATACAGCAGCTACGTGGGTGGTCAGTCAGGCAAAGGGGCACAAACGAGAAGCCTTCTGCTCCCTGCCTAACGGGCAAGCCCCAGAGAGGATTCAGCAGCAGCCAGTCCACAGCACAAACATGAACACCATCGTCCCTGAAAAGACAGTGAGTGGACTGCCCCTAGGAGCCATGTGAGCCTAAACATGGGGGGAGGGGCTCAGTTACAGTACATGCTACTGTATACACTTGAAATATTACAGTGTGGTGTTTTCTACCAGACTATTATAAATAATGTTTCGTGCTCTCTCTCGAGAAAACTTCAGTCTGTGATGAAGTAAGGTGAACCCATATCATAAAGCAGAGCTCAGGTTCCACAGGATTTCATGTGGACAGAATGCTGATCTAAGAATAAGCCTCTGTCCCTACAGCCCACGGCAGGCAGACCCCTGGAACTCCGGGCAGGGTTACAGAGTAGCTCGGGTAAAGCTCTCCTGGCAAAGACATCCAAGCCGTGCACCTCCTCTCTGCTGGGGAGAAGGGGTAGTACAGGTATGGGGGACGCTGACGGGGTCGGAACACATGAACAGCCACTCCCTGATGGAGCCCAATTCAACTGATGAGACCAGAAGTACCTGGGCAAAACTGTCTTCCACGTTTTTAAAACTTCTGTTTAAAAAACCCAAATAGTTTCACCCCCATGACTTCTTTCCAACTCAAAGCTATAGTTTACTCACAACCCAAATCATAAGCACATAGACTGTATATACAGAATTTTTTTAAAAACCCACAGATAAAAAAAAACTCTTTCAAAAAATTTAAAAAAAAAAAAAGACAGTGAGTTGAAGCCTTGTCATCATTTCAGTCACACCAGCTGGGCTGACCTTGGTGCCCGCTCCCTCGCTCAGTCCTGCTCTCTCAGCCCTGCGTGGCCCCCACTAGTCCTCCGTGGCATCTGTCAGCATCCCCTTGTCGATCAGGTGAGACCTGAGTGTGCTGAAGATGTGGAGCTGCTGTTCTGGCCGCAAGTTCATGAACTGCTGAATCAGCTTGCTTGGGTTCGGGCCCCTGGAAGAGAATGTGATGAAATGCACTGATGGGGGCCCAGCAACTTCTAGGGCTGATTATCCAAGTGGCTGCTTCAACCTCTGGATTCTCTACTAAAGGGGTAGAGGGGCTCGAGAATCCATAAGTAAATAGTAGCAATGGAAAACTGCATTTATATTTGGAATGCTTTTCACTAAAACTGAGATATAGCTAAAATTCTAGACTTTCGCCCTATTTAAAAATCCACCAACTTGGTGCAGAGGGAAAGGCATGTACCTGATAAAACTGGCGATGTACACATTGACAAAGGTGGCCATCAGATACTGGCAGTCAAAGCGATCCATGATGCCTCCGTGGCCAGGAATAGTATTGGCAAAGTCCTGTTAGAGGCAGGAGAAGAACTGGTGAGTCTCGCTCAGCCAAGATCAAACCCTGGCCTATGGTCCCACCTCAATGTCCAGCTACTGCCCTGAGTAGCTGAGAGAAACAAAGTGAGAAGTAAGCATTGACTCAAATGCTGAGGCTATAATAGGACACAATCTTAAGTTACAAAATGTTGTTTTTAAGAAAGAGGTAAGATATTAACAAATAAATGGAAAATCCAACTATTGAATTTTCCCGGAAACAATGTCTTTTTATGTAAGCTACCTAAATTCTGTGCATGGGTGAAAGCACACATTAATAGCCTAGTAGTTTGAAGAGGTTGTAGTTGACGGGGTGGGGCAGGGGGAGGACAGGTGAAGAAGGGCCTGGCTGGTAGACAATGAGAGGAACAGAGGGTTTTCCTACTTTGATTTTGAAGGCTCGTTTGAATCCACTTGCAAAGAACCCTCCAAAGGGGCCGATGAGCGAGGCAAAGGTGGAGAGGGCAATGCTGTGAATCTGGAAAGGGTACATCCGGACGATTTTCTGAGAAGAAAAAATGAAGTAAAAGTCAAGATGCCTACAGGCAGCCTTATTACATGTTAACATAAGTAACTCTTTATGCAATTAACTATATTCTCCCCCACCCTTCCAAAAAACATAATTAGTAAGAAGACTGATTTTTTAAAAATCTCTCATGTCTGCTTAATAGAAGACATTAAGATATTCTGCATTTAATTTTTTGATATATTGTTTTGGTTGAAGTATATGAAGAAAATCCAGCCTTACACAGATATGTAGTTGAAAAGAGGAAGAGTATTTTGGCACTATCTTTTCAGATAATTATAGGTATTCTTTGACACTACACCAGAATTTGTTAAGTGGTAGTTCCTTACAAATTTGGTGCAATGTGAAATCTAAAATTCTATCAATGACCTTTTATACTCTGAAATTAAAATCCACTGGTCAATCTGGCACTCTGAATGGGTCTTTTACCCATGCCTAACTGTGTGATTCCATGCACTGGCTGTTTAGAAAATACCCTTTACTGGGTTATGTCAACCTTCCAAATGCAGGCACATTTAGCTACACAATGTCAAAACATTACATATTAAAGCTACCACAGATCTTATCAGAAAACCCTTTAAGTATTAGGATGCTGTCAAACTCATAGAAGGCACACACTTTCTAAAATTCTATACTCACATGAAAGGCACATTTTTATCAGCGTTAACAATCACTGTCAGCTGTTTTCCTCGAAGTGACAGGCTCATTTCATTCATTTTCAAGAAAAATGTCTGTCAACTATCCAGTCTAAAACACTATAGTTTGTCAGTTCTTTTCAAGTAAAAATTGTTTCTATGAAAAAGCAGCTAGGTTCCTAGCTGGTTTGGCTCAGTGGGTAGAGTGTCGGCCTGGGGACTGAAGGGTCCTGGGTTCGATTCCGGTCAAGGGCACATGCCTGGGTTGTGGGCTTGATCCCCAGTAGGGGCGTGCAGGAAGCAGCCAGTCAATGATTCTCTCTCATCATTTATGCTTCTATCTCTCTTTCCCTTTCCCTTTCCCTTCCTCTCTGAAATCAATAAAAATATATTGTCTCTCCAGGGGACCCAGTTGGGCCGGGCCCAGGGATAATAGCACTGAGAGGCGGCAGAGTAGTCCTCAGTCCCACAGTGGCCACGAACCCGCCTCCCAGGCTGCAGCCTGCGGGCGTCTGGAGGAGGTGGCAGGGAGCGAGGAGAAGGAACCTGGGGCGAGAAGGCAACAATAGCAGCCTGGGTTCTTGCCTGTCGGCCCAGGGTTCGCAGCAGGAGCAGCTGCTCATCCTGGTCAGCCAAGCGGCACTCCCACTGTGGTAGCTCCTGCATTGAGTGTCTGGCCCCTAGTGGCCAGTGCACGTCATAGCGACTGGCCGACTGGTCATTCTGTTCGTTCCGCCATTCGGTTGCTGGGCTTTTATTATATAGGATAGTTGTGACCTCAGAGACCCCCTGAAGGGATCTTAGGGTCCTCTAGAAATCCCCAAAGCACACTTTGAGAATCACTGGTCCTAATGATTTGAAGTAGGAAGAAAAGTCTCCTCCTGTCCTCACCGTAAACAGACTTAACAATTCTCCTTCATCCTGGGGCCACAGCTTTGGGGAAGGGAAGGTGGCTTTTCTGAGTGGCGGAGAGGGGGCTCTCTCCTGCAGTCACTATCCCACTGAGGTTAGTTCCCTCCATGGAAGTGGCACATACCCAGCCAATGACCGACTGGATCACCTCAGGAATGTTGTACTCATGTAAGCGAAACAGGTCCGAGGGCTCACAGTCCACAGTGAAGCTGTTGGTGTCATTGTTGTACTCCACAGGGCAGACAAAGCATCTGTACCCAGACATCACATAGGACAGCTGAGGATGAAGAACAGAGAGACAGGCAAAGGAGACAAGTTCGGCCACCCTGCCTGGGCAGCAGACACCTGGTTTGGCCATGTCCCTTACAGTGCCTAGTACCCTCTAACTGCAAGCCACGTGCTGAATAAGAGGTTTAGGTTTCACCACATGTGTATTTTACCTGAACTGGGGGAGGAAGGTCACACCCTGTTGAGGCTGCACACATGCACACTTGCTCAAACATTCCTATGCTGACTGAATCCAGGAAAGACCTGAGGAATGTGGAACGTGACGAAGGAACTATAAGAAATTTCTACCCACGTAGGGAAGCTACAGTCCATTTTCTCAGAATCTCTTAACTTGGTGCTCACTGGGGTAACTGTATAGGGAGAGGCAGGCAGCCAGGAGGAAGAAAACTGAAGAGCAATAAGGTAAGGAAGCTGACACTGAAGGACAGATGGACAACACACAAAGGGGAGAATGGTCTGGGTCAGAGCAGGGAATGGTGCTCTTAAAAGGGCTGGGAGATCACCCACTATGAGCAGGGCACACAAAGGAGAAAATCTGAGCTTGAGTGGCATATTTCACCCCACCCCTTACTCTCCGGTGCCAATCACCCAGACCTTGACATATCAAATGCCTGGACAAGAGCGCCACCTGCTGAGTGTTGCATGCATGGGCAAGAGAGAAGTACAGGTGCACATGGCCCCTGCTCCTACACTACCAAGACCCTGCTTGAAAACTGGCAGATGAAGACTAGCTGGTGCTGCCTGTGCCAGTTACAGAGTGTGCCATCTGGTGCCCCTCTTCAGAGCAAGGTCCCCATCGAGTAGGACAGAGTCGTTGGCCTTGGGAGACATGCTCTCTAGCCCTGGATAAGCTTCAAAGACGGGTTATGAGGCTTCTGTCATTGCCCCACCTAACAGGGAGCCACCACCTACCAGAAGGCCAAACAGCACAGTAGCAAAGAAGCCCCCAATGAAGCCTTCCCAGGTCTTCTTCGGTGACAGCTGTGGACAGAGAACAAGTTCTTAGCAAAGGGCATTTTGATATATTTGGCTTTGGGACAATGAATACTTGTTAAAACTCTCTGTTAACCACCTCACCTGCTAAAATACCTCCATGCTTGGTTTCCTTGTTCCCTGCCTGATTCCCCTCAGTTTTCTTTCTTCAATTGGTCATTCAAATCATTTAATTATATTATAGAACAGTATACTAATTAAATAGCAATACTCAAATTCATATCAAGTCCCCAAAATATGCTTATATAGTTTATAAAAATATTTTATTTTTTGCTGGAATAAACAAATATTTATGTGCAAAAACATGAACTTGGACCCTAATTTCACATCACATATAAAAATTAACTCAATCAGCCCTGGCCAGCTTGGCCCAGTGGATAGGGCGTCAGCCTGCGGACTGAAGGGTCCCGGGTTCGGTTCAGGCCAAGGGCACATGCCTGGGTTGCGGGCTCGATCTCTGTGGGGTGTGCAGGAGGCAGCCAATCAATGATTCTCTCTCATCATTGATGTTTCTATCTCTCTCTCCTTCTCCCTTCCTCTCTGAAATCAATAAAGAAATATTTTTAAAAATTAACTCAATCAGAGGGAAGGCAGGGGAGGGGGGGAGAGGGAGATAAGAGGTCAACCAAAGGACTTATATGGCATGCATATAAGGATAACCAATGGACACAGACAATAGGGGTGAGGGCCTGTGCTGGGGGGGGCAGGAGCAAGCTGGGAGAAGTCAATGGGGGAAAAAGGAGACATGTAATACTTCCAACAATAAAGAATTTTAAAATAATAAAAAAATAAAAGTAATTAAGAAAAATATTAACTCAAAATAGATCATTATTCATAAAACAGTATAACTTTTTAAATTTACATTTGACTCTATTCCTCCTTAGGCACCAAGTATTTTAGTCTTTATTCATTTTTTTCTTTCTATAATCTTTTCCTGAGTTTGAGCAATTCTCATTTTCTCTTTTCTGTCCATTTCTCTTAGTTTCTGAATTTTTGATATCTGAATTTTCTTTTTAGCTTTTTTTTTTCTTGTGGGTAACTGTCAGTGTTTCCCTTTGTTTTTTTCTTTAAAAAAAAAATGTAGTACCACTTTTCTCCAGGATGACATGAAGACATACACACCAGCTAGATCTCTGTCTCCCAAGCTGAGAGCATCACCCTTCCCTTATGGTGATATTTCATGTTAGGGTGATCCATTTACCTTGATGAGTGGGGTCCGACCAAAGAAGAATCCAAACATATAGGCCATGATGTCATTACAGATCACGCAAGAAATGGGGACAATGAACCTAGGAAATAAACCAAAGGATCAGCACTACCAAGATAATAATACCTCAAAAGTCCACAAAATAATACCATTCATAAACTCCAGTACCAAACAAAATAACTCAGAGTATTTGTTACCCATTAAGACATAACTTTTTTAAAGAGATTTTTAAATTATTATTGGGGAGAGAGGGAGAGAGAGAGATGTGAGAGAGAAACATCGATTGGCTGCCTCCTGCACATACCCACAGGATGGAACCCACCATCTGGGTATGTGCCCTGACTGGGAATCAAACCCACCACCTTTTGATGTACAGGAGATGCCCCAACCAACTGAGCCACCCGGCCAGGACAGAAATAACTTAAAAAAAAAAAAATACCAAACAAGCCCTTCCTACTACCTGGCACATAGCAGACATTCAAATGTTTACAGAATGACTACTGAATAAATAAAAGTGGCATTCTATAAAATGTCATTTATTCTTTTGTCATTATAAAGTAATTATCTACACAATAAAACAAATTTAAACTGTAAAGGAAAGAAAAAAAATAAAAGTTTTCCTTGTTTCTCCCATCCTATCTCCATTCCCCAAAATAGCCACTTGTAAACATTTCTGGTTTTTCTTCTTCTAGTAGTTGCCTCCATAATTCTAATAAGTAATATATTTTATGTCATAATTTACTTTTTTTTTTACTGTGTATTACTAGGAGCTCTATCTAGTAAGCCCGACCTTTCCCTAGGACAGTAATGATGAATCTTTTGAGCTCAGTGTGTCAGCATTTTGAAAAACCCTAACTTAACTCTGGTGCCGTGTCACATATAGAAATTTTTTGATATTTGCAACCATAGTAAAACAAAGATTTATATTTTTGATATTTATTTTATATATTTAAATGCCATTTAACAAAGAAAAATCAACCAAAAAAATGAGTTTGTGTGTCACCTCTGGGTTTGCCATCACTGCCCTAGGACTACCCTGAGGGTAAAACCACATCCACACACACCTAGGTTTCTTCTCTGCCTCCCCCTGCTGGTCTGCTCATCCCCATCATGAAACCAGTTGTGGGGGAGAGTAGGGCACAATTTCCACACTTGTGCCATCACCCTCCTCTCCGCACTCTCCACTCTGTAACAGTCACTTTTTTTTAATTTTCTCTATTACAGACTTATGCATAAATCTCAATTTCCTGGCCCATCAACTATAAGCAACAGTTTTGGACTTCCTGTTTGTTAAGGAGGGAATTAGAGCATCTGTATTCCCCCAACCCCCACAACATTGACTTCATGGAGGCTTCTAGCACATACTCTCTGCTCTGCAGCTATAATTAAGTCTTATAGGTTGAGTCTGAAAACCAATAACTAGAGATTTTAATAACTGTATTACTCACTGTAGAAACAAATGGTATATCTGGCCCTAAAGACAGGACTTAGCATGTGCCACTGTTAAGAAACACCTAACAGAAACTGAAAGAAAGGGAAGGAGGGGTATGCCCTAACCATAATACCTATAACATTTATATAAGCTAGTCTCTGTTCTAAGCACTTTACGTGTATTTAGTAATTTATTCCTCAGGAGGTAGGGGATACTATATCCTCATTCTGAGATCTAGAAACAAAAGCGCAAGCTGGGGTCTTACCCACAATACTTTAGTACCTCTCTTATATACCCTAGGCTAGGCCACCCACACCTCTTCACTAAGACCATCCAGCTTCTTCCACCAGCCTGCTAATTTCTATCAATGCTGACAGATTTCCTGTTGAAACTGTGGAAGGCTGTTGGACAGGCATGAGCAGAGCAAGGACAATGGGCCAGGTACAGATGGCCATCAGGGCAGAAAGCCCTGGGTGCCCAGCAACAGACAAAACTGGGAAAACAAGATCCTCGCCCCCAGGGTAACCTTTCCTCCCCTAGCATATCACTGGTCACGTGGTCACTTCAGACCTCCTAACCTTTCTTATAGCTGGTAGGTAATGCGGTTCGGACCTTTCCTCCCCTGGCCTGTTGCTAGTCCTGTGGTAGCCCTTAAGCATTAAGACTCCAGAACAATGAAGTTTTGACCCAAACCAAATACATCTAGGTTTCAGTTGTGTTTCAACTCCAGGCACAGAAAAGCAACAAAACCAAACAAATGATGCCACGATGACCTCAGGACCAGCTGCACTGACTAATGACCCCCCTGGCCTGGCACTGATCAATCGGTAGAGACCCTGACCCTGAAGGACACACCTGGAAAGCTGATGAATGAATATTCCACTGAGATCTCCCCTCAAATCCCCACCTCAAAAGCCTTTAGGACAGAGGACCAGCATGCTCTTCCTCCTCTTTCTCCCCAGGCTTGTTACCTTTTCCCTTCTCTCTCCTAAGCTCCAAGGGCCCTTCTCTTGCCTCTGTAACTTGCTTCCGGAGCCCATTTCTTCTACCACTCACTTCTACTTCAGTGACTTTCTAAATAAACTTTCTCTCGTAGTTGAGGTCTTGGCTCTGAATTCTTTCTTAGCCAGAACTCAAAGATCAAGGTCACTGAGTCTGACTCCACCAGTCTAACACCTGGTGCCGTTCTCACCACCACCAAAAAACCACTGCATTTCTGGAATAAAATCTACTGAGTAACAGTACAGTCATGTGAGTTTAACTATGGAGATACCATTCTGAGAAATACAGTGTTAGATGATTGCATCCTTATACCAACGTCATAGAGTGCACTTAGACAAACCTAGGTGGTGTAGCCTGCCATACACCTAGGCTACAGCCTATTACTCTATAGGGGAGGAAAAATAATTTTCTCGCTACCCTTCTGGGCTTTTGGCTGACACATCCCTGTAATAATAGGAGAAAAACAAAAATTTAAAAACATGTATACCAGGAAAACTGAGTAACTGGCCAAAATGGCTGAAATAACTACATGAAATAGCATCTTCAGCTGAAGACAAAAGAAGATACTAGGGATGGGGGAGTCGGTTATAGGCTATCAGGGAGAGCAAAATAAACAAGAGTAAGGTGTTATGCAGATTTAAGTCCATTTGTTCTCTTCTGCCTCAATAACAGTTTGTAGAAACAATGTTATCCCCCTCCTCCTGGTACAGCAGGGACCCTTACAAATGGAGATTTTCCCCTACAAATGTAAATGTATTTTACAAAAGGTAACTTCTACTTGGTTTTCAGAGCTTATCCCAAGTCTGATATTTCTTAAAATTAACCAGCCTAAAATAATCCTATGCCAACTAGAGATATTTGGGGTTGACACACTCTGTTCCCCTAGGCTACAAATCTGTACAGTATGCTACTGTGCTGAATACTGTAGGCAATTATAACACAATGGTAAGTATCTGTAATGCATCTCACTATGACTTCACTAGGCAATAGGAATTTTTCAGCTCCATTGGAGCCATCAGTGTATGCATTCATCATTGATCAAAACGTTCTTAAGCAGCACATGACTGTACAAATTCTTTTGACATGTTGCCAGATTCCATTTGCTAACAGTTTATTTTGAATAGTTTATCTATAATAATAAAAGAAATCAGTTTATCATTCTTGTTTCTCCCTCCACATGCTTATCAGCTTTAGTATTAAGGGCTAGATAAAACTAAGTTTTATGTAGTTATTTTCTATAGTTATTGATCTATTCAAATTTTCTTCTTCATGACATTTAGTAGTTGACATTTTGTCAGAAAGTCATAAAAATTTCTTCTAAGATTTCAAATTGGTGCCATACAGTTGCATTATCTTTGATTCTTTAAATATCCCAGTACTTCTTCATCTAGAACCGTGGTTCTAAGTGTAGGTCCTAACCAGAAAAACTAGCATCACCTGGGAATGCCTAGAAATTCAAATTCTCAAGCCCCACCCCAGATGTACTAAAGCAGAAATTCAAGAGGTGGGGCTCAGCAACCTGTGCTGTAACCAGCGCAAGGGGAGAACCATTGGCTTAGAAGGTAAGGCACCTGTACATGAGAAACACCTATAAATAAAAGGGAAAATTCTTTCACTCTCATCACTCACCAGATCATTCCCTCAAACAGGTTGTGGATAACGAGATGTGACTGGGTGACAACAATCAGTAGCGTTACATGGGTCCAGCCAAACTGCAAACGAAGAAAAAGAGTCAACTTTACCTATCGGTTTGCCTTGAAAGGAACTTCAAATAACAGGCAGTGCCAAATAGAAAATTGCTGAGAAACAGGTAGGAAAGATATTTGCTTCTGCACCTCTTATTAGAAGGGAAAAGGCACAAAACAGGCCTCTGGGAGAAATTGTGTCCCCCCAGCTACTGTCCCCATCACATCAGGACCACATGGCTCACTAGAGAGTAAGTCCTCTGTGCTCTGAAAGCCTGGGTACTTCTAAGTATTTATTGAGTGCTTGGGGCACTCAGAGAAGGAATATGTTCAAATTGAAAAAGTGATGTAAGATATCTGTGAACAATGCCTGAGGTATTGAGGCAGGATGGTAAGAAAGCAGGAAATTCCTTGGCAAGTGGAATGAGGGAAATTGAGACGAACAGTTCAACAAGGCTGAGCAATGTTAAACAAGGCCTGCTAATAAATCCCAAGATCTTATCTTCCCTAACCGAGGACACTTAGGAGCAAATGGTTTACACTTCTCCTCCCCAACGAAAGAGCGAGTAGCTTAAATCACACTAGTCAAGGAGAGAGATAACAGAGATCCAGATAGTGCCGTTAGGGGTAGCCAAACCCAAAAAACAGATGAAGTCAGGAGAATAAATAGCAAAACAAACAAACAAAAATGAGAGCCAGACAAATCCAAGATAAAAAATAAAGCAGTGAAGCTGACCAGAGAATGAACCCAAACTCCCTATAGGCTCATTTTGATGCATCAGTCTATTAGAGTACACACCTGGAGAACGGCTGACTATTCTGTTGAGACCCTCCATGAGACCTCCCTAAAATTCCTGCCTCAGAAAACAGACATAAACACTTAAGACAAAGGACTCGGTGTGCACTCTCCCTTGAGCATGCTTGTGCCTCTTCTTTCCTGAGGTGTATACTTTTGCTTTCTTTCTTCTAAGCTCTAAAGGTCCCCCAGGAGACTTGCAACCAGGGGAATGGCGGGCAGTGGCAGCTTATCCAGGGCTAACCCCCTGAACCTATTTCCAAGGGCCCTCCTTTTGCCTCTGTAACTTGTTTCCTGAGTCCACGCAGCCCAGCATGGCTCACTTCTGCCACTTCTGTTACGGTAATTTCCTTTATTGTGTCTAGGCAACTCCTGTTGCTGCCTTTTCTATCTTAAGCCCTTCCTTTGTTTCACTCTCCCCAGCTTTAATAAACATACTCTCAAAATCACCTTGACTAAAATCGTGAAATCTTTCTTACATGAAGTCAAGAACCCAAACATTCCAGATTGTGCCAGGGCAGACCTGGCTTGGTCCCGGTCTCTTTCTAGTAACAGTGTCACCTTGAACCTTACCTGGGGCCCACCTTCTTCAGGACCTAGTGGAGAAATTGGTTAAATTAACTGGTGTAAATTAAGTAACAGTGATCGGGTCTACTAGTAAGTGGATGTACAGTTGACAAACTTAATCAGGCCCTCTTCTTTCGTGCTCTGGGTTCCAGATACATACAGAACAGACTGCACTTGAGCTTTGATTTCTTAAGGAAAAGATAAAATGCCTGTTGAGTTTTTATAGAATTTCATTTAAGCCAAGCCTTCTGACATACACACACACATATTTCCCTTACCATGTAGAACTGCAGACGGTAATGCTTCTTGACCAAACTCAATACAAACATGCAGAATCCTGGTTTGAGGAGGGAGGAGAAAGAGCAAAATTAATCACATTCTGCATTTACCTTTGTCCTAGTCATTTCCTTTAGCTGTGTACATGATTGTGATTGTGATCCTTTGGCTAATTTCCTGGCAGCACCTAATCAGTGCACAATCCCAAACCCCGGGAAGAGGAGGGGGGAAGAAGATGCAAACTGATTCTTCAGATAGCAATCAGAAAGGGAAAAAATGACTCCTTCAAGACAATCAAAGGAAGGCACTATCTTTAAATCTTGTAGACTACTAAATTCAGGTTGTTGTTCACCAGATAAGAATAGTTTGATCCTCGAGCAGGCACCAGCAAAGAAGTCAGGCCAGATGCCTGATTTTATAACTAAAATTTTATTGAAACAAAGCTATACCCATTTGTTTACATATTGTCTATGGTTACTTTTGTGTTACAAGGGCAGATTGGAGAGTTGCAACAGAGACGCTGGGCCCCCAAAATCTGAAATATTGATTATCTGGACTTTTAAGAAAAAGTTTTTTACCCGTGTCCCAGTGAAGAGGTCTGGTGAACAGAGGATCCATCAGGTATGGAGTAGAAGCCACCCTTGTCTTTGATGCATATGGTGGCAAAAAATATCTGCAGCCTCCACCCACTTTTCCAGGAAGGAAAAGGACTTCCCATAAGTGTGCTAGGCCCCTCAAAAGCAGTTCTGCCCAGAAGAGAGCACATCGCTGCTCCAGACACCGCTGACCTCCCACTTGGGGGCTGCTTTCAGGTTCTGAGACATATCCTCAATGTCTGCAGACTCCTTAGCAGTGAATTTTGTATCTTAATACCCAGGTGTCATTCAGAGCTGATTAAAAATAGGTCAGACAAATTTAGGCCAGAACAACTTTCTCAGGTGCCTCAAACCAGCGTTAAAGGCAACTATGAAAATCACTAGCACTAACAGAATGAGAGTTCAGACTGAACTGAGTTTAGATTGACCAGCACTTCACTGTCTGCCAAGTTTTAATGTATCCGATTTAATCCTCAGGAAGTCCACAGTTTCAGCTCTAGATTAAAAAAGAGCTCACTGAAACTCAGAATGACTAAGCTTCCAGGCTCTCTGAGGTCAGTCTTTGAAAATCCAAATCAGTAAAATTTCTACCACTCTGCATGTCTGTCCTTCAAGGTGTTCTCCTAAGAAGACGCTCCTAACGATGGCTGGCTGTTTCTATCTTTTTTGGGGGGAGGGGTGTGAGGGGGTGGCTGGCTTCTAAGTTATTAAAACAGGTGGCTTTTCTGTGTACAATTTTAACTTTATGTCCTATTAGAATTTTGTTTATGCAAAAACATAAGCATGAATGTATAAAAATAGTGTATTCTTTTGTAACCTGCCTTCTAGATTCCCTCTCAAATAATGGAATACTTTTATATTTCCATATTTCAATAAATCCAAGCGGTTCATGTTGGGGGAGAAAAAGAAAAGGTGGTTTTTGTTTTGGTTATACCGCAGAATCTCTGCCAGGACAGGACCATGCTGTGCTGTCTTCCAACAGAGGCTGCAACACAGGGGCAGGTGGCACAGACTGCAGTCCCCACACCCACAAAGCCGCTCAGTCCCTCTTCTCTTACTGAAGAGCTGTTACAGCTCACTAAGGCAGAGCCCTCAGCTCTGCTCCCCTGCACGATCAGAGTTAACATCCTCAAAGCTTTACATTAACCAAGAAACTCCCCATTTCCTACTCAGCGGACACACAAAACAAGAACTCGTGAGCCATTCAATGCATACCTATCAGGTAGAGAGTAAAGGAAATGAACCGGTGGTATTTGCTGAGAATCCTCAAAGGCTCCTCTCTCTGGACCAGAGTGAAGAAATAATCCGTCACTGTTTCACCGTAGAAGAAATAATTTACACACAGTAAGAAGTACCTGTAAATGAAGACAGGTCACTGCGGTGGGGAGCACTTGCGGCCTGTCCTTACAGGGAGGCTGTCAAGGAACCAGAGGAGAGGACCAGAAGAGCAGTCCCCCAAACCTCAGGACCCCCTGTTCTCAGTGACACTGTAGGTGAGAAGCTTGTCTAGAAACTTATGGCAGCTTTCATTCATCCTCCATTTATCACTAACCTGGGACTCAGTTTTTGCCCCTTTTGTAGAGTCTCTATACCTAACCTGAGAACACTCAACCCCTAAGATAACGTTCCAAAACACGCCTCATCCTGCCTCCCGGTCTTATTGCCACTCTTTCCAACAGGAACCCTGAGTGCCTATCAGGTTGCCACCTATCTGCTTTGCTCCTGTCTCTTCCCTGCCTGGCCATCCTCTTCACTTATCTCTCTTCACTCACTGTTCAAACACCATTTTCTTCATAAAACCCTGCCCGACCTAACATGATATCTGCCCCCGCGGCACTTACTTCTATAGCATGACAGCCACTCTGCTTTCCTCTGAGGAAGATTCCAGGTTGCTAATAGCTACTAAAGACTCCTTCAAGACCAGCCATATCGTCTGGCCTATGAAATACTCGGGTCTCAAAGGTGCTATGCAAGTCTGTGGCCATCACTCCTCTCCCACCCACCACCACTGTAAATATCTACCACAGAACACTTATCATCCAAATCTGTTATGGGTCCCTAAGGGGCTGGAGAGCTTACCAGCTGAGGGTCCTGAACCAAGGTAGTTCATAGGAGTGGTAGACATTGTAGCCAATAGTGATAATCTCCTGGAAACACTTTATCTGAACACACATCACCTGCAGGACACACAAGAATTAGACCACCTGATATGATCTTTGGAAAAAGAAACCAACAGGTCATGGGCCTTCAAGAAAAACCACTGTATTTAAGAAAAATGTCAGTCCCTCAGTGATTCAGCTCTTTTCTCTCTCACACCATCCCACATGGCAAGGTAGCCTTTTATGTCACAGAACAGATCCAATTTCTCACAATAAATACATGCTCCTGAAGTTTCAATTAACTTTTTACTCCATAACCTCCCAAGACTCAATAGTTTCTTCCCTTTTTGACTTTGCATACAAATACTCAAAAAGCCCCAGCATCTATGCTCCTCAGTCAGTTGTTAGTCATCTGACCCTGTCCATGACAATGGGACGAAGAGAGAAGCACGGTGGGCTGGGATTTCTTATGAAAGGCCTAAGCCAATGAGTGAGGCCCCAGGAAAATAAACAAAACCAAGAATCACAGTCAGGCCAGGGGTTACAATATAACCAAACAGTTGAAATAATAAAATCAAATTTTAAAATGAAAAGGCATCTTCTGGCCGTAGTTCAGTGGTTGAGCGTCAACCTATGAACCAGGAGATCACGGTTCAATTCCCGGTCAGGGCACATGCCGAGGTTGCAGGTACAATTCCCAGTGTGGGGCATGTAGGAGGCAGCCGATCAATGATTCTCACTTCTTTCTTTCTTTCTCTCTCTCTCTCTCTCTCTCTCTCTCTCTCTCTCTCTCTCTCTCTCCCCCCCTTCCTTTGAAATCAATAAAAATATATTTTTTTTAAAATAAATAAAATGAAATGAAGAGGCATCTTTAACCACATACAACTGGCCTAGGCCCATGTCCCTGCACTTGGCTGCTAAAAAGTAAGAAGCCACAGATATTTTAAGAAAGAAATATTCTGAGAAGCCTGGACCCCAAATGAGTCCCAGAACTGACCCAGCACCTGGCTCTTCAGATGGCCGATTCTGCACGACAAACTGAAGGTAGAACTAAAACAGTATGCAAATGGCACTTACAATCATCATTAAAACCATTGGTCCCAGGTAAATGATGATGAAGAAAAATGCAATCATGGCCAAAGTCAGGATGCCTCTCACCCACCAGTTCTTCCATCTAAGTTAGAGAGGAGGGAAGGAGAAAGCACGTTAGAAGCCCAGAAATAACTGAAACACAAACTCAAGGGGATGGCTCTTCCTGGGAGGAGAGGGCCTGAGGTTAGCCTTCCAGGAGCACCTCCTTCACCCAGACGACAAACTAGCCACATGCTGGTGGGAGCAGGGCCGCTAGAGACAATGCCTCACCCACACCACACTCAGCTAGTGCTCCAAGGGCCACACCTAAGTTATGTCTTAACGAAGGAATCAGGCAAAAATTCCAAAGGAAACGTGGTGCCCTCTACTTCTGAATCTACTTGGACAGCTTCTATGGCTGTCTCTATCCACAAAAACACACAACTATAAACATTTTCCTGCAGCAGAATCTTACATCCCTCTGCGCCTGCATCGTTGTGGTGATAACAACATTAAACAGTGATAGTAACAGGTATCACAAATACGCACCTGGCACCTTTATAAGGACTTTACATATATTAATTCACTCAGCCCTCAACACTTCTAGTTCTTACAGACGAGGAACTGGGTGCACAGGCCATACGACTGTGAAGTGGTTAAGCTGGGACTGAACCCTGGGAGCTGGCTCCAGAACCCATGCCCTGAACCACTGCACAATACCACCTTTCAAAGGACACGTGTGTGGGAGGCACCACAGAAACACTTTTAGACTATGTTTTGGGGTCTTATAGTTTGTGTTTTCAACCTACCCACATAGCTGATGTTGGAGGGATCAGAGTCTCAGGGACCAGAATTTCAACCCTGGATTCACCCAAGTTAAGACATTTCTCCACTCTTCCAGGAGAATTTTTAAATGTCCACAAGGACGTGCAGGGGGAAAGGGAAAACTAAACTTTGAACTACAAACTTGAACTCCTCTGTGAAAAGCAGTCCACCCATCAGTCAAACCCCAGGGACCATTTCTCCACATGTGCTGTGTCAGCAACATTGCCCACCACCACCCCACTGTTCACCCTTTTGTCCTCCTCGGACTGCCCCTCCCAGCCCAGCCTAGAGCACCTTTCAAATGCCAGACCCCTCCAGGCTGTGCTCGCAGTTGCTGTTAAGATGACTAACGCTCAATGAAGCCTTGGGCAGAGACAGGGGAGACTATGGCAACGCCAGTGGACAGAAGTGGACTCCCACAAGATTGTGGGCTCTCTGAGGGGCCTGGGTCTTCCATGGCACTTGGACAGGCAACAAGGCTTCCAACAAGCACCCACATCAAGCCAGGTTACCTTGAAGACAAGTTGGAAAGGGCCCTATTGAGGACCTCTGGGGTATCGTCTGCGGAGGTTACTAAGGGAGCAGCTTCCGCACGGTTCTCACTGTCAGATGCAGTCTCTCCATCTGCCTTTACTTCTGGTTCTGACTCCTACACAGCAGAAAAACAGAGGAGGAAAAGGTGAAAAATGTAGGATACTAAGAAGTACATACCTGTCATAGGAGATCTGTGGGCAAAGACCCAAATTGGGCCTGAGGACCTGGCATTGTCAGGTGACATAACAGATGGGACTCACAGCGATCCTGACACAGTTCTGACATGTGCCAAGGTGGCCCGCTCTCTACTGCAAGAGCGACATGCACCTGCACCTCAGGATGATGGCAATAGCCACAGTCTACACAATGCCCATTGCCTGGCAGAGAATAGTCCAGAAGAGGGAGAGAGGGGCTCCTTCATACCCAAAGAATGCAAAAGGTGGCTGTGACTAGATTTCATCTGGACCTCATTCCTGATCCTACTACTCAGAGCTTTCATTTCTTAAGGTAATTTAGCATAGTTGCTGTGAGAAGAGGTGGATGAGAAATCAAATCACATAGAATTAGAAAGTAACAACAATATTACTTAGTATCTGCATAGCCCTTCACAGTTTTTAGAGCATTTCCCATACCTGTGAACCTCAGAGCAGTTCTGGGAGGAAGGGAAGAAACAAAAAGATCCCTATTTACATATGAAGACCCGGACTCTGAGGGGCTCCTTGGCTGGCCCCAAATCTCCTGTTAGCCCAGGTCTTCTGAATTAAGTTTGTTGCCGAAACCGGTTTGGCTCAGTGGATAGAGCGTCGGCCTGCGAACTGAAAGGTTCCAGGTTCGATTCCGGTCAAGGGCATGTACCTTGGTTGTGGGCACATCCCCAGTGGGAGATGTGCAGGAGGCAGCTGATCGATGTTTCTCTCTCATCGATGTTTCTGACTCTCTGTCTCTCTCCCTTCCTCTCTGTAAAAAATCAATAAAATATATTTTTTAAAAAAAATGAATTAAGTTTGTTCATCCCACTAGATTTCCTTTATTCAAGCATCTTGGAATCCATTTTATTTTTTCAGTAAGAAATTCAAAATGAAATAAACTAGAAATGGCAAAAGGATGTTTTACCACATCTTTAAAGATTCCATTATGTATGTGTGCAAACATATTTAAGTTTGAATTAGGGAAATTTGAATTTCCCAAACTAGTAAATATATGAAATTGAGAACCGTTTTTATGTTTACTGGCCATCTGGATGTCTTCTTTTGTGAAGTGTCTGTCAAGTCACTGGCTAGTTTCCTACTGAGTTTTCTGCCTTCCGTTCACTGATTTGTAGGAATATTTTATACATCCCAGATTTAAGTATTGCGTCACTAATACGTTCTCCCAGCCTTCTCTAAACCCAGCCCCACCCCAGTCATTCCCTCTAACACTCAGACCTTCTCCCTCTCGGCACTGGCCACAATGAGGGCTTACAAGGCGATCTTCGCAACTGTCTATTGCTCTCTAAAGATGGGAACCAAGACACTTTGTTCTCATGACAGCCTCATGCCTGGCACACAGGGAAATACTTAGTAATGGATGGGAGGACGGAAGGAGGAAGCAGGGAATTAATTCCAGGTATGGTAAAGAGATACCCAGTGCCTACACTCAGGGAAACAGCTATTTCTAAATTAAATTGCAACTGTGATAACACCACAAAACAGAAGGCCTTTAGTCTGAGATTGCTCATACAAGAGACACTGGCTTTGGTAAAGGACCTATAGAGATGGTCTCATTACTCAGATTTGAGGGAAAGAGCTATCTATTAGCTTCTGATGACTCCTTACTCTGCCACAGCTGAGCCAGCATTCTTACCTCATATTACTGATTGTTACGGATGGAGTGCAGCTGATAATCTATATACAGTGGGGCCTTGACTTACGAGTTTAATTCGTTCCGAGACCGAGCTCATTAAGGAGCTCGTTAACTCAAATTACTCTATCAACTCAATGCAAAAAATCGGCAGAGAGACAGCTGGTATCTCAAAAAACTCGTTAGTCGGAACACTCATAAGTCAAGGCCCCACTGTATATAAAAGCCAAGCGACCAGAATGACCAGAAAGACCTGTTGCTATGACGTGCACTGTGGCAGCCAACTGGCCCAATTGAGGCCCCAATTGCCCCCCCCCAACCTCCCACACACCCCCAGTTCCGCCCCCATCAGCCCCCCAACCCCTATCCGGGGCAGGGCCGACCGGCCAACCACCCGTGACCCCTCCCCACGGCTGGCCCCAGCCCGATTGGCCCCCATCAGGGCGGGCTGGCCAAACCCCACCCATGCACGAATTCGTGCACCAGGCCTCTGGTGTTAAGATAAAGAATGAGCCGAAACCGGTTTGGCTCAGTGGATAGAGCGTCGGCCTGCGGACTCAAGGGTCCCGGGTTCGATTCCGGTCAGGGGCATGTGCCTGGGTTGCGGGCACATCCCCAGTAGGGGATGTGCAGGGGGCAGCTGATCGATGTTTCTCTCTCATCGATGTTTCTGACTCTCTATCTCTCTCCCTTCCTCTCTGTAAAAAATCAATAAAATATATTTAAAAAAATAAAAATAAATAAAAATAAAAAAAAAAAAAAAAAAAAAGAATGGAAAGCCCTGACCAATGTTGCTCAGTTGGTTGGGCATCCTCCCATGCACAGAAAGTCACATAAATGCCTCTGGACTTCAGTGTCCTCTCCTTATAAAACAGGCCCAGCCTGGCTGGTGGCACAGTGGTTGAGCATCAACCTATGAACCAGGAGGTCACAGTTCAATTCCTGGCCTGGGTTGTGGGCTGGATCCCCAGTGTGGGGCGTGCAGGAGACAGCCAATGAATGATTCTCTCTCATCATTGATGTTTCTATCTCTCCCTCTCCCTTCCTCTATGAAATCAATAAAAATATATTTTTTAAAAATAAGAGGTCCAAAAAGGGCCCTCCTTACTTGTGGGGGTTCATTGAAGAGATACAACCAAACTCCCACCCAGGACTGTGTCCCATTCTACCACCCTGAGAAGCACCTCCCAAATTATCTGTTTCCAGTGGGACTGAATGAAGACCAAGGCATTCAAAACAGCTTTCCATTCTTTATCTTTTTTTTTTTTTAAAGAGAGAAAGAAAGGGAAAAGGAGAGGGAGAGAGAAACCTCGATGTCATGTGATCGGCTACCTCCTGCACCCCCCTCCTGCACATGCAGATAGAGCCTACAACCTGGCATGTGCCCTGAACTGGAAAATCAAACCAGCAACCTTTCGGTGCATGGGAGGATGCCCAATCGAGCCACGTCGACCAGGGCTTTCCATTCTTTATCTTAACATTATCACCCATACCCCATCTGTAACAATCAGTAATATGAGGTAGGGATGCTGAGTGATTATCTAGACCTGACAACTAAACCCAGGGGCTTCAACATGAGCACCTGAGCGTGGCCATGGAGGGCTCCCAACAGAGGCTCTCTGGGAGCATCTAGAAGCCACAGGGGCTGAGCTTGAGCACAGCAGGCAAGAAGGCATGTGTCTGTGTGCATCGCTCACACACACACACACACACACACACACACACAGAAGCCCCAGCACAAGGTTATTTTTAACTTATCCATTCTGTTGTCAAGGAGACTCGCAAAGGCTGCTGGTTCCTTGGGGAGGAAAGGCAGGAAAGAGCCAGGACGAGTCCCTGCAGGGGAGGGGCAGGGAGCTCCGGCTCAGCACTGACTCCCTCGACCTTCCAGGCCCTTCGATAAATGTTAGCCCAGCATTGTTTCCTGCTGTATCATCATATGTGATTCCTCTCCCTCCTTGCTAGGATGGGGTGAGGCTAAAAGTAGTAGGAGATCGAGAACTGCTATAAAGACACTTACTATTGTTAAGAGGTCGGGGCCTGGGATGAACAACTAGGAAATTAAATGCCCTGAAGGAACAAGCCTGAAGGAGATTAACTTCCTAGGTTTTACTTGCAAGGTCTCAGGCCTCACCCCTGGCCACTGAAAAAAAGCCCTTTTCTGGAGGCTCCGTCTAAGCAGGAGACCAACACCTACACAAACAACAATTCTCCCACCAGCAGAAAGGCCAATTCTTGTGCAAGGGAAGGAAAGGGAGCAGCCTCAGAAGACACGAATGGGGAGGGGGCAAGTCAGCCAGCTCTCTAGGCTTCTGACCCTGAGCCAACCACCCTGCCCCACCCAAGTGTCACAGGAGAGCAGGCCAAGGGGACAGAAACTTAAGAGAACCTGGAGAGGTTTGCAGTGTTCTAGCTCCTCCCTACCCCATGGGTAAAGCCCTTGCACTAGGGCTGCTAATGCCTGAGTAAAGGAGGCCAAGTGCAGCTTCCATCGTGGACCCAGAAGGAAGCAAGGATCTGAAGCCCAAGTTTGCTCCCAGAAGAAAGGTGGAACTTGCTGAGCCAAGAGTCAGGGGTGCCCAGCATGTTCACTGGTTTGTTCCTCCAGAGGATGGCAAGATAGGCAGATGGAAAGGAAGACTTTCTGCAGGAGGAAGCAGCAGCCAGGCAGGGAGAGCAGGGTCCAGGGCCCGGCTCTCATGCTCATTACACTAGGCACAGGCCTCCATTCTCTGGTCTTCCCAGTGAAGAAAGGATCCCTCATCTCGGACGTTTGTTGGGATGATCAAATACAACATCAATGAATGTCTATAAAAATTAAAAAGGGTCTGAATAGCAACACCCCATACACACCCCTCAATACCCTTACCACAGTGTACAGGGACAGGAGCGCAAGAACCTTAAACACCCACGCCAGACAACCTGGGTACCTTTCCCAAGGAGAGTGGAGTGGGGAAAGAATGGTGGCCATCAGGCCTTGATGAGACTCATGTGCTAACCAATTACGTGAGCTCAGCATCTGCCTGACTTGCTTCCTGTTTCACACCTCCAATAGGCAGCCTCAACTCAAAACTGATCCTCTTCCCAAAATTACAGTGGAGGTGGGCGTCTGAAACACAAATACTAGTGCTCTCTGAAGTGTGGGAAGAAATAGGAGAACTTATTTCTATTTGTCTTGTTCGTGTTTTCTTTCCTGTGGTGCTTTATAAAGAACCTATCAGTACATGTATACACCTCAGTAAGTTTGTGCAAGCTGGGACACACGTGGGTGTCTTGTTTCCCACTGCACTGAGAAGTATCTAGAACATAGCAGGCACCCAAAGATTATTTGTTGAACTAATAAGATAATTAATCCTACTTGACCTGTCATGGACCAGTGTTCAGAATGCACTGAGAGTAAGACAAAACCCATCTGATTTCTAACTCATAGGCCAAGACCCACACCCTGGCCTCCACAGTGGCCCTCTCAGCAGAACCAGACCAGTGCACACTCCCACCACCTCCCCTGCTGGGGGGTGGGTCTGAGGGCCCCGCTCAAGTTCTCGGACCAGCACAGGGCATCTAGGAGAGGCTGCCTTGCTGCTTCAAGTTATGTCAGCCCAGTCCCAAACCCCCAAACCCCCCCTTCCTTCCTTCCTTTCTTTCCTTGCTTCCTTCCTTCCTTCCTTCCTTCCTTCCTTCCCTCCCTCCCTCCCTCCCTCATTCCCTCCCTCCCTCTTTTTCAACCCAACGATCCAGACCAGAGGCTAAGTGAAGTACACCCTGTCTCTCAGATTCTGTCTCAATCACCACCCATCCTCTGCCACTTCCTGAGCCATTTCCCAATGGGGTTGTGGTGCTGGCGTAAACAGGAAACAAAAGTGGAACTTTAAAAGGAAGAGAAAAAAAGCTCCCTCTGAGGCCTCCTTCTTTCGGGGTCACTTAGATCCTACAGGGAAAGACAGAAGCATCGAGGGTGATGGACACATGGAGTACCAAGGGCTCAGATAAGACCTGTCATCATTTTTGGAGAAACTCGTGCTCCAAAGGCTTTTCATACCAGCCTTCCAGGGCCCTTCTCCCAGTCACAGCTGCCCAGAAGCCAACACCAGCAGCCCCTGGGGCTCAGAATAGCACCGAAGCCTTCCTTCAGCAGAAGCAAGGGAAGGCACCAAAGGAGGACCCGAGGGAGCAGCTGACTTCCCTGGCCTGGGGAGGGGCCGGGCTAGGTCCAGAACAGCATTTGTAGAACTCATTTACACTGTATTCTCAGGATAAGAAATCCTCCCTCTTCTCATTCCCTCTCAATTCTCAGGCTTTCCTGAAGGCCTGCCTTGGACTCACACAAGCTAACTGGGCAGCATCCCTTGAAGGCTCCCTTTTTGTCACTCGCTGATATCAGGGGCCCACCCTCCAACCTCTATTTCTCAAGACTCCACAGTGACACCCACAAGTGGCAACATCGACCTTGACCAAAAAAAAGTGTGGCTGTGGCCAAGCTGGACAGGAGCCCTGGGCATTGTGTCAACTGGGCTCCAAGCAGATGGGACTCACCCCACCCCACACCCCATTTCTTTACCAGATGCCAACTTAGTCTTGTACCTTGCTAGAGAAAATATATTAACATTCTGTTCATGTTTGCCTAAAAGGAGCTAACAACTAGGGAAACAAAATAAGTGGTACCATACATTAGGGTTTTTCTTCTCTTTTTCATTTTCAAAGCAATTTCATTAAAGGTAGTACAGTAAGTCCTCACTTATCAGGACTTGTCAATAGGTTCTTGGAACTGCGGTAAAAGGACACATAAAGAAACCAATTTTACCACAGGCTAATTAATATAAACCAGAGTTTAAGTTCCTACAGCATCTCATCAATGTCATAACAAAACCACGTTGAACAAAATGATGTTATTTGAGAACCTGCTGTACCCAATGCTCCCAACAACCCTGTCTTTTCTAATGGCACTGCATTCAAATTCATGTGTGTCTTTTTTCCTGAGTGATTCCATACTTACACAAACTATGTTTTGCACTGTTTTCCATGCAAATTACAACCCCTGTCCTGCAGGAAAGTCATCAGGCTGAGCCTAACCTTCCTGCTAAATATCTGCTTACATCTCCGTAGTCAAACCCTGTGGCAGCTGCCTGGGCAACTGACTACTCCACTTACAGACACATTCCCAGGATAGAAATTACAGGTTTATCCTTTTTTTTTTTCCCTTGGTTCATGGTTTGTGTGAAAGTTTTTTTTTTGTTTTGTTTTGTTTTTGCTAAAAGTATTACAAAGGGTATTACATAAGTGTCCTTTTTTTGCCCCCGCCCTTGACAATCCCCTGCCCTCCCTTACCCCCCAGTGTCTTATGTCCATTAGTTATGCTTATATGCATGCATACAAGTCCTTCGGTTGATCTCTTACTCCCTTCCCTCCTGTCCCCCAACCCTCCCTGGCCTTCCCACTGCAGTTTGACAATCAGTTTGAGGCAACTCTGCCTCTGTATCTATTATTGTTCAAAAGTTTGTAATGGTCTTTATTATCCATGAATGAGTGAGATCATGTGGTATTTTTCCTTCATTGACTGGCTTGTTTCACTTAGCATAATGCTCTCCAGTTCCATCCATGCTGTTGCAAATGGTAAGAGTTCCTTCTTTTTTACAGCAGCATAGTATTCCATCGTGTAGATGTAACGGGTTTATCCTTAATAAGAGTGTTAGAGACGTGTGTGTGCATGTGTGAATGTGTGTTGTGTATGTGCGCGCGCAGTGCTAGGAATAGCAAAGAAAATATTTCTAGGGCTAACTCCATTTGACTAGTTCAACTGTCTGGACAAAGGATAAAATAGAAGGATCCCTATTCTGAAAGTTTAGAATCATCCCCAATATGACTGTACCTTGTCCTCCAAAAGCCTCCTAATGTGATTCACAGAAAATGCGTTCAGCTACTCCAGACGAAATGCTGCACCTACAGTGCCTCCACAGATAACTGCACTCCACACCGAAAAGCTCCAGAGAAAGGACATGAAAAGACAAAAAGAGCATGTAGGAGATCCAGCTTTTGAAAACCTAACTCTGGCTATGAACCATTTCACCTCCAGACAGTAAGAAGGTACTTCCCATAATCAATTCTAGGTTTCAAGTACATCAAATGTAAGGACTACCTTATTCATATTACCTTGAATCTGGTAGAAGCTCAGAATGGCTTTTTTTTTTTTTTTAACTCTGTGTATTTCTTTTTCATTGGTGGTGGAGAATAGGGGGAGGAGGGAGAGGGGAAGAGAGACAGACAGACAGACAGACAGACAGATGGAAAGAAACATCGATGTGAGAGAGAAACATCAACCGGTGCCTCCTGTACCTACCCTGACCAGAGATCAAACCCAAAACCTGGATATGTGCCCTGTCTCGGAATCAAACCCACCACCTTTGGTGTACTGGTCTATACTCCAACCAACTGAGCCACACCGGCCAGGGCAAACTCATTGAATTTTAATTAAATTCATCAACCTTTATCTACAAGGCCTGGAATAATGGGCACCATCATTATTAGTGTGGGGAAGACAACCCTGGAGCTACAGTTATACAGATACAACTACAAAGTAAAAAGGCTATGATTTCAGCCCTTCCCAAAGGTTGAACTGACTGAGTGGAGGGGAGCCCCCAGGGGGCACCCATAAAACCCAGGGTGGTAATGAGCTGTGTTTCCAGACAGCAACTAATGTGTTGCCAGGAATAATGAGTAAAGAGGCACAGTAAAAGCTTTTAGAATCTGAAATGGTTCAACCCTGCCCTACAAAATGTATAATGTCTGTGCACATTTTCACTCCTTTCCCCTGAATAACGGAAAATGCTCCCGGCAGAGTCACACAACTGCCCTTTGAGCCAATTGGAGGGCCCCTTCCAAAGCTAACATATTAAGATGTTACTCTCCTACTAAGAAACACCTTTGATATTCTTCCTCCTAACATCACTATCGCCTGAAATTATTACACATTTTTCTGAAACATAAACTCCATGTGGAAGGGACTTCTGTTTTTCACTGCTATATCCCCATGGCCTGCAGTGCTTCCTGGAATATAGAAGGTCCTCAATAAATGTTTCTTCACAGAGGGAGGTAGAGAGAGAAGGGAGGTTAAGGACTAAGGAACTCTCCACTTCTGAGTCTGTAGGCTAAAATGATAGGCCTAAGTATCACACTACAATAGCCAGTCACTTTGATATCTCCATCTTACCATGTTTACATAGATTTGCAGGTTCCATAAGTGGAAGGAATGTGAAAGTCTTAAGAAAGTCATAAGGAAGAACCATCAAACATGCTGAGTAAAGGTGAGTAGTAGAATGAGAAGAAACTTTTTTAAATCACAAGAGCTGCTGATTGCTTTCCCCTCCAGCATTCTTGCAAAAAGGAAATACAGGCATACTTCAGAGAGAGTATGGGTTCCATTCCAGACCACCACAGTAAGTGAATATCTCAGTGAAGCAAGGTGCACCTGTACATGCCTCCTGCACCCTGGGCTTCCAGAAGCTGAGCTCCCTGCCAAGGTGGTTTCTGCTCCAAGCAAAGACAGCCAGGTGCATTAACCAAAAAAGAAATTACTCACCACCTTAATAACAAATGCAACAGTAAGGGCCACTCGATCTTCACACTATGTACAATTTGGCTGTTGTCTCTACCCAACTCCATTTCAGCTGAGGGCTGAGGTCAATGAACAGAATAAACTTTAACACCTCAGTTATCTGATATAAAAATAAAAATATCTGGCCCTGCCCTGACCAGTTTGGCTCAGTGGCTAGAGTGTCGGCCTGTGGACTGAAGAGTCCCAGGTTCGATTCCGGTCAAGGACATGTACCTTGGTTGCGGGCACATCCCAGTAGGGGATGTGCAGGAGGCAGCTGATCCATGTTTCGCTCTCATAGATGTTTCTAACTCTCTATCCCTCTTCCTTCCTCTCTGTAAAAAATCAATAAAAAAAAATTTTTTTTTAAATATCTGGCCCTGACCAATGTTGCTCAGGTGGTTGAGCATTGTCCCATGCACTGAAGTCACTGGTTCTATTCCCGATCAGAGCTCATGTCCAGGTTGTGGGCTTGATACCCAGGGGGTGTACAAAAGACAGCTGATCAATGTTTCTCTCCCATCCATGTTTCTCTGTTTCTCTGTCTCTACCTCTCCCTTCCTATCAATATATATATATATGTATATATATATATATATATATATATATATATTTTTTTTTTTTTTTTTAATCTACTAATCCATAGTGAAATTTCTAAAAAAACAAATGTCAGCCCTAGCAGGTTTGGCTCAGTGGATAGAACCTGGCCTGCAGACTGAAGGGCCCCAGGTTTGATTCCAGTCAAGGGCACATGCCCAGGTTGCTAGCTCAATCCCCAGTGGGGTTGTGCAGGAGGCAGCCAATCCGTGATTCTCTCTCTTATCATTGACTAGGGACCCGGTGCACGAAATTCGTGCACTGGGGGGGGGGGGGGGGGGGCGGGGGAGTCGCCTCAGCCCAGCCTGCCCTCTCTCACATACTGGGAGCCCTAAGGGGATGTCCTATTGACGGCTTAGGCCTGCTCCCTGCTTCCCTTGGGGAGTGGGCCTAAGCCGCAGTGTCTGGCCTCCCTTTGTGGGAGGCGACCGGGCTGATTAGGGGAAGGCACCAGCCCCATCACCCCGCTGCTGCAGCCACTGCCAGTCACTGCAGCCACCAAGGTGTTTTCATCAACACAGACTCCAGTTCCTTCACCATGAAAAAATGACAACTTTATTTAGGCATTTTCAAGATGTGTCTTTCATAGAATATGACATTTTTTATTATTATTTTTTATCCTCACCTGAGGATATGTTTCCATTGATTTTTAGAGAATGTGGAAGAGAAAGGGAAAGACAGAGAGAAACATCAAAGTGAGAGGAACACTTTGATTGGTTGCCTCCTGTATGAGCGCTGACCTGGGCCCCAGCCAGGGAAGAGCCTGCAACCTAGGTACATGCCCTTGGTCAGAATTAAACCCAGACCCTGTGGTAGGCAGGCCGAGGCATTATCTACTGAGCCAAACTGGCTAGGGCAGGATATGATATTTCTTAGCCCCTCCAGCAGCAGACCTTCATTTTTTATTCCAGGAGTTAGGTGGAAAAACCCTACATCACCTTCTTGGATTCTTATTACCCAAGTTACTAAGAATATTACCAGTGGCATACAGGGAGCTTAGCCAATGAGCGGTCAGAAAAGGTGTTTCCTCTGTAGTTCACACCGATCCCTGGATCGGCCCCTGCCCAGGCCAAAGGCCTTAGGCCGGTGTTAGGCCTGGGCAGGGGACCCCCAACCCACTCCGATAGCAGGCTCTGCCCCTGCCCAGGCCAGAGGAGCTTTAGGCCTGGGTAGGGGACCCCCAGTCTGCTCCGATAGCCTGCCCAGGCCTAAGACATCTGGCCAGGGCCTTAGGCCTGGGCAGGGGACCTGCAGCCCGCTCCGATCACCAGCTCCGCCCCTGCCCAGGCCTCAGGGTTCTGGCCGGGGCGATCGCCGGCTCCGCCTCTCCAGGTGGCATCTGGCGCTGCCCACCCTGCCTCCCCGGTCCCTGATCTGCAGCCTGGATCCCACAGGTGGCTTCTGGCACTGCTCGCCCCACCTGCAGTATGCAAATTTAACAGCCATCTTTGTTGGGTTAATTTGCATGCTCTTCTGATTGGCTGGTGGTCATGGTGAAGGTACGGTCAATTAGCATATTTGTCTTTTATTAGTGTAGATGTTTCTATTTCTCTTTCCCTTCCTCTCTGACATCAATAAAAAATAATTATTTTTTTAAATGTCGGCTGTTTCATCAATAACAAAATAAAAATAGCTTCCTTTTAAGTGTTTGGGGTAGCAAATCTTCTACCCAAAGATTACTGTGCACCTCTGCAACAAGGACGCTTCAACAAAACGTTGTCCTACATTTTCTTTGTCAAAAAACAAAGTTCAGGTGAGTAAATTTTAAAGATCTAATTGGCTTTATTCAATAATTTATGAATTAGGCAATATCTAATCTAGCAAATAGAAAGAAGCTCTGAGGAGCTGTACAAAATTAAAGACTTCTAGAGGTAGAAGGGATGGGAACAAGAAAGTTATGCTAGGCAAAAAAAGGCCTTTGCTCTTCTACTTGCAAAGGCCTTAGGAGCTAATGAATGAAGAGGCTGTCTGCCTCAATAATATAGACCCTGTGCTTTAGTACATACTCCAGTTTGAATCCTAGAGTTTATCCTCCCTTACTATCAGGCCACTGGCCATAGCCATACCTGCCTTTCCAAACTGTATCTCATTCAGAGAACTCTATCAAGGGAGGAGAACTCAGGAGGCCAAGGCTATTAGAATTAGGTCTAAGCTAAAAATGGACAGAGCCAGACAGTTCACAAGTTCATTGCTCTGGAGGTTATGTGGTTTGGAGGCTTTTATGGCTTTTATTACTAGGAAAGGGGGGACCAGTATCTCAGCTGAGAGGGTCCTCAGGCCCAGTGTCCAATCAAGGGCTTCTTGGGGTAGACTGGGCCATCACCCTTAACCATTCTGAGAGCATTTGCTCCTAGAGGTCCTGGCTAGAAGCAAGAGCCTCACAACAAGGCTTGAAGATGACAGGACAGCTCAGGGTACAAGCCCTGCAGGTAGGTATTCTGGAGCCTCAGGGAGACAAGGGGTGGGAAGAAATCTACCCACAGGTTTCTACAGGCAGGGAAGGAAATGCAAGTCAGCAAAGTGCTTTACTGCACAGTGAGAGTGGGAGCTGGACACACCCAGTCTAAGCCATTACTCACACCCGCATGTCATCTATGCCCCTGCAGAGTTTTATTGGGGGGGAGGGGGGAGGAGAGGGACAGAGGATGAATGCCATAAACATTCTCAGTACTTAAGAATGATAATATTGAATTCACTAAAGCTACATTAAAAATTAATATCAGAGAGAATCGAAGATGGCGGCATAGGTAAACACCGGAGATTGCCGCAGTAAACAACCACTTCAAAAATACAACTAAAAGTCGGAACGGACATCAACCAGAACCACAGGAAGGCTGGCTGAGGAGAGACTCTTCGACTAGAAGCAAAAACAACAGCATTCTGACGCTCAGAGGAGGCGTAGTGTGGAAAATTTAAAGGTACGGTGGTGCGGTGGTGAGGTGGTGCGCGCGCAAAGCGGGCTGGCGGCTGAGGGCGCAGTTGTCGTTTTCAATCAGGAGTGAGTCTCAGACTCTGGGCTACAGATCCGGGCGAGTCTCTAGGGACCCAGACTCAAACGGGAGAAGCGGGGCTGTCTGGCTACGGCCCCTCCGAGGTTTGCAGCGGTTGCTGGCACATAGAGGCAGAGCCCCTGGGGACGGACTGAGAGCGGCCATAGCGGCTCCCTCCCCCCGCCCTGTTGAGCCCGCCCGCCCAAGCCCTGCGCACAGCCATTTGCCGATCGCCTCAGGCAAAGGCTGGATTAGTGCCTCCCCAGAAGACAGACGTTTTCCGCACAGCTGATTCCTACAGCGAGTCGGCCTGGTGGTCAAATCCCCCTAGTGTTAACTACAACAATTAAGGCTTGGCTAGAACAAGACTGCGCACAGAGACCACAAGGGGGTGCACCAAGAAAGCATAAAAGATGCGGAGACAAAAAAAAACATGACAGAAATGGAGGATATGGAGCTAAGAATCGCAATTTTGAGGGCTTGCCATAAATTTGTGCAGAGCCTCACGAAAACTAATGAGACCCTCGATGCTACGATAAAGAAATTAGAAAGTAAGCATACACGGACTGAAATAAAGAATATTATACCCAATAGCAGACCAGAGGAGCTCAAGAATCAAACCAAAGATTCGACAAAAAACACCCAATTGGAAAAGCAAAATGAAAAAAGAATCCGAAAGTGTGAAGATAGTGTAAGGAGCCTCTGGGACAGCTTTAAGCGGACTAATATCAGAATTATTGGAGTGCCAGAAGATGAGAGACAGCAAGATATTGAAAACCTATTTCAAGAAATAATGGTAGAAAACTTCCCCCACCTGGAGAAAGAAATGGACTTACAGGTTCAAGAAGCGCAGAGAACCCCAAACAAAAGGAATCCAAAGAGGACCATACCAAGACATATCATCATTAAAATGCCAAGAGCAAAAGACAAAGAGAAAATCTTAAAAGTAGCAAGAGAAAGAGGCTCAATTACCTACAAGGGAATACCCATACGACTGTCAGCTGATTTCTCAACAGAAACTTTGCAGGCCAGAAGGGAATGGCAAGAAATATTCAAAGTGCTGAATACCAAGAACCTACAACCAAGAGTACTTTATCCAGCAAAGCTATCATTCAGAATTGAAGGTCAGATAAAGAGCTTCACAGATAAGGAAAAGCTAAAGGAGTTCACCACCGCCAAACCAGTATTATATGAAATGCTGAAAGGTATCCTTTAAGAAGAGGAAGAAGAAGAAAAAGGTAAAGATACAAATTATGAACAACAAATATGCATCTATCAACAAATGAATCTAAGAATCAAGTGAATAAATAACCTGATGTACAGAATGAACTGGTGATTATAATAGAATCAGGGACATAGAAAGGGAATGGACTGACTATTCTTGGGGGGAAAAGGGGTGTGGGAGATGCGGGAAGTGACTGGACAAAAATCATGCACCTATGGATGAACTCAGTGGGTGGGGAGTGAGGGTGGAGGGTGGGGTGGGAGCTGGAAGGGGAGTTATGGGGGGAAAAAAGAGGAACAAATGTAATAATCTGAACAATAAAGATTTTAAAAAAAAAAGATAATGCAAAAAAAAAAAATTAATATCAATCCTGTAAACACAAGATGGAGTGAAAAACTAGACAAAAAACAAAAAAGGCTGTATCTAACTTTCCGAAGAAGCAAGACACTCTGTCTCAGGGAGAAAAGTATCTCAGGCACGAGGAAAGGGGGACCAGTATCTCAGGCACGAGGAAAGGGGGACCAGTATCTCAGGCACGAGGAAAGGGGGACCAGTATCTCAGGCACGAGGAAAGGGGGACCAGTATCTCAGGCACGAGGAAAGGGGGACCAGTATCTTAGGCACGAGGAAAGGGGGACCAGTATCTCAGGCACGAGGAAAGGGGGACCAGTATCTCAGGCACGAGGAAAGGGGGACCAGTACTGGGTGATCTTGGAAGAAATCATGTCACCTCTAGGCCTCGGGTTATTTCATTTATAAAACAGAAACAAATCCCATCTCAAGAGCATTGGAGAGATAAAACAAGATAAGGCTGTATTTTTGGAACTGTGGGTCGAGACCTATTGGTTTTTGAAATAAATTCAGTAGATCACAACTGGCAAAAATTAGAATAAAATATGATGCCAAAAGTCAGGCTAGTAGCAGATACCACTGAGAGAGCAACTGATTAGAAGAAATCACTAGGGAGTCTTCCAGATACTGGTAATGTTTTATCTGATCTGGGGGCAGGCTACAGAGACGTGCTTATTTTATGAAAACTCATCCCACTGTATAGTTATAATACAGACACATTTCTGTATGTATATTACACTTCAATACAACTTTGCTTAAAAAATAGAATGAGTCCTAGCCAGTTTGCTCAGTGGACAGAGCATTAGCCTGCAGACTGAAGGGTCCCTGGTTCAAGTCCAGTCAAGGGCATATGCCTGGGTTGTGGGCTCCATTCCCAGTAGGGGACGTGCAGGAGGTAGCCGATCAATGATTCTCTCTCATCCTTGATGTTTCTATCTCTCTCTCCCTCTCCCTTCCCCTCTGAAATCAATAAAAAAATAAAAAGAAAAGAATCAAACAGACCAGCCCTAGCCAGTGTGGTTCAGTTGGTTGGAGCATCGTCCTGTGCACTGAAGGGTCACAGGTTCTATTCCTGGTCAGAGCACACACCCAGGTTTCAGGTTTGATCCCTGGAGCACAAACAGTAGGCAACCAATCGATGTTTCTCTCTCCCTCTCCCTTCCTCTCTCTCCAAATCAATTTTTTTTTTAAAAATTAACAAAAAAGAAGCAAAGAACAGAAAAACTGTTGAATGTATCACAGATATAAAAGTACTGCTTCATGAAACAGTTATAGGGATGGAGGCAGAAATAAGGAGAAGACATGACTCTGCTGACCTTTTACAGATGAAAAATTAAAACAGAAACACCACACCGCCCTAGACGGTTTGATTCAGTGGATAGAGCGTTGGCCTGCGAACTGAAAGGGCCCAGGTTCGATTTCGGCCAAGGGCACATGCCCAGGTTGTGGGCTCAATCCCCAGTAGGGGGCTTGCAGGAGGCAGCCAATCAATGATTCTCTCTCATCATTGATGTTTCTATCTCTCTCTCCTCCTCCCTTCCTCTCTGAAATCAATAAAAATATATTTTAAAAAAACAACAACACAGCACCTGTGTGGTACAAAGGCATTCTAATGACATGCTTCTCCATTACCCTATTTATATCTGAGCCCTACCCACACCTAGGTTTCCTCAGTTAGAAGCCTTTTTCTTTCTCTCCATAATTCTCAGGAAGAGGGAGAAAATCAACCAATAAAGTAAACTTCTGCCTGAAGACTAACTCTTATGTAATCCAGTTCAAAGAAACTAATAATGAAACTAACTTCCAAACTAGTGATGAAACTAAAGACAAACAGGAAATGCTGTCTTTTAACCAAAACAACAGCAATTAGCAATTAAAAGGCTACAGTCTGTGCAGCAAAAACAAATAAGTAAATAAATAAATGTTCAAAGTTATCAAACAAGTGGGATTTGGAGATGAAAGATTAAGAGGAAAAAATTGCAGTTCAATGATCTCATCACTTCCCTATTCCCAGTTACATTTCAGCACCAAGAAAGTTCACCAAAAATGTGCTGAAATCAATGTCACCAGTGATATATATTTTTTTCTTTCTTTTTTCTTCTCTTTATTTCCCCCTTTTCTCTCTTTTCTCTCAGATGTTTCTTTCTAATGAACTGACCATTACATTTCCTAAGTTCTGAAATGGCCAACAGACCGCAGAAAGACATTTCTTTAAGCTCCTGCTTGAAACCAGCAGCTTCGGCAAACTGCTGGCCTTGATTCAGGGCCAACATTGATGTATATTTTTAAATCCTTTATTGCATTTTAAATTTTAGTAAGTTTAATTTTGAATTTTAATTTTGCTTATTTTTTTTACTAACCTAGGAATGGTCATTTTTATGTTTAGCATTAAAATTTTAATGAATTTCAGTTTTAACTTGACATTCTATAGTGTGTCCAAACTTTGTGCATCTGAACCACTTAGTTTTATTGTCTTTTTAATTTCATAAAGTCTTTTTAGCATAAACATTTTTTAACCCTCACCTGAAAATACGTTTTTTTATTGATTTTTTTTTTTTTAGAGAGAGAGAGAGACAGACAGACAGACATTGATCGGCTGCCTCCCATAGGATTGAACTAGCAACTTAGGTACTAGTATGTGCCATGACTGGGAGTCGAACCCGCAACCTTCTGGTGCATGGGACAACACTCCAACCAACTGAGCCACCCAGCCAGGGCTGTAACATAAACACCTTTAAACAAAATACTGAGGATGATACTAAGCACATCTTGTTAATGGAGCATGGTACTTTAATACTAAAAGTAAATACTGATACTGACATGCCAATATTTTGTTTTTGCTCCTCAACTAAGCTCACAAATTCCTCCTGAAACCAGAGTCCTGGTTCTCAACGCCCAGCCAGTTGCTAATCTTCGCAGCTGCTTAGCACCACTCAACCTCTTGACAATCTCATGTGCAGGTTACAGCCAAGACTGGCAATGACCAGGAGTTTATGACCACATCAACAGGAGAGCTGTGTCTTCGAGCTCTGCCTCCTTTGTTCCCTGTGGGACAGTCAGGTTCACCACCCTGCCAGGAAACCCCATGACAGATCCGCATGCCTTTACTGAATTGTGTAGAAGCTTCTGAAATCCGGGACAAGGAGCCCCACTCCAGAGAATGCACCTGCTGAAGACAGAGCAAGATACGGCACTTAACCAGGATTTGGACGGCCAATTTCCACAGAAGCCTGGATGACAAAATGCGGGGCAGAAGGGGATTCCACAGAGGAGCTGGGGCTAAGCTGGACCTCAGGGTATAAGGGCTCTGAGCAATGCAGGCCTCACACTGCTGCAGCCTGCAGGGCCTGTGCCGAGATGCCCTTGCCTCCAGCTTTACAGGCCCCAAGGAACTCAGCGGCCACTGTCACCACCTCCTATCTCCAAAAACGGATGCAGAATGAGGCAAGGGGTCCCCCATCCCCATGGCTCATGGCCCTGCTAGCTAACCTGGAGATGACCACAGGTCCTCCCATGTTAGGGGCTCTTTGGCCAAACTGTGGAAGCAATATCATTGGGAAACCAGGAGGTGAGGAAAGTGGAATGACTATGGCAAAAAGCATCGAACTGAGATTCAACTCTCCTGGGTCCCAATTCTAACTTGAATTTCAGGCCTTTTTGCTCATTCCTGTAAATAGGAGCCAATACTCCTGATAATCCAGCAAGCCCTTTCTAGAAATGTATACAAGTGGCCAGCTGCGCACTATGCAGGCCAGGCCTTGTAATAACATCAGTGGTTCTCAACCTTCCTAATGCCGCAACCCTTTAATACAGTTCCTCATGTTGTGGTGACCCCCAACCATAAAATTATTTTCATTGCTACTTCATAACTGTAATTTTGCTACTGTTATGAATCGTAATGTAAATATCTGATATGCAGGATGTATTTTCATTGTTACAAACTGAACATAATTAAAGCATAGTGATTAATCACAAAAACAATATGTAATTATATATGTGTTTTCCGATGGTCTTAGGCGACCCCTGTGAAAGGGTCGTTCGACCCCCAAAGGAGTCTCGACCCACAGGTTGAGAACCGCTGCTCTAGGCTATCGCAGAGGCATGTCTGTGAAAAATGGATAATTTTTTAAAATCCTTTAAGAACAATACCACAGTTTAGATCTCTCAACTTCTTTAACTATTAAAAAACCCATAAAATCAATAAGAAAGATTTGAACATGCCAATAGAAATATTAGCCAAAGAGAAAGACAATTTGCCAAATAACCTGTATACTTATTTAATTTCACAATAATCAATGACAAAAAATAAAAAGGCCATGAGAAATCATTTTTCTTACATCAGATTGAATGAGTAGATAAAAAGAATATTCACTGTGGGCCAGGGTGAGAGAACACTAGTACACTCATATAGCACTCATGGAAATATACATTAGTACCACCTTTCTGAAAGGACATTTGGAGATATGTATTAAGAGCCTTTACATGGTTCACATCTCCCTTGATCTAGTCATCCCAGGCCTAGAAAATACCCTAACTAAATATCTAAAGAAACATATAATTTAGATGAGGATGTTCATTACAGTATTGTTTATAAAAAGAAACAGCCTATATGTCCAACAACAGAAGAGCTTGCCATGATCCATTTAACAAAAATAGGGAGGAATACCAAGCAGCCGTTTTAAAACCTTAGGAATAAGATTAGTGGGAAATGGCTGAAACCGGTTTGGCTCAGTGGATGGAGCGTCGGCCTGTGGACTGAAGGGTCCCGGGTTCGATTCCGGTCAAGGGCATGTACTTGGGTTGCAGCTGATCGATGTTTCTAACTCTCTATCTCTCTCCCTTCCTCTCTGTAAAAAATCAATAAAATATATTTAAAAAAAAAAAAAAAGATTAGTGGGAAATGATAAACATGTTAATAGCAATTACATTCTGGTAGTAAAATTAGGATACTTTCATGTCATCTCCACATTTTTCACAAAGCAAGTATTGCTTCCATAATTTTAAAAAGTACAAAATGACTATATCTAAGCCCCTCACTCCTCTGCACCGACACTGCTGTATATAGGTGTTATATGATTTCAAATCCACTTGTTTATGACAAAGACAAAGAAAAGTTGTTTTTAGAAGTAAAGTTGTTTTGATATAAGAATGCAAGGATGTCATCATTCTACATCTGTTGTCACTGATAAGCAATTAGCAACTCCTCTGGGGGGCTTATCTGTAAAAACTATGGAGAAGCAACTACGCCAGGGGGTTATCTAGAAAATAAATACTAAGAGTTTGTGAGCACCATTAGAGAGTTTTGGTTTGGGCAAGGTGACTCTTCCTAACGTAACTCTCTAACGAGCCTTGGGGTATTCGCCCCTTTCTAGGCAAGGCACTCCAAGAAGACAGTGGTGATAAACCTCATGGCTGGCCCTGTTAAAGAGATCAGCCTGCCTACCAACATTGGCATCTTCGTTCCCTAGCAACGTGCTCCAAATCAGCTCTAGGCTTGACCCCCTCACCCCTGACTCTCCTACATACTTTAACTCATATAAAAAGGTACACCTCATATTAAATTTGGACTTGATTCCTCTCACTTCCCCTTACCTGGAACAACGGTGTGTTAGTCTTTCATATGTTTGGAGTGTGTTATTTCTTTATTTTACTTATTCTATACGCTATTGGCTTGTAAAATTATAATTCCGACAGCAAACCTGTGCTAAATAAATGGCTGGCAAAGACAACTCAGTCTCTGAGCATAACTTTTGCTGCCTCCCAAACAAAAAAACAGACACCTTTACTGCCCTCGAGGCCTTCCCATCACACTTGGGGACCCCTGACTCATTCTCTGTCCATGCTTCCAGGCACATTTCTGTTCCTCCAGTTCAAATGTCCACCCCCAGCAAGTCTCTTCCTCCAACCCTGCCCAGGCAGGGCTTAAATACCTCAGAATAACGAGTGAGCCCTGGAGTCACACAGATGAATATATACGGCAATTTGAGTCTTCAAAGCAACCAGAAGAACGCGAGTCCCCCAGGTCAGCTCCCACGACCACCTTACTTAATACTGGCATATCTTGTGTCATTGCACTGCACTTGATTGCACGTCACAGACGTGGTGTGTTTGTGTGTGTGTGTGTGTGTGTGTGTGTGTGTTGTTTGTTTTGTTTGTTTGTTTTTTTAACAAATTGAAGGCAAAACCATTCACGAGCAAAAAAAACAAAAACAAACAAGAAACACAGCTCGCTTTATTGCAATGCTCGCTTTATTGCAGTGGTCTGGAACCAACCCACTGAGGTATGCCTGTACTGAACTCATCAAAGCTAAGAGAGATTAGTGGCCGATGAAGACTAGAAATTCTGCACCAAATTTCCTGAAAAGAAAGATTCCTGATACAATCTCAAACCATCCTAGTTTTCCATCCCCTTTTTGACCCCCCTGGATATTAAAAGTCTTTGTTTCCTCAACTTATTTTTTTATTCAATGATTGATTTGAGAGAGAGGAAAGGAGAGGGACAGAGGAAAGGATGGAGAAGAGGGAGGGAGGGAGACAGGGAGAGAGGGAGAGAGGAAGGGAAGAAAGGAGGGAGGGAGAAAGAGAGACAGAGAGAGAATTTGTTTGATTTATGCATTCATTGGTTGATTCTTAGATGTGCCCTGAGCAGAGATCAATCCTGCAACCTTAGCATATCAGGATGATGCTCTAACCAACTGAGCTACCCAGCCAGGAAAATGGGGGCTCATTTTAGTGTTTTGGATATTTTATGACCAATGAGAAATGTAAGAGTCATGTGTTAAAATACCAAACCCAATAATTGAGATAATTCTTCCTGAGATCTAGGAGATAAGATATCCATCACAGCTACCAGGACTCAAATGGAACCCTCTGGAACAATGAGATGTTTCACTTGTCTGGTGAAAAGTCCCAAGGAGAATGGGTATCTCTGGAAAAAATAGTTCTTTGTCAAAAGTTCTCGAAATAGCTACTCCCCAGTGACACCTTTTCAACAGATGACTATGTGCAAATTGAAAAGTCTCTGTACAGAGAATTTTGTGGAATAGAGAGAAGATAGAAATGCCAACTACTCAAGAGAAAACTGAGTGTTTGGCTGACATCCCTGAGAAAACAAAGCTCATGTGGACCTTGCTCTCCCAAAATTAAATTACAGGAGATAATTTAAAACACAACACAAACTGGATTTTAGTGGGAGATTCTATTAAAAGTAGCAAAGCCAAGCCCTGCCAGCGTGCATCAGTGGCTGAGTGTCAATCTATGAACCAGGAGATCATGGTTCAATTCCCGGTCAGGACACAAGCCTGGGTTGCAGGCTCAATCCCCAGTAAGGGTTGTGCAGGAGGCAGCTGATCAATGATTCTCTCTCATCATTGATGTTTCTCTCTCCCTCTCCCTTCCTCTCTGAAATAAAAAAGATTTTTTTTTAAAAAAACTACCCCATATCTACTCCTCATTCTTCTTGACATCTCTGAGGTACTTGACATTGACATTTTCTTTCTTCTCAAAAACTTTTCTCTGGCTTTGATAACACACCATACTCTCTTGACTCTCATTGGTCTCCTACCCTGTCTCCTCAATCAGCCAACTCAAATAATATATAGTCACATTGCCCTTCTTAATGTCAAGAACAGAAGCACAGAATTCACATGTCATCAAGAGGAACCACTTTTATCTGTCACCCACACATACACACACCAAAAAACAAACAACAAAAAAAAAAGTGCAGCAACCTCCTACTTCTAATGTTGTAAGATCAGCTCAGTCTCTCAAAACTTCCTGTTGAAAAGGCAGACAAAGACCATGCCTTTTGACCTTAATATCCTATTGAAATGAGTATAGTAAGACTTAAAACCATGGCCTTAGACAGAAATAGTAGGGAACAGGGATCATTTGTGGATATGAGATTTCAACAAAGTAGACTGAAGAGCTAAGATGGATGAAAAAGAACAGAGAAAATGCAGCCAAGAGTATATACTTCAGGAAGGCTCCAGGGAAGTAGGAGCCCTCTTCTGATACCCTGGAGAAGCTCTGCATTGAGATCTCATAACCTAAATGGTGGATGAGGTTGAGGGAGTTCTGCTCCCCACCTACTCAACCTAAACTGAAGTCGATCAGACAATAACACATCTAAGCACACAGAGGTCTGTCAAATTGCCAGTGTCAAAATTTATGACAGAGACCCTAACCAAGACAGGAATCAGGAGGACCTGTAGGAGCTCCCACACTATATGTCAGTCAAGAAAGCATGATAGGAAAACGTCTATGGTTATAATAGCCCCTCCCTTTAACTTTCTTTCCCCCTCTTTAAAGAACCTCCTCCTTGGTCTGGGCACTTGCACATGACTTGCCATGGCTGAAAGTACTGGATTGCAATCCTTTAATTTGCCTGAAAAAATCCTTTTTGATAATGAAATACCTAGTAGACTTTTTGTTTAGGGTAGAGAGCAGTCAGGAGAGAGATGAGCCAAGACACTGCTGTGTGTGTCTCTCTCATTCTTCCTTGTCTGAATGGGAAAGTTTATTGGGTTATCTTGCCCCCGCTCCTACTGTCCCTCTCCCACAATTGTACTTGAAGGGAAGAGGGGTGACAAGTAACCTTTTTAGTGCATGGTCACCAGGCCCAATGAGGAGATTGCTGGATATCAAACCGTGAAAGCTTGCCAGTTCAGGAAGCTCTATACCACCATCAAAATAAATGTGACTCAGCAAGTCTGACAATCCACCACAGGATGTTAGATTTTGATGAAACTATACGAGTATTCCTAATATGGACCCCATCATTAGGGTGACCACATAATGTATCCTCCAAACTGGGACAATTCAGGGCAAAAGAGTGTCACCCTACTCAACACCCACCTAGTCCACACCCATCACTATTGACTACTTCAACCCTTCTCTTCCTTGGTGAGAAATACAATTCTTTAAAGCAACAGTTCTTGATTTTTTTTTTAATCTCAGGACTTCTTTATACTCTTTTATTTTAAATATATTTTTTATTGATTTCAGAGAGGAAAGGAGAGGGAGAGAGAGATAGAAACATCAATGACATGTCCGGCCAGCGTGGCTCCATGGTTGAGCATCAACTTATGAACCAGGAGGTCGAGATTCAATTCCTGCTCAGGGCACATGCCCGGGTTGCGAGCTCAATCCCCAGTGTGGGGCATGCAGGAAGCAGCCAATCAATGATTCTCTATCATCATTGATGTTTCTCTCTCTCTCTCCCTCTCCCTTTCTCTCTCTGAAATCAATAAAAACTTATTTTTTTAAAAAAAGAGAGACTATAAAGGACCAAATTTAAGAGACCTGAAAAAGGGGCTGAAATTATTTTTTCCTTTTAATTCATAGGGTGATTTCAGAGCTGCTAGAAAATACAAAGGACAGATGGACTAGAAGAGGCTGAGAACAAATTCTGAAGGGAGGAAGTTCAATTAGAAGGGTTTGCAGGCATCAATTCCTGAACTTGCAAGAGCAACAGATAAGGAATCCAGATAACCTATGGCGTGCATTGGGTGAGGGAGCAGAAACACTGAGACTAACAGATTTCAAGCTGCAGCAACTCCGAGATCTGATTCTACTTATAGAGGAGATAGAAAGAGGAGGGTCAATGTCTAGAATGAGAGAAGTCAAAGTTGAGACAAAGTAAGTTTACGCTGACTGAGGGCATGCACCTAAGAGTGTTCTGTAGACCACTGAAACCACAGAACTAGGAAGGCATAGATGTGGAGAAGAGGCTCTGAGAGTCGCCCACTGAGGGAGATCCAGGGTCCTCACATAAGAAACCCAGGAACAGACAATGTTACCAGTAAATCCCAGGTCTCAATGGCTCTTTCAAAAATAACAAAGTCGCCAAACCGGTTTGGCTCAGTGGATAGAGCGTCAGCCTGCAGACTGAAAGGTCCCAGGTTCGATTCCGGTCAAGGGCATGTACCTTGGTTGCGGGAACATCCCCAGTGGGAGGAGTGCAGGAGGCAGCTGGTCGATGTTTCTCTCTCATCAATGTTTCTAACTCTCTATCCCTCTCCCTTCCTCTCTGTAAAAAGTCAATTTAAAAAAATATAAAAAAATAAATAAATAAAAATGACAAAGTCTAGCTAGAGGTGGCTCAGTTGGCTGGAACATCATCCTCAACACCAAAAGATTGCAAATTCAATTCGGGATTAAGGCACATACCTAGGTTGCAGGTTCCATACCCAGTCTATGGGAGGTAGCCAATCGATGTTTCTCACATCAATGTTTCTCTCTCTCTCTCTCTCTCTTTCTCCCTCCCTCCCTCACTCCCTCCCTCCCTCTTAAAAAAGAAATCAATAAACATATCCTCGGGTGAGGATTTTTTTTAAAAAAAGCAAAGTCTTCACAGAGAAGCCCCAGCTGGCCCTGTGATGATTCAATACAAAGGTAAACAAATCAAAAGGACATCTGCCCCTGGCTGGGAGGCTCAGCTGGTTGGAGCGTCATCCTATTCACCAAAAGGTTGTGGGTTAGATTCCAGTCAGGGCACATATCTAGGTAGCAGATTCAATCCCCAGTAGGGGAACGTCAATGTTTCAGTCTTTCTCTCTCCTCTCTCTCTCTCTCTCTCTCTCTCTCTCAAATCAATTAAAAGTTGTGAGGTTTTTTTATTTTTAGAAAAAGGACATCTGATTTTGGAAGGATAGGTCAGATCCTCCCATCCGGACAACAACTGCTCATAAGCACCACAACCTGGAATGAGGGGCTGCATCTGGGGAGAATTAGGGTAGGAAGGAAGGAGGTGTTCACAGTGCACTCTTTACAACCTATCAAATTCTGAACCATGTATTACTCAGTCAAAATAACATAATAAAGTTTAACTTTCCTTAAAAGGTCATTCAACTTAGTGGGCCCTATGCCATCCCCACTGTTGGGGCAAACAGCATGAGAACAAAGATCAGGGACTGGCAGGATGAGCTGCCTAATGAGGATCAGGTCTGCCCTCGCTGGCACCGTACCACAATCCCAACCAGGCAATCATCACGTGGCAAGATTTGGAAGGCAAAAACTCTGCCCAATGCCAGTAATAAGTATTTTTCCAACAAGACCCTAGCAAAATTAATAATCAAGTGTCAGGGTCTCTCTGTCTCCTTTCCAAACCAGAGACAGTATGATACAGGAAAGGCTGTGCTTTCTCACTCCCAGCAGCCTCCAGTGCCAAGCAGAAAAGCCAGGGTGTTACAGCACATGGTACAGGTTGGAAGAGCACGAAAATCAGAAATATTGACACTTAGATTTTCCCAAATGGTTTAAAGGATGATTGTTTGCACTGCAAAATTAGTTACAAGATTCATTTCAGAGAATTCCCAGATGAATTCAAGTTATAGATTTCTTCAAATCAGTGGAGAAAAGAGGATTATTTGGAGCCAAAATTGGTATAAAATCCTGGACATTTTCCTCATGAACACAAACACCAGCCAGCCCCAAACCCCCCGAGCTAACAGAGATTGCATACAGCCCACTGGATTCTGTGAATGTCCTAAGGAAAAGGTGTGTTGAACACTGAATGACTATTGCTAGAACAAACAGTTCTGACACTAAGAGTCATCAACCAGAGAGCATTTATTCTGAGCAACCTCACACAGCTCAGAGTGAGGAGTCTGTACTGCCCTGGGAGTTCCTTTCAAGGCTACCTCGGTGGCTGCTCTCAGAAACGGGCTTCAAAGTAGATAATCACCCGTCACCCAATAACTGGGAAAACTGGACCTAACCAACTGTTCTACCAAAAGAACAAATTGTTTCTCACAATCTCCACATTGACTATCTGAGAGTATACATATATTTGACATTTTGAAAGACTTATTTTGCTATTTTTTTTTTATTTTTGTAGCCACATAAGAAAAACAAATGACATTTGGGCTTTTTTTCTTGTCTTTTTAGGCATTTTTTCTATCAAAGTCAATCAATGCAGAAGCTTTTAAAATCTGTAAACTAATTATGTGCCCTTGAAATGGTTAATTGTATGAAGCTTTTTAAATTATTTTTTTTCTCATTATGAGGAAAAAAAGAGAGAATTTTAAAAGGTTCATACAATTAACCATTCTGCAACTAACCAATGTGTGACCTTAACTAAGTAAACTCTCTGGGCTATGATATCCACTTCTATAAAATAACCTCTAGGATCTCTTCAAGTCCTAACATCTGATAAGAGCAATTTAACATTTTTAAAAGACATGAATTATTCTAAGAAAAAAAAATCACATACTTGTGCGCGCGCGCGCACACACACACACACACACACATTTTAAACAAAATTAGCTTTTAAAAAAACAATTTTAGCCCTAGCTGGTTTGGCTCAGTAGATAGAGCGTCGGCCTGCAGACTGAAGGGTCCCAGGTTCGATTCCGGTCAAAGGCACATGTCTGGGTTGCAGGCTCTATCCCCGGTGGGGGATGTGCAGGAGGCAGCCGATCAATGATTCTCTCTCATCACTGATGTTTCTATCCCTCTCTCTCCCTCTCCCTTCTTCTCTAAAATCAATAAAAAAAATTTTAAAAAAACAATTTTAAATACTCATGAATTGGGAAGTAATTGAATTTTAAAATAAAATTATACTGTTGATCAACATAAATTAAGAAACTTAAAATGGTGGGTATATGACAAATCAATCTTTCACCATTTTTCCCTATTTTTAAGTCTGAGAACCAAAGTTAAGATTCACTGATTTTTCAATACCAAAGTATTTCTCAATGAAGAAAAATTTTTGAAACAAAGCATTTCTCCTATATCTGAAGTAGTTATAGTTCTTAAAATAAGATCTTATTATTTTAGTAGTTCACTCTTAAAAGTCTATCAGAAAACCGCCGAAACCGGTTTGGCTCAGTGGATAGAGCGTCGGCCTGCAGACTGAAGGGTCCCAGGTTCAATTCCGGTCAAGGGCATGTGCCTGGGTTGCAGGCACATCCCCAGTAGGAGATGTGCGGGAGGCAGCTGATCGATGTTTCTAGCTCTCTATCTCTCTCCCTTCCTCTCTGTAAAAAATCAATAAAATATCATTTTAAAAAAATAAAATAAAAGTCTATCAGAAAACCACTTCTAATTATTCAACACTATCCTACAATATATTAGCTGGTGCTATGAAGGAAAGATAATTGTATACAACGATGTTCCTTCTACTGCTAAAGCTTGACTGTGATTCTGAGCACTAAAAGCCTCAGCAAGAAAATGAACTGAAAAGATATGTCACAGAAGGCCAAGCTCTGTCCATAACACTTTCCTTAAAAGGTGATGAATAGGAAAAGACTATTCCAAACATGTATAACTTGAAGATTTAATCATCTTCCAAGAGTGGAAGGTGAATATTAACGTTTTTTTCTGTAAAACTATGTTTCAGCCCTAACCGGTTTGGCTCAGTGGATAGAGCGTCAGCCTGCGGACTCAAGGGTCCCAGGTTCGATTCCAGTCAAGGGCATGTACCTTGGTTGCAGGCACATCCCCAGAAGGGAGTGTGCAGGAGGCAGCTGATCGATGTTTCTCTCTCATCAATGTTTCTAACTCTCTATCCCTCTCCCTTCCTCTCTGTAAAAAATCAAAAAAATATTTTTTAAAAAAACACTATGTTTCAACCAGAAACAATAACTAAAATATTATTACAATGTGACTCTTCCTGCCCTACCTATATAACATGCATACTCATTTAACCCACATGAATGGCCTCTGATGCACATGCTGTTTTATCGCCCCATTTTAGAGATGGACAAACTGAGGCTTTTATACAAGTGATTGACTCAGTGATACATCTCTTAGGGTGCAGAACCCAGGCTCAAGATGGATCTGACTCTTAAGCCCAGCTTTAAACCACTGTCTTCAGTTAAAATTTAAACTCCCCCTTGTAAATGATGTCACTATTTCCTCCTGATACTGGTTCCATCAATCTAGACAGGAAGCCTGGAAAGGAGTAGAGCTCTAATTTAAATAACACTCCAGCATCTAAGTACAGCAGAAAACCGCAAATCTTCACTCTAACCTCTAAAACAAAGACTCCTGAAATGCCAGCCCAATCATAAATTTTAAGATGCCAATCTTTTGGCCCATGCTTCACCCTCTTCTTTCCTAAACTACAATGTAAAAACATGGTTGGAAAGGAAGAGAATCATTCCCGAAGTTTAAATTCCAAGTTTCTTAGTTTGGCAACAATACTGTGCTTTGGAACTTTAAAATTACAAGCATGGTTCCCAGAGAAAAACATTTCCTTTATTAGCAACAGGCTCTGAAAATTCCATTCTGATGCTAAATATAACAAAATATCTCTAACTATTATAATAAACACATTCTCCAGATTATTTTGAAACTAAGGATTGTGTGCTTATTTTTAAGACAATTTTGCAAAAGCAGTTAAGCAACTGTAACATTTTAAAGAATCTTTCAAATTTGTTCCAGTTCTTTTAATAAATTGATTTGATAATGTTTTCTGAATTCTTCTATAAAATAAGCAAGTTCCCATTTCACAATTCATTTCCCTAAAGAAATATCCTTTTTTTAGTTATTTCTAATTTTCTTAAGTGCTAACAAGAATATGGGCAAGCCCTGGCCGTGTAGCTCAGTTGGTTATTAAGAGCATCTTCCTGATACTCTAAGGTTGCAGGTTCAATCGCTGGTTGGGGCACATTCAGGAAGCAGCCAAAGAATCATGTGTGAGTGGAGCAGCGCTCTATCTCTCTCCCTCTCTCTCTTTTAATTTTTAAAAAAGATTACCGATAAAACCAAAATCATGGAAGGTTTTACAACCTATGAAATGAAACAAATCAGTATTTTTCAAAACTCTACAATATACATTCAACAAAGGCAAATATAAACAAGAAATTCAGATTGCTATGAGATCTTCCAATTATCTAATATAAGCAAGAAATTCAGACTGTTATGAGATCTTCCAATTATCTAATATAAGCAAGAAATTCAGGCAGTGATGGGATGAGGGACTGTTTGCCTTGTTCTGAGCTAATGGACTACATCCGGCTTTTAACAGAATACAGTAGCTGTTGTACTTTAGGAAGCAACATGCGTTTAGTGGACCTCACAACCCCAGCCATTCTGTCATTGTGTAAGTGGCTGAAGTGCAGTTGTAAAAATTAAGGCACATTTAGCTGGACAGCTCCTCGTGTCCTCCCTACCTAAAACATGGATGAGAAAGTCTTTTCTTGTTAAGAGATCTTTGTGGGGCTTTTGGGGTTTTGTGGGTTTTTGTTTTTTACTTTATTGAATTTATTGGGGTACCATTGGGCAGCACTTTTCCTCTGGAAGATGGATCCAAGGAGTTTTGGGTAGGGAGGATAGGAACTTTGTTTCACCTTGTAAGGGGGGCGGGGTGGGGGAGTGTTTCACTTTTATCAGCAAGTATGTCTAATTATTACAAATAGCTTTTAAAAAATATAGCACACTAGCTCTCATGTCTTCTTTTTTCTCCCTCTTCTCACACCTTCAAGGCCCACAAAGTGCCATTAATAAGTCTGACCCTGTCACCCTTAAACAGGGCTACACAGCCTCCAACTAGTATACAGGGTGGGAATAGAGTTCTTCCAGGCCCCACCAGGGTATTTAATAGGAAAATTAGAGAGTTCAAAGTACGTTGTCTCTGCAAGTAACTCCTAAACTTGCACAGAAGCCCTAAATTTTCTCCAAATTTTATTCTAAAAATCAATACGGAGAGTTCTCCTTGGATGCTCCTCTGTCAAAAGCAACAAGAGTTGTTTAAACCCCTAAGCATCCATTCACCTAAGACATCCCTCCTCCTAAAACTGCTCTGTTTGCACCCTATCACCAAATCTGCCTTCCTAATGTCTCCCTACTATCCCCTTCCCTCCAGTTATAAAAACCTGCAAGCTACGTGTGTGGGTGCTGTTGGCCTGGTGTACTGCCACAGGGCTTGCTGGAAACCGCTGCTCCTCAGCTCCAGCCAAGCGGTAAACAGGTGGGAACAAGATGGAGGATCTTCCAATTACCCAACATAAGCAAGAAATTCAGATCGTTATTGATGAGAGAGAGAGAGAGAGACAGAGAGAGAGAGAGAGAGAGAGAGAATTTGTTGTTCCACTTATTTATGCATTCATTGGTTGATTCCTGTGTGTGCCCTGGCGGGGGGATAGAACTCGGGGGGACCGCGCTCTAACCAACGGAGCTACTCCGCCGGGTCAAGTCTTCTTGTTTTAATTTAAAGGAACACCTGGACCAAAGAAAACAACTGCAGGTCCCCACCCACTAGCAACCCCCAAGTTAACCATGCTCTTCCATCCTGGTGCAGGTTCCCTCGGTCCATTCCACACGCCGCTCCAACTCCAGTGCTCAAAACCAAGCACTGCTCGAGACACTACCGCGAAGTCCCAACCCATAGGCTGTCATTCAGCATCCACAGCATCACAACCACCACCCCCCTTTACCTTCCTCAACTCCCCTTCACAAACCTTTCACTTCAGCGAAAACAGTCTACTCCCCTCATCCCTGACCCCGCAACCAGCTGCATCCCCGCCAAGATGGCCTCTTCTTCACCCTCCTGTACCCCATCAACGCCCACACTTAAAGCAGGGAGCAAGCCCCTCTATTGGGAGTACACTTCCCAACACCTGCTGACGGCGTGAGCCAAGAGACCTTAAAGCCCATGGATTTCACTTTCAAGGGATTTAAATGTCCTTAGAGGCAAATCCCAGGGCCTTGTCTTGATACCACCCCCCAAAATTTAGAGGGGTGCGGAAGAGCCTCAGTCGGGCACAGAGGAGCAGAGTCGCCTGCCCGAGAAGGCTTTAAGGGGGGGTCTCGAAGGCTTCACCCCCAGAAAGACCTCAGGATGTGGGGGACTGGAGGGGCACCCCCAACCAGCCCTGGGAGGCAGGCGGCGGTGCGCAACCTCCCGCGCGCTCCTTCTTGCGCCGCGGAGATACCACCCCCAATCGGACCCCAGAGCCGCGTTCCGGGAACCCCGACTTGCTGACCCCTGACGCGCTCCTCAGGGATCCCGCAGCTAAGGACCCTCGCGCTGCCCAGGCCCGGGGCCGCCGGCCGCCGCCACAAAGAGTCAAAGAGCTGGACGACCCCTCTTGCGCATACCACACGCCGACCTCCGGCAGGCGCCGCTGCCCTAACCGCGCCCAGCCGGATGCCGCCTTTACCTTCTCCACCGGCGGTGCGTCCGGATCACGGACCGCCCTAAGCCTCAGCTCGTTCATGCTGGAGACTCCGGGGCAACGTCGCCGAGGGCAAGCAGCGCAGCCGCCCGAGCCGGAAGCTCAGCGCGGGCGCGGGCGGGCGCGGAGTGCGCGCGGCGGAGCCCGCTCTGCCTCAGCAGCACACAGCTCCGCAACAGCTCACAGGCCCCAGAGCAGCCCGGCGGCCAGCCCTTGACCTCGGCCCCGCCCAGCGGCGCCACCACCCTTTCACCGGGGCGGAGCACAGTGGGCCTCCTCCCGCCCCGCTCGCCCCACTCGCTCGCCAGGGTCCGGGAGCGAGCGCGCACGCGCACCGGGACATCCACCAATGGCGGGAACTCGCCAGGGAGGCTGGGCAGTGAGGGCGGGGCGGAGTAGATAGGCGTGCATTGGACAGCAACGTGAGGGGGCGAGGAAAGGCGTGCGTTTCCGAGGAATACTAGCCAATGAGAGCTCCCGCCAGGCCGCGGAGGGCGGGCGCTGGCACCCTAGGTCCGGACCTAGAGATAACGGGTTGCTGGAGGTGAGAGGCGGCAGCGCAGGGGCTACATGTGGGCCAGCGCTTTGCCTGCCGCTCTGGGCTTTGGGTCCCGCTTGTAGACGCTCGTTGAGTCCTGAGTGAAAAGGCTTGGGGAGCCCACTGTGTAAGAGGCGGTCGTCACGTGATAAGGAGGTGAAACCCAAACTTCAGTCTGCATCGTTTTGCAAAGTTGTCTCTAGTACTTACTGAGCGTTAATTATGTGCTAGGCACTGAACCAAGTAATGGCTTAAGTCTATCTCATTTAATATGCACAAAGCTTGGCGGAGATCTTCCGCGTTTTTTCAAATTTCTGTCTTTTGGGCCTGTAATACTGCCAACTTTGTTCACAGCCAAATCCCTTATGTACTTTTTTAAAAAATATATATTTTATTGATTTTTCACAGAGAGTAAGAGAGAGAGATAGAGAGTTAGAAACATCGATGAGAAAGGAACATCGACCAGCTGCCTCCTGCACATCTCCTACTGGGGGTGTGCCTGCAACCACGTACATGCCCTTGGCCAGAATCGAACCTGGGACCTTTCAGTCCGCAGGCTGACGCTCTATCCACTGAGCCAAACCGGTTAGGGCTCTCTTATGTACTTGACACAGCTTAAGTATTTCTTGAAAGGATTTAAATTTTCTCCTAAAGGAAAATTATTTAACCAAGGTTTCACAACTAGAAAGTGTCCACTAAGAATTGGAACACAGATCTGATTCTTTTACATACTTAGTTATTGATTTCAGAGAGGAAGGGAGAGTGGGAAACATCAATGATGAGACAGAATCGCTGATTGGCTGCCTCCTACACGCCCCCCACTGGGGATTGAGCCAGCAACCCAGGCATGTGCTCTTGACCAGAATTGAATCTGGGACCCTTCAGTCCACAGGCCAATGCTCTATCCACTGAGCAAAACCTGCTAGGGCCAGATCTGATTCTTACCAAAGCCCATACTAACCTATGTTGCTTAAGCATCGCCTCCCCTGGTCCTCATTCGCTGCCTTGTGATGTAAAACAAGCATAAAATGAGGTCTACGTCCTTAAGCATATTGTAATTTAACAAGAAAAGAAGCTTGCACACAAAAGAATTACAGTTTCGTACAAGAAATTTTGATCTGAACTGTGAATTTTGGAGAAAATAGAATTCTAGCCCTAACTGGTTTGGCTCAGTGGATAGAGCGTCAGCCTGTGAACTGAAGGGTTCCAGGTTTGATTCCAGTCAAGGGCATGTACCTTGGTTGCGGGCACACTCCCAGTAGGGGGTGTGCATGGGGCAGCTGATCAATGTTTTTCTCTCATCGATGTTTCTAACTCTCTATCCCTCTCCCTTCCCCTCTGTAAAAAATCAATAAAATATATTTTTTAACAAAAGAAAATAGAATTCTTGATTTCTGTAAGAGTATATTTCCAAGTTCCTGTTAACAGTCCTTCACAGTGACAGTAAAATGGATGTGGAAGAACACTGAACACAGATTATGTTTTCTTTCATATTAACAACATTGCACAAATACTTGTTTGAGTTTATTTGGAGAAACAGACCACTCCCTTCAGTTTATTATTTATCTCTGTAAATTATTTACATAAAGCTTTGCTTTTTGTGTTTTATTTTGTCTTTTGTTTTCATGTTATTTGTAAAAATAAATAATACGCTGATGCTAATTTTAAAACTCCTAATGTGTTGAGAACTGTGTGATCACCGTTTTGACTCTTCAGTGGTCACTTCTTGAGTAAATTAAGCAAGGTTTATTATCTAAAAAACCTAGAAGGACATGAACACAGAGAGTGCTACAAAGGTCTTCTTCTTGAGACAGGTGAAGGTGCTGGTGTCCAGATCCTCACCTTTAGGGTACATAATTGTAAGAGGTCACATCTGAGTGAATAAACATCACATCAGTCCTTCCAGAAGCTCAGCTGTTCCTTTTCAAACCCAACCTAATACAAAGGAGGTTGGAGAACCAGTTCACTTAGATTAGAGGTTCAGTATGATTACTAAAGTAAATAACCCCCTACAATTTGGCCTGAAGAAATTTCTCATCCATAACACTCGGCCCATCAGACTAACTGAACTCCCACCACGTACATTCTTGAAGTCAGTGCTGTGGAAAAGAGGGGTCCGGTACTCAGACCTTTGGAAGTCATGCCAGTAGACCTTTAGGGCAGCTTTAGGGCTTATCCATTAATTGTAGAAAGAAAGAAATAATAAAAATCTCCCCCACCTGCAGCCCAAAGAAGAATTTTGTTCCTTGACATTACCTTCCATCTCCTCCTCTATCCCTGATTTTTCTTTTTTTCCTCATATTTGCACTTTCATTTAGGGTCATTTCTTCCAGGTTTGTGGCATATCTTATACAGTGGGGCCTTGACTTACGAGTGTCCCGACGAACGAGTTTTTTGAGATACCAGCTGTCTCTCCACCGATTTTTTGCATTGAGTTGACAGAGTAATTTGAGTTAACGAGCTCCTTAATGAGCTCCTTAACGAGCTCGGTCTTCCAAAGAATTAAACTCTTAAGTCAAGGCCCCACTGTATACAGCGATTTCATTGCACTTCTTGGTTAGTTCCATTATTTTGAGATGTTATTTTGATTAGTAGAACTAACTAGCATGAGATTCTTCATCTCCCAGAATGTGCAAGCTGACTGTGAGCTCAGCATCAGTGGGCAGCTGTTGCTATAATTATTATTTTATAATAACAAATACTTCCCCCTTTCTTGATATTTAAAAACTGCATTGGTACAAGTGGCAAGAAAATTATTCAGTTCCCTGAATAGTATTTGTCCTCTCTTAGAGGGGAATAATTGTCAATAAGCAATTTATTGTTTAAAGAATCATCAATAAACAAAAACATGCTTTATTTGCTCTTTATCCTGCCCTTTATATTTCCTTTCTAGTCCTTAGTTTGATAAGTGATCTCAGCAAAAGAAACCATCAACAAAACAAAAAGGGAGCCCACTGTATGGGAGAACATATTTGACAGTGATACATCTGATAAAGGTTTAATATCCAAAAAATATAAGAAACTCATGCAGCTTAACAAAAGGAAGACAAACAATCCAATTACAAAATGGGCAAAGGACCTAAATAGGCTGGCAACTCTCTATCCCCGAAGCAGGGGTTGAGGAGGTGACACAAAACCGGAGCTCGGGGATCCCGGGCCTGAGCCTCAGGGATGCCTGGACTTGTGTATACTCTTCCACCCAGCAATGCTAATTCAAGGAGTTGATCTTGAAAAACCACCTACGTGCCCAAAGGTGTTTGTGATTACAAGAAATTGGTAAATTAGTTTGCAAACCTAAGATACAGATAAGCTTCGTTTTATTGCGATTCGCTTTATTGCCTCCCACAGGTGTGGCAAACCCTCTACCTGCAAAAACATCACTCTTTACTGCCTTTCCGGCTTCATTGCCGTGGTATGGAAGGAACCGCAATTATCTCCGAGGTATGCCTGTGTTACTCCATCTTTTTAAAAGGTATTCATAAAAAACAACAACAACAAAAACATGTACGTGGCATAAAATTAAATATACTTTATTAAGTACATTGCAGAAATGTTAACGGTATGAACCCAGTTTTGTTTTTCTAAAACGTGTATTTATAGAAAAAGCAGCTTAGAAAGCTGTATACAGAAACGATTGTGACACGAGCTTGGTGTGTGCGTGGAGGGGTGTTAAAGAGAAGGTGGTGGGAGTTGAGGTCGTTTTGTTATCATAACTGCACACCTTCACATCGTTTGACTTTTAGGACCACATCGCTTCTAAGACAGCAAAAATAAAGTGCACACTTAAAGCAAATGTTTTCCTCAGGCTCCAGGGCGTCTTTCCCTCCCGATGGGCTTGATTTGTTTCACTTTCACTCTCGGGGCTGGCAACTCTCTATCCCCGAAGCAGGGGGCTGAGAAGGCGACACAAAACCGGAGCGCGGGGATGCCGGTCCTGAGCCTCAGTGATGCCCGGACTTGTCCAGCGCAGTGACTAAAAGGCTGTCAATCCCACCCACCAGACGACGTTCCGCCCGCCCCCGAAGGCGCAGCGTTCCTATCCCTCCCTCCCTCATCCTCCAATGGACGTCCAAGGGGGGCGGGATTAGCGTGAACTAGGCACACGATTAGCCCTGGAACCTCCCGCCCACGTGTGGGCGGGTCAGCGTGGTGACGTACGATCACGGGACGCAGAGGCGGAGAGTGCACGCTCGCAGACCCGGCGGTATTAAACGGTTGCGAGCGGAGCGTTCTGGTGATCGTCCTAGGTCTCAGGCTCTCACCGCTGCGGCAGCCCGCTCGCTCTGTCAAGCCTAGGCCGGCTGCTCCTCCTCCTTCACTTCGCCTCTAGCCGCGTCGTTGCGACTCCGCCACCATGTTCGAAGCGCGCCTGGTCCAGGGCTCCATCCTGAAAAAGGTGCTGGAGGCGCTTAAGGACCTCATCAATGAGGCCTGCTGGGACATCAGCTCGAGCGGCGTGAACCTGCAGAGCATGGACTCGTCCCACGTCTCTTTGGTGCAGCTCACCCTGCGGTCTGAGGGCTTCGACACGTACCGCTGCGACCGTAACCTGGCCATGGGTGTGAACCTCACAAGGTGAGCCCGGGAGCGGTGGGGGAGCCGGGCCCCGGGCCCCTCGCTCCCATTCCCTCCCCCTCTTGGCGGGAGCTCCTCTGAGCTGGCCCTTCATTGGCTGGCGTGGGCCATCCCGCCCTTGCATTGGCCTGCTGGGCCTGGGGGCGGGACTCCGTGGAGCGCGCGCTTCCGAAAGCCCGCGCTGGCTGAGGCGGGAACTCGCTCTTTCCGCGCCCGAGTCACAAAGCGGGCGGTGGCGGGAAAGTGACGGGCTTCCCCGGGCTGCCAGGAAGACACTCTTCCAGAGCCCTTTTGGGCATTAGGTGCCGGTGGCCTTGACTGAGAAACCATGGTCACGGGTGACTTATACTTTTTTTTTAAGAGCTTTATTGTTGAAAGTATTACATATGTTTCCTTTTTTCCCCCTCATTGACCCCCCTTTCTAGCCCGCCCCCAGTCGTGGATGACTTTGACCGCTTTATCGTGTTCCCTACTTGTCTCCTTACTTAGGGACCATGGCTTATTTCTGGTTTTTTATTACAAAGTTGTAGGGATCACCCTCTTGAACTTGAGAGATTTCTCCAGGGCAGTGGCTTTCAACTTTTTCATTACTATCTAGTTACTATATATACGTGTTTAAAGTTTTAAAACCTTATGAGAAATATTGACCCACTCTACGTGCTGTTGTGGGATTCTAGGGCAGGGAAAATGGGGAAAGTTAAAACAAGGCCAAACAGTGTGGGCAATTTACAGCCAGCTTGTAAATAAGCCATTCTCTTCGCCCGCCAAGGGTACTTAGAGCAAATGGTTAAAAAGCTCCCTAATGAGAGAAGGGGGGGGGGGGGGCAGTTTTATTCCCCAAGCGGAGAAGCCTGCTGCCAGGTGCTTCTCGTGAATTCTGAGGAGGCCACAACAAAGTGAAGGGGATCCTGAGAATTCATCTCTGCCCAAATAGTCAGCAGAGGAGTTTTGAAACCTATAGACAGGAGGGTAAAGACCCTGCCTGGCTGGCTCCTCAGATGAGCTGAGAGCCCGTCTGGTCTGCGCTTCATCAGCCAGAGGTATTGGCCTGTAAAGGTGCACGCGTTAATAAATTGGCTTTTCACAGCACAGTCAAGGTCTCTCATATAAATTCATTTACATGAAAAGTCAAGAAGCGAGGTTGGGAACAGCCCCCTCCCACTGACTGAGGGGCTGCCATGTCTTCTAATAGCAGCATATTGTTTTTAATGGTCATCGTGGTCCAATAATTTACTCAGCCACTAAAAGGATCTGCAACTCAGAATATACTGCTTTTTCGTTTATGTTCAGAAGTGGAGATTCCTGGTGGCAGGCTGTGAGCTTTTTCTCATTTAACTGCCAGATTGCATTCCAAAGTGGCTGGACCGGTTTACAGGTCACCCTGTAGTACATTTACCTAACTTGCCAGTTCCTCAGCCCCGTGGCTAAAAATGGTAACGCCTTGTTAAATAGCTTAACCCAGCCGTGGGCAAACTACGGCCCGCGGGCCGGATCCTGCCCGTTTGAAATTAATAAAACTAAAAAAAAAAAAAAAAGGCCATATCCTTTTATGTAATGACTAGAGGCCCAGTGCACAAACATTTGTGCACTCAGGGGGGTCCCTCAGCCCGGCCTATGCCCTCTCACAGTCTGGGACCCCTCAAAGGATGTCCACCTGCTGGCTTAGGCCCACTACCCAGGGGAGCGGTCCTAAGCTGGCAGTCAAACTTCCTTCTGGCAGCCTGGGAGCCCTCGAGGGATGTCCACTTGCCAGCAGGGAGCAGGCCAAAGCTGCAGTTGGACATCCTTAGCGCTGCTGAGGAGGCGGGAGAGGCTCCCACCACCACCACTGTGCTGGCAGCTGGCAGCCTGGCTTGTGGCTGAGCAGAGCTCCCCCTGTGGGAGCACACTGACCACCAAGGGGCAGCTCCTGCATTGAGCGTCTGCCCCCCTGGTGGTCAGTGTGTGTCACAGTGACCAGTCATTCCCAGTGGTTCTGCTGTTAGGGTCAATTTGCATATTACCCTTTTATTATATAAGATAGAGGCCTGGTGCATGGGTGGGGGCCAGCTGGTTTGCCCTGAAGGGTGTCCCAGATCAGGATGGGGGTCCCGCTTGGGTGCCTGGTCAGCCTGAGTGAGGGGCTGATGGCTGTTTGCAGGCTGGCCAAGCCCCCCAGCGGGGATTCTCACCCCATGGGGGTGTGGCCAGACGGGTGAAGGGCTGAAGGCCGTTTTCAGGCTGGCCACACCCCCTTCAGGGTGGGGGGGTCTCACTGGGGTGACTGGCCAGCCTAGGTGAGGGGCTGATGGCCGTTTTCAGGCTGGACACACACCCCTGTGACCCAAGCTCCCAGCCTCTCCTTTTATTCTTTTTTTTTTTTTCAGCGCCTCCTTGAGCGGAGGCCAGGGCAGGCTGGAAGCAGGTATCTGGGATTTATTTATCTTCTATAATTGAAACTTTGTAGCCTTGAGCGGAGGCCAGGGCGGGCCAGGGAAGGCGGGAAGCTTGGCTTCCTCCATCGCTGGAGGCAACCCAAGCCTCCTTGCTCCAGCTCTGTGGCTGCCGCCATCTTAGTTGGGTAAATTTGCATACTCACTCCTGATCGGTTGGTGGGCGTGGCTTGTGGGTATAGAGGAGTGGCCGTGTGATGGTTAATTTGCATGTTTCTCTTTTATTAGTGTAGATGTTTACTTTGAATTTATATTAGTTCACACAAACACTCCATCCATGCTTTTGTTCCGGCCCTCCGGTCCAGTTTAAGAACCCATTGTGGCCCTCGAGTCAAAAAGTTTGCCCACCCCTGGCTTAACCTCTTACAATCAACATGGTGTGGCTTGTTAGGCTCTTGGCGGGTGATGTGGGCTGTGAAAGAGTTCACAGCTAAAAGAAGAGATAGATATGTATAGAGAGTTTATTTTACTTTTCCAGAAGGGAAAGGGCGGGCGTATTGCTAATCAATACAAGGGCAAGAAATAAACAGCAGCTGCTCTTTTAAAGGGTAATGGCTGCTGTTGTTAGGTGACAAGAAAGGGAGGGGGTTTGGAGGTTGACATTGAGCATACTTAAGGGGCTTGTAGTTTGTTAGTTATTTAGGAGATAATCCAGACAGATGTCTTAGGGAGGTGTCTTACCAGTATTTTTTTAAAATATATTTTATTGATTTTTTACAGAGGAAGGGAGAGGGATAGAGAGTTAGAAACATCGATGAGAGAGAAACTATGGATCAGCTGCCTCCTGCACACCCCCTACTGGGGATGTGCCCGCAACCAAGGTACATGCCCTTGACCGGAATAGAACTTGGGACCTTCCAGTCTGCAGGCTAATGCTCTATCCACTGAGCCAAACCGGTTAGGGCATCTTACCAGTATTTCTTCAAAGCCTGCAAACCATTCTTAGAGCAAGAGTTATGAAGAGTTCAAAAGTGGCTTGTTTGAAGAGTGGGGGAGGACTTTCTATTAACTATCCCTGAGTTGTAAAAACAACAAGGAGGAGGGTTATACAAAAATGTAGCCTTGAAAGTAACTTGTCTTGTAGTTTGAACAGAGGGATTGTTTGAATCAGAGGAGCTAACAATCTTGAATTTTAATTTAATCTTGGATTTGAATTTCTCCTAAATTACTTGTCTCCTTACTTGGGGACAATAGCTTATTTCTGGTCTTTTATTACCAAAAAAAAGGAAAAAGGCCTTTTCTTGTTCTTATACATCAATTTTAAATCCTGTGTCTTCTCTGTTCTAGCATGTCCAAGATACTAAAATGTGCTGGCAACGAAGACATCATTACCCTAAGGGCTGAAGATAATGCAGACACCTTGGCACTAGTATTTGAAGCTCCAAGTAGGTTATACTCTTCTACTGAGTTATCCTGGAGAAAATTAAAATGCAGCATCAGTATTTTCAAAGCTGTGAGAAATCTAAAATAATGTTTTTTGAGGCTTATAAGATTTACTTTATCATAGTTAGAAGCTTACATGCTTTTCTTCAACAATGTTTGCTTTCTTTTGGTAGACCAAGAAAAGGTTTCAGACTATGAAATGAAGTTAATGGATTTGGATGTTGAACAACTTGGAATTCCAGTGAGTATCAGTTTCTGATTGAGTGTACTGTACATGATAGCTCCCTAAGATATGTTAATGTAATTTAAAGCCTACTTCCTAACAGCTATATATCTGCTGGTGCATGTTCCAAAGTGGAGTTACAGTACTCTTAAAAAATGGATCATTGGTTGACTTCATTGTTGCTGAATGCATATTAAGATTAGATTTTAGAACCAGGGGGCAAAAATTTATTAGATTAAGTTTATCAACATTAAAGGAGAGAAGTAGTGTTGGAATATCTAAAGTTCTTTTGTCTGGAAAGCAGTAGTCATGCTTGCACCATCTTTGTTCTTATGCCATAGTCTAATGCCTCTTTTTTTAAAAAAATGTATTTTTATTGATTTCAGAGAGGAGGGGGGAGGAAAGAGAAATAGAAAAATATCAGCTATGAGAATCATTGATCGGCTGCCTCCTGCATGCCCCACACTGGGGGTTGAGCCCACAACCCAGGCATGTGCCCTGACCTGGAATGGAACCATGACCTCCTGGTTCATAGGTCCACGTTCAGCCACTGAGCCATGCAGGTCGGGCTCAAATGTCCTCTTGATTTAGCCCTGAAGGGTGATTTGGGGAAGCGCTACTTCCCTGGACTTTACTGTTAGTTAAAACGTTTAAACTCTACTTTGTTTTCTTAGTATAATTATTATTGTAACGTACTTGTTTCCGGTCTGCATTTCTTTTTTGAGTAGTTGGAGTGCTTTAAGTCACAATAAGTTTCAAAGTAATTCTGAGTTCTTGTTTGGATCCTGATTAGATGGTACCTACCAAATCTTTAATTCCCAGTAATTGATCTTTAAGGGTTTTTTGTTGTTTTGTTTTATAGGAACAGGAGTATAGCTGTGTAGTAAAGATGCCTTCTGGTGAATTTGCGCGTATATGCCGAGATCTCAGTCATATTGGAGATGCTGTTGTAATTTCCTGTGCAAAAGATGGAGTGAAATTCTCTGCCAGTGGGGAACTTGGAAATGGAAATATTAAGTTGTCACAAACAAGTAATGTCGATAAAGAAGAGGAAGCTGTAAGTAGTTTTAAAGTAAACAGAAAAAAAATACTTTGAAGAGAATTAGAACACTGCTTAATATTGGGTTAGTCTGTTTGGGCTGCTATAACCAAATATCATAAACCGGATTGCTTATAAGCAATGGAATTTTATTTCCCACAGTTTTAGAGGCTGGCCCTTTTGGTGTCTGGTGAGGACCTGCTTCTTAATTCATAGACCGCAGCCTTCTCACCTGGTGGAAGGGGCAAGGGAGCTTTCTAGGGTCTTTTCTTTTTACTGTTTCAGAGAGGTAGAAACATCAATGATGAGACTCATTTGATTGGCTGTCTCCTGCACACCTTCTGCTGGGGATCTAGCCTGTAACCCCGGGAAAGTGTGCCCTGACTGGGAATCAAACCATGACCTCCTGTTTCATAGATACTCAACCACTGAACCACACCAGCTGGGCTGGTGTCTCTTATAAGGACATAATCCTATTCATGAAGGCCCCACCTCGAATAGCATAACATTGGGGATTCAGTTTTAACATTAAAGGGGGAGGAGGGACATGACAAACATTCTCTCTATAGCAAGGTAAATACTAAAAATTAGAGAAAACTCTAAAGAAAAATAGACAAAATTGCATTTTTACAATTTATAAAAAGTGGAAGATACTGTTGAAATCTGCAAGGGATTTATAAGTGCCATCTAATTTATAATTTGTAAGCAGGAAATGCAAATTCAGTGTTTGCTTTATAAATCACTGAACAATGTGTTGGTGTATCAAACCCACACATACTCTTAAGAATAGGATTGAGAACCTAGGTGTCTAATCTGTAGGTTTCTGGAGGTATTTACTCTGCTTTTATCAAGTAATTCAGCACAGGACACCTCAACAGCAGGATCTAATTAGGGGTAAAAATCTAGCTGTTGGGTGCTCCTGTATAATCCACACTTAACCAAGAAATGTCCTTAAAATAAGGCTTTCTTGTAATCAAGTGTTTGGGGTTTTTTTTTCCCCGATTCTTAGAGTGTTATAAACTAAAATTTGCTAATTGTACTAAAATAAAACTTGCTAGCCTGTGAACATCAGTTAATTCTGTAAATCAAGAACAATTAAAGGGCCTAATCTCAAGATTATTAGGATTAAATGTAACATTCAAAGTGCTTAACACAGTGTCTGGCATATTGTAAGTTTATAGTAAAGATTAGGTATTTTCTTATCCCTTGCTTGAGTAGTCAGCCCACAGATTAAATGAAGGTAAACTCCATTTAAAGGTAAACTCCATTCTTTATTTTTAATATTGAATGCCCAACAGTAAAGCTGACAATCCATAAGAAAATAAAAGGGTTGTTTTTTACTAATTTATTTCAGATTTATTCTTTTATTTTTCTTTTTAATTGATTTTTAAAGGGAGGGGGCGCATTGATTTGTTGTTCCATTTATGTGTGCGTTCCTTGGTTGACTCTTATATGTGCTCTGACCGGGGATTAAACCTGCAACCTTAGGACAGTTCTCTAACCAACTGAGCTGCCTAGCCAGGGCTCACATTTATCCTTAAATCTGTATAAAAACACTCCCACACTAAATGAACATATTATGTATACAGCCTAGATAAGCTTATAACCATAATTTCAATGCACATCATGGTAATACACCTTCACATATTAAGTCTATTAAATAGCAAAACTGTAGGGACTAATTGCAACTTTGCTCTGTTTCCTAAATTACATTTCACTCCCCTTCCAACTTTGATTTTTAAAATTTTCTAACATTAGTTCATCCGTAAACATTTTAATATTACTTGGAGTATAAACATTAAACTTTACCACATACTATAAGAAAATTATTCAATATTAAGGAAATTTTGTGTTTCTATTTCCTTGGTCATGTTAGAACTGCTTGAATCAAAATTTTAACACTCCGGTGTGGGGTGAATTTCCCGCCAAAATATAAGATGGCGCGGGCAATTATTTAGGTTTCCCGAGCAAAATCAGGGATTTTTATGATACCTATTACCCCAATGGGTATGAAACTGTTCGCATACGCAGGTAGGTATCTTTGTGAACGGCAAACAAACAAATATTTGGTAATACGCAGTTACAATCGGCCCGAGTTTACACGTTTCCCGCACTCCACCGCAAATCTATATGAACCGAGTTAAGACGGCTCCCGCGGAGTACGCGCAATTCACGCGAGCCGACTTAACTCGTTTCCCCCACTCCAAGTGTTAAGAAGGTACATACATTGCATTGCAGTTGTTTTCAATCCATTGGTTTTCCGATTTGTTTTTGCCTCTCCATTACAATTTCACTTGTTGAAGAAACTAGGTCATTTGTCATTGAGCTTCGCAGAGTCTGGATTTTGCCAGTTTCATTCTTTTTATATATATATATATATATATATATATATAATTGAATTTTTCACAGAGAAGAAGGGAGAGGGATAGAGAGCCAGAAACATCGATGAGAGAGATCGATCAGCTGCCTCCTGCACGCCCCCCAGTGGGGATGTCCCCGCAACCAAGGTACATGCCCTTGACCGGAATCGAACCTGGGACCCTTGAGTCCGAAGGCCGACGGTCTATCCACCGAGCCAAACCGGTTCGGCCAGTTTCATTCTTTATGTCAATTAATATATTCCTCTACCTTGTGTTTCCTATAAATTAGTAGCTACAGCTCTTGAGGCTTGATATTCACGGTTTCTTTGTTTTAGGGGTGGGAGAGCAAAGAATACTTAATAGATGGTGATATGTACTTTTGGTAGGAGTCATGAGGTATCTGAATACCTTTGTGATTTTTAGCACCTATAAATAGTCATTGTCTAGATTCATTAAGTCATGTTTTGCAGAGTTGTAATATATTAATACATTTCATTCCTTTATTAGCTGGTTTATTTTGTAGAGATACTTCCATAATGCTCTTATCACCTAATTTGGTTACCTGAGATTTGGTTCATATACAGAAAGACAAGCTAATACTTGGTTGTTTTGCTTTATTAACCTGTTTTCTAAATTAGTTTCATAGCACCCTCCGATGTAATCAATAAAAGTTTTTTTTTTTTATGTATATTATAAATGACTAGGTTGTAACTTTCTTGACATTTTTTTCAGTATGATGAATCATTTGCTTTTTCCCCTTAGGTTGCCATAGAGATGAATGAGCCAGTCCAGCTAACTTTTGCACTGAGATATCTGAACTTCTTTACAAAAGCTACTCCACTGTCTCCTACAGTAACGCTCAGTATGTCTGCAGATGTACCCCTTGGTAAGATAATTTGTTAAATCTTGTTTTGTTTAGTTTTTTAAATATATTTTTATTGACTTCAGAGAGGAACTGAGAGGGAGAGAGATAGAAACATCAATGATGAGAGAGAATCATTGATCGGCTGCCTCCTGCATGCCCCCCCCTCTGGGGATCGAGCCTGCAACCGGGGCATGTGCCCTGACCGGGAATGGAACCGGGGACCCTTTGGTCTGCAGGCCGACACTATCCACCGGGGCAAACCGGCGAGGGCTAAATCTTGTTTTGTGGGTATGTATATGATACGTCTCGGGAATTAACCCATGTTCCTGTCTTCTTTCAGTTGTAGAGTATAAAATTGCTGATATGGGACATTTAAAGTACTATCTGGCTCCCAAGATCGAGGATGAAGAAGGATCTTAGGCGGTTTTAAAATCCAAGAAAACAAAACTAAGCTCTTTGAGAACTGCTTCTGAGATTTCAACATGCTTTTAAAAGTCTCTTTTGTCACCAAATTTGTACCTGAGTACATATGTAGATAATGTTTTCTGTAAATAACCTGTTTTCCATTCTTTACAATTGAAAGCATAGTCTCAAGTCAAATCTGGTCTTATTAACCTAGAACTACTTCTGCCTTATATAGAAATAGTTGTTAGGATTTTTATAACAAAGGGTTTTGACTATTAATGCAGTTTTAATAATTGTGGGGTTTTTTTCAATTTAAATAAAAGTTGTTTGAATTTCAGATATCACAGGACAGTGCCTTCATTTGAACCTTGACTGTTGCAAGTATCCTAGGGAATTCATAATTAGTGCTACCATTTTTGTGTAAATGTTATATATTTTTTTCAATCTAGAGCAGCCAGATATAAATACATTAGTATAGCCATAAAAAGTACTCCAAATGCAGTAGGTGACAAGATATTTGTGAAGATTCAGTTGTCACATTTATTTTTGTATTCTCACTTGAGCTCAAGAAATGAATGGGAGAATAGAACAAATTCTGTATGTTTCGTTATTTTGTCTTTTTTGTAAGCAAAAACTAACACTTTTTCAGAAACTTAATGCACTCAGTTATGTTGGTTTATAAGGCTAGTATTGTTACAAGGCAGTGTTTCTTTAGCCTAGGGAACCTTTTACAAGACTTAGAAGAGACTAGGTCTGTGATAGGGCCCAAGGAGTATGTTTGCAAAAAATTTTTTCTCCAGTATAAATAGCTTTATCTGAGACTTATCTGGCTTATCTCTTATGGTGTTGGGTTCAACCGAGAAAGTGAAAAGGCCCAGCAGTTGTGAAATAGGCTATTTAAACGTTCCCAGTAATTGTGCTTACAAGGTCACAAATTGGCATACTACACACTGAAAGCTGTTTTATTACAATCCTTTTTCCTTTATATTTTATGTTTGGATTAAATAACTGGTTTCTTTGTTGTACCTGGACTTGAGTTCTAGTGATTGGACTTCAGAACTCACTGTATTCAGTGGGTAACCATTACCTTATGTTGCCTGGGCGGAAGGAGATTGGCAGCAGAGGGGCTGATGGAGTTTTTGGAGTGATGAAAACAGTTTATCTAGACAGGTGATGGTCCAAGACTGCATTTGTTAAACCTCATCCAGTTGTACTTTTATGTAAATTATACCTTAATAAAGCTGACATTTAAAAGCTTCACGTGCGGCAAAGTGTTTCTTGTGGGCAGACCTCTCTCTTACCTGGGCAAGGCCTGATGGCCTAGGAGAGGGAGAGAAGTACAAGAGTGGGGCCGCTGATAATAAAGACCATTATAAACTGATGATCAAAAATAGATACAGAGCCCTAACCGGTTTGGCTCAGTGGATAGAGCGTTGGCCTGCGGACTGAAAGGTCCCAGGTTCAATTCCGGTGAAGGGCATGTACCTTGTTTTCGGGCACATGCCCAGTAGGGAGTGTGCAGGAGGCAGCTGGTCGATGTTTTTCATTGATGTTCCTAACTCTCTATCCCTCTCCCTTCCTCTATGTAAAAAGATCAATAAAATATATTTTTTAAAAATAGATACAGAGGCAGAGCAGCATTAAACAGACTGTCAAACTACAGCAGGAAGGCTGGGGAGGGTTGAGGGGGTAAGAGATCAACCAAAGGACTTGTATGCATTCATATAAGCATAACCAATGGACACAAGACACTGGGGGGAAGGTCAAGGGGGAAAAAAGAAATGCCCTACTCGTAATATTTTAAGCAATGAAAAAGTGGGGCCGCTCCAGAGCGAAGTTGTGAGGTAATGACTGGCAAGACTACAGCTCGCCCCCTGGGAAGGGTGGCTGCCCTGGGCACTTGGCCGGGCAGCTCAGGTCCGACAGGATCGGCCTCCGCCTCGTGGGGGGGCGCCAATACCGGAGGGGCCTGGAGAGACAGTTGGCTTGTCCAGGGCCTGGCTGAGCCAGGCGGGCTGCAAGCCCGAGAGAGCCCCGATCTGCAGACCACTGGCCTAGCGCGGGGCAGAAATGTTTCCGGAAAGCGGGTTGAGAGGGCGTCGCTCCCGGTGATGCCACTTCCGATGCGCCGCCTTCCTGTACGCCGTTTCCGGCGTTGATCCGGTCTGGGCGGGCGGGGCAGGTGGCAGTTAGGTGAGGCGTGTCATGAGCATCTCCGTTCCCAACGGTGAGCGGGCAGTCGACGCGCGGACGACTGGGCACGGCGCTCGGGTAAGGGGTGCGCACGGCGGGGCTGGCGCAGGGGTGGCACTTCCGGCTCCCGGCGGGGCGGAGGCGGCTCCCCGCTGAGCCCAACCCCGAGTCCGCACCGCTGGCCTCTGTCCAGAAACCGGTTTAGTTTGTTTTCGGTCAGAATTCGTGTGGGTTCTTCTCTTCCTGGCGAGGTCCGGAGACAGGCAGGAAAGTAGTGTATGTGCAGGCGCGTCGTGCGGCACTGCTGTTGCTTTTAAAATGAGGGGCTGAGGGAATTGGGGGGTTGCGTTCGAGTTGGTTAAAAACCCTGTTGGGAACTTTGAAAACATCGATTCCCGTACTTCCTTTTCCCTCTTAGAATTCTTATTCCTCTCCCCTCTCCCTCACTGCCTGCGCTTTTTTGTCTTGTGGCGGGTGTATGAGTAGTTAATGGCAGAGCACATAAACTTTGACTAATGCAGATCAGAGGTGATTAAATGCCCTCCTAAACCCCCACATATAGGTAGTTTGGACTTTAAGTTTGATAGAGTTAAGTTTAGATTACCATGTAATCGGATCGCAACATTTAAAAACCTAGTATTTGATTCAGTTTAACCATTTGTTTAAAAAACCAACAGCAATAGGCCAAATGGAGTAACTTTTGCGCAGCCATGTGATCAAACCAAAACTAAACCTCATTGCAGTTTGAGTCCCCTCTTTCTGCGCATAAAAACCTTCCATTGTGTACAACTCACCGCACTCCCTCTCAGCTGCTGGAGGGATGCGCCTGTTTCATCACTTCAGTAATAGAGCCAATTAGATCTTCGAACTAGTTGAATTTTGTTATTTAATACCTTTTAGGGCGGCATATAAGTTAGCATACTCTTTTTTTTTTTCAATACTTGATATCTGCACCAGCATGTAATTACTAAAAAGGGATATGAGCATTTAGCACGATTTCCTTTAGAAAGCTGCTTAGTTTAGGTTAAATGGAGGCCATTTAACATAACTCACTAATATCTGGGATTAAGTACATATAAAGCACCTGCCACCTGACCAGTAATTATTTACTGCCGTTATTATAATGATTATTTATAAAGTGTCATAGCAGGAAGGTCAGGCTTTGCTTGTTTGTTTTTTTGTGGCGGGCTGGCACGGCCATGGCATACTCAGCCCCAGGGCTCCTTATGTGTCGTGCCAGCTCAGCCAGGTTCAGTGAGCCTGAGTAGGGGCAGTGAAGGATTGAGCTGGGTCTCGGTGGAACGCTGCCCTCTCTGATGGAGAGAGACAGCAGCGCCAGAGACTACAACCCGTGTCTTTATTTTATAGCCGGATTCCACGAGGCAAAGTAAGGGTGTGATCAAGATGTTTACAACATTCTGGGGGGTTTTGATCCTACTCAATTACATGCACCTGAACTCTATCAAGCCCACATCATTCAGGCACCTGGGGCCACGTGTTCAGACCATAGGTTCAAGCTCACACCTATAGCTGTTGGCTGTAATTGTGCTGGGAGGGCTCTGCCCTCCAAGCTGGGACTTGCACGTGGCAATGAGAGGACTGTGCCGTCTCATCAGTCCAAGGCTTGAACTTGTCCAAACACTGTAGCCGCTCTCCACATTTTTTTATGTTGCCCTTATTGAAATACCTAATTTTCTCTTTTAGAAGAAATCAAATAGCTTCACGATCAAAATAGATTTACTTCTTTTTTATATATATATAACAGTGGCTTTATGGAGGAAAAGTGTACAAATGTTTTTTGATTCCAATGTCTTTTTCTCCTAATCCTCACCTGAGGATATTTTTTCCATTAATTCTCTACAGATTGTGGAAGGGAGGGGCGTGGGGTGGGGGATGGGGGGGGGGGGGAGAAACAGATGGGACAGAGACACATGGATTGATTGCCTCCCACGCCGGGGCCAGGGCCAGGGCGGGATAGAACCTTCAACCTAGGCACATGCCCTTGCCTTGACTGGGAATTGAACCTGAGATCCTTCCGTTCTTGGGCTGACACTCCAACCACTGAGCCATGCTGGCCAGGGCTCAAATGTGTGTGTGTGTTTTTTTAATTTTGTAAGAGTTTATTTGAACTAAAACTGACTACATAGGCTGGGGAGCAAGATCTCAAATGTTCCTAAATGTCATTGTTTTTAAATCTTATCTACTATCTCTTAAACAAGTGACTAAATGGCCATGATTTTTTAAAATTATAGAAGTAATCTGGAAAATGAAATCACTACTTTCACTGCTTGAGTGGGGCAGAGAGGCAGGAAAATCAGAAGCCACTGGTACAGTACTGATAGCCAGGAGCTTATCCAAATTTACAACAAGAAGCTTTACAAATCATTTTCATTAACAGCATGATATTCATCAGGGGGAAATAGGCAAAATGTAGATATGAGTGTAATCTATTCCCCACCCTCTCTCTCCTTCCTCCCTGGCAAATACGAGAATCACTGGAGTATATGCTCCCCTTGCTTTTTTCTGAAGCAGGGACAAGAGGCAAACAATACTATAGCACAGCGGTTCTCAACCTGTGGGCCGCGACCCCTTTGGCGGTCGAACGACCCTTTCACAGGGGTTGCCTAAGACCATCCTGCATATCAGATATTTATATTACGATTCATAACAGTAGCAACATTACAGTTATGAAGTAGCAACGAAAATAATTTTATGGTTGGGTCACAACATGAGGAACTGTATTTAAAGGGCCAGAAGGTTGAGAACCACTGCTATAGCAGAATGGTTGAAAATTTGGACTTTGCGTAAGTCCAAATGATGCTACCTTGTACCATCCTGGCTACTGGAATCCCCAATAGTAAAGTGAAATACTTAAGATTCACCAGCATAGAAAAAAAATGATTATCCAGCATAGATAATGGCTACATTGACCTTCAGGTAGACTTGGACTTAAGTCATTACTCTTCCACCCTGTATGACTTTGGAAAAATTAGGAGGCAAGGGAATGTCGGTGGCAAGGTACATATGAGTTCTGGTTCTTGGTCATTGTCTTGACTTTCATTCTACCAGGACAAATCAGAGTGGATATATAATGAGGCTATTTTCATTTTTTTAAAAGAAGATCAGGTTCTAAGAGCAGTGGAGCCTAACTCGCCAGTTGCTAGTATGTCATCACAGCCCAAAATTCCAAATCACTGCATCTGAGATGCCTGAATTTATGAGCTATAAAACACCATTGTTGCTTGCAGACATTAACGGTGTTCCTTGTTTTCAGACTGTAGCTGTGTCAGTGTGTTATGATGCCATCTCGTACTAACCTGGCTGCTGGAATCCCCAGTAGTAAAGTGAAATACTCCAGACTCTCTAGCACAGATGATGGCTACATTGACCTTCAGGTAAGTGCACAAGAGAGCTGATGAGACTGGCTGGCTCTGTTTCTGATGAGCTAGCAGGAAGACCTGACGGTAGAGATTTTTGCTAACTGTCCCTGGGGATTAGAGGGAGCAGCAAGAAAGAAACCCAGCACCTTTCAGCCATAGCCTGCAGAAGGAGGGATCTTAGTGGAGCTGTTTCAAACCAATATGAATACAGTTCCTTTTTAAGCATTTTTAGTTGTAATGCCAAAGCCCAGCAATTGCAAATTTTATTTAGTTTATCTGAAAAATAATCAAACTGTGTTTTGTTAAGTAGAAAAAAATGTTAAGGGCTATGTCATCAGTTTGTTTATACTTTAGTCAAAGCCAGTTCACCTTTTAAGGGAGAAACTAACTGCTAAAGCCAGCAGATTGTGGAATTCCTTCCTCTTTCCTGACGCCATGAGATCCAGTTTATTAAAGGTATTTTTGGTGGCAAACAGTAAGTAAAACAGAGTATTTATTTTATTTTATTTTATTTTTATATATTTTATTGATTTTGTACAGAGAGGAAGGGAGAGAGATAGAGAGTCAGAAACATCGATGAGAGAGAAACATCGATCAGCCGCCTCCTGCACATCTCCCACTGGGGATGTGCCCACAACCCAGGTACATGCCCCCGACCGGAATCGAACCCGGGACCCCCCAGTCCGCAGGCCGACGCTCCATCCACTGAGCCAAACCGGTTTCGGCAACAGAGTATTTATTAAGCTTGTACCCTACCCTGATGATTTTTAAAAAATGTATATTTTATTGATTTTTTACAGAGAGGAAGGGAGAGGGATAGAGAGTTATAAACATCGATGAGAGAGAAACATTGATCAGCTGCCTCATGCACACCCCCTAGTGGGGATGTGCCCGCAACCAAGGTACATGCCCTTGACTGGAATCGAACCCAAGACCCTTCAGTCCGCAGGCCGATGCTCTATCCACTGAGCCAAACTGGTTAGGGCTACCCTGATGATTTTTTACAAAATACCTAATGGCGTAGCATCTCCTTTTGCCCATTTCTCCTTAGAGGAGAATATTTTAGGTGGAATGAGGGCCAAGGAAGAAGAAGCAGGCAGCCATCCTTTTAAAAATAAACAAATCAATTATTCTTTGTACTCTTTTTGGACCTGCACTTGAAGGAGAGAGGTGTTTTGTTTTCTTTTCTTTTCTTTTTTTAGTATATCTGGGAAGTTTCCAGCCAGTTAGGTCAGAGAGAGCCATGAACCAAACTTTAGAAAGTTTGTTTGTGAATCTTAACCTTGAATTGAACTTGTGAAGGTAGGTTACTTGTTCCGTGGGGCAGGCAACTTCTCCCACAGTTCCTCTGAGGTGGGTGGTGGCAGGCAATAATGCTTTAGAAAAAGCTGTTTCTAAAAAGCTTGGACTCTATGCTGACTTAACTCTAAAAGCCAGAAGTCACTTATTTTCTTTACTTCTCCTGGGTACAAGCTTAATAAATACTCTGTTTTACTTACTGTTTGACACAGCTTCTCCAGATATTCACTCTTGAATCCCTGTAGATCAGTACAGCCTTCCATGTTCCAAGCACTTAATTAATACATATCTAATCAATGAATAACCATAAAGTATCTTTTGTTTTGTAAGAAAGTAGTTTTTTTATGGTCTGTGGAATGAGACTAGAACTAGGAAGAATAACATTCTGCTGGGACTGCTGGTAGAGCAGTCACTAGAGCTTCATCTCCTACCTATCCCTTTCCTTTCTCTCCCAGAGCTGCACTGGGTGGTAGGACTTACTTCAAGACACATGAAGCATTCATATTGGTTCTTATTATCCTCCTTGCTTTAAAGTATCAGCCCTGGTATTTTCATAATGCTCTTGTCTTTTTTTGTTTCTCTTTCAGTTTAAGAAAAGTCCTCCTAAGATTCCATATAAGGCCATTGCACTTGCTACAGTACTGTTTTTGATTGGCACCTTTCTCATCATCATAGGCTCCCTCCTGCTGGCAGGCTATATCAGCAAAGGGGTAAGCTGAAGGGTTTGTGAGAATCTGCCATGAGGTCTTTAAAATGTGAGCTAGGGCTCTATTGTTTTATATTCGAATCTAGTAGCACAGCAGAAAGAAGAAAAGGATTTTTTTTTTTAAATATGTTTTATTGATTTTCTACAGAGAGGAAGGGAGAGCGATAGAGAGTTAGAAACATCGATCAGCTGCCTCCTGCACGCCCCCCACTGGGGATGTGCCCGCAACCAAGGTACATGCCCTTGACCGGAATTGAACCTGAGACCCTTGAGTCCGCAGGCCGACGCTCTATCCACTGAGCCAAACCGGTTCTGGCAAGAAAAGGATTTTGTTTTGTTTTGTTTTGTTTTATAAAGATTTTGTTCTCTGATAACAAAACATGTGTTTCTTCCTTTGAGCACAGCAAATTTCTCCCACAGTTCCTCTGAGGTGGGTGGTGGCAGGTCAGCAAATTTTTCTTCTTAGATGTTGGGCACTTTTCCCACTCTTATAGTTTGGGACAGCAAAACTAAGCCTGGCATCAAGGACTCCTGAATGACAAAGGCTGTAACTGGAGTAGAACGCTGTTGTTGCAGCTTTGCAGTGCTACAGACATTCTAGTCTGTTTGGGGAGAAAGAGTAAGGCTTGTGTGGTAGTGGCTTGGGGCCACTAACCAAGTGAGGACTCTTGGCTCATGAATCAGAGCCTTCTTATATAGGGATTTGGTTGCAGTCCCTGTTGAGCTTCAGTACGATACCTTAGAAACCTGAAGTGATGTTTGGTGGTTCTTGGGCTGTATACAGACACTTAAACACAGCATCTACATTGTTCTGAAGTTGCATTGACCATAGTTTATGTTGGTTCTTCAACACACACCAGGCAAAGGGATTATGGTCACATTGCTCTGCAGAAGGAACACAGCTAAGAACTGAAACTGGGCATTATCGTTGGACTTGGCAGTAGTAGCACTGTCACAATAAAATGGCTGCATATGGGTTTTAAGAAGTATATCTAATTAGGTCCTTAGCTGCTTAAAACTATTATATGGCCACCAGATGTTCACTTGGTATGCAGTCTAAGTTTGAACACCTGACTTCAGGACTGCACCTTCAGTTCACTTCTATTGCAACATGCAGTATAAATCCCAGGAGTACAGTAAAGTGTCTGTTAATCATGTTATAAAAATTGAAAGTGGAAGTGGGATCCACATGCAGCAAATACCATTTTACCTTGTATAGTTTATAAAGACTACATTATAAAAAAGGATAAAGATATTAAGTAAGAAAATCAGTAATAGCTTTTGTTTTCTTTTGTTTGGGTTTTTTTCACTTTTTATTACAGACATTTCAAACAAAACAGAAATAGATGGAATAATATAACGAACCCCCATGTGTCCACCACTCAGCATCAAGAGTTATAAACATTTTGTTTCATCTATCATCTATCCCCCTCAACTTTTTTTCCTGTCTATTAAACCAAATACCAGATTTACATTTTCCTGGTAAATTCTTAAGTGTTCATCTTCAGTATGTATCTCTAACAGTTTTTACATAAATCTAGGGGTGTTGTCTTACTATCATTTACCTTGTTTTATTCCTCATATTTCTGGCAAATGGTTAGAGTTAGGGGTTTGTTTATTATTTTTAAATTTTTATTTATTAGCTTTAGAGGGAAAGAGGGAGAGAGAAACATCAGTTGTTCCATTTATTTATGCATTCATTGGTTGCTTTTTGTTTTTAATTTCAGAGAGGAAAGGAGAGGGCTAGAGAGATAGAAACATCAATGACGAGAGAGAATCATTGATTGGCTGCCTCCTGCACGTCCCTTACTGGGGATCGAGTCCACAACCCGGACATATACCCTTGATCGGAATCGAACCCGGGACCCTTCAGTCCACAGGCCTACACTATCCACTGAACCAAACCAGCTAGGGCTCATTGGTTGCTTCTTGTATGTGCTCTGACTGGGAATTGAACCCACAGCCTTGGACTCTCCAACTAACTGAGCTATTCTGCCAGGGCTAGGGACTTATTTCAATTTGGATTTAGTTTAGTTTAGAAAGAATGTGATTCTCAAACTTCAGTGTCAATCTGAATAATTACCTTGCGGATTTGTTAACACAGATTTCTTGCTCCCACTCCCAGAGATTCCAATTCTAGTTAAGTCTAGAATGGGGTGTGAGAATTTGCATTTCCAAAAGGTTTCCAGGAAATGCTGGTGGTCCAAGGACTACATTTTGAGAATATTGATATAGCATAGAGAACTTTAGGAAGCACATAATGATTATCCTCATTTTCAGTTGATATTAAGATCGATCCCTGGCCCAGCCGGTGTACTCAGTGGTTGAGCGTTGACCTATGAACCAGGAGGTTCCGGTTTGATTCCCGGCCCACATGTTGGACCCCTTGTACAGTATCAAAGAGAAAGAAACAAAAAAGCCAGTTTTTAAAGAAACCATGCAGTGATTAGCCTGTGTTAATCCTAGTGTCAAGTACCTCACTGGGACAGGCAGGTCTTTCTGGAAATTGTCTTTAGGAGGACAGAATTGTATTTCTGGAAATTGTCTTTAGGAGGACAGAATTGTATGGTTACTCCAAATAATTGGGTGAACTTACTGTTTTTGGCTCTGCAGCATGGAGCCTAGATATGGAATTTAGCTACAGGAGAAATGACTTGTTTGTAACTTATTCTTACTCAGAGCCCTGGCTGGGTATCTCGGTTGGTTAGAGCATTGTCCCAATACACCAAGGTTGTGGGTTTCATCCCTAGTCAGGGTACATACAATAATCAATCAATGACTGTTGAACCTCAGAGGGAAGGCAGGGGAGGGTGGGTGGGAAGAAATCAACCAATGAACATGTATGCATATATGTTTAACATGTGGACACAGACAGTGGGGTGGTTGAGGGGACAGGAGTAGGCTGGAAGAGGTTTATGGGGGGAAAAAGGATCTGTATAATACTTTTAACAATAAAGATTTTAAAAAATAAATCAACCAATGAATGCACAAATAAGTGGAACAACTAATGTTTCTTTCTCTCTCCCTCTCCCTTCGTCCCCCCCTCCTTCCATTCCATTATGTCTGAAAATCAATGGAATAAAATATCCTCTGGAGAGGATTAACAACAAAAGAGAGAGAGGGAGAAACATTACTCTTAATCTGAAAAAACATCGTTCCATAGTTTTGATTTTTGCTCCAAACAGACTAGGGATTTTTAGCTTTTTGTTCTGCCTTTGACATAGTTCACATGTACAAAACACTCCTGTCATGAATTTCTACCATTATATGTAGATTCTCATTTTGGGGGAACAGGGGCTGCTTATATTGGACAAAACCCCAGGAGAGGCTCAAGAGCCCCTCTTGAGCAGGCCTGCCCCTTATTTGAGAAACGCTGTTCCAGATTAAGGAACAAACCCTCTATCTAAAATCAGCATAAGGAGGCAGTCTCCCTGGTAAGTGCCATGGGAAAAAAATTGCCCCTTTCTTTCCTCCATTTTTTGGGGTTTTTTCTTTTTCTCTCAGATGGCCTTTCCATGAACTCTGAGGACTTATTGGGGAGGATTGGGGAGGGTAGGGCTAAAGAGAAGGCTTTGCTGATAAGCTCAGAGCCTCAAGGGACCCAGCAACATCAAACTCCTCTCCCTTAGGGCTCTCCAGCACAGGGAGGAAGGCGGAAATCCTTCTCCCACCAGAGCCCTGTGGTTTTGTTCCAAGGCCTCACTGTGGCTTCCACATTTTACATACTCATTAATAAGAGGAAGGCCCACGGGGGCAACAGACACTGGCATGATTTCAATGAGCTATTCATCCAAGTTGATCGGGCCTGGGCCAAGCAGCTCAGTTATTTAAGTCACAGCACGAGGGACGTGTTCTGCTTCCCTCGGAGCTGAGTGCCAACACAGCATACAAATGCTTCTAAAGTTGCCTTTTCCCACCTAAAATACCCTGCCCTTCTATCCCTCTCAGGTTCATGTGGCCTGCTCTGATGTTTCCATAACATCAGGAAATAGAACTCTTTTGTCTCTTTGTCCTTCACCCCTGTTCACAAGATACGACTATTGCTCTGCCTTCCTTGTATTCTCTTAAGCCTCCTACTCCTATCTTTGTGCCTGTTTCAAGCTGCTGCTGCCCCTATTTCTGATGAAGATCTTTCAGAGCTGGGCTCAGGCCTCTAAGTGCTGTGTTGGGTATCAGCATTTTGTTTTTAGCTTTTACACATGATCATGCTGTCATTCTGTTTAATCTAATAAATCAGTGGACTTGTTTACAGTGTGATATTTTCGATTAAATCCAATATATTTTTTAAAACCATTATATTAGTTCCAGGTGTATAATATAATGATTCAGTATTTGTATATATTGTGAAAGATCACCACAATAAGTCTAGTTCACATCCATCACCACACAGTTATACGCTTTTTGTGTGTGATGAGAACTTTTAACATCTACTCTCTCATCAACTTTCAGATATAGAGTACAGCATTCTTAACTGGAATCATCATGCTCAGGGCTTATTTTATAACTGGAATTTTGTACCTTTGACTATGTCACCTCCCTACCACACAATGAAGAGCTTTTAGTAATATTTTGGCAATATCTTGTTATAAGAGACAAAAACAAGGCACAGGGTGCCTAAAAACTTTAAAGAAGGAGCAGAAGAAAATATGCCAAAATATCTTATGAACATGGATAATTTATTTTCTTTGTAATTTTTTGTATTTTACAGTTTTTCTACAATTGGTAATCAGGAGAAAAAGAGATGTAAAACCTTTGCTAAGTAGTGTACTATCCAAAGAAAATGCTCTGAAAAGTATAAGATGCTGATCTATGGATTGGACTCATCATGTGTTATTTTATTTTAAATTTTATAACTTGTGTGGTACTAATGCGTTTGCCTCCTTTTGCCACCAGGGGGCAGATCGGGCCGTTCCTGTTCTGATCATTGGCATCCTGGTGTTCCTGCCAGGGTTTTACCACCTGCGCATCGCTTACTATGCATCCAAAGGCTACCGGGGTTACTCCTACGATGACATTCCAGACTTTGATGACTAGCACCTACCTCAGCCCTGAGGAGCAGAGTCAAATGGGACTGAGCTCAGCTTTAAGATACTGAGCAGAAACTATAACTTGGGGCTAAGGAATTCTGCAGGTTGCAGATGCTTAACAAAACAATGGCCATTTTTTATGAGTCCATCCTAAGAGCTTACAATTAGCTAACTAGGGCATGCTCTATATTTCATCTCCTGGCCCTGACCAAAAGCTGACAAGTTTTTCCACATGAACGTGTATCATGGAAGAATAGCAATGTTAATTGGAGAAAGTGGGAGGTTATTCTGTAGTGGGAAGTGTTGCTGCCACCACTGTTTTTAGAGTTGAGCATTTCTTTTAAATAGTCTTTATTATCAGTTTGTTCTTGTGTTAAATGGAAGAATGCGGTATGTCAAATTTCTTATTACTAAGTAATTTATTTTGAAAATACATAAGTATCTTACCCCCTGTTCTAGTGGAAGACCTTGGCAAAATCAAATATTAGTGTGGGTGCATCTGAAATACTTTTTACTTGCTTTCTTATTCAGAGCAAGCAGGAATTTCAAAACTCAGAGCAAGTTTTCAAAATGTAAACACTTTTTCTGCTCACCATTCCTTGGCCAGCACTGATCTGGCTCACAATTAGGTTGGGCACCATATAATTTGGGTTTATCCTTTATAGATTAAGATGTTCTGTATGTCATGCCTTTAAGGACTAGACTTTTGGCTGTTTTCTAAGGAAAAATGTAGATAAGTGGTTGTTATTTTAGAGTTTATAACCCTGTTGTTAGCTTGTTTTATGATATCCTTGTTCTGAAGATTGCAAGATTTGGCCTGGATCCCTAGGGGGACTAGACTGCCTTAGTTTGATTCTGTTTCCTAGCTTGCAAAAAGTGACTTATGTTCAAAACAAAATGTCAAAATCTAAACCCTACACTTAAATGAGTTAACTTTAAACATATTTCAGAAAACATTTTAATGATTAAATGATATCTTAGATCCAAATACCCAGGACTACTTTTATTTTTAGGTAACTGGCATTGTAGGTCAGCCTGCTTTCCAGTCATTCTTTTACTCTGAGGTTGCGGATTGGCAGCTAGAGGCCTGGAAGTGCTATTAGCTGGGATTTGTAGGGCTCTGGGTAGAGCAGGTTTAACTGGGGAAGATGAGTTCAACTTTGGGTGTGTTAAGTTTTAGATGTCTGCTTGACATTCAAAAGGAGCTGTTGTCAAGGCAGTTGCAATGCACAGGTTTGCAGTACAGGAAGGGAGTCTAGGCTGGAGGTAGAAATTTGGGAGTCAGTGTTGTGCTGGGGTCCAACCCCAGCAGGTCCAGGGGTCCCCAAAGGTGTGGACGGAGTCGGCGATGAAGGAATAACACAGAGACAGGGTTCAGTTCATCAGCATAGCGAGGTTCTCCCTCCAGGATCTCCAGCCAAGTCCTGTCTCTAGGTTCTGTGTCTAGGTTCTGTCTCTAGGTTCTGTATAGGATCTCCAGCCAAGTCCTGTCTCTAGGTTCTGTCTCTAGGTTCTTCAGCCAGGTTCTCTCGCTAAGTTCTGTTTCTAGGTTCTGTCCAGGATTTTTTGCCATGTTCTCTCCCTAGGTTCTCCCTCTAGGTTCTGTCTCTAGGTTCTTCTGTTTCTAGGTTCTGACCCTTGTTGTCTTGTTACATCTGTATTTATACCAGTTGATTTTAATCCTGTCAATTTCTATTCCAAAGGTTAGGGTGTTTCTTTTTCCAGGGAGTAAAGATTATGTAGCTTAAGAGTGATTGTTCTTAGTTAAAGTGATTAACTACCCGCCTGGCAGTTAGTTAAGGGGTTTTATTCCCTCCCTAACTTCAGGGAAAAATTCCTACCTGGGGAAACAACCTATCTTGGAGAGGTGACCTTGGTTAAAACACATAGCGCCAAGAAGGGGAGCAAACATATTAAGAGCAGTATGCCATATACGCCAGGCCCCTTGAAACATATGCTGTGCAGATGTTTCTTCTCTGCAGTGACTGTGTCAAGCAGCAAGGATGGACCGGCTCCCAGCAGTGTTGGGACAATATATACAGGAACTATGGGCTGCATGAGATCACCCACAGAATGCACATGGGAAAAAAACACTAGAACTCAGGAAATGAGGGTCAAAGAAGTGACCTGAAGCAGCCTCCAAGGTTAGATACTTTGTTAATGGGAGGGTAGGTTGGAGAGTCCAGTAGTCTGATTAAAGTTCTTTGGCCTTGGCAGTGAAGATGTGAGGAAATATTCAAAGCTCTGTCCTGGGCAGTATTTGCAAAGCAAAGCTTGGACCAGAAGGTCTTTTTTGTAAGGGTAATGATGCTGTTCTTAAGGATAGGGAGGAATGGAACAGGAGGATATAAAGTGGAAAGTAAGCATTTGGTTGGGGTGAGTGAACATTTGCTCCCCCACCCCATTTCCCAAGGTTATCTAATAAGTTTCTTATATACCCTTTCAGAAACATTCTAAGTATGTATGTATGTGTATATCCTTTAAAACAACAACAACAACAACAACACATGGTCTCCTATTGTATAGTTTTATAATTTCTTTTTTTCTACCTATTTTTTAAAATAGATTTTTATTGATTTCAGAGAGGAAGGAAGATGGAGAAAGATAGAAACATCAATGATGAGAGAGAATCCTTAATCGGCTACCTCCTGCACATCCCACACCCAGGGATCGACCCACAACCAGGGCATGTTCCCTGACCTGGAATTGAACTGTGACCTTCTGGTTCATAGGTTGACACCCAACCACTGAGCCATGCCAACCAGGCTCTACCTATTCTATTTTGTATATCTTTCCATATCCGCAGAGATCAGCCACATATTTTACTTATTTTACCTGAGGATATTTTCCCATAGATTTTTAGAGAGAGTGGAAGCGGGGGCAGCGGGGAAAGAGAGACATCAATGCGAGAGAGACACATGGATTGGTTGCCTCCCTCAGGTATCCTGACCAGGGCTGGGTATCACCAGGGCTGGGGATCGAGCCTGCAACTGAGGTTCGTGCTCTTGACCAGAACCGAACCTGGGACCCTTTAATCCACTGGCCAACGCTCTCTCCACTGAACCAAACCAACTAGGGCTTCAGCCGCATTTTTTAAATGTAAATTATAAGTACAGTTTATCATGCTGTGCATGTTGTTATAGGATCCTAAGAGTAGAGACCATAAAAGTTAGATTCCTAAAGCATGAATTCTTTCTTGGATGTCCCCTGAGGGATGGTCCTCGTTCTATTTGAACATTCAGGCTCATAATTTCATTCCATTTGGGATTGTTACAGGTGTACTGTTTATTAAGCCAAAATCCGAATCTCTGTAATTATGCATTGACAGCAGTTGTATATTCTGGTGCTTTATAGAAAACATCTAGCCCGGCTGGCATGGCTCAGTGGTTGAGCGCCAACTATGAACTAGAAGGTCACAGTTCGATTTCCCTGTCAGGGCACATGGCATGGGTTGGGTTGTGCAGGAGGCAGCCAATCAATGATTCTCTCTGATATCAATAAAAGTGTATTTTTCAAGAAAGAAAACATCTAGATCTCCATAATAATAGTGAATGTTCCTTGAACCCTTTGCCCAATGTTGTGTCAAGCACTTACATTATGTATTCTATTTCATTTTAGTCCTTGGGGAAAATCTTGAGTTGGATAAGATTCTTAGGTAATAGGTTGGATATTTGCAAGGCAAATTTAGGAGAAGCCTGAATTTACTCTTACCAGGTATGAAAGCCAAATGACTTTAGGGGCTGGACAAGTAAAGAAGTGGGAGAGGAGTATGCACTGTGGTAGTAGGGATGGGTGTCAATCACCAAATGTATATTTTACCTAATAAGTGGCTGTCTCTCCCTCCCCTCTACCCTGGCACTTTTTAAAAATATATATTTTATTGATTTTTTTACAGAGAGGAAGGGAGAGAGAGAGTTAGAAACATCGATGAGAGAGAAACATCGATCAGCCGCCTCCTGCACACCCCCTACTGGGGATGTGCCCACAACCAAGGTACACTGTCTTGACCAGAATCGGACCTGGGACCCTTCAGTCTGCAGGCCGATGTTCTGTCCACTGAGCCAAACTGATCAGGGCTACCCTGGCCTTTATAGTGTTGGCCAAACCATATGCCTTCGTCTTATAAGGATTTTCTTATTTGCAACAATTATGTCTCTCAAGTCTAAAAGTCCTCCCCCATTGCATCAGCTGTTCTACGTATGATGGCTATTCCAGACCCGTTGCCTCTGGATGAGCTTCACCTGGTCAGTGTGCCAGAAGCATTTTGACTGCTTCCTTTCTGCCAAGAATTGTCAAGTGCTGAAGGTACAACAGGAAAAGATAGAGTTTGGTTAGTGAAGAGCAGAGTTTGCACACTAGTGACCACAGATGTTGGCTTTCATTTTGTTTTTAAAAATGGCAAGGTTCACATTATCTTGATTTTTGGCTTTTCTTTGTTATTGAGAGACTACAACCAACTGGAGCAAGGTAGCCAAGCAGCTTTGGCTGAGCAGAATTCTCCAGTTCATTGCACTTCTCACCACTGCTTAGTTAATTTCATTCCCAACCTTATGTTAATTTTCTTCATTTAAGGGCAAAGTGTCTGATGAGCTAGTGCTTGTGGTCATTTAGGTTTATTGAATGAAGAACCAAAGCCAAGAGTGCATTTCCATCCCAGGACACTTCCCGTGAGGTATGGACAGATGGGCTGGTACCATTTGATTCAGACTTTCCTAAATGATCCTCCATCACCTGCCTGGCAGGCCATCTACTCTTTAGAGTTGGTGCTACTCAGTGAGTCAAGTACAGTGAGCTCAGTTCACAACTACTTGTGAGTCCCCTCCTCTGTGGTCATGCAGTGTTCCTGCTAGCTGGCACAGAAGAACCTCCTGTTACTGGTGTAGTGAGAGAAGCTAGGCAGGGGTCCTCAAACTACGGCCCACGGGCCACATGCGGCCCGCCAAAAACATTTATCCGGCCCACCGGGTGGTTTTGCCACTGCTGCCTGTCCTGCTTAGCAGCTGACTCGTCCTGGGCCCAGCAGCTGACTCGTCCTGGGCCCGCAGTGCGCATGTGTGGAATGTCTGAGGGACAGTGAACTGGCCCCCTGTTTAAAAAGTTTGAGGACCTCTGTTAAGTAGAGGGACAATCACAGCCTTGACTTTTTGCTGACCTTCAAAGGGTGATAAACCAAATCAAGTCACTTTAGTTATCTTGCTCTGTCATTTAAATTTCTTTCCTTAGCCTGGCTGGTGTGGCTCAGAGGTTGAGAGTTGACCTATGAACCAGGAGGACACGGCTTGATTTCTGGTCAAGACATGCCCGGGTTGTGGGCTCCATCCACAGTAGGGGGGTGTGTAGGAAGCAGTGGATCAATGACTTTAATTGTTGATGTTTCTATCGCTCCCTCTCTTCCTCTCTGAGATAAAAATCTATAATAATAAAAGCATAAAAAATAATAATAATAAAAGCATAATATGCTAATTAGACCAGAAGACCTTCCAGACGAAGCCAGGACTACAAGGGAACCCTGGGTCCCGGTGCCTGCAGCCAGGGGAAGGAAGGCCAACTCTTGCACGAATTTTGTGCATTGGACCTCTATTATATATATATTTCTTTCCTGAGGCTTCTTTCCTTGACCTCTGGTCTCACAGGTGTGTGATTCAGTCATGGTTTAGTGCCAGTGTGGGAAGGCATAGACTATGTATTAGCTACAAGGTATTGGGAAAATTACCTCTTGGGGCTCAGTTTCCTCTTGTAAAGTGGCATAAACCAGTTCCTACCTCATAGAGTAATTGTGAGGATTAAATAAAACAATGTGGGCCTTGGCCAGGTAGCTCAGTTGGTTAGAGTGTTGTCCCAATAAGCTAAGATTTCAGGTTCAATCTCCAGTCTGGGACATACAAGAATCAACCAGTGAATGCATAAATATGTGGAACAACAAGTCATTATTTCTCTCTCCCTCACTAAAATCAATAAATAAAGGTTTATAACAAGAAACAATGTGGGAGAGTGCTTTACACAGCCTGGCACATCGTAACCACCCAGGAAATGGAAGCTGCTCTTTGAGAAAGTGAAGATCAGGCTTTGGCTTCAAGCAGTAGTGCCTGGGTTGAACCTGAGGAGGAGGGGAGAGCCCATCAGTTTTTCCCGAGGCCAACCTGAAGAACCTTCTGCTCCATGACGAAATACCCCAGAGCTAAGGACCCGAGCCAGCATGGCAGGCAGCCCCAGCCAAGGCCCCCCTCCTCCAGTGTGCCACTGGGCCTAGGAGGCTGTGTGCTCCAGTCCTCCTCTGGAATAAGAGGGAATCGGGGAGGACCAAAGCACCCCACTGTAGCCAACACGGCCACAGAGGCCCCTGCCCGGGAGGCCCTGCAGGGAAGGCTGTGAAGACAAGGTAATGCAGCTGGAGCTCCAGCAGATTAGCTCTCCCTGGACCTTGTTCTTCCCTCTCTGTTCTCCCCATGATTCCCATTTTTACTTCTTTCTGCACTTCCTCTCCTCAGTCTTGCCCCTTTGCTTTTCAGAGTGTTCTGTGGACCAGCAGCATCAGCATCACCTGGGAGCTCCTTAGAAACGCAGAATCTGGGGCTTGCCCCAGCCCTGCTAAATCAGAACCTGCGTTAACACGATCTCCAGAGGGTCCATTGCATGTCAGTGTCTAAGAAGCACTGGTCTGGGGTACCCTGCACCTTCTAGTCCATTTCCTCACTTTGAGACTGGACCTCGTGGCAGTCACTGGCTGGGGGTGGGAGGCACCTAAGGTATAGCCCAGTGGTCGGCAAACTCATTGGTCAACAGAGCCAAATATCAACAGTACGACGATTGAAATTTCTTTTGAGAGCCACATTTTTTAAACTTTAACTATATAGGTAGGTACACTGTTAGTAACTTAATTAGGGTACTCCTAAGGCTTAGGAAGAGCCACTCTCAAGGGGCCAAAGAGCCTCATGTGGCTCGTGAGCCGCAGTTTGCCGACCACGGGTATAGCCCCTTGTCCACCCACCATTACTCTCCAGCTAAAATAGCAACTCCCAGGGTCTTGAGGAAGTTTCACAGAAATGGCATGGAAATAACGCAGGGAGCTATGTGAAGGTGTTTTTTGTGAGCAGTGATAAATCAGAACAATCCCCATGGGTGGGGAGGGTCCATGGCAGGACTGGAAGCACACTTTGATTCTCTGAAGGCCAAGGGAAGGGAACAAGATGTAATTTATGACCCAGCGAAAGTCAAGATATCTTTTCTTTTGGTTTCTGTGGAAGGTAGGCCTGGTAGCTCAGGAGTTTAGCCTGACCCTGGAGGTGCTGGATTCTCTCCCCCTACCCCTCCCATCTCTGATGCCTCCCTATGTTCATTCCTCTCACTAACTTGAGAAGAGCAAATGCTAGAAAATGCTCCAATCTGAAGGATCAAGTTTCTTGGCCAAAACAATAATCCTTTAAGAGGGTTTTCGATAGGATTAGTATCTGCAGAGTTTGCTCTGAGACCACCACCCACATGACTAATATCCTCATGCAACTGAAAAGATGGAAGCAGCAGAATCACCAATATAGCTTAGGAGGGTGTGTGGCCTGGCAGGAGTGAGAAAACAACTTGCACCGGGTGAGAGGAGTGACTATGACGAGCTGGGGTAAGTCAGATCCCTCTCCGGACATAGCCACAGGCTCCTATCCTGCAGCTGTGATCTGGACGTTTTAAGACTTACTGACAGAGGACTTGCTGAGAGCTCAAGTTTCCCTTTCTTGGGGATGTCAGAAAAATGTGAGTTTCCCCCATTTAACGGTGAATGAAACCACCCACCATGAGACCAGGAGAGCCATGGAATGATGCTGGTGCAAGATCAAGGAATCCTGCTCATTTTGAACATTGACTAGAGGTGATCTTCCATCGTGTTTCTCTCCCAGGGATGTGTACCCTGCCTCCAGCAAGGGGCTGGGGAGCCTTCTCTCTCCTTCAGTCTTATCTCATCTCGTGGATTGGCAATAAAAGGAGTTAATTTGTCAAAGCACAGAGATTAGGACTTTGCAATCTTGGAAAACAAAGCAGGCATAAAGTCTATAAAGTCATATAGGGTGTTGGCAGGGTGGACCCACATTTACTCACCAAGGCCTGGGTCACTGAACTTGATACTTGAAAGTACTTTGGGGGCAAAATATCTTTATTAAAACAAGTCAACTTAAATATTAACCAAAAAATAGGCCACAGAGCTTTGAAAGCAGCTCTAAATACAATTAGGTCCTCTCCTCCACTTGTCTCAACTATTATCAGTCACAGCTGTAATCTAACCTTGGTCTTATCTCTGGAGTTTTATTTTAACTTGCCTTTTAATTCACCTTGAATTCTCCTTTTAAGTTCATCCATGAAACATGTTTGGGCACCTATTATAGACTTTGCTAGGTATCAAAAAAGAGTCATCTACTTGCTTCAGAAGTTTGCAATTTACTTAAGGAAAAAGATCCATACCGAAACTAGCTAACAAGTAATAGTAATAAACTAGAGGCCCAGTGCATGAAATCGTGCACAGGTGGGGTCCCTTGGGGTGGCCTGCGGGGATTGGGCCACAGCTCGCACTCCCAGCCCCACAGCCACGCCTGGCACCCACCATGGCCTGGCGCTGCCCCCTCACCTGCCCCACCATCCCGCCTGCGGGGTGATTGATCAGGGCGGGCCCCCTGCCCAGCTCCCTCAGCGCCTGGGAGCTGCTGCTGGTGGCCATCTGCGGGGCAATCGGCAGGGCCGTCGGCCCCCACTCACACCCGCCTTGGCCTGGCGCCACCCGCTCACCTGCTCCACCATCCTGCCACAGTCCTGCTCTCAGGGCCCATCGGGGATGGCAGTGTCATTCCATATGCTTAGCCTTCCATGATCAGCGCACTCTCTCAGTTATTAGACCTGGTTCATTGGCCTTGCTCACACTTCCGCTGACCTAGCCAACTTAGGAGACACAGGTACTATACTCATTGGCTTATATACCAAAAGTGCTCAATACTATAGACCAGGGGTGGGCAAACTTTTTGACTCGAGGGCCACAATGGGTTCTTAAACTGGACCGGAGGGCCGGAACAAAAGCATGGATGGAGTGTTTGTGTGAACTAATATAAATTCAAAGTAAACATCATTACATAAAAGGGTACGGTGTTTTTTTTTTTTTAGTTTTATTCATTTCAAATGAGCCGGATCCGGCCCGTGGGCCGTAGTTTGCCCACGGCTGCTATAGACACTCAACCAGGAATAGCTTCCCACCTTTTCAAATCTCAAATTCCCATTGGAAATACTGTTTGTTTGTTTTTTAAGGGAAATTTAATTAGAACTAATTGTGTTTGAAGGAACTTTTTAAAAATTTTCTTTTAATTTCAGTTGCTCTTGAGACCTTAAAAGCCCCTGGAATGTGCAGAGCCAGACCTGGCAAAGATTAGGTCCTGTGGTTCAAAACCCTGTGAGTGATTGACAGTCTGCAATTGAGGGTAGAAGGCATCAGGTCAAGGCATGGTTGTCTGTGGTCCAGGAAGGAGAAAGCTGCATGTTGAAATCTCTCGGGACATAGCCAAGACTGTGAGAGTGTCTCTGGTCATCTGCGGTCAGACCAGCGTTTTCCTGCTATGTGGTCATTCTCTGGGCTTTGAAAAATAATACTTTAATTTTTAAAAATATGGAATTGTATTAAGATTAAAGACCCCTCTCCCCATTAACATTTTGCCATTGTATTCCTCCAGAAAACAATGCATATGTAAAAATATGTATAGATGCTTTAAAACCCTTTTCATTGTGAAATATACCTGTACAGAAAAGTACATGAAATATAAATGTATGGCTTAATTATCATAAAAATGAAAACTCAAGCCCTGGCCGGTTTGGCTCAGTGGATAGAGCATCGGCCCGCAGACCAGGGGGTCCCGGGTTTGATTCCGGTCAAGGGCACATGCCCAGGTTGCGGGCTCGATCCCCAGTGGGGGGCGTGCAGGAGGCAGCCAACCAATGATTCTCTCATCATTGATGTTTCTCTCCCTTTCCCTTTTTGAAATCAATAAAATCAATCAATAAATAAAAGAACTTTTTTTTTTTTAAATGAAAACTCAAGGAAGCACTTCCCAAGTCAAGAAGCATGACACGGGCATCCTGGATGGAAGGGGTAGCATGGGCAGCATGGTAAGAGCTAACAGAGCAGATGTGGTCTGAGAACTGGCTGACTTCTTTATGGCTGGTAGGTTGTAACAGGTGGACTTAAGGAGGGAATGCAGGCAGGTGAGATCTTGGAGACCTCTCTATGCCATGGGAAAGAGTCTAGTCCCGTGGTGGGCAAACCACGGCTCGCGAGCCACATGGCTCTTTGGCCCCTTGAGTGTGGCTCTTCCATAAAATACCGGCTCTTCCACAAAATACCGACTTCTGCGCATGGGCCACGAAGTTTCAATCCACTGTACGTGTGCGCCTGCACGTGGTATTTTGTGGAAGAGCCACACTGAAGGGGCCAAAGAGTCGCATGTGGCTCTCGAGCCGTGGTTTGCCCACCACGGGTCTAGGCTATTGGGGGTCCAGCTTTACTCTTCACAAATAAATCCAGAGAAAGTATAACTTTTCTTCTCTAAGCCTAAAAGATTAGAACAGGAAACCCGTCTTTGATCAAACCCATGAAACTCCTGAAACTGTACCAAACAGTCTCCTCTGGGGAAAGATGAGAAGAAGCACTTGGCTCGTGAAAAGATTCAGGAATACAAAAGGAAAATGGAGCAGAAGAATTGGAAGAGAGTTGCTTTCAGTAACAGGGGAAGAGCACAAAAAGAAAAGTCACTTATGTGATGAGATTAGAGAGGACATTACAGGTGGCCACCTGGACTCTAAGAATAGTGCTTTCAGATGAAACAGGATTCAGGGGTAGACGCTCAGAAGAGATTATTGGGTACAACTTTAAGAGTTTAAAAATGGAAATGAAATATATTTTATTTCAGGGAGGAAGGAAGGAAGAGGGAGAGAGAGAGAGAGAAACATCAATGATGAGAGAGAATCATTGATCGGCTGCCTCCTGCACACCACCTACTGGGGATAGAGCCTACAATCCAGGCATAGGTCTTTGACCAGAATTGAACCTGGGACCCTTCAATCTGCAGGCTGATGCTCTACCCACTGAGCCAAACCAGCTAGGGCCAAATGAATGTTTTAAAAAGCACACACCAAATTCACTTATGAATGTTGATCTTTTTAAAATATATATATATATATTTTTTTTTTTCTATTGATTTCAGAAGGAAGAGGGAGAGAGAGAAACATCAATGATGAGAGAGAATCATTGATTGGCTGCCTCCAGCACGCCCCCCACTGGGTATCAAGCCCACTACCCGGGCATGTGCCCTTGACTGGAATCAAACCTGGGATCCTTCAGTCCGCTCTATCCACCGAGCCAAACCAGCTAGGGCTGAATGTTGATCTTAAAATTGTAAGTAATTTTTTTTTTTTTGCGGGGGCGGGGGGGGGGGGGGGGGGGGAGAAAGTGGTGGTTTATTGGTTTTGTTTTGTCTTTGTTTTTATTCTCTAAACCCAGACCACAGGACTTTTCAGTTGGAATCACTCACCCTAGGCTTTGGGAAAGGGAGGGATGCATGGACTTGAGGTGCTTGAGGAGAGGTGGGGGAGGAGGGGGGAGAAGGGCAGGGAGATGTGGCCAGGAGTCCTCCATTGGAAACTTCTTAAGCTTCCAAACCTAAATGGCCATTTCTCCCCAGAGGATCTAGCCCCTCCCAGTAGCCTCAGGGCAGGTGATACAACCTGCCACACCCTGCATTTTGAGATTTACATTGGAAACCAAGACAGAGGCCAAGTTTAAGAATCTGAATAGACTCAAGGAGCTCTCAGTGACTGGATTAGAAGAGGGGCCATCAGCCCTGCTATTCTGGGAACCAGACTGATAAAAACTCCTGCTTTCCAGACCACCCCATTGGTTTCTGTACAAGGATCTCTGTCCAACAAAGGGCAGAGTGATATTTTGGGCCACTCGCAGAGGAGTAACTCTGGGACAGGAAAAAACATCCATCATATTCCCTGAAAGTGACACAGCACCAACCCCACCTAAAGTCCTGTCAGAAACAGATGCTTGAGTGATTAAGATTGATAGTTGGCAGACAGGCAAAGAGGGCGGATTGGCCCAGCCTGCTTGCAGCCAAGGCCTGTGGGGACAGACACAAGCAGAGGTCCAGAGGAGCAAGCCCGGTGCTAAAAGACAAAAGACCAATTGTAAGTAATTTTTAAGATCAAATACAACTGTGAGTTAAACACAGGCAAAGTCAAAGGTATATTAAGAAAATCTATTGTGTACTTCATTACCTTAATAAGTTAAAGGAGAAAAATTATATGACCCTCTTGACAGATGCCAAAAAGGCATCCTGTATAATAAAAGGGTAATAGGCAAATTGACTGAATGGCGGAGCAACCAGTCGCTATGACGCACACTGACCACCAGGGGGAAGACGCTCAATGCAGGAGCTGCCCCCAGCCCTCAGGCCCCGATCACCTCTTGGTCTCTTCCCCCACCAGCAGGCTCCTATCACCCGATGGCGAATAGGGAACTGGTGGTGGGTAGTGGGTGGTGGTGGGGAGCGGGGAAGATGGCCCTGATTGCAGGCCAGACTTAGGGACTGCACCTGTGCACAAATTTTGTGCGCTGGGCCTCTAGTTAGATAAGATTGTGCATCTATTCCTGATTTAATAAAACAAATTAAATCTCTCTAGCCAACTTCATATAGATAGATCTTAACATTATAAAAAAATCAATAGCAGATGCCATACAGTAAAATACCAGATGCTTTTCTATTAAAATCAGCAAATAGGTAAAGGTACTAATATTCACCATTCTGATTAAACAAAGCAAAAGCAGACATCAATCTCAGTTCATAGACTCAAGTTTGGAATAAGGTGTTCCAACTTTTTCTATTTTTTCTGCTTTTTAAAATAATTCCATTGAAGCCCCAGCTAGTGTGGCTTAGTTGGTTGAGAATCGTCCTGTGCCAGTTTGATTCCTGGTCAGGGCACATGCCTGGGTTTTGGGTTCAATCCCCAGTCAGAGTGCATGTGGAAGGCAACCAATAAATGTTTCTCACATTGATGTTTCTCTCTCTTTCTCCTCCCCCTTCCTCTCTCTCTAAAAATCAATAAAAATAAAATTTTAAAAATAAAATAGCCCTGTGCCAGGGTGGTTCTCAGCATCTAGGAGGGTTCAGGAATCTGGAGAAGGGCTGCGAGTAAATTAAATAAACTAGACATGAAATATAAATTTGGAATACATGGGGGAGCCAGGGAAGGCTTAGTTCTAGTGACCAAGCTCTCTCCCAATCTCGGAATCTCTGAACCCAGGGCTTTTTATTCACACATTTTTGCCCTAAAGCAAAGCAAACACACATATTAAAGGTAAAGTTTGGTAAACAGTAAGAAGATCAGGTTGGGAGAACTGCCTCAGCTGTCTGGCAGCAGGCAATCATATATGCAGATTTTCAGGTTTGGGGAAATGCTTTCAGCTATTTCAGCAGCAGGTAATATGATTCAGCCCTGCTGAATATAGAAGCCCATCAACCTTTTGAGGACTTTTTGCATTTATTATGACATGCTGGAATTAGCCCCCAGCAGCCCTGGCTGAGGTCCTCAGTTGGTTAGAGCATTGTCCCAATAGGCAAAGGTTGCAGGCTTGATCCCTGACATACAAGAAGCAACCAAGGAATGCATAAGTAAGTGGAATAAAAAAATCGATGTGTTTCTCTCTCTCATTTCTTCTCTCTCTGAAATCAATAAAAATTTTTAAAAATTAAATTATTCCCTTGAATTTCAATCATGAGTCATCATTCTCTCAGGTGATTAAAATTTACCCTGACATTATGAGTATACCCTTTCCTGCCAGGTTTGTCATCTCTGTTGGAGAACGGGGTTCCAGCAGTCTCGGGGCCTCCAGGGAAGGAAAGCACACTAGCATTTTCTGAGATGTACTTTATTTTGTTTAGACCTCAGGTGTCGGTGCATACAGGTAGCTGTTAGTCACTGAAGGAGGAACACATGAGGCCGAAAGGGGTAAAGAATTATGAATTTATTAGGTCATCTGGAAAACCAGATGGGCTGAGCCCAAAAATGGTGCCAGCACCCAGTGACGGGGAGTCAAAGATTTTAAAGGACTCGAAGCAGGCTTTTTCTGGTTAGAGAATTCTCTGGGCCAGTCCTGAGGGGACAGATAATGGTCTCAGCAAGTGGAATGTGGCCTTAGCAAGTGAAATGTGGTCTAAGTAAAAAGGAATGTCGGTTGTGAAGCCTAAAGGTCAGTTCCCAGGGGAGTGGGTGTTGATTTAATTATTTGATCAGACCTAACAGTAGCTGTGGTGTTGTCCCTTATTCTCAGCAGCACATTTTCTTGAGGTCTCTATCTCTCAGCTTCTTCTGCACCCCACTTGGGCACATGAGAGCATGTGGTGGCTCGTATGCCTACCTAGTGAGTGTCCAAGGTTCTTTACTGCCTTTAGGCTCCTTCTGAACACTTAAGAAATTATTCTGCGGCTCCCAGTCCCATGATGGGGTGTGTGGGAACTGTGTGGGCTGTCTCCAATCCAGCTGTCCAGCTCTGCCTATCATAGCCTTTTCATTTCTCAAAGAAATGATAGGAACTTGCCGCTTCCCAGGCTCTACTTAGGAAAAGGGCATGGGTTCCTTCCGATTCCAATTTCCCAGTCTGTCAAGGATATCACTTGTTCTCCTGTTGTCAGCTTTCCCCTTCCACTCCCCGCCCCGCCCCCCTGCCCTCCATTTATGGCAATGCTTGGGCTTCTGAGGGAGGGGCACAGGATGTGGGGGACACTGAAATTTTCAACCGACTTGCTTCCTTCTAACTCCTCTTTTCTCTGAATCCAGAGCCTTTCAGTTAATAAAAGCACCAAACCAAAGCACATTAACTAAAGATCAAACAATCTGTGGTGAAGATCCTTTCGTTTTACTTGCAATTGTCACGGATTAATGTTTTTGACCTACACACTGTTCAGTAAGATGAGTCTGCCAATCCTGCATTTGGATATTGTGGCAACATCGAATTGCTATAAGTTTCTAAATTCTTGTTCTCAATATCTGTACTTAACTACTCACAGGCAGTGACGAAGAGCTCATGGACCAGCAGTGGTCCAGAGGTCACACTGAGTAACCTGATATAAAGGCTCAGTCACCTCATTTGCTCTTCTAAGCCTGATAAAGACATTCAAAACTAAAAATTCCAAGAACTTGACTTTCTTTTCCTGTGCATTCTTCTGTGTCATCCCTTCCCTAAGCCAGTAGGCAGAGAATACTGTAGCTGCTGCCAGACTGGAGAAAAGTGGTCTGGAGGGCAGAGAAAATAGTGGAAATGAAAATTGTACAGTTAACACAACTGTAGTTTCACTCTTGCTGCAGAAATGAGTATACATTTTTTTTAAATGAAGATAGCAAGAGACTAATTATAATTTGTAAATAAATATCAGTAGGATGCAAGCTACAAAAACTAAGAGATTGGCAATAAGAGAGCTCAGTTGGATGAATAGTAACAAACTGTTAAAGTAAGAAACATTCAAACCTGTAAAGAATTTTTGTGAGTTTATTTGAGCCAAACTGTGGACAATTGCCAGGAAGCAGAGTCTCAAGGTATTGAAATAATGCTCTGGAGAGTGGCAGCTTTTTACAATGTTTTATAAATTACAATTAAAGGAGGAAACTATAGTGGGTTGTGTGAAATCCATTGGTGATAGATTAGGGAGGTGGGAGAAAGCAAAGGGGGGACGTCCCCTCGGGGTGGATAAAAAGTAAAATGATTGACACATGCTTCTTTTTTTTTAAAATATATTTTATTGATTTTTTACAGAGAGGAAGGGAGAGGGATAGAGAGTTAGAATCATTGATGAGAGAGAAACATCGATCAGCTGCCTCCTGCACGCCCCCTACTGGGGATGTGCCCGAAACCCACGTACATGCCCCTGACCAGAATTGAACCCGGGACCCTTCAGTCCGCAGGCCGTTGCTCCATCCACTGAGCCAAACTGGCCATGGCTACTCATGCTTCTTTTACATAGGTGGGTGCTGGCTACCTTGGTGTTAACAGTCAATAATTAACATAATGATAATAACAATGAGGGAATTTGTGGTCACAGCCCAGGTGCATTGGTTGTGCCCTGAGGGGCCTGGAAAAAGGGAAGTTACAAGTTATCCTGACATTCCAAAGGTATGTTATCATAGTTGCAAAAAAGACAATAGGCTAGGTTAAAATCAAAGTTGATCTTTGTCAGGGAAGATACTGGCTTAGACTTGACTACCCACCATAAATTGCTTTTTAATTTAAAAAGTTTTAATTTCAACCTGAGCATGGCTCAGTGGTTGAGCTTCAACCTATGAAGAAGGAGGTCAGTTTGATTCCTGGTCAGGGCATATACCCGTGTTGTGGGCTCCATCCCCAGTGGGGGCAACTAATCAATAATTCTCTCTCCTCGTTGATATTTCTATCTCTTGCTCCCTCTCCCTTCCTTTCTGAAATCAATATATATACTTTTAAAAATTTTCATTTCAGACCATTCTTTGTGGTTACTCTAGGTCCGTGGTCGGCAAACCGTGGCTTGCGAGCCACATGAGGTGTTATGCCCAGATTTCAAGATCCCCAACAGACCAACAGGGAGCCGGCCAAGTCCGATGCAAAAGCAGAGAGTCCTTTATTATTATTACAGACCCGGGTCTGGCTCCCAGCCTCTTCCGACGCAAGGGCAAGAGGAGAGTGAGACCGCCGTGAGGAAAAACAGGGTTTTAATAGGGGGGTGGAGTGAGGGGAGGAGAGATGACCATGGGCCCTGCCGATTGGCCAGGCACAAGCCGGTCTTGTTACATAGGATGCGGTAATTTCTATGGTGCACACGTCCCTCGACTGTCATTGGTTAGTTTAAAGAAATCCCAGGCGTGGCCAGCAGAGGCCTGGGCTTCCAGGAAGAAGGTCTGAGCACATGGCTGCTGCCCCAACATGGAGGATACGGGGCAAGATGGAGGGCATAGTCCTCAGCCTTTCAGAGGCTCTTTGGCCCCTTGAGTGTAGCTCTTCCACAAAATACCATGTGCGAGTGTGCACGTACAGTGCGGCTGAAACTTCATGGCCTAGTGGACAACAGGGGGTGAGGGTGAGGGCAGGATTAGGGGGGTGAGGGGACATTGGGGGGATAAGGACACATTTGTAATATCTTATTCAATAAAGGGAAAAAAAAAGAAACTTCGTGGCCCATGCACAGAAGTCAGTATTTTGTGGAAGAGCCAGTATTTTGTGGAAGAGTCACACTCAAGGGGCCAAAGAGCTGCATGTGGCTTGCGAGCCACGGTTTGCCGAGCTGCAGTTTGCCGACCACTGCTCTAGGTCTCTGGGTTTGTAAGACCATGCAGGCCTTGCCTGAGCTAGTCAGGTTGGCATGTGGCCCCTTTTCTTCCACACAACTCTACTAAAATAATGATTAGAAAACATAAAATTAGGGTCTCATTCACATTAACTGTGAAACAAGAGATTTGGAGATCAAATTAATAGAAAGTTACTGAATAAAGTTGAAGAAAATCACAAAACCTTACTGAGACACTTGACTTAAAAAGCGTTTTTATTAAAGTAGTAAATACCATATTGTAAAGAAATGTATTCCATTCTAATAGAAATCACATAGGAGGGGTAAAGAGGACTTGACAAAGTGATTCTCAAATCTGTCTAGAAAGTAAAGGCATGATAATAGCCAGAAAACATTTCAAAGAAGAATCTTGAGCCCTAACTGGTTTAGCTCAGTGGATAGAGCGTTAGCCTGCGTACTGAAGGGTCCCGGGTTCAATTTTGGTCAAGGGCACATGCTCAATTGCAGGCTTGATCCCCAGTAGGGGGCGTGCAGGAGGCAGCCAATCAATGAGTCTCTCTCATCATTGATGTTTCTATTTCTCCCTCTCCCTTCCTCTCTGAAATCAATAAAAAATATATATTTTAAAAAAAGAGAGAAAAAGAATCTTAAAGGAGTACTTATGTTAGGGGCAGAAATAGAATTTTGGGGACTAGCTATAATTATAAGAAATATTAATTATGCTCTGTTAACCATGATTGTTTTGCTCTGATTAAAGAAAGCACCTTCTAACCTGGTTGGGAATTGTACGAGAGACCTGAGTAAACCTTGGAATGAGGTCCATTCTCATCCAAGAACTGCCTATTATCATGGCAGAAACAATGGAGGTACCCACTCTGCCCTTTTCAAACCTCCAACCTACATTCCCTGCATACCTACTAGTATTCTTATCCCTTTTGCCTACTTCCCCGTGCAATCTTTGTCTTACCCAATATAAGCAGCTGACTTATTAGGGGGAGGGAGGCTTAGATTTTTGTGGGTGACCTGCTGCTCTCCCATACTGTCAACATTACTGGAATAACTGTTCATATATGATTCAACCCTATGTCTGCTTATTTGGCTCAAGTAGCGACAGGCAGTCCAAGACCATTGGTTGTCCAGTCTCACTTACCCTTGTTGATATTAAATGGCATTATAAAGCTACAGAAATTAAAACAGGGCAATTCTATACAAGCATAAAAAGAGAAATCAGTGGAACAGAAAGACTACCCAAAAAGAGTCCTATCAATTAAAACTTTATGATATATGGGCAATTAAAATCACTAGAGAAAGGATGGCTTGTTTAATAAATGGTGTTAGAACAACTGATTAACCAATGTTTGTGGTTACTTTGGGTCTCTGCCTCAGCTAACAGGCTCAGTTTTCCTGGGTGTCTATTTGTGTTTTGTTTTTTTTAAATATATTTCTTTATTGATTTCAGAGGGGAAGGAAGAGGGAGAGAGAGATAGAAACATCAATGATGAGAGAGAATCATTGATCGGCTGCTTCACGCACGCCCCCAGCTGGGGATCAAGCCTGCAACCCAGGCATGCTCCCTTGGCCGGAATCGAACCTAGGACCCTTCAGTCTGCAGGCTGATGCTCTAGCCACTGAGCCAAGCCGGCCAGGGCCTGGGTGTCTATTTGTATTGTACTTCCTCATGCCTTTAAGCTGGGTGTTGCTGTGTGACTTTCATTGGCCAATGAAATGAGTTGGAGTGATGCCTCCCTTCTGAGAAGAAACTTGAAGAGCCAGGCGAAGGAATTGGGCTCTGTTCTCCTGTTCCCGTCTTTGGCTACAGGCCATGGGGAAGTGGAACTTCAAAACACTCAGGCACTTCCCTCTGAAGGTTGCTGGTGGTAGCCATCCACAGCAAAGATGGCGGGAGGTGGTTGCACAGAGCTGGTCAAAGGTGGGCCTTCACCAGAGTCTACTGCAGGGTGGGCATGGCCAGATCTGCTGTGAAAGCTGGTGCCAGATGATCAGGCCCAGGGAGCCCAAGAGTGGGGCGGGGGGCAAGGATAGTACCTTGAGGTGAGCTGCTGCCAGAAATGCACACAAAGGAGTAGGTGGCAGGTGTGGCATAAGGAGCAGCCCACCACGGGCCTGGGAGAATGTAGTTGTGGAAATGAGAACAGCAAAATGTGGGTTTGAGGGTGTGGGAAATGCTCACCTGTTTGAATTCAAATGTCGGACTCTGAGACAGAAAATATGGTGAAAATGAGACTTTTAATAATAGGTTTCGAGAACAGGTGTCTTTGGTCACAGGCATACCTGGTGCAGCAAGCATAGTCCATTTATTTAGTCCCTTCTCTGGTTCCTCATTGGCTGAGTACTGTTGGGTCACCTGTTTCCTCATGGGTGGCCTAGGTCTAGCTGTCTCCTATTGGGCCACTTAAAAAAGTCAGGCCGAGGGCTTTCTGCCTGCCTCCACCTCCCCTGTCTAGCTGAGGCTGACGCCTTGGGATTTTCACCATGACATAGGCCCATGGCCTATGTGCACAGTTCTTTGTTCCTCTTCCCTCCTCCCTACATTCTGTTTGCCCTGGGGATAGTCAGTAAATTCCATCAAAAGTAGACCTTGCTGGAGATGGATCACAGAGGTCCATTTCCTACCCTGGGGACAGGAAGGCCATTTCCAGCTTCCCCCATCTTGGTGTATCAGCCCCCAACAATCTGAGCCTCAGACTGGCCTTAGGCTTGCCTGTCTCTGAGCTGGCAGCCTGCTCACCCAGGTTCTGTGAGCTGCTCTTCACCAGGTCCCAGGGCTGTCACTGGTGCCAGGCCTCAGCCCCAACCTGGCTCCAGCTCTGATCCTCCAGCAGTGCCCTGACAACACCCTGGAGCCGGTAGCTTGAACCACCAAAGCCAAGACCCAAGGAAGGAAGCAGAAGGCCTTCCAGGCTGGCTCCATCTGGGGGCTCTGCCTCCATTTGCACAGTAGTTGCTGTCAGCACTGTATCCAGATCTTCTCACTGGGTATGTGTGCCCAACCTTGGGCACTTCCCTTTCCCATGCCTGTGACCTTCCTGGGAGAATTGCCCTGGAGTTTCTGGGGCTGTTTTGTAAGCACTGGATTTTACATCCCCCAGGCAGCCCTTAATCAATGAGTGATAGTATGGGAGGAAAGTTTGGTTCTCTTGCTTGGAAGCAGGATAACCCTGGGGTATAATAGAAACTAACAGCAGACAAATACATTCTTTAAAATTATTATAATTACTTAAAAATTTAATATTACTTAATATTATTTTAACAATTTTGCATCTTAGCTCGTTTGGCTCAGTGGATAGGGCGTCAGCCAGTGGACTAAAGGGTCCTGGGTTCAATTCTGGTCAAGGGCACATGCCCGGGTTTCAGGCTCGATTCCCAGTAGGGGGCATGCAGGAGACAGCTGATCAGCAGCTGATCAATGATTCTCTCCATTGATTTTTTAAAAATATATTTTTATTGATTTCAGAGAGGAAGGAAGAGGGAGAGAGAGAGAGAAACATCCATGATGAGAGAGAATAATGGATCGGCTGCCTCCTGCAAGTCCCCCCTCTAGGGATCAAGCCCACAACTCAGGCATGTGCCCTTGACTGAATCGAACCTGGGACCTTTCAGTTCGCAGGCCAATGCTCTATCCACTGAGCCAAACCGGCTAGGGCTCTTCATTGATGTTTTTATCTCTTTCTCTCTCTCCCTTTCTCTCTGAAATCAATAAACATATATATTTTTTAAAAAGAATATATTAGATAAGCAAAAAGGAAAAATATCTACCTGCAACCTCACCATGCATAGGTAAATAAACTCTCTTATACATATGAAACACCTTTTTATATTTTTCTGTATATCTTTCTCTAAATGAACATATTGGTATCTATATCCATCTTGCAATATATATCACTATATAAGTCTATATATCCTTATGTGTATATTCATGCCTGTCTTTCTCCATCTCCCTGTCTCCACATATCTGCTCTTGTGTCTGCTTCTGTCTGTGTATTTGTGTTCTTCTCTTGCCCCTGCTCGACAGTGAACACATACAGCCCAGTGATGCATTCTTCCTGAGCCGAGACCGTCACTAATGGCTGGAGTCAAATATATTCCCAGTTCCAAGTTTCACCATCACTTCTTTTTTTTCTTTTTTAAAATCCTCACCTGAGGATATTTTTCCATGGATTTTTAGAGAGAGTGGAAGAGAGCGGGAAAGACAGAAACAACAATGTGAGAGAAACACATTGATTGGTTGCCTCCTGCACGGGCCCCCGGCCAGGTAGGAGCCTGCAACCAAGGTACATGTCCTTGACCAGAATCGAACCTGAGACCCCTCGGTCTGCAGGCCGACACTCTATCCACAGAGCCAAACCAGCTAGGGCTTTACCGTCACTTCTGAGGCATCTAAGGATATGATCATCTATCTTTGGAATACCTCCTGGCAACCACTTTGTTCCATTCTCCTGAAAATGGGGCATTGTCAGCTCCTAGCCAAAAAGGAAAAACAGAGAAGAAGGAAATCTCACACATCTTCTAAGAAGGCTTTTTCTCTTCCTCTGCTGCACTTGCTCCAGAGCAACCAACAACAATAACAACCAACAAAACCTGCCAGGTTTTCTGCAGATATTTGTTGAGTCTTGTCCCACTCACTAACTAAATACTGCTTTCCACCTGGATGAGTGGAACCATTGTGGTGGAAGAGTGCCACCTGTCACCTGCCACAGCCCTTAGCTCACCTGGAATGAATATGGCAGAGTAGGTGAGCTGTGCTGTGCTCTCACAGTGAGATTTCAGGTGATCAAGATAACTTCCTTAGGTTCTCTTCCTTCCCTGTATCACATCCCCACTTTCTCCTGGAATCACTTGCAAACAAACTACTTGCACCCAGAATCGACTTTTGCAGGAACTCAGACTGAGACCAGCTACACGTCAATGGGAGCACCTAGAAGCTTTAAACAGGGGATCAGGTTGTACTGTTTGCAGCCGGGAATCCTAGCAGTCAAGGCAGGAGATTGGAAACAAAGAGGTCAGAGGGGAGATGAACAAGTTCATGTCCACAAGGGGTGGTGAGAGCTGACCCAGGTCAGTGTTGTTCTGTCTGATCCCAGAAACATTCAAGGTGTAAACCAAGTGAATCATAGGTCTGAGTAACACAGGAAGGAAGTTATTTGGGTATGTTCTTTGGGTTTTTTATGTGTGTTTTTAAAATTTTATTTATTGGTTTTGAGAGAGAGAGAGAGAGAGAGAGAGAGAGACATCGACTTGTTGTCCCACTTACTTATGTATTCGTTGGTTGATTCTTGTGTGTGCTCTGGTTGGGGATCTAACCTGCAACCTTGGAGAATCAGGGTGATTCTCTAACAGGGCTGATGTTTTTGTTTTTAACCAAGTGCAGTTTTATGTGCTTCCTGATCTTGCCATTTCTGGGACTCTCCAAAACTCTAGGAGGACAAAGGAGCATTTCACATCCTTCTCAGGGAATACAGTGACTTCCAAGAAGAGCGACCCCACCCTGACTGGCTGGTGGAATGGCCCAAGGCCAGTCCCAGGCGCATCAGAAGGAGGCCTGCCAGTGTGGCAATGATGTGTCACCTACTTGGTTTACTGCCTGTGACTGGCTATTTCTGGGCAAGGCTGTGAGTTTTCGCAGTCTGGGCCAGTGTGGGTGTGTGGGCAGAATGGAACTGGGGATGAGGGCAGAGACTGAGCAGAATGCCAAAGCTGGGAAACTGTGGGCTCTTTCCTTTACATGGTGGCCCCTCTCCACCCTTGCTCAGGTCAGCCCCTGCTTCTCCGGTCCTCACAGGGACAGGGGTTTCCAATGCAGTCCATTGCCAGCATGGCACTGCTCATTTCCACTGCAGCTTCGAGCTGGCCTACAGTTGTGGTTTCGGGCATGGCAGGGACATGGCCTGTTCCCCACACAACTGGTGAGTCACAGCATATGTGTCCAGTCTGTGGGCTGGTCACTTTCTCTCATTCATGCTGGAGTCCTGCCCCAGAGCCCAGTCATTAGACAGGCCCTGACTTGAACCCAGTTATTCTAGAAGCATTCCCACCCACTTGTGTCCAGGGAAACTGAGACACTGCTGGTGGTAAGAGACCTCTGCTTTGCCAGCAGTGTGGCTCAGTTGTTGAGTGTCGACCTGTGAACCAGGAGGTCACCACTAGATTCAGGTCAGGGCCTATGCCCGGGTTGCAGGCTCGATCCCCAATGGGGGGCATGTAGGAGGCAGCTGGTCAATGATTATCATTATTGGGGTTCCTATCTCTCTCTCCCTCTCCCTTGCTTTCAAAAATCAATAAAAAAATATTTTTTAAAAAAGAAAAAAAAAAGAGAGAGACTCCTGCTCTCGGGCCCCTTCTAGGCCCCAGCAAACAGGCCACACCCACTGACTCTCCTCTGCCCTCTCCTCTCTAAGAGACCATCAGAGCAACCCTGCTGCCCATAACAACAAGGGCCACTGGGAAAAACAATAAACAGCCAAGGAGGTGGATCATGGAAGTCAAAGAAATAGAGAATTCTTGTTCTAGTTCCCCCAAAGCACCAGCCTCATTGCTCCTGACAGCTGGTGTCTCAGCCAGTATCTGAGCCTGTGCTGTTCCCTTTCTAACACAGGTCATCCTATTCATGGGTTATCCCAGTCTGTTAGGAAACTGGTCCTTATAATGAAACCAAACTTGCTTTCCTATAATATTTTCTACCTTTTCATATGTTTACTGAGCATTTGTATTTCATTCACAAATATCATATCATTTTTTTCTAAATTTTCAAATTTATTGCTATAAAGTTGTGCCTAGTATTTTTTCTGTTAGATATCTATACATTGTTCTTCTTATTGAAAATGTTATTTTTATTTTCTTATTTAAAAAATAAATCTTTATTGTTCAGATGATTACAGTTGTTCCTCTTTCCCCGCCCCCCCCCATAGCTCCCCTCCACCGGGTTCCCACCCCACCTCCTGCCCTTAGCCCCGCCCCCCCCACTGTCCTGATCCATAGGTGTACGATTTTTGTCCAGTATCTCCCCACACCCCCCACACTCCCTTCCGCCTCGAGAATTGTCAGTCCACTCCCTTTCTATGCCCCTGATTCTATTCTATTCACCAGTTTATTCTGTTCATCAGATTTCTTATTCACTTGATTTTTAGATTCACTTGTTGATAGATATGTATTTTTTGTCACTTTGTTGTTCATAATTTTTATCTTTACCTTTTTCTTCTTCCTCTTCTTAAAGAATACCCTTCAGCATTTCATATAATACTGGTTTGGCAGTGATGAACTCCTTTAGCTTTTTCTTATCTGTGAAGCTCTTTATCTGACCTTCAATTCTAAATGATAGTTTTGCTGGGTAGAGTAATCTTGGTTGTAGGTTCTTGGTATTCATCACTTTGAATATTTCTTGCCACTCCCTTCTGGCCTGCATAGTTTCTGTTGAGAAATCAGCTGATAGTCATATGGGTACTCCCTTGTAGGTAACTGTTTTTCTTTTTTTTTTTTTTTTTTTTAAATATATTTTATTGATTTTTTACAGAGAGGAAGGGAGAGGGATAGAAAGTTAGAAACATCGATGAGAGCGAAACATCGATCAGCTGCCTCCTGCACAGCCCCTACTGGGGATATGCCCGCAATAAAGGTACATGCCCTTGACCGAAATCGAACCCGGGACCCTTCAGTCCGCAGGCGGACACTCTATCCACTGAGCCAAACCGGTTAGGGCTAGGTAACTGTTTTTCTCTTGCTGCTTTTAATATTCTCTCTTTGTCTTTTGCCCTTGGCATTTTAATTATGATGTGCCTTGGTGTGGTCCTCTTTAGATTCCTTTTTTTGAGGAGCTCTCTCCATTTCCTGGACTTGTAAGTCTATTTCTTTCACCAGGTAGGGGAAGTTTTCTGTCATTATTTCTTCAAATAGGTTTTCAATATCTTGCTCTCTCTCTTCTTCTGGCACCCCTATAATTTGGATGTCAGTACGCTTGAAGTTGTCCCAGAGGCTCCTTGCACTATCTTCATATTTTTGTATTCTTTTTTTCTTTTGCTCTTCTGATTGGGTGTTTTTTGCTTCTTCGTATTTCAAATCTTTGACTTGATTCTTGGGATCCTCTCCTCTGCTGTTGGATCTCTGTATATTATTCTTTATTTCAGTCAGTGTATGCTTAATTTCTAATTGGTCCTTTTTCATACCCTTAAGGGTCTCACTATATTTCTCGGAGGTTTCTAGAAGATTCTTGAGTAACCTTATAACCGTGGTTTTGAACTCTATATCCAGTAGTTTGCTTTCCTCCATTTCTTTCATTTGTGACCTGTTTCTTTGTCTCCGCATTTTGGCTGCTTCCCTGTGTTGATAGAGTGGCTTTGTGTGCTAGGTGTCCTATAGGGCCCAGTGGCTCAGCCTCCCCAGTCACCTGAGGTGGACGATCTTGGTGCATCCCTTTGTGGGCTGTGTGCACAGTCTTGTTGTAGTTAAGCCTTGATTGCTGTTGATATCACTGGGAGGAGTTGACCTCCAGGTCAGTTGGCTGTGAGAACTAGTTGTGTCTACAATGGGAGAACTTCTGTGCTGGAGACACCCTTATGGGGCAGGACTTGCTTCAGTGGGGCTTTGGTGCTCACTGAGTCTGCCCCCTGAGTGTGTCTCTTATGGATGTGAAGAGTTGTAATCTGGATGGTCCCACTCTGACCACTGGGTAGACTGGCTCTTGGATCTCCAAGGAGATGGAAAGTCAGCCACTACCTAATGCCACTGCAGGAGCTACAGAGAGATCTGCAGATTCCTCCTCTTTATTTGGGGTTTGGAGGTGCCCAGATGAGGTGCAGCTGTGAAGTAATGGAGGCTGCTGACGAGCCTTAGGCCTTCTTTTGGAAGCTCTGGGGTTCTCTGACCCAGCTACAGTTTGACAGGTTTTTAGGCCGAGAAAGGCCAGGCCATTGGTATGCAAAAGCCTCTGCGCACAGCTTGGGCGGGGTTGTAAATTGGGTGGGGCAAGGTCTCAGGGAATCACCAGGGTGGAGCAAACCGCAATGGCTGCCAGTCTGCTCTGCCTCGGAGAGGTCCCGGGGTCTGTGTCCCGGGGCCTGTGCAGGAACAATGAACACTGCAAGCACCTCTGCGATAAAGCTGCCCTCACATTCTGGTCCAATGCCAGACAGTCCAGTTTCTCTCCGTGTGAGTCTGGGTCCCCAAATTCTTGCCCGGAACTGGATTTCAGAGCATTCGGGAGCTTGTATCTCTCTCCCGGTGAAAAAGATAGCAGTGTATCCATCTGCCAGACCCTTTCATGGGCGCCTCTGTACCTCCACACTTCCACACCTCTGCACCTCCTACCGGACTCAATGTGCTTTTCTCTTTCCTTCTAGTTGTAGAATTTCCACTCAGCCAGCCTTCCTATGGTTCTGGGTGATATTTGTTTTGTCTTTTAGTTGTAGTTTTAATGTGGTTGTGTGTGGCAGCAAGTTCAGGTGTTTACGTATGCCGCCATCTTGGTTGTCTCTTTATTATCTCTTTTTTATTATTTGATAACACTTTTTTTTTTTTTATGTATAGGGCGTAATGTCACAGGAAGGCCATAGTATTCTGCCACCCATGAGGAGTAAGCCCAAGTTGCTGTTGGATGTGTTGTACACAGAGAAGCCATTCTTCAGGTACTCTGCTCTCTCCACACCCAAATAACACTTTTTTTAAAAAAAGTTTATTTTGTTGTTTTTCCTTCAATGAATTAGCATTTGGTTTGATTGGTCAAGTTTATTATTGGGTTTTGTTTTCAGTTTATTTATTTCTGCTTTTATCTTGAATAATTCCTGCTTAGACCTCCTTTGGATTTATTTTGCTATTCACTTGCTAGTTTCTTAGGTTGAACACTTAATTCAGCCCTGGCTGGTGCTGGCTCAGCTGGTTGGGTGCTGTCCTGTTCGCTGAAAAGTTGCCGGTTCCATTCTGGGTGAGGGCACATGCTTGGGTTGCAGGTTCAATCCCTGGTAGGGGGAGTGCAGGAACCAGCTGATTGGTTTCTATCTCTCTCTCTCTCTCTCTCTCCCTTCCTCTGTCACTAAAACTCAATTTTTAAAAATCTAAACACACACACACACACACAAACTTGCCTGGCCGGTGTGGCTCAGTGGTTGGGCATTGACCTCTGAACCAGGTGTGGTCTCACTGTCCTGGGGTTTGTTTCTGGAAATGTTTGAACCTTTCAGTGTCCCTGCTTAGCAAACCTATGAAGTCAACACAGTGCTCATCGGGCTGCAGGAACCTGGCACCTCCTCTTTTAGCCCTGGAGATTGTCCTTCTCTTTACATGTTTCAAAGGTAGCTTGGCTTTTCATAGCCCAGAGCATAAATTAAAGCACCAAGCTCATGTTTCCCATACTGTGTTCTATGGAACACCAATTCTGTAGATATTAACAGGGAAAGTTCCATTGGGGACTACTGAATTAATCAGAACTGACAAGTGCAGGCACCTCAGAGCTTCTGTATTACTTAGTGTGTTGACTGACTTTGTAAGAGAAGGAAAAAGCACAGTTGTGTTTCTCAAACTAATGTGGATGCAACCCTTCTGTGGGACACCAGGTTAATGCTCCAAAACAGACACTGTATGCCATGCTGCCCAAAGCCCCATTTTCAAATATACTTCTATGAAGTCTTTTGTTTGTCTAGTCATATTTTATGTAGCCCAGTGGTTAGGGTCAGTCCTTCACTCCACCCTCTCAAGGTGCTTGTACACAATCCAGTGTTTCTGCTACTGCTCTGAGATTGTTACTGTCGCAGATCAGATCAGCCTGCTACCTGTGTTCTCATGCGATGCACGGATAAGCACTTGGAAAGGACAGGACCAAGGACAGAGCCTTGCAGTGTGCCTCTGAATAGGGAAGACACACACTGTTCATCGTGGAATGACTTTGATTAGTAGGAACTGCCCAAATCAGCACTTGTCAGACTTCTTTGTGCAGGCGAATCATCTGGGAATATTGTTAAAATGCAGAATCTGACTCAGTGAGTTTGAAGTGGGGTCTGAGATTCTGCATTTGCAACAAGCCCCCCCGTGTTGTTGATCTGCCAGTCCTAGGACTATGTTTTGAGTACAAAGTATTAGAGCACTGAGTTGAGAAGGAACCTGAGGCAAATTTCTGCTCAGTGGGAAAGTGTGTCATGATTCATTAGTAATGTCAGCCATGAGCAGAGGAGCAACCTGTGAATATATGCCATCTTTGCCCTACAAATCTCTTTGTTGAAAATGATTCAAGACAGTAGAGAAAATATGTTATCCACACCATAGCATGTTATACAAGCATGAAGATGGCTCTATATATTCTAGATGGCTTAAATTCCAAGATATAATGTTATATGATTTAAAAGGCAAGGCTGGAGAATAACCTATATACACTTTGCCATTTGTGTGAAATAATCAATATTCATATACTCTCTGACACAATACCAAGAGTTGATAAAGCTGTGGAAAATGGGAACATTCTTACACTGCTGGTGACAATGTAAGCAGGTATAATCACTTTGGAAAACTGGCATTATTATTAAAATTGAATACATTATACTTTATAACCCAGTGATTCTCTCTGGGAATACACAGGTGAGAAACTCATGCATCTCTCCACCAAGACCCATGGACAAGAATATTCACAGCAGCATTTTTATGTAACAGCCCCAAATTAAAAATGACTCAAGAGGAAAATGGATAAATTGTAGCAAATTCCTAGTGAAATACTACACAATAATAGAATGACAAAACTACAGCTATACGTGGTTGAATATCACAAATAAAATGTTGACTGAAAGAAGCAAGAGACAAGAGAATACACTCTGTATATTCAAAACAGGAAAAGGTAAATTATATCACTTAAGGATAAAAATGCAGGTGCTAAAGCTTCTTTCTCTCACAAGAAAATAACTATCAGAAGAGTAAGAACCGGGGGTAACTAAAAGAATGAGATGGTTATGACTAGGGAGGGCCACACAGGGAACTTTGGGAAGGGAAATTCTCATTTCTATTCCTTCACCTAGATGTTGGTTAATTTTTTATTAAACTCTACATGCAAGGGTTTTTTCTCTTTATGCTATATACAACAAGCTCATGTGTATAACTGTGTGATTACTGTAGATAATTTTTTTGGAAGGAGACACAGGAAACTAGTAATCATGATTATCTTATAAAGGAGAACTGGGGGTTGGACAGGTTTACTTTTCATCTTATTTCTTTTTTAAAATCTATTTTTATTGATTTTAGAGAGGAAGGAAAAGGAAGAGAGAGATAGAAACATCAATAATGAGTGAGAATCATTGATTGGCTGCCTCCTGCACGCCCCTTACTAGTGATTGAGTTTGCAACCTGGGCATCTGCCCTTGAACGAAATTGAACCTGGGACCCTTCAGTCCGCAGGCCGATGCTCTATCAACTGAACAAAACAAACTAGGGCTCATTTTATTTCTTTAGTTTACTTTGAATGTCTTTACCAACTTTTTCTATTAAAAACAGTTCATTGAAAACCAGTATCTCCCATTGCCTGCCTGTCCTCCAGTTCTACAAAATAACAAATAGCATCACTCTGCCTAAACATAGAACCTGTAACAGACATTATTTCATCCAATTCCCCTCATATCTTGGTGTAGGGGAGATTCCATTGAAGTTGGGCATAACCATGTGACTTGATCTTGCTAATGAAATATGAATAGAGGTGATATGTGCCACATCTGAGGAGAAGCCGTTAACAGTGAGTGTGTATTCTCTGTCTTCCTTTCCTTCTGTGGTGGTGACCAATGGTGTGACAGATGGGGAAGTCTCTGTTAATTTGGGGTCCTGAATTTCAATGTACAGGTAATATGAGTGAAAAAGAAACATGTTGTTTTGAGCCACTTCCATTTTGGCATTATTTGTTATTGCAACATTACCTAATCTATACTGACTAAAATTGAGCCCTTGTTTTTCGAAGCAGAGTTTTGTGAGGGCTTGAGCAAGTTCATTTTCCCTTTCCTGGCCTTTTAACCTATTTCCTCTAGGGAAAGATAAATGACCATAAGTAACCATGGTGGGTTTTTTTAGGTATCTAAAAGATGAAAGTCAGATTCCTCTGAAGTTTAAAGAAAATCCAAATTGATGGTCATCTGCAGAAAGGACTGACTTACACATTTTCCTACAGGTGAACTCTTAGGTGAGTAGTATGTCTTCTTGTGGGGAGGAAGACAGTGGAGATCAGGAGAGGGACAAAGGATGCTAATAGACTTACTTAGTCCTGAAGGGATTTTTTTCTTGCCAGTTCCTCTGCATTTCCTTTCCCATAACCTAGAAGGCTGGTAGAGAGTGAGGTCTCTGTGTGGCTCACAGACCTAAAAATCTGCCACCTCAGTATTTTTCAAACTTACCAAATGGCAAGAATTACCCAGGTAATGATTGAAAATACAGATCCCCAGCCCAGCCGGCCTGCATCGACCTATGAACCAGGAGATCATGGTTCGATTCCCGGTCAGGGTATATGCCCGGGTTGTGGGCACAATCTCCAGTGTGTGGGGCATGCAGGAGGCAGCTGATCAATGATTCTCTCTCTTCATTGATGCTTCTATTTCTCTTTCCCTCTCCTTTCCTCTCTGAAATCAATAAAAATATATTTTAAAAAATACAAATCCCTGGAACCTACTTTGGACCCAATAGTCAAAAAGCAGTAAACAATAAAAATCAGTGGGTCTAAGAAAAATAAGCCGGGAAAAGGGGAATGACTTTGAGGAGACTCAGAAAGATCCTAATTGGATCAGTGCACCAGAAACTGCATTGTGTTACACACCTTCTTATGGTTGTAAACTTTAGCAGCTTAAAAAAGAAAAGAGCTCTGCCCTGGCTGGGTGGCTCAGTTGGTTGGAGTGTTATCCCGAATGCCAAAAGTTTTCAGGTTCTATTCCCAGGCAGGGCACATACCTAGGTTTCAGGTTTGATCCCGGTTGAGGTGTGAAAGGGAGACTGCCGATCAATGTTTCTCTCTCACATCGATGTTTCTCTCTCTCTCTCTCCTCCCTAAAATAAAAAAATAAAAAAATAAAGTAAACAAAACATAATCATTATAACTATTTAATTCAGCTCAGTATTACCCTACCAAGGAGGGCAAAAAATAACACTTTAGAGGTTCTAAATAACAGTTAATAAACTGATTTGTTAATTATAAATAAAAATAATTATTTTATTTATAATAATTTTTATTTTTATTATTTTTATTATATAAATAAATTTTTATTTATATATAATTTTTATTTATAATAATTATTTTTATTTATAATTATATGTGGAAACATACACTATGCAATTATATTCAGCATCCAAGGGACACTGGAAATATGCACTCTTTATTAAACTACAGAAATAAAAACAAAATCAGTATATTTCAAAAAGGAAAAGGGGGTGAAAATCATGATGAAAGTGAAAGAAGTTTAAATTTTTGAAAAGGCCTAAATAAGTAAAATGTGAGTTTAGAAAATAACCTTTATTCGAAAAACTAAGTCCAATGAGAAATTGTAAAAGCTACATGTATTAGTTATCTATTAATGACTGGTATATTACCTCAAAATTTAGCAACTTAACACTACAATAAGTACTCATTATCCCACATGGTTTCTGTGGGTGGGTCAGGAATTTGGGGGCAGCTTAGCTGGGTGAATGATGAAGGTGGGGGTGGGGCTGCTGTCATCTGAAGTCTTGACAGGCTGGATCCACTTTCTAGAATCACATGTCAATGGGCACGAGGAAGGCCTCAGTTCCTCAGGCCCTGACAGCTGGCTTCCTCCTATTGAGTAAAAGCAGATGACACGCGCCAAGACTTAGAGGCCTTCCATCATCACTTCTTTCTAAACATATGACCAGAAACAGCCATTTCTTTTTCTGTTTTTTAATTCTCACCCGAGGATATGTTTTGAGAGAGAGAGAGAGAAAGAGAGAAAAACATCAATGTGAGAGAGAAACATGGATCAGTTGCCTCCCATACTCACCCAACCCCAACCTAGGGATGTGCCCTGACCAGGAATCAAACCCACAACCTTTGGGTGTCTGGGATGACACTCTAACCAACTGAACCACCCAGCAAGGACCATCATCATTTCTATTATTCATTACACAGGTCACCCCTCAACCCCATTCAATGTGGGAGGGCTCTGGAGCTGGAACATCAGGAGGCAGGGATCTCTGGGGACCATCTTGGAGACTGAATATCATACTGATACTGTTGTAATTAACCTGTTATTAATAACAGGAAAGGAGCAAAGGGAAAGCCACATTTTTTAGGCATGTTATTTGTGCAGCTTTGCCGGGAGCTACCGATCTATTCCTGGTAGATCCTTGGAGGAAGGGACTGAACAGGGTGGGGAATAGACGCATGCCCAGTCAAGTCTGGGTGACATAGGAAAGGTATTGTCTGTCAGTCACACCTGGGAACAGGTCATTGGCCAGAGTAGGCCTGGCCACTGCAAGCAGAGGAAGATTTGAGATATTTAATCTCCTTAAAAAAGGAATTGGCTTTCTTGGCTCCTGGCACTCTTGGTTTGCTCTTGGTTTCTCTTGGCACTCTCTTGGATCCCCTGCATTCATCCATACCATGTGGACCCCACACACAATGGACTAATGGACTACAACTAGCCTGATACTATACTGAACCCAGTCCTGACATGGAACAGAAACTTTGAATCCTGGCTTTGATTTTAGCTCTACTGAATCCCCACCTGCATTTCTTTCAGGACTAGATTAAGGGAAGTGGAGCTTTGGAAACCCAGGGATGTAATTTCCCACAAATAAAAATCACTCATCCTCCAGTGCCAATCTCAGAAAACTGCTTTTTGCCCTAGCCAGTTTGGCTCAGTGGATAGAGCGTCAGCCTATGGACTGAAGGGTCCCGGATTCAATTCCAGTCGGAGGTATGTACCCGGGTTGCAGGTTCGATCCCCAGTAGGGGGCGTGCAGGAGGCAGCTGATCAATAATTTCTTTCATCATTGATGTTTCTGTCTCTCTTTCCCTCTCCCTTCCTCTCTGACATCAATAAAATATATTTTTTTAAAAAACAAAAAAACCCAGAAACCAAACCTATGCATAAAGGATACTCAGTGAGGAGGTCAAAAAGAATAGATAAGGGTAGGAAAGTCTTGCTAGAGGCAGCTGAGGAGAGACTGAAAGAAGGTTTTTAGGACACTTGACTCTCCTAGCCTGACCTAAAATAGACAGGAAAGCTTCGGGAACCCGCTTCATCTTCTGCCTTCATTCTCTGTGGCCCGGTCACCTTGGCTGGGCCCCTTACTTCCACCCCAGGAAGTCTGGGACAGAGTTTTCTAGAATACTGCTTCTCAGTGGGGCCCTTGAACCAGCAACATCTGTCTATGAAGCTCATTAGAATGCAGTCTCAGGACTCACCTTGGGCCCACTGGGCTGATTCAGCATCTGCATTTAAAATTATATATATATATATAATTTCAAAGAGGAAGGGAGAGGGAGAGAGAGAGAGAGATAGAAACATCAATAATGAGAAAGAATCATTGATCGGCTGCCCCCTGCATGCCCCATCCTGGGGATCAAGCCTGCAACCCGGGCATGTGCCCTGACTGGGAATCAAATCATGACCTCTTGGTTTATAGGTCGACACTCAAGCACTAAGCCATGCCAGCCTGGCCCAGCGTCTTCATTTTAACAAGATCCCAGGGGATCTGGGTGTACATTAGCATTGCTTTATAAGAAATAGCACATTTCTTTCTTTGCCTTTTAATTTATGACATATCTTAAATATCCAAAGAAGTATGAGAATAATGCAGCAAATGCTTAGGAACCTACAGCTCACATATTACAAGTATTAGCATTTTGACAAATTTGCCTCAGATCTACTTTTTTCCCCTTAATAAAACATCAGATGTGTAGTTTCTTCCCACACCCACCCTCCTGCCCCCTCAATTCTCTTCTCTTCCCTGGAGATAGCTGCTTCTATGAAGTTGGTATGTTTCATCCGCTGTACTTTATTTGCAACTTTATTACAAACTAGAGGCCTGATGCACGAAACTCGTGCAAGAGTAGGCCTTCCTTCCCCCGGCTGCCAGCACCAGCTTCCCTCTGGCACCCAGGACCTGGGCTTCCTTCGCAGCCAAGGCTTCATCTGGTCTAATTAGCATATTACGCTTTTATTATTATAGATGGTAGAATCCATAAACACAGAATTGTTTTGTGTCATTTCATTTTACATAAATAGTATCATACCCTATGGCTCTTTCTGCAACTTGACTATTTAACTCGGCATTGAGTCTTAAAGGTTTATTCGTGTTGATGTACATAGGCGGAGTTCCCTCATTTTCATAGCTGTGTAGAATTTCTTTGGTTGCATTTTGTGAAATGTTTCAGTTCTCCAATTGAGTGACAGTTAGGCTGTTCTCAATTTTTTGCTATTACAACAAAAAAATAAAGCTGAAATGGACATTTCGGTCTCTGTGCACATATGTGTTTCACAATTGCAGATACGTAGAAGGGGATTTTCTGAGTCACCTCATATTTAGATCTTCATTGGATATTGTCAATTGCTTTACAAAATGGTTGAGCCAATTTACTCCAGTCAACCATGTGTAAGCTTTCTTCTAGTTCAAATCCTCATCCACACTTGACTGTGTTCCTGTGACCAGGAATTGAACTGGTGACCTTTCAGTGCACAGGACGATGCTCAATCAACTGAGCCACATCGGCCAGGATTGTATAGGTGTTTTAGACACTGTGGGTGGCTAACCAAATACCTGTTCTAACCCTTTCTGTCTGGCTTACTTCGAATATAGATTTGGAATATCCAAATTGGTAGAGAATTTTTTAGTTTATTTGAGCCAAACTGACTATAATTGCCAGGAAGCAGGATCTCAAATGCTTTCAAGACCTGACAATATGTAGTTTTTTAATGCATTTGGAATTTAGGAGGGAATATAGCGAAGATTAAATGAAGACCAGGAAAGCAATTATCCCACCAGAAGGGTCTGCTTCTGGGGGAACCCAAAAAAGAAGTCTAAGTGTTTTATAAAATGGTTGATGAATTTGAACTTATCACTTCCTTTTTTTCTGAATCTACTGAGGTGACCATATGGTGTTTGCTTCTTTAATCTGCAGTTAAGTAAACTATATTGCTATCTTCTAATGGTCCAATTAATGACATCTTTATCTTCCTGGGATAAACACTCCTTGGTAATATTTGTTTTCAATGTTACTTCAATAACATTGCTGCAATTGGTTAGCTAAGAGTTTATTCATAATCATTACATCTATATAAGTGACACTGAGCTATCACTTTTCTTCTTTTAATGACTGTCCTTTCTGGCTTGGAGTCAGGGTTACACTAGCAGTAGCTAGTGTCCAGCCTCTTACCCATTGTCGACTCTTGTTTCTTGTTTGAGTAAGAGAGGTTTTCTGTTCCTTGAAGGTGATAAAAGTGCACATGAGGACATCTGGATGTGGTGAAGTAATCTGTGGCTAAAATTTCTTATTCAAACTCAATTTCTTTAATGTATAGTAAGCCTAGTCAGGTTTTTCATTTCATGAAAAATTTTTGGTAACTGATGTTTTTCCTGGTAGCTACCTACTTTATCTCATTTTTCAAACATACAGTTTAACATACAGAGTTCAAAACTTCAGAAGGACAACTGCTTCTCTGTCCTCCCTTGTCAGAGTTGGGCAGACATGGATAGGTGCAAAGAAAAAAAGATGCTTTTATTTGTTTCTGATGAGCCCCAACTTCAAGAAGACACAGGGGACTCTAGCCGGTTTGGCTCCATGGACAGAGCCTTGGCCTGCGGATCAAAGGGTCTCAGGTTCAATTCTGGTCAAGGGCACATACCTTGGTTGCAGCTCCTCCCCAGCCTGGGCTCTGGTCTGGGCTTATGCAGGAGGCAAACAATCGATGTGTTTCTTTCACATCGATATTTCTCTCTGTCTTTCCCTCTCTCTTCCACTCTCCCTAAAAATCAATGGAAAAATATCCTCTGGTGATAATACGTAAATTAATAAATAAATAAATACTTTTACTGATCTCAACTTCAGTTTAAAAAAAAAGAAGACATGGGGAAGAGCCACTAATTTCTCAAATACTCCTAGTTATACTCATTGTAACTTTTTAAAAGCTCACTAGATCACCTGGATGCTCTGAGCGTGTAGGGACAGGTGAACAGAGGTCCGCAGGCCGGGTAGGAACGCCAAGGGTGATTTCAGGCAAAGGTAACACTGCCTGGGCAGAGAGGAGGTTTTCCTAGCTGGGCTCAGAGATAAGGCAGGACGCTCACCTGGCACTACCTGGCACAGAGGCTGTGGCCATGTGATGGAGACCTGGAGCCAGGTCAAGGAGGTAGAATTTTATCCTGGAGTTAGTTGGCCTTCCACCTTTGGTCAAATGCATCATTTTGGAGAGAATTACAGGGAAGAGAGGAGGATGAGACAGACATTTTCTTGCTCCTTTTATTTTTCTCCCCAGAGGGAGGCCCTTTATTACAGGCGGGACTGGGGGGAGGCGGGGGAAGGGGAGAGGGTGACCTGACAGGCAGAGCCCCTTCTATTCACTGCCTCTTCTTGCTACTTTTAAGCCCAGTTTCAAAGATTGCTTGGGGGCAAAGGAGAGATAAGGTCAGGAAGAGGCAATAGGGGCAGTGTCCCCAGAAGAGCTGAGTGTCAGGTATGAGCAGGATGTAGAAAGCCTGCAGTTAAGTGGAGGCTTTGGCTTGGGCTGTTGGGAGGAAAGGTTGTGAATGTGGCCTTGAACAAGAATGCCCAGGGGTTTTGGGAAATCCAGGCCTTTGCAGCTGTTGTGACCTCCGGCAAGTTACTTAACTCCCAAAGTCTTGGAATACCAGACTGTGACCTTTTCTTTTCTTTTCTTTTTAAATATGTTTTTACTGATTTTTTTTTTAGGCAAAGAGGAAGGGAGAGGGATAAAGAGATAGAAACATTGATGAAAAAAAAAAAAAAAAAGAAGCATTGCTGAAAGAGGAACATCATAGATCAGCTGCCTCCGGCACACCCCTTACTGGGGATGGAGCCAGCAACCGGGGCGTGTGCCCTAACCAGGAATCCAACCGTGACCTCCTGGTTCATAGGTTGATGCTCAACCACTGAGCCACACAGGCCAGGCTGATTTTTCAAGAGAAGCATGAAATCAAGCTTTCCAAGTGAAACCTCCCAATTTAAGAAAAATGTTTTTATTGATTTTTAGAGAGAGAGGGAGGGAGACGAAGAGAGAGCAAGACACAATGATGTGAGAGCATAACATTGATGGGCTGCCTCCTGCATGCATGCCCCCTACCCAGGAGTGAGCCTGAAACCTGGGCATGTGCTCTGACCAGGAATGAAACCAGCAACCAGGACAGTGCCCAACCAACTGAACCACGCTAGCCAGGGCAAATCAAGTCTCCTGACTTTTTAATCTTGACAACCAGAATTTTTTATTCCAGTATCCAAAATCTGCCAGGGTTCTTATTCCAGCAGCGTTCAGCAATCTGGAGAAGGCTGTGCGTAGATTAAATAGGAGTCCAGACACGAAATATAATTTTGAAAGGCATTTGGGGGTCAGAGGAGCCTAGTTTAAAGGAAACTAAGATCTAAGATCTCCTGTCTCAGGACCCCATGCTTTTTTTTTTTTTTAACACAAATTGTCTTGAGGAGAGGCAGAGATATACACTTCAAAGGGTCAGGGTTTCTTATACAGAGGCATTGTCAGATTTGGGGGAATTAGCCTATGGCTGTTCAGGTGTTTGGCCAGTAGGAGGCAATAACATGTAGATTAAGATGCCCTGAGCTGACCTAACCGGTTTGGCTCAGTGGATAGAGTGTCGGCCTGCGGACTGAAGGGTCCCAGGTTCGATTCCGGTCAAGGGCATGTACCTTGGTTGCAGGCACATCCCCAGTGGGGAGTGTGCAGGAGGCAGCTGATCGATGTTTCTCTCTCATCGATGTTTCTAACTCTCTATCTCTCTCCCTTCTTCTCTGTAAAGAATCAATAAAATATGTTAAAAAAAAAAAAAAAAAAAAAAAGAAGAAGATGCCCGGAGCTGTCTGGCAGCCAACAATCAATTTAATGTGTCCTCTTTAGGTTTGGGGAAATGCCATCAGCCTTTCCCAAAATCAGCCCTGCTGTCATGCTGGAATTGGTTTCCGGCAAAAATCTATATGTATTAAAAGGCTAAGCGACTGACTGACTGGTCAACCGGCCAACTGGCTGGGAGTTACGATGCACACTGACTACCAGGGGGCAGACGCTCAACGCAGGAGCTGCTGAGCGACAGCAAGTTTGCAGAGTGCCCTCTCGCATTCTGGGACCCCTTGGGGGAGATTGGAGAGCTGGTTTCGGCCAATCCCTGCAGGCCAGGCTGAGGGACCCCACCTGCCAGAGAGGCTCCACCCACTCTGCAGACACACTTGGAGCCATGGTGCTGCCCCAGGTGTGGCCAGCCAGGGAGGGACCACAGGAGGTTGGCTCCAGGGCATGTCCAGCCAGTCTTGCCCAGTCCCGCCCCACCAGCCACCTTCTAATTAATTCCCTTTCAATGTGCATGAATTTGTGCACCGGGCCACTAGTCTTTTTAATAAAAACTTAATAAAAGGTTAGTTTTTGCAGCCTTGGCTGGTTTATAGGGCTCCAGAGGCCTTGAACTTCTGGCCCTGGGAGCACAGGTAGGATTTGATGTGGTTGTGATGGGCTCCTGGGACCTTCCGGAAATGCCTGTGCATCTCTCAGCCTTTGTGAGGACCAGACAGCAGGATCGTGCCACTGTCCTTGGGGGAGTCCAGGGTCAGACTGCCCAAGGTGAGAATCTTGCTCTGGCCTTGAGAATGCACCTCCTGGTGCAGCTCCTCAAAGGAAGTGCGCACACCTTTAGTTTGGACGTGTCCTGCGTGCCCACGTTATTGGTTATAGTCCCTACAACCACAGAGGTTTCACGTCCAGCCAGGAAGCTTCCTCTTTTGGAAAGGGACAGAGGCAGCTGGTTGGTGCAACTCATGAACAGACAACCACTACTTCAGCACTACTTGGCTGAAGGTGGGGTTGGCTTGTCTGGCTAGAAACCTGTACAGTTTGACCAACAGCCTTAGGCGGATGTCCTGGCTCTAGGGCGCCTCGCACCGGACTTTGGGTCATTGTTGTGGTGCATGTGGACTCATTCCCACGATGGGCCTCCTGCTTCACCAGGTCAGGAAAGTGACAATCGGGTTTTAAAAATTGTGCTAAATTCTGAGAGAAGGATTTGGGCGCAAGTGGTTTGTTTGTGAAGTGAGCTTGGGGCATGCTAGGAAGGGAGTGAGGAAGTGAGAGAGGGAAAGGAAGACAGCCAGGAATGGGTGGGCCATCCCATCAATTACTACTGCGGGCTACTGCAGCCAAAGCCTGCTGAGAAGCTCTGGGAACCAGCATAGAACGCCAACTCTGAGTTATCCCGCCAGAAGGATGGGGGGGAGCTGGGGTGTTAAGATACGCCTCCTGGGTGGCAATAATTACCCCTGCAGGGCCTGTCGCCAGTGCTTCCAACAGTTTTCCCCTTCCAAGCCCTTGGGCACAGAACCACACTGGCTGGCGGGTGAGTCTGTAGAAACACACTGAAAAGATAAGATCCAACCGATGCAGACATTTAATCTTTTCCACAATCTTGAGAAAGGTACTCGTTATGGGACCTCAGGCAATTACTTATCCTTTCTGAGCTTAGGTGTCTTATCCGTCATATAGGGACAATAATGGTGCCTATATCGGTTTGTTGTGAGAGTTAATCAAGAGTAACAATTGTAAAGTCTTTGGAACAATGAGTAAGTACCTCCATCACAGTAAAGTGCTCAATAAATGTTACTACCACTACTGTTATTTTTCACTATGATTATAATTGGCCCATTTCACAGGTGAGATATCTGATGCCCAGGGAGGAAGATTTTGTGGTTGAAAAAATTAAATAGTTAAGCCCTGGTCAGTTACTCAGTGGTTAGGGCTTTGGCCTCCAGACCAAAAGGTTTCGTGTTCAATTCCTGGTCAAGGACACGTACCTCAGTTGCAGGCTTATTCCCCAGCCCAGGTCAGGGCATGGGCACATGTGGGAGGCAACCAATTGAGGTGTCTCTCACATTGCTGTTTCTCTCTCTCTCCCCCTCCTCCGTCCGTCCCTTCCACTCTCCCTCCAAAGACCAATGGGAAAAAATATTCTTGGGTGAGAATTTTAAAAATAATAATTAAATAGTTAAAAGAAACTGGCATGGATATTCCATCTCTTCCAAGCTCACATAGCTGGGTTTTTCCAGTCTGGAGGGATGATAGAATGCCGTTTTTTTCATGCCTGTCCTCACTGCCATAGAATAAATTTATCAGTCACATCCGGACTTTTTCATCACTTTCTTCTTCTCTCTCTTTTTTTAATTCTCACCTGAGGATATTTTTTTCCATTGATATTTAGAGAGTGGAAGGAAGGAGAGAGAAAGAAAAGCATCAATGTGAGAGGCATTGATTGGTTGCCTCCCTCATGGGCCTTGATCTGAGTCGAGGGATCAAACCTGCAACCCAGGTATGTGCCCTTGACCAGGAATAGAACCCACGACCCTTCGGTCTGCTGGCCAATGCTCTAACCACTGAGCAACCGGCTAGGGTTATACTCTTTAGAGGACTGTCCTACATCTCTCTGGGCCACGGGAACTGCTCTGCCCACAAGAAAGGACAGGAGCTTATTTCTTGGCTGACAGACAAATGCTGGAGCATGAGCACCCTGCTCCCTTGTCTTGAGTAGGAACCAACTTGGAGCTATAATTTATGTGCCAGCCCTCCCCTATGGGATCGGGCTAAGGCCTCAAATCACCCCTGTCTTAGGTCCTGTTCCTTTCTTTTCTTTTTTTAAAGATATTTTTATTGATTTTTTACAGAGAAGAGGGGAGAGGGATAGAGAGTTAGAAACATCAATGAGAGAGAAACATTGATCAGCTGTCTCCTGCACACCTCTACTGGGGATGTGCCCGCAACCAAGGTACATGCCCTTGACCGGAATCGAACCTGGGACCTTTCAGTCTGCAGGCCGATGCTCTATCCACTGAGCCAAGCCGGTTAGGGCCTGTTCCTTTCTTATTCTGTTTCCCCCACTGCCTTAACAATGTCTCCTGGGAGCCGTTCCTTCATAAATCACTTGGAAACAAACTTATCTGAGGTCTGCTTCTGGGAAATCTGATCAGAGACATTGGTTCTTAAGAATGATATACAAGGCTCTCAGGAGTTTGGTCTGACCTCTTCCTTTAGTTTCCTGGTGCTTGACATCTGTGAATGAACCATGCCTGTATAGTCTTGTGGATTGCCTGGAGAAGAGAAAATTTGACTGCCAAGTGAGACATCACACTGTAGGTGAGCCAAGAAACTCATGGGAATGGAGCAGGGGCTAACCTGAGAGCAGGTGGGAAGAAATGACCAAAGAGAGAAGGGCAATGTGAAGATTTAACCACAAACACCAGAACTTAAAATCCAACAAAGATACTAAAAGTCACTGGCAATCCTACCATCCATAGAAAATTACTATAAATATTGATATTGTATTATATTCCAACTAGAGGCCCGGCACGTGATTCGTGATTGAAATCACGCGAGGAGGCGCCCCCCCTCCTGCTGTGCCAGGAGGCACCCCGCGGGCTGCCGCGGGAGTTGGGCTGGACCCAGGCCGCAGGCGGCCGGGACCGCGCCTGACTTTCGCTCCAGGCTCCCTCTGCCCCCCTGCCTGTGTCCACTCTGGGCTGCCGGAGCCACCCTGCAGGCTCGGACAGGCCCCGCTGTGTCTGTCTCCGCCTCCGCTCTGGGGCCTCACCTGCGTGTGCAACCTCCTCCTGTCTGGTCGTGACCCATTACGGCGTTCTGGACTAATATGCATATTACCTGCTTATATATATAGATTAGTTACATATTGCTGTACAACAAATGATCTCAAAAAGCAGAGGCCTAAAACAACAATAACTATTAACTCAGTTACTTTTGGTGGGTCAGGACTTCTGGAGCAGCTTAGCTGGGTGATTCAGGCTCAGGGTCTCAGGACTGTACAGTCAGCTGAAGGTCTGACTTGGACTGAAGGATCCTCTTCCAAGATGATATGCTTACATCAACTGTTGTCAGAAGGCCTCAGTTTCTTGCCACAGGAACCTCTCCATAGGACTGCTTGAGCATCCTCCAAACACGGCTGCTACCTTCTCCCAGGTACTAGGGTGGGTATGGGAGGCAACCAATTGATGTGTCTCTCTCACATTGATATTTTCTCTCTGTCTCTGTCTCTGTCTCTGTCTCTCCCTCCCATCCCTAAAAATCAATGGAAAAAATATCCTCGGGTAAGGATTAACAAAATGAAACAAAAAAGATGCATAGGAAAAATAGTCCCTCTTCTTCATTTGGGCATTACCATAAATGCATGTTACACCTGGACCCATGGAGCCATCCTGCAACCATGAGGGTACTTAGGCTGATATGTTGATGAAATGGATGAGATGGGATGGAAAGATGAAAATCACTTGCGACCTTGAAGATGTCATCAAACCTAATCCTATACTTACCTCTGGGCTTCTTGTTAGCAGGGAGAATACATTTTTATTACCTCTTTATGTATTTTATTCTTTATACATAAATAGGACCCAGCATTCTTTGTTATTTTCAGCCAAAAGTAATCTAATTTATATACATTTTAATCTGCTTTTGACTTAGTTTTGTGAACACTTTTTTCTGTTATTTGATATTTTTGTACATCATCAAATAAAATGATTGCATAGCACTTGTGCTGAAATGTACTTAACAATTTCCCTGTTATTCGACATATAAATTTCTAATTTTTATTATTACAAAAAATATATGTAACATATTTTTAAATGAAAAAAACACATTCTAAGTTGCCAATAATTATTTTTTAAAAATATATTTTATTGATTTCAGAGAGGAGAGGAGAGGGAGAGAGAGATAGAAACATCATTGATGAGAGAGAGTCATGTATTGGCTACTTCCTACACGCCCCACACTGGGTATTGAGCCTGTAACCCAGGCATGTGCCCTGACCGGGAATTGAACCGTAATCTCCTGGTTCATAGATTGATGCTCAAACACTGAGCCACAGAGCCGGGCTCATTTTTAATATTTTGAGAGAACTCCGTATTTTTTTCATAGGGCTATACCAGTTTGCATTCCCATCAGCAGTGCCCAAGGGTTTTCATTTGTCCACATCCTCCCCAACACTTGTTTACTGATTTATTAATAGCCATTTTGACTGGTGTGAGGTGATGTCTCATTGTGTAACATTAAAAGGTGAGTACCTTTAAAGTTTTACAATATATATTACTAGGATTTCCAGAAAGGTTGTGCCAGTTAAAATTCCCACCAATGTGTGGGAGAATTTCCATTTTCTCACATCTTTATCAATACTGGGTATTACGCTTTCAGAAATTTTTTTAAAAATATTTTTTATTGATTTTTTTACAGAGAGGAAGGGAGAGGGATAGAGAGAAATATTGATGGGAAAAAAACATCAGCTGCCTCCTGCACACCCCCCACGGGGGATGTACCTGCAACCAAGGTACATGCTCTTGACTGGAATCGAACCTGGAACCTTTCAGTCCGCAGGCCGACGCTCTATCCACTGAGCCAAACCAGTCAGGGTGCTTTCAGAAATTTTTGCCAATTTGAGAGGCAAAACACCAAGAGGAATGAGGAGAATACCCCCCTTCTATACTTTAGTTCTTCTGGCAGACTGGACTAGTACTAAAATAAAATTGACACAAGGCTAGATTAACAGGAAGAAAAAAAAACACAATTTAATGTGCGCACACAGGAGAATAGCAATAGGATGTTTAGGTTATAAAATGAGGTTCAAAGAAATTATTGACGTAGGCATCCTTTTATACCTTTTAAACAAAGAATAATAAATTTGTGAGAAATTGACAGGACAAAGAAAGTTAGTGCCCATTAGAAAGGAATCTAAGCAAGGTTTAGGTTTAGGCAGTAAATTAGTAAAGGAGGTACAAGGTTTGTTTATACAAGCTTTTTTAGACTGGATTTAAATAAACTCTTGGGATAAGGTTATCTTTCAGCCCTCAGGAGCAGGGAGAAACCCTGTCACACAGAGAATTATTTTCTGCATTTCCAGAGTCAGAGAGTTCATCCTGCTCCCACTGCTTCTCCAATAATTTTAATTCAAAGAATCAATATGCCATTAGAGCATATCTTGGGCCCTGACAACATGCTATTGTGGTGTGTGTGTGTGTGTGTGTGTGTATTATTGATTTCAGAAAGGCGGGAGAGGGGGAGAGAGAGATAAACATCAATGACGAGAGAGAATCATTAATTCCTACCTTCTGTACGTCCCACACTGGAGATCAAGCCCACAACCCGGGCATGTGCCCTTGACTGGAATTGAACCTGGGACCCTTCAGTCTGCAGGCCGACGCTGTATCCACTAAGCCAAACTGGCCAGGACTGTTGTGTGTTTTTGTGTGTGTGTGATTTTTTTTTTTAATTTTTAGAGAGAAAGAGGAAGGGAGAGACTAACATGGATTTTTTGTTCTACTATTTATGCATTCATTGGTTGTTTTTGGTTGTTTCTTGTATGTGCCCTGACTGGGGATCGAACCCACAACCTTGGCCTATCAGAACAATCCTCTAACCAACTGAGCTATCCAGCCAGAGCCTATTGTGTTTTATTTATTTATTTATTTTTATTAAATATATTTTATTGATTTTTTACAGAGAGGAAGGGAGAGAGATAGAGAGTTAGAAACATCGATGAGAGAGAAACATCGATCAGCTGCCTCCTGCACACTCCCCACTGGGGATGTGCCCGCAACCCAGGTACATGCCCTTGACCGGAATCGAACCTGGGACCTTTCAGTCCGCAGGCCGACGCTCTATCCGCTGAGCCAAACCGGTTTTGGCGAGCCTATTGTGTTTTGATTTATATTTCCTTATGACCAGTATTTGTCATGATAAAAATTAGAGATTATAAAAATGTTGTATCTTAATTATTTTTATCACTTAAGAAATCTGTATTTAAAAATCTAATTGTGGACTCTATTTTTATGCCCTGAGTAAGCATATAAGCTTTTCCACATATATCTTCTGTTTATAGAAACCAAGTAGAAAAGACACTATGGGGAACAAACAGGATAGTTAGCAGCTTGGGGACAGCATTTTGACATGTGGTGACAGAAGATTGCTCTAGCAGAGAATGTCCTAAGAGGCTGTCCAATTGTCCAAAGGAGTGCCTGCAGAACAGTGGCAAGGCAACCCCCAAAGGCAGCCATCACCGTTTTCTAACATGGAATTCCACATCTCGGTATTTTGGATCTAGATTCTAGAATAAACTTTTTATTAAAAAAAAATCAGGCCCTGGCTGGTTTGGCTCAGTGGATAGAGCATCAGCCTGCAGACTGAAGGGTCCCAGGTTCGATTCTGGTTAAGGGCATGTACCTTGGTTGTGGGCACATCCCCAGTAGGAGGTGTTCAGGAGGCAGCTGATCGATGTTTCTCTCTCCTCGATGTTTCTGACTCTCTGTCCCTCTCCCTTCCTCTCTGTAAAAAATCAATAAAATATATTAAAAAAAAAGAAAATCAGGCCTGGCCAGTGTGGTTCAGTGGTTGAGCATCAACCTATGAACCAGGAGGTCACAGTTTGATTCTGGGTCAGGGCACATGCCTGGGTTGTGGGCTTGATTCCCAGTGTGTAGCATGCAGGAGGTCGCCGATCAATGATTCTCTCTCTCTCTCAGCACTGATCTTTCTCTCTCTCCCTCTCCCTTCTTCTCTGAAATCAATAAAAATATATTTTAAAAAAGAAAATCAGAACAAACAAATAGATATAGATCTCACCTATCCAGAGATTGAACACCATGCTAAATGTCTCAGGAGGCTTTTCCCCCGGAACTACTTGTCCTGAGTTGATGGAGGTTCAGTTAATTCATGTTCTCCCCATCTTCTCTTTTCCATTCATTAAACAAAAATATTCTATTAAAAAACTACCATGTGTGTTCTGGCTGGTGTGGCTCAGTGGATTGGAGCATCGTCCCGTGTACCAAAAGGTTGTGGGTTTGATTCCTGGTCTGAGTACATACTTAGGTTTTGGGTTCGATCCCTGATCCGGGAGTGTAGGAGACAACCAATCGATGTTTCTGGCAGAGGATTAAAAAACAAAACAAAAAAACCCACCATGTGCAAAAATGAGTGTAGGTCTGATAGGGTTGCTAGATTTAGCAAATAAAAATACAGGAAGCCCAGTTAAATGTGAATTTCAGATAAATAATAACCAATTTTTAGTATAGTATAGTATGTCACCAATATATATGGCACCCTACTTAGAATGACTCCTACTTGTGTATTCTTTCCATTTCCTTGAAAAGATAAGTATCTCCTGATACTTATCTGAGGCTGTTCTGAGAACCATATAAAAATGAAATGCAGCCAAAACCGGTTTGGCTCAGTGGATAGAGTGTCGGCCTGCGGACTGAGGGGTCCCAGGTTCGATTCCGGTCAAGGGCATGTGCCTGGGTTGCGGGCACATCCCCAGTGGGAGATGTGCAGGAGGCAGCTGATCAATGTTTCTAACTCTCTATCTCTCTCCCTTCCTCTCTGTAAAAAATCAATAAAATATATTTTAAAAAAAGAGAAATGCAATCCTTATACAAAAGACTTGCACAAGGATGTTTGTTGCATATTGTAATAAATGGTGGTATTTGTGCAATGGAACACTGTGCAGCACTGAAAAAGAATGAACTACTGCCTGGCTGCATTGAACATCCTCCCATGCATGGTCACTGGTTCAATTCCCAGTCAGGGCACATGCCCAGGTTGCAGGCTTAATCCCGCAATTAGAGGGTATGTTTCTCTCTCATCATTGATGTTTCTATCTCTCTCCCTTGGCTTTCCTCTCTAAAAATAAATGGGGGGATAAAAAAAACCAAAAAACAAAAAAACAAACAAAGAACGAACTATTGCCATTTGCCAAGACACAGATTACTATCAGACATAATGTTGGGTGAAAGCAGCTAACTCAAAGAGCATATGCTGTATGATTCTGTTTATACAGAGTTAAAAAAAACAGCCCTCGCCGGTTTGGCTCAGTAAATAGACTGCTGGCCTACGGACTGAAGGTCCTGGCTTTGATTTCGGTCAAGGACACAAATCTCGCTTGCAGGCACCATCCTGGCCCTGGTGGGGGCCTTGCCAGAGACAACCAATCGATGTATCTCTCTCACATTGATGTTTCTTTCTCTCCCTCAAAAAACAAAAACAAAAACAAGACAAAAATAAACAAATAAATAAGCTTGGCTGGTGTGGCTCAGTGGTTGAATCTATGAAGTAGGAGGCCACGGTTTGATTCCTAGTGAGGGCACATGCCCAGGGTTGGAGTGCAGGAGGCAGCCGATTGTTGTTTCTCATCAATGTTTCTCTCTCTCTCTCTTTTCCTTCCTCTCTCTCTCAAAAAAATAAAAAACATTAAAAAAACTAAAATGGGCAAAACTCGCTGATGGTGATAGAATAGTGGTTTCCATAAGAGGTGGGTGATGATGGGCAGAGGGCACAGAAACTTTCTGGGGGGTATATTTGGATCTGGGTAGTACTTACACAGGTGCGCCCATATGTAAAAATTCATCAACCAACACCTTAATCAGTGCATTTTATTGTAACCATATTATACCTTAGTTTGAAAAAAGAGTCTAACCTCTCTCAGGCCAACATCTCCAGTTTTCTCTAGGCCGGTTTTGTGCATGAACCCATTTTTGCATCATGATTTTCCTCTCTAGTGCCTTCATCTTGGATGAGTACAAATTCTTTTTTTTTTATGTTGGGGTCCAGCCCCAGCGGGTCCAGGGATCCCCAAAGGTGTGAACGGAGTCGGCGAAGAATGAAGGACATGGAGACTGGTTTCAGTTCATCAGCATAGCGAGGTCCTCCCTCCAGGATCTCCAGCGAAGTTCTGGTTAGGAACTCCAACCAAGTTCTGGTCAGGATCTCCAACCAAGTTCTGGTGCCATGTTCTCTCGCTAGGTTCTCCAGCCATGTTCTCCAGGTTCTCCAGCCAGGTTCAGTCACCAGGTTCTTTAGCCAGGTTCTATCCAGGTTCTTTTGCCATGTTCTGTCTAGGTTCTCCAGTGAAGTTCTGTAGCCAGGTTCTGTCCAGGATCTTTTGCCATGTTCTCTGGCTAGGTTCTGGTTAGGATCTGATGAGGATCTGATGAGGGTCTGATCAGGAGCTGATGAGGAGCTGATGTGGATCTGATGATTATTGTCTTGTTACATCCGTATTTATACCAGCCGATTTTAATCCTGTCAATTTCTATTACAAAGGTTAGGGCGTTTCTTATCTCCATTCCAGGGAGTAAAGATTATGTAGCTTAACTACCCGCCTGGCACTTAATTAAGGGGTTGTATCCCCTCCCTAACCTCAGGGAAAAATCCCCACCTGGGGAAACAACCTTTCTTGGAGAGGTGACCTTGGTTAAAACACATAGCGCCAAGAAGGTGAGCAAACATATTAAGAATAGTATGCCATATATGCCAGGTCCCTTGAAATAGCAAGGATGGACCGGCTCCTGGCATTTTTAGAGAGAGAGAAAGAGGAAGGGAGGAGAGAAAGAAACACAGAGAGAAACATTTATTTGTTGTTGTTCCTATTCATGCATTCACTGATTGCTTCTTCTTTTTTTATATTTCATTGATTTTTTTACAGAGAGGAAGGGTGAGGGATAGAGAGCTAGAAACATTGATGAGAGAGAAACATCAATCAGCTGCCTCCTGCACACTCCCCACTGGGTATGTGCCTGCAACCAAGGTACATGCCCTTGACCGGAATCGAACCTGGGACCCTTGAGACCGCAGGCCAACGCTCTATCCACTAAGACAAACCGGTTAGGGCAACTGGTTGCTTCTTGAATGTGCCCTGACCAGAGATCAATCCCACAACAACCTTGGTGTATCAGGACGACACTCTAATCAACTGAGCTACCCAGCCAGGGCCTGCTGAGTACAAATTTTTAAGGGGTGTGTTATTGCTGGAGTGTCCCCATCATCTATGGAGATGATGTCCTATGTCCTCTTCACCTGCTGTCCTCTCCTGCCTAAATGAGTTTCCTGTGCTGGAGGAGCCCCCTGCCACTCATTCCTGAGCCTTTGCTCTTCTCTGTCTAGACTCCCTCCCAAATGATCCTATTGAATCCATTGGCTTTAAATACCACACAGTACTGATGATTCCCATGTACGTAACTCCAGCCCAGTCCTCCTCCCATATACATGAATCTGGTCTCAGTAATCCAATTGTTTCCCCTGGGGACATCACAGGTTGTAAGTCTCTGTCCTAGACTGACCCCCTCCTGAACCCTCCCCCATCCATCCCCTGGATGGAGAGGTCCCTCATTTACCTGGCTGCCCAGGCTCCAACCTTGATTCCTTCCTTTCCTTTATCTCCATATATAGTCCATTAGCAAGCCGTTTATGTTTATGTTCACAGGGTACTTTGACTCTGCCCTTTGTCTCCATTTCCACTGCTCTTACCCTAGGCCAATCCAATGTTTTCCACCTGAATTATGTAACTCTTCCTGAGCTATTTGCTTTACCCTTGGCCCCTCCAATCCATTGGGGACATCACAGGTTGAAGTCCACAGGGGAGTGGAGTGATCCTCTTACGACTTCCTATCATAATGAGGACTGCTCTATCTTGTCCTCTCATGACCTTTTCTTCAATCTCATCTCATATTATCTTCCCACTTTCCAATGACACCAACTGTTTTTCAGTTTCTCAAATGTGACATATTCTTTCCTGCCTCAGGACTTTTGTACTTGCAGTTTCCTCTTTTTTGAATGATCTTTTCCCAGCTCCTTTAATAACTGGCTTCTTCAAGTCTCAGCAATGGTGTTCCCTCTTAGTCCTTCTTTACCACCTTACCTGAGATGCCTGCCCTCCAGATCAGTCAGCCCCTTTTATTTTTCCTTTTTAGCACTTACAGCTGTGTGAATTCAACAGTCACCCCAAGATATGCTTCTTTAGTATGCAGATTGTTTGAGCTAAAGGCAACTTAAGCTGAAGATTCCACTCCCTGGCTCTCCCTTAACTACCTAGAAGAACTTGAATTAGGGACCTTGTCCATAATAAGAGATTATCAGAAATAACTTCTTTTGACCTTTCAATAGGAAAGAACAAACTTTTATTTACTAAGCATTTGCTCCTCTTATCACCCTGCAATGATCCTTTGAAGCCCCCAAGGTACCAAGATACCTCACCTCACCCCTAGCTCAGGATGTCTTAATACCCACGTTCCATTTTTATTTCTGAAGCTCTCTTGCATATGGGATCTCTGACTCTCTCATGTAAGCAGGGTTCCCATATATATGTATGTATTAAAATTGTTTATTTTCTCTTGCTAATCTGTCTCAATTCTATTTGATTATTAGACCAGCCAGATAATCCTTGAGGGTATAGAAAATTTTGTTCTCCCCAAAACCACAAATATAATTATTATTTTAAAAAATATGTTTTCCGCCGAAACCGGTTTGGCTCAGTGGATAGAGCATCGGCCTGCGGACTGAAAGGTCCCGGGTTCGATTCCGGTCGGGGGCATGTACCTTGGTTGCGGGCACATCCCCAGTGGGGGGTGTGCAGGAGGCAGCTGGTCGATGTTTCTCTCTCATCGATGTTTCTGACTCTCTGTCCCTCTCCCTTCCTCTCTGTAAAAAAGTCAATAAAATATATTTAAAAAAAAAAAAAAAAAAATATGTTTTCCCTACCCAGTTTGGTTCAGTGGATAGAGCGTCGGCCTGCAGACTAAAGGGTCCTGGGTTTGATTCCAGTCGGGGCACATGCCCGGGTTGTGGGCTCGATCCCCAATAGGGGGCGTGCAGGAGGCAGCCAGTCAATGATTCTCTCTCAACATTGATGCTTCTATCTCTCTATCCCTCTCCCTTTCTCTCTCTCTAAAAATCAATAAACATATTTTTAATATATTTTTATTGATATCAGAGAGGAAGGGAGAGAGATAGAAACATAAATGATGAGAGAGAATCATTGATTGGCTGCCTCCCGCATGCCCCCACCAGGGATCGAGCCCACAACCCCACACATGTGCCCTGACTGGGTGGGAATCGAACTGTGACTTCTTGGTTCCTCAAGAATGTTGACGCTCAACCACTGAGCCACACCAGCCAGGATATAATTATTTTTTACATGTTTATTTACTAGATGCCATTTTATGTCTTACAACACAGGCCCACTGAGCACTTGGAGCCCAGTCAAATACTGGGGGGTACAATTATTTGTCTTTTGTTCCCCCATACTTACTAGTATGCCAGCTCTATGAGGGCAGGTGAGGTGAATTTTTTACCCACATTTTGTCATTGGTGTCTAGACCTGTGCCTGCCAGGTAGCATGTGACCAGTAAAGAGTGGCTGTGCTAATATCCGAAGAATGAATGGTGCAGCCAACAATCTGGGCTCATAGACCCGAATTTCAAGTGACCTTACATAATCGGAGATCTTATCAAAAACAAAGAGAATGAAATTTAATGCAGACAGAGTACAAACATAGCCTATGGCAGTGGTCGGCAAACTCATTAGTCAACAGAGCCAAATATTAACAGTACAACGATTGAAATTTCTTTTGAGAGCCAAATTTTTTAAACTTAAACTATATAGGTAGGTACATTGTTATTAACTTAATTAGGGTACTCCTAAGGCTTAGGAAGAGCCATTCGCAAGGGGCCAAAGAGCCACATGTGGCTAGAGAGCTGCAGTTTGCCGACCACAGGTCTAGGGGAAGATTGAGTATGTGATATTATGGCTTAAAGCAAATTGGGGGTTTTGTCATTCAACTAGATTGGGTCTCTTATACTAATTAATACCTCGTATTTGTAAAGCACTATAGGAACATTTCCAGAAAGCACGTTCACAATAATTATATCATTTAATCCTCAAACTCACCTACGTGGTAGATGGGGCAGACAGAATTATCTTGAGTTGGCATATTAGGAGTCCTACCTGGAGATTGTGAAATAATTTCTCCAAGGTCACCCAGCAAAGCAGAGATGGGGCAGAGCATCCTACGTCTTTCCTCCAAGGCTGCATGAGTTGTATGATACATTTGTTCTAGGACCAAAGGGATATTCAAAATTAAACCTTTGCTCAGTGGTTAGAGTGTCAGCTGCTCACTGAAGGGTCCCAGGTTCCACTCCCTGTCAAGAATAGGTATCTGGCCGAAACCGGTTTGGCTCAGTGGATAGAGCGTCGGCTTGCGGACTGAAAGGTCCCAGGTTCAATTCCGGTCAAGGGCATGTACCTGGGTTGCGGGCACATCCCCAGTAGGAGATGTGCAGGAGGCGGCTGATCGATGTTTCTCTATCATCGATGTTTCTAACTCTCTATCTCTCTCCCTTCCTCTCTGTAAAAAATAAAAAAAATAATAAAAAAAAAAAGAATAGGTATATGGCCCAGCCAGTGTAGCTCAGTGGTTGAGCAGCAACCTATGAACCAGGAGGTCACGGTTTGATTCCCGGTCAGGGCACATGCCCGGGTTGTGGGCTCCCTTCCACTCTCCCTTCCTCTCTGAAATCAATAAGAATATATTATTTTTAAAAAAAAGAAAAGAAAAGAAAGAGCCATACCTGGGTTGCAGGTTCAATCCCCAGCCCTAGTTGAGGCACCTGTGGGAAACAACCAATCAATGTGATCACATCGATGTTTCCCTCCCTCCCCTCCACTCTCTCTAAAAATCAATGGAAAAAAATATATCCTCAAGTGAGGATTAACAACAACAAAAATTAAACCTTCACATCCTGCAGTATATACATGCATCTGCATTTCCTAAAGTGCACATTCCTGGAGACAGTAACTCGGACCAGTTCACCTCCCTGGGCCTAATTTTCTGTCTCAGGGCCCATTGTAGACGGGGGCTTTATCCCACTGCTGGAGATGGACCATGTCATCTAAAACAGGGAGCATGCAATTTATTAAATATAAATTTGTTCACTGGATTTTTTTCTAAGTCTAGTTGTTGCTTTTACCTAATAATTTTTTTTAGTATACGTACAGAAACATGCACATATCGTAAGTGTGCAGATTAATGAAATCTCATAAAATGAATATGCCCACATGATTGATCTAGGCATAGACCATGACCAGCTCCCCAGAAGACCCCGTGGGCCTCTCCTTTGTCATATACCCTCCCTCCCCCACTCCCCCACAGGGGGACAACATCTTGAATTCTAACAGTCGGGATTAGTTTTGCCTCGTTTCTACTTTGTATAGTTACTGATACAGTTTTGTGTTATTTTTCTCCAAAGACTAAGCATGTCCATGAGGTTCTAGGTTCAAATGACTTCTTTATTAAATAAAGCCCCATTAAAATTTTTTTTATTGCTTTCAGAGAGGAAGGGAGAAAGAGAAAGAGAGAGAGAGAAACATCAATGATGAGAGAGAATCATTGATCGGCTGCCTCCTGCACACCCCCACCAGGGATCAAGTCAGCAACCCGAGTATGTGCCCTTGACCAGAATCAAACCCAAGACCTTTCAGTCTGCAGGCCAATGCTCTATCCACTGAGCCAAACCAGCTAGGGTTAATGCCCCATTTTTTTATTGTGACATTTGAGGCCTTTTGTGTTTTGTCTCTAACCTATATGTCTGCCTTGGCTTCCAATTTTTCAGGAATTTGGGGGTTAATTCCTTCTCATCTCATCTTCCACCTATGGTCAGTCCATGTTGGTTCAGTCCAATAGCTGAAATCATTGAATTCTTACTGAGCATCTACTATGTCGCAGGCACTACATGAAGAGCACATCAATCAAGATCTCTGCCCTGGAGGAGCTGACAATTAGTGAGGCAGGAGAGTGAGACAGAGAAACAAATATTTTCAAGATAATTTCATTCTAAATGCTAGGAAGTACCCAAATACACTCATACCAGCCTAAGGGCTCAGGGGAGGTTTCTAGGAGAGGCCAAGAGACTTAAAGGATGAATAAGAATGAGCCAGAGGAAAGGTTAAGGTGAAGGGCTTTTGAGAGGAATGGACACAGCCACACTTCCCCTGCCCCCAACACCTGTGTTTGAAGCGGGGAGGGGAAAGGGGAGTGTGAGAAGGAGACAGAAAAACAGGGTCAGAGAAGTAGAAGAACCAGTAGGAAATGCAGCCACAAAACCAAGGGAGAAGCTTTTCCAGGAAATGCAGTGTCAACTGTGCCAAACGCCTCCAGAAAGTTCCAGTAAGATACTGCAGAAAAGATCCTCTGGACTGTGCAAAAGGCTAATTTACCTGGTGGTTTCCAAGGAAAACAGGGACAGAAACCAGATGGCCTGTTTTGGTACCAGCTAAGAATGGTTTTTACAGGTGAACATTTGCAATCAATTTGATAGTAGGAGACACTAACTGATTTTTGAGCAAAATCTTATTCCCTTCCCAATTCCATTATTATTATTTTTTTTAGTGGCCTGTATTGCAAAAAGATTAAACTCAATTATTATTGAGGAGAACCAAGATGGCGGCGTAGGGAGCGGACCTGTGTGTGCTGCTCTCTCACAGCATCATTGAAACTATCAACTATGAGGTAAACAACTGCCACTCAGAACCATGGGGAAGTTGGCCCAGTGGGAGATCTACAACTGGAAGAAAAGAAAGAAGCGCAGTGAGACTGAGTGGGAGCTACGGAGGCACCAAAACCAGAGGTACGCAGTCACACGCCACGCGGGCTGCAAATGGATTCTCTGTTTTTTACGAACCCTCGAATCCTCTGGGCTTGCTCGGGGCGGGTCTCTGAGGCCCCAGATCCCACAGGGAGAGGCGGCCACGGCCTTGCAGTGGTCGGAGAGCGAGGGAAACTCTGACACGCAGCTACTCGCCGGCACTGAGGGACAAGAAGTCCTGGTGTCCCGGGGAGGCAAGGGGCGCGGAGACGCCGCCATCGCTATTTCCTCCACGCTGGCGACTCCCTGTGACCCCGCCCTACCCTCAGGGCTGTGCCGGAGGCACAAGAGGGAATGACTGTGCTTTTACAAACTCTCAAATCCACTGAGCTGGTTCGGGCGGGTCTCTGAGGCCCCAGGCCCCTAGGCGAGAGACGGCACGGCCTTCCAGCGGTCGGAAAGCGAGGGAGGCTCTGGCGCTCAGCTGCTCGCCGGCACTGGGGGACACAAAGTCCTGGAGTCCTGGATAGGCAAGGGGCCGCTGAGTCTCCGCCCCGGCGACTCCCTGTGACCCCGCCCTACGCAATTTACATTCCCATCTGGGCTGTGCCAGACCCACAAGTAGTAACGCCTTTGCTTCTGCAAACTCTCAAATCCACTGAGCTGGTTCAGGCGGGATCATGAGGCACCAGACCCTACGGGGAGAGGCAGCACGGCCTTGCAGCCATCAGAAAGCGAGGGAGACTCTGTTGCACAGCTGCTCGCCGGCACTGGGGAACACAAAGCCCTGGCAGAGACTCAAGGGGCCGCGGAGACTCAGCCAGTGCTATTTGCTCCGCCATGGCGATTCCCTGAGACTCAGCCCTAATCAATTTACATCCCCATCCAAGCTGTGCCAGGTGCACAAAAAGACCCACCTGCGCTTTTGCAGCCTATCCCAACAAATTGCAGACTTCAACTGCTCGCAGCCATGGGAGACACACTCAAGCAGCAGACCCAGGAGAACCAGGATGGCGACATAAGGAAGAGACCTGTGCGTGCTACCTCACACAACAACATCGAAACTACCAAATATCAGACAAACACCTATCATACAGAACCATGGGAAAGTTGGCCCAGTGGAAGCTCTACAACTGGAAGGAGAGAAAGAACATTGAGACTGAGTAGGATGTGACACCAAGTACAGAGCCCAACCCAACAAACTGCAGATTTCAACTCCTCGCATAGAAAGAAGCGCATTGAGACTGAGTAGGATGTGCAGAGGCACCAAGTACAGAGCCCATCCCAACAGGCTGCAGATTTCAGCTCCTTGCATCTGGGAGGGACGCAATCGGGGGGCAGAGTCAGATCCAGGGCCGGCCAGGGCTGGGCCTGACTCGGCCGGCACTGTGGAACTGCTGTACCAGCAAGCGCACAAACATGCCCACTGGTCCCAGTCTCTTTGGGGCGCTGGGGGACAGCAGACAGGCAGTCTGTGCACTTGGTGGAGGGCAGGAGTGCTGGATGTTCAACCACCAGGAACGCCTGGAGATTTTGTCTGGTGGGGAGCCGCCGGCAGGGGACAGAGGGCCAAACTTCCTGATTCCCCGGTAAGGCTGGGATGGCCCCGGTGAGGTTGAAACGGCCCCGGTGTGGTAGGGACGACCCCGGTGAGGTTGAAACGGCCCCCGTGAGGTAGGGACGACCCCAGTCAGGTCGAAACGGCCCCGGTGTGGTAGGGACAACCCCGGTCAGGTTGAAACGGCCCGGTGTGGTAAGGACAACCCCGGTGAGATTGAAACGGCCCCCGTGAGGTAGGGACAACCCCGGTCAGGTCGAAACGGCCCCGGTGTGGTAGGGACAACCCCGACCAGGTTGAAACGGCCCCCGTGAGGTAGGGACGACCCCGGTGAGGTTGAAATGGCCCCCGTGAGGTAGGGACGACCCCAGTCAGGTCGCAACAGCCCCGGTGTGGTAGGGACGACCCCGGTGAGGTTGAAACAGCCCCCGTGAGGTAGGGACGACCCCAGTCAGGTCGAAACGGCCCCGGTGTGGTAGGGACGACCCCGGTGAGGTTGAAACGGCCCCCGTGAGGTAGGGACGGCCCCGGTCAGGTCGAAACGGCCCCGGTGTGGTAGGGACAACCCCGACCAGGTTGAAACGGCCCCCGTGAGGTAGGGACGACCCCGGTGAGGTTGAAACAGCCCCCGTGAGGTAGGTACGACCCCGGTCAGGTCGAAACAGCCCCGGTGTGGTAGGGACGACCCCGGTGAGGTCGAAACAGCCCCCGTGAGGTAGGGACGACCCCAGTCAGGTCGAAACGGCCCCGGTGTGGTAGGGACGACCCCGGTGAGGTTGAAACAGCCCCCGTGAGGTAGGGACGACCCCAGTCAGGTCGAAACGGCCCCGGTGTGGTAGGGACGACCCCGGTCAGGTCGAAACGGCCCCGGTGTGGTAGGGACAACCCCGACCAGGTTGAAACGGCCCCCGTGAGGTAGGGACGACCCCCGTGAGGTTGAAACAGCCCCCGTGAGGTAGGTACAACCCCGGTCAGGTCGAAACAGCCCCGGTGTGGTAGGGACGACCCCAGTCAGGTCGAAACGGCCCCGGTGTGGTAGGGACGACCCCGGTGAGGTTGAAACGGCCCCCGTGAGGTAGGGACGGCCCCGGTCAGGTCGAAACGGCCCCGGTGTGGTAGGGACAACCCCGGTCAGGTCGAAACGGCCCCGGTGTGGTAGGGACAACCCCGACCAGGTTGAAACGGCCCCCGTGAGGTAGGGACGATCCCGGTGAGGTTGAAACGGCCCCCGTGAGGTAGGTACGACCCCGGTCAGGTCGAAACAGCCCCGGTGTGGTAGGGACGACCCCGGTGAGGTTGAAACGGCCCCCGTGAGGTAGGGACGGCCCCGGTGAGGTTGAAACAGCCCCCGTGAGGTAGGGACGACCCCAGTCAGGTCGAAACGGCCCCGGTGTGGTAGGAACAACCCCGGTCAGGTTGAAACGGCCCCGGTGTGGTAGGGACGACCCCGGTCAGGTTGAAACGGCCCCGGTGTGGTAGGGACGACCCCGGTGAGGTTGAAACGGCCCCCGTGAGGTAGGGACGGCCCCGGTCAGGTCGAAACGGCCCCGGTGTGGTAGGGACAACCCCGGTCAGGTCGAAACGGCCCCGGTGTGGTAGGGACAACCCCGACCAGGTTGAAACGGCCCCCGTGAGGTAGGGACGACCCCGGTGAGGTTGAAACGGCCCCCGTGAGGTAGGTACGACCCCGGTCAGGTCGAAACAGCCCCGGTGTGGTAGGGACGACCCCGGTGAGGTTGAAACGGCCCCCGTGAGGTAGGGACGGCCCCGGTGAGGTTGAAACGGCCCCCGTGAGGTAGGGACGGCCCCGGTGAGGTTGAAACGGCCCTGGTGAGGTTGAGACTACTCCAGTGAGGTTGGGACAAATAAAGGGGACCAGTATGGACCGATGAACAGGGGTAGATACAGAAGCAGAGCAACATTGAACAGAATGTTAAACTACAGTGGGAAGCCTGGGGAGGGTTGGGGGGAGGATTAAGAGACCAACTGAAGGACTTATATGCATGCATATAAGATTAACCAATAGACACAAGACACGGGGTGGGGGGTTGGGGGGTAGGGGCCGGGGGAATGTCAAGGGGGGGAAAAAAGGAGACATATGTAATACTCTTTGTAATACTTTAAGAAATAAAAATTATTAAAAAAAAAAAAAAAAAAAAAAAAAAAAAAAACTCAATTATTATTATGACTAGTGGCCCAGTGCACGGATTCATGCACATTGAAAGGAAGTTAATTAGAAGAAAGATTCATGTGGTAATTACGTTACTGCAAAAAATTACATGTCAAAATAGTATATATATATAAAAGCCTAAGTGACTGTTATGATCAAATGATCAGAATGACCGGTCGACCGGTCCCTCTGCCGCGCACTGACCACCAGGGAGCAGACACTAAATGCAGGAGCTGCCCCTTGGTGGTCAATGAGCTCCCACAGCCAACCTCCTGCAGCCCCTCCCCCTGCCAAACAGCCCCCCTGATAGGTCCCGATTGGGGGGCTGGCTGGGCAACCTCTGGGGTCCCTCCCCCTGGCTGGTCAGCCCCTGATAGGCCTTGATCACTGGCTAGGCCGAGGGACCGCACCCATGCATTAATTCGTGCACCAGCTCTCTAGTACATAATATAGTATTATAAATTAAAATACAAAATATTTTAATATTGCTATTCGCCCTTTCTCTATAATAGAAGTGTCAGAGATGAAAGAAAATTAGTAAAATGTATATGAAAATAATATATAAATTGATTAATAAATAAACAATAACAAATGACATAAAAACAACAGACATGATATAAATAACAAAAACATGATATAAAAACAACACTGATAAAAACAATGATTGATAAATTGATTAATAAATAAACAACAACCACATGATAGAACAACAACAAAGACATGATATAAAAACAACAAAAACATGCTATAAAAACAACATTGATAAAAACAATGACTGATAAATTGATTAAATAATAGTTGGTCTTCAGATACATTCTGGCATCATGTGTGATTGGCGCCAGCGAGAGCTTTATATGTATCGTGCATGCACACGTCAACGTTTATTTTTAAATTGCCAGTGTGCATCATATGTACCGGCCAGTAGGTCAGTTGGATGTCAGACAGACGTATGGTCGGTCACTTAGCCTTTTATATATATAAGATATTTTGAATTTCATCAATAAAAATTTGTAGAAATTTGTTTTCTATAATTATATAGTAGTAAGTATCTATATAATGTCCTTGATTTTGCATCCTGGCCCATAAAGCCTAAAATATTCACTATCTGGCCCTTTACAAAAATAGTTTGCCAACCTCAGCTCTAGACTCCAGAGAGATACTGGATATAAATATTGTAAAGAAAAGCACTGTATGAAGATGGAATAGTTCCAAGCTACAATTACCTTTCAATAATAACACAGCCTGGAAATGATAGAACTTTCAATCAAATTATCCAGGTCACGAAAAGATCTTGATATATTCTGCTGATTTAGTTTAGAGAAGTTAAGGGGGGAGGGAAAAACCCTATTTGTGTCAGCTGTAATAGGAAAGGGAAATGAGTAGAATATAAAAGGAAAAGAATAGGAAAATCTTCATGTATTTTTTGAATTGATGATGATGATAAAATAATTATATAAAATAAGGACACTGATGGAACACTTACACAGTCAAGCACTGAATAAGCATTTTTTATAGACATGATCTCATTGAAGCATTACGACCTTGCAGGCAAGGTTGCAGCCAGGGTCATCCCCTGATACCAACTCCAGTCCACCAGCAGAAAAAAGTAATATTTTGTCCAGAAAAGAGAAATAGCTGGAGACTAGTTGAAGGGAAATGTCCTGCGAAATAGCCCATGCTCTGCTTCTTTTTTTCACCAGGTTATTGTATAGACTGGGAGGCTCTGAAGGCTTTAGAGAAGGGGTGTGAGGTGGTCAGTTCTGTGTTTGGGGAAGATAGCAAGAATGGCGTTGGGAGATAATTCTTGAGTCCAAGAGGCCAGAGAGAAGCTTTTTCAGCAATTCAAGGAAGAGCGAGTAAGGGTCTGGGATAATGAATGCTGAGAGGAGAATTTCAGACACACTTCCTTGTTCCAGTTGGTCACAGGTGACAGACTGATTGGTCATCGGGGCTGAGACAGGCAGTCAAAGTCGGCTTCAAAGTTTCTGGTGGCAAAATGAGAAAAACCCAGATAAGAAACAAGTTTGTGGGAGGAGAATAATGAGTTGAGTAGTGGGGAGGTTGTATTGAAAATTCTTGGCAACTATCCCGAGGAGTTTGTCTAGGGAACAATGAAAATGTGTATCTGGAAGTTCAGGGAGAGATTTGGGGACCAGGTGGAGATGGCTGACCTTTAGAGGGGGTTTGGGGAGAGAGCAGGGGAAAAGACGGAAAGAAATGAGAGAAGGAAAGCTAACACTTCTAGAGGTGAGCGTGGCCAGCTCATACATCACTGATAGGAAAGTGGGGGAAATGTAGGAAGGACAGTAAGCAAGACCAAGTGATATCACTAGGAAAGAGTTTCAAGCAGGAGGGCAAAGTCAGTGGAATGTTACAGAGCCATCCAAGAAAAAAAAAGGACCTTAAACAGGCAATTGGATTTGGCAGTTAGAAGGTCACTGTTGACGTCTGAGAAAGCTGGGAGAAATGGAGATCAGGGGGAAGGAAGAGGCATGAAGGCCAAAGGCTGGGAGCTGGGGCAGTGGAATTTTTTAGGATAGTTCTAAAAAGAACTAATGCCTATGGAGGGGGAGGGAGACACTGAAGATGCAACAGTTTGCTCCCAACTTCTGCTCCAGAAGATGTCAGCATCCCTGGCCGGGCAGAACACATAGTACTCCAAAAATAAAAAAATAAAAGTAAAATAAAAAAAAAAGGTTGTCGGAAAACCTCTTGCTGCTATTAGCAGGATGTGGGGATGTTACATGCTGTACAGGGCAGTGTGAATTTTTTCTCTAGGTGCCTGTCATAGAATCTTCATCTCTTCTACTTCCCATTTTCAATGGGGATCAAAACACCTGGCCTTCCAGTGTGGGCTGAATTTTACAAGCCAACTGACATATTTTAATAATACATGTTATTAGAGGCCACACCTATAAAGTTTCCACAGTTGCTGGTTCTCTCTCTCACACCCACTGACATGTGTGGTACCTATAACATGGAGTCCCCCAGACTGTAAAACTGGTAGAGGACTCCGATGATAAAATCTGCCCCCCCACCCCACGTGATATCAGCCACGGTCCACACTTCTTCAGCTCTCTCAAGAGTTGCCTGGGAACTGGTCAGTTATCATTGGGTTGTAATAGCAACCACACAGTGGTTTCAAGATGGAAGTGCTATGAGAGTGCTAATTGTTTTTGGGGTGTGGGGGCGGCGCTCTGTATTCAGAGGGTGGCTCGCTAAGTGCGATCCCCGAGAGCCGCAGCATCTGCGTCACCTGCGAACTTGTCGGAAACGCTCGTTTCGGAGCCTCACTCCAGACTTCCGGCCGCAGCGGCCCCGCGGCGGGGTCCGGCCGTCTGCGCCTTAAGGAGACGCTCCAGGTGAGGCTGCGGGCGCGGGAGGTGCTGCACCGCCGACCTCCCTGCAGCCTTTCCGCTCAGCGGCCCTCGCCCGGCGGCATCACCCCGCGCATTTTTAGAAACGCAGCTGCCCGGGCGGCACCTACACCCGCTGAGTCAGAACCGCACTGAAGCACGAACCCCAGGACTTTGGAGCCGGGGACCCCCCGGTCTTCACGATCCTGTGATGTAACGGGGAGCTCTCCGCCCGCAAGGAGAAACCCGCTGGCCCGACTGCAGACAAGGTGCCATCGCCTGACAACCCCCCACCCGCTCAGCCCCATGCCCCGCGGCTGCTCGATTAGCCTCCCCGCGCGCCGACCCCGCTCGAGAGAGGGGCGCCGGGAGGGGGAGACTCCGGGCGCGCGCTCTGCATTCCAGGTGGGTCCCCGGGAGCAGGTGTGCCGGGGAGGGGCGGGCCGGGGGGCCAGGTCCACGCCCGGGAGGGAGATGCAAGGAACAGAGGATCCGGCGCGGGGCGGGCGGGGCCAGAGGCCGGGGATGCCCGGCGGCGGGTTCCGGGTGCGGGGGCCGCCTCTCCCCTGGGGGGCGCCGGAGGGCGGGGGTCAGGGGCGGGGAGGAGGTGGGCCCCGGCGGGCGCGGGGGCGGGCGGCTTCGCGGCTCCCCGCCCCCGGCCCGCCCCTCCGCGGCGCCATTTTGCAGCGGCGGCTGCGGGGACCAGAGGCAGCAGCGGCGGGCACTGCGGCGGGAGGCACGCGGCGACGGGAGCCCCGCGAGCTGCAGCCAGGTGAGCGCCGGCCGCCGCGCCCCCCTCCCAGCCCGCGGGCGGCGCCTGCCGGACCCGACCGGGCCGCGAGGTGCCCGCAGCGTCCACGAGGCCGGCCTGGCACGGCCCCCGCGCGCTGTCACCGGCCCCGCGGCGCGGCCTGCGCGCCCCCACCCCGGCCAGTCGCCGTGGGGCCCGCGGGTGTCCGGCGACCTCCGGTCCCCGCCGGGCCCGGCCGGACCCCCCGGACGCTGACCGCGGGAGCCGCAGCTCTCGGGGCCTCAGGCCGCGCCGCGGGGAGTCCAGTGTGGGGTCCCCCCCGGGGCTGGGCTGGCGCCGCAGCCGCCTGCTCCCCGGCCCTCGGCCCGCGCGTCCCGGGGTCGCTTTCCCCTCGCTCCGCCGCGGGAGGTGCGTGCGGGCCCGCGGCGCCCCTGCGGGAATCGGGGTCATCGAGAGGGGCGGCGAGCGGCGGGGCCGGGGGTGCCGCCTGTTCCATTTTTGCTTTCTTGTCTCCTACAAAGGCTGCGCCAAGTAATTTTAGAAGCAGCTGCTCCGACCCCAGGCCCTTCCCTCTGGCCTGTCCCACCCTGGGGTCGCGGGTTCCCCTGGTTGCCACCATGCTGCAAAGAGAAACTGACATTTTTGAGTGTGACCACTTTAAGGGTGCAGAATTTCCTCCTCCCTTTGAGTTTCTGTGTCCCCTCGGATGGGTAGCTGTCAGGAACTGGGCCTGCAGGCTGGGGGTTTGAAGCATGACTGATGGGAAATTCTTGATGATCAGGGCAAAGGGTAAATGAGGGCAACTGCAGGTGGAAGAAAGGCACTCAAGGGATTTCCCGGGCGTTAGCAGTAGCTGCTACTTTTCTCTTGGAGCCGGGAGGGGGAAGATGCTGTCCCTGCTGACATTGGAGTCATCCGTGGGCAGAGAAGGCCGGGGATGTGGGACGGGGAGTCCCGAGTCGGTCGGTTTTGAGCTGTCATTAGTTGGCCATGTGACCTCCCTCCGCCAGCTTCTTCCTCTTTAAAGCCACAGGCTAGAACCTGGGGCATCTGGAGCATTTAAATTATGTTTTTGCATTTGAATGCTGTTAGGCAGGGGGCCTCACCATTTCCCGTTGTTGTCTACGCCAGCCCTCCACCTTCTCACTTGACTTTGTCCTCCTATAGCCCCTGAAGGTGTTTGATTCTGGTGGGATTTATAAAGGGCCTTTCAGCTCAAAAATCCTGTGCTGGGTTATTGTAGCCTCTGTCAGGATCACTTGTGAACCCATCACTGCTGGCCTCTTTTCACTCATCTGAAATTTACTAGCTTTTGGGCACCGACCTTTTAAAAGGCCAGCGGTGGGCATGCACAGTGTAAGCCCTCGTGGCACACCTGCTAGATACAAGGATGTGTCCCTCACCTGTTTCGCCTGCCGGCCTGAGCACGAGCTCTCTGCGTTTCAGACTATTTCCTTTGCTAAAATGGCTTCTTTCTTTGAATACCAGGGTATTTTTCTTTTGGCTTCTTTGCTTGGAATGGGGAGTGATTTTTTTTTTTAAGCTAGCTATTTCAATAACTTTTCATATTGACAGTCTTTTTTATTTCAGACGGTTCAATGACAGTTTTGTTTTCTGACTGTGACCCAGGTAATTAACACTGAGGTTGAATGTCTGTTAAGGTGTTTCAAAGATGCTCATGAAAGTCCCTGGCTGGAATACGGGAGAGGGTTTTGACAGGGTTTATGCTACCCTCCCTATGCTGTTCGTGTAGCAAAGGCTAGTGGACTTAGCATTGTTACCAGAAGGGGGACCTGGCCCTGAGCAGGTCTGCCTCGGGCGGTAGCATGTGATTTCTTGACTTTGTGCAGGAAAGATTTCACAACACAACTCCAGGTGATTTTTAGAGGACGTTTATTTTATTTTAAAAATATGTTTTATTGATTTTTTACAGAGAGGAAGGGAGAGAGATAAAGAGTTAGAAACATCGATGAGAGAGAAACACCGATCAGCCGCCTCCTGCACGCCCCTCCACTGGGGATGTGCCCGCAACCAAGGTACATGCCCTTGACCGGAATCGAACCTGGGACCCCTGAGTCCACAGGCCGACGCTCTATCCCCTGAGCCAAACCGGTTCTGGCAGAGGACGTTTATTAAAGCTGGGGACAGTGACACAAGGAAGGGCCTAGGACAGAAGAAGCAACAGGAGAGAGACTAGGCAGGGAAATGAGCCTAAGCTGGCCTACTTTGGCTAAGAAGAAAAAAGGGGGCCTTGGGGACAAGGGGTTAGCTGCTGCTGCCTGTTGCTCCCTGGTTGCAAGCCTCAATGGGGTCCCTTAGAGTTTGGGAGATGCATGCCTGTTGGGGGAAGAGCAAGGCTCCTGCATGCTCCTGGGAGGAAGTGCGAGCCTTAGGACCTTCCCTTGGGATCTTCCTTTTGAGGTTTTTGTTTTAAATATTTTTTTTTATTGATTTCAGAGAAGGAAGAGGGAGAGAGATAGAAACATCAATGATGAGAGAGTCATTGATTGGCTACCTCTTGCATGCCCCACACTGGAGATTGAGCCAGCAATCTGGGCATGTGCCCAGACCGGGAATCGAACTATGACCTCCAGGTTCATAGGTAGATGCTCAACTAGTGCACCACTCTGGCCGGGCCATTTTGAGGGTTTTTAAAGACTGGGCATTTAGGGGAGGATCTAAATAGAATATTTGTCAGTTTTATGCTGATGTGGCAAAATGAGATTTATTCCCTTAACTTCACCTGTCCTTCGATTTCTGCTCACCTATCTCCTGAATAGGGTGATTTAATGCTATTTACTCTCTGGTTGTGGAGAGGTATAAACCTTTTACTCTTAAGTGTCCTTGGTTACAGAAGAAAGGATTTTGCGATTTACTAGATGGCTGTAAACTGCTTGGCCATTTAACTATCCATCTCAGTTTCCCTGTTCCCACTTGTCCTGGCTTACTAGCCTGTCTCAGCATTGCAGAAATGAATTAGATGGCCCAGGAGTGAGCTCATGTGTAAGAAGTAAGCTCCATCAATCCATAACGCTAATTTGGTGCCAGGTGCTGTTGATCAAATCATTGTTGATAAAATTCAATCTTTTGCCCTCAAGGAACCTAAGGTCTAGTATAGACTCTAGTTTGTTGGATTTTGGAAATCCTGAGTTGGCTATTGTCAACTTCTTCAGGATCTCTAAAGACAAACTTGAGATCCATTTAGGGACTGATTTCTGGCACCACTCGTACCTTAAGGAATTTTCCCATTTTGGTTAAAGGAATTAAAAATCAGCAGTTATAATTTGCAGTTATATAGTGCTTTTTAAAGACGTATTTTTTAAAAAAAATTCTCTTAGGCTTTAAAAATTTAAACATTTTACAGTTCTTCCATGACCTGTTTCCAGGCCTTGCTTATAAAGCTCCCAACACACTAATCTCAAAGCCGGATAACCTCATTAATTCATTTTCACTCCCTGCTGTTCTTCCAGTTATTCTCTCTCCTCAGAGGGCCCCCGTGTCTGGGCTTTCTTTTATCCTTTTGCTAGGGAACATTGCTGCTCCAGGTTAAGCTGTGCATTACTGCCACGGGTTTTCTACAAGCCCTTTGTGTGCTTATGGCACTTCATTTTCTCCCTGGCTTTGCTATTAGTAGCCTGTTATTTATCACAGATTCTAGATTGTTGGCTCTCCAATAATTGAGGTCTGCTTGAAGCTTATACTTTCCATAGGCCTTTCACACATTTAATGCATTTATTGAGAGACTGCTGTGTGACTGGCAGTGTTTTGGGTACTCTGGATGCTGCATGGAGATTCCCTGCCCACATGGAGCGCACACACTGGTGGGGAGTTAGACAATGAGACTATGTGCTCTGAAATAGAATCTGAGAGGATTGGGGGTATTGAGTACTATTGGGGTGGGAGCTGAACTTTTAGGAAGGGTAGACCGGGAAGGCCTGAGTCATCCTTGAGTGAAAATGTGGAGGAAGTGCGTCATCGTTGGAGGAAGAGCATATCCAGTGAGGAAGACAGCAACTACAAAGGCCCTGAGGCAGGAGGAAGACAGTATTTAGTTTTGAGGTCAGAGAGACAATGGGAGTGGGATCATGTAAGGCCGCATGGAACATGCAGAGGCCTGTGGATTTTACTTTGTTTGAAAGGGAAGTGGGGGCCATTAGAGAGTTTTGAGTAGAGGAGCGATGTGGACTGACTTAGCTTTTAACAGGACATGCTGGTTGTTGCTGTGTAAGAATAGACTGAAGACAAGGAGGGCTGTTCTAGGAGGTGGGAATGGCACCAGGTGTCTGACCCATGGGGTCAGACCAAACCTGGGTTCAGCAACCTCGGTACTTGAATTCTGGCTAGGAAAGAATTCAGAGCCAAGACCCAAACTGTAAGAGAACATTTATTTGGTAAATCTGAGGTAGAAGAAGTAATTGCTAAAATAAATGGGCTTAGGAACTGAGTGAGGTAAAGGAAGCGCCCTTAGAGCTTGGGAGTGAAGAAGCTAATGGTGGCTTGCCTGAGGTAGGGAGAGGGAAGGAAAAGGCACGAGCATGCATCTGTGAGGGAGAGCCCTCTAGGTCTGGTTCTCAACCTTCCTAATGCTGCGACCCTTTAATACAGTTCCTCATGTTGTGGTGACCCCCAATTTCATTGTTACAAATTGAACATAATTAAAGCATAGTGATTAATCACAAAAACAATATGTAATTATATATGTGCTTTCTGATGATCTTAGGCAACCCCTGTGAAAGGGTCGTTCGACCCCCCCAAGGGGTCGCGACCCACAGGTTGAGAACCGCTGCTCTAGGTTTTCCTACCTAAGGCTTATAGGGGTGGAGATTTTAGAGGCGGTGCTAGGGGAAGATCTCAATAGAACATTCAGCAGTTTTCCAGGTGTGTCCTTTCTGGGTTGTCATCTCCCTGGATTGATTGGTTGGTGCCAGGAGAGTCATTATTCAGTGCATCTGGTCCTGATGTCAGCCCTGACTGCTTTTGTTGCTTATCTGGTCTTGGAGCTGAAATGCAACAGATGCATAGATGTTATCTCTAGGGAGGACAGGTTGGGGGTCGGGGCCTCCCGTACAATTGTACAATTGATTTCTAGGCACCTGGGTCTTTCCACCCTCCTTATCTGCCCTTGGTCCTTGCTCTGCTCATGTCTAATTGCCTGCAACACAGCTACTGCAGGGCTGAGGGTGGTGAGTCAGATCCGGGAGGTTGGGGATTGGGCATGGGAGGTAGTGAGAAGTAATCTGCTTCTGAGGTGGGTCTGAGGAGATTGCTGATGGACCAGATGTAGGGAGTGAGAAAGAGAGTTGAGGGCAATACCAGAGTTTCTTACCTGAGCACCTAGCACTCAGATGCTCATGTAGCACTCAGATGCTCATGGAGCAGATTTATTTATTTATTTCAGAGAGGGAGGGAGGGAGGAAAGGAGAAAGGGAGAGAGAGTCACCAATTCGCTGTTCCACCCATTTAGGCATTCATTGGTTGATTCTTGTATGTGTCCTGACTGGGGATTGAAACCATAACTGTGATATATTGGGACGACGCTCTGACTAACTGAGCTTCCTGGCCAGGGCCGTGGAGCAGTTTTAGGGCGTGTAAGTTGTCATGCCAATCTGTCATACCCAAATACAAGTGGTAAAAGAGGGGGCGGATGTGTTGGGGAGGTCCTTTTCCATGGAAATGTAAGTCTTCTTGGGAAGGTCTTACTGCATTTTGTCTTAATTTTTGCTCCTGACCTTAGGTAATTCCTTGACTTTAGGTTTAAAGTGTGACCTCTAAGTCCCTCTATAAAAACTTACTCCACGAGAGTTCTTTCTACTCATTTACTCATTAACCATTTCTTGTACTATTTAGTGGTGTTACATGTTATGTAGGCCTAGAATCGAAAGATGGCAGAAAAAGCAAAAATCTGGATTTATCAAAAATGACCCTTGACAAGTCCCTAAATCCCAGGAAGTGTGGTAGACATGATTTGCAAATATAGTCTATAAAGAAATATCTAAGTATTCAGGTGTAATGAATGCAGTAGCAGTAGACAGTATATAATTTCAGAGGATTCTAATTAGGACTTAAATCAAGTGTTCTCACTGCCATGAACATTTCAGAGACGGTGTAGCTCACTGTCTCTTCCTATTTGCCATCATTTTGACTCAAAATTTTCCTTATTCATTGTTTCCTCTCTGCAGTCTCAATGAGTTCTTCAGTTTCCTCCTTCAGTGGGGAAGAACCTCCGATTGCCTGGCTGCCCCAAACCATGGCTTTCTCTGATCGGTGATCAGGAAAACCTTCTTCATTCATGGTCTCTTTCCATAGTGTCTCCCAAAGCAGCTGATCCCTCAGGCTTTCTTGTTTCAGTTGTCCTGGGGCATCTCAATAAGCGCCTAGTAGAGGCTCATCCAACTAGAAGGCCACCTCTTTCATATGTATGTGAATCTTACAGAGTTGAATCTCCACATCTTCTAAGTTGAATATGAGAGCAGTTTAAAAGATGTACTTTGTCTCCCTAGGAGCCTCTTCAAGCAAGAGAGGGGACCCAAGAAAGACTAGACAACCTTATATGATAGGGCCAGTGCAGTAATGATGGTGCCAATGGGTATCAGCTATGTCCTGGGCACTTGAGGTCATCATTGTTTTTGTCCTAACAGTTGGCAGGCAAGGTGGTTCTGGTCTGCATTTTATCAGGGAAGGAACAGAGCTTGGTTAACTTCTCTAAGTTAACTCCTGGGTCTTGAATTCTGATCTTAATGCTCCAGTAATCCATGGCGCCCTCAATGATAGCATGCTATTCCCAGGTCTTGTCTGGGTTTTTAAATTCCTGTTGGCAGACAAGAGGGCAGAGAAGCTAGCATTAATCAGGTGGGTGCCAGGTGCTTTGCTGGCACTTGCTGTGTCACTGAAGTTGTTTAATCACAGCAGTTCTGTGGAGTAGTTATTACCGTTACCATTTGACAGCTGAGGGTGCTGAAATTAGGTGGGAGAACAACCCCTTGCCCAAGGTTATAGTGCTGCAAGTGGCAGAGTCCGAATTTGACTCCAGGCTGGTCGGATTGTCAGGCTCCAAATTAGACTTTAATCATGCTGTCTGTGACTTTATGTTCCAGGATGCTTTTCTTTTTCTTTCATTTTTTAAAAATAATTCTTTGTTGTTGAAAGTATTACATATATCGCCCTCCCCCCTCTTCTCCCCACCCCCAGGATGCTTTTCAAGAACTTGGGACTGAAGGTAGAGGTGGGCTGGGGAAGGTGGCATTCCAGATGGAAGGAGCAGCATGAGCAGAGGTGGAGAGGCATGTGAGGGGTTGACTGTGTCAGGATGCTTGGAGGGAGGCTGAGGATATGGTGAGTGGGAAGGGTGTACAGAGCATATAGTTCCTTTGACACTATATTGTGGGGCTTGAATTTTGTCTGGAAGGCCCCGGAGAGCTTTCTCGAAGGGCGTGTGACCGATTAAGATGTGGGTTGTAGAAAACTCTGGAACAGCTTGGAGGGTACATTGGGAGGAGACTGAGGACCCTTCTCTCCTTCTCCTGTTTTCCTCTTATCCCATCTGTCGTTCATTCCTGGCTACGGTGTTTGCCTCTCTGCACCCTGGCTTGAGTCCTTTGTTCCTCCATTTAGTTCCCCGATTTGTTCCTGGAAGAACCTTCCACAGCCTTCCTCCCCAACACATTCACTTCTTTCACATTGGTCTTTCTTTGAGGTGGCTTTTCCTTGATCAAGCAAACAACCACACCACACCGAGGCCTGCTTTAATTCAGCCTGCCTTAACTTTTTCATTCTGGGCTATCACTTCCCAGGGAGAGGTCTTGGCATTACAACTCCTTGGCTGGTCTTCTCTCCATTTCTGGTGGAAAGCACTGCTGGAAACTGCATTTCTCATACATTCCACTGTAGTTGGGGTTTTAGCCTCAAATGCGGTTTGTCTTTCTTGTCCTCTCTGCAATGCTGGCTCAAATCCTTTGCTCTCTCCAAAGGCAAATCACCTGGCAGGGGGTGCAACCTCTTCCTTGTCTAACAAGATGGATCTCAAAGGAGAGCTTCTTATTCAGAAGGTTTGGGTGGGGCTTGGTAATTTGCATTTCTAACTGTTGCTAGGTGGTGAGGATGCTGCTGGTCAGAAAACCCCCAGCATCTGTTTTTGTAAGTCAGGTTTCATTGGAACACAGCCACACCCATTCAAGAGACCATTTGTCCTGCCAGCCTAAAGTATTTGCTATTTGGCCTTTTATAGAAAAAGCTTGCTGCCAGGGCACGTGGCTCAGTGGTGGAGAGTTGACCTATGAACCAGGAGGTCACAGTTTGATTCTCGGTCAGGGCACATGCGTGGGTTGCAGGCTCGAAGCCCAGTGTTGGGTGTGCAAGAGGCGGCCAATCAATGATTCTCTCTTATCATTGATGTTTCTATCTCTCCCTCCTTCTCTGAAATCAGTACAAATATATTTTTTAAAATTTGCATTTTTTGGTTATAAGGTGCAAATATTCTATGCTTTGAATTCAAATCTGTCAGTCTTTTTTTCCCCATGATTATAATATTCACCTATATTTTGTTTACTTTTTTAAAAAAATATATTTTATTGATTTTTTACAGAGAAGAAGGGAGAGGGATAGAGAGTTAGAAACATCAATGAGAGAAACATCGATCAGCTGCCTCCTGCACACCCCTTACTGGGGATGTGCCCGCAACCAAGGTACATGCCCTTGACCGGAATCGAACCTGGGACCCTTCAGTCTGCAGGCCCGACGCTCTATCCACTGAGCCAAACCGGTTAGGGCTTACCTTTTTTTTAAATCCACACCTGAGGACATGTTTGGGGTGGGGGGAGGGAAGAGAGAGAGAGAGAGAGAGAGAGAGAGAGAGAAAGAAACATTCCCAACTGGGGATCAAACCCTCAACGCAGGCATGCGCCCTGACCAAGAATCGAGCCATGACCTCCTGGTTCATAAGTTGATGCTCAACCACTGTGCCATGTCGGCTGGGTAGTTTTTTTTTAAATTGGCTACAATCAATCTGTTTGTATATGAAGTAAGAATTATTTCATCCTCTACATTTATTCCATCACCATTTATTCAGTGTCACACTTTTCTTACTAACTTAAAATAGCACCTTAATCATGTGCTAAATCTTTAGATCTGTCATGGGACTTATTGTTTTATTTCATTTATCTGCCTATTCCTTTGCCATGACTTTGCAATTTTTGTCATTATAATCACGGCTTTACTAACTATCTGACAGTGCCTATGCTCAATTCCCCTCTTCTCCCCAGTATTTTTCAGTTTAAGGTTTCAAAATAATGGGTAATTTCATTAAATGTTTAAGTTCTTTTGGGGAGACTTATCATATTTATAATAAATATTTTGGTCACAAGCAAATCTTTTGATTTACTAGTATGCAGGTTTGTTTTTTTTTAATCCTCACCTGAGGATATGCTTTTATTGATTTTAGAGAGAGAGGAAGGGAGAGGGGGAAAGAGAGAGAAACATAGATGTGAGAGAGAAACATTGATAGTTGCCTCCCGTATGTATCCTGATTTGGCCCCAACTGGGGATTGAACCTGCAATCTAGGTTATGTGCCCTGATCAGGAATCGAACCCGAAACCCTTCAGTGCATGGGACAATGCTGTAACCAACAATGTTCCAATCAGCTGAGCCACACCAACCCAGAGCTATGCAGGTCTTTTATGTCTCTCATTTTTCTAGATTTCTTTTCCTAATATGTGGTCTACAGGTTACTTGTTTATTGCTCTTTATTTAAATTTAGAGTGAGATGATTTCCCTTTGGTCCTCCCTTCCTGCCACATACACTATTTCCTAACTGTATTATTCAGAGTAGTTGTGCTAGCAAAATCTGTGTCCTCATAAAATAAAAATTTGTTTCTTGCTCACATTTTTCTAGGTGGTTCCTCCCCACTAAGTGATGAGTTGGGAAACTAGGCGCCTTCCATCTTAGAGCACAACTGACTGTGGCCTCTAAGTTTGCCATGGAATTTTGTGCATGGAAGATGTTTTTATGGGCCAAGCTTAGAAGTAGTGGTATTTGCCCCAGTCTGTTGGCCCCATCCAAGGGAAATGGAGTTATTTTGTGTGCCCATGAGGAAAATGAAATAGCACTGTCTGCTATGCCACGTAACTAAGCTCTGTTTCTGTTTTTCAGTTGATTCTCTTGAGTTTCTTAGTAATCATAATAGCTGCAAATAATCACTTTTTTTCCTTATACAGTGGGGCCTTGACTTACGAGTGTCCCGACTAACGAGTTTTTTGAGATACCAGCTGTCTCTCGGAGGATTTTTTGCATTGAGTTGATAGAGTAATTTGAGTTAACGAGCTCCTTAATGAGCTCGGTCTCGGAACGAATTAAACTCGTAAGTCAAGGCCCCACTATACAGTTCTTATAATTTCAGAGTACTTACAGAAAAGGTTTAAATGTGACAGTCAATTTTTTTGGAATACCATATTGTATATAGTCTTTAATGATATTGAAAAATACCCTATTTTTAATATCCTTTTCACTAAATTACAGTATTATACATGGTGTTTTTTGAATGAACAAACCTTGTCACCTTGATATTGACCCTGACATTTTGTATACCACAGAAATTTTTGATAGTGTCTGTCCCTGTTATTGTGGTAATTTTCCAAGTAAGTTTAGTTTTCCTGCTGATTTTAGGGCGACCTCAAATTTCTTGCCAGGAAGAATTATATGAGTTATATCTTTCCTTTGGGTTCATCCCAAGGGCTTCTATTTTCTAGCCACGCTGTCATCTTTTGTGACCGGGATTCTGACCCACAGTCTTTTGAAAGTGTTCTTTCCCTCAGAAGTTTTGTGGGTTATTTTTTCTCTTCCTTTACTTTTTTTATCCCTGTGAAGATAAACTGAACATGCTAGCAATACCGATTTTACCCTTTCTGTTCAAGTTCTCCTTTTTACACCTGCTTCCTGACACCCAGTGTGAGCTCGGGCCCTGCATGTCCCCATTTTGAATGGTTGCTGCAGATTGCGGTGTTTGCCCCCTCATCTCCTGAGTTCCCGGTTGGATCTGCTCTAGATGATACCAGCAGGGGCCCTGAGTGTGGGGGAGCAGGAAGTTCTTTTCCTCTGGGAGTCACATGGGGTAGGGAATTTTATTACTTCAATTAACAACAACAACAACCACCACAACCACAAACCCCACAAAAAAAACACCACAAACAGACATGGGGTTCAATTTACTTTTTCTGGTGTTTAGTTCAGTGCCTAGGGCAGGGGTGGGCAACCCCTGGCACACATAGTGCCTTTTGCTGGCACTCGAAATCCTCTCTTATAATCTTCCATTTACAATTTTTTTCTTAATATCGACTTTTTTATTTTTTAGATAAATTCAGTGTGGGTGCATCTTAGATAAATAAATAATTTTACATAACAAGTTACCTTAAAGACCATAGACATGGATTGATGTATTTTTCATCATCATATACTGTGGTTTTGTCGCTCAGATGAATTTTATTATTTCTTCAAGGTTCTTCACATATGTACACCTTAAGAGATATCAACTAGGCGTAACATGTTCTCAAAAAATTAGGGTTGGCACGCAGAAGAATTTTGAGTCAGAGATTTTGCTCGTTTTGGCACGCACTCACAAAAAGGTTGCCCACCCCTGACCTAGGGTAATGCTCCAAAGTAGCTTCAACTTTTTTTCAGTTTCTGCTTTCAACTCTGAGCTCTTGTGCTTACCGTTTTGTTTCCTGAATAGATGCTGGCAAAGTCCTAAAATGTACTTGCCAGGCTTGTTTGTTTTTTTAATATATTTTTATTGATTTCAGAGGGGAAGGGAGAGGTAGAGAGAAACATCAATAATGAGAATCATTGATTGGCTGCCACCTGCACGCCCCCTACCGGGGATTGAGCCCACAACCTGAGCACGTGCCCTGACTGGGAATTGAACCAAAACTTGGTCCTAGGTCGGCGCTCAATCACTGACCCACACCGGCGCTCAATCACTGACCCACACTGGCAGATGGGCTCGTGACACAGAATAACATTGAAAAGAACATAGCTTTATTGATACGCTGTAGTTGTTTTTAGTATATTCGCTGAGTTCTATAATCATCACACTATCTAATTTCAGAACGTTTTTATTGCCCCCAAAAGAAACCCCGTACCTAATAGCAGTCATTCCTCATTTTTCCCTCCCCTCTGTCTCTGGCAATCACAACTCTATGCTATTTCTATGGATTTGCATTATCTGGACATTTTATATAAATAGAATCAGTATCTGTGATCTTTTTTTGATTGGCTTTTTACTTAGCATAATGTGCTTATTATGATTTATCCATGTTGTAATATGTAACAGTACTACATCTTGAACTTGAAGATTTTTCACATCATGATCCCAATAAATGGGAACTTTAAGTGGGATGGCCTGGAAGTTGGGTGCTGTAACGCTAACCCAGCGGTTCTCAGCCTGTGGGTCGCGACCCCTTTGGCAGTCGAACGACCCTTTCATAGGGGTCGCCTAAGACCATCCTGCATATCAGATATTTACGTTACGATTCATAACAGTAGCAACATTACAGCTATGAAGTAGCAACGAAAATAATTTTATGGTTGGGTCACACCATGAGGAACTGTATTTAAAGGGCCAGAAGGTTGAGAACCACTGCAGCAGTCAGAAAGGGAGGTGAGGTGTCATTTACAAGCTTTCCACTCAAGTGGATACTTTTGGTGTTTAGAGCTTTTCCTTTTGGGCATATATGATGTCCTTTCTGGGTTGATAGAGCTCTTGTGCCTTAATTTATGTGTTCCAGTAGAACTAAAAAAATAAAATTTGCATCAAACTCAGAGAATAGCCTGTAGTGACTCTTTCTAATTATGTCTTTTAGGCTTTTTTTTTTTAAAAAAGAAAAAGAAGAAGGGCTTTCCTTTGTGTTCCAGGTTTCTGAAATACTAGTCCTAACTAGACGTTAGGGCTTAATAGTCTGAGGTTGTGGCTGGGAAACTTAATTCGTGTAGCACACCACCGGGAGTAGGCACTAAGACCCTCCTTGCATTTCCTGGCAGTATTGTTCTCTCCACAGTTCCTAATAAGAAATGAGATGGGTCCTGGCCGGTGTGTTGGTTAGAATGTCATCCCGTGCACCAAAGGGTTGAGGGTCCGATTCCTAGTTAGGGCACATAATCTGGTTGCGTGTTCTATCCCTGGTTGGGGTGGGTGCAGGGGGTCAGCCGATGAGTTTCTGGTTTTCTCTCACGTCTGTGTTTCTCTGTCTCTCCCTTTGCCTACCTCTCTGTCTAATTTAAATAAAAAAACCCTTGTCCTCTGGTGAGGATAAAAAAAGAAATGAGATGGGTCTGGATTCTGGTTCTCCAGCTACCTCCAACTGAGTGGAGCCTCTGCTCCCTGTCTCTATCCCCCACTGCCCTCGGAGGGTGGAACTTCCGGATTTCTACACCCTTCGTGTTTTTCCTCCCACCCACCTTTCTTGAACCCTGTTCTCAGGCAGGGTGCTGGGTTAGACAATGGGGCACAGTCTGGGAGAAGTTGCCTCCCTGGAGCTTTGGCGTGTCCATCTCCAGGTCTTCCCTGGTTCTGAGTTCAAAGTTCTGATATCCAGTCACTTTAACCTGGTTATCATCTGATTGTGAGCACTCCTAGACATTTTGGAAAGGTTTTAGGAAGTTTTGGGTTGAGCATACATAAAATAAGCTTCTCATCTTAGTTGCACTCAACAGTGTTTGTTCACATGCTAAGAAACAGTTTATTAAGGGGAACATGGAACAGTTATGTTAGCAGGGTTTAACTTGACTACCACGGATAATTGTCATTGGGTTGCATGTTTAACTTGGCCATTTCGCCAGGAATATAAATCAGGTATTACTCCTAGATCTTTAGGTAATTAGGAAGTTTGGTGCAGCCCCCATTTTTCTTGAATTAAATGTTTCCCCTAGCCCTGGCCGGTTTGGCTCAGTGGATAGGGCGTCGGCCTGCGGACTGAAAGGTCCCAGGTTCGATTCCGGTCAAGGGCATCTACCTGGGTTGCGGGCACATCCCCAGTGGGGAGTGTGCAGGAGGCGGCTGATCGATGTTTCTCTCTCATCGATGTTTCTAACTCTCTATCCCTCTCCCTTCCTCTCCGTAAAAAAATCAATAAAATATATTAAAAAAAAAAAACATTTCCCGCTTAAAAAAAAAAAAGTTTCCTCTATGTGCCCCAAATGGGGATCGAACCCGCAACCCAGGTATGTACCCTGATTGGGATTTGAGCACACAATACTTTTGGCGTATGGGATGATGCTCCACTAACTGAACCACCTGGCTGGGGCATTGTTACTCTTGATATTAGGTGTCTCGCTTGCCTGGCTTGCCAGATAAGTGTAGTTTTATATAACTGGAGATGTTCTTTTTTTCCCCACTTCGTAACAAATTATGACCTTCTCCATGTCACTAGATAGTATACTATAGAATGGCTTTATAGAATTTTATTGTAAAGTATTTTACTGTTATATTTTAGCCATTTCTCACTTGTTTTACAAGTAAAGTGAATATAATTAGGCTCATCTATTTTCTTAGAGCAGTGATTTTATTGAATATGCATTTTTAAAACGATGGCCGCTCATCATTTTTAAATTATTTTGACCAAAAACATCTAGCTGAAAATGATGGCGAGTATTTCTCTGATCTTGGAACAGGGCGGGACTTTCACAGCATAAAAGTGATAGAAGAAATTTCGAAAAGATAATTAGATTTAACATCAGAGAGATTTAAAAAGTGTCTTTTATTTCAAGTGGTATAAACAGAATGGCAAAGCAGTCATTTGCTTTTTCTGGGGAAAATGTTTGCAACTTGACAAGGGTTAATGTCCTTAATTTACAAGGAGCTCTAACAAATGAATAAGAAAAGGCCAAACCTGCTGGAAAATGGACAAAAGGCACACATGGTTCATAAGAGAACTTATACACAGGGATCAAAGAAATCAAGACTGAAACCAGATACCATTCTTTTCATGCCACATTTGTAAAAGTTAAAATAATCTAGGAAAGGCAAGTGAGGTTAACATAGTTTTCTTCTCTTGGGCTTTCTTTGTTAATTTGTCTGTTTTACAATTAGGAATAGGGAAGGTTTCCTGTTTTCTGTTTTTTACTGAAAAGGTTAGGGAATAACGACAGTGAATTTGAGCCTGGCACCTTTTTTGAGCATAGTTCTTTGCTTTTATAATTTTCTCTATTTGTATGTTACTTGTTTAGGTTTTCAAAAAAGTTTTCATTTAAAAAATTGCCCATTTCACCAACCTTTTCAGGTACATTCATGTGCCCCTTTTGCAACTCCTTTAAAAAGTACAAACTAAAATAAGAAAAAAAAGACCCCCCAAAAATATTAAAAGTACAAGCTAAATATAAAAGCATGCTGAGTACGTAGCATTTTTATTGGCCCTTGTTTTCAGATGTTCTTTGTGATATTCAGGTATCATTTTAATTTTTATTGAAAAGGTTTTTGTTTTTAAAATCAGGCGTTGGAGTTTTGTTAGCTTTTTTTGGAATCTACTGAATTGATATAATGAGTTAGTTGCTCAGAGTTCCTGGGCTGTGAGTGGTATTGGCTCTGGGCTTAAATTCTTCCCGCTTCAGAAGTGTTAATGTTACCCTTTTTAAGGAAATGATAAAAGACAAAGACTAGAATTCTATATTTTTCTAAAAATTTTTTAATTCTAAAATTCACCTGAATTTTTTAGTGACTGTTTTTCTCTCTATGAAATAAAAAGTTGGGAATCACCACAGATAGCATTTTGAAAATCCCAATGAACAAACAGCAGAAGCACTGTGGACAGTTTTTGTAAGTTCCCAGTGGCCTTTCTGGGGGAAAGTCAGGTGTCTTTGTGCTCCAAGTGAGGTTCCTCTGACCTGCTCATGGGGCCTGGCCTTTGACCTCAGCCCGTAGCCCTGTGCGCGAGGGCTGGTGTTCATGCTTCCGAGTGTGGTGGAATGTATGAAGGGTGGGGTGTTCCAGTGGTGCTGTGACGCAAGTTCAAGGATGCTCACGGATGACGCAGGCTTGTTTTTGTTGAGTGACCCTTCCTGCTTAGGTCTTTCCTCAAAAATAAACTTGCGTTTTTCCAATATTAGAACTTCTGACTTAATTCTGTGTTTTGGTCTATGATAGTTTGGTCGGTGAAGTTTGAAAGCCAGTTCTTCCAAATACTCATCTTACCAATCAGCTTTAAGAAATATTTTCCAAAAATACATCTTCATGGTCTGTGACTTTTACTTATCCTTTCAGAATTTTCCCATGATTTGTAGCTAAAATGACATTTGGTAGATTTGCAGCTTTGCCTTCATGGAAACTTAAAAAAAAATTAACATGGTTTTTTCAGCTCTTTAAAGGACTTACAAAGGAAGCATACACATGTTGGAAAAGAATTCTAACTGGTCAGAATTGTATAAAGCAAATTTCAGAAGTCACCAACTCTTATACCCCCTAGACTTCAAGTTGGTTTGATGTTTACCCTTTCTAACCCTTTTCTCTGTCCACAAATATGTACTATATAATTATACTTTTAATAAAAGTGGGATTATACTACACGTGTGCAACTTGTATTTTTGAAAGAACAATATATATGATTAGAGTTTATGTAATGAAGAAATAAGCTGTTCTTCCAAAGCTTTTCATTACTTTTTTTCATGTTCTTTCCATTATTCCCAATCCTCACTAATGGATGTTGCTTTTGTGCCTCCCTCTGACTCTGTAATTTTTATTTTTATTTAAAAAAATATATATTTTATTGATTTTTTACAGAGAGGAAGGGAGAGGGATAGAGAGTTAGAAACATCCATGAGAGAGAAACACCGATCAGCTGCCTCCTGCAAACCCCCTACTGGGTGTGTGCCCGCAACCAAGGTACATGCCCTTGACCCGAATCGAACCTGGAACTCTTCAGTCCACAGGCCAACACTCTAGTCACTGAGCCAAACTGGTCAGGGCTCTGTATTTTTTAATAGACATAGCTTAAAATAGATTGTTAGTTACCAGTAATTTATTTTGGGAAATAAGTTACTTTATTTATTTTGCCTCACATGCAAAAATATGTTTTAGAGAAAAACAATTTCTCCATTCATATTCTAATCACTCAAACTTACTAGTAATATTTTTTGTCCCAAACAGCGAAAGGTTAATGTTTAGTGTCTGAAGTTAATTAAAAAATGAATAGGATCACTGGAGGTTCATTAAAGGCTGGGCTGCTACAAGTGTGATGCCTTTTATGTGCATATTGACTTTGGGGTCATTGGTGAATGGTGATGCTCACTCTCCCAAAACAAACAGTGGAGGTGAAAGATTCACAGCTTAAGTATTTTCTAATGAGGAATGTGTTGGTATCTGGCTAAACTATCTCTACCTCATGCAATTTTCTTTTCCAGAGACCGCCGCAGGAGTCGGGCTGTTTTATTTTAATTGATTTTTGGAGAGAGGAAGGGAGGGAGGGAGAGAGAGAGAGAAACATTGATCTGTTGCCTCCCGCACTCACCTGACCAGGTAATCAAACCTTTTGGTGTATGGGGATGCGCCAACCAACTGAGTCACCTGGCCATGGCTCTGGGTTTTCGTAAAATTGTGAAATATATGCATAGGTGCAAGTATGTATAAATACATTCATTTAATAAACAATAAAATGAGCATGCGTACCTAGTAATAGCCCAGCTTAAATAGAATGTGACCTGCTTTTATGGAAGCACCCTCCAATGTATTATTTAAAAGAAGTTGGTTTTTGAATAATTAAATCTTTGATTTCTCCACAAAGGCAGTATCTTCAGTTCATTCTAGGGGAGGCATTGGGGGCATTGTAGAGGTAAAATGAGAGGCAAGGGCTCTCACGCTGTGATGCCACATCTCATAAGCTCTGAGGCCTTGACGAGGAGCCCTTACCTCGCTTGAGTTTCTTACCTATGAAGTGTGGGCCCAGTGGTTCCCAGGTTGTAGAAGAAAGTTCTTAAAAAGTTTTTGTTTTGTTTTTTTAAAACAAAACCCTGTTCTAGAGAATATGGAATTAAAAAATTATCAAAGAAAATGCCCTCGCCGAAACCGGTTTGGCTCAGTGGATAGAGCGTCAGCCTGCGGACTGAAAGGTCCCACGTTCGATTCCGGTCAAGGGCATGTACCTGGGTTGCGGGCACATCCCCAGTAGGAGATGTGCAGGAGGCAGCTGATTGATGTTTCTCTCTCATCGATGTTTCTAACTCTATCCCTCTCCCTTCCTCTCTGTAAAAAATCAATAAAATATATATAAAAAAAAGAAAAAAAAAAAAGAAAATGCCCTGGCTGGTGTGGCTCAGTTGGTAGGAGCGCTGTCTCATCCTGTACACCAAAAGGTTGAGGGTTCAATTCCCTGTCTGGGCACATACCTAGGTTGCCAGTTTTGTCTCCGGCCCCAGCCTGGGCATGTGCAGGAGGCAACCGATCAGTATTTCTCTCTGATGTTGACGTTTCTCTCTCTCTCTCCCTCCCCAGTGCTCTAAAAATCAATGAAAATGTTCTCAAGTGAGGCTGAGAGGAAAAAATTGTCAAGGAAAAAAGCCCAAATGAGCACAAAATTGCTTTTTCCAGATGTTCTAAAATACCATCTTCCCAAATATTTGTGCAAATGGAGAGTTGATTTTTAAGGGGCCAAAGGTGCACTCTGTGATCCTGCCCAGGGCTGGGCTGGGCCTTGGAAATACTCCTTAGAAGCGAAGAAGTAACAGCAAGTTCCAGGAGTGAGAAGTGGATGCCGTCCATGCAGTGTGCCTCCTGCTGGGTTTGCTATTGCTCTTTATTTATCATCTGTTTCTTTTCTGGCTAGGTCTTAACTCTGCTCATCGGGACTCCCTGCCTGGCTTCGAGCTTGGACCTCGACAGCACAAGGAAATGGAGCTCAGTGGCGTGTAATGGAAAGCACATGGACAGGTCCACGTCCTGGCATTTAGGTGCGTCTGAAATACAATCTTTGTCGTCCTGTGTTTCATGATAGAGTCGTGCTGACAGCTTGTAGCCTTGTAGTGTTAGAGCTCATCTGCGCTTGACCTCACCCTTTGCATGTCAGCAACAGTCTAAGTGTAGTTCTGGGAATAATTGTTAGGTTAATGCTAATGATAAGGTAATGGACTTCTTTAGGCCGCATTCCACGTAGATTAAACTAGAAAATAAGTAGGCACAGTCTTGCCACTTACATTAATAACAAGGTAGGAGGTAAGTCTTTTTGTTTTACATGTTTTTGAGTGTTTGTTTGTTTTTATCAGCAAACACTTGAGTACCTACTATTGTTGGTGCTCTTGGTCAGGGTCATATGTATGAACCCTGGGTGTAAAGACATTTAAGACCTGTTCCCTTACTCTCCCTCTCAAGCATTCTGCAGTTTAAGCAATGAGGCTAATTATGTATACGTTACCAAGGAGCATTCCTTGTTTCCTTTTCTTTCCGCCTACCCTCTCCTGCTACCAAAGTTTGATGGGCATTTTGGTTATTTTAATTTTTTTTTCCTATTTTAAACAATACAACAGTGAAATTTCTTGTACATATTTTGTTCATAATAAATTCCTGGCAGTAAAATTGTTGGGCATAGTGCAGAAGGTCCTTCAGTTTTTAATTTTTGTCGTTAATCCTTACTCCAGGATATTTTTTCCATCTTTTTTTTAAAGAGTGGAAATAGAAAGAAAAAGAGAGAGAGAGAAACATTGATTGGTTGCCTTCTGCATACCCCCCAACTGGGGCTGGGTTTGAACCTGGGAGTCGAACCCAAGACTCTTCAGTCCGTGGGGTGACATTCTAACCTCTGAGCCACACCGACCAGGGCGTCAGTTTTACAATTTTGTTAGATATTGGCACTCTTCTGAGAAGTTGCAAGAATTTGCACTCTTACTGATAAACATTTTTTTCACTTGGTATTGTCAAAACTAAGTTTATTCAGTGTAGTGGGTGTAAAACATTGTTAATGGTATTTTTATTTATTTTAATTTACATATAATAAAATTCACTGTTTAGGTGTACAACTATAAGAGCTTTCACAAATGCTTAGAGGGGATCATTCTTTTTAAAAGTTTACTTGCATTTTCTAATGAAATTGTCTTTGTTATTTAAAAAAATAAGTAGAGCCTAGGAACTTCCAAAAATTAAGAAGAAAATATCCTTGATGTCAACACCTAATGACACCATTGTGATTATTTTTGCATATTTCTTTTAGTTTGTGAATGCCCCCCCACGTCCTGCGTGGTTCAGGGTTCGGACTCTGGAAGAGGGGCCGCACGCAAATGAAAGAGATAAGACAAGAAATAATAATTTGGAAATTGGGGGGTCAGGCGGGAGCCCATCCCAAGAGGAAGGACTCCGCTTGGACTCAGGCCTTGCCATCCTCTTATTCATTTTGGGATACATCTATAGCCCTTAGGCAGGCAAGTTCCAGTAACAGACAGACTATCTTATCAGTAAGGATTTACATGACTCTCTGGTGGGGAAGCTGCTTCAGCTACCATTGTCTCGACTAAACTGGGTGCCTCGCCCTGACCTAAGCCAGAGCTCAAGGGTCACCAGCATCCCTGGCTCCTTGTCCACACCTCTCTGCTAGAGAAGACAATAGGCGGCTTCCCATATCGTTTTTTTGTTTTGTAGCCTTTTTTTCCCCCTAAGCCATCATCATCAGATTGTATGAATTACATTCTAAAAGTAATACTTATTAATGATTAGGGAAGTGAGGGATACCCGCAAAATAAATGCTATCCCAGTTTCACTTACCACCCTTATATTTCAACTAACAAATTTTTCTCTGCTGTGTTGTTTCATAGAGCTACTTTCTCACATTCCTGGTGGTCTGTGGTGGTCACTTGTCAGACGGACGTGCCAGGACAAGCTCAGGTTTAACATATTCAGACCTTGACATTACTTGTCTTGTCAAGCCCACATCCTTACTTATTTCTGAAGGGGGCACTCTTGTTCTTTTCTTAGAGGTCCTCTTTGACACCAAGTTTTTGATTTGTTTTTGTGTTTTTTTTTGACATCGCTCCCTCTGTTCATCCCCTTTTCTTTGTCACTTCCATCATCCCAGTTGCCAAGATTCTTGTACTTGGATTAACACACAAGCTTCTTTTTTTTTTTTTTTAATATATTTTATTGATTTTTTACAGAGAGGAAGGGAGAAAGATAGAGAGCTAGAAACATCGATGAGAGAGAAACATCAATCAGCTGCCTCCTGCACATCTCCTACTGGGGATGTGCCCGCAACCCAGGTAAATGCCCTTGACCGGAATCGAACCTGGGACCTTTCAGTCCGCAGGCTGACGCTCTATCCACTGAGCCAAACCGGTTTCTGCACACACAAGCTTCTTGATCTTCCATTTTAAGATAATTCAGCGGTGGGCTCCTTCTGCTCTCTTCTTCTGCCCAGAAACCCAGGTTTCTTAAAGTTGTGTTTACATTGGACGTTTGAGAGTCTTTTGACTCTGCAAGGGGTTTTCTTCCTCCACCTCCCACAGCTGCTGGGGGTTGGCTGTGTTCATGTCCTAAAGACATGCCCTACTCCTACCTGTCTCTGGACTCCATGGTTGCCTCCCACTTGGGACTCTCCACCCTTTGAGCCTGACTTGAGCTTTCACTTCCCCAAAGTCATTTCTGACCAATCAAGCCCTGTTGAGTTCCTTTTACTCTGAGCTCTCACGCACAGCTCAAAAATGATGATGTTTCTGTAATTCATTAGTTGCCCCAGTCTGTCCAGTCAGATGGTAAATTGGCTTCACGTGTATGCCATTTCCACCTCATTGTTTCGACTATTGTGGCAGTGCAGGAAACTGGCTGAATGATTGGCTTATCCCATTTTCTTTGACGCTATCAGTACAGGTTCCAGCAAATTAAGCTCTTATTAAACAGAAAAGAGAAGGCTTGGTAGGAGGTCATGGTCCAATTCCTAGACAGGGCACATGCCTGGTTGCAGGCTTGATCCCCATGGTGGGACGTGCAGGAGGCAGTGGATCAGTGATTCTCTCATCAATGATGTTTCTATCTCTCTCTACCTCTCCATTCCTCTCTGAAATCAGTAAAAAAAAAAAAAAATGTATATATGTAAAGGAGAATACCAGCTCTGCCCAGTGCCTGTAGCCTGTAGACCAGAGTGCCTGGTTCAGGCTCATTTTAGAAGTTGATCCACATATGAGCGGGACTTGGATATAAACTGGATCAAAAACTTTGAGGATTGAGGAGAAATTTCTATTTTAGCAGCTTATTTCTGAGAGGCTGTCTGGTAATTCTGGTGTTTTTGGTTTATGGACTGTGTGCTATTGACGTCAATGTCCCTCTTATTACTAAACATGTTATAAAAGTGCTGCGTTGTTTGTAGTAGGATCAGTAGCAACAAGAGAATTAAATATTTACAGAAAAACTTGAGTTTTCGAAACCCTATGTAAACACTGATGATTTCAGAGCTTATATAAGAAGCTAAGGAAGGAAGGGTTGTGTAATGGTTACTATGAAAGTGATTCTAAGCATATTAGAACAACTCCAGTTGGACAGTTTTTTTTTTTTTTTTCTTAAGATGCGTTTAAAAATCTGTGTTAGTGTTGTTGGATAAACTGTCTGAATTGTATGCTGGCTTTCTGTTTGGTATGGGAAAATCTCATCAATAAACCTGTTCTATTCCTTCTATGATAATTTTTTTTATGTGCAGGGATTACTTTGATTTAGGTTTGCCTATAGAATCAGAGCTTGCCGTGTGGTCGTTATAAAGGCCCTCTAGATCTGAGTAGTGTTCACCCTTGGATGGACGCTGTGTTTTATTTAGATTTCTTGGTGCTGGTTTTGAGCTTCCAGAGAAGAGCTCCAACTCCGTTATGACCTTTCAGTTTGTGCTTGTGAGCATGTGGAGCTTCACTTTGGCCTTCCTCAGAGCTGGCTCCCTCCCTCCTTCCCCCAGTGCTGTGATGTGAGAAATTAGGTTATGGCACCTGCTCCCCTCCATCAGATTGCGTGCTGCACAGCCGCTTGAGTAGGATAGTAATGTAGAGTTTGTTTTGATGTTTGGATTAAAATATATGGCCATCCCTGTGTGGTATGTGTGTTTGTGAAGTCAGAGTGTCAGAGCACGTTCTTTGGATGGAGTCTGAGCGTGATTACCATGGTTGTGTACACTGAAATAGCATTTACTTTTCTCTTTTCCTGGTAGCCACTCTTTTTGGACCAGCGCTGTCCAATACAAGCATAGTGGGAGTCACTTACATAATTTTCTTGTTCTTTTTGGTTGCTGTTGGTCATTACTAAAACCATCCACCATAGGCTAGATGGCAGACCCATGTGATAGGACTGGGCAGGAAGCAGTGTTTTGTTGAGGTTGGATGTGCAATCTGCATGTGGTACCAGATGCAGCACCCGGCGATGCCATTCACTAATGTTGCAACACTAGAGGCCCGGGACATGAATTCGTGCATGGGTGGGGTCCCTTTGCCTTGCTGGCGATTGGGGGGTGGGGCTGTGGGAGGCTGGCCGGCTGCCCTGATGGGGCTATGAGGCCGGCTGGCTGGGGGGAGGGGCTGCACCAAGTTGGCTGTGGGAGTGCACTGACCACTAGGGGGCAGCTCCTGCATTGAGCATCTGCCCCCTGGTGGTCAGTGCGCATCATAGTGACAGGTCAACCAGTCGTTTGGTTGTTCGGTTGCTTAGGCTTTTATATACATAGACTAGAAGCCCGATGCATGAAATTTGTGCAAGGGCCTTGGTCCCAGCCCCTGCCGGCCCGCCCACCCGAGGCTGGGGGCCTCTGCCGCCTCTGCCTCGGCCCCTACCTGCTGTGGCTTTGTCCAGAAGGAAGGATGTCCGGAAAGATGTCTGGTCTAATTAGCATATTATGCTTTTATTATTATAGACTAGAGGCCCAGTGCATGAAATTTTTGCATGGGGCGGGGGGGTCCCTCAGCCTGGCCTGCACTCTCTCGCAATCTGACCCCTCGGGGGATGTCCGACTGCCACTTTAGGCCCGATCCCTGAGGAATCGGGCCTAAACTGGCAGTCGGACATCCCTCTCGCAATTCAGGACCACTGGCTCCTAACCACTCGCCTGCCTGATCGCCCCTAACCACTCGCCTGCCTGCCTCATCGCCCCTAACCGCCTCCGCCTCTGCCTCGGCCCCAACCTCTGTGGCTTTGTCTGGAAGGATGTCTGGGAGGTCATTCGGCTGTCCGGTCTAATTAGCATATTACGCTTTTATTATTATAGATGATTCATAGAAGGATAGTGTGCAGAAGTATTTCTCCTCTTATGTCTGGGCTGTTGTGCTTTTTCCAAAATCACCAGCCTTTCCACGTAGCATAGAAATTGCTCTCTGTGTCAGATGCTGCAGCAGAGGACGCAGTATCAGCTGCAGGAGAATTGCTTCTTTCTGGAACAACACTTGGATAGAAGATTCCAACAGGAGGAATTCTTTGCATAGATCTTGAATGTGTGAATGAGACATTTGTCTATAGCTTGTCTACCTTTGCTTCCAGTAGCTGGGATTTGGCATCAATAAGTTTGGCCAAGTTATCCATCATAACTTGTAAAGAGAAGATCTTCCTTGCCAGTTGCTTCTGGAATATCTTTGAATCAGCGTCAAGATCGCTTGCGCCATCATTATGTTCCCCACTTTTCTTCCATTTTGTTCTTGCCTCTCATTGAACAAATTCTTCTGTAGCAATTTCCTCCATTGCCACTTCCTGTCCTGGGACATCTGGGTATGATGCTTGGTCCTTTGGTCCCTGTGCCTGCTCTAGCCATAGGGCAGGAGACTTGGTGTGTGCTGGGGCAGGTGGTGGTTCCGCATGCTGCGTGTCTGCTGGATGGGAGTTTATCTGGAGGACTGCTTGTTTGGGCTGCATTGGTTCAGACCTCCTGCGCTGCGATTGTTTATTCCACATATGTAATATCCTAGTAGCTATATTAAATAAGGTAGAAAGATGCAGCTAAAGTGAGTTTTTAGTAATATATTTTATAACCTAATATATAAAAAATTATCACTTAAAGTAATCAGTGTTAATGTAACATCCCCCCGCCCCCATAGAAACTCTGAGGTCTGGTGTGTATTTTATACTTAACAGCCCAGGTCAATTGGTCTGACCTCATCTCAGTTGCTCAACAGTCACTTGGGACTGGTGGCATAGCTCAAGGCCCACATTATTTTATCTACTGCTGAGTAATAGGTTTTCAGCTTGTAAGCTTTTGGATTTTTGTGTATTTCATAATGTAAGCCACTTCTATGGACTCATAGTCAAATGGTGCTTCTGTCAGCTTCCCCTTTCTCATTCTTTTCCTGTCAAATTGAGAGGTCTCCCATTGCCTGGAAACACTTCTGAACCAGTTCAACAAGTACATTGATTGATAGGCAGTATTTCTAGCTGTTAATTAATTTATTCCCTGGCTTGAGAAGAAAAAAATTATTTTTAACATTTAAAATATACACTTGTATATATAATTATCTTTTAAAAAGTAATTTCTCTTTTACCCAGGATTCACAAATATATTTTGTAGCTTATAATTGTTGACATGTAAATGTGTAGGGTCCAACAAATATTTCTCATTTCTTTTAAAATAAAGAATGGATGATCTAGGGAAATGTGAAGAAGTGTAGTATTATTGTTAGATAAAAACAGCCTTTGAAGAATCGAGGAGAATGAACGGCTACGAGGAAATACAGGAACACTGGGAATCCCTGAACACAGCTGGTTTGCAGAACATTAAGAGTGCCCACCACCCTGACCACACCTTTGGTTAATGTTCCTTGTTCCTCAGGTGTCGGCAGCAGGTCCTCAGAAATAAGGAACTTAAGTCTCTAGTTACAGGGACACGCTGACCACCCTGCTGCTGCTGCTGAGGGAACACGTTGACTGCATCGACATGGTGTGTTTCTTCAGCACCGGCGTTGAGTGCCATGTCGTTTCCTAGTTTGCGTATTTATTCAGTAGTGCCCTCAGGCAGTGACTTCAGGTGTAAGTATTAAAGTGATGCATAATCTCCAAGTCCAAGTCGTTGGCTCTTCCAGCCTCCAAACCTCGCCAGCCCTTCACATGGTCTTTTCCAGGGAGTTTTACCTGCAGCTCACGTCATCCTCCAGGTGACACTTGTGGGATCTTGAGCTTGGAGAGTCTCCTGTCTGCACACATCCTGTCCTTCCTAGTTCTCATTTCTCCTCCTCCAGTGGTCCTTGTTCCGTGGGCACTGCTCTTCTCTGGTTCCTCTCGCCTCCCTCGCCCTTTTCCGTAGCTGGGGTCTCCACAGGGATTCATGTGACTATCGTCTTATTAGCCTCTGGATTTCCTCACCCTGAACTGGCCCTGTAACTTGCGGACCTTCCTCAGTGGCACAGTCCTACTATCTAATTTTTCTGTGTTTTTTGTTTATTGGTTGGTTTTTGTTTTTTCCTCCAGTTGCACTGTGCTGGAGAGAAACCGGACACCCAGGTCACTCTCCCTATTACGCATTTACAAGTTTGGGGCTCAGCCAGACGCTTGACTTTCCCCTCCCTCTTTATGTCATTCTTTTTACTCAGTCTTTCCTCAGTCTCATTGTTAGCCTCCTTCCTCTCCACCTGACTTCCACTTCTTGGTTCATTAAGAAAATAAGTCATTGGATAACTGCTCCCTCAACTTCCTGCCTCTTACCTCATCAAGTATTGAGAAATAGTAACTATCTGTACACATCTCTATCCACTTGAGTCCACAGAGGATATGAGGCAGTCGCACACAGGGTCATGTGGAACTGCTGTAATAGACTAAACGTTTTCCTGCCAGAGTTACAGGAGAACTACTGATTGCTTCCTGTGGCGTAGTTAGACCTTATCTCTGGTTTATGGAGATGACTTTGTGTGTGAGAATTGGTAGTCTTTGGAGAAGGGCAGGTTAAATCACCTCCCAAGAAGACATTGCTCATTCATAGCACAGTCAGGGCTGGAATCTCCATCAGTAGCATTGCCTTAAGTATTCAGTAATAGCAAAAATACTTAAGGTAAATTTTTTGGTAGTTAAAAAAAAAGTTGATAATGGATGTACACGCAACACACTCTGAAAGGTACACGAGGACAGACATGGAGCGTTAAGTCCCTCCGTCTCATCCTGGTCCCCTCTCTGGAGGCAACCACTTTTCCCAGTTTTTGTGTTTTTTCTGTGTATCCTTCTAGAGAACATCTTTAAGTTTGTTTTTAATTGTGAAAATTCAAATATAAGAAAGTAATTTATATAAAAATAAATACTCATATGCCAGATAACCAGGCCTAATAAATCCAAACATGTTGTTTTTGCTTTAGGATTAAAAAACCAAAAAAACCAAAACATTTTAGGTACCTCTTTGCTAATGTCACTTCCCTCTCTCTCACTCCTAGAGGTAACCATTTTGCCCATATTTTTACTTTTGTATTATTACATGTTTAGATATCCATAAATCATGTTGGCTGCATGATTTACAACCTTATTTTAAAAAGATCTCATGTGGTGTGTGTTCTGCAGCCTAGTTGATCATTCAGGAATATGTTTTCAAGCCACATTGACTAGAGTTCAAGTGGCTAGAGTCCTCCCTCTCCCTCCCCCTCCCTCCCCCCCTCCCTCCCCCTCCCTCCCTTTCCCTCCCTCCCTCCTTCCTTCCCCCTCCCTCTTCTTCCCTCCCCCTCTACCTCCCCTCCCCTTTTTACATATATTTTTATTGATTCAGAGAGGGAGATAGAAACATCAATGATGAGAGAGAATCATCGATCAGTTACTACTAGCACACCCTCTACTGGGATCAAGCCTGCAACCCAGGCATATGCCCTTGACTGGAATCCAACCTGGGACCCTTCAGTCTGCAGGCGGACGCTTTATCCACTGAGTCAAACAGCTAGGGCTAGAGTTCCTTTGTTTTAACTGCTGTTTTATTTTACTGTTTAAACATATCAGAACTTATTTGTACATTCTGTTGGTGTATTAGTCGTGTACTGTTAAAAATGGGGTGGAATAGGCTGAGAAGTGGCAATGCTGGACCATAGTGCATATACTTCTTCAACCTGCTAGATGTCAACAAATCGTTTTCCCAAGTATTTGAGCCTATTTACATTTCTGACAACAGAGTGGGGAAATTTCTGTTCATCCACAGCCTTGCCAACACTTGGTATTACTGAACTCTTTTGTTCTGGCCTTATCTAATGTGTGTGAAAGGACACCTTAAAAACAAAAGGGGGCCGAAACCGGTTTGGCTCAGTGGATAGAGCGTCGGCCTGCGGACTGAAAGGTCCCAGGTTCGATTCCGGTCAAGGGCATGTACCTGGGTTGCGGGCACATCCCCAGTAGGAGATGTGCAGGAGGCAGCTGATCGATGTTTCTCTCTCATCGATGTTTCTAACTCTCTATCTCTCTCCCTTCCTCTCTGTAAAAAATCAATAAAATATATTTAAAAAAAAACAAAAACAAAAAAAAACAAAACAAAAGGGGATATGCCACAGTTTAGTCACTAGTGAAGGGTGAATGTTGTTTCTAGGTTTGGCTATGGTAAATAAAGCCATGGTAAATATTTATATATAGGCTTTTGTTTGAACATAGTTTTCATTTCTCTGGGTAGATACCCTGGAGTAATATTGTTGGGTTTATATAAGAAATGGCCACTGTTTTTCCAAAGTGGTCATTTGATTTCACATACCTGTCAGCAGTGTGTGATGGTTCCACTTGCTCTGTGTCCTTATCACACTTGATACTGTCTTAGCAGTTTTTCTTTTATAGTTATTCTTAAAGGTATGTCACATATTTTTTTAACCCAAAGAGTTAAAATTCAAAATAGATTCTATTTTAACATTATCTAAAATAATTAATTTTTACCTTCTTTGGTCTTGAATGATTTTTTTTATCCCCTTTAATGAACAATCAGAGCATTGTGTTTGGGTAACCAAATAATGATAAAGAGGTGGCATATTGCAGCATAGCATTTGTAGGCTGCTGCTAGAAAATTAGGTAAATGTGTTTTTGTTGCTATTAAAGTTCATTAAGCTATGGAATCTTTGATTTACTGGTTGGGTTTTTTTGGGTTTGTTTTATTTCTGGAAAATACGTATTTAGACTTTATAGCAAAAGAGTTATTGAATCCACATTTTAATGATATCATCCACCTATTTGTGTAATTATTTTCCCCAATCCAGGCTTTTGATAAGATTTAATTTGAGGATGCTGGTTCCATTACTAAAAACAGAAGTGCAAAAACCACAGACATAGGCCAGCACTGCTAATTTACAGTGCAGGACATTTGAGGCCCACGGGTAATGACTTTCCTGCATTTAACCCCACCATGCATGGCCTACAGTGTGGGCTTCCAGATTCCCAGTGCTATTTTTCTCCTGTCCCTTGTATTCTTCTGCACTGTGCTGACCAGGACACCCTGTAATGTGTGTCTTAAGTTTGAAGAATGCTGTCTTTCCAATGCATTTGCTTTCTGAGTTGGATAAGCTTGTTTGTACTTTAATGCTGAATTCTGCCACATACTGTCAGCACACACTCTGCATTGTGCTTTGAGATTATGAATGAGTAGCCATCCATTAAGTGTCTGCCAGAGAAGCCAATTTAATGAGTCTTTTTTTTTTTTATAGTTATGCTATTCTGGGATGGCTAATTAAAGAAAAACATTTTAGCCCAAGCCGATTTGGCTCAGTGGATAGAGCGTCAGCCTGGGGACTGAAGAGTCCCGGGTTTGATTGCGGTCAGGGGCACATGCCTGGGTTACGGGCTCAATCCCCAGTGGTGGGTGTGCAGGAGGCAGCCGATCAATGGTTCTCTCTCATCATTGATGTCTCTCTCTCCCTTCCTCTCTGAAATCAATAAAAATATATTTTAAAAAATTTATTGATTTTACAGAAAGGAAGGGAGAGGGATAGAGAGTTAGAAACATCCATGAGAGAAACATCTATCAGCTGCCTCCCGCCCGCCCCCTACTGGGGGTGGAGCCTACAACCAAGGTATATGCTCTTGAGCCTGGGACCCTTCAGTCCAAGGGCCAATGCTCTATCCACTGAGCCAAACCAGTTAGGGCCAATTTAATGAGTCTTTGATAGACAAGTTGAACAGTGAATTTTTTCATCTTACCCCCTTTATTATGATCCTTCCATTTGAAGGAAAATAACATTCAGCTGGTTTGAAATATGTACTGATCCATTTCCTTTTGAAAATTTAGTAAGGGTTATTGCAAATATGTTATCTTACTAGATTTTTTTTCTCTCCTTTTTTTCTTTTTTTAAATATATTTTATTGATTTTTTACAGAGAGGAATGGAGAGGGACAGAGAGTTAGAAACATCAATGAGAGAGAAACATCGATCAGCTGCCTCCTGCACATCTCCCACTGGGTATGTGCCCGCAACCAAGGTACATGCCCTTGACCGGAATCGAACCTGGGACCCTTGAGTCCGCAGGTCGACGCTCTATCCACTGAGCCAAACCGGTTAGGGCTCTCTCCTTTTTTTCTTATTGTTTCACCATTCCCGTGGAAAGAGAGAAAGGAGAGGGTGTGTTTATTTCCACTCAACATCCCATTGGCTAAAACTTAGCCATATCTTGCTGCAAGGAGGGCTGGGAAATATTGCCTGAATTTAGTTGGTTGTGTGTCAGATCAAAATCAAGGGTTTTCATTATGTTACTTACAATTTTTAAATACTACAGGACTGTATTTTATTTATTTATATATATTTTAATCCTCACCTGAGGATAATGCCTCCGTTGATCTTAGAGGGAGGGGTAAGGGGTGAGGGGGGGGGTGGAGAGAGAGAGAGAGAGAATGAGAGAGAGAGAGAGAGAGAGAGAGAAAGAGAAAGAGAGAAAGGGAAATATTAACTGGTTACCTCCAGCATGTACCCTGTCTGGGGATTGAACCCGAAATCCAGGTATGTGCCCTGACCAGGAATTGAACCCAGAACCTTTTGGTGTATGGAACCATGATCCAAACAACTGAGCCAGCTAGCCAGGGCTATTATATTAATTCTTAATTGAATGAGAGAGAACTCTGAGAGATAGCTGGTGGTCTCTGATACTTCTGCTAATGAAATAGAGAAGTTGTCATGTGTATCAAAACAATTCATAGCCTGGCCCATGTGGCTCTGGTTGAGCTTCCATCCATGAACTGGGCGGCCTGTTTAGGGCACATGCCCAGGTTGTGGGCTCAATCCCCAGTAGGTGACGTGTAGGAGGCAGTTGATCAGTGATTCTCTGTCATCATTGATGTTTCTCTCTCGCCCTCTCCCTTCCTTTCTCTGAAATCAATAAAAATAGAAAAAAAATGCATAGTCCGAAATAAGTTGGCTATGAAATGAAAATGTATTCTAGTTCTACTTTTCTGTATGTTTGAAATTTTCCAAAATAGTTTTTTTATTTTTTTTAAATTTTTTTTAAAATATATTTTATTGATTTTCCACAGAGAGGAAGGGAGAGAGACAGAGAGTTAGAAACATCGATGAGAGAGAAACATCGATCAGCCGCCTCCTGCACATCCCCCACTGGGGATGTGCCCGCAACTCAGGTACATGCCCTGGACCGGAATCGAACCCGGGACCTCTCAGTCTGCAGGCCGACGCTCTATCCACTGAGCCAAACCGGTTTCGGCCCAAAATAGTTTTTAAAAACAATTTTGTTTTATATTTTACGCAGTACCATTTGAATATTGTAACACTAGAGGGTGCTGTTAGTTAATACATTTGCTTTCAGTGTTTATAGAATTTTATTCCGTTTATTTTATTCACTGTTTATTACGGAATAGTTTTTGTTCATCTGATAACCCTAAATTTCCTGGTTGATTTACTCAGTGCCCTACGGTTATGAAACTAAAATATCACCATGTAATATTTATTTGAAAGGCAGTTAAAAATGATCACCAAATGTGTAAGGGTATTTTTGTTTTTTAAAAGACATAGTTTAGATTTTGTCCTTAAATGGAAAACATAGATCAGATACTATATTAATCATATTCGATATTTGTTTTTGTTTGTTTTTTTAAGAGAGGAAGGGAGAAAGAGAAACATTGATTTGTTGTTCCACATATTTATGCATTCATTGGTTGGTTTCTTAGGTTCCCTGACTAGGGATTGAACCCATAATCTTGGTGTATTGGGACAATACTCTAACCAACAGAGTTACCCAGCCAGGGCCAAGTTTGATATTTTCAAATGCATAGTTATTTCTGAAGAAAATAGTCTTTTTTTCTCCCTGTATTTGGCCAAGCTTAATCTTTTAATTGTTTTGCCTTATTTTTTTGTCCTAAATTTTTATTACTTTACGTGGATACTAAAAATTGAGTGACTGCTAACTTTTGCTCTCTAATACAATAAGAGGGGCATAGCTAAGACTTGGAAAATCAAAAGAACACACAGAAAAAACAATTGTAATTCCATTTTGCAGAGAAAACCACTGTGAACTGCTTGGTTCAACACCACCTGCTTTGGGAGCACACCTGCATGTGTGTGTAGTATAAAAGGGGGGCACCATGTGAGTTAATGCTATTGTGCAGGATGTTTTTTCTATGTTCATATTGTAAATGGCTGCTTTTCTTTTTTCTTCTTTTTTATGTATTATTATTATTTTTAAATATATTTTTTATTGTTTATAGTATTACAGATATCTCCCCCTTTCTCCTCTCCTCCTAGCCTCTACCCACACCCCTAACTGGCCACTTTTCTGAAGTATCTTATTCTAGTGCCTTTTTAAAACAAAACAACACACTTCATTTTCACCCAGACTGGGTTGCTCAGTTGGTGAGAGTGTCATCCCGATACACCAAGGTTGTTGGTTCCATCCCTTCAGGGCACATTCAAGAATCAACCAAGGAATTCATAAATAAGTGGAACAACAAATTGATATCTCTCTCTCTCTCTCTCTCTCTCTATTGAGAGAGGAAGGGAGAGGGTGAGGGAGATAGAAATATCAATGATGAGAGAATTATTGATCGGCTTCCTGCTGTATGCCCCCTATTGGGGATTGAGCCCGCAACCCAGCATGTGCCCTTGACTGGAATTGAACCTGGGACCCTTCAGTCCACAGGCCGATGCTCTATCCACTGAACCAAACTGTCTAGGGCTAATTTCTCCCTTTAATTTTTTTTAATCTTCTTTAGGGCATTTTGCTGCTTATTTTTTCTTGTTTAATTGTAAGGGTATTTTTACAGTTTCAATTTAATCTTTGACCCAACAGTTAAGGGTGAAAATTGTGAAGTGGTTAGGCTTTCTTGGTTGATAATTATTTTTTCTCTTTTTGGCATCATAGTCAGGCAATGAGAAGTATTTTTTTGTCAGGGCTGAAATTTTCATTTGGCATGATGATCAGTTTTCACAGATGCTCTTTAGTAATTGAAAATACAGTAAGAGCTCTATTTTCTATGGGGTGCAAAGTTTAATACCTATTATATTAGCCTTACTCATTATATTGGCCAGATTCTCTAATGGATATAAAATATAATTAATGTGCTCATACCCTTCTTGCTCCTCATCTCCTTGGATATATAGTTAGGTTTATGAAGTGTGGTCATTTCTTCTATATTGCTAACCATTATGGGCCTTATTTCAATGAAATAATGTTCAGAACATAAAAATTGACATTATTTTCGTTGTGAATTTTATACTTTAGTAATATAGAATGATCATCTTTTCCCCATCTTATACTTTCTGGCAGGAATTCACTTTGTCAGACACTCAAAAAATAACAGTAAAGCAGCATTAATATTGTTTTATCTTTATTTCACTTTGTCTTATTCTGTAGTCTGTTTCAAATTCTAATAGTGGTTTTCTTTAAAAAACATTTTTAAATAGTTAAAATATTTTTTACCTCCCTTAATTTAGGTAAAAAACATTTTTTTAAACCTGTTTTCTGTAGTTGTTAGAGCTAAGATCTGATATTATTTTGCCAATAAGGCTTTAGCATCATTCCCTTTTCAGTCTTTATTAATGTACTCTTATTTGATCTGCTTTATCGTTATTAATTATATATTTTACATTGCATAGCCTATGCTTACAGAATAATTTGACACATGCATTTAGTTTTATGACTGGGTTTATGTTCCTTATTTAATTTTGTCCAGATCTTGATGGTTTTGGTTGGCATTTATTGTTAGCAGCCTTGTGTATTAGTGGTCTCTCAATCTTGCCTTTTGTGTGGTTGGAATAAAGTCTCAAGCTTTTTCTATTTTTTTCCCCTTTTCTTCCTCAGCCCATACATATCTGAGATTGCATATTTGGCTTTTCCATATGAAGGCCAACTTGTCTGGGTATAAAATTCTTTGGGAAAACCTTTTCCTCAGTTCTCTATAGAGCTGCATTTTCTATTGACTTCTGGCATTTAATCCTGCCTTGGAAAATCCTAGGGCTCATCTTAATTATTGTTGCTATTTAAGTAAACCAAACATGATCTCCTTTTCCCTGAATATTTCTATGACTTTTTCATCCAATAGTTAAATTATTTTATCAAGTATAGGTTTCTTCTGTCTGATTTTGTGATTCTAATGTGCCCCTGTAATCTCTATACTCAAATTTTTCTTCAGAATAGTTTTTTTATCATATACTTTTGTATTTAATTTAAGTCTGTTCCATTTGTTCTTTTTTTAAAAAAAATATATGTGTATATATATATATATATATATATATATATTTTATTGATTTCAGAGAGAGGAAGGGAAAGGGAGAGAGAGATAGAAACATCAGTGATGAGAGAGAATCATTGATTGGCTGCCTGCCTCCTTTGATTGACTGCCTCCTGCATACCCCGCCTACTGGGGATCGAGCCTGCAACCCAGGCATGTGCCCTTTACCGGAATCGAGCCAGGGACCCTTCAGTCCGCAGGCCGACGCTCTATCCACTGAGCCAAACCAGCTAGGGCCCATATGTTCTTTATAACAAAGTTTTATTGAGATATAATTCACATACCATAAAGTTATTCCACTTAAATTGTACAGTTCAGTGGCTCCGAAATCAGATTTATGCAGACATCACCACAATCAAATTTTAAAGCACTTTCTTCATCCCATAAAGAAATCCCCAACCTATTAACAGTCACTCCCTATTCTGGTCCCCCATTTCCACCACAGCCACCACTGATCTGCTTTCTGCCTCTAGCTTTGCCTGTTCTGGACATTTCATAGAAATGGAATCATACAACATGACTGGCTTCTATGTCCGTTTTGTCTTTAAGGCCAGTTAAGAAACACAGACTGCTCATGGCTTGGCTGTGCTCTTTGCTTTTCCCCCTCGTGGTTCTGTCTCTGAACTGGAGTTGCCTTTCAGGCAGTAATCCAGGCAGCAGCAGAGTTTCTCCAGCTTACCTTCCACCTTTCAGTTTTCTACAATTTCACTTCTCTTTTTTTCTTCTCAGTTAATTTTAGTTTTCTTATAATTCTTCCCCTTCCCCTTGGTTTCAGCCCATTTTCATCTGCTCTTCTTTCCTTTCTTTTTTCCCCTTTAATAGCAACTCTCTGGTTTGTTTTTCATTTTTTTCTCCTTGGTTCAAATGGAACTTTTCCTTTCTACAGTAGCATCTTTCTGAGGTTACTGGCTTCACAGAACATCTTGAGCACAGTTCTTGTGTTCAGGATACAGAAACTCGGAGTGTCTTTTTGGTTGTAGGCTGCATGCCGGATTGTTTTTCTTTTTGCTCACTGAGGAGCAAGGGGTGTGCTGGTCTACCTGGGCATGTTGACCCGATGGGCTGGGTGTGTCCCGTGTGACCTGTGGCACTTGTGGTGAATTCCTATCCAGTTAAAGTATTTGGCTCTCAGCCTTCTCTCCAGTTTCTCCTGTGGCTTCTCCTCCAGTCAAGTGGCATCTTCCTCTTATGCTCACTGCTGATTTCCTTAAGTTTATTCACAAGTAAGTAACACTTAGAATTCCTTTCCTCCAGGAGTTGTCCTGGCACCTCTTCTTTCTTTGTCCCAGAGACCCCATCTTCTAAGATGTGCTTGGTTGCTGGTAGTGCCCCTTCTTCCTAGCTGTTTCTTATGTGAGCCTTATGGTCCCTGTCTGGATTGGAGAAGTGTAGTCTGGGTTGGGGAGATGGAGGCAGGGATTTGTCCTCGCAGCACATTCCGAGGTGGGGAGGTGCCCACTCCTAGGTTTCTGGCAGGTTCTGGCCTGGCCTCAGGACTAGAAAGAATAAAGCCTGACTGCAGATGTGGCTTCTTCCCTCTTCTTTGTGTCTTCATGGGCATTTCATTGGGGCCTCTGTCACTGGCACCTGCACACCAGATGCCTCATCTAACAGTTTCACTGGTTAGTGCTCAACGTTACAGCGATTTGTTGGCTTTGCCTATCATTTAAGGAAGAGATCATACCTTGAGATCTATTTTTAATCTTTGAAAACACTTGTCTTTGGACCCCCAAATGGGGAAATGAAAAATTACCAGGGAGTAGAATTAATCCCCCCTTTTTACTAAAGCTGAAAGCAGTGTGGGCGGACTTGTTCATTTGAACGGAAGGATTTGGAAAGATAGGTTTTAATTTCCCTTATTTGTGTGGGTTTGAGAAATGTAATCCCAGCAGCTGCTTGATTTCCACAATAGAATATCCAGCCGGCCGTCTAGAGAGGTGCAGACACGGTAAGCAGGCTATGCTAAGGCTTGTAGCTACCGTTTGTAACCAGGTGGTGGCTGTTGTGTAACAGAAACAGATAGCATTCCTGACTGGGTGGTGTGGTTAGACAATGTTGGCAAGCCCAGTGTGGGGTTATAAAAGCGGGAAGTCCTTCAGCACCTGAAGTGTCTTGTGCTGAGCATGAGAAGGATCCCAGCCTTGCAGACGCCAGCACAGATTAGAGAACATTTTTGTGGACAGGGTATGAGTTCCCTCTGCAGGTAAGACCATTTCGTGGTACATAAGCTTTGCTTTGGGGAATTAGTGTCTTTGTGTCTGTATATGTCTGTGCCTGTGTGTGCATCTGTGAGTGTGTGCTCCTCTCTGTGTCCATGTGTCTGGTTTTCTGCAAATAAATGACTGTGTGTGTGTGTGTGTGCGCGCGCCGCGTCTGCGTTTCTGTGAGGTGGGTTAGGAGCCTGTGGCTTAGGTTTGCCCAGCTGGGTAATAGAAAATCTCCAAAGTCTTTCTCAGTGCTGTCAGGCATTATTTAAATAGGAATAACTGAACATTAACATCTAGGCAACTTTTAGGAGGCAGTGCCTTTCATTAAATATGGGAGAAAGAGTGATGATAAACATCTATTACAACCAATAAAAATGTCAGATTCTGTTTTTCAGGTGCTCAGTTACCTTATTCTCTGAGTTAGTCCAGTCCTGGGACTTCCAAGGCTCGGTGTGATCTTTTATGTTCTGTTTGTAAGGAGACTCTTAAGGGTTGGAGGAAAAGCACACAAGCCAAAGGAACATAGATTAAACAAACTCGACCAAGATCCTGGGTCTCTTGTAGCTGACTGCATCTGTTTTTAATCCTTTTAAGGTTTTGGGGTTATAGAAATATCAGGTGCAGACACACAGAAAGCAATACATCTGTGGCACAGGACTCTAAGTGATCGCAGTCTCTGAATTGAATGGGTATGTTTTTTTATTAACCGTTTGAGTCCCAAGCAGCGCGATCGTGCTGCTGAGATTTTATGTCGAGAAAAACATACGATTCGTTTGAGTCCCAGGGGGTATTGAAAAAACACTGTCGAAGAATCCCGAACAGCGCAACCGCGCTTTCTCTAAATGAGTATGAAAAGACCCAAACAGCGTGATAGCACTTGTTTTATTTTATGTCGAGAAATACCAAGCAGCGCTGCTTGGGACTCAAACGATTAATTTAGAGGAACATGCTTCTTTGCATAAAAATGTGCATAACATATTCACAGGCGTGGGATGTTTATGGAAGGTGAGGGAAAAGATAATTTTGATCACGGTGTACTTGGTGTTAATCTGGAGAATAATTACAGCGTCCCAGCCCCAGGTAATTGCAGTGCAGTTTAGCCAAACCCACTCTTCAACCATCAGGTCGCCCGGCAGGGTAGGTGAAATTTCAGCATGCCCTTCCCCTTCTCTTGGGAGACTCTGCAAGAAGGAGATGGAACTCTTGGTAGGCTGGACTAGGGGACAGTGGGGTTGGGGTGGGGAGAAAAAGGACATTCCAGAAGAGATTTGCAAATAGAATTTTTTCCAGACAATAGGAAGACAGCAGGTGGTTGAAGAACTAGTCAGTGGTCAGCAAACTGCGGCTCGTGAGCCACATGCAGCTCTTTGGCCCCTTGAGTGTGGCTCTTCCACAAAATACCATGTGCGGGTGTGCACGTACAGTGCGATTGAAACTTCGTGGCCCATGCGCAGAAGTCGGTATTTTGTGAAAGAGCCACACTCAAGGGGCCAAAGAGCCGCATGTGGCTCGCGAGCCACAGTTTGCTGATCACTGAACTAGGTAAATGTACCGAAGTCCAGCAAAACTGAGCAGGTGTAATGGGTAGTTAGGAAATAAGGGAAAGGTGGAGCTAGACCTCTCTCTGCAGGTGACAGAAGGAAATTTGGCTTTGGCACTTGGGACAGAGGAAAGGATGAAAACATGCCAAAGAGGAATGGTATGGTCTGAAGAGTAATTCAGGGAGCGGGCTGATAAGTACATTGAACTTGAGGCATGGAATGAACAGTTACTTGAAATGCTTCTCCTAGCACACAGGCAGCAGTGGCAACAGTAGCTGGAGGTGACCGAGGAACCATCAGCTGTGCTGCAAAGCAAGGATGGAGCTGGGTGCTAGAGCAATAGAAAGTGGGGGTACAGGGTTAGCAGGGCAGAGCCAGCCCCTGGAAGTTACCTTGGCACCCAAGGCTGTCCTTGTACTGGAATGTGGGTGAGAAGGGGCATCAAATGACATTTGGAGATGTGGAAGAGGAAAAAGCTTCTTTCTTTCCATTCCCTGACAGTAACGGGGCATTCCTTGGCTTCCTCCAGAATGACCTTCAGAAATGACCTCTGGTTGCTCATCTTCAGAGCCTTGTTCTGCTGGTCTCTAAGGGAACAGGAGCAGCTTTCGCTCCCGAAATAATTGCTGCTTTTGCCACTTGTCCTTGGCTTTTGTCCAAGGGTGAGTCAGCCTTTCCGTGCATGTTTTCTAAACTCTAGAACCAATAACCACCCTTCTTAGAATTTTGATGAGGACTACATGAAATCATGTTTGCACCACAAAATATTTGCTTTCAATTAGGAATCATGCTCACTATCCACCTCACCCCACCGATATGATAGGCAGTCAGTTCTGCGCTTTTTATGCTGTCATTAAAATTCTGTATAAAATTAACTTTTTGGTGTCCCCTGTAATGACTGATTAATACATTAAAAGTAGTGTTTTAAATGGAAAAAAAAATCATTTGCACAAGAGATGATACGTTAAGTCACACACAGTAGAAATAAATGCAGTAAAACCCATCTTGATTCTGTTTGACCTTTTTCAAATATACATTTATATTTTAATTCTGGTCCACAGGCTATACCTTTTGCTTCACTACTTCTCCCTCTTCCCTCTCTTGTCTCAGCCACACGATATCCTTGAATAAACCTGGAGGGCAGGGATTAGGTTTTGTTCCTAGTATATGACTAACTGGCCCATGGAAAAATGTGTAGGTTTTCTCTAAATATTTGAATGCCTTTCCTGTGATGGACACTGTGTTCCTGTCCCTATCCCTTCCTGGTCGGGGAGCTGGACAAAGAAGCTATGTGCCTTGGAAACATATAAGAAGGGCTGCTAACCCAGGAATGCTTCTTGGAGGAGGAGGCTTTTTGAGCTAAGACCTGGGAGTTGCAGGTCAGTGTGGACCAAGTGGATGGCACCTGGGGCAAGAGAGGAATGGTGAGGATGATGAGTCTTAAGGTCTTGTCATAATTTTATTGAAATAAAATTTCGGGAAGAGATTTCTGTTAGATCATCTTTCCTACAACAGTAGGTCAGAAAACAAAGATCGCTGGTGACTTTGTATTTTAAAGGCCCCACACCAACACGATGTCAGCAGCTTTGAGCTTTTACTGTACATTTGACTATCTTTTTCCTAACCGGGTAGTTGATGATTCAGTACCTTTTCATCTATATAGATTGGCCATTGCTTTTCATGACTCAGGCAGTGTAAACCAACATCAGCAAACAGCCATATTGGGCTGGATTTAAGTGCTTTTTAGGACTTAGAGTTTATTTTGGGACTAGAGCTTATTCTTTACCAAGGGCTTTTAGGACTGAAGGGGTCTTCTGAAGGCAGGGCATAGTCTTTAACATCTGTTTTGTTTTTATCACTTGTGCATTTTACTTGATGCACCAAAATTTTTTGCTTTCAATTAGGAATCATGCTCCCTACCCACTTCACCCTGTATATGATCCAGGAATATCTGCCACGTCTATCCAGCAGCTGTGTCCTCTCTTGCTCACAGTTGAGGTCCTCCTCTCCATTTTAAGTGATTCTTAAGTAATCCAGCACTATTTGCCCAGGGGCCCCTTTCTTCCACCTTGGAGCAGGGTTGTTGCTATGGGGCAAGTGAGTCTTATCACAGATTCTTTTTTTTTTTTTTAATATGTTTTATTGATTTTTTACAGAGAAGAAGGGAGAGGGATAGAGAGTTAGAAACATCGATGAGAGAGATCGATCAGCTGCCTCCTGCACGCCCCCCACTGGGGATGTGCCCCCAACCAAGGTACATGCCCTTGACCAGAACCGAACCCGGGACCCCTCAGTCCGCAGGCCGACGCTCTATCCACTGAGCCAAACCAGTTCGGCTTATCACAGATTCTTATTGTATCATTTGTGTTTATGTTTTCTATGTAGTATTCATTCAGTGCCATTTATTTGGGGTAAATGTGTATCATTAACATTTACTGAGAACCTATTCTGTGCTAAGAGCTGGGAATATAAAGATGAATTGTACACAAGGGCTAGTCTTGGGGAGCAGTCTTAGTGAGTAATGCATTCAGTGGTTGAATGCTTTGAACTAGGGACTACTACTAAGTGCTGATGATGGGAGGGCACGATTTCTTAATTTCAGGAGCAGCTCAGCCCTTAATTCCTCTTTAAATAGGCCCATCATGCTTCCATGTCAGGTGGGCTATGGGGGTGTGGCCTTGAAAGGACACTTCCTCCTGGGTTCTCAGTGGGTGGTTCCCGAGATGGAACCTGGACCCTAATCCTGGGTTCCCCCTCAGAAGTCCGGCTTTTATCTGGCTTATTTATTTATTTATTTTTTCAGAGAGAGAAACATTGGCTTGTTGTTTCACTTATTTATGCATTCCTTGGTTGATTCTTTTTTTAAAAAAATATATTTTATTGATTTTTCACAGAGAGGAAGGGAGAGGGATAGAGAGTTAGAAACAGCGAAGAGAGAGAAACATCGATCAGCTGCCTCCTGCACAACTCCTACTGGGGATGTGCTCGTAACCAAGGTACATGTCCTTGGCCGGAATCGAACCTGGGACCTTTCAGTCCACAGGCCGACGCTCTATCCACTGAGCCAAACCGGTTAGGGCCCTTGGTTGATTTTTTTTTTTTTTAAATATATTTTATTGATTTTTTACAGAGCGGAAGGGAGAGAGATAGAGAGTCAGAAACATCGATGAGAGAGAAACATCGACCAGCTGCCTCCTGCACATCTCCCACTGGGGATGTGCCCGCAACCCAGGTACATGTCCTTGACCGGAATCGAACCTGGGACCCCTCAGTCCGCAGGCCGATGCTCTATCCACTGAGCCAAACCGGTTTCGGCGCTTGGTTGGTTCTTATGTGTGCCCTGATAAGGTATCTAACCTGCAATCTTGGCATATCTGGTCAGTGCTCTAACCAACTGAGCTACTTAGCCAGGACTATCTGGCTTATTTTTTAATTTTCTTTTTAAGAGAATAAATCTACAAACCAAAACAGTGACAGAAGACTGACACAGCTCATGAGGTATAATAGGAGGTTTTCTTAATTTCTTCTCTCTTTCCCTCCCCCTCTCTGTCCCTCCCTTCCTTGATCCCTCCCTCCCCCTCCTGCCCCTATTTATTTATTTATTTATTTATTTATTTACTTACTTACTATTGGGGGTGACATTGGTTAATAAAATTGTATAGGTTTCAGGGGTACACAGAGGTTTTCCTTTTTTTATTTTATTGGGGTGATTTTGGTCAACATGAAGGTTTTCTTGATTACAGTTATTGAAGTGGATGGTTATTTTGGAGCTCGATAGATTTTTTAAAAATATATTTTTATTGATTTCAGGGAGGAAAAGAGAGAGAGAAACATCAGTGATGAGAGAGAATCATTGATTGGCTGCCTCCTGCTTGCCCCATGCTGGGGAGTGAGCCTGCAACCCGAGCATGTGCCCTGTCTGGGAATTGAACCGTGACCACCTATTTCATAGGTCAACACTCAACCACTGAGTTTGGAGCTCGATAGAGTTTGAAGAAAGCCACTCTGAGGCCTTGATTCTGGGCACTCCATCGTTGTAGAGCGGGGATAGTATAATATTAGTCTCAGTCACCTTTTACCACTTTGGCAAATTATCTTTATGGGAATATTAGTTGAAGCTCAGCAAATAACCTGATTTAAATTGGGTTCTTGGAATATGCCTTTTATGTTACTGGGCAGAACTTTAGTTACTTTGGTGACTTTTATGCCGTATTTGATGGGCCATAGTACAAAGCATAGTACAAAGCCATAGTACAAAACTGGGTTCCCTTGTGAGATGTGCTCTGAAGATTTTTGTCCTGTTATATTTAATCATCTAAACAATTCTGTTTGAGATCCACTAAGTTGATTTCATGGCCCACAAGTGGGTAGTGACTTGCAGTTTGAAAAACAAGAGCAAGAGTTCTTAGAATGTTTTGGAAAAGGCTGTAGGATGACTTGCGTTTTTTCAGTTACACCCTGTTTGCATAACCATTATCACAAGATCAAACAATAACCATGCCCTCACTCATTGCCGCTTAAGTAGAATAATGACAGCTAGGCTCAGTGTCAGAAGCGTCAACTTCCTAAGGCAGGACCCTATGTATTAGGCAACCATTTAATTAAGTACACTTACAGGGGGTTGGTCATATACAAATAGAGGTTATTTGTTCCAGTAATCTTTTTTTGGCTTGGGTTCAAAGGGTTCGGTCAAATGACAGCATTGAGTAGAATTTAATGGAGCAGCCACAGCTCAGCTATAATCCCCTAATGATGGGATTTAAGCAGCGAACCATGAATTGGCTTTTAAAATGTGCTTTATCATTGAACCTGGCCACCTCTGAAAGCTCTTGTCTGTGTCTTGGTAAAGACCAAGCTACCACTTGGCCAATAAAGGTTTTGAGTTTCTTTATCCCAGAGTCGTCTTAGTGATACTCTCACCTGTCGGGATAGGTTTATGGAAGCAGAGAAAACAGCTGTATGCCACACCAGGCCACCAAAGGTGTAGGGCAGTGGTCGGCAAACTCATTCGTCAACAGAGCCAAATATCAACAGTACAACGATTGAAATTTCTTTGGAGAGCCAAATTTTTTAAACTTAAACTATATAGGTAGGTACATTGTTATTAACTTAATTAGGGTACTCCTAAGCTGGCCTTTGCTAAAAACGTCCTCAATCTGATTGAGGTATGTTCGCTGAGGTTGACCCCTTCCAACTCTCCCATCCACACTCGTCTTGTATACTTGTTTCGTCTATCTCCTTTCGTTCATCCTCTCTATATGTCCAAACCATCTCAACATACCTTTCTCAATCCTCAACACTACATCTTCTTTCACTCACCTCCACAACGTTCCCTAAAATTAACTAACCACTGCACAGTGAGACTGCTGACTGACTGACTCACTCAACTCGTGCATGAATCGAGAGTGCCTCCCCCGCGCCGCGTCTCCCGTCGCCCGACCAACCGACACCCCCCACTTCTTCTAACACCACTTCTTCAAAATAGATTCGCCCAGGCCGAAAACCGACTTCTGCGCACGGGCCACGAAGTTTCAATCGCACTGTACGTGCGCGCCCGCATGTGGTATTTTGTGGAAGAGCCACACTCAGGGCCAAAGAACTGCATGTGGCTTGCGAGCCTCGGTTTGCCGACCACTGGTGTAGGGGATCTGAGGACCATTAGTTAACATCAGAACATTGTGCATTTGTTAACAATGATGGTTCCTGGGTTCCAACCCAGACCCCTGGAATCAGACTGTATGGGAGAAGACACTTAAAATTTTTTTCTTCAAAAATTGATTTTATTGAACTATAGTTTACATATAGTAGATGCATATACATACCAATGGGGCCACCAGAATCATAAGATAATCTGGTTATTTAAACCTCTTTTATAGATCTTAGTTATAGTTTGTAGTTTTATTAACCTCTTTCATGGCTCTTAGTAATAGTTTATAGTTTATGTACATTTTTGGTTAAATGTATTAAGTGTTTAAAGCTATTGTCATTTAAAACAGAATTCTTTTATCCTCTTAACCTTTTCTGTAAATATCTTAGGTTTTGTGTGCCAGGTGGCCTCTGTCACTTGTTCTTCCTTGTTGTTGTTTATAACCCTTTAAAAATGTGAAAACTATTCTTTGCTGGGGGCCATACAAAACCAGTCCAGGCAGTAGTTTGCCATCTTCTGATCTAGATGCTTATTCCTGGCATCTGGGGTGTGTTTCAGTCAACATCAAAGGAGGTTTGCTCATGTGTTTTCTACCTGGCCATTTATGTATAGATTCTCTCAGATTTTCTTACCTTTTGATATGGTTATAATTTGGTGTTTTCCTTTCAAACACTTCCCTCATCTGTTAGTTGAATGATAGCAGCAATGTCTGCACCCTGCCTTTTCCCTGACATTAAAATGTATCTCTTGTTAATCTCAGATATCAGGTATTTATTTTTGATTGTTTTCATTGATGAGAGAGAGAGAAAAAGAGAGAGAGAGAGAGAGATATCAATTTGTTGTTCCACTTATGTATGCATTCATTGGTTGGTTCTTGTATGTGCCCTGACTGGGAATTGAATCCACAACCTTGGCATATCAGGACAATGCTTTAACCAACTGAGCCAACTGGCCAGGGCCCTTTTTTTAAAGCATCATTTATTCATTCCACAAATTTTGGGGAGCCTTTTATATGGGTGCCAAATTCGGCACTGCGAGTTGGGGCTGCAGGCTGTGAATACTGCCTCTTGTTCTGTACCTGTCTGGTGCAGAACGCCGTCTCACTGTGTTAGAACCATCTTCATGGTTCCCAGACATGCAAAGAGGTGTGACCCCATCAAGAAGCACTGATGGGGGCTCCCCCAAGGGAAAGGATGCTTGTTTGGGAGGGACTGCTTGTGCAAGAACCCAAAGGCTAGAAGAGGACCCAATACCTTCAACACCCGAAAGACAGAGATGACAGCATGGTGGGGGCCAAGCTTCACACAGTGAACCTGTAGTCTTCCTAAGGAATTCGTTGTCATTTGTGACATCATCAAAGAGTGTGGCAGTTTCCATAGCATGGTTGTGCTGGCGGCAGTATGGACAAGTGGTAGAGATGGAATAAGAAAATGACAAGAGGCTGTTGTACTGCTGACAAGAGGATGGCTTGGGCTGTGGAGTGACCAGGCTGCACAGGTTTGGGACTCTTGGTCTGAGGAGGGCGGGCTTTAGCCGTCCCTGCCCCTCAGAGCTCCCTCACATCACAAGGAGGGCAGGGACTGCACAGCAGGCCGAGCAGAAGCAGTGCTTGCAGGCCAGCTGGCCTGGGCTGTAGTCCTCTAGAACAGCGGTTCTCAACTTGTGGGTCGCGACCCCTTTGGGGGTCGAACGACCCTTTCACAGGGGTCGCCTAAGACCATTGGAAAACACATATATAATTAAATATTGTTTTTGTGATTAATCACTATGCTTTAATTATGTTCAATTTGTAACAATGAAATTGGAGGTCACCACAACATGAGGAACTGTATTAAAGGGTCATGGCATTAGGACGGTTGAGAACCACTGCTCTAGAAGGTTGGTTGTCACTTGAGCATAATTTTATGTATTGTTTGTATAAACATTATTAGGACAGGACTATTGACCGTAGTTTGATCTTCCACGGCTTATAGCTGTGCATCCTTTGGCAAGTTACTTAACTTTACTGAAGCTCTGTTTCTACTTTTGTAGAGTTAGTGTGCAAGTCAAGTAACACTATGGGAAAAAGAATTCCATTTGCATAATGAGAAGGAAGAGATGTGCCTGGCACACGTAGGTACTTAGCTAGAAAACTGTTACTACTCTTAATGGGTATCCTCCTCATTTTCATTGTTGGTGAACCTGACCTTTCATCCGTCAGCCCCTCCTTTTCCCTTTGCCTTGAGGTCAGGGCCAAAATAGCAAGTAGCCTTGTTGATTTTTCTTTCCTAAGGAGTAAGAAGAGGGGTGATGGGGGACTGTGAGTGGTTAGACCCCAGTGTCAGATTCCCTGGGGGATTTTGCCTTTTGTTTTCACAAAAATTTTAACACATACCCTAAATTCCACTCTCCCCCTTCCTTATCTTTTGCTGTGCTTGCCTCTGAGCCTTGGCATTTCCCTGCACAAAAGTTCAGTCTGCAGGTTGGAACATTCTGATCTGGTTAGTGGGCTGTTTCTGCCCTCGAGGCTGTCTTTACTTCATCACTCCTAATGCTGGGCTGTGGATGCTGTCATTTTGGGACTTCCAAGGATCCGGTTCTTCGTTCAGTTTTCACTGTCCTCTCCTCTTCTTCCTTCCACTTGCCCAGGCTGTGCAGTCCTCTGCCCCAAGCCCTTCTCAGAACATCCTGCCCTGCGCTTTCTTGGGTCTCCTCCCCTCTTGTGCTCATTTGAGTTTTCAGGACACTCTAAAGCAGGAGTTCTCAACCTGTGGGTCTCGACCCCTTTGGGGGTCGAACGACCCTTTCACAGGGGTCGCCTAAGACCATTGGAAAACACATATATAATTACATATTGTTTTTGTGATTAATCACTATGCTTTAATTATGTTCTATTTGTAACAATGGAAATACATCCTGCATATCAGATATTTATATTACTATTCATAACAGTAGCAACATTACAGTTATGAAGTAGCAACGAAAATAATTTTATGGTTGGGGGTCACCACAACATGAGGAACTGTATTAAAGGGTCGCGGCATTAGGAAGGTTGAGAACCACTGCTCTGAAGGATGTTGCTGTGTAAGAGACAGGCAAAAGGAGGGGGTGGGTCCTCCCAGTACAGCTTGTAGAGTCAGTTAAACGCCTGGTAGGGAAAAATGTACAGACTACTTGGTGGAAAGTGTTCTTGTCAGGATGGAACTTGTCCCCTTTGTGCCTGATGCTGGGGACAGTGTGGAGGGTGAATGGCCATGTCTGAAACAAACATGCAGACCAAATTAACCTGGGAGAGTAAATATATTCTACATTAAAAAGTCCATCCTTTTGCCCTGGCCAGGTAGCTCAGTTGGTTAGAGTGTCGTTCCAATACACCAAGGTTGCGGGTTTGATCCCTGGTCAGGGCACATATAAGACATAACCAGTGAATGCATAAATAAGTGGAACAACAGGTTGATGTTTCTCTCTTTCCCTTCCTCTCTCAAATCAGTTTTATAAAAAAAAGTTCATCATTTCCCCTGAAGCTAACATGGGTCCTCATGGGTTGGAAAGCTCTTCTGGCAGGCTAAAGACGGTGGGGCGGGACTGTGGAGCAAAGAGCTTGTGGGTGTCTCTGAATATGACTGTATGGCATGTGGTCTTGTGAAAATCTAGCAGTATTTCACCATCTTCTTTGCCTGTCATATCTTTTGGAAAACAAGCTGCTAGCTGTCAAGGTAAAGATCCCTGGGACTACTTCAGGCAGATCTTCTTAGGAATGTTCATTGTCATGTTGTATCTCCACCCCTCTTACCCCCCCGCCAGATCTGGGGACGTTATGGGTGGCAGTGGCTAGATCAAGATGTAGATTGTTTATTATTTTTTGAATTGTTGCAGAACACTTTAATTAAAAATGTAGGGAAAAGATTAATTCTAAGTAAACACACACAATCTCTGTCAGGGCTACCAGTAGAGAGAGCCTTTAGGGTTTTCTAAGTGATGTTTGCAACTTCCCCTTTGAATATAGAAAGTCCCCACTTTTATGCTTTGGAAAGTGCATAAGTGGGTCTTCATATCCCCTACAAATAGCAGAAAAGATGAAGAAGAAATATAATAATCCACTTGTCCCTGTTCTTGAAAAAGGAAAGTTATTTAAAAAGTCACTAAGCCACAGCAAGTCCCATGGACTTGTTCTGTTATGGGCTTTGCTCTGTTTGGTGACAGGCATGTCCCTGCTTCTCGAACTGGCACGTGTCTCCCTTGGGGGACGTGACCTTGTGCTAAGGACCCATACGGCACGTTTGGGATGCCATTTTTGGGAAGAGGGAGGTACCTTTTTAAAAATACATATATACAACATAATAGGTTTATATTTAATATAGTATTTCTCTCCGTGGGGGTGTTCCTCAGTTAATAGGGCTTTTTAAAACATTAAACCTCTTCTCCATTTCAGTGTCAACACAAAGTATTTTTTTTATATTACAGTATTTTAAATCTTATTATTATTTTTAAATCATTATTATTATTTTCAGTGTCAACACAAAGTATTTTTTTTATATTACAGTATTTTAAATTTTATTATTATTATTATCGGAGCGTTTATTCTGATAATTCCAGCATTATGGGAGAGCAGCAGGTCATCCACAAAAACCTGCTCTTACATTAAATCTTTTCTCCATTTCAATATTAGGTACATTGAACTTATTTTTTAAAACCTTCCCTCTCGTCCTCAAATAAATTAAAGTTTTGATGGCCTGTATTTCATATCTAAGTATAGTATTAACTTTGGGGATAACAAAACAAAAATCTAATAGAAATATGGAGAAAAGATTCCTCACCGAAGTAAAAGGCAAGTGACTACAACTGAACAGTGGTGACCGCCTAGGGTTCTGGGCAGGAGCTTCCTTCTTCCAATTTCATGTGCTTTGTGAATTTTGATGCTATGAAATATTATTTATGAAAATTTCTTTGACCCTCTTTCTAACTAGCAGATATAAATTATATTCTACATATTCAGTGCATTATCTGTTGTGTGAAAAAAAAAAAAACTTCATGTAATACATATCAGTTTATTCCCATTTATAGGGAAACAACTACGAATGTTTCAGTACCCTAGTTACTGTTTCTTGGGAACTTTCAGACACCAAAAGCTCAGTTTTTAACCTCAATAGCACAAATGCTTTCAGGGCAAGTTTAATTCAGGAGGCCCTTCAGTGTCACATCTGTCCATTTCCTTTTGTGCATGTGCCTCCAAACAGGCACAAACGCCTGTAAGGCTGACAACCAGACCTAATGAGCGATTGCATCTCCGGCTTCTACTTCAACAACAGACAGCAACAAACACAGTGAACTGAGGACTAACAACAATAGTATAGAAACTGAGGTCATGATGTTGGTACCTTGAGGTGGCTAGATCTTGAGCACTGAAGGTTTCAAATAAATGATCCGTGTATAATTCTATCTGACACTTAAAACACTTCCTTCTTGGAGCTCTGAATGCTTAGGCTAAGAGGTTCCACGTGACGACTTGCCTTCCAGGAAGCAGCCATTACAGGAATGGCCAGGAGGGAAATATCTGAAAACCAGGATGCTGTCTTGGCACTGTTGATGTTTGGGCCAGATAATTATTATTATTTTTAAAAAATATATTTTATTGATTTTTTACAGAGAAGAAGGGAGAGAGATAGAGAGTTAGAAACATCCGTGAGAGAGATCGATCAGCTAGCTGCCTCCTGCATGCCCCCCAGTGGGGATGTGCCCGAAACCCAGGTACATGCCCTTGACCGGAATCAACCTGGGACCCTTCAGTCCGCAGGCCGACGCTCTATCCACTGAGCCAAACCGGTTCGGCCAGATAATTCTTTATTATGGGCTCTTTCCTGTGCACTGTAGGATGTTTAGCAACACCCCTGGCCACTACCTGTTAGACACAAATCATTCTCCCCCAGGTGTGATGACCAAAGAAATGTCTCGCTGTTGCCAAATGTCCCTGGAGGGAGAAATGACCCTGGCTGAGAGCCACTGCTTTAAACAAACATGATATGAACAAGAATGCAAAATGTGCATGAACATTTAAACCAAAAGAGCCACCTCAGAAAAAAAAAAAAAAAAAAAAAAAAAAGACGTGTGCACCCAGCTCCTCTATTGCATTGGGGCAGAACTTAATGTTCTGGCAACTATTTTAACTCTTGAATTCTGTATAAATCTTTCTCTTTTTTGTTTATATTTCAAAATTTCCTGGCTCACCCAAAGTATCTGTTGAATGAAAAGTGCCCTTAACAGAATTCCTTGAACGGGAGGTTTCCTACTTGTATTTCTAAACGTCTTATAGGTGCGTCTCCACATTTGCTGGACAGCTTGGCCAGGTTTATTCATTCTCAGCGGGAAATTAATTGGTGCTAAGACCTGACATCATTCTAATCAGGTTGCCGGTGAATGTGCTGTCTGTCCCTTCTCACCTAGAAGCCTGCTGTGCTCCTTTCCCCCATTAAAATGTAGGCATACCTAGGCATGTTTTATTTTACACGTGCCAGCCCTCGAAGGGAGGGATCCTTTGTGTCTTTTATTTTTGAAGCCATTGGGTAGATCTTTATTGTCCAAACTATACTCCTGTTGTTTGAAATTGAGGTTTTTATTTTCTTCTTCACCAAAACTTGGCTGCATAGGATTCTTTCAGTAATTTCCTGCTTTTGACTTCCGGCTAGGTTTTCTCTTAGCCTGCAGCATTGCACTTTTCCTTGTTAAGTGTCCGCTTCTCTGAGGTTCTTAGAGCACATCAGGTCCATCTTGGGCCCCAGTAGTGTTGATCTCCTACCTCCTCCCCCCTGTCCCCTAATCTCTCACTGTTTAACCTCCCCTCCATTGTGGGGGGAGGTGGTTGGATTTCTTCTTTATGTATATGTTGTTATTTAATAGATACTGAATGTTTTGGTTCTATTTTTTGTGTGGTATTCTAGCCCATTTAAAGTTCGTCTTGCCACTTATCTGGAATTCTGTGTGGTCACTCGATCCTAGATTGGTTCTATCCCCCTCCTTTTTTTATGCATTTAATTGGGCACCTATAGGGAATTTAGAATTTTAATATCCAGGCAGTCATAACAAACTGGCTATAATTGCACTGTGTAGTATGATTGCCATTAGCCAGAAGTGGCTATTTAAATCAAAACTAAAATGAGATACAATTAAAAATTCAGTTTTTCTTTTACACTAGTCACATCTCTTATGGAAAGTGACAAGGCAGCTGTAGAACATTTCCATCATTGCAAAAGGTTCTGTTGGATAATACTGGGCTATAAAACATAGACCATAATGCACGTCAAAGAAATACCTATTTCTTAATCCCTAGTATTCTGATATTTTTTATGAGATATGATCTCCTCTCCAGGGGATATTGAGAATCAGTGAATGACTGTAAATGCAGAGATGTGGGGACTTGAAAAGTGTAGTAAGTAATATGTTTTTGGATGTTTGGGCATAACTTGTACTTGGACTTTTCTGAAGAAAAATGCGATGACCATGTGTCTTGTGTTGTTTCTGTGCTTGTGGTGATTTGGCTGCTCTCTCTTTTCTAGGTGCTAAGAGATGGTGCTTGTGGGGTTCATCTCTGCCTGAGAATCAGGTGCTCTAGGCGCCAGAAAAGCCAACTCGGACCCTGGGATCGCTGCTTGAACAAGCCTTCTCTTCCAGCCAGTGCAGCCCAACAACCAAACCAGCCACTTTCTCTTAATGATGGGCATTGGTAAAAACACTACATCCAAGTCCATGGAGGCTGGGAGTTCAACGGAAGGCAAATATGAAGACGAAGCGAAGCACCCCACTTTCTTCACCCTCCCGGTAACAGCATTCCCCGTCTTCCTTTCTTCTTGGATCACTCTAGAGTAGTTTCTGTATTGAATCAACATAGGATTAGCTTTAATACTCATGTTTTCAGTGAAGGCTAAGGCACTTGAAAACCAAATGCTTTTCACGTGAGCCAGTCTCCAGGAGCCCTGTTGGCTGCGTATGGTTTTGGCCCTGTTCTCTGCCTAGAGCTCACCTGATGAGATTAACTCCAGGAAGGAAGCATGTGTTGCGGTCAATGTTGTAAAGCAGGCCCAGTGCTTACTCAACACTGGAGGATGTCTAAGGCTTAAGTTCATCTCCAAAATTGTGTTCTTTTGAAATCACCTGTAACCCAACGTCAGACTTGTATTTTAATGTGGGAGATTGAATGAATGACTTAATGAACCCAAATGGCCATGCTTTGCATTATGGCAGCAGCGTCCAAGATAGAAGTAGTTTTACTAGACAGGTGATATCACTCAGTAAAGACTAATGACACACATCATTATATTCATTGCTAGTATTTTCCAGATTAGGATTATGGCTTGATGTGTAGAAAGTTACCTAAAGTGTTGGTTTAAAAAAGAAAACCACTTGCCCTGGCTGGTTTGGCTCAGTGGATAGAGCGTTGGCCTGCGGACTGAGTCCTGGGTTCGATTCTGGTCAAGGGCACATGCCTGGGTTGTGGGCTCAATCCCCAGGGGGGGCGTGCAGGAGGCAGCTGATCAAAGATTCTTTCATCATTGATGTTTCCATCTCTCCCTCTCTAAAAATCAATAAAAATATATTAAAAAAAGAAAAAAGAAAACCACTCATGAAAGGAAAAGATGATGGAGTAGATAAACATAGTACTTACCTCCTCACATAACCACATCAGAATTTACAACTAAATTACAGAAAAACCATCATTCAGATGGTTGAATGGAAGCCTTACAACTAAGAATTGAAGAAGAAGCCACAATGAGACTGGTAGGAGGGGTGGAGGGGTGGAACAGGCTGGTTTGACACCTCTGTGTGGTGGTTTTAATTGGGAAGGATATCTTGGCTGCAGAGGCCCCTGTGAGGAGCAAAGGATCCAAGGCAAACTCCCCCCACACGCCTCCCCCCCCCCCCCCCCCCCCCCCCCAGACCCCTCAGTTCAGGGTTCCAGTGCTGGGAAGAGAAGTCCCCATAACTTAACCAGTGGGAATTGTAGCTGAGTGACACGAAGAGATGCTACTAGTAAAATTCCCAGGCAGTTCCTCTTAAAGGGCCCATACGTGGACTTATTCAGATTCACTCCCTCTGAGCTCCAGCACTGGGGCAGCAGCTTGAAAGGGTCCAGGTACGTACAGGGAGGAACTAAATTGTCTGGCATCCGTACAGGAACTAGGGGGCAGTTTTCTCCCAGACAAAATTACTGGGAGAAGTCATTATTCCTTTGCTGAGACCTCCCCACCATAGAGCCAACAGGAGCCATATGAATCTTCATTAACTTGGCCCACACTGTTTGCCCTGCCCTTGTGATTCCCTGAGACCCTGTCCCACCCAGTTTACAGTTCCACCTAATCTGTTTGCAGTAGCTTTTCCATATGAAGGGCCAGCCCTAGCTCAGGCTTCAGACTTTCCTGAAATCTCTCAAACAAGCAGCAGCTAGCCTCAGTGTGCCCCATACCTCTTAATAAGTGGCCCCAGGCTTGGCACTAGCAGCAGACTGCCAAGGTTCACAGCTTGGCCTCTCCTGGGCGCCTCCAAGCCCAACACAAGTAGCAGCCATCTGCAGATCACTCTGTAGCTTATGCTGGGTAGCCCAAGGCAAGGCACAGGCAGTAGCTGACTTTTACCTCATGGAGTCCCCAGAGCTAGGACACCTGGTTGGTCAGCTTCAGACCACGCCAGATTACAGCCCTACCACATCCGAGAGCGATACTCTCAAGGGGCGGACTCTAAGCACCAAAGCCCCACTGAAGCAAGTCCTCCATCAGGGTGTCACCTGCACAGCAGCCCTTTTGCTGTAGTCGCAGCTGGTCCTCACAGCCTATTGGCCTGGAGAGAAATCCCTCCCAGTGATGCCAAGAGCAATCAGGACTCAATTATAAGAGGACAGTGCACACAAACAGAGGCGCATCTAGAGTGACCAGCTCAGGTGACTGGGGAGGCTGAGCCACTGGGCCTTACACAGGCCACTCTACCAATTCCAGGGGACATAGCAGCTCTACCTAATACATAGAAACAGAGGGAAGCAGCCAAAATGTGGAAACAAACATGTCCCAAGTGAAAGAACAGAAGAAATCTCCAGAAAAAGAACTAAAACAATGGTTATAAGGATGTTCAAGGAACTTAATGATAACTTCAAGGAATTTAATGAGAACCTCACAGAACTTAGAACATCAACGACATAAAAAAGGATCAGTCAGAAATGAAGCCTACACTAACTGAAGTGAAGAATAACTTACAGGGAATCAGCAGTAGAGTAGAGGACACAGAATCAAATCAGCAATTTGGATTATGAGGAAGCAAAAAACACCCAATCAGAACAGCAAAAAGGAAAAAGAATCCAACAATATGAAGACAGTGTAAGGAGCCTTTGGGACAACTTCAAGCATCCCAACATTCCCATCATGGGGGTACTGTAAGGAGAAAGGAGGGAGCAAGAAATTGAAAACCTATTTGAGAAAATGACAGAAAACTTCCCCACCTGGTGAAAGAAATAGACTTACAAGTCCAGGAAGTGCAGAGAGTCCCAAACAAGGCCCATGCCAAGACATAATAATTAAAATGCCAAAGGTTACAGACAGAGAATCTTAAAAGCAGCAAGAGAAAAGCAGGTTACCTACAAGGGAGAGCCCATATGACTGGTAGCTGATTTCTAACAGAAACTTTGCAGGCCAAACAGTAGTGGTAAGAAATATTCAAAGTGATGAAAAGCAAGGACTTACAACCAAGATTACTCTACCCAGCAAAGCTACCATTTAGAATTGAAGGTCAGTTAAAGAGCTTCACAGACAAGCCTGGTCAGTCGCTCAGTGGTTAGGGCATTGGCCCTCCGACTGAAGGGTTTTAGGTTCGATTCTGGTCAAGCAGCTTTTTTTTTTTTTCCTGAGAGAGAGAGAGATTTGTTGTTCCACTTATTTATGTCTTCATTGGTTGTTTCTTTTCTTTTTTTTTTTTTAAATATATTTTATTGATTTTTTACAGAGAGGAAGGGAAAGGGATAGAGAGCTAGAAACATCGATGAGAGAGAAACATCGATCAGCTGCCTCCTGCACACCCCCACTGGGGATGTGCCCGCAACCCAGGTACATGCCCCTGACCGGAATCGAACCCGGGACCCTTGAGTCCGCAGGCCGACGCTCTATCCACTGAGCCAAACCGGTTTCGGCGGTTGTTTCTTATATGAGCCCTGACTCGATCAAACCTGCGACCTTGGCATCTTCTGAGGATGCTCTAACCAGGATTATTGCAGCTTGCTTTTAATTTGAATAGAGTTTTGGTAGTTTTTTTTTTTTTTTTTTTTTTAATATATTTTATTCATTTTTTTAAAGAGAGGAAGGGAGAGGGATAGAAAGTTAGAAACATCAATGAGAGAGAAACATCAATCAGCTGCCTCCTGCACACCTCCTACTGGGGATTTGCCCGCAACCAAGGTACATGCCCTTGACTGGAATCGAACCTGGGACCTTTCAGTCCGCAGGCCGACGCTCTATCCACTGAGCCAAACCAGTTAGGGCGGTAGTTTTTTAAAAAAATATATATTTTATTGATTTTTTACAGAGAGGAGGGGAGAGGGATAGACAGTTAGAAACATCTATGAGAGAGAACCATCGATCAGCTGCCTCCTGCACACTCCCCACTGGGGATGTGCCCACAACCAAGGTACATGCCTCCTACCGGAATCGAACCCGGGACCCTTCAGTCCACAGGCCGACACTCTATCCACTGAGCCAAACTGGTCAGGGCGAGTTTTGGTAGTTTTAAATGAAATTCGAGATGTTAGTAGTACAAAATGCCTATTTAATAATTGGGTCACATACAACTTGCTATGAGCGATCATAAAAGGACAGAGCTGCTGCCATCATTTCCTAGAGCAGGCTTACAATGGCGATCCTCCTCACCTTTGTGCGAGGCTGGAGTCACAGTCTCTTGGTCCTGGAAAGGGCCTGCAAGGGACATCTTGTCCATTCTGCTTGTCTTCAGTGCTTGTGATCAGACTGTACCAGACATGACAGGAGCACCACAGAAGTGGCTGCCCAGGCGTCCTGCCTTCCCCGCCCTGTAAGGCTCACACTCAGTGCCTTCCCTGCCGCCACTGCTTTCTCTGGGCCATTTCTTGTCTGTCATCATGACGCCTCCATATGGTCCTCCTGCCTTCCAGCCTCATTCATTTCCCATCCTGATTGTCATTTCTGCCTGTGTCTTTTGCATTCCTGGATTAATTAAGATCCTCTTCTAGGTGTAGATACCTACTGAACCCCTTACCTTCAAATTCTCCATTCACTCCTAACCTGTGTTCAGTTAAGCTAGGTAGGCAGGCTCCTGACCTTGAATGATTAGAGCAGCGGTTCTCAACCTGTGGGCCGCGACCCCTTTGGCGGTCGAACGACCCTTTCACAGGGGCCGTGTAAGACCATCCTGCATGTCAGATATTTACATTATGATTCATAACAGTAGCAACATTACAGTTGTGAAGTAGCAACGAAAATAATTTTATGATTGGGTCACAACATGAGGAACTGTATTTAAAGGGCCAGAAGGTTGAGAACCACTGGATTAGAGGAAAGATATTTCAGCTAATCAAAGCATAATCTGTTGGAAAAAAGAGCAGATTTCCTGTTGGGATTTGATAAGTGGTCTAGGAAGAAGATAGGCTATGGGAGGTTGCACGATGGTAATTACTGGTGGTTTCTTCCACCTCCTTTAATTTTACATGTTTTATTTTATTTTATTTATTTTTTAAAATATATTTTATTGATTTTTTTACAGAGAAGAAGGGAGAGAGATAGAGAGCTAGAAACATGGATGAGAGAGAAACATCGACCAGCTGCCTCCTGCACATCTCCCACTGGGGATGTGCCCGCAACCCAGGCACGTGCCCCCAACCGGAATCGGACCTGGGACCCCCCAGTCCGCAGGCCGACGCTCCATCCACTGAGCCAAACCGGTTTTGGCAATTTTACATGTTTTAAAGTATCCATATTTCTTCCCAGGCTTCAGGGTACACATGTATTGTCAGAGTGAAATGGAAACAGGAAGAAAACGTACGTGTTCTTTCACTATATCTTTTTAATAGTTTGCGTATATTTCTATCCTGTCATTTTATTATTTGCATAACTATTTACAAAGAAATACGTTCATTGTGGAACATTTAGAAAACATAGAATGCTTTAATGAGGGGGAAATCCAAATCATTTAAAATCCTGTGAGCCAGGAAAACAACATTCTTATATTTTGTTGTATTTCTTTCCAGAGATGAAACAAATATTTGGTGGTTTGTTTTTTTAAATTCTGCTTTATAAAGCCCTTTAACGTCATGTTATATCATGGCATATCAATGCCATTGAAAACATCTTGTCATTGACATAATAGCAAATCTTGAATCTAATTTTTCTACTTTTTCTTTTCTTTCCAATTTTTCTACTTTGTTGACGTAAAGTTCCAAATCTGCAGATAATTTTTGTCGTAATTTATTTGAGCCAAATTGACCAAGATCTCAAATGCTTCCAAGAAATGACAGTTTGCAGCTTCTTTCATGCACTTGGAATTAAGGAGGATTACATGAAGGTGGGAGAAAGCAAGGTGGGGATTAGATTATAGGACAGCCAACAAGATTATGAGGGTGGGTGAGTTTTGGAAGGCTCTGAAAAGAAGCATTTCAAAGGTGTGTTAACCTAGATTCACAGAAACAATGGATAGGGCTTGCTTAAGGCAAAAATAAACCTTGTACTACAGAAGTTATATGCCTGGGACATGGCTACCCACTGTGACCTGCCTGGTTAGGAATTTACAGTCCCATTACCCTGCGAGGTCACTTTCTGTAGAACCTGCTTTTGTCCACATCTTTCATTGGGACCTTGGGTTATTTCGAATTAATTGATATCATAAATGATCACTTGGTGTATGTAACCTATCGCAGTGGTTTATACTCCCAGCAGCTCTGTGAGAGGACCCTCCCCTGCCAGTGCTGGATATTAGATTTAAAAAGCAGGAAATTAGTAAGTGAAAGACTTAACAACGTTTTAGTTTTGCATTTCAATGAGTTACGACACTTTTATCCCTATGTTCCTTGGCCATTTATATTCTCTCTTTTGTGAGTGTCTGTCTTCCCTACTCTACAAGTTAACAATTGCAGAGAGAATCCCTGGATCATATGTAGCAGTTTGAGGGAAAAGCTAAAGCACTGCCTGCTTTGGCAGCGCTGAGCCTGTCATGACCCATAGCCCCAGGGAAGAGGGATATCTCACCTGGCTCCATCTATGGAGAGCAGCTCCATGTTGGCTTTGTGCCTTAAGTGTCAGCCTCAGTTTACAGCCCTCCGTGCCTGTAAGAACCTGTGCACTTACTCATGCTGGAACCGCAGGATGATTGAGAGTGCATGAGCTCATACATATCAGCACCAGATCATGTACCCAGTAGGCAATTAATCAGTGTTTGTTCCACTTCTCTCATGCAACTCCAGCATGCCCCTTGAACCAGGGAACAATGATGCAAAAGGGCAGGTAGGGGTCTGAAAGGGAACTAATGCTAGGCCTGTTGTACAGATGTAACTAAGAGGCTTTGGGAAACAGTCTTGACTCCCTGAATAGGCTTCTTCCATCCAGGGCTCACAGGTGGGCCATGGAGGGGTGGGGACCACATGGGGAGTGATTATGTAGGGGTTTTGGTTTTAACATTTTCTCCCCTTTTTGATTTTTAGAGAGAGAGATAGAAAGATAGAAACATCTATGAGAGTGAAACATCATCAGTCGGCTGCCTCCTGCATGCCCCCTACTGGAGATTAAGCCCGCAACCTGGGCATGTGCCCTGACTGGGAATCACACTAGTGACCTCTTGGTTCTGAGTAGATGCTCAACTGTGCTGAGCCACACTGGCCAGGCTGTAGGTATTTTTAATAGCCTCAGTCAGGATCCTGGAGGAAAGAGCTTATGGTCTGGAGTAAGGTCTCAATGCAAATGTGACAAAAACGGAAGGAATTACTTAAGCTCTCTGGCCATTAGTTTTCTACATCTATAAAAAGGGACTAAGTATAGCATTGGTCTCAGGCTTGTCACAGGGGTTAAATAAAAGCATATGTAAATTTATGAACACAGTACCTGGTACATATGAAATGTGCCATAAAGAGGAGAATAAAGAGAAACTAGTGGTTAGTTTAGCTAAAAGGTGAAAATACTTGACTTTTTTTTTTTTAGCAAAATACTGAGATGGGGGAGAATCCTTTTGCTTCATCCCATCTTGAAGGGACTTCCTTGTGGCCATATTCATAGAAATCAGAAAAGAAAGGGATCCAGCTGGAATGGTTTCCACTCTCACGCTTGATATGGTGGTGTGAGGGCCAGGAAAAGGGTTCCACGTGATACATGGTTGTAGGCAGAAAGCACACTTCTGTTGTTATGTGTGTTTTGCTTAAAAGGGCTGGTACTTCTGCAGACAGTTCTGTAACCTGCTTCATCGCATTTAACAAGACACCCTGGACCTCTTTCCCAGAAAGTTCATATGTATTTGCCTCATCTTCCTTTGCAGTAGCCGGTACCATAATTTTGTTAATTGTTCTTTAAAGGAGTTCTAATTTTACATTTTTATTTATTTTTTAAACACTAGGTAATATACTAGAGGCCTGGTGCACGAAATTTGTGCATGGGTAGAGTCCTTAGGCCTGGCTGGTGATCAGGGACGATCTGCAGGGCAACCAGCGGGGCAATCTCGGGGCCCCCACTTGCACCTGCCTTGGCTGGCCTGGCGCCACCCGTTCGCCAGCCCCGCCCCCCACTGCCCCTGCCACCGCCACTGGTTGGGGCCTGCAGGCTAGGGGCAGCTCCTGCGTTGCCCCCTGGTGGTCAGTGCACGTCAGAGTGACTGGTCATTCCGCTGTTTGGTCGATTTGCATATTAGAGTTTTATATAGATAGATGATTCAAAATGTAAGAGTATAAAGGGTATAGAGTGAAAAGCCCCTTGCCTGGCCTTGTATACACCAATTCTCCCCACACACCACTTTTCAGAAATGCCTTACAAATGTGTAAGCAAATATATTCTCATCTCCTTTTATACACACGTGTGTGTGTGTGTGTATCTAGATGTCTATATCTGTAGTTCTGCTCTTGTTTTTTTCACTTACTAATATACAGAGTGGGTTTACAGTTGTGAGTATGCAAAACAGTTTATTCTTGTATTATTATTATTATATTATTTTCCATACAAACAACTGTAAACCTACTTTTGCCCATCCCCGTAATGTTGTTGATGTCTGTACATCCCTATCAGAATGTAGAGTGCCCTATATATAACTACAGATCATCTATGGGGTGGATGTCCCATAATTGATTTATATATTCCCATTTGATAGATGTCCATTGTTTCTAATATTTTGAATAACCTTGCACATAGGATGTTTCACTCAGATGTAAGAAAAAGATAAATTTCCAGGAATGGGAGGGACTGTTGGGGCAGAGGGTGTGCCTTACTAGGTTGAAGGGCACCACTAAGTGCCCTGTGTTGAGATCATTTCATTCCCATCAGCAAGGTGTGAGTACCTGTTTTCCTACAGGCTTGCCAATAGAACATGGGTTGGACTGGTTTTCTTGGCCAATTTAGTCTGGAAAAAGTTTTCTGTTGCATCTTCGTTTGAGTGAGGTTGAGACTCTTCAAATGTTCAGGAGCCATTTATATTCCTTATTTTCCTTTTGGGATGTTGATTTTGTTTCTTGTTGGTTCGTATCCTATCAGAAATATACCTTTGTCAGCTATAATGTGTTACCACCTGGAAAGAATGGAAGATGACGGCTCTCTTGGGGGGCGTGCTGGAACTGGCTGGGTACCTTTGGGATCTGTTTTGGAATCAATTTGTGAATGGGGCTTCATAGCGACTTCCAGTTCAGCTCTTGCAGACATCACCTTGAAGGGGAGATGTTCGGTGAAGTGGCCAGTTCAGCGCCACATGAATCTGTGCACAGCAAATGTTACTTCTCACCATCGTCATGGGATGTGTGGGAGCAGGAGCACCAACAGGGTTTTCAATGTGGGCCTGTGACAGGCACACCAAACCGCCTCGCCCTTCAGGATAGGGGCCAGGAATGGGGAGAGGCAGGCATCTTCTGGCTCTTTTCAAAGGGCAAGTTGTGCTGGGGAACAGGTGGGACGAGCTGGAACCCTGAAGGTGCTCTGGCTGCTGCAGCCCAGGAGCCCTCTGGAGGAGGCCGGCTGGGAGAACAAGCGAAGGAGGCTGCGCTTTGCAGGATTGGCTGAGCTGTGGGTGAAGTATTGGTTGCTCCAGAGGTTTTGCTTGCATGTGTCCACCCTGGGCTGCCATGTTTGAAGAGGCAGTGAGAACAGATTAGGGGCTTTGCTGCCTCCACCAACTTTGGGATTGCTAGTGTAACATTAAACCTGTCAGCTACATTTTTTTGGGTTGTCATCTAAGATTGACAAGCTCTGTAGGTTTAGCATATGCCATATTATACTCACTTTGATTTATTTTTCATGGAAGTTAATTTTGAAATTTCAGGTAATATTGAAGGCAGGTGGGAGATTTTTATGTTCAGTTAAAGGACTTGGGTTAAAGATGGGGAAACACTAATCTTGATATCTTTAGTCTATTCAAAACACATTTTAATTGTGGATATAGAGGAAATCGTGTGTGTGTGTGTGTGTATGTGTGTGTGTGTATGTGTGTGTGTGTGTGTGTGTAGGGAGGGTAAGAATAGTGTGTTATCTTTTTATTAAAGAACTAGAGGCCTGGTACATGAAATCATGCATGGGTATGGTCCCTAGGCCTAGCCTGCGATCAGGGCCATCTTCTCCAGCTGTCAGCAGCCAGCCACGTCCCCCGCTGCTACCCACCCCGGTTCCCCATTTGCCATCCAGCAATGGGAGCCTTACGGCTGGGTGAGGGACTGAGAAGTCAGCCGTTCCCACCCACTTGCCGGCCCCAACCCTGCCGCCGGTCGCCCTCTGTGTGTGGGGTGACCGGTGGGGCAGGGGCCTTGGCCTGGCACCGCCTGCATTCCCCCTACCCACCCCGGGTCCCCGTTCGCCATCAGTGATTGGAGCCCGCCAGCCAGGGAAAGGGACCGAGAGGAGGTCAGTGCATCTCATAGTGACTGGTCAAGCGGTCGTTCTGCCTTTATGGTCGCTGGGCTTTTATTATATAGGACTAGAGGCCCAATGCATGAAATTCATGCAAGGGTCTCAGCCCTCACAGCCCTGGCTTCGTCCAGAACGTCCGGCTGTCTGGTCTAATTAGCATATTACACTTTTATTATTATAGATAGAAAGCAGTCAATTTGAGGAACTGTATCACTATTCTGAACATGATTATTTTAATATAAAATGGTTCACTTAGCTATTAGACATATGACAGTGGTGAGCAAATCATACCAGATCCCAAAGAGAAAATAGATGCTAGTTGAGCCCTGAACCCTCTGATCAGAGGTTCAGGGTTTCCCAGGTACTTGAACTTTTCACCTTACAGGTACCTGCAGCCACTGACTGATTCCCTTTGGCTTCTGTTTGAGTAACACAGGCTTATTCCACTGTCAGTTTAAACAGGCATTGCTGTGAAATTGACATTCAGCGTGATCAGCTTCACAATTGCTCCTGTCATTCCTGTTTCCTGTACATTTGACCGTTTTAGGATTACTCTTCAAAACACATACTTAAGCATTATTGTCTTAGCTTAGTAGAAATAAAGCAATAAAGGCATGATTTTTATTGAGCAATCGGCACACTCCTGCATCCAAAGGCAACATAACCCTGTATATTGGAGACAAGCAGAATCAGCTGACAAACTTGGGCAGAGAAAACCTGCTTTCATAGCTGATGGAGTGACTGTGCAGTATTACTTTAGGAGGGGCATTTAACGCCGCAAGTTTGGTTTCAAATAATTTTGAGAGAGAAAGGACATGTTGTTCCCAAAGGATTTTTAAATCATCTGTGGATATTTTTAATAAAAACCTGATCAATTTCCTGAGATGGAAGATGCCAAGATTCCCCTCTGTTATCTGTGATGCTATTAATAACACAAAAGGAAAGCTGTTTTTATTAAGTTTAGACAGTTTTCCAAGACATGTTTTATTTCCCAATTGAACTAATGTTTAGAGGTTTAAAAATATGAAGCTTTGATAGTGTCAGACACATTTTTTATCCTTTTAAAAAATAAAGAGCTCAAGGCCTTTCCTGAACTGATTTTAGCATTATTTTTAAAATTATATTTTATGTTTTTAAAAAAGTAGACCATCAGAATAGCTAACTTAAGAAACCAAAGGAAAAATAGTAAAACAAACTAGTGTTTTACTCCCTGGTGCCCTGATGTATCTTGTGTTCAGTCAGTGGGTGCCATTAACCTGGTACCCACCCATGTGACACTGAGGGGGCTCTAGGGGTGCAGATATGTGGCAGGACTGCATCCTCATTGCCTGGGCACAGCAGGTGCTCAAACACAGTTTGTTGAATGAAAATATGAGTCCTTTCCTAGCCTGGGGAGCATCTGAATTTTATAGCACTTATTTAATTAAGTATGGGAATGGAATAAGTCTGGGGGAAATCTCCTCTTTTATGCCACATATACAGATTAAAATTTTTTTTGAGGTGAAATTCACACAAAATTGAAATTTAAAAGTGAGCAGTTCAGTGACATTGAACACATTCACAATGTTATGGAGCCATCACCTCTGTCTAGTTCAAAAACATTTTCATCACCCCAAAAGGAGACCCTGCGGCCACTGGGGATGAATTTGGGTGAAGGTTAGTTTTGGCAAGGATAGGGCGTGAACTCAGATATGGGCTTCTCTGATGATTTAGTAACTAAACATTATTGTTTTAAGACAGTTCATCCTGAATGTATGTACCTCTTGGCTTCTCAGTGGGTGGAGTGCTGCTGTGCTAGGACTTGGAGCCTGGTTCTGATAGTAAGGTAGAGTTTCGTTTTGTGGACGTAAACTTGTCTGGGAACATGTATCCCGCTGGCAGCTAGTTTCACAGGCAAGCAAACTCCACAGACCCTGTTGGCTTGTGTAAAAAGACATAACATGTCTTAGAGATAGTTTTAAAAGCAATCTTTGGCCTTGGCCGGGTAGCTCAGTTGCTTATAGCATTGTCCCGATACGCCAAGGTTGAGGGTTCAATCCCCGGTCAGGACACATACAAGAATCAACCAATGATGGCCTAACCCAGTGGTCGGCAAACTGCAGCTCGTGAGCCACACGCGGCTCTTTGGCCCCTTGAGTGTGGCTCTTCCACAAAATACCACGTGCGGGCGTGCAAATACAGTGCGATTGAAACTTTGTGGCCCATGTGCAGAAGTTGGTATTTTGTGGAAGAGCCACACTCAAGGGGCCAAAGAGCCGCATGTGGCTCGCGAGCCACAGTTTGCTGACCACTGGTAACCGGTTTGGCTCAGTGGATAAAGCATCGGCCTGCAGACTGAGGGGTCCCAGGTTCGATTCTGGTCAGGGGCATGTACCTTGGTTGTGGGCACATGCCCAGTGGGAGGTGTGCAGGAGGCAGCTGATCGATGTTTCTCTCTCATTGATGTTTCTAACTCTCTCTCCCTCTTCCTTCCTCTCTGTAAAAAAAAATCAATAAAATATATTTTAAAAAAAGAATCAACCAATGAATGCATGAATAAGTGGAATAACAGGTTGATGTTTCTCTCTTTCTCCCTCCCTCCTCCCTCCCATTCTCTCGCTCTCTCTAAAATCGATCAATAAAAAAAGCAACTCTTTATTTGAAATGATATAAGAAAATTTGCCCTGTAAGAATGATGTACCAGTTAATCGAGATCTTTGGCATACGGTAAAACTAGCTTCAGACTGGGGTTGTAATCGGTGTGACCTTGAATGAGAAATTAAATTTTTCTTTGGTCCTGTCTTCAATCACAAAAATAAGTGGATTAAATCTCTCTGGACTGCTTCAGTCTAAGCTGTATTGGAACTTTAGTCTTTCTAATTTCTTGCTGTTGTAAAAATTAATTGTCCTCATTATAGAAAATTACCAACATATATAAAGGGAACAAGAAGGTAAAAATGGTCCCACTGATTAAAGACAACCACTGTTAATATTTTGGTGTACACTTTTTTATTACTCGTTTAAAACAGCAGTATTCAAATAACATATGAATATGTACTGATTATGAAAGATCCAAATGCTAAAAAGGATGGTTGGGAGTGAGAAATGAAAGGTGCCCATCTTTTCTCCTTGCCCCTGGGTAAGCCTTCATACTGGTTAGTGACTGGATCCTTTACCAAACATTTAGACACAGGGAGGTTATTACATTTTTATCTTATTTTATTTTATTTTACTAGCACAACTGGGATGATTCTAGGCTTACTGTTTTGTGACTTTTTTTAACCGTATTTCTTGGAGTTCTTGTCAGTACATCAATTTTCTTTTTTTTTTTTTTTTTTTTTTTTTTTTTTTTTTTTTTTATATCTTCAGTTGGTCTCTTAATCCCCCCCCCCCAACCCTCCCCAGGCTTCCCACTGTAGTTTAACATTCTGTTCAATGTTGCTCTGCTTCTGTATCTACCCCTGTTCATCAGTCCATACTGGTCCCCTTTATTTGTCCCAACCTCACTGGAGTAGTCTCAACCTCACCAGGGCCGTCTGAGCCTCACCAGGGCCGTTTCAACCTCACCGGGGCCGTCCCTACCTCACGGGGGCCGTTTCAACCTCACCGGGGTTGTCCCTACCACACCGGGGCTGTTTCAACCTGACCGGGGTTGTCCCTACCACACCGGGGCCGTTTCGACCTGACCAGGGTCATCCCTACCTCACAGGGGCCGTTTCAACCTCACCGGGGTCGTCCCTACCTCACGGGGGCCGTTTCAACCTCACCGGGGTTGTCCCTACCACACCGGGGCTGTTTCAACCTGACTGGGGTTGTCCCTACCACACCGGGGCCGTTTCGACCTGACTGGGGTCGTCCCTACCTCACGGGGGCCGTTTCAACCTGACCGGGGTTGTCCCTACCACACCGGGGCCGTTTCGACCTGACCAGGGTCGTCCCTACCTCACAGGGGCCGTTTCAACCTCACCGGGGTTGTCCCTACCACACCGGGGCTGTTTCAACCTGACTGGGGTTGTCCCTACCACACCGGGGCCGTTTCGACCTGACTGGGGTCGTCCCTACCTCACGGGGGCTGTTACAACCTCACCGGGGTCGTCCCTACCACACCGGGGCCGTTTCGACCTGACCAGGGTCGTCCCTACCTCACGGGGGCCGTTTCAACCTCACCGGGGTCGTCCCTACCTCACGGGGGCCGTTTCAACCTCACCGGGGTTGTCCCTGCCACACCGGGGCTGTTTCAACCTGACCGGGGTTGTCCCTACCACACCGGGGGCCGTTTCGACCTGACTGGGGTCGTCCCTACCTCACGGGGGCCGTTTCAACCTGACCGGGGTTGTCCCTACCACACCGGGGCCGTTTCGACCTGACCAGGGTCATCCCTACCTCACGGGGGCCGTTTCAACCTCACCGGGGTCGTCCCTACCTCACGGGGGCCGTTTCAACCTGACCGGGGTCGTCCCTACCACACCGGGGCCGTTTCGACCTGACCAGGGTCGTCCCTACCTCACGGGGGCCGTTTCAACCTCACCGGGGTCGTCCCTACCTCACGGGGGCCGTTTCAACCTCACCGGGGTTGTCCCTACCACACCGGGGCTGTTTCAACCTGACTGGGGTTGTCCCTACCACACCGGGGCCGTTTCGACCTGACCGGGGTCGTCCCTACCTCATGGGGGCCGTTTCAACCTCACCGGGGTCGTCCCTACCTCACGGGGGCCGTTTCAACCTCACCGGGGTTGTCCCTACCACACCGGGGCCGTTTCGACCTGACCAGGGTCGTCCCTACCTCACGGGGGCCATTTCAACCTCACCGGGGTTGTCCCTACCACACTGGGGCTGTTTCAACCTCACCGGGGTCGTCCCTACCACACCGGGGCCGTTTCGACCTGACCAGGGTCGTCCCTACCTCACGGGGGCCGTTTCGACCTCACCGGTGTCGTCCCTACCTCACAGGGGCCGTTTCAACCTCACCGGGGCCGTTTCAATCTCACCGGGGTCGTCCCTACCTCTCGGGGGCCGTTTCAACCTGACCGGGGTTGTCCCTACCACACCGGGGCCGTTTCGACCTGACCGGGGTCGTCCCTACCACACCGGGATTGTTTCAACCTCACCGGGGCCATCCCCACCTCACCGGGGCCATCCCAGCCTTACCGGGGAAACAGGAAGTTTTGCCCTCTGTCCCCTGCCGGCGGCTCCCCACCAGACAAAATCTCCAGTCGTTCCTGGTGGTTGAACATCCAGCACTCCTGCCCTCCACCAAGTGCACAGACTGCCTGTCTACTGTCCCCCAGCGTCCCACAAGAGACTGGGACCAGTGGGCATGTTTGTGCGCTTGCTGGTACAGCAGTTCCACAGTGCCGGCCGAGTCAGGCCCAGCCCTGGCCGGCCCCGGACCCGACTCTGCCCCCCGATTGTGTCCCTCCCAGATGCAAGGAGCTGAAATCTGCAGCCTGCTGGGATGGGCTCTGTACTTGGTGCCTCTGCACATCCTACTCAGTCTCAATGCGCTTCTTTCTATGCGAGGAGTTGAAATCTGCAGTTTGTTGGGTTGGGCTCTGTACTTGGTGTCACATCCTACTCAGTCTCAATGTTCTTTCTCTCCTTCCAGTTGTAGAGCTTCCACTGGGCCAACTTTCCCATGGTTCTGTATGATAGGTGTTTGTCTGATATTTGGTAGTTTCGATGTTGTTGTGTGAGGTAGCACGCACAGGTCTCTTCCTTATGCCGCCATCCTGGTTCTCCTGGGTCTGCTTCTTGAGTGTGTTTCCCATGGCTGCGAGCAGTTGAAGTCTGCAATTTGTTGGGATAGGCTGCAAAAGCGCAGGTGGGTCTTTTTGTGCACCTGGCACAGCTTGGATGGGGATGTAAATTGATTAGGGCTGAGACTCAGGGAGTTGCCATGGCGGAGCAAATAGCACTGACTGAGTGTCTGCGGCCCCTTGAATCTCTGCCAGGGCTTTGTGTCCCCCAGTGCCGGCGAGCAGCTGTGCAACAGAGTCTCCCTCGCTTTCTGATGGCTGCAAGGCCGTGCTGCCTCTCCCCGTAGGGTCTGGTGCCTCATGATCCATCAATTTTCTTTTAATGGCTGAATATTATTCTCAAAATGCATATAGCACAATTTAAGAATGTCTTTTTGATGAACATGTAGGTTGTTTCCAAGTACTCAGTGTTTTGAGTAATGCTGCAGTTTTCATCCTTGAACATACACTTGCATGGCTCTGTTTGAAGGATAGGTTTCTCTGAGTAGACTTGCTGGCCCCAGAACATGCCTGTTCTAAATCCCAGTGCTAAGTTCCCCTTCACAAAGGGAACCAAGGTACCCCATTCCACCAAGAGCATAGTCTCTGTAATACCTTAAAGTAGCTTTTCTCCCACACCCTGCTCAACACCAGATTCCCCTCGAAGAATTTCCCCCTAATTTATGCTACAAAACTCAATTTAATTTTAATGTTCATTTCTATAATTTTAAGTGAGGTTCAACAGCTCTCTGTGTTGTGTTTTTTTTTTTTGGGGGGGGGGGGGCAACTTAATTTTTTTCTGTGAATTTGCATGCTCCTACCCTGTGCCATTTCCTTTGGATTGTGTGTATGATGGATTTGCAGGTGTTCTTTGTGAAATTCTGATGCTGATCCTGTTAGGTGTCGCACCGTATTTTCTCTTATGCCATCACTCATCTTTCACTTCCCTTTATGGTAGTTCACAATACCAGAATTTAAACATTTTTATACTTTTCTTCTCGGTGTTTTTAAAATGTAGTTGTTTGATTCATACGAACAATTATTTTCAGTATTATTTTTCAAGACAGGCAACCAGGACCTAAGGTGCCTGTGTCACAGGGCATGCATGCAAGGGGGTTGTTACTAAGTCAGGAGAGCGCAGTGTGAGAGTGCTGTTAGGCCACTTCCTGCCGTATGGATGGCACTTGGAAGTCATTATCTTTACTCGGGAAGGCAGCTCATTATGTCTCTCCCTGGCTCAGAAACAGCAGTTCTTCTGCTTTCTTTGGATGTTCTATTTTGAGTCTCCCTCAGCTGACCCTCCTGTTCACGCAGCCTCCCTCTGTGGGACACGTGCTATGTTTCTCCTCTATCAAAACACACGTGGTTACTAATGCAGCACACACTTGTTGCGAGTTTCATTTAAGAACACCGCAGATTTGGCTAAATTGATAGGTAGAGAATGCACAGTTTTTGTCTCTTATGAGAATTACAAACAACTTTGGGGGGAAATGTTTCTGTACTGCAGAGAGAAATACTGTGAAACAGCCTTTAAATGCAGTGTTTCTCTTCAGGTGGTGATAAATGGAGGCGCCACGTCCACTGGTGAACAGGACAATGAAGACACAGAGCTCATGGCGATCTACACAACAGAAAACGGCATTGCAGAAAAGGTACCCACTTCCATCCCACCCCCCCCCCCCCCGCCCGCCGCCGCTGCTGTCTCAGGTTCTGTCCAGGACGTGTTCTTCATCTGGGTTTTGTCTCTACCCTGCGGAATGGGTGTTCTCTGTATAATGGAAATAGAAGTGATGAGGAGTGGAAGTTACTAATTTTTTAAAATCCTCACCTGAGGATATGTTTATTGATTTTATTTTTTTAGAGAGAAGTTGAGAGACCAAGAGAGACAGAGAAACATTGATTGCTCTCGTACGTGCCCCAGGAATCAAAAGAAGTTACTAATTTTTAATTGTCTTAATGGCAATTAAGCTAAGTCTCATATAGAGGCCCTTATTTATATATTTTTAAAAGCCTCAGTCAGCATGCCAGAGGGAAGGGGTTAAGAGTTTGGGTCTGGGTGCTAATGTGACTCAGACCCTGATAATTACTTAAACTCTCTGGGCATCAGTTGCTTCATCTCTAAAATGGAAGTAAACAAATTTGTCTTAGGGTTGTTGTGAGGGTTAAATGAAATAATATATGTAAAGTTATTGGCATTGTGTCTGGTACATACTACGTATGCATTGACTAAGAGAATGAGAGAATCCAGTAGCTAGTTTATTGTAGACTATGAAAACGCCTTTAATGAAGGAAGCTCTGACCAAAGCAATAGAAATCACACTAAAAGTGGGAGAATCTCCTTTTGCTTCATTCTGTCTCCTTAACGGTCAGTCTGTGTGACCATTTTCCTAGATGCCAGGAGAGCTGCCCAAAGAGGAGCCACATATCTGGATTTTTTTTTCTTTGTATCTAACACATGTGAAAAGTTTGATAATATGGCATTTTCAGATTGCATTGCAGTCCTGAGACTTCTCACTTTCATTTGATAGACTTATTTGTTGATTTTATTTTAGAGAGACAGGAAAGTGGGGGGAAGAGAGAGAAAGAGAAAAACAGTGATTTGTTGTTCCACTTCTTTATACATTCATTGATTGATTCTTGTATGTGCCCTGACTGGGGATCAAACCTGCAGCCTTGGGGTATCAGGACGATGTTCTAAATAAATTTTAAAAATAGATTTTAACTTTATGGTGACAATTACTAATTTGATGCACTTATATAATGAGGCATTAATTCCAGAATCACTGCTTTGTATTATAGACAATAGATTCTGTATATTCTACTCACAAAGACCACTAGAAAGTTGACACATGCAAACATAGTACCCAACTTGGCTGAGTGCAACAATTTTGCAGTATAGTCACTACAGTGATAACAAATATTCTATTGGAATTTTGGAATAATCAAATTTTTATGTATGTGTGGTTTCTTTTTAAAATTTCTAGTCTGTGAGATAGACATTTCATTTTTGGGTATCTTGATCAGTATTGCTATTATTTGGTTAAGCTATTATAAATTAGACTAGAGTCATGCTGAATGTTGAAATTCCTGTGGTGTTGGATTCCACACTGCTCCTCAGAGTGCAGAGATGAGAGCAGCTACGGTCATCGTGTAGACTGATGCCTGTAGACTAGGCTTGCTTGGGTCTCAGCATCTTGTAGCAAAGTGCTTCCGAATTTATAGACTTGTTGGGTTGCATCCAGTGCTAAGGTCCTGGGTCCTTAATCACAGAGTTAGATGTTTCTAACTCTCTATCCCTCTCCCTTCCTCTCTGTAAAAAAATCAATAAAATATATATATAAAAATAAAAGAAACATCGATCAGCTGCCTCCTGCACACCCCCCACCGGGGATGTGCCCGCAGCCAAGGTACATGTCCTTGACCGGAATCGAACCTGGGACCCTTCAGTCCACAGGTCGACACTCTATCCACTGAGCCAAACCAGTCAGGGCTCATTGTTGTTTTGATTTGCATCTCTCGGACGATTAGTGACTTTGAGCATGTTTTCATATGTTTCTTGGCCTTCTGTATGTCCTCTTTTGAAAAGTGTCTATTTAGGTCCTTTGCCATTTTTTGATTGGATTGTTTATCTTCTTTTTGTTAAGTTGTATGAGTTCTCTATAAATTTTGGGGATTAAACCCTTATCTGAAATAGCATTGGCAAATGTGTTCTCCCATACAGTGGGCTTTCTTGTTGTTTTGTTGATGGTTTCTTTTGCTGTGCAGAAGCTTTTATTTGATGTAGTCCTGTTTGTTTATTTTCTCCTTAGTCTCCATTGCCTTAGGAGCTGTATCAGTAAAGATATTGCTACGACATATGTCTGCTATTTTGCTGCCTATGGAGTCTTGGAGGATTTTTATGGTTTCCCGTGCTGCTCCCATTTTCTGATACTGAATGTGGCAGTGAAGAAATGTGATCAGTCTTTTTCTTCTTATCAGTATATTGATCTTTTGCCTGTCTTATGGATTCTTTATCTTTGATATTCAGTAACTTTACTTAGATATGTGTTGCTGTTTTTTTTTGTTTTTTTGGGGGGTGGTGGTGATGGTAAAGAATTATGAATTTATTAGGTCATCTGGAAACCCAGATGAGCTGAGGCCCAAAATGGCGCCAGTAGCCAGGGACGGGGAGTCAGATTTTAAAGGACTTTAGGCGGGCTTTTTCTGGGCGGAAAATTCTCTGGGCGGTCCTGAGGGGAAAGATAATGGTGTTAGCAAGTGGAATGTAGTCTTAGGGAAAGGGAATGTCTATTGTGAAATGATTTGAAGGTCAGTTCCCAGGGAAGGGGATATCCATGCGATATTTGATCAGACTTAACATTCCAGCCTTTTGTTTTATGGAATAGGGGGAAGGTCATATCTTCCGTAGTTACTTCCTGCTGAGGGATGGACTTGTAGTTGGCTGGAACACTATAGATTTCTCATGGTTGGAGCGAGGGGTTGCAGCAGCATGATTTCCCCAAGAGACTGGTTAGTGAAGGCTCAAAAGCCATCCTGTTGAGTGGCTTGGTAGGTAAAAGCTGGTCCTGAGGCTACCAGTGTCACTTGTCTGGTTTTGCTGCTTTTCTGGACCTGGATCTGAAATACAACTGAGGCCTAGATGTTATCTTTAGAGAGGAAAAGATCTGGGGTCTAAGCTGCCTGACTAGTGATATGAAAGATCAGGGGTCCAACCACATGACCAGTTAGTTACCCTGGGGCAAGGTTCTTGTTTTCCCAGTTTGCCCCTTGCTCTAGGCATCCAGAATTTTCTGACCTAGCCCATTGTCCTTGCTCTGGGAGTCAAAGGGAGATGAGGTCTGGGCACAAAAGGCGGTTGTGATGGTGCCTAGGGGTGGTATTTCCTGAGTACAAGTAGGGGTTGTAACCTGTGGAGACAAACTTTTGTACATTTTAGTATTACTGGGGCAAAAGCTGGAACAATAAGAATTGACAAATGGTCTGATGGAAGGAAAGAGACATTAGTTTGGAGGGTTGTAGTCTGAGATACCAAAATGAGGTTTATTCTCTTGGCTTCATTTGTCCTTGGTTTAGGAAGATAGAATTTAGTAGATGGCTGCCGACTGCTTGGCACCTGGCTTTTCTAGGTGGCTGGAAACTGCGGTTTAATGATCTCAGTTTCCCTTCTGCTTGTCTTGGCTCAGTGCTTACAGATTTAACTCATTTTCTTTTTCTCTCAAAATGCCTGCCCATGCCTCTGCCTTTTATTACCAAAACCATACACTTTCTTTCCAATTTAATTAGAATTCTTAACTCTTAGAAACCTTAATTTTCCAATGATAACCAAGAAGTAAACAGCCAGCACGTCTTAGATTGACATTTATGAACACTCTCACTTTCAAGAAACACAACTTCAATAAGGCATCACATTAACACTATGGTGTCGGGTGAATTTCCCGCCAAAATATAAGATGGCGCGGGCAATTATTTAGGTTTCCCGCGCAAAATCAGGGATTTTTATGATACCTATTACCCCAATGGGTATGAAACGGTTCGCATACGCAGGTAGGTATCTTTGTGAACGGCAAACAAACAAATATTTGGTAATACGCAGTTACAATCGGCCCGAGTTTACACGTTTCCCGCACTCCACCGCAAATCTATATGAACCGAGTTAAGACGGCTCCCGCGGAGTACGCGCAATTCACGCGAGCCGACTTAACTCGTTTCCCGCACTCCAAGTGTTAACAGTTCCAAATCTACTTTATAGATTTTCTGTAACAAAAGCTATAATCAGGTGAACTTAAAATGTGTTGAAATATTTAGATGTTTATCATTTAACCCAGCAATGTGCCAAAGCTTTTAAGAAGACTTTGGAAAATTATGTATAGGCCCTATGAAGCTGGAGGTGGGGGGGGCGGGGAACAGGCCCCACAGCCTGTTCTAGGACGGTAGTTTCCAGGCCTCTGGCCACTTGTATTAAAAGTAGCACATTTTTCCTTAGAGATAACATGCTAAGATTTGGGTAATAATGAGTTCAGCCTCTGATAATAGCCACTGTTAAGTAAGAATTTGCAGTTTTGCAGTAAAGAAAGTAGTTCTTTGGGAAGGGCAGGGAGGTGAGAAGGTGCTGAGGTGAGAGCAGCTTTCAGAGCATTAAAGGGAGTGAGAATGCTGGCCTTGGGATCTAAAGGCTCAGTGAGGGGGTCCCTTCACTGCGTCATGGAGGAGCTTTGTGAGACGGCTGAAGTTGGGAACCCAGAGGTGAAAGTACACAGCGAGCCTGAGAAAGGAGAGTATTTCTTGTCTAGAGGAGGGGACAGTTATGGAGGAGATAAGGTGTTTACGGTCCAAGGTAATGGCTCGACTTTGCGGGGTGAGAGTGAAACCAAGGTAGGTAACTGTGGTTTGGGACAGCTGGGCTTTATGAGGGGATACGTGGTAGCCCTGGTTGGGCACGGAGGTAGAACGAGGAAAGAGTGGATAGAGCGGGTATTTTAGTAAGATGCAGTGTAGAGGTGAGGTGCGGCTAGTGGCTGTGAGACTAATCCTTCAACCCCCATAGTAGAGACTGAGGAGGGGACAGTGAATTCAGGGAGGGCAGAATGAGTGGCCTCCGTGTCAGTTAAAAAGGAGACCAACTTACCTGCTCCACAGTCGTCACCGAGGCTCTGTTCTAGTGATATAAGTCTGTGGGGCTTTGTCAGGGCCTGGGCAACTTCAGTTTTTGGTGGCCAGTCCCAGGAGGTGTGGAAGCTCCAGACCGGATCCAGAGGGCGGCCTTGCTGGACTGGCTGAAATTTGACTTGGAGGGGCCAGACTACAGTCTCATTTCCAGTGGCCTTCCCTTCCGCACCTTGGGCAGGGTCCAGGCGGGGTTCTCGAGTTTGGGCAGGACTTGGCCAAGTGTCCTTCCTTCTTGCATTTGAGGCATGGGCCTGGAGGAGGCTTAGCCCCTGACTTCTCCTTGGTTGGAGGACCGGCACTTCAGGAGAGTAGTGGCTAGGAGCTGAAAGGCTTCCCCTGGGCCCCAGCCTTGTCCTGATCTTGCTTTTGTTTTTGGATTTGTATCTCCACATCTCTATTGTTAAGACCTTAAAGGCCAGATTAACGAGGTCTTTTTGAGGGGTTTGTGGACCTGTGTCTATTTTTCAAAGTTTGCGGCGTATGTCGGGGGCTGATTGGGATATAAAGTGGGTGTTCGGAAGAAGGGTTCCCTCTGGGGAGGTGGGGTCCAAAATGGTAAACTTCTGTCAGGCCTCCGTGAGGCGGGAGAGGAGGAGAGCTGGGTTTTCGTTAGAGCCTTGAGAGATTTCATTAAATTTGTCATAGTTCACTGCCTTATGGGCAGCCTTTTTGAGTCTAGCAATGAGACAGATGATCATATGACTACGAAGCCGGCGCCCTGGAGAATTGACCTGATAGTCCCATCTCGGGTTAGTTTGGGGGAACCAGTCAGCGCCAATCGGGTTGGCTGGCGTGTCCTGTCTATGGAGGGCATCAGCATGGTCCTGAGCTGCTTGCCAAATGCACTCCTCCTCTGGGGTCAGAGAGGAGGACAGGATGACATAGATGTCGTGTCAGGTCATAGGAGTGGGTCAGGTACCGGAATTCCTTAGTAAAGGTGGTTGGATTGGTGGAGAAAGACCCAAGACGTCTCTCAATCTGTGCGAGGATGGACATTGAAAATGGGATATGTACCTGGACAATACCCTCGGCCCTGGCCACCTCTCGCAGGGGAAGGACAAGGGCTGGAGGCTGGCTGTCTGGAAAATAGTAAAAGGGGAACTTGGTAAGGAGGTTGAAGGGGTGGACAAAGGGGTGGAGTCTGAAAATGGGGGCATTTGGAGGAGGGACATAAGGAGGTGGGCTTGGGGGATCTGTAGGGGAGTGGAGAATCAAGTGATCAGGAGGGTCTGAAGGACCTGGCGGGTTGGAGAAGGACGATCAGAAGCCTTAGGGTGTAAAGGTCCGGGGTTGGCAGAAGGGCGTTTTGGGTGGAGTCGGATTTGATAAGGAAGCAAGTTTGAGAGAGAAGGATGATTGCGGAGAGTAAAGAAGGCCTGGACGTAGGGGATCTCTGACTACTTCCTATTGCGGTGACAGAAATTATTTAAGACGCAAAGAATGTTCAAATCGAAAGCTCCATTCTCGGGCCAATGCGAAAATTTAGATTGTGGATAAGGCGCTTTGGCCGGACCTCCGTGGAAGGGCCGAGTGTGTGAAGATTATGGGGGAGACATCCCAGAGGAGTTTTTTTGGGGGGTGCGGGGGGGAAGAGATGGTAAAAGAACTCCCAGTGGTGTAAATTAGGAAGAGGAGGGAAGAAACAAAGGGAGACCCGGGGGAAAAAAAACAACAAAAAACAAAAAAACAACAAAGGGAGACCCAGGGAGCTAGACTAGAGGGAGGGCGTCCCCGCCGGCTAGTCAGGCTCCAGAGTGAGGAAGATGGTCTAATCCATGTGGTGGGCTCCTGGGGCCGAGGCCGGACTGGCGAGGCTTTCTGGCCTAGCGCTAGGTCCTTTGTCTGAGATGGCAAATCAGAAACCCAGAGGGCTGACCCAGTGTCACTTACCGGAGATGAAATGCGCTGGTGTTGAGTGCGGGGTCAGTACTGAGAAGGAGAGAGAGGTCCCAGATCTGGCAACCTCCCTGGCTGGTTCGGGCGGGCCCGTGAGGGAGGGAGGCCTAATCGAGGCCACAATCATGTCACTCGAGTAGGATTTGGAGGTGAGCCCGGGTCAAGCTGCTGCCGACTAGCAAACTTGGGGTGATTGAAGCCAGGGTGATGGCTCCCCTTCCCCATGGAACCCTCCCGGGTTTCTGCACCTAATGCTAGGGTCAACGAAGGAGGAACGCATGAGGCCAAAAATATAAATAAAGAATTATGAAATTATTAGGTCATTGGGAAACCCAGATGGACTGAGCCCCCAAATGGTGCCTGCCTGCGTAGATATGTTTTGATGCTGACCATTCTGGGTCAGTTTTTTCTGGCACTTTTAATATGTAGTGTCTAAGCTCCTGTTACTTTAGGAAAGCAGTCTTGAATTATATCTTTACTTTTTGTTCCAGTCTGTTCTTTTGATTTTATTCCGTGGCTCCAGTTACAAATATTTTGGATCTCCATTGCCTGCTTTCTCTAGCTATCATTTCTCTCTAATATGTTTTTTTCACTTACATTGTTTTATTTTATTTTTTATTTATAGTCTGTGACCCTTACACTTCTTTTAAATGTCTATTTTCTCTTGTGCTCTCTGTCTCTTTTTTTAAAAAGTCCTCACCCGAGGATATTTTTTCCATTGATTTTTCAGAGGGCAGAAGGGAGGAAGGTAAGGGAGAGAGAAAACATCGATATGAGAGAGACATATTGAAAGGCTGCCTCCTGTAAGTGCCCCTACTAGGAATGAGGAAAGAACCTGCAATCCAGATACGTGCCCGTGACCAGAATTGAACCCGTGACCCTTTGGTGCACGGGCCAATGCATTAACCACTGAGCCACGCCAGCCAGTGACTTTCATTTTTCTTTTTCCCCCTTTACTTTTGTCCAAATTCTGTCAATTCATGTTTTATTTCTGTTTGTCTTTTAATTTCTGTTTTAAGGTCTTCCTAATAACTTGATTATTATTAATTAAAAAAATATTTTTACTATTGATTTCAGAGAGGAAAGTAGAGGAAAAGAGAGATAGAAACATCAATGATGAGAGAGAATTATTGATTGGCTGACTCCTGCACTCCCCCCACTGGGGGTCGAGCCCTCAACCGGGCATGTGCCCTTGACCGGAATCGAACCCGGGACCCTTCAGTCTGCAGGTCAACATTCTGTCCACTGAGCCAAACCAACTAGCTAGGGCTACAGTTGATTATTGAGGTTTTTTTTTTTTGTTTTTTTTTTTTTTAATATATTTTATTGATTTTTTACAGAGAGGAAGGAAGAGAGATAGAGAGCCAGAAACATCGATGAGAGAGAAACATCGATCAGCCGCCTCCTGCACATCTCCCACTGGGGATGTGCCCACAACCCAGGTACATGCCCTTGACCAGAATCGAACCTGGGACCTTTCAGTCCGCAGGCCGATGCTCTATCCACTGAGCCAAACCGGTTTCAGCATGATTATTGAGTTTTTAAGATATCTGAATTGTTCTTTATAATTCACTGAGTACTTGGAGGGTCTTTCTAATTTATAAAAATGTCCTTTATTTCTTGGAAATGTTCTTATTTCTTTGATTAATTCTTATATTCTGTTATCTTGGTTGTATTCTGACTTTTAAAACCATTACAATTTCTTATCCATATTTGTCTTTTTGTTATTTTTGGAACATATCTATCTTGTTTTTAGTTTGTAACACCTCTTTTGTCTTTTTTTTTTTTTTTTAAGGAGAGAGGGAGGGAAAGAAACATTGGTGTGAGAGAGAATCATTGATTGGTTGCCTCCCGTTCACACCCTGACTGGGGATTGAACTGCACCCTGGGCATGTGTTCTGACCGGGAATCAAACCCTCAACCCTTTGGTGCATGGGACAGCACTCCAACCAACTGAGCCACACCAGCTAAGGCTACTGTTGTGTTTGCTTTTATTTACTGATTAGAGCTTTTTAAAATGGCATTTATTTCTTCCCAGGTTCAAATTAAATTTTTTTTCCATTTATTTTAGAGGGAGAGAAGGGAGGGGAGGGAGAGAAGAAGGGAAAGAGAGAGAGAAAGAAATATGGATTTGTTATTCCACTTTTTTATGCATTCATTGGTTGCTTCCTGCATGTGCCCCGACCAGGGATGGAACCCCAAATCCTGGCGCTTGGGGATGACTCTCTACCCAACTGAGCTATCTGGCCAGGGCCAAATATTTTTCTTTTTATGATACAAGTTTTATTTTACTTTAAAAGTTTCTTCATACTACATTGGCCTTATTTCTTCTTATTTTGGGAGGCTTCCTTTGTCCCAGGTTTGTGAGGCAATAAACATGAGTGTAGGGTGGTTGTCTGGGAGTGAGGTTTGTCTGCTGGTGGGAGTTGCCACTGAATAACCAGGAGGAAAGCTGTCTCGTTGCGGTGGAGTCTAGATATCAGCATGTTGTCTCGGGCTGATCACAGTTCCTGTAGAGGAGGGTTCTTCTAGTCTCCTGCGAATAAGCCTGGTTTCTGTAACCTGCTCTGGCATTCTGGAAGCAGATGAGGATTCCACTGGTCATGTTTGCATTTAACCCCACCTAGTATTCCTGAGTCTGATGTCTTTCTGGTTTATATTCTTCAAACCAGTGGTCGCCAACCTTTTGGACCTCATGGACCACCAGGGGTCCGCGGACCACCGGTTGGCGACCACTGCTTCAAACAGTACATTGTTGTATCTTGAAGGATGAGGATAGCAGCAGGCAACAGGATGTCTGCTTGTTTTGCATAGTTAAAACCTATCCTCTTCCCATCCTTTTCTGTCTTGTGCCTCCAAGCTTGGAACCTTTCTGGGCTCCTGTTGGTCACTCAGCTCACTTCACACTATCCTCCTGCAAGCACACAGATTGTCTATTCCTTCCCTCTCCCTTACGAGTTACAGCTCAGGCAAATATTCCAGAAATGTGTTCATCTCATTTCTTTTCCATATTTTCTTTGTTCTTGTAGATTTGTGACATATTTATTCCTTCTGTGTGTTTTTAGGAGTTAGAGGAAATTGACACATGTGGCCAATCTAGCATGTTTAACTGGCACTCAAAAGCTGGTTCTTTAAAAAAAAACCACAACTGATGAAATTGATTAAGGAAATAATGAGAAAGCACAAATAAATATTAGCAGTGTGAAAGGAGATATAAGAAAAATGTATAAGAGAATATTAACTATGACATTATGATAATCAGTTTGAAACTCTATAGCAGGGTTGGCAAGCCATAGCCCATGCAAGCTACATCTGCCCAACACCTGTTTTGATAGTTTCATTGGAATATAGCCATACTCACTTGATAAATATTGTCTAAGGCTCTTCTGCATGACAGTGGCAGAGTCGAGCAGTTGTGACAGAGCCTTGATGACCCACAAAACCTAAAATATGTACTGTATAGCCTCTTACAGAAAGGGTTTGCTGGAGAAAATGATTTCCTAGAGAAAAAGAGACCGCAATTGACCCCCAAAGTGCTGGACTAGCTAAATAACCATTGAAGAGATTGGAAAGGTTATTAGTGATCTTAAGAAGGCTTCAACCAGAGAACTGAGTTCTGAGTTCATTAATCTTTGAAGAACAGGTAATTTCCTTGCTCTCTGATTATTTCAGACCATGGAAGAAGATAGAAAAGTCTTCCAAATGACATTATTAAACTATTAATGCAGTCGTCTTTTAAAGAAACCTTGCTCTTGAAAGTTATTGTTATTGAGGTTTTGCAGTGATTTATATTGTTAACGCAGTGATACTGACTCTGGTACCATAGCTTCTAATGACCGAGCACACGCCTGTCTCAATGAGGGCAGCAGCGTTTATGTGACAGAATTAACTGATCCCCTTGACCACACAGTTCCCTAGTCAGTGTCATCTTAATACTATTTGTACACATTTACATTTGTTCCATTTCTGTGTTATAGAAGCACCTTCATTACTAAGAAAGATAGAGATAGAGATAGAGATAGAGATAGAGATAGAGATAGAGAGAGAGAGATAGAGAGAGAGAGATAGAGAGAGAGAGAGAGAAAGAGTGTGTGTGTGTGTGTGTGTGTGTGTGTATTTGTACGTACACATGTCTTAATCTTAGTCTGCCAGGCCTGAAAGAGGACAGATATAGTCTCTTCATTTCTGTGCATTAAAACAATAGTTAAAACTAGTTGTACTAAGGGACATTGTAGTGTTACTGTACTTTCAGATATCTCTCTTTATTACTTTGTGAGCAGCAACACTCCCCACTTGGAGATGCAGATAATGTGATGGTGTTGAATTGCACAAATCCAATATCCACAGTAGCATCATGTTAGCAAAATGGTCAACTGAGTGTAGTGATTCCCAAGACCTGAGTTGGGGGTTCTCTAATCAGGTTCAGTGATTTGCTGAATTCAGAGAAGCGGTTGCACTCCTGGTTACAGCTTTTTTCAGAGAGAGGATACCGATTAAAATCCATGGAAAAGGCACGTAGGGAAGGATCCAGGAGACACCAGTTCAAGCTTTCAATTGTCCTCTTCCCATGGAGTCGGGTGGGCACTGCCTAATTTTCCCAGAAACAATGTGTGGCAGTTCTCAAGGAGTGTGCCAACCTGGGAAGCTCACTGGAGTCCTGGTGTCCAGGCTTTTATTGGGGAGCAGTCATGTAGGCGTGGCTGACCTTAATGTCCAGCTCCTTCAGAGGTCAAACTGATACCACGTAGCCCAAGGCCCCACCCCCCCAATGGATCACATCATTAGCATAAACTATTTGGGGCAGTCCAAGGCTTCAGGTAAACAAATACATTCTTTTTTTTTTTTAAATATATTTTATTGATTTCTTACAGAGAGGAAGGGAGAGAGATAGAGAGTTAGAAACATTGATGAGAGAGAAACATTGATTAGCTGCCTCCTGCACATCTCCTACTGGAGATGTGCCCACAACCCAGGCACATGCCCTTGACCGGAATCGAACCAGGGACCTTTCAGTCCGCAAGCTGACGCTCTATCCACTGAGCCAAACCGGTTTCGGCAACAAATACATTCTTAAGAAGCAGGATGTCCCAAGAGGGTAGGTATTACCTCCCAGGTGCCAAAAGGGCCAAACCTTTCCCTGACATGCAGGTTTGGACATCCCACACCTGCTGAGTTAATTCTTCACTGCATATCACTACGTATCAAATTCTTCACACATGCGTACTCTCTCTACCAACAGATGTTTAAAAGACATGCATATCCCATTTTACCCATTCAACAGTGAACTCTCCCACTATCCACTTTTTGAATGGAGAAAAAGTTCTCTCGGGAAGGTCATATTCAAGTCACATTTGGATTAGATCAAATATAGACTTACACGGGATTTACCTTTAGGCTTCAGAAGGTAAGCCTGAATTGCATCACTTCTTTTGTGCAAGGGTATTTGTCCTCTAAGTCCCTGTTGTCCTGTGCATGGAAAATTGAGTAATAATACATGGAGTCACCATCTTTCTATGGGTTAGATGTGGTCAAGGGTCAGAATGTTTTGTCTCCTGGTAGACACTCTGTTTGTTAGGTTATAAAAGATTTTTTAAAAAAATGCACATCTCAGGTCCCAAGAAATTGTTCATTGGGTTTTAGGAATCAGAGCAGTTCTGAGTTTTCTGTTTGGCTCAGATGCTGGATGACTTCAGAAGTGATGCTGACTTGACTTGGAATGATGAACACACAATACAATATACAGATGCTGTATTACAGAATTGTATATCTGAAACCTATATAATTTTATTAGCCAACTGGAGGCCCAGTGCATGGATTTGTGCACTCGTGGGGTTCCTCAGCCTGGCTTGCACCCTCTCCCAATCTGGGACCCCTTGGGAGATGTTGGACTGCCAGTTTCGTCCCGATTGCTTTCAGGGATTGGCCTAAACTGGCAATCTGACATCCCCGGAGGGATGCAGCAGTGCACAACGCAGGTGGTCGGGGAGGAGCCCAAGCTGGGCACTGTGCCGCTCCCGCTCATCCCGGTCCTGCTGCACCTGCCGCAGTTGCCTCTTGGTAGCACTGCAGCTGAGGTGGGAGAGGCTCATGCAGCCGCAGCCGCAGCTGTAGCTGCGCTCTCCAGCCGTGAGCCTGGCATCTGGCACCTGCTGAGCGGTGCTCCTGCTGTGGGAGCACACTGACCACCAGGGGGCAGGTCCTGCATTGAGAGCCTGCCTCCTGGTGGTCAGTACACGTCATAGTGACCGGTCATTCGGTTGTTTGGTTGCTTAGGCTTTTAGATATAGATGTTACCCAATAAATACAATTGAAAAGAAAAGGAAGTGATGTCGATACTGACTGGGAATGTCTAGACTATGACCTAGACCAGTGGTTTTCAAACTTTTTCATCTCATGGCACACATAAACTAATTATTAAAATTCAGCACCATACCAAAAAGTATATATTTTGCCAGTGTGACAAAAAAAATAGGTATAATATTGATTCATTTACACCGGATGGCTCTTGTTGTGTTGGCTGTTGTCATTTTTTTTTTTTATTTGATAATCTAAGGGAAAAGAGGTCAGTGCCCCTAATAGTCAGATATTGCATGTTGTAAAAATTCTTGTGGCACACCAGTTTAAACTTGGTGAATGAGACTATAACCTAAAGTGTCTGGTCTTTGTGAAGATTTTGTCTCAAAAAGCATGCAACACTTAATATATATAAAAAAAAATCTTTAGTAGTGGTGGGAAGAAGAAAAAGAAAATTGCCCCCTGAAACTAGAAATTCATTTTTGGTCTGTTATTTTAAGTAAAGTATGAGTCACTTATCTGTACACTGAATTTCGTTCTTTTCACTCACCATTGTGTCTGAGTAGCAGTGTTTTGGTACAAGGTTGTAGGACTTTATTTTTAGGTACAAAAAATTCTCTTTGCAGGGATGGGGGAGGGCGGGAGCAACAGATTAATGCTCTCTGTTTGAAGTGGTTAGCATTTCATATTATTTCTTCATTCTGGTCACCACTGCTCATGTCCAGGTATTACTTTTTGGTCCCATCCTGGGAGCATCATCTCCACCCAGGTGGTCTCTAGGCTGGGGAGAAGCTCTGAGCAAACTGAATGCTCTAGGGCAGTGGTTCTCAACCTTCCTAATGCCGCGACCCTTTAATACAGTTCCTCATATTGTGGTGACCCCCAATTTCATTGTTACAAATTGAACATAATTAAAGCAGAGTGATTAATCACAAAAACAATATGTAATTATATATGTGTTTTCCGATGGTCTTAGGCGACCCCTGTGAAAGGCTCGCGACCCACAGGTTGAGAACCACTGCCTCTAGGGGTTGAGAAGATGGCAATGGATACTGAATCCCCAAAGCCTGAAGATGGGGTGTCCCACTGAGCCAGTGTGTTTGAGTATTGTGTCAAAGGTAGCCAAGGCTTAATTTTATGGGGAAGTGGCAGCCACTTTATCAAATTGTGTTTTAGTAGTGGGCCTGTACTAAACTGAGCTAACGTCACTCCTTACATTTATTTATTTAGTTATTTAGTTAGTTAGTTAGTTATTGAGAGTGAAAGGGAGGGAGAGAGGCAGAGGGAAACATCCATGTGAGAGAGATACTGCTGAGCCAAACTAACTAGGGCAGTCCTTGTTTTTATTAAACAACTCCTTTGTCTCTCTTGCTTACAGAGCTCTCTGGCCGAGACGTTGGATAGCACTGGCAGTCTAGACCCCCAGAGATCGGACATGATTTACACCATAGAAGACGTCCCTCCTTGGTACCTGTGCATATTTCTGGGGCTGCAGGTAAGATGGTTCCTTTAGGATGTAACCACCAGCAGATGCTTGAGTTCTCTGTCTGGATGTTTTTTAAATTCAGTTTTGATTTTGATTTATTGAGGACTTTATTATAAACTAGAGGCCCAGTGCACGAATTCGTGCACAGGTGAGGTCCCTCGACCTGGCCAGTGATCGCAACCTTCTCGCCCAGTCCCAATCGTGGCCAGTGGGGGCCAGCCAGCCGGGGAGGGACCGCGGGAGGGCTCCAGGGTGTGTTCGACCATCTCACCCAGTCCCCATCAGCCGGACCCCTGCAGCAAGCTAACCTACCGGTTGGAGTGTCTGCCCCCTGGTGGTCAGGGTGCGTCATAGCGACTGGTCGAGCGGTCGACCACTTAGCATATTAGGCTTTATATATATAGACTAGAGGCCCGGTGCACGAAATTCGGCCTGCACCCTATCCAATCTGGGACCCCTCAGAGGATGTCCAACTGCCACAAGGATCAGGCCTAAACCAGCAGTCGACATCCCTCTTATGATCTGGGACTGCTGGCTCCTAACCGCTCGCCTGCCTGCCTGATCGCCCCTAACCGCCTCTGCCTGCTGGCTGATCACCCCCTAACTGCTCCTCTGCTGGCCTAATTGCCCCCAACTGCCCTCCCCTGCCGCCTGATCACTCCCAACAGCCCTCCCCTGCCGGCCCGATCGCTCCTAACTGCTCTCCCCTGCTGGCCTGATCACATCCCTAACTGCTTGCTCCCCTGCCAGCCTGATCGCCCCTAACTGCCTCTGCCTTAGCCCCCACCACTATGGCTTTGTCCGGAAGGAAGTCGGACATCTGGAAGATGTCCAATCGACCCGGTCTAATAAACATATTACGTTTTTATTAGTATAGATTACTCTCTTAAGAATGATGAATGGAAATTGTTAACATCAGTTTCATAGTAGTGAAAGGAAGAAAAGAAAGGAGGAGGAGATTAAACAGAATGAAGGAAGGAAAACGGAATAAGCAAAGGAAATGACATGGAAGGAAGGACTGAAAATTGTAGAGATATAGAAAAAAGGAAGAACAGAGGGAGAGAAAAGTAGAAGAGAAGAGAAAAGAACTAGTTTTCATTTCTCATTCCCGGCTTAGTTAACCAACTCACAGTCACAGTCAGTTCTGCCATGAAACATGGGCGACACTGAAAAATGCCATGTTGGCCAGATCGTAAACGGCATGTTTCAGTCTTTTTAAAGAAAGGCAAACTTTGCCAGAGAAGCAGCTGCTTTGTCTGCTGTGGCTTCCAGTGGGAGCAGAGCAGGGATGCTGCCAGGGGAGGGAGTGGAACAGGGCTGGGCTCCTATGATTTTGGTGCTTTCCCTCATCTCAGCACCCTCTTCCCACTTAATGGACTGAAGTGGCGCTCTAGAGAAAGGGGACAAGACAGGAAGCTCTTTTCTAGGATTCACACCCATGACCTGGGTTTGCCTTGGTTGTTTTATCCGTGTGAAAGCTGCGACCTGCATGGCTAGGGTTCAGGACCTAGAGAAGGGCTGTGCACAAATGACGAGACTAGACAAGAAATACAAATTTGGATATCATGGGGGGCCGGGCAGTGAGCCATTCTTTAGTGGAAAGGTTTCACTGGTGCCCAGGCCCTGCCAACCTTGTATTCAATTTTAGATACACATATTGCCCTTAGGCAGTAATCCCGGCAGCAGACAGATTATCTTAAAGGTCAGTAAATATTAGTAAAGATTTACTTTGGGACTATTAGGTCAGGAAATTGCTTGAGCTACCATTGTCTTGACAGAACAATGGTGCATAGCTTTAGCCCTTGCCAAAGCTCAAGGTCCATCAGCCTTCTGGGTTCCTTGTTTGCACTTTTCCGATAATGTAGACCAGTGGTCGGCAAACTGTGGCTCGCGAGCCACATGCGGCTCTTTGGCCCTTGAGTGTGGCTCTTCCTAAGCCTTAGGAGTACCCTAATTAAGTTAATAACAATGTACCTACCTATATAGTTTAAGTTTAAAAAATTTGGCTCTCAGAAGAAATTTCAATCGTTGTACTGTTGATATTTGGCTCTGTTGACTAATGAGTTTGCCGACCACTGGTGTAGACAATGGATAGCTTTCAGCATAGCCAGACTCTGTTCTCAGGTCTGACTTTCCATTCTTCATTTTTTTTAAGTTTGAATGACAGTTTAACCTGGCGTATTTCAAATGCTGAGAAACTCAGTCTCATTGCCCGGACAGGTTTATGCACTTGGAGGTGAGGCTGTACCTGCCCCGACAGCTGATGCTTTGGTCTGGGTTTCCAGCCCTCCCGACCCCCTTTAGGTATCACAGCACTTGGTTACCCGACCTGAAAGGTGTCTAATAAAGGAGAAGTCACAACCCAAGGAGCTGAGTGGTCGTGGGGATAATTTTCCTTGGGTTGAACATCCTGAAACAGAGTGAGGAGACTTGCTTTTTAAAATGTTTATATTCTAGGTGTTTCTAGAAGTGTTTCCTGGTCAAATGGGATTGGGAACCCTGCATGCATCATGGCCTTCTTGACGATGCACAGTGTTCTTAAGCTTGTGAGCATCCCTGAGAAGTCCTGGATGGGAATGTTCTGTTTCCCTGCACGAAACACCTGTTAGTGTTATGAAATTTGGGCTTTATGGGCTGCAAGCAACACATTTTGGCAAACAGGAGCAGAGATGGGGAACTCTTGGGAATAAAATTGGGTTTGCCGAACAGAAGCAGGCACTGAACAAGCAGGCCCCTGGGAGGAAGGGAAGTGAGCGTGGCTGCTAGGAATATCCTGCTGGGAGTGGAGGTGGGGCCCCCAAAGGAGAGTGAGCTGGCTCTTTGTGGAGCATTCTCCAGCTCCTGTGTGACCTTAACCCTTCCCTGATTGTTATGAAACAATGCCACCATAGAAAAGGGGGGGGGGGGGGAACACCCTGTGTAAGGAAGCTTTAACCCCCAGACCCATTATTTCAAGAATACAGATGTAGAATTCTACATAAAATATTGGCAAGTCAAACTGCAGAAGAAAGATATAGCAAGACTCCTAGAGTTTGTTTCAAGAATGGTTCCACGCAAAATAATTAATGTGCACAAATCAGAGGAGAAAGACGTATGATTTTAGCAATTGATACTGAAAAGCATTTGAAAAAAAGCAGGTAATTCCAGTAAGAATTGCAGGAGTAAAATATTAATAAAATATGATTGCATTAAGTGTTTCCTTTATGCTGACCTGGACTCATGTGAATAATAAGTAATGATACAAGTATAATGGAAATGTAATGGAAAGGAGAAATACTGAAAAAGAAACGTGATTTGGTATATGATACTAGTGTGTACCTAAGCAAACCAAAGAGTTCCTTTTTTAAAAAACAAAACAAAACAAAACATTTTAGGGGTGAGTTAGGATGAAATCAGAAAATAACGAGGAAGGGTTTACTCTTTCCTCTGTCTCCCTGTCACCCACAGCACTATCTGACTTGCTTCAGCGGCACCATCGCAGTGCCCTTTCTGCTGGCCGACGCCATGTGTGTGGGGTATGACCAGTGGGCCACCAGCCAGCTCATTGGGACCATTTTCTTCTGTGTGGGAATCACAACTCTGCTGCAGACAACGTTTGGGTGCAGGTGAGACTGGAGTACTAAATGGGATCCCGAAGCCCCTGTAAGGAAGGCATCGAACGACACCGTTTACCTAGGCAGCTTAGGAGGACTGACTGGTGGGTGGGTGTTGTTGTAGTGAGCCCTGCCCCCGCCTACCCTGCACCGTGTTTCTTCTCTTGGTGGATGGCACCACCCCCCACCTGGCTGTGCACGCTGGAAAGTCTGATGCTCTCAGCTCCTTCCATCCCTCCAGCTGCAGGGCAAGCTCTCCAGTGCCCGTCCTGCCACGTTCCTTTAGTCAGACCTGGGCTGTTGCACTAGGTTCCCAGTTGGTTTCCATGCCCCCAGGGCCACTCTCCTTGCCCCACTCTGTGCACCAGCCCCCCGAGCCTTCTTTCCAACATTGGCATCTTCCTCGGAGCTGCCAGGCTGCAGCCCCACTCCCGGTGTAAAACCAGGATGTGCCCACTTTTGAAGCTTCTCCCTTGCTCTCTGTCTGTCCTGTCCCCTGCCTTTCCAGCCATGCCTCTGATCCCTGCTGTCCCCTTCTCTGGCTCTCCCTGGGGTGGCCTCCCTGAGCCACCTGCTACTTCACCCTGCTGTGCTTGTGTGCCCCAGCACCCCATGCACCCTGCTCATCCTTCCAGTCTGGCTTGCTCCTCTCCTCGCTGAAGCACCCCGACTCCTCGAAGCCTCCTTTGTTCTCTCAGTTCCCACACATGCATCTTGTGTTCATTCTTCTAATGTGGCTCTTCTTCCACTGTGTCCTTTTTTGTTTTTGTGTCTTTTCCTGTTGGATTGTGCTCCCTTCCTTGATGCCAGGGCTCTGATTGTTCACCTTTGCTTCCCTGCTCCCGGCTTAAATGGGCAAGGAGCTGGCTGAGGACGGGAGGAGAGCCCCTCTCTCCTGCCGCCTCCTGCGGGCTTGCTGTTTTCTCCTGCCCCCTCTTTTGCTCTCTTCACACTGTAGCCTCTTCCTCTACCCGGAGGCTGCAGGGACAGACTCTTCTTGGGAAGGGTAGGGAGTAAGCTTCTGAGTTCTGGTTCTGTCTCTTGCTCTATGAGAGAGATGCTGGGGAAGGGCTTCGCCTTGCCTTCTGGGGGAAAGAGAGGGCGATAGTACAACGGCAGCCTGGGAGTCATGGACTGTATTCCAATGAGTCAGAATCCACAGGGACCTTGAGCGTGTGGGAGACCCAGGAGCAGTGTTAGGGTGTCCCAGGTGGTGGCACAGGCAACGCCTGGGAAGGGAAGTGGTCGTTTCCTTGCAGGTCTGCTGATGGGAGGGAGCCATGTGGTCTGAAGGCTGTGGGGTTGGCCAGCTCTTGGAGTTCTCAAAACCCCAGCCTCTGCAGGACTGACTACCTGTGGCCACCATGCTGAGCAAATCCCTTACCTCAGAAGGGAAGGTCTCCTTAGGGGACGCTGAAAGGAAGGTCAGGGTGCCATTGACCTAGAGCAGTGGTCGACAAACCGCGGCTTGCGAGCCACATGGGGCTCTTCCACAAAATACCACATGTGGGTGCGCATGTACAGTGCGAAGTTGACTTAAAACTTTAAAGTTTATTAAGTTAATTTTAGGGAACGTTGTGGAGTGAAAGAAGATGTAGTGTTGAGGATTGAGAAAGGTATGTTGAGATGGTTTGGACATATAGAGAGGATGAACGAAAGGAGATAGACGAAACAAGTATACAAGACGAGTGTGGATGGGAGAGTTGGAAGGGGTTGACCTCAGCGAACGTACCTCAATCAGATTGAGGATGTTTTTAGCAAAGGCCAGCTTAGGAGTACCCTAATTAAGTTAATAACAGTGTACCTACCTATATAGTTTAAGTTTAAAAAATTTAGCTCTCCAAAGAAATTTCAATCATTGTATTGTTGATATTTGGCTCTGTTGACTAATGAGTTTGCCGACCACTGACCTAGAGGAAGGAGGTGTGTTCTGGGCATTCCAGGGAGGACTTGATTCATTTTGTCAGTACCAGGAAGCAGGAGAAAACAAATCCAGGTAGTTAAATTTGGCTGACAACAGCTTTCATTCTTTTGATATGCACTTAAGGTTCTGTATTCCAAGTCCAGAGTGGACTAAAAAGCTTTTGTTGGCTGACTCGGGAGCCTTACTTTGTACATAGGGCACTGGTTCTCTGGGGGAATTTTTATTTTTATTTTTTTCTCTAAACAGCTGATTCATCAAGGAGCTTATAGCAGAAACTGTAAATTTGGGCAGTGCCTGTAGTTGAGAATTGTTGGTTGATAGGAAGAAGGAATGAAGACATCGATATTGTGGTATAATATGCACGGTGTGCAACTCAGGCCAAGGTCAGCATGGTCAGCGCATTGCCAGTGCTGGTGACATCAAGTTGTTGGATATTTTAATGATAAACTGTAATCCCATGGGCAGTCAGAACCTACAGTTCCCCGTATAAACCAAGAGTTTACACAGTGTGGCAAATGATGATTTCTTCTCCTTCATACTCGGGGCAGTGGAACAAGCAAGCATGAGAGTTAGTGGGGCCTGGGCAGGTGAGTTCTCCAGCTTGGTTTCCTTTCGTGAAAACGAGAGGAGGCTCTTCCTAAGGTGTTCTGTGGATGACATTGGCCATTATTTGAATGGACCTATTGTGCTTTCATGGATTATAAACTTCCTGAAATACGTTTGGGGAGTCATCATGCACGAATAACAGGAAAAGCCTTTTAGTTTTGCTAAATGCTAACATAGACACTTATCATAGGCTGTGAGTGATCATTTTAACAGTCTTGTGTATTTTACTTACTGGTCACAACAGGATCAAAGAAACAGAGAAAGCAATTGGGACTGAGGTTTGTTAGGTTGGGGGGCAGGGGGACCGTGCAGGAGGGAACTGCTGACTAGCCAAGAGTGGAGTTTATTCCCAGTGTCAGCCATGGATTGCAGATGGCCTGTTCATGTGTTTGTTGTTGGTTTTTTGGGGGGGGGGGGGGGGGGGGGGGGGGCGGGGTGATGCTGGTGGGGCAGTTCAGCACTTAGGCTTAAAGCAGCAGGAGAAAAAGTTTTTCATGTTCAGCTTTCATGATTTCTAAGATGGATTTTCTGACATTTCTGGTTTATAGTATTGTGTGTGCGTTCTGTATGCTTCTTTGCTATTTGCCGACCACCTGACGAGTACTGGATAACTCCATTGCACTGGATGCCGCCGGTGCCTGGGACCTAGAGACCAACCGTGGTCTGTGCTTATGAGGAGGGGGCCCTTTATTTTGAGGAAGCTAAGACTGCTGCAGGTCTAGCTCAGAGGAAGAAAGTGTAAGCATCCCGAACTGTGGGCAGCGGCAGGCCATCACTCTTCCTCATTTCACACGGGTACCCCGGGGAAGAGGGGCCCGCTGTTCTCAGACACCTGCTTCATCCCATAAAAAACTCAGAATTGGTAGGGAGACAGTGAAGGGGACACAGACGTGCGCTTCTGCAAGCCTGAGCATGCGCTCTGACTGCAGCTGTCAGCTGTCACATCACTCCTTTGGAGGCTGTTTCCCACGGGCCGGGCTGAGGACACAAAAAATATGTCTGGGCCAGTGTGGGCTGCAGAGCCTCCTTCCTTCACTGCGCATCTCCCCTGGCACAGGCCCCGGGCCCAGGTGTGGGACTTCGGTGGCTTTCCTGCTTCCCAGAGCTTCTGCTTGCAGCGGGCGGGCGGTCTGTGCCCTGCCTGCTTCTTTCACCTTCTCCTGCTCCCACCTTTTCCTCCTCCTCCTCCCTTTGACCTTGACCCGCACTTTGCTTTCAACTAGGTTTTCCCTGAGTGAGGTTTCCTTGAGTGAGGTTTCAACATCTCTGGTTCTGTTTCATTATGATGTCAATCCCAGCCACACCTTGGACTTGTTCCAGGAATTAGTACAAAGCCTTTAAAATCCTGAGAGATCAGGGCAGGGGTACGAGCCAGCTTGCAGCCGTCTCGGTGCATCATCCCCACCCCCCAACCCCTGGGTGTCAGTGCAGAGCTGGGGGTGAAAGAGGTCCTTCGGCACCTGCCCCTTGCCTGCCACACTGACCTTCCCTGAGGTGTGGCAGGCTCTGTGTCAGGGGGTCACTTGCAGCCTTTTGCTTCGGGCACCTCTCGGAGGCATCACTGAGCTCTCCAGCAAAAGGAAAGACTAGGCTCTCCTTGTTGTGGTAGCCACTGTTGTCATCTGCCCTGAGAAGGCAGCGTCCCCCACTTCCATCTCCTTGGGTCTGGGGGCCTGTATATGTTGTGTGTCACTAGGTACGGGGACCACTCCAGGATACTTCAAGGTCTCAAGTCCAGGACTTTGAACTATTATTGATGAGACTTGGGAGAATCGAGGGGTGCAGTGCTTAGATTGAGGTGGGGAGACTGGGGTTCCCCCACACTCTCTGTATATGCACTTTGTGTGGGGGGCATATGTACTTTTTTGAACTGCTTAAAAGTAAAGTTGCAGACAACATGCCAGTTCACCCTAAATATCTCCTGGGAATGAGGGAAAGTCTCCTGTGTAATAACCGCTCACAGCAGTCGTTCTGCCCTATCATCCAATATGCAGCCACAGTTAACTGCCCAAGTTGTCCCTAAAATACCTTTAGGGCTAGTCCCTCCACCTCCCTGAACCAGGATCCAGTCAAGTTCATGTGGTGCATTTGTTTGTTGCATCGCTCTGGCCTCAATAATAAACAGTCCCCACCTTTTCCCTCCAATCACCCCCTTTTAAAGAGTCTAGGCCAGCTGTCTGTCAAGTGTTCTGTGGTCTGAATTTGTCTGTGTCCTTATGGTGGTATTCGATTTGTTCCACAACCTCCCCCCCCCACCCCCCTTATTTGTTCTAAACTGGGAGGTGGGGCTAGAGGCATGGTTGATTCAGGGTGAAAATTTTGCAAAAATTACTAGATAGGTGACTTTACATTGGGCTCTCCCCCACCAAATTAAAAAAATTACTGTTACTGTCCATTTACTACAAGTTTTAGGTAGTATAGTGTGGGGCAAAAGTAGGTTTACAGTTGTGAGTATGTGAAGCCATTTATTCTTGTATTATTACTTATTAATGACTATATTTTGCATATGAACAACTGTAAACCTACTTTTGCCTCACCCTGTATATTAATGAAATGGGCCCCGTGAGAACCTGATGCTAATGACCGTGGAGGAGGGAGCTTTCCCGCACCCCTGACTGCTGCAGGGCTGGCGGAGACATCGCCCTCGTTCCACCTTTTTCATGTGACTGTGGGCAAGCCGCCTGATCTCTCAGGGCCTCCTTCTGGTTAATCCTGGGCACCTGTCCACGCTTGCCTGCGGGCGCTCATTATTTCAGGGGCCTCTGGAAGGGGAGGAGGCAGACAGGCGCCGGGGAGAGAGGTTGCAGTGAGCTTGGGGCTGGGGCAGCTGCCAGCAGCGTCTCTGATGAGCGTAGGGGTGGTTGGGCATCGTGCTCCATGGCCACTGCCATCAGCTTTGCTCCTTCGACTCGATCCTTGGTGGTCTTCCCCCTTCTCCTAACACACTGCTTCTCTGTTCATATTTCTGATGCTCCTGGGGACGAGGAGACTGACTGTGTCCTCTGAGGGTATATGGGGTGAATGATTCTAGTTCTCCAGTCTTTTTTTGATGTCACATCCTCCTTGCCCGGCACATTCTCACATGCTCTGAATGGCTCCTCCTTCTCCTCATGGCCCACTGCCCCTCCCTCTTAGCCATCCTCGCAGACGCTGTGCAGGATTAGGGCAGCTTTACACAGACCTAGAGGACAGAGCCGCTCACCAAATACCAAAGGGAAACTTTTGTCTTTTTCCAATATTGTGGTTTTTTGTTAACTATTTAACATCACTCTAGTATTTAAGGAATGTGATGTCATCCTCCTCCCATTCCTTTTTAAAAAATATATGTATTTTTATTGATTTCAGAGAGGAAAGGAGAGGGGGAGAGAGATAGGAACATCACTGATGAGAGAAAATCATTGATCGGCTGCCTCCTGCTCGCCCCACACTGGGGATTGAGCGCGCAACCTGGGCATGTGTTCTGACTGAGAATTGAACTTTGACCTTCTGGTTCATAGGTTGACATTCAGCCACTGAGTCACGCCGGCCAGGCAAGACACTTACTTTATAGACATAATTTAAATCAAAACTATTGAGGGGTAATTGACATACAGTAACATTGAACCTTTTTTATATGTACAGTTATATAAGGTTTTACTCAACGGATACAGTCATATAACCCACCCGACAGAACATTGCCACACCCCAAGGACTTCTCTCGTGCCTCCCTGTGACTCCTTAGATCTTTAAGTAATAAAAGTATTTTAGGCTACTAGCCCTTGACCTGAAATAGGTGATACTATCATGTTTGAAAAGGAGGTTATCAAAATCACACCCAACTAGCCCTCTGGGTTCCTGCGCACTGTCTGAGCCAAGCCTGCTGCTATGAGCTGTGGCTCTGTGGGGGTGGGGTGGGGGGGGAGGGTTGAGACGGGTGCCAGTCAGCTGCTTCCTCCCCACCGAGGCTCTTCAGGAGCCTCTCTGGTTGACAGTGCTGACCAGAAGAGTTCATATAGTTTTTAGTGTTTATCTATAAAACCAGAATAACATGACCTTGAAGATAATGGTTACACTTGCTTTTAGTTGAGTTTTTTTTAATCAACTCAAAATGAATTAGCAATAAAATGCAAGAATCATGAAAACTGTAAGTACTAGAATGAAATCAGAGTGATTTCCCTTTTTAATCTAAAAGTGGGCTTTTAAACTTTTAAACGCAAACTCTAGGAACCATACAAGGATGGTAAATTTGATGACACTGAATATAAGAACATGTTTTTAAACTTTGTAAAAATACACCGTAAACAGACAAAATGACAAACTGGAGAAAGTATTTGTATCATATCCCAGAGAAGCTCTACTGTCTCCACTATAGAAAGAACTTTAAAAAATCAGTGTTAAAAAATAGCAAAAATCATATAGAAAAGAGCAAAAAGACATGAACAGACAGTTCACAAAAACCATTATGCCGTGGCCTTTCTTCACCCTGTGAAAGGATCCTCATCAAACTGACGGATAAGAGAAACATAAATGAAAGCCACCCTAAGATACCATTTCCCCTTTGTCAGACACAAAATGAAAACCCCGACAAGCCGCTCTTTCGCCAAGGCTATGGGCGTGTAGGGTTTCTTACACATTGCTGTCAGGAGCGAAAATAGGGCAGCCCTTATGGAGAGGAATTGTACAATCTAGACTGCATATGCATTTACCATTTGATCCAATAACCCCACTTCTAGAAATTTATCCTGAAGATACATGCCCACATGTGCAAAATAATACACCGAAAGTTATTTCTTGCTGTGTAATTTGTAATGGCAAAATAGTTAACAGCCTAAAGGTCCATCTACAAGAGACTGGCTGCTGTGGGTCAGCACACAGCAGGGTCCTGTGCAGCCCTGAGAAAGAATGACGAAAGCCTCTCTGATCTGTTTCAGGATATATTGAAAAAGCAAGTTGCAAAAAAGTTATGTGTATGTATGTTTGGTAAGAAAGAAGAAATACCAAGGAGAAGTGAGGAACAGGTGAAAATGATTAACTACAGTAAGAACGGGTTGGAGTGGCTAGGGATGGGAGTGAGACCTTTTAGTATAACTCTTCATATGGTTTGATTTTTAAACTGTGTAAATGTTCAACATACTCAAAACATAAAATCCAAAAGGATGAAGCAGAGCAAACCCTAAAATTGAAAATGAACAGAAACAAATTAACCTAACTATATGTCAAATTGCTAACCACACAGCAGAAAAGAATTAATTCACAGACTTTAGAACAGTACTTTGCATACCTTGAATAGGATATTTTCTAAGGACAAAAGAAAAGAAATTTTATACTCAGTAGTGTTGTTGTTAGTAATGTAGGTATAATTCTGGAACTGTGTCCTGTGATGTTATAGCATAGAACAAATCAGTAAGAACATTGGAAATCAGGATGCTCAGTGTAGGAGGAGAGATGTATATGAGAAGAAGGTAATCTTTCAATTGTGTTGAAGTGGAAGGGTCATTTTGATTTAAAAATATTGTATCTCTGTTCACTAAATGATACCAGTTTAAAAAAAAAAAAAGGATACCCAGTAACAGCAAGCCACCTAGTGCTCAGATCTTGGTTTCTAATAACATTTTCTGCCAAAATGAACCTGGACTTCTTGGAGAAGTGCTTGACGCCAGGGCTGAAAAAAGTACAAGTTGAACCTGAAACATCTAATGCCAGAAAGCAAGGAACAGCTCGAAAAGTGAGGGAGAGGTGTGGGAAGAGGGAACCTGCTTGAACAGGCTGCTTTGGGCAAGTTCAGGACAATTTAATTATTGAAAAGAACAGTCATGGAAGTGAGTTATAGAACTGAATATAAAAAGGGAACCCATTTATCTGTAGTGATGGTGTAAAAAAGAGGGAGATAAAATTGGACAAAAAGGAAAGCTTTTTTTTTTTAAACAAAAGGACACTAATAAATATGGATGGAATGATAAAATTGGAAACTAATAATTTTTAGGCCCACTATATAAGGCTGTTAATAAGCTAGTGGGAATATAATAATTTCACAGACTAAGAATCACTCTACAAATTTATTAATTGCAGAAGGGAAAAGGTACTTTTAGAAGTGGAGAGTGCCAGCAGTCACAACCCTAACCAAGCATTGCACCTGGTGGGGACACCTGACGACAGGCCTCAGGCCTCCTGATGTGAGGCAATGAGGAGGGCACCGCACCACAGCAGTCTCCTGGCTCTAAGCAGGACATTGGATAACCACACACAGTATAGGGGCTCTGATGAGATTGGGGGAGTGGGGCAGACGTAACCACTTTTATAAGCAGAAATTTATGGTCTGAATATTAGATTACATTATTAACTTAGTTTCACATTTCTTGGGTGTAATGGGAGGGAGGCGATGATGGAGGAGAATACACTCATTCTTGGGTGATACCTGCTAAAGTATTCCGGTGGATTGCACCACATCCACAAGCTACTCTCCAGCGGTTCAGCTGACTGATGGGTATATACGGACAATAAACAACAGGGCAGTGTTATCAATCGAGAGAAGGTTTTTTTGGGGGGACAAGTTGTGTTTTGCTTTTCTTTATAGGCATTTAGGACACACACTCCTAAAGGCAGATTCAGAAATGAAACTATAGCTCCTCAGAGCCAAACCCCTTTATGTTTCTTAGAGATTGTTTTACAATGGCAGTCTTTGGGGACTGGAATAGTTACCTGCTTTTCTCTTGAAAATTGATGCACATTTTACTCTCTACTCGCTCTGTCCAGTGCTTTTCATCTAAAAGTCCTCTCTCAAATTTGCAGTTAAAATCAACATGCGGAAAGACTTAGCCTCTTATTTTTACTCTAATAAAATTCCTTTCAGACAATAATATTTGTAAATAGCACCTTCAGTTTATTTTTTATTAAACTTGGTGCTGGGGATACAGTGATGGCTGGAACAGTCCCAGTTCCCGCTGTTAGGGCGACTTCAGCCCACAGGGTGAAATCAGCATGTAGGGAGCTTGTCTGAACAGATCGCTTTAGTGCTGTGAGGGGAGCAGACAGAGGCCCAGCTGCATGCAGAGACCTACCCTGGGCTGGGGGCTGGCAGCTCATCTGAGCCAACACCATAGGATGAGTGAGACCGCAAATGATGCCGGGCCACACCCTGTCGGAATGCCTTCAGAGAACAGCTTTGGGGTTAAGGATTAGCTTTCCCAGTTCTCCCAAAGTGGACTTTTCAGAGCAGGGCCCTCTAGTAGTTTTCCCCTGGCCTGCAAGAGGAAAGCCAGGTGTTTGCCCGCCGGCCCCCTCTGACCGTCGCCACTCCAATCCCCGCTTTCCCCATAGTAAGGTCTCTGCAGTTCTCCAGGATTCAGGTCTGTTTGTAGCTCTTGATTTACACTTGCTCTTCTCTCTGCCTGGACTACTCAACCCCTTGCACATGTGATGGCGTGCTTCTCATCCTTATGCTAAGTGATTCTTTTGCAGACTCCCACAGCACCATGCATCGCCTTGTCACCCACCACTCTTCACGTGTGGCCACAATTAGTGTCTCCTTCACAAAACAGAAACTCCTCAACAGCCTAAGGATAGTTTTTTCTATCATCATACCTGCTTATAATGTGTTAAGCAGACACCCAAGAAATGGTTATCAAGTGACCAGAATAAATCCTTTCATTTGACATAGGGGTTGTCTGTTTTTTGGTGCCTCAGCCACCCCCAGAAGTCATTGTTCAAAATCCAGATGTGAGGACCCCACATGTGACTCCTGTTAACCAGGACTAAGTGGAATGCAGAAATTTCCATTTTAAAATTAAAAAAAAATTAAATGACAGTTGACAGCCAATATTATATTAGTTTTGGGTGTATGGCATAGTTATTAGACATGTAACTTATGAGTGATCCCCTCAATAAGTGTAATACCCACCTGGCACCATGCATAGTTATTACAGTATCACTGGCTCTATTCCCTAGGCTGTACTTGACATCCCCTTGACTATTTTGTATCTACCAGTGTGTACTTCTTAATCCCTTCACCCTTTTCACCCAGCCCCCCGATCCCCCTTCCATCTGTCAACCATCAGTTGTTCTCTATGAGCTTGTTTCTGTTTTATTTTGTTTTTTAGATTCCACATTTAAGTGAAATCATAAAGGTATTTGTCTTTGACTTATTTCACTTAGCATAATACCCTCTAGGTACATCCATGTTGTTGCAAATGGTAAGATTAGAAATATACTCTTTTTCTTTTTTAAACCCTCACCTGAGGATATTTTTTTATTGATTTTTAGAGAGAGAAGAGGGGCGAGCAGAGAGAGAGAGAGAAGAGAGAAGAGAGAAGAGAGAAATAATGATGTGAGATGAGAGACACTTCGACTGGTTGCCTCCCACATGTGCCCTGACCTGAGCTAGGGAACGTGCAACTGAGGCATATGCTCTTGACCAGGAATCGAACCTGTGACCCCTTGGTCTGAGGGCCAATGCTCTAACCACTGAGCCATGTCAGCTAGGGCCAAAATTATCCATTTTTAACCAGTGACCCCTGGGGAATCAGAAACCAGCTTTCTGACCTGGGGGTGGGTGACTTTTATAGAAATCATGGCTGGAGAGTCCTGACTAAGAACACATCACAAATCCCAAGAAGGAGATCTTGGAATATTTCCTAGAGGAGATGGTATTTGCCTGTTCCTTGAATGATGAATAAAAATTGAATATTAGAAATGATGACAAAGAGAAGGGATGAGCAAAGGCTCAGAGGCAAGAACCTGGACCAATTTGCTTGGAGTGCAGGTGTGTGAAGGGGCTGGTGAGATGTGAGGCCAGAGGATGTTTTGAGGTCACCTGGGTACCAAGAGGGAAATGGGATACCTCCAGCAGGGTTTCTTTTTTTTCTTTTCTTTTCTTTTCTTTTCTTTTCTTTTCTTTTCTTTTCTTTTCTTTTCTTTTTTTAAATTTATTCAGAGAGGAAAAGAGAGAGAGGGAGAGGGAGAGTGAGGGAGAGGGAGATAGAAACATCAGTGATCAATGACGAGAGAGAATCATTGATCGGCTGCCTCTTTCATGCCCCACACTGGGATCGAGCCTGCAAACTGGCCATGTGCCCTGACCGGGAATTGAACTGTGACCTCCCGATTCATAGGAGCCACGCTGGTTGTCGGGCTGGGTAGGTTCTTTTGCTGTCCTGGGGTAAAGCCCACCGTGGGGATGTATCATGACAAAGGTGCCTGTCTGCTCAGAATTTTTCTTACATCTAGTGACACTATCAACTTTAAAAACTTAAGTCTGAAAAAATCCACTACCTCTTCACATATTTAAAATATATTTTCCTGTAAACAAAGTCAGCCAGCTTTTTCTGTCAAGGGACAAGCAGTAAATATTTCAGGCTCTTATCGTCTCTGTTGTGACTGCCCGACTCTCCCATCGAAGCTCGAAAGCAGCTGTCAACACCTCGGAAATAGATGAGGGTGGCTGTGTCCCGTAAAACTTGACTCATAAAAACAGGTAATTTGCCAGATTTGGCTCATGGGCCCGTTTGCCAACCCCTGGTGTGAAGTAGGGTAGGGATTAATTGGTTTCCTTCCCAGTTGTCAGTACAAAATAAATGGCAGGCAGTCTTGGCTACCTGGGGAGGGTCAGATGCTGGTGTGAGTGAGGTGCAGAGAGGAGAGCCGAGGGTTGACCGTTAACCGGGGAAGTGCCTCTTGTTCAGTGCAGCCACATGCCCTTGTAGCAACTTCCCTGCGAGTAATTCAGCCCAGCCGCTGAGTTATGCTGCCCGTTATGGAGACCACACATACCTGCTGGGGTGCTGACTGCTGCCTCCTGCAACACGGCCGCGTGTCTTTCAGACGGCACTGCTGTGGCAGACAGTGTGTGTGGCCAGACGTGGGCCATCAGCCGCCACGTGCAGCCTTTTCCCATCCTCGGGAAACTGTGTCTGGGGCAGCACTACGGGAATCATCACCCACTTTCGGAGAAACCCAGGGTCCTGGTGGTTTGCAAGTGAGTGAGCTGGTTTGTTTGCTGCAGTGCTCTTAGGGCTTCTGGTCGGGGTGACGCCATAAAATGCTTGCCCAGAAAGGTGCCTCGGCCACGTGCAGACTGAGGTCGAGTATAGGTCATGCCCCAGAAGGAGAACCCAGAGCCAGTGCTGATTGCAGTGGTTCCCAAGGACAAGCTCTCTAAGTGCAACAACCCATGGTACCTGGTCCTAAGATGCATCGCTTGAAATCAGAAACAACAACAAAACAGGTGCCGCTTAGACCATTTGAGATGGCATCCATTTCTAACTCGATGCTGACCTCCCTTTACCTTTTCTGTACATTTCTGAAAAATTATGCTTAAGGAATTTGTCTAAATCAAGCATTTTTTTTCCTCTTTTGATATACTACATTCCCATGTGAGGTGACTTCACTTCCATTTTTTTTTTTACGACTTTTTATTGATTTTTGAGAGAGAGAGATCATTGTGAGAGCAAAACATTGATCAGCTGCCTCCTGCATGACCCTCATTGGGGATCGAGCCCACAACCCAGACACGTGCCCTGACTGGGAAACGAACCCGCCATCTTTCGGTGCACGGGACGGCACCCAACCAACTGAGCCACACCTTCGAGGGCCACTTCCACTTTTGACGGTACTGTGCTCTGGGATGGTTGGTGGAGGGCATGCCCATGCGACTGGCTGCCAGCAGTGCATCTGGGCTGTACCGTGCAGCCTGCCTCTGTGTCTTGAATTTCTGGCCCCTGCCTGCTCTCAGCCTGCCTGCTCTTAGTTGATTCCATTGCATGATTAAAATGGCCAGAGAATGAGAATCTTGACCCTCCTCTGGCTCAGAATGATGTGTGCCGACTCTGCACTTGTAAAGCAGATGCTTGTCCTCCAGCCAGAGCCACTCTGTCTCCCAGGCCAGTTCCTGTTTCAGTCAGGGTGGGACCTGCTGTCAGCCCAGGGCGGGATGCTGGGTTCCCGCCCCGCTGGCCAGGGCACTCACACAAGGCTGCTTCGTGGTATTTAAGAAGGATCTGGACACCTGGGAGTTCCCAGCCCTGCAAACAGGAGCCAGTTTTTCATTTTACCCTGAAGTATGTTAACAGTAGCGGTCAAGGTCTCATGTTAGCCCATAAAGCCACCTTAGCAATACAGCTGTAGCAACATCTTTTGAATTTGAGTAGCTCAAGTGTTCATAAAGTTAATGTGACATATCTCAAATACAATTGAATGATGGAATCTGAGTATCTGCATTTAGTTGGAGGATGGGGGCAGGAGATTTTACAGAGTCTGCACGTTTTCTGGGTCCTTTAAAAATAAGGTTTAGAATGTTTGAGTCTTTTCATGAATATTATATCTACTGTTGGTTTGTAACTTACAGCTTTTCTTTTCCTCAATAGATGTAGAACCCTAACATGATTTTGATGCTTACCTCTGATTTAGGGCAGTCTTTGACTATAATATGGAACAACAGGAAGATAAATGTTTTTCTATGCTATTCGATAATTTGAAAGGGAGGAGAAGGGTGGTGAAATAGAAGACATACACTGATGTTTAATGAGGAGCTCACAAGCTCAGCAGGAAAGAGAGACTCCCAAATGCAAAACACCCCACCCCCAAGGGGAAAGGTGGCGATGGCAGGGCTCGTCTTGGGGTGCTGGTGCTGACTCCAGGGCTCCCCAGGGCCTGCCCCGAGGCTGTCTGGGGGAAGAGCAGCAGAGGGGAGGATGGAGAAGCCAGTGGCCCTGGCTGCCTGGCCGAGGCAATCTTTGCAGACCGGGGTTCTTTCTTCCAGGTGTGCCTGCATTTACTCATGTGCTGTTTGTCTATGGAAAAGACTGTTAAGCTATCAAATAGTGAACTACCTCGGTAGTTCCTGATGCCGTGATCATGGTTTTGGTCTCGTTTCTTTTAGGTTACCCCTGTTTCAGGCCAGTGCTTTTGCATTTCTGGCCCCTGCTCGAGCCATCCTGTCTTTAGATAAATGGAAATGTAACACCACAGGTAATTGCAGTTATTTCCACATATGTCCTTGGGGTCCTTTAACTCAGGTGATAAAAGGGAGGCCTGGACATGCTGCCCTTGGCAGCCTGAAATCCTGTCTGGAATCAGGCACAGAACACACAGACCAGCAAACAGCTTAGAGCGCTCCCATCTGTGGATCATGTTTCTGTCTCTCTCTGTCCACTCGTTCATCCCTAACCCCAGAGCAAGTGAGGACCAGAAGGGACCGCATTTCTCTATGCTAATGAGATGGATATGTATGGGAATGAAGAGAAAAATATTTGTGCTATTTTTCTGCCTCTTTCTTTCAGTGGATTTTATGAACCACCAGTAATCACTCTCTTTGCTGCATCAGCATCCCTTCTCTGAAACATCTCTGCTTTTTAAGGATCTGGCTGCTTTGGTTTTCTGCAAATGACTTTCACCTCCCTCTCCCCTTTAATGATAAGATCAGGAAAAGATAAGATAGGGGACTTGAGAAAACCAGACCTGTGGTACTCTCAAAAGACTGTTCCGTTTTTAGGTTCTAGGAGCAAAGTTTTCCAGCTTTCATTTCCTTCCATGCTCCTTGGAGTTACTTGGTGACCACTGAGTTGATTTGGAAAAAGGAGAAGGCCCTCCGTTTTATCGAGGTTTTTAAGTCTTAGGCAGCCTTGCTAATGGTTTGCAAGTTAACTGCTTGCAAGGGTTGGTCTTTGTGTGAGGCTGGCACGAGCCATGTGCATCACCAGCTCAGTCAGCTTCTGACAAGCTGGGAGCTTCAGCCCATGAATACATTTGGTTAAGTTAGCGCTGGGGAACCCGCCCCTCAGTATGGTAAGCCACACTGTTGAATTTCAGGGATGGGTATTTACACACATATACTTAAAACAGGGAGGAGATTCTTCTTAAGAGTGAAATGAATGTGTCTTGTGAAATGTCAGTGTTGTTTCAAGAAAAATTTTGTCTTTGTTTTTGTTTTCAAGATGTTTCGTTTGTCAACGGAACCACAGAACTGCTGCACACGGAGCACATCTGGTACCCCCCGCATACGCGAGGTAACGGCCGAGCATGCCTGCCTGTGGCTGCTTTGTGTTTCTCCTCAGCTTCACTGTTGATTGTGCCCAAGAAATTGCAGTTGCTTGACTAAGCCGTCCCTTTCTTCTCAGCTACTGACATGTTTATCTCTGTCATTAAAGATGTCGTTCAGTTTAGATGGCATCCCTGTAACATAAAGCATGCAGAAATGCTTTGTGCAACCAGACAGTCTTGTTTCTCACCCTTCATTTCCCTCCTCTTTCTGGTGCACCCACAGGCCTGCCCACTGGCACCCCCAGTGGAACCAGCCGAGGGGCGTGGCTCCTTTGGAAGGAGCTACAGAGGCTTGTCAGCAGGCAGCAGAACTATTCACTCCAGCCTCCGTGTTTGTGCCTGTATTTGTGGAAAGAATTAAGATAATTGTCTATTCAGTGCACTTGAACAGAACAGGTCGTGGGAATCCTTAGGCATGAGAATGGCTGACAGTTTATTCAGATCTTTTAAAACCTGTAAGATCATTCACCCTTCATTCGGAATCAGCCCAACTATTCTGTACAATAGAAACATTCCTTTAGCATTTTTGTCAATTGTGCTGTCTTTTAAGTGTCCTGTAGGGACTCACTTTTTAAAGTCAAGAAGCTTTATATTGCAGTGTCCCTTAGGAATTATTAATTACGCCTGTCTCATTTATCAGCGGAAAAGGCAAGTTGCATCCAGTGCCCAGTCCTATAATGCTATTCTTACATTAGTCCGGTCATACATCACACCGGGAAATTTCCAGCCGTGTCATGCCAGTTGTATAATGACTTGATGCTTCACAAAATTGTCAGTTTTGGATGTGGGTGACATTGAGTAGTGACGTATAAGCAGCTTACTCATGCCTGTGCCCGCTCTTATTCCAGATCCAAGGAGCCATCATCATGTCCTCACTGATAGAAGTGGTCATCGGCTTCTTAGGCCTGCCCGGCGCTCTGCTGAAGTACATCGGGCCCCTGACCATTACGCCCACAGTGGCCCTCATTGGCCTCTCTGGTTTCCAGGCGGCAGGAGAGAGAGCGGGGAAGCACTGGGGCATCGCCATGCTGTAAGTGTTCTGACACCACTCAGTTGTGGACGGTAAAACTCTCCCCTCTTAGCTCCCCCAAGGGGCAGCCTCTTGGAACATTCTGACTTTAGGAGATAGGTTTTGTTTTAAGTCAGAATAGTCTGACAGTTTGAACTTGATTGACTTCGTGCCAGGGAATTGATGGTGTTTTAGAGTCTGAGTTGGGAAGTGATTTGCCGTCAAGGTATGTCAAAGACTTGGCAGTGATGTGTAGGGGAAAGGATGTAAGGTTTCAAACTTCGCGTGGTGCCATTAGCTCTTGACTTTTGAAGTCATACCAAGTCTGCATGAATTGAAATACCTAGAATCCGCCTTAGCTGGTTCGGCTCAGTAGATAGAGCATCGGACTGAGGACTGAAGGGTCCCAGGTTCGATTCCGGTCAAGGGCACATGCCCAGGTTGCGGGCTCGATCCCCAGTTGGGGGAGTACAGGAGGCAGCCAATCAATGAATTCTCTCTCATCATTGATATTTCTATCTCTCTATCTCTCTCCCTTCCTCTCTGAAATCAATAAAATATATTTTTAAAAAAGAAAAATACCTAGAATCCTTTAGAGGAGACTCAAAAATATGTCTCGACTAGCAGGAGACAGATGCAGCAGGAAGGTCTGTTGGTATCGGAGGAGACATGGCTCCCAGGCCAGGCAGAGCTCTGCACACATGTGTGGAGGCCAGAGTCCTGCTAGTCATCTCCGGTCCTTCTGCACAGAGCTTCAAGCCCATTAAACATGTCACTTACCCCTTTAAGTAATGTCAGTAAAGATGTCCAGGACTTCGATAATAGTGTAAGGTTGATTATTAATTAAAGCCACGGAATTCTGTATACCACAAATAGAACTCACTTTCTCTTGTGTGTCTGTAGATGAGTTGATCATATAATATCGAAATAGTTCCAAGACTGGAATTTTACCAATCAGTAAGATTTCTGAAACAAATTAATAACACAAGAGGATTTCCAATTGTTTTTGTATTGCTTTGTGAAATATTCTGTAATTATTCTATACCAGGCAGCACTTACTGAGCCTATGCGTCACTGCTATACATAACACTTGCACATATTATAAATTAAGGTAGGTATCAGTGTTGTCCCCACTAAGGAAGCCGAGGCATAAGGATCTAAAGCAGCGGTTCTCAACCTGTGGGTCGTGAACAATGAAAATACATCCTGCATATCAGATATTTGCATTACGATTCATAACAGTAGCAAAATTATATTTATGAAGTAGCAACGAAAATAATTTTATGGTTGGGGGTCACCACAACATGAGAAACTGTATTAAAGGGTCGCGGCATTAGGAAGGTTGAGAACCACTGATTAGCTGCCCAGGGTCACACAGCTAGTAAGCAGCTGGCCTGGTTTTCAAAACCCATTAACACTTAATCCTGCCTCTCTGTGTTAAAACATGCTATACCAATAAAGTGGATCCTGGCATAATCATCACCCACATATCATTACAAATGAAGGTATGTGAAAATACCCAGGATTGTTCTGAATTTTCTCATTTTATTGAAGGTTTAGTAATACACACACCAGGTTTGGTGTAGAAGGCATGTAAGAATGCTCAATCAGTGAAATGCAGTAAGTTGCAAAAAGGAGAAATTGTATTTACCATCATATAGTTAATTTAGAAATCAATAACAAAATGGTGAACAAAACCCCCAAATGGCTTAGAATCTTAAAAAACACACACCAAAAAACAAAACAGTTATCAATAATTTGTAGTTAGAGTTATATGTAACTTATTTATTGAAACTTCAGAATTGCTTAATTGAGAAAATGACGATAGTAACTGCACTGATCACACTTGGCCGAGTAGTCAGCGTGGTCTCCGGCTTCTCTTCTCCCTTCCTGATGGTTCTCAGTGCTGTAAAGTGCTTGGCCATTATCTGTTCAAAGCCGCCTCTTCTGCAGCCTCCTCTGAAAGCTTCAGTAAGACACATGCTAGACTTGTGGAAGCTGCTAGGCTTGTCATGTTGTCTGAAACCTCGCTGGGCACTCAGGTGTGCACAGGTGGGAAACGATCTTATTTCACAAATCCTTCCTCCCTCCATTCCTGCTCATCTCTTTCTGGTACTTCTAGACTGTTGGACCCCGAACTCTTCCTCTGCTTCCCTCTTCTGGTTTTTATCTCTTCATCTTCTTTCTGTATTCATAGGAATTTTCCTCAGCTTTATCTTAAATCCTTCTGTCGAGCTTTTTATTTTTGCTCTCATGTTTCTGTTTTTTTTTTTGTTGTTTTTTTTTTTATTGATTTCAGAGAGGAAGGGAGAGAGAGAGAAACATCAATGATGAGAAAGAATCATTGATCGGCTGCTTCCTGCACACCCCACACTGGGGATTGAGCCCACAACCCTTGCATGTGCCCTGACCTCCTGATTCATAGGTCGATGCTCAACCACTGAGCCGCGCTGCCGGACTCTCACGTTTTTTCATTGCCACGAGGTCATCTTCTCACCTGGGGTGTTCACTGTGCGAGGGCAAGGCCTCCACTCTGTGTCGATCACCAGGGCACCCTGAAGCACCTGGCGCGCCGTCCGTCACAGAGGAGGCAGTTAGTAAGCACACTGTAAGTGAGGGGAGGACTGGAGTGGGGGTGAGACTTCACCCATGGCCCTGGGAAAAGTCGAGACTAATGTCAGAGGACTTTTATCCCTAAAAGAAGCGCTGGTCTCCAATGGTGAGACAGTGAGTGTATTACATCTTCAAGGAAGAGAGAATTCCTGCACTATTTAAACTTTTCTGGAGCTTTAGAAAAGAAGGGAAGCAACTCAGTCAGTTTTATCTTATTGGCAAATACCGACAGAGCTAATGAAAAAGAGAGTCTGACCAACTTCTTCCTTCCTGGGGTGTGGAGCACTCAGAGCCGAGGGCAGATATGTTCAGGCATCTTTCTCTACTGTAAAGCTTCTTAAAAATGTTATTTTAAAACTTATTTTTATTGTTGATACTATTGCAGGCGACCCCATTTCCCCCCTTTGCCCACTCCCCTCCATCCCCCACCCCCGGCCATCCTCACACTGTTTCTGTGTCTATGGGTTATGTATATATGTTATATGTTCTTTGGCTCATCCCTTTACCTTCTTTCATCCAGTCCTTCCCCCCACCTCCCCTCTGACAGCTGTTGAAATCTTTTAAAACACAAGTGTGCAGAAGATTCTCCCAGAAAGGGCCTTTGGATCCAGCTCTGCATACATCTAATTTATTTTTTTAGAGCCACATCTGTAAACATCTGGGAAGAATGTCGCTTACAACGTGGTTTGGGAAAAGGCTGCTATAGATAATACAATAAAAAGACAATGAATTTTGTGTTATTTCAGGACCTCAAGGAAGGATGATTATTAGAAAACTAGAGGCCCGTTGCACGAAGAGATTCGTGCAATAGGCCTTCCTTCCCCTGGCTTCCGGCACCCGGGATCCAGGCCTTTGCTCCGGCCGCAGCAGAGAAGCCAAGCCTCTTTAGTCTTCAGTTGTCTTCAGTCTTCGCTCTGGCGGAGCTTTCAGTCTTTGCTCTGTGCCTGCATATGCAAATTAACCACCATCTTTGTTGGGTTAATTTGCATACTCATCCTGATTGGCTGGTGGGTGTAGCAGAGTGACACCAATTTACATGTTTCTCTTTTATTAGTCTAGATTTATTAATAAAACCGTTATGGGTCCATGTTGATTTTATTAATAAAAACTGCAGTTACAAAAAACAATAGAATTCAGTTGTATATCTCTACCGCAAACTGTTTGCAGTGTGGGAATAGAATAATCTTTCATGAGTAAGATTTTTAATTAAAATGCCTCATTCTTTAATGACAAAAGACTTAAACAGGCCTCCCTATTGTAATCAGAAACCAAGATAAGCATGCTTATTACTACCGTGTCATTTAAAGTTGTCCTGAATGTGCTAACCAATGCCTAAAACAAGAAAACCTATAATAATAAAAGCATAATATGCTAATTAGACCAGATGTCCTTCCTGACGAAGCTGGGCCAGAGGGAAGCCTGCATCCCAGGTGCCAGAGGGAAGCCAGTGCCAGCAGCTGGGGGAAGGAAGGCCTACTCTCGCATGAATTTCGTGTATTGGGCCTCTAGTCTACACCAATAAAAGAAACATGCAAATTAGTGTCACTCCGCTACGCCCACCAGCCAAATCAGATGAGTATGCAAATTAACCCAACAAAGGTGGCAGTTAATTTGCATACGCAGGCGCGGAGCGAAGACTGAAGACAACGTGGAAGGAAGCCAAGCGCTGCAGAAGGGAGTGAAGCTGCAGAGAAGCAAGTGGGGCGGTGGAGGTGGGAGGGAAGCAAACGGGGTGGCCGAGGCAGGAGGGAAGCTCGCCTTGGCGGGTTTCGCTCCCTTCTCTGCTTCGCTCGGGCTGCAGGAAGCCCTATTCCTGCAGGAATCTTTCTGCAACGGGCCTCTAGTTTAGCAATAAGAGGAAATACAAATAGCTAATTAGTGTTTTAAAAGGGTTACCCTTCCTACCCAGTTATCAAAGCGCATATTCACAAGGATTCCGTTAGCTGTGTGTGTGGGGGCGGGGGTGCAGGGTGGGGATCAGGTTGTACAGCATGGATCCCTTAGTCACTCCAATAGAAATGGCATTTAGAGACACTTCTTAGGGGAAGGTAAATGTGGTGACATTTCTAACACCTTGCGTAGGGCTTTAATGGGAACTGCTCTTTTCTTGAGAAAACTTTTTTTTATTTAGGGATAATTTCAAACCTTTTCAAAAGTAGAGAGAATAGTGTAACAAGCCCTCCTGTACCATCACCAGACACTCATGAGAAGTCTCATTTTATCTGTACCCCCCAAATATTAAATTCTTGCCATTTGAAATTTAACAGTAAATAAACAGGGAAATCTAAGGTAAAATAATACCCATCCTCAAAAAAATCTGCTCATGATTAACTAGTAAAAAGTTAACATTTATCCTTTCATATTTTTGTTGTTTATGCATAAATATAAGCATATATATACATACAGCTTTACCATTATATTATTTTATAATTTGATTTTCACCCCAACATTTTTTGTTGGGCTCACCTTCCCAAGACAATGTGTTTAGATCTATTTCATTCTTTGTAAAACTGCACAATGTTAAATAGAAAGAAATAGTCTGTAATCTCTTTAACCATTCCCCAGTTGATACTCATGAATGTTGATTAAAGTATTTGCTGTTGCAAACTATGCTAAACTAAGTAATTCTTTTGTAAAGAATGAATGTTAAAGTACATGATGGTAAGTTTTTTTTAATTGATGAAATTGGTAGAGACTTTAAAATATAAGGCCCTGTGGTACAGAGAGCAACAGATGAGTGTTCTTGGTCCCTGGGTGGTACTGTAAGTTCACCCAGCCTTTCTGTTCATGTTTGGCGGTGTGCATCAGGAGCTTTTACGTAAGTTATTTACTGTTTGACAGATCTGTTCTAGGCCTGGGAACTTGTCTTCAGGAGATACTCAGGCAGGCACCAGGGATGGGCCATCCGCCACAGTTTCTGTTGCTCCCCGGGTCGCACCTATGGGAATTGTTAGACAAGACGTGCTGTGTCTGTAAGATGGAATGCTGAGCAGCACGAAGGTGCTGGTGCAGATCTCTATCTTTCAAGGTCCTGGCATTAATAAGGCTACAAGCTGGCTGGGCAGCAGCATGTAAAGTATGATCCACTTTGGGTCAGAGGATGACCTGTTTGTGCTCCGAGGGCAAGGATCACTGCAGGCTGTCCTGTCTCCCTTTCTAACCCCAGGATGACCCATACGCATCCCAGGATTGGAAGCCGTTCACTATTAATAGACCAGAATGCTGCATAGTTGATACCAGTGGTGGAATGATGGGTGATCTTAAGGATTTTGTCTTTTTTTTTTTGCTTATCTGCCTTTTATAATTTCCCTGCATTTTAGTGTATGTTTCTTGAATAATATTTGTAAGGTAAAAGAAAGGTCAACAAACAAGCCGTATATAAATGTGAAGTGGGACTAGCTGGCTGTGGTGGCAGAACCCTGGCCTGAGGATGTGGGGCTCAGATCCTTGTCTCTTTTCTGTTCAGCCAAGGTATGTGAGCATGGGCACCCCCCCACCTCGTGCCTCTGCTGTGAGACTGCCTGGCTTACCTGCCCCACAGGTGTATTTGTGGATGAACATAAATTAGAAGCAGACTAGTTTTAGAGTGGAAAGAAAATGAGCACTCATCTGCCAGTCTACTCCCTTAATTTGCATTGCAAGATTTGGGCCCAAGATCAGGGTGTCCTTCCCTGAATTCTGGGTGTGTCCCTCATCTTTTTAAATTAATTAATTAATTATTTTTTGGGTAATCTTCACCCAATTCCATTGCTTTTTAGAGAGAGTGGAAGAGACGAAGAGAGAGAGAGAGAAACATCGAGAGAGAGAAACATTGGTTGTCTTCTGCACACACCCCAACTGTGATCCAGAATCTAACTCACAACCCTTCAGTCAGTGGGCCGACGCTCTAACCACTGAGCAAAATCGGCTAAGGCCCTCACCCTTTTTAATTAATTTAAAATATGTTGTTATTGATTTCTGAGAGGAAAGGAGAGAGAGAGATAGAAACATCAATGATGAGAGAGAAACATTGATCAGCTGCCTCCTGCACGCCCCCTACTGGGGATCGAACCCTCAACCCAGCCATGTGCCCTGACCTGGAATTGAACTGTGAACTCCTGGTTCATAGGTTGACACTCAACCACTGATGCATGCTGGCCAGGCGGAGCATTCTTTTTTAAATGTGCTTTGAAAAATGACCACCATAGTGCAGGTGTAATTGTCACATGGGTGTCACCTGCAATAATCTATATATGTAAAAGCCTAAATAACCGTTATGACCGGGTGACTGGCCGGTAGCTATGACGCGCACTGACCACCAGGGTGCAGAGGCTCAACGCAGGAGCTGCCCCCTGGTGGTCGGTGCGCTCCCACAGCCAACCTCCCACCCACGGCTGGCCAACCTCCTGTGGTCCCTCCCCCTCAGCCAGCCAACCTCCCGTGGGGAGGGGTGACTGGACAAGACGGCCCCAATTGCTGGCCAGGCTGAGGGACCCCACCCGAGCATGAATGCGTGCACCGGGCCTTTAGTGATAATAGTAATAGCAGACATGGGGCCTTTTTGGCTCTAAATGTTCACTTTGAAATAAATCAATAGCATTTTTTAAAACATGAAAATTTCATGTTGGTCTAAGTTTAAAATAAATCAGTTTTAGTGTCATTGCTATACCATTTTTGTTGTTCAACTTCACCACCCCAGAGAAATTGGAATCACTTGGGTACTATGCATGTTTTCAACCTTGAACTGGTACTGGCCTGGTGACCTTGTGGTAGGGCAGAGACCCACCCCCGTCACTGGGATAGCGAAGCCCAGGGTAGGCAGGGAGACAGCAGAGCACAGGCCTGTGCTCCAGCCGGCTGCAGCCCCCACCTCATTAGGAGTGTTACAGTGAAACTGCACTTGACTGACCGCTGTCAATGAAGCGGATAATTCCATCTCAGCCATGGGAACCGTGTCCAGGAACAATTAAGCTTAGCTTTGTTCCCACTCTTCCTGCCAACTCTATCTTGGGTTATAAGTGAAAGAGTGAGTCCCACTGGATGATGAAATACATCACTGTGCACCTCTATTGTTTCAGCAATGGGAAGCCATCCCACACCTGCCACACTCGGGCACTGGACTGAGGATGTGTCGGGACCTGCTGCAGGGAGGGCACCCGACATCACTGCCTCCTGTAGCCCTCAGTGCAGCTGGGTCAGGAGTGTGGGTCAGGGTACAGGGGCCCCTGCACCTGCCCAGGCACCCCAGCCCTTATGGCCCATGTTGCAAAGTGGTTCAGAGTTCAGGCTGTAGAGTCCTGGCCCACCCACCCAGCAAACTTGAGCGACATGATCTTGGACTTTGTCTGTCAAAAGTGGATGATTATAGAAGCTACTGCAGAAGGTTGAGATGATGGGTGGGAAGACCTTTGCATAATGTCTGACATACACAAACATCTCACAAGTATTAATATTAATATTGCAATCTACTGTATATAAGTTTCTTAAATATTGAAGCTTTTTTGCTTTTTAAAAGTAATTTTTTTCCTTATAAGTAAACCAGAAAATACAGAAAAGTAGGAACAAATTTGCGTATTATATTGCCACCGGAAGCCAATTCCTCTGAGCATTTTGGGTCCCATCTTCACTGTTTGCACGTATGTGTGTGCGTGTGTACACGGACACTTGTGCGACAGTTGCTTGTTTTTTAGTTAATTTGTAGTTATAATTACACTCCACTCTGTCTTGTATCTGTCAGCCTGTCTTTTTCTCTGACATAGCATGAGTGTCTTCCATCAGTGTGTACATTCTTTGGGTTTTCTTGTTCTATTTTGGGAAATTTAGCCAAAGCATTTACATGGTGACTTTCATTTCTATATCAAGAAATGCTAAGAGAAAGAGTTCTGATATCTTTTCAAAAATGGCCTTTACAAAATATATGATTTCCCAAGTAATAGTTAAGAGGACTAGCCACTTTCTAGAGAAGTGAGTTGAACATATGTGATCACTTTGCCATTGAAGGTTTGAGTAATATTTTAAAATATGGACAAACAGCTTTGGAACTAGTTTATTTTCTCTCTCTCCTCAGGACAATTTTCCTTGTATTACTGTTTTCTCAATATGCCAGAAATGTTAAATTTCCCCTCCCAATTTACAAGTCCAAGAAAGGATGGACTGCGTACAAGTTACAGCTTTTCAAAATGTTCCCTGTAAGTAGTTACTTTTTTTTTTCTCCTGACATATTGCCCTTGGTTCATGATGTAAAATGTTTAAGTGGAAGGAGGGTTTCAGCAGGTCTGCACAGGGGCCCTAGGCTGTGTGGTAACATTGAGGTACTAATGACCCCCCCCCCCCCCCCCCCCCAACTTGCTGTGCACTTCAAGTCTGAAAGTGGTAGAAGCTTCCGATTCTGAAATCCTTTAGGGGGACGTTGGCTGTCCTGGGACTGAGGGCGGTCTGGTTCCACGCTGCCTCTGAGGGACATTGTCCGTTATCTTTATTTTATTAGCCAGACTTAGGGTGAAAGTAACTACCTGCAGACAACTCCTCTCTCTAAATCTGATCCCATTCAAGCAATAGGCTTTCAGCAGATCTGTTACGGGTGTTTTGAGTGAAATAGTGGCAATGGTGGGTTCTGGGCTGTGGCACTCAGACTGTAGGAAGGCATACGTTTTGGCAGCAGCCGCCCCCTCTGTGGCTAACAGAGCCTTTGTTTTGACCCCTTCAGATCATCCTGGCCATCCTTGTGTCCTGGCTGCTCTGCTTCATTTTCACAGTGACAGATGTCTTCCCTCCCGACAGCACCAAGTATGGCTTCTACGCTCGAACAGACGCCCGGCAGGGCGTGCTTCTGGTGGCCCCGTGGTTTAAGGTTCCGTACCCCTGTAAGTATTCTCGTGGCACGGGGGTCAGGAGATCACGAGGGCAACTGAGAGGCCTTGGAAGTTAGCAGAAGGCTCTGCAGCAGGAGAAGCCTTCTTGTCCCTGTAGGTCTTACCATTCTGGTCATTAGAGGATTCAACCCCCAAAGAAGGGAGGTCCTGTCCCTTCATGAACACACAGAGACTAACCAGCTCCCTTCTCAGGTTAACTAGTTGGTTCTTTGGGTTCCACTAGGGTGAAATCCTAGACAAGAGGCCTCTTGCCAGGTTTGAGGTCTGGTGGCCTGGATTTAAGGGCAGCTCATAGAAATACAAGTACAGAGCCATGTACCCAGGCCCAAGCCTCTGAAGTGAGCAGACTAGAGTGGGAGGGTCCTGAAGATTAGCAAGCAAACTGCTCAAGCATGATGGGATTTGTATAATCTTATAATGGGGAGCTCTAATCTTTTAAAATTTGGTCCAGCTGTCAGAGGTAAACTGATATTCACAAGTGCATGGAAGATGGATCATAAGTTAAGATTTAAGTGTTGGATAACCCTTGGCAAGGTGGTGGGGGAGGCAGTCCCCAGCTGAGGTATCATTTGGATTCACTGGTGCTGGGAAGACCCCTCCCCAGTCGTTATAAACGCTGAGTTGTTCTGTGGCGTAGACTCCGTTCTGACATTTGGGGCTTAGTTACAGAGCCTGAGCTTGTTCATTCCCCTGCTCATAGCAGACACATTTTCACGTTTATAATGACAAGGAGAGAAAGCAGGAAAGGCCAAGAATATTAGGGCTGGGTCAGAGACAGCTGTTGTACACCTGTTAAATGATGGCAACATTGGCAGTTGTCCTTTCTGTTCTTGACACATTTACAAACACTTAAAAAAATGTAGCCTTTCTAAAATAACACTTTCATCAGATCATATGGTCAAGTATATATGTATGTACATAATGTACTCCTCTCCTTTTTAAAAAAAATGCATAGTTCATAAATCTGTAATAATAAAAGCATAATATGCTAATTAGATCAGACGTCCTTCCGGACGAAGCCCGGTGGCAGGGCCGAGCCCCTGGCACAAATTTTGTGCATCGGGGCTCAAGTATACATCTAATCTGAGATACAGAGATGAAAAGCCAGTTGTTGAGGCAGCCAGGAGGTGGCCTGGGAGGGCAAGTAGGAGGAAGCCCCCACGGCACATGCTGGGTGGTCCTCCGCCTGTGCAGGTGGCTCCTGAGAGTAGCACAAACACGGGCGCAGGTGGGCTCCTCGGAGAAGCCGCTGAGAGACAGCTGTCTGGCTCCCGTCCTGTCACCCCCAACTGCGTGAGCTGCTGTATTGCCTAGGGAAAAGCTACCCCAGAAAGCCAGGTGGATTTGGCTTAATTTGGAGCCCAGCTTTCAAATATGTCACTGTCTTTATGTTCTGTCTCTAGCATGCTAAGAATTTCCTGGACTGGCTGTTAAAATACAGATTTGGGGCCCAAAATGTCACCAGTGCTGAGGTTGAGAAACCCTGCTGTAAATAAAGGAGAGATGAAACAACAGTAAATATAGAAGGCTGGAAGCCAACAAGGTTTTAAGTATATATCATCTGAAGAAAAAAGGTCCAACATGTAAAAGATTACAAATTTAAAATGTTGAAGTAGATGGAATAAGGATCTTATAAATCAAAATTAAGGACTTCAGGCACAAGGGGGCAAAAAATAGAAAACAGAGTAAAAGGCAATTTCTGAAAAAATAGTAAGTAACAAAATGAAATAAAAATTTCTCCCCTAAATCAAGACACTAAACTGAAACCACAACATGACATCAGCAACAAGGTAATCATAGAAAATATATTAAAAATACAAAATGTTGCTTGATAAAGAAATTATCTGCATGAGAAAAATCTGTTCCAAACCCACCGGAGATGAGCTGTTGACCAAGCCCACTTAGGGTAGGCATAGAGCATGCTGGGCCGTTGCCCGTGGACGTGTACCTTGACCCTCTGACCACGGGCCTCTGAGTCCTCTGTCTGCTCCCATGGAGTGAAGTAGCCCAGGTGGGAGCAGTTAGTTCTGTCCTCATGCACACTCCAGGCATATTGTGCACATCTGACTTCATGTGTCACCTTTTTCTTCCCAAACTTGAAGTTGCTCCCCATTACCTCTGAGACAGAGGCCAATCACCTCTAGGTGGCGCATGGAGCCCTCCTAAACATGCCTGCCCCCCTGGTCCTGCCCACCTGCTGATGGGTGGGCGCTGCCCTTCTGAATGCCCTCTCCACTTAGCTCTTGCTCTCTAGACCCTCTCCAGACAGGGATTGCCCTCTTCCTGCCTTCCCAACTTCCTCTCGCTGTGACCCAGTTTGGGTTGCCTCCCTTTGATGTCTAACCATTACACTGTTCTTGGATCATTCATCAAATGACCTTAATGACCCCTGCACAGGAGACCATTTTATCTTATCCATCTTCCTCTTCCCACTGTGTTTTTTCTTTTTTCTTAGTGACTATATTATAACTAATGGTTCCAGGGAAGAAGGTCTAGGTACTTTATCAAAGAAGTCTATTCACCTTCACAGTGAAAGCTCCTCATGGTATTTTTATTAAGATCTATGGCTTGGAAAGTCCAAAGAGATTTTTTTCCTGTCAAAGTACAGCTAATGAAGAAGGAATCAAATCCATATCCTCAAATTGAAGCTACCTGGGGACTTCTCTTTGCTTTCTTAAATAAATCATTTAATTTTCCATAACATGGTTTACAAATAATAATATGAAAGTGCTGCTCGAACACTAGGGAAGGGTTATCTGCACCTTCCATGCTCTGTTGTTGGGATCTAAATTTAACTGGTGACTTTTCACTGCTTTTTCACTTGATGCCAGTCCCAGAGCAAGGGCACCATTGGTTTGTACCATACTTTGCACAGCAGGGTTAAAGACCTTTTGCACAGCAGGGTTAAATTCGTAAAAATACAAACTTCTATCCCAACACAGCAGACTGTTTAAATTGTAATTTAGACACTGGCTTTGAAGCAGGAAGAGAAGCACCCACCTCTTTCTGCCGAACAGTGTCTTTTAAATAAGGACATAGAACAGGCCGAGCCTGGTGATGGACATCTTCATCCGACTCAGGAGCCCTTCCAGGCATCCAGCCATTGGTGATGTAGGTTTACTAGTAAACATCAAGTTTCCACCATGAGCTTCAGATTCTGAGTGGACCTTGTGGAGTCCTTGGGCGTTCTGAATGTCTTGGTATGCGGTAACATTTGCCTGCCCCTCCAAGCAAGTGAGGATTTCACGTTTGTCGTCTTTCCGCAGTTCAGTGGGGCCTGCCCACCATCTCTGCGGCTGGTGTCATTGGCATGCTCAGCGCTGTTGTCTCCAGTATTATCGAGTCTATTGGGGACTACTACGCCTGCGCAAGGCTGTCCTGTGCCCCACCGCCGCCCATCCACGCAATAAACAGGTACGTTCCTGAGGACACAAGTAATTCACTGGGCCCACCACCTCACTCTGTTAGCTTTGGTTTGGATAATCTTGGAGAAGAAACCAAGAGTTTCAGCATGGAGGCAGGCAAGAACAGGGCTCTTCCTTGGCTATTTGTCTTCGGACAAGTCACTGCCCTAATTTTGCCCTCATTCTGCCCTCGTTTCCTCATTTGTAACAATGAGCAGAATTCTCACCCTTTCTTCTTCACAGTGACAATTGCATAAGGCATTCTCTGAGGTCACTCTAGACCTTAAATTCATCTAAACACAGGCCAGACACCACCACTGTTACTTGCTTGGCTTGGGGTCATGGGTGTATGTCCCCTTTATTCCTGTTTTCCTCAACTGTTCTAAAGGGTGGATGCTGTGTCATCTGTTCACATTTACAATTTAAACGTTTTTTTATTGATTTCAGAGGGGAACTGGGGCGGGGAGGCGGGGGGGGTGGGGGTGGGGGAGAAACATCATGATGAGAAAGAATCATTGATTGGCTGCCTCCTGCACGCCCCCTACTGGGGATGGAGCCCGCAACCTGGGCATGTGGCCTTGACCCGAATCGAACCTGGGACCTTTCAGTTCACAGGCTCACACTCTATCCACTGAGCCAAACCAGCTAGGGCAGCATTTCTTATGTTGGTTCTGTAAGGGGTGTCAGTCCTGGATTTATGTCTTTCCCCAGGTGAGCTGTTGCATATGATTAAATTACTTGTATGTTGATTCTTTTAAAATGTGTTAATGTTTACAGAATTACAAAGCATGTCCTTCCTGGTGAAACTATATATTAATAGCAGAGGAATCAAATCTATGGACGGCCTATATTTGTCTTAGATTCCAACAAATGGCTCTGTTTTCTGGCTAAAAGCTTTTAATTTGGAATGTTGTTTAAACGCCTGTGTCTAATGGGTGGTTCACAGAGGTGCTTTCAAAGCTGAATGAGCATGGAGGTCTGGCATGGGGCTTGAGGCTGCCTTGTTACCCCTCCCAGGCGTGCAGAGGCTGCAGATCTGTGGCCCAGACCTTTGGGTCATGGCCACTTAGAGCCTATTGCAGAGTGTTCCCCCATTGAATGAATGTTTCTTTTTGCCCCATTCCTTTACATTTTAGGGGGATTTTCGTGGAGGGTCTCTCCTGTGTTCTCGATGGCATATTTGGTACTGGGAATGGCTCTACTTCATCCAGTCCCAACATTGGAGTTTTGGGAATTACTAAGGTACAAACATTTTACTAATTAAATGGTTGGGTCACTAAGCGTTGATCCATTTCATTCATCGGTCTGACCACATGAGTTCCACAGGGAAGGCCTCCAATTCTGAGATCGTCTTCCCCACCCCTATCTCCTTCTGTTGTTGTTGATGGATTTTTGGAATGCTGGCTTATTAAACTGTCTTCTTTGAGATTCTGTAGCCAGATAAAAAGAAACCAAATATTGAGTTTGATGGATCTTGACTGTAAATTCAGGTAAGAGGGGCAGGGCATGCCCAATACACACCGCTGGTTTTCCTGTAAGTTGGGGGGCCATCACAGAGCTCAGCCTCACGCGTGCAGATGGCGCCACCTGCTGCCCGTTGCTCCTGATGCAGGGCATGTGAGGGCTGCCTGATGGGCACTTCCTCTAGCCGCTAGCGCCACCGCTGGGTCTGTTGCTGCCAGTGGTGAGAACCAACGCTGCACAGGGTGTCTCACATGGACACCAAATGGGGCACAAGTCACTCACTTTTATTTATTTTTAAAGTATTTTTATTGACTTCAGAGATGAAGGGGGAGAGAGAGAGAGAGAAATGTCAATGATGAGAGAGTCATTGATTGGCTGCCTTCTGCATGCCCCACACCGGGGATCAAGCTCAGAACTTGGGCATGTGCCCTGACCGGGAATCAGACTGTGACCTCCTGGTTCGTAGGTTGATGCTCAACCACTGAGCCACGCCGGCCAGGCTCTCTCGCTCTTTAGCCAGTTTGCTGCATGAACCTGTACACATGGAACTAATCTGAAATAACATCAACATAAAATTGTAGACGAAGGGACTGTTAGGGGAAGACAGTTTACTGAGCCAGCTCCCTTTCTGTGCCCCTTCGGAACACACCAGGAACAGGGTCACTGTAGGAGTAAGTGGTGCTGCTCGCGGAGGTTCCTCCTAAGATAGGACTGAGGTGGTCGGGGGAAGAATTCTCTTTATTACAGTTTGAATGGTGCCAGCTTATTCTGAAAGACAACCTGCCAGCGCTGATTTTCAATGAGTTAAATTGATTTTCCTTCTGAATCCCTTTGGGTCACTCACCTCAGGCAAAGGCTGCATCCATTCAAGGGCAGCGTCAGCCCTGGAATCGGTTTTCATCGCCTTGTGTAGATGGTACAATCCAGTCATCTGCACAGCTGCCTTGGTGGGGAAGTGGGACTGGCAGCAGCCTTCTTTCTCTGTGGCCTGAGCCATGTAGCTGATGGGAGGTCCCGTCTAGAAGAAAGAGGCGCGGGTTCTGGGCTGTGGTCTGCCTCTTATCCAGCTGAAGGGCGAGTCCTTTGCTGAGTAGAACTGAGGTCTGACATCAGACGATTCTAGTCTGCACTGTCGGCGAAGGATTGTGACAGCCACGTCCTGCGTGGCTTGGGTTCAGGACCCGGAGAAGGGCCGCGCACAAATGACGAGACTAGACAAGAAATATGAATTTGGAAATTACAGGGGGCCAGGCGGAGAGTCTTTCTCAAGAGGGAAGGCTTCACTGGTGCCCACACCCTGCCAACCTTGAATTCAATTTCGGATACACATATTGCCCTTAGGCAGCAATTCTGGTAGCAGACAGACTATCTTTTTTTTTTTTATAATATATATTTTATTGATTTTTTACAGGGAGGAAGGAAGAAGGATAGAGTTAGAAACATCGATGAGAGAGAAACCGATCAGCTGCCTCCTGCACAACCCCTACTGGGGATGTGCCCCCAACCAAGGTACATGCCCTTGACCAGAATTGAACCTGGGACCTTTCAGTCTGCAGGCCGACGCTCTATCCACTGAGCCAAACTGGTTAGGGCACAGACAGACTATCTTAAAGGTCAGTAAATATTAGTAAAGATTTACTTTGAGACTATTAGGTCAGGAAATTGCTTGAGCCACCATTGTCTAGACAGAATAATCGGAGCATAGTTTAGCCCTTGCCAAAAGTTCCATTAGCTTTCTAGGTTCCTTGTTTGCACTTTCCTGATAGTGTAGACAATGGGTAGTTTCCAGCAACTGTCCAGTATGGTAGTCAGTAGCCACATGTGGCCATTTAAGTGTAAATTAGTTAAAACAAAAGATTTAGTTCCTTGGCCACACTAGCCACCTTTCAGGGGCTCCATGGTCACTTGTGGCCAGTGGCTGCTATAGGACAGCACAGATACAGAATATTCCCATCAGTGTGTAAAGTTCTGTCGAATGGCTCTGGCCTGGGCCCCTGCATCAGAATCCCAGGGCATATAGGAAGAGGGTGACCTGTGGCTCTTGCAGAGAATCTGCCTCCGTTTCCTGGCAACTCTAATAGTAGCTACTCTTTATCCAGTCATGGATTTCCATGGCCATGGACATTCTAACCTGCTTGATCAGAAGTTGGGGCTGCTTACCCCATTGTGTTCTGAAGTTGTAAGGGGTCAGGTTCACAGGCAGGACTTCTCCACTGTGTGTGTGCCAATGTGCGTCCACAGAGAGGGGCAGGCATGGGGGTGGTGGCTACTTTGGATTTCGGTCCTGGCTCCATCACTTTCCCAATGTGAGGTCATCTCTCTAAGTTTCCAAGATAGTATGCAAGGCTCTGGAATTAATAACTTGATGTAATGCACTTAGCAGAGTCCACCATGTGGTGGGTGTCCATACAGTAAGCTATTGATGTCGTCTTCCTATGATATTGTCGAGTGAATGCAAAACGAGCTGAAGGCTTTGGCTGGAAATAAATGATATTTATTCAAGGGTCTTAGAGTTTGCAGATTGGGAATACAGCTAAACAAAAACCTACAAGTATTATGAAGAAGAAGGAACATTTAAGAGTTCTTACAATAAAAACGATACTCTTAACAATTATCAGTCCTGCATTCTTAGCCCTAGGATTGGTCCAGAATGGTGATCAGATGTCAGGAAGTCAGAAAGATAGGTGCCAGGAGGTGTGGTTGGGATAATGGATGTCAGGTGGTCTGGATACATGAGTCCTTCAGGGGGTCATCAGAGGGTTACCTGGAGGTCTGGTGTATGTATATCCGGGATTGACACAGGACTGGAAAGTTCAAAAGTTTAAGCTCCCAGGCTAATGAGAACAAGAAAAAGCTCATTTCCTCATGCCTCAACCAGCTTGATTTTAGTAATTTGGCAGCTCGACTATAGTCACTGTGTATTATTTCTTCATCCTATTCCTTAATATGTAGCTCAAAGTTTATTTCTAGAAACAGTGAGCACCATGACTCCTATGCTGCATTCCACACTGTGCAAAGCCTTTGGGAAGTCGGAAATGATGGCCCTACAGGCAGAGCCGAAGTTCAGGAAGGAGGTCAGGAGGGAGGTGGGCAGCAGGAACGTAGACGAAAGGCTCTTTGTCAGCAATGGGAGGCAGGAATTTTTTTGTTTTGTTTTTTACGATTTTTAAATGGAATTTTAGAGCGAGAGAGGAAGGGAGAGGGAGAGAGTAAGAGAAACATTGATGTGAGAGCTTAACATCTCTTGGCTTCCTTCTGTACACCCCCTACCTGGGATCGAGCCCACAGCCCAGGCATATGCCCTGACCAGGAATCAACCGGCAACTGGCAACCTTTCTGTGCACAGTACAGAGCTCAGCCAACTGAGCCAGTGCTGGCCAGGGCGAAGCAGGGGTTTTAGAGCTGTGTTTGGAGCATCAGTATATAATAGGATTCAGTTCATATTCGTTAAACACAAGAATGGCTCCATTGCTGCTTTGTTTTTGTTGTGGTGGTTTGTTTTTTTTGTCCGCATCTAAGGTGGGTCATCCTTCCAGGCATGGTTTGCATGTAGGATTTATGGTTTCAGGCATCCCAGAGGCCGGCCTGTCCCTCTCCTTGCATACCTGCAGGGCTGCCTGACCCTGCTGGGAGGTGGTCTTTGCACAGGTTGTTTCTTTTACCTGGTTGGTCTTCCTCCAATGAATTCATCCCGCAAGACCATCTCTGGGGACCCCTTTCCGATTCTTCAGTTTTCCCCACTGGGTTCCCACACAGAGAAACTGCAGCAGTACTAGACTTTCACCACAAGCTTGTGACTTACTCATCTTTGTATCTGCCCTCCACCCCCCAGTTTAACAAGTGGTAGTTACATAGTAGGTCCTTAAAATGTTTGCTGAAAAATGAGCCATTTATAAATGAAAGTGTTCCTTATCATGTAATACAGCCAAGCACAGGTCATTTTTACTGGATTCGCCAGTTTCCTGACTCTTTTCACTGCTTCTCTGCATTTGGTGCTGTGTGGGAGGAGCCGGAGATTGAAACAGTCGAGACAGCAATCTGCACCATGAGAGTCCACTGACTCTTAGTCAGCTGATCCTTGGGTCCCTAGAGAGGCTGTTGGACGCTCTGGCCCAGCATCACCCAGCAGAACACTGTGCAGTGGGGGCGGTGTTCTGCACCTGTGCGGTGGGGGTGGTGTTCTGCACCTGGTGCGGGGGTGGGGGCAGAGTTCAGCATCTGTGCGGTCACATGTGGGCCACCAGCCACAGGAGCCTGGGGAGCCCTTGAAATGTGATGAGTACAACCGAGGGAGTGGATCTTAAGTTTCATTTCACCATAATTAACCCAAATGTAAGTAGGCATTTTCTCACTGTAAGTCACACTTCAAGCCAGTGAACATTCCCCCAAACATTCTGGAACCTCCTATGTATCAGTGCGTCTTCCTGGGAGAGGCAGCACAAAGTAGAAGCCAAAACACAGGGTTCTTGAACCCAGTGCCATCTCCACCTCCGCTGCCTGGGTGCAGTGGGCTAGATGGTAGCTTCTAGAAGGCCGAGATCAGATGTAACAGATAAAGATGAGACCACATTGAAATGATAAGTGGTGCTGCAAAAGCCAAGGGTGCATGGGGGGAGGAGGTGGGGGGAGCCTTGGAATGGAGGAAGGCTTTGCGGAGGAGGTCACATTTGGGTTGTGCTTTGAAGGATGTGTCTGGGATGCAGCCAGAAGGGGGCTGGGGGAAAGGGTGTTCCAGGCAGACAGGCCGGGGCAGGCAGTAAGCCCCCAGCATGATGGGGCGGGGCCTGGGGGTGGGGGAGGAGTTAGGGAGCTTGCCGGTGTGCAAGGGCCTGAGACTTGTTTTAATTCATGAGCACCAGGGGACTTGTGCAGAGGACTGACTTCCCAGTGTGTTTGAAAGGTCCCTTTACCACTGGACAGAGACGGAGGAAAGCCAGAGGCAGCAGGCCCAGTGGGAGGCTATCAAATAGCCTGATGCTGCCAGGTGCTGTTCGAACTATTTTATACATCATCTCATTTAACCCTTAAAGTAAAACCACAGGTTTAGCATTCTGACACCCAATGAGGTTGGGTAGCTTGCCCAGGTCACGTGGATAGAGGTGGAGTGGAGATGCCATCCAGGCAGTGGGCCCCGAATTCTGTGCCTTGTCCTCTAGGCCAGCAGTCACCAACCAGTGGTCCGCCGACCACTGGTGGTCCATGAGGTCCTAAAGGTTGGCGACCACTGATTTAAGGAAACCTTTGGAGCAATGGTCGCCAACCAGTAGTCCGTGGACCACTGGTGGTCCGTTAGGTCTGAAAGGTTGGCGACCGCTGCTCTAGGCTGTGTCACTCTAATGGGAAAGATACCATGAGGAGGTTCCAGAAATATTTGGGGTTTTGTCTGATTCAGGGTTCAGGGAAGAAGGGGTTGTTGAGGCTGCAGTGCTTTGAGTAGGTTAGCTTGCTGAGTGAAGGGTGATGCTAGAAACCCAAAGGACATGGAGAAGCAAAAGTTAGCTTTTACGTTTTGCATTTGATACACTAAAAGTTAGTCCCTGCCAGTGACTGTGGGCATTCGAAATGCAGGACCTGAGCGCTCCTAGGAGCAGGCCCACACCACGGGACAGCATCCAGGGCTCAGAGAAGCAAAACTAAGTCCTGCCCCGCCCCCTCCCCAGAGTCATGGGGGGAGAAGGAGCCCAATGGGAACAAGGAAAGGTAGTGGGAATCTTTTTACTCTGGGTGCTTTATAGTAATTTATAGTAAATGTACATTGAGATCAATCCTCATGAAATGAGACTGATCCCTCTTAACTAAATATTTTTTAGAATGATCTAGATTTTGAATAAGAGTTTTGTTACATTAGCCCCAAGGGGCTGGGGAATTCATGTTGAACTGAACCCCTGCCTCTGCCTCCGTCCTGCAGGTTGGCAGCCGCCGGGTGATACAGTACGGGGCCGCCCTCATGCTGGCCTTGGGCATGATCGGCAAGTTCAGCGCCCTCTTCGCCTCCCTTCCGGACCCTGTGCTTGGCGCCCTCTTCTGCACTCTCTTTGGTAAAAGGCCATTTCCTTGATGGTGGGCTGCCCCTCTGAGGCTCCTTTTCTTCTTCTTTGCTAATTTTTCATAGAGATTATGGTTTTTTGCTAAATCTCTTCAGTAAGATTGGAGGTAGCAATACATTTCTATTTTATAATATAAAAGGATAGACATTTAAAACTTAAAAATCTGTATCACTCTTTGAGTTGAATTTATGTTGAAGGTACAACCAAAGGAAGAATATTTAGTCTAGGAAAAATAGGATGACATAATCTCTTTAATTGGTGATTTAACTGAATGGACTGTTTAAAACAGACCATCTTTACAGTGGGTCTCTGTTTGGTCTCTGTTTGGCCATTTAGTAGTTGTAATCAGGGACCAGCTCTTTGGGTGGGTTTCCCAATTTAATAGCAATGTTTGCATAGAAGTGTCAAGGGGCAACCCGTGTCCTTAGTTTCCTGTATGTACAGCCTTAGAACAGTGTGATGCTTACGCCTGTGCACAAGCCGAGCGGCCAGCTCGTCACGTCCCCGTCCTGCCCTCGCCTGGGCTTCTGACCTGTTTCTGATGGGACAGAGGAAGGACATTGAGTCATCCGTCCCCCATGCTGTAGTGTAAGCTCCTCCATGTGAGTGACTGGAACTTGCTATCTGATGTTTTCTTTCCAGGAATGATCACAGCCGTTGGACTCTCTAACCTGCAGTTTATTGATTTAAACTCTTCCCGGAACCTCTTTGTGCTTGGATTTTCCATCTTCTTTGGGCTCGTCCTTCCAAGTTACCTCAGACAGAACCCTCTTGTCACAGGTAGGAAAAACGGGCCTTGAATCTTGCCCAGGGGCGGGTGGTGGGGGGGATGGGGAAGGCAGGGGTAGGGAGGGGTGTTGGAACCAGAGCCACCAGTTTTCGAACAGCTCATCACGGTTGGAGAGGACGTGGGAACTTCAGGATTGGTTTGGCGAACGTTCACCTGCGTGTTTCATTTGAATCTCACTTTGCTGCACTTTCTCTGGAAGCCCTTTGCACTTCCCACATGGGCTGGCGTGTGCATGCAGCTAACATGCATGTCAAGGTCTCTCTTTTCACCACCAGGACCCTCGCCTTCGGGAGAATGCCTGTGTGTAAAACCTTAGATTTCTCAGACGAAGGCTAAGTTGAAGTTTATAATTCCTTGAAGCTCTGTAGACTTTGAAATACTTGTTTTTCTACAGGAATTATAGCTACTTTGAATTCAAGATGAACCTTTCAGACCCTTTCTTTTAATTTTAATTCCCCAATGTCATGGGGAATGAGTAAAGGGGAACCATCTTAAGAAATAGCCGTTGCTGCCAACATTTAATGTGGAATTGGGGACCATTTTATATATATGTACATACTTACATTTTCTGAGGGGAAATTCACATAACATAAAATTGACCATTTTAAAGTGAATGCTTGAATGGCATTTTAGTACATTCATAATGTTGTATAACCACCATCTTACACCTAGTTTTTAAAACGACCTCATCACCCAAAATAAAGACCATGAAGAAGTTAATCCCTGCCTTCCCTCTTCTCCCAGCCCCTGGCAGCCAGCAACCTGCTTTCTGTTTCTGTGGGCTTTTCTCTTCTTACATTTCATAGAAATGGACTCCTGTGAGGTGGGCCTGGCTTCTTTCACTTAGCGTAGTGTTTTTGGGACTGACCCATGTTCTAGCATGTATGAGTATCTCATTCATTCTATGGCTAAATAACATGCCATTGTATGTATACGCCATAATCCGTTCATCTGTGTAGTCATTGATGGACATTTGAGATGTTTCTACCTTCTGACTGTTGTGACTAGTGCTATTATGAAATTTGATATTCAGTCCAATCAATTTTTTAAAATTTTATTTTTCAATTATAGTTTATATTCAATACAATCGGTGCTCATTCTTGGTAGTTATGTTCTGTGAGCGTGAAATTAGCAAATCCTGGCCCATTGCTCCCAGGGGGAGGCTGCCGACAGCACTGTAACTGATGCCTGAATGAAGCTTATCTAACACGTGTTTCTCCACGAGGCAGCTCACGGCCCTCTTGCAGTTAGGACACTAGACAGCACTTCAGCACAACACTTGGGGGCCATTTTAATCAGCAAAATCAACAACAATAAAAGCACAGAAATGTGAAGCGAGTGGTACTGAATAGACTGCTAAAAGGACGTGTGTTCACAGGACAAGCTGAAGCAGAAGGCAGGGTGTCACCTTGTTTGACCCCAGCGGGGAACATGCGTGCTGGGCGACTCAGGCTTTTCACTGCTCTGTTCGTGTCCACAGATGACTGAATGCATCACTAGTATACATCTTGGGCTTACAAATAAACTAGTGTGTAGGCAAATTCACAGGCACAGAATTGTCCAATAATGAGAATAGACCGTATTGTTTTGAGTAACTGTTTTTAATTCTTTGGGGTATACACCTATGAGTAGACGTGCTGGCTCATGTTTTAAATAGAGAAAGTATGTGAACTTCTAATAGCAAGGAGATTCTTGCCGCTTTTGATGTTTTTACATATCACATTCACGTAAGGACATTTTTATAAATCCAGTTGTTCCTAATTAAAAGCTATGCACAAATTAGTAACTGAGGATTCTGAAAACCTTTTTTTGATGGCAGATACCACAAATATTTTAATTGTCTTATTATTCATTCACTTTTAATTTTTTCAGCCTGACACAGCCTTCTTTATATTGATTTCTTTTTAAATCAGCAAACAACACCCCCCCCAATGGCTTCACATTTCATTGTAGGGTGACTTCACCCTATTAGGTGTTAAGGATTTCCCTCTGGTTATTATCGAAGGTATTCAGAGTAGTTGAAAGCATTACTACACATGAACACGAGGGCGGCACACTTCGTGCCCTGCATTGACTGGCGGCTAGTGCCCACCCCAGCGCTCCTTTCCAGGCGCGTCCTGGCTGACAGTGACCCCACCGCTGTGTTCTGTTTCCAGGGATATCGGGCATTGATCAAGTGCTGAACGTTCTCCTCACAACGGCTATGTTTGTAGGAGGCTGTGTGGCTTTTATTTTGGATAACACCATCCCAGGTATGTGGTCGATGTCCAACATGCTTACTACTTATGTGAATTACTTTTTTTGCCAAATAAATATAGGAAGCAGGAAGAGTGAGTCTGTTCAAAGCCATCACTGGTCAAAACTATCTTTTCTGAAGTGGTTAAGATGACACTGCCAGCCTTCTTTATGAAGTCAGTTTTTTGCTAATAAACTTATCGAGCTGTTTTCCTTCTTGCTGAGCTACTTTTTAGAGAAATTCCTTGCATGGGGTGAAATGGCAGTGGGCTACCCTGGGCACACTCTAGCCTGCCTGCCCTCCCTGCACAGCCTTGCCCAGCACCCTGCAGTTTGGTTTCATTGGCAACAGTCTTTGGCACTTCTCCTGCTTGGGGAGCCTGTCCGTTGAATGAGTCCAAGTCCTTCCTAAGGCAGGTGCCAGCCAACTAAGACCAAATGCCACGAGGACAGTGGGCACAGGCTGCTGCCAGGATCAGCAAGTGGCACAGGTTGGGAGGCAGCATTTCTCCAACACCCATAATCCTTGTTTCTCAGCTGGGAGATGCCAAGTATTGGGTGGTGGACCAGGATGTGACCTGTGGCCTTCCCAGCTTCCTACAGAGGCTGCTCTGTACTGTTGTAAATGCCACAGAAACACCGGTAGACTTACCTGCCAGCAAGAAAGGGTAATGTTTATTCTTGAGCTTTAAGTCTTATTGAGACGACCTCCCCCTCCCCCCTAAATCCTCAATCAAGAGGATGCTGCGGGAACTGGGATGAACACATACATGAATAGGTGGAAGGTGTTAGATTTATGAGGGTCAATAACTAACACCCTCTTTCTCTCCTAAGTCAGAGCTAATTGAAGGAGAGACATATGAGTCAGAGATGGAAGTTAAAGTCAGTTTTGTTACTGAAACACCAACGGGGTGGAGACATAGCTTAGATGTAAGAAAATAATGAGGATCCTAAATATTGCACCATAGACTCAAGATCATCACCCAGGCTCGGGCACAGCGGTATATTGTTACATGGTCTGTTGTAGCTGAGGCAGGCAACAGTGCTCCTCTGCACCAGGCTCATCTGTCAGAGCCCAGAGTATTAACCAGTAGAAGTTCATCCTCACAGGAGCACGGCAAGTGGGGCGTAGCCGAGTGCAGCATACACACAGGCGCACTAAAATAGAGGGAAGCAGTATAAAACTCAGAATGTCCGGGTTGGGGGGCTGCCACGACCAATTGATGAAGGCATTGTGTATAACAAGTACTCGGGGTTCCATTTTGCAAGATCAGATTTGCATTTGAAAGCAATGACACTTCCTGGGCCAGACTTCCTCAGGAAAAACTGCAGTAAGAATATGTATCACGTGGAAGGATGGGGTGAGGTAGAGACCTCGGAAGATCATTTGGACATGGAGCACCAGGAACAAGATGGATTAGCGATTCTTAGATTTCTGGGTTGGGCCCCTGGATAGCCGAGTGCCGTCAAGGGTGCTTTGCTGTCATCCTTTAGGTTTGCTCTGTGGGACGGCATGTCAGACTCTCTGCTTCTGGAAGAACTGCTAAACTCAACACTCCATTGCTTTGTTTTGATGTGTGTGTCCTGTAGGTACTCCGGAGGAAAGAGGAATCCGGAAATGGAAGAAAGGCATAGGCAAAGGGAGCAAGTCGCTTGATGGCATGGAGTCCTATGATTTGCCATTCGGCATGAACATTATTAAAAAATACAAATGCTTCAGCTACTTACCCATCAGCCCAACCTTTGTGGGCTACACGTGGAAAGGCCTCGGGAAGAGCGCAAACAGCCGGAGTCCGGACAAGGACTTGCAGGCCACGGTATAGCCGTAGCTTGCCCTGTGGCCTGGCCGCAGTGAGGCATGATCTGTAGTTTCTTGCTGAGTAACAAGCAGTGACATATATGTTTGTGTATCTGCATTTACATTCTGTACCCCAGAGCTAAGACAGATTGCAAGTAGCTTTTTTTGTTGTGAGTGGTGATCGTGTCTAATATAGTGTCTCACCTCTCTCCTTATTTAAGCCCCAACCCCTTGCCCCTGAGAATGTCCACTGCTGGCTGTGGTCACTGAACTTGAAATTCCTGTCCTCCTGTGGGAGTAGATGTCTGAAATCCACAGCAATTCCTTGTTTTCAGCCCCCCTTCCACCACCCATGCTAGCTTTCTTACAGGCTGCCTCCAGGGCAGGGGTGGGGAACGTCTGGCCCTGCCAAGGCAACCTCTGGCAGGACTCGAAATTCAATAAATCTAGGAGCTTTTTTCATAGCAACATTAATTTTTATTAAGTGAATTAAGTGAACGGTGTTATAAACATCCAAAATGTCCCTTGGCAGAAAAAAGGTTCCCACCCCTGGTCTGGGGGCTTTCTGTCCTGGAAGCACCTGGACCTGCTTGCTTTGTTGGTTTGTTGGTTTGTTTGTTTGTTTTTATTTGACCTCCGCCTGAACCACAGAGCCCTCCTGTGGTGAAAGGGCACCAGTATCCTCGCATTGTCACAGCTGGTCAAATGTGATGCGACGCTCCCTGCTCCTCCTGTGGGGAACAGCAGCATGTTGTTGTACCGACCTATGCCCCATCTGCTTGGGGAAGGTCTGTACACAGTGTGTTAGCATGGAAATGTGTTTTGGGGGACTAAGGAGGAAGGAAGGTACCTTGAAGTCAGTATCTGGTTCTCAGCTGCTCTATCTCGGTGCCACCTGGCCCAGGCTGGGCCAGCACATTTCACACTGGCCTCTCTCTTCACTAGCAGCTGGGACACTCTATCTGGCGCTTCTCACTCCTGGTGGTGCAACAGGTGTGGAGTGCCACACGGAGGCACCAGCCAGACGTTTATGGGTGTCTTGGCTCTGCTGTCATGTGGATGTCGGTTATTGTCACATGTGTCTATAAATACAAGATTTTATTCCTATTTAATATTACTGACTATAGCAGATTTTTGAAATCAGTGTTTTTCCATGTGACCCTTTTACCTTCCATCCTTATTACTGTGCCCCTCCCACTTCTCCCATTAAAGCAAGAAAGAACCAGCATTTGTAAAGCTGTGGACACCATCAGGGAAGCTGTTGTCATGGCTTTTAAGGGCCAGTAACCATTACTGTGGTTGTATTGCTTGATACCATGAAAGTGTAAATACTGTAATGCCTAATCTATTTATCAAAACTAACTACTGGACCAGAGCCCAGAAACCATGGCTTACTTTATACGTGAATTTGTTTTGTGAAGAAGGGAAGCCAGGGAAGGTACCAAGCAGCTGCCATCTCGAATGGTGGGTGTGCTGGTACACCCACCGCTGCGGTTCTGTTGCAAGTCGTTCCTCACAGTTAAGAGGGGATTTCTGTGGGTTGTCATGTGGCATGTCCACTGGGTCTTGATTTGGCAGAGGGGAAGGTTAGATCCCTGGACATATGCTGCCGTTCTTGTTTTAAGTTCCTGAAGAAGGTGGCGGTGAGAAAGGCAGCATGCAGGTCTCCTCTGTTGAGTTCTAATTACATAACACTAAATTCTTTTTTGGGGGGAAAAGAAACTTCTTGAATTTGGTTTGAGGTTTTTCAGCCAGAAAATTCTGAGACATAACGTAGTGAGCTCACTTCATGAGGTCATGCTTCTCTTCCTGTGTATTCATTGACCTGGCTGAGGCTTGAATGCAGTGGGTGTTGCTGTCTCCAACAGCGGGCCATGGGTCTGGGTCTCAGCCCTATTGTGTCCATCTCGTGCCCTTCCTGTCCCCTGGCTGCCTCTGTGTCACCTCCTTGACTCCTGGGAAGTTGGGGACTTCAAGGCTTGTTCTAGCAAGAACTCTCTTCGGAACCACTTCATTGTTTTGCCAAGACCTTATTGCAGATTAAGTAAAGAACTTAGATTATAAATTACATTTAATTTTGTATGTTACTTTTCTTTGATGTGTATTTGATGCCTAGTTTATTTTGAAGCACATCCGTTAACCATTTCCATCCCTTTAACTTGGTATGCCCTCCAGGCTGACAGTCCTTTGATACTGACTTGCTCTCTGTTCCTTCTATTTGTATTTCTGCTCAGCATCTAAATTTCTCAGCTTTGAAAAATGGGGAAAACTGTTACACCTCCCAAAGATTTGCAGTATTCTAGCTCTATAGGTGAGCAGAAGAACGAAATACCCAAATAAAAGCATCCGGGCCATCAGTAATTCAGAAACAAACAAGTTCCTTTCAACATAACTTGACCGGGCTTGTCCAGAAACCCACTCCCTTCTGAAACCCCTCCTTGGGTCCGTTTCAAATCTGCAAGCATTCCTATGTGGAGGGATGTGTGCAAGCATTCCTATGTGGAGGGATGTGTGCAAGCATTCCTACGTGCAGGGAAGCCCTGTACCCACACCGCCTTTTGGAAAGGGGTTTTGCCCTTCTTGTTCCATTGTCCAAGGGAGGGAGTTGAGCCTCAGGATGACGCATAAATCTTGCACAAGCAGCACACACCAACCATTTTAGGAAGTGATCCTTCTGCTAGCAAATATGCCACAGAATGAGTTTAATAGAAAAAAAGTGTGTTCATCTGCTGCCTGGGTTTGAAGATACCACCTGTAGGGAGGTTTGGAGGGACACGGTGGCCATGCATGATCTGTCCCTGTGAGCTCACTCATGTAAGTGCCCTTGAGCAAGGCATTTGCTTCCAGTTTCCACAGTGACCACCTACCCACCATCTTCACATGTATGTGAACCATTTTGATATAGAAAAGAAATGGAAAGTATTTATAAGGATAGTTGATGCTGCCATATCCCAGTGGGGGTGGGTCATGGGGCCCCACCACCGGTTTTAATAAAATACCTAACAAGGTTCACAGAGAAATTGGGAAATAGCTCCAGTCTTTGTAAGCAATTTTCATTCTCATTCTCACTAGGGAGTTCAGTGCAGACTCATTAGAATCAAATCTTTCTTAAGAGGGCGTCAAATGTTAACTTTTAGTGAGTTGGTTGTGATGGATCAAAGCAAGAGAAGTGGCTTAACCAGGTCAGCCGCAGTGAAGCATCATGGGTCCTGATGGTTTCCCGTTTTCATGGTAACAAATTCACACACAGGATTTGCTTTATACTGTAGAACTCTGACTTTCATGATGACAACTTGGTTTATGCATGAATATTGCAGTATTTCCATATAGTAAAATAACATTTCTGCCCAGGATAATAGTTACCGTTTTCCAGGGAGGGAATGATATAATTTTCATGACAATGTCATGTGATGATAGAATTTCTCCATTGATGAATCTCTAGTATGTGTGTATACTTTATTTACCCATGCGTATATTTTATGACCGTCAGCTAAGTTGTTATTACTTTAATTCATGTCCCTGCTGAAATACTGGTACTAGCAACCTAGACTTGAAGTTGGCGACTATTATCTTCCTTAATACTGATGCCGCTAAGAGTGGCCAGGCCAGATAGAAGGTGAAAAGGGAGCTGTGGCAGGAACCTCGTTCTAGAGCCTGTCTGGTGCGAGGAGAGGCAGCATCCTGTGGGCCGCTGTGCTTGGGGTGTGCGCTCGGCTGCAGACACCACGCCTGGTGTGGCTGTCACTGGAAGCCTGGTGTGCACCCAGCCACGCTTCCTGGACACCGTGGCTGTGCGAACGAGCCTGAGCATTGGCAGTTCTCCGGGGAGCTGGCCCTTGGCTTTGGAGAAGAGCCTGGATTTTCACCTGCTGCATGTGTAGTGCTCTGTCCACTTACGACTTGAACATGAAGAACAGGACATTCCCCCCCCGCTACCCGACCTGCAGTCACCATCCGACAGTGCAAGAAGACCTCGCGTGTTTTGCCAACGTTTCCGCCCAAGGACCCAGAGAGCACGCCCTTTTCAGCAGCCTCACACACATTCCTGTTCTTCTAGGTTGTTCTTGACTGTGCCTCGTCGTCACTCTGCATAAGTAACTCCCAGCGTCCTTAGAATTGTGTGTGTTTTCTGGCATTTAGGACACCCTCACCAGCCTGGTCATGTTACTGACAGTTCAAGTTAATACCCTCCTTCGTTCGTGCGTAACAACCTTTGTTTGATACGTTAATAAATTTCTGACTGTTTTTAACACAGTGGGGATGCCTATATTTTCCTTGAGTTTTTGTGGCTGACTTTGGCTACGTACCTTTTTGGGGTTTTGTTCGTTTTTTTATTTTGCATACCGAGGGTATTTAGGGTGGGGTTGTTTTTGAGATGTGTAATTCTTTTATGGAGTTTTTAAAAAGAAATTTCATATTGTTTTTCTAACATGGCTTCATTAAACGTTTAAGTATTTTAAAAATATGTAATATTTGGACCAGACGTTGTGAATAATAGTAGAGATAAAAGCTATTTTATTCTGTATTTTTAAAACTGTTCCGTACAAATAAAAGCTCTCCTGGGCACAGCTCTGCTGTTCACATGCCTCCTCCTTTGGCTGGTCTTTAAGACACTTGTCATCACCTCGGGGAGGGAAATCGGCTGGTGAAAAGTTCAGTTCATCAAGTTCACAGGCATCATTGTTGGGTGCCGGGGCGATGCCTGGAGAACCACGGCGGCTCCTCGGGAGGATGCCTGAGGGGCACGGAGACCTGCTGATGCTGGACTTTGGAGTGAAATTGAGTCTCTTATTAAGGCAGCACAAACGATTGGGGATCGTTTAGGAGCCGGTGATCAGAAAGCCTATCTGTCCACACGGTGGTGCCAAAGGCTCTGAGAGCAGCCTCGGCCGAGTCAGGTGCACTGAGTAGACAGGCAAGCAATGTTGGGATCCAAGCCTCAGAGCAGCCAGTGCCGGCCAGTCATGGGGCGTGCACCCCCCCAACCCCCCCGCCCCCCATGAGGTGTGAAGATGAGTCCAGAGGTGCTTCAGTGTATTTAGAGAAGATGTAGAGCTCCCAATCCCATCCCATCGCTGATTCGTCTCTGGCAGTTTGGGCCATGAGTGGCCACCACAGCTACCATATTCCCAATATCCCGACCTGTGAGCCGTTGCTAGACAACCAACCACAAGATGACATTTTTACATGTGTGAAAATAGTCAAGTATTTTTAAAAATAAAAAGAATACCCATGTTTTCAGACCCCCTCTCCCCCATCCCGTGGGCCTCTCTCCTGTTGCATCCCCATCCCTCACAAAGAGAGAGCCACTGCCTGAATTTTGGGTTCATCTTTTCCTTGCTTTCCTTCACAATTTTGCCATATACAGGGGTTGGCAAAAGTAGATTTACAGTAGTTCATAGGGAAAAATATGTAACACAAGAATAATACAAAATAAACTTCCACACACTCACCACTGTAAACCTACTTTTGCCCACCCCTTGTATACATATTCCTAAACAATTTACTGTTTTGTGTTAGTTTTGCATGTTTTTGAACGTTATGGAAAAAGCATGACACATTGTATGTATCATCACGTTCCACCCGCTGTTGTGAGGTTCATGTTGCTACATACCTAGAATGTAGTTCATCCACCTTCCCTGCAAGGTAGTGAAATTTAAGATAAAATGAAGACCATCCTGAAAGCTCCCAGAGAGAGTGAGCAGAAGGCAGGCCTGTAGGGCGGGACCAGTGGGTGTCGGTCTCCACCAGCCGCCCTATCTGTGGAGCCACATGCTTGAGGACTGCAGAAACTAAACTTGCAACTTAGAATGTTACATCTAGCCACTCAAAGGCCCCCATTCACATACTTTGGATGAAGAACTTAAAAAAGGAGAAACCTGGGTAGTCATAGGAGATGCTGAGGAAAGGTAAACAAGGAATATCTTGCAAAACTTGGTTTCTTGGTCCGTTCTGTTGCTATCACAGAAACCCATAGACTGGGTATCTTAGAAACAAACACTTCTTGCAGTTTCGGAGGCTGGAAATCCAGGCATCCACAGATTTGGTGTCTGGTGAGAACCTGCTTCCTGGTTCATGATGGCCATCTTTTCGTGGTGTCTTCACCTGGTGGCAGGGGTCAAGGGCCCCACTTTGGGGCCTCTCTTAACGACTAAACCCATTGAAGAGGTATCTGACCTCATGACAAAATCACCTCCCAAAGTCTCCCCCTCACACTAGGGATTAGGTTTCTACATCAGAATCCTGGGGTACATGGTCAATAGCACCTGGTCATAAAAAAGGGAGGCCAAAGGTAAGAAAAAAGTCCATAATGATCTCAAATTACAATTCAAGGCCATATCACCAAATCTGTGGATGCCTGGATTTCCAGAATTGTATTAATACACTAGAGGCCCAGTGCACAAATTTTGTGCACTTGGGAGGGGTCCCTCATCCTGGCCACACTCTAACATCAGTGTTGTAAACAGCGTGTATCAGGATTTTGTTCTGCCATCTGGTCCAACAATCTACCTTTTAATTGACAAGTTTGGTCCTTTTAGCTATTGGTACACTTGGGCCCGTTTCTCTCATCTCTGTAAATCTCCTCTTTCCCCATCACCAAGGTGATATGGCCTTGAATTGGCCATAATTGTTGAAGGCTGCAACAGGTATGTTCAGAAGTTGATAGTGTTCCAGAAACTATATAAAAGTTTCTAAGCAATTTGACAGTTATTCTATGTGTTTAGTATTAAAATATCTGGCTTATCCTTTAATTTTAATAAAATAAACTTCCAGAATTTTATTAATATACTAGAGGCCCAGTGCACAAAATTCGTGCACTTGGGAGGGGTCCCTCAGCCTGGCCTACGCCCTCTTGCAATCCGGGACTCCTCGGGGGATGTTGGACTGCTGGTTTCAGCCTGTTCCCCACAGGCCGGGCGAAATGGGCAGTCCAACATCCCCTGGCTTCTAGCTGAGTGGCGCTCCCCCTGTTGGAGCACACTGACCACCAGGGGGCAGCTCCTGCATTAAGTGTCTTCACTACCCTATTGCCCGTGTCCATGGGCTATGCATATAAGTACGTAAGTTATTTGGTTTATCTCTTCTCGTCCCCCCAACATCACATGGAGGTATGTCAGGCTGTTCCATGCCTCTCTGCTTCGGGTCTTATTTTGTTGGTCAAAATTTGACTTTGTAACTGTGTTTCAAATTATAATCTCCCACAATGAGATCTTTTCAAAGATGCAATACCTCTCAAGTTCCACTGAAAAGTATATCCTAGGGACTTTGCTTAAAACTTTTCTCCCATTTCATATTTTTGTTTCATTGGGGAGTGTTTTTTCCAGTTCCTCAGAATAAACCCTTCTTTTGGACTATTGAATCTTTTCACATATTTGGTGATTTTTAAAAACTGCTTATACTAAAGAAGGAGGTCTGTGTTCGTTCAACAATAGGATTTACTGTGGATTTGATTGAGTACTTTCCCTGCAAAGCTCACAAGTTGAAACTAAAATCCTTTAGTCCTTTAGAGTTGGCCACTCCTTGGACTTTCTTCAGCTCGGTTCCATCTGTATCCATTTATTCAGCAATAACTCAGAGATATTTTTCTAACATTTCAATTGTATTACAAATACCTTCATAGTTATATGAATGTATGCTTAAAAGAAAGTAATGAAAATATATTCCAAACCTTTGATTATTATCTTTGGGGAGTGGGGTTACAGGTTACATTTATTTCTTTTTTTTTCTATCTTTTTATTTTTCTTTATTTTCTAACTACTTTAAATACAAATTACTTTTATAAATGTTTTTTTTACACAGAAGATGAAAATTGTATTATAAATATTCAGTAATACTGTGGTTTAAGAAGTAAGAAAGCCCCTGTTCTTCTCTAATACTAATATAAAATATTGTACTTCCTCAAATTATACTTGACATTTAAATAACAGTTGTAGCCAAATATATCTCAGTAAAAATATGAAAGTGCTAAAAGTACCATGTATGTATTTGCCATTTTATGTCCTATATAGGAAGGTTTTGTCTAATAAATGACGTGGCTTGGTGGATGAAGTTTTCCAGAACATTCCATCCTGGGGGTGGAGGGGGGTGGGGGAACACAGTGGGGGATGACTCTCAGAGGGTGGGATTTAGGCATCTGCCCCTGAGCTATACCCAGAAGTATAGTGGCCACCCCTGCACCATCCCCTGCCTCCCAAACACACATGCCAGGGCAGCCCTCCAGACACATGCCTGGGCAAAGGGACAAAACTTCTCTTGTTAGAGCCCCAATCTTCCAAACACTGTGGAGTTGGTGAGCCTCAACATCCCAATTCATATCACCTATGAAGCAGCTGTATTTGGAGACTCAAAGATGCCAGAGTGCCGTGTGTGTGTGTGTGTGTGTGTGTGTGTGTGTGTGTGTGTACAAATATATACACATGTACCATTTATTTGTTTTGGGTAGTAAGTGATCCATTGTGGCCTTGGGAAAATTGTGGGAATGAGTTTGAAACAGGAAGAATAACCTTCAGAGAAATCCTCACAGGAATGCTTAGATGATAGATAGATATTTACATGGTTGTATGAATATAGAGAAATGTATGAATGACACAAAGCAAGTAGCTAACATGGATTAGTAGAAGAGTGCAGGAGGATGGGCAGAGAGAGAGGCAAACGAAAGTATGGAAAAAAGAATGCACTAAAAAGAAATCAGTGTATATAAGATTTTGTTTATGATAAATTGTATCTCAGTGCATAAAAGATCAGGAAAAGAGAAGATAGATCTACATCTTCCCATCTGTAGGAATGTGGATGCTATACTGTGAAGTGAAAAAAGCCAATACAAAGTGTAGTCTGCTATTATTCTATTACAATAAAAACAGATAGGCAAACACAACCCTCCTATATGTGTATTTATGATTGTGTACTAGTAAGTAAGGAGATCACTGCGAACGGGTACAGGTGGGTAACAGTGGTTACTGTATGGTGATGGGAGTGAGTTGGCGGGGGAGTGGGTTGGGGACAGCTTATTGCCTAACAGAAAAATAAAAATATTTTACCCCAGGTAGCATCCTGAGTGTGATCATGTGACCAGGCTCTGGCCAATGAGCTGTAAACAAGGCTGAAGGTGCAACTTCTGGGTTGTGTTCTTAAAGGGTAGATGTTTACGCTCATGCTTGCCCTTTCTTCTCCCTCCCCATGGCTGGAAAGCAGAGGTGGCAGCCAAACAACTTGGTCCATTTAGACTAGGGCAACACTTGGGGTGGGAAAGGGAAATATGAAAGAGCCTGCACGGCTCCTGATGACAGAGAGCAGCCCAAACTTTGATGTGAAAGAGAAATACACTTATTTAAACTATTATTACCTGGGTTTCTGTTGCAGCAGCCAAAACCACATTCTAACTATTAGAGATTTTGTAGATCAAAAACAATCTAAAATTAGACGAGCAATTCATGCGCTTCAACCTAACAATTGACCACCTGTATAAGCTTCAGCGTGTTACCTAACCTCTGGCCCTCTGTTTTCTTCTCTATAAACTGAGGGTGATCCTCACCCAGAGTACTAGAATGGATTCCAGGTAATGAGCCTCAGCAAGCCCGGCTCCACTCCTCCTCAGCTCCTCTCCAGGCCCTGTCGGCACACACAGCTGCTGTTATAGAGCCACAGTCACAGTGTGAGTGCTTTGGGAGAATTAGCCAGGCCAGAGCTGCTGATACTGGGGGTGTCACTCTGTAGACTGTGGGCTGCATCTCCAGTTCCTCTGTGTTCTCTGGACTAGTCAAATCCTTAAGTGGGCCAGAACTTTCAAAGGACCTTGTGAAAGGTTAACCTCAACTTCCTCTGCAAAGGGGACTCAGGCGTCTACACGGGTGAGGTGGACTAGGACAGGGTGGCAGCTGGGGTGGGGTGCTGGGCTACGTTCAAAGCCAAATGTTCAGGAAGGAACAAAGAACAAGAGAGAAAGAAACCGATTACTACTTTAGGGTGTTTTTTCTCTACTGATGTTCTGAAACGATCAAAGTAATATGTGCTTAATTGTGACAAGTGAAATAATGCAATCAACACAAAGATGTGAAAATTGAAAACTATCTCCCTCAACCCACTCCCGAACCATGCAGTAACCATTTTATCCACCTGGTATCTCCTTTCACCGTGATCTCTTTGTTCCACAAACTTACACAGTCATAAATACGCATATAGGGGAGTTGTGTTTGCCTATTTGTTTTTATTAATATTGAATAGTAGCAGACTACATTTTGTAACTTGCTTTTTTCACTTCACAGTATAGCATCCACATTCCTACAGATGGAAAGATGCAGATCTATCTGCTCCCTGGTGGCCAATGCGCGTCATAGCGACTGGTCAAGCTGTCATTCGGTCACTTAGGCATATATATATAATGAAAACAGGACACAAACCACTCCTATCACTCCCCCTCAATAAGTTGAGACAAACATAATACTTTCATTTTCCTATCTTCCCAGATGAGACATTTAGAAAGCTTTCACTTCTGGATCCTTTAATGTCTAAGTTTTGCTGACAGTTTAATACTCTTCATTCCAGTTAATATTTGAATTTCTCTTGTAATATGTCTCTCCTATTTATAAGTACGTACTTAGTATTTATGCTACACAATTTCACACAGTGTTTTATTCTGTTAGATTTAACAGTATGTGTTTTGAAAGGCCCATTGTTCGCCCAAAGGCCCAACAGATGTCTGTTGGGACAGAAAGAATAACCCAGATCCCTGGAATAAACAAGGTCCCAATGATCAATACAAGTTCTACTCAGTGAGTGAATGTAAATTACAGCAAACTGAAGAAAGAAGGGCTGGACTTCTCAACGAAATGTTTCACATTAAACAATAGAATAAAGGTCTTCCAGGAGCCATCCAACAATTTTTCACTTAACCAGGAAATATTTCCTTCCCAAATACCTGAAATCATGTGGTGTATTGTGTTGAGGTTTACACTGGATGAATAAATATGTGAAAAAAAAATGTAAAGCCTTCAATGGCAGCCCAATGCAATTTCTTAAAGATCAAGTACTTTTTTTTTTTAATCCTCACCCGAGGAATGAGGATATTTTTCCCAAGATCTTTAGAGAGAGTGGAAGGGGGAGAGAGAGAGAAACATTGACGTGGTTGTCCCCCGCTTGTGCCCCAACAGGGGCCGGGATCAAACCTGCAACAGAGGTACGTGCTCTTGAGCTAGGCATCAAACCAGTGATTCTTAGGTCCGAGGGCTGACACTCTAACCACTGAGCCAAACCGGCCAGGGCAAATAAAGTACTTTCAATGATAAAGTCATTAAAGGGTTTAAGTGTGCAAATCGCAAAATGATAAACAAAAGATAGATGCACTTATCAAGTAAAGAAGGAATTCAGTAAAAATTGAGACCAAAGAAATCCTATGCCATCACTTCTACAAATAAAATTTTTATAAACAGCATTTAGAAACAATGCTAAGTTTGTATGAGTGCATTTGGAATATTAAACAAAACCAGCATTAGAGAAAGCTCTCAATTTATGCTACACCCAGGTCTCTATTTGGGAGTCTATGGGAGCTGGTACTGTGTCAACCAAGCTAAGCTGGAGTTACATTTCTCAGCATTCCCTTCACTGTACAGGGCCGGATCAGGGTTGGCCACAAGAGAAACCTGTGCAAAATTTGGAAAGAGACATCAAGCAGCAGCAGGGGATATTACTTTTGGAAGACGGGTGCAGGGTCCCGTGTCACTGCAGTGGCTTCCGTCCTGGTCCCTGATCTGCTGGATGGCCTCATTGGTGGCAGGGAGAGGGGGAGTGGGAGGGGGGGGAGGGCGGAGGGGGGCAGTCAGGCCACCAGCTCCTCTTCCTCATGCTAAATTCATGCAGCTCTGAGGTGAGTGCGCTGGTGTGTCTGCAGGTCACCCTCAGGCTGTGAAAGACAGATGCAGGTTCCGGTTTGTCCTCATGGATTCTGGTGTGTCTTTGTGGGTTCCCATTCATTCTTCCTGTCCCCCACTTTGATCCAGCTTTTTTTTTCAGCCTGCACTGGCTGACCCAGGTTTACCACTGATTACAGGGGCAACAGCCTCTTGTAGATTTCTTCATCACTTCCCCTGCTTTGTGGTTCCGGTTTGTGACTTTTTTCTGATCTCCAACCGTCTCCTTCCAGATGTTACCTCCCTGGCTTCCCCCACAAAGGTGGAAGGACTGATCACTGTAATAAAGCATTCTAAGGGCATCCCATCGCTATATGAACGCAACCCCACACTCCTCACTGTAGCCTACAGTTTAAGGCATGACCTGACCTCTCCCACCTCATCCTGTGCCCATCTCCCCTTGCTCTCCTCCCTGCCTGCCGGGGCACTGTTTTCACAGCACAAGAGCCAGGTGACTGGATGTTGGAAGTTACATTCTCCGTCTAGTAAATTAGCTATTTCAAGATGGCCTGGGTCTGGGGAGGAAGAGGTTAAGGTTGTTGGAAGGCCTGGACAGCCCAGGCCTGTTCTCAATCAGGGGCACAGCAAGAAGGCGTGAGCTGCTTGCTGCATCTGGGAAGTCTCCATAGCAAAGTGATTAGGGAGTGTGGGAGAGAACATGCCGAACTTTCATTTCTGTGCACGGAGAGGATGGGGTGGGCCAGGGCCAGGCAGGAGGGGCTGTCAAGGTCTCAAAGTGGTGACATTGGGCGATAGCCCTGAACACTGGCTTTGCAACTGCAGAGATCTGGCCAGCTCTGGGCGGAGGGTCAGTGTCTCACGAAGCCTGGAAGAGGCCCATGGACCAGTCCCGCTGGTTTGGCTGTCCTGCTCTCCCTTCCTTGGCTCCTTCCAGAGGCTTCTTGGCCCAGTAATCATATTTATCCTCCAAGAAACTTCCCCCAGCTGGCTCCTCTCAGCCGGGCTGCATCTCCATGAGAGAGGAGGTGTTGGCTCCCTCTCTGGCCATGCAGTTTGGACAACCTCCACACATTAGGGAGGGGCAGGGCAGCTGTGTTTGAAACACTGCAGGCACCAAAGACCTTGACTGGTCTTGAGTTTTCTTTTTTGGCTGCAAAAGTGGAATATAAAACACCTCTCACTTCCCACCTTCTGTTCCAGCCACACTGGACCACATGCTGATCTCTGACCAGCCAGGCTTTTCATGGCTTTGAACTTGCTGTAGTGCTGCCTGGAATGTTCTTCTCCATCTAAGCAATTCCTGCTCAGTCTCTAAGACTCAACCCAGGTGTCACCTCCTTCCTGAGGGCTCTCCTCATACACCCTGTCTTGTCTTCCTAGGCCAGTGGTTCTCAACCTTGGCTGCACATTAGAATCACCTGGGAAGCTTTTTAAAATCCTGATTTCTGGGCCTCATCCTCCGGAAATTCTGTTTCTTTGTTATGGGGTGGGGCCACAACATTAGTAACAAAGAAACAATTTCCGGAGGATGAGGCCCAGAAATCAGGATTTTAAAAAGATTCCCTAGTGATTCTAATGTGCAGCCAAGGTTGAGAACCACTGTCCTACCTAGGCGCTTCCGTGTAGCACCTGAAAGTATTAAAACAGGTGGTCTCCATCTTTAGCACGTACGCAGAGCACCTGGCCATCTCGTTAAACTTGAACATGGCCTGAGACCTGGTTCTGTATTTATAGCCAACTCTTGACTTAGATGATGTTGATGCTGCTGGTCTAAGGACCACATTCTAAGCAGCAAAGATTTTAAAGCATTTCTCTCATTCTCTTACTTGAATTTTTAAGTCAAATGCTTTGACGACAGATGAAACTTAAAAAAAAACACACCAAAAAAAACCCCACACAAATTAATTTCTACTCTTTACCTTCATTTTTCTAGAGCAGAAAACATCTTGGTTAATTTGTGGTAAACTTGGTCATTTTAAGTTAAATTCGGTTAATTCTGAAATGTTCTTTTCGGTCTGCCCATCCCCACCTTCCTGGGTCTCATTTCAGTTTTGCTGCTGCTGCTGCTGCTGGTGGTGGTGGTGGTAGGGTCATAGAGCATCTTGGCAGTTGGGGGTGGGAGCAGGCATCTGGTCCTGGTGGGTGTCATGCTGGTTCTGGGTACAGCATCCTTCCACCCTGACTCCCTCAGCATGTCTGAGTTCCAGTGTGGTCCCTGGCATGGCCCAGACCACTTCCTTTTGTGGGTCCTCTTGTCTCAACTGTGATATATCCTCAGGTCCCTCAGCTTTCTCCCATCTGACTTCCATGCCCTCCTCTGGGGTATAAAAATGTTGGTTGTCTCCCATGCCCTCTATAGCCCCCAGAGTTTTCTGGGTCTGCCTAGGTCCCTCCCCTCCTGAAGATGCCATGGCTGCCGGGTTACTCCAGGTTATGCCTGATAGAAAGTGGCATAGTTCTTCTCCACTTTCAGATCCAAAACTGTGCTTAAATCTGAGGGTCTTATTGTCCACCGCCATCCTTCTGGGTATAACTCTATTGAAGAGGCAACATGCTGGACACTTCAGAAATCTCTACCAGTGCCCTGGCCAGTGTGACTCAGTTGGCTGGAGCTTCGTCCTGTACATTGAAAGGCCAATTCTGGTCAGGGCACATACCCAGGTTGCAGGGTTGGTCCCTGGTTGGGGTGCAAGTGGGAGGCAGCTGATTGATGTTTCTCTCTCTCTTTTTCTCTCTAAAAATCAATAAAAAATTTAAAAAAGAAAGAAATCTCTATCAGCATCTAACTGACTTGCTTCACTATCAGCCCACCACTTCCTGCATCCCATAGGACTATCTTTTTAAATTTTTTGATTAGTTAATATATGCATATGAAACAATTCAAATAGTACAAAAGGCACTCAAATTGCTATATAGTTTAGTTAATCTTCTTAAGACAATATCCTTTGACTCTCCACAAGTGATGATGAATCAGTGTGCTTCTACTTTATCCCATCTCTCTTCTTTCCTCTCCTGCCTTCCCCTCCCCTCCCTTCTCCACAGTTTTGGTTGGTTATTACTACTGTTAGTTCCAGTGCTTTATTTCTCCATGGGGATGAGTGAATGTTTTTATATGAGACAAATCTTCTTTGTGCAAGACTGTTGAGCGCTTTGCAGTTTGCTCATTTTCTTTGATCCCAAAACACAAAATGACATCAGCGCTGCTCAAATTTCAAGACCACCAGTGATGCAGGCACCCCCCACCCCCACCCAGCTGAAAAGCGCTATCTAGTGGGTATTGTACAACTTTATATCTCTACTAGAGGCCTGGTGCACGAAATTCGTGCGCGGGTATGGTCCCTAGGCCTAACCTGCAATCAGGGCCATCTTCCCTGGCTGCCGGCAGCTGGCCCTGCCCCCCGCTGCCACCCACTCTGGTGCCCAGTTTGCCATTGGGTGATCGGAGCCTGCCGGCTGGGGATAGGGACCAAGAGGTGGTCAGTGCACCTCATAGTGACTGGTTGAGCAGTCGTTCTGGTCATTCTGCCATTATGGTTGCTGGGCTTTTATTATATAGGGTTACCTGGGCTATTTACTTTAAACATATCTTTTTATTCCCCTCCTATAAAAAGTGAAATCTGAATACTTAACAAATTCCTACCTTCATTGGTTTTATAACTTCTACATCATAAGAGTTTATATATTTTTGTTGTGTTTTAACTTTAATCCCAGTAGTCGTTTTACCTATACTCTCAAATATAAATGTATTCGGTACCCACTTTGCTGCTTTAGCCTATGATTCTCTATTCATTTGTTTTCCAAACTTGGTCTTTTATTATTTTCTTTAAGGTGACTGAATTTCTGTAATTTTGAAAATATTTGCATGTTTTTAGATTTGAAATGACAGTTTGTGATGACATGTAGTTAGTTCCTGGGTCATATTTTCTTTCTCTAAGGACACCATGGTTCTTTATTTATAGCCACTTATGACATTGTCTCTTAGCTTTGAATGTTTTGGTACTGAAGTCTTTAGCCAGCCTGCTTTTTTTTTTTTTTTTTTTTTTTTAAATGGGTGATTTGACCTTTCTGCTGGGGAACCAGAGGAATCTTTATCCCTGCAGTGTGGTGACATTAATAGTGTGTGTCAGTGTTAGTTGGTTTATTCCTTCAGCAATTCAGTCAATGAATGTTTATTGGGGGCTCCTAGGTGCCATGCATTATTTTATACATTAGGGACATTGCAGTGACAAATAGAACAAAAATCCCTGTCCCCATACCTCCTGGAACTTACATTCTGGTGCAAGACTTAGGGGGAAGAAAAAACTATATCCATTATCTCAGAACATAGTGTGTTCTTTCAGCCAATAAGTTCAAGTTCTTTTGTTTTAGAAAAGTTTTTTAAGTGTATAGGGTGTTCCCAAAGAATGTATACTTATACTTTGAATAACTATAAAGGCAGTGTTTATTAAAATACATTTCATTTCCAAAATTGAGCTATCAACTGTTAAAGTGTGTATACATTTTGGGGGACACCCTGTATATAATTGGATGCCAATTATACATATGTTGGATTTCCTTGGTCTTTGTTCGATATCTATTATTTCTTCTTTTTATTTCCAAATTCATTGCCATCCTGCATGTTATTGTGTTCATTTTTCTGAAGTCGACCTTCCATGTTCTTAGCTGAATTTTCACTAGCGTTTTGATGCTTCATTGGGTCCTTCATGTCTATGATGATTTATTTTCTCTTTCTTTTTTTTTTTTTTTTTTTCGTCCCTACCTCACGGGGGCCGTTTCAACCTCACCGGGGTCGTCCCTACCACACCGGGGCTGTTTCAACCTGACCGGGGTTGTCCCTACCACACTGGGGCCGTTTCGACCTGACCGGGGTTGTCCCTACAGACCGGGGTCGTCCCTACCTCACGGGGGCTGTTTCAACCTCACCGGGGTCGTTCCTACCTCACGGGGGCCGTTTCAACCTCACCGGGGCCGTCCCGACTTCACCAGGGCCGATTCAACCTCACCGGGGTTGTCCCTACCACACCGAGGCTGTTTCAAACTGACCGGGGTTGTCCCTACCACACCGGGGCCGTTTCGACCTGACTGGGGTCGTCCCTACCTCACGGGGGCCGTTTCAACCTCACCGGGGTCGTCCCTACCTCACGGGGGCCGTTCCAACATGACCGGGGTTGTCCCTACCACACCGGGGCCATTTCGACCTGACCAGGGTCGTCCCTACCTCACAGGGGCCGTTTCAACCTCACCGGGGTCGTCCCTACCACACCGGGGCCGTTTCGACCTGACCAGGGTCGTCCCTACCTCACAGGGGCCGTTTCAACCTCACCTGGGTCGTCCCTACCACACCGGAGCCGTTTCGACCTGACCAGGGTCGTCCCTACCTCACAGGGGCCGTTTCGACCTGACCGGGGTCGTCCCTACCTCACGGGGGCCGTTTCAACCTCACTGGGGTCGTCCCTACCTCACGGGGGCCGTTTAAACCTCACCGGGGTTGTCCCTACCACACCGGGGCTGTTTCAACCTGACCGGGTTTGTCCCTACCACACCGGGGCCGTTTCGACCTGACTGGGGTCGTCCCTACCTCACGGGGGCCGTTTCAACCTCACCGGGGTCGTCCCTACCACACCGGGGCCGTTTCAACCTGACCAGGGTTGTACCTACCACACCGGGGCCGTTTCGACCTGACCAGGGTCGTCCCTACCTCACGGGGGCCGTTTCAACCTCACCGGGGTCGTCCCTACCACACCGGGGCCGTTTCGACCTGACCAGGGTCGTCCCTACCTCACGAGGGCCGTTTCAACCTCACCGGGGTCGTCCCTACCTCACGGGGGCCGTTTCAACCTCACCGGGGTCGTCCCTACCTCACGGGGGCCGTTTAAACCTCACCGGGGTTGTCCCTACCACACCGGGGCTGTTTCAACCTGACCGGGTTTGTCCCTACCACACTGGGGCCGTTTCGACCTGACCGGGGTTGTCCCTACAGACCGGGGTCGTCCCTACCTCACGGGGGCTGTTTCAACCTCACCGGGGCCGTCCCGACTTCACCAGGGCCGATTCAACCTCACCGGGGTTGTCCCTACCACACCGAGGCTGTTTCAACCTGACCGGGGTTGTCCCTACCACACCGGGGCCGTTTCGACCTGACTGGGGTCGTCCCTACCTCAAGGGGGCCGTTTCAACCTCACCGGGGTCGTCCCTACCTCACGGGGGCCGTTCCAACATGACCGGGGTTGTCCCTACCACACCGGGGGCCGTTTCGACCTGACCAGGGTCGTCCCTACCTCACAGGGGCCGTTTCAACCTCACCGGGGTCGTCCCTACCACACCGGGGCCGTTTCAACCTCACCGGGGTCGTCCCTACCTCACGGGGGCCGTTTAAACCTCACCGGGGTTGTCCCTACCACACCGGGGCTGTTTCAACCTGACCGGGTTTGTCCCTACCACACCGGGGCCGTTTCGACCTGACTAGGGTCTCTCCCTACCTCACGGGGGCCGTTTCAACCTCACCGGGGTCGTCCCTACCACACCGGGGCCGTTTCAACCTGACCAGGGTTGTCCCTACCACACCGGGGCCGTTTCGACCTGACCAGGGTTGTCCCTACCTCACGGGGGCCGTTTCAACCTCACTGGGGTCATCCCTACCTCACGGGGGCCGTTTCAACCTCACCGGGGTTGTCCCTACCACACCGGGGCTGTTTCAACCTGACCGGGGTTGTCCCTACCACACCGGGGCCGTTTCGACCTGACCGGGGTCGTCCCTACCTCACGGGGGCCGTTTCAACCTCACCGGGGTCGTCCCTACCACACCGGGGCCGTTTCAACCTGACCGGGGTTGTCCCTACCACACCGGGGCCGATTCGACCTGACCGGGGTCGTCCCTACCTCACGGGGGCCGTTTCAACCTCACCGGGGTCGTCCCTACCACACCGGGGCCGTTTCGACCTGACCAGGGTCGTCCCTACCTCACGGGGGGCCGTTTCAACCTCACCGGAGTCGTCCCTATCACACCGGGGCCGTTTCCACCTGACCGGGGTTGTCCCTACCTCACGGGGGCCGTTTCAACCTCATCGGGGTCGTCCCTACCTCACGGCGGCCGTTTAAAACCTGACCGGGTTTGTCCCTACCACACTGGGGCCGTTTCGACCTGACCGGGGTTGTCCCTACAGACCGGGGTCGTCCCTACCTCACAGGGGCTGTTTCAACCTCACCGGGGTCGTTCCTACCTCACTGGCGCCGTTTCAACCTCACCGGGGCCGTCCCGACTTCACCAGGGCCGATTCAACCTCACCGGGGTTGTCCCTACCACACCGAGGCTGTTTCAACCTGACCGGGGTTGTCCCTACCACACCGGGGGCCGTTTCGACCTGACTGGGGTCGTCCCTACCTCACGGGGGCCGTTTCAACCTCACCGGGGTCGTCCCTACCTCACGGGGGCCGTTCCAACATGACCGGGGTTGTCCCTACCACACCGGGGCCATTTCGACCTGACCAGGGTCGTCCCTACCTCACAGGGGCCGTTTCAACCTCACCGGGGTCGTCCCTACCACACCGGGGCCGTTTCGACCTGACCAGGGTCGTCCCTACCTCACAGGGGCTGTTTCAACCTCACCGGGGTCGTCCCTACCACACCGGGGCCGTTTCGACCTGACCGGGGTCGTCCCTACCTCACGGGGGCCGTTTCAACCTCACCGGGGTCGTCCCTACCACACCGGGGCCGTTTCAACCTGACCGGGGTTGTCCCTACCACACCGGGGCCGTTTCGACCTGACCAGGGTCGTCCCTACCTCACGGGGGCCGTTTCAACCTCACTGGGGTCGTCCCTACCTCACGGGGGCCGTTTCAACCTCACCGGGGTTGTCCCTACCACACCGGGGCTGTTTCAACCTGACCGGGGTTGTCCCTACCACACCGGGGCCGTTTCGACCTGAATGGGGTCGTCCCTACCTCACGGGGGCCGTTTCAACCTCACTGGGGTCGTCTCTACCTCACGGGGGCCGTTTCAACCTCACCGGGGTCGTCCCTACCACACCGGGGCCGTTTCGACCTGACCAGGGTCGTCCCTACCTCACGGGGGCCGTTTCAACCTCACCGGGGTCGTTCCTACCTCACGGGGGCCGTTTCAACCTCACCGGGGCCGTCCCGACTTCACCAGGGCCGATTCAACCTCACCGGGGTTGTCCCTACCACACCGAGGCTGTTTCAACCTGACCGGGGTTGTCCCTACCACACCGGGGCCGTTTCGACCTGACTGGGGTCGTCCCTACCTCACGGGGGCCGTTTCAACCTCACCGGGGTCGTCCCTACCTCACGGGGGCCGTTCCAACATGACCGGGGTCGTCCCTACCACACCGGGGCCGTTTCGACCTGACCGGGGTCGTCCCTACCTCACGGGGGCCGTTTCAACCTCACCGGGGTCGTCCCTACCTCACGGGGGCCGTTTAAACCTCACCGGGGTTGTCCCTACCACACCGGGGCTGTTTCAACCTGACCGGGTTTGTCCCTACCACACCGGGGCCGTTTCGACCTGACTAGGGTCGTCCCTACCTCACGGGGGCCGTTTCAACCTCACCGGGGTCGTCCCTACCACACCGGGGCCGTTTCAACCTGACCGGGGTTGTCCCTACCACACCGGGGCCGTTTCGACCTGACCAGGGTCGTCCCTACCTCACGGGGGCCGTTTCAACCTCACTGGGGTCGTCCCTACCACACCGGGGCCGTTTCAACCTGACCGGGGTTGTCCCTACCACACCGGGGCCGTTTCGACCTGACCAGGGTCGTCCCTACCTCACGGGGGCCGTTTCAACCTCACTGGGGTCGTCCCTACCACACCGGGGCCGTTTCAACCTGACCGGGGTTGTCCCTACCACACCGGGGCCGTTTCGACCTGACCAGGGTCGTCCCTACCTCACGGGGGCCGTTTCAACCTCACCGGGGTTGTCCCTACCACACCGGGGCCGTTTCGACCTGACCAGGGTCGTCCCTACCTCACGGGGGCCGTTTCAACCTCACCGGGGTCGTCCCTACCACACCGGGGCCGTTTCAACCTGACCGGGGTTGTCCCTACCACACCGGGGCCGTTTCGACCTGACTGGGGTCGTCCCTACCTCACGGGGGCCGTTTCAACCTCACTGGGGTCGTCTCTACCTCACGGGGGCCGTTTCAACCTGACCGGGGTTGTCCCTACCACACCGGGGCCGTTTCGACCTGACCAGGGTCGTCCCTACCTCACGGGGGCCGTTTCAACCTCACCGGGGTCGTCCCTACCACACCGGGGCCGTTTCGACCTGACCAAGGTCGTCCCTACCTCACGGGGGCCGTTTCAACCTCACCGGGGTTGTCCCTACCACACCGGGGCTGTTTCAACCTGACCTGGGTTGTCCCTACCACACCGGGGCCGTTTCGACCTGACCCGGGTCGTCCCTACCTCACGGGGGCCGTTTCAACCTCACTGGGGTCGTCCCTACTTCACAGGGGCCGTTTCAACCTCACCGGGGTTGTCCCTACCTCACGGGGGCTGTTTCAACCTCACCGGGGTCGTCCCTACCACACCGGGGCCGTTTCGACCTGACCGGGGTCGTCCCTACCTCACGGGGGCCGTTCCAACCTCACCGGAGTTGTCCCTACCACACCGGGGCCGATTCAACCTGACCGGGGTTGTCCCTACCACACCGGGGCCGTTTCGACCTGACCGGGGTCGTCTCTACCACACCGGGACCGTTTCAACCTCACCGGGGCCATCCCGACCTCATCGGGGCCATCCCAGCCTTACCAGGGAAACAGGAAGTTTGGCCCTCTGTCCCCTGCCGGCGGCTCCCCACCAGACAAAATCTCCAGGCGTTCCTGGTGGTTGAACATCCAGCACTCCTGCCCTCCACCAAGTGCACAGACTGTCTATCTGCTGTCCCCCAGCGCCCCACAAGAGACTGGGACCAGTGGGCATGTTTGTGCGCTTGCTGGTACAGCAGTTCCACAGTGCCGGCCGAGTCAGGCCCAGCCCTGGCCGGCCCCGGACCCGACTCTGCCCCCCGATTGCGTCCCTCCCAGATGCAAGGAGCTGAAATCTGCAGCCTGCTGGGATGGGCTCTGTACTTGGTGCCTCTGCACATCCTACTCAGTCTCAATGAGCTTCTTTCTATGCGAGGAGTTGAAATCTGCAGTTTGTTGGGTTGGGCTCTGTACTTGGTGTCCCATCCTACTCAGTCTCAATGTTCTTTCTCTCCTTCCAGTTGTAGAGCTTCCACTGGGCCAAGTTTCCCATGGTTCTGTATGATAGGTGTTTGTCTGATATTTGGTAGTTTCCATGTTGTTGTGTGAGGTAGCACGCACAGGTCTCTTCCTTATGCCGACATCCTGGTTCTCCTGGGTCTGGTTCTTGAGTGTGTCTCCCATGGCTGCGAGCAGTTGAAGTCTGCAATTTGTTGGGATAGGCTGCAAAAGCGCAGGTGGGTCTTTTTGTGCACCTGGCACAGCTTGGATGGGGATGTAAATTGATTAGGGCTGAGACTCAGGGAGTCGCCATGGCGGAGCAAATTGCACTGGCTGAGTCTCCGCGGCCCCTTGAATCTCTGCCAGGGCTTTGTGTCCCCCAGTGCCGGCGAGCAGTTGTGCAACAGAGTCTCCCTCGCTTTCTGATGGCTGCAAGGCCGTGCTGCCTCTCCCCGTAGGGTCTGGTGCCTCATGATCCCGCCTGAACCAGCTCAGTGGATTTGAAAGTTTGCAGAAGCAGAGGCGTTTCTACTTGTCGATTTATTTTCTCTTTCACTTCGTTCCTGAGCCCTGGTGGTTAATATTGCTCCTCTTTCCCTAGTCTTGAATTTTTTCTCTCATGTACTTGTAAGTTTTCTTTGAATTATTATTTAGAGGTGATTTAAAAAAATTAAGTTATTAAATTCATGAGAAAATCCTTGGTCTCAATTTTCATTCATCCAAGACAAAGTCTTTCTCAACTGTTAGCAAGAAGGCTCTCTCTGGCTCATTGGAAGCTGTGAATAATGTACCAGGTGTGTGTGTGTGTGTGTGTGTGTGTGTGTGTGTGTGGTGGTGGTGGTTTAGCCTTTCCTATGTTAAACAGAGACTGCAGAGCTACTTATCTCACCATACTGTAGCCCTTGGACCTGGCTTACTTCTTTCTCATCAGTCTTGTAAGAAACTGTTCTTTAAAATCAAACTCTCTTACTTAGGCTGGCTCAAATGACTTCTGTTTCTTGCAACCAAATGGTGTAGTGAGTTGGTTTCTCTAAGTTTCAGTTTCTGAGCCCACCAAGTGATGTTAGATGAGAGGCTGCCTAATACTTTTTTGGCTCCATGATTCTTATTTTTCTTATCCTTCCTCATGCCTAGCATGACACCTTGCATACCACAGCTGTCCAGTAAATATCTATCAATATAATTTTGAATGCATACTCAATTTGTGTTATGAGGGGGTAACATTGTCACACTAGGTAATTAATATTTCAGTACAATCAGAAATGGAGGGGGAACTTTGATGGAATGCAACCTTGGGGTTAAGGAAACTTGAATGGATTCCTAGAAAAATTAAATAAAATCTCCCATCTAATTTGAAACACAGTTCAGCTACTTTGTTTAGGTGGATAGCTGCCCAGAAAGTTTAGCCTTAAGGCTCCCTACCAAATATTTTATGTGAAAAAAAGATATATTGGCTGGAAATAAATAAGTCAAGGCCATGTACTTTGGATCCTTTGCTCTCATTCCTTTCTTTCACTAGCCCCTGTTTATTCTTTGACTGGAGGAGGAAAAATCTAGAAAAATAAATCTCCTGAGTCTACTTAGATACCTATGGTACAAGGGCTTTAACCCACCCAACCAATCTCCAGGCTGAATCCAGACACGTTCCCTCTGAGTCCCCATCATGACCTCCTGCCAGCGCTTGCCCTAGCCTCTATGGTCAACATGCCTTTCCATGCTGGCTCTTAGAGCCAATGATTCGTGTGTTCTGTGTCACATCCCTTCGGCCCACTTCTCATCCCAGCATAGCTGTGGTGGGCAGCTACAAGCACGACTAGTTCCACCTCAAGTGCCAATGACAGCGGCTCCTGCTCTTCTGCCTCAAATGTTTTCTGGAGGCCAAAGATGTCCACACAGCCAGGAAGTAAGAAGAGGTAAGTAAAGCATTCCCAGGAGTAATCCTCAGCTGGTGAGGGGTGAGATTCAGCGGATAAATGCCCCAGGCCCCTGACCTACAGAAAGGACAATTCTGACACTAATTTTACACAGTTCCTGAGAGGGGTCCCCAGAGGGATGGAGCCCCAGTTGTGCATCCTTTATTAGCTTCTTCTCCTTGCCTGTCTCATTTTCTTGCTTTTTGGGATCAACTTTTAAGTAAACAACCTGCACCCATGTCTTTGTCTCAGGTTCTGCTTTTGAGGGAACCCAAACAGGCCTTATGGAAGGCCCGTGCTTCACACTCTAGTCTCCTTCTGAGGCCTCTGGTCTTTGGGAGCAAGTGGGACCTTCTGCATCATGTCTATGCCATGCAGGAATTGTGAAGAGACTCCAGAAAGCTAAACCCAGGCCCTCCCTCTGTGTAGCCATGGTGATCTACTAAGTTGACCTTAGTGAGGCTGCCCCCCTCCCCTTGGTCAGTGCCTGAGAACAGGGGAGAGCAGCCAGTGTGGCAGTCTTCTCTCTTCTATTCCCGGAACTCCATTCACCCCTCAACGTACATCTTCACTCTGGTCGAAGGCCACAAACCGAGTAGATGTGGCATTTCCAACTGTCTGTGTCCCCTGCTTCCTCCCTTCTCCTAGAATCTACTGGGAGCAGAAGGGTGGGCTTTGGACACCCACTTCTTCTCTGCATAGCCTGCTTCTACTCAGGCATAAAACAGAATCTACTGGCAAAAGCTGCCTCTTGAGATGTTATAGGGGGACATAAAGGAATCTGGAAAATAATTTTCTGTCTGGCCGTGCTTGACATTTCTGCTACTGTTCTGTAAATGGTGACGTCGTTGCTTCCTAAACTTGTGCAGGCCCAATATGGTAGCCACCAGACACCTGTGCTACTGAGCACCTGAAATGTGACTAAAAATTCAAATGTGGAATTGAATTTTAAGTTTATGTAATCTTAATTAAAACTTTAATTTAAAAAACGAATATTTAATTCAGTTATAGAGAAACTTCTACTTTTTCTTTTTTCTTTTTTTAAAAAAATATATTTTATTGATTTTTTACAGAGAGGAAGAGAGAGGGATAGAGAGTTAGAAACATCGATGAGAGAGAAACATCGATCAGCTGCCCCTTGCACACCTCCCACTGGGGATGTGCTCGCAACCAAGGTACATGCCCTTGGCCAGAATCAAACCCGGGACCCTTCAGTCCGCTGGCCGATGCGCTAGCCACTGAGCCAAACCAGTTAGGGCCACTTTTTCAAGTAGAACTTTTATAAACCCCAAATACAGGTCAAGTATTTTTGATGAAAATTTAATGTCCATATTGAGATGTGTGTAAATGCACACCTGATTTTAGCTTTGTTAGAAAAATAGAATATAAAACACCTCATGAAGATTTCTTTATATTGTTTACACATTGATATGGTAACATTTGGTTTAAATACAACATATTAAAATTAATTTCACTCATTTCTTTTTACTACTTTTAATGCGGCTAGAAAGTTTTCAAATTCTTCTGTGGTTTGCATTGAATTTCTACTAAATGACTGGTTCTAGGCATTGCCTATCTGCTGCTTTCCTGAGGCTGTGTGCCTCCTGGCCCAGTCCCTGGGGGTGGAAGGCTGCAAGAAGCAGGGCTTAAGGGGGTGGGGGAGTCTTCAATGTATTAGTTTGCAAAATATTATCCTTGTTACAGATGTATTTTCCCTATATTGCCTTGAAGGATAAAGGCCTATTCCTTTCTCTCCTGTGGCTCCCATATGGGGAAATTGATGAAAAGAAAGACGGTTTCTGGTGTCTTGAACTAATCAATCAATCAATCGATTTATTCACCACCATGGAGAGTACAAGTGGAGGGGAGTGGATTTTGTTTTAAGCAGGGTATATGGCTAGGGTTCCTGGCAGTCTAGTTTGAACAAGTTAAGCCTGCTCCTGTCTCCAGTTGATTGGGCTTTGGATGGTCACCTGACCCAAGCTGGGCCAATGAGTTGCTCTTCCGGGAGATAGGACTAGAGACTCAGGAATTCTAGCTTCACCTGGTGGCTTTCTTCAACAGGGGAGCTCCAAACCCCAGTGATGAAAGTAATTGCCACCCTTTGTCATGTGTCTGGGGTGCAGAAAAGGCCAGTCTATGATGAAAGGGGAGAGTTGGCCCCTAACAGAAGACTTCCTGTGTTACTGGAAGCCCTCTAGGCTCTTGATTTGCCTCTTACTAAGCTTTTCCTGCAATCCTGACCCAGAGGCTATAGGGAAACCCTCATGTTCTCAGAATACATTCCCCTGAGGGTGCTCATGTTACCTGCAAAGAAACTTAACTAATATATAGTAATGGGACTTCATGGGAGAACCTTGTGTTCATAGCTCAAGGGGAAAGAACCAGGCCCCCCCCCCCCCCCCTAAAAAAAGCTGGTCAGTGGCCTCCTTGTTCCTGGGTAGCTGACACAGTTTTCAGCACCACCCTACAGCTGCTTTAGGTTCAAAAGACTTTTGTGGCTGGCCTGGGAAGCAGATCACCATGTATAACATTGTTTCTAAGGGAGACACATTCCAACATCCAAACAATGAATTTAGTGAAGAATGTTTGGCTTTCAGGAGGGATGAGCTGATCCTGTTGTATCTTAGGGGTTGGCTACCATCCACTTTTAGGTCCCTTTCCCTTTTGGCGGGGGGACTGACTCTTCAGAATTGGGGTATGTATGTGGGAGGAGAATTCTGAAAATAGGGAAGAAACAGATAAGTCCCCAATCCTCCCGCAACCCCCCCCTCCCCCCCCCCCCCCCCCCCCCCCCCCCCCCCGCCGCCCCCGCCCCGCTCCGGGGCAGCTGAGATGTTCTAGGGCTTCCTATGCACCGAGAGCCCCTGGAGGTCCAGGGATGGATAAGAGGGGGAGGTGAGAGGTGGACAAAGACACTTGGCCTCCTTCACATTATTGTCACGTCGGCCAGCCCGCCAAGTCGAAGGGACCTGGCTTAGCTCCTGCTCGGCTCAACCCCTTTTTGGAATAAGCCTGTGTGTTAGGAGGAAAAAAAAAAAATCCTACATGCTCGCCTGGGAAATCCGGGGTGCTCGAGGTGGGCTCCCCAGGACAGCGTGACTGTTCCCTGCGAGTGGCTGTCACAGCGCGGGGCCAAGACCCCATCCCTCTTGGAGAGGGCAGAGCGAATGGGGGAGGGAAACCAGCTCATCCTCCCCGCCCTCGCACACTCACCACCCCCTCACACACTCACCACCCCCCCCGCTCCCCACTCCCCGCCCCCCCCAGAGCCCGGAAGAGGCACTGACAGTCCCAGCTCTGACTCAAAGGCAGGGATGGAGGGGACGCTCAGCCACCCCATTGTCTGGGAGGGAGGGGGAGAGGCTCCGCCCCCCTGGGGGAGGGGAAGGGGGGGAGGGGGAAGGCGGGAGAGCAGGAGAGGAAGAAAGGCGAGGGGAGAGGAGTGTGGGGGAGAGATGGAGAGCTCAGGAAAGAAGTGGAGGGAGGATGATCACACCGGATAGGGGAAGATAAAGGCTTAGGGGCGGGCAGAGGGCGAGGAGGGGCGGAGAGGGAGCGAGGAGGGCGGGGCGTCCGACCCCCAATCTCGTGGCGGTCGCCAGCCCTGCCCTTCCCCGCCGGATTTGATCCGAACCCGCTGAAGGCTGACCCAGGCGCAGGCTGGAGCAGCCCCCCCTGCCGCGGCACCCCGCTTCCAACCCACGGTCTCCGCGGCGCGCGCGATGCTGCGGGCTCGGAACGCAGGCAAGGCTCTGGGCGCGGGGCGCGGGGGCGCGGGGCTCGGGGCGCGGGGGCCAGGCTCCGGACGCAGCACGCGGGACGCCGGGCGCGGGGTCCCCGCGGTCCTCTCTCCCCTGCCAGTCTCCGCCTCCCCGAAAGTTTCCCCCCGCACGGCCGGGTCCAGGTCAGCCCCTCTCTCCTCGCCTGCCCCCCCGGTCTCCTCCCTCCTGCCCCAACCGTTGGGGGTTCCCGTGGGGTTTCTGGGGGTGTGGACTCCCCAGGGACTGCGTAGGCGTGGAACCCCAGCCGACCTGCCTTCCGGCCGGAGAAAGTTGTGGCTCCAAGTTCGTCCTCCCGCCCCGAGCCCGGGGGTCCTTCCTTCTCTCCGCAACCTGGGCGGCGGCTGGAAGGCTCCTCCGCCCCGTCCCCGGGGTCCCGGCGACTCCCTGGCGAGGTGGGGCAGGGCGGCAGGTGCAGGCAGGGGAGGCCCCCACAACCCTGGTGAGCGCCCCGACTCCAATCCGGTCCTCTCCTTCCCGGCCCAATGGACAGTTCGTTCCTCGGAGGCGGGTTCCAGCCCGTCCCCCCTCCCCCGGGCTCCCTCTGCCTCCACAAGGGCTCAGGGTGCTCAGGGGCCCCCTGGTCCCTCGGGGGCACTTCCCCTCTGCGGTCTCCCGCCCGCCTCCGGAGCTAGTGCTTGAGGTCTAGGGGACCTCAAGCTTTTCGTCCTCGGCGCCCGAGAGAGGCAGGTGCCTTGGGCGGACGCGGCCACTTCTGCATTTCGAGCCCCTGCTTTGCATTCAGCTTCTAAACTGGGAGGAACCGGGGACAGCCGCGCGGCGCAGTGGCCGGGCCTGGGAGGCCCAGGGTCCCCCTCTTGCCCCAGGGCGCTCTGTGGGGCCTGGGAGGTTCGCAGCACCTTTGCACCTTCGTGACAGGAGGAACTGAGCAGGCGGTTTCTCCGGGTGCCATGCGCATTCATTCCCAGGTGGCCGGAATCTGGGCCCTAGAACGTGTTCGAGAGGCCAGAGGCTGTGTCCAGAGCCGGCCAGGCTTATAGTGAGTCCCTTACATGTAATGAATGAACGTCTGAACCAGTGAGCTGACCGGTAACAATTTGCCCTGGAGCGGGACTCAGTTCCTGCCACAGTTGATCTTGGTACAATGGGAGGAAAGAATTAGAAACAATGATTGTTTTGAGCAGCTGCCTCAGCCAGAGCCAGGAGCCTTCTTTCCAGATTATCTGGATGAGGAATCTGGGGTTGGAATGATGGTACTTATCAGTTCATATTTACCTACCGGGAACTTTTTCTGCAGGAGGGGGGGGGGGAGGGTCTGAAAAATTCAAGACACTTCTCTTGACTGAGACATATTTATCGCGTTGTTTGAGGAGAGTTCTTTCTTTTTAGCTTGTGTCCAAATTGCAGTGTCCTCGGGACAAAGTGTGGAGTTGGCGTGGGAGGTGCCCATTGGGGAACAGAGACCCTGGAGTGAGGCCATGAGTCTGCGCACCAGCTGTGCTTTCTCCTCTAGACAGGCCAGCTGATGCCGAGGAGCTGGGGCAGGGAACCTGGAGGTGGGGGGAGGGGGGGTAGATAGAACAGGGAGGGCCTCAAATGATGGTTGAGCTCAGAGAGGTGGGGTATTTTGGAAAGAGAATAGTTCTTGCTCTGGGAGAAGGAGGCATAGCAAGCAGCCTGCGGGGCACCTGGGAGTCTGGGCTGGTACAGGTTGGGGCTCTCTGTGCTGGAGAGGCTGGGGGTAACTCCTGCTCCTGCTTCAGAAGATGGGAGAGCAGAGGTGGAGTATTTGGGGAGATCGGATAATTGTTGTAGTGCAGCCTACACATATCCCATGCCCCTCTGGCTTCATTTTTATGCTGGTGAATCTGTTAGAATGATGAGGGGCACCTTTGGGGAGCCTGGCTGAGAGGAGGTCAGGGGATCTGGGGCCCCCAGTCATGCCCTCCTCCTAGGGAAGGTGGGGTGTACCTTCTCCACCAGGCTGAGTGGGCCAGGGCATATGCAGTACCTGCACCTGCTGCATCTCTAGCTGGCAGCACCCCACCTTCCTGAGGGTGGGCTCCCCCTGCCCTGGGGGCTCCATAACTCACCTCTCTGCTTTTCTGCCTGGCTTCTGTTTGGGGGGTTCAGGCCTTCTCTCCAGTTTGTGTTATCTTGGGAGTGGGAGGTGACCCTACACCTTGTTTTTGATCCCTCAGTCCTCCTCAACTCTCTGATGCACTGGCCTAACTTGGGACTTTTCAGTCATCTGCTGGTTTTGCTTGGATTTCTCAGTCTATTTTCCTGGTGCCCCTGGAGCCAAGATTTGTGTCTGCCTTCTGTGTGTAAACTGCTTAGGACAGCGGTTCTCAACCTGTGGGTCGCGCCCCCTGTGGGGGTCGAATGACCCTTTCACAGGGGTCGCCTAAGACCATCGGAAAACACATATATAATTACATATTGTTTTTGTGATTAATCACTATGCTTTCATTATGTTCAATTTGTAACAATGAAAATACATCCTGCATATCAGATATTTACATTACGATTCATAACTAGCAAAATTACAGTTATGAAGTAGCAACGAAAATAATTTTATGGTTGGGGGTCACCACAACATGAGGACCTGATTTAAAGGGTTGCGGCATTAGGAAGGTTGAGAACCACTGGCTTAGGAACGGCTGAGAGAGTGGGCTAGAGAGATGCCCAGGAGCACACATCCTGGCATCTCTGCGGGGTGCCAAGGGCTGGACTCTGGACCTTGCCAGAAAGGGGTCCTGTCACCAGAGGACCTCGGCCTGATCATTGCTTTTCGTCCTGTCTAGGGTACTTTGGCAGGACGTGTGCTCACTGGGAGGTGGGGTGTAGAATCAGGACCAGATTGCCAGAGAACCCCATGGAGAGAAGGGGATTCGAACTGGGTGTTCTAAGAGCAGCTCCGGGACTTGCCCACGTTTCCTTCTCCTCTCCTCTGAGTGAAACACTGGGCAGGTCTCCGCTGTGCAGTTGGAATGGAACAAGACCCCCAGTCTCTGTCTGTATCCGTAGTTGCTGAGAACTGCTACAGCTGGGTTTTGTAAAACCAGGGCAGCGGTCCTCTCCCCGCACCGGTCACAATATGGTCCAGTGATTTACCCCAATGACACACTGTCCTATTTAAACACCTCCCTGCCTCTCCAGAAGAATTTAAAATAAATCTTAAGATGGGTTATGGTCCCACAGACCCATGATTGTGGTTTTATTTATCTGGCCTGCTTGTGGGTTCCCATGAAGGACGTTGAGGGGTGGGGATGGGGCAGGAGGCAGAGGGAAAGCAGGACACAGAAAACAGGGACAGTCTTCAGCCTCGACTGGCTGGGGGACTAGGGGGTCATTGTTGGTCATCCCTCGGATGGCAGACTAAGCCTGTAATCACAGGTTGATGCAGCTGCTGGGATGATGACAGCTTGGCTCAGGACTCCTGCCCAAGGCAATTGTGGCTGAACCTCAGAGGGCAGCCTCTCACAAGGAGAAGGGGGTGGGGAAGGGCATTTGGCCTGTTCCCGAGGGAAGAGCAAAGGAAGTTAGAAGGGCTTTTCTATTCCACTGATAGAAATTGGTAAAAAGATACCTTGTGCTTTCCTTGGACATGTCCACACCAAAGTGCTTGGACAAAGTAAGTATACTTCACCAGCAAGTTTACCCATAAGTGGCACTCATTTGAGTGTTTGTTTGATTAATGGCTCATTTCTTCAAGAGTAATGAAAACAGTGTTGAATTTGGAGTTGAATTGTATTTGTCCATTTCCTAGCTGCGTGGCATTGAGCAATGTCAGCACCCTTCCCAGGTTCCTTTGGCCTCGAGCAATGACTGATGGGAGAAGGTGCATAAACACTCCAGCTCCCTCCCCTCTTGGTTGGGGTAACTTCGGGACATGTTGTCTGCTGGCTCACAGGTAACTGGCTCCCTCCATTGGCTGCCTTCCCTTCCCTGTGCACTTTCTCACTGCCTTCCACTGGCCCTTGAACCCTTATCTTAGGGTCAACATCTGGGGAATACCACCCTAAGAGAGGCTTTAGTCCGCTATTAAAAAGTCATTGGGAGTCTCTAGAGTTTCAGGTTCCCCAACTGTAAGACAGAACTGATAACTGTCTCACAGGGATATGGTGCTGTGAGCTCAGCCCGGGGCCTGGCAGACCGCAAGCATTCAGGCAAATATTTACTGGCGCATTGATTAGTACCAAAGGGGCTGTGGTGGATTTGGGAGTGAAAATTATAATGGACCATGGGGAATTATAATGCTGTCCTTAGGTTAGGTGAGGAACCCAGGTCAACTGCTCATGGTTTTCACATCTAGATTGTGACCTGTGATGTGCTGAGGAATGTTTGGCTCTGCAGGGAGGTGAATAAGCCCGTTTTGTGGCTTTTGCTGGTTTCTGTAATGTAAATTTACCCACATGGCAGATTTCAAGCTACTAACATGGCATCGCTCAACACTGAGTTGGGATGAGATGTGCTCCATCAGCACTGGAGAGCCGGTAGGAGTCAACCTCAGCACACGTCTGGTCATGTGTGAGCTGGGATATGACCTCAGATCTTTTTTTTTTAAATACATATTTTCATTGATTTCAGAGAGGAAGAGAGAGGGAGAGAGAGATAGAAACATCATTAATGAGGGAATCATTGATTGGCTGCCTCCTGCACCCCTCAACACGAGCCGGAAACCCAGGCATGTGCCCTGACTGGGAATCAAAACGTGACCTTCTGGTTCATAGGTTGATGCTCAACCACTGAGCCACACTGGCTGGGCTGATCTAAGATCTTGATTTCCAGTTTCGTACACAGGGTGAGGAGGATAAGAATTGTACTAGGCGTCAAAATTTGGAGTATGTTCAGCCCTGGCCGGGTGGCTCAATTGGTTGGAACGTCGTCCCATACACCAAAATGGTTTTGGGATCCATTCCCCGGGCAGGGCACATACCTAGGTTATGGATTTGATTCCCAGTCAGAGTGTGTGCGGAAGGCAGTCGATGGATGTTTCTCATCCCCCACCCCTTTCCTCTCTCTCTAAAATCAATTTTTAAAACCCAAAACATATCCTCAAGTGAGGATTAAAAAAAATTGGGAGTATGTTCAACGCTGCCCTGAACTGGCTGATTCACTGTGTGTGACATTTCTTGGTTCATTGAAAGATTACTGGAATGTTTATGCTATGAGTTTTTCAGTTTCCCTATCTTCAGGGCACGGGGTTAGATGATTCCACAAGTCCCTTTTAGCCTTTGGTCTCTTTAGGAAGGGTCCATTGCATTTTTCCTTTGTCCACATAAGAACAAAACCTTTCACAAAAGAAAACCTTTCACGTGTCCACACGTGTGTTGCCCACTGTGGGGCACCCAGCACTGGGCCATCCTAGGTTTTGCTATAGTCTTTTTCTGCTGGCCCAGGGAATTCGGTAGGCATTAACCCAGTAAAATTCCACCTTCCTTGTGTACCAGTGTCACTTCATCACACAGGCATGGTGTGTCCCCAGAGGAAGCCCAATGGGGACAGAGCAGAGAGATGATTTCTCAGGGAAAAGGCAGTCCCTACTTCCCTGAACCACTATGCAATGTCATAGACGCCCAAGTGGAATCCAAGAAATGCCCACATGGAGAAATGGACTTTTATATGACAGAATTCAACATCCCTGCTTCAGTTTTTTGTTGACAGTCCTCCCAAGGGAGTCTTGGACTCAACAGTTCCACCTGTAGGAATTCTTACCCTAAGGATTCAATTGGACAAGTGCAGAACAATACGTGCACAGCGATGTCCTTTGTAGCATTCTTTATAATAATAACCACCAGAATAAAAATGGAGACTAGATGGCCAATCATAGTAAACTTGTTAATTACGGTATATCTATGTGCTTTGGAATACTGCGTGGCTACAGAACGTATAGGACAAAAGAAGTATATATATTAACATGGGAAATATATATTTCTAAAGAGATGGTTCCTAAACAGTATGCTATTTTTATAAAATATATCATGTCATCCATTTATGTTGCCTCTGTGTGGGGAGCCGCTACAGTGTTTGGACAGGTTCAAGCCTTGGACTGATGAGAGGGCACAGTCCTCTCATTGCCACGTGCAAGTCCCAGCTTGGAGGGCAGGGCCCTCCCAGCACAATTATAGCCAACAGCTGTAGTTGTAAGCTTGAACCTATGGTCCGAACACATGGCCCCACGTGCCTGAGTGATGTGGGCTTGGTAGAGTTCAGGTGCATGTAGTTGAGTAGGATTGAAACCCAGAAGAATGTTGTAAACATCTTGGTCACACCCTTACTTTGCCTCGTGGAACCCGTCTATAAAATAAAGACACGGCTTGTGGGCGTTGGTGCTGTCTCTCAGGGAAGCAGCCTCCCACTGAGACCCGGCTTTCATTCTCTTGTCTGTCTTTTCTAAGCCTTTCAGCCGCCCCCACTCAGGTTCACCCTTGGCCATGCTGGCGCGGCACACCTCTGAAATGATGTTTGGCAAAATGTTACTGCTGCTGAATGCCTCATCATCCCAGGGTTTTTGTATGTGTGTGGGGCGGGGCGGGGGTCGGGGGGTGGGGGGGTGGGGGATAGAGAAGTTGTGCTTGGGGTTCACGGCTCTCCTGCAGTGAGTGAGGTCCAAACAAGGTGAAAACCATCTTCCTTAAAGATTGTGAACGAGACGTCAACCTTTCTATTTCTATTTGTGTGTTTCAAAACTCTGCTAAGTATCCACATGGTGGCTGTGGATACGGCTGCTGGATGTTTGTGCACAGTCAGGGTCCGCTGTCCGCTGCTAGAGTCCGGGAGGTCCCCAGAACTCCGGGGAGATGGGTGGTAGCCTCAGATAATGGCTGCTGTCTTCCTAAAGCTCATACACATCTCACAGCCGCTCATATGGACATCTGGGGCAAGGATCGCTCTCTTGTGCGTGTGCTGGGTTGTGTGTGTGACAGGGCAGTCAGACACAAGGTGCAGTGGGGTGGGGGGAGGCGGGGAGGCAGGGGAGGAGGTGTGTACGCTTTAGTCCTGTCTGAGGTGAGAGGAGGTTGGGAAACGTCTGGACCCAGAACCAGGAAACCAGTTCATGGATCTGTTCAGGGGTCACAGGGGTGGGTCAGATGGCTTTGCTCTGGGACAACTAGTTCTGTGGGGAATGCTCTACCTTCTTCATTGCGGGAGCTCCCGTGAGGGCCTTCGAGGCTTCCACTGAGTTGAGGAGAGTTTGTAGGTCTGGGAGGGACACGTACCGCTGGGCTCTCCAGGGCTTTCTTTACCTGGTGCCTGGCTCTGCCTGTTTCCTGTCTGCCCACTAGGAGGCTGCTCTTTCACTCCCAGGAAGTTGGGGAAATGCAAAGAGTTTACAAATGTAAAGAGAGGCTTCTGAAGGCCATTTTGAGGAGAAGTTCTGCTTTTTTGTGGTGCTGGTTTTCTGTCAGGGTTAGTCAGCTGGGGACAAGGCAGCAGGGGAGAGTGTGAATGTGGTTTTGTGAAAAACTTCCCCTCCATCTCCTGGAAATGTTCTGGAAAACCCCAGGACGTGCCCTCTGTCCTGGCAATTTGAGGGGCAAGAGATCTGTGTGAGGGACCTGCTGTATGCAGTTGTAGGGAATACACGAGGTTAAAGGGGAGCGGATGTAAGATGCCCCCCAGTGGCTGCCCAGGGGAGGGCTCAGAACTGGGAACCCTGCCTCCACTCCCCCCCCCCGCCCCCCCGCTCCCCCCCCCCCCTGACTGCTGCCCAAGTGCAAGGAACCTCCCTTCTAGGCTGGAGGAGGCCAGTGGTCCTGGCTGTTGGGTTCCAATTCTGGCCCCAGGTAGCAGGGAGGGGAAACCCGAAGATCTTGGTGTCAGCCTATAGCACCAAAAAAGGAAGCAGTGCTGGGGTTCCCTGAGGAAGGGGATGTGAGGTCAGAGATGAGTCTTAGAGAAAGAGCTCAGTAAACAGGAAGTGTGGCCCGAGAAACCTGTGCTGGTCGGAAATGGGGAACAGGAGGTGCCCCTCCTCACCTGCCCGGAGAGGTCGCAGGTCCCTGCAGAGCTGAGAGGCTAACCCACAGCCAGCCAGTTGGGGCTCTGAGCACCTGGGGTGATACAGGCCCCGATCACATGGGTCTCCACTTAAATCCTGTAATTACTGGACTGGAGAAGAGCTTAATGTGCCCTTCTTCCTGAGTTAGGACACGAAACTACCCTGTAAAAAGGCCCTCCGTCTTGCGAGATGCAGGTCAAGGAATGCTTCATCTTATTTGCCTCATTAGGGCCAGTGTCACCTCCACCAACTTCCCATGACTTCCTCTCAGTCGCACGGAATTTCACACTCTGTTGGCTTTTAGCCCATGAGGGGTGCGTCCTGGCTGGGCCCCTCTGGTGGAAGGGGATGTGGGTGCTGCTTTAGAGAGGCTGATGTGACCATGCTCTTCCCCGGGGGTCTGGAGATATCATGAGAGAGTTAGCTATCTATTTCTTTGGTTTCTCTGAGCCAGAATCTAAGTTGCGCGCGCGCGTGCGCACACACACACACACACACACGCGTGCATATACACTCCATACACACACTCTCACAGATCCATAGTATACATTCACATACACACACACAGCTTTTTCTGTCTGGAGTTTTTACTTCCTTTATGCCTTTTTTTGGTCTCACTCCAACACCCCGATTCTCTGATGTGAGGCTATGGGCCTTTGGGCTTCTTTCTAAACATCTATCCAGATGTTGGGATTTCCGTCTTTCTTCCTGGGGTGGTTGTGGGGATGAAGTGAGTCGGAGCAGGTAAGAGCCTGCAGTAGGCTGGCATTTATGGTAGCTACCTGTTATTCACATGTGTCGTCTTATTATGAGCACAATAATAACACTGTGATTGCTCTGCTCCTGATTTATGGGGAACAGGTGTCCAGGCCTCCTGCAACTAGTCTGCTAGTTCTCTTTTCTACCTGCCTTCAGGTAAGTGCCTCTCTTGTCAGGCAGGGCAAGCCACCTTCTCCCATATGCCTTTCCCTTCCTTCTTGTATGATGCTTGACATTCTTTGAGGCGGGGAGGGCAAAGCCTTTTATTCACAGTCACAGTAAAGCTGAGAAAGTGCAGTTCATGCACTAGCACACTTGACCTTAACTTTCCCCCTGGTGGTGTTTGATACTTAGACCCTTTCCTGAGCAGAGTGCTTGGGAGAGCTGTGTGGGTGGACCACAGGGGGCCTGGCCGCCCCCGGGGTGGGAAAGAGGATGGAGGTACATTTCAGGAAGGGAGGTTCAGGGATCAGTGGGGTGGGCAGGTCCCAGAGAGGACATGGGCCTGGCCAATAAGTGGGCTTTTAATTGAATAACTCAGGCAGGCAGGAGGCAAAATTGCATCCTGTTTCTTTCCAAGGCAGCCCGAATTTTGCCCAGGTCCAGGACAGGCTCGTGTTCGGGAATCGGGAGGTGGAATCTCTTGTAATATCTAGATCTTGGCAGGGCCCCAGGCCACAGCTCAAGTCTCATTCCTCGTGTGGCAACAGGGCTGGGGTTTCCTGTTTGCCATCTACATTTCTTCCTGCCCCGATAGCAGCGGGCCGAAGTGCAGAGGGGCCAGCACTATCTCCGTCAAAGCTGCTTGGCTGCAAAGCAGAGTCCTCAGGAGACCGACTGGGGCGGTCTTTAACCCTGTAGCACGAAGCGCTGTGTCCGATAAAGTGCTTGTCCAACCCAGGAGATATAGATTGTCCCCGGAGGGCAAGGCGGAGTTCAGAGGAGAGGTGGGGAAGGCCCCAAAAGGGGAAGTCTCCAGCGAGCATTTCCTTTGCATCTGGGCCCGGGGCTGGCTTCCTGGCTTCCCGGCCTCTGTGGTGTGGTGCCTGGCTTTGCGTGACGGGCCCTTTGGGTTGGCTCTGCGCCTGCATACACTGGCCCTCTGGGGGCTCAGCGTTGTCCCCTTACCCCTTCGGAATATTAGTTATGGGGGAGGGGGGGCGCTAAAGGCCACACTCAGTTTGCTTTTAGGAAATTCTGTCCTCTCCACTCTCGAAAAGCTGCTTTGAGAGGCGGGTGTTGGTGTCCTCGGTCTCTGTTCCTGTCAGATTTCACGCTGGTTCTCAGCCCCGGTTGTACATTGGCAGGACCTGGGGAGGCTTTTAAAATGCTCACCCTGGGCCCCACCCAGAGCGTCTGATGTTACAGCCTGGACGTGGGTATTTTAAATCACCATCCTGCCTCCCCCAGCCCCACCCTCTGACCTGGGGAGTCTAAAGAGGACCTCCTGTGGTGTCTCAAGGTCAGCTGCTGCTCGTCGCCCCCCCCCCCCCCCCCGCCCCCCGTTAGGTTTCAGCGGAGGCCCTGCCAAGTGTGCAGCCCTCTCACTGCTCAGGGGTGGTCCTGTGGGGTGGCCCCCGGTATTTTCTGTGGAAATCACCCTCCTCCCCCGCCTGGCCCTTTTCCTAGCTATACTTTCTTAGACGCGGAAATTGCCTGTGTCCTATAAACTAGCTGTTGTCCCCCACCTTCCATCCTACTCTGGGAGCTCAGGTGGGAGTGAGGAGGGGCCGGGGCTCCTGCTATACAACCAGGAAGACAGTTTAGGAGACAAAAAAAAAACCAAAAAACCCCACCAAGGCGGGTGGGGGGTGGTTCTTCATCTCACCCTGGACTTTCCTGCCAGGGTTTGCCTACCTTTCTGTTCTGCATTTGTGTCCCCTCCCTGCCCTTCCTTCCCCCTGGGGACTTTCCAGATAAGTGAGCTGAGAGCCACTTTGTCTCTGGGCTGGAACTGTATAGCGATTAGCCCGAGTCCCAGGGATGCTCCAATACCCGATCAATCGCCTTGTGTTTTCGGGGCTCCCTGGCAGAGTGGGAGTGAGGGCACTGGAGCTTGGAGGAACCAAGAGCTAGGAACAGAGGAGCGTCTACTCTTTGGAGCAAGTTTTGTTTTATTTATTTGTTATCATTTTTTTGAAGCGAGTTTTGGATGGCTTTCCCCACCTGCTTGCGTTTCTTGAGATTTGATGTTTGCCCTCTTCACAGGAAGCTGAGCTGGTGACTTCCATTTATCTGGGAGGCCCTGAGTGGGAGGCTGGAAGCACCTGTGGGTGGGAGGTAGGTCTGTGAGAAGGAAGAGGAAGGGATCCTTCCTGCAATAACTTCAGGGTTTTGACTGGTCCAGAGCTTGGGCAAGTCTATTCCTCGTTCCCACAGCTCAGCCCCTCGCTGCACCTGGCTATCCTGTGTGGGCAGCTCTTTCCTCCCAGCCTGAGGGCGTGTGGGAGAAGGTGACAAAGCCAGGAGCTGCTTCAAGCCCAGACATAGGGCAGGTAGTGGCTGATGCGGGTGCCCACCAGGATCCCCTGTATCTACCGCATGTTGTGGGTGTTGACTAAGGGGCGTGTGTGTGTGTGTGGGGGGGGGGTGGGGGGGGTGGGCTTAGCTGCTCCCTAGTCCTGAGGACTGCTCTTGCAGGGAAATGCCTGGTTGCTCAGCCCGTCCTCCGAGGGCTGGCCTGGAGTCGGTGACTGACTGGCACTGGATACAAAGGCCTGGCCTCCTTGTCTCAAGGTGGGACAACTGTGCAGTTATTCACACCCTGCAGCTCCCATGGGATCAGGCTGTGGCTGGACTCCAGCTGGGCCCACGTCACTCCCGGTCCTGCTTCCCTCGCTCCCTTAATGGGTTCTCCTGAAAGCATTTCCTCAGTAGTCACGTGCACAGGAACCCTCATTTCGGGCTGTGCTTCTAGGTTTTCCTTGGGCTGGCTGCTGAACCCACTCCCTCCCTCGAAAAAATAATGATAATGAGAATATTTGCCGGAGAGGCTCTGTGGCAGCTGGGGGTCCAGAGAGAGGAGGCTCCAGGTCCAGGAGGGAAGAGAAACACCAGAGGATGGTTTCTGTGCGGGAAGTGCTGGGAGGAAGGACAGGCTGAAGGGTGAGCTCCTGTCCCTACCCCTCCTGCCCCCCTCACAGCTCAGGGGCAGTGGGGTCAGTTTGTGGGAAGAGCTGGGTTTTGGATCAGGGTCCAGAAAACATGTGAGGGTGCTCGGGTCTGAGGAGGAGCGTGGGCACACTCACGGCGGGTGAAACGCAGGCCCAGAAAGTTCTCTGTGGCTGGGATGTCATCATACTCAATGGCTTAGGAATCTTCCCTTTGTCAAGGCCTTCTCTTGAATCTTAGGGAGGGTCTTACCTCCGGGTTGTCTTTGAAGCAGGCAGCAAGTATGGATGGGCCTCCACATGGGACATATGAGGTTCCACGGACAGGCTGGATGGCATCGCCCAGGCCTTTAACGGAGCTGAGGAGAACCTGGAATATTCTGCCGGGGCATGTCGTCAATGCCAGAGACTGACTGGTCGGTGGCCCCAATGTGTCTCCAACAGGATTAGGTCCTGGGAGGCTCCCGTCCCACCTTGGCTCTTGTAAATGATTCTTACAAGGCATTTTGGCGTCCAGGTAGGGGCCATAAATTCTTTCTTAAAAACTTTTGTTGTTGTTGTTAATCCTCACCTTGAAAATATTTTCCCACTGATTTTTAGAGAGAGTGGAAGGAAGGGAAATAGGAGAGGGAGAGGGAGGGAAGGAGAGAGAAAGAGAAAGAGAAACATTGATGTGAGAGAGACTTGACTGGGAATCAAACCCCAGACCCTTCCATGTGCAGGCTGACCCTCTAACCAATGAGCCACACCAGCCAGGATGGGGCCTTAAATTCTTAGTAATAACAGAGTTGCAACAGCCAGCTGAGCGAATCCCTCTCTTGAAGGCTGCAGATACTGGCAGGCACCTCGGAGGAAGTGTCCTCCACATTCCAGCCCATCAATGGTTTTCCTCTGGCCCTTCCTTACGTGAGAAACAATGCTCTGTTAAGGAGTCTCGGACTGAACTCTGAATTTCCGGCCTTTTGTCAGCTCTGCTGCTGTGCTGGCCTTAAAGTGTCTGTAAATTTAGCTGGCTTTACTTTTTCTGTCCCCTCCACCCCCCAGCTGGCTGGAATAACCAGTGATTTGTGGTGATGGCTGGAAAGTTTGTTGGGGGGAGACACAGATGTTGTCCCTGAGGCAGACCAAGGAGGGGCGCGGTTGGGTCCTATAATCAGTTACCTGTAATTTCAGTTCGACAACGTGGTAGGCGATGTAAGTATTTTCCTAACACTTTTAACCCAAGGAATGTAAAAGTACCAAGAAAAAAGGTGGGGAGGAGTCCAGCTTGAGGTAAAGATTGGGCAACATGAGCCTATAGGTCGGATTTATAGTGATGGCCTTGGTAGGATCACCTGACAGATTGAGTGACCAAAAGTCTTGGAGAATTCCTGCATCTTGGCCTCATGACTACTTGATTTATATCTGTAACCGAGAAAAGAGTTTGTCCACCGGGCGCTGCAGATAGCCAGTTGCGCTGACACCGGGTGCAGAGAAAGAGAGTGGCGGTGACTGTATAGCGCTGCAATGGGGAGACCGGGTAGTTTGTGCTGGAAAAACCCAAGCTCCTTAATGCTTTACAGACAAGGGCTTTCACAGAACAGAAACCATGAGCGAGGGGCTCAGGGTCCTGGGCTGTGTTGATTGGTCAGTTCTTACTCAAGCTTCAGCAACCTGATTGTTTTCAACCCCTGGGGGCATCCTGTCTGGGTCTACTTGACTGTGGGAGAGAACACATCTTGGGGTTGTGAGTCAGTGACATTATCCTAAGAACAGTAGGAAAAGAACAGAGCTTTGCATTCCATGCTTCACAGTGTATGTTTTCCTGTTATCTTAAGCGGATTATACGTACCTTCTGAAACTTGCTTTGCAGGCAGGCCTGCAGGCCCCAGGACATGACTACATTGCAATGCAGCTATGACTCTGAAGGGCTAATTGAATAATTTTAACTAAAATTATTCTAATACTAGATTATAATATATCTAGTATGTTATGATTTGCTGTTTGCTTCATATCACTTGGTAGGTAAAAGTAAAGTGATGAGAAAGATTTCATAGTTTATTAACTATTTGTGTTTATTTCTCTTCGAATTGTCTGTTCATGTCCTTGGACCAATTTTTACTGAGTGTAGAATCTTTTTCTTTCTGATTTATTAAAGCCCTGTACGTAGTAAGGACTGTGCCGCGCCAGCACGGCCAAGGGTGAGCCCGAGTAGGGGCAGTGAAGGATGGAGAAAAGATAGACAAGAGAAGAAAGCTGGGTCTCGGTGGGACGCTGCTTCTCTGATGGAGAGACAGCGCCAGCGCCCACAGGCCATATCTTTATTTTATAGCTGGATTCCATGAGGCAAAGTAAGGGCGTGGTCAAGATGTTTACAACATTCTCGTGGGTTTCGATCCTACTCAACTACATGCACCTGAACTCTATCGAGCTCACATCACTCAGACACGTGGAGCCATGTGTTCGGACCATAGGTTCAAACTTACAACTCTAGCTGTTGGCTATAATTGTGCTGGGAGGGCCCTGCCCTCCAAGCTGGGACTTGCACGTGGCACTGAGAGAACTGTGCCCTCTCCTTAGTCCAAGGCAGGGGTCCTCAAACTTTTTAAACAGGGGGCCAGTTCACTGTCCCTCAGACCGTTGGAGGGCCGGACTATAGTTTAAAAAAAAACCTATGAACAAATTCCTATGTACACTGCACATATCTTATTTTGAAGTAAAAAAAACGGGAACAAATACAATATTTGTATTTGCATGTGGTCCGTGGGCCGTAGTTTGAGGACCCCTGGTCCAAGGCTTGAACGTGTCCAAACACTGTAGCCACTCTCCACAAAGGACATTAGCCTTTTGTCACGTTTTGTAAATATTTTCTCCCAATTTGTCATTTGCCTTTTGACTTTGGGTAGGGAAAACATTTTTTTAAACAGAAATTTAAAATTTTTACAGATTGGTATCAATTATGTTTTTATTATGCCTTCTGGGTTTTGTTTTTTCCCCCACCCCGACACGTTCTTCCCCTTTGGCAACCATCAGCTTGTTCTCTATATCTATGGCTCTGTTTCTGTTTTGTTTCATTTATTCGCTTAATTTTTTAGATTCCATTTAGAAGTGAAATCATATGGTATTTGTCTTTGTCTGATTTATTTCACTTAGCATAATACCCTGTAGGTTCATTAATGTTGCTGCAAATAGCAAGATTTCATTATTTTTTATTAATGAGTAATTTTCCATTATATGTATCATCTTTTTTTGTATGTTTTTATGATTTTTAGAGAGAGAGGAAGGGAGAGGGAGAGAGAGATAGAAACATCAGTGAGAGAGAAACATCGACCAGCTGCCTCCTGCACACCCCCTACTGGGGATTGAGCCTGCAACCTGAGCATGTGCCCTGACCGGGAATTGAACCGGTGACCTCTTGGTTCATGGGCTGACATTCAACCACTGAGCAACACTAGCCAGGCTATATCTTATCTTTTTTAATCCATTCACCTATTGATGGACATCTAGTTTGTTTCTGTATCTGTTTGTTTTTATGTTTGTTTGTTTTTTCCAGATAAATACCCAGAAGTAGAATTTCTGGGTCATCTAGCAGCTCTGTTTTTAATTTTTTGAGGAACTTCCGTAGTGTTTTCCATGGTGGCTGCACCAATTTATAATCCCACCAATGGTGCATGAGGGTTCGCTTTTCTCTACATCCTCACCTACACTTGTTGTTTGCTGATTTTTTGATGATGGCCATTTTGACAGGTGTGAGGTCATATCTCATTGTGGTTTTAATTTGCATTTTCCTCATGATGAATGATGTTGAGCATCTTTCCACGTGTCTATTGGCCATCTGTATGTGCTCTCTGGAGACATGTCTATTCAAGCCCTTTAGCCATTTTTAAATTGGATTATTCATATTTTTTGCTATTAAGTTATATGAGTTCCTTATATATTTTGGATATTAGTCATTTACCAGATACATGATGTGCAGATATTTTCTCCTGTTCTGTAGGTTGCCTTTTCATTTTGCTGATTGTTTCCTTTGCTTTTTAGTTTGATGTAGCCTCAATTATTTCTGCTTGTGCTTTTAGTATCATATCCAAAAAAGATTTTTGCCAAGATCAATGTCCAGAAGCTTTTTCTCTGTTTTTATTTTCTAGAATTTTTACAATTTTAGGTTTTACATGTAAGTCTAATCGATTTCAAATTATTTTTTGTAAGTGGTGTAAGATAAGGGTCCAATTTCATTCTTTTGCAGGTGAGTTTCGAGCTTTCCCCAATATTTATTGAAGAGACTGTTGTTTCCTCACCAAGTATTCTTGGCTCCCTGGTCAAATATTAGTTGACTGTATATGCGTGGGTTTATTTCTGAGCTCTTAATTTTGTTTCATTGGTCTGTGTGCCAGTATCATACTGTTTTGGTTACTAGACTGTTGTAGAAGACCAAAGAAACCCAAGCGACGCTTAGAGAAATGGAGTTACACAGCTTTATTACGCCGGCGGTCTCAGAGGAGTTGCCTCCCAAGTCTGAGCAAACCAATATGGTGGAAGCTCTTCTTACCCTTTGGCTTCTTTGTCCCCCAAATATGGATCAGACTTCTGGACCTTTCGCGGGCTTTGCAAAAAGCCCCGTGTGTTGGGATGGGGGCCTTCACATCATATCTAAGGGCCTGGCCTGGTGCCAGTGTTGATAACCCCTTCCGGGGGTTCATGGTTTATGGCCTCTGTAAAATGTGAGCGTTTAGGTAACAGGCCTTGCAAGACCAGATTGTGGAGAAAGGGGCAGTGATTTAATTATAGGTTATCAAGAATGTACATTAGATTATTGGCACAGATTCAGATTGCTAGGCCCCCCCCCCCCCCCCCCCCAAACATCAGGGTTACATTGGAATTAGCCACTTAGCCTTCTCAAGACCTTTGCAGTATAGTTTGAAATCAGGAAGTTTGATGCCTCCAGCTCTGTTCGTCTTTGGCAGGATTGCTTTGCCTATTTGAAGTCTTTTGTGGTTCCATACAAATTTTAGTATATCTTATTTTATTTCTGTGAAAGATGCCATTGGAATTTTGATAGAGATTGTATTGGATCTAGAGATAGCTTTGGGTAATATTGACATTTTAACACTGTTCTTCTGATCCATGAGCATGGGATATCTTTTATTTTAGTCTTATTCAATTTCTTTCATCGAAGTCATATAAGTTTAAGTGTGCAGATATTTCAACTCCTTGCTTAAATTTATTCCTAAGTATTTTATTATTTCTGATGCTATTATAAATGGAATTGTTTTCTTTATTCCTTTTCAGATAGTTTGTTGTTAGTGTATAGATACGCAACTGATTTTTGTATGTTGATTTTGTGTGCTGCAACTTTACTGAATTCATTGATTAATTCTAACAGTTTTTTTGGTGGAGTCTTTAATGTAAGATCATCTTATCTACAAACAGAGACAATTTTGCTTCTTCCTTACTGATTTAGATACCTTTTTAAAAATTTTTCTTGCCTGATTGCTCTGGCAAGGACTTCCAGTACTATGTTGAATAGGACGGTGAGAGTGGGTACCCTTATCTTGTTCCTGTTCTTAGAAAAAAAGCTTTCAGTTTTCATCGTTGAGTATGATGTTAGCTGTGGGCTTGTCATATGTGGCCTTTATTATGCTGAAGTACATTCTTTATATACTGAATATGTTGTAATTTTTATCATGAAAGGATGTTGGATTTTGTCAAATGTCTTTTTTTTTTGGCATCTATTGAGATGATAATATGATTTTAATCTTTCATTTGATTAATGTCATTTCATTCTATGGCATTTCATTATAATGTTGATGAAATGCCTTAGGAACTTAACTCTTGTTTATATCAACTAGCCTATGGTAAAATTGTGTCATTATACATCGTTTTGCTTAAAGTTATAGAACCAATCGATGACATTGAGGCCTGACTGCATATATATAATTGAAATCTGAATATATATTTATTCAAGTAAATGTATATATATTAATATTTTATGCTTACATACTAGTATATATATATATATATTTAAAACACGTTTTTATTATTGATAGTATTACAGATATCTCCTATTCCCCCTCATTATCCCCCTTGCTTACATATATTTTAAACAAAACTAGACTCATAGTTGTGTAGCATGTGTTTTCATAATGTATTGTCATTTTCCCAGGTAATTCATTTGCCTTCACAGTATCATATTTTAGTGGTGATTATAGATGTGTACGCTGCGATTTTTTGCCCTTAGCTCTGTTTGGGCATTTTTAGGTGGTTTACCAATCTTTAGTAGAATCTGAGCCTTCCTGTCAGATGAATCTCTATTCTGTGTTTGGAGGTCTCTTCAGGGAAGACTCACTGGTTGACCTTGGGACCAAGTTGGGTGTCAACATTCTCTGTGGCTAGGGCACTCGTTCTGGAGCTGTCCACGGTGGTCATCTTTCCTTTGGGCGTTTTTTCTCTCAGAGGCTGTGGCAAGCAGAGGCAGCAGCCGGCAGTGTGGCATCTCACTAGCCCTGGGTCACCTATGGGCTGCCCACGCTGTGGGTCTAGAAGGGGGACAGAGAGCCACGTGCCCCTGGTCCCCTGGCCCAACTTCTGCTTATTCCTAAGGACACAACCTAACTCTAACCTCTGCTTCTCCTTTCAAATACAGGTCTCTCCTTCTGATGAAAAGAGGAAAGAAGAATGGACTACAGTCACCAGACTTCCCTCGTCCCATGTGGAAAAGATAAATACATTTCCAAGTAAGTCTTTTTGCTGTCGTGTTGTGTCCCCATGTGGATGGAAGCCACTGGCAGAGGTGCCTCCTCTGTACATGAGAGAGCTGAGGCCCTTATGTGTGAGAAAGAGCTAAGTAAGTAGCTGACTGTGGACTAGTAAAGGCATCAGCAAGGCTGCTGCTCTAGATAACACGTCCCCAGAGTCTGGCCATAGAGAGTGAACTAAGGGGGGATCTTTAAGATATGGCACCTTTGAAAACTCAGAAGAGATGGTGTCCTGGAGGGCTCCCAGGAGGAGGAGTCAGCAGTGGCTGCTTACTGTCCTGTCTGTGGTGTCTCCCGGGGGAGTCCCAGCTGAGTTGTGTCCCTATACTGCTGCGGTTCTGGCTAAATCACAAGTTCCCCTGAAAAGGAGAAGACAGTGTTATTGCTTTATAGGCAATAAAATCTCCTGAACTCAGCTTTTTGCTAATGTGACGGGGCTGAGCCAAAATGGGCTTTTTTGAATTATAAGTTTCAGGTTATATATTTATATCCAACACAGGGATTTACACATCCTGGAAGCTCTCGATCTTAATTAAATGTTTAATTTTTCTGAGTTCAAATTGTACTAATTTTTTAAGACACCCTTGGCCATCTACAGACACATGTTGTGAGAGATAATGGATCATTCCTATCGCTACGCTGAAGGATTTCCCCAGGGACTTCTACTGACCAGTAATTTTGCATCCTAGTTTCAGATCTGTGTGTTCAAAAGTACCAACAGTTTTTTGGTTTAGGTTGTTTGGAGTCACATTTTTCACTAATTCATTTAGGCTTGTGTAGAATTACTCCAATTTATCTGGACTTAGCTTGTCAAGAGCTTCTTAGAATTCCCAGCCAGCTTTGATCTCTGGCATGGCCCCAAATATCCCCATTGAATGGCTCCATTGCCCCTTGTCTGAGAATAGACAAAAGCAACTAGCAGCCTCCTCAAGCTTCCCTCCCTCCCAGCCCTCATGCACTACCATGCATTTTTAGACAAAACTCAATCAGACTATTCTTAGGTTTGATGCGGGCTCACCCTGATCACAGAGGGATGAAGCCCTCTCTCTCCCAGGCTCAGTAGAGCTGGGTCCCAGGTGGAACACCTGGAAATCAGTATTTAGCAGCTAAGAAAGCCTGGTAACAGGCTTGTAGGTTAAAAAACATTTTTTAAATAAATGAAAAGCACCTAGAATAGAATATTGCCAGGGCCCAGAAACCCTCTCATGCCCACTTCTAGTCACTGCTCCCTAAGGTGAACCACTATCCCGAATTCTAATACCCATTTCAAACTTTATATAAATGGAATCGTACAATATGTGCTCTTTTGTGCCTGGCTTTTACTCAGCATAATATCTGTGAGATTCATCTATGTCATGTGTAGTTTATTCACATTCTCATTGCCATCTAATATTCTGTTGTGTGACTGTAGCTGCCTTTATTCATCCATTCACTGTGGATGGGAGCTTGTAAGTTTTTAAACACAGGTCATGTCCATGAAGCATAAGTCCGTGTCTATGAAGCATTCTCAAAAGCCCAGAAGTTCCTGAGTCTCACGAGAAAAGCCTCCAGCGATTGTCCTCTCCTAACGCCCAGCATGTACGAGGGAGGAAAGGCTGAGAGGCAGGAGGCCTGTCTGTGAGCTCATTTACTGGGCTTTGAAGAGCAGCGTCAGAGCTGCCCACCTCCACCAGCAGACAAGGCCCGCCTTGGTTTTCTAGAGTTGCTCCTTACGTTCAGTCTGTTCTAGGTGGTGTTTACTATTGATCTTAATCCTGGGGGAAGATGGCGATGGGGGTGGTGGTAGACTCTGTGTGTGTGTGTGTGTGTGTGTGTGTGTGTGTACACACACGTGTGGACAAGCACCCAGACTAGGGTGAACGAGGCCAGGTTAGAGGTGAGAAAAAGAGGGAACAACTGCATTATAAGTGGCTTCAGCTACGACTGTTTTACCTCTTGTATTTTTTCGCCTAAGGAATGAGCTTCTCCTGCATCTGAAGACCTACAACCTGTACTATGAAGGCCAGAATTTGCAGCTCCGACACCGTGAGGTGAGGAGGCCCCGGGGAAGGCCTGTGCGGCTCCTTCTCTGGTGGGCCAGCCCAGTCTTTGTCTCAACGTGTCCTGGGTCTGAGGGGCCCTATGTCCTGGGTCCCTGTCACTCCTGCCACAGTGAACGGCCTCTCATTTAGGGCTAGTACCAGCCTGACTGGGGGGAATCCTCCAAAGGGAGGCTTTTATGAAATGACCCTTTCAGATGGCTTCCAAGCAGACTTCTGCCTTTGGGGCAATTCAGGTACTTCCCAGTCCTCTATGTTTACACATTTTGGCCCACGTCTTACGTGGCAGCAACCCGGGTACATCATCTAAGCTCTGGGTGGTACCCTTCGCCTTCTCCAGAACTGCAGCAGCCTTCCTAGGTGTCTGCTTGGAAAGCCACTTGTTATCCACCTGTCTCTCCCCAGCCGCCATCCTGCATCTAAGCTTACTCCTCTTGTATCCATTTCTGTAAAACCTGTTATCAGATAGGTGGTGAGTTATACAGGAGCCTGGCAGAGTAATTTATACTCAAGTGTTCTTGACTGATAAGAAGGTATGTGTAATACCCTTCTAAATACATTTTCAGGTTATCAAGCCAGGGTGATTTAATCCATAGAAAAAGATAGCAGTTGGTAGAATTTCAGCCACTAAGGCAGGCTGGTTGGGGATGGGATGTGGACGCAGTGGCCTTCTCTGTGTCCCTCAAATAATTCTACTTAGACAAAGCCCTACTGTGGGTTAAATTCTGTCTTATAGGAATGTAACGTAAAGCAATGATGCCAGCATAGACCATTTAGAAGGCCATATATGTCGCTTGTACTTAAATAAAGCCTTTCTCCCCAAGACCCACAAATGTCCTAAAGTTGCTCAGCTCTTCTACATTCTTTTTTAAAAAATATATATTTTTATTGATTTCAGAGAGGAAGGAAGAGGGAGGGAGGGAGGGAGAGAGAGAGAAGAGAGAGAGAGAGAGAGAGAGAGAGAGAGAGAGAGAGAGAGAAACACCAATGATGAGAGAGAATCATTGATCGGTTGCCTCCTGCACCCCGCCCCCCTACTGGGGATTGAGCCCGAAAACTGGGCATGTGCCCTTGACCGGAATCGAACCTGGGACCCTTCAATCCACAGGCCGATGCTCCATCCACTGAGCAAAACCGGCCAGGGTTCTACATTCTTTTATTCCCTCTCCCTGTCTAAGGATGATGCTGGGGCTCAGGTTAGTTGTCCCCTGGACAGGTATCATTTTCACCCAGGGGGCTTGTCCTGAAGATGTGTCCATGGCTCGGGTCTGACATCTGTGGGCCCTGCCCAAAATAGATTTTTCTGCGACTTGGAGACAAGGCCTGACCCTTTTAGGCACTGACCTCAAAGCTTCTACTATTTAGTGGTTGGGCCATTAACAAGATTTTAGTCCTTAAACAGCTTTTTCGGGGTGTGTCCTATAGAATAAATTCCCAAAATGCTTGGTAATTAAAGAGTTTCATGGTCATAAGTGAAATCCATTTCTCCGGATCATGCAAATACCCTTAGAATGCTTTCACATTTAACTTATTAGTGAACAACCCTTGAGTATAAATTTGGAATTCTTGCAAGATTTATCTACCTCTTGCATAGTCACAATCTAGCCTGTAAGGTTATTATAGGCTCTGGGAAGTTCTGCTGTTAAGAATTATGATTAACAGCATCTCCCAACACATGATCACGTGACACCCTTTTAAAGGTAACAGTTGATCTGCTAGAGCAGTGGTTCTCAACCTTCTGGCCCTTTAAATACAGTTCCTCATGTTGTGACCCAACCATAAAATTATTTTCGTTGCTACTTCATAACTGTAATGTTGCTACTGTTATGAATCGTAATGTAAATATCTGATATGCAGGATGGTCTTAGGCGACCCTTGTGAAAGGGTCGTTCGACCCCCAAAGGGGTTGCGACCCACAGGTTGTGAATCGCTGTGCTAGAGGATTCTGTATTCTGCTAGGTGTTCTGTGTATTCTGTAGAATAAACTTGGGGAAATGTTACTTTAAATCTCCTTCAACCAGTAGGTCAGATTGCTAAATATATGTTGTAGCTTAAGACATCATTTTTTTCCATAGTGGGGGAAGGGGGAAAAAGCTAATTCTGTTAGCAAGGCTAGTCTCATTTACTTTAAGAGATGTATTCTTCTTTCTTTAAAGTCATTAGTATTAAAAAAAAAACCCCAACACACTCCGTTCTTACAATTTGCACATGTGTACTTGAATCTCGAGGCAACTTGTGTGCTGACCTGCCAGGTCCCCCTCAGGGTGGTTTAGAGTGGAGAGAGGCTGGGAGCTGGGGTGTGAATATAACTCACGTGCACCCAGCCAGGACCCCGCCAGGATCCTGTCCGTTGCCCCACAGCGTGATGCTGGCTTCCCCAGGGCTTTTCTGCTGGACTCACCGCACCAATTGCTTTGTGGCAGGAAGAAGATGAGTTCATCGTGGAGGGGCTGCTGAACATCTCCTGGGGGCTGCGCCGGCCCATCCGTCTGCAGATGCAGGATGACAACGAGCGCATTCGCCCTCCTCCCTCTTCTTCCTCCTGGCACTCTGGCTGTAACTTGGGGGCTCAGGGGTGAGTGAGGAGGGATGGGACTGGGATGTCTGGGGGTTCTGTGTGTGCTTGAGCAGGTAGATGCCACCTGCTTCCAGCCAGCCTTGACCCCCGCTCCTATTCCTACCTCCTCCATTGCCCACCTGCTCTGCTCTGGGATAAGGAGAAAGGGGCAGGTGTGGGTGTGATCAGGCTTCCATGTAACCTGTCACCACAATTACTGAGTGACAGTCAGAGTGAGGAGGGGAGATGCTGAGTCAGAGGGACGTACCAAAGCCTGGGTGAGCAATGTGTCCTCCCTCATAGAGAATTCCAGAGCCTCTGAGAGGTGTTGGTAGCGGCCAGCCAGGCCCAGCCTGCAGATGTCTGATAGGACAACTGGGGCCCCACAGCCTCCCCACGGGAACCACCTCAGAGAGAGACCCTGCTCTGGAGATATTTAGGGCTTTCCGTGTCTTGGGAGGATGTGGGTGAGGAAGTGAATGTCAGACCCTGTTCGAGGCAGCCAAGAGAGGTGGGTGGTGGCATGATGGTCAGTCTCCTGGGAGGTCCTCTCTTCGGAGCCCCCACTGGAAGGTCTGCAAAGACCACGCCTGTTCCTCCCCTCCCTTCACCACCAAAGGAGAAGCTGAGGGTTCTGGGAAGGCACACCCTCCTTACTGTCTTTCTGGGACTTCAGTTTTCAGGGTCAAGTGACTAGCCTTGTGCCATCTTGAAACTTGCTGATGCTGACTGCCTTCTGGCCAGAGCGTGGGTGGAGCGTGCCAACCTCTCGGCCAAAACCACAGTGATGTGTTTTTTTTTATATTTTAAATGAGAACCAAGCCCTCTCTGTTGGCCACCTTGAACATTTTGTTAAACTCCACAGCCAATGCGATCTTTCTCTAAAATTGAGAGGAACCCACATTGTGACCAAGCCCTGGAGCGGACCTGGTTGTTTTCCAAGGGAATTCAAGGAGGAAAGCCTGCCTATCCCATCAGATGCTGGGGTGGCTGGTCATGGCTCTGATTTTGCTGGTTTCAGACTCTGCTTTGCATGCAGAACGTCTACGGTGCTTGGTTTCCAGTGGGCCAACCCCTTTCCACAGCCCTATCCTGACCCCCAGACTAGGTTACGTTCTGTTCCCTGAGTGAGATGATTTTTGAAATTCCATTGGACCACGTGGCCTTTGGCTGGGCCTGCTCACGGGTCCTTCTCTCCCCACATTTGTTCCTTTTTCTCTTCCCCGTGGCATCAAGCTGGTGCTGGTTGGTTCTTGAATCCTGCAACTACTGTGAGAGAGTTCTCAGGAGTGGAAATAATGTTACCCCAGATGCCTGCTGTGATAAAGCGGGTGCCTGGACCGAGAGAGAGAGAGAGAGAGAGAGAGAGAGAGAGAGAGAGAGAGAGACAGACAGACACAGACAGACATCTGACGGGAATTGAACTGTAAACTCCTGGTTCATTGGTCGATGTTCAACCACTGAGCCACGTCGGCTAGGGTAGATTTTCAGTTTTAATTGTCTTCCCTTAAAACGATCATTCCCTGAACATGAGTCCTATCTGTCTACTGGGTCCCAGGGAGACCATGCTCTTCTGTCCATGGGATTATCCTAATCCTATATAATAAAGATGTAATATGAAAATGATCGTTACGTAACGACCGACCGAGTAACGACCGGATCACGGATCAGCAGGAGGGTGGGGTGAGCTACAAGCAGGCGGCAGAGAGATACAGGAGGGGGCAGGGCAGCAAGCCAATGGGGGGGCGGAGCTACAGGAGGGCGAGGCAGCAGGCAGAGAGCTACAGGAGGGCGGCAGTGAGCTACTGGCACACGGATTTGTGCGCAGGGCTACTAGTTGTTAAATATTCTTCTTTCTGGCGAAATCCTCTGTTGATTTGAGTTATGTTTCTTGGAGCTGCTCCCATTGTCCTTTTGGCTTTGAGGAGTTATTTGCCAGTTATGGCAATACCAGGTCTCAGCTCAGACTGCCTGCTTGTGGCCCTTTCTCCAGTTTGGCTCACGAGCACCGCTCAGTCCCTGCAACCCCGAGAACACTGTCACTAGTGCCCTTTCCAGAGCCACCCCAACCCGTGGCAGCCAGCCTGTTACTTTCCGTTCCGTTTAGATGCCAGAAGCAGTTTCTGAGTTACTCCTCGAACAGCAGTGGATCAGAACTGGAATCTTGTCTGAGAAACGAATGACCATTATTGGGGATTTCCAGATAAGCTATAGAACCTGCACCTTCTTAGAAACTCAGCCCAGGGAACACATGGATTTTGTTCTTTGCCGTTCCCCACCCTACGCTTGACGAATTGGGTGTTTATGTTGCTGCAGCTGCTGGGAATGAGCGTCTTCTCCCTTCATACTTCCCCCGCCCCACCCAGTGCTCAGCCTGGAGCTGGGCCAGCCTCATGGCACACTCAGCACAGCCCACCCAAATCCTTTATCACCTGATGTGTGTTGGTCCCCAGCCCGGCACAAGCAAAGTGCCCCCCGTGCAGGTGTGGGTGGGGTGGGTTTGGGGCATCTCCCCACAGGGGCTGAAGCAGCCTCTCTTTGTTTGTTTTCTGCCCCCAGCACCGTCCTGAAGCCCATCACCATGCCCGACATTCAGATCACAGAGGTGGATGCTTCAGCTGAGAGTGACCAGGTGTCAAGCCCCACAGGTACCTTATGGTGGGAGGAGCCTCCAGTTTGGGGCCAGCCGTGTGAAGACCGATTTGATAGATGCTGTAAACTGTTATTTACTTTTTGAATAAATAAAGTCCACATGGATCAAGATTCAGAAATATTAAAAAGAATGAAAAGGTTTCTATGTGGTTCCCTCCATAGAAGCAACTTCAAGGCATCCTCCTGAGATATTCTTTGCAAATATAAGCAAATATACACCCAGAGACCTTTATGGCTGGATGTCAATTCTTTTCTTCCCCTTTTTATATAAGTGGTAGCATTTGCACATCCCTGTTTCTATATCAGTTTGTCTTGAGGGTTGTCCCATACAAATCCATAAAGAACTTATGCATTCTTCATACCTCTGCAGTATCCCACTGTATGGAAAAATGACCATTTCTGTTCCCTATTGATAGACATGTAAGTCATTTCCAGTCTGTTGCTCTGACAAACAAGGTTGCAGTCAGTGGCCTTGTTGACGTGTCATTTCACACATTTGTCTGTGTCTGTAGGATTGTATCAAGGGGGGATTGCCAGGTCTGAGGCCATAAGCATTTGTAACTGATAGTCAGTTTGCAATACCTTGCAAGTCCTTTTATCGTGCTTATCCTATGTCAGGCATTGTTCCAAGTGCTTTACATGAATTGACTCATTTAAACCCTCACAACAACCCCATGAGCTGGGTGCCGTTATTATTCCCATTTTATAGATGAGGAAACTGAAGCAAGAGAGGTTAGTGATTCATAGCAATGGTAGAGTTGGGATTAGAATCTGGGAGTCTGGCTCTGAAGTGTGGGCTCTAAACCTTGTATTTCATCTCAGTAAGTTATGCATTGTGTTGTTCCCTGGCAGGAAATACTGATTTTATAAAATACTAGAGGCCCAGTGCACGAAATTCATGCACTGGGGGGAGGCAAGAGGGCGGGGGTTGTCCCTCAGCTACCAGCCTGCACCCTCTCCAATCTGGGACCCCCTCACAATCTGGGACTGCTGGCTCCCAACCGCTCACCTGCCTGCCTGCCTGCCTGATTGCCCCTAACCACTTCTGCCTGCCAGCCTGATCGCCCCCTAACCACTCCCCTGCCAGCCTGATTGATGCCTAACTGCTCCCCTGCTGACCCAATTGCCCCCAACTGCCTTCCCCTGCAGGCCTGGTCCCCCCAACTGCCCTTCCTTGCAGACCTGGTCCCCCCCCCAACTGCCTTCCCCTGCAGGCCTGGTCCCCCCAACTGCCCTTCCTTGCAGACCTGGTCCCCTCCCAACTGCCCTCCCCTGCAGGCCTGGTTGCCCGTAACTGACCTCCGCTGCTGGCCTGGTCCCCCGCAACTGCCCTCCCCTGCCGGCCTGATCACCACAACTGCCCTCCCCTGTTGGCCATCTTGTGCCCACATGGGGGCAGCCATCTTGTGCGAGGGTGTGACCATCAATTTGCATGTTGCCTCTATTATATAGGATATGTTTGGGCAGTAAGTGAGTGCTATAGCGTTGGCCACCAAGAGGGTACCGTATGCAAACTGCCACACGTTGGTGCTGGCAGACAGAGCTCATTTCCCTCTTCCTCTCAGACTCCAGGGACCTGATGCCCGTGCAGGAAGACACCCCGCAGCTGATGCGCACACGCAGTGATGTTGGGGTGCGCCGCCGTGGCAATGTGAGGACAACCAGCGACCAGCGGCGAATCAGACGCCACCGCTTCTCCATTAATGGCCATTTCTACAACCACAAGGTAGAGGGGACAGGGTGGCGGGGGGCAGGGGGCAATCTGAAGGGGGAGTGGGCAAAGGTCCTTCCTAGGCAGCTGACACCTCAGGGCGACAGACACCAGGGAAGCCAAGTATTTACCATTCATTCTTTGAGTTGTGGGTGGGCTGCTGGCTCTGTGAGGAACAAGGAATCCCAGAGCAGGAAACCCCCTAGGTGGTGGGTGAGATGATCCCACAGACACCCCTCATCGGATACCAGAAAATCCCTGTGTTATCCTCTTCCTGCCTCCCAGCTGCTGTGTGGTCTGACTTTTCCATGAGCTAAGGCCACCCCCTAAGCCAGTGATGGCGAACCTATGACACGCGTGTCAGAGGTGACACACGAACTCATTTTTTTGGTTGATTTTTCTTTGTTAAATGGCATCTAAATATATAAAATAAATATCAAAAATATAAGTCTTTGTTTTACTATGGTTGCAAATATCAAAAAATTTCTATATGTGACACGGCACCAGAGTTAAGTTAGGGTTTTTCAAAATGCTGACACGCCGAGCTCAGAAGGTTCGCCATCACTGCCCTAAGCAGAGCTGTGGGACTCAGATAGGGGGTATTAGGAACCCACCCCAATGAGCTGACCCTCCTTCCCTCCTACTGCCTGGGTCACATCTGGCCCCAGAGGCAGGTGCATCGTGAGAGAGTGGTCAGAGTCCTTGCGTTGAAGTCGCAGTGGAAGGGACTTTGTGTGTTTTATTGGGAGAGAGGGCCTCCCTTATCTAGTCCTGTCCCCTCCCCAACCCTGCCCCTTGGAGATCAGCCCCCTCGAGCTCCTGAGTTAGGCAAAGCCGAGGGCTCTGTTGACAACATAGCCCAATACTTGCCAGGTTATTGGAGGGCTGTCAGTGAGCACAGGTTGAGTGTGATTGTCCCTGTGCCCTTTAGTTCTGGGAACTGGGTGGGACTCCTCGGTGTTTCCCGCCCTTGTCCCCACTCCCACCCTGAGCTGGACCCCTCTATTGGCAGACGTCGGTGTTCACCCCGGCCTATGGCTCCGTCACCAACGTCCGCATCAACAGCACCATGACCACCCCGCAGGTCCTGAAGCTGCTGCTCAACAAATTTAAGGCAAGTTCCCTCTGCTGGCTGGTTTCAGGAGGCAGCACGTGTGCCTTGGTGGCCCCAGAGGTGTAGAGGTGGGGGCTGTGGAGAGCGTGGTGAGGGGGGCATCAGGCAGAAGTTTGAGTTCTTTGGACCCCAGGCAGCAGCATCACCTGGGAACTCCTTAGAAAAGCAGATTCTCAGGCCCCACGCCTGAATCAGACTGTCTGGATCTGCAGCTCGGAGGTGAGGCCAGGGAACCTGTTCCACAAGGCTCGCAGGGAATTCTGGGGCCACAGAAGCCCGAGCAGCTCCAGCCCTTGAGTGCTTTATGGACCCCTGGAAGGACTTCGGGCCTCACAACTAGTTTGGGGTCCTGTGCACTAAGTAGGTTGGGGAACCTACTTTGAAAATGAACCTTCAATAAGATGTGCAAATGATAGTGCATGAATGTTTTTAACATCCTGTCATTCTGTGTGTTTTTCACAATCCCCTTACTATAAATCTTTGGGAGACCAGGTATTCTTATTTTAATGGAAGCGAGTGTCACCTAGTGGCCTAAGGGCACAGGCTCTGGGTTCAAATCCCGTCCATCACCTACTTACTGATTGGATGAGTTACTTAAGCTCTCTGTGCTTCTGCTTCCAAATCTGTAAAATGAGGATAACAAGACCCTATTACGGGGGATTAGGTGAGTTAAGACATAAAGTGTTAAAATGTAGAAACACTTCACCCAATCCAATAAATGGTAGCTCTTATCTATTATCACTGATAACGTCACCTGCTGCCCATTTCCTTATCACTTCTGAGAGAGCTGCAGATGAACAGCCCTCCCTCAAAAGAGCCACAAATCTATGTAGCTTTTCAGTGAGGCAGGAATGGCTCGGGTCCGGGTGTGTAATGTGTGCTTTCACCAAGCATCTTTTGCTCCTGATTCAGATTGAGAATTCGGCGGAGGAGTTTGCTTTGTACGTGGTCCATACCAGTGGTGGTAAGTCTGAAGAACATGGTGTACTTTAAGACTTGTAATTAACTCAGAATAGTAAGTTAAAAAAACACACATACACAAACCAACCTCTGCCTCATTTTGCTTGTTGTTTATCATTTGGAAACTTTCAAGTGCCGTTTGCCTCCAAGGCTGGTGGAATGCCAGGTGTGGTCAGTAAGCAAGCCCTAGAACCTAACTGCCTATTAAAAAAGGAAGTGGATTGTCTTGGGAGACAGATAAAACCAATTCCTCCATTGCAGCATCTTCCAAAGGGTTCGAGGCACAGGAGTATTGCTGGGGAGAGGAGAGGGAACAGTTGCATTGAACAACATTTATTAAATTGCACATTTGCAAATCAGTCTCCTGACTTGTATGGCCGCATCTCCTAAGGTGCCTGTTCCATTTGGGCCCCTGAGTGGGCCCCTGCTTATGGTGACAAAGGCCTCAGGCCAAACTCAGGGCTGCTTTTGGTTGTGTGTGGTTCCAGAAAAACAGAAGCTGAAGAACACCGATTACCCGCTGATTGCCCGGATCCTCCAGGGCCCGTGTGAGCAGGTCTCCAAAGTGTTCCTTATGGAGAAGGATCAGGTGGAGGAAGTCACCTACGATGTGAGTCCCCTTTTAGTAGATGGACTGTCCTCAGGAGGGTGGGGGTTTGTTTGGTTTACCTGCAACTGGGATAGAGCTTGATTTTCTGGTTAAGGACCATGCCCCGTGTTGTTGCCATTCCTCAATACAAAGTTTTGTCGAAGCAGTAATCACCATGGGCCAGGAGAATAAATGTAAGGGATTAGTTTGAGGGTATGCCCCGTGGGATTTGTTGGAGGAATGTTTAAGCACGAAGTGATTTCCATAAAAGGAATAAATGTCTTGAGCCTGTACTGTAAGTGGTCCTGTAAGAGGGCTGAGAAGTTTCTGAAAACCATCTCTTAGCAAGTTCAAGAAGTTAGCAGTGATTTCACCTTATCTTGTGTATTAGTCAGCTTTTGCTACAGTAAGAAACATCCCCAAATCGTAGCCACTGACAACAGCAAACACTTTTTGCTCAGGATTCTGCAGGCTGGTAGCAGCAGCTCTGCTCTAGGCTGTGGGTTGAGGATCTGCACTGCATGTCTCCTTCAGAGACCCAAGCTCAAGGGGCAGTGGCTACCTGGGGTATGCTTCTCATGGCCGATGGCCAGGATGCAAGAGACCAGGCCAAACCATGTAAGCTCATTTGAAGCCTCTCAGATTTGCTGTATGTCGTGTCCATATACATTCCACTGGCCAAAGCAAGTCACATAGCCAAGCCCAACATGAAGAGGGTGGAGAAATATACTGCTCCCAGGGAGAAGAGTGGATAGGGTAGGGTGGGGATTCTGGTGGGGGAGGAAGAAATGGTTGTTTAACTTCAAGTCACCTGGGAGCCACCCCACCCACAGCATCTCAGGGTCAAGTTCACATTCAGATGCCTATTTGAGACCGGAGACACAGTCATCATTCTTAGTCACGGTTCCTTAAATTCTCTTAGGGGAGAGCAGGGAGGTGCATTAAATGTTATGGGTTCAGGCCTTGTTCTGCATCGTGGAATTTGGAGAAAGTGCTATTCCATGTTGGACATCAATCAAGCATGGATTGGATACGTGAGACGAGAAATGCGAGGTATGAGATATGTGCCATGTATGGTACATGAAGGGATCTTCTCTGCAGACTCTATATCAGCCTTGGAAGAATGAGGCCTGGCTCCTGCCTTTAAGGAAATCCAGGATCAATGCAGAAATAGATTCCCCAAGGCTCTGTGCCTTATAGGAGAGGGACGCCCAAAGGCATTGGAATAATGCTGGGAGGGGGAGGCACCCACCATTACTTACTTCTTCCTCCCCAGGTGGCCCAGTACATAAAGTTCGAGATGCCTGTCCTCAAAAGCTTCATTCAGAAGCTCCAAGAGGAGGAAGATCGGGAAGTAAAGAAGCTGATGCGCAAGTAGGCATGGCCCCCGGGTGGCTGGTTGGGTTTCCCCTGGGGCCTCAGTGGGAGGCCTCTGTTCAGGTGCCTTGCCTGGGGCTGAGCTGTTGCACTGGCCCGGGTCTTCTCAGCCTTCTTCAGGAACCTTCCCTTTGATGAATCCAAATCTCAGATGGCGACACCAAACGTCAGTGCCTTGGTCTCTCTGCTTCTCAATTTGATGTGAGACATGGACATGTTCTGGAGACTTCAGGCAGGTTGTCTTAGCAGCGGCGAGTAGCCTGAGCAACCTACCTCTGAAGTCCTTTCCTCACACCCTTTCTCTCTTTTTAACATTTCTCTGTGGAAATTGCACTTGGCTGGCAAGTTCAGTAAAACTTCTCTATGGAAAGGATTTTATGATTTTTTTTTTGAAATGCACAGTCATAAAGTAGAATGTGGTAGAACAATTGATTGGTTTTTGCCATTAGAGAAGAAAGCCAGTGCTATATTTGCTGTATCGATGATAATAGCAAGTATGATAGCAGTTAACATTTATTGAACATTTACTATGCACCAAACTTTAAAAATAGCATTTTCTGTGCAGTGCAAAGACCTGAACATGAGGAATTTCCCCTTTAGCCCTGCATTGCTATAGTTCAGGGAAGGGATGGGGATATTGCGTTCACCAGCGAGCCATGGGCCTCCAGGCTTGGTAGTTGCTATGGCCTCTTCTGTAAAATTCAGGAACTGGTATCAGGTTGAACCACATGAAGTGGTCATTTTTGTAGGCCCCCTCCCCCCACACCCAATAATAGTTAGATAATGGTAATTTCATACGGTCCAGCCTAGGTGAGGGTCTATATCAGTGCTGGCAAACCTTTTGAGCTCGGCGTGTCAGCATTTTGAAAAACCCTAACTTAACTCTGGTGCCGTGTCACATATAGAAATTTTTTGATATTTGCAACCATAGTAAAACAAAGATTTATATTTTTGATATTTATTTTATATATTTAAATGCCATTTAACAAAGAAAAATCAACCAAAAAAATGAGTTCGCGTGTCACCTCTGACACGCGTGTCACCGGTTCGCCATCACTGGTCTATATGCTATTGTGAGTATAAAGGACTATGCACAGTGCCTCGGGCACAGTAAGCACTCAGTTAATGGGACCCTTATCATTGTTTCTGTTGTTATTCGACCTTCTCACCCTTCTTTGCCAGACTTTCTAACTATAGGAAAGCAATCTAGGTTGGGGTTAGCTTCTTTAGTCCCTCTCACCAGGTTGTGGAAATGAACACAAGCAGCCAAGTGGCTAAAGAGTGGGCCACTGACAGAAGCAAAGGGACAGGACAGTCGCCCACACTGTGACCTGGGTTGGGAAGCAGGGTGGAGAGGAGGTGTGTGTTGCTTCCTGCTCTCCAGTGCGGCTGTTTCTGTTCCCAGGTACACCGTGCTCCGGCTAATGATTCGGCAGAGGCTGGAGGAGATAGCTGAGACTCCAGAAACAATCTGAGCCACAGAAGGAGGGGATCCAGACACCACAATGGCCGCTGATGACACGAGAAGACCCACAGGAAGCTGGGTGCCTTCCTTCCACAGAAGCACTGAAAACCTTCAGCTCCTGACAAGCCACCATTGGCAGCCTGGATGGAGAAGCCAACTGACAGCTCCCCATCCTTGGATCTCTGCTCTTCTCCTTTCCTTCATTTACAAGGACTTTTGATTTTTGTTATAAGGAGGACCCAAAATGTGTATGTGCGCGCACACACGTCCACACACATATACTAGTACATGTCCACGTGCCTACCTGATACAGTCACATGCAATTAAATTCCAAGCAACCAGCACAAGTGCCGTGAGGCTGGCGGAGGTGCTGCTCGTGGTCAGGAACATCAGGGGAGTCACCAATCTGAGGGGTTTTATGCTGAAAAAAAATTTCTCCCCTCAAGTGCCTGGGAGCAGCCACATATATCTGCCCATCTTTAGAAAGGAAAGGGACCTCAGCCAGCTCACAGTTGGGGTATTTACATTAGTAGGGATTCTCCCTGTAAGCCTAGAAGGGTCTGTGAATGTGAGGTCCTTGGAAGTTAACAAAATAACAGCCCATGCACTTGGGGCAAGTCTGATGGGAAGAGAAAGAGAAACCATCAGTGGGGTAGCTGCAATAAGCCCACAAGTTGTTACACTGGAAACTTGGATTTTAAATAACAAAGATGTATGTGATGAACTACGTGGATGCCTGTAGAGAACGGATTCTGCCTCCGTCCTTGCCTCATTGGCCACTTCCTCTCAGCACGCCAAGCTGCTGACCCCAACTCTGGTGCCTCCTTGAGTTGAAGGAAGGATCTCATGAGACAGGCCTCACTCTCGCTGGTTTGCACATGGCACTGACTGGCTAGTGCGACCCAGGCCTGGGCTTGATCTGGCCACCTGAGGGTAGGGTAGAGGTGCCTATGAGCCCAGCCCATTTCACAGCGTCAAGGGGGCTCGCTGCACTTCTGTGTGTTTGAAGTCAAGGCTTTGTTCCTTCCAAGGCTGGATTCTTGCAAGTTGCCCTTGCTTTGTGAAGATAGACTCCGAGGATGAGGACTTGTCCTGCTGCCGAACCACTGTGGGGTCCAGGGAAGCTCTTCGGGCTGCCCTGTGAAGGTTCAGAGCGAGCATGGAACTTCAATTGCAGCGTCCCCCAGCAGCCACCCCGGTGATCTTTAGAGCAGACCCCAATTGGGGATGGGGGAAGGGAAATGGCAGGGACAGTCTGTTCCCCTGTGGCCCCCATCGGGAAGATTGCCAGGCAGCTGGTCGCCAGTGTGACTGATGCTGTTTGATGAGGGGCAGACAGATGCTTGGAGAAGGGTGCCTGGCTGTGGAGATCAACCAAGCAAGGCCAGGAGCTCCTGAGAGCAGGCATCTGTGAGCCCTGTGGGGGCAGGCACGCTTCCCATCTCTTCACCTCCTCGCCAAGAATGGTTTGAAGAGCTGGCCAGTTGAGGAAAGGAGAACCACTGATCGGTACCTGCAAGGAAGGTGGAGCTTTGTAGCAGTCAGTGCCTTTCCTGCTCCAGGCACCCTCCTGCTCTCCTCCACCCCTGTGGCCTTTGTGGCCTCTTAAGCTGGCTCACAGCTGGTCTTATTGTTGACTTTCAAAAAGATGGCATGCTGCCACCTGGCCCTTTGCCAGGGTCTCTTAGCAAGCCTACCTCCTGTGTTGGGACAGCACCCCGAGCCCAGTGGGGTGTGGACTGGAAATCCGGAGGGCCTTGGTCTCAAGCAGACACGTCGGTGGGCTTTGCAACATGCACAGAATTGGGGAGCAGGGGTGGAGGGGAGGCTTCCTGTGTTACCGATGAGAAAAGGGCAGTTTTGTGAATGCAGACATACTTCCTGAGTGTTGCATTAGAGAAAATGAGTTGGAAAACTTCTCTTCCAGTTATTTTTAAGTGCTCAAAGCCTTTGTTGGCCCCAATGATTCTTCTTGGGGGCCAGGGAGAAGAATTTCCACCAAGCGAATACTAACCACTAACTTATTGGACAGCTTTTACTGGGTTATAAGAGTTCTCCTTAATTTGCACTAGCACTACGATGGTGTTAAATGTGGAAATGTTGTAAAATGCCAGGTTTGCCCGGTCACTTTGTAAGAATGTGGTAAGATAGACTTGGGGGTCGGGATGAATATGAGGGGAAACGGTTATTTTCCACGGTGCATTGCATTTCATGCAGGCCACACGTTTCCATCTTGGCCCAGCCTGGTTAGAGATCATTTCTCACGTCCTTAATAAACACGATCAGGAATTTTGGAAAGGTTCTTTGAAACAGCAGCAGCTGAAACAAATACTTCTCCACGGCATGGAGCTGGATTTTCTCATCGGTATCACATGGCCCTGCAGCTTTGAACTTCTCCACTGATCTGCGTGGGTTTATGTAATTGCGTGCAATGAACCTGAAATCGCGTGAAGAACAAAGGCCAATTTATAGGGTTTTCCCCTAACTTGTGACAAGCAGTGTAGCCACAATCGCTTTCTTTTGCCAGAGGCTTGTGTTACAAGGTGATCAAATGAAGGAAAACCTGAGTCCATCTGGCTGGGAAGGAGTTCCTGCTCCCCCAGGTGATGGTGGAGTCTAGCACAAGGTCACCTCTGTGACCACATTAGTGGGAAGGTGATGAGTTAAGTGTGGGGGGCGGGGGGGGGGGGCGGTTACCTGGGGGAGGGACTGGAAAGCACAAAGGATGGGCGTGGCTGTGCGGCTGGTGAGGAATGTGCACACTGGTCTCCAGGCCGGACAGGCTTGACCTAGACGTTGAGGCGTGAGGATCTCAGATTAGCTACCCATCCACGTGAAAAATGCTGAGACCTCAGGTTGAGATTTTGGTCTGAGAATTCAAAGAGAAATATTTTTATTCTAGTCTCCTCCATACTGGGGGAAAAAAAACAACAACCCATACTCTCTCCTGGAGATATCCAGATAAAGACATTTTACTACAAGTGTAGATAACACTTTGGCATGAAGTGACCAAAAAATAAATAACTGTTCTCCAATGCAAAAACATCTTGGCAGGAATTCTTTTCTGCGGAGTTGGGCGGTTATCTGAGTGTCCGTAGGGAGGGATGGGCCACAGAAAGGCATGGAGCTCTATTAAAAGAGCAGCTCTTAACGCCACCCCCCCCCTCCCCCCAAAACCCACCCCCACAGTTATGTCAAAGCTCTATAGCATGGAGAACATGGTGTCATAGATGCATCTCCAAGACATAACTTTCTATATGAACAAGTGAATCTCAGTCTCATACAGACCAAACCATGATGTGGGGGCTGAGATAGGAGACGGAGGAGGTCTGGAGCGCCCCTGACGCAGCAGCAAGAACTTTCCAGACTCTGCTTAAATTGTTTTACACAAAGCCTTGTTTGAATTAGATGAGATGGGAAAGATGTCCTATCTAGATAGAAATAAAAATAAATACGGCACTCCTTTCTGATGTCACTGAAAGCGTTTACCCCGTCACGGGAGGTTACAGCGCCCCCTGTGTTTTAACTGAGCACAAGACACGGACAAGCTATGGAGGGAAAGCCTCCATTTACTTTTGAGTCAGATCGCAGACCTGTTTCCCGGGCTGTTGGTTTCCGTGTGTTTTTGCTAGTGTTTCCGAAGGGTTTCCCCCACTTGTTTTAGCTTTGTGAAGTGTTCTTTTCTTAATCATAACTTGACTTTTAGCAAAGGTACATGACCTGGTTTAATGCTTGGTTCTGAACTTATGAATCGATGCGTTTAGGTGTCTTAACATAATTTGACAAGGCCTCATAGGGAGCCGTGTAACGTTTTGATATGTTTTAAAGCATCTGATTTAGATCTTGTTAAATAAAGCACTTTTCAAAGAGCAGTCCCCTGAGGATGGTCTGTGTGTGTCGGCTGGGTGGGAGCTCTGTGCTATGTGAGGGTGTGGGATGGGAATGTGAGAGTGCGCCCAGGAGGAAAGTTGATTTCCTTGGCCTAGAGTTTACGGTTTGAATGGATTAGGACCTGGCTGTAATATTCCAAATAAGTGAAATGAGGGTGTTCCTATATATGTCTTGAGTTCAGGCCCTGGTGGAGACAGGAGTAGCGGTGGAAAGGACTGGGAACTATCATTTGATGAGGCTGGATGTTTGTCCTGACTTGTTGGGACTAACTCACGGAACCTTTATCTAGGACTTGGCTTTCTCGTCTACAAAATGGCCAAGACACCTCTGTTGGAGGCAGCCCCCTTGGAGTCACCAAGTGTAGGACCTCAGACTAAGGCCAAGTTCCACCCTATGGTTAATTTTACCCGTCAACTTGGCTAGGCCACGGCACCCAGGTATTTGGTCAAACACTAGATGTTGCTGTGGAGGTATTTTTAAACATGAGATTAATGTTTAAATCAGCAGACTGCGAGGAAAGCAGATTCCCCTCCACAATGTTGAAAACAGTCGGAAAAGACTGATTCCCCTGAGGGAGAGGAATTTTACCTCCAGTCTGCCTTTGGCCTTGAGTTGCAACATCAGCTCTTCCCTGGGTCTCCAGCCTCCCCTATTGTGTGAGCCAATTCCTTAAACTAAATCTCTCTCTATGGATACACATTCTATTGGTTCTGTTTTTCTGGAAAACTCTGATTAACTCAGAGGAGTATGTGGTTGGTCCATAATGTTTGAATGTGTGATTGATAGTTACCTTCCTAGGAAACTGGCCATGGAGCATAAACAATGACCAATATAATTTTATTTCTACTTTTAGGAGATGGGGTGTTCCTCTCAGCACGCCCAGCTGCTGACCCCAACTCTATAAAGGTAACATCCAAGACAAGGTTTTAGCAATGCCCTCACACAATGCTTATATGTTTTTTTAAAACAGAAAAGTTTAGTAAATCACGATTCCCTTTAAGAGTTGTTTTGATTTCCTATATTTAGAGTTTTCACTCAAAGCAGTTGCTTTTTAGTTGCTGAATTAATGAAGCTGGGTGCAGTAGAGGGGCAGATGGTTGACACTTCTAAGGCAGAGAGGTTTTTGGCTGTACAGCATGTGGATGTACATGCCAATGTAGGTGACATAGACAAAATATGATAAATGGTCCATGTGGGGGCCCCACTGAGACTCCAAATCAGGCAGTAAGCCATAGAAGTTAGAGTGCTTACAACCATCCAACAAATGCTAACAGCCTTCCGCCAACGGCGCCAGCAGTTCTTGCCTTGCTTTGTGGAGACAGATTTCATGAATAATTTGGCGTTGCCCATTTTAGGCAATGAAATTTTCACTGACTGGAGTTTGCTGTGAGCACAAGACTTTGCTGTGAAGTTTTGAATACATTTGATTAGGTTTCAAATTCATTTGAACAGGCTTGGCTGACATGCTTAAATGCAAGCAAACATACTGAAAATTGAACTTGTTCTTTTTATTTTAAAATCATGCAACATAAAAATTACTACTTATGAATTAAGTATATGTTATATAAATAGATAAATTAACTTTATATAAGTATATACTTTATAAGTATACTAGTGGCCCAGTGTACGAAATTCGTGCACGGGGGTGGGGTGGGGGGTCCCTCAGTCCAGCCTGCACCCTCTCCAATTGGGGACCCCTTGGGAGATGTCCGACTGCCGGTTTAGGCCCGATCCCTGTGGGACATCAGGCAGTCGTACATCCCTCTCGCAATCTGGGACCACTGACTCCTAACCACTCACCTGCCTGCCTGCCTGATTGCCCCTAACTGCCTCTGCCTGATTGCCCCTAACCCCTCTGCCTGCCTGCCTGATCGCCCCTATCCTATCTGCCTGCCTGCTTGATCGCCCCTAACTGCCTCTGCCTGCCTGGTTGCCCCCAACTGCCCTCCATGCTGGCCTGATCTCACCCCCAACTGCCCTTCCCTGCAGGCCTCTTTGCCCCTAACTGCCTCTGCCTCGGCCCCCACCACCATGGCTTTGTCTGGAAGGAAGTCAGACATCCGGAAGATGGCTAGTCAACCTGATCTAATTAGCACATTACCCTTTTATTAGTATAGATAAGTTAACTTTAAAAGTTTTAAAACTACAGGCCCTTTGGTAGGGGCTGTAAGTCCTGGTTTGGCCAGGACAGTTCCAGTTCTGTCTGTTGTTCCGGTGTAATTGTCAACAGCACCCCTGTCGCTCTCACAGAGCCCCAGGTGGAGATGATTATGGTTCTCTACACACTGGCCCCAAAGCAGCTTATTGTAATTTTCATATGTGAGGTTTTTAAGATGAAGCCGTAAGTTGGAAAAAGTTCAAGTTTTATAAAGTATAACAGTTTATAAAGTTTAAACTTTATAAAGTTTAAAAGGTTAAGTTTATATCTTAGGATATCTAAACACATGTTCTGGTGGAAGGCAAACAATAATTCGGATATTGTATATGTCAGTGTTTTGATAATACTGATTCCAATGTTCTTACATTACAAATCCATTTTTCTCAGTGGGTTTTAACATTGGGCACATTAGCGTTACTTTGTGACTTTGAATGTCACCCTGACGATGCCCGCATAACCATCTAAGGGTCGATAGCACCCAGGTTTGGGTCTTTTACAATATCCGCCGCTGAGGGAAACCTGGGCTCCCGGGACGGTTAGCGGGTGCCAACTTTGGGGCAGGATGAACAGAACAGCGTGGGCATGTTTGCCAATGGAAAGTCGGTATGTCTCCGAGGTGTCCGGGGTATAATTTCCGGAACAAGCTGCCGATGAGAACTCCCACGCACAGCAAATATTGAATGCATGGGACTATACAAAGTCTGGAATCCAAAATGTCCCCAAGGAAAGATTCTAAAGGTAAGGGACAGAATTACAGAAATGTAATGTATTGTTCACTTATATTGGTCAAGTTCCTTAACCAAATTTTGGCAATAGCATGAGTTGTCACAAAAATAAATTTAAGTAGTTTGGCCAAAAGTGCTTGCACTAACTAAGCAGAAAGAACAAATTCTAAATCTATGACCCATTAAAAAAAAACACAAGTAAAAGTTGAATTTAAAATGGTCATGATAGAGACTTCATTAGAAATATTCAATAAATTTTGCAAGGTTGCCAAAACAATGTGAATATATACACATTTTACTTCTAGGTATCAGCAAAAAAAATCTCCTGATTCTAAAATAAAAATGAAAATGGAAAGGTAAACCTCTTTATGGATTACAAAGACAGAAGCTCTCCCCAAAATGTTGTAAGTAATGCTCATAACAAGCCAAGTAGGTATGTCTTGATTAAAACAAAAAAAGCCAAAGAGAACTTCTTCCTTCTTTTTGTGAGAAGGCAACAGGTAAAATAAGAACATAATTATGAATATTATTTAGCCATTACAAGTATAGTATACAGTTTATTTTAAAACTTAGAAAACAATATTATTAAAGTGAATAAAATAGCATCTTCAATATGATTGCAGAGCGATGTATAAAAGTCTATGAAAAAAGTTACCTTGGAAGGGGGAGATGACATTTTCTTTATATTTTGTACCTGGCTTTCTTAATGTTTCTACATTAAGAAATATTGAAGTTCCAAAAACACATATATATGCAAAAACACATAAAAAACAAAAATTAAAGCCAGCTAGGCTCTCATCTCACTGCTGGGGCCAGTTTCCTTCAAGTAAAAGGCCTCAACATCCCTGTTGTAACAGGAGGCCCAGCATGCAATTGAAATGCAGTCCGTATGTGCCCAAATCATGTGTTTGTGCATGTAATGTCACACACACACACACACACACACACACACACACACACACCAGTATGGGAGGATCACACCCATAGTGCCAGGGCCTTTGAGAAAGGCCAGTCACCGTGATGTCTTGCATGTACAGCAGCCTGAAGGATGGAGTCTCCGGGTGAGAAATTGGGGGATTCCTTGGGTTTATGCTCAGTTACCCTGGATACCAAACCCACTTTCTAATTGTACTCTCAATGCTTTCAGGCACTGGACAAACAAAAGCTTTCAAAAGGAGGGGGAAAAAACCTATTGGAAATTCTGGAAACCCGAGGTTAGCCAGAATACATTGTCAGGCTGTCTGCTTTCAGTCTCTTGCATTCTGAAATTCTCTTGATTGTGAGTTCCGACCCAGATGCACTGCCTGCGTAGCTAAGCAAGGCCTTGTATGGAAGATTCTGGATGTGTGTTTTGTCCCCCTGGGCACACAGGACACTCGTTATTCCCCATCCTACCTCGTGCACCTTGAAAAATAAACCCAAATGTATTTATTTAGTATGTTCATCACAGGGGCTCGACCAGAGACAATTTAAAAAACAGAAACAAGACAAAAATGACATCGCAGTTTAAGATTCAGAGTCCTGTACAGAAAAGGGGAAAACCGACTATCCAAGGACAAGTTAAGACAACACAAGGAGAGAGGCTGAACAGCCTGGGGCAGGGCTCCTGGCTGGAGACAGGCTTTGAGTCGGTTTCTTTTTTTTTTTTCTTTATTAATTAAAATATTACATATGTGTCCTATCCCCCTATTGCCCCCCCTCCCCCCCACCTCACTCCCGTTCATGCCCTCACCCCCCTGATGTCTGCATCCATTGGTTATGCTTATAAAGGCTGAGAGTCTTTCCAGAGCTGGCAGGCAGCATGTGTGTTCAAAGGGCTATACCCCTGAAAGACCACAACAATGAAAAAGGCCACAAATAACCTTAAGGAAGTCAAGATATAATTAAAAAGCTCTAACTGACACCAAATGCTAAATAACCTTCAACAGTTCCAAACCACTGTAAAACCTAAAACGTTTAAAATCCAAATCCTTAACAACAATAATTATGCTAAATGATCCTGAATGAATTTTTAAAATCCTATGCAGCAAGGAAAGGTCCTTAAGTGGTCATAAAAGATCCTAAAGGATCCTCAGTGGCTCCTAACACTCCCAGAGGGCCTAAGCCTTCAAGGAACCCACTCGAAACCTGAAGAACCCACATGCTATTTAGTGACCCTGATTGACCTTGAGACTTGAAAAGAGAGCTAAGTCCTTATCCAGCCTATCTAGACCGAAGTGGTTCCTCCCCACCTGCTCCGGGACCCCATTGCCTCCAGCCTCCTCAACAGTCACCGTGCTGTGCACTCTGGCCTTCTGTCCTTCAAACAAGCCAGACTTTGTATTCACCATTCTCTCTTTCTGGAACATTCTTTCTCCAGCACATCACATGCTTGGCTGCTTTTTGATTTAGGTATCAGAACAACTTTTGCCTCCTACTGAGGCTGGTCTTGAGCGCCCCAATTCTATCAGCTGCTCTTCTGCCAATTACCCTCTGCTTCTATTTTCTTCAAAGCACTTCTCGCTGCCCGGATATATTTGTTGATTTATCTATCTCCTCTACGAGAGCTCAAACTCCATGAGGGTAACTCCAACATCTAGAACAGAATATGACCTTTGGCAGGCACCTTGGTAATGTTTGTGGAGTGCATGAATGGATATCCAGATGTATCCTAAACACAAAGACCCCAAGAGGACAAGAGCACTAATATTTTGACAACCCCAATATCTTGACCCAAGTTTCTTAAAAATCTTAATTTCTGCTCTGTTGATTAGAGCGTCATCCCAATATGCTAAGATTGCAGGTTCAGTCTTCAGTCAGGGCACATACAAGAAATAACCAATGAATGCATAAATAAGTGGAATAACAAATCGATGTTTCTCTCTCCCCCTTCCTCTTTCTCTAAAAATTAAAAATAAATAAATAAACAAACAAATCCTGAGATATCTGCTAAAATGACCTCAGATCATTGCAAACTATCAAATGGGCCATAAATCGCTCCAAATGCTTCTAAATCCTTTGTGATCCCCAAATATTCAAAATAGTCTAAGACTTCAAACAATCTTAAAGATTCTGAAGAGGCATACATTACTCAAGATAACTTTAAGCCCTAAATGATCCTCAGTGACACTAAATGATGCCAAATGATATTAACCATCCTTAAAAAGCTCTAAGCAACCCCAAGAGAACCTACATCTTAGAAGTCTCTTAAAGACTTTATATTTAAACCCTAAACTATTTTAACTCCAAATGTGTAAAATATCCTGAATAAAAAATAAAATGAGCCTAATTCTAAGGACTCTAAAGAACCCAGTCATTTTAATGATCCTGTGGCTAATGTGTGACAACCCTAAAGCTCCAATGACTGGAAATGATCCCCAATGACCCCAAATCCTTCTAGAACAGAGGGTTTCTTGAGGGGGGAGGGGAGGGTTGCTGTCTTATTAAAATGTTGACTCAGATTCAGCAGATCGGCTTGAGACTCTGCCTTACTATCAAACTCCCAGAAATGCTGATGTTGCTGGTCCACAAACCACACTTTGAACAGAAGCTACATAAATCCCAATGACCCCCAAAATCCTAAGAGAACTAAAACTACCCCATATTCTAAAATGTCTTCAAAGATCCTAAACAAAACTAAACCCTAAATCCTAAGCAACCCTAAATATCCTCAAGTTTCTTGATGCTTAAAACCCAAAGCCCCAAAATATCCCACGTGACCCTAAACTAACTTCAACAAGTCTAACTGCTCCTAAGGATTACAGTAGACTCGAAAAGACTGTAAACCTACAAACAATACAATTGAAAAATGGGCAAAGGTCCTAAACAGACACTTCTCCAAAAGGACATACAGACGGCCAAGAGACATACAGAAAAGTACTCAAGCTTTCCCTGCCGATAGCGCTCTCGCAAACATGGTGAACGTTCCGAAAACCCGCTGAACTTTCTGTAAGAAGTGTGGCAAGCATCAACCCCACAGAGAACACAGTACCAGAAGGGCAAGGATCCTCTGTATGCGCAGGGAAAGCAGCCTTATGACAGGGAGCAGAGTGGCTATGGTGGGCAGACTAAGCCGATTTTCCGAAAAAAGGCTAAAACTACAAAGAAGATTGTGCTGAGGCTTGAATGCGTTGAGCCGCAGATCTAAGAGAATGCTGGCTATTAAGAGATGCAAGCATTTTGAACTGGGAGGAGATAAAAAGAGAAAGGTTCAAGTGATCCAGTTCTAAGCTTCATTTTTTAAAATTATATGACAATAAAATCTTCATATGTTCACTTAAAAAAAAAAGGTACTCAAAGTCACTAATCATCAGAGATGTGTAAATTAAAACCACAATGAGATATCACCGCACCCCTGTCAGAATGGCTACCATCAGTAAATCAACAAACAAGTGCTGGCGAGGATGTGGAGAAAAGGGAACCCTAGCACACTGCTGGTGGGAATGCAGACTGGTGCAGCCATTATGGAAAACAGTATGGAGTTTCCTCAAAAAATTAAAAACTGAGCTCTAGCCGGCCGGTTTTGCTCAGTGGTTAGAGTGTCAGCCCGCGGGCTGAAGGGTCCTGGGTTCGATTACGGTCAAGGGCACGTGGCTCAGTTGCAGGCCCAATCCTCAGCCCTGGTCTTAAACCCTATACCCTTGAATGATAAAGCAATGTTAAGGTAGCCCAACCATGGCACAGACTCTGGTTCTCGGGGTATGGAGCACCATAAAACCTCACCACAACATACCTTGTGTTTAGCCCCATGTGGGTGCCCATCATCTGAGGAACTAGTTACAAAATAAGGCGAAGTAAATACTCCTTAGAAGTTTATTCCACTTTTTACCTGGGGCCCCCAAATCATCTGAGGACTGTGCACCATGGTTTTTCAATAGAGTTCATCCTGAATTAAGATGAAAACAATGTGGATTTTAGGCTTTATAACACTAGATTTAAGCTGCCCTTAAAGTCATGAAGTTGCTTTTTAGGCTAATGTGGCATTTAACATGTTGAAGGAAAAAAGTAAAAAATCCCTGGGTGTGCCTTAAAGGACAAGCCAGGCACAAGAACTTATACGGGATGTTGTGAATGAATCCTGCTAGGTGTCCTGATCTAAACGGCGTCATCGCATCAAGAAAAATGGTCCCCAAATGCATCCCCTGGAAATTCAAGATCTATAATACTTGCTTGGACATATTGAAAGATAATAACTTGATTTCAATGAACTACTTAAAGGAGCCTAAAGCCCTGAAAATAAAGGTTTGTCTCACAGTGAGCAATAATTTCTTTAGTCAGAATTTGTAGAGAAAATAAAGTCCATAGATCTAGCACAAAATCAATTCCACTAATTGAAAGTAGGTGTCAAGAAATAATGTTTTTTTTTCCACAGACAATAGTGTGGTGAAGGCCTGGGGCAGGGGTAGGAGACAGGTTACAGGGGTCAATGGGGGGGAAAAGGGCACATCTGTATCACTTTCAATAATAAAGATAAAATTTAAAAAAAAATGCTTAAAAACAAACAAAAATACTAAAAAATTAAAAGAAAGAAAGAAAGAATGTTGCCAGGCCAAAGTGGCTCAGTTGGTTGAGCATCGTCCTGTGTACCAGAAGGTTTGCCATTCAGTTCCTGATCAGGACACACACCTGGGTGGAGGGGTCAATCTCCTGTCGCGGTATCGAAGGCAACCAATTGAAATTTCTCTCTCTCTTGCCCTTCCTTTCTCTAAGCGTTTCCTTGGGTGAGAATTAAGAAAAAAAAGAAAGAATGTTGAGTGAAAATAACTAGTTAGTAAAAGATACAGACAGGATGGCATTATGTGTCACACACTCACACACACACACACACTCCATATATAAACATAGAAAAAGGTTGGAACAGTATATAATTGTTAAAGATTACCTTTTGACTAGGATGGGTAGGGGTGGTGGTGTCTTTTCCTGTGATGGATCTGTTGTAGAAGACCGAAGAAACCCAAGCGATGCTTAGAGAAATGGAATTACACAGCTTTATTATGCCAGCGGTCTCAGAGGAGTTGCCTCCCAAGTCTGAGCAAACCAATATGGTGGAAGCTCTTCTTTTATCCCCTTTGGTTTCTTTGTCCCCCAAATATGGATGGGACTTCCTGACCTTTCATGGGCTTTACAAAAAGCCCCGTGTGTTGGGATGGGGGCCTTGAGACCATATCTAAGGGCCTGGCCTGGCACCAGCGCTGATAACCCCCTCTGGGGTCGTGTATTATTCATGGTTTATGGCCTCTGTAAAATGTGAGCATTTAGGGTAACAGGTCTTGCAAGACCAGATTGTGGAGAAAGGGGCAGTGACTTAATTATAGGTTATCAAGAATGTACATTAGGTTACTGCACAGATTCAGATTGCTAGCCCCCCAAACATCAGGGTTACGTTGGAATTAGCCTTTTAACCTTCTCAGATCAACTTTTTTCAAAACACCATTTCCCTTTTCTTCAGTGATACACACATACATAGTTTAAAGAGGCAAAAAACCCTCTCTCTCCTGCTCCTCCGTGGCCTCCCTCCCAGGCCTCCCCACAACACTCACAGCATTCAGGCGACTCTTTGTTGTCTTCCAGTTTATCGATCAGTAACACATTGATGTTGCCCTTTCTGATTTATTTTTCTCCCTCTTCTTTTCCGCCTTCTTGTGCCAATCATAATTTTTGGTTGGACCCATGGCCAGCCTTTACATTATATGACTATATGAAAATGCATTGTAAAGCTGAGCTGTGTCCTCTACCAGAATTATTTTTCATTTCTTAGCCGAGGCAGGGCTGACCCCACACCCCCAGCGCTCAGCGATCTTTCCCTCCTCTAAGTCATCTCAAGGTCACCATAGGTTTATGAGTCATTCCCAAAGCAGTTAGTGAACGGTGGAAGCTTCGGTTCTTTCCCCCGCATCGTTCATTTAACACTGGAAACAATGAAGGCATCAGACAGAGAGACAAGCAAGAGGAGCCACTTGGCAAGTCCGAAGGCCGAGCCCTTCTCTGTGAAAGCGTCGAAGGCATGAAACTGCCCCTCTCTTTCCCTGCTCCCCGCCCACGCGATTGCTCCAACTTGTCTCCCCTGGGGTGAGTCTCTGTTCTCAGATGATGGCAGATGACCCCATTTCAGATATTTCACTTGGCTTTTCCTCCTGTAAGGAGTCCAGGCCACTGGGTGTTGGAGGTCAGCTTTGAGTTCGTTTCCTTCATTCTTCTAAGCACACACAGCTGCAGACCTGTGGGTATCCTCCAGGCAGAAATGAGTGAAGGCATTTTGGGGACACACTGCTGAGTTTCCAGCCAACTGCCCCGATTACAGAAACACTTCTCCCTGTAGGCTCAGGGCTTGATTTATGCACCACATGGACCACCCTGTCACCTGTTCCCTGAGGCGTCCTTAGGCTGTGTCCACAGGGTGGCCTGTGGATTCACAGGAGGCAGCATTTACAGCGCTCAGGTCAGGGGCTGGGCAGTGCCTCCCTGCTGATGGCATTCGGCCTGGTCCCTTTTCTTCTGACTCACCTTTTGGTGTGTTCCTGGGGCTCATTTTAGGGGCATATGTTAGTGCCCACTTGCTGAGAACCCCAGGCCTTGAAGCCCTCCAAGTGAGCCTGGCTCTTCCTGTTTCTAGGTCCTGCCCATTCCCTGCTGCTTTTCCCTCTATGGCCACAATGCCCTCCTGGACAACCTGGACTCCAGTTGTCCACCTGCTTAGGCCACTCCTACCACCAGTCCTCAGGTAGCTGCTTCCTTCTCTCTCTTCCTTAGACTCAGCCTGGAGGTGGCTTTGGGGTTCATGAGGTTGGGGAGCTCTCTCCTTTCTCCATCTAGTCCCCTAATGGCTTCCACCTGAACTTAGAATGAACTTCTATACATCAAGGCCCTTATCACCAGCCCCTGGCTCCCTCCTCACACCTACCTTCCTGCTCCTCTCGCTCACACTTGCCTCCCCACACCCTCAACACATTCTCAACTAGGACCCTTTGAACACACAGTTTCTCTTCCTGCCAAGATGCTGCAGGAAAGAGACACCAGCCATTTTGCCACGTCTGCTTCATTCTTAGTTTTCAAGCCTCAGCTCAATGTCCCTTCTGCAAAGAGGTCATCCTGATCACCCCAGTAATGTCCCCCTTCCCCAGCCACTCTTCTTTATTTAAAAACGTTTATTATCGTGATAAAATCTACATGCATTGAGACGCACCCAGCTTAAGTGCACAGCTTGGGGAGTTTCGACAAATGAATACATCTGTGTAGCAACACCCCAGTCAAGATTCAGCCATTCCTCGGTGCTGTGTTATCACATTGCCTTGTTTCATCGGCTTCCCTCAGCTCTATTCAACACTGTCTTGTTCATTTGCTTGTTTGTTTTCTGTCTCCCCTTCTACCATGGAAGTCCCTATAAAACAGAGATCTTCTCTGTCTTTTTCACTGCGACTCCCTCATGTTAAAGGCATCCTTCTTGGTTGCACTGAATGAATAAATGACTGATCTTTCCATCTCTATGAGCATGTAGCCCCTGACTTATAATGCTGCACACTCACCCACGGGATTCTGTGGGGTTAGGCACTGCCCTCCGCTTGGTGGAAGGGACTCCAAGGTGCAGTTACTCCTGGGGTGAGTAACACTCTAGTCCCTCTGCTGGAATGAACTTGTCAGAACTCTTTCCTCCACCTGGCGCTGGGCCTCGCTGCTTCCCCATCTCGCACCTGCCCATCTGAGAATGCCATCTTGGAAAGTCATGGTCAAGGCGGTGAAACTCAGTCCAAAAGCCGATGCCATTCATGTTAACCTTGGAACATTATAGGGTGAAGCATGAGTGTGTGCACTAGATTTTGTGTGAGTGAAGGGCACCTTTCAAAATAGATTTCTGTTTAAATGGAATGTCCTCACAGACACTTCTCCCTGAAACCATGAAGAAGGTCTTTAAAACCTATCTTCAGGAGTGGTAGGTGTGGAGGCAGAGGGCGAGGTGTCGTCCCTGTTGGTACCCTCAAGCTCTGGGATTCCCTGAGCATTCCATGGTCACTGTCCCATCCCTGTATTAGCTGAGTGTCACACCTTGCTCCACATCCCAGGCCCAGCCCTGAGAAGGATTTGGGACCAAGAAAGACAGGGCATCTTTCAAACCGGTGGTGAATGAGAGTATGAAACACCAACTCTCAGAAGGCGTTCAGGTTCATCTTGAATCCTGCCAGGAGCATCCCTTGCCCATCAGAGTCGGTGGCTTGAGGGCGCCACCTGGTGGTGCAGGCGCTGTGCTACTCCCACTACTCCCACTCTCCCCACTCTTCTGAGCAGTGGCCGCCGCCAAAGTGGGTGGGAAAAGACTACAACCCCCATTTTAATGAAAATCATTGATTTTTTAAAAACTTCAAAATAGTGACACTTTGACCTCGATGGCTTGTGTGTCAGCCCCGTATCACGTTGCATGAGGTAAAGGGGAAGGGGTACCGGGGGACACATGAGAACCTCTTACCTTGGAGAGGCCGCTGGAGAAAGCTTCTGTGGGCTCAGTGGCTTGTACATGATGCTTTTGACACATCCCTGGTGTGCTTTGGTGATTTCTGAGCCAGGCTGCTCAGGTTCGAATCCTTGTTGCACTGCTGAGAGTCCTGGATTACTTCCTGCCCGCCTCCATTTCTTCATCTGTTTAATGGGGCACATATGAGGGCCCATCTCCTGGGACTACTGCAGGGACTAAATGCCTTTAAACCATTTAGAAAAGTATCTTGGTGGGGACTTCAACTATTATTTTTTAGTTTTACTTGGACTAATACTCTCACAAAAATCCTAAGAATCTTAACAATTACTGCAAAAATATAGGTAAAAAAAAAAAATAATAATGCAAGTGCAAGAGGTAGAGAAGATAGACCACTAAAACTGATGACATTTAAAAGTGCACGTACTAAATAAATAAATAAATACCAGAACCCATTAAGATTGCTCACCGAGTGGGTGTCCAATCTGAAGTCTGAGGACCACGTGTTCTGAACCTGGATGGGGACGAGTGATCCCCAATAGAGGTATGGGCTTCTCATCTCAATCGAAGATGAGAAATAAAAATATTAATCATAAATCAGTTGAATGACTGCCCTGATTCTTCATCTCTCCATGCATCCCCATGCCTGCCTGGACTCATTATGAGCGGAGGGCACTGCTCCACTCCTTGACTTTGGGTGTGATCACAAGATTTGCTTTGGCCAATGGCATGTGGGAAGAAGTGACAGTGTGTCAGTTTTGAGCTTAAGTCTTAAGAGATCTCACACATTTCTGCTGGCCTTTTTGTTCCTCTGTCATTGCCCTGAGAAAACAAGTCCAGTTTGGACAGTTGAGCAAATCCATCTCCCTGGATTTGCTCAACTGTCCTTTGGGTTGCCTCAGTCTTGCATTTTATGTGGGGGCACTGAAGCACAGAGAGGTCAGCATCTTTGTTTGAAGTTATAGGGTGTGTCCACTGGCGAGGCAGGGACTCTTCGCGGCAAAGGCTGCTGGTTCTCACATGCTCCGGGTGCTTTCCATGGTAGTTAACCTCTTGTCGGCCCCATTCTCCCTGGAAGCTCCACGGGAAGACCACCAGCCTTTACAACTTGCTTCTGGCTCCCTTCTGCTCCCCTCTTACTCCCTTCCATAAAGGATAAGCAAGTTTGGGATCAGAGAAGTTTGGGGTCGGGTCCTGCTTTGAACTTGATCAGTTTTGCCATGTCCAGGGTAGAGAATGCCCTGCATGGTCTTTGTCCCAGTCAGAGTCACTTTCCTGGGCCTTTTCTGCCATTCTGGACCACAGGTTGGCTATTGTGATTCTCAGGCCATGTTCAAAGCAGTCACTAACAAGCAGGTCAAGTTGCACATCTATATTATAAAAGGCCAGTGGTCATAACGCTGTAACAACCAAAAGACCGGTCACCAGGAGGTGCATTGATGGGTCTCGCGGCGTGGCGGGTCTGGGGTCTCGCATGATTTTGTGCGCTGGGCCTCTAGTGATTAATGAAAGACTCCATTGTTAAGCAAAAGTTGATCTCTAGCAAAAGCCATTTCTGAAAATCCAACCATCATGGTGGTTTTATAGGACAATTGCTTGGGCTCCAACATGGATTTTTGGTTCAGAAGTTCATTCAAATGTACAACAAGGGACTGGTGGTACATGTCGGACACTGTTCTAGGTGCTGAGGAATACCAGTAAAGATAGTAAGACAGACAAGCTCCTTGCTTTCTCAGAACTTACTTTCCAGTGGAGAGGGAGAAATAAAAATATTAGTCTTAAATCAGTTGAATGACTGCCCTGATTCTTCATCTCTCCATGCATCCCCATGCCTGCCTGGACTCATTATGAGTGGAGGACACTTCTCCACTCCTTGACTTTGGGTGTGATCACAAGATTTGCTTTGGCCAATGGTATGTGGGTAGAAGTGACAGTGTGTCAGTTTTGAGCTTAAGTCTTAAGAGATCTCACACATTTCTGCTGGCCTTTTTGTTCCTCTGCCATTGCCATGAGAAAACAACTCCAGTCTGGTCCCAGCAGGAGAACAAGGGACGTGTGGATCGAAGCTGCCCCCGACTGACCCACAGCCATTCCATGAGGAGTTTAGCTGTCTAGCTGAGCTCAGTCTAGATCAGTGAACCGCAGCCAACCTGCAGATGTGAGTGGTAATGCAGAATTGTTGTTTTAAGCCATAGAGTTTAGAGGTGCTTTGTTACACAGCAATAGCTGACTGATACAAGTGCTTTGAATGGAACAAGAAGCTGAAATAGATGCAGCAGAAGGAACCTACTTTTGGCAGAATGGTCTGGGAAGGTCTGGTGGGGAGCTGACATTTAGGCTGAGACCTGAAGGTTGAGAATGAGCTTCCCACATGATGAAGGGAGAGGAGTAAAAGCAGACAAAGTGCCTGAGACTGGAGAGAACTTGTGTTTCAGGATCTGACAGAGACTTGAGTGACTAAAATAGAGTTAGTCAGGGAAAGAGAGACCAAGATGAAGTTAAGAGTTTGGATTTTATTATTGGTACAACAGAAGCTTTAAATGTGTGTGTGTGTGTGTGTATGTGTGTGTGTGTGTGTGTGTGTGTGTGAGAGAGAGAGAGAGAGAGAGAGAGAGAGAGAGAGAAGCATTGATGTGAGAGAGACACATCAACTGGTTGCCCCCTGCATATACCTTGACCAGGGACGGGGATCAAACCTGCGACCCTTGGGTGTGTGGGATGACACTCTAACCACTGAACAACACCTGCCCGGGCTGTTCTATGTTTTTAATAGACCATCCTTATTCCTGGGTAAACAGAGGCAGGAATACCAGTTAGGAGCCTGTTGTAGACATCCAGATGAGATGGCAGCCAGGACCAGGTGGTGGCAGTGGCAGTGCTAAGAAGTGAGTGGACTAATGATGCATTTCCCTCCCCCAAAGCCAGTCCTGGGAATGTAGAGGGGAGAAAGGAAGGTAGGTTATGAGTATGTATAAGGCATTGGACTGAGAGTGCAGAAGTAATAGCAGCATGCACTCACTAATATCTGTTGAGTGCTTCCTATGTTCTAGGTACTGCTTGACTTAAGCACTTGGCATTCTCACTCCAACCCCAATGGCAGGTCATCACCTACACTTTATAGGTGAGGAAACAGACACCAGGAGGATCAGGGACTGGCTCAAGGGCACACACAGCTGGTGAGAGGAGCAGAGGGAGCTGGGATTCAGCACACCTCTGTGTTGGCCATGCCCCAGGGGAGGACCCCAGGAAAATGGGGTTGGAGTTAGCCTTTTAAAGCTTTTCCGAGGTCCCTCATTCAGATTGGAGTGACAACCCCTGTACACAGTGGCACCCTGGCTTGGATACCTGGAAGCCCAAGGCCCTGAGTACCCCACATGCCATAAGTTTCTCAGAATCCTTGTATCCCCATCCCCAACCCCAACTTGCAAACTCAGCTTTGCTCCCATCTCTGGATAGTGGCTAATTCATTTGAGAAACCTCTTTTTTGGCTAGTAATGTAAACACATGTGGTATTTTTTTATTTTTTGCTTTTTAACATGAGTTTTATTTTTTAAAATATATTTTTTATTGATTTCAGAGAGGAAGGGAGAGGGAGAGAGATAGAAACATCAATGATGAGAGAGAATCATTGGTCAGCTGCCTCCTGCAAGCCCCACACTGGGGATAGAGCCCCAAACTCGGGCATGTGCCCCGACCAGGAATCGAACTGTGACCTCCTGTTTCATAGGTTGACGCTCAACCACTGAGCCAGGCAACATGAGTTTTGTTTTAAACACATACGGAAAAGCTCTGGTTTTTAAAAATAAGTCTCTTTTGAGATCCCGAAAGTCAAACTCTGGGTTTAGAGCCTGGTGTGGTGTTGGCAGCCAGGGGCTCTCTAGGGCTTTAAGGCCTGTCCCAGGCAGTGGCTCATTCTCGCCCAGGTGGCTCCCTCCCCGGTACAATGAGCTCCTGGGCCAGCTGTGACTTCTCCCCAGGCAGCCTCTGATTGTCCTCTGGCTCTTTGTTCAGGGGGTTTCCCTTCCTGCCAGCCCCCATTCTTCCCACCAGCAGGAAGAGCGGACAAAACCCGGAGCCGAAGCTTCCTTCAGCTGGCCCGCCGGTCCCTGGACACCCCCGAGCTTGCAGAAGATGATGGGACTGCGGGCGCTCAGGAGAGCCTGCGGCTGCTTCCTCTGGACCATCCTCATCCTCACCTGCCGTTTGTGCTGACTGAGCTGTTCTGATTGATCCTCATGGAACGTTTCCTGTCGGAAGCGCCTTGGGGTGATTTTTAGAGAGTGGAAGGGAGGGAGGGAGTGGGGGCGAGGTCTCTGCATCATGGCAGGTGAGAAGAGAGACAGTGGGCTAAAGCGGAAGGGAAGTCCCTGAACTCGGCTCTCTCAGCTTCTGTGGCTCCTGGTCCCTCATTTCCTAAATGAGAGGGCAGAGCTCAAGGCAAGCCGCCTGGTGCTTTTCTCTCACACATGCCTTTGGAACTCCCTAAAACCCCTGGCCATCGGCTCACAGCCTGGAGGCCACCACAGTGGCTCCCTGAGGATTGGCTCGAGCCATCTTCAATATTTTATTGAATAATAAATTCCATGGGCTGACACTGGTCAGTAAAATTATGTATGTTTCAGGTATACAATTATCCTATACAATAAAAGCCTATGTGGTCGTGACACCCTCACACGGTAACAACTGATCACCAGGAGGCTGCATGCGCAGCAGGTGCGCATGGATGGGCGGGGCTGTGTGCACGGTGAGGTGCACGTGGGTGGGCGGGGGCTTGATGCTGCATACCCGTAGGTGTTGGCGGGTCTGGGTCTGTGTGCGCAGCAGGCGCATGCAGGTGGGTGGGGCTGCGTGCTCAGTGAGGCATGTGCGGGTGGGCGGGGCTCGTGTGGGGCTGGATGGTGACTGCTGCTGCGAGGGCTGGGCCGAGGCTCAGGCAGCCCCGGCAGCTGGCAGTGGCAGCAGCAGTGGCGTGATGGGGGTGGTGCCTTCCATACTCTCTCTGAGCACCACTCTCCCCAAATATTCAACTGTTCACCAACCAGAAGCCTCCTAAGCCCCATCCCTTTGGGTTTTCATGGTGACTTCATTGCATAGGTATGACTAATTAAATCATTGGCCATTGATGATTGATTCAACCTCCTATCCTTTTCCTCTCCCTGGAAATCAGTGGGTGGGACTGAAAGTTCCAACTCTCTATTCTTGGTTGATACCCCTGGCACCTAGCACCTATCCTTAGGTGCTTTCCAGAGTCACCTCACTAATAGAAACCCAGGAGTGTTGGAAAGGGGCTTGTTATGAATAACAAGACACCCATCGCACTTTTGTGCCTCAGAAATGATTTCAGGAACCGAGGACAAGAGATCAAATATTATAACACAAGATGCTCCCATTGCTCAGGCAACTCCAAGGGTTTTGGGAGCTGTGAGCCAAGTACCAGGGATGAAGACCACATATATATGAGAGATGTATTTTGGTTATTTGAATGACCAAATCTATATTTCTTATAAGTCACATCACAGATGTCATAAGCTCTTTTATTTTGTTCTTGGTTGCCAAGTAGGCCTTAGCCAAAAAAGCCAGTTAAAAAATCAGAAGCCTTAATTATGGATTTGGAAATTCAAGCACAACACAATCGTTATGGCCTTGTTTATCCAGGACCCTACTCTGCACCTTTCCCTCTGCTCAGCCCTTGAAAATCTCTCTCCTTGGTGCTGTTTCTTGAGCCAGAGCCCTGGGGTCATAACACCCACCTTGTTGGATGCTGACATGGCCTCTGATCAGCTCCTGTGCTCCCCTCCCCATGACCTCCCACCCTTGCCCACTTCCCTCCATCTAGGGAGACCAGCTGGGTTAGGTCCTCTGGCCCCGACCTATTTCCAGCTCTCTTGAGTTCCTCTCTGGCCCTCTGCCAATTCCCTTTCACAATTGTGGCCATGGCTGTAGGAGTTAAAACAATCTGCTTTGTTGAAGAAGGAAATCCTTTCCCACAAAAATGTTTGCATTGAAATAAGATCTGGGAATTCCAAGGATGGACTGGGTGAGTGGGTGGATGGAGATAAGAAATTCTGACCAGAGTAGAGGGAAGCACCTTGGGGACACAGTGACAAGGAAGTTTTGGAGGATAAGTTGTTTTGAGGGTCGGCTCTGGGCTGGTGCAGCATCAGGAAGGCTCCTTTTGAAGGAATGTAGGCACTGCATCGGACCTATTTCAGCATGAGGCCTCCATGGGCCCAGGTGAAGGCTCTCAAGGGCTTCAGAACAGGCCTCCCCAAGATGTGCCACTTTGGCATGTGGATTATTTTGAGCTGAAGGCAACTGAGATTCTGCGGGCTCACAAGGAATGTTTACCTCTCCCTTAAAAGAATTCCATTTGGGGCCTTGCCCATAATAAGAGTTATTGTTACCAATGAGTTTGGGTTCTTGTCTCTGATATAAAAGTATTTATACCAGGGACACTGACAAAAGCAAAGGCAGATTTACCGAGGCTCTGCAGAGGGCGAGAACACTGAGATAGGGCCTCAGGTTCTGTGCCCTGAATGTGGCGCTTAGGGGTTTTTCATTCCTTGGGAACATGGAAGTTGCTGGGGTTAACCAATCCGGGTATAGGTTGGCTGGCTTTTTCTTTTTTTGGAACACTGATGTCCTGGTACATGTCAGCCAAGCAAGAGGTTCTGAGATTGTGCAGCACTTATTATGGGATGCAGGAAGGGACCTGGCTTGGCTTTAGATCTGAAAAACTAACTTAAAAGGAGGCTGGTTAGTTCTCAGACCATTGTTTGTTTCCCCTCTGGATTTAAATTATGCATTTTGTACTTAGAATGTCATTTTTATTTTATTTTTTAAATTTATCTTTGTTGTTGAAAGTATTAAAAATGTCCCCCTTTTTCTCCCATTGACCGCCTCCCCCTCAACTGTCCCCCCCGCCCCCTCCAGGCCTTCCCCACAATATTGTCTGTGTCCATGGGTTATGCATATATGCATATAAATTCTTCAGTTAATCTCTCCATCCTCCCCCACTCACCCCCATCTTCCCTCTGAGATTCGTCAGTCTGTTCCATGTTTCTATGTCTCTGGATAGTTTATTTTGTTCATTAGATTCCACATATGAGTGAGATCATGTGATACTTGACTTGCTCTGACTGGCTTATTTCACGTAGCATAATGCTCTCCAGGTCCCTCCATGCTGCCTCAAAGGGTAAGGGATGCTCCTTTTTTATAGCTGCACTAGAGGCCTGATGCACAAAATTCGTGCAAGAGCAGGCCTTCCTTCCCCTGGTTGCTGGCACCAGCTTCCCTCTGGCACCCGGGACCTGAGCTTCCCTGCGGTTGCCAGCAGGCACCCAGGACGTGGGCTTCCCTTGCAGCCCCGGCTTCATCTGGAAGGACGAAGGATGTCTGGTCTAATTAGCATACTACCCTTTTATTAATATAGTCTAGGGGCCCAGTGCACAAAATTTGTGCACTGGGGGGGGGTCCCTCAGCCCAGCCTGCCCCCTCTCATAGACTGGGAGCCCTCAAGGGATGTCCTACTGATGGCTTAGGCCCGCTGGGAGCAGGCCTAAGCCGCAGTCTGGCCTCCCTCTGTGGAAGGCGACCAGGCTGATCAGGGGAAGGCGCCAGCCCCATCACCCTGCTGCTACAGCCACTGCCAGCCACCACAGCCGCCAAGGTATTTTCATCAACATGGACTCCAGTCCCTTCATGAAAAAATGACAACTTTCTTTATGCATTTTCAAGATTTGTCTTTCATAGGATATGACATTTCTCTCTTTATTTCTTTTTTATCCACACCTGAGGATATGTTTCCATTGATTTTTAGAGAATGTGGAAGAGAAAGGGAAAGACAGAGAGAAACATCAAAGTGAGAGGAACACTTTGATTGGTTGCTTCCTGCATGAGCCCTGACCTGGGCCCTGGCCAGGGAGGAGCCTGCAACCTAGGTACATGCCCTTGATCAGAATCAACCCGGACCCTGCCATCGGCAGACCGAGAGTCTATCCACTGGGCCAAACCAGCTAGGGCAGGATATGACATTTCTTAGCCCTCCAGCGGCGGACCTTCGTTTTTTCCTCCAGGAGTGAGGTGGAAAAACCCTAGATCACCTTTTTGGATTCTTATTACCCAAGTTACCAAGAACATTACCAGTGGCATACAGAGAGCTTAGCCAATGAGCTGTCAGAAAAGGTGTTTCCTCTGCAGTTCACCCGCAGAGGCACAACTGCTGGCAAGCCTAGGTTGGCACACCCCCTGTCTCTGGGCCTGTTAAAGCCTCCAGTGCGGCTTGGGCAGGGCCCCCCAGCTCTGCTGAAGCCTCTGCCTGAAGCTTGGGCAAGGCCACCCACCTCCCCTCCACTCAGGCCCTGCTCAAGCCTCCGCTGGGGCTTGGGCAGGGCCCCCCGGCTCTGATGAAGCCTCAGCTATGGCTTGGGAAGGGCCCCCGCCGCTCTGATCAAGCCTCTGCCATGGCTTGGGCAGGGCCCTCCGGCTCCGATCAAGCCTCACCTGTGCCTTGGGCAGGGCCCCCCGCTCCTCTCCAGCCCTGCTCAAGCCTCTGCTACCACGGTGCCAAGGTCTGTAGGCCAGGAGTGGCCAGGGGTTTTTTGGGACCGAGGCCACTCAGGGCCTACGCTCCGGCCTGCAGGCTCTGAGCTTCCTGGGTCCCTAGGATGTTCCTGGGACCCAGGCCGCTGGGTGCCTGCATATGCAAATTAACCCACCATCTTTATCAAGTTAATTTGCATATTCGCTCATGATCGGCTGGTGGGCGTGGCTGGTGGGCATCACAGAGGTACGGTCAATTTGCATCTTTCTCTTGTATTAGTATAGATAGTATTCCGTGGTGTAAATGTACTACAGCTTTTTATCCACTCATCTACTGCTGGGCACTTGGGCTGTTTCCAGACCTTAGCTATTATAAATTGTGCTGCTATGAATATAGAGGTGCATATATTCTTTCTAATTGGTGTTTTGGGGTTTTTTTAGGATACATTCCTAGAAGTGGGATCACTGGGTCAAACATTCCCAGGCAGTTCCATATTTAATTTTTTGAGGAAACTCCTCCTGGACCATTGCTTTATAGCTCCTAGTGATAACTGCCACAGTTCTGGCAGGGCTTACCTCAACGGAGCAATTTGTCCCAGCAGGGTTTGATTTGATGGAGCAATTTTGGGGAACATTTTATTCCACCTGTTTCATTATTACCGGAAATAATGGAGATAAGTTTTACCACTTATCTATAGGGCAAGGCAAGTATCTAATTACTGAGCATCAGCTTTTCTTATTATCCTGCAAATGACCTTCCTCCTCTTGAAGCCCCAAGGCCCCTTACCTTATCCTGAGCTCAGAATGTCATATCTACTTCATTGTCCCTTTCTATCTCTAAACCTCTTATGTATGTGTGATGACTGACTTTCTCATGTAAGTGGGATTCCCGTACATACAAATGTCATTAAATTTGGTAATGTTTGTTTGTTAACTTAATCTCTGGTGTGGATTTAATTATTAGACCAGCCAGAAGAACTTAGAAGAGTAGAGAAAGATTTCTTCCTCCCCCACCGCTTCCACTGTCCAGAGGAAACAGCTGAGTCTATTTTTCTGGAGCAGGCTTTCAATGGTCTGGGGTAGGCTTAAAGATGCATCAGAAACAGTACTTTATTCCACCTTTTCAAGGAATTTCTTTTTAAAAATATTTTTATTTGAGAGGAGAAGCAAGATGGCGGCGATATAGGCAGACGCGTCCCAGGTCTTGTCCCGGAGGAAACGGAGTAAGCAGCTGAAACTAATAACACCCACCCCGAATTGGCAAATTTACTCAGCTGGTGAGACGGTTTGCAGCCGGGAAGGGCAGACCTCCCCTGGAAAGGTTAAAAACCAGGGATCTGGGCAGGAAAGTTTGCCAGACCTGAGCCCAGAGGGTCGGAGGGAGACCGCATGGCAGACAGCCGCGTCTCTTGGGACAGACACAGACCCTGACCGGGGTAAGGAGTTCCGCGGGTTTGCTGGCGCCAGGAGATTTGAGATTTGGATTTTGTGATTGCGGAGAACTGAGACTAAAGGGGGCATCCTGAGGAACTGATCAGACCGTGCAGTGCCCATAAGAGAGGAGCGTTTCCCAGACCATGCAGTGCTGGTAAGAGAGGAGCGTTTCCCAGACCGCAGATCCAAGCAACAGCAGCCCCCTGATCACCGCAGCCTCCTGATCACCACAGCCTCCTGATGACCACACCCTCTGTCTGTGGAACAGCAGCTGTACGTGAAGCCTCCCCCCACCAGCCAGAAGAGCCAACACAGCTGTGAACAACACCCACCAGAGGAGCTGCTGCCAACTGGAAAGCAGCTGCTACCGCAACCGTCTGAGCAGCAACCACAACCCAAGGAGCCCCTGCCACCCAGGGAGCAGCCACTGAACATCTCAACATCTACATATGTCAGCGAGATCAAACATGGGTAGGCAAAGAAACCCCCAAAGGAAAGAAAAGGAGGACTCGCCAGAAAAGCAGCTAAGTGAGACAGAGATATGCAACATGACGGAAAAAGAATTCAGAATAAGGTTCCTAGAGTACATGCACCAGATGTTCAAGAAGCAAGAAGAAACAGATGAAAAACTCAACTACTTATGCAAGAAGCTAGAAGAAACAGATGAAAAAATCAACAACTTAAGTAAGTCCCAAGAAGAAATGAAGAGTGACATAGCTTCAATAAAAAACTCCATTGAAAGTATCAATAGTAGACTGGGAGAAGCGGAGGACCGAATTAGTGAATTAGAAGACAAGGAAGCAAAACACACTCAAACTGTACGGCAAATGGAGAAAAAAATTAAAAGACAGGAGGAGAGCCTAAGGGAGCTTTGGGACAACATGAAACGAAACAACATACGAATAATAGGGGTGCCAGAACAACAGAAAGATGAACATGGATTAGAAAACCTATTCGAAGAAATAATATCAGAAAACTTCCCTGAGGTGGGGAAGAAAAAAGTCACACAAGCCCAGAGAGTCCCAAACAAGGTGAACCCGAAAAGACCCACACCAAGACACATCATAATTACCATGGCAAATGTTCAGGATAAAGAGAGAATCTTACAGGCTGCAAGAGAGAGACGGAAAGTAACATACAAGGGATCTCCCATTAGATTATCAAATGATTTCTCAACAGAAACACATCAGGCCAGAAAAGAATGGACGGAAATCTACAAAGTGATGCAAAGCAAAGGACTGAATCCAAGAATACTCTATCCAGCAAGGCTATCATTCAAAATTGAAGGGGAAATAAGAAGCTTCACAGACAAAAAAGGGCTAAGGGAGTTTATCACCACCAAGCCAGCCATGCAAGAAATGCTAAAGGGACTGGTGTAAAAAGAAGAAATATCAAGCTCAGAAAGAAAACAGCCACACACACACACACAAAAAGAAATGGCTACAAACAAGTACCTTTCAATAATAACTTTAAATGTAAATGGACTAAATGCTCCAACCAAAAGACATCGAGTGGCTGAATGGATAAAAAAACATGACCCATACATCTGCTGTCTACAAGAGACCCACCTCATTAGAAGGGACTCACACAGACTGAAAGTGAAGGGATGGAAAAATATCTTTCACGCAACTGGAAAGGAAAAGAAAGCTGGGGTAGCAATACTTATATCTGACAAAATACATCTCAAAGTGAAGGCCATAACCAGAGATAAGGAAGGCCACTTCATAATACTAAAGGGATCAATACAACAAGAAGATATAACCCTGGTAAACATATATGCACCCAATGCAAGAGCACCCACATACATAAGAAAACTTCTGGAAGATATCAGGGGAGAGATCGACAACAATACAATCATAGTAGGGGACTTTAATACACCACTGACATCACTGGATAAATCCGCTAGACAAAAACTCAGCAAAGAAACAGCAATCCTAAATGACTCACTAGATCAGATGGACTTAATTGACATCTTCAGAACACTTCACCCCACAGCTGCGGAATATACATTCCTCTCAGGTGCTCATGGGACATATTCAAAAATAGACCACATATTGGGTCACAAGCAAAGTCTCCACAAATTCAAGAAGATTGAAATCATAAAAAGCTTCTTCGCAGACCACGATGGCATAATGTTAGAAATAAACTACAATAAAAACAACCCAAAATACTCAAACACTTGGAAGCTGAATAGCATGTTATTAAATATTGATTGGGTTACCGATGACATCAAAGAAGAAATTAAAAACATCCTGGACACTAATGACAATGAAAACACAACAATCCAAAACCTCTGGGACACAATGAAAGCAGTCCTGAGAGGAAAGTTTATAGCTCTACAGGCCTATCTCAAAAAACAAGAAAAAATGCTAGTCAATCATCTAACTCTACAACTCAAAGAATTAGAAAGAGAGCAACAAGAAAACCCCAGAGTGAGCAGAAGGAAGGAGATAATAAAGATTAGAGCAGAAATCAATGAAATAGAGACCAAAAAAACAATACAGAAAATCAATGAAACCAAGAGCTGGTTCTTTGAAAGGATAAACAAGATTGACAAACCCCTAGCCAGGCTCACCAAGAAGCAAAGAGAGAGGTCCCAAATAAACCAAATCAGAAATGATAGAGGCGAAATAACAACAGACCCCACAGAAATACAAATGATTGTTAAACAATACTACGGGCAACTCTACTCCAACAAACTAGACAACCTGGAGGAAATGGACAAATTCCTAGAAAAATACAACATTCCAAAACTCAATCAGGAAGAATCTAAAAACCTCAATAGGCCAATAACTATGGAAGAAATTGAAGCAGTCATCAGAAAGCTTCCAGCAAACAAAAGCCCAGGGCCAGACGGCTTCACAGGGGAGTTCTACCAAACATTCAAGGAAGAACTAAAACCTACCCTCCTCAGACTACTACAAAAAATTCAAGAGGAAGGAACGCTTCCAAGCTCATTCTATGAAGCCAGCATCACCCTAATACCAAAACCAGGTAAAGACATCACAATGAAAGAGAATTACAGGCCAATATCCCTCATGAACATAGATGCCAAAATCCTCAACAAAATCTTAGCAAATCGGATCCAGCAGTACATCAGAAGGATCATACACCATGACCAAGTAGGATTTATCCCAGAGATGCAAGGATGGTACAACATCCGTAAATCAATAAATGTGATACATCACATAAACAAATTGAAAGAAAAAAACCACATGGTCATATCAATTGATGCAGAAAAAGCATTCGACAAAATCCAACACCCATTTTTGATAAAAACTCTCAGAAAGGTGGGAATAGAAGGATCATACCTCAACATAATAAAAGCCATATATGACAGGCCCACAGCCAACATCATACTCAATGGACAAAAACTAACACCATTTCCCCTAAGAACAGGAACAAGACAAGGATGCCCACTCTCACCACTCCTGTTCAACATAGTACTGGAAGTATTAGCCATTGCAATTAGGCAAGAAGAAGAAATAAAAGGCATCCAAATTGGAAAAGAGGAAGTAAAACTGTCCTTATTTGCAGATGACATGATATTATACATACAAAACCCTAGAGACTCCATCAAAAAGCTACTAGACTTAATACATGAATTTGGCAATGTAGCAGGATACAAAATTAACCCCAAGAAATCTGAGGCATTTCTATACACCAATAGTGAACTTTCAGAAAGGGAGATCAGAAAAACAATCCCATTTACCATCGCACCAAAAAAATTAAGATACCTAGGAATAAACTTAACTAAAGAGGTTAAAGACCTCTACTCAGAAAACTACAGGACGTTGAAAAAAGAGATAGAGGAAGACATAAACAGATGGAAGAACATACCATGTTCTTGGATTGGTAGAATCAACATCATTAAAATGTCCATACTACCCAAAGCAATCTATAAATTCAACGCACTTCCCATTAAAATACCAATGGCCTTCTTCAAAGATCTAGAACGAACTCTCCAAAAATTCATCTGGAATAAAAAAAGACCCCGAATAGCTGCAACGATCCTGAGAAAGAACAAAGTAGGTGGGATCTCAATGCCAGATATCAAGCTGTATTACAAAGCCACTGTTCTCAAAACTGCCTGGTACTGGCACAAGAACAGACATATAGATCAGTGGAATAGAATAGAGAGTCCAGAAATTAGCCCGAACCAATATGCTCAATTAATTTTTGACAAAGGAGGAATGAACATACAATGGAGCCAAGATAGTCTCTTCAATAAATGGTGTTGGGAAAATTGGACAGACATATGCAAGAAAATGAAACTAGACCACCAACTTACACCATACACAAGAATAAACTCAAAATGGATAAAGGACTTAAATGTACGACAGGAAACCATAAAAATTCTAGAAGAATACAAAGGCAACAAAATCTCAGACATATGCCAAAACAATTTCTTCACTGATACAGCTCCTAGGGCAGTTGAAACTAAAGAGAAAATGAACAAATGGGACTACATCAAAATAAAAAGCTTCTGCACAGCAAAAGAAACCATCAACAAAACAACAAGAAAACCCACCTCGTGGGAAAACATATTTGCCAACGTCATATCTGATAAGGGCTTAATCTCCAAAATTTATAGGGAACTCATACAACTTAACAAAAAGAAGATAAACAATCCAATCAAAAAATGGGCAAAGGATCTAAATAGACACCTTTCAAAAGAGGACATTCAGAAAGCCAAGAGACATATGAAAACATGCTCAAAGTCACTAATCATCCGAGAGATGCAAATCAAAACAACAATGAGGTACCATCTCACACCTGTCAGAATGGCCATCATCAACAAATCAACAAACGACAAGTGCTGGAGAGGATGTGGAGAAAAAGGAACACTTGTGCACTGCTGGTGGGAATGCAGACTGGTCCAGCCACTATGGAAGGCAGTATGGAGGTTCCTCAAAAAATTGGAAATGGAACTCCCATTTGACCCTGTGATCCCACTTCTAGGAATATATCCCAAGAAACCAGAAACACCAATCAGAAAGGATATATGCACCCAGATGTTCATAGCAGCACAATTCACCATAGCTAAGATCTGGAAACAGCCTAAGTGCCCATCAGTAGATGAATGGATTAGAAAACTGTGGTACATCTACACGATGGAATACTATGCTGCTGTTAAAAAGAAGGAACTCCTACCATTTGCAACATCATGGATGGAACTGGAGAGCATTATGCTAAGTGAAACAAGCCAGTCAATGAAGGAAAAATACCACATGATCTCACTCATTCATGGATAATAAAGACCATTACAAACTTTTGAACAATAATAGATACAGAGGCAGAGCTGCCTCAAACTGATTGTCAAACTGCAGTGGGAAGGCCAGAGAGAGTTGGGGGGCAGGAGGGAGGGGAGTAAGAGATCAACCGAAGGTCTTGTATGCATGCATATAAGCATAACTAATGGACATAAGACACTGGGGGGTAAGGGAGGGTAGGGGTTTGTCAAGGGCGGGGGGGCAAAAAGGACACTTATGTAATACCCTTTGTAATACTTTAAGCGAAAAAGAAAAAAAAAAAAAAGAAAAAAAAATATTTTTATTTATTTCAGAAAGAGAGGGAGAGAGAGAGATAGAAACACCAATGATGAGAGAGAATCATTGATTGGCTGCCTCCTGCACACCCCACACGGGATCAAGCCTACAACTCAAACCTATGCCCTGACTGGGAATCAAACCATGACCTCCTGATTCATAGGTTGATGCTCAACCACTGAGCCATGCCCGCTGGGCTTCAAGGAATTTCTGATTTTTTCCTGTTTTGCAGGTACACGTCATTCCCAGTGGCATCTGAGTTTGACTCCCTTCTCTTCCACCAGGGAACGTGGTACCCAACTGAGACCAGGTCTTCTACCAGCAATGAGAAAAGGAGAAAAACAAGACATGTGTTGTGTCTGCTGGCATGGTCTTGGGGCAGACAGAGCAAACACACAGCTGCTGGCATGAGCCGAGTTTGCTAGAAGTCTGCTCTTCAACAGAGCAGTGCCTGAGCTTTCAGTTGGGGAAATTGAAACTTGTCATGATGCCATATTTATGTGTCTTCTCCATCACTTGCCCAGCTGTAGTGTCACCAGTGTGTTATCACTGCCTGCATGTGGGCACATGGACCCTGCTGTCAGCATTTCAGTTGATACCCTGGCAGACTCTGGAATGTGCCATGCAGCAACACGTGGGCATCTTAGGGCATCTCTGTCCAACCATACACAACACATGAAGAAAACGTGTTGGGTGGGGATTCAAGATGTGACTAAACTGCAGGTCTGAAGTAGGGCCAGGGATCCCTGACCCAATGGGCCACTGCTCCAGGTCAGTCACTTGTTACCAGAAAGCTTGAGGTAGTGTGGGCATCTCAAGACAATTAGTGGCCACTACCTGGGACACACCTCACTAGGACCAGAGGGCTGGGTGTCTAAATGTTGCCGGGCACATCCTAAGCAAGGTGGGGTGCAAGGGGCTCCGGAGAGATGCTGTTCAGGGGCATCAGTATGCTGGGATTCTTGTCCCAGCATCAAGAAGGGTTCAGGAATCTGGAGAAGGGGCTGTGCGTAGATTTAATAGGAATCCAGAGACTAATAAGGAATCTGGAGATGAAATATAATTTTGAAAGGCGTTGGGGGTCAGAGGAGCTTAGCTAAAGGAGCTAAGATCCAAGATCTTAAGTCTAAGGTCTTAGGTTCTCCCTGTCCCCAGGACCCCATGCTTTTTATTAACACATCTTGTCCTGAGGCGAGGCAGAAATATACACTTCAAAGGGTATACAGAAACATTGTCAGAATGGGGGAATTAGCCTACGGCTGTTCAGGTGTTTGGCCAGTAGGAGGCAATAACATGTAGATTAAGATGCCCTTTAACTGTCTGGCAGCTACAATCAATTTCCTATTCAGGTTTGGGGAAATGCCTTTAGCCATTCCCAATAGGTGACTATGTGTGTGACTCAACCCTGTTGAGTCCCCAAGTCTCATCAACCTTTTGATGAAACTCTTAAAATTATGACATGCTGGAATTGGTTTCCGGCACATCGGGGGGTACTTTAACCAAGTGTGCTTGATGCCTGCTCCTTTAGATCTTTATGACCTAAGAGGACATTCTCACTGGCAAATACTTGCTTGTGTAATTTTACTGGAGATTTATTAAGGAAACAACAAACTTTATGCCTTGTCTTGCCATTTGAGAGTATGGAGTCATGCAAACATACCACTCTGTGAGCAGGAAGCTTGCACACACACTGCCTGCTTTCCAGGGTTCTCATCCAGATGTTTTGGGCCAAGGACCAAATTTAGAATGGGAATTGCTCACAGTTTTAGGACTTTCAAATGGTCCATGGTCAGAAATCACGTGGGAACCATTAGGTGTGTCATCTGCAAAGGGGAGAAGATGCTTAAGCAGCGCTTGTAGAAAAGTCAGCTTCTCACACTTAAAGGACATAGAAACTCCTACAAGTTAACACCATACACGCTGCAGGTGGCAATGGGAATTGCTCCTCCCATGTGAACATTATCTAGTCACGCGGAGAAAAATTTAAATTACTCACAGTTTTGTTCCAGAAATTCTGCCTGTACAAATCTATTCCACAGAAATAAAAGTAACAGATTGCAAAGTTGTACATATAAAGATGTTTATTGTTTTCAGCGGTAAAAAACTGGAAACAACCTGAAGGTCCATCAACAAGGAAATGATTAAATTAACCAGCGTCCATCCGTACTGTGGAATATTACACAGCAATGTAAAAGGATGAGTTAGCTAACTAGCTAGCTGTTGAACTGGAGAGAGGTTCTTGATGCAGTGTTAAGTCACAGAGGTGAATTGCAGGGAAATAAATGTGATCTGTATGATTATAGTATTTTTAAAGACTTAATCAAACAAAAAACTCTCTCATATATCTGAGCACAATGAAAGTGCAGGCGTCATCTCAGGCAGAAAGGGGAGGGGGTTAGGGAAAGTAGAGGGGGAGGCAAGAACAAAAAATCTTAGGAAAAAATGAAAAAAAAAGTTGAGGGAAAATTTAGAATATAAATGCTGACCTATATTATTATTGCACATATGTACATTTGTATATGCAAATGGTAAGGGCTAGGAGGTTATAGGAAAAAAGGAAAACACTGACTTAATCAGATGCTAGGATTGTGAGCAATGTTCTATTTAAATTTCTGCTGTAATTTTCATGTCACAATAAATGTTTTTTTTTAAAAAGTCAACACTAAGAAGGAACAAGAAAGCAATGGTGAAATTATTCACATTTCAAAGGACTCTCAAGAATAATTCAGAAGCTTCTCACAGTGTCTTGCGCATAGTAGGCACTTGGCAGTCCTTTGCTAAAATGAAGAACCAGACTCACATAGCCTTGGCTTGACCTCATAATTCATAAACATGAGCAGGGATGCTCAAGTACATACAGTTTTGATTAAAAGCTCCATAAATAAAGTGTGCATCTGAGTCACCATGTACAAATTCATTTCACGCTCCGCTTAAATCTGAGTTCTGGAACTATTAAAGAAATGAGAAATGACAGCAATTTTAGAAAATGTGCTACATATGGACTAAGTGTTTTCAGATCAGAAATGAAGTCATTTTGCTTATGTGGCTGTGTGTGCCCTTGTAATTAAACTCAGCAGAACCTGGACCTGAAATTTCAACATCAGTTTCTAAGTAATTGTTCTTTCTGTCGGGATTGTTATTATTTAGAAAATAAGAATTGACATGTAAGAAATATGTGGTCAGTACTTTACTTTGTGAAAGGATTCAAGAGGGCACTGGAAGCGGTGGTGAGCGAGGTGCTGGCAGAGTGAGAACCAAAACCACCTTTTCTTTGGGGGGGGGGGGGGCTCTGCTGTTTCGGTGCAGGGTGGGCATCTCCCAGGGGCAGGCTGCTCCCCTGAGATGCCCCGCCCCCAAGTCCTCCACCCCGTTTCTATGTTAAAAGCTTCCAAATGTATCCTTGAGAAGAACACAGATAACAGTGGGGGCTCAGAACAAGAGGTACCCTTATCAACATTCATGCCCTAAAAGACTTCATATAAACGGTCTGATAATGCACTTTTTTTTTTCTCTTACGGACTCTTTTTATAGGAGAATTGATAATATTCAGCAGCTGTTATCTCCAAATATGGTTCAACAACTCCCGGGGGAGGGGGGGGGGGATCTCTGAGAGCACCCCAGAGGGCCTCTTAGAGCTTTTGATTCATTATTTTCATTTATGCTGTATTCATATTTTAAAATATGTACTTTAAGCTAAAATTAACAAATGACATTTTATAATATATATTTTAACTAATAAACAGATCAGAAGTGATGGGTCTATTCTTGCTTATGGCATGGGTTAATTATTTTTAATTTTATTTTTCAATTACAGTTTGCATTCAATGTTATTTTGTATTAATGTCAGGTGTATAGTATAGTGGTTAGACAATCATATACTTGACAAAGTGGCCCCCTGATATTTCAAGTGCCCACTGGGCCCTGTAAAAGTTATTGCAATATTATTGACTATATTCCCTATGCTGTACAGCATGGATGGATTCTTTATTAGGTCTTCCTTAAGTTTATTTTTAACCTTTTTGGCGAGGAGGAATTATTTTTCCGTAGTGATCAGTGGTTCACAAAAATGATGGCCTGTCCCCAAAGTGGTGGTAAAAATACTGCTAGAGATTGTGTGGAGTCCCTGGGTAAAGGAAGGATACTTAAAGATGCTCCTACACATGTCCCTAAAACCATGCACAGAGTCAGGAGAGTATTAGAAAGCAAGTATGTTACTTAAAAAATATTTTCTTAAATACATGGTCTGTTTCAGAGATGGGAACAGCAAACATTGATTCTTCTTGTGGGAAAAAAAAAATCTTCATGTGACAGACAGATCCTGCCGTGGCTCTAGTCTGCTCTGGGAATATCACGGGCTTGGCAATATTTCCTTACAAGATAATCTCTGGGCTTATGTCTAGTTTTATTTCTATTTTAGTTTAATCCCTTTGTTACATTTTAGTATAATTAGAAGAATTAAATGAGACCTCCATGGAAGAAAGGTATCAAACTACATGACCATCAGCTGTGGTCTTCTCATATTTCTAAAACTGGCATCTCCCGTTTCATCAGAGATACATTTGGATGTGGCCTTGAGGGCCACCAGGGATCACAGGACAGCCCTGGGAGTGCCCAGAGCCCAGAGCCCAGAGTAGGCAGTCTGGGTTAGGCAAGCCAGGGTTGAAGTCTGGTCCTACCTCTCAAAGCCTCAGTTTCCTCTATGCTGTGGGAATAACGCCTACCTCTGAGAATTGCTGGGAAGTATTGCGAAGTGCTTGGCACAGTCCCTGGTGCGTTCTTTCACCAGCTCACCAAACATCTATGGTGTAATACGGTGTGCCAGGCACTCCGCCGGGAGCTGAGGATGCAGCGCCGAACGCGCGCCCTCGGGACGGCCTGCAGGGGGTGGAGACCCGAACCATCACATTCAAGCGGATACCCGGGTGGACACGGGAGAGGCTATGGAAGCGCGGAGGAATCACTGCTCTCTGGTACCTTCAGAACAGGGGGTGGAGACCGGGGCAGAGAATTGGGATGACTCTGTGGTTGGCTCGCCCGCTTAGCTCATCGCTGCGGCTGCCCGCCTGCCCGCAGGCTTATTTCACAATGAACCAAATGGAAACCAGCAGGCAGGGCATCACGGGCCGGTTCACGGTGACCCAGAGACCCGCTCCGTTTTCCAACCAGAAATCGCAGTGCTTGACGGAGCAGAGCTCCCGGACCAGCCGCCACAGGATGCGCCGGTGAAGCCTGTTGTCCGGTCTCTCCTGGGACAGCTCCTCCTGGTTCGCAGCCTGGGTGGCGTTGATGCAGCCGCTGACGAACTTCTCCCGGGTCACGTTGGCCTCGGAGCAGCCGTTGTAGTGGATCTCGTCGGGGAACTGCCAGTAGTTGGCCTCGTAGTACCTGTTGGCCTCGGCTCCGAAGTCGATATCCAGCTTGCGGCCGTGCTTGATGAAGGCCCCGGGGCGCAGCTGCATCTCCACCCTCTGGGCCTCCGTGACCTGGGAGCTACTGGGCTGGGCGGCCGCCTTGCGGTTCCACTTGATTCGGTGCTTTATGCCTCTCGCCTGCACTGCGGCGAGCTGGCTGAAGAGCAGGACGCAGACAATGGCCAGGCAGCACCCACCCAGTTGCTTCCTCATGGTGCCAGAATCTGCAACAGCAAAGGATGGGGCGGTCAGGTCTCCAGCGTGGTTCCCGGCCCCCTCCCCCCTCCCGCGTGGAGACTTTAAACGAGTGACACCCTTGCCTCTACATTTGGCCTGAAGCATAATTGTTTTCCCACGCTCGGGCTGCACGGGGTTAGGCCCGTCCCAAGTGTTTTGCGTCTGCCTGGAACTAGATCCATTCAGGGCGGTGACCCTGGCTTTCTCAGACAGATAAGAAGCTGCAACTGGCAATTACACAGCCTTTGAATGAGCATGGGAAAGCGAGTGAGTGCTGACTTAAAACATACAGGTTGTCTTTGGTGCTGCAAAGTTCTTCAAATCAGGGGGCCCCTGGGAGGCAGACAGTAGAAGAGCTGGAATCAGAGGCTTCTGGGCATAGACTGTATTAAAAAAAAAAAAACCCACACTTTGTTAACCAATGTTAACACATAAAATGAATCTATACCCTGCCAATCAGAGCAGCTTACATAATGCAAAGGCTGTGTTGTTGTTGTTATTATTGTTATTTTATGGCTGACACTCTTATATAGGCTGTGTTTTTTATTGTCCCTCTTTATTCTGTATTGCTCTGAGCTGGCACTGGCTTGGGCACTTTCTGCCGTCTATTCTAAGTCACTGGCTGCTGATCCCAAAGACCTTTAAGGCAATGAGAGAGAGCGAGGAGATGAGTGTGGGGAGAGAGGGGGGGGGGGGAGTGTACGGGGACCGTGCCTCTCTCTATGGCCAGGAGTAATCCTTTCATTTTTCATCTCTGGGTACAGTGTGACCCCATCCGCCTCTCCCAGCTAGCTTCTTCCACACTTACTGTGTGTCAGCCTCTGACATTGTCTAACTTACTTTGCACATGGGAAAGGTATAATATGATCCCAATTTTATAAAAGTAGTACCGGGAACTAGAGAAATTAGGTAATTTGCCAAGGCCGCACAGTGGCAGGAGGCAGGTTTGAACGCAGCTCTGACACTGTTCCCACCATGCCCACTGCCCTCCTGGGCTGCCGGAGGGGCTGGTGCTCAGATATTGTGCTTTTGACTAACTGGGCATGAAGACCAACCCAATGGGCTCTAAGCTGAGCAAGGAGCTTGGGGGGCATTTCAGAGGAAATGAGATGATGGGGAGGAGAGGAGGGCTAGGGGAGCACTGAGGTGACCCTAGGGTATCTGGAGGGCTGCTGATGACATCATGGAATGCCCCTTCCTTCCAGCCCCACAATCCGAGAGTCTGTGGCATCTGGCTCCTGAAACTACAATAGTTATTGTGGAAATCCACCTTCCAAGGTCAACCATGGACAAAGGTCCAGGGCATTCCAACACCTGGACCTTTGTCCATGGGGAGCAGGGGCACGGGAAGTTATTACAGCGGAGCGTGCTTAGGCTGTCTCCTAGATAAGGCTTATTGTAAGTCCGTAAGTGCCAGAGCTGGAGGAGGTTGGAAAGTTACCTTGCTTAGCTCCTAACACACCCTCCACCATCCCCTTGCAGTATTCCTAACAGTACACCTCTGTTAAAACATTCAAATCTAGTGAGACATTGATCCTTATGTAGAAAAATAGGGAAAATCAACCCAAGTGTTTTTCTAGCCTCCTCAGGGCATCTGCAAAGAGGCCTCTGCTAACATTTCTTAACATGCAGGCATCACCTGGCTTCTGCCCCAGGGTGGACATGAATGTGCCCACAGCAGCCTACGCACCCAGGCCCAGCACCCCACCCCTCATTGCCCCCTGAACACAGTGAGCTCAGAGCAGCTTTCTCCAAAAACACTCATTAACCTCCCAAACAGGGGCCACACCCCATGTCATAGCCCTTACTCCTTGGGAAGAGAAATCTTAAGTAAGAATAATAACATCAATTACAGGCACATCAAATTAAATAAAAGCATAGAGATCTTGCGAAAGAAATTAGTCTTTCTAGGCAAGGGCTTAAAAGCAAGAGAAAATCCCAACCAGCCAACCCTACAATAGCCTTTTATTATAGCACCGAAACGTAGACATGCAGCACCTGGATGACTAACCATTCTCACGAGTGTCCCCTGACTTGGGACCCATCCCAGGAGATGGGAGTCAAGTAATCATTGCATGGTTTGCAGTCTGATTAGAAATGAGCAACCCCAACCACAGAAATGGAATCCTGCACACACTCTGCCTCCGCACCTACCTTGGACTGTCTCTGGGAGCGTGCCTCTGGAGCGGTGGCCACACTGTCCTGGAGCACACCCTCTTGGCAGCCAGGCCTGCCCAGCTAAGTAGGAGCTGGAGAGGGAGTGGCATCTTGCTTCTCTCCAAATATGGCAGCCTCCCCTCCCTGCTGGACCAATCGGGAGTCCCGGGAGCTCCTTTGTCTTGAGTAGGATGGAGCTCCTCATCACTTTCTACTCATAGGCATCACAGGAAGATCTTGATGAAGTTCAGCAAAACTTGCCTGAGAGTTGCCTTTTATTTTATTTATGTATTTATTTATTTACCTACTATTGCCAGTTTATTATAAAGGATACAGATAAACAGCCAGGTGAAGAGGTGTAGAGGGCAAGGGCTGGACTCATTCCAAATACAGGTGCCCCAAAGAGTTTGGGGTGCATCACCCTCTCAGCATGTGGAGGAGTTCACCAACCTGGAAGCTCTCCGAACCCCAAGTATTATTATAAAAGCTGCTCCTTCCTATCACCCCCGCCACTCAGGAAGTTAGACAATTGTAGAAGCTTTGTGCCAGGAACTGAGGACAAAGATGAAACATATATTTCTCATTACATGAGGACGTCGCAGCTGGACAGATGGATGGATGCGTCTGTCCAGTTGTGGCTATTTTTAAGACTGGTATTTTTAGAGGTGCCCTTTAGAATGGAAAGGAAAGCGTTAGAAGGAAAATGCTTTCCCATCAGTATCTACAACAGAGGATGGATTCAACAGGCCTTGCTGGATATGCATACTGTCCTGCACCTCTGGACCAGTCAGAACGAACGGGTGCCCTTTGTGGGAAGGGGCAGGTCAGGAAGAGGGCGAGTGTTCAGCTAGAACCCACAGGGAGTGAGGGGCCGGGCTGGCATTGGGTAGCGGGTGAAACAAGACTAATGGTGGGTGGAAGGCCAAATCAGAGGACGTGCCTGCACTTTGGGCTGCTGGGGTCACGGGGGGAAGCTTGAACCACTGAATTAGTCCAAACGCCAATGAGTTGAAGATCTGTGACAACCCAGGGAACAGAGAGAGATAGGTGGCAATGAAACAAACACAGTTTAAAGATGGAGGGCGCTGAGAGCGGGTTTCTTCAGAGTGTCTCTGTCTATACATGATGCCCAGTGTAGCCGGGAGAGGAGCTGGGGAATCAGTCACTCCATGCATAAGGGACTGCATAGGTAGCTATTACCACTCCTTATACGAAGGATCTTGTTCAGGTGTCCCTGTTATGATCATTATTGCAACTTGAAATAAAAAGTGAATTGCGGATGTGTGCATGGAGCCTGATTTGCCTGTAAATAAAAGATGATCTTCAGCCTGAACGTGACTCCATCTATTCTCTAGATTCGCTTCAAAGCCCTTTTGCAAACCAAATTAAGCGATTAATTCTAAATCGACCAGCAGATGGCGCTAGGAGAGTTTACAAAGACTTTTTGCCCTTGAGGTAGGAAACCCCCCAGCAAACGCTGCCCTTGCAGAGCTTCTGTGCTCCAATTGGAGTTGGGGCCTCCAGTTGGACCTTCCTTTCTCCTTTGCCTTTTCTTTTTAAATTTTATTTCATTTCTCTCTTCAAGAAAACATACCACTTTACCATTTTTATCTAGAACAGCGGTTCTCAACCCGTGGGTCTCAACCCCTTCTTAGGCGGTCGAACGACCCTCTCACAGGGGTCGCCTAAGACCATCCTGCATATCAGACATTTACATTATGATTCATAACAGTAGCAACATTACAGTTATGAAGTAGCAACGAAAATAATTTTATGGTTGGGTCACAACATGAGGAACTGTATTTAAAGGGCCAGAAGGTTGAAAACCACTGATCTAGAATCCTAGATATTTGGTCTCCTGAACACAAACACAGCAGTGCAAACTTAGTATAATCTATTTGCAAAATTCAGAAGTAAAAGAAAAAAGATCTCAATATTTCACTCTCCAGAGACAAGTGTCAGTACAATTTTGTTCATTGTGTAGGTGTTTAGGGTCATAATTAGGGTTTGGGGTGTTCAGAACTGGAAAGGACTCAGAATCCTCCAGTCCAGCTTTCACACTGTGTGAGGTCATGGGACCCAGATAGGCCCAAGGCCACCCAGCCAGGCAGGCTGTCCGTGCAGGCCCATTGCCCTGTTCTAAACTGTGTGTACTGTTCACCCTGTCTGTCCCCATCTGGTACCATCACCTCCCAGCTGCCTCCATCCCTTTCTTTCCATCCCTTTCCGAGCAGGACTTTGCCCAGAGCACAGTGGGAGGTTGGTTTAGAGCTGATGAGGCTGCAGATTCTTCTTGTGGGGGAACAAAGAGCTGTTTTCGGAGGCACAGAGGAGTGAGGACGACAGAAAATGTTCAGAAGAAGGGAGGAGCTCTGGAAGCTGCAAACGAGGCAAGAAAGCTATTAAGCAGATGCAGAGAGTACAGAACTGCTCCAATCTGCCCTGCAAAGAAGAACAAACAGCCAAGGAATTAGTGTGAGAACATTAGTCTCTTTAACTGAGCTGAGAGACACTTTGAATTGTGTCTTCTGGCACCAACAATTATATTAGGAATATATAATTTATTTATCTTTGTTAATACTCACCCGAGGATATATTTACCATTGAGATTTAGAGAGAGTGGAAGTAAGGGGAAGAGACAGAGAGAGAAATATTGATGTGAGAGAGAGACACTGATTGGTTGTCTCCCACATGCATCCTGACTGGGGCTGGGGATTGAGCCTGCAACTGAGGTACGTGCCCTTGATTGGAATCGAACCCATGGCTGTTCAGTCTGTGGGCTGACACTCTAACCACTGAGCAAACCAGCTAGGGCTAAGAATATAATTTAATCTTGGTCATGTTTATGAAAACAGGAAAAATGGGATTGCTTCCACAGGGCTGGGTGCTCCATGATGCAAAGGACTATAATATATTTTGCACAAATGGAAAAATAATAGGAAATTATGTGGATCAACCAAAAAAGCAACAGGGAGAGGCTGAGTTCTAGAATGCACGAGAGGGTCATTATTATTCCATTCCTAGTTTGATTAGAGCTCGGACCTTTGGAGAACATTTATAAATAGATATAGTGATTGTTAAGACACAGTGTCAAACTGTACCCAGCAGGGTTAGTGTGTGGGAAGATCACCCACCATATCTTGGCGTTTTGAAGATTTATCAAGAGTCTGTTATGTGTTTGGGACCATGTTGTGCCAAGGAAGGCAGAGCATAGAGATGGATAAGGCAGCTAATGGAGCTCCTGGTCTAACGGTAGAGAAATAATTGAAATGTGTTTTGGAAAATAATACTTATTAGAAAGCTGTGTAGCTGTCCAAACAGCCATACTTAATTTTTTTTCTCACAGAAAGCTATACATATCCTAATTGTACGGCATTATGTATTTTTACAAACTGAACTCACCCATGTAACCTACACCCAGATTAAGAAACTGAACATGACAGCATCCCCAAAGGCTTTGTATATCCCCATTGGGTCATTGTCCCCTCCCCTATACTGTCCCGACTCCTCCCACCATAGGTTAGTTTCGCCTGTTTTTGTACTTCATATAAATGGAGTTATTTAGAACATAATCTTTTGTGTCTGTCTTGCTCAAATGACATCTGTGAGGTATCCCCACATTGTGTGTAGTTGTAGATTGTTCATTCCTTGTGAGACTACTAACATCTCCATCCCCTTGTTGGTGAGCATTAGGGTGATTTCTGGCACAAACAGTGTTGCTGTGAACTTTCTTGCACATGCCCTTCGGTGGACATATAATCGCCTTTCTGCTGGATGTGTTCTCTGATAGGTAGCCTTGCTGGGTCATAGAATATGGCCACGTTCAGCTTTCATAGTCTGAGAAGTTTGATTATTGCTTTGTGTAAATCTTAAATGCCACTGTCCTCTACAGCATGTCCACACTTCTCTTTGGACTCCACAGCATTTGACACATACTGTTCACATGCCCAACTGAGCTCACAGAAGCTGAAGGACTGTGTTTCATTTGCACCTGTTTGCCCACCACCTTGCCCAGTGCCAAGAATCATCAAGATGGGTCACAGTCAATGTGGAAAGTGGTGAACAAGTCCCAGAGCCAACCAAACTGGAAAATGCAGGGTGAGGTCACTTCTTGATATCGATGGCTGCAGGAATGAGATCTGGCAGCTGATGGGAAAGGGGGACCCAACATTTTAAAGAAAGGCTTTTATTGAAATACTAGAGGCCTGGTGCTTGAATTTGTGTATGGGTGGGGTCCCTCGGCCTGGCTGACAATTGGGGTCAATTGGGGGGTCTGGCCTGTGGCGGGGAGGGACTGAGGGATATTGGCTGGCTGAGGGGAGAGACAATGGGAGGTTGGTTGGTTGCCCCTCCCTGCATTGGGACTGATGGGGAGGGGGGCGGCAGACTGGGGGGAGGGATTACAGGAGGTTGGCCCCAGGAGCAAGCTAACCAGTGGCCAATTCTGTGAGGAATCGGGCTCCCTCCTCCCTCCTGTCTGGGTCTGGGGTGCGGGTGTACCAAATTTGGGACTACCAGGGCCCCAGCAGCAAGGTCTGGGTCAGTGCAAGTCATAGCTACCAGTCGGTCGTCTGGTCCTTCTGGTCATTCGGTCATAATGGTCACTTGGGCTTTTATATATATAGATAACTAACATGCACAAAAAAGTGCACTTTTACATGCACAGTTCAATACATTTTCACAAACTGAACAACCTTGTGTAGCCAGCAGAATATTCAAATCCTCATGCCTGATCCCCACCCACCTGAAGGATACCTACTGTTCTGACTTCTAATGCCCGGGCCATTCTGCTTTTGTATTTTATACAAACAGAATCATGCAATATGTGCTCTTTTGTGGCTGGCTTCTTTTGTTCATCATTATGTTTGTGAGATTCATCAATATTGTTGCCTGGAGATGTTATTTTTTCAGTTCTCATTCCTGTACAAAGAGACCACATTTATTTATCAATTCATCACTTGATGAACCTTTGGGTTGTTTCCCTTTTGAGGCTGTTATGAATATAGTTGCTATGAAAATTCTTATGTACAACTCGTGGTGAATGTAAACTCTCATTTCTGTTGGGCAAATCTTTAGGAGTGGAATTGCTGGGTCAGTGGATAGGTGACTGCTTAGCTTTAGTAGAAACTGCTAAACAGCTCCCCAAAGTTGTTCAGCCAACTTAGATTCAGCTGTGTGAGAGCATGCCAGTGCTCCCCACACACCTACTGTGTGCTGGCCCCTTTGTGTTGAAGACTTCTTTTAATTTTAAAAAAAATTCTCAACGAGGATATGTTTAGTGATTACTTGAGTGATTGAGAGAGAGAGAGAGAGAGAGAGAGAGAGAGATGTGAGAGAGAATCAGCAATGGATTGCCTCTGGTATGGGCTCTGACTGGAATCCTGGAATCAAACCCAAAAACATTTTGGTGTATGGGATGATGCTCCAACCAACTGAGTCACCCAGCCAGGGCAAGACTTGTTTTAATTTTTAAATAAACAATGACAATAATGTGCTAAGTTATAATAAAGCTAAGAACAAATGATAAAGATGAGAGGAGATTAGGCCTAACTTTGTCCCCCGAATTGCAGGGATTCTTAACCTGGAAGGGGGCTACCCATGGATAGAATTTGGGAGATACATGGACTTGGATAGGAAAAAAAAAATCACATCTTTATTTCCATTAACCTCCGCCGGAAATATAGCCTTTGCTTCACGAAGAGTGGCCGCAGCATTAGCTGTGCCTGTGAGCATCACCCACTAGGATCACAGATGTTTTTGTCACGTTACGGGCATGTGGCTAGCAGCCCAGTTTGCCAAGGAATGAGGGGGATTCCAGACACAGGATTTTCAGTGCTCAGATGGGAACGTAGTGGGCAAACCAGGACAAGCTGGACATCCCTACCCCAGGTGAAATCCCTTACACTTATCATTATGCAAATATTAGGTAGTAAGTCCACCATATCTTACTTAGTGCGTTTAAAAATATTTAATCGGTGTAAAGCTGTTTTGATAACTATATTTTAGCATTTGCTTTCCTGCGTAACCGCTATTTATTTTATATACTTAAAAACATTATGCTGAGCCCGGGGCGATGTCTGCGGGGCGAGCCAGCGAGAGGAGTGGGCGGCGGCGCGCCTGCAGCCTGAGCCTCGGGCGGCCGGGAAGCCAGTGCGCGTGCGCGGCGGCGGCCTCCTCCGCCATCCGCCACCCGGGAGCGGCCCGCGGGGACCGGGGACCCGGAACGGAACGAGCCAGAGAGCGGGGTGGGGCGCGAGGCGAGGCCCAGCCACCAGCGGGCGGCAAGGGGACCTGGAGCAGCAGCTGCAGCGGGCGCGGCTGGCCAAGCAGGCGCAGCGCTACGACATGGCCTCCTCCATGAAGGCAGCGACAGAGCTCAAGGAACCTCTCTGCTTGAAGATGGAAACCTCTCCGTGGCCCACAGGAATGTGGTTGGCGCCAGGCGATCCTCCTGGACGGCCAGCAGCAGCATTGAGCTGAACACCACGGCCAATGGGAATGGAGAGAAGTTGGAGAAAGGTTACTTACTGGGAGAGGACTGAGGAGGAGCGGGGAACAGTGTGCAATGGGGACAAGCCTCTCCTCGAGAGCTGCAGTGATTTCCACGTATTTTACCTGAAAAGGAGAGGCCATCCCCACCGCTACTCGGCAGAGGTAGCTTCTGGGGAGAAGAAAAACAGGTGGTCGAAGCTTGTGAGGCGGCCTACAAGGACGTTGTTGAAATCAGCCAAGAGCACGGGCAGCCGATGCACCCAGTCGGACTGGCCTGGTCCTCATCTTCATGTTACAAGGTGCAGCATGCACCGGAGCGGGCCTGCCCCTCAGCCAAACAGGCCTTCCAGGATGCCATAGCCGAGCTGGGCACACTAAACGAGGATTCCTAAAGGATCTAACGCTCATCATGCGGTTGCAAGACAACCCCACCCTGTGAGGGACCGGCTCACGGGATGAAGAAGCAGGAGAAAGCAACTGAAGAGCCTTTGGGTCCCTGGCTCTTCCTTCACCCACCAGCCCCCATCATCACTGATTCTTCCTTGCCACAATCACTAGATACCTAGCGCTAAACCTATCTTATCGGTATTGGCAGCACAGCTACTCAGATCTGCTCCCTATCCCAGCGACTCTGAGCTCCTGACCCCAAGTGGAAGTGACACATAGGTGTGAGATGACACACAGGGAGGGAGGATCAGGTATACACACCTGAGGGAAAACCAGATGGAAGGAGAACCAATGGAGGGAAAGCCAAAACATCACATGTGTGATTCAGATGGGGCATCCAGTTCTCCGAGGATCCAGCAAGGTCTCTGAACAGGGCAAGCAGGTCAAGGTGAGTCAGACAGAGATGTAATATGGGCAGTTCAGATGCTAAGGCTCAAGTGAAGGCCTCCATTTTTCAAGACCTGGTATCCACACTCCCCAGTCTTGCCAAAGACTTAGCTCATAGTAGGCAAGGGTGTGTCCTTACCGGTCGGCATAACTTGGCGGTGAGGTGGGGAAAGAACAGCTGTGGCTACTTCTGCTGGACAGACTGAGAAATTAGGAGAAATGCCTTCTTTGGGCAAGGCGTAAAGTTTCCACCAGGTGGATGAGGGTTGTTGAACTAGTCTGTATGATGAGTAACTTGTAATCTAGTAGAAAAGGTGATCACTAGGCTTGTCACAAAGCAATTTGCCAGGACGTTCATTCATTCATTCATTCATTCATTCATTTATCAAAGATCCATAGCTTTTGTTGAGGAACCTTTGGTATTTAATGTGAGTTAAGGGGCTGAATTTCTGCCACATATGGGTAACAGGTATTTTTGCCTAGTTAAAATTCCATCAGCTCTTGATACCAGTTGGTCTTCTAGTATAACAGATCACAGAACAGGCAAGCAGGTTTTAAACCCAATGAGTCTGTGGCTAAGCAGTATTGCTGTGGTCACCTTTGTAAAGGCCAAGAGTGTCACATTACATTTTTCAGCTTTCATAGACGATGTGGCCAGGAAAGCCTTTGGGCCAAGTGTTCACAAACACGGCTGACCTGACGCTATTAGTGCTTATGTACATTTTCCTGGAAAACCTGTGACAAAAACAAGTGGGCAGAAATGTTCTTATAACAAATTAAATCTCAAACAATACCTAAACCTCCCCCTACACTCTCATCATTTCTATTATTAGGTAGGTAGTTCTACACTTAAAAAAAAAGCTTCACTGAGATATAATTCACATGTCATGAGATTCACCATTTCAAAGTTTACAACTCAGTGATAGTAGCACATTCACAAAGTTGTTCATTGATTACAAAATATCTTTACCACACCAGAAAGAAACCCCATACCCATTAGCAGCCAATTGTTCCCACACCTCTCCCCAACTTCTGGCAACCATGAATCTACTTTCTGTCTGGATTTACCTAATCTGGATATTTCATTTAAAGTGAATCATATATGCCCTAACCAGTTTGGCTCAGTGGATAGAGCGTCAGCCTGTGAACTGAAGGGTCCCAGGTTCGATTCTGGTCAAGGGCATGTACCTTCGTTGCGGGCACATCCCCAATAGGGGGTGTGTAGGAGGCAGCTGATTAGTGTTTCTCTTTCATTGATGTTTCTAACTCTCTATTCCTCTCCTTTCCTCTCTGTAAAAAATCAATAAAATACATTAAAAAAAATAAAGTGAATCATACAATATTTACCTCTTTGTGTCTGGTTTATTTCATTCAGCATCACATTTGTAAAGTCCATCCATGTTGTAGCCTGGATCAGAATTTCATCCAGCCCCTTTATGGTTGAATACTATTGTGTAGCCTACACTCTTCACCCTGAAGGACACATATGCTCTTCCATTTGATGTTGTGGTTTTATCACACACTAGGAGAGACTGAATAAGACATTGTTTCTGTTGTTCAATTATTCTTCATGTGATTATGCCAAAAGTAAGATGGTGGTTTTCTGTGGGCATTTTCCATAACTTGGATGAACAGAGCCAAACAGCCTGTCCTGATTTATTCATTGAGCTCATTTCCTAGCATGTTCTGGGGAAGGTAGCAGCCAAAGCTGGTGGGTATTAGATGTGTAGCAGAGTCACAGCGGGCCTCTTCTATGGGTGGGAGAAAAAAATCTTGCTCCTAAAATCCTCAAAGCTAAGAATGATCTCTGACAGACTTTATGGGGGTGTGGTGGGGATCTGGGCTTGGCTGAGCATGTAACTATTTATTCATTCTTTTCTTCATTCATCAGAGGGTGGGATAAAAGGAGATTCAGAGACATGCAAGGGAACAGGGGAAATGGGCATTGGCTAGAAAAAGAAATCTCCTTCCTCATTGGGTTCTCTGGTCTGTGAGTTTCCACCACGGACAAGGCCACCTGGCACACAGCTGGGAGGGCCTGGAATCTGTGAGGCTCTCCCTATATCTTAGAGTTGGCAACTTTGGAAGGTGAGCCAAGGCCATAGAGAAACCTGAGTGGACACATTCCATGTGTGGGCAGCTACTGAGCAGGGTGATGGGCATGCCTAGCATTCGGAATTTGGCAGCATGATAGCACCCACGGAATTAAAGCTAACACTCAGTTTTATGTTAATTAACTCAATCAGTAAAACTCAAATGCCAGGTGTGTTTGCAGAGTATTTGTGTGTAGGAGGCAAATTATCTGGCTTAGGGTTTTAGATCCTCCTTAGTAGGAGCCAAAATAAACACATTTGCTCATGAAACTCTTCATTTTCTGCCAGGTATGGGAGTGATGGCTGGATTTCAGGTGCTGGACCCAGAATGAAGCATTTCTGTTTGTTCCACAATGGGCACTGAGTAGGCACCCTTGACAATCCTAATTGGAGTGATGATGGGCAGTAGTCCAGTCTGTTGAGGACACAGAATAATCCAGATGGCATTTTTATTAGGAGAATCCTGGCAGTGTGTGTGAATATGGGGCCCCCACAAGGCACTCACAGTCCTGGGGATACCTTTGAACTTGGTTGAGAGTGACACTGCCACACCATTCCTAGAAAGATGGTATTATGGGCTGAATTGCGTTCCCACACAATTCCTATGTTGAAGTCCAGTCCCCAATACCTCAAATGACTATTTGGTGATAGGACCTTTAATGAGTTAAAGTTAAAATGAGGCTGTTAAGGTGGGCCTTAACCCACTATGATGGGTGATGTTCTTATGAAAAGATTAGGACATAAGACACAGAGGGGGGGGAAGATCATGTGAAGACACAGGGAAGAAGACGGCCATCCACAAGTCCAGGAGAGAGGCCTCAGAAGACACCAATCTCACTGACACCTTGATCTCAGACTTCCAGCCTCCAGAATGGTGAGAAAATACATGTTGTTTAAGCCACCCACTCCGTGGAACTTTGTTATGGCCCCCCTAATGAACTGAGAGAGATGGTATAATCAGCAAGGAAGGCAATGAAAATGGGGTCCTGTAAGTTTTTCTGAAGCCATGGGGTCATGTAAGGGTATTAAGGGTTGTAGTTACTGAAATTGATATCTTTGCCCAATACAAAATTTAAGATGATGACTGTTTGCTTATTGTTAGTTTTCACGGGGGGAGGGGGGGGGGAAGGGGGAGGAAGGGGCAGATCTGCCAGGACAGTTAGGGAGAAATGGCCCTGGCCCAAGCACCCTGGTGGCCTCCAGCCTGGGGCTCCAGCAGCAGGTGGGCCATACTCTAGTGACTATAACTGCGAACTCCACAGAAGAGGCTCATTTTAGCTTTTTAATTGTAGTCAGATATTAAACATTTATAAATTTTTATACAACAAATCAAGTACATGCAAAGTTACAAATATAGAAAATATAAAGTACATGCATATTCCAAAGACCACTTTGGATCCTTATACAAAACTATTCAGTGCACATGGTAAGCCTAAGGACCACACAAAAGGGTTCCCCACATATTTAGTACCTTACACAACAGGTAATGCATTAGATACTTCAGATGTTAACTGCTCTAACCAAAATTTATTTGTCATATGCAATATATACACATATATTGTGTGTGTATATATATCTTAGAATACCCGCATAGTGTAAGCCAATAACATTGCAGAATAATATAGATATGCTAGGCGACAATATTGAATGATCCAAGGAATAATTTTATCTTACTTAAATAACAGGAACAGAATTTCTTTTTCCACTCAGAATGGATCATATTTCTGTCATCTCCAACCTAAGATTTTTCTTTGTGGATTGATTCCTTATTTTCCAACTCAAAAGCCAATTACAGAGATGAAGGATTCAACCTAATTCTGGTTTTTGACAACTATGAGATAGCAATGAAAAAACGCAAGCATTTCTTCATTACATAATCTTCTGTGAATGGTGTTTTTACAGCTAGTTTCCTTTATATTAGTATCTCCTAGCTTCACCCAATGTCAAAATCATTCCTATTTCCAGGTAAATGAACAAAGGAGATTTGTTCTTAGTGTCCAGAAGGTAACCTAATTTTTAACTGCCTTAATTATCTAGTTGATGTTACTAATGGAAAGGAATGCCACATGTAGGTACCCTCCAAAGGCACCACTCCCAAATGCTGGATTTTTTTTAGTCCCAAATGCTTTTCATATCATGTTAGTTATGATCATTTCCTATGAAATGTCCTCTGCCCAGAGGTCTAATGTTGCGTGAATATTACTCTTGATGCAATAGCTGCTGTGTAGCCTATATTGTGAAATGCAAAAGAATGTCAGTTCTCTGCAGACACAGGGCTGAGCCTGGGCCCAAGAGCTAAGGATTTCTAGTCCTATTTTTTCCATGAGTATCCTTCCAAATTTTGCAGAAATGCTAAACAGGCAAATGCAGTCAGATTTGCTTAAATGAATGAGAAAATGTGTCCAAATTGCTACAAAAACACTGGTAACTAAGATGGGGCATTAGTGTACTGAGCTGTAGTGGGGCAAGGAGCCGGAGGTATCTAGGCAAAGTATCTGAGGACTGTTTTTAGAATATGTTAGCCTCAGAGTTGCACTAGGCAAAAAAGAAGCCTAGGCCATGGAATGATTATTTGCTGTCACACTTTTACCAGCCTGGCACTTGCACTAGCCCATGAAGGACTCAATCAAAAGGGGCTTGAGTACATAGTGTGCCAGGCCTGCTCGACATTTCCCTGTGCCATCAAGCCAAGGGTATTAGCCTACGGGTGACAAAGGGAGAAGCAAGAACGAGACACCACCACTTAAAGGGCTGCAGGTAGATACCCCTTTCCCCCGAACAAAAAGCTGCCCTCACCCCACTATTAGGAAAATGAGGAAAGAGATGAGGAGGATCACAGGAGGGGAGGAGAAGAGGATCACGCTCGCCCCTCTTTGGTAAGAAGCCTGGTACTCTTTCTGGTACTGGGTGGTACACATCTCCTCCACCACACGCTCCATGATCTTGACGTCTGTCTCGGTGATGTTCTCCCCCTTGGTGATGGTGGTGACCGTGTGCTGCTTGACCGTGATGTTGACGCAGTCGCGCACAAAGTTGTTCTGGTTGTTGTACTGATCCACAGGCTTGTAGTACACTTGGTTGGGGAAACGGTTCATGTTTTCACGGTAGTAACGGTCCTCATACTCATTGCCAAAATGCATGGGAGGCCTGCTCATGGCACTTCCCAGCATGTAGCCTCCCAGGCCCCCCACCACTGCCCCGGCCGCGGCAGCTCCTGCCACATGCTTCATGTTGGTTTTTGGCTTATTTGGCTTGTTCCACTGATTGTGGCTGCCACCACCATGGGGCTGTCCCCAGCCTCCACCACCATGGGGCTGACCCCAGCCTCCACCACCATGGGGCTGACCCCAGCCTCCACCACCATGGGGCTGACCCCAGCCGCCGCCGCCCTGCGGTTGACCCCAGCCGCCGCCCTGGGGTGGGTAGCGGTTGCCTCCAGGACTACCCTGCCCCGGGTATCGGCTCCCGCCGGTGTTGCCTCCTCCAGGCTTCGGTCGCTTCTTGCACAGGCCCACGTCACTCCATGTGGCCACAAAGAGAAGCAGGATCCAGCCGCCTACGAGGCTTTTCACCATGATGACTTATCTGCAAAATGAAGAGGGTGTCAGAGTATTAGGTCTATGTTAAAAGCCCTGAACATTTGCTGCCTAACAAATGACTGCACAGCAGTGACATCAGCACCTCCGGCACATGCTCTTCACTCTCTGTTCTCCTTCGAAGCACCTCTGACAAAAGTAACTGTCAAGTAAAGGGTTAACACAACACTTTCTCCTTCTAGGGATGATTTTGACCTTAAGATCATTTCGGCTCTGTTTCTGGGAAATGTGGTGAAGGTGGAGTGTCAGCAACATTGCTTATGGAAAAAATAACCTCTGATTTAGAAATGCAACCGGACTGGGAAAACCTAGGAACACCTGGTGGGGTTGCCATCAGTTTGGGCTTTCGAGCAGTGATCCTTGTGGGGACCCTGGAAGCTGTGCCCATTGGGCTGTTATAAGGGACAATGGCTCCTGTGGAACCTGGGGCTTCTACGCCAAGGAGAACCTGTTACCCACCAATATGGGTCTCATGCCCTTAAACCTGAGCAGGCACTATGGGGTCTGGGGGTGGACAAGACCCGGGCTGCTGGGTGGGCCACTGCACAACCCTGGTGCGGCCCCTGTGGAAGTCTGTGAGTCTAATGTCCTGTTAGGAAGCTCCCAGGTGGGTGCTGCTGTAGTGAAACGCAGTTGACTTCGGTCTTTTCTCCCCTGTAAGGATGTAAGCAGGAAAGAAGTCTCTTTGCTGCGATTTCCTCTGGGGCCAGGGCAGTGCCTGGCACAGAGCATGCACACAATAGATATTTGTTAAGTGCAGGAATTAACATCCCCTGAACATATAAATGCCAACAAGGATTTCCTTAAAGGAAATTTTTTTTTTTTTTGAAACAGGAAACAAGCCCACTTATAAATTCATCTTTCTCTCTATACATGGACAGACAGAGGGAGCTGCTTAAAGTGGGGTAAAGATGGCTGTGCTCACAAGATCTGCACTCACTCACTGGCTGAATAAGTTTAGCTTAGCAGGTGATGGTTTAGGAGTGACCTATTTTCTTCTAATTTTTGGTACAGAGAAACGTCATATATAAAAGGGCTTAAGAAAAAACAAATAATCCAAATATCCTGGGTGATAATTTATGCCCCTTTGCAGAATCCAATTTAAAAAAATCTCCTTTCAGACAAAAGATCTCATTTATCCTGGGTGCTCAGGTCCAAGGGCAGAGCTCTAAGCACACAGTAGAATGATTATTAAGCAGTTTCTACTGTACCCCACGTCAGACCATACGCTCTTTAATATCATTAGGTGCCATAAACCAAAAGTGGCATATGCTGTAATGCTGATGTTACTCTTATCCCCAGCACTGTTTATCTTCAAATAAAAGTGTAATCAAGGACTAGAAAATGATTTTTCATAACCTTCAGAAAAGAAGGATGAAATAAATAAATGAACTAACATCCTGTTTATGTTTTTACTATCATAGAAATATCTTGGAGATCAAAAGTAAGCAAAAGCATGTTTGAAAGTTATGAGCCAAGTTAAACTGCTTAGATCATGCCAATGTAGGACTTTTGGAGGCTCTCGGGTAAGGATCTGAGGGGAAGGGTTCTGGCACATGACCTGCTCTCCATTTGCTCATGGCACCCAGCTCCTGGCCTCCATGCTGTTCACCCTTCTGCACAAACACCTCCGGGAACTAAACTAGGGGATTATCACCCTCAGTCAATAATGCCCAACCAAAAGGGGTTTTGTGTCAACAACTATTTCATTCATTCCCATGAGCCAAACTCAGACAACACCGTAGAGCAGTGATGGCGAACCTTTTGAGCTCGGCGTGTCAGCATTTTGAAAAACCCTAACTTAACTCTGGTGCCGTGTCACGTATAGAAATTTTTTGATATCTACAACCATAGTAAAACAAAGATTTATATTTTTGATATTTATTTTATATATTTAAATGCCATTTAACAAAGAAAAATCAACCAAAAAAATGAGTTCGCGTGTCACCTCTGACACGTGTGTCATAGGTTCGCCATCGCTGCCCTAGAGCTATTCTTGAATTTTTTCTTTCTCACAGCACACACTGACTCTATCACCAAATCTTATTAGCCTATTTTGAAAACAAATCTTAAATCCTGAAACCTGTCACCTTTGCCAACACTACCATCCTAGCTGAAGTCTTCTCCATCTCTTCTGGCCGGAGTCTTTACAGCCTCCAACCAGCTCCCAGCTTCTGCCCAGGTCCCCATTGTGTGTTCTCCACGCAGTGGCCTGAGAGAGCCTTTTCATATTCAGGTCACACCCGGCTACTCCTTTGTACTCAGGATAAAACCCAAGTCCTGAGCATGCCGGGCAGGCCCCACACGACCTCTCCACTGCTTCTCACATGTGGCAATACTTTCTTATCTCGGGTCCTTTGTACCTGCTGCTCCCAGAGCCTGGAAGTTTCTTCCTCCAGTTCCTCTTATGGCTCTGGTCTGCTCTGACGACACCTCAACAGGTGTCCACGCCACCCTACGTAAGTCAGCACCCCGTCATATCCCTTGCTCTGCTTCACTTTTCTCCAGGGCAGCAATGCGACTTAACGTCTATTGTTTACTGTTTGCTTATTGTTCATCTTCTCCAGGACAGGAGTTTTGTTTTGTGCACAGGAGTATCCCGAGTGCCTAGATGTCATGTCTAACTCACAAACATGCAAAATAAATGTTGAATGAATGAATGAGTGTGAAAACATCTATGATAAAGCATACAAGATAAGCTAAAAATTAAATTTCTATCTACAGTGAACCATATTTATGAATTTACAAAACATATTCTTTTCTGCAATGGCCAACTGTCTACCATCTTCAACTCAGCTAAATAAATATTTAGTTCATGTACCAGCCACCATGACAGACTCTGACTGGGTGGAGATGTCACCTGAAATGACTGAGGTGGGAGGCAGAGGAGGCTGCAAGCGGAGTAACACAGTCTGGTGTTGATCATGCCTTGCTCAGGGTTGTAAGAGTTGCGGCTCTGTCAGCTCAACTAGACAGATAAGCAGGTGATGACACCACATAGTAAAAAGGAGGCACAGAGAGGGACTTGGTCCTCAGGGAGCCAGACACAGGAGGTGGGTGGGGCCACAAAGCATTCAGAGTGGAGACAGGTGGTGAGAGAGAAGACTGGCAGGTCTGGAGATGACAGGGTTTCATGGAAGTGAAGCTTCAATGTGCAGTGGAGAGGCAGGCAGAGGTCAGGTAACAAAGGGCCTCCTAGGCAAGGTGAGCAGCATCCTGGCTTGCCTGGGAGAGTTTACACCTGTTGTTCCTGCACGAATATTAATAGTGCCCCTTTCATTCTCAAGAGTGTCCCAGTTCGGGGGCTAGGTTATACAGTCAGCCCAATTACAAGGCATGTCCAGTAGTTTGCACTTGATCCTGAAGGCAGTGGAGAGTTTGGAGTTTTCTTTTAGAAAGAACATTGTGGAGAATAAAATGGGGATTGTGTGTGTGTGTGTGTCTGTGTGTGTACAGAAACTAGTTAGGAGGGTACTGCAATGATCGAGGTAGAAGATGATGGCCTTGGCCAGGGGGTGCAGGGTAATGGATGGTTTTACGTAGATGGTAGCTTCTGGAGAGCTTGGTGTTCGATGTGGAAGGTGAGAGACTGGAAGAATTGAGGTTTCTGGATTGGGCAGCTACTTGGACAAAATGCAGAAGGCAGAGCAGGTGCAGAGGGAGATTACTGAAGGGCTTGGCTTTGGCAATGCTGTTATCAAGCTACATGTGGAATAAGAGATATCAGTAGATAGCTTGACAGCTTGGTGAGCCTAGAGTTGAAAAATGACCATGGACTGGAGATACAGGCAATAGGGAACCAGAGACATGGCATGTGTTGCTGATTAGAACTTTAAAACTGAATGCTGAATAAAGAATATAATATTCAGCATGCTATTATGTTCACGCTATTGAATCATTCATAGAATATATTAAGACTAGATCATTTTAAAACCAGTTGAGAACAAAAGTAACATTTAGTTATGAAAAGCATTAAAAATAACAACTACATTTTGAAGTAGAGAATCATTTCTAAGAATAAAAGGGACTCAAAACTTACATCAGACCTTGGAGAATCTCTTTCTATTTGTGATAAAAATAAGGAAGATCTTATAGTATTTAACCCAAACTTCTTACTCTACAAATTAGACCACTAAGATTCAGAAAGGCCAAGGGTTGGCTAGTGAACTTACTGGGAACAAAGACTAGGCTTCTGAATCCCTGGCTGTGCTATGACACTAATCATCTAAGATACTCTCTGTGAAGGGTCAGGTTGTGGGCCCAATCCTCTGGTACATTTAAGACATTAAGTATTTGATAAAAGTAAATACCTATTTATCACTAAGAAAATTCCTACTCAACAGAGTAGGAATAGGAGGGAACCCCCCATAACTTGATAAAGGTTATTTAACAAAAACAACAAACATAACGGATAACCTCTGAGTATATTCACTTTAAATCAGAAACAAGACAAGGATGTCCATTATCTTAGGACACATGCAAAGACAAAGAAGTAACCAGTGTTAAGAACTGCAACAAACAAACAAACAAACAAACAAACAAACAAACAAAAAACACCCCCCAAAACTCCAGCTGTCATTATTTGCAATGACTGTAATCATATACATAGAAAATCCAGCAGTCTCAACAGAGGTAATGAGACCCACACAAGATCTCAGCAAGGTTATGGGATACAAGATTGCCTACAAAAATCAACAGTATTTCTCTACACCAGCAATAGCTGACTAGAAAAAAAAATTTAGGAAATAAGACATTCACAATAGCAACCCAATCTGTAAAGTATCTAGATATTGACTTAACTAAGAGAAAATAAGACCAGGGAAAAAATGTAAACTCTAAGAAAGAACATAGAAGATAATCTATTAGAATGGAAAGGCTTTCCATGGTCTTGATCAAGATAACTTAGTATTAAAAAGATGTCAATTACCCCTAGATGAACCTATAATTTCAATAAAATTTCAATAAAAATTCCAATTGGATTTTTTTTGAGGAGCTCAATAAATTTACACGTGGAAAGAAATGGCCATAAATGGCAAACTCAACCTTAAAATAAAGAGGAAAGAGAAAGGAATGCGCCTCATCAGACATTAAATTATACTAAGGCCTAGTAAGATAAAGATCATATGGTAAAAGTCGAAGAACAGATCAACAGAACAAAAAAAGCAGACCAGCAAAAGTTTAGAGATTAAACCCAAGTATGTATACTTTAGTGGGGACTTGATATATAATAAATGAACACTACAAATCAATGGAGGAAGGAAGGTTTGTTTAGTAGATGCTTCCAGAGAACTAGAGAAAATTTAAACAGGATCCCCACCACTGCATGTGTAAGTGGACTCTAGGTGGACTGCAGACCTGCCTGTGAAAGGTAAAAGTATGTTAGAAGAAGAAAATACAGGAGAATGTCTTTGTGACCTGAAGGAGTAGGGGAAGGACTTTTTTAAACAAAAAGCACAAACAGTGAGGGAAATAATTGAAGAGTTTTATTACATAAAAATTAAGAAGTCTTGTTCAGTGCTATGAAGAACACAATGGACAAAGTTAACAGAGAAAATACACAATGGTAAAAAAAAATGTAGTATTTAAAACCAACAGAGAATTTATTTCTAGAACCAATAAGGAATTCATACAAAGCAATAAGGGACAGAAAGTCCAATAGAAAAATGGCCAAAAGATATAAAATGATAATTTACAGAAGATGGAAAACCAAAGAGTATAACAACATGTTAAAAAAAATTAAGAATCAGATAAAATTAGACAAAAAGAAAATCAGCCAAAAGTAAAAAGAAAGAGAGGGCAGGCAGGCATGTGAGAATAAAGGCACCCACATGACTATCAAAGGAGTATGAGTGGCCCGGCCAGTGTGGTTCAGTGGTTGAGTTTCGACCTATGAATCAGGAGGTCACAGTTTGATTCCTGGTCAGGGCACATGCCCAGGTTGTAGGCTCCATCCCCAGTGAGGGGTGTGTAGGAGGCAGCCTATTAATGATTCTCATCATTGATGTTTCTCTCTCTTTTTGCCTTCCTCCCTAAAATCAATACAAATGTATTTTAAAAAATCTGTCAGATGGATTGCCTTTCTATTAAAAAATAAGTTACAAATATTGACTTTAGAATTAACTCATTCAATAAGTATTTATGGAATAACTAGTATGTGCCAGTTTTAAAAGAAACAGAAAACCTGAGTTGATCAATAATCATAGAAAAAATGGGGAAAAATTTCAAAAATTAAATATGATTACTTATTGATTCTTTCAATAAATATGTCTTATGAGGATATTCTAAAGTACTAGCATTGTGCGAGGAGCTGAGGACAGAATGGTGCATAAGATACTTAACTTAGTAGGTTCAAGGACCAAAAAGGAGGTGTATCTGGAGCTGATGGGACTAGAGTGGGTGAAAGCCAGCTCACCAGGACGTCAGAGGCCACAGAGAAAATTTCCATTTCATTTTGAATGCAGTGGAGAATCATTAAAGGGCCTTAGAAGAGTAACATAACAGGGCTGTTTTTTAAAAAGATCACCCTGATTGTTGTGTAAAGAAGAAAATTTAGGGGGTCAAGAAAGGAAATGGTGAGGCCAGCTAGGAAACAATTAAAGGAAGATGGCAGCGTGGCCTGGGACGGTGACCATGTTGCTGAGGAGCTACGAGTAAATGAGGCACATTTTGAACCAGTTAAGACTTGCTGATAGAGTGGACGAAGGAGTGAGAGTTAACGAGGTTTGTGCCTTTGTGTCCAGGCCCATGGTGGCAATGAATTAGGGGAAACTGGTGGAGGGCCATGTTTGGGAGAGAAAACCAAGAGTTTTAGTTGGGACACATTAATTTTGCTCCACCTATGAGACACTGAAGTGGGAGTATGAATTGGGGCAATTGTTAAAAGAATCTGGAACTTAGTAGAGATAAGCATTTGGGCATCTTCACCTGAGAAGTAGTGTTAATAGAAAACTTGAATTGATCAATAATCAAGCCAAAGGGATAAAGGTCAAGATTCAAACTCCAGTATTTCGAGTGGATCTTGCTCTCAGTTACCCAAGCCTCCCGCAATACGGGTGACAAAACCTAAAAGAAAATACCACCAAACTGACTTCAACATTTTAGTAAGAGAAGAATACATTGTGACCAATAAGGTTTATTTAAGGAATACAAGGATGGTTCAAAACCAGGAAATCTATTAATAGGTTAAGAGAAAAAAAAAGATTCTCTGCAAATGTTGAAAAGTTTTTAATTAAAATCAACATTCATTTCTGATTTTCAAAGTTGAAGTTGTTAAAATGGTTTCTACAGAACTAGAAGGTAGTCCCTTTCCATCAACAAGAATCACTATCACAACATATAGCCCACACCCTATCTTAATTAAAAAGGAAAAGCATTCTCATTAATGTAGTAAACAAGGTAAGAATGCAAGCAATCACTCTTGTTATAGAATTTTTTAACCAGGTATGATTTTCTACCTGGAAAATCAACCCAAAACATCTCAAAATACACAAGTGAGCCTATTAGGGTGGCGGTTTTTGAAATCAATATTTAACAAAAGAGTCCCCAAATAAATTAGAATTAAGTTAGAAGATTTAGCATGGAAAAAACAATCCACCCATAATGACCAAAAATAAATAAATAAATAAATAAAAATATCTAAGAGTTAATCTAATAAATAGTACTTTTATGAGGAATGTGATAAAATTTTAATTAAAGACATAAAGGAAGACTAGAAAAAAAGAGAAAGACATAAAGTCTTTGGTTGGGAAAACCAATACTGAAAGATACCACTTCATTTCAAAATAATCCAGAAAGTTAACATAGTTTTAGTCAGAATTCAAAGGAGATTTCAAAGAACATGAGGAAATGATACTCAAAATTAAGAAGACTGAAGAAACTATTGAACAGGAAGAAAATCTAGGGCACACTTAGCCTGCCAGGTGTTAGAATGCATTGCAAAGCTGCAATAAATAAGATCACATGGCATTGGCACATGAACAGAATGACAGAGCAATGGAACTACAGAAGGTCCAAAAAAAGATCCATAGATTACCCCAATCATCCTATTCCCTCCCATGTGTACAAGGAGTCAGAGCGGGTAGAAACCTGCCCAGTGGTTGTATGACAGGGGTCAAATTTCTGATACTCACAACATGTTACAACTTGAAACCTAGTTAAATTGGGAAGTGGCACCAAACAGCGTCCCCACCAATCCCCACCGCTCTGAGGAAATTTCCCGAGTTAAGTAGAACTCATTTGTTATACAGTAGATCCTCCTTATCTGTGGGGAATACATTCTAAGACTCCTAGTGGATGCCTGAAACCATGGATAGTACTGAAACTTACATATACTATTTTTTTTCTGTATATACTTATCTATGGTAAGTTTGATTTATAAAATAGGCACACTAAGAGACCAATAACAGCTGATAATAAAATAGAACAATTTTAACAATATACTGTAATAAAAGTTATGTAAATGTGGTCTCTCTCTTCTTTCAAAATGTCATCCTTGCCCTAGCTGGTTTGACTCAGCATCAGCCAGAGGACTGAAGGGTCCAGGGCTTGATTCCAGTCAAGGGCAGTCAAGGGCATGTACCTTGGGTGCAGGCTCGATCCCCTGTGCTGGTCAGGGCACGTGTGGGAGGTAACCAACTGATGTCTCTCTCACACTGATGTTTCTCTTTCTCTGTCTCTCCCCCATCCCTTCTACTCTCTCTAAAAATCAATGAAAAAAATATCCTCGGGTGAGGATTAACAACAACAAATACATATTTCACCCTTCACGTGAGGTGATACAATGCCTATGTGACAAGATGAACTGAGGTGCTCAGACCTGTGTTCAATTTAAAACTCATGACTTGCTTATTTCTGGGATTTTTCCATGTAATATTTTCAAACTGAGGTTTACCATGGGTAACTGAAACTGCAGAAAGCAAAACCATGGGTAAAAGGGGACTACTGTATTTAAATTTTTTTGAGGTCATTGCCCTGTACAGAATCTGATGCAAGCTATACCAAATTTTGCAAAGTATTTTGGGCTTTTCACTACTCTGAAGCCCAGTTCTGGATTGAACAGGGCAAAGGTCCCGAACCTGATCCATCTCAGAATTACTTACGGAGCTTTTCAAAAGCAACATTGCTGGAGCCTATCCCAGGCCAGCAGCCAGGGAGTTTCTAGCGATGGGATTTGGGACTTTATAATAAAACTTCCCTGGGAATTGCACTTCTAGCCAGGCTTCGGACCTACGTCCTCAGAAGCCCAACGCTTAACATTATAATGCTTTTCATAAAAGGGCACACCTCCCTTGATGTGCTCACACAATACAATGACAGCAGTAAGTAGAATACCAGAAGTAAAAAGATGAACAAATTGAGAAAACAATTCTCCCCACTGTAGGAACTCCTGCACACGCTATTTACTCAAGGATGACTTTATAATGCTGTAGCCATAAGCTCATTAGATACAGGCATGCTCTGAATGTTTAATACGAGGCAGTTCACAGCTGATATAGTCGCCTTGGAAGAGGAAATAAGATCCGAAAAGGGAGAATGGGATAGGTAAATTAAAACTACAGCTTAGCAAAACTTTCCCCTCAAAACTTTTCATCAGTTGGTTGATAGTCACCTTCAGAGTTAATTTGGTGCAGGAATGTTTACGTTATTGTTTTATTTTTATACTAGAGGCCCAGTGCATGAAATTTGTGCGGGGGGGGGGGGGGGGGCGGGGGGGGCGCATCCCCTCAGCCCAGCCTGCACCCTCTCCAATCTGGGACATCCCTCTCACAATCCTGGACTGCTGGCTCCTAATCGCTTACCTGCCTGCCTGCCTGGTTGCCCCCAACTGCCCCGCCCCCCATCCTGGTCACCCCTTACTGCCCCCGCTTCCGGCCTGGTCGCCCCCAACTGCCCCCCTCTGCTGGCCTGGTCAACCCTAACTTCCCCCTCTGCTGGCCTGGTTGCCCCCAACTGCCCCCCCTGCTGGCCTGGTCACCCTCAACTGCCCCCCCTGCTGGCCTGGTTGCCCCCAACTGGCCCCCCCCTTGCCAGCCTGGTTATCCCTCATGGCCCCACCCCCTGCCTGGTTGCCCCATGCAGCCTGCTGCTCAGTTGTTTGGTCGTTCCTCACTAACCCCCCTGCTGGCCTGGTTGTAGGCAGCCATCTTGTGAGGTTATGAGGGTTAATTTGCATATTACCTCTTTATTATATAAGATTTTCAGTTTTTTAAAGTTTATCTTTATTGTTCAAAGTATTACAGATGTCCCTCTCCCCACCCCCTGCTCCCCGCCTCCCATTGACCCTTTCCACCCTATTCCCCTCCCCCCAACCCAGGCCTTCACAGCACTATAATTTTTTTGAGAAAATTTCATACTGTTTTCCATTGGCTGCACCAATCTGCATTCCCATTATCTACTTTCATCTATTTCTTTAGCCCCAGGCAAGTTACTTTTGTCTTGACAATTCCTTCAAAATAAGTTTTCTGACTTGTAAACAGAAGATTATCAATTCAGTGCTTTTTTAATTATTTTTAAATGGCTGCTGCCTTATATAATTCAGCATGATTCTAGAGAAAACTGTGGCCTTTTCTCTGTAAAATCAAGCTGATTTTACAAGAAAGGGTGATGCTATAGGTGTGAGGTACACATACAGGTCTCCAGAGCAGGAGCTTGTGATCACAGCCTTCCTTGACCCTATTTTCTGAGACAATTGGGGACTTTCAACCATCACAAGACCAAAGACACTCCACAGGGTACTTACATCTGTTGTGGCTCAGCTAAGTTGGATCTGTGCCTCCAGGAAGACAACGCTTCTTCGGCTTGGCTGAAACTGTTCAGTTTTCAAATATATTCAGGAGACCTTAAAAACAAAAAGAAAAAAACTGGAATTGGTAAATAAATCTGAAATATGATCCCTTAAAAGAAAAGCTTAATATATAAATTTTCAAACCACCAATAAATCTATTCCAGAAAAGGGGAAGTATTTGATAAGCGAAATGAGGTCAGCTAAAAATGCAAACATGACACTGATCATTCTTTCACACATAAAAAGCAGAGTCCATTTCATTGAAAAAATTATTTAGAAAAGCAATACATCAACAAAATTAAAATCACCTAGATTAAAACTTTCTTGCTTTTGCTTTTCCTTTTAGATTTTGCACATATGCATTCATTATAAATAGTTTAGTAACCTGCACTTAGACCTGTCAGTTTCTTCCCAGGTACCACAGGCTTTAAATTATGACTTTCGATGATTACGTAAGTTCCTTTCTGTTAATATGCCATGATTTCTTAGCTACTGCTCTGCTGTTACACATTTAGATTGTTTCCCGTTTGGTTCTAATTTTGTATCATTCTGCCCCAAATATGTGTTTGTTATTTTATTTTGTTTGGCTTTTATTGCCAAGTAAATGCCCAGGAATGGGATTTCTGGGTCATAGCTTCTAACTTCTTAATGCGTGACCTGATTGCTTTACAAAAAAGTTTAACATACTGATTCACAATGTCCCAGTGGGGTGTGACTAAGGACATAAATGTACATATACCAATGGTCTACTTTACATAGATGGTTAAAGTTAATCTTTAACAAACTCTGGAAGTAGGTATCCTTTCCTCTATTTTATGAATGGACAAAAGAAGGACTAGGAAATTAGGGAACTGGCCCAGTCATGAAGGTAGTTGCAGAGCTATCTTTCTAACCTCAAAGCCCTGCCACCTCTCCAGATAACTGGAATATGCAAATTTCAGGGGTTGCTGTTAACATGTAAAATGAAGATCCAGACTTGCTTTACTTTGGGTTTTATTCTGTAAATGATTCATCATTTCACCATTTATCTGTTATAATCTTGACATTTTCCTTTCACGAGTATGAAAAACTCGTGTCAGGTACAAATAATACATAAATCACATCCTAGCTCTGCTTTCCTTCACTTTCCAGTTAGTTCTTGTTTTATTATAAGAGCCGCTCAGTGTTTGTGTGGGCAAAAATGTTCCTTTGCACTGTTTTTTCCCCCTTCCTTCCAGAAGTCTGACATTTTCATTCAATTTTCTGTTCCTACATTTTCTGATCATTTGATTTGTAAAAATCGTTAATCCTATGCTACCTGGAGTTTTTTTTTTGCAAGGGAAGGGCAACATCTCCAATGCTCAGCTTGGGAGAACTGCGTATTAAACCGTGAGGCTCTGAGTACAGGGAGGATAACCATGATCGGGGGTGAGGCTGCATTCTGCTATGTATGACCCTGGAGATGAGAAAATGAAAAACAGAAAGCAGAGGCTCTGAGATGGTTAGGGGAGGAGGTGATGGCGGTGGGCTTACGATTTAAAAAAATCTGCTATAGCTTCCACAAAGAGTAAATGGAAAAAAACACCACCACAGAAGGGGCAGTGCTGCCAGATTCTCCCCATTACTTAATAAACAAAAGTGAAGGCACTTCCCGCACAGATGGAGGAGGATGGCTCCGCGAGGGGCGCCGCCGGCCCGCCCCCCTCCCTCCCTCCCTCCCTCGGAGCCCCTCCAAATGGCTGAGTCCTCTCCTTCCAGAGGAGCAGGAAAGAAAGAGAAAAGCGAAGGCTGCGGGGGCGCCACACGAGGGGCGAAGGAGACCCTCGGTCCCCGAGGGCCCGCGGATGGAGGCCAGGGCCGCCCCGAGACCCCGACCCTCCGGAACCCGAGGCGGTGTCTGCGGTCCGGAGGTGGCCGAGCCCTAACGGCAGCGGCCTCCCCAGGGACCGCCCTGGCCCGGTGGGTGGCTGGCCCGGCCGCCTCGCAGGAGGAGCTCGGCGGCGGCGGCTGGGGATCCCCCCGGGAGCCTTCGCCCAGGCGCCGGCGGCAGGAGACAGGCGGGCGCCCCTTCCCCCACGCCGCGCACCCCGGGACATCTGCAAGGGCGGCGCCCTCGTCCGCGCCCGGCCTCGGAGCTGGCGGCCCGCCAGCTCCGAAGGGCGGCCGGGTGGAGCGGAGCCCGGAGCCCCGAGGACCCCAGCGCCTCCCCGGGTTCTCCTCGCCCAGGGCCCCGGGAGCCTCGGGTCCCCGGCCACGTTAGTGCGCGGCGATCGCCCCTGGACCCGCCCACTTTCCCGGACCCGCAGCCCCTCGAGTCCTGCCACTCGCCATCCCGCTCCCGCCGTGGACACGCGTGTGGGTGCGTGTGTGTGTGTTGGGGGGCGGGGAGGGTTGCGGTCAGACACCTCCGTACCACCTACATCCCCCAGGGGGTTTGGCTAGCGCGCCCCCACCCCCATTCCGAATAAAAGGGGTGTCCGAACCAGAAAGGCACAACCAGCTGCGTCATCGAACACCACCGCGCACCCCGCAGGCCGGCCGCGCCCCGCGCCGCCGCGTAGCCCCCGACCCTCCCCGCCGTCAAGGTCGGCCTCGGGGGCCGGGTCCCCACCCCCGGGTCCGCGGCGCGCCCGTTCTCAGGCCCCCGGTGCCCGTCCCCCCGCCGGGAGCTCCGAGGGTGACATGGCTGTTTACCTGCCTCGGTGGGAGAAGCTGCTCGTTGCGCCGCGGCTGTCAGCGACTGACGCGGGGCGGGCGGCGCGCGGGCCCAGGAGGCCGTGCGGGGGGCGGGGGAGGCGGCGGCGGCCAATCGGCGCGCGGCTCGCTCGAACCCGGGCGCACCAGGGGGCCCGCCACCGGGTTACCGAAAAGGTGTTGTTCTGCCGGGCAGGGCCGTGGATCTGAGTCACCGGGAAAAAACGAGTTGAGATTCGTTTAAACACCTATGTCAGCTGATACCTCTCCCGGTGTCATCACTGCCAGACGTTGCTCATTGTCTATTAAAAAATCATATTTAAAGGGGAATTCGGCCCAAAGCGCCTACTCCCCTGTTACATAAGGGAAAACTCGAGAAAATGGAACGTTGGGGAATGAAAAAGGAATTTCTGGAACTTGGGCCACCAGAAATTTCTGAGGAGGAAAAAATGTTTGCTACCCTGGATTGAGCCCAATGTTTGCAAATTTCCATATAAATCATTAAAATGGGAGGCCTAGGAAGGGGGCCTCTAGCCATCACCTGCTCCTTCATTTAGTCCGTTTCTGCTCCTCGTTATATGCAAAAGAGATGATATAGATCATGATATTTACGAATGAGAAAAATGCACTCCGTTGAGCAAGTCCACTCTGCACACTACAGAATGGTGTATTCTTGCTCATTATTCCTGCCAAGAAATTAGGGGTTTGTCTCATGAAAGGGATGGTCAGTGATGAAGTGATAGAAGGACGGGTGGTAGGGTTAGGGGGACCATATAAATTACTATCCAAATTGGAGTGCTTTTGAGAGTGAAAGGAGCACCAAAATTAAGCCTTGTCAAGGGACATAAACCAGCACTATCCTAGGAAAAGAATGGGACATCTAGTCCCCTCCTTAAGGGCAAAAGTTTCCAAAACAGGACTTGGATTAAATACTTGTATCCCTGGGCCATCGCCCAAATAGGAGGCGATAGGTGGTGAGGGTAGGGGCAAGCCAGGAGAACTGTACTGAGTGGAGTGCTGTGAAACAGCTGAGGGTGACATTGACATGAGTGTGGGTGGGGCCCTGAAAGATCTGCTGGGAAGGGGAAATGAATGATCTGGAAGATGTGGCCACTGGAGGGAGATCATTCAGTAACAGAGAACTGGATTTTGGCCAGTTAGAAATGAGCGTTGGGCAGCAATGCCAGCCTGTTTTCTATCCATCAGTCTTATGTAATGACTAGAGGCCCGATGCACTAAATTTGTGCAAGAATAGGCCTTCCTTCCCCCTGGCTGCTGGCACTGGCTTCCCTCCAGCACCCAAGACCCCGGCTTCCCTCCCAACCCTGGCTTCATCTGGAAGGAAGGACTTCCGTCTGGTCTAATTAGCATATTATGCTTTTATTATTATAGACTAGAAGCCCGGTGCACGAAATTCATGCATGCGTAGGGTCCCTAGGCCTGGCTGGCGATCAGGGCTATTAGGGGCCTTCCCACTGCTGGCTGGAGCCTTCCTTTGTTCCATGTTACCCCCTGGTGGTCAGGACTCATCATAGCGAGCAACTGAACTCCCAGTCTCCTGGTCAAACTCCTGAGGGGACACTTTGCATATTAGCCTTTTATATATATAGACTAGAGGCCCAGTGCACGAAATTCCTGCACTGGGGGGCGGGTGTACCTCAGCCCAGCCTGCACCCTCTCCAATCTTGGACCCCTCGGGGGATGTCCAACTGCCGATTTAGGCCCACAGGGATCGGGCCTAAACCGGCAGTCGGACATCCCTCTCACAATCCAGGACCGCTGGCTCCCAATGGCTCGCCTGCCTGTCTGCCTGATTTCCCCTAACTGCTTCTGCCTGATCATCCCTTAACCACTCCCCTGCCAGCCTGATCGATGCCTAACTGCTCCCCTGCTGACCCGATTGCCCCCAACTGCCCTCCCCTGCCAGACCCGGTTCCCACAACTGCCCTCCCTTGCCGGCTATCTTGTGGCGGCCATCTTGTGACCACATGGGGGCGGTCATCTTGTGCAAGGGCATGATGGTCAATTTGCATATTACCTCTTTATTATATAGGATTATGTTGACAGTACTTATAGAGCCTTACCTTCTTTCCTCAGGATGGCTTATTGGGGAGGTGAAATGGGGCAGTGTAGCATCTCTGAGTCTGGGGCTGGAGTGGGTGACCAGATCAGATTAGGTAAGAGGCTGGCTTCACCCTGCCATGCAGGACTCTGGAAAGCTTAGTTAGAAGATGCTTGAACTCAGCTTTTTGTCACAGGAATCTTACGTCTACTGGCTGAAGGCTCTGCTTCCTTCTCTCCCACCAGGAAAAGGCTCAAAAAGCAGAGAGGATTTTAAAAAGGCAGGGATGAAGGAACCAAACGGGTTGCCTTATGTCCAATTCCGGCTATTACTGCTATGTAACAACCACTCCCAAACAACCAACATTTTCCTTTGCCTGTGAATTGAGTAGGCCAGGGAGTCCGACAGGCAGAGGGTGTTGGCTCTGCCCCGTTATACTTGAAGACTCAAAATCTGAGGGTGGCTTGAGAGCTGAGGGTCAGAAGCACTTAAAGCAGTGGTTCTCAACCTTCTGGCCCTTTAAATACAGTTCCTCCTGTTGTGACCCAACCATAAAATTATTTTCGTTGCTACTTCATAACTGTAATGCTGCTACTGTTATGAATCGTCATGTAAAAATCTGATATGCAGGATGGTCTTAGGCGACCCCTGTGAAAGGGTCGTTTGACTGCCAAAGGGGTCGCGACCCACAGGTTGAGAACCATTGACTTAAAGGCTCTTTCACTTGCATGACTGATAGCTGGACTAGAGGAATAGCTGTGCTGATCAGAGTGCCTCCACATGGCTTCTCCATGAGGCCTGGCTTCTTCCCTGCGTGGCTGTCTCAGGTTTGATGGATTTCTTACATGGCTTCTTAGGACTCCAAGTGTGTGTTTCAGCAGACAAAATGGAAGCTACATTGCCACTTCCCACCTAGTCTGAGAAATCACATAATCTCACTTCCATGGCATACTATTGACCAAAGTAGTCATATGTCCACCCAGAATCAAGGGTAGGAGTATAGATCACATCTCTCAGTGGGAGGAGTACCAGAGAACTTGTGATTAAAAAACAAACAAACCCTGCCATAAGAGGGTTAGTGGTCTGGACTGTAGATTCTTAGGGGCTTTCATTGACCTTATGGACCACACCAGGGTTGGCAGCCCACAGAAGGAAGCTTGTTAAATGGCCCTACATCGTCCCTCATCCCAAGCCCATTTACAATATCCTGTCCTGCCGCCACACCACCATATCCCAGGATAAGCAAGGAAGGCCATTTTCCAGACTTTTAGAATATGGCTGAGGGTTTGTCCTCTGGGGCTTGTCTGGTGGCCTTATGGACCCCTCCTGTGCTAAGTTTCACATCAAGTCATTCTTCGGAAGACTCCCTTCACATCTCCTGTGTCCTGGCTCAAAGTTATTTGTTAATATTACTTAGATCCTCCTTAGCAAATATGAAGACGCTAAAGAGGTCAAACTCTAAACTTATCTTATTCACAAAAGGAGAACTGTTTCATTCAATAAATAATTTATTGAGCACCAAGTGTGAATTAGATAGTTCAGTTCTGACCTCTGACATCAGAGGGAATGTAGGAAACCGCATAGAAAGTGGCCAAGTCACGAGGTCCTAACAACTTATGACAGGGTGTTTAGATTTTAATTAAATGTGATAGGAAGCTCTTGAAGCTTTAAGCAGGGGAGTGACATGACCTGATTTGACTAAAAGACCACTCTCGTTGCAGTATGTGGCAAAAGTGGAAGCAGGAACTCGTAGGTGGCTTTTGCAGTGGTCCTGGGAGAGAAAATGGTGGCTTGAACTAGGGTGGTGGGCAGGGGGGTGGATTCTAAAATGGTCAAAAATAGAGGAAGACCAAGTTTTAGAGGGATCACATTCTAGAGAAGTTCCTTTCCTTTTGGTTATGTTGATTTTGAAATGCCTGTGTAACTCCCCCAATGGGTGAAACTGGGGATTCTAAAACTCAACATGGAGGGTTTGGGAGGGAGGGAGGGTTGGTGCTGAAGATGTGCAATCAGAAGTGGTCAGTATATACTAGTAGATGGTTTTCAAAGTCATGGGCTTGGATGATAACAAAGAAGAAAGTGTAGTCAGACAAAAGAATTGGAATCAGGACCGAATCGTGGGGAACGCTAATGGTTTATATCAGCAGTTCGCAATCTTAGTGGTGTCACCTGAAGGACTGGATAAAACACAGATTGCTGGGCCCCACCCCAGAGAGTCTGACTCAGTAGGTCTGGGATGGGGTCCGAGAATCTCTATTTCTAACAGGTTCCTAGATGCTGCTGAGCCAGCTTGGAAATGGAGGAAGAACAGCTGGCAAGACAGACTGAGAAGTGACAGGCAGTGAGGTAGGAGGGAAACCAAGAGGGTTCCAGAAGCTGATAAGAGTGTGTTTCAAGAACGCAGGAGTCAACTGGGGAGAGACCGAATAGACAGGAAAGAGCCCACTGGAGTTGGTGACATGGAGGTCTTTATGGGGACTTGATGGGAATAGCTTCAGTAGAGTGATGGGGACAGAAGTAAATTAAAGAGGGAATGGAAGGTGAGGGGATAGAGACAACTCTTCTGAGTTTTATCCTGAGGGGAGCAGAGTGTTGGGCAGAAGTTGGAGGAGGGTGTAGGCGACAGGGAGGGTATTTTGAACTCTCACAATGAGGGATCTCTTCAGGGATATTCACGTCCTTAAAGACCCGATTCCTTCCCTCTCTCCACTCTGCCCTCCCAGGCTGGCGTCTGATGGCTGCAGCAATTTGAGGTACCGCATCAGAAATCACTACAGGCAGAGGAAGAGGACAGCCAGCTTATTTTTGTGGTCTCCTCTTAGGAGTGAGGAACATTTTCTCTAAAGATGTGTGCTCATGAAGTGAAAGAGAAGTCAATACATTGAAGTCAATACAGTACAGGGCAGCTCATGTCTGCGCACTCTTTTTAGAATATATATATTTTTTATTGATTTCAGAGAGGAAAGGAGAGAGAGGGAGAGATAGAAACATCAATGTTGAGAACCATTGATCGGCCACCTCCTGCATGCCCCCTACTGGGGATCGAGCCTGCAACCTGCGCATGTGCCCTGACCAGGAATCCAACCATGACTCTGGTTCATAGGTTGACGCTCCACTGAGCCACGCTGGCCAGGCTGTCCACTCTTTAATGTTTCCTCGATGGCTAGACTCCAAGGTCTGGATTAAGATTATGTGAAAGGGTCCTGATCACGCTTCTGGGCTGCAGTCCTGCCCAGACACTTGTCCCTTCTTTAACTGCAGTGTTGAAACTCCACTCAAGCTGTTTCCTCAGCCCTGAATTTCTTCACCCTGCCTCTCTTCTGTGGGGTTCTAGTTCAGATGGGTCACCCTCTGTGAAATCTTTCCATATTGTCCCATCAAACCCAACCTTCTTATTCCTGCTCTGGTAGCAACTGGCTTGTACCATCCAGTCCCATTTTGGTCAGCCCCATTATTTATCTCTCAGTTTTTAACGAGGTTGTAAATGCTGGGAGGGGAGCCTCCGGGCTTTGCAGATGGTAGATGCCCAGGAAAATCAGCTGAACATGTCCTAAGTGTGGTTGCCTCCCCCAGTCATTCATTTTACTCTTGTTCCTATTTTCCCCTTGGCTCCAGCAGTATTGTTCTTTTTCTCTGTCTATGCAGTTATGTGTGAGGTCATCTAGAACCTTTGCCACACTGGGGTCCTTCACTTGCTTTCTTCTGCCTCACAGGTTTTATGGAATAAACTGCTCGATTTTGTCAGCATTCCTTTGTCTCCCCGCCAGGCTTGGCTTCCGACTTGATCTATTGTTCTGGAAACTGGAGCTTTCCTGTATTTAGAGAGCAGTTCCTGGAACATCAGTAATCTTTCTTGTCATCAACCAAATGATTCTAACACCCAATTCCAACATGGGTGTGTGTGGTTTCCACCACCATTAAGTCATGCTCTGAAGATAGGTGGGTGTCCTGTAATTCAACTCAATTCCGACATCAGATCCCACAGGTTAAGGCAGCGGTTCTCAACCTGTGGGTCGCGACCCCTTTGGCGGTCGAAGGACCCTTTCACAGGGGTCGCCTAAGACCATCCTGCATATCAGATATTTACATTAGGATTCATAACAGTAGCAACATTACAGTTATGAAGTAGCAACGAAAATAATTTTATGGTTGGGTCACAACATGAGGAACTGTATTTAAAGGGCCAGAAGGTTGAGAACCACTGGGTTAAGGGTTCAGTCTCGCAAGAGTGGCTCTCACAACTCATAGAAACATGACACTTACTGGATCAATGGTTTATTAAAAAAGAAATAACTCAAGAACAGCCGGACGGAAGAGATGCATAGGGCCAGGTATCGGGGAAGGATATGGAACTCCCATGCCCTCTCCAGACACGCCACTCTCTCCAAATCTCCATGCATTCACCAACCCACGCGCTCTCTGAACCAGCCTTCGGTCCCCTCCCTGGAAATCAGGGGGTGGAACTGAAAGTTCCAAATCTCTATTCATAGTTGGTTTCCTTGGCAACCAGCTCCCATCCTTAGGTGCTTTCTAAAAGTCACTCACTAATATAAACCCAGTTGTGGTAGAAAGGAGCTTGTTATGAATGAGACACCCATGTCACTTTTATGGCTCCGAAATGATTTGAGGACAAGAGACCAAGGATTATGATGAAAGATGCTCCCATTGCCCTATCGCACAGGAAATTCCAAGAGTTGTGGGAGCTGTGAGCCAGGAGCCATAGGTGAAGGCCAAATATATGTGAGAAACATATTTTGGTCATCTGAATGACCAAATATATATTTCTTATACATCATAACATCACATGGGTGAAGTCAGCTGCCACACTTGGTGTGTACAGTTACCTTCTTTTTTCATTGATTCTGCATAAGGCATATCAGAGCAAATTGATACAGCCTAGGGAAGGGTGCTACTGGGGAGAAGCTTTTCCTCTCATGCTTTATTAACCCCAAATTAATACTGATACACGAGGTAGGTAATGGTTTTATCATATGCTTCAACACCTGAGAGGAGTAATTGCACCCATTATCCTCTCTGCTGCAGAATCTGATATTCTTGCTGTCAGTGTAAGAAATGCCCAAACCTGTGGAGAATCTTTATTGAGTTTATTTGAGCCAAACCGATGACAATTGCCGGGAAGCAAAATCTCAATGGATTGAGAAAATGCTCCAGAGAATGGCAGATTTGAAGTGATTTTCAACCATTTTCATCTCATGGCACACATAAACTAATTCCTAAAGTTATGCAGCATGCCAAAATATATCTTTTGCCAATCTGACTAAAAAGTAGGTATACTTTTTTTATTTTATTTATTTTTAATATATTTTATTGATTTTTTACAGAGAGGAAGGGAGAGAGACAGAGAGTTAGAAACATCGATGAGAGAGAAGCATCGATCAGCTGCCTCCTGCACACCTCCTACTGGGGATGTGCCCGCAACCCAGGTACATGCCCTTGACCGGAATCGAACCTGGGACCTTTCAGTCCGCAGGCCGACGCTCTATCCACTGAGCCAAACCGGTTCCAAAATAGGTATACTTTTAAAAAATGTTTTAAATATGTTTTTATTGGTTTCAGGGAGAGGAAGGGAGAGGGAGAGAGAGATAGAAGCATCAATGATGAGAGAGAATCATTGATTGGCTGCCTCTTACATGCTCCCTACTGGGGATTAAACTGTGACCTCTTGGTTCATTAGTTGATGCTCAACTACTGAGCCATACCAGCTGGGCAGGTATAATTTTGGTTCATTCACACCAGATGATTATTGTGTTGGCTGTTGTCATTTTTTTTTTTTTTTAAATCTAAGGAGTGGTTCTCAACCTTGGCTGCACATTAGAATCACCTGGGAATCTTTTTAAAATCCTGATTTCTGGGCCTCATCCTCTGGAAATTCTGTTTCTTTGTTACTAATGTTGTGGCCCCACCCCATAACAAAGAAACAGAATTTCTGGAGGATGAGGCCCAGAAATCAGGATTTTAAAAAGATTCCCAGGTGATTCTAATGTGCAGCCAAGGTTGAGAGGCATTACATGTTTTAAAATGTTTTGCAGCACACTGATTGAAAATCGCTGCATTAGAATGAAAGGAGAAGAGGGAGGGAGGGTTACACAAAATCCATTAGTGGTAGATTAAGGAGGCAGGACAAAGCAAAGTGGGGGAATCTCTGGCACTGGGTAAAAAGGCAAAATAGAGAAATCTTTCACATTGGTGGGTACAGGATAGTTAGCGAACATTCACAGCACATCGAGGGGGTGCGCAGGGAACAAGGTAACAAGGAGCGGTTCCGGGACCTCCTGCTCCGGTGCAGGCAGCTGTGCCTTGCTGGGCCTGGAAAAGGTTACTCTGCCATTTCAGAGGTGTGCTCTCTTAGTGTGAAAAGACAGTAGACGGGTTCACTTAAGGTAAAGATCCACCTTTGCCCGGGAAGCTACAGTCCTAGGATATGACTACCCACCATGAGTATTCAGACCATCCTATGTGGTTACTTTTGGTCTCTGAGTTTATAAGGCCCACCACCCAGGACTCCCCTGAGCTTGTCAGATTTCGTATGTGGTCCCTTTTAATCTACATTACTCACTACACCTTCCAGATCAATCTTATAATTGTGTTGAATTCCAACAGACTCCTGGTTAGGATTTTTTATTGGAATAGCATTGCCTTTATGAATAAATGTGTGAAGGATTGACATCTTTATGTGCTATGGACTGAATGTGTTCATATGCTCAAGCCCTAACCCCCAATGTGAGGGTATTCGGAAGTGGGGCCTTTGGGAGGTGATCAGGTCACAATGATGGAGCCCTCATGAGTGGGATTAGTGACCAGAGAAGAAGAGACCTGAGATTGATGACCCCTCCCCCAGGCAAGTTAGGGCACAGCAAGAAGACAAGCCAGCAACACAGCTCTCACCAGGAACTGGACTGGCAAGCATTTTGATCTTGGACTTCCCAGCCTCCAGGACTATGAGAAATAAATTTCTGCCATTTAAGCCACCCAGTCTGTGGTGTTTTATTATAGTAGCTCAAGCTGACTAAGACACTATGTAACATAGCTCGCTCCCAAATCAGGAAAATACGAATCTGTTTACTCACGTGGTTTTGCGTACCTTCCAATAGAGTCATGGCAGATGCTATGGATGCTTCATCCTACATCCACCTGAGTTCACCTGTACAGGTTTTCAGAATACTCACACCTTCCCATCTCAAGGCCTGCATCTCTCTTGTCTGCCTAAGGTCTTTCTCTGGCACCATGCCAGCTTGTCTTCACTTTAAGAGGAGCACCCCCAAAATGTGCTCCCGGGGCCATCCTCATTACTGGAAGGTGTGAGTTGGTGGACGGATGCTTCAGCTGCCCCACCTTGTGTTTGGCTGACCTGAGTTGTGCTTCCACATTCTCCCAAAAGGTCCCCCATTGGGTGTAGCCTCAGTAGCCCACAGTGGTAACTACCGCACTTTTCTGGGCATTTCTCTGTTCTCTATCTCATGTTTCCCACTTCCTTATTATGCTTCCTGCGATTACCTCCCAAATAAACCACCTGAGTCTCAGTGTCGACTTTTGGTGAACCTGAAGCTAAGACTACAAGTTTTGTAATTTGCCTCTGTTATTAAGAGTTGCTATTTTGAATGCCCATGTTGCTTCAACAGTACATATACAATCAGCTATTTGGCTACTGACAGCTTTGGACTAGGCAAGACTGTTGTATTCCTGGGAAGGATGCAGTTAAAATTTGCATAAATAATTGACTTGTAAAAATAACACATCGCAGAGAAAAAAAAACACCCCCAAACAGTGCACAAGTAGAATTAGAAGCATGATAAAATACTGAACTGCTTTTCCCCTCCATATTTTTGTTTTATTTCTGCCTCATAAATGTCTGACACTTGTAGAGGGAAGGAAGAAAGGCTACCACTCTGAATGAGTAGCATGAAAGCAAGCCCTGGTAAAGGATAAGTCGGTTGAGCATTCCCCAGGAAATACTCAAATAGTAATGAAAGGAGACAGGTACCGTAGCAGTAGTTGTGGGAATAAATGGTGTGGCCATCTGGGATACAGTGTGCATGTGGTAGGGAGGCACACGGGGTCATGGTGAATAGGAGCAGAGCGTGGCCCCCAGATCGGTGACCTGGGTATTGGTGGGGCGGGCTTACTTCTAAGACTGCAAGTGGTTGTGAAGGGCTTGTTATGGATGTTTGTATGGTCCTCAGATGGGCTTTACAAGTGCAAGGCATCCTTTGCTCCGGTGTGGTACAGTGGTGGAGGGGAGGGGGCACGGGCCTGGCCCCTGAACAGACCCTTTGGGTTTCCTGGCTCTGGCTGCTCAAAGCCACTCTGGTGGAAAGCACCTGACAATCAGAACGTGGCTGGCGAACCTCCTGCAAGAGTGAAAGGATTTGGACGTCTCCCTGCTTTTCCGAGCTGCTCTGGGAATTGGTTCAGAGCAGGGAGTCTGGCATTTAGTTTCTAATCTGATTGCCTTTGCCAAAAACGCCCTTGCCTTGTTTTTAAAACATTCTGTACTCATGTCACTCTTCTCTGGGAGCAACACTTTCTTGTCAGCTGCAGCCCAGGAAGCTAGCCCTCTGGCCCCATGCTTGCTCTTTCCTCAGGGATCTATGGGTTCTCATGGCCGTGGTTTAGCTTGTGTGAGGCTGACCAGCTGGGGGAAGGGAGGGCTCAGGTGGGGTGCCTCAGCTTTAACATGAGCTGTGTCCCTCTCTGGACCACAGCCGAGTCCATCAGGGGCATGACACCCTGGCGGTGGGGTGCCTGCCAGGAGCCCCAAGGGAGAAGGTTTGTCTGAGGGGAGAAATGTCAACCAGACAAGCTTGGCCTAGTAGCACCGAGAATTTGTCCCTTGTGTTTGTCTGTTTTGGCCCGGTTTAGGGGTGCCACGAATGGTAAAATGGAACGTATTTTTACCACATGAACCTTAAAAGTCTCTGAGGGGGAGGAACAGGTGTTCTTACTTCTGCTTGGGACTCTGTGGGCTGCAGGGTGGGAAGGCCCTCAGGCATCCTGTGGTTCCAGAACCTCCGCAGTGGTGACTGGCGAGGCCTTGGAGGAGCCCGGCTCCCACTGCCGTGCAGCCTGAGAAAGGAACTTGATCTTCACGAATACACATAAACACACGTCTCGTGTTCCTGAAATCCAGGCAAAAGGTGCTTTGCCGGGGACTAGTCCTACATTAGTAGACAAGGAGCACAGACGTTTCCCAAATCTGTCTTGAGTGCTGAACTTTTAACTCACATTCTAGACCAGTGGTTCTCAACCTTCTGGCCCTTTAAATACAGTTCCTCCTGTTGTGACCCGACCATAAAATTATTTTTGTTGCTACTTCATAACTGTAATGTTGCTGCTGTTATGAATCGTCATGTAAATATCTGATATGCAGGATGGTCTTGGGCGACCCTTGTGAAAAGGTCGTTCGACCGCCAAAGGGGCCGCGACCCACAGGCTGAGAACCGCCGTAACCTTCAGCTCTTTGTCTCAGTGGGGACAATAAAAACAAAGAAGCATTTATAAAGGAAGCTTATTTCCTCTTCGGTTCTCTGATGATAACACGATTTGCTTGTGCTGACGTCATGCCGAGGTTATTTCCAGGGACATTACGAACGGACCTTGCTTTTGACGGGTTTCTGAAAATTTGCATTGTAATTCAAGATGTTTAAAAAACGACAGTGTGAAAATATGTCAAAGCGGCATTAACCTTTCAAACGATCATTTTGCAGGGCCCATCATTCCTTAATGTGCTTTGTAGGGCCGTATTCTCCGATGCTGGGCTTGCAAGGCACATCTTCAAGCACCGTTCACGTCACCCTGTGGGCCGCCAGCACCTGGCAGCCCCCCTGTGCCCTCCCCTCAGCCGGAACTTTCCTTTTGCTTTGAGTCTTGGCAGCCAGGGTCAGCTTCCCGGCCTGCTGCTCTGAGCACAGTGTTCTTTCCCTCAAAGGCCATGGTGTGACTTACTGTCGGTGTCTCACACATTAAAATTCTAACTCTCCCGACGTCTATTCTCTACTGTGTTTTCAGAAATGTTGTGTACTCGTCCTGTGGGATTTTCTTGAGAGGCAAATAAAGAGTTTAATTGTTTTCATCTTCGGATGGACTGTTATTCCTTTGACTGTGATTTTATGCCAAGACTGAACTGAGAACAGGAACTGGCTTTCTTTTTCTTTTTCGTTTTTTAAAGAACATTACATTTTATTTCTAATTACAGTTTATATTCAATATTATTTTGCACGAGTTTCAGGTATACAGAATAGTGGTTACACAACCATATACTTCACAAAGCGTTTCCCCTGATATTTCCAGTACCCACCTGGCACCATATGCAGATATTACAATATTATTGGCTGTATTCCCCGTGCTGTTCTTTACATCTTGTTCTTTATGTTCTTTGGTATTTTGTAATTACCAATCTGTACTTCTCAATCCCTTCACTTTTTTTTACCCAGTCCTCCAACCCCCTCTCCTCTGGCAACTATCAGTCTGTTTTGTGTGTCTATGAGTCTGTTACGACTGGTTTTATGTCACTTGTAAATGGCTTGACTAGGATAACAATGGGAAATGCCAGAAAATTTAAAAATGAGTGATATCTGAACACCCGCCCCCGCCCCCCGCACCCAATAGTTAATGGCAGTGGCAGCCATTAATAATACAGTGGCAGCAAAATTAAGGGTCAAATTAACAATTTGAATGTAAAAATGGTTGGAGTTATGTCAGAGTTCCTACTCAGTCCGTTCTTTTGAATAAACTAAATGAGACACACCAGGACTGGAAATGCCACGTTTAAAGCAATCTAAAAAATCATTCTGAAGACTCTGCTTCTGATTATTCCGATGGGGAGACTTATCTTGAGACTGAAAAGGGGGAGTGAGCCTTGGGGTAGGAGGGACCGGGAGGCTCAAGGGTTAGGAGGGAGTCAGAAACCCTCATTTGTGTTAAATGCAGTCAGGTCTCCAGATCGATTTAAATCGTATCTTGGGGAAGTAAAGACTTGTGCATGAGAGTGGAGTGTCATCCGTGTGGCTCCAAACCTAAATCAACCTCCGCTTTCTTGGCAATGGTCCAAGAAGGCAAGGCGGCCCTATTTAATCCTATCATACCAACACTAAAAGATGGTCTTAACCATTCCAGATGTTGAAAATTTGAGTTTGTCCCCACAAGTCTCAAAGCTTTGGGTGGTGGAGGTGGAGTTTCTGAAATACTACAAGTCATCTTTGGTTTAGTCTTTGGCCAGTACCTCCAGATGATACAAAGTGGAGGGAGGGTATTAGAGAACAAGGAAAAGAAACCAAACTCAGCCCAACTCCAGTAAAAGGCAGTTGGTTATAATGCAGCAATAGATGGCAACACCCACACAGGAGGCAGCCAGGCCTCATGCAGTGGCGTTTAGAACAGTTACTTCTCTCTCTTCCTTTTTTATGAACATAAACTTCAAAGTAGTTTTTAATAATTAAATTTTTTTGGCAAAAGCAATAATGTTCTCTATATATTATATCCACAGAAAATAAAAATTTTATAGAAGATATAATTTTATAGAAGATATATTATATCCACAGAAAATAAAAATATTAATAATTCTACTGCTTCCAAATTACGTTTACATATCTTTTTTTACTTACCCAAATATCATAGCTTTTGAACCAGTAATTTCCCCCTGCCCCATATAACAATACATTATGCAATACCATTTAGCAGAACATCCCATTATGTGGAGCGTAGAACATTCTTGCAGTTAAATAAGTTGCTAGGGGTAGGACATTCACAAAGGATGGGCACATATTTTTTTAAATATATTTTATTGATTTTTTTTTTTTTACAGAGAGGAAGGGAGAGGGGTAGAGAGTCAGAAACATCGATGAGAGAGAAACATGGATCAGCTGCCTCCTGCACACCTCCCGCCAGGGATGTGCCCTCAACCAAGGTACATGCCGTTGACCAGAATTGAACCTGGGACCCCTCAGTCTGCAGGCCAGCACTCTAGCCACTGAGCCAAACCAGTCAGGGCAAGGGCACATCTTTTTAGTGAGCTCTTGAAGCATGCAGCCAGAGTGGTCTTACACATTTATACTCCCAATAGGTTCTGAATCTCCTTGCATAGTATTCATTTTTTCTAATCCTTGCAATTTTTTTCTAATCATTATGAAATCAGTAAAATGGTATTTAATTACTTTTTAATTAATGAATAAAGCTTGTTGATTGCTATAAAAATCCTGGCTTTTACACGGAACCTCAAGAGACCAAGTGAGGAGGAAGCATTTTCTAACACTCTCTCGAGTCATTGCCTGTTGGGTTTCTTGGTCTCTTTTCTCTTGCTTACTTGTACAAGGAATCCAGCTACTCCTAGTATTGATTTTATCCCCTATGTTTCTGGTAATCTTTGTGAATGCTGTTGTAGTCACCTGGAATATTCTAAAGATATTTTCCTTTGTAAATGAGATAGAAACATGTGGAATTATGGTAGAAAGAGTGGAAAGTGTAGAAAGTTGAGAATTATTTTCTGATCAGACCTTTGTGAGAAATTATTTTCATTCTGTGGGCCCTGAGAAAGAAAATACCTACCAAGAAGGACTCCTGGTGGTTTACTGGGCTCAAATGAAAAAACAGAGCCTAGCAGCCATTTCTATGTAGGGGGCCTCGCATGCAAGCCGCACTTCATGGAGAAGCCTTCACTAAGCTGTCTGCCTACAATATGTCCCTGCCTCTGAGTCAGCCCTTCTAGGAAGTTACTGGCACTGGATTTCAACCAATAGGACTGAGGCTTTCCCTGTCCAAACAAAGCTGTGCAGCTATAGCCTCATCGGCATCCTCACCAATAAATCAGAGAGGCTCCATTCTGATCAATCAGGACAGTGCCTTTTTGAACCAATTAAACTATGAAGATTTGGAGTCCTTATCTGCAGAGAAAACTAGCACAATGCAGAGCAGAGCAGACTGGCAAAGAGCAGAGGAGCAGAACGGAGCTGAGTGGGAAGAAGCAGAGCTGTGAAGCTGGAGCGGGGCCTGGCTCCAGGGTCTCCTCGCGCCAGGACTGCTTCTCCCCAGGGCCACCTCCCAGCCATGTTGGTCCACAGCTGTGCTGCTTCATAATTGCTCTGTAACTGTATTGATCTGTTCCACAGGCACCCTGTTCTCACAGTCGTGGTGTATCACAGTGGTTGGCAAACTGCGGCTCGCGAGCCACATGCGGCTCTTTGGCCCCTTGAGTGTGGCTCTTCCACAAAATACCGGCTTCTGTGCACGGGCCACGAAGTTTCAATTGCACTGTACATGCGTGCCCGCACGTGGTATTTTGTGGAAGAGCCATACTCAAGGGGCCAAAGAGCCACATGTGGCTCACGAGCCCCAGTTTGCCAACCACTGGTGTATCACAATTGAGCTGTTTGCATTGAATAAATTTTCTGTCTTCAGTGCACCCCAAATTGGAAATTCCTGTTGGTGTTGAATTGACACCAATGACCATCGGTCGACAATTATCTTTTTCTTTTACATTCCAAACTCCATAAAGATAGGAATCATATTATTCATCTTTCTGTCCTCAGGAATGTATTAGCCAACTTCATAAATTTTTAAAAGTTCTTTTGTTTATAATGTAACTTCTCATTTCTACCAAAGTTATACATACTACAGAGTCAATGCCACAGAATTTGTGAGGAACTTAGCAGGCCTCTTCCTCTGCCAACTTCTCTTTCCTAGAAGCAAATACTTTTTTTTAACTTTTAGCTAACTATTTTTGCTATTTATCCCTTTATTCCTGATAACACACTTCCATTGCTACTCCCTGATTTTTCAGTTATGAATATTACCTTCTGACATCTCATGATAGAAGATGAACATTTATGTCTTTGCCCTTCCTGCTTGTCAACACTCCCCCCCCAACATTCACCCTTACTCTTCCTGACTCCACCCTATCATCGCAATGAAGATATAGTATAATTTTATATAGATCAATATTTAGAGTTAAAATTGCCATGATCTGAAAATGCTATTTACAATTGAGTCATGTAAAAAACTATGAGTTTCTTTTCCTGCTCAACTTTTTGTTTTCCTAGAGTTAATAATTGCTTTGTTATTGTTTGCATATACTTCTTGTAGTCTCATCAATCCAACCCCAAACTATTCTGCAGTTGTCTAAATCTGTCAATGCATTCAGGTACATCTGGAACTCATTTCCTTCTTCCTAAAAAAGACTCTCCTGCAGTTTTCTGACTGCTCTCTCTTCCATCATCCTGAGCATGCCCTAGGCCTCTCCCATGCTAGGTCTCCTCTTTTTGGTGTCCCTTGTCTTCCTCTTTATCCTCTCATTTTGGTGGAGTACATTATAAGAACAAATAAAAAAAATTAAAGACTAATCCTGTCTATCCTTACTAATAAAAGCCTAAGTAGTCATCACACTGTGATGCCCTCACACCATCACAAGATGGCTGCGTGCACAGCGGGAGTGCACAGGTGGGCGGGGTTGGGCTTGACACTGCCTGCGCAGCATGAAGCCTGCCTGGGAGTCCTGCCTCTTCCCTGCTCCGCGCGGCAAGGCCTGCCTGGTGGTGCTGGGGGTCCCACCTCCCAGTTCCGCTGTACGGAGGTGGGGCCCCTGGCTCTGGCCTACCACTTTGGGGGCAATCCATCAAGGAGCCCTGGATGGTGGGGCGGGGCCTACCTCTTTGGGGCGATCAATTGCGGGGCTCCTGCACTGTGACAGGGCACAGGTCAGGCTGGGGGACTCCCCCATCCCAGTGCACAAATTTCGTGCACCGGGCCTCTAGTTGAAAATAAGAAATTTTCTCCTTTTTCTTTTCTCTATTATATGTATGTAAATCTCTTTATAAACTAAACAAACCTCTTGGCAGCTTTATGACCCAGAAATGTCTTCACAAAGACATGAGAGCCATCTCTTTGAAACATAAATTGTCAAGGGAGATAGCATCTCTATCTCCCAGTTTCTGTGGGAGGGCAGGAGCCTACTTTCTGTGGGTGTCTGCAAAACTAGCTCTTGTCATAAAGACAGGACAATTTAGTTTTTCCTTTGGATAAACTAATTAGCAAGCATAGATGGCTAGCCCAGTTACCAGGTGAATTTCAGATAAACTATGCATGACCAGTGATGCTGCCAAATGCTTTTACTTGAGGACCAATTATTGCTTATCTTGAAATATTAATAATTATTGTTTATCTTGTGTCTCCTTGGCTACATAAAAGGGTAAATTTTTTTCTGTCTTTGCAGTCTCTTAGTAAATTGCCTATGATGCGCATTGCATTCTGGTTTAATGCTTATTCAGTACTACCTTTGTGGAGAGGTTTTCTAGATGGGGAGAAGACTTTGTTTTTAATATTTCCCCAACAACGTTTACAAACCTTGAAGGTAATTTCCTGAGTTATTGCATTTCTGAAAATCTTTATTCTAGCTTCAAACTTAATTTTTAGAATTCTAGGTTAGATATATTTTTTCCCTTCAGAATTTGGTAGCCATTGGTTGTTATATTGTCTCTGGTTTCCAGAGTTGCTGTTGAGAAGTCCGAAACGATTCTGATTCATGACCTCCTGTGTTATGTGACCTGTTCTGTCCTCTGGAAGCTTGTAGAAAATTCTCTGTCTCCAGTGTTTTTAAATTCCATAGCGATGTGCTTTGGGGTAGGTCAATTTCTTTCTTTGAACTGAGTACTCACAATCTCAAAATTCATATTATTTCAATTCTGAAACATCTGCTTATAAATTGTTTATTTGATAAGTTTTCCCCTCTAGTTCCTTTGTTTGTTTACTTATTTATTTGTTTGTTCATTTATCTTAATGGAGTACTAGTACTTATTAATCAGACACTGGGCCTCCTAGGCTGTTTGTTTTTGTTTTTTGTTTTTTTTTTAAATCTTTTCTCCTCATGCTTTCCATTTGTGTTTTCTTCTCTACTTTCTGGGAACTTCTTTAACTTCATCTTACATTTCTTCTCTTTTGTGCCTTAGTTTTATTGTCATGATTCTAATTTCTAAGTATTCATTTTGCTCTCTGGACCAATGCTCTTCATAGCATTCTGTTACCACTTCATGGGTAATATTACTGTAAAGTGTTTTTTTTTTTCTCCTTGCACAGTTTCAGTCTCCTCCAACAGATTATTTTGAGTCTGTTTTGGATTTGTCTTTTGTGGTCGATGCTTTGCTCAGATGTCTGGCTGCCTGCTCACATAGAAGAGGGAGCGCCTAGCAGCTGGCTGGCGGCTCTCGAATGCACAAGTGGGGCCTGCTGGCCTCAGCTGTCTGAGTCCTCTCACTGGAAACCTGTCTCGGTTTCGTGTTTGGATGGTGGCCGGCATTCCGGGAACTGAATGAGGAATAAGGCTGCATGAGGGCTGTCTCAGCATTCAGAAAGCCCACATTCTCATAATTCCTTTGTTTTTCAGTGTGGCAACCCTGCTTTCCACTGAGTTTTCGGTCCCCTTACTGGTCCTCTAGTCATCTTCTTCAGGAAATAAATGCCCACCTTCTGTAGGGGAGAGGTCAGTGACCTGGCTAAACAGAGTGGGGAGATCTCGGGATCTTGAGAAGGCTAAAAGGCTAATTCCAATGTAACCCTGATATTTGGAGGGGCTAGCAATCTGAATCTGTGCCAGCAAGCCCAGTGCACATTCTTGATAACCTATAATTAAGTCATTGCCCCTTTCTCCACAAACTGGTTCTTGCAAGACCTGTTACCTAAATGCTCAGATTTTACAGAGGCCATAAACCATGACATGGCCCCCAGAGGGGGGTTATCAGCTCTGGTGGCAGGCCAGGCCCTTAGGTATGGTCTCAAGACCCCCAACACCTGGGGCTTTTGCAAAGCCCAAGAAAGGTCTGAAGTATAATCCATATTTGGGGGACAAAGACACCAAAAGGGGATAAAAAAAGGGGCTTCCATCATATTGCTTTGCTCAGAATTTGAGAGGCAACCTCCTCTGAGTCCACCGGCATAATAAAGCTGTGTAACTCCATTTCTCTAAGCTTTGCTTGTTTTCTCTCCGGTCTTCTATAACAATCTGACCACTTCTTCAACAGGATTTCAACCAGTCCTCTTTACGTCCGGCTTTTCCTTCATCTCCTTGCCCAGAGGGGCTAGGTGTCCCCAGTTTCTCAGCTTTGGAGATTTAACAGAACAGGGTAGTCTTTCCTCTTTCCCAATGTGAGCTGAAGATTCGACTTAGGATCAAAGACTTTATTTACTTCTCATCCATGTGCTTTTTAGTTTCCAAAATATTGTTCTGTGGTCTCCTCTCCCAGTCATCCTTTGTTTGCCTATTTGTGCTTTTGAGCTGCCATTTTCACCTGAATGTGCTGATCACTCTGTTCTTCTCCAGCCACGCTCCTCCCTGGCTTCTGGAGCACCACCTTTCTGGTTCTCCTGCCCTCACAGGCCCCTTTCCTCCCTACTCTACGTGGGTACATGCCCAGGGCTACAGCCAAGGCCTCTGTTTACTCTCTCCAAGTTACCTCATTTAGCCTCATGGCTCAAATATTTGCATTTGCCAGTGACACCCAAATGTATATCCCTAGCCATTACTGTCTCTAGGTGCTGTGGGGCTGTGTTTACAGCCTTGCTCTGGAGGGGAGTCCGTACCTGTGAACATTGGCCAAGCAGGCACAAGAGGTGGTCTGAAGGCAGCATATTTCCCCTGGTGTGCTAGACAGAGGTTTTAAGAAAATCCTCATTCCTTGAGGCTCTTTCCTCCACCCTCCACATGATTATGACTCAGTTTCTGGTCAAGACCTGCCAGAGTGCTGGAGAGATGGGTGGGGAAGCCAGACTCTGGGTGCTGTTCTAACATCTGAGGAGAAGCTCTGGCCCCTGGTTTCTTGTCATATGAGATGATCCCTGGTTGAGGAGACAAATGGCCCAAAGGGGCAAATCTGTGGCCCTGAACCTGGGGGTGGGCAGTGAGGAGGACTCCAGCTCATCCCCATTTCTGACCAGGTGTGAGGTTGTCTCTTCATCTGGAGGGCCCTCTTGGGCCCTCTTTTTTCTCCTCCCCAGCCCTTTCACACATTTTTTCACTCCTGCCTTTTACTCTTGGTCTCTGAGTAGTCTTGTAGCAAAATCAACTGCCACAGCCCACTGGTGTGGCTCAGTGGTTGAGCATGGACCTATGAACCAGGGGGGTCATGGTTCGATTCGTGGTCAGGGCACATGTCCTGGTTGTGGGCTCAAACCCCAGTGTGGGGCATGCAGGAGGAAGCCAATCAATAGTTCTCTCTCATCATCATCATCCTTCTCTCTCTCTCTCTCTGAAATCCATAAAAATACATTAAAAAAATTTAACTACCACAAAGGAAATAATTAAGAACCTGAGTTTACATGTTTGAAATTCAAACCCAACAGAGCTATCTACTTTTGACTTAGGATGATTTTCACTTTTGCCAAAGGAATCCTTTTAGGCACAGATTTATATGGAGTGACCAGTGGGTGATAGTTAGGTCAAAGGGAAGAGGGAGGGGGAATACAGGAGAGGAAATTCCTTGGGAATTAAGGAATAATTTTATATAGCATAGTTAGGGTTAGAGACATGAGATCTCAAGATGAAAAAAATAAATGTTTGTCAAACCCGAATTGCAATCTGAGACTTTCTGCCACCAAAGCACCAGGTTTCTACAGTTTGAGCTGAGAAGTTAGAGGGCAACCTGCAGCAGCAGAAGCTACCTCTTAGTAGCCTGCATTGTGGGAGCCCTGATGGTGAAAACTGTGAAATTGGGTGCAAGGATATAAGAGGTCAATGCTAAGGGCGTGACAAGGCTGTGGGGCCTAGCTGTAGGATAGGAGAGTCAAGGAGTAATGTCTACAGGTTCAGTGGAGAAGCCATGTTTGCAAATAACCAGACTACAGGTAAATAGTAGAGTGTGATGGCCTGCTATTCAAACTGTGGTCCATGGACCAGCAACATCAGCATTACCTGGGAGCTGGTTGGAAATGCAGAATTTCAGGCCCATCCCAGCCCACATCAGCATCTGCATTGTATCAAGATCCTCAAATGACTCATGTGGACACTGAAGTTTGAAAAACGCTATCTTCAGTGTTCCAAATGAAGTGCTGTTGGGCTCGAAGAGGAGAGTAGGTGTCCAATACTTACAAGTTTCTGAAGATATTCTACTCATGCTTTGAAAAGGTCTATATGTCACTACATTATACAGTAGCTAATCATGGAGATCTAAGGGACACTCAAGCAGAGTGTCAGGGATGTGTTGCTGGGCCTTGTGCCAGGGTGGACCTCAAAGTTTGGACCAGACATCTCTCAGGTTCCTCTTCAACACCAAGGTTTTACACTTCTGTGCAATAACCCTCCTCACTCACATCTTTGCCTACTTGTGCTAGTTTTCTCTTGGACAAATTCTTACAAGTGGGCACACTTAAAAATTTTTAGTAGATATTGCCAAATTTCTGAGCAAAAAAGAATACCCATTTGTATTTCTGCTACCAATATTGAGAATACATGTTCTCCACCCTTTTGCCAACATTACTTGTTATTAATCTTTTAAATTTTGGCATTTGGACACACACAGTGTTATATTTAGTAGCTTACACTTACCTTATTTGGAAGATTAAACTCCTTTTAAATTGCAGGCATTAGTATTTTTTTTTCGGTAATTAATCTCTTCATATACTTATCTAATTTTTCAATGGAGTGTTTTTCCCATTATTGGTTTGCATCAAATTTTATATGTTAAGAAGTTAATTTTGGTCTCTTTTATGCGTTACAGATATTTTCTTTTAATTTATTTTGACGTGTATACCTTTGCTGTATAGATACATAAAACTGTTATGTAGTCATATCTATCTTGTCCTTTGTGGCTTCCAGATTTCAGTTCATATTTAGGAAAGCTTTTTCTCTGTTCCAAACTTGTAAAAATATGTGCACCCATAAAACAGTGCTTTTTCTTCCCATTTTAAAGGACTAAATCTTCGTTTCATGTAAAAGAAATTTTGATTAAAAGAAGTTAAGACTTCACTCTATTTTGTTTTCTCCAAATGGTTAACAGATTATGTCTACAGATTTTCTTATAGAACATTTTCCCCATTGGCTTGAAATGCCACTTTTAAATAATGTACTAAATTCTCATTTATACTTGAGGTTAGTTCTGTACTCTTTATTCCATTTACCTCTTTACTAATTCCATGTTGTTTTCTTTTAAACAACTACTATCATAGCTTTATGGCTTATTTTAATATCTGAGAGGACTAGCCCATTTACATTGCCCTTTTCTCCCCCATTCCATCCCAGAATTCTCTTGGTTCTTCTCATATGTTTATTCTTGTAGGCAATAATAATAATAGAGCTAACATTTACACACCTACTCTATGCCAGGTGCTATTATAATTTACATGTGTTAACTAATTTAAATTTTTTATTATTAGATCTTTTATGATTTCCATTTTAATTTTAATTTTTAATAATTCTTTATTGTTGAAAGTATTACATATATCCCTCCTTTCCCCTCCCATTGGCCCCCTCTAGCCCGGCCCGGCCCCCCAGGCCTTCAGCACCTTATTATCTGTGTCCATGGGTTATGCATATATGCATACAAGGTCTTTGGTTGATTACCTCCAATTTCCATTTTACATGTGAGGAAACAGGTGCAGAATGGTGAGCGACGTGCTGTTTTGGTTGAGGTTGCGTTTAAGACAGTCTGCATTAGAAAGGATTGATTTTTTTAATAACATTATGTCTTCCCATGATGAGTGGGATAAAGCTGCTTCATTGGCTTAATAGAAGAATTACCTGAGACAACCCAGAGCCTAGCAAGTGCCTGGACCATAATTACAAAAAAGAGGAGGTGTTCAGACTGATACAGTCTAGTGGCAGTGGCGACCTATATTAGCAAACCAAAATCTAAGCCCGTAAATGCCTCAAGGTAATGAAATCAAAAGCTAAGGACAACAAATCACAAAGAGCCAACTGTGCCTTAAGCTACAGATGATCAATAATTCCCTTACTTTGATTTCGCCTTTTCTCTGTAACTCTCTCTCCTAGCTCCGGTCTGTTGACAGCTCCTAACAACTTCAGTTTGGCATTGCCTGATTCCCACAGAATTTTGTGCAAATAAACTTAAATATTTTTTTAATATGTCTCAGCTTCTCTTTTAATAATTATTAATACTATTATTTATCCAACCATTTTATGTTTCTCAGATTTTTATACTTTTCTCTGGACTATGTACATTTCTCATCAAGAATTTGCCCATATAAATGATGCTTGTTTTTATTGCTCTTGTATGTGGGATATTTTCTTTCATTGTATTTTAAACTGGTTTCTGTTTGAGTGTAGAAATGCCTTTGGTTTTTGTATGTTAAATTCATAACCTGTCATCTTACTAAGTTCTCTAATTGTTTCTGAAACATTTTCCTGTTGACCCTTTCAAATTCCAGGAATGCCATCATAGCATCCACCAATTATGATAAGAAGGCCTTCTTCTTTGTGTTTGTCATTTTGATCTTTCCTCTAATTGGATTGAGTCAATTAGGCTTTTAGAACCCTGGTGAATAAAGTGGTGATAATGGCCACCCTTGCTTTTTCTTACTTCTAATTGGGACTGTTTCTAGGGCAGCAACATGAAGCCTGGTGCAGTGGGAAATTCTATCTTTTACCATTACTAAAGATTAAAAAAGACAAAACAGGAATGGATATTGGGTTCCACCAAATACTATTTTGTTGTTTATCCTCTTATTAACACTTGCTTTATAATACATTTTCAAAAGTGAGCCAATTAACAAATATTGGTAATGTACTATTATCTTAATGGCTGCTGGATTGCATTTGCTAATATTTAACTTGGAAATGTGCTCCAGTATTGCTAAGAGTGCCTGAGTTGCATATTTCTTTTCCTGCACCGCCTTTGACAGACTTCAAGTAGGAATTTTGCTGCAAGAGACTAATTAGTGTGCAAAAGGAATGAATGTACTGCTGGCGCTGGCAGGGCTGGCATTTCTTGGTGGGTATGTTTCTGACAACTTTCTACACTTCTCTGGTTCTTGGTCTGGTTTCAATCTTGAGTCAATTCTGATCATCTATGTTTTCATAGAAAACTATTCATTTTAAAGAAGATTCAAAGTAGTTATATAGAGTTGTGCAGTCTTCTAATATTTTGTTTATAGTTTATTTTTCCTCGTTATTCTAATTTTGTATTTGTGCTTCCAAATCTTTCAAATTAAAGTCTAACTTTTATTATTTTAATGACTTTCTCCAGATTTTATAGTTGTTTTTTTTTTGTCACCCTTAAGTTTATTGCCTAATTTATTTTTATTGTTTCTTTTTTTAAAAAAATATATTTTATTGATTTTCCACAGAGAGGAAGGGAGAGAGATAGAGAGTTAGAAACATCGATGAGAGAGAAACATCGATCAGCTGCCTCCTGCACATCTCCCACTGGGGACATGCCCGCAACCCAGGTACATGCCCTTTGACCGGAATCGAACCTGGGACCTTTCAGTCCGCAGGCTGACTCTCTATCCACTGAGCCAAACCGGTTTCGGCTATTTTTATTGTTTCTGTTAGAAATGCAAGCTTTAGATGTAGTCCATTAATATTTAGAGAGAGTAGAAGGGAGGGGGGAGGACTAGGAGAGAGAGAAACATCGATGTGAGACACATCGATTGATTGCCTCCTGCACTCACCTCAACCAAGGTGGGGAGCTATCCTGCAACCCAGGCACGTGCCCGTGACCAGGAATCAAACCCATGACCCTTTGGTGTGCACTGGCCGATGCTCTAACCAGTGAGCATACTGGTCAGGACTCTCTGGTCTATATTTTATTTTACCTTTTGTCCTCTCTCATTATTTTGAAAAATATAAGCCTGGTTTTAGCTCCACTAATGATTGTTTATAAATTTTTAAGTGCTATCTTAAATCTCTTTTAGTTTATCAAGTGGAGTGAAGGGGAGCAGAATACGCCAGTCCCACAAGTGCATGTGGATTCTTTGGGCCAAGGCAATCAAGACCCAGCCGACTCAGGAAAACCTTTTCACTTCCCATTAAACTGCCTCAATGAGTTTAGCTAGGGTGCCTCTCCCAGAAAGAGAGCTATGTCCAGAGATAACTTTTTTCTATCTGAGAGACCTATCTGCCGACAGGGCGAACATTTGATTACCAAACGTCTGTTCTTAGCTGCCTGTGAGTGGCCTTCCTCCCCTTTGCGGCCCATGTCCCATTCCTTAGCTCAGGATGGCATATAAGCCTCAATTGCCCAACTGCCTTTGAGTTGCATGTCTTTGTGGGACTCCCATATACAGTTTATGAAATTAAATTTGTTTTTCTCCTGTTAACCTGACTTATGTCAATTTAATAGACCAGCCAAAGAGCCTGCCTTCTATGTTCAAGGAATAACATAGAGGGCAATGAGCCAAGGCAGGGAGTCAAAGGTGAGGTCAAAGATGAAGGGGTGAGGGAAAGAGTTGGGTCTGAGCTCAGGGGCCAGACCATGCAGAGCTATTGTAAGGATTGTTTGGCTTCAGCTCTAAAAGAGAAAGGACACGATTGGGGGATTTGAACAGAGTGGCAACATGATATGGCTTTGTTGAAAAAAAAGAACAGAATGATTTCTGTGTGGTGAATAGACTGTGGGTGGCAAGGGAAGCAAAGGAGGTGAGAAATGATGGTGGGTTGAATTAGGGCGAAAGTGGAAGATGTGGAGAGAAGTTGTAGGATTCTGGGTATAACTTCAAAGTAGAACCAACAGGAATGGCAGAGGCATTAGATTTAGAGTTAAAGAAAACAGTGAGTCAAGGATGACCACAAGGGTTTGGGCCTGGACACGTGTGGAAGGTTGCCTTTTTTTTTTTTTTTTTTTTATCTCAGACACTGAGAAAGGGGCAGGCTTTAGGGTGGTAGGGGGGTGATGATTCAGAAGTTCAGATTTGGAGCTTACATTTGAAATGCACATTAGACAACTGGATAGAGGTAATGTTTAGAGTTCAGAGGGCATTGCCAGCATGCGGATAAATGGTACTTATAGTCATGGGACTGGATGAGGCCACCAAGGGAGTGAGTTCTGGATTGAGTCTGGAAGATTGGGGGTCAGGGAGATGAGTAGCAGCTTGAAAAGGAGTGGCTGATGAATAGGAGAAAAACAGGAGGCTGACCCCAAAGCCAAGGGAAGCTGGGAGAGATCAGTTGTGCCTAGTGCCACTAAGTAGAGTGAATGAGGTCTGGCCATGACACCATGGCCTTGACTCCTGGATAAGAGCTGTTTGGGAGGAGTGGTGGGACCCAACCTGACTGCAGTGGGTTCATGAGAGGACAGGAGATGAGCTGGAGGAACATCATGGACATCTCCTCAGGGGTTTCCTTGTAAAGGAGGGCCGAGGGGCGGGGCAGTGGCTGGGGAAGGGGACAGACACAGTGTCTAGGAGGGTTTCTCCTAGTAGCATGTTTGTCCCCTGATGGGAATAATAATGCTGCATGAGAGAGAGGGATGTCCTTGAGTAACTGAGGGGAGAGATGGAGCATACAGATAGGGAGGCTGGTAGAGTGAGGACAGTTGATTCCAGCTAACAGGAAAGGACACAGAGCCCAGGCCCAGGTGGAAACAGGCTGGCAGGTGGAAGGTGGGAGCATATGGAATGACTGTCCCGTTTGCTTCTATTTTCTCTCAGAAGTGGACACTAGGCCCTCAGCTGCCAGTGCAGAGGGAAGACTTGACTCTTAGTGAATTGGTTTCTGGCAAATTGACCCACAGCCCAGGGACCAGCTCTTGGGTGGATTTATTAGTTCACGTATTTTCGTCTTATTACTCATGAGTTGCTACTTTTATCTTTACTAATTTCTCCCTTCAATCTTCTTCTTGTTCTTCTTCTTTTTTTTTCTTTGTCAATCTTCACCCAAGGATATTTTTCCATTGATTTTTAGGAAGAGTGGAAGAGAGAGGGAAAGACAGAGAGAAATATTAATGTGAGAGAAACACATCAATTGGTTGCCTCCTGCACGAGCCCCAACCAGGGCCTGGGACAGGGAGGAGCCTGTAACCAAGGTACGTGCCCTTGACCAGAATCGAACCCGGGACTCTTTGATCCCCAGGACGAGGTTCTATCCACTGAGATAACTGGCTAAGGCTCCCTTCAATCTTCTTTATGTTATTTTGCTGAATGTGTGGGTGATTTTTCCATTTCATCTCATTGAACAATGGGAGCATTTAAGGCTACTACTTTTCCTTTGTGCACAGCTCCCATTGGCCTCTCTCCCCCCAATAGGGATGTTGCCGTACAAAAGAACTTATTCAGCCTGGACCCCGAAGACCAAGTTCTTACTAGATAATGTGAGGTCTGCTGCAGTAATAAGGCCTGGACCTCCAGTTTCCTCCTTTTCTACTTCTGTGGCTTTCCCAGAACCAGAAAATGTGTCACACAAGCGCTGCTACTCCATAGAAGTCAAAACAATAGTGTGTCTGTTGCATTCCAGTGTGGTGTATAGTGGCCAAACTATTCAGACCTTAGGGGCAAATAGAAGAATGGCTATGCTTTCTCTATGGGCTTTAACACTTTAAAACTCATCCCAAACAATCTGAGTATTTGGGTTTTATGGATTAGGAAAGACTACTGAAATCACTTTGTGCAAACCATCTGTACGCCTCTGTATCATTTACCATCTAAATCTCCGAAATGATTGATGTTCACTACGTTTAAGAATTAGATTAGATTAGACAGTGTAATTACAACTACGGAAAAAAGCATAGATAAAAAGGCTAAGAGGACATAATCTCAATATTAATTGTGGTTAATTCTGGGTAAGTAGATTCTGGGTAAAGTTTTTCCTTCTTCATCATCTTCCTTTCATTTTCCACCTTTCTGCCATTACTATGTATTCATTTATTAATTTTAAAAAGTGTTTTAAAATATAGAAAATATAAATTTATGTATTCCATATAAATCACAATTACATAAAAATAATATGCATATTAACAGAACTACAAATAACTATGTCAAAATGTTAACAGTTTTTCTCAGGGTAGTGGTACAATAGATTTTTATTCTCTTCCTTTAGCTAATCTGTATTTTCCAAGAATATGTTTGTGTATTCTTTATTCTTCTAATAATGGAAAAGTTAATTAAAAAAAAATAAAGTAACCAAAATTCTGGTAGGATATCCTAGGTGTGGAGCTCCTTTCTCATGGTTGTTTCCTGTGATGTAGAGAGTTCTTTTAATCCAAATATTCACACTTATTTTTTCCTGTTGTGGAACAGTTTCCCTCTGTTCTGCCTTTGCTTATTCGCTCTAATCTTATTGTTCTTGCTTCTCTCTCAGGAGCCCTCTATTCTTGGGTTTGATCTCTGGTCTCTTTCTTTTAAATCCGTCATCTTTCTAATCTTTTTCATCCCTTTGGTGTTTTTGTTTGTTTTAAAAAATTTAACTCTCTTTGCAAGTTTGTCCTCCAGGTCAGTACCTAAAGGAGAACTCCTCTCATCTGAGAAATAGGATGATGAGAAACTCACACCTGTTTAGAAGAAGGATTGAGGATAGTCTTTGAGTGCAGCCCAATTGTAAGATATAAAACAAGTGTGGGGTTTTAATGATATTCCAGAATTCTGGGAGCTGTTGTTGGACTCAAATCATGAATCTGACCTGTCAGTGTAACAGGGTGGGGCAGGCCAACACAAGTGTCCTTATGGGAAGAGCCAGGAGCCTGTCTGCTCCGTGGGAGGGAGACCAGAAGGAAAAGTGACTCAGAAGACAGAGCTGCTGGGACCAGCTCTGTTACAGAGAAGTTAATACTAAGTGAAGGAGCTGTTTCTCCAGAGCACAGCACCTCTGCTTCTCCCTCCAGTGTCCTGAACAGTACAGGTACCTCATCACATCATATTCCCAATTCCTGTTTCCCGTCCTTGTGACCTTGATGTCATTCCTTTCACGTAGCCTGTGTTATAAGCACACAATACATTGTTACTAGTATTGTTTTAAATAGTTTTCTTTTAGAAGATTTAAGAATAAAAAAGTAAGATATTTTATCTTACTTTCACGTATTCCTCTTTGATCCTCTTCCTTTCTTTGTGTAGATTCAAGTTTCTGAACCAAAGAATTTTCTTCCTGAAAAGCTTCTTTAACATTTCTTACTGCATTGAATCTCACCAGTTTCTGTTCGTCTGAGGAAATATTTATTTCTCCTTTACTTTGGAAGGTAATTTCTCTGGATAGAAATTTCTAGGTTGGCAATTTCTTTTTAACACTCTACATTCTTTTTCCTTGTATGGCTTCAGACAAGTTTGCTGTAATCTTTGTTGTTCCATAGGCAAGATGTTTTTTGCCCCTGCAGACTAGGCCTTTGTTAGGGATAAGAGTCTGGGCAAGTTTGGAGATGCCTACTCTTCTCTTCTCCCATCCACACTGGAGGGGACCTTCCTCAGATTTCTGGAGTGACAACTTGTAAGTGTGGTTCCCCCACCCCCTAACTGCAGATACCACCAGAGTGTCTTATTTTCACACGGGTCTGCACTCAGATGCCTGCAATTGATTTAAGTGCTCCTACCAACTTACTGATTCTAATGACTTCTATTCCATGTAAGCAAGTCTCGGGAGCTATATTTCTGGATGTATCAGTCTCTCCAGAGTTCAGGATAATGCATTGCTGTGACCTCAGTCCTCTGTTGGTTCCAAGAAGAGTCAATTATCTTCCATTTGTTTAGCTTTTTCTTGTACAGATGGGTATGACCTCTAAGCTCTGTGCATGTTGGAGCTTGGTGTTTGTTTTTTCTTTTATTGCCTGAATAGATGACTAATTGTGTAGCAGGAGGCTGGAGAGCTTTGTGTGTATGTTTCTCAGGCTAAAATCCCTGTGGGTGGTGAGTGAGTTTACCCAAGCCCTAACCTGAGTTTGTTCAGCCATGGACTCTGTCTTCTTTTTTCTCTCACATAAGCATCAACACTACACTTGATTGTAGCCAAAAGGCAGAAAAGCAATCTCTCCTGTAAGCATTGAAATGTTAATCATCGGGTGAGAATTGGATGAAACCAGGGTTGGGGTTTTGCCAACTGAGAGAGGGGCAGACAGTTGAAGATGTATGCAAGGGAGTGATTATAATGGTGAATCACAAAATCTAAGCTTAGTAAATAGGGGAGTGAGGGATGGTGAAAAGACAATATAACTGTTGTAGATCCTGGTCTCCCTATGTAACTATTTCTCCACTCAGAATCTGTTAGTGACTTCTCATCATCTATTTAATACTTTCATTAGAAATCAACAACGATTTTGGGACCATCACTAGGCAAAGCACTGTATTAGATGATGTGGCACAAAAAAGACCATCTGTGCCATCCAGGGAAAGTAGGCATGGAACTCAAGGAGACAGAGCATCTTAATACTATAGTGAAAAACAGTTGATTCTGAAATGAGTTTGATTCTTCAGTTGACCAATCAAAAGTCTCCACAATGGGATGCTAAGCCACTTAAAAAACAGATGTGTTTATTCATTTTAGATAAGAAAAAGAGGGAGAGGGAGATGGAAACATCAATGATGAAAGGCATGCCCCATACTGGGGACTGCGCCCACAACCTGGGCATGTGCCCTGACTGGGAATCAAACTGTGAACTCCTGATTCATAGGTCGACGTTCAACCACTGAGCAACACTGGCTGGGCACTAAGCCACTTTTTGGTCTTAAATCCAGTGTGAGTCCATCATCATTCTATGAACATGCTTTCCCTTCTCCCTCCTCCGCACCTTTGCAACTGGTGATATTCTCCCTGGAATGCTTACCTGTGTGACTTCCTCCAACAAAACCCAGTCATCCTGAAAGCTGAGCTCAAATGAGGACTACAGGAAGCCTTCCTGATTTCTTTAGCAGGAAGCAGGTCTCTTATCTTCTCAGCTGTTCAGAGGGCATCTATCACACACTGATACTTGTCTCACCTCTCCCAGCAGGCAGCATGGATATTTTCCTGTCTGCCTGTGTAGCAGTGAGCCTGCCCTTTATATAAAGCGATAAGTAAAGCCCTTGAGAAAGAAAGGAATTTAAAGAACAAAGTTAGGACAGATGGTTAAAAATCAGCCATTGCCTTGGGCTTTCTGGTTGTCATGGACACGGTATTTTCTATTGTTGGCAACTCCAGTCTATGGTGAGCTTACACCATTAGAGCTAGTGGAAACATACATGGAAATGCATGCCACATTCATGGATTGGAAGTCTTAATATTATTAAAATGCCAATAGTTCTTAGAGCTAGAACCTTAGAAAGGCTAGAGATAGGATTGAGTGTGACTCATTTTATATTTCACTGAAGGGGGAGGGCAGGTACAGGGAGGACAGATAAATGGGAAAAAGACAAAAAATGACTTCCCTCCTCCAAAGAATATTACATTTTAAGTTAGTTTAAATCTTGTTTTAAATTTATTTCATCCATTCTTGTTAAGACTACAATTTAATTCTCTCTACCATGTGATGCCCTCCTCACCACCCTGCAAACCATGGTGTCTCTTAAAATGACCAATTGAATACTAAAAGTGAGGGGAAATAAACTCAACAATAAGGGCTTAGAATCCCATGCCAGAAATTTCAAGGGATGTGTGTGTGTGTGTGTGTGACATGTGGTACATCTAGTATAACACAGAAGAAGAGATTGAGGGTCACCTCTCTGACCGCCTTCCTGGTAAGTGGGTGAGAGTCAGATGGAACCCTCTGGCTCATGCGGTAAGGCATGGAGGCAAGGGTGTTGGAGGCAAATGAGAGGCTTTCAACACCTGGGCTACCTTTTTCTTAGTGTTCACGGAATTGGCTTCCTCCAATGCAACAGTGGCCTCAGGAAATAGGTAGGGTATGGTCTCAGCTGGAACCTGGCATAGTAAACTACCTGGATTAACCAAACTGCACAGTGTAAAAACACAGTCTTCACATAAGACTACTCTCACTTCTGACACCTATTGTAAATTTGAGGATTCTACTAAACCACCCTCAAGTTCCATAATTTATTAGAAAGACTCATAGAACTCACTGAAAGCTACTAGACTTATGGTTATAGTTTATTACAGGGATAGGATATAGACTGAAATCAGCCAAGGGAAGAAACACATAGGACAGAATCTGAGAGGATTCCAAATGTGAACCCTCATCCCATGGAGTCATGTTACCCTCCCCTATCAATGTATGACAGTACAGAGTATTACTAATCAGAGAAGCTCACCAGAGCTTCAATGTCCAGAGTTTTTATTGAGACTTAATTACATAGGCAGAGTTGATAGATAGATTGCCCATGTGCTTTGGGGTACACAGTATTAGTTGACCTGAAGACTGTGTTTAATAAACTTGGGTTTCAGTAACACTGAGAACAGGTTGGCCTTAGGTAAAATATTATCTGATCTACTCTCTAATCCAGGGGTCCTCAAACTACTGCCTGCGGACCACAAGCGGCCCGCCGAAAACATTTATCCGGCCCGCCGAAAACATTTATCCGGCCCCCCCGGGTGTTTTTGCTGCCACTGCCTGTGCTGCTTAGCAGCCGACTCATCCTGGGCCCGCAGTGCACGTGTGTGGAATGTCTGAGGGACAGTGAACTGGCCCCCTGTTTAAAAAGTTTGAGGACCTCTGCTCTAATCACACCACTCCCCTTCATCCCATGTCTCCCTGTCCCCACACCTGGTTCTTTATAGTGTGGTTTATGTCTCCTTATAACAGTCCTTTTTGTTTTTACTTGACACCAGATAAATATGAAAGAAAATAAAACCAAACTAAATGTCCAAATTTCACTCAGATGTAAGGATGGGAGTCCACCCACAAAAAGGAGTCCCTGAACCCAACATTTTGTTGAAAACCAGACACCTCCATGGGTGAAACCAGTAACAGCATCAACCCAGGGTGGAGAGATAGGAGATGTGGGGTGAAAGCGCCATATTGCAGAGCTAAAATGAACAGGGTGTCATCTCCAGAAACCCAACTCTAATTACTGTCGGGAAAGAGGATAAAGCATGCTGAATAAAAAAAGGATCGATTCTGTATAAGTTTAAATCTAGAAAAAATAATTTCTTTTGTTCTAGGAGACGAGCTTTGTTGTTGCAAAATCTGTGAACAACGTTTATTTGTTTTGTTTTGTTTTGTTTTTCAAGTGTTTTTTCTTCCAGTTCACATTTTAAGCTCATGGTGTTCTGGTGAACAAAAGCAAGACTCTGACTTGATTTGACACTGATGCAGAGCAGAGAATGTCAGCTCTCTGGAAAAACGAATGTTCCACCCGTAGGAGGATTATTAAAAGGCATAAAACTTTATAAGCATTAAGAAAAAAACAGGCCGATAGTTATGCTTATTAAGGATAATTATAGCGTTTAACCTTAAGGGCATAAATTGGTGAAGTGGATAATTTAATCTGGCAGACATCAAAATTATATTTAAATATCAGAAAAAGGAGACAAAACACACAGAGATGTTTGTTGTATGGGCTCAGAAACGTTCTGAACACCTTCCCAAGACCTGTAGAGATTTCCTTTCATTTCTTACTTCCCTCCCTGCCTTGAGTCAGGTTCATCTGGGGCTTGTGGCTTTTGGGGAAATTGAGGACTGTTTTTACTCAAGTGTGATTATAGTCACTTTGGTTTATTGTCATCCACTGTGAATATCAGAACTCCACAGCCTCTCAGATTCCATGTGTGTGCTCTTCCTATAGATGAGGAAAGTGGGGAGGAATTAAGTGGCTACAGTTATTCCCTTGGTCTCTGGGTAATAGAGCTTGTGTTTCTGAAAATTGGTCAAATAAAGGACTACTCATCTTAATAGTCCTGACATTTTCTTTGAGAAACAAGCTGCAAGATTTTACAGGAGCTGGGCCTCATTTTTCTCATATGGAACACAGGAGTTTGAATTAGATATTTGTTTAGGACAGAGAATTCCTAAGCAATAATGGAAGGCCTTGAGCTAGAATCAACAAATATTAATGGCAATTCGACTTAGCCATGATCAAGCTCTTCCCTCGGGTCTTAGGTTAGTTAACATCTACTCATGTCTCTGATCTCAGCACGTGTCATTTTCTCAGAATTGCAATTTTACATACAGTTATTGGTTTGTCTTATTAATGCCTGGCTTCCTCACTAGCCTTTGAACTCCACAATGGTAGGGTTATTGCTGGGTTTTGCTTCCCTTACCTCCCCTACTAGCACATGTTTGGCCTGTAGTATGTGCTCAATAGACATATGTTGAATGCTGAATGAATGAGAAGATGAGGGACCCCCAGGGGGAAGATTGATAAAGAAGTTTCCTAATGGTGCAAACACAGGAACAACCAGACTGGAGGACCTGTTACTAGAGTTTTTTGGGGTTATTCCTACTCAATGGGTGTAATAAGAAGGGCTTTCCCACACTCCTCATGCCTCACTCTTCAAGGCCATCAATCCAGAGTGTGCTCATTGACATCAGGATAACTCTGGTGGTGATTTAGGTCACATAATCTTACTCAAGAATCTCTAAGCTTTGGAACATCTCCAACTTCAAGAACAAACATTCACCATTATTTCCAGGTATATCCCTTAAGAATTAAGATGCTGTTTTCTTTCCTCAACTTTTTATTATAAAAATTTTCAAACCTACAAGGAAGTTGAAGAAACAGTGCCAGGAATATCCTTCAGCTAAATTCAATAATTATAAACATTTTGTTCATGTGTTTATACTCCTCTTATATATGTATATTTTCTTTCTTTCTTTTCCTGAGCCAATTGAAAATAAGTTATAGACTTGGGATATTGTCTCCTAAGAACAAAAAAAAATTCTCTTACACAATGCTGTTATCACAGCCAAGACACTTAACATCAATACTAAAGTCTAACATATATGCATATTTAAATTTCTTTGTCTCAACAATGTCCATTATAGTGTGTTCCCCCCCCCCCCTCCGTTTTGTAGTCCAGAATCTAATAAAGGATCATGCATTGCATTTAGTTGTCATGTCTATTTCTTCTCCCTTAATCTAGAACCTGTTACTTTGGTTTCTGTTAAAGACTTGAATATATTTGGAGGGTCCAGACTATCTGTCTTGTAGAATGCCCAAGCTCATACTGATTATTATATTAGCAGTTGAAAAATGGCAATTTTTCAAATTCTTCCATTCCTTCTATAGTATTTAACTGGCATTCTTCTGTAAGGAATTGCTTTCCTTAGCACCTTTTGTATTCCTCTCCTTCTGTCAACTTTTGATAATTGCTGTTTTTAATTTTTTAAAAAATCCTCACCCGAGGATATGCTTTTATTGATTTTAGAGAGAGGAAGGGTGAGAGAGGGAAAAATCGATGTGAGAGTGAAATATTGATCAGTTGCTTCCTGTAGACTCCCCGACCCAGGATAGAACCCACAACCTGGGTATGTGCCCTGACAGGCAATTAAACCCATGCCCTTTGGCCCACAGGATGGTGCTTCAACTGAGTCACTCGGCCAGGGTGCTATGTTTTTTTTTAATTCAATGTTTTAGGACATATTACTGTCCGCTTTTATTTATTTATTGTTGATGCTCAAATGGTTCCAAATTTGCCTGGTCAGAGCTTCTTTTAACCGGATCCCATGTTGTTTTGGTAGGACCCTATTTATATTCCATCCTCACTTTCTGGTGCAAGTTGTTCCAAGATCACCTTGATCTTGCCCACCCCCAGCCCTGGAATTGGGCCATTTCTCCATGCATCCCTGGTTCCTTTTAGTGAAGAATGGTATTTAGAAACCAAGATCTGTGTGTTAGGTGTGCTCATTGGCCTGTATTTTGTTTTGATATAGAATATATATGAAACAATTTATTTATTACGTTATTTCAAAATATGAGCAGTGTCTATTTATATGTAGGATTTTGTTACTTAAGTCACAGACAGAAAAATGGAAAATATGAAAATATTTTGCTCTGCTTTTTCCTTTCTCTTTTCGTAGTTAACTATTTGTCTAATTAACTATTACAATCTAATAATTGTGATCACATTAAGTTATGAATCATTTATAAGACTGAACATGTTACATAAATTTGTATATTATATTTCCACTTGAATGCCTTTTTCATGGTTATATGTACATCTGTAGTTAGGGGATTTAGATGACTTAGATGTCATCTTTCTGTGTCGGGGAGATCTGAGAAGAGCCCAGGGAACCTCTCCTGGTTCCAATCTGACTTTTGGGACAGGGCTCAGGGATGAGAACACTTAAGAAGCATCCTGCTTTCGTTCTCACTGCCAAGAGCTGGAATCTGGCTTCTGCCCCCACCTTGCCTGCCTCAGCCGGAGACAGGGACTTGCCATCACACGCAGAAGAGCCCTGTGCCTTTGGAGTCCCATCCATAAATGGAATCTACCACTCCTGCCCTCCACCCCCAACCCTACCTACCTCATGCCCAGAACAATAGGAAGCTGATGCCACTTAGTGCTCTGAGCTCTCCAGAGAGAGAGAAGCACTCTCATCAGAGTGCAATTTAAATCAACTCAAGGCAGAAACATCCTGGTGGGGGAGAGGAGAGGTAGATGACAGATGGATGATAGATAGATAGATGAGTTGGGACGCCATCAGAATCAGGGCTTTTTATTCCTTATAAACTTCCCTTTTCTTGTCCCTTTCCTAGTGCCTTCAATTTCCCTCCCTCCCCACCCCTCATCCTACAAAGTGATCTTTATAGGAAATGACAAACAGGGAAGGCCTTGTATTGTACTGGACTCATGTGTCAATACTGTGCAGCTTGGGGCACAGAGCACCATTTGCTCTCTGGGCCCAGAAAGCATGCTGAACTCTTGGCTCTGCAGTGACATGCTAGTTTGTCAACTGTCTTAGTTGTTGCCACCATAATGCTGGGTAGCAAACCTCCCCACAGCTTAGTGGCTTGGCACAATAGCCACTTACTTCTCACCCCTGGGTCTGGGGGTCAGCTACAGTTTGGCTGGTGAGGCTGGAGTCCAGGCTCTGGGCAAAGGTTGGGTCCAGGTCTGCTCCATACTTTCCATCCTCCTCGGACCTGTGGTTACCTGGGGCATGTTCTTCTTTCTCATGGTGAAGGTCAGAAGCTCCAAGAGGGCCGAGCAGCAATACACAAGGCCTCCTAACACCCAGGCCCAGAGCTGACACTCTGACATGTCTGTCCACACTCCAAGGAGAAGGCCAGTTACATGGCTAAGTCCAAAATCAATGGGGTGCAGAAGGAGTGGGTGTGACCATTTGCTGAATAATCACTCAAGCTTCCACAACAACCAAAAGTCACTGGCACTCCATAACTAATACTTACCATCTGTAACAGAGGAAGAACATCAGTGGGATGATTAGCAGTCAGTCAGTGCCACAATAAGTGACAACAGGGAAGTTGACATGGCTGTGAGCCACTGTAAGAAGCAGGAAAATGCCATTTGAAGACTTTTTGTTTGTCAGTTCTCTTTAAACCTGAACTCTGAAGGATGGGGAAAGGAGACATTTTTGCATCCAAAATTTGTTGTGTGTAGATAGCTCCTTGCTCAGAGAACATAATTGCTCAACACCCGAGGCTTAGTCCCCTTTGCCTACTGAGGTTGACATATCCAATCTGTTCAGAGACGAGGGGTGGATCTTCAGGGTTCCCAAGAAGATGCCTCTCCCTTAGGGAGATTTGAAAAAAAGCTGCCCTCCTTCTCCTCCTTCCATTGAAAGTACCCAAGGAGGGGGTTCCCAGCAACTTGGGGAGCAATGAGGGGATTTTAGCTTTAGCTCTTGTGACAGAAAGATGCTGTTGCCTCAAGGCTGAGGAGAGAAGCAGATGCTTGAACCACTTTTAGACCAAGTCAAATATCTTAGGGCATCCATCTTGGAAGAACCACAATTGTTTGGGGGGCGGGGGAGAGAGAGGGAGAGAGAGAGAGAGAGAGAGAGAGAGAGAGAGAGAGAGAGAGAGAGGAAAGAAAGAATTGTATGTTGGAGGCAGATGTACTGGCTCATGAGAGACTTGATGAAAGCCATGTGCTAATGGTGTTCTCTTTCCATCTATATTGGCATCAGTGACTCCACAAGATATGCCATCTTTCCCCAGGGAGCATTTTTCTCTCCGGAGAGAAAAAGGAGATGTAGGTTTAGAAACTGCCTTACTCATTTGAGTTTGGTTTTGTAGCCTAATCAGAAACCTCATCCTATTTACCCCACTGTTTTGGTCTGAAGGAAAAGCCCAATTTTGTTGAGTTTTGTAGAAGATGCTGTCATCTTCAAATGTGACAAATATCACATTGCAACACTATTAATTTCCCCAACGATTTAGCAGGTGTATGGCTTCCGACATTGCTGAGCAGAGAGGTGTTAACTCAACCTCAGATCTGTTATAAGTGAACTCAGCAAGAATGTGTATAAGCCATGAGGGTTACATGTAGGACACAGTGGCACAAACTCCTGTTCTTTGGAAGCCTCCTTGGCCAGAATGTTCTCAGCAGGATGTTGGTTCTTTTGCCACTAACTGTCCTTTGAGGCTCCTGAGACCACAGCTTAATTGCCTCCAGGTGTGGGTTGGTGAGAAACATCTCACCAATGCATTGTTTCCCAGTGTTTATCAAAAGCCCTCGGCTGAAAACAAAAGAGTTGGGGAGGGACCAGCAAGAGGATGTTTGGGCTGGTCCTTTCCCCAATTCTTCTCTCATTAGGTCCAAGAGTCATGCTCCTAGGCTGGTGTGCTACAGACTCCCAGGAGGGCTATTCTCAAACTTCTCTTTCATGCAATTCCAATGTTCCTCCCCACCCAATGATGTCTTAAAAAACAGTCCAAGAAACTCATTCCCTGTGTTGTTGTTGTTTTGTATAAATTGGTATTTACAGAGACCTGATTAAATATAAGTTTTATATTTTTGAAAACACAAAATGGGTGGTATTATGTACTTTCATCAGGAAGTCCATAATTCTGGTTTCTTTCTTTCTTTCTTTCTTTCTTTCTTTCTTTCTTTCTTTCTTTCTTTCTTTCTTTCTTTCTTTCTTCCTTCCTTCCTTCCTTCCTTCCTTCCTTCCTTCCTTTCTTTCTCTCTCTCTCTCTTTCTTTCTTTCTTTCTTTCTTTCTTTCTTTCTTTCTTTCTTTCTTTCTTTCTTTCTTCTTTTCTTTCCTTCTTTCTCTGTTTCTTTTATTTGATGACCATTGCCTAGATCGATGTATGAATTTAAAGCTTATTTTGATTTCTTTATGGAAAGAGGAACAAGGAGGTGAAGACAGGGTGCGTAAACAACACCACAGAGAAGATTTACTATGAAGATGAACAGAGAACATTGTGTTCCTAGCAATTGGCCTCTTTTCATCATGTGAGAATGATGAATTAGTCTAACTTACTGGGTTTTGTTTCATGTTTGGCTACTTGAATGCAGCACTAAATTTGTGGCCAACCTATGACAAGAATTTAGGACTTTACAGTATGTACTTTTCAACCCTGGCTCAATTTTATGTCCCTAGTTTTGATTTTCATTCTATTTTGATTCCTACTTTAACAAGTTGATTTTGTACACCATGTTAAGATGCCTTAAATATTTTCCAGAGAGACCTGAGAATACAAATACATTATTTAACAGGTTTAACAGATAGTGAAAGCACTATCTGTGTCAAGGACTGACCTCACTAAAGTTCAGTAGTTGAGTGCATTTTTTTTTGATAGGTAGTAACTAATCTAATTCTTGGCCCTAATTCCATCTTATGTCATATCAGAACATTCATATTTACATTGTCATTAGAAACCCAAGCTAGGGCATTGAGTTGGGTGGGTGGTGAGGTTTGAACCAGAGATCTGGCCCATTTTGCCATTTGAGTTGCACAAGCTCTGCACACATAAACACAGCCATTCCAGAAACCTTGAGGGCTGAAGGCTAGCGTCTCACAAGCTTTATCATATATCTAATTGCCTGGAAATATGGTAAAATATTTAGGGAATCAGAATATGCCAACTCAAAATATGCCCCTTAGGCATAAGGATTATTCTGATGTGAAGATAGTTGAGAAATAGCAGTTGCCAAACAAGCTCAGCCCTCCCCCCATTTGCCTAAGAGTAGGATGTAAATTTCCACTTGTCAAGGCTTCTTTCTCTCCCAGAGCAGAAAGATGACAATGCTAGACTCTTATTAGCCAGACAATACCAAGACAAATCTTTATAACAAACCTTACAAAAACATCCCTTATCTTCTATTAGTTTCCTCTCATATATTTACCTTCCACAATTTGCCACCCCTAAAAGCCTAAACCCCTTTTCTTCTGTAGCGTCCCTTCTCTAAAACTTTATTGTTGTTTGTTTAGATGTTCTGTAAACTCCAGGTTCAACCATTCCCTTGAGTCACTCAACACAGAGTTTCTCCTCTAGATATGTGCATTACATAGGCTAACAAACGCGGTTTTTCTCTCTTAACCTGCCTTTTGTCAATTTAATTTCCAGGGCTCCAGCCATCTACTAATAAAAGAGTAATATGCTAATTAGACCGGGAGACCTTCTTGAGACCTTCCCGATGTCCTTCTGGACAAAGCCATGTGGCGGGGCTGAGGCAGAGGTGATTAGGGGCAATCAGGCCAGCAGGGGCGGGCAATTGGGGCAAGCAGGCTGGCGGGGGTGCTGTTGGGGGGGAGCAGGCCAGCGGGGAGGGGGTCAGTTGGGGTCAAGCAGGCCGGTGGGGGGGCAGTTGGGGGCAATCAGGCCGATGGGGGGGGGGGGCAGCTTGGGGCAATGTCTGGCAGGGGTGGACAGTTAGGGGTGATCAGGCTGGAAGCGGGGGGCAGTTGGGGTTGATCAGGCTGGTAGGCAGGTGAGCAGTTAGGAGCCAGTGGTCCCGGATTGTGAGAGGGATGTCCGACTGCCGGCAGTTGGAAATCCCCCAAGGGGTCCCAGATTAAAGTGGGTGCAGGCCGGGCTGAGGGACACCCCCTGCCTCTGTGCATGAATTTCATGCACTGGGCCACTAGTAGATTATAAGAGTGTAGAGAAAAGGTTTTATTTCCTCCCCTACAAATATAAATTCTGGTTCAGTAGGTCTGACCTGGAGCCTGGAAGTCTATTTCTGTTAAATTCTCAGGTGATAATGATGCCACTGGTTCAAGGACCATACTTTGAGCAGCCACCAGGGGCTGCTTGCAAGACAACACACCCAGCCCCTCAAATATGCCTTAATCTCAGCTGATTGACCATAATCGTCTGGGAGAAATGAAAGCCACCAAGGTTAACCTGAGAGCCCACTGGAATTTGTAAAGGTCTGCTCTGAATGAGAAGGAATAGACATATTTTTGAGGACTATTTAACTTTCCATTCCTGTTTACTTAAAACTATGGGCCAGATTCCATCTTGGATTCCCTGATTAGATTCACATCAGTAGCATTTATTTTGAGTATTTGTCTTCCTTTAAGGAATCACATGCTTGACACTATAATCTCTTTGGGAAGAGTGCTGCTAACCAGTTGTTTCAAAGGATCTTCCAGCTAAGAATCGCTTGGTGTTTGGAGGTGGGAGGTGGCTGTGAGGGTTAGCTCATTAATTATGCTGAGATGCAGGCAAAATGATAACTGGCAAAGCCTTGGATAAAAGAACGACACAGGGATCTTTCAGTGACAAGCTTTGGGGTTAGACACTCCGTTTCTAGAGGCAGGACTGACTCAGAAAGCCCAGAGCCCCCTTAAGCAGTCTCACCTTGTTAAAGCAGCTTGGTCCCGGGAGGATTTGTAAATTAATCTGTGTCTGTGCCACCATGGCAACATATTTAAGTATCTCAAATGCCATGAGCCCAGAGGGCCAGGATTTGAAAAACTGCTTTACCCTAGTGCCCTAGCTAGTGATTACAAAGGATTATGTTGTAGAACACAAGGCAGGCTGGTTGGTTCCAGGGCAAAAGAGCTTAGGGACCTAATGTCCCCTTCTCCTTTAGAAGGGATTGAGATTCCATGAAAGGATTGGGACCTGCAGACTCCTTCTGGCTTCCCAGGGATACTAAGGACTGGAGAACGGGCACTTTCATTCATCCCTTAGAGACCATGGGGTGGAGGGGGTGGGGAGAACAAGGAGGCTGAAACAAGTGACGGATATAAGAGAGAAGTGAGGGAGGAAGCAGGGTTCTCCTTTTCCTTCCTCCTTTCGTTCTCCCTCCTCCCCTCCCCTCTCATTTCCTTCCCCCTTCATCCTTCAAAAAATTTTGGGAGGAACCAAAGATCCAAAGAATTGATTCATCCACCTCAATTCTTGGGTATGCACAGGTCCATACAGGGCCTCTCTCTTATTTCATTTCATTTTTCTTTCTCATCCCTGACTCCACAAATATTTCCCTCCCTGTTATTGGTGTTCATGTTGGGTTTTCTAGAAGCAGAGAGAGCTTGAGACCGAGATTCTTGTTCAGTAGGTTACTAAGGGGCAGCTGGTTCAAAGAGCAGGCTCAGGAAGGTGCTGAGGACAGACATGGTCCAGGTGGTGTCTAGCTTCCACTTAATCCAGTGGGGAGTTCTGGAGCATGAATGGCATCACAGAGTGTTGCTTTCTCTCCCTAGTCTGCTGCCCTTACTTTGAGGCAAGCAGGCAGGCCTGTAATCGGGGGGCGGGGTGGAGGGTTGCCTGAGTACTCTCCTCAGCTCACAGCAATTCTCCAAAGAAGGGAGGCCATTGTGCATGTCAGCAGCCAATAGTCACTGCAGTTGGTGTGTGTGTGTGTGTGTGTCCGGGGGAGTGGGGGGGAGGCAGGGAGGTGGGACTCCACAGGGTAAAGGAACTGGATAGGATGACAAGGGCTACAACAGATAATCACTAGGATGTGTTTAATAAATGTTCTTGTGAGTGTGTGTCTGTTTATTATTGTAAAATATTTAGTGTTCATTCAAAACACATTTATTGAACCCCTGCTCTGTGTCCAATGCTCTGCTAAGAGCATGGCTCTAATAGTTGTGAGGGCAACAGACAGGATGACTCCTCTCAGCTGATTGGCCCATGTACCAATCAGCTGAGTTAAACAGGGGATATAGATATTAAGCAGCGATTAATACCAATCTGATAAGTGCTGGGAAGGAGAAGTTCAGGAGTAACAAGAGATCATGATGTAAGGCCAGTTGCATGCTGGGATGGAGAGACAGGCCTCCCTGAGGACAGGCATTTCTGGCTGTGACTGAGAGATGAGTTGGCATTAACCAATGGGAGGGCAGGCACTCCAAGCAGAGGGAAGAGCAGGTGCAAAGTCCTGAGGTAGAAAAGAGCCCTGCAAGTTCAGGCAATGGAAGCAGGTCAGTGTGGCTGGAGCACAGTGAGCAGTGGGAGAAGGGGACACACAGCATAAGATGACATCACAGGTCATGTTGAAGACTTGGGTTATTGCCGAAGCTCAGTGGGAATCTACTGAAGGCTTTGAGAGGGAAGGGGCATGATCACGATGGCAGCTCAGGGGAGGTAGCCTGTTTGGAAAAGACAAGAACGGTAGCTGAGGAGGTCACAGGAGAAGTCCAGGGAGAGATGCTCATGACTTGGATTAGAGTGGTGGCAGTGGACATAGAGAGAAGCAGCAGGGCATTAGGCTTTGGGAGAAGGAACAACACATGTCACTGGTGATTTGGGTGTGGGGGGTGAGGAAAAGGTCGGCCTGATGATTAACGCCCACATGGACGTAGGTGCCATACTCAGAAGGGAGATGTTGGGCAGGCAGTTGGAAGGATGTGTTTAGAGCTCAGGAGATTGGACTGTGCTGGAAATTTAAGTCTGGTGGTCACCAGCATGTAGGTGATACTTGGAACCCAGGAAGAAGTATAGCTAGAGGAGGAAAAGAGTGATGAGGCCCAGGCCCAGGCCGAGGAGGGACAACCGGCAAAGTTTCAGAAAGAGAAACCAGAGAGGTTGGAGTAACACAGAACTGGCAGCAATGAATCCCTTAGAGGAGCTTCAGGAAGGACGGTGATCAAGTCTGGGGAAATGCTATTGGGTGACCATCAGACCAATCTGCGGTTGTGGCCACAATAGGGCGCCATGGAGCGGTTCTGGCCAAGGCAGCTAGCTTTCCATGGGTGACACCAGGCTGGGAGATGACAGAATGTAGTGATGCAGAGAACTCATTTAAATAAATTTGGTTATTTGTGAAGAGAAAGGGCAATCTCCAGACTGGGAGTCAAGGAGGAAATTGTTTAAGGTGGGGGAGATGTTTTAATGCCAGGAAGGAGTGGTTTACCGGGAGAGGACGGAGAGGACGAGGGTGTGGGAGAGGGAGGGGTTAATTGCTAGAGGAAAGTCTGCAGGGGTCGGAGGCAGATCAGGGTCCCCTTTATTTGGCCCATGCTGGGTGCATTCGTATTGGGGTCCTATGCAAAGGAAGGCAGGGAAGAAGGGGTAGGAGCATTTAAAATGACATCCAGGCCCTGGCTGGTGTGGCTCAGTGGTAGAGTATCAGCCCATGCAACAAAGGATCTCGAGTTTGATTCCCAGTCAAGGGCATGTACCTCGGATGCAGGTTGATCCAGGCCATGGTCAGGGCCCATGCAGGAGGCAGCCAATTGATGTATCTCTCTCACATTGATTTTTTTTTCCTCTCTCTCTCCCCTCCTTCTCTCCCTTCCATTCTCTCTAAAAATCAATGGAAAAAATATCCTCAGGTCAGGATTAACAAAATAAATAAATAAATAAAATAAAAGGGCATCCAGGCCTGAGTCTGGGATGGTTGCTCTCTCACCATCCTCATGTGCTCCTGGATCCTCAGTCCTGTTCTTGCCCTGCTTAGAATGAGGTGTAGGGATGTGGGATGAAGGGGAGTGGTGTGATGGGACAGTGAATCAGAGAATGTTTGACCCTGAGGCCAGCCTGTTCTAAGAGGGACTATTGAGGAGGGGCTGTGTGCTGGTTCAGGCTGATCCTGGGCTGAGTTCAGGGACTTGAGGGGAGGAAATAATAACCAAAGTTTGGTTAACATGCGTTTTGTTCCAATTGATCAGTGGGGCAAGCAATTCAGCCCATCATTTATGAGGCAAAAATGGGAATTTGGAGGGTGTGTGTCAGGCCCTGTCTAGGTAAACAAGTGGGCATCCATGAGTCCTATCTAAGTCCTATGGCGGAAGGATGGTTCTTTGCAGAAAGTCCTTTCAAGAACACAAAAGGGTGGGAGGATTTCTTAACCAGCACTGTTTTCCAGGAGCACAGGGCTCAGGTAAAGTTCAACATTGCCTCCCCCCTCCCCCCCCACCCGCCTTATCCCTGCCCTCCCCACTCAAATTCCTCATTGCTTAGAGCAGCAGATCTCTGCTAGATGTTAGGAAATCTCTCTCTCCATTAATAACCTCTCAAAGGTGTGGGGCTGCTATTGGGAACTTGCTTAGACCTTCCTACACTCTGTGAGGTTTGAGGAACAGCAACATCTCCTGGGTGTCTGTTAGAAAGAAAGGTCAAGCTTCCAGGTCAGCTTGAGCCACTGCAGGTTTTGGAGGGTGAATGTATAAATATGCACCTCCCACGGATGTCCTCCATCCCAGCAGCTGAAGCCCTCCTCTGCAGGCCTCCACTGCCTCAGCCCTGTCCCTCTGAAGGTGGGAGGGTGGCTCCCCAGGTAACTTGGCTCTCAGGGGATCAGTGCCTCCCAGCCTGGGTGTGGGCAGTGGGCCATCTTCCTATCCCCCTCCCTCTTCCACTTAGCCCAGCTTAGTTGCTAAGTTAGGGTCTAAAAGGGCTGGGCTGTCAGTGTGTCTCTCACCCTCCAATGCCTTAGGGCCAACTCCCATCCCAGCTGCCTGCACTGAGGGCTGGAGCAGGTGACCTGCCCATAAACTAATAGTGGCTTCAGTAGAGGGCACCCCTTCTTTTAGAACCATCTATAATAATAAAAGCATAATATGCTAATTAGACCAGACGTCCTTCCTGACGTCATTCCAGACGACCTTCTGGATGAAGCCGGGGCTGAGAGGGAAGCCTGGGTCCCGGGTGCTGGAGGGAAGCTGGTGCCGGCAGCCAGGGGAAGGAAGGCCTAATCTTGTGTGAATTTCGTGCATCGGGCCTCTAGTTAATTTTATAAAAGGCTGAAAGACTCTAACAACCACTTTAGGTGATTTGGTGCCTCTCCTGGCTGTGAGGTGTGGGAACTGAGGATGGAGAGGCCTGTTGGAGCACCTCTTTCCCAGACCTGGGATGAGAGGCCTTTGAAGCTGCAACTATCAGATGGCTTTGATCCTTCCAGGACCAGAGATAAAGACAAGATGAGGGCGATGTTATTAATGTTATTATTTACACTTAGTGTAACTTACATTTGAGGCCCCTTTTATAAAGTATTTAATTTATGTATAATTTCGCTTCTCATAGCATCACTTCTGGGCAGAGGATAAAGGCTCTAGGAAATAATCACTTTTCTCCATGTTCGAGTGCTCATTAAGCCGGGCCTAATGGCACATGGATTCCCTTGACAGTTTGTCTTTTATGGGAAATTATGTCTTTAGCTTGTGGGCTTCAGTGACCTAGAATGGTGGTTTTCGAAAGATTTTTTTTTATCATTCTCCCCTATTTGAAAGCTTACAAATGGAGAATGTATGGGTGGGAGTCACAGGCAGCTTAGAAAAGAGGACAGTGATTCAGTGAGGTGGCCAGAGGATCTCCACTAGGTGATTAAAATACAAAATGTGTCATCACCATCACCGGCATTATGGAGTACCAGTGGAATGGTGGTTTTCAAACTTGGCATCAGCAGCCCTTGGGGGGCTTCTTAAAACCAGGATTGCTGTGCCCCTATATCAGTTTCCAGTTCAGTAGGTGTGGGGTGGGAAATGAGAATTTGCATTTCTGTCAAATTACTCGGTGATGCTGATGTACGGAAAAGATACTCACAGTTTGAAAACCACTAAGTAGTCTATTAGATCTCTAAGCTCTAAGATTCTGAAAACTCAAAACAGTAAGAGTTCCCTAAATTGTCAAGTTTTTGATTAGCATTGTTTCAGTCAGTGTGTGCAACAGGTAGACCAGAAGTCCTACTTGATGATCATCTCCTTCTTTATTTATTTTTTGACAAATCCTGCCTCAGGTCTACTTGCATAAATAGCCCCATGCCAACTGCAGCCCAGGGGTCACACCAGTCCTTCTGTTCTCACATTGGGAATCAGAGGCCTGTACGCTGGAGCCTTTATGGGGGGAGGACGAGGGGCTGAGCCTAAATATATATCTTTTTTATATTGGCTTTCTTCATTTTGTATAATTTCTTTGAGGTTCATTCAAGTGTATCAGTAGTTCATTCATTTTTATTGCTAAGTAGCATTCCATGGTATGAATACACCAAAGCTTGTTAAACCATTCACTCTTTGAAGGGCATCTGGGGAGTTCCCAGTTTAGGGATATCCTATATAATAAAAGCCTAATATGTTAAGTGTTCAGTTATCTGGTCGGCCATTCAATCAATCAAAGTGTAATATGCTAATGATATGCTAAGGCCACGCAACTGCTCGCTATGACATGCACTGACCACGAGGTGGCAGATACTCTGACTGGTAGGTTAGCTTGCTGCTGGGGTCCGGCTGATCAGGACTGAGCAAGATGGGCCGGACACACCCTGGAGCCCTCCCACATCCCTCCCTGGCCCCAATTGTGCACCGGTGGGGTCCTTTGGCCTGGCCTGTGCCCTCTCACACTCTGAGACCCCTCAGGGGATGTCAGAGAGCCGGTTTTGGCCCAATCTCGCAGGGTAGGCCAAGGGACCCTACTGGTGCACGAATTCGTGCACTGGGCCTCTAATTATGAGTAAAATTGCTACAAACATTTGTGTGCAAGTTTCTGAGTGGAAATATATCTTCACCTCTCTGGGATATATGCCTAAGGATGTAAAAATATATATCTTAGATAGTAGTTCTTTATCAAATATGTAGTTTGCAAATATTTCTCTCTTCAACCTTTTCACAGGGTTTTTCATAAAACAAAAGATTTTTATTTTTAATTAGGTCCAATGTATCAATTTTTCCTTTTATGAGTTATGCTTTTGGTGGAAAGTCCCAAGAATTCTTTGCTTAACCTCAGGTTCAAAGATTTTTAAAAAAAGTTTTATACTTTTATATTTTACATTTAGGTCCATGATCCATTTTGAGTTATTTTTTATAAAAGGTAAGGTGTAAAGTTTAAGTGGAGGCTCATTTTTTGCCAATCAACATCCATTGCATCACTTATTGTACAGGCTATCCCCCCTCTGTTGGATTTTTTTTTGCTACTTTATTAAAAATTAATTAGGCATATTTGTTATTGGGTAGAGTGTTCTGTAAATGTTAATTAAATCCTGTTGGTTGAGGGTGTTGTTCAGTTCTATCAATTACTGAGAGGACAGTGTTGAAGTCTCCAACTATAATAGTGGATTTATCAATTTCTCCTTATCAGTTTTTGCTTCATGTATTTTGAATATCTGCGGTTTTTGGGTGTGTGCATATATATTTAGAATTGCTATCTCTTTTGTTGGATTGATCTTTTATCATTGTGTAATGTCCTTGGTAATTTTCTTTGCTCTATCTACTTTAATATTAATGTAGCTATTCCTCCTTTTCAAAAATTAATGCTTACATGATATACTCTTTTCTATCCTTTTACTTTCAACTTACCTATGTTACTATGTTTGAAGTGAGTTTTTCATAGACCGCATATAGTTGAGTCATGTTTTTTATTATCCACTCTGCTGATCTCTGTCTTTTAATTGGTGTATTTAGACCATTTACATTTAAACTAACTATTGATATATTAGAGTTTACTGCTTGTTTCCTCTGTTTCTTGTTACCTGTTATGTTTCTCTTGCCTTCCTGTGGTTATTTAAACATTTTTTAGAGTTTCACTTTGATTTGTTTATAACTTTTAAATCATATATCACTTTGCATAAGTTTCTTAGTGGTTGCTCTGGCTATTCTTGTATACATATGTAAATCATCCCAGCCAACTGGTGTCAACATTTTACCACTTCGAGTAAAGTATAGAAATATGACTTTCTTTTTTTTTTATTGCTAAAAGTATTACAAAGGGTATTACATATGTGTCCTTCCCCCCACCCCCCCCGCCCTTGACAAGAAATATGACTTTCCTTTCATCTTTTTTCCCTCTACACTTTAAAAATTTAATTGTCTTAAATGTTTTCTCTGTATACACATCAACTAGTGCTCTAACATGTGCTTCAATCATCAAATATAATTAAAGAAAGTCATGAGATGAAAGATAGTCTATTATGTTTACTTTCACCCATTCTGCTGTTCTTATTTTCTTTCTGAAAATCCCAGCCTTCTATTATCAATTTTTTTATAAGAGCTTCCATTAGCCATTCTTTAAAAATAAGTCTGCTCGAAACAGATTTCCTTAGTTCTTCTTTGCTTGAGAATGTCTTTATTTCTTATTCATTTCTGAAAAACAGTTTCACCATGTGTAGGACTTATGGTTGAAAAGTCTTTCTTTCAGCATTTGAAAAATGTGTCACTTCCTTCTGGACTCCATGGTTTCTGATTAAAAACCTGCTCCTGTTCAAATCAGTATTCCTTTAGAGGCATCTGTTATTTCTCTCCTGCTATTTCAAATATTTTTCTTTCTTTGTCTTTAGTTTTCAGAAGTTTAATTATGATTGTCTTGGTGTGAATTTGGTTTGGTTTATCCTATTTGACACTTGCTTAGCTTCTTGTACCTACAATTTTATGTCTTCAAATTTAGGAAATTTAGTTAAATTTAGGAAATTTTTATTTCTTCAAATAGTTTGTTCAGTCCCATTTTCTTTCTATGCTCCTGGGACTTTAATGATGTGAATGATGGATTTTGTAATTGTCTCACAGATCCCTGAAGTTCTGTTAATTAATTAATTAAGTAATTAATTAATTTACTAGAGGCTTGGTGCATGAAATTCGTGCACGGGTAAGGTCCCTAGGCCTGGCTGGTGATCAGGGCCGATCTGTGGGGTGACAGGTGGGGTGATAGGGGCCCCCTGCTGGCACCCACCTTGGCCAGCCTGGTACCACCTGCTTGTCAGCCCCACCCCCTGCCACCACCGCTGGTCGCCTCCCTGTGTGGGGTGACTGGCGGGGCCACTGGGGGGCACCCGCTGGCACCCGCCTTGGCTGGCCTGGGGTCTGAGGGCTGGGGACAGATGCTCCTGGCATTGACCTATGAACCAGGAGGTTGTGGTTCAAGTTCCCACAATAGGCTCCCCGTCCTGGTGCACCAGTGCCAGAAAGAGGAGTCCCCATAACCTCCTAATGTGAAAATCAGCCGGAATTCTGTGTGGTCATTGCACATCCATAAAGGTCCATAAAGCACTGTGTGGTCAGTGTGCATCACAGCAACCAGTTGTTCTGCTGTTCGGTCAATTTGCATATTAGGCTTTTATTATATAGGATTGTTTTTGGTTAATTCTCACCAAAGGATATTTTTTCCATTTATGTTTTTAGAGAGAGTGGAAGGGAGGGAAGGAGATGGGAGAGAGAGCAAAAGCGAGCGAGTGAGAGAGAGAGAGAGAGAGAGAGAGAAATATCAATGTGAGAGAGACACATCAATTGGTTGCTTTTGCTTTCCCCACTTGCCCAGACCAGGCCAGGGATCGAACCTGCAACTCAGGTACGTGCCATTGACCAGGAATCGAACCCGGGACCTTTCGTTGCATAGACTGATGTTCTAACCATTTTGCCATACTGGCCAGGGTTGTTAACTTTATTTTTAATATTTATTTATTGATTTGAGAAAGAGGGAGGGAGGGAAAGAATGATCAATCTGTTGTTCCACTTATTTACACTTTTATTGGTTGATTCTTGTACGTGCCCTGACCAGGGATCAAACTCACAACCTTTGCGTATCCGGACAATGCTCTGACCAACTGAGCTACGTGGCCAGGACCTGTTAACTTTTTTTCAGTCTATTTTCTCTTCATTGTTCAGATTGAGTATATTCTATTGATTTGTCCTCAAGTTCACTGATTCTATCCTTGTCATCTCCACTATACTGTTGAGCCCATTCAGTAAGTTTAAAATTTTTGATTATTGCATTTCTGGGTTCTATAATTTCATTTGGCTCTTTTTATAGCTTCTATTTGTTTTCTGATATTTCCTATTTGTAATTCATCGTTGAAGTGTTTTTATCATGACTACTTTAAAATCCTCAGCAGTTAACTCCATATCTGATTCATCTAAGTGTCAGCATTTGTTGTTTTTCCTATTTAAAGTTTGGTTTTCCTGGTTCTTGGTGTGATGGGTAAGGTTTTTTATTGTCTTGTAAACATTTTGATTCTTAAGTTAGGAGACTCTTGATCCTAAATCTCTTTTAGGGAGCAGTCCTGTGCAGCCACCTTGTTTTGGGTTGGTGTATAGTTTCTGGTCTACTTTTGTGGGCATTTGTATCAATGACAGTTTAGTTTTCTGAGCCCTTTGAATTCTATTTTTACCTGCTTTGTTCTTCTGGGGTTGCTGGCGCTCCCGCTCAACCTTAGCTGGTGCCATCTGTGGGCGGGAGCGCTTCGTGGAACATCTGATGTTGTTTCACCGCCTCGGACTGCCAGCAGGAAGACGCAGAGCTCGGGTGGAACAGGCTGCGTCCAGGGACTGTGGTTGTGGACTTGGTCTGGATGGATCTAGTTGTCTCCTAGGTCTCTGAGGGCTCCCCACTTGCCCAGAGTGCGGGATTTTCTTGGCGGGTGTTGTCTATGTCTGCTGGTGGTTCAGAGTTACAGGCTTCTCCTGTGCCCAGCCTGGAAGTACATGGGAGATAAAAGGAAAACCCAGTGGACTCATCACATGGTTCCTTCAGTCCTGAGGCTCCCAGCCAGGCTGCCTTCTCGCCTTCTCTCTTCTCTCTCCCAGCCAGAGTCCTTCTTTCATTGTCTGCTGAATACTTTCCAGAGTATTTAGTTGTGTTTAGAGGGAAGAAGTAGGGCAAAGTGATTTTAAGTCATTTTCTGCGGGAATTGAAAGCCTATTTGGATGACTTAGAAGTATTTTTAAAATCCCAGGAAAACAAATAATCACTAAATGTATTCTGTTTTGGTAAACAAACTATTTCAACACATGGAGCCTAGTAGAGGGAAATAGTAAGAAAATCCGTGGTTGGTGAAGGGTCAAATTGTACACCCAAAAGCTGTATTGATGTCCAAATCTCAACACCTCAAAATGTGACCTTATTTGGAAACAGGGTCATTTAAGATGTAGTTAAATTATGATGAGGCCGTACTGGAGTAGGATGGGTCCCTAATTGGAAATGACTGTTGTCCTTATGAAAAGAAGGAAACTTGGACACAGACACAGAGGGAAGACAGCCCTGTGAAGAGACTGTTGGTAAAATAGGGGGTAGGGATCGGAATGATGCTTCTATAAACCAAGGAACACCAAGAATTGCAAGTTATCACAGGAGCATGAGACAGAGCATCCCTCAGAGGCCTCAGCAGGACCAACCTCACTGACACTTCTGTCCTTCAGAACCACGAGAGAACAAATCTCCGTTGTTTTAAGCCACTCAGTTTGTACTCTGTTATGGCAGCCTTGAGAACTAGCGACCCAGTACGCTTAAACCCTAGGGGTATAGACTCAAAGTCAGGACCCACCATCTAGGCACAGGTTCTTACCGTGGACAGAGAATTAATAGCAACATCTGGGAGGTGTGGTTGCTGACCAGAGTCACTCCAGGGAGGCCGGACTGCAGGACCTGGTGCCTAGTGACTATGGGCATCTCCCTGTAACTATGATGGACTAGGAACAGGCACCTCCTTCTGTTTGTTGGGCTAGTTGTAATCCCCTTAGATTCCTGCACAATCCTCAACGTCCTGAGGTCCCCCCTGCCAAAATGGTTGGGATGGAATTTTCCACCATGTGACGTCACCAATACCTCACTGTGGGGTCATGGCTTAAGGCAACTATTTCCTTAGTTAAGATGATTCACACGAACCAATTTTGCTCTCCACTTCCCATCTCATTTTGGAAAGTAGCTTCAAATAAAGAAATGGGGCAGAAAAACTATCTCTCCCAACCACCATCAAAAACAGGAGAATATGTCTTTATATTATCCTCTTTCACAAGTACTTTCACTTTAAATCCTCACTTTAGAAATTAATACGCCTGGAAGTTGGGTGACCTTTCAGGGCCACTCTCTGCTGACAGGTGAGGATCTCTCTCGATTGTGTTACTTTTCCCGATTAAAAGATGCAAGGGAATGAATCACAGATGTTCTTAAAGTCGCTACAGAAACAGGGCATTTGGGGGTCCAGTTTGGAGTGAGGACAGCCAGACCACAGCCCCTTCATTGATGTCACGTTTACTCAGCACCTGGATCTGATTTGGAAATTTTCAGGGCCACGTGGGGCTGACAGAGGACAGTATTTAAGGAATGCCTACTGTGCTCCAGGCCCCATGCTGGGTACATCTCACCAAAGTCACTTCTGTTGCCCTGTATACAGTCCTGTGACAGAAAGATGCAAAAGGAATCATTCAATAGAAAACACCTAGTTAGACTACAGTGATCCAAACACCATTGGACAAGAGCACGCTATTTCCTCCTTATATTAGGAGCTCAGAGCCCACTTTCTTGCAGGCTAATGAAATGAGTCCTTTTTTGGAAATGCAGTGACTCTGGGGGTGTCATGGGCAGGAACAAATTCCCGGCTCTCTTTAGATCTTTCATCCCATGGAATGGATTCCTCAGCCCCGCCAGCCTGCAGAGCAGCTGCGGCCTGAGAGGCTTGTTCTCCAGACAGGCTTCACTGTAGTCCACGCTGTCATCTTCCTGCCCCAAACCCCACACACTGCATCCTGAACAACCCCCCTGCCCCAGGCCCTCAGTCTGACCACCCCTAAAAACTTCAAGTTGGAAAGACATTGGAGACGTGGGGAAGGGCATCTTCTGAAGTTCCTGACTCAGGACAGATGCCTGCAGACCACGCTGCCCATCATAAACAGCCTAAAAAAGGTGAAGGGATTGAGAGGTACAAATCCAAATAGTTATTGGGATGCAAAGTACGGCATTGGGAATACAGTCAATAATATTGTAATAACTGTGCAGGGTGTCAGGTAGGCATTTGAAATATCGTGGGGATCACTTTGCAAAGTATGATCATCTAACCACTATGCTGAGCTCATAAAACTAATACAAAATAATAGTAAGTGTAAACTGTAATTGAAATAAAAAATGCACTAAAAAATAAAATAAAATAAACAGAAGCCTGGCTTTGCTTCCTCCTTTGGGATTAAGCAACACCACGTAGCTTCTTAACAAGCCCACGAATGTTGTGTTAGCCGTGCAGGTGGCTGGCTCACACGCCCCAGGTATTTCCAGCGAACGCTGGTCATGACTCATCCCTGGCTGGCTCTCGGGTGATTATTTGGAGGATCATGGTAAGACTTGGCGAGCTGGCTCGGTGAGGTCATCTGCTGAGATTAAATGCTCTGCAAGCTCCCTCCAGTGGTTGTTACTGCCAGTGAGGCTCTGTGGCTTTTCAAATAACAGCTACTAATATTTATAGGTCCCCAGGGTTGTCCAGCTTTATTTGTGGGAGCTTCGGGGAAGCAGCAGGGGGCTCTTATCTGAAAACTCCCAACAGCTGCCTGGGCCTGGCTCCTTCCTATGGTAGCCCCCTCCCCATTCCTTTCCTTTGTTTCCCCCACTACAATTTGTAGAAGTATAAGATTTTGAGGCTCTGCATAATCTTCTTCTTCTTCTTCTTCTTCTTCTTCTTCTTCTCTCTCTCTCTCTCTCTCTCTCTCTCTCTCTCTCTCTCTCGAAAACATAAGTCAACCTGAATTACTCAGTCTCTGGAGTGATTGAGTGTTGGAATCACAACATGGGAATTTGAGGTCCTTGTCAATCAAATTCTACTTGTATTAGCCTGGTGGGTGTGGCACTCTGGTCATGGGTGCAGCAGCCATCTGCTCCCTCTGCCCCACACATATACGTCATCCTAAACCAGCACCAGGAGGTCTGGTACTCAGATTCCTCCCAGGTTGTGCAAGTGTCTAAATATAAACTCCAGGCTCTCCAGCCAGGCATTCAAATCACCTACTCCCGCCGACTCCTCCCCAAAGGTGACCCTAACTTACTTTTCTAACTATCTTTTCCCACATATTCTTTATTGTAAAAATCCCATTGCTTTCTCGGAAGTTCCTAGAGGCGTGTTCATTGCCAGATCCCAAAGTGTTGTCCTCCGAGAGGCATCTGCCCCGTCTGCCACGGGCACCTGCCCACCAGGCCTGCTTCCCTCAGGGCTCCCTGCTGTGCCTCCCACTCCACCATGCTCCTGTTTTCTTTTAAACAGCAGCTCCACTGGATTTACCTCTTCCTCTATCTCAGTGGTTGGCAAACTGCGGCTCGCGAGCCACATGCGGCTCTTTGGCCCCTTGAGTGTGGCCACGAAGTTTCAATCGCACTGTAAGTGCGCGCCCACACGTGGTGTTTTGTGGAAGAGCCACACTCAAGGGGCCGCAGTTTGCCGACACTGCTCTAGCTCCTCTTCCTTCTTCTGTCCATTTCACCCAGATTTCGTGATCATTACGACGATACTAGCTACCATGGCATCCCTGGGGAATTTCTCTGGACCTTGGAGCTTTGGCTCTCCTGCCTGGTGACGGCTCCTCAAAGCTCAGCCTTGTCGAAGTAAGAAACAACCAAATCTGTAGAGAATTTAATGAGTGTATTTGAGCCAAACTGACAACATGTGCCAGGGAGGAGGATCTAAAATGCTCTGGGGAGTAATAGTTTTGCAGCTTCTTTTATGCAGTTGCTTCAACCAATATGCCCAGGGCCTTGCTGCCCCCCCGCCGAGAGTTTCCACGTTTGGCTTTTGTTAACACCAACTCTGTGCCAAGGGTGTCCCCCCATCGCCACAACCCAGCCATGGCCGCCTCCCAGGCAGGCAGGAGCCCCTCTCCCTCCTCCGGACTTGCCCCCGCTCCTGCCCTCACCCCAGGGCTCCAGACACTCCCCCTCCACATCACAGTTGCTGCTTTTCCAGCTTGAGCTCTGCCATTAGATTCTGGGACATAGGAGTTAGTCTGGGCATTTGTGGATCCCTTTGGGCACCTACCCTGTGCTGTCCACACACCTGGAGCCCAAGCAGCAAATGACCTGTCAGAGTTTGCTTTCAGAATGTTATCTTGTACCACTTCACACCCACCGAGATGGCGCTTAGGAAAACAACAACCAACTAACATGTATTTGCGAGGAGGTGGAGAAATTGGAACCCTTGCTGGTAGAAATGTATAATGGTACAGCTGCTGTAGAAAATGGTATGGCCGTTTCTTAAAACATTAAAAATAGAGTTACCATTTGATCCAGTGATAATTCCATGTCTGGATACACATCCATACCAACTGAAAGCAGGGACTCCAAGAGGTATCTGTACACCCATGGTTATAGCAGCACTATGCACAATAGTCAAAAGGTAGAAGCAACCAAATGCCTATTGCTGGGTGAAAGGATCAACAAAATGTGGTGTATTCATACCATGGAATGTTATTCACCCTTAAAAAAAGAAGGAAATTAGGACACATGTTACACATGAGTGAACCTTGAAGATATTATGCTGAGTGAAGTAAGCCAGTCACAAAAGGACAAATATTGCATGATTTCACTTATAGAAGATACCTAGAGCAGTCAAATTCATAAAGACATAAAGTAGAATGATGGTTTCCAAGGGATGGGGAGGAGGGGGATGGGGAGTTATTGTTTAATAAAAGCAGTTTCAGTTTTTCAAGAGTAAAAGTGTTCTGTGGATGAATGGTGTTAATGGTTGTACAACAAGATGAATGTTCTTCATACCATTGAACTATACACTCAAAAAATGGTTAAAATGGTAAATTTTACATTACATACATATTGCCACAGTTAGAAAAAAAAGAATGTTATCTAGACAGCAGGTTGTATTGGAGTGGGGAGGCTGGGGAAAGAGAGACCATGTAGGGGGGACTGCACACACGTCCAGGTGGAATGGAGGGGCCAGGCCATCCCTGTGATCAGTGATGGTAGTTACAGTCGGTGGAGCAGAAAGACAAGGATTTGAACCCACTTCCACCATTTCCTAGCCTTAGAGTCCTGGGAAAGTCACTTACCCTTCCTGTACCTCCTCTGTAAAACGGGTCATCCCAGTAAGAAAGGCTTAGCTTAGCGCCAGGCACACACAGCAAGGGCTTAGCGAGTGGCAGCCCTCAGCCCCTCAGCATGTCCTAGTGCCACGCTGCTCACAGTGCGGATGGAGGGCCCGCTGCAGCAACATGACCTGGGAGCTTTAGAAATCGACATGCTCCAAGGGAAGGAATCCAGGAATCTGTTCTAACAAGCCTTCCAGGGGATTCTTTTTCTGTAGTTGAAGTTTGAGAAGCCCTTGGGCTGTAGCACAGATGTTATGGCAACCATTACTCAGAACTAAAAAAGAAACTGAGAATCTAGGCTTATCAATAGCTGGTTGTTAGAGTAATCTTCAGAGACCCGAACGTGCCAGAGGGATGGCCCTGGCCCCCACAGTAAAGCCACAGAAATGGTTTTATCTTAATCCTTCTGCCAGCTGACCTTGTGATGGGCAATGTCTGAGTGCGGCGAGGGGAGGATCGCCTAGCGGAGCCGCGTGCATGGGACCGGCCTCACAGCGCGCATCAGGCACAAGCAGAGAGGGTTCTTGCAACTTGCCAAGCAGTCAAGTGAGTCGATTGTCCCCACTGGGAGGAGCGGGGCAGAGATAAAGTGTCCTTTCCACCTTTATCTCAGAGAGTTAGAACTGTGATACGGTCTCCTTGCATGGCGGAGGAGGACAGAAAGAACAGCCCGGCAACAATGAACACTGGTGCAGCCCTGGGAAAGGCGGCTCCACGGGGTGATGTAACCGAGATGCATGTTGCCTTTTGAAGGAGCGCCCCGTCCTCGAGACCGCCCTTGCGCAGAGGTGTATACCTGGGAGAACGAGAAGGCCCGATAGCAAAGACATCGAGTTCACGCCCCCGTGTCTCGAGAGAGAATCTGTTACAGCTGCCCTGACTCAGCAGCTGGAGATGCTGAGAAAGTGGGAAGGAGGTTACTCGGGACCAGACACACAATTTCAGACTCTAAAAACCCTGCTGATTTAAAGCAAGGGCTGCCCAGCCCACCAATGAAGGGGCAGATCTATAGTCCCTGGAGGGGGGTCCAGCTAGGACCATCGGGACTGGGGGCTCCCGCAGGAGCAGCTCCCTGCTGGTCCTCTAGCCTTGAGTCCTCCAAGTGCCAGGAGCAGGTCTGCTTGCAGCTGTCTCCTGGCTAGATGGTGATGGACGTAGCCGTAACTTCCAAGATACTGTCTTCTTCTTGAGAGCCTGAAATGAGGTGTCAGAAAAATCCTTTTTTAGAATCTAAAAACCTGAATGACGAACTGGGTGAGTTCGTAGGCCTTTCTAGCTTCTTCTTCATCCTTCCCTTGCACAACACCCTTTGCTGGAGGGTTGGGAATGCTGACTTTTATGTGCCTACGTGTTGTGTGTGCACATGTGTGTGTGTGAACAATCCTCTCCATCTCAGCCCAGAAACCAAGGGCTTGTGCTCATATGTTGACAAGCTCTCTCTCAAGTGTTGGGGCCTCTAGAAATCTCTAGAAATCACCATCCAATTTCTCAGGCTGGGACCCTGACCAGCCATAACACAGTAAACATCACGACAATTGCTACACCGTCACCATCTCAAACACTGTCACCTGCCCCCCCTCCACCTCCATTGTCCTACTCACCCATTGCCAACACCAGTATCATTGCCACTTCCAGCTCCACCACCTCACCACTTCCAATACCTCTCCCCTTGCCACCATCATCACCACCAGCATCACCTCCCATCATCCCCAGTCACCTCTCCCACCATACAATCACTCAACCAACAAACCCTTATTGGGCATCTGCTTTGTGCCAGACACTGTTGCAGACATGGGGATACATCACTGAACAAAACAAACAATGGCCCTGTGGAGCTTACATTCTAAGGGGGGGGGGGGGGGGGAGGGGATAAGCTGGGAACCTAATAAGCCATAAACGTAATAAATAAAGGATGTAATATGTTGGACTTTATAAATGGTAGGAGAAGAAGTAGAGCATAATGGTGAGGGGTTGGGAGGGACGGGGAGCAGGCAGGCTGCATTTTCACTTAGAGTGGTCAGGGACAGCATCTGTGTGAAGACTTGAAGGATGTGGGGGAGTCAGTTGTACTAACTCATGCCATTTACTGAGGGTTTTTAATCCACCCACTGTTTTATAACAGGCCTCTGAAGAAGGCTGAAATGGTAAGAACTAAACTCAGGCTCCAATCAAATGAACATATGAACTACAAAAAAGCCTTGCTCAAGTTACTTTTGCAATGCTGCCCCCTTGTGTCGAGTAAAAGCAGTGCAGGGCCAACATAAGCCAAAGTGGCCCGTGGCTCTCACCTTCGCACCCCCTACATCAACTCAGTAAATGTTCCCAGATATAGAAAACTATTGCTTTAAATCTCCAAATCCAACACGGGTAAGACCAACCTAAAAAAATCTCACAATTTGCAGATATATAAATAAAATTCTATTTTATTAATTATATTAATAATTATTGTATGTATTAATCAGTTAGATGATATGTTTTTTAAAATATATTTTATTGATTTTTTACAGAGAGGAAGGGAGAGGGATAGAGAGTTAGAAACATCAATGAGAGAGAAGCATCGATCAGCTGCCTCCTGCACACCCCCTAATGGGGATGTGCCTGCAACCAAGGTACATGCCCTTGACCAGAATCGAACCCGGGACTCTTCAGTCCGCAGGCCGATGCTCTATCCAGTGAGCCAAACCAGCTAGGGCTGATATGTTTTATATAAATAGAACTTATACCTTGGATGCAAGGAAAATTGTCATCATGATCACATTAAGGAGAAAACTCAGCTAGGGCTGCATTGTTAATGAGAACTGAAGGGATTGACACTTATTGAGCATTTACTGTGTGTCAGGCAGTGCTTTGCAATAATTTCAGTTAAAAATTTCAGTATTCTATGAAAGAAGTATTACACCCATCTTATCAATTAGTTACCCGAGACTCAATGAAATTATGAAGATCCGATAGCTTGGTAGATAGGTATTGAATGAAGGTTTATCTAGTCCCAAACCTAAAGTTCTGGTGAAATAAACATGATGGGTTCTTTCTTAACCAGATGGAAAGTAGGCATTTTAAACCAAGAATCAACTTGCTACTTAACATTGACTAAAGAGGAATAGCTGGGCACATCTTTAACCGGATGAAATGCATCCATCTCAACCCAGACATGAGCATCAGGCCATGGGAAAACATGGGATGCATCCTTGTTTAACTCGAGGAGGAGACAAATAGTCCACCAGCATCATATTATTTAATGTTCTTCTGGAGGTCAACACAATTAGATAAGAGAACGACTTTAAGAATTTAAAATTTTAAGTAGGAGGTAAAATCAATATCTTAGAGATGGTATAAAATTGTATAATCAGAAAACCCAAGGAATCAAATGAAAACATATTATACTAGTAGGTAGTCATGTGGCAGGTACAAAATTAACATATAGAACAAAATAGCCTCCAAATTGCAACTAGTTAGAAGATATAGTAGAAGAGAGGCCCTATTTACTATATCAATAAAAAGGATGAAAGATAGAGGCTTACATGTAATGAGAAAGAATGATCTGAACAAGTCTTCAAAATGCTTCTGAGAGGCATAGAGAAGATCTGAACAAATGGCAACTCAGACTGTGCTCCTACACAGGAAAACTTAACATCATAAAAATCTTCCTGCCCTTCCTGGTTTGACTCAGTGGATAGAGTGTTGGCCTGTGGACTGAACGGTCCCTGGTTTGATTCCGGTCAAGGGCACATGCCCGAGTTGTGGGCTTGATCCCCAGTGGGGGACATGCAGGAGGCAGCCAATCAATGATTCTCTCTCATCATTAATGTTTCTCTCTCTCTCTCTCTCTCCCTTCCTCTCTGAAATCAATAAAAATATATTTTAAAAACCTCCCAAGTTAATTTATAAATTTAAGGTGACTGCAATAAGGAGCTTCTGGGGGTAGGGGATTACATTAATTGATTTTAAAGTTCATGTGAAAAAAAATAAACATGCAAGAATAACTAGGAAACTACTAGAAATATTGAAGGAGATAGTAACTATAAATGTGAAAATATCCTACAAAATTATAATAATTTAAGCAGATTAGTCAGAACAATGGAATGTATTTGAAAAAGAAATTCAAGATAATAAACTCCTATGTGGAAATTGACCATGTAACAAAGATGGGGTTTCAAATGAAAAAGTGAGTATCATTCAAATAATGGCATTTGGGAAATTAGGAGGCCACTCAAAAAAGAGTGAATTGGAGCAATATGTTCCCTCTTACACCAAAATCAATCCTAGATGGATCAGACTTAAATCTAAAAAGGGAAACCCATAAAAGCACTAGAGGCAAGAATGAGCTCTTTTATTGCCTGTCTAGTCCATTTGGGCTCTTAAAACAAAATACCAGAGACGAGGTGGCTTATGAACAACAGAAATTTATTTCTCACAGTTTTGGAGGCTGGGAGGTCCAAGATCATGGCACTGGCGACTGGGTGTCCTGCGAGGTGTCTTCACTGTGTCCTCACTTGACAGGAGTAGCTTGGGAACTTGTGGTGTCTCCTTTCTTTTGTTTGTTTCTAAAGACTTATATTTCAGTAGCCTCATTTTATTTTATTCTTGACTGTTGAGCTTGGTTATTTTTTTCTTTGTAGCTTCTTTATTTTAAATGTTTGCTTGAATTCGCTTTTTAAAAATTATTTTTTATTTTTCAATTACACTTGACATTCAATATTTTATTAATTTCAAATGTACAGCATCGTGGTTAGACATTTATATTCCTTACAAAGTGATTCCCCCATAAGCCTAGTATCCTGGGGTTTCTTTTCTAAGGACTAATCCCATTCACAGGACTCCACCTTCATGACCCAGTCACCTCCCAAAGTCCCCCTCTCCTCATACCATCACATTGGGGCGTATATTACAACATGTAAATTTTGGGGGGACACAAGCATCTAGTTCATTGTAAAACCCAAAGTGACAAAGGCCTTTCTAAGTATGGACGCCACAAAAAAAATGTCAAATTCCAGTCACCCGAGATAAGTGAGAATCAAAAGAGAAAAATGGGGGCAAAACCTGGAAGAGGAGGCCACGGCTGGCACAGCCTGCAGGAGCACAGCCAGTTCCACATGGCACACCGCCGAGATTGGGTGAGATTCCCCTGAAATGTGGGTAAAAGTTGGGAGACGGAAACGGAGCGCTAACATGCATGAGGATTGTCATCTACAATTTTTTGGGGGGAGGGGAGGACCTGCTTGTCACCAACAAAACCACCCTTCTAATTGGCAAATGTCATTAGGTGTTTGATGAGCAATGTCCTGTGCTGTCTCTTACAATAAAGGAACACAGCCAGAGAAGAGAAATGAACTAAATTGTTATTGAAAACCCGAGAGGAGGAAAGGCTGTGGATCAGAGCCCACAGAGTATTAAGACAGAGCATTTACAAGGACGGACCGGGAGATTACAAAGAACAGGAAGACAGAGCAGGCCACTTAGAGCCACACGCTTGCATTAGACCCGCCATAAAGTAGATTATAACACTGATAACTCTCTGACTTGTGAACTGTGAAAGTAAACAGCAGGGGAGTGTCGGAAACCAGGCTGGAAACCCAGAGCTGGGCAATTAAACTCCTTCCCGGGGCCTTTCCAACCTGGACGGGAGCCAAGGAGGCCTTTTCTGGCCAGGCTAAGCCTGAGGAGACCGCGGCCTGGTCTTGCTGAGAAAAGCAGCGTGAGAAACGGCGAGGATGGTACAGACAGACCCAAAGATGAGGTAGCCGGGCTGACAGCGTTTGGACCCCGCTCTTCTTGGAGTTTGTTACACCAGGCACAGCTCTCCCTTCTTGACCCAAGTTTCTGCAAAGGGGGATCTCACTTGGGCCCAAGAACCTGGCTTGTCCATAGTGTTTTGTCTCAGGCTTGAGGCCTGAGGTCACCCCCTGAAGGCAGGACTCGGTCCCAGTGCAGTGTCTCTCCCCCACATGGCACCCTGGTTACCGGTAGGGAAGGAGACCCGTGCACACTGCTGAGACGAATATGGTTGGTGTTTACTCCGAATAACCTAATTATCACGGTATGCTATCATAGCATGCCATAACCATAGTGGTTGATGTGAAAAAGGTGAAAAGAATTTGCGTTTTAAGAGAAGTCAGAACTAAAATTTTAGCCAAGAATAACCTGGTAGTTGGGAAGAAGCTAAATTAAAAGAGAATTTAAGGAACTGGAAATTATGTATTTTGTTCAAAAAGAGGTTACAGATATTGCTTAGATTTTTGTGAGAAATATGTGGAAATGAGAAGTATATTACAAATATAAAGATAACTACTAAGTAAATAAAAATACAATATTTGCTCTCCAAATAGATACAGAGAATAAAAGGTAATAATGAAAGCATGTGTAATCTAACAGAAGTTAGGGAAAGAGAAAAACCAGCAAGGAGAAAGCAAATAAATATAAAACAATAAAATGGTAGAAATAAGTCCAATATAATGGTAATCATAATAAAAATAAACAGGTGATGACCTGGGGGAGGGGGGGAGGTAGGGGCTGGGAGGAAGGATTGAAAGGGGGATAAAATGGGAGATATCTGTAATACCATCAACAATAAAAATATATTTAAAAATTAAAACATAAACAGGTGAGTCAGCCAACAGTCATCTAATCTATATACACAGAGACTTTAGATTAGAGCAAAAGCAACAACTACATAAACGAAGCCTAGCTCTGTGCTGTGTATGAGCAACATATATAAATCAAAGGACACTCTAAGTCTAAAATGAAAGGCCAGGCGAATACTAACAATAATCACAAAGATGTGCGACAGGTGAATATCAGACAAAATAGTATTTTAGGAGAAAAGTAGCAAAAAAACCCCCCACAAAAAACACCAAAAAAACCCCCAAAACAAAACAAAAAAACCAAAGAGGGATATTCCACACTGATCAGAGAAACAGTCCACCAACGAGAAAGAGCACATGGCTCTAGCCAGTGTGCACAGTAGTTAGAGCGTCAGCCTGCACACTGAAAAGTCTTGGGTTTGATTCTGGTCAAGGGCACGTACCTGGGTTGCAGGCTCAATCCCTGGCCCTGGTCAGGGTGCATTCAGGAAGCAACCAATTGATGTGCCTCTCTCACATTGATGTTTCTCTCTCTCTCTCTCTTCACTCCCTCCTTTCCACTTTCTGAAAATCAATGGGAAGAATATCTTCTGGTGAGGATTAAAGAACCCACAAAATAGAACAAACAAACAAACAAACAAAAGAAACAGCACATGAAGTATAGTCTCAAAGTACAAAAAAATGATACTAAATTACATAGTTACAAAGAGAAATAGACACAGAATCAGAAATAGAGAATTTAAGTCTCATCTCTCAGTATAGATTAGAAGGAGAGATTAAATGGATTAAAAGGAAAAGGAATAGGATGAACAAAGAATGAATGAATAAAATCAGGATGAGGCTATTCGTACATCTCCACTGGAGGGTGGAGGTGGGAAGAGGGGGAAGCATGCAGAGAACTCTTCTTTTTAAGTCCACATAGAACCCTTCCCACAACTGACTACACATCAGGCTACAGAAGAAATGTTAACAGATTCTAAAGAATTCTTTTACAGACTACATTTTTCCTATCACAGCGAAATAAAATAAAACAATGTAGGGGTTAAAACAGAAGACATAATAGAACATCTGAAATATTTAGAGTTAAGCAGTAACACCAACTTTACTTACAAACACTTGTAAAGCGAAACTGTAAATATGTAAGAGGTAAATTTTTAATTCTAAGATAAACTTGTTAGAAATCAATAAACAAGGAAAAAACAAAACCAAGATCCCTTGTTAGAAATTTCAACAAAATTCAATCTGATTCATGTGCGAGAAAGAAAAGCACTCAACGTGTAAAACATGTTTAAAGTAATATTTTAAAGATTTTGTGTATGTATTTATGGTGTACAATACGGAAGATACACATATGAGTGTAAAATGAAATACACATACATCACATGTATGTGCACATAACAAAGCCTCCTTTTCAAAAAAGTCATATTTTCAATACAGCTGCTCAGGAGGTTTGGTTCTCACTGATTCCTGAGCCAGAAGTCTATTTTAATGCAACTCATGGTCATCATGGCATAAATAATAGGTAAACTTTGGATATTCCATTTTCATGTCTGCTTTGCAGTGCCTGGGCTGGGCAGATGTGAAGATCCGTTGGATATGTGGGGGAGAAAAAAGAAATGATATTCAACCGTTATGTAAGGAGTACTGTACCTGGTTAATTGCAGCAGAGTATCAGTTTCTCATGTTCATTTCAGGTTTTCTTCTGGAAAATTCAGTCCATTTCCCAAGGGTACAAGTAACTGGCTGCCATATTCAATCCACATCCATAGCACTTTGAATTTACCAGAGTAACTTCTTTATAACGGTCCTCATTTTATGCCAATACATTCAAGGTAAACGGCAATGTGTGTCAGAGCTGAGTTCAGAAGAAGCTGCATAAAAACTGGATTTATATAATTGTAATGCCTTTACTCCATTATAATTTCAAAGGCTTTTGATTTTTTTAAAGCCATTCAATAAAAGGTGAAGACACTCATTTTAGCTACAAAAATCTCTTTAAATGGCTAATAAGTCATCGGGAGCTTTTCAATTGCTTTAAGTTCATTTTTAGTGGCATTTCCCCCTAATATCTGTATTTATCCCTCAACATTCACTAAGCGACATTCATTAAACCCTTCCCCGTACAAATAATTATCCTTCTAACAAGGATACACAACCCTGTCATCAGCCAGGCTCTATCACGTTATGCACAAGGAAGTGCATGGGAGTGTGAGTTGGTGAGTTAAGCTCGTTGTGTGTTCCTGCGTGCCCAGGAGATGAGCAGAAAAATAGGCAACTTCCCTTCTTTGGTGGATATTCATTTTTTTCAGTTTATGTTCGTGCGTTTGAAGAGACCTCTTCTGTCAAGTCCTATTTTTTTGCTATGTTGGTTTACATTCTGAGAGTCTTGGGGAAGAACTGGACTGTTCCAGCAACAGAGGTTCTAGCCAAAGTGAAAGGCTGTGGACCAGGGATATTGTAGAGCAGATTCCTGCACTGGGGGGGGGGGGGGGGGGGGGGGGCTGGATTAGCAGACCTGAAATTGTGAGTCCAGGCCAGGGATGGATGTGAGGCTGGAGAGGTGGTGAGGAGCTCCCAGTTCAGGGCCAGGCCTTGGGAAGGAAGTGGGGGTCAGAGTGGAGGCCCGGTACTCTGTGGACAAGGCCTCCAAGCACCTCAAGTAACTACAATAATGGTATCTATATATGTAAAACCCTAAACTGCAAATAGACCGAACAGCCAAACAACCAGTCGCTATGACGTGTGCTGACCACCAGAGGGTGCGCATGGAACATGGTGGGTGTCAGGCACGGTGGGATTGTGGAGCAGGTGAATGGGGGCACCAGACCAAGGCAGGGTGCCGGTCGCTGTCATTGGGGCGAGCCTCTGATAGTTACTGAAAATTCTTTGCTTCCAAGTGCTGCAGTCCCGTCTGGCGCTCGCACCTGCTGCTGGTGCTGGCCCCGCTCACACCTGCAGCCAGCGCTGGAGCCGCTGCTCGCACCCACTTCCAGTGCCTGGCTCCAGCCCCCATCACCCCTGAGGGCTTCTCCACCTCCCCCTGCTCCTGAGGGGTGATTGGAGCAGCAGCTGCTGCTCACACCCACTGACCACACTGGCCCCGCTTACACCTGCTGCTGGCACCAGCCCCAATCACTCCGTGCTGCCATCAGTGGGTGAGAGCAGGGCCGGTGTGGAGCGGGGCTGGTGCAAAGTGGGGCTGCCGACAGATCAGACGGGACCTGGCGGGGGAGGGAGGGCTGGATGGGGGGGGCGGAGGATGGGCCAAGACCTGCCCCTGTGCCCACCGCAGCCTCGTGGCCCACATTTTCTTTCAAGGTGCACGAATTTGTGCACTGGGTCCCTAGTTAATAATAAAACACTTGAGTGCTCACTATATCTCAGATACTTGTGTCTCAGATGCTTTCTTGAGTTGGGCCCCCAAAAGCCCCCCTGAGAGGAAGATTCACATGAAAAGTGATGCAGAGCAAGTCTAGAGAAAGCCCGCAGGTGAGTGCAGTAATGGGGTTGAGCAGGGAAGGAGGCAGACAAGAGTGCAGAATCAAGCTGGAGTGTTTGCCCTCTCGTTCCCCAGCTGTCTGCTGTTACTTAAGATCTGCCACTGGGGACTAGGAAGGTTAATATTATGTGTCAACTTGACTGGGCCACAGGGGACCTAGATATTTGGTCAAACATTATTCTGGTGTTTCTGTGAGGGGGTTTTTGGATAAGTTTAACCTTTGAATTGATAGACCAAGTAAAGCAGATTGCCCTCCCTAATGTAGGGGGGGGGGGGGGCTCACCCAATCAGTTGAAGGCCTGGATAGAGCAAAAGGCTGACCCTCCTTAGAGTAAAAGGGAACCCCTCTTGCCTGACTGCCTTTGTGCTGAACATCAATCTCTGCCCCCCACCTCCCCTTTGAATTTACTACCATATATCTCTATAATGGTCCTTCAGGTTGAAACTATAACATCAGTTCTCCTGCATGGCCTTTGGACTCAGACTGGAACGACACCGTCAGCTCTCCACATCTTCAACTTGCTGACTACAGATATTGGGACTTGTCAACCTCCATACTCACGTGATCCAATTTCTTATGCTCTATCTGTCCCGGTGGTTCTGTTTCTCTGGAAGACCTTACCCAATGCAGAGGCAAATAGATTCTCTGATTACCCTGCGCCTCCAGGCTGCTACATGTGGATTAGGTAGGCTCCAGCAGCCTGGGCCAGGTGGGAACAGTGAGAGGCAGGTGGGGATGAAGGCACACCAGCGCAGGAGCACAGGAAAAAGGAGGGCATCCAGAAATGTGAGGAGCACAGATCTGCTGCACATGTCATAACTCATTTACCTCACACCAAATTTATGACATGGGTGCTGCATTGCCCCCATTCCACAGCTGAGGAAGCGGAGGCACAGGAGCATAACCAGTGGCCCTGACTCAGACTTAGCGTCTGGCTTTCAGACCCAGGCAATTTCACTCTGGAAGAACGAGGTGAAACATCCTGTTAAGCTGCAGGTAGAGAGAGAAATAACCTGCAGTTAATAATAAACACCCCAGAGAAGCTTTGCTAATTCAAGGGTGGGACTGGGTAGAGCAAAAGAGGAAGGCGGCGAGCGGGCTGAGACAAGAGGTGGAGAAATGCTTGGAAAGGGGAGGAGGCCTGTGGAACCCTCTGTAGCGCTGACCAGAGCGTGTCCAGTGTGAGCTGCAGAAGGATCGCAGCGGGGGGCTATCTCCGCGCGATATGATCCTCTTTCCCCTGGTCCTCAAACACGGGGCGCCCGCCTAGGCAGGAACCACCGAGGATGCTGTCAATTGAGCGAGCACGGAGTGCCTAGCGTGGCCGCGAGAGGGCGCGCCAGCCTCGGGTACCAACAAGATCGCGCTCTCCGAGGGAAGCTGGGGCGATCCATCCACGTCGCTCCCAGGTTGTCCCCGGAGAAGGGGCGCCCCGGGAAGCGGTGCCTCAGAGCCTGCCCCCTCCACCTCACGTTAGAACCCCTCGCCCAGGAACTGCGCAGCTCCCACCCCTTTCACATTGGGCAACGTTCCCCCCTCCTCCCTACCCCCGCACTGTCCCCATATCTCATTGCAAAGTCTGACAGTGCCAGGGGGAGGAATTGGTCTTGGTGGGGACCGGAAATGTAAATCCGGACAAATAAAATCTGAATGCAGTCTTTTACATTCAAAACCTCGGTCGTGCTTCTGTTTGCTTTGGATTGCGTGCAATTTTTTTTAAAGAGTGGGGAGGTGAAATAGAGACATTAAAGGCAAGTTTTGTGGGTCACCCGCTTCGTACATCAGGTGGTTCCCTCTGCGGGGAATACTGCCCCCAACTATCTAAAGCAAGCCCCTCCGGAGGGCCACCTCCCCCGCAGGAGGCCCCCCTGAATGTCTGCGCGGTCAGGCCTCCCCGCCTGCGCATTGGGCTGTCATCTTCCGCTGGGCAACCCCTGGAAATACACTCGCCAGGGGCCAGGTCCTGTCTGTTCCCCAGATCCATTCCCCTTGCTGAGGGGGCACCGTCACATGCCTCCCCCCCACTCCCCGCCCTCGCAGCTAACCAAGGCCTCAAGCTCACCATTAAGAATGGTGGTTCTTTCTCCCATTTGGAAATGTAGGTTGGAGGCTACCTGGAGCAGGGAATGCCAGTCATTCACGGGGATTCCTAGAGCCCTCTGGATCTTTGCCTTTAGGTTAGAGGGGGCTGCAGGCAGAGGGAGCTTGCAACAGATTGTGCCCTTGGGTAAAAGGGGGAAGGAAAGGTGAGAGCAATCAATGTCCCTCCCAGGCACTCTGCTGGCTCCTGGAGTGAGCGTTTACAAGAGAGAAATAAGGTCGCGTGGGGAAACTGAGTCACGGGATGGGAGATTGCCCTAGCCAGGGTCATGCAAGTAATCAAACATAATTCTGATACAGACAAATCGATTGCACCAATAGGCAGCTGTGAGGCGCTGGGCAACGGGTTTACACCATGGAGGTCTCCATTTCTTTGTGTGTAAAATGGTGATGTTATGTAGTGTATGGTGTGATGTGGGGTGTGTGTACATGTGTATGTGTGTGTGTGTGCACACGCATAAAGATCAACAGCACATGTGTGAAGACCTGCCTGGGCCTCTGCTAATAAAATGCTCTGACCTGTCACTTTAAGAACCTCAGTTTTCTTATATAGAAATGGGACAACAATTCTGATGAATAAACTGCTTTTATCCCCAAAATGATAGAGTTCCTTACTATCAAGAAGTCTGAACATTTTATACATGAAATCCATTGTAAAGTTTAGGAATATGGTCATTTCAGTACAGTAGATTCCGTACACAACTGATTGCAATCTGGTCATCATTACCAAGAGAAAACTCAAGATAAACCAAGAGCAGAGTAATATTCTACAAGATCATAAAAATACCTACAGTAACAGTCAGCACCATTTTAAACATTTAAACAATAAAGGCATTCTCATTACAATAGGCAAAACCAGAATGAAGTCTTTTTTATTTTAATTTGATGACCTGAAAGTAGTAAGTAATAAGTAAGTAAACTATAGTAAGTAGAACGGTATGAATTTGGATTAGGACTGATGGACCAGTGGTGGCAAAAATATAACTCCAGGAATAAAGTTGATATTCATTCAGTTGACTCGTGCAAGTGATGATCTTCAATCAGCTTCGACTTATAAAAACATTGATTTCATAGGATTCAACCTAATGTATTATGCGAGGATTATCTCATTTAATTCATAGCAGGTGCTAGTAAGTCCTCATTTTATAGAAGAGGAAACCGAGACACAGGAAGGTTAAGTGACTTTCCAGTAATTGCACAGCCAGTGGGTGGTGGAGCCGGGATCTAAGCCCCGGCAGCCTGACTCCACAACCCATGCTCTTCAGCACAACACTGGACCCAATAGTAAATGATGCAAGTTGATAGAAAGCAATGATTTGTTTTAAAATGGTGGTGGGAATATTCACTATGTATTAAACAATCAAGGTGGATCCTTACTCATCAGGCCACAAAAATAGGTGATGACTAGATTAAAAGTAAAATGTAAAAATCGAAGTGTTAAATCATTAAGAAAAAACACACAGATGAATAATAAATTGAGTTCAAATGGGAAAGTCCTTTCTTAGCATAAAAATGAAAAAAATTACAAAGGAAAGAAATGACATAATATTATGCACCAGACATCTTCAAAACAAAAATTTTAAAACAATGGATAAAGGAGAATGACAAAATATTAAAATGGAAGTTTCTATTGAGGTCCCCAAATAATAGGAACTATATTGTCAACTGGGACTTGGGGCCATCCGAATTTGCAAAAGGGATGTGGAGAAAAGGTATCTGCAGCAGACTTGACACAGTTAATGTTCTTAACAAGTTAAGAATAAAACATTAACAATCCAGGGAAATACTAGTGGCAAATACAGGAATATGCAAATCAGAGATGAGAAATACACATGGCCAATAAACATATTTAAAAAGCTCATTCACATGACCAATAATCTACTGGTATATATATAAAAGCGTAATATGCAAATCAATCGGATGGCGGAATGACGGGTTGGCTATGATGCGCACTGACCACCAGGGGGCAGACACTCAACACAGGAGCTGCCCCCAGCCTGCAGGCCCATTGGAGCCTGCCAGCCAACCTCTTGGTTACTTCCCCGGCCTGCAGGCTCCGATTGCCTGATAGGGAACTGGGTGGCAGCAGATGCAGGTAGTGCCAGGGCCTGATTGCCCCACTGGTCACCCCACACACAGCAGGGGAAGATTGACCCTGATTACAAGCCAGGCCTAGGGACCCTATCCGTGCACGAATTTTGTGCGCTGGGCCTCTAGTAGAAATAAAATAAAAATGGAGATAATTTTGTTTATAAAATTGACCAAAAAATTTTAAGGAATCAATCTTGTTGCTAGTGAGGGAAATGTGAGAGGCACTCACTTCTGGTGAGTGTGGAATTGGTATAACCTTTCCACTAAGCAAATGGGCAACAAGAGTCTGAAAATGTTCCTACTCTTTCATTCTTTAATTTCACTTCCAGGAATTTATTTAAAAATAATAATCAGAATTTTGCCCAAAGACATGTGAATGGTGAGGCTCATCACTGCACTTTTCTCATCAAGATAAACTGAAAAATGCTACTGTCCAAGGAGGAGATTATTAAGTGTGAATTATTGCATTATTTTTTTAAAAATTGAAGATGTAATTGGCTTTATTAAAAAATTCATGAGTTGGACGGCATTCCATCTAGCAACTAGAAGGGCGCTCCTTTTATTGCATTCTTATGTGAAATATATACAATCATTACGCATAGTTTTAAGTGGAAGTTAATAGCATGGAAAAATACAATATGACGTCAAAGAGAAGCAAACAGTGTATTGATCTGTGTGTCTTGGGTCCTATTTTTTTTTTTTGCAGTATATTATATATGAATATATTATCTCAGAAAATCCATCTTTTCTCCATTCATTATTGATCTTTCTTCAGGCACGGAAAAAGGCTGGAAAACCCCTATTTATGTTTGTATATGAAACCATGAGCATGGAGACAAATGTGGAAGGTAACGTCGTACATTGTCTCAACCTGGGTCACTTTGGAGGGGCTGTAATGCTGAATAGAGTGGGGGCCAGGAAAGGAGAGGGAGAAAAGAAATACGACTTACAAATTCTAAAAAATGGCAATAAACTGTGGTTTCATTATTTTCCTGGGGCGGGGTGGTGTGGGGGTGCTATGTTCAGGAGCAGTGGGAATAGGGAAGACATTAGGGGTTTTAGGGTCTTGTTTGAACCATGGGCCAGTAGTCTAGGGAAACTTATGAAACCTTCTCAGAATTTTATCTTTAAAAAATGAAATACTTGGAATGGAAGGGGAATCAATTACATCGAAATACAGTTATCACAATACTTTTACAATATCCACATTGATGACATAGCATCTCACGTGCATTTTTATTAACATATGAAACAACAGATCCAGTGGCTGGGGTGTCTACTATTCTGAAGAGCTGTCTGAATGTAAATGAGATTTTGAGGTATATCCGTCCTAGCTGTCCTGGGGCTTAAAACTACCTGTGATTTCTCTTGGTGACAAAGTCGTGGATTTTCCTATCACTCCTGGGGCTGGTTGAAACATTCACACAAATGAAGGAAATGCTCAATTTCAGTTGGACAGCAGTGAAAATAGAGTAGTATTTTTACATCCAAATTTATAGATCCCCTGAATTCTACCCGTGGCCCTGGAATTCAACATAACCCCAGCATCCCAGCCTCTCATCCGAGTTCCTCCAGGGCACTGGGAGTCTGTCTTTGTTTTTTAATCCACAGGAAATGGTGCACATAGTTGTGTTCATGACTCCTGGATAGAGGAGAATCCAGCTGTGCTGTGATTCGGGCCTTCCCCAGCTTAACCAGAAAGGAGAAGCGTCAGAACCCTGGAGGTTCTCATATAGACTTGCATGTACACATTTGCCCTAAATCCCAGCTCCTTATGCTGTCCCCACCAACAAAGTAAGATATCCCCTCAGGGCATCTCAGATGCCACATGGCCTGGGGTTGCTGCTGTGGATGGCACTTCTGGCCCCTCCCATCCCAGGTCACCATGACTTGGCAGCTGGAGTCCCCTCCCCACAGAGCCCACTACCACCCTCTGGGTTTTCCTCACTGTCCTTTTTTGCTTCCATATTTCAGAGGCCTGTTTTCCTCATATGCCTTTTAAGTTGTGTCTGCTTTCTACTAAAGGACTATGAAATCTGCCTATAATTTTATTTTCCACCCATCGCCGCCTGTGACTCAGTGATGAATAATCCTTTCAAAGGGACCCCGGTGATCCTGACATCTCTCTCACTAGACATAAAACATGTTTATCTGCCAGCAGGGCCACCTGCGAGATCTGTTATGTCTTCACTGTGGAGTCTACTTTCCTTTGATGTGAATGAATCTGTTTGTTCCATCGAATGCCTTGAATTCTGCGTCAGTCTGAAATTAATTTTGCTATCCTGCTCTTTTTGTGTTTTCCTGGTGAATCTGGGCTCTCCTTTTTAAAAACATTTATTTTTAACAATTTTGTTGTAGGTTTGTCTCCTGAAAGCAGCATATAATTAGAGCTTCTGTTTCAACCCAGCAATTTGAGAGTCTTTCTTTAAAGACCTTGTTGTTGTTTTATTCTTGCGACGTAAATCCAAGTTCCCTGCTGAACATACAGATAAGCACAAAGGAGAAAGTGAACGTCACCCAGTTTCCACTATTCGGAAGTAACTACTGTTTCCTGAACCTGGTTTGCATCTTTCTCTTTGATTTTCTTAACTCCCCTGTAACTCTCTGATATAGTCATTGTATTTCTGAATTACACAGATTCATTTTACTGCTTGCCTTGGGGAGACCTCATAAACATGATTTCCTGGCTCTGAGGTGTGGGAAGAAGGGCTTTGGAAAGCTGGGGAGGGGCAGCTTATTTTTTGATTCAGCTCTTCCTTCTCTGTGGCTCTCATTGCCCTTGTATTAAAGGAGCCCACAGCCAACCTATGAACCAGGAGGTCAAGGTTTGATTCCCAGTCAGGGCACATGCCTGGGTTGTGGGCTTGATCCCCAGTGGGGGGCATGCAGGAGGCAGCCAATCAATGATTCTCTCTAATCATTGATGTTTCCATCTCTCTCTCTCCCCCTTCCTCTCTGAAATAAATAAATAAATAAACAAAGGAGCCCACAGTCCTCTCCTCCAGGGTCTCCCAGCTGGTAGGCTAGCGTCTGTGTTTTTGCCATTTTGGAGTGTAGAAGCCCTGGGGTTCTTTTATGATCTGGGTCAAGGTGGAGTCCTAAGAGTGTTATACTGGTTTCCTTACCAATCTGGAGGAGCTGGTTCTAAGTTAGTTCGAGAAATTTAAAATAATCCTTAAATAATGGAACTGATGAGCTGAAACAAGCATGATTCAGGCCCTGTGGTTAGGAGACAACTCACCTTACCCTCAAAAATAGATGCTGTTTCTGTGCCTTTCGGTCTTTGTGTGCTGTCTTTGACAAATGCAGCACTGTGACACATAAAAATGATAGAAGTAACAGTTTTCTCTAGGGCTGTATTATCAGCAGGAAACATTAGATTGAAGGATGGTCACTGAAATAGTTTATCTAGGCGTCCAAATTCCTTTTGTTCTGCCCCGTGAGTCATCCTTCATTTTTCATGAAAGATAGCATGTATTTGAGCCCGAGTAACTTTATCAGCCTACTTATGACCAGTAGAATTTTGAAGGTTTGAAAATCTTTTCTTTCTTACCCTCTCTGTCCATTTCAATCCAAGATGGTAATTTTCTGCTGATATTTGTATTTTCAGAAACTTTGTAGGTCTTCTGTGGATGTCACAAGGGTTCATCACATTTGAGCCAAATTCATAGATATTTTCAAGACAATAGCATCTCTACTTTTTTTCTGCTGAGGTGGCTGAAAAACAATGCTTTTAAGTTTCCTAGAGGCCACTGGGTTAGATTGAGATATATGAGAAGCACCCTGATTTTCTTGGAAGAATTTTTCGTGTGATTAAACACACTGATATCTTGATTTCATTCTAAATGAATGAGATTTATATGAAACTTGAGATTTATATGAAATCTGGGATTTAAGTAAAGGGCTGTATAACCACACACTTAGCCTTTTCTCTATGTCACATTTTCAACATCTATTTTAGACTTTTAGCATCTTTTGATAGTTGAAGAGGCTGGAAATTTCCAAAACCATTCTGTTGTTTTTTTTTCTTAACAGTTTCCCCCTCAGTTTATCTATCTCCCCTTGCATTTTACTGTAAGCAACAAGAGGAAACCAGGCAGCATTTCCAACACTTTCCTTAGGAATCTCCTCAGCAAAATATCCAAGTTCATTACTTATGAGTTACACTTTCCACATGACTATAGGATACAGTTTTGGCAAACATTTTGCCACTACATAATAAAAGTCTCCCTTTCTCCTATTTTCAATAACATGTTACTTCCATTTCAGCCCTCACCACCAGCATTCTTAGAGTCAAGATTTCTACCAGCAATCTTCTCATCTTCTCATGGTTTAAGATTTCTCTTCCCCCACCCTCCCCCTCCTCCTCCTCCTCCTCCCCTTCTTTTTCTTCTTCTTCTAAAACTCACATGTTAACCTGGAAACTCATTTTGGAATATATTGTGATACATCAATTAAAAGTTAAATTTTTAAAAATATATTTTTATTGATTTTAGAGAGGAAGGAAGAGGGAGAGAGAGCTAGAAACATCAATAATGAGAGAGAATCACTGATTGGCTACCTCCTGCACATCCTCATTGGGGATCGAGACCGCAACCTGGGCATGTGCCCTTGACTGGAATCGAACCTGGGACCCTTCAGTCCACAGGCCGACGCTCCATCCATCGAGCCAAACCGGCCAGGGAAAAAGCTAAATTTTAATACCTGGTTACATTTAGGTAGATTAATATCTGTTTCCTCCACTACACTACTACTAAGGCAGAAGCTCTTCTTCCTCACGTTTCTAACATCAGCACCAAGGACAGTGCCCGGCACAAGAAGCTCCACAGACACTTTGATAAATCAGCGAGAATGAACCTGTTTGACCTTATGTCATGAATAAGGATGCGTAAATTGCCTATATTCCCTTTTATGGAGCATAGATTTGGTCATTTTTCAACAACTATTTTATCACTTTTATGGATTACCATATTAAAGATCCCAGTTGACTTTCACACTGAAGACGTTGGAGCCTGGGAGAGGACACGCTGAGGTAACGTTTACATAAGAGAAAAACCTTTTATAATAAGGTTTCTATGAAAATTCTTCAACCTCAGAAAGAACGTTGTATTTTACAGACATTACCAAAGTCTGTATTTTATTCTGCCTACTTGCGTATACGAAAGGTCAACTCTGGCTCCTCTATGCCAGAATACCCTTTATGAGACTGTTCTGAGGATCAGCAACGAAGTTCTCTGGTTCTAATTTTAAGGCAGCCAAAATAAAATGTCTTACTCACCAGACTGTTCATGGGGAACATTCATGCATTCATAAATTATGGACTATAAAGGCCCTAAATGCTCCCTGAAAGCTGTTTTAGTATCTTTCTAGATTAAGAAATGAATTCAGATTCATCCTCTTTTCAATTACTACCATTACTCATTATTATTCAAATTGCATAGCATGATTCATGTCTAGAGATCAAGAGATGAGAAAGACTTTAAGGGCAAACTATGAAAATGAGAGTGAGGAAAGGAAGGGAGATAGAAAAGGACCAATAATTTAGGATCAGTGAGCTCTTTCTGCCAATGGCTGTTTTTTATTCACTGGTAAATTGGGAATATAACTGAATTAGTAAACGTTAGTTGTGAAGTAACAAACTAAAATAGAATCCAGTTTGACATAATCAAAGCCTCAAGTCTAAAGGATAATATTCTACGGAGGACATTTGGGATATGAATGACCAGTGGATGGGGGAGGAATGTGGTGGTGCTGGACATTCAAAAACTCTTCAGGAGGTAGGTTCTGTCACAAAGGGTCTGAAAGATAGTAAAAGGAGTAGATGATACTTTTTTATGTGATAGTTCATATCATTCAGGAAATATTTACTCTCCTTTCACCTCTAGTTATGGGCAAAGCTTACCTGCCTACCCCTCATTGATAGAGAACTTGGCCACATAACTTTCTTGGGCCAATGGGGTGCTGGCAAACATGATGCACACAGAGGCTTAAACTGTGCTTGCAGGTTTGAGCTTCCTCTTGTGCTTTTGCCACAGACATCTAAAAAATATGTCCTGGCTCATTTCCTGGTCCAAGGAAGATGAGAGGCACATGGATCTGACCTAGACCTTATTACAGCTTAAAGCTAGGCCCAGCTGATGTCATCCTAGATTAGCTGAGCTACCAGTGCATTAGAATAAATAATTTCTGTTTTAAGCTACTGAGTTTTGGAGTGGTGAGAATTTGGAGAATTTGGCTGGGTTTTGTCCCCCAAGGATATAGAGGCTCCATAGGGATGGCGGGACTTCTGGATCACCCCCAAATTTATGCTAATGAGATGACTCAGGATGGGGGCTGGTCACTCCAGAAAGACCAGCCATGTGATATCAGCCCAACCTCCTGGGAGGGGACAGGGGCTAGAAATTCAGTTAAATCATATGCCTGCTGATTCAATCAGTCATGCCTACATGAGAAAACTCCAATAAACTCAGCAGAGCTTCCCTGTTTGATGATACACATCAACGTGCCAGGAGGGTGATGTGTCCCGAGGACACAGAAGCTTCGTTTGGGAACCTGTCGGATCCCTGTGTGTCTCTTCTTTTGGCGAGTCCTGACTTGTATCTTTTGTAATAAAGCTATCATGATAAGCATAGTGTTTTCCCAAATTCTGTGAATCTTTCTAGCAAATACTTAAAACTGGGGAGGTGGTGGGAATTCCTGAATTTGTGGCCAGTTGGTCAGAAGTGGCTGGAAACCCTGCAGCTGTGGCTGGCGTCTGAAGTAAGGGTGCCCTGAATTTGTGAAATCTAACCTAACACTGGGTAGTTAGCATAAGACTTGCATTGCAGGTGGTTTGTTACATATCAATACCTGACTGGAATACCCTATGTACATGAAATAATGATCAAATAAAATATGTATATGAAAGTGTTTGCAAACTGTAAGAGCCGATATAAGAAGTAATGATGTAAGCAAGTGTTATTGTAAGAAATCATAAGTAAATGTGCTTACTTCCTCATAAGCAAGACAGAGTCTAGTGGTTCATTAAGGTTTGGTTCATCTGATACCTTCTCTAACCTCCCACTTTTAAATTTATGGTTCTCCTGTGGCTCTTACTACTTCCTGTGTCAGTGAAAGTTATATTCATGTCCTATGTGAAACTGTGAATCTCTTGAGGTCAAGAGCTGTGTTTGACATCACATACTAAAGCATTTTCCTGGTGTACCTAGGAGAGCTCTTGTGATGTCTGACAGGGCTTGTTTCCGATCCTTTGAGTTGGCTAGATCCCAATCATTCATTCATCATAATTCATTCATTCATCAAATATTTAGTAATGTTCACTATATGCTAGGCATTATTTCAGGCACTTGGGATACAATTGTCCCTTATATTCTGGCCATAGAGATGGCTAGTAAACTAAAGCAAATGCCTTAATATGTCAGATGGTGTTATGAGCTAAGGGGAGAGGTTGTTATTTTCTATAAGATAGTGTAGGAAAGTGTCTCCTAGCACATGGCATTTGAGCAAAGACCTGAAAGAAGTGAGGGCATGAGTCATGTAGATATCTGGGAGGGTGTGGTTCCGGGCAGAGGGAACAGTCATAGCAGAGGCTCAGAGGTGTGAATGAGTTTGGAGCCTGTGAGGACCAGCAAGGAGGTTGGTGTAGATGGGGCAACACGAGCAAGGGAGAGAGATGCCGGAACTGAGGTCAGAAAGTTCTGAGGTGCCAAAACCGGTTTGGCTCAGTGGATGGAGTGTCGGCCTGCGGACTGAAAGGTCCCAGGTTCGATTCCGGTCAAGGGCATGTACCTGGGTTGCGGGCACATCCCCACCCAGTAGGAGGTGTGCAGGAGGCAGCTGATCGATGTTTCTCTCTCATCAATGTTTCTTTTTTTTTTTTATTGCTTAAAGTATTACAAAGGGTATTACATATGTGTCTTTTTTTCCCCCGCCCTTGACAATCCCCTGGCCTCCCCTACCCCCCAGTGTCTATGTCCATTGGTTATGCTTATATGCATGCATACAAGTCCTACGGTTGATCTCTTACCCCCCTCCCTCCTGCCCCCCAACCCTCCCCGGCCTTCCCGCTGCAGTTTGACAATCTGTTTGAGGCAGCTCTGCCTCTGTATCTATTATTGTTCAAAAGTTTATAATGGTCTCTATTATCCATGAATGTGTGAGATCATGTGGTATTTTTCCTTCATTGACTGGCTTTTTTCACTTAGCATAATGCTCTCCAGTTCCATCCATGCCTTTGCAAATGGTAAGAGTTCCTTCTTTTTTACAGCAGCATAGTATTCCATTGTGTAGATGTACCACAGTTTTCTAATCCATTCATCTACTGATGGGCACTTAGGCTGTTTCCAGATCTTAGCTATGGTGAATTGTGCTGCTATGAACATAGGGGTCATCGATGTTTCTAACTCTCTATCTCTCTCCCTTCCTCTCTGTAAAAAATCAATAATATATATATTTTTTTTAAAAAAGAAAGTTCTGAGGTGAGTGTAGGAGGGGCAGATAACTCAAGTCAGAGAAAAAAATTATTGGCTTTGACTTTCTATTGGATTTTTGAATCTGTGTCCATCTCCTCCTGAATTCCTATTCCTGGAAATTCCCATGGCCTCAGGTAGAAGTCTCCACACACATGAGCCTTAGCCACTGATAACCCAGCCTCAAACAAGACTAGCAGGGCCAGTTCTGGCCCTTTGAGAGATAGGAAACAGACACGCATGAACTCTGTATCCACAGATAATATTAATATCCCTCCCTACACTTTTGTTTTTTCATATTGGAGGAAGGGGAGGTTAGAGAGTTTATCAATTAAGGTTCCATCAGGAAACAGATGGTACCCTCGTATTAGGTAATGGATAAGAGTTTGGCCTGTTTACAAAGGAATGGTCTGGGTCAGGAAGCCAAAAAGAGTAGTGAGGCCCCCAGGATTGGTGAGCAGAGAAATCGTTACCTATCTCCGACTGAAGGGGCTAGAGAAGAGATGCTGCCGTTGCTGTAGGAGCGGCCTCCCAGAGAGCACTCCTGCCTTCAATAGAGGGAACAGCAATCTCACAGAGACCCTGCGGGGAGGGAGACCAGGGTGCATTTACCCCGACTCATTGTCCTCCCTTCCTCTGATCTCTTGCTGGTGTTTCCCATTGGGTGAACTCCCCGAAACCAGAGGGTCAAAGAGCCCCTGTGGTGTCCTTACTGTTGGCCTCAGAGAGCTAGTGGCAGAGTGAGTGGTCTGAGCAGCAAACAAAACATACGCAGCATAGAGAAGTATGTAACTCCCCTGAGATCTGGTCTGGTGGAATTCACACCTAGTTCTGTCTGACTCCATGCCCCCAGGGCCTGCACTGTGCTCTCTTCTATAGCACTGGCTATTTCTGTTCGAACATTTCTCATGTTCTGGATTTGCATGATACTGTCCTACGCGTCCTTTACTGGAAACCTGTTAGAATAGAAATTACTGGAAGGCCAGGATGGTTGCTCATATATTTACACTCCTGGAGTATTAAGCTCAGTGCTTCACACATTTTGGTGAGTGTACAAAGGTGTACACAATCGAGATCAGAATGAGTAAATGCCATAAGCAGTAGGAAAAGTGAGCAATTTCCTTGTTAGCTGCGATGGTCTGAGAAGCCCCATGGAGGACAGGCCAGGGCCCGAGGAATAGATAGAAAATGGGAATTGGGAATTGGATAAAAGAACAATGAAGGAAGGCATTCCAGGCAGGGGGACAAGGGCAGAGAGGGTGAATGGCAGGCATTCCAGAGGGGGCTGTGGTGAGAGAGGCTTGGTGACAGCAGAGCACGGTGTGGTGCTGAGGAAGAGGAGGAGTGAGGGTGAATTAAGCAGCTTGTGGGCTTCTGACTGGCAGACAGAGAGTCTGTCCCAGAAGAGGCTTCTGAAGTTTTATTGGAATTCATGAAAAATCATTCATCAGCCAGGTCCAACCTGCATCAAAGTAGCAGCATAGAGACCGAGAAACTCAGTCCAGAACTGATGAGTCTTTATGATGTCAAGCAATTTGTTCAACTTCTTTTTACCAAAGTCACTGGCTATTTGGGCGCAGGTTTTTTATAATACACCTAGAGGCCCGGTGCACGAAATTCATGCACAGAGGGTGGGGTTGTCCCTCAGCCCGGCCTGCACCCTCTCCAATCTGGAACCCCTCGGGGGAATGTCAGACTGCTGGTTTAGGCCTGATCATGCAGAGATCAGGCCTAAACCGGCAGTCTGACGTACCTCTCACAATTCGGGACTGCTGGCTCCTAATCGCTCACCTGCCTGCCTGCCTGATTGTCCCTAACCACTTCTGCCTGTCAGCCTGATCGCCCACAACTGCCCTCACCTGCTGGCTATCTTGTGGCAGCCATCTTGTGATGACATGAGGGCATCACATGGGGGCGCAAGGACCACCTAGGCTTTTATTAGTATAGATTCAGTTTCCCAGAGGTCACCTATAATCTTTAAAGAAAAAAATTATGTGATGAAGCCCCTGGTTTCCCAGGAAATTTGATAACATATGGATATCTTCTATAATAATAAAAGCATAATATGCTAATTAGACCCGACAACCTTCTGGACAAAGTTGGGGCTGCAAGGGAAGCCCGGGTGCTGGAGGGAAGCCGGTGCTGTCAGCCGGGGGAAAGAAGGCCTACTCTTGCACGAATTTTGTGCATCGGACCTCTAGTAATTAAAATAAACAATAGTAAGTATATATGAGCACAACAAAAATAATAGCTTGAAGTATTACTTGTGGAAAGTAAGTATATGTGAGTAAAAAAAATTAATGTCCCTAGACTGTGCTTCTTGGTCCCTTCTTTTAAAAAAAGCAGAGCACTGAGACAAGTCCTCTCCTGGACAAAGTCTGCTCCTTGTGGATGCGGTGGCCGATCCTCACCGTACTGGAAGTCCCTTTGGAGCTACCAATTGAAGGCGACCAGTTTTCTCTTGTACCACAAAAGCCTGACTTTTTCTATTACAATAAAGACTTCCTAAAGCATAACTTAGCCCGGCTGGGTGGCTCAGTGGTTGAGTGTCAACCTCTGAACCAGGAGGTCATGGTTCAAGTCCTGGTCAGGGCACATACCTGAGTTGTGGGCTTCATCCCCAGAGTGGGGCGTGCAGGAGGCGGCCGATCAATGATTCTCTCTCATCATTGATGTTTCTCTCTCTCTCCCTCTCCCTTCCTCTCTGACATCAATAAAAATAACTTTTTAGAAGGCATAAATTAAAAAGTGAATAGGGAACAATGCATATGTCTAATGTGGTCAAGTAAGTGTGGGGCTACTCCATTTGCAGGATAAATGGCTTGATTTCTGTAAGGCGAATTTTGTTTTCTTGTGGTTTTCTTGTATACTCTTAGGAATACATTTCAATAGAGTCTCTTCACTGTCTCCACCTAAAAAAGGGAATATAAAAAACCAATGGTAAGATTCTTTTTAAAAAAAATATATTTTATTGATTTTTTACAGAGAGGGAGGGAGAGGGATAGAGTTAGAAACATTGATGAGAGAGAAACATTGATCAGCTGCCTCCTGCACACGCCCTACTGGGGATGTGTCCGAAACTAAGGTACATGCCCTTGACTGGAATCGAACCTGGGACCTTTCAGTCCGCAGGCCGATGCTCTATCCACTGAGCCAAACCGGTTACGGCAGTGGTAAGATTCTTACAAATAAATCTTGAGCCCCGACAATGGCAAGTAAAGAGCCTTTTATAGTATAGTATTCCTGTAATTCTAACAAATACTTTAGGGGCTAGGCTAATTGTTATTCCTTTTTAAACTTCAGTAGATTTAAAAAAATAAACTTTTTATTTTAGAATCATTTTGATTTGTAGAAAAGTTGCAAAGATAGTACATAAAGTTCCATTTCTCCTCGAAAGTTCTTTTCAGTGTCTCCAATCGTTAACATCTCACATCAGTAGGACACATTTGTCACAATTAATTGATACAGTAAGAACTAAAGTTCATAGTTCACTTAGACTTCCTTAGTTTTTAGCTAATGTTCTTTTTATGTTCTAGGATCCCATCCAGGATCCCACATTACATTTACTTGTCGTGTCTGTAAAAAAATAAAAAATAAAAAGTTTCTCTTTTCACAATTACTCAGATTTCCTTGTTTTTGACGGTTTTGAAGAGTACTGCTCATGTATTTGCAGAATATCCCTCAATTCTGGTCTGAGTAATGATTCTTCATGATTAGACTGAGGTTTTGGGGGAGGAACGTGCCGTTCTCACTACTGCATACCACGGGTTCATGAGGTCAACATGATGTATCACTGATGATAATCGCAAGATCACATAAACAGTGCTTGTCAACTTCCTCCACTGTAAAGGTACACTTTCGGCCTAGCCAGGTGTGGCTCAGTGATTGAGTGTCGACCTATGAATCACGGATTGATTCCCATTCAGGGCACATGCCCGGGTTGTGGGCTCGATCCCCAGTAGGGGCGTGCAGGAGGCAGCCGATCAATGATCCTCTCTCATCATTGATGTTTCTATCTCTCTCTCCCTCTCCCTTTCTCTCTGAAATCAATAAAAATAAATAAAGTTATGCTTTCCTCCCATTTCTATACTGTCCTCTTTGGAAGGAAGTCACCATGTACACCCGGCACTTAACGTGGTGGGAGTTACGCTCCACCTCCTTGAAGAGGGAATACCTACATAAGTTATTTGGATTTCTTCTGCGAGGGAGATTTGTGTATTCCCTCCCATTTGTTAATTTATTTAATCATTTTTATATAAATATGGAGTCATGGATATTTATTTCACACTTTGTGTTATAATCCAATACTAAATTAATTCTCTTGTTGCTCAAATTGTTCCTGCTCGAGGATCCAGAAAAGCTGGATCACTCATACATTACTGGGAATATAAAATTGTTAAATTGGCAATTTACTGAAAAACTAACCATAAAACTACTATACAATCTAGCAATTACATTCCTGATCCTTTATACCAGAGAAATGTTGATTTAAGGGTCACACAAAAAACCTGTACACGAGTGTTTATAGCAGCTTTATTCGTCATTGCTCCAGACTAGAAATGTCCCAGATGTTCTTCAATGGGTGAAGAGCTCCGGTGCACCCATACTGTAGGATATTATTCAGCAGTAAAAAGGTATAGCAATTGATACACTTAAGAGCCTGAATAAGAAAATTACTGATAAAAGGCAATCTCAAAATGTTTACATACTGTGTTATTTCTCAGTCTCCCTAAACTATTTGGAGTGTTTCTTCTGAAAACAATGCTGCAGTTAATATTGCCTACCTTGATTATGGCTCAGTCAGTAACTAGATCTGCCAGGTAGGTCCCCTAAAATGGAATTGCTGGGTCTAAAGAGAACACACCTGCAATTTCAGTAGATCTGGCCAAATTGCCCTTTGCAGTGTGCATTTCCACTGTAGTGCATGAAAGTACTTGTTTTCCACACACTCGCCAACATAATATGGACCCCTGGGCAAGTCACTGAACCCTCAGTGCCTCAGTTCCCTTTTCTGTAAAATGGGGGTAATAATGGGACCCACTTCATGAGGTTGCTGTTAGGATTAGATGAGTTAATTAACACATGTAAAGTGCTTATAACAGTGCCAGGTACATTAAAAATGCAGTGTAAATATTAGTAATTATTATCAATGTCAAGCTTTTTGATATTTGTCAGTCTGGTTGGTGAAAAGTGGTGTTTTATTAGAGTAGTTTTTAAATGAGTATTTATCATATTGTAAGTGAGAATAAGCATTGTTTCAATTATTTAAAAACATTTGGGTTTCCTTTTCTGTGAATTGTGCAAGTCCTCTTACACACTCATATTACTTCTGCTCATATTCTATTAGCTAGAATTAGCCATGTGGTCACACCGACATGCTTCTAGGAAATGTAGTCTATTGGACAACCTCTTTTCAGTGACAATTTAATATTTTATATGGTTCTCATATTTGTGACCCTTCCCCCCCTTTGGACTAAGATCACTAACTTTATTTAATTTAGTATTTCTTTAAATAATTGAAATAATGGACTTTGTATTAATTTTATTATTTGTTCTATTTTTAACTCATCAGTTTCTATTTTATATTGGTTCTTTTCTTTCAATCTGCAATCTTTGGGTTTATTTTGTTATTTTTCAATCTTGTTGTCTTGGGTCCCTAAATTCATTTATTTTTATTTGATCTCAATTGTTCAAATATAAAAGGCTAAAATTCCCTCTGAACACTACTTCAACCATGTACCATATGTTATTGTATATAGTGATCTTCATTGTCCAGACATCTGTCAGTTCTCAGTTCGATTTTTCTTTTTCAGCTAAGAATTATTCAAAGTTTTAAAACTAAATTGCTGTTTCTTTTGTTTTACCTTTCTAGATGTATTGCATTAGCATGAGAGAATGCCATCTGCTCTAATCGTACGTTTTTGAGTTCATTGGTCTAATATAGAGTCATTTTATGACTATCCTATGAGTGCCTGAAGAGAAAAAAAAGTGTATTCTCTTTTTCAGGGATATTATCCAATTTAGGGTTATGTGGGAAATGATCCTAAGTATAGGTACCTAAATGTGAAAGTTTACACAGAGTTTCAGGGGATTCCAACAAGGTCTGCAACATATCCATGAATGAAGACTATTTGCTTAAGAGAAAGGCAAGACTAATATTATTATCGTGGCCTTACTAATGAAAACAGGGAACTCAGAGTGGATAAGTGACTTGTTTTAGGTCACACACAATCTAGTGTCAGAGTGGAACCAGACCATAAGTTTCCTGATTCCTTGTCACCACAGCTCCCCTTGGAATGCAGTCAGTATCCTCCCAGCAAAAGCCACCTGGCACATATGCCTTTGCCAGGGCACCCTGTTGCAATGTGAGCAGTGCTTCTGTTTCAGATTTTTGATGCGAGAGCTGAGGCTGGAGGAGGCTGCGCTGCATTCTGCTTAATTTCTTCATCAATAACCTTGATGGACTTGCCAGTCCTTGCAAACACCGAGGAACTGGCTTGTCTTTGAATGTTTCATTGCATTACTATGCTCCCAATCAATATGTGAATCTCTAGAGTCCTCTTGCCCTTGGAGAAGGATGCATCGGGAGACATTTGTATTCTGAATGCTGCCTTGCTATTTGTTTTATGGGAGACAGATCGAGAGCCAGGGCTGGCCGGAAGACAGGAACACTTTCACTGCGGTTCTTACCATACCTCTTTGTTTTGTGCACCCCGATCACAGCGCAACTGGCCCTTCTGTTTAGAAAGCAGCCAGGACTGTCCTGTAGTGTGTCCTGCAGGCAAACTGTAGGTGTACAATTGGCCTGTAATGGTCTTTTGCCTTCTGCTTTGATAGCCTACCACCTTCTGGGGCTTTTGCCCTCTCCCCAACATCTTCCTTGCTTTCTCTCTCTTAATGAATTGCTAACTGACGTCGGCGTAGGTGTTAGTGATGGATTACAGCTTTATGTGTTCAATCTCATGGGGATGTTCGCATGTTAATAAGGAGCTCGTGGCGAACATAAATAATAATGCTCTAATCGTTGGCTAACAGAGAGATGTTTTGGGATCAGAGTGTTCCCTAAATGACATCACCTGGGGAGGCTCCTCTTATTCCCTGCTTAGAAAATGACTTACTGCAGTGAACATTATGGTAGATTGTTTAGCTCTATTACAACCCCACCTATCATACAGAGGCTGGAAAGCCAGAAACTATCATTTCTACACTATCTTGGAGTTAAAGTTCCAGCTCTGTTTAGGCTCCACCAATCAGAGGAACTTGTGCAAAACTTTGATTTGGAAATGAGTGACATGGGGATACAAGAAGGGTGTGAAAAGTCTCTTTTGCTGGTAGGGATTGTGGCCTAATTTTGGAGCAGGTCTTGCAGTAGTGGGAGATAGCTTTCCCAGTCATGTCAAGCTGGTATGCTCACTCAATAAGTGGTAGAACTTCCTGATATATCAGTTGTTGCAATAAGCTACGTGGTTCTGCAGGAATACCTCCCAGATGCTCAGTCGACAGTCCTTTCACTTGCTTTTCCAATAATTTTGGAGGCACCTAATTCCCTGCATCAAATTCCTTTCTGGTGATGCCAGCTAAAGAGGATTCTTTTGCATGCAACCAAGCTTAAATCAATTCAGTAGTTGGTACCAGAAATGGCTACAGGCAACAGATTTTCAAGGCAGGGGGAATCTGGGATTGACTATCTGCCCTGGTTGGATTTGAAGACACAGTTGCACATTTTTAAGTTGACATCTGAATGTGTATTTTTTATTATAGACTGAAATAGGGCAAATAAAATAAAAGGATATAATTTCTAGCACATTGTAAATACTGTATTGAGATTTCAAAATATAACAATTTCAGCACTTTTAAAAACGTAGCCAATGAAATTTAGCTCCCACAGTGATTTATTACCCTCAATTATCCACTTCTAAAAGTACAGCCTTCTTTAGCAGAAATTTTATTATGTTTACATTTTCTCTTTAATTTGTTTTTCTATTTCATATCTATATAAATTATGTCTTAAAAGAATGTATTTTATGCTCAAACAACTTTATTGTTAGCCCTAATATACTTTTCTACCAGAAAATGAGTTTATAAAATCAAATTTTAATTTTTTGTATATTTTGTGAACATAGAGGTCCTCAATTTTTAGAAATTCCTTATGAATTTTATTACTATAATTAATAGTGATGTATAACAAATCACAATAATATAATTATATTATACATTCAATAAGTAATTATTAAACATAAAAGTAAGATACTAATGGAAACACTTCTCTCAATGAGATTAATGAAACTAGGTTTTTCCATCTAGATTATGTTCACATGAATGAATATTACCTTTTTCTAGAACGAGACAGTTTCAACACCAATTATTTTCATTTTTGTATATGTAATCACTGAAAATCTGTTTTCACATAAATGAGTAGAAGGGAATGTAGAGTTTTATTAAAATAGCAATTTCATTAATTTCTTTTTTTTGCAAGTTTCTATAGCATTTGTAAGTAGAAATAAAATTACTAGGTTGTAAGATAAGTATATTTATTTTTTTCCTTAATTTTTTTTGTTTGCCTAAAATTGTATCCCTGAGTTCCCTTTATCTGGTTGACTCCTACACATCTCCAATATCACTACAAACTCAAAGACTACTGTGCCCTACCTGACAAGATCAAGTCTTCATATCACAATTTTCTAAGCCCAGCGTATTTCTCTTTCATCATAGTTACTCTTAATTGTAACCATACATCAATTTAAGTGTTAATTAAGTGACTGTCTCATTAAAAATGTTAAACTCCAACGCAAAATAAAATATTTTCTTAATTTTTGTTGAATTTATTGGGGTAACATTGGTTAATAAAATTAAATAAGTTTCAGGTGTACAATTCTATAATACATCATCTGTATATTGTCTTGTGTGTTAACTACCCCAAGTCAAGTCTCTTTCCATCACCATTTATCCTCTCTTTTCCCTTTTCTAAACCTCCCCCCCTTTCCCTCTGGTAATCACCATACAGTTCCCTGTGTCCATGAGGTTTCTTGTTTTTTCTTAATCCCTTCACCTTTTTCAACCCCTCCCCTCTAACAGCTATCAGTCTGTTTTCTGTATCTATGAGTCTGTCTCTGTTTTTTTTGTTTAATTTGTTAATTAGATTCCACATATAAATGAAATCATATGGCATTTGTCTAACTCTGACTGGCTTATTTCACTTAGCATAATCCTCTCCAGGACCATCCATACTGTCACAAAAGGTAGGCTTGCTTTCTTTTTCACGGCCGAGTAGTATTCCATTGTGTAAATGTACCACAGCTTTTTTATCCACTGATCTACTGATGGGCACTTGGGCTGCTTCCAAATCTTGGCTATTGTAAATACCACTGCAATGAACATAGGGGTGCATGTATTCTTTCAAATCAGTATTTCGGGTTTCTTTAGATATATTCCTAGAAGTGGAACTACTGGGTCCTAAGGCAGTTCCATTTTTAATATTTTGAGGAAACTTCATACCATTTTTTTTTACAGTGACTGCACTAATCTGTCTTTCCACCAACAGTGCATAAGGGTTCCCTTTTCTTCACATCCTTGACAACACTTGTTTGTTGATTTATTGATGATAGCCATTCTGACAGGTGTGAGGTGGTATCTCATTGTGGTTTTAATTTGCATTTCTGTGATGATTAGTGATGTTGAGCATCTTTTCATATGTCTATTGGACATCTGTATGTCCTCTTTGGAGTAGTGTGTATTCAGATCCTTTGTTTATTTTCATTGGATTGTTTGTTTGTTTTGGTGTTGTTTTATAAGTGCTTATAAATTTTGGGTATAAAAATAAAATATTTCTTAAAATTATTTTAATGATCACTATAAAACTCTAATGGTCCTTCTTCAATTTTTTAAAATGAAAAATGAAAACCCCATAATTTGCAAAAGGAAAGAAAAATGTTGCCTGGTCATTACTTTCATTCACTTTCTCAATTTCTGGGAAATATACCAAAAAGTCTTTACTAAAATTTATAAATGACCATTATTTATAGCTATTTCTTTTTCACTTAAAGAAACTATTTTTAACCTGATAATTCAGAAAGGTTTTAGAGAATAAAAATTATTCTTAATTTCAATACACTTTTATCAATACTTTTTTTTTGGCCAAGTACTTTTATCTTAATCGTGTGATTTTAATATTTTCTCATCCAAGTCTCAGAGCTGTAGGTTAAACTCATTCAGTTTTTGGCGAATGCCTGCCATATATCCTAATTGGAAAACCAGTGCGCATGGTCAAATTAATGAGCCAAGTCAGACCAATTTCTGTCAGAAATACTCTGGCTTAATTTTTCAACTCAAACAAGCATGTTATTATGCAGTCCTGTGACAGCCATTTAACCTCTGAATTCTATATCTAAGGTAGAAGGAAAGATAGGCTAAAGCAGGGAGCCTCCCTGGGAGCTGGCCACCCAGGCGAAGTCAGATGCCGCCACAAGAACTTTTACAGTCCTTTTGTTTTGTTCTCATGGCACTTTCCATCCTTTACGAAGAGTCAGAGAATACAAGTCAGGAAGTCATTATAACAATTCTCCCCACTTGACAGCACCTCAACACAGGCCGAATACCTGTTTAAGTGCCACAGTCACAGACAGAAAGGCCCTGGCTGGGTTGGCTCAGTGGATAAGAGTGTTGGTCCTCAGATGGAAGGGTCTCGGGTTCAATTGTCTCTCTCACATCAATGTTTCTCTCTCTGTGTCTCTCTCCCTCCCTTCCACTTTCTCTCTTTTTTTTTTTTAAAAAAAGGAAAAAGTATCCTCCAGTGAGGATTAACAGCAACAACATAAAAAGACAGACAGGATCAATGATATGCCTTGTGTTAAAGAGGCTTCCTGATATAAATATTTAAAATTGTACCTTTGCCCTTGGTTGGGCATTGTCCCGTGCACCAAAACGTTGCCAGTTACATTCTCAGTCAGGGCACATGCCTGGGTTGTGGGCTTGATCTCCAGTAGGGCCATGCAGAAGACACCCAATAGATGTTTATTCCTCTCCCTCGCCCATCCTCTCTCTCTAAAAATCAATAAAAAATATCTTTAAAATAAATAAATAAATAAATAAATAAAATTGTGCCTTTGATTGATGCTCTGGAAATTTTTAGATCTTGGGTCAATTCACGGTACATGGATGCAATGTTATAACTTCCTCTTGAAAAATAGTTGAAGGTCAGTTTTGAAAGGGTAGGAAGAGTTGAAAAACCAGCATGACACCCCAAGCTCAGGAAGATTAATTTTAGGAAAGTACATATGGGAAATAAGAGTCTAGCAATTGATTCTCTTAAAACTATCCATTTCTTAGAAAGAGTGGTAGATATACCTTGGTTTAAAAAATGCGGGCACAGGGGATTTTGTTGTCTGCAAATGGAATCTGACCAATAGAAGTATTCAAAAACTTGGCTTGCAATGCTGTAGACACTGCTGGGGCATTTTCATAGGACATAGGTTATTGGTCGGGATATAAACAAAGAGGGAACAATTATCTGCTGGTCTGTTCTTATATTCCAGACTGAATACTTTGCACCTTGATAGTTCCTTCTTACCCCCATAGTCTCCATCTCAGATATCCTAGAGGCTGATGGTCTTATGAATATCCTACTGGTTCTGTGGATGACCTAACATTCTGTTTCGTATTCAAGTAGCTCCTCTGCTGCTGACAGTGATCCTTACATGTATATAGTAGGTGCTGAATAAACATTTAGAATCAGAGAACGTACAAACTGAATGAAACTTGAGCCATGATCTCGGTGTGCAGCTGAGGAAACTGAGGTGCTGAACAGGGAAGTAATTTTGTCAGAGGTGATGGTATTCATTAAGATGTGTTGACCGATCACAACTCTGCTCAGACTCCAAGTTTCTAACATTTTACTTCTTAAAATTTCCAAAATGGAGAGTATCTCTTCGAAATAGCCAAGTACCAACTACAGATTGTGTTTGGATACACTCTCTCAAGGAGAGTGAGGCTCCTTTCCAGAAGTTACAGCCATGTGATTCTTCACTCCAGCATGGTTCAGGGCAGGGTGTAAGGACAGTACTGGTGTGATAGAAAAGGAGGAATTAGGGTCAGAGACTAGGTAGAGATGACCCTCTTTAATTCCTAGCTCCAAACAGGAGAGAAAAATACTGAGTTAAATGCTTAGTTAAAAGTGGATCTTGCTTGGTGCAACAGATGTGTTCCAGAAATTTTGCATATTGGGTTTTAGGAACGAACTCTTTAGGAGTTGGCACTAGTCATTTAGAAGAAGGATGCAATGGATCATTTTTCCAAGTGAAAGACTATAGATGCTGCTCAGTGGTGGACAAGGTTGAACTGAAAAAAGAGTGAACATGTGCCCTGAAGTGCTGGGAGGTGACAGAGCAGTGTGTGCAAGCAAACTGGTCATATGGGAGATGCGAACCCCGGGCAGAGTGGGGTGTGTGAGGCCATCACAGAGCTTACCCGGCAGTAGGAAGATAGTCATGTTTCGGTAGGTTTTTAGCAGAATTCAGCAGGATTCAAATGCAACATGGTACTGGGGTGAAGGGCAAAAAGCAGGCAGATCTCAAGACATAGAGAAACTGGAGCAATAGCAGGTAACTAAGGTAGAGACTCCATTCAAATAATAAAAATAAGGACCAGTTACAGAAAGAAGATGAGCTATTGTTATGAAGGCAGTGTGGTAAAGCGGTCAGGGCCCTGGCTGTGCAGTTTGAAGATCCAGGTGCGAATGCTCACTCTACTAATGACCATCTATGTAACTGGGTAGATGGATGGCAAAAAAAAAAAGGCCTCAATTCTCCACCGGCCCTATAGTCTCACCCTTTGCAATATATCTTTGCAGATCTTCCCCCTTTTCTACTTCTTGAGTCTGGGCTGGCCTGGTACCATGCTGTGGGCAAAAAATGGGGCAGAATTTTGATGTACCAGCTCCAGCCTATAGCTCAAGAGGCCTTGATACTTCTTTTTTCAGAGTTCTATCTAGCTTCCATGTGAACAAGCTTGAGCTACCTTATAGGAAGAGAGATATCAGCCTAGTTGTCCTCCCTGAAGCCCCAGACAGCTGAAAGAGCCCACTGAAAACCAGCAAATCTGATGTGCAGCTGACTACAGATGCTGGCCATGCAAGAACAGAACCCCCAGCTGAGCTCAGTCTGAATTGCTGACCTACAGAATTATGAGCCAAATAAACAGTTATTGTTTTGACCCCCTAGATTTGGGGTGGTTTGTTACATAGGAATAGATAACTAATAAAGTGATCCTAGGAAAGTTAACCACTTTGTGCCTCAGTTTCCCCTATGTGAAACGCAGATGCTAATAGTACCTGCCTCAAAGAGTTATTGGGAAGATCTAACGAATTAATGCCTAAAAGTATTGCAAATGCCACTTGGTAACTATGAAGTGCTCAACAAATATCATTGTTATTATTATTATTATTATTATTTCTACTACTTCTATTAGAATTGAGGCATGGGGGTGGTTGCAGGATATAGTGTAGGGGCACAAGGAAATCCTTAACATCCTCTCAAATGCAATATTCCAAGAGCCAGCAGGGAAGTGGCTTAGTAAATGCATCTATAGGCAGCAGGGGCTAAGTAGGAAGATAGCCTGGCTTTGTAGTGAGTAACTATTTCTATTAATAAAGTTTGCAAATCTGAGTTTCTGTGTCTTAAGTATATTTAACACTGGGCTTGACCATATTAACACATTGTCTGTGTTATTATATTATCTGTTTTAAAACTGGGCTTGTCCATTATTTCTATGTTCTCAATATAGAAGCTGGATGAAGCTGTTCTTTGGTAAGGATTTTGAGAACTCCAGCCATCTGTGAGGCCATAAAAACCTGTTTTAAAAAACCCGAAGGCTGTTTAGGTACTAATTGTGCTTGAACTATTTTTAATAAACCATTTTTGTTCAGCTTATAATTTCCCATCAGCTGATAGCTTTACACAGGTGACATGAAGTACAATTCATCTTGCCGGGCTAAAATATCCGCCTCAAACCAAATGGGTTTTAATCCAAAGCAAGAAATTAATTGTCACAGCCTGGTAATTACCGAGTCGGGATGGGATTTCATTAAAATTGCTGTTGGATGGAATCATGCATGGCTCCATCCAATTTAAAAATTCTTGAACTTGGCTTCTGATTTATGGGTCAACTGTAAAAGGCTGCAGCAGAATTTTATGCCAGCGCTTGTCCAGTGAAATCTCACCCTCCATTTAGGAAATTAATGGAAGCCACTAAAACTCAGGTCTGGCTAGGCTCCTTTGTCATCAGTTGATTCCAGGGATTGAAATGAGATTCTTGATTGGGGAACTTGAAGCAGACCCAGCAGCCTCAACTTTCTGATCACCAGGCCCAAGTTTTAAAGCTCCCATCACTTGAACTGGACAAGTAAGTTTCATCTGAAGCGCTACAGGGAGGTTGAGATCAGCCAGGCAGCCAACGTCAGAGAAGTGGCAATAGATCCAGTAAGAACCATGTTGTAGTTCCGACGACTGGATTTCTGCATGCCCTGGTTTATTTTTCTTGAGCATCTCCTTATGTGGCCATGTTTTACCCTTCCCGTTTAAATGAGGCAAACGCTAACAGTGGGGTCTGTGACTTTCATATTACACCAGCTATTCAGAAATGTTTAGTGGTTCCAAAACTTTTAGTGTGCAAAGAACTCACTGAAGTATTTTTCTAAAAATGCACATTACTGGCTGTATGTTTGATCTGGTAGGTCTGGGGTGAGGATCTAGAATTGGAATATTTGGTAGGCTCCCAGGAGACTCTGATGCAGGTACACTAAGGGCCATTCTTTGATGAGATGGCCCCAAGCATGGATTCCTGTGAAAGGAGAGGATAGACTGTTACTCATGCTTGCAAGGCCCACAAGTAACCACAGCCATGCCCTGTACACGGCAGTACCTGGAATGATTCATTATTCCCCACTGGTGCTAGTGCTAGAGTTCAAACTCAACCAGATGGAATTCAGGTAGCCATTTAGTTTATGCCACAGAAAGTAAGGAATATATTAGTGCACAGAAAAATGCTGTTTTTTTTAGAAGAGTAACAAAATTAATAAACCCTTAGCAAGAATAATAATAAAAAAAAGAGATGTCACAAATACCAATAGTAGGAATTTTTTAAAAAAGGATATCACTGCAGATATAACAGATATTATGTATGAAGTATGTCTTTTTATTTCCTGTATTTTCTGTTTTTTTGACATCTGGGGCCTTGCTGAGACGAAGAGTCTGCCCCTCCCAGCGCCAGCCTAGAGGACTGGCCTACACGTTTCCCAAACTCTCACATGTCCTGTCATCATTTCCCTGCCCTCGGCACCCCAGGGGCAGGGAGCAGGCAATGGGGTGGGGGAGCAGCCCCTATATCCTGAAGTCGGCAGAGACTGTTCAAACTGGCCAATCCTAAACCTGCTCAGCCTGCTTTAGCCTTTCCTTCTTGCAAAAACCACCATAAAGACTGTTGCCCACATTTTCCAGTCCCTCCCTCTGCTTTCTGCCGGATCCCGGTGCCTCCTCAGGAGCCCTGCACGGTGTGCTGTGCCTGCTGCTCCTGGGGCTGTGTGACTAAGAGCTCCCTGCGTGACAGTCATTTCTATGTGTGCGTGTCTTATCTACTCAATCGGAACAAAGCCCAGGCGCATTTTACAACCCGTGGAAAAGATAAGAGGATATCACGAACAGTTTCATTACGCTAATAAGTTTGAAAATTGAGGTAAAAGGATACATTCTGAGAAAAACACATTTATTTATAAATTTACAACTTATGAACACAAGGAGAAATTTAAAAATCTGAACCTCCTTCATTAAATTAAAGAAGTTAAATGTAATTTAAAACCTTCCATGAAAAAACTTCAGGCCCAGATGATTTCATTCTTGAATTTATTTCTTTTAAACATATTTTTTTTATTGATTTCAGAGAGGAAGGGAGAGGGAGAGAGAGAATCATTGACTAGATATCTCCTGCACTGGGGATTGAGCCTGCAACCCGGGCATGTACCCTGACTGGGAGTCAAACTGTGACCTCCTGGTTCATAGGTCGACGCTCAACCACTGAGCCACACCACCAGGCGGATTTATTTTTTAACTTCAAAAAAATTTTCAACAGATCTATAGGATCATAGTTTGAGAGATTTATTTAATTTTCTATTATCATTTTTTGATGTAGTTATATCTATGAAAATTAAAGCACTAAAATAAATTGTATTATTAATTAATAATTAGTGAACATAATACATTGTTGACTAGATATAGCAGGTGCTTTGAAAAGACAGTTGATTTCTAGCTCCAATGAATTGTTGACTTTATATTTTGCTATAATAAAGACATAAGTATACTCATTTAATTAAATTTTTACATTTGCACAGATTTAGATGAATTTTTTACTCTTCATTGGATTAATAAAATATAGTCTTAATGTCCATAGGATAAGAAAATATCTTTACTAAGTCCATAGATTAATTTTTAAGTAAAAGGAAAGGTTTTGCTGAAATACATTGTTTGTGAATTTCACTTTAAGTGCTCATTTAAATTTTTATTTATTTATTTATTTTATTTTATTTTATTTTTAAATATATTTTATTGATTTTTCACAGAGAGGAAGGGAGAGAGATAGAGAGTCAGAAACATCGATGAGAGAGAAACATCGGTCAGCTGCCTTCTGCACATCCCCCACTGGAGATGTGTCCACAACCCAGGTACATGCCCTTGACCGGAATCGAACCTGGGACCCTTCAGTCCGCAGGCCGACGCTCTATCCACTGAGCCAAACCGGTTCCGGCTCATTTAAATTTTTAATAGACTTTATAATTTTAGATTCACAACAAAATTGACTAGAAAGTACAAACTTCTCATATAACCAGTGTATGCACAACCTCTCCATTACCAACATCCCCCACCAGAGTGGTGTATTTGTTACAACTGAGGAACCTACATTGACACATCATTACCACCCAAAATTCATACTTTACATCAGGGTTTACACTAGGTGTTGTATGTATTATGGGTTTTCACAAAGGTTTCACTGCCCTAAAAACTTCTGTGCTCTGCCTATTCATCCCTCTCTCACCCTTAATCTCTGGCAACTACTGATCTTTTTCCTGCCTCCATAGCTCTGCCTCTTCCAGAATGTCGGATATTAATTTCTCTGAAGAAAAAGGAAGTTAAGGCCAATAGAAATTAAAGCTAAGTATCTGACTCTTTCAAGTTCCACAGGAGAGAAATTCATTAAAGAACTGAAAGGCCAAAACATTGGGATTAACTATTGATACAAATTGATTAAACTTTAAAGGGCTGAAGTCCTCAGAAGATGAAAAGCGACATGATAAAAGAGGGACAAATGAGCCGAGGTTGTTTGGCATCAATCTCTCTGAATCCTTCCCAGGAGAAAGCATGATCAGTCAAGGAAGGCAGATACAAAAGACCACACATAGTATGATGACAAGTTGTCTGGTTTGGGGATGTTAACTTTCCTTACCTGTAACGTGGAGTGATAGCACTGATCTCAAAGGCTTATTAGCAAATGTATGCAAAGTGCCCGGCAGGATGACTGGCCTGGGAAAGCATGAGCGTGGAGGCAATGATACCGTCGGTGTCATCATCTGACACAGGACTAGGCATAGCAGGTGCTTTGAAAAGACAGTTGATTTCTAGCTCCCATGAGTTCTAAGATGGGCTAAAATTCTGGGACACATCTGAGCCCAAACTGAGTCTAGCCACTCAGTGGGCAAGTAGAGAAATGCTTTCTCATTTCCTGATCTGAGTGCCCTGCCCTCTGGCGAGATGCCACACAGCCTCCTCCACTGACTTGCAAAAACATTGTTCTAGCAATAAAAAGGTAACATGATGCTCGAAGACGATTTAAATCTCCTGGAAAGCTCAGTTTTGGGTTTGTCTCTTCCTCTGACATTTTGTTCTATGAAACCTTTCTACCCTTTCACCCAAATGTAAACAGCACAGTTTTATGGAGCAATTGGCTTGCAGAAGACTTCTCCGGAGAACAGTTTGTGAGCCAAAGAGTGGAGCCCTGCTTGCAGTGGTAACCGAATCCCTGAAAGACAATAGCCCTAAAAGTCAATCCAGCTTTGCTTTTCTCTGGGTCTGGTTGGAGTGGGCACTTTAATGGACTTTCTGCATCACTATGAGCCTCTTGACATAGTAAATGCCCATCCAAAAAAGTCCATGGCACTCAGGGATATGGTGTAGGCATGCACAGAGGTCGGTTTTCACAATCAGCAAAGATCTAGGACACAAACATGGCTGTTCTTCTATTAGAAGCAGGAGGAGGTGGTGTCGGTAGGGTAGGGGGAGGAAGAGGAGGAAAAGGAGAAGGAAGAGGTAAAGGAGGAAGAGGAGGAGGAGAAGGAGAAATGAAAGGTCTCACTAAGGAAAAGAATCCTTTTTTCCAAGTTGAACTGGAGCATGCTAAAGAGAATGAGATGTTGGAAAGTGCCAGGAGCCTCAGGTCCAAGCAAGCTTTAACAAATAATATTGCCAATTAAACTCTTGCCAACACTTTTTTTTTAAAAAAAAATTATAGCTATCCTAGTGAGTGTGAAGTGCTACCTCATCATGGTTTTTACTTTGCATTTTCCTAATATCTAATGATGTTGAGTATCTTTTCATGTGTTTCTTGGCCCTTTGTATCTCTTCTTTGGAAAAATATATATTCAAGTCCTTTGCCAATTTTTAAATTGGGTTGCTTGTCTTTTGTTGTTGAGTTGTAAGAATTCTTTATATATTCTGCATACTAGACTTTTATCAGATATATGATTTGCAAATACCCCTATAGGTTTTTAAAATGCTTTTGATGATGTCCTTTAATGTGCAAAAGTTTGTAATTTTGATGAAGTCTAGTTCTATTTTTAAAATTTTGCTGCTTATGCTTTTGGTGTCATATCTAAGAATCCATTTCCAAATCCAATGTCATGAAGATTTACTTCTTTGTTTTCTTCTAAGGGTTTTATAGTTTTGCCTAAAGTTTAGGTCTTTGATCAATTTTTAAATTAATAATTATATATGGTGTAAAGTAAGGGTCAAACTTCTTTCTTTTAAATGTGGATATCCAGTTTTCCCAGCAGGATTTGTTGAAAAGACTGCATTTCCCCATGGATTACCTTGGCACTCTTGTGGAAAATCAATTGACCATATATGTGAGAACCATATTGATCATATGTATTTCTAAGTTCCATTGTTCTATCTGTTTATCCTTATGCCAGTACCACACAGTTTTGATTACTGTAGCTTTATAGTAGGTTTTGAAACCTGTACATGTGTATCTTCCAACTTCGTTTTTCCAAATCAAGTTTGTTTTAGCTATTTGGCATCCCTTGCAATTCCATATGAATTTGGATTTTAGCTTTTCCATTTCTTCAAACAAAAAAAAAGCCATTAAGATTTTGATTGGGATTGCATTGAATCTGTTGATCTCTTTGGATAGTACTGACATCCAAACAATATTAACTCTTCCAATTCTCACACATGAGATGTCTTTCCATACATTTATGTCTTTTTAAATGTCTTTCATCATTGTTTTATTGCATTCAGTGTACAAGTTATTCACCCCCTTGGTTTAATTTACTGTTAGGTTGCTTTCTTAATTTCCTCTTTAGGTTGTTTGTTAATGGTATAATAAAACACAAATGACTTTTGAGTGTTGATCTTGTACTTTGCAACATAGATAAATTTATTACCTCTGTTAACTTTTATGTAGATTCTTTGGGGGTTTCTATACATATGATCATCTGCAAGTGCTGATAGTTTATTTCTTCCTATCCAATATGAATTCCTCTTACTTTTTTTTTTGCATAATTGCTCTGGCTCAGAATTCCAGTACCGCAATGAATAGCAGTGGTGAAAGCAGGCATTCCTGTCTTATTTCTGTTCTTTGCCCATTATGTCGCCTGATAGCCCTTGTTTTAAGGCTCTTCTGCCCCAGGATACCTTGTTTCTCAGAGAGAGGATAGCAACTTCCTCTACCAAGCTTTTAGAGTTATATGGGTCTCCACTGCTGCACATTAAAATAAGGAACTTCTTTGCCTTTATAGAGTCCAACTATGCCTATTCCTGATGATCAGTGAGAAAACAGAGGAACAGAGCCTAGAAACCAGGTTGTGCTTTCGCTATTGACAATAATACCTAAACATGTAGGTGAAATTCTTTCACGTTAGTTCTCTCAATAGTTTCCCATTTGCAAATGTGGACCTGAGCATCCTATAGGCAGTGACTGACTATTCAGTTCCCATGGCTGAGAAAGCAGAACCTAAACCTTGTCCTAAAAGTCTTAGCTTAGGCCTGAATCCTTCATCTAGAAACTCCCCAAGCATGGCTCCAGGAAAGCCCTGCTTCCCATAACTTTTTCCCTCTGGTCCCCATTTGTCAAAGTAGCCCATGAATTATTTGCCCACTACTGGCATGGATAAGGTCTTGTTTGACTCTGATATTTTCTGGTTTTCTGGTGGCTACTTTCAGGTACTGCCCATTTCCTGTGAAACAAAACCCTGCCTACCTCAACTGCCACCAAAACTGACCAACTAGGAAAAGCCAGAGATCTGGGAGGCTGGGCCATCCCTCTTTCTTGGCAGTGCAGCCTCAAGCCCTCTAGGGGTCACTGTTGGCCCCAGTTGCAGATTCTTGAACTACACCAAGTCTCAAGTCCCCTGAGCCTTTGAAAAAATTCCAGGACCAAGTAGGGGCCTGGATGCCAACACAGGGTCATCTTGCAGTCAGCCAGGTCATGTTCCCTGCCTCATGTAGATATTTCTTCCTTAAATAAAATAAAGTAAAGTGAAACGTGTGCTATTGTGTAATGCAAACAATACAAGAAATGTTGAAAGTGAAAGATTATGTTTTTCCTTGTACTTCCCAAACAGTGGATCCAATTCCCCTGAAGTTGAAGAGAATTTGCCTGTATTACTCTGAGTCAATCAAGAGTTTGGCATGGGGGGCATGCAGTCATCACAGGCTCTGCCTTCAGGGGGTCCTGATTAGGTCCCAGATGTGGGGTTTGGATGGTTTTCAGCTTGTTTTCCCACTTGTCATATGGGGATAATGATGGTACATATTCCACAGGGTGGCTTTTGTGATTGACTGAAGAGCAACGTGTTTGGCCCAAGGTAACGTTCAGTAATGGGTGCCATGAAAAAGTCAAGGAGGCCCTGAGCCTGGATGAGCACAATGATGAAAAACACAATTATGAAAATAAAAGGGGGACTCTATGAGAGTCCCCACAGGCCCCCCCCCCCAGGTTCCCCTGCCCCTCTGAGCCCTACAGAAGCCAAGGCAGCTGGCAAGCCTTCTTGTTCAGGCTGACCGCTTCCTGCATCTGCCCCTGTGGCTGTCACTTCTCTTTCCTTTCCTGCCGGGGCTTCTGTTCCCGACAGAATCCAATTCTGATGTTCTGAGCCCGCTCTTACCTTGAGCCTGGGCCTGTGCCAGTCCATGTGCAGGCAACTTCCTCCCCTGGTCTGAACCACAAGCGATAACATTATGACCTTGGGACCCAAGATGCAAGAAGGCATTGCCTGACTGAGGTTTTGGGGAGATCCTCGCTTGTGGTCACAGGGCCCTTTTCCAGACTTCTAGAAAATCAAGTCTTCTTGACTCCTTTTCTAGAAGTCTGATTCCCTTGCTTAAGGCAGGGAACCTTAATTTGGAGCTCCAAGAAGGTCTAAGAATAGAATTTTTTTTTGCGGGGGGGGGGGGGGGGGGGGGCGTGTGTGTGTGCACTAACAGAAAAATTGCAACATAATTTTCACTAACCTACAGTGAATTTAGTACGCCCTTCCATTATGAAGTAGTCAACATAGTCTAATGCAGTGGTTCTCAACCTTCCTAATGCCGCGACCATTTAATACAGTTCCTCATGTTGTGGTGACCCCCAATTTCATTATTACAAATTGAACATAATTAAAGCATAGTGATTAATCACAAAAACAATATGTAATTATATATGTGTTTTCCGATGGTCTTAGGCAACCCCTGTGAAAGGGTCGTTCGACCCCCAAAGGGTCGCGACCCACAGGTTGAGAACCGCTGGTCTAATGGAATGAGTAATAGCTAACTTTGTCACCAATACAATGAACAGATATTTCAATGCCAGTGATAGATTGTTTATGCTCATCAAAACTTCAAAATTGGGGTTGTTATTAGACCTACAGTTAGATCTTGTATTTAATATGGAGCTATTCAGAGCATTGGTCTATGGACTGGTGACAGACCATGAATGACTATAGGTTCAGGACAAGGGAATACAGGAATTGAGTGTAAACATTTAGAAATTTTCTAAACAATTTGAATAATTCAATAATAATTGGACAATTTTGAATAACACTAGAAAATTTTAATGTATTTTGGATCAAATAATAAAAATTGGTGTTTGTATTTCAAATTCTCTTTTACTTCATATTTTTAGTCTATTTTATAAAAGTTGTTAGTGCAAGATAGATTGAAAAAATACATTGATCCTTCCCCACAGATAGTGTGAGAAGCATGATTTAATGCATTAATAAGGAAGCACACATTAAAACATTTTTTTGATAACTGAATTTCAACAGAATTGGCTTCTTTTACATTTCTTACTATCTTATTTAAAACACAATTCTGAGGTAGGTTCAATAGCTTCAACAGAATGCCAAAGAAATTCATGACACAAAAAAGGTTAGGAATGCCCGAGGAGGAGCTCTGGGACCCTCCCCCACCTCCCTCCCATTGGTTTTTACCTAAGTCTCAGAGTGGAGACAAGCTTATCCCTCACCTGAGCCCTGGGACATGATTGAACATTTTTCTCCCTCTCCCTCATCCTTCCCCTTCCCCACCCCCATCTCCTGGCCATGATGAGCTGTCAGTATGTCCAGGAACTTCAGCTTCCCTCCTATCCTTCCCTCATTGCCATGATTTCCAGTTCAGCCAAATTTCTAAATCTGTAGCTGGATCTCCCATCTTCCTGGACTTATCACCACATTAATATGTCATTTTTACCATTTCCAAAATTAAGAATACCCTCTCCTAGAATTTGTACTTGCTTTAACCTCATCCACATTTCAAGACCCAGCTGAAGCCTAGCCCTCTCCAAGGAGACTAAGAAGACACATTCAATCCATACAAATCTTTCTCCTCTGAGCTCCTATGTGGTTATGACCTAGCAGGGTGAGCATAAGACTGAACAGGAAGTGTGATCAGGGGGTATAGTGTCTAGAGTTGTTAGATACTACAGCCATTCTAGCTGGGGTCAGAGCACTTACAGCCAGGCTAGTGGAGGGGACATGTTACTAAGCAATGTCAAATTGTGCCAAGTTTTAGAAAGGTAGGTGATTGTTAAATAAAATCTCCATTTCACAGATGAGGAATTAGAGGTACTAAGAGGTGTGTCCTGTGGAGGAGGGAAATATCTCCTTTTTCTTTTACTTCAGGCTGGGTTTTGCCCTCCCCTCACTAGTATCAGTCTGTTACAAAGGTAGAGTTGGTATCCTGACTGTTCAGGGCAGACATGATTAGATCATACCTATTTATGAGTCAGAATCCCTGGCAATAAAGGTCTTGCTCATACATGGGTCTGCATTCCTGGCCCTCACTTCTGCTCATATGGTGGGCCTCTTTCTCCAACCATCACAGGGATGCATTAGCACATTGATATTTGCTTTGGGCTTAGATTTGCATTCACCACAACAGTGTTAGGAGGCCTTTGGTAATTAATATCCAATAACTCCACCCTTGATGCAAAGCTCAGCACATTTTATTAGATATCTACTGATGGCTAGGTTGGTGGATCTTTCCCTAATCTCTATCCTTATCCTTTCCTTGGAGAGCCCTTTAACAGTGGGCCAGGCTACTGTTTGGGACCAGCAGTGTGGTATTTAGAACAGGACCAGCTGGCTCTGGATTAGAAGAAGGCCTGTTATTGATGTCAGAGCACTGGCCTCCAGTCCTTAGAACACCTCTCCACTTTCACATCTCACCGTGCTCTGAAACCAAGGTCTCTCTGAATTTCCAGGGTAAGGAATTAAATCCAAGATGAGTCTGACTTATAAAATCTTAGGGGATGACATAGCCATTAGGATGTCTGTTGGAAGCAAGGAGATAAGCAACATGGTATCACAAGCTCAAAAATAAACCCTTCCTCAAATTCCATATAGACTAAGCCTTTGCTCCAACCCCTCCCAACTCTGCTTTTTCCCACCATGACAATACCTACCTTCCATAATAAGTAGTTGGGATCATTATTAAAGGACTCAGATGAGTGAAACTTTTGATGCTTATTTTCCTTTTTATTGTCATCCTTCTCCTCTGCTCCTCCTTTTTCTGCTTTTCCTCTTCATCCTCTTCTTTCATCATTATTATCTTTATCATCTTAACATTTGTTACATCTTGTTATGTACCAGACACTGAACCTGTTATTTCATTTAGTTCTCTTATAGTTCCTATGAGACATATGCTATGATTATACTGTTCTTTTTCTTATTGGAGAGGTTGTATAGCATGAAGATTAAAAGTTCTGGTTCTGGAGTCAGATGACTTGGGTTCAAATCGCTCTCTGTTATTTCCTGTGAGACTATGTGTAGTTACTTAAATTCTATAAGCTTCCATTTCTTCATTTATAAATAATGACAATGTAGTGTCTACCAAGTACCGAAGAGTCCTCCTAAAAGTGGAAAAGAAAAGAGGGAAACGGGAAGGGCTAGATATGATTACAAAAAGACATTTTTTACAAGTAAATGGTGTGATTTGACTATAAATTAGGGTGAAATATAAGATCAATGAGTGATTACAAAAGAATTGGTTTGAATCAGAAACCTTCTGGGCTCTGCTGGCCCAGTTGGAGGACATCTTCCACCTACCCATGCCTATAAGTGGTCAGGGAGATGGGGTTTGCCGGGGCGGGGGGCAGGGAAGTAGTCATTTCTCTTAAACTTCTCATTGTCTCTTGTGTGTGTGCATGGGCAATGTGTGCACACGCACACAAGAGTATATAAGGCTTGCATAGACTTGCTATATATGAAAGGTGTCAATGTTTTTTCTTCTAAAACCTTGCATATTGCTGGTTGATAACAAGAAAACTTGTTAGAGGAGGAAAAGAAGGTTGATAAAGAATTTTATAATATCTGGACACCAGTAGATAGCATTAAACGCTTCAATTTTTCTTGAAGTGTAGCCCAAGCATTACTCATCTCAACCTTGATTAAGGTTGAGAACACAAGAGAGGAAATAAAGAGAATGAAGAAGAAAACAAGGAGGAGAAGGGAATGTTTATAGATGGCTTACAGATGAGAAATGTGTTGTCTGGTGTAAAATTAATTGACCACGAGCAGGAAAAGGCAACAGAAAAGGGAATAGTAAAAAGAAATAGGAGGCCAGACAGGTCTTTGTTTCAGTTTCCTTCTTAATTGCTGTCTGGGACTTGAATGGAGAGTGGATAGAATGTGGAAGGGATTTCAGAGTGGTCACAAAAAGGGAGGATTACATGAGAATTAAATTTTGCAAGTATGAGTCTTTGGAGGATCAGATATTCTAACTCAGGGTGTACCTATATTTGCCTTATCCATAATAACTGCTCATCAAGTGATTATAAAATTAAATGGTTTTGTGATATCTCATTCTGTTGTCATTCCCACTGTCTAGTGTTTGACATTGACATCACCAGCAAGGGAGATTTCTGGATCTGAGGTACATTCTTCCACCCTTAGATCAGTTGTTCCATGACTTCATGCATATCTATATTATAAAAGGCCTGTGGCCCTAACGCCGTAATGACCAAAGACTGGCACCGGTAGGCGGGGCTGCGAGCGTGGGGAGGCGGCACGGGTGGGCGGGCCATGCACTTTTGCACGCTGGGCTTCTAGTATATATATAAATGACCTTCCATTGGGCATCACAAATCTTGTTGATCCACACCAAATTCTACCTCTAATTGAGTTATTGAGTCCTCACACCATTGAGAAATCTGATTAAATACATAATGTCTCTCTCCTGCAGTGGCAACAAAGAGTAGGGAAGAAATTTGTGAATGGAGATATTTATCTCATCTCGATGAGGCAGTTCAATAGAAATGGTTATCAGATGAGTCATCCTTACTTCACCCTCTATGAATGGAACATTCAGCGGTGCAATGAAGTTTCCAGCCTTTGTTCTCAAGTCTGGAACATGTCCCAAATGATAGGTTGTTGCCTAGGGAATCAAGATTATAATCGTTGGGTTCTTGACTAAAAAAAGTACTTCTCAGGAAGAGATTGTCCAAAAGGCATGTCATCAATACTAGCAACAAACTCAGGTGCATAAAAGGCTTCCAATAAATATTTGTTGAATGAGTCAACTTATGAATGAACAGGTTGGTGAGGAAGAGAGAAGAATTAAGGATTACTCAATTTTCTGGCTTGAGAGACAGTGCTAGGTTGGAATAGTATTAACTAAGTGGATATTAACTAAGTGAGAAGAGAAGTGATTGAAAATAGGTTATATCAATATATGTGGTGAGTTCAGTTTTGAACACATTGACTTTAGAGATGTGTGGGACTTGCAAGTGGATATCTGGATGTCTGTTGTATAGGGCATACATTACGAAAAGAAAAAGCCCTCGTTTATGTAAAGAGAACCTTGCCACGATTAATTTTTTTAAATATATTTTATTGATTTCATAGAGGAAGGGAGAGGGAGAGAGAGATAGAAACATCAATGATGAGAATCATTGATTGGCTGCCTCCTGCACGCCCCCTACTGGGGATTGAGCCTGCAACCAGGGCTGGTGCCCTGACTGGGAATCAAACCCTGACCTCTTCCTCCTTCATAGGTCGATGCTCAACCCCTGAGCCACCACAGCCAGGCCTTGCCACAATTAATTTCTAAGACTACAGATTGTTCGTTATCCCCGGCACAGAACTTGTATACATTGATTATTCCAAAATTAAATAAGTGATTAAAAATTAAACAAAGAATTGCTACTGAAAATTGATTCCAGCAGAAATCAACTGGGTCATTTTTAATCTCTCTTGCCGTATTGAGTCTTTAAAAATATATATTTTAAATGGTTCTGCAGATTTATCTAAAATATAAATCATGGAAAACAAACCCCACAAGGTTTCCAAAAGTCCAGATACTAAGAGGAGACTGAAAGTTTTGAAAGGGTCCCTTAGTAATGGAAATGCTAATGACTACAGGAGTCCATTACTTTAATTGCTATATTTTTGCAAACCTGAGATGATCTCATTCAATCCATCAAAGACTACTTTACATATCCAAGAAAATAAACATTTAAAAAAAACAAAATTAATTCAGTCACTTTGTTTTCAATTCTAATTCTGAATGTCATAAGAGCAAACAGGAAACCTTTTTAAAAATCTTAAAAAGAAAAAAATAAATCCACAATGTATATCCACTAGAATACAGAATGACTGAAATATCAAAAGTTGGCAAAGATGTGGGGCATTGTCCCTAGACCCCACTGGAATTGTCATCTATTTCAGATGAGAGTAAAAATTGGTACAAATGCTTTGAAAAATTATATTACACTCTCTCACAAAGTTAAAGCTAACTACCCTACGATTCCTAGAGATGTGTCCAACAGAAATTAGTACATATTTTCACCAAAGGCATCTACAGAAATGTTTACAGCAGCACTGTGCATAATATGCTAAACAAGAAACAACCCAAGTATTCATCAACAGAATAGATAAACAAATTGAGATTTATTTATACTACTCTATACCACTACTCAGAAATGAAAAATAGCACACTACTGCTACATTCAACAACATAGATGGATATTTTAGCAAAAGACACCAGATATAAAAGAGTGCATGTGCTCTAGCCAGTTTGGCTCAGTGGATAAAGCATTGGCCTGAGCACTAAAGGGTCCTGGGTTCGATTCTGGTCAAGGGCACGTACCTCAGTTGCAGGCTCCCAGCCCTGGACTGAGTTATTGGGTTATTCTTATCACTTTTAAATAGAGATTCTTTAAATGCATAGATGATAGGCAGGTGATTTTTAAAAGGAACAATGATATAAAATGATGTAACCACAGCTATTCCAGGCCTACAGAAGGTGATCAATAACAATTACTGAAAGCCAATGATCCACCTTCAAGGTCCAAGCAGTAATCAATGTCAAGGTAAACAGAGAGTGTGAGTGATGGGGTTAGCAGGAAGAGTGAGTGACTGGGGACAATGATACAATGTGGGTCATCCCAGGGATTTACTCTCTTGCTTGGGTAAATGGTCATTTTTCAAGGACAGCAGACGTGAGCACTGCACGGAAGGTGTGAGATGTGTTCCCCTTCCATGTGAGGAGTATGGCAGAGCTGGCACCTACTCTGGTGAATACCAGCACTGCTTCCCCCTGCCTTGGCTCAGACATGTCAGTCTTATTTGGTGGCCACATGTCCCAGGATTGTGCTGAAGTCTATGTTTGAGGAACTTATGGCCCTGGGTAGCAGAGTTGCCCACCCTTTCATGGGAGGAGCAGCCAAGAAAATGCCAGAGAGTATTCTGTTTGGAGGCACCTGCAATCCCCGTTGGTCTCAATAGGTCCACCGAGTTAGTCACCTCCTGATTGAAGGAAAAGGCTGCTCCCATCCCACGCTTGCTCACACCAAATAGAAATTCCAAGTGTATTTCCTGAACCCCCTTTCCTCTTGTCTTCCAAGCACCACAGCATCACAAGTCTCCATAGAGAAGAAAAGCATGATCTGGGCAAGAACAGAATGTGAAGACCCCAACTTCTAGTTCCATACATTTCATCATCCTGCCATGAAGCATTCTCTGAATGTCAGCGTCATCTATAACAAGGCTTCAGGGGAGGACAGAAACAAATCAAGATAGGTCCTGGTCAAACCCAGTTCCCAGTTCTCCCAGTTCTAAACCTGTGGTATAATATAGGATAGATCTTTATCCCTCCATCCTAGCACAGAGCTTCAAAAACTCTTAGAATTCCCTGTGTAATAAGAGTGTCTGTTATGCTAATGGGGCAATTAGGGTGGGTCCTTAGCTGGTCACCAGGAAGACCAAGGGCGTGGTTAGCCCGTTGGGATTTTCAGTCACTCCACCTCCAGGGTGGGGAGCGGGGCTGAAGATTGAGTTTAATCATATGGCCAATGATTCAATCAACTGTGCTTATGTAATGAAGCCTCAATAAAATTCCTGGACACTGAGGCTTGGTAAAGCTTCCTGGTTGGTTAACACATTAACCTGATACCCACGGAGAGTGCTGCCCCCTGACTCCATGAGGAGAGGGCAAGGAAGCTCTGTATCCAAAACCCTTCCAGAACTTGCCCTACATGCGACACTTTAACTGAGTTCCTTTCCAGTTCCTAGCTTGTCAGTGGATGACAAGCCCATCCCAATGCCCCTTCCCTTGTCTCACCCCAGTGTCCTCTTCTGCATGTTCAGACCTCAGTTCTCCACTTTTCTGATCTGCAGCCAACAACATTGAAAATGACAAACATTTAGTGAGCGTTTTACTCTGTGCCAGGCCTTTACACATCTCTCCCTTATATGCATGCAACACCACATGGTAGACATTACTATTGTCCTTGTTGTGCAGATAAGGAAGCGGTGGCTCAGAGGAAGAGTCATTTGCTCAAGGTCACAGAAGTTAATAAGTGGCAAGGCCTGCTGGCTTCACACCTGTGCCCTTCCATGCACAACACCGCCTCCAAATCAGAAATCCTCTCCCTCTCCTGTCATTCTCTATGACCCCTGTCCCCTCAGTCCCACAAAGAAACCTCACCCTCCCACGCTCCATCACTCTTTCAATAAATATTTGTTAACTTTTACTTAATTACAAGTGCGTTTATTTAAGAACTGGAGGCCCTGAGCAGCAGGCGCAAAGCAGAGACCACTAAGAGACAAACTTTGCTCTACTCTTTGGAGCTGGGAGAATCTGTTACTTTTCCTACTGACCTTGTTAGGGAAGGTTAAATCTTGTTAGCATTGAAAATTCCATGCTAGCCCCAAGGGCCGGGGAGGTGACCCCAGGCAGCTGGGAGGGATCATGATTCTAATTCCAAGGGAGGAAAACAGCTCCTCAAGCTGATTGCTAGTGGTTGTGCTCTGGACAATTGTTATTTTAATCAATTTCCTTGTGTTCCGAGTGCAGGACTGCAGCCTTCTAAGCATGGAGGGAAATTAAACACATAAATCACTTAAGCACCCTCCCTCCACCCCCTCAAAATACACATGGTGCTATAAGAATTGCATCAATAAGTAGCCCAAGGTGGAAGAGTGATTTCCATCCATTTCATTTAAAGGCAAACTTCTTACAGCTTCCCTCCCATTTTCTACCTCTGTTATCAGCTTCTCACAGTAGGTGACTGAATTCACCAGACTTCCTGTGAAAGGGACCTTAATGGCATACTCCTTGTCAGATTTAATTACATTCTTCCCTTTCCTTACACAACTCCGTCATTTTTAAACAGCAAAAGTAGACACCTAAATGTTCAAAATCATGTCTTGGGGCAGAAAAGGGGAAAATTGGGTTTCTAGGAAAGACCCTTATAATCCTCATTCTTCTTTTGACTTAAAAAGATACTATGACTCTCTGAAAGCAAGTTGAGAATATATTAAATTATCTCTCTTTTTTTTTGTGAGATTCAGTGTGGATTATTCAATTATTTTTTTCATTTTTTCACTTTGGTGAACTACATATAATATGAAATTTGCCATTGTGATCAATTTTAATTGTACAATTCGGTGGCATTAATCACATTCACAATGTTTTGTGAATCATCACCACCGTCTATTTCGAATTTTTTTTGTCCTACCAACCAGAAACTGTAACCATTAAGCAATAATTTGCATTTTCACTGCCCCCCCCCCCCCCCAACTCCTGGTCACCACTGTTCTGCTTTCTGCATATGAATTTGTCTATTCTAGATATTGCATATCAGTGAAATCATAAACATTTTATTTTGTGTTTGGGTTATTTCACTTAGCATAATGTTTTCAGGATTCATCAATGCTCTGGCAGGTATCCGGACTTTATTTCTTTTTATGGCTGAATATTCTGTTGTATGTGTATACCACATTTGTTCATTCATTCATTTGTTGATCACACTTGGGTTGTTTCCACCTTTTAGCTATTGTGAATAATTCTGCTGTTAACATTTGCATACAACTATTTGTTTGAGTCCTGAGGTGTTTTGCTTTAATTTTTAATTCTTATTTTTTCCATTGATTTTTAGGGAGAGTAGAAGAGAGAGGGAAAGAGAGAGAGAAACATCGATGCAAGAGAAGCACATCAATTGGTTGCCTCCTGCATGAGCCCTGACCAGGGCCCAGACCAGGGAGAAGCCTGTAATCAAAGTATGTGCTCTTGACCAGAATGGAACCCAGGACCCGTTGGTCTGCAGGCTGATGCTCTATCCACTAAGTCAAACTGGCTAGGGCTGAGTCCAAATGTGGATGAGGTTAAAGCAAGTACAGGAATGCATTCACCCCTTTGAATAATTTTTAATTATTTTGGATATATACTGGGGTGGGGGAGAATTAATACATCTTTTTACAAGCGTGCAGGCCTGCGTGGGTCTGTACTTGTTCAGCCATAAGATCTTCATGTCTCTGTATCTGCCAAGCCCTGCTTTCCTCTTCATCCCTCCTCATCCTACCTTTCCCTAGAGTTGGACATTATTTCTTTTTGGTCCATGTGTCTCCAGACATTTTTCCTATGCATTACTTAAGGTTACTACCATACAGAAAATACATAGTATTTTATAGCTACTTTTGATATAAGCACTATCATATTGTAAGTAATGTTTTGCAAAACTTGTATTTACTCAACAAAGTAGCTTGGTATACTTTCTAGGCCAATACATGTAGATCTATTGCATTAAAGAATTTACATAGTATTCCATAGCATGGATAGACATAGATTATTTGGACTTCCCCTTATTGATAGACATTTAGGTTGGGCTCATGATTACAACAGAGTTGTAATACACATTCTAGCGTGTGCCTCTTTAGGCCTCTTGAATTGATACAAGAAGTGGTGTAATTGGTCACATCATAGCTGTGTTTTGAATTTTAAGTTCCTCTACAGGGTCCTCCAAGGGCCTGCAACCAATTCACATTTTCGCCAGTTGCCTATAAGAGAACCCATTTAGCCCCATCCTCACCGACATTGACATTGCCCGTGGCAGAGGTGGCTAGCTGTCCACTAAGTCATGCTCTTGTTCTATCTCCCAGAGTGTTGCTGAGAAGCAGCCACCCAGCCACAAACTGCATTTTCCAGCCACTCTTGTCTTTGCCTTTAGGTGAGGCCATGTCACTGGCTCTGGTCAAAGAAAATTGGGTAGAAGTAATGAGCTGGCTCATATAAATCTCTGGCACAATCCTTCCTCTGAAGAGAGACAGAGGATCCAGTGGGGAGCTCCAAGGCCCATAGGAGGTAACAGAACCATAAGAGGGAGTCAGCCCTGAATCCATACTCAGAGGAACAGAGTATCCACTCCTCTCCATTAATGCTGATTGGTCTTTAATTGGGGGGGGAGGGGGGTGCGGGGGCGGGAGTCTAGCCCTAGCTGGTTTGGCTCAGTGGATAGAGTGTTGGTCTATGGACAAAGGGTCCCAGGTTTGCTTCTGGTCAAGGGCCCATACCTTGGTTTCAGGCTCTTCCTGGCCCAGGCCCTGATAAGGGTATGTGCAGGAGGCAACCAATCGATGTGTTTATCTCACATCAATGTTTCTTTCTGTCTTTCCCTCTTTCTTCCTCTCCCCCTAAAAATCAATGGAGCAATATCCTCATGTGAGGATTAAAAGTTTATATTGTAAGTTGCTGAGATTTTGGCGTTTATCTGTTAACAGCAGCTAACATTACCTTATTAACATATTTCTGATTTTAGCATTTTTGCCAATATGATGGGTAAATATTGTTATTTTGTTTTAATATGCGAGTCCCTGGTTATGTGTGAGTTGGGACATGTTTTCGTATGTTTTTTTGTCACAAGTACTTCATACATGAACTATCTTAATCTATAATAGTCTAGTAAGTTAGCTATTCAATAACAACTGAGGATAAAAATTTACTCTGGGTCCCATTGCTAGTAAATGATAAAGGCAGAATCTTAACCCAAGTCTGTCTGGTTTGAGGTTGGTAATGGGCAGGGTTTGGGGCAAAATGAACATTATATTCAATAGGGCATTGGTTTACAAATTTTTATTTGTAATCATGGAATCCTGTTCCCAAAGGAAATTTGATGAGAAGACAGAAGAGGAGGAGTAGGAAGAAGAGGAAGAAGAGGAGAAGGAGGGGAAGGAGAGGAAAGAGGGGAAGCAGAAGAAGGAAAGCAGAAGAGCCAAGGTCCCAGACTGGAGGGAAACAAGGCCTTTTCCTAGAGAGAATCTTTATTACATTCTGCATTCATTCATTTATTCATTCACTAAAAAAATATTTATGAACATCTCTTATGTTCCGGGTACTACTCTAAGCACTTGGGAAGCAACAGTAAACAAGAGGAAATTTCTACCCCATGCAGGGCTGCTCAGCTGCACAAATCCAGAAGCACCATTCACTTTGTGTTATAAATGAATGGATCCTCCCGAGGCTGTGCAATATGGTGGTGTTGACCTATGGACCTTACCCTCTAGTGGAGAAGGCAGATAACAAATGGGTAGACAAATAAGAATAGATTAAATATAGAATGTCACCAGGTGCTATATCAGGACTATGAGGGGAAAAAAAGAGTGACACAAGGGTCTTCCTGTTCATCCTGACCATAAAAAAACTGAAAGGTGAAAGCATGAGGGACTATGGAAAGTGAACAATGCTGAAGTTTTCTGAGAATGCCTTGCATCTCAGTGTGTTTGTTGGATACAGGCTCCTCTGGACTCCCACAAACATTAATTATAACAGGAGCAATGGTTCTTAGCTGCAACTGAAATCACCTGGAGAGTTTTTAAAAATACTGATGTCTATTGGGGAATTACTATGTAAGTTATATAAATGTCTAACCACTCTTCTATACACCTGAAACTAATATTATTGAATGTCAACTGGAATTGAAATATTTTTTTTCTTTAATACTGATGCTTAGGTTTCACCCCAGGGAGTCTGATTTAATTGATCTGGGGTATTGCTTGGGCACTGGGATTTTGTAAAATCTTCTTGCATCTTCTAAAAGATCTTGGCATTAGGAAAGAGGAGCCGGATTAGGCTCATATTTGACGTGGGGTATCCTCTTGGGTCTTACCTCTTCTCACCTCCGAACACAAGCAGAATCAGGGAACAGTTTGCAGAAAGATAGATGTGTGCTGCTGTGACATTTGGTTTTGTGGTGACTCACTGTGCTAGGTCACTAATCGCTTGACCAGCTGTAATTGGAGCAGAATTCTCCAAAAGCGCTGTTTGCAGGTGGCACGTTCCCCTCTCACTGTCTACCTTGCATCCCCACCATCTGCTTACATGTAAGATTGACATGTTTTCTTCCTCTGTGTTGTGATATTAACTTTTTCCAAACCAGGGAATATTAGAGCTCGTTGCAGTCACCTTTTCTTTGAAATCACATCCTAGCTCTGCCACTTCCTAGATGCATGTTCTTGAGAAGGATACAGAATCCCTCTGTTCTATACTCTCTCATCCATAATATGGGAATAATAATGTCTACCTGGAATCACACCACAACGAAGGGTTAAACAAGGATTCAATGTAAAGCATGTAGCAGAATGCCTGGCACATAAGTTTCATAAATATTAGTTCTTCTCCACACTGCCCCTAAAATAATTAATGGAGTTGGGCATAGAATTTTCCAGAAATTCTCAGTGAGAAAAGCCTGTGACTTGCCATACCTCCCTGTATTTCTAATCCAACCCAAAGTCCTCTGTCTGTGGTCTGTCATTTTTCTCTGTTCTGCCTTCAGGTTTACCTCAGACCTGTTTGTATAGACCCTTTGGCACAGGAGCTAGCAGGGTAGATATTGATAGAATGTTGTCTTGGTGTAGATGGTTTGAAAGTGGTGGGAGGTGGTGTGATGGGGCAGTGGGCAGCCAGGTGGATATACTGAATTTAAGCCTTCATCCACTGAATCTACTCAGCTCTGTGATGCAGGGCAAGTTATATCTGAGTCGGAGTGTGGGTGGGGTGGGCTTGGCTCCTTCTATGATTTCAGCTACCTCTCCCTCACTTTAGTAGGTAGGAGGCTACTGCAGGAGGTCATAGCAGCACAGGTTTTTAAGTCTTAGTAAATGGATCATCTCTTTTTATCTGTTTCTGGACTCTAATCAGAGTTCCAAAGCTGAATCCCAAGCTTCTGTCTTCCTGTCTTCTGACAGCCTCTCCCAGCAGATGGAGAGTTGGGATGGTTTTTTAATAGAGAAGGGGGGCTGTAAGAATATGTAGTCCATCATTTAGCATCCCCTCCACATCCTTGCTTTTTTGTTCTATATAAATGGTCCCCAAGTCCATGTAGCCAAGACTGGGGGTTCCCAAAACCAAGCCATTACCACAGTGCCCACTTTTCCAAGCTAAGGGACACACATAGGGCCCTGAAAAAAGCTACCCCTTTCCTTGTGAATACATCTCAAAATCAGGGAATTCTGCTCCAGACTGTAGCATCGCCCCTTGTTGGGGTCCAGATATCACTGCATCTGTCAGTTGTCAAGAATCTGTGGAATGAGGCTGTGGCTATTCCATAGTCTTTTCATATATGAAGTTTTTTTATGGTTTTGGTTGTTGTTGTTGTTTTGTTGTTTTTGTCGTTGTTGTTCATTTTAATATATTTCAGGAAGAGAAGTTAAGCAAATGTGTTCTCATACCACCATTCTTCCCTTGGGCTTCTTTTAAAAAAATAAGCTAAGTATCCAATTTCATTTCAAATGTCATAGATTTTTTTTTATTATATAATGGTATTGGATCTTAAAATTATTTTATTTCTATAGAATTTAGGACTCCTGTGTTTGCAAGTAACAGATATGCTCTGCAGCTAGTTTCAGCGGAAATGGGGTTTAACCTCAGGAGCACAAAGGTGTGTGTAAAACCCAAAGGCAGGAAGACAGCTGAGCCATAGGCAAGGCCAAGACCAGGAGCTGGGATGCTGAAGGGAACTAGAAAGTCTTTTCCTCAGCCTCACATCCTAGCTTCTGTTTGTTGTTTCTCATGATAGGCTGACTCTCTCTGCCAGGCCACAGGGTAGAAAATGGTGACTCCCCAGTTTACATCTCAGTTTAGCAGAGCACCCAGACCAAAGTGGAATCTATTTGGGAATGACTCTGGTAGGCCTTACTTGGGTTGAGTGCATAGCTCTGGTCCAGTCAATTGTAACCATTGGGGCCATATGGTGTGAGTATGGCTGCTCCCGTGGCAAATGTGAAGGACGGATTTTCCATTTCCATAAGAAAAGTTCAAGGACCTAATAATTATTGTGGCCTTTCTTCATTGATACATGAGGAAGAATAATACTCTCCCCACGTTTGATGACTTGAATTGCTATTAGGTGGTTGTGGCAGATTATATTTTCCAAAGATGGCCACCATAATATATCCCATCCCACATATACATCCTCAATGTGACATGGACACTCCTCTGATTGAGTGATGGGGGTCCATGTTCTGTTCCCTTGAACCTGAGTGGACTTTTGTTACTACCCAACCAGCCCAGTACAGCATAAGTAAAGCTATGTCACTTCCAAGGGAAGATCATAAAACCTCCATGCACTACTGCCTATTCTCTTGGAGCATACACTTGAAAACCAGCCACCCAGCTATGAGGAAGCCCAAGAAGCCCCAGGGACAGGACACATGCAGGTATTCTGATCAACAGGTGATGTCCCAGCCAATGTCCAATGTCAACTGTTAGACATGTGAGTGAAGTGAGTCTTCAGATGATTATAGCCCCCTGCTGTTGAATCACCCCCAACCTTTAAAACATTCTAGCTGGCCAAGACCGGTTTGGCTCAGTGGATAGAGCGTCGGCCTGCGGACTGAAGGGTCCCAGGTTCGATTCTGGTCAAGGGCATGTACCTTGGTTGCTGGCACATCCCCAGTGGGAGGTGTGCAGGAGGCAGCTGGTCGATGTTTCTCTCTCATTGATGTTTCTGACTCTCTATCTCTCTCCCTTTCTCTCTGTAAAAAATCAATAAAAATATATTTTAAAAAACAAAACAAAACAAAACAAAATTCTAGCTGATGCTGAATGGAAGAAATGAGCGCTGTTCAAATTAAAGTTCATGAACAAAATAAATCACTGTTATTTATGACATTAATTTGAGGGGTAGATTAGTACCCAACAATAGATAATGTATACAATGGTCATTTTGTTATACTATATGCTTATCTACAGACCAATCCACACTAATGCTGGCTGAATGGGATTCTGCTAGAAGGAGAAGATCTCATTCATTGGATGCAAGTACATGTCTCAGAAGAGAAATTGAAATTTGTAGTCAGGATATTAGGAAAGAATGTTTGTCAAACATTCACTCCTTTGCCTGCCCACCATGGAAGGAATACTTCCCTGACCTTCCTTGACTATGGACCAACTGGCTATGGACCAATGGAAAATAGGTGGAAGTGACAGTGTGCCAGCTTTGAGCTTAGGCTCTAAGCAACATGGCAAGTTTCCACTTGTCCTCTTAGCACCTGTCATCCACCATAGGAAGAACATGCCTAAGTCATCACTGCTCCTTCAGCTTTAGCACCAGAATGTAGACACATAAGAGACCTTGACCAGACCTGGAGCCTGGGGCCATCAGAGCTCAGCTGAACCCAGGCATCACACATACGTCTGAGCGAGAAATGTGCTTATTACTGTGCGTCACTGAGATCTTGGGGTTGTTTGTTTCTGTAGGAGTGGCAGACTGATTCAGAAGGCAACTGGAGTGAATCTTTTTATTTCTTTTCGGAGTGAATCTTTATCTGAAAGATCATGTTATTTGGATGAACACTTGCTTAATAATCAAACTGAACTACCTTGAGTAATAAAATCTACCTCACAGATTGTTGTGAGGATTAAGTGAGGTGATGTTTGCAAGTTAAGTACCTAACACATGGCAGGCAAAGCTGAAATATTTATTCCCTCTTCTTCACTTTATTCCCATTGGTTTTCTGATGGGTCTAAAAGTCTATGAAAGGCATTTCTAGGAAGGGATTTTAAGATGACATCCACCAAATCCAGGATATCTGACGGAATCCAAGAATCTCTCAAGTCAACTTAGCTCTGGTGGAATTCCAATCTTCACTGGAATTTTCCTTGTTTTGATTCCTTGAGTATTCTGCTTATTTCCCTTAGGAGTTAGCATTTTTTTCATGTTTCCGGCTATTTGAGCATAAGGAGGGGACTAAGAGGAGGGGAGTTTTGTTCCCAAGTGGGCCAGGGTGTGACCGAGGAGCATCCCAGCCCTTGGGATAGCATGAGAGATTCTAAGGGGAAAACTGAAGCTCACTTTCCCATCAGAAATATTTCTTCACATTACACATGACATATATGTCAATATATATGTATATATGTGTATACATACATGTATAGTATCAGTCAGGGTCCAATCAGGGAAGTAGACCCAGTAAGAATTTATGAAAGAAGAGATTTATGTTGAAATTAAACCTACATAAAGGTGGGAGGAACTTGGGAAGTAAAGGCCCACGAAGGGGAGTGAGAAAATCAATGAAAATCTTTTGTCATCCTTCCTGGAGCACTGCAGTGGGAGGGCACAATGGAGCTTGCAGGGAAAGCCAGCCAGGCATGCCAGCTGCCAGAGCAGAGTTGCAAAGAGGCAGTGGAAAGTCTATGGAAGGCTGCTGCCTCTCATAGTCTCTCAGGTTGGAGCCCTGGCTGGCAGGGAAGACCTAGGGGTGCTATTGGTTAGTAGGGCCCTGGCTGGGAAGAAGACCTGGACACTAAGTAAGGAAAAGTTATGACAATGTAGAACCTACCGGAACCCTTGTGCCTGTCTTTGTCACTATATGTGACCACAATGGCTTTCAGAGAATAAAGGCCACACATTTTCTTCTTTCCACATTTCCAGCAACTTCCTTTTCAGCCAACTCTAACCCAGAATCACTCAGAGAAGGGGATTCTGGGAAGCAGCTCCAGCGTAGCCCAGTCAACACAGCGCAGAACTGCTGTATATACTTCATGTTTAATTACAAAATTCACACAGGTAAATGCACTTGCCGAAACAAATTCAAATAAAACCATGTGATCTATAATAATAAAAGCATAATATGCAAATTGACCAAATAGCCGAACAGCGGAACAACTGGACAACCTTCCGGACGAAGCTGGGGCTGTGAGGGCCAAGGCAGCCGCCAGGGCTGCGAAGGCCTACTCTTGCACAAATTTTGTGCATCAGGCCTCTAGTATGAAATAAAAGAAAGTTATATTTCCATTTCCATCTAAGTCTTTGTTTTTTGCGTGCATATATACATAGATGTGTGCATTTATTGTTATACATGTATAAATTATATACATTTACATACTTCCTATATGTAAAAACAGAATTAGGCTATAAATATTCTTTTGCAACTTGCCTGTTTATTGAACATCTCATGGACTCCTTTCCATGTCAGTACATAGAAATTTACCTACCTCCTTGTGTACAGACTATAGCATAGCATTTGTTTGTGTTAATTAGAGACTTCAGAGTGTTTCCTATGTTTCTTTATTGCAAACAATGATTTACATAAAAGTCATATATGAGCTTATAACAATTTCTATAAACCATAATCCTAGACGTAAAATGTACAGTGGGGCCTTGACTTACGAGTGTCCCGACTAACGAGTTTTTTGAGATACGAGCTGTCTCTCAGCCGATTTTTTTGCTTTGAGTTGCGAGCTAAAATTCGGGTTACGAGCCAGCTTCAGATACCCCACCGCTAGTTGGCGCAGCGAACGTCACAGTGAACGCCACAACATCAGCCCAGCATCACGTGTCTCACTCGTTCACTTTAAGATTTGACATACGAGTAATTTGAGTTACGAGCTCCGTCACAGAAAGAATTAAATTGGTAAGTCAAGGCCCCACTGTAATTTAAAATCTTACATTTAATGTCTCAACCTAACTGTCCCCCCAAAAGCTGTACTAATCAACATGTTTATCAACTGTATTTTATTTATTTCTTCTTTTAATTTTCTGTTATTTGTGGATTATGTTTAAGTGCATTTTCTAATACATTAGTTAACTTTTTATAACAACTTGTTGACTGTTAAATATAATGTGAATGCATTCTCAGTTGATTACCTTTTCATTTTGTTTGTGGTGGTGTTTTCAGTTTTGTGTATTTAATTTTTTCCTTTATGATTTATAGACTTAATGAAATACTTAGACAGAACTTCTTGCACTTCAGGATTGTAAAACTTTCACTGGTATTTTCTTCTGGTTTTTGCATTTGTTTTATATTTAGATCTTTAAGCCATTTGGAATTTACTGTTGCATTTGAATGTGTAGTAAAGAATTTAACCTTGTCACAAAGAGGTCTGACCTTTGGCCTCAGCTTTTGGGAGGTAATTCCTAAGCCCTTGAATGTCATGCCTGATAGGAGTGTCTTGGTTTGTCTGGGAGCCTGGAGTCAGACCGGATAGTTTAACAGTATGATTTGTGGTAGGGACTGGACAAACTTCAGGCTGGCCACACCACAGAGACCAAGCAGGTGAGTTAGGGTGGAGCTATGGGTCATGTGGTATCAGTCAACCTGGAGACTGAAATTAACTACATGGGTAATCAACCATTCATGTCTATGTCATGGAAGCCCCATAAGATCTCTAACACCAAGGCTTGAGTGAACTTTGCTGGTTGGCAATACTCTATGGTATTGTCACATGTTGATATGAAAAATTAATGCATCCTGACCCCATGAGGAGGGATTACTGGACACTCTGCATTTGTTACTCCCCCAGATCCCAGCTTGTATTCTTCTTCCCTTGACTGATTTTAATGTTTCCTTTCCTTGTAATAAACTGCAACCATGGGTACAATACCTTGTATAAGTCCCAATAACTAGACCAAAACTGAGGGTGGTTTTGGGAACCACCCAAACCTACAGTAGCTGTCAGAACTGAGGGTGGTCTTGTATGGACTATTCCCTTAACTTAGCAGTTGGCTAAACTCTTACAGCAAGATAAATAGGAATCAACACGTTTTCTCTCCCTTTTTCCAACGAACAGCCAATGTTATCAACTCCTCTCTCCCGCCACTGATTTGGAAAGATAGCTAAATTATATTAAACTCAGGGATTTGTTTAGAAAGAAAACATTGTTCTGTTAAACATGAGACCAAACTGTTTAGGGAAGTTTGTGACTGGGTTGAGATCCACAGAATGTGTCTTTAAGGTGCTTTTTGGGACCATGTTGAAATCAGCACTGTTCTGGGGGATGAATAAGGATCCAAGAAAAACTGTTTCCATACCTGTGTCTCCCTCAAGCCCTGTTCCCATAGCCATGGTCATAGGTTTCATGCCCCTGCTGCCCCACCAGGCCACCAGCTATCACACAAATGCATCCTCGAGCAGGCACTGGTAGACTCTTTTGGACATCACCATGGAACCACCACAACACGGGGACCCATCTTTGTTTTACTGCATGTGTCAGGGTCCTTCCCCCAGTCTCCCATTTCCACATTTGTCCCCTCCTGGGGTATTTGTGGGGTGATAAGAATTGTCTCCACAGACTCCCCTCCAACAGGGACTTCACACAGGGCTCTCGGTTGTGTCCTCTTTGGAGACACAGGCTCAGCAACCCTAGAATTCACCTCAGGCAGTGGCCAAGTTTTTCCAGCAATTCTATTGTTTTGTTTTGAAACTTAATCCAAAGCACATTATGCATAATTGCACAAGAAGCCCGGGGGTCACTTCTCCTAGAGTAGAAAGTCATGGGAGAGAACAGGCTTTTCTGACTCATCCTGTTTATGTTCTGAAGGGCCTTGCCCAGCTCCTCTGATAGACGTTGTTCTTCCTCTCTCCCTTTCCCTTCTTCTGGCTGTGAGGATAACACGCGTAAACACTCCTCTTTCCTCCTTCCTCAAAAGCCAATTCATTTTTCTGTCGGTAAAGGACACCTTCCAATGAAGGCAGACTCCAAAAATCCAGAAGTCTTCCTTTTCAGCTTCTCTTTTTCCCTCTGAACCAGGAGCGCAACTACCTTGGCCTTCAGGCACCTACTAGGTGTACCGGTTAATAATGCGGATTTTTTTCAATAGATGGAGTTACACATATGTTGATATACTGGTATAGGTGATTTGATATGTATGCTATTTTGTTGTATTGACAACAAGCTTCAAAACTTCAGATGTCAAATTTTCTGAAGGTGTTAACATCATAGATATGTTTACACTTAAAAATGTTGAATTTTATGCCCCAAAAAAGAGCATTTGTGGGAAGTTTTAATTCATTACTTTATTTTGAAGAAAAGTGCTGCTGAAAGTTATTGTATACTTTGGGAAGCTTATAGAGAACATGCTCCATCTCAAGATACTTGTGAATGCTGGTTTAAATGCTTTAAAAGTGATGATTTCGATGCGAAAGACAAAGAACATCCAGGTCAACCGAAAAAGTTTGAAGACCAACAATGACAAGCATTATTGGATGAAGATGTGTGTCAAACTCAAAAACAACTTGCAGAAAGATCAAACATTGTTCAGCAAACAATTTCCTATGGTTTACAAGCAATGGGAAAGATTTTAAAGGAAGGACAATAGGTCAACTGAACGAAAGACAAATGGAAAACTGAAAAGTCATCAGTAAAATGTTGCTTCAACGGCATGAAAGAAAGTCTTTTTTGCGTTGAATTGTGACTGACAATGAAAAGTAGATTTATTTTGAGAATCCCAAATGCACAAAATCATGGGTTGATCCAGGTCAACAATCAACATAGACTGCAAGGCCAAATCGCTTTGGAAAGAAGACAATGCTCTGCGTTTGGTGGGATCAGGAAGGTGTAGTTTAATATGAGCTTCTAAAACCAGGTGAAACCATTAATACTGATCGCTACCTACGACAAATAATCAATTTGAACCACGCTTTGATCGTGACACAACCAGAATGGGCCAGAAGACAGGGCAAAGTAATTTTGCTTCATGATAATGCACCATCACACACTTCAAAACCAGTTAAAGACACGTTAAAAGATCTTGTCTGGGGTGTATTAACCCACCTGCTGTATTCACCAGACCTTGCTCCTTCAGATTACCACACGCACTTTCTGAGCAGCACTTCAAAACGTACGAAGGAGTGGAAAATCGGGTCTCTGAATGGTCTGCCTCAAAACGAGAAAAGTTCTATTGGGACGGTATCCACAAATTACCTGAAAGATGGGGGAAACGTGTAGCTAGCGATGGACATTACTTTGAATAAAGCACTTTTGATGTTTCTCTTGAAATTATCGTGTTTTCTTTGATCACAAAATTTGAATAAACCGGTTAAAAATGCGGATTAATTATTAATTGGTTAAAAATGTGGATTAACTGTTAACCAGTTAAAAATGTGGATTAACTGTTAACTGGTTAATAATGCAGACTTTGTAATCCAAAGAAAACACAATAATTTTAAGAGAAACATCAAAAGTGCTTTATTCAAAGTAATGTCCATTCCTAGCTACACGCTTCCATCTTTCAGGTAATTTGTGGACACCGTCCCAATAGAACTTTTCTCGTTTTGAGGCAAACCATTCAGAGACCCAATTTTCCACTTCTTCGTACGTTTTGAAGTGCTGCTCAGAAAGTGCGTGTGCCATTGATCGGAATAAGTGGTAATCTGAAGGAACAATACAACAAAATAGTATACATATCAAATCGCATATATATCAACATATGTGTAACTCCATCTATTGAAAAGCATCCACATTATTAACTGGGACACCTAGTACACCCTTGATCCAAATGATCCCATGCTGAGGTTCACCCCCTCAGGCTGGCTGCCTCCAAAGGAACAGCTATTCCATCCACCCCGCACTCTGGAGCCCTGGCCCCAGGGGGAGAAGAACACAGCTAAACACTCTAAGCAATTGATGTGGACACAAGAAACACTGCTGAATGCAACAGAACAAAATGCAACTCAGTGGAGAAAGCAAAATGCTGCAAGTGCACTGTCCACATGTGGCTATTTACATTTAAATTCATTGAAACATTTAAAGGTTAGTAATTCAGTTCCTCAGTTGCACTAGCCACATTTAAAGTGCTCAGTGGCCACCTGTGGCTAGTGGCTACCACATTGGGCAGCACAGGTATAGAGCATTACCAGCACTGCAGAGACTCCTATGGAACACCGCTGCTCTTCTCGGCTTGCCTGGAACCCTGGATTCCACTTTTGCTGAGTCATCTTGGGGAAACACTTGCTCTTTCGTGCCTACCACTGTCCGTATGTCGCAGAGTTTCTGTTCTCTCTATGGCAGTGATGGCGAACCTATGACACACGTGTCAGAGGTGACACGCGAACTCATTTTTTTGGTTGATTTTTCTTTGTTAAGTGGCATTTAAATATATAAAATAAATATCAAAAATATAAGTCTTTGTTTTACTATGGTTGCAAATATCAAAAATTTCTATATGTGACACGGCACCAGAGTTAAGTTAGGGTTTTTCAAAATGCTGACACGCCGAGCTCAAAAGGTTCGCCATCACTGCTCTATGGTCTTAAGTGTTATTTCACTGGTGTGTCCTAAGACACATCTACATTTTTAAAAAATATATTTGCATTGATTTCACAGAGGAAGGGAGAGGGAGAGAGAAATAGAAACCTCAATGATGAGACAGAACGTTGATCGGTTGCCTCCTGCTGCCTGCCCCGCAGGGGATTGAGCCTGCAACCCAGGCAGGTGCCCTGACCAGGAATCAAATTGTGACCTGGTTCATAGGTCGATGCTCAACCACTGAGCACACAGGCTGGGCTAAGACACATATTTTGACAGAGAATTTTATTTTCAAATTCCCAGTGGGAATTTACAGTTCAGTTCTCAGTATGAGAATGAGTGCTGTCAGTAGCAAACATTGAAAACCCAGTAAGTTTAAATAAAGACACAAATGAGTATGTGATGGAAGAGTCCAGCATTCTTCTTCAGGGAGCGTGTCTACTTTCCTATTCAGTAAATTACCATATGAATAGAGAGGAGGCTTAGAAAATAAATGTTCTAGCGCTAAATCTGTTGATTAGCAGGGGTTGTGTACATGTCTTTCAAATTGGTGCCAGGAGAGATGTCTGTGGGTGGCAAGAGCAGGCTGTCACTCCTGCAAGTGATTCTCTCGTCCGGACTTCCTCCCCCTACCCCCTTTTTGTAGGCCATTGATACAGTGTGATGACATTTTTATTTTGTTGCCTAGAAGTCCCCAGATGTTCTCATTCTTGGGTTTCCTCCCCTGGGGTGTGCGTGGTGATGTTTCATAGCTTCTGCAGCTAGAGCAGAGCGCTCCCTGCATCCTCCCCATGACCAGCAACTGCCACATCTTTCTTTCCACTTCCTCTGGAGTGTCATTAACATCTCTGGAAAATGTACCAGAGTGATCATAACAGTTGCCCAAGAAGCTGGCAAAAGAATGAGTAGAAATAAAATAAGTGCTCCCTGAAGACAAGCAAAGTCTTCAGCTGTGCATTTGTTTAGCCCCTAAAGCTGTGGAATTCTCAGCCAGTGGAATTCCAGCTGTGGCCTCAGCATGTGAGGATTCTGTCCAGACTGGCAGAGAACAGGAAGCCATCCCCTCCTGGAAATGGCGGAGCTGGATGCTAGAGACGTCCACATGCTGCCATTGGAATGGGGTGGCCAAGGATGCTTCAGGACAGTGTGTGAAGCCTGCAGAGGCAGCTGGGAGGGCAGAGGGAACCCAGGGTGAGGAGCTGGGAGGAGCAGGTCCTGTCTGGGCACCGTCATTTCTGTAATGTGACCTGGGCATCCTTAGCCTCTCTGAGCCTCAGGAAGAACTGGAGATCCCTTTCAGGGTTCTGGCAACCTCACAGAACAGTGATGCTGAAACGAGGTGCGCACCTAGATGTAAACATCATTTATTGGACACGTGCTGGAGAGAAACACTACCCTCTCCCCTCTGGCTCCCAGGATGGGTCTGAAGGACACATGAGAACACCACACCTGACAGAATGTTTCTCCTAAAGCACTTATTTTGCTCTGGCCAGGTGGATCAGTTGGCTGGAGCGTCATCCTGTGCACCAAAAGTTTTAGGGTTCAATTCCCGGATGGGAGGCAACGGATCAATGTTCCTCTCTCACATTGATGTTTCTCTCCCTTCTTCTCTCTATAAAAATCAATAAAAACATATCCTCAAGTGAGGATTGAAAAATAAAATAAAGCGCTTATTTCATGGTTAAACACAGCTCTGCATTCTTTATCACCACACAGGTAAGCAGAGTCACTCGAGTACTTAGATATTAACCATTATCTCCAGTTGTGAAATGAATGCTCTGGTTAATTTTTTTTAAATTGGGGGTCAGAATTGGCAAGGGGATATTGAGGTCATTACCCTGTGATAATGTAATTCATTAACAGCCCCAATTCTTCACCTCTCCCCACACTTTGTGCCACATAACTCTTCAATCTGTCTCACTAAGCAGGTGAAGTCTATTTTCTCACCAACTGCACCTGGGCTCAACCATGTGACTTGCTTTGGCAAACAGAGAGTTGCAGAAGTGACGGTGACACTTCTGAGCCTAGACCTCAAGAGGCCATGCCGGGAGCAGAGATATTGCCCCAGTTGTCCTGGCCAAGGCCAGCCTTGACCAGCTGACAGCCGCCAGCCCCAGGCCCATGAGTGAGACCTGCCGAGACCAGCTGAGCAGCCCAGCTGACCCCAGAAGCACAGGTGACAAATGCTTATGCGGAATGCACTGAGGTTGTGTGGCTGTTTGTTTTATGGTAATAGATGACTGGCACCCCCACAGAGTGAAGGGTGAGCCTTTCTTTGCATTAGGAATAAACTGACAGTATGTCTCTCACAGGGGAAACAGAATTTGGTAGCTTTTCTAGAAAGAGATGTGGGCTTCAAAGTTGTAATCTCTTCCTACCACTGCACGTTTTTAATTCTCAGATGAGGCCATTGACTCCACCTTAGGCCCAGCCTTGCTCAGATCCTGGGCCAGTCCTTTCTCCCGTCTAGAAGGGTTTAGCAAGCCCTGTGGTGCTAGTTCAGTGACTCAGAAGTTCAACCTCAAGGCTGCTTTGCTGTAGGGTTTTGTTCTCACCTCCTTCCTTGTAACCAAGCCCTGTTCTGTTTTCAACTCACACAGCAGCTGTGACCTTCTTGGTTCCCAGAGTCCACATTCTCTTCACTCCTTTGAGTTACTGGAGCCCTACTGCCCAAGTGTGGCTTCTAAGGTGGAAGTGCCACACACTACCCATTGCCACAGGGACATGTCTAGCATGTGCCTCTTTATTAGGCTCATGCACTGCCCCCCCCCCCACCCCCCGCCCCCGCCTATTATCCTAGACTGCCTTTGCTCTATAATTACTCTCTACGTTCATGCCTGGTTTCTGTCTGCACTATGCCCCAGGTGGAGACCATCCCACCATCCCACTCTGCAGGAGTGATTTTTTTTGTCTTAAGTCTTATCCCACTGCTACCGGAAAGGGGACCTGGCCCTTGGCGGGTCTGCCTAGGGCTGGCCGGTAGTGTGTGGGTTCTTGACTTCGTGCAGGGAAAAATTCACAACATGAGTCCAGGTGACTATGAGGGAACATTTATTAAAGCTGAGGACAGTAAAACAAGAAAGGGCTTAGCATAGAGGAAGCAATAGGAGAGCCTAGGCTGAGCTGCCCTAGCTCTCTGGGAAGTCAGAGAAAAGGGGGCCTTGGGATGAGGGTGTTCGGGGGGTTAGTCTGGGACCAGGGGCTGCTGCCCATTGTGACCCTAGTTGCAAGCTTCATGGGGTCCTATAGAGTTTAGGAGATGCATGCCTGAGCGGGGAGGAGACGGGGAAGGGAATGACAGGGGCTGCTCCCCAGAGGGAGAGCCTGGCTGGGTCCTTTGCTTGAGGTTTTATCTCTTTCTCTCAGAGAGGAATCTTAGGGGAGGTCTCAGGGGAGGGTTTCAGCAGAATATTCATCAGTTTTCTAGGTGTGCTCTTCCAGGGCCCTGGTCAGTGTCAGGCAGGGGGTCCTCAGTCATCATAGCTGGCCCTGGTGTTGCCCACCCAGTCCTGCCACATTCCTGGGTCTGGAGGCCTAGATGTTATCTCTAGGGAGGTGGCCTTCTGCATCTGCTGTAAATTGCTCTGTCAGTTTGTCCAGCGATCTGTCTCAGTTTCCCTAGTCTACCTGTCCTGGCTCACTGGCTGTCTCACTAGTCCCAATTCTAACCTTTTTACGACAGAAAAGGGAACATAAAGGGAGTTTGGCTGTTGGAGACAGCTACTGGGACATCAGTAGATTCCAGGTAAGATGGTGTCCAGCTCCAGGCCACGTGGCCTCTTGCAATAAATACTGGCTTAGAAGGAAATGTTACGAGACCCCCCGGTTTCATCCGAGGCTAGAAACCACCTTAGCAGCTGGACAGTGATTCTATTTTAACCAAACTTAATAGAAGAGAGAGAAATTAGGGGAGAATTTTCTTAATATTGAGAATACTAGGCCTTACAGAAAAAATGAGGCGTCCATGTTCATACAATAGTGAGAATACTGGGCTAGGCAGTGCTTGGTTGCAGTTCTTCCTTCTTGGAACTTTTGTAAGTGATTATGTTCTGTCAAACTCCAAAAGGGGGGTTTTAAAATGCATTCGTCTCAGGGTTCTTCACCACAGTCTCTCCAGGGGATCGTGGAACACGGGTGTGGAGAAGAGGTGTGAGACCAGCCAGGACAAAGAGGGCCTCGGCGATGGTCTGTGCAGAGTAATCTGAACCCCAGAGAGAACGCGGGCTCTGGAGGTGCCAGGGATGAGGCGGAGCAGAGGTGACATGCAACTCCACACAGAGACATTGGGAGCGTCCGGATGCCTCCCTATCACCAGGAATGGCAGCTCTCTGTGCTCTGAAGATGCAGTCAAAACTACAAGACTGTTCTAGAAAGACTGAGGCTTCTGCTTGCTGGGGAGTGGATCCAACTCAAATCTCTCTCAAAGCAAAAGCTGAAGCATCTGTGTCAGGAACCATCTCGAAAAGGAAGAGGCTGTAAGTCTCCTCCTTCTTACCAAGTCTTAAGAATCAGCTCAGCCCGGCTGCTGTGGCTCAGTAGTTGAGTCAGGGCACATGCCCAGGTTGTGGGCTTGATCCCCAGTGTGGGGCGTGCAGGAGGCAGCCAATAAATGATTCTCTTTTATCACTGATGTTTCTATCTCTTTCTTCCTCGCCTTTCCTCTCTGAAATCAATAAAAAAATATTTTTAAAAAAAAGAATCAAGGATCAAAACTGACTTGTCATGGCTTTGGAGTTGTACAGTCTGCCAAGACGTAACACTCTTTCTTTGACCTTTTTCTTTTCTCACCTTAGAATTTTTATGATGGAGAATTCTCTTCTACCCCAATTCTTTTATTTTTTAAACTTTCCTAGAGATATTTACTAAGGTATCTCTACAGACCTTTATGAAAATTAAGGACACACGCTTCCTCTATAGATAGGTCAACAGTAATTTGCTGTGCAAATGGGGCTACTTTTGAGAAAAGGGGGTACACTGTTAATAACTGAGAACAATATAAGGAAACCAAGACTGTCCCAGGCAAGCTACAATGTGTGGTCACCCTCCTCAGAGATTTCTAAAAATCTGTGTAGCACAGGAGTTTTGGTAACACATGTCAGACATTGAGGCTATAGAGATGAGGGTCCAGGGAGGAAAGGTGCGTTCCTGGCACAGACGGACTTTGGGAGTGGCTGGTGGCAGGAATCCAGAAACAGGAAATGACTGGTTATTATGGCATGGAGATTGTTACAGTCCTGAAAAAGTTGACTTTGAGAGGACATGGGAGATAATATTGAAATGTAGAGTAAGGGCTCTGTTTCTGTAAGTTTGGGAGAAAGTTTATGTCTTTGAATTAGGCTCAAGTTTACCATCAACAGGAGCTTGCCTTTTGCTGAAAGTGATTCCTAGATGTGCTCTAGGGCTCCCCAGGGACCAAAGGCAGGTGATGAGTGATGGGGCTTATCACCCAACCACCTTTGACCAGCCTGCCAGAGCTGAGAGAGATGGATGGGGCCGGGGTGCGGAAGGAAGGCATGCTCTGCCATGTGTTGGTGGCACATATTCCTCTGGGGCTGCCAGAGATGATAGATAGCAGGCAGCAGTCCTTAATCCGAACAAATTATGGAGAAGGGCAGCTTGTGAAAATTTATGTGAAATTTGGAAAGATGGGAAGCTTTATTGTTTTCAGCCATAAATTAATGTCGAAGGAACTGGTGCCAAGTAATAATGAATGAGAAAGAATAACTTGTGATTATAATTTGTGTGTTGTTTTCAATTAAGTCTTGAGTGTTTTAAAGAGAGTTTTCTTTTAATGACATTTTACTGATTATAAAAAATAATAAAATCATTATAGAAATCACACAAAAATATTAAATAGTAATCAGCCACAATTTTACCTCCCATAGTGTATTCAGATTTTGAAATCTTGTCCTTTTTACTTAATAGTATGCTTAAATATTTTCCTCTGTCATTAGTCATTTCTATGGAAATACTTTTAATAGCTGCATATTATTTCATTGTGTGAATCTGTGATAATTTATTTACCTTGTCCCTATGATTGGACTTTTATATTTTGAATTTTTTTATATACTAAATAACACTGCCATACACCTGAAACTAATATAAAATAATATTGAATATCAACAGAAGTTCAAAAATTCCCTACAGGGTTGGGCAAAAGTGGGTTTATAGTTGTTCATATGGAAAATAATACAATAATTTTAAAAATAATACAAACAAAAATAAGTTCTGTGTTTCTCATACTCACAACTGTGAACCTGCTTTTGCTCCACCCTGTAAATAAATAAATAACACTGCGATGACCATCTCAGCAGGTAAATCTTTCTATATAGTTCTGAATCCTTATCATAGATTCTAAATCATAAGATTTTTGAGGCAAAAGTTATAAACATTTTAAGGCTCCTAGCATGTATTGCTAGATTGCTTCAATAATAAAGGTTTTGACCAACTTACCTCCCACCTACAGTGTTAGAGAGGGCCTCTCCCCTGTCCCCACCATCAATGAAGAGTTCTAAATTCTCCCAATTTTAATAGAACAAAATAGCATTGTTTCATTGCAACTTTTTAAAAATGATGACTGTGGTATAACAAAGAATATATCTGGTCTTTATCCCTGGTTCCTAGCACAGAGTTTCAAACATCCTTGGGATGTCCTGAGTGATTGATGTACAAAGGTGTCTTTGTTATGCCAATGAGGTGACTCACCAGAAAGACCAATCACATGATTAGAGAGTTGGAACTTTGAGTCTTCTGGACCTCAGGGAGGGCTGGGGCTGGAGATTGAGTTTCATGAAGTAGCAATCATTTAATCAATTGAGCCTACATAGTGAAAGCACAAGAAAAAACTTTTGCTGCACCCAGTTGTGAGTGAAACATAATAATGATTTTTGATAATTTTTTTTTTCATGGCTACACACAGCAGAAAGTTATTGCACACCCTCTACATGCCAGGAAGGGTGCTAGATGCTGGTAATTTCATTGGGAGCAAAACTGGAGCCAATCCTTGCCTGAGCCTGTGGGAGTTAAGTCTAGTGGTGGGTGGAGACATTAATCAAATAATCACCTGTCATGTAAAATTGTACAAAAGGGAGGTGTAAGTGTTATGAGATTATTCAATAGGAAGAGAAGTCAGGGAAGGCTTTCTCGAGGAAGTGACCTAACTGACCTCTGAAGAAAGAGAAAGACTTACCTAGGAGAAGAGGGGTGAGTGGGCATGTGAGGAACATTCCAGGTGGAGAGAGCAGCCCATGCAAAGGCCAGAGTGCTGGGCGGAGGGAGCGTAGTGAGGGATAGAGCTGCTGGGCTAGGAGTCCAGGCCACAGGGGCATCCTATTTCCGATGATTTAAAGTGCTTAAGGGAAACGTTTCTATTGTAAGGAATTAATTAAAGGAGTTCTTTATATATTTTGGATATTAAACCTTATTGGATTTATCATTTGCAAATATCTTCCCCCATTCAGTAGGTTGCCTTTTTGTTTTGTTGATGGTTTCCTTGACAACGCAAAAGCTTTTTAGTGTGATGTAGTCCCATTTGTTTTTGTTTTTGCTTTCGTTGTCTTTGCCCTAGGATTCAATCCAAAAAAAAAAATAACATTGCTAAGACCAGTGTCAAAGAGTGTATTGCCTATGGTTTCTTCTAGAAGTCAACTGTAATTGAAAGGTAAATTTAAAAGAAAGGAGACAGTGGTGAGGAAAAGGATTATAGACCATCCATGGGATATGAGGGCACTGGGCCAGCTACTTAAAGAGATGGGACAGCTGACATCCACAGATCACAAAGATAACAGTGCTAACAAAAAAGAATAAACCCTGAGTTAAAACACTGTCAAGTCTCCTGTTGGTGGTTAAAATTTTATCCTTTCTTCAGTCCTTCTTCCATTGTTATTTGCAAGATAAAGAGTATATACAGTGAATACGATACACTTGTGTAGCTCTTTTCAAAGCCCATGCCTCACCACTGGTGTACAGTGATGCCCAGTGCATCTGACAGCAGCTACCCAACGTGTATTTGCCTGTGGGAGCTAGTTTACTTTCACAGGCTAGCCCACTCCTCTCTCCTGCTTCAGTCTCAGGAAATGCGTGTGTTGTGCTAAAATGCTGGGATTATCACAGTAGGTTTTCAGAAAAGTAGCTCCAATTCTCCCTCTACTGTAAAAAAAATTGCTGTAATTTATTAAAGAACTTTAAAAACTGGGAATTTTCTTTTAAATTTAAAAGAAATCGGGTTTATTAAACACTCTTAGGAAAAAGGTATTTGTTTTGATGTTTAAAATCAGACAACTTTTGAAATTGGGAAGCTTTCTTTTTGTTTAAAGGAAATTGGGTTTGTCAAACCTTTTTAGGAAAAGGGTATTTGTTCTGATGTTTTAAATCCAACAACCTTTGACAAGGGAGGGTAGGAGCCCTGGCTGTATTCATAGGTGCGCCCCATTGATACCAAAGTAAAAACAGCTGGTGGGGTCCCTACTCTTAGGATGACTCAAGAGGGCGCCCAACACAGGGCCTGTGGGGCATTGACTAGTTGTTCAATGAATAAATAATAATACAGTACTAGTAAGTCCTCCCTTTACATTATTGATAGGTTCTTGGCACTGCAATGAAAAGACATATCACAAAACCTAATTGATATAAACAAGAATTAAGTTCCTACAGCATCTCATCAACGTTATAACAAAACCATCTTGAAAGGAACTATGTTACCCAAGGACCTGTTATCATTGATTCTGAATGTGAACATTTGTTCTGTTCTACTGGGATTTCATACTAAATTTAGCATCCAATCAGGTCAGAGCCATGACGTCTACAAAATTGATCCAGGAAATAGAAAATTTCACCAATATTTTGTAATATAAGATGAAGGTAAGATTAAGTTGGGGCGGTAAGAAAGGAAGAAACCCCTGTGGTTTATAGCAGAGATGGCCATGGCACTTCCTGCCCAGACAGAAGCAGACTCAGAGTCTTTCTTAACACCATGCTCTGGAATAACCACTATCAATTAGTTGAACAGAGTTGGCCTACCAGGTGAAAGGTATTTGTAATCTCTTCCTCCAGGTATTCAGAACATCCAATTAACATGCCCGCAAACTGTCAATGAATAAATAATAACTACCTTTGTAAGCACTGCAGTATCCACATTAATATGAATACCCATATTAATATGCAATCCTTAGGAGTAGCTGTAGTTTTTCACTTTGTTTTATTTTTGCTTCAAGTAGCTTAGCAGTAATTGTAAATGGGTAGAATGAACTGAGACTCAACAAAGTCTGACTCAGTGTTCTGTTCACTGTTTCTGAGTGGCATGGCAAGCTCAGACTCACAGACACATGCCAACATCGAGGCCAGGATTGGTGGAGATAATACAATGAAGGCAAGAGAGAGAAAGAAGAGGGATTAGGGCCTGAAATTATCCTAGAAAAGGCTGCGGGGTCAGGAATGATACCCACATGGTTGCCCACTAGTAAGACTTCAGAAAGCAGTCAAGGCCCAAATTATTAGCATTAACAACTGTCATTTATGGAGCAAGCTATCATGGGCCAGGATCTCACTTAATGGTCATAGCCATTGTGTAGGGCAGTTTTTATTCTCCTCCTTTACCCAAGAACAAAGGGAGGCTCAGAGAACTGAGCAGCATACTTAGGATGACACAGCCCATACCTGAATTCGAGCCAATGACAGAGGGTTCCAGAGAAATAACCACACTAGGCTGCTTAGATGTAGCAAGCAGGTGGCCTCAAAGCAGATATTGGGAGGGTTACGCAGAGGGATGAACATTCTAAGAAAGGCCAGGGATTGGACAACTGAGGGGACAAGATGTTCAATAATCCTGCCACTTAAATTTTGCTTTTTTATTTGCCTAATATTATTCAAATAACAGTATGCATTAGTTAACTGCTTCATTTAGAGCTGGCTAAATATGGAGACACAAGAGCTAACAGGGTGTAAAATGAAAAGACTATCTGAGTATAACGTAGTACCTACTTTTACCTTCCATGTGTCTCTGTGCCAGCCACAGCCTCACTGCTCACAGTGTGGTCTCGGGAGGCCAGTACCTGCCTCAGCTGGGCACTCATTAGAAATGCAGAGTCGCAGGCCCCACCCCACACCTGCTTAGTCAGAGTCTTCTCTCTAACAGGATCCTGAGATGATCGCGTGAACATCGAAGTTGAGGATGCTGGGAGCACAAACCAGCACCGGCTAAACTCAGAAAGAAAGCGAAGAAAAAAAGATGGGTTGTTGTTTTTTCTCAGAATAAAACAAAATGGCAATTTAAAGTATAGCTCGAGGAGATAAGTTCTTCCTGGTAGAATTATAAGCAGAATCTGTTGTTTTTGAAACAGAATAAAGAAGACTGGAGACTGATGAGAGCTGTCACATCTGGTGGGCACAGAATGGGAGTGAGCGGGGTAACAGTTTGCCATCCCTGTGGGCATGAGCAAGGCTCAATGGCTTCGGGGTGGTTTTCTTCCTTTGTGACAGCCCAAACCCAAGGAAATGCATGTTAAGGACAAAAATGGGATCATTTCACTCATATGTGGAATATAAAACAAAAAGTACCAGTGAACTACCAAAACAAACCTACGAGATCCGAATGGTGCTTACCAGATGGGAAGATGGTAAGGAAAGGGTGACCTGGGTCAAGGGGGTCAAATATATGGTGACGGAAGGAAACTAGACTTCAAGTGGCGAGCACACGATAGAGTATACAAATAATGAATTATGGGTCGTATACATGAAATTTATATAATGTTATTAACCAATGTTACCTCAATGGATTTAATTTTTTAAAAATACTTTGAAATGTAAAAGAATATATATATATTCTCATATGTGGAATATACATATATATATACAATGATGTCTTGAGGGTGGGAGAGTTATAGGAATGGGGGTGGAGGGGGAAGACAGCACCTGGCCCAGGCCACAGAAACAGAGGGAAAACTCTAGAATGGGGAGCTGACTCTAGCTACCAGCCTCAGGCATTTCTGTTGTCACTATGCCCAGTATATTAAATTTCAGCAATCCATAAACACAGCTCTCAGAGATAAAAATAAAGAATAATTTTCTTGGCCAGGAAGTCACCATCTATTTTTTTTCAAAATGGAAATAGCTCTGTTGTTTTCTTTCCTGACTATGAAAGTAATACTTGTTGCAAAGAAATGAAGAAAGTGAAGAAAAAAATGTGAAATAGAAAATGAAAATCACTTCAAACTCTAGCAGAGAGAACTGTGTTGATATTATACACATACACGCACATGTACATGCAGACACACACTACCACATGCATGCACTTTTATATACCAGATATCACATAAAACACTTCTCCAAAGCTGGACTTGGAGAATGTAGTGCTTTGTGCTCCTAAACCCCAAGGGATGGATGGTTGAGGTGGTTCTTTCCAGTTGAGAGCTAGGTAAAGTAAGCCAAGGCAGTTAATATTCATCTTTTAAAAATGTTTAAAGCCTTTTAATTAAAAGTCTTGATGCTGAAATATCAATATTCCTCCTGTGAAATTCATCTAGAGCAAGAAAAATGTATACAGCTAAAAAAGAAAGAAAGAAAGAAACCCAACAAACTGGTAAGTTTTGTTTAACTAGACTCTATAACCATCTTTTATTTGCCCGAATCCTGCCAACTCTGAGAAAAATAGGAATGGGAAGGAAGGTCATGGGAGTGACCTTGCCAGCATGGCCTCAGGGAACCTGCTCTCAGGTCTGTGCCTCCTGTGGCCACAGCACTGAGCTGGGGAGTGTCAACGGCTTTATTGGATGGTTCTGGCACATTCCAGGGTTGACAGGCTAGCTCACTTAAGTTGACCCTCAAGGGACCCCTGGGACCTCCTCAGAGGCCCCAGCCTGGAGCAGCCCCCTCCTGCCTCTGGGGCATGGCTGGGCACCCTGCCTCACAGTCTGAAAGCAGTCCGTGGACACACAGGTTGAAGTAGAATGAGTGCTTACTTTGAGCCCCCACTGCGTGCCATTGCTCAGGCACCAAGCTTCTCTCCCCAATGGCCCCTGAGGCCTTCCCCACTCAGAGCTCCCACCCCAGGGCCCTTTCTCTCTTCCTCCAGAGCTGAACCCAAGAGTGTCTTGGCCTTGCTCAGTGCTTGCAATTCTTCCTTCTTCAGGTCTTATGTTCGAGCTTCTGACCCTGCTCTGGCATTTGCTTTGTCCCTACACTGCTTTCTTTGCTTGAGACTTGGCATCAGCACCCTGGCCTCAGCCATCCCAAGGTCAGGTGTCTGGTGGCTCTGAGAGCTTTCAGCAAGAGGGTCCCCGACAGCCCCTCCCTCTCTGCAGCCTCAGCCTCTCAGGTAAGTTTCCTTGGGTCAAGACGTTGACACCCTCTTCCTCTTTAAGTTGCAAAATCAACACATCTGCATTGAATCAGGGAAGAAGATGAGTCAAGGGCATGAGAAAAAGTGAAGATTGTTTTCATGACACTCAGAGGGGCAGAAAAAGAGGGGCAAATTCCTCCCTGTGAAACCCTCTTCCACGTGAAAATGGATGAGAAGGTGGTATTTGCTCATCAGAGGATAGAATCAGGGGGGAACAAATGCTACCTTCAGTGTCACTTTCCTGTGCTGTAAGAACCAGATATGAGGTGTCCTTTAGGAAAACAAAATTTAAATAGAGTTCATGGTCACTTTCTCAGATTCCTTTTTAAAAAAAAACAAACAAAATCTAACTGAAAGGCAAACACACACACACACACACACACACACACACACACACACACCTGAGTTAGAGCTGATTCTAACCAATGCAGACACATTGATTACCAGTTTCCATGGGGCCAGAGTGAGAACTTGGATCCCCCCTGCCTCTTCTTCAGCAAAGGATGGTCAGACTAAATATCAAGAGGTGAGGCTGGGCAAGTGGTGGCCAACTCACAGGGCTCATTGGCAGAAGAGGAACTTGGCAAACCAATAACTGAATTAGTAATACCAACTGAAAAACAGGGACAGTGCCAAGCACTGGGGATCTGAAAGTACTCAAAATCTCTTTCCCAGCTGCCACAGGGAGTCATTAGAAAGCTAGACATGAAGTGAGACGTCACCGAGACGTCGGGAATTATGAGCCAAGATGGGTGCTGTAAAGGAAAGAAGCAGGGTGCTCTGGGGGCACACAATGGCAGACTGGCATGGTCTACCCAGAGACAGGAAGCCTTTCCTGAGGCTGACACGTGAGCTGCAACCTCGAGGATGAGAGGGTTTGAGCAGACAGAGTAGAGACAGCAAGACGTGCATCTGGGCAGAGCCCCTGTGATACAGGCCAGTATGGCAGCAGCATGGTGGGTAGTAAAGGCTGGGCAGGGTCGCCCCTGACATCTCTTCCCGCGTCATGACAAAGACAGCCTTCTGTTACATCAGAAGCTCAGCGGAGCTGGGAGGGAGCAAGCTGAACTGCCAGGTCTCAGAGGAGCACGTTGAAGCAACAAGCTGAGAATGAATGAGTGAGCATGTGACATAAGCAAGACACTTAAACAGGAGACAGCGTAACTCCTCCTGTTCCACGTTCCCTCCTGGAGTGGCACCGGGCAGAGCGTCAGGTGGATGAGCACAGAGGTGGGGGTCTTCTCACTGTTGAGGGAGCCCAGACAAAAGGCTCAGCAAAAGCCTCTTATGGACCCTGGTTGGGGAGGGAGGGTGAAGAGGAAAGGCTGGGAGTGGGAAAGCCCTGGGGATGAGGAGTGGAGAAAGTATCTTCAAGGCTTTCCTCTCCTCCCACATGAGGAAGCTCAGCAGAGCCTGAAGATGACCTCTGCCCAAGGCCTCAGGTAAGGAGACCTAGGAATGAAGGCATCTGAATTTGGAATGCAAATATGTGAAAAACATGGCCAACCAGGGGTTCCTGAGACCTTGGCTACAACTCCCCTCAGAGATGTCACCCCACAGGCTATGCCCCCAGGTGGTGTGTGTGTGGGGGGCCTTCCAGGTAAGCTTTTGTAAGGCTTGTGATCAGTTCTGGAAAATCACATATTAACCAGAACCAGACTCCTCAAGTTACATGTCCCTTGCTGCCAGGCATTCTACCCTATTCTGGAAGCAAGATTTAGGCTGAGAGAAGGTGACAGCAAAGGAGAAGGCAAGCTCCCTAGTTCACTGTGTGCTGAGCATCTGCTATGAGTCATTATGGTGGAAAGTGTAGGACTCAGATGCCGGAAGCCGGTCCATCCTTGCTGCTTGACACAGTCGCTGCAGGGAAGAAACATCTGCACAGCATATGTTTCAAGGGACCTGGCATATATGGCATACTGTTCTTAATATGTTTGCTCACCTTCTTGGCACTATGTGTTTTAACCAAGGTCACCTCTCCGAGAAAGGTTGTTTCCCCAGGTAGGGATTTTTCCCGGAAGTTAGGGAGGGAATAAAATCCCTTAACTAAGTGCCAGGTGGGTAGTTAATCACTTTAACTACGAACAATCACGCTTAAGCTACATAATCTTTACTCCCTGGAATGGAGATAAGAAACGCCCTAACCTTTGGAATAGAAATTGACAGGATTAAAATCAACTGGTATAAATACAGATGTAACAAGACAATAAAAGACAGAACCTGGCTACCGAACCTGGCTGGAGAACCCAACTATGCTGATCAACTAAACACTGCCTCCGTGTCCTTCCTTCTTCGCCGACTCCGTCCACACCTTGGGGAATCCTTGGACCTGCTGGGGCTGAACCCCAACATATGGTGCCGGAACAGGGATTCCCCTAGGTAAGCCCCCCGCATTGAGAACCCCTGCACTTGGGACAGATAAGACTCCACCATAGGAAGAGGGTGGATAGTCTTTGCTGACTCCGTCCACACCTTTGGGAACCCCTGGAACAGGATTCCCCCGGCCTCCCCTACCACCCGGTGTTTTAAGTCTATTGGTTATGCTTATATGCATGCATACAAGTCCTTCGGTTGATCTCTTACGACCCCGAGACGCCGTCGCCTCATTGGAACACCCTCCCAGAAGTAGAATGTAGATCCGGCTGTGAAAGCGGCCAACAGATCCGGGGCAGTCGCACCTGAACTATTTCTCTACGTTTCCTTTCGCTCCTTCCTGAGTCTTCCAGGTCCACGGTGTGAGGACATGTCTCCACCATCATGGGGGGCGGAGACCTGAACCTGAAGAAGAGCTGGCACCCGCAGACACTCCGCAATGTGGAGAAAGTGTGGAAGGCTGAGCAGAAGCATGAGGCTGAGCGGAAGAAGACTGAGGAGCTTCAGCGGGAGTTGCGGAAGGAGAGGGCCAGGGAGGAGATGCAACGCTACGCGGAGGATGTTGGCGCTGTCAAGAAGAAAGAAGAAAAATTGGACTGGATGTACCAGGGTCCTGGTGGGATGGTGAACCGTGATGAGTACTTGCTGGGGCGCCCCATTGACAAATACGTTTTTGAGAAGATGGAGGAGAAGGAGGCAGGCTGTTCTTCTGAGACAGGACTCCTCCCAGGCTCTATCTTTGCCCCATCGGGTGCCAATTCCCTCCTTGACATGGCCAGCAAGATCCGGGAGGACCCACTCTTCATCATCAGGAAGAAGGAAGAAGAGAAAAAAAGAGAGGTATTGAATAATCCTGTGAAAATGAAGAAAATCAAAGAATTGTTGCAAATGAGTCTGGAAAAAAAGGAGAAGAAAAAGAAGCACAAGAAACATAAGTACAGAAGCTCAAGGAGTGATGGTTGCAGCAGTGAGGAAGAGCGCAGCTGGGGGAGGTCTCAAAAGAAGATGGTAAATTCTTCCTCTGTTTTATCCAAAGTTCCTGGGTATGGTTTACAGATCAGGGACTCCGACCATAGCCAGCGTCTGCAGGGCCCTTTGATGGCTGAGCCAAAAGGACTGCATGGGTGGAAGAATCATTCCAGGTCCAGGAGCTCCTCCCCCTCACCTCCCAGACATGCCAGCAAGAAGAGCACCAGAGAAGGAGGGTCCCGGGACAGGAGGTCTCGATCCCCGGACAGAAGGTCACGGTCCCCAAGGCCAAGCAAAACGCACAACTCTAAGGTAAACAGGAGAGAGAGAGGCCGAACTAGGAGCCCATCACCTAAAAAAGAGGTCTACCAAAGGCGGCACGCACCTGGATCTACCAGAAAGCTCTCATCAGAGGAACTTGAGCGAAAACGGCAAGAAATGATGGAAAATGCCAAGTGGCGGGAGGAAGAGAGGCTGAACATCCTTAAGAAGCACGCGAAGGATGAGGCGAGGGAGCAGAGGCTGGAGAAGCTGGACTCTCGGGACGGGAAGTTTATCCACCGCACGAAGCTAGAGAGTGCGTCCACCTCCTCCCTGGAGGACCGGGTGAAGCGGAATATCTACTCTTTACAGAGAACCTCGGTAGCCCTGGAGAAGAACTTTATGAAAAGATGAAACCATCCTCTCTTGCTGGTTTTCCTGAATGTTCCAGGGAAGCTGCTGACCCCTTAAAAATTCTCTTTATAAAAGTTCAAGTGACTTCTTTCACAGATGTCAAACCACCACTGTTCAAAGTGACTCTCCTCCATTGACTCCTGGAACAGCTACGTCATTTGAGAACTTCTCCTGGCTGGAGAACCCAACTATGCTGATCAACTAAACACTGCCTCTGTGTCCTTCCTTCTTCGCCGACTCTGTCCACACCTTGGGGAATCCTTGGACCTGCTGGGGCTGGACCCCAATACTCAGAGCAGGGCTGAAAACACAGCCATGTCCTGCCTGCAGTTTCCAGGTGACAGGAACACACATAAATGTGCATGTGCATGCACACACACACACACACACACAAATAAATACATATTAAAACTGGAAGTGATTGCTATACTTTTAGAATATAGGGTGTTTGGGGTGTGGGGAAAGAAAAGAGGGACTTAATTTAGATTCAGGGAGTGGTGGTAGAGGAAGATCTTTCTGAGAAAATGAGGTTTCCAGTAAGTTCTTTCAGAGAAAATGAGTTTTGGGGTTAAGTTCCTTCCAAGAAAATGACAGAGAGTAGGCAATAGCCCAGGAAGTGATGTTTCAGGCAAAGGGAACAGCAAGTACAGAGGCTGGATGAGGGGTTTGTGCTTTATCCTAACTCAGAGCAGGATGTGATCAAATGTGAAAGGTTTGGAGGGGAAGGACAGGAAGAGAAAGAGAATAGGAAAAAAGGGAGTGAGAAAAAGAGAGGAGAGAGGCATGTGACAGGAAAGGAAACAAGAGAAAAGTCTTGACAAATACCGAGCACCGGTATCATCATGGAAGGCCTCGCCTGACATTGAAGGGGCCTGGGAGGTTTGGGGAGGAGAGGGCTGCATCCTGCAGGGACAGCCCTGTGGGGAGCACCCATATTCCCAGAGCTGGCTGCAGGCTGGGATTCATGGGCCAGCCCCTGAGAAACATGCTCATCCTCTGAGCTGGAAGTCAGGACAACAATTTGGGCTCCCGGCCAGGAGCTCCAGCAGCTCCGAGTTCAGAGACAGTGAGAGAGGTCCCTGTGGCTCTGGGAGCTGGACCCCGGATGCCTGCAACACACACAACTTCCCACCCAGCCCTGGGCCTGCAGATGAACAGAGCCCACTCCCTTCTCGTCTGAGCTCAGAGGCTAGTTCACTGTCATTTGACATAGCCAGTATCAGAACCGCAGATTTCACTTGGCAATAATTCGAATTCCCTATTTTAAAATAAGGACTAGATTAAAAGCTGTTATGAACTGGCCGGTGTGGCTCAGTGGTTGAGCATCGACCTTGGGACCAGGAGGTCATGGTTTGATTCCCAGTCAGGGCATGTGCCTGGGTTGCAGGCTTGATGCGCAGTGTGGGGTGTGTAGGAGGCAGCCAATCAATGATTCTTTCTCATCATGATGTTTCTCTCTCTCTCTCCTCTCTCTTCTTATCTGAAATCAATAAAAATATTTTTTTAAAAACTTTTTAAAAAGCTGTTATGAAAAATTGGCCAAAACTTGGAAATCAGGTGAAAGAATGACCATGGCCTCTCACTGTCACAGTGGAGCCTCACCCAGCAGGCTATCCCAGGGTCTATGTAGGGGGACACGTCTTTGCTGGACATGGTGTTTACTGTGGTGGCTGCCCACTGAAGGACAGCATGTCCCGTAGCGCTGTTCTGCGTCCGCTCTCCTGTTCTGCCATCTAGCATTTCACTGCCCCGTGAGCTGAACCTGCCCCTGACGTTCTCTGAAGGATTTGTGCCCTTTTACATTAGGCTGTATCTGTGTTCCAGCACTTGATGTCAACTTTAATCATTGTTTGGACTAGTTACTCAGCTAAAAGAATCTGTTGCTTGCCCAAAAGGTAATTATGAGAATGAAATCAGTACTCTAACGACGTACTTGAATCTCTTTATAAGGCCACCACAGGGAGACAAGGAGAGGAATGATATCTCTTTTTGCAGGCAAAAGGAAATGTGGAAAAACACAAGGAAACACGCCTTACCAACTTCCCAGCTCTCCTCAAAGTGGATCTGTCCAAGACCATGCATTTGAAGCAGCCGCAGAGAGGGGTAAGAAAGGAAGAGCGCAACGATTTCCCTAGGCACAGGAGGGATTTGGAGGTGAAATTTAATTTGAGTGAGATTTACTCTCATCAAATTGATTGATTTGGGGAATGAATTGAGCAAATTGGCCATTGGCTTGGGGGTTCTAGAGATAAACCTCATTTCCGACTCTGCTTCCAAGACTTCTGGCAGCAAATCAATGCAGTGAATTCTGCCCCAAATCCAGCCAGCTAGCCACCGGGCCGTGTCGGTGGCATTGTTGGGGGTTTGACCTGATCATTGACTGGATTCGGAGAATCTTTTGGTGTAATCACGATGCTGCTAGTTGAAAATGACCGTGTTTAGCCCCCTAGAATTGAACTGACACATTTTGGGGTGTGGTATGTCCAAATCTATAGCCATGGCCATACCCTCTCTGGGCCTAGTTTCTTCACTGATAAACTGGGAATGAAAATATCTGTCTTGCTTCCCTCGCATGGCATTGACAGACCACAGGATAAAAGGAGGACACTTTACATTACACAACAATGTGACAAGAACTCAATAACTGCAGTGAAAGCTCCCATTTGATAGAGGAGAGAGGGAAATGTTCAGTAGTCACTGGCCCCCAGGGGGACCCTCCCAGGCTGGCCTTGTGGAGCCTCTGCCCTGGAGGTGCTGGAGCTTCTTATTTGGCCGTTTCCCACCTCCCCCACCCCGCCACCCCGAGGTCCCATCTGCAGTGGGCACTGGGGAGGATGCAGCACTTGGGGAGAATTTAACTTTCATAGAACTTACCCCACTCCTGCAAGTTTGAGGCCTCAGTGTAGCTTTACAAACATATCTTTTTAAGTCCAGGCTCATTGTTTCTTTAACAATTCCTTCAAAATGTAGTAGACTTCTCTTCAATTTGCTTTCCATTGGTTCCATGTGCCAGAAATAATGCTCTATGTTCTTTCCCAAGCATACCCCTCAAGTCTGCTTTATTTCTTTGCTTCCAAACCCATGCCTCTCTCTTTCTCAATGTAATAGGCCTATATTGAGACCAACTGAAGCAATGTGTCTGAGAGGGCAACATTCTCAATGTGACCTTACCAGTAAGCTCCTTTGGTTTACTGGAAAGTTCTAATGAAATTGTGCCATTCAAAGTTCTCTCTTTTTTGGGAGGGGCCTTATCTCTACTAATTTACGGTCCAGAAGCAATAGGTCTTTCTAACACCCTTAGGCCCTTAGTCTCTGAATTTTCTCTATTCCTTTCACTCTCTGTCTAAAAGCCAGACAAGCTTGCTTGAGCTCATCTCTTTCTTATACCTTACTAAACCCAGCAACAGCCAATGCACACTGTCACTCCGGATTATTGCAAAAATTTCTTTAGAGCCACAGATTCAACAGGCACATGGTCTGCCTTCCGGGGCATTGCAGGTTTTATTTGAACGAATGTTTTGCCACCACATAACTTGAGTCACCACCTTTCCTCCTGTGTTACCTCACTACTGCTGCCTGATTCAGTCAGTGCCACACGGTTTTAGTCTTGAATAGGACAGCAGTCCACTTCATGGTACTAACTTTTGTGCTTGGTTGGTTAGGGTGGACTGTGATAACAAACAAACTCAAACATGTAATGGTTCTACACTTAGACATTTATTTCTCATTCACAGAATAGTTCAGAGAGATTCCAGATCAGCAGGGAGGTAGCATGTGTGTGTGTGTGTGTGTGTGTGTGTGTGTGTGTGTGTTTCTGCCCCACACAGTCATTTTAAGGACTAACTAGAGGCCTGGTGCACAAATTCGTGCATGGGTGGGGATCCCTAGGCCTGGCTGGTGATCGGGCCGATCGGGGCCTGCCAGCTGAGGGGAGGGACCATGGGAGGTTGGCCCGCTGTGGGAGGTTGCTGTGGGAGTGCACTGACCACCAGGGGGCAAATCCTGTGTTGAGTGTCTGCCCCATGGTGGTCAGTGTGTGTCATAGCTACTGGCCGGTTGTCTGGTTACCAAGTTGTCCAGTCATAACAGTCGCTTAGGCTTTTATATATATAGATGTTTCATAAGGGCTTCCATGGCACCATCCTATCATCCAATCAGGAAGGGACAACATGATGTGGGAGGTTTTTATGGTCCCGGACAGGAAGTGGTACACATCCCTTCAGATTGCCCTCCATTGGCTAGAACTCAGTCACATGATCACAGTAACTGCAGAAGAGGCTGGGAAATGTAGTCTAGTTGTATGCCCAAGAAGAAGAACTTTTTTTGTAAAAAGCTAGCAGTATCTACCACAGTGCCCCTCATCTATAACATGTGAAAAAGCGCTGGCCTCACAGGTCTAAGGGAGGAGAAGGTGAGACAATGTGTGAGACAGCACTTTGAAATGCTAAGGCTTGGGTGAAACATCTTGGGGGTAACATAATACAACATCAGGTAAAACATAATTGATCAGACAAACTGTATCCACCTGGACTACATTTGCAATTTTCCTCCCTTATGGAACAGGATGCCTCACCATCATCAGAAATGGCCTCCAGACATATGTTTATACACATCTATGCACCATACATCTAGCACATAATATTCTGCTGTCTTCCATAAATTGTTACTGAAGAAAAATGTGTCAGCCACTTACACAAAAACTTTGACAATAATGTGATGCCTAAGCCATTTTCAGATACTTTGTCTACAGTAAAATATGAGCTAGGAAAATGAGCTGTCACTTTGGCAGCATGGCTCTGTACACAGGCCCCACATCTCTGCCAACTTGAGTCATGGCTCTTACTAAAGCGTCTGGTGGTGAAATCCACCCTTGCAGGGAAAGGTTTTCAGAGTGGGTATTGGGGAACTTGTGAACCCCAGTAGTCTTTGATCTCAGGAAGGGTCCTGGGGGATGCGGAGATGGAGGGAAGTCTTTGGGTGGTTTCCCAGGATCAGAGAAGGAGGCAACTCTTATCTTTGGAAACACCTGAAGAGTTAGAAAAATGAGTATTGGTGGAGAGGAGGCTTCTGGGAAGAAAATGCAAGTGGTTAAATGGCAGGGGAGTAAGCATTTGATCAAGGCTTTGCATTTGAAGAATGAGAAGGAACTTTGTGACATGCAAGGCCATATGCAAAATTGGATCTCCTTTCATCCTTTTGATTACAAAACAATGTTTTCACTAAGACCCCTCCCCCATCTTTTTGGGCCATATTAGTACAAAAACTGAGAGGTTTTGGCTACCTTCCCAGAACAAAATGAAAGGTGTGTGTGTGTGTGTGTGTGTGTGTGTGTGTGTTTCTAAATCATCTGAGATTCTTGTCTTTCTTTTCTTCAAATTCATCCAGGAGTACAGACAAATTGTGACTATTTTGATTCTATATATTTTAAGTGAAAGTAAAGTATGTAACTTTAGCCTTACACTATGTCTCTTTGTCTAAATATGTGCATAGTGTCTCTCTCTGTGAGAAGTAATTTTCTTGCAAACAAAAGTAGATGGATCAGATCAGTGTTCAAAGAGTTGTGATTGCTTGATTCACCAGCATGGCCAAAGTGACAAAGCTGCATTCACTGCGACCAAATCAATCCTTCCCACTACTTTAGACTGCTCCCATCACCGTATCACTTAAAGTATGTGCTCTGTCAATAAAACATTGGCTCGCCTGGGATTTAATAGCTACCAGGCCTGGCTCACTTCTACATACCCTGCAGTGATCACCCAGCAATACTTATACAAATATCACCTTCCCCGTTACCATTCATAACCAGCGTTTGTGATTATAACCATGATGGCCTTTGCTATAAAATACAGTTTTCTTCCTACATAATTCCAGATACGCTCTCTCCTTTGAGCCTTACAATATTGCTAGAGATGGGCAAGAGTGGTGCTCCCCATTTTTTTCAGAGATGAGACCACAGAGCAAAGCCTGAAGAGTTAAGCGACCAGCACACCATCCTGGGGAAGCTACAGCACAACGAAGAATAGAACAGAGACCTAAATTTCCCTTCCTGCTTCCTGCCACACTACACCTTTCCTGGACATTTTTTGATGAGGAGTCAGATTTTATTTTAAGGCACTTCAAGGCCCTTGACTAGCATCTTGTTTTAATTATGCCGCTTGCTTACTGAATTTATTATGGTTGCCATGAGGCAATTTGACCACTTAAGTAGCTCTGGAGGAAAACTCTGAAACTGGGCTTATAATTGGATTGGCTAAAGTTAAATTGAGCATAACCACATGTGAATTTTTAAAATGTTTCTATTAGGCAGTTAGAGCGCACTTTTACTCCGGCCCATTATAGTTACTCATCGTCTCCTATTCCTGATATCTTTTTACATTCTTCCTTTTTCCCTTTGTTTGCCTGCTCCGCCGGAAGGTCAATGCTTCGTGAAGTGGAAACTTGGATTGTGGCATTGATCTTATCATGTGAAAATGCTGGATTCACTTTATGTAGCATACAGAAGCAGAGGATTTTCGCCTCTGCATCCCCCACTTTCCTACCCCCTGCCCACAGAACCAAACTGGGACACAAGGCAAAGCTTTAGATGGTCTGGTTTAAGAGCTGTGTGGGTAGCCCAGCCCTGGCCCAGAGTGGGGATGAGAAATAACCTCCAATGTTGAGTCCAAACTCTGAAATGTCCACAACTCTATGGAACACTTGGACTGAGGGAGACGACAAAGCCCCTTTCTTAATGAGATTATTATCAAATGACGCTCGTCTATTTGATCATGTTCTGCTGGTTATAAGTCTCCCCAAGATAATATCAAGTGAGGGAACTAGCTGCTAAACCCGAGTCCTAGAAATGGATAGGGCCGAAACCGGTTTGGCTCAGTGGATAGAGCGTCGGCCTGCGGACTGAAAGGTCCCAGGTTCGATTCCGGTCAAGGGCATGTACCTGGGTTGCGGGCACATCCCCAGTAGGAGATGTGCAGGAGGCAGCTGATCGATGTTTCTCTCTCATCGATGTTTCTAACTCTCTATCTCTCTCCCTTCCTCTCTGTGGAAAATCAATAAAATATATTTTTTTAAAAATTAAAAAAAAAAAAGAAAGAAATGGATAGGGCAGCTCAGGGCCAGGGAGACACATTCTTAGCCCTGGAATTTGCCTCAGGACTCAGACTTTAATTAAACCAGACTGAAATAGTCTGGGCATTGCCAATTGCAATATTTCCAGCAAGCTAGGTGTAGCTTGGTCACCCTTCTGCAACTCTGATGTCTATTAACAACCAGCCCCATTGCCTCTGGGTAAACCAGTGGGACCATTGACTATGATTTGACCATCTACAGCCTTTCTGATTTAAGCAGGAAAAATTCCAAGAGCCATAGGTGACCTTTTGGCACCATTAAAAGGGAAAGCTCTATGCAAGTATGAGTCAGGTTATTTCTTTATTATACTAGAACACCTATTCAGAAAGTTCTCAAAAACTCAAATACCAAGAAATAGTCTGTCAAATCAGGGTAGAAGCTTTGGGTGTAATTTGCCCCAAAATCTTTAATGAAATTAGCAAATAAGCTCTTCATTCTTTAAGTCAACTCAGGAAATATTTCTTAGCAATCTACTCTGTACAGAGCATGGCATTCCGTGAAAAAATTTCAGCAAAACTCTGCAGTGAGGGATGTAGGGCAGAGCGAGCCCAAACACAGCGTTGGTATCTTTCCATTTGTGGTAGTTCCTTTCAGCTTGCCAAATCAAGGAGAAGCTGGAATTTGACACTTAAAAATGAAAACATGTTGAATCCTACCGTGACATTCTCTGCAGTCCGTTTTCTAAAATGCTGCAGCCCTGGTGGAACAAATTACACTCCAGTCTAGCTTCTCTTGGTTCTTACTTCTCGGCTGTTAACCACGCTTGGAAGATCCATTTATTTCTTCAGTAGCTTAAAATCAAGTGGCCCAAAAGTCTTCATACTGGTGGCTGCTAGAAATATTCAACAGGGACAAGCTTAAATAGTAGAAGAATTCAATATTGTGATGTTTTCATTCAGCAAGTGGACATTGAATAGAGCAAGTACTTATGACGGGAAGGGAACCGATCTGCTAGGTAATTTCAGCATTGTGGAAGCATATTCAGCATTTCTCAATAATGGCTGGCCCCCCACAAAATTACAAAGTTAATGAGGTTTGCTTTTAGGGACTTTAGCCCTCACCTCTGCTCCAACCCTTACTTCCAGGTGCTCTGCTTTTGGGTTAACAGAACACCGCCCTTGGATACGTGTCTGTCAAAAGCTGCTCTGTAATCTGATGTGCGTCTTCTGTGACTCACTACAGCCGGATGCTCCTACTACTTTTCTCCACCTTCCACTCCAAATCCAACCAGTGGCTGACTATTTCCATTTTCTAGCTTAATTCCCCTGTGCTGAGAGGCTTAGAGAACATACTCTTGAAGATATTGATGCTTTGAATTTTGTTGAAAATTCTTTGCATCCCAGCAGATAGTCAACTTAGACAAATGTCCCATGTGCACTTAAAAAGAACATGCATTCTACAGTAGTTGAATGCAGTGCTGCGCTAAAATCTCCACTATCATTATGGGCTCAGCTAGTTCTCCTTTCAGTGCTCTCAATATTCCTTTAGGTATTTTGAAGCTATGTTATTGTATGCATGGAAATTTCGAATTGTTTTATATTACTGGTGGTTGATCCTTTTATCATTATAAAATACTAGAGGCCCAGTGCATGAAATTTTGTGCACTGGTAGGGTCTCTAGAGGCTGCCGACCGGGACCTCCCTCCCTTCCCCTGGCCGGCCTGCCCCCCATGGTGGAACTCCTGGAACTCCCAGTCAAGGGGAAAATTTGCATACTATGCTTTTATTATATAGGATTCCTCTTTATCTCTAGTCATTCTTTTGTCTTAAAAATCTACCTTGCAGGGCAATTACATACCCACATCTTCTAGCTTTTATTTAAGATATACATTATTACATACTTTTGGCCTTTCTGCATCTTTATACTTAAGGTGTTATTCTTGTCAGCAATAAATAGCTTTGGGATTTTTTTTTGTGTGTGTTTTTAAAAATATATTTTATTGATTTTTTACAGAGAGGAAGGGAGAGAGATAGAGTTAGAAACATCGATGAGAGAGAAACATCGATCAGCTGCCTCCTGCACACCTCCCACCGGGGATGTACCCACAACCAAGGTACATGCCCTTGACAGGAATTGAACCTGGGACCTTTCAGTCCGCAGGCCAACGCTCTATCCACTGAGCCAAACCAGTTATGGCAGCTTGAGGGTTTTTAAATCTAGTCTCACAATATTTGTCTTTTAATTTGAATATTACCTATTTATTTATATTTAACATTATACTAGAGTTTACATGTGCTGGCCTACAATTTATTTTCTATTTAGCTCACCTCTATTTGTTCCTTTTTCTACCTTTCTTGCCATTCGCTGATCACATTGAATTATTATTATTATATTATAATAGTATTTTATTCCATTTCCTCCCTCTCCTTATTAGTTATGCCATCTTTGACTATTTTTTTATTGTTATCCTCGAAGTCACACTATTTATTCTTGACTTAGAATCTATCTAATGTACATTAGTATCTTACCACTCCATAGACAATTCAAGGACCTTAGAACACTTTTAGTCCACTGCCCCTTCAGTATTCTACTTTATTTACCAGGTTTTCAAAGATATTTAGAATTATTTTTTCATTTTTATTACTAATCTTTTTAGGACAACACATTCTTTAATGCACGTATATTTACTTTATCTTTCACTTATTTGACATATAATTTAAAGTAATTTTTTCAAGGATTTCTGACTGGTATATTTTCTGAGCCTCTCAATGCATAAAATTGACTGTCTCTTACCTTCCCACATAAACAACAACTTCTCTAAATATAAAATGTGGCATTTACAAAGTTTAATCCTTAATAATAATATGATTTTGTTTTTAATCATGAAACTTATAAAGAGTTTTTTTTTACTGTAGTTTATATATTTGCCAGTTTTTTGTCTAGGTGGGGGTTTCTTCTCATTGATTTTACCTGTTACAGTTCTCTATTTATTTGTTTGTTTGTGCCTTCTAAGTGACAAGCTCTATGCCAATGATATAACAGTGGAAGATAAAATTACTGCTTTCAAGGAGTGTAAAGTAGTATACTTAGGGGAGAAACAAATAAAATACTCATTACAATTCAGTGGGTTAAAAACCATGATATGGGAAAGATAGGGAAGTGTGGATTCACAGAAGGACACAAAGTCCAGATGGGGTTTTCTAAACCATAATAATTTATGGACATGATTGTTATCATTATTATTAGTTACTAGAGGCCCGATGCATGACATTTATGCACTGGGGGGGGGGGGGTGTCTTTTAGCCCCACCCGTGCCCTCTCGCAGCCTGGGACATCCTCCTGAGGGGTCCTTAGTGCTGCTGCGGAAGCGGGAGAGGCTCCCACCACCGCCGTTGCACTTGCCAGCCGTGTGCCCAGCTTCTGGCTGAGTGGCGTTCCCCCTGTGGGAGTGCACTGACCACCAGGGGGCAGCTCCTGCGTTGAGCGTCTGCCCCCTGGTGGTCAGTGCATGTCATAGTGACTGGTTGTTCCGCCATTCAGCCTATTTGCATATTAAGGTTTTATTATATAGGATAAATCTAGTTTCTGCTTCTCTCACAGGAACCATGATCATAATTGTGACAAACACACCTTTGTGTCCATGGCTGACATCCCCAACCAGTTCACCTGAGAGAGCTTGTCTTCTCAACCATTAGCCCAGAAGGAGGATCTCCAAGTTTTGCCTGCAGGAGGAGTTGCAATTTAATATGATTTGTGGCAATTAGTGGCTGGAAGATTATTTTATGGTCTCAGTACCACCAGCCTACTTTAGTGTCAGGGCTTTTGAACCGTGGCGTATCCCTTCCATGCTCCAAAGATTTGCTGAAACACATTTCTGTGGCTTGATCAAGCAGAGAGTGATAAATGACTTGTGTAACATCTTCAAATACTCTTGGAACCATCCAAGCATGACTTCTTAGCTTGCACATTTCTCATCTCTCTCCCCCGGCCCTTCTTGTTTACAAAGATTGATGAGGCCTAAACAAATCATAAAAAATATTGTTTGTCTTAATTTGGATTTTCCCAGAAGAAGACAAGGTTTCAAGTACAAATGATGAATTTAGAAGGTACAAAGAATACCAGCAGGGTAGTGGGGCAGTGAGATAGGAAAGGATGGCAGCCAATAAAGGGGAGTTTATTGAGACAGCTGAGTGGGCAACTGGAGCTTCACCCCAATGAGGGACTCTGATGGCAAAAGTGGGGTACACGCCTGAGTCCTCTCACCCGAGGAGCATGACATCTGGGGTATTTATACAGTCATAGTTGAGGGCTGCCTCCAAGAGGGGCTGCACTTGCAGCTGGCCGGCAACGGGGGTGAGCAGAGGAGCCCCCAAGGGACCTGGAGAAAACCCTCACACAGACGGATGCAAATACTGACAGCTGGAAGTGGGCAGCCTGATGGATATGGATCAGGCCAGTATCACTTCTGGCTCTTTACACTCTGCCCAACATACACCAGTCCTCAAAGAATAAATTCTTAAAAAAAATAAACACAAAAAAACCCCACCCCACTTTTTGAACCCTTGAGTAAAAAACATGTTTGAATTGCTCAAGCTCTCTGCTCTACGTCATCTCTGCCCTCTCCCTGAACTATACAGCAACTCAAGAGTAATTCAAGATGGTCCCTGGGGCCATCTTTTCTTAGCCAGTCTGCTCTGCCCCTAAGCTAACTAATTTTACTGTCTTTGGCATGGCCCGTTTCCAACCAAACAGTCTGGGGGGAAAAATTCATTCTTTTCATGGAGGAAAACTACTGAGCAGCTCCTCTATGCCAGCCACCGAATATTGCTGCCAGCAGGGCAGGCAAACCCAACACAGTTATATCTCTGTGTTCCTTCACCATTTACAAATGGCCATATTGCTCCTGCAGGTTCGCATCGCAACAAATCCATGGGCATGGCACTCACGCCATTACTATTATGCTTAACTGTGGGTTCTACCCCTGGACTTCCCCAACAGCAATTCCTCAAACTGTTATATTTGCCCTTATAAAATACGGCATTATGGCACAAATGATAAAATGAATAAAGTAGAGTTATGACTATTTCCAACTTTGTATTATAAAATTATCATTTGTTTCATAAAATATATTGTATTTGCATTATAAAATATGCCTTCTTCTAAATGACCACAGAGTTTTTTAAAAAGTTAAAAATCTAAAATGGCCACAAGAAAAAAAGTAGTAAGTAAAAAAGATGAGTATATGTATTCCATGATCTCAAACAAAAGTATAACATAACTAGAAACTAATAACAAAAGATAAAATAAATTTTACTAGTATATACACTCTTTTGAATAATTATTGGATTATGGAGGAAATGAAGACAACCAATTGAAAAATAGTGAGAATCAGAATAATACATATTAAAAATTATGGGATATCCATAAAGTTGTTCTCATATGTAAAGGGATAAATCTAACAACAGGATATAACTCTTGTAAACATTTATACACCCAACATAGGAGCACCTAGATATATTAAAGCAAATATTGATGTGCATAAAGAGAGAGATCAATAGTAATCCAGTTATAGCAGAAGACCTTTACACCACATTGTCATCAATGGATAGATATTTCAGAAAGAAAATCAGTAACGAAACAGTGGCCTTAAATGACAAGTTAGACCAGATGGATTTAGTTGATATTTTTAGAGCATTCTACCCCAAAGCAGCAGAATGTACATTCTTTTTATGTGTACATGAAACCAGCATTATTTACAATAGCCAAGACCTGGAAACAATTTAAGTGACCATCAATGAACAACTGAATAAAGATGTGGTACACGTATACAGTGAAATATTAGCTGAGCCATAGAAAATAATGAAATCTTATCATTTGAGACAACATGGATGGACCTAGAGGGTATTATGTTAAATGAAATAAATCAGACAGAGAAAGACAAATACCATATAATTTCACTAATATGTGAATCTAAAGAACAAAACAAATAGACAAAATATAAACAGACTCAGAGATACAGAGAACAAACTGATGGTTGCTATATGAGAGGGGGTTGAGGGAGTGGGTGAAAAAGTGAAGAAATTAAGAAGTAAAAATTGGCAGTTACAAAATAGTCAAAGGGGTGTAAAGTACAGCATAGGGAAAATAGTCAATAATACTGTAAGGACTATGTATGGTGCCAGGTGGTTACTAGACTTACCAGGAGGAGCACTTCATAAATTATATAAAAGTCTAACCACAATGCTGTGTACCTGAAACTAATATAAAATAATATTGAATCTCAACTGTAATTGAAAAACAAAAAAATAAATAAATTATCTCCTCAAACCTACACAAGCTCACTATATATTAAGCCATTATAAAGCAATAGTAATTAAAACAATTTGGTTCAGGGGAAGGAATAAACAGATTGTGCCAGCTAGAATGCTTTGCCAGCAAATAACAAGAAAACCTCCTTTAAATGGGCTAAAACAGGGGTCCTCAAACTTTTTAAACAGGGTGCCAGTTCACTGTCCCTCAGACCGTTGGAGGGCCGGACTATAGTTAAAAAAAAAAACTATGAACAAATTCCTATGCACACTGCACATATCTTATTTTGAAGTAAAAAAACAAAACGGGAACAAATACAATATTTGTATTTGCATGTGGCCCGCGGGCCGTAGTTTGAGGACCCCTGGACTAAAGCATTGAGGAAATTCACTACCTTATATAACCAGAAGTCCACAGGTGGTGGCTCCAGGCACAGTATAATCAGTGCCTCAAGTGTCAGCAAGGAATCCGATTCTTACCAGGTCTCCCATTGGCATCCTAGCTGTGATGGCTTTGCACTTAGTCTGGCCCTGGTGTGGTTGCAAAGCAATGTCAGCAGGTTCAAGCATTTAGACATGACAAGATCTGGAGAAGGAAGAGACTGCATCTATCCTCTTCTGGTCTCCTTCTAAGAGTGAGAAACTGTTTCCCATACCAACAGGTATTATCTCATATCGCAATGGCCAGCATTGGGATCACACACCAGCAAGAGAGTGCATTGACCATTATTAGACATCACAGACATGGGATAGTCAATTATTCAATCCAACAGACAGATTCTTAGAAAATCCATGTCCATGTTGCATGTTTCATGGGCATTTTAAACCTTTCCTCATGTGAATTTTACATATTTCTTGTTAAATTTATATTTAGATGGTTATATTTTCTGTTTATACGATGAATCATGTCTGTCATTACCTTTTCTAATTCATTGCTGTTGTTATGTATGAAAGCTATAGATTTCTACATATTTATTTTTATAGCCTACTAGAGGCCCAGTGCACGGATTCGTGCACCAGTGGGGTCCCTCGGCTTGGCCTGCACCCTCTCACAATCCAGGATCCTTCAGGGGATGTCGAACTGCCAGTTTCAGCTGTTCCCTGCAGGCCAGGCCAAGGGACCCCACTGGTGCATGAATCTGTGCACCGGGCCTCTAGTATGCATATAAGATCTTTGGTTAATCTCTTCCCACCCTTCCCCCTCCTACCTTCCCTCTGAGATTCATCAGTCTGTTCCATGTTTCCATGCCTGCCTGTGAGTTAAACATCTGCCCCCCTGGTGGTCAGTGCGTGTCATAGCTACTGGTCGAATGGTTGAACGGTTGAACAGGCTTTTATATATATAGATTTATTTATTGCAGCTTCTTTTTGTTCAGACAGGTTTTAGCAAATTCACCTTGATTTTCCAGGCTACAGTCATACCATCTACAAAGAGCGATAATCTATCTTTCTGTGGGGACCCTATTCAGAGTACTCAGGATGCTCAAGGCCAATTAGGGTACAAAGGCCCTGTTCAGAGTACAGTGGATTTCCAAGGCTACTCTGAGCATGGGAATCTTAATCAGAATGTTCAAGGCTAAGATGCTATACGCAGCAATTGACACTGTGCAAGCATGCCCTTCTATAACTTTTGTCTAAGTAGTATAAGGTTTACTGACCAGCCAGTACGGGGTTGTACTTTAGGGGGCTGCTCCTATGTAAGACAGGTGTGGCTGCTTGGTGAGGCTGCTCCTCTGTAAGGCAGGCTGCTGCATTATAGGGAAGATGTTACTGACCAGCAGGCTGCTACTGTAAGTACAGTATGCAGTTGCTTAGAGAAGCTATAGCTCTTGTATAGCTCCTATGTTGAGGCTACTATGTAGGAAAGGTGTATTATTACCCAGCCAGTGTGCAGCTACCTTCTGTATAGGACTTTACTTTGAAGAACTGTTTTGTCTAGTGGCTCCTTGTTAGCAATGGCTACATGGTCATTGACTTCTACAATAAAGATTCTCTTGCACACCCACAACTTCTCATGGCTTCTCCGTCTACCACAGAGTGTCCAAGAAGGCCTAGCCCCTGGCAGAGGGGCTCAGACCAGACAGTTGGTGTAGTAGAGCAGAGGATAAAGGAGGAACTGAGTTCCCAACAGTTAGTACAGTGAGCAGGGCTCAAGGGAGAACTTTCCCTTACAATTGTCTCTGTGAGCAGGATTCAGTTGTTTGTGCAGGTTCAAAGAGCAAGTACATCCCACACTTGGCATAGTTGGCGGGATAGAGCAGTGAGTTCCCCACACCGTCTCTCTTCTAATGTTTCCTACTAGAAGTATTTTTCTTTTGTCCAATAGAAGTGACTAAAGCCACCAATACAATATTAAATGAAGGTGGGCATCCTTTCTCTGTTCCTAATTTTAGTATTTATTAATTTCTTTTTAAAAGTATTGTAAATTTAAAAGTGAATTAAATGCCTTTTTAGCATCAATATGTTAAAAATTTTTATTCTAAAATCTATTAATCTATGAAAAAATTAAACCATCCTTGCATTTCTGGAATGAATCCTTCTTGATTTATGCTACTATTCTCTTGTTGAACTGCTTGGTTTTAATTGCTGTTGTTATATTTAAAACTTTAATATGTATATTTACAAGTGAGATTAGTGTATAATTTTTCTTTTCTTATACAATTTATTCTAGGTTTTAGTATCAATGTTATATTCATTTTATAAAAATAATTTGGAATTTCTTCTTCTCTTATGTCCTGGATAGGTTCAAACAGCATTATAATGATGGAGCCTTGTAGAGTGGGTAGAATACTTATATGAAACTATGTAGGCTGGTGTGTATGTTCTATGAGTTGATGGAGGCTTATTCTTCAAATTTTTCCTCTATTTCTTTAACAAAAATGGATCTATATGTTTTTGGTCCTTATGGTCTTTGTGTTTCTTAAGATGGATTTTAGTGAATTACCTTTTCCACAAAAATTATTTATTTTATCCAAGTTTTACAATTTTATTTGCATATTTAAATCTACTTGCATAGAATAATGCAAGTAGTCTGGTTTTGAAAAAATGTACTCAGTTGCTTAGGTTATTTTTTTGTTCTTTCTTATGTTGTGTTTGTTTCCTCCCTTTTTGCTTGATTAAATTCTCTACTTGTCAGTCTATTTTACTGATTTTTTCTTTTAAGAGAAACAAACTTTAATTTGTTAATTCTACTGTTTTCTAACTTAATAATTTCTGCTTTACCGTCATTAAGTTTTCTTTTACTTTATTTTGTGTTTTCCCCTAATTTTTTGAGTTGGATATTTAATGCATTGATTTTTTTGTTGTTTTAATTTTCTTAATATAAATATTTAAGGCTAACTTTTTTTCTGTTCTGCCCTGTTTTTGACCCATAGTTCTAGTGTTTATTTTAATTATCATTATTTTCTGGAAATAATGAGTGCCTTAGCTCACGCTGCTATAACAAAATATCGTAAACTGAGTGGCTTATCAACAACAGAACTGTATTTCTCACAGTTTTGGAGTATGGAAATCTGAGGCCAGGGTGCCAGTATGGAAGGGTTTGCAGATGGCTGACTTCTCCTTGTATCCTTACACGGCAGAAAGAGGGTGAGCTAGCTCTCTGGCTTCTTCTTTTAAGGCACTAATCCCATTCACGAGGGGTCCACCTTCATGACCTAATTACCTCTCAAAGGCCCCACTTTCAAAAAACATCACATTGGGGATTAGATTTTAACATATGAATTTTGAGAGACCACAAACATTCAGTTCATAGCAATAAAGAAACATGAATACAGTTGCAAATCCCCTGGGTATTTTGTAAAATGCAGACTCTGTCTTAGCAGATCAGGTGCATCTGAGATTCAGCATTTCTAATAAGCCCAAAGGGATGCAGATGCTTTTGTCTACAGACTACTATTTGAATAGCAAGAGTTTAAAATAAGTGTTTTTTTTTCAGGCTTTTTCTGATGGTATTGATTTCTAGTTTTATTGCAATGTGATTAGAAAATGCTACCTGTATTATTTTGCTTCTTGCTATTTATTAAGTTTTTCTTATAAAATGAGGTCACACATTTGTAATACTTTAACCAATAAAGAAATAAAAAAAGAGAATAAAATAAAATGAGGTCAGTTATCATGAATGATTATGTGTACTTGTCAATATGTACTCACTTTTATTAGGATACAGAATTTCATCTATATCTACCTTATTGGTTATTTTATTTATGTTTTTATACCCTTAGTTAATTTTTCTCCACTTGCTCTGTATTGTACCAAGAACATTAAATTGAAATCTTCTACTGTCTGTGTGTTTCTCTTACTCTATTATCATTATTTGGGGTTTGATATTATTTTGTTTTCACATTGTTATGCTTATACAAATATTAATCACAACTGAGCATTAAACTTGCATTTCTTTTCTTACTTTTTTTTTTCTGAAATTAGTAATTGCCTTGCTTTTAATTTGCTTAGGCTTCTTTTTACCTTTTGCTAACTCTCCCCACATCTTCCAATAGCTTCTCAAAATGGTTTTCCAAAAGACCAATCACACCAAGTAACCTGTAGTTTCTATTTTTTTTCTTGGAGACTGTTAGGTCTGATCAAACAACTGAATCGATACCCTTCCCCTGGAAACTGACTTTTCAGGCCATTTCTCTATGGACATTCCCTTTTGCTGAGACCACACTTTTCTTGCTGAGACCACATTCCATTATCTCTCCTCTGGACCTGCACAGAGAATTCTCCGCCCAGAAAAAGCCTGCCAGAAGTCCTTTAAAAGCCGCTGGCTCCCCTCACTAGGGGCTGGAGCCCTCCAGGCTCAGCCACCTGGTGTGCAGATGATGGAATAAATTCATGATCCCTCACCATTCTGGCCTCGTGCATTCCTCCTTTGGACCTAACAGAGACATGCCCACTTGGAACCTTCATTCTCCTTTTCTTTGAGTTGATAACACATTAGGCCTGATGAGCAGCTGTAATACTGAGACTTCTCATTACTATCATTTTGAAATTCCATTTGCCTCTCTGTTTCTTGGATCTCATCTCTTCCTCGTTCTTGATTTATTCTCTCAGTTTAATGGAGCACGAGGAGGGGCTTGATCAAGAGGACAAGCATAGAATCTGGCTTCTAGTGCTTTGGAACCTGGCCTGTGGGCTCTGAACAAATAAAATAAAATTGCTATACTACAGTAGTAAACAAGTTGTCTGTAAGAGAGAGAGAGCATGATGTGTAGAGATTATTTGGATCAGGCTATTCAGAAAGGCAAAAACATCGGGAAAAGATATTGTCCTCTTAGATGGCTTTCATCTAGGGCTTTTTCACCTCTAGAGTCAGCTGTGTCTGTCAGACAGCGTTTGGTGTGTTTAGTCCAAGCACCAGGCACCTTACAGTCCCTGTTGGACGGCTTGGGTTGTGTGCTAGCTTGCCAGAGGCTTTTGCAGGAACCTGTGATTGATTAGTATGATACCTGAGTAGAGACAACCTTGCTCTGTGCTAAACCCCTTAATGGTCTTCCCAGTGCTCCTGAGGGCAGGCAGACAGCCTTATTCTCTTTGGAAGCTCCCAAGAGGTATGGATGTTTTTATCAGTGGACACTGAAATTCCACACTCCCTTCCCAGGCAAAGTTCCTGGGCAATTCTTTAGACATTTATTTGAACTTCTCTGATATTGTCCCCAGATTTAAAAGAAGTTGAGTCACCATCCTTAAAAGAGTTGATTTATTCCTTAAATCCAAGGTGGATTTTAACTAAGGGCCCCCAGAAAGAAAGTGTTAATGTGAGTGAAATGAAGAAGTGACAGGACAGGGCAAACAATACCACCAGCGTGAAATACAAGATGAAAATAACAAGAGGGCATGGAACTTCCATAAAATATCAAGGAGTTGCTTAACAAGCCAAAGTTAGAGGCACTTTGCAATAAATACTGTTAAAATAAAGTGTGAGCTGGCCCTGCCCTGTGAAGTGCCCATGGAATGTGGAGTGGCTTGACCCTGCTGAAAGAATTCATGTGCAGGCATCTGGAATGTGACCCACAATCACTCACTGGAGGATCAGGGGCGAAAGGGCATAGTTCTTCCCCTTCAAGAATTAACAAACTAGAAGGAAAAACAGACAAGTTAGCACATAAGACTGAATGAGACCAGTGCTATAAGAAAGGAAAGAAATTCCTTTTGACTGGAAGATCAGGGCAGACTTCACAGCAGAGGTGGCACCCGAATTGAAAGATTAAGAATTAGTGAGAAAATGGGGCAAGAGGCATTCATCACTGAAGAAAACATTAGCCCAAGACCTGTGGAAGGGCCTATACCATTTGGTGAATCGCTAATGGCCTGATGTACTTGGAATTAGGAAGTCAGGAAATGAGGCAAAGAAAAAAGTTTGAGACAAGGTAAAGAGGACAATCCTTCAAGAACCCTGAATTCCATTTCCAGGACCTTTGATTTTAGGACACATGGAGTTTCTGATTGTTTATTGGTGGACTTATGACATTATCAGAGTTGTGTTTTGGAAAGAGCATTCTGTAAAATGTTTGAAGAAAGAAAGAGTAGGATGCAAGAAGTCCACTTAGGAAGGCAGGCCCATGGGACAGGTACATTCTCAACAAACTCCGAGCAGATGTTGAGACCTCTGGCCCTTGGATGGCACTTTGAGTAGCAGCAAGCTGTAGATTGTAATCAAATAACCAAGGATAACTGAACAGGTGACTAAGTGGAAAGGTAGAAGGGCAAGTAAATGAAATTTTATGCTAAAGTAAAATGCATCTCCTAAAGAAACATAAAAAAGGACAAAGGCCAAGGCCAGGGACTCTCAAGCTTAGCTGAACAACTTTGGAATCACCTGAGACTCTTTAAACACTACTAGTGACTGGGCCCCATCCCAAGAGATTCTGATGTAACTGGTCTTGGATCAGGATGTGTACAAGCTTTCCAGGTGATTCTAACGTGCAGCTAAGGGTTGAGAACCATGAGTTCGTTCTTATCAGATATGAATCAGTGATAGCTATTAATGTAATATTTTGAAATAATTATTGAAATCATGTTTTCCCAACAAATTTCCCAATATAAATTGGTACCATTTTATTCTCTCAATCTTAGATAAGACCTTCATTTTATTTTTCTTCCTTTTCTTTGTTAATGCAATCTGGGATTTTGTATGTAAATTATAGTTACTACATTATTTTTAAAATTAAAGCACTTTCATTTCAAGAATATTTTTGTGTTTTTATTCAATTTTAAAAAGAGATGAACAGTTTTCAGGTTCTTACTTTTAATGATTTTTGTGTCATCAATATTCTTTTTATTATGGTTTTCTCAATTTTATGTTTTGCATCTAGAAAATATCTTTAAGACATTTGTTTTAAAGAAGGCTGACAGCCCTAGCTGGTTTAGCTCAGTGGATAGAGGGTTGGCTTGCAGACTGAAGGGTCCCGGGTTCAATTCCAGTCAAGGGCACATGCCCGGGTTGCAGGCTCAATCCCCAGTAGGGGGTATGCAGGAGGCAGCCAATCAATGATTCTCTCTCATCATTGATGTTTCTATCGCTCTTTCCCTCTCCCTTCCTCTCTAAAATCAATAAAATAAGTATATTTTAAAAAGGGAAAAAGAAGGCTGATATATTTTGTGAATCTTTGTGTGACAGTTGATGTTTTTTTTTTTTTTTTTTTTTTTTTTTTTTTTTTTTATAATAATTTTTATTTCTTAAAGTATTACAAAGAGTGTTACATATGTCTCCTTTTTCCCCCCCATGACATTCCCTCGGCCCCTACCCCCCGCCCCCCCCCCGTCCCGTGTCTTGTGTCCATTGGTTAATCTTATATGCATGCATATAGGTCCTTCAGTTGGTCTCTTAATCCCCCCCGCAACCCTCCCCAGGCTCCCCATTGTAGTTTAACATTCTGTTCAATGTTGCTCTGCTTCTGTATCTACACCTGTTCATCAGTCCATATTGGTCCCCTTTATTTGTCCCAGCCTCACTGGAGCAGTCTCAACCTCACCAGGGCCGTCTGAGCCTCACCAGGGCCGTTTCGACCTGACTGGGGTCGTCCCTACCTCACGGGGGCCGTTTCAACCTCACCGGGGTTGTCCCTACCACACCGGGGCCGTTTCGACCTGACTGGGGTCGTCCCTACCTCACGGGGGCTGTTTCAACCTCACCGGGGTCGTCCCTACCTCACGGGGGCCGTTTCAACCTGACCGGGGTTGTCCCTACCACGCCGGGGCCGTTTCGACCTGACTGGGGTCGTCCCTACCTCACGGGGGCCGTTTCAACCTCACCGGGGTTGTCCCTACCACACCGGGGCTGTTTCAACCTAACTGGAGTTGTCCCTACCACACCGGGGCCGTTTCAACCTGACTGGGGTCGTCCCTACCTCACGGGGGCCGTTTCAACCTGACCGGGGTTGTCCCTACCACGCCGGGGCCGTTTCGACCTGACTGGGGTCGTCCCTACCTCGCGGGGGCTGTTTCAACCTCACTGGGGTCGTCCCTACCTCACGGGGGCCGTTTCAACCTGACTGGGGTTGTCCCTACCACGCCGGGGCCGTTTCGACCTGACTGGGGTCGTCCCTACCTCACGGGGGCCGTTTCAACCTCACCGGGGTCGTCCCTACCACACCGGGGCCGTTTCGACCTGACTGGGGTCGTCCCTACCTCACGGGGGCTGTTTCAACCTCACCGGGGTCGTCCCTACCACACCGGGGCCGTTTCGACCTGACTGGGGTCGTCCCTACCTCACGGGGGCTGTTTCAACCTCACCGGGGTCGTCCCTACCACACCGGGGCTGTTACAACCTGACCGGGGTTGTCCCTACCACACCGGGGCCGTTTCAACCTGACCGGGGTTGTCCCTACCACGCCGGGGCTGTTTCAACCTCACCGGGGTCGTCCCTACCACACCGGGGCCGTTTCGACCTGACTGGGGTCGTCCCTACCTCACGGGGGCTGTTTCAACCTCACCGGGGTCGTCCCTACCACACCGGGGCCGTTTCGACCTGACTGGGGTCGTCCCTACCTCACGGGGGCCGTTTCAACCTCACCGGGGTTGTCCCTACCACACCGGGGCTGTTTCAACCTGACCGGAGTTGTCCCTACCACACCGGGGCCATTTCAACCTGACTGGGGTCGTCCCTACCTCACGGGGGCCGTTTCAACCTGACCGGGGTTGTCCCTACCACGCCGGGGCCGTTTCGACCTGACTGGGGTCGTCCCTACCTCGCGGGGGCTGTTTCAACCTCACCGGGGTCGTCCCTACCTCACGGGGGCCGTTTCAACCTGACTGGGGTTGTCCCTACCACGCCGGGGCCGTTTCGACCTGACTGGGGTCGTCCCTACCTCACGGGGGCTGTTTCAACCTCACCGGGGTCGTCCCTACCACACCGGGGCCGTTTCGACCTGACTGGGGTCGTCCCTACCTCACGGGGGCCGTTTCAACCTCACCGGGGTTGTCCCTACCACGCCGGGGCCGTTTCGACCTGACTGGGGTCGTCCCTACCTCACGGGGGCTGTTTCAACCTCACCGGGGTTGTCCCTACCACACCGGGGCCGTTTCGACCTGACTGGGGTCGTCCCTACCTCACGGGGGCTGTTTCAACCTCACCGGGGTTGTCCCTACCACACCGGGGCTGTTTCAACCTGACCGGGGTTGTCCCTACCACGCCGGGGCCGTTTCGACCTGACTGGGGTCGTCCCTACCTCACGGGGGCTGTTTCAACCTCACCGGGGTCGTCCCTACCTCACGGGGGCCGTTTCAACCTGACTGGGGTTGTCCCTACCACGCCGGGGCCGTTTCGACCTGACTGGGGTCGTCCCTACCTCACGGGGGCTGTTTCAACCTCACCGGGGTCGTCCCTACCACACCGGGGCCGTTTCGACCTGACTGGGGTCGTCCCTACCTCACGGGGGCCGTTTCAACCTCACCGGGGTTGTCCCTACCACACCGGGGCTGTTTCGACCTGACTGGGGTCGTCCCTACCTCACGGGGGCTGTTTCAACCTCGCCGGGGTCGTCCCTACCACACCGGGGCCGTTTCGACCTGACCGGGGTCGTCCCTACCACACCGGGACCGTTTCAACCTCACCGGGGCCATCCCAGCCTTACCGGGGAAACAGGAAGTTTGGCCTTCTGTCCCATGCCGGCGGCTCCCCACTAGACAAAATCTCCAGGCGTTCCTGGTGGTTGCACATCCAGCGCTCCTGCCCTCCACCAAGTGCACAGACTGCCTGTCTGCTGTCCCGCAGCGCCCCACCAGAGACTGGGACCAGTGGGCATGTTTGTGCGCTTGCTGGTACAGCAGTTCCACAGTGCCGGCCGAGTCAAGCCCAGCCCTGGCCGGCCCCGGACCCGACTCTGCCCCCCGATTGCGTCCCTCCCAGATGCAAGGAGCTGAAATCTGCAGCCTGCTGGGATGGGCTCTGTACTTGGTGCTTCAGCACATCCTACTCAGTCTCTATGCGCTTCTTTCTATGCGAGGAGTTGAAATCTGCAGTTTGTTGGGTTGGGCTCTGTACTTGGTGTCACATCCTACTCAGTCTCAATGTTCTTTCTCTCCTTCCAGTTGTAGAGCTTCCACTGGGCCAAGTTTCCCATGGTTCTGTATGATAGGTGTTTGTCTGATATTTGGTAGTTTCGATGTTGTTGTGCGAGGTAGCACGCACAGGTCTCTTCCTTATGCCGCCATCCTGGTTCTCCTGGGTCTGCTTCTTGAGTGTGTCTCTCATGGCTGCGAGCAGTTGAAGTCTGCAATTTGTTGGGATAGGCTGCAAAAGCGCAGGTGGGTCTTTTTGTGCACCTGGCACAGCTTGGATGGGGATGTAAATTGATTAAGGCTGAGACTCAGGGAGTCGCCATGGCGGAGCAAATAGCACTGGCTGAGTCTCCGCGGCCCCTTGACTCTCTGCCAGGGCTTTGTGTCCCCCATTGCCGGCGAGCAGCTGTGCAACAGAGTCTCCCTCGCTTTCTGATGGCTGCAAGGCCGTGCTGCCTCTCCCCGTAGGGTCTGGTGCTTCATGATCCCGCCTGAACCAGCTCAGTGGATTTGAAAGTTTGCAGAAGAAGGCGCTTCTACTTGTGGGTCTGGCACAGCCCAGATGGGAATGTAAATTTCGTAGGGCGGGATCACAGGGAGTCGCGGGGCGGAGACTCAGCGGCCCCTTGCCTATCCAGGACACCAGGACTTTGCGTCCCCCAGTGCCGGCGAGCAGCCGAGCGCCAGAGCCTCCCTCGCTTTCTGACCGCTGGAAGGCCGTGCCGTCTCTCGCCTTGGGGCCTGGGGCCTCAGAGACCCGCCCGAACCAGCTCAGTGGATTTGAGAGTTTGTAAAAGCACAGTCATTCCCTCTTGTGCCTCTGGCACAGCCCTGAGGGTAGGGCGGGGTCACAGGGAGTCACCAGCATGGAGGAAATAGCGATGGCGGCGTCTCCGCGCCCCTCGCCTCTCAGGGACACCAGGACTTCTTGTCCCTCGGTGCCGGCGAGCAGCCGCGTATCAGAGCTTCCCTCGCTCTCCGACCACTGCAAGGCCGTGGCCGCCTCTCCCTGTGGGATCTGGGGCCTCAGAGACCCGCCCCGAGCAAGCCCAGAGGATTCGAGGGTTCGTAAAAAACCGAGAATCCATTTGCAGCCCGCGTGGCGTGTGACTGCGTACCTCTGGTTTTGGTGCCTCCGTAGCTCCCACTCAGTCTCACTGCGCTTCTTTCTTTTCCTCCAGTTGTAGATCTCCCACTGGGCCAACTTCCCCATGGTTCTGAGTGGCGGTTGTTTACTTCATAGTTGATAGTTTCAATGATGCTGTGAGAGAGCAGCACACACAGGTCCGCTCCCTACGCCGCCATCTTGGTTCTGACAGTTGATGTTATGTGTCAAGTTGACTAAGTTATGATGCCAAGTTGTTTGATCAAATAGTAGCCTAGACTGCTGTGAAGGTATTTTTAAATGTGATTAATATTTACAATCAGCAGATGTTAAGTAAAGCAGATTACTCTCTATCACATGGGTGGGCCTCATCCAATCAGTTGAAGGTCTTAAGAACAAAAAATGAGGTTTCTCCAAGAAGAAGAAATTCTGCCTCAAGACCACAGAAATGCTACCTGAGTTTCCAGCTTGCCAGCTGCCCTACAGATTTCAGACTTTCCAGGCCCTATAACCTCATGGACCAATTCCTGAAAATAAACCCTGAGTGATATACCTTTCATGTCCCAGTAATGTCTTTTCATAGCTATTAAATATGAACAACTTAGCTGAGTAAAAAATTCCTGGGCCACAACTTTCAACCTCTGTGAACTTCTAACCTTTGGTGTTATTTTTATTCCCATACTCAGTAGTAAGGTAGCCTGGCATTTACTTTTTTGTGAGTAATCTGATATGTAGGCCTGGAAGCTTACAGAATTTTTTTCTCTAAGAGTTAAAGGTGTTTGCCAATAAGTCTTTAATTTGGGGTATTTTCCATTCATATTCCTTAGAACTCAAGTGAGCTCTTACAATCTTCAATACTTGGATCTGTCTTAGTTGAAGAAATTTTTTCCCATTAACATATTTCCTTGATTCTAAGATGATGTCAATTGAAAAGGTATATCACTGACTAGTTTGGAGCGGCGTGGAATGGCAGGCAAATTATAAAATATAAGATGCATCTTAATTTCAGAAAAATTGCAATGGGGGAAATGATAACTGAAGAAGTGTGAACAATTGATTTTAGCTCTATTTGGTTTGGTCTTTCCTTTAGGATTTCCCTTGCTTGGCATTTCCATTCACCATCCTTTGTTTCTATTTTTTCCTCTTTTGCTATTTTCACCTCATTGTCTCTCTTCTGTTTTCTTAGATTTGCACATTGTATCACTTATTCATGTGTATCATTAAGTAAGCTTTTACTACTTTCAAACATAATTTTAAGTTTAGCATTTGTAGGCTTGTTTGAAGGATTTAAATCAGCCGTGGGCAAACTAAGGCCCGCGGGCCGGATCCAGCCCGTTTGAAATGAATAAAACTAAAAAAAAAAAAAGACCGTACCCTTTTATGTAATGATGTTTACTTTGAATTTATATTAGTTCACACAAACACTCCATCCATGCTTTTGTTCCGGCCCTCCGGTCCAGTTTAAGAACCCATTGTGGCCCTCGAGTCAAAAAGTTTGCCCACCCCTGACTTAAATCCTTCTCAGTCTTAAACATTTCCACTATCTCATCCAGGTGTCTTTGCATAAGTGCCTATAATCTCTTCAGATTTTTATTCCAATACTCAGAAGCCCTGTCTTTATGCAGCCTAGAGAACACCGCATAGTTTCTGGCATTTTCTTCAGAATACGGCCAGTGATCATTTTCAGAACTGGGCTTGTCCTCTGCTTCTACTGGGTATGCTGCTCCCTTTACTCAGTTCTGCTCTATTTTCCCCCCATAGGCCTTTCTTTCCCGTTTTCCTGACTGCTTGATTCCATCCACAGGCAGTCTGCATGTTTCTCTAACTATTTATTTATTTGCTGGTTCAGTCTTTTCTCAGAATCACAGCTGGGGCAAGATTGATATGTAGGCTCCTGGTCAAATTCTCCGTTTTCAGTAGCCTTCCTCCCTCCACTGCCCCATGCCTTCCTCCCCGACAGCTTCTCACCCTCCTACTTCCATCATCTGGTCTCTGGACATCTGAGGCGATGTCTACAAGCAATTTACATGCCTCAGAATGCACTGCTCTCAGGGCACTTCCTCATTCTGTCAGAAGGGCTCCTACCAATGGACTCAAAGTGATTCCCCAGAAAGTAAAAAATGGCCCCAACAGCTGGCAGCTAGCAGCTAACAGCAAGGCTGAAGCAAAGTGTTCCCAAATGAACATAAACAACATTCAGAGAATATAAACAAAAATCAGACAAGGCCACTCTGAGACCATGCCTGAAATAAGACAGAGACGAGGCTATACCACAATCACAGAAAGAAATATTTTTTTTCTCGCTGCTAGGATCATTGCTGTTTCTTTACCAATGACAACTCTCTACCACTGTTTCAATCCTCACACCTACTAAATAGAAATTACCAGCACACCCAGGCATCAGATTGCCTGCACTTTCTGACGGGACTGGCTCCAGGACTGCTCTCCTCTTCCTGACATGCCCAATCCAAACGTGGCTCCCAACTTCCTTCGACCTTCCTAAGAATCACCCAGTACAAATCCTAAAACTACAATAAAGGCCTCTTAACAAGACGTCCCATGGATCCCACTGTGTGCTCTCTCCCTTGTATAACGGCTAAATAAACCTGACTCTGTTTGACCACAGGAATGTTCCTGGTGGTCTTTGGCCTGTGAGCTCCAACATCCTGAAAGATAGTCACTTCTTCAGTTATTAAAAGCAAACTGATGTGCAATTTTGAATATTTTGTGTTAATAAGGGCTAATTTCCAGTAACCAACCTCCCAGTAATTTGGTGTGTTATGAGAGTGTTCTGAGGGTTTAAATTTGGGGTTCTCCTCTGCAATATGGCTCACACATTGGCAATTGCGGAGTTCTGCCCTTGTGTGCTGAGAAGCACTCTTGGCTGTCTGTGCGGCGTCAGTACTGGGAGTGACCAAGAGTGAGGTGGCTCTGCTTTAGAGTCAGCTGGGCTGCCCCTTGGCTGAGATGCCTCAACCCTTCTGCACCTCCTCCTTCCTCCAGGAGACTAGCCAGGCTTGTTCTAACGTCCTCTCTATTCTATTGGCCAAGCAAGTCACAAGACTAGCCCAGTATTCCAAATGGGTGGAGACCACAAAGTTACAGGGCAAAAGCCAGAGTACGGGGCAGCCATTAATTAAAGTGATCAATGCCATTGTTTGATCTCAAAGTCTCTTGTTTGTACAATAGAGAAAATAATACCTACTTCAGAGTTTTGTGATGAGTTAATATATACAAAATGTTAAGATTAGTGCCTGGCACCCAGAGGCACTTTATAAATGTTTGACTATTATTATTGTCTTGAGTTGGTTGCAGTTTCCTATTAAGAGATTTCTTGCTTTATAGTCATATATTTCCTTGGTTTTATTTAATTATCTATCCATTTTTGTGGTTGCTTGGTTAACCCAACAGTAGATAGTGATGCATATTTTCATCAATAATGTTTTGGCCAACTACTTTCCATAGTCAGAGCTTAAGATAAATATGCATTTGGACTCATATAAAATCATCCATTTTTTCTTTGATAAAAACAGATGTATGTGTAATTTCCCTTGAATTTTCTTGCTCAGTGTCACTGTGTTAGATGTGTTTCCCCTGAACTTGTATTATTTGAGTATCTTCTAACAAAATCTCAAGGTATGTGTAATAAAATTACTGGATTATTTTTAAGTGCCTAAAACATCCTTCCTATATAATAAAACCCTAATTAATATGCAAATTGACCAAACATCAGAACTACTGGTCACTATGACACGCACTGACCACCAGGGGGCAGACACTCAACGCAGGAGCTGCCCCCTGGTGGTCAGTGCACACCCACAGGAGGAGCGCTGCTTAGCCAGAAGCTGGACTCATGTCTGGCGAGTGCAGTAGCGGTGGCGGGAGAGGCAGGCGGTAAGGAGCGAGGGGGTCCCAGACTGCAAGAGCCCCGGACTGCGAGAAGGATGTCTGACTGCCGGCAGGTGGACATCCCCCAAGGGGTCCCGGACTGCAAGAGGGCGCAGGCCGGGCTGAGGGACACCCCCCCTTCCTGAGTGCATGAAACTCGTGCACCGGGCCTCTAGTAGTTTTATAATGTAAAATCTGATATAAGCGTAAATGGCAACTGTGAATTTTTCCTTCCTCTCTAATGCTTCGTGGAGTTCTCCTCTCCACTGGCAAGTGGAATTGGGAGGAATAGATGGGCTAAGGGGTCTGTGAAAGACACCCCTTAAAATTGTACAGTGCAAAACCCATGTGAGTATACAATAGCTCTGGGGCTGTTAGTCAGTATAAATAAGCTTTGGTTAAAAAAAAAAAAAAGAAAGCCCCGCATTAAGAGCAACCTCAAATGTAATGCTCACTGTGCCATACTGCCCAGGAGTTCATTTTACTTACTGTTTTTCATAATGTGCGGCAAATGCTGCTAGCATAGACTTTTCAGTGCAAGCCAGCAATCATACAGAGACCCAAACACCTTAGAGATCGTTCGACTGTCAGTGTGACTTGCTTGCGTTTCACAGAGCTTGGTCAGCTCCAGCCAGCTTTCCTAGACGCACCTCCTGTTATGCTCACCAGGGCCGGCAGGGCTATCAACGGACACACCAGACAAAAAGGCGTGGCCAAGGTCAGGCAGGAGTACGTTTTAGTACTACAACTCAGACCCAGACTATAACTCCGGGCCTGCACAATGCCCATTCATCCTATTCTCTCTTTTTTAAAAACTGAGGAAAGGAAGAAAAAGAAAAAAAAAAGTAGAGCACTGACATCAGCAGCAGACTGTTTTTAAAGATAAAAACCACTATTTGGGAACTGATGAGATGCAAATATTAAGCCTCTTAAAACAAGCCACTTAGAATGACTATTTGGGAAGTCAAAAAACCTTTTAAATTGTGTTTCAAATAGAGTGTTTTTCTTCATCCTTATATAACTGCAAAAATGACTGGACACTTTGGACATCTTTTCAATCTTTCCCAAATGAAATCACCTTTGGTAGAGAACCAAGCATGGAAATTTTCAGCTCGAAAGAATGACTCTGTAAAATCATGGGGCAATTTAAAAAAAGTGGTGGGAAGAAAATATGTATGTAGCCAGAGGTAGTAGCACTGGTTGGTCTGATGTGGTTGGGGAATGGGCTGTTTTAAACCAATTCACTTCTATATCATGAAGCATAGTGTATTATTGTTTTGCCTGGAAATTCATCAATGTTTTTATTGTTAACTTTAAAATAGTGCAGTGCAAGTATTTTTAGGAGAATAGTTCAATTAATTTGAGAACTACAATTTCCTGTTTAATATTTTTGTCATACAATGGAAAAGAAATATGGGTGGTAGAATTCCAGAGATCTGGCATTGTTTAAAAAATATTTTTAATATATGTGATAGAAATGTTTCGGTCTACTTTATACTTCCTAAAATAATTAGCAGAGTTTTAAAAACTGAGTTTCTTCTGAAAAATTAGAAAATAGTGATAAAAGTAGAAAATAAAAACTGCATATGGTCAACCACCAGATATAACCAGTGTTATATTTGTCTTTATCCTTAGTATCTGTGTGTTTGTGTGTTCAAGTGTAACTTTAGTTTATTCTTACAAAAAATAGAATTTACTTCACAAATTGTTTTATAACTTTCTTTTCACTTAATAATATGTTGCCTGTTTTAAGACTTTCACATTAGTTCCAAGTAAACCCAGGCCCCAAAACTATGTACTTTCCCCCACAACTGTGGATGTTACCTTTTATACTCTTTGATGAACTCAGTTGATCATGTTATTTTGCTACCTTGATCTCTCTGTCTATCATTCCACCAGGAGTAAAGTACTTAAATTACTGAATTTTTAGGTTATCTAAATTTTTAGGAAAAATAAAATTTCAACTCATTGTTTCTTGGCTATTTTTTTCTGATATTTTTCTAACAGACTTTTAGATCATTTTATTGAGGTCTAAAGAAAATTTTTTTGATTGGAAAGATGTTAAATGCATAGGTTATTTGGGGGAGAACTGGATCATACAACATTATCCTCGTATTCCCACATTACACAGCCCTTCATTTATTAAATGCTTCTTTTATATCCCTTGGTAGTGTTCTAAATAGCTATACTAATAAAAGCCTATGTGGCTGTCACACCGTCATGCTGTGATGCCCTCACGCCATCACAATCCATCACCAGGAGGCTGTGTGTGCAGCGGGTGCACATGGGTGGGCGGGGCTGCAGGCGGGTGGTCAGGGACTTGACGCTGCTTGCGCTGCACAGAAGCGGGTCCCCCGGCTCCACACAGCCCGGAGGAGGCAGGTCCTGGCAGCTCCATGCGGTGATGCGGTGATGCGGGGGGGGGGGGGTCCCATGGCTCCATGTGATGCAAAGGCAGGACCCCCAGCTCCCGCCTACCTTTTTGGGGCAATCCATTGAGGAGCCCCGGATGGGTGGGCGGGGCCTACCTCTTTGGGGAGATCAATCATGGGGCTCCTGCACTGTGAGAGGGCACAGGCCAGGCTAGGGAACACCCCCCAACCCCAAGTGCACAAATTTTGGCACTGGGCCTCTATTATTTATATGTAGATGCTGCCTATTTGGACATATTTACTCTGGATGATTTAGCATTCTGCTTCTTGTTAAAATAAAATGTTTTTATTATATTTTCTTTGATTTTTTAAGTAACATATGCGTGTACTTTTAGAAGAATATAAGAAAACTTGTTCCTCCTCTGATAGTCTCACACTCCCCAAGAGCAAAAACTTTAAGTTTACTTGCAGTTTTTGTGGTGCAAAATTCTATAAATCAAAATAATATACTTTTAAATTCTCCATATATTAACTTTGAACTATGTTTATTAATCAAAACTGCCATCTTATATTCTAACCTCTTTTATGAACTCAATATTTGATAAATATATTACTTAGAGTTTATGAATCATTTAAGTTTCCTCTTCTGTGAAATGCCTGTTAATGTTTCTCCCCACCCCACCCTGCCCACCTTTTCTTTTTTTATTGTAGAAATGCTTTGTACATTCTTGATACTAATCCTTTGCAGCCTGTATGAGTTATAAATATCTTACCCTAGCTTTTGGGTTGTTTTTTTTTTCATTCTACAGTATTTCTTAATGGAAAGAAACTTTTGGTTTTAATATAGATGAATTCATTTATCATTTCAATTAGTGCTTGTGTTTTTGTGATATTTTTTAATTTAAGGAATTCTTATCCCAGAGTAGATAAATTTTTTTATTAAATTTTTTCCTACATTGTTTATAAAAGCTGTATAGTTTACTTTTCACAACTATGGTTTTATTCTACTTGGAACTGATTTTTGTGTATGGTATGGGAGTAGAAATACAATTTTATATTTTCCACATGGAAAAACTTTTCCATATTTAGGAATTCAAACTTTCCCCACTGGTTTCCAGTGGGCACTGTGGGCGTGAATGGGATTCCGTATTACTGTGAGTCTGCTTCTCAGTTCTCCATTCTGAGCTTTTGGTTGACATCACTACCCCCAAACCAACATCAGCCTGCCTTAATTACTACGGTACTGGAATAAATTTTGACACCTAGTGTCGCAACTCTCCCTACCTTTTTCTTCAGGAAAATATAGGCTGTGTTTTGCCCTTTGTTATTGCATAGAAATTTTAGAATCACCAAATTCTATGAATTAAAATTGCATTGAATTTATAGAATAATTTGTGGAAAATTTTGTCTTTATGGCATTAAGTCTTTCTATCCATAAACATGACATACTGTCCATTTATTTAGGTTAATATGATAATATCTTTCAACAAAGTTTTATACTTTTTCCAAGCTTTTGCACATCATTTGTTAGATCTATTCCTAGATGTTGTTGCTTTCATAATTGGCATCATTAGTATTTTGACTATATATATTCAGAACCTTTCTAAATACTCTTCTTATTTCTAATAATCTGTTATCTAAAGATACTTGTACTTTTTTACCACTATTACATGAAATGTTGAAGGGTATTCTTTAAGAAGAGGAAAAAAAAGATTAAAAATATGAACAATAAAATGGCAATAAATGCATATCTATCAACAATTGAACCTAAAAATCAAAATAAATGAATAAGGAATGTAATGAACAAAATAAGCTGATGAATAAAACAGAACCAGAGGCATGGAAATATGGGACAGATTGATAAATCTCAGAGGGAAGGGGTGGGGGAGGAGATTAACCGAAGAACTTATATGCATATAAGGGGTGGTGAAGGCCTGAGGCTGGGTGGGAACTGGACAATGGGGGGGCGGGGGGAGGAGGAGGAGGAGGGAAACAGGAGGACATCTATAATACTCTCAATAATAAAAATGTTAAAAATAAAGATACTTTTACTTTTACAACATAGGCTATTTTATTTTATTTATTTTTCTTTCTTAATGGTATGAATGAATACACCTTGGAAAAGCTTCTGCTATTTATTTACTCCTGGACAAACAAATAAGTGCAAAGAGTCATCAATATCAACCTATCTGAATTTTAATCATTATCCTTCAAATAGCCTAAAACTTCTGAGAACAAAAACTAAACTTGGATGCATTTGTAAAAAAAATAGTTTAACTACTTATGTGTCTTATTAGGATCTTTTAATGGAATGTTTTGAAACTGGTCATAATTCACTGCAAAGATAAATCAGAAAAAGAAAACAAACTTTTGAATAGCATGTTATAATGACCTGCACAAATTTGATTATCAACTAGTTACAATTAGCACATGCAACAGATTGAGAAATTAAATCCTCTGCTATATACTTTAAAGTGTTTTGTCAGCCTTGAGAAAATTCTAAATGTTTCTATCAATGGCATTAATCTCGCCACATACTCAATTTTATTTAAAACAAGAAAACAGGTCTTTCTCTCCAGATTTTCCTGTTTATCAGTGCAAAGTAAAATGAAGCCATTCAGTAGAAATGATTTATTACGATATTATTTTTAAAAGGTTTATTCCTCAAAATGTACTAAAAAATGTCCAAATCATGAGAATGATCAACCTCGATGGCCTCCTCTCCATCCAGCTTTGTGCTTCCTGTGACTCATCAAAAGAGGCCAAGGTGTCATTCGTGTTACTTGCAAAAAGTTTCTCTTAATGTATCATCATCTTCTTGAAAATTTAGACTTTTAACAGCTCTTATTTCAATTTTTCCCCCAACGGCTGTGTTCTCCTCTTCCTAGCAGCTTTTTTCAATTTTCATATTCCTTTCGATTTTCAATGTAGAAAATGTCCTTTCTTAATTTGTTCCTCACTGGTACCAGGAGTGCTTTTCAGGAGATTCAGGAAAACTCCACTTGTTGTTCTTCTTCAACTACCATTCTGGAAAGCATATAAATGAGATCTGCAAAACCATTCTATGGAGTAAATCAAGCTGCCTGTGATCTGGCCCAGCCAGAGGAGTGCTCCTGCTGCCATTCATTATAAAAAGGCCACCATTTGTTCAACTTCAGTAGTTTCCATCAGAAGTTGCCTTTTGGTTCCCAATTATACTCGCTCCTCAGGCTATCAGATCTTTCTTTGGTTCCTGCAACCTGAAAGTAATTTCATCAGCCACTTCTCCTGAGAATCCGCCTCTGTGATCTCACAGCAGCCTTTATAGTTCATTTCTAGTCTGTCCCCTCGTCTGTCTTTGCCAGGTCATTTCCATTTGAGATGACCTCATCCATTTTCCTCTTCCTTTGAGCCTTTTTTTTTTCTTTTTGCCACCTCACATATATTCATCTAGCTCTTTGTCTAATTCTTTTGTATGTTCTTGAGACACCCTCTTAAATTTCTGAGCAAATAATTGTAGGTCTCGGATTGTCTGCTTTTGTCAATAGTGCCTTCCATTTCCAGGATACCAAGTTCAGCGGCCACTGCATCTTGATTCTGCTCCTAGGGGTTGTGATCTTCTCTCCAGCGACAGGCAACAGGTGGTTTCTGGCTGCTCTGGCCAAACTGAAAAGGCTCTGGTTTGGGAAGGGGGTTAAAACATTTTTGTTGTCTGCATTTCCAGAGAGTCATCATCATCTGCATCAAAAAAGAAAACCTCTCTTCACTTGATCCACACCTTTAACAGGCACATAATGTGATCCTGCTCACAGGCTGCTGCACTGTCCCCACCTAGTGCTTCCGGCAGCCTGTGGCTGGGTAGGACCATCACTTGGGAATCCAAGTCCGAAAGCTGTCCATCTTCCACGTCGCCCGCCTCCTGCATCCTGCATCATGTTCCTGCGGGCGGCAAGCTGGGCTGGACAATTTTAAATATTTTGAAATACAATGTTTTGTTTCTTCCATTCCAGTTGTTATACTTTTAATTTATTTTTCTTGAGTTAATTCACTGGCTAAGACTTCCAGTACAATACTGAGTACCAGGGAAGAGATACGACATTCTTGTTTTGCCGTTTTACAGATGCTTTTTTATCAGGTTAGGCAAGTGCCTAGTTTGCTTACAGCTTTTAATAATGAATAAATTTGTAATTTTATCAAACGCTTTTCTTTCATCTATTGAGATAATCACATGGTGTTTATCCTTTAATTTGTTAAGAGATTTTCTAATGTTAAATCTTCTTATATTCTTGGGGTAAAACCAAGTTGGTCATAACATTGCCTTGAACTTGGCTTGACAAGCTTTTGTTTAGGATTTTCCAAATAAGTTCATGGGTGAAATTAGTCAATAATGTTCCTTTGTAACAGTCTTTGCCTGGTTTTGGTGTCAAAGTTTACTCACATTATAAAATTAATTTGGAAGTGTTCCCTATTTTTCTACTGTCTGGAGAGTTTGGAATAAGATTAGAACTATCTATTACTTGAATGCTTACTAAAACTCCACTTTAAAAGCATCAGAGTCTATATTCTTTAGTTTGTTTTTTGTTGTTTTTTTGTTAATCCTCATCCGAGGATATTTTTCCATTGATTTTTTTTTTAAGAGAGTAGAAGAGAGAGGGAAAGAGAGAAACATCAATGTGAGAGAAACACATCAATTGGTTGCCTTCTGCACATGCCCCAATCAGGGAAGGAGCTTGCAAACAAGGTACATGCCCTTGACCAGAATCGAACCCAGGACCCTTTGGTCTGCAGGCTGATGTTCTATCCACTGAGTACAAACCAGCTAGGGCAGAGTCTAGTATATTCTTGAAGGAAAATTTTAAACTGCTCATTCGGTTTTTTCAAGGGGTAGTTATAGAATACCGATGCTTTCTATTTCCTCTATAGTCCATTTTATTAAGTGGTATTTTTAAAGGAATTTATCTATTTCATATCTGTTTTTAAATGTATTATTTAAAGAATTACTCCTAATAAACTGTTTCTATATTTTAAATTTTTCCTATATCTGTAGTTTTCCCTTTTATTTCTATTATTTAATTTTGTTCTTTGCCAGAAGTTTGACTATTAATATTTTCAAAGAACCAACTTTTGGTTTTGTTAATGCTCTCTCTTGTATCTTTTCTAGATAATGAATTTCTATTTTTATACCAATTGTTTCCTTCCTTCTGCTTCTTTGGATTTATTTTGCTGTTCTTTGTAATTCTTAAGTTGCATGCTCAGTTAATGAAGTTCTAGCCTTTCTCCTTTTCTAATATAAGCATTTAAAATATTGACTTTCATTAAGTTATAACTACAAATTTTAATGTGTGATTTTTTTGTTTTAGTTTAATTTTTTAAAAAAATCTCTTCTAATTGCCATTATGGTTTCTTCTTTGTTCTATACATTGTTTGCATATTTCATTTAGAGACATTTAAAAATATGTAAACACCGGAGGGTGAAAGGGGAGGCACACACTGAGTTCCAAACACTGAACCGGATGCTTTGTCAGGACAACAGACCCAGGGCTTGATACCCAGTGAGTGCCGAGACCAAGGGACATAGTGACACTGAGAAGGAGGAAGGGCAGAAACAGAAAATTGATGTTTAATATATGATGATTAAGTTTGGTGCCAATCCTGCCAATGAGTAGCTGCACCCTGTATCCTTACTTATAAAGAAAAATAATAACAACAACAGCCAAGTGTTTTTCATATGTATCCTTTAGCTACTTTATTGTCCTTGAGCAGTGGTAATTCTTTTTGTTTTTATAGGTGAGGAAAAAACATGCTTTAAAACATCATGTGATTATTATTGTGTAGTAAAAAATGTAACACTGCTCAGAGAGATGTTTAGACTTGGCTATACACTAGAGCAAAAATAGTTTTTTCAACAAATGGGGGTCGAACAACTTGGCATCTACATGCAGGAACAAAATAAATCAATCTGGACACAGACCTTACACCCTTCACAAAATTAACTCAAAGTGATCACAGACCTAACTGTAAAATGCAAAATTATAAAACTCCTAGAAAGTAACAAAGGAGAAAATCTAGATGGTTTTGGCAATAATGTTTTAGATACAACACCAAGGCACTATCCATGAAAGAAAGAACTGATAAGCTGGATTTCACTAAAATTAAATTTTTGTGCTCTGCAAAGCATACTGTCATGAGAATAAGGAGATAAGCCACAGGCTAAGAGGAAATATTTGCAAATGACATATCTGATAAAGTGCTGTTACCCAAAATATACAAAGAACTTTTAAAACTCAACAATTTAAAAACAAAGAACTCAAAAAAAAAAAGTGGGCAGACATTAACAGGCACCTCACCAAAGAAGATATACAGATGGCAAATAAGCATATGAAAAGATGCTCCACATTAAATGTCATCAGGGAAATGCAAATAAAAACAGCAATGAGATATCACAGGACACCTATGAGAATGGCCTACATCTACAACACTAGCACCCAGTGCTGGGGAGGCTGTGAAGCAGCAGGAGTCCTCATTCACTCTGGAGGGCATGCAAAACCGTACAGCCACTTTGGAAGACAGTGTAGCAGTTTCTCACAAAACGAAACATTCTTCCCATATGACCCAGTGGTCATGCTCCTTAGCGCTTACCCAAAAAAGATGAAACATTAAGTCCACACTAAAGAAACTGCACACAGCTGTTTATACAGCTTTATTCATAACGGTCCAAACTTGGAAGCAACCAAGATGTCCTTCCGTAGGTGAATGGATGAACTGTGGCATATCCAGACAATGGAATATTATTCAGTGCTAAAAGGAAATGAGCCATCAGGCCATGAAAAGACATGGAAGAAACTTAAGTGTATATTAGTGAGTGACAGGAGCTTATCTGAAAAAGCTATGTCCTGTCTGATTACAATTATATGATGTTCTGGGAAAGACAGAACTACGGAGACAGTGAAAAGATCAGTGGTTGCCAGCGATTATAAGAGGGATGAGTAAGCAGGACCCGGAGAATTGTTAAGGCAGTAAAACTATTTTAGGACACCATAATGATGGATACATGTTATTACACATTTGTCAAAGCCATAGAATGTACAACACAGGAGTGGAGCCTAATGTAAACTAAGGACCCTGAGTGACAATAATGCGTCACTGTAAGTTCATCATAATGTAGGTAACATACAAGCACTTATCTGGTACAGGATTTTGATAGTCGGGAGACTGCGAGTATGTGGGGGCAGAAGTTACATGGGAAATCTCTGTATCCTCCACTCAGTTGTGCTGTGCTGTGAACCTAAAACGGCTCTAAAAAATAAAGTCTATTACACACACACACACACACACACACACACACACTGGACAGACCTCCTTTTAAGATCTGTCTCTCTGAGGCCTGTCCCTCCTGAGACCCCCAAAAGAGGCAACCTTTAAACTTAAATGAAGAAGTCAAGGGTCTCTCTGGATGGATCTCCCCAAACAACAACACCAAAAAGCCTTTCTTGGCCTCTTTTTTGGTCCTAAAAACCTTGCATGTGAGCTTCCCGCACTCTACAGAACATCTGATGAGATGCAAAGGCCTGGGAAGGGAGCCTCAGGGTCATTACCCCTCTGTGTGCATGAGTTTGTCAGAGTCTTCTGAGAGCACAGAGGAGGGAGAGACACAGATCTGAAAAGGGGCTTCAGACCCAGGGTACACAACACTCAGCACAGAAAACCTTTGACTCGCCAAGGCTAATTCTCTAGGTCTCAGCTTGCCACTCTCAGATAAGGCACTGCCCTCCAGGTCTCAGATCTGCACATTGACATTGGCTTTCTGTGGAAATGCTTCATTCTTATGGGGCGGTTGTAGGCAGCACGCCAGCCTGTGCAGGGTCAAGTTTGGAAAATACACAGTCTTTTTGTGATTTTAAAGCCACACTCCATAAGGGCTGTCTACCCTGCTCACGTGTATCTAGTTCCAAACATGAATCCTCCCCACCCAACTCCTCCGCACTGTGAGGCCACGGGTTGTCATTGGCAGTGAGAAGTCTGGGAAAAGTTGTCAAAGTCACTGGCGGGAAGAAGGGGTCATTGGTTATGGCGAAAAAGACAAATAAGAAAGGAAATGGGTCTCTCTTGCTGTAAATCCCATTGGAAGGGATTTGAGGACCAAATCCAGAACCCCGTGGAGCTCATTCCTTGTGCATTATGGTGGGACCAGCTGCCACCCCCAGCCTTCCACTTGAGTTGGCCTGCAGACTTGTTTGTTCTGGCTCAGAACCTCCAGTCCACTTTGTCAGCCGCCCCCAAGTCTGAACTGGCAGAGCAGAGTGTGGGCACGAGTTCTATCTTTGGAAGTTCTTCCTCTCTCTCACCACTAAAAATAAACCATCCCAGCTATCCAATGTGTTTGCAACAGACCCTCCCAGTGACCCCACTCCTACAACCAAGGAATATAAAGATGAACTATTGAGTGGGACATGGCTCTCCGGCCACTGACTCATTCTCTCCCACAACTCACTCCTCTCTGTTCAAGACTTCTTGGAAACACTTGATTTCAGGTAAAAGTTATGAGGTTGTTAAGCCATGTGTGGTGTGAAATGACAACGATGGCCCTTTGTTGCCACCTACAATTTGGGGTTCAAAAATATGAGTAACTAGGGAGGAATAAAAGCCAGAATCAGTGGGAAAAAGCAGAGCAGTCTTTTCTCAAGAAACAGGGAACAAGGGCCATTATAATAGGGATGGAAATAAAGGAAATCAATTCACTGTGACCTTGAATCATGCTCATGAGTGATGACTTCTTCCTGTGGTCAACTGTCCTAAGAATTACTTGAGTGGATGTGACTCATTTCTGCAAACTTGTCTAACCTGAGGTTTTAATTTTAGACCAGGGATCCAAGTTAAATATTTCATGTGAACAGACCAAAAATAGAAGATGAAGAAAAAAATGGGGAAAAAAAAGAAAACCCTTTATTAGACAATTTATAATGCATATTCAGCCAACATTCATGGAATGCCAAAGATAAACCAGGCACTATGCTCCAGATAGTGCCACGTCCACTAAGAGCCCCCACCCCACCATGCCATTCAAACTCATGCCATCTTGGTTTCCTTATGCTCTGCAAGGAGACTACTGGTTCACTTATACATGCAAAGTTGTCCCTGAATGGGCTTACCTGCCGTAAAAGGCCTTTTGGCCTAATTCCAAAGAAAGGAATTTCTCAAGGTGATATAGCCCCAGGTGGGCTGGGTAGGAGAGAGATTAGGGACGTGCCTGCATGTGGTCAGTCCTACCTGGAAAGTGCTGTGGAGCCTGTTTTAGCCCACCTCTCTGGGAGAGCTTGTCCAAGATCCTATCGTCCATGATGTGATAGTATTCTCCTCTCTTGTCCTGCCCTACTTTGGACAAGGCAGTAGTCGTACTCTTGGGTTCTGAACCATTGTCTTTCCTCCTCCTACTCCTGACTCTAAGAGCAGCTCACAGTGTGGTTTGGGAAGCTGTGGCACCTCATGGGGTAGGGATGGACCCACCTTTGCCTTTCTCCAAACCTTCTGTTTCCATGCCCACACTGGGGCATCCATCCCTGTGGGAATGACAACTCCCCATAGTCTCTCCATAATGGGGAGAGAATGAGACCTGGAGTCTGGCCTGCCAGAACCTCCTCACAGTTCCAGAGGCTCTAGTCTTAACTGCTAGGACTTGATGAACAAGTTTTATTCTTTTTCTTTTCTAAAATTTTATGTTGTAACCTTAGAACTTTATGCTGAGTCCAGCCTAATTTGATCTTGGTGAGCTTTCAGTTGGGGGCATTGTGATGGGCCATAACCTCCATGGGAGAGCAACCCCTCACTTCTCCTTGCCTGTCCAGGGACAAGAAAGCCAAATGCTGGGAAATGCCATTTCCACCCTGGTACCAGTTTACTTCCTGACCCTAAAAGTCTCCATTGGAATCAGCTCCTGCTCAGCCCCCAGAGCAAAATGCAGCAAGGCTCCTGCAAACTGACTAATGTTACCTGGGCCAGACAGGTTTCTCAGCGACTAATTTTACCCACTCACTCACTTGGGGTTTTAGACAAATTTCAAGGTCTAGCCAATTCTCTTGTAGCCTACGACATGCAGCCTATAAATCCCACTGAAATTCAGGTCCTAGTTATAGTGTGAACTCAATCCTATAAAGTACAATTGTTTATTAAACCCAAATGAATCTCCCCACATCTGAGTGAGGCCAGTGAGCAGGAAATACAAAGGCAGAAATAGTTTGGTTGGAAGTCACTGTTGATTCTTCTGGTTGGACAAAGATATGAACTAAGAACTTTTGTATATAATTCAGGGTAAGATCTAGGTGGCTGCTCATGGCTCCATACGCAAGTTGTATCTGGGCATGAGGGAAGAGAATTCTTTAATTTTACTCCTACCATGTGCTAGGAACTATATTTATCACTGAAAACAACCCCATTTTATACCCATGATAAAACTGACCCCAAAAGGGTCAAGAAATTGCCTGTGTTGCCAAAACCGGTTTGGCTCAGTGGATAGAGCGTCGGCCTGCGGACTGAAAGGTCCCGGGTTCGATTCCGGTCAAGGGCATGTACCTGGGTTGCGGGCACATCCCCCGTGGGAGATGTGCAGGAGGCAGCTGGTGGATGTTTCCCTCCCATCGATGTTTCTAACTATCTCTCTCCCTTCCTCTCTGTAAAAAATCAATAAAATATATTAAAAAAAAAAAAAAGAAAGAAATTGCCTGTGGATCCAAGTGTCAGATCCAGGTTTAAAGACAGGTCAGACCCAACCCTTGTGCTTGCTCTGTTGCCATAACTAGATGTCTGAGATGCATGAACTGTGGTGAAGGTGCAGCAAAGCTGTGGGTATCACTAGCTTTGACTCCAGGGCCTTAAACCTCCTTTTTTATGATCTTGGACACTAACTAGCAGTTTAGATCTCACAGCCTCATGGTCATTCCATCATGTGAGATGAAACACATGGGATGGCATTTCAAACCATGACAGATGAAAGGAGTCAGAGCCTCCATTATTTCTCCTCACATTGGGATTCCCCATCACTTCTCTGAGGATTTGGGGAGACCCTTGTCCATTCTGAGGTTACACTACCCCTCTCTGGGGCCTTCGGGGACTCTGGAATTAAACTGGTTTGTCCCTGAGTTAAGGCATTTGAGGGTCTTCCAATCATGCCTCTAATCTCTAGTAAGCTTGGTATCCATAGAAGGGGAAACATCCCCCTGCCCCAGACTGGACTCTCATTCTCTCTTACTTTTTTACTCCTCCTGTATCTCCTCAATAATTCCCATCCCATCCATCCATCTGATCACTCTAGAACCTTTCTTCCATTGTAAACAACAATCCCCTATCCTAAACTACCTGCAGGATGCTCCCCAAGGACCCCAATTCTCCCCAGTCTTCAGTGGGGGCTCCTCTTTTTTCCACACCTGCATGTCTATCTCAATTGGTGGCTCAACTATAGAACTTTTGTTGAATTGTTCTGTAAGCAAATCCCTCAATTTTCTTGCACACTCATTCTTCTGCCTCAGTTATCCTACAGAAAGTTCATTAACATACCACTGAGTCTTTCTCCTGACCCCCTTTAGTCCTCTGTCATTGAGTAGAAACACCTTCTCTGATGTCTGCATCTCTTAGGTCTACAGCACTCTGCCTCCCCTCTGGTTAATTTCATCTACCACCTCCAGGCCCTGCCCTTATTCTCCGATCACTTGGCCTCCAGCCTATGGTTCCTCCTCTCCACACAGTTTGCTAACAAGATCCCAATGTTCAGAACGTGGCTTCTCCTCACACTTTGTGTTTAAATCTTAGTCCTTGCTCTCTCACTCACTTCTACTTCATCTCAGCCTTTCACTTCCAGATCCAAGCCCTGAATCTTTGTTCCACTCATCTTAAATGTCAATATCCCATTCACTGGTACTGATGAACTGTCCTCCTCCTCTGGTTCCCACCACTCCTCTTCTTCTACCTCAGAGAGGTCCCATCCCTTAACATACCCTCCCCAAGGTACCTATTTATCAGCTGAAGCCTGGCCTGTTTTCTTTCCCCCCCAGACTTAACACTTTCGCTGAATTGTTCTATAAGCAAACTCATCATATTCCTTGCACACTCATTCTTCTGCCTCACCTGTCCTGCAAAATGTTCATCCAAGATTAAGACTTGACTCTACTTTCTCCACTTATGATGCCAAAGTTGCTGAAGAAAACTAACCATTAGAAATTTAAATTCTCCACACTTAGCTTGGCATTAGGTGCCCTGAATTAAGCAAGTCTGTCCCACTGTCCTCAATAACTATTCTAACCTTTGTCCTCATAAAGTCTCTACTCAATTCTTTCCCCCACTTCTCACTCTCAGCAAATAACCCTGTTTTCTACATTATGGCGAAAAATAGGTCATCAGACATGAACCCCAACTTTCTGCGCCCCCCTCTTACACACTTATCGACATCCCCAGGCATCCTCTCTCTCCTGTAAAGGCCAGACCCTCAAGCCAGTCATCCTCTTTTCCTTACACTTTCCACTTGTCTTTCTCTACTGGCACTGTAAACAACCTGACATCCTAAACAATAATGTTTATTTTAAGTTGCCCTCTCTCAGCTCAGTAACCTCCCTCCTTTTTTACTCATCTACACCTCCCAAAAGACTTGTTGCTGCTTTACCCACAAAACAGAGCCAGACTTACCCCAATTATCCTCCCACAAAAGTTACATGTTACCTCTATTCTATGTTCAGTCCTAATCTTTCTGGATTTCTTTACTTCTTTAGCACTTCCTCCTCCCTGAAATGCTCTGTTCCCTTCCCTTACATATCACTGCACTTCTCTGCTATCTTTCTGGCCCTGCCTTCTCTATTTTGGGGGCTTCTCTTCTCCTGCCTGCCCCTTGAAGATCAACCTATACCCACTGCTCTTGATCTACAATGATCTTATCCTTTTTCAGTTTCAACTGTTTCCCATTTACTGATAATGCCCAGATTCATCTCTCCAGTCCAAACCCTCATCAACTCACAGCAGACTCACAGTCACTGAACATTTCCACTTGGATGTCCCATGAGCACCTTGAATTCACAGATTTGAAATGGTTCTACTCTTCCCTCCCCCGAAACTGCTCCTTGTTCTAGAGCAGTGGTTCTCAACCTTCCCAATGCCAAGACCCTTTAATACAGTTCCTCATGTTGTGGTGACCCCCAACCATAAAATTATTTTCGTTGCTACTTCATAACTGTAATTTTGCTACTGTTATGAATCATAATGTAAATATCTGATATGCAGGACATATTTTCATTGTTACAAATTGAACATTATTAAAGCATAGTGATTAATCACAAAAACAATATGTAATTATATATGTGTTTTCTGATGGTCTTAGGTGACCCCTGTGAAAGGGTCGTTCGACCCCCTAAGGGGTCGCGACCCACAGGTTGAGAACCGCTGTTCTAGAGTGTCTATCTCAATTGGAGGCTTCATTACATTCATTCAACAAATGAGAAATGCAAGAATCATCTCTGAACCCTTAATATTCGCAACTCTCCACATCTGTTCTCTGACTCCACTCTACTGATTTAACTTCCTCAAATTCATTCTAATAAGCAGTACATGAAGGTGTTTAAACATTTATGGGATTTTCAAATATAGCACAGTTACCTCCTCAGTAAACTAAAAAAATCTCATATCCCTAACTAGAAAAAGTACAAAATAACATTTTCAAGATGATATTAGGTGGTTTTTTTCTAAATGTAAAGAAGAGATCAAACCTACAAGAAGCAACATTCAAAGTTGCATCCTAGATACAAAAAAAGTCACACAATTACCAAGAAGTTAATAAAACCAGATGCAAAGTTAGTCATAAATATGATGCTCATAAAGGGAGTAGAATGAGGTTTTACTAAGTGTCATCTTGGATATCATTTTGGTTTATAATGTGAGAGGTGAATTTCTCTCACCTGTGTGTGTGCCAGCTGACATTTTATTTTTATGTTGGGATCAAAACAACAGGGCACACACAGAGCATAAATATGTTCCAGTGTTTTTTTAAAATGTGTTTTTATTGGTTTCAGAGAACTGAAGGGAAAGGAGAGAAAGGTAGAAACATCAATGGTGAGAGAGAATCATCTATTGGCTGTCTCCTGCATGCCCCTGACTGGGGATCAAGTACACATCCTAAGCATGAGCCCTGACCGGGACCTCCTGGTTCATGGGTCAATGCTCAACCACTGAGCAACACTGGCAGAGCTAAATCCACTCCTTGAAAGCATATATATATATATATATATATATATATATATATGCTTAAATAATATTTCATTCCCTTTATCCTTGTAAATGCAGGCTATAAGAGATTTTCCGTATAGTAAATGATTATTTTGCAAGCCATGATATCAACTAGAATCAGTCAACTGTGTAGCAAGACAAGGCATGGCCACACAAAGAATGCCCTTGAATGATTGGCCTTGACTGAGTGGTGAGTTAGGATCTCCTTGTCTGTACTCCCATGAGTCCCAGGCTTGTCTCTATCATTGCGTTAATCACACGAAATTAGAATTCTGTGTGTCTGTTCCTTTATTAGAAGTTGAGCTTTTAGAGGTTAGGTCATTGTCTGCCACATAGTAGGTGCTCAATAATAATTGCTGAATGAATGAACAAGGGCATCAGTTAATCAGGGCCCAAGGAATTAAAAGCAAGATTTGCTTATTTCCTCAGAAGCTAAAAACTGGAGGCATTTTTCACACTTTCCTGGGTAACATGTCTCATGTCATGTCCAATCCCCCAAAGAGAATTTAAACCACAACATATTGGGGGAAAGCTGATGATCAAAGTGAGCAGACTCTTGTCTGGACACAAATAATTCACAAGAAACAGAACTGTGGCAGTTCAAAAACCTCAGTCTCAGACTAGAGTTTGGGCCATTTGTTTCTAGATCTTGAGCATTTTGCCTGGGAGTCATCACTTCCTTCCATCATTTAATAGACACAGAACATTTATAGCCAGAAAGAGCCCAGGAGATCATATAATGGACCGGCCCCTCATTTTATGAGCGATGGACATTCAGGTAAAGCCACATCTACCCTGAGGCATTTTGATGTGGTTCAAAGAATGGACTATTACACTTTCATATCAAGAAAACTTTTCCCAATAACACAAACCACTGTAGATGCCCTCGTGATGGCCTGGGGCGCATCAAGGACAGGAGGAGCAAGCGGACACGGCTCAGGGAGGTCTGCAGTGAACACGCACAGAACAAAGTTTTCTATGCTGTTGGGACATTTTCCTTAAGAAGCTTTATGGTTTTAGTTTTTACATTTTAGGTCTATAATTAATCTGGAATTAATTTTTTTTCATAAGGTCTGAGGTAGAATTTGATGTCTTTTTCCATATACCTGTCCAGTTGTTCCAGGACTATTTATTGAAAAGACTTTCCATGTACCATTGAATTGCTTTCCTGTCTTTGTTGAAAATTAAATAACTATATAAGTGAGAGTCTATTTCTGAGCTCTTTCTTCTATTCCATAGATTGCTTTGTCAATCCTTTTGTCAATAGCACCCGGTCTTTTTTTTTTTTTTTTTTTTTTTTAATTAAATCTTTATTGTTCAGATTATTACATTTGTTCCTCTTTTTTCCCCCCATAACTCCCCTCCTTCCAGCTCCCACCCCACCCTCCACCCTCACTCCCCACCCACTGTGTTCATCCATAGGTGCATGATTTTTGTCCAGTCACTTCCCGCATCTCCCACACCCCTTTTCCCCCCAAGAATAGTCAGTCTATTCCCTTTCTATGTCCCTGATTCTATTATAATCACCAGTTCATTCTGTACATCAGGTTATTTATTCACTTGATTCTTAGATTCATTTGTTGATAGATGCATGTTTGTTGTTCATAATTTGTATCTTTACCTTTTTCTTCTTCTTCCTCTTCTTAAAGGATACCTTTCAGCATTTCATATAATACTGGTTTGGCGGTGATGAACTCCTTTAGCTTTTCCTTATCTGTGAAGCTCTTTATCTGACCTTCAATTCTGAATGATAGCTTTGCTGGATAAAGTAATCTTGGTTGTAGGTTCTTGGTATTCAGCACTTTGAATATTTCTTGCCATTCCCTTCTGGCCTGCAAAGTTTCTGTTGAGAAATCAGCTGACAGTCGTATGGGTATTCCCTTGTAGGTAATTGAGCCTCTTTCTCTTGCTGCTTTTAAGATTTTCTCTTTGTCTTTTGCTCTTGGCATTTTAATGATGATGTGTCTTGGTGTGGTCCTCTTTGGATTCCTTTTGTTTGGGGTTCTCTGCGCTTCTTGGACCTGTAAGTCCATTTCTTTATCCAGATGGGGGAAGTTTTCTGCCATTATTTCTTGAAATAGGTTTTCAATATCTTGCTGTCTCTCATCTTCTGGCACTCCAATAATTCTGATATTAGTCCGCTTAAAGCTGTCCCAGAGGCTCCTTACACTATCTTCACACTTTCGGATTCTTTTTTCATTTTGCTTTTCCAATTGGGTGTTTTTTGTCGAATCTTTGGTTTGATTCTTGTGCTCCTCTGGTCTGCTATTGGGTATAATATTCTTTATTTCAGTCCGTGTATGCTTACTTTCTAATTTCTTTATCGTAGCATCGAGGGTCTCATTAGTTTTCGTGAGGTTCTGCACAAATTTATGGCAAGCCCTCAAAATTGCGATTCTTAGCTCCATATCCTCCATTTCTGTCATGTTTTTTTGTCTCCGCATCTTTTATGCTTTCTTGGTGTATCCCCTTGTGGTCTCTGTGCGCAGTCTTGTTCTAGCCAAGCCTTAATTGTTGTAGTTAACACTAGAGGGGTTTGACCACCAGGCCGACTGGCTATAGGAATCAGCTGTATGGAAAACGTCTGCCTTCTGGGGAGGCGCTAATCCAGCCTTTGCCTGAGGCGATCGGCAAATGGCTGTGCGCAGGGTTTGGGCGGGGCGGGATCAACAGGGCGGGCGGAGGGAGCAGTTGTGGCCACGCTCAGTCCCGTTCCCAGAGGCTCTGCTTCTCAGAACCCCGGCAGCCGCTGCAAACTTCGGAGAGAAAGCTGCCCTCAGGTTCCAACTGATGCCGGATAATCCCGCTTCTCCCGTTTGAGTCTGGGTCCCTAGAGACTCGCCCGGATCTGGAGCCCAGAGTCTGAGACTCACTCCCGACCGAAAACGACAACCGCGCCCTCAGCCACCAGCCCGCTTTGCGCGCGCACCTCGGTACCTTTGTATTTTCCACACTGCGCCGCCTCTGAGCCTCGATTTGCTGTTCTCTTTCCTTCTAGTTGTAGAGTCTCTCTTCAGCCAGCCTTCCTGTGGTTCTGGGTGATGTCCGTTCAGTCTTTTAGTTGTATTTTTGAAATGGTTGTTTGCGGCAGCGGTCTCCGGTGTTTACCTACGCCGCCATCTTGGTCTCCTCTCACCCGGTCTTGATTATCGTAGCTTCATAGTTAGTCATGAAGTTGTGTAGGGTAAGTTCTTCACTTTGTCTTTCTCTTTCAAGATTGCTTTGATATTCTAGGCCCTTTGATTTTCCATTTCCATTTTAAAATCAGCTTGGAAGGGAAAGTAACCCTACTGGGATTATAACTGAATGATGCAGCATTTCTGTGAGCATTTCAGGCTCCTGCTCCTAATTTTCAGCCACACATTTAGTTAATGGTGAAACTGAGACCTAAAGGAAGTCATGTGACTTTCCTGGGGACACCAGGTACATCTGGATAACAGTTTTTCCATGTATCCCAACCCCCAGCCTTTTTACTTGATTCCTCCTAGCACTGTGTCCAACAAATATGCAGCATTATCTTGGAACAACACCCGTGGGGATAAAAAACTGTAGCTGACAAAAGCCTGAGTCAGATCTACCTTTTCTACTCACTGAATTGTTTTCCTATAGGGAAAAAACTGTCATTAGTTTTCAAAATGACAAAGTCTTATCTTGTCTCCATGGTAACCCATCTTCTGAAGGCATCTTGACTGGCCTCTTTCTTGAAATAGCTTTTCTTTCAAACTTTCCCGGACTGAAAAGCAGAGCCTGGCTGCTCATTCTGAAGTCCACTGGAGGATGTCAGCACATGAGAGAACAAGGGGTTATGTCTTAAGATTTCACTTACAAGGGGACCTGTTTGGGAGAGGAGAGTATCTTGGACACTCCAGGGAGGCTAGGGACAGCTGGGGTTAACCTCTCAGAATTTTGAATGTAGGCTGAATGCTGATGTGCATTTGTTCAAACTCTTAATTCTTGCCCTCAAGGACCATTCGGTCTACTTAAATAATTAGGACAAAAAGAAAGCAAGCCAAATTGTCATATGGAGACATGTCCCTTCCTGCAGGAAATCCCGGAGCCTTTGATAGGTAGATCTGCCTTGTGGCTCCCAAGAAAGAGCATGGCATGTAGAATATTCCAAACTTAACTGACCATAGAACTGATTTAATAGAATGTTATTACTTGTATTATTCTTTTTCAGGAACCTTGACATCCCTGAGTGAAAGAGTCATCTCTTTTAATAAATTCCATAGGCTGAACACTTGTTTATATTCATTAAATAATCTTTATTAATACTTTGAAACAACTCACAATATTACCTCCACTCAGTTCTGCCCCAAAGGCCCACAATGACCCTTAATTGGTGTGTATTTTAATAATATTGTCCTACAGGCCTGTGTCCCTTGACATCAAATATTTACTTGAAGACATAGAATAATAGTATATCAAACATGTCCTAGATGTTTAGACAACTGCCTTATATCCTAGCTAGAAGTAATGTAGGCTAGAGCAGAAATTAGACCATGAAGGATGAGAGAGGCCCTCTCCAAAGGACCCAGGGGGCAGTGGGTTTGGGAGATCATGCAGGCATCTACTGAGGAAGACCTAAGAGACCTCAAGGTTGAGCCCAAGAGGACATATCCATTTTACATGATCTAGAAGCTAGAAGAAGAGACCTTGTCTTTTTTGGTGTTGAGTTTTAGAAGTTCTTTATAAAGTTTGGATATTAACCCCTTACCATATGTATCAGTGGTGAATATTTTCTCCCATTCAGTGGATTGTCTATTCATTTTGTTGATGCTTTCCTTTGCTGTGCAAAAACATTTTAGTTTGATGTAGTCCCATTGGCTTATTTTTTCTTTTGTTTCCCTTGCCTGAGGAGATATATCAAAAAACCAAACCAGCCCTAACCGGTTTGGCTCAGTGGATAGAGCTTCGGCCTGCGGACTGAAGGGTCACAGGTTCGATTCCGGCCAAGGGCATGTACCTTGGTTGTGGGCACATCCGCAGTAGGGGGTGTGCAGGAGGCAGCTGATTGATGTTTCTCTCTCATCGATGTTTCTAGCTCTCTATCCCCTCTCCCTTCCTCTGTAAAAAACAATAAAATATATTCTTTTAAAAAAACCCAAACCAAACATTGCTACTAGAAAGGTCTGAGATTTTACTGCCTATGTAGTCTTCTAGAATTTTTATGGTTTCAAGTCTAACATTTAAATCTTTAATCCATTTTGAATTTATTCTTGTGTATGGTGTAAGATGGTGGTCTAGTTTCTTTCCTTTGGTTTTTTTTTCATGTGTCTGTCCAATTTTCCCAACACCATTTATTGAATAGACTATCTTTACCCCATTGTACTTGCCTCCTTTGTCAAATATTAATTGACCATAAAAGCGTGGATTTATTTCTGGGCTCTCTATTCTGTTCCATTTATCTCAATGTCTGTTTTTATGCTAGTACCATGCTGCCTTGATTACTATGGCCTTGTAACATAGTTTGATATCAGGTAGCATGATTCCTAAAACTGTTCTTCTTTCTCAAGATTGCTGTGGCTATTTGGGGTCTTTTGTGGTTCCATATAAATTTTTGGGATATTTACTCTAGTTCTGTGATACACCATTGGTATCTTGACAGGAATTGTATTGAATCTATAGATTGCTTTGGGTAAACATTTTAATGATGCTAATTCTTCCTACCCACTAACAAGGATAGAACACTTATTTGTATCTTCTTCCATTTATTTTTCAGTATCTTAAAATTTTTCAAGTAAAGGTGTTTTACATCCTTGGTTAAATTTTTTAAATTTTTTCCTGTGTTTTTTTTTTTTAAATACAATTGTAAATGGGATTGTTTTCTTAGTTTCCCTTTCTGATAGTTCATTATTGGTGTATGAAGATGCAAGTGATTTCTGGATATTTATTTTGTATCCTGCTACTTTACTGAGTTCATATATCATTTCTAGTAGTTTTTTTGGTGGAATCTTTAGGGTTGTCTATAAACAGTATCATATCATCTGCCCTAAATTTGTTTTGCACCCTGCATGCCCCCACCATTGAACTTTTAAGAAAAATCAGTTGAGACCCCTGTCAAGTAAGAGGTAAAAAAAATCTTCATATAGCAAGAATAACTGATTCTCACATTTTATTTGACGCCTAAAAGAAAAATTAAACTTGTTAAGTTAGAAATATCCTCAGAGGCAGTTGAACTCTCTGGAGTCCCTGTCTGTTCACCCCAGCAGCCTTGTTTGAAACTGTCCACGACTCTGCTCCACTGGCCCTGCCCTGGCCCCTTGGCTTTCCCTCTGGTGCCGGGACATTCCCCATTTGTGTTCATCCTCGTGGGGAACAAGTTGAAACCCAAGTCTCTAATTCCACTTGACAACCTATCAGTATATTGAGGCCTTTCTTTGGAAACTACTCCTGGTCTTTAAAAAGGTGCCAAAATCTATTAACTCTCTGTAGGACCAGAATACGCCATCTGGGTTCTCTACCCTGGGAAGAAGCTTGCGTTATACACTTAGCACTTGCATTGGAGCTGCACATCCTGAATTCCTTCAGCCAATCTGATTTCCATCTGAGGAGGATCAGTTTGGGGTGTCTGAGCAGTTATCCCAGAGCCTGAGAACTCCCTTTGCTAAGGGCATCCCTTCCAGAGAGCCCTTCCTAACTATCCCAGCTCCACAGTGTTCCCTTCTCAGAACCCTTGTGAAATGTACTGAGTCCAGATGTGTCTTAGGCATTGACCTTCATCCCAACTCTTCATCTTTAGTGTGGACATGTGAGGAGGAGAATCAATTCACTCTAGAGTAATATATATATATATATATATATATATATATATATATATATGGTATTATTACCCCAACTCGCCACATCTTGCCTGTGGCAAACAATATAAATCAATCACTTGCTCTTTTCTATTGAACTCAGATATGATCTCAAAAATCCTTCTGCACAGTAATTGATAGGAGCTGGGTTCTAAGATGAAGTACATTTTTCATTCCTGTTCTAGAGATTAAAATGTGCTATAAGAATGTACTACAAAAGAGATAAAGGTTATGTGGTAATTTTGATGAGGGACAGATTGTTTTAATCATTTACTTAATTCATCAGATATTTATTGAGCATTTACTCTATGCCAGTCACTGTGCTCAACAGAGGAAGGTAGAAACACCCCATGAGCATAGAACAGGGGCTCAAATAAGATTGGGGAAGGGCCCTGGCCAGTTTGGTCCAGTGGTTGGAGTGTTTGCCCATGGACCAAAGGGTCACGAGTTCAATACCCATTCAAGAGCCCATACCTGGGGTTTCAGGTCCTTCCCTGCCCCCCACCCCAGTCAATGTGTCTCTCTCACATCGATGTCTCTCTTTCTCTCCCTTCTTCCTCCCTCCCTTTCATTCTCTCTGAAAATCAATGGAAAAAATACCCTTGGATGAGGATTAAAAAAAGAAAAAGATTGAGGGAAGGAGCCAGAGGAGGCTTCCTTGGACTTTTTTAAGGAAGAAAAGGAACTAGATAAATTTGGAAGCAGAGTGGGGGAGAGCATAGCCAACAGTAGGAACAATTTATTGTACAGGCACAGATGTACAACAGCTACCCAAGAGTTTTGATGACTAAAGTAAAGAACATCAGATAAAAACAACAGGAAATGAGTTTTTTATGTGTATTTCTCAGAACACTCATGTCAAAAATATAATGGGGGTGTGTTTAAGAAGATTCACGATACTGTGTCTGTGGAAGGGCTGTGGAGATGGCGGCATGCTGTAAAACAGAGCTACGAAGAGTGTGTCTGTGGACCAGCAGCAGCCGCTGGGAGCTGGTTAGAGATGCACATTCTCAGGTGCCAGCTCAGACCCCCTGAATCAGAAACTCTGAGGAGGAGCCTACAGATCTGGGGTTTAGCATGCCTTGTAGGAAGAATTGCTCCACAGTAACAGTGGATGCTGTTATAACCACTGAATGTCCCTCAGGGACCTTTACCACCCCAAACTGGATGCAGCATTTTCCCCGCTGCACTCAGCCTCAGCTCCTCCCGATTTACCTGACTCCATCCATCCCACACCACCCAGTATTTCAGACTCCACATTTGACACCTCACCCCTGACACACACACACACACACACACACACACATTGTATGACATATCCCAGCTACCCTCATGCCCTGGGAGCCTGTTAGTCTGACTACTAACCTGAAGCCAGTAGACACGGATAAAAGTCAAGTGATGGTGGGCAGAGTGAAGGAGGCCATGTCAACCTATTCAGCCAGATGGACCTTTTCCCCTCCGTCCCTCTCTGGGCGAGCATGGAGGGCCCAGGCTCCAAACTGGCCTGCCTGGGTTACTTCCTGGCTTCTCCTCTTTCTTACCGTGTGTCCTGGGGTGAGTTATTTACGATCTCTGTGCCTTCAGCTCTAAAACAGAAATTACAATGCTATTCATTTCATAGGTTGGTGTAGGAATGAAAGAGTTAATGTAGATAAAGTACTTCAAATAGGGCCTGGCTTACTACTACTACTACTACTACTACTACTACTACTACTACTACTATCAGCATTATAGTATTCACCTTTTGCAACAGTCCCCTGTCCTTCAATTTCTCTTCACTGCTCTTGGCCTTGCAACCTGGCCCACCAGACATTGTGAACGTCTTATGTTGAACACATCATTCCCCCTGTCAAAAGTCTTCAGTGGCACCTCTCCCTCGTTATTATTATTGATTTTAACCCCCACCCCTTTTTAAAGTAATGGAACCCTTTGCTTCTAATAGACTTACAGATAATAGTGGATCTTTTTTGATTAAAGTCATGGATGGGAAGGCCTTCCAGCACTCCCTTGCCCCCAAGAGACATCCCTATGGAACTCTGAAATCTATGGAATCCGGCACAGAAACATCTGGCCTAGGAAATCCAAACAGCAGTCAAGTTGCCCATTTGCTTCAAGATCACAGACTCCTCCCCTGAAAGGCAAATCACCATGTGCAACTGCACCTCACATCTTTGCTCGAGCTGCTCACCTGGTCCACTCATCAAGATGGCTTCAGTCTGAACTTCCCACCTAAACTGTCGGACTTCGCTCTGCTGTGTGTCCTCCTGGTCAGCCCAGTCCTGAGGGACCCTCCTTCCTCTTGACCCTGGTCTCCCTGTACTTTGTCAGACACCCTCCCGCAGGCAAGGAACAACAGACCCTGGGGAACCCTGAGAACAGAGGAACCCAGGAGGAGTTATTTGCAACTCAGAATGTTCTGGCCAGCTGCCCAGGCTTTGTTCTGGCTTCCGATGTTCTTTAGAATCTTCTCATTACATCACTAAAAGAAGCACAACTAAGCACTAATCTCTCCCTCTTTTTTTTTTTTAATAACTTTTATTGTGTTTTCTGATTATAAAAGTAATATATTGGAACAAATATATAAAATACAAAAAAAGTTATCAAAAAGAAAATAAAGATACACTGTAATGTTTCCACAGAGACAAGCATTGTTAATACTTTGGTATGTTTTCTTGAAGTATTTCTGTACAAATACATTCACATTCATTCTTGCTATTTGGATCATAATTACATGACTATAGGTTATATGCCATTGAAAAGTCTTCAAAAATAAAGTTTTTAATAGCAAAATAATATTCCTCCAATTGGATATACATTTACTCAATAAACAATAACTAACATATTGTTGTTGTTGTTGTTATTGTTAATCTTCACCCGAGGATATTTTTTTCCATTGAGTTTTAGAGTGGAAGGGAGGAGTAAAGAGGGAGGAGGGAAAAGAGAGAGAGAGAAACATTGATCTCACATCTATTGGTTGCCTTCTGCATGCACTCCAACTGGGTCCAGAGATTGAACCTGCAACTCAGGTATATGCCCTTGACTGCAAATCAAATCTGAAACCCTCTGGTGTGCAGGCCAATGCTTTAACTACTGAGCAACCCCAGTCAGGTATAAAAACATTTATTGAATACTGCATCAGCATGTGTTTGGTGCTGATATATACAGTAATGAATACACAGGATTTGGCCCAAGTAGCTAACAGTCCATAGTGGGAGGTATATTTTTAACAAATGGACATAAATATAAAATTACAAATTACATCAGGTTTAATAAGGGAACAGAATAGTATGCTATGAGAAAGCTTAGTCCAGAGAAAAAGCATAACCAAGATTAGAAGTACAGGTGAACGCTCTCTGAGGTAGTGACATTTCATTTGAGACCCAAAGATAAATAAAAGTTAGCAAAAAGGGTGGGAAGGAGAACAATTCTGACTGTCAGGTTTTGCTGCATTCCAATCATAATAGAAATCTCAGTGGCTTAAAACATTTACTTTTCTCACTCACAAGTCTTGGATTTGGCTGGGGTCTGGATGATCTTGGCTGGGCCCAGCTGGGCTTGGCTCCAGGCTGCAGGCTGGTGATGGGACTGCTCCAAGGGCCTCACGCAGAGCCAAACAGCTATGGAGACATGCTCTTCTCATGGTGGGTGATAGAAATAGATGAGGCTCTTCTCACGGTGGATGATAGAAGTACACAAACTTCTCAGCACATTTAAAGCCTCCGCTAGCATCAAGTCTGTTCACATTTATCAGTCAAAGCTCCAGGTATGAGGGCTGGAAAGCATGCCCTCTCTCCTCTGTGGAGACGTTCTAAAAAGGACACGGGTGGACACTTTATTACAAGGGCAGAGGGAAGACTTGAGAACAATAACACAATTTACCTCTTAGAACAAAAGAAAAAGCATGGAAAAGACTCGGAGTCAGGAAAGAACTAGGAGAAAGGCCACTGTGGCTGAAACACCCAGAGAGAGGAGAGGAGTCATAAATAATGACATTAGAGAAGCAGTGAGATGCTTTGTAGGCTGTTTTAAAATAAACTTAACTTTTATTATCACTGCATTAAAATGTCCAAACAAGAGAGTGATGAGGCAGATGATGTAGGTAGGCTCATGGAATACCATTTCTACTGAAATACTTAGTATCCAAGCCTTGCACGTACAAATAATTATGTGATACAGTTCTGGTCAATGAGATAAAAGCTTATATGTGACTAGAAGCCCCGTGCATGAAATTCGTGCATGGGGGAGGGGTTCCCCTCAGCCCAGCCTGCATCCTCTCCAATCCAGGACCCCTTGGGGGATGTCCAACTGCTGGTTTAGGCTGGATCCTGGGGATTGGGCCTAAACTGGTAGTTGGACAGCTCTCTCACAATCCAAGACCGCTGGCTCCTAACTGCTCACCTGCCTGCCTGCCTGATTGCCCCTAACTGCCCCCCTGCCAGCCTGGTCACCCCCAACTGCCACCTCCCGCCCCCACCCCCCGCCAGCCTGGTTGCCCCTAACTGCCCCCCTGCACCAGCCTGGTTGCCCCCAACTGCCTCCCGCCCCCCGCCGGCCTGGTTGCCCCCAACTAACCCCCCTGCCAGCCTGGTCGCACCACGCAACCTGCTGTTCAGTCATTTGGTCGTCCCTCACTAAGCCCCCTGCCGGCCTGGTCACCTCTCGCAGCCTGCTGGTCGTTATTGTTACTGTCACAGTGTCCCAGACAACTTGCATATTCCTCTATTATTGTTATAGATTAGAAGAGCGTCTGGGAAATCTTTGGATTTCCTTATAAGAAGGGAACTTAATTTTGACAGATTTGGTACTTTTCTCTTTTCTAACTTCCATCCTGGAATACAAATATGATGTGTGGAAGCACAGCAGTTATATTGTGACCATGAGGACAAATGATAAATGTAAGAATAGCAGAAATGTAGAAAGTAGCTGGGTCCTTCCTAACATTGTTCGGCTTCTGCATCAGCTCTGAACTGCCTTATCAGAACTTCTTCTCATATGATAAAAAAAATAAGCCTCTTTTTTTTTTTTCTTAAGCAACCATAAATTGGATTTTCCTTTACTTACCCCTGAATAAATTCTACACTGATACAAATTATATGATCCAATTTATGCTCTAAAGTAATCTGAGTATTGTTTTGTAAGAATGAATTTTATGAGGCAGGGAAGAGGAAAAGCCAGGAGATCAGTTAGAAAACTGTGGTAATAATTCAGGAGGAGATGAAGTTATCTTGGCTGCAGTAGAGCTAGAGATTAATGAATAGATTAGAGAAACATTTTTAAAGGAAAACGAATGTGATGATGGATTAGCTGCATGTCAGGGAGAGGAGAGATGATAGGCAGAATGATGAGACTGGGAATATGATGAGATACCATGCCCATGACTATGACCAAAGGGTTTTGCAGACATCATTGTGGTTTGTAGCTGAAAAGCCACCCCATGACAGAGAAGAGAGTATGTAGGAATGGACTTTTCCCACAGATATAGGGTTTAAGGTTGGAGTCTTCCAGAAGCAGAACCTGCACCAAGGATTGTGGTGGAGGCAGTTTACTTGGGAGATATTTCCAAGAAGCACCAGTAGGGAAGTGAGGAAGTAAAGTGAGGAAGGAAGGAAAATGAACAAATGGGTGCTACTATGAGCAACTGAGACTCTATCCTGTCAGGGGCCCTCTGAGGAATGGAATGTGTCCCACTCAAGCAGCAAAGAAGCTGGGTTATTTATCCACCAGCTCCTCCTGTCCATCATTTCATTGAAGGCACTCACTATTCCTGAGGGCGTCAGATCACCAGCACTTCTGAGCACACCCCCACACCCAGGGAATGCCCTCAGCTGCAGTCTTCAGGGCTTAAAGGGGAAACCATCAACATGGTTGTGGTGAGTGTCGAGAGAATGTAGAGAGCACCAACCGCATCTACTACATTTGGAAACAAAGTGCTCTCGTCAGCCTCCTGATGGGAAGTCTCTCCCAGCTGAGTGTAGTTCTCATGAGACTGAACCACTGGCCTAGCCAGAGGAGCTGAAAGCAAGATTTTCTCCTTCTACCCTCCCTCAGGCACTGCTGAGTCAAAGCTACATTTCAGCAATGAAGATGCACATTTGATTAATGTAAATGATGAATTCTGCTTGAGATAACTGCATTTGGGACTTCTCCCCTGTATTTCTGAGTCTCATGGGTGAGCAAACTATCAGTGCTGTGATAGTCTCATGTGTCCTCTTCAATCTCTTCTCTATAAAATGTGAGGCACGCTATAGCGTTGGGGTCAGATAAATCAGCTTGGACATCCTAAAGGAACTGTACCCAGTCCAGTGGAAGACAGCAAATTGTGGCTGCAGAAAGACAGATTGTATCCAGGCACATGAGTGAGAGCCCACAGTTGAGGCCAAAGTTAACATTTAACCAGGGTGATTTGGAATTTTAATTTTTGTGGAGTTCTTAATTTTATTTTCCATATCTTAGACTACATGTACAAGCAGATGTTTGAGTATTTGATAAAGGGAGGTTGAATTGGATCCGATTATTCAAGTTTAGAACAGTTTCCTATCGTCACCATCATAATATTAGAGTTTTTAAATCTATCATTTAAGCTCATTACATGACTTCAGCTCAGCTATTTTGAACAACAAGGCCTACTCTGAGATGGGAACACAGAAGGGAGTGAACTGTCAGTATAAGATGTAGGTCTTAGAGTTGATTTAGTTAATGTGCAGTACTGACGCATTTCAGAGCCTTTGGGGAAAAGAGCTAAATTGCCCACCTTAGTGTTTTATAAGATTTAAAGATTCTTTTGATGTCAGGATACAACAATGACAGTCGGAGAGATGGAAGGCAGAACTCTTTGTTACTTAGAGCTCCAAATGAAAGGCTTCCAGGCAGGGCCACACGCAGGGGGTTGCACCCCTGGCCAGGGTAATAGCAAGCTGGAGCTGCAAGGGGCAGTGTATGTATGAAAACCAGTGTAGGTTTAGCTCAGATCAGGTCTCTGTAAACTGGCTCATTGGAATAAGTTCTTGGGCTCTGGGTGTAGGGACTGTCCCTACTTGTCTGGGAGCTGGCCCCAGGGCAATTAGGGCTGCTACATAGTGGCCTAGAGTATGAGAGCCCTGCAAAGTAAGTGATTGAGAGTGTGAATTTAATTAGTGTTCAAAAAAGCTCAACTGACCAACTTCTAGCTGGGACTTCAAAACTAGGTCAGGACACCTAAAACAAACAAAGAAACAATGGCAACAACAACAAACAGACCTATATTTCTCCTTGGCCTCAGGACATGGGATGTGGCCATAGGACTGTGGCATTGAGTGCTCCCTAATAGACCATTCATTTCCTCCCCTAACGAGATGGCCACACCCCTGTTGACTATAAGTTTAGACCCGGTGAAAGGGGACAAAAATTGGGTATGTGAGAGGGAGCCATCTGCCTCCTGCTTTCCTATCTTCCTCCCAAGATGGGTCCTCGAGCTTGTGAAGAGACATTCTTGGGAAGAAGTCTCCTGCCCTCCTCTCTGCCCCAAATCATTTCTTCCCATGGGAGGAGGATGGACTGGCAGAATTGTGAGTCTAGGAAGATGAATGGGATGCAGATGGCTCACTCCTTTCCTCTCTCTTTAGTTTCTGCCCATTTGGTGAACTCTCCCAGGAAGGCTCTGCTCCTAAGATAGGAAGTCCTGCAATTGTGCAGGTAAACAAATGGGTAAATCAGTCCAATTCAGGGATGAAGCAAGAGGAAGCCCACTGTAGCTTAAACCAATTGAACTTTACCTCTAATAAAACATATTCTGGCCCTAGCCGGTTTGGCTCAGTGGATAGAGCGTTGGCCTGCAGACCAAAGGGTCCCGGGTTCGATTCCGGTCAAGGGCACGTACCTTGGCTGCAGGCTCTTCCCCAGCCCAGGCCCTGTTCAGGGCGCATGCAGGAGGCAACCAATTGATGTGTTTCTCTCACATTGATGTTTCTGTCTTTCCTTCTCTCTTCCACTCTCCCTAAAAATCAATGGAAAAATATCCTCGGGTGAGGATTAACAAAACAACAACAAAAACCTTATTCTGTACCTTGATCGCCATTTGGGTGACTCCTGCAATACTTGTCCCTTGCTCAGAATTCTGATGTGCTAGTGAAGATAAGATGAATTATCTTTTGTATAAGCATGTCCACCAACCATTTTTCCTTGTACTAGTACATCTGTGCCACCCCTCCCTCTCTTCTTGAATCTGGACTAATCTTGTGAGTTGCTTTGACATTATGCAAAAGTGAAATTTTGGAATTTCTGAGCCCAACCCTGATGATGGCTTGTAATTTCTATTTCACTTACAGGGAAACTCACTATGCGCAGAGTCCATGTGATGCTGCTAGAAGGAGGGATCAAGTGCAAAGAGAGGTATTGGTGGTTGAGACACCACATATAAAGGATGGCCACATGGGGGAGAACTAGGCCTCAGTGCATGAGAGAGCCGAAGAGAAGAGAGAGGTCCAGCTACCCCAGCCAAGCCCCAGCTGGGGTGTCAGACATGTGAATAAGACCGCCCTCCCCCATCCCCAGTTGAGTTGCACCAGCTGATATCATGTGGTGCAAACACAAGCCATCCCTTACTGAGCACTGCCCACATTCCTGAGCAATAAAATGGCTGTTGTTTAAGCAATTAAATTTTGGACTGGCATGTTACACAAATAGATAACTAAAACTGCCTGTACTCCCAACAATGAGGTATTGGAGTTGCCTGAGTGCTCATAAGAATGTTACATTAGAAAGTAGGATTGAAGACACAGAACAGAAAGGACGTGAGATCCAAAGTACATGAAGAGGACATGGCCTAAGATGAAGAAGGGTGGGTAGGGTTGTGGGTTTAGTGGTGTGAAGATTAGGAAGTTTCATTCTCATGCGCTGGTTTTTCTGTGATGTCTGAGATGAGATCATCAGCTGAATGGGAGTTGGAGATGTAGTTTGAGGACTGAGGAGTACCTATAAAGTCATGTTGGATGATGGGAAGATAGCTCACTAGGAAGCATGTTTGATCCCTGAGCAATGTTAAATGTCTATTTGTAGTAGTCAGCCATGAAATGGGCATGAATCTAGTCTAATAAACCCATGTTAATCTACTGGGATGTAGGGCTGAAATGATGGAGAGAGGCCAGGAAATGATGGTTCTCCATTCTGGCTGAACACTGTGATCATCTGAACAATTTTTTAAAATCCCCAATGACTCCTTTAAAAACAAAAAACAAAAGTGATGCTAGCATCTGCTCCTTGGAATTCCTGATTTAATTAGTCTAGGACCAAGCCTGTGCATTAAATTTAGAGGTGTCTTCCTACTGGTCTCATGGCCAAATCTGACATTTCCAGCCATGTTGGCTGCACACTGCATAATTTCAGATGCCTCCACTCATATAATCTACATTGGGGGTCGTTCCCCTAAATTTGTGCCACGCACAACATTCAAAACTGTGCATGGTGGCTGGTACATGCAGCCTTGTTCTGTTTGCACAGTTCTTTGACTTTCTCAGCATCACTTTCCTCATTCCCCTCCTACTCCTTCTCATGTCTTTCAATTTACACATTCTCCCTGAGGAAACTAATCAGTTCCCAATCTCCCTATCTCCCAGTCTCCTACCATATTCATGAGTCACCACTCCACAGCTCCTAAATTTTGCTGCCCACACATCCCTCAAGCATCTCAAACCCAAACTCATTGCCCCTCTTCCTCCCATATTCTCCCTCCCTATTCAGGGCACTGGTATCCATCCAGGTACTCAGCTTAGAAACGTCCATCTTCTTTGGCATCATTCTCCCCCTCACTCCGCTGCTGCCAGCCCCTCAGAACCTCATTGTTTCTGGCTTGGACACTTCAGTTGTCCTCAAACTGTTCACCCTCTCTTCTACATATCCTTACTTGTAATCTTCAAATTAAAAATCTTCAAATGTGTCGAAACCGGTTTGGCTCAGCGGATAGAGCGTCGGCCTGCGGACTGAAGGGTCCCAGGTTTGATTCCGGTCAAGGGCATGTACGTTGGTTGCAGGCACATCCCCAGTAGGAGATGTGCAGGAGGCAGCTGATCAATGTTTCTAACTCTCTATCCCTCTCCCTTCCTCTCTGTAAAAAATCAATAAAATATATTTTAAAAAAAAAATCTTCAAATGTTTGCAGGATAAAGTGCAAAGTCTTTCTTTGGCATTTAAAGTCATAGAATACTGGACCCAAATCCATCCTCCTAGGACCACATGCTGCCCACTGATTCCCCATCCACCTTATGCCCTAACACACCATCACATACTCATGATTTTATGTCTTTTCCCATATGCTATGGGCTGAATGCTTGTGGTCCCTCCAAAATTCATTTGTTGAAATGTTATTCCCCAGTGTGATGGTATTGGAGATAGAGCCTTTGGAAGGTAATTAGATCATGACGGTGAAGTCCTCATGATGGGACTAGTGTCCTTATAAAAAAAAGACAGGAAAGAGAGCTCCTAAATTTTGCTGCTCACACATTCCTCAGGCATCTCAAACCCAAACTCATTGCCCCTCTTCCTCCCATATGCTCTCTGTCTGTTCGGGGCACTGTTATCCATCCAGGTACTCAGCTTAGAAACATCAATCTTCTTTGGCTCCATTGTCCTCCTCATTCCTCTCCTCTCTCCTCTCCCCCACCCCCAGGTAAAGGATATAACAAGAAGATGGCTACATGCAAACCAAGAAGAGAGGTCTCATCTGACACTGGAACTGCCAGCACCATGATCATGAATTTTCCAACCTCTAGAACTGTGAGAAATAAATATTGGTGGTTTAAACCACTCAATCTTGCCTGAAGTGACTGAGACACCATTTTTATATACTCGTTAAAGCCCAATTCATGTCCAGCCCTCCCTATGCCCCCTTCTTATAGCACTAAACGTTATTTTCTCTGTGTGTTCTTACTCCTAACAACACTGCACATTTCTATCCATCTCTATACCTCATAGATCTTCAAGGGGAGAATTCTTCTGGTATCTCCAGAGCCTGGCATAGCGCATGATCCCTATTAGGTGGTCAATAAGTGAAGGAGTAGATACTCTGCCAACAAGAAGCAAAGGTAAACTTGACTCACAGGGGTTGGAATAGATGCATTTATTTGGCATGCCCTGTGCAATTACAGGTCATGGGTGATTTAAAGGCTGTTTTTTCGGGAGCCAATAAATCTTTTATGAAGGCCTTGTCATCCAGCATAATTGCCCAACTTGTCTTTGGCTGTTTAAATGCACCACCTGAGACTCTGATACTCCTACAGATTGCCTGCACAGCAGGGAATACTCAGGCACGAAGCAAGAAGGCCCTCTATAGAGCCTTCAGGGATGCTCCCAGGGTAAGGGGTCCACATGGACTAAGTCTGGCCTAGGAACTCAGGGGTCAAACAGAAAAGTTGATTGTGGCAGATTGCATTAATAGACTCAATACTTAACCCTCCCTGTATCCATGTCATTTGCCATGTGACTTAGGAGAGTATCTTTTTCCACCTATAAGCTTTGTATTTGGTCACATGACTCTCCTAGGCAGTAGAAAGAGGAACAAGTGACAGGTGACTCTAGTCCTCCAGAGGCCTTACCTGTTTCTGTTTGCTCTCTGGTACCTTTGCTACCAGCAGGAGAATGAGATTCCTGGCTAGGCCACTGCCCCAGGAAGAGGATAAGAAAGATGCATGAGCAATAAGCATTTATTGTGGAATTCCATGAGGTTCCGTGATATTTGTTATGCAGTGTATCGTGGCTCTGGCCTGCATGATGGGCCATGACCCAGATCAACCAGAAACACAATGGGCATGAAGGGCAAAGGCAGAAGTGCATCAAAGATCATTGGCATCCCTAGCTGGTTTGGCTCAGTGGATAGAGCGTCGGCCTGCGGACTGAAGGGTCCCAGGTTCGATTCCAGTCAAGGGCACATGCTCGGGTTGTGGGCTCGATCCCCAGTAGGGGGCACGCAGGAGGCAGCTGATCAATGATTCTCTCTCATCATTGATGTTTCAATCTCTCTCTCCCTCTCCCTGCCTCTCTGAAATCAATAAAAATATATTTGAAAAAAAATAATTGGCAAATGCTATCATCAGAAAAGCAACATGTATTCCCAGGTCTGGGGACTGGGAGTGGAGAAGCTAGGTGAGAAGGCACTCATCCACGGAGCACTCTCCAGGGCAGGAGGCAGGGGCAGAGGTTGAAGAAACCTTCTTTTCATTGGCTCTGTGCTGTCTGTCTGTAGCTGGTTCTTATCGGTGCCTGTGTGTAGAAGTCTGGGCATCACTCCACCACACTCCCACCAGGTATCACATTCAAGGTTGGGGTGGCTGCTTGCTGGAGAGCAAGAGAGCTGGGTCCTAGTTGCAGATTTTCTGCAAATTCTTTGGATGACGCGAGGTAGGTCACTGATCCTCTCTAAGCCTCAGTTTCCTTGTTAATCAAGCAGGGCATTGCACAAATTCCTTTATCATTCAGGATGGGCTAGTTTTTGCAGCAAACTGCAAACTCCAGACACTTGAAAAACAAATAAAAAAAACCTGTGTTTAAGGTTTATTGGTGTTGTCCTCACTAAGGACCAAGGGTGACAGAGTAGTCACTTTCTAAATTGTTGCCAGTCACCAAAACAGAGGAGGAAGAGAGAGGGGGCCAGCCATGCACTGGCTCTTACAGCTCCTGCCTGAATGGGATGTGCTTTCACCCACTTTTCATGGGCCAAGGCATGTCTGTGACCAAATTTAACTCCAGACAGGCATGGAATTGCAATTTCACCCTGTTCTTGGAAGGAGAAAAACATGGGACATTTGCAAACAGCCTATGACGCACTATGCTCTGCATACAGCTTGACATTTTGAATATTTTAGAATTCAAATGTCTCCTTCTTCCAGCTGCATCATCAATACTGTCCCTTCATCTACTTCTCCTACAGTGTGGCTTCTCAACTCTGTATATATAACCCAGACACTGACTAGAGTCACCTGGTCTGAGGTCTACCTATCAATGACTTGAACCCTCATCTCTCTTCCTGAGGGAAGTCCAGTGTCCTGCCACAAGCATTTTGTGAATCCCTGAGTCCCCTCCAACAAGTCTTGCCCTCACTTGCCTGTCCCCTGCAATGGCTTTGTTCTCCTCCCTGCTCCATTCTGACGTGAAAGCAGCCCTCCTTCCCTTGATTTCCTCTAAATTTACTCCTACAATGCATCTATGTGCAGAGCAGACTTTGCTGAAGATGTGGACAGGACAGAGACTTGCATCACAGAAACACGTCTGATCAATATCAGACCTTCCAGTTCTCTGGAGTCTCTGGGTCACCCTAAGACTGAGGACTTCTCTCCAGGCTATGCTCTGGGGGTGGGGGACTTCTTGCCATGGGGTAACCCCACTCTTGCCAGCTCCTACACACTCTTTATTATGGACAGACAGTGACATAGCTCTTCACTCTCTACTTGGCCCCAGCCGTATATCGTCACAGATGGACATTCAAAGTGTCTGCTAAACAAAGCACCATCCACTGTGGGTCTTGAGTGGCTCAGAAGACCTGGTAGAGGCTCTGAAATTCCAGTCCCCACTCCCAGTCTGGACCCCTCCGCTAGGAGAAAGGAGCAATATAGAGATTTATGTGTCCACTGACAAAGGCGCTGCTGCCTTCCCCTTGCCCCAACCCTTAAAAGGGAGAAGTTGCTAGCATCAGTGGTGGTTTTAAATAACCTTCTCTCCGTTAAATACAGACACGCTTGTTTTATGAGCACTCTTACATGAATGCCAGGCCCCATATCCCACCACCAACTCACGGGGATGATCCTGTGTTTATCTTCATTTTACTGATGAGGAAACTGAGACGGAAACGGAGAACAAATCCCCTTTTCTTTCTCTGTCAAACTGCATCTCCCTGACCTCATGCCTTTTACAGGAAAGGCTTTCTGCTTAAAATAGTTCAAGAAAAGCTGAGAAAGATTACCTGAAGGGGTGTTTATTGTTATCATTGCCTTGTATCATGATGTTGAAATTCATTTTTAAGTTAACAAAGGGGATAGACCTCTGCATGTGCCAAGCTCTGCGGTCTGCACGGGGAGGGAGAGGAGAGATGGACACACTCTAGTATTTGAGCCCACGGACCGCAGTGCTAAAACAGGGGAAGCAGGACTCCCTGCCACCAGCGGGTCCCTGTGGAGGTACCTACCTAGTCCCCTTGAGAATGTCAGGGGAGAGATGAGTAAGGGGCTAAGGGTTGGGTGTAGAGAGGGCTGTTCAAAATTGCTTGAAGGAGAGTTTGCCAAGTTTTATGTGTCCATATGGGGCAGCTTATAAACATTCCCTTACACTTTTCCCCCAAAAATCTTCTGCCCCATCCTACTCCAAAGCTTGATGGTTTCTCAGTCTTGGCATGCTAAGGGCTATTCGCTGGCCTGATTCTGTAGAGATAATCCCTTCCATTGCACGTTACACACCTGCACTCATACCTCATCCACTCTCAACAGAAATCGATATAAAAGTCCCCATTTTATAGATGGGAAAACTGAGTCCAGAGATTTCCCCTTAGATCTTCCAACTTCATGCTAATGGGTGAAACTAGTCCTCAAATCCCTTGCGATTCAGTCCTGGAATGCTTCTGGATCCCAAGGCTGCCGCATGGGGACCCAGCCACCAGGATGTAGCAGCTGTCAGAAGCCCCAGCAACTCCAATAGGCATCAGTAAATGGGTCTCATTCCTGGGTCTCATTAATGCGGGCAGGATTTTCTTCCCCTCCATGGGAATCTGGGACTGGCAACAGTTTTAGCACAAATGATGTTATTCTCTATTTCTTTACTACTTCTCATTGTTTCTGAGGAATTGCTTTGCAGAAGCAAGAAGATGGAGATTTATGATCACACAGGTTTAGGGTGTGAGCCTCGGGTCCTGTGCATCACAGGGAGCCAGGAAAAGCATGATCTATCTATGAATGAGGACAGAACATCTCTGCCTGTTGATCCTCCTGAAGCCTTATAAGAAAACAGAAATAGAGTTGCCAATGAGTGATTGGAACATGAATTTGTGCCAAACTTGGGCTTAAGCCTGGATTCCCATGCCCCTGGCAGTACAGGGGAAAAAGAAAAACAAACACTTTATGTTTACACATTAAGAGACACCATTCTAATGACTCACTGCTTAAAGAAAAATTCAATGTGAAAATCATACAATTTTTAGGAGTGATGAATGAGAAAGAAGGCATAGCTTGTGGGATGCAGCAAACACGGTACCTGAAGAGGATGCATCACTTAGATGTGGGAACTCTTACGTGACTCTGTTATGGTGAACTGTTTTCTTTATCAAAGAGTAAAAAGATAGGTCTTTTTTCTCTTCATGTTGGAAATTTTCCTTAACATTAACTTCTAGCTCATCTATTGCTTGTTGTTTTGTTTTTTGGGTGGTTTTTTTGCCAATTATATATTTAATTTCTAAGTTCTTTCGTGTTCTCTGACTGTTCCGTTTTATGGCAACTGATACTCACTTTATGGATGCCATGTCTTGTCAAATGGATGTGTTTATTGTAGGGGTGTTATATAGTTCATTTTGTTCATGGAATTATTTGTGTCCTTAGGAGTCTGTTATCAACGAAAATATATTTCTCAATTACCTACAATTTGCCAGGTGTTGCTCCAGGCACTTTAGGGAATAAAACAGAGTTGCTGTCCCTATGGAGCTTATGTGCTAGTTGAAAGAGAAAGAAAATAAAGCCATAAACAAACACGTAAGATAATGTCAGGTATGGATAACAGCTATGAAAACTGAGAAATAAGTGTAAAAACTGGTTCAGAAGCTGTGAGCCTAATAGAGCTTAGTGAACAACCATGGGGAATACTCACCCAGGATTCAGAGAAATACACAGGTGGAAACACAACAGAGGAAGCTGGGCATAAACAGGATGGATTAAGAAGCTGCAACATGTGCTTAATAGGGCTCTCCGAAGGAAAAAAGGAGAGTCAAATTTGAAAGGTAATAGTTAAAGTGTTTAAAGAAATGAAATAAAATAGTAAGCTTCAGATAGAAAAAACATACAAAGTTCTAAGCAGTGGGAAGATAAATAAACCTTACATAATTACAGTACAAGTACGATTGGTTACATCATACATAATTCTAGTACAGTGTCAAAACCAGAAAATTGACATATTGGTGCAATGTGTATGTATAGGTCTATGCCATTTTATCACATATGTAGATTTGTTAACCACCACTGCATTCAAGATATAAAACTATCCTATCACCAGAGAGATATCTTTATGCTCCACCCAGACATTTCATGGTATAACTGAAGAACATCAAAAGGAAATACTAAGGTCTACTAGAAATGAATAAGGTATATTACACACAAAGAAACTAACGTCTCGGAGAAACCAAGATGGCGGCATAGGTAATCACCTATACTTGCTGCCTCCCACAACCACATCAAAATTACAACTAAATGGCAGAACAACTACCACCCAGAACCACAGGAAAGCTGGCTGAGTGGAAATTCCACAACTAGAGAGGTGAAGAAAGCGCATTGAGACTGGTAAGAGGTGTGGAAGCACGGAAAGGGCTGGCACCTGGATGTGCTGTTCTTTAAACCGGGAGGGAGATATAAGCTTCTGCTTGCTCTGAATTCTATTTACAGGCAAGACTCTGGGGGACCCAGACATGTACGGGGAGAAACTGGACTGTCTGGCATTGGGACAGGAATTCGAGGGCAGCTTACTCTTAGAGGTGCTCGCAGCATTCACTGTTCCTGCATGGGTGGGAGGGACATGGAGAACCAGGGACTTCTCTGGTTCAGGGAAGCCATTGCTGTTTGCTCTGCCCTGGTGATTCCCAGTGACCCCGCCCCACCCAATTTACAACCCCACCCAAGCTGTGCACATCAGCTTTTGCATATGAATGGCCTGTTCTTTCGCCTAAAACAAATTGCAGCTGGGTCAGAGAGCCCCAGAGATTCCAAAAGAAGCCTCACTACCTGGCAGCAGCAGTGACCTTGCTTCACAGCTGGGCCTTGTCTGGGCACTTCCAAATCCCATACAAAGAGGAGGAATCTGCAGATGTCTCTGTAGCTCCTGCTGGGCAGCCCCAGACAGTGGCTGACCTTATACCTCCTTGGAGATGATAATGGATTACAACTCTTCACATCCATAAGAGACACACTCAAGGGGCAGACTCAGTGAGCACCAAAGCCCTACTGAAGCAAGTCCTGCCCCATAAGGGTGTCTCCTGCACAACAAATCTTCCAGTGTAGACACAGCTGGTCACCACAGCCATTTGGCCTGGAGGTCAATTCCTCCCAGTGATACCAACAACAATCAAGGCTTAACTACAACAAGACTGTGCAAACATCCCACAAAGGGGTGCATCAAGAACATCCACCTTAGATGACTGGGGAGGCTGAGCCACTGGGCCCTATTGGACACCAACCACACAGGGCCACTCTATTAACTCAAGGAGACTTAGCAGCTACCCAGTACATAGAAACAAACACAGGGAAGCAGCCAAAATGCGGAGACAAAGAAACAAGTCACAAATGAAAGAAATGGATGAAAGCAAACTACTGGATATAGAGTTCAAAACCACAGTTATAAGGTTACTCAAGAATCTTCTAGAAACCTCCTAGAAATTTAGTGAGACCCTCAAGGATATGAAAAAAGACCAATTAGAAATTAAGCATACACTGACTGAAATAAAGAATAATATACAGAGATCCAACAGCAGACTAGAGGATCCCAAGAATCAAGTCAAAGATTTGAAATACGAAAAAGCAAAAAACACCCAACCGGAAAAGCAAAGAGAAAAAAGAATCCTAAAATATGAAGATAGTGTAAGGAGCCTCTGGGACAACTTCAAGCATACCAACATCAGAATGATGGGGGTGCCAGAAGAAGAGAGAGAGCATGATATTGAAAACCTATTTGAAGAAATAATGACTGAAAACTTCCCCTACCTGGTGAAAGAAATAGACTTACAAGTCCAGGAAGCACAGAGAACCCCAAACAAGAGGAATCTAAAGAGGCTCACACCAAGACACATCATAATTAAAATGTCAAGGGCAAAAGACAAAGAGAGAATCTTAAAAGCAGCAAGAGAAAAACAGTTAGATACCTACAAGGGAGTACCCATATGACTGTCAGCTGATTTCGCAACAGAAACTATGCAGGCCAGAAGGGAGTGGCAAGAAATATACAAAGTGATGAATACCAAGAACCTACAACCAAGATTACTCTACCCAGCAAAGCTATCATTCAGAATTGAAGGTCAGATAAAGAGCTTCACAGACAAGAAAAAGCTAAAGGAGTTCATCACCACCAAACCAGTATTATATGAAATGCTGAAGGGTATTCTCTAAGAAGAGGAAGAAAAAGGTAAAGATAAAAATTATAAATAACAAAGTGACAACAAATACATATCTATCAACAAGTGAATCTAAAAATCAAGTGAATAAAAAAACCTGAAGAACAGAATAAACTGGTGAATAGAATAGAATCAGGGGCATAGAAAGGGAGTGGACTGACAATTCTCGGCAGGGGGGGGTGGGCCTGTGGGCGGGGGGACTGGAAGAGATTGGACAAAAATCTTACACCTATGGAAAAGGACAATGCGGCGGGGGGGGGTGGGGGGGGGTTAGGGCATGGGGTGGGGTGGAAACCAGGTGAAGGGGAGCTATGGGGGGGGGGGTGTGGGAGAGGAACAACTGTAATAATCTGAACAATAAAGATTTATCCCCGCCTCCAAAAGAAACTAACATCTCACCATTAGCTACAGATGCCAGAAAGAAAGGAATAATAGATTCAAGGTGCAGGGGAAAAGGATGCTATGACCAGCTAAGCCTTCATTCAAGAGTGAACAAATCAAATATATTTTCAGACACACAAAAGTTGGGGCGGGGGGTGGAAAGAAGTTACTGAAAACATTCTTCATCAAGTGTGAAAATAGCCCAACTGGTGTGGCTCAATGATTGAGCTTTAATCTATGAACCAGGAGGGCACAGTTCGACTCCAGGTCAGGGCACAGGCCCGGTTAAGGGCTCGATCCCCAGTATGGGGCATGCAGGAGGCAGCCAATCAGTGATAACTCTCTTATCATTGATGTTTCTATCTCTCTCTCTCCATCTCCCTTTCTCTCTGAAATCAATAAAAATATATTTTTTTAAAGCATGAAAATAAGCCCAGAGAGAAGAGATAAGATGCAAGTCAGAAGTTTAAAACTTTGTTAAAAATAAGTTCATAAATCTAAAAAGAAAACTAACCCTATAATAATAACTATTTTTATGTTTAAAAGCAGAGTGAATCCTAATTATGAGACAGAAATGTCATACAGGATGGAGGAAAAGGAGGAGCATTCAAAGATAACAGCCTTGCTCTCTAGCCCAGTGGTTCTCAACCTTCCTAATGCCGTGACCCTTTAATACAGTTCCTCATGTTGTGGTGACCCCCAATTTCATTGTTACAAATTGAATATAATTAAAGCATAGTGATTAATCACAAAAACAACATGTAATTATATATGTGTTTTCCGATGGTCTTAGGCGACCCCTGTGAAAGCGTCGTGCAGTTTGGTTCAGTGGATAGAGTGTCGGCCTGCGGACTGAAGGGTCCCAGGTTCGATTCCAGCCAAGGGCACATACCCAGGTTGTGGGCTCAATCCCCAGTGTGGGGCATGCGGGAGGCAGCCGACCAATGATTCTCTCTCATCATTGATGTTTCTATCTCTCTCTCCCTCTCTCTTCCTCTCTAAAGTCAATAAAAATATTTTAAAAATAAAAATAAAAAGATAACAGCCTTAGTAAGGGCAAGATGAGAGATTGATTTGGCTTTAGATTGTGTAAGAAAAGTATAAAGTACCTACAGTTAATAAATAAGTAGTAAAACTCAATCACCAATGTTATCTACCACCCAATATATTGCCACACAATGATCCACTTGCATTAAAGAATTATATCGCATGTAGTGTAAAATTTAAAAAATGTATAATTTTTTCCTGTTTTCAAATAATTAAAATACCTTCCCTTTTAGATGTGAGTGTAGGTGCCAATTGTCTTTTCTTGGGAAAAACCGTCCTTCATTCTGAAGTTAGACCCTTCCTAGGTTTTTGTTTATTTTATTAAATGATGGCAACAGGAGATAATTAGCATTTTTATCACCTTATGTGAGTCTCCCAAATGTCTTTTAAGTTTTTACAGGGAGGGTGGGCAACAAGAAGAGGATCTTTAAAGCCTAATAACTAGTTCCAAGTTTTGAATTTGAAACACCTGACTTAGCTGCATTATTTCCAACAAACTCAGTCACACCTTTTTGAGTGGTTTGTGCACTCCTTGGTTTAATAAACAACCCAACATTCTTCAGAAGGAGCCCTTGAAACACAACACTTCTCCCTCCCCTGGTGGGCAGTAATTTTCTATTCAGTTTGTGCTACGTGGGGGGAAGTCACACAATTCTAGAAATTACCATTTTTGAGTGCCAGTGTCATGCTGGGTGTTAATTGAGGCCACTGGACACACTGGTGGGCGAGGCCAGGACCGCTGCCCTCAGAGTCCTGCTCACGGCCCGACTCTGCTGGAAAGAGCAGGTCCAAGCAGCTTGGCACTAGGAGGCTGTGGGAATCGGTTCCCAACCTCCAGAATGGTTTTATTTTTAAATCATTAGGCACACAAGTCTCTGGTGTGTTCCCAGCGTGCTCTTAAAACACTCAGGGAAACCTAAGTACACATTAGTGGCTTTCCTCTCACTTATCAGAAGATACAATGAGCTTTTAAAAGCTAATTTCATTACTATTAAAAAAGAGACTTCTTGTCCTGACCGGGTGCCTCAGTTGGTTGGAACATTGTCCTGTACACCAGAAGGTTGCAGGTTAGATCCCCACTTGGGGCTGGTATGGGAGGCAACCAATCTATGTTTCTCTCACACACCCATGTCTCTCTCTCTCTCTCTCTCTTTCTCTCTCTCTCTCTCCCATTCCCCTTTGTCTCTCTCTAATCAATGAAAACATATCCTCGGCTTAGGATTTTTTTAAAAAGACTTCTTTAACATGGGATGCAGAGTCATAGACTCCAGTGTCCTCAGGGTCTCTAGACAGATGCTAGGACATGTGGCAGAGTCAGGTGTAAGATAATGGCTCAGTCCTTAGGTATGTGAGCAACAAGCTAAGGTCAACTGTCACCTTTAGCCCAATACCTTGAGATTTGAGCATCTTGAGTCTAAAATAGCCCCCTATCACTGTAGTTACCACACACCCCAGTTTCTGGAATCCCTGCCCTTTTCATTATATCTGAACTTTCTCTTCAAAAGTTTTTCCTTGTGGGAGGAGGTGGATGGTGTGTTCAAAGAGAGTTAGAATGGTGCATTTTAACAGACAGAATGGCAACCACAGTTCTGCCCTAATGGGGGGCTTTAGGCATAGGTAACAGAGACCATGGGAAGTAGATGACTTCTGCATGGGAAGGTGCGGGTGTGTGTGTGTGAGGGGAAGGGGACCCTGTGATGGAAGGGTGTCCTGTCCAGGGTGGGTCCCTGCATTGCACCCTGAGCTGCCAGAATAGGCTCTGGCCACCCATGGCCCTGAACTGGAATAAGCTGGGTTGGAAAGTAACTCTCTTAGTTGTTTTCATTAATCTTCCTTAAATGTTTGCATAGCTTACATTTACTTTAATGTTTCATACTAGAAATGTTTGGGGTTTTTTTTATTTAGAAGTTTGGTGTGACTAGAAATATGCTATAGGAATGTAACTCAGCCTAGGGTAAAATTGGCTTTGTTATGTGGATGAAAAAGGGGCTACATGGCAGACCTGACAAATTCAGTGACAGAGTAGCCACACAGGATGGCCTGATCATAGATTCCTAACTGGACAGACCATGGTGGGTAGTCACATCCCAGGCCTACAACTTCCTCAGCAAAGGCCAGTCTTTACCCTAAGCGAACCCTGTTCATTTTTTTCACTCATCTAGTACTTACCTTTGAAATATCAGAGTAATTTTCTTTTCCCGACCCTTGGAGGCACAATCTCTGGCATCAGAGCAATGAAACTCCTCCTTGTTATTTTCTTGCCTGAATACCATCTCTAAATATATATAAAAGCCTAAGCAACCGAACGACCAACCGAACGACCAGTCAACTGGTTGACCAGTCGCTATGACGCATACTGACCACCATGGGGCAGACGCTCAATGTAGGAGCTGCCTCCTGGTGGTCAGTGCGCTCCCACAGCCAACCTCCTGCAGCCGCCCCCCCCCCCCCCCCCCCCCGCCCCGGCCAACCTCCCATGTCCCCAATTGCCCAGATTGCCAGCCAGGCTGAGGGATCCCACCCATGGACAAATTCATGCACCGAGCCTCTAGTTTTCTATAAATGTTAAATGTTAGCTATCCTATACCCACCAATGTAAAAGAAGTATGTGTCTCTCCATTTTACTTTTTATCTAATCCTGGAGATTTTCTCACTTTGCTTTCTCCCATCTCCTCAATATACCACCAATGGATTTCATATACCCTTCCCTTACATTTTCTCCTTTGATTCTAATGTATAAAAAGAATAGTCAAACTGCCATTCTCCAGAGCATTTTCTCAACTCGTTGAGATTTTTGCTTGGCCCTCAGATTTGGCTCAAATAAACTCTTATAAAATTTTTCTACACATTTGGACTTTCTTTCATTGACAGTTATATGTCATTTCACTTAAAGTCAAAGTTTCCAAGAACTTATTGAGCATAGAGGGAGGGAGGAGACACCACCACATTCCATTCTGGAATGCTGCAGCTCATTAGCAACTTTCACTGCAGGGAACACATGGCCAGCTGAGGCCTGTCTACAAAACAAGTGAGGTCAGGGGCAATTTCTCTGTGGGAAGCTTGTTACCACCAGTGGCTTCATCCAGAAAGATTAGACTCTTATTCAAAAATATTTTAAGCCTCTTTTTGAAAAAAACAAACAAAAAAAAAAAACAACTGTTGGCAAATCAGAGAAAAGGCAGAATGTCTTCTTGTTTTTAAGAAGTTACCACGTTCTCAAAGAGAGCTGGAAAAGAGGAAACATCCTAACAGGAAACCCCCTGCAAACAACAAAACTGGGAATTGAGTGAGGAGCTGTAATCGGCAGCTGGGGACTGTGGGGAGACTGGCTCCTGCCCTGGAGAGTGGATGTCAGTCAGGAGAGAGAACACTCCCAGATAAGGAGTGGATAACTGCCAGGGCTACGGGACGTGAGCCATAAGGAGGTGTTGGGATGTGTTAGCCAGACCCATCCTTCAGGGTCAGGGTCCTCATTCCCTCAGCTGCCAGGAGTGTCGGCTGATGAGAGCTCACAGCTGAGCCCCTCCCTGAGAACTATACTAGGTCCAAGGGGACTACCTCCCAGGAGGTGACAACCCTCTCTGTGAGCAGCCAAATCCAAGGACTGGCCAATGCAGGCTCTCAAAGGTTGGAGCCCTGCGATGGTTAATTTTATGTGTCAGACTGGCTGGGCCAGGTGCCCAGATATTGGGTCAAACGTTATTCTGAATGTTTCTGTGAAGGTGTTTTGTTTGTTTTTTTTTTTCTTTTATGATGTTAATATTTTTAGTTGGTGAACTTTGAGTAAAGCACATTGCTTTGTATAATTTGGGTGGGCTTCATCCAATCCATGGAAGGCCTTAATAGAACAATGACTGACCTCCCCTGAGCAAGAAGGAATCCTGCCAGCGGACTGCCTTTGGATTCAAACTGCAACAGTTCCCTGAGTCTCCAACCCATCAGCCTACCCTATCAGATTTTGGACTTGCCAGTCTCCACAATCATGCACCGTCTCCCCAAAGGTGAGACCTGACACAGACATATAAGCCCTATCACCAGAGAGACTGGCTTGTTTCAGAGCAACAGTGTCATTATTTTGTTTTCTAATTAGCTGTAGAGTTTAGGGATGATTAACCAATATATCCCAGAGGCTCAACACATTTGCTTTATGTCAGAACTAGGGGCATTTTAAGACTTCCAATGAAACAGCATGGCCTACAGTTTCCCTGGCTTACTAGGCTGCTCAAATGGCCATAGTGGTCCATCAGGTGGTCAGAGGAAAATTGAGATACAAAGGCTTCCTACCCTGAGCTCATCCTGGGACATTTCTCCATTCTAGACCAATGGGAGGCATTCCCATCACTACCTTTGTTTCCTCTTGTTTGAGTTTTATTTTCTCTGCTCTGTTTCATTAAGAAAACTTGCAATGGTATCAGGTAAACACCTAACGAGCCAGAGCTCACCCATCCTACTGCACAGGGAAGCCTGAGGAATCACGGATGAAGTGTTGATCCTTGGAGAACCACACATCTTCACCTCTGGCCACTGCCTGCTCTTCCAGTGGACTCTTCAACTTCAAACAATGAAGGCAGGACTGTGCATGCACCACTTGGTCTGGTTTCCAATTGCATGATGGAGACCTAGATGGCAGGCATAGATAGCATCACCTATAGATGGTGCCAAGCAGGGACAGGAGATTCATGCCCTGGTGACAAAATCAGAATCCCTACCAAAGGCATTCAGGGGAGAATGGGAGCAGACGGGTAGGATGAGGCAGAACAATTCTGTTTCTTAGAACTCACTGCCCTACCTAGACCGTGCAGGCTTGGAGGACAGGCCCCTAGCATAGAACCGTGCCCTGACCACTTTAGGGCATGCTCACCATCCCCAGCTGCCAGCTTCTGAGGCTCCTTGCCTGAGGGTTCTTCTGCCCACCAGGCCTGCTCTGCCCATTGGGCATGCTTAGAGGTGGAGGCATCTACACTACCCCCACCCCCAGGAGGAGTACTCATCCAGTGCTGAAGAGGGTGACACATACATACCAGCTCCTTTGCCCCGGTGAGTTACCGGTGAGACATGGTTCTACGTAGGGCCCACAGTTCCTAGTGGGTCTGAGCTTCAGTTGCCCTCAGTGATAACTGGCTGATAATCTATCTTTATTTGATGCCTTTACTTCCCTATCTCACTTCCCCAATCCTCTACCAGGGATCACCTCGAAGATAACTATTTGCACTGAAATCCTTCTGCCACTTATAAATCTCTGGCATCTTCCATTTGTACTTAGGATGAACTCCAAACCCGTTCAGCTGGCACATAGGAACAGCTCCTGCTATTTCTCCAGTCTCACCCATCTGCCTCATCACTTGGCTTCTTGGTCTTCCCCCTCCACTCACCCTAAACTTTTAGAACTTTGAGGGTGCCAGGCTCACTGACAACCCTGGGCCTTCATAGGACTTGCTGAGTTGCCCCTGACCTTCCTCTTAGTCATGCAAATTCTTCATCTTCCACATCTCAAGGAGGGCTCCATCTCCTAAATTAGGTTAAGGACGACTTGCTATATTGCCTTTCTCTGCTCTCCCTTTCGAATAGTCAATAAGAAACATTTTCTAGTTTCAGAGGGGAAGGGTAAGTTTTCCCTCACTTCTCTCATAGCTTTGGGGGAAGAGGGTTTGCTCTCATCCTCATTTGAGAATCATAGAAAAAACACTTGTAATCTCTTAGACTCTCCCTACTGAGATACAGCTCTGTACAAAAGGTATCATTCCACTTTTGCTACATAAGTGCCCCCATCCTTCTAAAGAATAAAAAACTTAAGAGCTTAAAACAACAACCATTTATTATTGCTCCCAACTCTATGGACCAGCTGGGTGGTTCTGTTGATCTGGGCTGGGCTCAGATGCTCATGCATCTGTCATCATTTGTGTGCTGGGAGTGGCTTTCTTGATTTTGGCTGGGTTCTCTCAGCCCTCTGGGACCTGGTGCCTATCCTCCGTTCTCTCATCCTCCATCAGGCTGACCTGGACTTGTTCAAAGGGTGGTGTCAGACTTCCAACAGTGAGAGTGCAGGTGCACAAGGCTTCTGGAGGCTTAGGGTAGAACTGGCATGACATCACTTCCATTGCACTCACAAATCCAGCCTACATTCAAGGGAAGAGGAAAGAGACTAAATCTGTTGATGTGATGAGCTGCCGAATCATATTTCTAAGGGTGTGGTGGAGAATTGGGGCCATTTCTGCAAACAACTTATGGAAGTTTAGGATGTTCAGGTGCTTAGAATGTTGTTGGAGACACATTTTGCTAGAGTGCAGAGTCATTGTAACAAAAGGCTACCCTGGCCTATCTCCTGCCATAGTTCTTTCTCTAATTAGCTAACAACAGGTCTGAGCGTGGCTAGGTGAGAGAGGTTGGGATTTTTTTTCTGCACAGATAGGTCCCAAAGCCTATATTTGGAGAGAGAGAAGAGGATCTACTTGCCTTTAAATCTCATTCAGTTTCTCCAGTTGATCTGATACCAGAGAGTCTGAGTTTGATGGGCTGTTGTGTATTCCCCAATCATTGATAAGGCTTCAGTTTTCATTTGTATAATGACAAACCAGCATGAAACCCAGATGGGAGACGGTGTGCTTCTTGGGCCCACACTTACCAATGTTGTTAACTGTTTATCATTTGTCTTACAGCATTGATAACAGGGGGACCACATCTGACTGGGCTACCACTAGACACCCAGCATCTAGCACAGAGTGGGTGCTCAATAACTCTGTTAACTAATGAACACATTTGGCCAGAAATGCACCCACCAATTTTGTTTTCCTTCTTAATGGTGACACGTTGACAAACATTGGAGGCAAAGTGTTCCAGCCTACTGGAAATAAATGCCATACCTTGCTAGTGCCAGAAATTCTTTGCAAAGCTTTGCTTGCCAGAGAACCCTGAGTAGGAGTTTTCTACAAAGCAATAAATAATAATTTACACCCACCCTTGACAAGCACATTTCATTTATTGGCTAAATATAAACAGGGAACAGCAGGCTTCTTCAGGGAGGCCCACGCTATATCTCTCCACCTCCCCTGGAGGGGGTTGAGCCCCTAGTCCTTCTCCCTCCTCCCGCTCCAAAAACAGCCCTAGTGTGACCAACCACACAAGTCCTGGGGTTGAAAGAGGACTAGTGCAGTCAACTGCCAACATGCTGTTGATTTATCTCATCCAGCAGATAACATCATTCCTTAACACAGAGAATGGCTGTATCTCACAGGATCCCTTGGGGATGGCTCAAATTCCAAGTCCCCAGAAGTGAAGCAGAGCAGAAAATTAGCATTTCCCACTGGACAACATTGCTACACAGTGAAGGGAAAACTTCTAAGGCTTTTTTTATTTTTAAATGTATGTTTTTATTGATTTCAGAAAGGAAGGGAGAGAAAGAAACATCAATGATGAGAGAGAATCATTGATTGGCTGCCCTCCTGCACACCCCACACTGGGGATCGAGCCCGCAACCCAGGCACGTGTCCTGACCAGGAATTGAACCGTGACTTCCTTGTTCATAGGTCGATGCTCAACCACTGAGCCACGCCGGCCGGGCTCCTAAGGCTTTGATGGCTGCTCCTCTCTTGTCACCTCCTGATAGCACCTCCTCTGTCTTTCAAGCTTCAGATTTTCAGATTCATCTTCAGGGAAGTTCCCCATCACCACTCCTTTCCCCATGTGGCAACCTGTGTAATCCTTGGCCCATGACCTTGGCACATGACCCTTGGAATTGCTGGAATGTGTGTCTCTCCCAACAGACTTTGAGAACATAATGAGCAGAAACCATGTTTTATTTTCTTTGGATTCCCAGAGCCTAACACATAGCAGGCCCTCCATAAACATGTTCTGAATGAGTGAATGAGTGAATAAATGAATGAATGCTCTGTCTCGTGTTCTTTATATCCATTATAATGCTTATTCATTATAACAAGTCTACAAATGGAAATGTTTATCCCCATTGTATCCTCTTATATTTTAATACTGTGATTAATTATATATAGAGATACATATTTGGTCATTCAGGTGACTGAAATATATTTCTCACATATCTTTGGTCTTCATCGACAGTTCTTGGTTCACAGGTCTCAAACCCCTTGTAATTTCCTAAGTGATAAGAGCTACTATGGTGTCTCTCGTTATGTTAATGAGGTGAATTTTGGACCTCACCCAAAGATGGGGCTAGTTGCCAATGAAGCCAACCGTGTGATGAGAACTCTCGGTCCCATCCCTGATTTCTGAGTCAGTCACCAATAAGCAAGGATTTGGTCAATCATGGCTATGTAACGAGGCCTCCGTAAGAACCCAAAAGGACAGCTGGTTGGCCTGTCTCATTTCATGTGGGACCTTGCAAGCCCTATGTATTTCTCCATTAAGCTGCCGATTTGTATCCTTTAATATCTTTCAGAGTAAATTGGTAATCTAGTAAGTAAACAGGATTCCTGAGTTCTGTGAGCTCTTCTAACAAATTAATCTAACCCTAAGAGGGGATTGTGGGGACCTCTGTCAAAGATTTAAAACCACTTAGCTTGCACCCTCACTTCTTAGTCTACGCCACTGCCACCTCCATTAAAAAAAATTAACTAGAAATAGGGATTTTTTAAAATCACATTCATTTTATTCCTCTTTTCTGATTAATCTTTTAGAACATAAATTAATATTTTGGAGATTTCAGTGCATTATTTTCAAATTGAAGTCTCAAGAGCATGAGCCAAAATTTTGAGGAATAACAAGACCTAGTGCAGACAAAGGAAGTTCTTGACACTCTGCTGCCACTTCTCCCTCCCACACCCATGGCAGACATCTCTAACTGATTAGCATGGGACTTGGATGAGGCCTCAAAACCATTCTCAACACATTACTTTAGGTAGACTCTAATAAATCTGCCAGAATATCATACCAGAGAAGTCATCCTGCCATTCTTGGCTGTGAAATACATGTTGACTTAGGAATTAGGATGTCTGTGTCCTAGTCCCACCTTTTCTGTTTAATGGTTGTATGATTAGAGACAAGTAGTTTACCCTTTGGCATCATTGTTTTCATACATAAAATGGAGTTTATAATATCTGTATCAAAATTGGTTCAGGAGGCCAGCCAGTGTGGCTCAATGGTTGAGCACCCACCCATGAACCAGAAGGCCCTGGTTCAGTTCCCAGTCAGGGCACATGCCTGGGTTGCGGGCTCAAACCCCGGTAGGGGGCGTGCAGGAGGCAGCCAATCAATGATTCTCTCTCATCATTGATGTTTCTATCTCCCTTTCCCTTCCTCTCTGTGAAAAAAAAAAGGTTTAGGAAAATGGATGGCCCCAAACTACAGGAAAGAGAGAAAAATATATACAATGTTGAATGGGTCTATAACAACCTGGAAAATAAGACTGACATCACCGGATTAAAAATGTTGACTAGAAAGTTGATAGTGTCAAATCTATGAAGGCCAAAAAAAAAATTGTAAACAACATCAACCAGAAACAGGCAGAGAAAAAAACTACAGAAGTAAAGTTTAAGGGAGCTCCAAGGGAGAATTAATAGACACAAGGAGTACGTGAGGGTTCTCAAGCATTAGCCAGTGTGATTACTTTGGGGGAAAGGATGTACTAGCTTCCTAGGGCTGCCATAAGTACCACACATTAGACGACTTAGCACAAATTGTCCGAACTAAAATGGTAGAAAAATGCAATTACACAAATAACAATAATAAGGGAATATAAAGTAAAAAGCTCTTATTTTAAAAAATTGAATTATTTCCCAATCTAACTACATATTATTTATAATCAATACATAAGGCACAGAAATATTGGCAGGAAAAGGATAGAAATAAATGTCCCAGGCAAATAGCAACTAAAGAAAGTTAGTGTTGCTTTATTAATATAAAGTCCAATATAGTTCAAGGCAGATAATCTTACTCAAAATAGATGGGCTTCGTGTGTTTGATGCAAGGTTCATTTCACCAGGAAGACGAAACTATTCTAAATTCGTATGCCTCTATAACATAGCTTCAAAGTGGGCATATTTGTGCCCACACCACATCTTCTCACTCACCTGTGAGCTCAGCCCTAGCTGTAGTGGACAGCTCTGTGCAAGCTCAGACTCATTGCCAGCATCCAACCTTGAGCCCAATCCAAACCCTTCCACCTCCACTTTTATGCCTTGGAGCTTTGACGGAGCCTCGGGGTCTTCTCATCCTGTGGGCAAGTGCAGTTCAGATATTTGGGAGAGTCAAGGCTCCCAGGAATACTCTCTGACCAGCCAGGGCTAGGAAGTGAGGGATACGTGCTCCCAACTCCTGCCCCTTGGACCCAGAGTTCTGGGAGATTTCTTAGTGTTTATTGGGGTCCTAGCAGGATGAAGCTCCATTACCAATAAGAGCAACCTTAACAACACAACTTCCTATGGCTTTTCTTCCTTCTTTAATGCACCTCCTACCTCCGCAAGTCCTCCTTCTTGGGATTGTCTCCAAAATACACCACCTGCAGGCTCTGCTTTCAGGAAACCCAGGCAGGCAGGCAGCAGAGACGGATGCTTTAGGGAGTGTTTCTGAGGAGATGGGACACAGCCCAGGGTTTGGATGGGGCCTGGGAAGAGGAATGAAGGCGGTCAGAGCATGCACCAGAGCCTTGGCCCTGGGGAACAGGCCTCATGCAGCTGGGGAAACAGTGAAAATCAAAGGCTATATGGGAAAAGGAAGGGAGTGGGGGTGGGCCCAAGAAAAAGAGAAGGGCCACAAAGACTGCCCTGGCGTCCTCTCCTCCTGTCAAATCTGGTTTCCCTGAGGCCCAGGCCTTTGGCAGAAATTCTCACCCACTCTCTTTCTGGCTCACCCCACCTCACATTACAGCAAAAGCTCAAGTCTGATGCAAAAATGCAGCCCTCTCTCCCTTTTGGGCACAGGTGTTGCAAAATCAGAGGCCTTCTCTAAAAACCTCAAGTCGTGTTTTGATAACTAGAGTTCCTTTGCAGTCGACAAAAACTAGCAGCAAGCTCTCCTGGGTGGAAAACCCAGCCCCAACCCTACCCCCACACCAGCCCTCTCTGTCTCTGCAGTTCTCCAGCGGCCTGCAAGAGACAGGCCTGACTTCCAGCTCCAGCTGAGGAGGCCTCCAGGCTTGGTGACCTCGGGATCGTCACTGACCCCCTCGGCCATAGTCCCGCAGCTGTGTAGTGGGAATAAGACTATTCAGGCCCCTCCCTATCCCACATGGTCTAGGAGCTTGAAAGCAAAATGCTCTGTGGGGGACCTCAGTGTCTAAACTGAATGGGTGACTTTTTCATTTCAAAAAACATTGGTTGGTGCCCACACGGTGTTCTGCTGTATGGTAGCCACTATGGGAAATTCAAACTGCCAAAGAGACCCAAACAAGAGTCTATCAACTCACCTCTTATTACCTAAACAATTACCTGGAATCTCACCAACCTCCACTCTTTCATCCTTTTCACAAGCTCTGACCTGCATCCTTGCCTCCATCCTGCCCCTCTCTCGGGATCTCATACTGTCTTTCTTCCCGTCAGTGTCTCCCTCGGTGGCTCTAACCTCCTACCCTTCAATACTTTCATGTTTTTCTCATTCTGGAGAAAAGTTCATCTTTATCTTATCTTATCTTTGTTAAATCTCTCCCCAGCATTGTCATCCAAACGGTGCTTTCAGCTCTTGACTCAATCCAGAGCAGGAGATGGCAAACGTTTTCTCTAAATGGCCAGTTAATATGTTATGCTTTTCAGGAGATGTGGTCTCTGTCACGACTGCTCAGCTCTAGCATTGTAGTGCAGAGGCAGCCATAGATAATTCATAAACACATGTGCATATCTGTGTTCCAATAAAACTTTATTTATGAACACAGGCTGGATTGGGCCCTCAGACTGTATAGTTCACAGACCCCTGACCGAGGCAGTGCTTCTTAAATATTAATGTGCACACAAATAATCTTTGAATCTTGTTAAAATGCAGCCTCTGATCAGTAGGTCTGGAGTAGGGCCCAGTAGTCAGCATTGCTAACACTCTCCCAGGAGATATTGATGCTGCTGGTCTCAGGAAGAAAGCTCTTCATGACTTCTGTGACAGGTATAGCTGATTCAACCACCATTCCATGTCTCTTCTCTTTTGCTGCCTTCCAACATAGAGACTAAAAAAGCCAAATAAGCCCTTTCTCATCCTCCTTTGTAGTCAGGGTGGCCCTGTGGATCCTTTCTAGCCAATACAATAAAAGCAAAATGCTGGAGGTTTGAAGAGGCTCATGAATTGCATCATTCTCTCCCTCCTGACTTCTCAGCAATTTGAGAATCAAGACAAAGGAGTGACATTACCCTCCTTGTTATAAAGGCTAAGTACTGGAGAGTACAGTTTATTATGAAACTAGAGGCCCGATGCACGAAATTCATGCAAGGGTAGGCCTTCCTTCCCCTGGCTGCCAGCACCGGCTTCCCTCTGGCATCCGGGACCCGGTCTTCCCTCACAGCCCCAGCTTTTGCCCAGAAAGTCATCTGGAAGGACGTTCAGTCTAATTAGCATATTATGCTTTCATTATTATAGAAGATGAGCTTGTTAATGGAATTGTAGAAAAAGACAGACTCATCTACCCCGGGTTGACTAGGACAGGTGTCCCCATCTGGGCAGAGAGATGAGGCTAAGACTTATGGTCCAAATGAGCAGAGGAGAACTGGTACCTGGAGGCAGACTCACTCCCTCCAGGAAAACTGGAGCTACTGAGCTGAGCAAGCCCAGTTTATTCTTCCCAAATTTAGCAACTAACCACATCATTCCTCCTGCCCCGGGATAGGGTGAATCAAAGGGCAGAGAGAAGCAGGAAGGAAACCATTTCAAGTGGGACAGCCACATCACCCCTGCTTCCTTTTTGTTCTCTCAACGTACTGGGTTTAACTCTTAAACCTTTAGTTAAGAGAGGTGTGCAGTCTGATAGGAAAGTCCCACACCCACCTTCATGAAACTGTAACAATAATTTTTTTTGTCTTTGGTATTTTCCTGGGAACACCAGTGGGCAATTTCCACTTTTCCCCCATGAGGATATGAACTGTGTCAGAAGAAGACATTAATTAGATTATTCTGGATACAGAGCCAAAAATTCATCTTTTATTGCTCAAGTTATATCTAGCATTGTTGTTCACATAACCAATCAGAGCTTGTGAATTCATGCAATAAATATTTAATGAGCACCTGCTTTGTTTCAGGCAGGTTCTAAGTGCTGAAGCTGCAACAGTAAATAAGGATGAACATTCGTGCCCTAATTAATGCAGCTCATATTCCGGTGAGGGAGATGGACCAGAAGTAATCATCTTAATATATTATATTACACTAGAGGCCCCATGCACAACATTTGTGCACTTGGAGAGGATCCCTCAGCCTAGCTTGCACTCTCTCGCAGTCCAGGAGCCCTCGGGGAATGTCCGATTATTGGGATGTCAGAAGCCGGCAGTTGGACATCCTTAGTGCTGCTGTGGAGGTGGGAGAGGCTCCCACCACCACTGCTGCACTCCTAGTTGTGAGCTCAGCTTCTGGCTGAGCGGCACTCCCCCTGTGGGAACACACTGACTCCCAGGAGACAGCTCCTGCATTGAGCATCTGCCCACTAGTGGTCCGTGCACGCCATAGTTACCAGTCATTCCGCAGTTCAGTTGATTTGCATAGTAGTCTTCATTATATAGGATGGTTGAAGGTGGCAAGCATCATGGAAAAATGAAAAATTAAAGTGGAGAAAGGGGATTAGGAGTGCTGGGAGGAAGGAGGACTGTTGCAATGTAAAGGTGGTCAGGGTAGGTCTTTTCAGGAAGATTACATTGAGCAATTACTTGAAGCAAGGAGTTCACAATGGAGATAATTGGAGAAATTCACCCTGTAACAGAGGGCACAGTCATTGCAAAGGCCCTGGGGTACAAGTGGGCCTGGCCAGTTCAGTGAGAAACTGATTGGCTAGAATACAGTAAACAAAAGGATGGGGAGATCAAAGAGGTAATGCAGAGTCAGACCAGAAGGGGCCCTTGTTGAGGAATAGCTTGATATAATTTGTGCTTTTTTAAAAAAAAAAAAAAAAAAATTACACTGGCCACTGTGTCAAGAACAGAAGGCAAAAAAATCAAGCGTGGAAACAATCCCAATGAGGCTTTTCAGATGAGAAAAAGTGGTGGCTTGGATCAGGATGATAGCCGTGGAGGAGGTGAGAAGAGGTTGAATTCTGGATAAATTTCCAAGGTAGAACCAACAGGATATCTTGGCAGACAGGGTATGAGACAGACAAGAATCAGTGATTCCATGGTTGCGTTGTGGTTAAATGATGATATTAAAGATACTTGATCTTAGGAACTTCAAAAATGCCAGAGTAAGGAGCTTGGCAAACCCCTTCACAGAAAAACAATAATTTAAGTGGCAAAAATTATTGTTCAAAACATCATTTACAGACTATAGGATTTTCTAAGGCCATACAGTAAGTGGAGAAACATTTTTTGAAGAAAATCCGTGAAACCTCAGTAAGAAAAAGGGTCTGTGGTATTTGATATATGATTTTCTCCCTCCTCGTCCCCTAGTTCTGTGTTATGGAAACTCTAGTCCAGGTGAATATGGCCAAGAAGGCAGGTCTCCCTTTTCCCTCAATTCCCAGTCTAGGGCTACAATTTCACTCTGGGAAGAACAAGGCTCCATCCAGTGTTTCTTATGTTCCTCCAGCACCATGTGTCAGAACCTCTACTCTAGTAGGTGTGGCTGGAAGGACTGAGGATCCCTTCTCCCATCCAGACCCTGTTTGTGTGGTGGAAGCTCTACTCTAGCTGTGAAAAACTGAACATACTGTGGCCCCAATTATTTCTGCTCCAGCTCATTCATCGGGTGAAAGTTCCATGCTGAGAGGGGAAAACTAAGAAGACAAGAAGCCACCACCCCTTCTGATACCTGCTTGCCGAGCAAGAGTGTCACTCCGGGAGGAATAATCCGCTGTCCACACTCCAGGTCCTACGCGGTGGTGCACAGATTCTCCCCAGAGGAAGAGACAGGCCATAAGGAAGAAGAGCTTCACAGCACTGTCTGGGGGGACTGACTTTATTTGGAAGAGAATGTGGAAAATTATATGCCTAAGGGTATTGTTAAAAACAAGGAGACCATGGTGAAGGATAATTGAGAAGGTGCTGGTAGCTCCATGATACTGGTAGCAACAAGTAAAGTGGTAGAATGATTAGAAATTTAACAGAAAGGAACAAGGTGAAATACATCCAAGAAGTACACTCCTGGGGTCACAGTTAGCCCTGGGGGAGGGAGGGTCAGGAAGGCTATGCCCTTGTGGTAGTCTTTGTGTACCTGGGAGCAATCAAACTGGACATGGGTCAGACTTATAAGCATTCCCCCAGCCACACACAGATTAATCAACAAAGAGCAGAAGCCTCACAGGCACAAGGAGTTGGAGCACAACCTCTGATAAAACAATAAGCTGCTCTGACCCAGGGGAACTCCTAGGAAGCCAGGATTAAAAATAAAACCACACACATCCCTAAAATCTTGACATAGGCATGCAAGACAGGACAGTGCCCTTTCAGGAGTAATAAAAACAGAAATTTTAAGCTAGTCTCTGGCTGAATGTGAGGCCAAAACATAAATTCCATGGACTGTGATAGTAACCTCCATGCTACACACATATACTAGAAGAAGGAACACATATACAAGGAAGAAGCAGAGGACAAGGAGAGGGAGGAGGAAATCTAACTGGCTAAAGGAGCCTGAGCACAACTTTTGACCAACAAGTAGCTTTTATAGATTCAAGGATGACCCCTAAGTAGCCAGAAAAACAAATCTGAGCAGGGACATCAGAGGCAAGGGGAATAGATTTCCCAAAATTAGTCCAGCCAAGCCACTAAATAAATACACAATCCATCAAACAAACAACAATAATATCAACCCCAGAGGAAGGGGGAAGTCAGTATTCAGAGTTGCTACAATATATTGTCTAAAATATCGACTTTTCAAAAGAATTTATTAGACATGCAAAGAAGCAGGAAAGTATGGCCTACACATAGGTGAGAAAGCAACTGAAAATAGAAATTGCCTTTGAAAGGCCCCAGATGGTGGACATAGCAGACAAAGGCTCCAAAGTAACAATTATAAATATGTTCAAAGAACTGAAAGGGCCCTAACCGGTTTGGCTCAGTGGATAGAGCGTCAGCCTGTGGACTCAAGAGTCCCAGGTTCGACTCTGGTCAAGGGCATGTACCTTGGTTGCGGGCACATACTCAGTAGAGAGTATGCAGGAGGCAGATGATTGATATTTCTCTTTCATCAATGTTTCTAACTCTTTATTCCTCTCCCTTCCTCTCTGTAAAAAAATCAATAAAATATATTTTTTTAAAAGAAAAAAACTGAAAGTATCCATGTCTAACCAGGTCAGGAAGAGCACAGTAAAATCCTGGGGGGAAGAAGAGACCCCAGGGCCCAGTGTTGAACACCTCGAGTGCAGGTCTAGTGGCATTATTCACAACAGCCAAAAAGCAGAAATAACCTAAATGTCCATCAACTGATTAGTGGTCAAACCAAATATGCTATATACAAACAATGGAACATTATTCCGCAATAAAAAGGAATTCAGTATGATACATGCTACAACATGGATGAACCTTGAAAACATGCTAAGTGAAAGAAGCCAGTCATAAAATGCCATATGTTGTATGAATCTATATACAATGTCCAGAATAGGCAAATCTATAGAGACAGAAAGTAAAATGATGGTTGCCTTGGATGTGGGGGAGGTTGTGTGGAAATGGGGAATGGCTGCTATTGGACACAAAGTTTCTTTCAGAGGTGATGAATATGATCTTACCTTGTGCTGAAGATTGCACAACCTTGTGAATAAACTTAAAATCACTGAATTATACACTTTCAATGGGTGAAATTTATGGTATGTGTATTATATCTCAGTAAAGATGTTTTTAAATATTTAGATGCTCCAATAATTAAATACATAGACATTCTAGTACTAAAATGCTAATGTATATTGATGCCCCAAATTTGAAAATAAACATACTTACTTTAAATGTTAACTCTATTCAGTCCTGGCTTCTTTTTGAATTCCAGCCCACATTTTCTACTGCCTATAGGGCTCCCTACCTGGATTTCATCCGGATAGTTTCCCCCCCCCAAAAAACTCTTTATCTGACCTTGATGATCCCCTTTGCCGGGGTTCTTGTTCCAGCATCTAGAAGGGTTCAGCAATCTGGAGAAGGCTGTGCGTAGATTAAATAGGAGTCCAGAGACAAAGCATAATTTTGAAAGGCATTTGGGGGTCAAAGGAGCCTAGTTTAAAGGAAACTAAAATCTAAGTTCTCCTCGTCTCAGGACCCCATGCTTTTTATTAACACAAATTGTCCTGAGGTGAGACAAAGATATACACTTCAAAGGGTCAGGGTTTGTATACAGAGGCATTGTCAGAATGGGGGAATTAGCCTACGGCTGTCCAGGTGTTTGGCCAGTACGAGGCAATAACATGTAGTTTAAGATGCCCTGAGCTGTCTGGCAGCCAACAATCATCCCTTTTCAGGTTTGGGGAAATGCCCTCAGCCATTCCCAACAGGTGACTACATGTGTGACTCACCCTGTAAAGTCCCCAAGTTCCATCAACCTTTTGATGAAACTCTTGCAATTATGACATGCTGGAATTGGCTTCCAGCACCCTTCATAAATACTTTAATTTAAAAACCATCTACTCTTACCTTTGAGTGTCACTAAACTTCTCCACTCCCTTGCCTTGCTCATGCTCTTCCCCTCTGTCTTACACATCATTTCTCCTTGTCCATGAATTCCTGATCAGGCTCCTCCAAGAAGTTTCTCCCAAGCTGGTGACAGCATCCCCTTCGTTTAAACTCTTTTCACGTTCTGTCATACAGCAGTCATGCCATAGATATTGTCCATTAGGTAATATAACTTTCTATGTGCATTGTGCATGTTATTGCTACCCATAATCTCATTCTTCACTCCATCTCATCTCCTTTTTCAATATTGCATCCAGTCTTTGCTATGGGATTCTTAAGGGTATAATCTGTGCTTGACATGTAATTCTCAGAGCCTCTAGCACCATGCCGGGCACTTAGTAGGTACGCAATAAATGTTCAGGGAAACAAAGGAGGGAAGAAATTTATGATCTCAAGTGGAAGCTGGACAGAAATTATTCTGATACAAGACAGGGTGAGGAAAGTAGAACAATAAACATGTCCCCAAGTGCTATGAAACACAAAGGTGACATTTAACACAACGGAGAGGCACTAGAAGAGGCTACTGACTGGGGTGATATTTTAATAGATGAATTTGGGATGAAGAGCATTTCAGGTTGAGGTATTAGCATCAACAAATACCCAAGTAGAAAGTGTCAAACACATTTGCAAGAGGTGAACTGTGGACTATGATTGCTGAGTTGGGTGCATGCTTGGATGAAAGGGGGAAGGAAGAGTTTTGTATTTGGAGATAAGCCTTGAAAACTATGTTGGAGACAGATCACAGAGAGTGTTGAATTCCAGGCTAGAAAATTTGGACTTTATTTTGTAGGCAGTGAGCAACCCTGAAGATATTTAGAAATATTGAGAAATAATAGAGCTCAGGGATTAAAGGTGGCTGAAAGGCAACTTCCTACAAAGCAAAAAATAAAAAAAACACACAACCGTTTCAATGTTTCAAATCAACTGCTGATTTACCTGATTCATAAATCAGGGTATTTGGCTTTGGTTATGTCAAGAAATGGGGGATGATTAATTTTTAAAGGGACATCAGAGACTTCAGCTCACTTTTTTAAAACATAAAAACCTCTATCTTCTTAAAGTACACGTACGTTAACCAAAAACTCCAGGGTAAGTTTCTGTTTGGATAATGTTTATTTTGGTGCCTTGAAAGCTTGGTGGTTATTTAGAAATTCAATTACAACTTTCCTTTAAACAAAACCACCCTTGGGAATGGTGGGTTTGAGCTGATCTCAATATATTATCTTGACATTATGAAGCAGTTATGCTGCAAGTTCAAAGGGTTGATTAAATCTTAGAGTGAGCACAGAACAGGCGCCGAAAACACACACTTTGTTTAATTGGCTCCTTCAATATAAGAGACAAAGGGAGAAAAAAAAAAAAAAAAACCAGCAGCATAAATAGAAGGCTATTTTTATTGTTGTTTAAAAGGAGGCCTCCTGTGTGTTAGATGGGAAAATCTAGCATCAGCGCCCATCGCTTTTCTTCAAGAAAAGTAAACTGGGGCTCCGAGCCACATAAAAGGCAGTGGGAGAAAGAAAGGAACGTTAAATACTGACCAAGTGTCCCGTCAAACTTCAACTTGCTGTAGCAATTAATCATTGTATGTGCATAAACACATACACAAATTTTTAAACTGTATTTAACAGTTTTAACCCGTGTGGCAGAGATGTTGTTGTTCATTAATAGTAATCAATCTCTACATTTCCCAGCTCCCTGCTAGTTAAGGGGAGGCCATACGACTAGTTCTGGCCAAGCAGCTGAGAGCAGAAATGATGCATGTTACCTGTGGCTGAGGCATCTAGGAGCCAGAGTCCTCCCTCTGTACTTTCTATTTTCCTGTAGCAGCTGTCTTGGAAGCCCTGGGTTCTAGGTCAATCACCTGAGAGATGGTAGAGTGTCTATCAACCTAGGTTCCTGAGTGAGAAATAAACTTTAGTTATGTTAAGCCACTGAAATATTAGGATTTATTAGTACCACAGCATAGCAGGTCTATTCTAGCCGATTCTTCCCCAGGTTCCACCCTTCCTTCCATTATGTTACATCTCCTAACTTTTGGCTGGACATGTGGCTACCCAAAATAAGACTGTATTTCTCAACCTTCCCAGTGGCTGGGAGAAGCAATACATTTAAAATCCAGCCAATGGAATGTAAGTGGGAGTATTGTCTCTTCTTTAAGAAGCATCAGTCACATCTCTTTTGCTCTTCTTCTTTGTCCCCTTCTTTATCCTGTGACCTGGCATGTAGAGGCTGCCATTTTGGACAGGACATCAAGGCCACAAGTAGAACAATAACAGCAGAAGAAGCCGAAGTCCCTGGTAGCATGGGGCACAATACCAACTGTGAACAGCCTGCCCAAATGCTTATGTGAGCGAGAAATAAATGTCTAACTTGTTTAAGCCATTGCTGTTTCCAGAATCTCTTATATATTCAGATGTTGGACCATGTCAACCAAATGCCTATCTGATGGATTATCTGGCTTCACTTCTACAAATATCTTGAAAATGAGTGGCAAAGAAGGCCAGAAACAGCACCAGGGCTGCTTAGAGAGTGGATAGTTTTGACAGATCACTCAGGCAGCCGAGGAGAGCTTGACAACCTTTGAAGTAAAAAGATACTGGAAGAAGCAGATGTTTGAGGGTGTGTGCATGGTTAGCAACAGAGGAGAGTCTGATTTATCTAGGACAAAGAGGCCATCATGGTTAGTAACAACTTAGAGTCCATATTCTCTGCCTCTTCTTAACACTAAGATGAGTTAGTTTTACAGGTACTTCATTGATGGTCAGCTTGGATGTTCGAGTCAACTAACCACTTATTGATTCACTTCACATTTAGGATCTTGCACAGAATGACCATATCCAGCCATATTTTTCATCACCGTCTGCTCTGATCTGAATGTTTGTGTCCCCCCCCCCCCCCCCCCCACCAAATTCATATGTTAAAATCCTAACCCCAAGGTGAAGGTATGAGAGGTGGGCCTTTGGGAGGTGGTGAGGTCCAGAGAATGGAGCCCTCATGAATGGGATTAGTTCCCTTATAAAAGAGGCCCCAGATCGCTCACCCCCTTCTACTAGGTGAGGACACAGTGAGAAGTCAGCAACCCGTAAGAGGGTCTTCACCAGAACCCTACCATGCTGGCTCCCTGATCTTGGACTTGCAGCCTCTAGAACTGTCAGAAATAAATTTCTGTTGTTTATAAGCTTCCTAGTCTGTGGCATGTTGTTACAGCAGCCTAAATGGACTAAAGTAGACACTATGGTGCAACACCAGGTTTCCCATCAGAACTTCGTGTCCCAGCTGCTGAGAGTACTTCTGGCTGATTGCCCTGAGCTGTCATGTCTCCTGGAAACTACCCTTGGCTGGAGACAGCTACCTTCCCAAGAAGACAGTCCACATTCAATGACTGGTCATTGGGAGACTATAAAGGCTTGGAATACTCCCTGCAACATGAGACAACTGTGAAGGGTTAGCCCAGCTTCTGAGCTCCACGTAGGGCCAGCTGAGGCCTTTGTTGAGTCTGCCTTGCAGCCCAGCTTCTCCCAGTGCCTGAGCTGCTTCCTTCCCTTCCTCAGAGTTTGAGCACCAGATCTCCAATAGATCCATAAGCTAAACGTCATCTCAGAGTTGGCTTCTGGAAGGCCCCGAACTGCAACCCATCCCAAGGCCCTAACCCCACCAGTCCTTAAATATACCATTCTCTGATCTCCTGTTTAGTGTCATGTCTCCAGTCCCCTCTACAGGGCTTGGCACAGAGGAGCAATTTAATAAGTATTTAATAAATTTGAATTTAATCAGCAATTTGACCAGTCTACCAGCAGTATCCTCCTCCAATTCTCTAATAAGAATCAGGCTATTTGCCAATGGGTTGAACTAAACTTGCTGCCTAAAGAGCCACCTAGCAATGCTCTCTGAGAGCAGTTAAGGGTCCTGACAGGTATCTAAGGCCACACAACCAAGCACCAGAAGGTCAGTGCCAAGAACCTTCTTTTTTTTTTTTTAAGAATTTTTGTGAGTTTATTTGAGCCTAACTGTTGACATATGCCAGGAAGCAGACCCTCAACGAATTGAGATAGTGCTCCCAAGAACCTTCTAACCTATCACCCTCTGGACCCCAGGCCTTAGTGAGACCCAGCTTAGAATAGACAAGTGGGCACCCAGCCAAAGCACTGTTCTTATTCTGCACAGAGACTTCTCCCTGAAGCTGATCCTTAACCTTTAATCATTTTTGCTTTGTCATTAAATCTAGTTTGTAATTATGCTGTTATTTTTGAGCCACCTATTGTTGTAGGTCCCATAAGATCAAATATTGGCTATCTTCACTTCATTTTTAATCATAAACATTTACTCTTATTGTATCTAATTTGTCCTAAAATTTTTCTTTTTTATACATTAATTTATACCCCTATTATTTTACTGCTTTAACCTTTTTATTGTTGCTCAATTTGCCACTTTATTGATTAGCGTATCCTTTTAAACTGGCTTTAGGTATAAGGGCATTTACTGTCGAACCACAATGAAAGAGCCAAGTTCCCACACAGTTCTCCCCAGAACCCTTGAGGCCTGCTGGGAACATAGCAATGTGGTCTCTCCTTTAGGAAGGGATTGTATCTTCCTCCTGTCTACCAGTGTCAAGTACTGCAATTAAGAAAAGATAAAATACAGGGGTAAGCAAAAGTAGGTATACAGTTGTGAGTATGCAAAACAGAGTTGATTTTTTGTATTATTATTATTTATTAATTTGCGTTTTTCCATTTGAACAACTAAAAACCTACTTTTTCGCATCTCTAATCCATGGGCTTGAAGCTAGGGCTTGCATTCTAGGACGAGGTTCTCAACCTTAGCTACATATTAGAGCTGTTACAAATATCAATGCCCAGCCATTCTCCATGACATAAGAATCTTGGAGTGGGGACCCTATGACTTTGCTCTTCAAGATGTGGTCCATGGCCTGGCCATGGCGGCTCAATGGTTGAGCGTTGACCTAGGAACCAGGAGGTCATGGTTCGATTCTCGGTCAGAGCATATGCGCAGGTTGAGGGCTCGATACCCAATCAGGCAGAAGGCAGCCGATCAATGATTCTCTCTCATCATCGATGTTTATATCTCTCCCTCCCTCTCCCTTCCTCTCTGAAATCAGTAAAGATTATATATATATATATATATATATATATATATATATATATTTTTTTTTTTTTTTTTTTTTTAAATGCGGTCCATGGACCTGCTGCACCAGCAGCACCTGGGAGCTTGTTGCCGATGCAGAATCTTATGCCCCACTGCAGCCTTGCTGAATCAGAATGTGCATTTACCAAGACCCCCAGGGGATCTGTGTGCACACTGAGGTTTGAGAAGCATTGGTTTAAAGAACACTTTAATGGTTTTTGCATTTGGACCCTTCCTTTAAAAAAAAATCTTTGATCTGAAGATTTGAGGATTCTGTATCTCCAGTATTTGCAGGTTTAATCATTTCTATTCTCTTTTTGATCCACCTCATCAAGAGGAGATGGTATTTTGACTAATTGGTGATAAAATGTCTCTTTCCCAGGTTGGCTAAATTGCTTCTAATTAAGGAGATGGGGGAGGTTGAATTTATCAGAAGTCCTCCTGGGAAAGCATTATGTTTGTTTGCCTGGAGAAACCCTGCTGCGCTGGAATACAGCACAGTGGGCAGGGCTGTCAGCAGGTGCCAAACTTGAGTGGAGGAGGAAAAGCACTCTGCTAAAACAAGGAAGGAGTTGGCTCCTGAGAAGTAAGGGGAGAAAGAGAGACAGATGGGAGGGGGAGAAGGAGGCAGGGGCAGAAAGGAGAGCTAAACATGTGCCATGATCCCTCACACCTTCCATAAGAGCAATAAACGTGTGGGTGTTACAGCCATTTGGGGGAGGGGGGAGACAATGAAAGGTCTGAGTGATTGTAACATGGGAACAGCATAGAGACTTGATGTTTAGATTCTAGGACCAAGCAGACCATGAGGAAGGTGGCCCTCTAGGATCCACAGAAATAGCCCAGGGAATACTTCAGCCCATCAGAGGCCATGACACTGGGGAGTTGAGTCCAGTTTGTTTTCATCTGTAGGGGCGGAAAGGCCTTAGCTGAGGAGTGGGCTCAATGTCTTGCCTCCCCCTACATTGCTGGAGAGAGGAGAGGTCCCCACACTGACAGAGGCTGCCTGGAAATTATAGGCTTAATTTGGACCTGTTTCAGATAAGCAGGCAATTCCTGGCTCCTCCCCCCTCCCCTGAAACTCCTATCCCCAAATGATATTTCCAAGCATACTTCTAATTCCCAGCGATCCCTGAAGACAGTAAGAGCTCTGCCACATCTGACCCGGGATCCCTAAACACAGGTGCCATATTTGCTTTTAAAACCTTAGTGAAGGTTGGCCAGGGCCTCCTGCTGTGGACAGAATACTGTGCTGGGAGGATTGCATGCCTTCCTGCAACTGGGAGGACCAAGGCTGGGACCTGTTTCCTCTCACTGGGGGGAATGGACAATCTTTACAACATTTGTACTTCCTCCAAGCTTTCTCACTCACCCAAACTGATGGTTCCTTTGCAGCAGGATTCGGTAGGAAGCAAGGAAACCTTTTCCCTCCTCCCTCACTCAGTGGGACTCAGGACAAGTCTGGCCTTCATACCCAGCATGCTTCTCTCTAGATAGCTTGTGCTTTGGCCAAAACATGTCTGCAGCAAGCTCCCTATTCTGGTGCCAGAGAGGGTGTTTATAAAAATTGTCCAGATGCTTATTTCTGTCTTTCAGAAACTGCCTTCTGTCTGGTCCAGGTTACAAATTTGTGCCAGAACCCTGGGTCTTGAAAAACTGTAAAGAATATTTGTCAACGTCACCCAGAAGTTTTCCCCTTTAACCACCCACCCTCCAAACCCCCAACAATTATGCTATTCTAGATTGTTGGGAGGGAGGTCAATACACAGATTTTTTTTTTTACTTTTCTTTAGTGCATTTCTTAATTATGGTAAAAATATACATACATAAAATATACCATTTTAAGTATACAGTTCAGTGGCATTAATATTCTAGGTTTTGATTGGGAATCAAATTGGAATTATTGGATAACTTTCAATAACTGACTGCTTTGTTCATTCCTCTAATTTCCAATCTTATTTTTGCTTATAGGATAATGACCAGAATAGTTCTTTCTAATGGAAAGTATATCTTCTTATCTCGCTTAGGCTCCCTGCTGTCTTGTTGATGTGTCCAGCCAGGCAAGGCTGACTGGCAGGCCCCACCCCAGAAAATTTGTGCAGCTCAGAAAAGTGCTCATTTGCCTTTGCTGCTCTCTCTTTCTCTCTCTCTCTCTCTCTCTCTCTCTCACACACACACACACACACACACACACACACACACACACGGACCTGAGTGCTCAGCATGGGCTCATATGATTTCTGATTCCATCTCTATAGGTCTCTTAAGTGCGTAATATTGTTTAAGTAGAAAAGGAAGGAGCCCTAGCCGGTTTTGCTCAGTGGGTAGAGCGTTAGCCTCCAGACTGAAGAGTCCTAAATTCAATTCCAGTCAAGGGCACATGCCCAGGTTGCAGGCTCAATCCTCACAAAGGGGCAAGCAGGAGGCAGCTGATCAATGATTCTCATCATTGATATTTCTATCTCTTTCTCCCTTCCTCTCTGAAATCAATAAAAATATATTTTAAAAAGAAAAGTATGCTTGGTAGGGAACCGCATGTGGCAGAACAGAGAGGCAGCTAACTACAGATCTAGCGCTCAGAGCACACTGTTTGGAATGGGACATAAAAGAGTTCTGAAACGTGAACCTGAAGAGGAAAAACAGGGTTAAAATGAAGGTGCCAGAATAAGAGAAGTAGGTGTGGTCCTGAAGAAAATGGGGAGCCATGGCAGGGGAAAGAGCAGTAGAAATTAGTCTTTATAGGTAAGAGCTTGATCATAAAGAAGACCTGCTGAGGTCTGAGTTTCAGACCTCCTTGGTCTAGGCTCTGCAATTACCACAGAAGAGGAGGGGCCCAGGAGCTGGTGGGTGAAACCCAGCAAAAACCAACTCAAAGAAGGTGGTTGATGACTTGGAGTGTAGGAGTGAGAACATCTCTAAGGAGAGCAAGGTCCAGACATAAAGAGACAGAGACGATGTGAGAGCAAGTCACAGAAAGGGACTTCCAGCTAAAGAACTAGCTTGAGCGCCATGGAGCAGATATACCCACTCACCTCTCCACACTGAAGGCTGCTCCCTGGGAGCACCTGCCATTCACTGACTGTGGGCTTTCCTGGCTGTGGGAGTTCACTCAGTCCACACATAGGACAAGCCAGCAGCCCTCTGCCACAATGAACAGGAGTGGTGGGTAAATACCCAGCTCCCCACGCAGGTGGGAAAAGCCTAAGGTGTATGTCCTACACTGTCTCCCAGAGTTTTCCACATGGAAACTGACTCATGGCACGTTCTTCATCGGCTGTCTTCCTTTCCCTGTCTATTGGACTTTCCTTCACCTCCCAACTCAATTCTTCACATCCTAATCCTTATCTCTCCAGGGAACCCAACCCATAGCCCACAGCCCAACTATTACTATGAGGACATAGTTATCCTGAGCCCCCCATACCACTTCCCAACAAGCTTCCAGAGCTTTCCAGCTTCCCCGTTATTGTACAACCAGAGCCACTAGATGTGCACTCGAGGTGTTCAACACTGGACTCTGGGGTCTCTTCTGCCCCTCCCCCCAGTTCTTCACTGTGTTCTTCCTGGCCTGCTTACCCCAGCCAGGGGAGGAGATGGATACAGGGGCTCCCCGCTGTCATGGTGCCCTACCTCCACAACCATGACCATGAAGAATTCAAAGTTGAGAGAGGGCCTGGGGGGGATTGGAGCCCTTTCCTACCTTGCTCCATGGATTTGGACAGTGAAGGTCTCCCAGTGCTGGGAGCAGGTGGAGTCCTTTTACTAACTTGTCATGATACCAAGATTGTTTAGTTTCTCTTCATCAGGCGTTGAGAGGAGTCTTTGAGAACTTTGAGGGTGGTCAGTCAACCACAGCAGCGCTTCCCTTCTTCCCAACGCTATGGCAGAGAGGAAAGAATTTATTATTTTAATCCAAGAGGAAAACCAGAGTGGTATTGGTGCTGCTGATGACAGTACCGAGGCCTCCCACCCCCTAGCCAGCCTCAAGGAGATGAATGGCCAGCTTCTGCTCATTAACTTAATTTGTTGCTGAGGAAAAAAAACTCACAGGCTATTAGGCTGCTCTCCAATCATAGGGAATTGGTGCTGACTCGAGGGATTTATCGAAAATTAGTGCAGTAAGGGGAGGCCAGTCTACAAATAAGAGATGCCAGACCTGTGAGTAGGATGCAACTGCTAAGCCCAATCTCAGTCCCTCCCAGGATGAGCTGGGCCCTGCAATTGGCTCTAAGCAGCTGTCTTATCTATCAGTGGGGCTGCAGACCCTTGAAGGAGGCTCCACTATTCATTCAACCCAGTTCCCGACACGAGGTGGCCCACTCCTCACCTCTGTCAGGGCTGATGTCAGAGTCTCCTTGCCTGCCATCACAGGGGCCCTCTGGCTGGCATGTGCCTCTCAGTCCCTTCCTGCCACTCTCTAGGGGCCCCAGGCATGTTCCTGGATCTCCTCCAAGCTCCACAGGGCCCAGGGGAGGCTGGATCAGAGGTGGGCAGGTAAAAGTCAGAGCCTCTCGGTGTAACGGAGCCTCACCACTGTTTCTACTCCATCAGGCCTCTCCCTGGTGGTGCAGGCCACTTTCCAAGGATGGTGCTGCATCCTCTCCAGGCAGGAAGCAGGGTGCTCCCCTCTGCCTGGAGTTTCCAAACCTGTCTCATCAGCCACACATCCCTCGGTCCCTGGATTTTGACCTAGAAGGAGGCCAGGGAGCAGACTGCAACTCTCCAGTTCTTATTCCCCCACACCTAGCTCCTTTCCTGAGCCCAGAAAGGGTTGCCGTCCCCTTTACCCCACCACGTGGCATATAACCTGCATGGCCTCATGCCATGACATTGAACTGGACAGCATTGAGCTTTCCCAATATTTAAAGAGAAGCTTTGGGGAATTTAGAAAGCCCTTTTGTGTCACAACAAAGCCCAGCTCTGGCAAACACAAATTCTTGCTTTCCACAATTCTCATTCTGAAAGGGTTTCCTTAAGAGCGCTTATTGAATATCAAAAGCTAAATGTTGACTCCTTGTCGTCCTTCACCCATGAATCATAATTAGTGGAGGCTCAGAAACAATAAGCACTACCAGCAGGGAGGATTGCATCCGCGTGTGTAAACAGTTAATATCAGATCTGGGCTGATGTGGGCCTCCTTGGGAATGACCTCAGCCTCCCTCTTTTCACTGTCTGTTTCCTGGGAGCTACACAATAAACTTGAAACATTGTGAGTAGGCTTGCAGGCCCTGGGCCTACCTGACTCAGGCAGTATAAAAAGCTAATGGGGCCCTAGCCAGTTGGGCTCAGTGGCTAGAACGTTGGCCTGCAGACTGAAGGGTTCGAGTTCGATTCAGGTCAGTGGCACATGCCTGGGTTGCAGGCTTGGTCCCCAGTAGGGGGCATGCAGGAGGCAGCCAATTGATGATTCTCTCTCCTTACTGATGTTTCTCTCTCTCTCTCCCCCTCTCCCTTCCTCTTTGAAATCAATAAAAATATTTAAAAATAAATAAATAACTAAAAATAAAAAGCTAATGGGAAGCAAAAGCTGTGGTTTCTGTGTCAAGGTGACCTGCAAGCACCTTGGTTCCCCACTGTGGCAGCCCATACACACCCCAGTGGAGACACTGAGGAAGTCAAAGAAGCTGTGTACTTGGGGAGCTGATGATCTCTGGATAAGGAGAAGTTGGATAGCCTGTCCCTCCTTTCTTCCATCTTCCCATAAAGTGGGTAGGGAGAGAAAAGAGAAAGAGAGAGAAAGATTTTAAGGAATTGATTGGCTCATGAAATTATGGAGGAATGGTGAGTCCAAAATCAGATATGGAAGGCCAGCAGGCTGGAGACTCGGGAATAGCTACAGTTTGACTCCGAAGGCAGTCTGCTGGCAGAACTTCTTCTTTCTCAGGGAGGTCGGTCTTTGTTCTAGGAAGGCCTCAGGTTATTGGATGAGGCCCACCCACACGGAGAGCTATGTGCTTTCCTCAAAGTCCACTGATTTATATGTTAATCTAATCCAAAAACACCTTCACTGAAATACTCGGAATAATGTTCAATCAAACCGTGGCGCAGCCAAATTGACATATAAAATTAGCCCTCATACTAAATAACCACAGTAAACATAAGGCACTTACATCTCCTGGAATTTGATTGCCAACTTGAATCATAACCCTAATCTTAACCCATAACCACCACTGTCTAAGCACAATCACTGCTGGTTCTCTGAGTGCTGAGCTGCTGCAAGGGTCTATGGGAGGCACAGTAGCCCAAGAGGAGGCCACTTCCTCCCCACCTGACCACTTGCAACTACAGTCCTGCCTGCAACTATGCAGAAAGCCCCCAGGAGAAAGTCCCATGGCTCTTGTTTGCCTTGTAGACCAGGTTGCCAGGGCATGGGGATGGAGCCCTGGTTCTCGACCCCTACCTCTATGCTTTCAATCAGTCATAGCCTAGCCCGAAACACTGTAAGCCCAGGGGCAGGTCTGCCCCTAACATTTGGAGACAAGAGTACAAAAAAAGGTCCCCACCTGAAGCCCACCCCCTTCTCACACCACCCATGTCACTACCCTGGGGTATTGCATGCACATGTGTGGACAACAGAGCCTTCAAGTCCAAGCTCTGTCCATGACCACCACCACCTTCCTTGGGGATGCTCGCCTATGGCATGGTCTCACCTTGGGAAGACAGACCAGAGAAGATGCCCACCCAGGGCACAGAAGTGGGCTGAGGCCATTTAAAAAGAGAATTCCCAAGTCCTGCTTCCCCTGAGTATGGCCTGGGGGTAAGGGAGGTACCAGGGAGGGAACTCCTGGTGGACAGGTTTCTGTGGCACAGTGCCGTGAGATGGGAAGTTCTTTTAAAGCAGAACTGCTCAAAATTGGTCCTCAAAGCAGTGTCACCTCAAGAACCATGTGTCAGGGGCCCACGACAAGGTTAGCACAGAAATTGAGTAAGCTTTTAGGAACTGTATAGCAATTTGACTACCTAATGTTATGTCTTTTAAATCTAATAAAAAAAATTGGCCTTTATTTTGTTAGTTATTGATTTTTTTTACATTTTATTTTTCTAGTAATTCATTTGTACTATATTTTACAAAAGCACCGGTCTGCAACAGATTGGAAAATTTTAAATCTGGTCCTTCAGCGTGAATACTTGAGAGGCTCTGCTCTAAAACACAGAACAAGGTCAGGGGCCCCACCTGTCCGGGCGGAAGGGCAGTACTTCCCAGAGGCATGACTGGGGAACATGCAGCCTGGTCCCCCTGGATGCTCAGAGGCTTGCCCTGGAGCAGCGAGGGCAGCAGGGCATGTGCCCAAGCCCTCCAAAAAGAACCAGGTGGGACACAGAAGAGATAGGCAGAACTGCTGAAGATGGCATCTATACTGTGCACATAGTCCCCTGTACTTGAGTCTCTGCTGAGCCACTTGACAGCTAGGTGACCTTGACCGAAGTACCTTCTCTTTCTGAGCCCCAGTTTCCTCAGAAATGGTTTGAGGATTAAACAGGATAAGGCCGGTGAAGCATTCTGCTCCACATTATAAGGCCTTATGAGCTGGGAACTCAGAAGCAACCTTCCCCACTCTGTGCTCATACCCAGAATGTAAGAATAGACATGGGGCCCTAACTGGTTTGGCCCAGTGGATAGAGCGTCGGCCTGCAGACTGAAGGGTCCCAGGTTCGATTCCGGTCAAGGGCATGTACCTTGGTTGCAGGCACATCCCCAGTAGGGGGTGTGCAGGAGGCAGCTGATCAATGTTTCTAACTCCCTATCCCTCTCCCTTCCTCTCTGTAAAAAATCAATAAAATATGTTTTTTAAAAAAGAAAAAGAATAGACATGGGATGGGGGAGCAGACCCCACCCCACGTGCCCTCCACCTGCAAACCTGATCTCTGGTGGCCCTCAGTCCTGCCAGCCTCCTAGATCACAAAAGCCATAGAACCTGCTCAGCAATTCCCACCCACTTGGGCCTGAGTCACTGCCGGGGATCCTGTGAGGCAACAGAGGGGCTGAAAATGTTAGCAAATACCTAGGACCCTGATAGGATTATGGGCATTTAATGTTTCCCTTATGGTGAGCTTGGGAGCAACACATACTAGAACTATTACTCAGCCCCCACAGGCCTCATACCCAGAAATGGAGAGAAGGAGTGGGGTTGAACTGGCAAGAGCAATAGACTTGGAGATCAGGGGTGTATGGTTCTGACTATGTGGTTTCACCAACTGTGTGACTGCAGGCCATACTCTGTAGGATTTGTCTTGGTTCAGGTTTCTCAGAAGCAGAGGCTGAGACACAGATTCAGATGTACATGGGTTATTGGGAGGAGTGGGGGTTTGGGGTGAGAGTGAGGGATGCAAGGCAGGATGGGGGTGGGGGGTGGGGGAAGAGCTGGGTGAGGGTGTGTTTTCAGCTGAAATCTAGCCTCAGTCTGGTGGAGCTCTGGGGCATGAATGGCACGGCAAAGTTGTCCCTCCCAGAGGCAAGCAGGCTAAGCTGTTATATCCCCAACTCAGTAAATCATGGATTAAATAATGGCCCCAGGTGTGCTCCTGCTCTCCCAGGCTTCTTCCACAAGGCAGCTCCCAACCCAGTGAGTCTCCCAGAGAAGGTCCCCGGGGTGAGCTGTTAGCAGCCAAGCCTGCAGCTACTGGAGATGGACCCTGCGGCCTGGGCACCAACCGTGTTCACTACAGGGTCGTTGTAGCAGGAACCCCCTCCCTCCCTCACCCCCACGGAACCCCATGGGACTCCAAGGGAATGTGTGACTTCCATCACAGCCCAAGCACCCACCCTCCTGGCCAGTCTAGGAAGGGTCAAAGGGGCTTGGTATCTGGTGGGTGTGAGTGTGGGAACAGTTTACAGAAATTTATGAAAAGCAAACACAAGCTTCTCCCCTGGGAAAGGAACAGGGAAACACTCAGCTCCAGTTGTAAGAGAAGTTTCTGAAACGGGAAAATTTATTCAGAGTATAACCAAGCCCCTGAATCAACAAATTGTGTCCTTATCTCTGAGTATGTGGGTCACTCTGACTCTCTCTGCTCTGCTGACCTCTCTTGGCCACGCTGGACCTTAGGGCAGAGGTCTCAGGCCCAAGGTGGCTGAGGAGGCTGGAGAACAGGGCCCTGGGGACTGGGCCTTGGGTCCTGCCGTGTGCTCAGAGCCAAGGGTAGAATCACGAGGTGCCGGGGAGTAAGATGCTGCAGGCTGCCCCACTGGCTTTTATTTTTAAAACTCCTTATCATTTCTCTGGAGATTTTTTTTTAACTGCCTGGGGCTGAGTGCTGAAGGAGGCCCAGGCTGTGGGTCACTATCGTCTTTCTGTGTCCCCTGGGCCCTCACCCGCACGTCATTGCTCTGTGAGGACAGAGACCATATACCCGTGCTAGTTTTCAGGAGGTTTTTAGGCCTGGAAAGATGCAGGTGTGACTCCTTGAAGCAAACCTTATGTTTTACAAGTTAGATAGACTCAAACAGTACATTCAAGGTAATTATTCCATTTTCTTTCTGCTTTAAAAATATTTTTTTACTGATTTCAGAGAGGAAGGGAGAGGAAGAGAGAGACAGAAACATCAATGATGAGAGAGAATCATTGATCGGCTGCCTCCTGCATGCCCCCTACTGGGGATCGAGCCTGCAACCCTGGCATATGGCCCAACCAAGAATAGAACCAGGACCTCATGGTTCATAGGTCGATGCTCAACCACTGAGCCACACCGGCTGGGCTAATTATTCCATTTCCTGAAGGACTTGTTGGTTGACAAAGGGGCCAGATATTCATCCTCTTTCACGATCATATTTGACATTAGAGACTTTACTAAACTAATCTACTTCTGGAGCCTGCCTTGGGGTCTAAAGCAAGGGCCTCAGTTGGCAGCAGCATGGAGGGACAACACCTGCAAGGAACCTGGAGTCCACAGGTGGCCCATCCCCAGGGACAAATTCAGTGAACTCTGGCAAGGACCCTCTGTCTATAAGTCCCTTGCCAATCTGCTCTCTAAACTACCCTCTCAGGGCCTGTCGCCTTTCCTTGGACTCACCATCCTACTGACAGGGAAGAATCTATATTATTTGGATTTCCCCAAAGCAAACCCTAAGATAAAATTTCTAGAGCAAGCAGTTTATTAAAATAAAGTGATTCTGGTGAATACAATAGGCAGGTGTGGAAGTGAGATGAAGAAGGGAAGAGAAAGCAGGAAATATTACTTATTTATATTAAAGTATAAATATTACAGAGATAATATATAAATATTTAAAACAGTGGTCCAATCCCGCCTGTTGAAGGGAGAGATACATTCTAGAGAATGAGGCAGGGAAGGGCAAGTCCAGTGAAGGCAGAATTCACTTTGGTGCAAGAGAAGGAGCACTAGATTAACAAGTGAGAGGTCTGGGTTCCAGTTCCGGCTCTACCAGTGAAATGTGATTCTCCTTCTGGGCTTCACTACCCTCGTGGTGAAACGAACCCATCAGATGGAAACCAGTTGGTTTTTTAGTATTCAGCCAACATACCTATCAGCTAACGATCAGTCACAGAGAATGGAAACTACTTGAACTGTATTAAACGAGCAACTAGGTACTGAGAAAATTTGGGGGAAAGTTGAAAGGGTCATGATACCCAAATCAGCACAGAAAGAGCTCAGCAGGGGAGGTGCAACCTTTGCCACATGCAGAGGGACACGTCACCTCACTGATGCCAGGGATCACAGGTCTCCTGTGCAACCGCTTGTTAAGGCCACACTCTTTGGACCTCCACCAACAAAACATGGAGCTCGGAGCTCTGCCTCTCAACACCCATGAAATCAGTGAGCAGCCACTGGAATGCACTGCTGGGGAAACCCATCATCTTAGTGGCCAACAGAGCCAGTGGAAGCAGCAGACCATTGGCCTCTGTCTCAATCCCATTCAGATCCCAAGTTTTAGGGGTCTGGGAAATGCGGATTTTGCTTTTCCAGACCCTCCTAAAAGGGCACGAGAAGAAAGTTGGCATGGATGATGAATCCGGTACAGTGTCCATCCCAGGCGTTTTGTGCCAGGCACTGTGCACTGTGCAGGGCACCAGAGATTCAAAAAGGTCCTGGACACACCCCTGTCCCCAAGGAGCTTATAGTCTATCTGTAGAGCCTAAAGTGCAATACACTGGTGCTCTTACCAGTTAAGATTCAATAATGAATGATGGAGGGGAAGATGGACAAGAAAGAGCCCAAAGCAGGGGTATAGGCAGTTGTCCTGAGGATGACAAGAAGTTCAGAGAGAAAAAGTAGTTTGGGTCACTCTTGAAAGGTTAGTTAGGGAGAGAGGAAGGAACAGCAGGAACAAGGGCACAGATGGATGAGGAGTAATTTGAGAAACATAGCTGTGTGCTATGCAGGGCCAAGGCAGGAGGTGATGGGGTTGGGGAGATCTGCTGCAAAGATGGGGAGCGGTAGGTCAAGCAGGATCTTTTAAGCCATGCAGAAGACCTAAGAAGGTCTGTGAACACCAGTGAAAGATTTTAAGCAGGAAAAAAACTATAGACACGGTCAGACTGTTGTCAGAAGCCCTGTAAAGGGAATCCAGAAATCCAAAAGACAAGACTAGGACATTCCGGGGAGAGAGAAAGAGAAGAGAAATGGGGAGTGTGCAGAACTGTGAGGAACTGAGGCCATGTAGGATACTTCCGGTGAAAGGTGGAGGTTCTCCAAGCACAGCTGCTCTTAGTGGCTCATGTAGCTGGACTGGGGTGAGAGGCCACAGGTCAAAAGTCAATGCCCAACAGCATCCAGTGCAGGGGAAATGTTCGTTTTGTCAAGCTCACTGCATCAGATCCTTTTCTCCTCACCAGCCTCTGTCTTCCAGGAGACTCCCTATAAAAGCCAACAGAACCCTGACCTTACCGTGAACAAGTGAAGAGCAGAAGTGGTCCCACAGGCCTCTTTCACATAGCCATGGGTATGCCATGAATCCTAACAGTCTTCTGGGACACAGCTTCTCCCAGCCTCCCCCTCTGTCTGAGTCCAGAGCCCAGGAACCTGTACTTTTCACCCCCATGGCAGCTTCTCTACAGCCAAGTTCAGCAAACTTGTCTGTGGTCACACTGGCACTCAGCTAGGCTGCCCCAAGGACTGGGGAGATATTCCCCCCAAGCTGAGAGAGCTTCTTCAGAGAGCTCTGCATGAGCATGGTTCTTCTGGCTTAGCTGCACAGTAACTACCTGAGCTGCTTCTCCAATTCAAGATATGATATAGAGTTCCTCCTTTCACATTGCCTTAGTCACTCATTCAAGTCCTGTTAGAAGTCCAACATCTCTCTCTCCCCCAAAACAGACTCCTCTTTGCAAATATTTTAAGAATCTTGGAGTGTGAATCAGTTTGAAGAGGGTTCACTCTCGTTTCCAAATGCCAACCAGAGAGAGAATTAAAGTCCCATCAACTTCTGGGGCTATAATTTCTTGGTTTTTGTGAGTGTACAAGACTGGGCCTGTGCATCCTTGTCCGCAGCTGACTTCCCCGGCCCAGAGGCAGTGATGGCCCCATGTGGGATCTGAGGCTGCAGCTCTCTTGGTTTACAGCTCAGGTTCACTCATCATACCACAGAGCTGACCACTGTGATAGGGGACTCCTAGCCTCACATACATTGGGCCACAACAAGTTCTCCCTCAAATACCCTGTGGTCTTCATGCTGAGCACCATCCTCGGCCTAGTTAATTCTACTTCTGGAACTTCTTTGCTCTTCCCAGCCTCTGGGTTTGGTCCACACCAACAGATTTCCCTAACTGAATCTCCAGGAATAAAAGTTGAAATCTTCGTCCTTTTTGCTCACAAAAGCTCCTGGGACCCTGGTGCAAATAAGTTGTTTTATCAGGCAGAGCTCTGCACGTCAAGAGGAAGATTTCCCTTAGCCTCACAAAGCAAAACTAGTGTCAGACACTCTGTGGTCATCTTCTACGCTGTTCAATAAATGCTCTGGTTCTCTCTTTCTGGAACAGAATAGAATTACACTTCTCTGCCCCCTTGTGGTAGGGGTGGGCCATGTGATCAGCTCTGGCCAATGAGATACAGTGTGGGCTGCCTACATAATTTACAGGGCCCAGTGCAAAATGACAATGTGGGAGTTCCTTGTTTAAAAATTAGTTATTTCAAAATGGCAACAGCAGAGCATTAAACCAAGCACAGAGCCCTTCCGAGCTTAGGGCTTTATACAACTGCACAGACTGCATGCCCATGAAGCTGGCTTTCCATGTCACTTCCGGGTGGGAGCATTTAATTACCTATGTGACACACTCCAAAGATCTGTCTTTCCTTCCAACAAAAAGACCAGCAACATTTCATATTGTGACTGCTCCATCAACCTAGATCCCTAAGAGCCACAATGAGCAGAGCCCCTCCCCACCCCACCTGTGTTAGACATGTAGGACAGCAACAAATGAGCCTTTGTTGTTGGGTTTGCTATTGCAACACAAAGTACTTCATTCTGATTGAAGCACACCCTAACCCCAAGGCAGCAGGTTCCTACTTGCCACATATTGACCAAAAAGATAACTGTCTGTCCCATCCTGTCAATCTAATGAACAGCTAGCTTCTTCTCCAGATTAAAATCTGTGCTTGGTATTGAACCACTTGCATAACTTTAGTGCTCAGCACAGTGTCTGACCCAGGGTAAGCTCCCAGTAATTAATTATAGACATTCTAAATATTTTGAAGTTTTCCATTAAAAATTATTAGACTCTGTTGCACTCTACATTAGAACCCTAACACCGTGAGTCCTAAACAAAAAGGAAATGTATTAGCTCACATCACTGGAAGTACAGAGGTAAGGCAAGCTCTGGCTCCATCTCTTGGAGATTCCCTCAGTTCTGTTCTCCTCTATGAGGACTTTGATCTCAGGCCAGCTTCTCAAGAGGGCAAAATGGCAGCCAGCAGCAAAGGGGGAAGTGGGCTTCTTTGGTCAAAGCCTGGAGAATCAACCTCTTCAGATTTCCTACTTCCTTCAAGGTTTGGCCATGACACCAGCCTCAAGGTCCAGGCCCCTTGCCCTCCATTTCCAAAAGAGCCACTTACTGATCTTAATAATGATTTTGAATGCAAAACTAATACCCACTCATTATAGAAAATTTGAAAAGACACAATAGTTGAATGAATAAAAGTAATCACCCACAATCAAGAAATATTTTTGTCTATATCCTTCTAGTCTTATCTCTCTGAATTTTTACATAGTTGAGGTCATGAGGTATATATAATTTTATGTGTTAGCTTTTACTCTTAATGTAATATTTATACAATTTAGCATTTCCCATCTTTTTACAAAATATTTATAGTACTTTATAGCTTAATAATAATCTATCCTCAGTCTATAGTTCATTCAATCTTTCCCCTTCCATTGAACATGTAATTTGTTTCCAGGTTGTTGATGAACTGATGCTGATAAACATTTTCATACAAGAGCCTTTTACATTGCCAAACTGTCTCTTTGAAATAGATCCCCAGATATAGAATCACTAAATCACTAGATATAAAATTTTATAGCTTTTCCTACATATTGTGAAAATTTTGCAAAATAGGTTGCACGTTGAAACTCCTCTTTGCAATTTATGAGAAAGGCTGTTTAACTGCATGCATTAGTTTCCTGTTGTTGCTGTGACAAATTACCATACATCTGGGGGCACAGATTTATTCTCTTATGGTTCTGAAGGCCAGAAGATTAAAATCAGTTTTAATGGGATAAAGTCCGTAGTTCCTTCTGGAAGCTCTAGGGGAAAATTCATCTATTGCCTCTTCTAGCTTTTGGGGGCCACTTATATTCTTTGACTTGTGACCACTTCCTTGAGTCACTCCAGTCTCTTCACATCTCCCTCTACTCTTCTGCAGGCAAATCTCTCTGCCTTCTTCTTATAAGGACACTTGGGATGACATTTAAGGCCCACCTAGATAATCCAGAATAATCTTAAAATTCTTAATTTAATCACATCTGAAACATCTCTTTTTCCCTATAAGGTAACATTTGAAGGTTCCAGGGATTGGGTCATGGATATTTTTTTTTAAATCGTGATTGTTGAGAGTATTACAGATGTCCCCCATTTATTTCCCCTTGCCCCTACTCCAGGTTGCACCCCGCCCCAGGCCTTCACCACCCTATTGTCTATGTCCATGGACAATGCATATATGCATATAAATTCTTTGGTTAATCTCTTCTGGCCCAGGACATGGATATCTCGAGAGGACATTATTCAGACTAGACTACACTACTGGTATACTCTTTTCAACATCAGGTATTCCCATTTTTCCTTTATTTTGATAGATTGGAACATTAAAATATCAATGACAATTTTCATTTTATTATCTTGCCATTTAAATGTTCTATTTTATGACTTGTCTACTCACCCACATGTCTACTGACATATCAATATTATGCTTACAAATTTAAAATGCTTTTTATATAGTGAGAAGATCAACCTTTAATTTGTGGTGTGTATTGTAAGATTTTCCTCCCAGTTGATTAGTTAGCATTTTAATGTTTGTGTGTTTTCAGCAGCTATTTCTTTCTTTCATATCTCTTTTGCAATTTATTTTTTAATGTACATAGAGTAAGATTTGCTCTGTTGCTGGTACAGGTCTATGAGTTTCCACAAATGTAGAGTTAATAAAGTTGGCCTGTCTCTTGATTTTTGTGATGTTTACACTTTTCTGCAACGATTTTGATGTTTGTTTAATTATGGTGAGATGGGAACAGGATGGACTACAGACAGAAACTTTAAATGTTATACAATAAAATTCGTAACTTTTATGATTTCTTCCAACTCTCTTAACCTTATTAAGTATTCCCAATCTGGAGATTATTTCATGCTTTTATAGTATTTTTAATATTATATTTGATTCTTTAATCCATTAAAATTTATTTTGGTGTACAGTAAGATGAGACTCTAAATTGATTTTTTTTTGTTCAAGTTGCTAAACTATTATTTCAGAATCATTTAATGAATAATCCATTTCTTCCCTACTGTTCTGAGTCCACCCAAGGGAGATATTTAAAGGTACAATTTCAGGAGGCTAAATAAACTCTTACAGTTGTTTTGTTTTGTTTTTTTAAAAAACCTGTATTTTCTTGCCCTAAAGTAAAAAAGAAATCTTTGCTGAGTTAAAGTATTTTTACTATTAATTTTAACACATCCTGGATTTTCATGCCACGAATAAATTAGAAGTCATTTTTTCCCCAGCCCTAGAGTAAAGCTAGGTAAAAAGCGACAAGTTTAGCCATCCAACTGTTGGTTATTCATGGAATCTCAACCTCTGTGCAAAATTTTTAAATTGGTGTTGGATGGTGTGTGTGTGTGCATGTGTGTGTTTTTGCTTAAGCCCTTGTTCCTCAAAATGTGATCCTCTAGCTACCAGCATCAGCCTCAAGTGGGAGCTTTTAGAAAGTTGGGTCTAGGCCCCACCCAAATTTACTGAATGGGGATGTGCAAGTTAACAAGATGCACATTAAAGCCTGAGAAGCACTGGCTTCAGCCTGGCCTTACCGCTGGACTTGGCTAGAGCTCCCATTTTGATAAACTCTGTCTGCACAGCAGTCCTTTAATCATAACAAAGGAATGAACAGAGACCCATCCAAGTAACTCCATCCAAGGGGACTGGGAGGCATTGAGGCAACTCCAGGGATGAGTTGTTTGGTGCTCTGGTCCCTGGCCATCACTTTTGTTCTCCACCATTAATGCAACTCCCCGTCCTCCCCGACCCCCCACCCCCTCCCCCCACCCCCCGCTAGTTTGGTCTCTACTTCTTTTTGTCTTCTTATTTCCCTTTTTATATATTGGCTGGTTCTTTCCATAACTTTCTGATAACATTCCATAAAGAGATTGTCTGATTGCCCTAATTATTCACCTCACTCTATTAAGAAGAACTTCATGCACAGGCTTCCTCATGGTCAGCCTGTGCACTGTCTACTTCTGGGCCTATTGTGGGCTCACCACCAGTGGTCACCTCCCTTATCAGCAAGGGTGATATAGTCCACCTAGAAGGGCCCATGGGTGTGAAAGGGCCAAGTATTATCACACATGCTCTTCTTATACTTAAAAAGACAGCACTGTGGTCCACCATAGCATGAGACCTGAGTTCTTTCCCCAGGGATGGAACTGAATTTGTTGAAAATTCTCCTAAAAGCACTTTTGTGTGTGATTGGTAGAGACTTGACTGTATGTATGAGTAAGGGGTCATTGAGTACTCAGGAAACAGAGAATGTACTATCCCACCCATAAATCAGAATCACAGTCTTGTCCACAACTGTCAATCATTTGCACATTATTCCAACCAGATATAAACTTTGCACCTACTTTCTTTCCCTTAGTATTTTTCTCTTGGCCTTATGTGTTTGATTCTGAGAGGCAGTCCCTAGGTTGTCCTGTCTTTTTTTAAAGATTTTTATTGATTTCAAAGAGGAAGAGAGAGGGAGAAAGAGATAGAAACATCAATGATGAGAGAGAATCATTGATCAGCTGCCTCCTGCATGGCCCTACTGAGTATCAAGCCTGCAACCTGGGCATGTGCCCTGACCAGGAATCGAACCGTGACCTCCTGGTTCATAAGTCAATGCTCAACCACTGAGTCACACCAGCTGGGCTGAGCTGTCCTGTCTTTACCCCAAATGTAGGTTAATGTCTCAGACACAACAAGCTAGTTCCAAATCAAGGACACAAAAGTGAGCTTTCCAGATGGCTGGGGAGGGCAGAAGCTGCCCCCACAATCCAACTTCCAAGGGCTCATCTCAAGCCTGACCTCTGTTCTTTCCAAGCCAGCATTCAGGAATCATTTTGACCAAATGGGACACAATGATTAGTGACCATTTACTGAGCATCTGCCAAGCTGTGGAAGAGAGGAAGGAGAGCCAGTCCATATCCTTGGAAAAATAATCATCTGCTAAGAAGATAAAACCAACCCACAGTAAAGAGAAAAGCAATTATAGGCAATCATGGGCTTTTACTTGAGGGTAGTAGAGAGGAGGAACCACACAGTCTAGTCAGTGTTTATCTTAACATTACAATGCTCACAAATAAAGTTCCAAGATCCAATCCACCAGCTAGTGCATTTGTTTTGCACATTCATCCACTCACTCATTCAGCAAACATATGTTGAACACTCAGTGTCATTTAATCCTCATGATAATGAGAGTCTGATACTATTATTCCATCTTACAGATGAGGAAACTGAAACCTGAAGAGGCAAAATGACTTGCCCAAGGCCACATGGCTGGCAAGTGATAGGGCTGGGATTCGGTCGCAGGGTTGCTGGCTGATTCTCAAGCCCCCACCCTCAGCCATTATGCCATTGACTCCTTACCCAGGGCTGGGACTCAAGCTAGCAAGAAAGGAGGGCACTCCTGGAAGAGAGTGGGGTAAGAAAGCTTGCTGTTGGAAAAAGAGAAGATATTTTCTCCAGACAGGAGTAAGAGCTAAATGAGAGACTTTATTGCCTCCTGTATAAGAACCTAGGAGGTGAAGTACATTGGGACATTTGTGGAGGTCTTGAAGGCTAAGCAAAATTGGGGAAGGGGCACATAAGCTCTTTCAGGCCTCCCTGGGGGAGGGGGAGGGGGAAGAGGGGGAAAGGAGGTCCAGCCTGCACAGGTGGCAAGGGTGAGGGAAGGGGGCTTCCCCGTATTTATGCGGAGTCCAGCCCCTGGGCTTCCCTATAACATACCTCAGACCAAGTATAAGTAAGGTAAGTGACGATGAGAACAAGACAAAAACAGAAGAGCCAGAGCGCAATGGACAGACGCAGAATACTCATCTTCCCCAGCATTACAAAGGCACATCAGCCCCTTGTCCATACACAGAAAAAGAGGGGGGAGAGCTGAAAGGAGAAGCAATTTTATCCAGAGGATCCCAGGCATTAGTTAAAGGGGACTGGTTAAAATACTGCATTATGATATGGGGCGGGGGATCAGGTCTCTTCCACCATTACTGAGTGAAGGGAGTTTATATAAGAAAACAGCAAAGTGATTACAAACAAACCACGTTTTCTCGGATAAACAAGTATTTGGTAAAGCTGCCACACACGCACAGGTGCGCTCACATCATGGAGTCACGTTTAATTCACAGGTTGGGCTCTAAAGTAAGGTGAAATCACATTCTGTTTTTGTTTGGCTTTTTAAGATTCTTAAAAATCCCTTCAAAAGTCACCACACTGGAGACCAACGTAGTTGAACTCTGGAATAGGAAGCTAATTCTAAAATTGAGCACCAGAATGAAAAATGCACATCTTTAAACCCCGCACTCACCCTCGAGCCGCTGGATCCCAGGAGGCACATAAGGTTCTGAAAGCAGAGCAACTGCTTCATTTTGACAGTGAATACTGCTGTGGAAGAAGAAGGAACTGATATCTCGGTCCTGGGCTTGATGTCCTCCTACAAGATGAGCCCAGAGCTCCTGGAACTTACATAGCCGCCCACAGGCTGAGAAGAAAGCACCCATTTAAGGAAATTTCTAAAGTTTCTGCTCAAAGTGTCAGAAGAGTAACTTTGGATTAATACTTCAGAGGGCCACATCCCACTGATACCCTCACACCTGGTAGTCATTAGTTAAGAGCAGTCCCCAGGCTACAATTTCCAAGTTGCTCTCTGTACATAGAGTGGGTTTGTGCACAAAGGAGCCTGGGAAATGTAGCTCCCTACAACCCAGAGCAGATCAGGGAGAAGGGCATGAAATGGGTCTGTGGGCAAACCAATGAGAGGCATGCCTGGTGACTTAGGAAACTCAGTTTTAGAGTCATAAGGCTTATGTTCTGGTTCCCAATGCCTATGTCATGTTTTAAAAAGATAACTCAGAGTTACCCAACGAGTTCTCAGAACTTTCTAAAATTAGAACCTGATTGCTTATGAGTACGAGGTTCCAAGGTGGATGCCGCCCTCTGGAACAGGACAGCTGGCTCAGCCAGGTGGTGTGCTCCCGGGAACTTCCAGCCCTGGATTTTCAGTTCTCTGAAGTCCCCAAGGCCTGGCTTCTTGCCACTGAAAAGGAGATAAGGACAAGATGTTTCATATAAAGATACAGTTAGGGGACATGGCTGATTATGAAGAAAAACCAACACTGCCTCTATGTTGGCAGAAAAGTGGGTCTTGGAAAAGCTTTTCTAAAACTTGTTAAAACCAAAGCAATGTCTGAGTTTTTTTGAAGCATTAATCTCCAAAGCATCCTGATAGCTCCACACTGACAGCATCCTGGAGAAAGGAGAGCCGGGGTGGGAGGTGGGGAAGCAGAGGAGCCTGGGCAAACCCAAGACTGGTTGGAGTCCTTACAGCGATCGGGGATGAGAGGCCTTGCTCACCTGCCATGCTGCTGCTCCTGGGAGGCCATGTCTGCCAGGAATCACATCATGGGATTAGGTCCCACCTTTCAAAGGTTAGCTGTAGAGAGTGGCAGCAGGGCACAGGTGAGAGGCAGGGGCTCTAGTGTGTCCACAGGATCTCTGATCGTTCCTTCTGCAGGGTCCCCCAACTGATGCCTTCAAGCAAACTGGGACCCCTTTTGTCCACTTCTAACCCTTGCTCAACCCAAGGTTTTGGCCCACCGGTGGGGGTTTTTCCCACTTCTCATCACCTTCAGACCACATCCTCTGTCCTCAGAGGTCCCAAAGCTGCCGATCCTTTTGCTACACATCTTCACCCAAACCTGCTCATTGAGAGCTGGCCCAGACTCTAAGCAGGTCTTCCCTCCTCCCCACCATTAAGACACAGAGGCCCAGGGCATCATGAGCTGTAAACTCTGTTACACTGAAATGCTTGGGAGTCACAATGTCTTTATATCTTCCTCTCTCCACCCTTGCCTGGAAATGCAAGACCAAAGCCAAGGAAATGATGTGTTAATTGCGAGAGTTCGAGCAGGTGACAGACCAATAGGAGAGATAGTTTGGGGTGAGGAAGCCGCTCTGGAGTTGTCAGTCACCAGAGCTGGTGGTTCTAGAACCGGAAGAGTGTAGGAAGTACAGCTCCCTTTTTAATCTTCCACAAGCTCTCCAGACACAGAGCAGATGCTCCCCTGGGACCCAGGCCCATCGAGCTGTGGATATTGACTCAGTGGACTTTGCAGTAGGGGAGGCAGCATGGGGACCAGATGTCGGACATCTGTGCCAACTGATGAACTAGTAATTAGTGTGAAAATTCCCTTTCCTCCATTCTTTGAGACTTTTTATTCAGATTAAAGTCAAGTCAAGACCAATTGCAAGAATATTTCTTTATGATCCCAGAGCAGGCTGGTCCTTCTAAGTGAATAGCCAAAAAAAAAAAAAATCATTACATCCATGTTCTGCTTGCAAGCCAAAGGAATGTCTGGGTTCCGAATGCTTCTTCATTCAAGAAGAAAAAAGGCACAGATAAGCTATACCTTGAATCATAAGCTATGAATGTGAGAGGACACCTGAAGTCAGGACATGAGGCTGCCTGGACGAATTTGAAATGGCTGATATTACTGTCCAATCTATTACCACCAGAAGTACCAAGCTGGAGCACCTTCCTCAGCCCAACCACCTCCAGCCGGATGGACTCTCCCTGTGTATCATTATCACCTTGGTGAGTTTCATCATCTTCTTCCCCTTCCATATATATATATATAGTTATTGACTTCAGAGAGGAAGGGAGAAGAAGAGAGAGATAGAAACATGAATGATGAGAGAGAATCATTGATCAGCTGCTTCCTGCGTGCCCCACACTGGGGAACAAGTTCGCAACCCGGGCACATGCCCTGACCAGGAATCGAACCATGACCTGGTTCATAGGTCGATGCTCAACCACTGAGCCTTGCCAGCTGGGCCCTGCCTATCTTTTCAGGCACAACTGGTTGCTCCCTCTTCAGTGCCCCAGAATGACATGCCCCTGTGGATTTATCTGTGGCTCTGTCTTCCCAAAAGACTGTGAGCTTCTCAAGCACTGAACTGATTTTCAATCTTTGCCTCCCTAGCACCCAGCAAGTACATAGAAGATAGCAGGTATTTCAACAACATGGAGCTTATTTCTGCCTTCAACTTCCACTTGCCCTGTCTACACAGCTCTAAATGAACACACTCATTTCTCCCAACACCTCCACCTACCCCACTGCATCTGCGTTCCTCAGACAAATGACAATGCTTATATCGTCTCTTCTGTACCTTCCCACCCCCAGCAAGTGGTCAATTCAACGTATGGTCTGTCTGGTTATTAGAAAAAGGGCAGCTATAGGAGGTATTCGAGAATAAACACCAACAAGGCTTGATGGCAGACTGGATACAGATAATGGAGATGAGGGGAAAGCTAGGTGACCACAAGGCGGCTGCTGACACTGACAGGACAGTCAAAGGAGACCTGAGGACAAGATGGGGGAGGGGGGAGTCCAGTTGAGGACGAGTTGACCTTAGGAGGTCAGTGGTGTTCAGGGGCAGATTTCCAACACGCCAGTGGAAATATAAGACATGAACCCAAGGGAAGTCGTTTTCCCAGGGCTGGGCATGTAGAATTTGGAGTCACCCACACTGAGATGAAAATTGAGAGCAATATTATCCATTTGAGTTTCAAAGACAAGGGAGTGGGCCAAGGAGAGCAACAGGTCCAAAACTGGACTTTGGAAGCACCATCGTATATTGGGGACAGGGCAGGGGTTGAGGACCCCAGGGATAAGCCCGCATAACTGTGCCATATGAGAGCCCGAAGCAAAAGGAAAAATTGGTAATACTGACCCTGTCTTTATTTTTAAATTTTATATTTTATTCATCATTTTTTAAATATTTCATTCAAATGTTACTTATTTTGAGAGGCAGGATAGCATATAACAGTCCAGATAGGTCCTTCAAAGGAGACCTGAGGCAGCTGAGCCCTGTGGACAGAGCCCAAGCGCCCTGTCCCACTAGCCTGGATTCTAATCCTGTCTCCGGCGTCTCTTAGGCGCATGATCTCAGGCTAGAGATCATGACACCCCTAAACTTGGTGTCATCATCTGAAAAATAACTCCTTCCTGGCACAGTCATCCTAGTGCCTGCCCTACACGGGTGATTCCTAAAGATTTATCCCCACCTCAGAGCACTTCCGGTGGTGGGTGGTGAGGAGGCAACCAAAGAGGCTGGACAAAGAGGGGATGACGGTGGGAGTGAGGAGTCCCAGGAGGGGAGAGAGGAGGTGCGGCCAGGAAACCAGCCTCCATCTTCTCCACATATGACAGATGGACAAAGCCAGACAGAATTGGGACATTCCATCCACTGTCCATATTTCACATATTGCATTACACTATTTTTTAATATCTGTGACTTCCTTCCGTTTGTGGGGCGGAGGGGGTGGGTGGAGAATCAACACTTCCCCTCCCACAAGGCCAGGTGCTCAGAGGGGCTGGAGCCTGGCCACTATCTGACCCAGTCCACTCTCCCACCCCTGTCCTCAGGAAGCAGCAGAAGCTGGATCATGGTCCCTTTGATCAGCGACCTTGTGGTGACAACCCACAGCCGGTCTAGCGTGGCTCCCAGAGGACTGCGGTGAGGCCCGTTGGGGGAGGGGAGCTCTGCCATCATTTCCTTCCCAACTGGCTCTTTTCAGAAGCCTGGAGCTCCCCAGCAGTTTTTCCCTGGTGGAAAATGTCCATGTTTGGTGTCTGCCCAAAGGAGAATCTCTATGGAAAGTTTGAGAAAGATTCCCTCTGGCTGGGGATGTGAAAAAAGCCTGTGCTTTTCCCATTTGGAAAAAAAGGAAAGAACATACTTGAGACAGGGTTATTTTTGTCTCAAGATTCAGAAGGCGCTGACTTGAACAGTGCTCACTCGGCCTGCATTCCCATCGCTGGTGGAACCGGCCACACAGAGGTGAGGCCGACCCCAAAATGCTCATGTCTCTTCTCAAGAATTTGTCTTTTTTTCTTTTTGTAGATATAGCCTATATATAATAAAGTGGACAAATCGTAATAATCTTATGTATGCAGCTTGATGGATTTTTACGAAGGTATATAACCATATAACTACCACCCAGATCAAGATATAAAGCATGTCCAGTACACCAGAAGGCTCCCTCATGCCCTTCCCAGTCAATACTCAGCCCCAGAAGCTAACCAATTAGCTTTGCCTGTTCTTAAATTCCATATAAATGGAATTATACAGTGTGTATGCTTGACATCTTGTTTCATTCGCTCAACATAATATCTGTGAGATTCATTCAGGTAGTCACATGTTGTATTCGTTTGCTAGGGCTGCCATAGCAAAATTCCGCAGGCTGGGTAGCTTAAATGACAGAAATTTGTTTTCTCACAGTTCCAGAGGCTGAAAATCTAGCGAGATCAAGGGAGCAGCAGGGTTGGTTTCTTCTGAGGCCTCTCTCCTTAGATTGTTGATGGCTATCTTCTCCCTGTATCTTCACATGGTCTTCCCTCTGTGTGTGTCTCTGCCCTAATCTTCTCTTCTTATAAGAACACCAGTCATATTGGATTAGGGCCACCCACAAGACCACATTTTAACTTAATTGCCTCTTTAAAGATCCTATCTCCAAGTACAGTCACATTAAGTACTTGGGGTTAGGACTTCAACAACATATGAATTTGGGGAGGGGGAGACGATTCAGCCCATAACACATATAATACGGATTTGTTCTTTGTTTTGTTTTGTTTGGCTTTTTATTAAATGTATTTGGGGTAACATTAGTTAATAAAATTATGTAGGTTTCAAGTGCACAGTTCTATAATACATCATCTGCATATTGTATTGTGTGTTCACCACCCAAAGTCAGATCTCCTTTCGTCAACCCCCTTTACCCTTTACTGCCCCCCTAACCACCTCTTTGTCTCTGGTAATTGCCATACTGTTGTGTCTATGTTTGCTTTCTGTTTGTTTCTTTGTCTTGTTTGTTCATTTGCTGCTTTCAGTTTTATATCCCACATATGAGTGAAATCATATGGTTCTTGACTTTTTCCATCTGAGTTATTTTCACTTAGCATGATATTCTCAAGATCTATCCACATTGTCACAAATGGCAGTATTTCCTCTTTTCTTATGGCTGAGTAGTATTCCATTGTATATATGTGCCACATCTTCTTTATTCAATAATCTATCAAAGGACACTTTGGGCCCTAGCCAGTTTGACTCATTGGATAGAGCACTGGCTTGCAGACCGAAGGATCCTGGGTTCGATTCTGGCCAAGGGCACATGCCCAGATTGCAGGCTCAATCCCCAGTAGGGAGCATGCAGGAGGCAGCCGATCAATGATTCTCTCTCATCACTGATGTTCTTATCTCCCTCTCCCTTCCTCTCTGAAATAATAAATTAAAAAATAAAGATTGCTGTTTAAAAAAAAATAAAAGGACACTTTGGTTGTTTCCATTTCTTGGCTACCATGAATAATGCCACCATGAGGTTTGCTCTTTTTTTTTAATTGCTGAATTATATTCCACTGTATTACTCTACCACAATTATTTCCAGTTTGGTACTAGTATAAAATTACTGCTATCAACATGTCTTTCAGTGAATATATGTGCTCATTTCCAGTGTGTATATACCCAGGAGTGAAATTGCTTTGTCACAAGATGTACGTATGTGTGGCTTTAGTAGATGCTGCCAAACAGATTCTCCACTCCTCAGTTTCCTTCCCCACCGCACCTACCCTCAGACCTGGACATTCCCGCAGAGCATCATTCCCCTGGGTTACAACATTGTCTATCCTGGTGCCTTCAAACCTCCCAAGACTGTCTAGATCTGAAGGGAACAGGAAGATAACCATGACTTACCCAGATGCTCAAATGCAAGTCTGGCTCCTCAGAACCAGCAGCACAAGGGCCTGTTTGGAAAAACATAAAGCAAATCCTTATCTTAATCCTTAGATTAAAATAAAATCCAGTTGAAGCAAATTTCTAAGTGTAAAAAGAAACCGAAGTATTAGAAGGAAAAACTTGATAAATGTATTTATAATCCTGGAGTGCAAAGTCCTTTCTAAACAAGATAAAAACCCAGAAGCCATAAAAGAAATGATTGATACATACAAGAATCTGAAAATTAAAATGGTTTGAGGGATGAAAAATACCTGCACAGCCAAAGAAACCATCAACAAAACGAAAAGGGAACCCACTGTTTGGGAGAAGATATTTGCCAATGATATATTTGATAGGGGATTAATTTCCAAAATATATAAAGAAATTATACAACTCAACACCACAAAGACAAACAATCCAATTTAAAAATGGGCAAAGGACCTAAATATACACTTCTCCAAAGAGGACATACAGATGGCCAATAGACATATGAAAAATTGCTCAAGGTCACTAATTACCAGAGAGATGCAAATTAAAACCACAATGAGATATCACTTCACACCTGCCAGATGGCTACCATAACTAAATCAACAAACAACAAGTACTGGTGAGAATGTGTAGAAAAGGGAATCCCAGTACACTGCTGGTGGGAATGCATTGCTGGTGGTGCAGTCTCTGTGGAAAACAATATGGAATTTCCTCAAAAAATTAAAAATGGAACTGCCTTTGACCCAGTGATCCCACTTTTAGGAATATATCCTAAGAATCCCAAAACACCCATCAGGAAGAATATATGCACTCCCGTGTTCATGGCAGCGCTATTTACAATCGCCAAGATATGGAAACAGCTACCAGGTGCCCATCCATAGATGGGTGAATAAAAACAGCTGTGGTATGTTTATACCATGAAATACTAAGCTGCTGTAAAAAAGAAGGATCTCTTACCCTTTGAGACAGCCTGGAGGGACCTGGAGATTATTATGCTAAGCAAAATAAACCAGAGAAAGATAAATACCATATGATGTCACTTATGTGTGGAATCTAGTAAACAAAATGAACTGATAAACAAAATAGAACCAGAGACATGGATACATGGAACAGACTGACAGCTGTCAGAGGAGAGGGTGGTTGGGGGGAGTGGATGAAAGAAGGTGAAGAGATTAGCCAAAGAACATATATGTATAATGTATAGACACAGATAACAGTGATAGCCGAAGAGAAGGTAGGTGGGGTGGGGGCTGGGTGAAAGTGGGCAAAGGAAGGGTAAAGGGGACATCTGTAATAGTGTCAACAATAAAAAATAAAAATTTTAAAAAAGATAAACAGCAAACAGGGGTAAAATTTGAAACACATTTGTCAGAGGGCTGACTTTCCAAATTCATGGAAAGAACGTTGTACAAATCAGATAGGGCCTAAGTACCCCATAGGAAAAAGGAGGGAAGTATAAAAACAGGAGGTTACAAAAGAAGAAATGCAGATGTCCAATATACATGAGAAAAAATACTTGACGTTAATCATAAGTAAGTAAATGCAAACTAAAATAAAATCTTTTTTAAAATGATTGTACGTCAAGAATGCAAGCATTTCTCAGGAGCCATTTGATGAGAGTTTGGGGGGAAAGGAATGCATGGGCACTGGTAGTGGCTGTGCGTATTGGTGGAGCCCTTCTGGAGGACAACTTGGCAGCACCACCAAATTTCACAACTTATATAGCATTTGATCCAGCAGTTCCACTGTTAGCAAATTAACCTTCATATCAGATAAACTGACAAAAGTGTCCAATACATATGTTTAAGATATTGGTTATAGCGCTGCTTTGTAGAAGCAAAAAACTGGAAGCAAGATGAATTTCAACCAATAAGGAAATGAGCAATAAATCGTAGTGTGTCTGTTGTAATGGAATACTCCATGCCTCTAACAAGAAAAGAATTAGGCAGGCCTGTATGTGATGATAAAAATAAGTCTCCAAGACATATTAAGAAGAATGCAACTCCCTGAATAATAAGTGAGCCTTTGTATAAATTAAAAACTTGAGAGTATAACAGGAATGTTGTAAGCTACAAATACTCAGAAAACGGTAGCAGTGGCTTAAACAATAAAGATCTTTAATTATCTAATATCTCAGAAGCTGAAAATTGGGAGTCCAGGGTTAGTAACAAAGTCACCAAGAACCTGTCTTTCTGCTCCTCCATCCCCAAGCTGTTTGATCTCTTGTTATCACTTTCTGCTACCAGGAGGCTACCTCTGCTTTAGGCACCATATCCACATTAAAGGCAAGAAGAAGGTAGAAGATTTAATGCCAGAGTATGCTCTTCTCACATCTATCTCTTATAATCATTGGCCAGAACTATATCACGTGACCCCCTCCACCATCCAGTTGCAAGGGTTTCTGGGAAAGTGAGTATCTAGGGGGGAAAAATGGAACATATTACCATGACTGGCTTAGCCAAGCATGATTTGTCTTCAGAGGCTGGGCACATTGCCACTCTAAACAAACTCCTCAACAGGGATTATCTGGGTGATAATCCATATTTTATTAGAATAACAACCAGTTATTTTAAGCCTAATTATAAATATTTTAAATGAATAGGTGAATAAGCCATCAAACAACTGGATGTATGGCCATCTGATTGGTTTTATTGAGAGCCAAGGATAGATGATAACCCATATGTTAGTGACTCCAGGTGGGGCAATTTAGAGACTCTCCAATGAGAAAAGATCAAGCAGCAATTCTCAGAAGAGCACAGGGTCTTCTTTAAGCTCTCAAAACACTCCCACAGGGCTACTGATGGAACCCAAACTTAAGAATAGTCTGATCTTTTCTGAGGACATAAGTTGGACTCATGTCTCCTCCAGGAGGCTGGGGACTCCTCCCAGGGCCCAGGTAAGTTGCTTGCTTTATTTAAGGTGTTGATTCATTTGAGTTCTACTTAGTCCAAGCTACTAACTAGCGCCCCTGCTGGAGAAAGGAGTGATCTCACAAAAGGCCTGAATCAGAGTAGAACCTGGGTTCTTGCAAAACTTACACTTTCTAGCAAGTCTCTTACCCCTCAGTGGCGCTCAGTTTCCACATTTGTTAAACGGGGCAAGAAGATCCATAATGTCAAAGGCCCCTCCCATGGCAGAAGGCAGCAGTTCTAAACAAATTTTCTCCCCTACCAGGGCCTCTGTGAAATTCACTCTCAGAGATTCCACAGGCCTAATACACCAAGATTCAAACCCCAGCTTTCCCCTTACAAACTCGAGGACCTTGAGCAAATTATTTAACCCCTCTGAATTCACTTACTCATCTAATTAGCAGAAAATGTCATACTTCTCGGGTCAGGAGGCTCACCTGGTTTCCACTCCAGCTCACCCTACACTTCTGGAGTCCCAAGTGGCCTCCATGTTACCAAGCCCAGCGGGCATTCCTTTGTCCTTATCTTACCTCTTTGTAGCATCTGACACTGTCCCTTACATCTTCTCGTCCTGCTCCCCTTTCTCCTCCTGCTCCTCCTCTTCTTCCTCCTCTTCCTCCTCATCCTCCTTCTCCTCCTTCTCTTTCCCTTTTTTGACCCCAACTTCCCTGGTTTTCTCCTCCATCCCAAATCACTGTTTCTCATTCCTCCTTGTGGCCTTTTCGTTTTCTATCACCCTTTAAATGCTAGTGTTTTTAAGCACATAAAAAGATGTTCAACTCCACTCACAATAAAAGGATTGCAAATTAAAACACTGAGATCATTTTTCACCCATCAGATTAACAAAACATGAAGAGTTTGGCAATAGTCTATGGGCAATGGGGTAGGGAAGTAGGCACTCTTGTGCACTGTAGAAGTGTAACTGGTAAAACCCCTTTGGAGGGCAGTTTGCACAATCAAAATGTTAACTGTATAAGAGGATTTAATTTAGAAATTCCATTTGTAAGAATTTGTACTAGAGATAAAACTACGAGACAGATAGCCAATGCTCATTCCCTCCTTCTTTACAATAGAACCTGAGCAATGAGCCAAACTAAAAGACATTTCTCAGCCTCCCTTGAGATAGGGATGGCTGTTTGACACAGGTTTGGCTAATAGGATGTAAGGAAAAAAAATTGGAAGACTTACAGAAAATCCCCTTAAAAGAATAACAGACTCAGCCTGGCCACGGTGCTCAGTGGTTGAGCATCGATCTATGAACCAGGAGATCAAGGTTGGGTACCTGGTCAGGGCACATACCCAGGTTGCAGGCTTGATCCCCAGTAGGGGGAGTGCAGGAGGCAGCCAATCAATGATTCTCATCATTGATGTTTCTATCTCTCCCTCTCCCTTCCTCTCTGAAATCAATAAAAATATTTTTTTCAAAAGAATAACAGACTCAGCTGATGATACACCCTTCTCCCCAATGTTGTCTTGCCTCCTGCCTCCTGCCTCCTGCCTCCTGCCTCCTGCCTCCTGCCTCCTGCCTCCTGCCTCCTGCCTCCAGCCTGGAATGTGGATGTGGTGGCTGGATTTGGAGCAGCCTTCTTGTAACCATAAGAAAAAGGAGACTTTGCCATGATATCATTGAGCCATTAAATTAATGCCAGCATTTGCTTACCCCAGATTTCTCAGGACATGAGAAGAAATAAATCTCTATATTGTTTGCATCTCTATTGTTTGATCTTTCTCTTACATATAGCCAAAATTAATCCCTAAATGGTGTTTCTAGATACAAAGATATTTTTGTAGTATTGTTTATATTGCAAAATCCTAGAAACTTACTGAATACCCACTTGTAAGGAACCGGTTAATTAAATTATGGGACATGCATATGATGGAATTCTATGAAACTATAAAAGAATGAGAGAGATTTTTTTCAGTACTAAAAGGAATGGTCACCAAAATATTTAGTTACATTTTAAAAGAAAGATGTAAAAAGATAAATGTGTTAACATTTATATAAAATTACTTTCTTTATAGGCTTAGACATTTCCAGAATACATAAGAAACTGGTATGCCTCTGAGGATAGGGCCTCGGTAGCTAGGGATAAGGAGTGAGGGAGGACTCGCCATTCACCATACATCCTCTTGCACTGTTTGAATGTCTACCATGTGCATATTTATCTTCTCAAAAAGTCAATTCGTTTCGTACTGCTTTATCAGAAAGAGAAAGGGAGGGAGGGAGGAAGAGAAGTGGAAAGCCAATGATTTCTATACATTCTTTGCCCTTTGTCCTTTTCACTGAATGACCCCATCCCATGGCCTCAACTGCCATATATATGTTAATGAATATCCAGTCATGAGCTCTAAACTAATGAATGCCACACTAATCTATCTGACCATCCTCTGGACATCACCACATTGGGGGTCCCACAGGCACCCAGATTCAGCGTATCCACACCTGCAACCCTGCTCCTCCCCCTGAGGCCTCAGCAACGTGCCCCAGCCTTCAGCCAGAGATGCCCACTCAGTGGCCCTGTCATCTGAAAGGAGGAATTGCTCTGAGTCATGTTTTCTACCCCCTGTCTCAAACCTCGCCCTCTCCCATCTGGTTTCCTTGATCTCCCTAGAGGTCCTGCACTAGTCAGAACCATCCAAGAGCATAGCCAGATGCTGAAGTCCCTATTAGGGGGGACCTTCCTTGCCCCTTTGTAGCGTGCACCACTCTCATCACTTTTTGTTCACTGTCTTCCCTCCTAGACTAGAATTCCTATGGGAAGAGGGACCACTTCTATGTCTTTCTTTGCTAAATTCCTTGTATTAATAGCAGGGTCTGAAAGCAGGGGTCACACACCAATTGCACAAGCTAAAAGATGTGGCCATCATCTCACCCTCCACATCCAATCATGCCCCATCCATTCAACTCCCCCACTAGTCCCAAAACTATTCCCCTCTCTCCACCTCTGAAGCCACTGTCCTAACCCAGGCCTTGTCACCTCTCCCCCAAATCATAGCCACAGTCCTCAACAGGACTTCCTAAGTCCAACTTGGACCCCCTGACACTGATGTCAGAATGGAATATGTAAAACAGTAATCTTGTCATGCCATCCACCAAATAAATAAGGAAGTACTATAAAGTCTCATTGTTGTGTTCAGACCTATTACAGTCCCTGGGCCTCCAAAAGGCCCTCCCCACTCGGAGCCTGTCTCAAAGCCTTGGGCTCAGCCACATGGAACCATTGATATTTCCTCGAAAATGTCAATGCTTCAGATCTCTGTGTCTGCACTCACATTCCTTCTGTGCAAGGAACACTGCCACCATTTCCCAGGACCATCCTTTAATGTCCCTTTTAGTTACATCATGAAAACGTAACTCAAGGTTACCTCCTCCAGAAAGCCATCCATGACATCCAGCCTGACAGAGGGTCAGTGTTTCTGCCTTGGGCCTGGGAGCTCCGATGGGGAGGGGTCATGTCTCATTTGACTTATATCCCTGGTGTCTAGAAAAGTGCCTAATACACCGAAGGCTCTCAGTAAGTGTTTGTTGAATGGTCAAATGAATGAATGAGTTCTTGCTGGGATCAAATGAGGTTCATGTGAATTACCTGATACTATGCCAAGTATATGGTATCTATCCAACAAATTACCCAACAAGTTAACTTCCATTCCTTCCTTCCACTCTCCTGTGACTCAATTTCCCCCAGTCTTCCCAGCCCTTGGGTACAAGTGGGTCCCCTTGACAGGAAGGATGCATTTGCTGCTGGTGCTTGGCCCCGCTTACTTCTGAAGGACACCCCCACCCACCCTGCTTACTCAGTGATCCTGCAAGTCCCCAGAGGGTCTTACCCCTCAGCTACCTTCACCACATCACATCTGCCCTGTGTTTCTTCTTTTGCCCCAGCCCCACCTCCAGGACCCATGGAGTCAGTGTCAGAGGACAGCACAGGTGACCATGCCTAGAGTGCTGTTTCAATGCTCCTTGGCTTATGCTCACAGTCCCTCACTCCACCAGGCTCAGCCAGGGAGGGGTACCCTAGACCACACTGCCCTCTCCACCCTCTCTTCTCTGCTCCCCTGAGCAGGCCCCTTCCTCTCACACCCAATGTGGGCTCCCTTACAGTCCCTGCCCCTCCCCAGCAGGTGCAGCCTATGGGCTCCAGGCACCCCCTTTAGCCTCTTCCTCTCCCAAGTTCTGGGGCTCACCCAGACCTCTCTGTGTCCATTTCTGCCCCTCAGACCTGGCCTCAGCTTCTAGGGCCCTGCCTGCACAGCTGGGAGCTGAGGCCAGAATGCAGAGTTGATTCTCATCGCTGCTTCCCTCCAAATCTGAACTTGTGACCAAGGGGAAAAAAAATAAAAAGAAAAACAGGAGAAAGAGAGAGAGAGAGAGAAGGAGAGAGACGAAAACCATAGGAACAGGACGTCCTTTTCTGTTGCCTCTCCAATTCTGTCCAAAAGAGGCTTTAATTGGTCAAACTATGTGTTTTTCACTGAAAGAAAATGCCACAAATGAAATATGATTCACATTTGGCACAGCAGGCAGGGAAGAGGGACCTTGCCTTTGTAAGGTTCTTCAAAAGAAAATTGGGGTGGTGTGGGGAGGGCCCACAACCCCCATGATCCACAGGGGGACAATGACACATCCCTAGGGTTTCCCTAGAGTCTGTGGCCTGCGTCAGGCCACAGTGGCCAGTACCATCTGCCCTCACTTCCTGGCTGGGCACCCCGTGCTGACCTCACACCGGCTGCCTGTCCCCGGGGGATCTTGGGGGCCATAAGCAGAGGAGGCCAGGAAGAAATTCCAACCCCCGAGCAGAGGAGGCACCAAGAGGCCAGTGTAGGCTGCAGAGGCAGGAGCAGCAAGCTCTGCTCTGCCCACACTCACTCCCCTCTCCCATCTCACCACTCGACAGCGTGCCATTTAGATCGCTGTGTGAAGTCCCTCCAAACAGAGGAGAGGCTCCCTGGTTACTGGGAGACAAGAGTCGGAAACAATAGATGTCACAAGTAGTCAGTTTAGTTAGGACATGTCACCTCCTCGGAAACAGTCCCTCCGGTAGTCAGGAGCTCTCAGATAAACTCACTACCTCACCCAAACCTACCCCTCTGAGGCCTGGAGTGTCACCATGAGAGCTCCATTTCGCTCCCTTGAGATCTGAAAACCCCGAGGGAAGGGGCATATCCGTTCTCTAGAAGCTTTTGATGCGAAGAATAGAGAATGAAGGAGGACACAGGAAATCCGCCGTATGTGTGTGATGACAGAGGCAGGAGGAGGGGGAGAAGGAGGGCAAGTGATGAGTGGAGAAAAGGTGAAGAGGGGAAAGCTCCAGAGAAGTAGAAAGGAGAAGCAGGGGGCCACAGCCCAGTCAACCCAGCTTCCCAGTAGGTCACAGAAGCCTGGGATCAGGGTGGACCAGAACAGTCAAGAAAGCCATCCTGGATGACACAGGATTTGAAGGGTCCTCCAAGGGAAGACCAATGGAGAGCAAATATCTCAGGTTGACAGCCTGGGCCAAGGCAAAAGGGAGCACCATCCCAAGAAGACTCAAGTAAAAACTAATGCATTTCACCTGAGGAGAGAGAGGCCAGGGAGGTGTTCTCTGGCAAGCCCTTTGTTACATCCAGGAGCAAAAAGAGCTGGATCCCAGGGGGGAGGGGGAAGGGGAGGGGGAGGGGAGGGGGGCAGGGAGTTTCGCTGAGGAGAAGGAGACTAGAAATAGTGGGCCAAGAGGAGGGAGAGGCCAGCAAGTTGAAGCCAAGGCAAGTGAGCTGCGGGGCCAAAGAGGAGCAAAAATGTGTCTAGAGGCCAATGGGAGCTGTTAGAAAGGTTGGCATGGCAGAAGGGACCCTGAAGACCAAGTGTGCACCTTACAGCTGTGCCTGGCACCAGCCCTGAGAGATGAGCAGTTGAAGTGCCCGGCAGGCTTGTTAGTGTGCCTGGTGTCTTTGGACCCCTGCAAAGTCCTGGGACTACCTCTGCTCTCACCAGGATCTCGGTCTCAGGCTGCCATCACATGCCTGATAATTGCTTTCCTCTTCAGAACCTGATATCCTGAAGAGGAAATGTTCTATCCAAGCAAACCTTCTACAGAGTCTCTAACCCAGCCTCTTGCCATATAGGCCCCACCAGGCAGCTCTCTCTCTCTCTCTCTCTCTCTCTCTCTCTCTTTCCTCCCCACCACCTCCCCTCCAATATGGAAACCGCCCCAGACGAGGAATTCAGGTCTGATCAGGGCTGGGGACAAGGCGATACCCATCTCTGAGCCTCTCTGTCCTCCATGAGGAAAATGGGAGCCATAACCCAGCCCCGCCTATGTCACTTGGCGCCTTAGGATGGAACAAGGTAAATGCATAAAAAGCTCTTTGGAAACTTTCAAATGCTGTGAAGGTTTATTATGATTATTATTCATGTCTGATTTCGCCGCCTCTATGGAGCCCAGCTCATGTTTGTGCCTACACGATGCCAAAACAACCAGTCAAATCCATCAAAAAGTCACTCAATTGGGTGGGAAAAAATGCAGGCAGTTCCTTTGCGTGCTATCAAAAAATAAAACCGCCAGCATATCACTGGTGTTTTTGAGAATATGAAGTGGGTTGTTCTAGGCACTGTTTTTAGAGTTTTTTGGGGCTTTCACCTCCTATGAACCCCCCAAAATGACGATGGAAAAAGTCAAGCCCCTCAATTGTTTCCCAGGAGTGCGTACGGCCTCGGGATGCAGGGTCATCCGGGGAGGAGAGGAGACAGAAATTCTCGAAGGGGAGAACCGTCTTGTGTCACTCTTGACCCCGTAACTCACAGCAGGTCTTAGGCCAGTGGGGTGTCTTTTGTTTGTAAAGTCACCTTCTCCAGCTGAAAAGCAACTTTGAAGCACCTCCCTACACAGTTAGGAAGAGAGAAGGCGATACCTAGAGAGTCAGCCAAGCCAGCAAAGGCTAAAAGAGCCCCAGCCCTGACCACAGGGGCTGGCACCCAAGAGATGGAGTTCAGGGGTAGGAAGGTTTGGCATCGGGGGGTGGGGGGAGTGGAGGGGGCAGAGAGAAGATTCTGAGATAAGAACATGTTTTTAAAACACAAATGTCCCAAGAGGTTTGTTTTAGAGTGGCAAGTAACTCAAGCCAATTTGTTTTGCTCCATGTGAGCAATTCCACTCAGTGTATTGGTAGGGGGAAATATGAAATCTAATTTTTAAGAAGGTTGGCTATCATCCATGAGTTTTATCTATGCAGGCCTCTCCAGTGCCCCATTCTCATCAGGAGGCATCTGCCTCTAAGATGAAGTTTTCTGGATGGGAATGAGAATATATATAAGTGAAAAACCAAGTTGCATCCTGAATTTAATTCTGTCACTTAGCAAGTCTTTCCTGGGCTTCCATGCATTGCCAATCCCTTGCAGGGAGGGTGGGAGAGTGGAGGGTGAGGGACAGGGATTGGGAGAGTGAAGGGGGAGCAAGTATGAGAAGGGCTGAACAAGGTCTATGCCATAGGGTGGTAGGAGTTGACAGCCAAGTGTGGGTTGGAGTTGTCCCCGCAGACAAAGTAGGTATTTTTAAATTTTATTTTTAATTGATTTTAGAGAGAGAAAGGGAAAGAGAAAGAAAGAGAAATATTGATTGGCTGCGCACACACACCCCAATCGGGGATCCAAACCATGACCTGGGCATGTGCCCTGACCAAGAATGGAACTGCCACCTTTTGTTGTGGGGACGACACTCCAACCAACTGAGCCACCCCGGCCAGGGCCAAAGTAGGTCTTGAGATAATATTGGAAACATTTGGGGAAACAGTAAAGTATCTCTATCCAAATATAAGTCTTGATGAGTATTAACATACTGTTTTAAATGGGACTGGAAAGATGATAAATGTAGTAGATGCTGTCAGTGTACCCTTAACCCACCTATTTCATAACGTCCACCTGCCAGCACCTGCAACCTTTTTCTTAGGTGCTCCTTGGGCTGCATAAGCAAGAAACAGGCTACAGTGACAAGGAATTAACATCTATCCTAACAGCCATACCAATGACTGATGAGAATGGCTGTATAGATGCCACAGCCCCTCACCCCACTTGGGATAATTCTGAGGTTCCTGTTCTTCCACGGTCTCCCAGAGCTCCCAGGAGGATCAAGCCCCAGTTGCCCACAGTCGTAACTGGTTTGATAACTCACCTTGCCTTGTCTGTCTCACTCCCCCACTCCTTAACTGGTGTTTCCTTGGATCACCTCCCAAATAAACTACTTGTACTGGAATCCTTGTCTCAAGAGTCTACTTCTTAGGGTACCCTAACTGAAATTATACATGCATTCTTATCATCCTTTCAAGTTTAATTCTTTTTCTTTTTTCCTGTTTAATCTTCCAGCAGCATAAGGACATGGGAATTGTTCTCATTTTTCAGAGGATGAGATAGAGACCCTGAAAGTTAAGGTAACCAGCTGCAGATCACATAAGGAGTAACTGACATCCCCTGGGTTATGTTTAACATCCTATTTTCTGACTCTCAGTCTGATGTTCTCCACCACACCACTGCCTCTGGCCATCCCATCTCTAATGAAACCCTGCACAGTAACACGATCCTAACATTCACATTGGCAGTGTCCTTGCAAGCAGGGACAATGTATGGAATGATACATTTTTTAGACTTTGCGTATCTAGCTATCTATATAATAAAAGCCTAAGCAACTGTTACAGCAGAACAACCAGAACGACCGGTCGCTATGATGCGCACTGACCACGAGGGGGCAGACACTCAATGTAGGAGCTGCCCCTTGGTGGTCAGTGCACTCCCACAGGGGGAGCACTGCTCAGCTAGAAGCCAGGCTTACAGCTGGCGAGTGCAGCGGTGGTGGCGGGAGCCTCTCCTGCCTCCACAACAGCGCTAAGGAGCAGCAAGCCAAGTGGTAAGGAGCAGTGAGCTGGTGGGTAGTAAGGAGCAAGGGGTCCCGGACATCCCCCAAGGTGTCCTGGACTACAAGAGGGTGCCGGTCAGGCTGAAGGACACCCCCCACCAGTGCACGAACTTCATGCACTAGGCCTCTAGTAGATAATATAATCCTGTTACTCTTACATATGAACAACTTAGTGAAACCAAGAATTCTTCGGTCACAATCCTAGACTTCTGCTGCTAAATAATTCCCAAAGTAGTGAGAATTATCTATGGATATTAATAGAGGCATAATATTTATTATTGGGCTGTGTGAATAAATAAAGATAAACAATCTATTTTTTACTAAAGCAATGGGCTTTGCAAATTTCAAAAGGAAGTATATCGTTTATAGCACTTTGCAAGTATGCATCTGTCAGTGCATATCCCTCACAGTCTCCCAGGACGATGATAGACATAACATCTGCTTGAGAAATGATGCTGTAGCATTTGCCCCACTTTCTTTCTCAGGGAGAAATTAGTCCAGACTGATTTACTTTTCTCAGTACACCCGAAATGCAAAATCTTCACCAAGCTACACTGAAATATCAGGGTCTCACTCAGACTGGCACAAGGCAGACATGCTAATTCACCTAAAATGCACATCTTCAGGATGTGGGGGGTGGGGGAAGCGGAGTACAGGGAGAAAACCCACAAAGACATGGAGAGAATGTGCACACCCTATGCAGACAGTGGCCCTGGCCAGGAACTGATCTTTTTTCTCAATGGTATTACCATCTATAATCCTTAAGTTTGCTAATCAGCTGACCTTAAAACAAGACAAGTATTCTTTGTTAAGCAACAAAGATGTATTTCTCACAGTTCTGGAGGCAGAAAGGCCAAGACCAAGGCGCCAGCAGAGACAGTGCCTGTGAGGGCCCACTTGTGCTTGCAGACAGCTGCCTTCCGGCTGCCTCCTCACGTGGCTGAGAGAGAGGGAGGAAGCAAGCTCTTCCATGTCTCTTCTTCCGGGAGCACTATCGCCCCTTGAGGGCTCTACTTCATGAACTAATTCCCTCCCAAAGGCCCCATCTCCATATACTATCGCATTGGGGATTCGGGTTTTAACATATAAAGTTGAGAGTAACCAGTCAGTCCTGAGCAGAAGGTGAAGCCAAAAGCTAATTTTTAAAATGGTTAACAATAAAGGGAAAGAGAGAACTTGGGAGATGGAATGGAATTTTGCAATCATGTGTTTTATATCATTTTTTTAGAAAAGTTGTGCAAAAAAGGAATCAAAGCATCTCTAAAAGTAAAAGAAGTAAGCTGAGCCCTGGCCAGTGTGGCTCAGTTGGTTGGAGCATCATCCTGTATACCAGAAGATGGCGGGTTCAATTTCCAGTCAGGGCACATACCTAGGCTGTGGAATCAATCCACTGTCCAGGCGCGATCGGGAGGCAACAGATCAATGTATCTCTTACATCGATGGTTTTTTTTTTCCTCTCTATCTCAATCTCTATCTCCCATCTCTCTTCCTCTCCACCTTCCTCCTTCTCCAAAATCAATTTTTTAGAAGAAATTGTTTTTTAAAAGTCATAATAATAGGCTGAAACAAATGAGCCAATTGTATATAAAGTTGGTGGAATAATCACACCGAGGATAATTATTCCAAATGACTTAGAAACAATATTTTGACTAAACGTCGCTAGTGAGTTACATTCTGAGGACCAAATGAACCACAAGGAACTCTTAAACTGTACCTAGTAGTCTTATTGTTGGCAATACAGTTAGTGTATTTCTTGCATTGTGGCTGTAACAAATAACCATAATTTTAGTGGTTTAAAACAACACAGATTTATAATTTTATCCTTATGCAGGTCAGAAGTCTGAGATGGTCTCACTGGGTTAAAATTGAAGTGTCAGCAGAGTGTGTTCACTGCTAAAGACTCTAGGAGAGATGTCTTCTTGCCTTTTCCAGCTTCTGGAGGCTGCCCATAGTCCCTGGCTTGTGGGCCCCTTCCACCTTCAAAACCAGCAAAGGCCACTCTAATCTTTCTGCCATCATCCTGGTTCTAACGCCTCCGCATTCCTTGTCCACATTTAAGAACCCTGTGATGACACTGGACCCACGTGGGTAATGGAGGATACTCTCCTTGCCAGGACCAGGCAACCGAGAAGGTCCAGGTGCCCAATGGGAGTCTCCAATGGGACTGGAGTAGAGCAATTCTGTTTCTTGATCTACATGATGGTTGCACGGGTGAGTTTAGTTGATGAAAATTCAGGAAGCCATTAACCTATGACCTGTGCATTTTTCTCTGTATACGTTATACTTTAATAAAAAGTTTACTTGAAAACATTCCATTGTGTGGAATATTTGCAATTAAACACAGACACCTTTCTGTGGCCCCCAGCTCCCTCTCTAGCTGCAATTCATGCCCTCAATCCTCATTCTATGCTCTAAGCTCACTAGCCTTCATTTGGTGCCAGGAATGGCAAGATTTTCCTGGTCTGAGACTTTCCTACACGCTTTTCTTCTGCCTGAGGTGAGTTTGGATCCTCATGGATCTGGTACTTCTAAAAATTTAGTCTTGGTTGAAATGGCACCCTCTCAGAGAGGCCTGGCCTCACCATTCTACCTAAGTTGCCCCATCCCCTCCATGATCCTGTCACAGTGCCCTGTGTGTTCTTCATTTCACTAGATTCATTGCACTTTTGTTTTTTGGTGTTTTTTTAAATAAATTTTTTTAAAATATATTTTATTGATTTTTTTACAGAGAGGAAGGGAGAGGAATAGAGAGTTAGAAACATCAATGAAGATAAACATTGATCAGCTGCCTCCTGCACACCTCCTACTGGGGATGTGCCCGTAACCAAGGTACATGCCCGTGACCGGAATCGAACCCAAGACCCTTCAGTCTGCAGGCCAACGTTCTATCCACTGAGCCAAACCAGTTAGGGCTGCACTTTTGTTTTTATCAGCTATCTCCCATGATAGAATATAAGATCTATTAAAGTCAAGGCCATATTTACTCAACATTTTATCCACAGTGACCAATACAGTGATTGATAAATAATGTACATGTGTAATACATATTTGTGGTGTGAAGAAATGAAGAAATGAAAGGCAATGCTCAACCCAAGAGTAGAGCATTGTGGCCAAACAGTAAGGGAGGTTTTGTTGTCAGAATCTTGTGGTTCCCCATGCAATCATCCTAGATAAGCAATAACTGGAGACTTTGGATTGTAGTTACTCCTCCAGCCAAACTTTTAAGCAGAAGAAAATGCATTCAACAGCACAATGAAAGGAACAATGGCCCTATCATTCCTGCCATCTCCTCACCCCTACCAGCCTGGGAGATTGGTGGCATCGCAGCATCTTGATTCCTAATACAATGGCACAGGAGTAGTTCTGGGTTGTCAGAGGACGCAACTGTCAAAGCACCTTTGTGTGCAGGTGTGACGGCGCCTTTCTCACACAGCAGGGAGAGACTGCAGGCTGTAATTTCTCCCTAGCCCCCTATTATCAAAGCCACATCACTTTCTCCCAACCTTAGAATATATCTAAAAGTCCACCCCCCACCCCCGCCAAAAGGTGCCAGGTACAGCTGAGGAAGCTCTCCTAATGCCAAAAAAGATGTTAAGAAAGTAGGAAGTGCCCCAGCCGGTTTGGCTTAGTGGATAGAGCGTCGGCCTGTAGGCTGAAGGGTCCCGGGTTCGATTCCAGTCAAGGGCACATGCCCAGGTTGTAGGCTCAATCCCCAGTAGGGAGCGTGCAGGAGGCAGCCCATCAATGATTCCCTCTCATCGTTGATGTTTCTGTCTCTCTCTTCCTCTCCCTTCCTCTCTGAAATCAATAAAAATGTATATTTTTTTAAAGTAGGAAGAAATGGAGCCAACTCCACTAAATCAGCCCTTCTTGGTACCCTACTTTCAGAAAGAGGCCGCTGGCCAACCTCCTTCTTCCCCTACCCACAGCCCAACCCCTGAGTACTCTCTACCACAGTCTGGCCCTCACTCTGCCTATCACTTGACCCTCACTCTTCCCACAGCCTGATCCCTCAGCCTGGCCTCAGATGGATGCCCTAATCCCAGGCACAAACAGTCTTGTCCTTTAATGTACATATTATTTCCTTACCCAGACTGTGAACTTTCTGGGGCAAGAAACCAATCAATCCTCAGAGACTGAATATACAAATATATAATGGCCAGACTATATATGACAATAAAACTATGTCCCACAATCTGTAGCTACCAGCCCAGGAAACCAAAACGCCTACAGCAATCAGCCCAGAACAGCCAGGAATTAGTAAACGACTTCCATTTTTTTTATTTTTTGTACCTGCTTCCAACTCAGGACCAATCAGAGAAAGGCAAATATGCCCCCCTAACCCCAGCCCTGCCTCATCCCCCTTATCCTTCCAACTGCTCCCCCTCCATATCCCTCTTAACTCTGCCCTCCTCTTTTCCTGTCCAGCCCCTACTCTTTCCCAACAACTCCTAAGATCCTGAAATGCCAGTTGCCTCTAAAGATACATCCCTCCCATGAACCAGTTATGTGGAAAATTGTATACTTTAAACCTTGGGATGGAGCTGAATTAAAAACTATAGTTAAGGATTTCCCTAAACCCAGACAAGACCAGCAACTATTCATAGAAGAATTTAGAATTCTTTTGACTATATATGAATGAGGGTCACCGGACTATATCAATTTTACATGAACTGACATAAATTCCTGTTTCCACAATAAACCTGAAGGTCAAAAACAGGCCCAGAAGTAGGGAAAACCTCCTAAAAGCCATATCCAAATGGATGACAAGAAAGGGATGACTCACAAATTCAGGAATAGGTTTAGACTGAAAAACATAAAAATGACTGAAGAGGCTGCATCTGCCCATAAAGAAGTTGCTGTCACGTTTGCAGCAGAGTTGAAGAAGTTGCTTGAAGTTCGGTACTATCCACAATTTCAGGCATCCACTGGGGGGGGGGGGGGGGGGGGGGGGGGTTGGGACATATCCTCTGTGGATAAGGGGCAGGGGGAATACTGTAATTCAACTATATGCCAGAAGAATTATTTCTTGAGGTTCCAAAGGACTTTTCTATTACAATGAGGTTGTGTCTGCTGTGATATACCCGTACCTTCTCCATTATATTTGATGCATACACCAAAAAGGGTCTTGACACTGTTTGTGACACTTGAAAGGAAATGCTTTGGCAGATCATTGTAGCAAACAAGGTATATTCGTTTCCTGTTGGTGCTGTAACAAAATAACACAAACTAGTGGCTTAAAACAAAAGAAATTTATTCTCTCACAGTTCTGGGGCCAGAATTCCAAAATTCAAGGTGTCAGCAGGGCTGCGTTCCTGCCAAAGGCTCTAGGGGAGAATGCATTCCTTGCCTCTTCCAGCTCCTGGTGGCTGCCGGCAATCCTTGGCCTTCTTTGGTTTGTAGTCACATTACTTCAATCCCTGCCTTTGCCTTCAGATCACTTTCTCCTCTGGGTCTGGGTCTCATCTGCCCCTGGCTCACTCAGGTAAGGATACTTGTCAATGAACTCAGGGTCCACCTGGATAATCCAGGATGATCTCCTCATCTCTAGATCCTCAACTTAATTGCATCTGCAGAGATGCTTTTCCTAAATAATGTAACATTCACAGGTTCCAGGGATTAGCACGTGGGCATATGTCTGGGGTGGGCGGGAGGCTACCATTCAACTCACTACACAAGGTTATGTAACTAAAGAACTAAACCACCAAAGAACAGATCACTAGAGGGATTCAAAGAAGCCAATATAAAATACCAACATTTAGCCTCTGGTTTTCAAAATAGAAAATGGAAAAAAAAATATGGTTGTGACCTTTACTCACATAATCTATCACTCTCAAGGTGGCCAGTTGGTAGAACCAGATGTTTTCAAAGGATATTAACTGGGTGAGTCATTAATTCTCCTCCACTACAGATGTATAGACCAGAGCAGCCTTATTCCCAGATCAGAGCATGCACAGGGTCCATGCATGACTACCTTCCTTGAAAGGCCTGAGGCCCTAGACCAGCCGTGGGCAAACTACGGCCCGCGGGCCGGATGCAGCCCGTTTGAAATGAATAAAACTAAAAAAAAAAAAAAAAGACCGTACCCTTTTATGTAATGATGTTTACTTTGAATTTATATTAGTTCACACAAACACTCCATCCATGCTTTTGTTCTGGCCCTCCGGTCCAGTTTAAGAACCCATTGTGGCCCTCGAGTCAAAAAGTTTGCCCACCCCTGCCCTAGACAATAACCCAAGCCAAGAACTGCAAGCACAGGTTAGGCACATTCTATTCCCTCTTTGGGAGCAGGGGCATGTATCACTCTAATCCAGATCCCCATTGGTGCCCCTCAGAAGCATTCCTTCTAGGAGAAAGGTGCCCATTCATGCCCTAGACCAGAGATGGTGAACCTACAACACGCGTGTCAGAGGTGACACACAAACTCATTTTTTTGGTTGATTTTTCTTTGTTAAATGGCATTTAAATATATAAAATAAATATCAAAAATATACGTCTTTGTTTTACTATGGTTGCAAATATAAAAAATTTCTATATGTGACACGGCACCAGAGTTAAGTTAGGGTTTTTCAAAATGCTGACACGCCGAGCTCAAAAGGTTCGCCATCACTGTTTTAGACAGACCAAGTTCCCTAGAATGTACGAAAGCCATCCCAGTCATCTCTTGCAAAAGGCTGACACTCTGGGACAGAGACATATAGTCTAACCCTCAGTGACACTCAGATACACAGTCCTTCATACTTTCATTCATTCATTCATTTGTTGATTCATACTTTCATCCACTGACTCAACAAACATTCACTGAGCAACTTCAAGAGGCCAGCACTGCACTAGCGACTGAGCACAAAAAGGCAAAATGCCACAGTCACTGAAAAGCCCAAGAAGGTCACTATCTCCAGGTATCACAGGAAAACAATGGAATTACTAAATACTGCTCTACCGAGGAACAAGTCAAAGATAAGGGGACCCAGACTAGGAGGTAAATGGGATTTCTGCAGACACTTAATGGTCATGTGGGACCAAGTTATCACCATCTTACAAATGGAGGTTTAGAAAGATTAAGTGATGAACTCACGAGAAGAGAGAGAGAGGGAGAACTGGCAGGATCTCAAGTATAAGGCATAGAGAACACTGAAATGGGGAAGCCAGCCTCACCTAATTTTTTTTCCTGGGACACTTGGGATTTTTTGCTTCCTCTATCTTTCCATTCCTCCAGGGAATTATTCAAAAGAAATCCTCTTTTCTTCACTTTCTTCTCCAGAGATTGAATCTTGGCCCGGGAGAAAGGAAATGGAAAATGGCTCCGGGCCATCTCATTTGTGAGCTGGAGGGCGGACATCCCAGCAGGAGCTGTCTCAGCCTCCCTAATTGGGTTTGGAGTCATGCAACCCCGCTTGGCCTAGCAACTTGATTATAGGCCACTTCCTCTGCGTTGACTGACTTGTTTTAATTCTGTGTTAGGAAATCTCCCTCATTCGCATTTGCTGCTCCATTTGAGGGTCACAGAATTTGTCAGGTTAGCAAAGTTTATCCCTGGAACTGTCTCATCTTTCTTTTCATTATCTCAGAATATCCCTATGGGACATCTTCCCCACTCATCCCAGTTCCCCATCTTACAATAATCGGATCTCATGGGGCGGGAGGAGATATCAACCTTGTATGTCACCTCTACTAGGAGGTCAAAGAATTTGTGATGTAATGAAAAGCACTGGTTCTTGGAGTTAAATAACCCAGATTATAAGGGTGGAATTTCAAGCACTACTAAAGAGATTCCCATTGTCACTAGATGGATTCTACCAGAGAGGGACTGCTTACTCTCCATGAAGGTTAGAGCAATGCTAGCTGAAACTCCACTGCCCACCTCAACTCTCCTTTTGCATTCCGAGAGCTGAGTGCATTGAATTGTCATTGTCACCAGCTCATTCCCAAATGCCATTCCCATTCTGACCCTTTTTTAATAAGCCGTGCTAGAACTATGCATGTTGGGCCAGGTCTGCTGGGCAGAGTGTTAACTGGAACGTGAGAGCAGCCAATCTATGCGCTCTTTTCATAATCCATCCATCAGGCATCGCCTAACTAATATTCAGGTTGAGTCTTCCTGCAACTCTTCCTGTCCTGCAGCCTGAACAGGCTGGATCGCCATCAAATAAATCTATTCCCCTTTCCTCTGGGCACTTGGCTGAACCACATTTCCCCCTTGCATCTAAGTGGAGGCATGGCCTTGGACACAGGTGGTGTGCTTGCCTCCTAAAATGTCTATGTAACCCTCCACATTCCCCCTTGGTTCTTGGGGCCTTTGAATACAGACCATCTAGAGGAGGACTCCAGGCCCCTGGAGAATTCCCAGGCTCTAGGCAACAGTGAAGCCACACATTAGAAGATGGGTGGATCCCTGAGTTGCCCTTGCCCCCTGGAGCTCTGTCCACCAGAGCTGCCGGAGTAAATGAGAAATAAAGTTTTTAACTCACCATAACTAATCTCTGCCCCACTCTGAGTTTTCCGCCCTAGTGGTTCTTCCAAATGTTTCCAATATCCTGCTTCCCAGATTATTTCCTCTCCTTGAAGAAAAAAAAAAGGAAAAGAAAAAAGAATATCTCTTAGGAGCAAACACAGTTGCAAGCAAACAGTCACCCCAAGGTTCTCCCGAGCTGTGGGCGGCTTGCCAGACTCTGAGTAGGAATATCATTCCATTGGACCCATCCCGTCTCTACCATGATGGGAAATGTAGTCACTAACTTCTGACTCCATTAATTTTGGGCAAAAATCAGCATAAATAATCAAATCATAAACTGGCCTCAAGTCCCCTGCAGCCTCTCTGATGGTGCTGGGAGGATGGATTGCAAAGTTTCTCCTTCCTGCAGAAACAACGTGCTTTCCCCCACATATGCCCTAACCCTGAGTTCCTCACTCTGGGACTTAACAGGTGGCCTGTCCTGAGCACCACTCTGCTGTCCTGGGAGAGGGTAGCACTGAGCCCTCACCCCTTCTCCCAGCCCTGACCACAGTGTGTATCTGGTGTAAATGACACAATTGGGGGGATCAGGAAGGCTTAGGTTGTGGGTTAGGTTGTAGCCGGGGGTAAGTCAGACCACAGGAAGCTTAAAAGTCAGACCAGGGTGACAGAACCCTTTGCAACTGAAGATTGGGATGGAAGTCCATGTTCTTCATAGGCACTGACCCCAGGAAGTGGCAGCTTTAGCCATGCTTGCCAGTGACATGCATGATTTTGTACCCTTTCAGGCTCGGCTGCTATTCAGCGGTGAGGAGGTACTGGAAGAGTGGATTTGGATTTTCTTTGAAGATTTAATTGAAGATCATCTCCAGGACCCAGATATGCAACCCCGAGGAAACCGTTGTCCATCGCAATGGAACAGCTTTCCTCCTAACTCTTCTGGGTAGCGCTCCCTGCTGTTTAAATGTGAGCCTCGGGATGGGAGGAACTTTGCTTTATTCAACATTATGTCCCCAGTGCCAGGAACAGTTCCTGGCATAAGCTGGGGCTTCGTTAACTTGTGTTGAATGAATAATAAAGGCTGCCCAGGCTTGGTGGGGTGGAAGGGAGCTGGGGTTGACTGGCTCGTCCCCACAAGCAGGATTTCTGTCAGGAACACCTTCTCCATCAGCATTCTTTTTCATGCAGCATCTGACTCTGAAAGTGCAAACTGCCTGCACCATCTTCACCGGAGAGGAATAGTCCCTTCATGACCTCGTCCTTCAAGCCTCCTCTTTAGGGGCTGGAGTTGAGGTTTATCAGCCTAGGAGTTAATGTACTCGTACTCGCAGGATGAACCTTTCCTGTTTCTTTACTCTCACTCTAAAGGGGTCTCAGCAGGGGGAGGAGATGAGCAAAGGTGTTTAGTTTTCCATTTTAAATGGAAGCCGTGCCCCTGGATCACAAAGAACCCAAGGGCCAGTGGGGTCTCCAGGCTCACCTTGCTTTCATTTCATCTCTGGTCAATTATCCAAGACCCAGGTGAAGATGGAAGACCATAATGGGGAAACTTGGGAAGGGCGTTGGAAGAGCTATTTCTAAACTATGACTAGAACAGCTTTGGCTTCCTGGGCTGGGGAAACGGGCAGAGGGTCCAAGGGGTTACCCCTCTCTCAACATTTCTGTTTCTTCTTCAAAGCACCTTCTCATCTAGGTCTTGTAGACATCCTGCCCCTGTCATCCACAGCCAGTGGGTACCAAGGCCGTGAGTTCTCCACCTCCTCCCAGACAGGCTCTCATCTCCCCGGCATGGCACGAGCCTTCCTCATCCTGCTGGTACACAATGATGCTATCCTCCCTGCAACTCCCCCTTCCCCTGCCACCTAGAGTGTCCAGCACAGGGCCCACCCCATGACAGCAGCGTGACCAAGTTATTTATTTTGGTCTAATGAGTAATCTCTTTTTATCTCTCCCTACCCAGTCCTACCTTGTCAGCAGAGGCTCCTCAAACCCTCCCCTCCACCTCTATCCACAGTTCCTGCCAGTTCCATACCCCTTCTGCCTTCTGTGCTCCCTGTTCAAACCTTGCCCTACCAAGCCCCATTCAGCTAGCAAATGCAGGCCAGCTCTGAGGCCTTAACACATTAGCTCATTGTAACGCCATTAAGTAGACACTACTCTTAGCCTCATTTTACAGATGAGGAACTGAGGCACAAAGAAGTCAAACAGCTAATATGAGGTAGAGCCTAGATTTGGAGCCAGACTGTCTGCAGCCTCCGCCCCCACCTTAACCATCTACCAAGTGCTCTTTCCCACCCTCCAGCATTTCAACCCTCCCGCCCCAGAAAGGAGCCGCTTATTTAGTGTAGCAAGGATTTTTTTTCTGACGCCTGACTTGGAGCAAAATAACTGCAGAAGTTAGTATATGCAAACCGATGTGTTCTGGTCGGGCTCCCAGGTCTGTCACCATATAGTCTCTTGTTTCTTCGTCCATCCCAAGCCGGGACAGGCATTTGACCCCTTCCCGGGCTCTCTCCTTGCCACCGCACTGGATAGAGGTGTTTAAGACCCTCCCCTGTCCAGTGGCCTGAGAGAAGGAAGAGGTGCGACAGATCCATCCAGGGAGTCCCAGGAGGCGACTCACCACGCCATTGCGCGGTTCAGTCCGCCGTCCACGAATCCCAGGCGCTTGCTGCTCCCTGGCGGCCAAAGCCGGGAGCCCGGGGACCCGAGAATCGCTCCTTCTACACTCCGCGAACCCAAGGGCACCAGCAAGTGACCGGGAGGTTGGGAAAGGGGCGGGAGGAAGGGGGACACAGCTGAGGGGAAAGGGAGTGGAGCCGGGGAGGGGCGAGGGAGGGATCGCGGAGCAGACCTCGAGGAGAGAGGGCGGCCGTGGACACCCGCGGCGAGGTTGGGGTGGCTACCGCGGGGCTGGAGTGCGCGGCAGCGCCCCACATCCTCCGCACCCCCGCTTGGCGGGAGCGCACAGCCCCTACCCGCGGCGAATGTGGCGTCCCCACCCCCCTGCGCCGGCCGCCCCCTCGCCGTCCCCGCGCCGCCCCTCCTCCGTCCCGCCCCCCGCGCCCAGTCGCGAGCGCCGCAGTGGCCGCCGCCTGCACCGCCCGGGCGGGGAGCCGGCGCTGTACCCGCTCGCCTAGGCGCTCAGAGCGGCTCGCCGGCGGCCCGGCTCTCCCGCCCGACTCCACGCCGGCCTCGGGGAGCCCCGGCCGCCGCGCCTCCGCCCCACTCTGCTGGCGGCCAGCCGAGCTCCGCGTCGCGGGAACTTGGGCAGGACTCCGACGGTACCGGGGCGCGGGGCGCGGGGCTGGACCGGAGCCCTGCGGCTATGTCCGGTGGCCCCCTCCCTGACAGTCACTGTTCCTGTGCCCGGGTCCTGCCCCCGACGGCCGCGCGTTGAGATGACTTTCCGCGATCTACTGAGCGCCAGTTTCGAGGGACCCCGCCCGAACGGCAGCGCCTCGGGCTCCAGCGCGGGCGGCGGAGGGGGCGGTGCGGGTGGCGCAGCCGCCTCGGAGGGCCCGGCGGTGGGCGCAGTGCCGGGGACCGCGAGTGGCAGCAGCGGCGGCGGCAGCGTGGTGGGCGCGGGCAGTGGCGAGGACAACCGGAGCTCCTCCGGGGAGCCGGGGGCCGTGGGCGCCGGCGGCGAGGTGAACGGCACGGCGGCCGTCGGGGGTCTGGTGGTGAGCGCGCAGAGCGTGGGTGTGGGCGTCTTTCTGGCCGCCTTCATCCTCCTGGCTGTGGCGGGCAACCTGCTGGTCATCCTCTCGGTGGCCTGCAACCGCCACCTGCAGACGGTCACCAACTATTTCATCGTGAACCTGGCCGTGGCCGACCTGCTGCTGAGCACCACGGTGCTGCCCTTCTCGGCCACCATGGAGGTTCTAGGCTTCTGGGCCTTCGGCCGGGCCTTCTGCGACGTGTGGGCTGCTGTGGACGTGCTGTGCTGCACTGCCTCCATCCTCAGCCTCTGCACCATTTCGGTGGACCGGTACGTGGGCGTGCGCCACTCACTCAAGTACCCCACCATCATGACGGAGCGCAAGGCGGCCGCCATCCTGGCTCTGCTCTGGGCTGTGGCCCTCGTGGTGTCCGTGGGGCCCCTGCTGGGCTGGAAGGAGCCAGTGCCCCCTGATGAGCGCTTTTGCAGCATCACCGAGGAGGTGGGCTACGCCGTCTTCTCCTCCGTGTGCTCCTTCTACCTGCCCATGGCCGTCATCATAGTCATGTACTGCCGCGTGTACGTGGTAGCGCGCAGCACCACGCGCAGCCTCGAGGCCGGCGTCAAGCGGGAGCGGGGCAAGGCCTCCGAGGTGGTGCTGCGCATCCACTGTCGTGGCGCCGCCTCGGGTACAGATGGCGCGCACCGAGGGCTGCGCAGCGCCAAGGGCCACACCTTCCGCAGCTCGCTGTCGGTGCGCCTGCTCAAGTTCTCCCGCGAGAAGAAGGCTGCCAAGACGCTGGCCATCGTCGTGGGAGTCTTCGTGCTCTGCTGGTTCCCCTTCTTCTTCGTCCTGCCACTTGGTAAGTGACCCCTCTCCCACCAGCCCTTCCTTCCTGAGCCTGTAGCTATGCCTTCCTGGCACCCAGGCTTGGCTGGCCTTCCCACCTGACCATGCAACCTGGTCCCTTAGACAGAAGTGTGGCTCGGCTTTGTTTGAGGACAAACAAGAGGCTCTCCGTGCTTGCAGAAATTGTTTCACAGGCTTCTAACTTTTCTGTCCTTCCACTCCCCCTTCATTGTCATTACAATCCTGGGCTTGTTTTATGCCCTGGACGCCGCTAAATGTAAAAGGTCAGTGGAAATCTGTGCAAGCTCATAGTATGTAACAGCAGTGTATGTGTTCACCTACATGTTAACACACACACACACACACACAGATATACATGTCAACCCCCAGGGGTGGGCACACAGACAGGGTGGGCCTACATTCGTGCACCGGCAGCAAGCCCTGGCCATTCAACATGTGCATCAGCAGGCACCAGAAGCCACCTGCTTTCTCCCAGCACTCATTCAGTTTGGGAGCTGGCCCCCTCCCGAACCCCTCCCCAGCTGGGATCTGTGAGTGCCTTGGGCTCTAACTTCTGCAATCTCCTCTTGGAATTGGGGGAGGGGCTGTGTGGGGGTAAGAAGGGAAGGGAAGGGGGCAAACTATCAAATGGAAAGTTAATGCTGTTCGTCGTCTTTCTTAAATTTACTGAGTTTTTCAGTGCTTCTGAGAAACTTTCCTGTTTCTCCCACAAGAGTCCCTGCGGACCTAGGAAGAGGGCAGCTGTTCTGAGGGGCTTCCTCCCACACCTGAGGGTCCTCCTGGAAGCCTTGGGGCTGGGTCAGCACTGGGAGGAGAAGGAGAACAGCATTTCCGGGGACGAATTTACCCTGAGTCATTTCGCCCATGGCTGCAACCTCAGCAGGCCACGCAGGGACCTGCCCTGCCTTTCCCTGGCCTGCTCCTTCCACACTCTGCAGCTGAGTCAGGAAAGGGACCATGGCCTCCCTCCTGCTCCCCTGCTGGCTCTCTCCACACAGCGGCCAGAGTGATCTTTATACATTATAAATTAGAGTGTCACTCTCAATGAAAACCCCTCAATGCTTTCTCACTGCCCTGGGAACAAAATCTAAACTCTCCAATATGGCCTATGAGAAGGTGACCTTCAAATGTATTATTGTCCAAACCAAAATGGGACACTAGGAATATTTATGCTTAGACCACAGGCATGAACCAGGACAGTAGGGACAAACCCGGACATGTGGTCCCCTTCCTGTAAGGAGAGCCCCACGTGATGGGCTGCCTGCCCTCTGGCCTCATGGCTTGGCTGCCCTGCCTTTTGCTCACTGCCCCTCTGGCCCCTCTGACCCTCTTCTGGTTCCTTGCCCACATCCCTCATGCCCTTGCATTTGCTCTTCCCTCTGTCTGGCCTGCCTTGCCCAACCCCTCCTGGCTAACTCCCCATCCTTTAGGTCTCTGCATAATGTTCCCTCTTCAGAGAGGCCTTCCCAGATGCCTCAGTCTCAGGGTGTCTTTCTCTGCATTTTCTCCCTCGTGGCACAGGCTCTCTTCCTTTACTAGCTCCTTAGCTATCATCACATCTGGGTATTGCTTGGTTTGGTGTCTGACTTCCCCAACTGGCCCACAAGCTCTGCAAGGGCAGGACTGTGCTGGTGGGGAAAGTCAGAAAGAGCACCCAGCACAGTGCCTGGCATATGAAGAGCAATAGAGCACAGCATCTGGTACCAGATAGGCTGGCTTCGAACCCCAGCTCTGCTTCTTTCTCGCTGGGTAACTTCCGGAAAATCCCAGAACCTCTCTATGCCTCTCTTTCCTCATCTATAAAATAAGGATGATGGTGATGGTTATAATGACAACCCTCAGGGGTGTTAATAAGACTTCAGTGAGATATGATGTGTGACTTTAACATGGTGAGTGCCGTGTGAGCTGTTGCTTTGGTAGTGGATGCTCAATATAAGATAAGAAATGAATAAATCATCGACTTGAAAGTCACTCAGCCAGAGGCTGTGGTGGGGATAGAAGAGGGATGGAGGGGGAAGGGAGAGGCAAATAGGCAGGAAGAGAAAGTCTGTGTGCCCCCCTTTAGAAACCCACCCACCCAGTATTTAGAACCAACCCCCCCCCCCCCCCCCCAAGCCATCACCCAGGCTTCTTGCCCTACCAACCAACCCCTGCTCCAGCCTTGCTCAGCTGCGCCCTGTCATCCCAGGTGCTCTCATCCTCCCCCTGCCCCTTGGTTCCCACCAGTCCCCTGTAGAAAATAATCAACCTGTGTGTAGACTGCCATCTCCCCTAATGGTTTTTTAACTTCTTTTCAAATTTCTAGTTACAGAATAATGCACATAAGACGAAAATAATATAGCAAGTGCCCATGTACCCAGAATCACCCATACTGAATAGATGTTCACATTTTGCCATATTTGCCTCTGATCCCTGTTTCTCTCTTTTTTCAAATAGAACACAGCCACAGCTAAGTTCCCTTCTCCCATCCTTTTTTGCTCCCTCCCTCCCCAATGGCAAATCTGGTATTTATCACTCCCACACACTTGTACTCTTCGCACAAATATCTGTATCCATAATAATAGAGAATATTGTTTTGTGTGCCTTTAGGATTTATGTAATCGCAGTGTGCCTGGCGCATCAATCTTCAGTTTGCCTTTTTCACCCAACGTGGTGTCGTTGAGATTTATCCATGTTCACGCTGGCTCATTTCAGCAGCAGCGTGGTGCTCTGCTTGAGAGTGTGCCATGGTGTGTTGATGCAGTCTCCTGCTGAGTGCTCCGTGCTTCCAATTTCTCACTGATACAATCAACATGGAAAACGGCTACTGTTTTCTGAGGTCTAGATCACGTGTCCCCCGCTTCCAGGAATTCATCCCCAAATTTCCATGGCCTTTGCCCCTGGCTGGTACACACTGCTCTTTCTTAATCCTTCCATCTCTGCTGCTCCTCACCTCTGGCGTGGTAACCCTGGGAGGGGGGGTCTCCTTGTCTCCACCTTCCTACTGGTCTGTGGTGTGCCCAGCCTCCCAGGGCACCTCACTGAGCCCCAGAGCAGAGCCCACGGCCGCTGGTGGAGCTGAATTGAGTGGAATCTGGCAATAGCAAATAAACAGGACAGAGGCCTAGCAGGGACACAGAATATTCCAATCGCCACGAAGTGGCTCTGAGGGTAGATCAACAGAGAGAACAGGAGGATGGAGCCAGAGGTGGAGAAAGGTGGCCTAAGGATTATGCAGGCGGGCCAGGGGGCCAGGAGATCCTGACACTCCCCAGCACTGGTCCCGGCCTGGAGGAGGAAGGCACCATTGAAGGAACGGAACATTCTGAGCAGCAACTTGTGCAGGGGGGGCGGGGGAGCGATAAAATGTGGCATCCAGGGGGTTGGCACATCTTGATAGGAGGTGCCAGTATGTGGTGGGGGGTGGGAACTTAGATAAGAGCATCAAGAATGGGAGTGGTTGCAGAAGCAGAAAGAGGATGGAGAGGCAAAGAAAAAAGAGGGTCTGGGGACAGAGCCTGGGGAGCCCCCACTTTGAAGAAATCAGGAGGAGGCAGAGAAGGGGGAAGCCAGGAAGACTGACACTTTTCAGCTCCCCCAAGCCGTGGTCCCACACCAGACGTAAGGAGCAGCAGGATGGAGAGGTTGAAAAGCAGTCGGTGCCAGAAAGGGCCATAAGCCATGGCAACAAAGGCACCCAGTAGAGCCACAGCTAGGGGTTGTCAAGCAGACCCAGGATGCTCTGTACCCACACCTCCGGACACAAAGCCAAGTGGAAGCTACAGCTACAGCACAGCAGTGACATAGCCAGGGAGTGGCCCTGACAGCCCAGAGGGCACTGAGAGCCTTAAGAAGGGAACCCAGGGTCCCAGAGGAACCTTGGCACAGGGAGCAAGTGACTGCCATTTATAAACTGAAATGCTGTGGGTCAGGCCGGAGCAGGAGTAGAGAGAGATACAGATGGGGTGTCCTGAACCATAGGGACTCTGCGGGCCTGGGTCAATGGCCAGGAGAGATTGGGACACAGACACCAGGCACCTAAAATCTTGAGTGGCCTGAAGAGGGGCTAGGGGTCACCCCCCACACCTCCAGCTGCCCCCTTTCCCAGTGAGGAGCAACTGCAGACATGTGCCAGCACATAGAGAGTCAGCTCAATGAACTTGAGACACCACCTGTCGGACCCTGTGATTTAGGGCAGCGAGTTCAGGGAAGGCAGCACCTGCCTTTCCAGGACACGTGGGGAGCTGTGTAAGGAATGAGAAATACTACTCACCCCCATGAGAGGGCACTCACCTGCCTGGTGGTTCATGATGCCCAGCTGTGCTGTCTGCCCCGTGAAAAATGACCACACATCCAGGTTTGGCCAAGACAGCCCTGGTTATACCTGTTGACCTGCATGATTACTAATAGTGCCCCTTTCACTCTCAGAGATGTTCCAGTCTGGACCATAGAGTATGTGGTCTCCAGTCCTTGGAGGAGGGGCTCTTGGCAGCCCTGCCAATGAGAGATATGTGCCTCCTGCCCTCACCAGCAAGCTGGTGCAGCACTAGGTGCCTGAGAAAATCATAAGACATTATGTAAAGGCTCCTTCTTACAAGGTTATTTAGCCAGATCTAGAAGAGCCCAGACTTGTAGCATGCATATGGGGAGGGGCATCAGTTAGGACCTGCTACCTGCAGACTTCCATGGAGGACCCCCGAAAAAGGGGGGCATGACAAGGGTGGGCCAGCTAGAAATACACCTGAAAGCCTCTGCCCTGGACCCTTAGTGCAAGGGCCCCCTCACCCACAGCCTTTGGGTGTAGAAATGCCAATCACCTTCCCTGCAGGCAACAGGGGGACAGAGGGACTGGAGGAGCACTGTCCCGGGCAGGAAAGCACCCATCTGCAGAGAGCGCCCTTCCTCTCCCAGGCGTCTCCAGAGGCCCCATCTCTCCTGATGTTCTCATGGCAGTAGCATCCCACTGAGTCTGGCTTCGGCCTGCCAGCCATACCCAGAGGTGGACCTGTCCATTGAGACCTAGACGCGTGCGTGCGCGCGCGCGCGCTCACATACACACACACACACACACACACACAGTCCCGCCCCCTGTCATTCCTAACGGATGACAGGCAGATGCCCAGCTTGCACCCTTAGCTCTCTTTTGTTGGGCAGTCACCAGGCCCTACTGGCCTCCTAGTCAGCCTCTGAATGTGTAGAATATGTCGGTCGCACAAAGCAGCCCCAGAGGCCCAGAGCCCATAGGCCCCTCTGAGATATACCTCCAGGTGAATAAGCTACCAGGAGGTTCTGATATTGGCAGTCCCAGGACACACTGGGACTCCAGCCATATGGGAGCCAGACCTGGGGCTCCCTCCTGTACTGTCAGCCTAGGTCCCCTGACCACCTCCGGATTTAATTAGGTGCTCCCTCGTGCTCCAAGCATTCTGCACACCTTTATCACAGTGCACTGTCAATATTCTTACACATACCATCCGTGAGAGGGCAGAAGAAACTGTGCATATGTTTAGGCATAGAGGAACGGAGGTCTTTGTGGGTCATCCTGTAGTTTGGGAAAACCTGGAATATACAATCTATGAGAAAACAGGTCACAAGATGAGGCCAGATGTCATCAACTGAATGGATAAATAAATTGTGATGTATTCATTGACTGGACTACTATACAGCTAGGAAAATAATGAACCTGATGACAATAGCAACATAGATGAGCTTCATGGACACTATGCTGAGCAAAATAAGGTGGATCTGAAATGAAAAGCTAACATATTATATGATTCTGTGTATATGACATTCCAAAACAGGTAAAACTAATCAGGATAGTGGTTACGTGTGTGTGTGTGTGTGTGTGTGTGTGTGTGTGAGAGAGAGAGAGAGAGAGAGATGGGGGGGGGAGGAGTAATTAACTGGAAGAGAGTACAAAGAAACTTTTCCAAAGAGCCAGGAATATTCTATCTTGATCTGGGTGGTGACTACATTGGTGTATCATATGTAAACTTAACAAGCCATACTCTTAGGATGTCTGTACTTTATAAAACAGGCTGTCAATATCTTATGCCTGAAAGAAGAGAAAGAGAGAGGGAGGAGGCAGGAGGAGGCTATGAGCCATGCTGAGGAATTGGTGTCCAGACTGAGGCACACTTGGCAGCCAGCTGTGGAGGGTAGATTCGGTGTGTGGGTCTGAGGATGTTGGCCAAGCACCAAAGGACTCATCTCCAGAGGCTCTCTGAGGTCACAGACACAGGGGGAGAGGCGTGGTGTGCTTCAGATCCTCAATTATGGCTATTCTATCCTGTTCCCTGGCCCAGAAGTTCGAAGAAGGGGCTGGCATTACGTCTCCTATCTATGCTTTTGTGACACCTGGCGCAACAGTAGATGCTCAGTCAGTGTGCATAGAAGGAGGAAGTGACACGGCCTTTTCACATCCTGCCATGCAAAGGGTCTGGGTGGCAAAGCACAGCCCTCTTTTTTTTTTTTTTAATTGTGGTAAGACTATAACATGAGATCTACCCTCTTAAATTTTTAAGTATACCATGCAGTATTGCTAACTAGGCACCTGTACAGCAGGTCTCTAAAACTTGCCTATTTTGTTTAAGTGAAACTTTATGCATGTTGATTAGCAACACCCCACTTCCCCTCCCTCCAACCCCTCTTAGATTCTATGAATTTGTCTGCAGGAAGACCTTGTTTCATTGCACACTTCACTTTATTAGTGCTTCACAGATGTTGCTTTTTTTTTTTTTTTACAAATTGAAGGCAAGACCCTCCACCAGCAAACATACCACAACTCGCTTTATTGCGGTGTTCTGGAACCATCCCCGCAATATCTCTGAGGCGTGCCTGTATTTTAGATATCTCATACAAGTGGAATCAAGCAGTCCTTCTGTGAATGGCTGACTTCCCTTAGGGTAACAGCCCTCTATGTACAGCCAACCGTCCTTACTAGTGATGCACTGGGGATGGCCTCCCATTTGTGTGACCCGAAAAAAATTTTAAGCATAGCAGCTAACATTTACTGAATGATTACTGTGAATAAGAAACTATCTAGGGCTAGGACTTTTCCCTTTTTTTCTTTTTTTTTTTTTAATATGATGGATAGTTTCAAACACATTCTAAGTAGAAAGAGCATGATGATGCCCAGGAACCTGTGACCCAGTTACAACAACTGTCAGTAACAAGGCCAGTCTTGGTTCATCTCAACCCCTACCCATTTTCCCACCACTGCGGATTATTTTGAAGAAAATTCAGACATCATGTCAATTCATCTGTAAATTCTTCAATATGTATTTCAGAAAATAACTTTAAAAAATAACCATAATCATTTATAACACAAAATAATTGTTTAACAGCATCAAATACCTACCGAGCGTTCAAATGTTGCCTGTTGCCTCTAATTTTCAGTTTGTTTAAATTAGGATCCAAAACAGGTACATACATTGCATATGGTTGGTCTGCATCCTGTCTCTTTAATTGGTAAGATTCTACTTCACCCACCTTTATCCTTTCAACTTATTTGGTGAAGAAACCAGATTGAGGAACCCATCCTCTTCTGTCTTCCCAGGAGTAGCCCACAGTCTGGGATTTGCATCCCCATAGGGCCATTAATGTGTTCCTCTGTTGCCTGTACCTCCTGTAAACTGTTTTTGGGCAAGAATTCTTCTTTTTTGTAATATTAAGATTAGTCAAGGCTTTAGGTTCCATCAGCCTAATCCATCCATTATAAAGTGTCCCATCAGCCTGTTAAAAAACTGCTGTCTTAGCAGTCACTAACCATGGCCAGGAAACTTAAAAGTGGTGATACCTGAATTCTGTCATCCCTTGTACATTTGTTTGCTGAAATTCTAAAAAGAATTTGCCACTACCTGTTTGGTTACTTGGAAGAGTCTGTACAGGAAAAGCTGATTGACCCCGACCTTGGTCAAACCTTCAACTCCCTATCTTTACCTTAGTTAGGCCTCCCTCCACAGCTGCTGCCATGATCCATCACTCCACCTCTTGCCATCTTAAACTCCCTCACCTCCACCCATTTCTGAGAGCCCTAGCCCTTGAATCTGGCCATTCTTTCATGTGGAACATAGTAGTAGTGTGCCAGTAAATATTTAACAATTGGCTCTGGAGTGGGGGCTAATTTGTAGCATCTTCCCATTTCCATGGTGTAACTATTCCCACTGGGATCAATTTCAAGCTACCAAAGAGACATCAGCTAGTTTGCAAAGTTCTTTGGAAATGTAACAATCAGTTCTTGTGAGCCAGTGCAAGCCAGTGTCTAGCTGAGCACTTGCTAAAGAGAAATCACACTTTTCATAGGCAGGCTTCCTCCTCAGAGCAGCCTCAGAGTGGCCCCAGAAGTCTTGCATGTCCCCTGTTGGCTCTGAATCTCTCTCAACCCCTTTCTGCCCTAAGGGGTCTCACTCTATCTGTTGCTGCTCAGCCCTCTCTGTCTTCACCTCTCCTCTGCATACACGCAGCATGTAGATGTGTCTTGAACTTCCCCCAAAAATGATTTGCCCTCAATCCTGTGGCTACTTCACCCTCAGCCTCCTCGCCATCTTCTCACTATAATCTTTCCTGCTTTTTACCTACTTGCAAGAATATCATTTGCTATTTACTTCTTTTAAAAATATTTTTATATTAATCTTAATCATAAATGTCAGAGCTGGGCCCTGGCCAGTGTGGCGCAACTGGTTGGGCGTCATCCTGTGCACTGAAGAGTTGCTGGTTCAATTCTGGTCAGGTTACATGCTGGGGTTGTGAGCTCAGTCCCTGGCAGGGGGCATGCAGGAGGCAGCCAATCAATATTTCACTCGCACATTGATGTTTCTATCTCTCTCTCCCTCTCCTTTCCTCTCTCTCTAAAAATCAATAAAATCTTAAAAAACAAAGTAAGTGTCAGAGCTGGGACTGGAACCCAAGCACTCTGGCCCCAGAGTCCTTATTACTTCCCGCCGGGGTCAGAGGTCAGGCTAGGGCCAGGGTTCAGGTCAGTTGGCAGCCATGATTTAAGCTTTAAATCTCACTGAACCCCTCGGCCCCTGCACTCATCCCCCAGGCTCAGTTTCATGCTCCCTTATGCCCCAGGTCCTGGCCACAATGGTGTCCTGAGCAATGCCACGGGACAAGGCCACTTCCTGTGTGACTTGATCCTCTCACAGACCCCAGAAGACCCTGAGAGTCCTTGAACCCACCCCTCAAGAGAAAGTTTCTGAGGCCCTGCTGAGCCCTGTCTCCCCCTGCTTCATGAGCTTTATGCCCACCAAAAGGTCTCCTGCGAATGCTGAGGATTTGTCTGCCCTTGGTGACCCACCCAACAGGTCCTGGGCCCCTGAGAGCTGGTATTAGGGCCTCATGGGCAATGCCTAGCAGCTCAGTGCTGGGACTCCTGGACAGAGTGCCCACTGCCTGGGGACCTTCTCTCCTCTGGCATAAGCACTGATCTGCTCAGACCCATGAGCCATCGGTCAGCCCAGCTCCTGAGCTGAGAGGCTCATGCTCTGATCAGGGTCCAGTTCAGCTGAGCACAAGAGCCATTGGGCAGGGACTTCAGCCTTGGGCACCCAGAGCTTGGGATATGGCTACTCCAAGGCCACAGGTCAGGAAATAATGAGTTAAGAAGAGACAACAAAGAGTAGAAAGAAGGAGGAGAAATAGGGAAGGTGGAAAGGGAGCAAAGGGAAGAGTTGAAAGGAAATGGGGGGGCCCAGTGTAGGACTCAGGACAGGTCTGTGACTCATCTTCTTCCCTTGGACCCCACCAGGAGGCCTCCGTGGCTCTAGGAGCTGCCCCACCCCCACTAAGGTGTAGGGGAAGGGAAGACTGGTGCAGCCTGATATTTCATAGTTGGCTGCAAGTTATGAGCAAGGCTGGCTGTGAATTCTGACATTGCGCCAAGAAAGAACGAGTTCCCCCTGGTGAGGCCAAAACAATGCTGTTAATCACACGGTCTGCCCCTTGGCTTCAGAGCTGTCACTCCTCAATGAGGCTTGGCCACATTGGTCACCACCAGCCTTAACTGGTCTCTCGGCCTCAACTCCTGGGCCTGGCCATTCCTGTTCCTCGGGAGAGGGGACTAGACTGTGATGATCCAGACTGCAAATACACACACCCCTAACCTCACAAGCCGCTACCTCAGTTTCCCCAAAATGTGTAGGCCAGCATGGCCCAGCCAACATGCCAGAGAGTGAGCTCACCTGCTGACACAGAAGAGGCCCTGCCACTTCTGACCAGCGATGTCTGCCCGCCTTGCTCCATCCTGTCTGTTGAGTAAGGAGAAGTGGACACAGATGTGCATACTCGTGCCCTGCCTTTCCCAGCAGTTTGCAGAAGAATTGGTCCAGTGACAAAGACGTAATCCCACCATTGTAGGTTGGGAAGCAAGCAAAATGGCTTGAAGACATGTCCTTGGGTGTCTTAGGTCCGGTCCCTAGATGCAGAGCCTGAGAAGGGGGTTCTTATGCAAGTGATGGACTGAGGGAGGGTCTCAGGAGGCACCTGCAAGTAAGGGAGGGAAGTAGGCCAGGGTAGGAAAGAGCTAACCCAGGATATGGTCTCAAAGTCTGGCCTCAGCCTGGTCCTACCATAGCCCTGGAGCAAGATCGGCAGCACAGATTTGTACCATCTGGAGGCCAGGGAGCTGGCTTTTCCTATCCCATATCAGTTTGTCCCTGGCTGTGAGCTGCCCCTTGGTGGGGAGGTGTCATCTCCCAGTTGAAGCAGCTCCCATTGGCCGAGGACAGTTCTCCAGAGAAGGAAGTACTATGAGCTTTAGCAGCCACCACTCAGCATCTGAGGGCTGATGCACCTGGGTGAGGCACCAGCAGCATCTACTTCAAACCTTAGAGGTGACTTTTGAGCAAAGACTTGAAGGAGGGGAAGGAAATGGCCAAGCAGCTCTGTGGCTCCTCCTAGATCAGTGGTTCTAAACCTTCTGGCCCTTTAAATACAGTTCCTCGTGTTGTGACCCAACCATAAAATTATTTTCGTTGCTAATTCATAACTGTACTGTTGCTACTGTTATGAATTGTAATGTAAATATCTGATATGCAGAATGGCCTTAGGCGACCCCTGTGAAAGGGTCGTTCGACCGCCAAAGGGGTCGCGACCCACAGGTTGAGAACCACTGTCCTAGATGGTGGGGGTCTGTTTGGTACTCTTTCTTGAGAAGTAGCTCCCCCGAACAGCCCAGCTCTTGTGAGTGTCCTATGTGGCAGGCCCCACAGGGCACGCTAGATGCCACACAGAAGGCTAACAAATGCCACCTAGCCTGCTGGAGGCAGAATTAAGAGGTGCTCAAGGAACACACAGTCCAGAAACTACTATCCCAGGGCAGGGGGGTTAATAACAGAAACACTCCTAGAGAAGAAGGTTCTAGGCCCGAGATGAAGAAGGGGAGTACTCACTATGGAGAGAGAAAGAGGGCCATCCTGGCCAGGCCAGCATGTGAAAGCCCAGAGGTGGGGATGAGGCAGCTAGTGTTTGTGGCTCTTCCAGAATCCCTGGAAGAACAAGAGAAGTTCTATTTCTATCTTTACAAGATGCTACAGGAAGACCAAGTGCTTTAGGGCTAGATTGATTCAAGTTCAGAACTTGACCCCATCCCTTGCCCTCTGGAGATAACTAAAATCTTTCTGCAAGGTGGATGCCAGTGCCATGAGAGTTAAATGAGAAGTACATCCTGGCCAGTGTGGCTCAGTAGTTGAACGTCAACCTATAAACCAAGAGATCACGATTCAGTTCCCGGTCAGGGCACCTGGCTGGGTTGGGGATGATCCCCAGTGTGGGGTGTGCAGAGGCAGCCGATTAATGATTCTCTTTCATCATTGATGTTTCTCTCTCTCCCCCTCTCCCTTCCTCTCTGAACTGTGAACTGTGGGGACAAAGCTGATGGACACAGTGAATAGTAACTCAAATAGTACAAGAGAAGGTGATGAGTGCTGTGAAAAACAGTAGAGCCGTTTGAGGAGGTGGAGAGCACAGGGCTATAGGGAAGACGTTGTAATTTTAAATGGAAAGTCAGAGAGACCTCACTGCCTTTACAAGACTCTACTAAGGGAATTCTTACGTTTAGCTGTGGGGACATAACAAGGAAGCAGCAAAGGAAATTGACACGGAGTCAAAAATCCAAGAGAGTGGCACCTGGAAGCCATGTGAGATGACAAGTGTCCAGGATGTACAAGAGAAGTGTCTTCAGGGTGGAGACCTGTGTGGGTTGGGACTGTGGGGCAAGGTAGTGGAGTGAAAGTAGGTAGGGAAGAGGAGACAGGTGTGGATGGAAAGAGTGGAGAGAATGAGGGTGCAGCTGTGACAGAGACAAGCTCACAGGTGACTGGTGGCTCAAGAGCACCACAGCACAAGTAGGTGATGAGCCTTGAGTGAGAGGAGTGACTCCTTTCTTACCAAGGGGGAAGAGAGAAGAGGAAAGTTTGAGCGCGTCCCCAACTTCTTTAGCTTCTGTTTTCTCTGTGAAACAGGAAGTGAGGTCAAGTGCTCTGGAGAAAGTGAAGGGGCAACCGCAAGGCTTGTAGAAAAGAGTCAAGGCTCAAAGGAGCTAGTGCAGGAATAGGGGAGAGCAGACTGCTGGAAACAAAGGACGTTAAACTGAGGTCGAGACCTTAAGTGTGTTTAGGGTGAATCGCTCCAGAGTTAGGAGCTGGCTGGAGAAGACATGGATGTGGGAGCATTGCAAGAGAGTTGGAGTCTCAGCCAAGCCAAGAAGGAAGCAAACAGAAAGAGCTGATGGGAGAAACCAAGGGGCTGGCAGCTCAAAGCACAGATCAGACACGGGGGAGGGAAGCTGCAGTCAGCAGTGGAAATGGGTTCTAAGTGAAGAAATAAAATGCTCAGACATGTTTGAAAAGAATCCCCCAGCTGCTGTGAAGAACAGGGTTCTGGGGCAGGAGTCCACTTGAAAGGGCACTGCATGCGGTAGCTGGGACTGTGGTGCTGGGCCCAGGGTGATTACGGGATGGTGCACAGTGGGGGGATTCTGGGACTGATAGGAGTTGGCAATGATGGGATGTAGGGTGCAATAGAGAGGCGTCAGAATGTATTGAGCATCTATGATATGCCAAGCATGGTGTGGGGAGCTTACCATTTAAGGTTAAGATAGACAGGAAACTGATAGTTACCTGCGGTGTTCTTGGCATTTAGAAGTGAGTAGATATGCTGGGGTGGGGGGAGTGGTGAGGAGGAGGGAGTCCAACTAAACTGTGCTGGCTTGGGAGGGAGTGCAGGGGAAGGCTTCCAGGAGGAGGTGCCATTGGAGCTGGCACTACCAGGTGGCAGAAAGAGGAAGGGCATCCAGAATGACCATGTGCAAAAGCCCAAAGGCAGGACTGAGGAGCCCGCTATGGCCAGAGGGCAGTGAGAAGTCAGTGTGGCCACTTATCTAATGCACATAAAGACAGAAGTAAGACTGCAGAGAGAAGCAGGAACCATAAGAGGAAAGGGAGCTAGGGGGCGATGCTGGGCTCCTGGATGGAGAGGTGGGAAGGTGAGGGAGGGCATGCCATGTGAGCCTCTGGCTCCAATGATGGCTGCCAGGATGAGTTAGCACAGCTGAGCTTCATGCTTGCAAGAAAGGCTGTGGGCAACGTGGGGAGTGGGAGAGAGAGCCAGAAAAGGGGGCTGCCGGGCACTGAGAGAGTGGCCTTGTCTCAGAGTCCCCAGCTGTCCATTGAGGCTTTCCTGTATCTGAGCTACAGGTGCTGGCAAAGGTGTGTGCTGGGCAGCTGGAGAGGAGTGAGGAGGCAAGACAGGGGAGTCAGCTGGTCAACCTGAGTAGCCATAACTCAAGAGTAGCTGGGGGAGGAGAAAGCTGGGAGTGGCTGAGAAGCACTTGTTCACTGATGTCCCCACAGCAGGGCAGCAGGGCAGAGACAATGCTGACAATGCCTCTGGGCAGAGGTGGGTGTGAGACTCTGCCTTCTATGAAGGAAACAGGAAATGTCTCTTGGGAGCTACTGCTTGTGGAAGCTGGCGCCCAAGGCACAGATGTCTTTTTGCCAGGCAAGATGTCTGCACACAGTGGGCAGAGAGCAAACAAACAAAGTTGTGGCAGATGCTGTCGGTGCCTCACCCATCTCCCTAGACCTAGACCTTCAGTGCACTAGTAGGCTAACTTCCACCCCAGCACCTGCCTTCGTCTCTCTGCCTGGGGGCTTTCTCTGCCCACCAGAATCCCCCTTGCCCACCCACACAGTAGGCAGGAAGTATGGAATAACTATGGGAGTGGGTGTATAGATACCTCACCCCAGGGGAGGGGGTAACTCTGAGGTTCCTGTTCTCCGCTGGCTCCCAAAGCTCCCAGGCTTTTATCTCTTATTTCCCACTCCACTACCTGGGATTCACTTACCTCCCAAATTAACAACTTGTCTCGGGGGGCCTGCTTCTGGGGGAGCCTAAAGTAGGATGTCCACAGGACACAGTAGGAAAAATGGAGGCTGCAAGGCTGTTTGAATCCCAGCTCCTTTTGTGTAAGAAATCCCCAGCTAGCGGCAGGCTCCTGTTCAGGTTGGTTGCGAATAAATTAGCATGTGAATGTTTACAACAAGGCCCGTGGCCATACAGTATGCCATGTCGCCTACTAATCCGAATCAAAACCACACTGATAACAATGCCCTTTGGCCAGCTTCAGACTCCTTGCTGAAAGCATAGTCCACCGATTTGTCATCCTGGGCTAAATATAAAAAATTGTGGCCTGAGTCAGAACGTTATTTTCAGCACTCGGTCTTACTTTCAGCCATTGAGGGATGCTGTTCCGAGGGCTGCTTTCCTGGAGGCTGAGGGCAACCCTGGTGGACCCCATATTCCAAAGACAACTATCCAACTCCTCTCCCAGGGGATAGTGTCTCCTTAACACACCCTGACCGATGTCCCAGCCTCCCCCAAACCTACCAGGTCGAGGCTTCTGTTTCTGGCCACTCTCCAGAGCTGGGAAGTGGGTCCCTTCCAGGTCTGAGGTCTCCTCTCTCAAAAGCCACAGAAATAGGGCAAGGGGGCGTGAGTAACAGAAGTATTTATTAAGAACTTGTTAAGTGCTAGACCCTGAAATTTACGAATCTTCACAAAATCCCTGCCAGACAAGTATTATTTTTTAAAAATATATTTTAATTGATTCCAGAGAGGAAGGAAGAGGAAGAGAGAGATAGAAACATCAATGATGAGAGAGAATCATTGATTGGCTGTCTCCTGCACGCCCCACACTGGGGATCGTGCCTGCAACCCAGGCATGTGCCCTGACCAGGAATCGAACCATGACCTCCTGGTTCATAGGTCGACGCTCAACCACTGAGCCATGCCGGCCGAGCCAGAGAAATATTATTGACTGTATTTCACAGAAAGGGAAAGTGATACTTAGCCAAATCACTGACTCAGGGCTACTTGACCAAGGTTTGAATGGCCTATGCCGCACAATGATGCGTACTCTTCCTCTTCCTCCACGGTGTCTCTTAGCACCCGCAATTCTCTAAATGGGGGTAGGTGACATGCAAGTGCCCCACATTCAAGAGGAGGACATAGTGCCCTGCCCCATTACGGGACCCTGCTCTCATTTCTTTGGGGGGAAGGGGAAGATCGAGCAGGTTTCACGATTTGTCAAGGCCCCTTACCCTGGCTGCTCAGCCTCTTAGTCACCTGCAGCTTCTGCCCAGAATGGGACACTCCTGCCACCTACCCTCTGCCCCTGCTGCTGCTGAGGATGAGTGAGGCTGAGAGAGTGGCCTTCGCTCCCTGGATCATGCCTTTACGCTTTGTTGGGTGCTTTTCAGAGACATGATAGAGATGCCAGGTGAGAGGTTTACGAGAAGGTCTTCCTGGCACAGCTCAGACCCTAGAGCCCCACCCCCTTTTGCCTGGCACTGCTCCCTGAAAGCCATCCCAGAAGCCTTCCCTGACCATGCCCACTGGGACAGCCCACTGGCCTGCATTCCGACAGCCATGGACATTATTTATTGAGGTTTGATTCTAGGCCCTGTCTCTCACCTGCTTAAAAATATCCATGGCTCCTCACTGCCCACAAAATAAAAGCCGAACTTCCCAGAATTGAAGGCCCTTCTGTCCCGTTTTCTGAGTGCATCCTATACAACACTCCCAGGCCCCAGACTTGTTACCCTCTTTTCCTTTCTACTCCCACACCCTCTGCCCTTCCTATCCTGGCTGGCTCCTGCCCATTCTCTGAGATCCCACCTGCGTTCCCAAGATACTGGATCCACATTGCTAACAAGGGAGCAGGGCCATGTTTGAAGGGAGCTCAGCGCAGTGCCTGGCATGGGGCAAGCCTTGCTCAACGTTGGTCAGGAGTTCATACCCGTTTTGTGCTAGGGACTATTTAAGAGCCCTTCTCAGAGTCACACTTTCAACTGCACTAAATAAAATACAAATGTCTGCCAGTGAGGCAGATTTCATTGAACCCTTTGTCAAAATATTTTTAAGTGAAATTTATGATATAGTAATAAACGTGCTTCTATGTTAAGACATGAAATGAGATCTAGAGGTGTGTTCCAGTGGTCATCACCTCCAATAGTGAGGCGCATAGACAGTATTTCAAAACATCTGCAACAACTGAACGTGATAGAAAAATACCTACAGGACCTGGTAATATTAGGTCGAGCCTTAGGAAACTGCCAATGTTGCACCAGTTTCGAGCTACAAAAACTGTAATTTCATATGGTTTTGCCCAATTCTACTCCAGTTTGTTGCCTACCCTCCTCATTAAAGGAAATGCTCAATTTCCGGTATTGTGAGTAAAACTAAGGATGACTCTTTTTCCCCATTTAAGTTCATGGATTCCCTGGAGTTATATCAGGGACCCCTTGGGGAGAAGTAGTTTGAGAGCCCTGAGTTCAGTGGTTCTCAACCTTCCTAATGCCGCGACCCTTTAATACAGTTCCTCGTGTTGTGGTGACCCCCAACCATAAAATTATTTTCGTCGCTACTTCATAACTTCATAAATTTTGCTACTGTTATGAATCGTAATGTAAATATCTGATATGCAGGATGTATTTAGGCCACCCCTGTGAAAGGGTCGTTCGACCCCCCAAAGGGGTCGCGACCCACAGGTTGAGAACCGCTTAGCCAGGGCCCCTGGAGGTCGGGGAGGGTCGCCCCTTACCGTCCAGGGGCCGCCTGAGCCTCCCTCCTCCTGGAACATCTAACCCACGTGGGTCTCTGCTCCCTGCAGGTTCCCTGTTCCCGGAGCTGAAGCCCTCGGAGAGCGTCTTCAAGGTCATCTTCTGGCTCGGCTACTTCAACAGCTGCGTGAACCCGCTCATCTACCCCTGCTCCAGCCGCGAGTTCAAGCGCGCCTTCCTCCGCCTCCTGCGCTGCCAGTGCCGGCGTCGCCGGCGCCGCCGCCCCCTCTGGCGGGTCTACGGCCACCACTGGCGGGTCTCAACCGGCGGGCCGCGCCCCGACTGCGCCCCCAGCCCGGGTGCTGCGCTCCCCGGGGCCCCCCTGGCCCTCGCCGAGCTCGCGGCCCCAGGCTCCCCAGGCACACCCGAGGCGCAGGCTGCCGTCGCCGGCCGCGCAAAGCCGTGCGCTTTCCGCGAGTGGAGGCTGCCCGGGCCGTTCCGGAGACCCACCACCCAGCTGCGGGCCAAGGTCTCCAGCCTGTCGCACAAGATCCGCGCCGGGAGCGCACAGCGCGCAGAGGCCGCCGGCGCCCTGCGCTCGGAGGTGGAGGCTGTGTCCCTTGGCGTCCCCCACAACGTCGTGGAGGGCGCCACCTGTCAGCCCTACGAACTGGCGGACAGCGACGACCTCCTGGAGACTGATATTTAAGGACTCCCAGAGCTAGGCCTGGGTCGGGGCGGGTGGTGCTAGGGGAGGTGGATAAGGTGGGGTGAGGGCGAGGACGTGAGGAGAGGCTAGCTTGTTCAAGAGGCCCGTGTGGATCAGGGATTCGAAACTGATCAGGGCAGCTGCTCTCCAGCATCCCTGAGGAAGGGAGGCGGAGCGGTGCCCTGGAGGAGTGGAAGGTGATGGGCCCCCACTAGGCACAGATGCCCGAGCTCCTCCTTTCGGAGGGAGGGGGTGCGGACCCTGGGGGGGGGGGCCATTTGCTCCCAACCCCTATTTGAGAAACACTGCCCCATCGATGCCTTGAACCCTGGGTAGACAGCCCCAAGTCTGGCCAGGCAGGCCTGTCCCTCCTCTTGGGGAGAAAGGGGCAGGGAGGCCTGCATGGCTGCCCCACTGCCTCCCTAGGAAAATGTCATTGGGACACAGTTTCTCCTTACTGCCGCCTGGAGGAACCTGGAGACCTGTCACCGCCACCCGAAAGCTTTGGTGGCAGATGGATGACTGTTTTTACAAGCCTGTTGTATTTACCCGTGGACCCTGCCGGTACTCCTCCTTGCACACCGCATCACCTGCCCCTGCCCCTTCCCCCCGTACCCCGCCCCCCCCCCCCCCCAAGGGCCTTACTGTTTACACTCTATACATAGCTCCTTGTGCCTGTGCCCATCACCTCCCGCTGGGATCCGGAGCTGTCACATGGGGAGAGCTTTATTTGTCATTTTGAGACATATTTATTGGCAAGAGTACTTCTATTTTGTCCAAACCGTGCAAACTGTCCCTCCTTAGCTTATAACCTATAAAGAACTACTTTTTTTTTTTTCTAGAATTCTTCAAGTACTGAAGGCCCACAACAGGATAGATTGGGTATTCGTGCACCTTTCTAGTTTCAACTTAACTGGCTCTTTAACTGTCCCTTTGGGACTTGTAGCATGACCAATGGACTCTGGAGGAGGAGGAGGTTTTAAATTCACACGCCTAGTCTTGGGAAACAAACAGTAATCATAAACACAAATTTCCGCTTTGTCAAGTCTCCCCAGATGTACCTGTGATGCAGCCATCAGTTAAACGGGTGGAACGTTACAAGAAAAAATATACAAGTAGACAGGTGTGCATGCTGAGTGAGAGAACACCTACCCAGGAACCATGCTTGCCACCCCAGGAGGGCCCCACTTTGCAGCACTTTGGCCACCCTACAGCTGGGGTCACTGGGGGACAGCCCTTATGGTCTCACAGGGGTGGGGAGGGCTGTTGGTCAAATCAGGGGTCCAGTATCAGAGGATTGAACACTGGGCTCCTGGGCAGGGGTCGATAGCAGGGGAGGGTCCCTGCACAGGGTGAACATTGGTTCCCACATGTCAGGGCAGGTAAGCCACCGGAGGTCAATAGTGGGGACAAGGGTGCAAGGTGGGGAGGGAGTCTTCATCAGGAGGATTTTTAGTGCGGGAGGGAGCCTCCTTGCCCGCCCCCCCATGACAGTGGACATGGAGGCAGGCAGTGTGGGCAGCTTGGCCAGTAGTTTCTGTCGGCACAATGATCAATCAGCAAAACATGTCCAATGTTCAAGCCTCAGCCGTCTCCTGGGCACAGCAGCGCTCTGCACCAGCTGCCTCCTCCTGTACCCCCCATACCAGGTACACAGCCTCCAGGAGATGGGGGAGAGGCCCCAGAGAGGCTGCGCTTCAACAGGGGCATCCAGGGACCCAGTTCTGATCATCAGTAAAGCACTGAGCCGCTGCCCTTGGTCTCAGGACATGCCAGAAAGTTGTAAAGTGGCCAAGAGGAATGGAGGGAGTAGCAACAGCCCTTCTGGAGGAGGGAGCCTCTTGCCAGTGATTTGGGAGCATTTGGAAGAAGTGCATTCACTGCACCATTTCCTGAGACCTCAGGTGCCCTAGCTTCCCCCACCCCCAGCCTGGCCCACACAGCTCATTAAAGACTGTCCCTGTCGTGCATATAAAAAGGGGCCATTGTCCCTTTTTTATCACCTTGAAATGCCAAGGTGATTGGGGAAATAGGGAAGACTCAGTACCCACCAAAATGGGAGTAAGAGTTCCTTTGCACAATCCTCAAGAAATGAGGGAGTTTGTTAGTGAGAAGGGCATGGTCCTGTGAGATGTGACAGGGGAAAAAGCAAGTCTCCAAAGACACTGGCATTTGTCCAATGACCTGCCCTCCCCTCCCCCCACCACTCTCCCCCCCCCCCACCCCCCCCTCCCCTTAGAAAACCTCACTCCTGTTCCCACCCAAAACCTCTAGCTCCAGTCCACCCTCCCTCTCAAGCTGGGCTCTTGCCACCCATCTTGCCTTGCTTCCCACACTCTTCAGGACCTCTGTCCCCAGCATTCCACAGGACCACTTTTGCAAGTCACCTGGGACCTTTCATTTCCCTAATCTCCTCCCATCATCTGTCTGTGCTGCAGTTCACACTAGTGGCCACTCCTGCTTCCTGAGATGTCCCTCCGCTGCTGAGCCCCGCCCCTGGGATCTCTTCTGGTCCCCTGACCACACTCTCTCTCCTGCGCAGGCGCCTCTCTCTGTCCTTAAATGTCCCCCAGGGTTTTCTTCTTCCTTTTCTCAACTCCACACAATCTCACCCATTCAAAATCACCTCGATCGCACACATAAATGTCTCCGAAGGGTCTAGCTCCAGATCCAGAGGTGTATGCTCATTCTCCCCAGGATGGCCCCCAGACACCCCAGATGCAAGCCCACTCACCTTCTGCAAAGCATCTCATCTGCTCTGTGCAGGCATGACAAGGCCACTGGTGCTGAGGCTTCAGGCTCCCCAAGGCCCTGAGCCTGCCTGTCCTCTCCACACCTCATTATCTTCCCAAGACCTCCTTACCAGATGCCTTGCCCAGAACTAATCCCTGAGCATTTCTCAGTCTTCCTGGTAGCTCACATCAAGATCACCCTGGCTAAGAGTCCACTGATAGAATCCACATCTGTGTCCATCGGGGAGAGGGCTGTCTGTTCCCATGGCTGCTCAGGACTGGGTAAGAGTTTTTATTAAATACTAGAGGCCTGGTGCACAAAATTCGTGCATGGGTAGGGTCCCTAGGTCTGGCTGGCGATCAGGGCTGATTGGGGCCTTCCAGCTGCCAGCCAGAGCCTTACTTCTGGCTTCTGGCTGGGGCCTCCTGCGCTGCCCCCTGGTGGTCAACACATGTCATAGCAAGCGGTCAGTCTCTCGGTCGAACTCCTGTGGGAACAATTTGCATATTAGGCTTTTATATAAAGACTAGAGGCCCGTTGCACAAAGAGATTCATGCAATAGGCCTTCCCTTCCCCTGGCTGCCGGCACCGGTTTTCCTCTGGCACCCAGGACCCAGGCCAGAGTCTTCAGTCTTCGCTCCGCTGCTTCGCGCCTATGTATGCAAATTAACCGCCATCTTTGTTGGGTTAATTTGCATACTCTCCTGATTGGCTGGTGAGCGTAGTGGAGGGATGGTCAATTTACATGTTTGTCTATTATTATGTAAGATTGGATTTTTGGGTCCACTGACCCTTCCTTGGGACACTGCACCATTGTCCACCTGGTAGCTGGCTCAACATCACCATTTTTGTAAGACCCTCACCCCATCTGGTCCCATCAATACTCAGGAGCTAAAGCCTAGTCCTCCCCCAGCTGGAGAGCCAGCTGCACCCTGAACCTCTGCAGGACCACCTGCCCCACGTGCCCTCCAGGCCACCCAATCCTCCCACCTGGAGCCCCAGCTCCCCAAAAGGCCCCCTCCACCGCCACTGCTCCAGGTGCCGACAGGCACTGGGGAAAGGTTGGGACCTTGGTGGCCCTCCCCTCAGTGACCTGTCATAACTCCATCTCCTCAGTGCCCCCCTGACCCTGTTTCTATTTCCATCCTGTTACACCCCAGGGGGTTACATGTTCACCATCTACTTGGAAAAAAATTCATTTTTTTTCCCCTTCCCGTGGCTTCAGCAAAGCACAAAACCAGATGCTCGTAAAGGCTAAACCAGTCCCTCAGGCTCCCTGCTCAGAATAGCTCTCTAGGGAGCCTGGTTGGCCAGGTGGTACTGGAAGTGGGACTTTGGGGAAGCGGGTGCTGCACTCACTCTGCTGCTAGGCTGGGCTGATATTTCTTCCCTTTCCCAACCCACCTCTTGGCAGAAACAGGGAAACAAAGGGAATGTTGAATAGGGCCCAGCCTGCTAGTATATTCTCAAATTGCTCTGGTCTGGGTGAGAATGAAGTGGAAATTGCAGGAAGAATTTGGAATCAAGAAGAAATCCAGAAACTGGGGCCACAAAAGTCTGAGCCTTCAGAGCCAGGAGCCAGAATGAGAGATGCATTGGAGGCAGCTCCAGGGACCTCAACACTGATATTTGTGGAAGTCCTGTCACTGGTGGAGTTAGATGTTAGACCTCAGTCGTTGCGTTCAGCTAAGAAAGAACTCAGAGCCCAAAACTCAGATACAAGCGGAAGTTTATTTAGAAAGTCACAGAGATAGAAGAAGTGAGAGGTAGAAGAAACTGGCTCAGGAAACTAGTTACAGAGGCGAAAGAGGGGCCCTTGATGCTCAGGAGAAGGAATGCAAAGGTAACACTCCTGAGAGAAGAGGGAAAAGGCTAGGGCCTATGAGAGAGAGAGAGAGAGAGAGAGAGAGAGAGAGAGAGAGAATATACTGGGTCCCTTGCCTTAAAGTCTTAGGGGAGGATCTCAATAGAATATTCATCAGCTTTCCAGTTGCATCCTTTCAGGGTTGTGGTCTCTACTGATTGGTCAGCACGAAGGTAGGGAGTCATTAATCCTTGCATCTGGTCCTGATGTCAGCCATGGTGTTGCTTCATCTGTTTTTGCTTCTTTTCTGGGCCTGAAGCTGAAACACAACTGAGGCCTAAATGTCATCTCTAGTTTGTCTAAAACTCTGTCTCTGTGGTCAACAGACCTGAAGCTTTGGTCCTACAGTTTTTTAATGGGGGTCAGAACCTCATTGTCCTGAGGGATTAATGCTTAAGGGACTGGCCATGCAAGGGCTTGCACAGGAGTCTATTCTCTGGCCCCCTTGTTCCTCCTCTAAGGGGATCTAAACCACATGACAAGCGATATAAAAGGTCCAGGGGTCTAAACAGCATGAAGTGACATGCCAGGGGAGGAAAGGTCACCCTGAGGGTAAGGTCCTACCTTATAATACTATTTTCCACGTTTTGCCCATTGCTAGGCATGTAGGACTTTCTGCCCTGGTGACATTCCGTATGTGGCCTATTATTCCTGCTCTGCTCATGCCTATCTTAACCCCTCAGGAAAGTTTTTTTTCCTGCCCCTCTTTCACCTCCCCCTAAATTTAAGCATTTCCTGAAGTTCTACTTTTTTCTTTCTTTTTTTCTTTTCTTTCCTCCAATGCCATCCATAGGAGCATCCATGTCCCAAATCCACATTTACAGCTCCAACACTATCTTCACTACCTAATACTTACTTTGGTAAAACATATAGCGTTGACTCTGATTGTCCATACACAAATTTCCTGCTGACTGCAATACTGAAGGTCATACACACTGTTGGTGCAGGAAAGGTTTGTTTTAAGTCACGGACAGATACTTCCTATCTTAAGGTGGCATCCTACCAAGCCATTTATAAGACCCCACCCCTTAAAACACCAACAAAGAACGAAAAAGAGGATAGAAATTCAAAACAGGTTGGAAAAGTAAAGATACCAGTCAACCATTTGCAAAGAGTGGGGACTCCAGTGCTGAGGAAGCTGCATTAAAGGACAGATTCAGGGGCCCGGCCAGAATCTTGCCTCTACATTAAAGGCTCTACCCTTTCCACTGCATAGCTCCCACCTCCCACCCTACCCCTAACTCCAAGCAGGGCCTGCCCAGTCATCTAATCTCCAGCCACGTCCTACTGCCCAGCAACTGCTTTCTGAGTTCCTGAGGACACAATTCCCTGCAGGAACTTTCTACCTGCTCACTGGACTGTCCATCTTGTAGGTCTGAGGTCACAAGAGACCTTGAAAGCAGAGTAGAACAGTATCATTTCTCGAGTGCTCTATTTGACAGAAAAGGAATAGCCAGCATCTCTGATTTTTTAGATTAAAGTTTTTCCTCATTTGCTGAAAACTGGGCAGTGGGGAGTAGAAGATTTCCCTCAGTCTGGTAGAGCACAACTAAAAGAATGCCCACTGGCTTCTGTCTCCTCCAGCTCCTTGAGCCAGAGTCAATCCATGAAGTGCATCTTCCAGGGACCTGAATCCCTTGGCCCATTCTTACAAGGCCTCATTGCTGTGACTGAGCCGCCTTTGTATTCTGGGTGGCTTCCTTATCTATGGGTCTGTTGCTCTAGTTCTTAGAAATATCGCTTTTGGGCTGGATGACTCCCCTAAGAAGAGGTGTATCTGTCAGCTACTCCTAAACAGAGGTGTATCAGTCAGCTATTGCTGTGATAATGCTGCAAAACAAGCCACCCCAAAATTTACAGGTTACAAGAACAAGCATTTGTTCTCTTGCTTATGTTTCTGTCTGCAGGTCCTAGGTTTGGTTTCAGGCTTCTATGGGCTCAGTCAGATAGATTCCCCTTTTCTCTATATTCTCCTTGAAAGATCAGCTATCAGGGGCATATTATTCTCATGACAAATGATGAGTACATGAGACGCCAAACCCAACTATGCAAACATGTTTAAAGCTTTTGCTCATATTGCATTATGGCTGTTTACATTCTTTGGCCAAAACAAGTAAGATGGCCAAGCCCAAAGTCAATGGAGCAGGAAAATATACTCTGTTCCCGAGGGATAGGAACGTGACTGAATACTTGCTGAATAATCTTCCAGTCTAGCTCAAAAAGCTTGGTTCGGACTTCAACATATGAACTGGGGGAGAGGGGAAATAACCGCCTCTTTAGTGGGAGGAGATGCAAGGTCACATGACAAAGTATGCAGCCACAGGGAGGAGGGAAGAACTGAGGTCACTTCCGCCATCACCTACCATACATAGCAACACCAATCTAGCTCTTGCCCTGAGCTAGCACTGGTCTAGACTGGACTACCCACTCCAATAGCACGGAACAAGGGCCTCACCCTGCCCAGCCCTAGGTTTCCTCCTCTATCATTAGGGCCCGGCTCACACTTTTTTTGTAAGAATCAAATGAGATCCTGTTGTGAATGTGGTTTTTGTTGTTGTTGTTGTTGTTTTTTGTGTGGTTTTTTTTTTTTTTTTTTGAAGACGAGAGAGAACTCTAAAAAGAAACTGTAGTTTCCTAAGCTAAGTAGGGTGTCATTTATACATAAAGAGGCAAAAGACAGATGTTCCCAAACATGCATGAACTCTTCTTTGTAAAAGGACCCTCCAACAAAGCCAAGTCAATGCAAATACAATGAAAACAACAAATCCGAAACAAACGGGGATATAACTAGTCGCAAGAGAGAATACATACTTGACCAATTTTAGACCACTAATGCTAAAACAACATTACGAGGCCAACTTGCTAGTAAAATATCAATTACCAAAATTACATCTCACCCCCAAAGTAGGAAATCATAACAGCATATTAACCATGAAAGAAATTAAAACAATAGTCAAAGATCTACTTCCAAAAAAAAAAAAAAGCACCAAGTCCAGCCAGTTTGGCAAGTAAGTTCTTTAAGTCTCCAGGAAATAGATAATTAACATTTTATACATACTTTCTTAATGTATATAGTAAAAAGATACCCACATTGTTTTAAAAGCCCAAGAGGGAGGGGGAAAGGCCAAGAAAAAAAAATCTTAGGTCACTTGTGAATATAAGTGCAAAAGCCTAAATAAATATAAGCACGTGAAATCCAGCAAGGCCAGTGTAGTGGATTATATTACTGACAAAACATTTGCTGCCCCAAACTTGCTGGATACTTTTCTGGAAAAGAATTATATGCCTATTCACAGACATCAAACTCAGGCACTGACTTCATTTGACCAATGAAATGTGAGTAGAAGTAACACATGCAACTTCTGATCAGAAACATTAAGATGTTCCATTATCTTTCTTTTCTATCAACCATAAGATGCTCCATTGCGGTGGGTCCTAAAATTAAGAGGACATAAAATCAATCCTCTGGGCTCAGGATGCACAAGAAATGAACTTCCGTTGTAATTCACTAAGATTTGGGGGCGTGTTTGTTACCAGAGTCGAACTTAGCCTAAACTGACTGATACAACAAAGCAAAGACTGTCCCCAAAATACAAGAAAAACATTAGAAATTTTATCAATGTAATTAACACATTAACAGGTAATAGGAGGAAAATTCTATGATCATCTCAATAGATGTATAAGACGTTTGATAATATTCAATATTCATTCATAATAAAACATTCATAAACTAATATAGAAAGGAATTTCTTTAACCTGATAAAAGGTATCCAGAAACAGAGCAAACAGCATACTTATTAGAAACATTATCAACATTCCCATTAAATCAGGAATAAGGCTACAATCTCCATATCACTTTTTTACTCAACACTGTGCCAGTAGTTATACTTTATGCAATAACAACAACAACAACAGGCATATTGAAAGTAAAGAAACTTGACTATCAAACTTTGCAGGTAATATCTAGAAAACCCAAGAAAAGTAACTGATAAAAAAAATCCAAACTAATAAAAGAGTTTATAATTTAGCCAAGTCTAAATCAATATTCAAAAACTAAATTCCTCCTATTCCCCAGCAATTATCACTAGATGCCATTTTAAATCAGTGGGGAAAGGGTGGATTATCCAACAAGTAGCATTGGGATGACCAGGCAACAATGAGGAATAAGAGTAAACCTGGACCCCCGCCTCCTACCACAAGTCCACTAAAGTTTAAGAATATGTTTTAAACATAAAATACCATCTTTATTACTTGGAATAAAAAACAAGGAGAGCCTGAGAAAATGTCACAACCAAGAGAGAACAAATGGGAGGAAACACGATAACTAAATGCAGCATGCAATGTGGAATCCTGGATGGAATTCTGGAACAGAAGAGCGACATTGAGTAAAAACTAAGGAAATCTGAATAAACTATGGACTTTAGTTAATAATAATGTTCCAATATTGGTTCATTAGTTGTAACAAATGCACCAGATTAATGTAAGATGTTAATAATAGGGAAAATAGGAGGGACTCTATATACTTACCTTTTCTATAAGTCTAACATTATTCTAAAAAAAAAAAAAGTCTATTGATACCCCAAAAAAAAAAACTGATAGAACGAAATAAACAAATACACAGGTATAGTGGGACACTTCAACACTATTCTTTCAGCAGTTGACACAACTAGACAGAAAATCAGCCTGGATATAGAAGAGGACAACACCACCATCAGCTAACAGGATCTAATCAACAGCTATAGAACACTCCACCCAACAATAGCAGAATACCCTTTGCAAGTGCCATCAATCAGATACCAAAATCGACCACATCCTGGGCCATAAAACAAACATCAACAAATGTAAAAATTAAAATCATACAATCCAGTTTCACTTGGGGAACAAACTAAGTTCACATTTCTTATTTATTTAGTAAACTTATTTATTGAAGCATAATTAAAGTTTTTTAGCACAGAGGATTGCATGCAAAAGGAAATCACTAAAAGTCTGGTGAATGAACAAATGAATAAATGAATTAATAAATGAGCGAGCTATCTCATCTTGGGGACCAAGGCCTGTTTTTACTGTTAAGAATAAAAAATAATACTCTAGAATAAGTTACAATCTTATTTAATTCCTTTATTCAATATTAATTAAAAGTACTTTCTGTGATTTATATATTTTTAAATCAGAAAAGCTCACATAAAATCCAAATAAAGTTCTCCCTGCAGCAAGAGGGCTGTAATCCAATATGGCCAGCAGATGGCGCCAGAGGACAAAGTTCAACCAATGAGGCTGTTCTTGCTTCCAGAGACCCTGGGGTCAAGGGCAGCTCCTCCCCACCTCTCCCAGCCACGGTGAGAAGGGGAGCCAGCCCAGCCCTTCCTGTGTCTCCCTCAGCAACCTGAGACTCCCCACCAACAACACCGAGGATGAGGAAAGTGAGGATGCAGAGAGAGCATGTGTAGAAAATGCTAGTGTGAATTTTGACTATGAAGGAGAGGCAAGGGAAGGTGGTAGCAAGAGGAGGAGGGTGATAGGAAAGACATGAACACATTGAAATGTGGATGAAAGGATGTCCTAGAGAGAGGGGGAGAGGAACAGATAAGTTCCTGAGTTTGAGACATAGGATGTGAGGGAGGGGGTGTGGGGGGGATGAGGGGCGTCTAAAAGGACTGGGGTAAAGGCTGGCTATTTGTAGATTTGATGAGCAAGTTGCCTCCAATTGGCTTCTACTTTGTCTATGACACAGGAGACCATGTTGCCTGCTGACAGTGAAGAGGCAGGAGAGTCAGAGGTTGGCACCATTCATTTTGACTTCTTTCTTGTTCATTCATTCTGCAAATATTTGATAACCTACTATTACACCCGGTACTATTTTGGACACTGTAACTTACATTTTTGTGGGGGGGAGGGGAGGGGACGTGGGGATACAGACAAATAAATAAACATAAATAAACAAATACAAAATGACAGAGGGAAAGAGAAGGGCTAAGAAATGGATAAGGGGATGAAACAGTGTGCCAGAAGTGCTATGAAATGGGGTGCTTAAAGAAGTCTTCCCAGAGAAGTGACAGCTGAGTAGATATCTGAACAGAGTGAGGAAAAAAGACTTGCCAATACCTGGGGACAAGCATTCCAGATAAAGGGGACAACCAGGGCCAATGGGGGAGGGGAGGAGGCAGGAAGTGGGAGCCAGGGGGCAGAGCACATACAGCATTGGGAATCACCTTCTATGCTCAGTGTGGTAGGGGTCGTTGGAAACCAGGGAAACACATCACTGGATTCCTATTATAAAAGGGTCGCACTGGCTGCTGTGTGGAGAGCAGGCTAAGGGCGAGTGTGGAAGAAGGAACACCACACAGGAGGCTACAGCAGGCATCGATGGCAGAGATGAGAGGGACAGGGCAAAAGTTTCAAGTGATCAGATTCAGGATGTCTTGTAGGTAAAGCCAACATTTGCTGATGGCAAAACTGATGATCAGGTGTGGAATGGAAAGGAAAAGAAGTTGATGACTAAGGTGTTTGCTCCGAGCCAAATGGTGGAACCCCTTACTCAAATCAAGTAGAGTAGATTTGGGAAGGAGCAGATCAAGAGGTCTGCTTTGGACATGTGAAGTCTGTGGAAAGCTCCTGTAGGCAGTGTTGTGTTGCTTGCTTTGCTTTGCTGTGTTTGGGGCCAGCAGGTGTGGCTTCATGTTTTTCACCAGCTGTACCTACTGGTGACTCAGACACAACTGTGGAGAAAGCAGACAGTGGACCCACAACCGGGCTCTAACAGAACAAATGGCAAGAGAGTTGAGGATATCGGAAAGAGATCTAGTGAAATGATAGATAATTGAAAACCCCACTCCTGGGACCAATTTTAATTAGTCAGGACTAATTAACACTAGTTACAAAAGCCTAACCCAGGGGAGAGAACCAAGATGGCAGCATAGGTAATCACCTATACTTGCTGCCTCTCACAACCACATCAAAATTACAACTAAAAGGCAGAACAACTACCACCCAGAACCATGGGAAAGCTGGCTGAGTGGAAGTTCCACAACTAGAGAGGTGAAGAAAGCGCATTGAGACTGGTAAGAAGTGCAGAGGCACGGAAAGTGCTGGCACCTGGATATGCTGCTCTTTTAATCGGGAGAGAGATACAAGCTCCCGCTTGCTCTGAACTCCAGTTCCGGGCGAGACTCTGGGGGACCCAGACACATACAGGGAGAAACTGGATTGTCTGGCATCGGGACAGGAACACGAGGGCAGCTTTCTCTCAGAGGTGCTTGCAGCAATCATTGTTCCTGCACAGGGGCACAGGATGCGGAGACCCGGGGACCTCTCAGGTGCAGGGCTGACTGGCAGCCATTGCTGTTTTCTCCACCCTGGTGATTCCCAGAGACCCCGCCCCACCCAATTTACAATCCCACCCAAGCTGTGTGCATCTGCTTTTGCATATGAATGGCTTGTCCTCTCTCCACCTAAAACCTGTCCTGTCAAACTGCAGCTGGGTCAGAGAGCCCCAGAGCTTCCAAAAGAAGGCCCATGGCCAGCAGCAGCAGCCTTCCTTGCTTCACCGCTAGGCCTCGTCTGGGCACTTCCAAACCCCATACAAAGAGGAGGAATCTGCAGATGACTCTGTAGCACCTGCTGGGCGGCCCCAGGCAGTGGCTGACCTTGAACCTCCTTGGAGATCCAAGAGCCAGTGTACCCAGTGGTCAGAGTGAGACCATACCAGATTACAACTCTTCACATCCATAAGATTCACACTCAAGGGGCAGACTCAGTGAGCACCAAAGCCCCACTGAAGCAAGTCTTGCCCCAGAAGGGTGTCTCCTGTGCAACAGATCTTCCAGTGTAGACACAGCTGGTCACCACAGCCATTTGGCCTGGAGGTCAATTCCTCCCAGTGATACCAACAGCAATCAAGGGTTAACTACAACAAGACTGTGCACAAAGCCCACAAAGGGGTGCACCAAGAACATCCACCTCAGGTGACTGGGGAGGCTGAGCCACTGGGCCCTATAGGACACCTACCACCCAAGGCCACTCTATCAACTCAAGGAGACTTAGCAGCTACCCAGTACACATAGAAACAAACACAGGGAACCAGCCAAACAAAATGTGGAGACAAAGAAACAAGTCACAAGTGAAAGAAATGGATGAAAGCAAACTACTGGATATAGAGTTCAAAACCACAGTTATAAGGCTACTCAAGAATCTTCTAGAAACCTCCGAGAAATTTGGTGAGAACCTCAAGATATGAAAAAGGACCAATCAGAAATTAAGCATACACTGACTGAAATAAAGAATAATATACAGAGATCCAACAGCAGACAAGAGGATCCCAAGAATCAAGTCAAAGATTTGAAATACAAAGAAGCAAAAAACACCCAACCGGAAAAGCAAAAAGAAAAAGAACCCAAAAATATGAAGATAGTGTAAGGAGCCTCTGGGACAACTTCAAGCATACCAATATCAGAATTATGGGGGTGCCAGAAGAAGAGAGAGAGCAAGATATTGAAAACCTATTTGAAGAAATAATGACAGAAAACTTCCCCTACCTGGTGAAAGAAGTAGACTTACAAGTCCAGGAAGCACAGAGAACCCCAAACAAGAGGGATCCAAAGAGGACCACACCAAGACACATCATAATTAAAATGCCAAGAGCAAAAGACAAAGAGAGAATCTTAAAAGCAGCAAGAGAAAAAAAGTCAGTTACCTACAAGGGAGTACCCATACAACTGTCAGCTGATTTCTCAACAGAAACTATGCAGGCCAGAAAGGAGTGGCAAGAAGTATACAAAGTGATAAATAGCAAGAACCTACAACCAAGGTTACTCTACACAGCAAAGCTATCATTTAGAATTGAAGGTCAGATAAAGAGCTTCACAGACAAGAAAAAGCTAGAGGAGTTCATCACCACCAAACCAGTATTATATGAAATGCTGAAGGGTATTCTCTAAGAAGAGGAAGAAGAAGAAGAAAAAGGTAAAGATAAAAAATTATGAACAACAAAATGACAACAAATACATATCTATCAACAAGTGAACCTAAAAATCAAATGAATAAAAAACCTGATGAACAGAACAGACTGGTGAATGTAATAGAATCAGGGGCATGGAAAGGGAACAGACTGACAATTCTCGGGGGGAAGGGTTTGTGGGGGGTGTGGGAAGAGATTGGACAAAGAGCTTACACCTATGGACGAGGTCAGTGTGTGGGGGGGAAAGCCTGGAGTGGGGTGGGAACCGGGTGAAGGGGAGCTATAGGGGGAAAAAAGAGGAACATCTGTAATAATTTGAACAATAAAGATTAAAAAATAATAAAAAAATAAAAAATAAATAAAACAAAAGGCTAATATAATCTTTAAAACAAAAGAAAAAAGCCTAACCCAAGCTAAGCAAAAGGGGAACCAATAGCTGGTGTTTCGGGAAAGGGCACTGAAAGTGGCTCAGAAATGGGAAGGACAAGCTAGGAAACATCCGGTCTTGATCACGGCCTTGACCTAGGCATGGACAGATGACTATGTGACCCCATATGCCCCACACGAGAAGAGGAAGATAACAGATCCAAGACAAAAAGTAGTAATGGGCTCTGCAGTGAAATGGAGTGGGAACACCCAATCCAACCGATCAAAACCACTCACATACTGAGCTCATACTGAAATAAAACATGCCTGGCATGATCCCCTAACGGAGATCCAAATCTTGAACACGCTTGCAAAATCAGTGTTCAACAATCACCACTAGAAATGGGAGGCCAGAACAGCTTTTCTATCCATCATCTCCAGCTATGTAATATGAAGCAGGGCTGTGGCCAGCCTTTTTTTTTTTTTAATGTTTTTATTTATTTTAGAAAGAGAGAGGAAGGGAGAGGTAGAGAAATAGAAACATCAATGAGAGAGACAGATTGGCTGCCTCCTGCACACCCACTACTGGGGATGGAGCCCACAACCCAGGCATGTGTGCCGACTGGGAATGGAACCGGCAACTTCTCATTGCATGGAATGACCCTCAACCAACTAAGCCACACTGGCCAGGGCCAACCCTTTCTCTGTTACATGACATACCTAACATGAACTTAGATATCCTCGATGCCACCTTGGTACGGCCACAAATCCTTCTGTTTGATTTTCCTACACAAATCTCGAGGAGCCTCCACGAGCAGCCCAGCCAGTCATTATGAAAAAGCACTGCCTCATGTAAACACCACCATTATGTTCGGCAGACCATTCATTAGACAGGCAGCTCCGGAGAACTGCACAAGCAGCCCACCTCACTCTGCGCCTCAGGGTTACCCTCGGGCTCATCCCGACAGGCCCCAGTGAATGCAGGGTGAATCACACCAGAGACGCTTCACTCCTACGTTTGTGGGCAGGGCAGACATTCCAAATGGTTCTCGTAAAATGGGAGCTAACCTACTGCTCACCTGTCCAGTAGCAGCAAAGATAGTATCTGCCAAGTGCCCCAGGCCCCTTGAGGGAACATTTCTGAGGCTTCCACAAAACCACAACCGAACACCTTGCCCAAGGATTTACTGATGCTGATAGCACAGGAAACAATGCAAACAATTCTACACAGAATCCAGTGCCAGGAAAGAAGTTTCCTTTCAACTGACCTTCCACAGGTGATAGGAATTGGAGAGCAGGTGTTGGCCTGAGCATGCCACATTTTCCACCCCTGATCAAGTCCTTTGGGTTTCAATCAAGGCCTAAGCGGCTTCAGAAATAGTCCCAGCGAGGAACTCATGCTGTGTTGCTCCTGGTGCATCTAGTCCAGAGATGGCGAACATTTTGAGCTCGGCGTGTCAGCATTTTGAAAAACCCTAACTTAACTCTGGTGCCCTGTCACATATAGAAATTTTTTGATATTTGCAACCATAGTAAAACAAAGACTTATATTTTTGATATTTATTTTATATATTTAAATGCCATTTAACAAAGAAAAATCAACCAAAAAAATGAGTTCGAGTGTCACCTCTGACACGCGTGTCATAGGTTCGCCATCACTGCTCTAGTCTCTCCTCCCTTTTCGAAGACTCTTGCTTTTCTTTATCTGCTTTGAATCTGCTTTTTTTTTTTATTGATTTCAGAGAGGAAGGGAGAGGAAGAGAGAGATAGAAACATCAATGATGAGAGAGAATCATTGATTGGCTGCCTCCTGCACACCCCACACTAGGGATCAAGCCCGCAACCTGGGAATCAAACCGTGACTTCGTTTCAGAGGTCGATGCTCAACCACTGAGCCACGCTGGCCGGGCTGAATCTGCTTTTGAAGTTGCAACTCGTAAGTGCTACCCACATTACACAAGTATTTTCTGTGGAGGCAATGCATTGCAGGGCTGGCTGCTTTAGCAAACTCTCCAAGGCCACCCCTCCCGCACTGGTACCCATCTGTGTCCCCAAGTCACCCCCACTTTCCTCCCAGGGTCACTTCCTTCCCCTTAAGATGCCACAACCCCACACAAGTCCTTCTGGGAACCTGGATGTCCTCTGCTGGTAAACAATCCCCGCCTCCCTCATGAGGCCTCAGATGCCCAGAGGAGGGGGCACAGACAAGGGGTCTGGTAAATGGTGGCATCCTATGTAAATGCAAGGCCAGTCCCTATCACCAGACAGCAGGGCATCAGTAGGTCCTTCCTCCCTTATCTGCTCTCACAATGCAGCATCTCTGCTGCGAGGAAGAAATTCTCTGGGCCAACACAACACTATGTTTTGGGATGGGAGGAGCCAGAGAAGAGTATCCTCAGATTCTTTTTTAAACTTTTTAAATTGAGTTATATCATGCACACAGAAAGGTACATATATCTTCAGTATATAACCCAATGCATTTATACCAATGTATAAATGTAACCACCCTCTAGATCAAGATATGGAACATTTCTCTAACCCATAAAAGCACCCCTACACTCCCTCCCAGGCATTACCCATCCCCTCATTTCTAACAACACAGATTAGTTTTGCACATTCTTAAACTTCATATAAAAGAAAATATCTGGTATATACAAGAATACCTGCTAAGAGATACTGTGGTTTGGTCCCAGAGCACCGCAATAAAGTGAGTGTCGCAATAAAGCAAGTCATAATCTTTTTGCTGATGGAGGGCTTGCCTTCAATTGGTAAAAACTTACCATCTACAAAGCACAATAAAGTGAAGTGCAATAAAACAAGGTATGCCTGTAGCCTTGTGTCTGGCTTCTTTCACTCAACATATTTTTGAGATCAATACATGTCACAAATAGCAACTCATTTATTCTATTGGTATGCTAGCATTCCACTGGACAAATGTACTACAGTTTGTCCATTCTGCTATTGATGGACATCTGAGCTGTTTCCAGCTATTACAAACTGCTCTGCTATGAACATTTAGTGCGTATTTTGGGTGGACGCATGTGGGGCGCGGTTACGGTGTTTTGGCCAGGTTCAAGCCTCGGACTAATGAAAGGACAGGGTCCTCTCATTGCCACGTGCAAGTCCCAGCTGGAGGGCAGGGCCCTCCCAGTACAATTATAGCCAACGGCTGTGGTTGTAAGCTTGAACCTATGGTCCAAACACGTAGCCCCACGTGCCTTGTGATAGAGTTTGGGTGCATGTAGTTGAGTGAAGTTGAAACTCACGAGAATGCTGTAAACAACGTGATCACGCCCCTACTTTGCCTCGTGGCATCTGCTATAAAATAAAGACACGGCTTGTGGGCACTGTCGTTGTCTCCTCATCAGGGAGGCAGCGTCCCACCGAGACCCAGCTTTCATTCTCTTGTCTGTCTTTTCTCAATCATTTCACCCCCCCCCCACTCCGGATCACCCTTGGTCGTGCTGGCGTGGCACAAGTGGTGCCCGACCAGGGACTGAGTTCTGGGACCAGGGCCTGAGCTTTGGCCGTAACAGACGCATGCACTCATTTCTCAGGAGTGGAAAGGCTGGTGGGCATGTACCAGCTTTAGGAGAATCTGCCGCATGGTCTCGGCGTGGCTGTACCCATTTCCACTCTCTGCAGCCATGACCTAGGAGGGGGGTTGGTGTTTTTGTTTTATTTTGTTTTGTTTTGTCCCATTTTCTTTTGGATGGCACAAGCCTCTTTTTATTATGCAATAGAATGATCCTGCACTACGGAGTCAGACAGACTGCGATTCAAGTCTCAGCACCACCACCTACCTGAGTGACACACACTACCTGAGTAGTGTGTTACATTACTAACCCTGGGAGGTTTTGCTTCCCATGGGGATGTATTGCCCTCCCCAGCCTGAGATGTCCAGCATTTACAACTGACATCTTGCCTGGCAGGTGGTTAGCACTGAGCAAATATTCTCTCCCTCCCTCTTGCCCACACCGAAGCTCCCCACGTGCAGTCACCAAATAAAATGTTTCAGGCCTTTTCAACCTCAAGGAGTCCTTTAAAATTCCTACCCCTGTGATCCTGAGAATCTACTTACGACTTTCTTCCCCATTACTTACATGATGGGCCACTTCTGTCCATCCCATCACAGCTAGCGGGGGAAACCCAGGACAGAGGGAGGGTCCACGCTGGGTCAGTGCCTCCCGAGGTGAAATTAATAGAAGGTGCTTCCCACAAAGTAACCCGAGGCTAGGAGGGATACAGACACTCTGTGACCAAAGCAAGGTCCACATTTACATCGTCTGTTTAAGTACTTATTATAGAAAGAGCACCAAGATACATTATCTTAACTAAAAGGAGCAAAATTTAGACAGGATGACTACTTTGTCACTTTTGTATAAAAAAGACAGAGAAGGGTACAGTGGGGCCTTGACTTACGATTGTCCTGACTAACGAGTTTTTCGAGATACGAGCCATCTCTCGGCCGATTTTTTGCTTTGAGTTGCGAGCTAAAATTCAGGTTACGAGCCAGCTTCAGATACCCCACCGCTGGTTGGCACAGCGAACATCACAGTGACCGCCACAACATCAGCCCAGCATAGCAATCACGTGTCTCACTCGTTCACTTTTTGATTTGACATACGAGTAATTTGAGTTATGAGCTCCGTCACGGAACGAATTAAACTCGTAAGTCAAGGCCCCACTGTATATATCTCTACTGACATACCTAGAAATGGATATCTATGGGGAAATGTTTCAGTGTAGCCTTTTATAACTTTTGAGCTTTGAGAACCACATCAATAGCTCCTCTGTTCGAAATATTTTTAATGTCTATACTTATATATGTTTAAGTCGTGCATCAGGTGAATATAAATCCCTGACATAAATTCCATGAAGATCAACCCTGGCAGAGCAAGATGCCTGTTAGACACGTGCGTGCAGGTGAGTGTGCATGCAGGTGGGTGCAGGCGGGCATGCGCACAGGTGTGTCTACACATTGTACAGTCCCATCATAACCTGAGGTGATGGGGGAGAGGATGTAGAGTCATGTCAAGGGCAGTGCCCTAAACGTCCAAGAATAAGACCCAATCTAAGCTCATACAGAGTTAAACCAGGGGGCCCACTTGGCTTTTCACAACTTCCCCCACCACCCAACCCTTCAATTCTATAGGATTCAAACTCTATCAATAGAACTCTGGGGTAAAAATATGACTAAATGTTCTTTCAGGTTCAATGCATATGTGTGTAGAGGCAGCTGTGTATAGGTGGAAGGGTGTGAGATAGTGTATTTGTGTGTGGGGGGGGGAGGGCAAGTATGTAAGGGGTGTGTTTGTCTATGTGTGTGTTTTCACTCAGCAAAAAGAGCAGAAAAGACTACCCCCCAATAAGGGGTAGGCCCTTTGAACACAATAGGTGGGAAACACTGAGGGATATCTCGTGCCCCCAAAATGGCCAAACTGTCACCTTCCCAGAAGTCAACAGAGGCCACCTGAGGGCCTGACCCAGAGCCAGGTGATACTGATTAATAATTAACATAGCTGATCTTGGCACGGAGCCACAACAGGTGTCCTCTCCCACGGAACGCACCTTCATCCATGTGGCCATGTCATCCAGTTAAGCTCTGAGAAATCCAGTAAAGGGCCAGAGGCAGTTCCAGGCCTATCCTGAAGGAGCTGGGGTTGGGCAGTGAGGGGTCCTGATCCCCGAGGGGCCTCTCCAGGAGGAAGGCAAACCACCACAAAGGAGTGAGGGGATATCCCTTCCCGTCAAGGCAGGCACAGCCAGGCCACAGCTCCCCCACCATCCTCTCACTCAAAGGAAGTGCAATAAACCACACACACACACACACATACTAGTACATGTCTGAGAAAAAACAGGAGGAGCTGAGGAGCACAGGAAGGACAAGCCTCTTTTATTATCCCAAAATGCAAAGTATTGAAGGCACTTACAATAACAAGGTGGGAGGGGAGGGGTGGCATGGTAGGTCGGAGGTCAGAGCACAGAGGTAAATCAACAGGCCCCACCCTAGTCACCACCCAGCATGGAGAAAAAGAAAAGCTACAAAACCAGGTCTGAAGCCAGTCAGGGTGTCTAGCTCTACAAAAGGTACAAATCATTCTACAGAGGATTAGGAAATTAGGGGCACATGGCATCAAGAGGCAGGGCTGGCAGTCACGAGTTAGTGGTTCTTTAAGGAACACACTCAGCAGTAACAAGGGACCTCAGGTCCCCTGCTGGAAGAGGTCTCTGTACATCTCGATGAGACGAGCAGCTTCACGCTGTCCAGAGAGCAGAGCACCATGGGTGGTAGAGTAGTACTTGCGGTGGGTGGCCTCGCCGGAGAACAGCACCTGCATGGGCTGGGAGGGGGACAGGGAAATGAGGGTGGAGGAGTAAGAGAGGCCAAGAGTCTACCTATCTGCTCCAGAAATCCCCATCCATACTATAAGTCAGAGGTATGAGTAAGCAGGTATTGCTGCTTCCACAGGATGAGGAGTTGCCCACCCCACTTGGCCACCTTCCCCTGCTTCTGCCCCAAGCACCGGGCCTCAGTTCTGTCTGCTCTGAGGCTTTTAGAAATTCTGGCTCTGCAGTCTCAGAGGTTCACTGGACTGCTTTACCAGTGAACTCAGGGAAAGCAGTTTAACCTCCCTAAGTCTTGGTGTTCTCATCTGTAAAATGGGTTCCTACCACCGCTTCTGAGGGTTGTTTAAAGGATTAAATGAAATCATGTATCTAAAGCACTTAGAACCTGGAAGAACATAAGCACTCGATAAAGTTAGGTGGTAATTTAACAAACCTTTATGGAGCCCCTGTTAGGATCCAGGGACTGTTCTGGGCACTTGGAAGAGAAAAGGTGACCAGGCTGCTGCTCTGAGGAGCCTCCTTGCTGGTGGGGAAGCCAGACACGAAACCCAATTATTAACAGTGTTATATGTGGCGTGATGGGTGTCTGAGTGAGGCGCCGAGAGCCTAGAGGAGAGGCTCATGGTTGCGGGGCACACAAAGCTTCCCAGACGACAGGACCTTTGGACTGCTTCTTGGAAAACGCTGGGTAAATGAACAGGCAAAGGACGGCAGGGAGAAGGAAAGGGGGGCAAAAATGCAGCAAAGCAGACCGTGTTCAGGGGACAGGGGCAATTTTGGTAGAGCCAGGCCTCAACCTCGAGAAAGCAGGCTGTCCAGCCGGGCTCCAGGCAAAGCACAAGTGCTCACATCTGAAGCTTGAATGTGGACTTTCCCAGGGCTTCTCAAACGGAATGTGCAAAAGCACCAACTGGGGACTCCGGCGGAGTGAAGTTTTTAACTCAGCAGGTCTGGAGCGGACTGAGAGTCCGCATTTCTAACACATTCCCACGTGATGCTGGGGCTGCTGGCCCACAGACCACCCGCTTTGAGTAGCGAAGCTTTAACCCACCAACAAGGAGCACACAGAGCGGGTGAAACTGAAAGGGGGGACTCATATTATGGCAGAGGGCAAGCTGCCTACTCCCACACCCATTCTCCTTTCTCTTCAGTAACAAAGCCCTGATTTTTAACGGGGTCCACTGCCATCCAGAATAAAAATGATGTATCCTAGCCGCTCTTGCAGCTGGTATAGTCATGCGGCTAAGTTCTGGCCAATCAGCTTCGGTGTACTGTTGCTTAGAGACACTGATTCAGCCCCACGTGTCCCCCCCTGACCTTCCAACCTGAAATGCAGATGAGAGAAGCAGCCTCTGCAGCCCTCTTGGGCCACTAGGAGGCCTTGAAGATGAAGCAGGTTGCTAATGGTATGAGGTCCTGACACCTACTCTGGATTTCCTTTTGTGTGATGGAAGTAAACTTCTGTCTAGTTTAAGCCACAGCTATTTTTATTTGGTTTTGCTTCTTAGGAGGATGGCGGTAGCAGCAGTGAGGACCTTGTCCTTTCTCCCCGGAGCACAGCCAGGGCAGGCACCACGCACCTTGCTGGTTGGCTGACTCCACATTGGCGGATGGAGAGAGGCCAGTGGAAGCACCAATTCCACCAAAAAATCGTTTTAAATGTAATTCTGTTGGGGTTTTAGCATTTATTGTGTGTGCAGAGAGGGACTCAAGAATACTTTATGGGGACAGAAATATACATATAATTATTTCTCTCCTAGTTATTATCTTTCTCTATGTGTTATTTATTATAAAGTTGATATAATTTGGGGGAGGAGAAGTATTCTCAATTTTATATCCTAAAACATCTTGGCAGGTGGGGTGAAAACATACTGGGGAAAATTACTTTCATGGAATCAATGCTCTCCAATAGAGCTTCCCATGATGATAGGAATATTCCATAGCTACATAATCGAACATGGTAGCCACCAGCCACAAGTGGCTACTGAACCTGAAATGGAGGTAGTGCAACTGGGACCTAACATTTTAATTTATTAATTTAAATTTTAATTAATCCCATGAAATGTGACCAATGCCTACCATGTTGGACAGTACAGCATTAAATGGCCATTTTTATCATCTCAAGAAAGCGTTTAACACCTCAGTTTGATTCCATCTTTTCTTCCAGATGTTAAGTGCACAATTTCTTGTTTTCTCTTCCATTACAGGAGGTATTCCAACCCTGTCTCACCTGGTACCCCTCCGTGAATACACCTCCCCCTCCTCCGCCTGGACAAACACACATGCAGAATACGCACCAGCAGCCCTCCCAGGCCCCTCCCCACCCTGCCCCCCACACTCACCGCGGTCTTGGAGCTCTCGGTGTATGGCAGGGGCTTGGCCAGCTTCTCCACGTCAGTCCCAGTTGAGCCCACCTGCGTGTACGAATAGGAGCCTCGGAAGTAAGGGTTGCTGCCCCAGGCCGAGCGCAGGATTCGCCGAGGTTTGGGAATGTTGGGGTTCCCTGTAGGAGAGTCAGAAGAGCAGAGAGGAAGGAGGATAAGCAATGGCCACACAAAGACACCCTGAGTAGAGCACTCCCCGTCCACCTCTGGGGTTCCAGGAGGGCCGGGCTGCTGTGGAGAGGCTTGGGGGATGGAGGAGGGAGGCCGAGTTCAAGCTGCGTACCCCTTGCCTCCTCGTGACCCCGGCAAAACACCTCATCTCCCTGGGCCCTAATTTTCCTACCCGAGAAACATTCTAGATAATCCTGTTTCCTCCCAACTTCAGGGGTTCCTGTGGGGCTTTCCCAGGATAGTGGCTGAAAGATGTTCCACTAAAAGAATCCGACAGTAAAGCACAAATCCACCTCTTAGCAAGGCAATGGCTAGGATGCGGGCAATCTGAGGTTTTGCGGTGACATCCCAGTTTTTACCATCAACCCTTAGAGGAAACACAGAGCCTATGGTTTTGGGTGTCTCCGGCTCCAGGCAGGGGGGAGAGAGCCCACAATTTAGGAGCCCAAGGCTGAGACGTGGCGGCCGGTGGCAGCTCTCCCAGTGGCCGTGCCACCTCAGTTTCGCAATCTGTGGAGAGGCGAGCGACCACACGGTTCATGGGATTCAGAGGGTCTGGCCGGGGATGGTGGGTGGGTGGCTGGAGAGGTGGGTGACTGGAGAGGAGGGTGGCTGGAGACGTGGGTGGCTGGAGGGGCGGGTGGCTGGAGAGGTGGGTGGCTGGAGGGGCAGGTGGCTGGAGAGGTGGGTGGCTGGAGGGGCAGGTGGCTGGAGAGGCGGGTGGCTGGAGGGGCAGGTGGAAGCAGGCAGCGGGCGCAGGGCCGCACCTGTGAACTGCCGCAGCATCTCTGTGCAGATCTCGGCCACTGCCTCATCGTCGCACCTCTCCATGACGAGGGCCTCCTCCCCACAGATCCAGCCGCTCAGCACGTGGCCGTAGCGCTCGGGTGGGTAGAGGACGTCAAAGCCGCAGATCTTGCGGTACCAGAGCTCGGGCGGGTAGGTGAGGGTGCGGCTCTCCGCCTCGTCCTCCCACACAAACTGTAAGCTGTTGCACTCGGGGCCCCAGAAGGGCTCCTCGAACTCCAGGAAGATCTTGTCGGTGGTGCCGATGCCCAGGCGGTGGATGGCAGCCACCTTCTCGGCGGGCAGGCCCGGGCAGAAGAAGCTGGCGTGCTGCTTCTTGAGCACGCCCAGCGACACGGTCACGATCACATGGTCTGCCGGGATCACCTCGCAGTCCTCACACTCCACCAGCACCGGCCACAGCTCGTCCTCGTCCGGCCCGTGCCCCTGCAGCTCCCCGCCTCCCTGGCCGCCCTCGCCGGCATTGTGATTGTGGTCACCCTCACCGCGGGGCTCGATCTCGGGACCCCGGGGGCGGCCCGAGGCCTGGTCCCAGTGCACGCAGCGGACGGCCTTCCCCAGCTGGATGACGTGGGCCGGGATGCCCTCGGCCAGCAGCTCCACAACCCTCATGAAGCCGGAGGGGATGATGTGGTGGGCGCCGGGGATCTCCGTCCACTCCCCGAAGGCGCTCAGGGACACCTCGTCCATGCTGTGCGAGCTGCTCTCGCAGCTCTCCACCTGTGGGAAGAGCCAGAGAGAAGCCAGGTGACTCACAGGGCTGGGCAGGGGGCAGGGCTGGACCTCCGGGCAGCGTGCCCTCCTCGGACCCAGATTCCCGGGAATGGTCTTCCGGGCTCTGGCACCTATACTCAACTGAGCTCCCACCGGACAACGATACCTTCAGATACTGCTGGATCATGGCGAGCTTCAGGCGCTTGGTGGCCTCCGTGTCCTCAGGGTCATTCCTGATGCGGTTGCGCACCTCCTCCCGGGTGAACACCCCCACGCTGTTCTGACTCTCAGCATTGACTGGTTTACCATGCCGGAAGAACTCCTGGGTCAAGTTATAGACCTGCCGGAGAGACCCGAGGGGGCTGAGAACACACTCCCTCATCTCCCCTCCATCTCAGACCCAAGGGCCCCAACACTTCCCAGATGTCCCCAGAGAGGCCACGCCCACGGCCCCTCTCCCTTGGTGCCTCAAGGTGGTGCTCCCCACTGCACTGAGACTCAACAGGGTCCTGGTTCAGGGATGGCAAGCTCCCTCCCGTGGGCAGCCAGCCTCGTCCAGACGCTGCCCTCTAAAGCCACCCGGGCCTGTGAGGGAGCTGGGTGGGCCCTGGAGGCTCCGTTGCTGGGCCCCTGCTTAGAAAAGGGAAATGTCTGGTGCCTGTACAGTTTGTGGGAAAGGACCCACCCCTCGTGGGTTCTACGTGGCCAAGCCGACAACCCACTTTAGAACCTAGATCTGCACACTTTTCCCTTTTCCAGGAACCAAATGCACAAACCGCTTCCCTGCCACCTCTGCCCAAGCCTGCCTACTTCGCTCTCTCCCAGGAGGGCAGTCTGGGGCGGTGGCCTGGCCAGTGTTTTGAGGGAGAGAGAGCAGAAGGGGCCCTGAGGTCTGATCTCCCAGGAGACGCTGCCTGGCTCTGCTCAGATCCACACAAGGTGCTCCCTTTACGGTGGGACTCAGACTCAGGTAAGGAAGATGCCATGCTGGGGCAGGGTATGTGGAGGGCAGGGAGGCCCCAGTGCGCCAAGGAATGGGAATGCACTTCACGGGCACATTTTGTCAAGAACTTCAACCCACATCTCATCAACAGAAAGACACTAACAACCCCTGGCCTACTGCCTTCCTGCCTTTGTGGGATATCACCCCCATCAAACACTGGGCAGGTCTCCCTGAGAAAAGGAAGCCAGTCCTGGATCAGGCATGGGATTCCCCAAAAGGCAAGGCTTAAGCTCCAACATTCATCAGCAAACGTTCACTGGGCTCTTTGCCAGACACAGGTTGTAAAAGTGAACTAGACAGAGTCCTAAACCCCTGCCCTAAATTTGGGAGACATCATAAAATGTGCTGTGACAGGAAAGAGCCCAGGATTTGTGAGATCAACCCAGATAACCGTGGACAGTTAGGATAGAGTCAGGTTGGCAGTGGGAGGGAGAGGAAAGGTATTTCGGACAAAAGGAACAGCATATTCAAAGATGAAAGAGGAAGAAGGGGAGAGAGAACGTGAGATGCCTTGTGCTGAAAGTGGTTCGATGTTGCTGAAGTGAACAGCACGGGAAGGGATAACTTTGGAAAGGCAGGCAGGAGCCCAGCATGAAGGACTAAGGGGCTTGTCAAGGACTCTGGACTTTATCCAAGGCCCTGGCATCATTGAAGCGTTGTGAGCATAGCCACACACCCACTCTCCCTCCCGGAACACTGGAAATGCAGGCTCCCTGGCCAAACATCTGGGGCTGGTGCCCATTAACGGTGTGCTTCCCTTCCTAAAGTGTTCGAATTTGGTCAAGCACACACATTCATGGGAATGATCTGCCCTTTAACCCAGCCCTGGCACAGACTTTTGGGCTGCAGGGTGGAGGAAGGAAGATGGCATTGCCCATTCCCAACCATATATCTCCACAGGAGATATAAACATGAGTTAAACGTCTCTGAAGTATAAAATATAAAGAAGTAAATGAGTGAAATTGTTTATATTTCCTCCCTTCAGTCACAAGATGCTGGGTGTTTGGCCTTAACTAGAGTTCTCAGCAAATTCCTCACCCAGCACTACTGCCAAGGAGTCAGGCTTTCAACTTGCCTCCTCCTCCATGGGTTTTTCCTTGGGTGATAACCAACATGGTACCCAGTCCTTACCTTATGTTGACTAGAGGCCAAAATGCCAGCTGAGTAACAAATTCAGTCCATCTACGTGACTCTTCACCAGTGAGGACAGCCTTAACTGAATATGGGTTTTTCATATGGGTACAGTCTCCTGACCTGGGTCAAATGACACCTTTCTAATGTCACCCAAGGGAAATGAGACAAGCCTATAACAGCTAATACTCACCCCAATTCTCATTAAGCACTTTTCAACAGGATCTCATTTAGTCATCGTGACATTATAAAGTAGGTATAACTATGTCCCTTTTACAGATGAGGAAAGCAAGGCTCAGAGAGGCTCAATAACTTGCCCGAGATTACACAGCTAATAAAGGGTCGAACTGGTATTTGAATCAAGGCAGTCTCCCTCCAGAGAGTGAGCGCTATGCTACTGCAACTCATTTATTTGTTAACAAATATAATGCATTCAAATGAGAAGCCCTTCAAAGTCATCACCTTTGGAGGGAGGCTGCCTATCTGTTAGGAAACCACCCTCAGGCAGGGCTTCATGTGCTTAGAGTGCACCAGCACTGTTAACAGCCTCCAGCACTGGTTAACAGCCACACGGGGAACTCTATCTCTGGACCTCATGGTTAACACCCTTTCCTTCTCACATAAAGCATCACCCCCAGACCAATAACCCACCTTATCCATCTTACTTTCTACAACTTACACTCTTGATTTTCAAATATCAAGCCCACAGCAGAAGTTGATGATGATCTATTTTTAAGGGTTTAAAAGAGCAAGTCAGTCATGGACCCTGAGGGTCATTCTCAAAAGGCATCCATGCTTGAAATACTCACAATCAGAGCATGACTGATTCCCAGTAGACCAGGAAGTTCCATTTTGAAGAATACTAGTTCTTATCTACTCATCAACAATTCAGTCTCTTTGTACATGAGTGAAAACACATAATACCATGGGATTGCACACAACATACCTTGTGGGTGCACACACACTGAGCCAGCCTCCCTGAGCAGGAACTACCTCAAAACAAAGGTCATATCTCCTTTCCCATGCCCATAGAAAATGTACAATAGGTGTTTGTTGGCCAATTTGTGGGCCTAGAGTGAAGGGCTGTTATATTATAAACAACAAGGTATCAGAAAACAGGGACTACGTCAGTGATGGCGAACCTTTTGAGCTCGGCGTGTCAGCATTTTGAAAAACCCTAACTTAACTCTGGTGCCGTGTCACATATAGAAATTTTTTGATATTTGCAACCATAGTAAAAAAAAAAAGATTTATATTTTTGATATTTATTTTATATATTTAAATGCCATTTAACAAAGAAAAATCAACCAAAAAAATGAGTTCGTGTGTCATAGGTTCGCCATCACGGGCCTACATGTTACCTTGCTTGTCCAGTGCAGTTCACAGCACCACTGAAAGATACTAAAAATATTGACATATTTTTAAAAACCTGATAAGACAAGGATGTGTGCCACTTCTATCCAACACTATACTGGAGATACTGGCCAGTGGAAGAAAAATAAATAGTCTTAGGCTGTGCTGTTCAATACAGTAGCCACTAGACACTTGTAGCAATTTAAAATTAAATAATTAAATATTTACTTACTCAGTTTTACTACTACATTGCAAGAGCTCAAGAGCCACATGTGGCTAGTGACTACAATACTGGATAGTACAGGTATAAAACATCTCCATTATTGTAGAAAATTCTATTAGACAATGCGGGTCTGAGGATTAGAAAGGAAAAAATAAAATTCTCATCTATTTTTGTATAGAATTATATACATAAAATTCCAAAACATTATTAGAATATAAATTAACATAACATATCAACAAATACAGTATTAGAATTAAAATAATAATTTACCAAGGTAGTTGAAATCAATACATAAAATCAGTTATAGTTCTATATTCCAGGAACAACTAGAAAATAAAATTGTTTTTAAATTACCATTTACAAGAGTACCCAAAAGCAATAACAACAATCACTGCCTAAGTACCTAGTAATAAATCTAATAAAAGATGTTTAAGGCCTTTCTGGAGAAATATTTAACCATGTGTACCAACAATCTCTTAACTAGTAATTCTCCACTCACCATCTTCATTCTATCCACAAATTGTCCTGATATTCCAAATGCAGGGCCCAGAGAGTGTGCAAGGACATGACCAGGACCTTAAAGGACTTCCTGCACACTGCCAGGGGGTTCCCTGCCCCCTGCTCTATGCCTAGCTGGCCTGTTAACACCTCACCTCGTTGTATAAATCGCTGAATTCCTCAACCACGTCCTTGGGGATCCGGCGGCCGTGGTTGGTAAGGTAGCAGGCCACGCCATTCTTGGAGTAGAGGCTGATGCGGCCCACGCTGCGCTCCCCATCAGTTGTCTCTTCCAGAAGGCCATTGGCTTCTGCTAGATGATAGATGGGATTCCCCTGGGAGCCATGGATCCAGGTGGCTCCCAGCTCAAAGGTCGAGTGTCCTGATGGTGACAACAATGAGACCTTAGAGGGGTAGGGGTTTCTGCAGAGAGGGCTAGAACACTGCCTCACCCTCCTTCCTCCAGGAGAATCATTCCACCCCCACAAAAGGCAAGATGGGGGTTAGGGTCCCCCTCTGGCAACCAACCAAAGTGTGCAGTGAAACTGTATGTGGCACAAAATGGATTCCACTTTATAGCTGAGATAACTTCTCCCTGAATGACTCAGGGATTTGCCCACACTGGACTAATCAGAAGTGGGTAGACCAGAGGACACCAAAAGCCAAAACCCAGTGCCCTGCTTCTAGTGGGTTCCTGGTGGGTCCTGGGAGCATTTTTTACTAATCAATCTTTAGAGCCTCAGGTTTGAGGCTCCCTAAGAATCTTGCCTCGTATTAGCTCCCAATAGGGACAGAATGGGGCCAGCATCCTGGAGACCCTACTAAACCTGGGGACCCTCCCCGGGGCAGAGCAGGGAGCGCCAAGTCACACAGCCACTGGGAGGTGATGTCTAGGAATATGGTACCCTTCCTGGCTCCAGACACTCAGCAAAAACAGGAACAAGGGGAGTAGCTTGAGGTCAGCTGCAAGGTCAGTGCCACAGCCCTATCCACGAGGCTCTGCCAGGAGGTGGGGCAGCCCAAAGCAGGTCCCAGTCTGAGGATATTTCCTCTCCTCTCCCACATGCTTCTCCGCCTGTGTCATCCTTGCTACACCACTGCATCCAAAGAGTACCAGTTACTATCTCCAGGTCTACACACAGTGTCCCTGGGGCCTCTCGTCCTTGACCCCTGCTCTTATCACTGAGATTCACAGCTACAGTCTCACACTGCAGCTAGCCCAACTGCAGCCTGGGCTTTCAGCCCTGGGTGTCAGCACACACAACCCATGCACATATGCCCTTGCCTGGACACGCTCTCCCCTCTCCTGGCAGGTCTGCCGTGGTGTTCCTCACATATATCATTCCACAAGTATCACCTCATCCTTCTCACTACTATCCAACTTCCCCCAACACTTGAGACCCACCCAACCTCCCTCTCCCAGGGAAGGCTTCCTGCACGATTGTGCATCCTCTCAGGCTCCTGCAGCCCCATCTCTCCCTCCTCACTACCTGTACCATCATTTCACTGCACAGCATGTCTGGGCTGTCAGCTACCACTGAGACTGGGCTGTTTGCCCTGCCTTCTTCTGCTTCCATCTCAGAATGTCTTATCAAGACTCAAGAACCACAAATGCAGCAGCCCCCACTCTAAGACTCCAGGCCAGCCAATCAGGTGTTAAGCAAAGAGTCCCCCCCTTCCCTGCTGGCTGTCCCCACATTTACAAGTGCCTTGGATGCACTTTCATCCTTACTGCTAACATACTCTCCTGTGTGTGCCAGGGGACAACAGATGCAACTTCATGTACGCTACCCAGTAAATGCTATAGGGGAGGAGTCCTAATGTGGCCAAAGCCTCCGAAAGAAGAAAGTGCCCAGGTGTCCTCAACCTCTGCTTATTCTAAGCCTGACCACCTACTTCTCCTGCCCCATCCATCAAAAGTGGACACACAGAATCTTCTTGGCCTTGCAACCCGTGAGGGAACAGCCACAGACACAAAATCCTATGGTCAATACAGCCCACAGTGCATGGCCCCTACCTGCTCAATCTCCCAATGGCCAGACCCCCTGGCTGGGAAGCCCTGGCCTCCAGCGGCATTTCAGGCAAGTCCCCATCTGCTAGAATCCCTGGCGTAATCTGCCCACCCCTGTGGTAAGTCTCTTACCCGGCTGCTTTCTCCAGAGTCTTCATTACTCTGCAACCTGGACAGACCCTTTCCCCAGAGACCTGCCATAATCCACAAGGAGGCCCAAAATCCCCTTACACATCCACTGCCCTCAATTTCTATTGTCCCAGCTAACTCTCGGTCATGATACACTAATTCACACTCAAAAGTTAATGACTAATAGAAGCTCACAGAATTCCCCTTTTTGTGAACTAGAAACTGGTCCATCCACTGCTAAGAGAACTTGGTTCTGGATATCCCCTCCCTCCTAAACACTGAACCCTAGGTCATATTCCAAAAACGGAGGCCAGAACCCTGTCCTGCCTACCTCAGAGGGCTACTGAGAGGACAAAGGAAGCTTCTGGAAAACATCCAGGCAGCATGCATGGTGGAATAACTACCCCAGAGAAGCTGCTAAAGTAATGAGATTTCAGGCAAGGCCAAGGCATAGGGGATAAGAAGTGGCATTGGGAGGTAGCTGGGCTGAGGTGGCACTCACCGAGTTTCACGCTCTCCACACGGCCTCCGATGCGGCTAGAAGCCTCAAGCACAGTGACATCCGTGAAGCCCTGTTCCAGAAGTGCTTTGGCTGCAGCCAGGCCAGCCAAACCGGCACCGATCACTACCACGCGAGGCTGTCCCCTTCTCCGTAGGCCACGACTGAGAGGGTCATCCGCACTGTCGCCACTGGATTCACAACTTTGCATACCGTCCGCACTCGCCTCCTAGGAACCTGCAGGGAACAGGAATGCCGCAGCTCACCTACTATACCTTCACTTCCCACCTGCCCCAAGGGGCATTCACGGGCTCTGCTCTCAAGGAGAGACCTCGAGTCCACCCTGTCCTCCTCAAGGACCTGGAAATAAAAGCCATCTCCAATGGATGTGGGGAGGGAAGAAGAGAAACACAGAGGGAGAGTAGGAGGAAGGGATGCACTGTGGGCCCTCACCGGCAAGCAGGAGAGCTGGGGGCCCACCTGGAGCCCCTGAAAGCCATCAATCCCATTCAAAACCTGTTAGGCACTACCTCTTGCCCAAGGCTGAGAAACAAGAGCCAGCCAGGGAGAGAATGACCAAGAAGGTCAAAGTCAAGAGAAACTGCCTGGCATTGGACCAGCTGGGCCAGCACAGCCGCTGTGGTTCAGCCCCCACCAAACTGAGGATGCTCACACTGACCCCAGGATGCTTGCATGGACTTCAGGATGCTCACACCAACCCCAGATACTCTCCCTCTTCTCTCCCTCCCTTGCCTAGTTCTTCCCTCACACTCTCTCTTTCTTGCCCCTTCTCTTCTCCTCTGGATTTCTGTTGCTCTCTCACAGCCTCAGTGAGGTGGCAATTTGGTGGGCAGGACCTAGTCCCGCCCTCCCCCCCAAAATGCCACGAGGCCAGTATTGGATGAGCCTCTGCTATTCCGGGTAGACCTCTGGTTGTTTTCCCCAGCCACCCAGCCCCTCAGTCACCACAAAGCAGTAAGGAGCCCAGGAAACAGTGAACCGTGAGGACCGTGGCACCAGAGGCCAGACATCAAATTGACAGTTACACTGAGCCAGCTTGCTCAGAGACGCCAGGCCAGGCAGCTGATGGCTAGGAGGCGAAGGGGTCCCTGAATCTGGCCCAAGGGCTGGGAGAGGCTACCTCTCTATTCCCAGAGTGACCACAAAGGTCTAAAGGTGTCCACGGGTTCCTTCCCTGGCCCAAGCAACTTAGATTCCAGTTGCCTTTGCTGAGGTTTCAATGGCAGGAGTTGCAGACTCCAATAGTATCCAGGACCTACCAACAGGGAGCAAACATGGGTGGAAGGTGGTTGCTGGGCAGTGGACAGGGGCATCTAAAAAGCTGTCACCTGTACCTAACACGGCATATTCCACCAAATAGATATGCTCAAGAATGTTCATAGCAGCTTTATTCATAATAGTCAAGGCCCAGAAGCAACCCAAAGGTCCAGCCACAGGAGAATGAGTAAATATATCGTGCTATGTACCGCATAGCCACGCAAGGAAATAGTTCTCAGCAATAATCTCAACAACATTGCATTGAGCAAAAGAAGCCGGAGATAAAAGAGTTCATACTGTATGACTCCATTCATGTAAAGTTCACAGCGAGGTCAAATCAATCTGTGATGACAGAGGCGAGATGGGAACTGAACAGGGCCAGGAGGGAAGTCTCTGGAGTGGAAGAATATGTACCTTGGTGTGGATGGTGGTTACTATCCTATATAATAAAACCCTAATATGCAAATTGACCAAACGGTGGAACGACTGGTCGCTATGACATGCACTGACCACCAGGGGACAGACGCTCAACGCATCTGCCACCCAAGAAGGAGGTGACCAGCAGCGGCAATGGGGGGGGGGGGGGGGGGGGGCAAGGCCGGCCAGTGGGCAGCGCCAGGCCACCAGCCAAGGTGGGTGCCAGTGGGCCCCCCCGATTGCCCTGCCCCCAGGTCACCTCACAGAGGGAGGCGATGTGGCAGTGGGGGGCGGGGCCGGCCAGTGGGCAGCACCAGGCTGCCAGCCAAGGTAGGTGCCAGCAGGGCCCCCCCACCATCACCCTGCCCACTGGTTGCCCCACAGATGGCCCTGATTGCCAGCCAGGCCTAAGAACCCTACCCTATATATTGGGAATAGTCTCTTAGATTTAAAATTTAAAACCTGGCAAGGCTACTCTAACACTGAAAAAACAGGCTGATGCAGCGATGCCATGCATGGACTCTGGCTTGCACATTTTGTGGTCAGCCCTGATTCTGACCCTTATAACTATGTGACAAAGCCAATTACTTAACTTCTCTCTGCTTCAGTTTTTCCACCCATAAGATGGGGAAAATGGTACCACTGCCTCAGAAGGATCATGCTATAAACTACTTTTTATAATCAGGGCAAAAAAATGTAGCTGCCCATACAACAGCAAGATGCCTTTCATCTGTATGAAAAGTATGGTCACTGGTGCATGCAGCATCCTGGATTGTGAGAGGGATGTCCGACTGCCAGTTTAGGCCCAACATCCCCCAAGGAGTTCCGGATTGCAAGAGGACACAAGCTGGGCTGAGGGTCCCATTTCCCGCCCCCCCCACCCCCATGCATGAATTTTGTGCACTGGGCCTCTAGTGTACATATAAGAATCCACAGAGTTGGATATTTAGAATTTGTGCCATTCAATATATGTGTGTGCATACCTCAGTAACCATTCAGATATCCATTCCTGGCTTCCTATAAAAAAAATAATACCAGCACACTGACTTCCTTCTCCACATATCTCAAGGTATAGCAAAGAGTCTTTTTCTCAATATACTCAGGCTAAGAAACTGCTCCTCACCCCTCCCCCAGCCACTCCACCTCCCACACCACACCTGGGCATGGACTGCCTCCAAATGCCATCCAAGCTCCCCAGGCCCAGGCCAGCTCAGTGCAGAAATGATTCATCAGTGGGCCGGAAGGTGGTGCCATGGCCCAGAGCTCCTGGGAGGGAACTCCCCAACTCAGACTGTATCCAGGTTTTCCCCATTCCTCCTCCCTCCTCCTTCTTCTGTCCCTCTACACCCCCTCCCCCAGCCCCTCCTGATGTTCTATCCAGCTACATGGGGGGGTCAGGGCTGCCTGCAGTCCTTTCCTCCCCTCCACTTCCCCCCTCCAGGTTCTAACAGGGAAGTAAATGTAGATAAAGGTGAGGGTATGGCTGCCTGCACCCCCTGCCAGGGCAGCCAGCAGGGAGAAAGGGTCAGAGATTCAACGCAGGCAAGGAACCTGCTCTGCAGCAGGTCTGTAAACACACCGGGTGCTCCTAGCTGCCAGCTGCCACTGACGTCACCACTGCTGGGCACCCAATGACGCAATGCGATGTGGCTCTGCTGCCCTCCCTGCTGCCACGCCCGTTCCCAGGGGCTGGGGGCGCTCTGCCTGCATGCTTGTTTCTTGGCCTCCATCCCCTCCCCCAGCCCTAGGCCACCCCCCCCCCCACAAAAAAAAACAACCTCTTTTATACAATAAAGGGATGGGATCAACACAGTGGTTCTCAAATCTTACTGGTGGAACCCCTTCTCAAAAAGCTCCTGTGGAGTCCAGAGTGTGGCTGGGATGAAACTGGTCTCATCAGGGAACCCCCCCCACTACACTGTTGTGACAGTCAAATAAGGCCCTATGTGGATGTCACAAGATTCTCAAAAGCCTCATGTGTGCAAATTATTTGTAAAGTTCCGTAGCTAAATTACGAGCAGACTGTCTTTGGGACCGGGTTCAGGAATGGATTGTGGGGGGGTACCGGCGAGCAGCTTGCCTTTAAGATGAACACAGAAAGAATCCTGAGTTCCCAAGCATCAGACACCTTGAACTCAGACATCACACCTGGGGTGCCACAGTAGAAGCAGGTAAGTGAGCTGTATAGGTCACCTGCACCCCTGACCTTCACAGCTAATCCCAGATGGGCCCGTCAACCCCTAGCACCCCCAAGAAGCCAGAGAGGCTACACGCACAGCCCACTGAAGGCAGGTAGGTAAGGAGTCAGCGCCCTGTGTCCCCCATACCAGCCTTTGGAGCCAACACACCTCGGGGTCCAAACTGAAAGGGAGAGAGAAAATTATGTCCAGGGCCACCTACTGTGTGCTGGGCCCCAGCTAAACCCTGAACTGGACTTTTCAGGTGCCCTGTTATCTGATTGGGGGTGGGGAAAGCAATTTATTTTCCATTGGTTTGTGTCATCTTTCCCTTTCAAAAAACTTTTTTTAATTTTAAGAGAAAATGCCTTATTGAGGAAGAATCACTTAATGCTCCTCAGTGCCCACCTACCCTTCTCTAGATTTGGGGAAATAAATAAATAAATAACATCCGCTCCTTGATCTGTATGCACAGGAGAAACAGAACACCCTGTACTTTTCAAGCAGATAAAGGAGAAAAGAAAAAAAAGTGCTGGCTCAGCCAGGCAGGGAAGAGGAGGGGGAGGAGGAGGAAGAGGAGGAGGAGGAGGAGGAGGAGGAGGGTTGGGAGAAGGAGGAGGGATGGGGAGGAGATGGGCAGGGGCACAGGACAACAGCACTTGCCTTCTTGTCCCTGCTTACATGCCAAAATGGGGGTGGGAGCCTGTATCCCCAAGTCCACTAGCAGGCCAAGACCGGCAGCTTCAAGGACTCAGGCCAAACACTGCATGAGTGCCTCACCACCATTCAAGAGGCCCTGCTGCCCACCCCCATCCTCCATCCCATTCCAGCCTGCAGGCCACCACCTCCCCCTGCTGCCCAGAGCCCACACTGCCCTGACTGACCTGCCCAAGAAACCAAACTGGAAAGCAGAGGGCAGCAGGGGGAGGAGAGAGGACACAGGGAACAAAAACCCTGTCCCCTGGCAGGGTCACTAAACAAGGATGAATGAACACTAGGAGGCCACCCAACGGAAATGGGCACTAGCAGCCAAGCATGTGTCAACTTCCCCATCCACCTTCTCTCAATATCCTCACCAGTTTCACTTGTCACCCTGAGATTTACCCTCCAAGAACTGCCTCCCGATCACCAAATACCGGAGACATGTTTTAGTCCTGGCCTCCCACATGTGACCCTGCCCAGCCCCTCTTGGAAATGCCCAGAACTGAGCTGGGGTCACCACACATCGCCTGACGCTTTCCCCGTGGCAGTTAAAACTGCTGGAGTGCCATCCTTCATGGAAGACCCGCCCTTATCCATCGGGTCAAACCATGTCAACTCCACAGTCCAAATAACTTTGCCTCTACACTCAACGTCCCCAGGCGGGGCCTGCCTCCCCCGCCTGAACCAGGCATAAGGAAGGCCTTAGCACTTGACCCTCTGGACCTAGCTGACCTTTGTGGCTTCAGTTTGCACTCCGCCTCCTCAAACATACACACATACCCCAACTTCACTAAAGTGGAACATCCCCAGGGCAGCCCAGCTGAAGGCCTGTGGGAAACGTCCCTCCTGCACACATCAGAGGATCTGGCTCTCGGTTCTCTGATACGCACACCCTTGTGCAGGGCGCTGTGGTTGTGCAGCTGTGTAGCTGCACGGTTGTCTATTGCCTGAACCACCAGCAAGGCCTGCTCCGCTGATGTTTCCTAAAGCAACAGACACCCTGGAAATGTGAGCTTCTTATACTGGTTCTGCTCTGCAATCACCACTACCCGCCCCCTGCCTATTCTCAAAGCCTGGGCATCTCAGCCCCAGGAAATGCTGTTGCCTATTATTCTGGAGGGAAGCTAGAGCCCCATGATCACTGAGCAGGGCCACAACCACCGAGCAGGGCCACAGTCCCAGGAGTGAACGAACTGCAGGGAGGTTCAGCGGTCCAGCTCAGCACAAGGTGTCCCTTCTCCTTAGTGCTGGAGTCCACTTCCCTCCCCATCAATGGCTACTACAACAAAAACGATGCCACAAAGGGCTGTCCCCCCAAGTGCCCCACACCTTTCCAAGGTCGCCCCTCACAAAATACAAAAAATGTCCACCCTTCCTTGGCTCCCTTCTGAACATGGGCTACTCCCAAATGTGCCTGCCTCCTGCCCTTTTCTTGAGGTCATCCAAGTGCAAGACCCATTTCCCAGAGAAGAGCATGGCCAAGGCAGTTAGCCCACCTGGCTCCTCACCCCTCAGGGTCCAGCTTCCACCAGCTGAAGCACTCCAAACAGGCCCACCCCTTCCAACCAGCAGCCTCCTCCCTTCCTCTAAGCCCCATAGCTCCTGTGAGCCCTCCCAGGGCTCTGGGGACCACCTGCACCCTCCCCAAGCAACCTTGGGGAATTCCAAGTCTCTCCTCTCAACGGAAACTCCTAGTGCTCAGTGCTTGAGGGCAGCAGCCCTACCTCAGTTTCCCTGGAGGGAACTCTCTGCCTCAGCTTCCAACAGGAGGGGAGGGGGGCTTTTAAGGGAATCTCTTTGGACAGCCTGGCAGGTCTGGGAGGGATTTGGATTCTCGAGGGGCCCCCAGACAATGCAATTATTCTTCAGATGTAAAAACACCCAGAAATCCCAGACCAGCTGCTTTGCACAGCGACCCAGACAAAGGGGCTCTGTGTCTGCCTACAAGGCTCCTCCTACCCCTCAACCCAGGAAGGGGCTGGGCCTGAGCTCCTCCTAGCCAGACCCTCCCCAGTCCTCCTCACCCTGCCCAGCCAGTCAGGAAGTGAAAGAGGCAGGATAGCTGAGCCAGGCTTGGCCAGTGACTGGTGGGGGTGGGGGGGGGGGGGGGGGGTGCAGACACAGGACAAGGACAGCCTATGAGCCCAGGAGACACAAGGAGAGGGAGAGAACACGGGCCTGGAAGCCCAGAGACCCAGGCCCCAGCTCAGTCTCTCCCTTGCCAAGTGACACCTTCTCTGGGAAATTCCTGGCCAACGCATCTGAACTCACCCCAAAGGCACAGCATCTGTACCCTGCCTCCGGGACACACATGTCTAAGTCCCATCAGATGCTTAACTGCCTCCTTTAGTCTTCAAACTTTCCCATCTATAAAATGGGGACAGGTTCAGCTACCTGGTGGGACTCAGAGAGAGAACAAAAAGGAAAAAGTTCCCAAAGAGACTACTCTCTGTCTTGATCCTGACATCAATCAGACTATTCTCAACACTGTCTCAACCTACCCAGTTCTGGGGGTAGGGACAGGTATCAGAGATGGAATCATAAAAGGAAAAGGCGTGGGTGCCTCATTCCGTACAGCCCTCCCACCAGCTATGCCCCCTCGAGACCCAGATGAGGAAGAAGCTCTGGGAGGGCCCATCATCCTTCCGGGCACTTGCACTTCTCTCCAAGCACAGCGTCTTTGTTAGCCACATCTCTTCCCCACAGCCAGATGTGTAAAGTCCCTAAAAGAACAGCTCTGAAAGTCTTTGTAAGCCTTTTCTGAAGTGGGAAGCCTGTACTACGTGGAGAGAGGCAGCCTTCGACTATATATTTGGGAGGGACATGACCAACAGCACGGCCCACATAAGCACTAGTGTCATTCTTGGAGAGGTGAGCACTCTGGACCAGCCTCTATTTCCCATGATGCTCTGCAAGGCCAGAGAGACCCAGGTGGATTGTTCCAGGACCTCAGCTTATTGCTGCCTGTAGGGACAGACCCTGAAGACCACCAGCCTCTGGCTAGAAGCCTACTTGGGGACAGAGGAGGGGGAAGCAAACATGGAAAAAAGCCAGAGAAAGGGTAAGGTTTCTGATGGGCATAATGTTCAGCTCACAGTCTTGATGGCTGGAAAGAGAAACAGAGGTGGAGATGGGCCAGGACAGAGCCTAAGACTGAATTCCTGCTCCCATACCAACCCCAACAGCTTTACCCCAAACTCCACCCTAGAGATCCTACCTTCAGCAAAAGCATGTGAGTGGATCACGCTCTGACAATAGAGCAGATCAAGTGCTGGTGTTGATGGCTTCTAAACATCTCCTATGAACTTTAAAAATCTGGGCCAGACACCCTGGAAATGTGAGCTTAGCTTCCATCTCCAACCTAATGCACTGGTTTCCCATCTGTGTGTGTATCTACCCGTAGATGCCCTGTCTGGCAGGGTAGGCAGTCACCTGTCTGCCAGCAGGGCCCACATTCTCCCACTAAGATCCCAGATCTTACGGAGGCAGGCAAATTCCATTCCCCCTCAGCCCAGAGACAGGTCAGGGTTTCATATGACTATGCTACTTCTGGACACGCCTGGAGGAGATATAACCAGTGTGGCCTTTGGAGAGTCCATTGGCTTAAGCCTTGTTTTCCCCATCTGTAAAATGGGAATAGTCACTCCTACCGTTAACAAGGCTGGCCCTGACCCCAGACTCCATTAGCCAGTCTCCTGTGTCTCTGAGAAAAGTCCTATTGGCATAGGTTTCACTATGGCTCCCTTAAGCAAACTTTAGGATGAGACACCCAAGGCCTAGGTTCTCTCCTTCTAAGCAGTACCTGACACCCCAACTTGGGACCTCCCTCCAGGAAGTCAGCTCCCACAGGATTGTAAGGAACCACAAAGTTGGTCACTATCCTGGTTTACTACATTGGTGCCAGACTGCCTTTGGGGATAGCACACCAGGCTGTGGGCACAAGAGGACGGATATGAAATGGTACTCACAATCACTCACTTTCCTGGGAGGAAGTTCTCCTAGAAGGGCTGATCTTAGAGAGAAAACCAGCCTCAAAACCACGGCACCACCCAAATAGCCCCAGCAATCTTGAGAAATAAGGACAAAGTTGGAGGGGTCACAATATTAAACTATACTGCAAACTATACTACAAAGCAGCCTGGTACTAGCATAAAAACAGGCATATAGACCAATAGAACAGAGACCCCAAAAATCAACCCACACCATTAGTCTATTGATATTTGATAAAAGAGGCAAAAATATACAATGGAGCAAAGACAGTCTCTTCAACAAATGTTGCTGGAAAAATTGGACAGGCAGATGCAAAAAGATGAAACTAGACCAGGGTGGGCAAACTTTTTGACTCGAGGGCCACAATGGGTTCTTAAACTGGACCGGAGGGCCGGAACAAAAGCATGGATGGAGTGTTTGTGTGAACTAATATAAATTCAAAGTAAACATCATTACATAAAAGGGTACGGTCTTTTTTTTTTTTTTAGTTTTATTCATTTCAAACGGGCCGGATCCGGCCTGCGGGCCGTAGTTTGCCCACGGCTGAACTAGACCAACTTACACCATACACAAGAATAAACTCAAAATGGATGAAAGACTTAAATGTAAGTAAAGAAACTATAAAAATCCTAAAAGAAAACGTAGGCAACAAAATCTCAAACAGCTCATGTAGTAGAATCTTCACCGATACATCTCCTAGGGCAAGAGAAACAAAGGAAAAAAGAAATAATTGGGACTATATCAAACTAAAAGGCTTTGGCACAGCAAAAGAAACCAACATCAAAATGAAAAGGGAACCCACTGTATGGGAGAACATAATTGCCAGTGATATATCTCAAAAGGGGTTAATTTCCAAAATATATAAAGAACTCATACAACTCAACAAAAGGAAGACAAAAACCCAATTAAAAAATGGGCCCAGGAACTGAATAGACATTTCTTCAAAAAGAACACACAGATGGCCAATAGACTTATGAAAAAATGCTCAAAGTCATTAATCATCAGAGAGATGCAAATAAAAACGACAATGAGGTATCACCTCACACCTGTCAGAATGGCTACTATCAAATCAACAAACAGCAAGGGCTGATAAGGATGTGGAGAAAAGGGAACCCTCACGCACTGTTAGTGGGAATGCAGACCTGTGTAGTCACTGTGGAAAACAGTATGGCGTTTCCTCAAAAAATTAAATATGGAACTGCCATTTGACCTAGTGATCCCACTTCTAGGAATATATCCTAAGAAATAATCAGAAAGAATATATGCACCCCTATGTTCATAGCAGCACAATTTATAATAGCTAAGATCTGGAAACAGCCCAAGTGCCCATCAGTAGATGAGTGGATAAAAAAATTGTGCTACATTTACACAATGGAATACTGTGGGGCTGTAAAAAACAAGGATCTCTTACCCTTTGAGAGAGCATGGATGAATCTGGAGATTACTGTGCTAAGTGAAATAAGCCAGTCAGAAAAAGACAAAGATCACAGGATCTCACTTATTTGTGGAATCTAATGCACAAAATAAATTGACCGACAAAATAAGTCCCAAGGCATGGAGGCATAGAACAACATATCTCAGAGGGGATGGGGAGAGATAAACCAAAAAACTTATATACTTCTATGCATAGCCTATGGACACAGAAAATAGAGTGGTAGAGGGTAGGGGCCAGACCGAGGAGGGCACAGGGGAGGAAAATGGGAGACATCTGGATACTGTAAAAAATAATATATATATATTATTTTTATATATATATATAATATACATATATAATTATATATATATATATATACATATATAATTATATATATATATATATATATATATATATATATATATATCTCAACCCTGTTCTGAAGCCCCCAAGTCACCATGGCCCTGGAGGAATCTCAGATACACACAAACATAATCACAAAAACATACTTTACTGTGTTTCACTTGATGATGTAACTTGATAAATAGTCCCCTCCTCAGGGGACACCTTATAGCACCATGGTTTTCATACAGGTCTGGGGTCAGACCACTCGTTCTTTAATACACATTTTTCTTGATTTCGGAGAGGCTGGGAGAGGGAGAGAGAGATAGAAACATCAATGATGAGAGAGAATCATTGATCGGCTGCCTCCTGCACGCCCCACACTGGGGATCAAGCCCGCAACCCGGGCATGTGCCCCAACTGGGAATCAAATAGTGATCTCCTGGTTCATAGGTCAATGCTCAACCACTGGGCCACACCGGCCGGGCCAGTCACTTGTTGTTTAATGCCGGTGGTTTGAATCTCTACCACTTATTAGACGAATGACCTGAGCTTCAGTTTCCTCATCAAGTGAATGGGGATAAAGAATACCTGCCTTGCCCTAACTGGTTTGCCTCAGTGGATAGAGCGACAGCCTGCGGACTCAAGGGTCCCAGGTTCGATTCCGGTCAAGGGCATGTACCTTGGTTGCGGGCATGTCCCCGGTAGGGAGTGTGCAGGAGGCAGCTGATCAATGTTTCTCTCTCATCGATGTTTCTAACTCTCTATCCCTATCCCTTCCTCTCTGTAAAAAATCAATAAAATATATTAAAAAAAAAAAAAAAAAAGAATACCTGCCTCACAGGGCTGAGTGTGACAATGCAGAGTGCTTAGCCCACAACCAGGCATGTAACAGCAATGGTATATTTATATTCCTACAGGCCCGAGTCTGCACACTAGTGGGGTGACCACTGGGAGGGCTGGGCCAGGACACCAACTGTGCTAAGAGCAGGGGGAAGTCCAGCCAATAGAGAAGTCAAAGACCCTACTGTAGGATGATGACCTCCAGGCCTCAGAGAAACCACCTCACTCTGCAGTGGCACTGCTGTGATCTGACGACAGGGGAGAAACAGAGGATTGGGAGAGAAGGGCATCCAACAAAACCACTCCCAAGTTTCTGACCCACAGAAACTGTGAGGATACTAAATGTTTGGATAATAAATGTTTACTGCTGTCTTAAGCTACTAAGTTTTGGGGTTGTTTGTACACAGCACTAGGTAACTAATATAGTCATCAAATCTCTCTCCCTGGGGAACATCCCCAGGATGGGGACCCAGGGCAAATTCCCCATTTCACTCAGGGCCCCAGCTCCCTCTTTTCTGAAATTCGGGTCTAGGGTGGAGTGAGCAGAGAGCCTGGCCCAGCCCCTACCACTTACAAGGCCTAGGAGACAGGAATCCCTTCCCAGCCAGTGGAGATTTTTATAAAAGACTGATACCCAGCCCCCCTCTCCAACTGGATCATCTAAATCAGACTGTTTGGGGTTGGGGTCCCAGCATGGATATTTTTTTAAAGGTCCTATGTGAAGCTAATGTATAGCAGGCTCCTAATGCAGACTCCAGGCCTACCCAGAAATATCATGTCTGCCTATGCAGGACAGGAGGAGGCAGAGAGAACAGCAAGCCAGGCAGTGTCCAAGCTCCACTCCTCTACCCACAGCTTAAATTGAGGGTCTTCCTCTACCCCCCTCCCCACAGTTGCCCAGCTCCCTAAGCCCTGTGCATTCCAAGTCTATAAAGCATCTCAAGCTAGACAGGGCCAACCTCTGCCCTTGGGGACTGCTCCTTCGAGAGGACCAGGGTGCAGGATGGGATCTAGCTCTGAGTGATCTTGGGGAAGACTTTGTTTCTTCATCTGAAAAAAATGGGAATTATATCACCCCTGCTCTGCTCTCTAAGGGGTCCTAGGCTCCCAGCCCTGGGAAGAATACAGCAATGGGTTAAACAGACAGGTACACAGCCAGTTAACTCACAGGTATCACATGCAGTGATAAGGGTTCGATAAGGACTGTAATGAACAATGTGGGAAAGGATGAGGAAGGGTGCCTAATGGGGAAGGGAGAGGGGACAGAGAAGATTTCTAGGAAAGAAATTAGAAATGCCGAAACCGGTTTGGCTCGGTGGATAGAGCCTCGGCCTGCGGACTGAGGGGTCCCGGGTTCAATTCCGGTCAAGGGCATGTACCTGGGTTGCGGGCACATCCCCAGTAGGAGATGTGCAGGAGGCAGCTGATCGATGTTTCTCTCTCATCGATGTTTCTAACTCTCTATCTCTCTCCCTTCCTCTCTGTAAAAAATCAATAAAATATATTTAAAAAAAAAAAAAAGAAAAGAAATTAGAAATGAATTCCAGCAGAGGGAACTGTATGTGCAAAGATTCAGAGGTGTTGCTTTCACTAGTAAGATCAACTCTCAATACTGTTTTTCCTTCCCTCCACGAATCACCCTGCAAGCCCCACATGGCCACTCACCTGGCCTTCCTCCAAAGCTGCAGCAGCCACTACCCAAGCCACAATGCAGGCATGGAGGGCTTGCCCTGAGCTTCCCCAAGCCAGTCAGCCACACATGTAAGCACACCCCTATTGGGGCACACAAGAGGAAGGGCAGAATGGCCCCAGCTCCCCAGATTGCACAAGATCCTACAGGTAGAGGAATGTGGAGAATGGCCCCTCCACTTTGTCAGGCATCACCTGCAGTCCCAACCATCCAGAGAAAGTGGGAGGTGGGCAGGACGGTCACTCGGCAACAGTACAGGCACTGCAGAGCCAATGCACGATGCGGCGAGAAGTCTGGGCTGAGCACAGGACATCCTGGGGATCCCCCCTTATCCACAGTTTTACTTTCCCAGGTTTCAGTTACCCACGTTCAACTGCAATCCAAAAATATTTAATGAAAAATTCCAGAAATAAACTATTCATATGTTTTAAACTGTGTACCCTTCGGAGTAGCATGATAAATCTCACACTGTTCCAGTCCATCCTGCCTGGGATGTGAATCATCCACACTGGACATACAGTACAATAAGATATTTGACAGGGGTTAAAACACATAGCGCCAAGAAGGTGAGCAAACATATTAAGAACAGTATGCCATATATGCCAGGTCCCTTGAAACAGCAAGGATGGACCGGCTCCCGGCACCTATTGTATGGGCTCACTGACTGCTTACTTAATAAATGATTGAAATGAAAAAAAAAAAGAAAAAGATATTTGACAGGGAGAAAGCCCACATTCACATAACTTTTATTATAGTATATTGTTATAATTATTCTATTTCATTATAAGTTATTGTTGTTAATCTTACTGTGTCTACTTTATAATCTTTATCATAGGTCTGTATGTATACTAAAAATCACAATGTATATGTAGTGTATTCACAGTTTCAGGCAAACACTGGGGGTCTTGGAACATATCCCCTATGGATAAGAAGAGACTACTTACAAATGGTTAAAATGGTAAATTTTATGTCATGTCTATTTTACCACAATAAAAATAAGAACAACAAAAAACTTAGCGAGCCCTACTCTGTGCCAGGCACTCGGACACAACAACAGCCTCCCCTTCGAGGATCTAACCAATCAGAGGTGACAGGTGCCACAAGAAAAGCAAAGCAGGGTTCGGGGAGACGCAGCTGCTCTGTGCGGGGAGGTCAGGGAAGCCTCTCTGAAGAGGTGACAATGGAGCAGAGGAAGTGGCTGCAGGGGATCAGAAGGAGAAGTGCTATGGTGACCTTCTGGGAACTTGCTGAGTGACAGGATGTGGGGATGAGGGCAAGGATGACTTGGGCAACCAGTCATGACTCCGCAGGAACCAACCTTGACAAGTTCTATGTCAACTGGTCATCCCTCTCCCCTTGACAACAAGCCTGTGGGGTAAGAAAGACAAGAAACTGAGGCCAAACAACTTAGTGCAGGACCTGCAGGTGGGAGGGGAGCCCAGATGGTCTCATTCCGGAACCCAGTTCTCTTCTCAAGCCTACACCAGCACTGGGAACACTTCCCGAGGCCACCTCCCATGGCAGGGCCCAGCACACCCCACAACACACAACCTCAGTCCCTCTGCCAACCCCACTCCATCAGGCATCACCTGCAGGCACTGTCCTGACCAGCTCCTGACCGGGGTCAGTGTCTCCACACAGACACCCACCCATTCTGCACCTGGGGCACTTGAAGCCTGGGAGGTGTGAGCTGGCAGATGAAGAGGTGGCTTCCCTGCCAGGTTTCTACCCTCTCCCTGCCAGGAGCCGCAGCCCCACAGTTCTGGGGTGAAGGAAGACTGCCCCGTCAGCACTTTCCGCTGACTCTTTCAAAACCACTGACAAGAACTGAGGCTTGTGAGACAAGCCCAAGCCCGGGCACAGTTCCCCCCTGCCGGCCCCCTCGTGACTCTGCACAAAGCCTGACTGTGCTTCAGCTCCAGCCCCCAGGAGGAGGGGGTCTCCTGCAAGCCCATCCTCTCTCCAGAGCCACCGGGTCCCCCCTCTGCCAGCTCTCTGCCCCCGAAGAGACACTGCAGCCCACATGGCAGAGCTAAGTGTCCAAGGCTTGCTGGGTCCAGGCAGTATTTGTGGGGAGGGGGTCCCCCTTCACTGTGAACTCTTTTCCCACAAAGCTCCCTCTCCTACGGCCCCCACTCAGCACAGATGACAGAGTGAAGGTGGCATGCAAGATCACAAGGGGAAAAAGGGAAAACATCACCCCAAAATCCTGCCACCAGATGAACCACACAGTAAACCCCTATCTATTGAGTCCTTCATTATGAGGCCCTGAGCTGGGCACTCTCCATTCATGGCAACATTTAATACTCCCAAACATCCAGGTGCCCACTTTACAGATGAGGGAGCAGGCTCAAGGTGGTCAACAGACGTGATGGAGGCCACCCTGATAAAGCGAGGGCAGAGCAGGGCTTGACAACACAGAGCTCATCTCTTTCTGTCCAATGCTTGCTCAGTTCTCAGGCCCCCAGTGGCCTCCAGGGGCAGCAGGCCTACGGACTGCCCTCCACCTGGCACTTCTACTGTCTCACCCCTCCCCACAGACTGGCACTGCACACACTGTGCCAGGCACTCGGGACTGTCCGGCAGGAGGCATCCCCAAGCCTAGCGGCTCAACCTGGCTGAACTGCCAAAAACAAGGGCTGCCATCTGCCTCCTGCCCAGGGTGATGGTGAGGTGATCAGTGGGCTGCCTGAGTCTCCCTGTCCCACAGGGACTGGCTCGAGGTTTGCCAGGCACTACACTAAGCCACAACCCTTTGGCCCTTGGTTTTATCCTCCAAAAACAGGGACAGGGATGCTGGTCTAATTACTGTGCCTATACACACACAAAAAAATTCTAAGAGCAACTCACTCCTGCTACCCTCTAGACCACGGGTGGGGAACCTTTTTTCTGCCAAGGGCCATTTGGATATTTATAACATCATCTGCAGGCCATACAAAATTATCAACTTAAAAATTAGCCTGCTATCATGGGTGAAACTTTTAATTAACTCGCCCCTAATGCTGTGGCAGGGCCAGAGCAAATGATTGACGGGCCTTATACAGCCCGCAGGCCGGATGGCCACCACCCCCGCTCTAGATCGTCCCCTCTTCTCTCAACGGCCCAAGATTTTCCCAGCGTGGTAACTACAGGGTGGTGTAACTGTGGTCTTCTAACAAGTCCTAACACAGGATCTCCTAACACAGGATCATCAGTAAAGGGCTCTCCATTAAGTTCAACAATGAAGCAGGACCCCAGAAAGAGCTGGCACCAGGTCTGAAAAGCCAATGGTGTTCATTTCGAAATGCTCATGTTGGTCCTTAATGCATGATTCAATCCATAAAACACCTATGGAGTTAAGACACAGCTTGGATAGTAAACATATTCTTCAAGTCCTTTTGTTGAATTCAAAGAGAGACTTAATAACTCACCAGCTTTTGAAATCAAGAAATGCTTGCCCTGGTCAGTGTGGCTCGGTTGGTTGAATGCCGTCCCATGCACCAAAAGGTCACCAGTTTGATTCCCGGTCAGAGCACATGCTCAGGTAGAGGGCTTAATCCCCAAGGAGGGGGCGTTTTGTGGGAGGCAACTGACCCATGTTTCTCTCTCACATCGATGTTTCTCCCTCTCCCTTCCTCTCTCTCTAAAAAAAAAAATCAACAAAAAGTCCATGTTTCTCTCTCTCTCCCTCTCTTTCTAAAAATCCAATAAAAACATTTTAAAAAACCACAAATACTTGTTCTTATAATTCTACTAGAGACCCGATGCACAAAATGTGTGCAAGGGGCTTAGCCCTCACAGCCCCAGCTTTGTCTGGAAAGTCATCCAGAAGGTCATCCAATTGATTGTTCTGCTGTTCGGCCATTCAGTAGATTTGCATATTACACTTTTATTATTATAGATCATCATCATTATCAATATTTTTCACTAAGCACATCTGAGGTACAGAGCGCAGCGCTAAGCATTTCACATGGTACGTATAAGTGAATCCTCGGTCAATATCCCCATTCTACAGAAGAGGAAACTGAGGTCAAGAGAAGTCCCACGCCTGCCACCTAAAATAAGGCACTCCAAAATTCACTTAGTAAGATACTAAGGCTCAGGTTTTACTCTTTTTTAAAAACCAAGGAGTCAATTTCATTGTCTTGTGTTACTTTTTCATATTAAATCAAAATTTTCCCATTAATTGTGTATGATTTTTTAAATTAGTTTTCCAAAAAAAAGAGAGTAAAGGGGATCTGTATGTTTAACATTTAAAGGCCTCATTTAAAAAGCTTTCTCAACAATGTTTGTTCATTGATGGTCCTGAGTGTCTCTGCTTGAGTCATCTTAAAATCTAGCTGACTCAAGGTCTAGCTTTTTGCAGTTCCGAAAGCATCCAGCAGCCCCTCCTCCCTGGGGTCAGGAAGTCGGGGAGCTGGGTTGGCCTAGCCTGGGGTGGGGAGGGGAGGTCTGGTTGTGGTGAGAAGGCATGGTTAAAGGTTTGTGGACAGGCTCTGAGGGGTCTGAGATGAAGAATGGACATTGGACCGGATGTCCAAGAACCTGGGTTAGAGACCCAGACATATCATCTGCTGGTACTACCAGTGTGGCATCGTGAGGAGAGGACAGGCACTCTGGGTCTGCCAGGGCCTGGTACAAAGTTGGCAGGGGATGGCTAGGTTCTTTGTTCTGTTTCTAATAAATTACAACTCATTTCCGAGTGCTTCCTCTCCTGGGCTAAATCACACCTTCCTTTACACCCTCCTCCGAGAAGTAGCTAGAGGATATAGGAATCTGGATTGGGATATCAGGGGTGCTGCGCTCCCCGAGCCAAGCCACCCTGCTCTGGCTGAACCTAAATGCTTTTCCTCCCTCTCCGCCCTCCCAGCATGTTTAGAGAGAGCCAGAAAAGCCCCGGACTCTGCTTGTTTAAAAAAGAAGGAGAAGGGCAAAGCAGGACAGGAGAGTGTGGCTGGGCTGGGTGAGCAGGCTCACTGAGCATCCTCTGCCAGGGCCCTCCGGTTTGCCCGGCTTTGTACCATTAAAGCAACTTCTCCTGGGTCACTGTTTGAAATGCCACCCCCCGTCACCCCCCCCCCCCCCCCCCCCGAGCTGCTGCACAAAGAGTCCTCACACTCCAGAGGAAATGAGGTGTAGCAAGGAGCAAGGCAGGACGGTCCCCACCAGCCACAGGGGAGGAGTAGAAGGGAGCAAGGGCCCTGGAACTCCCCCTCCCCCCTTCCTGTACTTGCAACACCCCTTCCAGGAAGGCAACAGGATGAGATTCCCAACCTTTTGGGGAAAATGACTCAGAGCTCTGAGAATCTAAGGATAAGGGTCATATAAGCAACCTGACCCCTACCCATGCTTTGGGTTGTAAAGGGGCACAGCTAGTCAGTGAGGAGGTCCAATGTTGGGGAAGATGTCTTGCACCTTCAACCCACCATCACACCTCTGTCATGTTTCTCACCAAAACACTACTCTGATCAAACCACTGTCCTGCTCAAAAGCCTTCGATGGCAGGCCCTGGCCAGGTGGCTCAGCTGATTGGAGCGTCGTCATCTTGTACACCACAAAGGTTTCTGGTTCGATTCCTGGTGAGGGCACACACCTAGATTGCAGGTTTGATTCGCCAGTCAGGGTACATTCGGGAGCATATGAGAAGCAACTGATTGCTGTTTCTCTCTCACATCGATGTTTTTCTCTCTCTCCACCCATTCCTCTCTCTCTAAAATCAATTACATATATATAATGCGCGCACACACACACACACACACACACACACACATGCACACATGCACACACATTCCCGCAGGTGAGGATTAAAAAAAAAATAAACACAAACTTTCAATGGTTTGCCATGGTCTAATGAATGAAGGCAGGTCCGCGAAATCTCCTCCCTGTCCTCAGCTCCCCTCTCCTATACCCACCCACCATTCCCACCAGATCCTCTGACTCCCACACCCAGACCAGTTCCCTAGGGCCCAAAGTGGCCTGTGAAATCTCCTCATTCTGCCCAAATCTCCTTACCCTGCCAGCCACTCCTCCAGGAAGTCAGTCCTGGCTACCCTCGCCCTCTCTTTCTCCTCCTCTACAGAAGACCCCTCCTCTGGTCTAATCAGGACCCCACCCCAAGCCTCACCATGCTCTCTGCTGGCCTTTGTGCCTCTCACGTCCCTGACCACTGTCCCCTTTCCTAGGCCACACTAAGAGCAACCAATACGTATTCAATGATCACAACCCTACAAGGGAAATAATGTTAGTCCCACAGTACAAATGAGGAAACTGAGGCACCGAGAGGTTTCGCTTCTTGCCCAGAGGACACAACCCGCTCTCTTCTGAGACGAACAGCTGGGAGAGAACTTGTAGAGCGAGGAGATGGCAGGTGCAGTGGGGTGGGAGGCACTGCCAGAATCCCAAAGACCCAGGCCTGGCAACTGTTGGGTCCTAGGCACCAGACAGGTCCTCCCAGGTCTCTTCCTCACCCACCCAGGGAAACAGAACTGTCACCATGAAAACCCAGAGCTGGTTCTGACCCATGTCCCTCCACGCCATCCCTCCTTCTGCAGTGTCCTTTTCTTCCATTGACTGTCCAAATGGTACCTGTCTCACCAAGTCCACCTCCCCTAGGAAGTTATCCACCCACCCTCCCTTCCCTCCCCGGCACTTCTGGACTTGGACTCTACCCATGTTTGTAGTCTTTCATGGAGCAGCGCATTTCCACATCAGCCCTTCCCACCGGGTGTTTTCCTGGTTGGTGGGATAGTAGGAAGTTAAAAAAAAAAAATTTCCGTGATCAAATCATTTTGGGAAACACCAAATGGCTTCTTTTCTGCAGGACTTGTCAGAGCCTTTAATTCTCTTAGAGAGCATTCTGAACCTCCCACTCTGTGGTGGAGTGAATTTGCCAGTTTCTACCCTTATTTGAAGTTTCTCAGAGCAGTCCTTGAAAAATGCAGCCCCCTCAGGAGAGCATGGCACAGCAGGGGCACCCAGGCAGACACTGAGTCCTACAGTCCTTTCAGGAAGTGTGTGGGATATTTGAGGAATTCAGCTTGAGAGCCCCTCTTGGCATTGCCCAGGGCAGCAGAACTGTACCACCTTCCTTTGGGTGAGGTGACTGGCTACCCTCCTGCCAGGGTCTAAAGAGACCTCATCTGACCAGTGCCCTAAGATACCGAACCCCAGGCCATGCCGAGCCCAGAGAGCAAAGGGCCTTGGGAGACCCCCAAAGCACACTGGACAGTTCTTTCATGCCAATTGCTCATTCTGCTCCATGATTAGCATTCAAATTTTAATATTAAAACAAAATTAAAATGTATTCAGCTGCCATTCTAGGAAGAAGCCATACCCCACCCAAAAAATCCTGTGACCCTCTCCCCTGCTCCCCAGAGAGAGAGGATGGAATCCCTCAATTTACAGAAACTGAGGCCTCAGAGGGGAGCAGACACTTGCCTGTAGTGGCCCAGCCAGGGTCGGAGCAGAGGGAAGCATCTAGGCCTCCCCACTTCCAGGTGCACCGGGGAGGGGGCCCAGTGGGAGAAGACCTCAACAGCAGCAGCTCATGTAACCATTGGCAGTGGCTGCAAGAATGCAGGCCAGGATAAGGGATGCTGCAGCTGCTGGAGGGAATGGCTCGAACGCTGAGGAGACTCTGGGGGCTTCTAGGAGAAGATGCTATGTCTGGGACTGAAGTCAGCTATTTCCCCAATCTCCTTGGGCCAAGCCTGGATAGAAGAAGAATGCTCACCCCAGATTGGCTACCCACAGGGCTGGGCTCAGCTGTGGGCACAGATAAGATGCCTACGTGCCGCCTGCATGTCACCCTGCCCTGGGGCAGTCACCTAACACACCTTATTGTAGCCTTGGAAACTCGTCACTGCCAGACACCCTGGAGATCAGTCCTGGTTCCTGGCCTGAGACTCAAGCCCCAGACACCCCCTCTCACCCAGCCCCACTTCCCAGCACCCTGCATCCTGCACCCTCTACACTATCCCCTACCTCCACCTCAACCCCCACAGAGGCAGTCCCCACACCTCCCCCAACACAATCCACAGGAGCCTGGATGGTCTCCTTTACCTGTTTTAGGTCTCACTTGACCTGCACCCGTCCCTGCACCTGCCTGGCCCGAGTCCATAATCTCAGCCCTTACTACACAAAGATTGGCCCATGGAACACCTCCCCACCCCCATTGGCCACTTCACACCACCCAGGTGCTTGTTAGAAATGCAGAGTCTCAGGCCCTACCCTAGACCTACTGAGTTTAGAATCTGCGCTTTTAGCAAACTTCCCAGGTGTATGTTGAAGTTTGAGATGCACTTTTATAGAGCACTGTTCTAATCAAACCATTGCACCCATAACCTTTAGTGGCTCCCAGGGGCTTAGTGAATCAAGTCCAGACTCAGCAGTTTGGCAGTCAAGGCCCTCCCCAACCTGCCTTCCACCCACTCCTCCAGGCTTGGGCTCCCCTCCACCTTGGGAATGCCAACTCCTCCTCTGTTGGCCAAAGTCGCTCAGGATTTCAGCACCCTGTAAAAGCACCACCTCCTCGAGGAAGCTGGTCGGAACTGCACCTCATTATATCACACCTGGCATGGCTCACTCTTATTTCCTGGAGAGTGAGGATCCTGTCCTGTGTTGCCAGTGGTTGTGAACACTGGGCTGGGGCATAGGAGATGTCAAATGATGCCTGAAGGTAACAAGGGCCCATGTCCAGTTGTCAAGAAGTCCACCCTCAGCTCCAGTCTGCCAGCCTCTGGCTCTGCCACAGCTTTCACCTCAATCCAGCAGACAAGGACTCGGGCAGTGTGGATAAGCCTCCTGCATACTCCCTGCCGGAGAAGGGACTCTTCCCAAAACGATGGGCCTGATGAGCTTCCAGCAGCAGTCTGCTTGCTCTGTGCCTCAGTTTCCCAAAATACAGAAGAGAATGCCACCAACTTTGCCTTCCTCTTTTCCTGGTGGGCTGGCAGAATCTGCCAAGATAGATGAGCAGATCCCTTAAACTCTGAGGCTCAGAAATTGGAGAAAAGGGACTCCATCCCTGTGTGGTCAGCAAACCTCTGCTCGGCCAGCCAGCTAGGCCCCTGGGAGACCAAGTCACCTGTCCAGAGGCGTTTTGTTTTGTTTTTAATATATTATTTTATTGATTTCAGAGAGGAAGGGAGGAGAAAGAGAGAAACATCAGTGAGAGAGAATCATTGATTGACTGCCTCCTGCACGCCCCCTACTGGGGATTGAGCTTGAAACCTGGGCACATGCCCTTGACCACAATCGAACCCGGGACCCTTCAGTCTGCAGGACGACACTCTATCCACTGAGCCAAACCGGCTAAGGCTAGAGGCATCTTTTCATGACTAAACAGGAAAGCCTTGCAGGACAGGGCTGCCACACCGCCTGGCTCCCTCCTTCCTGGCCCAGTTCCTCAGAGCTGGTGTCCTATGGGAAGTCCTCCTTCATACTGAGCCTGCAAGAAGACATTCAGGAGTTACTGGCTTCCACAACCTCTGGGGAGCAAAGGAAAAAAGACTCTCTAATCCCATTTTATGGACAGACAAAAAGAGGTAAGGACAGACCCAACCATGAAGTGGATTAAGCTCTTTTCCGTTCCTATTTCTCTGTTCCCCCAGCTCGGCTCCCACATCTGACCCAGCCCTACTCTGACCCCCATCCAGGTTTCCAAGGCCAAGTCTGAAGCTCTACCTCACAACATTCCAGATGGAATCCAAACCAGGCCAGTGTATTGTTAGAGCCCCTACCTGGCCTCCCTGGGCTCTCCAGAGGCAGAGGAAGAGGTCAGTGCTAAACCCAGAGGGGTGGCATTCTAATGGTGGCATCTCAAGCAGGGAGCTGTTTTAGTACCAGAAGAAGTTGATCTCCCCAGCACCCTAATGTCACAGAGTGTATGATGCCCAACTACTCAGCCTGGGCCTGAGCCTCTCTTCTGGAAGAAAAGGTAGGACATGAAGCAGAGAAACTCACTGAGCAAGGATCCCTCCTACCTTAGAGGTTATGATTTCTTTCCCACCTCCCCAGTCTCCAAGATATGCAGCCTGCATGTCATCCTGCAAGTCTGGAAAAACCATTTGCTTGTTAAGAAGCCTTCCTCAGCTGGTGCGTATCTGAGAGGCATGAGAAAAGTGGTAGAGTGGGATGGTCTACAGCAGTGGTCGGAAAACTGCGGCTCGCGAGCCACATGCGGCTCTTTGGCCCCTTGAGTGTGGCTCTTCCACAAAATACCACGTGTAGGCACGCATGTACAGTGCGATTGAAACTTCGTGGCCCATGCGCAGAAGTATTTTGTGGAAGAGCCACACTCAAGGGGCCAAAGAGCCGCATGTGGCTTGCGAGCCGCAGTTTGCCGACCACTGGCTACAGCATGGATTCTGGAGCCAGGTTGCCTGGGTTCATTTCCTTATTCTGTCACTATTGTGTTGTACGACTGCACCTCAGTCCTCCCATCTGTTAAATGCAGTAAGACCTACCTTATATGCCCTAGCTGGTTTGGCTCAGTGGATAGAGCGGCCTGCGGATTAAAGGATCCCGGGTTCGATTCCGGTCAAGGGCAATGCCTGGGTGGCGGACTCGATCCCCAGTAGGGGGCGTGCAGGAGGCAGCCCATCAATGATTCTCTCTTATCATTGATGTTTCTACCTTTCTCTCCCGCTCCCTTCCTCTCTGAAATCAATAAAACTATATTAATAAATAAAAAAAAGACCTACCTTATAGAACTAGTGAAAGGATTAAAAGAGATAATATTTGCAAAGTCCTTAAAACATTGCCTGGCACCCCGGAGTATATAGCAGGGCCCTGCCCAGCCTCCTGTCCTCTGCCTGATTTCCCACCCAGGATACCCTCCTTGCTCCCAACTATCCCAGACCAAGGCCTTTCTTAGATATGCCAGCCCACAGTGTTACCTTGGTTCCTCACCAATCTGCCTGGCCAGGGCCCAGCTCCCCTCTATTTCTAAGGTCCCCTGGCTCTTGGCGCTGCATTCTGGGAGCACCAGCCACACAATTCAATTCTCAGCTGGCTCCTCTGTGCAAAGAGGAAAGACAAAGGTCTAATAGTGAGACCCCCAGCCCATTTGTCCCACCCTTCCAACTCCCCGTCCGCCGAGGATGGGCACCCAGCAGCCAGAGAGCAGCCTGAGGTAAATCCCCAGCTTCCCAGACCATTCCCATCTCCCGAGTTAGAGAACACACACACCCCCGCCTCTGTTAACCTAGCCTGGATGCCCACCAAAGAGAGCAAAGGAAGTCATTTGTCCCTAACCCACAGCGACCCACACTGACTCCACATCCCCCAGGCTCTCGAATCTCCCCCCTGGGCTTACAGGCCCACCTTCGAGACACTTGACCTTTTCCATTTCCCTTCTTCACACCCCTCAGATTGTTACAGCCATTTGCACAACTGCTTTTATGGAAATAAAATAAAATGTTAGGGGTCATTTGAGGTTTTAAGGGGGCTCCTGCACTGACTGCAATACCCACCTCCTTCTGCCTAGCCCCGTGGTCGGCAAACTGCGGCTCGAGAGCCGCATGCGGCTCTTTGGCCCCTTGAGTGTGGCTCTTCCTAAGCCTTAGGAGTACCCTAATTAAGTTAATAACAATGTACCTACCTATATAGTTTAAGTTTAAAAAATGTGGCTCTCAAAAGAAATTTCAATCATTGTACTGTTGATATTTGGCTCTGTTGACTAATGAGTTTGCCGACCACTGTCTTAGTCCAACGCCAACCTTCCCACCTGGCTCAAGATTTCCTGAGCAGCAGCTGTGTAAAAGGGACTGTGTAGATGCTCCAGATACAGCAGTGGGGCATCCAGTCAAGGTTCCAGCCAGGCAAAGTAGAAAGATAATTGTAACAAACAGTTATGGACTGTGATAAACATCATGAAGAAAGTAAAACAGGAGCTTTGGTGAATTATGGGCTGGGGAGTGGCCCTCTACCAAGACTGGGAAGGCGTTTGAGTTGAGACCTGAAAAATAAGGAGCCAAGCCAGCCCAGTAGAAAACCCTGGAAGGACATTACAGGCAGAGAACACAGCATAAGCAAAGGCACCAGGACAGAAAAAAGCTTGGGATGTTCCAGGGCAAAGTGATTCAGGTGTGGATGTCCGGAAGCAGACACAGGGACAAGATAAGGCTGGAGGAAGTCAGAGATGGCCAGATCATAAAGGGTCTCATAGGCCAGGGAAAACTTTGAGATTTTATTCTATGTGCAAGAGGGAGCTACTGAGGGTTTTAGAGAACAAGAGTATCTTAACCAATATTTTCCTAAATACTTCTTTATTAAAATAGATTAGAGCAGCATTCAGGAATGACATAAAAGTCCTGAGGCAGAAGCCTAGGGTGGTAGCAGTGGAGTCAGAGCTTAAAGAACACGCCTGAGATAGAATTTGCAGAAAGGACTAAAAGGATATGCTGTTGGATTGGTTGTGGGGATGGAGGCAAAGGGAGGAGTTGATGCCACCTGGTTTCCTGTCTTTAAAGCTGGGTTTACTGAGATGGGAAGGCCTGTGGAGGATCGTGTTTGGGGAGTGCTGTCAGGGTTCCGTCTCATCCATATGAAGTTGTTCATACCTCTGACACAATCAGGACACCATAAAGCATCACATGGGTGGTTGGATAAGATAGGCTAGAGATAAAATCTGCTACTTAAAATCATGAGAATGAAAATTATGTACATTTAAGATCTTTGTGTTTGTAAATCAATGCTTGACTTTAAAAGTCCTAAGAAAGAATGAGAGCTTGGGGGCGGGGGGAGGGGGGGAGGGGGGCTCGGGAGGGCGGGGGGGGGGGGAGGTTGGGGGGGCAGGGGAGTGTATGTCAACAGAAGGGAATTGGGGAAGAGGAGGGGACTGGGGACAGAGCCCTGAGATCCTCCAACATTCAAAGTTGAGTGACATTGTCCCCAAAAATGACTTAGGAAGGGCTAGGCAGAGAAAGAGAAGAAAACCAAGAGAAGCCAAGAGAGATCATTGGTTCTAGAAGGAAAGAATTTTCAACAAGACAAGGGAGGTCAAGGAAAACTTGCTTGTGGGGGTGTGGAAATCACTGGAGACATTGACTGGTGTGGGGGAGGGAGGGGGTGCCAGGGCAGTTTCAGTGAATGGTGGGACAGAAGCTTCTCTGGAGAAGCTTTGCTGTGAGAGGTGGGTCTGTGGCTCAGGGAGAATGAGGGATGAAGGCAAAAAGGGGACTAGGAAATGTAGGGTGTGATGGAGGAGGGTGCCAAAGCATGTTCTTACACTGTGTGAATAACCCAGGGGGAGGAGGGGGAGAAGCCACTTCTAACACTGGAGAGAGGGGAAGTCATTGAAGAATGGGGGACAGGAGCAGAGCACCTTGGAGCCCAAGTGGAGGCGTAGGCCTGTGGCAGGAATTGGGATGCTTCATGTCCCTAATGAGAGAGAAGGGGAAGCGAAGGGGATGGAACGCAGCTGAATGCAGATGTGGGACCCTCACTGTACGCACTCTCAGATGCATGCCTACACACCCCTCCACGCGTGCTCACTTCCATGGCCCCTGGGGCGCCTGCCTTGTTTCACTGCTAGGACAAGTGGCCCTCCCGTAGACTGGCACGGGATGTGCCACCACCAGCAGGTTCCGCAAACAACCTGTGGACATATCTCATCATATGTGTCAGCCACAAGGCTTATCATATCAAGCCGTACCCTTTCCTGGTGCAAGCTTGGAGGGGGTCCACGGGCCCCCCACCGGTTCCACCAAAGCCCAGCCCCCACCCCCAGGACAGAGTCGTCCCTCAGCCCCTCCCCCAAAGTGAGCCCTCCAACACACTCCCCTTTCCCGAGCCTGGCTCTCGCCAAGCCCGTCGCAGCCCGTGAGCTGCTAGTTGGCCCATAGGCGAGAGCTGCTCCCACCCTGTCTGGCGTCCCCCCACCCCGCAGACGCCCGCAGGGAGGGCGGCCCGGCCTCTCCCCTAGTCCCGGCCGTGGCCCCAGAGCCTTCTCTTCTCTCCCCAGCGACCACCCTCTGGGCGGCCCCAGTCGTCGCGGAGCGTCGGCGCCCGGCTTTGTCTGCGCCCACAAAGCGCGCCCACCAGGCGCCCCGGGCTCCCCGGCAGCACGCAGCCCGCAGCCCGCAGCCCGCGGGGTCCAGCCTGCCCTCCATCCCGGCGCGCTCGCCCGGCCCGCGCAGCCCCCTCTCGAGATGACCGACCCCCGGGCCCGACCACCGCCTCCCCAGACGCGGGCGAAGGGGGCGCGGCGCCCACCGCTCCCCTCGAGCCTCGGGGAATGCCGCGCACCCAGCCCTCCGTCCCGAGCGCGCTGGCCCCGGGAGCCCCGCACCGACCGCGTCTCCGGGGCCGCTCCGGGCCCCTCGCCCGCCCGCGGCGGCCGCAGCCCCTGCCTGCCCGGAGCGAGAACCTGGCGCCGGGGGCCGGGGGCCGGGAGCGGGGAGCCGGCTCTCCATACCTTTCCCTGCTGAGCCGGGGAAGTGAGTCTGCGGCGAACGGCGCTCCAGCCTCGACCTCCTCCGCCTCCCCTCCTCTCCAGCCGCCGGGCTTCCTCCTCCAGCCGCCACCGAGACCGTAGGGGCCCGAGCCAGCCGCCGCGGCCTGTGTGGGGCCCCGCTCCGCCTCGCGTCCCCGGCCCACCCCGCCCGGTCCGCTCCTGCCCGGCTCCCGCTCCGCCTCTGGGCGGGGGCGCGCGCAGCTCCTCCCCGTCCCGCCCCGTCGGGGGCGGGGAAACTGGCGACTGCCCGGGACGAGAAGCCGGGTTCTCCTACCTCCAACTCTGGGCCCAGCGCTCCCCACCGGGGCCCCACGCCCCCTCCCCTGGCCAAGCTGAGCGCCCAAAGTCCCCACCCATCCCCGAAAGAAAAGTAACCGGCCCAGCCCAGTGCTGGGCGGAACACAGGGCCCAAGCGACCCGCAGAGCCGGGACGCGGACCTCAGTTTACCCGCGGAGTTTACCTTTCGGAAGGAAAGGGCACCTCTCTCCTCCTGGAGCTGCCTTCACCCCCGCAGACCCTCCCCTGGGGTCAGAGGGCTCGTCCCCGAGGGCCACCCCGAAACTCATTTTCTCCCCAACACCCCTGCTGCACCCTCCACCCCACCCCCCAGCCTCCGAGAATCGATCTCAAACCCCCAACAGCCGTGGGTGATGGGGCACTCAAAACGCCACCGCCTGTCCCTTCGCAGCCCACGACTGTGAGTGGAAGTGGCCTCTTTAAGAAAATATCCTTTGCTGGTACCCACTGTCTCATCCTTGATTTTATAAAAACCGAAGCTAATACAAATGTCAGGGTCACTTTTGTTTTTAAATCAAAATTCTTTGGAAATTATTTATTTGTTTTCTGTTTGAGATTCTGGTTCCTTGCAGTTTTTCATTTTCTCAGTTGGAGGGAGAGGTGGGGGGGAAAGGGGCTCTGACAGTTTCATTCTATTTAGCCCTGTCAGCATTTTCAGAGCTTCCTGGGGCTGATAGAGACCCAGTCGAAGGGGTGCAACCCTTCAGGGGAACTGTCTTTCAGACTGAGGAGTGTGCCTCACCCAACTCGGACCCCACAATGAACCCACCAGGCCCCAAGGCAGAGCATAGACCCCCCTGGGTGCAGAGGCCCGGAGGACAGAGGTTTCCCTGCAGTAAGGGGTTTTGATGCTCCTCTGCAGGAGGGACTGATTGGGTACAGGTGTTGGGAAAATTTCCCAGGCAAGAGTAAGGGGACTTACATGCCAGGCTGATCTTCAGGGTTGGCAAGAAGGCATGGCTATCTGCTCACCACATGGCAGGCCCTAAGGAATTATATAGGACCCGGCAGGAAGAGTAAGGATACTGGTTGGTGACTGACTCCAGATAGTAGGCAAATGCCTTACATGCTTGCTAGGGCAAAGGCCTGTTCCATGAACCAGCACACATGGGCTACTGGGAAGGGGTGAATTAAACAGTCTGGGGGGATTTGAGGAAGCAATCCCTGTTCTGGCCAGGATCTAGCTGGTGGGTCTGGCAGCGGTCACACCAGGAACAGTCTGTCCTCCACAACAGGCTGAAGGGCATGTACATGGTGAATTTCAGGTGAGGTTTCTTCTTTGCAGAAAAGGCCTTGTCATTGTCCAAGCTATCCCCTCCGCCTAGAAGTCTTTCACGCTTGCTCCTGACAAACCCGTATGTCCCCTTGGAGTTAAATGTTAGGTTAGACGTCACACATTCCTCTGTGAATCCTTTTCCATCACCAAGGAGAAAAGAATGTTTATGAGTGGGCTCTCAGGATTAGATTTCCTGGGTTTGAATTCTGCCTCCATGTGGCCTCTGTGTGTGTGTCAGTTTCCTCATCTATAAAATGTGGTTAATACATAATACCTATTCCAAAGACTTGTTATGAATATTCAATAAGAAAATTAATATGGCCCTAGCTGGTTTGGCTTGGTAGCTAGAATGTCGACCTGAAGGGTCCCTGGTTTGATTCCAGTCAAGGGTACATGCCTGGGTTACGGGCTCCATCCCCAGTAGGTGTTGTGCAGGAAACAGCCGATCAATGATTCTTTCTCATCATTGATGTTTCTATCTCCCTCTTCCTTCCTCTCTGAATTCAATTAAAACATAGCATAATATATATATGCAAATATATATAAATATTATATATATATATGGACTTGAAAGTTTACAAATAAGGAGAATCTACTAAAATTGACTTGGTGTAAGCAAATAGGAAATTTGTATGTTCACATAACAAAAGACTCCAATGGTATAATTTATTTGGGCACCAAGAGGCACAAAAAATATCAAAACTTAGTCTTCCTCTCCTCACCTCTCATCTCTGTTTCTTGCAGCAGCAAGATGGCTGCCAGCAGCTCTAGGCTCCATCCTCACAGCCCAAGACCTCACTTCTTTCAACTGTCCCAGCAAAAAAATCAAGGTTACACCAAGTTGGTTCTGATTGGATCACATATCATTGTGATCCAATGATATGTGATCCAATCAGATGCCCAACCCTGGTATCCAAACCACCACAGGGATGGAGAGTGAGGAAGGGTGATGTCAAAGTACTGTTTACAATTACAAGGTAAATGGACCCAGAACTGTGTGCCAAGCACACAGTAAGTTCACACACACACAGACACACACACAAATTTAGTCCTGGCCAGTGTGGCTCAGTTGGTTGGGCATCAGCTGTGCACCAAGTGGTTGCTGGTTCATTTCCCGTTCAGGGCACATTCCCAGGTTTTGGGCTTGATCCAGTAAAGGGCATGCAGGAGGCAGCCTGTCAATTTTGCTCTCACATCGATGTTTCTTTCTCTCTCTCCCTCTCCCTTCTGCTCTCTCTAAAAATTAATAAAAGATCTTTTTTAAAATTTTATACACACACAGAGGTGGGCAAAAGTAGGTTAAATTACTACCATCATTACCTAAAAGATAAATCATAAGTAAGGATACAAAATAATAACTAATAATATGAAGACAAATATAAATAAACTAGAGGCCCAGTGCACAAAATTCGTGCACGGGGGGGAGGGGGGTCTCCTTCAGCCTAGCCTGCACCCTCTCCAATCCAGGACCCCTTGGGAAATGTCCGACTGCCAGTTTAGGCCCAATCCCAGGCAGTCGGACATCCCTTTCACAATCCTGGACTGCTGGCTCCTAATCCCTCACCTGCCTGCCTGCCTGATCACCCCTAACTGCCCCACACCAGCCTAGTTGCCCCTCATTGCCCCCCCTGCCAGCCTAGTCAACCCTTACTGCCCCCCCTGCCGGCCTGGTCGCCCCATGCAGCCTGCTTTCAGTTGTTTGGTTGTCCCTTACTAACCCCACTGCCAGCCTGGTCATAGGTAGCCATCTTGTGAGGGTGTGAGGGTCAATTTGCACATTACCTCTTTATTATTTAGGATCATACAAAAAAAATAAATGATAATACAAGAGTAAACTCACCCTAGCCAGTTTGGCTAAGTAGATAGAGCAGTAGTCGGCAAACTGCGGCTCGCAAGCCACATGCGGCTCTTTGGCCCTTTGAGTGTGGCCACGAAGTTTCAATCACACTGTACGTGCGTGCCCGCACGTGGTATTTTGTGAAAGAGCCACACTCAAGGGGCCACAGTTTTCCAACCACTGGGATAGAGCATCAACCTGTGGACTGAAGGGTCCTGGGTTCGATTCCAGTCAAGGCCATATAACTTGGTTGCAGGCTCCTCCCTGGCCCGGGCCCTGGTTAGGGCGTGTGAAGGTGGCAACCAATCAATGTGTTTCTCTCACATCGATACTTCTCTCTGTCTTTTCCTCTCCCACTCTCTCTAAAAATCAATGGAAAAATATCCTCGGGTGAGGATAAAAAATAATCTATATAAATATAAAAGCCTAATATGCATATTGTCCCCGCAGGAGTTCGACCAGGAGACCAGGAGTTCGATTGCTCACTATGATGTACGCTGACCACCAGGAGCTGGTGCGGAACAAAGGAAGGCCCTGGCCAGCAGCCAGAAGGCCCCGATCAGCCCTGATCACCAGCCAGGTCTAGGGACCCTACCCGTGCAAGAATTTCATGCACCAGGCCTCTAGTAAAGAATAAACTCTGTGTTTTGCATACTCACAACTGTAAACCTACTTTTGCCCCCCTCCCCCAATAAATATATACATATTGTATTGACTGGGCTCAGCTAGACAGTTCTTTTGCTGCATGTGATGTTAACTAGGGACATCAGCTGGAAGCTTGGCTGGGCCTAGGACAATATAAATGGCTTCTTTCTCCAGGTGACCTCTCCAGCAGGATAGCCTAGACTTCCTTACAACATGGCAGCCTGGCTTCTCAGAGGGAAAAATGGAAGCTGCCAAGCATCTTAAGACTTAGGCCCAGAACTGCCAATTCATGATTTCTGCCACATTCTATTGGCTACAGAAAGTCACGAAGCTAGCCCAGGTTCAAGGAGAGGGTAAACTGACTCCACATCTTGCTAGGAAGAGTGGAATGTTGTATTCGTTTACTAGGGCTTCTATGACAAGGTCCCACAAACTGAGTGGCTTATTCAACAGAAATTTACTATCTCACAGTTCTAGAGGCTGGAAGACCAAGGTCAAACTGTCAGTCAGGGTGGTTCCTTCCATGAGGGAGAATCTGTTCCATTCCTTTCTCCTGGCTCGGGTGGTTTTCTGGCAATCTTTTATGTCCACTGATTTGTAGATGCATCACCCTGATCTCTGCCTTCATGCTTTCATCTTCACATGAGTTCCCCTTGTGTGCTTGTCTCTATCGCTGTGTCCAAATTTCCCCTTCTTATATGGACACTAGAGGCCCGGTGCATGAAAATTCATGCACTGGAAAGGGGGTCCCTCAGCCTGGCCTGCCCCCTCTCACAGTCCGGGAGCCCTAAGGGACAGGAGGTGATCCGGCGATCAGAGGAAGGCGACACCCTATCACACCTCTGCTGCTGCCACTGCCAGCAGCGCAAGCCTCAGCCGGCCCTGGTTACCTGAGCCTCGGGGGGCCCTGGGCGGCTGGGCAGCCACCATTCGAGGCTTACCCATGCCTCGGGCATTGGCTGGGCAGCTGCCATCCAAGACTTGCCTGTGCCTCGGGCCAGCCCTGGGCAGCTGGGTGGCTGAGGGGACTGGGGGACTCCAGAGGCAGGCACACAGAGCAGCTGGGCCTGCCTGGGGGTGGGCCCAGCCTTGCCACATGCCTGCTGCCCCGGTGGGGCTGAGGGGACTGGGTGCCGCCATCTTGTGGCTGTGGGCACTGCCATCTTTGAGGGTGTGGCAGTCAATTAGCATATTCCCTCCTTATTGGCTGTGGATGCCACCATCCTTGAGAAGGCATGAGGGTCAATGAGCACATTCCCTCTTTATCAAATAGAATGAGCGGATTAGTGTCCACCCTAATGACTTCATTTTAATTTGATTACCATTGTAAAGACCCAATCTTCAGATAAGGTCATATTCTGAGGTAGTGGATGCTAGGACTACAACATATTCTAATATATTCAACCAATTTATGAGGGTGGGACATGATTCAACCCATAAAAAATGCACATACAGGAATGGAAGGACTCCTTGGTAGCCATCATTGCAGATAATCTACCATGAAGCAGAAACTCAACAATAATGCCTCTCCCTTATTTTTAAGAACATATTCCTGGGGTTGGCAGGTTCAACTAGGGATGAACCTGAATTCAAACACTTCTTGACTTCCTGCATCCACAGCCTTGGATGTAACCTGTTTTCCTATCCTCTCAAGGTGGCCTTTGGAGAGCCTAACTGATGCAGAATGGATTAGAGCTAAAACAGTTCTTCATTGTTTCCTCCCAGAACAACAAAGGGGAAAAGGCCAGGCTCAGGCACCTGACCAGCTGTGAGTCCTTGAGTAAGTTCAGCATGTTCCCTCTTGTCATCCTTAAAATGGGCCTAAAGATAAAAGCCTGTCTCTCGGGATTATGGTAGGTATTGCAAGTAATAAAGGGAATAAGAAGTGATTTCTAAGCCATCAGGCTCCTTCTAAGATGTCAGTAATTATTATCTATATATTGCTACAGCTGACTTAGACTCTGTCTTGTGTTGAAACATTAGCAAAGCACTGATCACAGTCAGATTTCTCATGTGTAGAGCACGTCACAACTTACAAAGCACTTCCACACTCTCATCACAGGGAACAGGATGCCCTGTGCTGACGGCAGAGTAACAAAGAAGGACTTTAAGAAGTGTTAGTTACAGCCCAGCTGGCGTGGCTCAGTGGTTGAGCATCAACCTATGAACCAGGAGGTCACGGTTCAATTCCCCATTATGGCACATGCCCAGGTTGTGGGCTTGATCCCCAGTGCGGTGTGTACAGGAGGCAGCCAATCAGTGATTCTCTCTCATCATTGATGTTTCTCTCTCTCGCTCGCTCACTCTGCCTTCCTCTCTGAAATCAATAAAAATATATTTTTAGAAAGAAGAAGTGTTAGTTACAGTAATGCTGGCTGCTGTAACAAAGAGACCCAAGAATACAGTGCTTCAAACATAATAGAAATTCAAGTCTTACCTACACAATAAAGAGGTGCTCCCATTTCATGATGGCTTTCCTGTACATTCAGCAGTCGAGGCTCATTCTAACCTGTACCTCCAGCAACCATTAGCTGCTACAAAGCCAGCAGCAGAAAAAAGCCTTAGCTTGAAAAATGGCTTTACTTCTACATATATACCATTGAACAAAACAGCCGCATAATCACACCTTACTCAAGGGAAGCTGGGAAATGCATTCCAGCTGTGAGCCTGGGAAGTGGGAAAGTGATTTTTTTTTGAGGGGGTGGGAGTGATTTGGGGGTAAAAGGCAGCAGTTTTTGCCATTAAGGTGTTTATAAAGTTCTAGAAGGAATGGGTCACAAATCCCCAAGGGAGTGTTGCTCCTAGTTGGAGGATGTAAATTTCTCTATCTGACTGATAGAGAAGCACAAATAAAAAGTATCCTTGCTCACCCAGATTTGTTCATAAGTTATATTGAGTCCATCTGGTTGAAGAAAGAGTTAGAAAACAAGAGAGTACATGGCTCAAAACCAGATCTGCATGTCCAGGCAACAAGTGAAGATTGCATCTGAAGTCAAGGTCACGCTGTACACTTCCTCTTGCCTCTCCACGTATCCTACCTGGTGTCCTTAGGTTTCTCCACCAGCACAAGACTCCCTGATCCTTAGCCAACATCCTTGGTTACTGTATGGCTGTCCTGATGGGACAATGATGTGTCAGTGAAAAGACACTAACAGACCCAGACAAAGGATACAAGTTCCATGACTGTGGGCAAGGCTCCAACTTCATACACCCAGGAGTGGGAGATCCTATAGCAGGCTCTGATGGAGACACCAGCACCTGTGACCTTCAGGTCCCCATTGAAGGAGACCAGCTCCTGCTGAGACCACCCCCTGAAGGTGAGGCTTCTGACAGGTCCACTAAAGCAGGGCTTCTCAGCATGCATATGAAGCACCTGAGGACCTTGTTAAAATGCAAGTCCTGATTCAGCAGGTCTGGGGTGGGGCCTAAGACTCTGCATTTCTAACAAGCTCCCAGGGCAGGCTGATGCCCCTGGTCCTCAGGCCAGACTTTGAGTAGAAAAGCTTCAAAGCAATGATACCACTCTCATCTGCACATTGGAATAACCTGGGAAGCTTCAAAAGGCACTGCCACCGGTGGCACCCCCAAGATTCTGATGCAGGGGGTCTGGGATGCTACTTGGGCCTCCTGGTTATTCCATTGTGTAGCCACTGCTCTCAAAGCACCTTTTGCTGTTTTCAGGGATTTTACCCTCCTGCCTCCTTCCTACTTTTTCCCGGAAGTTCTGGCTCTCTCTGCCTGCCCACATTTTATTTTACCAACTAAGGGAATTTGCATTTTTTAACTAAACTAATCCTCATTTTGTGAAAGAAGGGACAATTAAACATATATCAAAAAGGCAAATGGAATCCTTTAAATTAAACAAATGTGGCCCAGTATGGCTCAGTGGTTGAGCATCAACCTATGAACCCAAAGGTCATGGTTCAATTCCTGGTCAAGGGCACATGCCTGGGTTTCGGGCTTGATCCCCAGTGGTGGGCGTGCAGGAAGCAGTAGATCAATGATTCTCTCTCATCATTGATGTTTCTATCTATCCCTCTCCCTTCCTCTCTGAAATCAATAAGAATATATCTTTTTAATTGAGCAAATGTGACCAGATGACACCCCAAGTCTTCCTCCTAGAGTTGGCCATTCAGATAAGCAGGGTCTTAACTAATCCACAACCGGGTATAAATAAGTGGGAGATATTTGCCTTTTAAAAATGATAATTTAATACCTGCTTACATCAAAACAAGGATAGAAACATGGAGAAAACATTAAACTTTATGTGAAGTTTTGAGATGAAATCCCAGACATCAAAGTAATTCAGGGTGTGCTGCTATTACCTTGGTTTGGAGGTGGGGGCTGACCTTTGGAAGGCTTGGAAAGGTGGCCAGATTTAACAAATAGAAAATGCAGGACACCCAGTTCAATCTGAATTTCAGACAATGAATAATTTCCTAGTAGGAAGATGGCCCAAGTCACACAGCTGTGAGTGGTAGAGTTGCCCCCACCAAGCCCTGGTCTACTGGCTCTTCACCATCACAGTTGGTCTACAATCAGGCCATGAGGCAGACCCTGGCAAGCTCCAGATGGCCACAGGAATTCTGAGAACCACCTAGACTCTCAGCTTATGTGAATTTAACTGTGTTCCTTGGCCTTTTTGATTGACAATCTTTGTCTGCTTGAGCCCCGGTGCTCTGAGTTTAGGAGTTAGGTCCTAGTCAAACACTTTGAAAACAAGAGCACTATCTTCTCAGCCTTGGTTCCTCTTTGCCTCTATTAAAATGCCCATCACCACCGCCATCTGTTCCCCCACAGAACTGGCCTTGCTCCCATCTCTTTCCCCATTCATACCACCAACCCCTGGAAACCTTGTCAATCTCTACCTAACACTGAATAGCAGCAATTGCAAAAAATTGAGGGGAAGACAAGAAAAACAAACTGAGATGTGTTTCAAAACACATGAATTAAGGAAGGAGGGGCCCAATCCTGAGAAGCAGGGCAGAAAGAGGATGTGGTAAAGGGTGACCCAACCTGAAAGTCCTTTGCCTACTCTGTGGTCCTAACTCCCTCGTGTAGAAATGGGAACTCTGAGCAAGATGCTTCTAACATTCTGGGCGCTGCACTTCTCACATGCGAGACCTCCCCACCCACGGAGGAACTGTGCACTGTGCTCTCAGCCTCAGTCAGGAGATCTTTTCTGAGCCCTGGGTCTGTGCCAAGCATGCAGGGTCATCGACGTCAGCAGCAGAGGAGGTGACCTCAGCCCAGCTGACTGTTCCACAGCATCGTAGACAACAGAGAAGGAAGCTTGGGACCCACTGGTTCTGTGGGGCAGACTGACCTGGTAATGGCTGAGTGTGTGTGCCTGTGTGTGTCAGCCTTCTGGTCGCCACCCCACCCTGGGAGGCTGTGGCAGACAGCTCTCTGTGTCAGCAATAAGTAAACAGGATGGGTTGATTGCTGCCTCCATGAGCAGATGCCAGTCGCCATCTAAACAGGAAAGAAAACATTCAACCATGACGAGGGGAGCCCTCACCACTCTCTGTGATGTAGGAGAGAGGGGAGGAGACCAATAGAGAGAAAAACAGATCGACAGAGACAGGCTGTGAAGGAGACAGGCAGTACCGAAACCGAGGTCTTGGACTGCTGTGTTTTCACCAGCTGTTCTGAGCCCTTTCTTGCCAAGCTCCCCTGCCTCAGGCCAGCCTCCCCACATCTGACCTCCTGCCTCTCCTCCTGGGCAGGCCTCCCTCCTCTCCTGCAGGCCCTGTTCAGGCTACAGCTTATCCTAGAAATCCGCAAGGATGAACCACCCCACGGCTCCCTTCCTTTGGCAGAGAAAACTTCCATAGTGTGTCTCCAGGCAGATATATTCCCAGAGGGCTCATCTTCTCTCCTTTTGGGCACTACCGGGTAGCTCACATTGTAGGATACATGATTTCTCCCATTTTCAAAAAGGGACACTGAGCCCTTTCTGGGTTCACCCAAGGCAACCAGCAAGTGAAAAACAAATTTACCTTCCTGCATGCTAGACTTTCAACTCCATCCTCTTTCCTGGTCTACTTATCGCTGATCTTGCTTGGCATATATCCCTAGATCTTGGTGGCAATACGTGGTGAGGAGCACCCAGGGCCAATGACTCAGGTAGGGGGAGGCTGGGGCTGCCAACTTCCTGGGAGGAGCTCTTCTCTATTAAACAGACCATCCTCTGAGTCACTGGGATATCCTAGAGGTTGGGAGAGGCTGACTCATCCTTGTCTTTATTTCAGCTCAGGAGGAGAAGTCCTCACACGTAGGAGAATGACTAGTTCAACCGTGTTTCCCCAAAGACTTGAAACCTGGAAGTGAGCCGTGTGGAAAGATGGAACGGGCCTCGGGAAGGGCTTCTTGGGAGGCATGGGGAGGGCAAGGAAAGCCCAGGGTCCTTTCACAGCACTGTGGGCAGGTGTGAACATCAAGACACAGGAAACTCAATATTCAAATTCAGACTCAGAAAATAAAAGTATATTTGAAAGATGGTGTTTGCCTTGCAAAATAATCTCTTATTAGAAAGCTCAAAGTTCCTTTAAATGGCCTTCCACTCTTGGCAATTTGCAGAGTTTGCTTATAGATCTGTCACTAATCAAGAGAGAAGACACACCCAGAGCTCATAATACTAGGAACTTCCACCCCAGAGAATGGCACCAGTTGGCACCTACAAGTTGCAGATCATCCCCAGTGCCCTTCATTCCTTCACTATAATTCAGAGCTTCTCAAACTTTCCAAATCACCTGGAGAGCTTGTGAAAAACACAGGTGGGCGGGCCTCACCCTGAAGGTTCTGATTCAATAGGTTTAGGGTGGTAACTGATCATTTTTCTTTTTCACAAGTTCCCAGGTGAAGCTCATGCCACTGGTCCTTGAAGCACACTGTGAGAACCACAAACGAAAAAAAAAAGAAAGAAAGAAAGGAAAAGAAAAAAGAATCACAATTGAGTCAGACCCACCTGCCTGTGCTTGCTGCTAGAGAAAGTCACTCAACCTTGTCACTGGTCTCCTTTTATAATCAGGGCCACAGGGCTCCACAGACCCCCTGTGTAGCCTTCCCCATTCTTTGCTATGACTTATTTGCATTTCTCCTCTGTACTCAAACACCCCCTCCTGTGCCCAGCTCAGCGGTGAGGAAGCAGAAACCATTGTTTCATTGCTTCACTCCTCATTGAAGAAACAGATGCTATCATCTTCCCACCACCAAATCTTCAGACCCACCCGCCCAGGGCCCACTGTCTCTGCCCATTCTCAGGTGGAGGAGGTGCCCAGCTCCCATACATGGCCACACACACCATTCATGTCCCTCTCCTTCAGTTCTCCCTTCTCTCCTAGTTCTGCCCTCGCTCTCTCTCTCTTATGGAAATATTGTCCCACGCCCACCAGCATACAAACTTCTTACAGTATCTCTCATCTTTAAAAAACAAAAGAGGCTGCCCTAGGCCTCCTTATCTGCCTCCCTCTACCACCCCATTACTCAGCTAATATTTACAGCAAAACTTCTTCAAAGTATGTGGATAGTTCCCATCACTACTTCTTTCCTTCCCACCCCACCTCAGCCTGCCTTTCCTCCTTCTCATGCTGCAGAAACCTTAATGGTTCTCTCACTGACAAATCCAGTGGTGCTCACCTCACTCAGTCTCTCAGAAGCAGTCTACACTGCTGACCACTGCCTCCTGCTGAGAAGGGTTTCTGTGCTTGGCTTCCTCCGCCCCACCTCTCCTGGTTTTCCTCCTACCTCACTTGACGGCCTTTTCTGAGTGTTGGAAGCCCCTGGTCTTGAAACCAACCACCACCCCTTCCCCATACTCTCTCTCTCTGGCCTCTTGACTCCAACATGGTGTCTGTTAAATTCCCATCTACAGCCCATAATCACTTACCTGAGGTGGGATTTTTATCCAACTACCTGTGAGCATTTCAAGTTCAACATGCCCAAAGTAAGACTTCTTTTGATTTCCTGGGTCCAGCGTGTGTGTGTGTGTGTGTGTGTGTGTGTGTGTGTGTTAAAAAATATGTAACAGAAATTTACCACTTTAACCTTGTTTAAGTGTACAATTCACAATAACATTAAGTATATTCACAATGTTGTGCAACCATCAATCACCAGAATGCATTTCCAGAAACTTTTCTTTCACCCAAACTGAAACGCTGTACCCATTCAATAAAAACACCACTTTGCCTCCACCCCCAGCCCTCAGTGCCTGGTAACCACTATTCTGCTTTCTGTCCCTATAAACTTAACTATTGTAGGTATCTAAGTGGAACCAGGCAATATTTGTCTTTTTGTGTCTGCCTGCCTGCCTGACTTTTTCCTCCCCCAAGTTCCCCCAATACCCAATTGCCCAAGAACAGTCCCCAGCAAATAAGTTTCTGAGCTGTTGTTCTTCAATTTTATTTTTTTCAGTTATTTCTGTTTTGTTGTTTAAAAATTTTTAATATAGCCCGACTGGCATGCCTCAGTGGTTGAGCATCGATCTATGAGCTAGGAGGTCACGGTTCAATTCTTGGGCAGGGCATATGCCCAGGTTGCAGGCTTGATCCCCAGTGGGGGATGTGCAGGAGGCAGTCAATCAATTATTCTCTCTCATCATTGATGTTTCTATTTCTCCCTCTCTCACCGTTCCTCTCTGAAATCAATCAAAATATATATATTTTTTTAATTTAAATATTGACCCCATAAGCATGCATCTCCTACTTAAACTCTAAAGACCTGCAAGTCTTGCAACCAGGGAAGCAAAGAGCAGCAGCAGCTCATCCCAGGCTAACCCCCTAACCCTGTCTCCAAGCCCCCTTTTTCTCTGACTGTTCAGTGAGCTACAGCAGCCTTGCCTTGGCTCATTTCTTTTCTATAACATTTCTAGAGCCAAAGCAGCCCACCTAGTCTCTCTTGTTGCTTCTTCTAACCTAGGCCCTTTCTTATTTACTGACGCCAGCTTTCATAAATGTACTCTCAAAATAAAAAATAAAAAAAAATTAATATAGAAAATAAAGTAGACAAAAAATACATAACAGCATGCTCCTGCTTCTCCGATGTAATCATTATTAACATTTTATGTCAGTGGCTTTGTCATTTTTAAATACAAAAATAAAGCATTGCAATCCAAATTGTCTTCCTCTTTAAAACCCCTTCATCAGATTCAACAATAGATAAATTAAATATGCATCATCTAGCCAATTTTATAGTATACACCTATATTATATTTAATCTAATCGTAGACACATCAATTGTAAAATGCACTATTATATTAAGCTCCATTTAAAAATAAAAACACCACCAATTAAACTATGACACCATATTTTCTAATCTTAGATTTTATTTAATAGTTATTGAAAGAATTTCTTTAGGTTTATTTAGACATATATATTTTAACATATTACATTTCACCAAATCTAAAATGCTATCTATTTTAAGATGCATCCTTATTCAGGTATTTTTTTAAATATATTTTTTATTGATTAAGATATTACATATGTGTCCTTATACCCACGTTATCCCCTACCCCCCCCCCCCCCCCCGCTCATGCCCTCACCCCACCCCACCCCCCCGTTTTTCGTGTCCACTAGTTAGACCTATATGCTTGCATGGAAGTCCTTTGGTTGATCCTTCCCCCTTACCCCCACCCTCCCCTACCTTCCCTCCAAGGCCCGACAGTCCAATCAGTGCCTCTCCGTCTCTGGATCAGTCCTTGTTCATCAGTTTATGATGTTCATTATATTCCACAAATGAGTGAGATCATGTGGTATTTATCCTTCTCTGACTGGCTTATTTCACTTAGCATAATGCTCTCTAGTTCCATCCATGCTGTGGCAAATGGTAAGAGTTCCTTTTTCTTCTTCCTCTTCTTAAAGAATACCTTTCAGCATTTCATATAATGCTGGTTTGGTGGTGATGAACTCCTTTAGCTTTTTCTTATCTGTGAAGCTCTTTATCTGACCTTCAATTCTGAATGATAGTTTTGCTGGATAAAGTAATCTTGGTTGTAGGTTCTTGCTATTCATCACTTTGAATATTTCTTGCCACTCTCTTCTGGCCTGCATGGTTTCTGTTGAGAAATCAGCTGACAGTCTTATGGGTACTCCCTTGTAGGTAACTAACTGTTTTTCTCTTGCTGCTTTTAAGAGTCTCTCTTTGTCTTTTGCTCTTGGCATTTTAATTATGATGTGTCTTGGTGTGGTCCTCTTTGGATTCCTTTTGTTTGGGGTTCCCTGCGCTTCCTGGACTTGTAAGTCTATTTCTTTCACCAGGTAGGGGAAGTTTTCTGTCATTATTTCTTCAAATAGGTTTTCAATATCTTGCCCTCTCTCTTCTTCTGGTACCCCTATAATTCTGATGTTGGTACGCTTGAAGTTGTCCCAGAGGCTCCTTACACTATCTTCATATTTTTGGATTCTTTTTCTTTTTGCTTTTCTGGTTGAATATTTTTTGCTTCTTCGTATTTCAAATCTTTGACTTGATTCTTGCAATCCTCTTGTCTGCTGTTGGGAGTCTGTATAATATTCTTTATTTCAGTCAGTGTATGCTTAATTTCTAGTTGGTCCTTTATCACAACATCGAGGGTCTCACTAGATTTCTTGAGGATCACACTACATTTACCGGCGGTTTCCATAAAATTCTTGAAAAATTTTAGAAACGTGGTTTTGAACTCTATATCCAGTGGTTTGCTGTCCTCCATTTCTGTCATTTGTGACCTGTTTCTTTGTCTTCGCATTTTGTCTGCTTCCCTGTGTTGGTAGAGTGGCTTTGTGTGCTAGGTGTCCTACAGGGCCCAGTGGCTCAGCCTCCCCAGTTACCTGAGGTGGACACTCTTGGTGCACCCCCTTGTGGGCTTTGTGCACAGTCTTGTTGTAGTTATGCCTTGATTGTTTTAGGTGTCACTGGGAGGAATTGACCTCCAGGCCAATTGGCTGTGAGAATCAGCTGTGTCTGCAGTGGGAGAACTTCTGTGCTAAAGACACCCTTCTGGAGCAAGACTTGCTTCAGTGGGGCTTTGGTGCTCACTGAGTCTGCCCCCTGAGTGTGTTCCTTATGGGTCTGAGGAGTTGTAATCTGGATGGTCCCACTCTGACCACTGGGTACACTGGCTCTTGGGTCTAAGGAGGTGCTAATTAAGCCTCTTCCTGAGGTTACCCAGCAGGAGCTACAAAGAGATATGCAGATTCCCCTTCCTTTTATGGGGGTTTGGGGGTGCCCAGATGAGGCCCAGCTGTGAAGCAATGCAAGCTGCTGTGGGGCCTTGGGCCTTCTCTTGGAAGTTCTGGGTCTGTCTGGCCCAGCTGCAATTTGTTAGGTTATTTTCAGGTATTTTTTTTAACTGTGACTTCAGATCAATGAGTTATGGCTTATCACTTTTGTGCATGCATAAGAAGGAAAGTTCAAGCAACATAAAATTGGTTAACTAAACTTCTCACCCAAAGCTCATCTGCTGCATTGCTTTTTAAAAATATATGTGTTTATTAATTTTAGAGAGAGGAAGAGAGGGAGAGAGAGTGATGGAAGCATTGATGAGAGAGAAACATCCATCGGCTGCCTCCTGCATGTCCCCTACTGGGGATCAAGCCCACAACCCAGACATGTGCCCTGACCAGGAATCAAACTGTTGTCCCTCTTGGTGCATGGGACAACACTCAACCAACTGAGCCACACTGGGTAGGCATTTTTTTTTTTAATTAATAGGCTTTCTAAAATACTTTTAGGTTTACAGAAAATTTGAGCAAAGAGTACAGAGTTCTCATGTACTCTCTCACCCTCTCTCCCAACTTTCCCAATTTTTAACATCTTGCATTATTGTAGTACATTTTTCATAATTGATGAGCCAATATTGATGTCAATATGTTTTTTAATTTCAGGTTCTGTTTATTTTATTTTTTAATTTTCATTTTTATTTTATTTCTGTTTTAAAAATCATTTATTTTTCAATTATAGTTGACATACAATATTATATTAGTTTCAGGTGTACAACCCAGTGATTAGACATTATATAATTTACTAAATTATCATCCCACTAAATCTCCTACCCATCCGACACCATACATAGTTATTTAAATATCATTGACTATATTCCCTACGTTGTACTTTACATCCCATGACTATTCTGTAACAACCAGTTTGTGCTTCTTAATCTCTTCACCTTTTTCACCCATCTCCCCAACCCCCCTCCCATCTGGTAACTGTCAAAATGTTCTCTGTTTTTTCTCTTTGTGGTTTCCATCACACATTTAAAAAAAAAAAAAAAAAGAAAGAGTCATCATCTTTCTGATGACAGCAAATACTCTGGCCTTGAAATTATTTTTTTCTCAACGCCCTAAAGCAATGGTTCTCAACCTGTGGGTCGCGATCCCTTTGGTGGTCGAACAACCCTTTCACAGGGGTCGCCTGAGACCATCCTGCATATCAGATATTTACATTACGATTCATAACAGTAGCAACATTACAGTTATGAAGTAGCAACGAAAATAATTTTATGGTTGGGTCACAACATGAGGAACTGTATTTAAAGGGCCAGAAGGTTGAGAACCACTGCCTAAAGCATTTGGTAGCTGTGGTTTTATTTCTACTATAGAACCTCCTGAGCACTGGGCAAATGGCAGAACCATAACAAGGGAGTGTGGTTTAGTGCTGGAAAATGAATGCAATGGAAAAACACATGAAGATATTTACTTTTTTTTATGGAAAGATGATTTAGCTGGGTATAGAATTCTAGTAGTTTTTTTTTTTTCCCCAACACATTGAAAATATCATTCCACTTTCTTCTCCCTTCTGTTGCCATCTAATTAAGTGGAATCTGCCTTATTTTTCTCTCCTGGCTGCTCTTAAGATTTTTCTCTGTAGTTTCACTGTGGTGTATCTAAGTACAGATTTCTTTTTATGTAGACTGTTTAGAATTGAGCTTCTATAATCTGTAAATTGGCATCTTTCCATCATTTTAGCTATTCTCTGAAAAGTGCAGAAACTTTTCAGCTATTCTCTCTTCAAATATTACCCCTGTCCCTGTCTTCTGTCGTGCTCTTCAACTTCTGGAACCTTGATTAAAAATATATTAGAATTCCTCACTGTGTTCTATCTCTGGCCCTCTTGTCTGTATTTTCCTTCCTTTTGTCTCTTGAATTTATTATCTCATTGTTCAAATAAATGTTCACAAAATGAATTAAGATCATTGTACTGGGTGGATTGGTTGCCCATGACTCCTATATACCTATTCTATGTGACTTTTAACTAATCCTCCAATGGCTGAGCTAGCATCCATCAGTTATTTTATGAAGTCACACTAACATTTCTGAGAAAACTCTCATTCTCAGAAATTGCTTTATAATTTAAAATTAGGGTGACCTGAGTTTACTGAGGACATTATCTGCTATCCTTACACAAGTATCCATGACTCTCTTTCACTCTCATTAAGTCTTCTGTTTTGGAAATTAAACTATATGAACACCTTATTCGTATTAAATATCATGCATCTTTTGGTTAACAGCAGCTTCATATAACATCTCAGTGACTTGCTTCCTTTGGTAGCATGTTCTTACTATAATAATTTATTTAGTGCTTTTATAATTGACAGTACACTTTTGAGGAATTGAAAAAATGTGTGATTTTGTCACCATTCTCTATTTGCCTAAATGTATGTTTTATTTTGCCCCCAATTGAATCACAATGCTAGAAGTTAAACAGCTTCTGTTCAAAGTCAGCAGAAAGCTTCTAGGAAACTGATTTTCAAAGCTTCCGCAATGGTTCCCACATAACACATCAATCATATCAGCTTCTCAGTGTTTTGAAATGTCTTTCAACCAATTAAAGGGTGTGGGAATTTCTCCTGCTTTTAGTTGTATTGCTTGGTGAGTCACAAGCAAGCTTTTAGCCCTATCACAACTTCTTCTGTTTATAGGTGTGTGTGTTTTATTTCATAAGATTCCTGGTAGTTGCGCTGTAAAAAAAAAAAGAAGAAGAAGAAGAAGAGCCCTAACCAGTTTGGCTCAGTGGATAGAGCGTCGGCCTGCGGACTCAAGGGTCCCAGGTTTGATTCCGGTCAAGGACATGTACCTTGCTTGCGGGCACATCCCCAGTGGGGAGTGTGCAGGAGGCAGCTGATGGATGTTTCTCTCTCATCGATGTTTCTAACTCACTATCCCTCTCTCTTCCTCTCTGTAAAAAAATCAATAAAATATGTTTTAAAAGAAGAAGAAGAAGAAGAAGAAGAAGAAGAAGAAGAACAGTAATTCCTTCAACACCATTTAGGTCAGTGGTTCTCAACCTTCCTAATGCCGTGACCCTTTAATACAGTTCCTCATGTTGTGGTGACCCCCAACCATAAAATTATTTTTGTTGCTACTTCATAACAGTAATTTTGCTGCTGTTATGAATCGTAATGTAAATATCTGATATGCAGGATGTATTTAGGCGACCCCTGTGAAAGGGTCGTTTGACCCCCGAAGGGGTCGCGACCCACAGGTTGAGAACCGCTGATCTAGGTGCTTTTGTCTTGTTGCTCTCTCTCTATACATAGAATGTACACAGCTTTCATTTCAATGCTGAGTTAATGTAATGCTGTTAAGAAATATAAAATGGCCATTTACTTTCACACTTGATGTACCCACATCACTTAAATGAAATGATGACAACATTGACAACCATGACCAAGAGAGAATGGTACTTTGCCATTGGTTGTGAATTACTCTAGGGTCAATTTTTGTAAATATTATGTATGTGTTTGAGAAAAATAATGTTTTTTTCCCTCTTGCTTGGTGCAGGGTTCTACATATGACTTTTATTTATTTATTTATTTATTTATTTATTTTTAAATTAAAAAAATTAATGGTTTAAGGGAGAGAGAAACACCCATTTGTTGTTCCACTTATTTATGCATTCATTGGTATGTGCCGAGACTGGGGATTGAACCCAGAACCTTGGCATATTAGGACAATGCTCTAACCAACTGAACCACCCAGCCAGGGCCTGCCTTTTATTTTTTTTTATTGTTATTTTTCAGTCAGAAAAGAAAGATAATTTAAAAACACATTTCTAAGTCAGTTACAGATAAAATAATAAATGTATATAAAATCATGAAATACTACAAATATGAAGTAATAAAAAACTATATTCATAGATGTAGTAGCTGCTGTGGGTGCCCCAGCCTCATTTCTTTTTTTTTTTACCACTAGTCCTTTAACAGGTCAATGGTGCATCTCCAGCTTCTATGCGTGTTGCCAGCTCGCAGTTCATGGCTGCCCTTCTCCAGAGACCTGCCCTCGTTTCATGGGAACCATCTGACCTGGAGCGTATGCCCCCACCTACCATCCCATGGCAGTATATAGCCAATATTTGACTCAAATAGGGTTGCCAAAGTCCAGCCCACCTGCCTCAAGGTGGGACCAATTCTGTGGCCTTTCATGCTCCAGAGCCTATGGATCAGGCCCAGGGACCACATCCTTTCTGAGCTCTTTCCTCTACCTTATCCAGCTTCTCTCAGCTCCCTTATTCTGAGAGCCCTCTCAATAAATCATGTACACAGGAATCCCCATCTTAGGCCCTACTTCTAGGAAACATGACGCACAACTGACTCATAGCCATACATGATAATATTAGGAAAACAGAAAGGCTGGAAATGGTTGAGCTTACCAGCCAACATTAGAAACGAGGAAAAGAATAATAGAACAAATCCAAAGAAAGAAGAAGTAACTAAAGAAAATTTAGAAATTAAGTATATATACAATATATAAGAAAGAAGACATAACTTAGCAATGTAAAAAATAAAAAAGGTGCATAATGATAGAATAAAACAGAAATTTAAATTATAAACAACGATAAAGTATGAACAACTTTTTGCTACTAAACTTAAAAGCTTAGATGAAATGGGTAAATTCCCGGAAAATATATCTATCCAAAACTGACATAAAAAGAAATTTAAAAGCTAACTAATTTTATAACCATTTGAGAAATTTAATTAAAAGTTTAAAAATCTACCCTGTAGCCTGGCCGGTCGCCTAATGGTTAGAGCGTTGGCCCAAGGACCAAAAGGTAACAGGTTCAATTCCAGGTCAAGGAATTGTTGGTTGTGAGTTTGCTCCCTACGCCCCCCCCCCCCCCCGCAACCAATGGAAAAGACACACTGATGTTTCTCTCGCTCTCGCTCTCTCTCTCTCTCTCTCTCTCTCTCCCCCCTCCTCCCTCCTTTCCACTCTTTCTAAAAAAAATATCAGTGGAAAAATATCTTCAGGTGGGGATTTTTTTTTTAAATCTACCCTTTAAAACATAGGCTTTGATAGTTGTTGTTTTTTTAATCCTCACCCAAGGATATTTTTCCATTGATTTTCAGAGAGAGTGAAAGGGAGGGAGGAGGAAGAGGAAGAGAGAGAAACATCAATCTGGTTGCAGGGGGGGAGGAGTCCACAGGGGGAGCAGGAAGCAAACCTGCAACGGAGGTACATGCCCTTGACTGGGAATCGAACCTGTGACCCTTTGGTCCACGGGCTCTAACCACTGAGCAACTGGCCAGAGCATCTCTGACAATTTTTTTTTTCTCCCCCTTCCTCATCTCTGTAACCCCCTCTCTGTCTCTCAGAACCAGGTCCCCTCACCTCTCTCTCTCTTTTTTTTTTCTGACTGTGTTATTTTTTTAATTAAATCTTTATTGTTCAGATTATTACAGTTGTTCCTCTTTCCCCCCCCCCCATAGCTCCCCTCCACCCAGTTCGCATCCCACCCTCTGCCCTTACCCCTCCCACTGTCCTCATCCATAGGTGTATGATTTTTGTCCAGTCTCTTCCTGCACCCCACACCCCTTTCCCCCCAAGAATTGTCAGTCCACTCCCTTTCTATGCCCCTGGTTCTATTATATTCACCAGTTTACTCTGTTCATCAGATTTTTTATTCACTTGGTTTTTAGATTCACTTGTTGATAGATATGTATTTGCTGTTCATAATTTTTATCTTTACCTTTTTCTTCTTCCTCTTGTTAAAGAATACCTTTCAGCATTTCATATAATACTGGTTTGGTGGTGATGAACTCCTTTAGCTTTTTCTTATCTGTGAAGCTCTTTATCTGACCTTCACTTCTGAATGATAGCTTTGCTGGATAAAGTAATCTTGGTTGTAGGTTCTTGGCATTCATCACTTTGAATATTTCTTGCCACTCCCTTCTGGCCTGCATAGTTTCTGTTGAGAAATCAGCTGACAATCTTATGGGTACTCCCTTGTAGGTAACTGACTTTCTTTCTCTTGCTGCTTTTAAGATTCTCTCTTTGTCTTTTGCTCTTGGCATTTTAATTATGATGTGTCTTGGTGTGGTCCTCTTTGGATTCCTTTTGTTTGGGGTTCTCTGCGCTTCCTGGACTTGGAAGTCTATTTCTTTCACCAGGTAGGGGAAGTTTTCTGTCATTATTTCTTCAAATAGGTTTTCAATATCTTGCTCTCTCTCTTCTTCTGGCACCCCTATAATTTGGATGTTGGTGCGCTTGAAGTTGTCCCAGAGGCTCCTTACACTATCTTCATATTTTTGGATTCTTTTTCTTTTTGCTTTTCTGGTTGAATATTTTTTGCTTCTTCATATTTCAAATCTTTGACTTGATTCTTGGGATTCTCTTGTCTGCTGTTGGATCTCTGTATATTATTCTTTATTTCAATCAGTGTATGCTTAATTTCTGATTGATCTTTTTCATATCCTCCAGGGTCTCGCTAAATTTATCGGCAGTTTCTAGAAAATTCTTGAAAAACTTATAACCGTGGTTTTGAACTCTATATCCAGTCATTTGCTTTCCTCCATTTCTGTCATTTGTGACCTGTTTCTTTGTCTCTGCATTTTTTATGCTTCCCTGCGTTGGTATAGTGGCTTTGTGTGCTAGGTGTCCTATAGGGCCCAGTGGCTCAGACTCCCCAGTTACCTGAGGTGGACACTCTTGGTGCACCCCCTTGTGGGCTTTGTGCACAGTCTTGTTGTAGTTAAGCCTTGATTGTTGTAGGTATCACTGGGAGGAATTGACCTCCAGGCCAATTGGCTGTGAGAGTCAGCTGTGTCTACAGTGGGAGAACTTCTGTGCTGAAGACACTCTTCTGGGGCAAGACTTGCTTCAGTGGGGCTTTGGTGCTCACTGAGTCTGCCCCCTGAGTGTGTCCCTTATTGATCTGAGGAGTTGTAATCTGGATGGTCCCACTCTGACCACTGGGTACACTGGCTCTTGGGTCTAAGGAGGTGCTAATTTAGCCTCTGCCTGAAGCTACCCAGCAGGAGCTACGAAGAGATATGTAGATTCCCCTTCCTTGTTTGGGGTTTGGAAGTGCCCAAATGAGGCCCAGCTGTGAAGCAATGCAAGCTGCTGTGGGGCCTTGGGCCTTCTCTTGGAAGTTCTGGGTCTATCTGGCCCAGCTGCAGTTTGTTAGGTAATTTTCAGATTGCAAAGGGCCAGGGCATTCATATGCAAAAGCCTCTGCCTCAGCTGGGGTGGGGCGGGGTCTCAGGGAATCAACAGGACAGAGCAAGCAGCTATGGCTGATCCTCAGCCCTGCCCTAAGGGGCCATGCGTCTCAGTGTCCCAGTAATCGCTGCAAGCACCTCTGAGAGAAAGCCGCCCTCGAGTTACGAGTTCTGCCCGCTGCCAGACAATCCAGTTTCTCCCCGTATGAGTCTGGGTCCCCAGAGACTCACCCGGAACTGGAGTTCAGAGCAGTCGGGGGCTTGTGACTCCCTCCTAATTCAGAAAGACAGCCACGTCCTCAGTTGCCAGCCCTTGCTGCATCTGCCTCCGTACCTCTGCACTTTACTTCCACACCTCCTCTGAGTCTCAGTGTGCTTTTCTCTTTTCTTCTAGTTGTAGAATTTCCACTCAGCCAGCCTTCCTGTAGTTCTGGATGATGTCCGTTTTGTCTTTTAGTTGTATTTTTGAATTTGTTGTGGGAGGCAGCAATTTCCGGTGTTTACCTATGCCGCCATCTTGGTTTCTCCCCTCTTCTTTCACTTCTCTTCACACCTCCATTCATTTCCTGGTTTCCTCTGTGTTCTCTCTGTGTTCGGATCTCTCTCTCTCTCTCTCTCTCTCTCTCTCTCTCTCTCTCTCCTGTCTCTATCAATCTTTTTATTTTCTCCATCTTTCCCAACCCCCAACAATTCTACTTCTCTTTCTTTTTTACTAGTAGTTACTAGATTACTGGTTTATTATAAGAGGATGTAACTCAAGAACAGTCAGATGGAAGAGATGCATAAGGCAAAGTATGGGGCAAAGGGCATGGAGCGTCCATGTCCGCTCCAGCATGGCACTCTTCCAGTGTCTCCATGTGCTCACCAACCAAAAAGTTCTTTGAATTCCATCCTTTTGGGTTTTTGTTGTTAATCCTCACCTCAAAAGTTAATCCATTGCTTTTCAGAGAGAGAGAGTGGAAGGGATGGAGGGAGGGGGAGACAGAGAGAGGGAAACATCAATGTGAGAGAGACACATCGATTGGTTGCCTCCCAAGTGTTCCCCAACCAGGGGCAGGGAGTGAATCCACAACCCAGGTACATGTCCTTGACTGGAAACCGAACACAAGACCCTTTGGTGAGCAGGCCAATGCTCTAACCTCTAAGCCATACCATCTAGGGCCCTTTCAGGTTTTATAAAGGCTTCGTTGCATAAGCATGATTGATTAGATTATTGAACTCAATCAACAGCCCCTCTCCCCTCCCTGGGTGGGGAAGGGGGTGGAAAGTTCCAACTCTCTAATCACAGGGTTGGCTCCCTTGGCAACCAGCCCCCATCCCTAGGTGCTTTCCAAAAGTCACCTCATTCACACAAACTCAGTGTGGTTGAATACCAAGACACCTTTATTGCTTTTATCACTTAGGAAATACCAAAGACTTTAGGAGCTTTGTGCCAGAAAAGCTCAAAGACCAAAAAATATATTTCTTATGATAAGTAACAGTATCCCAGACGTGAAGGTAACAGCTGTGTTCTGATCTTTGCTGCTGGACAGATGCCCATTGTACAGCCAAGAATCCTTCCTGCAAATGCCTGAGAAAGCCTGGGGTCTTAGTCTTATCTTTTGCTTAGGTTGCCCTTTCAAAGCCACCTCTTAGATACCCTGATACCTGGGATATTTTACCTCCAGCATCCTTGTGCTGGGACCAGCCCCTCAGGCCTGGTAGCCCTTTGGGGAAGGTTTTAAAAAACTCTCTTTGCTTCTTGTGTGTGGCCACATCTGCTGCAAGAAGACTAGCCCCTTTGACTCACCACCTCATGCACTGCAGTTACTTCCCAAACACAGTCACGTTTCTATTGAGATCCTGGACAGTCAGTTCTAGGCACAATCTCTCATAAATCAAATTTCTCAGGTGAATCAGATACCCGTCTACTAAGTTCTGCAAGCTCTGGGGGAAACATATCAAGCTTTCCGAGTGGTGCCATCGAAGTCCCTCTAACTTGGCGCTAGGTAGGGAAGCGCCCCTCTACAAAGAAAGTCTCTGATTTTCTACTCTGTCTCTCTGCCTCACCAACGTCTTTTATGGGCCCGAGTGGGGAGGGTCATCTGAGGTTCCCCAAGCTGGTTTTCGACAGCTCTTCTCACATCCTGTATAGGTGGCCTAACAGAACTTCCTCTTGGTGCTGAGGTTGGGATGGAGCCACCTTATTCTCTTAGGACCTCAGCTGAAATCAAGACAAAAAGAGTCCGATCCTGCCATATTTGTTAACATCCTGCCACATTTGAGAAAGGGTGACAAACAACCCAGCAGAAGCCTGCAAACCTCAGGGATATTTTTCAACTGGGAACACGGAGCTAAATTAAGCGCTTCCTCTGTGGGAGGGAATGTTTGGGCGGGGGGGGGGGGGGGGGGGTGTCACTTAATTCCAACTCTTTTTTATGAATGAAAAAATAAATATATAAAAAGCATTCACCAGGAACATCCTCACAGCTCGGAAATTCCAGTCAACTCGGCTCCCACCACCACTTCCTGCTGCAGAAGGAAGACGGGTTCCGTTCCAGGTATTCTGGGCCCAGCCCTGGCGAGCTTCCCTGGATAGTGTGTTTATTTGGCAGTTGTCCCGTTCCTCCTCCACCCCATGTCCCATCACAGCTTTCCTCCTCTCTAGCTGATACTGAGGGACAACAGAGAATGGGGGACCCCATTTCAAAGAGCTCTCCCTTCCTCCACCCATCCATCCCCCATTTTCAATTCCTTCCTGTCGTTCACAGAACAAACCCTTATTGGTACCTCCCGGCATTATATTCTGCCTAGCACTCAAGCCCCCGGAACCTTGCTTCTGCCCTGGTCACTCCATTGAACCTGTCCTTCCATGATAACATCCTCCTTCAACTCACTAACGATTTCCTCCTTCCTTGGCAGTGTTCTTGGTTGCTTTGGCAGCAGGTCTTGGTTTTCCACTCACCTCTCTGGCCACTCCTTCTCAGCTTCCTTCTTCCAACTCTTTAATGTGGCAGGTTTGGGGCTCAGCCCACTTTTCTCAACCCACAGTCGGTTCCTAGGTATGGCTTCCTTTGCCATGTATTTGCCTAAGTCCTAAAAATCTGTATCTCCATTTAGATGAGTCCCCTATCCTTCCATATAAACCCCCCACTATCACATGTTTCCACTTGGATGAGCCACGCAAAAGCACTCAAACAAACATGTGCAAAAGGAAGTGCATTTCCCCCACCCACCCATAAAATCCTATTTCTTTTTTTAAATTACCTGCCTCATTGAAGGCACTAATGTCAATCCAGTCATTCACGTCAGAAATTTGGATGGTGTATCCAGTTTTTTACTTACTCCCTGCTCATCTTCCCATATCTAATTAAGAGCCAAACCCCACTGATTGTACCTCTCTCATACCCCTCATATCTATCTATTCAAGTTTATGATGTGATTATCGCCTGGATGACTGCCACCGCTCCCAGCTGGTCTCTGCGCCTCCAGTTCTGCTCTTCTCCAATCCATTCACCACTCAGTAGTTCATTCATTCAAAGAATTTTTCTGAGCATAACAGTGATGCTCCTTCCACCAATCCTGATCTGCCCCTGGTTCCACGTCCTCCCATGTACCCATCAGGTCTCAGCTCAAATACCATCTGCCTCTTTGAAATACCTGCTCTTACCACCCCAGCCTCAAGGAGGCATCCCTCCTCTACCTCCACCGGCACCAAGTCCTGATGCCTCCCACAGCAGCCGCCACACTCAGCATCATTGAGCTTCCTGCCCCAACACCTGGACTTGTCATTCAAGAAATTTTAAATGAATCAAAAAATGGGCAAAGGGCCTAAATAGACACTTTTTGAAAGAGGACATAAAGAAGGACAAGAGATATATGAAAACATGCTCAAAGTCACTAATCATCTGAGAGATGCAAATCAAAACGACAATGAGGTACTATCTCACACCTGTCAGAATGGCTATCATCAACAAATCAACAAAGGACAAGTGCTGGCGAGGATGTGGAGAAAAAGGAACCCTCATGCACTGCTGGTGGGAATGAAGACTGGTGCAAACACTGTGGAAAACAGTATGGAGTTTCCTCAAAAAATTAAAAATGAAACTCCCATTTGACCCAGTGATCCCACTTCTAGGAAAATATCCCAAGAAATCAGAAACACCAATCAGAAAGGATATATGTATCCCTATGTTCATAGCAACATAATTTCCAATAGCTAAGATTTGGAAACAGCCTAAGTGCCCATCAGCAGATGAGTGGATTAGAAAACTGTGGTACATCTACACAAGGGAATACTACACTGCAGTAAAAAAATAAGGAATTCTTACCATTTGCAACAGCATGAATAGACCTGGAGAGCATTATGCTAAGTGAAATAAGCCAGTCAGTGAAAGATAAATACCACATGACCTCACTCATTTGTGGAATATAATGAACAACATAAACTAATGAACAAAAATCGAGCCAGAGGGGGAAAAAATATTCTAGATATAATAGAAGCAATCCTGTTATTTGCAGATTTTTAATATTTCCTACAACTTTTGTGATATCATACTATGCTAGTATAGTTTTGGTAATATTGTTATACTTAAAATCCTTTTATTCTTGAAATATTAATGTTTATTGCATGTAATATTATTATACTAGAGGCCCAGTGCCCGGAATTCTTGCACAGGTGGGGTCCCTAGGCCTGGCCGGCGATCAGGGCCAATCAGGGCCAGGCCGATCAGGGCCAAGCCAGAGAGGAGGTGACAGTCACTGGGCCAGGGGCGGAAGGAATGAACGCTGGATGCCATCATTGGCGCCCCGCCACCCCGCAGTTCCAGCCTCCCCCCTCTGCCTTCCTTCGCTGCTGCGCCGCCACCACAGCGGGCGGGTGGTGGGCTGATCAGGGCCTGCTGACAGGGGGAAGAAACGGGGCACGAAAGGTTGGCCGCTGGCCCCGACGAGGGAGCCAGCCCTCAGCCCCCCTGGGAAAGGGGCCGTGTCCACTGCCACCCACCCCTGCTCCCCATCCCAGCCCGGGGCCCAGCCCTGATCAGACAATCAGGGCCTGCCGGCCAGGGAAGGGACAGTGGGAAGTTGACTGTGGGAGCACAATGACCACGAGGGGGCAGCTCCTGTGTTTAGTGTCTGCCCCCTGGTGGTCAGTGTGTGTCATAGTGACCGGTTGTTCTGGTCATTCCAGTTGCTTAGGCATATATATATATATATATATATATATATATATATAGTCATTTTTCTTGAACAATTGGTGTTTATTGCATGTAACATCATATTTAAAATTGTTTTTCTTGAGATATTAATGTTTATTGCATATAACATTATTATATTTAAGATCATTTTTCTTGAAATTTTAAGGTTTACTGTATGTAACAAAACAAAAAAAGAAATGTTGAATGACGAGTCAGATAACAGATAAGAATAGTATTTGATAATGTCGGGGAGCGCTTCACGGAGGAGGTGGCACTTGCAATACACCCTGAGTCTGCGGCAGATCTGGACAGGTGAGGCATTCCAGAGAAACTTCCCATGGAGGAAAGTGGCCTACGGAAAGGAATGATTCTGACCAAGCCAGAGTGAAGGACATTCCACAAGAAACTGGCCTGGACTCTTGGGAAGGTTTATACTTAGGAGAAGTAGTTAGAATGCTGTATTCAGCGTTTAAAAGTAAAATGTCATATCTGCCATTTACTATCAAATGTTTCAGGAAAAAAGCATAGATGTTAATATATGTATGTAAATAAAGCAAATGCAGAGAATATTACCATTTTTTTAATGCAGGTGGTGGGGTATATTGTTCAGGTGTTTATTGTTCCGTTCTTCCCATTTTTTTCCTGTATGCCAAGAACTTTTCATAACACAAAGTTGAGGAAATAAAAGCTTTCCTTTGATGATGGGGGTGGGAGAGGAAGCTGCCACTCAGGAATAGATGTTGGGAGTGTTTGTAATTACTCTTACGGTTTTATTTTTAGTTATTGTACACATAATTCATGTTGCTTATAAAACATTTCAAAAGTGAAATTAAATGCGAAGGCATAAATAGAAATCATCCATAATCACAGCTCCCGGGGAATAAAAATGCGTCAATGTTTTACTATATTTCCATCTGGTCTTTTAATGTTTTTGCTTAACTAGATTCTCCATCTCCCTTCATCCCTGAGCCTCTGGATTTATTTGGGACAATTATTACTCAACTTTGCTGTATTGCTCCCAACTCAGAACCCCAGACTCCCGAAGTGTTCAAAGCAGGGAGGTGGCTGGAGCTCGTACAGGTCATCCTACTGTCCTGTCCAGCGCCACCTTCTGTGTTGTCAATGGGTTTCAAGAGGGAAGCAGGTGACAGCTACCTCGAGTCAGCTGTGAGGCCACGGCAGAAAACTTCTCGGGGAGTGATAGGGTTGCTGGCCTCAGTTACTATCTCTCTATAATGGGACCCAAGCCCCAAGCTCACACATGAAATCATGCCTCTGCACACAGGTACACAAACACACCTCTATGGACACAATATGAGAACATACCTCTACACACACACACACACACACACACACACACACTTACCACTGCTCTGGTACCCTCAGAAACTAACTGGAAAAATTAATTCATACCTTGCCTTTCTTTTGTTTTTTTCCTATTGAGGACAATAAATAAACATTTTTCCCCTCTCCCCTCTCAGGAAGGGAAGTCAGGGGAGGAAAATCATTATTATTTTTTTGTATTTCCTGGGCTCCCTGGGAAACATGTCCTCATGACATCGGACCAAGGGGGGACAAGCTGATTCTCTGAGACCAAGAGGAAAATGACCCGTCGCAGCGGTGCCACCAGGGCCTGCCATCCAGGGGCCTCCCTAGCTTCCCCAATGGCAAGAGGCCCTCCCAGCTGGCTGCAAACCAGCCTTCCTCGGAGGTAACCAAGCACAGTCATCTTGGCAGGCAGAGCCTCTGAGCCAGGTTTATTTTTACTTTTCCAAAGCACGCCAAATGACATTTTCTTTTACACTAGGGTGCTGTGCCTCATTCATACTTGTTGTACCAACAACAGGTCTGGGCATTTGGGATAAGCAGCAGCTTGGAGCCATTCAAGTCTAGCCTTGACCCAATTCTGTGAGGGGCTCCGGAGCGTAATTCACACTGGAGTGTCCCACCTTGAGACAAGGGCCAGCCTGTTAGGCCCTGTCCGGCCCTGTCCATCAGTCACTGGCGGTGGCCCACGGGGGCGGGTGTGTACGTACATAATCCCTCTGGCATTTCTGGGCACAGTGATTCAGCACAGGGCAATGCTCAAGGGAAAGGCCAGCTGAAGGCCACTAGCCGCCAACACTCATTCACAGAAGCCAGGGAATGGAACACCTGTGTCTAAAGGGGATCTGGGCAGGCGCCAAACCATCCCCTTCTGCACTTCTTGTACCAGCAACAGCTCCGAGCTGTTCCCCACACTTGGGCGAACATCAGAGTCCCCTGGAGGGCTCCTTCAAACACACATTGCTGGGCTGCACCCCCAGAGTGTCTGATTCCATGGGTCTGGAGTGGGACCCGAAAACTCGCATTCCCAACAAGTTCCTGGGTGATGCTCAGGCTGCTGGTCTGGAGTCCAAACGTTGCGGACCTTGGGTCTAAGCTGCGGGACACGCAATTCCCAGCAATTAAAGGTTAAGTGACAAAAGCAGATGGGCTTCCCTGAGAAAGTCATTACTAATATCAGGTGCTCAGCACCCGGCAGGACATTGATTTGGGGCAGGGGTTGGGGGAAGAGCACTGAGGAGAGAGAGGCCAGGAGCCAAGAAGGCTTAGCTGCCACGGCAGGAGGCTCCTACCCTGGCTGGGAGCCTGAGCCTTCTGACTGAAGAATGGGGCCAGGAGAGTTCTGGCTCCTCTCCCCAGGGCAGCCAGGCCACAGGCGGTGAGAGCCAGGTTGGAGTGGGCCACGCTCCTAGTCCCCACACCCACCAGCGGCTCCCAGAGAATGATGCTCTCACTCAGCCCCAGGCACGGGCCAGGCAGGGCAGGAAGGTGTCCCCATGACTACTGTGAGAAGCCCAGGGCCCTGAGAGCAAAAGGGGTAGATATATCCATTGACCCAGCTTGTTGAACGCAGACCCGGGTTTGCAGCAGGCCACAGGGCCAGGTTGCAGGGGCCCCCGTGCCAGCCAGGTCTCTTCCCTTTGCAGGTTCTGGGGAAACTTCCTCTCCAACCTCTCACAGGACCCTTCAGGCAGCAGGTGAATGGGTTTTCCCACAACAATGCAGTCCATTTCTCTGGCAGACGCCCACTGCGTGTCCTATAATTGAACTCAACCCTGACACTGCCTGGAGACAGCATCAGGTCCCCAGGTTAAGAGGGCCTCCCACTTCAGAATGTAATTTGGTACAGCCACTGTGGAAACAATGGGGCCCAGCTGTCTATGCTCTGCTTGTCTGGTTACCTGGTCTCCTGGTTCAAGGGGCCCCATCTGGGGGTGGAGTGCTCTGGTTGAGGAAACTATCTTGCCTCCAGCAGGCCCTGAAGCTGAAGAAGGAAATGATACAACTGCTAGTTCCCTTGTTCCCAATTAGCTGAGGATGGAGGGCCAGGTGGACACCTTTAGGGGAACGTGAAGGAGGGTCCCCACTTCACCTGTAGGTGCTGTCCAAGGAGCCAGAGGGTGGACCCTGGCCTGAATTCTGGATACTCGGCCCCTGACCGTTCTGGCCTAGGGATTGGGGGCTACAAAGATAGATCTGAGGGTGCCACAGAGAACAAAGGTCCTTATATCACTCAGGGTCCCAGAAGGAAATAGATACAAATTCAAATTAGGATAATTCTGGGAGAGTTTATTAAAGGGACTATTTACAAAGGTTTGGGCAGCATATCAGGAGATCTCAAGGGAAGTAATAGTAGTGACATCTGGATTCTGTGACCACCCCAGGCCTGGCAGGCTGAGGGGAGGAAGCTGTCAGCCAGGAGAATTGGAGCCCGGAGGCGGAGAGGGCTGTGGGGAGATAGCTGCCTGACAAGGCTGCAGGAGGATCCAGGAAGGAGCTGGGGGAATAAATGTCCTACCTCTTTCATTCCCATTGGTCACACCCAACCAAAAGCCAGAGTGCAGACAGGCCATTGGGATAGCCACACAACCCAGCCTCCCAGGCACAGCACTACGGGGAGACGAGACGCTGGGAGCGAGCCTGGAGAGAGCCTGGAATGGCCCAGTATCCGTGGAGTGTGTCGCTGGGGCTCCCCAGGGACTGCTAAGACTTAAATCCAAAGGTCTGGTGGCTGTCCGGGTGAGAGCAATGGGGCCTCAAGGGATCAGCCCTACATCCCAGAGCAAAGCAGATGTGGCAAGCACAGCAATAGAGGTGAATTGCTGTCAAGATCCACCAGGGTCAGCCAGGCCAGAGGTAGAAAAGGCCCCATACCCTGCTATGACTCCAGGAGCCTGTCGGGGAGGCCCGGTGCAAAAGGCCTGCTGAACAGAAACTGCTGGCTTCAAGTATCTCTGAGACGAAGGGTGTCCTGAGCTGAGCAAAGGACACTTTTTAAAAATATATTTTTTTATTGATTTCAGTGAGGAAGGGAGAGGAAGAGAGAGATAGAAACATCAATGATAAGAGAAAATCGTTGATCAGCTGCCTCCTGCATGCCCCACACTGGGGATTGAGCCCATAACCCAGGCACGTGCCCTGACCAGGAATCAAACCATGACCTCCTGGTTCATAGGTTGATGCTCAATTACTGAGCCACGCCGGCCAAGCTAAAGGACACATTTTTTTACTTCGTGTCCTTGCATCTTCCCCAAGCAGCTCCAGGGCTCCTTCTTGGTGCCTGGGAAGGAGCTGACAAACTGAATCATGCTGAGAGGGAAGGGCCGCGGTCAGAGCCGGCTTCATGCAGTGCCATCTGTGCAGTCACCCAGTCCCCACACTTGTCACTGACTTGAAATTCCTCATGATTTTTGAACAAGAAACACTGCATTTCCATTTGGCACAAAGCTCCACATATTATGTAGCTGGTCCTAACTATAGTTTGCTAACTTTTTCAAAGAGTACCTGGAAAAGGGCAATAGTGCTTAACCCCAAGGCTTCATGCACAGGCAGGAGGTATGACAGGGAGGGGACTCTGCTTTTGGAGCCCCTTACTGAAAGGGCGAGGACCACGCCCTCCATCTTACCGTGTCCTCCATTTTGGGGCAAACATGTGCTCAGGAAAGTACCTTCTTCCCGGAAGCCCAGGCCTCTGCTGGCCACGCCTGGGATTTCTTTAAACTAACCAATGACAATCCAGGGACGTGCGCGCCATAGAGATGACCACATCCTGTGTAACAAGACCTGACTTGCACCTGGCCAATCGGCAGGGCCCACAGTCAGCTCCCCTCTCCTCACTCCACCCCCTATTAAAACCCTGTGTTTCCCACGCCATCTCACTCTGCTTCCTGTCGCTGCTGCGTCGGCCAGGAGGGGGAGTCGAGCTAGCTCAAAATAAAGGACCCTCTGCTTTTGCATCGGACATGGCTGGCTCCCAGTTGGTCTGTGGGGATCTTGAGATCTGGGCATAACACTTACATCAAGTCACCTAGATGAATGCCAACTACCTCCAGGGCGGGGTCAGCCCCACAGGAAACATGAAGACCAAGGGTAAAGCAAGCCCCAAGAGGCAGTCACAAAAGAGAGTAGGGTCCTTTTGACCGAGACTGCTGGACAAGGTGTGAGCCCCTGGCCCTGCAGCTGCAGCAGAGGAGCTGTGTCACCTCCGTGTCCCCAATCTGAGATGGTCCAAGTTCCACAAACACACACAGCACCAGCTACCCTGCCAAGGTGTCAGGGTTACTTGGCAGCCCCCAGTGGCCGGTGTCCTCTTACATCCTATGACATCAACTCAGGCGTGTTAGGTGTCTGAAAGGAGGTGGGCAGGAGCCTTCTTGAGTGGCCCAAGGGCGGGAGGTCAGGAATGGTAGAGCAGGGAGCCACCAGGGAACCAGGCCCCTTTGGGTCTCCCCTGTCCTATAGCTACTGCCTGCCATGGCCACTCCTGCAGATAAGGGAGTCATAGAGACAGGCAAGAGAAGGACAAGTGCTAGGAAACCCCAACGGCAAAAAGTCTGAGGACCTATTCGATGTGGGATACTAACAAGGCCCTCCCAGCAGTACCATGAGTTGGCACTATGACCATTCCCATTAGACGGAGTTTTATGGTTCTGATATCACAGTGGATGCCAGCAGCTAGAGGAAGTCCTAGGCAAAGAGATGCAGGTGTGGCAACTGGAAGTCATGATGTTGGGGAATGGGTTGGGTTCAGACAGCCTTCACTGCACCTGGCATGGGATTGGCCTGTGCACCCTCACTATATATTGTGCGTGGCCCTGTATAACAGGAAGCAAAGCTACTGCATACTGGGCACTGTTCACAAGACCCTAGGCCAGAATCCTTTTATAAACAAGCTCTCAGTAATAAAAGCCCTCAGAGAAAAGTCTTGTTAATTGCCCCCATTTCACAGATGAGGACACTGAGGATCAGAATGATGTGTCTTACCCAAGTCACACCCAGATGGGTCTGGACTCCAGGGAAGATAACAGAGAAGAGGGGATGTGCAAGATGCATGTGGCAGGGGATGCTGGTGGGCAGATGAAGGGCCATTCGTGCCATAGGAGCCACTGAAGAATTCTAAACCAGTGACACGATTGATTTGATTGGGTTTGGGGTTTCGAGAGCTTGTTCCAGCTGTGTGGGGAGAACTGAGGGGAGCTTGGGGCAAGACTGGAGGCAGGAAGAGCAGGAGAGGATTTTGCATATGCAGGAGCTTTTATTTAGCCCCTGTTTACCTTGCAGTCCTGTGCTGCCTCCCAGTGGTAGTTCTGCAAAATTGATTCCTTGGCCAAAAGATTGCTTGGAGCAGACAGTTGTTCAGGAGTTCTGCATCTTGCGTGTGCCTCAGCATCACCTGGAAGGTTTATTAACACAGAAATTCTGACGCAGTAGGTCTGGGGTGGGCCCAAGAATTTGCCTTTCTTGCAAGTTCCCATGTGATGTTGAGGATCTGGAGATCACACTTTGAAAACCACAGGCTTAGTTGCTTTCAAGGAACCACCACATCAGACTGATCCTGACCTTTTAGAGCTGTGACCTCAGAAAGGAGACACCAGATGCAAGAGGGGGAGGCTTCTGAGGGTGCTAGGCCCCAAGAACTGCTAGGACAAAACTGAGGCAACTTCCAGAGGAGGCAGGAGCTTTGGGACTTCCGTGGAATTTCTGCCTCCTTTTCATATATTTCTGCATCTTTAATAACCGAAAACATTTTTCTCAGTGTTCTAAGCACTTCACATGTCTGAATTCAATTAATTCTCCCTACAAGTCTGTGAAGTAAATTCTGTTATCCTCCTGTATAATTTGAGTTATATCCCCAAAATTCATATTTGAAGTCCTAACTGCCAATACCTAAGACTATGACTGTGTTGGAGGCAGGGTCTTTAAAGAAGTAATTCCGTTACAGTGAGGTCATTAGGGTAGGCCTAATCTAATATGACTGGTGTCCTTGTAAGAAGAGGAGATTTGAATCCAGGAGGGAAAACCACGTGAAGATAGCCATCTACAAGCCAGAGAGAGACTTCAGAAGAAACCACGCCTGCCAACAACTTGATCTTGGACTTCAAGTTCCAGAATTGTGAGAAAATAAATTTATGTTGCTTAAGCCACTCAGTCTATGGTATTTTGTTATGTCAGCTCTTGAAAATTAATACACTCCCATTTTATAGATAAGGGAACTGAGGCACACAGAGGTTAAGTAATGTGCCTAGTTGATGCTTAAACCCAAGTAGTGTGGCTTCAAGCCACACTGTTTGTTTGTTTGTTTGTTTGTTTGTTGTTTGGTCACTAAGCACCATGCTTCCCATGATGTGTGAGCAAGTCTTGTCCTCATCCCCTCTCCACTCGTGTCTCAGCCTCCCTGCTCCCCCCCACCCACCCCCCCCCCCCCCCCAGAGTGAGGGCTACTTCATTTCTCTTTGGACTCATCTCCTCTACGCCCCTCCCACTTCAATTCCTTTCTCTTCCCTGCAGCATATCCTTCCACCAGTGATTTTGCTGTAGCCCAAATCAACCTTGTCCCTTCTCTGCCCAAAGCCCTCAATGGCTTTTCACTGCCGTCAGGATGAAGCTTTTCAAAGCCAGCTGCAGACTCATGACACGTCACCCCTCAATACCACAACACATGTCACCCCAGAGAGGCAGGATGGACCCCAACAATTGGCATAGCAAGCGGGGTATCTAAGTTTTGACCACAGCCACTGGGGTCTCCTCTCTTGCTTTGGCTTGTTCTCTGGCTCTGCTGCCTGCTGGTTAACTTGCATTTGAGCTGTGCTGCTTTGTGCTGCACTTGTTGTGTCCTACTGAGCACGGGGTATAGATTCCACCAGCCAAAGTTGGAAGTTTCAATAGTTGGCATTGAGAGACAAGAGTATGGAACTGGGGCCCTCCTTAAAGTGGCCCTGGGACATGTATTTTGGCCTGGACCTATCTATCTGTGCATCTCATCAAATTGTGTGACTCGTATTCCTGCATAAACCATGACTGATGCCAGGCTTGGGGGCACCAATGTCCTGTGCAATATTCAGGCCCAATGCTCGCTCATGTGAAAAAGAGAGTGTGGACTGCTGAGGTCTCATGAGCCTTAAATGCCTCTGCTGCTGCTGCTGCCAATGCTAAAGGTTGTAGGAAAAAGACACCATGCTCCTCATGGCAGAGACTCCTACAAAAAAGTGCCCCAAATGCTTTATCCCTGCCCTTTTTTTTAAAGGGCCAGGGGGCACCACAACTCTATTGGACAACTATAAAAAGAACCAAAAAGACTCTGGGATCAATTGAGTGCCAACTCTTAGCAACATGATAAAGAGCTACTCTAATTCCTGCTCAGTCTGGGATCCCTTAGACAGCAAGGTAGCAATTGCCAGGAAGGAAGCCCCTGATCCCGACAATGCTGACTTGAGGAAGAAACTTATAAATATGAGAAGGGGTGAGGGGGCTGCCCTAAAATAGTCAGTAACCACCTCTCCCCAAAATACTTGGATACAGGGGGAGAAAATAAAAACAGATAAACCGATTGGAAATCCAAACTTTGTTAACAGAATATATACAGCAAAGAGATAAAAGAGTGCCCACTGGCTTGGCCCCTCTGCAACATAGGTTCTGAATTAACTTTAACATCTGCTGAAATGCACTAGTTGGCAAACTTTCAGGGCCTTAATACTGGAACTCAAATTACACTTATAGCAGGGAACCCCACTACATTTAAACAAGATAGCCCTTCTGATCTTAGCACTAAACATAAAATAGAGGAGAAACAGATATGCCTCACCTTAACCATCAGAACTATTGCTTGGCCCAAATTCCCCATATTGCCCTAAAATATCCCATAGTGGGCATGGACATTCCTGCTTAATGAGTAATAAAATTAAATTAAGTCTTTATACTTAATAATCAGTTTGACAAATGGGACCCATAGACCTCCCTCTTCCCCTTTGTTTAAAATATTAATATGGCCCAATATAAATTAAATAGGGCTTTCAAGGATTAAAATCCATTATATAAGACTTATTTAGAGAAAGAGTGATTATTCACACTGTTTCTCCATTTAACAGCCTGTCCCTAAACCCAGAAAGAATGAATGGTCCCTCACAGTGGATGATGGCCATCTTAATGCTGCAGTCTCACCCATTAAAAGCCCCATCTCCAATATTATTAAAATTGCCATCTCAATCCAACCAGAAACTAGGGCATACTTTGCTATTATAGATTTGGCTAATGTGTTCTGTTCAGGGCCCATCTCAATAGCTTCTTTCCTTTCAGAAGGAAATAATTCACCTTTACAGGGCTCCCCAGGGGGGACCTGGCAACTAGTACAAAGAGCAAGGAAATGCTCTAATACCCAAGGGGTCATGTTGAAAGGGTAAAGGAGCTAGCCTGAACAGACCTACTTTAGAACATTTTGAACATCAAAAAGAATAACTAGCCCGGCTGGCGTGGCTCAGTGGTTGAGCATCTACCTAGGAACCAGGAGGTGACGGTTCGATTTTTGGTCAGGGCACATGCCCAGGTTGAGGGCTCAATCCCCAGTAAGGGGCATGCAGGAGGCAGCTGATCAATGATTCTCTTATCATTGGTTTCTATCTCTCTCCCTCTCCTTTCCTCTCTGAAATCAATAAAAAGATATCTTCCAAAAAAAAAGGATAACTACAACTTATTCTAAAATATTCCTATTTAAAATCAACAAGTTCATAGTGATAGTTCAAAAAAAAGAAAAGAAAGATGAGGTAGCAAATAACAATTATTCAACCCCCAATGAAATAATAGAATAAGGATTGTCAATGGATGCTCAAACCATGTGAAAGTTTGTTAGGGAACAGGCCCTCCTCTGAGTTCAAACATTTTAACCTGCTTCTTATGTTCTTCCCTTCTCTGCAATGTGGATGGCCAACAGGGTTTGCTAGATTCCAGGGCCTTCTCAGCTGGTTCTTCCTCTTTCCTTCATGACCCAGGCGTTAGTTTTTCTAACATAACCCTCCAGAGCCCTGGTCTCAAACACTGCTGTTCCCTTGCAGAGCCTTAAAAACTCCTGATGCCCAGGCTGCAGCCCAGACCAATTACATCAGAATCTCTGCAGATGGGACCCAGGCAAATATATTTTCTAAACACTTCCAGGTAGTTCCATTGCACAGTGAGGTTTGGGGATCACTGCTCTGGCTTCAGTCCCCTGAGGTCCTCTTGGTAAGAGATATGAAGCTAGAAAGTGAGCAAACAGACCATGTCTATTATCACTTCTGAAAGGACCAACATCTATAACTTGTCTTGTTCTATTATTGTCCTGCCCAGCTTCCCTTCAGGGCATCCTGTCTTCCCTGAATCTTCCCTTAAAAGGCAAACTCTACACATGACCCAAGGCTATTCCTTCAAGCTGCATGTTTCACCTCCTTCTCCATCTATCATAGGTTTGTCACCTTGGAACCCACCTAAAATGCCCTTTTTTCTTATATTTTTTTAAAATATATTTTTGTTGATTTCAGAGAGGAAGGGAGAGGGAGAGATAGAAACATCAATGATGATAGAGAATCATTGATCAGCTGTCTCCTGCACTGCCCACCCCCCCCACCCCCCCACACACACACACACTGGGGATTGAGCCTGCAACCTGGGCGTGTACTCTAACCAGGAAGTCAAACTGTGACCTCCTGGTTCATAGGTTGACACTCAACTACTGAGCCACATTGGCCGGACTAAAATGCCCTTTTTAATATGACTTCCTTCACTCAGCATAATTATTCTGCAATTCATTCATGTTGTTGCAGTGTCAGTAATTTATTATCTTTTATTCCTGGGCAGCATTTCATTTGATACCACAATTTGCCAGTTCACCTATTGATAAACTTTTGGGGTGTTCACAGTTTTTTACTATTACAAATAAAACTACTATGAATATTCACATACGGGTTTTTGAATGAATATTTCATTTCTTTTGGTAAATACCTAGGAATGAAATGGCTTGGTCATATGGTAGGTGTGTGTTTCACTTTTTAAGGAACTGCCAAACTTTTTTCAAAGTAGTTTTACCATCTTCATCCCCAACCACACTGTATATGGGTTAACCATCACCCTCAGCAAGGCTTGTTATGATCTTGCTTTTTATTTCAGCCATTCTAATAAGTGTGTAGTGCGATTTCATTGTGGTTTAGTTTGCATTTCCCTTATGACTAATGAAATTGAGTGTTGAGCATCTTTGTGTGTTTATTCACTACTGCATCTCTTCTTTGGTGAAGTACTTGTTCAAATATTTCCCATTATTTTGGAAAAACAAGTAGTCTGTGGGGGGGGAGGGGGGAACCCCATTTGGGAATCATCAAAGTCTTCAGGTGATCCACGAGGGAGCAAAAGAGAGTCTACAGACCTACTGAGATCCTTTCTCTGGCTTCCAAGCCAGGGAGGAAGGGGAATAGAGAACAGAGATGAGGCCCGACTCTGGATGTGTGTGGGTAGGAAGGAGGCGAGGAAAGGAGAGGCCCCAGGAACATGTCAGTGCTCCCATACCCTCATATCTACAAAAGGGAGGACCTCTGCCACACACCCCTCCACCCTCCACTCTGCGAGGCAGAAGTGTGGTTTCAGCTGGAATCTAGTCTGAGCTGTCAGACTCACCTGGAGGCAAGGGGTCAGGTCTTTAACGTTACACTCACCTGTTGGCTACAGACTGCTGGGCATGGGCCTGTGGCCTCCCAAACCTGAAGGTCCCTTTGGACTGAGCGTAACACAAGAGAAGAAGGAAGACAGCAATGGTGAGCCAGCAGCAGGCAGCCCGCACAGCAGCCACAGTGGTAAAGGGACCTGGGCGAGGCACCAACAGGGTCGACTTCAGTCCCCTGTCCAGTTCACACCCATCCCTTTCCAGCCTCTCTCCTGCTCTTTCCAGAGTAAGAACCAGAGGGCCTGTCTTCATGCAGATCCAGACACTAGGAGAGGGTTTTCACAGGAGCAAAGTCTGTGCCACTCTAAGGGATGCTGAGGCTGGGGCTCCTGCAACTAGGATCCTCTGGCCAGCTCCTTCTCTCCAGGCCCAGGGGAACCTCTCTTGCACACAGTTGCCTGGGCTCCTACTTCCTGCCTACCAAGAGATTAGGTCAAGCTCTTAGCTTTTAACCTATTTCTTTTTCTCTAGAGTCTAGAGGACCAGGCTGACTTTTTCCTCTTTATGGCTTTGCAAAAAAGCAAAAGTTCCATCTTCACCACTTTATCACTTAAACCAAAGGTGGTTTGTGACTTTTAACTAAAAGAATGCTTATTACAGCAGAAATAGTACATACCAACTAAGATACCCACCCAGCCCCGAGTGGCTTCGGGGGCCCACTAAGCACAATAACTATTGAGAGCAACTGAATGTCTCGCATGTGAATCTCTTGCCTATAACAACCTAAATAGGTACATACAATTTTTATTTGTCAATTATACCTCAATAAGCTGGGGTGTGATTTATAGTTACTCAAAAATAAATGAGATATTTATATATAAATTTAACAAAACCTGTACAGGATTGGTATGCTGAAAGCTACAAAACACCAACTAAAGAAGAAATAAAAGAAAATCTAAATTAACAGAGAGACATAATTTGTTCATGGATTGGAAAATTCACGATAGTAAAGAAGTCAATTCTCCCCAAATTGATATACAAATTTAATACAATTCCTATCAAAATCTCAGTGAGAACATTTGTATAAACAAGACTATTCTCAAATGTATATGGAAAGGAACTAATAATTTTGAAATAAGAATAATAAAATGGGAGGAATCAGTTCTCAATATTGAGACCTACTATGCAGCTACAGAAATCAAAACAGTGTGTTATTGGTGGAGAGACAGACACATAGATCAATGGAACAGAATAAAGAACCCAGAAACCGCCTTACACAAGCACAGCCAACTTTGACAAAGTTGCAAATGATATTCAATGGAGAAAGGATAGTCTTTTCAGCAAATGGTGCTAAATATTTGAACCTCACACCTTATACAAAAAGTAAGTCAAAATGAATCACAGATTTAAATGTAGAACTATAAAACCTTTACAGGAGAAAATCATCAGTTCCTAGAGCTGATGACCTAAGAGTTCTTAAACATGACACCACAATTATGAGCCATAAAAATCAATAAATTGGACTTTATCAAAATTAATAACTTTTGCTCTGCAGAAGACACTGTGAAAATGCTGAAAATACAAACCACTCACACTGGGAGAAAATATTTGCAGACCACACATATCTGACAAAGCATGCATTAAAAATACATTTTAAAAAACTCTCAAATCTCAACAGTTAAAAAAATAAAACAGTCCAATTAGGAAATGGGTAAAACACATGAAGAGACACTTTATCAAAGAGAATATAAAATGGCAAGTAAGCACGTGAAAAGATGCTCAAAACCATTAGCTTTCAGGGAAATGCAAATTAAGACCATGATGAATATCCCACGCACCTATTAAAACAGCTAAAATAAAAAGCAATGACAATACCAAATACTTAAGAGGATGTGGAGAAACTGGATCTCTCATAGGTTGCTGGTGGAAATGTAAAATGGTAGAGTCACTCTGGAAAATAGTTGGGCAGTTTATTTAAAAATGAAATATACTTACCATACAATCCAGCAATTGCATTCCTGGGCATTTATCCCAGAGAGAGAGTTATGTCCATACACAAAATCTGCCATCAATTGTTCATGGCAGCTTATTTATAACTGGAGGCCTGATGCACTAAATTCTTGCAAGGGTAGGCCTTCCTTCCCCTGACTGCCGGCACCGGCTTCCCTCTGGCACCCGGGACCCGGGCTTCCCTCGCAGCCCCGGCTTCGTCTGGAAGGTCGTCCGGTAGGATGTCTGGTCTAATTAGCATATTACGCTTTTATTATTATAAATAACAAAAACTGGAAACAATTAAAATGTCCTACAAGTGAATGGTTGAACAAATTATGGTATATTCACACAATGATTTACAACTAAAAAAAAAAAATGAAACTGTTGATACATGCAACAACCCAGATGGATCTTGGAGGCATGATTTTGAGTGGGGAAAATGCAAAAGTTCACATATTGTATGCTTCCATTTATATAACATTCTCGAAATGGCAAAAATATAAAGATGGAGGAAACATTAGTGGTTGCCAGGGGTTAAGGATGGTGGCAAGAGGAGTAGGTGTGACTATATAGGAGTAGCAGGACAGAGATCTTTTGTGGTAATGGAATAGTTCCATATCTTGACAGGATGGTGGTTACACAAGTCTATACCAGTGGTAATATAACAGAACTATATGTACATGTACCAATGTCAATTTCCCAGTTTTAGTACTATAGTTTGTACTAGATCCAGATGAGAGGTACAGGATATATGAGATCTCCTTGTATTATCTTTTCAACTCTTTGTGAATATATAGTAATTTCAAAATAAAACAGGTTTTTTGAAAATTTATATATGAAGGTTCAGAGTGGTGAGAAACTGGGTGAGACTGAGTTGGGTTAGAAGTTCTGGGATAGGAAAGGAGTGAGCACATATTTTTGGTATGTGGGGAGAGAAACCAAAACAGAGGTATGAGTTTCAGCTGTGGCTTATGACACTTCTTCCCTCTTGGTGGCAGGAAGTGGCAGGCAGGCTGAAAAGACCTGGAAGCTAAAGGCTCCAAAGACTGCTTACACTGCAATTTCTGGACCCTAGAGGGTCACCCACCCCACCATTGGGGTTGCTCTCTATCCAGAACACAGCCAGCCCCTCAGTGCCATATAACACTTCAGAAAATGATCTGTGCTGGTCCTTGGCAAACATCTAGACCAACTTCTCCTTTGACCAATGGGGAACTAAGGCTTAGACAGGGCCAGCAACCTTCCCACTGTCACACAGGTACGTTATTGCATCAGAGTAGGGACGCAAATAACTCTGACTTCTGAGACTGGAGAAATTAGGGATGCAGTGGTAGGAGGGTAGTAAGAGAGGGTGCTAGTAGACCAGTTAAGGGCCACTAAAATAGTCAAGATGTCAGACAAGAAGACAAGACTTAGAGATGGATTGTATGGGAGTACAGGAGAGTAAGAGAGGTTCCCGGCTGACCTCAGCCTTCTGGCATGTGCACTAATTGGATGGAGCCACCATTTTACAGCATCACGGAGGTGGGTGCAGAATACTTGCAAGAACCGGATTTTGGTGGGCTATGAGTTTCATCTCAGATCTGTTCAGCTTGAAGTACCTGGGAGACAACCAGGGAGAGTTGTCTAGGAGACACTGGGCTACTTGAGTCTGGAGCTCCAGGAAGAGGTCTGCACTGGTCACTGGAATAACCTTAGAACCAGGCAAGTACATTAAAAAATGTCAAATTTGGTCTGGCATAAAAAGAATAGCAAATAAAAGTGGAAAAGGAACATGAAGGGGGGGTGATTTACAAAATTACAGATTAGATGATCAAGTAGAAAGGTATTCAAAGAATTGGATAGGGGAGTTATTAAAGTAGCAATGGTTCCTGCTGCCCCATTAACAGATTAGAGGTAGAAAATGGAGAGTCAAAGACACCCTCTAATAATCAATCAATTACAAATATGCTGTTCCCAGCTCAGTTCAGTGACTCTCTGCAGCCTCCCACCTTCTCAGCCAGATTGCACTCCCCACCCCAGGGCCTCCTTTATAGAAATTCCAGAGCTGTAGTGCTTCTTCTCACATCCACCAGGGGACCATGATTCAGGGCTGGGCAAACGGATACAAAAACCCTTTGGTTCATCCGAGTTTACTGGCCTTGAGTCCCAAGTCTGCATTTGCACAGCCATTTGCATGCTGATTTACACTGTTCTGCAAACACTGGCTTCCCCTTAAAGGGTTAGTGCCTCTCTTTCCCACATCATCTCACCTCTTCACCATACTCCTTGCCCTGCCAGGGAGACTCCAGGATGAAAAAAAACATAAGCCTCGTCATCAAAGTGCTTCTAGATCACTCTTTGCTTGACTGAGACACACCAGCTGAAAGGCTGTGTTGAGGGTCCTGGGCCTTGTAAAACCAGAGACCAGGTGACCCTGACAGTCCTTCCATTGGATCTAATTAACCTGCTCCAAGCCGCACTGCACAGCAGGGCCGGCTCCTAGAGCAAGGTTATGTTCATTCAGGAACCCAGACACTGCAGCCAGGCCATCCCTCCTCTGCACAGCCTCCTGCTGAGCACTGCAGTCTTCTGATGCCACTGCTGCAGCTACAGCTCCACTGGAACCAAAGCCCCCTCACAAATCCCCCCAGGGACACCGGGACTCAATGCACTAGCATCTCAAGGTGCCACGGGAAGGGGGGTTGCTGTGTGTAGACTAGAAGAGGCACAGGTGCATTAACCCTGTGGTCATCAGCCTTCAAGATTGCTTCCAATGATCCTCCACTCCTAGCATTCATGACCTCATATAGTCTCCCCAGCGTTGGATAGAGCTGACCAAGCAGTGAGTAGGATATTACAGAAATGTCAATCTGTTATGTGTCTTCCAAAGCTTGGTCATAAAAGGCATCATAGCTTCTCCTCGCTCTCTTAGATCACTTGTTCTGGGGGAAGCTGGCGGTCATGTCGTAAGGAAAACCAAGCAGCCCTATGGAGAGGCCCAAGTGGAGAAAACCTGAGACCTCTCATCAGGACTAACTTTCCAGGTGGGAGAGATGTCTTGGGCACAGATCTTCTAGGTCCAATAAGCCCTCCTCTTGGCCACCGTATTGACTGCAACTTTATGAAATGCCTCCAGCCAGAACCACACAGCTAAGCTGCTCCTGGATCCCTGACCCCAGACACTGTAAAGATGATAAACATTTATTGTTCTCTCAATTTGCTAAGTTTATGGTACAACTTCGTACACAATAATAGATAACTAATACAATGTGTTTTCATTTCTGTTGGGTGAATACTTAGGAGTAGAATTGCTAGGTCATAAGATAAGTGTATGTTTAACTTCATAAGAAGCTGGCAAGCAGTTTTCCAAAGTAGTTTTCATCCCATTTTACATTCCTGCCTACACCATAAACCAGTTGTGGTTGCTTTTTCCTAAGACCCATCTCACAAAAGATAAATAGCTTTGCCTTTGAATATAGGACATGGCAGGACCCCAGTTGCACCAAACTGCCATATATGCCTTCCTCCCTAGCCCCCCTCCTTTATGAACTGACCAATAGGCCATTGCCAGGATTGGGGTGAATCTCTGGTCCTTCCACAGGGTGGGGAACTTCTTCCTAACCAATCACTTACATGGCCTTGATCATCCTGCAGTTTAGAATTGACAAACCCCTTTCCCATATGTGCCCAGAGTTCCTCCAGGCCTTACCAGCCCATAGACACAGATGAGACTGCATTAATAGAAAAGACACACATGTCATGGGCTTTTACCCCCATCTGCAGACCATGGGTGCTCCAGAGTCCCTAACTTACCCCAGTTATTTCTGGAAGTCACATGAGCTTAGCACAGGGCTCCTAGAAAGACAAGTCCTTAGAAGCCACTTGGGGGCAGCACGTCACCACTGCCCCTGCCAGAGTGCCTTGAAGATCAGCACTGTGCTCCTTCCTAAATTCCACCCATTCATCCCCTGCACTCCCCCAAGTTGCCAACCTCATACCACTAGGTCTGAGTATCGTGCAGAAATGGGGGAAGAAGCTTGTAGTAGATTCTGCTGGTGCCCTGTTTAGATCCCCTTTCCCAAGCCAGAGCACCCGCCCACCAGCTGCTGAGACCTGCTCCTGAGAATTATCCATGGCTGATGGGTGACCCTGAAAGGTATACTCCCCGCCTGCCTCCCAACAACTGATTGACACAGAGGGACAGAAGTCTGCCCTACTTACCTCAAGGGGGGACAACTCTCTGCTCCATTACACCCCAGAGCTTCCTGGGGGATCAGAGTGAGACTGGACTCCAGCTGAGACCCACCCTAGCTAAGCATCTCCCCTGCCCTGTCCAGCTTTCCTCCTTCCCTTTGCTGCTTCTCTGAGCGTGCATCCCCAATAAATCACTTTCTCACAAATCCTCATTTTAGCCTCTTACTCTAGGGAAGAAAACACACACTTCTGCCAACTTTGTGTCACAATCTTACTTAGGCCCCAGAGCCTCACAAAGACCCTCCTGGAGTCAGCTCCTGCATCTGCCTGTAGCCCCTCTCTACTAGCCTCAGGGGCAGTCATAGGCCAAATGGGAGTATTCTTCTCCACCCCTCCTTATCCTGCTCCATATCCCCCTCCCCCGCCCACCCCAGGAGCTCATCCACCAATAGCCGCATGAGCCCCTTCTCCCATGTGCAAGTCACTCCATGCTAGATCCCACCTACTAGGATGCCCACTGTGAATGGTGTGTTCATATGACCTTCAAAACAAGCCTATTCAATTGCTATTATTAACTCTCCTATTTTGCCGGTGAGGAAGCCAAAAGCGATTTACTGCAAAGTTAATGAAGCTTAAGCTCACTTGCCTGGGCCCTTTCCAAAGTCCTGCAATTTTGTAATCATAGTTTTATGTTCTCCTACTTAAAGAAAGCCCCTAACTTGTAACAACTTCAGATCCTGCAAAACCTAACTCTGCCCTTGAAAAAAACAACGTCTCTCTGAATGGTGAGGCCAAATGCCCCAGGACACAAATCTGATGAGCAACAGAAGCAGAACTTGACCCACGGCTACTACCTCCCAAGTTCTTATCCTGTTCTCCCTCCTACAGTGCACCCTTAAAGCTCCCCCAGGCACACCGAGGTGGTCCCAGGACCCAGCCCTTGGCCTCCCTCAACCCCCAACATTCGGCCTTCTGGCTGCCAACTGTCCCTCCACTGCTCTGACACACTATTATGGGAGCCTGCCAGGCCAGAGTGCTTGAGCAGAGCTATATTTAAATATCAGGGTGGAACAGTGGCTGCATGGATGCCCTCAGTGAATACAGACACCCACGGGCCTTATTATAACCTGAAATAGACCCTCTGTTTGCCTTAGATGGTGTCCTCTCCACCATCTAAGGTGGCAGGTTGGTAGGGTACCTGGGGGGGCAATACAGAATTTGGACTGTGTATCAGTTAGCTTTTGCTGTATAACAAACCACCCCAAAACTTCGCGGCCTAAAGCAAGCACTATTTATTAAACTCACAGTTCTATTGGTCAGCAATTTGGGGTGGGCTCTGCTGGGCATGCAATCTTGGCTGGAATCCCTGCACATATGCAGTCAGCTGCCAGGGTGGGTGGCAACTGGCATCAGCTGGCATGAATCATTTCTGTTCCACATGGTCTCTCATCCTCCAGTGGCTGGGAAAAATTCCAAGAAAGTTAATGGAACTGAGCAAGGCCTGTTGAGACTCAACACTTTCACCACATTCTATGGCCCAAAGCAGGTGATAGGCCAGCTAGAATGGTTCATTTTTGTGTCAGCTTGGCTGGGCCACAGTGCACAGATATTTAGTTGCATATTATTCTGGATGTTTCTGTAAAGGTGTTTGTGGATGAGATTACAATTTAAACCATTGCACTTTGAGTAAAGCAGATTGCTCTTCATAATATGGGTGGACTTCATCCAATCCATTGAAGGCCTTAATAGGACAAATACTGACTTCCCCCCAACTCTCCTTACATGCCTCCCCCCGCCACCCCCCTCCCCCATCTCCAAGCAAGAAATAACTCTGCCAGGAGACTGCCTTTAAAGTTGAATTACAACTCTTCACTGAGTCTCCAGCCTGCCAGCCTCCCCCATCAGACTTTTGGACTCACTGAATCTCCACAGTAACATAAACCAATTCCTTAGAATTCTTTCTATGGATGGATGGGTGGATGGATAGACAGACAGATCCTGTCTCTACACACACATTCACACACAGCGATACACACATTTTTTTTTTTCTCTTTCCTGTTGATTCTGTTTTTCTGGAGAATCTTGACTAATTTGGAGAACTAGCCCACATTGAAGGGTTGAGGAATAAATAGACTCCTGATGGGAGGAGCTACAAAGCCACATTGCAAAGAGCAAGGCCCAGGGAGGGAAATGTTGCAGCCACGTTTGCTAATGATCTATCGCAGGCTGGCTTTGGGAATGGGATAGGATTTCATGGAGGTTATGCTGGGCCAATCATGTGGAGATTCCAGTCACTCCCACTCCCTGTTGTGTTTCAAAGACTTCAGAAACAAAACTATTTCTAAGTAAGCAGGGAGAAACTCCACACCAGATGAGGGGCTCCCTGAGGGCTGTGCTGTCTTCCACCTCCAACTCAGGACTCAGTGCAGAAGGGAGAGTTCAGGTGGAAGACTGCTATCCTACTCCTATAGGACACAGTGAGTCTGAGAGCAGCCAATAGCCTGATTCATCCATGTGTTCCCCAGGGGAGCTGGCACAATGCTTGGGATATACTGGGGCCCCATAAGATCTCCCCAAATGAAGAAACAACTGAGTGGTTGGCTCACACACAGTCTTTAGTGGTGAGGCTTGTGACATCTGCTCCCAGCTACACAAAGGGTCCCAGGTCCCAAGCAATCAGGACAAGGGGCTCAGACCTGCCCAGCCCGTTCAACAATCCCCTTGAGTACCCTATACGCTGATCTGTTTCGTCCTGTCTCTGCCTCTGCTTGACCAGTTAGATACCTCTCAACTCCCAGCCTCATTCTGTCTCCTGCCTACCCTCCTCTCTAGACCCTGCAAGCCCCATGCAGGCACTTGGTAAGGAAGCCAAGCCTCCCCACACGTGTATGTCCTGCAGGCTTCCCCTTCTCCCAGGCATGGCGCTGGGCTTTGGGTAGGCTCAGGAACTGGGGAGTATTCAGGGGAGAGAACGTAGCAGGCAGGTAGATGGGGCAACTGGACTCAGCCTATGAGACTCTGCGGGCAGGGCCTCTCCTGCCCAGAAGGCCCTAACAGCATGGGCTGATTAAAAATTAGTGGAAGACATTGAATCCACAAGCTCTGAGCTGCAGCCCTCATTTTTCTCGATCCTGCTGTGTGGTTTGGGACTGTCACTTTGCTTCTGTTTCCCCATCTGTTGATGAGATGATAACCATGCTTACAGCGTGTTCTGCAGGCACCCTCCCATCTCCTTGGGGCCCCACCATTCCAGCAACTTCCAGCTGCCTTCCTACTCTGTCTGCACATCTGCACCTGAGAGCTTTCCCTCCTGAGCTGCAGAAAGCCACGTAGCAGACTGCAAGTGCCATGGAGTTAACATCCCTTCGAGAAGAGCTTTATCAGTAACTCACAGGACACCTCTAGAACCTGTGTTCTACTGTGAAGTCCAGAGCTCCCCAGAAGGACTAAGTTCCAATTGCCCACAGTGGTACTGGCTCCAAAATGCACCCTGTATTGGGCTGCTTCCCTCCCCTGACTTATTTTCCAACTCCCTTTCAGTGGAAGGCACTACTTTCACTGGAACCTTTGTCTTTGCTTCTGGGGGAACCCAAGTAAGACACCATCCCAGCCCTGTCTGTGCCACAGTTAGCCTGTGATCAGGATGACGTCACGGCTTCCAGCAGGTGTCTGAGCCCAGGGCTGGGCCAGGGACTTCCCAGCCCAGAGGCCACAAGGAAGTAGTGGATGTTGGTGGCACTTCCTCTATTGTTCTGGAATGGCAGCCACAGCCTGAAACAGAACAGGAGATGCTCGGTACCCAGATACCCACGTCCCACGATGAGCAACCAGTGAGTCACCAATAGCTGGGCGGCCCTGACTCCTGGCCTACTGAGAGCAGCGTAACCTGCTCCTCCACCGGCTTACATAAAAGGTCAGGGGGGGAGGGGGAGGGAGGAGAGAATGAATGTGCACCATTGGCAGGACGACAAGACCCTCTCGTTCCCTGAAGCAGGTGAGGCAGAGCTTCCAAGCTAATCCAGAATATTCAGGGTCAGTTTGCATATTCCTCCATACCCAGCCCAGGCCATCAGCTCGGACCAGCCATTCCACCCTGCATCCACATCCTGTCCACTCTACATCTCTAGCTCATCCCTCTCTCCACCACGATGATCCCCATTTGGACTCCCGCCATCTCCTGGTATGTTCAGCAGCCTCCTTTCTGGCCTCTCTGTGTCCTCTCTCTGCTTCCCGTCACTGCAATTTATCCTTCTAAAAGTGGATCTTTCTAAAACAGACCAGCACTCTAAAATCAATGGAAAAATATCCTTGGGTGAGGATTAACAAGAAAGAAAGAAAGAAAGAAAGAAAGAAAGAAAGAAAGAAAGAAAGAAAGAAAGGAAGGAAGGAAGGAAGGAAGGAAGGAAGGAAGGAAGGAAGGAAGGAAGGAAGGGAGAAAGAAAGAAAGAAAGAAAGAAAGAAAGAAAGAAAGAAAGAAAGAAAGAAAGAAAGAAAGAAAGGAAGGAAGAAAGAAAGAAAGGAAGGAAGAAAGAAAGAAAGGAAGGAAGAAAGAAAGGAAGGAAGAAAGAAAGAAAGAAAGAAAGAAAGAAAGAAAGAAAAAGTAAACAAATAAATAAATAAAACAGCCCAGCAAACTACTAAGGCAAACAGGCCTGTGGCCTGTTTTTGTGCAGCCTGCGAGCTAAGAATGGTTTTTACTTTTTTACATTGTGTTTTTAATCAAAACAAAGAAAACCATGTGACAAAGACTTTTTGCCAAGTCCTGTTCTAAAGCATAAATTCCATCCTGCTTATGGGAGTGATCTCCCTGCCAGCCTCATCCCACACATTCATCCCTTCACATCCTATGCCTGCTCTCTGTGCCTGAAATGCCCACCCATCCTCCCTCATATGCCTGGTTAACCACCTATACTTCAGGTCTCATTCTAAATATCCTTTTGGCTAGGCTTGGCCTGTTGTCCTCAGACCATTCCTGGATTTCCCCTACTCAGCTCTGTATGATGGGCTGTTCCCTGCAGGCTCCTGAATAGGTTGGATCACAGCTGGTTTTGGCAATGGGTGGGAGACAGAAGGGCAAGAAGAACAAAGATTCCAGGGTATTTCTTCCCAGGGTCTCTGACCACAGCTGGGTCTCATCCATGGTTAGGGCTCCGAGAAGGTATACCCACCATGGTTCCAGCTCCTACTGGGAGACCTGAGCCCCAGTAACACCACCTCCTCCCTCCTTCTCTTCCTCTGAGTAAAAAGAGCTCTTCACTGTTGTTAATCCCTGGTTGACTTCTCAGCTCTTCCATTACCTGTGTGACCAATTCCCTGCATTTAATCACCTGTAATTAAACCCTGGTTTCTGTTCCTGGTAGGACTCTGACCAGACACCTAGGTGAGCTCAGCACCTGTAACTGCTCAAATATCATCCTTCACTCAGTCGCTTCCACAAGCAATTATTGGATGCTGATGACATTGGGATCAGCAAACCATGACCCACTAGCCAAATCCCTCCCACTGCTTAGTTTGTAAACAAATCTTTACTGGAACACAGCCACACCCATTCATTTACCTATTGTCCGTGGCTGCCTTCAAAGGCAGAGTTGAGTAGCTCCAACTGAGACAATGTGTTCCACAAAGCCATCTGGTCCTTTACAGAAAAAGTTTGCCAACCTCTGTTCTAGGTAGGCCCTTGCTACTCAAAATATAGTCCCAGGACCAGCAGCCCAGCTTCCCTTGGGAGCTTGTTAGAGCTACAGAATCTCACGCCTCACCCCACGCCCCCTGAAGCAGAATCTGCCTCTTAACTAGGTCCTCAGGCTGCCGCCTGAGCACATGGAATTTGGAGAGGCACTGTCTGAAGAAGTCACCTGCTTATCATAACACTCTTTATACTCATAAATTGTTTGTCTTCTCTACTAGAAGAAAGTGCAGAAATTACTTGTGTGTTGTTTTCCCTGGATCCCAGGCATCTGATAAGGTGGCTGGCCAGCGAAGATGAATGACTCTCTGACAAATAAATAGTTTGCAGAGAACCATGGAAACGAAGAGCAGTTATCATTTTTTTACATCTCCAATTGGCAAAGGTCAGGAATTTGTAAACATGTGGCATGGGGAGACTGGGAAATAGGCCCTCTGCCACATTGCACAACCTCTGTAGGGAGGTCACTTTGCCAATCTTCATCAAAATTACAAATGCACGTAGCCTTTGACCCTGCATTTCCATTCATGCAGGCCTTTACCTTTCAGAGAAACTCACACCTACAGGAAATGATAAGATATTAAGATACTAAATTGCACCACTGTCCTCGAGAGCAAGAGATTGGACACAACCAAGTATTTGCTCAGTGAGTTACGGTATATAATCAAACTGTGTAACTTTCAAAGAGCAAGAAGAAACTTGAGCCATGGCCAAGGTATGTTGTTAAGTGAAAAAAGCAAAATGCACCAGGGGGGTGAGGGCCTGAGTGGGGGGGTTGGGTGGGTAGTGGGGGGATAAGGACACATATGTAATACCTTAATCCAGTGGTTCTCAGCCTTCTGGCCCTTTAAATATAGTTCCTTATGTTGTGACCCAACCATAAAATTATTTTCGTTGCTACTTCATAACTGTAATGTTGCTACTGTTATGAATCGTAATGTAAATATCTGTTATGCAGGATGGTCTTAGGTGACCCCTGTGAAAGGGTCGTTCAACCCCCAAAGGGGTCGCGACCCACAGGTTGAGAACCGCTGCCTTAATCAATAAAGAAATTTTTTTAAAAAGCAAAATGCAAAATAATAGCTATCAGATAATACCCAAAACAGGGCAGGGAGAGATAAAAGAATATATATACTTGTTTGTAAAGTCATAAAGTATCTCTGGGAGGACATATGTAAAAACTAATAACACTGGTCAGCTGTGGTAAGCGATCACTGGGTTGCTGCGGAAAAAAACAGGAGATTTTTCACTGTCTACCCTTTGGTACTTTCTGAATTGAACAAATAAACAACAAAAAACAATAACAACAACACAGGAAAACTGCAGGAAAAAAAATAGAGAAGTGTCAGAAAGTATAGATATGTTTTAGATGTCCAAGCTAGAGTCTTGCTACTCAAAATGTGGTCCACAGACAGGCAGCATAGGAATCATTTGAGAGCTACTGAGAAACACAGGATCCCAAACCCCACCCATCCCAGGTGGACTGACTCATAATCTGCATTTTAACAAAAGTCCTAGGGATTTAAAGCACTCGGTATACTTTGATGCATGCTGGTCCAGGCAACCAGAGTACAGGCTCCTAGCGGCACCACCTGGTTTTCATGGTCTGCTACTGATAAAACAGCTGCATTCCCCTCCCCACCCCCCCACCCCCCGCCGTCACCCCCTCTTAATTGGGACTCCATCCTGGTGAGACACCAGAACCCAGGCTGTTCCCATTACGGGGGAGGTTTTCGGCAGCTCCTCCCAGGCCCTGGCTGGCCAGGAGCCCAGTGCCCTGGTGGGTCCCCAGCCAAGGAAACAACTCACTTCCTTCTCCTGGAGCCACTGGGGCTGCTCAGAACGGAAACATTTGAGAGTTCTCCACTGCCCCAATTATAAGCTCTTTCCAATATGAATAAAGACGCATCTGTCTGCCTCAGGTTTATTCATAACTGGTATTTACCCATCCACCAGTGCCTCTGGGTACCTGGTACACTGACCTAGTGGTGGAAGGAAGGCAGGGGAGGGAAAGCATCAGGCAGGCCCCATTGGAGAAGGAGGGAGGAGGAAAAGCTAGGAACTTGGCTGTTGCCTCTGGATCCTTGATCCACCTGGAACAGCTCCAGGCCACATCTGGAGGCCACATCTGGAAGCAGTGACGCCACCGGAGTTTTTAGTGCAGCAAGGGGGAGAGAGAAAGAAGGGGGGAACTGTGCTGACTTCAGGCCAGACCACCCAGGATTTTGCAGTCGGAGAACTAAGCAGGGAGACTGACTTCTCCCACCATGCTGCCCACCTCTCCAACTCCCAACTCCCTGATCCCATCTACCGAGCACAGAACAGCCATGAGCGAATGCCCACACTGCGGCGCTGCTGAGCCTTGCACCCACCCCAAGCTGGAAGGACTCTGTACAGGCCAAGCCCTCTCTCCACTTTCTGGATCCTCCTACTCCTCCCACCTCCTAACTGCATCCCTTACCTGAAAAGAGAACCCTAAGTCCTCTCCTTCCCCCTCACTCTCCCTCCTAGGTGCCTCCTAACCGCCATCCCTAGGCAGCTAATGTCTCTTAAAATGAAAACAAAGCCAAGCCATAAAACCACTAATAAGTGTTCAGCCCAAAAGAGTTTACAAAATGCTTCGACATATTGTGCCTCAGTTTGTCATCTAACAGCCCTGCGATGTTAGAATTCCCACCCCTACTCTACTGAGGCGAACACCAAGTGCAGGAAATGTTAAAGGGTTTGACAAGATCTCCCAGCCTGTAGGCAGTCGAGGCCTCAGGGCTCAAAGCTACCATCTCCAAGGCCTCAAGGCCCTTCCAGTGCAGGGCTCCAAATCAGACAGGTCTTTCTCCAGCAGCCACCTATTGACATCCTAGCTCTGTGAATGGTAATGTCCCTTGCCAGTCCCTTGCCTGGCTCCAAATTCAGAGACTCATTTTCTCCCCGTTGCTTCTATTGTCCCTGACCCCAGGTCTCCCGATCTTAGAGTCTGGACAAATATCCTATCCCTCTTTGCACAATCACTACTGTGATCCTTCCCAGCCAATCCCCCTATCCTGGATGCCCTTCTCTTACTAGTTCATGTTCCACCAGCTGCCCTCAAACCTTCTGTGGTAGATTAATGGCAAACCTGGCCACAGTTATTCCTCTTCCTGTATCCACACCCTTTGCAATATGACTTCATATCTCCTCCCATCAGGAGGTGGAATCTATTTCCCTATCCCTTGAATCTGGGCTAACCGGGTGAATCACTTTGGCCAACAAAATATGATAAAAGTGATAAAGTGCCAATTCTGAGCCTAGGTTCCAAGAGGCTATATATATTTCCACTTCTTTTGGAAATCTGTCCAGCCACCATGTGAACCAGCCCAGGCTAACCTTCTGAAGGATGAGAAACCACGTGTCCCAGGCACTCACATTGGCCCAGCCAGTAGCTGGCCACGTATCAACTATGTAATGAGGCCATCTTGAGTCAACCAGCCTCCAGCCAACCCATCGCTGACCAAAGATGCATGAGGGAGCCACCATACTCAGTCAAGCCAGCCCAGAAGAACCACCCATCCAATCCATAAATTAATGAGAAATAATAAATCATTGTGGTTTTAAATCACTAAATTCTACTTTGTCAGATAGCAAAAGTGAACTGATATTCCCTTTGTCCTCTGCTCACTGACTCTCAAGGACTTCCTAGACCAAACTTCTCATCCCAAGTGTTTAAAGCCTTCTTAGAAGTTGCTACTTTAGTTTCATTTAACCACAAATTCTCCAAATCCTAGTCTTCATGATGTCCTCTGATATTTCTTGGTTTTCCCATCCTTGAACCTCTGATTATACAGTCTTCCTTCCCACCATTGTCCCTCCCTGACACCGGAATACCATTTTTACCCTCCTTTCTTCATCTCTTAAAATTATGTCCTTCCTTCAATATCTCGCTCTGGAGTCTTCCATGATAGTGTGTCTTATTGTTTCAATGCCTTTGGCACTGTTAGTCTCACTCTTTGTTCTAATTTGTTTTACTGGCCAAAGAAGCACTGAATCATATCTTTATCCTGCCTTGCTTTATAATGCATTGATACATATAGTTCATTATCGACCAGGAAGTGCAAATAAGCTTGACCTCATATCTCTACACAGATCAATCAGTAGAGGATGCCTGTAGAGCAGCTGGGTTCTGCTGAAAAGACTGCATGGTTGATTAGTAATGTCAAGGCTAGACCCACAGTGAATGATCAGTAATGGTATAAAGCAGAGGTTCTCAACCTGTGGGTTGCGACCCCTTTGGCGGTCAAACGACCCTTTCACAGGGGTCGCCTAAGACCATCCTGCATATCAGATATTTACATTACGATTCATAACAGTAGCAACATTACAATTATGAAGTAGCAACGAAAATAATGTTATGGTTGGGTCACGACGTGAGGAACTGTATTTAAAGGGCCAGAAGGTTGAGAACCACTGAAAAGGAACACGACTGCTGTTACCATGCAGGACCTGCAGGGTGCCTAACACCAGGCTGAGCAGAGTACTGTCAGGATTCCATTACACCTTTTCTGCTCTATCTTGGTGGCCTCATCAATTTTCTTCCCCTCACAAGAGCCAGGCCTCATGAGCCCCTTCCTTTCACTCCAGGTCCCTAGGAGATCCCTGCAGGCCCCTTCCTCTTTGTCCTCTAGAACACTTTAGCTTCCCTACTATCTTGCTTATGCTTCTCTGCCCAGCTCCAATGAACCAATGCCGAAGAGAACCTTTTTGCTTGGCTCCTTTCTAGGCTTTCCCTGGGCCTTGGTCCTCCCTTAGCCCTACACTCTGGGGCTAAGCTCTTGCCCTTACAAGGGCCTCAGAAACCCAAAGCCAGGTCCTTTAGCATCTAGGTGTGGAATTCAGCCCAGTCCTTGCACCATCTCTGTGGAGTGGAGACCTCCTCATTGTAAAAATGAGTGTGTTGGACAGTCTTGGAACCCTATCTCAGAAACCTTTGGCCAAACCTCTTCCTCCAGCCAGTACTGAACTGAGCTTATCTGGGAAGGCTTCAGTCTTTCCTGGGGCTTCTCCAGTACAACCTGGTGGGACCCCCAAGGGAGCCTATCTGGCCCTCACACATGAACAGCCCAGAAATGTGGGAAACTAAGAGTCTGTGGGGTTTCCCTTGACTGACAGGGGGTAAGAGCTCCTTGTTTCTTACCTAAGTGGCCCAGACTAGCTGATAGCCATGGAGGAAATAAGTGGTCAGATGTTTTGAAGGCACATGCTGTCCTTCTGTCCTCTGCTACCCAAACTCCATTTACCATTCCAGGCCCAGCTCCACCTCACCATTTCCCAAAGCCTCTTCCAATCCCCAAGCCTGCACTGGACTCACATAGGCTGTGAGATTGGGGACTTGAGCCAAAGAGAGGTAAATCACTGAAGGGGCAGAGAGAGAGAGAGAGCCCAAAAGATGCTCTTAGCAGTCTCCTGAAGAATCCAACACCTATTAATTACTGTCACCCCAATAAATTTAATTTAAAAATAATTTTTTTAAAAGAATCCAACACCTAAATAGAGAGCTCAAGATGGAAGATACCAGACTTGATTCTCCCTGTTAAGCGTGCTGTGGGCCCTCTGAGTCTCCTATTTGGTGCCTATCACATGACCAATGCTACTCTGGCACTGGGGGCACAAGTGCAAACTAACAAAATCCCTGCCCTCATAGAGCTATCATGCTGGAGACAGACAGACAGACAACAAACACATCAACCGGTAAATAGACTGTGTCAGATGATGGTAAGTGCTGGTAAAGTAAATAGGCTTGACAGAAAGTAAAGGAAGGAGTCACGTGGATCTCTAGGGGAAGAGTTTTCTATTCAGAGGAAAATGGCCTGTGCAAAAGTCCAGAGGCAGGATCATCCTTGGCATATTTAAGGCTCAAGAACAGTGTGACCAAAGAGGAGAACCGGCCCTAGCTGGTTTGGCTCAGTGGATAGAGCATCAGCCTGCGGGCTGAAGGGTCCTGGGTTATCCCCAGTAGGGGGCATGCAGGAGGCAGCTGATCCATGATTCTCTCTCAGCATTGATGTTTCTATCTCTCTCTCCCTCTCCCTTCCTCTCTGAAATCAATAAAAATATATTTTAAAAATAAAGAGAGAGAGAGAGAGAATTGGAAGGGGGATGATAGGAGAGAAGTAGCAAAAGGGGAGCATATGGGGCTTATAGATATTGTTAAGGATTGAGGCTTTTACTTAGAGTGAGTTGGGAACCATGGGAGGGTTTCAAGCAAAGACAGAACACAGTCTCACTTAGCCTCAGAAGGGTTGCTCTGGCTGCTGTGGTGAGAATCACTGGGGTGGGGAGGTAGGAGGGGAAGCAGAGGAGAGGATGCTGCAGAGATCCAGGTCACAGGTGATGGTGGTCCAGATCAGCTGGTAGCCATGGAGGAAATAAGTGGTCAGGTGTTGTGAAGGCACATATGATGGGATTGCTGGTGGCTTAGTTGAAGGATGTGAGCAAAGAGAGGAGTCAAGGTTTCTGTCCCAGGTAACTAGTCCAGAAACACAATGAGATGAGAAAAACTGCAGAAGGAGAGGGTTTAGGGATATGGTGAGGAGTTCTGTCTTGGATATGAATTAAAACTTCATGGAGAAAACTCAACTCATCTGTTTTTCTAGCTGAGGTTTATGACTAACTTGGCAGGAAAGTTTTCCAGTGGGGCAGGAGAGCAAATCAAAACTCTGGGAGACTTCACAGTCCTAATATTTGTTTAAGGTAGTTTAATAATTGTTCCTCTCCTCTAGGACTTTGAGAGTAATAGCTATTCTGACTTTTATAAACAGTGAATTCAATAATAATAAAATAGCAGTGAGTTTCTGTTCCAAAAAACAAAACAAAACAAAACTCTGGGAGAAAATGATGCTTGATCACAGAAAGACTTGTACATGAATGTTCATAGTTCTATTCATAAGAACTAAAAACTAGAGACAACCTAAATGTCTACCAACAAGAAAAACAGCAAATATTCATAAGCAAATTATGATCTATCCACACAATGGGATAATATTTATCAAAATAAGGAACAAACTACTAATATACACAACAACCTGGATGAAGCTCCAATGCATTGCGCTAAGCAAAATTAACCTACACAAAAGAGTACAAACTATATGATTCTTTCATGTGACATGCCAGAACAGGAAGAACTAAGCTAACATCAGAACAGTCATTTCCTTCGGGAATACACAAAGCACCAGAACCGAGCTCAGCCTCTTGGGAATACTTCCCAGGACTCTGAGTCTTAGGTGAGGCCACAGAAAGCAGAGACAGTTGAAAACATGGCCACAGTCAGAGACAACAGTGCCAACAGCAGTAGTGCCCCGCCACATTCCTCCTGTGGCCAGTCCTTCTAATCAATCCCATCAGTCACCCTGTGATCTTCTAATAAATCTCTTTCCTGCTTAGGCTTCTCAAAGCCATTTCTATGGTTGAAACCAAACACCCTGGCTGGTAAACACTGTGTGGAAAGAGCCCAGCACTCAGTGTCAGAGAGACCTGGACAGCGTCCTAAGTCACTCTGGTTCATCAAGTCTCACCACACCGGTGATTAGACAGCCAGAGGGAGCTTGTCCCATGACCAGCCCAGTTCACAAGGGAAAGCAATGAGGCAGGAAGAGACCTTGGAAGAATGGGAGGAGCTGCTGAGGGCACCTACAGGGCAAGCCAACCCAGCCAGGGGTTCTAGTTTCAGCTGGGTAGGTGGGAGTTGTGGCAAACCAGCCTTGCTGGACTTAGTAGCAGGGTAGGGAAGTTCATGGAATTGACCTGAACCCACAGAGGTGGATCCTCACAACCTAGGCTGAGCGCTAGGCAGGAGCAGCTTTCCAGGAATGAGGTCCCTCTGTAGGGAATGTCTTCTAGGGCTGAAGACAGCCTGGGCTTCAGGGAGTCCTCAGCCAGAGGAAGAGACTGAACACAAGGTGTGGAATGTGCCTTATAGCTCACAGGTGCACATGCACAAGTGCACAGGTACACACACACACACACACACACACACACCACATACATCATACACACACGGCTGCTCCCTCAAAGAGGAACACAAGAAAAAAAATGGGAGAGTGCCAGGGCAGTTCCACTGACGAGGAAACCAAAGAGAGAGCTGGCTGTGGCCACAAGGCACCTTCTGTGGAAGCCTTGATCAGGCTGAAGGCTGCTATGGTTTTGGGCCAGACTGAGTATCCAGCTGGGGCAAGGGAAGGAGGATTCACCCCTAGGGTTTGAGTGTATCAGCTAGCTGATGTAGGGTAACATATCTCTCCAAAACTCAGTGGTTGAAAATAAAGAATTTGTTATTCTTCATGAGTCTATGGGTCAGCTAAGCAGTCTTGTATTGGCCAGAATCACTTTTGTGTCTCTGGTCAACTATGGGTCAAGTAGGTGTCTTTGCTGATCCTGGCTGGGCATTTGGGTGCCAGCTAGTGGCTGGTGTAAGATGGCCTCAGCTAGGAAGATTGCCTCTGCTCCATGTGGTCTCTTGTCCTCCTGTAGCCTGAGTATGTTCACGTGGTCATGGCAGCATTCAAGAGAGCAAGAAACAGGCAAGGCTCAGAAAGGGCTCAACAACTTCTACCACCTCTCATCAGCCAAAGCAAGCCACAAGTCCAGACCAGATTCAAGGGGTCAGGAAACAGACTCCACCTCTCAGTGGGATGAGCTATGAGATCAGATCATAAAGGGTGTGGATTCAGGGAGCGATGGAAAATTAGGGCCATTTTTTTTTTTTTTAATCATCTGCTACATAAGGCAAAGGCAATCCTGGTATAGAATATGTCAAACCCCAGGTTTTCAAGCAAAACCCTCAACCACTCACTGGCTGCTTTAAGAACAGCTTCTGGCCCTTCTCCACAAAGGTCCCTCCCTCACTGGAGTTTAGACCAGGGCGGAACATGGAGACAAGCCCCTGGGAGTCCTGGAGGCCAGTCCTGTGTCTGATTCTGAGTGGGTACTAGAAGCAAAGATGAGGCAGGAGGAAGGCCAAATGAAAGGAAGAACTAGGAGACGGGACATGCCCTTTCTGGCAACAAGAACCTACCCACAGAGGATAAGGAACAGGGGACAATTTTAGTACCTCTCACCCCATCTCCTCCCTTGTCAGCCTCTCCTGGGCACCAAGCTCCCACCAATCCTGCTGACTCATATCATCTAGGCCTTCCTCCTGGTAGGACCCAGGCTCCAAAACCAACCCCTCCCAAATTACCCCAACTTCTAGCTTTTCACAGCTCTTCCCCTCCACTCCCACTCTTTATAGCTGCTGTAGAGGAATGAATCTGACAAAGTCTACCTGTCTTAGGGTCAGGGCAGTTTTGGCCAACAGATTTCATTTCTAAGTGGCAATAGTAATGATACTAACAGCTTCCATTTATTGAGCACCTACTGTGTGCAGGTCTTACGCTAAGTGTTTATCAGAGATTATTCTGGGATTACATTCCAGGGGCTAACTAGAGAATTCATTCTCTGGAGAGGGGTTGTAAGTCCTTGTCTGAAAGAGACTGGTGATGAATTAGTGATGTCTGTGACGGTTGTGACTGATGGTAGTAATGAAAAAGAAAATGGGGGTGCTTGCAACCTAGTTCAGTATCTGGTTAAAACTATCGTCTTGCCGAAACCGGTTTGGCTCAGTGGATAGAGCGTCGGCCTGTGGACTGAAAGGTCCCGGGTTCGATTCCGGCCAAGGGCATGTACTTGGGTTGCGGGCACATCCCCAGTAGGAGATGTGCAGGAGGCAGCTGATCGATGTTTTTCTCTCATCGATGTTTCTAACTCTCTATCTCTCTCCCTTCCTCTCTGTAAAAAATCAATAAAATATATTTAAAAACAAAAACAAAACAAAACTGTCGTCTTACTTCCCCACTCTGAATGACTTGGGCGGAGCTGCAGAGCCTTACCCCAAGGCCCCACCAAGACTGACTTGGTGGGAGCTGCGGGGACGCTCAGGGGACGCCACAGGAGGAGATATATAGGTCAGAGCCTCCCCACAAGTTCAGTTCCGGCTTTGGATCCGGAATTCCCCCGGACTAGCAGATGTGCAAAATAAAGGTTAAACTTTCCTCCCTCAGAGTGCTGGCCGACCGTTCTCCCGTGCATTCTGCCACAACAGTGACAGCAGGCATACCTGGGTAGGATCTGTCTTAGTTCAGGCTGCTATTACAAAGTACCACAGACAGGGTGGCTTAAACAACATACATTTATTTACCACATTTCTGGAGGCTGGGAAGTCCAAGATCAAGGTGCCGGCAGATCTGGTGTCTGCTGAGGGCCTACTTCCTGGTTTGCAGATGGCCGTCTTCTTGCTGTATCCTCATTAGGTGGAGAGCAGGAAGAGGAAGCAATTTCTCTTGTGTCTTTTCTTATAAAGTCACTAATCCCATTCATGCGGGCTCCTCCTAATGACCTAATTACCCCCAAAGACCCTATCTCCTAATACCATCACGTAGGCGGTTAGGATTTCAACATATGAATTTTGGAGGGACATAAACAGTCTATTACTCTGTTGCTGTGATCTTAGGCAAACTACTTAATCTCTCTGAACTTCAGAGATGATATTCACTGGGTTGTGAACATTAAATGAGATCATGCTTACAAAGCAATTACAATAGCAAGTATGAAATAAGTGCTTCCTATTTTAAACGTTAGGGTTCCGATCATTCTGTCTAGAACAGGGACTACACACCCTAAGCCTCTGGGGGTGAGGCAGGGTGAGGCTGCTGGCATTATGAAGAGAACTCCACACTGGGAAAGGTTAGGCTGCCCTCACTTTCAATGAAAAGACTCAGTTTGGGAACCATATGGATAGCTGATACTGCTTTTGGATTTGCCACTTCCAACCACCAGCACCTGTGATTTCCTTTGCCTGAGAGCGTTCTCTGGCCACTTGATCTCATTCTGTGTATCTGTAACCAGGGAGTTATATACTGCCCCAGTCGCCCTCAACTAATAACTGACGGGAGTTGGTGTATAACTACACCAGTTCCCTCGCCCCGCAGATGCCATAACTCAGCTGCGTGCTCTGCACTGTGTCCCAGACTTCCTGAGCAGGACTAAGCTCCAGTCACCCACAGTGGCTGAAATGCACCTTGCATAGGCTTCCTTCTCTCCCTCATCTCACTTACTGAATCTCCTACTAGAGATCTTGGGACGACGTCACAAATAAGCTTCTTGCACTGAATCTTTGGCTCAGGATGTGCTCCTGTGGAGAAGCAGACTGAGTCCACCTTTGGTGAGGCCAGCCATGCCACGCTAGTTAGTGGTCATCGTAAGGGTCACACCAAGCCTGACCTCTGCTCAGCGGCTCAGGCTGCCTCAAAATGATAGACCCTTTGGGCTGCTCGATCAGAAACAACCTCTTTTCCCAGGTGTTCAAGCTAGAGACACCTTAAAGACAAATTTTCTCCCCTTTAAATCCCTCTTCACAGACTCAGGGACTCCTCTGTGGTGACTGTCAAGGCCATGTTGACCTGAGGGCAGGGATGTGGTTCTAGCTTGAATGCCACCTCTAATCATTTAGTCGAAGCTCCCTGGAGGCTCTAGCCAGGGTTGGAGTATGCAGATAAAAGTAGCGATGTCTGCCTTGAGCACTGGAATGAGTAAGCAATGGTCTTATGTCCACCACTCTGGCTCTAGAAGTAAATTAGCTCCTTCGAGGGGAAGTTGGCTGAATTTTTCTTTAACATTCCTAATCCACCAAGGCTCTCTCTGCCTCTGGCTGAGCTACTTCCTTCATCTGACTTGCCTCATCCCAGTCAGCAAGCCTGTGCACTAAGCATGGCCACCCATTTTCTGGATGAGGAAACTAAGGCTCTGAAATATTTTTTTTTAATATATTTTTTATTGATTTCAGAGAGGGAGAGGGAGAGAGAGATAGAAACATCAATGATGAGAGAGAATCATTGATCAGCTGCCTCCTGCATGCCCCCTACTGGGGATTGAGCCCACAACCTGAGCATGTGTCCTTGACCGGAATTGAACCCAGACCCTTCAGTCCACAGGCCAACGCTCTATCCATGGAGCCAAATTGGCTAGGACAAGGCTCTGAAATATTAACTGACTTTCCCAACCTCACAGAACAGAGATTTTTTGTTTTTTTTTATTTGTTTGTTTGTTTATTTGTTTTGTTAATCCTCACCAGAGGATATTTTTTCCATTGCTTTTTCAGAGAGAGTGGAAAGAAGGGAAGGAGGGATGGAGGGGGAGAAAGAGCAGGAGAGAAACATAGATGTGAGAGAGACCCATTGACTGGTTGCCTCCTGCACATGCCCGATGGGGGCTGGGGAGTGAACCCACAACCCAGATATGTGCCCTTGACCAGGAATCAATCCTTCAACCCTTTGGTTCGCAGGCTGGCACTCCAACCATTGATTCATACCGGCCAGGGCACAGAACAGAGGTTTGTAATCAGACACCAAAGTCCCCAAACTTTTCTACTTCATAGAAAAGATAGTAGTAAAGGTCTTTTACCAAAGAGAACAGCCCAACACTCCTTTTTGTTAAGAGAGGTCTTCTGTGTACTGGTACCCCCATCCTTTGCTGTCTTCTCCAGTCAGGTGGAGTAGAGGCTCTCTGGGGCCCTTCCCCCATCCTCATCCCCAGACACACACACACACACACACACACACACACACAGCCATTCCTCTGCCAGGCTTTGACTCCATCTGCTCGGGTCCAGACTCTCTCATCCCCACGGGGGAGGGGGAGTGGTGGAGGGGGAACACTAGTTCTCACACATTTACTGTCCTTGAGCTGCTATCTCTCAGAGAGGGCTGGAGGCTGCCTGGGAAAGCAGAGGAGAAATTCTAACTAGAGCAGGCATGACTGGGACATATCCAAACCTCCAAGTTATGGAAAAATCCAGCAGAGGCCCTGCCAGGGTGGTGACTCAGCAGTCCCACAGGCAGGGGGCTGTGAATGGGGGCTTCGGACCACAGCCTAGGCCCGGAGCCTGCTGACCAGGCAGCCTGCCTGTGGGGTTTGGCTCACGCTCTCTCCCAAGCTGCAGCTCAGGACTTTGAATACATGCCTGTTGCAGCACATCTGGCCTCCAGCTCCTGAAAGCCAGCAACTGTGCTCTGAGGAGCCTGGGGGATGAGACTCTCAGACCCACGGCCTCTCTACCCACAAGCACACACTTTAACTTGCCCCTCCCTGCCCCTGTGGAGATACCTAACAGGGCAGCTTGTTGCTGGTGCCTGGCTTTGTGAAATTAGGCAGCAGCAAGGGGTGCACAAGTGAGGAAGAGGGTGACAAAGCCAACAAGCTATGGACAATGCATGGGGTCATCAGGCTGACCTTGAAGTCAGCAAGACCTGACTTTAAATTCCTCACTAACCAATGTCTTAGATCACATTCTCTAGAATTAGAGATGGGGATTCACACGATTTCCTGAGGAAATTGTCTTAGGAGAAGGGAGGGAAGGAAGCAGGACAGGGCAGGGGAAGATGCTCTCCAAGGATGTCAAGTCTGACCTCAGTGAAGTCTGGCCTCAGCCTGATTCCTTACGGAGCTCTGGGGGGTGAATAGTCTCCAGAGTTGCTCTCCCTTGAGGTAAGCAGGCCAGGCTCTCATCCCCCTGTATCAATCAGTCATTGTCCACCCTTGGAGAACAGGGGGTGAGGGGTAAGAAGCAGGTAAATAAGTTCCCAGAAGGTGCTGGACAAGGGCATCAGCTTTTAGCCACCACACGGCAGCACCTGGGAAAAGAGACCAGGTAGGGCACTAACATCAGCTATTACACTGGGCAAGATTCCGTTGACTCCTCTGTAAATTGTTTGGGAAAGATCAAACTGGCTGCAAGCTGCCCAAACTGCTTGGCCTTATTTAACTTTCTTGCCTTGGTTTCCCTATTCCATTTGCCCAGGAATTTTCCTGGCCTCTTACTATGCTGTTACAAAATGAGCATAGCCGAAACCGGTTTAGCTCAGTGGATAGAGCGTCGGCCTATGGACTGAAAGGTCCCAGGTTCGATTCCGGTCAAGGGCATGTACCTGGGTTGCAGGCACGTCCCCAGTAGGAGATGTGCAGGAGGCAGCTGATCGATGTTTCTAACTCTCTATCCCTCTCCCTTCCTCTCTGTAAAAAATCAATAAAATATATTTTTTAAAAAAAAATGAGCATAAAACTTACCACACAGGTGTGTTGGGAAGTGAGCCTAAGGCCCCCAACATAAGATAAGGTAAGTCTTCAGTGATGGGAAGCTACCATTCCTATTGCTTGTTGAAGTCATTTTAGCGAGGAGGTTAATTCTGTGTGTCAACTTGGCTGGGCCATGGGTGCCCAGACATTCGGTCAAACATTATTCTGGATATTGCTGTGAGGGTGTTTTTGGATGACAATACATTCAAATCAGTGGGCTTTGTGTAAAGCAGGTTGTTCTCTTTACTGTGAGTAGGTCTCATTTAATCAGTTGAAGGCCTGACTAGAGAAAGAGCCTGACCTCCCCGAAGCAAAAGGAAATTCTGCAAACAAATGGCTTTTGGACTTGAACTGTAACATTAGCTCTTCTTTGAGTCTCCAGCCTGGTGGTAGCTCACTTTGTAGATTTTGTACTTATCAGCTTCTATAATTGTGAGTCAATTCTTTAAAATCAATCTCTCTCTCTCTCTCTCTCTCTCTCTCTCTCTCTCTCACACACACACACACACACACACACACACACACAAATACAAATAGAAAGGAGAGCAGGAGGTAGGCAGTCCAGGGCTCAATGACACTATCCTAAGGGCATGTCCCTATTGCCATGCAATCATATTTGTTTGAATTTCAAGACACTCCTGAATTCTTGGAAATCAAGATAGAGGCACTCAACTCTCTGCCCTGCTTGGCATCCACTGCAACCTCTTCAGGCAGGCACACCACTCCCCAGGCATCTCCACCAGCCCTGCCTCCAGCTTCTCCCCACCTCACCCCTCAGAGACATGGGGGAGGCATGAGTCCTCAGAAAAGGGGGAGGGAGATCTAAAGGGAGCAGCACTTGCCAGAATTCATTGTTCCCACCCACTCCTGACGATCTCACCAGGACGCTGAGGACCCTGGGCTATCTCAAGGGATCAGGAGGGGATATGAGGACCCCCAAATATCCTCTCCAATTAGCCTAGGCTCCATAATGTTCCCTCCTTTCTTCCTGCAATGAGAGCTGACAAATGCATTGTCGCACACTGCCTCTGGCCTCTACAGAAAAGTTAGTACTTTGGCAGGGGGCAGTGGCAGCCCCCCAATAGAAAGACACACCCTTAGAGAGAGCATGGACCAGCTGACACCTTGATTTCAGACTTCTAGCTTCCAGGACTGTGAAATAATTTCTGTTGCTTTAAGCCACCTAGTTTGTGGTACTTTGTTATGACAGTCCTAGGAAACCGATACAGCCTGGCCAGCATGATTCAGTGGTTGAATGTCGACATATGAACCAGGAGATTACGGTTCGATTCCCGGTCAGGGCACATGCCCAGGTTGTGGGCTCGATCCCCAATATGGGGTGTGCAGGAGACAGGCGATCAATGATTCTCTCATCATTGATGTTTTTCTCTCTCTCTCTCTCTCTCTCTCTCTCCCTCTCCCTCTCCCTCTCCCTTTCTCTCTGAAATCAATAAAATATATTTTTAAAGAAACCAATACAGGGAGTTCACTAGATATTGTCCAACAGTTTGCCAAAGTGCCAACCACTAAATTTCTGAGAGAAATCCAAGGATTAGTTTCTGGAAATTGGTGGCCACACCCATAGACTGCCCTCCTCAAGGATCTGTCAGAGACGTCAGCTGCACTTCCCCAGGCCAATCCTCCACCTTGAAACCATCACCATTGCCCTAATGTGGAAACAAAAGCTCAGGGAGGGTTAGTGACTTGCCCAAGCTCACACAGCTGGCAAGGGCGTGGGGTCAAGACTTGAACTCAGACTCTAAAGCCCAGGTGGTGACACTTGGGCCCCAAAGAGTATCCTGGCTGACACCACATAGACAGGTTCCTCCTCAGAGCTCCATCCCTGCTGGCTCACCTCCTGATGTCTCATGCTGTGAGTCAGTGCAGCTGAAGACTTTATGAGCCCTCTAATGGGCTAACTACCTGACAACCTAGTTATGCAAAAAGCCACATGAGAAACTCCCGCCTTCATAACCACATAATTTATAAGGAAATAAGTTTACCTTCTCCCAGGGCCTTTGGCTGCCTGCCCTTCATAAGACCCACAGGAGCTTTTCAGGCCAAAGCAGGGAGCAAAGAGGAGCACCCTCACCCCTGCCCCACTCTCGGTCCCCAGAGCCTTCTCTGCTCCAAGCTGCCTTCCCATCTGGGCCTCTACACCGTGGGTCCTCCTTGCAGTGGGGACCCAGGAGGAGGGAGGCTGGAGAAGAGACAGGAAGAGGCCATTTTGGGGGGCAAAAGAGAGTAGGGGATGACCAAATGAAGAGATAGACAGATAGAATGGAGGGGACGGGATCTTTCAGCGCCTACTACTCAGAAGATGGGGCTGAGACAAAATCCACCAATGAAACAGGAGTCTATTCCCTCTGTCCTGGAATGCCAGACCCAGACACCAGGCTGAGTCCAGAGTGGGACAATGGCCACTGTGCAGCAGTCCACAAGACAGCTGCCCATCCCCCATGTCTTCCTGCAGCTTTCCGAGTGAGGGCTCCGCAGTTTTCTCTGATTCCCTCTGACCTGTCTCCTTCACTGCTTTTTCCTTCCTTCCCCATGCACCTTACCTCTGAAAGCTAGAAGTCTGAGATCAATCTGTCAGCGGGGCCATGCTCTCTCCAAAGGTGTGTCTTCCTGTGGGTGTGACCACTGTCCCCTGTCTGCGATGCTAACTTTTCTGTAGAGGCTGGGGGCAGAGCATAGTAATGTACTATTTGTCGGTCCTGATGACTATGGGAGGATCCAAAGGGTAGAAAGATATGAAGGAAGTAGTAGAAGGAAGCCACAGCGACTGTCTCCTCCAGCCTTGGCCCTCCCAAGTTTCAGGTCAAAGGTGAGACAGGTCAGTAGCCAGGGCAGTGGACTGGGGAAACAGACAGATAGCTGAACAAACTGACAGAGCAGTTTACAGCAGATGCAGAAGGTCACCTCCCTAAAGATAACATCTATTGTGTTTCAGCTCCAGACCCAGAAAAGCATCAAAACCAAGTGGGCAACACCGGGACCAGCTGCAATGACTAACGACCCTTTGCCCTGACACTGACCAACCAGTGGAGGTCATAACCTGAAGGAGCACCCCTAGAAAACTGATGAATATTCTGCTGAGACCCTCCCCTGAGACCCTCCCCTAAGATTCCTGCCTGCAAGAGAGAGAGAAACGCCTCAACACAAAGGACCCAGCTCATGCTCTCCCTCCCAGGAGCACATCCAGGTCTTTCTCTCCCCTCTCCTCTTCCCCCATAGGCCTGCATCTCCTAACTCCACGGGACCCCACAAGGCTTGCAACCAGGGCAGCCACGGGCAGTGGCAGTTCATCCCAGGCAAACCCCTTGAGCTTGTCCCCAAGACCCCCTTTTCTCTGACTTTTCGGTGAGCCAAAGCAAACCAGCCTAGGCTCACTTCCCCAGCCCTTCCTTGTTTCACTGTCCCCAGCTTTAGCAAACATCCTCTAAAATTCACCTGGACTCGTGTTGTGAAATTTTTCCTGCACGAAGTCAAGAACTCACACACTAGCGGCCAGTCCCAGGCAGACCCGCTCAAGGCCAGGTCCACTTTCTAGTAACAAAGGGAGACATGGGAGAGGGTTTATCAGCAAGGAGAAGGGGGACAGAGGAGGAGGAATGAAGAAAAGGGAAGCTCCAAGGAGGAGAGTGGGGAATATAGGCTTCAAAGCTGCTCCCCTGGCCAGGTGGGCTGTAAGGTAAGAGCCTGGCAAGCCTCTCTCAACAGGTGGCAAAGATCCTGCAACCCCCCCATTATCCGCTGCCAAGAAAAGTCTTTTCTGCCTCATCTACCCACCCACTTGCTCCTTTATATCCCCTTTTTTCCTATCACACCTGATTCTCTGACTCCATGCACTCCCCCTCGTTTGCCCACTGTTTGTATCTCCAGTGCAGAGAATTTTGCCCAGTACCTGGCAGCAGCTCAGTGTTTATTACATGAATTCATGAAAGGCTTTATAGAAGTTGCAAATATATAATTCTTCCCCAGACTGCTACCAGCCCTATGCTTATACTGATCACATGCAGGCACTTCCAAGTAGGAAACCATGGCCCCATTTCCCATAACAGACCTAGTTTCTCTTTTTCTCCTCCCTGGTCTCAGAGCACTGCCTCCTCCCCTCTTCCTGCAATTCTAGACACTGTGAGAAGGCTCCACCCACCCTCCAGGCCACACTCCCTTCCTCTATTTTTATCTCTTGTGCATTCTTGGCGGCCTTCATAATTCCCTCTGGAAAATCCATGGGCTCCACCCTCACCCTGCCTCTCTGCAGCCCCACCTCAGACAGGGCCACTTCCTCAGAGGTGGACCCACCCTACCCGTCTGCTCACTGTTCCTCCTGTTCCTTCAGGCCTGGTCATTATTACCCTCATCTCACTTCCTTCACCTCCCTCCCTCAGACACACACACACACACACACACACACAGGCACACACACATGCATACACAAGCACACACATGCATATACAGGCACATATAAACACACACATATACACACACAAACACATACACTATACATGCACACATTATATGTATAACATTTTTTTTTTTTTCACTGAAATAGGGTTTCCTCTGCCCATTTCTTCATTCTATATGATAGCCCCTTTTGTCACCTTCCCTTTACCACAAAGTACTGGCTTACTCTAGACAGGTGTTGCCAACTCACATCCCCTTTATTCTGAGAGCTTGTTTGGAGGTTCTAGCAGGGGAGTGCAGCTACTCGTATACCCTTGACCCATCTTCTCCTCTCCCAGCACGCAGCTTTGGGGGGGATCGGTGAAGGAGGAGGGGGACACCCCCCTAACCAGCCAGATCAGTCCGGTCAACCCTGGCAATCAATGGGGTGATAGATGTCGCAGCCAGATCATTCTCTTTATTCTGGACCTTAAACTGTGGGCACTGTGGCAAGCACAACAATGGCCCAGTCCATGTCCTAATCTTTAGGGCCTGTGAATATGTTACCTTATATGGCATAAGGGTCTCTGTGATGCGATTAAATTAAGGATTTTGAGCCCTGGCCATTGTGGCTCAACTGGATGGGTGTGGTCCCGTGAGCCAAGGGGTTGCCGGTTCAGTTCCTGGTCAGGGCACATGCCCAGGTTTCAGGCTAGATCCCTGTTAGGGGGTGTCAGGAGGCAGCCCATAGATGTTTCTCTCTCTCTCTCTCTTTCTCTCTCTTCCTCTCTCTTTCTCAAAACCAATTTTTTTAATCTTTTTTTAAAATTAAGGATTTTGAGTTGGGGAGCTTATCCTGGGTTATCCAGGTTGGTTTGATATAGTCACAAGGTTCCATATAAAGAAAAGGGGGAGGCAGGGAGGTCAGAGAAGATGTAATGATAGAAACTGAGGAGAGAGAGGGAAATGTCAAGGTGTTACACTGCTGACTTTGAAGATGGAGAAAGGGACCACAAGCCAAGGAATGCAAGAAGCCTCGAGAAGTTGAAAAGGCAAGGAACCAGGTCTCCTCAACAAAGCCCCCAGAAGGAGCACAGAGCTGCCAACCCCTAGATCAGTGGTTCTCAACCTTTAAATACAGTTCCTCATGTTGTGACCCAACCATAAAATTATTTTCGTTGCTACTTCATAACTGCAATGTTGCTACTGTTATGAATCGTAATGTAAATATCTGATATGCAGGATGGTCTTAGGCGACCCCTGTGAAAGGGTTGTTCGACAGCCAAAGGGGTCGCAACCCACAGGTTGAAAACCACTGCCCTAGATTTTAGCACAGTAAATCCCATTTTTGGACTTCTGACCTCCAAAACTGTAAGGTAACATGTTTGTGTGGTGTTAAGCTCATTTGTTACAGCAGTGATAGGAAAATAATATAGGCATCAATTTACACAACTCCAGTAGCTGTTCATGGCAGCCCTGTCTGGTGCTGCCCACGCACGCCTTTGCTGCTTGCGGTCTGTCTGTGACTGAAGGATAATGGTGCCCTTTAACAGTTGCCATAGTTTAGGTTCCCACAGAAGCGGACTCTGAAACAAGAAATTTGATGCGAGATGTTTAATTAAAAGGTGATGCCAGGCAACACTGGTAGGGGAGTGAGACAAAGAAGGGAAGGCAGCCAATAAAAGTGCATTATTACCAAGTTACCAATCCACAGAGGAACTCAGAGCCAATGTAGAGCATGCCTCAGTATTATCCTCACCCTCCCCCCAACCCCCACAGGAAAGGGAGCTAGGGTGTTTCTATGCCTACTGCCATCAGTCATAGGTAGAGGGCTGCCTGGAGGTGGTGAGAGAGTATTCTGGTCTCTGAACAGCACAAACAAAACCCCTTACATGCTTTGGAGAAAGCCCTGAGGCAAAGAAATATGCATTCTAGTCACAGAGCACACTGAAGACTACTCAAGCAGTGAGGTGTGCGCCTAACCAGTCAGCAGTGTGTCCCCCACCTCAGAAAGGTAGCATCCCTATACCTGTGGTCTTCATACCTTTCCTGACTAGACTGGAAAGAATATGGGCTCTGGGTTCTAATTCATACAGCTCTGTGGGATTTTGTAGGCTGCCTCTCTATTTGGGTTTGTCTGGGGTTTTATCATGATTAATGTGAGATTAATGTGAGAAGCAATATTGTACCCTTCACAGTGCATGACATCAGGAGGTACATATAATGTCAATAGGGTTACTACTAGTGATCTTAACCTTGAACCCTTGGTTAAAGTGGTATGTGCCAGGTTTCTCCACTTTTATATTTTTCCTTTATACTTAATAATATGCTGGGGAGATACTTTGAGATTTTGTTTCTCATCAAATTTTCTCCCACTAATTTTAGCAACCATGAGTGGATCTTGCCTGTAATTGTTATTACCATAAGGTTTGCTTAATGGTGATTTTCTACTTCCCTTCTTTTTAGACCTAGTTTTAAGTTCTTTTGCACCTTAGTTTCCTCATCTGTAAAAGGGATAATAATTTTTCCTGCTAGAGACAAAGAGCTACATTACATATGGATCAAAAGATCCATCTACCAGGAAAGCATGAGAATCCTAAATGTGCATACATCAAAAAGAGCTTCAAAGTATATGATGCAAAAACTAAGAGTTGAAAGGATAAATAGACAAATCCATAATAATTATAAGTGGAGACTTCCTACTCACAGAAAATAATAAAACTATTAGAGAATCAACAAGATGTAGAACTGAACAACACCATCAACCAACAGGATATAATTGGCATATAAAAAATACTGCTGCCCTCCTGGTGTGGCTCAGTGGTTGAGCCACCTATGAACCAGGAGGTCACAGTTCGATTCTCAGTCAGGACACATGCCCAGGTTGCAGGCTCCATCCCCAGTGTGGGGTGTGCAGGAGGCAGCTGATCAATGATTCTCTCTCAACATTGATGTTTCTATCTCTCTCTTCCTTTCCCTTCCTCTCTGAAATCAATAAAAATGTATTTTTAAAAAATACTGCACTTATCTATAGCAGAACACACATTCTTTTCAAGAACTCATAGAATGCTCGCCAAGATAAACTAAATCCTGGACCATAAAACAAACCTCAACTAATTTAAAACAATCAACATAGACAACAGTATGATGATTACAGGAGGGAAATGAGGGTGGGGAGAGATAGAAGAGGATAAATGGAGGATAAATTGTGACAGAAAGATACTTGACTTTGGATGGTGAACACACAATATACAGATGATGTATTATATAATTGTACACTTGAAATCAATAATGGAAAGACAACATGAAAATCTCTCAAATTTAAAAACTAAACACACATCCCAATAATCCATCATCAAAGAGGTCTCAAGAGAAATTTTTAAAATATGCTGACCTAAATTAAAATGCAACATATCTAAATTGGTGGGATATAAATAAAGCAGTGCTCAAAGGAAAATTTAAAGTGCTAAGTGCTTAACTTAGGAAAGAGAAAAGGTCTCAAATCAATAATCTAAGCTCCCACTTCAAAAAACTAGAAAAAGGAGAGCAAAATAAACCTGTCAAGCTGAAGAAATGAAATAATAAAGAGCAAATATCAGTGAAATTGAAAATGAGAGGACAATAGAGAAAATTATTGAAACAAGAAGCTAGTTCTTTGAAAATTTTAATAAAGTTTATAAACTTTTAGCAAGACCGATGAAGATAAGAAGGGAGAAGACTAATATAAGCAATATCAGGAATAAAACAGGATATCACTTCATTTCTAAAGCCATTAGAAGGATAAGAGAATACTATGAAAAACTTTATGCTCAGAAATTTGACAACTTAAAAGAAATGGACCAATTTTAAACTACCAAATTTCAACCAAGCTGAAATAGATAATTTGAGTAATCCTATAACCATTAAAGATATTGAATCTATTATTTAAAAGCTCCTGAAAAAATTCTCCAAGTCCAGATGGGAATTCTAACAAACACTTAAAGAAGAATTAACACCAAATGTTACACAATCTCTTCCAGAAAATAGAAGTGGGAACATTTTCCAACTCATTTTATGAGGTCAATATTACCCTGATACCAAAACCAGACAAAGACTATACCAAAAAAAAAAAAAAAGAAGAAGAAGAAGAAGAAGAAAGAAAGATACATAAATGATGAATAAGTTTGGAGATGTAATGTACAATATGGTGACTTATGGTTATTATAAATTAACAATACTATATTATAGTTAAGAATAATATATTGTATATTTGGAAGTTGCTAAGAGAGTAGACTTTAAAAGTTCATACATACAGCCCTAGCTGGTTTGGCTCAGTGGATAGAGCATTGGCCTGCGGACTGAAGGGTCCCGAGTTTGATTCCGGTCAAGGGCACATGCCTGGGTTGCGGGCTTGATACCCAGTAGAGGGTGTGTAGGAGCCAGCCAATCAATGATTCTCACTCATTATTGATGTTTCTATCTCTCCTCCTCCATTCCTCTCTGAAATCAATAAAAATATATTTATAAAAGTAAAATAAAATAAAACAAAAAAACAACACAAGGGATCCTTGTGGTGTTCTAACTGTTCTATATATCAACTATGGTGGTGATTACATGAATCTACTTATGTGACAAATTACATAAAACTAAATACAAAACATACCTGTAAAACTGGAGAAAACTGAGTAAGATTGGTATATTGGATCAATGTCAATTTCCTGGCTCTGACATTGTGCTATAGTTATGTAAGATGTAATCAGTGGGGGAAACTGGGTGAAGGATACAAAAATTTTTCTGTATTGTTACAACTTCATCTGAATCACCAATTATTTCAAAATTAAAAGTTAATTTTAAAGAAAGTCCACTAAGAAATAAAACCTAGAGGAATGTATGTGCAGACAATACAATATGACTGAGAGAATGCGTTTGATTTGAGAGCAAGCAGTCACCCACACCTACACTAGAATAAATTTATAAACTAGGTAGTGAGGAGAGTTACATGATGGTGAAAAGAAGCTCTACATCTTGCCTTCTTCCCGATAACAGTGTGGGAACTACAAGGGCAGAAAGAACCGTCTGTAGGGTTCAAGGTGGCAAGAAGACACCCAACAACAACAACGAAAAGACTGCTCAACAAAGATGGCTGTGTGCACATGGGAAGTTGAGCCAACCCTGTCAGGGTTCCTCAAATCCAGCAAAGTGTGGAAGTAATAGAATGAGTTGCATACATCTGTGAATAGCCCAGAAAAATATGAAGTGTCCTGGATAATCCATCATGTCCCTTTGACGCATCACAGAACCTTAGAATACCCTATGAGTCAAGAGGAGCACCGGAGTGGGCTGAGATATCCAGCCCCCAAGGAATCATGCAGTCAAGGATGAGAGTTGTGCTAGAAAGGATTCTTGTGAACTGATCACCAAAAACAAGGTCAAAAGAGCACATCTCCTATGATGCTGAGGTGGACAGTGATGATGCAGACAGGACGTCATCTGCCAGTGCTTTGGATTCCTGAAAGCCTCCTAGAAACTCAGCTGACAGCTGACTAACATCAACACAGAATGAAATACACAATAGGAGTTGTATTGGTTTCCTTCCTTTCCCTGTCTCACCTCCTAATTCCCCTAATAGGTGCTTCCTGGAATCACCTCTCACATCAACCACTTGCATTTGAATTGTATCAGAATCTGCTTTGGGCGATAACTAAAAATAAGGTGTTAATTGCTGATCAGTGTCTCAAACTAAATGCACTGTGTTAAATAAAAGAAGCCAGACTTCAAAATGATTCCATTTATATAACATTGTAGAAAAGGTAAAACTATTAGGATAAAAAATAGATCAGTGGTTGCCAGGGGCTTGGGGGTTGACTACAAAGGAGTAGCATGAGAGCATTTTTTTAGCGTAATGGAACTGTTCTGTAGCATGATTGCGGAGTGGTTACATGACTCTACAATTTTCAAAACCCATAGAACTGTGTATCGTGAAGAATAAATTTCATATAAGTACAGATCGCCGTAAAAACACATAGAATTCACTTTGTCTATCCTTCACATGTACAGAGAATGATCCTTAGGTCCAGGAAGGCAAAGATACTTTCCCAGGTCCCACAGCTACTTCAAGACAAAGCCAGGACTGGATACCAAACCTCAACAGTATTAGGCTAGTGATCTTTCTAACAATAAGTGGGGTCAATGTCATTTAGCCAATTTACCTCAAAAGTCTGTGCCTGTAAGAAAAATTTGTTATGAAGATGGCACAATGGCAGTGATCATCTTGGTGATGACAATCCTTATTATATCTGTGTCTTGAGTCTCTCTGCTCCAAGTCTCCTCAATTTACCTTATATCAGCCTTGTGGGGATTCCCATATTTCTGCCTGTGTTGGATCCCCTGCTTCCTGTATCCTGTATCTTTCTCTTTGCTTTACTCCCTCAGTTTGGTAAAGTACACACTTCAGTTACTTCCTAGAAAAGGAAGCTTGAGATTTTGCGTATCTAAAATTGTCTTTATTCTACTTGTCTCTTGATTGATAGTGTGGGTGGGTATAGAATTCTAGATTGGAAACAATTTTCCTTTAAATTTTTTAAGATATTACTCTAGTATTCTACCTTCCAGTGTTTCTGGAACAGTTCCAGTGAAGTGTGAAGCCATTCTGATTCTTGGGACTTGCTAATAGCTGTTGTTTTTTTAATTCAACTTGTGGGTTCTTCTTGTCCCTATGCTTCTAAAATTTCATAGATACATACCTCAGTTGGACCTATTTTTAACCCATTGCACTAGGTATACATGATGGGCCTTTTCAACCCGGAAATTTGTTTTTTCAGTTTGAGAAATTTGTCTTGAATTATCTCTTGGATGATGTGCTCCCCTCATTCTGGAATGCCTGTTATCAGATCTTAAATCCTCTGTACTATTCCTCCTTCATTCCTCTTTTCTTTCTTTGCTTTGGCTTTTTCATTGCTTTGGCTTTTGGGTCTATTTTTTGGGAAATCACCCAGACTTTATTTCCCAAACCATCTGAGTTTTTCATTTATGCTATCATGTGTGTTTCTCATATTTTAAAAGTTTATTTTTGTTTTCTTTCTTCTAAGGTAGCATCTTATTCTTTTTTCATAGGTGTAATATTATCTCTTATCCTTGAGAATGTCTTGACTTTTTTCCAAGTTGCTTTTTCTGTTTATTTTGATTCTTAGTTTGTGTGTTTATTTTTTTTTATTTGTTCTCTGTCTCCCATGTTATCAGTTTTCCTCAGATGTCTAGTAATCTGTGGTAGATGTTATTGGTATCCTGTGGCTACCCCCAGCTGCTGTGGATGTTGGTTGTTAATAGAGTTGCCCCTTTCTCTAAAACAGCAATTTCCAACCTTTTAAAATCTCATGGCACACATAAATTACAAAAATTCTGCAGCACAATGGCCAATCTGACAAAAAAATAGGTATAATTTTGATTGATTTACAAAATAATAATAATAATAATAATAGTAATTGCCTACCCCTTTTGCTCCAAAGTGACTTTTTAAAAAATCAGGTACCTATCCTTGGACTTCTGGTACCAAGAATTAACCCATCAGACACAACCTTATTATGTGACATGACCAATAAGATGCAACTCTATCGTATGACCTATATATTTATGGTTCAGAGACAGGGCATTCACACCAGAGAGCTATTGTTGTGTTGGCTGTTGTCATTTTTTAAACTTGACAATCTAAGGGGAAAAAGGTCAGTGCCCCTGACTGGTCAGGTGTTGCATGTTTTAAAAATTCTTGTGGCACACCAGTGTGCAGCACACTGGTTGAAAATCACTGCTCTAGAGAATTGACTTCAGCCAGGAGTTGCCAAGTCTGGGAGGTTATGGCCACTTCCCTGGCAGCCCAGAGCCCATGATTAATATATGGACACACAAAAAAACCCCCTCTTGCATTAAGGTGAGATCAGTTCTGTGACGCAGTTCACACTCCAGGGTTCTCTGTGGGATCAGACTGAGGCGAGACTCCAGCTGAGACCACAGCCTTGCTCTTAGCTCCTTCCACTGCTGCTTTTAGAGAAGTGAGACGCGTGGTGGGGTGGGAAGGAGGGCTTCTCCTGAGAAACCACTCTCAATCAATCACCTGCACCTGAATTTCCACCTCAGCCTCTGTTTATAGCAACCTTGGCTGCACATTAGAATCACCTGGGAATCTTTTTAAAATACTGATTTCTGGGCCACATCTGGGCCACATGTTTCTTTGTTACTAATGTTGTGGCCCCACCCCATAAGAAAGAAACAGAATTTCCAGAGGATGAGACCCAGAAATCAGGATTTTAAAAAGATTCCCAGGTGATTCTAATGTGCAGCCAAGGTTGAGAACCACTGGTTTATAGGCAACCTAAGACATCATCATTAGCTGTCTGTTCTTAATTAAGAGTAAAGTTTATTGAACGTCCTGAATGTGAGAGTCAGACTTGTCAAGTCAGAGATTCACTGGAGGTAGATATTGGTGGTCATTTATTGGAAACGCCCATGCCAGTCCCCAAGTTCTTTCCTTTAGGGCTGGTCAGAGTACCAGAGAAGAGGGGTAGAGTGTGGCTGCCAGTGATTTGGGAAGTGAGCAGAAAAGAAAGCTGAGAATCTCAGCCTGCAGTAAACAAACACTCACTTAATGGCCCTGTTCTTCACCTGGAACTTTGTTCTCAGCTGTGCCCGGTGTCCCCAGCCCAGAGACCCTCTGTTTTACCCCCTCCAGACCAAGTCTCCAGCCCTCTGCCTGGTGGGAGAGGGCCCCGGCAGCACGAGGGTGTGAGAGAGGAACGAGGACTTTAACTGCTTTCCAATCACCTTTCACCCAGTTTTCCTGATTTTGGCTTGCTCCATTCCAGAGGTATCTAAGACTGCCAATTCCTTTTTTTTTTTTTTCAATTTTAGTATTTACCATGAAAGTAGGCCTATTCTTAGCTTTCCCTGGGTTTCAATTTTCTTGTGACTGCTAAATCAATTACCATTCACCCATCTGTTTTCCAGCTCCCAAAATTCTTTTTGCTATTGTCTCTTTTGTTCTCTCTGTCCTCATAAGTTTGTGTCTTTTTAAAAAAATATCTCCTTATAATAGTTTTAGTGGGTTTCAGAAGGGAGAAAAAGTAGATCGTGTATTGAACGATCTTTGTTACTAATGTTGTGGCCCCACCCCATAAGAAAGAAACAGAATTTCCAGAGGATGAGGCCCAGAAATCAGGATTTTAAAAAGATTCCCAGATGATTCTAATGTGCAGCCAAGGTTGAGAACCACTGCTTTAGGATGAGGTGATAGTGGCTGAGAGCTATTTGGGTAGATTGGATAGGTTGAAAAGAGGAAAGAAATAAACCACTATAATTCTTATTTCCTGGAATGGTTGTGGGCAAAGTTATCATCCCACTTCACTTCCTCCTTCAATCTCAGACCTAAGAACCCAAAAAAGGGAAAAGGTAGTGACACAATTGGGTGGAAGAACTTAGGAGGGGCAGGAATTGTGGTGATGATAGTGGTAGAGGCTGTGTACCCGATAGCAGGAGGATCTGAGTTAGGCAGCTCTCCTTGCTGCACAGATGTAACTGGAAAGTTCCCCAATGGAAAAAAGATTGGGAGACCCAAGATGGCAGGTAAACCCCGGTACTCACTGCCTCCCACAACCACATCAAAATTACAACTAATATACAGAACAAGATAGTGAAAACCTATTTGAAGAAATAATAACAGAAAACTTCCCCCACCTGGTGAAAGAAATAGACTTACAAGTCCAGGAAGCGCAGAGAATCCCAAATAAGAGAAACCCAAAGAGGCCCACACCAAGACACATAATTAAAATGCAAAGGGTTAAAGACAAAGAGAGAATCTTAAAGCAGCAAGAGAAAAGCAGTTGGTTACCTACAAGGGAGCACCCATACGTCTTTCAGTTGGTTTCTCAAGAGAAACTTTGCAGGCCAGAAGGGAGTGGCAAGAAATATTCAAAGTGTTGAAAAGCAAGGACCTACAACCAAGATTACTCTACCCAGCAAAGCTATCATTTAGAATTGAAGGTCAGATAAAGTGCTTCCCAGACAAGAAAAAGCTAAAGGAGTTCATCACCACCAAGCCAGAATTACAGGAAATATTGAAGGGTATTCTTTAAGAAAACAAAGACAAAGAAGAAGAAGGAGGAGGAAGAGGAGGAGGAGGAGGAGGGAGAGGAGGAGGAGGAGGAGGAGGAGGAGGAGGAGGAGAAGAAGAAGAAGAAGAAGAAGAAGAAGAAGAAGAAGAAGAAGAAGAAGAAGAAATATGAACAATAAAATGGCAATAAATACATAGCTATCAACAATTGAATCTAAAAATCAAAATAAACAAACAAGGAACCTAATGAACAAAATAAACTGATGAATAACAGAACCAGAGGCATGGAAACATGGAACAGACTGAGGAATCTCAGAGGGAAGGGGGGTGGGGGCAGGAAGAGATTAACCAAAAATCTTATTTGCATATCTGCATTACCTACGGACACAGACAATAGGGTGGTGAAGGCCTGGGGCAGGGTGGGAACTGGGTGGAGGGGGGCAATGGGGGCAAAAAGGGGGACATCTGTAATACTCTCAACAATAAAGATTTTTTTAAAAAAGAAAGTTCAGCCCTAGCCGGTTTGGCTTGGTGGATAGAGCATCAGACTGCAGAACAAAGAGTCCCCGGTTCAATTCCTGTCAAGGGCACTGTACCTCAGTTGCAGGCTCCTTCCTGGCCTGGGCCCTGGTCAGGGCGCATGCAGGAGGCAACCAATCAATGTGTTTCTCTCACATCAATATTTCTCTCTGTCATTCCCTCTCTCTTCCAATCTCTCTAAAAGTCAATGGAAAAATATCCTCGGGTGAGAATAAAAAAAAAGAAAAAAAAGGAAGTTTCCTGATGGTCATCTATAAGCAATGGGAAGTCAATGGATACATACTCCAGCCTCCTTCATCATCAGCTGGGAGGACAGTCTGAGGATGTTACCACAAAGTTTCTCAAGATGGAGCCCAGTTGCCCATGACAGTAACTGGCCCATCAACACACCTTAGTATTGGCTTCTCTCCCTTCCATATCTTGCTTTTTCATTTATTTATTCCTATTTCTTGGGATCACCTCCCAAGTAAATTACCTGCATCCCAGTCCTTGTCTCAGGGGCTGTCCTTGGGAGAATTCACTCTAAGACAGGTGTCCTGCAATCCAAACACGAGTAAGAGCAGGCTGTACCCCCTGAGAAATTATGCTTCCACTTCCTGTCTGCATCTGGTCTCAGATAGAAGGAGCTCACCACACGGGATCCTAAGCACATTTATGTTTTTAGGAGCTCTGAGTTCTGTTTGGGTCATTGGGCTTATATGTGCCAAAAAAGGCAACATAGATTGTTGATGCCTGGAGAAACAGAATGCTTGGCTTCTGCCTCAGATAGAAAACGCAGCTCAGTTCAAAGCTACTGTGCACATAGGAACCTACACTTCTCCCCCACTCATACTGTTTCATAGTCATGCCCACACATCCTGCGAGGCAATTCCATCACTCTAAGGGCAGGGTCACACCACAGCTAGGAGTCCACATGGGCTATGAGGAGGGGATGACTACTGGGAGGATTCTAGTAGGAGGAGACCCAGCAGGAGACTCTTTGGAAATCTCCTATGAAAGGGTTCAGGGAACATAGGACCACATCTCTGTCTCTTACAGAAACGTGAGACTCTTCTGCTGACCCAGTCCAAGGGGTCAAAGCATTGAATGGCCAGCCCTTGAAGGGATTATTCAGATCTCTAGATAATTAAGCAGTCAAATGGCCAATACAAAGGATGTTTTTCTGAGATAGTGTCCACCACTCAACATATGGATAGGCCCCACTAGGTAGGGAGGACAGGTAGAGAAGTTGGCTACAGACAACCTTTGATTTCTAGCTTTTGTATGAAAGACTGATTTTTGCCTTTATCGGTCAAACAGTCATTCAAAAACCTTGTATTGAGCCCTGGCTGGTATGATTCAGTTGGTTGGCGCATCATCCCATACACCAAAAGGTGGCAGGTTTGCCGAAACCGGTTTGGCTCAGTGGATAGAGTGTCGGCCTGTGGGCTGAAAGGTCCCAGGTTCGATTCCGGTCAAGGGCATGTACCTTGGTTGTGGGCACATCCCCAGTGGGAGATGTGCAGGAGGCAGCTGATCGATGTTTCTAACTCTCTATCTCTCTCCCTTCCTCTCTGTAAAAAATCAATAAAATGTTGTTGTTTTTTTAAAAAAAAAGGTGGCAGGTTTGATTCCAGGTCAGGTCACATAGCCAAGTTGTGGGTTTGATCCCCAGTTGGGGTGCATGTGGGAGGCAACCGATTTATGCTACGTTTCTCTCATATCAATGTTTCTCTCTCTCTCTCTCTCTCTCTCTCTCTCTCTCTCTCATCAATAAAAACAAAACAAAAACCTGTATTGAGCACCACATCCAAGATGAATAAACTCAACCTCTGCTCCCACTACAGCTACCATCAGAAAGCTGCTATTCCAAAATTAGTCATAGACATTTCATTTGAAATTAGATATAATTTCTTTCCCAAAAGGTAGAGGAGTCTTAAAGGACTTCTGATCATGTGGGTAGGGGCAGAGTTTTCTGAGAAATGGACTGGGGATAATGAAAATGCTTTAAAGGAAGTATAGTACAGGGAGAAGATGAGAGAAAATTGGGGGAGGGAAGGTAGAGAGAAAGAGGGTCATCCTCTGAAGGCCTAAACAGTGAAGTCTTTCCCTCCTCCTCCCACCCTCATTATGTGGAACAAGGGAACATGTTAGCTGAGAAAGCAACTACTTTAAGTTCCTGGATGCCTGCTGTTTGGGGTACCCACCTAAACTGCCATTAATAAATAAACCCACACCCCACACCCCCTATGCATTTTGCCTAGAGAGGGGGGTTTGGGAGTGGTGACGGGGGAGTAAAACCTTCTGTATCACTAGGCAAATAGGATGATGGACTAGCAAGTAAACCTCCAGCTAGAGATACCAGGAGACCAAAAACTCTGACTTCTATCCCAAGAGGGAGAAGGAACAATCCACTGTGAGGACAGAAGGGCAGGATCCTGTCATATGTATTGTGGAAACTGTGTGGCCAGGTTTCACCTGTCCAGTCCCATGGGGAGACTTTCTCTCTGACTCAGTGGGCAATTGGGCTAGCCGATGCCTCAACAAAATTTTCATAAGATGGGCTGCCCTGAAAATAGCAACGGAACACAGACCTACTCCTTACATCCTTACATTCTCTCTCCCTCTCTTTTTTTCTCTCTCTGCCCTAATTTTCACAAGGACAAAGGACTTGAAGCTGGAGCCACTCCACCCGCTAATCTACAGCCTGTTTGGACTAGTGAATTTCTAGCCAAGCTTCCTAAGCAAACAAAACAGGTTTCCAAACACTGGTCAGGGGAAGGGAAGCCACAAGAAGGGAGGAGAAAGAAAAGGAAGCTCAGCCTTTCTCTCCTCTGTGGAGCCTCCTCCACCCACCAGTGAACATCACCTCTCCCAGTGACCATTGCATTACCACTGTGCATTAGTCACCTGCGAGGTCTGGAGGAAACATTGTTCCTACTACTGAAGGGCTCACGTTCTGGTTGAGAAGGAAAACATTCAAATGAGTAGGAGCCCTAAGAGTGCATGGTGCTGAGAGAAAAGTTGGTACAGGGTACAGGTGAGTATTCCAAAAGAAAGTCTGTCAGCCCTGACCGGTTTGGCTCAGTGGATAGAGCGTCGGCCTGCAGACTGAAGGGTCCCAGGTTCGATTCCGGTCAAGGGCATGTACCTTGGTTGTGGGCACATCCCCAGTAGGGGGTGTGCAAGAGGCAGCGGATCGATGTTTCTAACTCTCTATCCCTCCCCCTTCCTCTCTGTAAAAAATCAATAAAATATATTTAAAAAAAAAAAAAGAAAGTCTGTCAACAAGGTGGGAACGGGAAGGAAGACTTCATTTAAAAAGTGAGTTTTGAGTGTTCCAAGATAAACGGTGCTTTCATAATAAAAAGAACAGCAAGAACACAGGCACTAAGGGTGAACATCGTATGGTGCTGCTCTGGAAATGGCTGGAAAATCAAAGTGCCAAGTGGGTCAGGAAAAGGGAAAAGGACAGAAACATGTGCATGTCATGTAAGTTGATTTGACTTCAGCAATAGCCCTGGAGAGAGAAGAGGAGGCCTGATTTAGACAAAGTGAGAAGTGTCAGTAAATCAGAGTTGAGGCCTGCTCCAAATGGGAGCTAGGATGAAGGGGGAGAGGGAAAAGGATCCTGAGGTTCTTGGCTTGAGTGGCAGGGGGGAGAGGTGTTGACAGGCAACGTTGGAGGAAGAATGCATCTCCCACATCTTTCCTTTTGCCATACTCTACCTAGCACATGCCTTCATCCATCTCTCACTTTGGGGACTGTGACAAGTGGGTAACTTCTTGATATCTGTCTTTACTTCCCCCTTGCTTTGGAGGTTTATGGTTTGCCAAAACGGAAGGAACTTGCCTGCAGGCCCTTTCCGTGATGACTTTTGCTTCCCAACATTAAGTCATTGAGCTGTTTATGGTTTATGTGAGAGGCCTGGAAGGTAGGAGAAGGAAGGAGAACCTCAAGGGGCACAAGGAGACTAAGGAAAAGAGAGACAGTCATTTCTGTAAGCCCTGAGCTGCCGTGCCTACACTCTCAGCTGAGGAGCCTCAGAGGGGATAGCTGTAAGCCTGCAGGAGGCTCCCAGAATCACCAAAGACTTTTTTTTAGCCCAAGACTGACAGAGCCAAACGTTTTGGAAACAGGAGGGCGCCTCCACAGAATACACTGTCTCCCAGAGATACTTCCCCAGACCCTCAGAGCTGCGTTGGATAGAACCTAGGCCTTAGAATTAGACAAGGGCTGGGGGAGGGGGTCAATTGGGGGAAAAGGAGACATATGTAAAACTTTAGACAATAAATAAACAAAAACAACATCTGAGAATATAGAAGAAGAAAAACAAACAGTTGCCGATCTTGTAAAAAAAATGAAAGAAGAAAGAAAGAAAGAAAGAAAGAAAGAAAGAAAGAAAGAAAGAAAGAAAGATTAGACAAGGGCTGAGCCAAGGTCAGTTTCTTGACTGCCCTGTGGAATGGGAGCTGGGGCTGAGGGGACTAGGTCAATGCAAAAAACAAAGGGATGCGCTCTTTCCTGCATTCTTTCCACCCACTGGGCAGATCCTGGATCTCATTCATCACTGAGGTGCCAGCACTCAGCCGCGAGGACCTGCAGCAGGCGAGACAGATGGAGGAAGGGGGCGGTGAGCACGTTATTTCCATCAAACTAATGGGAACACCTGTGCCCTGGGGGCTGGCAGACTGGATGCTAGGAAGCAGATGGCGTTCCAAGGTTTCGCTTTTAAACATGCTTATAGGACATGCAAAAGTACCAAAGATTAAGCGAGGGGACCTATTCGCAGCAGCTCCGCCCGTGGGATTTCCCCAGCAGGCGAGATGGGACCAGGACCAGCCCAGCAGCACGGCGCCTGCGCACTGCAGACCCTGAAGCCCGAGCGTCCTCAGCGAGGTGGGCGGGGGAGGCCGGGGCATCCGGGTCCCTCACCCCGCCCCGCTGCTTGAATGAGAGGCGCGGCGCCCGCCCCTCCCCCGCCGGGCCCGCCCCTCCCCCGGGCCGCCCCGCGCAGTCTGCCGCCGCCACCTCAGCCGCACTCGGTCCGGACCGACGCTCTCCACCCACAGCCTGCCGCTCGGCTCTGACGGTCCCGCAACGCCCGCCGCTGCCTCCGCCGGCGCTCCCGAGTGAGTGAACCGGCGAGGGCCGCGCGCCGAGGCCCGTCGCCCCCGGGCTGGGGCTGAGGGGACCGGGCGGGTCTGGGTTCGGGATGCTGAGGAGACCGCGGGCCCGCGCCAGCCTCCCACACACTCACTCCGGCCCCTCCGGAGGGGGGCGGGGAGGAGCGGGACCGCGGCCCCGGCGGGGCGGGGCGGGACGCGGAGGAGGGTCCGCCGGGGTCGGAGGGTCCGCCGGGGTCGGAGGGTCCGCCGGGGTCGGAGGGTCCGCCGGGGTCGGAGGGTCCGCCGGGGTCGGAGGGTCCGCCGGGGTCGGAGGGTCCGCCGGGGTCGGAGGGTCCGCCGGGGTCGGAGGGTCCGCCGGGGTCGGAGGCTGAGTCCAGCACAAAGGGCTGCGCGGGCTGTCACCGGGAGGTCACAGGGAGAAGGTTCGTGGCGCCCCGCACGCCCCGCATGCCGGTGGCCGGCGTCGGGCCCCGGGGAGTGGGAGGCGGCGGGGATGTGCAGGAAGGCGAGGCTGGCGAGCGCGGCCGCCTCCTCGGTGTTGGCGGTGGGAGCGCGCCTCGGGGAGCGCGGCGTGGCAGTGTTTTCCTGGTCCCCATCCGCTCCTCCCCTTTCTTTGTGGCGTTTGTCTCGTGGTCGTTTGTCACTGTGTGTACCGCTGTGGTCTAGGGTGCGAGCTCCCGCCTCGGCTCCCTCGGGGCGAGTCGGGCGGCGGCCTCCCGGCTGCGGGTGGGGAGCGCGAGCGCTTGCACACGCCGGGGAATGAAGGACCCTTCTTTGTTTGCAGAAGCCTAATGGGGTGTGTGCGTGTGTGTGTGCGTGCGTGTCTCCTGTGCAGTGAATCCGAGATCATTAAAAAGGGTCTGAGGAAGAAAGGACTTATTACTTCATCAGACTTTTACCCAGTTCTGTCCCTGATGTTCTTTCAAACAGTGTTTTGTTTGTTTCTGACTGTAAAACCGGTGGGTTTCGGTCATGGAAAATGTATGTCTGTATTCCCGTGGATCTCTGTGTTTAGAGCACATTGTTCGGAGGGCTCGGTTAATGACAGAATGCTGGGGGGGGTGGGGGGGGCCTGGGAACACTCCGGCACACGCAGGACACTGCTTTCGGGTGTCGCTCGTTTGCCGTCTGTCCCTGTGCTCATGCACGTGTATGGAGAAGCGCTCCGGGACGTCTAGGACCCCGTTTTCTCAGCTCCGCGGTCCAGGAAGGTTTTGTTTCTCCCTGCCCCGCGTGAAGGAGAAGGCGGCCCAGCAGGTTCTGTCCACCTTGCTCTTGTTCTTAATGCGTTGGCACCGGGCTTTATTGCATATGATTACCCTGGCATGTGCCCTTGCTTTGATCCGAGTTTTCTTGTCTTCTGTGGTCTGGCTGTGCAGCCCAGCTCAGTGGCTCCTCTTACCGGACCACTGGGAAACAGAACACCTTTTGTCGTCGCCCTCATCCCCAGAGAGAGAAGGAAACTGCAGGTTCCCACAGGCGTGCACTTGGTCAGTCAGACGAGCTGCCCGACTTTGTCGTCTTCCTAAAGTCAGGAGACCCCGAGTTACAAGCTGATGGAGACCCTTTAAAAAGGAGCCATTCTCATAGCACCCCAGCTATTCCTTGCTATTTCCTTTGGACTTTTTTTTTTCTTTCTCTTTTTAAACCAGATTTTTATAAGCTTTAGGAGATAGTTGATTGCATGAGCTTTTACAATATTTTTTATAATTCAGTTTTACCCGTATAGTTTTGTAAAGTGATGGGAAAGTAGTTAAAGTTAGTGATAAGGAACACACCTCCAACATATATTTTTGTGGTGATCTTTGATTCAAAATAGTGGCGGTAAAAATAATTAGAAGGGCTTACTGGATGATATGAGTAATTGAATTGGTTCAGTTTTAAGATTCTCGTGAAGATTCTTTTTTAATCACGTGTATTTTAATTTGTGGTAGTTTTCAGTACAAAACAAAATGTAAAGTAAGCAATCTTCCACAGCATTGTTTATTCCCTCTATTAAAAACATCTGCTTTTAATTTGAAAGGGGAAGCTTTCCGTCCGTTGTATTGGGATCCATTATTCTTTGTAAAATTCTTACCTGATGTTAGCATGGTCAAATTCTTTTTTTTTTTTTTTGTAAATGTTAAAATTAGTAAAAGTTGACTTTTCAATTTGGAGAAGTTTTGGTTTTATGAAATAAAATTATAATAAAAGTTTAATATCAATGATTTTTACTCAAAATAAGTTAACTTAAAAACAAGGGCTTCATTGATTTCCTTAACTGGTATCACTAATATTGAAGCAACTCCAATAATTTATAAACTGCCCACATTCAATTTTTTATTTTTATTTTTTAGGAATCCCCTTAAAACAAACTATAAGGGGAAGTCTTAGATGAACAAAGTAGTAAAACCGGAGTTGTCGCTGAAATAGGCTTGCATAGTACCACAATATTGTGGAACTTTAATTTTGCAAGAGTGACTTAGCTATTGTTTGAATCAACAAAGGAACCTAAAAACATCCTGGTCTTGTTCAGCATTCTGTTAACTAAATCTTTACCAACCCATAGTTTAGCATTTCCTATAGTAAGATGATTTTAAAAAGAATTCTAAAGTAATGTCTGTATCATCGAAATAGATTAAATTATGTTAAATGCTGTTTTAGTAGTAAATATATTCTTTATATTCATTAGAAATACCAATATTGTTATGTCAGTGATGGTAATAGCAGGTATGGTGACAGTTACCCAAAACGGGGATACATTACCCCCCCAACAATGTCTGATAATAAAAAGTAGAATGTTTTTTCTGTTGAGCATTTTCTATCAATATTTGTTTTCTGTTTCAAATGACAATTTAGTCTAAAATCAGTAGCAAAGTAACATTATAATGTATTGGACTTAAGCTATGTGAAATTGCCATTTTTTTAGATTGGGGAGTAGTAAAAAAATCAGCAATTTTATATGGTTCAACCACTTTCAACTCTCAGCAGTTCTTTCTGGTATTTACCTTTATTTCTATTTCATTTTTAATGTTTAAACTGCTATTTCTTTATTTTTCACCTTTGGATATTTGGGTATTATCTATTTTAGAAGTCTTTCTACCCCCTACTCATACTTAAATTTTATAGTTCCCAGTTAAGTCAGTTTTCAGTATTTATATGACTGTGACAATGTACCTGTTATTCACAGATGAGCCAGGTAGGATCTAATATTACATTTTCTTTCTTGTACAACTTTTGTTTCTCTTGAATTAAATAATTACCTCTTTTGTTTTTCATTTACTTTTTTTCTATGTACCAGTTACTAATTCATCCTCAAATTCTATGACAAAACTAATAGTCTTTCAGTATTTTCAAATAATCTGTTTCATTCTTTTTTTCTAGCTGTCATCTAAGACTTTCCTTTATCATTTTGGGAATTCCCTTTGCCTTCTTCCTGTGTTAGATCCTTTATTTCCTGAATCCTGTGTTTCCCTCATTCTTTTTTTTTTTAATTTTTTTTTTTATTGATTTTTTACAGAGAGGAAGGGAGAGGGATAGAGAGTTAGAAACATCGATGGGAGAGAAACATCAATCAGCTGCCTCCTACACACCTCCTACTGGGGATGTGCCCACAACCAAGGTACATGCCCTTGACCGGAATCGAACCTGGGACCCTTCAGTCCTCAGGCCGACGCTCTATCCACTGAGCCAAACCAGTCAGGGCTCCCTCATTCTTTAGTAGCTTCCCGAGAAAGGGCGCATACAAACTGAAATTCCTTCCTAAATTCAGAACTTGCATGTCTGGAAATGTCATTTTACCCTCACACTTGAATAGTGGTTTAACTGAATATTGAATTCTAGATTGAAAATTAGTGTTCCTCTTTTGAAAGCATTGTTCCATTAGCTTCCAGTATTGCTCTTTTTTAAAAATCCTCACCTGAGGATATTTTTTTCATTGATTTTTTAGAGAGAGGGAAAGACAGAGAAATGTTGATGTGAGAGAAACATATCAATTGGTTGCCTCCTGCGCTGCCCTGACCAGGGCCCAGGCCAGGGGCTGGGGGAGCCTGCAACCGAGGTGCATGCCCTTGACCAGAATCGAACCTGGGACCCTTAGGTGCCTATACTCTACCCACTGAGCCAAACCGGCCAGGGCTAGTATTGTTCTTGAGAAGTCCAATGCCATTCTAACCCCCATTTTCCTTTTTCCTCTCACTCTGAAAGATTTTAAAATCTTTTGTTTATCCCTGGTGTTTCTGATATTTCATGATGTTTCTTAAAACATCTTTTTTTTTTGCCATGGGACAGATAACATTTTTCTCAAATGACTATATGGTATATATGTCCATGCAAACACTATACACACGTCCCATCTCATCCAATATGCTATTCTTTATGGTGTTGACATGTCTCCATCAAGAGGTGGGGGTCTTTGTTTCCTCTCCTTGAACCTGTGCAGACATAAATGCTCTCCAGAATGTTGGGTCTTAAGACAAAATCATAATTTAAGAGCACAGCAAAATGATCAAGAGCATGTACCTTGTGTGTGTGTGGGAGGGGGAGGTAGGGGGTACCTTTTTATTTTTTACTTTTAAATGGAATCATCACTGAAAATGTCAGCATCAGAGAAAATTTCTTCAAGCAGTGAAATGCAGTCACCTTTGAAATCAACACAAAGACTACCAGGTACATTTTTAAAAATCCACCGTAGGGCGTGGCAAAACCATTCATGACCAAAAAAGAAACACTCTTTAAGCTTCACGATGAAATATGTCACGACTAAATATGACATGTATTATTTGCAACAATTTCTGTGATGAGAAGATAGACAAATGGAGCTATGTAAACCACAACTTGATTGGACATTGTCAGTGACTTTGTGTTTATCTCATAGATTTTTTTTAACCCATCAATTTTTTTTTTTCTATTTACAGCTCCTTCTCCCTCATCTAGCTTTTCCATGAGTGGCTGAATATTACTGGAGAACTTCAGAGTCATGATTAAAAATCTGAAGTGGGCTCTCAGCACCACCCAGGAAAAAGCTACGAGATTCCTAATAAGACTTTTTTTGCCTATGACTATTTAATAATTTCTCCCCACTCTTTAAACTCATGCACAGCCCACCCCTTTCCATACTGATAAGCAGGCCTCATACTTCATTTAGAAGTATTCAGACAGATACCCTTCATCTTTCCATCACTAAATCTAGAAATTTACCTTCCTTAAGACTCATGTTTTCTGTTTCTATCAGAGGTTAACTCCCCTCCAACTGTATTCCCTCATACCTACTCAAGGACTCGACTCCTGCATTTGAGCCCTCTCTAGCATTAGCAACTCTCCAGGGTACCATTCATATCAACATACACACATGCTCTGATATTGCCCATCTTTGAAAACTGAAGAAAAAATTACAACAAACAACTTTTCTCTGACCTCGCATTCATCTCCTTCTGTTTACTTTCATGGTTATATGTCTCAAAAGAGAACTCTGTATTTCTTCCCTACCTCCTGTATAATACATAGCACTCTCTGAAAATCTGTTGTTGGCTGATATTTTTGTCTCTTGCCCCCCATTGGAAGGTCAGCTTCAGGAAGGCAAGGATTTTATCTGTTCCCACTATGTCCCCTAGGACAGCAACTGGCACAAGTACCTACTCAATTATATTGGGGGGGGTGGGGGGGGGGAGCACAACTGACATTTTTAATCTAGTAGAGTGAATAGCTCTTTCCTTTTAAGTTTTTCTAACAAAGTCAAGTTTTTTTTAAAGATATTTTTATTGATTTCAGAGAGGAAGGGAGAGGAAGAGAGAGATAGAAACATCAATGATGAGAGGGAATCATTGACTGACTGCCTCCTGCACGTTGGGTCAAGCCCGCAACCCAGGCATGTGCCCTTGACCAGAATTGAACCTGGGACCCTTTGGCTGATGCTCTATCCACTGAGCCAAACTGGCTAGGGCAAGTTTTATTTTTAATTATTTACCACTTTTTGCTACACTTAGAGTGAAAAATTATGAAGATTATATTAATGATTGAATTTTCCCCTACATTACGTTACATTAAATTCTTTCATAAACATGATTTCATTGGCAGTCTTGCACCTGGATTCTGGAATCAGACTGGTTGGAGTTGAATTTTAGCTCTTTCACTTTTTGCCATGTGACCTTGGTAGGTTTCCTAACCTCTCTGTTTCCTCATCTGCAAAATGGAAGCAAGAGTATAGTACCCAGCTGATATGTTTGTTATGTGGATCAAATAACATGTAAAATGCTAAACTCATTACTTGATGTGGGTGTAAATCTAATGAAAAATCTAGTTATTTGTATAGCCTTCTTCAATTTCTAATATTTGATCTGACTTAGTCACTGTAATATTTTTTGTCCAGAGTACTTACGTCTCCTAGAGCAGTGGTTCTCAACCTTGGCTGCACATTAGAATCAGCTGGGAATCTTTTAAAAAAATCTTTAAAAGATTCCCAGGTGATTCTAATGAGTAGCCAAGGTTGAGAACCACTGCCCTAGAGTATGTTGGCTTTAAATGTGATTCAGCTGTTTTTAGTTTTATGTTCGTTTGTTTTTTTCTGATTCCTTGCCTCTCTATTACCCAGATTATCCCAGGTGATAGATGGGTAAAATGATCTACAGTTGACACATGAGCACCCCACAGCACTTTCCAGTAGTTTGATCATTTGATTAATCATTTTGATCACTTGATAAAATATTATTGCAAGCCAAGCCCTGTTCTTTATTTGGCTTGCCTAGGAATGAGGTTCCTTCTTCATGTTATTCCACATTAAGTTTTCTTATTTCTGGAAATGCAATACATCATCAACAGATTTTTTTTTAAGTAGTTATAAGACTGTTGTTTTCACTTACTAGTTAGCTGGGAATATAAATATGTGTAGCAACACAAAATCCACTATGAGGGCCAAATGAGGGATAAAGACAGGCTCTGTAGAAGTTCAAAGTAGGAAAAGTCGTGTCCTGCCAACCTTAAGGAATTCTTACAACTTTTTTGCATGTTAAAAGGTTTGTTTTAACCTATTCCCATATTATTTGTTTTTATTTTGAAAGCTTGCTTAATAATCATGGGAATAGTTTAGATTTTAAGCTGATAATATACAAGCTAAATCCTAGAGCAGTTTTTAATTTTAGAAATTGTTTCTTGACATAATTAACTTAGCAGTTACTCTGCCTCTTTCTTCTCTTATCTAGGTAAGCAGTAGGGACTCCAATTACCTGAGCATTTTTGACATCAGAGTGTGGTGTTGGGTAAATTTAGGGTTCAAAAAGAATGCCAGATGGGTTAAAGGAATTGTGAGCACTCCAACTAGTGCAGTCCATTGAAAGCCAGCTGGCTGAGCCTCATCTGCTCTGGAGGTAGGAACCAGACACTTTGTTCCATGCCAGCTGGCCCAGGAGTAGCTGGCCAGTGGCTTTATTTTGGTTGGCCATTCCTGGGAAAGCCAGCCTGGGACCCTCCAGCTGCCCTAAGGATCGTCTGAAATCAGAAAGTTGCTCTGTGCTTCCATGATGCTCTAGGGCAGTGGTCTGCAAACTGCGGCTCGTGAGCCACATGCGGCTCTTTGGCCCCTTGAGTGTGGCTCTTCCACAAAATACCGACTTCTGCGCATGGGCCACGAAGTTTCAATCGCACTGTACGTGCGCGCCTGCACGTGGTATTTTGTGGAAGAGCCACACTCAAGGGGCCAAAGAGCTGCATGTGTCTTGCCAGCTGCAGTTTGCCGACCACTGATAGGCAAACCAAAAAATTTATGAACTACCTGTATCTCCTATTGTTCTTACCCAACTCTAAGCATGAAAAATTATGCTCAGCACTCTAAATTTGAAATAGAATTTAGGTATCATCTCCAAATAGGCTCTTCACCTTGGACTAGAAGAGATTGGCAAATAATGAAACACCAGAGTATGAGCTAATTTAGTTTATGGGAAATGGGTGGGAAGGGAAGTCAAAGGTGTAGGCTTCCATTCTTTTCCTTTAGCGCAAAAGAAATTGCAAAACTTTTTCAAAATATGTTGAACATCTCATGCTTGGCGGTAATTAAATGAAAGTTTTTGCTTAAACTTATTGTCCCTGAAAACAAGCGTTAAGGCATTTTTGTGGTAGTAAGAGAGATATTTTAAAAATCATAGTATATCAATAGCCAGGGGCAATATTATACCCAGAAAGTCATCTTTCACCTCAGCTAATCTATGCCAAAAAATCTTTTATGCTAATACTTTACATGCATTGCTTATTTACTCCTTACAGCATCAACCCTCAAAGAGTTGTTTATGGGTGATAAAACAGAAGGTCAGAGAAGTAACCTTTTCAGGTTCACAAGGTCAGAGGCCAGGTTTAAAACCCAAGCCTTCAGTCCTAGCTGGTTTGGCTTAGTAGATAGAGCATCTGCCTGTGGGCTGAAGGATCCCGGGTTGATTCCTGTCAAGGGCACATGCCCGGGTTGTGGGCTCGATCCTTAGTAGGGGATGTGCAGGAGGTAGCCAGTCAATGATTCTCTCTCATCATTGATGTTTCCATTTCTCTCTCCCTCTCCTGTCCTCTCTGAAATAAATAAAAATATATTTTTAAAAAACCAAGCCTTCATCCTTTAGCCCACCAGATAGCATAGTTGATGTTATCAGTTTTCACAAGAATATATCTCTTTATTATTTAGATACTATCCTGCACTGGCACTTTTGGAAGACCATTGATAAAGGAAATTCAGAAACCTTTGCAGAAAATAGCTGGAGAATAATGAGACATTTGGGGAGCATCTATATTCTGATGCTCTTGAAGTAATCATTGCAAAACTACTGCAATAAATAAAGATGAAGAAAATAAAAATGACTTGTTAGACTTAGAATGGGACAAAAGAGCTATATAGTTTCATAAGGTTGCCATAACAAATTGCCACAAAATTGATGGCCTAAAACAACAGAAATTTATTCTCTCACAGTTCTGGAGGCCAGAAGTCTGATGACTTTCTGGGTATTGACAGTGCTTCTATACTTCCTCCCAAAACTAGGAGAGAGTGATTCTTCCAGCTTTTGGTGGTTCCATATGTTCCTTGGATGTAGCTACATAACTCCAATCTCTGCTTCTGTCTTCACATAGCCTTCTCCTCTTTCTCTCTCTAATAAAGACACTGTCCTTAGATTTAGGGACCACTGGATAACTCAAAAATGATTTCATCTCCAGATCCTTCACTTAATTACATCTTCAAAGACCCTTTTTCCAAATAAGGTTACATTCACAGGTTTCTGGGGCTATAACATGAACATTTTTTTTTTGAGGTGGGAGGTGGGGGTTACCATTCAATCCACTGCAGTGATAAGCACTTCCTTAGTGATTTTCATTTTGACTGCTGCATCACACAGAATCCCATATTAGACAGGTATTCGGTAGATCGGGATACAAGGTGGGGAAAGGTATTGGAAGTATAGAAGGACTGAAGTTCAGAGGAAGGTTAGGGGAGTCAAGGAAGGCTTCATAGAAGCTGTATTGCTTGTGACAGGTCTTGAAGGATCAATAGACTTTTTTCAGATGGTTGGGGTAGCCTGGAATATGCAGATAGTAATAGTTGCAAAGATAAGGATCCTTCTTCATTTGACTGAAGTATGGTACTTCGAGAAATAGTGGAGAATAGAGTTGAGTAGCCTAAGCCAATTCCTAGGAGGCCTTTAATGTTAGTAGATAAATTTGTATTTTGTTTAGAGTTGCTTATCCAGAGCACTGTATTACAAGGGTTTCTAACAGGCCTTCATAGTTATTATAAACACTTTGAAAAATAATGTAGTGTTTTTTTTTCTATAGAAAGATTTTCAGGTTAAGAACCACTGCTCCATTAGAAATAAAATGTTGCTTTATGCTTTGAAAGATGTCTCTGGAAGATTATTGATTTTCTGTTTGGTTTACTTTACTTGGAAGATAATTTGAAAATGGAGCTTCAAAGAGTCTTAGTCAACACTAACTGAAGAATACGTTATAAATTTTGCATACTAAAAGTTAAAATACTCTCAGAGATGTGAAGTAGGTCCTGCGTTCATAGAAAACTGATCAATTACACAAAAAGAAAAACAGCATTCATTTCAAAATGCAGCTATGACTTGTTTTTCTCAATTTTCTCTATTTCAATTCACTACCACCATCCATTTAGAACTCCAGAATTATATAAAATCATGGCACAGTTCTGAGGGGAGAAAACAGACAGCTGCATTTCTAAAAGTTGTGGTTTTTAAAAAATATATTTTGTTAAACTGTTTGTTCTCTACTGTGGGTTTTCAGTGGAATATACTTCAGGACTAAAACTATGTATTATACCGCTGTCCGACTGTTTTAGTCCGATCAGGCTGCTATAACAAAATATCATAGTCTGGGTGCCTTACAAGCAACAAAAATTTCTCACAGTTCTAGAGGCTGGGAAGTCCAAGATCAAGGCCCTGGCAGATTCTGTGTCTGGTGAGAACCCACTTCCTGGTGCATAGACGGTACTTTTTGTTTGTCCTCAAGTGGTGAAAGGGATAGGGAAGCTGTCTGGGGCCACTTTATAGGGCACTAATCCCATTCATGAGGGCTCCATCCTCATGACCTAATCACCTCCAGATATCATCACACTGGGATTTAGGTTTCAGTATATGAATTTGAGGCGGGGGGGGGGGGGGGGGAGCACAAACATTTAGTCTATAGCACTGACCATGTGATACAAGGAGAAAATTGATGTTTTCCATATAACTGACTCAATTTCTAAATAATCAAATGCTTTGTTAATTTTTTCACTGATCTATTTATATTCTACCTGAGATTAATATTACTTAATTGATTTACCTGTACTTTTTTTCAGGCTTCTCTGCTAAATTTTTTTAAAGATTTTATTACAAAACACTGTAGAGCCCTGACCAGTTTGGCTTAGTGGATAGAGCGTCGGCCTACGGACTGAAGGGTCCCAGGTTCAATTCCGGTCAAGGGCATGTACCTTGGTTGCGGGCACATCCCCAGTGGGGGGTGTGCAGGAGGCAGCTGGTCGATGTTTCCCTATCATCGATGTTTCTAACTCTCTATTGCTCTCCCTTCCTCTCTGTAAAAAATCAATAAAATATATATTTAAAAAAACAACAACAACACTGTAGATACACTCAAAAGTAGATAGTACAACACACCCCTATATGCCCATCACTCAGTTTCAACTATTATCAAGATTTTGCCATATTTGTTTCATTTACTTATTTTTCTTTTATCTTCCTTTGCTGAAGTATTTTAAGCAAATCCTGGGCATTTCTGTATATATACCCTGACATACTTCTATATGCATCTCTAAAAAATAAGGATATTGCCTTATAGAACTAAAATACCATTCTCACACCTAATAAAAGTAACAATTACACCTTGGTATCATCTAATAGTAGATCCTATTCAGGCTTGCCCAGTTGTCTCAAGAATATCTTTTTAGAGATGGTTTGTTCATAGTGGGATTCATAGTCCATAGATCATACATAACTGGTCATTTTGTCTCTCATGTCTATTTTGATCTAGGGCAGTTTCTCCTCCCTCCCTCCCTCTCTCCCCACCTTTTAGTGTGTGCCATGAACTAGTTGCAGGAACCGGGTCAGTAGTCCTGTGGAACTTCTCACATTTGGGATTTGTATGTTTGCTTCATCATGGTGTCAGTTTGTTGCTCTGTTCCCTTTGTTTCTTACAAATGGAAGTTAACTCTAGAGGCTTGATTAAAATCAGGTTTAAGTTTTTTGGCAAGAATGCTTAGGAGGTCTGTTGTGTCTGGCTATGCCACTACTTTTGAAGTTAAAAGACCCTAGTGATAATCATGTCAGTATCATTTGTTTCCTCCTATGTGGCAAAATGGTGATATTCTTATTTTGACATTTCTTCCACATTTATTCACAGTTGTATAAAGAAGACCTTTGCTTCATCAACTAGGGCTGTTTGGGGTTACCCTGAAATACATTCTGTATGAGGGACTGCCAAGTAATTTTATACTATTGTATTCTTGATAAAAGATAATGAGTTTGAATAAGAATAAAAGGAATTGAATTTATCTTTTGATTTAATGAGTGTTACAATAAAATTCTGAGTACTACAGCAAAATGTGGATGATTGCTTTTCTTTACAAGTGAGATGTGTTTACCCATTGCTCTGAAAGTTAAAGGTGGAGATATATAAAAGCCTTTTTATACTGGAATCAAGCGGTGGAAAGAATACTAGATTTGGATTAAAAAACTGAGAGATCTCTGGAGTTAATTTGGCTCAACCCCTAAATGTATAATCCATTCATTCTGCATAGACTGGGGTGTGTGTGTGGGGGGGGAGTGTATAAAATATTGTCAGCATTTTCATGAAATTGTTTATAGACTAAAGAAAACAAGATTATGTGTTATCGAATTAATGCTTTAAAATGTTTAAAGGCAGGGAGAATTCTCCACTGAATATTATTCTTTTAACTTAAATTACACTTCATGGGAGAAAGTTCTAATGATCATAGTTTCTCATAATACATACCTCTTGTTTAACTTCATGGCTTCACATTTTTATTCAGCACAATTACTGAATAAAGTTATGCTAAATAAAGCCTTACTTATTTGTCCTCCACTGTACCTTAGACAAGTTTGTTTTTAGTTGTCATCTGAATATGTGTATTCTGGGAAAAGTAAACTTGATATCAAATGAAAATTAAACAGGTCAGTGTTCTTAGGTTAGTTACCATTTCTAGACAGCCTCTAAACATCATTTGAGAAGGCCATTAAAAGTATATGCTAGTATGATTTCTCCTTAGGTAAACTTTTGCTATGATTATATTGTTTATTTAAAAATGATAATACTGTGGGTCTTTTGGGAATGATAAAGAATGTCATTATATGAAGAAAAGCTTTGCTTAAGGGTTGCATACTTTACTGGAGTAAATCTGAATGATCCTGCTCCTTTGGAACAAACAGTGCTTACTGGTTTCCAATTGTATTTAGCTTTGGGTTGGAATTTGAAAAAATGAAAACCTAAATAAAATAGGTGAAGTTCCCTGACTATTCAGGTGAATACACAACAACAACAACAAATGTCATTATAAAGGAATACCTCAAAAGATCATGGATAAGAACAGTATACTTATTTTAGTCTGTTGAGCTAAGCATAAAAGCTGATTATTCCTCATTAGGACACTAAAATGGTTTTAGTGCTGAAAATTACATTTTCCTGTTGAATTAAACAGATGCTTGTAGAATACCTACTGTGTGCAAGTCATTAGACTAGGGAAGTGGTCGGCAAACCACGCCTCACGAGCCACATGCGGCTCTTTGGCCCCTTGAGTGTGGCTCTTCCACAAAATACCACGTGTGGGCGCGCACGTACAGTGCGATTGAAACTTCCTGGCCCATGCACAGAAGTCGGTTTTCGGCCTGGGCGAGTCTATTTTGGAGAAGTGGCGCTAGAAGAAGGGGGTGTCGGTCGACAGGAGACGCGGTGCATGGGGGCCGCGGATACGCAGCGCAGGGGAGGTACATTGTTTTGAGGTACGTTCACTGAAGTCGACCCCTTCCAACTCTCCCATCCACACTCGTCTTGTATACTTGTTTCAGATAGAGTGTGGATGGGAGAGTTGGAAGGGGTTGACCTCAGCGACCGTACCTCAATCAGATTGAGGACGTTTTTAGCAAAGGCCAGCTTAGGAGTACCCTAATTAAGTTAATAACAATGTACCTACCTATATAGTTTAAGTTTAAAAAATGTGGCTCTCAAAAGAAAATTCAGTCGTTGTACTGTTGATATTTGGCTCTGTTGACTAATGAGTTTGCCGACCACTGGGCTAGGTGTTCAGTAGTAGAGTTGATTTCAATATTTGACAGAAGATAGAAAGAGCCCTCTAAAAGTTGTTTCAACTATGTTATTTCATCCTAACTTAATATAACCAATAGTTTCTGGGCTTAGGCCTCATCATGCAGCCTTTGTCCTATTTTCTTGTTTGTTAAGTGCTGTGTGGGCTAGAGAGTGGTGAGCACAGGGATTAGTGGGGTTGAAGCTCTGCCCTTTGGAGGCCCCAAAACATAGATATATATATATATATATTCTCCTTTTCTGTCCTCTGCCAGAAACCACCCTTTCTGTAAAGGGTGGTTTTTGTCTGTTTAGGGATATTTCAATTATTTCATCCAGTATGCTGCTTGGATTTACCATCTTACCTTTATTTATATTAATACCAATTTATTGAATATCTTTTAAGTGCCAGGTATTGTTCAGTCTGAATTTATAGAAATTCCACATCTTGTGGTAAGAAACTTTATTATTAATGAAGCTTAATGAAGTTAAAACCATTACAGTTAATAAAGTTAAGGTATATAGTTCACTTGTGGATTTATTAGATCTGAGGTTGTAATTTTAATATTGTTCTGGAAATTTTACATATGATCTCACTTAAAAGATCCTGTAAAGCTGAACAGAACTGGCTCCTCATGAAGAACTTCCTTCAGGCTAAGATAACTCACCACAAATGCAATGAAATTGATGGAGCCTGCATTTAGATTTTATTCAGACTAACCTCTAGCTCTTAATAAGTTCTGGGATTTGAATAAGTTCTGGCCCTACTATTTGTTAATAGTGTGACCTTGGTGAGTCACTACCTCTCAGCTTCAAATAGACATATTTATAATGGAATGCTTCATAGTTATTGAATTTATTGTAATTGAATAACTTCAGGGTTATTGTGAGTGTAATTTATCTTCTTTAATAAAGTGCCCTCGTAATGATTGTTGTTGTTAGGCAAGGGATGGGACAATGGGTATGTGAAAATAATCTCTGCTACATCTCAGTTCTCTCCTTTTCACAAACATGAGATCAGTTATGCTGCCAGCTTTGTCTGGATGCTGAGCTGTGGCTGGTTAGAGGTTCTATTGCACTAATGGTCAGATGATGTAAAAAGTTGTGACTACTTAACTGCCCTACATACTTTCTTTTTAGGAAATTGTGGATATATAATTTTTTTTAAGTATATTTTTATTGATTTCAGAGATGAAGGGAGAGGGAGAGAGACATCAGTGATGAGAAAGAATCATTGATTGGCTCCCTCCTGCATGTCCCACACTGGGGATTGAACCCTCAACCTGGCATGTGCCCTGACCGGAAATCGAACCGTGACCTCCTGGTTCACAGGTCAACACTCAACCACTGAGCCATGCCAGCCGGGCTGGATATATCATTTTTGATGGTTGTCTTAAGTCAGTTCTCTCCCCTCTTCCCCTTTTTAAACAGCTTTATTGAGACTTAGTTTATATTCCATATAGTTCACCCATTTAAAGTATACTGTACAATGTATATTCATAGAGTTGTGTATTCATTACCACAATCAATTTTAGAACATATTTGCCCTAGCCAGTTTGGCTCAGTGGATAAAGTGTCAGCCTGCAGACTGAAGGGTCCCAGATTTTATTTCAGTCAAGGGCATGTACCTTGGTTGCAGGCTCTATTTCCCCCCAACCACCCCCCCCCCCACCTCCATCCCCGTCCCCCACTTCCTCCCACACTGGTCTGGGCAAGTGCTGGAGGCAACTAATCTATGTTTCTCTCTCTGTCTCTCCCCAACCCTTTCACTCCCTCTAAAAATCAATAGAAAATATCCTCGGGTAAGGATTAACAAAAAATTAAAAATTAAATTTTAGAACATTCTCTTTATCATCATCCCAAAAAGAAATCCTACTTCCCTAGCCATCACTCCCCAATCTTGCCACTCCTTTCCTGGCCTAAGCAATCACTAATCTACTCTTTCTGTCTCTCTAGATTTGCCTATTCTGGGCCTTTCAAAATGGAATCATATAATATGTGGTCCTTTGTGACTGGCTTCTTTTACCTAGCATGATATTTTCAAGTACTACCCATGTTCTCTTTTTGTCATATTAAGGTGCTCAGAGGGACACTGACCTATCCTGTAGGAAGAAGTGATGAAGTGACTCTTTTTCTAATAAAGAAAGTTGACTGGTGTTCCATAACTGGTGTCCCAGTTGCAAAGATGAGAAAAGCCCTATAAACATTTACTGTAGCTGCAAACCAAAGAATGGTGTTCTAGTGTAGAATGTGGAAAAGATTTATGCCATTTGTGTACATGAATAATGTCATGATTGTTTGTACATCTTTCACTGTGGATAATAATGTGTAACTCTACAGGTGTATTTTAACTAAAACTGTTGCACCACTGTCATTTTTATTTGCTATTTTCTTCTCTCTTTTTTTTAAAAACTGTAAAGCACCATACAAATATAAGGCACTATGCTTTATTGTCCAATCTCTCTGGGACTCTGTTTCCCCATCTTTTAAAAGCAGGAATTACATTAAATTGGTGTTTCTTCTTTTTTTATTAAATTTATTGGGGTGACATTGGTCAACATGAGCATATAGGTTCCTGGTTTGGGTTTCTATGTTATAAGATCTGTATATTGCACCATGTGCCCACCACCCAAAGCTATTTTCCTCCTGTAGCTAATTTTCCTGCTGAGTGTTCTGCATAACTCAGACAAATTATATATAATGCCTTTAGTTATATGCTACATATTTTATCTTTATGTGAGCCTGATGAGCTAAATGCTAGGTATTTTATTTAGGGATAAACAGTGATTATGTATTAGTATAAATGAGTTGTTGGAAACAGGATATATGTAAGTACAATCCTCAGAGCATATGTTCCCCTCAAATTTGTGGCTGTAGTAAAAAAAAAAAAATCCCAGCCATTTGATTTTGAAAAACTCAACCTCTCTGTGGCTCAGATTCTTCCTCTGTAAAAGTAGGGCAATTGGGCCCTAACCAGTTTGGCCCAATGGATAGAGTGTAGGCCTGTGGACTGAAGGGTCCCGGATTCGATTCTGGTCAAGGCACGTAGGTTGCAGGCTCAATGCCCGGGGCGTGAGGCACCCAATTGATGTGTCTTTCTCACATCAATGTTTCTCTCTCTCTGTCTCTTCCCCTCCCTTCCACTCTCTCTCTAAAAATCAATGGAAAAATATCCTTGGGTGAGGATTAACAACAACAAAATAAGTGGGGCATTTGGACTAATGCAGCAGTTCTCAACCTGTGGGTCGCGACCCCTTTGGCGGTCGAACAACCCTGTCACAGGGGTCGCCTAAGACCATCCTGCATATCAGATATTTACATTACGATCCATAACAGTAGCAACATTACAGTTATGAAGTAGCAACGAAAATAATTTTATGGTTGAATCACAACATGAGGAACTGTATTTAAAGGGCCAGAAGGTTGAGAACCACTGGACTAATAATTAGTGCTGACGTTCTTTAACTCATGGTTCTGTGAAAATAATTGGTAAATGTGTTACTGATCATTCCAGACTACTTTCTACATCACATAAAGAAAATTGAATTGTAGCCCTAGCCAGTTTGGCTCAGTAGATACAGTGTCGGCACAGACTGAAGGGTTTTGGGTTCTATTTCAGTCAAGGGCACATATCTCGGTTGCAGGCTTAATCCCCGACCCCCGTCAGGGACCATGCGGGAGGCAACCAATCAGTGTATCTCTCTCACATCAATATTTCTCTCTCTCTGTCTCTCCCCCTCCCTTCCACTCTCTCTAAAAATCAATGGAAACTATTCTTGGGTGAGGATTAACCCAAAAAAGGAAAATTGCATTCTAATGTCTGTTTTCCTGTGTTCTAATTAGGATCCATGGTCTGATACTCCAAATTGTCTATTAATACAAAATAATTTAAAATAGTACTCACCTAGAACATCAGTATGTTAAATAGATGGGTTCATCTGTGACAGAAAACCCAGAATAAGTGCCTTAAAATGAGATTAAAATTTATTTCTCACTCATGTAAAAGTTGGCACAGATGTGGTATAGAGCTTCATGGCATCATGGATCTTTTACAGATTATCCCTTTTTCCCTCTTAGCACTCTGCCCTCTTCTTAGGTGTAAACCATATTCTTATTGAGCAAGATGGTGACATACACAGGAAGCAGGATGGAGAAAGGGATGAAGTAGAAGGTAGAAGGCACCTTCAGTGCTCTGTTAAGCATGATTCCCAGACATTTCTATGTGCATCCATTGCATTGGCTAGATTTGAGATATGTGGCCATTCACAGCTGCAAGGAAAGCTGGAAAGTGTAGCCATGTGCCCAGCTAAAAATTCTAATTAGAGTGGAAGAAAGGGAGAAAAGATTTTCGGGTTTGGGGAGTCTCTACTATAATCTGGTTAATGATAAACAAAAGAGAAAACTAAGGAGCATTTGCAATTACATCTCTTCCTTCTTTAGTAGCTGTTTCTAGTAGGTGATATTGGTTCTCTAAATGGAAATGTCCTTTTAAAGGAGAAGAGCTGACACCGTCTTGGAAACATCTCTTAAGAATGTTATTTTTGCCCTAGCTCGGTTGGTTGGAGTGTCGTCCCATGCATTGAATGGTTGAGGATTCAATCCCCAGTCCGGGTGGTTGTGGGAGGTAACCAATTGATGTTTCTCTTTCTCTAAAATCAACTTAAAAGAAAATAAATAATAAAAAATTTAAAATATTGTTAGATGTCATTCTCTTTTCTGTAATTGGGTTAACGCACAAGGATTTTCCAAGAGAGAATTCTAGATATATTTCCTAATTTTAATTCATGAGTTTATATTATGATTTATGAGCCAGCCTCTTGTGAGTTCAGTAACCCCTGGGGAAACTGATCAAGCCGAGAATAGACTCAACCGTACAGTGAACATACTGGGAACATATAACTGCAAGGCTTCATGTGACCTGAACCACCCCTCTCTCATTCCTGATCTTGAAGGGAGGGAAATCACAAACTTGTATAGTCTTACTATACCCATCTATAAAATCAAAATAATAGTGTTTAGCATGATGAATATGACGGGTGTGCTGGGGCTGTGGTCTCCTCTCCGCGTTCCGCACGGAGGGGGAGACTTGAACCGATTCGTGCAAGTAGGAGGCGCTTTCGGGATTAAAGAATAATGAAAGACAGACATAAAATAGATTAAAAGCTTGGGCTGGGTGTGGTGCCTGCCCTCTGGAGGGACAGGCACAGAGAGCCTGCCCTCTGGAGGGACAGAGCACTCAGAGAGAGCCAGCTCCGAAAGCTGATTTATTATATACTCGAATTACAGGAAGTTACATCACATCTGGGTGAACCTTTGACATCATGAGATCCATCCCCTGAACACTGGGCGGGAGAGTCAGACTGGGTGGCGTCCAGTCTTTGACTGGTCCTGCCCTCAGGGAGTGGCTCTGCCGTCCCCCTGAGTCCCAGCTGACGTAAATTAAGCCAAGTGTATTCTAACGGCCCTTAACACCAGTGGTCTTATAAAATGTTTTAAAGTAGGAAAGAACTTCCAGGGTTAATGATATGGCAAGTCTTGACTCTTAAAACCCCATTTAGAGAATTATTCATGTTTCTAGATTGTGGCCTTTTCAGAATTTTTGAGAATAAATAATCAGCAGAACCAGACTATCCTCCAGAATATTGAAATAATATATTTCATCTGCAGCATTCTCTCAGCTGCTCCATTACCTGCCTGAAATCATCTTAAGGATGAAGTCTTCCCATCTCTCTCTTAAAAGAACAAAGTGATCCCAGTAAACAAAGGAGACCATGCTTAGGACTATAATATCTAGAAACTTCAGTTCATTTTCACCAGTGTCAAAATACCAGGCAGCCTGTACACTTTGCTGGATTCATAACTATTTGAGGCTTGCTCAGTGAGTCATGAGCATTCAGATGCTGCTTTATGGCTGTAGAATTATCTTATAAAAGTAAGATCTCAAAACCAATAGGCTTTTGATTTACACAGATTAGCCATCTGGAAATTGTGTTGAAGAAATGCAGCTAAACTAATGACTGTTTCCCAAAATTCCCTTCTCAATCTGAGTCACTTCAGAAAGGAGTCCACTTGTGGCCCAGGCTCAGAGATTTGGATCTGAACCAGCATGGCCCAGGAAGATGAGGCCCAGGCTCAAATTATCCCTGACTCAGGAATATTCAAACACTAACCTCAGTGCCAACCTTGCAACAACAACAAAAAAAGACCTTGATCATGATGATGAGCACTCCTGTATGCCAGGCACATCCCCCAGAGACAGATGTTGTAATTTGCCTTAGTTTACACATGAGGAAATTGAGACATGCCTATGGTTCCGGAGTGGGGAGTAGCTAAGCTCAAGTCTGTAGTTAATGCCTCAGCTATGGCATCTTCCATGAAGCCCTCTGATGTACCCTCATTTCCTGATTAATGAATTTCTAAGCCACAGAGACATTGTTTTCTCTTATTTTCAGGGATGTGTTTTTCATTTGTTAGCTCGTTCTCGTTTTACCACTCTAGAATTGCTTGTGTTTTTACTAAACTTCCTTGTTTCAGTTTCAATACGTATAACTTATACATCTAAATCTTTCCTCTTCAGGGATCCTAAGCTCCTGTATGAATTCTGAATAACTGGTACCTTTTCTAGAATCTGAGAATTCAACAGTAAATTATTGGAATTAATGTGCTCAATCCAGAACCCTAGAGAATGGGAGGTAACCTATCAAGGTTTATAAAGGACCCTCTTGCCACTTCTCTCACAGTAACTTGAACAGGGTCTAGAGAATGTACCTTCCCAAGGGTTCAGGGTTTGAAATAGAGTCACCCAAAGCTCAGTAACTTTTTTATGCTATAGTTTAGAAAGGGAGATGAAGGAACAAAGGGGGACACCTGTAATACTTTAAACAATAAAGATAAATTTAAAAAGAAAAAGGAAAAAATGGAGGTCCATATGTAGAGCAAATTCAGCGCTGTCTAATAACTTTTTGTATACTTGGATTTAGTTATTAAATTACCCAGTCTGTAGACTGAACAAACTTAAGTCCTTTAATTTAAAACCAAATTAATCTTTCATGACTGCTCCATTAAACAGAGTTGTATTGATTTCTATCTGGTACCCTGTGCTTTTCCAGGGAATTATAACTGATTGTTGTTTTATTTTCTATGAACATGTGTCTTAAATACAGTTGACTGTCTAGATTATCACAGCCAACTCTTCCCTTTATTTATTTTGTAATGGATTTTAGAGAGAGAAAGGGAAAGAAAAACATTGATGTGAGAGAGAAACATCGATAGGCTGCCTCCCACATGTGCCCTGACTGGGGATCAAACCTACAACCTGGGTGTGTGCTGTGACCAGGAATCGAACCCATCACCTTTTGGTGTATGGGATGACACTCCAACCAACTGAACCACACTGTCCAGGACAACTCTTAGCTTTATTTAAAGAGTGGCTCTTGTTTTGGTTTTTAGGACCACTCTGGCTCTTTATTTTAGGGTGTTTCTTGGTTATCACATAGATCCAGCAGTTCCCCAGGGTGGGTTTTCAATATTCAAAGCTATTTCCAGAAATACCATGACATTTTCAAAATCAAATAAACCTTTATTAGTTTTAAAGACACAGTCTGTGTCACAGATTGGGGAAGACTAAAGAAACATAACTAGGAGAAACCAAGATGGCGGCATAGGTAAACACTGGAGTTTGCTGCCTCGCACAGCCACTTCAAAAATACAACTAAAAGACGGAACAGACATCACCCAGAACCACAGGAAGGCTGGCTGAGTGGAAATTCTACAACTAGAAGGAAAGAGAAAAGCATACCGAGACTCAGAGGAGGTGCGGTGCGGAAGTAAAATACTAAGGTACAGAGGCGCACGCCGAGCGGGCTGGCGGCTGAGGGCGCAGTAGTCTTTTTCAATCGGGAGGGAGTCTCAGGCTCTGAGCTCCAGTTCCGGGCGAGTCTCTGGGAACCTAGACTCATACGGGAGAAGCGGGACTGTCTGGCATCGGTCGGAACTCGAGGGCAGCTTTCTCTTGGAGGTACTTGTAGCAATTGCTGGGACACTGAGAAGCGGGGCCTCTGAAGGCACGACTGAGAGCAGCCATAACTGCTCGTTTGCTGGATAGCCTCAGGCAGAGGCTAGATTAGCACCTCCCTAGAGCTCCAGGACAGAAGTTCTCCCACTGCAGACACAGCTGATTCTCACAGCCAATTGGCCTGGAGGTCAACCCCTCCCAGTGTTACTTACAACAATCAAGGCTTAACTACAACAAGACTGTGCACAAAGACCACAAGGGGGAGCACCAAGAGTGTCCTCAGGTAATTGGGGAGGCTGAACCACTGGGCCCTAGAGGACACTTAGCACAGAAAACCACTTTATCAACACAAGGAAGCATAAAAAATGCGGAGACAAAGAAACAGGACACAAATGACAGAAATGGACGAAAGCAAACGACTGGATATAGAGTTCAAAACCACACTTTTAAGGTTTTTCAAGAACTGTCTAGAAGCCGCCGATAAATTTAGTAAGACCCTCGAAAAGACTGGTGAGGCCACCGATAAATGTAGTGAGATCCTCAAGAAATCTAGTGAGACCCTCGATGTTGTGATAAAGGACCAACTAGAAATTAAGCATACACTGACTGAAATAAAGAATATTATACAGACTCCCAACAGCAGACCAGAGGATCACAAGAATCAAGTCAAAGATTTGAAATACGAAGAAGCAAGAAACACCCAACCGGAAAAGCAAAATGAAAAAAGAATCCAAAAATACGAAGATAGTTTAAGGAGCCTCTGGGACAGCTTCAAGTGTACCAACATCCAAATTATAGGGGTGCCAGAAGAAGAGAGAGAGCAAGGTATTGAAAACCTATTTGAAGAAATAATGACAGAAAACTTCCCCTACCTGGTGAAAGAAATAGACTTCCAAGTCCAGGAAGCGCAGAGAACCCCAAACAAAAGGAATCCAAAGAGGACCACACCAAGACACATCATCATTAAAATGCCAAGAGCAAAAGACAAAGAGAGTATCCTAAAAGCAGCAAGAGAAAGAAAGTCAGTTACCTACAAGGGAGTACCCATACGACTGTCAGCTGATTTCTCAACAGAAACTTTGCAGGCCAGAAGGGAATGGCAAGAAATATTCAAAGTGATGAATACCAAGAACCTACAACCAAGATTACTTTATCCAGCAAAGCTATCATTCAGAATTGAAGGTCAGATAAAGAGCTTCACAGATAAGAAAAAGGTAAAGGAGTTCATCACCACCAAACCAATATTATATGAAATGCTGAAAGGTATCCTTTAAGAAGAGGAGGAAGAAGAAAAAGCTAAAGATACAAATTATGAACAACAAATACACATCTATCAACAAGTGAATCTAAAAATCAAGTGAATAAATAATCTGATGAACAGAATGAACTGGTGGTTATAATAGAATCAGGGACATAGAAAGGGAATGGACTGACTATTCTTGGGGGGAAAGGGGTGTGGGGGATGCGGGAAGAGACTGGACAAAAATCTCGCACCTATGAATGAGGACAGTGGGTGGGGAGTGAGGGCGGAGGGTGGGGTGGGAACTGGGTGGAGGGGAGTTACGGGGGGGAAAAAAGAGGAACAAATGTAATAACCTGAACAATAAAGATTTAATTAAAAAAAAAAACATAACTAAATACGATGTGGGATTTTGGATTGGATCCTAGAAAAGAAAAAGAACATTAGTGGAAAAACTGGTAAAATTTTAATAAAGTCTACAGTTCAGTTAATAGTGTTATATCAATGTTGATTTCCTATTATTGTACTATGGTTGTATAGGATTTTAACATTAGGGAAAGCAAGGTGAAAGTTATATAGAAATTCATACAACTTTTCTGTAAATCTAAAACTATTTCAAAATTAAAACTTTATGTAAATATATATATACTGATCCAAAGTGTTTGTGAATTATGATATTGGCCTTTCTTGAGGTTCTCTAAGGCAAAGATGACCTAAATACATCAGTATACTAGCACACTCACTGCCCATAGGAACCAGTGACAGAAATTGTTTCAAATATTGCCAGTCTGGTGCAAGCTTAGTAAGGCCCATGGAAGGCAGCAGGATCTCATGGGAAGCATAAGGATTTGGTTTCAGTCCTGAGTTTCAGTCCCTCTTTACCACTGACTAGTGGTTTCAGTTTGGCCAGCCAACTTGACCTTTCTGAGTCTCAGTTTCTTCATCTGGAGGAAATAATTCCCAGCCCATGGAGATTATAAGGATTAAGTGGGATTTATGTATTTGAATGTTAGTCAGAAACTCTAAAACACTGTAAAATGTTCATTTGATTAATATCCTAAGGAATGGTTTGGGGGGGCGGGAAGGATTCCCTAGTTTTGGAGATTAGGCTTAGGCTGGCTCTCCTGAGAGTCCGCCCCCCCCCCCCCCCCCCCCACGCCGCCCTCTTAAAGCTTGCCTTTTATTTCTTTCTCCTATTTCAGCATTATTTTGTGCTCTTTTTCCTACATACTCTTAATTAAGAGTCCCATCCTTAGTTAATTAAAAGACTGTAAAGTAAATAGAAATTAATAGTTAAATGTTAATAAGCAGATTATTTGTGAAATTACAGTGCATGTATGGTTGTCTGCAATAGGAGTCAGAGGGGAATATAAGACATCAAATTTGAATCCTTCTCCACCATCAAGTTCTCATAAAGGCCTGATGGAATTATTTAAATTGAAAATAGAGACTTTATCATCACACAAAAAATTAGACAAAAAATCTTTATGGAGCCAATACAGAATAATTCCTGGGAATCTGGCAGAGTAACAATAGACCCACCAAAATAACAAACATCTGAAATAGAATAGTGTTTTAGAAGACAAACTTCAAGTGTGATAGCAAAGATAGCACCTCAGACTTGATTTAGAAACTTTGGTAACACCAAGAAAGAGAAAAACTGTGCACAGATCCAGAGAAAACAATGGGAATAGGAACAGGAAGGGGAAAAAAACTGCAGAAAATGGAATTGCCAATAATAGCGTGGAAAATGATAAAAGATACAAATACTATTAAAAGAAACTGGCTAGAATTTAAGAAAAAGAAACCCTGAAGACTGTGATAAAAAGTATAAAGAAATTTACAACCTGCCTTAAGGGGAAAAAAATGGTATCAAAATAATGGAGTGGTCAGTAAAATTGAGGCTAGATGGAGAGATCCAGATTAAAATACAGATGGAGCCCTAACCGGCTTGGCTCAGTGGATAGAGTGTCGGCCTGCGGAGTGAAGGGTCTCAGGTTTGATTCCGGTCAAGGACATGTACCTTGGTTGCGGGCACATACCCAGTAGGGAGTGTGCAGGAGGCAGCTGATGGATGTTTCTCTCTCATCGATGTTTCTAACTCTCTATCCCTCTCCTTTCATCTCTGTAAAAAATCAATAAAAATATATATATATTTTTTTTAAAAATACAGATGGAACAGACAAATAGGTTATAACAAATCCTATGAATCTCAATTTTTGCACCTACAGCTTCCCTCTAAATAAAGGGGGTGAGGAGTGTTGCAATTAGGAGGATACCTCAGAAAAGGAAAACTTGAGGATATTATTATAGAGAAAAATAGACTTTTGCCTACAGATTGAGAGTTTGTGGAATTTTCCAGATTTGGCACTTAATGATATTATACCTACTTATCAGTTTCTTAAAACTGGAAATAAGGAAAAACTATCTACTGGAGAATAAAAGATAAGAATGACCAGACTTTGCAATTTGGGTTATAGAGAGAGAAGATGCATTTAGGGAAACATTTACGAAATACCACCCAATTTATCGTGCCTAGCTGTCTGCCTTTTGAAGATAAAAGATTTTGAACCCTGATATCTTAGAAGAATTTCCAATAGCCAAGTACCAGAGAAGATTACAAAAGGAATGCAGAGGAAACTTCTGAAATATAGGTGGCAGAGACTGGAGTACTTGGAAAGAAGTGAGGTAGTGAAATCATCCATGACTGGCAGCTTAGTTAGGTATTTGGGCAAAGAACTTCTCAATGAAGGATTTGTACCTGCACTCCAGGTGTATTTCAGGGTCTGGACCTCTAAAAGTACAGAAATGAAACCTTCCCTTAACTCAGGGATATAACCAGGGCCTAGGAAAACCTTGCTAACCAAAGCTGTCAGGACTGCCAATTTATAGATTTGTCATGAGAAATGGAATTTTCAGGTGAGCTTGAACCTTGATTAAGCACGAATAAAATTTTTGCACTCTTTGTCACATGGGGAAAACAGATTAAAATCATTGTATTACTTTGGTGAATTTAGAGTTAGAATAAAGAAACATAAGTGTTATAAGCCCTAGCTAGTTTGGCTCAGTGGATAGAGCAGCCGTGGGCAAACTACGGCCCGCGGGCCAGATGCGGCCCGTTTGAAATGAATAAAACTAAAAAAAAAAAAGACTGTACCCTTTTATGTAATGATCTTTACTTTGAATTTATATTAGTTCACACAAACACTCCATCCATGCTTTTGTTCCGGCCCTCCGGTCCAGTTTAAGAACCCATTGTGGCCCTCGAGTCAAAAAGTTTGCCCACCCCCTGGGATAGAGCGTCAGCCTGGGGACCAAAGGGTCCTGGGTTTGATTCTGGCCAAGGGCATGTACCTTGGTTGCAGGCTCCTCCCTGGCCCGGGCCCTCGTCAGAGCTGGTGCAGGAGGCAACCAATTGATGTGTTTCTCTCGCATCGATATTTCTCTCTGTCTTTCCCTCTCTCTTCCACTCCCCCTAAAAATCAATGGAAAAATGTCCTGGCGTGACGATTAACAAAAAAAGAAAAAGAAAAGAAACATAAGTGTTTAAGTGTTTAAGAAGTGTTTCTCTGCTAACGTTAAAGTATTCTTCCCTGGTGTAGTGCTTTCTGGTGGGCCTGTAATGTCTAAGTCGTTTGATATTCACGCTGGATATGGCAGGAAATGTATACTTAATTCTATACATATAATCTCTGCTTCTCTACAGACAGATATGTACTAACACCGTCTCCTTTTAAATCATTTAATACCATTGTCTCTATAGCTTTTATGTAAAGATGTAGGCAAATATTGGTCAAGTACATCACTTTAAATTTATTTTAAATTCAAAACATACAAAAGGATTTATCTATAGATATGACTGCCCTCCCTAGGGTACTTGTCCTCTCACCAAAAGCAGCTTGCATTATCAATTCTTGGATATTCTTTCAGGGATAGTTTAGCATATTCAATCAACTTTCTGTATTCTTTAGTAGTGACATCTATCAAATCCAACTAGTAATAGATGTTTGTAGTTTTATCAGTGACATGGTGCTGTGGGCTGAGCTGCAGAGCCTTCACGTCTACCCCTGATTGTTTTTTTTGTTTGTTTGTTTGTTTGGTTGGTTGGTTTTTTAAATATATTTTATTGACCTTCCACAGAGAGGAAGGGAGAGAGAGAGAGAGCTAGAAACATCGATGAGAGAGAAATATCGACCAGCTTCTTCCTGCACACCCCCCACTGGGGACGCGCCCGAAACCAAGATACATGCCCCTGACCGGAACTGAACCTGGGACCCTTCAGTCCTCGGGCCAACACTCCATCCACTGAGCCAAACCGGTTAGGGCTACCCCTGATTGTTAATACCAACATATAACATAAACCTTCCATCTAATTCTCTCAGGCTCAGGTTATTGCAGTAGGGCCAGGCACTGGCCAGTCCAGTGAGACCACACTGGCTCAGCAGCTGAACTTTAGTCACAGGCCTGAGAGAATGATCTCTTCTGCCATTGGTTCCTATACTCTAGCTGAATAGAACAGGGATGTATCCTGGTTACTTGTATTTATAATTTGTTCCTGTGACCACCTTAGATTATGTTAGAAAACAAAAAGATTGCACCTTCTGAAGTGCAGTGTTTGGGCACTGTCCCATTGGGCAGGGTCTTGAGAGACAACTTGCCAGTTTGCTATTTTGTCAGGAAGATGAGCTAGAGGTCCAAAACAAAAGTTATATTTGGTGATAAGTATTCTTTATAATTATTTTAGGCTCTGTATAAGTTAAAAACCCATGTAGAAAGTCACTATAGTCCTGGCTGGGTGGGCCAGTCACTTGGAGCACCATTCCGTACAAAAGGTTGGGAGTTCAATTCCTGGTCAGGTCACATACCTAGGTTTTGGGTTTGATCCCAGTTGGGGCACATACAGAAGGCAACCAATCAATGTTTCTCTCTCACATCTATGTTTCTCCATTCCTCTCTCTCTAAAAATCAATAAAAACATATCCTCAGGTGAGAATTTAAAAAATAGAAAGTTACTATGTTTAGTTGCCTTAGTGTATATTTTACAGCTAGTTTTTCTTAGAGTGCTCACTGCTCAGAGCTGAGTGTTCTGTGAGTTTTTTATTAAGATTTATTTGCATGCAGTCAGCTGGTTGTATCTTCCCTAAAAAAATTTTCTAGGTTCAGATCCAAAATAAATACAGATGCCCCTTGTCTTATAATGGACTTACATCCCAGTAAACCCTTCATAAGTTGAAAATATCGTAAGTAAAAAATGAATTTAATACACCTAACTTACTGAACATCATAGCTAAGCCTACCCTACCTCAAACCTGCTCATAACACTTACATTAACCTTCAGTTGGGCAATTATCTTGAGTTTCATCTCAAGAGTAATTGTCTTCCTTTTACCAGAAGCAGAGACACAGATAGGCATTTTGTAGACATTATGGGGTGTAAAAACACAAAACATGCCCAGCCAGCATGGCTCAGTGGTTGAGCATTGAGCTAAGAACCAGGAGGTCATGGTTTGATTCCAGTCAGGGTACAGGCCTGGGTGGTGGGCTTGATCCCCAGTGTGGGGTGTGCAGGAGGTAGCTGATCAATGATTCTCTCTCATCATTGATGTTTTTATTTCTCTCCTCCCTTCCTCTCTGAAATCAATAAAAATATATTTTAAAAAAAACAAACACAAAACACATCCAAAAAACACTGGCAACACAGCACACTGTGGAGTATCAGTTTTTACCCCAGTGATCGTGGCTGACTGGGAGCTGCAGCTTGCTGCCACTGCCCAGCATTACAAGTATCATACCGAATATCGCTAGCCTGGGAAAAGATAAAAATTGAAAAGTACAGTTTCTACTGAATGCATATCACTTTTGCAACATTGTAAAGGGGAACCATCATAAATTGGGGACCATCTATATACAAAAAGAAGTTGATTTTCTCTATGCTGGGAATAACCAACTTAGAAAATGTAAGGGAAAAAAAAATCCCGTTCATAATAGGAACAAAATATATATAATAATTGGGAATAAGCTAAAAAAAAGTGTAAAACCTATATGAATAAAGCTATGCAAATCTGAGAAGCATAAAATCTAGAATAAATGAAAAGACATATCATGTGTTTGGATATAAAGACCCATTCTCCCTAAAGAAAGCTATAAATGTAACATACTGTTGGTTAAATTCCCAACAGGATTTTTAAAAATTTGTTTATCTCAAAAAAGAAATTGCCTTGAAAATATTAAAAAGGAAGAGTAATGATGAAAATATTGACCTATTTTGTGTATGAATTGTTGTTATGCTAAAGTTATATTAAAACAAAACATTGAGTGCTAAAGCAGGACATAATAGACAGAAAAAAGGGAACAGACTACAAAATCCAGTAACAGATCAGGCATGTGTAAAAAGTGATTCTGAAAAAGGTACAGTTTAAGGCAGTGGAGAAAGAATTTTATAAATGCTATAAAAAGAAATGACTGGCCCCTGTGAGGTTGAGACGGCCCCGGTGAGGTTGGGACGGCCCCTGTGAGGCTGAGACGGCCCCAGTGAGGTTGAATCGGCCCTGGTGAGGCTGAGACGGTCCCGGTGAGGCTGAGACGGCACCGGTGAGGTAGAGACAGCCCCAGTGAGGTCAAGACGGCCCCGGTGAGGTTGAAACGGCCCCAGTGAGGTTGAATCGGCTCCAGTGAGGCTGAGACAGCCCCGGTGAGGTTGAGACGGCCCCGGTGGGGTTGCGACGGCCCCGGTGGGGTTGCGACGGCCCCGGTAGGGTTGCAACGGCCCCTGTGAGGTTGAGATGGCCCTGGTGAGGCTGGGACGGCCCCGGTGAGGTTGAATCGGCACCGGTGAGGTTGAAATGGCCCCGGTGAGGTTGAAATGGCCCCTGTGAGGTTGAGGCGGCCCCTGTGAGGCTGAAACAGCCCCCATGAGGCTGGGACGGCCCATGTGAGGTGGGGACAGCCCCTGTGAGGCTGAGACGGCCCCTGGAAGCTGAGAAAAATACCACATGAACTCACTCATTTATGGATAATAAGAAACATTATAGACTGATGAACAAAAATGGATACAGAGGCAGAGCAGCATTGAGCAGAATGTCAAACTACAGTGGGAACCCTGGGGAGGGTTGTGGGGAGTAGGAGATCAACCGAAGGACTTATATGCATGCATATGAGAATAACTAATGGACACAAGACACTGGGGGGTGGGGGAAGCCGGGGGAATGTCAAGGGGGAGAAAAAAGGAGACATGTGTAATACTCTTTGTAATACTTTAAGAAATATTAATTAATTAATTAATTAAAATAAAATAAAATAAAATAAATGACTATTTAGAAAACAATTTTAGGTCTTTTTTCCATGCCATGGAATCAGTTACATTTAAATATTTTAATTTAACATGGAAAACCATGTAAGTATTAAAAGAGAATATAAGTGCATATTTCTATAATCTGGTATGAGGAAATCAAAGATAGAAACCAGGTTCACAGTTCTATTACACATCATCTATATGCTGTATAGTATGTTTACCACCCCAAGTCAAGTCTCCATCCATCACCATTTATTGCTCCTATATCCTCCACCTCCCTCCACTCCTTACTCCCCACCACCCCCTGACAATCACCACACTGTGTCCGTGTCGATGAGTTTTCGCTCTTTTTTTTTCTTCTTTTTTGCTTAACCCTGTCATCTGACCCACCTGGCCCCCACTCCCCATCCCCCAATCCCCACAGCTGTCAACCTGCTCTCTATCTATGAATCTGTCACTATTTTGCTTGTTAGTTCATTTTGTTCATTGGATTTCACATATGAGTGAAATCATATGTTACTTCTCTGTGGCTTATTTCACTTAGCACAATGCTCTCCAGGTCCATCCATGCTGTCTCAAAGGGTAAGATTTCCTTTTTCACTGCTGAGTAGTATTCCATTGCATAAATGTACCACAGCTTTTTTATCCACTAGTCTACTGATGGACACTTGGCTGCTTCCAGATCTTGGCTATTGTAAATAATGCTTCAATGAACATAGGAGTGTGTATATTCTTTCAAATTAGTGTTTCGGATTTCTTTGGATAAATTCCCAAAAGTGGAATATCTGGGTCATAAGGCAGTTTCATTTTTTATTCTTAAAAATATATATTTTTATTGATTTCAGGGAGGAAGGGAGAGAGAGAAAAACATCAAGATGAGAGAGAATCATTGATCGGCTGCCTCCTGCACACCCCACACTAGGGATCAAGCCCACAACCTAGGCATGTGCCCTGACTGGCAATTGAATCATGACCTCCTGGTTCATAGATCAACGCTCAACTGCTGAGCCATGCTAGCCAGGCCCACTGCTTTCCACAATGGCTGCAGCAATCTGCATTCACACCAACAGTGCAGGAGGGTTCCCTTTGCTCCACATCCTCAGCAACACTTGTTTGTTGATTTATTGATGATAGCCATTCTGACAGGTGTGAGGTGATATCTCATTGTGGTTTTAATTTGCATTTCTCTGATGATTAGTGACTTGAACATCTTTTCATATGTCTTTTGGTCATCTGTATGTCCTCTTTGGAGAAGTGTATATTCACATCTTTTGCCCATTTTTTAATTAGATTGGTATTGTTGGTTTTTTGGGTTTTTTGGTGTTGAGTTTTTTAAGTTCTTTATAAAATTTGGATATTAACCCCTTACCAGATGTATCATTGGTGAATATGTTATTCCATTCAGTGGATTATCTTTTCATTTTATTGATGGTTTTCCTTTGCTGTGCAAAAACTGTTTAGTTTCATGTAGTTCCATTTGTTTATTTTTTTGTTTGTTTCCAGAAAAATATTACTAAGAGAAATGTCAGAGACTTTACTGCCTGTTTTCTTCTAGGATTTTTATGGTTTTTATGTCTAACACATAAGTCTTTTTTTTTTTAATCGTGGTCTTTTAAAATTTTTTATTGATTTTAGAGAGGAAGGGAGAGGGAAAGAGAGATAGAAACATCAATGATGAGAGAGAATCATCTATCAGTTGCCTCCTGCACGCCCCCTACTGGGGATCAAACCTGCAACCTGACCATATGCCCTGACCAGGAATGGAACCATGACCTCCTGGTTCAGAGGTCGACGCTCAACCACTGAGAACACTGGCCAGGCTAACATTTAATCCATTTTGAGTTTATTCTTGTGTATGCTGTAAGAAGGTGGTCTAGTTTCATTTTTTTTTTTTTTTGCATGTATCTGCCCAATATTTCCAACACTGTTTATTGAAGAGACTGTATTTTTACCCCACTATATGTTTTTTGCCTCCTTTTCATCAAACATTAATTGACTACAAAGGCCTGGGTTTACTTCTGGGCTCTCTATTCTGTTCCATTGATCTATATGTCTGTTTTTATGTCAGTACCATGCTGTTTTGATTACTATGGCTTAAAGCAGTGGTTCTGAACCTTCTGGCCCTTTAAATACAGTTCCTCATGTTGTGACCAAACCATAAAATTATTTTCGTTGCTACTTCATAACTGTAATGTTGCTACTGTTATGAATCGTAATGTAAATATCTGATATGCAGGATGGGCTTAGGCGACCCCTGTGAAAGGGTCGTTCGACCGCCAAAGGGGTTGCGACCCACAGATTGAGAACCACTGGCTTAAAGTATAGTTTGATATCAGGTAGTGCGAGTCCTCCAACTTTGTTCTTCTTTTTCAAGATCACTGTTGCTATTCATGGTCTTCCATGATTTCATATAAATTTTTGGAATATTTGTTCTAGTTCAATGAAATATACCATTGGTATCGTAATAGGAATTGCATTGAATCTATAGATTGCTTTGGGTAGTATGGACATTTTAATGATGTTAATTCTTCCTATCCATGAACACTATATAGGCTTCCACTTTGTATCTTCTTCAATTTCTTTTTATAGTGTCTTATAATTTTGTGAACACGGGTCTTTTACATCCTTGGTTAAATTTATTCCTCAGTATTTTATTCTTTTTGAAGCAGTTGTGAATGGGATTGTTTTCTGGTAGTTCATTATTGGTGTATAAAATTGTTTTTTTAATAGAGTTAGAAATATTTATCTCATTTAAGAAAAATAACAGCATAAGCACAACAATAAGTGATCACCAATATTTGGTTAGGAAGTAATAGGGGGTAGTGGAAATTGTGACAAATGAGAGCATACTGATCTCATCCCAGGCATGCCCCTCCTCCCCTCCCAATTGTGCAACAACATGGCAGTTTAGAGGCCCCAAAGCCACTCAGTTCCAAGCAATTGTTGCCATGCAAGCATGCAGCCTCAGAATTATCAGATCATCTGAGCTTTTCTCATGTAAAGCTCCCAAATTTAAACTGTTCTCAGTTGTTAAAACTTTGTATAGGTGCCGGGCCAGTGTGGCTCAGTGGTTGAGCATCCAGCCATGAACCAAGAGTTCACTGGTTCAGCCCTAACCAGTTTGGTTCAGTGGATAGAGTGTCAGCCCGCAGACTGAAGGGTCCCGGGTTCAATTCAGGTAAAGGGCACATACCTCAGTTGCAGGCTCAAACCCCAGCCCTGGTCTGTCCGATGTTTCTCTCTCTGCCTCCCTTCTTCCCTCCCTTTCACTCTCTAAAAATTAATGGAAAAATATCCTCAGGTGAAGATTAACAAAAAAATAAAGTAAAAGAGTTCACCGTTTAAATTCCCAGTCAGGCACATGCCCACGCTCTATCCCCAGTAGGAGCTAGCTGATCGATGTCTCTCATGGATGTTTCTATCTCTCTCTCCCTTCCTCTCTCTCTAAAAATCAATAAAAACATTTTTATATATATATATATTTTCCCCCTCAGCTGTGTTTCCTTTTTTTTTTAATTGTTTAAAGTATTTTCCCCCAATTGACCTCCCTCCTTCCCCCAAAAAACATATTTTTTTAAAAAAAAAAATTGTGTAGGCAAAACAAAACATATTCATAAGGCCTCAAAGTTAATGAACTCTGGCTGTATAGTTTTGCTTTTGGTTTCAGGATTATGCTTACCACTTTAAATGAGTTGAGACACTTTTCCTTCCTCCTCCTTCCCACACCTCCCTCTCTAGATCTGTAATTCTCTGGATAACAGAGGAATTATCTATAGAAGTTTAGTTTGACTTCCACATCCATTGCCCTCAGGGTCAGGGGCCTTTTTGTGAAGACAGAATTTTATATTTCCGGATTTTTTCTTGAGCCAGTTTTGGTAACTTTATCGTGGGTATGTATGTATCCAAAAAACCATAGTTTATATAAATATATAGGGTTTGGTACTCTTCAGGAATCCACTGAGGGTCTTGGAATGAATAGTATTCCCCAGGGATAAAGAGGTACTACTGTGCATGTACAAAGATGATGCTGTCTTGGTTCTTAGTCTTTATAACCTAATTTTTAAAATTCTTTTTCCCCCCACAGTTCATCCATGAGCTCGGATTTCCCACATTACAACTTCAGGATGCCTAATATTGGATTCCAGAATCTGCCTCTCAACATATATATTGTGGTTTTTGGCACTGCTATATTTGTCTTCATCCTTAGTTTACTCTTCTGTTGCTACTTGATTAGGTAATCAATTTTCATTCTGTGTTACTTTAGAATATGTTAAACAATCACTAATAAATTAACTTTCTCCCCTTAGGTTAACAAATGTTATAAGTATTGTAGGGGAGGAAGAAAATTTCCTCTTCTAGGCTCTTTCAGCTGGTCTAATAATCAAACTGACACAAGATAGATTAATAAGAGAAAAATAACCAGATTTAATTACATACGTACATATGGAAACCCCACATACATGGGAGAGTCAGAGACCCCACATACATGAGAAGATTCAGAGACAGAAAGTTAAAATGAGGTATATGTGGCCTTCTGAGCTAAGGATGAGATAAAATGCCTTGGGGCTTCAGAGGGGAGGAAGGTCATTTGAAGGAAAATAAGATGAGCAGATGTTCAGTAATTACATGTTTGTCCTGCCCTGTAGGTCATAAAATATTATTTATGGTAATAACTGTTATTATAGACAAAGCACCTAAGTTAGATTCTTTAAGGAAGAGATAAAGATTTCTCTTGACCCACAGAGCCTCAGTTGCCTTCAGCTCAAAATAATCTACAAGTCAAAGTAGCACATCTTAGGGAGGCCTGTTCTGAACCACTTCAAAATGATAATTAGCAAATTTTTATTTTTTTCTTTCTTTTTTTTCTTTTCCTTTTAATTAGCAAATTTTTAAAACTTAAAGTGGCTTAATACTTTAACATTCTATGAGTTACTGGTCAATAAAACACCTTTATACAGTCTTCAATCCTATTTGTTGATAGGATGTTTTATTGTAGGAGAAAATTGTTCTCATTTGTTTTTCCAACATATTAGCATCTGAACTGGATACACTTCTGTCATTGTCTGTCTCCAAGATTTAATCTACTTTCACAAAGATTTCAAAATTGCTTTTCTGGAGAGTGCTACATCATTGTTAGCTAAAGTCGTTAAGGATTAGAAAGCAATCTCCAAATAAGATCCAAGCCTTTAAACAAATTCTTGTGGTCTCTCAAGAGTATTTTAAGCCCTGGCTGGTTTGGCTCAGTGGATAGAGTGTCGGCCTGCGGACTGAAGGGTCCCAGGTTCGATTCCGGTCAAGGGCATGTACCTTGGTTGCAGGCACATCCCCAGTAGGGGGTGTGCAGGAGGCAGCTGATCAATGTTTCCAACTCTCTATTCCTCTCCCTTCCTCTCTGTAAAAAATAAATAAAATGTATTTTTTTAAAAATTAAAAAAAAGAGTATTTTAAGCTCCTGTTTGTGTTGAACTGATCAGGTGTTCAGGTGATTGATTATCTGCATAAATCACAAAGTATTCCACAAGCTCTGCAGCACATGTACTGACAAGTAATGAAGGGTAACAGGTCACTTAAAGGAGTAATGGATTTGGCCAGTAAAGATTCACAGTTGACTAATTCATAATTGTTTAAGCAAGCATTTTTCTCTTTTTAAGTATTTAAAATAGGGCCTAATTTTCAAAGCCAAACCTTAGACTATAAAAAATTTTATAGTGTATTGTTCAAAGAGCTTTATGAAATAAAATAATAGAAAATTAAATGTTATTATACAGCTATACTAGTACATCTGATAGTTTTTAGTGTTTGTACAGTATATTATTATGGTTAAGATAAATACGATCATCAGATTATCTTTCAGCAATAGTTCATTATTGCCCCCAGTGTTCCAGGGTACTTATTTACTGACAGTCAAATCTGAGTGAATTTAGTGTGTAGTTTCTAATTTTCTGACAAGTGAATTTATATTCTTCACAGAAGGTGAATCTCCTCTGAAGTTCTCACAAATTTAATCACTCCCTGTATCTTATAGATATGCTGGCTGCCTATGATTTTTTGGTCTTGCTTAGAGAAATAAATACTTAGCTAATATAATTATAGGATTTAGGAAACACTTTAAAAAATCTGTTTATTACTAGAAATTGACTTTTCCTAACATTTCTTTAATAATTGTTTGATAAATGTTATGTAAATATTCAGCTTTTTTTAAAAATTAGGGAATTAGCCATAATTAAACAGGACCTCATAGCATTAAAATATTCCTTTTTTCCAAACCTAATAAATTTTTTTGGAAATTTCTCTACAAATACTGGCTTAATTCAAATTTGTGAATTTAATATTTGAAACCGAATTATTTCTTAAAAGAAGATAAAAATATTTTAAAAGATTAAGGAAGAGCTTATATAAAATATTCTAAAATGTAGATAGCTCATAGTACAGTTTTTATTATTATGTCAAAGAATTAATTAAGCCTTAGATTTTTGTTTGCTTTAGGAAAAATACTAATATACCAGTTGTGATTCTGGGTAAATTTTTTGAGAAATAAGTTATGAAACACTATTTTACCTCGTATTTCTTTCAGTAATCAAGCAAGCAAAGGGATAAAGCAAAAAAATCATAGCAGTTGTTTTTATGCTATGATTTCATACTATGATCGCCCTGCTGGTCGCCCTGCAGAGGGAGGCAACTGGTGGCAGCTGGGGGTGGGGCTGGCAAGTGGGCAGTGCCAGGCTGGCCAAGGCAGGTGCCAGTGGGGGGGCCCCCCCGATCACCCCGCCGGTCGCCCCACAGATAGGCCCTGATTGCCAGCCAGGCCTAGGGACCCTACCCGTGCACAAATTTTGTGCACTGAGCCTCTAGTTTTTAAATATAACAAGTTCTTCAGCACCTTCCTAGGGAGCTCTTCTGTTCTCATGCAGAGAGATCCCTCCAGTCATAGCTAGACTCATCAGAACCATTGGAGGAACACAGCTTAGATCTAAACTAGACACCCTCTACCAACCACAGTCTTACACAACATTTTAGTATAGAATCTGTTGCCCATGACAGGGCTATAAATAGATCACTACTGGAACACAAAAGGACTCTTACCTTGCTAGGAGTTATCCTATTTTATAATGAATCATATAATATTCTAATTTATGTTTGTTATTTATCTCTCTCCCTGGATAGAGTCTTGTCTGTTCTGTTTGCTGTATCCCAAACACCCAAAACTGAACAATATCTGGCACAGTATCGGTACTCAATAAATGTTTGTTGAGTAAATGAAAGTATGGTGTTCCTACTAGGAAGTCATTAGTTACACACTGAAAAACAAGGGTAAAATTAAAAACTAAAAATGGAAGGAAAATATTGAGTTACCTAATAGATACTAGAAAGTCTTGAACCAAGACAATGACAGTAGAGCTAGAGAGTGTGGGTGTGTTATGGATGGTTGTGAAAAATACTGGGGAGGTAAAAATCAACAAAATTTGGTGACTGGGCATTAAGGACAAGGAAATTATGAGCTTAGAACTTTTCCTGGACTTTTAGCTTAGCTGTTGGTTGGATAGCAATCCCTTCACAGAGATAGAAAATGGATGGCCAAATTGGGTGAAAGGATAAAGTTTCTGTTTCACACATGGGAGAACTGTATTCCCTGTGTAACAGTCAAGATGTTTAGTATATAGTTGGATATATAGGTCTAAAGCTTATGAAAAGTCTGGTCTAAAAATAGAGGGTCATGTAATAATAGGTGGAAGTTGAAGCCAAGAATGTCCCCTGGAGATAATGTGTATAGTGAAATAAAATGGATGCAGGACAGAATCCTAGGGAAACATTAATATTTAAGAAGAGCCCTTGACCTGGCTGGGTAGCTCAGTAGGTTGGAACATCATCCCAATACGCCAAGGTTGTGGGTTTGATCCCCACATACAAGAAGCAACCGATGAATGTATAAATATGTGGAACAACAAATCAATGTGTTTTTTTTTCTCTCAAGTCAATTTTTAAAAATATATATATATTTTATTGGTTTTTTACAGAGAGGAAGGGAGAGGGATAGAGAGTTAGAAACATTGATCAGCTGCTTCCTGCACACCCCTACTGGGGATGTGCCCGCAACCAAGGTACATGCCCTTGTCTGGAATCGAACCTGGGACCCTTCAGTCCGCAGGCTGATGCTCTGTCCACTGAGCCAAACCGGTTAGGGCTCAAGTCAATTTTTAAAAAAAGAAGAAAAGCCCATAAAAGAGACTAGGAAGGGGGATAGCAGGAGAAAGAAGAAAATCATGATAGAGGTGCTCCACAAGTAGGGTTTCAGTGGATTGAGTCAGTTGTGTCAGCAGGAAGGTGTAATAAACAAGATATTTGTTAATCGATTGTTTACATTATCAGTAAGGCTTCTGGTCAACAGTAGGTTATTAGTAATTAAGTTTTTGGGGAGTCAAAAGTTTTATGTGGCTTTTCTTTTTTTTTTTTTTAATTTTTATTGATTTTTTACAGAGAGGAAGGGAGAGAGATAGAGAGTTAGAAACATCGATGAGAGAGAAACATCGATCAGCTGCCTCCTGCACATCTCCCACTGGGGATGTGCCCGCAACCCAGGTACATGCCCTTGACCGGAATCGAACCTGGGACCTTTCAGTCCGCAAGCCGACGCTCTATCCACTGAGCCAAACCGGTTTCGGCTATGTGGCTTTTCAATTGTGCAGGAAATTGGCATCCCTAACCCATGCATTGTTCAAGGGTCAGCTTTACATTTGACAATTAGGTTTGCATCCATAATCTTATAAAAGTTTCAGTAGCGTGGGTACAGGGGCGACAAAAGGTAAGCTATAATGGGACAAAGCTTCAGCAGCAGGTAATAAATATAACATCTTTGAAGAATCTTGGCTGAGAAAAGATGCGGGGGAGGGGGGGGAGTTTGCTCTAGAAATCAAGGAAGTATTTTGGTGCCTGATTATGTTTTTAAGTTAGAGATTTATAATATAAACTAGAGGCCCAGTGCATGAAATTCGTGCATGGGTAGGGTCCCTAGGCTTGGCCAGCAATCAGGGCTGATCTGTGGGGAGACCGGCAGGGCAATGGGGGGGGGCCCCCTGCTGGCACCCACCTTGGCCGGCCTGGTACCACCCACTCGCTGGCCCCACCCCCTGCCGCTGCTGCTGGTCACCTCCCTCTGCCTGCTGGCACCCGCCTTGGCTGGCCTGGTGCTGCCCACTCACAGGCCCCGCCCCCCGCCAAACAGTTGTTCCACAGGTCGTTCCGCTGTTCGGTCAATTTGCATATTAGGGTTTTATATAGATAGATATTCTATTTATAGGTATTAAGGAGAATGAGCTAGTTACGGAATATTTGTGAGAAATAATGAATCGTGGAGATGAAAAGAGACATACCTAAAAGTTATAGCACTATTATTCGTAAGCAGGAGAATACCTTCTTAAGACAGGGATGAAGGTAACTTCAGAAAACAATACATATGTAGGAATGTGGGGCTGGGAGTGAAAGAACTGCATACATGGCAACCTCTTTCTTTATGAAGTAGTTGAAAATGGTGGGGAGGGAGGTGATCGGGTAAAATTTGAGAACAGTGGCAAGCTTTTAAAATAGAAGCTTAGAATACTGAGCTTGAATATGTAGAATTAGAGAACAATGTGGAGGGTTTCATTGAGAATGGAGACCACAGATTTGTAGCAGCTGTAAGCTACATGGTTTTATCATTTTCTTTAGCACTGTTCAGCATTGCTAATCATACTCTCTTAGGTATTTTTTTAGGAATTAATATTTATTAAACACTTAATATATGTCAGACCCTGTGCTGTGCACTGCAGTTAAATAGGTAATTTTAGTATCTTTATTTTACAGAAGTTAAATAATTTTCCTACAACCACACATACACAGAAGTTGGTTAGAGTTGAGACTGAAATTCACTTGTATCTGACCCCAGAGCATGTCCTCATAATCACTTAAAAAATAATAATAAATTGTATTTTTCAGGCTTCATTCAAAAATAACCATTTCAGGTTTTCATAATCATTTTCAAAAGACAGATTTGCATATTGAGGCTATTCTAAAACCATTATTTTAATTTTGAGCCTGAAATTTTTAAATGAAGACTGTACCTGTTTTCCTTTTTAAAAAAATACATTTTATTGACTTCAGAGAGGAAGGGAGAGTGATAGAAACATCAGTGATGAGAGAGAATCATTGATCAGCTGCCTCCTGCACACCCCCTGAAGCCCAAGCAACAAAAGAAAGAATAGATAAATTGGACTTAAAAAAATTAAAAATATTTTTGCATTAAAGAACATTATCAAGAAAGTAAAAAGACAAACTTTAGAATGGGAGAAAAATACTTGCCAATCATATCTGATAAGAGATTAACACATGTTTTAAAAACTCTTACAGCTCAACAACAAAAAGACAGCTGAATTGCCCAGCTGGTGTGGGTCAGTGGTTGAGCGTCAATCTATGAACCAGGAGGTCACGATTCTATTCCCAGTCAGGGCACATACCCAGCTTGCAGGCTTGATCCCCAGTGGGGGGTGTGCAGAAGGGAGCTAATCGGTGATTCTGTCATCATTGATGTTTCTATCCCTCTCCCTTCCTCTCTGAAATCAATAAAAATATATATTTTTTTAAAAAGACAACTGAGCTTAGGCCAGTTTGGCTCACTGGATAGAGCGTCGGCCTGGGGACTGAAGAGTCCCGGGTTCGATTCCAGTCAAGGGCATATACCTTGGTTGCAGGCACATCCCCAGTGGGGGCTGTGCAGGAGGCAGCTGATCGATGCTTCCCTCTCATCGATGTTTCTAACTCTCTATCCCTCTCCCTTCCTCTCTGTAAAAAATCAATACAATATATTTTTAAAAAATAAAATAAAAAGACAACTGAATTGAAAATAGGCAAATGACGTAAATAGTCACTTTTCCAAAGAAGATATACCGGGTGGGGCAATAGTAGGTGTACAGTTGTTCATATGGAAGATATTACAATAATTAATAAAAGAATAAACTTTTGCATACTCACAACTATTAACCCACTTTTGCCCTACCCTGTACAAATGGCCAATAAACACATGAAAAGATGTTCAACATTATTGGTCATTAAGGAAATGCAAATTAAAACCACAGCGAGATACCACTTCACACCTAAGATGCTGTACTCAAAAATATGGAAAATTACAAGTGTTGGTGAGGATGCAAAGAAATAGAAACCCACACATGTTGCCTGTGGTAGTGTAAAATGGTGCAGCCACTATGGAAAAGAGCTCAGCAGCTTCTCAAAAAGTTAAGCATAGAATTACTATATGACCCAGACATTTCACTTCTAGGTGAATACCCAAGACAAATGAAGAGCTATGCCTACACAGAAACTTATACAGGAATGCTTATAACAGCATTATTCATAATGGTCCAAACATGTATAAAACCCAAATGTCCATCAACAGATGGATAAACAAATTGTAGCATATATTCAGCCATAAAAAGGAGTGAAGAACTGATGCATACTACAATTAGGATGAGCCTTAAAAACATTATGCTAAGTGAAAAGCCAAGCACAAAAGATCACATATTGTATGATTTGTTATATAGACATACATATTTCTATCCATAATAGGCAAATCCGTAAAGACAGAATGCAGATTAGAGGTTACCAGGAGATAGGAGAAGGGGGACTACCTAATGCAGTGATGGCGAACCTATGCCACGCGTGTCAGAGGTGACACGCGAACTCATTTTTTTGGTTGATTTTTCTTTGTTAAATGGCATTTAAATATATAAAATAAATATCAAAAATATAAATCTTTGTTTTACTATGGTTGCAAAGATAAAAAAAATTTCTATATGTGACACAGCACCAGAGTTAAGTTAGGGTTTTTCAAAATGCTGACACCGAGCTCAAAAGGTTCGCCATCACTGACCTAATGAGACCACTTAGTGAGATCTCATGTTTTTTGGAGGGTGATGAAAAATTTTGAAACTAGAGAGAGCTGGTGGTTGTACAACATTGTGACCACACTAAACACCACTGAATTATACAATTTAAAATGGTTAATTTTATGTGAATACAAATAAAGGAGTATTAAAATTTTTTATTAAAGGAATAAGAAAACTGACTCAAGAAGAAATAGAAAATATTAATAACTATATACCTAGTAAATTGAATGTGTTATTAAACATTCCTACAAAGAGACTACAAGCCAGGTAATTGCACCAGTGAATTCCTTCAAACAGTAAAGAAAACAATACTTCTTAAATGACTTCCAAAGAATAGAAGAAATACTCAACTAATATAATGGGAACAGCATAATTTTGATTAAAATTATACAAAGCCTCACAAGGACATTACAAAAAAGGAACTTACAGACTTATGTCTCTCATGAACAAAATATTAGTAAATCAAATTCAGGGATATGCAAAAATGGTAGTACATTATCTTCAAGTGGACATTATTCCAGGAATGAAGGTATCAACACAATATACCACATTAACAGTAAAGAAAAAAAATGGCAGGGGGAGTGATGGGGGAAAAAATTTTATAGAGTCCCGCTGGTGTGCTCAATGGTTAGTATCAACCCATGTACCAGGAGGTCACCAGTTCAATTCCTGGTCGGAGCACATACATGGGTTGCAGGCTCAATACCCAGTGGGGGGCATACAAGAGGCCACGGATTGAAGTTTCTCATTGATGTTTCTCTCTCCCTTTCTCAAATCAGTAACATATTTTTTTAAAACCACCAAAAACTAATACCTATTCATGATTTTTAAAAATCAAAAACTAGGATACAAGGGAACTTTGTTTATTTGAATCAAAGTTATGCACAAAAAATCTAGAGAAACATCATACTTAATAGAGATGGGTTTTTATTTTTAGTTATATAATTTTATTTTATGCATTTAAATTTTTTTTAAATCTTTATTGTTGAAAGTATTACATATGTCCCCTGTTCCCCTCCATTGACCTTCAGTAGTGATGTCACCACTTTTATTTGCCATTGTATTAGAGGTCCTAGCCAATGCAGAAAAAAAAGAGTAATAAAAGAAATGAAATAAAAAATAAAGAAGTAAAATACCTAAAGATTATAAAGGCAGAGTTTAAACTGTCATTATTTGTAGACAGGAAGATTGTATATATTAAAAAATCCAAAATATTCTACAGATAAACTATTTAAAAATAATAAGTGAACTTAGCAAGTCATTAGATACAGGACCAATATACAAAAAATTGTTTTTTCTATGTAGTAGCAATAATGAATTAGAAAATTAAAAAAATTATAATTTATAGTAGATCAAAACTTACTAAAATCTAGGAATAAATCTAATGAAAGATATATAAGCGTTCTACCTAGAAATGTATAAAGAGAAATTAAGATATAATAAGTAGGATCATAGATTGAAAACTCAATCTTGTAAAGATGTCAGTTTTTCCCCAGTTGATCTATAACTTCCATACAATCTCAGTCAAAATCCCAGTAGATTTTTTGTGGAAACTGACAAGCTCATGAAATTGGTATGGAAATGCGAGGACCAAGAGTAGCCAAGAAGTCCTCATAGCTTGAGGACTTCTAATACCAGATCCCAAAACTTGTTACAGAGCTCCAGTACTTAAGACAGAGTGCTATTCACCTAGCACCCAGATCCTGCTTTCTAAATACTATTCTCCAGTAAAAGGAACCAAGGTTCTTTGGAAGAAGTGGCTAATTCCACAAATGGGGCATGGAAAATACAAAATGAGCCGGAAACATCTTTCAGTGCTAATAAGCAAGGAAATTCATGGAAAAAGATGAGGGCACATTAAAAGGACACAGAAGTTAATCCGATGAAGCTCCTAAAGGCCAAACCTAAATCAATGTGAGCAATAAAATAAATAATGATCATATTGAATTCTAACCCATAGACTAAAACAAATATCCATGAGTCATAGTGATATAAAAAAATGAGGGAGAAGCGACTTATGTTCCTTACAGAAGAATTCCAGTTAATAATTATGCAAGGAATTAGGAAACTACAAAGCCACCACCAGGCAAACACTACAGTAATTGTTGCAAGCAAGATGAGTGCTGAATCAGTGGGCAAAAGCTTGAGAATAAGTAGGATTTTACATAGTTTCAACATCTCTCCCCCAAGATGTTGGTCAGTTTCAAAAAGGAAAATAATAACTACAGTGGAGAGACCCAGTAGACACTCCATGAACAAGTGATCATGGTTAATATGTCAAAATCTTGAAAGAAAAGAAAAACTAAGGCTCCTGCGACAGATTGGAAGAGGCTAAGGAGACATGGATTGGGTCATAGAACAGGAAAAGGATATTAGTGAAAAAAACTGGTGAAATTCAAATAAAGTCTCTTATTTTGTTGATATATCAACATTAAATCAATATATCAGTGTTAATTTACTTGCTTTGATTTTTGTACTATGGTTGTGTGAGATGAACATTGGAAAAACTGGGACTAAGGTATATGTGAACTCTTCTGTAAATCTAAAATTATTTCAAAATACAAGTTTTTTTTAAAAACACACACACACACAAAAAAAAAAACCTAGCATGGTATTGAAAACAAGGTGCATCAGTTTCCCAGGGCTGCTGTAACCACCTACTACAAACTGGGTGGCTTAAAACAACAGAAATTTCATCTTACATTCTGGAGGCTAGAATTTCAAAATCAAGGTGTCAGCAGGGCCATGCTCCCTCTGAAGACTCTAGGGTAGGATCCTTCCTTGCCTCTTATAGCTGCATTACTTCTGTTTCTGTCTTCACCTGGCTTTCTTCCCTATGTCTGTATTTCCACCCTAAATCCAATATGCACGCTGCATCCAGTATGACCTTATTTTAATTAAATAATCTGCAAATACTATTTCCAAATAAGGTTATATCCTAAGGTTCCAGTTAGATATAATTTTTAAGGGGACACTGTTCAACCTAGTATACAAATATGGGCAAATAGACCAGTGGAACAGAATAAAAACTCTTGAAATAGACTCACATATTGTGTCTGACTTACAACAGATGTGCCACTGCAATGCAGTGGGGGAGGAGGATCTTTGTAATAAATGAGTCAAACAGAAATCTGCATGTGGATGAAAAGAATCTTGACCTCTACTTCAAATCATACATAAAGACTAATTTCAGAATATATATATATATATATATATATATATATATATATGTATATATGTAATAGGTAAAATAACAAATTGTTTTCAAGAGAATATCTTCATGATCTGGGGGTAGGCAAAGGTTTTTTTAATTGGACACAAAAAGAACTGACATTATTGGGACTAGTTGATAAATTGGACTTAATTTAAAATAAAAGCTTCTGTTCATCAGAAGATACCATTAGGAGAATGAAAAGGCAAAAGCCCCAGAGTAGGAGTAGATAATTACAGTACACAGACCAAACAGAGGACTCACATCTAAAATATATAAGGAATTCCTATAAATCAATAAGAAGAAGGTAAACAACTCATTTTTTTTTAATGGGCAAAAAATCAAACAGGCATTTCATAAAAGAAGATATCCAATTGGGAATAAGCATATGAAAGGGTTCTGCACACCATTTGGGAAATGCAAATTTAAACCAAAATGAGATACCACTAAATACCCACTAGATTGGCTTAAAATTTTTGAACCGACCTTACAAAGCAGTGGCAAAGATGTGGAACAACTATAACTCTCATGCTTTACCCACAGGAGTAGAAATTGGTGCAAGCACTTTGGACCAACAGTTCTACTCCTAGGTATATACTCCACAGAAATGAGTCTGTATGTCCACTAAATGACACATAGAAGAATTTGTGTAGCAGCTTTATTCATAATAGCCTAAAATTGGAAGTAATCTAAATATCAACAGTAGAATGGATAAATTATATTTATAGTGTTCATACAAAGGAACACTATATGTCAGTCAAAAAGAGAATTACTGCAACAACATAAATTTCAAAAGTAACTGTTGGCTGAAAGAAGCCAATGCAAAAGAGTGTATACCAAATGATCCATTTATGTGGAGTTCAAAAACAAGCATCATCCTATATAATAAAAGGCTAATATGCAAATAGACCAAACGGTGGAACAACCGAACAATTGGTCGCTATGACGTGCGCTTACCACCAGGGGGCATGTGTGGAACATGGCAGGTGTTGGCTGCAACAGGATGGTGGAGCAGGTGAGTGGGGGAACCAGACCAAGGTGGGGCACCGGTCGCTGTCATTGAGATGAGCCTCTGGTGGTTACTGAAAATACTTTGCTCCTGTGTGCTGCAGTCCTGCCCGGCACTCGCATCTGCTGCCGGCGTTGGGCCTGCTCACACCCACAGCCGGTGCCAGACCCACCACTCCCACCCGCTGCTGGTGCCTGGCGCCAGTCCTGATCATTCAGCTCCATTAGCGGGTGTGAGCGGCAGCTGCTGGCCCTGATCGCCCAAGGGCTTCTCCACCTCCCCCTGCTCCTGAGGGGCAATCGGGGCAGCAGCCACCACTCGCACCCACTGACGGTGCCGGCCCCAATCGCTCTGCACTGTCAGCACTTGGGAGCGGTGGTGGCGGAAGTGGGGCTGCCTGCAGACAGGACAGAGGGAGGGATTGGGTGGGATCACAGAGGATGGGCTGAGACCCAACCCTGTGCCTACTGCAGCCTCACAGCCCACAGTTCCTTTCAAGGTGCACGAATTTGTGCACTGGGCCCCTAGTTAATCTATAATGATAGAAATCAGGATAGTGGTGACCTCTTTGGGTGGATATTGATTGGGAGAAGTCATTGAAGGGGTGCTGTAAATGTTGTGTACCTTGACTAGATGATAGTTACACTGGTATATATAAATGTGTATGTGTATTTTTTAATTCACTGAATTCTTAAGGTTTTTGTAATTATTAGATGTATATTATACTTAAAATTTTAAATAAAAAATGTATATTAAATATTGAAACAAGTGGACTATCATCAACATAAAAATTGAGGCTTCATTAAAATATTTGTTGAGATTTGGTTTTAATGAGATTTTACTTGAATTTACATTTAGATATCATTCTATGGTTCACTGTTCACTTACTCAAGACATGTAACAGATGTGTCATTTGGGTGTATTCCAGGATAAAGACTCTGGATTTTAAACCATAAATGATATAAACTGATACCGAAATTAGCAGTTTCCTTATTTTTTTCAAATTGTTGTCTTGGAAATCTCAATATCACATTGTTCATTTGTCTTTTAGGTTAAGACATCAAGCACACAAAGAATTTTATGCCTATAAACAGGTGAGAAATTTACTTCAGATTGACTTTGATAGTGTTTTGTACCCAAAAAATGAGAACTCAGATTTGCACTCATTTTAAACTAGGACTTGTGTTCATTTTAGCATTTTATTTGCCAGTTTACAGTAAAAATAGATCAACTTTAAGTACTCTTCTTTCTAATTATTTGAAGTTATAGAAAGTTCACATGCTACAATAATATAGTTTAACAGGGAACTTAAGCTAACATTTTGCTAAAGAGAAATGCTGTAGCTTATAATTCTTAAAGGTTATATTAAACTAGTGGCTCAGTGCATGGATTCATGCACATTGAAAGGAAATTAATTAGAAGAAATATTTTAATATCACTATTCTCCCTTTCTCTATAATAGAACTATCAGAGATGAAAGAAAATTAGTAAAGTGTATATGAAAATAATATATAAATTAATAAATAACAACATGATATAATAACAACAAAGACATGATAGCCGCTTTCTTTTAGCTTCAGAGTGTCAACAAAAACAACCAAATTCACAATCGACGATGACAGATAGGAACACACGCACGCGATTGGCGCTAGCGAGAGCTTTATATGTATCACATATGTGCTAGTCAACATTTATTTTTAAATTGCCAGTGCCCATCATGTGTACCTGCCAGTTGGTCAGACGGACCTATGATCGGTCACTTAGCCTTTTATATATATAGATGAGATTCCATTAAATAATTTTTTTACCTCCCTCATTAAAAACATACAACTTCCTCAGAGATGACCAGCTCTGTTCTAGTGATCTCATCTCCTCCCCTTTTGTACTTTAAATGTTAGCTAATGTCATACCACTAGAAGTCTACTTGGATCATCACTGGTAACCCTTGCCCCTTTGTACTGTCCCTTTACTGATTTGTTCTTTAAAGTAATAAACTTAGCTTTACTTGAAAGCAAAGTAAAATTTCTTTTTTTCTTACATGTGTCATCCATTAACATTTTACCACTGATACCAAACAGTGGGCCTAGTTGTTCCTTTTCTTTTGAACCAAAGCGTGAAATTATTTTGTTGTTCTTAGCTTTTTGGGGAAAAAGCTTCAGCTTTTGTGGGACAAGCTGCAGCTTATTTTGGTCTTTAACCTTTATGACATGATGTTATAGAACCATCTCACCAGTTTAGGATTATATATCATTTTCTCCATCTTTTGTCTGTGTCTCTGAAATATGAGCTCATGGGCGAGTTTCTTAGATGTTGACATTGATGTCATAGGTAACCCCACACTCTTCCCTATAGGTCTCATGTGGGATTCATACACAGGCTGGAATGTTTTAGTTTTCTAAATAAATGAATCTTTTTGTCTCAGTTCTTTCACGATCTTGACAACCTACAAGATATTTGTATGTAAAAAAGGCTAACTAGAAAGTAAAATTGGCCCTAACCGGTTTGGCTCAGTGGATAGAGCATCAACCTGTGGACTGAAGGGTTCCAGGTTTGATTCCAGTCAAGGGAATGTAACTTGGTTGCGGGCACATCCCCAGTGGGAGGTGTGCAGGAGACAGCTGATCGATGTTTCTCTCTCATCGATGTTTCTAACTCTGTATCCTTCTCCCTTCCTCTCTGTAAAAAAAAATCAATAAAATATATGTATTTTTTAAAAGTAAAATTGGCCTTGCTGGTCATTTAAAAGGTGAAATTGACTGATAGAACTATTAAAGTCACAAAATGTGGTAAAAATTGTCCTTTAAAAATACTGACTTTGAAATGTAATACATTCCTGCATAACTAGATGGTAGCTTTTGGTTGTGATTTCTGAAAATGTGATTTGCCCTCAAAACTATTTTTGATTCAGGTATATAAGATACTCAAAATAGAGATTTTTCCCAAATTTCACTTGTCTGTTTTTTCACTTGAAGATGACATATAATTCTAATAAGCTAAGTTTATTCTCAGAACTTTTCAATTTAAGTAGTCATTTGCCCTCTTGTCATTTGGCATTCCTTTTAACTGATATTCAGTCACTGCAAAGTCAGATTAGAAACAGCACCTGGATAAGTTTTAAGCCTATTTACATAACTCTAGAGAGAAACTTTTCTGAGGATAGTGATGTATAATAATGAGCAAAACTTCTAAAATTAAGATTGATTTTACTTTTTAATCTTCAATAATTACTAATTAGTTAATCCCATCAGTCAGTGCTGTGCTTTACTGAACCATAAGGCAGTCAATTTCCTACCCTGTGTTTGTACTTAGTCTATATGGGCATGTGTTAATGTCTTTTCCCAAAATTTAATCTATTGTCAAAGAGACTATAAAATTGCTTTCCAGAAGAATATTGCATCATTGTTCAATTTCAAAGAATGTTGATAAAATGTTCTATCTCAAACTGTAAAAGAAATTCACTTCAATACTAAATAAGAGGGGAAATTAGCTATATATACAAAGAAAACTAAGTATGAGAAATTTTTTTAATTACAGACACAAATGGGCATAAAAACATACTTTTTGTCTTACAGGTTATATTAAAAGAGAAAGTAAAAGAACTGAATTTACATGAAGTAAGTTGCCTAATAAGTATTTTAATCTTTTCTTGAACTGTTTTCTAATAAAGTGGTATGCTATGGTATGCTTAAACATCTTTATTTTCAGAAGTGGAAAAATATTAAGTTTATTTAGCCTGGTCAGAGTAGCTCAGTTGGTTGAGCATTGCCCTGTGCACCAAAATGTTGCAGATTCCATTCCTGGATAGGGCACATACCCAGGTTGTGGGTTCCATCCCCGGTTGGGGCATTTACAGAAGGCAGCCAATCGATGTTTCTCTCTCACATTGATGTCTCTCTCTCTCTCCTGTCCTCTCTCTAAGCATGTCCTCAGGTGAGGATTTTTTTAAATTAGGTTTATTTTGTCCTGTCCGGTTTGGCTCATTGGATAGAGCATCGGCCCTTGGACTGAAGGGTCATGGGTTCAATTCCGGTCAAGGGCACGTACCTCAGTTGCAGGCTCAATCCCCAGCCCAGGTTGGAGCCCGGGGTGCATGCAGGAGGCAATCAATTTATGTCAGTCTCTCTCACATCCATGTTTCTCTCTCTCTTTTTCCCTCCACCTCCCTTCCACTCTCTCTAAATATCAGTGGAAAGCCCTAGCCAGTTTGGCGCAGTGGATAGAGTATCAGACTGCAGACCAAAGGGTCCCGGGTTTGATTCTGGTCAAGGTCACACTTTGATTGCAGGCTCCTCCCGGGCCCTGGTCCTGGTCGAGGTGTATGCAAGAGGCAACCAATCAATGTGTTTCTCTCACATAGATATTTCTCTCTCTGCCTTCTCTCTCTTCCACTCTCTCTCAAAGTCAATGGAAAAATATCCTCAGGTGAGGATTAACTATCTAAATAAATAAAATTTGGTTTATTTTGATCAGCTTAATAGAATATTTGAGGATGAGGTCATAAAAATCAATTGTGTGAAGACTTTAAGAGAATAACATAACTCATATTTTTAATAGGGATGGTGCCCACGTAAGATTGCATAGCAGCAGGGATGCTGCTGTCTGTCAATGCTCTATGAATAGGAGATAGATATGTTGGTTTTTCTACTCAAGGTGAATTTGCAGTAATTTCACTCTTAAAAATGTTCCCAGTAGTTCCTTCTTACCAATGTTACAAAAATGGCAGTGATTATTTCTTGGAGGTAGGAGTTTGGGGAGATAAGGCAGAGTAGTGGAATAGGGAAGAACACACAGGGAGAGGTATATCCTTGGGATTATCTCGTGTTGAGGTTGCATGGTGTGGTCCATAGGAGTTCCCTATGTAATTATGCTTTGTAACTTAAATACAAAAGTGTGTGTGTGTGTGTGTGTGTGTGTGTGTGTGTGTGTGTCCCCTGATGTATACCTTAAGACACATAGTCTGTAAGAATTCTAATTTTATTCCTTGTGTTGCCTCTTTTAATTTTAGGGCCCTCTCTCTTTCTGAGTTTTTGAGTTGGTGTTTAAAACAAGGATTTGGAAAGTTGCACATGTAATATCTGTTTTCTTAGATTAACTGTGGTGAAGCTACATTGCCCATCTCTTCTTTAAAGATAGATTGTGAAATTATTTGAATAATAATAAAAATGATTTATATTGTTGAACACTTTGAAATCCTTTGCTCTTTCTGCATATTTTTAATCAGAATTGATATGTTACAGCATTTTAGGCCTAACCTTGAATTAAACTCAAGCATCAATTACTGTTTGATTTTTTAAATTTCCCAAAAGTTAACTTTGGCACATGGCCAAAATTAACATGAAGTAATAGAGGGTGATCCCTTTTCTGTTTAGGGTCTCTTCTGACATACATTAGCCATATTGAATAACCAGGTTTGTCAGGAATAGAAGTCTTCCTTATTGGTCTGACCCATTGGTTTAGAGTCTTTGTCCTAAGTGCACTGTGTGGCAGCATTGTCTATCAGAGTTAGTACCCCAGCTGTACCCACCAATTTCAATTCTGTTGGGTCTGACCAAGCTACTGATTTACCCTTCCCCTGCTATTTAAAACTATGGCTTGGAAAACCTAACCTTGCTCTACAGCTTGTGTTTAGAGGCATTATGCATTTTTCACAATTCATTTGGTTCTTTCCAGCTGCATTTTTTGGTAATGACACTATTTTTTGTCAAACTTTTGTGTGTGGGTAGCCTAATTATACAGTGATTTCAGTATGAATACTGTTATTGAATAATTACAATAGTGAAAAATCAGAGACAAGCTAAGTGTCCATCAGTAGCATAATGAATAAATTAAGCATGATGCACTGGAAGATCACCCACGTAAGAGAGGGAGAGAGGAAAGAAAGGAAACCTGATACAGTGACTCATACAATGAGGTACTATAAAGCAGGCAAAATTAAGGAACAAGTCCTATCTAGAAGTATAGCAATCAACCTGGAAAAATCTCTAATGGGATCTTGATAAAAGCAAGTTGCAAGATGATATAAATGTTTATATCATATATGTAAAATGAAATAAACACTAGGTTTTTCATGGGTTTTGTATGCAAACTGCAAAGTGTTTTACTGTTTGAGAAGGACAGATAATGATCACACAGAGGAGGAGAAAAGAAGAAAAAGATTAGGGGAAATTGGTCGAATGGAAGTCAGTTTTATATGCAATGTTCTTGATTTTAAAGAAGGAAAATAAGTTAACATTAAATTTTAAAAATAATTTTTAAATTATTGAATACATAAAACATGTCAGACACTGTACTAAACCATAGAGACACAAAGAAGCATAAAATACATACTAATTTATGCTCTCAAGAAGTCTCACAGAAGAGCGTGTAAATGAGAAAGTCATGGAATGTGCAGAGGGTGCTATTACCTGGTATATACACTGAGAGGTCTGGTATCACATGATCCATGATCTTTTTGGCTTTTGCTCTCATACGGGAGCCTTCCTGGGACCTTTCAGACTCAGATGCCCAGGCACCACCCCACTCCACCCTACCTCCGACAGTGTCCTAGACAGTTAGCTCTATATCTGTGACTATTTATGTCATTTTTTTGTTTATGTTTTTCCTACCAGTCTAGGAGTTAGGCAACACTTATAAGTGAAGCTAAAGGGTGATATATACATATTTAAGCATCTATACTAATAATAGAGGAACATGCAAATTGTCTGGGGCGCCGTCACAGTAACAGTAATGACTAAACAGCAGGCTGCATGGGGCAACCAGGCCGGAGTGGAGGGGGCAGTTGGGGACGACCAGGCCAGCAGGGGGGACAGTTAGGGGCATCAGGCAGGCAGGCAGGTGAGCAGTTAGGAGCCAGCAGTCCCAGATTGTGAGAGGGTGCAGGCTGGGCTGAGGGGGACCGCCCCCCCCCCCCCCCGCACAAATTTTGTGCACCGGGCCTCTAGTCTGTCTATAATAATAAAAGCATAATATGCTAATTAGACCGGACAGCCGAATGACCTTCTGGACGTCATTCCAGACGTACTTCCGGACGAAGCCACTGCGGCGGGGCCAAGGCAGAGGTGGTTAGGAGTGATCAGGGAGGCAGGTGAGCAGTTAGGGGCGATCAGGCAGGCAGGCAAGTGGTTAGGGGCAATCAGGCAGGCAGGTAGAGTGGTTAGGGGCGATTAGGCAGGCAAGCAGTTAGCCAGCAGTCCCGGATTGCCAGAGGGATGTCTGACTGCTGGTTTAGGCCCATTCCTGCAGGGATCAGGCCTAAACCGGCAGTTGGACATCCCCCAAGAGGGTCCCAGATTGCGAGAGGGTGCAGGCCAGGCTGAGAGACCCCCCACTCCCGTGCATGAATTTCATGCACCGGGCCTCTAGTATATATATAAAAGCTTAAGCGACCTGTCGACTGGTCGCTGTAATGTGCATTGACCACCAGGGGTCAGTCAACTTGGACAGATGAAAAGAGAAACAGGCGATTAGTCTATGAAAGACTGCAAGTAGGTGGGGCTGAGCTGCAGTTCTCATTGAGAGGCCAGGCTATCTGCCCAAATTTCACTGCTCCCCAGGGAGGCGCGGCACCCCGACCTCAGTCAACCCCTCCAGCTGCGTACTCCCCAGATAGCCAGGACCATGGGATAGAGGGAGGGAAAAAAGAGACTGCGAACTCCATCCCTAGCACCCACCTCCTCCTATCAAACTGGAGCCACTCCAGGACTTGCAGGAAGGCATATGAAGTGGGCAGCCTGGCCACACAGCTACCGCGACTCCTCATTCTGCCCTGGGCTACCCTTGGGCACTCACCCCATTTCTCTGAGCCTCAGTCTGCACCCCCAGAGAGGCCGCGGGAGCTCCACCCTAGGAACACACTTCTCCATAGCTGGGTGTGGCAGACCAGGAGATGCAAGGGGCTGCAGTGGAAGACGGGGGCCAGATGCTCAGCTGACCGGGTTGAGTGGGGCCAGGATGAGCAGGAGCAGCTCCTTCCCAGCCACCTGCTACTTCGCGCACTATCACATCTCTCGGGGGATGTTGGATGCCAATTTCAGCCCTATTGCCGCAGGCCACGCCCAGGGACCCATTTGTGCACTGGGCCTCTAGTGATAATATACAGTGGGGCCTTGACTTACGAGTTTAATTCGTTCCGTGACGGAGCTCATAACTCAAATTACTCGTATGTCAAATCATAAAGTGAACGAGTGAGACACGTGATGCTGGGCTGATGTTGTGGCGTTCACTGTGATGTTCGCTGCGCCAACCAGCGGTGGGGTATCTGAAGCTGGCTCATAACCCGAATTTTAGCTCGCAACTCAAAACAAAAAATCGGCCGAGAGACGGCTCGTATCTCGAAAAACTCATTAGTCGGAACACTCATAAGTCAAGGCCCCACTGTATTGTCTTTCTATAAAGAAAAATATCCTTGCCAAAACTGGTTTGGCTCAGTGGATAGAGCGTCGGCCTGCGGACCGAAAGGTCCCAGGTTCGATTCCGATCAAGGGCATGTACCTGGGTTGCGGGCACATCCCCCGTAGGAGATGTGCAGGAGGCAGCTGATCGATGTTTCTCTCTCATCGATGTTTCTAACTCTCTATCTCTCTCCTTTCCTCTCTGTAAAAAATCAATAAAATATATTTAAAAAAAAAAAAAAGAAAAATATCCTCTCTTAAAACTCATAGTTTACCCTTTTTTTTCTTCCTCCACCTTTTAACAGAAACATAAATATAGAGGAACATATTTCTAAAAAAAAAAACAAAAAACAACATGTTTCTAGTTCTAACCATGCAAGTGAGATAATAAATGGCATCTGATGGATCGTGGGGTCAAGAGAAACAGGTGCCATGGAAGCTGTGACACACTGGGACATGCAGGTACTGTGTAGAGGAGTTGCTAGCACTCAATGCTAGCTAATTGTTGCCATGGGGACAACAGTTGTTGTCAGATCTGGGGCTTTTCAGGTGAAGCCTGAGAGTCTTAGCATTAGTCTATCATCTACTTGCTGTTTGCATTTATTCTTTGATTTGTTCACCACAATGTCCCCAGCTCTGGTTATGATGAGTGGTTGTTTTCTCCATTAAATTTCTTTTGCACCTTTGTCAAAAATCAGATGGCCATATTTCTGTGAGTCTGTTTCTGGATTCTCTATTCTGTTCCATTGATTTATTGTCTATCTCTTTAGCCTTAATTACTATAGCTTTTTAGTAAGTCTTAAAATCAAGTAGTGTAATTCCTTCAACTTTATTCTTCTTTTCCAATACTGTTTTAACTAGTTCCTTTGCTCTTCCAAGTAAATTTTAGCATCAGCTTGCCTATATCCTAAAAAAAATCCTGCTGGGATTTTGGTTAGTATTGCATTAAATCTATAAATTACTTGGGGAGAAATTGGCATCTTTAACCATGTCAAATCTTCTAATTTATAAACATATTATGTCTTCTCATTTATTTCTTTTTTTAATCTTTATTGTTGAAAGTATTACAGATATTCCCTTTTTTCCCTCATTGTCCCTTTCTAGCCCACACCTGCCCCCTACACCAAGCCTTCACCCCTCTATTATCTGTGTCCATGGGTTGTGCATATATACATACAAGTTCTTTGGTTGATCTCTTCCCACCCACCCACCCACCTCCTCCTTCCCTCTGAGATTTGATAGTCTGTTCCATGCTTCTATGTCTCTGAATCTATTTTGTTCACTAGATTCCATATATGAGTGAGATCATGTGATACTTGTCTTTCTCTGACTGGCTTATTTCACTTAGCATAATACTCTCCATGCTGTCTCAGACTGTGAGAGGGATGACTGACTGCCGGTGGGCCTAAGCCAGCAGGCGGACATCCCCCAAAAGTTCCCGGACTGCAAGAGGGCACAGGCTGGGCTGAGGGACACCCCCTCTCCAGTGCACAAATTTCATGCACCAGGCCTCTAGTATAATTATATTTGAACTGAGTTTTCTTATATGCAGCACATAGTTGAGAAATGTTTTTTGATCCACTCTGCAAATCTATCTTTTAATCGGTGTGTGTAGAGCATTTACATTCAATGCAATTGTTGATATGTTTAGAATTAGGTCTACCATTTTATTATTTGTCTTCCACTTTTTCCTCTCTTTATTCCTTTGTTTTCCTTTTCCTACCTTCTTTTCAGTTACTTGAACATTTTTAGTATTCTTTATTTATTGTGATTTTGACTATTTTTTGTATAATTTTTAAGTGATTTCTTAGAGATTACAAAAAGAATCAATATTTTCACACTTCAATTGGAATGTAGAAATCTTATATCCATATAGACCTTTTATGCTTTCCCCTTTATGCAATAGCTGTTATAGCATATCTATATACATTGAAAACCCCACCAGACATTGTTATATATTTTTACTTTTAACCACTAGATATATTTTAGAGAATTTAAGACAGGAAGAATAGTCTATTATATTTATCTAGATAATTATCATTTCCATTGCTCTTTATTCCCAGTGTTCCAAGTTTACTTCTTTTGTCATATTTCTTCTGTCCAGTGACCTTCCTTTAACAATTCTCATAGAGCAGATCTGCTGGCTATGAATTCTATTAGTTTGCCTTTATCTGAGAATATCTTTATTTTACCTTCATTCCTGAAGGTTGTTTTTGTTGGATATAGAACTCTGGGTTGACAGTTCTTTTCTCTTACCACTTTCAAAATGTTGTGCCACTTTCTTCTGTTTTTTTATGGTTTTCTGATAAGAAAACCCACAGGGAAAAAAATATTTGCAAATCTTATGTCTGATAAGAGTCTAGTATTCAGAATATATAATAACTCTTACAGCTCAGTAATAAAAAGCCTACAAAATAAAATATCTGCAAATATTTATCCCAATCTTTTACCCTAAAAGGGTCTTTTGCAAAACAAAAGTTTTGATTTGATGAAGTCCAATTTGTCAGGTTTTTTTTCCTTTGGATTGCCTGTGCTTTAGGGATCATGCCATGCTTCTGTGCCTATGGATGTCTAGTTGCTCTGACACCATATTGGAAAGTAAAGCTCATTTGCAAAAAGTGATCTTTAAAGTTGTAAAATCAGGCCCCGGCCGGTGTGGCTCAGTTGATTGAGCATTATCACACACACCCAAAGGTCTTCATTTTGATTCCCAGTCAGGGCACCTGTCCAGTCAGAGTGCATACAGGAGGGAACTGGATTCTCTCTCTCACATTGATGTTTCTCTCTCTTTCTCTCTCTCCCTCTTACTTCTTCTCTCTGTAAAAACTCAATTAAAAAATATATTTTTTAAAGTTATAAAATTAGTTTGACCCTTCAGGGAGCTTCTAAGAAGTCAGACCCAAGGCTTTCCTCTTTGTGATTGTCCTTGACTTTTGGTCCCTTTAGCACTTAACATGTCAGAATTTATCTTGTGGGATTTTTTTTTCAGGTGACTGTGGTTTTAGAATGAGGGATCCTGGAAAAATAAGCAAATAAAAATGAGTGATTTGTCAACTTATTGTCCTTTGGTAGGATCCATGCTGGATTGGAGCCAGCAGTCCTGACCGTGTTTCGGAAGGCTGTGCCGGGAGGGAAGCTGGGAGTTTAAGGCCATAAGGCCTATTACACAGCCAGGAGATGGGAACATCATTCCCCCTTTACAGGTGGGAAGCTGAGGTCCCAAAAGGTCACGCCAAAGCTAGAGCTGCTAGAGTCTCATCTTTACCAACAGCGTGTTCTCAAACTTCCTCCAGAATAAAATGGGCTTGAAAATAGTGCTCCGATTGCAGCATTGGGATAAAAGTCACTGATATTGGTAGACTGCCGTACTGCCTCCTCAGCTCTGGTCCCACCAGCCTGAGTTGGTAACAGTCCTAAGAAGGAGGTGGACAGGTAGTGTCCTCACGTTACACAGATAAAGGAACAGCTGGAGAGGCATCAGAATGGCAGAGATCACGCAGCTAGTGGGTGTCCAAGCCAAGGCTAGTGGTCCTGTCTTCCTCCCTGCACTCCTGTCTTGGCAGTAATGCCAAGTCTGATAAGATAGTTACTCTTTCTCCCCTTCCTGAAGATCCTGTCTGCTATATACACAAGGCCCTGAGGGAAGAATGTTGGAAGGCCAACATTCATGGTACTGGCCATGGGGCACCAAGAGCCACATGTCCTGTCACGTAACCTAAGAAGACTGGGTTACATGTCGTAGGTTACAAACAAGTGAAAGAGAGGCCATGTCATCAGTCTGGGCAAGAAATGTTCATAGTTGAACCAGGACAGGGAAGCAAGAGAGAAGGAATACAGCACATCAGTACAGGAGACCTGGGACCCAGCCCAGCCACACTCATCAACTGCATGGCCTCAGGAAACATGGTGATTGCTCTGAGCTTCTGTTTCATCTGTAAAATGGGTAAAAGTGGTGGTAGTTGGTGTCCCTGCGCACTGGTAAGTGTTCAAGAAGTGGTGGCTGAACCCCAGCTTCTGGGTGTGAAGGAGAAGCCTGTTCAAAGCTGTGGAGCCTGGCCACCTGTCAGCTGTCCTGGCCCCATTTGCACATTTTCTCCAGTTTAATTCAGAGACTCTTGAACAAATTTTTTAAAATACGTTTTTATTGATTTCAGAGAGAGGAAGGGAGGGGGAGAAAGATAGAAACATCAATGATGAGAATCATCTATCAGCTGCCTCCTGCACTCCCCCTACTGAGGATTGAGCCTGCAACCCAGGCATGTGCCCTGATCAGGAATCAAACTGAGACCTCCTGGTTTATGGTCAATGCTCAAACACTGAGCCACACCAGCCAGGCTTGAATAACATTTTTTTAAAATATATTTTATAGATTTTTTTACAGAGAGGAAGGGAGAGGGATAGAGAGTTAGAAACATCGATGAGAGAGAAACATCATCGATCAGCTGCCTCCTGCACATCTCCTACTGGGGATGTGCCCACAACCAAAGTACATGCCCTTGACCAGAATCGAACCTGGGACCTTTCAGTCGCAGGCCGACGCTCTATCCACTGAGCCAAACTGGTTTCGGCTTGAATAACATTTTATATGACAAAGACAGATACTGACCGAAGGACAGTGCCTGAGTGAGGGCATGTTACCAGAGAAAGGAGAGCCCCAGGGCCTGCCCCGGGGCATGAGCAGTCCCTGACAGAAGCTATGCTGCTGAGCAGGCAGAGCACCCCTGCAGAAAGTCAGCCCCTGGGCACACCACAGGCAGATTCCATCATGTCCAGCCTAGCTAGTGAGGACTAACCTAAGTCAGACCCTTCTGATTCACTAAAGCAAAGGAAACTGCCTTTTGCTTTCTTTCTTCTGCCACCTGCCCTTCATCTTTGAAGACATGTGACAGGAAGAGCAGGAGGCTCTTCAGAAGACCTTGCCCAGTCAGCCTCTTTCATTCACTTAAACTGTGGGACATTGTAAACCCCTTCAAATGGCTGGGCCTCAGGGGCCTGCACTTTACTTTGTGACCTGGGAGAGTGCTTAGCAGATACTTTTCCTCATCTGTGAATTTATCTTTCAGCTCTGTGCAGTGTGTCTAGAAGACTTCAAGCCTCGAGATGAGTTGGGGATTTGTCCGTGTAAGCATGCCTTCCACAGAAAGTAAGTATTGGCATGGAACTATTTAAGGGAACCTGAGTTTGAGGCACATCAACCAACTTACTTGTGGGCTTGGAACAGTGCCAGACAAGCTTGAAGGCTTCATGATTGGTCTACAGTGCAGAAAGCACCCTACAGGGTGGGGTATGTGTACATGGCACTGGAGGAATTGGGGTTGTGGGACATGAGCACCGCAGCAGGACTTTGGGCAGAATGCCAGACAAGCCCACACCTCCTGGGAGCCCAGGTTATAAAACCACTATTTAATGGAATGTTCTAATGAGAGCTTCCACTCCAAAAAACTTACGTTAATCAAAACTGTAGTTATTTTAAATCAAGATAGATGAGTCTGAATATAAATGGTAGTGTCAGGCTCTCTCCTCCCTCTTCTTGCAAACATATTCATATTCCCTCTTCTCTTGCAATTTTATGCATTTTGCATGTCTATTAGAAAGTATTTCTCCTACTTTGCACCACCCTCACTGTACTTCCTCCTTTAAGAAACCATGATGACTGAGGGGGTAGCATCCTTGGAGCTCTGGCTCCTTCAGTGGATAAAGTGGTTTCTCCATGGAGGATGGAGCTCATTAGGACCTGGCTGTCCTGGGCAACAGATGTGTTCAACATGCAAAATGTGTGGGCGGGTGGGCGGGCTGGTGTACCGTGAGCATGGGACTGATGTCTTCCCTCCTGTGGTGTCTCGTTCTGCAGGTGCCTTATTAAGTGGCTTGAGGTTCGGAAAGTGTGTCCACTGTGCAACATGCCAGTTCTGCAGCTGGCCCAGCTGCACAGTAAGCAGGACCGTGGACCGCCACAGGGGCCCCTGCCAGGGGCAGAGAACATTGTATAGCTCACCACAGGATCAAACTGTTGCAGGACCCACGCTCACAGAGGCAGGCGGAACACACATGCAGGCACCAGCTGCCACTTCCTTTGCCTCATGAAAAACTCCTGGGCCAGCTAAGCTAAGACCCAGACTTCTGGGTCATGTGACAACCAAAGCTGACAGTACCCATGTCCCACGCCAAGAGAAGAGAAGTTAAATGAGCCTGCAGGTTTGGTTCAAGGAGCTTCATGACAGTCTCTTGCCAACTCAATTACATGCTGTCGTCCAGACACTTCTCTCCATGTCAGGTGACTTGTCAAGCAGAAGGGAAAGATAAACACAAGTGCTAGAGAAAGGAACTGAGGGCAGGTCTTTAAAGCCACCCACACCCCGCCCTGTGGACAGATGAGCTTCTATTCAGACTGTGCATGCCTGAGCAGCAGCAAACCTTCCCGGCAGCCCCTGAGCCAAGCAAAACCAGCAGTTACCTCAGCCGAAGCACGACCGGTTGCCTGGTTGGTGAGACAGTGCCAACAAAGGCTTTTCACCTTATATTCCTTTGATAAAATCATCTTGGAACCCAAGGGCTGTGGTTACAGTGCCCCTCACCATCACTTCTCCCTCAGTTTTACATCTGCTTATCAAGTTACCTAAGCTAAAAACATTAGATGCGCTTGGAAAGGCCTGGTCAGAAGCCATTTCCTCTTATTCCACACCCACCTCACCAGTGAGGCACAGCCAAGCTGCCCATCAGGGGCCCCCGTGGGCCTGGGCCTCTGAGCCCTTGCTGTCCCTGTGCCCCAGGGGGCCTCGCAGAGCTGCCCACATTCCCCCATTCAGTGTGGTTCCAGCATAGCTGCTGGTCTTGGCTCACTGTCTTGGGAGGGAGCCCCTGGGAGCCCTCAGACAGCTGAGAATGGCTAGTCCTCCTGGCCATGCTGAGACAGGAGGATGCCGGCTCTCTTTCCCCTTCTTGCCCTCTCTCTTCCTACTTCAGAGAAAATGCTGGCATTGACTTTTTAACGACTTAAAACATCCCAAATAAGATCCCTCTGTAATTCTTTAGCCAGGGACCCACTTGAAATTGTAAATAGTTTCAGGAAGCTCCTGCAGGGCTGTTCACTCACTGGTGTGTGCCTCAGTATTCGGACTTGCGAAAACTAATTGCTATTGCAAGTATCTTTATAGGAGAGAAATGCATGTTACTCTTTGGCTCTTTCTGTCCAACTTTTCTAGAAGTGACTCAGAGTCCTTTAGATTCATGAATATTGTATAAATTAGCTAAGAACTTTGTAGTTCTTTTCCACAGCCCTGTTCTCAATCTCCTTCCATTCTAGAGATGGGTTCCTTGTCATCAGCTTTGCCTCTGCTCCCTCACAGGTGTGAGGGGGGCGGTTTCTCACTGGAAATGCTGTCTGCATGGTATGGAGAGATGGAGAAAGCTTTGCAATTCTGATGATGGCACTTATCCAAGAACTTTTTCTGGAATCCAGCCTCTACCGTCTTAGAATGGGAAAGGGAACCTGTCCGTGGCTCAGGTAGCTACAGTCAAAGGATGAGGAAAATTCCTATTAACCTAGGAAAGTGCTGGGCAGAATCCAGTTTGGAAAATTACAAGTCCACTTGGTCAAAATTGGCTGTTTCCGTGTGACCTAGCGTATGGTATTCCTATGGTATGCCAACTGGACTGTTTCTTAAACAGGGCAAGTAAAGTGTGGAATATTTTTATGTGAAAGCCTTAGCCTGTTTGGCACCCATGAAAAGAACTATTTGTACACTTGGACTTTCACCGTTTCTGCGTTCTCTGTAGCATAATCGAGTTGAATGCTGCAAAGCACCCAGTTTACAGTGAAATATTGTTAGTGACCAAGTAGGCTTGCTTCTGGACTAGCCTAGTTAATGACCACCAACCCATCATTTTCCCTGGAATGGTGTTGAGACAAATGTCATCTTGTCATTATGGGCTTCGAATAAGAGAATTTTTTCCCCTCAGAGGAATGCTTGTGCTCTATACTGCAGATTTCTTCCACTCAGTTCTGTAGGATTATAGCCTTCCAGTTGCAGCCTTTTTCTGTCCCTGTGTCAGTAACAAGGAGGCAGCTTCACCAAGTCCCTGTGTTTATAGGGAGGCTCATTAATTCATTTCACTGTGTCACAGCTAAAAGCAGAGGTCATTGGTATGCACTGGACCAGAGGTGCAAAGCCAGACAGTTTAGAGGAAAGCTTGAGAAGGCTGTGCCCTCTCCACTTGGCACCATAGTGGGTCTGCTTTGCCCCAGGAGGTGCCACTAATATGACCTCAACACTTGTGAATGTGGGGAGGCTTTTAAAAATGCAGCATTTCCACTCCGATGGGGCTGGACATTGACGTGCTGAGTGCCCGCTCTGCTCAGTCATCTCCCCTTTCTTGGTGTGGTGTCCTTTTGCAGCATAGCCATTGTCACTTGGCAGTTAGCAACACAACCTGAATGCATTTGCCACCCACATTTGGGCCCTCCTCCAGCACTTCCCTGTACTGCACGTGGCTAGCAGCGGTTAGTCACAGCATTGTCTGACAAAGGTAAATTTCCATCTGGACTTTTTTAAAAGAATGAGTCAAGGATACCTTAATACATTCGGCTCAGGCTCACACCTCACAGTGAGGCTGCTGTCCACATTTGTCTGAGTAGGTGACCTTTTGATAATCTATAGACACGTGGGGACTCTGATCTGCTTTTGGGCCACTGGCTAATAACATTTTTTTTTTTTTTACTTAACACATCTTAAGTAGCTCCAAGATTGGATGTTACTTGTGTGCCATGGGTTAGTGGAATAGAACTCAGCCCGTTCACCTGGTTTTAGAAATGAAACAAAACCAGCCTGACTTGGTTCTTGGTTGTTACATTTACTTTGAGACTGTGACTTGGTTAGGCCTATTCCAGGAAAGGAGCAGGACAAGACAGAAATGACCAGATTGGTACAGGTGGCCCATGGATGAGGGCATCTGGGCTGAGGGATACCAGGGACCTCCCACAATTGTCATATAGCCAGTTCTTCCCAAGTCTTGACAAATGAGTCTTTTCCCCAATGCCAAGCCCCTTGGATCCTAACCTCGGGCCCTTTCCATAGCCTGACTCCAAAGTCTGTCATCTCCATGACCTCATCCCACTCTGTTAAGCTGTTCTTAATGACTGTAGAAATTACTGGGAGGCAACCCCAGAGCTCTGGACAGAAAAAGTGATCAGACTGATTTGAAGCATCTCTGTCACTCACCAGCCAGGTGCCTTTCTGTCAGTTCTCTTATCCATCACCCAGGGACTATACTGGTGTCTATCTACTGGCCCTTGCAAGGATTAGCTGTGTCCAGAGCCTGGCAGGTGACAGATCTGAGTCATGGGAGCAGATAATGGGCGTTTGTCACGCAGGTCATGTGGGGCTCTTGTTGTCCCAGGTCTGCTGGCTCCCTTCCTCTTCCCCTCACCTCCATCTGCCTTTGCACAGTGCTCCCTGATTGGTTGCTTACTGTGGATATCTTTTTAAATTTAACTCTGAATAGGTAATCCCTTCCCACGGTTCATAAATCAGTCTTCCTTGTATCCCTGACCTCCAGCAAGCCCAGCTTCTCACCCATTGAGCATCTAGTTTTGCTCCTTAATGTATCCTCCCAGAGGTCATTTATGTATATACAAGTGCACACACGTGTATGTGTGTGTGTGTGTGTGTGTGTGTGTGTGCGCGGAAGGGGGGGGTGTTCTTTTTGCTCATGTGATACTGAAGTACATTCAGGAGCATTCCTATTCATATGGGAAGAGCTGTACCAGAAGTCAGAATATCTGCAAAACGTGAGCCCAGAATGGGGGATGATCCTTTTACAATCACATTCCTTTTGAAAATGGCTTTTTTATTATTGATTGCAGCACACTGGAATTCTAGTTTTCTATACAAATCAGAAACTGCAGTCCCTCCCTGACTCCTACCACACATGTCCAGATGACTGGAGCACAACCAATTTCCAGACTTGCTGATCTGTGACAGGACACACAAGAGCAGGCTCTGTAGCCAAGAGCAGCAGTGCAGGCCCAGCAATTTTGCAGCCACCTGGACAAGCTGCCCCACACCATCTTGGCTAGTTGCAAGGGAAGCCTGAGTGCAGCAGTGATGTCTCTTAACAACTCTCTTGCTTTCTTAGGCGAGCACCCATTTTTGAGGCAGGAGTTCAAGCAGCAGCAGCAACTGAAGGCTGAGGCACCTTTCTATCTTGTGAGGCAGTTGTCTCAGATGTTGCTAAACAAGTAGGTGGTCAGTCATAGATGTTCGGGTACATGGGTCAGGCTCCTTTCCCCTCCCACTCTAAAACATGCTTCCCCTAGTTTATTCCTAGCCCAACACTTTTCACTCAATGACATTCCCCATCTTTTAAGAAATATTTTAAGTTCATTTTTGCCCCTAGAGAATATGGAAATTAAAGCTTCCTTTAGGTAGCCATGGGGCCATGGACTGGTGCCTCTTGGTCCTCACCCACCTCCCAGTGTCCTGCCACCCAGAGTTTCCCCAGGATTCAGTGCTTTTTGCGCCCCTGACCTGAAACTTGAAAAGGAATTGCAGGGAACCTCCACCCTTCTGTCATGTGATGAATCTCTGGCCCTGGGTTAGTCTTTCACATTAGCTGTTAAGAACATGAGTAAAGGACATGTCTAAATTAACGGTGTATAAATTTAGGTGAAATTTGCAATTGATAACCAAAATATGCTGGGTCATGGTTCTTTAGTAGATAAGATTAATGTGCTTCCATTTGAGAGTATCAAGAGGAACATAGAAAGGCTTGGTCAGTTTTCCAGTTGTTTTAGAGCCCACTTGTTCCAAGATGCTAATTGTTTTCTCCGTTTTAGACCAAACATCAGCATTCTTTGCTTACCAATCCAGGGCTCACTTCTGTGGCTACAGGGACAAGGAGAACACCCTGCCTGCTCTAGGGGCATGTACTCAGAAAGGAAGCCTGCCAATGTAAAGGGACTTGTCTGTACTTTGATGTAGCTCCTGTGCCAGTACAAGCCTGGTGGATCAGCACCGTGGGCCAGCTGCACACCGTCCCTGTCTGCTCCTTCCCTCCCAGGTTCCGAGAGAAAAAGGAGGCAGATGGGACCAGTGTTGAAGTCCCTCCTGGTGACACCGTCTTCCAAGATAGTGTTCCTGATCATTGTTGTCTCTGGTAACAGATCACTGCCAGGAAGGAAGGTAGTTTAGCCATGTAGTCTAGCCCACTGGGGTTCATTCACTAGACATTATGTAACTCCCTCAATAAAAGGTTTATGAAATACTGAGCCTCAGGTTTCATAGACGTGTTTGTACACTAAGAATTCTGCAGCAGAATATTTTTAAACATTCGCAGTTTTTTGTAAGCTATATTTTTGTATATTTAATTGCTATTTTAAAGTTTTAATGCATTTTTTGCTAATTACTCTTGTTTAAAAAATAAAACATGCATGTAATTGACTTAAATGTAAATAAAGAGCAGATTTTGAAAACTACTTAATGTTAATCATGTACCCACTGGTGGACACTCACGCCCCACGTAAGCTTGTGTACCAAGAGTGGGAAAGTCAAGGTGAGTAGGGCACAGCAACAGGTGACTGTGATGAAGGAGCTCCTGGCCTGTCCCCCCACTGTGTGAAGGTCAGAGGTGATGAGTAAAGCACTAGGCCACAGTGAGGGAGAAAGCAGAGAAGCCAAGGCCTCACCTGCCACTGGCCTCAGCTTTGCAGATGCGGCTGGACACAGGTAGTTTCCAAAATACAGGCACTAGTCTCAGGGGAGTAAAGTGTCAGAACTAGGCCATTCCTCACACCCCTCACTACACCCCAGACCTGCAAATAAACTTCTATTAGGAAGGAAAAAAAACATCTCTTGGTCCAAAGTCACCCTGTGGTAGCTGCTATTTCTCCTCACCAACCCTTGCTAGGACTTCCGCGGATCGATCAGCTTCTGCCCCATAGCTTTGGGGAAACTGTTCCCCTCGAGGCCATCTCTGGGCCTCCTCTTAACCCTCAATGCAGGTGTCTGGAGGGCTCCTCTCCCGTCTCCTGAGCAACAGACCCCTAGCAGCCCCCTCTGACTTCGCTTCAGTTTTCTTCGCAGCCTTTCCCTTCTCTGCCCATCAACTAACTGTTATTCTCACTCTACCTTGGTATTCACTAAATTCCCACCTACAGTTTGCCCACCTACATACACCATCATTCTTAGGTATGTTATCTACAACCCAAATATCCAGTTGCTATTTGGTATCAATTACAGCTCAAAACCAAGCCCCCCCAATAAGCTTATGCCCTTATAGAAACTTCCTCCACCATATCCTATCATCACATCCCAATACTCAACCCTCTAACCATCCACCTGTCCCCACCGGGCCACCTACTGCTCCCATTTTCGTGTAGGCCTCTAGTGGGGAGCGTGGGGTGGGACCCTCAGGCTACCATCTGGAGGGCAGATTGCAAAGGACAACTGCTGAGATAAGATGGCAGTGGTATAAACTAGGGTGGTGGCAATGGTGAATGGAGATTGGGTTTACGTGCATCTCAAGCTGGAGGGAGTGAAGATGAGGGGGGGGTGCGGGGGAAAGGATGTGGATACTTCTGTGTAGGGATGGCCTTGGAGACAGATAAGTAGAAAGAAGGGAAGGAATTCACTGCCTTAGGACTGGAGCTCAGAGGAGGTGCTGGGCATAGTACCTTGGAAGTCAGAGTCAAGGTGAGTGCTGATGACTGCTTAGGAGGAATCAGGACTGTGCCTGGAGCTGGCAATGTCAAATTGTTGCTCTCAAGCTGGCAGAGACAAAGGGGTCTGGAAGGCAGAAGGAAAAGCAAGAGATCCTCCACTGTGTTAGAACTGAGGAAAGCGAGGACATAAATGTCTGTTAGATTTAGTAACGAGACTCAGTGGACCTATCAAGAGCCCTCTCATGGAGTGACAGTGTGAGCTAAGAACCACCCACAAGGTGAGTGGCAACTGGGCCCTCGGAGGTAGAAGGCAAATGCAGAAAGAAGAGGGGACTCTGCCTGTGACCTCAGACAGGTTTGCTGAGTTGTGGAGGTCACAACAGCTGCATGAAACAACCCACGTAAAGCACTGGCACAGCCTCTAAAACAGGTGGGACCCACAACACAGGAGGTGGGGCCTGGGTCTCCACTAGAAATGGCTCGGGCTCCCTCCCCTTCTCTCCCTTCTCCGCCCAAGGAAGCAGAGACGGCCTGGGACAAGAGGGGCTCGAGAAACACGACTATGTTCCAGCGAAAGGGTACTAGCACTGTCGGTGGTGGCTGTGGGAAAGGTGGAGCCACCAAGTGTGTATCTGCAAGTGACAGAGAACAGAGGACAGGATAGGGGGTGAGGGGTTGGGGCTCAGGCTGAGGCCAGGAAGGGGCAGCAGCAGGGAGACCCAAATGCCACCCAAGGGCTACAATTTCCATCTCCCGCAGTGTCCCTCCAGCTCTGCGGCCTGCATCAGGGAGCAGCACCCTCAACCCACGGGTGCCGGAACTGTGCGCAAAAGTGGCCACCATCGGAGAAATGACCATGCCCTCACAAACATGGGCACGGGCCTCTGCTGCCCCCACGCGGCCAACACAGGCGGCCAAAGGATCCCAGCCGACCAGGGAGGAGCACCAGCCCAAGCACCTCCTACCTGAACGACCCAGCCCCGCCCTCTGCACCCTTCCTTTTTCCCAGAACCCTCCCAGGCCAGCCTCCTGGCCGGAGACCACATGGGCGAAAGCGCAAGGCGGCCCCAGAGCCTTGGAGTTTCTTTCTAGTTCAAAAACCACTTTATACAAACCTTCATTGCCTTCAACAGCGATGCAGGCACCAAATAAGACACAAAGTAAGACACAAACATAGTTCAATCTCTAAGGGAAAGATTTTTAAAAATTATTCTGCACAGCAGAAAGAAAAGGTCCAAAGTCAATCTATATTAATACTCAGCTCAAAACCTGTCTCTCAAGCTGCCTTTTGAGCCAGCCTACCAGAGCAATCAGGGCTGCGCCTGGGGCTGCTAAGTGCCAAGACCAGGAGTGGGTGAGAAAGGTGGGAAGAACCCCGCCCTGCTCCCCTTAAGTTAATGGACACCTCAATTCCTTGGTTTCTACTTGCCTAAAAAAAGTGTAACCAGATTCTCTCCCCAGTTCCCTGGGGAAGAAAATGAAGCAGTCCCTTTTGTCTGGTTTTAGTTTTCCAGATTATGTCTTTTGTAGTAGCTTACTTCCATCAGCCCAATACTCAAGGTAATTCTGTTCACAGAGGAAATCTTGTCTTTCCAAAGAGACCTTCCTAGGATTTATGGTATAAAGTAACCTGCAATTGTCCTTTTAAAAGTTGCTGAATTGTCCAAGTTACAGGTATTGAACTAACCTGCCCAATTAAGTTTGCAGAACCTTGAAATAAAACATTTTTCAATATGTTCACACAAAGGCTAAATGCTCACCGGAGTTAATGCACAGGAGATGATCTCCAAGGCCATACTGTCAAAACTGTGATTAGATTATATAACACATAGTAGCTTTCCTTACATTTAGCAAGTTCAACAGGATCCCAAAACACAGTATGCTGAACACAGAATAGCTCTCCCCTGAAGTGGCTCCAGTGAGTGACACTGAGTTTCAAAAATATATAGCAGGTATTATAGCCTATCCTCACTGCCATGGACATGGTCCACTTTATATATATATACACATATACATATATGTCATTCCTTACTGGGTACTAGTTTAGGCTGAATTTTTAAGGGTTTGTCTTGATGACTTAGAAAAATCCACTTGTCCTTTCTTGCTTTGATTCAGGTAATACACAATCATAAAATTAAGTCTCTTAAAAAAACAAAAGTTCACAGATCCCATTGTGGAAGGTTCCAGGAACCCCCTCCCCAGGTAATGATCAGGGGATCTTCAACAGCTCAAGGAGTGCTCCAACGGCTCCAAAATAACCCTGAAAGAAAAATAACACAAAAAAAGAGCAATTCTCCTTAGAATTATTTAAATTGCCATAAATATGATTATGTTAAAGCCAACACTGCCCTTAATTCCTGACACCCTTTTCTGAGCACCCATTTTGCGGAGCCCAATATTTTTGATCCATGTTTGGGAATTTAAAAATACTGTTTTTGATTCACAGTTCGTTAAATCCATGAATACGAAACTGATGGGTACAAAGGGCCACTGTATTTACTGAAAAAAGATGCACGTATACACGGACCTGCACAGTTCAAACTCATATTGTTCAAGGGTCAATTGTATTTCAAGACTTCAGAAAGCCTAAAATAATCTAAGTTCCATATGTGCAGAAATCAACACGAGAGTCAGAAGCCTGAATGCAAATAGAAAACAGAGACGAATGGACCAGCAATACTAACCAGAGAGGAAAATTAAATCAGCAGGCAATAAAAATGACAATATAAAAATCAAAATTTCATAAAGGGTTCATATTATAACTGTGATATGAAGATATAAGTTAAAAAAATTTTACAAAGTTACCCTAAGAAATTAATCTCCTCCCTGGCCAGGTGGCTCAGTTGGTTGGAGCATCATCCCATACACCAAAAAGATTGCAAGTTCGATCCCCAGTCAGGGCACATACAGGAAGCGACCAATAAATGTTTCTCTCACATCAATGCTCTTTCTCTCTCTCCAAAATCAATAATAAACATACCGTTGGGTGAGGATTAAAAACATAAAAAATAAATAAGAAGTTAATCTCCAGGATCTACCTAGGAAAAGGTTCAAAAAGAGGTAGAAATTCAGGAGAAAAGTTTTATTAAACATGACTTTTTTATTCTAATATGAAGCAAAACAAAACAAGTAAAAGTTCACAAAAAGCAGATGTTAAGGTATAAAAAACAATAACTCAGTACTGATTTACTAATATAACATTAGAAGTAATAAGTTAGATGTCTTGAACTTTAAGCTTTTGATATGGGGAAGTTGGGCACTTTGGGTTTTAACTATGAACTTAATCAACTTAAAAGACAAATTTAAAGCTAGTTTAAAGGAAAAGCAATCTATAGCACTTTACATCCTACTTTGATTTCTGTTGATTCATATAAACTGTTAAAAGTGCACATATAATTTTAAAAGATGTTCATGATAATAACACCACTATCTAAAATCCAACAACACTTGAAATCGTTCAACTGCCCCACAACCAAGGGGAGGAAAGAGGGAGCCCCTTCCATAGCTCTGGTTCTATTTTTTCCCAAAACTGAAGAAACAAAAAGGCATTTTCCAAAAGAAGACATCAGGTTGAGCAACTCAATGATTCTTTTCTATTGTGTCATTTCTAGCCTGTCTACATATTAAGTTTTTATGATATTGTGGTTCTAGTCCTGGAATGTTTTTTACTGATCTATTTTTCAGAACAGACATCTTAAATAAATGGCATGTGAAAATATCAATACATAAAAACTGACATCAAAAAATGAAAAAAAGCAGAACCCAGAGTAAGTGCATTTATAAAGTACAATGGGAAAAATATAATGATGGCTCAGAAATATGGCTGAATGTTAAGTCTTCTTTCTTGCCCTGGCTGGTTTGGCTCAGTGGATAGAGCATCAGCCTGCAGACCGAAGGGTCCCACGTTCAATTCCAGTCAAGGGACATGCCCGGTTTGCCAGCTCGATCCCCGGTGGGGGGCATGCAGGAGGCAGCCGACCAATGATTCTCTCATCATTGATGTTTCTATCTCTCTCTCCCTCTCCCTTTGTCTCTGAAATCATTAATATATGTTGTTGTTTTTTTTGAAGACTTCTTTAATATTGCTGAAGCTCACAATGAGATTAACCAAAACTCTACCTTGCATTGAATTGGGTAAGAAAGAGCTTTTAAACATTACAATCAAAGTTAAACCCAATATCATATAATTACAAAAATATGTAAGTACTATTTCACCTCTACTTCAAATTCCAACACAATGTGAACTGCATGCCCTGTAACATATTGCAGGAAATAAGTCTGCTTACCTCGTGTTCCGAAAAAAGTGCTTTCAACTGTCCCTTGGACCAATAATCCAAAGCATATGCCAAAAGCCGCATGGCGATCGTATTAATTCTCAAGAAATTTCCAACAAATACCACCTGGTTAATATTCTGAGCACATCAAAAGAAGGCAATTAGTTTTCATCTTAATTTCAGTTCTCTCATAAAATCTACTCCAAACAGAGACCATGTGCATATAGTTTTTAGAAGCAAATTGACTTCTGATTTTAAAAAAGTATTTATATTTAATCCAATTGATCCAGGACTACTTAATTTGATGCCCACACAACTCTGGACCCACTTGAAAGCATGACAGAAAATATCACAGGAGAAAACAGATAGGAAAAACATGTGTATTAAATATGACAAACAATAACTACTATTAAAGTTTTGTACAGATAAGTAAAAGAAAAAGACCCAATTCAAAGAAGGAAAATGACACAAATAGGCAAAATTATACAATAAATATAACGGAAAAGAAATTCAACCTCACTAGTGATAAAAAGAAAGTAAAAAATTTAGACCTATAAATTAGCAAAACAACTAACTGAAATTCTACCCCCAGTATTAGTCAAGTTGTGGTAAAACTGACCCATTTATTTATTGCCGAAAATAATCTAAATTGGTACAGCCCTACTGCAAATAAAACACCTTGGCAATACCTATCAAGATTCATAACATGGTCATAGTCTTTAGATGAAAAACCTCACTCCTGATTAAGTCCCTTATCAAGAATAAAATTCACCAAGGAAAAGTTTCACGTTTAAAATGCTTTACCACAGGGCTGTCATTGGCAAGCAACCAAATGCCAATGACTTATATAAAAAGGAATCCAATCATACAGCCATGAAGTTTATATTTATGTAAAAAATAGAAAATGTACACCAACTAAAATCTGAAATACATAAGCACAGGAAAGGGAACATGCAATAAAGAAAATAGTGTTAACATAGTCAAATGAACAATTTTTTTTTAATTACTTGATGCTGATACAGACTTTTAATTTAAAATGAAACAATTCTTTTGTACCTTTTAAGATTTCCTTTTTAAAGCCACATGTCTATCTTATCTGTTTAGAAGAATAATTTTAAACAAAAATATATAAATAGGGACAAGCTATAAAACTGCACCAACTGGATCCCCAAGGGAAGGCCATTCTTGGTTCTTTCATAGCCCTGTACAATGCTGCTTGACCTGAATGCTACAAGGCAGCACTGTAAAGAAGCTGAAAGCACAAAGACAGCTCTGCTGCGGTGGAGGGGGAGCAGGGTGGGCAGTGCTTGGCCTGCTCAATCTTCTCCCAGCTTCAATGACTTCCTCTGGATTCCTTCCCAGGAATTCTAGAGCTCCACAATGAGCATGGAGTCTAGATTCAGCATCACTAGCCATCATCACCACCCAATAGTAGTCCCCCCACCATCTGGCATACTGGCTACCTTCCTGACTTCTAGATAGTAGCAGTGTTTATTTTCAGTAAGGGGGAAAAAAAAGTCAATTAAGATTAATCTACATGTGAAGAGTTTAACTTCTCCAATGAAACTAACTCCACTACATATGACTACAATTAGACCCATTTGGGCAAAACAGATGTTGTATACATGGTGGGGCCCACTTAGGATGTTGTCAGAGCAACTACAGAAATTCATGTCCCCTTACTTCATTAAGGGCACACATTCTTGCTATCGAGCCAATGTTGTTGGTGATGGTGATCAAAGTTGCTCTGGCGAGGTCCTCTTTACTGACAGCCTCTCGCTTCTCCTTGCTCATCATGTTTCCAAAGCTGTGATGGGGGGAAAAAAATCCCTTTGATAAACCAAAGGCAATACAGCCCAACAGAACTCGAATGTTACTTTACTAAGATAAAAGTGACTTTTGACTTTTAGAGCAATGTTACTCAAAACTTCAAACTTTTCATTAAAAAAAAAAAAAAAGGAGCATCTGCTCAAAGAGAAATACCACTTCAAAGAGAACCCTCAAGCATTCTGAATGAGCAAATGGCTTTCCTTGTGGTTTCCACTGAAATATATTGAGCTTTGATACCAGATATGCACATATTGTTAGATTTCATCAGATGCACTGTAATGCACCACTGCTCCTTCTGCAACCAGGGAAAATTCCAGAAAGATACCTCTATTAGCAATCAATTCCTCCCAACTGCCCAGCTGTTCCATTCAGTTAAAGGGTCACATTCAAATCTGGTAAACTGCTTTATCCTAACAAAGCAAACTATAGCCAACCAGTCCCAGAGTAATCGAACAGTTTCAGATTTCTCTAGAACAGCTATTCTCAACCTGTGGGTCGCGACCCCTTTGGGGGTTGAACAACCCTTTCACAGGGGTCGCCTAAGACCATCGGAAAACACACACAGATTGTTTTTGTGATTAATCACTATGCTTTAATTATGTTCAATTTGTAACAATGAAAATACATCCTGCATATCAGATATTTACATTACAATTCATAACACTAGCAAAATTACAGTTATGAAGTAGCAACGAAAATAATTTTATGGTTGGGGGTCACAATATGAGGAACTGTATTAAAGAGTCGCGGCATTAGGAAGGTTGAGAACCACTGCTCTGGAAGATTAAGAGCTTCAAATCACCTGACCTGCAGAACTGCACATTAATAACTGTGACCAGAAAACAAACCCAACCAAACAGAAAATGAAGTAATTACCAATAAGCAAATGCTGCAAAGACAGAAAATGAAATCTACAGCATTTACAAAGTACCTAAAATTAGTAAACAAGCATGTGTATGACTGCCTTTTCTATTATTAAAAACCATGTGCCCCAACGCGCACACAAAAATTCTATTTCCAAACAAAATATAAAATTAAGAAAACAATTCAACTTAGAATAGCATCAAAGAGAACAAAATACTTAGAGATATATTTAACAAAAGTATAACACTTCTACCCTGAAAACTACAAAAACAATGGTGAAAGAAAAGACCTAACTAAGCAGAAAGACATGTCATCTTCTTGAATCAGAAGACTACAGTCAAGCTGCAATAGTCTCCAAAATGATCTACAGATTCAACACAATCCCTATCAAAATCCTAGCTGTCCTTTTTTGCAGATATTGACAAGCTGATCCTAAAATTTAGACAGAAAGTTAAGGGACCCAGACGAGCCAAAACAATCTTGAAAAAACATTGCAGGACTCACACTTCCCTATTTTAAAACGTAATACAAAGCTGCAGTAATCAAGGCATAATGATAAACATCAATGGAACAGAACTGAGTTCAGAAATAAATTATACATTTATGAACAACTATTTTCAACAAAGGGGCCAAGAGAAGTCAATAGGGAAAGAATGATCTATTCAACAAATAGTGCTGGGACAACTGTACTTCCATACACAAAGGAATGAATTTGGACCACTGCCTCACACCATATACAAAAAGTAACTCAAAATGGATCATTGACCTAATATAAGGGTTAAAACTATAAAACTCACCCAGCCAGCGTGACTCAGTGGTTGAGCGTTGACCTATGAACCAGGATGTCACAGTTTGAATCCTGGTCAGAGCACATGCCCAGGTTGAGGGCTCGATCCCCGGAGTGAGGCATGCAGGAGACAGCTGATTAATGACTCTCTCTCATCATTGATATTTCTATCTCTCTCTTCCTCTCCCTTCCTCTATGAAATCAATAAAAATGTATTTTTTTAGCCCTGGCCGGTTTGGCTCAGTGGATAGAGCGATAGCCTGCGGACTGAAGGGTCCCAGGTTCAATTCCAGCCAGGGGCACATGTCCGGGTTGCGGGCTCGATCACCCCCAGTGGGGACATGCAGGAGACAGCCAATCAATGATTCTCTCTCATCATTGATGTTTCTCTCTCCCTTCCTCTCTGAAATCAATAAAAAATATATTTTTTAAAAAGTATATATATATTTTTAAACCCTATAAAACTTTTAAAAGAAAATACAAAAGTAATAAATCTTCATATTCTAAGGTTAGGCAATAATTTATTATATGTAACACCAAAAATAAAAGCAAGGAGCCCTGGCTGGTTTGGATCAGTGGATTGAGTGTCGGCCTGGGGACTGACGGGTCCCGGGTTCGATTCTGGACAAGGGCACATGCCTGGGTTACAGGTTCAATCCCCAGTAGGGGGCGTGCAGGAGGCAGCTGATCCATGATCCTCTCTCATCATTGATGTTTCTATCTCTATCTCCCTCTCCCTTCCTCTCTGAAATCAATAAAAATATATTTAAAAAATTAAAAAAAATAAATAAAAGCAAGGAAAGAGAACATAGATAAGATGTACTTCTTTTTATCTATTTAAATTTAAAACATCTATGCTGTAAAGGACACCACCAAGGAAGTGAAGACAACTAACAGAATGGGAAAATATATTTGCAAATGACAAATTTGCAAATACAAAATTGTATTTGATAAAGTACTTGTTTCTAGTACATATTAAGAATTCTTACAACTCAATAATAAAAGACAAATAATTCAACTACAAAATGAGCTAAAGACTTGAACAGACATTTCTCCAAAGGTAGACAAATAGTCAATAAGTACATAGACAGATGTTCAACATCCTTAGTCATCCTTAGGGAAATACAAATCAAAACCAGGAGAGATCACTTGACACCTTTAAGGCAGTTTAAACCAAAAAGACAATAAGAAGTGTCAGCAAGGATGTGGATAAATTTAAATCCTTATATATTACAGGTGGGGCTGTAAAATGGTGCAGCCACTGTGGAAAACTGGCAGTTCCTCAAAAGATTAAACATAAGAGTTACCACATGATCCAGCAATTCCAGTCCTAGGTATATTCCCAAGAGAATTCAAAACAATATGTCCACACAGACTTGTACATGAATGTTCCTAGCAGCATTATTCACAACCAAAAAGTTTAAATAACCCAAATGTTTATCAACGGATATATGGATAAATAAAATGTTATATATCCATACAATGAAATATTATCCATCAATAAAAACAAAATACTGATTCATGCTACAACATGGATGAATCTTGAAAACATTAAGCTAAATAAGTCAGTCACAAAAATCACATATTCTATGATATCATTTATATGAAGTGTCCAGAATAGGCAAATCTATAGAGACAGAAAATAGATTAGTGTTTACGAGGGACTGTAGGGTAGGGAAATGTGGAGTGACAGCTAATGAACACAGGTTTTTTTCTGGGATGATAAAAATGTTCTGAAATTGGATTGTGGTGATTACTGCACAATTCTGTAAATATACCAGAACCAATAAATTGGACACATTTAACAGTTGACTTTATAATATGTAAAACTGCTTAAAAGGAAAAAGATATACCGAATTTTTTTTAAATTTTATTTGAGAGAGAGAGAGAGAGAGAGAGAGAGGAGAAACATCAATGTGAGAGAGAAACATCAATGGGTTGACTCCCGCGTGTGCCCTGACCAGGGATGGACCCACAGTCTGGTTATGTGCCCTAGCAAGGATCAAACCTGCCACCTTTTGGTGTACAGATGACGCTCCAACCAACTGAGCCACACTGGCAAGGGCAACCCAATATTTAGTATTTTATTTCTGCATCTCTTAGAGAACACATGTCCCCTTACCTTGAAGCCACAGCCCAGCCTGGCAGTCCAAACCTCTCATAGTCCCCTCCATAAATGTCCCGGACTAGTTTATCCACTTTGGTGCTATCTCCACGAGATGCCATTTCAAGAGCTTCTTCAAAAGTGGTACAGCCAGTAAGCAGACAGCAGAGACCAAAAAAAGTTCCTCCTCCAAGACTGTGATTGAAAACAAATAATATGATTATAACATTTTTTACAATAGGAAGGTAATATTTATGAACTATAAAACAATATTCACATGTCAATCTACTCTTGCCTCAACCCAATCGTGCAGAAGCCACCAGTGAGAAATAAGTCTGTGAAAAGATAAAAACAGGTCCCTAATAGACACCTTGAAGGTATGCATTCATGTGCACCAACAAGCAACATGGCAAAATACAGGGCCCACCTCTCCGCCCATGTCTCCAGTTCAGTCTGGGCATCAGCTGAGATCGAGAAACCTCATGTATGTAGTATCAGCCCATCACACCTAGGACCACGTTGGTGCCTCCTCCCTTTCTCTCTCCAAGTGCATGCCCTAAGCCATCCTCATTCAAGCATCTTTTTTTTTTTCTTTTCATTCAAGCATCTTGTCACCCTGGCTCATCAGCTCCCTACCCAACAAGAACTCTTCCATGAATGTGTTTTCCCCCAAAAAATTATTTTTCATTCCTTAACTCACACCAGTTAAAAAACTTGTTTACCCCATTCCCACCTCCTAGTTTTTCTTCAAGTGATCTCTGATCCTTAAAGTGCATTCCTTTCTCATCTGCCACCTAATTCTCCCTTTCAGACCACCCTCCCCCAATCATTTTTCTATTGCTCAATATCTCAACTTCTAAATTTCACATCATCCTCGGGCCGCGCACCCGGGCACGTGTGTGTTTATACGCTTGTACAAAATCTAGGATCTTGCCTTGCCTTCTCCTTATACACTCCACTGAGCTTTGCTTACTTTATGGTATATGCACACCATACACTATCTGAGGGCAGGGACTACGGGCTTAATGAGTCTGCTGATGAGACATTTTAAGAAACGTGGAGCAATACAGATGAAAGAAAAGTAGGTCATGAAATCAGAAATTTCAAACAGAAATAACATTTGTTTGCATAATCCCAGGAAAAGTTTTATTTTTTACATAATTTTAAACAGATTCTTAAAGGTATACTTACATGCAATACCTAAAAACTCAGTGTTAAGCCATATGATATCAAGAATATAAAAGACCTACCTGGTACCAGTGACGCGCTTGTAATTATCTTTGGAATATACTGCTAAGATGCTAACCCCAGAGCCAATGTTCACCAGAAGCAGAGGGTATGGATTTTTCAAATCAAACGGTAACTTCTGACATTTTTCAGAATCAGCAGGGTTTTCAAAGTAATAGCACTGTGACCGTCCATTGAATCCAACTGAATCAATGTATAAAATTCCTTTTATTAAGCAATCTAGTTCATCAAGTTTGCAAAGCTGAAGCTCACCTATCTGTAATAAAATAAAATGTTTTCAGACTTTTTAACAAGCCAAACAGAAATAAAAACTCCATTTAATAAGGCATCCCATCTATATTAAACAAATCATAAAGGCACTCAAGGATGTGTAATATCTGTGCATGCTTTACAGAACGTATCTGGAGACAACAAATAGGAATGGACTGATAAGACAGACTCCTGCTCCCACAGACCCAAATACACTCTACCTACAAACCACTGCGGCAGCTGGAGCAAGGTGCCCACACCCAAGCAGAAAACAAGATGTCTGCTCACAGGCATGAAGCAGCACAGCCAAGGTCACAGCCCTATCGGAAAGCAGGCCCCCAAAATCTAAGTGATGCAAGCACCTGGTGACACTTGGCGGGAGACACAAAGACTGACGTCTGCCTTCCAAAAGACCATCTTCAAAGCTATGGAACAGTAACAAAGTAGGCCACACTTTATTATCAATAACCTAAAGCCAAAAGGCTGCAAGTGGCCAATGAGATGGTTAAGATTTTTCACTAAATGAGTTAGACTCTGGAGGATATGGAAATTTTAGCAGAATCAGAATTTAAAACTTTATTAACAACTTCATTTCATTTAAATAATAAATAAATGATTAAGCACAGCAGGCATGGCTCAGTGGTTGAGCGTCCATTGATCTATGAACCAGGAGGTCACAGTTCGATTCCCAGTCAGGGCATATGCCCGGATTGTGGGCTTAATCCTGTGTGGGGCTTGCAGGAGGCAGCCAATTAATGATTCTTTCATCACTGATGTTTGTTTCTCCCTCTCCCTCTCTCTCTCCGCCCCCCCTCCCTCCCTCCTTCCCTCCCTTCCTCTCTAAAATCAATTAAAATATATGTGTTTTTTTTAAAAAGGTTATGGGTTCAATTCCTGGTCAGGGCATGATACCTAGTTTGTGGGTTTGATTACTTGGTTGGGCACTTATGGGAGGCAACCAATGGATGTTTCTCTCTCACATCAATGTTTTCTCTCTCTCCCTCCCTTCCTCTCTCTCTATAATCAATAGCAGCCCTAGCCAGTGTAGCTCAGTTGGTTGAGTGTCGTTCCATGCACCAAGGTTCTATCCACTGAGCCAAACCAGCTAGGGCTCAATGTTATTTCTCTCTCTCTCACCCACTTCCTCCCTCCCTCTCTCTCTCTCTCTCTCTCTCTCTCTAAAATCCATAAAGACGCCCAACCTGCATGGCTCAGTGGTTGAGCATCAACCTATGAACCAGGTCACAGTTTGATTACCGGTCGGGGAACATATCCAGGTTGTGTGCTCAATTCCCAGTGTGGGGCATACAGAAGGCAGCCAATGAATGATTCTCTCTCATCACTGATATTTCTATCTCTCCCTCTCCCTTCCTCGCTGAAATCAATACAAATATACACATATATATATTCACACACACACATATATATGCATATATATGTGTGTGTATATATATAAAACAAACTCAATAAAGACACATTTTAAAAAATAAATTAAATATAACCAATAAGCATATACCCAGGTGAAGATTAAAAGGAAAAATATATATTAAGGTACTCCTCTAACCAAACCCAGGCCCTTGAATTGTTCATCACTATCCTTATTTCATCTGCTCAAGCCCTCCCTGCCAAGACAAATTTAAATATCGACTTCCTAACAATTGAATCTCAAGCGCTAGCATCTTCATTTCTTAGGTAAGTCAATACTTTTTAATGTTTTTATTGATTTCAGACAGATGAAGGGAGAGGGGGAGAAGGGGAAAGGGGGAGAGGGGGGAGAGGGGGAGAGGGGGAGGGGGGAGAGGGGAGAGGGGGAGAGGGGGGAGAGGGGGAGAGGGGGAGAGGGGAGAGGGGAGAGGGGGAGAGAGGGGGAGAGAAAGAGGGAGAGAGGGAGAGAGAGGGGGAGAGAGGGGGGAGAGAGGGAGAGAGAGAGAAACATCCATCCGCTGCCTCATACACAATCCATACTGGGGATTGAGCCCGAATCCCAGGCATGTGCCCTGCCCGAGAATCAAACCAGTGACCTCCTGGTGCATGGAAGGACATTCAACCAACTAAGCCACACCAGCTGGGCTTACACTGTCATTTTACACTGGTGACCTATTAGAATCCTGAAGTACCTACCCCACTGTGCTATTATTCCCAATGAATCCCAGCCTAACTGATAGATGACAATGCATAAGTCATTTCATTAACTAAAGTTACTAAATGTAAGTTTTGCACCAACATGCAAACTCAATGTGAGGAAATCTGATTCATTTTTTTTTTAAAGGGTAAACCCAATATTTTAAAACTATTTCAGAGATTAAGCTTTGACAACTGTCAAGATAGTGGTGTAGGTAAATGCAGTACTCGCCTCCTCCCACAAGCATGTCAAAATTACAACTAAACTACAGAGCAAGCATCATTCAGAACTACCTGAAATCAGGCTGAATGGAAGTCATACAACTAGGGTTTAAAGAAGAAGCCACAGAGAGACTGGATGGAAAGGCAGAGACTCAGAATTGGCTGATCCCACACCCATGTGTAACGGATAAAAACTGGGACAGCTATCTCCACGGCAGAGGTTCCCTCCCATCCCCACCCCCACCCCCCCCCCCCACACACACCATTCCCCCTGCCCAAAGTTTCATTACAAGGAAGGTAAGTCCCCATAACTTCAGGCTGTAAAAACCAGCGGGGATTGAAGACAAATAGAGACTCTTAAAAGCAGCAAGAGCCCACCCAGTGTGGCTCAGTGGTTGAGTGTCAGACTATGAACCAGGTCAGGGCACATGCCTGGGTTGCAGGCTCGATCCCCAGTGTGGGTCACACAGGAGGCAGCCAATCAATGATTCTCTCTCATCACTGATGTTTTTCTCCCTCTCCCCCTCTCTTCTTCTCTGAAATCAATAAAATGTATTTTCAAAAAAAGCAGCAAGAGAAAAGCAATTAGTTGCCTACATTGTCTACAAAGGAGTTCCCATAATACTGGCAGCTGATTTCTCAACAAAAACTTCGCAGGCCAGAAGGGATTAGCAAGAAATATTCAAAGTGATAAAAAGCAAGGACCTACAACCAAGATTACTCTACTCAGCAAAGCTATCATTTAGAATTGAAGGACAAAGAGCTTCCCCGACAAGAAAAGGCCAAAGGAGTTCATCACCACCAAACCAGTATTACATGAAATGTTAAAGGGTATTCTTTAAGAATAAGAAGAAAAAGATTAAAAATATGAACAATAGAATGGCAATAAATACATATCAATCAACAACTGAATCTGAAAGACAAAATAAATGAACAAGCAGAACAGAAACAGACTCATACTTAGATACAGAGAACATCTTGATGGTTGCTAGATGGGTGGGGGGGCATAGATGAAAAGGTGAAAGGATTAAGAAGTACAAATTGGTAGTTACAAAATACTAGTAGTCATGGGATGTAACATACAGCATAGGGAACATAGTCATTAATATTCTAATAATGTGTGTGGTGTCAGATGGGCATGAGATTTATCAGGATGATCACTTAGTAAGTTATGCAATGTCTAATCATTTCAGGTGTACACCTGAAACTAATATAATGTATGTCAACTGTAACTGAAAAATTAAAAAACTATCTAAAATTTTTTAAACTATTTTACTGTGGCTTATTAAATACTAGTATTAGTCAATTCTAATAATTAGTCAGTCCTAACAAAAGAATTTTATAAGCATTTCATTTTCATACTTTTCAAGGACAGTGCTGGTACATACAAATGAGAAACCCCAACAGCTTAAGAATTCCTAAGATCTAATATCTACTTTGCCCTGGCCAGTATTGCTCAGTGGTTTTAGAGCATCAGCCCATGCACTGAAGGGTCACAGGTTCGATTCCCCATCAAGGGCACATACCTGGGTTGCAGGTTCTATCCCCAGCCTTGGTTGGGACACATGTGGGAGGCAACCAATCGATGTATCTCACATCAAGGTTTCTCTTTCTCCCTCTCCCTCTCCCTTCCTCCCTCCCTTCCACTCTCTCTAAAGAATACTGGAAAAAATATACTCAGGTGAGGATTAACAAACAAACAACAATAAAATCTACTTTGCACGCTCTCCTTGGAGTTACCATACAACACTGAACCTCTGGTTAACAGCCTGAATGATTTTCAAATATGTTCCAAAGGGCATCTCTGCAGGGTCCTGAAATAGAGAAGTTTTCCCCTTTACCCATCAGTTATGATCCTTCCACAAAGAAGGGGAACCTTCTCTCCTCCTGCTACTTTCCCCTACTCACAGGTGAAAAAGAAACCACTGAAAACCAACAACCAAGGGAAATTCAAACAAAGAATATAAAACCTTGTTTAAAAATTCATTTTTTAAATTCAATTCTATATGATTATGATCAGTTATGGGAGAAAGTCAGGAGATAGAGGACAAAGAGAACAAGGTCATAAATCATACAGTGACACACAGAGGGAAAAAGAAATGTACACTGACATAAGTAAAGGCAGAATCTCTAGAATAATATTCTCATCGGTGGCATTAAAAACATGGTCACTGAAGATATTTTAAATCTAAAGATCAGAGTCTTGGTCAGTTCACTTATCAATTCTCTTACCTACAACCACATCCACTTTCAAAGGACCTAGCCCCAAGGTTTTGCACACAGTGTTCACTGAATGAAAACAAAATCAAGTGCCCAAGTCCACTCCCCGAGTGTCCAGAGATTCCTGTTAACAAGCGTGCTGCACAGAACACAGCAGAAGGCATTTGAGGAGAGAGAGAAGGCTATGCTGCAAACCATCTCCAATTAGTTTTGAGACCTGAAAACCACCACTCTGAAACAGAGTTCCTTGGCTTTTTTCTTTTTCTGTTATTTGTAAATTCCTGGGTGGTTTTTTTTTTAAAGTAAACTTGCCAAGAAACAATTAAGGGGACAAGAAAAACTAAAGGGAAAAAAGATTGGAAACAAGTTTATGACATGAAATGACATTACTTTTTTAAAATTATTCTTCCAATCTCAGTGTCCAAGATTTTCTTTTAATATATATATTTTATTGATTTTTTTACAGAGAGGAATGGAAAGGGATAGAGAGTTAGAAACATCAATGAGAGAGAAACATCGATCAGCTGCCTCCTGCACACCCCCCACTGGGGATGTGCCCACAATCAAGGCACATGCCCTTGACCGGAATCGAACCCGGGACCCTTCAGTCCACAGGCTGACACTCTATCCACTGAGCCAAACCGGTTAGGGCCAAGATTTTCTTTGTAAAAAAAAATATTTTCACTGATTTCAGAGGGAGAGAGAGAAGGTGGGAGGGGGAGGGGGAATGGGAAGGGGGAGGGGGAGAGAGAGAGAGAGAGAGAGAGAGAGAGAGAGAAATGAAGGAAGGAAGGGAGGGAGGGAGACAGCTGCCTCCTGCACACCCCCTACTGGGGATCCAGCCTACAACCTCCAGGTTCATAGGTTGATGCTCAACCACTGGGCCACACCAGCGAGGCTCAACGTTCAAGATTTAATGACCTTGTCTTGGCTGGTGTGGCTCAGTTGGTTGGGTGTCATTCCATGCACTGAAAGGTTGCCAGTTCAATGTCTGGTTAGGGCACATGCCCGGGTTACGGGCTCGATTCCCAGAAGGGGGTATGCAGGAGGCAACCGATGTTTCTCTCCTTCTCCCTTCCTCTCTCTCTAAAAATCAAAAAGATCTTTAAAAAAAAAGAAAAAAGATTTAATGATGTTGTTTCTATTTAATCGCCTACTCTGCTTATCACAGTGTCACTATTTTTTTCATACTAAAAGAATTAGAAAAAACTGTTTTTAGTACTTCTGGTTCTCACCATTTCATCTGAATTGTGCAAAAAGTAAACTATACAACAAAATCTCTAGATGGCTAACTCCTATCACTAATTTGTATTTAATCTTAATTTGAAAAGAATATTCACATTCCATTAGGGATGGAAATGATTCCACCCCTTGCTACTGGTATTATTTTAAACAATCAGATTCCCATAAATTGTATATAAGCTAAAAAAATGCATACTGTGAGAAAATCCTGCTCAAATTTGTACGCTCCACCTCCAGTGGCACAAAAGACAGTGTGGAGACTTGAGAAGTTTTTATCTCTGCCCATTTGAATAAAAGCAGGCATGTCATGAGTGGGAAAGCGTATAAAGTGCAGATTGCCTTTGCGTCCACACAGAGTCAGGTCCTTCAGCTCCAGGTGCACATCCCGAATACCCGTGGACCCATAAGCCACATTGGAGGTCAGGTACTTCCGAATGCTTTTAAGACTTTCCACTTCTTCCTCTTCTTCTTCAGCAGTGATATCTTTGGGTTCAAAATAAACCAGCTTGACTAGGGTTCCACCAATATCCAAGCCAAACCATGGAAAAACTAAGTGGGAAAGAAAAAAAAAAGTCAGAACAGCTTTTTCATGAAAACTAAATTTACACTTACTAGAATCGAAACTTATTTCATATCCTGAGGTTACCCAGGAATATATAAACAAAAAGGCTTTGGGGGGGCCCAGCTGGTGTGGCTCAGTGGTTGAGCGTCGACCTATGAACCAGGAGGTCACGGTTCAATTCCTGGTCGGGGCACATGCCCGGGTTGCAGACTCAGTCCCTAGTGGGGGTGTGCAGAAGGCAGTTGATCAATGATTCTCTCTCATCATTGATGTTTCTATTTCTCTCTCCCTCTCCCTTCTCTGAAATCAATAAAAAACATATATTTTAAAAAAGATTGAGAATAAAAATCTTCATCCTTGCCCTTGGCTTAGAAAAGAAAAGTTGGAAGTTTTCGGAGCTCTGTTAGTACTCAAACTAATAAGCTCCACGGTTCAATTTCTCTCAAAACCTAATGTCCTTAAGAGGTTTCAATGGACTTCAGTGAAACAGATGTTTCAAAATTAATATCTGTTACCAAAAAAAACTGTCCAAAAATAATGGCCTCAAGAGATGGACTGCAGATATACATGACTTCCCCTCCCACCTTAAACCCCAGAAGTAACTAAAGATATAGACTTATTGATATATTTGATATATTTGGGTTGTATATCTGTCAAAATGCATGGAACTGTACACTTGTAAAATATATTGATATATTTTTCTAAAGTAATTCTGGAAACAAGAAGAGATACTATCATTAGAACAAGGTTGATAAAGGCAATAACTGTCCAGAAACCTCAAAAGAGGAAGGCTGTGTGGCTCAGTGGATGAGCGTCAACCCATGTACCAGAAGATCCAGGTTCGATTCCCTGACAGGGCTCATGCCCAGGTTGCAAGCTCAATCCCCAGCAGGGGACATGCAGGCGGCAGCCAATCGATGTTGATATTGATATTTCTATCTCTCTCTCCCTCCCCCTTCTTTTCTCTCTAAAATCAACTGAAATACATATTTTTAAAAAACAGAGGAATGCTATAATAATTAGCAGCAGCTATGAAGGTGTGGAGAGCATGTGGTGTTACCCCAAGCTATAGATGGGGTGACTGTCATGGGAAAACAGGAGCTCTGGTGCAGTCATGCGTGACCTGGTGGGGAAATGTGGCACAACTGGACAGGCTCTCTACTTCCCTCTACTGAGAACCACTCCCCTTCTCCCGCTTCTTCCAGCCAACAGAGGCGATGAGCACAGGCACTTGAGCCCAAGATTTAGGACAGCATTCAAGTAGCTGCTATTACCCAGAAAAAACAGGTGTCCAATTCTGGCCATATGACCCATCTCTCCCCTACAGTCCAATCTGACAGAGTGGTAAACAGACACTGCATCCTCTGACAGGAAAACAGCAATCCTCATACCAGAGAAAACACTTTACAAACTAGAATCACCAGAAGGGAAATCAACACCACAAATAACAAGAAGCTAAACAGCTGAAGAAAGAGTTGCAAGAATAAACAGGAGACTTAAGAATCATAAATATCACCGTGGTAAATGAGATCTCATCCATGAAAACTGAATAAGACACCATTTTTTAAAAAATGACAAATTGCCTGGCCAGCGTGGCTCAGTGGTTGAGCACTGACCTATGAACCAGGTCACAGTTCCATTCCCGGTTAGGGCACATGCCCAGGTTGCAGGCTCAATCCCCAGCATGGGGTGTGCAGGAGGCAGCTTCATGGGTGTATATATCTGTCAAAATGCATGGAACTGTACACTTGTAACGAATGTAGTTTACTTTAAGTAGATTATAATACCTCAATAAAGACATGTTTACAAAAAAGGAGAAAAATTGATTTCCAAAATAAAGCTGAACAAGTACATTCAGCAACAAAATAGGCATAGGAAAACAGAAATTCTTCCAAAATGCCTCTTAAGTATGAAGGTAAGATAGATATACAGAATATAAAAATAGACTCCAACACCTATTTTATATGATTTCTAGAAATTTTCAGGGGAAGATAGGACACTAATCATGAGGTTGAAAGATCCACTAAGTGTTAAACAGAATCAATTAGTGGAGAAAGGAGAGACTTAGACATGTACTGAAATTTCAGAAAATCCTAAAAATTTCCAAAGGAAAGAAAGTGAATTCCTACAAAGATACATAAATCACATAAGGGTGAAATTAGACTTCATCAGAAACACAGATGCTAGAAGACAATGGAGCAATAGCTTCAAAGTGATAAGGAAAAAGATTTTGGAACTCATATCCAGACAAATCAGCTTTCAAGTGGCAGTGCAAAACACACTTTCACACATAAAGGAGCTCAACATTTGCTACCCTAAGACCTTTTCTGAAATAATTAGGAAAATACACTCCAATATCATCTTAAAAGCATCGACGACCTATGAAGTGCAATGATAAGCAAAAGAAGCAATAAAGCCCAGCCAGCTTGGCTCAATGGGTGAACACTGATCACAGTTCGATTCCTGGTCAGGGCACATGCCCAGGTTGCAGGCTCCAACCCCAATAGGAGGCATTCAGGAGGCAGCTGATCAATGATTCTCTCTCATCGTTGATGTTTCTCTCTCTCCCTCTCCTTTCCTCTCTGAAATCAATAAAATAAAATAAGAAGCAATACATGCTAACTTTTAGAAAAATAAGTAATCTGGAACTAAAATACTTACATGATTTCAACACAGGAAGTAGAAGAGGGAAGAGAAATAGAGTGAAGTGAAAGCAAGCAGCAGTGCTATCTTTTTAGGGAAAGGAAGATATGAATTCTCATTAATTTTAAACAATGAAGAAGTAATGGCTTAAATGCATTAAACCATCCAGAAGAAGAAAAATGAACATATGATCTTCAAATAAGTGGGAAAAAATCAGTTCAAAAATAAAGAAATAATAAAAATATGATAAACACAAAAATTTAAGTGATGGGAATGAATGCAAACATGTCAGTAATCACAAATAGGTCACATTTCTCTTTCAGATTGAAGAGGGAATTCAATTATATGCTTACTCTAAAACAGGAGTCCTCAAACTTTTTAAACAGGGGGCCAGTTCACGGTCCCTCAGACCGTTGGAGGGTCGGACTATAGTTTAAAAAAAAAACTATGAACAAATTCCTATGCACGCTGCACATATCTTATTTTGAAGTAAAAAAACACAACAGGAACAAATACAATATTTGTATTTGCATGTGGCCCGCGGGCAGTAGTTTGAGGACCCCTGCTTTAAAAGATACATCTAAAACAAGATTATACAAGTACAGTGAAGATGAATAAACGGTAAAATACCCACACTGGAGTCCCATAATGAGGAAGAGTTGGATGGATGCTTTAAGATAAAAACAGCTTTCAGTCAAAAGTAGTCATATCAAAATCTTAGGGGAGAAACCAAGATGGCGGCATAGGTAAACACTGGAAATTGCTGCCTCGCACAACCACTTCAAATATACAACTAAAAGAAAAAACGGACATCACCCAGAACCACAGGAAGGCTGGCTGAGTGGAAATTCTACAACTAGAAGGAAAGAGAAAAGCACACTGAGACTCAGAGGAGGTGCAGAAATAAAGTGCAGAGGTACGGAGGCGCACGTGGAAAGGGTTGGCAACTGAGGACACGGTTGTCTTTTTCAATCGGGAGGGAGTCACAAGCTCCTGAATGAACTGAACTCCAGTTCCAGGCGAGTCTCTGGGGACCGAGACTCATACGGGGAGAAACTGGACTGTCGGGCATCGGGCGGAACTCGAGGGTGGCTTTCTCTCAGAGGTGCTTGCAGCGATTACCATGGGACACTGAGACCCGGGGTCTCTTAGGGCAGAGCTGAGGATCAGCCATAGCTGTTTGCTCTGCCCTGTTGATTCCCTGAGACCCCGCCCCACCCAAGCTGTGTGCAGAGGCTTTTGCATATGAATGGCCTGGCCCTTTGCAATCTAAAATTACCTAACAAACTGCAGCTGGGTCAGAGAGACCCAGAACTTCCAAAAGAAGGCCCAAGGCCGCACAGCAGCTTGCACTGCTTCACAGCTGGGCCTATCTGGGCACCTCCAAACCCCAAACAAAGAAGAGGAATCTGCAGATCTCTCCATAGCTCCTGCTGGGTAACCTCAGGCAGAGGCTAAATTAGCACCTCCTTAGAGATCCAAGAGCCAGTGTACCCAGTGGTCAGAGTGGGACCATCCAGATTACAACTCCTCAGATCCATAAGGGACACACTCTGGGGGCAGACTCAGTGAGCACCAAAGCCCCACTGAAGCAAGTCTTGCTCCATAAGGGTGGCTCCAGCACAGAAGTTCTCGACCGTAGACACAGCTGATTCTCACAGACAATTGGCCTGGAGGTCAATTCCTCCCAGTGATACCTACAACAATCAAGGCTTACCTACAACAAGACTGTGCACATAGCCCAAAAAGGGGTGCACCAAGAGTATCCACCTCAGGTAATTGGGGAGGCTGAGCCACTGGGCCCTATAGAACACCTAGCACACAAAGCCACTCTATCAACACAGGGAAGCAGCCAAAATGAGGAGACAAAGAAGCAGGTCACAAATGACAGAAATGGAGGAAGGCCAACTACTGGATATAAAACCACGGTTATAAGGTTTTTCAAGAATTTTCTAGAAACCGCCGATAAATTTAGTGAGACCCTTGTAAATCTAGTGAGACCCTCGAGGATATGAAAAAGGACCAACTAGAAATTAAGCATACACTGACTGAAATAAAGAATATTATACAGACTCCCAACAGCAGACTAGAGGATCACAAGAATCAAGTCAAGCCGAAACAGGTTTGGCTCAGTGGATAGAGCGTCAGCCTGCGGACTGAAAGGTCACAGGTTCGATTCCGGTCAAGGGCATGTACCTGGGTTGCGGGCACATCCCAGTGGGAGATGTGCAGGAGGCAGCTGATCGATGTTTCTCTCTCATCGATGTTTCTAACTATCTATCTCTCTCCCTTCCTCTCTGTAAAAACTCAATAAAATATATTTTTTAAAAAAAATTTTAAAAAAAAAGAATCAAGTCAAAGATTTGAAATATGAAGAAGCAAAAAACACCCAACTGGAAGAGCAAAACGAAAAAAGAATACGAAAATAGTGTAAGGAGCCTCTGGGACAGCTTCAAGCATACCAACATCCGTATTATGGGGTGCCAGAAGAAGAGAGCAAGATATTGAAAACCTATTTGAAGAAATAATGACAGAAAACTTCCCCTACCTGGTGAAAGAAATTGACTTACAAGTCCAGGAAACGCAGAGAACCCCAAACAAAAGGAATCCAAAGAGGACCACACCAAGACACATCATAATTAAAATGCCAAGAGCAAAAGACAAAGAGAGACTCTTAAAAGCAGCAAGAGAAAAACAGTAAGTTACCTACAAGGGAGTACCCATATGATTATCAGCTGATTTCTCAACAGAAACTATGCAGGCCAGAAGGGAGTGGCAAGAAATATTCAAAGTGATGAATAGCAAGAACCTACAACCAAGATAACTTTACCCAGCAAGGCTATCATTCAGAATTGAAGGTCAGATAAAGAGCTTCACAGATAAGAAAAAACTAAAGGAGTTCATCACCACCAAACCAATAGTATATGAAATGCTGAAAGGTATCCTTTAAGAAGAGGAAGAGGAAGAAAAAGGTAAAGATAAAAATTATGAACAACAAGTACATATCTATCAACAAATGAATCTAAAAATCAAGTGAATAAAAAATCTGATGAACAGAATAAACTGGTGAATATAATAGAATCAGGGGCATAGAAAGGGATGGACTAACAATTCTCAGAGGGAAAGCGGTGTGGGGGTGTGGAAAGAGACTGGAAAAAATCGTACACCTATGGATGAGGATAGTAGGCGGGGGGGTAAGGGCAGAGGGTGGGGTGGGAACCGGGTGGAGGGGAGCTATGGGGGGAAAAAAGAGGAACAACTGTAATAATCTGAACAATAAAGATTTAATTTAAAAAATAGTAAGATAAATTTTAAAAATCTTAAGCACCTCACTGAAGACTGACAGAGTAGTTGACTTACTAGTACATATAGAAACCAGGGTACTGTAAAAGTCAAACCTATGTTCCAAGACCAGCACTGCATTTAACAGGGGCTACGCTCACAAGATGAAAGGTACACCTCCAAGATGAAAGGTGATCTACCAAGAGAATAAGATTCACAACTCTCATCCCTATGTTCACTAGGAATTTATATATATATATATATATATATATATATATATATATATATATATATATTGCAGGCCCGGTGCACAAAATTCGCGCACGGGGAGTGGGGGTACCCTCAGCCAAGCCTGCACCCTCTCCAATGCGACATCCCTCTCACAATCCTGGACCGCTGGCTCATAATCGCTCACCTGCCTACCTGACTGGTCACCTCTAACTGACCCCCCCCCGCCAGCCTAATCACCCCAACTGCACCCCTGCCGGCCTGGTTGCCCCACACTGCCTGCTTGTTCAGTTGTTTGGTCATCCCTCACTAACCCCTCTGCCGTCCTGGTCACCCCATGCAGCCTGCTTGTTCAGTCATTTGGTCGTCCCTCACTAACCCCGCTGCCGTCCTGGTGACCCCATGCAGCCTGCTTGTTCAGTCGTTTCGTCGTCCCTCACTAACCCCCCTGCCGGCCTGATTGTAGGCAGCCATCTTTGTGAGGGTGTGAGGGTTAATTTGCATATTACCTCTTTATTATATAGGATACATATTCATTAATTAAATCAGTGGGTAGAAATCGCTGGCACCATTTATTTAATTGGTCTGCCGCATTTATATAGTTGAATTTGGATAAGCAAAATAAATGCTTGGACAATGCTACTCCACTGTATCAAGCAAATGTTAACAGAAACAAATACAATACTAGGAGACTAAACAGAATTCAAACAAAAAGCACTGAAGGGACAACAAGGAATTATGTCATTGTATAAAAAATTAATTAATATGATCCTACCATACTTCAAAAAAACAAGGGTGCCCTAGCTGGTTTCTCTCAATGGATAAAGCGTCGGCCTGCGGACTGAAGGGTCTGGGTTCGATTCCAGTCAAGGGCACATTCCCTGGTTGCGGGCTTGATCCCCAGTGTGGGGTGTGCAGGAGGCAGCCGATCAATGATTCTCTCTCATCACTGATGTTTTAGTCTCTCTCTCCCTCGCTCTCTGAAAATCAATAAAAATAAAATTTTAAAAATATATCTATTAAAAACAAGAAGAAATAGACAAATCTAAAAATCACTGTGAGAATGACACAAATCTCAGAAATTTGTACACATAAACAAATAAAGCTGTACAGAGGATTTAACTATCACAGCTAATATGGTGATGATTTATTAAACACAAATATAACTCTGTATCAAAAAACCAAAGATACTTTCCTTTCAAATACCCATAAACCATTGACAAAAGTTAACTGCACTAAGAACCTCAAATTCTAAAGAACAAAAACAAACCACGTTTACTTTCCACAATACCTCAAAATTAGAAATTAATCCAACAGACAAAGAAATGTATCCACCTACAAATTTTAAAATCCACTATTATTAACTCTGAGATTAAAGAGAAAATCAAAACACATGACATTTTAAAATGAATAACAATGAGATCACTCTATATCAAAAAACAATATGATATACCCAAGGTGATACTCAAAGGGAAACTTCTAGCCTTAAATGTGTATTAAATGTATTCAAAAACAAGAAAAGCCTGAATAAAAGGAAATGTCGCATACAATTTGAAAAGGAAATGTCACATGCAATTTGAAATGCTAGAAAAAGAATAAGCAGACTAAACAGAGCCAAAATAAACAGTAGTAAAGATAAAAGCAAGGTGTAAATGAGATTAGAAAAAATATCTTCACCATGAACAAAGCCATACAAGGATTGATCAATAAAATCAAGCTTTCAAACAGCCATCAAAACAGACAACTTTATGATAAATATACCAAGAAAAAAAGAGAAGATATAGCTTTTCCTTTTAAAATTTAAAAAAAGATGAGCCCTAGTTGGTTTGGCTCAGTGGATAGAACGTCAGCCTGCGGACTGAAGGTTCCCAGGTTCGATTCCGGTCAAGGCACATGCCCAGGTTGCAGGCTTGATCCCCAGTAGGGGGGCATGCAGGAGGCAGCCGATCAATGATTCTCATCATTGATGTTTCTATGTTTCCCTCCCCCTTCCTCTCTGAAATCAATACAAAATATTTTTTTAAAAAAAGAAGAAAGAATACATAACAAACTATCCAAATAAGTTTATATACAACTTTAGAACAGTAAGTTTAAAATGTAAACTGAAACAGGGGATTAGCTAAAAAAAAAAACAGAGTACAAAATGTGGCTTAAAATAAAGTGGAAAACACAGAAAAGCACTGCTAAGATATAAATCCCAAACAAAACAATAAAAAATCACCAGGCCCTAATGGTGTCCATGAAAAACTTTAGGAGCTTCTGGGGCGCACACACACACACACACACACACACACACAAACCTAGAAAAATTCCTAAGTCATACCTTATATCGAAACTGTAAAAGTATCACACACAAACACAAATGCAAAATCATGAAATTATTAAACAAATAGAGGCCTGGTGCACGAAATTCATGCATTGTGGGGGAGGGGTCCCCTCAGCCCGGACTGCAAGAGGGCACAGGCCAGGCCGAGGGACCCCACCGGTGCACGATCAGGGCTGGGGAGGGAGGTTGCCAGCCAGAGACGGACCACGGGAGGGCTCCAAAGCGTGTCCGGCCCATCTCGCTCAGTCCCGATCAGCAGGACCCCAGAAGCAAGCTAACCTACCGGCCGAAGCATCTGCCCCATAGTGGTCAGTGCACATCATAGCAAGTGGTTGAGAGGCCTTAGCATATCATTAGCATATTACGCTTTGATTGGTTGAATGGCTGACTGGACGACCAGACACTTAGCATATTAGGCTTTTATTATATAGGATAGAATTGAGTTATGCAATAGGAGTAACACAACCACAGCCAAAAGAGATTCTTCTCAGGAATGCAAGGATAGTTTTCACATTAGAGATTCAATTAATGAGGCTTGCTTACATTAATAAATTAAAGGAGAAAAAGCATGATTTCTCAATATATTCCAAAAGAAAAAAATTAAGAAAATCAAACCAACAGAATAAAAAAAATTTTAGTATATTACCAAAAAACAAATACCAATAGCTTTTCCCCTATAAGAAAAACCGCAAGAAAATGACATAAAAATGTCATGCACAACAAAAGTCATAAAATGTTTAGAAATAAATTTAATACTAAATACATATGATAGCTATTAAAATGGTGTGCTGTAAGACATAGCAGTGAGAAGATGTATCCTGTTCCAGGAAGGAAAATTAAACATTATTAATCATTCAATTTTCCCCAAATTAATCTAATAATTGTGTCAGTGAAATTCTAAAGAGAACACTGTGGTTGACTCCTCAGCAACCATTCTAACTCAATCCTAGGGAGAGTCCTGAATTTTTTTTATACCAACAGAAATTCTATTCCCAGTAACAAGACTAACTCAACCTGGCAAGAATTACACAAAGTCCTTGGCACCTAGCAGAACAAAAAGTTTCTCACTCTTAAAAAGGCAACAGTGCCCAGCCGGCGTGGCTCAGTGGTTGACCATCGCCCTATGAACCAGGAGGTCACGGTTCGATTCCCGGCCGGAGCACATGCCTGGGTTGCAGGCTTGATCCCCAGTGTGGGGCATGAAGGAAGCAGTCTATCAATGATTATCTCTCATCATTGATTTTTTTTTCTCTCTCTCTCCCTCTCCCTCTCCCTTCCTCTCTGACATCAATAAAAATGAATTTAAAAAAAGAAAAAAGGAACCTCAGTTCTTGAACTTAATTTATTCCGGAAGGCTGTTTGAAAAGTTATTCGTTAGAAAACCAAATCATTTTTTTCCCATTAAAAATAATGTAAATTGAATTAATCCATTCCAGACCCCCAAATGATTCCTTTTTAACCGTTTTTATATACAGTACAAGTCGAATGTACTATTTATCTACACTAATAAAAGAGAAAGATGCAAGTTGACCATACCTTTGCGACACCCAACAGCCAATCAGGGGTGAGTAGGCAAATAAACCCAACAAAGATGGCGGGTTGATTTGCATACACAGGCGCCGAGTGGCTCGGAGTAGGGCGGGATGCTTGCGTCGCCATCGCGACGACACAGGCTTTCCACACCACCCCAGCCGCTCAGGGCCAGTGGCAGCATGGGAAGGCGGAAAGGCGGCTCCAGGCCAGAACAAAGGCAGAAAGGTGGCTCTGGGCCAGAGCGAAGGCGGTGCCGGCAGCCAGGGGAAGGAAGGCCCATTCTTGCACGAATCTTTGTGCAGCAGGTCTCTAGTAATCTATAAACAAATACTTTTTTTAAATTGATCAAACCACCCCCTACTAGCCTTAAAGAATTTTTCATATATCACTGCCTCTGAAATGCTGTCACAGGCTGCTTTTTGTTTATCCAAATCAACAATTTTTCTACCTGTTCAATTGCCTGTGACTGTTGTCTTGGGAGCACTTTCACACCCTTAGCAACATTAGCACTCTTGATGGTCTCTGTATGTTTTTAAATTGTGCTAAATGGTTTCACCAGCAACAAACGCATTCTCTCCTTTGTTGCCTGAGATGCTTTTTGTCCTGGTGAGGTATCGGCATGAAAGGGTTGTCAGGTCTAAAACTGAAGTTTTGTTCCACAACGAATATTTTTTCAGTGAAACTTGCTCAAGAACCAAACTGATCAAGAGATCGGAGACTTCCAGAACAGAAGTTTGACTGTAATTGAAGCAAGAAGTTTCAAATTCCCATTTTCCTACTAGTAGTGCTATTCTTTGACCACCAACTTTAGGATAATGCCAACCTAATGGATAGGAAAGAGGCACAGCACTCCACCAACAAACATTCACATCAACAGGACTGGAATCTGAAGGTTTGGACATGTATCCAAAACCAATGGAAGATTTTCTAACGCCTAAAGCAAATGAAGCCTTATTCCTGCCTGTTTCCTTAGATTAATGAAACATTAATACATAGCTATTAAGTAATCATCTATTAACAGCCAAACACTATTAGGACTTTATTACATAAACTCATTTAATGTTTACAATGACTATCAAGTTAAGTACTATAATCATCCCACTTTATAGCTTAAGACCTAAAGTGCAAGCCCAGACAGCGTTGTTCAGTGATTTGAGCGTTGACCTATGAACAAGGAGGTCACAGTTGAATTCCCAGTCAGGGCACATGCCTGGCTTTATCCCCAGCAGGGCGAGTGCAGGAGGCAGCCAACAATGATTCTCTCTCATCATTGATGTTTCTATCTCTCTCTCCCTCTCCCTTAGGTTCTGAAATCAATAAAAATATATTTTAATAAATAAATAAATACAGTGCAAAAGAGCCCAAGGTCACACAGTCAAGGATAGATAGAGGTGGGACTCAAAACCAAGATTTCCTAAATCCTTTAACAACTATCTTTTCAAAGGTAACTGTACAACTTAAGAGCAGAGAATACATATTCTTGGGTTAATAAGAAAATAAAATTAAAAAGCAGTTTAATAAAACTCACATACTTTAAATAAAAATTAGCAACATATAAGGAAAAAATAGAAGCAAAGAGAGTACTCAGTTCATCTCCTTGGTAGATAGCCTTTAATGGTTTCTGGATTTTTCTCTGAACCACTGATCAAAGCCTTTTTCTAATCTAAGAACTAAGGCACTGAGAGGCATGGGAGGTCAACTAGACATATACTCTCTGAAAATGGCTAAGGGAATTGTCTCAGGCCATACAATTCTGTTATTTATAGGCATCTAGCCTATCTAAAGGGGCTTAGATTCCTATCATTCACTGTGAGACTACCACATCTACACTAATAAAAGAGAAACATGGTAATTGGCGTACGACCGCTACCCTTCCCATTGGCTAATCAGCATATCCTTATGCAAATTAACTGTCAGCCAAGATGGCGGCCGGCAGCCAGGCAGCTGGAAGCGAACATGAGGCTTGCTTGCTCCAGGGACTGCAGACTCCAACGTTCCCCGCCTGCGCTGCTGGCCTCTGAGTTGCAACTCTAAGAAACTATGTACTATGTTGCAAATAAGAAGCTGAAACCAGCTTTCAGCCAGCCGGGATCTCAGAGCTGAAGTTATACATTGTTTCGATTATAGAACGGCAAACAAACCAGATACGAAGCCTCAGAGCTAGAGCCAGAGCTAAAGCTGGCCCAGAATAAAATTTAAAAAAAGGAGCGGTTCGGAGTTTCAGTCAGCCTGAAAGCAGCCCTCAGCCCCTCACCCAGACTGGCCAGGCACCTCAGTGGGGACCCCCACCCTGAAGGGTGTGTGACCAGTTGCAAACAACGATCATCCCCTCATCCAGGCTGGCCAGGCACCCCAGTGGGGACCCCCACCCTGATCCAGGACACCCTTCAGGGCAAACCAGCCGGCCCCCAGGCCTCTATCCTATATAGTAAAAGGGTAATATGCCTCCCAGCACCGGGATCAGCATGACAGGGGGCAGCGCCCAAACCCCCTGATCGCCCTGCAGCTCTGTGTGTGACAGGGGGCGGGGCCACAACCTCCCTATCCGCCCTGCTCTGTTTGTGACAGGGGAAGGCGCCCCAACCCCGATTGGCCCTGCTCTGTGCGTGACAGGGGGTGGTGCCGCAACCTCCCCATCGACCCTGCCTTGAGTGTGACAGGGGGCGGTGCCCCAACCCCCCAATCGGCCCCACCCTGAGCGTGACTGAGGGTGGCATTGCAACCTCCTGATCCGCCCTGCTCTGTGCATGACAGGGGGCAGCGCCCCAACTCCCCAATCAGCCCTGCTCTGAGCCTGACCAGGGGCTGCACCTAAGGACTGGGCCTGCCCTCTGCCACCCAGGAGCAGGCCTAAGCCAGCAGGTCGTTATCTCCTGAGGGGTCCCAGACTGCAAGAGGGCACAGGCCGGGCTGAGGGGACCCCCCCCCCCCCCAGTGCACAAATTTTTGTGCACCGGGCCTGTAGTATACTATATATAATGAATACTTATTCAAAATAATATGTGCTCCTGAATGGAAAAGTCAAAGCAATTCTTGCCATACCATCACATTCCTCATATCTCATCAAGAGAACACCTATTATATCTAATTAATTAGTGAGTCCTTCCATTAATTTTCACTGATATTTTAGTCTGTTTGCAGCCCTTTGCATATTAAGACCTCTTGATATTAAGACCTCCAAAATACTCAGTCTAGACAATGTATACTTGACACAGGACACATTTCTAGAAAGAATTTAAACTATCCCTCACAGATTATTTATGTAAAACCATCTTTAGTACAATGCCTCTCATAATAGGTCCCAACAACTGCTATGCTTTCCAATGGGAAACATATGATCTATAAAAATGTTCTTAATTCTCCAACATGTGGTGAAGATATTGTAAACGCAAACCCTAGGCTGGTCTACACAGCAATCCTTGTCCTCACATTGAAAGATATTATCTTAGGCCCTTGGCCAGGTAGCTCAGTTGGTTAGAGCATTGTTTGCAGGTTCGATCCCTAGTCAGGGCATGTACAAGAATCAACCAATTGCCCTAACTGGTTTGGCTCAGTAGATAGAGCATCAGCCTGCAGACTAGAAGGTCCCAGGTTCGATTCCAGTCAAGGGCATGTACCTTGGTTGCGGGCACATCCCCAATAGGAGGTGTGCAGGAGGTAGCTGATCGATGTTTCTCTCCCACTGATGTTTCTAACTCTCTATCCCTCTCTGGAAAAAATCAATAAAATATATATTTTTTTAAAAAAAGAATCAACCAATGATTGCATAAATAGGTGAAATAAAAAATCTATTTTCTCTCTAAAATCAATAAATTAAAAAACAAAGAACTGTATTTTGTCCTGGCCAGTATGGCTCAGTTGTTTGGAGGGTCGTCCCGTACACCAGAAGGTCACAGGTTCGATTCCCAGTCAGGACACATAACTAGGTTCAATCCCCGGTCAGGGCACGTACAGGAGACAACCGATTGATGTATGTCTCTCACACTGATGTCTGTCTGTCTCTCTCTTTCTCCCTTTCTAAGTCAATAAAATTAATTAATAAAAACGATATAACAATTATTCTTATTCACAAAACAGTTTTAACTCAGGGGCTAGATACTTAGAAAATACAATGCTATAAAATCAGCAGGCTCAATACTAAACTTTACATTCAGAAAATATAGACACACAAAACCTAATATAGACAACTAAAAACTGCAAGATGACTTTCACTTTTAAATGTTTTTTAATTGATTTTTTTTTTTTTTTTTTAGTGAGAGAGGGAGAGGGAGAGAAAGATAGAAAAACATCAATTGGCTGCCTCCTATATGCCCCTAACTGGGGATTGAGCCAGAAACCCAGGCATGTGCCCCAATCAGGAATCTAACCAGAGACCTTTTGTTACAGGGGAGGACACTCAACCAACTGTGCCACACCACACCGGCCAGGGCAGTTACTTTCCCTTTTAGACAGCAAAACTTAGGCCATTATTTTAAAAAGGGGATTTTCACTTCCTAGTCATTCTCACTGACATAAATTAAGAAAGAAAAGTACCTGAACAAAAAGATTTCCCAAGTTATAAACCTAAAAAATGCTAAGTTATAAATAAACTTAAGCCCAAGGAACATCATTGATCTTTTAAATGACAAGTTAAGATAGTCATTCTTTTTTTTTTTTAATTAAAATCACAAGTAGCTTTTTTTTTAAGTATATGTTATTGATTTTTTACAGAGAGGAAGGGAGAGGGATAGAGAGTTAGAAACAGCGATGAGAGAGAAACATCGGTCAGCTGCCTCTTGCACACCCCCTACTGGGGATGAGCCAACAACCCAGGTACGTGCCCTTGACCAGAATCGAACCAAAGACCCTTCAGTCCGAAAGCCCATGATCTAACCACTGAGCAAAACCAGCCAGGGCTAAGCAATTACTTTTAATAGCATACATCTCTTCTTGCTTATGGTTCCCCCAGATAAACAGAAGTTTGGGATACCAACACTGAATAACTGTATTATCGTATTATCTAAATACATGATTCATACATTAGGTCCCTTAAATAACAAAATGTATCATTTTATTTTATACAGCTGCATAATGGGACTATTTTTAGGACCTAGTTAATGTTTTATATATGTTATATATCCAAAAGAGGGGTCATGTTTACTTCGATTTCACTTAAAGTTAGTAAGCCAAAAGGCATCCTCTCCCATTTGTCTCTCAAAAATGGGCTACAAAGCAACATATTTAACCTTTTCCCTAGCTTCTATTGGGCAGCCCTTCCTAATTCCCCAACTGAAAATGGAACACTGCATCTGATGAAGGGCAGTCTCCCCAGGACCCAGCACCAGTTCCATTCTGCCAACACTGATGCTCTCCCAAAGCCAAGGAAAAGCAATCCATTTTCTAGTTTAAAATTATCAAGCTACAAACAAAAGCTTTATTTTCTAAACTAATGGAGGTTAAGGATATTCTATAATTGGGATGAGCCCAAAATCAGCTAAGTCCAAAAGATCTCCCAGGCAACTACAACCTGCTTGGGAGTCACCTTGAAAGAGCCAGCTCATCCCAAGTGCTATGGAACACTCTGATCCTGGGTTCTCACATCTCCTGCATATCTGGGGCCTTTGATTAAAATATTACATGAGTATATACATTTGTCAAAATTGCACTTTACTGTATATAATCATACCTCATTAAAATTTGAAAAATTAAAAGGTGCATGTTGAGAGTTTCTTTAAACTTCTGAGTGATTTCATATCAGACCACTGCTCTGGATTAAATCACATTCCAAAACGGGGTAAGTCAAGAATACTGGGTCTGAATTCAGACACCTAGAACCAAAATACATCTCCCTTACTAACTCACTGCATGCCCTTGGACAAAGGGACAATTTTACGGAGCCTACTTCCTTATCTGGAAATTAGAAAAAAAAAATATCTACTTCACAGGATAATTGTGAGACCTAAATGAGATGTTTATAAAATAATTGGCGTAGTTTCTAACATCAACAAGTAAGCACTATGTTACCATCATTAGCATCTTTGTTTCCATCATTTTAAACCAATCTTTATTTGGTATTTCTCTCAATTCTAAAACACATACTCCACCTAATCTAAAACTTTTAAAGAACTTCTTAGAGCCCTGGCCAGTGTGGCTCAGTTAGTTGGACATCGTCCTGTGCCAAAAGGTTGCCGGTTCAATTCCTGGTCAGGACACATGCCCAGGTTTCAGGCTCAATCTCAGGTAGGGGGTGTTCAGGAGGCAGCCAATGGATGTTTCACTCTCACATCAGTGTTTCTCACTCCCGCTCCCTTCCTCTCTCTCTTAAAAAAAAAACAAAAAAAAACAATCAACTATTCAAAAATAAAATAAAGAACTTAGACATACACATGCCTAGCCTCACCCTAATGACTGTGATGTGTTAAGTCTGGGATGAGGACAGTTTTGGGAACCACACTCCTGTAGGGAACATGTATGGCAGAACATGACTATAACCAGAGCCCACAAGAACTCCTAAGATAAAATGAATAGCTCGTTCTACTTTCAAATGACAAGTAGTATTCTACCTTTAGACTATTGTAATAACGTCAGAACAATGTTTGCTAACCTCAAAAGAAAAGTGGCATCCCCTCATACCCAACTCTCCCAATAATAAATACAGATTTAGTCTTTATTTTATCAAAAGTTAAGAACAAAGGTTCCTCTTTTTAAAAAATGTTTTTATTAATTTTAGAAAGACCTAAAAAGAAGTAAGAGACAGAAGACATTGATGTGAGAAACATCGACCAGTTGCCTCTCACATGCGCCCCAACCAGGGATTAAACATCCCGAATGTGCCCTGACCAGGAATCAAACTGGTGACCTTTTGGTGCACAGGACAACACTCAACCAACTGAGCCACACCAGCCAGGCCAAGGTTGCCTCTTGAACATGGGGGAGCTGGGGGAGGGAGGGGGGGTGTGCTGACCTCCATGCAGTCAAAAATCCATATAACTTGACTCCCCAAAAACTTAGTTGTCCCACAATATCTAAGGGGGAGTGGTTCCAAGACCTCCCGCTCCAGATACCAAAACGTGAGAATGCTCAAGTCCCCTGTATAAAATGGCACAGATCAATACACACACTCAGCCCTCTGCATCTGCAGATGGAAAACAGTACAAGTATTTATTGAAAAAAATCCTCATGTAAGCAGACCCATGCAGTTCAAGCCCGTGTTGTTCCAGAATCAACTGTATATTCTTGGAGGGTTCAGCAGTCTGACACGCTGCCTCGCCCTCTAACAGGTGCATCCTGGCACAGTACAGAAAGAGCAAATGGGAGGAAGAACAATACTTTATTTCTTCAGCAGGTCTCTACCTGATGACACCAAACAGTAGACAACAAAAAAATAAATCCTACGACATGAATATTTGTCTTAGTTCCTAAAAGAAGTTTCTAAACCACCTTATATAATGCTACCCCACCCCCTATACTGCCTACGAAACCACTGTTTTTCAGAGTGGTCTTTGGTGTCACCTGTTTCTGAATGATAGGAGGAGCTTCTTAGAACCCTCTCCAGATTTTGATTCAAAAAAAGAAAACTGAACCCAAGGAATCTGCATTTTTAATTCCCCTGGTCATTTTTTATGCTCAAAATTTGGAAGTACACAATAACTAGAAATTTTCACCTCAAGTAAGAAAACCTTGAACACAAAAGATCATGATTATGCTTGCTCTTAAGAGTAATGAAGAAATATCTACTAGAACATGAACAAACTGTAGATCATGGCGGTCAAGAGAAGATGCTATGAAGCTAAAATACCTGAGTTTAGAGTTCTGTTCACTAGCCATTTGACACCAGGTAAATGGGCCCCAGTTTTCTCATCTGTAAAATGGAATACTACCACCTACCTCAGAGTTGTAAGGACTACTGAGTTATTAAATCTCTCAGAAGTGTCTGAAAATTTTTTAATTAAAAAATAAAGTTTTTAGAGAGCCTGACCCATGCAACACTCAAAAAATACTTATTTAGAATCCCTGTGGCCAATGGCCACAGACAGCTAGCTATAAGGCTGTGATTCTTATTTGCTGAATCTCTGGAATTTGCATCCATATCCAATGATTCACAAAACCATTAAGGATCGAATGTTTTGCACTGCTTAAAAATCAGGTGCTCCTCAAGTAAAACACAAACCAGGTAAATTGGCTCTAAAAATGGTATAGGTTGAGAGCAGATGCTTTCCACATCTCTTTAAGAGGACAGGAAAAGACAATATAACTGAAAATTCCCCAAACCCTTCATGGCAAAATAGGGCTCCATTTAATCATTCAAATCCGTAAGTTGAAAGTAAAGCAACTGGGTGGCTGGACCAAGGTACAAGACCATCCCAAAAAAAACTAAAACTCACTCATCCTGCCACTTTTCACTCTCATAATCTGCATTTAAAACAAGCTGATTTCCTGACATAGGAATCTGGCTACAACAGGAAGAAAAAAGTCTAACCATATGTAAAATGCTACTATACTGTAATGCTCATATTAGAGTATCAGGACAGAGGATACTTTCAACTGCATCAATGGCGCTAGCTAGACAGATGGCCTGAACTGAAGACATATAATGGGGAGGAAATATTTGGGCTAGATCTGAACACGGGGAAAATAAACTAATAACAAAATGGAGAAAACGATTCTCTGGAAGAGCGTGTGCCAACTACCAGGGCGAGCTTCAGGAAGATTAGAATCCCTCAAAACAAACAAACAAAAAAAGCCTTAATGCCCAGAATGCTCCAGTCCTGAACTGTGAATACCGGCAAATAGATGTAAAGAATATAGAGGAGGTAACTGGGTGAAAGATGACCCGAATTCTCACGGGGAGGGGGAGGGTACAGCCAAAGCTTAGTGCACAGAACACGGAATCCAGTCTTAGCCTTGCAGCAACTCAAGGGTCAATTAAGCATGTTCCATTAAGCCCGAAATTTCCAGACAAAAAAGAGATGTGTCTTGGAGAGCAGCTCTTTGAAAATCCACAGAAGACAGACATTGGGGATTCAAAGGATTTGGGGGGAGGAGGGAATGGAGACGAGTCAGAAGAAGCCTTCTCCAAGATGAAATCCTGCGACTCGCGGTGCAAGAACGCCCGAGGAGCTAAGAGGGAGGAGGGGTCTGGGAAGGAGCCCTCCACGCCGACCAGCAGGTACCGCGCCCGAGGGCCGAACCCCGAAGCCCCGGCGTTTGGGGGGGCCCCAGGCCTCCAACCCGCCCTCTGCCCACGCACCAACCTGGGACCACCGTGCGGGGGCACTGTCCCCCCGCGACCGCGCGGGAAAAACGGCGGCCGTGCCGGAAGGGGGCAGGGCGAGCCGCGAGGGCGCCCCGCCGGGCACTTACGCGGCCGCTTCTTCCTCAGGCTTTCCACGCGCTGGCGGGAGACCGAGGTAGCGCCGCTGTAGGAGCCGTGCCGGTCCCGCCTGGCTCCCTCCGCCGAGGTCCCGGCCGCGGGGACCGACGTGCTGTTCGCCCGGCGCCGCAGCGGGTCCTGCCCCCGCCCATCTGGCTCCTCGGGCGCCGGTTCCCGGGTCGACGAGGCGGAGGGAGCGGCGGCCCTGCCGTGGCGCTCCATGGGCGCACGCAGCCGGCCCGCTCCCATCCGCAGCAGCCGCTGCTGCCGCCCAAGCCAGCCCCTCGCTGCCGCCTTGGCGAGTCCAGCCGGAGCAGAGGCGCACCCTCGGCCGGCCGCCTCTTCCGTTGCGACAACGCGCAGCAAGCCAATCCCAGCGGGCTGGGGGCAGCCCGCAGGCCTCGTGTCCAATCGGCTCCCTGGCTCGAGGCGGATTGACTGCAAGTTCGTCCAATGAAAGACTCTCAGGAGGGGGGAGGGCGGTGCAGGGAGCGGGGGAGGGGATCCGGGATCGGCGGAGAAGGAAAAGGCGGTGGGGCTGACAGGGGAGCGATGGCGGCGCCGCCCTATGGACGCGTGGGTGGAGTGGCCCCCACCCTGGGCGGAGAGGTCGGCGCCCCGGGAACCCAGAATTCTCCCGGGATGCCGCCGCGCGCTCCCACGCCAGGCCGTGCCCCGCAGCGTCTGTTGGCGGACGGACGGGCTGCAACTGCGGCTGGCTTGAGCCTTTGTCCCTCGCCTGGTCCCTCCGCTGCGGTGTAGGGAGGACTCCCGCCCCGCTGCGCCGTTTCTCACTACCACCCTCCTCCCCCGGCACCGCCACTGGCGTGTTCGGGCTAAACCCCCTTCATTCCGCCTGCGCTGGAGAAATGTTCCCGGGACCAGAAGGAATGATAGGACTGGGGTTGGTCTCTATGACAACTGGAAGAAAGAGGTGGGTTTATAGATCCTTCGCCATTCTCCTGTAGTGGAGAGAACGTGGGACCCGGGAAGTATGGCTGTCTTTTTTTAAGGAGAGTCTGGTCCCCACTTTCTGTGTAGTGCCCTAGGGGACATAGAAAGATTTGGGGGCCGCCTTGGAGCCTGGGGGGAAGAGGGTGCTTTTTTAACATCTTAATTGCCTTCTCTTTGGGGGGCGAGAACATGGTCACCTCCAGTCCTGAGATCCCGACCTCTCACGTCTACCAAAGGCCCTGCCAAGCACCCCCTCTCCCAGAGATTACACAAGCCTGTTAGGATCCTGCCCCCACCCCCCACCCCCACCCCCAACTTTCAAGGCATTCCCTCACTCCGTCAAGTTTAACAGGGCTGTGGGGTTATCTCGTTTGCTAATTATTTCCTTAAGTACCTCCCCTGGGGGATTTTAATGGCCCTTGGTTGATAGCCCCTATTTTCCCTTAATGACTGCTAGTAGCCGACTGAACCAGAAAGATGAGCTTTTCTCTTGCCAGTTGAGTAGAATTACCATGTTCACTGCAGACTTGCTCCCCTCACTGTAGGAATAACTCTGGAACCCCAGTTTCCTAACTCTGGAAATTCCAGTTCCTGCAGGAAGCCCAGGTTTTGAGTTCAATCCCCAGTGCGGAGCATGCAAGAGGCACCCAATCAATGATTCTCTCTCACCTGCAGGAACCAAGAACAACTGTAACTACTCTTCCAAGTCTCAGTGCCCAGCAGTGCCTATCTTTCTGCCTCCTCCCCACCCCACCACCACCACCACTACAAAAAGTACATATATGGGCCTCCTGACCTGAGGAAGCTTCTATCCAAGTCTGTGAGCTCCCATAGATCATCCTGAGGAATCAAAGAATCATCATCATCTGAGGCTGTCAAGATGAATTTCAAAACCACACCTGAAATATGTTTTATTACCGTTTACAGAGTGCCTTTACATCTCATTTATTCCTCCCAGCAACATTTGGATGATGAGGCAGTTTACCCAGAGGTACACAGTTTTTAAAAATGACAGAACCTAGACAGACTTCTGAGCAGTTAGCTACTCTGCCTTATGATAATCAAAAGAAGGCATGGATTCAGTGAAAGTCCAATACATTCCTGGAAGGCTTTGGCTCCTCTTAAATACATATGTGTAATTAAATACTAATGTATCTGTGAACTTGCTGACAATCTGTGGCTATCATTAAAGTTTATCCAAAATAACAAATGAAGCATATACTACTTGCAGTTAGGCAAGATGTATATAACCCTAAATCAAAAATGCAAATTGATCCCTGGTTAGAGCACATACAGGAAGCAACCAATGAATGCATGAATAAGTGAAATAGATCATTTCTTTCTCTCAAATCAATTGTTTTGTGTGGTTTTTTTTTTTTTAGTTTTTAAGCCCGGCCAGTTTTGCTTAGTAGTTGAGCATTGACCTATGAATTAGGAGGTCAGGGTTCGATTCCTGGTCAGGGCACATGCCCAGGTTTTGGGTACAATCCCCAGGGTGGAGCATGCAAGAGGCACCCAATCAATGATTCTCATCATTGATGTTTCTATCTCTCCCTCTTCCTTCCTCTCTGAAATCAAGTTAAAAAAATTTTTTTAATAAACATTAAAAACAATAAAGTTTTTTCTCAAGGCAAATAAATTGAGCAAAAGAAGCCAGACACAAAAGAATGTATCCTATATGATTCCATCTATATGAAGGTCAATATTCACAAATGATATTGCAATGATTCTCATTAATGTTTCTATCCCTCTCTGAAATCAATAAAAATATGTTTAAAAAATAAAAATCAATAAATGATATTAGAAGTCAGGATAATGATTGCTCTTGGGGAAAGGGGAGAGAGAACTGATGAGAGGATAGCAGGTAGGTTTATAGACGTTGGTAATGTTCAGTTTCTTTGGTATGGGGGTAGTTACGAGGGTATGTTCGCTTTGTAGTATTTCATTAAGATGTTCACTTGATTTGTACAGTTTTCTTGTATATGTATTATGCTTAAATAAAACTTTTTTAAAAATATATTTTATTGCTTTTTTACAGAGAGAAAGGGAGAGGGATAGAGAATTAGAAACATCAATGAGAGAGAAACATCGATCAGCTGCTTCCTGCACACCCCCTGCTGGGGATGTGCCCGCAACCAAGGTACATGCCCTTGACCAGAATCGAACCCGGGACCCTTGAGTCCGCAGGCTGACGCTCTATCCACTGAGCAAAACCGGCTAGGGCTATGTTTTCATTGATTTTTAAAGAGAGGAAGGGAGGAGGAGAGAGAGATAGAAGCATCAATGAGAAACATTGATCGGCTGCCTCCTCCACATACTGGATCAAGCCCAAAACCTGGGCATGTGCCCTGACCAGGAATCCTCTTGGTGCATGGGTCAGCGTTCAACCACTGAGCACCTGACCAGGAATCCTCTTGGTGCATGGGTCAGCGTTCAACCACTGAGCACACCGGCCAAGCATAATAGTTTATTTTTCAAGGAGAGCATTATTAAGTTCTTCATTACTTCTCTCAATTATTTACCCTTGGGGAGAAGCTAATTTTCTGGTGTACAACCAAAATAAGAAGCACTAGGGTCATGGTAAACATTGTGCTTCAAAGGAACTAACCAAATTCATTGGGTTCCACTGGTGCCAGGAAAATGAAGGGTGTAGCTCAGGCCCCTTTCAAACACAAGACCTTTTTTTCCTGAGTGTATTGGTGGGAATTTGGAAAAACCTTGCCTACTGTGTCTCCCAAAGGGCAAAGAAATGAAGAATATGAAGTTCTCAAGCCTCTAAACATTCTTCCAATGCCTGGCCCCTGACCCAGAGTTCACTTCTGAAGAAGGGTAGAGATGGTGGTGTGTGTGTGTAACTAGCATGTGGCTTTGTGATGGCCTCACCAGAGCTCACAGGCAATATAAAAGTACTATTGCCTGCTTTCACAAATAAGACTCAACTTAGAAGAACAAAGAAAGAAAATTCAAGATGAAATAACAATGAGTTTAGACCGCAGAGTTTCCTAGATATGGAAAATGCCTATTCCTTCCCAAGTATTGAAAGGACTGAAATTTTCTCTTAGTTTTCAAGAACAAAGCCTATCTTTGACTAAATATCCCAGACTTGAATACTATTACTAGGTAACCACTAATAGTTCTGTACTTTAATAATTGTTAGAAAAGCAGTGTGTGCTCAAATAAGCTTGGGAGATATGAGATAAAGTTTAGAGCAATTTTTTTTTTTAGTATATTTTTATTGATTTCAGAGAGGAAGGGAGAGAGAGAAACATCAATGATGAGAATCATTGATTGGCTGCCTCCTGCACTGTCCCTACTGGGGATCAAGCCAGCAATCAGGGCATGTGCCCTTGATCGGAATCAAACCCGGGACCCTTCAGGCTGCAGGCCAAGGCTCTATCCACTAAGCCAAACCAGCTAGGGCTAGAGCAGTGTTTTAAAGCTTTTAATATGCTGAACAGCATGTTGAATCTCCAAGAGGAAACAGGTATGTAGCTATCTTCCAAATGTAATTGACCATGGAACCCTTTTTTCACAGAATTTGTTCCTCAGACACTGCGCAAAATTCATCTCGGTATAAAAATCACTTGCATCTCTGTTATATTAACAGCAATGAAGATGATAATTCTTTCCATTTTGAAAGCTTGAGAGCTAATATTTCACTCCCAAATAAACATTTTGTAAAAGCATCGGCTTTCTGAAAACAGGTTTGTCCTCTTTTCCTTTAAACAGTTCCTCTTTCCTTAGTTCTCTTAATAGTATTACGTTGCTATTGCCCTGTGTAACTTGATTCTTCCCTCTCATTTGCCCATCTCTCCTCTAGACTGCAATTCCATGAGGCAAGGACCCTGTATCACTGGTTTGTCACTGTGCCCAGAAGGCCTCGCACAGTGTTCTTAATGTATTTACTTATTTTAATCCTCACCCAAGGATATTTTCCCATCGATTTCTTAGAGTGGAAAAGAGAGGAAAAGACAGGGAGAAATATCGATGTGAGAGAAATACATTGATTGGTTACCTTAACCAGGATCCAGGCTGGGGAGGATCCTGCAACCGAGGTACATGCCCTTGACCGGAATCAAACCCAGGACCCTTTGGTCCGCAGGCCAACGCTCTTTCCACTGAGCCAAACCGGCTAGGGCTTTAATGAATATTTTTGGTTGAGTGTCTGAATCAAAGAAAAGTCAAATTGTCCCTGTCTGAAATACCTTAAATTTGAAATTTAAAAGTTCAAATGGCTTGGTAGTTCAGTTGGTTAGAGTATCATCCTGATATGCCAAAGTTGTGGGTTCCATCCCAGTCAAGGCACATATAAGAATCAACCAATGAATGCATAAGTAAGTGAAACAACAAATCGATGTTTCTCTCCCCTTCCTTTCTCTCTCTAAAATCAATAACTTTTTTTAAAAAGGCTCAAATAAGTGAGATCTTAACCATAAACTCCAAACAAATCTAATAATTTGTAAAAATAAACACATGGGTCCTGGCCGGTGTGGCTCGGTTGGAGCATCGTCCCATGCACTGGAAGATCACCGGTTTAATTCCTGATCAGGGCACATATCTAGGTTGCAGTTCCGTCCAGGTTGGGTTACTAGTAAATATGTTGGCAACTGATAATGTATTTCTCACATTGACGTTTTTCTCTCCCTCCCTCCCTTCCTCTCTAAAATCAATAAAAATAAAATTTTTTTAAATAAAAATCTCTCCAAAACACCAATACTGAAGGATAAGGTATGCATAGTGGCCTAACTCTCCTGGACACTGCAAAAGTTAGAGCAGCTAGGGTTCTGGAAAGCTAACAAATCAACCTGACAAACCTAAAGAGCCATTGAGTTCCTGTTATGTGCACAGCTATCATAAGGCAGTGGGGCTGACGCTGCGCGTGCCAAAGGAGGCAGCTGCCTGTGTGGTGCAAAGTAAGGAAACTTCCCTCACCATAGGAGGAGGAATGTATTATGCGGTTGATAAATTTGAGAAGGAACTGGGCATGTTTTGCTGGGCCCTAACTCCCTTCCCTGTGGTTGTCGGGGAGGGGCTTGTGGAGTGTGTGTTGTCTGGTCTGCTAACTGTCACCTGGTAAGAGGCCCCCCGCTGTGGGAATCGGGGGGGGGGGGGGGGGGGGCGGGGAGGCCTGAAGTATCCGGAGCCACTGAGAAGACTGTCAAATTCAAGACTTGATCACTGAGCCATCTGCCTAAAACCATATTCAGAAGTTTAAAAAGATGGTATTTTGATTACTCTCTGATTCCTATCTCTGTCTCTCAGAAAAATAAAAGGATGCTTTCGGCCCATAAACCAGCACTCTCTATTCTTCTTACTGTTTCTGGGGCTTATGGGTAATAAACACCTTGAAAGAAGAAGCTGTTTTATTTTTTGTATATTCTTCCCCAGCCTAATAGATACGTGACAGCACACAGTGGGCCATCATCTGTGAAAGTAGAACTAACTCCAGATAAGGTCGTTGGAGCAGGGTGTAAGGTGGCACCGGGTTGCTCTAAATTAGCTGTCACTGATGGCAATCAACTCCTGCCTAGGAGCCAGCTGGGTAATCAGTAGGTTAGTGATGGTGGAAGAATTCCTCAAAACAAGCAGACTTCTGGGACAGTTTGCATCCCAGGTTGCATATAGTAATCACTTGGGGAGCTTTGGGGGGGAAAAGATAGCCAGGCCACATGCAACCCAGACAAATGAAGTTGGCATTTCTGCAGGTGGGACCAAGCATCAGTAGTGTTTAATAATCCCCAGGTGATTCCAATGTGAAGTTAAGGTTGAGATTCAGTGTTCCAGGCTGGCCTTTCTTTAGCATAATTAGTAGTTTGTAAGAAATACAGAATTTCAGGCCCCACCCCACACCCACCCTTAATGCATTTTTAGCAAGAGCTAAAAATGACCCATATATGTCTTGAAGTTTGGGAAGTCCTAGTGTAGAATACAGCTTTGCAGTCAGCTGAATCTTGGTTCTAATCGTGGCTACACCAGCTCAGTGATAGTGGACAAGCTAAACCTCAGTTGAATAAACTATGACAGATTCACACAACAGAACACTATGCAGCCATCAAAAGGAATTTTAATATCTCTAGATACTATGGAGTGATTCTCACAGTATTTTAACTGATACAAATATAGAAATATATTGTTTTAATAGAAAAAAATTTTAAATGGGCTTTGGGGAAAAATTAAAGAATATATAAAGAGCAATTAGCATTGTTTCTGTACATAGTAAGTGCTTAACAAATATCTGTTATTGTTATTTCTCTGTTGGTGCAGTTACTAGCTGGTAGCTCAGAGAAATGATGTGGGTGCTATGGCTCTGTGGTTTTAGTGAGGTACTTAGGGAAGTCTCATGCCATCAGGACACAAAAGAAAAATGTAGGCTTCTTAACCTTTTATTATGGAAAACTACAAAAACATACAAAAGTTGCCCTAACTGGTTTGGCTCAGTGGATAGAGCGTCGGCCTGTGGACTGAAAGGTCCCAGGTTCGATTCTGGTCAAGGGCATGTACCTTGGTTGCAGGCACATCCCCAGTGGGAAGTGTGCAGGAGGCAGCTGATCAATGTTTCTAACTCTCTATCCCTCTCTCTTCCTCTCTGTAAAAAATCAATCAATAAAAGAGCAACTGGACTTAAAAGAAAATTCTTTAAAAAAAAACATACAAAAGTCAAATATCGTGAACTCTCACATTCTGATCACTCTACTTCAACAATATTGAGTTCATAGTCTTTCTTTTTTCATGTATACTTTGATTGATTTCAGAGAAGAAGGGAGAGGGAGAGAGATAGAAATATCAATGATGACAGAGAATCATTAATCAACTGCCTCCTGCACTGCACACCCTCTACTGGGGATCAAGCCCACAAGCCAGGCATATGCCCTTGACCAGAATCAAACTTAGGACCCTTTAGTCCACAGGCTGATGCGCTATCCACTGAGTCAAACCAGCCAGGGCCATAGTCTTGTTTCATTTTTACCCTCCCCACTTCCACACCTCACTAGATTATTTTGAAGTAAATTCCAGACATAATAACTTCATCAGAAATACTTCAATATGTACCTATAAAAGATAAGGACTCTTTATAATACTCCCACAGAACCATTATAACACCTAAAAATTAATAATTTCCTAATATCTTTAAATACTAGTGTTTAAATTTCCCTGATTGTCAATCTTTTGTTACAGTTGTTTTGTTCAAGCTAGTATCCAAACAAGGTCCAAACATACTACATTTGATTGTTTCGTTTCTCAAATCTTTTTTAACTTATATGTTTCCCCTCTATTTATTTTCCCTTGAAATATATTTATTGGAGAAACCATGTTGTTTGTCCTGAAGAATTTCCCATATTCAAGATTTTGATGACTTCATCCTTGTGGTTTAACCTGTTCTTCTGTTCCCTATATTTAGAACTAGGGGCTATATTCATATTTGCTTCCTTTAAAAGAATTTTTTATACGTGATGCTACTTATTACTATTTATCTCATCAGGAGAACAGAAAAATCCTATTTAACAACATTAACAATGTATTTGCATTATTATCTTTTTTTGAGATTGGTTAGTTGGTCCAGGGATCATCCGACTGGTCCATCTATACCAGCGGTTCTCAACCTGTGGGTCGAGACCCCTTTGGGGGTCGAACGACCCTTTCACAGGGGTCGCCTAAGACCATCAGAAAACACATATATAATTACATATTGTTTTTGTGATTAATCACTATGCTTTAATTATGTTCAATTTGTAACAATGAAAATACATCCTGCATATCAGATGTTTACATTATGATTCATAACGGTAGCAAAACTACAGTTATGAAGTAGCAACAAAAAATAATTTTATTGTTGGGGGTCACCACAACATGAGGAACTGTATTAAAGGGTCGCGGCATTAGGAAGGTTGAGAACCGCTGATCTATACTAATAAAAGGGTAATATGCTAATGAGACTGGGAGACCTTCTGGAGACCTTCTGGATGTCATTCCGGACAAAGCCAGGGGCTTGGCCAGCCTGCAAACTGCCCCCAAACGGCCCTCAGCCCCTTGCCCAGGCCAGCCCCACCTCGCAAGGGGACCCCTACCCTGATCTGGGACTCCCTTCAGGGCAGATCAGCCGGCCCCCACCAGTGCACCAGGCTTCTATACTAATAAAAGGGTAATATGCTAATTAGACCTGGAGACCTTCCAGGCATCCTTCTGGACAAAGCCATGGTGGTGGGGGCAAGGCAGAGGTGGTTAAGGATGATCAGGCCAGGAGGGGAGGGCAGTTGGGGGGGAGCAGGCCAGCAGGAAGGGCCTGTAGAGGGCAAGCAGGCTGGCAGGGGGGGCAGTTGGGGGCAAGCAGGCCAGCAGGGGAGGGCAGTTGGGGCTAGCAGGCTGGCAGGCACAGTGGTTAGGGGTGATCAAGCAGGCAGGCAGGTGAGCGGTTAGGAGTCAGCGGTCCCCTGAGGGGTCCCAGATTGGAGATGGTGCAGGCCGGGCTGAGGGACACCCCCCCCCATGCATGAATTTTTTGCACTGAGCCACTAGTCCATTATAATGTTTTCCATCACCTTTTTACCTACTGGTTTTAGCAGCTATTTGTGATACTGCTTAATGATGATACAGCCATTATTTCATTAGGGGCTGCAAAATTGTGACATTCTAATCTTATTGTCTCTTTTGCACTTAATAACTGTAATTCTCTTATAACAAAGAAACTTCCTTAATCAACTCCTTGGTACCCTGAAGTACAACTTGTATAGAAAGGCAAGATTGATTCTTTTTATTGACCAGTTTTCAGAATGAGTTGGTTTCCTATCATCCTCTAGAGCAGTGGTTCTCAACCTTGGCTGCACATTAGAATCACCGGGGAATCTTTTTAAAATCCTGATTTCTGGGCCTCGTCCTCCGGAAATTCTGTTTCTTTGTTCCTAATGTTGTGGCCCCACCCCATAAGAAAGACAGAATGCCCTAACCGGTTTGGCTCAGTGGATAGAGCATCGGCCTGCAGACTGAACGGTCCCGGGTTCGATTACGGTCAAGGGCATGTACCTTGGTTGCGGGCACATCCCCAGTGGGGAGTGTGCAGGAGGCAGCTGATCGATGTTTCTCTCTCATCGATGTTTCTAACTCTCTATCCCTCTCCCTTCTCTGTAAAAAATCAATAAAATATATTTTTTTTAAAAAAGAAGAAACAGAATTTCCAGAGGATGAGGCCCAGAAATCAGGATTTTAAAAAGATTCCCAGGTGATTCTAATGTGCAGCCAAGGTTGAGAACCACTGCTCTAGAGGCAACTAATGAATTATTTTCTTTTTAGTATTAGTATAAACTCATGCATTTTGTGATGAATTTCAATCCACTGGAATCACTCTTCTCTTTGATATTCAAATTGTCCCACATTTGGCCCTAAGTGGTTTGGCTCAGTGGATAGAGCATTGGCCTATGGACTGAAGGGTCCCAGGTTTGATTCCCGTCAAGGGCATGTACCTTGGTTGTGGGCACATCCCCAGTAGGGGGTGTGCAGGAGGCAGCTGATCAGTGTTCCTCTCTCATCGATGTTTCTAACTCTCTATTCCTCTTCCTTCCTCTCTGTAAAAAAAAAAAAAAAAAAAAAAAAAAAAAAAAAATCAATAAAATAAAAAAATTGTCCCACATTTGGCCAGTAGAAGCCATCCAGATGGACTCCTCAGTCACTTAAACAAGACTCTAGTAGTCTTAAATAGTTTCCTTTATCTGTGGTATGACAAGAGTTTCCAACCTCAACTCTTGAAACTTCCTGCCTATATGTTGAGTCAGCCATTTCTTCAAGCAGTAATTGTTCCTTTCAGTGAGAAGTGGTATTTAAAGGCCACTAGGAATGCTCATTGCTATTGTGTTATTCATTGTTTCCAGGTTCTTTTGGTGGGTAGAACTAGAAAATACATTTTTAAAGAGAAAACTATATTATGACTTTATATTAATATTTTCCATTCATTTTTTAAATTTTTTTCTTTATTGATTAAGGTATTACATATGTGTCCTTATCACCCCATTAACACCCCACCCCCCCACTCATGCCCTCACCCCCCTGGTGTCTGTGTCCATTGGTTAGGCTTATATGTCCATTCATTTTTAAGGTTACAGAGTTTGGGGTGGTTGTTTGTTGGGTTTAGTTTGGTTTGGTTAATCCTCACCTTAGGATATTTTTTTCAATGATTTTTGTAGAAAGTGGGAGGGAGGGGAGAGAGAGACACATCAATTGGTTGCCTACTCATGCACTGGGGCAAGGGATCAAACCTGCAAACTAGGTATATACCCTTGACTGGGAATCAAACCCAACAGATCCTTCGGCCTCAGGCTGACGCTCTAACCATTGAACAACTGGCCAGGGCATGTTACATTGTTTTTACTTAATTTTTTTGATGTTATATTTGTCTTTTATCTTACCTGAAAATCTAAGTTTTTTAAAAAGTGTTTTATTTCAGAGTGAGAGAGAGAGAGAGAGAGAGAGAGAGAGAGAGAGATCCATTTGTTGTTCCACTCATTTATGCATTCAGTGGTTGATTCTTGTGTTCTTGTATGTGCCCTGACTGGGGATTGAACCTGCAACCTGATGTATCAGAACTGTCCCTAACCAACTGAGCTACCTGGCCAGGGTGAAAATCTAAGTTCTTAAAAATGTTCACTACTGCCCAAACCGGTTTGGCTCAGTGGATAGAGCGTTGGCCTGCGGACTGAAAGGTCCCAGGTTCGATTCTGGTCAAAGGGCATGTACCTGGGTTACGGGCACATCCCCCTAGGAGATGTGCAGGAGGCAGCTGATCGATGTTTCTCTCTCATCGATGTTTCTAACTCTCTATCTCTCTCCCTTCCTCTCTGTAAAAAATGAATAAAATATATTTTTTTTAAAAAAAATGTTCACTACTTTTTTGCTTTATCATTAAATATATAGATATTAGTTTCAGAATAAAAATGCCAATATTATTTCCAACAATATGGTTACTAAATACTGTTTAAGATTTCTTTGTAGTTCTTTTTGCACAAGGGATGAAAAGTCAAATTGCTGTGCTTTAAAGTTGTTTGAATTCCCCTTGTGTAGCTCAGCCATCAACTCAATATGAAATCGAATCCTTATTTTTTCCATTTTGATTCCATTTTTAAGGAAATATGTTTACTTAATTTTGTTATATGGTTATATAAAACAGTAACATGGTTCCAGTCAATAAAACAAGGTATATCCAGAGAAGTCTAGCTTCTACCCTTGAACTCTTCACTGTTTCCTGCAAAAGAGTATCGCTGGACTCGCAATTCTAAGGACATCGTGATAGCAAGTAGAAAAAGGAGCAATTCTTTTAGCAATTACCAGTTTCTCTCTTTCCAAATTCCTTTGGATAGGCCTCCAGCAAAAAGCTGATTTCCAGCTGTTCGTTATAATGAAAGGAGTTTTCTTTCTTCCTATGTTACGTACAAGAGAATTGATTAAATAGAAGACAGCACTGATTACTGGGAAATCAGCCATTCAGATGGCCAGGCAATGGCACCTAGGGGTGGGGGAGGAGGCAGCACCGCAGTGTCCATCTGTGCCAAGGACACTCAAAGGGCTTTGGAAGAGGGAGGATTTGACATCACCTGGTCCAGCCTCACGGTTTCTGGGTTCAAGAAGGTAAAGGACGCAGGAGTTGGACCCAGAACCAGAACCCAGGGCTTCCTCCCCTTCTTTCCCATCCCCTCCCGTCTTCCTCTACCCACTTCTACCCTTTTTGCCACCCCTGCCTTATCTGTACCTTTTTCAGTATGTATATTTTACTTTAATAAAAAGGTGTGACCCTGGCTGGTTTTTCTCAGTGATTAGAGTGTCAGCCCTCCGACCCAAGGGTCCTGGGTTCTATTCCAGTCGAAGGGCACTTTACCTGGGTGCAGGTTTGATCCCCGGCCCCATGTGAGAAGCAACCAACTGAAACTAATTGATGTGTCTCTCACATCAATGTTTCTTCCTCCCTCTCTCTCTCTCCCTCTCTCTACTCCCTCCCCCCTACTCTCTCTAAAAAAAAAAAAGGAAAAAATATCAAGTGAGGATTAAAAAAAAAAAAGTGTGGCTTTGGGGACGGGTTTATTTTTTGTTTTTGTTGCTGTTGTTTTTTACAGAAACTGCATTAAGTAGAAGAAAGGTACTGTCCATATAAGAAATGTTCAAACCTGTAGAAAATTTTTATGAGTTTATTTGAGTCAAACTGACGACAAAATCTCAAGGAATTGAGAAAATGTTCTGGGAAATGGCAGTTCTACCACTTATTTTATACATCAGAATCAAAGGAGAAGCCGAGAAGCAGCAGTTCAGGGGGCTACATGAAATCCATTGGTGACAGATTAGGGAGGTGAGAGAAAGCAAAGCCTCCCTACATTGGTGAGTATAGGATATTTAACATGATTAACAGGCTAACAATAAAGGTGAAGGGTTCTGTGGTCTCCTGTTCTAGTGCAGTGATTGTGCCCTGAGGGGTCTGGAAAAAGCAAATTACCCTGACATTCCAAAGGTATCTATAGTAATAAAAGCGTAATATGCTAGTTAGACCGGATGTCCTTCCGGACAAAGGTGGGGCTGCCGGGTGCTGGCAGCCAGGGGAAGGAAGGCCTACTCTTGCACTAATTTCGTACATAGGGCCTCTAGTGTTTTCATAAATAAAAAAGACAACAGACAGGCCCCGTTAAGATAAAGATTGACCTCTGTAAAGGAAGATACTGGCCAAGGACATGGCTAGACACCATGACTCAATTTTAGTTAGAAAGTTTTTTTTGTTTTGTTTTTTAATATATTTTTTATTGATTTTTTACAGAGAGGAAGGGAGAGGGATAGAGAGCTAGAAACATCGATGAGAGAGAAACATCGACCAGCTGCCCCCTGCACACCTCCCACTGGGGATGTGCCCGCAACCCAGGCACATGCCCTTGACCGGAATCGAACCTGGGACCTTTAAGTCCGCAGGCCGACGCTCTATCCACTGAGCCAAACCGGTTTGGCTTAGTTAGAAAGTTTTAATTTCAAACCATCCTGTGTGGTTACTTTCGGTCTCTGAGTTTGTAAGGCTGCCACACAGGCCTCCCCTGAGCTTCTCCAGTTTAGTATGAGGCCACTTTTTTGTCCACAGTATTCAATAGGTTTTTAGAATGCAGGTGAAGAGATGGGGATTTACACTGCAGGGTTTGGGGTAAGCCATGGCAATCGAGGAAGGCTGATAAATGAAAGGGGTTTAATCAAAGAAGGCTTCCAATAGGAGCTGGGCTTTCAGCCAAGCCTTATAGGAAAAAGGAACCTTGGCAGGTGTAGTAGCTAAGCAATGACTAGGAGCTGACTTGAAGCAGAACACTCTAGCCATTGGACTCATGGTGGTACCACTGGAGAGACCCAGAGCTGGAGGCAGTGTGTATGTGCCAGCCCCTCTTATTCCAGCAATAGAGGCCCTTCTCAGAGCTCGTGCTCTTCCCTCAGAGAGACTTAATACACAAATGTGTTATAGGCAGTTAGACATGAGCAGAGCAAGAATGATGATGGGCCAGGTACAGAAACTCACCAGGGCAGAAAGCCCGGGATGCCTAGCAAGGAGCAAAACTGGGAAAGCAAGAACCTCACCCCCAGGTTAACCTTTCCTTCCCTAGCATTTCACTGGTCATGTGGTTTGGACCCCAGGATCTTTTCCTCCCTAAAGATAACATCTAGGTCCACGTTGTATTTCAACTCCAGGCCCAGAAAAGCAACAAAACCAGACAAGTGACACAGTGGCTGCCTCAGGACCAGCTGCATTAACTAATGACCCCTGCTGCTGCCAACCAATCAGTGGAGACTACAGCCCTGAAAAAGCACACTGGAAAACTGATTAATATTCTATTGAGATCTACCCTAAGATTTCCACATGCAAAAGAGAGAGAATGGCAGGGGAGCAGCCCATGCCATTCCCTTTCCCCCTTCTTCCCTCTACCGGTCCACTTGCAACCAGGGGAGCAATAGGCAGTGACAGCTCGTCCCATGCTAATCCCCTGAACCTATCTCCAAGGTCCCCTTTTCTCTGACTTCTCAGGGAGCCAAAGCAGCCCAGCCTAGGCTCTCCTGTTACTTCTTCTATATCCTTCCTTGTTTCACTGTCCTAAGTATATTTTTGATGTGGCCAATAAATTCTTACTTACCTTGCTATACTTTGTCTCTTGATTGAAATCTTTCCTTCAAGAAGACAAAAACCAAGATCTTGTCATCTTGCCGGGAGCAAGTGGACAATGGCCAGACGGTATGTGACAAAGAACTCTGACCAAAACTTCTGCAGTAACCAGCCTGGAAAGCCAAACCACAACCTCTGTAGTAATGGGCCCAGAACGATCAGGATGATCAGGACATCATGGTCAATGTCTGCCAGCCTCTCCCCAATCCCAGCAACTCCCCTTCCTCTCTTCCAACTCAGGGCCAACCAGAGAAAGCCAAACATGCTCCCCAACCAACCACAGAGATGCCCCTCTTCTAGTCTCACCCTTCAGTGTCCTAGGCAAACACCTCCAATCACAGCACGCCTGAGCCTCCTCTCTTTCCTCACCGGAAAGCTTGTTCACTCTCTGCCTTTGAGTCCCTCCCTGCCAAATGCACTTGGTGGTAGCCGACTATCTGAATAAATAGCTTCTGTTTGTTTTCATTTGGGTGATCTTGGTTTATTTCCATATCTCCAACAGGGAGTCTGAACACAAAGTGAACATATGCATGAAACCAACTCTCAAATCCAGTTCTATCGTCACTGGGTTGTGCCACCACATCATTAGTTAATCTTTAAACTTCTACTTTCTTGTATTCTCTCCAACTCATCCCCTGACAAAAGCAGGCTGAACTGAAGGGTGGGAATTCCAGGGCTAGCTAAGCCTGCCAGCAGGAATCAGATAAAGAACCCAAGAACCACCCCAGCCGGTTTTGCTCAGTGGATAGAATGTGAGCCTTGGACTGAAGGGTCCTGGGTTCAGTTCCAATCAAGGGCATGTACCTTGGTTGCAGGCTCGATTGTGTGGGCAGGAGGCAACCAATTGATGTGTCTATCTCACATCGATGTTTCTCTCTGTCTCTCCTCCTCCCACTCTCTCTAAAAATCAATGGAAAAAACATCCTTGGGGGAGGCTTAACAATAACAACAAAAAAGAACCCAAGGACCACCACCAAAAAAGCAGTTTATGCCCCAAAAACCCAAGATAGCAACTAAAACCCCTTCCAAGCAACCTTTTGATGAAATTTTCTTAATTAGCATACTAAAATTCACACTCAGGGGCGGAGATTTAACATTAAAATGAGACGTGATGTATGCCTAGGCATGTTCCAAGCATGTTTGAGGACTGCGCATACTTCCTTGGAAATTGAGAACCCTCCACCCTTCCTCAAAAATCCCCACCCTTGAACCCACCTATCTCCCCCCAGACTCTTTATTACTTTCCTAATTACCCAGAATTAGGAACAAGAAATCACTAGAGCTTTCAATATCCTTCTCTATTCCTTGGCCAAGGAATAATTTCTGACTTGCCTTACCGAATACCGTCTCATCCTATTGATGAGACACAGTACAGAGCAACCACAATTTGGGACCCCTGACCAGCAGGGGTCAGTGACACTACACCTCCCAAAGGTGACCATTCTGACTTTCAATGCCATGGATCAGTTTTCCTTACTTCTGTGTTTTTTATATGAATTGAATCATACAGTGAGCATTTGTTTGTGTATATTGACTTCTTTTGCTCAATGTCATTTCTGTGAGATGTGTCCATATGGTTGTGTATCATATGTTCATTCATACTCATGGCTGTATACTAGCAATCTATTGTGTGACTTTACTACAATTTACATGTCCATTCTACTATGAATAGACATTTGAGTCGATGCCAGTTTAAAGCTATCATGAACAGTGCCATTAGAAACATCCTTGCACAGGAAGACAAACAATCCCATTTAAAAATGGGCAAAGGACCTAAATAGACACTTCTCCAAAGTGGACATACAGATGTCCAAGAGACATATGAAAAAATGCTCAAAGTCACTGATCATCAGAAAGATGCAAATTAAAACGACACCTGTCAGAATGGCTACCATCTACAAATCAACAAATGACAAGCGCTAGTGAGGATGTGGAGAAAAGGGAACCCTAGTACATCACTGGTGGGAATGCAGACTGGTGCAGCCATTATGGAAAAACAGTATGGAGTTTCCTCAAAAAATTAAATATGGGCTCTAGCCGGTTTGGCTCAGTGGATGAAGTGTCAGCCTGGGGAATGAAGGGTCCCAGGTTTGATTCCAGTCAAGGGCATATGCCAGGTTGTGGACTCGATCCCTAGTGGGGGACGTAGAGGAGGCAGCTGATCAGTGATTCTCTGTCATCATTGATGTTCCTATCTTATCTCTCTCTTCCTTTCCCTTCCTCTCTGAAATCAATAAAAATATTTTTTAAAAAATTAAATATGGAACTGCCATTTGACCCAGTAATCCCACTTCTAGGAATATATGCTAAGAAACCCAAAACACCAATCAGAAAGAATATATGCACCCTTATGTTCATAGCAGCATTATTTACAATAGCTAAGATCTGGAAACAGCCCAAGTGCCCATCAGTAGATGAGCACTTTTATACCATGAAATACTATGCAGCAATAAAAAAAGAAGAATCTCTTGCCCTTTGAGATAGCATGGAGGGACCTGGAGAATATATGTTAGTGAAATAAGTCAATCAGTATCACATGATCTCACTCATGTGTGGAATCTAATTAACAAAATAAACTGATGAACAGAGTGGATCCAGAGACATGGAAGCATGGAACAGAGTGTGGAATCTCAGAGAGAAGGAGGGTAGGAGGGAGGTAATCAACCGAAGACCTTTATTTATATATGCATAACCCATGGACACAGACAATAGGCCAGGGGCAGGGGGCAGGATAGAGGGGGTCAATGGGCGGGGGGAGGGGACATATGTAATACTTTCAACAGTAAAGATTTAAATTTAAAAAAATTTATACTTGCACATATTTTGGTAGACATAAACTCTTGTTTCTGTTGTGTACAGACCCAGAAGTGGAATTGCTGGCTCATAGGTTATGCATGTGTTCAGTTTTAGTAAGTACTGCCAGTTTTCCAAGAGGTTATATACCAACTTACATGCCCCCAGAAGTTCATGAGAGTTTGTTACTCTATAGTATTTTCATCAACAGTTGATCTTGTCAGACATTCTTGTTTTAGACTTTCTGGTAGTGTCTTTGTAAATTTATACTTAATATTTTTCTTATTCCCGACCAGCTCCATGTGTTACTATTTCGGTATTACAATACCAAAATAGTAACACATGGATTTCGGTATTACAATAATTTTTAAGAAGATTTTTAATTGATTTTTACAGAGAGAGAAAGAAACATTGATGTGAGAGGGACATATCAATCGGCCACCTTCCACACGCCCCTGCATGGGGGGGATTGAAACAAACAATACAGGCATGTACCCCCACCAGGAATTGAATTGAACGGAGGATATTTTTCCATTGATTTTTAGGGAGATTGGAAGAGAGAGGGAAAGACAGAGAGAAATATCGATGTGAGAGAAATACATTGATTGGTTGCCTCCTCACACGGCCCAACCAGGGCCTGGGCCTGGGAGAAGCCTGCAACCCAGGTATGTGCCCTTGACTGGAATTGAACTGGGACCCTTTGGTCTGCAGGCCGCTGCTCTATCCACTGAGCAAAACTGGCTAGGGCTGAACCGGCACACTTTTGATGCATGGGACAATGTCCAACGAACTGAACCACACCGGCCAGGGTTGGTATTATAATTATTAATAATACATAACTGACCCAGACAATACTCCTCTCTTCCCCCCCATCCCCACCTATGCTTCAAGAACACTCTTTTAGACCACTCACTATTGTATTGGAAACAATAAGTGGTGGAAGGGGACTCTTAGGGTGGGTTCTTTGGTGTATTATTCTGCATCTCCATAGCCTTTCCCAGTACTCTGCACACAGTAGGTATAATATAAATATTGTATAAATACGTGAAAGGATGGTATGAAAACCTATTTGTCTCCACCACACTCTGTGAGCCATCTCTAATCATTGGAGGATATGCAATAGGTGTCTTCCTCATTTTAGGCCTTAGACCCAGTATGGGGGATCCTTTATTAAACAATGTCTGCTAGCCCTGGCCGGCTTGGCTCAGTGGATAGAGCGTTAGCCTGCCGACTGAAGGTCCCAGATTCGATTCCAGCCAAGGGCACATGCCTGGGTTGTGGGCTCAATCCCCAGTAGGGGGCATGCAGGAGGCAGCCGATCAATGATTCTCTCTCATCATTGATGTTTCTATCTCTCTCTCCTTCTCCTTTTCTCTCTGAAATCAATAAAGAAATATATTTTTAAAAATAACAAAAACAAAACAATGTCTGTTAAACCAAATTGGCTTCCAGAGGACTGGCATTTTAGGCTTACCCTACCTGACACAGCCTTAGGCCATTGAAGCTACACACATGATGATTATAGTCATATTGTTACATCTGAGACTATATTCATTACATTGTATGTTAATACACTATTATAGCAGGTGGCAGAACTTGGCACACTGGGCAGGGATGTGTTGGTATGAACTCTCTCTAAATGGGGTTCCTGGCTCCAAACTATGGGTCATGGGCATAGAGAATATCTAGCTCTGGGGCTCAGAGGCCAGAGTTTTCCCTCCCAGTCTTGCAAACTAGCTATAGATTGGGTCATAATGGTACCGCTTTAATAGGGTCATTGTGAGGATTAAAGGGGTCAATATATGTAAAGTGCTTAAGCCCAGTGCCTGGCACACAGTGAAGTGTAGGGTTAAGTGGTAGCCCGCCCCCCCCTTTTTTTTTCATTACTGCTGTTAACAGTAGCAGCAGCAGGAATGAGTAATGCTGAGTGACCATGTCCAACATCAGGTGTGAACTTCGTGGCCCTGGGCTACATGGAAAAGAGCAGAAAGGTGAGCACAAGAGGCCTATGTAATCTTGGTCTATGGAGAGTTATCACTTCCAGCACAGGTTAGACCAGGAATCCTAGACACCACTTTCCTGGGACGGATGAAAGAGGGCTGTCCTTGGCCATCAACTTTAAGACAGTTAATTGGTGGAAAGCAAGGACCTCAAGGCCTGAGGCCCCATTCCTAGGAGACTCCTGTGAGAGCAGGCGCCGTGCTGTGGAGTGTGAATCTGGCTTGGCATGGGAACTTCTGCCTGCTGGAAGGGCTGTCCGAGCCTAGAGGAAGCCCCTGGTGCAAAGGGGCAAGGTGCCACCGGACACACCCATCAACTGTCACCTCCCAGGTGCTTATCAATGAAGGAAGACACTTTGGTCCCCTCCTCCTAAGACAGAGATCCAGTACTAGTCACACTCTGAACTGGATGCCACCCACAGAGACCAAGAAACCAAGAGGGGTCTGGCCGGTGTTGCTCAGTGGTTGAGTGTTGACCTATGAATCAGGAGGTCCCAGTTTGATTCCTGGTCAGAGCATATGCCTGGGTTTCAGGCTCAATCCCTAGTAGGGGGCATGCAGGAAGTAGCTGATCAATGATTCTCTCTCATTATTGATGTTTCTCTTTCTCCCTCTCCCTTTCCTCTCTGAAATCAATAAAAAAAAATTTTAAATAGGGTTGGGATGAGGCCGTAGGGTCTGAGTCTGCCTCTAAAGCTGTAGCCAGGTGCTCCAGCCCTTCCAATTTGAATGATGACATGTTTCCCAACCTTAGTAAATGTCAGGAACCATTCTAAGATTCATATAAACTCATTTAATCCTCACAACAACACTAGGAGAAATATATATACATATACTTATTTGTTTATTTTTACTATTCATCCCTCTTTCACAGCTAAGAAAACAGGCACAGAGGTTAACACCCTGCCCAAGAGCACAGAGTGAGTGAGAGGCAGAGCGGGATTCAGGCCTAGGCTACTCTTACCCACTGGGCACTCTGCCTCTCATGCCCTCATCTCTATCAGAGTGGGCAGGGGAGAGGTGGGAGAAGCAATTAGTGGCCACCTCCTCTGGGCCAGGCACTTGACAAACACCTGTATGCTTCAATCTCATTAGAACCCAGTGAAGGATGAACCATGATACTCACAGTCCATGAGGGAGAGCAAGACCAGAGCAGTTTGATCATCTATTTGCCCAAGCCACACAGCCCAGGAAGGGGTGAAGCTGAAATCCAAACTTCAGCCTGAGTCTGCCCCAAAGAGGGCCCCTCCCCAACCTGCATGGGGATGGGGACCGGGAGGAAGGGGAAGCAGAGAAGGGGGTGAGAAGACTGGAAAGGGGCCTTCCCAGGGGTCTATGGGATCCTCCAGGCTCCTCCCCACCCTGTCCTGGCATGGGCAGAGAACACAAGGGGCAGGGGACAAGAAGCAGCTCCAGTGTTCTCTCATTGCTCTCAAGGCAATGGCCTCAGGAGCGAGGTCCTGTGGACCTCCCTCCCTGGACACCCGTTAGCTGCCAGGGACCAGGGCAGGATGGGGGTTAGGGTTGGCCAACCCTTTGCACTCTTCAGCAGCACCTCCTGATCCATGGCAAACATAGATAAGGCGTGGACAGAGGGACCTCCTCCAGAGAACAAAGGCGACAACCCAGATTGCTGGGCGGCAGGTCTGGAGGGCACAGGACATATGCCTGAGCCCAGAAAGCCAAGGATGGTAAGGAAGCTGCAGAATGCACCAGCTGGACAGAAATGCTGCCTCCCAGGATTCAGTCAGCAATGGCACGGCCTCCCCCGAGGGCTGCAGCCCCCTCTGACCCAGCCTCTGCCAGACCCAAGGAAGGGACAAGGAGAGTAGGACTAGCTGCATGCCTCAGGACAGGTGTATAAATGGGAACAGAGCAGATGCATGGTGGGAAGGGCAGAGGGCTTCACTGGTGTAGGCGTCGCCGGTACAGCACAACTACTAGGACTGTGGCCAGGAGCACCCCTGCCCCGGCAGCAGCCACCCCAAGCCATGGAGCCCTCTGAGCCTTCCCATCACACATCCCTTCCTTCTCTTCCTTGAGCTGGGAGGCAGCGTGCAGCCCAGGACTGCCTGCCAAGAGGTCAGCGCTGGGACCCTCAGCTACATGGATTCTAAGGATGTCCCCTGACATGTACTCGTTCTCCTCCGGAGTGTTGTCAGGTCCTGAGTCTGTGTTGTTGCTGTAGCTGATGGCAAGGTCCGCAGAGCAGCCAGAGAATGGCTGGCTGTCTATCTGGGAAGAGAGCCCGCCTGGCTTGCTCAGCTCCAGCTCTGAGCCCCAGCTGTTGGAGCGGCTGTCTGCATAGGGTGAGCTGCCTCTAGCAGTGGCACTTGTGGGCGCTGGAGACACTGGCGTCTCCTGTTAAAAAAGAGAGAGAGAGGATGGAAGGGCCTGGGGATGGCAAGCCAGGTTGGACGGCCCCATTCCTAGGCCAGGGCATGAACTAGCACCTCAACCTTGTAATTCCCAGCCCATTATACCTATGAGGTCACCCTCTTAGGAAGTCAACCCACCAATAGTTTAGGAAAGCAGTTAGGGGGAGGCGACCCAGGCCCTGCAGCAGCATCAGTGGTGACTTCTTCCAGGGCAGCCCTGTCCCTACTCACTGGCTTGCCTGTGAATCCAACCCCACCCCTGGGAGCCCTTGGTGTGTACGGCCCCTTCCTGAACCAACATTCAGCCTGGGCCTGAGGACCATGGAGTGGCCAGCCACATGGGCTTGGTTCCTCTGGGCAGATAGCAGCAGTAGGGTGATATGTGCAGGCTCCAAGAGGCAGCTGTGGGGGCTGCTGGGTCAGAGCAGCTGCCCAGGCTGGATGGGATGGGACTGCTGTCTGTAAAACCCGGGTCATGGAGGGGCAGAGCAAAGTGTCAAGGCAGACAGGCCATTCCGCTCTCTCTCACTGCTTCCTCTTCTGCAAAACTGAATTACTAAGCTTACCAGGGGAGATCTAAATGGATTAATGCGTGTGACCAGTGGGGGTGGCCCACCTTGTCCGACTCTCCTGAGGTATCCACACTTAAGAGCTCTAATGATGGTTATTACTCTAAAGCAGCGGTCGCCAACCTTTCGGACCTCACGGACCACCAGTGGTCTGCGGACCACCGGTTGGTGACCGCTCCTCTAAAGGACATGGTGTGGGGTCTGGATGAGGCTACTTCTCAGCTGTGCCTATACCCTCAAAAAGAGGCTCTGAACCAGAATGGAGACTGGCAAGGGCCCAAGAACAGGGCTTTGGAAGGGGCCTGGATCACTGCTTGGAGGGGTGAGGACTCACCTCCGAGGGTCTGCTGCTACTCCTGATGGTGGGCGCTGTGTTGGCAGGCACCTTGCTGGACACGGAGCTCGTGGGCATCCTGTGGTCAGGCACCACGCCAGTAGGTACCTTGGGTGACACTGTGCCAGCAGGTGTTGAACTGATAGGCAACTTGGAAGGTGTTAGACTGGTGGGCACATTAGAGGACATTATACCGGGGGTCTTTGAGCTGGTGGGCAACTTGGAAGGCACTGTGCTGGTAAGTGCTGAGTGGTGGGGCACCTTGGAAGGTGCTGTGCTGGTGGTCACAGAGTTGGTGGGTACCGCTACTCCACTGGAGCAGGTGGTAGTTTCAGCCTGATCACTAGCACCCCCTGCAGAGGAGGAGAAGGTGCCAGTAGACGGAGCTGACACTGGGGGTCCAGGCAAGCGGCTTGCCCTGGCGGTAGAACGGGCCAGGGGCTGGAAGGAGACAGTTGGAGACACAGGCCCATGGGATGATGTAATGCTGGAGACCATGTCTGCAGGTGGTAAGACAAAAGAGGAAACACAAACCCACGGGAGGGCTGGGATCAAAGAGCTGGAAAAGGGTCCCTCTGCCCCAGCTCACACCATCTCTATGGCATCAAGGCTTCTCAACTTCCTACCCAGTCCCTGTGGTCACTGCTCCCAGGCCTGAAGGCCCAACAGCTACGGACACATCCTTGGTCCTGTCTATCCTCAGTCCTTGACCTATAGCACTGAGTCTGTTCTCTCACGAGAATGAAATGGTCCATCTCTCCAACAGCCTCTAGCACAGTGATGGCGAACCTTTTGAGCTCGGCGTGTCAGCATTTTGAAAAACCCTAACTTAACTCTGGTGCCGTGTCACATATAGAAATTTTTTGATCTTTGCAACCATAGTAAAACAAAGATTTATATTTTTGATATTTATTTTATATATTTAAATGGCATTTAACAAAGAAAAATCAACCCAAAAAAATGAGTTCGCGTGTCACCTCTGACACGCGTATCATAGGTTCGCCATCACTGCTCTAGGAGCTTGAATATCATTAATTATCTGCTCTGCTTCTGCTCCTCCTGCCTGGGACACATCCCCTTTCCTCCTTGCCTGCCTTTTCCATCTCCTTCCTAGCCTGGTGGGATCCTAGATGTTCTTCCCATTGCCATCTTTTCTCCCTGCCTCACCCCAGCAGGACAATCCTGGACCAGGGCAGCAGGATGGCTCAGGCAGAGCTCATACCAGTCACGTGGTCCCAGAGGCCCAGCCAACCCCCAGTGCGTGCAAATCTCCTAGGAGGCCTAAGGGCTTGATGTGTGCGTGTGTGTGGGGGGGGGTGGGAGGGCGGTGCAGGCACAAAGCCACCCATGGAAGGAGGGCCTGCCCTGGGGGAAGCAGAGGGAACAGGGGGTGATGGTCCATGGGGCAGTTGTCAGGATTTTCCATGGAACTCTGAGAATGCATACTCCACACCCTACAGCTGACAAGGGCCAGGAGTGCTTCTGATGTGCCCACCACCCCAGATATAACACCACAGAATCCTGTGGAACCTGTCCACACACAAATGAAATCGAAGTGCCCTTTGCCTCTCTTGGGTCCACAGCAGCATTTCCTGAAAGTTATTGCATGGCAAGCTGACACTGCAAAAAGCAAATGGGTGCTTGGGGCAGGGTATGAGGTGGCAGAAGTATAGGGCCACTAAGATGGCTTCTCTGAGCCTTTAACTGCTCATGTGCCTTGTGGCTGTCCCGGGGGCACCGAGGGCTGACCGGGCACCGGTGTCATATGGAACACAGCTTGGGAAATAGTGGCACAGAGAGATGCCAGCATGGAGGGTCAGAGTGGACAGCTCTACATACCTAAGGGGGAATCCTGAGGTCTGGTGTGGGGATTCAGGCCTTGGCTGATAAAGACCATACTTCCGCTGGGGGCTGAGAAATTTTAATGATTTTCTGGGAGCTTGAGACCATTTTAGGGCAGGCAGTGCCTAAGTGCTCCCCTGCCAACAGCAGCCCTAGCCCTGTACTCTCCCTCTGCACTGTCCTCCAGGTACTGGCAGATCCCTACACAGTCCCTTTGGTAGAGTGCAGAGTAGCCCCAAGTCTCTTCTCCTACCTGTATCCATGCCCTCTGAAATGTGACTGTCAGTCCTATCATCTAAGGATGGAATGTTCCCTACTCCTTGACTCTGGGCTGGCCTAGGACTTGCTTTGGCCCATACAATGAGGCACGAGGAACACCATGCCAGTTTTGAGCCTGTGCCCCAAGAGCCCTCTCTTTCTCAGAACTCTGCTCAGCTGCCATAAAATGGGCTTTTTGCTGAAGGATGAGACTCACAGAAGAGAACCAAGGTGCCCCAGACAACAGCTACAAGCAGAGCTTATGTGTACGTTAGTGTGTACACAAGAGGGAGTTCAGCCAAGATCTGAACTAGTTGTACCAGCCCAAATTGCTGACCCACAGAATCATGAATGAAATAAATGGTCAAATTTTAAGCTATCAGGTTCTGGGGGACTGTTTGTTATACAGCAAATGCTAACCAATACACCCTCTAAGGAACTGGGTTTCTCCCTGGGGTAAACTCCCTTCATTCCCACCCTTGCCTCTTGTCTAAGAAAGCCAGAGGGGCAACTCTAACCCTCACCCTCACTTAGAGATCAGAGAGGCCCTCGCCTCCAGATTCTATACGTACCTGTTACGTGGGTATTGCCCAGTTCTTTTTCCTGCTCCTGAGGCCCACTGGAGGTCAGGGGGCTGAGGGACGCCATGTCAGAGGAGGGCTCCTGGGGGCCACTGAGCCTCCTCAGGTCAGCCCCAGAGCTGTCTGTCTGTGGGGACTTCTTTGAATTCTGCAAGAGGCAAAATGTGAATAAGGCAGCTGCTTCTCCCAGAAGCTGGCAAAGGATAGCTTATGCTTGGGGGTGGCTCCTAGAGGCCCCAGGCCACGCCACGGAGCACAGGAAACAAGAAAGCCACTGCTTCGGCTTCAGTTATAGCCAGACCCTCTCTACAGGTGACTCTGAACCCACCTCATAGAAAACACACACACCATCCCCTGGGGAGTCCCTATCTATCCCTCTGGTCTTGTAGAAAGGTCCCCCTCTGTAAGGCCATTGCACAAACCCCTTTCTTGGGCTTCAAATCCAGTTTGGTGTCTCCAGGACACCCACTGCCCATTCATCCTATCCCAATAGAATCAGCCTTCTTTCCCCCAAACTTCACTTTATTGGCAATAATTACAGCTCCACCATCCACCCGCTACCCCATCACCTCCTACTACCTTTCGCCCCCTCATCTGGTCAACCCCTAGTCTCTCAACATCTCACATGCACCATTGCAAAGACCTCAAACTGTGACCGCACAGCTAGTTGATGAGAGGATTGGGCTGTCACAGAGTGAAGCCTTGGCCAACAGTCTGGGAGCTGGTCTGGGGCAGATCCCATTAGGGGAGCCCTGGGGTTCTGAGCAGAGATTAGGCACGATTTGTGGGGTGTAGGAGAGGGCTTCTGGAAGGCTGGGTGAGCAGAAGTAGGCAGATGGCAACACAAAAGCAGGGGGCAGAAGGCAGATCGTGAGGACATACCTCTCCCGGGGATGCTGGTGACTGGGTGTCCTGGACAGGCATGGGGTAACTTGGCTCCTCGTCTCCGTAGCTATTGTGAGAGGCACTGGGGGCCACAGCGGGTGTGGAGGGCCCTGGTGTCTCAGCAGGAACTGACGGCGGCTGCGGTGGGGCTGGGGGGCGTCTCTGGCTCACTGGAGGACAGACATAGTGATGTCAAGGGGGAATCAGGGGTGTTCCTAAGCACCTAAGCAGTGACAGGAGAGGTGCTCTTGGACCCCCAGGGCCATGGCTGTCAAAACCCCCACAGCTGTCCTGATATGGCTGGCACTCCTCAGAGGAGACAAGCTTCACTGAGTGGAGGCAGAAGTGGGAGGGAGGCAGGGGTTGGGGAGGACGAGGAGAGGAAGGTGGAGCAAGACAGAAGGGGAGAATGTGGGGTGCCTCGCTGGCCTCACACCACCCAGACTGGCTTCGCTGTCCCCAGGCGTTCTGGGACCCAGTGGCTTTCTCCTCCTGTGGGTGGCTGTCACCACCAACTGACCCCCTACCTGATGCTGCTTCCTCTTCAGCCCCTCTCCTTTGCCCCCATCACCTATCCCTGGCCCCACCATGGTGGTGTGTACGCAGGGAATCACTGTTAATCTCCACAAATAAAGAGACAGGTTTGGAAGGAAGGGAGGGAGGGACAGAAGGTAGAGAAAAATGATAGAAGACCAACAGCATGGTATTGTAAGGCTATAAATCTAGGCAGGGCTTCAGGAATGGTCTCTAGGCTGAAATATAAATAGGGCTGGCTTGCCTTTTCTCCTGTTTCAGTCCCTCAGACCCTGACCTCACAAAACGCCCTAGGGCCGTGGTCGGCAAACTCCGTCCTGGGTTCTCTAGCTCAGGGCTTTGCATGAATTATCTTATTTAATGCAATTATTCCTACTCTGCTGACGAGGAAGCTGAGGCTTTGCAAAATATCACGTGCGGGCACGCATGTACAGTGCGATTGAAACTTCGTGGCCCATGTGCAGAAGTCGGTATTTTGTGGAAGAGCCACACTCATGGGGACAGAGAGCCGCATGTGGCTCGCGAGCCGCGGTTTGCCGAGCCACAGTTTGCCGACCACTGCCCTAGGGGCATTTGGCCTGACAGGGGGTATTGAGGGGAGCTCAGGGGTAACTGGGTGGGGAACCTAGAAGGCTCTAAGGGAAGAGAAGAGATGTGGGGAAAGGAAAAAAGAAACCCAGATAGAGAAAAAGGAGACAGTAAAGGGAAGGAAAGAGAGAAGAGTGGGGAGAGAGAAGGTGAACTGAGGGAGAGGAGCCAGGAGAAAGTGAGAACAGGGGTGGGAGGCAAACATCACAGCCACAAAAATGAGAGGAGGCTCCATTTGCTGAGCACAGGGAGGTGCTCAGCCCCACTAAGCACCCCACATGCTGACATCCCAGGGCATCCACCACAGGCCCATGCGGTACATGTTGCCATAAGCCCTGTTTTACAGAGAAGACTGAGGTTCAGAAAATTAAGAGACCCGGCCAAAGGGACACAGCTAAGTAGCTAAGTTGGGACCTAAACCCAGGTTTGTCTACTGCCCCGGAGTGATGGGAGGGAGGGTGACAGAGGAAAGGAGGAGGTGCAGGAGTGAGGGGACAGGGAGAGTGGAGGGCAGGGGAACAGAGGGGCTCCAAGAGCAGGGCCAGGGTAGGGGCTTACAAGGCAGGTTGCTCTGATAGACGCGGTCCACTTCGTCAGCAAGAGCAGCCAGCTCACAGGCCCTCAGTGCCCAGATGAGGGACTCCACCCAGCCAGTGCGCCGCTGAAGGCTGTTGAAGAGATCCCAAATGGTGTTCCGGTTCCCCTTGAGTTCGAGGTGGGCCCGCAGTAGGTCCTGGAAGACACAGTCCGTGGCCCTGCTCAAGCCAGGTGGCCCTGGCCCTTCTCCCACTCCAGAGGGGACAGCTACAGAGAGGGGCCCCAAGCAGCCACAAGAGGGAGGCAGCCATCTGACACTGGGTCAGAGCCCAAGGCAAAGTTAGGGTTTGAGTTCAAGTTTAAAGGCAGCTATCAGGAAAGAGGCTCGAACTGTGTCCTGGGTTCTCTAGCTCAGGGCTTTGCATGAATTATCTTATTTAATGCAATTATTCCTACTCTGCTGACAAGGAATCTGAGGTGTGGCAGAAGTAAGGCAGCGAAGATCCTTCAGCAGCGAGGCAGGATCGGAACCCAGTGAGTCTGATGCCAAAGCCTGGGGGTTGTTTATACAGCCTCCACGGCAAAAGGGTTTAGATTAGCAAACGGGAGAAAGGTGTGTAGGAAACTGCAGATGACGAAGGGCTTGACGGAAAGGAGAGGAGACCAATAATAAGGACCAGGGAAGGGGAGGAGCTGGGGAGATTCTGAGATGAAGCAGCAGCTGCAGAGCTTTAAATCCACCTGAATTCCCACATAAAAACAAGCAACCAGATAGCAGAAACAAAACCCACAGTTGTTGCTCAGTGGTTTGAGCATTGACCTATGAACCAGGAGATCACGGTTCGATTCCAGGTCAGGGCACATGCCTGGGTTGTGGGCTCAATCCCCAGTAAGGGGAGTACAGGAGGCCGCCAATCAATGATTCTCTCTCATCACTGATGGTTCTATCTCTCCCTCTCCCTTTATCCCTGAAATCAATAAAAATATCTTTTTTAAAAAAGAAAAAGATGGTTCTGATAAAAGTTTATGTGGGGCCCTGGCCGGGTTTGGCTCAGTGGATAGAGCGTCAGCCTGCGGACTGAAGGGTTCTGGGTTCGATTCCCGTCAAGGGCACATGCCTGGGTTGTGGGCTCGATCCCCACTAGGGGGTGTGCCGGAGGCGGCAGATTCATGATTCTCTCTCATCGATGATGTTTCTATCTCTCGCCCTCTCTGAAATCAATAAAAAAAAAATATTTTTTAAATAAGGAAGTATGTGTATCATTTAAAAAAAAAATGTTTGTGTGGGGCCCAAAACCCAGAAATTTCAGGCAGCCACTGCCGTATTGTTGAGCACTGCACCAACACGACACCAGAGGGAGCCCAGGAAAGTTGGAAAGGCCACCCTGAACCATACTTCAGTCTGAAAGTTAGGAAAGAGGCAGGACAGGAAGTGGGTTAGACAATAGGGAAGGAAGGAGTTGGCTCTGGCTTGGGTGAGGCTCTGAATTCCGCAACCCTGCCCTCCCCCTCCCTCCAGTCTGACTGCTGCCAGGCCCTGGCTCACCTGGTCACTGGTTGTGAGGCAAGACAAGTAAGGCAGAATCTCCAGAACAGGAATATGGTGAAACTTGCGGTAATTGCGGCGGATGTACTCGAAAGTCTTCTCCTCGGCAAACGTCATCACTCTCCAGCTCTGCAAAGGAGGGCTCTAACTCGATGGGACTGAGAGCGAGGGAAAAGACTGGAAGAAAACAGATCACACATGACAGCAGGAGTGCAAGCGGGGTTGGAAAAAGGCAATTCTTTCTTTCTCAACTCTGGAATTCTGGCCTTTTCTCTTTAATCACCCTATTTTATTGTTGCCTGAGTCTCAGAGGCCCTCAAGGAATTTGCTTAAAAACAAATTGATGACCACAAACATCAGAGCCAGAAGATCGAGGGTCCATCTCTGCCCTGCAAGTTGGTCAGTGTTGGGAAGGGCCTGGTTCCTCACCATTGTCCCCAAGTCTGTGTGTGCCCCTAGCTGCTGACAGCAGGAGGGCTCCAACTAGACGTGCTGCTTCTTTGAAGTACACTGAGAAAAAATGAAGCAGCAGCCCAACATGATAATAATAGGACCCATCCTACTTGAAAGGTAAAGAAAATTAAGTATTAAGAAAAGAAGGGGGCTTGCTAGTTAGTGGAAGAGCAAAGGGTGAGGTTCTTTCCAGAACATTACTGCAGGCCTACCATTTAAAGCTTGCTACATACATGTTCTTCAGGTAGGAGGCTGAGTTCCACTTCCCTGAACTCACTGTTGACCTGGGGCAAGTTACCAGTCTTTTCCAGGCCTATCCTCACCCCTAAAATGGCTCAGAGAGCTTGTTCTGATAATACAGTAGTTCTGCCTTGTAAGCTTGAGGTCTCAAATACAAGCAATTGCTGCCAGTCTCTTATGTAGCACTTAACACAATTTGCAATTATAGATGCATTTGTTTGATCATTTCTTATTTGCCTCCCCCTGGAGAGAAATGCAGGGAATGCATTTCTCTACCATCATCCAATTTATATTTTACTTCGTGGGACAGATAACAAATCAGTAAGCGCACATATAAATAAGAATCCCGGGTGGTAATAAAGGTTACAAAGAAAATAAAGCAGGGTACTGAGACAGAGCCGATGCAGAAGGGTACGCTGCTTGAACTGGGATGGTCTGAGAGGCCTTTCTGAATTGGCCACATTTGAGCTGGGCTCCTTCCTGGCTGTGAGATTGGTATTTCTGACCGAAGGCACAGCAAGTGAGAAGTCCTAACGTGGGAACGAGCTTGGCATGTTTGAAGAAGAGAAAGCAGGTCCAGGTAGTCCAGGTTTAGAAAGCTAGGGGAGGGGCAGAGATCAAGGTCAAGGAGGGCCGCTTATATATAGCATTATAGGAAAAACGTTGGGCTTTATGTGGAGTGAAACAGGGAGCCACTGGAGGGTTCTGAGCAGGGAAGGGAGAGCGCTTGATTTCTGTTAAAGACCTCTCTGGCGGTTGTGAGGACCTTGGACTGTGGAGGGGCCAGGATGGAAGCAAGGAGACAAGTCACAGCAGGGGACAAACAGATGGTGGGTATGGCTAGGATGGTAACCATGGAGGTGGCAAGAGATGGCTGGATTCCTGGTGTTTTGTGGACCTGGGAGGTGAGAGAGAGAAGAATCAGGATGACTTCTTGGGCGCTGGGTGGATGGATGGTGCATTAAGCCAGCCAGGGATATCAGGGATAGGAGCAGTGTCAGGGTTTCCCGAGCTCCGTTTTGAACAAGTGAAGCTTGAGATCTTATTGGATGTCCAGATGGGTTTTCGGGGAGGGAAGTGGCCGAGGAGAAGGCCAGGCTTGAGTGAGACCACTGGGAGACAGTGCTGCACAGCAGAGAGTGTTCCAAAGCTGCTGAGGCCACCAGTCTCTCACACAGGAAACAGGACAGCAGTCCAGTCTATGGACCTCACCACCTCACACTGCATGACTTGCTTTGCCAACCGGGTGGTACGTTCCTGGTGGGGCAAGTGCCAATGAAAGAGGTCAAGAGGTCAAGGGGATCACGGAGGTGGGGCAGGGGTCCTCGGAGACTTCAAGAGATGAGCAACGAACAACTCCGTGGTAGTTAATAGACCCTTTTCTCCTTCCCTCCATGGCATCCAGAGAGGTACCAGGCGTCAGGTGATACATTCTTCTGCATTGTAGCCTCAGCCCTTAAGACTCAGAGTTTGGGGGGCATGGGTTTATATGTATGGTTCCACTCAAAAGAAAGGAAGTCCAAATATACTGACAGCTATGAGAGGGGCAGGGGTTGTGGAGCTGGGTGAAAAAGGTGAAGGGATTAAGCAAAAAAAAAAAAACCCACCTCATAGACACAGATAACGGTATGGTGATTACCAGAGGGAAGGGGGGGAGAGAGGGGCAGGGAAGGGGGGGAGGTAGTGGCGAGGGGAGATAGAGGAAAGTATAGGGGGAATAAATGGTGATGGAAGGAGACTTGACTTGGGTGGTGAACACACAGTACAATATACAGATGATGTATCATAGTATTATGCACCTGAAACCTATATAGTTTTATTCATCAATATCACCCCAATAAATTCAATAAAGAAGAAAAAATAAAGGGTTATGGAACAAAGCCAGAATAATTTTTAAACATTAAAAAGACTAATATTGGCCCTGGCTGGTGTGGTTCAATGACTAGAGCCTCCGCCTGCGGACTGAAGGGTCCTGGGTTGGATTCCGGTCAAGGGCACATGTGTGGGGGGACACACAAAACACCTCACAGACACAGACAACAGCATGGTGATTACCAGAGGTTTCCCGCGGAGGCAGGAGCTGAATAGTACAGATAAGAGAACTGTACAAGAATCAGACATTCATGATAAAAGTGTCACTAAATAGTGATTAAATTGTTTAGAAGGCATTATTCATAAAACTAGCTTCCTATGAGAAAATAATATTAGATCCTAATTTTACACAATGGATAACAGAAAACTCCAAACAAATTAAAGTCCTAAATATAAAGGGTAAATCATAAAGAGTAAGTGTAGAGAAACATGTTTTAAAGAACTTCTAACAAAATATTTGAGACCTTAAGCATGGCTCTGTGTTCATTCCCAAATATTCCAAATAAAAAATTAAGCAAATAATAATAAAAAAGAAACAAAGTCCTTATGTGTTCACATTTATTGAGGACCACTACAGGCAGGCATATCCTAAATGTCTTTCATTTAATCCTTGCCACAATGCCATGTAAGAAGAGATGTCAAATTGCACATTTGACCAGCGGCCCTGACAGATTTGAACCTAGGACTTACTGCCTCACTGCGTTCACCGTACACCCTGCAGGGAAAGAGGCCCTGCAGCAAGTGAAGCTCACAGTCCCCGTCTTCAGTTTCAGGGAGGGGCCAAGGTCACCGCCCTGTGTGTGTGTGTGTGAGGGGGAGGGGGTGTCGATAGGTGCGGTGCGCCGGGGAGGATGTTACATTTAGTCCGCAGCTCGGTTCTCAGGTCGCTGACTCTCCTTCCAGATGTCTTTGAGGCTCCACTGCATCTACCCGGAGAACGCTGTTTTGGGGTGTTTTGTCTTGTGTGTGTGGGGTTTTGCATTTTTTCTCAATGTTTTCCTGGTACATCTTGATGGTTTCCGGTGTCCGACCCCACCGCCCTGGGGCTGAGCGCGCTGCAGAAACGTCCCCTCGCCGGGAGGGGTGAGCCGCCCCGCCTCGGCTCCGATGCCCGGATTCCTGGGCCAGACCCAAGCTCGCGGAGGGCGGGAGGCTCGCTCTTCCAGGAGGTGTCACCCCGAAAACTGTCAAGTCTCGGAGGAGGGCGGTAACTCGCGTCGGTAAATCCGGAGTAGGCCCCGCCCGGGGGTCACCCTGAGCCTGCGGGCGCCTGGAGCGCAGCAGCCGGAGCCGTCTCCCTCCGGCCCCAACTCCCGCGCGCGCCCCGCGCCACCCACCTCCCGACCCCCCGGTGCTGGAGGCGGCGCGTGGAGCCCCCGCTGCCCCGAGCCCCGCGCGCTCTGTCCCCGACCCCGACCCCGACCCCGCGCGCCCCAGACCCCGTGCGACCCGGCGGCCCCCGAGGCCAACTCGGCTCCTGCCTCCGCGGGAAACCTCTCGGAAAGGCGTCCGTGCGTCCTGACCCCACCGGACCTTACCTCCCGGAGCCACCACCCGGCGACCTGCCGACCGCCCGGACAGCCGCCGCCTCCAGCCGGAACTCTCCCCGCGGGAGGGAGGCGGGGCCACTGCCGGGCGGCAGGGGCGGGACTCGCCGGGCTCCCGGGGGCAACTGGGCGGTGGCAGCGGGCGCTGGGCCTCGGTTTGGGGCTTGGATCCGCTGGGCCCGCGCTCCGGACCGACCGACCGACCTAGGTTCTTGCTGGGGCTCTAAGGAGCAGGTTGTTTTCTCTCCTTGTCCGTCTGTGCACCTTTCAGGGCAAGTCCCGGGTCTGGCTAGAAACCGAGTGGGCGGCCCACCCGGTGGTTCCCACGCTTCCTGCGCGAAGCACCCCCTCTTCCCGCGGAGTAGATTAAGGGGTGAGGGGGTTAGGTCGTTCGCTCTTGGACGCCCAGGGCCTGGCTCACGGTCAGTGGTCTGTTAAGTGTCCGGTGACTCGCAAAGTTTACATGGATGCGAGAGCCCGGCCAGGAGACCGCGCATGCTGGGCCCCGGGAGGCAGGTTCCAGGCGCAGGGCATGAGCGCCAGGGTTGGCTCGCCCGGCACCCTGGGTGTGGGGAAGGTTTCTTGGTCCCCGTGGGTACCTCCCCGCAGTGCTTGCCAACCGCCGGGTCCTTCCTCTAATGGGGCAGAGGACACTTGCTGGGCACCTATGTGTTCCAGGTACAGTTAAAGTCCGTTATCTTAGGGCCCATTAAATCTTTCACAATAACGAGATAGAATGGTGTGGGGGAGTTTTCTGTTTTAAAGAGAAATTTAAAGATTTGGGGATGTGTTTGGCCGTTACTAAAGTTTATAAACATAAGCCAACCCTATCACCACTCCTGGGTATGCATCTACCCAGAAACATACACAATAGATAATGTTCATAGTGGCTTTAAAAAAAATGTATATCTTTTCATTGATTTCAGAGAGGAAGGGAGAGGGAGAGGGAGATAGAAACATCAATGATGAGAGAGAATCATTGATCGGCTGCCTCCTGTAGGCCCCACACTGGGGATGGAGCCCGAAATCCGGGTATGTGTCCTGACCAGGAATCGAATCGTGACCTCCTGGTTTGTAGGTTGAACTTCAACCACTGAGCCACACCAGCCAGGCCATAGTGCCTTTATTTTCAATAGGCAAAGTTTGGAAACAACCCAAGGATCCATCAGCAGGAGAATGGAGAGAGAGACAAACTCTGGTGTGCTCACATCATGGAATAGTATACAACAGAGAAACAGAACGAACTATTGATACACACAACATGGCTGACTCACAGGATGAATGGGCACTGTGGCCAACCAAGCCATGCTCTCTGTCCCCGGTCACAAAGTAAAGTCCAAAAACAGGCAAAACTCATCCACATAAATAGAAATCAGCCCACCAGGAGTGGCTCAGTTGGTGGAGGGTCATCCTGTGCAGAGGGGAGTGGGGGTGGCAGTTGCCTGGCCCATCCCCCCAGCAGGCATGTGGGGAGGCCTACAGATGGATGGATGTTTCTCTCTCACATCAGTGTTTCTCCCTCTAGCTCTCCCTTCCTCTCTCTAAGCATGTCCTCAGGTGAAAATTTTAAAAAAGAATCAAATCACTAGTTACCTCTGAGGATGTTGAGGGTAGCGTACAAGGGGGCCTTCTGGTGGGAAGGACATACTGCGTATCTTGATGTGAGTGTTAGGTACATGGGCTTGTCCATATGTACGCATAAGATCACTACACTTTATGCTGCAACTTAAAAAAGACAGATACCCGAGGGGTTAAAAGTTTTGGCCAAGATCACATGCAAACGCTGAGCACATACCTGTCTCTAAAGCCGGTGCTCCCAAACTGAACCGTAGGAAGATGCCTGAACACTTTTCAGATGAGATTTTATTCTTTTACTTGGTAACTTTGTGTACATTTTACAACATTCAGCATTTACAAAATGTTAACATCACACCTAAACTCAACTGTAATAAAGCCAGCTCTGCCTTGTTTGGCCAAGACAGGGTGAACGTTGATTGGTTCCAAAATTATTCCTGCCTGCTACTGACCCCAAATCCAGTGACTTCGTATCTAATTCTTGTAGGCAGAGCATTGGAAGTGTGGTGACTTGCTTTCAAATGCAGTTATTACCCGTTTTTGCTGGACCTCACAGGACATTAAAAAACAAAACAAGAAAGGGAACAGCTCCTCAAAAACACTGTGAGATACTTAGTCCATTTGGGATGTTATAGCAAAAATGTCATAGCCCCAGCTGATTTGGCTCAGTGGATAGAGTGTCGGTCTGCGGACTGAAAGGTCCCAGTTTCGATTCTGGTCAAAGGCACATGCCTGGGTTGCGGGCTCGATCCCCAGGGGGTAGAGGGGGGAGTGCAGGAGGCAGCTGATCAATGATTCTCTCTCATCATTGATGTTTCTATCTCTCTCTCTCTCTCTCCCTTCCTCTCTGAAATCAATAAAAAATATATATTTTAAAAAACATATAGACTGGGTGGCTTAAACAGCAAACATTTATTTCTCAGTTCTGGAGTCTGGAAGTCCAAGATTCAGTGTCTGGTAAGGGTCTGCTTCCTGGTTAATAGGCATAGTCTTCTCACTGTGCCCTCAAATGGCAGAAGGAGCAAGGGGGCTTTCTGGGTTCTTCTTTAAAAGAAGAACCAGCCAGTGTGGGTCAGAAGTTGAGTGCTGACCCATGAATCAGGAGGTCTCAGTTTAGTTCCTGGTCAGGCCACATGCCTGGGTTTGGTTTCAGGCTTGATCACCAGTAAGGGGTGTGCAGGAGGCATCTGATTGATGATTATCTCTCATCACTGGTGTTTCTATATCTCTCTCCCTCTCCCTTCCTCTCTCTAAAATTAATTTTTAAAAAACTTAAAAAAAAAAGAAAAAGAAGAGCAAGTACTAATTCCACTCCTGGAGGCTTCACTCTTACAACCAAATCACATCCCAAAGACCCCACCTCCAAATCTCCAAATACCACCACACTGGGGATTAGATTTCAATATATATATTGGGGGGAGAGAAGAGGAGGACGGGCAGACATAAACATTCAGTTTATAGCAGATATCAATCATTAAGATAGCTATTATTATTAAAACAAACAGAAAATGGCAAGTGTTTGGGTCAAATAAAACTGGCTATTTATATTACCTTTTACTGTTGATTGCATACCACCCTATTACATGAATAGAATTCACTGATTATTGCCCATTTATTACTGGAAGGGCGAATCCAAAGAGTGATCTATATGCTCCCTCAGTGAGGGCCTTGGAACCCTCCTCCCCAGGAAAGCTCATTCCCAGGCAGGTGGCCATGTCTGCAGGCCAGTGCCCCAAGGAAGGCTGTGGCTCATGTGGCTCCCATGTGATGACTCGGCAATCACCAGCTCACATTTCCTCTAGGCAACAAAGTCAGGCCCAAAGATAGTGCCAGAGGGCCCAAAAAGAGACATGTTCTCATGTCCAAGTCCCTTCAGGGAACTCTTCAAAACTGAACAACAAAATATGATCCCTACCTTTACAATCTCATTTCATGTAAGTTTCTAAACTGCTGTTCTTTAAACTTTTATATTTTCATCTGTTAGTTTTAGTACAGATGTTAGTAAAATATATGTACTCAAATAAATCTGGGGGGGAAATTAATATATGCTCATATAGTTCATATAAGGGAAAACAGACATGTTGGGTGAAGAAAATCAAAATCTGTACTCAAAATGCCACCCCCCAGACAAAACTGCTAGTGATGCTCTGGTGTCTTTTCTTCTAGTATTTTCTTTTCCTCTGGCTTCAGTGCCCCTTGCCTTGACAAGCCACATGAGATGGCTCAAGTCATGATCTAGGATATGACAGGGTCTCTGGTAGGAGCCCTATCTCAGTGGTCTCAGGAGAAGCGGGGCCTTGGGCCATGTCAGCTCACGGGTCAGTCCCTGCTGCATCCAGCTCCTCCAGAGCTGTCCAGCCCCTGTAGTCAGCATGGCCTCCTCATCAGCCCCTCAGGAGCTGCCATCATGCTATTCATTCCTGAGAACCACTGGCATAAGTTGCTTGGCAACAGACATTTAAATGGGGGCTGGTGGGAAACGGAAAGGAGTGCATGAGCAGGACATGCCTTTGAAGTTAGATATCAGAATTCTGAAAATTCAGGCTTCCTCCAATGCAGACGTTTCCCCGGCCACATCCCTCCATGGCCCCAGCTTCCTGCCACACTGCTGGTGCCCTGCCTGCTTTCAGCCCTTCTTTGCTGTCTCTCGTCTTAGGGCCCTTCCCCCAGGATCTGGAGCTCAGTGAAGAAAACAGAAACCACTCTAGATATTATGTGCATGGAAGAGTTTTTTTACATGATGCATAATTTACATTCCATGAAATACATCAATGTTAAATGTGCAATTTGATTAATTTTTATCCAAGTAAATACCTGTGTGACCAGCACTTTGATCAAGATCTGGAATATTTCCATCTCCCCAGAAATTTCCCTTGTAATCCTTGTTTATTAATCTCCACCCCCAATCATTATTCTGATTTCATCACCACAGTTTAGTTTGACCTGTCCTTGAATTTAATATAAATGGAATCAGATAATATATACTATTTTGTGTCTGGCATCTTTCACTCAACATGTTTTTGACATCCATGTATGTAGTTGCATGTATCAGGAATTTGCTTTCATGCTGAGTCATAGTCCATTATATGAATACTAGAGGCCTGGTGCACAAAAATTTGTGCATTCAGGGGGTCCCTCAGCCCGGCCTATGCCCTCTTGCAGTGTGGGACCCCTTGGAGGATGTCCACCCTAGTGGGGACCCTCACCCCATGGAGGTTTGGCCAGCCTGGGTGAGGGGCTGATGGCTTTCAGGCTGGCTACACCCCCTTTAGGGTGGGGGGTCCCCACTGGGATGCCTGGTCAGTCTGGGTGAGGGGCTGAGGGCCGTTTTCAGGCTGGCCAACAACCCTGGTGACGTAAGCTCCCAGCCTCTCCTTTCTTTCTTTTTTTTTTATTCTGGGATTTATTTACCTTCTATAATTGAAACTTTGTTGCCTTTAGCGGAGGCCTGCGGAAAGCTTGGCTTCCTCCATTGCCAGGGGCAACCCACTCCTGCTCGCTCCAGCTCCGTGGCTGCAGGCCGCCATCTTGGTTGTGTTAATTTGCATATAGTCACTCTGATTGGCTGGTGGGCATGGCTTAAAGCATGGTGAAAGTACGGTCAATTTGCATGTTTGTCTTTTATTAGTATAGGATATCACAATGTGTTTATTCATTCTATATTTTAATGAACTATTTGGGCTTTTCCAGGTTCAGGCTATTAGGAATAAAACTGTATGAACATTCACGTATGTCTTTTTGTGGAGTTACGCACTTATTTAAAAAGTGCTGGACAATAGGGTAGGGCATGTTTAGCTTTATTAGAAGCTTTCAAACATTTCTGTGAGGTGTTTGTACCACTTTACACTTCCACCAGCAGTATATTTATTGATGGTTCAAGGTGCTATAGTCCACGCCTCTTCTTCACCAACACTTGACATAGTCAGTTAGTTGGTTGCAAAATTGTGAGGGGGCTGGAGCAGCCGGAGTCAGGAGGCTGCTATCGCAGTAATTGACTTCGAGAGCACATCACCGTAAAACCATGGTCAGAAGTGAGGGGGACACTGCTGCCACCCCCGGCTCCATAGAGCTCTGTCTCAACATCTGGTTGATACAGGAATACTGAGTCTGGCTGCTGAAACTGGCTCTAGAATTGTCAGACTTTGGTATATAGTCATAACTCTAGCTGCAAAGGAGTCTTGGAAATGTAGTTTTTTTTCTTTCCAGCCTCTGCAAAAGATAGGAAAGCACCCTGTAGGGAAGGAGAGGGAGCCAGCTGTATCAGTTGGCTTTTTAAAAAATATATGTTTTATTGATTTTTAGAGAGAGGAAGGGAGAGGGATAGAAAGATAGAAGCATCAATGAGAGAGGAACATCATCAATTAATCGGCTGACTCCTGCACGTCCTACTGGGGATCGAGTCCGCCACCCGGATATGTGCCCTGACCGGGAATCAAACCGTGACCTTCTGGTTCATAGGTCAACACTCAAACACTGAGCCACTCCGGATGGGCTAATTTTTAATGTAAGCAATAACACTGTTATTTTCTGAGAATTCGTTCTTGTTCTCTGCTGTTCCCGTCTTTGCTCTATGGGAGTGATATCTTCCTGAATCTAATTACTGAGAATAGTAATTAGCCCCCCCACACCCTTTTTAATTTTAATTTCATTTTATTTACCATCCCTTTTTTAAAATAATTCTCTCATGTCCCCTGCATGGTTTTCCTCTGAAACCATTTTTATTGTTTTTTAATTTAGTTTCGCTTTCCCCAGATGTCTGGTGAACTTTACATTAAAAATGAGGCAATAAAAAGCACTGAGGAAGTTGTGTGTACATCTTCTGGCTAGCTCCCTTTCAGGGTGTCCACGTGGGGGACTCACCCATAGAAGAGCCTCTACAGGCTGGAAGGGTTTTCATACATGGGGCTGTACTGTTTCCTTAGATGAGTGTGGTGCTTACCCTGCCTGGTTCAGGCCAGTGACTCCTTGGGCTGTCTGGTAAAATCCAGAGGCCAGAACAATGTGTTTTTGGGGGGTTGGGGTTGTGTTTTTTTTAATCCTCAATCAAGAGCTACCCTCAAAGGAGGCACAAAAGGGACAGAGGTATAGCCGCAGACAAGAGGGAGACCTCCCAAAAGGCCTCTTGGGGGCATCCTTAACCATGAAGGCTCAGACACCCAGCTCAGGGCCATACAGAAAGGCATTTGCTCAGAGGAATGGATGTGCATTAATTCAATTCACAGAAATGGAGGGTGAAATTGTCACTGGGTTGTGCCACATTAATCTTTAAACTTCCATTAACTTTCTTGTATTCTCCCCGACATATCCTCTCACACAAGGAGACTGAACTCATCAAGAGAAGACAGCTAAGCCTGCAGCCTAGAACCAGATGAGAAATCCAAGGACTACAACAAAGAAACCGGTTTGTGCCTTGGCCGGATGGCTCAGTTGGTTTGAGCGTCGTCCCATACACCACATTGATGTTTCTCTTCTCTCTCTCTCTCTCTTTCTCTCTCTCTCTCTCTCCCAATCAATCAATCAATCAATAAAAGCATATCCTTGGATGAAGATTAAAAAAACACTGGTAAGCGCCGGAAAAATCCAAGATGGCATCTGAAACCCCTTCCCATGTAACCTTTGACAAACTTTCCTTCATGCCCAGGGATGGAGACTTAACATTAAAATGATACATGCAATGTATGGCTAGGCCTGTTCCAAGCATGTTTGGGAACTGTGCATGCTCCCTTGGCAAGCCCAGAACCCTCCACCCCTCCTTGGGAATCTCTGTCCCTGAGCCTGCCTAACTACTCCCCCACGAAAGCCTTTAAGACTTTCCTAGGGGAGGGAGGGAACAGAGGTGGAAGAGGGCATAGAGGAGATTAATGGTGATGGTAAAAATAAAAATAATAAAATAAAATTAAAAAAGACTTTTCTAACTCTCCAGAATCGGGGAGAAGGGATCTGTTGAGCACAACTCGTCCTTCTCAATTCCTTGGCCAAAGAATAAACACTCTGATCTACTTTACAGAACAGTTTCATTTTATTAGCGTGAGCAACACTGAGCAGAACCACCACGATCTTGGGTCCCTGTCCTACAGGGGTCAGTGACAAAATCATATAGTTGGTGCTTTTAATTCAAAATGAGAAAGATAACATCATGCAGGCCAGATTTCTTGCACCCACCCGATGGCACCTTCTCTCCCTGCGGATGAGGGAAGCGCATGATTATCTTGAGGCTGCTTGGCAAGCATGGACTGAGCCCAAAAGGACCTATAGAATCCCCCTGAATGACTGACGTATTTGTGAACTGTGGTGGAGCTGAGTCTCAGACTCCTTTTGTATTGTGATGACTGTGGGTTTGGGGAAAGAACATGGGCCGAGTTCCAGGCAGCTGATCCTCACCATCCCAGCACCACCCTAGCACTCGGAGCTGGCGCACTGTAGAGGACTGGAGGATGGGAATGGGAGAAAGTGGAGTCAAGGACGAGAGGGGCTGCCCTTGGTAGCAGTCTGAGCAAGTCATGAGGCACCTCCAGGCACAGACTGTTCTGTGATTCTTCACCTCTACCTTCTGCCCTGCCCCCTTTTCTGCCAGCTTGTCCCATCCACTTGCCCTGGGTGTGGCCGCACACCAGAACTGGGAGCAGGCTGGGTAGGAGGTAGAAGCCAAGTTTTAACAGGTTGTGTGTCTGAACATCCTTGTCCTTCCTCAATGCCCTCTCGCAAAGTCCCACACAGTGAGCGGTCAGCGGGGCCAGGCAGCACTGAATTCCTTCTCCAGACTCTGGACAAACTGGTCATTGAGGAAGAGCAGCTGACCGTGGGGCAGGAAGCGGGTGAGGATGCCCTCGATTCGGTCAGCCCGCAGCAGGAGGTTGGTGCCGGGGGCCAGCAGCCGGAGATGGTCGAGGAGGAGGCGTGCCAGCAGCCGAAGCGTGTTCTCTGCCAGCAGCAGGTTCTCATGGGCATCCAGCACCAGGGCGAAGCCTAAGGAGAGCGCTCCCAGCCACACCACTGTCCGAGGCTCCTGGAAAGGGTCCCCTGCCACCAGGCGGAAGGCCCCCCGAGGGGCCTCGTGCAGGGGCATCGGCTCATCTGAGGGCTGGGGCTGCAGATCCGTGGGCGGCCTGCCGGACGCCTGCTGCTGCAGCCGGCACATGGACTCCACCTGCCTGGGGAGAGTGGGTGGGTCACCGACTTCTGTCATCCTCCTGACCATCCGTGGAGCTGGGAGCTGCCACTGTCCCCATATCTCAGATGTAGAAACTGAGCCCCAAAGAGACTAAGTGACCTGCCCAGGGCCACAGAGAAGGAAGTGTGAGCTGGAACAGAAATCTAGACTCCAGCCTCCTGGCCCTGAACCACTTCACTCAGTGTGGCCAAGAGAAGGCATGTTTGGTTTTCTGTGCCACAGAACCGGGCAGAGGTCCAGAGGAACAAGAGGATGGCAGAGGTCTGACACCAGGTTGTCTCAGAGTGTTAATCCTCCTCCCAGAATGCACAGAGACCAGATTTTGACACCCACTGACTCAGTCTGGGATGGGAAGGTCCAAGCCCAGGCACTCCAACTGGAACAGTGTTTCCCAAACTGTCCTCTAGATCCCAGGCTTTTGGAAGGCTCTGAGCATGAGGACTTCCTTTGCACCGTATTCTCTCTCCTGCTTAGAGATGTATAAAGCCTACAGGCACACTAAAGGCCCTGGGAATTCTTGCACTGCAGAGCATGTCTAATCTATACTGGTGTTTGCTGCCTACAGTCAAATCCCACCTCTATTGCCTTCTAGCTGCATAATCTTGTGTAGGTTACGTTCCTTAAACTCTCTCTACTTCAGTTGACTCATCTGTAAGGTGGGGATAATAACTGTACCTATGAGTTCATACACATGAAATGCTCAGAACATAAATGCTTAGCACATATTTCAGGTTCAATAAATCTTAGCTATAGCAATAATAAAGGCATTAATACTTTCTTTAACCCTTTTTCACATAACACTTGTGAACAACTATAAAAGAGTCTTTGGGCCGAAACCGGTTTGGCTCAGTGGATGGAGCGTCGGCCTGCGGACTGAAAGGTCCCAGGTTCGATTCCGGTCAAGGGCATGTACCTGGGTTGTGGGCACATCCCCAGTAGGAGATGTGCAGGAGGCAGCTGATCGATGTTTCTCTCTCATCGATGTTTCTAACTCTCTATCTCTCTCCCTTCCTTTCTGTAAAAAATCAAAAAAAAAAAAAAAAAGAAACATTAATCATGGTCTGTTAACCATGATTGTTCTGTTCTTTAAAAAAAAAAGAGTCTTTGGAAAATGCGACTCTAAAACTTCCTCCCTGATTCTTAGTCCCCCTGTTTCTTGTGCTCCCCAGAAAACCTATCACAATTAGGCATGTATTCAATGAAGTTGTGGGGCTGATACCATTGTAATTAATCCAGTTATTAATTAGCAGGAAAGGAGCAGGGGGATGGCCAAATGGTAAGAGTGTGCCATTTGTGCAGCTTTGCCAGGAAGCTCAAAGCCACCGGTCTATTCCCTGCAGATCTCTGGGGGAAGAGTCTGTACAGGCGAGGAATAGAGCATGCCCAGTAAAGTATAGGTGACATAAAGTCTATTCTGTCAGTTACAGCTGGGAACAATTCATTGGTCAGAGCAGGTGTGGCCACTGCAAGCACAGGAAGATTTAAGATACTTAGCTCCTGCCCTAGCTGGTTTGGCTCAGTGGATAGAGCATCGGCCTGTGGACTGAAGGGTCCCAGGTTCGATTCTGGTCAAGGGCACATGCCCGGGTTGCGAGCTCGACCCCAGGTGGGGGTGTGCAGGAGGCAGCCGATCAATGATTCTCTCTCATCATTGATGTTTCTATCTCTCTCCCTCTCCCTCTCTGAAATCAATACAAATATTTTTTTAAAAAAAAGATACTTAGCTCCTACACAAAGGAGTTCCCTCTCTGTCTCTCAGTTCGCTCGGGACTCTTGTTGCAGGGGATTTGCTCCTTGGCTCCCCTGCATTTTCCCACGTGGTTGCCCATGTAGACCCCACCCACAATGGACTAATGGACTGTAACTAGCCTAATGCTGTGCGGGACCCAGCGCCACCATGGAACGGAAACTCTGGACACTGCCCTTGCTTCTAGCTCTGCTGAATCTCCAGCTGCATCTCTTCCTGGACTGGATGAAGGGAAATGGGATCTTGGGAATGCAGGGATGTAATTCCACGTAAATGAAAATTACTCATCCTCCTGGGCAAGCCTCAGAAAATTATTTTTGTCAAGAGATCCTAAGGACCCATCCCCAGCACCCAGTGAGGAAAGGGATCCCCCACTTCCACCAATAACAGAGCGATACTAGGTTATGTGGTTACCTGGCCACAGCCAAAATCTGCTCCTTGCAGAGGAGCCTGTCCCTCTCAGCACCATGTGGTCGTGGGTCATCAGGTGAATTCTCAGCACCGAAGACGCAGGAGTAGAGCACTCGGCAAAGGCCCTCCTCTGCCTGTGGGGCCCTCAAGGTGTGGATGAGGAAAGCGTGGACCATGGCTCCAGGGTGGGTGCTACAGGGAAGCCAAATACCTCAGTGAGATGAGTGTGAAACCCCCAACAGGGGAGGCCAGGAAGGATCTGGCCCAGCAAGGTCTGGAAGTCTGTATGGAGGCTGGTGTGGCTGGTCACTGGTCCTCCTCAGCCACCAAGACACACCCCCAGCCTCTGAATAAGTCTGGCCAGCACCACCTCTGCCCATAACAGCCTGGGGGTGAAGAAATCTGACAATCTCAAATTCAGTTCTACAAAACAACTGGCCAGGAATCTGCAAAAGTGTCCAGGTCATGAGAGTCAAGGGAAGCTGGAGAGCTGCTCCAGACTGAAAGACTAAAGAGACCAAAACAGTTGAAGGCAAGGTATGTTCCTGGATGGGATCCCGAGCCAAGAAAAAGGTAGTTTTGATAAAGGGCATTATTAGGACAACTGGAAGCATTTAAATATAGACTACACGTTAGATAATAGTCTTGATCAATATCTCCTGATTTTGAACATTGGGTAATGTCCTTCTTTGTAGAGAATACACTTATACTGGGCCGGTAATGCCGGTATGCCTCAGTGGTTGAGCATGGACCAGTGAACCAGGAGGTCATGGTTGGATTCCCGGTCAGGGCACATGTCCAGGGTTGCAGGCCAGATCTCCAGTAGGGGGGCGTGCAGGAGACCGCTAATCAATGATTCTCTCTCATCACTGATGTTTCTAACTCTCCCTTCCTCTCTGAAATCAATAAAAGCATGTTAAAAAGGAAATACACACTGATATACCTCTAAACATAGAGGTAAAGGGGCATCACATCTGTAACTAACTTAATTATCACTGGGGATATGGGAGTTCTTTATTTTTTTAATCCTCACCCAAGGATATTTTTTCCATTGCTTTTCAGAAAAAGTGAAAAGGAGGGAGGGGGAAAGAGACAGAGGGGAGAGAGAGAAAACTTTGATGTGAGAGAGATACATCAATTGGTTGCCTTTCCATGGGCCATGGGGGTGGGGGGGCGGGGAGGCACAGATCCTGCCACTCAGGTGCGTGCCCTTGGCCCCCAATGGAACCTGCGACCCTCCCATGGGCGGGTCCACACCAGGGGCTGGTAGGCGCTTTAACCCCTTTAGAGTCACACCGGCCTGGGCACGGGAGTTCTTTCCTTAAAAATTCTTAAAATGTGAGATTTCAAAATAAAGACTAAATAATAATGATGATGACGATGATCATGATCATGATGGTGTCTGACTGGCTCCATAGCCAGCCAGGGTTCAAAGGCAGGGGGTACACAGTATACAGATATTTGTAGTTAAGTATAAATAGACCATCGATTTTTTAAGTTTTCTTATTCTTATTTTTTATATATGTTTACTTTTTATTTGTTTTGTTTTAAGAGAGAGAAACATCCATGGGTTGCCCCCTGCACGCCCCCTGGGGATGGAGCCCACACCCCAGGCATGTGCCCTGACCCTAAATTCAACCCGTGACCCCCTGGTTCACGGGCAGAGCTCAACCACCGAGCCACACTGGCTGGGCAACATCTTCGACTTAATCTGGTCAGACAGGAAGAAGGTTCGCGAAGGCGCTCTCGGAACCGGAGCCGACTGACCTCCATTGACCTTCTAACCAGAAGAAGAACGCGTCATCAGCCCTCGCCATGGCGTTTCCCCCATAGAGAAAAGGCAGCAGCACAGACCCTTGACGTCACTGCCTCGCGCAACCCTGCAGCCCAGTGCATTCTGGGGGTTGTAGTTCCTTGCTCCAGCCGGCGAGGGCTAAGCGGGGGTACCCTCTCGTGAGTATGCTACCCGTTCAGCCCCCTGCCGCTGTCCTCGAGGCGTCGCACTTACCCTTCTTTCTGCTCCCGCAGGCTTCTAACAGGCCGCTTCGCTGACGGGGGAGCAATGGCGGCCGCGCGGCCTCTAGGCGCCTGCGCACCCGAGTCGCGGGCGCGTGCACGGGGGTGACGGGCGCAGGGTGCGGTGCTCCGTACGCCAGGCGGGGGCGTTCCAGGCGCTCCCACTTCTGGACATCCGGCGCGGGCGACCTTCCTCCTCCCACGTAAGACTCGGAGCTCCGAGCTCCCGGCGTTGCCCACGCCCGTCTCTCCTGGACCGGGTATGCAGGGTTCGTCCACTGGCTCCGGTGGCCGCGAGGGGGCGCAGCGACCCGTCCCGTGGACCTTCAGGAAGAGGCGGGGGGCGGGGGGGCAAGTCATCGCCGGAGGGCGGGGTTCCACCCCCATGGTCTCTGCCAGCCCTGTGAGGCTGGCGGGACCTGAACGTGGAGCCGGAGTTCTCAAACAGACCAATATGCGTGGGAATCACTGGGGCGTCGGATAAAATGCAGATCAGTGGTTGAGCGTGGACCTATGAACCAGGAGGTCATGGTTCGATGCCCGGTTGGGGCGGGTTGCAGCTGGATCTCCAGTGTGGGGCATGCAGGAGGCAGCCAGTCAATGATTCTCTTATCATTGATGTTTCTATCTCTCTCTCCCTCTCCCTTCCTCTCTGAAATCAATAAAAACAAATTTTTTAAAAATGCAGATTCCTGGAAATTATGACTTGGGGGAAATACGCATATTTGTGCAGTTTGGGGGGTGATTCTGGGTTGTGGTTCCTGCAGTGGGTTAAAACTAGGGTTCCGTTTGGAGTAGAATGATTTAAATTCTGGTCCCAGCCGTGTCGCCAGCTGTGTGTCCCTGGCAGGTCAGTCACTTCCCAGTGAAGTCCATAGGATCTAGCAGGCTGACCAGTCTTCCTTTCACACTCCCACCTCTAACAAGCTCCCTCCTTGTCATCAGAGGCATAGTGAAGAGGCTTATACCTTAAACTTGAAAGGAACACAATGCAGTGCCAGCTTCCAGAGCCCCAACGGGGTAAAAGCCCCAACGGGGTAAAAGCCCCAGTGGGGGCTTGGCCGAGAGGTGTTTGGGGCCCCACAAGGTGTCCTGGGTCTCAGTGCCCGCCTAGGGTGCTCTCCACCGCACAAATACTCCTTTTCTTTACCTCTTGGCATGTGAACTGCTGGAGCCTCCCCAGATGTGTCCCAGTGTTCTAGTTCTCAAAACCAACACCCCCCCCATCCCCCACCCCCTACACTGACTGTTCCCTCAGCCTGGAAGGCTCTTTCCTTTTTATCCTTCAACATGTGCTCAGACCAAAACTTCGGGAAGCCTTCCTGTCCAAACAACCCCTTAGCCTTCAGGTGCCCCTTTTGCACCCAGGGTCAGCCTATGATAGTGATGTCCCTGATGGGGATCCAGCCTGATATGGTACTCAGCTAGGGCCATGCACAAGGAAGGCCTGGAGCCAACCCAAACACAGTCCTTGACAACTGAAAAAATGAAGGACAGAGTGCCAGGGCCTTCCAAAGGCATGTACTCTGGGCCCTTCTGCCTCTAGGCCTGCGCAGGGGGCCACTGAAGGGAGCCTAGAGGGGTGGGCAGGGCATGTGGGCATTTTGACCACAAGTACAACACACAAACTTATTTGTGGATGGAGGGGCAGTACCAGAGTGTGGGGCCTCAGCCTTAAGGCTGGGGTGATGTTGGCTCAGTTCCTGATCCCAAGTCCCTATCACTCTCAGCCAGGACTCATGTCTGCCAGCTGATTACAGCAGAGAGCTGGCAAAGGGCTCTGGTCACTGGAGGCCACCTGGCATCCAGAATACAGTATTCCGGCCTCTGTCTACTCCTCAGGCAGTGAGTCCAGTCCAAGTCCCAGGCCACTGGGGGGCCGGCCTGTGTGAGGTGCATGGAGGAAACGGCAGGGAGCAGCTGGCCTGAACCACTATGCTGAAGTCAGTGGGGGACCCAGATGAGGTGGTGTCCAGATAAGTGGGGCAGTCTCAGGTGCCATTCCTGACTTTTTACCCCTCAGCCAGCTTATGCCCCCGAGATCAAAAGCCATGTGCTCCCTGGCCAGTGTGGCTCAGCTGGTTGGAGTGTCATCCCATACACCAAAAGGTGGCATGTTTGATTCACGGTCAGGGCACAGACCCAGGTTGAGTTTGATGCCTGGTCAGGGCAAGTGCAGGAGGCAACCAATGGATGTGGCAATGTTTCTCTTTCTCTCTCTCTTTCCTTCCCCCCTCCCTCTCTCCCTCCCTCCCTTTCTTTCTCTAAAATCGATTAAAAACAAACAAACAAACAAAAGTAGCCACAGGGACACGACTCGTTAAAAAAAAAAAAAAGCCACCCAACCAGTGTGGCTCAGTGATTGAGCATCGACCATGAACCAAGAAGTGACTGATCAAGGCACATGCCTTGGTTGCAGGCTCCATCCCCAGTAGGGGGCATTTAGGAGGCAGCTGATTGATGATGTTTTTCTCTCATCGATGTTTCTATCTCTCTAGCCCTCTCCCTTCCTCTCTCTCTCTAAAAAAAATCAGTAAAAACATATCTATATACATAAAAGCCTAAGTGACCGTTATGACCGAACGACCAGAACAATCCGTCAACCAGTCACTATGACGTGCACTGACCACCAGGGGGCAGACGCTCAACGCAGGAGCTGCACCCTGGTGATCAGTGTGCTCCCACAGTGGGAGCGCTGCTCAGCCAGAAGCTGTGCTCATGGCTGGTGAGCGCAGCTGTGGCAGCAGGAGCATCTCCTGACTCAACAGCAGCAGGGAGCTGGGATGAGCACAAGCAGTGCAGCACCAGCACCGGCTCGGGCTCCTCCTGCTGCTTGGCGCACTGCTACATCCCCCGAGGGGTCCTGGATTGTGAGAGGGCACAGGCCAGGCTGAGGGACCACCCCCCTTCCCATGCACGAATCCGTGCACCGGGCCTCCAGTTTAAAAATAAAAAGCCATGTGCACCCCCTGGCAATGGGCAAGGAGACACCTGATTGCTGGTGTGGCTCTTATATCAGCCAGGGGCAGAGCAGATGTACAGTCCTTAGTTCATCCTAGCTTGATGCCTATGTTTGTGGCCAGAGCTGTTTCATGCATGGGACACATAAAAAAAAAACACAAAACAAAAAGAGCCATGTGCTGAGGACAGTGAGGCGGGAAAGAGCCTGGGTCGCTGAGACAAACACAGCCTTCTTGCCGAGTGAGGAACACACACTTCGGTTTTGTGAAACTGCTGTGTGGGGCTTCTGTTACATGCAGCCTATCTCCTTCCCAGGTGAGGCAGCAGGATGGAGCTTGGCGTGCAGTAGGCACTCAGTAAATCAATACATTTTGGCAACTATTAATCCAAAGGCAGAACAGGAAAGCAGAACTAAAGCAGCTGGGGCCTTCTGGGCTGGTGGCAGCCCAGGGCAGGGGGATGGAGAGGCTGAACTTCCCAGTTCTTCGTGGGGTTATAAGGCCTCTGAAGAAAAATGGAGCAGTCTGAGTGATGCGGGCAATGTGTGTGCATGTTTATGTGTGTGAGGCTTTCATAGTGATTACCCTAGAGATTGGGGTGGGGCCAGGCCCCCAGTTAATATGTAGCGATGTGGGTTTGCGGGATAGGCATAGATGGGTGTGTGTGTGACAGAGACAGACAGACAAGAGAAGGAAGAAAAGTAAAATTAAATAAAGCACAACAAAAAAAATTAAAGGAGCCTGAAGGAAGCAGACAGATGGCTGGATTTGAGGCCTGTCCCACCTGCCTAAATGTGACTGGGGGACAGGGGGCATGGGCACAGCTTCCTGTCATTTTCCCTCCTCTCCCTCTGGCTGTGGGCAGAGGGGACTATAGCCTCACTCCCCAGCCCTGCTCTTCTCAGTGGTCTTCTGAGTTTGGCGGAGTGCCTACATACAGACCCTCACATCGGCCCCTTCCCCACATCCTAGCCCTCCTCTGCTCTCCACCCAGGACAGTGGCCAGCAGCCTGGTATTTGCCTCTTTGGCTCCCTTGGTGTCACCACTAGGATACACTTGATGACCGTCACTGACACCATTTGCAAAGCAGGTTCTATTCCCCACCTACCCAAGCACAGCAGGGTCCTGAGCTGCTGGTGGGCAGCCTGGCTTGGGAAGTTCTGCTGCTTCTCCCAGACATTAGGACAAAGCCCCAGGTCCCACTTCCACATCTCCAGACGCAGGACAGCCCTGTTGGTTTTCGACAGCTGGAAACCCTTATCAGTGATCTGTGTAGACCCCAAGACTTCAGGCCACACCAGTCAAGCCACCGCCTACTTGCAGAGAGCAATTAGGTGGAATCGGCCAGCCTCAGGCAATGGATTTTTGATTGACTTCCTGCTAAGGCTATCTAGCCATTTCTGGGAGATAAAAGCAGGAAACTATTCTCTGCTTTTTAGAGAATACCGGCTAGCTGAGACTTAGTGGATGTGGTTGCTCTAGAATAAAGGGGACCAAAGTTGGGCAAGGCTTCTCCTTCAACCACTGAGCCAGGCTGGCCAGGCAGGAGGGGCTTTATTATTTCCATTTTACAGATGAGGAAACTGAGGCATAGCAAGATCAAGTAACTTTCACCATGTTACACGTGTGCAGAGGCAGATGTTCATGTCAAAAGAGATTGATTTTAGCCTGCTCCTTCCCCTCCCCTTGGGTTTCCCCTTCTTCCCCTGTCCCCTCAGGGTCACCCCAGAGGCTGGCTTAGCTCCTGCCCCCAGCTCCTGGAGGCCATCAGCTTAGCACTACAAGCCTGGGAACTTCTTCCCACCCAGATTGGTGACTTCCTTACCCAGGGCTCCCAGGCCCAACCCAGGAAGCTCCCTCCCAGCCCCCCCTTCAGTGAGCCCCAGGGCCTATGGAAGTAGTCTTGGCTGGGCACCAGGAAGACTCGTCCAAGTGTGATTGGCCCTTTCAAACGGCGTCCTCGTCTTGCTTCCTGCGGGGCTGGGAGCCAGGAGGCCCCACGAGGTGGCTCAGGCCCAGACACGTGAGGCCCTTTCCCCTCCCGCTGCCCCAGGCATGCTGACTCAGAGCCGGGCAGCTGCGGTTGCCACCCCCTCCCAGCGGAGGGTGTGCGTGCACTGTGGGCTGGGTGGGGCAGAGGCAATCCCCGAAGCGATGCCTGACACCCACACACATTCCTGTGGGACTTGGGTGGGATTGCTTCTTACCTTCTTTCCCATAACCCACTGTCTTCTTTAAACAATAGGCTGTGAATAACTTCCCATCATCCACCGTTCTCTCGGGCCTGACTTTCATGGCTGCAGAACAGCCACTTCTCCATCACTACTCAGCTTCCCTCTCCTGATTGTTTCCAGATCCCACGTGGCCACGGACCTCCCCCTGTCTCAACACCCTCTGCATCAACAGTTTATTGCCTCTGGAAAGTACGGTGCCTGTGTGTTCAGTTCCAGGGATAAAGACTTTTTTAGAAATGACAAGTTTTCTAGATGGTTGTGAGCTGTCAGTGGATGGATACAAGCCAGTGACACACAGCCAATTAACTCCAGAGTCACTGTAACTTTTTAAAAGACTCTGATGAGAAAAAAAAAAAAAGCAAGGCTAACATTTCAATATAGGAGAGTCAGAAAACAGGCTGGGTCTGTGAGCACCAGCCCGCTACTGCCATGCCGTGGCTCGTAGAGTCAGCCTTGACAGCAGAGCTCTTTGCCATATGCAACAATTAAATTCTCCGGTTAAGAGAGAGAGAGAGGTTAAAAGTGACCAATTCTGATGAGAATGTGAAGCAACAGAACTGCAGGTGGGAAATAAGTTGGCATAGTAACCCTGGAGAACTGTGTGGAAAATACTACAGCTGAACATACACACTATAACCCAGCAATTCCACTCCTGGGTATATTTTCAGTACAATTGAAATAGTCCCAAATAATCCATGGAGGGCAGAATGAAAATGACCAACTAGTACAGTGGGGCCTTGACTTACGAGTGTCCCGACTAACGAGTTTTTCCGAGATAGGAGCCATCTCTCGGCTGATTTTTTGCTTTGAGTTGACAGAGTAATTTGAGTTAACGAGCTCCTTAACGAGCTCCAACACGGAACGAATTAAACTCGTAAATCAAGGCCCCACTGTATATTTTGATTGCGGTGGAGGTTACACAACGGTGTGCATTAGTCAGAACTCATAGAACGGTACGCTGAAAAGGGTGAATTTGCATATAAATCATATCTTAATAAAAAAGAAAATTTACTGTCTGGCCGGCAAGGCTCAGTGGTTGAACATTGACCTATGTACCAGGAGGTCACAGTTTGATTCCCGGTCAGGGCACATGCCCAGGTTGCAGGCTCGATCCCCAGTAGGGGGCATGCAGGAGGCAGCCAATCAATGGTTCTCTCTCATGATTGATGTTTCTATCTCTCTTCCTCTCCCTTCCTCTCTGAAATCAATAAAATATTTTTAAAAAATTATTGATTTATTTTAGAGAGAGAGGGAGAGAGAAAGAGAGAGAAACATCAGTATGTTGTTCCACTTAAGTATGCATTCATTGGTTGATTCTTGTATGTGCCCTGACCAGGGATTAAACCCGCAACCTTGAAATATTGGGACGCCACTCTTACCAACTGAGTTACCCGGCTAGTGCTATACCTTAATTTTTTAATTTAAAAGTCATAAAAGAAAAGTATAATGAATAATTCAATTTAGGAGTATATTCATATAATGGAATATTACACAGTGAGGAATAAAGTACCGCTAAAGGAAACATGAATGGGTCTCAAAATTATTATGCTGAAAGAAGCCAGACACAAAAGAGTAAGAGCTCTATGATTTCACATGTAGGAAGCTCTAGAACAGGTGAAACTAATCTGTGATAGCGGTCAGAATAGTGGTGACCTCAGAGTTAAGGTAACGGGGAGGGACCATGAAGAAACAGATTGGAGACACTCTTGAACCTTGAGCTATGTGCTGGTTCTTCAGGTCTCTGCTCTATACTTAACATGTGTGCCCTCGAGGAAGTGTTGACTATTCAACTGAACACACACACACACACACACACACACGAAAAAAACATTATTTTGTCCTGGCCGGTGTGGGTGTGGCTAAGTTGGTTGTGCGTAGTCCCATGCATCAGAAGGTGCTGGGTTCTATTCCTGGGCAGGGCAAATGCCTGGGTTCCTGTCTGAATCCCCAGGAAAGGATGCAGGAAGCAGCTGATGGATGTTTCTCTCTCACATTGATGTTTCTCTCTCTTTCCCGTTCTCTTCCCTTCTCTCTAAAATCAATTTAAAAAAACAAAAACATCATTTTAATTTTATTATTATTATTTTTTAGTATGAGGTTTACTAAAGCTGGGGACAGTGAAACAAGGAAGGGCTTAGCATAGAAGAAGCAACAGCAGAGCCGAGGCTGGGCTGCTTTAGCTCATAGGGAAGTCAGAGAAAAGGGAGTCTTGGAGACAGGTTCAAGGATTAGCCCAGGTCCAGCTCCCACTGCCCACGGCTCCCCTGTATCCCTTAGAGCCGTGGTCGGTAAACCGCGGCTCGCGAGCAACATGCGGCTCTTTGGCCCCTTCAGTGTGGCTCTTCCACAGAATACCACGTGCGGGCGTGCACATACAGTGAGATTGAAACTTCGTGGCCCATGCGCAGAAGTCGGTGTTTTGTGGAAGAGCCGGTATTTTGTGGAGGAGCCACACTCACGGGGCCAAAGAGCCGCAAGTGGCTTGCAAGCCGCAGTTTGCCAGCTGCAGTTTGCTGACAACTGCTTTAGAGTTTAGGAGACGCATGCCTGTGGGGGAAGGAGAGAAGGGACGGAATGGCACAGGCACTTTCCCCAGAGGGAGAGCGCGCTGAAAACATTATTTTTTAAAATTGTCATTGCAAGTTACCTGGAGAGCAAGTCCGATGATGTCCAGACCCTGGGCCTGCCCACTGACTTGGCTAGGCCTGGCACAGGCCAGATTCCCACTTGCGCCCAACCGCATGCAGCTCTTTAACCACGTGAGCCGGCCGCACATGGTTCCTCGCAGACTAGAATTCCTGCCCCACCCTGGCCCAAGCAAAACAACCTTTAAAATTGGCCAGCAGCCCAGGATTTAAACCACTTCCTTGTCTGATCCTCTTCCCTTTATGAGCATCCAGGAAGAGAGTTAAAGCTTCTCTTGCTGGAGGGTTGGGGGATCAGGGACATAGAAAGGGAATGGACTGACTATGCTTGGGAGGGGGGGAAAGGTGTGGGAGATGCGGGAAGAGACTGGACAAAAATCGTGCACCTATGAATGAGGACAGTGGATGGGGAGTGAGGGCGGAGGGTGGGGTGGGAGCTGGAAGGAGGGGAGTTATGGGGGGAAAAAAGAGGAACAAATGTAATAATCTGAACAATAAAGATTTAATAAAAAAAATAATTAATAAAAAAACTCTTACTATAAGAAATAAAAAAAAAAGCTTCTCTTGCTGGAGGGTTGGGGGATTGGGCACCTCTGCTTCATCCCTTGAACTTCCCAGAGTCAGAAGGGACCCTGGCCTGATTTGGAAAGGGGAACCCCTCCCCCAGGCTCAGGCCTGCACCAGGGCCTACTCTTGTGGAAGTTTTGTCTCCTGGCTTGCCCCCAATCCCCTCCCTGCTCTCCTCTTCTGTTTCCCCTGCAAAATGAACTGAAAACTGCCCTGGTGATCGGGAGATAACATATAAAAGTGTCTGGAGCAGACTGCGTGCCCCGTGACTGCAGTTATGACTCAGATGGTGGGTTATGAGGGCAGACATGGCTGAGCGTGTCAGCACCTGGCACACAGCCTGGGCTTTGTTAGACACGCAGTGCCCGTAGCTCCCTCCTCCCCATGTGGTCTGATCCAGGCAGATGGAGTGGGAAGAGTACACTCAGAGCTGAAGCCAGGCAGCCCAGCCCCACCCCCCTGGCTGCTCTGGGACCAAGGCAGGAAGTGAGGAGTGAGACAGTCCTGGACTGCTGGAATGCCTACTTTGAGTATATCTGCTGTGTGACCTGGGGCAAGTGAGTGCCCTCTCTGGGCAACCAGATAGGGGGAGTCAGGAGACCATCTGAGCACTTAGGGTGGGGCAGACAATTCTCAGCAGGATAATGCTCAGGGCTCACTCTTTTACTCGGGGGCCTGCACAGCTGTTTCTCCGTTTCTGGGGCAAGCTCCCTCACCCAAAGAAATGTTGGCCTTTGTGTCAGCTGCCTGCTTGGTGGATGGGGCGGGGGTGGGGTGTTTTGTGTGTGTTCTGGAGTCTTCAGGGCCCCACACTCCCTGAGCAGAGGCCCAGTCCCCAGGTACCTACATACACACACAGGTTGTGTCCTTGCAGGGGGCTCTGGAGCAGGAGTAAAAACCAATCCTTTAGGTATAACAAACTTGGAGGTCAAGCTGAAGACAGGGCAAGTGTCCTTTAGACTCAGCCTTGGAACCTGGAGTCCCTTCTAACTGCTAGAAATAGCCTCCACTTCCCCATCTGCAAAACGGAGTGAATAATCATCCCACCACCTACTTCGGAAGGTAGATGAACTTCCACAGAAAGTGGTAATGACTCCTGCCTGTGTGTACTCTGTACCAGACAGCATCTTATGTGTACATTTGCAAAGGAGTCCCTGCAATCACCAACAGCTCACATTGGTGGGGATGGGGGTGGGGGTGGGGGGTAATTAACAGAGCAATGGTATTCCCAGAGGATTTCCTGAGACACCAGGTTTGGGCCTGGGACCAATTCTACCAGATTGGTGGTTTCCCATTTGCTGATCTTGAACTCAACATCTCCTAGGTCAGCGGTTCTCAACCTGTGGGTCAGGACCTCTTTGGGGGTCCAAAGACCCTTTCACAGGGGTCGCCTAAGACCATCGGAAAACACATATATAATTACATATTGTTTTTGTGATTAATCACTATGCTTTAATTATTTTCAATTTGTAACAGTGAAATTAGGGGTCACCACAACATGAGGAACTGTATTAAAGGGTCGCGTCATTAGGAAGGTTGAGAACCACGGTTCTAGGTGGTGGAAGCTCTGTTGGGCACTGGGGATACTGAGGAAATCCATTTCCCTGACAGGGCATTGGATTGGTAAATTGGTAGACTTCTGAGAGTGACAATTGAAATTGAGTCTTACAAGAGGAATAACAGATAAGGGAGAGCCTTTCTGAGGGTGGTGCAACAGATGCAAAGGCAAGGAACTGTGAAGAGCAAGGTATGGAGCATTTGTCAGAGGGGAGCAAGGAGGTGGTGAGCAATGAGTTCTAGTTTACTCTTGCCTTCTTGGTTCAAAGTTTAGGAAGGCTGCTTGAGTAGCCAGATGAGGGGAAAAGTCTCAGCAAAACTTGGGAAGACAGGACTTGACCGATTTGGCTCAGTGGATAGAGCGTTGGCTTGTGGACTGAAGGGTCCCAGGTTCGATTCTGGTCAAGGGCACGTGCCTTGGTTGCGGGCACATCCCCGGTAGGGGGTGTGAAGGAGACAGCTGGTCGATGTTTCTCTCTCATTGATGTTTCTAACTCTCTATCCCTCTCCCTTCCTCTCTGTAAAAAATCAATAAAATATATTAAAAAAAAAAAAAAAAAGACTTGGGAAGACAGCATGAGGTAGCCTCCCCAGGAGTCTTCCAGCCCCAATCTGCCCAATCCCACCATCTGCATCTGCTGTGGTCTTGTCAAGGGCTCCACAGAACACAATGCTGGTTGCTCAACTTGTTCAGTGCTTTATTGAAACAAGGCCCTAACAGATGACTCATCAGGACCTTCAAGCACAGCCCTTCCCACATCCTGAGATTAAAAAGTCAGAGGTGGTTCTGACCTTGGTTTAGCTGCCACCTCGACATTTCCTCTTGAATATTTTCAAACCTTAAAGTGTAAAGATTTTGTCCGGACAGACACATATACACTCCTGCCGAAGGCTGTCACGCTCACTGACATGCTTCCACCCAGTGGTCTGTGTGTGAGGTGTGCATCTACAGCTCTCCATCCATTCATCATTCATCCGTTTGTCCATCCATCCGTTCATTCATGACAAGACAGCAGCAAGTTCTCACAAGTCAGGCCCCCAGGGTTCACAGCAGTGGGGGCTGGGCTTCCAGTGAGGTTAAGGACGCAGGCCTTAGCCCTCACCCAGGGGCCCCCAAGTATAACATCCCTTTCTGAGGCAACAGAAGACAGGCCAAGTGGGTAATTAAGGTTTGAGTCCATAACCCCAACTGGACCCGGAGAGCCTAATGGGTACCTTTGGGTGGGGCAGCCCTCCCTCCAGGTGACCGCTTGACCACCTGTGAATGACCTGAGATGGGCAAAAAAATCAGACAGACAAGTCAGGCATGCAGGTAACACTGAAACAGGAAGAGTAAGAGCTTATGTTTGTGCTGGAGGTGTACGTAAGGAGGGACAGGAAAGAGGGAACGAGGAAGCAGGAACACGCAGACAGATGTAGGAGTGCTACTGAGGGCCAGGGCACAGTGCTACTCCTAGGGCAGGGAGGACGGCCCTGGCCCATCTTGGGGCTGTGGCTTCCCTCAGCCTCAAACATGCAAACAAAGCCTCTAGGAAAAAAGGGGACTTTTCTGGACACAGGGAGACAAAGGGTTAACCCAAACAAGGAAGAAAAGAAGCAAAAGATTCCTGTTGGACACAAAATACTTCCTTTGAGCTGGACATAATCCAGTTTCACTGTCAACAGGCTGGGTTCTTCTAGGAGCTGAGGTGTGGGTAGAGGGGTGGCACCAGGGTATGGAGGATGGTTGGAGTGAGACAAGGGGATCAGGGCTGGGGCGCATGGACAGGACACCCTCACTGTCCTGGGGCCTCCAGCAGATCCTCACTATTACAGGCCTCTGGGTAGGTGGTGCCCAGGCCACTCAAGGCAATGAAGGTAGGTGAGTCCGTGGCTGGCCTTTCACTGGTCCTGCAGGCGGCTGCAGAGCTCCCTCCGGCTCCGCTCCCCAGCCCAGCTGCGCGTCTTGAGGCGGAAGGTCCTCAGCTTGTCCTTGAAGGCCTCATGGTTCATGGGCCGATAGTCTTGGGGTTCACAGAAGGTCTAGGGCAGGATGGGAGAGGGCAATCAATATGGAGGAATGGGCAATTGGGGGGGCAATCCTCCTTTCTTCTCTTGGGGTGTTGCCTGGCCAAGCCCTTTCCCTGCAGTCCAACCCTCCCCCAGAGGCTGTGGCCATCTCTGCCTGCGGTACCGGGTGCTGCGGGAAGAACTCCTTGTAGCCGCCTTTGAGGATGTACATCTCAGGATAGTAGAGGCTGGGGTAGTCATTGATGGTTCGATCTCGCTCCCTGATGAAACGGCACCTGGGACCAATGGGTGTGGGAGTCAGAGCTGGGCATGCAGTAGGGTGGACCTCAGGGAACCTGTTCCCTGCACCCACTCCTTTGAGCGCCTTGGGAAGGCTCGAGAGCAGGCACTTTTAGGTCAGTCCGGCTCCTGAGCACTGGAGAGGCTGGGAGTTGGAAGGAAGAAGGAAAACCAAGGGAGCCTGTTTCTAGAAGGCAGTTGTGGAATCATTGTTAGTGTTATCTGGTCTGGGCTGGGAAAGGGGAAGAAGAACAAAGAGAAGTTGCCAAAATTCAAGAGATCTGTTCAGGAGGTCTGGACAAGACTTGGTGCGGGAAGGAAAGGACATGTGAACACCAGGAGGGTCAATGTCACTGAGGACTGGGACAGGGTCCTTGGATTTTAAGGACACTGCTGAAGGCTTGGAATCAGATCTGGGGGTGGGGGTGACAATGGGTAGAGGGTGAGGATTGATGGGAAGGACTGCAGGAGGGAGACAGGGGGAGGGTGCCGTGCACAAGGAAGCAGGGATGAGGTCCACTTCAGGCGGTCAGATGAGCCAAGAGGCCCAAGCCAAGGAGGGGCTGGGCTCAGGCTCTTGGCCATAGGACGGCGCCAGCACCCACACGCTTGGGTGGAGCTGGGACTCACATGCGGGGCCCACGCTCAGATGAGAATTCACAGTGGAAAATGAGGATGATTCTCTTGTCCAGGCTACAGGGTGTGATGGGGCTCTGCAGCAGGAACACCTCGGCGTCCTGTTCCAGGGGCAGGTTCACAGCCGTCTGCAGAGTAGCCGGAGGTCAGGCCACTGCCCTGGGCCTGGCTGGCAGACCCCGCCCCTAGGCAGTTCCCATCTTTCAAAAGGGTGACCCCCACCTCTTGCTGGGCAGGACCCTTCCCCACAAGAGGGCGTCCCCACAGAGGAAGGATAGAACTGGTGGGTCTTCAGCACCTCTCTGGTCACCCTGCCTCACCTTGATGTGCCCGCCTTCATACTCATAGGGGTATCTGCAGTCCACAATCACAAACCTCTCCACGATGTTGCTGAACTTGCCCATCAGCAGGGCCACCATCTGTGGAGGCCACAGAGATGGGTTCCAGCAGGCCAGGGGCTGGCTCCTAACCCTACCCTACCCAGTGCTTGCAGCCTGTTCTCAGCGAAGGTTAACAGACGAACAGCTCATCTGCACATACCGTTTCTGGTGCGATGTACTTGAGGTCTTGGTGCTTCCCATCCACAGTCTGTAGGAGGAAGGCCTGCACGAAGAGGGGAGAGAGAGAGCTTGAGAAAGAGAAGAGGAAGAAGGTGAAATGGGTAAGATGAGGAGCAGGAACTGTCCACGGTGGTCACTGTCCAGGATGTTCTCAATCTCCATCGTGACACAAGCCCAAGAGGCCACACCTGATTCGACCTTCAAATTCAGCTCTGATTCCCATAGCAACCGAGAGGAGCCTTTTGGGTCTGATGCCCCAGGAACAACCTTCCAGGGGAAATGAAGGGAAGCAGAAGCGATGGACTCCTGCCTCTACCTCCAGTTCTGCCAAGCCTGGGAATGAGGCCCGAGGAGGGTCAAGCTAGACGTCCGTTTGGAAATGTTTTCCAAGGTGGCGACATCACTGATGCGTGGACACACGTGAGATAGAGTCAGGAGACCGAGTAGAGTCCAGGTGAGAGTAAAGGACAAAGGACGACAGTATGCAAAGGACAGAGCAAAGGGGCCTCTGGTGAGAGAGGGTGGCACTGAAGCAGCTGCTGGGCTAGGGGGCTACAGTTGGCAAGGGGTGGAGCCTGAGGGTCTTGCCAGCTGGTACCTTAGAGTAATCCCCAATCAGTTCACGGTGGTCACTGTCCAGGATGTTCTCAATCTCGTCGTGACACAAGGACTTGGAGCGAAGGACACGGGCTTTCTGTGAGATAGATGGCAGCCAAGATCAGGGGGGAGCTGCCCCTCCAGGCCCAGTCTGGCTGGTACCCCCCTTGCCTGCACCCTGGCTGAGAAGGGCTTGCAGGGTAGACTGGACAGGTGGCAGCCCTGCCCCAGGAGGAGGGCTCTCACAGGTTCCTCGGCCTCCTGCTGCTCCTCCAGAGGGGTCACACTTTTCCTCCGCTTGTTCTGTATGGGCAGGTCCCTGTCCTGGGGTCGCTCTAGTCTCTTGAGGATGGGCCGGATCACACCGCAGGGCATGGACGGAGAGCGGAAGAGCCGCCGGCACTTGCTGAACATGATGAAGTCCTGGCCAGGGCAGTGGGTCAGGGGTCAGAGGGCTCAGCTCCTGCTTTCCCCCAATCCCACCTGGAGGGTAGGGGGCCACCCCAGAAGCTCACCTGCTCCTCCTCCTTTTCCAAAGTCTTGACCAGTGGGGCGCTAATGAGGCTCTCCATGCCTGGGGGAACTGAATCATCGTCCTGAAGCCAAATCAACAAGGATATGGGTCACACCAACAGGCACAGGCCAAATCCCTCAGGCCCCAGTCCTACAGCGCAGCCTTCTCTGGCCTTGCCAGCACCTCCACACTGGGCAGCCCCCCAGAACCAAGAGAGGGCAGGGACCCTTCACTGCTGGGGCTTGCACAGGACCATGAGAAGCCGTGCAGGGGCACATTCCCTCTGCCCTGCCCATCCTCCCCTCACTGCAGCACCCGCCACCTGCTCTTCTCTGATTGGCCAGAGGTCAGGCTGGGACTCAGTTACTTCAGATTCTTCTGACATTGGGATGCGGTCAGAGTCTTGCTGCAGGAGCTCAGAGCTCTCCTCTGGGACATCCCAGGGCGGGGAGATGTAGGGGGCCTGATGGAGCAAGGCTGCCTACCTCTAAGTCATCCTCCAGGATGTCCACAAACCCATCATCTTCGTCAGGAACTCCCGTGGTGGGGGTCAGGGGGAAGCGCTGGGCCAGGGGACTCAGCTCCTCTACTTCCATCTTCCGCTCAGGGGTGAGGCACTTGTATGGGTGACGAACAGATGCAGGCTACTCAGTGGTGGGGACCCAAGGCAGTCCCCACCCCTCTCCTTCTGATAAAAGGTTCCCCTGCCTCAGGCTCAATCACCCTCCCATCCCCAGGCTGCCTTCGGGGGCACCTGCCCTGTGTGCCTGCCCTGCAAGGGTCAGCTCTCCCGATGTACCATCAAGTCGGGGGCCGAGCTGGGCCTCTGGGCAAAGGCTTCTCTGCGGTTGGCCCACTCAGCCAGAGCATGGGCGTGGTTGGGATGTGTGGGCTTCCATGGCATCTTGAAGACAAACCCATCCTGTGGGCGGGGGGAGGTGGCGTCATCACATGCCAGAGCACCACCCAGCATGCCCCTCTCTCTCCCTGGAGTGGTCCCACTCTGGCCTGCCGGAAGCGCACATTCTCCTTATCCTCCTCAGAGCTGTGGGCAGTTTGGTCACACGCCTCGCTCTTCTTCCAGCTGCTAGGCGCTCGGGCATTGGTGATGTTCCGCAGCACAGGGCTGTGGCCCAGAAGCCTCACCTGGGGAGCCAGGGGGGGCAGCAGGTACTGAAGGTTACCTTTCTCTGGCACCAGCCCAGGCCCTACCTTCTCCCATCCCTCCCCTGAATGCCCCTGCTCACCCATTCACCTCCCAAACTCCACCTCCCATGGCCAGACCAGGAGTTGGGCCTTAGAACCCTCCTGCCCTGCCTCGGAGAGCACTCACCGGCAAGGACTTGAAGCGTCGGATGGGGAACTGCTTGCTGCAGAAGGAAACAGGGACACGTCAGGGCTGGAGAGTCTGGGACCGTCGTGGTGAGCATGCAGGGTGCCCCTCCACCTGAGCCCTGAGCACCCTGCCCCTGCCAATGGGGGCAGAGGTAGCCTATGGTGGGTAGACCACCGGAGCCTGTAAGGGGAAGCCCAAGCACTTACCTTCGAACGAACCGGCTAGCTGCCTGGATGGCCTGCTCAAACCTAGGAGAGAGAAGGGTTCCATGCAGCCCACCTCCCACTACAGCCCAACACCCACCTCCAGCATCAGGTCCCCAGTCCACAAGACCTGAGGACCAGGGCTAAGGACAGTGGAAAGGGGAAGTAGGAAGAATGTCAACTATCTGGGGACCCAGCTATTGAGGAGGGGGGAAGATGAGAGTCAGCCTGGGATTTTAAAAGCTCCCTGAATGGAAGAGGGCCCAGAGAATGGCAGCAATGGAGACAGCTGGGGTAGGTCAAAAGGTGGCTGAGCGTTACCCAGACAACGGTCATGCCAGCCTGCCCACAGGCCTTCCACCTGTATGCAAATCACCTCAGCGGGGCCATATGGCCGCCAATGTGGGTGTCTCCAGGGCCTGGATGCCAGCAAGGCTGGGCTTCCCTCCCCTTGTGTGGGGCTCTCTGGGCTCCCCCCAGGACAGCGGCCTGGTTTAGTGTGCCCTTGGATCAGCCAGTTTGCCATGCCAGACCCCCTAGTGACAAACGTGTAGGATTACACCCTCTTCTCCCTCCTGTGGAATTTTTCAGGACCCAGCCCCTGTCCCACCCCCTCCTCCTGCCTGAGGAGAGGCCAGCAGGCAAGGAATTCCAACAGATGTTCCTTTTGAGGCTGGAGCACAAGCTTCTGTAGATAGGCCCCACCCCCTCTAGCTATGTTACCAGAGACCACCTGCCATGCAGGGCTTTGTGCATCTATGCGTACACTCACACTCACACACACATATGCTTCTTTCTGAGAAACTGTGTAACCGTCAAAGCAGGTGCAGCGGGGGCGGGCATTGAGGACTAAAATGCCAGGGGGTTGGGCCCCAAGGGGTAGGCAGGTGGCTGTGCCCAGACAACCTGGCATCAGGGATGACCAATTTCATAGGCTTGGTCTCCAATCTGCACCTGAGCCTTGGGGTAAAGCAGGGACAGCTCGTTGCCACCAAAACCTAACCTGCAGGCCCTCCGCCCAATTCTCTTCTCGTTTCCTGTTTGTGAACAAACCCTGTAGCCCAGCCTAGTCTGATCAAAGGCCGTGGGAGGAAAAACAGCCACTGCCCTAAACTCAAAGCCATAGTCCCCCAGCCCAGGCGGGGGATGCCCAGCTGTTCTCACTAATACCTGGCAGCTGCTCTCCCTGCGGAGGCTTGAACAGCTGGATGGGACAGCTGTGCTCTAGAAAGTACTACTCCTGCCCCACAACCAAGGCGGGTGGGATCTAGCCCACCAGCTCCCTCTCCAGTCCATCTCTCAAAGAGCCTGGTCCAGGGGTGGACAAGAGGGTCAAGTGTCACTGAAGCCAGAGGTTGCTGATAGGATGGCCGAGAGCCAAACCAGCCTGTAGCAACTATTTTGTGTGGCCTAGAGTGACACAAGTTTTGAATTAGTTGGACCATGTTTTAAAATTGTGGTATTTCACACACACACACACACACACACACACACACACACATGTATAGGCAGAAAGGAAAACAGGACACATACCAGCCTATGTTCCCAAAAGGGCTGACTGGCGTCAAGTGTTGCTGCTCCCAGAGGCCCTGTCCCCACCACCCTGGCCCTGAGCCTACTCTCAGATGTTCCTGTGAGAACAGACCCTTCTCCGAGACAGGGAGCAAGCAAGATCCCAGAACTTGGGAAGGCCAATGAGTCCCCCCACATGGGGACCCAGGGGGGGTCTGTCCACTCTCCCAGGCCTCCCCAGTGAGTGTACGCTACAGCTGGGATTCCCAAAGGCAGGTGCCAAATCCTGTAGTGGGGATCCCTCTTCTTTACTCACGTCTGCTCCGCCACCTGGGGGTCCATGGGGCTGGGAGAATCCATGCAGAGCCCTGAGGGGACAGAGTGCTTTGGTTTGAAAGTAGTGCCATTTTCTGTACTCTCCCCCACCATGTCCCAACCCTATTCAGAGAAGGGGAAAAAACTGTTTCTGTTTTAAATCTCGACACATTAAAAAAATGAAGCAAAACCCACCCATGGACCCCAACAGCCCAGGCTGCCCCCCAACTGTCCAGGCCTCCACTCCCTATTTGCTATGAAAACACTTCTACATGGTTTGTAAATCAAAACTTCGTTAAGCATTTTTCTTGAACTGGTTTAAGATAATTTGTTCTGGAAGAGATAACAGCCTTTTAAAAGGAAAAGATTATAGCTGGGGGCAAGTGAGTGTTATAAAATAACCAGCTTTCCATTCTAATGCCTCCCAGGTGGGGCTGTGGTTCAGGGGCTTTGGTTTTAAATAGGTGAGATCTCATCTCCTGCGGAGGCCCCGCCCAACCACCGGTTCCGCCTGGATGTGGTGAGCCCCGCCAGAGGAGGGCAGGGGAGGCTTCTCAGACCTCCCGGTTGTTGGAAGGACATTAGTCTGATTGGCAGGGAAATGAGGAGGCTCAGGCAGCCCCCCAAAGTCCCCTGGCACCCCTGGGCCTCACCTGCATCAGAAGATTCAGAGGACTCAGACGACAGGGAGGATGCTGACGCTCGCCGCGGGGACAGGGATAGGCATGTGTGCAGGCTGCCTACCTGACTCTTTGGGGCCTCCCTGGGAAGGGAGCAGGGACCCAGGGAAGTAGAAAGGTAAATGGGGGGTTCAAGGGCTGGCTGGCCCATGTTCCCACCAGCCACCCACTTCTGAAGGGCCCATCCAGCTTCTGCACTGCCCCAAGGTAGGCGATGGCATGGAAAACCGGCCCTCTTCTCTGTAGGCAGGCTCCTACAGAGGCCCTAAGTGTCTTCTCTTCGTTGGTTGGTTTAAGAAAGATCCTCCTGTGTACCGGGGGAGGTGACCCCAAGACAAGAGGAAGGAGCTGGGCTGGGGATCACCCTGGGGGTGATCCTGGGGGTGGGGCAGTAGAGCAGCCTCCAGGCAGCGGTTCTCAACCTGTGGGTCTCGACCCCTGAAAATACATCCTGCATCTCAGATATTTACATTACGATTCATAACAGTAGCAACATTACAGTTATGAAGTAGCAACGAAAATAATTTTATGGTTGGGGGTCACCACAACATGAGGAACTGTATTAAAGGGTCGCAGCATTAGGAAGGTTGAGAACCACTGCTCCAGAGCCTTTAGGCTCCTACCCATCCACCGGCCTTCCTAAAGGGGGAGCCAAGACTTGGGGTTTGTCGCTGGGAGGACAACCCAGCCCGGACCCTGCAGGTAACTCAGGGAGCAGGACCAGTGTTTAACCCTATAACCCCCAGGAAAGAACTAGGGGTAGAGGGAGCAGGGGCAAGGGACCTAGGAGAACTGGATTGCTCTGCCTTCTAGTTCCCCTCCAGGCTCACCATCCCCTGCCTGGGGCAAAATGGTGGCGACAGGGGCAATAGGGAGGCAGCATGACGGAGGCACATAGAGGGAGAACGAGGAGGAGGAGGAGGAGGAGGAGGAGGAGGGGGAAAAGAGGATCTTCAGAGTCTGGTGCTGAATAAGAACAGGTCACCTAGGGTGTAAGCCGCAGAGTCCCGGCCTCACCGCCCTTGTCCCGGGTCCCCAAAGCAGGCTCTCCCGGGGATGCCTCCTTACTCGCCTCTCGGATTCGGATCCCATGGGGGGTTCCCCAGGAGGCCCGGGACCAACACCCCAGTGCCGACTTCTCACCCCACACCCGGCCTCCTTGGGGCGCCCTACCTGCCGAGTCCAGCGAGGTCGTGCATGGTCTGGGTGAGGGTGGCGACCGGCGAGAAAGTGGCCGCGCGCTCCGGGGTCCCCAAGAGGCCCTGAGCTCCCCGCCGGAGGCCCGGGAGGTGGCTCGGACGCTCTGCGCCCCCGCGCACGCCGGCGGGACTGAGAGCGGGGCTCGGTGCGGCGGGGTCCGGCTGCAGCAGCTCCATCGCGGGACACCCACCCACGCCGGGCACAGCTGGCCCGGACCAGGTGGGAAGCGGGCCTGGGGTGGAGGCGGGGGGGAGGGAGGAAAACGGGGCCGGAGCGAGGGAGGCGAGGGAGGAGAGGGAAGCGGGGAGGGCGGGGAGGGGCGGAGGGGCGCGGGGATCAGCCACCCGTGCGGGAAGCCTCTGCCGCCGCTGCCACCTCTGCTCCTTATATATTCGAAAAATAACAGCGGCCGCGCCGCCCGACGCCGCCAATCCGGGCGCGGGCTAGAGGAGGGCGGGCCGGAGGGCGGGACCCGCGGGGGAAAGGCGCGGAGGCGAGACCCGCCCGGCCCGCTCAGTTTCAGGCTTCGGTGGCAGCGGAGGAATTGGGGTTCCTCCCTGGCCCCACCCCCCGCACCCCACCCCGAGGTCAGGGCCTGAGCATCCTGGCTTCCCAGGTCCCGTTTCTCGGGATGTGGTTTGGGGTGACCCCGAGCGGAGCGGGCCCCACGGGGAGCCTCGGGAGGGACCGCCGCGGTTTGATGTCATTTACGAGCACCGCTAGGCAGTGCGAGGCGCCGTCCCCGGAGTCGGCGGACGCAGGGGCGGGCTCTGCGAGGAGGCTGTGTTCGCCACCTTACGGATGGGGACACCGCGGTGTGAAGTTCATGGGCGCATTCAAAGCCGCCCGGCCGGGCAGCTGGTGGAGCCGAGCTTCTCCCCTGGCACCTCTGCCCGCGCAGCTTCCCCGCCCCGAGACGGGCACCCCCGGAGCCCAACTCCCTCCAGGAGCCCCCAGCGTAGGAGGTGGACCCGCGGTGGGGACCGACGCGTAACTGATGGGCGCTTCCGGGGGTGGGGGTCCAGGTTAGAGGTGACCCCAAGGGGCCCAGTTTTCTCTGGCTGCACCAGAGGAGGCTCTGATGGGTGGTCTTGCCAGGGGTTCTGGTGGCGAGGGTGTCGGTGACCTCAAAACCCAGTTATGAAGTATCTCCCGTCCGTTGGTGGTTTGACTAATGTGGTGCCAATGGGCATCACACTGTTTAATTGGTGTCTCTTTGATCATCTGGGAGGCGGAACTTGTCACTAGTTTAAACTGAGCAGCTTCTAATTATCTAGTCACCTTCCAGCGAGCCCGCTGTCCTGGAATGAGGCAGGAAGGCTGTACCCAAAATCAAGTGGGCGACAAGCCGCTTTTGCATCCTGCCTTCCCAGGGAAGAGGAGGTCTTCGGCTGGGAGGGGCGGGCCTCTGGCAGGCAGGAGCTGCAGCCTTCCCCCTTCCCCTGCAGTTCCAACCACCCGACCTTGGCTGCAAAAGGGAGGGCTGGCAGTAGGGGTTCCCAGGGGCCTGCCAGGGAACAGACCTGTAGAGGAAGGGGATGGAAGACCCAGTCCCACCTCAGAGGGATGACCTGGGAGGGGATGGTGACCCTTCTCTCAACATTCTGCCTAGCTCCTGTGCTGTGCCTGGAGCTATGCTATGTGCTGGGCAGGAAGGCTGAAGTTTCAGGTCAAGAGTCCAGCTCCAAAAAAAAGAAAAAGAGTCCAGCTCCGAACCTCCAAGATTCAAGGCCGTGACTGCCTGGGGGTCGGTCTCCCACCTAAAAGACTAGAAATAAAACTGCCCTGTGCCCTAACTGGTTTAGCTCAGTGGATAGAGCGTCGGCCTGCGGTCTTAAGGGTCCCAGGTTTGATTCCGGTCAAGGGCATGTACCTTGGTTTCGGGCACATACCCAGTAGGGAGTGTGCAGGAGGCAGCTGATCGATGTTTCTCTCTCATCAATGTTTCTAACTCTCTATCCCTATCCCCCTTCCTCTCTGTAAAAAATCAATAAAATATATTTTTAAAAAAACTGCCCTGAGGGTTTCATGGTCAAAATCAGCCCAGCTGGGGTTACCCACACATTGCTTCTACAGGGTGTGCAGAGGTGGTGGGAGTAGGTGGGGAGAGGGCCGTTATATTCCCGTCCCTGAGCTCCCACAGTCCTGTCACCTCTGGGCCAGCGGAGAGGAGCCAGGACCACAGAGGGGTCACTCCAGAGCATCCCACACAGCAGCTCTGTGTATCTTCCTGAATCTCCTTTTGCCAATTAGATGTGTTAAAAAAACACACCTCGTCAATAAAAATAAGCTAAAAGAAATTGCAGCCCTAGCGGGTTTGGCTCAGTGGATAGAGCGTTGGCCTGTGGACTGAAGGTCCCGGGTTCAATTCCGATCAAGGGCACGTGCCTGGGTTGCAGGCGCAATCCCCAGTAGGGGGTGTGTAGGAGACAGCCTATCAATGATTCCCTCTCATCTTTGATGTTTCTATCTCTCTCTCCCTCTCCCTTCCTCTCTGAAATCAATAAAAACATATTTAAAAAAAAAAGAAAAGAAAAGCCATTGCAGGCCGGGTGGGTGGCTCAGTTGGCTGGAGCATTGTCCTGTACACCAAAAGATTTCAGGTTCAATTGCAGGGCAGGGCATATACTGAGGTTCAGGTTCGATGCTGGGTTGGGGCATGTATGGAAGGCAGCCAATCCATTGATGTTTCTCTCTCTCCCCAACCCCACTTCCTCTCTCTCTCTAAAAAGATTAGTGAATATGTCCTCTGGTTAGGATTAAAAAAAAAAAAAAAAAAGCAATTGCAAACATCATAGAGGATCAACTCCTCCCATCCAGCCACATTTCCGGGCTGAAAGCTCTGTCTTCCCATGGAAAAGAATGACCTGGCATCGGACTGTACACATCAAGCACTGGGCTTGGTTAAGGGGTGTGGCGTGACCCAGGGGCACTGCCAGAGAGGAGGAAAAATTACCACATGCTCGTAAAATCCTGCTTCTCCAAGCCTGTTAACAAACAGCATCTTTGTAGGACTAATTTTTCTGGTACGTTTTTTAGGGGGTCATGGATTGTGACATGTTAAATGGTTTTTGTGGGGGGTTTTTTAAATCCTCATCCGAGGATATGTTTTCTTTTTAAATTATTATTATTGAGTTTTATAGAGAGAGGAAGGGGGAGTGAGAGAGAAACATCTGTTGGTTGCTCCTGTATGTGCCTTGACTGGGGACTGAACCTGCAACCTTTTGGTGTCCCGGATGCCACTCCAACAACTTAGCCACCCGGCCAGGGCAACGTGTTAAATGATTTTTAAAAATTGGTACATGGGCTGCGGCAGCCCCAGGAACCGTGTGGGCCTGCGCTGCGCTCTTCCTTTCTGATCCGCGTGGAGTCACTACCAAGATGCAGATTTTCGTGAAAACCCTCACGGGAAGACCATCACTCTGGAGGTCGAGCCCTCAGATACAACAGAAAATCTAAAGGCCAAGATCCAGGATAAGGAAGGAATTCCTCCTGATCAGCAAAGACTGGTCTTTGCTGGCAAGCAACTGGAAGACGGACGTACTGTACTCTGTCTGACTACAATATTCAACATTCATCTTCGTGGTGGTGCTAAGAAAAGGGAGAAGTCGTACCTCACTCCCAAGAAGAATAAGCCTAAGAGAAAGAAGGTGAAGCTGGCTGTCCTGAAGTACTACAACATGGATGAGAATGGCAAAGTCAGTTGCCTTCGTCAGCAGTGCCCTTCAGATGAATGTGGTGCTGGAGTGTTTATGGCCAGCCACTTTGACAGACATTATTGTGGCAATGTTGTCTGACCTATTGCTTCAACAGAAGACAGGTAATTGTATTTGCTTCAACAGAAGACAGGTAATTGTATTTGGGTTAATAAAAGACATGAACTAACATTAAAAAAAAAATTGGTACATGGTACCAAAAATTCAGACAAAAAATAAAATGTAACTGGTACAAAAAAGGTAGTGATCATTCAATCTCTCTCCCCAGAGGCAGCCACTATTATAAATTTGTTGCATAGTCTGTAACAGTCCAAGCCAATAGAAACATAATGGGAAGCACAAATATGAGCCACATGTGTAATTCAAAAAGTTTTAGTAGCCACATTAAAAATTAAAAAGAAATAAAATTTTATTATTTTACTTAATTTAATGTATTAAAATATTATCATTTCAACATATTAACATAAAAATTATGAATAATACATTTTACATACTTTTTTCTGGTACCAAGTCTTCAAAGCCCAATGTACATTTTACACTCACAGCACATCTCAACTTGGACTTGGGATGTACTTTTCAAGCACTGGATAGTCACATATGAGATTAGTGGCTACCACAGTGAACAGGGCAGGTCTATATATTTACAAGCATATGTATGCCCATATTTTTATAAATACACAAACAAAACATGAAACATTGTTTTACATCTTGCTTTCTCTATTTTACTTGGAGATAGATCTATATTAGTACCATAATGATATATATTTATTCAATTCTCTAATGCTGAACATTTAGGTTATTAGTTTTTGCAATGATGCAGACGGTACGCATTGCATGAATTCCTAAAGCGGAAATGCTGGAAAGTATGGACCTTACTCATTGAAACCTCCTGTTCTCTTTTCTCAGTCTCGTTTCCTCAAGCTGACTGAGCTATCGAAGAGCATGGACCATGTCTTTTACCTCTCCACCCTTCTCCCAGCACCTCAAATAGGCTCCAGCCCCAGGTTGGCCTCTGTCCCCAATATTCCACTTCTAGGGATTTCTCTTAAGGATATGACAAAAGTACACACTGATGTATGTATGTTCATTGAGTCATTTTTAATAACAACAAAACACGGAGCATAAAGTGGGTGTCCTTCAACAATGGGAACAGCCAATGAGGGTGCAATACCTGTGTAATACCTGCAGCCTTTATTTTTTAAAAAATATTTTTATTGCCAAAACCGGTTTGGCTCAGTGGATAGAGCGTCTGCCTGCGGACTCAAGGGTCCCGGGTTTGATTCCGGTCAAGGGCATGTACCTGGGTTGCGGGCACATCCCCGGTGGGAGATGTGCAGGAGGCAGCTGGTCGATGTTTCTCTCTCATCGATGTTTCTAACTCTCTATCTCTCTCCCTTCCTCTCTGTAAAAAATCAATAAAATATATTTAAAAAAAATATTTTTATTGATTTCAGAGAGGAAGGGAAAGGGATATAGAAACATCAATGATGAGAAAGAATCATCGACCAGCTGCCTCCTGCATGCCCCCTACTGGGGATGGAGCCTGCAACCTGGGCATGTGCCCTTGACTGGAATCTAACCCAGTACCTTTAAGTTCACAGGCTGATGCTCTATCCACTGAGCCAAACCAGCCAGGGCAACCTTCAGCCTTTAAAGAGAACAGGTGCCCGGCTGGCATGGCTCAGTGGTTGAGCAACAACCTATGAATCAGGAGGTCATGGTTTGATTCCCTGTCAGGGCACATGCCCGGGTTGTGGACTCGATCCCCAGTGCAGGAGGCAGCCAATCAATGGTTTTTTCTAATCATTGATGTCTCTGTCTCTCTCCCCCTCTCCCTTCCTCTCTGAAATCAATAAAAATGTATTAAAAAAAAAAAAAAGAACAGGCACTGGAGAGTAGGAATGCCTGACACCCTGCTGGACCCAATAAGTAACTGAATGATTACATGTTCAGCTCTTGGAAAATGGTCTTTGGAAAAAAGGGTTCCTAAAATAAAAGAAGTTTGAAATTCACTGATGTAGATATTTATTGACATGAAAAGATGTTCACAATATTGGCTACAAAATATTATGCTAAATGTTATCCTATTAATAACAATATGCACAGAAAAGTGTCCTTTAAGGATATTCTCTGAGTGGTGGACTTAAAGGTGATTAAATGTTGTCCTAGCCCAGTGGTAGGCAAACTGCAGCTCGCGAGCCACATTCGGCTCTTTGGCCCCTTGAGTGTGGCTCTTCCACAAAATACCAACTTCTGCGCATGGGCCACGAAGTTTCAATGGCACTGTACGTGCGCGCCTGCACGTGGTATTTTGTGGAAGAGCCACACTCAAGGGGCCAAAGAGCTGCATGTGGCTTCCGAGCTGCAGTTTGCCGACCACTGCCCTAGCCGATTTGGCTCAGTGGATAGAGCATCAGCCTGTGGACCAAAGGGTCTCTGGATTCGATTCCGGTCAAGGGGATGTACCTTGGTTGCAGGATCCTCCCTGGCCCAGGGCCCTGGTCAGGGCTCCTGCAGGAGGCAACCAATTGATGTGTTACTCTCACATCGATGTTTCTCTCTGTCTCTCCCTCTCTCTTCCATTCTCTCTAAAAATCAATGGAAAAATATCATCAGGTGAGGATTAACAAAAACAAACAAAAAATAAATAAATAAAGGTGATTAAATGTTTTTATCCTCAAAAATTTCTGTATTTTAAAATATTTTCCAAAGAACAGGCATAATTTTCATTTTTATTTATTTTTTTCTGGCTTCCCCCAACCCCAAAGACAGGAGGGATAAGGAAGAGAGAGATAGAAACATCAATGATAGAGAATCAATGATCAGCTGCCTCCTGCATGCCCGCTGCCAGGACTGAGCCTGCAACCTGGCATGTGACTTGATCCTAATCAAATGGGATTAAGCCCAACCAACTGAGCCACACCCATCAGGGCTGTTTTCATTGTAAAGGGACTGTTAGTACTTGCTTATTGAAGAAAACTTGGAAAGTTCAGCAAGGTACTGGGGGTGAGGGGAGCCCACCCACAGAGCAATCACCCAAACACCCATTGATAAGCAGAATGGGTGAGGATAAGCCAGGAGGGATATATGTCACATGGATGAAATCTCCAAAACGTAGCAAGGTTTCCTGGAGATGTGTGGAAAGGAATCCTCAGACAGGTGGCCCTACATTCACCTTTGCACGGGGACCATACACCCATTATGGGCCAAGCACTGATCTGGCCTGCAAAGGGAAAAGTCTCCCACATTTTCTTCTGGATCTTGTGATTAGAGGAATATTTTTTTCTATCTCAGGGGTGGGAATAGGCTCTCTAAGTAAGACACAAATCCCAGAAGCATTACAGGAAAAATTGATAGACCTGCCTACCTAAAGATTTAAAACTTCTCATATCTAAGACTCCCTAGACCCATGGTCGGCAAACTGCGGCTCTCGAGCCACATGTGGCTCTTTGGGCCCTTGAGTGTGGCTCTTTCTAAGCCTTAGGAGGACCCTAATTAAGTTAATAACAATGTACCTACCTATATAGTTTAAGTTTAAAAAATGTGGCTCTCAAAAGAAATTTCAATCATTGTACTGTTGATATTTGGCTCTGTTGACTAATGAGCTTGCTGACCACAAAGGGCCTAGACTATGTTAAAGGACAAATGTAGAATATATTTGCAATATACTTAAAGATTTTGTTCAGAGATGAAGAGCCCCTAAAAATTTAAAACACACACACACACACACACACACACACACAAACAAACACCAAATATAAGGGATACATGAGCAAAGATCTGACTAGAAAATCCAAAGGATTCAAATGGCCAATACACGCATGAAACGAGAAATGCACACTAACCAGCAGTGAGTTACACTTTCTTCCCTTGGCTTCCAGACACCATACAGGCTTGGTTTTCCTCCTACATTTCAGCTGTTCTTCACGAGTTTCCCTTTTTAAAAAAAGAAAATATTGCCGGCTGGTGGGGCTCAGTAGTTGAACCAGGAGGTCACGGTTTGATTCTCCATTAGGGCACATGGCGGGATTTTGGAGATGATTCCCAGTAGGGGGTGTGCAGGAGGCAGCCAATTGATGATTCTCTCTTATCACTGATATTTCTATCTCTCCCTCTCCCTTCCTGTCTCTGAAATCAATAAAAAAAATAAATAAGAATATATTATTGCTCTGCCAGTGTTTCTCAGTGGTTAGCATCATCCATGCATCAAAGGGTCTCAGGTTTGATTCCCAGTCAAGGGCATGAACCTGAGTTAAAGGTTCGATCCTGGCTCTGGGCATGTGTGGGAGACACAATCAATGTCTCTCATAAATGTTTTTTTTCTCTCTCTTTCTACCCACCAGGGGGCAGACAGTTGACCAGTCGACCAGTTGCTATGACGTGCACTGAGCACCAGGGGGCAGATGTTCTCACCAATAGGTTAGCTTGCTGCTGGGGTCCGGCCCGATTGGGGACTGAGTCAGATGGGCCGGACATGCCCTGGAGCCCTCCTGCGGTCCCTCTCCAGGCCCCATGGTGCACCGGTGGGGTCCCTCAGCCTGGCCTGCACCCTCTCACAAAACCAGGACCCCTTGGGGGATGTCGAGAGCGGGTTTCAGCCCGATCCCTGCAGGCCACCAAGAGGGACCCCACCCGTGCACAAATTTATGCACCGGGCCTCTAGTATGTGTGTGTGTGTATACACACACACACACACACACACACACACACACCCCGAGTGTCCAGATTATTATGACCACCTGACGTTTGTAGGCAAATTAGCTATAATTTCATGCTGAAGTTGCTAGAGGGTCAGACCATTATAAATAGGGAAGCAGGTTGTTTACCACGACAGTAGAAGTGATTTTTTTCTGAAGATATAGGTAAACAATGTGATTTAACAGCCTTTGAATGTGGGATATATTTGAACGTGAGTGGCCAGATTATTACGACCACCTGACGTCTGTAGGCAAATTAACCGTACACTGCATCGTATGGGATATGGAAGCCGAAGGCCTGTTCGAACACCTTTGCTGTCTGCAGTTACCAAGATAAAACGTCTCCAATTCGCACAGGAACACAAGGATTGGACAGTCGAGCATTGGAAAAAAGTCATGTGGTCTGATGAATCAAGTTTCCAGTTGCATCATGCAGATGGCAGAGTGAGAATTTGGCGGAAACAGCATGAAAGCATGCACCCCACATGCATGAGTACAGCGCTTCAAGCTGGTGGGGGCAGTGTTATGGTTTGGGGCATGTTTTCCTGGCATGATTTGGGCCCTTTAATTCATGTGGAACAACATCTGAATAGTACGACATACCTAAGTATCATTGCTGATCAACTTCATCCTATCATGTTGATGGCGTATCTCAATGGAGATGGCTTCTTCCAACAAGACAATGTGCCATGCCACGGTGCTCATATTGTGCAGGAGTGGTTTCAAGAACATGAGGGAGACTTTACCTTGCTTAGGTGGCCCCCACAATCACCAGATCTCAATCCAATTGAGCATTTGTGGGACGACGTTAATAGAGCCATCAGGCAGCTGGTTCCACAACCATCAAACCTCACAGAACTGGACAGTGCTATTCATCAGGCATGGTGTCAGATTCCTTGCATCACCTTTCAACATCTCATGGAGTCAATGCCAAGAAGAATTGCAGCAGTATTGAAGGCAAAATGTGGCCCAAGGAAGTACTGATGGGTGGTCATAAAAATCTGGCCACTCACGTTCAAATATATCCCACATTCAAAGGCTGTTAAATTGCATTGTTTACCCATATCTTCAGAAAAAAATCACTTCTACTGTTGTGGTAAACAACCTGCTTCCCTATTTATAATGGTCTGGCCCTCTAGCAACTTCAGCGCGAAATTATAGCTAATTTGCCTACAAATGTCAGATGGTCATAATAATCTGGACACTCAGTATATATATATATATATATATATATATATATATATATATATGTATATAAAGTATAGTTGACATACAATATTATATTAGTTTCAGGTATACAACATAGTGATTTGACATTTATATATGTACCTTTTAAAATATATATATTTTTATTGATTTCAGAGAAGAAGGGAGAGGGAGAGAGAGACAGAAACATCAATGATGAAAGAGAATCATTGATAGGCTGCCTCCTGCATGGCCCCTACTGGGGATCAGCCCACAACCCGGGCATGTGCCCTGATTGGGAACTGAACTGTTACCTCCTGGTTCATAGGTCAAGGCTCAACCACTTAGCCATGCCGGCCGGGCAACATTTACGTACCTTATGATGTGAATACCACAATAAGTCTAGTAACCACCTGTTACCATACAAAGTTATTATATTATTAGCTATTTTCCTATACTGTACATTACATCCTTATGACTTATTTATTTTATAACTGGAAGTTTGTACCTCTTATTCTCCTTCACCCCTTTCACCCACCACCGCCCACTCTCCTCTCCTCTGGCAACCATCATTTTGTTCTCTGTACCTATGAATCTGTTTCCGTTTTGTTTTGTTTATCCGCTTGTTTTGTTTCTTAGATTCCACATGTAAATGAAATCATATGCTATTCATCTTTGATTTATTTCACTTAGCATAATACCCCTCTTCGCCCATCCATGTTGTCATGAATGGCTAGCTTTCATTCTTTTTTTGTGTTATGTCTTAGCAGTATTCCATTGTATACATATACCATATCTCCTGCATCTCATGAGTTTCTTGCTAGTTCTTTCTTGAGCCCTTAACCTTGGAGAGCCCAGGGCACAGTCCTTGGTTCTCTTTTCTTCTTTGTCTACATCCACTCACTTGAAGCATCATCCAGCTCCAGGTCCTCACTCAGCCTGTCTGCCTGGGGGTCACAGCCTTCCTCTCTACCTACTCCTTATGTTAGTGTAAGAGTTGTTGTTTTTTTTTTAAATGATTTCAGAGAGGAAGGGAGAGGGAGAGAGAGATGGAAACATCAATGATGAGGAAGAATCATTGATCGTCTGCCTCCTGCACACCTCACACTGGGGATTGAGCCTGCAACCTGAGCATGTGGGTGACTTCCTGGTTCTTAGGTCCATGCTCAACCAGTTGGGCAGTCTAAGAGTTTTTTGATTGCTTGTTTGTTTTATTGATTTTAGAGAGAGAGAGGAAGAGAGAGAGAGAAAAACATCGATATGTGAGAGAGAAACATTGATTAGCTGCCTCTAGAACGCACCCTGATCAGGGATGGAACCTTCGAACTTTCAGTGTACTGGACAATGCTCCAACCAACTGAGCCACACCCTAGGGCGCTCTGAGAGGTTTTTAAAATACTGTAGCACATTCAATGTTTTAAGAACTTCATTTTTATGTGTTTGGTTCAGGAACAAGAGGCTTCAGGGATTCATGTGTATGTGTGCCTATGTACTAGTATATACATGATGTTATTTTTGTAGGTACAAACACATTTATGACTATATGCATGTGACACACTGAGATGTTACAGTGTTTATGAATTGTGGGATCACCATCAAATAGATTTAAAACTGGTGTTGCTATTATAAATGTGTAACAATAAGCTACATAGATTCTAGTTCATCCATAATTGGACCAATATACAACAATTAAAAAGCATGTTGGCAATACTTTACCGATATGGCAAAATTCTAATCACTCGATGCCAGGTAAAACTGCAGGAGATGCCAGATATACAGTCTAATACAGTCTGATGCCAGTTTTATGCAATAAAAATTTTTAAAAAGAAAACTGCATGTGCCTAGAGAAAAGACTGGCACTGTATAAAAATGTTACCTGCGCATCTCTCCAGGTATTGGAGTGAAAGGGGAATTCTAGTTTCCTGTATTTTTCAGTTTCCGCCAAAAACGTGGATTATTTTTACCTTAAGAAAACACAAAACACAATTGTTATTCTTTACAAGCTGCAAATCGCTGCTCACCCGGCTCAGTGGCCAGGCACGGCGCCCCTGTCCCCAGGTCACCGGGATCCCGAGCGCGGGCGGGTCCAGCAGGCCGCAGCGCCCTCCGGCGGCCGGTCCGGGGTGGCAGGGAGGAGGGTGGGCGCGGAGAACCGGGAGGCGGTGCCGGGCGTCCCCGCGCTTCCCGCGAGATCCCGCTCCGCCCGCTCCGCCCCGCTCGCCGCGCTCCCCGCGCCTCGCCACTTCCTGCCTTCGGTGCCCGCGCCACCCGCCCTCGTCCGCGCTCGCCGCCTGCTGCCCGCCGCCCGGCGCCCCCGAAGGTGTCCCCGGCCCGGCCGGGTCGCCACCCTGCCGGCTGCCCCGCGAGCCGCTTTGTCTCGGGCGGGGCGCGCGGGAGAGGCCGCCAGGTGCCCCCCGCCGCGGGCCCGGGTCCCCCGCCCCGGGGAGGCGGCGGTGGCGCCCGGCCCCGGGGCGGGGGGCGCGCCGGGATGGGCCCCAAGCGGCGGCAGCTGACGTTCCGGGAGAAGTCGCGGATCATCCAGGAGGTGGAGGAGAACCCGGACCTGCGCAAGGGCGAGATCGCGCGGCGCTTCAACATCCCGCCGTCCACGCTGAGCACCATCCTGAAGAACAAGCGCGCCATCCTGGCGTCGGAGCGCAAGTACGGGGTGGCCTCCACCTGCCGCAAGACCAACAAGCTGTCTCCGTACGACAAGCTCGAGGGGCTGCTCATCGCCTGGTTCCAACAGATCCGCGCTGCCGGCCTGCCCGTGAAGGGCATCATTCTCAAGGAGAAGGCTCTGCGGATAGCGGAGGAGCTGGGCATGGATGACTTCACTGCCTCCAACGGCTGGCTGGACCGCTTCCGCCGGCGCCACGGAGTCGTGTCCTGCAGTGGGGTGGCCCGCGCCCGCTCACGCAGCGCTGCTCCCCGAGCCCCAGCAGCGCCCGCCAGCCCGCCGGCGGTGCCCTCGGAGGGCAGCGGCGGGAGTACAGCGGGCTGGCGCGCTCGGGAGGAGCAGCCGCCGTCGGTGGCCGAGGGCTACGCCTCCCAGGACGTGTTCAGCGCCACCGAGACCAGTTTATGGTACGACTTTCTGCCCGATCAGGCCGCGGGGCTGTGCGGCAGCGATGGACGGGCTCGCCGGGCCACCCAACGCCTGAGTGTGTTGCTGTGCGCCAACGCCGACGGCAGCGAGAAGCTGCCCCCGCTGGTGGCGGGCAAGTCAGCCAAGCCCCGTGCTGGCCAAGCCGGCCTGCCCTGCGACTACACCGCCAACTCCAAGGGTGGTGTCACCACCCAGGCCCTGGCCAAGTACCTGAAGGCCCTGGACACCCGCATGGCTGCAGAGTCTCGCCGAGTCCTGCTACTTGCTGGCCGCCTGGCTGCCCAGTCCGTGGATACCTCAGGCCTCCGGCATGTGCAGCTAGCCTTCTTCCCGCCCGGCACCGTGCAGCCACTGGAGCGGGGAGTTGTCCAACAGGTGAAGGGCCACTACCGCCAGGCTATGCTGCTCAAGGCCATGGCTGCGCTAGAGGGCCAAGATCGTTCAGGCCTGCAGCTGGGCCTCATGGAGGCCCTGCACTTCGTGGCTGCAGCTTGGCAGGCAGTGGAGCCTTCTGACATAGCTGCCTGCTTTCGTGAGGCTGGCTTCGGGGGTGGCCCAAATGCTACCATCACCACTGCCCTCAAGAGCGAGGGAGAGGAAGAGGAGGAGGAAGAAGAAGAAGAGGAAGAGGAGGGAGAAGGGGAGGAGGAGGAGGCAGAGGAGGAGGAAGAGGAAGGGGAGGAAGAGGAGGAAGGGGGGGAAGGAGAGGAGTTGGGGGAGGAAGAGGAGGTGGAAGAGGAGGCTGATGTTGATGACAGTGAGGAAGAGGAAGAGGAGGAGGAGGAGGAGGAGGAGAGCTCTTCTGAGGGCTTGGAGGCAGAGGACTGGGCCCAGGGTGTAATGGAGGCCGGTGGCAGCTTCGGAGGCTATGGTGCCCAGGAGGAGGCCCAGTACCCTACCCTCCATTTCCTGGAAGGTGAGGCAGACTCTGAGTCGGACAGTGAGGAAGAGGAGGACGACGATGAAGACGATGACGATGAAGACGATGAAGATGAGGATGGTGATGAGGTGCCTGTGCCTAGCTTTGGGGAGGCCATGGCCTACTTCGCTATGGTAAAGAGGTACCTGACCTCCTTCCCCATCGATGATCGTGTGCAGAGCCACATCCTCCACTTGGAACACGATCTGGTCCATGTGACCAGGAAGAACCATGCCAGGCAGGCAGGAGTTCGGGGTCTTGGACATCAAAGCTGAGCCACTGGGCCTAGCCATGCCCCAACCCAGATGTGGCAGCACCAGCCCAGGGCAAAAGGACTCTTTGGGCAGCTGCTGTGGATGGAGCCAGAGTAGGGAGCCCCAGATGCTACCATCACTTTAGCGATGTTCCCCAGGCCCTGTGAACAAGCCCAGTCACCTTGGTAGGGCCCAGGGTTGGGGTCAGCCTCACTGCCTGCTTATTGCCTCTTTCTCAGAGTCCTCTTTCCTCCCCATTTGCCCCTGAACTTGGGGGACCAGGTGGGGAGCTGTCCGGTGCTACCACACCATGCCATCAGTGGACTAGGCCACAGCAGCCACCAGGGATGGGCCCTGGAGGCTCCCGGCCAGACAGTGCCTCTCCCCTCTGCCGTCCACACCAGGTCTTTGGTGGGGGGGACCCCAAAGCCATTCTGGGAAGGGCTTCAGAGGAAGGTCCAGCCTAGGCCCCTATGAGGCTGGCAGCCCCCCATCCCTGCCCCCAGACCGCCTCAAGAAGCACAGTCTAACCACAGGCTCCTAAGCCTGCTTCTGCCTGCTTTCCCACCTCCCCAATCCCTTTCTCTGGTCCAGCCCATGTTACTTTGGCCCTTGGTTTTCTCAACAGATTGGAGGTTCCCAAGAGGCCCTCCAGGGGAGTGAAAATGGGCATTTCCCCTGTGGGCAGCTGTAGGCCCCATGCCTCTCCTTCCTCCTGGCAGGGTCCTATCTTGGGCAGGGGGCCTGGGTCTGGGCCCAGAGTCCAGTTGTCCAGCTGCTCCTTTCCCAGTATGAATTCAATAAATCCATCCACTCCCTTTTTGTGGGGTGAATGTTTTAACAGCCAAGGGTGCATCATCCTTCATGGTTTGGGCTTGCGTCTGTTTTGGGGACACATGCTTTCCCAGTTTCCTTTGTTCCTTGCTCTGGTGGGACATTAAAGCAAGTGTTGAGTGAGTGGCCACAGCCTAGGCCCTGACTAGGGTGAGAGGCCACCTCTGTGTCTAAATGCGATCTAGACTTGGGGAGGAAGGCGTCTTCAGTGCACCTGCCTGGGCATGGCTTTGAGGAAGCCAGGCCTACTGCTTTGGGGTCAGTTGACGGACAGGAGGGAGGGAGCTGCAGTCTCTGTTGGGCTAAATTAAACTATGTAGGCACCGGGGAACTAGACCTCTCAAGGCTCATTCAAAGTCATTTAAGGAGTGGGGCCAGAGGGCAGAAAGAAAGGGGTGTTAGGGCAGCTCCTCTGCTACCGGTTGGAGTTTGGAGGGGCATACAGGTGCCTCAAGAGGGCATGTCCAAGCCTGGTGGCTGTCCTTGTGGACAGTGGCAGGAGAAAGGTGATATTGCTGGGGAGATTGCACCCCCCAGGAAACTGAAAATGAGTTAGCAACTCCCTTTGCAGTGCCCTCCAGTCCAAAGGTGAAGACAGGCCCCTTGATGATCCTAACCCCTTTCTTTTTTTCAGGGCCAGTCTCGCCTTCCTGGCCCTCCAGCATTGAGGCCTTCAGGCCCCAGCGGTTCCACCTAGGGCAGGGCCTGAGCTCGAGCAGGGAAGGGAGCTCTGGGCCCCAAACCGGTTTTCCCACCTTGGCTAGGGCTGGCATATCACCCCTCTGGTTCCCTCCCCACCCCCACCTCCTTGCAGTTCCTCTCTCCACCCTAGAATGTAAAGGGGGTAGGGGGCTATCCAGGTAATCTTGTCTCCTGCCTGCCCTGGGTGTGGTCTCTTCTAGAAAGGCAAGGCCTCTAAGTATGATTTTGTTAACGAAGAAACATTCAAATCTGTAAATACTTTTTGTGAGTTTATTTGAGCCAAATTACTGGGAAGCAGAATCTCAACATACTGAGATAATGCTCCAGAGAATGGCAGTTTGTTGCCTTGTTTTATAAATTACAATCAAAGGAGGAGGCATAAGTGGGTTACATGACATCTATTGGTGATAGATTAGGAAGGCAGAAGAAAGCAAAGCAGGAAAACCTCTGGGATTGGGTAAAAAGTAAAAGGATAGACGCGTGCTTATTTTTACATGGGTGGATACAGGATAGTTAACAGTCAACAACACGATAACAATGAGGTAATTTATAGTTTCGCCCAGGTGCATTGGTTGTGCCCTGAGGGGCCCAGAAAAAAGGAAGTTACAAGTTACCCTGACTTTTCAAAGGTATGTTTATTGTAGATGCAAAAAGACAATAGGCTCAGTTAAGATCAAAGTTGATCTTTGTCAGGGAATATACCGGCCTAGGACATGACTATCCACCATAGACTGCTTTTTATTTTAAAAAGTTTTGATTTCAGACCATCCTTTGTGGTTACTTTAGGTCTCTGAGTTTGCAAGGCCGCCACGCAGGCCTTGCCTGAGTTAGTCAGGTTAGCATGTGGCCCCTTTTCATTCACAACTTTAAAACAGAAAGTGGAGTCACCGCTCCACCCTTGGCTTTCCTCACTCCTGACACACAGATCCCTTCTAGGCCTTGGAAGGCTTTGAAACTAAGTGACAGCAAACAGTAATAGGGATTCCCCTTATAGTCATTCCCCCCACCCCCATCAATGCCTTGGAGAGGAGACCAGAAAGTCATGAGGGAGACCACCTATCTCCTGGCCTGCTTTGGAGTAAGTAGGTGGGAGCAGTAGCCTTCTCCCCAGGTGGCCCTGGCCAATCCAAGTCCCTTACCTCAAATAACAAGGCAAATCCTTTCCATTTGTCTCCTGCCTATAAGAACACCTCTTTTGCTGCAACTGAGATCACCTCATTTTTTTAATATACATTTTTTTTATTGATTTCAGAAAGTAAGGGACAGAGCTAGATAGAAACCTCAATGATGAGAAACATTGATTGGCTGCCTCCTGCACGCCCCCTACTGGGGGGAATCGAGCCTGCAACCCGGGCATGTGTGCTTGGCTGGAATTGAACCTGGGACTGTTTAGTCCGCAGGCTGACCCTCTCCACTGAGCCAAACTGGCTAGGGCAGATCATCTAATTTTTGATAACACCACATCTCAGGTGCTGTGCTAAGCACTTTAGATGCTTACAACGCCCTTATGCGGTAGGTAAAACCATGAGAAAACAGGCACACCGCTAGTGTGGAAGCAAATGTTCTCCCCACTTGAAGTTGCTCTTTACTTATACTCTGCGCCCTTTCACTAAGGAAGCACCCATCTTCCTAATCCTCCTAAAGGTAGCCCTCTTGAAATGGAACTGGTTGCTGAGGTCAATTTCTAACCCATGGAAGAATAGCTTTTGGGATGGAGATGAGGGATGTGGAGTTCTTGCAGCTCTTATATCTATAAACTCCTGTTCCAGCAGTCCCCATACAAATACAGGTCTTCTGTAAATACCCTTCCTATTCTGCTACCTATTACCCCATTGAAACAAATAGGTGAGAACTATCAGTATTTTACAAAGAAAGCTAATAGGGAGGAGTTAAATTACCTGCCCAAGGCACTGGCCTTGAGCTCTGGTGTTCTCCCTGGGAGTCTGCGTTTCATACTAAATTCCCCACCAGGATACTGCTGGGACTGGGCTGGGGATGGGAGGGGCTGGGGGGTGGGGATGGGCCTATGAGCACAGAGCCTTGAGGAGGGATCCAGCAAGGCGGTACTCTCACAGAGTCCAGATGGGAAGCAGCAGATGCTGCCTTCACTTGGGACTGACCGCTACATAATCCAGAAGGGGGATCCCAGTCCTGGGGATGCTGGTGCAGGGTTCTGCGGGCCTGGTTGACTTTGGAAGGACCCAGAGCGAGCCAGTAGCTGGTCAGGTGGCCTGGGCAAAAATTATTTCTTCTTGGGAGACGGGGAAGACAAGGCCACCTATAACCGCCTTTTCAAATCTGGAGGCCTGAGAGGAGGTAACCGGGAAAAACTACAACTCCCAGAAGCCTCTGCTCTCTGGAGTCAAGGATGGTTGTCATGGTTTCAGAAAACAATATGGCCTCTCCCAGCTGGGACGGGAGTCTCCGGGTTAGAGAGGCAGAAGCGGGTCTGGACGCCCTCGGCGGCGAGGGAGGAGACGCTTGAGCGGCCGTGAGTTTGGGACTGGACGCTGCCGGCTGGATCAGCCTCCCTTTGCCGAGGGTGCCAATGGCGGGCAGTGTGGACGAGGAGGCGCTGCACCAGCTGTACCTGTGGATAGACAACATCCCTCTGTCCCGGCCCAAGAGAAATCTCTCCCGGGACTTCAGTGACGGAGGTGTGCGCCTGTGTATGTCCACATTTCTGTCCTGTATGCACGTGTGTAAGGGGTCTTTGTGCAAACATATCTTTACGCTTGTGTGTGGCGTTGTCTATCTCCTAGGACTTCAGTTGCAGAAATGAGTCTGAGTGTGTGAGTCAGTGACTCTCTCATGGGACTTAATGACTAAGGTGCATATCTGTGTATGTATTTTTGCATCTCTGCGTGTGTGCATGCACATTGCTATATTCTATATGTTTATCTTATGGGAGTCAGAGTGTGTGCTCCTATGTGTATTGACATATTTTGTCCTGTATGTATGTAGGGGAGTCTTGTGTGTATATGTGTTGCTTTGTGATTGTGAAGGTGTCTGTGTGTTTAAGATTGTCTCCTGGGATTTTAATGTGTGACTCTTTGTGCTTCTGTGTGTATGTTGGTGACTGTCTCTTGGAACTCCAGTGATGGAAATATGTGTATGTGTCCATCTCTCTGTGTGCTATATGTGTGCTTGGACGTGTGTGTAGTGTGTGTGTGTGCTATGTGTGTCTGGACAGGTATGTATCCTGTGTATCTACACATTCTATCCTATGTGCATATCTGTAGAGGGATCTTATCACATATGTCTATGTGAGTCTGTGACTTTCTCCTGGGACTTTGGTGTTGTGTGTGTGTGTGTATCTATATGAATGCGTAGGATGGAGACCCAGAATCCTGAAGGGCTCCCATGGAGATTCCTTCTCTATCAGGACACCAGAGACCACAGTTTTCAAATGCCCTGGGTTAATGGGGAAGGAATGTAGCCCCTCTGGAGTTTGCTGGAGGCTTAGTCTCCAACTGGTCACTGATCTCACTTCCTTTTCCCCACCCTCCCCTGTCCTCTTTCACCCCTCTCTTCCTATCATCCTTTTCCATTTCCATATCTCCACCTCTCCACTTGGCCCCACCACTCTGCCACCCATGATTCTCCCATTCCACCCATTTGTTCTCTCTTCCTCTTCTCTCTTTCCCATCCCCACCTCTTTCATGTCTGCTCCCACTCCTACTCCTTCAGTCCTGGTTGCAGAAGTCATCAAGTTTTACTTCCCCAAGATGGTGGAGATGCACAATTATGTCCCTGCCAACTCTCTCCAGCAGAAGCTCAGCAACTGGGGTCACCTGAACAGGTAGCAGAATATCTGGGTGCACTAGCAGGATGTCTAGGCCCTACCCTGGGCTCCCAGGAAGGGCTGCCCCAGCCCCTCCACCTCCTATGGTCTCCACAGCCCAGGCAGACAGAATTGTCTGGTGACAAAATTAAGGGACTCTTCTATTGGGGAGGTGAAAGGTAACTTGGGACACCCAAGAACAGGGCCCAGGTACGGTGCTCTTCCATCCCCTAGGGCTGTGCACTTAGCACAGCAGCTGCCGCACCCCTCTTCTACCCGTGTCTACCCTCCAGGAAGGTGCTGAACAAGCTGAATTTCTCGGTGCCGGAGGACGTGATGCACCAGATCGTGCAGTGCACCCCCGGCGTGGTGGAGTTGGTGCTCATTCCACTGAAGCAGCGCCTGGAGGAGCGGCGGAGGCGCAGGAAGCAGGGCTCCGGCTCCTTACAGGTGCCACCTACTCAGGCTTCTTCCCCCCGTGCTCTGAGGGAGCTTCCCAGCCTGCAGAAAGCCCCCACCGTGGCTATAAGTGCGGAAGAAGGGTGCCTGGTTAAAGGGAGCCTGGCCTGGGGGACGGTGGGTGGAAGGGACACGGGGCCCTTTGGGGATGGGCGAGCAGGAGCTCACAGTGGACCCCGGGGCTTCTTTTAGGAGCTGGTTCCCCAGGATGGCAGTGACTACATGGATGTGGGTAAAGTGGCTTTTACTTTTCCTCCCTCCCAGGGGGAGCTTTTCTCTTTTCCTTCCTTGGGGGGAGGGAGGAGGGAAAGACAGGAAAATAGGACTCCAGAAGGGTTACTCCACCACTTACCTCTTCTCAGGTTTGTCCCAGAAGCCCCGAGGGGAAGGTGCCCAGGACACGCAGGGAGGGGGGCAGCTCAGGTAAGGAAACTGGGGGTTCCTGACCTTACCAGACCAGGTAAGGAGGTAGGGAAGGCAGGAATGGGCTAGGGGAGTGGGGAGACCTGGCCGTGGGGCCCTGGAAAGATGAGGGCCAGGCCTCCTCTAAGCTGCTTCCCACCCCAGGGGGGGCCGGCAGCCGGTGCCCCGGCGTCCTGGGTATAGCCAGGTGCTGCACGGCGACCCGAGCGTCATCCTCCAGATTGCCGAGAAGGAGCAGGAATTGTTGGCCTCGCAGGAGACTGTGCAGGTGGGAGCCCTGGGAGGTGCGGGGGGTTGGGGCCTGTGGAGGACGGGGATGAGGACAGGGGGTCCCTGGGTTTGACCTCTGCGCGGCCGCCCAGGTCCTGCAGATGAAGGTGCGGCGCTTGGAGCACCTGCTCCAGCTCAAGAACGTGCGCATCGACGACCTCTCCCGCCGGCTGCAGCAGGCGGAACGGAAGCAGCGGTGAGCTGAGCAGCTGCTCAGGACGCAGGGATGCCCCAGTGTCTGCCAGAGCCCTGAAAAGGCCGACACACCCACAGAACAGCCCATGCACCCACAGAACGCGGACTAACGGGGCGGGAAGGGGGCGGGTCCAGCTGCTCCTAAGAGCCTCCGGGAGCCCCTCCCTCGGGGTGAGGGTGAGCATGGTGGGTGGGTGGTGGGACAGGAGCCCTTACGTCTGAGCACGGAACTGAGCCACCTCCTCCCACTCCATCCGGATCAGGAGAATGGACCACTTTCCAGAACCCAGAACCCGTGTGCGGAGGCCTGGTGTGTACCCCAAAGCAGTGAGAGACACCAGGCGCTCTATTTTGGAGCTCCCTGTGCTGGGCTTTGCGGGATGGTCCCCCCACTGGGTCCGCACCACTAGAACCGGGTCCCCATCCAGCTGTGAGGACAGTGATGTCTCCATCTAATTCTTTGTGCCCTGGGCCGTTGGGGAAGTGATGGAGTCCCTGGCCTCTCCTTCGCGCTCACCTGGGACCCATTTGGAGGCGGGAGGAGGGCAGCTGCTAGAGAGGAAGGGAGGAGGAGGGATTCAGCCAGGTGTGGGAAGACATCGGCTGTGCCTATACCAAATCGCCCTCCCCTCCCATGAGGTAGAGTTGAGACTATTTGGGGTATATGGGACAAGGCTGCCCCCATTAAAAGCATTGTGCTCTCTCTCTTGTGCTAACCTTCTCTCTCTGCCTGGATCCTTGTGGGCAGTGAGGTCCTGCCTCCCCTTTGCTGCACCCTTCACCCCTTGAGGGCCTTTTATGCCCAGAATGGGTCTTGCCTTGTGGGCAGCTGGGCCCTGGGTGGCCACTGCTTTTTAGGCTGATGATAACACATTGTCAGGTCTTCTGCACTAGGAGAGTCTGACTTCTAACACTGGCCTTACTAGACTGACCCCCAAATCCACCCTCACTGTCTCCTTTAACTCTGTCCAAACCCACATTTCAGATTCTCTCCAAATGTAGCCACATACTCACCCTAAACCATGCCCATGGACTGACTCCTAAATGTGTCCTCTGTATGACTCTCAACCCTGGTCACAGACTGACCCCAAGTTTTATGGGCTGAAGACAAGCTTAACTCCCAACCCTGAGATACCATGGCCATGTGTGACCCTAACTCTGACCAGTAACATTGAACATTTGTAAATCCTAAACCACCTACAATTCTGTTCCTAGGCATATATGCAGCATATACCCAGGAGAAACTTAAGCTTCGTGTTCTGTGTTCTGGGGCACATGTATAGCAATGTTTATAGCAACACATTTTGTAATAGCAAAAGAGCTGTTATCTATTACTGTGTAACAAATCACCACACACCTAAAGGCTTAAAACAGCATTTATTATCTCATATTTTCTGTTGCTCAAGAGTCCAGGGATGGCTTAGCTGGGTCCTCTGCCTCAGGGTTTCTCACAAGGCTGCAATGAAATTGTTAACCAGAGGTGTGGTCTCATCTGAAGGCTTGACTGGGGAGGGACTCACTTCCAAGTTCATCTGGTTGTTGACAGAGTCCAGTTTCTTGTGGACTGTTGGAGTGAGGGCTTCAGTTTCTTGCTGGTTGTTGGCTGCCCTCATTTCCTCGTCATCCAGCAAAGGAGAGAGTTAGATGCTAGCAAGGTGGAAGTTATAGTCTTATCTAATGCAATTACAGAAGTGACATCCATCACATCTGTCATATTCTATTTATTTGAAATAAGTCACTAGATCCAGCCGACATTCAAGGGGAAAGGAACACATAGGTTTGAATACCAGGAGGGAGAGATCAATGGGAGCCATTTTAGAAGCTGGCTACAAGGAGGAAAAAGCAACAGAAGATAAAATCTAGGATAGGGGTTACTTCTGAGAGAAAGCAGAGGGCAGAGATGCAAGAGGCACATTGGTAGATATAAGTTATTTGTAATGTTTTAGTTCTTGGGGCAAGTGGTGGGTTTACAAGTGTTCACAAATGGGCTGTTTATGGACAAATGGGGAGAAAGTGTGAGGTTATTTATTTTTCTGAACCATTAAAAAACAAACAAGGATTATGTGGTATCCAATTCTATTTACCTGAGTTCCTAAATTAATACAAATAAAAAACTGATAACTATTCATGACCTTGGTCTGTGCCCTTCCCTTGCACTCAGCCTGGTCTTAGGTTAAACACTGGCTGCAGCCTGGCCCTCTGTCTTACCCAAATCAACTGCAGCCCTGCACACATACTGACCCAATCTAGCACTGTTCTCTCTCCATCATCTGCATTGGGTCTTCAGTGTTCTGTTCTCTAAATCTTTCATCCATGGATCGTATTTGTACGCTCCTGTGTGTGGAGCTGGAAGGCATGGTTTGTAGAGGGGTCTGAGGATCAGGGTGTGGGGTAGGGCATGGTTCTGCCTGACAGGAGCACAATGGACCCAGAATGCAGGTTCAGCGATTGGGGTTACCCCCTTAAGAGTCTGCTGACCTCCTCCATTAGCAGAGGCTAGGCCAGGTCCTGGAGGTTCTTCCTCCTTGAGTCCCCCCCACCCTATTCTTACTATCCAGATATGCCTGAATCTGTTTTAATATCTCAAAACCCTACAGATCAAACCCCAAAAGCAGTGGAGAATTTTATTGAATGTTTCTTGGGAACAAATATGAAGGTGGATTACATCACACATTATGTCTATAACACTTTTTTAAACATCTCTCTTGTTCTCTAAACTTCCCTTCTGACAGCCACTACCATATTTTTCCCACTCTGCTCCTCACTCCCCTATTGCCTTTCTGATCCACAGTAAATCAGATTTCTTCTGGTTCATTCATTCATTAATTCCTCAAATGTTTATTGAGTGTCTACTATGGACTAAATACCAGGAACACAAGGACGACTATAAAACATGATTTTTATCCCATTTTCACAATCCTAGAAGGGGAAAGGCATGTAAAAAGGCATTTTAACATTTTTTTGTTACTTAATATTTTGAATAGATCAAACAAATCATTATAAAACATAAGCCCGCCTGGTGTGGCTCAGTGGTTGAGCATTGTCGACCCATGCACCAAGAGGTCGAAGATTCTATTCCTGGTCAGGGCACATGCCTAGGTTGCAGGCTCAATCCCTGGTGGGGGGCATGCAGGAGGCAGCCAATCAATGATTCTCATCATTGATGTTTCTGTCTCTTCCTTTCCCTTCCTCTCCGAAATCAATAAAAATATTTAAAATATACATTTTTCAAAAACATAAAAAGTGAAAACTCTCCTTGGTCCCCTACACCTCTGATAGATAACCTTTTTCTTTAGTTTTTGCATATTCTTCCATAGTATCTTAATGTGAAGACAAGCAAATATGCACATTTATTGTTATCTTACCCCCATCTTTTTTAATATAAAGAGGAAGCAGATTATCCACTCTTTTCTGTATTTTTAAAAAATTATTTTATAGCCCTAACCGGTTTGGCTTAGTGGATAGAGCGTCGGCCTGCGGACTCAGGGGTCCCGGGTTCGATTCCGGTCAAGGGCATGTACCTTGGTTGCGGACACATCCCCAGTGGGGAGTGTGCAGGAGGCAGCTGATCGATGTTTCTCTCTCATCGATGTTTCTAACTCTCTATCCCTCTCCTTTCCTCTCTGTAAAAAATCAATAAAATATATTTTAAAAAATTATTTTATGTACAAAAAGATAGCATTCTGTCATAAGACAGATGTCTTGAACGACCCATTCATGAAGTTCACTTAGTCCAACTTAATGAAGCCTATGTCCTTCACGTACTGACAGAAACACTGGTGACACATGTTGAGGCTGTATTTCCAGATCACAGTGTGGCGGTTTGAGCAGCCGCAGCAAGAAGGAGAACCCTGGTGGAATTTCCTCAGATGGCTCCAGGAGAGTTGCTGGTGACCCATCTTGCTCTCTGTGTAGCAAAACAAGGCAAAAGGCTCTTTTCTGTATCTTGATTTTCCACTCAACACGGTCTCTTTTAGATATGTGATGGTCAATGTTGTGTGCCAACTGGACTGGGCCACAGAGTGCCCAGACATTTGGTCAAATGTTACTCTGGGTGTTTTCTGTGGGGGTGTTTTTGGATGAGATTAACATTTAGATGGGTGGTCTGAGTAAAGCAGATTGTTCTCCCTGTTGTGAGGGGGCCTCTTCCGATCAGTTGAAGAAGGCCTGAATAGAATAAAAAAGCTGTGTCTTCCCTGAGTAGGAGAGAATTCCTCCTGCCTGACAGCCTTTGAACGGGGAGATGGGCTTTTTTGTTTTGTTTTGTTTTTGCCTTTGAACTTTAACTGAAGCATGAATTCTTCCTGGGTCTTGAGCCTGCCAGCCTGTGGACTGGAACAAAACCATGGGCTCTCCTGGGACTCCAGCTTGCTGACTCATCCTACAGATCTCGCAACTTGCCAGCCTCCAGGATTGCATGAGCTACCTCATCTATCTCTGTCTCCCATTGGTTCCGTTTCTCTGGAGAACCTTGACTAATGCAATATTTTTCCATAACAGTATGTACTGGTACATTGAAAACTTCCAAATAAAATTCAATTGTCTGTACCAAATTTAATCAGCCCTCTATGGACGCTTGGTTTATTTTTAATCTTTTATTAATAATACAACAATAAAGAACCTCACACATTCATGATTTAATGTTGTGTACAAGTATATCTGCGCGATAAATTCTAGAACTGAGGTTGTCCAGTCAAAGGATACATACATTTGCCCTGGCCGGTGTGGTTCAGTTGGTTGAGTGTTGTCCTGTGCACTGAAAGGTTGCTGGTTAGATTCCTGGTCAGGGTACATGCCCAGGTTGCTGGTTCAATCCCTGGTCAGGGTATGTGTGGGAGGCAACCAATCTATGTTTCCCTCTCACAGTGATGTTTCGCTCCATGTCTCTTCCTCTCTCTCTCTCTAAAATCAATAAAAACATATTAAAAAAAAAGAATACATATATTTGCAATCTTGGTAGATACTGTGAAATTGTCATCTACAAGGGCATGGTTCAGAGCAAAGGCTGACATCTGGTGGCCCGTTGCCCTGCTTTGGTGTGCAGTGCTGTGTTGTTACAAAATTTCTAATTTTTATATTGATGAGGATGTGAAGTAACTGGAACTCTCATACTCTGCTGAGAGTGTGAGTACAAACATTTCAGATCAGTTTGGCAGTTTCATATAAAATTAAGCATATGCCTATGCTATTGTATGAGTTCAATCAGAGAAGCAGAAAGACTTTGTTACAGGGACTTGACGTCAGGTTACTATTAAAGAGGCTGTTGTTTTGCACCTGATTCTGGACCTCAAAGTTCACAGGTCAGGCAGTTGGGAAGGAAGGATGGATATAAAGTGGGGAGGAGAACGGATGAGTTGGAATCCATGAGCACAAGCTGGAGCCCTCAAGAACAAACTGGAACTCACCTTAGTTCCCACTGCCTCCAAATTTGATGATGTGGGTGTCGTGCTGGAGAAGTCGGTGCCCTTTCCTACCTGGCCCAGGAGTCAGAGAGGCTGAAGGAGGATCCAGGGCAAGGTGGAGCAGTTATGGGACTGGGTGCTACCCTGCCAATGAGATGAGCCAGCAGATCAGCAAAAAAGTGGATAGGCAGGAGCTCCAGACCTTGCAGGTGTAAAAACCAATATAGCCACTGTTTTCTTCTACCCTCCAAATCTCATGCAAAAATCTGTTGTGGACCACCCTAATTAGAAACACACATGGAAGAGAATTCTGGGAAATGTAGTTCATTCTAAATTGGTACATTATAAAACCACCACAGCTATGTTCCAGCAATTCCATTCCTCAATATACATTCAAGAGAAATGCATCCATATGTTTACCAAGACATGTACTAGAATATACACTATAACATACAGTAGTCCCCCCTTATCCACCGGAGTTACCTTCTAAGATCCCAGTGGATGTCTGAAACCTCGGAGAGTACCAAACCCTACACATCTGTTTTTTCCTACACATACATAGCTATGATAAAATTTAATTTATAAATTAGGCACCATAACAGATTAATAACAATAACAACTAATAATAAAATAGGACAATTATAACAATATACTGTACTAAAAGTTATGTGACAGTGGTCCCTCTGATACCAATCTCATAACAGAGTTGACTACTGTGACTAATGGGTGGGTAGCATATATAGTGTGAATTCCCGTAATGGGCAGGATGGAGCAGGACAGCACAGGACTTCTTTGTGCTACTCAGAATGGTGCACAATTTAAAACTTATGAGTTTATTTTTGGAAATTTCCATTTAATACTTTGGGATCATGGTTGATGGCAGGAAACTGAAAACACAAAAAGCTACATCACAGTTCAGAGAGGGACTGCTGTAGCACCAGACAGTCCACAGTCAGCAGCTAGTCTGTGTTGGAAAGAGCCAGGGATGGATTTGGGAAGTTAGCTAGAAAGATATAAGAATGCAGGCCTACCTTGTTCTTGAAGGGAAGATGAGTTTGGCCCATGAGAGGAGAGTAGGAAGGGCATTCCAGGTGTGAAGGTAGCATAAGGAAGGTATATGAAATCAAATATCTTCACAGATCCAGAAGGTAAAATTAATGTGAGAAGCCCAGTATGGTTCAGTAGTCAAGCTTTGAACCAGTAGATCACAGTTCAATTCCTAAGCAGGGCACATGCCTGGATTTTGGGCTTGATCCCAAGTAGGGGGCATGTAGGAAGCATCCAATGGATGATTCTCATCATTGATATTTCTATCTCTCTCTTCCTCTCTGAAGTTAATAAAAAATGAAAAGAAAATTAATGTGAGAAAATAGGGATTGGTGGGAACTATGGCAAATTGATGTGCCAGCCTTTGGTGCCAGGCTGGAATGTGAGTCCATCTTGTTAGATCTTCTGATATTTCAAGAGAAATAGAGAGAGGAAGAGGAAGAATAGAAAGAGGGAGGGGAGGAAAAGGAGGAAGAGGAAGAGGAGGAAAAGAAAAATTAGAATTTTTAAAAGCCCACCTAAGCTAAACCAAATACAACTGTAGTTTTGGGCCCACTGTCTGCCAACTTTATAGCTTGAAGAATAGAATAGACATGGGAGTACAATTTTTAGATGAAAAGGGGCCACATACTAAACCTGTCAAGCTCAGGGGAGGCCTGTATGGTGGCCTTACCTACTCAGAGACCTAAAATAACCACATAGAATGGTCTGAAATGAAGACTTTTAACTAAAAGCAGTTTATGGTGGGTAATCAAGTCCTAGGCTAGAATCTTCCTTGACAAAGGTCAATTTTTTTTTTCTTTTTTAAAAATATATTTTTATTGATTTCAGAGAGGTATGGAGAGGGAGAGAGAGATAGAAACATCAATGATGAGAGAGAATAATTGTTGGCTGCCTCCTGCACATCCCCTAGTGGGAATTGAGCCCATAACCTGGGCACGTGCCCTTGACCCGGTATGAACCTGGGACCCTTCAGTCCGCAGGCCGACGCTCTATCCACTGAGCCAAACCAGCTAGGGCACAAAGGTCAGTCTTTACCTTAGTTGAGCCTGTTTATTGTCTGTTGGCATCTATGACAACATACCTTTGGAATGTCAAGGTAATTTCCTTTTTTCTGGACCTCTTTGGGTGCAACAACCACACAGAACAGACTACAAATTCCCTCACTGTTATCATCATGATAATGGGATTTTAAAAAATTTATTTTTAAAATATGTTTTTACTGATTTGTTGTTGTTGTTGTTATTTTTAGAGGGAGAGGGAGGGAGCGAGTGTAACTTTGATCAGCTGCCTCCTGCAAGTCCCTTACTGGGGATCAAGCCAACAACCTGGGCATGTGCCCAAACTGGTAACCTCTCTGTGCACAGGACAATGCTTAACTAAATGAGCCACACAGTCAGGGCAATCATGAAATTGTTGACTGTTAACTATCCTGTACCCACCCATGTAAAAGAAGTATGTGTCTATCATTTTACCTTTTACCCAACCCGAGTTTCTCTCCTCCCCACCCCCCACCTTTGCTTTCTCCCACCTCCCTAATCTATTGCCAATAGATTTCATGTAATCCACTTATGTCTTCTCTTTTGATTATAATGTATAAAGCAGGGTGCAGAACTGCCATTTTTCGGAGCATTTTTCTCAATCCGTTGAGGTTTTTCTTCCTGGCAATTGTCATCAGTTTGGTTCAAATAAACTCATACAAATTCTCTGCAGGTTTGAACGTTTCTTACTTTGACAAATTGGAGGGGAAGCATAGTAGAGTGCATGGAAGGTGGGATTGGGTAGTGAGAGAGCATCTGGCAGGAGCTGGCGGGCTGGGTGGAAATCTCCCAGTGCCAGCACCTGAGGACAGCATCAAAAACTCCAGAATGCGCAGGAGTCACCCAAAAATCTGCTAAAAAGTTTGTGAGGCTCTGCTGGAGACAGTGGCAGAGCAAGGAGCGCTTTGCAGCAGAGTAGCACTCGATGGAGACAATAGCTCAGGAAGGTTAGTTTGCCAACAGCGTGCAGACAAAAGCACAGGGTAGGAGCCTTGGAGGCTCCCAAAGGCAGCGATCCGGTCCTTCTGAAAGGATGCTGGCCCTCAGCCGCTCAGGCCATCTCTCCCCTAGTCACGTTGGACGGAGGGCAGTGCATGCTCCGGAGGGCTCCCCGCGGGCACTTTAGGGACTCTGTCCCCGCCGGGAAATGGTGTGTGTGTGTGTTCAAGCACAGGCAGGCGGAGGTGCAGCTAGAGCCGCTGAAGACTCTCCCACCGCTACCCCCTGCCTCTCGCTCCTCTACTCCCGGGAGGCGCCCACAGCCCACCTTGCAGCGCTGAGCTAGGGACATCCTGCTGCCAAGACATCTGCATCCTGCTGCCATGACGACCGCCTCCTTGGAGACCCGGTGCTGAGGCTGCGGTCCCGGAGGGCCCCTGGTTCTCCCCACCCCCACCCCGCGTGCCTCCTTTGTTCTGATGTTTATCTCGGCGAGCAGGGCTCCCAGGAGGAGTCTCAGGTCCGCGCCCGAGCGCTTCCTTCGAGATAGGGGGTAAGGGTGGGAGGGAAAGAGGCCAAAACCCAGGGTTCGCAGAGCGGCTCCTGGACTGGACCTAGAGATGCGCGAATCGATGGCGGAAGCAAGCTAGGGAGCGACTTTCGGGTGCCCCACCTAGCCCTGAGCCCCGCCTTCCGACCGCTGGAGGGGCAGAGCCTAGGGGAGGCCTTTCCAAGTTGAGGCAGAGGCGGGAAGTGCAAACTCCACAGGGGGAAGTGGGACGCGGCGGGACCTCCTCCAGGCACTCCTCCTTGCCTGTCTCCCTTCCGCCCGGCGATGGCCCCAGGTTACGTCGGGCGGCCTCGCTGCCTTCCTCACCGCACCTCCCCGGGCCCTAAGCGAGGGCTCGCACTGCGCAGGCGCACGGCCCTGCACGTGATGCAGTGGCGCAACGCCCGTTGGCGGTTCTCTGGCGCCCGCTTATTGGTCTGAAGCAATCCTCGCCCCACCCCCTCGGTCCACCAATGGGTGGAGGCGGGGGCGTGCCCGAGAGGCGGGTGGGTGCCACTCAGGACTCCCTCCTCGTGCTCGGCGTTGAGACCCCCACTGCCGCCGCGATTGCCACTGCCCCCGCCTTGGTAGTCCGGGCTCGGCTCCGGGGTTCGCCTCGCACGGTAAGGCCACCTCTCCTTCCGCTACCTGCCGGTCCCTCCCCGCTCGCGGAGATCCCCTCCCAGCGGAGCCTGTGTCCTAAGCAGTCGGTGCAGGAGACCCCATGCGGCTGGGGCGGTGGAGGGGCGCTCGGTTGTCGGGGCCGGCGCTCTAGCATCTGAGCTGGGGAGATGCCCGGCCCCGGGGGCGCGGTGACCGTCAGCCTGTGTAGCTGGGGTATCTCTGTGGGGCGCTGTCTGGGGCACGTGTGACACTGTGAGGGCGGGGGCGTAACGGGGTCAGCGCCACCCGCATCCCCCCACAGCTGCAGCCCCTGCCTCGCTGTGTGACCTTGGGCGGGTACCCTCTCTGAGCCTCCCGTGTCTCGGCACCCTCAGGTAGGAGGGCGGTGATGTCGGGGAGTGCGGGCTCCAGAGACTGCGTCAACAGAGGTCATGGTGGGGAGGGCACAGGATTATCTTTGAAGACAGAGACGCTGCCTCTCAGACCGGGAGGGATGTGATGGGGGTTGGGGGTTGGGGTCCTTTACCCTCATTTGTCCTCGGCGAGGAGGAGAATGGGGCGGGGATGGGGGCGCCACATCCTTGGGGATGGAGGCGGGAGAAGATACAGGTCCTACACCTGGCCCCCTGGTGCATCTAGGTTCTGAGCCCGTGTTCCTGTGAATGAACAGGGGCCCCGCTGGACTGAGGAAGGAGGCATTGGATCGCCTTTCCTCTTGCTTCTCGGCATTAGGAAGCAGGAGTAGAACTGAGGAAAGTCAGGGGCAGCTGACAAACCCTGGACCCTGCCTGGCCTTTACTAGTTGGGACCGCCAGGGTGGGGCAGGCAGTCTGGACGCCGGAGGGAATCCAAGCACCCTGAGGGCTTGGGGTAGGGTTTTTTTGGGGAGGGGATGCTAGATAGAGGAAGGCAGCTCTTCTTGGGGAGATAGGAGGGTGTGGCATGATGGATGAGAGAGAGAACACTCATACCTCTCCTTACAAGGAAATGGAGTCACATCCAAACTGAGTTGATATAAAACTGCCACAGCCATACCTGACTTCCGGTCTTACCTTCCCAGGCATTGGTCTAAGTACGTGGGTCCCCACTGTGTTCAGTCTTTGTTGGGTTCTGGAGCCAGCAGGTCAGTGGCCCCAGTGGGCAATCTTTTTACAAGGTTGAGCAATTAAAAAAAATGTCTTTATTGATTTTAGAGAGAGGAAAGGATATGGAGAGACAGACATTGATGTGACAAACATTGATCATTTGCCTCCTGCGTGCTCCCTACTGGGGATTGAGCTAGAAACCCAAGAAGGTGGTGGTTCTGGAGCTCCACCTGCCATAGGCCCTCCTTCCAGTCTGGAGGCGTGGGCCCCAGTGCAGGATAGCCTGGAGTGACAGACAGCACCCTGTGGGGCAGGAGTCTAAGGGGCTGAGAACTCTGGGTTTCTGTGTAACTGTCCGTCTGTCCATCTGTCTACTCACTTGTCATTGTCCCTGGGCCTGTTCTTCATGCCAGAGGCTTCACTGGGCCTGGCTGAGCCCTGCCCTGGATAGGGTAACCTTGAAGTAGCAATTCTCTCTAAAGGTGAGAGGGACCTGAGCTGGCAGCATTCTGTCCTCTAGAAAGAAGTTTCCCCCAATTTCCCTGAGAGTGACTGAGAACCAAAGAAACCCTTAAGGCCCTTTCCAGCCCTCCCCATCCTGCGGCTTGTCCCTGGTACCACCCCTGACCTGTTAGTAGCCTATCTAAGGGGAGTGGGGGAGGACGTAATTTTTTTTTTGCTGGGCTGGGGGTATTTTCCAGGATTGTTCACATCTGCCTTGTGAGTTCCTCTGGTTTTGAGGACAGCAGGCTCCCAGCAGTCTGTTCTCTGTCAATCCCTGGGGACCTGCCTGGCCTGGGAGTGGAGGAGGGGGACAGCAGGATGGAGGTGGAAAGGGGGAGGGAGGCCCCTCAACCCATGAGCTGTATTCTGAGAAGGCTGACGTCCCGGGGGGACCACCCTGAGGGCCATTCCTGGCTGTTCCAGGATTGCCTGAAGTCCTCTCTCTCCACAGTGCTGCCCTGAAATTGCCTTTGCTTCCAAAAGCAGGCCTTTGGGGGTTTGCTTTTGCAAAGGTGGGGGTGAACTGGGGAGCGTTGTCACAGCTTCAGACACCAGCTGCACCAAACCCTCTGAGGAAGAGGCCACTGCTTTTTCCTGTGTTACAGATGAGGAAACTGAGGCACAGAGATGTGCAGTAACTTGCCTGGGCAGCCTGAATCTGGACCAGGACTGCTGGGCTCGGGAACCATGCTCCTGCCCATGCCCCTGCTGGCTCCAGAAGGCTGTGCAGCTGGGGGCATACTCAGGACTGGGCTGGCACAGGAAGGGGCCTCGCAGTTCCCTGTGGACACAGTGCAGCAGGGGGATGCTGGACACCTCCTCCTGCTTCCGATAAGGAATTGTGTGAAGAGTTTGGCTTCCAGGGAACAGCCTCCTGCTGTGAGAAAGGAGGCTCGCTTCTTCCTGGCTCTGGGCCCCTGAAGTCACTTGCTTCCCCCTCTGCTGGTCAGTGCAGGAGATGCAGGTCCTACTCTCTGGCTTTATGCAGGCCCTACCTTTTGGGCTTTCCATGTCAATGACGGAAAGCGTTGATCACCAGTTGATGGTGGAAAGGCTAGAAGGATGCCTAGTGGGAGGCTATACTCTGAGATGGGGGAGGGGTGTGCCCTCCAGGGCAGAAGTTGGCTAAGAGAGTAGGGCTTTCCTCTTCCTGAGAGCATTTGGTAAGAGAGTTGCCAAGAGGGCCCAGCCAAGGCCCCGACTTGGGCTCTGCTTAGTTTGGTCATTCATTCATTTAACAAATATGAACTGAACACAGGTTCTCCCTGCCAGGTGCTGGGAGAGTTTGGCCAAGACAGAGTTTGGCAAAGACAGTTACTGCCCTTGAAAGGGAACATAGATATGAAATGATCCCATAAATGAGAAGGGGATCCTTTTAAAGGTGTTTCAGGCCTATGCTGGGATGGGCAAGGGTGTGGTGGTGTGCTACCCTAAGAAAGTATGCTGGGGCCGAGATCCAGGCCTGGGGGACAGGATTGTTCCAGGCAGGCAACATGCAGTGCATTGTGGGGGAAGACAGGGAGGGGGCCCTGCAAGTACTGGGTCAGAGTGTTTTTGTGAAGAGTCCCCAGGAGCCTTTGCTGATCCGCCACTGGTTACGAGTTTCACCAGGGCCTCCAGAAAGTATCTTGGGAGATTTAGGGATCTTGTGGGCATTGGACAGTCATTCCCCCTGCAGAGGTGTAGCTGGAACAGCCTCTTTGGAAAGTAGGAAGGTGATCTGGTATCCCTTACTCATGGCCATTTTTCACATATTCTGAGTCCATAGTTTCTGAAGGTGGATGGAGTGGATGGGGTGAGGATAGGCTTCTCTCCTAGAGCCAGAATCCCTGGGGATAAGCAGACCCAGAGCAGCCCAGGCCAGAGATGATGAGTGGGGGCATAGTAACCCTCCTTGCACTCTGAGTGGGGCCTGGGAGCTAGCCTCCAAGGGGATGGGGATGTGTGCTGGCCTGGCCTGTACCTGCTGTGGTGACTCCTGCATTCCTGAGACCCAAGCCTTGCCTTGCCTTGCAGCCTCCTTCAATCAGGGGTCCTGGCACCCAAGCTGATCACCGTGCCCATGAGGCAGGGTTGGGCCTGGGTGGACTTCTTGAACTGGGAAGTGGGAAGGGAAGTGAGGCCGGTGTCCAGGCAGCTCAGCGCCTGCGAGACCTCCAGGTCATGTCCTCCGCTGGCCCAGCCCCTGACTGTGAGGCCACCAGTCTGTGGTTTGTTTCCCTTCCTCATTCCCTGGACTAGCTGAGATCATTCGTGGGTCACTCATCTCCCAAATACTTCAGTGTGTATCTCTGAAAAATAGGACATACTTCTCTACAGAATGCAATTTCATTATCTCACCAAATAAAATAAGCTCTTATTTCGTAATGTCGTCTAAGAACCAGTCCCATTCACATTTTCTAATTATCCCCAAATGTATTTTTTATGGGTAGTTAGAAACCCCCTACCCCATTTATTTTTCTTCTCACAGCTGGTGTAGTGGAAAAAACCAGGTCATTTGTCCCATAGAGTCCCTGCCTTCTTGGTCTCTTTCTGTGTTAATCTAGAACAGCAGTTGGCAGACTTTTTCTGTGAAGGGCCAGATAGTAAATAATTTAGTCATTGCAGGCTATGTGGTCTCTGTGGCAACTACTCAAACTAGTTTTTTTTATTTTGTTTTGTTTTTGCAAAAGCAGTTTTAGACGATAGGTAAACAAATGAGTGTGGTTGTGTTCCCATAAAACTTGACAAAAAACAGGCAGTGGCGCTGGCTGGCTGGTTGGTTGGAGCTTCCTCCCATACACTGATGAAAGGTGGCAGGTTCGATTCTGGTCAGGACACACCCAGGTTGTGGGTTTGATCCTCCGACAGGGCGGTCGGGCACCTGCGGGAGCAGCAGATTGGTATTTCTCTCATTGATGTTTCTCTCTCTCTCTCTCTCTCTCTTTAAAATCAATAAAAAACAAAACAGGCAGCAGCCCTGTAGTCTGTTTTTTGCCCATCCCCTATCTAAAAAACTTCTCTTCCTTTATTTTTCTTGCAGTTCAGAAAAAACAACAAAACAGGTCAGTTGTCCTAAAGACTCTCCTGCCTTCTGGGTGTGTCTCATTGCTTTCTTGTGGAGTCCTTTAATTTGTTCCTCTAACCTCTGTGTTTTCAATAAGCCAGCAGTTGGAGCTGGGGCCTTGATTCGATGCAAGTTAGACGTTTTGGGCAGGTGCTGTGCCCTTGCCAGTGGTGCTGTGATTTGGTGCTGCCTCACATCAGGAGGTATCAGTGTGTCAGCTCCCATTGTGAGTGAGGGGCGATTAACCGGTGCCTGGCTGGCTGATGTCACCTCTCTCCATTGCAAACGTGTGTCACTCCCCTTAAGAACTCTAGGTCATCTGTTGGTGACACGTGAGCATCTGTAAGCATCTACTTCTGTCAACCTTTTTCCTCTGGTTTACCATCCACTGACTCACTGCCTCCAGCGTGAGTTGGGGGTTGCAGAATTACTTGGCATTTGGTCATTTCTTTGTTATTTAACAGCGAGAGTTCTTCTGTAAAAAAGAGCTTTCTTTTAACCACCAGGGCAATTTCATTACGGGAAAGGCCAGGAGACAGGCTGAATTATTTCTCGTTATTGCCAATTTCAGAGTAAAGAGTTAGGGCATTGTCACTGTCAGTGGTGACAAATGAGGGTTTGGGTTTGTTTGTTTGGCTTTCTCTCTCCTTTTGTTCCTAATCTCTGTGACTGCTCTAGTTTTATGTATTCCATCTGTTTCCATCAGTTGCACTCATTATTCTTTTTAAAAAAATGTTTTTATTGATTTCAGCAAGAGGGAGAGGAAGAAAGGGATAGAAACATTAATGATAAGAGAGAATCATCGATCGGCTGCCTCCTGCACAACCCCTACTGGGGATTGAGCCTGCAACCCCGACATGTGCCCTGACTAGGAATTAAACTGTGACTTTCTGATTCATGGATTGCCCAACCATTGAGCCACACTGGCAGGCTCATTATTCATTTTGATGTTGAGATGATCCCAGCTCAGCCCACGGGGACCGGGCTGCTCACACAGGCTTCCTGGGCACCTCCGCTGTCCCTGCCTTGAAGCTGCCTACTTTTGGGGAGCTGAGCTGGGAAGGGCAGTCCCCTTCACAGGTGTCTGTTCTGTATATGGCCCTGGTCAGTCACCAGTAGGGAAAGCCCCAAGGACACGTCTTATGTAGACCCCCATTTTTGCTCCCCTCCAAACATACTGTTGACTCTGACTTGGACCCAACTTATTGGGTGTATGACCTGAACACTGTGGACTCTGGCTGCAGGAGGGTACACCCCTTGGTGTCACCAGCTCTAGAACTGGCTCCTGGAAAGAGCCAAAGAAGTCCCCTCCTTTCCAGACTGCCCCTCCTGTCAGCCTCAGGTGGCCTGGGCACATGCGTTCTGTGCTGGTGCTTTGGCACCCAGAAGCTGCAGCTCCGTGCATGCCAGTTGGGCCCTGGGTCAATAGGGTGTCAGGCGGGGTGAGGGCTCTTGGTGAATGTGGGGTGTGGGTAGAGGAGTTGGGGCCAGAGCTCCTTGTGCTAGAGGGTGCAGGCACCACTTGGGCTGCTAAGAGCAGCAGGGGTTTGGGTCCTTCCTAAAGGGAAGTCTCTGTTCTCAGGCCATGGGTGGACCTGATCCCTGCCTTCCCACTCCCTTCCCCACTCCCTACCCTACAGGCTCCTGCTGCTGTCCTTGGAGCATGGGAGGCTGCTGAGCTTACACAGCAGGGTCCAGAAGGAGCTGCGTGTCTCCCCCGTGGCAGGGAGGGCATCCATGGCTGCAGCCAACAAGGGTGAGTGCCGTCCTGGCCTGGTGGGGTTTACAGGGTCTTCCAGCGGGTGCAGGTGAGAGGGGTGTTATTGCCTGTGGGGCCTGCATTGGCTGTGTGTGTGTGTGTGTGGGGGGGGTGTGTGTGGGTGTGTGTGTGTGTGTGTGTGTGTGTGAATGTGAGCAAAAATTACATTAGTAAATGCACCAGTGTTTATGCCAGGTCCTAGGGTACACCCAAGCCCTAGCAGGGAATGTGGGGCCCCTTGGTGTGCTGGAGGTATGAGCCCTCATGTCCCTGTGTTCCAGCCTCTGCGTTGCACTGTGGGGGTTGGAGGGACATGCGGGGCTTGGGTGAGCACTGAGCTTGGCGAGGTGGGTAGAGCCACAGAAAGGGATTTTGGGTTCATTCAGAGTCAGAAGGACTACTGGAGGGTGTTAGGCAGGGGAGGCTGGTGAGATTTAAGGGTCGGGTCTGGGGTCTCAGCAAAGAATGTGGCAGTGCCAGGCTGGCTCCTCTGGACCTCCACCGAGCGTGTAAGAATCCAGGCCAGGGCGAGGCCAGGCCCTGCACCAGGAGGACTCTGAGCAGGGCTCTTGGGAGGCCTCGGGATGGTGGGGCCAGAGAGGACTGGGGTCTTGCTCTTGGTAAGACAGACCTCGCCCAGGACTGGCTCCTGATACTCTGCCTGTCTCAACCCCTGCCTCCTGGCTTTGGAGAACCTGATCCCTCTGGGGACAGCAAGGGTCTTGTGAAGGGTCACACAGACGAGGGGGTCTCTGGGCAGGGTCCTGGAGGCTCCCCTGGGTTCTCCTATCTTTCCTGCCAGTGATCTGGGACAAGTTAGGGGCAGCGCAGCCTCTCCCAGGTGGTGGGCTCAGTGTGGGGTTTGCCCCCTTTTGTTTTTCCCACTCCCAGACAGGTCTCAAGGAGCCTGTCCCTGTCCTTGCCCCTCACCCCGACCAGGTTGGGGTCATCAGGAGTGGCAGACAGGGACCTCAGGCACAGGCATACCTGGAAGAGAAGGTCCCAGAGATGGGGAGCGTGGCCCTGTGGAGGAGACCCCTGGGGAGGCTTCCTGAGGCCAGGGCTGGGTCTTGGTCCACCTGGGGCTAGGTGAGAGTCTGGAAGACTGTCTCTTCTTGTGTCTGGTGTCAGCCTTATTCCCTAAGTGAGGTGTGATAGTAGCCAATTCCCGACGCCCATTCTTTGGGTATTTTTTGTGGGAGGACTGGGCCTCAAGCCTCATGATCCCCAGAGTCTGGTAGGATGTGGCCTAGCCTTGAAAGTGAGTGCTGTGTGATGTCAAGGGCACTTGCAGGGGGTAGGGGAGCAACAAGGAGGAGTCATTTCCTGGGGGTAGAGGAAGCCCGCAGTCCCTGGAGCCGTCTTCCACTCTGCCTAGGCAACAAGCCCAGAGTCCGGAGTATCCGCTTTGCAGCAGGCCATGATGCGGAGGGCTCCCAGAGCCACGTCCACTTCGATGAGAAGCTGCATGACTCGGTGGTCATGGTCACCCAGGAGAGTGACGGCAGCTTTCTGGTTAAGGTATGTGCACGGCTCCCCTCCCCCATTAGTCTTACTTCCTCCACCTCCTTCTCAGCCCTGCTTGGCTTCCTGGGTCTGTCAGTTCCACATCCTCTAAGTTGAGGCCTGGGTTCAGGTCCAGGCCTGCTAGTCAGGCTCTGTGACCTTGGGCAGTTCACCTCAGCTTCCTGTTCTCTGAAATGAAGACAATTCACATCCCATAGAGTTGGTTCGAGAATAAAATGGAAGAATGTATTTATGTTACACAATTGGGAGACTAATTTTGCTAATAACAAGGTATGACTTTATTTTCCTTTTTTGCCAAACCGCTGGCTAATTCAGCCCCATGTTTTCTGCTCTTTGGAGCACACCTTCTCCTATTGCTCACATTTCACACACCCTCCAGAGTGGCTTCTCCAACTCTTGGGACACTGTTGGATCCCACATCCACTTGGGAGGGGCAGGAGAAACTCTCTGAAGGGAATGGATTGGGGGAAACAGAGAGTGACGCCCTCAGGTTGGACAATAAACCAGGGCTCCAAAGTTGAGCAGGAATGCCAGGGGAGGGGGGCATCTGGTCCACCGAGACCACTCTGAGGAGGGGCCCAGATTCATACCCATCTCTGCCCAATCCTTGCTCTTTCTCCTAGGACAGCTTCCCCAAGGGAATAAACAGAATGAAATAAAACTTAAAAAAATAGCCCTGGCTGGTTCGGGTTCACATCGATGTTTCTCTATCTTTCTCCCCTCCTACCCCACTTCCATTCTGCCTGAAAATCAGTGGAAAACATATCCTCGGGTGAAGATTTGAAAAAAATCTCTCCCTGTCCCCCACTCCCCATTGCAAAATCTATTCATGTCTATTACAGAAACTTTGGAAGATAGAGAAAACTATAAAGAAATTTAAAAGTACCCACAATTTTAGAATCTAGAAATAACAATGGTTAATATTTTGATGTGTGTCATTCTAGTTTTTTTTTTTTTTTATAGCTTTGTTTCCATAAACAAAAAGCTGGTATCACAGTGTAACACTGTTTTTTGCTTGCTTCTGTTGTGAACCGTCTCCTGCCTCTATCAGTAAATCATTTTCCACGAGATTCTACAGCTGTATTCCATTATATGTATCATCGTTGATTTAGCTGACTCCCTATTCCTGGTGTTACTGCTGTTTCTATTTCTTACTGTTAGAAAGAGGGCAGTGATGAGTATTTTTTTGCACATCTTTGAGTATTTCCCCTGGAAAATTCTGCAAGTGGTGCAGCTGCATCACAGGGTCATCCTTGGCAGGCCCAGCCAGAAAGCTCTCTTGAGAAGTGTATCCTCCACCTGCAGAGTGCGGGAGCCACACGGACTGAGCTTTATCATGCAGTGGCATCAGCCTGATCCCATTGAAAGGCTAAATGTTCCATGCAGCCAACCCCAACTGGCCCCCAGGGACAGGGCCCTCCGGCCCCTGAAAGCATGAACAGAAGAGTGTGTGTGCATGTGAGCTGTGGGTACAGCTGCACCTCTGTGCCTCCTGGACTGGCACTCGGTCAGCCTGCCTGCTCAGCAGCCACCTTGGCTTGTGACCCTTCATACGGCTGGAGTTTCCAAGGATGGCGGCTATCCCAGAGGGCATCGGTTGCCAAGCACTGTATGGACAACAGAAATTGCTTGGACCCTGAGTCGGGCCTGTTGGACACAGTGAGCCTTTGAGTGGGCAGGCAGGCGTCCATGTTCAGATGCCAGCAGGCAGGCAGGAGCCTGGGTTCAATGGCTGGTGCCAGGTCTGTGGGCCAGCTCTGGACTGACACAGCTGGTCTCGTGTCAGTTTCTAATTCTAAGCCAGCCTTCATTCTGTGCAATTTGTGTTGCCCCATGCCTCCACATGAGTGACTGGAGGACCAGTGTCCCTGACCCAGGGCTGTTGGCTCTGGGCAGGCGATAGTAGTGATGGGGGCAGGTGGATGGCCCCTTCTGGGCAGTGGCTGGTACCTTGCTCTGTGCTACTCATGGTAAGTGTGGCCAAGAGGCCTGTAGCCTGTCATTTCCCAGCTTCCATTTCCTTGTCTATAAAATGGGCCACTGAGGAGCTCTGGGGCCCATGAGACAGATGCTGAGGAGTGTGTGGCCCAGCTGTGAGGTGAGGTCCTCGGGGAAAGACCTGGAGTCACCAGGCTTGGGGTGTGGACCAGCTGGAGTGGAGGGGGCAGATAGACCCCCTAGGATCCCCAAGGAAACAGGTGCAAAGGCCCACAGGATCATAGATGGCATGGGCCCTGGGGGAGGCTGTAAGTGAGGGTGCTTCCTTCCTCCATCCTTCCTGCTGCAGGTTGGCTTCCTGAAGATCCTGCACAGGTATGAGATTACCTTCACTCTGCCCTCGGTGCAAAGGCTGAGCAAGGACGTCCGAGAGGCACCTGTCCCCAGCCTGCACCTCAAGCTCCTCAGCATCATGCCTGTCCCAGAAGGTGCGTCCTCTGCTCAGGGTGCTGGAGGCTTGCCTTCCTCCAGCAGGGCCTGGGTGTGAATGGGAGTGAGAACATGGGATGCTCTTTTCCCCCCACGTAGTGGGGACAGGCAACTCAGCAGCTGGGAACATGACGCCTTCTATACGGGCTTACAGTGTGGCAACTTGGCAGGTCCCTGGCCCCAGGCCTCACTCCCTGGACAGAAGCTCATGGGCTCACACTGTTGGCCTATGTCTGCCCCACTGCCTGATAGTTCATTTAGCGGGATGATGGGAGCCACTGAAGAACTGGCTCTGGACCTTAAGACCTCCCTCCCTCATGTCCCTCAAGAGCAACCTGCTGGAGCCTTAGGAACTTCAAGGCTCCCTCCTAGCCCCCACCTGGGCTTTGGGCTGGGTGCTGCCTCTCCCTACCCTGCTAGCTTCAGCCCCCACTCCCTCCATAGGCTAGGGCATCAGTTTCACTGTGTGCTGAAGCCCCAGCTTCAGTCACATGTCCCCCCACCTCCTCATGACCTTACCCTTAAGTGGATTGAGCAAACTCCCTCAGGCCTTTGCCTCTTGCCACCTAATCTGCTCAAGTCCTGGCCTGCCCACCCCCACTTTCCAATCAATCACTCCCTCTCCTTGCCTGCCTTTTTGGGGAATCAGCAGTCCCTCCTCCTAGAAGCCTAAGTTTGACCCTTGGAGCCTTAATGGGGTGGCCACAGGCCTGAGGCATGTAGAGTTCATTGAAGAATGGGAAATTTCTCGTGCCTGCACCCCAGCCCCAGGAGCCCGGGTCCTGGGCCATCCTTGCTCCTTTGGAGGAGGGAGCCAATGAGTGCTGGGAGGCAGGGGCTGGAGGCCATGGAGTTGCTGATTGCCTGGACAGGTTACAGCATCAAGTGTGAGTACACAGCGCACAAGGAAGGCGTCCTCAAGGAGGAGATGCTGCTAGCCTGTGAAGGTGGCACAGGCACCTGTGTGCGAGTGGTGGTGCAGGCCCGCGTCATGGGTGAGAGTGCAGGGCGTGCATCTGGCTAGGGGAGGGAAACACCTGTTTGGCCAAAAGGGGATTCTACCTCCCTCCTGTCTGAAAAAGGGATCCTTGCCATGGCTGGGGTTCCCCACCTCCTTGTTGAGTGTCTCCACCCCCCCCCCCCCAATAGAGCCCAGAGAGAAGGTGGAGGGGACCTCTTGGAATGGGTGGGGCCAATGGTCCAGCCTGGCATACTGACTTGAAGCCTACCTTGCAGACCGGCACCATGGCACACCCATGCTGCTGGATGGTGTCAAGTGCGTGGGTGCTGAGCTAGAATACGACTCGGAGCACAGCGACTGGCACGGCTTCGACTGAGGCCCACGCCCCCACCCACCTTGGGGCCCCTCAGCCTTAATCTCCACCTCATCTCCCCAAATGCTGCATGATGGTGTGGCTTCCTCATCTGTCCCTAGGATGGGCATGGGGGTGGTGTGTCTAGGAGCCTCCAAGCTGGGGCCTTGCCCACGCCTCTCCTCTGCCTTCATTCATGCCACCTCCCTGCCTCTCCTGTGTCTTCCTCTTCCCACTTCCTCCTCTCCATGTGCCTCAGTCTCCTGCGGGAAGAAATGGGTTGAGCCCCCAAGGAGGCTATCTGAGGAGGGGTGGGGGGAGGGGGAGGACCTAGGGTGGGCTTTACCGATCCCTCCCCACTTGCAAGCCATAGGAGCTCCAGCCAGGGCCTGGAGAGGAGGGAGCTGGCTGTGATGTCGTCATTTCCATTACTGCTGCTGCTGTCTCATGTAAGCCGCCTCTCCTGCCTCCTCCCTCTCCCACTGCTGTCTATGGTGAGTGGAGGGAGGTGCAGTTCCCAGCTCCTGCACCCAGGTGTGTGTCACTGGTTTTTAAACAATGGTTGGGATGAAACCCTAAAGAAATAAAACTTTCAGTGGATACCAGAGACCAGTGGAATGTTTGTTCTTCAGGGTCCTGAGAACGCCCAATCCCTTAGACTCTGGGCCAAGGTAGTTCTACTCTTAGGAGGCAAGGGACTGTGTGGTATTACAGTGCCTAGTCCCCAAAGAGCTGTCTGCAGGTGATGGCATTTTAGGCCTGAGAACAGTTGCCAAGAGAGTTCAGATGTGGAGGGCCCTTCTGCCCAGGCCAGAGAGAGGAGTTCTGTTTGGGATACTTGACAAGGAGACACCAGCATCCTCGTTCTGGTCAGTTCCCAGCCTCATGCACAGCTGAAAGCTTTCTCCCTTTTTTCAGGCCCCCTCTACTACATAACTGGGGTTCCCTCTTGTGAGGTACCAGCATAGATGCTTTATTGTCACCTCGGGCAGGTAGCGCTGTTGCATGTCCTGGACGGGCAAAAGGGCACATAGAGTTGTCTGGCAGAGCTGAGACAGGCCTTAGTATCCCCTTTGTCCTCCTAACGCCCCTCCCCCATTTTGTGGCTGGGATAGGGTTCAAGTGGGTCATTCACAGGTTGCCCTTGGAGCCTTCATCTGTCCCAAAGGAAAGCCCGCCCCCAGCATGCTTCCCACATTCCCTCACAAGTGCCTTCACCCTGTATGCTTCTCATTAGCCTGCTACTGCCCTTTCTACAATTAACAGTCATACCTGGGTGGTCAGCACCACCCCAGGAAGGCCCTACTACCCCTGTCCCTCTTGTGTCAGCTTCCAGTCATTTTCCTGTGGTACCGGGCTGCTCTGCCCCACTCCCTGTGTGGCTTGAGCCCACCAATCGGTGCATTGCGCCCAGTCCCAGCCAAGCCCCTTCCTCCTGCTGCCCCTCTGCTATGGGCCTTGCCTGGCCTCTCCCTCCCAACTGCATCCACCCCCCACCCCCAGTTCTGGCCAGGATCCAGTCATCTGGAGCATTCTGCCTTCGGAGTCACGTGTTCCCTGTGGGTGTCCCGATCAAGCCTCCTTGACCCCAGTCCTTGGCAGAGCCCTTCAGCCTTACAGTCAGTCTGGGCCCAATCCCAAAGCTAGAGCCTCTGGATGTTTCTCCACCCACCCTCCTGCGACCTCATCCCCCCGGGCAGGAGGGCGGGGTAAGGAGCGCTGATACCAGAACTAGGATGTTTGTACGCCCTGGCCAGGTCCCCTGCGCCCCGACCGAAAGTGGGCGGGGTCGGACAGAGCCTGGCTGGCAGCGCGCCCCGGCGCCTTCAATTGGAAAGAAAGTCAATGGAGGCTCGCACCGAGCGATTGGTGCTGACGTCGACGGCGGTGACCTTAATTTCGGTGTCACCAAACTGCATGGCGGCACGGATCTCGCGGCGGCCGGGGGGCGCACCGGCGGCGTCCGGGCCTCCGTCAGCGGGCGCGGGTTCGAGCTCCAGGTTGAGCGCGCCACACTTGCGCACGCCGGGGTCGGTGATGAAGCGCGCGTCCTCGGCGGCGCAGCAGTACAGGTTGATGAGCACGCGCCGCTGGCCGGGGCGCGCCGGGCAGTAGCTGCGACGCACCTCCTCGCCCAGCGCCACCGACTGCTCCGCGGCCACGAAGCGCTCGAAAACGTCGGTGCACCAGCGGCGGCCGTCGCGGACCAGCAGCTTGTCCGGCGGGTGGCGCCCGTCCACGAAGCGGTTGAGCACGCCCACGCCGTAGGTGAGCGGGGAGCGGCGCACCCGCACCACCCCGGGCGCCTGCCCGAACAGCACGGCGCCCTTGAGGATGGTGAGGCCCACGTCGTGCGGGACCACCACGCGCAGGCCACGGGGGCCCAGCGCCGCCTGCACCGCGTGCTGCAGCACAGCTGACTCGGCGAAGCCGCCCACCAGGAACAGCAGCTTCACACCCTGCACCTCCGGCCGCGCCAGCAGCGCCTCTGCGGGATGGGGTGGAGGTGGGGGGAAAAGGAGGAGGGAAGGGGACGAGAGGGACAGCCTGAGCTGCTGAGGCTACCACCGCGCGGCCACTCCTCTCCACCTGCCCGGCAGTTAGAAACTAGCCATCTCAACTGTAAAACGGTTGCCCTATTTTGATGAATAAAAACACGGAGCGCTTTCACTGAGGGCTCTGCCTCCCCAACAACACACCCCTCCCCCACATGGAGGCCCTGAGAGAAGGATATGCACCTGAGAAATGCCTACTGCGCACAAGACACTGGGCTCTTTAGATACTTCAGCGCCTTTAAATCCCTGTGATAACGGTTTGGGGAACCCGATACTATCACCCCATTTTATCAATTGGAAAACTGAGGCACCAGAGGTTATTTAACTTGGCAAGACTACACACAATCCCTCCTAGCTCTTAATTCCCAAAGCACCGACTCCTCCAGGGTTCTAGATGACTCTGGGTCTCATTCCAGTGTATGGATGTGTGGGGTTTCCAGGCACTAATAGGGGCAGTTATTCCCGCACCTGGGTGTGTGTGGGGGGGTAATGGAGGACCCGAGCTCAGGCGCTCACCTATGTGCTGGATGATCCCGGTGACTGTGGGCTGGAAGAGCTCGTTCATGGCCTCGCAAGACATCCTGAGCATCCCCTGTGAGGACCACTTCACGAAGTTCACGCTGCAGGTGAAGGGGGTTCAGGTCCAGATGTCAGTGTCCTGGGTACCACTGTTGGTCCAGGCCTACGTGCCTGGGCACTGGCTGCACGTTATGTGTTACCCCAATCCCCACTCTCCCAGGGGCTTCAGCCAGGGCCTGCTTCTGTTCCAGGCATGAGGTCCCGGGAGAGGAGCCTCCCTAGTCTCCTAGCACAGTGTGTGTGCGTGTGTGTGTGTGTGTGTGTGTGTGTGTATGAGTGAGTGTGTGTGTGTGAGAGTGTGAGTGTGTGTGAGTGCGTGTGTGTGGAGGTGGAAAGGGGAGGGAAGATAGACATTGGCCCTTTTCCGAGGCCCATGATGCCTTGCTCCAGTTGGGGCCGCTTCTTCTAGCTGGGCTGCTCATGCTCCGCCCCCTGCCGCAGGGCTGGCTGGAGCTGCCGGAGCTGTGCTTTAGGCTGACTCCCACTGCTCCCTGCGGCCTACACCCTCCCTTACAGGGGCCTTCCCCATCCGCACACCCCGCCTGAGCCCATGGCCCCCAAGCCACCTGCTCCTGCGCAGGGCTGTCTCCACGTTGTGGCCTCGCTGCTTGCGGTAGAAGTCGATGAAGGAGAAGGGCAGTGAGATGTTGAGCGCCCCCGCACGGTGAGGGCCTGCCGTGCGTTTGCGGGCTTCGAAGGCGATGGTCAGATCTACCCAGGCTGCTGGCCGTTGCCTTTTGAAGGTGGCAATGAAGTCCACGCCGAAGATCCGACCCAGCAGCTGCTCGAAGGCTAGGTCCACGCCCACTGCGCCATAGGGGCCACCTGGGGTGGGGCAGGGGATGAAGGGGGCGCCAGTGCAGACATCTGGACAGAGGGCATTGGCGGCTGGGTATCCAGGGCGCTGCCTGGCTACTCACCCGACGCCTTGTAGAGCTCCTTGAGGGTGCCGTGGGGCTGCTCCAGCTGGTGCACCGTCAGGTCCACCGTGCCTCCCCCGCAGTCTGCCACCACGTAGCGGTCTCCTGCAGCGGCGAGCGTGAGCACACCCTGTGGCCTGCCTTGCACCCTCAGCCCTGCGCCTCCTCCCGACCAGCCTCCAGCCCTGCTCCAAGCAGGTCCTGAGTCCTACTTGCAGGGGTGGCGATGTGGAAGTGTGAGAGGCTTCATTCAGGTTCTTGAACCTAAGGCCACCGGCTAGGGGCACGAGGTGTGTGTGTGTGTGTGTGTGTGTGTGTGTGTGTGTGGTGAGGGTTGGGAGGGTTGTGGGGGGCGAGGGGGGGGGCACAGAGGGGGATGGTCCAGGGCTCTGCAACTCTGCAAGGAGCATGAGTTAGGGGCATGGTTGTGAGTGGGGTGAGGGTGCAGGTGACTGTGAAGGGACTGCCAGGTTAGATATAGCAGATGTTGGAGGGAGGGGTTTTTAGGGGCTGGAGCCAACTTCCTGAATGTTCCCTTCCTCCTATCAGTATATAGGGGCCTGGAGGGCCCAAGACATATCCCACCATCTCCCGGTCTCCCCACCTGCTTGCAACTCTGCCCACAGCTCTCCGACCCCCGACTCCACCAGGAACGTGCGGCTGTGGCGGGACCTTCGCAGCTGCTCGCGGGCTGGGGGTGGAGGGGGAGCAGGACAGTGAGGTTAGAAGGAGGTGTCTCAGCTACCACGCTCAATCCTCATCCTCCCGCCAACGCCCTCCATGAGCACCCGGAGCAGCTGGCGCTCCTGAAACTCCTGCTCCACTCCTGAGTGGGAGAGGGGGTGCTGACACCCTAAGGGTCTGGAGGAACCTGATGGGAAATCTGCTTGGTAACCAACAGCTGAGGGAAAGCACTTCTGGCTGCAGGACCAGGGCTCAGGCTGTGGAAAATCAGGGCTGGGAGGGTCTGAAGGAGCTGCGTGTGTGTGCCAGTAGGTCTCGGGGGACCCAGGGAGCCCAGGACTTGGAGCCTCTCCCTGTCACAGTGAACAAGGCCGACTATAGCTGTCTCAGTGCCTGGTCCTGCAGCAGGAGCTTGGGGCTGGTGTGGGGGGTGGAGGGAGCTGCTGACGTGCCATGAGGGGAAGGGAGGATCCAGGGGTTGTTTAGGGGAAAGCACCTGAAGACCACCCTTGGCTCAGAGGGGGGCTGACTTCCTCCTTGGTCAGTACCCAAGCACCCTTCCACAGGATAGGCTATCTCCCCAGACCCCAAACTCAGGGCTGGGCTGAGTCCTCCCTCCTCAGACGGTCCTCGCCAAGGGCAAGGTGAAACCTCTGCCCTGGGATTGGGCTCCCCCGGGTCAGGGCTGTGCCTCCGCATTCCACCGGAACTGCAGGTAGGATATTTCTGCCCTCTCGGGGGCTGCTCCAGAGGAGGGGGGCCTCTCCTCCATGCTGGACAAGGCTGAGTCTCTGGTCTCAGGGACCCTGGAGATGGCTCACCTTGTCGGAAGCTGGAGTCGATGGAGCGGCGCTCGCCCAGGCGCCCGCTGCCTGGGGCCCGGCAGCTCAGGTCTAGGAGCTGGTGCAGACGCAGCTTGCGGCAGTAGACCGAGGCGGCCTCAGGCTCCAGGGCGATGAGCAGTTGCTCTGCAGTCTCTCTGGACACCAGGCCCGCCTGGAGAGAGGTGGTGGGCAGGGCCAGGAGCACCGTGGGCTGTCACACCTAAGATGGCGCCCAGGGCAGGCACCCAGGGCCTGTGGGGGCTCCCATCTCCTCCCCATCACACCCCACGCATGCTAGCCCTTCAGGCCCCTGCGTGCTGCACAAATTTGGAGCTGTCCCACAGTTGCTCTGTGAAGAACACCAGGGGGTTACCCAGCAGGGAGAGACCCTAGACAGAGTGGAAACCTAGAGCACCTTGATATCTGGCCCTCTGAGCTGCCCAATGTGGCCTGGGCTGCAGCAAGGTCCTCTTTACAGGAGCAGGGCTGGCTGGCCAGCTGGGCACTGGCCGAGGGTGTTAGTGGAGACTCTAGCATAGTGTGTGTGTGTGTGTGTGGGGGGGGGGCGGGGGCGGGGAGGGAATAATGGGCAGACCATCAATCAAATGAGATGGTGGGGACCCCTTTGGCTCACTGAGCCCTCCTCCTTCACCAGGCTGGTGTCACAGTGGCCACAGGCCTCCCCACTCCCAGGGGAACTTTGTTTCTGGGGAATCTCATGTAGGAGGAAGGAAACTCCTAGTGAAATTCCAGGCACCAAGACAGGCCAGTTGAGGGGAGAAAAACATTTGGGAGCTGTTACTTCCTGCATCAGGATGGGGGAGTCCCTGTGGAAAGTCTTTTATGATTCTGTGGGATTCCCTGGATTCTGACGAGATGGAGGGTGGGGAGGGGTAGGTATCCAGACTTCCTGCCAGGGCCAGCCCTTCCTGAGCTGGCAGCCAGGGACCGGAGTGGGAGGGAGCAGAGTGGGTAAACTGGCAGGAGGAGGGGCACTATGGCTGGGGGGGCGGTGTTTGTTCTAGCTGGGCACATCCTCACTTTCATTCTGGTCTTTGCAGGGGGATGCCCACTAGGCTTAGGGTTAGCTTCTTCCAGTGATAAGCATAGGCACCTGGGCGCATGCCTGACCCATAGGGGGCCCTGGTATCCTCCAAGGGGTCTACAGGCAGCCCCGAGACCCCTTTTGTAGGTCCTAGGGCGTCCTCCAAAGCCCCAGGGTCGGGACCAAGCAATGAGTGTTCCTCTGGAAGGCTGTTCCCTTTTCTCTCCCCCCCACCCCCCATCTCTACTAGAGAGGCGGTGCCTGAGCTCCACCCATCTCTCTCCAGACCTTTGGGCATCTCTTATGGGAGGAAAACCAGCAAACACTGGCCCAGACCACCTCCCTTCAGAGGTTCCTGTGCTCAGGAACTCACAGTGGTTGGGGCTGTGGGGGTGGTGGATTCCTGAAAATACTGATGCTGGATGAAGTGCATGTTCTTAGTACCCTGCCCAGCTACTGGGAGTGTGGCTGCTCTTGGCTCATGGCTGCCCCCTTCTCTGGAGCTGCCCTCAGCCGAATGGGAACTGCCTCACTTGGAGAGGATCCCCCTCTACCCAGTAACCAGTAACAAAAAGCTGGTCCCCTTGCCTCACTGTGGCCAACACAGGAGTACAGTTCTCCCTCCAGAGCTCTCCACGGGGTCAGGCTGGGGTCACACTCCACATCCCTGCTCAGCTTCCCTCACCCCCTTTCTCCTAAGAGCCCTTCTTCAATAGACCAATGCACAATTCCCATCCTGGGCTCTGCTTTTAGGAAACCCGACCTAAGACACTGGCTAAGCTGGCCTGGGCAGTGCCTCTTGTCCCTCAGTCCTCTGTTCCTGCAGCCACCTCCCTCCCCCAGTGGCAACAAACCGCCAAAATGCCCAGCAGGTAAAGGCTGGAGGTCTTCCCACAATGCATCTCTGGTCCCACGGGTGGTGGGTGAATGAGGGGATGTATGGGGCCATCCCTGGGGCCCTCCCGAGCAACATCCACCCCTCTGCCTGCGTGTCCTCACCAGGTAGGCAGCCTCCCGCATGAACTGCTTGGCGGGCTGTTTCCAGATGGCGGGCACCGTCAACACCCAGCGCACAGTGTCCTTCTCTGGCAGCGAGGGGCACTGCTCTCTCAGCTCCTGGGGCAGGAGGGGCAGTGAGATGAGCGCTGGCTTGAGTAGGGTGTCCTCAGCCCTCTGTGGGAGCTGGAAGAACTAACCAAGCCTCAGGAAGGGCTTTTCAGCAGAGTTGGAAAAATCCCTAATGCTAACCCCTCCACCAACACATATATGGCCCATGCAGGCTCTCCCAGACAAGAAGGCAGGGGAGTGGAGAAGATGACCTTTGACCTCTGACAGGGGCCAGGGATAGCTAAGGGGAAAGGGTGGGCCTGGGGACGGGGCCGCAGCGCACCTGAAGAGCATGCTCCTTGAAGAAGCGCAGGGCATGGGCGAACACCTCCAGGGCAGGCATTTTCTTTCCATTTACCGCCTCCAGCTGGGTCTTCAAGGTGAGATCCTGGCAGGGACACAGGGCCACTCTGCAGAAGGCCGTAGTTCTGCCCCCATTTCCTGACGACCTCTCTCTTAAAACCACCCCATTTCCTGGTGCTTACCCTCCTGGGCACCGTCCCACTCCCTATAATCTCACTTTAGTTCTGACCCCAGCCCCTCTTTAGCCCCACCTCTCCGCTAACCCTATCCACACCCTCAGCCATGCCTTCATCCCTTCTTTACTTCCAAGCTCCATCCCTTAGCCACCACACCCCATCCACCCTCCATTAGGCCTGCCCCTTCCCCTCCTGACCCCGCTTCCCTGGCTGGAACTGGTCCTGAGCCAGAATGTGACTCACAGTGGCGCTGTGGATCTTCATCTTGAACTTCTCGAAGTAGAGCCAGTCCCGAGCCTCCTCGGGGTCTAGATCGTGGTAGTAATCACGGGCAGTGTAGCCAAAGCTGTGAAAGGCACCCTCCGGGGTCAGCAGGAGGCAGGTGGGGGTCTTCTGGTGCGCCACGCCGGGGTCCCCGCCCTCCCATTTCCTGTAGAGACAGGGCTATCAGTGGGGTCAGCAGCAGCCCTCACTTGTGGGGGAGGGTTGGATAATGGCGTTGGGGTGAGCTGTGTGACCTTGGCAGGCCTCTTAGCCTCCCCTAGTCTCAGTCTTCCCTACTGTAAAATGGGAATAATAATAGTACCTGCCTCTTGGGGTTCTTGTGAAAAGAAAGATGGTGCTTGGAATCCAGTTAAATCTCCATGAATGCTGCTCTTGGATCCTCCCTATTCATGGGGCTACGGGACACACCTGGCATTCTGGGTTCCCTTCGTCATTTGACCTGTCTCCCTGCACCCTTAACACGAAGCAGCAGGCCATCATCCATCCATCTGCCTGGGTCTGGCTTCCTCATGTGTCTCTCCAGCATCCTAGCAGAGGCCTTCTCCCTGCCAGCTAGTTCGCCTCGCTCAAGGCCGTCCTCCACAACCAAGCTCCTTTAAGGCATTCATGACATTCCTATCTGACCCACCTCAGCAGCAATACCCCAGCTGACTGCACCTCTGCCAGGTCCCTCAAAACCTGAATGACATTCCAAACCTCCCTATTCACAGGCACATGCAGACCTCCAACCAGAACTCCCTGCCCAGTTCTCTGACCTGGAAATCTTCCCTGGTTTCCTGACTCCTCTAGACCAAGCTTGTCACTGTGGTCCTTTGGGGAAGGTACTGGGAATCCAGGTAGAAGAACAGTATGTGCCAACGCTTAAAGATGTGAAAGAACAGGAGAACTAGCTGTAGGTTAGCTCAAAATGCAGCAGGAGAAAAGACAGGAGTGTTGAAGTCAGCTAAAGAAGAACATCAAATGCCGTATTGGAATTCTCTCTTGCTGGGGGTTAGGTTGGGGAGTGAAGAGGCATGATCACAGTGGCCTTAAGAAAGGTCACAGGTCCCCATGTAGCAACAGCCTGGAGGGGAGGGAGGGCGGAGAATAAAAACCATCCAGGTGAGAGAGGGTGGTGGCCGTGGAGAGAAGTGGATGGGTACTCCAGAAACATTAAGGAGACAGAAGTGATGGGACTGGCTGGCTGGTAGGGGTGGGGAAGGCTTGGGAGGAGGCCAGGACGTCCCCCAGTGACTTCCTGTGACTGTCACCTCCACAGGAAAGAGGCAGTGTCCCTTCATGTGTCCTTGGCTCCAGTATGGGGCGCAGCGTGGCCTCAGCTGCAGTGTGCTGACCCTAGGGGACTGTGCGTGCTCAGAGCTGTTGTGGCTTCATGTGGGTATGGGGGAGCAGAGAAAGGGGAACAACAGTCCAGGGACCTGACTATCGGTCCCTCCATCCACCCTTCCATCCAGCCTCCGGGGCCCTGGGGAAGCCCCTGACCCCCCATTCCAGTCTGGGTTGGGAGCTTTGGGGTCTTCTAGAGCTCCACCTATTGGCTGCAGCCCCACTAAGACACACTCTAAGGATCAGGGTCTGCAGGGCTGGAGGGAGTGTTTAAAGAAATGTTTTGTTCAACTAAAACTCGACATCAGGATGGATTTTTTGACCATCTCTTTCATAACAACTGTGTGACTTGTGTCAACTCGGTTAGCCCTCTGGTCCTTCATGTCCTTGTATTTCATTTGAGATGTTGGACCTAGGAATTTGCCTCTAGGAATCTACTCCATAGAAATCTCAGCACAAGTTTTCAAGGGAGGAGATTCCTTGCAGCATTTTTTTTGTAATAGTGAAAAATTAGAGACCCCCCCCGCAAAAAACAAAAGAAAACAAAACAAAACAGAAACCATCAGTAGAAGAATGGATAAATTTTGAAACATCCATACTATGGAATACTATGCAATGTTAAAAAGAAAGTGGTAGCTTTATGTATTGACATGAAATGTCTACAAAATAGTGTTGAAAGTTTAAAATTGGAAAATTGGCCCTGGCCAGCAAGCTCAGTTGGCTGGGCATTGTCCAGTACACCGAAAGGTTGCCAGTTCAATTCTGGTCAGGGCACATGCCTGAGTTTCAGGTTCAATCCCAGTAGGGGGCGTGCAAGAGGCAATCGATGAATGTTATGCTTTCATATTGATGTTTCTCTCTCTCTCTCTCTCTCTCTACCTTCCTCTCTCTCTAAAATCAATAAAAAATAAAAAAGGCAAATTGTATGATATTCCATTTTTACTTAAAACACACATACACAGCCGAAACCGGTTTGGCTCAGTGGATAGAGCGTCGGCCTGCGGACTGAAGGGTCCCGGGTTCGATTCCAGTCAGGGGCATGTACCTGGGTTGCGGACACATCTCCAGTGGGAAATGTGCAGGAGGCAGCTGATCGATGTTTCTCTCTCATCGATGTTTCTGACTCTCTACCCCTCTCCCTTCCTCTCTGTAAGAAATCAATAAAATATATTTAAAAAAAAACAAAAAAACAAAAAACAAACCAACAAAAAAAACACACATACACACATATATTCATACATATATGTGTGTACTAGTATGTGTTTGTAAGCAAGCCCAGATATTTGTGTACTTTCCTGTATGTTTTTTATATCTCAATAAAATGTCTTAAAATTAAAAATAAAGCCCAACATTTCCTGCAGAGGGCAGGGAACTGCTCCAATGGAGGCTGGGGGCACAGGCCAAGGGCCATCCTCCAAACTTTTACCCCAGAAGGGAGCCCAGACTTGGGGTGGCAGGAGCTCTGAGGGTACCCCATGTCTCCTCAGTGACAGTACTTCTGGGACCAGGCCCAACCCCTCTCCCCCGACCCAATCTCACAGCCCAGTGGCCCTCACCTCATCATGTGGATGGCCTCAGGGTCACTGGCAAAGCTGAAGGCATAGCCACTGGAAGTGGTACCGAAGTCAATGGCCACCACCACAGAGAAGGAGGCCTGCTGGGGGGCTCGGGCCTCAGGCTTCTGCAAGTGCAAGACCTAGAGTTAGGGAGCAGCCCAAGGGCCAGGCTGGGTGTACATGGGAGCCCCTCCCCCCCCTTTCCTGACTGAGGTCCAGCCCATCCCTGGTTTACCTCCTCCCACCTGCCTGCCTGGGCTCCCCTCCCTTCCCAGGCTCCAGGCTGATCCCTGGAGATGCCAACTGCCTCTCAGGCAGCCCTGCGCAGCTTTTAGCTCAAGCTCCTGCTTTCCTGGCTCCTGGTTCTCTGCCCACCTTCTGTCTGCACAGCCTTAGCCCACCCCCATCTCACACCATGTCACAGCCCGGGTCCAGCTGGGAGCAATTACGCTCCTCCTGGCAGCTTCACAGCACATGGACCTGTGTCTATTTGTTTTTTTTTTTAATTTATTTATTTATTTAATATTTTAATAATTTTTATTTCTTAAAGTATTACAAAGAGTATTACATATGTCTCCTTTTTTCCCCCCCTTGACATTCCCCCGACCCCTACCCCCCGCCCCCCCCCGCCCCGTGTCTTGTGTCCATTGGTTAATCTTATATGCATGCATATAAGTCCTTCAGTTGGTCTCTTAATCCCGCCCCCCCCCAACCCTCCCCAGGCTTCCCACTGTAGTTTAACATTCTGTTCAATGTTGCTCTGCTTCTGTATCTACCCCTGTTCATCAGTCCATACTGGTCCCCTTTATTTGTCCCAACCTCACTGGAGTAGTCTCAACCTCACCAGGGCTGTCTGAGCCTCACCAGGGCCGTTTCAACCTCACTGGGGCCGTCCCTACCTCACGGGGGCCGTTTCAACCTCACCGGGGTCGTCCCTACCTCACGGGGGCCGTTTCAACCTCACCGGGGTCGTCCCTACCACACCGGGGCCGTTTCGACCTGACTGGGGTCGATGGACCTGTGTCTATTTGACCCTGTTGCTCTTTGTGGCCACAGTGACACAACCAGACTGTCGGTTTTGTGGCAGAGGGGAGAGGCCCCGTGCACGTGCCCAGAGTGGCCCCTGCCTTCTCCTAGGCCTGGCTCCCTGAGAACAAAGGGGCCCCCAGGCTTGATAATTTGGGTGAGGCTGTCTGGGGTGAGATGACCCAGTGAGCTTGGGGGAGGGTTATGTCCTGGATAGTTCAAGCTAGTAATTTCCAAACTCTGTATTTTTTAGCAGCGTGTCTCCTCTTCCTCAGGTGGGGCTATACTAGACAGGAGGGGGACGGGGCAACCCTGGGAGGGGCAGTGCAGACCCTGAAAAAACCATATGCTCAGAAATACGCCTGCCCCAGGCGGGTGAGCCGCAACAGCCCCTGGATGTCATCCTGGAGGGGGTATTTGGGTGTTAGTACTGGGGCTCACCTCAATAGAATTGTTACCCCTTTAGGGCAAGGTCACTTAAGGATAACCCTTCTGCAGAGAGCATGACTGGGGTGTGCTGGGGCAGGAGGCAGTGGTACCCGCAGCCCTGCCCCGGCCCTGCCAGGTCTTGTTTTCTGGAGCACCCCTCCCCCCTTCCACACCACTCAGGCCACCCACCACACAGATGCCCACACCAGGCTTACGGGAGACTGCGAGGGTGTGAGGGGGGCAATGCCACAGCTTTCCTGGGTCCTTGGGGAGCCGGGTGGGCTGGGGATGGGGGACCGCTCTGGGCTGGAGCCTGCAAAGAGAGGGGAAAACATTGTGGCACAAGCAGGGTAGGGGGCTGGCAGCTGGGCCCCAGGCCTGGGAGGTTCTCCCATCGGTCCTTGCTGGGCCAAGGCAGGGGTGCCCTGCTGAAGAAGGGGGATGGGTGGGAGGGGAGGAAGGACAGACTGAGCAGGGACACCTGAGGCAGGAGCAGGCTGAGGGCTTATGATCGGTTAGAGGTGACCATCCCTGGAGGATGACCCATGCCTCACCTGGGGACTCCTCATCTCCCCCAGCACCCCTCAGACACAGTGGGGGAGGGGAGAGACCGAGAAGCAGCATATGTGGGGGCAGACTGAGTGCAGAGATAGAAGAGCAGGAGAGATGGGGTGGGTGAGCTCCTGCCTGGGGTGGGGTGGAAGGTGGAGAAACCAGGAAAGGTGGGGAGCTACAGACCTAACTGCTCCCCTCCCCCTAGAGTTCAGCCACGTGGTTCTCAGAACCTGAGAGAGCAGCCCCCTTCTACTAGTAAAGACACATTAAAAGATCTTGCCTGGGAAGTATTAACCCACCTGCTGTATTCCCCAGACCTGCTCCTTCAGATTACCACTTGTTCCGATCGATGGCACACACACTTTCTGAGCAGCACTTCAAAACGTATGAAGTGGAAAATTGGGTCTCTGAATAGTTTGCCTCAAAACAAGAAAAGTTCTATTGGGACGGTATCCACAAATTACCTGAAAGATGGGGGAAATGCATAGCTAGGGATGGACATTACTTTGAATAAAGCACTTTTGATGTTTCTCTTGAAATTATCGTATTTTCTTTGATTACAAAATCCGTATTAACCGGTTAATAATTTGGATTGGCTATTAACTGGTTAATATTGCCAATAGAACTTTTCTTGTTTTGAGGCAAACCATTCAGAGATCCAATTTTCCACTTCTTCCTACGTTTTGAAGTGCTGCTCAGAAAGTGTGTGTGCCATCGATCAGAGCAAGTGGTAATCTGAAGGAGCAATACAACAAAATAGCATACATATCAAATCGCATACATATCAACATATGTGTAACTCCATCTATTGAAAAAAATCCACATTATTAACCGGTACACCTAGTACTCCCGCCAAGGGCCAAAGACAGGCCCAGCTGGCTGCCTGTGAGGATCAAGGCAGGGCAGCACCGCCCCAGCCCAGCCCTGAGCTGAGGGGTGTCCACAAAAATAGGAAGTGAAGCCCAAGTCATCCCTCCGACACCCCCAACAACACATACACTTGGAGCCAGCATTGGGGAGCATGAGGCCCCAGTGAGCCTCTCTCACAGGCCCAGGACTGAGCTGGGCCTTCAGTGGAAGGAAGCAACACAGCCCCAGAAGGCAGCCCAAAGCCTGGCTTGGAGGCTCAGGCAGCTCAGGGGTCTGTCTGCTAGACATCCCCCAGGTGTGGGCTGGTGGCCCGTCACCACCACTCTGGGCTTTCCTAGGGCTCCTGTGAGGAGGACTGGGGCTGCCCTGAGATTCAGGCAGGGGGATGAGGGGGCTGGTGGAGTCTGGCATAAAGACCCATGGACAAAGCAACTTGTTTGGCTTCAGGCTGAGCCGGGGCCCAGGGCCTGTGCTCCCTCAGCGGCTGCCCTGGCAGTGGCCCTGACAGCTCCCAGCCCTTTCTGGCCTTGGGTACCCTGGGAACATATGTGAGGGGCAGGAAATGAAGGGGACTCTAGAAAGTGCCTGGACAGGGCTGGAGTCTGTCTTGGGGTGCTGGAGAGGCAGGGGCATTTTGGTCACACCCTCAGAGCTCCCTTTCCTCTGGCAACCAGCATAGGCTTAGGCCCTGCCGCCAGCTCTAGCTTGAAGGGCCAAGGCGCTGTGTGGTGTGAGCCTGGGAAGGGAGGCAGGAAGGAAGGCCCAGCCCACCAGGTCTTTGTGAGTGGACTTCCTGAGGAGTGTCCCTCCTGCCTCCTGGCCTCCCGCCCCTGCACACACACACACACACACACACACACACACACACAGAATTCTGTGCACATAGACCTACTTGCAGATATACACAGTCTCACACAAGGCCCTGTGCACAGAGATCTGCCCACAGCAAACAGATAGATAGACAGACAGACAGACACACACACACACACACATGTGCACAGGGTCCCATGAACAGATATGTTCTGTGTGCACACAGGAGTGAAGCGTGCACAAACACACACACACACGTACACAGTCCTGTGTGCACACACATAGACTCTCAGGAACTTCTGGGAGAGGCACCCCTGACCAGACAAGGGCAAGTGGAGGGTGGGTGGGGGCAGAGGTGAGGGATTCTTACCAATGTACAGCCCCTGCAGGCCCACCTCCGGGACAGCCAGCATCTTTGCAGGCCCTGAGGCTGTGAACAGGAACAGACATGCAAATGACATTTATTTGTTCTTTTGTTCCCTCATGGAATGCTTACTTGTTTTATTTATTTATTTTTGGCTGGAGTCTTTTGAAGCAAATACCAGACACCGTGTTGTTTCACCTATAAATTCTTCAATATGTCTCTCCAACAGATAGACTTTTAAAAACATTGCCACAGCACCATTATCATGTGTAACAAAATTAATTCCTTAATCTCATCTAATGCTCAGTCCACCATCCCAGCTTTTCTCAAAAAGGTCTTTTTTTAACAGTTGCTTTGTTGGAATCAGGATGGTCCTAAATGTTTTTGGTGCCCAGTCTGTGCCAGGTGCTGGGGGACATCAGAGGCAGACCCAGAGAGACACTGTCTCTGCCCCAGGGGCCCACAACCTGGCGGGGAACTGCTTATCTATACTAATAAAAGGGTAATATGCTAATTAGACTGTGAGATCTTCTGGATGTCCTTCTGGACAAAGCCATGGTGGCAGGGCTGAGGCAGAGGCGGTTAGGGGTGATCAGGCCAGCAGAGGGGGCAGTTGGGTGCAAGCAGGCTGGCAGTGGGGGGCAGTTGGGGGCGATCAGGCTGGTAGGGGGAGGCAGTGGGGGCAAGCAGGCCGGCAGGAGGGGCAGTTGGGGATGATCAGGCCGGCAAGGGGAGGCAGTAGGGGGTGAGCAGGCTGGCGGAGAGAGCAGTTGGGGGTGAGCAGGCTGGCGGGGGGGCAGTTGGGGGCGAGCAGGCTGGCAGGCAGAGTGGTTAGGGGCAATCAAGCAGGCAGGCAGGTGAGCAGTTAGGAGCCAGCGGTCCCAGATTGCGAGGGGGTTGTCTGACTGCCGGTTTAGGCCTGATCTCACAGTCAGACATCCCCCGAGGGGTCCCAGATTAGAGAGGGTGCAGGTTGGGCTGAGGGACACCCCCCGTGCATGAATTTCATGCACTGGGCCACTAGTAATCAGATAAACACCCAAGTGGATTTGATGTTACAAATGATGCAGTCAAGGTCACAGCTGGTTACAAGTGCGGCAGAGAGGAGAACATGGTAAGGCTGGAGAGAGGGGCTGGCCTGGCCCGGCCCTGCAGGCAGGCCCTTGTGGACCCTATTTTAGATTTGGTTTTACATAAAGGGCAACAGCAAATCTTGAACGTTTTTTTAAATATAGTTTTTAAATTGATTTCAGAGAGGAAGGGAGAGGGAGAGAGAGATAGAGACATCAATGATGAGAGAGAATCATTGATCGGCAGCCTCCTGCAGGCCCCACACTGGGGATCGAGCCAACAACCATGGCATATGTCCCAACCAGGGCTCAACCGTGACCTCCTGGCTCATAGGTTGATGCTCAACCACTGAGCTACACTGGCTGGGCAATCTTGAAAGTTTTGAAGTGGCAGAGTGGAGGTGGGGGCATGACTGGATTTGTGTTTTTAAAAGTTCCTCTGGCTGCATGGGGGTGTGGGATGCAGTGGGACAGTATGGAAGCAGAAGCCCAATCAGGGCTCCAGGTGACTGATGATGCTCATGGCTGTGTATCTTGAAACAGAAGTAGGTACAATTAAGTTAGAGGTTAAAACCAACAGGGCTGATGGAGGTGGCAGGATTGGATATGGGGATTAGGGAGAAGTTGTCAAGGATGACAGTATCTGATTCAAACTGGCAGGTGGGTGGTGAGATGGAGAACACTGGAGAAGGGCAAGTTCCCCTGACCCCTACCCTACCCACAGACACAGGCCTGCAGGGCGCAAGGGGCAGTGTTCTGGCTGGAGTTCAGGAACTGCCAGAGGAGCCAGAGGATATATGCTCTAGAGGTCAGGGAGAAGCTGAGGTGGAGATGTGTGTCTGGGGGTCATTGGCAGAAAGCAGAGTGGGGGAAGGGAAGGGAAAGGACCCTTCGCATAAAGGCTGATTCCAGAAGGTGGGCTGGCTGAGGAGACCTAGATGCCTGCTGTGGTTTCATGGCATCTCAGTTGTTAGATGAGACTGGAACACCTGTTTGAATGGCCCAGGGCTGCATTTTGGTGGGATGATGAGAAGGGGTGGGAGTCAGGTAAGCCTAGGTGAGGAGAGAGCAGAGGGTAGGCGAATGGAGCTAGCACTTCCAGGAAGGTGGCTGAGATCAGGAGCTGATGTATGGGCAATACCCGGAGGAGCAAAAAGCTTAAGGGGAGCTGCCCAGAGCCCACTCCCTCTCTGTAGCCAGGAAGTTTTGCTAATAGAACACCAACAGACACAGGTGGGCACTGTCATATCCCCCGCCCCCGCCCCCCGCCCCCCCCCCCACACATATACATCCTTGCTAATGCACAGTTCACACAACTCAGCCCCGTCATGCACAGACATCCAGGCATGTCCAGGATACTCCGACATGGCCAGGACCATGGAGATTTCCAGAAACATTCAATCCTGCTATCATTGGAGGTGCAAAGTTGGATGTCCAGGAATCAGAATCAGGGGGAAAGACAGGGGCGGGTCATGGGCATTCACCGAGCACAGAGATGCTGAGAAAGGGAAAGCAAATAGATGGGGTGTGTACAGGCTTTGAGAGCCAAGGACAGGAGCTCAGGGTGATGGAGTGGCATGCTGGAGCTGATTCCCACCAGCTGGCAAAAGCAGATTCTCTACATTTCTTCCCAATTCCACATTCATTGACATCACATTGGTAGCTTGAAATCAGCCATGGTGGGAGCATTTACACCACAGAAATTGGCAAACACTACAAATCAGGGTTTTCTCCCTTTTGTAGTGTTGACTGTAAAACATTTACCAGCACACAGTGGATCTAGGCCACAAAGGAGAAGCTGGCAGCCCTATTTGTACATCATTTCAATTCTTCAGCAAAAATTTACTGAGCATTTCTTTGTGCCAACTTCTGAGCTAAGTGCCGGAGAAACACTTTGTTGAATGAATGGATGGATTTTCTGGACCAAGGCGATTATACCTGGAGGAGAAACAATCTAGAACCACCAGGAAAAAAGAGTTAGGAGTCGTCACTCTAAGCTGGATTCCACATCTAAATTGAGTGCCTATAATCTCGCCAGCTGTCTGAAGCTGGTCCAGTTACCTTTCATTCCTGAGTGTGATTCACTGAGTGCCTTACACTGGGGTCTCAGGGCTGGCGAGGACCCATTATGGCATCTGGGTGGAGTGTATCCTGGTTGCCTCTCTGTGCCCTGGTGCCTTTTCTGCAAAATGGGTCACACAGGGGGCTTCTGAGGATCAAGTTCAGGTAAAAAAGGTGGTTGAGCCCTGGCCGGTTTGGATCAGTGGATAGAGCATCGACCTGGGGACTGAAGGGTCCCGGGTTCGATTCCAGTCAAGGGCCGCTTGATCCCCAGTGGGGAACGTGCAGGAGGCTGCCATTTGATGTTTCTATCTCTCCCTTTCCCTTCCTCTCTGAAATCAATAAAAATATGTTTTTTTAAAAAGTAGGTGGTTGACAAAAGGCAGGGAGTTGGACAGATGTGAGTATTCTTTCCCTTCATGATGTGTATTCTGAATTTCTCTTCTTAGAAGATTTTGGTCTTATTGAGAGTTTACTCTAGTCATGCTTCATTCTTTAGGGAGGGAGGGAAGACCGAAATCAATTTGTGTTAAAGAAGGAGGATTCTGCCAGCTGGCATAGCTCAGTGGTTGAGCGTTGACCTATGAACCAGGAGGTCCCGGTTCGATTCCTGGTCAAGGCACATGCCTGGATTGTGGGCTCGACCCCCAGTGTGGGGCTGATCAATGATTCTCTCTCATCATTGATGTGTCTATCTCTCTCTCCCTCTCCCTTCCTCTATGAAATCAATAAAAAAAATATTTTTTAAAAAAAGGAGGATCCTGCTGATTCCTTGAGAGGTGGAGGTGGAGGGAGTGGCAGCACCATCTGTCTTCAGGACATGCCCCCCCACCCCATCATGCACACACACTCAGAACTATTTAAGGAGAATGATGAACATGGGGCTCAGGACCACCTCCGCTCCCAAAAGCTGTGTCTGGGCAGAGTCCATGGCTGGAAATGGGGTGAGGAAGACGCTGTCCCAGGGGCCTGTTACTTTCAGATTACTGCTGCTTGCGTTTAAGAATCATTGGGTGGGGCAGTTTGATTTACACAGAAAGTAACTTCATTTCCTAACTACAAGCACAGGCTAAACTCTGGCCCCAACCTGACCCCTACCCTACCCACAGACACAGATCCTTAACCCTGCCCATGCACTGACCCATTCTTGCCCTCGGACTGATGACCCCTGGCCCTTGACCTCATATTGACCTCTAATCTTCAGCTTCACCATGACTTCTGGCACTGACTTCTATCCAATTGACATGATCAATCAGTCATTGGGGATCAGGACAGGGTGTGGCTGAGTAGGGACTTGAAACTGGAGACCCCCATCCTAGAGAGTCCCCCCAAATCACAAGGCCTAGGACTTCTTGCCTGATGGAGAGAATTCTCCAAGGATCTATTCCTGGGGTGAGGGTGTTGAGGTCGAGGGCACGTGATGTTGCTGGATTTCAGGGCTCCACATGTACCTGTCCTCTGCCCGTGAGGACAAAGAGACCACCCAGATCTTTACAGCTCCCCTCTCTCTCCCACCTATTCCCAGCTTCTCCCACCCACTGCTCTCTCTCAGCCTCCTGCCAGCCCTTTAATGGCACAGGACTGGACTCAGCAGGCAAAGGGAGGCCACAGGCATGTCTCTCAGGCCAGAGAGTGGGCCCACCAGGGCCCCAAAGGCAGATCAGAAACCCCAAAGGGCTGCTCCAGTCCAGTCTCTCCTGGAGGGACCGGTGGGAGGCTGCCTCCTTCTGCACTGGGGCAGGGGTGACAGAAATGGCCCCTCCCGTCTTCCCATGCATCCTGCCCCACCCAGTGGGTCCTCATCATGGGAGCAGCCAGTTCATAAACAACCTCTGTCCCACAGAGCCGGGGCCCTGCAGCCCCTCCCATCCTCTGCCCACCATTCCCCCATCACCTCCCTTACCTTCTGGGCAACTGGCTGCCTTTGCTCTCACAGGGAGGCCATATTTTAGCGCCCACTCCCTCCCAGGCTCTCTCCACCACACAAGCCTGCTTCACAGACAGCTCCACCGGCCTGCAGGGAGCCCAGACCCACCCCACCTGGACCCGGAAGCTAGCCTCACAGAGGAAAACCAGAGTCCCCCGCTCAGGAGGCCAGACCCCAGTCTGCAACTGTGGTACCCCGGCCACCCAGCCACTCTAGACCTTCTGGGACCACAGGGCCCGGGACCAGCGCCCCTCCCCAACACACACACACACACACACACACACTCACACACACACGCACACACACGCACACGCACGCACACGCACGCACATGCACACACATGCACACACACACACACCAGGTATCTACCTCAGGTCTAGGCACCCTGCCCTCCACAAATGGGCCCCTGGTGCAGCCCCCGAGCCTCACCACCCCCACCCCCAACCCCACCCCCACCCCACAGCAAGGAGTCTGTCCCGCCCCTCACTCTGCGGAGTGTGCGGGGTCCCGACGCCTGGAGGGGAGCCCACAGCCACAGTCCCGCTGGAGAGAGGGCCTTGCGATCTGTCCCCAACCCGGCGTCCCGGGCTCAGGAAGTCTGCGGCGGGGTCCCAGCCGACAGCCCAGGACGGGGCGGCCCGGGGCCGGAGGGCTGACCTCTGCGCCGTCCTCCCCTCCGCCAGCCCCTCGCCCGGGACTCACCTCCGCCCTCCGACAGCGCGATCTGCCTCCACCGCGACCGCACAGCCCGCGGCAGCGCCCTGAGCGGCGTCCGCAGCCCTCGACGTGCCCGTCCCTTCGCCGCCCGCCCGCGCCCCGCACCGCCCGCCCCGCCCGCCGCCCCCTCCCCCAGGCCGGATGGCCGCGCGGCTGCGCCGCCGGGTGGGCCCCGCGCTCTCAGCCCAGATGTGCGAGGCCGGGGCGGGGCCTGCCTGCGCGGGGCCTCCGCCGAGGGGCCCAGCCTGGCCCGGCGTCCAGGGCCCCTCCCCGAGCCTCTCCAGCGCCTGGCGGCCGGCTCCCCAGCAGCCCGGGGGGTGGGGTGGGGGAGAAGGGTGGGGAGCGGAGAGGGAGGGAGGGGAGAGGAATTCCATACCCCTGGTCGGCCTCCTGCGGCTCGGCGGCGGAGGGGCCCCCTGCCTGCCCCGACAGGGCCCCCTGGGGCTCTGCTTAGGCGGCCCACGGGGAGAGCCGACATGCCGGGGAGAGACAGCCCGCCCCAGGCCCCTCACAGCACCCTGTCCCAGACCCCCAGGCCCTGGACCCAGACCACCCACCCTGCCACCCCCAGCTTGGTCTCTAAGGGTGAGAGAGACAGGAGGCCCAATGAGGGTGCAGGCAGCCCTTGGAGTGGGCCTGGCTCTGTCCTTGCTGAAGTCTGGGGCCTAGAGAGAAGGGTGCTCACCGGCTGGGTCCCCACTGCCCTCAGGGGCTCACCCAGAACTCACCTGACCTCCTCTTCTGTGGGGTCGCACAGACTTCGTCCTGACCTAACCCAGGTCCTCTTGGGGATACTGGGATGTGGCCTCCAAAAAGGGGGTCTGCAGGGTGGAGCCCCCCTTTGCTAAGCCCCTGTAAGGCAGCTGAGTGTGCCCCCCAGGACCTCCTTTAAAAAAAATTTTTTTTTATTGATTTCAGAGACGAAGGGAGAGGGAGAGAGAGATAGAAACATCAACAATGAGAGAGAATCATTGATCAGTTGCCTCCTGCACTGGGGATGGAGCCCAAAGCCCAAGCATGTGCCCTAACCAGGAATCCAACCGTGACCTCCTGGTTTATAGGTCGATGCTCAACCACTGAGCTACTCTGGCTGGACGAGTATTTGTTATTTGATTTGAGAGAGAGAGAGAGAGAGAGAGAGAGAGAGAGACATCAATCCATCAATCCATCACCTCCTGTAGGCGATCGAACCCTAGGTAAGTGCCCTGACCAGGAATGAACCTGCAGCCATCTGAGCCACTGGCAGGGCCCCAGGACCTCCTTGTTCAGGCAGGGCCTGAGCAGGCCCCTCCCCTCCACCAAATGTGCCCCAGAGGCTCAGGGTGGCTCAGCCCAGCTCTCCGCACTAAGGGACCTGGTCTCTCTCTGCTCTCCCAACCCCCTCCCAAGACAAGGCTCCCACAGTTCTTTGAGCATCACAGTTGCCTCTCACTCCAAACCTTTGCAGGGGCCATTTTTCCTCCCTCCTCCTCTCTGCCCAGCTAAAAGGCTCCCCAGCAGTGTTGTCACCTCTCCTAGGCTTGTTGTCCTTATTGGCAGGGCCACAGCCCCAGAGCCACCTGCAAGGAGGTCGGGGGTAGGGGGAGTGCTGCACTAGACAATTTTGGGTGTCACTACCTGGCCAGTAAGCCAGCAAGGTATCTAGTTAGCAACCTCCACTGGCTGCTCTGAGTGTGGGTATCTGTTGGTGTGGCAGTATGTGTATGTGTGTGGGTGTGTTTGCTTGTATCTGTGACTGTGTGTATATGTATGTTTGTGTTTGAGTGAGTCTCTTGTGATGTGTGTATTATTTAATATTTTTATTTTTAAATATATTTTTATTTTTATTGATTTCAGAGAGGAAGGGAGAGGGAGAGAGAGATAGAAACATCAATGGTGAGAGAGAATCATTGATCAGCTGCTTCCTGCATGCCCCCTCCTGGGGCTTGAGCCCGCAACCTAGGCATGTGCCCTTGACTGGAATCGACCCGGGACCCTTCAGTCCACAGGCCGATGCTCTACCCACTGAGCCAAACCAGCTAGGGCTGTGTGTGAGTGTTTCTATTTGTCTGTCTGTGAGTGTGTAACAAGTGTGTGATGGGGGCTAGCGGGCCTTCCTCTCAGTTCTGCGGTTGAACAAAGCCTGGGAGGATGGGAGTGTGGCTGTTTGTGAGTGTATGGGGAAGAGGCGAAAGGTCTGGCCCCTCAAATGCAACCTGCCTCTTGTTTTTCATTTTTCCTCCCAGTTTTCCTCTATCCCCATCTTTAGCTCCACAGATTGGCTCATCTCTGAGGAGCTGGCAGCAGGCTCTGAGCAGGAATGAAGACTCATGGGTGGGGATCTCTGGGCGCCCTCCTGCTTGGCAGCCTTCTGCCCTCCCCCTCCTCCATGTCAGGCCCCCTTAGCTCAGCCTGACTTGGGAGTCACAGGCCCCCACCCTTGGGCAGCTTCCAGTCTGACACAGAGGACAGCAAATAGTCCCCATGAATCCTGCTCCAAGTTAGAGGAGGTTCGAGTCAATTGCCATCAGAAGGTTTGGGCCCAGGTGGGCGTGGACAAGTGTCCTGCAGAGCCCCTGCCCTTCACTGTCCTCTCTGTGCTCTTGCACCTCCCTCCTCTTCCCTTGGGCACCATTGTGGGCCCACCCGCGACCTCAGCGGCTTCCTGCTTCTCCCTGTGGGGGCAGCACAAGGAAGATCAGCCTCTGAGAGTGTCCTCCTAGACCCGTCTCTCTCAGGCCAGGCTTCCCTCCTCTGGCCTTTGCTCAGGATCTTGTCCCGTGGGTGCCAGTGCTGCCAGCCCTGCTCCTCCGGTCCGTCCCTATCATGCAACTAGAGGAGACTTTCAAAGGTGCAAATCTGGCCTGGCCAGCATAACTCCGTGGTTGAGCGTCAACCTATGAACCAGGAGGTCAGGGCTCGATCCCCAGTGGGGGGTGTGCAGGAGGCAGCCAATCAATGATTTTCTCTCATCATTGATGTTTCTATCTCAACCTGCCTTTCCCTTCCTCTCTGAAACCAATAAAAAAATATATTTTTTAAAAAAGGTACAAATCTGGTCCCATTGCTTCACCACTCTCATACTTTCCATGGCTCCCCATTAGCTAAAGCAGAAGATCCCAGGTGTGGACTGCCCTTGACTGACCTCTCAAGCTGCCCTTCCCAGCCCTGACCTCCAGCCTCATCCCCTGCCCCTCCAGCACACCTGCCTCCTGTGCTTCTGCTCCTTTGCTCCACCTGGGCCAGTCCCGACCTGCTTGGAGGAAACATCCTTCTCTGTTTGGACACCCGGGGAGAAACTGGCCCTTTGGGTCCTTTTGTGGGTGCTGTGTCTTCTCGGAGAGCCCCCGCCCTGGTCACCACCAGGTGGGCATTTAGGAAGACTTTGGGTTTGGGAGGCAGGAGTAAGGCTCTCCTTTCCGGGGGCCCGCTGCCTGGCCTGGCCCAGCAGCTTTAGGGCAGAGGTGACCTTTGTCTTTAGGACACGTCATCCCCCACCTAAACCTATGTGTGCTGAGGGGCTGTGGAGGAAACTTCTCAGTCTTCTCTCCACCATGCCCAAGCCGGCTGCTTGCTCTGCCCCAGAGCTTGGGGCACATGCACACACACATGAACTCAAGTGCGTGAGCACCAGGGGGGAGGTTAGATGCCCCCACAGCCTACCTCAGAAGGAAGGGTAGGGTAGGGTGGGCAGAGCTTATATATATATATATATATATATATATATATATATATATATGCCTAAGCGACCATTAGGGCACAATGACCAGAACGACCAGTTGCTATGATGCACACTGACCACCAAGGGGCAGATGCTCAACGCACAAGCTGCCCCCTGGTGGTCAGTGCACTCCCACATGGGGAGTGCCGCTCATCCAGAAGCTGGGCTCTCGGCTGGCGAGCGCAGTGGTGGTGGCGGGAGCCTCTCCCACCTCTGTGGCAGTGCTAAGGAGCAGCTAGCTGAGCAGTAAGGAGCAAGGGGTCCTGGACTGCAAGAGGGCACAGGCCAGACTGAGGGATTCCCCCCCCCCCCCGGCCCCAGTGCATGAATTTTGTGCACTGGGCCTCTGATATATATATAATTGATTTCAGAGAGAGGAAGGGAGAGAAAGACAGAAACATCAATGATGAGAGGGAATCATCGATTGGCTGCCTCCTGCACACCCCCTCCTGGGGACCAAGCCCATAACCCGGGCATGTGCACTGACCAGGCATCAAACTGTGGCCTCCTGGTTCACAGGTCAATGCTCAAGCACTGAGCCACACCGGCTGGGCATGGGCAGAGGCTTTTTACACCAATAGACCCTGTTGACTGTGCCTCCTGGTGTGCTGGTACCTAGTTGGGTACCTTATGCTGCCACAACGCCCTGTGGGGAGCAGGGGGAGGACTCTCCACCTTCATTCCACAGAGGAGGAAGGTGAGACTTAGGCCGAACAGAGCACAGGCCCAGGGGCAGTCCCAGAGTCTGTGCTCATGCCTGGGCCACATGTTGCAGGAAGCTGGTGAGGGGAGGGAGTCCCTGGGCACCCAGAGGCAGATTCCCCGAATGGCTGGGGGCAGGAGGTGGGGCTCCTGGGACAGAGGCCTCTAGAGTACTCCTCTATCAGATTCCTGAGGTGCAGGCTTCCTTCCGGGAACTGCTCCACCTGCCTCCACCCTGGTGGACTTCCTCTCTCTGGCTCACAGCCTCTGTCTGCATAATTTCCCTCATTGGGGATGGGAATGTGGGAGGCCCTGCCGTGGCCAGGAGTTCAAGGCTCAGCCTTGGTGGTGCCCTACCTCTACTGTTGCAAGGGCAGCTGGCACCTCCTCTTTCATACAAAGAGGGCCCTGGGGTCCCACCTCCCTAATACCCTGCCCCGTATGACACTGCCCCCTCCCCCACCCCCATATCTAAGAACTCTGCATGGACACTGCCCACAGGCAGCCCCTTCCCCAGTGTGATGTTATTAGAGCTCCCAGCGGGGTCACAGGGGCGCTTTCTTGGAGGAGGTGGTCCTGGTCTGAGCCCTGAAGGATGACCGAGAGAGTTACTCATGTGGGGAAGCAGGAAGGGCAGGCCAGCAGAAGGAAAGGGTGCAGACAAAGGCATGGGTGGTGGAGTGCACAGGAGTCAGAATGGAATGGACAGGATCAGCCACGAGCTGGATGAGGGGCTGGGTGTGCGTGTCCCTGGTGCTATTTTTGTGTCCTACCTCAGCAGGCACCCTTGGCCCTTTGCTCAGGAAACCCCAACCTTACTTGCTGCACTTGGGTACCTTCTTGTTTGGGGTCTTCGACCTCTATTCCAGACCCCTGGGAGTTTGGCTTCATTGCACAATTTTCTCTCTGCTCACCCCTTCACTTAGCTCTGGTGACACCTCCCCTTGCCAGCCCCTGCCCCACAGAGTTACCCTCTGCTAGGGTGTAGGGGTACAGAGACCTGGAGGGAAAAGGAAATGTTGGTGGAAGATGATAATTCCACTTCAGTCATGGCAAGCTGGAGGAGATTATGGGCCTGCTGTGTAGACGATGCTGGCTGCTTCCTCCCTCATGTCGATTCTCTTTTTCTTAATAATAGAATCTTCTCTTTTTAGCCACGCACATGGCCACCCAGCACAGAGAACGGATTTCCCAGCTTTTCTTGCTGCTAGGCTTGGACGTGTGACTAAGTTCTGGCCAATGAGATATGTTATGTGGCGTCTTCCAGCCTTCAAACACTGCTGTTGGTTGCCCATTGTTCCTCGTGCCTCCTTCTGCTTTTCTGCATCTTGCTGCCTGGAATGTGATGGAATGACTGTAATTCTAACTACCACGTTGGACTATAAGGTTGAGGGACACACGCTCATGATAGTGTCACAGGGACCGGCAAGGACACTGGCATGGAGTAGAGCCCCCATGCCAGCCGAGGGCTGTGTGCTTCTAGTCTTTTACATGCAAAAGAAACACACTCTATTGTTCAGGATACCGTATTTTCGGACTCCGTTACTCACAGCAGAATGTAATCCTACCCGAGTCGACCCCAAGGAGAAATGTTGACGAGGCAGTTGGTACGCAGATCTGCAGCTCGGAGCAGAGTTTGGAGTTGCGGGTAGAGATTTGGCAGCCATCCGTATGGAGATGGTAATTGAAGCCACGCGAGGGATGAGATCACCCAGGCAGAGTGTGCCCATGACAGCCGATCCTAGCTTTTCCACTCAGCTTCATCCACCCCTTCCAACACCATGTCAGGAGGATTCGGTCTCCCCGAAGGCTTCTTGGCTTTGATGATGCAGAGTGAGGATGGAGGGAGGCTGGGAGGAGATAAAAGGTGTAGAGACTAGGGTTTGAGGAGTGCTTTCCTTTTTTAAATCTTCATTCGAAGATATGTTTTTACTGATTTTAGAGAGAGAAGAAGGGAGAGAGAGCGAGAGCATGCAAGTGAGCTCTGCCCAGTGGGCTCAGTGGTTAGAGCATCGCCTTGCACACTTAAGGGTCATGGGTTTGATTCCTGGTCAAGGACAAGTACCTGGGTTATGGCTTTGCTCCCTGCCCCTAGTCAGGGTGCGTGTGAGAGGCAACCAGTCCATGTGTCTCTCACATCAGTGTTTCTTTCTCTGTCTCCCCTCCCTCTATCACTTCCACTCTCTCTGAAAAAGCAATGGAAAAAAATATCCTCGGGTGAATATAACAACAACAAAAAAATTAAAGGGAGAGAGAGAGAAACCTGAAACCTAAGAATGTGCCCTGACTGGGAATTAAGTCCGCAACATTATTTGATTATGGGATGACTCTCCAACCGAGACACCCAGCCAAGGGCATCGAGGACTTGCTATTCATTCATCCATTCATTCATTCATTTATTATTAATTATTTAAAAACTAGATGCCCGGTGCACAAAATTCGTGCGGGGGGGGGGGGGGGGCAGGGTCCCTCAGCCTGGCCTGCATCCTCTCGAAATCTGGGACCCCTCGGGGAATGTCTGACTGCTGGTTTAGGCCTGATCCCACAGGGATCCCTAAACCGGCACTCGGGCATCCCTCTCACAATCCGGGACCACTGGCTCCTAACTGCTCTCCTGCCTGCCTGCCTGATCATCCCTAACCAATCTGCCTGCCTTCCTCATCGCCCCCAACCACTCTGCCTGCCTGCCTCATCGCCCCCAACCACTCTGCCTGCCTGCCTCATCGCCCCCAACCACTCTATCTGCCTACCTGATCACCCCTAACTGCTCACCTGCCTGCTTCATAGCCCCTAACTGCCTCTGCCAAGGGGCTTCATCTGGAAGGACACCTGGAAGGTCATTCTGCTGTCTGCTCGAATTAGCATATTATGCTTTTATTATTATAGATTATTATAGATATACTAGAGGCCCAGTGCGGTTAGGGTCCCTAGGCCTAGCCTGGCCTCCGTCGCATGGTCTCTGCCACCCAGGGACGCTCGGTGATGCTTGCAGCCCCTCTACTGCTCCGTGAGGCTCCCCCCGCCCCTTGACTGTTCCGAGAAGCTTGCTGCCACCCTTCGAAGCTCGCCGCTGGACGCTCTGCGAAACGCCCCCCACCCTGCCACTGCTTCGCAAAACTCCCTGGCCCCAAGACTGCTTCGCGAAACTTGCTGCTGCCCAGGTGACTGCTCCGCTAAGCTCATGGCCACCCCGTGAAGCACCCGCCACCACTGCTCAACAGTCCCCAGTCCAGGCCCCGCCGCCAGCTCCCCCTCATGGTAAGCAGCTTGGAGGCCAGGGACCGAGAGGTGCTCCATGCACTTCATGGTGACGGGTCACCGGTTCGGTCGTGATGGCACCTAGCTTTTTATATATATTAGGGTATATATATATATATATATATATATATATATATATATATATATATTTAAATATTTTTATTGATTTCAGAGAGGGGGGGAGAGGGAGAGAGAGAGAGATAGAAACATCAGTGATGAGAAGGAACCAATTGGCTGCCCCCTGCATGCCCCCTACTAGGGATTGAACCTGCAACCTGGGCATGTGCCCTTGACCAGAATTGAACCCAGGACCCTTCAGTCCACAGGCCAACACTCTATCCACTGAGCAAAACCAGTTAGGGCTAAAAATATATTTTTATTGGTTTCAGAGAGGATGGAAGAGGGAGAGAGATAGAAACATGAATGATGAGAATCACTGATTGGCTGCTTCTTGCATGAGCATCAAGCCTGCAACCTGGGCATGTGTCCTGACCAGGAATCAAACCATGACCTCCTGGTTCATAGGTCAACACTCAACCACTGAGCCACACTGGCCGGGGTATATATTTAAAATTTATTTTTATTTAAAATGTTTTTATTAATTTTATAGAGAGGTAGGGAAAAGGAGAGAGAGATAAAAACGCCAATGAGAGACAAACATTGATAGGCTACCTCCTGCATGCCCCCTACTGGGGGGTTGAGCCCCAAACCCAGGCATGTGCACTGACTGGGAAACGAACCAGTGACCTCTTGGTGTACGGGACAACGCTCAACCAACGGACCCACACTAGCGGGTGAGGAATTTTTAAAGAAAGAATTGTAGGAGAAACTATGGTGTGTGACAGGCAACGTGGGTCAGAGAAGAAAAGAAGATTTTGTAAGATGTTGCAAGTATCCCTTTTATAGTACTCAAGAAAATACTTAAACTTGAAACATTCGGAAATTACTTTTTGGTCGCTAGACTAGACCTCTTCTGTCGTCATCTCACCTGAGACTGGTCCTCTTGGATGATGGCTTTAGAAGTGTTACCACACAAGTAACAAACCCCCTTAGAGCAGCGTAAATAAGGAACACAGGGGCGTGTATGTCCTAGGATCTGGGGGCAGGGGAGCGCATCTGGGCTTCACAAGTGCCTGGAACAAGTGCCATCAGCCAGGGAGCTGTGGCCCTGGCCACTTTCTTCCCTCTGTTGCCACGTGGACTCTCCTCTCTGCTGCTCTCTGCATGTCTGTTACATTCTTCTCTTGTTGCAAACTGCCTTTTTAAAAAAAATTAAGGCTTTATTTTATTTATTTATTTTTAAAAATATATTTTTATTGATTTTAAGGAGGAAGAGAGGGAAGAAAGAGAGAGAGGAGAGAGAGAGAGAGAGAGGGAGAGAGAAGAAACATCAATGATGAGAGAGAATCGTTGATTGGCTGCCTTCTGCACGCCCCACACTGGGGATCGAGCCCACAACCCAGGCATGTGCCCCTGACTGGAATCGAACCCGGGAACCTTTAGTCCACAGGCTGATGCTCTATCCACTGAGCCAAAGTCTTGGCTAAGGCAAGACTTTATTTTTAAAACAGTTTTATAAAAACATTGAGCAGATAGTACAGAGTGTTCCTATCTATCTTTCCCATACAGTTTCCCTATTATTAACATCTTGGATTAGTGTGGTGTATTTGTTACAATTAATGAACCAATAGTGTTACCTTATTAGCTAAGGTCATAGTTTACGTTAAGGTTCACTCTTTGTGTTACACATCTATGGGGTTTTTTTATTTGTTTGTTTTTTTGAGAAGGGAAGGGAGAGGAAGAGACAGAGAGAAACATTGATGTGAGAGAGACGCATCGATTGGTTACCTCCTGCATGCACTCTGACCAGGGCTGGGGAACCTGCCACCGAGGTACGTGCCCTTGCCCGGAATCGAACCCAGGACCCTTCAGTCCTTGGGCCGACGCTCTATCCACTGACCCAAACCAGCTAGGGCCACATCTATGGGTTTTGACAAATATATATCATAGTTCACCATTACAGTACCATACAGAGTATTTCCACTGCCCTAAAAATCCTCTGTGGTCCACCTATTCATCCCTCTCCTCCTCAATTTCTGGCAGCCACTGATCTTTTTGCTGCCTCTAAAGTTGTGCCTTTTCCAGAATGTCAAACAGTAGGAATCGTACAGGATGTAGCCTTGTCAGATTGGCCTCTTTCACTTAGAAATCTGCATTCACGTTTCCTCCATGTCTTTTCATGGTTTTGATAGTTTATTTCTTTTTTTATTCCCGAATAATATTCCATTGCACGTATGTAACACAATGTATCCACTCACCTACTGAAGAACAACGTGGTTGCTTTCAGTTTTTTGGAAAGTATAAATAAAGCTGCTGTAAACATTCGTGTACAGGGCTTTGTGCAGACACAAGTTTTCAACTTAGCTGGGTGAATATCCAGAAGTATGGTTGCTGGGTTGTATGGGAAGACGAGGTTTAGCTGTGTTAGAAACCGCCAAACTGTCTTCCAAAGGGATTATACCATTTTGTGTTCCCATCAGCCAAGAATGAGAGTCCACACCCTGGTGAGCATTTGCTGCTGTCAGTGTTCTGGATTGTGACCATTCTAATGGGTGTGTGGTGGGATCTCATTGCTATTTTCATTTGTATTTCCCTAATGACATATGATGTGGAGCATCTTTTCCTATGCTTATCTGCCACCCGTATATCTTCTTTGGTGAGGTGTCTGTTCAGATCTTTTGCCCCTTTTTAATGGGGTTGTTTGATTTCTTATTGTTGGGTTTTAAGTGTTCTTTGTGTTTTTTTGGATACAAGTCCTTTATCAGATATGTGTTTTGCAAATATTTTCCCCCAGTCTGTGGTTGTTTTTCATACTCTTAAGAGTTTGTCTTTTGTTTTTTCTTCTCCTTGCATGTGATCATCTCACAGCTCCTGAATCTATTTGCCCTTCATTCCAGCTACAAGCAGGTGCCAAATAGGGTCTCTCATTTCCAGTTCCACATTTTTGGGAGAGATTATTATTTGACCAGTTTGGCGAAGTGGGGAATTAATTATGCCGGGATGGGGTGGTGGCATTCAGGTAGCCGGAAGGGAGGCTGGGAAATGTCACTCCAGCCCCTGCAGTACAAACAGGAAGCCAGGCTAGAAAGAGGTGGGAAGGGAGTGTCTACCTTCCATGGGCCCATAGGGGGTGGGGCCTGGGGGTAGGGGTGGGGTGGGGGACTTCTGATAGGGTATAACAGGGGCCCTCAAACTACGGCCTGCAGGCCACATGCAAATACAAATATTGTATTTGTTCCCGTTTTGTTTTTTTACTTCAAAATAAGATATGTGCAGTGTGCATAGGAATTTGTTCATAGTTTTTTTTTAAACTATAGTCCGGCCCTCCAACGGTCTGAGGGACAGTGAACTGGCACCCTGTTTAAAAAGTTTGAGGACCCCTGGGGTATAATATGTGTCGGTAAAGAAATTCAACCAGTACAGAATGGGACAAAGCAAAAAACACACACACACAATTCCCTACACCCAGTTCCACTTCTCAGAACTTTTTCCATTTTTAGCTATTCCAGAGTTTTAACTTCAGAGTATTAAATAATATGTTTGCCTCTGTTTCTCACTGTAGTAACTCAAGAGAGCGAGGGAGAGAGAGATTGAAACATCGATCAGCTGCCTCCTGCATGTTCCATACTGGGATGGAGCCTGCATCTCCGGCATGTGCCCTGACAGGGAATCAAACCACATGTCCTGACAGGGAATCGACAATTCTTGGTGCGTGGGACAAAGCTCAACAAGCTGAGCCACCCGCTGGGCCACACAGTACTTCTTGAGCCCCAGCTCTAGAGAAGGACAGTTAGCCCCTCCGTGCCATCTGACACCTTCCTTCCGCACCTCCTTCTAATTTCTGTTGGTTTTGTCTTTACATTCCCATGATCAAAGTTTATAACACTTATATGTTCTGCAATTATAATGAAATCTTCCATTCTTTAGCTTTAGTTTGATTCTGAAAACTGAAAACTAACCAATCATGATGATATAAACATTACTTACTGCAGAACCAAGTCATGAGAAAGCTCCAACTGAGATAGCCCCTCTGCTCCGGCAAGGGGAGTATTTGCTGTCTGAAACGTTAAGTTCAAGCGCAGTCTCTCTCTCTCTCTCTCTCTCTCTCTCTCTCTCTCTCTCTCTCTCTCTCTCTCTCTTTCTCTTCCCACAGTCTCTTTTCTTACACTCCGCTAATTGCTCAAAATCATGCCTCACAAGTGTTGGCTTCATATCGGGCCCCTGGAATAGATTTTGTTGTTTCTGGTTTTCTAATTGCCTTTCTTTTTCCTTTCTGAGAGAAGAAACAGATGTCACCTCCATTGTGTGGCCACAAGGGTCCACTCGTCATGCACACTTCCCCATGCCCGGCTCCTTGGTGCGTGTAGTGACGTGGGGTAGCTGCTGATGTGTTTACCCAGCATTCTTTTTGGGAACTGCTGCTCCCTTAGTCCAATTGTGTGACTTGGGTTGTTTTCCAGTTGCAGTGCCTTTGGGGTGGGCTTATACCCAAGGTCTGGCAGTTTACCTTGATGGTGACTCATCTGAGGTATAGACACACAACTGAGGCATGGATTAAGGGAGTCCGTCTATGGGATTTAATCAGTGGATATTGAGAGAGAGAAGCACCCACCCTTTTAGCTTCAGGTAAGGCTTGATCCAGGGGCTCCAATGATGTCATCAAGGATCCAGGGTCACTATATATCTTTCCTCTGCCCTCAATGTTGTCTTTATCCACTGGTTGTTTATGGTGGACTTCCAGCAGGAATGAGTTCTTCTTATGTCGCAAACGGGAGTGTTGGTTGTGGTTGCTAATCCCATCCAATCCAAAGGATTTGAGAATACTGCGGGGGTGGGGGTGGGGTTAGAGTATTTTATTTTATTTTATTCATTAAAAGAAGAGTGAATTCATTTTGAACACCCAAAACACAAATGTTCACACTCTTTTCTATTGTTTTTTTTTTTTTTTTAAATTTCAGTGATTCCATTTTAAATTCCCAAGGGTTACATCTTGCTTTATTTTCGTCACTGCCTCTTTTTGTTTTATGAATGTAATAGTATTAGACTATTCTTTCAATTCGTCTGTTCTTTCAATTATCTATTTCCTCTGGGATCAGTTTGTTCCCTTTTTGTTTAGCTTATTAAAGAGGCAGTGTAGCTGAGTAGTTCAGAGTATAATGCAAGAGACAAACTGCCTGAGTTCAGAGTCCATCTCTGGCCCCTCACTCGCTGTGCAAACCTCAGCCAAGTTATGTCACCTTTCTGTGACACAGTGTCCTGGAGAGTCAAAAGAACAATAGCTTCCAGCTCAGAGGGTCTTTTTTTTTTTTTTTTTTTTTTGAAATTTCTTTTGAGAGCCACATTTTTTAAACTTTTTTTATTTTTTTTTATTTTTTTATTTTTCGCTTAAAGTATTACAAAGGGTATTACATAAGTGTCCTTTTTTCCCCCCCGCCCTTGACAAGCCCCTGCCCTCCCTTACCCCCCAGTGTCTTATGTCCATTAGTTATGGTTATATGAGTGCATACAAGTCCTTCGGTTGATCTCTTACTCCCCTCCCTCCTGTCCCCCAACCCTCCCTGGCTTTCCCACTGCAGTTTGACAATCAGTTTGAGGCAGCTCTGCCACTGTATTTATTATTGTTCAAAAGTTTGTAATGGTCTTAATTATCCATGAAAGAGTGAGATCATGTGGTATTTTTCCTTCATTGACTGGCTTGTTTCACTTAGCATAATGCTCTCCAGTTCCATCCATGCTGTTGCAAATGGTAGGAGTTCCTTCTTTTTAACAGCAGCATAGTATTCCATCGTGTAGATGTACCACAGTTTTCTAATCCATTCATCTACTGATGGGCACTTAGGCTGTTTCCAGATCTTAGCTATGGTGAATTGTGCTGCTATGAACATAGGGGTGCATATATCCTTTCTAATTGGTGTTTCTGGTTTCTTGGGATATATTCCTAGAAGTGGGATCACAGGGTCAAATGGGAGTTCCATTTCCAATTTTTTGAGGAACCTCCATACTGCCTTCCATAGTGGCTGCACCAGTCTGCATTCCCACCAGCAGTGCACAAGTGTTCCTTTTTCTCCACATCCTCTCCAGCACTTGTCATTTGTTGATTTGTTGATGATGGCCATTCTGACAGGTGTGAGATGGTACCTCATTGTTGTCAGAGGGTCTTTAAATGAGTTAAACACCGCCAGGACTACAGAACCCAATAGCTATTTGCTATTCTTTTCTTAATCCTTCTCCTTTCCTTGTGTTCTTTATTGTTTTTATTTTTATTTTTTTCCAGCTGTCTGGTAATACCTGGTGACCAATTCATCTCTATGAATGAGGAGCGAGGCTGTTGCTATGGGCATCGATATAGAGTACTTCCTGTGCCCTGGACTGTTGGTAGTGGGGGGCACAGAGGTCCACATGGCTACTGCCATCCCTTCGAGGTGTGTTGCCCCCCTTAGAGAACCCACTGCTGTGCTCCATACCTGCTCCGGCCTCTGGGTCAGCTATCTCTCAGGCGTGCTTCGGCCATGGTTTCCTCTGCCCCCATTTGTCCCTCATTGCAATCAGCCCTTTCTCTCTCTTCCAGCAGTCAATCAAAATCCCTGGGCAGTTGATGTCCCCCACCTCCAGCCATCCTGCCCTCAGCCTATGGGCTTTTTTCCTTTTCCATTCTGTGCTTTTGGTGGCATTTGAGGGGCTAGGGGTGGTAGAGACATACATGTTCCCAGTCCACCATCTAGAACTGGAAGTCGGTGCAGTGGTTTAAAGGTGTCTAACTCAGTTCAACTCTGCACAGATGGGGCCCCTTGGGGCTGCAAACATTCACACTGGACACCCAGGGCCTGAACAGGAAGGAGAACGGGAGGACCCACAACTTGGGCCTTTTAATTTTCTTGTGAGGCCTCTGTGGGCCTTGGTGGGTCATCCCACAGACTGAAGGCTGGTTTGGGGAGAAGGATGGCCCTTCAGTCTCCCTAAGAACCCCAGAGCCCTCAAACTCAGGGAGCAGAGGAGAGCGAGCACTGCATGAACCAGGCAGGAGAGGCAGAGGGACAGACCACAGGCTGCTGGAGAGACTGAATGAGTGCAAATTTGTACTTTGGGTTAGACTGCACTTTGGGGGGAAGAGGGGAGCACGCCGTCAGTCACTCTCACTCTGCACTCACAGAGCTCATCTTATATTCCAGGCCCTGTGGGGAACACGTCACACAGCTGTCTGGAGGACTTTAGGTGCAGAGTGGTCGAGTGATCACACAGGGTGAATGTCTGCATTTGAACTCAGCTCTATGCAGGGCCCAGGGGCTTAACCACTGCACTGCGGAACTCCCACCTGCCCTGCACTGACCTTAGCAGCATCCAGAACGTCTCCCGTAGACTACCTTGCAATTGGGTCTGAAGATAAAGTTGAGGAAGCTGGGGATTCTGGCTCCCTCTGGGGGAGACAGGAGGTTCTGCAGAGAAGCTGTCAGCCTAGGGCTGGGATCCCTGTAGATTAAAAAATGAATGATAGAATTATGGTCTTGATTTCACCATATAAGGGCAGGGCTTTATCGCCCTCACCCCCCTTCTTAGTAATGATCCCCCCAATATTTAAGTGGGCACATCATCTATTGGAATCAAGGCATAAGGCCATGTGATACAGGCAGAAATAAAATGTGTAATTTAAGTAGTGACTGAATGAGTGGAAGTAGGTGTAGCTTTAAAAGATAGGGGTTTGTTCTTTCTTCCATACTGCTTTCTGGAATTCAGATATAATGGTTGGAAATGAAGCAGCCATCATGGACCATGAGTGGAAGTAGCTCTTTGAAGATGGCAGAGCAAAAAATTGAGAAGGGGTCTAGTTTCATGATGATTGAACCATTGCCATATTAGCCTTAGATGCCCACACTTACTCGAGGTATTGAGATATGCTTCTATTTTATTTAAACCACTGTTATTTTGAGTTTCTTTAGCCAAACCATGTGTGGTTTTCTTATTTGAAAAAATTATACTGATTAATTCCAGAACAAATGTAAAAAACTAACAAAATTTTACTCAGAATAAAACCATTAAGCCACTAAATGAAATAATTTATTCGCCAGATATCACTTCATACTCAAGATTTCACATATCCAGCACTGCTCTTTCTCAATTCTGAAAAGTTCTATTATCTTAAGATCGTAGGACAGATTTTGATCTGATACATTTAATTACAATGAGATGAAATTTCTGGGAGAAAATTACATGGGAGAGACCAAGATGGCGGCGTAGGTAAACACCGGAGACCGCTGCCACAAACAACCATTTCAAAAATACAACTAAAAGACGGAACGGACATCACCCAGAACCACAGGAAGGCTGGCTGAAGAGAGACTCTACAACTAGAAGGAAAGAGAACAGCAAACCGAGGCTCAGAGGCAGCGCAGTGTGGAAAATACAAAGGTACCGAGGTCCGCGCGCAAAGCGGGCTGGTGGCTGAGGGCGCGGTTGTCGTTTTCGGTTGGGAGTGAGTCTCAGACTCTGGGCTCCAGATCCGGGCGAGTCTCTAGGGACCCAGACTCAAACGGGAGAAGCGGGATTATCCGGCATCAGTTGGAACCTGAGGGCAGCTTTCTCTCCGAGGTTTGCAGCGGCTGCCGGGGTTCTGAGAAGCAGAGCCTCTGGGAACGGGACTGAGAGCGGCCATAACTGCTCCCTCCGCCCTCCCTGTTGATCCCGCCCCGCCCAAACCCTGCGCACAGCCATTTGCCAATCGCCTCAGGCAAAGGCTGGATTAGCGCCTCCCCAGAAGGCAGACGTTTTCCATACAGCTGATTCCTACAGCCAGTCGGCCTGGTGGTCAAATCCCTCTAGTGTTAACTACAACAATTAAGGCTTGGCTAGAACAAGACTGTGCACAAAGACCACAAGGGGGTGCACCAAGAAAGCATAAAAGATGCGGAGACAAAAAAACATGACAGAAATGGAGGATATGGAGCTAAGAATTGCAATTTTGAGGGCTTGCTATAAACTTGTGCAGAGCCTCACGAAAACTAATGAGACCCTCGATGCTATGATAAAGAAATTAGAAAGTAAGCATACACGGACTGAAATAAAGAATATTATACCAAATAGCAGACCAGAGGAGCACAAGAATCAAACCAAAGATTCGACAAAAAACACCCAACTGGAAAAGCAAAATGAAAAAAGAATCCGAAAGTGTGAAGATAGTGTAAGGAGCCTCTGGGACAGCTTCAAGCGCACTAATATCAGAATAATAGGGGTGCCAGAACATGAGAGGCAGCAAGATATTGAAAACCTATTTGAAGAAATAATGACAGAAAACTTCCCCCACCTGGTGAAAGAAATGGACTTACAGGTCCAAGAAGCGCAGAGAACCCCAAACAAAAGGAATCCAAAGAGGACCACACCAAGACACATCATAATTAAAATGCCAAGAGCAAAAGACAAAGAGAGAATCTTAAAAGCAGCAAGAGAAAGAGACTCAATTACCTACAAGGGAATACCCATACGACTGTCAGCTGATTTCTCAACAGACACTTTGCAGGCCAGAAGGGAATGGCAAGAAATATTCAAAGTACTGAATACCAAGAACCTACAACCAAGATTACTTTATCCAGCAAAGCTATCATTCAGAATTGAAGGTCAGATAAAGAGCTTCACAGATAAGGAAAAGCTAAAGGACTTCATCACCACTAAACCAATATTATACGAAATGCTGAAAGGTTTCCTTTAAGAAGAGGAAGAAGAAAAAGGTAAAGATACAAATTGTGAACAACAAACATGCATCTATCAACAAGTGAATCTAAGAATCAAGTGAATAAATAATCTGATGTACAGAATGAACTGGTGATTACAATGAATCAGGGACATAGAAGGGGAATGGACTGACTATTCTTGGGGGGGGGGGGGAAGGGGAATGGGAGATGCGGGAAGAGAATGGACAAAAATCGTACACCTATGGATGAGGACAGTGGGTGGGGAGTGACGGCGGAGGGTGGGGCGGGAACTGGGAGAAGGGGAGTTATGGGAAAAAAAGAGGAACAAATGTAATCAGAACAATAAAGATTTACTTTAAAAAAAAAAAAAATTTCTGGATATAGAAGTCCAAGATATGTTAGACTTTCCCCCCTGACCTTTATTCCTTCTATCTTACAACCTCCAAATAATATGGATACAGTGCAGATATGCAACTACTTTGAGCCACCTGCCTCAAGGTGGAAATGTCAGTTGTCTACTCTCACCCTCAGTTGGGCTTGGGATGCAACTGAGGGTGAGATACGGTAGAACAGGGACCCGCGTTGGGCAGGATGGTGGTTAGGATTGGGATTGGGGTTACTTTCATGTAATGGTAGATGTCAAAGTTGAGTGCCTACCATTTATGGCCAAAATTGTTGGGAGAATAGAATGAGTGGAATGATCATTGTTCTTTCTTTCTTTCCTTCTTTCTTTCTTTCTTTCTTTCTTTCTTTCTTTCTTTCTTTCTTTCTTTCTTTCTTTTTTAAGATAAGTTGTAGGTTCACAGCAAAATGAAGGAGAGATACGGAGACTTCCTATATGTCCTCTGCCCCCACACATGCATAGCCTTCCCTACTGTTGCTAATGAGCAACCACAGAATTCTCAGGGGCATCCAACAGTAAACACATATCTTCAGGTGGGCTCAGGTCTAGCGGACTTTGGTCGGGCCCAGCTGGGCTTCATTCCAGGCTGTGGGGTTGGTCTCACATGTCTGTCCTCTTTGGACCAGCGGGCCAGCTGGAGTATGCCCTTTGCATGGCAATGGCAGAAATGCAAGAGGGCAAGGCAAACTATGGGAGTATGTTTCAAGACGTTCTGTCATGCCCACTCACATCCTTTGGCCACATAAGTTTTGGCTAAGACCAAATCGATGGGTAAAGGAGTGTGCTTCGCTCACCATGAAGCTATGGGATAGATGAATGTGGTCTGCAGTAGAAGGGTTGGGAGTCTCTGGACCAACAAGCCTTATGTTGTGGTTGGAGGAGGAAGCAATGGGCTGAACCCAAGATGAGGAGTGATATAGGGGCTACAAAGAGGAGAGAGTGATAGAGACCTAAGTTCTGTGGGGCCCGAGGATTTCAGGATAGAATGTCAGGAGACATCTGCTTTGGATCCTGGGATCCATCCGATTCAGGGTTTCATGTCCTTTTTTTTTAATTTTAATTTTTATCAGCACATGAGGTTTTCCCATAGGATAGAGGGAGGCTGATCTGCCATGGCCGGGCTCCCTACCACTACAGATAGGCAGGGGCTGAGATGAAGTAAATTTAAGTTACAAAAACAAAGAAATGTGTTGTCCCTTGTATCCAGGATTGTTTGGAGCAATTAACATGTGTCCCATATGTCCAGTGCTTGGCACATAGTAGGCCCTCAGTAAAATGGGCTCCAGTGTTACAATGGTAACTCTCCTGTGCTAGGGTCTTTCCTTTTCTACCTCAGTGGGTGTCCCAGGTATCAGGGCCCCTGTGTTCCCTACAACTAGGACCTGCTTCTTGCGGGGGAGAGGGGGTTCCAGTATGGCATGGGGGTGCCGAGAGGCTCCCAAGGGGTCTGGAGAATCAACACCTCGGTCTGGGTGCCCTGGAAAGCTCCCCTTCCCCAGGCGATTTCTGTTGCCCATTTCAAAGCCAGTAGACGGCATTTGTGGGTTATCTGTCTCTCAGAGTTAAATGTTTGGGACTTCCCACTGATATAAAGATATTGTGCTCCCGGGATTGCCCAGCTGTACCCCGATCTCCCTGGGTTTGCCTCCTGCCCAGTTGTCAGGAGGAACAGTTTGCAGAAAGCTCCCCTCCACTCTCAGACTCCCTGAAAAGGCCAAGCGGCCCCAAAGAGAGGGGTGAGCAGATCCTCCATATCCCTCCACTGTGCCTGAGAGGAGGCTAGAGCGTGGCCCCGGATCCCACTTTCGCTTGCTCAAGTCCCTTGGTGCCCAGCCTGGCCGGGGGCCTTCCCCTGCCAAGTCTTTCCTGTCCTGGATTGCGAAAGGCCTGCAGCTGCCTCCCCGACCAGCCTCCGGGCTGGGCAGTACAGCTGAGGCTTTGGGAAAAGGAGAAGCAGCTCCCGAGGCCGGGTCTCCTCTCTCGGGGTGACAGAGCCCCGGGGGGCAGGCAGCACCGGAGCATCTGGCCCTCCTTCCTGTTCTCCTGGCCTGCGGTTCACCAGCCTTGCAGCCACTTCCCCGTGGAGCAGGTACTCCTGTCCCTGGGCCTGGAGGGCGAGTGGAGGGATGGGAGCGGGGCTGGGCTGAGGTTGGCTGGGGGTCATCTGGGTGTGAGAGCTGGATGCCAAATCAACCCAAGCCCAAGACACTAATCAAAGCTGCACTTCTAACCTAAACCCTTTCACAGCTCCAAATCTTCCCAACCCACATCCCATTCCCAGTCCCAGTCCCAATCCCAATCCCAGTCCCAATCGCAACCACCATCCTGCTCACCGCAGGTCCCGGATCCACCCTATCTCACCCTCCATTGCATCCTGACCCCAACCATTTACTAATCACCGGCCTTTACCCTCACCCCAAACCCATCACTCTCACCTCCATGTCAACCCTCCATTACATTCCAAATCACTGCCTAACCATCACCTTCACCCTAGCCCAACTGCAGCGCAACCTTCATCTTCCCCTCACTCTAAGCCCAGTCCAGTCCCCGTCATTTATCTCGGCTTCATTTATGTGAGCGCAGGATCCTAGCACAGTTCGGCAAAGTGCGGGGGATGGGTGCTCAGGCTGAAAGCATTTATAACCAGGTTAAAAGGTGAAATTTCTATTGCCCATTTCAAAGCCAGTAGATTGCATTTATGGGTTATATGTCTCTCAGAGTTAAATGTTTGGGACTTCCCACTGTTATGAAGATACTGTGCTCCCGGGATTGCCCAGCTGTACCCTGATCTCCTATCAGTGGGCAGACCACTCCAGCTGGCTGTGCCACCCCGTTTCCCTCCTTCCGCCGCCTGAGAGGGAAGTTGGGGAGAAGCCCTGGTCTGGGAAACAGAAACTGAATCCTGCTGAGCTGCCTGCGGTGAAACTGTTTTTACCTTTCCCCCCCAGGCTGGACTTGGCCTCTGGGATCAGAGGTCAGGCACTCAGCGTCCTAATCCACCCTCCTCAACTGTCCTGGGACACGTGGTCTCACAAGGACTTTACCTGCTCACTTGCTCCAGCACAGGCAGCAAGCATGGGTGCCCACCATGTGACAGGCCACCCCTCCTAACCCTGATGCAACCTCTACCATTTCTGGGTAGGAGTGAGGATTTAAAACTCTGCCTTCAGAGCACCCAAGACCTGGATGCAAAGATGGACCTCAGGAACTTCCTGAGGTCTGGGGAATAATACTCTCCCAAATGGTCGTTGCCTAAGGGTCAGGTTGTTTTAGAGCTGTGGTGCTCTCTGCCCCCCAATATACCCACCCCTCCCTTAAGACCCACAATCTTCCCTCTACCACCAGGGGGCGCTGGTACCAGGACACAGCTTAACCCAAGTCTTCAGTACCAGACTTTCTTTTTCTTTCTTTCTTTCTTTCTTTCTTTCTTTCTTTCTTTCTTTCTTTCTTTCTTTCTTTCTTTCTTTCTAATTCTTTATTGTTGAAAATATTACATATGTCCCCCCCCCCCCCAATTGGCCCCTTCCAGCTCCCCCCTGGCCCCAGGCCTTCACCACCCATTGTCTGTGTCCACGGGTTATGCATATATGCATACAAGGTCTTCGGTTGACTACCTCCCACCCACCCACCCTTCCCCCCCATCTTCCCTCTGAGATTCCTCACTCTGTTCCATGCTTCCATGTCTCTGGATCCACTCCGTTCATCAGTTTATTTTGTTACTTAGATTCCACATACAAATGAGATCATGTGATACTTGTCTTTCTCTGATTGACTTATTTCACTTAGCTTGATACTCTCCAGGTCCCTTCTCAGAGGGTAAGAGATTCTTCTTTTTTACTGCTGCATAGTATTCCATGGTATAAATGTACCACAGCTTTTGTATCCACTCATCTACTGATGGGCACTTGGGCTCTTCTCAGAGCTTAGCTATTGCAATGCCAGCCTTTCAAACAGAGACAAGGGTCTCCCGTCTGGGGTTCTTCTTGCCCTTCTTCTTTTCCAGAAAAGTTCTGTGGGCCGAGATTGATTTTTAGGCTGAGCTATTAAGATGGACTCTGGTGGCTGGGCTAAATTATAGGTGACATTTACATGATGTAACTTTGTGTAGTTCTAGAAAGAGTCCTCCTCTCAAACGTTCCAAAATCCCTGTTCCATTCTGGGAACAGTATGTTTAAAATCCCACCATTCATCCACCATTAGGTTCAGCATTGCCCTTTCCAGGGCCCCAGATGGGAACAGGAAGGGGAGCTGTGGATATCAGCAAGGCATGTGCATGTTGTCTCGCTGATGTCCTAGCTGTAGAAGATCTGACCCTGACATCCAGCGTGGCTGTGGGCTCCAGGGCCATACCTGCCCCCAACCATGCACAGTGGGCTGCCTTTCAGCCCAGCATCCAGGTCTTGGGGCCCAGTCTGACTCTGGGAAACAGAAACTGAATCCTGCAGAGCTGCTTACAGCTGGGCCAGCATGAGCCTTTCTTATGGCCGAAGACCAGGTGTGGGTATAGCTTCCTGGGACAGGAGCAGGCCTAGGATGGCCCAAAGAACTGAGGGCGAGCCAGGGGGTCTCAGAAAATGACCAGATCTGTCTGCTGGAGCAGCCGAAGCCAGGGGCTGGGTCTCCTGAGGAGCAGTGCTCTTCAGGGCCTTCCTTTGCCTTTGCTTTGATGTGCTCTCTGCAAGGACACCCTCTTCCTTTCACACTTGGCTGAGTTCTGTCTTGTCATCGTGACAGGCCATTCCGGCTTCACCCAGGCCCCGGGTGTCTGCTCAGCACTCCCAGGTGTGCCCCCTGGTAGCCACCAGAATCAGCTGGGCTGATGCACGGGGGCTGGGAATTGTCATGAGTTTCCTGTCCCCACTTCCAGCCTCTCCAGGCCCTTCCCCTCACTCTGCAGCATCAGCATTTAGGACCAGGGAGGACTGCAAAGTTGGCAACATGGGTTTTGTATGTGTGTGTGGTAAAATGGGCAAAACATAAAATGTACTGATTTAACCATTTTCAAGTGTACAATTCAGTGGCATTAAGTACATTCACAATATTGTGGAACCACCACTGTCTATTTCTAGAACCTTTTCATCATCCAAAACATACACTCTGTACCCATTACACATGAACTCCCCTCCCTGTAGCCCTTGGAAGTCTCTATTCTACTTTCTGTCTTTATGAATTTGCCTATTTTAGGTATCTCTTTAAGTGGAATCTTACAATATTTGGCCTTTTGATCTGGCTGACTTCACTGAGCATAATATTTTCAAGGTTCGCCCATGCTAGTGTGTCAGAATTTTATCCCTGCTTATGGCTATTTCATGGTTTTTTATCCATTCATCTGTTGATGGACACTTGGGTTGTTTTCACGTTTTGGCTATTGTGAATAGCACTGCTATGAACCTGGGAGACCCTGTTTTCACTCCACCCAGGAGCAGAGTTGCTGGATCAGGCGGTAATTTATGTCTGACTTTTTGAGGGACCACCAATAGTTTTCCACAGGGGCTGCACTATTTTACATTCCTACCAGCAGTGCACTGAGCTTCTAATTTCTCCATATCCTCTCCAACATTTATGTTCTGATTTTGTTTGTTTGTTAATAGCCATTCTGGTGAGTGTGAAGTGGTAGCTCATTGTGGGTGGTTGTTGTTTTTAATCCTATTTTAGAGGGAGAGAGAGGAAGGGAATGAAAGAGAGAGAGAGGAACACTGATCAGTTGCCTCCTGTATGCGCCCCAACAAGGGCTCGAAACCAAAACCTAGGTATGTGCCCTGACTGGGAATCGAACATGCAACCTTTTAGTGTACAGAACCACACTCCAACCAACTGAGCCACCCAGACAGGGTCATTGTGGTTTTGATTTGCATTTCCCTTATGACTAATGATGTTGAGCATCTTTTCATGGGCTTACTGGCCATTTTACATCATCTTTGAAGAGATGTCTATTCAAGTCCTTAGTCCATTTTAAAAATTTGGGTTGTTTAGAGTTTGTTGTTGAGCTGTATAGGAGCTCTTTATATATTCCAGATATTAATCCCTTATGTATGATTCTAACCCCGTGATTTGCAAATATTTTCTCACATTCTATGGTGTTTTTTTGTTTTTTTACTATCTTGCTAGCATCCTTTGATTCACAAAAGTTATTTTGATGAAGTTCAATTTATCTATATTTTCTTCTGTTGCTTGTACTTTTGCTGTCGTACTTAAGAAATCATAGCCTGATACTAGGTCATGAATCTTTTTATCCATGTTTTCCTCTAATAGTTTTATAGTTTTAGTTATATGTGTTTCTGCCCTCTCTCCTCTTCAGATTCATATCTCTGGCACCCCTAAGAACCCTCATCCTCACCAGGGGCACTCCATAGCAGAGGGCCCCTCTGCCTTCTTGTGCATTGTATACTATAGGCAATTAACTTATGCTTGTGGGGTGTGTGTGGTGCAGGGCCCTAGTCCCCCCCGCCCCCCCCCCCCCCCGCCCCCCGCCCCCCCGCCATTGCACCTAAACTTGCCCTGTCACCAACTCTCACCTCTCTCTCTGCATGTTGCTGCAAAGCCTGGGGGCTGCTCTGCAGGGCTGCAGGGCACATGTCTCCACTTTCAGGCTCTCACAAGATGCCAAGGACAAGGCAAGACAGAGATGGCTCTGGTGACCACAGGGACCCAAAGGGGAAGTTTCAGCTAGAAGCTGCCTTCAAGCTGTACCTTGAAGACTAATAAAGTTTCAACAAGCAGAGATGATTTGTGGTGGGGACACAGCTTGTCAGCTGGAGAGCCCATGTGCAGATGGGACTGGCCCCAGGGTGGATGTGTGAGGAGCAGGGAATGAAGGCAGAGCTGGGAATAAGAAATTAAGACCTTTCAGGGATGTATTGGGCAATGGGGAGCCACAGAAGGTTTTTGAGCAAGGGAATGGCCCTTAAAGACAGCACTTTGGTTAAGTGCTCAATCAAGCCCCCTATGGCTTATAGCTTGTAAGGCTAGAGGTAGGGAGCTAAGTCTCAAGTAAGAAACCATTATTCTTGCTGAGTGCCTTGGAGTAAGTCACTGGGCCTCTCTGGGTTCCAGTTCCTGTTGGCTTGGGTGGCAGGGAGGGACAGGGAGGGGCAGGGAGTGGAGGGAAGGGAGAAACAACTGTTCATCTGCTCTGGGGTAGTGCCCTTGAGGGGATGGGAAAGCAGAACTTGGGGTGGGGTTGAGGGACGCCCAGAGGGTTTTCTAGTGCATTCCACCAGTGAGGGCATTGCTGGGTAAAGTCCAAGCTGTGAACGTGGGCTCCTGGCTCCCAGTGGGTGGCTGCCCCAGCAGTCCTTGGAAGCCCTGCCCTCTCAGCAGAGCCTGTTGGGGACACAGGGCTGACCCTTTGGCAGGCTCGGAGCTGAGGTGCCTGGAGGCTCCTTAGGAGCCCTGTGTGTCCGATCAATACAGTGCACACCACTCTCTTATGCACCAGGACAGGCGGGAGAACCTGCTATGGGCTACCTGCTTCAGCTTCTCCACCTGGCCGCATCCATCTCCACAGGTAAGTTGTGCTCATCCCTCTGGGCCTGGCCTCCGTGAGCCCAGCCTCTGCTGGCCCAGCAGACAGACTGTGCCTGGTCACAGGTTGGCTGCTGAGGTTGAAGGGTAGGCACAGAGAGACAGTGGCAGGGACCAGTGACCCTCCCAGAGGGACTGTATTGCTGAGGACACAGGAGAGTTTGGGGGTCCACCTGGGGCACCTTCTATAGGGCAGGTCATAGGGCTCTGCAGTGCCCCCAGGCCTGCATTATTCTCCTGTCTGTCTGTTCCTCCCTCAGTCCTGGCCTCCTGGGGTGTCTCCCGTCCCGTGGCCGTGCAGGGCGTGAAGGGGTCCTGCCTCGTCATTCCCTGCATCTTCAGTTTCCCTGACAACGTGGAGGTGCCCCATGGCATCACATCCATCTGGTACTATGACTACTCAGGAAATCGGCAGGTGGTTTACCACTCGGGGGACTCCCAGCAGGTGGAGGCACGCTTCCGTGGCCGTGCCCAGCTGCTGGGGAATGTTGAGCACAAGGTGTGCAACCTGCTGCTGAAGGACCTGAGCCCCCAGGACTCGGGCACCTACAGCTTCCGCTTCGAGATCAGTGATGTCAACCGCTGGGTAGATGCCACAGGCACAGCGGTCACTGTGACAGGTGAGGAATGGGGTGGCCTGGCTGCTGCCTGGAAGGAGCTCCCAAGCTGCTTCTGGCCCCACTGACTCACAGCCCCAACCCTTGTCCTAAACCCACCCCCAGCCCCAGTCTAGTCCCAGCTTTGTGCCCTCCGTGCATTCACCCCAAGGGGGTGGGGGTAGAAAGCAACCTCTCCTTCCCCTTGAAGTCCCCTGCCCAGGGCTCGCGCCTCAGCTGGGGTTTGCAGGGCAGGAGGCGTCGAGGGCGGTGAGGGGGAGTCCTGAGCCTCCTGTCTTTGTCCTCAGAGGAGCCCAACGTGCCCACCATTGCCTCACCGTCAGAGCTTCGCGAGGGCATGGAGGTGGATTTCAACTGCTCCACTCCCTACGCGTGCCAGCAGGAGTCCATCAGCCTGCAGTGGCAAGGCCAGGACCCAGCTCGCTCAGTCACCTCCCACTTCCAGAAGCTCATGACCACGGGCATCATCCACCGGGACACCCTCCACATGACCCTGTCCTGGCAGGACCACGGCCGGACCTTGAGCTGCCAGCTTTCGGTGGCCGGGTACAAGACCAAGGGCGAGATTCTCCTCCAAGTGCAGTGTGAGTGCGGGGGTGGGGGACACGCCCTCGTCACTGGGCACCCAGCTGTGGCTCTCCAGTGGAAACCGGTTCCTTCTCCATAGAAACAGAGCCCTCGCCCCTGCAGTGAGGCTGGGTGCACTCTGACCTCCTGGGTGGGGCCGGGGTAGAGAGACCGCTAAGCACAAAGAGCCACCTTCAAGGTCCCTTTCACCTCTTGTCCCTGAGGCCAGGCTGGGCACAGAAGGGGAGACAAAGACCCAGAGGCTTGGGGGTCAGGCAGCAAGGACCTTGGGATTTAGTCCAGCTCTGGAGGATGCTGGGGAGGCGGGGTCAACCCTTTGTGGCCTAACGCTGCTCACATCCATGGTGCTCAGGGCATCACCCGGACATGGCAAAGAGACCCTGGGAGAAAGCCGAGTTTTCACTTGCTTGAGCATCTTCCCATCACAGTACAATGGGGCAGCCTCTTCTAGAACAACCGCTGTCCACAGGCCTCAGATGGCCGACATAACCATCCACTCAGTGAGCAAACTTTGGGCAAGTTACTGGCGTCTCAGAGCCTCCCTTTTCTCATCTATGTAAGGGGCGGTAACAATAAATGCTAGTTCCTATCTCATAGAATTGTTATGAAAATTGGAGGAGTGCTTGGCACATACTAACCAGTCAAATATATTAGCTTCTACTATCTTCCTCTCTACATAGATTAAGGGCTTGAAAATGTGAGCTTTCATTAGCCCATTTACATAGTGAGAAGCTTTGAAACAAGATTCTAAAAAATGCGGTCTCTGTACTGTTGGCGCCCTCTTTACAAATGGGTTAACCATTCTCAGAGCGAATTCGACTGTCTTTGGCTCCCTCCATCAGGTGCTCTGTCCCTTACCAACAGCTACCACAGGCCACCAGAGCAAACAGTGTGGTACCCATGACCCCCACAAAGGACACAGGACATTGGACAGTGTCATGAGGCAGAAAGCCTGGAAGGCAGCGTGGGCTGGACACTAGGCCAAGCATTGCATTATTAGACTCTCAGTGGTGAAGGAAGGGATTAGGAACATAAGATGGGGTGCAGCACAGCCCGGGACAGAGGAACTAATGGGACTGATGATTTATCCGGGTGGGCTGACAGAGAGTGGGCCTCGCCCTCCCAGCCAAGGCTCCTCACCTGACACCCCACCCATCATGCCTTGCAGATGCCCCCAAAGCTGTGGAGATCCTCCCCAGCCCCTCGAAGGGGAACATTCGCCCAGGTGACCTGGTCACACTCACCTGCCAGGTGAACAGCAGCTACCCCGCGGTCAGCTCTGTGCAGTGGCTCAAGGATGGGACTCCCCTCAAATCCCAGAGTCTTGTGCTGCGGTTGCCCCAGGCAGCCTGGGACGATGCCGGAGTCTACACCTGCCAAGCTGGGAATGAAGTGGGCTCCTTGGTCTCGCCCCCTTTCAGCCTCCACATCTTCAGTGAGTCCTGGGTGAACCTGGGTCTTGACCAGAGGGTGGGGGAGGGGTCCAGGCCACAGGGCCTGAGGAGAGCCAGGTCAAATTGCCCCCTCAGACAGATGACAAACCTCCCCGGCAGGGTGAGGTGTCAGGAGGGTCCCCGTGAACAGGACAGACACAGCAGGCTCCACTGAAGGGTGTGATGTAGTCTGCGCAGATTAAGCTGAGTGGCTGCAAGCCCGGGGCTCTGAGGAGTTGGCCTGCAAGTCGGCTGGGTACCCCCAGTGTGCCCTCTGCTGCCCCCACAGTGGCTGAGGTCCAGATGAGCCCAGCAGGCCCCATCCAGGAGAACCAGACGGTGACGCTGACCTGCAACGTGCCTAAGGAAGCGCCCAGCGGGCTGCGCTACAGCTGGTACAAGAACCATGCCCTGTTGGAGGATGCTCACAGCCCTACCCTCCAGCTGCACTCGGCTACCAGGGCCGACACTGGCTTCTACGTCTGTGAGGTGCAGTACGCCCATGGCAGGGAGCGCTCTGGGCCCATCAGCGTGGTTGTCATCCGTAAGTGACCAGTGTGTGGCGGACACTGCTGGAGCCGGGCCAAGGGCTAGGGCCCCTGCAGGCAGGTTAGGTCCTGGGCCGGGTGGCCTTGAGCTCTGCACACCTGGGCAAGGCTTGGACCTCCCTGGGCCTCTGTTTCCTCTGATTTAAAATTTTTTATTTTGAAATAAGTTAAAACTTCCAAAAAGATTACAAAAAATTATCATATGCAGTACCTTTAACTTAAAGTCCCAATTTGTTGCCCTAGTTGGTTTGGGTCAGTGGATAGAGCATCAGCCTGCAGACTGAAGGGTCCCAGGTTTGATTCTGGTCAAGGGCACATGCCTGGGTTGCGGGCTCCATCCCCAGTTGGGGGCGTGCAGGAGGCAGCCGATCAATGATTCCCATCATTGAGGTTTCTCTCTCTTCCTCTCCCTTCTTCTCTGAAATCAATAAAAATATATTTAAAAAAATAAAAAGAGGACCTGGAAAATAAAAACGTCCCAATTTGTTAACATTTAGGTTCATGTGCTTTCTTTCTTTTACAATATATAACATGTGTGTATATATGTATACATACATGTACACATATATGTGCATGTATGTATGTGCACACATGCACACATTTTTTTCTCTGTAAACACATACATATGCATCTCTAGACACATCTCTATACATAAAAGCCTAATATGCCAAGTGTCTGACCGTTTGACTGTTCGACCAGTTGCTATGACATACATTGACCACTAGGGGACAGACGCTCCAACCAGGAGGTTAGCTTGCTGTTGGGGTCTGGCCAATCGGGACTGGGCAAGAGGGCCAGACATGCCCTGGAGCCCTCCCGGGGTCCTTCCCTGGCCTCTAAAATATTTCTTCTAATTAATTTCCTTTCAATGTACAAATCCATGCACCGGGCCTCTAGTATGTACATATGCACTCTGTCAGTATACATACGCACATATGTTACCTATCTAATATTTATCTATTCATCCACTCACCTATTTATATTCCTAATGTTGTAGACATGATGTCCTTTACCCTTAAGTTCCTCAGTGTAGTTTCTAAGGTCATTCTCATACATAACCACACTACAGTGATCACAGTCAGAAAATTTAACATTGATACACATCCATTATCTAATCTACAGTCCATATTTAAAGTATGCCAATTGATCCAATAATGCCCTTTATGGCAATTATTTTTTGGGATCCCGGATCCAATCTGGGATCCAGCTGCATTCAGTTGTCGTGTCTCCTTATTCTCCTTTCATTGGGGACAGTGCCTTGGTCTTTTCTCATCTTCTTGACATTGACACTTGAAGAGTACAGGCCAGTGGTTGTGTGGGTGTCCCTCCCTCAGTTCGTGTTTGTCTGAGTCCAGTAGACAGAGCCTGGAACTCGGGCAGGAAACCCACAGCCGTGATGCTGTGTCTGTCTCCGCGTCATATCAGTGATGTCAGTGTGTTCAATTGCTGGTAGAGTTCACTTTGGTCACCTGGGTGGGGTGCTGTCCACTGCCAGACCTCTTTGCCAGTATTTATTTATTTATAATCCTCACCCAGGGATATTTTTCCACTGATTTTTTAGAGAGAGTGAAAGGGAGGAGAGAGAGAGAGAGAGAGAGAGAGAGAGAGAGAGAGAGAGAGATATGAGAAGGACACGTCGATTGGTTGCCTCTGACAAGGGCCTGGGATCGAGCCTGCAACCGAGGTATATGCCCTTGACTGGAATTGAACCCAGGACACTTCAGTCCATGGTCCATTGTCCTATGCACTGAGCCAAACCAGCTAGGGCTCCCCATCTTTAAAGTAGGGTTCCTGATTCCCACTCTTGGGGTGGCCACAAGGATCGACTGAAGTGCTTTACCCAGCCCAGGGACAAAAGTTTATTCAGCCGGCACTCAGGAGCTGCTGGGGTCTCCCTCCATGTCCCAGGGCATTGTGGGACAAAGGAGGTGCAGGGGTTATAGACTATGAAGGGGAATCCAGGGAGTGCCCCTGTCTGAGGGTGACAGGCCTTTCTCCATGCAGACCCACCCCTCGCCCCTCACCTAACTGCCTTCCTGGAGATGCAGGCGGGGCTGGTGGGCATCCTCCATTGCTCCGTGGTCAGTGAGCCCATGGCCACCCTGGTGCTGTCACACGGGGGACTTGTCCTGGCCTCTACCTCTGGCAAGGATGACCACGGCCCACGCTTCAGTGTCTCCTCTGCCCCCAACTTTCTGCGCCTGGAGATCCGAGACCTGGGGCTGGCCGACAGCGGGGAATACACTTGCACAGCCACGAACTCCTATGGGAACGCGTCCTCCACCCTGGACTTCCAAGCCAATGGTAAGATGGCCATGGGGCTGGTGGAGGGAGCTCGAAGAGGAGGCCTGCTCTGGCCTCTTCCTCCTAGGAGTCCAGAGGGCTCAACTGAGGGACTGAACTAGCTGGCTCCTAAAATCACATCCAGGACCCAGGGGGTTCTGTCATATCCCAACATGGGAGGTTCATGGAAGTCAAGGCAACAAGGGAAACATGGCAGGTTGTCTTATTCCTTCTGCGTACGTTCTGACTCTGAACTTGGAAGGTCCCTCATATGCATTCATTTGTTTCTTATTTATCAAACATTTGGGGCAGATTCTAGTAGATAGAAGTCAGATTCAGGAGGCAGAATAGAGTAGGGTCTTCCAACTCTTGGTACATGTGCTACCCCTCCCTCATTCTGAGGCCACAGCAGACATAGCTAACGGATCAAGCCTCGGTTCCAGCTCAGAATCCTTCTCAGCCATGCTGCAGCCAGTTACTATCAATAGGTCAGAATGGACCTATTTGGCAATATCCAAGGCCAAACCCTCCTGATCCTCAAGAGATTCATAGATCTGACATCACAAAGCCCAGAACTACCTACAACTATCGGAGCAGGGGTGGAGGGGGGATGCTGGAGGGCTTCCTGCAGTGGGTGGCATGGGGCCACAGATGTGCAGCGGGCTGAGCCTCCCTGTCTCCTTCTGCTAGCAGCCCACCTCCTCATCAGCCCAGCAGCAGAGGTGGTGGAAGGGCAGATGGTGACGCTGAGCTGCCGGAGTGGCCTGAGCCCAACGCCTGACATCCGCTTCTCCTGGTACCTGAACGGAGCCCTGCTTCTCGAGGGGCCCAGCAGCAGCCTCCTGCTCCCCGAGGCCTCCAGCACCGATGCCGGCTCATACTACTGTCGCGCCCAGGACAGTCACAGCGCCAGCGGGCCCTCCTCGCCTGCCGTCCTCACGGTGCTCTGTGAGCAGCCCCCCCACTGGCCCCTGCCTGTCTTGGGGAGGATGGATCAGTCCACTGGGGTCCGCCAGCCATCCCTCCCTCCTCTCGGCCCTCCTGACCCTGTTCTGCCAGGGTCTAGATCAGGAGGGCAGCCACAGGCCTGGGCACCATGGACCTTTCCACCCCGGGCTGTAATTTGAGGAACAAGGCTAGGGATTTTACACCTCCCCATGTCCCATCTCCAATCCCAGACATTTCAGGGCCCTCTGTGCCTAGCCTCAAACCCACCATGGGCACCATGGCCAAGCTTCATCCTCCTGAGCTGGGCCCTGGGACACCATACTCCTATATATGCGCACACGCCCCATAGGTTGTGCCCTCACAGGCCCCCAGAGACATGAAAGCAGAACCTCTCGGCAAAGGAACTGCATCTGGTCAGCAGTGGATATTCCATATTAGCCTGAGGGGCCCACCAATATTCAGGGCACCCTTAGCTTCCAGAAAGCCTCTCCTGACATGAGCAGGAGCAACATCCTGGGACCGTCAGGAAGAGCAGCCACCTCTTAGGGGTTTCCGAGTGTCAGGGTGAGATCACAGGAGGCCTTGCTGACGGCTGTCTTTGACCACCCATCTCAAGAAGCCTCTAGAGCAGTGGTTTTCAACCTTCCTAATGCTGCAACCCTTTAATACAGTTCCTCATGTTGTGGTGACCCCCAATTTCATTGTTACAAATTGAACATAATTAAAGCATAGTGATTAATCACAAAAACAATATGTAATTATATATGTGTTTTCTGATGGTCTTAGGCGACCCCTGTGAAAGGGTTGTTCGACCCCCAAAGGGGTCGTGACCCACAGGTTGAGAACCACTGCTCTAGAGAGAGGGCATTTTAGGCATTGTCTATTATCCTAAGTAGAGCTGCTTGAAGACCAGAGACAAGGGGAAGGGAATCCTGGGGGAAGGGATGGGGTGCAGAGAGAGCAGAGGCAAGATTCACAGGGATTGCTATGAGGGCGCCCAGCTCAGGAGCACCTGGGAGTTGGCAAGTGACTGCTAGCCCACATGGTGCCTTTGTTTCCCCGGGAAAACGCCCTCCTTCCCCGGGGAAGATCAGACACAGCCCTAGGGCGTGGCTGAGCCCGAGGCGCAGGGCCTGGATTCCTCCCACCCTGGCCTGCTTGTCCTTGTCAGGGCCCAGCTGTTTGTGGCAGCTCTGGGCCCAGGCCTTTGTCCAGTGTCTTCTGGGATCCCAGGCAGCCCTGGCCGAGGCTGTGGTCTTCCATGAGTGCCCCTGCTCTTCCCCCCTGCAGACGCCCCACGCCGGCCCACGCTCACCGCCCGACTGGACACCGACGCTGAGGACCTCGGGGCTGGCCGTCGAGGCTTTCTGGAGTGCCGTGTGGACAGTGACCCCCCTGCCCAGCTGCGGCTGCTCCACGGGGACCGTGTAGTAGCTACTTCCCTGACACCAGGGGGCGGGTGCAGCACATGTGGGGGCTGTTCCCAGCGCATAAAGGTCAACAGAGCCCCTAACCTGCTGCGTGTGGAGATTCGTGACCCGGTGCTGGAGGACGAGGGTGAATATCTGTGCGAGGCCAGCAACACCCTGGGCAACGCCTCCTCCTCAGTGACCTTTGATGCCCAGGGTGAGTTGGGGTGGGGAATGGTGGCACAGGGTCAGGGGCCAGTACTTGGGACCCTATTCAGCTGAAACCCTGGCTCCAAGGATCCAGTGGAACCACCTTGTTTAGCTGCGGAAGTTTGCTTTCCCACCCTGTCCAGTGGGCACTCCCAAGGGTCTCCTTCCTCCCCGCTCCAGGCTGGGAGGCTGGACCAGTGGCCCCCGGGGTTGCGGGGAAGCAGTCAAAGTGAGGCCTGTCTCAAGGGGGTCTGTGCTGCCTGCTCTCCAGCCACGGTCCTGGTCATCACTCCCTCGCACACGCTGCCAGAGGGCACCTTCGCCAACCTGACTTGCAGTGTTAGACGGGAAGCCGGTGGAGGCCCTGCCAACTTCTCTTGGTTCCGGAATGGGGCACTGTGGACCCAGGGCCCCCTGGAGACTGTGACGCTGCTGCCTGTGGCCAGAACAGATGCTGCTCTCTACGCCTGCCGCGTCCTCTCTGAGGCTGATGCCCAGCTCTCCGCCCCCGTGGTCCTGAGTGTGCTCTGTGCGTGATGGGCAAGGGCAGCATTGGCACTTGGAGGGTTGGTCTGGGAGGAACCAGGCTGGGTTGGGTTTGGGGAGACAAGAACGTGGGTTGGGCTGGGAAAGGATGGGCCGGGACTGTGTGTGGAGGGGGCAGTGGGACACAATATGGCAGCTGGAATGTGGTGAGCTGGGCTGAGGGTGGCCTCAGCGTCTCCCTGTCCCTGCAGATCCCCCGGATCCTCCAAAGCTGTCAGCCCTCCTGGACGTGGACCAGGGCCACATGGCTGTGTTTGTCTGCACTGTGGACAGTAGTCCGCTGGCCCAACTGACCCTGTATCATGGGGAACGCCTCGTGGCTGCCAGCCTGGGGCCCCAGCTCCCATCCCGTGGCCACTTCCATGCCAAGGCCATGGCCAACTCCCTGCAGCTAGAGGTCCGAGACTTGGGCCTTGGGGACTCTGGCAGCTACCGCTGTGAGGCCACAAATGTCCTCGGATCAGCCAACACCTCCCTCTTCTTCCAGGTCCGAGGTGAGTGTCAGTGCCCTGGCGACGTGGTAGAAACAGATGCCCTGGGACCATTCTGGCCAGGCAAGCATGTGAGGTCTTTTTCAGCCATAGTTTCTGGACAGTTTCCACCAACCCACAGAGGTTTCCCTTTGTCTCCAGCTAGACATTTTCACCGGTAATAACCATGGCAGCCACTAGGAGGTAGTGGCAATTGCACAAGGCAGTTTGCTTGATTGGAGCAATTTCTGACAGATAACTTCTTATGTAATAGTATAATTTTGTTAGATAATAAGTATCTCATACAAAATCTAATATTTATGTACATTATGCATATACATGTGTAATATATGCACACCAATGTGTGTATGTACACACATATGCATATACAGATATGCCCATATGCATAAGAATATATTCACATATCTATATATATAAAAGCCTAAGCAACCGAACGACCAAATGACCGAACAACTGGTCAATAGGTTGCTCTGAGATGCACTGACCACCAGGGGGAAGATGCTCAATGCAGGAGCTGCCCCCTGGTGGTCAGTGCGCTCCCACAGCCAACCTCCTGGGCTGGCCAGCCTCCCGCATTCCCTCCCCGCAAGGCCAGCTAGCACCCCTCACTGGCCCCAATCTGAGGGGGAGGGGGTCGGCTGGCCAACTTCCCAGGGCCAGGCCGAGGCACCCCACCCATGCATGAATTTTTGCACCGGGCCTCTAGTTTTTCTATAAAAATTCTCCCTATGCGAATAAGCTAGGAAAAAGGAAAGTTAATATCCATAATGTTACAAAGGCCAAAGAAAAACACACACTTTTTCTCTCACAATGACAAACATCAACTTGTGAACATTTGCCTTGGGCCTTGGTCCTATACATCTTTTCTTATTTATTATACTCATTTCACAGGCAGAGATATTTTGGGTCAGAGCTTTAGGAGCTTGCTCCTGATCACATGACTAGCAGGTGGCCCTGCTAGCTTGGGACTAATTTGGTTCTGTTCCCAGGCACAGTCTGCTCTCAGTCACCACTCCAGCTGTCCCTCCGTCTCCCCCTCTCCCCGCCTCCAGCTTGGTCTCATCCTGCCTTAGACCCAGGGGGCACTAGGAACTGCCCTTTGCTTAGTCCCCAGTTCCTGGGCTCTCATGACCTTGAGCCTGGGTGCAGAGCTGGCTAGAGAGGGCTGGAGGGAAAAGATCACATAGCTGCTAACTTCCCCTTCTAAGCCCTCAGTCACCCATGCTGAGTTCAACTCATGATCAGGACAATGGCCTTTGGCAGGATTTAGTGCTTTATGGTGTCAAACCAACATTTGTCAAGAGCTAACACATGCAGGCACTGTGCCTGGCACTGAGTTGCAGGTCATATAAGTGGGTTGGACCCTCGAGAGGCCCATCTTCTGGTAGGCGAGATGTGATTGACAGAGCGAAGCCGTACTTCAAGGTGGTAGGTGGTAAAAGCCAGGACAGACCCATGCAGGGAAGTCGGGAGCAGGAGAGACCGAGGCATGGGTTGAAGTTGGCAGTGGTCTGGTGGGAGGGCTGTGGCTCAGGGACACAGGTTTGGGGTCATGCGGTCATGCAGTCTTGGTGTGGATGACACGCGGTCCCAGACTGTGGGAGGATATGGCGGAGGGTCCTCACTTGCTCTTGATTTCTTCCGGCAGGAGCCTGGGTCCAGGTGTCACCATCACCCGAGCTCCAGGAGGGCCAGGCCGTGGTCCTGAGCTGCAAGGTACCCACGGAGGCTCTGGAAGGGACCTCATACCGCTGGTATCGGGATGGCCAGCCCCTCCAGGAGTCGACCTCAGCCACACTCCGCTTTGCAGCCATAACTTTGAGCCAAGCTGGAGCCTACCACTGCCAAGCCCAGGCCCCGGGCTCAGCCACCACAAGCCTGGCCACCCCCATCAGCCTCCACGTGTCCTGTAAATGCTTTCATACTGCATGTGTTTCTTGGGGTGTGAAGGAGCCAAGGGTGTGGTTGGGGGAGGGGATACTGACCCCCGGGCCTTGGGCTCTGCCTCCATGAGAGAGCCTTAGTGAGGGACCACCTGGCCAGACCCTGACCACTCCCCACTTTGTGCAGATGCCCCACGCCAGGCCACACTCACCACCCTGATGGACACTGGCCCTGGGCGACTGGGCCTCCTCCTGTGCCGTGTGAACAGCGACCCTTTGGCCCAGCTACGCCTGCTCCATGGGGACCGCCTGGTGGCCTCCACCCTACAAGGTGTGGGGGAACTGGCAGGCAGCTCTCCCCGGCTAAAGGTGGCTGTGGCCCCCAACACGCTGCGCCTGGAGATCCACGACGCAGGGCTGGAGGACGAGGGCGTCTACACCTGCGAGGCCACCAACACCCTAGGCCAGACCTCGGCCTCAGCCAGTTTCGATGCCCAGGGTCAGTGTGGGGGTGTGAGTATGTGGGTGGGTGGCTCCAGAGGAGAGAAGCTTGCTTGGAGAGGCTTCTGGAAGGCTGAGCACAGGCAAGAGGGCTGGACATAGGATAGTCTCTTCTTATGGGCAGCAGTCTCCAAACTTGGGCTTCATGGAAGAGCTTTTTTTAAAAGCCGAATTTTACACGGGTGCCCAGTGGATAAAACTAATCAGAAAGGGGGGCTCAAGGAGAAACCACTGCAGGGCCAGGGAGGCCTGTATTCTCCCATGTGCTCCCCACCAGGGCCAGGGAGGGCTCCGCAGAACTCGGCTTGGGATCAGCTGAGAGATGATGAGTTGTTTGCCAAGTTCCACCTCTGAGCCCATTCACAGGTGGGCCATCTGTGCCTCCCAGAGGCCGAGGGACGTCCCTCCCTCATGGAGACAGGTGGCTTGTTTTACTCGGCCTCACGACCCTCACTGGTGTCTCCATGCCCTCCTCTCTCCAGCGGTGAGTGTGCAGGTGTGGCCAAAGGCCTCCGTGCGGGAGGGGCAGCCGGTGAACCTGACCTGCCTTGTGTGGACCACGCACAAGGCTCAGCTCACCTACACATGGTACCAAGACGGGAAACAGCGCCCAGGTGCCCACTCCATCCACCTGCCCAATGTCACAGTCACGGATGCTGCCTCCTACCACTGTGGTGTGGTGACCCCTGGCCAGGCACCGCGCTTCTCCGGACCTGTCATCCTTGATGTCCACTGTGAGTGGTTGATGGCTGGGTGGGGCTGGAAGGAATGACAGCAGCCTACTGGGATCAGGGCATGATCAGAGGCCCCACCTGGGAACTCAGTACCAGAACTCAGCCAGCTGATGGAGCCCTTCACAGGAGCATGAGAGTCGGGGGCTATGGAGATAGGTTCTCTCTGGGCAGAGCAGCAGTGCCCCAGATGAGCAAGTGGAAGCGCTTGGGGTGGGAGGCCCGGGCCCTCCTGGTTTGAATGGCACCTACACACTGGCCTCCTCATGGCTGTGGTCTCTGAACTCTGTCCACGCCTTTCGTGCTCCTGTAGATGCACCCCGCAGCCTGCGCCTGACCTACCTCCTGGAGAGTCGTGGTGGGCGGCTGGCCCTGCTACTGTGCACCGTGGACAGCCACCCACCCGCCCAGCTGGCCCTCAGCCATGCTGGTCGCCTCCTGGCCTCCTCGACCGAAGCCTCTGTGCCCAACACCCTGCGCCTGGAGCTGTGGGAGCCCCGGCCCAGGGATGAGGGTCTCTATAGCTGCTCGGCCCGCAGTCCTCTGGGCCAGGTCAACACGTCCCTGGAATTGCGGCTGGAGGGTGAGGCGGGGCTCAGGTCAAGGCCACCAGGCGTGGGATCCGCTCTGGTGTCTGGCTGGGCCCCGCTGACCCTGGCCTCCTTGGGACAGGCGTGCAGGTGACCCTGGCTCCGTCGGCCGCTGTGCCCGAGGGGGCCTCCATCACAGTGGCCTGTGAGGACCCTGCTGCCAGCCCACCCACCCTCTATACCTGGTATCACAACAGCCGTTGGCTGCAGGAAGGGCCCTCCGCCTCCCTCTCAATCCCGGTGGCTACGCGGGCTCATGCCGGTGCCTACTCTTGCCAAGTCCAGGATGCCCAGGGCACACGCAGTTCCAGGCCTACAGCCCTGCAAGTCCTCTGTGAGCAGGGGTCCTCGGATGGGGGTACCCAGGGTGGCGGAGGGCACTTTTGGGCCTCGATGGGGGTGGGCACAGGATTGCAGTGGGCTGGGAATGGACACTTGGGGAAAGAAGGACATAGGTGGTGAGGAAAGGGGCCTGGGTCCCTGTGACCCCTGCCTGTAGAATCTTCCCACGCGCTCCTGAGAAGGTGGCATTTTTAGGAAATGACTGTCCAGTGGCTTCAGCCTCATCAGTGCCAGGAGGGCAGACAATGGACAGGATAGGATTTCCAAGCAATGACCCCAACTATGCTCCCCACCCCCCAGATGCTCCTCGGGATGCTGTCCTGTCCTCCTTCCGAGACTCAAGGGCCAGCCCCATGACTGTGGTGCAGTGCACTGTGGACAGCGAGCCACCTGCCGAGCTGGCCCTGTCCCGGGATGGCAAGGTACTGGCCACCAGCCATGGCTTAGCATCGGGGACGGGCCGTGTCCAGGTGGCCCGCAACTCCCTGCGGCTACAGGTGCAAGATGTGCCCTCAGGTGATGAGAACACCTATGTCTGCAAGGCCCACAACTTGCTGGGCTCAGTCAGCACCACAGGGCAGCTACAGGCGGAAGGTGAGCGGGCGATGGGGGAGGAGACGGGGCTCAGGTGCTGTGGGGTCGGAGTCCATGTGGAGGGGGGTTGACTGGCCTGAAAGGGTAGATGTAGCTCCGCGAAAGGGTAGATGTAGCTCCGCCTGATCTGGAGGAGGAGGAATAGCTCCCACTGGAGGGGGGTGCCCAGCCTGAGGGAGAAACAATCTTACCCTTGGAGAGCTCCCTATGAGAGCGGAGGTGTAACAATGCCCGAGAAGAGCGTGGGTGCAGAGGAGACATAACCCTGCCCTCACAGAGCGCACAGACCCTCCCCAGGGAACCTGGGGTGGGAAGAGGGACAGAGTCCTACCCTCAACAGGCCCAGGCTGAGGGAGGAGGTGCAGCCTCACCAAGGGCCAGCCCCTTGGGGAGCCCAATCTGAGGGTAGGACACAGCCTCATCCATCAGGACATCTGGTTTGGTGAGAAAGGGCGGCCCAGCCCTGCCCTGGAGGTCCCCGGTGTGAGGATGAGAGACAGCCCTGTTCTCAGAGATCTCAGTCTGATGGGGACACAGTCCCACCTTTGGGGCTCAGATCCCAAGTCAGATAAGAGCTTCCCATAATGCACAGAGGCCCCTCAGATCCCCCTCAGATCCCACCCAGGCCTGCAGATCCCCAACCACCTCCTGGTCCTTGGCCCTCAGGTGTGCGTGTGGTGGCCGAGCCAGGCCTGGATGTGCCTGAGGGTGCAGCGCTGAACCTGAGTTGTCACCTTCCTGGTGGCCCCAGGCCCACGGTCAACTCCACTTTCGCTTGGTTCTGGAACGGTCGGCAACTATATGCGGAGCCTGTGCCCACCCTTTCCTTCTCCTACGTGTCCCGTGCCCAAGCTGGAGTGTACCACTGCCGGGCTGAGCTCCCCACTGGGACCACCACCTCTGCTCCAGTCATGCTTCGTGTGCTCTGTGAGTGACACAACCCCCCGCCTCAGTTTCCCTACTACTCACATGGCCACTTCTGGGCTTCTTCTTCTTCTGCCTGCAAAGAGCAAGGACTTCACAAGCATGGAGTCCTGGACTGACAGACTCCTATTGACTTCTTGTGCATCTGTGCCTTGGTTTCCTCATCTGCAAATGTCATCCCCTCACCTTGTGAGGCACATAGGAGATAAAACATGCAGAAGTCCTGCCACACAATAAGCCCTCATCAACCTTGGTTCTCTGTTCCATTTTCCACCAGGGCCTCATGCTGTTTCAGTCAGCTATTGCTGTGTAACAAGCCACCCCAAAACATAGTGCTTAAAACGATAGCCATTTTATTTGATCGCAATTCTGTGGGCCAGAGAGTCAGTCCTTCTTGCATTCTGACTTTCTTCATTCTGTTCTTACATGCCTTTCTGAGCAGTTTTGCTGGTTTCACTTCATGTGGCTGCAATTGTCTAATGGCTGAACTGTGGCTACATGGTCTAGGATGGCTTCACCCTCGTGGCTGGTGGTTGGGGCTGGCTGCTGGCTGCGCCACGTGTGTCCAACAGGCTGGCCTGGGCTCCCCAGGCTTGTATTCCAAGGAGAGCAGAAGCTGTGAGGACTTTTAGATCTATCTTTGAAGTTACACAATGTCACTTTTGCCTTCCAGTGGTCAAAGCGAGTCAAGGTGCAAGGAAATAGGCTCTTAATGGGAGGAGCAGCAACATCGCCTTGCATGGGTACAGGGAGGAGAGGAGTTTGTGGTTGTTTTCTGTAATCACCACACTCTCTGTCTTCCCACAGACCCTCCCAAGACGCCCACCATGACGGTCTTTGTGGAACCTGAGGGTGGCATCCAGGGTATTCTGGACTGCAGAGTGGACAGCGAGCCCCTAGCCAGCCTGACCCTCCACCTTGGCAGTCGAGTGGTGGCCTCCAGCCAGCCCTTGAGCACTCCAGCAGAGCCCCACATCCACGTCTCAGCCACCCCCAATGCCTTGAGGGTAGACATTGAGAAGCTGCGGCCCAGTGACCAGGGGGAATACGTGTGCTCTGCCTCCAATGCCCTGGGCTCTGCCTCTGCCTCCACCTACTTTGGAAACAGAGGTGAGGGAGGGCTTCATTTCCCAGGCCACCCTACACAAGGCCTGGATCTCAGGTCCCAGGGCTTCCCTCCGAGGTTTTCCCTGAATCGCTGCAGCTTGTCTGTCTAGTCTACATTGGTTGCTTGAAGCTCCTTTGCATGGGGAAGCTCCTGAGATAAAGTGAAAGTTAGAAAAGGTTTCACCTTGGGAAAGTCACTTGGAAAGGAGCTTTGGAGGCCTGGAGCCATAGCTGCCCCCTGAGCTCTCCCCTGTGTTCCAGCCCTGCACCGCCTGCATCTGTTCCAGAACCTACTCTGCTTCCTGGGGCTGCTGGCTGGCCTCCTCTTCCTCCTGTTGGTCCTGGGAGCCTTCTACGCCTGGAGGTGGGTACAGAGCTGGAGGGTGGATGGGGACGCCTCAGCCTTCTCTGTTTTCCCCTAACATTCCCCCATGTCCTTCCTACCAAATTCACAGGCTCCATACTTTCTAGCCTGCCCTCCTCCCTTCCCACGTTCCGAATTTGGGTATCCTTTCTAGAATTATCTCTAAATCCACCTTGCTGTAGTTTTCTTCGTTCCTTATCTCTACCCTGTCTGTGCTGAAGAAAGGGCTGGGAGGGAAGAAAGATAAGGTACCCCACCCGCCACCATGCTCCCCACTGCTTGGTGCAGTGAGCAGTCTGGGGACAAGCATGTGGGGCGGGGGCAGGAATGGGGACAGGCCGGGGGAGGAGAGGCTCTCTGAGTCCACTCTTGCCCTTGCAGAAGGAGATCTTTTCATAAGCTGAGCGAGGGTGAGAATTCGGTGGAGATGGCGTCTCAGAAGGACACGGTGCAGGTATCTAACCACCATGTGGGCGCACACAGACATAAGGCCCGGCTACCCCACAGTGCAGGGCTGGCCCCTAGAGACTGCTCTCATCTATCGGCTGGTGTGTGGGGCTAGGGGGTGATGGGGGAGAGAATATAGAGATCTAGGGCCCCTTGAGGAGATAGGGGGAGCCATATCCTGATCAGGGCAGAGAGAAGCCATGTGTTTGCTGTGCGGCTGGCTGGATGACTGGGGCAGACACTCTGAACTTAGCAGCGACACCTCCACTTCCAAGACACATCTTGGCACGCCACCTGCGTTTTGGTGTCTCTCTGCCCATCACCTGGGCAAGAGTGAAAAACTGTTTCTCCTTCCCCTTGATGTGTCCCCTTCTGCAGATAATCCACTTGGTGGGGCAGGGCTTCTAGCCATGCACATTCTCACCAATCCCCTTGAGACCCCCTACCCAAGGCCTGGAGTCTGGGGGACTCCCCTCCAGGGTTAGGGATCAGGTGATGACATCTCCCAGAGTCCTCCTGTGACCAGGGTTTTCTCTATGGGAAACTCATGGATCCTGATGCAGCCACATTTGGGATTTCTTCCTGTACTCCACCCCTAAGCTGACCATGTGGCATTGCCTGCCCTTAGGAGGAGGAGTCCAAAGGAATCTGTGATGACTTGGTCCTGGTAAACAAGGCTGCATCGGCTCCTGACTGCAGCTATGAAAACCACGCTGTGACATCTAACGTTCTATGACCTGAGTCCAAACCTCTTGCCCCCCAAGAAAAATAGGTGGTGAGAGGAGGGGGTGAACCCTAATATATCCAGGAGGGTGTTGACCTCAGGGGATGCTGAAGAAAAAGGAGTTGATCATGTTGTACACTTCTCCTTCTCTTTTCTCTGGATCTCGTCTCTCCATTTATCTTCCAATATACTTCCTCCTCACATCTTTCTTGTCCAAGCCCATTCTGGACTGTTTGGATGGATTAGAAGAGGAGCTTTCTACATCCTCACACTGTACTAGCACTCTGTACTAGCTAGATTATAAGTTAAGTTGCTCTAACTAGAGACCAAATACAGTAACTTCAACTTGAGAAAATCTTATTTTTCTCTCCCATACTAGTCTGGGTATGTTATGGTGGTTTAAATTGCTGGTACTCTGGGTCCTTCTAGCTTATCTTGATTGTGAGGGTTCACAATGACCACATTGTGTTCACATTCCCTCCAACAAGAAGAGTGGAAGTTGAAGGTATACCGTTCCCATTGTGGACATAACGGGAGGTTGCACATGTCATATCCACTCACTTCTCATTGGCTAGAGTTTAGTCACATGGCCACTCGAGGCTGCAAGGGATTCTGGGAAATATAGTTTTTTTATTCTATTCCCAACAATAGATTCATCCCTGAGACTTTTGACATTGATGAGAATGCTGCCAGCGGGGCACATTCTATCTCAGTGCCAATCTGCTGAAGAGCATGCCCTGGTCATGGGCTTCCTGGAGGAAGCAGTCCTTCTCAAACATTAAGACTGAGGAAATCAAGAAGGTTTGATGGTCCCTAGGGAGAGGGCATGCCAGGCAGTGGGGTTGCCTGAGCAGACATCTTGTGCCAGATCTGGTCCCTGGAAGAAGAGATGCCCCCATCCGCTTCCCCACCCTTATGGAGCCGACACGATGTCATCAGCATCCTTCTTTTTGCTCCAGGTACATTCCTCTCCATGATCCAGTGAGTTCACATCCTCTTCCCGGAGGCTTGTGCCAGGGGCTGTTAAGATGAATGAGGGTCACCAAGAAGGAATAATGTGCTCCCAGGAAGTCAGTACCTGAGGGGAGCCAGTTCTTGAGTAGGCTAGTGACTCTCCTGATAGGCCGGTGTCAGATGGTGGGAAGAACAAAGAGCCCACTGCTCTGGGCTTTGGGTTGAGAAACATGGGGAGTAATGGGGCATTAGCATGGACCTAACAGGTTGGGAAGAAATGGGAGGGCTAGTGAGCTCCATTAGCAGTGCTTGGGACCCTTCTTGGTCCAAGGTCCCATTCTTTTTAGTGCCTCATGGCTAGACCCTTCCTTGGGAGCCTGTCTGGCATTTCCTTCCAATAAACCTCCATTCTACAACATAATTAGAGTGGGTCTTCTTCTTGCACCTTCTTGTGGGAGGCAACCAATTGATGTGTCTTTCTCACATCGATGTTTCTCTCTCTGTGTCTCTTCCACTCCCTCTCTCTAAAAAAAGCAATGAAAAAATATCCTCCGGTGAAGATTAACAAAAACACGATAGAATGGATAAATGAATTGTGCTATGTTCGCTCAGTGGAACATTATACAGCAGTTAGGAGCTACAACTACACATGTTTAGCATAATATTGAATGAAAGGAGTCAGACGCTAAACAGTGTAGACTTAATGATTCCATTCTCGTGAAGTTGAAAACTAATCAAAGGTGATGAAAGTCAAAATAGTGGTTACTTATGGGGGAACGTCATGATCGGAAGGGACTAACAAAGGGATTTCAGGAATCAGACAGTGTGCTGTTTCTTGGTCTGGGTGCAGGTTTTAAGGGTGGATTCACTTTGTGAAAAGTCACTGAGCTGGGCACTTAGGACACATTTTTCTGAAAATATAACTGATAGTACTTCAATAAAATGGTTTTAAAAAATCTTCCACCTTTTATGCTGGGTGTCTAGGGAAGTCTAACCAAACTCTGGCTGAGTACAGATTCTTTTAAAGCACCTTCTTCACTTTGCCAAAGGACATCACGTTCCCTTTTGAGTGCACCAGAGCCTTGACTGTGTCTTTGGGGCCCTCCATTCGTAGGTCAATGCTCAACCACTGAACACACCAGCCTGGTACCAACGCCAAGTGTTGGTAAGAACGTAGAGAAACTGGAACTCTCGTACATTGCTGGTGGGAATGTAAACTGGAACAGCCACTTTGAAAAAGTTTCTTAAGACATTAAATGATGCCCTTACCACAAGACCCTGCATTTCTACTTTTATCAAAACTCATCTAATTGCACGTCATATAAGGTGCATCATGTTGTATGTAAATTGTACCTCAATAATTATGAGAATAGTGAGAATGAGACCACTCTAAATTCACTGAGTGGTCTCATTATCACTATAGAAGAATCTCCAAGGTGTATTAAGTGAAAAAAAAAAAAAATCAAGGTGCAGAGAAATGTTAATCAGAGAAAAATATGTCTGTATTGTCTCGGGAATGGATAAAACAATCTAAAAGTCTATACTAATACTTAGTGGCTTCCTGTTGGGGGATGTGGGCTGGGAGGGTGGACACAGAAGAGGGAGGGATGTTACCTAAACATCTCACACTTTTCGACGTTTGAATTAGGCGAACATGGCTTTCCCTCGCTGCTGAAACTCTCATTAACTGCATTGCCACACTCTGATTTCGCAACAACAAATAGATTTGCTTAAAAGTTAATATCCCTCGCTATGGGAATACTTGCAACTTCGAATTTACTACTCGGTACACAAACAAGCCTTTAAAACAAGAAGCAGATGTTACCGTGGCCGAAAGGATCCTAACGTCTGGGAGTCTATGGTTTTGTAACTCCCACCCCCGCCCCCACCCAAGGCCAACGCCAGGACTGAGGGCTGCCCCCGCCCCTACCTGTGCGCCAGCCCCCACCTCTGAGCAGCACAGAGCCGTCAGAACTGCGGCCTCCGCTCGCTTCCCTCGCCCACCCGGGAGCACGCGGGGCGGGGCTGGCGGCCGCTGGGTCGCACCTGTCAGGGTCGCCCCCGCCTCCCTCCTCCTAGGGGTGCTCTCCAGGGCGCCTCTGGCCAGAATCGGTGACAAGGGGGCGGGGGGCAGAGGTGCGCCCCAGGAGATCAGGGAGCCGGGCGTTCCATGGACAGACCCGAGCAGCGACAGGTGACCTCTGGCCCCTCTGCTACGGTCCTCAAAGGCCGTTCCCGAGGGTCTGCGCCCCAGGCCCACCCTCCACTCCTACAGGTGTGGGCTCTCTGAGACCTGCGGGGCGGGAAACCGCGGGCTGGTCCCGGGGGAGTCCCTTCCCGGCCCCCCTAGAGGGCCGCTCCTGCCGGGAGGGCCGCCCGGCTCCCCGAGGGCTGGCGAACGCGGGTTCTGCCGTCCTGGGTCGGGACAGGACCGGCTGCGGTCCCGGCGCGGGTGGCCGGGTTGCGTGCGGGGTCCGCGGGGAGGGTGCGACAGAGGAGGCTGGCCGGCTGCACAGGGAGTGGGTCGGCGGCGATCCAGCCGGGGCGGGGCCGGGAGCGGAGCCGGAGCCGGAGCTCAGAAGTCCAGGCGCTCACAGCGATGGGCCTGGGGTCTCTGAGGGCTCCAGGGCCGCCGCCAGCTTGGCTGCTGCTGCTGCTGCTGCTGCTGCTGCTGCTGCGACTACCGTGGTCGGTGTGGGGGGCCGAGGCGTTCCGCGGTGAGTGGGAGCGCCCCGAGGGGCAGGCTTGGTCGCTGTCAGGGGATGGAAGGGTTGAACAAACCCCCAACCCCTCCCCGCTCCCGGGAGTGCGCTGCCAGGACGGGGAACAGAGAGGGTTTGGGAAGGTGTCCCTGGGACCTGCGGAGGGATTCTCACCTGAACTTGGCCTAAGGGCCCAGACTTGCACACTCTGCCCAACTGCCACTGTGCCCGCCACAAGGCCGAGGGGCAGGAATCCTTATCCTCAGAGCAGCGCCGCCCCTCAAACCCCTCTGCCTGGATTCCCAGGCCCCATCCTCCAGTGGAAACATTCCTGCACCTCCATCCCTTAGGCCTCAAGGGTCTTCCTCCTCTGGAAAGCCCCTAGCCCACTGCCACCCCCCCCCCCCCTCCCCGCCCCAACCCTGCTGTGATCTCAGACCAGGGGACTGACTGTGACCTCCACACTCACCCATCACCCAAGCTCACCCCATCCTGGGCCTTGGGCCAGTGTGTAACTAGTTTATACTGTTGCCATGTTTGGTTAGAGGAGGGCTTCTCACAGAAGGTAACCTCTTCAACCCTCTGTGAGGCGGGGGCGGATCAGCAGCTCTGAGTAGGTGGGAGGATTGATGGAGGCCTGGACGTCAAATGCCTGGGAGGGTCAGGGAGAAGGCAGGACAGGCTGGGCTGGGAAGGGGGTAGCTTGCAGAGCACTGTGGAGGGGAACCCAACAGGGATAGGACCCCTGAACCCTCAGGGAGAGGGATCACAGCCCTCATTCTCGTGGTGATGGTCCCCAGGCATTCCACTGATTCTTCCTCCGCAGCCTGGAGTCAGGGGAGGGGGATACAACCCCCTGGGAGGAGTGGAGAGGGCCTCTATGCTCCCCAACACAACACTGGCTCCCCTAGTTTCACTTAGTCACCACAGCTCCATCTCTGCCTCCCTCTCCCCCATCAAGGTGCCAGAGGCCAATATGTGGGAGGCCTGGGCCCAGCAAGACCTGGTTCTCCACACCCAGTGAAGTCCTCTCTGGGTTAAGAGATCCTCCCCTCTCCCCAGAAGCGCTCCAACCCCTGCCCACACTTGCCCTGTCTGATGGCAATTGCTTGATAGCAACTCACTCATCCAATCAGGGAGGGCTTCTTGGGGGAAGGGAACTCCTGGAGTTGCTGCTATTCCAGGTCTTTGATGATGGGGTCTGGGGAGGAGACAGAGAAGGAGAAAGGAGTTGGGGTGGCCTGGCAGTTGCTGAGCCACTTCCACAGGCCAGCGTCTCAGCCTGGGCAGGGCTGGGTGGAGGTGGCGGAGCTGTCAGTTCTGGGAGCTGGGCTTCCCCAGGACTGAGTGCCAGAGGGTTGGGTGGGCTGCCTGCAGGCTCTGGGCTGCCTGGGGCCTGGCTCCTGCAGGGGGGGGGGGTGGGGGTGTGTGTAGTGCGAAGTTACTGTAGTCCTTGGGAGGAAGATGATTGGGGGCATTCCAGGGGAGCATTCCAGCTTCCTCTGAGTAATGCTTGGCTCTGCTATTCCTCCCGGAGCTCCTGAAGCACACCCACTCCCTCTGGGAGCACTCAGGCTCTGTCCCCCAGCCTCGGGGCCAGGGTCCCTGGAAGCCCCACGTCCTGCATGAAGCCCCCAAAGGCAGCTCCTCCCAAGAAAACATCTAGCTGTTGTTTTTCTCAGGGGGTGGTGGAGACACAGGCATCCTCTTCACAGATCTCTCACCCTGAAGGCATCTGCTGCCCAGTCTAAAAATATCCCAGGCTGCCTTCCTCTTTCCCCCTTGCACTGGTGGCCTTGGTCTCTCCCTCGTGACCTTTGACACCAAGCCCTCCCCCAAGGTCAGTGGGGCTCCAAGCATCCGCAGCTGAACTATCCTTCCTAGGCTCCTCGGTCTCTCTTCTGCCGCCCCCCAGGCTGCTCCTCGGTTCCCAGGACACCCCATGGATTGTTGAAGATGGATGGTCAGACCCCATCCCTCTGTTGTCCCTGCTCCCCTCTGCTCCGCAGGTTCCCCCTCACCCTGTGCTCTGTCCTCACACCAGGAAACACCCCCGGAGAGCCAGTCACCCCTCACTGGGTCCTGGACGGAGGAGCCTGGCGTATGGTCACGCTGGAGGAGCCGGTCAGTGCCACATCATCCCTTCCTCTGCGGGACCCAGGCTCTCCCAGCCCCTGGGCCCCTCCCCAAGTTGCAGTGTGGCAGTTTTACTGCGTTCCCTCAGTTCCCCTCCCAGCCCTTTAGGCTCCTCCCGGAAGGGTTAGCAGGCAGGGGTGGGGAGACATCTTGATTATATGAGCCTGCACACATGGAAGTCATTTTCAGGCTTCCCCCTCACTCCCGCTGCCTCCTCTTTCTCTCCCTTCCCACAACTCTCCAGGCACGAAACTTCAGGGATCTCTTTAAGAAAACAGAAACTTTGCCTTTCGCAAAGTTTTCCAGAACATGTGACCCTGTGGACACATTGCTGTCCCCTCCAGGACCCTGCCATCGAGGGGCCTGAAACTTCAGCCTCCCGGGCTCAGGCAGAATCCACTTCTGTCCAGGGGGTAGTGGTCACTCTTCTGGTGGCCCTCAGATGCAAGCTGACCCCATTCTGCTTCTCCAGGAGGCTCTGCCCCAATCTCCTCCCAACACCCACCCATCACACACTTTCAGAATAACCATAGCCCCACCCACATGTGCCACACAGCTAGCTGTGCTGCAAACCAGGAGGCAGTGGCCTCGGAATGCCCATCTCAGAGAGGGGCACACGGAAGCCCAGAGAGGTTGGAGAAACTGTCCAAGTTCGCACAGCTCTTTAGCCCAGAAGTCTGAGACCCACTAGGGTCTGAAAGACTTCAAACCATTGGCCAATGTCCCCCAAACCTAGAGAGCCCTCTTCACCCTGAATTTTCAGGCAAGAAAGGACAACCCATTGTCCAAGCCACGCTGGCCCTGGAGAAAGACAGGAGAGCACTGCCATGAGGCCGGGAGGCTGACACAGGCCCACAGCTCCCTCGCTGGGTCCCCCAGACCCTCAGGGTCCCCATTCAAGTGGTCAAGCATGGCGCTGGCCCAAGCTTTGAGATCATTTTCCTGGACATCACCAGCAGAGGGCAAGGCTGGGCTCGCACTGGAGTCACCCTGACTGTGGACCCTCCTGGTCTGGCCTGGGCTGTGACCAGGAGCGGAATCCTAGGGGGGCCTTGCTTTTCCCACTCACCGGCCCTTGCCCGCAGGGAGCCTGCCGAGATGAGGTCAGTGTTGAGGCAGGGAGTTCTGTCCCAGCGGAAGGAAACACTCACATTTCAGGTCAGGGATGGGGCACATAGTGAAGGGTAAAGGCATCAGGAGGGCAAGAAGTGAGGACAGCAGGAGCACAGAGGTGCAGAGAGGGGATTCTGGGGTCTGGGGGTGGCAGGAAGAGGCTTTTCATTGGGGCCGCTGCCTTTCCTTGGTACAAACCTTTCTCCAATACAGCAAGTGGCATTCCGGCCCCATGAGCTCACGCTTGGGGCCTTGCTGGGCTCCTGCTGGGGCAGGGAGCTGTCTGCTCCCCACCTGCGGAGGAAGTCTCCACTCCAAGACTGTGAGCCCCTTGGCCTCCGGCCCAGCCCGTGCATTGTGGACTAAAAAGGAAGGGCCAGCGAGGGTTGGGGCTAGCATTCCGAAGACACAGCAGCTCTCCCGCAGGCTCCTGGGCTGCCTCTGGGCCCCCAGCCAGACTGAGTGGACGAGGGAGGCAGATGAGTCTTCCCACGTGGGAAGCAGGGAAGGAGAGGCTGGCCTGCTGGCCAGGCCCATGCCCTCCTCCCTTCCCTCCCCCACAATCTGGCCAAGAGCACCAGTGTTTTTCTCTTGGCCTAGACAAGGGGTCTGTGTTTACTTCATAGGATCCGTGAAACAGGTGTGGGCGAGCATGCTGGAGACCAAGGAATTTCAGGGCCTGACATTTTGTCAGAATTGGAGGTGGAGGAGTAAAGTCTGAATTCTACAGGGAGCGGGGAGAAAAGATGCCAAAACAAGAGGTTGTGAGGAGGCCCGAGCCATGGCTACCTGACATCCACCCACCCCCTGCACTGTCTTCAGGACCCCACTTCCTTCCTGCCTAGGGGAAGCCTCGGCATGAAAGAGGAGGAAGAGCCAAAGGGAAGGCCCAGTAACCTTGAGCAAGGCAGGGCACCTTTCTGGGACACCTTGTCTCTCTAGGGAGGAAGCTGTGTGTCCCTAACGGGCTACATCAAATGGCTGTTGTCAGAAAGAACATCCTGAGTTTGGGAACATCTCACCCCCACGCCATCCATGCCTATCAGCATGCTCTCACCCCCACACCCATCCATACCCACGAGGGCAAGCGGGGACCCTTCTGCCCTTCATGGCCATGTTCTCCCCATGAACTCCCTGGCCTGCTGGCTCCCCACCCACCAGCTCCCTGGCAAGCAGGAGGCCAGGCTGCCTGCCACCTCAGCCCTGCACTCCTTCTCGCCCAGGTCTTGAAGCTCGACACGGGGCTGGTAGCCTTGGAGGCTGGAGGTCAGGAGCTCCTCCTGGAGTTGGAGAAGAACCAGTGAGTACCAGTCCAGGGAGGGGGCTGGGAGCCAAGACAGCCTCTCTCTCTGGGGGTGGGGAACAATGCTGGGGGCAGGGACTGGTGGGAACCCAGGAGGGAGGCTGGAAGGGTAGGGCTCCCTTGAAGCTGAAATGGCCTGTTGAGCTGGGTCAGCCCTGCTTTGAGGCACAGCCTTCACCCAGAACCCCAGGAGCATCTTGTCAGCTCCCTGCCAGAAATGAGTGTGCATCACCCAATGGACTCTAAAAAGAACCCTGAGTCCAAAGAGAATCCAAGATAAGTGCCCTGGATGGGCAGGCTCTCCAGGCTAATGAGATGACCAGGGCAAAGGTGAAGTGGTACAAAGATCAAGGCACATTCAGGGGGCACAATTTGTCTGGCAGGGAAGGGAGCAAAGGGCAACAGATCTGGGGAGTCCCAGTGGGGCCGAATCATAGAGGCCATTTCAGTGCTGAGTATCCTGGATGGTGCAGAGCCAAAGATTTTAAGTTGGTGAATGAGCAGGCAGAGCTGGGCGGGATGGGGTGGGTGTCCAAGTGACTCTATTACCAACAGCTATTTATGTATCAAGCGCTTGTCTCATTGCAGGCACTGCTCTAAGCACTCCACACAGGTTATTCTCCCCATGGAATCAGATGCACTAGGAATAAGCTAGTTCCACCATGCCTACCCACGGTTTCTCTGGGGTTTGGTGTCCCCACCTTAAATGGGTTGATCATATCACCTACCTCCTAAGGTTGTGTATGGAGTGAGGCACAAAGCTTGAGAAAGTGAAGGAAAGACTGGGGGGTGGAGAAGCAGGCATCCCAGATCTTTGGGGTGGTCTGGCAGTACAGAGGTCAAGGTGAGGTGGGGGTCAAGGATTTTCTTTAAGAGAGATTGACTTATGGTTGATCCATCTTGGTGGGAGGGATCCTGGTGAGATGGGGCCCAAAGATGGAATCATTAAGGGAATGAGCATCACTGAAGGACAATTGGGGAGATATGTGGGGTCCGCAGGCCATAGGAGAAGATTCAAGGATCCTTGAGGGAGGGAGGTGGACTAGAGAGAGGATTGACCAGATGCCCAACAAGGCTAGGCAGCAGGAAGGGCCACCTAGGGAATTCAACCGACTTCCGTGGCTCCGAGTACCACCTGCTCAGCAGTGTCTCCTGAGTCCTCTCCTCCTGCCCAGCCTTAGGCCTGGGGAACCAACTGCCTGCCACCGGCTCCACAGGATCACAAACTGCCCCTATTGCTGCTCCTCCCTGGTGCTTCCCACACCCCCAGTTCCCATATCTAAGCCACCACCAAGCTTCCTTCCTGCTCTTCACTTTTCTCCCTCTAGCCCAGTGGTTCTCAACCTTCCTAATGCCTCGACCCTTTAATACAGTTCTTCATGTTGTGGTGACCCCCAACCGTAAAATTATTTTCGTTGCTACTTCATAACTGTAATTTTGCTACTGTTATGAATCATAATGTAAATATCTGATATGCAGGATGTATTTTCATTGTTACAAATTGAACATAATTAAAGCATAGTGATTAATCACAAAAACAATATGTAATTATATATGTGTTTTCCGATGGTCTTAGGCGACCCCTGTGAAAGGGTCGTTCGACCCCCAAAGGGGTCGCGACCCACAGGTTGAGAACCGCTGCTCTAGCCCAAGGTTTTTCTGAGCTAAGCAACACACAGTCATTCCTGTCCCTTTCCTAAGACGCACTGTGGGTGCTTCTTTTAAAAAAAAAATATTTTTATTGATTTCAGAGAGGGAGAGAGAGATGGAATGATGAGAATCATTGATCGGCTGCCTCCTGCACACCCCCTCCTGGGTATTGAGCCTGCAACCCTGGCATGTGCCTGACCAGGAATCCAACCATTACCCCCTGGTTCATAGGTCAATGCTAAACCACTGAGCAACACGGGCCGGGCTGGGTGCTTCTTAAGTGCTCGCCCTGTGCCTCACTCATAGAGCTGCTCAATTAGCATTCAGGGAGGAAGGCTGGAGGGCATCCTGGAGGAGGCAGAGCTGAATTAGGTGATCCCTACAACACCCCTTCCCAGCAGGCTGCTGGCCGCAGGATACACAGAAACCCACTACAGCCCAGATGGGCAGCCAGTGGTGCTGGTCCCCAACCAGAGGGTGAGATACTTCCATGGGCACTGAGGTCAGGGTGAGGGGTGCTAGGCATGCACTCCCCGAGGGCCTCCCCACCATTCCTTCCCCATTCTCCTGTTCCTAAGGAGAGGCTGGAGCCAACCCCTCCCCACCCCCAAGCCTGCTTCCTTGCCCTTCCCACTTCAGTCCTGGCTGAGATTTGAGGCTGGATCCCTTGCTCTCCAGGATCATTGCCATTACCATGGGCACGTGAGGGGCTTCCCGGATTCCTGGGTAGTCCTGAGCACCTGTTCTGGGATAAGGTGAGGAGTTCTGGGGGAGGGGGCTGGGCCTGGGGCAGGGGTAAGAATTCGCTCACACCTCCTTCTGCACCCCTCTGCATCCTAGGGGTCTGATCACGCTCAGCAGCAATGCCAGCTATTATGTGCATCCCTGGCCAGCTGGGGTTGTCCAGGGTGCCTCAACCCACAGGATCTTCTGGACCGAGCAGCTACCTAGCTGGAAAGGGGCCTGTGGCCATAAGGATCCTGAAGACAAAAGGAACATGACCAGCCTTTCTCCTGCCACCCAGATCAGGGTCAGGGGCACAGACAGGGGTGGGAGTGGGAATGCAGTATCCACAGCCCTCCAAATCCGAAAGAGGAAAGTGTGGCCCATGTTCAGGGTCTCCTGTCCTGATGTTTTATTTGGAGGCTGAAGAAACAAGTTTTTGAAAAATGTTAAAGTTACCTTTGTGCTTTCCAGGGATTGGGGTTGGTGGTCAGGGCTCAAGCCAGCAGCCTGCCACTCAGGGTCACTGTTGCCTCTCCGCAGGACTGCCGGGAAGCCCAGAGAAGCCCGAAGTACCTAGAGCTGTACATAGTGGCGGATCACGCCCTGGTGAGAGGAGACTCCAGGGGGGCTGCCCCGCTGAGAGGGGCCAGTCAGCCTGTCACATCACCATATTGCTGCCTTTCCAGTTTGTGACCCAGCACAGGGACTTAAACCACACCAAACAGCGGCTTCTGGAGATCGCCAACTACGTGGACCAGGTTGGTAGTGACGGCCACAGGGGCCGGCAGGTCCCAGCTGGAGGAGGCAGGCTTGGAGATGAGGAGAGCATATAGGGGGAAAGAGAGGGGCCACCAGCAGGATGGTGTGCCTGGTCCCTGCTTCAGGCCCGTCCTGCCCTCACCATAGATTCTCAGGACCCTGGACATTCAGGTGGCGCTGACCGGCCTGGAAGTATGGACAGAGCAGGACCAGATCCGCATCACGCCGGACGCGAACAACACGCTCTGGGCTTTCCTGCGGTGGCGCCGGGGGCTGTGGGGGCGGCGGCCACACGACTCCACGCAGCTGCTCACGTGGGTGCCTCCCATCCCCACACGGGTCGCGGCTGGGCAGCTCCTCCTCCCCGCGCACATCACCAGGTCACGCTGCGCTCCACCCTCAGGGGCCGCGCTTTCCGGGGCGACACCGTGGGCCTGGCACCCGTGGAAGGCATGTGCCTCGTAGAGAGCTCTGGAGGCGTAACCGCGGTGAGCTCCGCGGACGGGACACTGGACAACAGGAGAGGTGCGGGGCGGTCTCCGCAGCCCGCAGTGACCGTCCTGCGCCCGCGCCCTCGCAGGATCACTCGGAGCTCCCCATCGGCGCTGCAGCTACCATGGCCCATGAGATAGGCCACAGCCTCGGCCTCAGCCACGACCCCGACGGCTGCTGCGTAGGGGAGGCAGCGGAGCCAGGCGGCTGCGTCATGGCAGCAGCCACGGGGTATGGGCGAATGGGCGGGTGGGGAGGAGCTGCTAGGGAGGCTCCACTAGACCCAGGCCCTTCCTCGGCTGCACTCCTTTGGGTGCACGCTTATCTCCCAGTTTCCTCTTCTGTATGATCATCGTACCGGCCCCGAGTTGTGAGGCTTAAATGGAGTAAACACAGGACAGTGAATGCTCAGGAGTATAGAGGTTCTTTTCGGAAACACCTAGCCAGGCTGTTCCTACAGGGCTGGCCGCGCTGGGTCGGGATTCCACCTTCAGTCTGGCGCTGCTGGCTCCGGGAGGCACGCCCTCCCGCCCCGGCCCAGCTGGGCGCCTTCGCTCGGGTTACGCACCCTCTCTGGGCTCTGCCCCTGAAGCATCCGAGCCGCCGGGCACGCCGCTGTGCGGCCCGGCACGGGTGGTTCTGCAGAGACCGGAGAGGGGCAGGGCGTTCAGGGGGCGATCCCTGCAGGCGCCGACGCCCTTGCCCGCCCGCAGGCACCCGTTCCCCCGCGTGTTCAGCGCCTGCAGCCGCCGCCAGCTGCGCGCCTTCTTCCGCAAGGGGCGCGGCTCGTGCCTCTCCAACCCGCCGGGCGCCGGGCTCCCGGTGCGGCGGGCGCGCTGCGGCAACGGCTTCGTGGAGGAGGGCGAGGAGTGCGACTGCGGCGCCGGCCAGGTGAGGTCCGCGCGCCGGCCCCTGGAGGCCAAGACTGGCCCCGGCCCGCCCCCTCCTCCAAGGTCGGGGCGCGCGGACCTCACCTGGTCCCCCTTCTGCCTTTTTGGCTCCAGGAGTGCCCCGACCCCTGCTGCTTCGCGCACAACTGCTCGCTGCGTGCGGGGGCCCGGTGCTCCCGCGGGGACTGCTGCGCGAGCTGCCAGGTGAGGGCGCCGCAGGCTCGGAGGCGAGGGTGGAGGGTGCTGTGGGGCAGCCCTGCTCTCCCGCCGGGCAGTCCCGCCCCGAGCCTCGCTGTGGGCGCGGATCTCTCACTGTCCACTGTCCTCTGTGTCTCGGTCGCTCTCCCGCACGCGGGTCACCTGCGTAGCTGAAGCCGGCGGGCGCGCCGTGCCGTCGGGCGGCGGGAGACTGTGACCTCCCTGAGTTCTGCACGGGCGCCTCTCCCCACTGCCCCCCAGACATTTACCTCCTGGACGGCTCGCCCTGCGCCAGCGGCCGGGGCTACTGCCGGGACGGCGCGTGCCCCACGCTCGAGCAGCAGTGCCAGCAGCTCTGGGGACCTGGTGAGAAGACGCGCGCGGCCCTGCACCCCGTGCCTACCCTTGGGTCTGGGGAGTTTTCTCCTCTAGGAAAGATGAGGGGCGGGCGGTAGTGGGGAGAATGGAGGGCGGGGGCAGCCTAGTCCCCAGCCCCGCCCTGCTTCTCCAGGCTCCCGCCCAGCACCGGAGGCCTGTTTCCACGAGGTGAACTCGGCAGGAAACGCCCATGGCAACTGCGGGAGGGATGAGGAGGGCGGCTACGTGCCTTGTACGCAGAGGTGAGGAGAGGAGCGGAGGGACCGGAAGCTGGGGAGTGGGTTGGACACAAGCGGGACTTCCCCCCCTCCATGCTGCTTGACACTCCAATTGGTCCCCAGGGATGCGCAGTGCGGGAAGCTGCAGTGCCAGGGCGGGGAGCAGAGCCCACTGGCACCACACACGATGCCGGTGGACTCTACCCTCCGCCTGGACGGCCGGGAGGTGACTTGCAGGGGGGCCTTCCTGCTACCGGGTGCCCAGCTGGACCTGCCTGACTTGGGCCTGGTGGAGCCAGGCACCCAGTGTGGGCCTACAATGGTGAGCCCTGCCCACTGAGCCCTCCCTGCCACTCGAGTCCCTAGGCCAAAGCATCACTCCCCCATGGTGCTTAGTGCACACCACTGCCCATAGGTGTGCCAGGACAGGCGCTGCCAGAACACTACCTTTCAGGAGTTGGAGCTCTGTCTGACCGCCTGCCATGGCCAAGGGGTGAGTGGTCTTGAGTGTGTGTGTGGGGGGGGGGGGGGTGGTGGGTGACTGACCTTGATGTCCCTGATCCCATGGGACCCTCCTTTTCTCTTCCTCTGCAGGTTTGCAACAGCAACCATAACTGCCACTGTGATCCCGGCTGGGCTCCACCCTCCTGCGACAAGCCAGGGGCAGGTGGCAGCCTGGACAGCGGCCCTGTGCAGCCGGAAAGTGCGCACATGGGGGGCGAGTGGGGACGGGCCCTGGGGTGCACCTACATAGGACTCAGCCTCACCTTGTCCTTTGCAGACCAGGACGCCTTCCTGCTGGCAGTGATCTTTAGCTTCCTACTGCCTCTGCTTCCTGGGGCCGGCTTGGCCTGGTGCTGCTACCGGCAGCGTGGATCCCAGCTTCAGCACGGCCTGTGCAGCCCAAGGAGGGCCAGTGGGTAGGCTCTGAGGTCCCTGCTCCCTGAGCCCACTCCTGTGGTTCCTGCTCCTCAGAGTTCTGCTGGGCCTGGGACAGCTTGGGTGGTATCCGTAGGCCTTGTCCCCAGAGGCAGAGAGGCAGCTGAGGGAGTGGAAAGAGGCCTTCAGCAGGAGGCACCAGGGGCCAAGGGTGGGGGCCCCTTCCCCGTTGCTGTGGTTCAGTCTCTTCTTGTCCATTCTCCTGTTTCTCCCACCAGGGGACTGCCTCATCTTTGACTTTGCCCTGTTTTCCACCAGCTCATAATGCAGTTCCTGCTCCACTGTGCCCCTCAAGGCCTCCCCAGCCTCTTTCTCATGAGCTTTCGGCCCTGTCATTTCCTCTGCCTAAATCTCTGCTGCTACCTCCCTCAGGTTCCTAAATGCTGGGTTGGCACATTTTTCCATTCCAGACCACCGGTCAGCTGTAGCGCCAGTTGCCCTTGTGCCAAGGCCCCGAGAGGAACCCAGCTCTCATAACCTGGGAGGAGGGTTCTATAATACCAAGCATGGTTGACCTAGGGCTGCCCCTTCACTGGGTACTGGGCAAGGCAGGCACCTCATAGCCACATCTGACACAGCCTGGCCTTGGGTGTGCCTAGGACAAGCTGAGGGAAAGGGCAGGGTTTGGGCTGGAGATAGGGACAGAGGCCCTCCCTGACAGCGGTGGGCACCAGGCAGGTCCCAGGTGTCAGGTGAGGGGCCTTGCCACAATGAGCAGTGATTGCAGTGCTGTGGGCAGTGGTGCAAGGTGCTCAGAGCTTGGTGTATCAGCATGGGGGGCCCTCCAGGAGGGGAGCAACTGCATGTCATCGCCAGGGCAGAGCCTGCAGGGCAGTGGAGACTGTTTTGAAGAGACATGGAAGTGGCAGGCCCTGGGAGATGGAGCATGAGCAGCTAAGAATGGCTTGGAGTCATCGAGGGCAGTGAGGCCACCAAATGGCAAGGAGTGGAGAACAGCTGCCACTAGAGAGAGTGACCTAGAGCAGGAGGCTCTGTCAACACAGAAGGTGGGGGGAGGTGTCCTGCTCAGCAGCACTGTTCCAACCTCCTATCTCGCTGGTCAGGCCCAAAGATGGCCCATGCAGGGATCACCCCCTGGGCAGTGTTCAGCACCTGGAGTTGGGCCCGATGACCACTGGAGAGCCCCAACCCCTCAGTGAGTGAGGTGCAGGGGGAGATGGGGAAGGAAGTGAAGGGATGGACTCTTGGACCCCCTCCTGTACACTTAACACCCAGCCAACTTGAGTCCCCAGTGCCCTACCCACCCCGGGACCACTGCCAACTGTGGTCACAGCACTCATTCTCTACCCATTGCTCCCAGACATTGAGATCCCTGCCAGAGCCCAACAGCCACCTTGAGAAACCTGTGCCCTGTGGCCCTACCTGCACCCAAGGTAGGTGGGGACCCTGATGTGGTCCACCTCCCACTGCCCCTCAGCTCACTGCTCTGGGGTTTCTGAGCTTGGGTTCTGAAGCTGTCGTCATGGAGGTCAGATGCTGGAAGCCTCTCGAGTCGGGGAGGGAGAAGTTGTGGCTCTTCCTGGGTCATCTGTCTTCACTGAGGGAGGACAGGGGGTTCCCGCCACATGACCCACAGCCTGAGGTCCCAGTTCTCAGGGAATGACCCCTCCCCCACTTTATTTTCAGCAGGTCAAGTCCAGAAGCCAAGATCCTGTCTCTGGTGAGAGGGGGATCTGAGATGAGGACACTTAAAAACAGGTGGCTACTGACACTTGGACCACCAGGGGCAGAGTCAGCAAATCAGCTGACCGGTACCTTCAGGCAGCTTGCAAGTTTCTTCCCCGAGTTACCTCCGCCCTACCCGCTCCAGGACCCCAGAGCCTCATCAAAGTTTGCCCAGTGCTGTCTGTTCTTTAGGGCTGGATCATGCCAGCCCAAGAATGCATCTGTTATGTAAAACTTCCCAGGTCTGAGAGGCCAAAGAAAGAGGCTGACAGCTCCATCATTACCAGAGTTTATTAAGGGAACATACACAAGGTCCATCTTGGGCAGCGGCAAGACCAAGTGGATATCCACCACACCGTGCGGCAGCCGCTAAAGGGTTGTATGAGACGGGCAGGATGGATAGGGGTGCTGGGCGTAACCCACCCAGGTAAGGGGGAAAGGCCTTACACGCTTGCCCAGGGAAGGGCGAGGGCCTGTTCTAGGAACCAGCATGCCTGAGACATGGAGAGGGGTGATCAGTCTCTGAGGGGATTTATGGGAAGCAATCTCTGTTCTGACCCAGAGGATCTGGCAGTGGTCAGGAAGCGCTCATGTCACGGAACAGTCTCTCCTTCACACCATCAGTCCAGGGAACGAAGCTCACATAGTCACTGACTTCCTGTCACTGGAGGGAGGTTAGGTCACATGGGAGAGGCCTCTAACTGGGGATGTGTGCTACATGCAGCTCTGCAGAAGGCAGTGTCTGCTGGGCCAGAGCCTGGACTCGGGGACCCTACATTTCAGACTGAGTCCACTTCCCTGGAGCCTGGCCCCTGCAAAGCAAACGAAATCCTTGGGACCTTCTTTCCTCCCTTTTCCTGCCCTGTCTTGTCCCCTAGATGGTTCCTCAGCCCCAACCCAGTCCTAGTCCTGCACCTGAGGTTTTGGAGGAGTGTGGGGTATACTGCAGCCCCCTCACTTTGGACATTATTGAACCTCTCCTCCATTCCCTGGGCGGGGATTGAGGGGGCCATTTTAGAAAGGGCACCAAAGGGACCCTGTGAGTCTTTTCTGCCTGTAAATTCAACCCCATGGGGCTCCCTGAGGGGCGATGGCTGGTGGGTGAAGCCTCAGATGGTAGCCACGGCCCCAGATGGACCTGGGTATAAGATGGTGTTGCCTTGCTTGAATGATCTCTTTGCCCCACCTCACCTGCCTCCCTTGGACAGTCTCAAAAGCCACTTAGTCTCTTCCTTTGCTGCCGGGATTCTTGTCCCAGCATCAAGAAGGGTTCAGGAATCTGGAGAAGGCTGTGCGTAGATTAAAGAGTCCAGAGACGAAGTATAATTTTGAAAGGCATTTGGAAGTCAGAGGAGCTTAGCTAAAGGAGCTAAGATCCAAGATATAAATTCTCAGTTCTTAAGTCTAAGGTCTAAAATCTCAGGTCTCCTCGTCCCAGGACCCCATGGTGGGGAAAAAAGTCTCCTCTTAATGGGAAGAGTGCAAAATCATATTTCAGGGCGTGTGAAGAGCTGGGGAATGGTGGCAAGTGTCTGATCCTCCCATTGGCAGCACAGAAGAGGCAGCCCCCAGCTCAGGCTTGCTTTCACTCCGCCAGCCCAAGAGGCGGAATGAGACTGTTTTCTAAAGTCCTGTGTTCTTTGTACCTGTGAGATTTTGATTTATAGAGATGACTGCGTGAGGACTTGGAGAGATGAATGCCATTGAAAGGAGTTTTTTTTTTTATCACTTACAGTCCCCAAGAAATGGGGGCATGCAGGGCTGCGTGGGGAAGCACCAGGCTTGTAAGGAAAGACGAGAGCTACCACAGATTGGAGGAAGCTAAGGCAACATGACCACTGAGTGTCATGTGGGATCCTGGGTTGGATCTTGAAACAGAAAAAGGACATTAGTGGAAACACTGGAGAAATTAAAAACGGTCTGTAGTATATTGTATTGTACCAATGTTAATTCCCTAGTTTTAACAATCTATATATATAAAAGCCTAAGCGACCGAACAACCAGTCGACCGGTCGCTATGATGTGCACTGACCACCAGGGGGCAGACACTCAATACAGGAGCTGCCCCCTGGTGGTGAGTGCACTTCCACAGTGGGAGCGCCGCTCAGCCAGAAGCCAGGCTCACTGCTGGCAAGAGCAGCTGCTGTGGCGCAAGCCTCTCCTGCCTCGTGGCAGCGCTACCCAGCAGTATAGCAGCAGCAGCAGGCACAGTGGGGCCCGGATGAGCAGGAGCAGCACCCGGCTCAGGCTCCTCCCTGGCCACCTGCCGCTTCCCGCACTGCTACATCCCTCGGGGGAAGTTGGACTGTCAGTTTCGGCCCTTTAGTTATACTCTAATTATGTGAGATGTTAACACAAGGGGCAGCTGGGTAAAAGGTATAAAGCAAACACTAACATTATTGCAACCTTTGTTCAAGTATAAAATTAGTTAATAATAAAAAGTTAAAAATTGTCCTGCCTGGTGTGGCTCAGTTGGTTGAGCATCGTCCTGTGCACCAAAAGGTCGCTTGTTCAATTCCGGCCAGGGCACATACTGGTATCTAGGTTTCAGGTTCAATTCCTGGTACACGTACTGGAGGCAACCGATTAACGTTTCTTTCCCTCCCTCTTTAAAAAAAAAAATCAATAAAAACATATTTTTAAAAAAGTTAATAAAATTATAAAAGAAGGCAAAGAACAATGTTGTTTCAAAAAGTTTACGGTTTAGAATGGGAGTGACAAGGCCTCCTGGGGTGGCTATAGGTGTTGCTGTGGGGAGGAGGGTGCTGTGGGGGGTCCATCTAACCAGCGGTTCTCAACCTGTGGGTCGCGACCCCTTTGGCGGTCGAACGACCCTTTCACAGGGGTCGCCTAAGACCATCCTGCATATCAGATATTTACATTACGATTCATAACAGTAGCAACATTACAGTTATGAAGTAGCAACGAAAATAATTTTATGGTTGGGTCACAACATGAGGAACTGTATTTAAAGGGCCAGAAGGTTGAGAACCACTGACTAGACATTCAGGCTCTAGATTCAGTGGCTCCTGGATCTACCTGAGGCAAGGCTTAGGGTGGGGACTCAGTGGGGGAGGGAGTCATGCAAAGGCTCCTCCCAGTGGCAGGAGTGCTCATGTCAGCACAGCCTCTGGGTTTCTACCCAATTCAGCTCAGGCAGGGCTGGGAAGAAGGCACCTGTCCCACTGGGGTTCTGCCTGGCGCTGTCCTCCACTCTGCAGGCCGGCAGGGTCCGCTGCTTGGGCCCCGTGATGCTGCTGCTGCTGCTGCTACAGCTGCTTCTGAGTGAGTGGCCACCTCTTCCTTAGGACCCCTGAACTCTGGCCTCTCTATCCCAGATTCTCGGGGACAGAGTAGAAGGCAAGAGGGTGATTCCAGGAAAAGCTGGAAGGCCAGCGAGAGACCTTTGCTTGGGGTGCAGGGACACCTGGCAGTCTGCTCACAGCGCTCTGCTCATCCTGCTCCTGCCTACGGGTCAGCCACCCCCTTTCCCAAGCCCCACCGTGGTACTCGTGCCCCAGGAACTTTCCTTTTCCTATTGCCTGCCCTCTCCCACCTTTCTTACCCTTCCTCCAGCCTCAGCCCTCCACCTTCGGTCTTGGAGTTTCATACTGATTTCTTGCCCGGCATCTTCAGTGTCTCCCTGCCACTCATCTGCTGTTCCACCTGCTCAGACTGTCTCTTTCCCACCTGCAGCATCGTGGAGGGGTCATACTGGGTGGGATGAGGAGAATGAAATCAGGCAGAGGTTCAAGGCAGAGGAGATCTTGGAGCTGAGAGGGGGAGGGCTCACCCCTCTCCTGCCAAACCTCTCCACTTACATATTCATTCCGAGTCCTTAGTGTCTGTCTGTCCTTCCAGCAGAGAGGAGGGCACTGAAGCCACTGCAAGAATCACCAGGGCACCCAAAAGAGGTGGCCAATGCCAGAGAGGGGCCTTGCTCCAAGCCCTGAAGCAGGGGACCCTCCTCCACACATACACAGTGAAATGGGGTGGGGCCAGGCTGGGAGCTGGCCTGCCAGCTTCTAGGGGCTCTGAGAACATGAGGGGTAGAGGGAGCCTGGTTTGGTGCCCTAGGTTCTAGGAAGAGGCTGCGGGGCTGGATTTCGATGTGGCCTGCGGCACATCTGCCCAGAGCACACTCTCTGCCCAGCCAACCCCTGGTGTGTGCCGGTTGTGCCAGGTGCACCCTCTGGCCCTGTGGCTCGGATAGAGCCCTGTGGCCTGCTGTGAGGGACTTCTCTCAGATCCACACCTTAGCAGCCCGGCTCTCCAGCGCCCAGAGCCCTTTCGAGAATCCCTTTTCCGCCTAGCTGGTAGAGGCTGGAGGAACCAAGAGAAAGCCAGAGGCCAGATGGGGCAGCATGGGTTAGACAGGCCAGAGGGAGCACCAGAAGGGAGTGGAGGGGGAAGACGCCGGTGGCAGGGGCCGGTGGAGGTGCAGGAGGCCAGGAAGGAGGGAGAACCAGAAACCTATGGACCCATTTGAAGGGTCTCCAAACGGGAGGGGGAGAGGGAAGGAGGAGAAAGAAGAAAGCTCAGCGTGCCAGAGCGAGGATGAGGAGTGTCCACTGTCCTCAAGGCAATTTCTGATAAGTCTTCATTAACCAGGTCCCCCGCAGCTTTGTTTCCGCGTCAGGGGCGTCTCACGAGAGTGGGAGGAGACTCGGGAATCCCTCTTTGGATGGGTGGGACCGTTCTGGGAGAGGGGTGGTGCCTGGAGAGGACGGGCCTCAGCCTCTAGGGGAGCCTCGGTGCGCCCCATCCATCCCGGATGTGTTGCAGGAATCCCCCGGCCCGGCGCGCGCCGCTCATCCCCGCGACGGAAGGCCGTTTAGTGCTGGTCGTTCACACCTTCAGGCCACACTCTTCCCCTCGGGTTTTGAGCGCATCTCCGCGGGGCCTGGGGCCACGCCGAGAACTGACTGCAGTCTGCCCGCCCCTCCACTAGGGTCTACGAGCTCGGCCGCACGGAACCGATGCGTGGACGCGGCCGAGGCGTGCACGGCGGACGCGCGGTGCCAGCAGCTACGCACCGAGTACGTGGCGCAGTGCCTGGGTGGAGGCGCGGGCGGGGTGTGTCCCCGCGCCCGCTGCCGCCGCGCCTTGCGCCGCTTCTTCGCCCGCGGGCCGCCCGCGCTCACGCAAGCGCTGCTCTTCTGCCCGTGTGCGGACCCCGTGTGCGCCGAGCGCCGGCGCCAGACCTTTGTGCCCGCCTGCGCCTTCTCCCGGCCCGGCCGGGCGCCGCCCTCCTGCCTGGCGCCCTTAGACACCTGCGAGCAGAGCGGGGTCTGCAGGTGCGGAGGGGGCGGGGCCAGGAGGGGGCGGGGCCGGCCGGCCGGGCCCCCATTCGCTCATCGTTTTCCCTCCGCACCGCGCAGACCCCGCCTCCTGGCCTTCCAGGCCTCCTGCGCGCCCGCCCCCAGTGCCCCCGACGGCTGCCCGCGAGATCAGGCCTCCCGCTGTCTGCGCGCCTACGCGGGCCTCGTAGGTACGCAATGCGGGGCCCGGGCCCGGGCGCGGGCGGGGCTCTTCCGGGCTTCCTCCACCTGGGTGGACCGATTACTGCGCTCTCGTGGTCCCCGCAGGCACCGCAGTCACCCCCAACTATGTGGACAACGGGAGCGCGCGCGTGGCGCCCTGGTGCGACTGCGGAGCCAGCGGAAATCGACGGGAGGAGTGCGAAGCCTTCCGGGAGCTCTTTACCCGGAACCTCTGCTTGGGTGAGGAGCTGGCAGGGGCGGGAAGCACACTTGGCCCTTACTGCCCTCTAACGAGCCGCGCCTAGGGGTGTGCAGGCTGGTGCCCCTGCGGGCGGGAGAGGACCTGGAGTGGAACTGGTTGAGATTCCTGCCTCTGCCGCTTCTGAGGCAGTTCCACCCCAGAGGCACTGGCAGCTCCTTTCATCGATGGCCTTGCCGTCCTCTGAATAGCTTGGCGGTTCCCTGCCCAGCCTGAGAGTTAGGGGGCCTGAGTTTGAAGCCCCCTCTAAGCCATTTTGTGTCCATCTGTAAAAGGGGGATGATAACGGTCAGCCTCCCCAGTGAGGGTGGAAGACTACAAGGTCGGTGAGGCACTCAGAGCACCGTTGTCCTTACTTCGTTATTCCTTACCCTGCGCCTTCCATTCCAGAAGCCAGTCCTTGCAGGCATTCTGTCTTCCATCTGTTCTAGAGAGAGGCCACGAAGGTCGCCAGGGGTTTCTCAGTTTGTCCCCAAGGAGCTGTCCCTGTGCTAGGGTTTCCCAGCCAAGCCCACCCTGATCCCTCCCTCTATAGATGGCGCTATACGGGCCTTTGACAGCTGGCAGCCCCCAGTCCTGCAGGCCCATCCAGACTTCAGCCAGGACCTTGAGCACAGCCTCCTGCAGGTAAGTGCAGGGAGGGGATGATGAGCTGGCTTCCCCTGCACTGTTTCTTCCATCCTTCCATGCCAGTTGGGCCTAGATGGACATGAATGACCTGGGATGGGGGTGGACACAAAGAGCGGGGCTAGGCTTCTGTCTCAAGCCCACACTCTGCTCCCACCCTCCAAGGTATCCTCCACAGATGGGCCCCTGAAGGGGTGCTCCCTGCTCTCCATCTCCCTGTCCTGGCTCTCCAGACTCTGCTCTGACTAGGACAGCAGACCTTGAACAGCACAGCCAGCTATCCCACCCTGCCCGGGGTACACGGCCACCTCTGTGGCCTACTGCCCCACTGAAAAGGGACTGGTTTACCTTCCCGCCCCCCCCCCCCCCCCCGGCCCCCAAGCTAGCCCCAGTGGCTCTTGCCCTGCTGCCCTCTGCAGGTCTGGACATCCTGTGTGCTTGTCCCCTGGAGTGAGGCATATAGGCTACAGGCCTAATTGCAAAGCTCATGGTTTCCCTTTCAGTCGGTTTCTTGGTTGTAGGTCTCTTTCTCCACAGACCTTGGAACAGTTGGGGTTTCCCAAAGGGTAGGCATGAGAGGGGGTCACCTGTGTAGCCGAGGCCTCACCAGGCCCCAAGATAACCTAGAGAAGGTGAGAGACCAACCAAACTCCAAGAATTATAGGAGATTCTATCAGCGCCCCCAAGCAGATTATACCTTAAAGAGTAATCTGAACAGATTTATAGGCAAAACCCCCGCTAACACTGCAGCCTTTCATGGCCCCTTCCCAGTTATGCGCCACCCACGATGATAATCACCTGTGTCCCATGACAAACGTCCCATGGCAGAGTGATATGTTGCTTGGTGGGTACCGCCTTGAGTAGGGGAGAACCCAGTTCCCTGCATTGCACTGGCCATGTGGCCACCTACCCCATGGTTTAACCCAGCACTAGGAATGGTATCCACAGCTCAATAAATCCATGTACACTGAGACCGGCCTTGCTTTCATGTGATCTGTGTCCTGGGACCTATGGTTAGCCACAGGGTGTGTTTCTGCTGCTGGCCTAGGTGACCTCAGATGGCTTCAGAACTTCTCTGGGCTCTGTCTCCTCACCTATCGATGCTGAACTGAATCTACTGCCAGGTTCTAGTGGCAGGGATTTTGATTGCTTTTATCTATTTTTTTTACTTCTCTGCTAGTACTCAGATAAATAAACTACATTTCCTAGCCTCCCTTGCAGCTAGGGGTGGTCATGTGATACAGTTCTGGCCAATGAATGGAATTCACAGATGAGGCTTCCAGGGGAGCTCTTTAAACTGGAACTGACTTGCTGACTGGCCCCTTGAGTCTCTAGCCTCAACCCTCCCCTCTTCTTGCCCAGACCTCGGTGGCAATGTCTGGGACAAGGGCACCATCTGGAAAATTGAGCCACTGCACCAATTCCAGTCCGCTTCCCTCTGGACTCTTCAGTGCATGAGAAAATGACACCTCTAATTTGTTTAAGGCAATTTCTCCCTAGGCTTCTGTTATTTGCAGCCAAACCTAGGCCCTCCCTGGTTGGCACAGTCCCACCTCTGAGGTGTTTGGGAGCCCTGGGATCACCTACCGTACTCACTTAGCGGAGCCCCATCTCAGTGCTTACGGAGCCCCCCCTGACAGACACTTGAAAGAAGGGGCGATGGGGGTTTTGTTTTTTATTCCTGCATATTCTACCTGCAGAGAGTCAGACTCTTTCCTGGAGCTGCGGGAAATTTATCGTAAAAGTTTTTGTGAACATTCTGTGTGTGTGGCCACTGTGGACCCAATGAAGCCAAGGGCATTGTGTTAAACTTCAATTCCGCAAAAGAGTTTGGGGAGGAGAGGGCAGAACAATGGGGGGCAGTACTAAGCTTTCTGCCCACCTCCTTCTTCCTCAAAATCGTGGAGACTCCTGATGAGTGAAGGGATCCTGTGTCTCCAGGCTGCTCTTCTCAAACCTGGTTGAGGCTTGCCAGGGGCCATGAATCTGGTGGAAGTGGACACGGCTGTTGGTGCCTTGCTCTGAGGCTTCTCTGGCCAGTGCAACCCATCCCCACGCTGCTGGGAATGTTGGCTGCAAACACAGCTCACAGCTGCCTCTCCTCTAAAGGAAATGCCTGTAAAGTTACACTCTGCTCCCCGACACGGACTGCAGCCAATGGCTGGCTGAGGCGGGGGTATCGAGGCCTAGCCTGCTTGCCTCAGGTGGGACAATTCTGTGCGCCAGTCTTGCTCCAGAGCTCCATGCGGGATCCCAGCTGAGACCACATCCGAGCTAGCTCCTTCTCCTGCCCACTCCTGCCTCCTTCACTTAGGAAGTTCCCCTGAGGGTAACCCCTCCAATAAATCAGGGCCTGAGAATTCCTACCTTGGGCTCAGCTTCTGGAGCACCTGGCCTAAGACACAGGTTAGGTACAGACCACACCAAAGCCCAGGCCTGGGGCTGTCCTGACCAGAAAAAGAGCCACCGGGTCTGGTACTGTGTACTTAGCAACTCGTACCAAACCCACAGACACCCTGTGAGGCAGCTGTCAACCAGCCTCCCAGCTTCAACCAGGACTCTCCTGATTGAAACCATCACAAATCCAACTGACTTAACCATCTGAGTTTCAGGCACAGCTGTGTTCAGGGGTTCAAATGATGTTGCCCCTGCTGGCCTGTGTTTGGCTCCCCTCTGCTGCCAGGCAGGCTCTCACCACAGGACAGGTAAGAATGCCACCAGCAGCCTCCCATCTACAATCTCTCCTTGTAGCATTCTCGGCAGAGAAAGGCACCTCTCTTTCCCAGCATTCACGGACTGGGCAGGCAGGACCCTGGTGGCCCCAGCATGGGTTCTAAGCCTCTTCCAGTGGCCTGGAGAGTGGCATTAGCCCACTGAGATCACATGCAATGGGAAGGCAGTTTTCCAGTGGAAAACAGGAGGGGTATTGGGCCAAGTGAGAGTCCAACCTGTTTTCACTTTATGAGGAAGGAGGAATGTTCTCAACTACCTACATCTGCATGGGAGGGGACACCTAGGAGTGGACTGGGGAGATATTGTGTGTGTTGGGTGTGTGTGGGGGGGGGGGGGGGAGAAGGATTGGGAGCTGGATGGGGAAGTGAAAGCATCACCTTGGCCTGCTCACCATGATTGCATGGTGGCCCAAACATAGAACTAAATATCTGCTAAATAACTTGCCTTATGTGAGAATATGTTAAACTCTCTTACTCCATGTTTTACTGATAATTGGAGTAAAACATAGGCAAGTACCTTTCAAAATGTTGGGAAGCTCAAAGTGAGCAGAACCTAGTTGAAAATTGCACAACTGTTCCATGGCGGCTGGCTGTCTTCCTTCAGTACTAATCTCCAAGCAGACACGCTCAGGCTTACCCAGAGGAGCCTCTAACATCAGACGATGCGCAACGAAAAAGAGGCTTCCTTACTGGGTGCAGGGGGAAATGAAAGGTCCCCGGGGCCCCACTGCCTGGCTGTTTTCCCCCAGAGTGAGCATTTTGGGTGGGTGGCCTGAGGCTGTCTGGGGCAGGGACCCAGTCAGCTCTGCAGAGAGAAGCCAAGAGAAGGGACAAGGTGTTTTGGTCTGTGAAAGGCACCATCTTGCCACTCCTGGGCAGTCAACTTTCTGAAGGTTTTGTTGCTGTAGTGGGCTGAATGGTGGCCCCAAAGATATCTCCACATCCTAAGCCATGGAACCTGTGAATGTTACCTTATATGTAGGCAAAAGAGTGAATATTACCTTATATGGCAAAAGATGATTAAATTAAGGATCCTGCAAGGAGGCGCTTATTCTGGATTATTCGAGGGGGCCCTAAATCCTTATGTAAGAGAGGCAGAGGGAAATGAGACACAGGCAGAGATGGGAGTGATGTATCCACAAGCCAAGGAATGCTGGCAGCCACCAGACGCTAGAAGCGGCCAGGACTGAATTCTCCTCTAGAGCCTCTGGAGCAGTGGTTCTCAACCTTCCTAATGCCACGACCCTTTAACACAATCCCTCATGTTGTGGTGACCCCCGACCGTAAAATTATTTTCATTGCTACTTCATAACTGTAATTTTGCTACTGTTATGAATCGTAATGTAAATATCTGATATGCAGGATGTATTTTCATTGTTACAAATTGAACATAATTAAAGCATAGTGATTAATCACAATCACAGGTTGAGAACCGCTGCTCTGGAGGGACAATAGCCCTGCCACACCATGATTCCAGACATCTGGTTTCTGGAACCATGAGGATAAATTTCTGTTTTTTTAAACCAGCAAGTTTGGATAATTTGTCATAGCAGCCCCAGGTAAATTAATGGAATTCTGTAAGGTTGTCAGAGTCTGGTTTCTGTCACTTCTGCCTAAAAAGGTCCTGGCTCATACATGGTGTGAAGTCTGGCCAAACATCTCAAGACTGAGTCCAGCTGTGGCCCCCACAACCAGGGAGGGGTCCTGCCAAGCTTGTCTACACCTGGGTGTCGGTCTCTGTGTCCGATGAGGTAGCCTGCTTGCTGTCACTCTCTCACCTGCACTCCAGGACACTGTGGTCCTGGCCTGATCCCTGTGGCTGGGTCTCTGTTAGCTGTTGTCAACATTGAGCCGCTAGCTGCAGGTGGCTGGGGGCAGGGGAGTGAGGCAGGAAGGCAGGTGCTGGAAGCTTCTCTTGATTTATTGGTGGAAACTTCACGGTTCATGAATGCCCACTCTGGCTTGGAGCCTGCTGTCTAGGGCACAAGGTTGATGTGGAAACTGTTCACTGGCCTTCCCTCACCTTCCCCAACGGAGAGAGGCAGGGCCAGTCTCACAGAACCCGCTCACTGTTACAGGAAGAGTGGATATTAGCAGTGAAACCTCCAGAGAAGCAGGAGGACAGGGCTCTGCAGGGCTTCAGGAGACACCCCCCACCTGGACAGAAACGTGCTAGTGAGTCTGGCACGCATGTGAAGGGAGGCAGAGACATGGCCCCGCCTCGCTGGGCTGCAGGCCTGGGAAGCCCTGAGTTGAAGGATATCTCGGGAAATTGTCCTGCCAGGGACATGTCGCCCCACCCAAAGGCACCTCCAGTCCAAGCCAGAAGATGCGGAGAGGAAAATTAAGATAAGTACACACACAGCAGAACAAAATACACAAACAACCTTACAGACTGAGCCTCAAGGGACTGGGGTTGAGCAAATGAGGAAAGTCCTGGTGTGAGAATGGGCCTGGCCGCGGGGCCGAGCCCCTGCTCTCTGTGCAGCACACTTCATACAGTCGCTGGGATGGTCTGGTCTAGTCTCTTGAGTTGGGGACACAAGACAGAAGAGAATTCTTGCCAGGCATGTTCCACAGCCAGTAATGCTGGGCTGTAGGGTGTCTGTTCAGATGCAACCCGCACAGGTGTGTGGGATTGGGGACTCAGTTGCCAGGAATGATATTGCTGTTGGTGACAGAATTTTCCAAAATGATGACCAGATCTTACTAACATTATGAAGAAAACCAAGTTTGGTCTTCACTTGATTTATACAATAGTTGCATATCTGGAAAACTGACTGTATATTAAACCAGCTCTCAAATACTTTGTTTATAATAGGGTTGGATTCTACACAAAAAAGAATTAGAAATTGATTTTCACACATACACAAATATCCAGCAAGATGTCTGAAAATCGAGTGGGATGTGGGTCAGTTCCTTGTTGGGTAGGACAGTCCCGCATGCCACAGGATGACCACCTTCTGGCCCACCCTCTAAAGCACAGCAATAATCCCATCGCCTCCGCCGATTCCCAAAATGTCCTCTGGAGGGCAACCTTGTGCCAGTTGAAAACCATTGCCCCACAGGACCTGCCTGCCCCAACTCCTACCACTGCTGTTAGAGCCCACTTTGCTTTTACCCACTGGGCATGCTACCACCTCTGGGCCTCCACACCAGCTCCTTCCTTTATTCAGCCCTCTGCTCAGCTGTCACATCAGAACTGTCCCTCCTCAGCACCACCATGTAAAGTAGCATGCCCCCAGTACTTTCTACCTACCCTATTTTTACCTGTCAGAACCATCTGACATTTTACTCATTATCTGTCTCCCCCACTACATTGTAAACTCTGTGAGGGCAGGGATTTTTGTCTGTTTTGTTCACTGTGAGATCCCTGGTCCCTACATGCCTGGCCAGGCAGGACACCCTCATGACCTGCCTGTACAAGGATGAGCATGGCAGACACACAGCAATCACTGGCCTATGGGGATTTTAAAATCCTGCCAGGCCCTGCCTTGGGGTGGGGGAGGTTTCTGCCCAGGCTCAAATCTGCTCTCTGGGCCACATCTGAGGTGGCCTTGGGTTGTGCCCTCAGACAGCTTTCACAGCCATCGCCTGCCTGCAGGTGGTTCTGATTAAGCTTCCTCAATAGTCACAGAGTTGGTTGTTTGTTTTCCTTTGTAAAGGTCAGGCTAATGGTTTCTCTGGCAACACAATTCCCTCAAAAACCTACGCTTTTTATTTTCTGTTTTCCAGCAGGGGTCCCGTGTCCGTGACAACATCCCTGGTTGTTTCTAAGTTGGCCCAGGCTCCTCCAGCCCCCTTCCCCCAACTCCTAGACCTTGGGCCTCGCCCACCCTCCCAGATATGAACCACCGTCCTCCCTTGCGCTGCTTTCTCAGATGTCCTCAACTCTCCCGAGCCTCATCCTCTGGGCTTTTTGCATTCTGCATCAGGGCAACGAAATGTACTTCTAACCCAATTTTTGAGGGCAGGAGCTACATAAAGTGGGGCTGGGCATGCAGGAGGCCCACAGACGATACTTTCGATAACTTCATAAAAAACTGAAGACCAATGATGATGCTGGGGCCATGGGGGACGAACCTATCAGCATACCTGAGATTCAGAAGTTTGAAAAACCTAGAGAGACGTTCAGGAGCCCACGAGGAGACAAAAGCTGACACCATGGGCAGCTGGCAGGCCCAGCATCAGTGTGGATCGCTCTGCACACCAGTCTCCATGGTCATTTCGAGGGCACACAGGTACAGGGGGACATCAGGAAGTTCCTCCAGCGGCATCGGAGGTGCCCACCTGCTGGTCGTACCCCTTCATCTTCAACTGCCAAGTGCTTCCTCTGAGGCAGCTTGAAATTTGGGAACCATTAAAAAATTTTTTTTCCTTAAGGCTCTAATGACCAAATTGTAAAAATAAAAGAAAATTAAAGACAGAACAAAATCCCCCATTTTTACCAGATCTACTTTTATTTCAGAAGGAAGTTTGTAGTATAGTATTTACTTTTGTTTATATACAAGTTCTTCACATTTGTGTTTAAAATGCAGACCTCCCTTAATTCTCTTGTTCCTGCTTAAATTAGCTGTTATTTTACAATACAAAAAATACCAAAAAATTGCAGTCCTTAAATGTATGTATAGTACCCACAATCCTCAGCAATGAAATAGTTTACAATACTTACTCCATATTTACATGAGTGCAATAAATGCTAAATTATACATATTAACAAACTAAGCTTGAATCTAAACAAACAAAAACGTAAATAACTACAGAACAAAACATTTTCAAAGCCAGAATTAGTTCAATGAAACAGGCTTCACTAGTGTTCAGAATGTTTTGTGCCCAAATTCAGTTACTGGAAGTCACTTCCATTATTGCCTTTAAAAGAGAAGGCGCCAGTTTTCATCTGCTCTCCAGATCGTTTCCTGCAGGCAAGGGTGTTTATTAGTTTGAACCACTCAGGGACATGTCTCCTGGCGGGCCTAGCTGTCTACAAACCATCACCATGACTTCTGAGGCCGAGTTTGGTACACTGGGTAAACATTTCGGACTGAGAGCTGGTGCACAGCCAAGGACAGTGCTTCTGCCTTCCTGGGCCTGTTCTCGGGATGGCCAATTCTCACAGAATCCCTAAGGAAAGATCTGGATGATGGGTTTGGGAACTGGATTCTGTTGTAATTCTGGAGCTTCTTTTTCATCGTGGTCACTGCCCTAGCATCAGCTTAGGTTGTTAGTAAGTGCTTAGTGAATATTCATTGACTGGATGAATGAAACGGAAGGATCGAATGTGTTCATGACAAGAGCCCCCCCCCTCCCCCCCGCCGCCCGCCAAGGATGTGAATCATTCCCACCCCTACCCAAATGCAGGAGTAAGACTTGCACTGAAGGAAAAATGACTTTTTCTGATAGTGCTCTAGTCTCTTCATTTGCCCCAGATTTTCTGGTGTCTCTATTCTTGCACCACAGGCCTCACCACAGATATTCCCATGTTTCCCTTTTGCTGCCAGTCCTCGATCCCAAGCTGCTTTTCCTCCGGGATAGCCCAGGGAAGTAGGAGTTGCCTTCTCTCCACACCTCCTCCCACCTTTTGGAGGCGATCCTCAGAGAGAAGCACAGACTTCTGCCTAAGCTGTGTGTATAAGGGAGTAGGAGAGGGCAGGAGGGCAGGGTGTGTGCAGTTCCCCATGGGGAAGCAGGAGCTATGTATCAACTAACTACCCCACTCCCACCTAGTTTCCAGTACAGTAAACTATGGTCCTTGGAAGTGATCACTAAAAATTTAGACAAAACCACAACAAAATGCAGCCTGGAAAACCCCTTTTCAGAAAATCTGATTCTACAGGTAAAATCTTTGACCTGAAAGACTTTGAGAAACATTTCTCATGATGAAACTGGCTGTTCTGGCCCCACAGCACCCAGAGGCTGACAGATTGATGCACAATGCTCTTGCTGAGCCAACAATAGTGACAGATTCCCACTGCCTTCGAGTCTCCTCACGTACTGCTGTTTACACGAACTCACTGCCGGCTTCCATGTGTACTGACAGACGACCCGGGTTCTCAGCGTTATCCCATTGGTACAGGTGCATTTGAACACATCGCATGATGGGGTGCCCTTTCTGGCTTTGTTATCAGAGCTTGAGGGCCTAACAAGAGGACTTCTCTGAACTTGGATATCCAGTATATGGCACAAACACACACTGGGGGAAACTCAGATGCCGTAAATTTAATAAAAATACATTTAGATATTTTTCTGTTTTATGTACACTCTGAATGTCTGAACATTCTGGACTACCGTATAGTTATGTACAAGTGCAATATCAAGGTTGTCATGACTACTTTAATTTATGTACAGGCTCTCCTGTGACACGCAGACATCTCTGAAGTTCCAGGTGATGCCCTCTTGGTAACTGGCTCTAAGCGAGTGCCTTTTGTCCTGCCACCCCCTTCCTCTGGCCGAGCCTGGAGAAAGCCGCTTGCTATGGGCTGCAAAAGAGAAGCAGTGGGTTCAGCTGCTTCTCCACTGTGGGAGCAGAATTACACTTCATTTGCTCTTTTCTTCCTTTTTAAAACAAAACATTATCTTTTAGGAAAAAATAAATAAAACCAGGTGGCTGTGGGACCAGTGCATGTTCTTTCAAGGCCTGGGACTACTGTGGGAAAGGGACTTCTCTGGACAAGGGCACACGGGGTCCTTAGAACAAACACGGATGTCCCTTGTGGTAGAATCCTCTGCAGTGCCTCCCTCTTGGCCAATCACAGGTGAAGGGCCATCCATGGCAGGCTCCCCGTGGGTGCGGTGACCTGGAGTAGGGACATGAGGAGTTCAGAGGTCTTTTCTAGAACGACCTGCTCTTTAACAGTGATGTGAAAATACAGCGTTCTAGAGGCAAGTCTCAAAGTAGAGGTATTTTGTGAACCAGACAGTATTTTATAGTTCAACTTCTTTGAAAACATCTTCCCAGGCCATTCTTCACGGGAGTGGGTTGGTACTGGGGAAGAGATAATACTCCCTCTCTAGGCACTGCATTTAAAGGTGAAATGCCGCAGTTTTTGCTCTTTTGAGTATTTACTTATCCAAACTCACAAACTTGAGCCCTGTTGTCTAGGGGTCCACCCCAGGCTCTGAAGCAGGAGAGGTCTTGGGAGGCTGCTGCATAATGCCAGAGAACAGAGCACCATGGGGACAGCACGATGCCCAGGCAGTGCCCTGGGAGAAAAGCCAGGTCTGTCCCCACCCTGCTTACATTTGGTCACTTTCCATTTGGCGTAGTTTTCCCTTGTCCATTTTTTCCCTGTGCTTTTCATCCTTTTAGTGTTCACTGCCTTCCCCATGGCCACCACCTGGGCCTGGGGAGGAGGAGTGAAGAACACAGCCCCTCCTGGGGGAAAGAGGTCCTTCGCCTGGCGTGCGATCCCACCGCAGCCTGCAGCTCGGCGCAGGCTCCAGGAACAGAGTTGCTTTGATCCAGATGCTGTCATGCTCTTTTCTGCTCAGGGGAGACATGTACCACGAGTGAGTCCCTTCTTCTGTGGTGCCCTGGCAGCAGGGGGACACATGGGGATCACGCCTAGTGTCCTTATGTCAACAATAACAACAGGAGCTTTTACAGTTAGGTCATTTCCGCTTTCCTCTCAGTCCTTGCTGCTGGGATAAAGGTTGCTTGGGGTGAGAATTCTTTCCTGGCTGCAAAGTACAGTTTAGAAAAAAAGCAGATTGCCAATGGGAGCTATTTAAATTCTGTAAGAATGTAGGAATGCAATTATGTAAAAACGTAAGCTTACTAACTTTCCAACTGCTAGATCTATTTAAAGTCTAGGCACTTAGTGTGTGTGGGTGTGTGTGTGTGGGGGAGAGGAGAGGAGAGGGAGAGAGAGAGAGAGAGAGAGAGAGAGAGAGAGAGAAAGAGAGAGAGATTTCAAATGGATTAAGACCTAAATTAACCAAGTTGCTATAGAAAACTACCTATCACACCAGTTTACATTCTAAGTAACACTGCTGACCTTGACATTTAAAATAGCCCCCTTCTATCTCAGTTTAATATGATTCAAAAGTGACATTAGTTCTCAACTAGAAAAAAAGCTCCCTGGAAGAGAGTTATCTGCCTAAAATGTGCAAGAATAAATAGCACATCTTTTAAAAAAGATAGCAGGTTTCAGATGACAAGTTCATCCATCTAACTAGTTTTGAAAAGACCTTGTTCCAGAACGACTGATGATGCACGTTCACTTGTAAACACAACATTTTGCTTTTTGCACAGTTGAGACAGTCCCAAGACCAGTTTCCCACAAGTAAACCTGAGTATCATTCCTAGCTCTCTCACTGGCTCCACACTGGCCTCCTCCAGCAACATCTGGATCGTCCCTGGACCTGTAATTAAATCAATTATTCCCTATGCAAAAATAAAAGGTTAGATGCTGGAGCACAGATGGGAGAAACTGTCAAAGAAAGCTTGTGAACATGCAGATGAGTCGATGTTTCCAGTCGGAGGTTTTCCAGTTTTTTGCCCTGCTCCGCTCAGCACAGCGTCTCCTGCCTGCTCCCTCCCTGCAGACTCTAGCACGCCACCTCGCCTCCACTTGCTCACTCACGGAGATTCCCTGGCCCCAGCATCAAATGCAGGTCCCAGGCTGCGCAGGGGGCTGCTGCTTCCGGTTTCTCAGTGCTCCTAACTTCTCTTTGTACAGCACTGGCAGGTGCTGAGAAATGTCCACCAGGGCGCTGGCTACTGCGAGACCTTGGGAGAACCCACAGAGGGAACACATGTTAAGGAGCAGCTTGCTTGTATTTTCAAAAATAAATTTAAAAATTCTGTTTACATTCCCACAGTATAATAAACAAAGCAATAAAGTATGTAGGGAAGTCTTATTGCACTCTGCCCCTTCCTCCACCCGTCCCCTCGCCAGCTGAGAAACTGTTCTCATTAGTTTGCATATATTCTTTCAGGGTTTAGTTATACAAATACATATTCTTTGCCCCTCCCTTGTTACACAAAAAGGTATAGCCTGCTTTTCAGATCAATCAAGCCAAGTGCTCTGCGTGGTGGTGGGAACATTTAGTACGATTGCAGACATACTCTAAGCACTAAATTTCTCCTGCTGGTCTCCAAAGGGAGGCCAAGAAAAAGCAGCATCTTTTAAAAAATATGTTTTTATTGATTTCAGAGAGGAAGGGGGAGGGAGAAAGAGATAGAAACATCAATGATGAGAGACAGTCATTGATCGGCTGCCTCCTGCACGCCCCCAACTGGGGATCGAACCCGCAATCTGGGCATGTGTCCCAACTGGGAATCAAACAGTGACCTCCTGGCTCATAGGTTAATGCTCAACCACTGAGCCACATCGGCCAGGCAAGCAGCACTCTTTACAATGTAATTCAGATTCATTCCACATGGCCCAGCCAGCACTAGTGATTTTTTAAAAATATGTTTTTATTGATTTTAGAGAGAGAGGAAGGGAGAGATAAGATACATCTATGAGAGAGAAACATAGATTGGCTGCCTCCTGCACACACCCTACTGGGGATTGAGCCCACAACCTGGGCATGTACCCTGACTGGGAATCGAACCAGCGACCTCTTGGTGCATGAGACAACACTCAAACAACTGAGCCACACGAGCCAGGCCAGCACTAGTGATTTTTATATCTATACCACGATACGGGTTAGGGCAGACTCTGAAATAAGCAAGGTTCTTTAATCTCCCCGTGCCTCTGTTTCTTCCTTTGTAAAATGGGGAATAATAACACAGGGCTTGCATGAGGAGTCAATGAGTGAACTGAAGTATCCTTAGAATGCTGCTTGGCTCATCGCCACCCCCACCTCTGCTTTAGAGACTGGTGGTTCGTCTCCTTTTTGGCTGGTAACCTTTAACTGATCTCATCTGGGAAAAGGCCAGCCCCGGCTCAGCTGGTCAGGAGCCATGCTGGCAGACTTGTCGCTCCACCTCAGAGCCTACAAAATGGGGGAAAAGGAGAGGGGGTGGTTTTTAAGTGCCAGGTTTAGTGCCTGGAATTCAGCGGAGAATCCAGTAACAACTGTTAACCAAAGGCAGAGCCAGGTGCTCTGGGAGTCCGTGGACGCCCTCTAAAATGGGGGGCAGAGAATGAATGGGGCCTCAAGCAGTGGGTGGGCCTTCATCAGGAGTTCAGAGGGGTGGTGGGGCACATCAGGAAGAGTTTGGGGCACAAAAGGCCGCAGTGTTGCAAGTCTGTCATCTCCTCCCCACCCTAGCCAGCACCTTGCCATCAGGGAGAACCGTCCAGTGTGGTGGCAGAAGACACAGCCCCAGAGTCTTCAGGTCAATGGGTCATCCTGCCCTCAACATGGGCAAGTTAGGAGCTCAACTCACAGAAACCCCCGGTGAGGGCAAATCAAGCTGTCCCCATGAAGTGAAGGCAGAAACCCTGGCCTGGCCATGCCCAACGGCCTCCCTTTGTGAGGACACCCCAGACGCAGACCATCTGAAAGCTGAGTGGGAGGCTCTGCTGGTTATGCTCGGGGCTGTGGAGCTCAGGGCCTGGGCAAGGATTCTGCTCACACTTTCCTCAGAGGCTTTCTTTTTAGTGGAGGCAACCCTGACCCCAAGAATCATCTCAACTGAAAGTGGTCTCAAACATTCATATTGTCTGAGGCATCCCTCCAAAGTACTCCATGGTTAATCAAGATACTTCAAAACTATACTCCATCTTTCCTTCATGTTCAATAAGACAATGTTTATCCAAATTATGATCCATGTATTTGATGGAATAGTATAAAAGAGATTGGTAAAAGATTATGTAGTAAGATGTTAAAATGTTTATGAAAGTTATATGAAAAAAAGAGAATGAAAATAAGAATGACACAAACATTTCAACTAAATTGCGGGAAGGAAACAACAGAACAGTGAAAATTAATGCGTGTTGGAGAGGAGAAACTTCCTTCAAATTGCTATAATTGCTGTTTGTGCCTTATATTTAAAACAGAGTGAAAAATGCCCTGGCCAGGTAGTTGGTTATCCTGATACGCAAAGGTTATACATTTGATCCCTGGTCAGGGCACATACATGAAGCAACCAAAGAATGCATAAAAATGTTTGGAACAAAATGATATTCCTCTCTCTAAAATAAATCAATTAAAAATGTATAAAACACAGTGAAAATCAAATGAAAGGCAATAGTTCTGGAAATACCAATTTGAAAATCACCAGCTTGGAGGAGCCACGAGAGTAGGTAAGATGACAGAGTAAGAATGGAGGAAGAGGAAGAACGCCTACATTTAGGGGCAGAGGAAGGAGAGACAAGAAAGGAGCAGCAAAGCCAGAGGAGGCCAGAAACACTGTAGGCAAAGGAAGGTGTGGTAGGAAGCATCAATATCACTGGGAAGCTGGCACAGTGAGGGGAGTTCTGGACTTTCCCCTGGGAAGGACCTCAGGAAAGACAGTGAAGGAAATCCAGTGACGAGGGAGTTATCTCACCGAATCCTCATAACACCATGAGGCAGGAACTAGTCACATTTATACCCCAGTTCTCTGTAAAAGGGAAGGATTCCTCGATGACCTTCTGGTCTACTCACCGGACTGCCCCGGAGGAGGGATTCCACCAAGGCCTCGAGGGAGCCTCACAAATGCAGAGAGGACAGCAGCTTTGTAGTAAAAACATGGCTCCAGGGCAATGGGTTTGGGAACAGCCTGGTGGAAGAAAAAGAATTAGCTAGAGTGCTGTTTCTCAAGCTTTAGCTCTGCAGCCTTCAAATGTGATTTTGTAAAGATGCCCTCTGTATTAGTTCCTGTTGGTGTGTAACAAATTATAAACTTAGTTGCTTAAAACAACACATCTAGCCCTAACCGGTTTGGCTCAGTGGATAGAGCGTCAGCCTGCAGACTGAAGGGTCCCAGGTTCGATTCTGGTCAAGGGCATGTACCTTGGTTGCGGGCACATCCCCGGTAGGGGGCATGCAGGAGGCAGCTGATCAATGTTTCTCTCTCATCAATGTTTCTAACTATCCCTCTCCCTTCCTCTCTGTAAAAAATCAGTAAGATATATTTAAAACACACACACACACACAAAACAACACATCTGTTATCTCAGTTTTGTGGGTCAGAAGTCCAGCCGAGCTCTGTAGGATCTTCTGCTTAGGGCTAGAGGACTATCCAGTTCTGGAAAATTCTTAGCTTTTATCTGACAAGAGTCTCAGCTCTTATCTTCACAAGGAGGAAGTCAAGTATCAGCTGGGCTCTACTCTTATCTCAGGCTCTGGGGCAGAACCTGCTTCAAAACTCATTCAGGTGCTGGCAGAGTCCAGTTCCTTGTGGCTGTAGGTCTGAGGGCCTCACTTCCTTGCTAGCTGTCAGCCAGGGGCCACTCTCTTCTCTTGCATTCCTACTCATATGGCCTCTCCAGCTTCAAACCAGTGATGATCCATCAAGTCCTTACCATGTTCCCTCTGTGCCACCAGCCAGAGAAAACTTTCCCCATACTTAAGGTCAATTACCTTGGCACTTTTATTACTTCTGCAAAATCCCTTCATATCAGTCCCTAGTTTGACTAACTAACCACGAGACAGGAATCTTGGAGACCATCTTTAGAACCCTGCCCACTATACTCCCAAATATGTCAGCAATCTCTTCAGTTTGGTTGAAAAAATAATTTCCAGAACCGCCCTGTCTGTGGCACGGGGAAATGACTGGATGGGTTAAGTGGTGAAACCAGTTATGAGCAATCACAATAATCCAGGTACAAGATGACAATGGCCTAGATCAAGATGGTAGGTCACAGTGGTGGTGAAGTACACAGTGGCCAGGGAATATTTTTAAAGATAAAGCCAAAAAGACCTGCTGACAAACTGGCTGTCCAATGAGAATGAGAGCGAGGATGAGTCACGGACGATTCCAGGAGTTTTGGCCTGAGCAAATAGGATGATGGAGGTGATGTATCCTGAGTTCAGGAACATATACCAGAGCAGCAGGTGTGGGAAACACTACATACAGTTCAGTTTTAGACGTGTTAAATTTGAGATACCTGTTAAGACATCCAAGTGGGGACACTGAGTAAGCAATCTGATACATGAGTTGGAGGTTCATGGGAGAGATGTGAGGGGAGAGCTCATTGTGTTGAAATCCATGATGAGTAAGATCACTGCTATGGTCTGAATGTTTGCGTACTCCCAAAATTCATGTTAAATTGTAATGCCCAATGTGATGGTATTTTGAGATGGGAACTTTGGGAGATAAATAGTCATGAGGACTGAGTTATCATTAATGGAATGAGCGCCCTTAGAACAGAGACCCCAGAGAGCTCCCTCATCCCTTGTACCATGTATAGGTTTCAGCTAGAAGGTGCCATATATGAACCAGAAAGTGGGCTTTCAGGAGACAGTGAATCTTCTAGCACTTTGATCTGCACTTCCAGTCTCCAGAACTGTGAGAAATAAATTTCTGTTATCTATAAGCCACCCAGTCTCTCACATTTTGTTATAGCAGCCAAACAGACTAAGACAATCACCAAAGGAGTAAGTGTAAAAGATGTGAGAAGAGACTCAAAGACTGAGCCTGATGTACATCACTGTTAAAAGGTGTTGGGGAGATGAAGAGGGTTGAATAAAGAACAGCGAGCAAAAACAGCCATAGGGTGAGTGTGTGGTGTCCTGAAAGGAAAGTTAAGAAAGTGTTCTAAGGATTAACCAACTGTGTTATATGCTGCCAACATATGATATATGGTTTTGTTCAGTACTTTACGTTTGTCTATTCTTTTTAATCCCACCAATTATTACTATTTCATCAGGACAATGTTTGCTTAGATTTATGCACATGCTTACCCTTTTATTTACTTGCTATTCCTTATTATTCCATCTTCCTGGGGTAATTTTCCTTCTTTCTAGCATATTCTTTAGACATTTCTTTTGTATAGGTCTGTCTATTGGGGGCAAACTCTGTTTTTTCTTCTAGTCAGAAGATATCTTCAATTTATCCCTGTTCTTGGAACATAACTTCTGGCCATGCTATTCTAGGTTGGCAGTTCTCTTTCAGTACTTTGACTATATTCTTCCACTCTCTTCTGGCTTCAGGTGCCACTAGTGAGAAGTCATCTGTCACTCTGTCACTCCTTTGTAGGTGATATTTTCTTGTTTTCCCATTTCTTTGTTAATGCAGTAAAATACACATAACATTTACCATCTTAATTATTTTTAGTTGTACAGTTCAGTGATATTAAGTACATTCCTATTGTTGTGCAACCATTATCATCAACCATCTCCAGAACTGTTTTCATCTTGTAAAACTGAAACTCTATAAGCATCAAACAGTAACTCCCCATCCCTCCTCCCATCCCAGCCCCTGATGACCACCATTCTACTTTCTGTCTCTATGAATTTGACTACTTGAGGTACTTCGTACAAGTGGACTCATACAGTATTTGTCCTTTGTGACTGGCTTATTTCACTTAGCATAATGTCCTCAAGGTTCACCTATGTTGTAGCATTTGTCAGAATTCCTCTTTTTTAAGGCTGAATAATATTCCATTGCATGTACATACCATGTTTTGTTTATCCATTCATCTGTTAATGGACATTTGGGTTGCTTTTATCTTTTAGCTACTGTGAATAATGGTTCTATGAACATGGGAATACAAATATGTATTTGTCACCCTGCTTTCAATTCTTTTTGGGTATATACCTAGAAGTGGAATTGCTGGATTATATGATTGTTCTATTTTATTTTATAAAAAATCAATACTGTTTTCACAGTGGCTGCATTGTTTTTATATTCCCAACGTGCACAAGGGTTTTAATTTTCTCCACATTGTAGTGATCTATTTTTGCTCTGGCTTATTTTAAGAAGTTCTCTTAAAAAAATGTTCTCTTTGTCTTTGGAGTTCTATAGTTCCAGTATGATAAATCCAGTTGTACTATTCTTTCTCTTCTGTCTTCCCTTTGCTTTCTTTCCTTAATCCTGCGTGTGATATGTTTTGCTTCTGAAATCTGTATATTCATGACCTCTATCATTCTGGAAAATTCTGTTATTATCTCTTTGACTATTGCTTTCCTCTATTCATTTGTTTTGGGACTCTGATAATATATATGTTAGATCTTTTCATTCTATCCCCTATATTCTTGTTATCTGTCATATTTTCCATTTCCTTGTCTCCTGTTCTACATTCTATGTAATTTCTTCAGATTCATCTTCCAGTTCAAAAGCTCTGTCTTCATTTGTGTCTGATGTGCTGTTTGACATGTAAACTGAGTTATTTAAAAAATTTCTACTACTATACTTTCCATTTCTAACAGTTACATTTGGTTGTTTTTCAGATCTGCTTGGCCATTCTTGACTCTCATGGCTTCCTCATCGTTATGATTCCATCTTTTATTTCTTTAAACATTTCATACATAGCCATATGATATCCTTTAGCTATCAATCCAGACATTTGAAGTCCTGTCTAAATCCACCTGCTGACTCTTATTCATGAAATGTGTCTCTCTTGTCTGTGGGAATCACTTTAGGTTCTGGTTTTGGTTCATGACTTGTTCTTTCTTGGAAAAGGAAAAGGAGAATGGTCCCTGAAAATAACACCTACTTCCTGTGAGCTCAGTCATGTTTTAATAGTATATTTTATGCAGGATATATGGCTGTTTTACTAATGTATCTGAAATATTTCATCATTTTGTTAAAAGAGAAATTTCTTTTACGTTCCTCATCAGTTTTGGGGGAAGGAGTCAGAAATATTTACTTTATACAGTATTCATAGTGAATTATGATTCTGTCCCTTTAAAAACAAATCCCTCAAATACTTATAAAGAACAATGGTTCAATTTAGCTTTTTTGAAGTTTTAAAATATTATGCCAGAGAATATCAGACAAATCATTTATATTTTAAAATCCCTTAAACATGAGACTGCTTAGTGACATGAATCAAAGACTGGAAAACAAAAGCAAAAGAATACAACTTTGGTGTGCTGGCTTATTGTAAAAAAGAAAGAGAGAAGAATACAAGAGGCAACACATTAAAGTTCTCTCTCACTCAGGTTCCCCCAACTCAGAAGCATGAATTTTGACAAATTAAGTTACAGGGACTTTGTAATCACATTCTCACCTTTATAGTTCCCCCAATAAGGTCAGGAGGCTCTTCATCTGTTTCCAAGGCAACATTTACAGAGGCAAAGGGACGGCTGGCCATCTGCTGCATCTCTCGCAGAAGTTGCTGATGAGTAAAACAGCAAGCATTACTGAAATGAGTACTGAGGGGATTTTATTAGAGAATACTGCATAATTAAAATATCCCATCCTCCCTGATTCAAACAAATAAAACCCCAAATATTTTTAAAATAGTCAGGGAAAGTTGGACAGAGACCATGTACTAGTTAACATTAGGAATTATTAAATCCTGTTGGATGTGGTAACAGCATTGTCATTATATTATAGAAAAAAATCCTTATTGTTTATATATGTGAATATATATATATATATGTGTGTGTGTGTGTGTGTGTGTGTGTGTGTGTGTATATATACTTTAGTATGGATGTAATGTCACAATACCTGCTGTTAAATACATAAATGATATAGCCATATTTCATATATATATATATTTGGTTAATCCTCACCTGAGGACGTTTTCCCATTGATTTTTAGAAAGAGTGGAAGGGAGGGGGAGAGACAGAGAGAGAAACATCAATGTGAGAGAGACACATGGATTGGTTGCCTCCCCCATGCACCGACCAGGGTGGGACTCAAACCTGCAACTCAGGTATGTGCTCTTGACCAGGAATTGAACCTACAACCTTGGTGTATCAGGACAATACTCTACTTGACTGAGCTACCTGGCCAAGGATGATTTAGGACTCTTAAACTTCCCATCATATCCTCTGCTCTGGAACAGTTTATATGTTTTGAAAATAATTTTCATAAGTATCTATGGAGGAATAGAATATTAGTATCTCCATGAACTCATCTTAAAATAGAAATTCCTTGGGTCTAATGACCTTTGTGGAGAGAGTAATATTTTGACAAGTTTTCAATTCCTTCTTCCCTGGTTACTAGTTTATTGTGGCTCTTACTTTTTTCTTACTCCATTTGGATGACTTGTATTTTTTCAGAACATTGTACAATTCATTGGGATTTTAAGATATCCTAGTAACAGAGCTATTACAGAATCCTCTGAATATGTTACCCACTGATTTTTAAAATAATAAAGAGGATGCAACATTTATCTCTATGATAACATTACCTTTACATGGGTCAGAAAAAGTGTCATGCCCCCAGGAAGAGGCCCATATTCTGGAACCTATCTCAACCCCATTATAGACACTAATGTTCTATGATCAATGCTGAGTGCTTGTGAATTTTGGTTTTAGATACTCCCATTCTCTTCCAAATCTTGCTTATAGATCAATTTTTATATAGAAAAAGGCACAACTACATACAGAAAACAAAGCACATGTAAGGTGTGGTCTCAGTGCATTTTCATAAGCAACAATGCAATAGACCTGATGACCAGAAGGCAGAGTATTAACAAGTGAAAGTTACAATAAACAAAGTTCTTATGTTGTAATTTTTAATGAAGTGTACTTATTTGATTTGTCTACTGTAAATATTTGTTTGACTTCTTACTTTTGTAACGGAGCTCTGGAAATAAATCAAGCTTCATAAAAAAATAAGATTCAAGCAAAAATTTAATTAGATACACATTTATCCTTCCTTGAAATATGAGAAATTCTTAGATTTCCAGGATTGGTAGGATGGGTAAAACTGACACCTGTTTAAGTCAATACTAGAGTTTCCTTTTAGAAAGCTGAGACCATGTGGGGCAGAATTAATGACACTTTATATAGCAGTAACTGGAGTCTACTGGCCATCCGTGAATATGTCCATCAATTATCACAAAATAGCTAATGCTGACTTGTTTAAGAAAATTTGTAGAAAGGAACAGCTCTTACAAGGATTCATTAATCTTTATCCACTGAGGCTTACCTCTCTGCGCCTGGAGGCCCAACAACTTTGTTTGATCTTCCAAACCACAGCAGCCACCAGGAGCAAAGAGAGGAAACAACTGTGAGAAAGGAAAGTACCAAATTATTATCCCAGCCCCCAGAATCAGCACCATTGTCTCCATATTCCAGGCCAGACAGGGAAACAATCCCCCAAATACCACCCTAAGCTCCTCTCTGATGAGTAATCACAACCATGTTCCGGTTCATAGGAAATCAAAGTGTGAGGGGCTTCAATAAGCTGAGCTTCAGACCTTTCAGACTGTACAGTCCCCACCAGGTGCTCGGAGAGACCCTGACCTCCTACTGGACCTTTAATGGAATGGCTTATCCCAAACAAGGAAAATAATTTTAACAAAATTATGACAGACAATAAGTATGCTATTTAATAAAAATTAATAAATGTTCACTGTAAGGTATAAAAATAGGAGAGAAGTTAATTTTTAAAATAACTTTTTATAAGGAGGAAGTAAATATAGAAGAAACAAACTTATGTGTAATAATATATATTCAATTATATTTTTACAAAGTAAATGCATACATTTTTGTAAAGTAAAATGATCATTCTCAAGCTAACAACTTTCTTAAAAGTACTAGGAGAGACTAACTCCCAGTGGTCATGTAACTGCAGGTAATTTCAGTGTCCTCCCAATTGTAAACCAGGCACTCAATGGTTTGAAAAGCTACTGTGATAGCAGAGAACTAACTTCTGATAAAAGGATTAAGGAGCTGAACAAATACATCACTAAAGTAATTGCTAAAGTAATTTAAAAACTGGTGTTCTTCCAGCTGGTGTGGCTCAGTGCTTGAACATGGACCCAGGATCCAAGAGGTCACTGATTTGATTTCCAGGCAGGGCATATGCTCCGATTGCAGGCTTGATCCCCAGTAGGGGACCTGCAGGAGGCAGCTGATCAATGATGTTTCTATCTCTCTATCCCTCCCCCTTCCCCTCTCTCTAAAAAAATAAAATAAAAAGTAAAATCAATAAAACATATTAAAAACAACAACACCGGTGTTTTCACTCACTAACTTATAAAAGGGCTTGCTACTGAGTTTTGTTCCAGAGTGTTATACACAGACATGATGGCTCTTGGCCCGCGCCACCGGGTACCCGCTTGCTGAGCTTGATGTTTGCAGGATGGGGTTGGTTTCGTGAAAAGCAGCCTCGGTGCACCCAAGTACTGACCCCAAGGCAGACCTCTCAGGCTGGCTGGAAAAGGGCATTCTAATATGTTAGGATGATTGAACTTTGGCCTTTTCACAAAAAGAAACTTCAAAGTTCTGACATCTCACCACTTTCCCAAGATGCACAAGCATGGGGACCCCTTCGGGGTAACCTAACAGAAAATAAGGGGCCCCGGAGTCATCACCCAGGGGAGAGCCTTCAATTCCTTGTCTGCTGGTCCTCTTGGCTGTCCTGACACTGCTGGTCCTTCCTCCTCCCTGACAGTCTGTTTTCCTTTCTGTATAAATACTTTACTGGGCCAGGTCCTGCCCTAGGCTCTTGGAATACATTGACAAATAGAACAAAAGCCCACTGTTCCCATGGAGTTTACATTCCAGGATGTGGAGACAAACAGTAAATAACACAGAAAACAAAAACAACATAAAAGAGCATGTCAGAAGGTAGGAAATGCTACAGAAAGAAATGATGATAGGGTAAGGGGATTCAGAGTGCCAGTGGCATTCTAAAGCAGAATGGTCACATGAGCCTTACTTCTTGAGAAGGTGATATGTGAGCAAAGATTTGGAGGAGGTGTGGGAGATGGAGTCATCAGCATGCATATGGCATTTGAAGTAATCAATCTGGATGAAGTCACCAAGGGATTGCATACAAATATATAAGAATGTCCTAGGGGACATCCGTACATTGAAAATTTGGGGAGAAAAGAAAGAAGCAATAAAAGAGTCTGAGAAGAGTAACTTCAGTCTTTTTTGGTTTCCCCGCATAATATTGTTTTTATTCTAACATAAACACAGGGAGGCAGCAAATCTACATGGAAGGGATGAAGCAAATGAGAACAGCACCTAAGTTGGTCAAGACACTGTTCATGCAGCTGAGTACAGGGCTGGCGTCTGCAGTGAGGACCCCAGTGTCACTATAGAACCACTGGGAGGGCAGCCACACAGACACTCAGAAGGCCCCTTTCCCCCCAAGCGTGAGGCTTCTGTCTTCAATGCCAACCAGTTGAAAACATCAACAACCCGGTGCCTTCCACCTGTTCCAGCTTTCAGAAGTGACACAAACAGCATATCAACATATAGTGATTGTCCCTCAAAGCTGATACATGTATGATTTCTTCTAGGGTAATACCAACAATGAAGAATTGACTAGCTATTTCAATAAAGGTGGCGCTTGCCAATACTCCTCCCTTCTTTTTCCTACCACTAACTTGGCTACAGATGGGGCTGCGACTCAGTGTTCATCCTACTACAGTCTCTTTTATCAATGTTTTTCTACATTTTTCAATACAAATGTAATTTAAAGAAACGTATCATGAAAAATTTCAAACACAGAAACAGAACAATCTAGTGAATTCCTACATGCCCATAACTTAATCTTGACAATATTAACATGTTGCCAATGTCATTCAAAGATCATTCTTAAAGAAGTGTATTTCTTTCAATACTAGGTCACTGACCCAGGCTAAGTGTCCCTTACTTCCTGTCAGCTCTGTACCTAAGGAGAAGCCCAGAATCCTTCAGTCTTTTTGTTCTGTACCTGCCCCTGTCTATCAGAGGCTTATACTGTCTAACAGAGGCTGAGACTTCTCAAAAATCCTGGTCAACTTGTTCTGGGAAAATATTTTCTTCCTCATGCTCATGAAAAGGACTCTATTCTTAGCTAAAAGCTCACTATTCCTAGTTCTTAAACAAAATCCTGAAAAAACAAAGTCTGGATTCTTTCCCAGAAGGGAGAAGTGATGAAAACACCACCAGTGGTCCCTGATCAATGCTGATGGTGATCACCAGCAGTGACTAATCCTCACTGGGTTAGTACTTGACAGCGGGGTCATCTCATGAGCACACCTGCTAATTTAAGTTACTGAGCTGGCACAGCCTCTGTATCCCCTTAAATGCAGGCCATCAACCAGCACCACTAGCTTTTCTCCCTCAGAGAAGTTGGTGACTATGGTTCCTTATAAATGCACTTTTCCTAAAGGTCTAGTTTACTTTCCACATATATTTGAGCCTAGGTGCAGAGGTGTGTGTGTGTGTGTGTGTGTGTGTGTGTGTGTGTGTGTAGGGGTGAACAAAAGATAGTGTCCTGCTCTGTTGAAGCTTAGAGTCTAACTGAGGACACAGATCTTAAGAAAGAAAAAAATTATGAGAAGTACCATGATGAAAAATAATATGGTTGTGTGGGAAAGAAGATCAAGGGCAGACAATTTAGTTTGGGGGTTCCAGAATAGAATCTTGGAGGAAATGACACAGTGCACGATTTGAAAGATAAGTACGGCATAATAAACAGCTTTACTTGTAATAACCCAAACTGGAAACAACTCAATGTCCATCAAGGGTAAACAGATAAGCAAATTGTGGTTTATATTTACATATAATATTACTCAGCATTAAAAAGAAGGGAGTTATATTTTTATTTGAAATATTTAAAAAATACATCTTTACTAGTTTTTATGTAAGAAGCAATTATACAAATTAGAAGGGTATTATAAAAGTCTTTCTGAGTCTGACCGACCTATTTTCTATAACAGGTCTGTTGAGATGTAATTCAGTAGCATCTTTTATAGGCTAACTAGAGGCCTGGTGCATGAAATTCATGCACAGGTAGGGTCCCTAGGCCTGGCCAGCAATCAGGGCCGACCAGGGCCTTCTGGCTGCCAGCTGGGGCTCTTCCATCATTCCACGCCACCCCCTGGTGGTCAGCGCAAGTCACAGTGAGCGATTGAACTCCCAAGGGGACAATTTGCATATTAGGCCTTTATATAGAGAGAAGATGGTGACTCATGAGAGGAAAGGACCTAAATTGCTTCAGGATAGAGGAGGCTGGTTGCCAGAAAAAACAATCATGTGATTTGGGGTTGGAACCTCAGGGGAGGAGAGAGGGGCAGAAGACTGAGTTCAATCACTAAAGACCAGTAATTTCATCAATCATGCCTGTGTAACGCAAACTTGAAAAAAACAAATGTGGAATGAGGTTTGGGAGCTGGTGGGCCAGTGAAGAGACTGATGTGCTGGGAGGCTGTCATGACCAGATAGGGCATGGAAACTCTGTCTTCTCCTCCCACCCCCATCCCTTGCCTATACATCTCTTCCATTTGGCTGTTCCTGAGTTGTATTCTTTATAATAATACTGTAATTTTAAGCACAGTGCTTTCCTGAATCATTTTACAAAACTATCAAATCTAAGGGGAGTGTTCATCGGAACCCTCAAATTAGTAGTTGGCCAGGCAGAAGTGGGGGTAGAGTGGGGACCCATTTGTAGTTGATATCTGAAGTGGGGGCAGTCTTGTCAGACCGAGCCTTTCACCCAGGGGGTCTGTGCTAACTTCAGGTAGTGCCAAAACCAAAATTAATTGCAGGACACCTAGTTGGTGTCAGACAATTGGTTGTTGTTGGGAAAAACCAAGCAATGAATAAAAGTACAGGTGAAGGGTAGGGAGAAGTGTGTTCTAGAAAGAAGGAATAACATTTTCATATGCTGGGAGGCGGAAAAGAACCTGGTGCTTTTGAAGAAATAGAAGGTGACAATGTAGTGGGAACACAGAGGGCAGCATAAAATAAATACAAAGAGGCCATTTCACACAGGACCCTGGTGTTTATTTTAAAATATAACATCAATGATGAGAGAATCATTGATCAGCTTCCTCCTGCACACCCCCTACTGGGGATCAATCCCACAACCCCGAGCATGTGCCCTGACCGGGAATCGAACCATTACCTCCTGGTTCACAGGTTGACACTCAACCACTGAGCACACCAGCCAGACCTGGTGTTTATTTTAGATACAATGGGAAGCCACTGGATATGAGATAAGTAGACAGACCCAAACTCATGATTTTAAAGGTCTCCTCTGGGATTTTTATGGATTGTAGAGGGGCCAAAACCAACTGAAATGGTCAGGTGAGCTTGTGATGGTTAGGACTAGGGTAGGAGTGGAGGTGGAACAGACTGAAGTTGTAAATGTTGCAATGTGGTGAGAGACTAACTTTTGTGTTTTGTTTTGTTTTTTTAATCCCCACCTGAGGATATTTTTCCATTGATTTTTAGAGAGAGTGGAAGAGAGAGAGAAAGACAGAAATATCGATGTGAAAGAAACACATCAATTGGTTGCCTCATGCATGAGCCCAGACCAGGGCCCGAGCCAGGGAGGAGCATGCAACCAAGATTATGTGCCCTTAATTGGAATCGAACCTGGGATCCTTCAGGCCAATGCTCTACCCACTGAGCAAACCAACTAAGGTGGGAGTGCCTTTAGGATGTAAAGGGAGAGCAGGGGCTTAGAACTGGCAGTACGATGTTGCAACTAGTGATGGGGAGAAGACTGGAGAAGAAGGATCAGAAAGTTCACTTCTGGGCATGTTATGCTAACTTTGGGGATGGCAGAGTTCAATTAGAGAACACAGAATGGGAAGATGGCCAGGCTCTGGCTCCGGAAGAATATCAACAGTGAGAGGTTGAACAGAACAGGTTGTTCAGGAAGGGAGGCCAAGAAGGAGTGGCCTAAGGGCAGAATGGGATCCCAGAGGGCATGAAGAGTCTCACAAAAGGGTGATCAGTTGGATACCTTTAAATTTGGCAAAAGAGATGTGCTAACTGCCCTCAATAACAACAATTTAGCTGGGAGTGGGGATAGAAGACATTGGAAAGGGCTAAAAAGTAAAAAAATGGGCTCCAAGCCCAGAGTCAATAGATACGAGAAGGAAGGGGGCTCCAAAGAAGAGTCCCCATTTCTGCCTGTGCTGAGCAATGGAAGACAGCAGCTAAGGCAGTGAGCTCTGGTCCTGAGGCTGGAGAAGCCATTCAGAAGACAAACTAACAGTACATCCCACCCAGGAGCACATTCTGCCTCCACACTCACTGGAGGCTGTGACAGACAGAAACAGTATTCACACACAGGCAATGTGGAATCTTCCACACAACCAAACATCAGACATTGGGAGGAAAACCAACAGTGTGAAAGAGTGGCACCAAACAACACATAAAAGAAAAAAAATTCAAAATCTGAGGAGACAAAGTAAGACTTCAAAATAAAATATTAATTTCACAAATGAGTATGAAAGGAAACTGCATTCACAAAATCAAAACAGGTTATAAGAAAAATGTATTAGAAAAGCACGAAAAACATTAAAAATGTATTGGAAATAAAAGAAATGAACGCAACTCTGGATTAAATTAACAAACTGGAAAATATTGCTGAGGAGCTCACCTAGAACGCAGGGCAAAAGAAAAAATCAGGGTTCAGTTAAGAAATATAGAGCAGACACAGAATCCCTTCATTCATCTAACAGAGAATTCCACAATTCAAGCAAATAGAATTAGAGACAGGAAGCAGTGCACCAGGAGCAGCAGGCGGAAGGGTCCTCGGGCAGACATCTCCAAGGGAAACAAACTAAGAGAGTGCCTTGCCTGGTGGTATTTGACCAAACTGATCGAGTCTTTTCAGTTCTGTCAGAGTACAGGATAAATCAGAAGTAGCTACATAGAAAACCAAACAATTAAAAAACAAATTCAGAGTGATCCCCCATCCAAGAAATGGGGATGTATACTTAGAGTTCAATTCATCTGTGAAGGAGCTTTATGGTTATCATCCTACCTAATAATAGACAAACATGGTAATTAACCGTACCTCTGACACGCTTCCCATTGGCTAATCAGGGCGATATGCAAATTAACTGCCAACCAAGATGGCGGCCGGCAGCCAAGCAGCTGAAGCGAACAGGAGGCTTGCTTGCTCCAGTGATGGAGGAAGCCAAGGTTCCCCACCTCTGAGCTGCACTCTAAGAAACAATGTTGCAATTATAGAAGCTAAACAAACCCCAGAAACCTGCTTTCAGCCAGCTGGACTCGGAGCTGGAGCTGCAACAGGGTTTCAATTATAGAAGCCAACAAACCCAGATACCTGCTTTCAGCAGCCGAGGTCTCAGAGCTGGAGCCGAGCCTCAGAGCTAAAGCCGGCTCTCAGTTCCAGTGACAGCCATAGAAGGTAAATAAATCCCAGAATAAAAGAAAAAAAGGAGAGGTTGGGAGCTTCAGTCACCCGCCAGCCTGAAAATGGCCCCTCACCCAGACTGGCCAGGCACTCCAGTGGGGACCCCCACCCTGAAGGGGGTGTGACCAGCTGCAAACAGCCATCAGCCCCTCATCCAGGCTGGCCAGGCACCCAAGCGGGACCCCCACTCTGATCCGGGACACCCTTCAGGGCAAACCAGCCGGCCCCCACCCGTGCACCAGGCCTCTATCCTATATAGTAAAAGGGTAATATGCAAACTGACCCTAACAGCAGAAGAACTGGGAATGACTGGTCACTATGACACAAACTGACCACCAGGGGGCAGATGCTCAATGCAGGAGCTGCCCTCTGGTGGTCAGGGCGCTCTGACATGGGAGGAGCTCTGCTCAGCCACAAGCCAAGCTGATGGCTGCCAGTACAGCGGTGGTGGTGGGAGTCTCTCCTGCTTCCTCAGCAGCGCTAAGGATGTCCGACTGCAGTTTAGGCCTGCTCCCTGCTGGTAAGTGGACATCCCCCGAGGGCTGCCGGGCTGCCAGAGGGATGTCTGATTGCCATCTTAGGCCCAATCCCCCGGGAAGCAGGCCTAAGCCAGCAGGTGGTCATCCCCCAAGAGGTCCCAGACTGCGAGAGGGCACAGGCCGGGCTGAGGGATGCCCCCTCCCCTCCGAGTGCACAAATTTTTGTGCACCGGGCCTCTAGTATATAATAAAAGAGGGATATGCTAATTAATCACAACATGATATGCTAATTAAGCATGATCAGTATGCAAATTGACCATCACTCAAACACACAAGATGGCCACCACAAGATGGCTGGCAGGGGAGGGCAGTTGGTAGCAACCAGGCCTGCAGGGGAGAGCAGTTGGGGGCAATTGGGCCGGCAGGGGAGGGCAGTTGGGGGCGACCAGGCCTGCAGGGGAGGGCAGTTGGGGACGACCAGGCCAGCATGGGAGGGCAGTTGGGGGCAACTGGGCTGGCAGGGGAGGGCAGTTCAGGGGAATTGGGCCAGCAGAGGAACATTTAGGCGTCGATCAGGCTGGCAGGGAGCGGTTAGGGGTGATCAGGCTGGCAGGCAGAAGTGGTTAGGGGCAATCAGGTAGGCAGACAGGCGAGTGGTTGGGAGCCAGCAGTCCTGGATTGTGAGAGGGTTGTCCGACTGCCCGTTTAGGCCTAATCCCTGTGGGATCGTGCCTAAACGGGCAGTCGGACATTCATCGAGGGGTCCCAGATTGGAGAGGGTGCAGGCTGAGCTGAGGGACACCCCCCCCCCCCCCCCCCCGCCCAGTGCACGGATTTCGTGCACTGGGCCTCTAGTAACAACATAAACAGAGATGATTGATGTAGCCAAGCACTGTGATCTACTAAACGGAATGAATGGGAGGAAGGGATTATATATGTTTTTGTAGTGTCGGGGAGTTGTTGGGTGAGGTAACCTAAGGTAATAAAGACGTCTTCAGTAGGCCATCAAAAGATAACCGAACTGAAAAATCAAGAAACAGAGTAAGCCTGGATAAGTGAAAAACAGCTAAAGCCGTTTAAATTGGGAAAAAGGGAGGGGTTGAAAGGTGGGGGGCAGGATGCTGCTGCTTTCTCTTATAAGCACTGTATCACTTGTCTTTTCCAGTTATGTGTATATAGTATTTTCATAAAAATAAAATTTAAAAAACTATAATAAAAAAATTCCAAGGGCTTAACAAGTCATTTTAGCTTTAAAACTCTGGATAATCACCTGAATCATTTCTTGAACAAAAGGAAGCATATATATAGCACACACCAGTAATCATTAATTATTGTTTCAATCCCAAATTCTCTTCATATAAAGAGCCAAATTATCTCCATTTTAGTATAGGGTACATGAAAAGCTGCCTCAAAAAAGCCAGAACATGCCAAGCAAATGTTTTTATTTTATCAGATGAGACTGACTTTACACTACTGTTACTGACATGTAACTTTTCAGGAAATAAATACAATTAGTTTGGTCTGTTGTGCAAAATCAGGATTATTCATTTATTTTTCATGAGCTGCTAATTAATAGAATTAAGTACCTCAATCGAAAGAACAGATATAGTTTGTATGAGTGAAATTACCTGAAAAAAGTCACGAAGAACTGTACCAGGTCCATAAAATTGCTGTGCTGGGAGAAGGCAATCTGTGGCAGAGAAACAGTAGTGTGATTAGGTGGTTATAAAACTGTACCATTAACTCAGTCTTTTTGGTTCAATAGTTAAGTTGAAAACATACTTTCAATTCTAAACAAGAGATTAATGTAATTTTTTTCACTTGAGGAAAAGTGCCTCATCCTTTTAGTTCCTTCTCTTGTTTAACTGCCAACCCGAAAGTAATACAGCAGGTCCTCCAATAACGTTTTGTCCTTATAACGTTGATGAGATGCCACAGGAACTTAACTCTTGTTTCTATCAATTAGACTACGGTCACATTGGTTTTGTTATATGTTGTTTTGCGTAAGTCACAGAATCCATCAATGACGTTAAGCACTTACTGTATTCCGAGGCTTCCACAACCTCCTCCATGGTTCTGCTCATGACAACAAACCCAAGGTCTTAGAGGCTGAAACTGAAGACCTCACACTAATGACAGGCAAGTCAGTTTGCTTGCTACCTCCTGTGCCTTCATCCAGACAAAATACTCGGCTGGTTTGCTTCTAATTCCAATTCTTGATCTACAGTGTGGAGGGCAGCCTCATCTCATGCCCCTCATTCCTTTGACATTTATGTGCTCAGTATGTACTCATTTCAGGATAATGTCTTTTTTTAACCATATCTCAAATCTTACTATACTGAGTATCACCTGACAATCAACATAACATCAGTTGGAATTTAAATAATTTCATTATACAGTGAATAGTCTTTATAGCAAGAATATAAAATATCCAGTGTAGTTAATCAAAAACCACTGTCTAAAAGAGACATTCTTTTGTGTACTATTAAGAAAAAACACTGCCAATTAAACTATGTTAAAATGCTTTTAAAATCATTAACTCTAAGATTCACCTTGGTTTCAGATATTAGAATATGAAAAAATGTGCACCTCAGGATTTATTACTAAGTATGACAATCATGTCCTTATTACCTGCAGTGCCTGCCAGCTATTATGGTGTAGTCCCTGCTTTTTTTTTTTTTTTAGGGGAACAGAGCCCTCCTCGAAGAGAGAATGATACTATAGACAAAACAATCTAATAAAGAGGGAATATGCTAATTGACTGCCCCACTGTCACAAAGATGGTGGCGCCCACAGACAATAAGGAGGGAATATGCTGACTGTCCCACCTCAAAGATGGCAGCACTCACAGCCAATAAGGTGGGAATATGCTAACTGACTGCCCCTCCCTCAAAGATGGTGGTGCCCACAGCCAATAAGGTGGGGATATGCTGACTGCCCCGCCCTCAAAGATGGCGGTGCCCACAGCCAGTAAGGAGGGAATATGCTAATTGACTGCCCCGCCCTCAAAGATGCAGCACCCACAGCCAATAAGGAGGGAATATGCTAATTGCTGTCCCGCCCTCAAAGATGGTGGCGCCCATAGCCAATAAGGAGGGAATATGCTAATTGACTGCCTGCCCTCAAAGATGGTGGCACCCACAGCCACAAGATGACAGTGCCCAGTCCCCTCAGCCCTGCTGGGCCCACAGCGAGGCGGGCCCAGCCGCTCCACATGCCTGCCTCCAGAGTCCCCCAGTCCCCTCAGTCCCCCAGACGCCCAGGGCCTGCACAAGGCACAGGCAAGCCTCAGATGGTGGCTGCCCAGCTGCCCAGGGACACCAGAAGTTCAGGTAACGAGGGCCGGCTGAGGCTTGCGCTGCCAGCAGTGGCAGCAGCAGAGGTGTGATGGGGCGTTGCCTTCCTCTGATCACCAGTTCACCTCCCGCCCTGAGGGCTCCTGGACTGTGAGAGGGGGCAGGCCAGGCAGAGGGACCCTCGCTCCAGTGTATGAATTTTCATGCACCGGGCCTCTAGTTATTGAATAACTGAATAAGTGTTATAGTACAGACAATATGTATGACAATCAAAGAAATGATTTTTACTAATCTCACCAATCCCTTATCTCTGTCAGGAAGCAACTCCCATCCTGCAATAATGCAAGGAAAGTGCTACACCCAGGCCCCAGCACAACAGCAACACAATGCTTTGCACTCTTTTTTAATGATTTTATAGAGAGGGAGAGAAGGAGAGAGGGAGAGAAAGAAACATTAATCAGTTGCCTACCACAGTGGCCCCGACCGGGAATTAAACCTGCAACCTGGGTATGTGCCCTGACCGGGAATCGAACCTGAGAACATTGAGAACATGTTATGCCTACTTGATATCCCTTAAGGTGTACATATGTGAAGAACCTTGAAGAAATAATAAAATTCATTCGAGCGACAAAAACACAGTATATGATGATGAAAAATACATTTATTTTTTAATGTATACATGTACACTGATAGTCCGACAGAAAACGTTATGACTCTGATAATATCAGTGGGACTTTTGCTGCTGCATCACTGATGACAGAGATTTCACATCAGGTTTATATTTCGTGACCTTCAGAGATATGCACGAGCTACTACTTTCATCCATCAGGCTACTCCTATTATGAGACTTAACACAATCACTGAGAACAAAGATTCACAAGCGTATGTGGATGAAAACATGAAGAGTAACACTGTTGCAAAGTTGTTGTTTTTTTAAATTCTTTATTAGTTAAGGTATTACAAATGTGTCCTCATCCCCCCCATTAACCCCAAACCCCCCCCCCCCCCCCACACACACACACACACTCATGCTCTCATTCCTCTGTTGTCCATGTCCATTGGTTTGGCTTATATGCGTGCATACAAGTCCTTCGGTTGATCTCTTCCCCTTACCCCCTCCCTCCCCTACTTTCTTTCTGGAGATTGATAGCCTGATCGCTGTTTCTCTGTCTTTGGATCTGTCCCTGTTCATCAGTCTATGTTGTTCTCTATCATCCACAAATGAGTGAGATCATGTGGTATTTATCTTTCTCTGACTGGCTTATTTCACTTAGCATCATGCTCTCCAGTTCCATCCATGCTGTTGCAAAAGGCAAGAGTTCCTTCTTTTTTACCGCAGCATAGTATTCCATTGTGTAGATGTACCACAGTTTTCTAATCCACTCATCTGATGGGCACTTAGGCTGTTTCCAAATCTTAGTTATGGTGAATTGTGCTGCTATGAACATAGGGGTGCATATATCCTTTCTGATTGGTGTTTCTGTTTTCTTGGGATATATTCCTAGAAGTGGGATCACTGGGTCAAATGGGAGTTCCATTTTTAGTTTTTTGAGGAAGCTCCATACTGTTCTCCACAGTGGCTGCACCAGTCTGCATTCCCACAGCAGTGCAGGAGGGTTCCTTTTTTCCACATCTTCTCCAACACTTGTTGTTTGTTGATTTGTTGATGACAGCCATTCTGACAGGTGTGAGATGGTACCACATTGTCATTTTGATTTGCATCTCTCGTATAATTAGTGACTTTGAGCATGTTTTCATCTGTCTTTCGGCCTTCTGTATGTCCTCTTTTGAAAAGTGTCTGTCTAGGTCCGTTGCCCATTTTCTTATTGGATTGTTTATCTTCCTATTGTTAAGTTTCATGAGTTCCCTGTAAATGTTGGAGATTAAACCCTTATCGGTGATATCATTGGCAAATATGTTCTCCCATGTAGTGGGTCTTCTTGTTGTTTTGTTGATGGTTTCCTTTGCTGTGCAAAAGCTTTTTATTTTGATGTAGTCCCATTTGTTTATTTTCTCTTTAGTTTCCATTGCCCTAGGAGCATTATCAGAGAAGAAATCCCTTTGGCATATGTTTGCGATTTCGCTGCCTGTGGATTCCTCTAGTATTTTTATGGTTTCCCGTCTTACGTTTAAGTCTTTTATCCATTTTGGGTTTATTTTTGTGTATGGTGTGAGTTGGTGGTCTAGTTTCATCTTTTTGCATGTATCTGTCCAATTTTCCCAACACCATTTATTGAAGAGACTGTCTAGACTCCATTGTATGCTCTTGCCTCATCTGTCAAATATTAATTGGGCATAGTGGTTTGGGTCGATTTCTGGGGTCTCTATTCTATTCCATTGATCTATATGTCTGTTCTTGTGCCAGTACCAAGCTGTTTTAAGAACAGTGGCTTTGTAATACAGTTTGATATCTGGTATTGAGATCCCACCTACTTTGTTCTTCTTTCTCAGCATTGCTGCAGCTATTCGAGGTCTTTTTTTATTCCAGATGAATTTTTGGAGAGTTCCTTCTAGATCTGTGAAATATGCTGTTGGTAATTTAATGGGGATTGCATTGAATCTATAGATTGCTTTGGGTAGTATGGACATTTTGATGATGTTGATTCTACCAATCCATGAACACGGAATGTTCTTCCATCTGTTTATGTCTTCCTCTCTCTGTTTTTTCAGTGTCCTGTAGTTTTTCGCATATAAGTCTTTTACCTCCTTAGTTAAGTTTATTCCTAGGTATCTTAATTTTTTTGGTGTGATGGTAAATGGGATTGCTTTTTTAGTCTCACTTTCTCTAAGTTCACTATTGGTGTAAAGTAATGCCATGGATATCTTGGCATTAATTTTGTATCCTGCTACATTGCTGAATTCATTTATTAAGTCTAATATTTTCTGGAATGGCATTCCAAGTCCTCAACAGTTCGTTTTCGACACTATTGAAATTGCTCTTCTCCTCTCTTGTCAATCCATGTCTATGGTCTTTAAGATAATTTGTTATGTAAAATTATTTGTTTATCTAAGATGCACCTACACTGAATTTATCTGAAAAATAAAAAAGTCGGTATTAAGAAAAAGATTGTAAATGGAAGATTATAAGAGAGGGTTTCGCGTGCCAGCAAAAGCTACTGGCGTGCCATGTTTGGCACACGTGCCAGGGGTTGCCCACCCCTGTTCTAGTCCATTCAATGCTGCTTATAAAGTTTAATTTCTTAAAACATAGTATGTCCTCAGTGTTTACATTTAAAAGAAACCCATGAGACGCTTTTAATTATTGTGGGATGCCAAAAGGTTTGGATGCCAATGGCACCCTCTGAGGATCTATCAGTGTCCATGGGTCTACGCCTCAGGGCAGCTCCCCCAGGGCTTGGTAAAGCAGGGTCACACCACATTCACATCCAATTTAAAGTCATAACAAGCTTATATAAGCTGGCTGCCACTGTGGCTGGTACCCAAGATTCACATTATTCTAAAAGAGGCCCTATTTTGTTGAATGTTTATCATCTAAGTCTCCACAGTTACAGGGTTTCCTAGGAAAGCAAAAGTCATCATATAAAAATGTTTATGAACGGATCAACCACTTAGAAACATCTTGCCTTGCTTAACACTCCACCCACTGTGTTAGTCTTAATTGATTAATGTTTAATTGAAAGAGTGATGAACTTATTGTCCAAACTAAGAAGTGCTGAGAGTGAAGGGAAGTGCAACAAGCATGAACTGGGCAGTGCCTACTCACAGATTGTGACATGCAAACCAACTGCAAAATCAATTTACAAAAGATGAGATTTTAGTGAAAGTGCTGTTGGAGAACTGATCACATAAAACCACTGACAAAGATGGCAGAATTGTCAACTGAAGATGGATAAAGGATACAGATGTAAGCCCTTCAAAATACTCTTAATAGGATTAAGAGAGGATCTTGGGAAAACTGTGAAACCCTTGTGACTATTTTTTTTTTACTCATTCTGTGAAGTCACATGTGAAGAGGAAGACTGAACTCCAAGCACCCCTACACAACTGAAGCCACAACTCTATCTCCTTACCTTGTTTGATTTTTCTTCAGCCCTTATGTGTGCATTTATTTATAGTCTTTCTCTTTCACTAGAAAATAAGATCCATGAGCACAGGGACTTTGCTGCTGATTACTATATCTTAGTGCCTCAAGCAAGATTGGCATGTAAGAGGTGCTTAATAAACATTTGCTGAATAAATATGATACTTGGAAAAATAATGACCTCACTTCCCCCATGATTCAGTAACATATGATTGAGTTTTCTTCTAAGAAGTGGCTCATGGTTGCATCCATAATTTAATTTTTAAAAATATATTTTTATTGATTTCAGAGAGGAAGGGAGAGATAGAAACATCAATGACAAGAGAGAATCACTGACCAGCTGCTTCCTGCATGCCCCCTACTGGGGATTGAGCCAGCAACCTGGGCATGTGCCCTGACTGGGAATCAAACCATGACCTCTTGGTTCATAGGTCAATGCTCAACCACTGAGCCATACCAGCTGGGCTAATTTAAATTTTAACTATAAAATTAAAATAAACATTTTTTTATACTTTTGAGTTCTATTTTTCAAGATGCTATCCCAATCAGACTTTTTTTTCATGATTATTATAAAAATGTTTAAATGTGTTTATGGACTTTTCTGATACTAAAAGTGAGAATTTTTATAATAAAATCTAATTCAGAGAAGAATCTCATTACAGTTTATCTTTTATTTTTTATTGTTTAAGTCTTTATTGTTGAAAGTATTATCGATGCCCCCCTTTTTCCCCCCATGAACCCCCTCCACCCCGAATCCACCCCTTCCCTGGCCTTCAATGCACTATTGTCTGTCCATGGATTATGTACATATGCATCTAAGTTCTTTGGTTAATCTCTTCCCACCCCCGACCTTCCCTCTGAAGTTTGTCAATCTGTTGTATGCTTCAATGTCTCTGAGTAAATTAAGCTCCCAATGTCATTATTCTCCCTTTCCAAATAGTAGGTATCACTCTCCACACTCCAGGATATCTAGAATTTATGTCCCTGTACATTTACACACCTGCTGCCGACTCAATTTTCAGTGACATGTTTGATTAAGATGTGCTTGCAGAAGGTGGGGGGGTGGGGTGCTCAGTGTGTGTTAAATAAATTCTAAAAAACAAAACTCTGAAGCCCAGCTAGCCTTCAGACTTGGGGTAGGATATGGTGGACCTGCCCTGCCTAAGCACTAATTTTGTGCGTCAGCCAAACAAGTGTTTTCAGGTGGCTGTATTACTGCACTTGATCTTCCTGTCACCAGTGTCCTCCCTTCTCATTCAGCCACCCCATCATCCACTGGGAAATGGCTCTCTTCTCTACATTCTCTCCAACACTTGATCCACTTCTTTTAAAGGCTGGGGGAAATCATATGCTACCTGTGTATATAGAGATAACCTGGAAAAGATGATTCTTGTATTCTTCTGTCTACAACAGTGGTTCTCAACCTTCTGGCCCTTTAAATACAGTTCCTCATGTTGTGACCCAACCATAAAATTATTTTCGTTGCTACTTCATAACTGTAATGTTGCTACTGTTATGAATCATAATGTAAATATCTGGTATGCAGGATGGTCTTAGGCGACCCCTGTGAAAGGGTCGTTCGACCCCCAAAGGGGTCGCGACCCACAGGTTGAGAACCGCTGGTCTACAAAGATATCAATATCTGACTTTTTAACTCCTGTAGGAGAAAGAATAAAATGGTAATTCCCCACCTCCCACACTAAAGCAGATGCACCTTTGCATTCTAAGAACTAGAGCAGGGTTCTCAACTCTGGAGAGCTTGCCACAAAGTCTGAACCCCTGGCCCTATTCCTACTTCTGTAGGAAGCTCCCCCGGTGATTCTGATGCTGGTGTCCAGAGGCCACACTTCAGGAAACTCTGAAATAAGAATTATTCTAAAACTCTCTTCTCTCACTCCTTCCCCTGAACAATTTAGCTAGTTTCATAAATTGCACTGGAAAAAATTTTTTAATGTTTTTACTTGAAAGGTTTGGCCCCAAAAGAAAATAACTTGGATCTTTCCCAGGGTAGGAGTAAGGGGAAGGATGAGGGTAGAGGAAGAGAGAACAATACTTTGAAATAAAGAGAGGCAAGACCCAAACCTTGAGACTGGGAAATGGAGGGAATGCAGAGGATGTTTTAGAGTTTTGAAAGTGCCAAGGAATAGGGGGTGCCAAGGAATGTGGGGTGACTGCATGGTGGGCCTGGGGTTCTGGAGCCTCAGTGCTTATTCTGTGTCCAAGCCTGTCACACACATGGGAGTGAGGACAGCTGCCTTCAGACAAACCTCATGGCCATGGCCAGAGTGCTGGGAGCAGTCAGTGAATGCAGATCAGAGGTCCTTCCCCAGATCTCTGGTCTGTTAAGCCCCGAGGTTTCCGCACATCCCTGAGAGAAGGGAATGGAGCTCTGTGAACACAAGCTGAAAATGAATTTAATATATATTTTTTAATTGATTTTTTTACAGAGAGGAAGGGGGAGGGATAGAGTTAGAAACATCGATGAGAGAGAAACATTGATCAGCTGCCTCCTGCACAACCCCACATGCCCTTGACCGGAATCGAACCCGGGACCCTTCTGTCCGCAGGCCGACGCTCTATCTATTGAGCCAAACCAGTCAGGGCTGAAAATGAATTTATAAACTATAGTATGAAGAGGCTGAGCCCAAGCATATTCTAAAATAAGAAAAATAAGAACTTTCTTATATTCCACTACCTATTTTTTTAAAAACATGTTACAGATATTAGGTGCAATTTATAAAGCAAGTACTCAAAAACTTAAGTGAACGAGTATGTGAATGACTATTGAATGCGTAGGGAAAGACCACCTTTTAATATACAAGGACTGAAAAAACAGGAAAAGGCCTCTAATCTTCTATCTTCACAAGAATGATCTTCATTGTTAGCGCGTGCAAGACAGGGAGAGGATGGGAAAGGACAGCTGGACACTCTGTGAGGCGATACAATCTTGACTCTGAAGCAGCACCCGTCGGGCTCTGAGAAAACCCAAGGTCTGTGTGTACCCAGCAGAAACTCTGTGGGCTGCTCCGTGGCCTCGAGGCCAGCAGCTCCACCAGGGCTCAGCTCGACCTGGTTTGGGAGCCCACCAAGACTACAGCCCCTCTGCTGCTGGGATCTCCCCGAGAGGTCAACCTCTGCAGATGCTGAAAGTCTCACATTAGGACCCAGAAGTGCTGAAGTGGACATGCCTGCCATCTGGGCTCCTGGCTTCACCATGCCAATCTTGCCACACAGCTCTGGTCACTGCAAGGCTGGAAGCCAGGAGAGGACTGATTTCTCCCATAAGAACTTAGGCCTGTCTGCAAACAGCTTTCCACTCAGGCCTCAGCTGTGCTGAGGATGGAAGATTCTGTGACCACTGGCTGAGCATATTCTAACCTGGGTCTAGTGCTGCCAGCTCTTTGAGTTTTGCTATGATACAAAATAACTTTCTTTAAAAAACAAACAAACAACCCCCAAAGTTATATATGAAACTTTATGTTGAGACCACAGGCCCTGGACTGAATCCCAGTGCTCATTACCTGGCCTCACACACCACCCACCAAATGCTGGTTTGTGCTGGCACAAAATTTGTGTACCCAAGCTCTGGCCAGAGCCCCAGGGTGGTGAATACCACCGAGCCACTCATTCCTGACATGCAAGCTAACACTCACCATCTGTCCACTCCCAACCTCCCACCTCAATACTGCTCTGTGCTTTCTTCCCCAAATTTCCTTCCAGCCATTCCTTTTCACCTCTCCAGAATTCCTATTCCATTTTATCATGCTCATTAATAATTTAGAAAGCATTAAGAATGACACACAGTTGGTTGAAGTAACAACAAGTACTAAAGGGCAAATGATACAAAGCAATGGTTTCTGCTCTCCCCTCTTCTTTTTAAGGCTTCTCTCCAGAGGACCCCACCTTTAATTAGGATTCTTTTCTTTTTAAATTTATTTCAGAGAGGGAGAGAGAGGTAAAAACATCAATGACGAGAGAGAATCATTGATCGGCTGCCTCTTGTACATCCCTTATGGGCCTCCTGCACGCACTCTATTGGGGATCAAGCCTGCAACCCGGGCATGTGCTCTGACCGGGAATCGAACCCTGGTCTCCTGGTTCATGGGTCGAGGCTTAATCACTGAGCTACACTGGCCGGGCTAATTAGGATTCTTTTTAGTTCTTCTGAGGGTTGCCTTTATATCACTAATATATATATTTTTTAATGTATTCTTTCTTGATTTAGCCATGTTAGGCATTACTCCCTGACTTCCTGCTATAACAGAAAGTGATTCAGGCCATTACCCCCTCTCCCCTTTTCCAGTATAGTTATATCACTGTTTTTAGTGCCTCTGTTTGTGTCTATGTTGTTATCCTAAGGGTGATGGTGATAGAAAGATTCCAACAAAGACAGGAAAGGGATAGAACACCCTTAGCTACAGGGAGAAGAAGTGCCTGTTACCCACAACTGCAGAAGCAGGAGAAAATACAGTCATGGCTCACTGCATGGTAGCGTTTCAGGCCTCACAGCCTTTGATGCACCCCCGTTTGGGGGTGAAGTCAGTAGCTCGTGGGGAAGGCCTCCCCCCACTTTCATCAGGGTGAGGTATCTTGGGCTAAGGGAGAAGGAGTTTTGCCCTCAATCCATGATTGTTCTAGAGACTGCCCAGCAGTGGCCGATAAATGGTAAAACCCTCCCGGTGCAATGCTGTGTGCTTCCTGTAAAGCAAAACAGAAGGGCAGTTCTGGGACCTATCCCAGCTGGCCTAGGCTGCAAGCCTAGCTGAAGCACATTCCTGTAGCTACCTTTAGGAGGACAAATAATATACTTGTATCTTTATTTCTTGTTCTATCACTTGTATTATCTTTTTCCACATTTTTTATTATGGAAATTTTTAAACTTTATAAAAACGTAGAGAGAATAGTGTAACGAATCCCATGTGTTCATAACCCAGCTTTAATAATGACCAGCTAATGGCCAATCATGTTTCATCCATACTCTACCCACTTTTCCCAGTGATATTATTTTGAAGCTAATCCCAGACTTTCTAGCATTTCATTCTTTCTAAAAAAAATATATTTTTTATTGATTTCAGAGAGGAAAGGAGAGGGAGAAAAAGATAGAAACATCAATGTGAGAATCATTGATCAGCTGCCTCCTGCACGCCCTCTACTGGGGATCAAGGCTGCAATCCGGGCATATGCCCTGACTGGGAATTGAACCGTGACCGCCTGGTTCATAGGCTGATACTCAACCACTGAGCCATGCTGCCGGGCTCATTTCATTCTTACATATTTCAATATAGACAGTATCTCCTAACTACCCTCTCTAAAATCAGGCATGTTTGTGTCCTCATCCTTTCCCTTTCTCCTGCCTCTCAACTCTTCTGACAAAATTCCAATCTAAAACAATTCAGTCATCAGCACCACACTGCGGAGACTGGGATGACAAATTCTTGGTCTCCAACCCAGCTAGTTCCTTAGCAGAGGTCAGCAATCACTCTGACAACATCAGAGAAAGCTGTCAGAGGACCTTTAAAGAAGTTATGAAAGTTGCAAAAAAAGAGAAAGTTCTGATACCAAGCCTAAATCTCTTGTAACTCACAACTATGCAACTATCTAGCAACATTTATGGAGTGTCTACAACTGACTAACACTATGCTTTAAACCGAGGGTACAGAAATATAAAACACTGTCCTTGCCCTTAAGGGAATTTTTGTGTAGTGAAAACCAGACAAGTCTAGGTTGTGGAGGCGCAGATAAGGAAAGGAAGCTGCCATGGGCTATGTCTATGGGTCATCAGTGAAACCTTGCCCTGGGTTTCTAAACAGAAATTCTACCTGCAAACCGCAACTCCCGCCTGGCTCCTTCCAATCTATTCTCCAAACTGCTGCCAGAGGGGCCTTTCAAAAACACTGATCTTTGTCACTTTTTGGCTTAAAGCATTTTAATGACTGCCCCTTCCCCCCGTGGTTTTCAGACTACAGTTCAAATCCCTCAGCAGAAACCTCCAGTCTCTTCATGACACCCTCTGCCTAGCCCTCCAGCATCTTGTTCATAGGACAACCATAACTTCAGTTCTGCTAAACTCCTGTAGTTCTTGAAAGTGATTTGGCATGTCCTCTCCCCACTCACTCTCTGACCCCAGGTTCCTTAAGACTCAGCTCTGAGGTTACCCCTCCTCACTCAGACTCAGGCGACACAGGACACTCACTCCCTTCCCCAACCAGGAGCACAGTGCCTGACATAGCTCCTGCTATCCATCCATGGCTGCTGCTCTGAGCCAGAAACTGCTGAGTGCATGGACGCTAAAGGAAGCCTAGTGGGTCCTGGCTATCGAGAGTGCAAGAGAGAGGTCTGCGAGAGACGGGGATTTATCCATTTTAGCTATAGATGATGTTCACAGATGAGACTGTCCAGGGAGAAAGGTCCAGAGGAAACCCAAGGGAACAATGTCATTGAAACGCTCAGAACAAACAGCCACAGATGAAAAGCAAAAGAGAGGAGACTTTCAAAAAAAGGGAATAATAGGTAATGATCATGATGAAAACCACAAGGTAGTACAAGAGCCTTGAATGCCACTTGAAGCAAGGAAATATTTATATTTTATGTAGTTTAAGTTATTTCATAGCTTTGTAATTCTTAAAACCCTTAAGGCACAGATATCTAACACCAGGAGGTTTGTATATACATCGGCATCATTATTACACAATTACTACAAACATTAAAAGTATATCTGACACGATTCATAATATTCAAAGAGTGGAAACAATCCAAGTATCCATCAACAGATGAATGGATAAATAAAATGTGGTATATCCATACAATGGAACATTATTCAATCTTAAAAAGGAATGAAGTACTGAAACATACTAAAAATGGATGAACTTTGAAAACACTGAGCTAAATGAAGAAGCCAGTCACAAAGGACCACATGTTATGTGATTCAATTTATATGAAATGTCCAGAATAGGCAAATCCATAGAGACAAAAAGTAGACTGGTGGTTTTCAGAGGCTGAGGGGAAGGAGAAATGGGAAATGACTACTAATGGGTATGGGATTTCTTTTTTTAGGTGATGAAAATATTCTAAAATTGATGTGGTCATGGTTGCACAATTTTGTGAATATGTTAAAAAACACTACGTTGTGCACTTTAAATGGGTGAACTGGATGGTATGTAAATTATATCTCAATAAAGCGCTTACTAAAAAAGTATATCTGGGTCAATAAAAGTTTCATACATCCTTTGCTCAGTATAGCAATCCTGCTAGCACCCATAAACATAACTCTAAAATCTAAACGAATGCCTGGTTCTCAATACAAATTCTGTTTTGCCTTCACTTGTGAACACTAGCCTCTTACATAAAGTAACAGATGAAACAGCCGGCATGGAGAGGGCTTTAATATTAGTTCCACATTACAATAACAACCTCTGTTGCAGAGCCAGTAACAAGCCAGAATCCCAGCTTCTCTACCCACCTTCCCCCCTCGCACATCTGTCTGACCATTCTCTACCTTGAATACCTACCCTCCCAAATGATGGTCCTGGCTGAGCTAGCTGAGTGCCTGCTCACTGGGGAGAACACCTAGGATCACATTTAGAAAGCAGGGTTGAGGGAGGGACGCTCACCCACAGGAGCAGCTGACCAGAAAACAGGCACAACTAGCCCCAACATACCCTCCACCCTACTACACACAGGCTCTTTCAGGCTGGGTAGGTGTTTTTTTTAAACTGCATCTACAAAGACTTTTATAGTTAGTTTCAAATTCCCTCAGTTCGCCGTTATAGGTTTTGATCTGTTCCTAATTATGGGAAAGAATCCTGAGATCAGTTCAGAGTGAAGGAACTTGAGTTTAGCATTACCATTTTTAAAGCACCAATGTTTACATGAATTTCCGAGTACAGAATTAGATTTCCTCAGTTATTTTGCTTTAAAAAATGAGAAAGACAGAAAAGTTATTTTAGTTGCACTGAAAGCCATACTGAAATTGAACTGAATGGCCTACACTGCTGCGCCATTTAGACATCCTGGTTCTCTACGTTTTCACTGAATCTGTACAGCCTCTAAGTGTGCATGTGTTTTGTGTTTAACAGCTAGCTGCATCTAGAAGAGCGAAGGCTCTGAGGAAAACAGAGCAATAAAGACACATATAGCTCCCTCTGTTGAGAACATGCCTGCCTCTGCCTAGGAAGACACAAGCGTAGCCCTCTGCCCAGTGCACATTCAGATACAGTCCCAAGTGCAGAGAACCAGTTGTGTAAAGAGACAGAACACGCAATGCTACAGGTCTAGTCACATGTTTGCAAATACCAAAGAACAAAAAGACACATTTTCAATAGAACTTACCTGCTTTTTCAAGGAACGCTTGGCAAGCTAAATGGTGAGCACGCCATCGTTTATTTTCAAAAGTGCTCCTGAATGCAGCTTTCATAAAGGGCTCTTACTCAAGTGAGTAATCCAGCCCAGGTAAAAGCACCAAAAAAAAATCAGGCAGAAAATCAACATCTCTTTGACTCTTAAACTTAAAATTCGTACTTTTTAAAAGTAAGTGTGAGGAAGAGATCCCTCTAGAAGGAAATGCTCTAAAACCATTTCAGTGACTTTCAGAGGGTGGAGCAACAGGGCATGGGAAGGAAAAAAACTAGAACTCCGCATTGGCAACAGCTCGGCTATCTCCAGCACAAAAGCCTGTTTATGTGCACAGAACCCTCTTTCCAAATGGGAAAAACGTCAGCAGCATTAAGTCAAGATTTTCACCAAGATTCTTTAAAATATTAATTATTTCTTCAGCTATACGCTGAAGAACAAAGTCTGAAGTTCAACTAGATTCAGAATATCATGAGGTATGCCATTATGAAAACAATCTCAACTTAAAACAAGTCAATAAATAACACTTACTAGAGCTCAAATCAAGTATTTTACAAATGTATATGTTCTATAATTTGATACTGTTAGAAAATGCTACCAAACTGAAATTGTACCGGCTGGAGCCTAGAGCTCAACCTCTTTGGGGTCAGACAAGTTACCTAAATCCCTGGTTGACTCCCAAGATTCCCACTATGTTAGTACGTACACCCTCCCCTAAAACGTGGAGGGCCTGGCCTACTCAGATGACCCCTTTTAAAATAGGGTCTAGAGGTCAGAGTCAGAGGAAGGTGAAGCTTCAGTAAATCATATCTGTTTTGGGTATAAAATTTTTATTTTCAAATGTTATAGAAATAAAATCATGCAGAATGCCAATTTCTAATCCTCCTCCCCCCTCAGCAAAATTTTCTTGCAATTTATCCAACTTGTAACAATAGCTTGTTTCTTTTTATTGCTGAATATTATTCCATGATATGCAGGTAGCACAATTTATTTATCCATTCACCTGCCAAATAATACCTGGCTTGTTTCCAGTTTAGGGCTATTATGAATGAAGCTGCTAAATACTTCCATATAGGTGCTATAAATGTTGGTGCACAGGTGTCTGTGTGCCAGCATGGCTCAGTGGTTGAGTATCGACCTATGAACCAGGAGGTCACAGTTCGATTCCCGGTCAGGGCACATGCCTGGGTTGTGGGCTCGATCCCCAGTGAGGGGAGTGCAGGAGGCAGCCTATCAATCTCTTTCATCACTGATGTTTCTATCTCTCTCTCCCTTTCCCTTCCTCTCTGAAATCAATAAAAACATGTTTTTAAAAAATTTTTTTCATTTCTCTTGGATAAATGCCCAGGAATGCAACTGCTGGGTTGTATAATAAGAGCAAGCTTAGTTTTATAAGAAAATGCCAAACTATTTTCTAGAGTGGCTGTACCATCTTACTTTCCCACCCGCAATGTAAACACGATCCAATTTCTTGGCAACCTCTCTAGCATTTGGTATTATTATTTTCAATTTTAGCCATTTTGATAGGTGCATAGTGATATCTCATTGTGGTTTTGCTTTGCATTTCTTTAATAGCTTTTGATGCTAAATATATTTTCATGTGACTATATGACACTGGAGGCCTGGTGTCCTCTTACAGTCAAGGAGCCTTGGGGGATGTCCGATTGCTGGCTTAGGCCTGCTCCAGTTGGGACATCTTTAGTGCTGCCGTGGAGGCAGGAGAGGCTCCTGCCACCGCCACTGTGCTCGCCAGCTGTGAGCCCGGCTTCTGGCTGAGTGGCGCTCCCCCTGTGGAAGCACACTGACCACCGGGGGGCAGCTCCTGCATTGAGCATATGCCCCCTGGTGGTCAGTGTGCATCATAGCGACCAGTTGTTCTGCCATTCAGTCAATTTGCATATTAGCCTTTTATTATATAGGATATGTATATCCTTTTTGGTGAAATGCTTTGTTATGTCTTTTATTCATTTTCTAGATGATGTGTTTGTTTTTTAATGAATTTTGAGGATTATTCTTTTTCTTTTTTCTTTTTAAATCCTCACCAAAGACATGCTCACTGATTTTACATGCTCCAACCAGGGATCAAACCCAAAATCTAGGTATATACCCTTAACAGGAATCAAACCCGCAATCTTCTGGTATATGGGATGACACTCCAATCAAGTTACACCAGCCTAGGTGAGAATTATCCTTATATTCCAGACATAAGTGCTTTGTCGAAACTATAGTTTGAAAATATTTTCTCTCAGTATGTAGCTTGTTTATTCATCCCCTTAACAGGTTCTTTCACAGAAGAAAACCTTTTTGTTTTGATGTCCAATTTATCAATTTTTCCTTTTATGGGTCATGTTTTTGTTGTCAAGTCTAAAAACCTTTTGCTAGCCTTAAGATGTAAAGATTTTCTCCTATTTTTTCCTAAAAGTTTTATAGCTTTGTTTTACATTTAAATCTGTTGATTCATATTGAGTTAATCTTTATGTAAGAGAGTTGTGAGGTTTATGTCAAAGTTCGTTTTTTTGCCTATGGTTGCCCAATTGTTCCACCATTACTTGTTGAAAAGGCAATCCTTCCTGCACTGAATTGTCTTTGCACTTTTGTAAAAAAACAGTTGGACATATTTATGTGGATCTATTTCAGGCTTCAGAATTCTATTCTGTGTCCATTCTATTGCATGATCTGTGTCTATCCTCCAGCAGTAATCCAATGTTTTGGTTACTCTAGCTAAATAGTAAGCTTTAACACTGCATATAGTGATTCCTCCCACTTTACTCCTCTTTTTCAAAACTGTTATAGCTATTCTAGAATCTTTGTCTTTTCATATAAATTTTAGATTAAGCTTGTCTATATTTACAAAAAAAATCCTGCTGTGGTGATTTTTATTTTTATTTATTTATTTATTTATTTATTTAATCCTCACCCGAGGATATTTTTCCACTGATTTTTAGAAAGAGTGGGAGAGGAAAAGACAGAGAGAAACATGGATGTGAGTGAAACACATTGATTGGTTGCCTCTTGCACGAGCCCTGACCAGAGCCTGGGCTGTGGAGGAGCCTGCAACCAAGGTAAGTGTCTTTGACTGGAATCGAACCCGGGACCCTTTGGTCTGCAGGCTCATGCTCTCTCTACTGAGCAAAACTGGCTAGGGCATTGTTGTGATTTTTAAAACTATTTTTGTTGGGGTAAAATATATACTAGTATAAGATAAAATTTACCATTTAACTGTTTTTAAGTGTATGATTCAGTATACTTAAGGACAGATGATGCAAAGGTTAGATAAAAGGACAGTGTGAATAATTTTGTGTCAATACATTTGAAAAATATAAGAAATCAAAAATTATCTTGTTACTCAAACAGAAAGAGAAAATCCAAAATATCCTATAACTATTAAAGAAGTTGAATCAGTAGTTAAAAAATTCTCCACATAGCCCTGGCCGGTGCCCTCAGTGGTTAGAGCGTCAGCTCATGCACTGAAGGGTCGCAGGTTTGTTCTAGGTCAAGGGCACATACCTGGGTTTCGGTTCCCTCCTGGCCTCCCGTCGGGGCATGTGCAGGAGGCAATCAGTCGATGTGTCTCTCTCACATTAATGTTTCTCCCTCTCTCCCTCCCTTCCACTCTCTCTGAAAAGCAATGGAAAAAATATCCTCATCTGAGGATTAAAAAAAAAAAAATCTCCACATATAAAACACCAGAATCAAGGGAGGAACCAAGATGGCGGCATAGGTTAACGCTGGAGTTTGCTGCCTCGAACAACCAATTCAAAAATACAACTAAAAGACGGAACGGACATCACCCAGAACCACAGGAAGGCTGGCTGAGGAGAGATTCTACAACTAGAAGTAAAGAGAAATCCATACCCAGACTCAGAGGAGGCACAGTGCTGAAGTGAAATACTAAGGTGCGGAGGGCGCGTGGAGCGGGCTGGCTGTGGAGGGCGCGGTTGTTGGTTTCAATCGGGAGGGAGTTTCAGACTCTGAGCTCCAGATCCGGGCGAGTCTCTAGGGACCCAGACTCAAACAGGAGAAGCGGGAAGGCAACTTTCTCTCCGAGGTTTGCAGCGGTTGCAGAGCCGCTGGGGACGGAACTGAGAGCAGCCATAACTGCTCCCTCTGCCCGCCCTGTAGATCCCCTGGGACCCGCCCCACCCAAGCCCTGCACAGAAGCATTTGCCGGAGAGCCTCAGGCAAAGGCTAGATTTAGCACCGCCCTAGAGATTCAGCACAGAAGTTCTCCCACTGCAGACACAGCTGACTCTCATAGCCAGTTAGCCTGGAAGTCAATTCACCCCTAGTATTGCTGACAACAATTAAGGCTTAACTACAACAAGACTGCGCACAAAGACCACAAGGGGGTGCACCAAGAAAGCATAAAAAATGCGGAGACAAAAAAACATGACAGAAATGGAGGATATGGAGCTAAAAATCGCACTTTTGAGGGCTTTCAATAATTTGCTAGAAACTGCCGATAAACTTGATGAGAGCTTCAAGAAATCTAATGAGACCCTCGATGTTGTGATAAAGAACCAACTAGAAATTAAGCATTCACTGACTGAAATAAAGAATATTATACAGACACCCAACAGCAGACCAGAGGAGCGCAAGAATCAAGTCAAAGATTTGAAATAAAAAGAAGAAGCAAAAAACACCCAACCGGAAAAGCAAAATGAAAAAAGAATCCGAAAATATGAACATAGTGTAAGGAGCCTCTGGGACAGTTTCAAACGCACCAACATCAGAATTATAGGGGTACCAGAAGATGAGAGACAGCAAGATATTGAAAACCTATTTGAAGAAATAATGACAGAAAACTTCCCCCACCTGGTGAAAGAAATGGACTTACAGGTCCAAGAAGCGCAGAGAACCCCAAACAAAAGGAATCCAAAGAGGACCACACCAAGACACATCATAATTAAAATGCCAAGAGCAAAAGACAAAGAGAGAATCTTAAAAGCAGCAAGAGAAAGAAACTCAGTTACCTACTAGGGAGTACCCATATGACTGTCAGCTGATTTCTCAACAGAAACTTTGCAGGCCAGAAGGGAGTGGCAAGAAATATTCAAAGTGATGAATGCCAAGAACCTACAACCAAGACTACTTTATCCAGCAAAGCTATCATTCAGAATTGAAGGTCAGATAAAGAGCTTCACAGATAAGGAAAAGCTAAAGGGGTTCATCACCACTAAACCAGTATTATACGAAATGCTGAAAGGTATCCTTTAAGAAGAGGAAGAAGAAGAAAAAGGTAAAGATACAAATTATGAACAACAAATATGCATCTATCAACAAGTGAATCTAAGAATCAAGTGAATAAATAATCTGATGTACAGAATGAACTGGTGATTATAATGAATCAGGGACATAGAAAGGGAATGGACTGACTATTCTTGGGGGGGAAAGGGGAGTGGGAGATGCGGGAAGAGACTGGACAAAAATCGTGCACCTATGGATGAGGACAGTGGGTGGGGAGTGAGGGCGGAGGGTGGGGCGGGAACTGGGAGGAGGGAAGTTAGGGGGGGGGAAAAAAAGAGGAACAAATGTAATCTGAACAATAAAGATTTAATTTAAAAACAAACAAACAACAAAAAAAAACACACCAGAATCAAATGATTTTAAAGGACATCTATCAAGTATTCAAGGTTCATGTAATTTTTTTTATCATGATAGTGTTTTAAATTTTCTTTATTATTGAAAGTATTATAGATGTCCCTTTTTAAGGTTCATGTAATTTAATCTTATATAATCTTTTCCAGAAATGAGAAAGAAAACTCGGTGATTATTAAAGGTTAATTTAACCTTGATATAAAAACAATAACAAGGACAAGAAGGGAATATTATCAGACTTTCTGACTCATGAAATAGATACTATGTTCTAACCAAAACATTAGCAAACTGAATACAGCAATACTTAAAGAAAGAAAATGACACATCATGCCCAAGTCAGGTTTATCCCAGGAATGCAAATGACTTCCTGGGACTTGGCTTATGCAATACAATGAATCTGTGGTGCCTGCCATTCAGAGACAAAGGAAGCACAGGGTTTGGGGCTAAGGTCACAAGAATGACTATGTGCTGAGTGCAGAGAGCCTGTGAATGTCCAGGTAGAGATGTTTAGGCAGCAACCAAGAGTACTTACTGGTCTGGAACTCAAGTATAAGCTGGGCTGAAGACAGAGCACTGAGAATCACCAGTACAGACTAGTACCTACAAATGGGATGGAATTATCCAAAGAAACTGGGATGAAGACAGAAGAGAACCAACCTGAATCCCAGACAACCCAATGTTTAAAGAAGAGGATTCTCTAAAAAGACTGGCCAGAGAATCAGGGAAAGCAAGAACCAGGAAGGCAAGGAAGACAGTAATTCAAATCACTTTACGAAGGAGAGGGGACTGGAGAATTCAGTCACCGTTGTTCACTAAGACAGGGCAGTTTCAGGATGTGCTGAGGGGAGAAGGCAGACTGTTTTTGGCTGATGATGAATGAATAAAAGAAAATAGAAATAGGGAATGTGGTCAATGCTTACAAGAAGGCTGGCTGAGGAGGGAAGCAGACTATGCCAGAGCAAAGGGAGAAGCCAATTAGAGGATGAACTTGAAGACCATTTAGATAGGGTGGTGAGAAAAAATATAACACAGAGCCTATCCTCCACATTTCAGAATGGAAAAGATTGTTCTTTAGTCACAGTCCTGAGGCATGAACATATAACTACCAGAATTAGATTGCAAACCCATCCTAATTGATCTGTGAGAACTTGCTTCAGTTGACCATGCTTCTGAAATTCAGCAAACAGCCACAACCCTAGTCCAGTGACCATGCTCCTATGGCTAAAGGTGAACCAGTCCCTGAAAGTCCACCCATCCGTAAATTCCACATTTACCCAAAATGAAGGGGGTAAAAGCAAAAAGTATTAAGGCCTTCCTCAAGGACAATTATAAAAAGCACAAACTTGGACCTTGGAAAAGGGGGAGTCCACTGGTCTGGAAAGAGAAAATGAGCAGATGGATAAGAGCAGTGGCTGCAGCAGGTAACATGAATCCTTTCACATCCAAGTGTAAAAATCTGAGCTGTGGAAAGGCGACCTGACCTGTACAGGAGCAAGCTAGGACTCAAAACCTCATCTGGTTGACTGTAAGGCCTGGGCTCTTTAATGTGAACTTATAGTGCATTTATATCCATCTTATTCATCCCAGAATTGAAGCTCTTTATGTAGCTCTACAAACTTTTACATGGCGAGTGCTAAATGAAGAAATTATAGTTATAATGATCAAATTTGTTACATGCCACCCTGCTTTCAAAAGTGCCGATAGCTTTCCTTCATGAGTGATTTACACCATCTCCACTACAATCTTCTATGGTATTCATGTGCTCAGCACTCCTTTGCTATAGATTTACAGAGGCAAAGCAATACTGTATACCTTGTTTACTGCAGATTCCAAATTAGTGAATTTAGTCTCTACTAAAGAGTTCACTGTGTCTGCCAATGAGACCAAAAAGCACATCTTACCTGAATTTTGATGGGCCAGGTGAAATTACTGACATAAACAAAGAAAGTGATATTCTGGTGGTTGCGAAAATCAAACTTCTCATTAGAGAAGCTATCTTTGTACTCCTTAATGTTGGTTTTCGAAACAACAGGCATCTCTTCTCCAGCCTGGGTTCCAGCTATTACGAAGAAAAGAATAAAACAGAAGAGACTTTTTAGGGGGTATCGGGGGCAGAATCTACCTTCATTAATAATAAGGATAATAGTTAGCATTTACTAAACACTTACTATGTCCCAGGAACAGCCTTTAAGAGCTCAATCTCATTTAATCTTAACAATAACTCTATTATCCTCATTTACAGATCAGGAAACTAAGGTTCAGAGAAACTAAGTAACTAACTTGGTTCAGGTCACACAGCCAGTAAGAAGTGGAGCTGGGATTTGAAGCTGGGAAGGCTGATATACAAGCCCGTGCCCTTAATTAGAATGGTTTTACTAGGAATCCCTGCAATTCCCTTCCAAGCTGCACACGGCCATGAAAATACAGATAGCACTAGAGTCCTATTAATAACAATGACATCCACTCTGCCCATAACACTTCAATTGCTCTGCATTCTCTCTTTATACCTATTTGTCAGTGCTCCATATCGCCCCTCCCAGGGACACTGATTCACCACTCACTTCCTAACTAACAGTATCCTCAAGTCTCAACAGTGGCAGGGAGGACAGAGCTCTAAACGTCACTCAGTCCCTTCTGCCACCAGCTACAACTGTATTTAAGTCCCCCAATGTGGTATAAATGCATCCTATTCCCAAAAGTCCTTCAACATTCCATATTCCCCCTCTGCCGGGAATTCTAGTGTCTATAAAGATTCATTAAATAGATTTTCCCCATGTCTGAATCAAATCCTGTGACTGGAGCCCAGACTGTCAGGTTCTCATTGAGACAGTCATTGTAAATCATCATATGCTCAGAGATGTTGCCTTTCTCAAGATAAATGCTCCAATAATTCAGACCTTTTCTTAAAAGTCTTTCATCCCTGCAAGTTTCTGAATCTTTTCTGAATTCTAGACAGTCTTTTAAGACATGATAAACATAAAGTGACGTGCAAAGATAATGATTTTATCTTGCTTCAGTCTAATTGGTTGTGTTTTAACAAAAAATCAAAGACCAAACAATAACAACAACAAAAAACCCAAAACAAAAAACCAGTATTGTATGGTAATAATAATGATGAAACATTTAGTGAGACTTCACCGTGTTTCAAGTACTACTTTGAGTAGTTTGTTTATGATCTCATTTGTTTAATTCTCACAACACTCTGCATGGTTAGGTGTTTTTTACGAGGAAACTGGGTCCGAAAGCTTAAGTAATTTGCCCAACAGTACAGTAACAGGTAGAATTCAAACCCAGGTCTGTCAAGCTATGCTCTTAACCACTACATAAGGTCCACCCTTCACTGTTTTAGCAGATTTTCTGCCCCAGCACATCTTCTTTAGTGACTCATAGTAAGATAAACAAGATAGTTTTAATCTCCAAAGTACATTTCCCTGTACCTACTAAAATCTCATTCTATTTTAAATGTTTCCATTTCTTGAAACTTTGAGTCATTTGCCTTTTTCACTTCTGAAGCACGATGAGGATGATGATGGCAGTGCCAGAACAGCAGCTGCAGCAATGCTATTGGTGGTGGTAGTGGGGCAGGGTAGTGAGCATGTACTGAGCCTGACATGGTAGGCACTGGCATGTAGAACCTAATTTAATCTATACCACACTTCTCTTTACAACGAATAACCCTAAAATCTAGAGAAGGATTTAGACATTTGCTCAAGGCTCCCAGCTAGTAAGCGGCAAAGCGGGGTTTCAAACCCATCTGTCTCTCTCCAGAACCCCTTTTCTCAACTCCTACATCACCATTCTTAATCTATTATCTTCACTAGGTAAGTTTTTTACCTGAGAAACTGGCGGCCCAGGTGATGTTGAGATTGAAGTTTTTGGAGGCATTGATGAACATGTCCAAATCCCTGTTTTGCTGATGAGAGGTACAGATAATTAGGAAAGTAATTAGAACAGTTTCCAGATTTTAAAATAATGCAATAATTAAATTTTATTACTTTTACCCTTCTTAATTACAAAGCAGATATTTTACGTCTTAACAGAAACTGACATTTATAGATTAGTAAAATTTCTAACCAATATAATATACTCCCAAAACATTTGATTTCTCTCCCATAAAAATACATGGAATTGAATGATTTATCAAATGCCTAACTCCATGAAAAATATATCTTTAAAAAAACAGCCTCGCCAGACAACAATGACTTACATCCTGTGACCTATGTTAGGGAAATCAGCCTCCTAAGAAACCTCTGGGCAGCCGTTTCAATACTTGATCAAGGGTCCCACTTTAAATGTATTTATAAATTCAGTCTATGTACTTCTGAACTATTAATAGATTACATACAGTGTAAAGTTCTCCAAAATGGAAATGGTTTTTATTTTAAATATATTTTATTGATTTTTTTACAGAGAGGAAGGGAGAGAGTTAGAGAGTTAGAAACATCGATGAGAAAGAAACATCGATCAGCTACCTCCTGCACATCTCCAACTGGGGATGTGCCCGAAACCCAGGTACATGCCCTTGACTGGAATCGAACCCGGGACCTTTCAGTCCGCAGGCCGACGCTCTATCCATTGAGCCAAACCAGTTTCGGCTGGAAATGGTTTTTAAAAAAGCAAACAAAGCTGAAATAAACTAAATGAAAACATAATTTGATGGTATTCATTCATGATTTGAATAACATTTTTCTCTAACTAAAAATATTATTTCACATAGAGAAAGATGACTAATGTATTTTATTAACTTTGAAAATCTTGTTTACCACTTAGAGATATAGCAAGTTGAAGAGCTAGTTTAACTTATTTTGATATTTTGGTTTTAGTGACTGAAAAAATATCTGTGAGAATGGTGTTGTGGCAACTGGGAGAAGTATACTGTTAGCCATGCTGGGTAAATTTTAATACTAATTTTTACTTTTTACTGACATTTGTCGAAGAATTATTTTTTGCAAATAAATCAGATGTTGTATTTTTACATTTTACAAATGGATCCAATCCTGCTGAAATTCTTCATTTTGTAATACCACATAACATTAGAAAATTAAGATTTTTAAGGGTGTTGTTTTAATAGTTTCTACAGGACAAAACTTCAATGGAAACGTTTTCAAAATGGAATCTCCAAACCAGAAGTTTCTCTCACAAAGCAGTTATCTTCTCATTTATTAATAAAACCTCACCGTCCCCTTGAAGGGACAGCTCAAATGCTTAATTTTAGTATTTGTTGGCAGCACACTACTAACAAGTACTTTATTCCACAGAAAGGACAATAAATTTGGAACCTAGTGCTTTTTTAAAAGATAGAAGATACACACTGGATACCTCTATTAAATATTCATAAGGTAAACAGGCAGGTCCAAAGGTTTTCATGGTCACTGCCCACATTGCTAAGAAGTATTACCAAGAGCCTACTTGCTTATTTAAAATAAAATTAACAACATCAATTACATCCTGAAAGACTGAGCGCTTCAACCACTTGCTTATGAGTAAGTTCAGTAAATAAATTTCATATTTGGTCCTTTTGCTATAACCTTATCCTAAAATCTTTTTTCAAAATTCCATTTAACATAGCCCCTGAAATGACATCCCTACACAGTTTTCCCACAAACTATTTTCATTTAAAGTACATTGATGAGAAATAAGAAACTTCTAAGGAGGCTCCTAAGTAATTTATCATCAAGTTTAGAAAAACTGCATTATGTATTGGAGTGGGTAATGAATAACTTTATATTTCATTGAAGAAATTGTGCAGATGTGTCTTTATGTTCAAGATGCTTCACTTTTAAATGTCATGCTGTGTTGGCACCCTTCTACCACTAGGAAATACCTTATGGCAAGATGGGGTTCATTATTAACGTCAGTAGATATAAATCCACATTTCAAATAGTCATCTTAATAATTTCAATTATTTCTGGCTAACTTCTTGTTGGGAATAACTACACCTTCGCTGTTTTTACCTCCACTCGAATGAGGCTAACAACTTATTCTATGAGAAGTGTCACCTCTGCCACCTCCCTTGACCACTGGTATTGATTTCAATCTGCAGTTTCTTGGTGAGTACTTTTTAAGCCTCTGATCTACTTTGAGAGAGTAAATCTAGGCTTTGCGATCTGCCCCTCTGATGGGGGAGTTACCTTGCAGTCTCTTCTCCTTTTCTGTACAGGGATGCAATGGGCTGATGGGCAAATCAAGTATGTGTGGAGTCAATGTCAGTCTGTGTATGTGATACTGGTAAATCTTAAAACCGTTCCTGCCTTTTAGGTGGAAAGGCGATAAAATGTAGATCTAACATTTCTTCCCTGTACCTCTAAACATCATCCTGTGTGCTCCACTCTGGAGACCACTGTTAAGGCAGTGCTTTTATCCATAATGACAAAAAAAAAAAAAAAAAAAAAGAAGAGACTTTTAAATCTTACTTCATCAGGTGTAGCCACAAAATTGATGGCTGTGTAATAGCGGTCATCCTCCTGGGACAGGCTAAAGGTGAACTGATAGTCAATAAGAAGGGTATCTATGATAAGAAAGACATGTGTATTTAAAAGTTGAAGTAAAACAAAACAGGTCTCTAGAAACACACTTTGATTTTCTCATAAATATTCAATACCAGGAAAGCACTTTTGGCTCACTTATACCCGGGGACTGGGGGTTTTTCAAAGGAAATCAAGGGCAGTATCATTTTGTTTGGATATACCCACCAAACCCTCCTTATACCATTATCCTGGTTGAGATTTTAAGCTCCAACCTAACCTACCTACAAATATTAATTGAACATCTATTTATTACAAACTAGGCTGTACTTAAGCATATACTAGTAATGTTATAAATGGGGAGTTGTTGGCAATTTAATTTTTAACCATATGGTTTTCCAAAGTGGCTATACTATTTCACATTCCCACAAAGAATAGCCAGTTGTCTGGTTTTGGTACAGTATCAAAGCATAATATCCGTAATTATGTGAAAAGGTAATTAAAATACTCCATTTTCCAACTATATGTCTGGTGAGGCCAGGCTTTTCTCATGATAGGGGCAGATGTGAGACTCCAGTTGTCTTCTCTAAATCCACAGTATTGGCTTTTGAGTCTAGACATTCTACAAGTGTATCTCACTGTGGTTTTAATACATATATTCCAAATGTCTAATGTTATCCATTTATTCATGTGCTTATTGGCCATCTATAATAATAAAAGCATAATATGCTAATTATACTGGACAGCCAAACAACCTTCCGGACGAAGCTGGGGCTTCGAGGACCGAGGCAAGCCACCGTGGCTGCGAGGGCCGAGCACCTTGCATGAATTTCATGCATCGGGCCTCTAGTTTATACATATTCTTTGGTGAAATGTCTATTCAAATCTTTGCCTGTTTTTAACTGGAATTGTCTCCTTATTCAATTGTAAGAGTTCTTCATATATTCTGGATATAAGACCTTTATCAAATATACGCTTTGCACCCAGCCGCAGTGACTCAATGGTTGAGTGTCGACCTATGAACCAGGAGGTCATGGTTCAATTCTGGGTGAGAGCACATGCCTGGCTTGCAGGCTCAATCCCCAGTGGGGGGCATGCAGGAGGCAGGCGAGCAATGATTCTCTCTCATAATTGATGTTTCTATCTCTCTCTCCCTTCCTCTTTAAAGTCAATAAAAATATATTCTTGAAAAAAATTTTAAAAATATGTATACTTTGCAATATTTTCTAGCCTGTGGCTTTTTTTATTTAAAAAATTTTTTTTAAAGAAACATCTATGTGAGAGAAAAAAAACATCAATCGTCTGTCTCTGATATGTGCCCCTACCAGATGCAATCCAGGTTTGTGCCCTGACTGGGAAGTGAACCTGCCACCTTTCAGTGTATGGGACAATGCTCCAACCTACTGAGCCACACCAGCCAGGGCCTATTTTTTAATGGTGTTTTTAAAATACAAGTTTTAAATTTTGATAAGTCCTAATAAACAACTTTTTCTTTTATAAATTGTGCTTTTGGAATCATATCTAAGAACTCTTTTCCCAAGGTCATAAAGTTTTTCTCTTTTCTCCTAGGGGAAAAATTTTTTTACCCTATAAAGTATCTATATACTACTATATTACATTTATAGGCTCCAGTTGGACACGAATTTTGAGGGGACACTATTCAACCCAGGAAAGCAAGTATATAATTAGAGTGTATATGCTAAACATTAACTCATTTTTCTCTGGTTCCATAATCTGGCCTGCTATGTGGGTTCTGGAAGACAATGTATTTACCCATAATGACCTGGTCCCTTTGCCAGATTTACCTTTCAGTATAAGTTAATCATTAGAGATTTCATTTTATATATTAGTTCCTAAAGAGGTGGGTAAGCCAAATCAGTTTCAGAGATAATGATAACTTCAACTATATTTTAAGATAAAAAAAATACTTTTATTGATTTCAGAAGGGAGAGGGAGAGAGACACAGAAACATCAATTATGAGAGAGAATCATTGATCGGCTGCCTCCTGCACACCCCACACTGGGGATCGAGCCTGCAACCCAGGCATGTGCCCTGACCGGGAATCAAACTACGACCTTCTGGTTCATAGGTTAACGTTCAACCACTGAGCCATGACAGCCGAGATAATATATATATATATATTTTTTTTACCTATGTCCTAAAGTAAGAAATATGGTGACCCCAACCAGGTAATGGCAAATGAAACAAGGTTTCCAGGGAACATAAGCAAAAAACCCCAGAGATATATATCTCTGTACTCTTCCCTGATATCTGCTATGGTCAAACTAACATAAACTATAATCACAATTAAAGTAGTTTGACCCTTTGCACTCCGATGACCCCTCTCAGGGAACATTGCAGTTTATTAGTGATTACGGGGAATTGAGTTATTTCAATGCAACTTTTTGAGACATGCATGTTTCCCTGAAGTTTTATCTTGAAATGGCACAAGAAATTAAATCAAAATATCATAAAATTACTAAGATATATACAAGAAATGTCAGCGGGTTTTGTGTCGGATTAAACAATAAACTACATATTCCCGATGTGGGACAAAGAAAACGGGACTGCATTGTGTGTTCTAACAGGAAAACACCTGGTGGTAGGCGTCAAACCACTTATTACTGTCAAACATGCACTAATCAGCCTGCAATGTATATTGGGGAGTGTTACAAAACTTATCATACTCTACAAAATTATAAACAATAAAATATTGTTTTTTTTGCAAATATACATTCCTCAATGTCACCCAATTCATATAAGTCCAATATCATTATAATACGTCACTTGGTTCCAAAATTATACTAAATAATACGAGGGTCTGTAAATGCACGTTTCCGCCGCAAAGTAGCATCGAGTAGCTGGTAGCCAATGTCCAGAATGGTTCGGAGTGCAAAGGGTTAAAATTGTGCCCATAAATGTATTAAACTTAATAGAATGTAAGCACATCAAAAACGAGGACACTTCCATGGATCATTGCTATATTCCTACAGCACTTAGCATTCTCAAACAATGTTAAAGACAATAATGAAGTTTTACTGAACTACTTTGCTTCTAGAGACAGACAAGAATTACAAAAACACTTACAATAACATGTTCCTTTGAGAGGGTTTCCCTGGTATCGATTTTCTACTTCACAACTAGGGGGGAAAAATGAAGATTATTTTCTATTGCTATTTAAAAGAGAATCTACATTCATTTTAAAATCAAGTAGACCCTTTAATATAAACTACCATTTTTGAGTCGGTACATATAATTACATTCTTCACTGTTATTCAAATCAAGTGAACTAACAAGAATTTGCATTTATTTTTAATGCTGACTGCCCAGGAGTTCATACAACCACCTACTGAGAAACATTTGCCAAACAAATGAGATAAACCCAAATATAATATATCTAGATCCTACTTATAATCATGAAAAACACATTTTTACTTTTATATGAACTATTCTTTTAAAAGTGCAGTTAAAACATTTTTCATATATTCATTTTTCACCTCTTTCCTATTCTCCCTGGATAAACTGATCCTGTTCTTCAAATACAAGTAAAAGAAGGCTAAACACAAATAACCTTTTTTTTAAAAACAAACAAACCTGGGACACAGTTCACCAGTCTAGAGAAAAAATAAGTTCTAGTTAAAAAAAAATTATTAACTTCCTCATAGGTATTATCTATGAACATCAGCAAAACCATTGAGGCAAGCACAATAGCTATGAACTATGGAAAAAGAAGGGGAAAGCTTGGGTCAAGCACTTTGCCCAGATAAATAATACAGGGATATGTGTCCGTTTATAAAGGGTGATTAACAGCACTTGTTTATACCTAAATCTCTTAAAAAGAAAGTCTTTCACTGGGCCTATTCCCCATTTCTTTGCTGTGTATCAAAACTGAGGACAGGAGTGATTAATTTTGCTCTATAACATTTTTCTGTTTAAAGAAACCTGGACTCAAAAATTAAATTTGACCTTTGATTATACTTTTCTTCACGTACTGGTTTCAGGGCAGCATAAAACCAATAAACATATATGCACTAATGTAAACTAGAAAATGTAGACAGAGCATTTCCCTCCTGAACACCACTATCAAGCCTCAATCACTGGTTACATAACTTTGCTTACCAATGACATATCTGCTTGCATCAGCTCAATATTTTGATACTACTAAACATTTCTAAGTCTCTTCTTGAGAGAATGAGTAGACCTGGAGTATGTGTTTTATGAGGTTTTCTGGTGAGGCAGACAGGAATATATGAATTAGAGAACAATCTCTCTTCTTTCAACATCCCAGGACATTAAAAACAATTATTGTTAGTCCCACTATTGAAAGAGGTGGAAACAGATTCAGCACAGTTAAGTGATTCACCTCAAGAGGACCCCGCTCAGTGGAGGCACAGCCAGGGCTGAAACCTCACATCTGCTTGCATCCTCATAGGTGGGGACCCCAGACTCTCCCTTGGAAGATGTCTCATCTACTTCATCAAGGAAAATGCTAGAACAGGGTGGGATGTGTTAAAGGCCAGAGAGGATCACCTCCACTATCAGACAACCAAAATGCCAAATAAAATACTATCTGGGAATACCAGCTCTTCCAACTCTCTTTCGAAAAAGGGTTCAATCTCCTGACATGACAAAAACCGAGTACTGGCTGAAGTTAGACAACTAATCCAAGTCAGCAACTCAGGGAGTGTCAGAGTTATTAAGGAACTGCTGCTAAACTGACGACCTACTCACTATGGAGGTTGACCAAGTTAGACCTGTCTGAAGTAGAAAGGGCAAAATTCCAAATCAATCAACTTGGGATCCCTTAGAGCCCATGGCAACAAGGCATAGACCCAGATGACCTGAGTCAATCACTAAACCCAGGCATGGCCTGTGGCAGGGGTCCTGGGAGGGTGGTACTCACAGCTGGCACTCGTCCCCCTTGACGCCCTTGGTGGTGCAGAAGCACTTGCCCGAGTTGGTATTGCACAGTGATGCGTGACCATTGCACTTACATACTGGAAGGAGGAAAAGGAATGTTGGTCACAACTGGCTTAAAAGATTACTATCAGAGACTTTTTCTAAAACAAGTTAATTAATTTCAATTGGATTTGACATGAAAGGTTAAAATTAAAGCATTTAATGAGTAAGATTCTTTTTTTTCAGCTAATGATTTATCTCAAATAATGTAAAGGCAATATTAAAGGAACCAAAGTCAAAGGATAGGAGGAAAGTCATTTCCACCACCATCTGAAGCAATCCCAATTTTTATCTTTTTAATACACTGTGTTTTCCACTAATACAATTCTTCTATTCATTCAATAAACATTTAATGAGGTGTCTCTAGTGTGCCAGTCGCTGGGTGTGAGGACACAGACACAGTCCCTGCCCCCATGGAGATGTTCTGAGTGATGACAGTCTGAGGGGAGGGTTGGTCAGGCTGCACTCAGCCTCAGCTGAGGTGCCTTCTCCACAGTGGTCACATTTCAAACCCCACTAGGGCTCAGAAGTAGGGTGGGATTCCAATGGCAGGTTGGTGTTTCAGAGGCTATTCAGGACTCACCAGCCTTCCTTGCCTTCTTCTTGGCCTCCATAAAAAACTACTCCTGTCACTTCTCTCCTCTAGCCATCAACATCTCTCTACCTTTTTTTAATCCAGCACACTAGAGGCCTGGTGCATTAAATTCACACACAAATAGGGTCCCTAGGCCTGGCCAGTGATCAGGGTCGGTCGGGGTCTTCTGGCTGCTGGCCGGGGCCTTCCTTCCCCTAGCTGCTGGTTGCCAGCCAGGGCCTTCCTTCATTCTGCGCTACCCCCTGGTGGTCAGTGTACATCATAGCGAGCAGTCGAACTCCCGGTCAGTCAAACCCCTGAGGGGACAATTTGCATATTAGCCTTTTATTATCCTATATAATAAAAGGCTAATATGCAAATTGACCAAACGGCAGAACGACCGGTCACTATGATGCACACTGACCACCAGGGGGCAGATGCTCAACACAGGAGCTGCCCCCTGGTGGTCAGTGTGCTCCCACAGAGGGCTGGCTGATGAGCACAGTGGTGGTGGTGGGAGCCTCTCCTGCCTCCCTGGCAGCGCTAAGGATGTCCGACTGACGGCTTAGGCCTGCTTCCCACACCAAGCTGTCAGTGGGACATCCCCGAGGGCTCCTGGACTACAAGAGGGCGCAGGCCAGGCTGAGGGACACTGCCCCCCCACCCTGAGTGCATGAATTTCATGCACTGGGCCTCTAGTCCTATCTAATAATAAACAAACATGGTAATTAACCGTACCTTCGCTACCATCGCCATTGCCCGATCAGCACGATATGCAAATAAACCGCCAACAAAGATGGTGGCTAATTTGCATACTGCAGGCAGGGGGGGACACCGGGAACCGCCATCCAGGCCCCTGTGTGCGACCCCAGGAGCCACCGGAAAGCCAGGCCGCAGGCAAGGCAGCCCCCCCGGGACCCAGGAGCCGCCTTGCCTGCCACCCATGATCGTGATCATGATCGTGATGGGAAAGCCGGGCCGCAGGCAAGGCGGCCCCCCTGGGACCCAGGAACCCGTCAGTGAGGTCTGCAGGTGAAGCAGCGATCAAGCTATGAGGGAGAGGGTGGGGGGCGGAAGGAGCTACAGGAGCAGCTCTGGCCGGAGACTGAAGACTCCGGCCGGAGCGAGGAGCAAAGACTGAAGGCTCCAGCTGCAGTGAAGACTGTGTCCAGAGCAAAGATGGAAGGCGGTGGCCAGAGTGAAGGTCTGGGTCCTGGGTGCCAGAGGAAAACTGGTGCTGGGGAAAGAAGGCCTATTGCACGAATCTGCGTGCAACAGGTTTCTAGTCTATATAATAAAAACCTAAGTGGCCGTTATGGCAGAATGACTAGAATGACCAGTCGCTTGACGAGCACTGACCACCAGGGGGCAGACATCAACGCAGGAGCTGCCCCCTGGTGGTCAGTGTGCTCCCACAAAGGGAGCACTGCTCAGCCAGAAGCCGGGCTCACAGCTGGTGAGCATAGCAGTGGTGGTGGGAGCCTCTCCCGCCTCTGTGGCAGCACTAAGGAGCAGTGAGCCCAGCAGTAAGGAGCAGCGAGCATGTGGGCGGTAAGGAGCAAGGCCTCTAGTATAGGATAAGTATGAGACATGATAAATTTTATGTTAGCTGAAATAAGTGAGTTTTTTTGCTCAATTCCTTTTCATTTTACACCCTGTTTTTCTGTGAATAAAATTAAAGGCATTAGGCTGGAGATAGGTGCACTTTTAAAATAAATTTTGCAGAGAAAATAATCACCCAAAGAAACCTGTGAAACAGAATAGTAAAGCTGTTAAGAGAATGGATGCACATTCAGAAACATGAGTGTTCAACTGCTGGCTCAGTTGAGTATGGAGAGGGAAGTACAGTATATTAACAAAAAAGCAAAGGCCTGAAGTTAGTTTGCCTGGGTTTGAATACAGTCCACTCCACTTAGCTCCTTTGTAACTTCGGGCACGATATTTAGCTCCTTTAAGTCTCTGTTTTCACATCTATATGATGGGTATGATAATAGTACCTGTCTCTTGGACTCTTGTGAAAATTAAATGAGATAATACATGAATGAAACATAGTAAGCATTCAATAAATCATGGTTTTTATCCTTAGCTTAAGGACTATATAATTATAAGAGGAAAACATAAAAGACTTAGTGCCACTCACAGTATTTTAAAATCATGCTTTCTATTGTGGATTGAGACCCTAAAAAATAAAATTAGCTCTAAGTTATGGACAATAGTACTCAGGCCCCACAACTGCTACAGAGCAGAATATAATTTTCCTAGATGGCTGATGAAGATCCGGGGATAAAGACAAGGCATAGATCCAGCAGACCTGGCTACTGGTACAGGAGCTTGGAGGCACAACCAGGCCCAGGAGTTAAAGTCACACATCCTGGATGTGGTTCCGATCTTGCAGGAAGAAGTTGGGCAGATAGGTTCCTTGATCACAGGGATAAAGCCCCTACGTCTCGGGTGGCTGCCAGCACAATGCCTTGTACACAGTTATCAATAGGTTTGGGTACTGATTACTGTCTAATGGATGAAGTCTATTCATAGGAGTAGAAAAATATTTTTACTGAAGATTTTTTTAATCTGAGCAAGAAATTTTATTTAAGAGTGGTAGAAAATGACATTAGAAAAGTAATTATAATTATTCACATCTACTGAGTGATGACTATGTGTCATGCATTCTCTGACTGCTTTCATTCCAACGTCCCCATATTTGCAGATGAGGAAACTGAACCCCAGCAAGGGTAAGGGATATACCGCTAGGACACAGCTCTCTCCTGGCTGCTCTGGGATCAGACCTTTCTCAAGAGCCATGTGAAGGAGCTTGGCGGCAGAATTAGGTTCGGCCTGTACCCACCAGCCACTAGCTCTGTAAGCTTTTGAGAAAGCAGAGGGGAAGACTAATTTACTATGAAACCTTTTTAAAAAATATTCATACACTTTCATGTGCCCCTGTCCAGATGTCCGGGAAACAAGAGCTTGGGAGCATCCCGCCCAGGCCGTGGGGAGGGGGTGTCTTCTTGGTGTGCACTACTAATTTTAACAACCAAATGAGCGGAGATTTTCTTTTCTTATTATTTTCCTGCTCAGAACCTGAAGGGTCTTTTCATGGAAACTAGAACAAACCAAAAATAGGTTCACTGGTATCACTGGTCACTTATAAAAAACATAATTTATATTCTAACAATAAAATGTCCTGTTGCTTACAGAAATCTATTTGACATGTATGAGGAAATGTGGGACTATTTAAATATTTAAAACACACCAGAAGTACTGACTGAGGAGTCCGGCTTCTGGTTAAAAACCTACATGCATTTTTTTCCAACCATAGCCTTTCCCTGGCAGGCCTTAGCGGGAAAGCTGCCCTCCCATACCAGCCTGGGTGGAAGTCTCTGAGGGGAGTTACAGCCAAAGTGTCAGGGACCCCTTGTTGGCCACCTCTTCCACATATTTTCATTCCAACGTCAGATGCCTTCATTCCTAGGTCTCCTTACCTGAGGCCTTGGGCAGAGATCATCTTCAGGCTCTGCTGAGCTTCCTCATGGGGGAGGAGAGGAAAGCCTTGAAGACACTTTCTCCACTCTCCATCCCCAGGGCTTTCCCACTCCCAGCCCTTCCTCTTCACCCTCCCTCCCCAACCAGGGTCCATAAGAGGCTTTTGCTGAGCCTTTTGTCTGGGCTCCCTCAATAGTCCAAAGACCACCCCCACCTCCACCCACCGCCTATGCTCATCTAACCTGACACTCAACCAGTGCGCCATTCCAGGAGGCAACATAGAACAGATGGAGTTAATGCATTCTCCACTTTAAGCCTTTTTCTTGTATGACTTAAGAAATACAATATCCAAAACCAATCGGCTTCTTTCTCCTTTTAGATATTCAAGTCAAAGAGAAGCACTGTGTTACATCTGGGTTGCAGTCAGTAATCCTGACGGATGGATTTGACTTACACTGACATTTCCCCCCATTGGTGGGATCACCATAGAAGCCAGATATGCAGGTCTCGCAGTGCTTGCCCGTGGTCAGGTTCTCACACTTCTCACAGATACTCTGATTAATGCATTTGCTGTGGCCATTGCACTGGCAAGCTGAAAGAAAAATAATTTTTTTGGTCCCATTGTACAACTGATGGAGTAAGTGCCACAAGATTATTTGCAACTATCTAAGTCCTTTATTGCCTCTAAATACAAAATCATTGAAACTGGCTCACTAAAAACTAGTTTGAAAAAGAGCTAGTGTGTGAAATTCAGAAATATACCACAGCAAGAAGAAAGTCCATAGCCAGTAAAAACAATAATTTTTGTTGTTATTCACCGTAAAAACAATATATGCTTATGGTACTTAAATTTGAAAACTGTAAGGAAGGCAGGAAAATTACATACACTTCCACAATCCAGAGATCACTGTTCACATCTGGAATTTTTCCTTCCAGTATTTTTTAAAATATATTTTTATTGATTTGAAAGACAGGAAGGGAGAGGGATAGAAACATAGATGTGAGAGAGACACATCAATTGGCTGCCTCCCACACATGCCCTGACAAACCAGGGCCGAGGACTGAGCCTGCAACCAAGATAAGTGCTCTTGACCTTTCAGTCCACAGGCCGATGCTCTAACCACTGAGCAAAACAGGCTAGGGTGTAAACAGTTTTACTGAGATATAAGTGACATATAACATTGTGTAAGTTTAAGGTGTACAACATATTGCTTTGATACACTTATATATTGCCTAATGATTACTATCATAGCATTAGCTAACACCTGGATCACATCACATAATTATCATTTTTGTGTGTGTATGAGAACATTTAATATTTACTTTTTTGCAACTTTTGCAGGTCTTTCTTGCCTGATCAGCATGATATAGTTTTTTACTATTTCAGAAACTTTCCATAGCTGGTACCTGTTTTGTTTACCACCTGTTCCCTACCCTAACCCTGTAGGTCAGCGGTTCTCAACCTGTGGGTCACGACTCCTTTGGCGGTCGAACGACCCTTTCACAGGGGTCGCCTGAGACCATCCTGCATATCAGATATTTACATTACGATTCATAACAGCAGCAACATTACAGTTATGAAGTAGCAACGAAAATAATTTTATGGTTGGGTCACAACATGAGGAACTGTATTTAAAGGGCCAGAAGGTTGAGAACCACTGCTGTAGATATTTGAGTTGTTCTATACAGACTGCAGCTGAAAAACTTAAAAATGACTACATTAGTTATGACTGCACCAAAATTACTTTGGATGTATGGGATACTCATGTTGTTCCTGTGAAGATGGGTAGTCCTCCCTTAGTATCTACTGATGCACAAGTCCTTTAGTCGGCCTTACATTCTATGGATGCAAAACCCATGGATATGGAGGGCCAACTATACAGCAAAAGAGCAAAGCACAACAAACACAAAATGTAATACCCAAAATCATTTACAAAAAACAATCTGTTCAATATAAAAAGACTAAAAAGAAAAAAAAGACTGAACAAATGTGTCTCTCTTCCCCTTCAAAACTACACTGAAAGATTAAATTAACAGGAGTATGGGATAAGAGGAAAAGATGCTATCAGAAGTATTGGGAGATACTTGTAAAGTATTGAGGAATTTCCAGAAATTGTAAAACAGATATGGTCAATCTGACCAAACAACGGGAGTTCAGACACCTGTATCCTAATCCTAATATAGGAGAAGGAGGGGACTGACAAAGTGACCACATACACTTTACCACTTGACACCTAAATAATCCAACAGAGGCTGGCAGCCAGAACAGGCCTCGGGAGAGTGATGGATAGCAGGAAGTACCTCACGACCTGCTCAACAGCTGGCTGAGGCATCTGTCCGAGGCTGCAGGAGGAAAGGACAGTTCTGTGGAGTGAGTTGGGGGTCAGAAAGAAAAACCAGGGCAATGCCCCAGCTATCTTCAGGTCACCATAACATCCTAGTGTGGGGAGACACTTGGCACAACCATGACCATGACCATGCCAAATGCACCCAGGCACTTGGTCTATTACTCCCTCTTTCTTCTACTGAAGGAGGAAAGCAGACCACTCAACAACAGTCAGAGCACACCAGAACTGGAGAGACCTGTGGCTGGCTAGTCCGCTTCTCCCTTAGGATATCACACCACACCTTCACAACAGCTCAGTGTACCAAATAGTGATAAATTCAGATAATCCTAAAGATAAATACAAACCAACCTTAAATAGCAATCAGTATAAGAAAATCATCAATGTAAAGGCACTACCTGGATAAACACAATGAGCAACTAACCTTGAAGGAAAGGCTGATGCAAGAAACTTAAGAGAATGAAAAATACTAATTTTAGTAATTGAAAGAGACAAGAGATTATTGTATTCATAAAATAAGCAAGCAAGCTCTGAAAAAAACCTCATGATATTTAGAGAATTTGCAAAATGAAAAAGGATAAAACAAAATTAGACACAAAACAAAAAATCCTCAATAGGTTAAACAGAACATATATCTTCAAGAAAAGAAGCTATCTTCAAGAACATATTATGAACAACTGTATGCCAATAAATTTGATTACTTAGATGAAACAGACAAATTCCTAGAAAAACACAGATTACCAAAACTGACTCAAGCAGAAATAAAAATCTGAATAAACCTGTAATAAATGATAAGTTTAAATTAATAATCAAAGATCTTCCCACAAAGAAAAGTCCAAGCCAGATGGTTTCACTGATGAATTCTATCAATACTTAAAGAATTAATGCCAATCCTTTGCAATCTTATTAAATAGAAAAGGAGTATATTGGGGGTTGTGCCTTGTACGTTGTGCCTTGTTGTGTTGTATTTTGTGCCTTTAAATCAACGCAGCAGAGAGAGAACTACATAACCAAACACCTGGAGAAGAAAGATCATGGTGAAACAAAGAACAAACCCGCATATGAAAGAAAAACAGGCATCATCAGAAAAGGAAGTAAACGAAATGGAGGCAATGGTGCAAGCAACCTGTCAGAGAAAGAATTCAGAGAAATGGCCATAAGGTGGATGAAAAGAATGGAAGACAAATTCAACAATATGTGTAAGAATCAAGAGGAAATGAAGAAAAACCAAGAAGAAATGAAAAATGACATCACTGCTATAAAGAACTCAATGGCAAGCATCAACAGTAGACTAGAAGAAGCAGAGGACTGCATCAGCGAGCTAGAAAACAAGGTAGGAAAAAATACCCAAGCAGAGCAGCTTCTAGAAAAAAAAAATTAAAAAGCAGGAGGAGAGCCTAAGAGAACTCTGGGACAACACAAAACGAAACAACATCCGAATACTAGGGGTGCCAGAAGGAGAGGAAACTGAGCAAGGAATATAGAAAACCTGTTTGAAAAAATAATGACAGAAAATTTCCCTGATATAGGGAAGAAAAAACTCACACAAATCCAAGAAGCTCACAGAGTCCCAAACAAAATGAACCCCGAAAGACCGACGCCAAGGCACATTATAATTAAATTGGCAAACACCAACGACAAAGCAAGAATCTTAAAAGCAGCCAGAGAGAGACAGAAAGTTACCTACAAAGGATCCCCCATCAGAATAGCGACTGATTTCTCAACAGAAACACATCAGGCAAGAAGGGAATGGAATGAAATATACAAAGTCATGCAAAGGAAGGGTCTGAATCCAAGAATACTGTACCCAGCAAGGCTATCAATCAAAATTGAGGGTGAAATCAGGAGCTTCACAGACAAAAAGGGTCTACGGGAGTTTATTACCACCAAACCAGCAATGCAAAAAATGCTAAAGGGTCTGTTGTAAAAAGAAAAAATTGGAAACAAAGAAGGAACACAGCGGTAAAGAACAAAAATGGCGACTAACAAGTATCTATCAATAATAACTTTAAATGTAAATGGATTAAATGCCCCAATCAAAAGACATAGGGTAACTGAGTGGATAAGAAAACATGACCCATATATCTGCTGTCTAGAGGAAACCCACCTCAGAGAAAAAGACGCACACAGACTGATGGTGAAGGGATGGAAAAAGGTTTTTCAGGCGAATGGAAGTGGAAAAAAAGCCGGGGTAGCAATACTTATATCTGACAAATTAGATCTCAAAGTGAAGGACATATAAAGAGATAAAGAAGGCCACTTCATAATACTAAAGGGAGCAATCCAACAAGAAGAAATAACTCTGGTAAACATATATGCACCCAATATAGGAGCACCCAAATACGTAAGCAATCTTCTGGAGGAGATCAAGGGAGAGATTGACAGCAATACAATCATAGTAGGGGACTTTAACACTCCATTATCACCACTGGACAAATCCTCTAAACAAAAAATCAGCAAAGAAACATCAATCCTAAATGACTTACTAGATCAGATGGAATTAATTGACCTCTTCAGAACATTTCACCCCAAAGCCACAGAATATACATTCTTCTCAAGTGCACATGGGTCATCTTCAAAGATAGACCATATATTGGGTCACAGGCAAAGTCTCTTCAAATTCAAGAAAATTGAAATCATATCAAGCATTTTCTCAGATCACAATGGCATAAAACTGGAAATCGACTACAATAAAAACAATCCAAAAAAATCAAACACATGGAAACTAAATAGCATGCTATTAAACAATGACTGGGTTACCAGAGAGATCAAAGAAGAAATAAAAAACATCATGGCAACAAACGACAATGAAAACACAACAATCCAAAACCTATGGGACACAGCGAAAGCAGTCTTGAGAGGGAAGTTCATAGCTCTACAAGCCTACTGCAAGAAACAAGAAACAATGAGAATAAATTACCTAACTCTACAACTCAAAGAGTTAGAAAGAGAGCAATAAGAAAAGCCCAGTGTAAGCAGAAGGAAGGAAATAACGAAGATCAGAGCAGAGATAAACAACATAGAGACAAAAAAAAAACAATACAAAAGATCAACAAAACCAAGAGCTGGTTCTTTGAAAGGATAAACAAGATTGATGAACCTCTAGCCAGGCTCACCAAGAAACAAAGAGAGAGAGGACCCAAATAAACAAAATCAGAAATGAAAGAGGAGAAATAACAACAGATCCCACAGAAATACAAAGGATTGTTAGAAAATACTATGAACAACTCTACTCCAACACACTAGACAACCTGGAGGAAATGGACATATTCCTAGAAAAATACAACCTTCCAAAACTTAATCAGGAAGAATCTAAAAATCTCAATAGGCCAATAACTATGGAGGAAATTGAAGCAGTAATCAAAAAGCTTCCAGCAAACAAAAGCCCGGGGCCAGATGGCTTCACAGGGGAGTTTTACCAAACATTCAAGGAAGACCTAAAACCTATCCTCCTCAGACTATGCCAAAAAATTCAAGAGGAAGGAACACTTCCCAGCTCATTCTATGAAGCCAGCATCACCCTAATACCAAAACCAGATAAAGACAACACAATGAAAGAGAATTACAGGCCAATATCCCTCATGAACATAGATAGCAAAATCCTCAACAAAATCCTAGCAAATCGGATCCAGCAGTACATCAGAAAGATCATACACCATGACCAAGTTGGATTTATCCCAGGGATGCAAGGATGGTACATTATCCACAAATCAATAAATGTGATACATCACATAAACAAATTGAGAGAAAAAAACCACATAGTCATATCAATTGATGCGGAAAAAGCATTTGACAAAATCCAACACCCTTTCTTGATAAAAACTCTCAGCAAGATAGGAATAGAGGGATAATACCTCAACATAATAAAAACCATATATGACAAACCCACAGCCAACATCATAATCAATGGGAAAAAACTAAAACCATTCCCCCTAAAAACAGGAACAAGACAGGGATGCCCCGTCTCACCACTCCTGTTCAACATAGTACTGGAAGTACTAGCCATTGTGATCAGACAAGAAGAAGAAATAAAAGGCATCCAGACTGGAAAAGAAGAAGTAAAACTGTCCTTATTTGCAGATGACATGATATTGTACATAGAGAACCCTAAAGACTCCATCAAAAAATTATTAGACTTAGTAAATGGATTCAGCAATGTAGCAGGATACAAAATTAATGCCAAGAAATCCATGGCATTTCTTTACACCAATAGTGAACTTACAGAAAGTGAGACTAAAAAAGCAATCCCATTTACCATCACACCAAAAAAATTAAGATACCTAGGAATAAACTTAACTAAGGAGGTAAAAGACTTATATGCAAAAAACTACAGGACACTGAAAAAAGAGATAGAGGAAGACATAAACAGATGGAAGAACATACCGTGTTCATGGATTGGTAGAATTAACATCATCAAAATGTCCATACTACCCAAAGCAATCTATAGATTCAATGCAATCCCCATTAAATTACCAACGGCATATTTCACAGATCTAGAAGGAACTCTCCAAAAATTCATCTGGAATAAAAAAAGACCTCGAATAGCTGCAGCAATGCCGAGAAAGAAGAACAAAGTAGGTGGGATCTCAATACCAGATATCAAACTTTATTACAAAGCCACTGTTCTTAAAACAGCTTGGTACTGGCACAAGAACAGATATATAGATCAATGGAATAGAATAGAGACCCCAGAAATCGACCCAAACCACTATGCCCAATTAATATTCGACAAAGGAGGCAAGAGCATACAATGGAGTCTAGACAGTCTCTTCAATAAATGGTGTTGGGAAAATTGGACAGATACATGCAAAAAGATGAAACTAGACCACCAACTCACACCATACACAAAAATAAACCCAAAATGGATAAAAGACTTAAACGTAAGATGGGAAACCATAAAAATACTAGAGGAATCCACAGGCAGCGAAATCGCAAACATATGCCAAAGGGATTTCTTCTCTGATAATGCTCCTAGGGCAATGGAAACTAAAGAGAAAATAAACAAATGGGACTACATCAAAATAAAAAGCTTTTGCACAGCAAAGGAAACCATCAACAAAACAACAAGAAGACCCACTACATGGGAGAACATATTTGCCAATGATATCACCGATAAGGGTTTAATCTCCAACATTTATAGGGAACTCATGAAACTTAACAATAGGAAGATAAACAATCCAATAAGAAAATGGGCAACGGACCTAGACAGACACTTTTCAAAAGAGGACATACAGAAGGCCGAAAGACATATGAAAACATGCTCAAAGTCACTAATTATACGAGAGATGCAAATCAAAACGACAATGTGGTACCATCTCACACCTGTCAGAATGGCTATCATCAACAAATCAACAAAGGACAAGTGTTGGAGAGGATGTGGAGAAAAAGGAACCCTCCTGCACTGCTGATGGGAATGCAGACTGGTGCAGCCACTGTGGAGAACAGTATGGAGCTTCCTCAAAAAACTAAAAATGGAACTCCCATTTGACCCAGTGATCCCACTTCTAGGAATATATCCCAAGAAAACAGAAACACCAATCAGAAAGGATATATGCACCCCTATGTTCATAGCAGCACAATTCACCATAGCTAAGATTTGGAAACAGCCTAAGTGCCCATCAGCAGATGAGTGGATTAGAAAACTGTGGTACATCTACACAATGGAATACTATGCTGCAGTAAAAAAGAAGGAACTCTTGCCTTTTGCAACAGCATGGATGGAACTGGAGAGCATGATGCTAAGTGAAATAAGCCAGTCAGAGAAAGATAAATACCACATGATCTCACTCATTTGTGGATGATAGAGAACAACATAGACTGATGAACAGGGACAGATCCAAAGACAGAGAAACAGCGATCAGGCTATCAATCTCCAGAAAGAAAGTAGGGGAGGGAGGGGGTAAGGGGAAGAGATCAACCGAAGGACTTGTATGCACGCATATAAGCCAAACCAATAGACACAGACAACAGGGGGATGAGAGCATGAGTGGGGGGGGGGGGGGGGGGGGAGGTTGGGGGTTAATGGGGGGGATGAGAACACATTTGTAATACCTTAACTAATAAAGAATTAAAAAAATAAAATAAAATACTTTATATAATAAATTTAACAAAATAAGTACAAGATATGTACACTGCAAACCATAAAACTTACCGAAAAAAAGTAAAGAACTAAAGAAATAGAAAACCATTCCAGGATCATAAATTGTTAGGTGGCAATACACCCCAAATTGGTCTATAGCTTCAATGTGATCTCTTTTTGTTGTTGCCAAAATTAACAAGCTCATCCTAAATTCATATGGAAATACCAGAAACCCAGAATAGCCATGACAAGCTAGAAAATAACAAAGTTGGAGGACAGACTTCCCAATTTCAAAACTTACTACAAAGCTACAGTAATCAAAATAGTGATACTGATGTAAAGACACCCAATAGAATGGAAATGAGAGCCCAGAAATAAATTCTTACATTTACAGTGAGCTGATTCTCAACAAACATGCCTCAAAAATTCAATAGCAAAACAAACAAACAAATAGTCCTTTTAACAAATGGTGCAGGGACAACTAGATAACTACACGCAAAAAGATGAATTTGGTCCCCTACCTCACTACATATAAAAGTTAATTCAAAAGTGGATCATGAACCTAAATATAAGAGATAAATCTATGAAACTTTAAAAAGAAAACATAGGAATAAATCTCTGTGATGTTGGGTTAGTTAAGGCACTGATTTCTTTAAAAAGCACATGGGATAAAAGAAAACACATTGGACTTACAAAATTTAAAACTTTTGTATTTCAAAAGATACTATCAAGAAAGAAAAATGAAAGAAAATATTGCAAATCATATATTCAAAAAGGGACTTATATCTAGGATTCATAAAGAACTCTTATAGGTCAATAATAAAAAGATAATGCAATTTAAAAAATGGGCAAAGACTTTGAATAGTTATTTTTCTAAAGATGACATACAAATGGCCAAAAAGATGAGCAGCTTCATTAGTTATTTGATGCAAATCAAAACCACAGTGAGATACAATTTCTCATAAACTAGAACAGCTACAATAAAAAAGATGAGCGCAGTGTTGATGAGGATGAAGAAATCTGAGCCTTTTCACATTGTTAGTGAGAATGCAAAACGATGTACCTACTTCTTTACATCCTTTGCCCACTTTTTCTGTTGGGTTGACATTTAGCTTTTTTTTCCTGGAGGGAGGAGGTTTACGTACTATGGAATCATTGGATATATACACTGCAGATATTTCCCCCCCGTTTGTCTCTTGCCTTTTATTTTTGTTTACAGCAGCCTTTCTCTAACAGAAGAACTCACAGGGAGCCCTGTTGTCAGTGGCGCTGTCTGAGATGCTCTTGGAGAAGTTCTCACCCACTAACCTTCCGGGAGTCTTTGTACCTGCCTACCCTCTCCCAACTGTTCTGGAGGCCTATCAGCACATTCCTGAGTATTTACTGAAAGTCTGAATCAAAGGCCAGTTTCTCAGGATTAGTTTCTTAGGGCAGTCTCCTCAGCAGGTCTATTAGGCACAGGCTTTTAGGCCAACTCATGGTATATTCCTTCTTAAAGCAACTACTGGAAGGAATAGAGAGAGTAGGGAAGGAGGGAGAGAAGGAAAGGAAAGGGAAAGAGGAAAAAGGAAAAAGGAAAGAAGGAGGGATAGAAGGGAAGGGAGGATAGATAGAAGGAGGGAGGAAAGAAGGGAAAGAGAGAAGGGAAGGAGGGAGAAAGGGAGAGAGGGAGGGAGAGAGGGAGGGAGATAGGCAGGCAGGCAGGCTGTTATTCCTCTTGCCAAAAGGCCAAGAGACCTTTTACCCTTCTCCCTTTTCTTACAATTCATTAAGAAAAACCTGTATTGCCCTAGCCGGTTTGGCTCAGTGGATAGAGCATCGGCCTACGAACCAAAGGGTTCTGGGCACATACCTTGGTTGCAGGCTCCTCCCCAGCCTGCGCCCTGGTCGGGCTCAAGCAGGAGGCAACCAATCAATGTGTTTCTCTTACGTCGATGTTTCTGTCTGTCTTTCCCTCTCTCTTCCACTCTCCCTAAAAAATCAATGGAAAAATATCCTTGGGTAAGGATTAACAAAAAATTTTTTAAAAAAGAAAAGAAAACCTGTATGTATAAGTCCTTCCTCAGTTCCTTTGAAACGCATATAAATCTTTTTAAAACCTAAATAAGCTTCTTATGAGCACTACAATCCAAGAATGTTTTTCTTAAGGGCCTGGGAGCCACCTCTTTTAAATAAAAACATAAAGGAAGATAGCACCCTATCTCCCAGTCCTTTCCGGATTTTAGTTAGCCTGAGTGCATTGTGCCAAGCTGCAACACCTGCTTGCCATAAAGTTACAAGACGGTTTATTCTTTTCTTGGATAAAGGCAATTACCTAACACAGGTGGCCATCCCAATTACCAGGTAAATTCAGGATAAACTATGAAAGGAATGTACAGCAAACAGTGCCATCAAATCCTCTCTTATGAGGACAAATTATCATTCATCTTGATAACATGTATATAATGGATTGTATCTGCTTGGCCATTTATTTAAAAGGGTGAGATTTCGTTTGTCTTTGCAATCTCATTAGTGGCTTGCCTGTGATGTGCATCACAGTCTGCTTAAAGCTTATATTCAATAATAAAACGGTTTTCTTTCTTTTCTACATTTGTGGAGAGAAACTTCTGGGTTGGCAGAAGACTTATTTTTAATTTTTCTCCTAAGAACTGCCAAGATGTATTTTTAAGTAAAAAGCAAACTATAGAACTATATCATATGCATAGTATTTTTTAGTTTTTAAACCTTAACCTAGGACATTTTTTCCCACTGATTTTTAGAGAGGGGAAGGGAGGGAGGGGAAGAGAGAAAGAAAAGGGGAAAGAGGAAGAGAGAGAAATATAGATGTGAGAGGCACATGGATTGGTTGCCTCCTACACATACCCCGACCAGGCCGGGAACCGAACCTGTAACCCAGGTACACACCCTTGACCAGGAATCGAACGCATGACCCTTAGGTGTAAAGGCCAGTGCGCTAACCACCTAGGACACTGGCCAGGGAGTATTTTTTAGTTTTAAAAATATACATTGGTATGTCTAGAGATATCTGTATCAAACTGTTAAAAGTTTTTACTTCTCTGATGAAGTGTAGATGAGAAGAGGAATTCCAGTTTTTATTTTATCTACATCTGTAATATTTAGTTTTTTATGATGAATTTATTTCATTACTTTTGTAATGAATGTTAGCAAAACAACTCACTTGAAATTTTATTATTTTCATTAACTGAAAATAAAAATATTTGTCATGTAAAACTACTTCTCCAAAAATGATGTTATTTTTTTCTTAAAAGAAATCCATATAAGTAAGGTAGCTTTCAAGGTTTTATTCTTTGCAGATAGGCAGTGAAACACTTGATTTTGGATACACAAGACATCTTACCTGGACAATGAATGAAAGACCAGTTGTATCTGCTGTCCTCCAGACACATGCTGGAATTGAGAAGGGGCTGTGGGTAGAAATTTCCTATAGGGGCCTGAGAAGGCATCTTCACTGGTCCTTTATAGGAGCCCTCTATGCATTTCCCTTTGCCAGTATTGCTGGGATCAGTACACCAGCCGCAGCCTGGTTGCTCCAAGCAATGACTACAGGTACAGTAGCCTGAACAATTTTCAGCTGTTAAGAAAACACAAGTTGCAATTCACTATCTCCTTTAGATCTGAATGCATTGTATTTAAATCACCCTTTTCTTTAACAGATTATTCAACCTCTGTGAGTCAAAATTCCTATTCTATTGTGACTGTTTAAATGGCATAATAAATTTGAAGAACCCAATATCTTGTTCTACATGTATTAGGGACTCCTCCTCTCTCAATCTCAGGATGCTGGAGCCAAAAGGGACCTGAGAGGTCACCAACTGAAAAGCATTTACTTTATGAGTTAGAAGATTAAGATGTGGAGACCAGCCCGGCCAGCATGGCTCAGTGGTTGAGAGTTGACCTCTGAACCAGCAGGTCACGGCTCAGTTCCCAGTTGGTGCACATGCCCAGGTTGTGGGCTTGACCCCCCAGTGTGGGGTGTGCAGGAGGCAGCCGATCAATGATTCTCTCTCATCACTGATGTTTCTATCTCTCCCTTCCTCTCTGAAATCAATAAAAATATATTTTAAAAAAAAGATGTGGTCATACAGGATGGAGCAATATGATATTAAAGTTGAGCAATTATTTCTGTACTCTGTGATCTATCCTACATTTATTTACTTGTATCATTGTGCTTTGTTCTATATGAAGATTATCATCAAACAGTCTATTGACAGATCTGAGCTGAAGGTCAGGTCCAGTCTTGTCCCTCAAATGTTCAGAGGCTGACAGCACCGCCTCACTGCAGGAGTTGTCACCCGTACACATGGCACTCATTAGTGCTTAGAGCTCACTTTTCACTTACGGGGACAGCTGCTCATGGTATACCACTCCATACACTGGCCATAAGGGAAGGAGGCCACGTAGGCATTGGAGTCCACACACTGCTTCATGTTGCTGCACCACATGCACTCGGAGCTGCCACTGGTGCACTCTCCACATGCCGTCCTCAAGGCACACGGTGTCCGACACTGCTTGGTGCTGTGGTTCGCTGGGAAGTAAACATAAGAGAGACACTTAGAGCTCCTACCATGTTGGCTAAGGTCAAAGTCTTTTCAGTATGGGTTGTTAACATTAGTCTGTCAATCAATTCAGTGGGCTATATTAAATGAAGGAGAAAATAGAAAACATTAGAGTCACCATGTACTGTTTAGTCAAATATATTGTTATACTTGAGGAAAAAAGATGTTTTTCTTTTTCAAAGACCTGTGGGAACAAGCTAACCTTTCCATTCAAATAGGGGTTCTAAAGCTCCTCAAAAATATGGGCCCTAGCATAAACTTCAGGGCTTTACAACCCACCTGAACATGCAAAATCGTATCTTTGTATATTTTAGGGAAGAAGGACCACAGCATTCATTAAATACAACAAAGCACTCAGGTTCCAAAATGGCTAAAAAGCTCCCCTACGGGAAGTTTAGAAGTAATATTTTAAGGTGACTTCTACAGTGCTATCAATTCTTTTCTATATTTCTGTGTTCTTCAAATTGTGGTCCCTTCCTAAAATGAGACATGATGTCAAAGGAGTCCAGCCTCCCGAAAGTGCCTAGAAAATTCCACCTATTACTTGTGAACCCTCTGCAGGAGGAGGACACTTGTCTTGGGCTTATCAGCGTGCTGCGGGTGCTGCCCCTGTGCCTGGCTTTAAGAAGCCTAAATGTAGCCCAGAAGAGAGATGCAAAGCCATGAAGCTACTCAAAGTGTTTGCTCCTTCAGTACTCAAGTACAGCTTTAGCACATCAGGTTTGCTTCTGTTTTCTATCACAGAACTGCACTCATCATTTTTCTCCATACTGTCACATTTTTCTGTCCACTGTCCCTTTTGTCCCCTATGTCAATTCTGATATTTCCTTTGCTTTTATTTGTATTTTTGGTTCTTTCTTCCACAGCATTTCTCTGCCAACACCAAGAAATTAACCTTTTAGAGCAAGTCTCAAACTTTTTGAGATCAACAAACCAATCAATCTCATTGTTAATTAGAATATTAGGTTCTCTGAGTAGTATTAGTTATTTTTGTTTAAGTTTATGGGTCATACTATTCAGAGCCAGAGGAAATTTTCTTCTGCTTTTAAAATTCTGAGTTATACTCTGCTTCATATGCTTGAAATCAATACTCAATCTGTTTTTCATGAATATTTTACATATATCAATACTATGCCTCCTATGGTGTTGCTTTCAATGAACTTCCAGTAATGCATAATTCCCCATATACCTACCCAGCTTTTCACAGACACTACCATTGAGTGGGTTGATGCAGGTTGCAGCCTTCAGGCCCCGAGTACTGGGTTCTGATAAGATTCCACAGAATCCAGCATCACTGGGCTCAAACGGCATCCACTGTATCGAACTATTTGTGAATGCGGACATATCTTCCCAGCACCAGTAGGACACATTGATCTTCCGAAGGCCAACCCATGGGGTCAAGGTCAGCTTGGTCTGCAGGCAAGAGAGACACAGTTATGAATATAAACAATGTCTTGACCAAAAAAGGCTTCTAAATAAAAACCATGAAGTTACAAATATCCCAAAGATACAGGAAAACCTCCCTATCCATTGACTCAGCCATTGCAGATAAGGACAGACCATCATTTTTAAGTTATATATCATGCTTGGCCCTTTAATATGGCCATTTTACAAAGGACAAAAAGATAGCTCAGAGAATATATGAAAAATTTCACAGAGATTAATGGCAAAACAATAATCAAGGCCCAAAATTTCCATATCCTATGACATGCTATGAAGAGATAGCCACCCCCAAACTTGGTTTATATATCTATCCATACATGAAATAATCTTGCCAATATTTCTGAAATATTGGTTATCTGTCTATCCTCAGAATCATTAACTAAGCCTGTTTGGGGCACTGAACAGCTCAGATGACTGGAGATTCCCACCTTCAGCTGGGGGAAGGGCTGGCATTGAATTTTATAGGGAATAATGGGATAGTAAAACCCTGGGCGAGTCTCTGACTGCTGCTCTACTGAAATTTCCCTCCTGTTGCATTAACAAATTCTTTTAAAATAAAAGTACAAAGTTTAGCCCAGAAATGAAAGATAGTCCTAATTTTGCCAGTTATAAAACAAAATGTACTATATATTTCAATTTTTGAGGAAAAAATATGCATTCCTATTGAAAGACCCAACAGAAATAGACATACCCCATAGTAGTTATTTTTAGTTGTAGTAAGTAATATTTATTCTATTTTTAATATTACTATTTTCTAAATTTCCTCTGAAATGTGTATTATTTTTTAAGGAAAGAAAACAAATAAAGTTAATGCTTTTAAAAAGTCCTTCAATAACTTCTCTTTGCTTTCCTGATAAAACTCAAAGTAATTAGCATTGTAGACAAGTCCTCTCAGGATTTGGCCTTGAATCCTCATAAGACAAACCTACAGCAACTCCCTTCCACCCAGCCTGCAGCTCACCCCTCAAACTCCGCATCTTGCATGTGTGGTAGCAAAGCACAGAGAGCCCTTCCCTAGTCACCTTCCCAATTCACTCTTCATCGTCAGGGGTTACCTCTTTCTGGCTACGAGCCAGCCTCTGCCCTAAAGACTAGGTTGAGTACGCTTATTTGTTTTTCCATATAAGCCTGGGCTCTTAGTCTAGACTTACAGCTTAATTTACAGCTTAACACAAGACTGTGAATTCTTATTGTATAAAGGCAGTCCCAGCTAATTTGACTACCCAGAACCTTCTAGAACTAGAAAACCTGAGGAAGAGAGAAGAGGGACCAGAAGATAGGATATCTGTGACCAGCTGGGATAGCCAAACCCTTCTAACCAGCTATTCTTGGAGACACATGGAATTGGGAGTCATTGGAAATGAGCAAAACTGTAAGCTATCAATTTTCTGAAGAGTGACTACAGATAAGATCAGCTGACAGCCAAGGACAGAACACTGTAGAGACCTGTATTTGGGGGTCAGGTAAAGAGAAACAAACAAAAGCAGTCCCTAATGGAGATTATAAATTTGAAAAACTTTTAAGATATAAAATAACAAATGTGGCCATAGTGTCCCATGAGGTAACCACATTTATGATATATTACCAATGTTTTCCACACCATACCAAAGTTGCACTTAAAAAAAAAAAGACTAAATGTAGAAAAGTAAAAAATAGGCACCCCCTACCCATTGCAGAATAGCCCTCTAGGCAGTACGCAGGGCCACATGTAGCCAGGACCCAGGCCATACTCCATATCCTCACCTGAAGCAGGCTGCACCCAAGGAAGTACTGCCTATTGCTTCTCCCTACTTGATGAGAAGAACTCCTCCCCCACCAAATGCTCTGTACCAAAGCCAGTGCTGGTAAGAGCTTTGTCTTGTGTCTACTTAATTGAGGATAGACCCACAGCCTAAGATTTTAAACTCAAAAAGACCAAATGTGATTGTGGAATGTCAACTATAAGCCACCTCAGAGCACTGAGCAGATGGGAAGAGAACTTGGGGTTCTGTGCTTAGAAACTTTTGATAAGAAGGTACTCTCTCCTTTTGGGCTGGCCAGGCCTAAGGAAGATGCAAACAAACATTTCTTGGGTGATGAACATTAAATCATATTACACACTGTAATAATACCTAAAATCTGAGACTCAGGTGGCTTAATTTAACCTACCTAAGTAGCAGTGACATTCCCCTCCCCCACAACAGCAACACCAAGGGATAAACCAATACAAAATCATCACTGTTGTCACAAAGATATGTGCATATGTACACACATTACTATTCAATACACATGTAATTATTCAAATATAATTTAGTAGATATGACTAATAAAGTGTTTAAAATGTTAAGGTAAAAAAGAAGGTATTAAAGGAAGAGAATCTGCCAGTGCCCGTTCCAGTGTATTACACAGCACTCCTTCTACCAAGCACATCACAGGTGAGAGCTGTGTTCATGCCCTCAGTAGACAATAGATGTAAGTCCTGAGGATTTTAACTTACCATGCTCTGCGATGATTGCATTATTCGCAGCTGCTTAAGGACAAAGTCTATCTTCTGCTGGGTTGTAAGAGAAGCCAAAAGGGCATTGTGGTTCCTACAGGACAATTTAGCGGTGTCATAAGTCTCCTTGGCAGTAGAAATTTTCAAACACATGTTTACAACCAAATGCCAGCCACTGCCACAGATATTTTCTTTTGTAAAGGATAGAGAGAAAGAAAAAACAACAACAACAAGTTTTAGAAATCACACAAAACTACTACATTACTGTTCGAATTAATAAAAAACAAGTTTTAGAAATCACACAAAACGACTACATTACTGTTCGAATTAATAAAAAACCAAATTGTGACTTGAATTCTAGGTACTTCCTTAGGATGTAATGAGAGTATCAGACACATTACTAAGGACCAAGTACAGAATACGAGAATTTTAAATGCTTTAAAAAATTAGTCATATTTCCTGGATCTCAAAAATGAGGCCAACACTCCTGTGTCTTAGAAGAAAACATTTATTTGGTGCCAGTGTTGGATTTTATAAATCTCCTCTTGAAAAACAATTAAGAACAAGACTAAAATTTAAGAGCAGAAAAATAAATATGGATATTGGAAGGCTGGGGTTAAAAACTGCAAGAATAGAAATGAGTTGGTGAATGAACAAGTCTAGTCTTCAAAAGCTGCATTGTTCTCACATCAAGTATAAAACCAAGTGCAAATTATCCCAAAAGTAAGGTGAAAAGATCCTTTTGGGGGGGGCACCCCAAAGTGATAGAGCTGTAGCAAAAAGGCAAGCCTGTAATCTGCTACTGTGACTGCCCTAAACCCACCCAAAGAATTGCACAGAAGTTGTGAATACTTCTTGGAAGACAAGGAGCAAAGCAACTTCACCAGAACCAAAGTAGCCATCAATAATGCTCATGAACAGTCAGTGAGATCAATGAAAGGTACAGTACCATGGGTCAGGGATCATCTCAGAGCAGATAAACACTTGCTCCTGGAGTGTGGCATCAGTGTCACCGCTTGTTCAAATGTAAATTCTGGGCCCCACCCTAGATTTGTACCAGAATCTGACTGATAGGAAGATCCCCAGATCCTCAGCTGTGCATTAGAGTTTGAGATGCAATGAGACAAAGAACAAGAAGCCCACTCATACAAGCTGAATCAAGTACTTCCAAAGGACATTCACAAGGGGCCTGGTGGAACCCAACTGCCCTTAACATGACTCAGCTGTTGCACGGAGCCACAGAAGTCCCCCTTCCTGGATATCTTGGTTGAGCAAACATATCATACATTTTTAGTTATGACTGGTTGGCCCCAGACCCCCTAACTCATCATCCCGAACCTCAGAAGTGCCATAAATTAAGGTATTCAGGGCTGGAGATCACCCCAGGAGGTGCTGTGGACACAGGCATCTCTCCTCTCCTTCTTGTCAGAAGGTGCAGGCCGTCTAATCCTAGTGGTCAATAAGAAGCACTCTTCATTAGGTGCCCAGCAGAATGGCTGATGAGACTACTGCATTATATTCCTGGGTTTGCACAGAAGAGCAGGGTGAAAACAATGGAGTGGGCTCCATGATACAGAGCCAAGCTGTCATTTGATTCTCCAGAGCAGCAGATGATGTTTCATTTTGTTTCAAAAGACACTAGGAGCATACTTAAGAACTGTATTTTTGTTTTAAAAAATAACCACAATATTGGTAAGAGGGAAGGAATAGATAAAATGTGCTTATCCTCCACCCCTGAGACTTCACAGTATCAGAGGCATGTGTGTAAAGTCTTTGGACGCCCCCCACACACACATCAAGATGCCCCTCTAAGGCCTACCAGGCAGGGCGATGCACTCCTGATTGCGGGGCTCCCACTGGCAGTTCTGGTCCAGGGCACAGCTCCTGCAGCTGGTCTTCTTGTTACAGTAGTACATGGGGTTATCCTTGGGGCAGTTCTCATACTTGGAAATGGAGATCTAGAACACAGTGGACAAGAGCTTTCTTCTTATTTGCACAGAAAGAACTCACAGTAAGGACAAACAGGATACTAAAAATCAAATTAAAGGAGCAAACTGCAAATGGATATATAAATAAGATTTATAGGAAGCTGCACCACAGTGAAAATACTTTAGGGAAAGGTTCTGCTGAAGGACATGCCTTTACCCGGCAAGGAAGTCATTCACTCTTAAACACCTGTTCATGTGTAAAATGGGAATGTTGAATGTAATGCTTTTCAAATGCCTTCCAAACAGGCTAAATTTATATTTTATGAACTGTTTTACAGACTGTCAAAGAATGTCTTATAAATTGTCAAAGGCTATAAAAGTTGAGTCATCATCTGTGTTGCCTTCTAACCTACATAAAAAAATTACAAATACAGACAGTCCTCGGGTTACGCGCCATCTCCCATCTAATCTAATAAAAGAGAAACATGTAAATTGACCGCACCTCTGCTACGCCCCAAGCCACGCCCTCCAGCCAATCAGAGCGACTATATGCAAATTAACCCAACCAAGATAGCATCCTGCAGCCACGGAGCTGGAGCAAGCAGGAGGCTTGGTTGCCCTGGCGATAGAGGAAGCCAAGCTTCCCGCCTGCCCTGGCTGGCTGTAGCCTCCACTCAAGGCAACAAAGTTTCAATTATAGAAGATAAATAAATCCCAGATTCCTGCTTCCAGCCAGCCTCCACTGGGAGCTTGGGTGGCTGGGGGCCAGGGCCAGCCTGCAAACAGCCATCAGCCCCACACCCAGGATGGCCACACCTTCATGGGGTGAGAGTCCTCACTGGGGGGCTTGGCCAGCCTGCAAACAGCCATCAGCCCCTCACCCAGGCTGGCCAGGCACCCCAGCGGGACCCCCACCCTGATCTGGGACACCCTTCAGGGCAAACCAGCTGGCCCCCACCCATGCACCTGGCCTCTGTCCTATATAATAAAAGGGTAATATGCAAATTGACCCTAACAGCAGAGCAACTGGGAATGACTGGTCACTATGACACACACTGACCACCAGGAGGCAGACGCTCAATGCAGGAGCTGCCCCCTGGTGGTCAGTGCACTCCCACAGGGGGAGCTCTGCTCAGCCACAAGCCAAGCTGATGGCTGCCAGTACAGTGGTGGTGGTGGGAGCCTCTCCTGCCTCCTCAGCAGCGCTAAGGATGTCTGACTGCAGCGTAGGCCTGCTCCCCGCTGGCAATTGGACATCCCCTGAGGGCTCCCGGGCTGCCAGAGGGATGTCTGACTGCCAGTTTAGGCCCAATCCCCCGGGGAGTGGGCCTAAGCCAGCAGGTGGTCATCCCCCGAGGGGTCCCAGACTGCGAGAGGGCACAGGCCGGGCTGAGGGACCCCTCCGAGTGCACAAATTTTTGTGCACCGGGCCTCTAGTTTATTTATTAAAAAAAAAAAGTTCCGTCATTTCAACATATATACATATGTGCTTTATGTTTTTTATTATTTATTTACCACAAGTAAAGGTCAGGAATTGTTATCTTTCTTTTAAATTTTTTTTACTCTTTCACTTCATTACTGCTATGTATATGCTCCATGTGAGTGACGTAGGTGCTTATGTAGGTGGGTTCCAACTTACAGCGAAAATTGCGTTATGTCGCGCCGTAGGAACGGATCTCTGATGTAACCCAAGGACCTACTGTATTATGCTAAGCCAAGATATAACATCTATAATAATAAAAGCATAATATGCTAATTAGACTGGACATCCTCTGGACAACCTTGTAGTCGAAGTTGGGGCTGCAAGGGAAGCCCGGGTCCCAGGTGCCAGAGGGAAGCCAGTGCCGGCAGTGGAGGGGGAGGGAGGAGAAGGCCTACTCTTGCATGAATTTCATGCATTGGGCCTCTAGTTAGACAAGAAGATTATACAAAGTATATTATTTCCACAATTCAATGTGGCTACTATACGCCTGACCCCCTTTCAGTCTCAAATCTAACTTGCTTCCAAAACCTTGTACAGGCAGAGCTCACCAAGCCTCACACCGGCTCTAGTACTTAGTCACAGCCATGCTAGGGAGTGGGGCATACTCAAAACACCACAGTCTTCCTTCTTCTAAAACACCACACGTCAATCCTGTGACAAGGACCTTTAGAATTAGAATGTACTGGGCATCCCTTCCTAAAAGAAAACTTGAGCAATAATAAAATCCAAGTCTACACTGAAGGTTTCAAAAATAACTCTGGGTCAGTTTTTATAACATTCACATTGTAATCTACACATAACCCCACTCTGGACTTTTCCATCCTCTGAAATCCTTGAGAGACAGCCCCTGACCTGGCCTTCCGTGCAGCTGTGGTTCTTAGGGACACAATAGTCGTTGCACCAGTGGCAGTCATTGGTGTTGGCTGTGCAGCTGTAACAATCCGTGTGTTGGTCACATCTGTCATGGTCAAGAGCTATGAAGACAAGAAAAAGTCATCAACTATGACAGCTCTTCCTTAGAAAAGTCACAGGCCATTATAGCTGCTGTTTAGCACAATCTGAGACTGAGGCAAAAAAATGTAAGAAGTGTCGGGAAGTAAAATGATGAGTGCCACTGGCAGGAAAATATATGTCAGGTTAAAACAGATTTAGAAATAAGTAAACAATGTGAAAGAAACACTATTTGTACCCACTCCCCCCAACAAGGTACATAGAAAGTGAAAAACAAAGAGAGGCTAATTTACTTTAACAGCAAGATAAAATGGAAGTAGCTGTGGTTCTTTAAATATTTTTCTTCCCAAGAAAAAAATCAATTAGCAATAGAATGAACACAACAGAAAGAGCTTTCCTGAAGCCAAACAAAGTAAGGCAGAAGACCAAACCATTCATCCCAACTATAAACACAAGGCTAGTCTGGGCACGGGAAGTAGGCAGCACCACAGAACCCCAAAGGAGGCACTTGGTTGAGCTGCATTTTCTACACATACATGTAAGTCCAAGAGTGTAATTTTGAAAACTTCTAGGCTACTAAAGACTTGCTGCATCGCCTATTGACCCTAAATAGGTCAAGGTCAGCGACAAAAGAGAAGCTGCTGCACAACCATATTGCCTCATCTGTTGAATCACTCATGGACATTGCACATGGTGGAAGCCGTGGATAAGAATAGGTAGGGCCCACCCTCACAAAGACTCCAGCATCCTGCTCCTTAGGTTGTTCTTCCTGCCCTGGTCATCACCCCAAGGACTGAGCCCAAACAGAAAGTAGAGTGAACCAGGGAGGTGACTTTGAGATGAGTTAACATAAAATCAGGTCATATTGAACCACCTAAGGTAAGTGAATATTATTTCCTATAAGCTTTCACCTTTAGTTCCAACTTTAAAAATTGGGTTAAAAAATAACTACATCACTGATTTTATCCCTTTTAGGAGACAGGGACTAACCCTACCAGATTCTGATAATCTCAGTTCTCCAGCACTCACCAGCCCGCAGTGAACCTGGAAGGTTATCTGGGTGTTCTTACTGCTGATTTTTGTTCAGCTTTAGAGTGAAAGCTGCCTCTACCTACCATAACTCTCATGGTAACTCTATATCAACCCTAATGGTTAAGAAATTCAGTCAACATACTTTAAATTAATTGAAGTGAACAAATATTCTGCAGAGACATTTTTCTTACTCTTAATAGGCTTTCTCACATATTACTTTGCAGTGTGCTAAATGTCAGAGCACAAGGGTAAAAAGTAGGCAAGATGAAAAAGTTTGGAAAGCACAAGAGGTTGTTCTAGAAGCAGGGATCACTACTCATCATCAGCAACTGTCTGTCACGCTATCACTGCTGTGCCCAACTTGAGAAGCTAGAAAGAATAGTACTTTGCAAAGACAGCAGCTTTACCTCTATCTACGAGAGTAATCGCTTTTACTGGGTTGGCCCTCTTCTCATTAGAACTGCATAACACAATATGGTAGCCACTACCCACATGTAGTTTTTTTGTTGTTGTTGTTAATCCTCACCCGAGGATATTTTTCCATTGATTTTTAGAAAGAGTGGAAGGGAGGGGGAGATAGAGAGAGAAACATTGATGTGAGAGACACATCGATTGGTTGCCTCCCACACACACCCTGACCAGGGCTGGGGATCAAGCCTGCAACCAAAGTACGTGCCCCCTTGACCAGAATTAAACCTCCCTTCATTCCGTGGACCGACGCTCTATCCCCTGAGCCAAACTGGCTAGGGTCACATGTAATTTTTAATTTACATTAATTAAAATTAAAATTTCAGTTCTTAGGTCATACCAGTCTCATTTCAAAGTATTTGATAGCCACATGTCACTAGTAGCTACCATATTGAGACAGTGCAGATATAGAACATTTCCATCAACACAAAAAATATCATTAGATTGCATTTCCCCAAACCAATTGTAGCTGGGTTCTGGAATTGGTATACAAAGTCCATGAAAAGCCAAGGAGGTTTTTGTCTCTATGATTTGCAGATAGGTTGTAGGAGCCACATGGCATGCTCCCACCCATTGTAAAGAAGTTTACCAACCAATTTTTCATAAAGCCTTTGCATAAGTTATTATTGAATATTTTTGGATAATAATATGAATCTAAAAAGTGTACATATGCTAAGTGCCTTCATGATTCAGATAAAAGGAGAACTCAAATTAATTTAATTTTAAGAAGAAAAAAAAACATACTTCTTTTGGAAAAACATTCTGATTTTAACTTTTCTTCTTGTGCTTCTGTTGCTAACTCCCAGGAAATACACTGAGATGACCCTGTGTCCCACACACACCGGATGCCAGGTCCTGCTGCTAGACAAGCAGCTTCACTCTGGTGTGCTTCACACCGTTCCGAGGTAAATACCAGGATGTCACTGAGGAGGAGACTATTGAAGCCACCAAACACATACATGGAGCTAAAAGGAAAAACAAAAAAGGGAGAGTAGTTTACTAAAACCTTAAGTAAACAAAGTCATGATAAACTATTTACAATCTTCAGACAAACCTTACATATCAATAGTTCTGTAAGAAATTATTTTTTTCAGGATCTCAAAAAATATTCTTATATCTTTCTCATACCTTTCCCTCTCAATTTCATCCTAGCCTGCCCTACCCAGAATAATTCCAACAATCAACCTACTCTTTGCATAACTATATTAAAAAGTTCTCATGATAACATAGTGACTTTTAACTATAATTCCCTGGAATATTTTACTGTCAGGGTAAGCAAATGTCTTTCAGAGTTAAACACATAATTGTGTATCTGCATGTTCTTAAATATTAAAAATATATATAATTTTAAAAGCATAAAATCTCCTTAACTAAAATTGTGTAATGATTCATAAACCAATAAGAAACAGATAAAAATGCACATGAAAATTTAGTACACAGTAAAAGTGGCATCTTAAATTAGTGTGGACTTTCCAGTAAATGGTATGGAGATAACAAAATAAACATGGAAAAATATAAAATTTCTCTATGGACTCAGGATAAATTCCAAATGGACCAGAGAACCACTTGAAAAAAAACAAAAAAATGAACCCATAAATGCACTTTAGAGGTTAGAAGACAATACAGGTGAGCTACTCTATAACAACACCCACGACTTAAAATCCAGAAGGCAACAAAAAAAATACTGAAAAATTGATTATATAAATTAAAAAGAATTTTGCATAGGAAATACAGCTATAAGCAAAGTAAAAGACAAATGATACACTGTGAAAAATTATTTACAAGCTGTTATAGAAAAAGAATATTCCTAATATAGAGACAGCTTCAGCCAGTTTGCAAGAGAAAAATGTAAATGACCTCAAGCATATGAAAAGATGATTAACTTCAATTATAAGAAAAATGCAAATTAAAGTGACAATGAGAAAGCATCTCTCCCCTAAAAAGACAATGACTGAGGCAGTAGGGAAACAAGCACTCTCATACGTGGCTGCTAGGCATGCAAATAGGATGAGCCTAAAAAGGGAAATTTGGCAAAATCTAACAAAACTCTGTATTTATCTTTTGAACCTGAAATCACATTTCCAGAAGTCTATCAAAAAGATATAAAAGCAAAATTAAAAAAAGAAATGCACATGAGGCTATTCACTAAAGCAATAACGGTAATGGCAAACACACAAACAACCCAAAATGTCCATCATCTGGGGATGTGATGTATAAACTGTGGTGCATCCACACAATGAAATAGTAGGTAGCTGTAAAAAGGAATCAGGAGGATTTCTACATACCGCTATAGAGCGATCTCCAAGATATACTGTTATGTGAATTTTAAAAAAGGAAATGCTAAAGGAAGGAAGGAAGGAAGGAAGGAAGGAAGGGAGGGAGGGAGGGAGGGAGGGAGGGAGGGAGGGAGGGAGGGAATAAGGAAATGCAGAGAAAAGTATATAGAAGTGTGCAACCACTTATTTGAGGGAAGAAAGAGCTCAAACACACACACAAATTCATTTTTCTCTTCAAAACAACAACTAAGTTTCTCTTTAACTTATCTTAACAGTCTTAGAAACAATGACCAACCCAGTAGCAAAAGATAAGAGTAGCACTTACATTGTGGTATTTTTTTGAGGGGTGTGGTCTTTTCCCCACCCCTCAAAAAAAATTTATGACTCTTTAGGAAAAAATCTCATTTCATGTCTGGAGCAAAAAAAGTTTGTGATGAGCCTAGAAGACCTTGGCACACCAGACAAAAAGGAAGACTATAGGTGTACCAAAAAGACTCAGGAGCTAACATGAAGAGATGCTTGCTGGCCAAAATTGGGAAATGCTTGAAATTTAATAAGAATAAAAACTAAAATGGATTAAAACAAATTAAATACTTTTAAATCTCTAAGTTCTTAATGACATATGCCACCTTCTCCTCCAAAGAAACTCATTTGTCAACTTTGTAGAATGCTAAAAAATGAGTTCATCATTTTGAAAATTGGTAAATCAAGGGGGGGGGGGAATCAACCCTATGCAGTGATCTTGCCAAAATATTGAAGTGAATCTGACTGAATTAATTTGCAAGAATTTCAAGAGAGAGTCCAATATATTTTTTGAAAACATGGGGGTGCAATAATCAAAACCTAGACTACAGGAAACTCTACATGATAACCCAGTTTATTTTTTTAATATGTTTTTTTATTGATTTCAGAGAGAAAGAGAGAGATAGAAACATCAATATGAGAGAGAATCATTGGTTGGCTGCTTCCTGCACACCCCTATTAGGGCCTGGAGCCTGCAACCCAAGCATATGCCCTTGACTGAAATCAAACCCAAGACCCTTCTGTGGCTCTATCCACTGAGCCAAACCAGCTAGGGCCAACCCAGTTTATTTTTAACAAATAAGGGGGGATATGATGAACAGGGAGACTATATATCAACAGAAACTTAAAATACATTTCATCCAATTGTAATGTATGGATCTTACTTGGACCTTCACTTGAACAAATTAAATTTTTAAAAATTATGAGGCAAGAACTTCTGGTGAAGATGACAGTGGGGTAAATGAGGTACTCAAATCTTCTCACAACCACATCAAAATTATAACTAAACTACAGAACAATCATCATTCAGAACCACCTGAAATCTAACTGAATTGAAGTCCTACAACTAGGGATTTAAAGAAGCCACATTGAGACTGGGAGGAAGGGTGGAGTCGTGGAACAAGCCAGGCCCACACCCATGTGGCATTTTAAAATTGGAGGGCTATCTCAACTGCAGAGGTCATCTCTGAGGAGCGAGGAGTCCTGGACCACACCAGGCCTCCCAGTCCAGGCTTCCAGAGTCAGGAAGAAAAGTCTCCATAACTTCTGGCTATACAAAGCAACAGGGTTGTGGCTGAGTGAGACAGAGGGCTGCTGGAGTCCCAGGTAGTTCCTCTTAAAGATCTGTGCAAGGACTTACTCAGACTCACACCCTCTGAGTTCTAATACTAGGGCAGCAGCTTAAAAGGAACCAGGGACTTATAAGGAAGAACTGAAGTGTCTACCATCATGATGAGAGCTGGGGAATGGGGGAGAGGGGCAACTTTCTGCCAGACTACAGTGCTGGCAGAGGCCTTTGTTCCTTTCCTGAGACTCAGCCTACACACTGGTCACCGGCCCTAGTGATTCCCTGAGATCCGTCACACCCAACTTGTGGGCCAACCCAAGATGTTTCCAGTGGCTTTTACATACAAATGGCCTTTCTTACCTCATGCTTTGGACTTTCCTAAAATCTCTCAAACAAGCAGCATCTGGCCTCTGTGTACTCTGTACCTCTTGCTAACTGGCCCCAGGCCTGGCATTAGCAGCAGCTGGCCTTGGTTTGCAGTTTGGCCTCTCATGGGCACCTCCAAGCCCAGTACAAGGAGCAGCCATCTGTACATTGCTCTGTAGCTCATGCCAAGTGGCTCTAGGCAGGGCACAGGCAGTGGCTGACCTTGTACCACCCGGGGGTCACCAGAGTCAGTGCACCTAGGGAACAGCTTCAGACCATGCCAGATTACAACCCTACCACCTCCATGAGCAACACACTCAAGGGGTGGACTCGGTAAGTGACAAAACCCCACTAAAGCAATTCTTGTTCCATAGGGTGAACTCCTGCATAGCAGCTCCTCTGCTGTCATCACAGCTGGTCCTAACAGCTGATTGGCCTGGGAGTCAATCCCTCCCAGTGACACCAATAGCAATCAAGGCTCAATTACAACAGGTCAGTGCCCACACAGGGGTGCACCTGGAGAGCCCCGCTTAGCTGACTGAGGAGGCTGTGCCACTGGGCTCTACAGGACACCTACTGCATAAGGTCACTCTACCATGTCCGAGAGACCTAGCAGCTCTACTTAATACATAAAAACAAACATATGGAAGCAGCCAAGATGTGGAAACAAAGAAAGAGGTCCCAAATGAAAGAACAGGAGAAGTCTCCAAAAAAGAACTAAAAGAAATGAACATAAGCAAACTACCAGATACATAATTCAAAGCAATGATTATAAGGATGCTCAAGGAACTTAGAACTTCAACAGCATGAAAAAGGAAATAGAAACCATAAAAAAGAACCAATCAAAAATGAAGGATACACTAAGTGATATGAAGAATAATTTTAAGGGAAAGAACAGTAGAGTAGATTAAGTTGAGAATCAATGCAGCAATCTGGAATATAAGGAAGCAAAAAAGACCCAATCAGAACAGCAAAAAGAAAAAAGTATCCAAAAAAATGAAGATAGTGTAAGGAGCCTCTAGGAAAACTTCAAGTGTACCAACATCTGCATCATGGGGGTGCCAGAAGGAGAAGAGAGAATAAGCAAGAAATTGAAAAACTATTTGAAAAAATAATGACAGAAAACTTCCCTAACCTGGTAAAGGAAAAAGACATACAAGTCCTAGAAGCACAAGAGTCCCAAACAAGATGAACCCATACAGGCACATAGCAAGACACATCATAATTAAAATGCCAAAGATTAAAAAAAAGAGAGAGAATCTTAAAAGCAATGAGAAAAAAGCAGTTAGTTACCTATAAGGGAGCTCCTATAAAACTGTCAACTGATTTCTCAACAGAAACTTTGTAGGCCAGAAGGGAGTGGCAAGAAATATTCAAAGTGATGATTATTCAACCCAGTAAAGCTATCATTTAGAATTGAAGGACAGATAAAGAGCCTCCCAGACAAGAATAAGCTAAAGGAGTTCATCACCACCAGTATTATATGAAATGTTAAAAAGTTTTCTTTAAGAAGAGAAAAAGAAAAAAGAAGAACAATAAAATGGCAATAAAATACATATCTATTAACAATTGAATCTAAAAAAACAAAATAAACAAACAAGCAGAATAGAAACAGACTCAGAGATAAAGAGAATATTTTGATGGTTGCCAGATGGGTGGGGAGTTAAGGAAGATGGGTGAAAAAGGTGAAGGGCTTAAGAAGTACGAATTGGTTGTTACAGAATAGTCATGGGGTTGTACGGCATAGACAATATATCAATAATATTCTAATAACTATGTATGGTGTCAGATGGGTATGAGATTTATAGGGATGACCACTTAGTAAGTTATATAAAGTTTTAATCATTGGTGTATACACCTGAAACTAATATAATATTGTATATCAAATGTATTTGAAAAATAAAAAACAATTTCAAAAATAATAAAAAATAATAAAATTAGAAAATAAAATTTATGAGGCAATTGGGAAATATGAACAATGAGTGGTAGTAAATTACTATTCATTTTTTAAAGTGTGATAATTGTATCGTGGTTGTATGTTTTTAAAAAGTCTTTATCTTTAAAAGATACCAAATCAATCCTCATTATTTGTAGATTCCACATTTATGAATATACCCAGTTGCTAAAATTTATTTCTGACTCCAAAACCACTACTTGCAGATTTGCAGTCACTTGCAGACATACATACACAGAAAAATTTGAGTTGTCCAACATGTACATTTCCAGGTGAGGTCAAACAAGATGATGCTCTTTTCCTGTTTTAGTTCTCATACTATACACAAGTGTCCTTTTGATAGTTTATTTAGTGTCATGTGTTTTGTTTTGGTTTTTAATATATTTTTACTAGATGCCCAGAGCACAAAATTTGTGCACGGGTAGGGCCCCTAGGCCTGGCCAGCAATCAGAGCCGATCAGGTTCCTCACCTCCCCCCCTCCTCCTTCCCTCGCTCCCTCAGCGCCCCGCCACCACCACTGGTCTCCCGCCATGTTCTGCGCCACCCCCTGGTGATCAGCACACATCATAGTAAGCAATTGAACTCCCGGTCTCCCGGTCGAACTCCTGAGGGGACACTTTGCATACTAGCCTTTTATATATATAGATTGATTTCAGAGAGAAAGGGAGAGGGATAGAGAGACAGAAACATCAATGATGAGAATTACTGATTGGCTGCCTCCTGCACGCCCCCTACTAAGGAGGATTGGGCCTGCAACCCAGGCATGTGCCCTTGGCCGGAATTGAACCTGGGACCCTTTAGTCCGCAGGCCCACACTCTACCCATGAGCCAAACCAGCTAGGGCTGTCATGTGTTTTTTGCATGTTTGTGCTTTATGTTGGTGATTCTGCTGTTTTAAATGGCCCCAAAGCACTTCATAGTGTTGAAGTGCTGTCCAGTGATGTGGCTTATAGAGAAAATACATGCATTAGATGAGCTTCATTCAAGCATGAGTCATAGTGCTGTTGACTATGAACTCAATGTTAATAAATCAACAATACATATTAAATAAGGTGTGTCGTTAAACAGAAACACACATAAAACAAGATTACAAATTGATTAGTTGATGAAAATGCAAGAAACTTGTAAGAACCTAACCCTGCATTTCCCTAGGTATAAAAACTCAATGTTCTCTAACTCAGTGTTTGTGGTGACTTTACAGAATATAATTATGCCACAAAAAATGATAATCAACTATATTCTGATGAAAGTATATGTCAGGGAGCTTCAAAATAATCTGGAATGGGTTAGGGTTTCAAATTTCCATGATAAAAAGTTTTAACTTTTTTTTGGGGGGGGGGGGGGAGACCCACAGTACATGATTTATCTGAATTTTACCTAAAAATCTCTTTTTCTATTTCAAGACTACATTAAATTGCTAACACTAATATTAAAATTGGGTCTATTACCTCTTGCATATTAACATGTAATAATGAGTTTAATTTTTTAAAAATACATATTTTATTGATTTTTTACAGAGAGGAAGGGAGAGGGATAGAGAGCCAGAAACATTGATGAGAGAGAAACATCGATCAGCTGCCTCCTGCACACTCCCCACTGGGGATGTGCCCGCAACCAAGGTACATGCCCTTGACCAGAGTCGAACCCCGGACCCTTGAGTCCACAGGCCGACGCTCTATCCACTGAGCCAAACCGGTTCTGGCATGAGTTTAATTTGTTCTTAGTCTAAGGGTAAAAAAAAAAAATCTAATAGGATCATTCATAGTTTCTAAAAAGAACAGAATCCAAACCATCCTATTCATTTACACATTTTTTCAGAAATTTCTAGTTGACATGTACTATGTATAAAGAAATCTCTGGTTTCTGCTCCTCAGCCTCTAAGAGTCAGTAGAAAGCTCAGCTGCACCTCTCAGCTGCTTCAACTGGATAAGGAAACTCCCACAGGCTAAAGCAGCTCAATTTATCTCTTTGGACTCTATTCATCTCTTATTTTCTTTTTCTTTTTAAACTAGAGGCCCGGTGCACAAAAATTTGTGCACTCGGGGGGGAAAGGGGAGGTCCCTCAGCCTGGCCTGTGCCCTCTCGCAGTCTGGGACCCCTCGGGAGATAATGACCTGCTGGCTTAGGCCTGCTCCTGGGTGGCAGAGGGCAGGCCCAATCCCTAGGTGCAGCCCCTGGTCGGGCTCAGAGCAGGGCCGATTGGGGAGTTGGGGCGCCGCCCCGTCATACACAGAACAGGGCAGATTGGGAGGTTGCGATGCCACCCTCAGTCACACTCAGGGTAGGGCTGATTGGGGGGTTGGGGCACCACCCCCTATCACACTCAAGGCAGGGTCAATGGGGAGGTTGCGGTGCCACCCCCTGTGATGCACAGAGCAGGGCCAATCAGGGGGTTGGGGCACTGCCCCCTGTCACGCACAGAGCAGGGCCCATCAGGGGGGTTGGGGCTCTATACCCTGCAGGGCCAATCAGGGGGTTGGGGCGCTGCCCCCTGTCACGCACAGAGCAGGGCCCATCAGGGGGGTTGGGGCTCCGTACCCTGTCACGCACAGAGCAGGGCCAATCAGGGAGTTGGGGAGCTCCCCCCTGTCATGCACAGAACAGGGCCGATCAGGGGGTTGAGGAGCTCCCCCCTGTCACGCACAGAGCAGGGCCCATCAAGGGGGTTGGGTAGCTCTCCCCCGTCACGCACAGGGCAGGGCCGATCAGGGGGTTGAGGAGCTCCCCCCTGTCACTCACAGAGAAGGGCCGACAGGGGAGTTAGGGCACCGCCCCCTGTCACACACACAGCAGGGCGGATCAGGGGGTTGGGGCGCCGCCCTCTATCACCCACAGAGCAGGACCGATCAGGGGGTTGGGGCGCCGCCACTGTCACACTCAGGGCAGGGCCGATGGGGAGGTTATGGCTCTACCCCATCACACACAGAGCAGGGCCCGTGTGTGTGTGTGGGGGGGGCGGGGGGGGGGGGTTGGGGCGCCGCCCTCTATCACCCACAGAGCAGGGCCGATCAGGGGGTTGGGGCGCCGCCGCTCTCACACTCAGGGCAGGGCCGATGGGGAGGTTATGGCTCTACCCTGTCACACACAGAGCAGGGCGTGTGGGCGGGGGGTTGGGGCGCCACACCTTGTCACACACAGAGCTGCAGGGCAATCAGGGGGTTTGGGCACTGCCCCCTGTCACGCTGATCCAGTGCCAGGAGGCCTCGCGGCTCCGCTGATCCCGGTGCTGGGAGGCATATTACCCTTTTACTATATAGGATAGAGGCCTGGGGGCCGGCTGGTTTGCCCTGAAGGGTGTCCTGGATCAGGGTGGGGATCCCCACTGGGGTGCCTGGCCAGCCTGGATGAGGGGATGATGGCTGTTTGCAGCTGGTCACACCCCCTTCAGGGTGGGGGTCCCCACTGGGGTGCCTGGCCAGTCTGGGTGAGGAGCTGAGGGCTGCTTTCAGGCTTGCAGTTGACTGAAGCTCCCAACCACTCCTTTTTTTCTTTTTTTTTTTATTCTGGGCCAGCTTTAGCTCTGGCTCTAGCTCTGAGGCTTCCGCTGCTGATTGCGTTCTATAATCAAAACAATGTATAACTCCAGCTCTGAGATCCCGGCCGGCTGAAAGCTGGTTTCTGGGGTTTTGTTTAGCTTCTATATTTGTTACAAAGTTTCTTAGAATTGCAGCTCAGAGGCCGGCAAGTCAGGCGGGGAACGTTGGAGTCTGCAGTCACTGGAGCAAGCAAGCCTCATGTTCGCTTCCAGCTGCCTGGCTGCCAGCCGCCATCTTGGCTGACAGTTAATTTGCATAAGGATATGCTGATTAGCCAATGGGAAGGGTAGCGGTCGTACGCTAATTACCATGTTTCTCTTTTATTAGTGTAGATATTTTTATTGATTTCAGAGAGGAAGGAAGAGGGAGAGATAGAAACATCAATGCTGAGAGAGAATCATTGATCGGCTGCCTCCTGCATGCCCCACACTGGGGAACGAGCCCACAATCCAGACCTGTGCTCTGACTGGGAATAGAACCCCGACCTCCTGGTTCCTAGGTTGATGCTCAACCTCTGAGCCACTCCGGCTGGACAACTCATCTCTTAAGTTCTGCTCAGTATTTCTTCATTATCTTGTTAAATCCTTACTGTATACTTTTCAGTTGTCTTTCAATGGGAGACTTCATTGGCTGATGCCAGAAGTGAAAGTCCTTCTTGGGTCCAGTGTCAAGATTTTCAGCCTTTTAAGTCAAGCCAAACTCACCTCTGGAAACATGGTGGTGAGAGTCTCTGGTGGTTTGGAATGCTATGTCTGAACAAGGCTGCAAGCAGCTCAGAAGGTAATGGAGAAGGCCCTAGCTATTTTTTAACAGATCCATCAGCAAAGAGTGTAATATAATCCTTACTAGCTTAAACTGTTTAAGCAAAACCATTGGCTGATTACTAAACAATAATGACCTAGAGACAATTCCTAACAAGTCAGGTTGAAAAATAAAAACAAGAAAAAACAACTAGAAAAATCAGCAAACAGACTCCACAGAATTAGTCTAGGCAAGCCACTAAGCAAACAACAAAAACAACAACAGTTGGTGGTGATGGTGGGGGAATGAGAATTCGTATTTGCTACAACATATTACCAAAAATGTTTAGTTTTCAACCAAATATTACAAGCTATGCAAAGAAACAAAAAATGTGACCCATACAGAGGAAACAAAACAATCAATCAAAACTGTCTCGCCCAGCTGGTTTGGCTCAGTAGATAGAACATAGGTCTGTGGACTGAAGGGCCCCAGGTTCTATTCCAATCAAGGGCACATGCCCGGGTTGCAGGCTCAATCCCCAGCAGGGGGTGTGCAGGAGGCAGCTGATCAATGATTCTCTCTCAGCATTGATGTTTCTATCTCTCTCTCCCTCTCCCTTCCTCTCTGAAATCAATAAAAATAAATAAATAAATAATGGCTGAAAACTTCCACAAATTTTAATAAAATGACTAATCTATACACCCATAAAGCTCAACAAACTCCAAGATTGACACAAAAGAGATCCATACTTAAACACATTATAACCAAGTGTCTTTTTTTTGAGAGAGAGACAGAGAGAGAGAGAAAGAGAAACATTGATTGGTTGCCTTCTGCATGCACGTGGGAATTGAACCCACAACCTAGGTATGTGTCCTGACCAGTAATGGAACCCACGATCTTTTGGCATATGGGACAATATTCGAATCAAATGAATCACACCAGCCAGGGTGTGGCCTAAAATTGTAAAAGGTGAAGTAAACAACAGTAATAACAGCAGGAACAAAATGAGAAAAATTAACATGATTAGGCTGTTTAACAAATAAAAAGTCTTTAAAGTACAGTGTAAGGAACAGTGGAAAGGCCACTCTGAATTGCCCTTATGTTACAGAGCCTTCTCGACGGAAGGCTGATAAAGAGTGCTGTTAGTTTGGGCCAGGCATTTTGACCAATGCAATGCAGACTTCACATTATTAGGGACTATAAACTTGTTCTTTATGAAGCTTCACAATTTCCCCATCTCTATTCCCCTACCTGATTCTCCCCTATCTGACTTGCCCTCTCTTTTTTTCAAATCTCCTTACCATTCAGATCTAAGTTCCATGAACAGTAGCAAATGACAGAGGGCATAAGACAGTAATTGCACATAACTTTTGTGGTCCCATGCATTCAGACAACATCAAAAATAGCATACTCCTGCATGCTAACAAAAAAACATATCAACAAACACAGCATTAAAAGAAATTCAAATGCACATCAAGTATTTTAAATATAAATCAGGAAATTAATGCCTACATAATCCTGTGAAAAACGAACAAGGTGGGAAAATGCTAAGAATAATATGCAAACCCAATTCCATTTCTTCGTATTTTACTTCATTTTCATTTTAAACCCAAGAGAAAAGGAGCAAGCACTTCTTTTCCAATTACCTGTTGTGTAGGACTGCTGAGTGGCCAAATCTGTTGACATCATGGTGCAGATCAGGTCTGGGAAGCACTGACCAGCGGTCACAAGCTAGGAGCAAGAAAACACATTTCAAATGAGACTGCCATTCATCATCAATAGGAACTGGCATTTTCTCCGGGAAGAAGACTGTACAAAAACAATCACATAAAATGTTTCTCTTGCTTTTTCTGAGTCATACCTTCTTTTCTGAGGTAAAATGCAGCAGCAGCAGAATAGCAAGGTATGGAAGAAAGGCAGGACCACATGGCAATTCTAATTAGCGAATCCAACATCCCTGACACCCACACCACTCACTCTGTTGCCTATCAATTTCACTCACTAGAATGTTTTTTAACTTAAGCAAATTTTTCAGAACTTATGTAAGTAAAACATATGGGTTCCATAATTATTTTCCACTCTATATTGACTTGCCCAAACAGTAGCTAAAATAGGAAAATACAGGTAGAAAATTAAAACTTAAAAAAAAATTCAAACTTTCTTTAAATTTTTAAAAGTCCTTTTGTAGAGCCCTGGCTGGTATTGCTCAATAGGTTGGCACACGTCCTGTCCACCAAAAGGTAGTGGGTTCAATTCTTGGTCAGGGCACATACCTGGGTTGTGGGTTCAATGATTCCTGGTCAGGGCAGGTACAGGAGGTAACTGATCAATGTTTCTCTCTCACATCAATATTTCTCTCTCTCTCCCTCTCTCTAAAATCAATAAAAAATATATAATCAGGTGAGAAAAATAAAATAAAAGTCCTTCCCTAGATCTCTTAGATCTACTAATTTTCCTTTGTTCTGATCCATGCTATCAACTTTTCTTGCTGGTAAACCACACCAAACTCACACGTACTGTCTGCTTCTGAAATACTTAGACATTCACACTCACTAAGCAAAGGTTCTTCTACTCAATCTAGACATTTATTCAACCTTGACAACAACAGCTTTCCTTTCCTTCTCCTACCAGCCCAGACTCTGTGGTCTTCCTCACATGGAGAACAGAGGCTTCCTGCCTACCCACCTTACTTCCTTCCCTAAAACCACAGTGTGGCAAAGACCCTTTCTTCTTAGTGCACTGGCTTCCATCACAGCATTTAAATATGCCCAAACCCTGACCAGTGCAGCTCAGTTGGTTGATTGGTGTCCTGTGTACTGAGGGGCTACAGATTCAATTCCTGTTCAGGGCATGTGGGAGGCAGCCGGTAGATGTTACCCTCTCACATCAATGTTTCTTTCTCCATCACCCTTTCCCTTCCTCTCTCTCTAAAATCAATAATAAAAAGATATTTTTTAAAAAATTAAAAATAAAGATGCCCAAGAAGGTACTCAACTCTCTCCTTCTACCCCTCACAGATAATTTTTTTTAAATTAAAATAGTCAATATTCACTGTGTAGATCTCACCTTATGTTATTTTTTAGCCTCCTGCAATCTGGATTACTCATCCATGTCTAAAGAATCTATCTATCTATATAAAAGCCTAAGTGACCGAGCAACCAAATGACCAGTCAACTGGTTGCTATGATGCGCACTGACCACCAGGGGGCAGACACTCAGCGCAGGAGCTGCCTCCTGGTGGTCAATGCACTACCACAGCAAGAATGCTGCTCAGCTGACCAATGGGCGCCAGACGAAGGGCTCATGGCTGGCCGCAGCAGCCGGGAGACCTCAGCGGAGCAGCAGTGAGCCTACTGAGCAGCGGCAGCAGGTCCAGCGGGGCCTGGATGAGCAGGAGCAGAAGGCAGGAGCGGCAGGTGGCATTGGACTGCCAGTTTCAGCCCAATCTCCACAGGCTACGCAAAGGGACCCCATCGGTGCACAAATCCATGCACCAGGCCTCTAGTAATAAATAACCTCTGTTGCTAAATCTGAAAGACTCCCCAGGACTTATTTTAATCCCTCTGCAGCCATTGTTAACAGCTCCCTCACAGGATGCCAATCATGCCGCACTTTCCTCCTACTCCTCTGACATGCTTTCCCAGGCTGCATGCTGTTTCTGACTTCTTTATCCATCTATCTGTCCTCTGGCTCTTTGCTCATCCCTAATGACATATGTCCCCTATAGAATTTTATCCTGGAGCTTCCCACTGATCTCGGCATTGCTCCAATCCCATAGTCATCTCCAGCTGAACCTTCTCCCAAACTCATCTTACTCACCTTCTCCCAGATCCCGTCGGGTACTTCTATTTCCAGCCTTGTAAAAAGCACCATCTACCCTGGCTCACACTAGATACCTGAGAATCAAGATGCTTTCATCTCTCTCAAAATACACCCCAGGTTATCCTCAAGTTCCCAGGAGTTCTCAGAACCATCTATTTCTTTATCCTCATTGCCACTTTCACAGCCTTAGTTCAAACCCTCAAGACTTCAGCCTTAGAACTTCCATCTTGCCCCTTCCCAACTATTCATCACATGCCACAAAGAGATTTTCCTAAAACACAAATACGATTCTGTCACCTCCTCTGTAAGATTCTTCAAAAAGCCTAAACTCCTCATCATGACATCACAGGTCTTTCAAGATCTGACCAGAGTCTGAAAGCTGCTTGGGTCTCTAGTTCAGTTGAAGCCATTCCTCTCCTATGTGCAGCTATAATACAGCCAAAACTATTTATAGGCCTCAAGTATGGCACGGTCCCTTTTTGCCTCCACCTGAGAAGTCCACCTAACTTCACTTAGCTGATTTTCCAGTGTTCCTCAGGACCTAGCCTAAAGGGCCCCTTCTCAAAAAGGCTTTCCCCAACTATAACCCTTTCCCCTATATGTTAGGAATGTTCATAGGTACATTCATCTTAGAGCAAATAACACCCTGAATTGCAATTATATTGTATACTCAGTTCTCTACCTCCCACGCTATGAGGCCAAGGGCAATGTAGAAGCTCAGTGGCTGGGTCAGAAATGAACATCCAATGATGATATTTATACAAAAGAATGGCTAGCACTTATTCTGCATGAATAAATACTGCCCTCTTCTGGAATAATGTATTACCACACTAGAATTTTTAAAAGAATGTGAAATTGGTATCTAGGGAACCAACTTAACACAATGCTGGTGGTCAACAACTACATGACACTACATCTGTAGCACAGAGAGCCCAGTTATCCCAACCCATCCTCAAAAATTAACATTCAACTAATTAAAGGAGTAATTTCAAAAAGAATTTAATATAGAAGTCATGTTTTTTAATAGATGTAACATTAGTCAAATTAACATAAAAATACTGTTCAGGCCTCTTTCAAATGGCCTGACCATTTTTTTTGTTTGTTTTGGCCTGACCATTTTTAACTAGCGATATTTTCCATTTCCTTTAAAATGTTACTTATAGACAAAAAAGAATCTTGAAGATAAAGAATTTTGGGGAAACTTACCAATGTCATAAGCCATGAAATCTGAAGAAAAGCATTTGGCGCCATGGCTCATGGATGTGTCATTGTGTGTGTTTCCTCCAAACACCAGCATGGTTCCACTCACTATCACAGCTGTGTGCAAGTAACGGAAAAATCGGCTGTCCTTAAGAATGGTCCTTTTGAGATTTAAAAATAATAAATACAAGTTTAGTTTTTTACAATACTTATCACCTATTCACTAATGCAAACATAACTTTTTGTTAGTTTTTTGTTAATCCTCACCCAAAGATATTTTTGCCATTGATTTTTAGAGACAGTGAAAAGGAAGTGGTACTGAGTGTCTGAAAATTGAAAACCATTAAAAAAATACCAAGCATTTTCTTGATCAACCTACTATAAGAATAATGCAACAAAATAAATACTAGCTACTTTATTACCTTCTGCTTATTTCCCAATTTCTTTGTAACACATAAGAGAATTACCTGCTAGGCCTAAAGAAGAAAATACAGCACATTGCCCTAGCTGGTTTGGCTCAGTGGATAGAGCATTGGCCTGTGGACTGAAGGGTCCTGGGTTTGATTCCAGTCAAGGGCACATGCCTGGGTTGCGGGCTCGATCCCCAGTAGGGGGCGAGCAAGAGGCAGCCGATCAATGATTCTCTCTCATCACTGATGTTTCTCTCTCTCTCTCCCTCTCCCTTCCTCTCTGAAATCAATAAAAATATGTTTTAAAAAAACATATAGCACATTTTCCCAGAAATTGTCAGAATTCACACCTTAAAACGAAAGCTCAAGAAAAAGCACCTACCACATCTGGGTGTCCACATTGTATCTGTAGAGATCATCTGCGAGCCGGTATTTATTGGCGCTGAAAGCCTTGTAGCCTCCATGAACATAGACTGCTCTGGTCCTGTGGTCATAGACACTGCTATGGCCATAACCCCCTTGGACAAGGGCACCCTGGGTATGTAATATACTCCACGTATTCTTATCTGAAATTGGAAAACAGTTAAAGGCAAATGTTACAGGCTCCTCTTCTCTAATACTTAAAAACTACTAAATAGCTTAGGACAGTGGTCGGCAAACTCATTAGTCAACAGAGCCAAATATCAACAGTACAATTGAAATTTCTTTTGAGAGCCAAATTTTTAAAACTTAAACTATATAGGTAGGTACATTGTTATTAACTTAATTAGGGTACTCCTAAGCTGGCCTTTGCTAAAAACGTCCTCAATCTGATTGAGGTACGTTCGCTGAGGTCGACCCCTTCCAACTCTCCCATCCACACTCGTCTTGTATACTTGTTTCGTCTCCTTTCTGAAAACCGACTTCTGCGCATGGGCCACGAAGTTTCAATCGCACTGTACGTGCGCGCCCGCACGTGATATTTTGTGGAAGAGCCACACTCAAGGGGCCAAAGAGCCACGTGTGGCTCGCAAGCCGCGGTCTGCCGACCATTGGCTTAGGACAAGAGAAGAGATTCTGGGAGACCTGATACATATAATTTTTTTATCATTTTATTTTTAAAGAAAGGCCACATAAAACTAATAGAGTCAGGTGCCAAACTTCAATTTGTTAAATGTTTTAATGTTCTAATACGCCATATTGGAAAAGAATTACATTAAATTTAAGAGTCAGAGTCCCCTCAATTGAACACTTAATTCCCCATGTCAATATACAGATATACTTTATGGGTCTGCTTTCTCAAAATATAAATTATAGCTGGTACTCCTATTCCATCACAACAGATAAAATAAAATTTAACCAAAGGAAAGATTTTTATAATAAGAGGAAATAACACTCCCCTAAACCAATCTCTAAAGAGCTAACCAAATATGTTTTTTCTTCAGAATATGTTGTTTTGAATCATTTTTATTAATTAATTTATTTTATTTTCAGTTCCTAAAGCATTTAGTGCTGTCTTTAACTCTGTGCCCAATTGACAGTAACAAATATACTGTATACTACATAGCAGCACCATAATCTGAATTTCACTAGTAATACATCGATGTTAACTGCATTTCAAGATAAAGTACTAGGCCAAGGTTAGGTTGAATCTTGTTAAAAAGCCATAATAATTGAAGTTTTAAATTTGACATTCAAAAAAAAAATCACTGGAAAAATATACCTACCCAAGTCATATTCCTGTATATTGCTTATATACCCATAGAGAGGGCAGTGCCCGAAGATGACCAGCATGACCACCCGGCCCGTCTTCAGCGTGACGATGTGTGCTGAGTGCCCAACCACTGCATACTGCTCCTTGGCTTTCGGAGCCAACAACACCCACGATTCATTGTGAATATGAAACACCCTCAGCTCATTGGTCACATTCCCCGTTGAATCAATTTTCCCTCCGTACATGTAAATTTTATCCTGGGGGGAAAATTCGAACAAAATTCTAAAAACATCGAAAGGATTAAATCTGAGAACAGAAAAAGAGCAGTTCAAAACCTCAATATTATTCTTAGCTTAAAAAGTGTTAGTGAAATGCCACTTTCAGTGAATGTCTAGAAAAAGGATGGCAAAAGAAACAAAATGAAATAAATCGTATTCTATATCTCTAATTTGCCCCTTTTCTTGGACTTTCTCAAGCAAAACCTTTTACGGTGATAAAATGACTGGAAAAATAAAATTGAAAAGTTCCCTCATCCTACCATAAACCACAAAAACAAGGAAATGAAAATGATTACTTAGTTATATTGCAATGTGGCTATTCTTGGCTAACCTTGCTAATATAAGAACCATAAACACTAATCAACATTAATTTTTAACCATCTGGTACCACAATCATAATATCCTAGTACAATTTTAATCCATTGAAATTTCTCATGTTAAATTTGTTTCAACTTTAACTTCCACTTGTATATTAGCCAATTATAAACCCCTCCAGCCTTAGCCAGTCTGGCTCAGTGGATAGAGCTTAGGCCTGTGGACTGAAGGGTCCCAGGTTTGATTCCAGGCAAGGGCATATGCCCGGGTTGCAGGCTCTATCCCCAATAGGGGGTGTGCAGGAGGCAGCCGATCAATGATTCTCTCTCATCACTGATGTTCCTATCTCTCTCTCTCTTTCTCCCTTCCTCTCTGAAATCAATAAAAACATATTTTAATATACTAGTATATATATAAACCTTTCCAAATAGCAAGTTTTCCGCCAGTTAAAAAAATGACACTGAAGTCAAAATCATAGAGACAAAAAAGCAGAATGGTACTTATCAGGGGCTAGGGGAGGAAGAAATGAGGACGTAAGTGTTTAATGGGCATAAGTTTCAGTTTTCTTAGATGAAGTTACAGAGATGGATGGTGATGATGGTTGTACATTATGAATATTTAATAACACTGAAATTTATACTTAAAAATGGCAAAGATGATAAATTTTATGTGATATGTATTTTACCACAACCAAAAAAGGTTAGGGGGGAAAACAACATTAAATAGCTTTTCAACCACATAATATGAAAAAGTTACTATGGAAGAGTTGAGTTTCTAGCTCAGTAGAGTGGAGACATTTTACCTTGTATAATGCTAAGGAATGGCCATATCTAATAACCACATTGTTCACAGAACGGTTCAGTGCAAGCCACTCCCTAGAAGCAAGGTCATACCTACAAAACAAACAGATCATATTTTCACTCAAATGACAGAACAGAATATCTTATACTCTTTTATTTGTGATAGAATCTAGCTTGGAGATGCTCATTACATCTGACATGCATATGAATAGGCACCTGGGTGAACAAACCTCACATCTGAGCCTACTATGCATATGAGAACTCAGGAAGGAGGGCTGGTCTGCATAGCCCTGGGACAAGAACGAAAGAAATCTATTGGAAGTTTCTAATGATTCCTGAAAACCTCTTCTACACACAGTCTAAATAACTTGAAGATGGCATTATACTCAAGGAACTTAAACTTTTATTACCATAACCCATCTTTTATTTAATCGTGTGAAATTAAAGATAGGTACTCAAAGGGGAATGATCTATCTATATATATAAAACCCTAAGCAACCAGTTGACTGGTTACTATGACGCGCACTGACCACCAGGGGGCAGACGCTCAACACAGGAACTGCCCCCTGGTGGTCAGTGCACTCCCACAGCGGGAGCGCCGCTCAGCTGACCAACGGGCCAACGGGCACCAGACGCGGGGCTCACCTTTCCCGCCTCCATGGCAGTGCTACTGAGTGGCAGCAGAAGGTGGACCGCTTCACGCACTACTATACCCCTCAGGGGATGTAAGACTGCCGGTTTTGGCCTGCTGAAACTGGCAGTCCGACATCCCCTGAGGGGTCCTGATTGCGAGAGGGCACAGGCCAGGCTGAGGGACACCACCGGTGCATAAATCCATGCACCGGGCCTCTAGTAATTAAATAAGAGAAAATTCCTAAATACCTTTTCTTTACCTAATTGATTTTTTAAATTCATATTTTAAGAAAGCTATATCATTATAGTATTTCAATTATAGTATGAATACATTTTATACCAAAAAACTACCAAAAAGATAAATCATCTATACTCGTGCTTTGTAGCTTAGTCATATTCAATATCTTAGAATAGTCACTTTTAGTTTGTCTTCAAGAAAAATACCACTCTACTGGTTTTTATTAAAATCACAATATTCATTATGAAGAATGTAACCAATGGCCCTGGCTGGGTTGCTCAGTTGGTTAAAGCATCATCTCAATATGCCAAGGATGATGGTTCGATCCCCAGTCAAAAATCTATCTTCCTTCCTCCTTCCTTCTTTCCTTCCTTCCTGCCTTCCTGCCTTCCTTCCTCTCTCCCTCCCTCCCTCCCTCCTTTCCTTTCTCTTTCTTTTCTTTCCTTCCTTCATTCTCTCCCTCCCTCCGTCCCTACCTCTCTCAATCCTTCCCTTCCTCTCCTTCCTGTTTTTCTAAAATCAATAAATAAAAATTTGAAAAAGGTGTAACAAATGCAAAAATATAGAGTTAAAACCTTAAAAAATGATCCCACATTTAATCACCTAAAAATCAATATCATTAACATTAAGTAAACATCATTCCAGACATTTTTGTATGCATATATACAGATAGAAGAATTGAGTAACAATATATATTTATAGAAAGGAGATCATGCTATGGATGATATGTTTAATAAATACTATTAATTTTAATATAATTTAATAGAAAAAATCAAAGGAAAAACAAATGCTATTGTTACACATTAAGAGTTTATTTTTTGTAAGTTTCCCTAAGTAATCCAAGTTTTTAAAATTATACAAACCATTATTATATGTAAACAATTAGCCTTTGAGAAAGCATGGAGGGACCTGGACAGTATTATGCTAAGTGAAATAAGCCAGAGAAAGACAAGTATCACATGATCTCACTTACACAGTATGTGGATTCTAATGAACAAAAAAAACCTGACGAACAAAATAGAGCCAGAGACACTGAAGCATGCAACAAACTAATGTATTTCAGAAGGAAGCGGGTAGTGGATAGACATTAACCAAATAACTTACATGCATATATGCATAACCCATGAACACAGACAATAGTGTAGTGAAGGTCTGGGGAGGAGATGGGTGGAGGGTGGAGGGAAGAAATAAATGGGAGGAAAAAAGGGGCATCTGAAATACTTTCAACAATAAAGATAAATTTTTTTAAAAAAGTTTTATCACAAAATAATAACAAAAAAGGAAACGAATATCCACCAATAGAAAATAGATTAATAAATTATAGTATATCTATGTAATAGAATAATTATACAGAATCAAAAATAAATATACTTAAGCAACCTATTACCAACATAACTCTCAAAACAATGTAAAGCTAAAAAGGCAAACTACAGAATACTATTTCTATAAAGACTAAAAACAGAAACTTTATTAATTCTAAAATATGTTTATATATCAAGTATAAAAATATGTATGTGAACAACTAACACCACAAAATCAGGGTACTAATTGTCTCTGGGATTTTGGAAGGGTATGCAGTGGTCTTTAACTATATTAGCAATGTTTTACTTCCTAACCTGGGTGGTAAATGCATTAATATTCTTTATTTTCCTCTAAACCTTTCCTTTTGTCCTAAGTATTATATACATGATCTGAAACAAATTTAAATGGTGACAGTTATTAAATATGAAAAGTACATAAATACCACCTATAATTTTATGTATTGTTTGAATATTTTACAATTTAAGTACATGAAAAATTTAGAGGCTGAATTCACTTTAATTTTTAAGTTACATACAATTTAATTTTGGACAAGATCCACTCACTCCCTGTTTGCAAAGTTGAAAACAGCACTCGCATTTCCTCCCATTTCTTCTCCCAATTTTTGTTATATAATTTTTACGTTATCCAGGTTTTAACATTCATATTCCATTCTATAACTATAATTCAACAGTTATTTAGTACTAGGTCTATATTTTAGCTTGATCAATCTCTTTACAGTCCTCTTACCACTGCTTCTCTTTCTTGAATCTTTAATTTTTTATTGGCTGCATTTCACTGTCAAGTAGCCCTTTTCTAGTTGAGCTCATATGTATTCCTTTCTCTAAATTCTTTCATGTTTAAGGAGAGTATCTGCTTGCTAGCTTTACAGCTGAATGACACCTTGGCTGGGTATAATATTCTCGAGCCATCCATTCTTTCCTTCAGAAATTTGCAGATACTGCTCCCTTGAATGCTGGTATTAAATGTTACTAGGAAGAAGTCAGAGGCAAGTCTGATTTCTCCCCCTTTTATGTGGTTTACTTTTCTGCTTAGAAGCCTAGAAGTCTCAATCATTCTCATTGTCTCTCCCTGGCTGTCTCCCCCTTCTCACCCGCCCTTTCTTTCCCTATGTATCTTACTCTCACTATATAAAAAAAAAAAAAATCCACATTATTATACTTTAGGTAAAAATAACTCAAAACTATCCAGGAAAATGGTTTTACAAAACTGACTGCATAACGCTGCAAGACTTTTGTGGAGTTCTGACAATGCAAGGTGTTTTCTGAGAAGGACTACTTGGCTTCTGTAAACACATTTACACCTACTATTCAAGCCAGTGGACTCATTGCTCCCCTTTGCTTACTCATGCACAGATACTGATACATACAAGTCTTGCAGCTATCAGTGGTTTAGTTCTACCCATCTGCATAGATCAAGCATGTCAAACTCGTGGGCCCACAACAAATATTTTTGGGGCCCAGCCAATATAAGTGTGTAAGAAACATTTTAATAAAAATTTCGTAACTTAATTTTTACAATATCCTGTTATATATAACTATTAATAATGAACTACAATGTTCGCTAATGACTGATGACTATAATCGTGTTGCATTAATTTCCCTTATGTGCCTTACGCGCAGGCGCACCATTTCTCTCCACTAATACTGGTAGCAAATATTTTAGCAGCCGATTGCCACGTCACTAGTCTTGGACTGACTTGTTTGGTGTGCGCAACAGGAAATATTTTGAGTTTGGAGAACAAGAAATATAGGTTTATTTGTGTTATGGTCATTAATTTGTGCAGTTATTCAGTGTCTGGTAAATTAATGTTCAAGAAAATATTAATTTTTATTAAGATGTTCTATTATTTTATGTTAATGATTACTCATTTATTTTAGCCCTTTATATTCAACATGTCTCTATATAAATAAACCTACGTTTCTATGAAAATGGAAGCTTCTGTCTTTCTGCAGCCCACATAAACTTAAACCTTGTTTATTTGGCCCATGTTAGCCTTTGAATTTGACATGCTTGATGTAGATGCATACCTCTAACCAAGTCTTGTTATCAATGTAACCCATGTGTTTTTGCATGTTTCCTAGCTGTTCTGCGTATTTAATGATACATTTTGGGGGAAATCATAAACTATGCCACCACTGCCATATTCCCAGAACCCCTTAAAGAACAGATGCTAGTTTTTCACAATCTTCATTAATAGAAAATGCCTAGAAAACACTGCGAGGGCACAAAATCAGCAGTGAGTTAAGCGCTGATAAATTTCTCCCAAAAGTCAATCTCCATAGCTGGTTCCACCATGACAACATATATCCTCCTTTCAGGATAAGTGGCGTGAGACCAGTAAAAAGACCTTGAAGGCTGGGAAGTACTACACAGTGGCCTAATTTCCACTGGTAAACTATAAATTCAAACCATGTGATCTATAGATATGTTGTTAATTAAATGAAGAGATAAAGTAATCCCCTATTAAAAAGAACCTACTATATGTACCTAAAGCAAAGCACGAGATACAGTATCTGGAAAAGATGAATTATTGCTTATTACAATAAATTCTTTGTGGCTCCCAATTTCAAAAACTAAGGCTATGTCAAAAAAGTCTGGGATACTACTACCAAAATATTAACAGAGATTTTCCACCAGATAATAGAATTACTGATGATTTCTTTTCCTTTTGTTTATTTTATAAATTTTTAAAATGGAAAATTAATTTTTTTGCAAAAGTGTTAAAACAACTTACGCTAGAACCATGCTGTAATCTGAGTGGTTAAACATATATCCTCCAACAATCCACATTGTATTTCCATTGACCACAGCTTTGTGAGAGGCTCTGGGGAGCCTTGGGTTAGAATATTCCTCTTGAGTCCAAAATGACTGGTTAGCTGGTACAGGAATTGAACATCCAGGACCTAAGAAAACATAATAAATTAGCTTCACAAAATGCAGCTTTAAAATTACTGCATTTCAAGTTTTAATCTACTAAATGTAACAAATATCTAAAGAATACTCAGTCTTGTCCTTTAGCGTCTAGATATCAGACAAATCACTTTAATTTGTGCTTTTCATTTACTCAAAGCTAGAGACCAACAGTATCTCTCATAAAATTCAACATCACATACTTTTTAATGATGACCTGACCATATACAGGTTAGGATTTTTTAGTAATAAAATACTTGCTTCAACAGCCCTTGGAGGAAAGAGGACAAAGGGATTATTAGTGCAAATGGAAAAAAAACAAAACTTTAGGGCTAAAATGTAAAGACTAGTCCCAGGTATAATAGTACAAACTTCCCATTTCCTAGAAAATCAAGAAGCTCCATTCTTGGAACGTTTGGCTTCTGCTGCACCATCAGTTATTTACCTCCTTGATTTCGCCAAATTGAACAAATAAGGCATTATAAAAGCACATTTCCCTTCACAATAAAAGTGGTCTGACGAAGAGATAAATGTATAAAGGAAATCACTAAATCAGTATCAGCTAAAGCTTCTTTAATAATTTTTATCTACAGATAAATCCATTAGCTGACTACTTTAGACTTTTACTACATATTGAAAGTTTCTGATGAGACATTATTATTGTCCCATCCCCCAGCTTGGGTCTCTGCTATGTCGTCTTATGGCTGAGACCAAGTTCTCAAACTTTCATGAATGAATTGCAAAGAATTTCAAACTCCTCCCCAATTCTAAAGAGACAAAACCACAAATCTATGAATTTCAAAGATTTGTAAGAAGCTCAATAAAGAGATGTGAAAATCTAAACACTACCTGACATTTGAACAACAGAGAAGATAGAGATACTAGGGATAAAGTCAATTATAAGTTATTAAACTAGAAATATACTGTAAGTTGGAAGAAAAGTGAAAAAAGCACCTACCCTGCCACTCTGAGAAGCAGGAACATCCTCTGACATCACTGGAATTGCAGATGCCTCGATAAGGAAAACCACAGTTATTTACACAGTGAGGAATGTCACATGCTTCACCTTTCCAGTTTTCAGAACATTCACACTGAGCAGTGTTGCTGCTATTGCTGATCTTACATTCTCCTCGGCCTGAGCAATTATTCGGACACATGTCAAAACTATAAAAACAGTGAGAAAAAATTAAATCAAAACAAAGCAACACGTGTAATAATTTAGGAGAACTTCCTCCTACACAAGGTTTAAGAACGTCACTGTCTTTCCAGTTCATTCACAAGCACGGCTGCAGTACTTACCATTCAGCCTAAACAGGGTCACCCAACAAAGCATAGCTTGGGTAAGTAACAAAATCAAATTGACCTTGCTGGATTCTCTTAAGAGATAAGTGAAAGAACTTACAAAGAGAGAAGAAATTCTTTTTTTTTTTCTTATTGCTAAAAGTATTACAAAGGGTATTACATATGTGTCCTTCCCCCCCTCACCTCCCCCCTCCCCCGGCCCTTGAGAGAGAAGAAATTCTTGCAAAATGTCCAGGCTTAGCTTCGCAAGGATGGAATGACTACCCTATTCTTGGTAGCCCACAAATGATGAGCATTACAAAATTACCAAATGCATGTTGCAAGTTTGGAAAAGAAAAGAATAAGACAAACTGCAACAATGCACCATCATCCTCATGGTATGCATGTATGTGTATACATATATACACATATATATATCTCCCTCTGGATAGTCTCTGAAAGTTTACAAAATGTGTTAAAGATTATTGCCCAGATTGTTGCAGGTGGCAGCAGCATCACCCAGGAGGTATTTAGAAACACAGATTCTCAGGCCCCGCTCTGCTGAACTACAATCTCTGGGTAGGGCCCAGAAATTTGTGCTTTAACAAGTCCTACAGAAGATTCCTGTGCTTGTGAAGTTTGAGAAGCCCTAGCCTAAACTCACATCTCCCTTCTACCCCCTCCCCTTCGGAGAAGAAATTCACCAGTTTCCCACTCTCAATGCCATGACTTTCTAATCTTCCATTCCTACTAGGCTCCCGACTCCACCCTCCCCAGCTAGGGTGACCTAAAGCCTCCTTTGCTTACTAAACCTCATAGCTGTCAGCTTCCTCCTTCCTGACACTTTCTTCTCTGGGCTTCTGTGACAACAAAGCCCACCAGCATTCCCATGCCCCTTAGCTGCCTCTACTATCCCTCTCCGCACCGTGCACACGCCCCATAGGCCAGTCACTGTCCACATGCCCCATAGACCAGTCAGTCAATGTTCAAATGCCCCAGAGGCCAGTAAGTCACTGTCTGAGTCCTAGATTCCAATATCAATGTCCTGTTTAGACATCTCATATGTACTCAACCAACCTATCAGCATCTCCCCTCAACCCAGCCTTTATGCCTACCTGTGTCACTAAAAATCACCTTGCTAGTACTGTGTGTGATAAGCTGCCTAGGCTGCCAAGTCACACACCCTGGGCGCCTGAAAGACTGAATCACCATACAAATCAAGATAGAGATGGCTTCAAATCAGCCTGAATGAATACTGAGATCATGAGAAAATAGGCAGAAAAAGAACCCAATATAAAGGTTACAAGTAGAGATCACTGCCTATGGCAGGAGCAGGTAAACTTATTTTGTAAGAGGCCAAATAGTATTTTAGGCTTTGAGGGCCACAGAAGTTCTTTATCACAAGCCACTAGCCTATTTAACTACTTATGAAAAGAAACATTTCTTCTTTTTCTTTTTTTTTTTCAGTTTGAAGTGAAAGTGGGTTTATTAGTGAAGCAGCGAGACAGAGAATAGGCTACTCCACACAGAGAGCAGCCCCCCTGTTAGTGGAATTTGCTTCCTTTACTGAGGTTCATTTAATCGGGGGGCATTTCTTAAGAGGAAAATAGAAAAGACAAAAGCTTCTCTAGCCCTGGCCATGGTTTCTCAGTGGTTAGAGCACCAGACTACGCACCGAAGGGTCATACGTTCGATTCCTGGTCAAGGGCATGTACCTGGGTTGTGGGTTTGCTCCCTGCCCCCCCAGTTGGGGCATGAGCAGGAGGCAGTCAATCGATGTGTCTCCCTTACAGTGACATTCTCTCCCCGCCCCCCCCCCCCCGCTCCCCCGCCCCGTCCCCACTTCCTCCCTCCCTTCCACTCTCTCTGAAAAGCAATGGAAAAAATATCCTCAGGTGAAGATTATCAACAACCAAATTAGCCTCTCTCCGTATCACAACAAATTCCAAAAGCTGCTAAAGTCTGTCTGTCTACATTCTTCTGTAACCTCAACTAAGTTGTCATCAATGGTCCAACCACTGAGTACATGAAACTACTACTATTTGTTAAATCGTACTTAGCAAAAAACCTCTATGTTTTAATCCATTAGCAGGAAAACGCTCTTCTCTTCCAAGAGAAGCTCAATAGCAGAAAGATCTAGGTTGAAACTGTGTTTCAAGCACTTTAACAATGTATTGTTTTCCACTAGTTTCTTCAATTATAAAACAAGTAGAAAAACAGTGCCCATATTTCACTGAGTTTTAAAAAAACTTTAAATGAGAAAATACATTCAAACTGCTTACCGCAATGCCTGTCACACAATAAGCCCTCAATATATGTTAGTCATTATTATTGTTAAAACAAAGTATATAGTCTTTTGAATAAAACTACAAATATTAGACTTAAATATCTTACTTGTAAGTGATATTAAATCCAGTCAAATTATAAGCAGCATCACTAAAAAAATGCAGCAGGGCATAACCTGATGTGGCAACAACCTCAGGAACAGTCTCATTGCCGTCTCTTTCAGGAACAATCAGGCCACTGAAATGAAAATACATTTCTTATCAAGAGAAACACAATCACAGACACATCACATGGTGGCAAACACAAACTCAGAGCTGAAATTCATCCTTATAATTTCAAAAACCATTTCCAGGAAGAGGGGCAACTTCCTGTGATAAATGCATGATACAACCCTATTCTGGTTTCTCTGGGGAATAGATCTGAATCTTTTGCTAGATTCTCCTTTATTCTGGGTTATATTTCTATTAAGATTTGAAATCAATGGCCCTATTATTCTTTCTTTTAATAAACATTTTTATAATGCTTCTTTGAAAAACTGAGTAAACCTCTAATAATCACAGAAAGTAACAAACTTCATGAGTTGATGAATGTCAAATACTAGCAAAAGATATGAAAAGTAAAAATATAAATAAGTAAGCTTGATAAACAAACACATAATTCCAAATACATCTTGATGTATTGTCTTTGCCTAATTGATACCAGATTACATTTTATAGTTTATTTTACCAGTAATATACCATAAGCATTTCCCACATCACTAAAAGTTCCTTCAGAACTTATGGTATCTCAGTCCAGCACACAAAAATATTCATTGGGTGCCTGGAGAGGGAAAGAATTATGTCAAGGTTCTAAATCAGCCGTGGGCAAACTACGGCCCGCGGGCCGGATCCGGCCTGTTTGAAATGAATAAAACTAAAAAAAAAAAAGACCGTACCCTTTAATGTAATGATGTTTACTTTGAATTTATATTAGTTCACACAAACACTCCATCCATGCTTTTGTTCCGGCCCTCCGGTCCAGTTTAAGAACCCATTGTGGCCCTCGAGTCAAAAAGTTTGCCCACCCCTGTTCTAAATGATGGCTTTAAGGCTCCTGACCCATAATACCAACTTGCTTTCCAGAAGAGACATGCCAACTTGAAGTCCCATCAATAAAGAATGAAAAGAGTCAATCCCACCTCACCCCACCAAGTAAGATTACTAGTCCTATTTTAGCTTCACTAATAAGTAAAAAGTGATTTTTAAATTTAGACTCTGAGTTTCTTTTACACTCCCAATGTTAACCATTTTTCCTATGTTTACCTGCCTATTGCATAGCTCCATATGCTCAATATCTTTAATTATTGAGGTACTATCACCACCACCAACACTGCCACCTCATTCTTTAAAAGCCTAAATCCTTACCAGGTCCTATGCAGTCTGTTCCATACACATCACCACCACCCAATGAACAAAAATCTCAACCATTATTCTCTTCCATTATTCACTTGACCCTAGCCACACTGGCCTCTTTGCTTCATAATTTGCAATACACCCAGAGAAAACACCATACAACACCTGCATCTTAGGTTTTAAAAACTGAAGACTACAGAACAGAATTCAGATTGAAAGTCCACATCTTCTGAATCCTATATGGTTTTCTTCTTTATTGGCTGTCCTAGCTGCTGCCAGGCTCTCTCCACTCTAGGCCCCCAGCACATTACCACTGGGTTGATTCCTCTATCCAAGTCCTCCAGACCCAATAGCATTTCTCAGCTCCCCATCTTGTGACAGGGTTTCCAAATTGTTCTGTTTATCAGTGGTTTAGAGGTTTTGTGTTTCAGGTAAATTTCAATTTTCAAACCTGTATTTTCTCCCTATAATTTTAGAAAATTTATATTCTAATACTATGCCATAGGTTAAATTTTAACACAATCAATGGATTAATCTATAATATCAGTTAACCAACTTTTTTTTTTTAATAGAAACCTAAAATTTCTCCTGTTTTCTGTACATATACTTTGGCTCTTCTCAAAAGTCATCAATTAAAACAATTACAGCCTTCTGCTTATTTATATACTGCTGTTGATTCACATGTCTGCTCATCAAATACCCAGTCCAGGTGAAGCACAGCACTGATTATGCATACCTGCTTGGCTGATGTTCCCATAAGGCTAATGGCAAGCTGATTACAAGTGCCCAGCACATTACAAGACTCCATATATTTGGATTAATGAACTCAGTATCAAGTGAACCCCCAACAAGTACTATCATGAAAACATTTATAGGTAGTTTTTACGCTTATGTTAAAATTTGTGGTGCCTCTTACTATAATGCAAGGAATGCTTCAAATTCTGGCATAAAGACATACATGCTCAACACTTAGCAAATGACATTCTAATTCTTAGCATGGCCTATCCACCCTGATCTTTGGCCTCGAAAGTGAATCTTAGAAACTGGTTCTTAGTTCAAAGATATGTTAGAGAGATTTCTAAGCCAAAGGGAGGGGAGAAATACAAGGGCACATTAGTCCCCTGGTCTCCTGCGTCCTTGGCAACTCTTGTACTATTTACTCTGTTACTTCCTCACCCACATGAGACTAGTCCCATGTGAGGAATAAAAAAAAATATTTGTTGAATTGATTTCTATTTAAAGTCAAGGAAATAAAATACTTATAGGGGGTGGGGAATCCAGAAAGTGAGTTGTAGATGAAAAACTGACAAATATGACTTCCTTAGGAGATGTGTATTTTAAAAACATATTATTTTATAAATCTTCTATCAAGTTAAAGGAAGAAAAATAGGATGGTTTTCAATTCCTATGTGGTCAAAAAGATAACACAGCCAGTTATTGTTAATAAAAACTAAAATGCCAAAACAAATTAGAACATGCCATATATTGGGTGTTAAGCTATTTTAACAATATAGAATTACTGAAAAAATATTATAATACATAAATGGTATATTCCTCATTCTCCTCAGATAACCACTGTTCATTTTCTGTGTATTCTTCCATAAAATCCCCCTCACCCATATATACACACGCACACACACACACACACACACACCTATATTTGAATTTAACAAATACCTCCTGAAGGCCTATGTAATGAGGAACACAGCAAGGATTAAAATTAACATGATCCCTGATTTAATTTTTTTACAGAAATATTATTATTCAATATATTAATCACAAAACATTTTTAAAATGTAAACTTCACTACCACCAGGAGAAGCAGATGAACAATACTACCGTCACGACTGTACAGAGCAGGAAATTAAAAAGAGAAGTCAAGTACTCTGCCCAAAGACTTACCTAATAGTTACAGGAAACCAAGTCAGGTCTCCAGAAATAGTATTATTTCCATGAAATAGTGTGTTAAGGAATAATAAAGGTGAGTCCAGTAAGAATGCAACCTAGGACATATGTTTGAATTCAGAAATCATATGATTAACAACTAATATGAGTGAGCTTACCTAAAGGCAGCAATTAGTGGTGCATAAATTGAGTCCCCATCATAAACATATAAATGGTCCCAACTACACTCTGTAGCAAAATGATTGAAACGGAGTCTCATTATTCTATTTGGCCTGAAAAAAACAAACCAAAAATAATTTATAATAATTATCACTATCAAACATTTGAAAAATATATACCTAGATTTTTAATTTACAGAGAGGAGAAATTAATACTAAAGAGCATATCATTATTTGTCAAAGATTCACTTAGTATATACTATCTGCAAGAGACCACTAAACATGCACTGATAAACAAAATAGACATGGTCTGTGCCTCTTTGGGCCTTATAGTCTACACAGTAGCCATTCATTAACAGCCTCTGAACCAACCCATTAGCCCTTCCAGTTCTACACTTCTTTATTCAACCGAAGACTCCACACTACATCATTTCATAATCACACCTGCCAATTCTCTAAACTCACCTGCCCCTCTGACTTTTCATGGAACTACTTGGCAAAAGCCATGGTCTAGAGGAAAAGAGTTACCTGCTTTGACTTAGACTGAACCCAAACAAAACTGATCCGTGCCAGAGAAAGTCACACCACTGAGAGGGCTGACTCCAGGATTGGTCACTGCTCACCAACTTCAAATGGTACTTCAATTCTGCCAGTAGTCCTATTACTAACTCTCTCTCCCTCTCCACCACTGGTCCTCTCAATTACTATTTCAAGCCATTCAGTCCCACCCACTTCTCTGCACCAAGACAAAAATCCCTCAAATTCCCATTTTTCAAAACAGATACACCTACCTACTTCTCCTTCCATTTCTCAAATATTTAGCATCTTCCTTATCTGAAACTTCTACATCCACATTTAAATCTCCTTCGGTATCACATATTTTACAAAAACAACAAAACATAAAAAGCTTCAAATCCCAACTCTTCTTCTAGTTATTACCCCACCCATCCCTTTCTCCTCTTAATAGAGTAAAACAGCACTGTCTTAAAGACTCAGGAAGAAAGAAGTTGATGTGTAAGAACAATATGAAGAAAATCAGCATATCTGAAACAGTAAATCGAGGGAACCTCATGAGATAAGAAGAGGTAAGCAAGGGGCAAAAGCAAAAATCAAAAGGCCAATTTCAAGGCTATTACAGGGGCCGAGGAAAATGAGGGTGGTGGTTTTTATAATAATTTCAGAGATGAATATGAAAAGGAGAATGTAGAAGGATTTGGGAGATATTCTAGAAGGAAAATGGACAGAACTTACCGAAAGGCTAAATATGGGAATAAGAGGAAGAAGAAATTAGTTTTTGCTTAGGCTGAGGAGGAACAACCACTGAGATCCCATGCTGAGCAATGGTGGAGAAGGACACCAGATGGGAGTGGACTGACAGAAAGGGCAAGGGCAGACAATAGAGCACAAGTTCTCAAAGTGTGGTCCACAGAACACCAAGGGCCCTGAGACCCTTTTAGGGGCCCAAAAGGTCAAGACTATGTACATAATAATTAATACTAAGCTATCATGTACCTTATCATCATGTTGGCATTTACTAATGGTACAAGAGCAAATGGTGGGTAAAACTGCTGACACCTTGGAATCTAACAAGACGGTGGCACCAAACTGTACTAGTAATCACTGTTATGCTTCACCATCACTCCCTCACAGAAAGAAAAAAAGAAATGACAGCTTCATTTAAGCATAGCTTTATTACATGGTAGAAACTATGAATTTTATTAATAGTACACATCTTTTTAATATTATGCATGACAAGGTGGGAAGTATGCATAAAGCACTTCTGCTACCTAACAAAGTACAACGGTTTCAAGGAAAATCACTTTTGAAATTGTTTGAGTTGTGAGCTGAACTAGTTGCCTTTCTTTTAGAACACCATTTACCATTTTTACTTGAATGTCAGACTTGGATATATGGCAGATATTTTCTTGAAAATGAACAAAGTAAAGCTGTCACTTCAAAGAAAACAATTGGCAGTATTTGGTGCCAAAGATAAAATACAAGCTTTCAAGCAATAATTAAAGCTTTGGAAGATTGATATCTGCCACCTAAATACAACTTACCAATATTTAAAACTTTCTGATGAGATTGATGGTGATATAACTAATGTGATTTTTTAATTGATTTGAGAGAGAGAAAAACATCAATTTTTATTGTTCTACCCATTTATGCATTCACTGGTTGATTCTTTTATGTGTCCTAACCAGGAATATAATCTGCAACCTTAGGTATCAGGACAATGCTCTAACCACCTGAGCTACCTGGCCACAGCCCAATGTGATTTTTAAAAAATATTATATAATGAAATATATCAACAGTTGGGATATCTGCATAATTCAGTGAGCCAATATTTTCCAAATGACCACATATCATGTTATAAAACCATGCACAGGTTAAAGATCCATTCAAAGTACAAGAAAACTAATTACTTTTAATTTAACAAATTCTTAAACTTCATTCACATTGTTTCATATTCCACATTGCAATTTACTTTTAAGAAACTACCACTTGTCAAAGACTACCATCCACAATTCTTTAAAAGCACTATAAAAACCCCTTCCCTTTTCTCACTTCATATTCAAGTGAAGCCTAATTTTCTTCACATACTTCACCATCGTAACATTGAAACAAAGTGAATGCAGGCCCGGCTGGCGTGACTCAGTGGATGAGCATCTACCTAAGAACCAGGAGGTCATGGTTCAATTCCTGGTCAGTGCATATGCCCAGGCTGCAGACTCTGTTCTGAGCAGGGGATGTGCACGAAGCAGCCAATCAATGATTCTCTCTCTCACCATTGATGTTTCTAACTCTCTCCCTCTCCATTCCTCTCTGAAATCAATAAAAATGTATTTTTTTTTAAAGTGAATGCAGAAAAAATGATAATCTAGCTGTCTTCTATTAATCCAGGGAAGAGATTTACAAAAATGTAAAGCAATGCCATTCTTTTATTAACTTTTTAAATACAGGGCTTCTTTTTTCATAAAAATATGCCATTAATGCTAACGCATAGTGGGTGTATTAGTTGTTTTTAAACTGAATTAAATAGTATTTCTTAGTTTTAATTTTTAACATGGTAAAAACAGATATAACCCACAAAAACAAAAGTTATTTAAAATTCTATAAATTTAAGAGTGTAATGAGGTCCTGAAACCAAAAAGTTTGAGAAACACTGCTTTAAAGGTTTGCTGAAGGTAAGAAAAAGAAGGTAACAGCTGGAGAGGCATGGGAGCAAAAAGAAGGAGTTGTTTGGCCAATAACAGTTATTCTAACTTTCATCCCCACAATAAAAATATGTATTTATAAAAATGACACAACATTATGATTTTCTAATGCTTTAAGCACATCACTTAAAATACTCCATTTTTTAAAACTAATACAATTGAAAATATACAAAATTCTGGTGTGTACAATTCATCTACAGCATTAAATCATCACAAGAAGGTTTTTTAAGTAAAAATAAAGATTAAGAAAAATAAAATTTACTTATAAAATAAGAAATTATCGAATAAAAATATTTTAAGTACTTTATGCTACAGTTTGTTAATTTTACTTGTAGGAAAAGTAATGCCACACTGACCTCTATCCTAAAAAAAAAAATCAATTAGCCATTATTACTTACTGTCCTTCAATGAGCCATGTGCACTTCGTTTTATATTTATAATTTCCAGGTCCATCTGTTACAAACCCAGAAGATCCAGTTAATCTGTAATTTAAAGAAAAAAAAAACTTAAGTCCATCAAGATTTTATATATTAATAATATACTTCTTAATTCTCAATACAATCCAAATTAAGCAAAGTGAGATGCATACTATATAACCAGAAGAAAATAACTGCATAGTTATATTCAGATTACACAAATATAGATAAAACAAATATATACATTTAAGAAGATACACATATATTAAAATCAAGACAAACAAACAAAAATCATATCTAAATCTTTCCAGATAAGATGGAGAAAATCATACATTATACCATAAAAACAGCCACAAAAACTTATTTATAAATATGAGCTGGTATTTTTAAAAAATAAGCTCACACAGCCCTGGCTGGTGTGCTCAATGGTTAGTGTTGGCCAGTGCACAGAGGTTCGATTCCTGCCCTGGTAGGGTTACAAGAGGGAGGCAACCAATCAATGTCTCTCTTAAATCAGTGTTCCTCTCTCTTTGTTTCTCTCTCTCACCCCTCCCTCCACTTTTTCTAGAAAAAAAAATCAATGGAAAAAATATCTTCGGGTGAGGATTGACCAAAAAAAATTTCACAGTAACAGTTATAAGAATTTAATACAATAACACTATAGTCAGCATAACTGTGATGGGCAAACACATCAAGCCACAACTCACAACAGATCCACCATAGCCATGTAAGCTGCTGCTTCTGAAGTGGCAATCTATAACCAAACCTTTGAACAGTGTACATCAGCACCTGTCTTCCCACACTCGTGCCAAGCCTGAAGTTTGGCAGTATTTTGAGACCTTGCCAATATGGTAGGCATATCCTACTATTTAATTAATGTTTTGACTGGTACTAGCCCTAACGTTTGAATCTTCTCATTGCTTGTTCATTTGTATTTCTCCCTTTGTGAATTTAGATTCCATATTCTTTGCCTACTTTGCGACCAAGTGGTCTTTTCAAATTAATATTTAGGAGCTCTTTTTATATTAAGGAGCTCCCATTTGTATGTTATATATACTATAAATATATTTTCTCACTTTCCTTTTTTCTTTATACTTTGTTTCTAGTATATTGTGTTATATAGAAATTTTTATTCTTTAAGAAGGATGCTATTTCCTTTCTCACTGCTGTTTCCAGGTCATTTTTTCCTCGTCTTCCACCAACAATGTCAGTCTCTCTGAAACAGACGCTCTTTTGGGTCAGTCTCCCTCACTTTTTTAGATATCTACTGAGACCCCAATTACATTTCACCCACTGAAGACATTAGCATCTAGTTCACTGCCTTTCACTCAACTACTTCAACATCCGAGATGTTCATCCAAAACCCAGACTCTCCACTTCATAATTTCAACATCAGAATCTTTCTCCATCCCACTTTACTCAGTCTTCTAGGTCTTGTCATTACCAGTAACAGCACAACCACCAAAATGCTCATTTTAGGTGTCCTGTACTCCTATACTATTACCATCTCTTCTCTCTCTGGTTCATTTAGCTTTCTTCTCCCTTCCCAGTGAGTCATCAGCCCCATGGGGACCTCCAATCTACTAAACCAACTCTCCTCCATGTTCATCCCCATTAACCACACATTTCACTTTCCCACCTCCCTAGTTAAGATCCCATGAGCTATCACAACTATAATGCCCTGAAAATCTCTTGACTTCTTTGCCCTTCTCTCCCTCTGCTATAAACTGACACAAATGTCTCCATGTTTTACTCCCCAAAGTCTACTCACCCCCAAAATGTTAGTCTGAGCCAATCATGGTTTCCTGTGCCCTCTGCCAATAATTGATTGGCAAAGGGAAGCAATCCAGAGCACATAAGGCATTTCCATGATCATCAAGAACCTAATATTCTTCTATCTTGTTTTGTCATCTTCAAATATGTGGCTTCCACCTCATAATCCAAGATGCTGCTCAAACTCCAGCTATTATTCCCAGAGTCTACCCAGCAAGGAGGAGGACAAGAAAACAAGGCACATATCGCCTCCAAGTCAAACATGACAGCGCAACTTAACCACCAGCCAAAAGTTAGACAAATCTAAATGTAGAGGCTGAGATATGTAGCCATTACCCCAGATTACCATGCACCCAATGAAAACCAGGACTTTCTTTACTAGAGAAGTGGAGAAAGACTATGAAGGCTCATTATTAGTCTTTGTCACAACATGTAACCTAATATTTAAATGTGAGGGGCTGTCTGATGAAGGACTTCTGGAAAATATTTTCTGATTCTTAAAGACAGTATGTAGACTGAGAGATGCGCCACCTAGATCTCCCCTTCAAGGAAGGATTTGCTGCCAGCTGCAGCAGGGAGTCTGGTCATCACACAGCCTCCAGCTGCCAGTCCTTCAGGAGCTGCCTTCCCAGGGCAGCCCACACCAGAGTAGGTATAAAGGCTGAGCATTTTAATCCAACATGGAACTCTGACAAGCAATCCTTGCTCCAGAGCTTCCCTTGGGCAGGCTTGCAATAAAGCTCTTCTTTTGCCCAGTTCTGCCTTCAGCCCCTTCCTCTCACAGCTGTTATAACCAAGTTGTACCCAAACTCCATCTCAGCAAACGTTTCCAAGAAATCCTACAACAGACACCCAGAGAGACCATACTTCTCCCTCTGGACTCTGCTATAGTGGATTTTACAGCTAGAAGTACTGCAGCCTGAACACAAAGCCAACACCAATGATGACAAATCAAAGGAAGGCAAAGGTCCCTGAAGAGCAATACCAACCAACCACAGAGTCCACCCCAGTTTTATTGGTAATTAAATTTCCCACTGGTTACTGCTTTAGAGAGAGATCTCAAAAGGGAGAGAGAGAGAGAGAGCGTGCATGCATGCACTGCCTTAATTCTTTGTTTTAGGTTCTCCTACCTCAAAAAGTTTATGGCTTTCTACTATGCTTGTTTTACTCTTAAGAGTTTCTATGGCCTTCACATAGACATGCTCAGGTATTTGCAAATCGGCATCACTTTTAGAAAAGAAATAGGCCACTTTTACTTTAAATATTTACTTAGTATCTTTAAACATGCACATTTACATAATTTTACAGATAATAGATATAATCACAGGCTTTTTTGGTCAACTAAAAAACAATCCTTCCCTCGTTTTCCCACCTACCCCCCACCAAGATAAACATTTAACCACTAGCAAGCATTCTTAACTATTTTTCTTCATGCTCATGAGCCCATGATGTATGCATGGTTCTCTTACATAATTTTTTATTACAGAAATTAATTATTATAGAAACTTTTTTGAATCTTTTTTCTCTCACTGAACAAAACTTTGTGGGACTCTATCCAACTATCAGGTCTAATTCATTCTTTTTCACGTAGCATAATATTCCAACCTACAGAGATACCATTTTTTTTTCTGACCTTCTACTAACACTCATTCTGTTTTCAATTGCTTGGCATTATATACATTGCTGCAATAAATATCCCTATACATATGGCCTTACTTTTCTGCTTTTATTTCTAAAAATAGACTCTTAGGAGGTTTACTGGGCCAAAAAGAATATGAATTTTAATTGTTAACCAGGCTGCCAAATTATTTTCCCAAAGGCTGTAACAATTCATATTTTCACCTGCAATATATGAAAACATTCTATTCTCCACATTTCCTCTGTATTAGGTATTGTTCCTTTTAAATTTTATCAGTTTTTAATTTGAAATTCCCTGTGTTCTAGTGAATGACCAACAAGTGGTTACTGAAAATTCAGAAAGAGTTGAAAGGGGAAGGCCAGGAATAGCAACCTAAAATTTCGGGTCAAGTTTTATAGTATAATTAGAGATCTTGGTATGGACACTGGTACTACCTGTACCCTACTTCAGCAGCAGTCACACAAAGGCATCAAATTGAAACATAAAGACATATGGACAATATAAGAACAGAAATATAAGGAATTAATGCCTTGCCACTACCAATTTCCCAATTTGAATATATGCTGAGGGTATTTCTACAATGAAAATGAATAGAGAAATAAGGGAAATCCTCCATAGAAGGCAGGTTTCAAAGGAGTCATCTTATTAACTATTTCTTTCTAATTTATTTGTGTTATTTCCAGACAATATGGTCTGTAAAATCTCAACTTTTCTCATCTGTTCAGACTTTCTATATGACCTTGGACATTAATAAACTTTGACCAAAGTTCCTTGGATATTAAAAAAAAAAAACCCAGCCTATTGTAGGAATGTGAAATACTATTTATATCTGCACATATAATTAAGTTTATTGAATGCACTATTCAATTCCTTTATATTCTTTTTTTTAAATATATTTTATTGACTTTTACAGAGAGGAAGGGAGAAGGATAGAGAATCAGAAACATCGATGAGAGAGAAACATTGATCAGCTGCCTCCAGCACACCCCCAACTGGGGATGTGCCCACAACCAAGGTACATGCCCTTGACCGGAATGGAACCTGGGACCCTTCAGTCCACAGGCCGATGACGCTCTATCCACTGAGCCAAACTGGTTAGGGCCAATTCCTTTATATTCTTACTTAATTTTATCTAAATTTAAATCTAACTCTGAGACATGTATGTTGAAATCAACTGCTTCACTAATGACATTTCTCAGATTAATTTTGCTTTATGTATTTAGCTATTAAGCCAAACCAGCTTATGACAGTAAGATCTTCATAAATTATGCCTTTTAAAAAAATGTTTTTATTGATTTCAGAGAGAGGAAAGGAGAAGAAGGAGAGGAAGATAGAAACATCAATGATGACAGAGAATCATTAACTGACACCCTCCCGCCCCCCAATGGGAATCCAGCCAGCAATTCAGACATGTGCCCTGACCAGGAATCAAACTGTGACCTCCTGGTTCATGGGTCAACGCTCAATGACTGAGCCACACCGGCTGGGCAAATTATGCCTTTTATGGTAACAATCCATTAACCTAGCTTGATGCTCAAATTCCACCTTGTCTATTATTATAATTACTAGAATAAACATATCTTCCTATGATTTTTCCCATGTCTGCAGGATCTGTACTGATGCCCCCCGCTTTGTCATTGATATCGGTAATTTTTTCTCTTTATCAATCTCTCCATCAGCTCATCAATATTCTTTTCTAACTATTATCTTTATCAATCCTCTATAACAGCTCACTGCTAAACAAATGCTGAACACTGTTTTCACTTTTCACCTTTTTTCATAAAAGCAAAAATCCTCTTTGGATTTCTTTTGGTTAGCAAAAACAGGTACAAATTTAAGTCTTTTGTAAAAGTGAAATGGCGAAACATGAACTTTTGAAAAGTGGGGGATACCTATATCATGGTTAAATTTACTGAAGAAAATTGCCCCTAAGATTTAAGTCTCTTAAAACTATCACTATTCTGCCCTAACCGATTTGGCTCAGTGGATAGAGCGCCGACCTGCAGACTGAAGGGTCCCAGGTTCGATTCTGTTCAAGGGCATGTACCTTGGTTGTGAGCACATCCCCAGTAGGGGGTGTGCAGAAGGCAGCTGATGGATGTTTCTCTCTCATCGATGTTTCTAACTCTCTATCCCTCTCCCTTCCTCTCTGTAAAAAATCAATAAAATATAATTTTTAAAAAACTATCACTATTCTTAGAAAACACATGCTAAAGTATTTTAAAGAGTCAAGGGTCATGATATATATATATATATATAGCTTATTCTCAAATGGTTTGAGTAAAAAAAAAACTATAGGGGAGAACATGCAAGGAGAACATGCAAATGACATTTTCATCTCTTCCTCTCTGTGCTCTGTCCAGGTATTTTTTCCGACATATCTTACAATTCACTGATTCTCTCTTTATCTGTGTCTAAAGTTCTCAAAATCAGTTACCGTTTTTTCAATTTCCATTAATTCTTTTTTAAATTTTCTAATTCTCTGCTGAAATTCATCTTTTCATTTAAATTCTTAAAGCCCTAGCTGGTTTGGCTCAGTGGATAGAGCGTCAGCCTGCGGACTGAAGGGTCCCGGGTTCGATTCCAGTCAAGGGCACATGCCCAGGTTGCGGGCTCCAACCCCAGTAGGGGGTGTGCAGGAGGCAGCCAATCAATGATTCTCTCTTATCATTGATGTTTCTATCTCTCTCTCTCCCTCTCCCTTCCTCTCTGAAATCAATAAAAATATATTTTAAAGAAATAAATTCTTAAAGATATTACTCATTTATTTCAGTCTGTTTCTAATCATTCTAATTGCTGACTCTCCTGTGTGCATGTGTCTTCACCAATGTCTTTTTTCTGTTCCAAGATCCAAACCAGAATTACACTGCATTGATTTGTCATGTCTTCTTAATCCCCGATCCTTTTTAAAAACTTAAATTTTAGTTGAGGTAACAGATTCACATGTAGTTATAAGAAAGTATACAGAGTGATTCCTTGTACACATTGACTAGTTTCCCCAAATGGTAACATTTTTCAAAATTACAATATATCACAACCAGAATACTGACACTGATAAATCAATCTTATTCAGATTTCACAATTCTATTTATATTCGTGTGTGTGTGTGTGTGTGTGTGTGTGTGTAAGTTTATACAATTTGGTTCATGTATGCAGCACCACAGTCAATATACTGAACAGTTTCAACACTACAAGGATTTCTCATATTGCCCCTTTATAACCACTCAGACCTCTCTGCCACATTTCCCCTAAGCACTCCCCATCCATAACCCCTGGCAATATTTAATCTGTCAATTTCATATTTAGCAATGTCCCTCTTTGTGACTGGTTATTTTCTCTGCTCTAAAGTCCAATTTATCAAATACTAATATAGCCAATTTCTACCTTTAAAAAAAATGTTTTCATGGTACAGTTTTTCCATTCTTTTGCTTTCTACCTACCTACATTGTGGAATCTGAACTGACTTTCCTATAAGCTGCATATAATTGGGTCACATTTTTTTAGCCACTCTACATTTAGATTTAAGGTAATTATTATTAAATTTATGGTATTTATTGATATGTTAAGGCTTAAGTCTGCTGCTCTATTACATCTTTTATATGTTTCTCTGGTTCTCATTCTTCTGTTTCCCTCTTTTTGCCTTCCTATGGGGGGAGGGTACTTGAACATTTTTAAAGATTCCATCTTATTTATATTGTTTTTATCTTTTGTACAGTTTTCTTAATGGTTACTCTAGGTATCAGAATATATCTGTGTAACTTATAACAATCTACTGGCAATGGTATTTTACCACTTTAAGTGGAGTGTGGAAACCTCATTTTCATTAAGGTGCTTTATCTTCACTATTTTCTAGTTTTTTTAATTTATTGATTTTTAAAGAGAAAGAGGAAGGGAAAGAGGGAAACATTGATTTTTCCTGTTCTACCCATTTATGCATTCATTGGTTGATTCTTGTATGTGCCCTGACCGGGATTGAACCTACTACCTTGCCCTATTGGGATGCTCTAACCAACTGAGCTACCCAACCAAGGCTATCTTCACTATTTTAAATATCATATTTAGTATTAGATGGTTTTATATTTTTTATTCAATCATCATGATCTGATTGCTAAAACTCAGGAGGAAAAACATTCCATTATTGTATGTATCAATATATCTGTTCTCTCCATTATTCCTTCTTTTCTGATGCTCCAAGATGCATTCCTTTATCATTTCTTATCTGTTTAAAGAACTTCCATTAACCATTCTTTAAGGGTAGATCTACTAGCAACAAATTTTTAGTTTTCCATCATCTGAGAATGTTTTTATTTCCTTTTAATACCCGAGGGACAGTTTTGCTGGATACAGAATTAACAATTGATAATTCTTTTATTTCAGCATATAAAAAAATATTGTGCCAGTTCCTCTGGTCCCCTGGTTTCAGATAAGACATTTGTTATTTGAATTGGTATTCCCTATAGGTAATGCACCATTTCTCTCTGGCTGCTTTCAAGACGCTTTCTTTGCCTTTAGTTTCTGGGCTCTATTTTGTTCCACTGATCTGTTTATTATTTCACCAGTACCATACGGTCCTGATCACTATAGCTCTATAGTAAGTGTTGAAGTCGTGTCAGTCCTCCAACTTCGTTCTTCACCTTCAATGTTGTGTTTCCTAGTCTGAGTTTTTGCCTCTCCCTATAATCTTTAGAATCAATTTATCACTATCCACAAAACAAGTTGCTGAGATTATATTTCATTTATGGATCAAGTTGGGAAGAAACGACATCTTGACAATATTGTGTTTTCCTATCCATGAACAGGGAATATCTCTCCATTTGTTCAGTTCTTTGATTTTGTTCATCAGCTTTGTTACTGTTTTTAACTATATTTGTATTGATTTCAAAGAGGAAGGGAGAGGGAGAGAAAGACATCAATGATGAGAGAGAATCATTGATTGGCTGCCTCCTGTATGCCCCCCACAGGGGATCCAGTCCACAACCCGGGCATGTACCCTGATGGGAATCAAACCTGGGACCCTTCAGTCCACAGGCCGATGCTCTCTCTATCCACTAAGCCAAACCGGTTTTAGTTTTCCTCATATAGATCTTGTTCATATTTTGTTACACCTATACCTACGTATTTCATTTTTGGGGGTGCTAATATAAATGGTACTGTGCTTTTAATTTCAAATTCTACTTCTTCGTTGCTTGTATATAGAATGCAACAAATTTATATATATTAATCTTGCATCTGTGCCTTATATCTGTATCTGTAGGTTTGTTCTTTTGTCAATTTGGTAAATTTTCAGGCACAGTTTCTTTGAAATACTCAATTTCACCTTTCCTTCTGGGACTGCAATTATATAAATTTTAGAACTTTTGTTCTAAAATAGAATTGAACCTCCTGGTTCATAGGTTGACACTCAACCACTGAGCCACACTGGCCGGGCCTCAGATATTATTTTTCTATTGTTTTTTTCTCTGTTGTTTGTATTGGGTAAATTCTATTGTTCTGCTCTCAAATTTACTGATTCTATCCTCTGTTATCCTCTACTATTGAACCCATATAGTGAGTTCGATTGTGGTTTTCAATTTTAAAATTTCCATTTGGTTCTTTCTAATTTCATTACTAACAGGGATCTAAATAATTTTATTTCATTCTCTGCTGAAATTTTTTATTTGTTTTAAGATAATTTGTAATTGATTTTGAAGCATTTTTATGATACCTACTTTAAAATTCTTGTCAGAAAAATTCCAATACCTAATTCATCTTGTGTTGGTGTCATTTGTTTTTTTCTTATTCAAGTTGCCGTTTCCTTTGCTATTGTTATGACAAGTGATTTTCTACCTCTTAAACATTTTTCTACTATGATAGAAGTCACTAACATAGGGTCTTATTTAGTTTTTTATTTTAACAGGTAGTCACCTGTTTAGTTTTAGCATGTGGATCTTGGGCTCCTTTTCTGGTCTATTCATGGCAGATTAATTTCAGAGCCTTTGTGGCATTATTTGGCCTGCTTTGTTTATCTGGGTGCCACTGGGCTCCCACTGGTCCCTGCTGCTTGAGGAAGTAAAAGAAGTTTCCCCAAGCCAGGCTGCCAGGTAGCTCTTGGTGGGGAAGGGGTGTGACAACCCCAGTGTCTCTAAGTGGGAAAGGCAAGTCTTGAGCACATAGAGACAAAGAAGCTTCCCAGAACGTATTACTTACTATAGCTGAGTCCCTCTTGTCTGCCCCTGTGTCTCTGGGTATCTTCTCTGAGAAGATGATCAGGCCCACAAGGCCAAAAACACTTTCCCAGACTAGGCCACTTTTAGCTGTATCCTTTTTGCAGGTAGTGCCTCCTGGTATCTTTGGGAGGGGGAGGAGAGTTGCAAGTCCTCAAGTACTAAAACACTTCTCACACTGGAATGCCTGCTGTAGCTCTTGAGTCAGTTCTGCCTGCTTGCCTTGGTATCTCTCAGTGGAAAAGAGAAGTCTCAAGACAGGGGGACTTCTTCTTGGAACATATTCAATGGAACTCCCAATTGATCATCTTTGATGATGTTGACAGGCTTGCATGATGCTTTCAGATGGACTCCCATTTGATTCAGGGGAGGAATGAGCCCATCTGGATGCTAGTTCGGAAAGTAAGTCAGGAACTGGTTTAGGTGGCCTTCTTCTGTTCAGTGGGGGGATGCAAGATGTCCTATGACTATGTTGTTCTTCCAGTCCTATGATCCCAAACCAGCTTACCTTCTTCTTACAACCTTTCAGAGTTCTCCTTTGGTTGCCTTCTGCACCAATTCCAGGATTTACACTTTTTAGACTTAGCAGGAAAAAATGGATCTATACCATCTCATCTGTACTCGAAGTCTCCCTATGGATCTATTTTGATTATCTGTTGTCTCTCTTGATTTTCAATCATTTCTTTTATTTTTATATATCTGATTATTTTATTGAATGAAAACTAAGTTTTATAAATATTTATATGTTATAAATACATACAGTATAATTATATATGTAATATATTATCAGTGAACACATAAAAACTATACAGATAACTTGAACTAATGGTTGATGGTGTCTTCCTCCAGAGAAGATTTGTATTTGCTTCTAGCATGCAATAAATGACCTTAATCCAATCAAGGATTACGGTGATTTGGAAGCTAGGCTTTAGCCTTTGTGAGAGCTGACCTATTTTCAGTTCACCTATCCTTCAGGGTTCTCAACTAAAAGCCTGGGGTGTTTTCCAGTGCCCCTCTTTCTTAGCAGGTCCTGAATTCCAATTTTGTCCCCCAAGTCTACATGATTACCAGAAACTCTGCTCAGAATCTCAGTCTGTCTGCCACAATTTTCTGCTCAACCTCCTAGCTACACATTTCAAACCAGCCAATCACTCCATGAGAAAAGCTGTACCAAAAGTTGATCTTACCACTCTGGGCTTTCCTTCTCGCCAAAATTTTGGTCTCTCAAGTCCTTGCTATCTACCTTGCTCACTCGCCAAAGCCCTCAAACAAATTTAAAAAAAAAAAAAAAAACTGCCCTGATCGGTTTGGCTCAGTGGATTGAGCGTCGGCCTGCGGACTGGAGGGTCCCGGGTTCGATTCCCATCAAGGGTATGTACCTTGGTTGCGGGCGCATCTCCAGTGGGGAGTGTGCAGGAGGCAGCTGAATCGATGTTTCTCTCATCGATGTTTCTACCTCTCTATTCCTCTCCCTTCCTCTCTGTAAAAAATCAATAAAATATATTTAAAAAATAAATAAAATTAAAAAAATATAAACTTCCCAGCTTTTCTAGTTACTTTCAGCTAAAGTGTTGGCTTTTTTTTAAAAAAAGCTATTCTACCACTGATAGAAACAGAAATTTCCCCAGTAGCTTGTTTTATGATATGAAATATTATTGGGAATTGTTATTTAGAGAACAGAATTAGGCACTAAAAGTGCTTAATGCTACCTAGGTTGGTTTCTAGAATTTTTCAGTAGAGAGAACTAGGAAACACACTTTTAAAAAAGAAAATACATCTCGAGTTCACACTTACATTTCCAACTCAAAGTTAGGATCCCAGAATTCTTACTCAACTTCTATGATTGTATCTCTTTATCACACCAAAATCTAGTGCCCCAATCTATATATAAAAGGCTAAGTGACTGACCGTCCGTCTGACCAACCAATCGGTACATATGACGTGCACTGGCAATTTAAAAGTGTTGACTCGCACATGTGATACAATAAAGCTCTCGCTGGCGCCAATCACACGTGTGTTTTAATTTTATAATACTATGTTTATATACTATTTTGAAATGTAATTTTTTGCAGTAACGTAATTACCGCACGAATCTTTCTTCTAATTAATTTTCTTTCAATGTGCACGAATCCATACACTGGGCCACTAGTCTAATATAATTATCCACTTGCTTTACCTTACACACCTCCAGAATAACAACACCAATATTACTAACAGCTATATGATTACTAAAGAGTATACAGTGTCTTTTTTGCAGTTCTTTGTCCTGAGTGATATATCCCACTAGAAATGGTAGTCATGTCACCATGTTTCACAGTCGCCTGAAATACTCTCTGTGCTTCAACCTCAGTCCAATCATTTAGGAGCACTTGTTTCATTTTGCTTTTGATATTAGGACACTGTCCTTTTCTCTCATTTTAATTTATTTTTGTTTCATAATATGGTAAAGCATCTGATCGATTCTAAAACCCATTCCAGCCCTAGCTAGTTTGGCTCAGTGGGTGGAACATCAGCCTGCAGACTGAAAGGTCCCAAGTTTGATTCCAGTCAAAGACACATGTCCAGGTTGTGGGCTCAATCCCCAGTAAGGGGCGTGCAGGAGGCAACCAATCAGTGATTCTCTCTCATCAGTGACATTTCTCTCTCTCTCTCCCTTACCCTCCCTCTCTGAAACCAATAAAAATATATTTAATTAAAAAAAAAAACCCCAATCCACAAAGTATATTAAGAAGTCTAGGTTCCATCCCTGCTTCTTCCACCCCATTCCTTTCCTTAGAGAAACACTTTCTATTAGTTTTTGGGTCTATGCATTTATATAACAATATTTGTGTATATATTTGTACACACTCTTTCTTTGAAAAACGGTAGCATACAATATCACTGTTCTGCTCCTTGATTTTTCATTCAACAACATATTCTCGAGATGACCACACAGCATATATATAGTCCTTGTTCCTTTTTATAGCTACTCCATTTACAATACTCCATTGTGTGGACATACCATATTTTGTTTAACCAATCCTTTGATGCTCTGGGCCTAGACTAACCTGCTACTGAATTTTTTAAAAATAATTTAAATTCACATAAGATTTTAAATGGTCTCATTGTGATGGCCAGAAAAATAAAATGGCTGGTATTCTGTCCGGTCTTTGCTGTCACAGCTTAAAGTAAAGAAGTCAACTATATAAGCAAGAAACAAAATATACTAACAAAGCCCCTACACAAACTACTGATACAGGGTGCTCAACAGGAGTACACATTGACATCAGCCACAGAGCTTAAAAGACACAAGTGACAAATAATGCGGCCCCAATGCAAACCACTCTCTAGAGGAACTCAGCATTGCACTAGTGTCTTTAAGAGTTCATCAAATGATCCTAATACATACTCCAAATTAAGAACAAATCATCCATAACAATCTTGAAATTCCTAGGTATTAAAGAAAGTAGCTAAATTTTTGGCAAAAATATTAAAAACAATTCCACATTCCAAAGTCTCACCCTCAGTCAGAAAATTTTAATTCTAATTCCTTAAAATCAAAACCTAATGAAAAACAGTTCCCCCTGGCCAGTGGATCAGTGGTTAGAGAGCCAGCCCCCACACCAAAGGTCTCAGGTTTGATTCCCAGTCAGGGCACGTACCTGGGTTGCAGTTTGATCCCCAGCTCATTCGGGGCACCTCCTGGAGGCAACCAATCAATGTGTCTCATCACTGTTTTGCTCTCCCTTCCTCCCTCCCACCCTCTAAAAAAGCAATAGGAAAAAAAAAATCCTCAGGTGAGTATTAACAATAATTTTTAAAAGTTCATGAAAATTTATTCATGCTAATAAGCCCTAAAATGTAACAAATTAAGCATTTGTCCTAATTATTTTTAAAATAATAAACCTATAACTATTATAAATGATACAACATTACAACTGAGTGTTGTGCACCTTAATGTTTAGGATATCCTACTATACCCATCCATGATAATAATTAAAAATAGAAAATACTTGAAAGAGTCAATAAAAGGGACAATTCCTGTGCTCAAACTCTGGGCTCTGTCCTTGGAGTTGGCCTGCATCCAGTTCTCTATGATCCCTCTATAAGTAATCCTTATCTGCATTCATGGCTTCATCTATCATCTACATGCTGATAACTGCCCATGCTATATTTCCAGCACAAAGCAAGACCCACGTTTCAGACTCATATTTCCTATGCCATAAATTTAAGTCATTAGTCCCCTTCTTTTACCTCTTGCTTTTTTTCACCATTTTGTCATCATCCACCCTGACTTTCAAAACTTATCAACTCTTCCTTTGCCTCACCCATTTATTCAGCCTACAAAACCACTCATTTTCCCCCCTTTTCCTATCCCCCTTAACAATGCCAATGCCCTACTTAAAATTCTCCTCATCCAAGTTTGGTCTCCTGCAACAACTAAGCCCAGCTCTGTGATCTGGCCAGTTCTCTACAGAGCCACCTGTCATCTTCCTCAAAGGCTAATTTGATCACATCAAAACCTGCTTGGAAACCTTTTCATGCCTTAACACTGCATGAAAGGTCCATCACAATCCAACCCCTACTTATTTCTCCTGATCCATCTCTAGCCACTGCTCCCCAGACAAAGCAGCCCATATTGCAGCAATGTCGAATGTCACTCTTCCCTCAACTCACCTGCCTGTAAGTCCCCAAACATTAGCACATCCTGAATTCTCTGTTGGGCTTAACTTCCCTTCATCCCTTCGCCCTCCTTCTTGTTTCCTCACCTAGTAAATTCCTAACCACCCTTTCAGATCTCAGTTCAAATTTACTTTGGAACTCTGGGAATAGTGCCCAATGTTTTTTGTACTGAGCTGAGTGTTGCCTTCTGTGTTGACTTACTATGTGGTCTGATTATCACTGACAGAGAGGAATATCTCTGCCCACTAGTCTGCCATGGTTTTCTAAAGGACATACCGCATGCACTTTTTTCTCCACTGCCTAAAACATCATGGATGCCCACGTAATATTTGCTGCCTAATGAAGTTCCAACAAAGTTTTACAGCAACAAAAAATTTTGAGCTCTTATTACAAACAAAATTTACTACAAAAAAGTCCAGAATAAATTCCTATAATGTACCCATGACAGTCTGGAGAGAAGGGCAGTTCATAAAGAACTGGAGGAGGAGCCTTTGTTCAAAACATCTGAACACTGACTCTACCCTATCACCTCAGATGAAAAGGTACCTTGTGAATGCCTAGTTTGGTTCAAGAACCAGGAGAGTTCAATAATTTAAATAAAGCCTTCCCTTAAGCACCCATATAATGATAGTTTGTATTATGTTTTTCTAAATAGCAATGAAAACTCAGAGCATAAAAAGGCAATACAGAACAAAAACTGGGAATTCCAGAACCAACACAACTCAACCTGCAAAGAAACCAGGAGCCAAAAACCTGGCTCAGACACAAGCTATATCTGGCTCTGCTCTGTGTAGTCTCTCGTTTCTTCTAGGTTTCTAGACACATCCTTCACAAATAATTTGAGATACTAAATTAATCTTATGGGGGAATATATCTTCCCATCAACTACAGCCCACCTGAAATAATAAAACAGCCCCATTCTCCCAGGCTTAAAATGTTGGTGTAACGTTTGTTAGCTTCTTCCTCTATTTTATTTCCTTCATCAAATGTATGACCAATTTATGATACAATTGCCATCAAAGACTTCCTTACATTCATTCCTTCATCTCCAATTCCACTGCTACGCTCTACTCCAAGTCCAAACAATTCATAGTAGCCTTACTGCCAAAGATTTTGGCTACCTTTACAGTTTCCGTGAACTGCCCACAAAGTCTGCTTAGCATCCCACAGCAAGAACAACATTCCTAAACGACCTATGTCACCATGTTACTACCCTTGTCAAGTGTTTACAATGACTCTGCACAGACTATGGAATGAAGTTCAAACTCCTGATCGTGATATTCTGACTACTAAGAATGTCAATCCTCCCTCTTACTCTGCCAAGTCAGTTCCCAAAAACACTGTCCCCCAAACACTCTATGCCCATTCTCATCTCAATTGTGCTTTTACTCACACCATATTCCCCATCTCTTCCTGGAAAGCAAACCCAGCCACCCACACACATTTTCCCCTACATAATATATGCTTTTGATCTTTCTTGTGTATCCAATAACCAAAATATCTTCTAGGCCTCTGAATATTAGACCCAAAACAGCACAAAATAGGATTCCATTCAATCAAAGACCAATCCTGTTGGCAATCAACTCAGTGTAACTACATTCCTTTCAAAGAATCCCTATAAATATACAGTAATGAAAGGAAAGAAAAAGCAATTAGTAAGGATAAAGAAACAGAAGCTTAAGGAAACTGACATTTAACTCCAACTCTTGCTCATCATGTAACACCTTTTATTTGTATATCACCTTATTAAACTTTTCAGAATTTTTTATGTTTAAGAATAGAAAGACATACACAATCTGGCTCCTACTTACAAATGGAGGGGGGAGAATACCAGCAGATTCTTAGATAATTTTTAGTGGTTAAATACTCGAGATTTGATGATAGTCTAGAGGTAAGGGAAAAAAAGAGTATGTAAGGAAAACACCCTGATTTTTGGCCTATGCTGACAAGAATGAGAACTGAACATGCTTGGAGTAAAAATCAAGAGTTCTAGTTCATAGTGTTTAGAGTCCTGGGACTAAGAACATCTGAATACGAAATGTAGATAAGAAGAGGATTGGGTACAGATACACAGAGAGTGTGTCTTTAAGTACTCTAATTTCTAGAGGTCAGAGGAGGAAAGAGTTTGCAAATGAGCAAACAGTCAAGTATGGCAGAAAATAGATAAGAAAAAGGAGCATGGAGTATGCAGATCAGAAGTAAAGAAACAGTCACAATTTATTGGCAGCATGATTATCAACATAAAAAAAAAAACAGGAGAATCCAGTTTTGTATTGATAGTCAAGCTTTCAATACCACAAAAATGTAGGACAGTTTCCTAGACAAGTTCAATATAGGAGAAAATCAATTCTGCTTTCACAGCTCTGCCATCACCATGATTTTAAGACCCAGCTAGTCTCTGGTCCTAAGACGATGAGACAGTTGTGATACCCTCTCTCCACCAAGTGAGTCTAGCCAAGCTCCAGCCTAGACCCAGATAGGTAAGTTCAGCAGAGATCAAACAAGTTGCCCAGACAACCAGAGAGATTCATGAGCTACGTATTACTGAATGTTATAATGATAACAATAAAAATTCCATTCTTATGCATCAATTAGATTATAATCATAGGAACAAAATTATGTGTCTAGGGTAAATCCAATAAAAGTATATCAGACCACTTTGGAAAAAAGTTACAAGAATTTACTTAAAGACATAAAAGACTCTATGGCCATACCACCCTGAATGCACCCAATCGCATCTGAGGACATAAAAGAAACCCAAATAAATGGAAATACAAACCATGTCTGGATGGGAAGACTCTATATCACAAAAATGACAAATTTCCTCAGGCTAATCTCAATATTCTAAACAAAATCTCAACAAGGACTTTTATTGAAATTAGAGAAGCAAAGGGCTAAAAGCAACTAAGACAAATTTGATATTTTATATGACTACAGTGTACTTCAAATCTACAGGGGGAAAACATATTCTAATTCATTCTCTTTTAAAAAAAATCTTCACCCAAGGACATGCTTTTATTGATTTTAGAGAGTATAGAGAGGGAAAGAGAGGGAGAGGAAGAGAGAGAGAGAAGAAGAGAGAGTCAAACAGACAGAAACATTGATGTGAGAGTGAAACATCAATCAGTTACCTCTTGTACGCACCCAGACCAGAGATCGAACCCACAACCTGGATATGTGCCCTGACCAGGAATCAAAGCTGTGACCTTCCAGTGTATGGGAGGACACTCCAATCAACTGAGCCACACGGGCCAGGGCAAAAAACATATTATTCTATAAATGGGACTGGGACAACTGCTTACCAAATAAAAATAATCAAATTAGATCATTACAACAAACTATACATAAAAATAAATTACAGGTAGATAAAAGATCAAAATGTGAAAAAGTAACAAATTTAAACATTGAGGAAGTAAGATAGAAGGGTATCTTTACAACATCGGTATAGGGAGAAAAAATTTTAAATATAACACAAAAAGCACAAACCATAAAGAGTGATAAAATTGATTATATTATAATTTGAAATTTCTGTTAAAAAAAAAAAAAAGCACCACAAAGAAAGATAAAGACAAGCCATAACGTATTGCTGCTGGTAGTGTAAATTAGGTAAATCCCTATGGAAAGTTACTTGGCAATACCTAACAACATTTAAAATACAAATATCCCTCTGGTAAAGCAATTTTACTTCTGAGAATTAATCCTAAAGGCAGATCCACCAATGTGTGAAATGACATGTATATAAGATCATTCAACTCTTCTATCTAAATTAAGGCAAATTCATACAATGGAATACCAAACAATTTTTTTAAAAAGAATATACTGGTATGAAACTATCTCCAACATAACATTATTCAGTGAGGATGAAGAAAGTAAAACAAAGTACAGGTAGTGATCAGAGTATGCCATTTAGATTTAAAAAAAAAAAAAGGAAGGATAGGATACAACAAATATAACTGCTTATCCTAGTATATGCAGCTAACACATTTGCAAGGCTACACAAGAACCTGTTAACAACTGACTACTCCCGGGGAAGGGAAGGAAAACTTTCCACCATATATCCTTTTGTAGCTTTTGAATGTATTACCTATTTTTTTAAAAAGACCATATTCTACCTAATCTAATACATGCCTTTTTTTTCTGATTTAATATCTCTGAAACCAAGGTGCTTCTTAAAGAATCACTAAACCTAGGCTATTCTCAAGGGGAGCAATGAAGAGAAATTAAGCTCCCCATTCTGGAAGGAGGAATATCTACTTATATTACTCAGAATTCTTCTGTAAGGTTTGTCCCTTCTCATCATTTATTTACTTATCCAATCATTTTTAGGTAATTTTTCTGTTGTTGTTAACCCTCACCCACGAATATTTTTTCCATTAATTTTTAAAAATATATTTTTATTGATTTCAGAGAGGAAGGGAGACGGGGCGAGAGATAGAAACATCAATGATGAGAGAGAATCATTGACTGGCTGCCTCCTGCACGCCCCCTACTGGGGATCGAGCCTGCAACCTGGCACGTGCCCTTGACCGGAATCGAACCTGGGACCCTTCAGTCTGCAGACCAATGCTCTATCCACTGAGACAAAACAGGTAGGGCCCATTAATTTTTAGAAAGAGTAGAAAGAAAGGAGGGAGGGGGGAGAGAGAGAACATCAATGTGAAAGAAACATCAATGTGAAACATTGATTGGTTGCCTCCTGCATGCACTATGATCAGGAGCCAGGGATCGAACCTGCAACCCAGGTACATGCCCTTGACCAGGAATCAAACCCCTGAACCTTTGGTGCATGTGCTGACACTCTAACCACTGAGCCCCACTGGTCAGGGCTATAGGTAAAAATGTTAAATTGTGAAATAAAATTTAAAAAGTCAATCACTAGGAGATTACTGCTGCATATATAATCCCAGGATGAATATCCAGAACTCCTGTCTATAATAATAAAGCGTAATATGCTAATGAGACTGGACATCCTTCCAGACGACCTTCCGAACAAAGCCAGGGCTGTGAGGGAAGCCCGGGTCCCGGGTGCCAAAGGGAAGCCAGTGTTGGCAGCCAGGGGAAGGAAGGCCTATTCTTGCACAAATTTCATGCATTGGGCCTCTAGTAAATCAATAAAAAGGAAAGAAAAATACTAATAAAGAAAGGCAAGAAAAAGCAAATAAAGGTAACATCCAGATCACTGGACAGAATTCATAATCCAGAGGAGGAAATTTCATGAGTGAATTAGAATAAAAATAAGAATTTAAGCCAAAAAAAGAACAACATAAAGGAGACAAAACATCTTTTTTAAATGAATGAGAATGGTTACCAAACTACTATGGAATTTGAATTCCACTCAATAAATTTTTAAAAGTAATATAATGGGCCTTTTTCAATAACTCTACACTATACCAAAAATGATATTCTTTGCAACTATGTAAATACATTTTTATAATTGTATAAATTATCTGTATGTCAACCTAAATGTATGCAAGGAAGTAAATAAAATTTTTAAATTATTTTGGGTGCTTCAAAAGTTTAAAAACGACTATTCTAGAGAAAAATCATACATGCATCCACAAAGAGATATGTAAAGTGTGAATTACAGCAATTTGTAACAGCACACATTAGAAAAATCTAAATGACCATCAGCAGGATAATGAATGAATTGGAATTCTGTAATGAATATAGCTAGAATCTAGTAAAACTACATTTATGAACATAAATATTAATCTCAGAAGCATTAAAAAATGTATTTTATGGTAAGAAAAGCATGTTTACTTTTTATAAAGTTTGAAAGACATGACCTGTTTTTTGGAAACAGTAGTATACTGGTATGTGTGTATGTGTGTGTCTGCAGTAAAACTAGAAACATGCACGCAAGGGAAACAATACACATCAACTACATCATAGTATCTATCTCTGGGGAGAGAGTAAGGTAAACAGGATTAGGGAGGGGTAACACAGGAACTTTGGTTGGTATCTGTAATATTCTATATTACATAATTTATATTTATATTATTATGGAGTAATAATAATATTACTATGAAGAAAATTCAGCAAAGCTAGTTTGTAGGTACAAAGATATTCATTTTATTATTATTTGTATTTCTTCCATAGGAAGTTACTGAATCAGCAAACCCATGACTGCTTTAAAGCAAACAATTACTTGGCCAGGGTTGCTCAATGTTATTCAACCAGTGGTCTAAATGACGTTACAAAAGAAAAGCATAAGACACAATGTTTAAATATGAGTCATGGAGCCCTAGCTGGCTTGGCTCAGTGGATAGAGCATTGGCCTGCAGACCCAAGGGTCCCAGGTTTGATTCCGGTCAAGGGCATATACCATGGTTGTGGGCACATATCCAGTAGGGAGTGTGCAGGAGGCAGCTGATCGATGTTTCTCTCTCATCGATGTTTCTAACTCTCTATCCTTCTCCCTTCCTCTCTGTAAAAAATCAATAAAATATATATTTTTTAAAATATGAGTCATGCCCCGGTGAGGTTGAAACGGCCCCCGTGAGGTAGGGACGACCCCAGTCAGGTCGAAACGGCCCCGGTGTGGTAGGGACAACCCCGGTCAGGTTGAAACAGCCCCGGTGTGGTAGGGACAACCCCGGTGAGGTTGAAACAGCCCCTGTGAGGTAGGGACGACCCCAGTCAGGTCGAAACGGCCCCGGTGTGGTAGGGATGACCCCCGGTGAGGTTGAAACGGCCCCTGTGAGGTAGGGACGACCCTGGTCAGGTCGAAACGGCCCCGGTGTGGTAGGGACAACCCCGGTCAGGTTGAAACGGCCCCCATGAGGTAGGGACGACCCCGGTGAGGTTGAAACGGCCCCCGTGAGGTAGGGACGACCCCAGTCAGGTCGAAACGGCCCCGGTGTGGTAGGGACAACCCCGGTCAGGTTGAAACAGCCCCGGTGTGGTAGGGACAACCCCGGTGAGGTTGAAACAGCCCCCGTGAGGTAGGGACGACCCCAGTCAGGTCGAAACGGCCCCGGTGTGGTAGGGACGACCCCCGGTGAGGTTGAAACGGCCCCCGTGAGGTAGGGACGACCCTGGTCAGGTCGAAACGGCCCCCGTGAGGTAGGGACGACCCCGATCAGGTCGAAACGGCCCCGGTGTGGTAGGGACGACCCCGGTGAGGTTGAAACGGCCCCCGTGAGGTAGGGACGACCCTGGTCAGGTCGAAACGGCCCCGGTGTGGTAGGGACAACCCCAGTGAGGTTGAAACGGCCCCCGTGAGGTAGGGACGACCCCGGTGAGGTCGTAACGGCCCCCGTGAGGTAGGGACGACCCCGATCAGGTCGAAACGGCCCCGGTGTGGTAGGGACGACCCCGGTGAGGTTGAAACGGCCCCCGTGAGGTAGGGACGACCCCGGTTAGGTCGAAACGGCCCCGGTGTGGTAGGGACAACCCCAGTCAGGTCGAAACGGCCCCGGTGTGGTAGGGACAACCCCGGTCAGGTTGAAACAGCCCCGGTGTGGTAGGGACAACCCCGGTGAGGTTGAAACAGCCCCCGTGAGGTAGGGACAACCCCGGTGAGGTTGAAACAGCCCCCGTGAGGTAGGGACGACCCCGGTGAGGTTGAAACAGCCCCCGTGAGGTAGGGACGACCCCAGTCAGGTCGAAACGGCCCCGGTGTGGTAGGGACAACCCCGGTGAGGTTGAAACGGCCCCCGTGAGGTAGGGACGACCCCGGTGAGGTTGAAACAGCCCCCGTGAGGTAGGGACGACCCCGGTGAGGTTGAAACAGCCCCCGTGAGGTAGGGACGACCCCAGTCAGGTCGAAACGGCCCCGGTGTGGTAGGGACAACCCCGGTGAGGTTGAAACGGCCCCCGTGAGGTAGGAACGACCCCGGTGAGGTTGAAACAGCCCCCGTGAGGTAGGGACGACCCCGGTGAGGTTGAAACGGTCCCCGTGAGGTAGGGACGGCCCCGGTGAGGTTGAAACGGCCCTGGTGAGGCTCAGACGGCCCTGGTGAGGTTGAGACTACTCCAGTGAGGTTGGGACAAATAAAGGGGACCAGTATGGACTGATGAACAGGGGTAGATACAGAAGCAGAGCAACATTGAACAGATTGTTAAACTACAGTGGGAAGCCTGGGGAGGGTTGGGGGGGGGATTAAGACTTATATGCATGCATATAAGATTAACCAATGGACACAAGACACGGGGCGGGGGGGGGGGGCGGTGGGTAGGGGCCGGGGGAATGTCAAGGGGGGGAAAAAGGCGACATATGTAATACTCTTTGTAATACTTTAAGAAATAAAAATTATTAAAATAAAAAAATAAATAAATAAATAAAATAAAATAAAATATGAGTCATGGAAGGGCAAAAAAATTTATCTCTATTTACAAATTTACCTCAATATTAACTTGTCAAATCTAATCAAAATCCAGCTTTGCAAGATGCCCTTTGCACTTCAAAAATCCCATTGTTAAAAGGGGAAAATTAAGTAACAATTACAACCAGTTCGGCCTTTTTATTCAATTTTGGGGAAAAAAAAATCCATACAGGAACCATTCTATTTGCAGAGAAATGCCTACAAATAGCTGAAAACCACTATTATTTTATGACATAGAAACAAAATACAAAAAAATGCTAAGAAATAATTTTTAAAGCACAAATGCATGAATATCAAACAAAAGGAGGGGAAATTTGTCTAATTTTATAGTACAGAGTCAAATTAAATCCCTATTTTAATATACATTGATCCCAAAATTAAATGTCATTTTTTATTTGTATATAAATCATGCTTTTCCTTACACATTAATTTAAAATACATTAAACATGTACCAACATGTTCAACAGGGAAAAGGTCAAATTTTTTATATTGTGAATGTCATTACAAATTATATTTCAAATCTATGTTATGATTTTTAAAAAATTACTTTTTACTCTATTTAAAGGTATCTTATAAAAAACAGGATGTAGCCCTAGTTGGTGTGCTCAATGGTCAGAGTATCAGCCCATGCATCAAAGGGTCCTGGGTTTGATTCTCGGTCAAGGGCATGCACCTCAGTTGTAGGTTCAATGGCCCTGGCCCTGGTCAGGGCACCGGCAGAAGGCAACCAATTAATGTGTCTCTTTCACACTGATGTTTCTCCTCCCCTCCCCTCCCCTCCCCTCTCCTCTCCTCTCCTCTCCCCTCCCCTCCCCTCCTCTCTCTCTCTCTCTCTCCCACCCCCGCCTCTTTTCTACCTCCATTTCACTTTCTCTAAAAATCAATGGAGCCCTAGCTGGTTTGGCTCAGTGGATAGAGCATCAGCCTGTGGACTGAAGGGTCCTGGGTTCGATTCCAGTCAAGGTCACATGCCCAGTTTGCAGGCTTGATGCCCAGTAAGGGGCATGCAGGAGACAACTAGTCAATGATTCTCTCTCTCTCTCCCTTCCTCTCTGAAATCAATAAAAAAAAAAACACAATAAAAATAAAATCAATGGAAAAAATATCCTCAGGTGAGGATTAACAACAATAAGAAAAAACACAGGGTGCATTTTTTAGCCCTGGCTGGGTGGCTCAGTTGTTTGGAGCATCGTCCTATACACTGAAAGGTTGCAGGTTCCATTCCTGGTCAGGGCACATACCTAGGTTGAGGGTTTGATACCATCAGGGCACATATGGGAGGCAACCAATCACTGTTCCTTTCTCTCATTGATGTTTCTCTCTCTCACTCTTTCCCTTCCTCCCTTTCTAAAAATTAACTAAAAAGGAAAAAGAAAACGTATCCTGAAAAAGAAAACATATCCTTAGTAAGGATTTAAAAAAAAAAAAAAAAACAGGATTCATTTTTAAAGATTACCTTTTAATTTATAAGAGAGTCCATAAGAGTATACATTTTTCCGAAAGGATCTGTGAATCAAAAATATAGGAAACACTGGTGAAGAGAGGTGACTTTTGTGTGACTTAACAGCAGCTGATAAAATGTCAGCCCCTAATGGTTAGATTTATTAATAAACAAATGAGAAAATTCTTAATTAGAATGCAAAAAGGACCAAGAGGAAATAATTTTAAAATTCATTCAACTTAGCCGAAACCGGTTTGACTCAGTGGATAGAGCGTCAGCCTGCAGACTGAAAGATCCCAGGTTTGATTCTGGTCAAGGGCATGTACCTTGGTTGCGGGCATATCCCCAGTAGGAGGTGTGCAGGAGGCAGTTGATCGATGTTTCTCTCTCATCGATGTTTCTGGCGCTCTCTCTCTCTCTCTCTCTCTCTCTCCCCCTTCCTCTCTGTAAAAAATCAAAATATATTTTTTAAAAAATTCATTCAATTTAATTACTGTACAATGTTAATCTCAAATTCTAAAAGAATAAATTCAGCCATCGAAAATTCAACCATGACTAAAATTAACTTCTATAAGTGAAAGACAGAATTCTAGATGAGAAAACATGTAAATAAATAGCTAGAGTTGGCCCGACAGGTGTGGCTCAGCAGTAGGGCATCAACCCAGGAAGCAAGGGATTGCCAGATCGATTTCTGATCAAGGCACATGCCCAGATTGCGGGTTCCACCCCCAGTAGGGGGTGTGCAGGCAGCTGATAGATGATGTTCCTCTCTTATCAATGTTTCTATCTCTCTATCCCTTTCCTTTTCTCTCAAAAAAAAAAAATCAATAAAAACATATTTTAAAAAATAAACAGAGTTGAAGTTCACTCAAAATATAACTTGAAAAAACAGAAAACTTAAATTAAAAATTGAAAAGATAAAAATGAAAGCAGGCTTTCAAGTGCTAAAAGAAAAGCAGTTAAAGGGATATGACATCACTAAAACAAGGAGAAAGAAAAAAACAAGGCAAATATAAGAAGGTCGCCCTAAGGAGAAAAAATTAGAAAAGGGCTAATAATAAAGGGCTAGTTTGAAAGAATAGGGAGAAAAAGGGAAAATGGAAGGAAGAAAGTAACAAAATGAAGGATTAGAGTAGTACATAATATACTAGTAGGGATGTGAGTCACTTTTGCCACAATGCGTTTGGGAAATCACAGAAGTAGGAAACAAGTTTCATAACAGATTAGCGGCTGATAAATTTTCAGACACAATTATTCTGAAAAGTACTACAGTTTCATTTCAGTTTTGGAAACAAGATTGTGTGAAAGAGAGAAAATAGTATGATTTCATATTGTTCAGCCACAGTTCCAGGTAACTACTTTTATATTTAATTCTCAAGATAAAGATAACCTATAAATTTATTGAATCAGTTAATCATAGTTAGAAAAAAATGTTTAGACCATAAACATACTCTGCTTTTCTCCTATATATTTCTGTCCTCTATACTGTAGTAAATAAAAAAATATTTGCTCATCTTGGGAACCTTTTGCAGAGATAAAGTTTAAATGTCAGATATCTGCTTTCAGACATATATTAAGACATTCATGCTCAACTTTTCTTTTTACTCAATAACCATATATTATCTTTTCAGATAAGTAAACTCTATCTTCCAGGAATCAACCAAAACCTTTACATGTCTATTATGTAAGTATTTTATATAAAGTTAAGTTTTATATTTTATATAAAGTTTATATGCTCCCAATATAGCATAATTTCACACAATGCGCACATATTTGTTTGCTTCCTCCCATCATCCTCTCTGTTCCCCCATTACAAAATCAGGAGATGAATAACTGCCATTCAATGACTTGGCTCTACTAGATTGAAACTCAACACAGGACAATCCTCACTGTAGTAATCTCAAAGAGCCAGTATAATGCATTCTACCTAAAGGGTCTCTCACAAATCCCTGTAATGATAGAGTGAATTCCTAGTAAACTGGAGATCAGCATTTTGTTACTTGATATAATATTTTCCAGAACATTCCCAATTTTCATCATCAATACTTAGTATTCACCAAATGGCAGGTTCTAAGAATACACAGCAATGTCACTGTTTTCACCTGCCCAGCAGTGGCCCCACTTTCTGGTAACATAACATGTGTTTTCCTGTCTCCTTCCTTGCTCCTCTTTCTCAATTCATGCCATCTAATGAAGCTGAACTTCATCCTCCACTCCCAGAGCAGGTACTCAACTCAGGAGGATGCTAAGCCAGTTTGACTTAGCCTTCCTGAGAGTGAGGCCGGTAAAAAGCAGAGCAAAGTAAAGGGATGGAGAGAGTGAGAACAACTGGTCCACTGGATTCAGCCATGCATGAAGCCAACAATATTCCCATTGACTTTTCTGTCACATAAACCTGTAAATCTCACCTGACCAGCATGGCTCGGTGGGTGAGCATTGACCTATGAACCATGAGGATGCCCAGGTTGCAGGGTCGATCCCCAGTGTACAGGAGACAGCCAATCAATGATTCTCTCTCATCACCGATGTTTCTCTCTCTCCCTTTCCCCTCCTCTCTGAAATCCATAAAAACACATTAAAAACAAACAGTAAATCTCTCATCTTTTTCTCTTAAGCTTGTATAAGTTGGGTGTCTGTCACTAAAAGAACTTAGACAGAAATCATATCCAATACAATTTACAAACAGAATGACAATTACTGAGCCCTCAACTATAAAACTGGCTTAACAGGGCTGAGATACAAGGCAGTGAGAACAGTCTCATTTCCAGCTGGTAGTTGGCAATCCCAGTTAAGCAGTATCAAAGAAACAAGCTACAACTATTGGCTATGGTAACTTAGGGTTCAGATCATATGCCCATCAAAATTGGAACATTGAAAGACTTGGGAGGAAAATATCAGGAATTTAGACCATGTTATCAACACCAAAAGCATAAGGCCCAAAGTCCTTGGTATGGAATATACAGACTTTCATGATCTGGCCCTACGTCCCTCTGCACGTTAGAAATTATTCTATATTGTAAGGGACAGGAAATTCAACACTAACTGGCATAAGAAATGTAGTACCTCACAAAACTGAAAAGTACATTCAGGCAAGTCTTGATCCAGAAATTCAGAGTCATCAGGTCTCCAACTCCACTTCTCTGACATCCTCCCTCCTCTAGGAGTTGCTCAGACCTCAGGTGGGCTCCTATCACAACAGCAATGCTGCCAGCTGTGATAGTTGTAGGTTCCACAGCCTCACCACATAGAGGGCAGATGACAAAGCATCTGCTTCATAAACACCCACCGAGAGGCCTCTAGCAAGTTCTGAGATTCACTCTGATTGAGTCATCTTAGATTACTGCCTACCTCAAAACAATCACTGCAGCCAGAGACTGGAATGAACTGATGGCTTAGCGAGGTTAAGGATGCACCCTGAAGCTGAAGGTTTTAGGAAAGGCAGAGGGAAAGCCATTATCACCTTCCAAGGCACCCCTCACAAGTTATACTCTAACAACTATCTATGTTGAATTCTCTAAGTGTTGTGGTTTGAACTATGTCCCCCACACACAAAAAATATATATATTTTGAAGTCCTAACCCCGAGTACATGTGAATGTGACCTCATGTACAAACGGTCTTTGCAGATGTACTCAAGTTACTAGTAAAATGTACTCAAGCCATATATCCAATAAGACTGGCATCCTTATAAAAAGAGAAGACAAACAGGGAGAATGTCATGAGAATGAAATGATGGAGGCAGACACTGAAATGATGTACCTGCATGCCAAGGAATGCCCAGGGTTGCTGGCAATTCCAGAAACTAAGAGGAAGGCAAGGAACAGATTCTCCCTTATTCAGTGAAAGTATGGCCCCACCAACACTTTCATTTCAGATTTCTGACCTCCAGAACTGTGCAATTAGATTTCTGTTGTTTCAAACCACCCATTTTGTAACACTTTGTTACCACAAAACTAGGAAACTAATACCCTAATAAGTGTTTAACAGTTCATGATTCTGTCTTTGCACAAGCTCTTTGCTCCTTCTGAAATGCCCTTCTCCCCCACTAGTATTCATGTTTCACTAGTCACACTAAACTTCTCAGATCCGTCCAAAACGTCTTCTTCTCTGTATACCTTCCACCTGAGCCCTCAAAAGGTTAGTCTCTCCACCACATATTAACCCTGCACCACATCCTGCCTGTATTTTTATTATTAACTAGAGGCCCGGTGCACAAAAATTTGTGCACTGGGGGGGGGGGGGGGGCCCTCAGCCCGGCCTGTGCCCTCTCGCAGTCTGGGACCCCTCGGGAGATAACGACCTGCTGGCTTAGGCCTGCTCCCGGGTGGCAGAGGGCAGGCCCAATCCCTAGGTGCAGCCCCTGGTCGGGCTCAGAGCAGGGCCGATGAGGGGGTTGGGGCACTGCCCCCTGTCACTCACAGAGCAGGGCTCATCAGGGCGGTTGGGGCTCTGTACCCTATCACGCACAGAGCAGGGTCGATCAGAGGGTTGGGGAGCTCCCCCCTGTCACGCACAGAGTAGGGCCGATCAGGGGGTTGAGGAGCTCCCCCCTGTCACTCACAGAGTAGGGCCAATAGGGGAGTTGGGGCACCGCCCCCTGTCACACACAGAGCAGGGCCATTCAGGGGGTTGGGGCGCCGCACCCTGTCACACACAGAGCCGCAGGGCGATCAGGGGGTTGGGGAGCTCCCCTCTATCAGGCACAGAGCAGGGCTGATCAGGGGGTTGGGGCGCCTTCCCCTGTCATGAACAGAGCAGGGCGGATAGGGAGGTTGTGGCCCCGCCCCCTGTCACTCACAGAGCCGCAGGGCGATCAGGGGGTTTGGTCGCTGCCCCCTGTCACGCTGATCCCAGTGCTGGGAGGCCTCGCTGCTCCGTTGATTCCAGTGCTGGGAGGCATATTACCCTTTTACTATATAGGCTAGAGGCCTGGTGCATGGGTGGGGGCCAGCTGGTTTGCCCTGAAGGGTGTCCTGGATCAGGGTGGGGGTCCCCACTGGGGTGCCTGGCCAGCCTGGATGAGAGGATGATGGCTGTTTGCAGCTGGTCACACCCTTCAGGGTGGGGGTCCCCACTGGGGTGCCTGGCCAGTCTGGGTGAGGGGCTGAGGGCCGTTTTCAGGCTGGCGGGTGACTGAAGCTCCCAACCTGTCCTTTTTTTCTTTTTTTTTATTCTGGGCCAGCTTTAGCTCTGAGGCTTGGCTCCAGCTCTGAGGCCTCGGCTGCTGAAAGCAGGTATCTGGTTTGTTTGGGTTCTATAATTGTAACACTGTTGCGGTCCTGCTCACGCCAGCTCTGAGATCCCAGCTGGCTGAAAGCAGGGATCTGCGTTTGTTCTATAATTGAAACAATGTTGCGGTCCTGCTGGCTGAAGCCCGGCTGGCTGAAAGAGGTTTCTGGGGTTTTGTTTAGCTTCTATATTTGTAACAATGTTTCTTAAACTGCAAGCTCAAAGGCCAGCAAGGCAGGCGGGGAACGTTGGTTTCCTCCGTCACTGAAGCAAGCAAGCCTCCTATTTGCTTCAAGCTGCCTGGCTGCCGGCCGCCATCTTGGCTGGCAGTTAATTTGCATATTGCCCTGATTAGCCAATGGGAAAGGTAGCGGAGGTATGGCTAATTACCATGTTTCCCTTTTATTAGATAGGATTTCTGATTGCCTGTGCACTTAGCTGCTTTTCAGAATTATGAGCTCTCCAATGGGAAAGCAGGGCATGATTCTTACCTGCATTCATATGTTCAAGGCATGCACATAACCTAATACATAATAATCACTCATTCAGTAGCTATCCATGAATTAAACGGGTTGATAACTCATCTCAAAAGAAGATAAACAGGTATGATTTTGGAGAATTTGCTATTATAGATTATAGAGACCTGAAGATGGGCCTTGGGGTAGAATCTATATAAGTAGAGAAGAATGTGGGGCAGGGAGGCGGAATAGTGCTGAATTAACAAATATGCAGGAAAACTATAAAGTGGAAGAATTTGTTTAGGAAAAAAGACAGTGTATAGGGCAGTGGGAGCCTTCTGTTGACAGTCAATTTACAGTTAAGAGGAGTGAAAAAAAAAGAGGTTTAGATAGTGACACATATTTTCAGGGGATTATGTGACAAAGTGTAGAATGGACTGTGGAAGTGCAAGAGACCAGTCAGGGTGTAACAGAGGCAGGTTAGCAATGAGGTAAAGGACCAGGTACACTAGAATGGCAACAGGAGAAATGGAAATGAAAAATTTCTAAGACTTTAGAAAAGAGAGAAGAAAGAGCAATGAATTACTCTTAAATATTGACTGTTGTTTACCTAAAGTCAGATTTGCTACTGAAATAAGAAAGTGCAAAGGAAAAGACTATTATTTCAATGAGGATAAGAAGTTTGGTTTTACACATGGCTCATTCTGAGATGACATTAAAAGATCCCAGTAAAGATGCCCAGCAAACAGTAGAAAATAAGACAATAAAGTTTAGGAGAAACAGAAGAACAAAAGATATATGGCAGTCATATAGGCAAAAATGACTTTTGGGGGCCAGTTTATAACTTTATTCTAAAATCAGCAGTTAGTTCTCAACCATATTAACTGTAGATTTTTTAAAGTGGGGATGGGTACTTAGGTAACCAACATATAGAGCTTGTTTGGTGAATCTTCATCCTCATATTTTCTGGACAACCACACCTGAGTACAGTATGGGACATTTCTTACTCCTTTAGCCCAAACAGCTTTGTTGAGCCTGGTGTCAACGCGTACATCTAGAGTTCCCATCTCCTTCATGGTAAATTTCCCAATCTCTTTAAGCCTGAGGGGAACACTTCTTAAAACCCACTCCATGGGTGGGCTTGTGAATATTGATAGTATATTCTCTGGTCACTACCTTGTTGATGGCAGAACGGTCTTTCTTCTACTCTCCACCCTTTTTATGGGAGCCATTCTGCCAGGCCCAAGTTGGAAAAGAAGCTCAAGGTGTTTCTCAAAGGATTTAGGTCAGCCCTTCCACAGAATGTTCATAAAAGGTGACTGGACTCAGAAAAAAATGAAAGGTCAAATGGTACAATGGAAAGCAAGGGTTTGGGAATTAGACAAGGCCTGAGTTCAAACCACAATTGTTTATAAGTTGGGCAAGTAATTTCAATATATACTCACCTATGAAATGGGAATACCTTTAATCTAAGGATTACAAGGAGTAATTCCTAAAAGGTACTTAACACAACACCTGTAAAAAATGGATGCTAGAAAAATGGTGATAGCTGCTGCTGTGACTACTACTAGTAGTTACTGTATATGCCAGGCACAAAACAGATATCTCTCCCTCTCTCTCTCTCTCTCTCTCTTCTCTCTCTCTCTCTCTCTCTATATACACACACACACACACACACACACACACACACACACACACACTAGAGGCCCGGTGCACGAAATTCGTGCATGGGTAGGGTCCCTAGACCTGGCTGGCGATCAGGGCCGATTGGGGCCTTCCAGCTGCTGGCCGGGGCCTTCCTTCGTTCCTCACCGCCCCCTGGTGGTCAGCACAAATCATAGCGAGCGATTGAACTCCCAGTCTCCCGGTTGAACTCCCAAGAGACACTTTGCATATTAGCTATATATATATATATATATATATATATATATATATATATATATATATAAAAGCCTAAGTGACCAAATGACCAGTCGACCGGTTGCTATAATAAGCACTGACCACCAGGGGACAAATGCTCAACGCAGGAGCTGCCCCCTGCTGGTCAGTGCTCTCCCACAGTGGGAGCACCGCTCAGCTGACTGACAGGCGCCAGATGCAGGGCTCACAGCTGGCCACCGCAGCCTGGAGACTGCAGCAGAGAGGCAGCGAGCCTACTGAGCAGCGGTGGCAGGCACAGCAGGGCCGGGATGAGCAGGAGCAGCAGACAGGAGTGGCAGGTGGCGCAGGACTGCCGGTTTTGGCCTGATCCCCACAGGCCACGCCAAGGGACCCAACCAGTGCACGAATCTGTGCACCGGGCCTCTAGTATTAAATAACTGCCAACTTCTTTTCTTTTTCTTCTATAGAAGGTAGCTCAACATCATGGGTAACTACAAGGCTCCAATTCACTAGGTTATTCTATTCTATCCTCCCAAAAGTTTTGTATAGCAAGAACTTTAAAAAATTAAATGCATATTAATTTCATAAATGGACTTAATACCTTTATTCTCTAACTTGATATTTATCCTCCAAAGAAATATTTCTATGGTGATATCACAAGTAGAAAAAAAAGATCACTGAATTATAAAGATTCACATAAAAATGAATGAAAGTGGTACTGCTTTAGAAATCATCCACAAAGATTCCAGTTATTTTTATTACAATGGCACCATTAACTTTATTCTCTGCAATTAATCATTTTTGTAGCATCTTTCATTTGGGAAAAAAAATCAAGTGATATTCTAACTACAACCACACAAAAATCCAAATTTTATACAATACTGTAAGAGTTGTCCTGAAGATTAAATGAAATAATGTATAAGAAAATGCTTGACCAGGTCCCTGGTATTTAATATGCACTCAGTGATAACTTCAGTAAAATCTAATCCTCTTATTATCCTACATTCCTTTCAATTAATGAAAGAGTCCTTATAATTACAATTATAACATGGGATTTATGGAACTAAAAAGCTTTGAAAAACACACCAACTTGATGCCAATACAAACCAGAAAGGTATCCATTTTAACGTCTCTTAGTTTAACAACAAGGAGGTTTATAAGTTAAATCAAGATACATACCACTATAATCAAAACCAGTACTTCACTCTTCCCCTAAAAATAACCCTTCAACTAAAACTTAAAAAGCTTTTTTAAAGGTCAGAGACATAAGTTCCTCTCACTTTTATTTCTAAAGATGCAAATGCCAGAAGCCCACAAAATATAATAAAACTTATCAAAGTCAAAGGAAAGGACACTGACACCAGCTCAAACTGGCTCAAATGCAGTGTCCACAATAACCAGGGGAGCCCCTTCACTCAAGTGTGACACCATCCGAGACAACCAGTGTCAGGACTGCCTGTGCCCCATAACAAGTGATTCTTCTCTAATCCTCTGGACTTGCTATGTGAACACTCAGATCTGCTCTCTCTCTCCCTGGCAATCTCCTTCATATGTAGATAACTCGAATGCTTACACCTGTCCTACCAGTTGGATACCCTGAAAGCATCTCAGTGTGTGCAAAATTAAACATTTCCGGTCCGTTCCTCCTGTGTCCCTGTGTGTCTTAATGGCATCACTATCTTCTCAATAGCCCAAAATAGAATCTAGTTTTCTTCCCCTCAGCATCCCTCCCCGTCTTCCCAAAAGCAAATCAGTTTCAAAGAAAGATCTGTCACTTACCTCTACAATACCACTCAGGACCTATCTCATATCCTATCTCTGGTTATGGCTGTCCTGACCCACACTAACTGTTCCCACCTAGTTGCCCACCATTGCTCATGCTTAAAGTGAGTCCACCGACTGTCTCTGTACAGACTGATCTTGCTATGCACCCCCCTCCCCACACTACAGTCCCCCGCTGCCTACCATGGCATGCCAGATTTTCAGAACTTGAAAGAACTTTCCTCTGATCCAACCATACATTCACTTGATCTTGGAAGCTCCCCAAATTCAAAATGCTCTAGCCTCGCCTTCAAGGCCATTCCTGCTCAAGACCATTACCATCTAAAAAGCCTGTAATGTCCTGAAAACAAGACCATTCCACTGTTCACAGGCTAAAAGTCAAAATTCTCAACCCAACCAACAGGGATCCATCCACATGACCTGGCCCCTGCCTATCTCCCCAGTCTTGCCAACTCAAAGTCATTACTCAGTCGCTAAACTTCCCATTCCTAACTAAATCAAGTCCTCCCTTTGTCCCCTGCTCTTCACTTCCACGGCCTTATGCAAAATACTAAACTGATTATTGGATAAGTCTTTTCTTTCAATTATACAGTTACTTTTAACAGCCTGTTTCCTGACCGGAATGTAAGATCCATGAAAGCAGGGACCCTGTCTATCTTGTTTTTCCGTATTTCCTCACTCCTCCACATCTGAGATCAAAAGTGTTCAATAGAGCCCTGGCCAGGTGGCTCCACTGGTTGGAGCCACGTCCCATATACTCAATGTTGCGGGCTGGATTCCAAGTCAGGGCACACACCTACCTAGGCTGTGGGTTCCATTCCTAGTTGGGACGCATACAGGAGGCAACCGATCGATGTTTCTCACATTGATGTTTCTCTCCCTCACCCTTCCTGTCTCTCTAAAAATCAGTAAAAACATATCCTCCGGCGAGGATGATTTTTTTTTTAAGTGTTCAGTAAATACCTACCAACGGCATGAGGGACTCCGTAGCCCCCCTATGACTAGGGCTATGTGTGTACATGTCTTGTTCTTGCTATATCCCAAACGCCTTGTGAACTAGGCCAAAGTCTGGCTAATCTATTTGTATGCATTATCTGGAAATCCTTGCACAACTGAAGCAAATAATAGATAACTACTAATTAATTAATGAGTGATCTCTCCAAGAGGTACTGCCCTGAACCAGGCCAACTCAGAACTCCATAGTCCCCAGAAATCAGGGCCAACAGGAACCTCCTCCGATGCCCTCCCCGACCGACAGACAGACAGACAGACAGACCGTGCTCCAGTCTGCTGCTCCCAGGGAGCTTCAAAGGGCTGGTTTCCTCACTTTCCTTTAGCCAGCAACCATTGGTTCTTCTATCTCGAATACCTCGCAATCCTGCCCTTCCTACCTCCAGCCAACAAATCGCGTCCAGGGCCCTCTCCGTGCAGAGCGCCGCCTCCCCGCGAGCGGTCGGGGGGCTCAGCAGGCCCTCGGGGACAAGGGGCTGTCGGAACCGAGCGTGTAGGTAAGACTGGCTCCCCTTTCCACCTTTCCTTTCACACCTCGCTTATCCCCAAGAAGGCCCCGTATCACAGACAGCCTTTGATACATTTGGGGACCCTAAGCTTTTTTGTTGTTGTTCCCAGGTGGCTCGCCGCACCCCAATCCCTTCGGGGTACCCCCACCTCCGCCTCGAACCTTGTCATCGCCCGGTACAGGAAGACCCCAGGCCCCAGACGACCACCTCCCCGGAAGCAAATGGTCCTCCAACGCCGTGGGGCGGCCGGGCCTCCCCACTTTCCGTCTGGGATCCCCCTCGGGCCCGCAGCCGCCTCGCGCGCCCCCGAGCCCGCACCCCGGGCTGGGCCCGGCCCTCCGGCACCGCCTTCCACTCACCTGAAGCGGCCCCCGCAATGCTGGCACTGCTCGCCCACCCAGCCGGCGGGGCAGACGCACTGGCCGGTGCCGGGGTGGCAGCGGCCGCCGTTGACACACGGCCGGTCACACTCCTTGGCCTCGGTGGCGACCGAGCCCGAAACCACGGCCGCTGCCGCCGCGGCCTCGGCGGCCCAGGGCAGCAGCAGCAGAGGCGGGAGCAGCAGCAGCAGCGGGCGCGGGAGGCGCAGCCCGGCCCCCGGCCCCGGTCCCCCGGCCCCGGTCGCGCCCCGGTCGCGGAGCCGCCCGCCGCGCCTGTCCGCGGGCGCTGTCGTCGCCGCCGTCCGCCTCCTCAGCCTCGCCTCGGTCGCCGCCGCCGCCGCCACCATCTTCCCGGGGCTGAGACGGCGCCCCGCGAACACATACACACGGCTCGGCCGGCTCCGCTGCGCCTGGCCCTGCGGGGCGGGGCTGCGCGGACGGTGGCTCCGGCGGCCCATCCCGAGGGCGGAGCCAGAGCCGCGCGGCCGGCGAGGCGGAGGCGGAGGCGGAGGCGGGCACGCGTGCGTGTGCGGGCGCCCGGCCGCGGACTGTCGGCTCCCGGGAGCCTGGTCGCCCGGGTCCGACCCTGAGTCTGGGGCTCCCTGAGCCCCCCGCGCGCCCCGCCCCCGCCGGGGCCCGGAACGAAGGCCCCCTAGCGGGCTGGTCTCTGCGCTGCGCCCAGGAAGGAGGCCGCGGGGGAGCAGCCCCGAAGCGCCCGGTTCCCTGGCTGCCTGGGAGCCGGCCGATCGCTGGCCCAGCCGGGCCGTGTGCAGCGCGACCCTCGCGGAGACCACGGCGCCGGCCTCGCTTGGTCCCGACTCTCACTGCGGAGTAGAAAGGGCTCAGGAGGCTTCGCCGCGCGCGGTGCGGGGCGAGGTACTGCCTTGGAGCCTCCGCTTGCTCCTCTGTAACAGGGATAGCGAAATAACACGTGTGTTAGGAGCCCAGCGCATAGGCTGTGCTCAGTCAACGCTTCCTAGACGGAACGAGTGCACACACCTTTGATTCAGGCTGATCCAGTAGCAGATCAGACCCCCTTCTGTGGAGGAAGATTGGGTTATCTTATCTCCCATTATTTGCCCTCCAATCATCCCGAAGAGGGGGCAGCATAAAATCAGGGAGAGAAGCACCCTCAGCCAGCGCAAGTCTGCCTGTAGGCCCCTTCTTGTCAGTTTATTATGTTGATGCCCCCCCCTATGAAACATGCTCCCCGGCAGTATGACCTGTGTGGTTCCTGACCTTGGAATCCGGACGACCTCTGTCTCAACCAACAGAAGAGGGTGGCAGAGGTGACCATGTGCCGGTTACAGATCTGAGCTTTAAGAGCACCTGGCAATCCTGATGATGAGCTCTTGGCAATTCTGAGCTGCTCCCCCCACCCCCTCTTCGACCTTGCTATAGAGCAGTGGTTCTCAACCTTGGCTGCACAGTAGAATCACCTGGGAATCTTTTTAAAATCCCGACTTCTGGGCCTTGTCTTCCGGAAATTCTGTTTCTTTCCTATGGGGTGGGACCACAACATTAGTAACAAAGAAACAGAATTTCCGGAGGACGAGGCCCAGAAATCAGGATTTTGAAAAGATTCCCAGGTGATTCTAATGTGCAGCCAAGGTTGAGAACCACTGCTATAGAGAGATGATATTGGGGGAAAGTAGGGATCCAGTTATCACCAAGAACTGAGGCCCCCAGACACATGAACCTGCCAGATCCATCCCAACTGAGTGACCAGCCATGGAGGGAAGAAGCCAACTAGGTGGTTCCAGGTAGCTTGGCCGTTCCTCATAACCTGGGACAGAGACAAGTCCTTCCTCCTGTGCCTTATCCAAAGTCCTAAGAAAGGATCAAGTGGCTGCTATTTTAAGCCTCTATGTTTTAGAGAGGTTTGTTACTCAGCGATAGAACACCAGAAGTGGAATCAGACTTTGCCTTAACTCCCCACAGCAAAACAGAACCCAGGCTGTGAACTTTCACATTATTTTACCAAACACTCATGGATAACCAAATGGTTTGCCTACACGGAAGAGCAATACAGCTGCCCTTGAACCTTGATGCAACAAACATTCTTTTTCTTGTTTCCTTAATCTACTCCCTCCTTTTGTCCTTTTTCCTTCACCTCCAAATGTTCTCAAATTATCTTTTCCTTAAACAAACAAAATCTAACCTTGACCTATAAAGGGAAGTGTTGCTATCTTCTTTCTCCTTTATTATTGTTGTCAAAGAGTTTCCTACATTTCCTATCTGTGTGGTATATTAAAGATAGTTGCAAATTCTATAACACTCCTTCCATGGAGAAATGGGGACTAATCACCTTCCCCCCCTCCTCCCGCCGCCCCCCCAGCCCCAATTCCTCGACTCTGGACTGGCCTTAGTGTTTGCTTAACCAGTAGACTATGGTGGAAGTGCTGGGACTTTTGAGTCGAGGTCATACAAAGTTTTGCAGCTTCCTTCTCAGTGTCTTGGAACACTTGCTCTGGGGAAATCCAGCTGCCAGAAAAGAAGCTCAGCTACTTATTCTGAGACTCCCATACCATGAGGAAGCCAACCCCAGCCTCTCAACTATTTGAGTCTTCCCAGTTGAGGCCCCAGACACTTGTGAATCAGAGAAGTATCATCTCTGCTGAACTCACCCCAAATTACAGATTTGAGCAAAATAAATAAGTGTACTTGTTTCAGCCACTAAGTTTTGGGACAGTTTGGGACAGCAATACATTACCAAAATACTCTGTAACTTGCTTCCTGCGAAGACAAGAATAAGTCTTATGAGGTAAACTTAGATTAAGAATGGCGATATACAATGGACACAAGACACTGGTGGGGGGTGGGGTGAGGGCATGTGCCGGGAGTAAGGAAGGCCGGGGGAAGGTCAATGGGGAGAAAAAAAAAAGGAGACATATGTACTACTATCTTTAATATTTTAAACAATAAAATAAAATTTAAAAAAAGAATGGCGATATAATTATGTATACATTTTTATGCCCTAACCGGTTTGGCTCAGTGGATAGAACATCGGCCTGCGGACTTAAGGGTCCCAGCTTCGATTCCGGTCAAGGGCATGTACCTTGGTTGCGGGCACATCCCCAGTGGGGAGTGTGCAGGAGGCAACTGATCGATGTTTCTCTCTCATCAATGTTTCTAACTCTCTATCCCTCTCCCTTCCTCTCTGTAAAAAATCAATAAAATATATTTAAAATTAATTATGTATACATTTTTAATGTACAACTAGTCGTCTATATATATATAATACGAAGTGGGTTCTGATCTTATTGGCCAGTTGCTCCTCATGGAAGAAGTCACTGCAGCTCCAGAAGTATTTCTGTTGGACTCCTCATGCCTTATCACTAAGGTTTTGTGGCTTTTCTACCTGAAATTCCATGCCACCGTCTTCTCTACTAGTCCTTATCGAGGTGGCCACTTCCAGGTCCTAGGAACTTTAATGCCAATGGCAAAGAATTCCTAGCCTTCGATCTGGAACTGCTCTAAGTCCAGACTCTAAATAAGAGTCCTCACCAACTGCATGGCCAAGGAGGTCTGCATGCACTATGATAGTTTAAAAGTACCTCTGCCAGTGTGTGTGTGTGTGTGTGTGTGTGTGTGTGTGTGTTTTATAATCTTCAAAGATGTGTCTTTATTTATTTTACATATAGAGAGAGAAACACTGATCAGTTGCCGCCCACATGTGCCCCAACTGGGGATTGAACCTGAACCTAGGTATGTCCCCTGACTGGAAATTCAACCCAAAACCTTTTTAATGTACAGGATGACGCTCCAACCAACTGAGTCACAGGGCTGTGTGTGTGTGTGTGTGTGTGTGTGTGTGTGTGTGTGTGTTTACTCAAGAAAAGCATTCGCTCTATGAGGCCCTTTTGCTCTCTCTGATTCCATGTAATCATTTTTTATATCTTTGCTTGCATCATCTCAAGGTCATGGACATGGATGGGTTTTATAATCCTTGGTTTTTACTCATGCAGTGTCTTAGGTCAGTTTCTCTAGAAGCAGAGCCTGACACAGGGTTTGAGTGCATACTTTATTGGGCATGCTCTCAGGAGACAGGCAATGAAGAAAGCAGGACAGAGCAGGAAAGGAAGCTAAGCAAGGATGTGGCCTTATCTGGAGTTTAGCTTCAGCCTGATCCTATGGAGAGCCCTGGATCATGAATTGTACCATGGAGTTGATCTCACCTTGAGGCAAAAAGGCCAGCATTTTGTACACATATATCATTAGTAGCCAACACTCAGCAGTAAAAAGGATTCGGTAAAAGAAATTTAGGAGAGGAATCAGTAGTCTGCTATACAACAAATATTTATTGAGCAATAGAGAACAAAGATGAATACTACCCTGGTAAAAACCTATCTGATCAGCTGTCTAACCTTTCCTAACCATCAATAGATCTTATACTTTTAGTCTACGTAGAACAAAGCAATTTCCTGATTGCAGCTGTCAGGTTCTCACCTACCCTATATTGTCTGTGAAAAAGGCTGATCCTGAAAGTTTGAAACAAACACAACTGAGAGGATTCTAGACAGCAATGGAGCTCCACTGGGTAGCAGCTGCCATGTGAGGTGTAAGTCACCTTACAAACATATGATCCTAATAGTTCTGGGCAGGCTCTATAGCAGTGGTTCTCAACCTTCCTAATGCCGCGATGCTTTAATACAGTTCCTCATGTTGTGGTGACCCCCAACCATAAAATTATTTTCGTTGCTACTTCATAACTGTAATTTTGCTACTGTTATGAATCGTAATGTAAATATCTGATATGCAGGATGTATTTTCATTGTTACAAATTGAACATAATTAAAGCATAGTGATTAATCACAAAAACAATATGTAATTACATATGTGTTTTCCGATGGTCTTAGGCAATCCCTGTGAAAGGGTCGTTCGACCCCCAAAGGGGTCGCGACCCACAGGTTGAGAACCGCTGCTCTACAGGAAAGTGCTTAAGGGATCCTTGCCCTGGGAGCACAGGGTTAGTCCCCTGAGTTGTTGGCAGAGCTCCTGTGGCCTCGATAGACAAGCCCCACAAAAACAGGAAGTAGCCTTTATATCAGCTCAAGGGACAAGACCTTGGGAAGAGCTCACCAATTTAAAGGCAGAGCACTTGCCCTAGCTGGTTTGACCCAGTGGATAGGGTGTTGGCCTGTGGACTGAAGGGTCCCGGGTTCAATTCAGGTCAAGGGCATGTACCTGGGTTGCAGGCCCTGGTTGGGGTGTGCGCATGTGGGAGGCAGCCAATATTACACATACAAGAGACTTATTGGGGAAATGTCTATGAATGATAAAGGGGAAGGAAGCAGAAAAAGGCAGGGAGAGGATAGAGACTGGAATAAAAATTGACAGCTGTGAAGAAAAGGGGGAGGAAGGATTGGTTAAGAAGAGTCTCAAACTACAGTATAGCTCCAAGAAAGGCTTGTCCAGGCCAATGAGGAGGACTGGAACCAGAGTTGCCAGTTGGAGTAGCCTTTCATCTCACAGGAATGAGCCTGCATTAGTGCAAATGTGGTGGTAGAGCCACAGGGATAGCAGATAATCTGCCAGTCAATTCAATGTCCCACAGCAAGAGACCAGAACGATACATTTTCATGGCTACTATACCTGGCAATATTCCTTTCCACCACCTCCCTGGAGATGAATGGGATGGCTTCTCAGTCAGTGTCCCCTCTAGACATCTTACCTTTCACAAGTTAGATGCTCAGCTCTGGCTTGGCTGATTTGTTTGAAAGCTAGACTGGCAGCTTTATACTGAATAAGCCCCAGGTTTCTTGGGTAATTCACTGGAAAAGAAAGAGGGATTCAAGGGGAAAACACTGGATTTCCTCCTATTAAGGACAGATCAGTGTTCTAATTTTTGTTGTTCCTGTTGTTAATCCTCACCAGAGGATATTTTTTTTTCCATTGCTTTTCAGAGAGAGTGGAAGGAAGGGATTGGAGGGAGGGACACACACGCACACACACACACACACACACACACACATCCACTGGTTGCCTCCTGCACGCACCCGACCCAAGGGTGGAGAGCGAACCTGCCACCTTTCAGTGAAGGGAAGGGGTGGGATGGGCAGGGGTGATGCTCTAACCACTGAGCAACCAGCCAGGGCAGTGTGTTCTAATTATTTATTAAAGAAATAGGAATTGACCATACTATATCCCAACTAATGAGTTTGTACATTACTGATTATATAAGAAAAGAAAGTCTGAAATAGAAGCTAGAAAAGACTTTATAATTCAAGTTATAGTTAGCTATTGAACTAAAAGCAATGTGGTGCTTTTTAAAAATATGCCCTTTAAATGTTGGAGTTTAGTTCAATTCCTGTGAGTGCATATGCCCAGGTTTCGGGCCCTTTCTGGCCCTTTCTAGAAGGCCAGATTTATTACTCACTTCTAACAAATAGAATGTTGTAGAATTATGCTATGTGACCTCTGTGGCTAGGTCATACAAAGGATAACTCTCTCTCTCTCTCTTTCTTCCTCTCTTTTCACTTGCTTTAGAGGAAGCCAGCCATCATGTAATGAAGACATTTCAGCAGCCTGTGGAGAACTGCCCAAGTGGGGAGGAACTGAGGCCTCCCACTAAGAGCCAGCACAAACTTGCCATCAAGGCTTCAGATGACAGTGGCCTTGGCCAATATTTTGACTGTGACCTCATGAAAGACCTTGAGCCTGAATTGCCTAGTAAAGCTGCCCTTGAATTTCTGACTCATAGAAACTGTGAGAATAGCCCAGCCCGCATGGCTCAGTGGTTGAGCATGGACTTATGAACCAGGAGGTCACGGTTCGATTCCTGGTCAGTGCACATGCCCAGGTTGCAGGCTAGATTCCCAGTGTGGGGCATGCAGGAGACATCCGATCAATGATTCTCTCTCATCATTGATGTTTCTATCTCTCTCTCCCTCTCCCTTCCTCTCTGATATCAGGGTTTGTTTAAAACTGAGAATTATAAATTGTTGTAAGTCCCTGAATTTGGGAGTAATTTGTCTCATAGTAATAGATAGCAACAAGAGTTTGGAAGTCCACCTACATGCACCCAACACCATGACAGAAGATATTAATTCTGAGACAATATAGCAAACCCACGGAAGATGTCCATTTCCTTCTTTCCTGCTTTGGCTCATAGACAAGCCATTTCCTTCTCAAGCTAACTTCCATCAAAGCCCACTGTCCTGGTGCCACCAGAATCCCCATCTCTATTTCTAGTGCTTACCTAAGGCCCTGATACAGACTGCTACAAGTGTTGTGATCAAGGCTCGTGAGGCCTACACAGAAGTCCCCATCTCATGTTGCTACCCAGCCACTGGCACCAACTCTCATTATCTGAGACGTCACTGGCAGCAACACCGCCTTCATTACTGCAAATTGGTTCTTGCATACACTTGTACTGTGACTATGGCAGGAACCCCAAGATGGGGGATGGTGGCAGGTAACCCTGTGTGCAGAACCAGCTGACCTAAAGCCTGGGCTGTGACTAAAGGTGTGGCCCAGATTGCAGTGTTTACCAAGTTAAACAGGCTGAAGCCACCTCAGCATATCAAAAATGGCTCAACGCACAAGGAGCGTTTACCAATGAACCCCGGCAAGCCAGGGCCAAGGGCATTAATTATGAACAAGGTTCATTAATTAAGGGCAGAAAGAAAGCAAACCTTCAGGAAGTCCATGAGTCAGAGTCCTGGGCTTGGGACAGCTTTGAAGTCTGTGCCTATTGCCAGTGGTGTGGTCCCCACCCTCACGACTGGCATGAAGCCCTCAGGCCCCTTCTCTCATATGCATTTCAAGGGAGGCTATAGCTTTTTTTTTTTTCATGTGGAAAGTTCCCACAGAGTTGCCAGGGCTCAAACTCTGTCTCATACTGGCAAGAAAGCTTCAACAATTTTATATTAGTTTAGATGCCCCCAAAAGAAAGCCCTGTGGCAAGGATTCAAGGTTGATATGGGTCTTAACCCCGGGAAGCAGGTAGAGCGTAGGGAAGTAAAACCTGGAAGGGAAGAGAAGTCAATATTTATCAAGCTGGTTACTGGTGTGAGCAATCAGAACTTAATTCCACAGGGGGAATTATGGGGAATGGTATAGGACACATGCCTTAGAAGGGGGCCAGAGTATTTAGGGGTATTTATACACCAAATCCAGTCAGTTATTATGGAGGGGAGTGGTGTTAATTACTGTGGAGACCAACACAGACATGGTTGATCAACCTTTTGTTTATTGGTCATCTAGCTGTGAACTGTGCATTCATATCCTTTGATCATTTTTCTTTTCTTTTTAAATATATTTTTATTGATTTCAGAGAGGAAGGGGAAGAGAGAGAGAGAGAGATAGAAACATCAATGAGAAAGAAACATCAATCGGCTGCCTCCTGCACACCCCCTACTGGAGATCGAGCCCACAACTGGGCATATGCCCCAACCTGAATCAAGCCTGTGACCTCTTGGTGCATAGGACGATGAGGGCATACTTATTTTTAATTTGGTGAATTTAACCATCTTTTCTTTTTTTTTCTTTTTTTTTTGTATTTCTTTTTTTTTTTAAACCCTCTTTTCTTTATAGTCTGCCTTTTGTGTCTTGTTTAAGAAATCTTTCCTACCTTGAGGTAATTAAGATGATAATTTACTAGGCATTTTTGCTTTTTTTACAGATAGTCTTTAATCCAACTAGAAATCATTTATATGATAATGCAATATAGGAAGTCAATACTTCATTTTTATCATGGAAAACATCAAACATATACAAAAATAGAATAATATAATGAACCCAGCTTCAATAATTATTAACTTACTTCAGTTGATCATTGGTGTGTAAAATATTATCCCAACTTCACAAATTAAAACTAATAAACATTTGTTACCTCACACAATTTTTGTAGGTCAGGATTTCAGAAGTGACTTAACTGAGTGGTTCTGGCTCAGGCTCTGTCATGGGGCTGCAGTCATCTGAAGCCTCACTTAACTGGGGCTAAAGGACCTGCTCCAAGGTGACTCTCGCCTATGGCTGGTAAGATGTTGGCAGAAGGCATCTGTTTCTTGCCACATGGACCTTTCCATAGAGCTGCTGGAGGGTCCTCATGGCATGGTGGCTGGCTTCCCCCAGAACGAATGATCCAAAAAAGAATAATGTGGAAGTTTCAATAACCTTTATGATGCGGTGTTGGGAGACACACAAGAATGTGTGTCCACGGTATTCATTAGAAACAAGTCACTACATCCCACCCACAAGGGAAGGGAAATTGGGCTCTACCTTTTGAAAAGAGGAATGTCAAATTAGTGAATGTTTTAAAAATCAGCACATAACTCGTGGGTAATATTTCAACTATGCCTCCATCCACTCTTCCTTACCAACTGCATTATTTTGAAGGAAATTGCAGACATCATAGTATTTCATATAGAAGTACTCCAATGTGAATTTCTAAAAGATATGCTCTGAAGAAATGTCATAACCACAATACCATTATCACACAAAAAGTTAACAATAAAACAATAATTCCTCAATATCCTGTTAGCATTCAAACTTCCTTATTCTCTCTCTCTCTCTCTCTCTCTCTCTCTCTCTCTCTCATCTCTGTGCAGACCTCCAGATCCTCTCAGGCTCACCTGCCTCTTAATTAAGCCTACATCGGTTCTGCACAGGCTCCAGTCAGCCTCACACAGCTGCCCCCAGTCATGTTCTCAGGGATTCTGTTTCATGCTGCAAGGTGGGATCTGTTTGGCACCCAGGCATGCACAACCCAAGAGTGCCAGGGATTTAATATTCTTTGAGGCAAACTTTGACCAACAGAGACTGAGAAACAATGGACAACTGCTTTTGTCATGGAGTCCAGGGGCTTGCTGCTTAGGGTGTTCTACTCAAGAACAAGACGTGGTTGTCAGGTAGTTCTATTTATTTGCAGCAAGTTAAGGAGACAGGCGATTCACATCCAACGCTCTGTATCCCCGAGGGGAGGCTTAGCCATTGCTTATATACACTATTTAAATTAATTGACTTCTTTGCAGTTGGCTACACTTATCAGGTTGGGTTCCTGTCAAGCTCATCCCGTTTAAAGCTGTGTCTGCAAAATACTGTGCTACATTTTAACATTTAGCAAGCATAGCATTTAGTAAGAACCACCCAGACCTTGAGATCCTTGGTCTATCTAACACTTTCCCTCTCATCCCCAGATCAGCAGTCCTAAGACACAGTATATGCAGCCTCTAAGAAGGGCTAGGCATTAAGGAATTACTTGATCATGCTTCCTGTATTGGCTTTGCCCGCTTCTGTTTCACTTAGTGTCCCTCGGTCCTGCTCCCTGAGACTGCATTCCTCAGTAGTCTGGGCAGACAGCTTTTTTGTTTTGTTTTGTTTAAATCAGGTTATGCTTTCTGGAGGACCCCGGCTAGGAAACAGTTGCTTCCAAACAAAGTGCACACTTTGCATTTGACTTTTTGTCTTATAGGGCTCTTTGATCTATAGGTTCCATGCCCTCCCATTTCTTTTCCTTTGAACTATTTGGTTACCATAATAAATCATACTGTTTGTTCTGAGGAGTTTACCACATTATAGATTTCCCTGATCTCTCTTACTAAGGTGCTGTTTATCATGCTATCTGTTCCCTATTATTTCCTAACCGGTAGTTAGACCTAGAATCTTGATCAGATTGAGCTTTGAATGTTTGGCAAGAATACATCATGGTGATATTAATTGCATCACATCAGGAGATGCAATGTCTGTTTGTCTCTTCATGATTTTAAGATTGATAAGTTCAGGGGCAGTCATTCTAATCCATCCATTATAAACTCCCCACCAGTCTTTCACAGAATGATTTTAGCAGCCAAAGTTAATCATGCCCTAGAACTGTACTGTCCGGTACAATAGCAATTAGCCACATGTGGCTATTTAAATTTAATGAAAATTGAATAAAATTAAATTCCTTAGTCACACTAGCCACATTTTTAAAAAATACAATTTTATTGATTTCAGAGAGGAAGGGAGAAGAAGGGAGAGATAGAAACATCAATGATGAGAGAGAATCATTGATCAGCTGCCTCCTGCACACCCCACATTGGGGACTGAAGCAGAAACCCGGGCATGTACACTGACCAGGAATCAAGCTGTGACCTCCTGGTTCATAGCTTGACAATCAACCACTGAGCCACCCCGGCTGGGCACTAGCCACATTTGAAGTGCTCAATAGCTAGTGGCTTTTGTATTGAACAATGCAAATATACAATATTTCCATCATCGTAGAAAGTTGCATTAGACAAAACTAGCCTAGAACCATTATTTTATTTTTATTCTAACTTTATAATTCCAAGTATTTCATCCTAAATCTATCATCCTTTATACATTTATTTGCTGTAATTGTTCTATAAAGAATCATATTCCCTCATCAGCTATTTAGTTACCCTGAGGTATAGTTTCTATAGTAAAAGCTGTAAAAATGCTTATTTGCCTTTATTTGCAAGTATTCAGAATAATGAGATTATTTCCTGGCATCCTCGGCATCCTCCAAAGTGGATCAAAGCTTTTGGGTTTTTAGTTTTGTTTTGTTTCATTGTTTTCAAGATCATTATGAACTGATGAATAATGTATTTAATGTCTTTCAGTTCATTGTAGTTACCGTTCTTATTGATGCTCAAATTTTCCCATTTGATAGTTTGGTTCCTACCATAATATTTTATAGGTTTTTTCACTTCCAATACGAAATGTATCAGGCTTTTCATGTACATTTTCTGCCCCATGGAATCAGACATTTCTTCAAATGGCCCTGGTTCCTTTTAGAGAAAAATGGCATGCTCATTCCTAGTGAGTTGGTTGTTCTATTTTATTTTTTTTTTAAAGTATAAAGAACTAGAAAATAATCTTTTTTAAAGAAAATACATCCTTGACAATATAAAAAAGAACTCTTACCATTTGCAACAGCATGGATGGACCTAGAGCAGTGATGGCGAACCTTTTGAGCTCGGCGTGTCAGCATTTTGAATAACCCTAACTTAACTCTGGTGCTGTGTCACATATAGAAATTTTTTGATATTTGCAACCATAGTAAAACAAAGATTTATATTTTGGTATTTATTTTATATATTTAAATGCCATTTAACAAAGAAAAATCAACCAAAAAATGAGTTTGTGTGTCACCTCTGACACTTGTGTCATAGGTTCGCCATCACTGACCTAGAGAGTATTAGGCTAAGCGAAATAAGTCATTCAGAGAAAGACAAATATCACATGATCTCACTCATATGTGGAATCTAACGAACCAAATAAACTGATAATCAAAAATAGACCCAGAGACATAGAAGCATGATCAGACTGTTGAACCTCAAAGGGAAGGCAAGGGAGGGTGGGTGGGAAGAGATCAACCAATGAACTTGTATGCATAGATGCGTAACCCCTGGACACAGACAATGGTATGGCGAGGACCTGGTGGGTGGGGCGGGGATGGGATCTGGCTGGAAAAGGTTAATGGGGGAGGCGGGGGAGGACCTATGTAATACTTTCAACAATAAAGTTTAAAAATAAAATACATTTTAGCTTCAAAGTGATATTCCAGGTTAAGATTTAGGACTACAAAGTTTTGTTTAACTTCTTTGATTTCATGTTTGTATCTCTTTTCTACTGGACTGATATTCCTGGTTCCTAAGGTCATCAACACAAATACTCTCTTTGTCTTATAATGCCTATAATAACTTCATTCATCTGTGCCCATAATGTATTGATTATTAAATATCTTGAATATCACCCTTGCTTTATGATCTACAAATTCTGTAAATTAATTTTTCTCTGCCAGAATTTCCTCATTTAAGGGAATTGCTATTCTCCTACCACCCATGATGTAATGAACCTGTCAGGCAAGGAACTTGGCCTCCCCTTCCATTGGAGTGAAAAATACTCATGGGATATGAGAGAATCAACACCCAAAGGGTGAACTTTGGCCAGTGCAAGATAAGAAACAGAGAGGAACCAGTGAATAGTCTTCTTTCACTTTCACCCCTCAATAAACCATTTCAAGACCTGGTCGGTTTGCATAACTTTTTAGGAAGACTCCTGTGTAACTAAGCAACCCGATATGTTTTCTTTTCTTTTTCTTTCTTTTCTTTTATTTAAATCCTCACCCAAGGATTTTTTTAAAATATATTTTTATTGATTTCAGAGAGGAAGGCAGAGGGGATCGAGCCCACAACCCAGGCATGTGCCCTTGATCGGAATCGAACTCAGGACCCTTCAGTCCACAGGCCAATGCTCTATCCACTGAGCCAAACCAGCTAGGGCAATTTTATTTTATTTTTTTAGAGAGAGAGGAAGGGAGAAAGAGAGAGAGAGAAGGAGAGAGCAAGAGAGAGAAGGAGACACCAATGTAAGAGAGATAATCATTGGCTGCCTCCTGACAGGGGATCAAACCTGCAACTTAGGTATATGCCCTGACCGGAATCAAACCTGCAACTTTTTGGTGTACGGGTTGACACTCCAACCAACTGAGCCACCTGATCAGGGCCAGGTATGTTTTCTTGAAGCTGCAGGGATCCCAGTAATATACCACCTTGCATTTGCTTTGTTTCCTTCCTCTGTCTAACTTTTGTTGCTCTGGATTGTACCTCCAATTAAGACCCCCTGCTCTGTTCTCTAGGGAATCCAGGCAAAAACAATCCAGGCAAAGGCAGTCTTCCAGGATCTTCTGGGTGAAGAGCTGTGAGTTTATATATTTAATAAGCACTCCAAGATACATGGCCCTGGCATAGCTAGAGCCTTTTGGGAGCATTGATATGGATTCTGGGGGAAAACAGATATGATTCTCTCTAAGATTATGAGCTACATGTAAAAATATTATAGTAGAGCCCTGGCCAGTGTGGCTCGGTGACTGGAGCATCAGCCGGCACATCAAAGGATCTCTGGTTCATTTCATAGTAAAGGGTGGGTACCTGGGTTGTAGGTTCCATCCCTGGTTGGGGCATGTGCGGGAAAGCATCCAATTGATATCTCTCTCCCTCTCTCTCTCTCTCTCTCTTTCTTCTTCTTCTTCTTCTTCTTCTTCTTCTTCTTCTTCTTCTTCTTCTTCTCTTCTCTTCTCTTCTCTTCTCTTCTCTTCTCTTCTCTTCTCTTCTCTCCTCTCCTCTCCTCTCCTCTTCCCTTCCCTTCCCTTCCCTTCCCTTCCTTTCCCTTCCCTTCCCTTCCCTTTCCTTCCCTTCCCTTCCCTTCCCTTCCCTTCCCTTCCCTTCCCTTCCCTTCCCTTCTCTTGTCTTCCCCCCCCCTTTCCTCCCTCCCTCCCTCTCTCCCTGCCACTCTCTCTTAAAATCAATGGAAGAAATATCCGTGGGTGAGGGTTGACAAAAAAGATAAGTAGTTTAGTAGATATATGTTTATTTCCTAACACATATTTCACTCTACTTCTGGTAACAGTGTATTGATTTTGAAGGAGGAGAGAAGAAACTACTCCTTTTTCTTATTCTTAGCTCATCTACTTTGGATGGAGCTGACTTCTCTTTGAGTCCATAGATGGACATATAATCCACACTGACCAATCATATTCCCTGACCACAGATTTTTTGGGGTAGTCACGTGACCCAGTCAGAGCCCTTGAACTATGGGATTGTTAAAAGAGAAAAAGCCTCTTTTTCTCCCCTGGACTAAGAGCATCAAAGATGTGGAGCCATTATGAGGAACCTGAATATAAAGCCGACACAACAAAAGACAGGATACTGTGGAGGGCGTACAATGAGTCCTACCTAGTTGACATTGTTGGAGCTCTTGGTTCAAGCACCACTCAGACTTTCCTACCTCAGGTTACAACTCTTGGATTACACAGGCTAATGAGTTTTCTTTTTTTTTTGTTCAAGCCCGTTTGGGTTGGGCTTTATACCACTTACAACCAAAATGGTTATGACAGCTGCAATGATGGCAGCTGCAGGAAAATACATTGCTGCCGTGTGACCAGACCCTGGGTGACAGTGACAGCTATTCACAAGAAAGAAAGAATTAGAAGTAAGAGATGGAGAGAGGGAAGGAGAGCAAGTGATTGCTATGGGCAACGTCCAAGTACTACCAGGATCCTGTCATTCCTGACACATATTGCACCTTTGAGATCTCAATTATTTGAACCAACAAATTCCCTTTTTTGCTTAAAGAAGTAAAAATTAAGCTTTATCACTTTCAAAGGAAAGCGTTCTGACTCACACAATGCCCTCTTTTCATTTTTCCTGAATCATTTTAATTTTTCCTTATTGAGTTGAAGGCAATCTTTTTTTTTTCTTCAAGACAATCTTTACATATTCTGAAATTGACCTTTTTTGTCCATTGTTTGCTATAAATAATTTATTCTACCACGTATCTTTTCCTTTGTTTATGCTATTTCTCAGTGCTGAAAAGGCTGTGATTTTATGGGGTCTAAATAAACAAGTTTCACCTTTATCATTTTTGGATTATTAGACATGGTCCTTTTGGTTGAAATTGATGGAAACACAATACAATCTAGTTTAAATTAAAAGACAATAAAAAATAAAAATAAAATAAAATAAAAGACAATATATCGGAGTTCTAGAGATATTTGGTTTTAAGGCTCAACTAGAATCAACTCCAACTGTCATTGGGACCATTTCTCTCTCAATCTATCAGTTCTCTGGACTTCTTTTCCATTGAAGCTCTCTTCATCTTTTTAAAAACAGCCCATATTCTTATATTGTATAGCTCCAAAGGAAGAAGACTCTCCTGATGATTGGGCATAGGAATCCAAGCAGAGCCTGATGGCTATTATGAGCACTCTAACAGATAAGCATTATCTACCCACTCCTATGTCTAGTGGCTGTATCAATCATTTCAAATTACTCAAAATGTGCTCCACACAGATTGAAAGAGTTTTGTTACGGAAGGATGGAAGAAGGGAAAACGTGGTAAGCATTTAATAGCTACCATACTCATCTCTGTCTTTTATATTTAGTTTATGAAAACCTTTCTCTCCCCAAATTATATTTGTATTTGTATATATTTACTTATATCACATGTTTTTTTAATCCTCTCAAATTTTTGACTTTAAAACTTGTGTTTTCATTTTAGAGCTACATTTAATCTAGAATGTATTTTTATTTATGGCACGAACTAGAAATCTAACAATTTCTTTTCCATATGAAAAACCTATTGTCTTAAAAACATACATTGAATAATCGATCTTTTCCCCACCAGCTGGAAATGCCATATTCATTACAAATTAAATTCTACATTTATGTGGTTCTCTTTCTTGACTATACATTGCTCCGTTGATCTAGTCTTCTATTCCTGCAATGATTCATGTTCCTCAAATAACAGTTAACTTTACTGGGAAGCACTGCTTTTTACTTGGTCCTAAATTTCTTCTAACAGGCATGTTTTGGGCTGTGGTTCTCTTTGATCATATTCCCATTAATCTGATTCTGTCCATTTTTTAATTTATTCAGTGATTTTAAATTGTTACAACAAAAACCAATTGAGAAATTGACTAGCCCAGAGAAAAGGCAACAAATGACAATGATTTAAAATCTTGTTTCATGGATGTAAAATTTTCTCAAATCTCTCAGGGAATATTATTGATAGTAGATTTTTACAAGTTTGTTTCTGCTCCTTGTCGTTGTTGTTGTTTCGAGTTCCTTCTTTCCTGTTTGTTTAGGTCTCTGATTTTCTTATTAGCAGCTTTCCACATTAGGTGACTTATGGCCCTCTGTTGCTATGTATATGACCTGGAGCTTATGTTTGTAGGTGGAGTGTATTGATTGGGGCCTCAGGGTAACAGGATGGGCAGGTACTTGGAAGTTTCATTGGGGCACCCCTCCAAATGCCAATTTCTGTCGTTATTTTCCTCTGGGCTGGTCAATTTCTCAAGTGAAGGCTCCTTTTACCAGAGGCCAGGTGGGAGGGATTGTATGTGTGAGTGGAAGAGAGTGGATAGTGGAATATCTGCTTGGCTCAGAGTACGGGATGATGCCAGGGTCTCCATTCAGAATGCAAACTTCATGCATTTGCCCAGTGTCCACCTCACCCTGAGCTATGCCAGATCCCTAAGCTGAGAATTTTGGGTCCGATTTTTCCAGATGACAAACTGAAGTTTTCTGTAGAGGAGGGCCAAGATTTTCAACTATGTCCTCCATTTCCAGCACCAACTCTCACGCTGACATCAGAGATGTGTGGTATTTCCAATCTCTGAGCCTTTCTGAGGTGCTAAAGCACAAATTGGTTTTTCTCTTATTGACTCACCCCCATCTACTTAGAAAACTGCAAGCAACTTCAGAGCAAAATTCTGAAACAAAAAGACTGTGAGAAGTTATCAAAATTTGATTTAACTTGTCAAGGAAGGAACCAGCAGGTAGACACACACAAAAAAAGCTGTTTTCTTTATAAACCGTGGAAAAAGGGACTCGGTGGGACTCTTTCCCCCTCCCACGTGGTTATCTGTACTTGTTCTTCAATAAATTTCCACCTTTACTATAAAAAAAAAAAAAGCTGTTTTGCCAGTGCTTGAAAAACAGGTGTGTGTGTGTGTGTGTGTGTGTGTGTGTGTGTGTCCAAAACAGAGCTAATGAAAGGAGTTCCAAAGACATTTGCTAGGTAAGATTCAAGAATGGTAATAAAAATCCTTATGTTTAACCAGGCTATAAAACCTTAGAACCTATTGGTTTCTAAGTTGAACTATAACTATATAGGACCATAAAACTGTGCCTTCAATAGCTGTGACTCAATTAGATACACCATGGCAATGGAATTACATTCCCCGGGACACAGCTTCTATTTTCATTCAAACAGGTGTTTGAGGTGTTTTCTTGAGATATCAGGAATCAATCAACCATAATTTGGTCTTTTTTCCAAGTGTGTGTGGAATCACTTCTCTTTCTTCCCTATGCCAGGTAACATGTAACATATTATTGACATCATTAGCTCAGTCTTGCCTCAATGCCTGTTATTTTTTCCTTGTGGGTTTTGTACTTTTTTTCTAATTTACTGTATTTTAGCAAAGTTTGGGGAGGAATCCAGCATTAATTCACGAGCTCAATTACCTTCTTTCTTTTAACCATGCTTTTCTTTCTACTCTCTATCTTCCAGGACTTTCTTAAAATGTGTGTTAGCTTTTTGTTTGGTTGGTTTTTAAATATATTTTTATTGATTTCAGAGAGGAAGGGAGAGGGAGAGAGAGAAACATCAATGATGAGAGAGAATCATTGATTGACTGCCTCCTGCACACCCCCTATTGGGGGATTGAGCCTGCATCCCTGTCACGTGCCAGACTGGGAATTGAACTGTGAACTCCTGGTTCATGGGTCGATGCTTAACCACTGAGCAACACCAGCTGGTCTTGTTAGTTTGGCAGTTCCCTGATGCTGTTGTAGACCTATTAGTTTCTCTGTTTCATGTCTTTTCTGGATTTCATTGGGAGTTTTCAGCAGGAATGGCACTTTTCACCATCTTGATCCAGGCCTTTTCCTGATTATATCAATGTTTGATTCCAAATATCAATCTCACCTTTGGGAATGGAGATAAATGGTTCCCATTATTCAAATAAACATTACTGTATCGTGGCAAGAATTAGTAGGTATCTTGTCTTCCAGCCTCTCTACTTCTTACTAGTCCTCTATCCCCATAAGGTAGATACCCCCTCAGTGGTCCTTTGGAAGGGCTTTACCTCTGCTTTTCAAACTTTAATGGGCATAAGTAGCAGTAAGTAGCCAGTTATAAATGTAGAACCCCAGACTTCACCCCCAGAAGATGGAGAAGGTTAGGGAATTTATATTTCAAAGAGGGCTCCACGTCAAATCTGGGGCCATGCTGGCCTCAAATGAATAATGCAAGGATGCACTATAATATACTGAATAAAAAGGAATTTATCCATCTGTAGTGGCATTAACACAAAACATTTCAGGGAAATAGAAAAGACAGTTTTTCATAGAAAAATGCCACCTAGTCAATGTAAAAGGATGATACAAATGGAAAAACATAATCATTTTACAAACATTCTAGTAACAGTTGATTCAGACAGGACTCATCAATGGAAGATAAAACCATTGCAAAGAAAGGGGTTGGAAAAAGATATTCAAAAGGTCTGGAAGTATCACCCTAAGAATATTTAGTAATTATGAAAAGGGAAGATACCTTTACCCTGGCGAGCTCTAGTAGTCACCATCTTTTTTTTTTCTTTTTTTTTAAATTGATTTCAGAGAGAGGAAAAGAGAAGCAGCGAGAAATAGAAACATCAGATGAGAGTCATGGATTGGCTGCCTTCTGCGTGCCTCCTACTGGGGATCGAGCCCACACCCAGGTATGTGCCCTGACCGAGAATTGAACCGTGACCTCCTGGTTCATGGTTGATGCCCAACCACTGAGCCACAACAGCCAGGCTGATAGTCATCTTTTTTATTTTTAATCCTCACCTGAGGATATTTTTCCATTGATTTTTAGAGAGAGTGGAAGAGAGGAAAAGACAGAGAGAAATATTGATGTGAGAGGAACACATCGATTGGTTGCCTCCTGCACTTGCCCCAGGGAGGAGCCTTGACTGTAATCGAACCCCGGACCCTTCAGTCTGTGCCAGAAGCCAATTCCAGCATGTCATAATTTGAAGAGTTTCATCAAAAGGTTGATAGAACTTGGGGACTCAACAAGGGCTGAGTCACACATGTAGTCACCTGTTGGGAATGGCTGAGGGCATTTCCCCAAACCTGAAAAGGAACAATTGCTTGGCTGCCAGACAGCTCAGGGCATCATAATCTACATGTTATTGCCTCCTACTGGCCAAACACCTGAACAGCCGCAGGCTAATTTCCCCCATTCTGACAATGCTTCTGTATAGGAAACCCTGACCCTTTGAAGTGTATATCTTTGCCTCGCCTCAGGACAATTTGTGTTAAAAAAAAGCATGGGGTCCTGAGACGAGGAAAACTTATCTTAGTTTCCTTTAAACTAGGCTCCTCTGACCCCCAAATGCCTTTCAAAATTATGCTTCATCTCTGGACTCTTTATTAATCTACACACAGCCTTCTCCAGATTTCCCGAACCCTTCTTGATGCCGGAACAAGAACCCAGGCAAGTCTGCATCCTGAAGCTCTATCCACTGAGCCAACCTGGCTAGAGCTGTAGTCATCATTTTGACCAAGGGATTACATTTAGCATAATTACTAATGTGATCAGCTGACTGATGTGACTCATTGAGATGAACACTCTATTACCTAATATTTCTACCAAAATTCTGAACAGAGATTTTTTTTAGGAAATCAAGGCCTTGTGCATTATGATGTCATAGTTATTTTAAATACAAGGGCTTATTTAATGGATATGATCAATACTTTAAAACTTTCAGTTCCCCTCTACCACAGACTCCTTTGTATTCTGGAAGTGACCGGGGAGCACTTTTGTGTGGTCCTCTTAGAATCCCCCATTCTCCCTCTGCAAAGGTCACCAGTCAGGCCTCTATTGTATGAAAAGAAAGAGCTTTGTCTCTGCCCTTATATTTCTTTTTTTTTTTCCTTTTTGGTATTTGTATCAGATATTAAACTGATAAGAACGGATACTATACTTGATCTTAGTATAGCCAAAAGGCTGAGAAGCGATCCGCCCTTTTATTTCTTACAAGAGGCCCGAAGCATGAAATTCATGCAAGAGTAAGCACCAGCTTCCAAGCTCCAGCACCTGGGACCCTGGCTGGCTTCCCTCGGCCCTGACTTTATCAGGAAGGACTTCCGGAATGACGTCAGTCTGGCCTAATTAGCATATTACCCTTTTATTATTATAGATATCTTTGTGAAGTGTATCTGATGCCAAGGTCACTCTGTGCTGAAACTGCTGAAATATACCTCAAGGCCACTTTCTTACATGATGGCCTTAAAGAGACAACTTTAAACTTCCAACATCTCACTAAGATTTTATGTGACAACCAATCAGTTTCTGCTTTCAGCCCCTCTCTCTCTAGGACAAAGAAATGGGTCCATGACAGCTTGCCAGAGGACAGTAGCATAGTCAATATTGTCTGGCCAGACTTGCCCTCAGAGCCGAGGCTTCTCATTCCAACCACCCACCTAGTCATCCAGCTCACTCTGAAATTCTCTCAGCCCACTGGACTCCTTGGAGTATCATAACACAAGAAAGTGTTCCACAAGAGGACCCGAGACTTGTGGATGAAATAGCTGCCAAGGCAGAAGAGGGGGAGGTGAGAGATTAAGGGGGCAGCAGCTTCCCTAATCCTCACTTCTCGTTGTACACCATCAGAAGCTTCCCGTTTCCCTGGAATCTTGAGAAACAGGCCTTTCTGCGAAGCCCTGTTCCCCTTGGCCAAGCTGCACCCCTCCTTTTTTGTTTACCCTAATGATAGCTCAGTAGGCACATTGTTCTCCATCTTTATTTTTTCATTTAATGATGTATTTTGAAGATCCTGATTTATCAATACCTATGGATATTCCTCATTCATCTTTCTGGCTGCATAGTATCTTATTGCACGTGTACCATCATTTATTTAGCCTGGCTCCTATTAATGGACATTTAGACTGTTTCAATTTTATTTGTATTATTAACAATGTGGCCATTGGTATTACCATGAAAATCTTTTGATTCAGTGAGGATTACATTTGGCTGAAGGTAAAAGAAAATTTAACTTAAAAAATCTTTATCAAATAGGATATATTTTCTTTTCTTAGAACAGCATCAGAAGAAGGAATTTCAGTACAGGGACAGTGGCTCAATACCACTTTCAGGGAGTCAGGCTCTTTGTATACTCTTTGCCTGTGTGTGTGTGTGTGTGTGTGTGTGTGTGTGTGTGTTCACCCTCATACTCACAAAATGGTTGCTGCTCCTCCAGACATTGTTTCTGCATTGCAGGCCAGAAAAAAAAAAAAAAGGCAAAGGGCAAGGAGCCAAAAGACATGTTCATGGGTGCTGTTCTTAAATAATTTTCTTTGAAATCCAACCAACGTCTTTGGCTTATATTTAACTAGGGGCCCAATGCACGGATTCGTGCACCTTGAAAGGAACTGTGGGCCGCGAGGCTGCAGTGGGCACAGGAGCAGGTCTTGGCCCATCCTTAGTGCCCCCAGCCAGCCCCTCCTGCCACGGCCCACAGTCCCATCTGCCAGCAGCCCCGCTCCTGCCACTGCTGCTCCCACGCGCTGATGGCACCGGCCCTGCTCGCACCCACTGATGGCGCGGAGTGATTGGGGCCAGCGCCAGCAGCAGGTGCAAGTTGGGGCCGGTGCCATCAGCGGGTGTGAGCCATGGCTGCTGCCCCAATCACCCCTCAGGAGCAGGGGGAGGTGGAGAAATCCTCAGGGGCAATCAGGGCCAGCAGTCACCACTCACACCAGCTGATGGCGCTGAGTGATTGGGACCAGCGCTGGGCACAGGCAGCGGGTGCAAGCGGTGACTCCAGCACTGGCTGTGGGTGCGAGCACTAGGTATAACCATGCGCGTGGGAGCAAAGAATTTTCAGTAACCACCAGAGGCTCACCCTGATGACAGCGACCAGTGCCCCACTTTGATCTGGCGCCCCCGCTCACCTGCTCCACCATCCCACCATGGCCAACGCCTGCCATGTTCTGCACATGCCCCCTGGTGGTCAGCACACGTCATAGCTATTGGTTGTTCTGTTGTTCTGGTTGTTCCATCTTTTGGTCTATTTGCATATTAGACTTTTATTATATAGGATTGGCCAGGACTGTGCCATGTGGCTACCCTTGCTTAAAAATGATAGGATTTTATTGAACTTGTCACCATTGACAAAAGCAAGTTCTTTTAAAAGGAAGAAAGGAAAATGGATATTGGTGGACATATATAATTGGTGGACATTAAACATATGTAATTTCACACATATGTGAAAAAAAATCTGTAGGATAAATTCCTGGGAGGGATATTTTCTGGGTCAAAAGGCAGGCCAATGTGTATATTTGTGATTCTGTTAGATGTAGTCAAATTGTCCTCCATAGAAGTTATACCAATTTTCCCATTACCAGAAAATGTAAGAATGAGTATTATTTTAATTTTGTTAATCTATTTTTTATTGCCCTTTTTAGAGAGGGAGGAAGGGAGAGGGAAAGAGAGAAGCATCGATATGAGGGAGAAATATTGATGTGCCCAGACCTGGATTGAACCTTCAACCTTTGGTACACAGGAGGAGGATGCTCCAACCAACTGAGCCACACCAGCCAGAGGTTAGCTTTGCTATTCTTAGTGAAAATTAAATTTTAATTTGCATTTATATTGTGAAGGATGTTGAATATATATAACTGGTTTGGTTTCTTTGGAGAAATTTGACTAATATAGCTGTCATATTGCAAATATTCTTTTTAGTTCACTGAACTTCGTGTTTCTAAAATTTATCTTATTCATTTAATTGTTGTATAATATAACATTGAATGAATATTCCACATTTGATTCATATTTCACATTTGCTCTCCTATTGATGGATATTAAATCCACCCTCCCAAATTTTATTGTCACAAAAACGTGCCATAAACATCTTTGGACTTACTTCACCTGTCCTTATCTGAGTTTCTTTAAAAGTGGAATTGTTGCACTTGGCTGGTGTGGCTCAGTGGTTGAGCGTCAACCTATGAACCAGGAGGTCACGGTTCAACTCCTGGTCAGGGTATACGCCCAGGTTGTGGGCTGATCCCCAGTTGGGGGCATACAGGAGGCAGCTGATCTATGATGTTCCTCTCTCATCGATGTTTCTATCTCTTTCCCTTCCTCTCTCTAAAAGTCAATAAAAACATATATTTTTTAAAAAAGTGGAATTGTTGGGCCATGGATGATGTGGTACAGTGGTTGGAATGTGGGCCCTATGCAGCAAAAGGTTGTTGAGAAATAATTCACATACCATAAGATTCACCCATTTATAGTGCACAATTTATTGGGCTTTAGTTATAGTCACAGAATTGTGCAATCATCACTACCATTTAATTTTTAGAGCATGTTCATCATCTCCAAAAGAAATCCTGTAATTATTAGCAGTAACTCTTCATCGCCCCCCTCCCCCGCCCCCCTCCCCCGCCCCCCTCCTCCTCCAAACCTCTGGCAAAACTAGTCTACTTTCTTTCTCTATAGGTTTGCTTATTCTGGACCTTTCATAAAAATAGAATCATGCAATACAGTCTTCTGTGATGGCTTCTTTCACTTAGCATAGTACTTCAAGCTTTATCCATCCTACAGCATGGGAAGTTAGCTTCGTTATACTATGCACTGTTTGTTTGTTTAATTGTTGACAGTACTACAGATGTCCCCCATTTTACCCTCCTTTGCCCCTCTCCACCCATCTCCCACCATACCCCAAGCCTTCACCACACTGCTGTCTGTGTCCATGGACTATGCATATATGATCTTCGGTTAATCTCTTTCAGTCCGTCTTCCTCTCCTCCCCTCTGAAATCTGTCAGGCTGTTCCATGTATCCATGCCTTTCATTCTATTTTGTTCGTCAGTTTATTTTGTTCATTAGATTCCACATATAAGTGAGATCATGTGACATTTGTCTTTCTCTGACTGGCTTATTTCGCTTAGCATAAGTCTCCAGGTCCACCCATGCTATCACAAAGGGTAAGAGTTCCTTCTTTTTTACAGCCATATAGTATTCCATTGGGTAAATGTACCACAACTTTTTTATCCACTCATCTACTGATGGCACTTGGGCTGTTTCCAGATCTTAGCTATTGTAAATAATGCTGCTCTGAGCATAGGGGTGCATATTCTTTCTGGTTGGTGTTTCGGGATTCTTAGGATATATCCCAGAAGTGGGATTACTGGTTCAAATGACAGTTCCATTTTTAATTCTTTGAGGAAACTCCATACTGTTTCCCACAATAGCTGCACCCTACCAACAGTGTACTAGGTTTCTCTTTACTCCACATCCTCACCAGCACTTGTTTTTTGTTTATTTATTGACGGTAGCCATTCTGGCAGGTATGAGGAGACACCTCACTGTAGTTTTAATTTGCCTCTCTCTGATGATTAGTGACGTCAAGCATTTTTTCATATGTCTACTGGCCGTTTCTGTATGTCCTATTTGGAGAGGTTTCTACGCAGGTCCTTTGTCCACTTATTAATTGGATTGTCTTCCTGGTGTGGAGTTTTATACTATGCATTGTTGTACATGTTTTGATTTGGTCAAATATGTTAGTCTTTAGAATTCTGATTTTTCTATCTCATTTAGAAATCCCCCCCTTTCCCTGAGTTACAAAGATGTGCTCTAATAACTTCAATTTTCTGTTTTTCACATTTAAATTATCTGCTATTTATTTTGCATGCTGTGTCACATAGAGATTTAATTATTTTCCACACAGGTAATCAATTGTTCAGCACCACTTACTGAATAGTCCACAAATTCCCCTACTGTTTTGTAATGCCACGTTTATTATACAACAAGATCTCATACATGTTTAGATCTGTTTTCCTCTCCCTGTGCTCCCTGTGCCATTATGATAGCTTTATAGTAAATCTTATTACTAACATAGCTTTATAATAAATCCCACTTGGTAAGGCAAGTTTCATCTCCTGTTCTTTTCCACAACCAACTTTGCTATTAATGACCATGGGGATCAGTTTTTTAAGTTCCATTAGAAATATCCTGTTCGGGAAGAATCAACACTTTAATGAGCATTTGAATAAACATGGGGTATATTACCTCTTATTCCATCTGTTTCATCTTATAGTCCTCCCTTTCCCCTGCTCAGAAGTAAACCTTGAGGTAAGAATTTTTTTTAATCGATTTTAGGGGGGGGGGGGGAGAGAGAGAGAGAGAGAGAGAGAGAGGTAGGGGAGAACACTGATCAGTTGCCTCCCATCCATGGGGACCAGGGATTGAACTCACAACCTAGGCATGTGCCCTGACCAGGGATCCGACCCACGGCCTTTCAGTGTACAGGATGACACTTCAAGCAACTGAGCTGCACCAGCCAGGGCGAGAACTTGAGTGCAACTACCGCCTTACTTGGGAGGTAATCCCAGGAAAAACCAGCAGGAGAGTGGGGAAGAGATTCAGGAAATGGGAAGTAGTTGATGAAGTGAGTATTCCCAGCAAGTTAGCACTGTGGGCTATATCTCCTGGAGAACTCTGAGAAGTGCTCTGGAACACGTGCCTCAGAGTTGTCCCAGCTGAGGAGTGGGAAGCTGGAGTATATATACAACTCTCTTCAGCCATGATTGAGGGCTTCCAGCAGTCGTCAACTCCCCAGCTCTTCTAGCCGCTGACATGGAAGGTGGGCCAGCATGCCACCAATAATGTCTGCTAAGCCACCAAAGGGTCTTTTGAAAACTCAGATATAAGCATATCTTTTCCCTGCCTAACGTCTTTTACTGTAGAAAAATCCAAAATTGTTGGCATGGCCTATAGGTTTCTCCACATCAGCTACCAGCTCCTCTCCCGCCTCACCCTGCCACTCCTTCCCCAGGAAGTTTAATCTCTAGCCAAATTGACCCACTGCCCATCTGTTCCTTCAGAAGCAGCCGGATTACATTAAACCCTCACTTTGCATTTGTTGTTTTCTCTGCCTCTAATGCCCTTCCCTTATTCTCTTCCTAGAAGGCAGAGTTGTTAGCAACATCATCATTGAAGAAAGAGCTAGAATCAAAACTCAATTCTAATTTGCTTTGCTTAGTGGAAAATGCAAGGTGACAGGCTGTGAAAAAGAAATAACTAATTTGTCAAGGGAAAAAACCTGCTCTAATATTTATTTGGTCAAGTCCCTCTCTCCTTCCTTCCCTCTTCTCCTTCCTTCCTTCCTTCCTTCCTTCCTTCCTTCCTTCCTTCCTTCCTTCCTTTCTCTTTTTGTTAATCCTCACCCAACATTTTTCCTATTAATTTTTAGAGGGAGTGGAAGAGATGGTAGGGAGGGAAAGAGAGAGAGACAGACAGACAAAGACAGAGAGAAACATCGATGTGTGAGAGACACATTGGTTGGTTGCCTCCCGCATCCACCCCACCCAGGGGACTGGGGATGGAACCTGCAGCCCAGGTACGTGCCCATGACTGGGAATCGAACCGGATACCCTTTGGTGCATGAACTGATGAAACCACTGAGCCACACTGGTCAGGGCAAGGCACTTCACATTTCTGACATTCAGTTTCCTTATTTATATAATAGAAATATACTTAATTCTTACCTTATAGAAGTATTAGGAGGCTGCATTTTTTATCTCTTGCTGCATAGCAAATTACCCCCCAAGTAGTGACTTCTAACAACAACAACAAATATATATATTATGTTAAGTAGTTTCTGTGGGTCCGGAATTTAGGAGCAGCTTAGCTAATTGGTTCTAGCATAAGGTCTCTCCATGAGGCTGAAGTTAAGATGTTGGCTGGGGCTATAGTCACCTGAAGATTTGACTGGTACTGAAAGATCTGCTTCCATGACATGATGGCACAGTCACATGACTGGCAATTTGGTGCTGGTTTTAGGCAGGTGGCCTCAGTTCTCATCATGTGGGTCTCTTAATAGAGTTGCTTGAGTGTCTTCCTAGAATAGCATCTGCCTTTCTCTAGAGCAGGTGATCTAAGGAAGATACTGCATGTTCTTTTATGACCAATATTAAGAAGTCACACACTGCAGCTTCTGCCATACTCTGTTGGTCACTGGCCAGACTTTATTCAATGTGGGAGGAGACTATACAAAGGCATGAATACAGGAGGTAAGGATCATTGGGGCCCATCCCGGACCTCAGCTACCACAAAGGTTTACATGAAAGGTGCTGAGAACACAGTGTTTTCAAATTATAGCTTTTAATGATCACTCATCTTCTGGATCCCTTGCACAAACATCATTCTTCTGAGAAGCCTTCCAGACCACCATAGGCAATTATGAAATAGCCTGGGCAAAAAAATAAAAATTGAATCTGATAAACTTTTGTTATTTTGTATCTTCAAGATCATAATTTGAGCATTGAGGAAAGGGAAATCATTATCTCAGGTAAAGTCTCTTAGCTGGTCCAGGTCTTCCTACCTCTCCCTGTTTCCACACCCCAAAACACCATACCCAGTTACATTTACCTCTTAAATAAATGGAAAAAAATTGTATAAATAAATAAAAGTTCAAACTATGGGATACTATTCATCAGTAAAGAGGAATAAATTACATGTAACAAGAGGAATGAATCTCAAAGTCATTATGCTGATTCCATTTATATAAATTTCATGAGCAGACAAAACTAATCTATGGCCATTAAAATCAAATCAGTGGTTGTCTGGGGCCAGAGTGGGGGATTTGACTGCAAAGGGACCTCAAGGAATTTTTTATGGTCATGGAAATGTTCTGTATCCTGATTGAGGACAATGATCCTATAACTGTATACCAGTACATTTGTCAAAATTCATTGAATTGTTCATTTTGTTACCCATTTTATTGCAAGAAAATTATAGTTCCATAAAGAAAGATTACAGGTGGAAACTTTTAAAAGACCCTCATTAGGTGGGCTACATGTAGTATCTCAGATCACCCATGAATAGGTTGCCAGATTTAGCAACAAAAAACAAGGGGACCAGTTAAATTTGAATTATATCTAATTGCTTATGCAAATATACATAGATGTAGAAGAAAAATAATATGGAATATATACTAAAAAAGCATTTGTTACAGGAAATGTTATCAGTATCAAAATTATATACTTCCTCCTTTAATTATATCTTTCTGACCATTTTGTTCTCCTTAGTAGTCCCTTGTTTTATGGAATCTACACTAATAAAAGAGAAACATGCAAATTAGTGTCACTCCACTACACCCACCAGCCAATCAGAGCAACTATGCAAATTAACCCAACAAAGATGGTGGTTAATTTGCATATGCAGGCACGGAGCGAAGACTGAAGACTGAAGACTGAAGAAGCCAAGCCTCGCTGTGGCCGCAGCAGAGAAGCCAGGTCGGACCAAAGGCCTGGGTCCTGGGTGCTGAAGGAAAACCAGTGCCGGCAGCCAGGGGAAGGAAGGCCTAGTGCACGAATCTTCGTGCAACGGGCTTCTAGTTTGCTAATAAAATTCCTTGAAGATACAATCTATGTTCATTTTTTTGTATCATGGCTTCTACACTGGTCACATCTAACTTATTTAGTTCTTTTGTCTATTGAACATTCATTAATGAGAAACATGCTAAATGTTGGTTTTATGAGCCAGTATACCTAACATGTACTAGGATAAAGTTAACAACCCTGAAAATAGCTCTTAAAATTTGGTTTGTTGAAGCAAATACCATCTTTCATGGTATGCTTTGTTTTTCTGCTTTTCAGTATTATATTGATCTCTTAGTCAATAACTTTTTAAAATGTGATCCACTGACCAAAAACGAACACTGTTATCAATATTTATTCCTTCCTACTTCAATACTATACATGATAATTCCACTCGTTCCTATGCTGGAAGAGTCTTTAGTAATATCCATGTAAAAGGTGCCAGGGTTGCAGGTTTGATTCCTAATCAGGGCACATACAAGAGTCACCAATGAATGCATGAATGGGTGGAACAACAAATCAATATATTTCTCTCTCTCTCAAAAAAAAATCAATTAACAAAAGAAGAATCAAGCCAGACCAGCATGGTTCAGTGGTTCAGTGTTGACTTATGAACCAGGAGGTTACAGTTTGATTCTCAGTCAGGGCACATGCCCAGGTTGCGGGCTCCATTCCCAGTGTGGGCATGCAGGAGGCAGCCAATTGGTGATTTTCTCTCATCATTGATGTTTCTTTCTCTTTCTCCCTCTCCTTTCCTCTCTGAAATCAATTTTTTAAAAAAAGATTAAAAAGAAGAATCTAAATTCTTCATGAGATGAAATCCACTTTAAAAGTTAGTCAAGACAATTGCTGTAATAATCATCCACTTCAAGTCAGAATACTTTTTCATGCTCATAAGCAATGGCCTTATTAAGAATTGCCTTAATACTTAAAGGAATAAATTTTTCATCAATCATTCCTTCAATGCATTCAACAGGTGCAGCAATGGAGTTGCTTCAATAACCCTGTTTTCTCTTCTTCCAGTTTGCATAACCCTATTTTAAAGAGATAATTGTAAACTACAAAACAAGAAAGAAATCAGTTTCCTTTAATGTATTTTAAGAGTCAATAAGAATTTTGGAGGCCTTTTCTTTAGAAGTAAAGTATGATTTCAGTGCTTCAAATACACTGAGTGTTCTCTCAACTCCATTTGTTAAAGAGAACTAACAGGTGGGTTTTTTTATTTGTTTTTAATCCTCACCCAAGGATATTTTTCCATTGATTTTTAGAGAGAGTGGAAGAGAAAGAGAAAGATAGAGAAATACCCATGTGAGAGAAACATGTTGATTGGTTGCCTCCTGCACGAGCCCCAACCAGGGCCCAAGAGAAAAGAGGTAGGTATGTGCCATTGACCAAAATCGAACTCGGGACCCTTTGGTCTGCAGGCTGACGCTCTATCCACTGAGCCAAACTAGCTAGGGCACTAACTGGCTAGGGCAGCTAAACTGGCTAGGTTTTTGAAGGCAAGAGAAATGAAGGATAATGGATGGCAACAAAATCACTTGGGTTTGAACAGTATAAGTGCTGGTGTAAGAGAACAATTTCATGACAATTATATCAAAGTCAGTAGGAAGGACATTAGATGCTCTTTGAGCAGCATTATACAGAATACAGCCAATAGCTTTCAAAGAATCATTCATGTTTTACTGCAACTTTGAATAAACAAGTCTGCACCTTATGTAAATATCTACTAACATTTGTATTATTTCCACTAAAAGCAGTACAATTTTCCCCAATTCCTAACTCAATAAGAAAGTTACTGGTGCTGGTCATGTAGCTCAGATGGTTAGAGCGCCATCCTAAAACACCAAGGCTATGGATTTGATCCCCAGTCAGGACACATACAAGAATCAGCCAATGAATGCATAAATAAGTGGAACAACAAATTGATGTTTCTCTCTCTATCTAAAATCAACCAATAAATAAAAAGAAAGTCTGCAAAAATTTACTCTTGTTTCTGAAGTCTCATCTGGAAGGGATTTTATTCAATATAGCCTTATAAGGGAGCTTTTTCACAAGAGTATTGCAAAGCAAAGCGAACATTTTTCTGCATTGTAATTACTTGCATCCATGATGATACCATACAAAGATGAGCCATTTTGAGCTTTGATAATGACTGCAACAGGAAATGGAGTTATTACATTTTAAATTATTGCAGTAATTTTGTCGTGGCATTTGGAATTTTGCTTGCAAATTTGGAATTAGAAAATACTTCTCGTAGCAGTACATTGAAAGAGTCATCTGAAGCCTGGCCGGTCACTCAGTGGTGAGTATCGTCCTGTGCACCAAAGGGTCTTGGGTTCCATTCCCGGTCAGGGCACATACCCAGGCTGTGGGTTTAATCCTGTAGTCGGCGATTTATCTCTCTCTTTCTCTCTCTCTCTCTCTCTCAAATTAATGAAAAACATATCCTCAGGTAAGGATTAGAAAAGGACAAAATAAAGTGTTATCTGAGCTGAAAGAATGACAATATACAGTGTGGGCAGCCTCTGCTATGATTATTTTATCTTCTCATCTAAATTTCTCACCTGAGGATATTTTTCCCATTGATTTTTTAAAAATATTTTTTTATTGATTTCAAGAGGAAAGGAGAGGGGGAGAGAGAGATGGAAACATCAATTATGAGAGAGAATCATCAATTGGCTGCCTCCTACACACTGCACACTGGGGATCAAGCACGCAACCCAGGTATGTACCCTGATCAGGAATTGAACCGAGACCTCCTGGTTCATAGGTCCACTGAGCCACACCGGCCAGGCCCCATTGATTTTTAGAGAGTGGAAGGGAGGGGGAGAGACAGAGAGAGAGAAACATCATTGTACAGGGGCCAAGAAGCCTGCAACCGAGGTAAGTGCCCTTGACCAGAAGAAAACCCAAGACCCTTCACTGGTCTAGAGTGGCCAGCACTCTAACCACAGAGCAAAACTGGCTAGGCTAAATTTCCCTTAATCAAAATTGTTTTATTGCTTACTTTGATACAAGTTCAAGAAATCACACATTTTATTCCTAGCTGTTAATATATGCTGGTTTTTATCTGACTTTCTATCATTTTCAATATTGAATGAACACTTGCACACTGCACAAAGAGTTTCAAAGGGGTTTTTTCTCTTTTAATAAATGTCCACTGTTCAGAAAATTCATCATGAAATTCACACTTGCATTTTGGCATTTTGGGATTCAAACAAAAAAGAGGTAACAATTTTCAACAAGGTTGCTAAGGCAATTAAATGGGAAAAGAGCTCTGACTGGTTTGGCTCAGTGGATAGAGCGTTGGCCTGCAGACTGAAGGGTCCGAGGTTCGATTCCAGTCAAGGGCATGTACCTTGATTGCGGGCACATCCCCAATAAGGGGTGTGCAGGAGGCAGCTGATCGATGTTTCTCTCTCATCGATGTTTCTAACTCTCTATCCCTCTCCCTTCCTCTCTGTAAAAAATCAATAAAACATTAAAAAAAAAATAGATCCAGAGACAAAGAAACACTGAACAGACAGTCCAACCTCAGAGACTTGTATGCATGCATATTAGCATAACCAATGGACACAGACACTGGGGAGGTGGGGGCTTGTCCTGGGGGTGTGAGTGGGGGGGTGTCAATTGGGAAAAAGGAGATATATGTAATACTTTAAACAAACAAAAAAGAGATATCCATGCAATGGAATATTATTCAACCTTAAAAAATGAAATTCTGGGGTGAAAAAAAGAAATTCTGGTATATGCTACAACATAAATGAAACTTGCAAAAATTATGCCACATGAAAAAAAGTCAGTCACAAAGGACTACATATTGCATGATTCTGTTATATGAAATGTTTAGAATAGACAAAGCCATATGTAGAGAGAAAGACTAGTGATTCCCCAAGGCTGGGATGGTTGGGAAGAAATGGTAGAATGACTACTATAAAAGGGTGATGAAAACGTTCTAAAAACATATCCATAGAGTTGAAAAAAAAAAAGTAATAGCAGCTGTCACAAGAATTGAAAAAGGCGTCTTTTAAAAATCTCTTGGCTTTGACACTGCACTTGTCACAAGTCCAAACTCATAACGGCGAGAATTGAATCTTGGAAGGGTTTCGAACCTAGGACTTGACAAGGTGGGGGAATACTGAACTCAGTATAATTAAAAGAAAGAAAAAAAAGATTAATTTCTCGTCGGTCAGCAAAAGAAAGCTGTACTTGTAAGGCACCATCTCCCTAAACAAAACCAGAACTGATCTTAAGGGTTTGGGGAAGCCTAGAGTTCAGGAATTGGCAGGTTCAGAATCGGGAGAGTCCAGCGATGGGCCGACTGGAGGCTCTGTTAGTGTGGTCACTGTTGTCAGGTCACCGTGAGGACCGGCTAACTTTCAGAAGCCTGGTCCCTGGAGTGAGGCACTTGCTGATTGGCTGGTGCCCGGAAGCGTGGAGCTGCCAATGATTGGCTCACTTTCAGAAGCCTGGGGCCCGCGATTGATGTACTAACTTTCAGAAGCTGAGTTACCGGGCGAAGCTGTTGACCCGCTGACTTTCAGAAGCAGAGCCACTGTAGTGAGGCTGTCGGTGATTGGCTGATTCTCAGTGTCTGTATACTGATGTGAAGTTTTCTCTAAATATCTTGAACTTGAGCCAAAAGTCTCTTCCTTCCTTGAATATGAAAAATAAGTACTTTTAATTTCTAGTCCCTTCTTTTGGTCCTCCTTCAGTTAAACCTGCTGGAGACACCATAGGGATTGTCCAGATCTTTTACTTGCGGAGGTAGGATTTTCAGCTGGTATTCCATTTAAGTGATTTAAGCGCCAATTACGTTGGTGGGAAAACAGCTCTAATATTTTTTGTAATTGATTGCAAAAATATTAATATAGGATATTTAAGGTATCCTGACAAAGTCAACACATGACAAAATCATTAACTACGTCCTGCATATACTCCTGGCAACACTGTCAACGAGGTATTTCCCCTGCTTTACACACAAAAAGACCGAGACTCGGTGGGATTAGGTTTCTTGATTATGGCTCTGCAGTCGGGAACGCGTCAAGCCAAGATCTGCAAAAGGTCGGGATCCTTTGTGACCTTATGAGCCTCTCACGCCCATACCCAGCGCAGAGCTGGGCCCACTACCAACCTGAGGTCGGCTAGGTGTTCGAAGGGAGGGTGTGCAATTGGTCGGCAGCGGGGAGCGAGCAGGCCGTTCAGGAGGTGCCCAGCGGCCCGGCGCTGCCCCGGGATCCCGCTGCAGCGGAGGAAAGCTTTGAGGGAAGCCGAAGCCCGCTCAACGGGGCGGGGCGGGGAGGGGCGAGGCTCCACCCCCGGGCGCGCCCGTGTGCGTGGCTGCAGGCGCCGCAGAGTCCCACTCCGTAGTGCGGGGCCTGAAGACAGGGCAGAGCGGCAGCGTGGCGACCCTCGCCCAGAGTACGGGCGACCCCAGCGCCCCGCAGGGACCGCTCGCCAGTTCAGGAGGGCGCGGCACTGCGCCCGGGCGCCCGCCCCGCCCCGCGCCCAGCCAGTGGCCACGCCCCCAACGCCGCTCCCAGCCAACGTCCGACTCCGCCCCCGCCCCCGACGTGCCCCCGCGCGCCGCGCCCCCCGCCCACCCGGCACGCCCCGCCGCCCCGCCCGGCTGCAGAGGCCCTGGAGCCGCCCCGCGGGCCTGCACGACCCTCGCAGCGGCCAGGTTCTCCTCCGCTGCCGCCGCCTGCCGCCATGGACGTGTACCCCCCGCACCGGCTGGGGTTGCCCCGCGCGTGGTCTGCCGGCGGCTCCGGCCGCGGGTCGCCCTCCGTCAGGTACGCGGGACCGAGGCTGAGAGGGCGGCCCGGCAGGGGATTGCGGGTTGTTGGGGTCCGACGACGCCTCAAAGCTCGGGGTGTGGCCGGGCATGGCTTCCACGCGGATGCTTTTTCCCTAAACGGCTCTCAGAGGAACGTTTCCCCGGGACCCGTGTCCTGTGTAGAGCCTCCCACAACGGCTCCTTGTGAAGGACCCCAGCGGGACATCCCACCCCATAGAACGTTTCCCCCAGCAGGGTTTTCTGTAGACAATCTCCATGGTGCCTTCTCTACGGATGGGCCACTTGCCTGCCCCATAGATTATTGCCCTCAGAAACCGCTAGAGAGACGAGCCCCCCCCCCCCCCCCCCACACACACACAATAACGCCCCTGATTAGAAACCCCACAGGCGTTTCCCTAGAAACGGCTTATGTATAATGCCCCCAAATCGGAAGTCTCCCCTAGACCTTGTCCCCTTGACAGAGGCTTCCCTAAATAAAGAGGACCCCCCTCCCCACCCGCTACCGGCACACAGACACTGACAGCATCTTCCCTATTGCGCATGTCCTCGCCTCCCCCGGCCCCAGCCTCTTCGCGACCCTCCCTCGCTCCACAATGGGGAGCTCAGGTTGGGGGGCGTTGGAGGTCATTAGGGGCGCAGGAGGGAACACGAACTGGATGGATAGGAAAAAGAGGCTCGGGAACCCCGAAAGCGGTGGGCCCCAGGCCCCTGAGCCTAGAGACACAACTCCGGGGTGCCTCGCTTTGGGGAGGGTGATATCGGGGAGGGGCCCGCACCCTTTGGAGAAAGGAAAATCGGTTTTCGACTTCTGCTCCTTGTGCCTTTGGGCTCCTTGTGACCTTGATAGTCTGGGCATTGTTTGTGATGGAGCTGGCCTGGGACCGCCTGCGGAATGCGAAGGTTGGAATGATGGAGGGGTTGTGGCAGAGACCATTGAGACGGAGGGAGGGAGGGTGAGAGAAAGAAAGGGGCTTTGGCGCACTGCAAAACTGCCATTAAACCAGAAGAGGGTTTTTTGGGTTTTTTTTGGTTTGCTTTTTCTCTATTTTAGCCACTTAGCAAAGCAAATATGGTATTGTTCCCTTGAAAGGAGATTTTGAACGTAGACGTTGGAACTGCTTTTTCTATATCCTTGTGATGGTGATTACGGCATCGTATTTTTAACTGTTTGCTCACTGATCTGTTGCTTTTGTGCTTTTTTAAAAAAAAAAATAAACCAAATTAATGGAGAGCAAGAACTAAATCTTAGAACCATGTTCCTCTCTTCCTTCCTGGCATTCCTTCCCTGCAACTAATGCGTGTTTGTTGAATGAATAAATGGGGAGGTGAGGCTAGATTCCCATGGTTGCATTTGCAAGTCCTTGTTTGCTTTTAATTTGGCAGGTGAGATTGTTTGAACTTCTCCTCTGCCCTTCAATGGAATTCCTTGTGGACTTGACAGTTCCAAGTGTTTAGCTGCTTATGATAACCATCTCCAATCCACCCTAAGGTCCTAAACGTTTCTGGCAGACAGTTTCACTGTTAGAAAGTATTTGAATTTTACATAGAACGAAATGGCACTTTAGAACTTGGAACAGCCATCTGTTAAAGCCAGGCTCTCTGTAGAGTTGGGGTTCATGCCATCATCTTAAGTGTAGGAATCTTGAGTTTTTGAGACGTTCGCGGGGGGGGGGGGGGGGGGGGGCTTCCCTGTGAAATCCATCTCTAAAATAATGCTGCCTTCCCTGTTTCTAAAAACATGGCAGTGTGCAGTTATTTTTAAAGTAGTGTTTTTATGCTAAAAAGATAAATGTTGGTTAACTTTACTAGTCAAACTCTGAATCTTCCACTGAGTAGTGTGAGTGAAGCTCGTTGGTCTCCGGACAAGGGGTAGTGCAAGGAACCCCAAGACCTGGCTGTTTTATACCTTTGATAAAAGAAGTTGGGTGAAGGTTCCCCTCCTTTCTTCACCTCTGCATAACTGAACATGGTTTTCTTACCCATTCAAGCCTTTCCCTGACTTTTGACATTGAACATTTCTAGCACATTTGGGCTCAGCACTTTCCTGTCACCTATACTTATCTTCTTTGCTTAACTCTGACTCCTGAGTGATGAAAGGGGCAGGCCTAACTGGTGAAGTTACATTCCTAAAGACCCATAGATAGCATTTTGCAAGTGTGTGGTTTAGTGGCGGTGTTTATTTTTGCAGATAAGGAATACAAATCAGGTGTTAAAATCTTGTTGCTTAGAACTAGAAGCTTTTTTTTTTTTAAAGGATATGGTGCTGTCCATCAGATATTTTTGGTTTCTGCCTCCTGGACATGTGGTAACGTACTTGCTTGCCTCCTTGAAGTTGGGTTTGGGTATGGCCTTGTGAGTTCCTCTAGGTCAGTGGTCGGCAAACTCGTAAGTCAACAGAGCCAAATATCAACAGTACAACAATTGAAATTTCTTTTGAGAGCCAAATTTTTTAAACTTAAACTATATAGGTAGGCACATTGTTATTAACTTAATTAGGGTACTCCTAAGGCTTAGGAAGAGCCACACTCAAGGGTTCAAAGAGCCACATGTGGCTCGAGAGCAGCAGTTTGCTGACCATGGCTTTAGGTCAATGAAATGTGCACAGGAATGATGCTATACCTTCTGGTGTGTAATTTACCACTCTCTTTACTGGTGACTGTTGGTGCTTCAGGTGGTGGCTACTCCACCAGTCTGGGACCCAGAGCAAACTTTCAGGTGACTGATGTTTGAAATGTAGAGTGAGGAAGAAGCTTTTGGAGTTGTTACTAAGTACCTAGCTTGACTCGTACTAAGGAACCAGTATAAAATATGCTTTCCTGCTTCAAAATCTTTTTCTGCGGAGGGATCTGATCCTGTTCAGGATTCATTTCATTTCACTGCCTCTTTATACAAATAATCCAACATACACTGTGCTAGGTGTTCTGGATTCAAGCAAATAAGGCAGGCCCCTACCCTTAAAGATCTCCTTTGTAAGTGGAAAGAGACAAAACAACAAAAATTGTAATACAGGGTGAAGATAAATGAGTACTGAGGAAGAAATAGGGCCAAAGGAACAATAGTGTAAGAGGGCACCGTTGATTTGGGGCTCGATGTTGGAAGAATGAGTTGCCATTTATTAATTTGGGAACACTGGAATAAGAGCAGGTTTGTGGAGAAAATAGAGTTCAATTTTGGCCTTGTTCATTTTGAGTTTCCTAATAGATATCCAAGTGGTGATATTGAGTAGGCAGTTGGATATACAAGTCTGGCATTTAAGAGAGAGAGATTGGGACTGGAGATACCACCCATATGCTGATGACTCCCAAATTTTTATTTTAAAGCTGTGAGACTAGGCCCTGGCCAGGTAGCTCAGGTGGTTAGAGTGTCATCCCAATACATCAAGGCTGCTGGTTCAATCTCTGTTCAGGGAACATACAAGAAGCAATCAATGAATGCATAAATAAGTGGAACAAATCGATGTTTCTCTTTCACTTCCTCTCTGTAAAAAAAATAATAAATACCAAAAAAAAAAAAAAAAAAAGCTCTGAGACTAGATAGAGATGCAGACAGTAAATGTAGATAGAGAAGAGGACCAATATCCAAGCTCTGGGCTATCCCATGTAGAAAAGGCAAGTGTAGCAACATCTTCCAACTTGTGAGGGAAAATGGTTTTCTGCCTCCGAGATAGGAAAAGATTCCGGGACAGTGGAAAGCCAAGTGATAAATACTGACGAGGACTAAGAATAGACTGTTAGATTTGGAAATGTGGAGGTCAATGGTGACTTGGACAAGAACCGTTTTCATTCAGTGAGTTCAAGAGAAAATAGGAGAGAAATTGATGACAGTCAATATAGATAGTCATAGTGATTTTGTTTCAAGGATTGTTATAAGGGAAAGCAGAGTAATAGGGCTATAGCTGGGCGGGCATGAGTGTTAGAGTCCTTTCTGTTTTTAGGTGGGCAAACATTTTAATTCTAGCATGCTTGTAAGTTGATGGGAATGATGGAGTACAGAGAGGCAAACTGATGATTAAAGAGAGAGAAGGGACAATTTCAGAAGTGAGGTCCTTGAATAGGTGAGAGAAAATGAGATCTAGGACATACATGGATATGTTGACCTCAGGCTAAAGTAGTGCATGGACAGTTCATCTGTGGCAATTATATGGACACAAATGCTGGTGCAGTGGTAGCTTGGTAGTGGAAGAAAGTGGAAGTTCTCTTCTGATTGTTTCTATGTTTTTAGCTAAATAAGAAGGAAGTCTGTCAGCTAAAAATGAAAAGGGGAAGGTGTTGAATGTTTAAGGAGAAAGAAGGTATAGCATTCATCTAGTAGAGTGGAGAAAAATCAGTTGAATAAGGAAATACTGCCTTATTAGGATTGCCAGGCAGCACGAAAAACATACCCATTTGGTGTTTGTTGTCATAATTTAAGGTGATACCCAGTTAGTTTGGTTATATGCTTTTCCTTTAGCTGTATTGAGCTGCTTCAATGTGGGCACTGTGGGAGGGAGTAGCTGAGGTGGGGTAGAGGACATCATTAGAAGACAGGAGTAAAGGAACAGATAAAGGTAGTGGAAGGAGCATCTATGCATATTGAGAATATCATGAAGTAAGGAGGGAGTAGTAATAGCAAAAGAGACCATGATCCAGAATCTAAAATCTTCAGGAAATGTAGGGGACAGAATGACCCAGAGGTTTGTAGATGTCTGTAACAAGGAGGAATAGTGGGTGGTTATTGTTTGATGGCATGAAGAAATCATGCAAAATGAAATAAAATTTCTCAAAACCGAAGGACATAAGTTTCCAAATTCAAAGGACTCTCCAAGAATTCAGCACAATTAATTTAAAAATAGCCATGCCAAGGCACATCATCATGAAAACTTTGAGCACTATAAAGACAAAAGAATATGTACAAATCACATAGATAGATAGGGTCAGGAACTGTAGGGTTGGAAACTAGAAGATAATGGAAAAAGCAGTGCCTTCTGAAGGAAAATGGATTCCCACCCAGAATTCTGGATCTAACCAAATTCTCAGGCAGATGTGAGGGAAGGATACAGACATTTCACACATGCAAGCTCTCAAAGTTTGACCTTCCGTACAACCTTTATTGAGAAGCCATTGGAGCTGTGCCCTATCTAGCAAAACAACCTGATTAAGGGGTTCTTGTGCGGGGGCTTCTCTATTCCATGTACAGGTTGGATTTCTTCCTTGTTAAAGGACTCATAAGCAAGGACCATCTTTGTTACCCCCTGGGAATTATCAAAGGGATGGGACTTTTAAAATTTTATTTTTTAATATATTTTTATTTATTTCAGAGAGGAAGGGAGAGGGAGAGAGAGATACAAACATCAATGATGCGAGGGAATCATTGATTGGCTGCCTCCTGCACACCCCCTACTGGGGATTTGCCGGCAACCCAGGCATGTGCCCTTGACCAGAATCGAACCTGGAACCCTTCAGTCCGCAGGCCAACACTTTATCCACCAAGCCAAACCAGCTCAGGCAGGGATGGGACTTTAAAAAAAATATGGTGTTTTTTGTTTTGTTTTGTTTTTAAGAGAGAAAGGAAAGGAGAGGGAGAGAGGGTAGGGGGGAAACATTGATGTGAGAGAGAAACATCAATTGGTTGCCTCCCGCATGCACCCCATCTGAGGACCAAATCCACAACCTCGGCATATGCCTAACCAGGAAGCAAGCTGGTGACCCTTCTGTGCTGGGACAGTTCTCAACCAACTGAGCCACACTGGCCAGGGCTGGGATGGGACTGCTTTTTTTTGCCATTTCCCACAGTGCATGCCCTAGTGCTTAGATCAGTGTCTGGCATACAGTCAGCACTCACTAAATATGAACTGCTGTTGTTAGCTGTTATGCAACACTGCTTGCAGTAATTATTTATTGAATGAATAGAGAATAATTGCAGGTGAAGCTGTGGGCTATGTTAAATTTCATGGATATTCAGAAAATGAAGAATCGCAGTTGTGAGCTAGATGGTGAGAAGGTGGTTCACGATAGTGATGTTCTACATAAGTAAAGCCTCACCGAGGCAGGTTATCTCTTCAGAGGATGTTTATTGGCCAGTTACCAATGCCCATGGTTCTCTTGAGTTTACACATCTACAGAAGTAATTGTTATTGATGTAATACAGATGGTCCCTGCCTTAAGAAAACTCAAAATGCAAAGCAAGACTATGATCTTGTATGTCTGAAAATGTGAAGTTTCACCGCCAGTATACTTGCTTGGATGCTGGCCACCTTTTGGTGTACAGGACAATGCCTCAACCAACTGAACTACACTGGCCAGGGCCAGATTTAGTATGCTTTTAGTAGTCAAAGAAGTGGGGGGGAAGTAATTGTGGATGCTTTCTGAATGAAGACTTGAGAAACTGACTTTACAAAGAACAGATTGTTTGAGGAAATGCTCAGAGAAAGCTGGAGAAAGGAAGAACATGGAAAATAAGACGTTATACTAGAATATAGTGAACAGACTTCCAGATAGCATTTTCCAGTTGTGCTGGGTAGTATTTTCTGAAGTTCTTGAATTTAATTTCTAGAATGTCTTGTGTACCCCAATTCATGAAATATGTGTAGGCATGAATTGCAATTGGGTACGAGTTTTAACTATTTTAGATGAGGTGGCCTATCAGTTAGGAACTACATTTTGCAGCTGGTAAAAGACACTTACAATATTGACTTAACTTTGGGTGTATTGTCTCTTGTAAAAGATATCTAGAGAAGGGCCAGCTAGTCCTAGTATAAAGTCATCAGGGAACCAGGCCTCTTCCGTGTATATATTTTGCTATTCTGAGCATGTGGGCTCCATATTCTTCATAGCTTCTTAGTCACAAAATGGCTGTAGGCTCTCCAGCTGTGATATCATGTCTGACAGGCAAAAGGGGGAAAGAGAAAGGACAGCTTCCTGTTGAGTCAGTTCCTTCCTTTCCAAGAGCTCCCTCAGAAACTTCCACCTAATATGGCTTCTGCATATCTTGTTGGTCAGCTCTAGAATAAGTGAGAATTTAGCAAGTTGTTTGGAAAATGTAATGGACTAAGGATGACATTCAAAATAGGAACAAAAACTATAAAATACATAGGAATCAACCTATTAAGGAATGTATAAGACTTCTATAAATAAAAACATAAAACTTGACAGAAGGGTATAAAACAGAGAGGAATGAATGGGAAGACACATCATGTTCCTGAGTGGGAGCTCAGTGCTGTCCACACTCAATATGATCACAATACAAAATATGAATGGGAATTTTTATGGATCTTAACAAGCTGATTTTAAACTTCATCTTAAAGAGAAAGTGCTCAATAAAAGCCACAGGATCTTTGAAACAATGATAAGAGGATGTACCTTGGCAGATACTAAAAATAATCCATAAACTAGAAAGTTCAAGAGATGACATTTAAAGCTCCAATTATTTTTTAAGTGTACTAATTCTGTGAGTATAGGTAAATGGATCAAATAAAGCTAAAAAAGATCCAACAATGTATGGCAGTTTAACATATGCTAAAAGTGGCATTCCACATCAGAGGATTAAAAGGGTCATCAGGATATGGTCTTGGGACAATTATATTTTGAAGGGGAAATATAGTCAGATTCCTGCTTCACAAAGGTTAAAAGCAAATTCCAGAGGAGCAAAGAGCTAAATGTTTAAAATACACATAAACGTGTAATTAATGAAATATTGGTATTTTATTATTATACTTTTATAATACTAGTACTAAGTGGGGAAGACACAAAAGGAAGACATAAAACCCCTAATCTTAAAAATAAAATTAAAATATTTAATTATATAAGACTTTTAAACTTCTGCCTGAAAAAGATACCATACAAAGTTTAGAAGTTTGAAAAAAATATTTGCACCATATGGCCAAAAAACAACTTTTAAAATATGATCGAATATATATAAATTATTCAGGGGAAAAAGACCAAATGACCAAATAAAAATGGGCAAAGAACATGAATATGCATTCATAGAAAAATATAGATGATTAATAAACATTTGACAACCAACCTAGTGATTAGGGAGAATATAACTTAATTAACATTAGTTAAAGAGTGACAACAGGGTTTGGAAAGTTGTAGGGAAACAGGTATTCTGAGAAATTGTAGGTGAGTGGGGTTTTTTATGTTTTTTGTTTGTTTTTCGATTCATTGGCTGACTATATTGACAAGATACTAATTGGTTACATGTTGAAAAAAACATACAATACAAAATACAAAAAAAAGTTGGTTCCGTTCCTGCCCGCTCTCCCTCTTATCCACGCACCCCCAAGTACTCATCATCATGATTTGGTCTCAGAGTCTAGATGAGTGTTTTAAGAAAACAATTTGGTAAGATTTATCAAAATTTTAAATGCAAATACCTCTTAACCTGGCAGTGTTACTTTTAAGTCTCTACCTTCCAGAAACTTCTGTACTTGTGACAAAGATGACTGTATTAAGGTTGCCCATTTTAAGAATTGTTTGCTTTGCAAAATAGTATAATTCCTGCCGAAACCGGTTTGGCTCAGTGGATAGAGCTGTCGGCCTGCGGACTGAGGGGTCCCGGGTTCGATTCCGGTCAGGGGCATGTACCTGGGTTGCGGGCTCATCCCCAGTGGGAGATGTGCGGGAGGCAGCTGATCGATGTTTCTCTCTCATCGATGTTTCTAACTTTCTCTCTCCCTTCCTCTCTGTAAAAAATCAATAAAATATATTTTTTTAAAAAAATAGTATAATTCCTGAATGCTCAATCCTAGTGGCTGGCTAAATAAAAACAAAAGAATTCAGTGCAATCATTTTTAAAATGAGGATGGGTTCTATGTACTAACTTGGAAAGATCTTAAGGTATAATGGTAAGTGGAAAGAGCATGTTTCAGAACAGCTGCATATCTCATGATTATGATTTTATGTAAAAAAAAAAAAAAACTCACCTGACTAAATATTTTACTGTGAGAGAATCACACCAAATTGTTCACAGTGGTTTTCCATGATAAGGTAAATCAGATTGGTATGAGAATTCACTTTGTAAAATACTCAAAACACAGAGCATACATAGGAGAATATATTCGTTTTTATTGAGTTTTGAAAATCAAAAGGTTAGCATAAATTACAGAGGAAAAACAAGCAAAAGTAAAATTTTCAAGCTTTTTCTTCATTTCTAAGGAACCAGGATAATGAAATACAAACAAACAAGAAAATAAACGTGGCGGTGTATACAGTAACTGTTATAAAAGCAGTGAGCAGTGAATTAACTGTTACATATAAATCAGAAGATGGGAAGAACAGAGATAATTGTTTAGAATTTTAAAATACTGTATCTGTGACTAATTTTATTGTCAGGAAATCAGTGAGGTGAGGTATATCAGAAAGAAAAGGTTCAGAGTCGGGGTACCTGGTCACTCAGGGTCTGGTGCTGTTAATCTTTATTCAGCCTTGTGACCTTGGGCAAACTGCTTCTGCTTAGGCTTTGGTTTCTTCATCTTGTGGCCTGTCTATATTCTGAGTCTGAATCCAAGGAAAGTTAGAACTAAAGTATAGTATACAAGCAGCATATTTAACATAAACTGCAGTATTGGGTCTGCTCAGTCTACAGGTATTCTAAAGGAGTTACGGGTGACCAGAGGCTGTCTACCCAGGATATGCCAGCTTTGCTCAGGTAGACCTGGGAGCTAGAGGGCAGTACTATTGCTGAGTGAGCTTGGTGTATATGTGAAAATATATATTAAAAAGGTCTGGATGAATACATAAACTCATAATGGTAACCTCTGGGGGTGAGGAACAGTGAAGACTTTAGTTTTATATGTAATATTTCTTTTTTTTCCATCAAAAAGTATAACAAATTAATATTTTATATGCATAATTTAAAAAGGCACTACTGTAGATTAAAGCAAATGTGCTAAAATATTAAGTCTGGGTGCTGGGAATATGGATGTGGTTTTTTTCCTATATACTCACCAAGTCTTTTTTTTTAATAGGCAAATATTTCAGTAAGTAACAAGTTTAATGGTTCAGTGACAAATAGACTATGTCTGGTTAAAAATTAAATTTGGGGAGCAAGAAAATGTACAAACGAAAAGGAGAACTGAATTTAGCTTTACCCATTTGACAAGAAAGTAAGAGATACCAATGCTTCTACTTTATTTGGCCAGGATACTTGTAGAAAAGAAACTCTTTGTTTTTGTTTTCAGTATTGTCTTGGCTTTCCACAGCAGTAGTGGGGGAGCTGTTTGTTTCCTGGTCACATGAACTACTTATGCTTTTGTCGCTGGCTTCTTGTAAGTTTGAAAACTAAAGAGTTCTTGGTAACCTTGGTAGCCTACTGTCCAGATGGGTAGGGAAATGGGCCAAAGGACAAACTTGATGAAATATTTCTAGTGTAGAGAATGATTGCAAAGTCAATCTTATGTAAAACATGAAAAAGTGAGGAGAGACAGGCAGTCATTTCCCAGGGAAAGAAGTTTTCTTTAATCTTGATAGTCGTGCAGTTTCTGTTATGCTACTTCTAAAACCCTAAGTTACTCCACATGTTCCCCTTATCTCCAGCTCTAGATTTATATTATAAAAATGTTCAAACAGTACAGAAAAGGTAAAAGAATAGTACAATGGATGCTTGTTATACCTATCACTTAGATTCAACAATTTTTTAACATTTTGCTATGTGTGCATTATTTTTTTTTTTAAATATTTTATTGATTTTTTACAGAGAGGAAGGGAGAGAGATAGAGAGTTAGAAACATCGATGAGAGAGAAACATCGATCAGCTGCCTCCTACACATCTCCTACTGGGGATGTGCCCGCAACCCAGGTACATGCCCTTGACCGGAATCGAACCTGGGACCTTTCAGTCCGCAGGCCGACGCTCTATCCACTGAGCCAAACCGGTTTCGGCGATGTGTGCATTATTTTTATTCCCCCCCGCCCCCCGCCTCTTTTTCAGGTAAGTTGCAGACATCACTTCACTCCTAAGTAATCCCTCATGCAGCTGCTAAGAAAAAGCACATTCTACTATTTCACCATATCATCTCACCCAAGAAAGTTAACAGTAATTGCTTACTATCATCAAATACCTAGTCCACATTCAAGTTTTCCCAGATGTCTCATGGATGTTTCACTTTAAAAAAAAACAATCATATTACATTTGTCCTGGCTGGTGTGGCTCAGTTGGTAGGCATCATCCTGTGCACCAAAAAGTTGCTGGTTCCATTCCTAGTCAGGGCATATGCCTGGGTTATAGGTTCAATCCCTGGTAGGGGGCAAGTAGGAGGCAGCTGATAGATGTTTCACTCTCACATTGATGTTTTACTCTGACATCGATGTTTCTTTTTTTTTTTTTCTTCAAATTGTGAGAGTAGCTCTTTTATTTTTTTTTCTCTCTTTATTGATTAAGGTATTACATATGTGTCCTTATCCCTCTCATTGCTCCCCCCGACCCCCGCTCATGCCCGCACCCCCCTGGTGTCTGTGTTCATTGGTTATGCTTATATGCATGCATACAAGTCCTTTGGTAGATCTCTCCCCCTTACCCCCACCCTCCCCTACCTTCCCTCTGAGGTTTGATGGTCTGATTGATGCTTATCTGTCTCTGGATCAGTGTTTCTCTCTTACTCTCACTCCTTTCCTCTCTCTAAAAATCAGTAAAAATATTTTTTAAAAATCATATTACAGCCCGGCCAATGTTGCTCAGTGGTTGAGCATTGACCTATGAACCAGAAGGTCACAGTTCGATTCTCGGTCAAGGCACATGCCAGGCTTATGGACTCAATCCCCAGTAGGGGGCATGTAGGAAGCAGCTGATCAATGATTCTCTCTCATCGTTGATGTTTCTTTCTCCCACTCCCTTCCTCTCTCTGAAATCAATAAAAACGTATTTTTTAAAATCATATTACATTTCATATGTGGCATTGTATTATTATTCTTTAATCTCTTCTATATTAGAAGAGTTTTCCCTCTTTGTTATTTTTTTTTTGCATGAGATTGGCTCTTTATAACTTAAATAAATGTTTTAATTGTGATAAAATAAACAAACGTTGCCATTTTAACTACTTTTTAAGTGTACAGTTTAGTGGCATTAAGTACATTCACATTGTGCTGTAATCACCACTGTCCATCCACCACAAAACTGAAACTCTGTACCTCTTAAAGAATAACTTCCCATTTTGTTCCCCCAGCTCCTGGCAACCACCATTCTACTTTCTGTCATTATGAATTTGACTATTTTAAGAACCTCATTAAGTGGAATCATACAATATTTGTCCTTTTGTGACTGGCATATATTTCACTTACTATAATGTCCTCAAGGTTCATTCATGTTTTAGCATGTGCCAGAATTTCCGTCCTTTTTAAGATTTAATAGTCTATTGTACGTATACCCCATAGTTTATTATTTTTCTGTGGATAGACACTTGCCTTGCTTCTGTCCTTTGATTGTTGTGAATAATGCTGCTGTGAACATGGATGTACAAACATCCATGAATCCTTGCTTTTAATTCTTTTGGCTATATGCCCAGAGTGTAATTGTTGCATCATATGGTAATTCTAGTTTTTATTTTTTGAGGAACCGCCATATTCTTCCACAGGGTCTGCACTGTTTTACATTCTCACCAGTAGTGCACAAAGTTTCCAATTTCTCTCCATCCTTTCTAATATTTGTTATTTTCTGAGGTTGTTTTTTGTTTGTTTGTTTATTGTGTGTGTGTGTGTGTGTGTGTGTGTGTGTGTGTTTATAGTAGCCATCTTACTCTGTGTGAGAGCAGTATCTCTTTGAGGTTTTGATTTTCATTTCCATAATGATTAGTGATATTGAGCGTATTTTCATACGCTTAGTGGCCATTTGTATATCTTCTTTGGAGAAATATCTATTCAATTTTGAATAGGTTTTTTGTTTTTCTTGAGTTTTAGGACTTCTTCATATATTCTGAATATTAGCCACTTATTAGGTAAATGATTTTGTAAATATTTCCTCCCATTCTTTGGGTTGCCTTTCCATTCTGTTGTGTCCTTTGGTGAACATAAATTTTTAATTTTGGGGAAGTCTGATTTACATATTTTTCTTTTGTTGTCTGTGCTTTCAGTGACATAGCCAGAAATCATTGCCAAATCCAATGTCATGAAGCTTTTCATATGTTTTTTCATATGTTTTCTAATAAAAGTTTTATGGTTTTAGGCTTACATTTAGGTCTTTACTCTTTTTAAAAATTTTTTTTATTGATTTTAGAGAGATGAGAAGAGAGAGGGAGAGAGAAACAGAGAGAGAAAGAGAAAAAAAAAACAATGTGAGAGAGAAACATCCATCAGCTGCCTCCTGCACATCCCCTACTGGGTATCGAGCCCGCAACCCAGGTGTGTACCCTGATCCTGAACCAGTAACCTTTTGCTCTGACACCATTTATTTGAATAGGTCAATATTCATTCAACTGGCCAGGACTCTATTCTATTTTAAATTAAATTTTGTATATATGGTGTAAGGTAAGGCTTCAAATTCATTCTTTTGCATGTGGATATACAGTTTTCTCAAAACCATTTTTTGAAAAAACTGTACTTTTTCAATGAATGATCTTGGTACCCTTGTCAAAAATTGCCAGTACCACACTGCCTTTTTTTAAAAAAGTCTTACCTGAGGACATGTTTACTGATTTTAGAGAGAGGGGTGATGCTCCAACCCACTAAGCCACACCGGCCAGTGCTGCTTTGCTTACTGTAGCTTTCTAGTAACTTTTGAAATCAGGAAGTGTGTCCTCCATCTTTGTCCTTTTTCAATATTGTTTTTGGCTATTCTGGGTTCCTTGAGAGTTCATATGAATTTTAGGATGGATTGTTTTATTTCTGCAAAAACGTCCTTGGTATTTTGATAGATATTGCTATAGATTTCTTTGTATAATATTGGCAGTTTAAGGACATTAAGTCTTCCTATTTATGAACACATATGTATTTCCATTATTGCTATCTTCCTTAATTTCTTTCAGAAATATATTATTGATCCAATTTCTCTGAATTGTCACCAGAATTTTGGTATGTCATGTTTATTTTAGCTTTTCTAATAGGTGTGTAATAATATCTCATTCTGATTTTAATTTGCATTTCCCTAGTGGATAATGGTGGTGAACATGTTTTCATGTGCTATCTCTGTGTCCTCTTTGAAGAAATGTTCCTTTATGCTTGTTACCCATTTTCTAATTGTATTGCATATGTTTTACTGTTGAATTTTGCGAGTTATTAATTTATGTATTCTACTGTCAGATATGTGATTTGAAAATATGTTCTCCCAATCTTAGCTTTTCTTTTATATATAAATATTTGATTTCAGAGAGGAAGGGAGAGGGAGAGAGAGATAGAAACATCAATGATGAGAGAGAATCACCGATCGGCTGCCTCCTGCATGCCCCCAACTAGGGACCGAGCCCGCAACCTGGGCATATGCCCTTGACCGGAGTTGAACCTGGGACCCTTCAGTCTGCAGGCCGACACTCTGTCCACTGAGCCAAACCAGCTAGGGCTTAGCTTGTCTTTTCATTCTCTCAACAGGGTGTTTCACAAAGCAACATTTAAAATTTTGATGAAGTCTAATATATCATATTTTTCTTTTATGGTTCATATTTTTGGTATTAAGTCTAAGAAAGAACTTCATAAACCCTGAGTCCTAAATTTTTTTCTAAAGATTTTATACTTTTACTAGAGGCCCGGTGCACAAAAATTTGTGCACTTGGGGGGGGTCCCCTAGCCCGGCCTGTGCCCTCTCACAGTCTGGGACCCCTCGGGAGGTAACGACCTGCTGGCTTAGGCCTGCTCCTGGGTGGCAGAGGGCACGCCCAATCCCTAAGTGCAGCCCCTGGTCAGGCTCAGAGCAGGGCCGATTGGGGAGTTGGGGCACCACCCCGTCATGCACAGAGCAGGGCGGATCGGGAGGTTGCAATGCCACCCTCAGTCACTTTCAGGGTAGACTGATTGGGGGGTTGGGGCACCGCCCCCTGTAACACTCAAGGCAGGGTCGATGGGGAGGTTGAGGCGCCACCCCTGTCACGCACAGAGCAAGGCCGATCAGGGGGTTGGGGCGCTGCCCCCTGTCACTCACAGAGCAGGGCCACTCAGGGGGTTGGGGCGCTGCTCCCTGTCACTCACAGAGCAGGGCCCATCAGGGGGGTTGGGGCGCTGCCCCCTGTCACAGAGCAGGGCCCATCAGGGGGTTGAGGAGCTCCCCCCTGTCACTCACAGAGTAGGGCCGATAGGGGAGCTGGGGCACCGCCTCCTGTCACACACAGAGCAGGGAAGATCAGGGGGTTGGGGCGCTGCACCCTGTCACACTCAGGGCAGAGCCAATGGGGAGGTTATGGCTCTACCCCATCACACACAGAGCAAGGCCCGTGGAGGGGGGTTGGGGCGCCACCCTCTTTTACCCACAGAGCAGGGCCGATCAGAGGGTTGGGGCACCGCCACTGTCACACTCAGGGCAGGGCCGATGGAGAGGTTATGGCTCTACCCTGTCACACACAGAGCAGGGCCGATCAGGGGGTTGGGGCGCCTCACCCTGTCACACACAGAGCCGCAGGGCGATCAGGGGATTGGGGAGCTCCCCCCTATCAGGCACAGAGCAGGGCTGATCAGGGGGTTTGGGCGCTGCCCCCTGTCACACTGATCCCGGTGCCGGGAGGCCTCGCTGCTCCGCTGATCCCGGTGCCGGGAGGCATATTACCCTTTTACTATATAGAATAGAAGCCTGGTGCATGGGTGGGGGCCGGCTGGTTTGCCCTGAAGGGTGTCCTGGATCAGGGTGGGGGTCCCCACTGGGGTGCCTGGCCAGGCAGGCTGAGGGGCTGAGGGCTGTTTTCCCGCTGGCCGGTGACTAAAAGCTCCCAACTGCTCCTTGTTTTCTTTTTTTTTTTTTATTCTGGGCCAGCTTTAGCTCTGAGGCCTCGCTGCTGAAAACATGGATACAATGTTGCGGTCCGGGGCTGACTGAAAGCGGGGTTTTGTTTAGCTTCTTATTTGCAACATAGTAATAGTTGCTTAGAGTTGCAGTTGAGAGGCCGGCAAGTGAGGCGGGGAACGTTGGAGTCCGCAGTCCCTGGAGGAAGCAAGCCTCATGTTCGCTTCAGTGCATGGCTGCTGGCCGCCATCTTGGCTGACAGTTAATTTGCATAAGGATACGCTGATTAGCCAATGGGAAGGGTAGTGGTCGTACGCCAATTACCATGTTTCTCTTTTATTAGTGTAGATATTTAAAATTTTTAAATGTATAATCTATTTTGAGTTAATTTTTGTGTAAGGTGTAAGGTTTAGGTTCATGTTTTTGTCTATGGATATCCATTTGCTCCAACACCATTTATTGAGAAGACTGTCCTTCTTTCATTGAATTGCTTTTGAAGCTTTGCCCTAAATTAGTTGGCTATATTTGTCTGGGTCTATTTATGGCTACTCTGTACTGTTCCATTGAGCTATGTGTCTATCTCTAAACCAATACCACTCAGTCTTGATTACTTTAGCTGTCTAAGTCTTGGCATTATATATAGTGATCCCCCCCCCCTTTGTTCTTCCCCCTCTCCCCCACCAAAAAAAAAATTGTTTTAGCTATTCTAGTTCCTTTGCCTTTTCATGTAAGTTTTAGAGTTATTTTGTCTATGTCTACAAAAACTCTGTTGGGATTTTGATATGAGTTGTGTTAATCCTGTATATCAATTTGGAGAGAATGGACATCTACATTATGTTGAATTTTCCAATCCATGGACACATTATGTCTCTCCATTTACTTAAATATTCTTTGATTTCCTTTATTGGTGTTTTGTAGTAAGTAGTTTATAAGTCTTATGCATGTTTTGTTAGATTTATATTTAAATAATAATGTACTTTTAATTTTGGTTTCCATGTGTTTGTTGTTTTTTTGGTTTTTTTTGTTTTTTTTGTTTTTTTTTGTTTTTTTTTTTTTTTTTAAATATATTTTTATTGATTTTCCACAGAGAGGAAGGGAGAGAGATAGAGAGTTAGAAACATCGATGAGAGAGAAACATCGACCAGCTGCCTCCTGCACATCTCCCACTGGGGATGTGCCCGCAACCCAGGTACATGCCCTTGACCGGAATCGAACCTGGGACCTTTCAGTCCGCAGGCCGACGCTCTATCCACTGAGCTAAACCGGTTTCGGCGTTTGTTGTTTTTATTTAGAAATACAATTGATTTTTACATAGTGATCTTGCAAACTTGTTGAACTCACTTATGAGTTCCAGAAGTTTTTTTGGTAGATTCTGTGATATTCCCTACTTCATTTTCAATCTGTATGCCTTTTATTTTCATGCCTTATTACATTGGCTAGAACTTCCAGTATTCTGTTGAATAGGAGTGGTGAGAGTAGACATCCTTTTCTTGTTTCTCATTTTAGAGGAAAACTCACCATTAAGTGTAATCCAAAACTTTGCTTTGAAGGTTTTTGTAGACATACATTATCAACTTGAGGAAACTTGTCTATTCCTAGTTTTCTGAGTGTTTTTATTATAAATGGGTATTAAATTTTGTCAAATGATTTTTCTATATCAATAATATGGTTGTGTGAATTTTTTTTTCTTCTTTAGCTTTTCATAATAGTGGATTATATTGTTCGATCTACCCATATGAACCAACCCTGCATCCCTGGGATAACCCCCCTCTTGGTCATGGTGTATAAAGGAAGTCCTCACTTAGCATCAATGATAGGGTCTTGGAAACTGCAACTTACAAGACTAATTTTACCATAGGCTAATTTATAAAAACAAGAGTTAAATTCCTTTGGTATATTTCTGGTCACAAAAACCACCAAACTTGCAAATAAAGACTCAAAACACTTGTAATATTAAACATTGAAGTAAATGTGAGCTATATATACATTTAAGAAAGATTAATAAAAACAAGTAAAGTAATTAATTTCTAATCCACTTATTTCAGTCCAGGGTTGCAGGTGGCTAGAACCTCTCCTGGCAGCTCAGGGCACAAGGCAGGGACCAATCCTGGACAAGACACCCTTGCATAGCAGGCTACAGTCATGCACACACCTACACCCACACTCACTCAGACTGGGACAAATTAGACACACCAGTTCACCTAATGTGCACATCTTTGGGTGTGGGAGGAAACTGGAGTACCTGGAGAAAACCCACTCAGACTTGGAGAGAACATGCAAACTCCACACATATAGTGGCCCTGGCTGGGAATTGATTTTTTTTTTCTCATCAATTTTATAGCTCTTATTTGAGGACCTGCTGTAATTCTTTTTGTATGTTTTGAGTTCTACTTGCTGGCAGTTTATTAAGGTTTTTATATCTATATTCATGTAGATATTGGTCTGTTGGTTTTTTTGTTTGTTTATTTTTCTTGGTAATGTCTTTACATGGTTTTTGGTATACATGGAAGATTGTGAAGATCTTGAGGGAAGACAGTGCTAATGATCGCTAAGTCATGGAGTGGATGATTTGGGCCATGGGAATATCAGAAAGAATCCAGAGGAGAAAAGGAATCCGGAAGGGAATTAGTATTGTTGGCTGGAAATATTGTTGCTTGGGTGAGTGTAGGGCAGTGTACCAGAGCAGACTTAGTGAGGGTTGGGGATGCAATCTGGTTGTCATGGACGGAACAGTTAGTGTAGTTGGCTTGTGGAGAACCTTAATGATGTGATAGGGCTGGAAATATATTGACTGTAGGGAAAAATTAATTATATTAGTGTTAGGGAATTAATAATGGAGGTAGATCCTGAACCTGGAGGTGATGGGGCGGGGGGGGAGGGGAGCGGAGAGACCCAGTAGAAGGATCATTCTTGAGCAGGAAATTGAGCACCTCTCTCTAGCACTGCTGGTAAAGAGGAGGGGTTGGTATGGGAGCATGGGTCCTTAGAAGTGATATTAATGTCTGGGAGTGCCTCTCCTTGTGCTTTGTTTAGGAGGAAAGGGATATTCCTAAGGCCAAAGGAATAATAGATCTGCACCAAAATGGGAGCAAGTACCCAGTGGTGACACTCTACGGGTAGAGTTGTGATGGTGAATCAGAGATGGGTTTAGGTCTTTACACCATTTTTTTATTTGTTTGTTTTTATCTGTTTGATCTTTTGTGTTTGGTTTTGACAGATTGGTGAGGTCCACAGTTAGGGCAAATCAGTGTGGAAATTCTTCAATCATCCTCAGAAATAAGTCATTGGAGGTCTTTCTGCTAAGCTGCTGAGTCCCAGTATTGTTCAACATTGACCATGAGAAGGCCATTGGTTCCATCCTCCGTTGAGCCAGAGAGCCACTGACCATCCAGTTTGTAATCAGCAGTTCAGACTTAGTCCTCTGACCAATTCTGCATAATTACGTCTGGAAAATAGAAGAGAAGGGAATATTTCCCTATTTGTTTTGTGGTTTTGATACCAAAACCAGACAAGGACCAGTTTCCATCCCTAGCAGTCATTCTTCCTCATGCCTTTATTTGCTGGTACTGAGGGAGTTGATTTCTGTTCTGTTGCAGCTGCAGCCGACTCCGTCAGGTTCAGAGCATCCTGACCCAGAGCAGCAAGTCTCGACCCGATGGGATCCTCTGCATTCTAGGTCAGTGCTTTTAACAAGGTGGGACTCAGGGCTGGGGCAAATTGGCTTCTGTTCACAGGAAGATACTGATAATGGTATCATTGTGAGATCAGCCATGGGTTAGTGTCCCCTGCTCTTGTTCCCCTGAAATCCATTGCTGTTTAAATGAGATTGGGTGAGATATCGGTAAGATAGAGAGTACCTACCACAGAGCAGGCACTTTGTACATATTACCTCATTTCTCCTTATAGCAAACTTACAAGGGAGCAGTGTTGTCCCTTTTTTTTTACAGAAGAGGAAACTGAGATTCTAGGAGATTAAACAGACTTGCTCAGGGCCACAGAGTGGCAAAATTAGGCATTTATTTGTTCTTTAAAAATTTTTATTATGAAAATATATCATATAATTTAAAAATTAAGACAATACATGAGTAACAATGAACAGAACTTCCTAACCATCCCAGATACCCACTCCCACTCCCCAGAGATAACATTGTCAACAGTATCTTTTTTTTTTAACACAAATGGGAACATTTTATGCATATTGTTGTTAACCTAATTTTTAAAATTTTCACTTGACCATATTATCTTAGAGTTTTTTAAATATCAGATTGACTACTCGAATATGGAATACTACAGTGTTGCAGAAATTGATGTGCTTGAAGTTGGGTGTGAAATGGAGGTAAAAAGTAAACCTTCAGGACAGAACTTTATGTGAAAGTATCACTTAGAAAACTTGTATTTTTTTTTCCCTTTATTATTTTTTTCTCATCACTATTTATCCCCCTAAACCGTCCTCCACCTTCACCCACTCCCACCTCCCCAATCACTACACTCCATGTCAATGAGTTCTTTCTCTTTTTTTTTTTTTCTTTTTTGCTCAATCCCTTGAGATTTGTATATTCTTTTTAAAAAATATGTTTTTATTTATTTCGGAGCGAGGAAGGGAAAAGGAGAGAGAGACAGACAGACAGAAACATCAGTGATGAGAGAGAATCTTTTTCTATTCCAGGATCCCATCCAAGATACCATGTTAAATTAGTTACCATGTCTTCTCAAGCTCCTATTGACTGTAACAGTTTCTCAGACTTTCCTTGTTGATGACCTTGACAGTTTTCAGGAGTGCTAGTCAAGTAGCATGTCTCTCTAATAGGGTTTTTCTTATCTTTCTCACGATTAGAATGGGGTTAAGAGTTTTGAGGTGGAAAACCAGTAAAGTAACATGCCATTTTCATCACATGATATCAAGGATACATACTATCAGCATTACTTTTCACTGTTTCTATTAGCCTTGATCACCTGGCTAAGGTAGTGTTTTCAGGTTCTGCACTATGAAATACTCTCTCCAGCTCTCCTTTCCTATGTCCTCTTTGGAAGGAAGTCCAGGAGTTGTAGCCCACTCTTAAGGAGCCAGGAGTTATGCTCCATCACCTGAGATGGGAGTGTTTACATAAATTATTGAAATTCTTCTGCATGGGAGATTTGTCTCTCCTCCCACATTTATTTATTTACACAATTATTTGTATCCATATGGACTCGTGGATATTTATTTTATAGTTTGAGTTATAATCCTACTTCCTACTTCAAGTTGTTCCAGCTTTGGCCATTTGGAGCTCTTTCAACTGGCTCCTGTGTCTATGTCCTTCCCTTTGATAGACTCCCTCCAAAGTTTGTTTGTTTGTTTAGTACTTTTGTAGTTTCTGGCACTCTTAGATGCTCCAGGCTTATTGTGCATAGTTCCTGTTCCGGTCCTAAAATCAGCTGTTTCTCTAAGGAGCCCTGGTTTCTTTTACTGGAGAATGGTATTAAAAACCAATCTGAGTGTAGTAATTGTTGCTCGGATATCATTGCTTCTAGGCCCTCTCAGCTGACAGAGTAAGGAAATAGATGTGTACATTAACTGGTGTGTATACGCACATCTGTAAATGTTGTGTAATCATTTGTATTTAAATTAAGTTAAATATGCATTTATATTAATGTCTTTAGCTCTAACCCATTACCATATGGACCAGTCTAGTCTCCTCTTATTTATTTATTTATTTATTTATTTTTTTATTTTTATTTTTTTATTTATTTCAGAGAGGAAAGGAGAAGGGGAGAGAGAGATAGAAACATCAATGGTGAGAGAGAATCATTGATCGGCTGCCTCTTGCCAATGTGCCCTTGACCAGAATCGAACCTTATGTCTGCAGGCTGATGCTCTATCCACAGAGCCAAACCTGCTAGGGCCTCTTCTATCTTATCTATAAACTTCCATTCCACCACTGAGAAACATGGCACCTACCACTTACCATCCATTTAATTCCAGTATACCTGTGTAGTAGTATCAGATTTGTTAACCCATAATACCCTATAGGAAACAACTTTATCAATTAGAGCACAGTACTTACATATAGTTTCTTTTATCTTTAATTTTACATGGTCAGTCTTTTAATGTTAGCAATTTATGTGGCAATTTATGTAACTGGAACCCTTAGAAGGGGACATGCTAGGCCTATCCAATCCACTGGTTATTTTTAACTTCGTAGCCCTTTCAACTTTTGGCGTTATGTAAGCCAGGCTATTCCTGCTTTTGATTCTTTTTCACCCTTCCCTTCACTGAACTGTTGGATGGGAAAGAACAGCACTGTGCTGCTTTTATCGCAGCTGAGAAAGGAGTCCTCCCATATTAGAAGTCCTCTGACATAGGCAGTCCCGAGGCCTCTCTGCTCTGAATGACCATTGACAGTTCTTTTTCCCAGGCTCCAGCCATATTTTCATTCTTGGAGCTCCTTCTGCCCCAAATCCTCTTTCTCAGTCTCACACAGACAGCTGACTCCTGCTGTTAACACATCCCTGAGCTCTGGGCCTTCACAGATACCCAGGAACCAGGTAGTATATGTGTCTATGGCAGGGGTCCTCAAACTACAGCTCGCGGGCCACATGCAAATACAAATACTGTATTTGTTCCCGTTTTGTTTTTTCACTTCAAAATAAGATATGTGCAGTGTGCATAGGAATTTGTTCATAGGTGTTTTTTTTTAAACTATAGTCCGGCCCTCCAACGGAGGGACAGTGAACTAGCCCCCTGTTTAAAAAGTTTGAGGACCCCTGGTCTATGGCATTGAAAGGCAGTAGTGAAGGCAGTTGTTATTTCATTTCCTTTTTATTTCTGACCCAACCCAATGGACTATAAACTTGATGAGGGCCATTTGTAGGCCCAGCACACACACTAGTATCCAGCACAGGGCCTTAGGCCTAATAAATATTTGTGAAATTTTAGGTATGTGTGGTTCCAGTCACTTGTCCTCTTCACTTCTTTGAGTTTGTTTCAAATCACCTTAATTCTCCTTTAGTTGATCCCACATGTTTTGGTAAAGGTCTTTTTGAGAAGTGATATTTTCCTGACATCTATTTCTATTCCAACTGAAAATATTTCAAAATCTTTAACCAGCCGTGATAGGACTTAAATTATATTTTCTGATTTCTTCTATCCTCAAGAATTGCTTTTTGGCAATTAACAGTTTCAGTAATCTGTGCTATTTGACTGTCTCTTGAATCCAAGTAAGGGTACTTGATGCTGAGGCCTGCTTTTTTCACAGAGAGGTGCTTAGTTTGGTTTCTGCTACAGACTGGTCTAGGTTATTACCTTTTACTTACTCATTAGGGCAGTGATGGCGAACCTATGACACGCATGTCAGAAGTGACACGCGAACTCATTTTTTTGGTTGATTTTTCTTTGTTAAATGGCATTTAAATATATAAAATAAATATCAAAAATATAAGTCTTTGTTTTACTATGGTTGCAAATATCAAAAAATTTCTATATGTTACACGGCACCAGAGTTAAGTTAGGGTTTTTCAAAATGCTGACATGCTGAGCTCAAAAGGTTTGCCATCACTGCATTAGGGTTTTGCTGAGCAGGGACAAACTATTTGGGCTCGTTTGCTCCCCATAGTACAGCTGATCAGAGTCTTCTTTGCCTTGCAGGAATTGATAGCAGGTACAATGAAGGCTGCAGAGAGCTGGCAAATTATCTTCTATTTGGTTTGTACAATCAGAATACCAGTGATTTTGAGAAAACAGGGTTTTCTGAAGAAGTTCTAGATGGTAAGTACATATTGGTAAACTCTGTGTGACAGTAATAGTGATTATTTTTCTTCAGATCCTTTTTCATGGTCTTTTTATGGAAACATATGATTAAATTTAAAATAGCCTGAAGCCCCAATAAATTTTTACTTTTTTATGAATAAAAAACATTGCTTCTTTGCTGATATATTAAGGAATATGCTCTTGTAGGTCACCTGCTGGATGATTAGAGACTAGCAACAAGTAGTTGTCAAGAATATGTTCACTGGGTAATTCTGCTGTAGAGAAAAAAATAAGCATCAGTGTTTGGCTTTATATCTTCTTGACAAGATACTAGTTCTCCTCTGAATTGCCTACTGCCTCTACATGTGGGAGGTTCAGATTATGTGCATTGTCCTGTGAAAGCACTTTCAGCTGTGAGTCAAAGATGAGCCTGCAGGATACTCCTACAAGGAAGACTTCATGTGGATCTTCAGCTTAGGAACAAGGGCTCTTTGTCCTGCTCTGTCTTTGGGAATTGTTTCCTGTGTGACTTTAATTCATGATGATGCCCGTGACTACAATGAAGGCTTTCTGCTTACATTCCCTTTTCCTCAGCTCTGAGACACTCACCCTGTGTTGATGCTGCTGTGGGCTGATGCCCAGGAGCTATCTCTGATATCACATACTTAGCATCATGACTTGTCTGCCAGACGGGTCAGGAGACACAGGAATAGACAAATCAAATTGGACAAGAGACAGAAAGCTCTTGTGAAGCAGCTGGGGGACGCATGAAAGCAAACATCTGATGTTGATATAATATTACTGTGAGGATCTGGTACAGTGGTTCTCAACTGGGGTTAGTTTTATCCTCCCGGAGACATTTGCCAACATTTGAAGACATTTTTTATTGTCACAACTAGGCAGAGTGGGCAGAGGCCAGTGATGCTACTAAACATCCTACAAGGCATAGGGCAGCCCCCCACAACAAAGAATGATCTGGTCCAAACTGTCAGTAGTGCTGAGGTTGGGAAACCCTGGTCTATATGTGAAAATTCTTCTGTAGTATCTATCTACAGAATAGGAGTATCTAATTCTTTAATACTACCTATCCCTGTGGAATGATTTAAGGTTTCGTTCTTTTTTGGAAGTGCAGAAAGAAGCTGAAATTATTTCTGCCATTACATTTTTTTCAATTCAAATACAGTTTCAGATTTTTATCTAAAAAAAAAAAGTTTCCTTACACTGTACAGCATCTATTGGTTTGGAAAGACTTCATCCTGGCAGCTCATTTAAAGAGTTATAAAAAGACAGATGCTCATACCGGCCACACATTTCACTGCAACCAATATTGCTAAGGACATTGTAGTACTGAAATTAAGGAAATGGTTTAAATCCTCAAAGGTGTGCACTATTTTTTCCTTTGTCTATCCTGTCACCTGGTACAATGGGTGCTTATGAAATGAGCATTTTCTTCAAAATAATAAATTTATCTTTTAAATTCAAGTAGTTGGAAAGCTGAGATCACCAGATTTATGCTTCTACATTTCAGTCTCTATTATGTGAGAGGAAAAGAGGCCAACACGAAGGACTTACTTTTAAAAAGAAACTTTTAAATAGTTTACATCTTATCCAGTTCTCTTACCTGACTATGTACTCTATTAAATGTTGTTCACAGTGATGACATCAGCCCTAAGAAATCCTGAGAGTGTTTAATTAGATTTAGTAGCTATTGTAATATTTCTTTTTAAGTCTTCGCTGTATCAGAGTATATTCTACACAGAAAGCCTTGGGCTCTCTAAGTGACATCAGACTCTTCCCTCCTCAGCAGGCGAGGTACATGTGATTTAGGGAAGGGCACTTTTAGAGGGCCTATGTAAGGAAAGCCGGCAGATGAGAGGGGGCCCCTTTCCCACCCCTTGCCACCTTTGGACTCCAGGGCTTACCCAACAGTCAACAGTGAAGAAGCTGCTTCATACTGTGTTCCCTAGAACATCTTGGGTCTGACCAGGTGTGCAGCTCAGAGTGCTTTAAAAGGCCACCAGCATGGAACTTTATTTCAAGAGGCACCCAGCAGTTTGGTCAGCTATGGTCAGTATTCACTGGGCTCATGTTTTTGTGGATTATGGTCTGTCACACTGTATTACTGTGTTGGCATCACCCTAAACCTTCTGCCTCAGCCACCTCCTCCAGCAACTTCCCTATGTCATCTTGTTAATGGTCTGCTCTCTGAGGAGCCATGGGATGGAGCCTCTGCTTTTCTTCTGGAAGTTATGACTGCTTTCTTTCTCAGTATTCAAACTGCTTTAATAGTCCTGCCCCATTCCATGGCTCTTCTTTTAGTTTTCTGAGTTTATTTGCATTCCTGGGTTGCTTTATTTATTTGACCCACCCCTGGGTGATTAGTCCTTAAATCTGTGAGCTGCTGATCTATTTCTAGAAGCCCTGTCCACCTGCTTCTACTTCCTTCCTTCCTTCCTTCCAGCCTTTCCTGTGTATAGAGTTCACCCCTGTACACAATAACCCTTCCCAAAGCTAACAGACAATGTCCCTTGAGCCCAGTGAGCCAGCAGCCAAGAGCTTTAGACACTGACGTCTGTAGGAGAACTAGCCACTGGACATATTCACTACTGTTTTCCTGCCTCATTTGCTTTAGGCTGTGGAGTGCCCATTTGGAATTTATCTCTGCAGTGAAGTGCACAACTGAGTTTGGTACCAGAGATTTGACTATGCAGCACTTTTGCAAAACACCCTGAAGGATGTTCTTTTTACTTATCCTGTACCTGCATTGCCATCTCTAGAGAGCCACAGTTGTGGGAACGTCACATGGAGATGAGGAATTCCTTGCTGTCCACACTTGACTGTTCTTCAGTCATTTTGTAGTACACTGCCAGATTAAAAAATTTTCAATTTAGAGTTTTATTATGTTGTCTCTGCTAAATCGTTTTAATAACTATGTGAGCAGAAATTGTCTAAAGAAAATGCCTTTAACAATCTTGTGTCTTATTAATTTTGTTTCTCTTACAGATGTAATTATATTAATTAAATCAGACAGTGTCCATCTGTACTGTAATCCTGTAAACTATCGCTATCTCATACCCTGTGTGGCACATTGGAGAAATCTGCATCTGCACTGCATGACTGAAAATGAGGTAAGGAGAAAAGATAGAATGGGCACTTAGAGACACTCTTAAGAATATTCTTTCAAGAAAGTGTAGATCTGGAACAGGAGTCCCCTATAAAAATCAAATTGCAGAATGTGGAACTTCTTATATTTCATTATGCAGCTACCTTATGGATAAATTGTGCGCCTGAAGGAGACAGAAGGTCTCTTCAAATCGGGGCTTAATATAGGCTTATGAAGCTGTCTTCTGACCTTGCTTCATTACCAGCCTGCACACATTCTCTCAGGGGGCTAGTGCCTACATACTGCTCCAGGAGAATTAGATAAGCTTTCTGATATTGATATGTTTAGATTTCTTGGTATCTGTTTCTGTTTCCCTTTGGGCCCATTTCAAGGGTTAGGCTAGGAATCAGATTGGGATTTGAGATTTAGGATTTCATGGCAGTTGTGTCCTGATATACATCAAGAATCCTTTCCATGTAAGTATTTGGGGAATTTTTGAGGACAAGTTTTATATCTTTCATTTAGATTTCTGGTCCATTTTAAGTTGACTTGCACTTGAGGGCATTGGTGTGAGGTAAGGGAATGACAGTGTTTTCGACCAGCAAACAAAATGTGGCTTTGGAAACACTCTCTTGGGTACAGTTTTCTATAAGTGTTCTTTGAGGGCAACTCTGATAAAATGAAGAGAAAATATGGGACTTTGCATGATGTCTTAACAGAGCCTGTTTTCCTTTCAATTTCCCTCTTTAGTATGAAGATGAGGAAGCTGCAGAAGAATTTAAAATTGCCAGCTTTGTGGACATGGTTCGAGACTGCAGTAGAATTGGCATTCCTTATAGCTCCCAAGGTGAGTGTCTGGCAGTGAGACATTTTAACCTTGCTTGGATGGTATGTGAATCACATGTCCCTACTTCTCCTTTCATTGGAGGCTGGGAAACCCATTGATCTATTGTCACTGAGTCAGAGGCTGAGGCAGAAAGGAATTTGGGAACTATGTAAGCTTGTATTCATAACCGAAGTTTCTGCAGCAACAAAGCAGGCCACCTACAGTCAGATAGAAAAACTGGCAGGGCATTTACACAGTTGCCATCTAGTGTGTACCCCTTAGTGTACATAGAGTGTAGATGTGGGGCCTCTTGGTAATAAGAAATAGTAATCAGGTAGCTGTTAAAAATATGCTGATAGTGAGGCTCAAAAATGATGGGTAAAAATATAGGAAAAAATCAACAAATTTAACAGTGCTTATATCTTATTTTACAAAATAGCTTGCACATTGAAGATACTGTTATAAGAAAGGATAATTTTTGATTTGGTAATTTTTCCTTGAGGAAGTTGTTTGGACATGTTTCTTAAGGGAGAGAAGCCAAGTTTGGGTCTGTTAATAATTATATCCAACTAACTGATGCAAGTCAGATGTAATAGGCCACTATTTATTTCTTTATTTGCTTGCTTGCTTAGGAAACCAGAATGTGAAAATATACTATAGAGAAATCTAAATTTATGTAACTTGTTTATGTTTTGAATTTTCCTTGGCTTTAACTTTGTATTTCTAGTGTTAATACCTAACCATTCGATCTATCTCAATTTTATTTTGCTAGATGAGGCTGTGGTGAACTTGTGAGAAATGATGCCTGTCTAACCACATTAGATCAGGTTTAGACTGTTATATCCAGGATGGTATTTGATACATGTTGTTGTATTTGATTCCTCTAGGTCACTTGCAGATATTTGATATGTTTGTAGTGGAGAAATGGCCAATTGTACAGGCCTTTGCACTTGAGGGCATTGGAGGGGATGGATTTTTTACCATGAAATATGAGGTATGTATAAAAAGTAGTATGCCTGGTTTTTATGAAGGGCCCACAATGTGGGTGTGCATCATTAAAATACTTGATATGGAAAATAGTTTCTGTTTAAGGCTAGTCCCCAAACTGAGCTCCTGTGTTCTTTCTTTTTGGAGTTCTCTGTCCTCCTTCCTCTCCATTCTCCATTCTGAATTCACTGTTCTCCAGTCTACTCCCGTAGATTTCTAAGCTGACTTCTCTTACAGTACTTATCTTGTGTTGTTATACATTTGTCATATACCTCCTTTCACCAACCCAACCACCTGCCCCTGAACTCTGAACTGGAAGCTTCTTGAGAACAAAAGCAGAGTCTTTGTGTTCTTTTTGTTTTTATTTGTTTCTCAGATATTCATATAATTTGCGAACTATTCAAGAGCAAGGAAAGGGACTGTGCAGAATTTTGTATAAGTACCGTGTACTAGAGAAATAGAAGGGTTAGCTATTCTGGTAAGAACAGTATCTTTTATTTTAGTGTTCTTTGTACCTAGGAGATGACCAATGAATATTTGGTAAGTGGGTTAGTGAGTGAGTCTGGGAGAAGAGATCATCCAGAGTGCACATTAGGGAGGATGGCCTGGTAAGTTAGTAGCATCACTGCAGGATCTGCTTGCCTCCCAAGGATCCCCCCACTAAGATGACCTGCTCACAACACAGGAAACCAGGAGAGGGAGGCATACTATTAGGGACAGAGTAAGTGGAGCCTTTGGAAGCAAGGCCCAGTGCTAATTCTTACCCTCCTTCTGAGAAGTAGCAGGTCCCTAGGAAATAAATGGAGGTTTGCCTGGCAGACTCTGTAATGTGGATGAGCGTGGGCTCTAGGGAAGTGCTGAAGAGAAGCATACCACTTGACCTCACTTTTCCTGCTCTAAAAACCACAGTATTCCTACACGGACTACAGCTCACAGAGCATCACCAGGCTGTGTTGGACCTGCCCTGATAGGAAGTAATGCTCTCTAATTTAGAAGAGTAGGGGCTGGAATGGAGAGAATGCCATAGGATATAGAGAAAGTTTCTATTTTTTAGCAATAATGATAATATTTATTGTTAATTAATTATATAAACTGGGCATTTATAGAGTGCCTCCTATATATCAGGCACTATCCTAACCACTTTATATGAATTGACTTTAATTCTTACAGTAACCCTCTAAAGTAGGTACTGTTACCATCTGTATTTTCCAGAGAGGTTAAATGAACTTCACAAAGTCACAGAGCAGCAGGGCTGGGGTCCAGTCCAGAGAGTCTGGCTTCAAAGCCTGAGCTGCTGCTAGATTAGCATTGGAAAGCAGTGCACTAGGAAGCTGCATGATTCATGCAACCCAAATGAGGCAGCCCTCTGGCTCCTGCCTTAAGGCGCATCACACCATGAAGTCACAACCCAAAGGAGTAAAATCCCCTCCCAAAAAACCTTTACAGGGCAGTGTAGATCTTTACTGTAGGGTAGTGCTCTTAGGGGGTGGGATGTGCAGTGAGGAGGAAACAGCATATATCATACAGTAAGAGCAGGGGAGGGGGGACAAAAGGGGGAGGTGAGGTGGGTCACAGGAAGGGCAGGGGTAGAAAAATATCTCAAGATTCCTTTCTCAGATCCTGCTCTTCTCTGTAGCTGCTGACTTTTCATTCTCTCAAATACTTTCCTGTGTCTCCATCTCATTCCCCACTACAACCCCCTGCTCACAGTTCTTCTTACCCTGTCCTTCCCAGTCCTTTAAGATATGGAGCAGTTTTGCCTACTGATCAGCGCTGCATTATACACTCTCCTCCACTCTGATTCACATATCAAAGGCTAAGAGAAGGAAAACTACAGATATATATATAACTTAATTTTTTTAACTTCTGTTTTATTGCTTGGCCATATCCAAAAGAAAGTTGTTAATTCAGAGGATGTTCTGTCCCTGATGTCAGCATGAGAAAGGAAGCCCAGTTCCACATAGCATTCACTTGGTATTTAGGCTGGGCCAAACTCAGTTATGGATATAGAGAACTCTTCCTGGGAAGCAGTATAGGGAAGTTCCTCTGCTAGGCCTTTCCCTGCCTCCAGCCTCTTTCTTCTTATTCTCCAGCTGCTGGAACTGTGACCTGGTAATATAAATTTACATCAACTAGCTCCCCAAGGAGAGGATTCTAATAGCAAACTTCTGAATAATGAGGGTAACCATATAGCGAGCATTTATTCACCTTTCAATACATGAGATCTTTGTATTGAAAAGTAGAATAAGATTTATGAAAAAATTCAACAGATATAAGAAAGAGACCATAGCATATTAGATGCAGGAAAAGATCAGCATGTTTTTTAAAAAGATTTCTCCAGAAAATAAAAATTGAGAAAAATACCTCTTGTGTATTTTTTAAGAATGGAGTTTGTAAAAAGAAATGAGATATGGTAGATAGGGCAAGCAAATTAAGGGAGATGGATGACGTCCAAGGAAAGATTATAATAAGTCTCAAAATTCATTAGTAGAATTAAAATTTGAATTAAAAAAAAGAAATCAAATCTATTACCCCACAAAAATCTAATCATTTGACACACTTAAAAGCTATTCCAGAATACAGAGGAAGAGACCAAATAGATTAAATCAATAATAAAGGAGAAGATAAAATGGGGGATAAAGGGTGGAAATTGGTAGTATTGAAAATCAAGGGATTAATTGAAAGTTGTTATATAATAGTTTGTGCCTCCTTCCCCACACCCCCACCACTGTCTCCCAAGTGACAGGCAACCAGGCATTTACCAACTGCCACCTCCACCCTAGGAAAAACAAGGAATGGGGTGAGTGGGTGGGTTTCTCTAAAGAAACTGAAAAATAAGACACAAAAAAAGAGAGAACTCATTGGCTAGTGTAGCATTTCTTGCCTGAGAATAAAGCTCTCCACATCTTGACATTTAGACTATAAGTGGGTAGGGATCCTGGAATAACAGCCTCCTTCCTATCTGCTCTCCCCAGAAAAACTTCTGGTAGTTGACAAGCTCTGCTGAGAGCATAAAGCTTCCAATCAGCCTTTCCATTTGAAAATATAAGCAGGCCAGCAAAGATCACAAGACATGGATTAAATACCTAAAAGAAAAAAAAAACAACAAATTTTTTAAAAAGAACCAACTGAATAAGACCCCAAGATAATTTAAGATATACAGGAAACTTAAGGCACAAACTCTCCTTAGGATGCCCAGAGAAATTTAAGATTTTTTGGCAACCAAAGAACAAGTGTTTTGTTGTGGTAAAGAAATGTAAGGAAAATCGCTCTGGAAAATTTTAATTGATAAAATCATAGAGGACTTGGAAGGTAAATGTAGGGAAATCTCTACAAAATGTAGACTAATACAATCAAGGAAATAGAAAATATGAGAAAAAGTTAAGACATGGAGAACTGATCCACGAAGGCTGATAGCCAACAAGTATAAGTTCCAGAAAGATGGAGCAATGATACCAGAAGAGAAGAAATTTCCTTTCAAAAAGCAACAAACATTGCCCCACTGGCATGGCTCAGTGGTTGAGGTCACAGTTCCATTCCCAGTCAGGGCACAGGCCCGGGTTGCGGGCTTGATCCCCAGTAGGGGGCGTGCAGGAGGCATCCTATCAATGATTCTCTCTCATCATTGATGTTTATCTCTCTCTTTCTCCCTCTCCCTCCCCCTTCCTCTCTGAAATCAGTAAAAATATATATATATTTTTTAAATATGTGGTAGTATAGTATGTACCTGGCCAGCAATAAGTAAAATATATATGGTATTAATATTATAAACAATAATTACTGGTATAACCAAAAATCATATAATGGTATTAGATGATGTTAGGTTGTGTGAGTGTCTGTGTATGTGTAGAGAAAATGTATGGGAATGAAGATAGTTGTAGAAAAGCTATATCTTTGCCATAAGTCAATATTTATTTTCTAAATTGGTAAATCAAGAAAATAGAAATATATGGGTGTGTGGGAAGAGAACCAAAAAACTTATATGCATGTATGCATAACCCATGGACACACACAATAGTGTGGTGAAGTCCTGGGGTGGGGTGGTGGGTGCAGGCAAAAAGGAGACATCTGTAATACTTTCAACAATAAAGATAAATTTAAAAAATAAATAATAAAAATAAGGAAAGAAAAAATAGAGATATAGGTATATCATAATAAAATATGGAGGTAACTACCAGAAGGAAATGTTGAAAGACTTTTAAGTGGTTGCCTCTGAGGAGTGAGGTTTGTGAAAGGTTGCAGTATGGGAATACAATTTTTTTAATTACAAACCTTTAGTACTATTTGATTTTTTAAAACCATGGACATGTATTATTTTAATTAAAATTTTATTTTAAACAAGGACAAAAAAGTATATGTATATGCATTTGTATCTATATTAATGTATATATGTATGCCTATCATTGAAGATATTCAAAAAATGTACTAAAGGCCCTAGCCAGTTTGGCTCTAGTGGGTAGAGCGTCAGCCTACGGACTGAAGGATCCTCAGTTCGATTCGATCAAGGGCACATGCCCGGGTTGTGGGCTCAATCCCCAGTAGGGGGTGTGCGGAAGGCAGCCAATCCATGGTTCTGTCTCTTCCTCTCCCTTCCTCTCTGAAAGCAATAAAATATATGTATTTTTTTAAATGTACTAAAGTTTCTGAAAAGATAGTTTCCTTGAATGGGACATCATTTATTAATATGTATAGGTTCTAATGTGACTGATCAAAATAACATTTATTATTCTAATCACTTGAATTTTCACAAAGATAGTCATTTCTGAATGTCAGAAAATAATTTGGATTGCTCTAATGATATTGACTCTGTATTACTTTAAATTTTTGCCCTTGTGTTGCAGTTGCAGGATGTGAGTTTGAATCTATGGAATGTCTACAGCAAAATGGATCCTATGTCTCTGGAGAGTTTGCTTTCAGAAGTAAGGAGCCAAACTGTATTTTACTCACAAAATTACTAGTTGTATTTAACTTGAAGAAATGCAGAATGTATTTTAGTTTAGTTTAGTTTAGTTTAGTTTAGTCAAAGAATTGAGCAGCTTCTTGAACTCCTTGAGTCTACAGTAGAAGGGGACCTGGAAAAGTGATACTACCTTTTACACTGAAGAAACCTCACCGTAGGTGAGACCAAGGCCACCGGCCTGGTCCAGGGTTTAGGTTTTCATCTAAAGACATTCTTTCTGTTGGTCTGGACTTTAGAAAAACAATGGTGAGGGTGACTTTTTCTATTCTTTCTCTGGCATGAAAAGATAAAAAAGATGGGATATGGCTTAAAGGAATAAAGGATTAAAGCACAGGTCAGCAAGCTTTTTCTGTAAAAGACTAGATAGTAATGTTTTAGGTTTTGTGTACCCTGAGAGCAGCTGCAAATAATGCTTAAACTAATGGCTGTGTCTGTTACCAGGAAACTTTATTTATAAAAATATGTGGCCTGCTTACAGGCCATAGTTTACCAACTCCTGGATTAGAGGGTTAGGCATTAATTTTTCATCTGAACTTTGAAGGAAAAATTCAGGGTAGAAAGAGCAATTCACAATGGGGAGCAACAAACAAAATTAAAGAATAGATACTTTGGTTAAGCAGCTCAGTAGTGTCTCTCAGTGATCATGGATAGATATGCATGGAAAAAGAAAGCTTATAGCCTTCAAATGAAATTAGCTATAATATCAAGGCCCCTCCAAATGAAAACAACACACCAGTCTCACAATTATCAATACCTGTATTAAGTGAAATATTAGCAAACAGAACCCAGTATCATGTTAAAAGCATATTCTTTGCCAGACTGGCATGACTCAGTGGTTGAGCTTTGACCTATGAACGAGGAGGTCATGGTTCGATTCCCGGTCAGGGCACATGCCCAGGTTGTGGTTTCGATCCCCAGTAGGAGGTGTGCAGGAGGCAGCCGATCAGTGATTCTCTCTCATCATTGATGTTTCTATCTCTCTCTCTCCCTTTCTGAAATCAATAAATACATATTTAAAAATAAAAATAAAAGCATATTCTTTAATGAAGTAGGGTTTATTAAGGGTTCAATATTTAATATCAGGAAATCTATTAATGCAATCATTGTACTAATTTTCCTTCTTGGAGCCATTTATGACCCCATAGGTGCCAAAAGGCATTTGATAAAACTGAACATCCCTTCTGTTTAAACATTTCTAATCAAATCTACTTATATAAAAACCCTGGGTGGTGTTCATCACGACCATCAGAACCGCGACCAAGCGGAAGGAAATCAGTCCTACAGGGGTTGTCTTGGCAATGGCTGTGCCCTCCCCCAAGCTGTTTCCCAGAGCTATTTCCTGTAAGGGCGGGGTTTGAGACAGGAACCGCCCTGGGAGCGTGGAGGCATATCTACACTAATAAAAGAGAAAGATGCAAATTAACCATCACTCCACTACATCCACCAGCCAATCAGGAGAGAGTATGCAAATTAACCCAACTAAGATGGCGGCAGCCACGGAGCTGGAGTGAGCAGGAGGCTTGGGTTGCCCCCGGTGATGGAGGAAGTCAGGCTTCCTGCCTGCCCTGGCTGGCCCTGGCCTTCTCTCAGGGCTACAAAGTTTCAATTATAGAAGATAAATAAATCCCAGATATCTGCTTCCAGCCCCCACCCTGGCCTCCGCACAAGGAGGCTCTGAAAAAAAAAAGAAAACGAAAAACAAGAGAGGCTGGGAGCTTGGGTCGTGAGGGGGTATGGCCAGCCTGAAAACGGCCATCAGCTCCTCACCCAGGCTGGCCAGGCACCCCAATGGGGACCCCCACTCTGAAGGGGGTGTGGCCAGCCTGAAAACATCCTTCAGACCCTCACCCAGGCTGGCCACACCCCCATGGGGTGAGGGTCCCCACTGGGGTGCTTGACCAGCCTGAAAACAGCCATCAGCCCCTCACCCAGGCTGGCCAGGCACCCCAGTGGGAACCCCCACCCTGAAGGGGGTGTGGCCAGCCTGAAAATGGCCCTCAGCCCCTCACCCAGGCTGGCCAGACACCCCAGTGGGACCCCCCACCCTGATCCGGGACACCCTTCAGGGCAAACCAGCTGGCCCTTACCCGTGCACCAGGCCTCTATCCTATATAATAAAAGGGTAATATGAAAATTGACCCTAACAGCAGAACGACTGAGAATGACTGATCATTATGACACACACTGACCACCAGGGGGCAGATATTCAATGCAGGAGCTGCCCCCTGATGGTCAGGGTGCTCCCACAGGGGTAGCTCTGCTCAGCCACAGCCAGGCTGACAGCTGCCAGCACAGCGGTGGTGGCGGGAGCCTCTCCTGCCTCCTCAGCAGCGCTAAGGATGTTTGACTGCAGCTTAGGCCTGCTCCCCACTGGCAAGTGGACATCCCCCAAGGGCTCCCGGGCTGCCAGAGGGATGTCTGACTGCCAGCTTAGGCCCAATCCCCTGGGGAGCAGGCCTAAGCCAGCAGGTGGTCATCCCCAGAGGGGTCCCAGACTGCGAGAGGGCACAGGCCAGGCTGAGGGACTCCCCCGAGTGCACAAATTTTTGTGCACTGGGCCTCTAGTCTTTATATAAAGTGTGCCGCGCCAGCACAGCCAAGGGTGAACCTGAGTGGGGGTGGCTGAAAGCTTAGAAAAGACAGACAAGAGAATGAAAGCCGGGTCTCGGTGGGACGCTGCTTCTCTGAGAGACAGCGACCACGCCCACAGCCATGCCTTTAATTTATAGCAGAAGCTACAAGGCAAAGTAAGGGCGTGACCAAGATGTTTACAACATTCTCCTGGGTTTCAATCCTACTCAACTACATACGCCTGAACTCTATCAAGCCTACATCACTCAGGCACGTGGGGCCACGTGTTCAGACCATAGGTTCAAGCTTACAACTACAGCTGTTGGCTATAATTGTGCTGGGAGGGCCCTGCCTTCCAAGCTGAGACTTGCACGTGGCAATGAGAAGACTGTGCCCTCTTATCAGTCCAAGGCTTGAACCTGTCCAAAACACTGTAGTGGCTTCCCACAATAAAGTTTTAATTCTGTTTCTTTGTTACTAATGTTGTGGCCCCACCCCATAACAAAGAAATAATTTCTGGAGGATGGGGCCCAGGAATCAGGATTTTAAAAAGATTCCCAGGTGATTCTAATGTGCAGCCAAGGTTGAGAACCACTGCTATAGATAATATTAAAAATATATCTAAACGTGCAATTCTTTCTCCAAAAGAGCCTGTTCAAAAATTAAATGAAGAAAATTTGGATATACTCGATGGAGATTTTCACACGTATTTGCGTGATGATTCCATTGATTCCACAGATGATGCTGAGAAGGAAAATTTTCCCATCGAATTTCTTAATAGTATTACTCCTTCGGGAATGCCATGTCATAAATTAAAATTGAAAGTGGGTGCAATCATCATGCTATTGAGAAATCTTAATAGTAAATGGGGTCTTTGTAATGGTACCAGATTTATTATCAAAAGATTACGACCTAACATTATCGAAGCTGAAGTATTAACAAGATCTACAGAGGGACAGGCTGTTCTGATTCCAAGAATTAATTTGTCCCTATCTGACACTGGCCTCCCATTTAAATTGATTGGAAGACAGTTTCCCGTGATGCCAGCATTAAATCACAAGGACAAACTCTAGACAAAGTAGGCATATTCCTGCCTGAACCCGTTTTTACACATGGTCAGTTATATGTTGCTTTCTCTCGAGTTTGAAGAGCATGTGATGTTACAGTTAAAGTTCTAAGTACTTCATCACAAGGGAAATTAATCAAGCACTCTGAAAGTGTTTTCACTCTTAATGTGGTGTACAGGGAGATATTAGCATAAGTTTAATCACTTTATCAGTCATTGTTTGTATCACTGTTGTTTTTATATCATGTTTTTGTCGTTTTTATATCATGCCTCTATTGTTATATCCTTTTGTTACTGTTTATTTATTAATAAATTTATATATTATTTTCATATACATTTTACTAATTTCCTTTCATCTCTCACACTTCTATTATAGAGAAAGGGCAAATAGCAATATTAAAATATCTCTGCTAATTAATTCCCTTTTTTTAAAAAGTATATTTTATTGATTTTTTTTACAGAGAGGAAGGGAGAGGGATCGAGAGTTAGAAGCATCGATGAGAGAGAAACATCGATCAGCTGCCTCCTGCACACTCCCCACTGGGGATGTGCCCACAACCAAGGTACATGCCCTTGACCAGAATGGAACCTGGGACCCTTGAGTCCGCAGGCCAATGCTCTATCCACTGAGCCAAACCGGTTAAGGCAATTAATTCCCTTTTAATGTGCACAAATTTTGTGCACTGGGCTACTAGTAGCACTATAAAAGAAAAATAAAACTGAATTGTTTGTTTTGTTTTTTAAAAAAAAACGTAGTCATCATCATCATCAACCACCTATGGCTATCCTAATTATGGGGAAAAAAAGAGAAAAATGCAAAAAATTGCTCTAACCAGTGGATAGAGCGTCAGCCTGTGGACTGAAGGGTCCCAGGTTCCATTCCGGTCAAGGGCATGTACCTTGGTTGCGGGCACATCCCCAGTGGGGAGTGTGCAGGAGGCAGCTGATCGATGTTTCTAACTCTCTATCCCTCTCCCTTCCTCTCTGTAAAAAATCAATAAAATATATATATATATAAAAAGAAAAATGCAAAAAAATTACAACATTAATAGTGTAATAAGAATGATAACATGTAACCACAGGTAGAGAAGAGAGTTAAGTAGGAGTTTTAGGAGTTTCTAAAAGTGTCTGAAACCCATGCTTCCCTTGTATGCAATGCCCTCAGTGTGAGGAAGCTATAGGTCACACATGGGGGCTAGACATAGCATTATAGTTTTGAGAACACTGCAAGCATCTTTGGAGTCAGTGAAGAAGGGACACTTAGTAGGACATCTTTAATTGCCACATCTTCAGTTGCAACAGTGACATATGACTGAAGGAGCAACAGTGGTAATCACCATTGGCTTAATGTTAAGCCTTTTCTGGACTTTCTGATTTTCCATGAGCTTGGTATTCTTAGGTGACATCATGACAAAGTGGATGCCCTGCCAGTGTGGCTCACTGGTCGATCTGTGAACCGGGAGGGCATGGTTGATTCCTGGTCAGGCACATGCCCAGGTTGTGGGCTCAATCCCCAGTGTGGGGTATGCAGGAGGTGGCTGATAAATGATTCTCTTTCATCATTGATGTTTCTCTCTCTTTCTCCTCCCTTCCTCTCTGAAATAAAATAAAAATTAAAAATAAAAGAAGTGGAAGGAAGCCTTTTTAGTGTCTAATAGTGGACTTCTCATCTATCTGAAAGAGTGATGGCTCAGAGCCAGATTTAATTTTATTTAGAAATAATAAAGTAAGATGATATGTCTTGTACCAAAATGTGGCTGAGCACATTTATACCCACTACATTATACCCATTACATTATACAGAGCTCTTACAAATCATTAAGAAAAGTACAACAGGGAGAACTGGGGGACAGCAGGAATTGGCTATTCACAAAATAAGAAAAAAAGTGACCAAGCTTTTCCACTCCCAATTAGGGATATAGAAAGTCAAAAGAAATCATTGCTATCACCCTAACAACCAAAAAAAGCCTGAATAAGCAACAAAATAATAGTTTTAAAATAAAACCATTAGCAAGCTGAAGATCCAAAGAAAGCTGAAAGAACTCAGTTTCAGAAAATGTAGGGCCCTTCATAGGATGCTGTTCTAATTTCTGGTGGAGCAGCAGAAGGAAGAGGAATCCATCTTAGACGGGGATAAATAGAAATCAGCTGACCTTTAAAAGAGTTGTTAAAGGCCATTAACTGTATCTCATAGTGCTCAGGGTAGTCACCAAAAGCTGGGGGTGCAGGCAAGAAAGTTGAGAACCATCCGCCTGAAGGCATTTGCCGCTCAACTATCACCTGGATTGGAGCAGAAGAACAGAGCAACCCTTTGAAGGCATTCCAGGTACTTACAACGTTTAAGTAGCTACCCTCTTAAGGCTGGGGGTAAGGCAGCAAGATAGAGGAGGGTTTCCTTACATAGAAAGATCCAAGGGGACTGGAGAGCTAAGAGAACTCCTTAGCAACCCCAAAAACTGGTAGCCAGTTTGTAAAGCAGGGAGTGATAGTCCAGAAAGCTTGTGGTTTATCTATACAACACAGAGATTTTTAGAATCTTGACTAGTGCTCTGAGCAAAGTTTCTACTGAAGTTCATACCCATCCTCAAAATATTTTAATTTGGTGATGAATAAAATACAACTAAAAATGCAATAATATCCAGACCCAGGCCAGTTACATATCAAATTGACTTAGATCTCTACTCTAGTGTCTTAACAAAAGAAAGTGTGTGCCCTTTCCTAGAGGTAAATATTATTTACCTGTTTTTACTGTTCTTTCATACCAAATGAGTGGCATATGATTTTTTTTAAATTATAAAATATAAAGAAGCAAGAAAATATGATCTGGGGTCAAGAAAGGAAATACTCAATAGAAGCAGACCCAAATGTTGAAATTAACCAATGAATTTAAATAACTAATAACAATTTCAAAGTATATGGAAGAAAAAGGAGACAACATGCATGAAGAGATGAGAATTTCATCAGACCTGAAAACTATAAAAAGAAACACATGGAAAAGCTAGAAATGGGAAATATTATATCAGAAAAGAAGAATGTATAAAATTGGCTTACTAGCAGACTAGATACCAATGAATAGAAGTTCAGTGAACTTGAAGATAGGTCAATAGAAATTTTGTAAACTGAAGGACAAAGAAAAAAAGAGCAAGGGAGTGGAGCATCCAGTATCTGTCAAACAATGTCAAATGATCTAACAGTATATTTAGAGTCCCAGAAGGAGAGTAGAGAGAAAATAGGGCAGGAAATTTGGATTGGTAATGTCCAAGAACTTCACAAATTGATGAAATGCATCAATCCATAGATCCAAGAAGCTCAGCAAATCCCAAAATAAAATAAATATGTATAAAACTGACTATAAATTTGTTCAGGGATCTCTTGTGATAAATCTACAAATGTTAATAAAATCCAAGTCCAACAACCAGAAGAAATAAAAATGCAATTCTAATCATTACTTGTGTCTCTAAAAATTATTTAAAAGGACACCAATTCACATCTATATTATTTTTAAGAGCTATTTTTTTTTCATTTCTCTTCTCTTGATTCATAGCCTCCAAACTTCTCTAAAACCCCTTTTTCTCTCCACCATCCAAATACTTTTCCTATTCCTATGTATTTTCCCTTTGCCAAAAAGACCTTTAATCTTACAGCCAGAATTGGTATCTAAGCTTTTTTTCTTGTTGGTCAATCACTGCTGGCCAGAGAACCTACAGTTCCATGCTTCTTGGTCACATACCATAGAGCGAAAATGCAGACTCCTCTGAGATTTGATGTAGAAACATGTTTGGTGAGAACACTACTAGTAAAAAAGCAGAATATATTTCCATCTTTGTAAAACAGTTTGTGTTTCTGTGTATTAGAAACTTCAAGTGGTGGTCTTACTGCTATTTTTATTTTACTTACTTTCATAGTCTCATTTTTATTTTATGTAATTCTTTAAAGTAATTTTAAGTATTAAAATTGAGCTTCTTTTCCCCCTTTGAGCCACCTGAGAGCTGCCACTGCCAGTGCCAGCCTAGGGCCAAATCCTTCCCCACTGGCCAAGGGCCAAGGCACACTGGCATGTTTCTTGGGGTTTTCAGACCTTTGCTGCTTATCTGACCTTGATATCTATCTGAGCTTGTCTTCTGGATTTGACCTGGAAGAGTGTGTGCAGATAGACTTTCCCTTCATCATGAGATTCAACTGACCAGTTCCACGTACATGGACAGTATCCATTTCCAGAAATGCACAAAATAGTGTGCTGGGAAAAAGAGAAGAGTGTGTCTGGTGGAAAGCACACAGGCTCTGGGTATCTCTTACCTAGCTATATTTCCACTTTTGCTAATTGATAGTATTGCATACTCAGGCAGGTCACATTACTGTTCAGTGCCTCAGTCTCCTATCTACGAAGTGGACAAGATGTTAGGAAGATTTAAATATATACACAGACACATATATATATGCAACCACACATATATATGTGTGTATGTGTGTGTATATGTATATATATGTGAATGTTTCATATATAATACCAATTATTTTTAGTATTAAAATTTATTGCATCTTCCATTTCATTTATTTATTTTATTTATTATTGATGAAAGAGAGGAGAAACCAATATGAGAGAGAAATATCAATAGGTTGCCTCCTATATATGCCCAACTGGAGATTGAATCCCACAACCTGGGCACCTACCCTGACCTGGAATGGAACCTACCACCTTTTGGTGTATGGGACGGCACTCCAACCAACTGAGCCACACTGGCCAGGGCTGCATTTTCCAATTTAGTCACAGCGTGGAGCTGAAAGTAGTATTTAACAGTTCATTCTACCTTATTCTGTAATTAGTGCTGACACATCCACTTCTGTCAGGGAAGTCTTCTAAGGGCAAAGTACCTGTCTTCTGTGTATCCCCCCCAAAGCACACAATGTTTTTCACATAGAGAATGGCTACTGTTCAGCTGTATAACTGCTTCTTGTTATTGATCCAAACCAAGATAGGTGTCACCTGCCCTGGCCGAATTAGTTGAGCATCATCCCATGCATCCGAGGGGTTGCTGGTTCGATTCCCAGTCGGGGCACATGCCTGGATTGTGGGCTTGATACCGTGTTGCACTCTCACATTAATGTTTCTCTATCCCTCTCCCTTCCTCTCTCTCTAAAAATCAATTTTAAAAAATTTTTAAAAAGATAGGTGTTACCATGTAGGCCACTAAAATGGAAATATACTTTCTGAGCTTATTTCTAAATACAATTGAAAAACAAAATAAAGTGTATTCTGTATTAGTAGCTATATTGGTTCTTTTTGTTTTTCTAAGCTTAACCAAGTGAAGCATTCTGTTATTACCCAAGGATTGGACAGAGCCAAGCAAGCGAGGCACAGACCTAAACTGGGTTGGACAATGTCTGTTGTGGCTTCCATGAGGCTAGTAATTTGCATTATGGGTCAGAGAGCGAGCAGACAAATGTCAGAAAGTCAAGGGGGAGGTTCAAATGTTCTCAGCCAACTTGGGCTAGCTGACCATAGAGGCAGAGAAATTGTGAAGTATGATAGACATCTATGCAAGGTCTAGTAAATAAGTACTTAATATAGGTTATTTCATTTAATTCCTGTGATATCTCTGTAAGTTAGAAAGTAATCCTACATTACACATATAAGGCATTTGAGGCTCAGAGAGTTAATTTCCTTGCAAGCTTGCACAGCCAGTAAGAGGGGGAGCAAAGGTTCCAGCACAGGTCTTTCTGAATTTGAACATACTGTCAGTGCTAAGTTGTAGTGGTAGCCAGATGGAAATGGGGAGTGGAAATAGGACTAAATGAGTTGGACAGACATTGAAGATCTGTGGTTAGAGTGCTGGAAGAATAGGGAGTGTACTTTTCTCCAGAGTCCAGGAGGCCCTGTGGGAGTAATCCAATGCCAAAGTGGGAAGACTGTCCTGGACTTAGGTAGGATCAGGGCCACTGATTAGACCTGATAGTAGTGGGTCTAGATCTTAAATGAGAAGGTCTAATTTACAGGGCCGAGGCACAGAGGTGGTATGACAAGACAGTCTGACCCAGGCAATTGTAGATTGCCAATTACAAGTATATATTGGTGTATATAAAGTACATATGTATAAAATAGGATGAGAGTATTTCACAAAATGTTGATAATGATGTCTATTCTTTATTTTCTGAGTTTTCTGTAACAAATATATATTCTGTTTTTGTAGACTTTTTATTAAAATAACACAGACTCAGAAAACAACATAAAACTAAAGTATAACCTAATAATTATTATGAAGCAATAGAAACATACTAGCTACCCCAGAAGCAATCCATCGCCTCCTTTCTCCTCCACCAAGAAGAACACTGTCATGAATTCTATGGCAATCTCCTCCTTACTTTTTTTTGCAGTTTAATCATCCAAATGTACTTCCATAAATACATAGTTTAGCTTTGCTTGGGTATGTATTTTAGGTTTCTTTTCATCTGTAGGTTTCCTTTCCATCTCTTTGTTTTTCCCCAGTCTCCTCCCCCACCTCCACCGCTATACTAGTATTTTTGTTGAAAAAAAAAACAGATCATTTGTCTTGTAGCTGTTTTCATTGAGATTTTGTTGATTGCATTCCTGTGGTGTAATTTAACATCCTCTACACCCCTTGCCCCCATCTTCCATATTTTCTGACTATGATATTTGAATCTTGAGGCTCAGTTAATTCAGACCTGGAATTGGTCATATCTCTAGTAAATTTTGAGTGGGAAATAGCACTTCAATACCACAATCTAGGTGGTAGGAATACTTATTGCTACTGGTTTGCTCGTTGTTTTTAGATCTCTTCAGTGGACAGAGCTAGGAAATTCATTGTCTCTCTCTCCCTCTACCCTCTCCCACTTACCCTCCCCATGTGCATGTATATATATGCATATCTGACTTTTTTTATCCTACATTATATATAAAACATTAAGAAAACAGTATCAGAACTGTCACCTACATGATTACTGAAAATAATTTTGCATATATGTATATAATCTATATGTAATATCCATATATGTGTATACATAAATCCACACATCTAAATAAAATATAGATCATCTGAGCAGTAAGTAGTGAAGCCACTTGAGAATGTTGTTTACACTAGTATTCCTAGCAGAGGTCCCTTGTGCTTGATGCCTAAGGTCAGAAGTACAGTCAGTACATAGCTATTACAGAGTCCACAGGTCTGAGTAGTTGTGTATTCTCACCTGGAAGAGAAGAATGATGAGAGCATAGATCTGTCCAGCCAGTTTTAGTACAGCAAACAGAATGCCTCCTGTGAGCAAGGCATTAGGCTGGATGCCCAGTTTACATACACTTACACTGTGAGATGGACAGTGAAGACAACTGTCCAATTTGAGTACAAATTATCAGCAACTTCAAAATAAGTACAAAGATGTTGTATCTTAAGCAAGTCATAGCTGGTGTTTTTTTGGTTAACTGATGGTGCCTTAAAGAATAGCCAGAAGCATAAAGCAATGTGTGGTGGTTGGGAACAGAAATGAGATTAGAGAGGAGACTGAAAGGCAGCTGGGATGGTGGAGGAAGGCAGGCAGTACATAGAGGCGAGTCAACTGGGAAAGGTGCAGAATTATTTATACTCCTGCGACCACTAAAAAGATGTTGCGAGGGAGGAGAGGCCTCTGGGCCACTGGCCACCTCAAGACCCACAAAACTTCTAACTAAAGTCAACTAATTTGTCCTTGAACAAAAGCTTCATTGATATGACCCTTTTGGCACTAAATGTTGTATCATCCTGTAGGTGCCTCATAAATAACTCCCTCACCCTAGCTGGGTTGGCACAGTGGATAGAGAGTTGGCCCATGGGTTGAAGGGTCCCAGGTTTGATTCCAGTCCAAGGCACACACCTCGGTTGCAGGCTCGATCCCTGACCCCGGTTCAGGCACGTGCAGGAGGCAACCAATCTATTTCTCTCTATCACATTGATGTTTCTCTCTGTGTGTCTCTCCCCATCCCTTCCACTCTCTCTAAAACTCAATTGAAAATATCCTTGGGTGAGAATTAACTAAACAAATAAATATACAACTCCCTCTCCCCAACAAGGGTTGGTAAAGTAAGGCACTTGGAAAATGTGATACTCACATCCTCCCACAACCATATCAAAATTACAACTAAACTGCAGAATAACTATCATTCAGAACCACCTGAAATTTAGCTGAATGGAAGTCCTACAACTGAGGATTTAAAGAAGAAGCCACATTGAGACTGATAGGAGGGGTGGAGATGCAGAACAGGCTGGTCCCACACCCACGTGAAGTGGATAAATATTGGGAGGGATATCTCCACTGCAGTGGTCCCCCCTGAAGAGCAAGGGACACCTGGCCTCCCTGCCCAGGGTTCCTGTGTCAGAAAGAGGAGTCCCCATAAGTTCTGGCTATAAAAACCAATAGGGATTGTGGCTGAGTGAGACAGAGAGCTGCTGGAGTCCCAGGCAGTTCCTATTAAAGGGCCCTCACAGATTTATTCCAACTCATTCTTTCTGAGTTCCAGCGCTGGAGCAGCAGCTTGAAAGGCACCAGGGACATATGGGGAGGAACTGAACTGTCTGGCATCAGGGCAAGTGGAGGGGAAGCTTTCTCCACACCAGAAGTGCTGGCAGAGGCCATTGTTCCTTTTCTAAGTAATCCCCCCACAGAGCCAGCAGGCAGGTGCCATACCTGAGTCTCCACCAACCTGATTTATACTGGTCAGCCTGCCCTCATGATTCCCCAAGACCCCACCTCACCAACTTGCAGACCCACCCATGCTTCTTCCTGTGGCTTTTCCATATGAATGGCCTCTTGGCTCATGTTTCAGACTTTCATAAAATCAAACGAGCAGTATCTGGCCTCAATGTACCCTGCACCATTAGCTAAGTGGCTCCAGGCCTGGAAGTAGCAGCAACTGGCCTTGGTTCGAAGCTTGGCCTCTCCTAGGCACCTCCAAGCCCTGCACAAGTAGCAGCCATCTGTAGATTGCTTTGTAGGTTATGCCAGATGACCCTAGGCAGAATACAGGCAGGCTGACCTTGGCCTGCATCTCTCAGAGTAGCGGACTTCATGGACCACTGATTGGCGACCACTGTTCTAGAGGCCCCAGAGCCAGTGCACCTGATAGACAGTTTCAGACCATGTTGAAGCACCATCCATCCATCTCCATAAGCAACACACTTAAGGGGGACACTCAGTGGGCACCAGAGCTCCACTGAAGTAAGTCCTGGTCCATGGGGTGGGGCCCTGCATCACAGCCAGTTTTTATAGCTGATAGGCCTTGGGATAAATTACTGCCATTTACGTGCCAACAACAATCAAGGCTCAAATACAACAGGGTATTCATGGCCTACATGGGGTTGAGGTAGGGGGCACACCTGGAGTGTCCAGCTTGGGTGAACCTGGAGACTGTGCCACTGGACCCTCCAGGACTTACTACATTGGGTCACTCTACCAAGCCCAGGAGATGTGGCAGCTTTACCTAATACATAGAAAAAACGCAGGGAAGCTCCCAAAATTAGGAAACGAAGAAATGTGTTCCAAATGAAAGAACAGAGTGAAACTCCAGAAAAAGAGCTAAACAAAATGGAGACAAGCAATCTATTGGATTCAGAGTTCAAAACACAGGTTATAAGGATTTTAATGACTTAGGGAAAGAGTAAATGAACTTAGAGCTTTAACAGCATAAAAAAATGTCATGGAAACCATAAAAAAACAAACAACCAAAACAAACAGACCAGTAAGAAATGAAGGATACACTAACTGAAATGAAGAATAATTTATAGGGAATCAACAGAGTAGATGAAGCCAAGAAATAAAGCAGTGACTTGAAATGTAAGGAAGGGAAAAAGAAGGAAAGAAGAAAAGAAAGAAAGAAAGGAAGAAAGAAAGAAAAAAAGAAAGAAAGAAAGAAAGAAAGAAAGAAAGAAAGAAAGAAAGAGAGGGAGGGAGGGAGGGAGGGAGGGAGGAAGGAAGGAAGGAAGGAAGGAAGGAAGGAAGGAAGGAAGAAGGAAAGGAAGAAGGAAAGAAAGAAGGAAAGAAAGAAAGAAGGAAAGAAGGAAAGGAAGAAAGAAGAAAAGAGAGAGAGAGAGAGAGAGAAAGGAAGAAAAGAAAGAAAAACCCACCTAATCAGAATAGCAAAAAGCAAAAAAAAAATTTTTTTAAATAAGAATAGTGTAAGGTGCCTTGGCCGGTTTTGCTCAGTGGATGGAGCATCAGCATGCGAACTGAGGGGTCCCAGGTTCAATTCTGGTCGGTGGCACATGCCTGGGTTGTGGGCTTGACCCCCAGTGGGGGACTTGCAGGAGGTGGCAGATCGGTGATTCGCTCTCACCATGGATGTTTCTGTCTCTCTCTCCCTCTTCCTTCCTCTCTGAAATCAATATATATATGAATAGTTTAAGGAGCCTATGGGATGACTTCAAGTGTACTAATATTTGCATCATGGGGGTTCTGGAAGGAGAAGAAAGCAAGAAATTGAAAACTTTTCTAACTTGGTGAAGGAAATAAACATACAAGTCGAGGCAGCACAGAGGGTCCCAAAGAAGATGAACCCAAAGAGGCTCACAGCAACACACGTAATTAAAATGCAAAAGGTTAAACACAGAGGGAATCCAACCCTGGCCGGGTAGCTCTGGTGGATGAAACATTGTCCTGATGTTCCAAGGTTGTGGATTTGATCCCTAGTCAGGACACGTACAAGAAGCAACCAATGAATGCATAAATAAATGAAACAACTCAGTGTTTCTCTCCTGCTCTCTCCCCCCCCCCTCCCTCTTTCTCTCTTTCTCTAAGTCAATAAATAACATTTTTAAAAATTATTTTTTTAAAAGAGAGAATCTTAACACTACAGTGTCGGGTGAATTTCCCGCCAAAATATAAGATGGCACGGGCAATTATTTAGGTTTCCCGCGCAAAATCAGAGTTAGTTTAAAATGCCTATATCTTTTGAAGTATGGGTTCGATTGAAATGAAATTTTTGGTTTCTTGTGTAAAAAATGAAAATTTATTCAATCACAGACATTTTTTTATCTATTCAGTACATAAATAATTCGATATATATAAACTAAATACGAAAAACCAAAAAAATACTTATTACCTAAAAATATACACATATTTTTAAAGTTTAAAATAAAATTTTTATAATAAATCAAAACAAATAGAAATTAATAGTTTTTTAGCGTATGATATTTTTCAAAACACGCCCCTTTATGTAGAGGTATATTGCAAAATTTGCACATGTAGCGTGTCTCACTGCGCAATTTATGAACGGAACATACGCGACACCTTCTCAAAATGTTTTTCTTTTTTCCACTTCCGACAATTGCCTGTAACGTATGCTTTCTCATGTCCATCGATAGCCTGCATGGTGGATCAGATGTAGGTGGTTTAGCCCGCATTCCAGAAGTAGACGGTACTGGTTGAAGGTCTGGAACAATGTCCATGTCCTCTGGAATATCATCCGTCAACCAGTGGATAGCTGTTTGTTTCAAAAACATTTTAAAACCCATTTTTCTTTGCCTCACTGATTTGTAAACTGCATAAGAATTAAATAATGCGCAATTTATCATATACATTGCCAACCTTTTTGTCCATTTGACCGTCCTCCGCAATATCGAATAATATGAAAGGTATTGGTCGGCCCGGTCAACACCTTTCATATGTTTATTGTAGTCAATGAGTGCATTCGGTTTGACAATTTTCTTTTTTGATGTTCTGTCAATATTCTGACTTTCTTCCATCTCCGCAGAATGAATCGAAGAAATCAGGTATACAGGCATTTTTGATTGCCACACTTGTAACAATATATCATTTTTCCTTATAAATTTTGTTTCACCTTTTTTCAAAGAAATTGTTTGAAAATCTTTAGGTATACCTCGATTTTTCCGGATTGTTCCACATATTCTGAATTTGTTTTTCATAAGTGCTTCACAATTTGCGACGCTATTATAATAATTGTCCATATATATATGGTACCACGAATCAGTGTATGGAGACACTACTGTTTGTATCATTTCCAATAATCGCTTTCCTTCGCCGCAATAAATTTCCATGTTACAGATATATCCTGTATCACTTTCGCACAACAAACGAACCAATATTCCATATTTAACGATCTTGCCAGCATTATATACCCTAAAGAATAATCTTCCCCTCCAAGGTACGATCCCTTCATCTAGTGATAATTGCTGATGAGGTTTGTAAATATTTATAAATTTAGGCACAAAATAATCTAGTACTGGTCTCACTTTGCAAAGTCTATCTGATTCATTTACGATATCCGCATTATTATTGAAGTGCCAAGCTTTCCATATCTGTCGGAACCTGTCTCTCGTCATCGTTTTACCAAAATATGGCGTCTCCGTCCATGGCTCCGTGGTCCAATAGTCATCTCTTCTATCTTTGTGCACCTGTCCCATGAGAACAATTAACCCTAAAAACTTCATCTCTTGAGGGGTTATATCTTTCCACTTTAGGCTTTTTTTTGAAAGTTTGAAATTATTCCTATTTTGATTATAATACCTGTTTGACTCCTCTACAAGAAATTCAAAAATATCATCTCCGATAAATAATTTCACGGCATCTTCTATATTATTTATAACAGCATCTGTGTTTAATCCTTGATGCCCTAAAAAATCTTCTAAGACCGGTGGATTATCAACATGCGACCATTCTTCTCTCCCGCCTTCTATATCTGACTCTGAGTCAGAGCTGGAGCTCGAAATTCTTCGTCGCCTCAATGTCCTGGGACGCACCATTACTTCATCATCACTAGAATCTTCATCACTTGTACTCGCATTTTCAAGATCGCTATCACAAGAATAATTGGACAACTTGTCTGCACAAAACTCATCATCACTATAGTCTGAATGCTGCGACATTCTAGGTTAAAGCAAATAAAAATAATACTAACTGAAAATAGCGGTACTCCGATAGATATCTGATATAAAAAAATAATTATTATGCGAACACTTTGCGGAACGATTTTATTTTATTTGGTTAAAAAATTCTATATGAATGTCTTTATCACAATATATTTAAATATTTAAACACGTAATAATATTCACAAAACTCAAAACTAAAGACGTCCGGACACAAGTATTTCTCAATAACTATTCTCTTTGCATGGTGAGATATCCAGGGATATCGGTTATAAAATGAGAAAACAATACATTGGTACCCTAACGGTATTGTACTCGACCAGCGCCATAAAGTGTTCTCTACTTACAAGGGATTTTTATGATACCTATTACCCCAATGGGTATGAAACGGTTCGCATACGCAGGTAGGTATCTTTGTGAACGGCAAACAAACAAATATTTGGTAATACGCAGTTACAATCGGCCCGAGTTTACACGTTTCCCGCACTCCACCGCAAATCTATATGAACCGAGTTAAGACGGCTCCCGCGGAGTACGCGCAATTCACGCGAGCCGACTTAACTCGTTTCCCGCAATCCAAGTGTTAAAAGCAGCAAGAGCAAAGCAGTTAACTACCTACAAGGGAGCTTCCTTAAGACTCACAGCTGATTTCTCAACAGAAACTTTGCAGGCCACAAGGGAGTGGCAAGAAATATTCAAAGTGATGGAAATCAAGGACCTACAACCAAGATTACTCTACCCAGCAAAGCTATCATTTAGAATCAAAGGACTTATGAAGAGCTTCCCAGACAAGAAAAACCTAAAGGAGTTCATTACCATCAAACCTGTATTACATAAGGTTCTTTAAGAAGAAGGAAAAAAAAAGATAAAAGATAAAAACAATAAAATGGCAATAGATACATATCTGTCAACAATTGAATCTAAAAACAAAATAAATGAACAAGCAGAATAGAAATAGACTCATAGATACAAAGAATACTTGATGGTTGCCATATGGAATGGGGGTTCAGGGCATGGGTGAAAAAAGTGAAGGAATTAAGAAGTACAAATTGGTAGTTACAGAATAGTCATGGGGATGTAAAGTACAGCATAGGGAATACTATAATCAATCGTATATAATAAAGCCCTAATATGCAAATCGACTGAACGGAACAACCAGTCACTATGACATGCACTGACCACCAGGGGGCAGACATTCAATGCAGGAGCTGCCCCCTGGTGGTCAGTGTGCTCCCACAGGGGGAGCACCGCTCAGCCAGAAGCTGCACTCACGGCTGGCGAGCACAGCAGCAGTGGGGAGCAGGCCTAAGCCGGCAGTCGGACATCCCTTGAGGGGTCCTAGACTGCAAGAGGGTGCAGGCCGGCTGAAACCCCCTCCCCCCAAGCGCATGAGTGTCGTGCACTGGGCCTCTAGTATTCTAATAACTATGTATGGTATCAGATGGGTACAGGACTTACGAGGTTGATTACTTAGAAAGGTATATAATGTCTAATCACTGGGGTGTACATCTGAAACTAATATGATTTTGTATGACAACTGTAATTGAAAAATAAAAAATGAATTAAAAATTTTTTAAAGAATATTGGGTGGCAGAAACTTCAGTTGAACCTAGAATTTCATTCTACAATCAACTACTTCTGAATTTGTTAAACTCTAAATTGAAATAAAGTAGTATTTCCCCACCAATTCACATTCCATAGTAACTTTATATTTAAAGTATAAATATATACATATATGTTTATATATATGTATGTATATACGTACATACTTTTAGTGAACTTGTTTGAATGAAAGAAATCTGTAATATTTTATATAACTAAAAATAAAAAATAAAATAAAAGCTATGTTAATGAGCCTTGGTCAGATAGCTCAGTTGGTTAGAGCCTCTTCCCAATTCGCCAAGGTTGTGAGTTCAATCCCCAGTCAGGGCACATATAAGAATCAACCAATGAATGCATAAGTAAGTGGAACAACAAATCAATGTTTCTCCCTCTCTCTCTCTCTCTCTCTCTCTCTCTCTAAAAATCAATAAAAAATAGGTTAATAGAAAATAAAAAATAAAGTAAGGCACTTGGAGGCCATTACTATCCTTTTTAAAAACAGTTTTATTAGAGTATAATTTATATACCAAAAAAATCACCCTTTTTATGTATACAATTCAATAATTTTTAGTAAATGTACAGAGTTCTACAGCCATTACCAGGATTAAATTTTAGAACATTTTCATCAACCCAAAAAGTTCCATTGTGTTCATTCCCACTCCCAGCCTATGCAAACCACAATCTACTTCCTGCCTCTATAGATTTGTCTTTTGTGGGTATTTCATATAAATGGACCATATACAAAGTGGCCTTTTATATCTGGCTTCTTTCACTTGGCATGTTTTTGAGGTCCATCCATGTGGTACCATGTATCAGTGGTTTGATACCACCTCTTAAAACAACATATTTAATTGGTCTAGTATTTTGAGATCAGACGCAGCTTCATGATTCTGATTTTCTAAAGAACCTTCTTTAAATGACTAAATGCATTATCTTTTTATTTTTTTCCTAGGATTTGATGGCTTTTGAACATCAGTGGACTAACTTCTTTGCTAATTTTGACACAGAAATTCCTTTCCTGCTGGAGCTTTCTGAATCTCAGGCGGGTGAGGTAAGTATGGGAAGGGTCAAAGGGAAAGAAGAAATTGGTTGATTTATTTGTTGTTTTTATCTTTACTTTTTTTTTTTTTCAGAATATAACACTACCAATGCTAATTTGTTTTGGTTATTTTCTTAAGCTTTGTCTCATGCCATAAAGAAGTTTTTAACCCCATGTCAACCCCTATATAAAAAGTTGGGGGAGTCATGTTTCTGTGCTTTTCTATAAGTCTACTCATTTTTTAGTGTGGTGGTGCCTCTGTCAGCTAGGAATTGTATTAGGCACTAATTAATATGCCTAGGAATAATTCTCCACCAGTGAGTAGTACACCTTTGTCAGTTGAACCTCAAAGTAACACCAAGCATCCTTTCTTGGCAAACAGTATTGAAGTTACTAGGTTCTGGCTAAGACTCACTCCGTGAGTAAACTGAAGTATCTAAATTAAGAACCAAGCCACAGGACTATCCCAAAATCTAGTCAACAGGAAGGAACAGAAGAGCAGTCTTGAGCTTGCACTTGAGCCTACTGTGGGCTTGCACTGTAGGCCCTCACTTTTCCTGTGCTTTATCCAGAGTTGATCTTCGTTGTCATGCATTTTGGGTTTACATCATGTTGAAAACTCACAATATATTGCTGTTATTTTTGTTTAAATAGTTATCTTTTTACTCTTTCAAAATATTATTTAAAAGATTTAGCCCTGGCCAGTGTGCCCAAGTACCAAAGGGTTGCAGGTTCGATTCTCGGGCAGTGGCACATACCTGGGTTGCAGGTTTGATCCCCAGCTCCCGTCAGGACTTGTGTGGGAGGCAACCAATCGATGTGTCTCTCTCACAAAGTTGTTTCTCCCCCCCCCCCCCCCCACCCCGCCACCCCCCCCACACACACACTCCACTCTCTCTAAAAAAACCAATGGAAAAATATCCTCAGGTGAGGATTAACAAAAACAAAAACAGATTTAAATAATTGTAAAATCTTACCTAGTTACCCATGTCGTTACTCTTCCCAGTGCTCTCCATTCCTTTATGTAGACCCAGTTTTCCATTTGGTCTGATTTACTTCTTCCCAAAGGATGTCCTTCAATTTTTTATTTTTTATTTTTTGTGTGGTGTGATTCTCCTGATGAGTAATTTTTCCAGCTTTTGTATATCTGAACAAAAATCTTTATTTCACCTTCATTTTTGAAAGATGTTTTTTCCATGTATTGAATTCTAGGTTGACAGTTTTTTTCTTTTCAGCTCCTGAAAGATGTCCCCTGTCTTTCTCACTTGCATTGTTTCTAATGAGAAGTATTTCATCTTTATCTTTGCTCTTTTGGTACATAACAGATGAATTTTTTACCTCTGGTAGCTTTTAAGATTTTCTCTTTTATTACTGGTTTTTGAATCATTTGATTATAATGTGTCTTGCTGTAATTTCTCCATATTTCTTGCACTTAGATTTTCTTGAGCTTCTTAGATCTGTGGATTTATAGTTTTCAAGTTTGGGGAAAAAAATTCTGTCCTTCTTTCTTTTAGAGACTCAAATACCTCTATATATTTTTTTTAAATATATTTTATTGATTTTTTACAGAGAGGAAGGGAGAGAGATAGAGAGTTAGAAACATCGATGAGAGAGAAACATCGACCAGCTGCCTCCTGCACATCTCCTACTGGGGATGTGCCCGCAACCCAGGTACATGCCCTTGACCGGAATCGAACCTGGGACCTTTCAGTCCGCAGGCCGACGCTCTATCCACTGAGCCAAACCGGTTTCGGCAAATACCTCTATATTAGGCCACTTGAAGTTGTCCCATCTGTCACTGATGCACTTCTCAGTTTTTTAGGTTATTTTTTCTTCTCTTATTATTGGTTCTAAGAGTGAAAGATATTCAAAAAGTTCTACTCAGTGACATGTCTCTCCGTGCTTTTTACTACCTTGTTCTCATTCCTTCCTTCTTTTCACTCTTTTTCCATCCACTTTACTACCAATTGGTAACAAATCTCTTCAGTTTCTGGTGTATCTTTTCTGTCTCTTGTGCAAATGATCAGATACATGTGTATTTTCTTTTTTTTAAATATATGTTTATTGAGAGGAAGGGAGAGGGAGAGAGAGATGGAAACATCAATGATGAGAGAGAATAATTGATCGGGTGCGTCCTGCATACCCCTTACTGGGGATCAAGCCCGAAACCCAGGCCTGTGCCTTGACCAGAAACTGAACCCTGACCTCCTGGTTCATAGGTCAATACTTGAACACTGAGCCACGCTGGGTGGGCCATGTGTATTTTCTTATATCCTCTTCTTTCTTTTATTGAGGGGTAGTATATATGTAGTCAATATCTACTTTGCTTTTTTCACTTAACAATATATCCTGGAACTCTCTCCAGGTCAGTTCATTAAGATTTTCCTCATTCTTCTTATAACTTGTAGTAATCCACTATGTGTATTTATTTATTTAATTTATTCAACCAGTCTCATGTATGGACATTTAGGTTGTTTCCAATATTTTGTTCTTGTAAACAGTAGCATAGTAAATAACTGTGCTTATGTATTTTAATATTGTTGGAGATTTGTATACCTAGTAATGGGATTGCTGGGTCAAAAGGTAAGTGCCTATGTAGTTGTGTTAGATATTGCCAAATTTCCCTTCAGAAGGGTTGTACCAATTTGCATGCCTACCAGCAATACATGCAAGTGCCTGTTCCACCAGTCTCACCAATAGAATGTGTTGTTATACTTTTTAATTTTTTACAATCTCATAGATAAGAAATGGTATCTTTTATTAATTTTAGAGAAAGAAGGAGGGGGGAGAGAGAGAGAGAGAGAGAGAGAGAGAGAAACATCAATTTGTTGTTCCACTTATTTATGCATTCTTTGGTTGTTTCTTTTTTTATTGATTTTAGAGAGGAAGGGAGAGGAAGAGAGAGATAGAAACATCAATGATAAGAGAGAATCATTCATCAGCTGCCTCCCACACCTCCCCCCCCCCCCCCGCCACTAGGGATTGCGCCCACAACCCGGGCATGTGCCCCTGACTGGAATCGTACCTGGGACCCTTCAGTCCACATGCCAACGCTCTATCCACTGAGCCAAACCAGCAAGGGTGGTTGTTTCTTTGTATGCTCCCCAACTGGATTCAAACCCTCAACCTTGGCTTATTGGGATGATGCTCTAACCAACTGAGCTACCCTACCAGGGCATCTTGGTATTATTTTAATTTGCATTTTGTTTGAAGGCCATTTTATATTTTATTTTCATGTTTTTTTCCCATTTTAACATTTTACAATATTAACTGAAGTGGAGAGCATAGGTTTTAGGTCTTTTGTCCCTTACTTTTAAAGAGTCCTTTATATGTTTAGGTTATTAACTTTTTGTCTGTGGTATGTATTTCAGATATTTCCTCAGTGTTCATCAATTCCTTTTTCTTTCTTTTTTTTTTTTTTTGGTCATGCACACTTTTTTAGTTTTATGTAAATTTATTAATATTTCCTTATATTCCCTCTGGACTTTGAATCATTGTATAAGTAAAGGCTTTCATCTAAGTTTAAACAGGAACTCACCTTTTTGGAAATTGTATGGTTTAATTTTTAAAATTTAGATCCATAATTCATTTGGGATTCTTGTATGTGTGTGGATCTAATTTTACCTTTTTTTCCCAAATGCCTACTCAGTTAGAATCCCAGCTATTTGGTTCACACTAACTCTGTGACCTGGGACCACTTAATTAACTTTTGTGTCTTAGCCAACTCATCTCCAGAGAGGGGTTAATGATAGAATGAACCGCATAAGTTGTTATAAGGATTATTTGAGATAATACATTTAAATGCCTATCACAGTCCAGATAGTAAACCCCTCAGTACGTTTTAAGCTATTATTATTTTAACATGTAAATAGGCTTTACAAATAAGTAAGACAAGTACCAAAACTCCAATTGATAAACATCTACAGGATGTAAATAACAGTAAATTACCAAAGGGAAATCCAAATGTTCATTGAACATATCTGAAATAACCTACTTCATTACTAGTAAAAATCAAAGAAATGTAAAAGAAAACAATTATGAGGTACCATTTTTCATTTATCAACTTGACAAATACATTTTTTTTCTTTTTTTTCTTTTTTTTTTTTTTTAATATATTTTATTGATTTTTTACAGAGAGGAAAGGAGAGAGATAGAGAGTTAGAAACATCAATGAGAGAGAAACATCGACCAGCTGCCTCCTGCACATCTCCCACTGGGGATGTGCCCGCAACCCAGGTACATGCCCTTGACCGGAATCGAACCCGGGACCTTTCAGTCCGCAGGCCAACGCTCTATCCACTGAGCCAAACCGGTTTCGGCGACAAATACATTTTTAAGTGGACATTTAACGGACAGTGCTTAGGGTGATACCCTGAAATAGGCATAGTCATATAATTGTAAGTGGATCTGTACATTGATAAAACTTTTTTGAAAAACAATTTGGCATATTTAGTTCTGGCATTTTACCCTATAATTGAATTTCCTGATCTGCATTAAGGAAATAATCAGAAATGCCGTTAAAAGTTCTGCAAAGTTCTTACAGTATTATTTATTATACTAGTGGCCCTGTGCACAAAATTTGTGCACGGGGGGGCGGGGTGTCCCTCAGCCCAGCCTGCACCCTCTCCAATCTGGGACCCCTCGAAGGATGTCCTACTGCCGGTTTACAGGGATCGGGCCTAAACCGGCAGTCAGACATCCCTCTCACAATACGGGACTGCTGGCTCCTAACCACTCACCTGCCTGCCTGCCTGCCTGACTGCCCCTAACCACTCTGCCTGCCGGCCTGCTTGCCCCCAACTGCCCCCCCTGCTGGCCTGCTCACCCCCACCTCCCCTTCCCACTGGCCTGCTTGCCCCCAACTGCCCCCCTGCTGGCCTGCTCACTCCAAATTGCCCCCCCTGCTGTCCTGATCACCTCCAACTGACCCCCACTGATGGCCTGCTTGCCCCCAACTGGCCCCCCTGCTGGTCTGCTTACCCCCAATGGCCCCGCCCCCCATCAGTCTGATGACCCACAACTGCCGTCCTATCCTGGCCTGATCACCCACAACTGCCCTACCCTCTTGGCCTCTCACCGCCTCTACCTCAGCCCTGCCACCATAGCTTTGTCCAGAAAAACGTCTGGAAGGTCTCCTGGAAGGTCTCCCAATCTAATTAGCATATTACCCTTTTATTAGTATAGATAGAGGCCTGGTGCATGGGTGGGGGCTGGCTGGTTTGCCCTGAAGTGTGTCCTGGTTCAGGGTGGGGGTCCTGTTGGGGTGCCTGGCCAGCCTGGGTGAGGGGCTGATGGCCGTTTTCAGGCTGGCCATGCCCCCCGGTGACCCAAGCTCCCAGCCTCTCCTTTTTTTTTTTTTCTTTTTCTTTTTCTTTTTTTTCAGTGCCTCCTTGAGCGGAGGCTAGGGCGGGCTGGAAGCAGGTATCTAGGATTTATTTATCTTCTGTAATTGAAACTTTGTAGCCTTGAGCGGAGCCCAGGGCCGGCCAGGGCAGGTGGGAAGCTTGGCTTCCTCCATAGCCAGGGGCAACCCAAGCCTCCTGCTTGCTTCAGCTCCATGGCCGCCGCCATCTTAGTTGTGTTAATTTTCATACTCGCTCCTGATTGGCTGGTGGGTGTAGCAGAGTGATGGTTAATTTGCATGTTTCTCTTTTATTAGTGTAGATGAGTTAGTAGCCATGTAAATTTCTAGGAATAAAAGACTATTTAGTAAACTTTGGTACAATCATATATTATATGGATGTACCATAGAAAAAAGATTTGAAGAAAATGTACCAGAATGTTAACAGTTCTTAGAGATTGTATGTGGTTTTTATTGTATTCTAAAATAAACATATTAGTTATATAATCGGGGAGGGGAGGGCAATAGATGTTAGTTAAGGAGATTAAATTTTTGAACCCACATATCAATTTTTGATTAATGTTAAACCTAACACTATGCACAGCATCTGTCAGTGTACTTCTTAAGTTCCTTGGATTCTTCCTCATTGCTGATTTTCAGTTCATTTGAATTAACATATTCTTTTATTGACAATATAGGGAAACATTTTTAATAAAAGAAAAGATTCCCACGTGGTTAGTAACTTGGACCATAGATGGTAGTTGTTCCAGTTTCCTTTCAGTCGTTTAAAAACTATAAAATTTGACAAGAATTTCTTTTCTTTACCTTTCTTTTTCTTTCCTTTTCTTTTGCAGCCTCTTGTCATTTTTCCTTTGCTTTTTTTTTGCTACCTGTCCCCAAAATTCATTTTACTATCCACCACATATATCCTTCCATGTTCTTATGATAATCTACAAACATACATCTCTCTCCACATACCCCCACACACAAACTATGTGTATATACACTGAGTGGCCAGATTATTATGACCACCTCATGTCTGTAGGCAAATTAGCTATAATTTCCCTCTGAGGTTACTAGAGGACCAGATCATTATAAACGTCTGAATAGCACAACATACCTAAGTATCATTGCTGAGCAAGTTCATCCTATCATGTTGATGGCGTATCCCAATGGATATGGCTTCTTCCAACAAGACAATGCGCCATGCCACGGTGCTCGTATTGTGCAGGAGTGGTTTCAGGAACATGAGGGAGACTTTACCTTGCTTAGGTGGCCCCCACAATCACCAGATCTCAATCCAATTGAGCATTTGTGGGACGAAGTTAAAAGAGCCATCAGGCAGCTTATTCCACAACCATCAAATCTCACAGAACTGGACAGTGCTATTCATCAGGCATGGTGTCAGATTCCTCGCATCTCCTTTCAACATCTCATGGAATCAATGCCAAGAAGAATTGTCGCAGTATAGAAGGCAAAAGATGGCCCAACGAAGTACTGGTGGGGTGGTCATAATAATCTGGCCACTCAGTGTATATTTATACATACTAGTTCATACAAATATACATGAGAGGTTTCGTGATTGTTTTATAAGATTATGATCTTAACATGTACAATGTTTGCTTCTTTTTTAGCCATTCAGAAGTTATTTCAGTCATGGAATGATCTCTAGCCATATCACTGAAAACAGGTAAGGTTCTTGGGAAAGAAAGGTGAATGGTAATAGAAAAAATGGGGTTGACAAAGAAGGGTGGAGGTGGAGGAGCATCTGAGTCTAGAAGCTAGAATTATGAAAATATGAGTTGACTTTAGTCATCACAGGGTAAAAAATCCATATTCTGTAAAATTGTTTCACTGCTTTTGTATTTTTGTATTTTTTTAAATGATTTCAGAGAGGAAGGGAGAGACAGAGAGAGAGAAATATCAATAACATCAATTGGCTGTCTCCTGCATGCCCTCTACTGGGGATCGAGCCTGCAACCCAGGCATATGCCCTGACTGGGAATTGAACCCTGACTTCCTGGTTCTTGGGTCAACGCTCAACCACTGAGCCACATCAGCCTGACAGTATTTTAAAAAATATAGTTTTATTGTGAACTAGCTTTTAGAACATTGTAGCTTGCTGAAACCTAAAGAAAGGAATTTTTTATTCCATCCCAGCCCAGGAAAGCTAGAGGAAGCAGAATGTGCAAGGGCTGGGCAGTGGCTTGTAGGGAATAAGTGACATCATCCAGTCATAAAGGTCCTGCTCCAGGAAAACATGGGAGCTGTGAGGGTACATATGCATTTGTTTTCTTTGATGTGTTTCCTTCAGCACCACTCTTGTCATGATAATCAGGAGGGGATAGTTCCTCTGATGGATAAATGAGAATAGATCTTTCCTCTCTTTTCTTCCCCAATTCCAATCCAGTCTGATAGTGAGACAAATTACCCTGGCTGGGGTTCAGTCATCTTTTTCTGCCCAAAGTGTCACCTAGCTTGAATTAAGCTTCAGAAGAAAAATCAGTCATGTTTACTTTTAAGAGTCCTGTTGGCCTGAAGCTTAAGGAAGTATTTTTAAGAGTAATGAAAAGAAATGCAAAGAATTTTCCACATGATATACACCAAGAGCAATTTAAGGAAAGCTTAGATGATAGAGGAAACTCTCAATCTGTTTTAGCTATTATGACAAAAATACCATAAACTGGGTGGCTTATACACAAACAAAAACACATGTATTTCTCACAGTTCTGGAGGCTGGGACGTCTTTGATCATGGTGCTGGCAGATTCAGTGTCTGGTGAGGACCCACTTTCTCATAGATGGCTGTTGTTGATCTGTAACCTCACATGGTAGAAAAGGCTAGGAATCTCTCTGGAACCTCTTTTATAAGAGCCTCTTCTATAATCCCTTTAATGAGGGATCCATTCTTAGGAGCTAATTACCTCCCCTACGTCCTGCTTCCTAATACCATCACTTTGGGGGTGAGAATTTTAACATATGAATTTATGGGGACACAAACATTTGGCCCATAGAAGAACTATGTTTTAAAAATAACCTTTCGTCATTCAATATTTATTGAGAACATATGAATAATAAGAGATACATGGTTAAAAAATAAAACAGACATGGTCTCTGTCCTCATGGAATGTATAGTGTGGTGGAGAAAGAAGACATTAGACAAGCAACCTCACAAAGAAATATATAATTACAGCCCTAGCTGGTTTGACTCAGTGGATAGAGTGGTGGCCTGCGGACTGAAGGGTTTGATTCTGGTCAAGGGCACATGCCCAGGTTGTGGGCTCGATCCCCAGTAGAGGGTGTGCAAGAGGCAGCCAATCGGTGATTCTCTCTCATCACTGATGTTTCTATCTCTCTCCCTCTCTCTTCCTCTCTGAAATCAATAAAAAAATATATTTTAAAAAAGAAATATATAATTACAAACTCTGCTTGGTGCTATGAAAGGAAAAAGAGCATGGTACTATGATGACCATAACTGGAGAGTGTGACCTTTGGGAGAAGATCTGAATGATGAGTAAAGACAATTGAGAGAAGAGAAAAGCAGTGGTCCTGAGATGGGAACATAAGGAACATAAGAGAAGATGAGTTTGGCTGGAGTATGGGAGTTGGGGCAGAGTGCCTTTACATAGACTTAAAGAAGTTGGCCAGGATAGGCCATGCAAGTTTTTGTGGGTCATGTGAAAGCTTTCACCCTTTCTTCTGAAAATAACATAAAGGCTTTGCATGTTTTAAAGATCATTCTCACTGCAATGTAGAGAATAGGCTATAGGAGGGCGAGAGTGGAAGCAGGGAAACTACGTGGAAGCACTGCAGTTGTCCAGGGAAGAAACAATGGCAGCATGGTCTAGGCTTGTGGCCATGTAGGTGGAGGGAAATGGAAATGGTGAATTTGTGTTGTTGATTGGGTTTAGAGGTGAGGGAGCAGGAGAAGTCAAGGAGGCCTCTCAGGTCTGGCTCAGCCTCTGGATAGATAGATGGTGGTGCTATTTACTTACTGCCACTCTAGCCCTAATAGACAGCCATTTGTTCTCTTTGGTAATCACTCCACACAAGAACTGGAAGGTGGGGGTGGATCATGAGAGAGGAGAAGAGGGAGCAAACAGCTGAAGGTAAAACTCTTAGGAATATGCAGAGGCCAGGTAGAGGAGGAGGAGGAGGACTGATGAAGGAGATTGAGAAGCAACAGCTTTTGTAGGGGGGTGAGGGAGGGTGTCAGGTGCTTCTAAGAGACCAAGGAAGGGCAGACTAACAACTGTCCATTAGGTTTGCAGTATGCTGCATGAAAGGCATTTGGTGACTTTTGCAAGAGCAATTTGAATTAATTGACTAAGGGGTGCCAACTGAAGTGGGTTGAGAAGTGAGTATAAATTGAAAACAAAACAAAACAAAAAAGCACACAAAAAAGACCGATCTAGCCAAGAGAGGAGGGAAGAAGGCACTGGGTACAGGGGCAGATAGGTGTGATGGTAAGAAAACTTGCAACCCTACTCTCCTCCTTCCCTCCTGAAAGTTACTCAGGAATTGCTAAGGGCTCTATTGTAGTCAGTCTGCAGTCTGAGTATCACAACTGTTATCATTCTCTAAAATTTATATTTCTATTAAAATGCTATTTTATAAAACTGGGATTTTGCTCCATCACTGCAAATTTATTGAACTTTGTCATCAAGAAGTAGAACAAGCCTCACCAGTGTGGCTCAGTGGTTGAGCAAAGACCTATGAACGAGAAGGTCACTGTTCGATTCCCAGTCAGGGCACATGCCCGGATTACAGGCTTGATCTCCAGTAGGGAGCGGACAGGAGGCAGCCAATCAATGATTCTCTCTCATCATTGATTTTTCTATCTCTCTCTCACTCTCCTTTCCTCTCTGAAATCAATAAAAATATTTTTTTTAAAGAGGAAGTAGAACAAGCTGAAAATAAAAACCTGGCTTGGGTTTAGTTATGTCCCTAAATGACTAATTTAAATGCGTCAGTAGGAGGAGTCTGTGACATCTGGCATCCCTTCCCAACCAGCAAGGAGCATTAGGTGGATGATAACTGACCACTTTGCTGAGACTGCATAATACCACTTAGAAAAGCCAGAGAATTCACTCACTGGGAAGGTGCCCAAGCCAGGAGTCTTTTCTAATCACATGTTTTTAATTTGCCGCTCTAGCCCTAATAGACAACCATTTGTTCTCTTTGGTAATCACTCCACACGAGAAAACCTGAACACTGGCAGCTTTAACTTCCCCTCTGAAGGGCACCTGGTACGCAACACTGGTCCCAGTGGGAGCTTTGCCAAACACATGGTGAGTGGCTTGACTGCCTGATAATTTGATAAAAGGAACATTTTATGTGAGTGTGTTGACTTAACCTTGAACGTGAAGTTGGAGTGAAAAGAAGTGATTTGAAACTGACTATCTGTATATGTAAAAAGCCAGCCACTGGATGCTATAACGACCAGAACGATTGGTCACTATGACACCACTTCGGCCAGCAAACCAGCCTGATCTGGGGATGGGGCCAGCCGGCCAATTCCCGCAGCCCCTCCCTGCAGCTGCCCCACCCCTGATTGGCCTCTCCCACCCCAATTGGCCCACAGCCCCTCCCCCCAGCTGTCCCCACCCCTGATTGTCCCCCTTACCCCAATAGGGGGCAGGGGTCACCGGCCAATCTCCTGCAGCCCCTCCCCCTGGCCAGCCCCACCCCTGATCGCCCCCCCACCCCAATAGGGGGCAGGGCTGGCTAGCCAACCTCCTGCAGTCCCATGGGGTGAGCTAGCCAGCCAACCTCCCACCATCTCCTCCTCCCAACCGGCCTGGCCCCGATCTGCTCCAATTGGGGCCGGACCCCACCTGTGCACAAATTTGTGCACTGGGTTCTAGTTTTTATATAAGTAGTAGTTATCTAAAAGCATCATATTTAATATTTGAAGCAAAAGGCTAAAAAATACTTTCACAAACCCAACTCTTTAAATTGTAAGAATAGTATCATCAATAGAATAAAAATTTTAAATTTCCTTGAAAATAGCCAATCATTCCAAGCCCAAGTTTATGTCATAAACCTTGAGGATCACAGCCCTTCTATTGTGGGTGTCAGGGAGCAGATTTTTGCCTTTGATGGTATATTGTCAGCTACGTTCTTTTAAGGGAAGCAGACTGAAATGTGAGACTCTAATGATTATAAATCTGTGCTATTATAATGGAATTTTAAATATTTTCAGAATGTTTCTGACAATCAAGAAAGCTGGGAAGTAGGCACTATTATTTTTAAATTAGAATTTGGAGAACATGAGACCCAATTACCTCTGGACTGAGACTCCAGATATGTCTCCAAGCCAGTAGGGGACAAGGCCACATGAATGGGCATGCTCTCAGGATCTTACTGCTTTGTAAAGGGAGGGTGCACACTGTCTAAGGAGGCGTTCTATGGAAACCCAAAGACAACAGGGAAGACAAATACAATGACACTAGAGGAACTTGAAGCCCCTGGCAACTGCAGCTATAGAAAACATTAAACACAACAACCCAACTCCCTGTCAGATCAACATAAATCCTTACATTAAAGCCTATTTACCTCAGTTCCTGCTACCTGATACACCATGTCTGGCCATTTTTTCTTCTTCTTCTTCTAATTTGTGAATTCATTAGCACCACGGGCTGACTGAGTAACCTATAGCCACCTCACAATATTGCTAAGGTTAAAAAAAGACACACACTCACACAAGGTACCTTGGAAAAACAACGTTTAAAGGTGATCTTTTCCCCTATGCCTTTAAAAAAATAAATCAGCTGTTGATCAAATAAAAATGATTGCCATTAACTAATACACTTTTTGTTTCTCTAGTCATACACACCTAAATCCCTGCTCCTTTTTTACTTTTACTTTTTTCTGACATCCAGGTGGTACAGTGTGTCTCACCAAAGGGACCCCTTGCTTGTTCAAGAACATACTTTTTTGGAGCTACTCATGTTCCTTACTTGGGTAAGTGCATATAAGTTGTCTTCTCATCAACTTAATGAATAGTTCCTCCCATGAACCAGAAGTGGACTCATGATTTACTGCTTTGCTCAGAAGCTCATGATGCCCAATTTGTAGCCCTCCAAACTCTCTCTCTGATTGCAAATGGAGGGTTGATGTGCTTAACACATTTCTTGCAGGATGTATTTCAGGAGAAAAAACTATTAACTCAACATATATCAGGTCTAACCATGTGTAAGACCAGGTGCTCAGTGTCAGAGGGAAGGCAAAGATGAGTAAGTCCTAGGTGGAGGTAACAGGAGGTGTGGGCTGCATTGGGAGTTTGGATGACTCAGCCAGGTGCCCACCTAGCTCTTTTTATGAGGAAAGTGAAGAAAGACCATGGTGGAAAGATACCCAGGATCTAAGAACATTGACAGGAGCAAGGGATCCATGTTGTGGGTCCATCCAGAAAGCTGACTAGGGCTGCCCATCTTTCTGGGGTAACCAGAAGCTGTAGATATCCAAAAAGACAATGAGAAGAACCTCTAGAACAGTGGTTCCCAACATGGGGCACATGCCCCACAGGGGGGGCAATTTGATTTTTAAGGGGGGCAATTCAAGGATGAGTTATTAACAGTGAATTTTTTGCATTTCTTATGGTTCTAGGGGCCTCATATACAGTATATAAATACATATTGTGACATATATTGTGGCATTTCAGTTCTTTATTATATGTTTGGAACTTTATTTGCTATTTTGTCATATCATTTCATATTATTATTTTTTAAATCAATTCCTTAGTGATTTCTACCTCAGTACTAAACCTGTCCTTTCGTTCTTTTATTTTCCTCTTTCATGGATGCCATGTTCTTTGGAAGCTTGTATAGACCAAGTTAATCGCCTTTTAGGCTTCCTCCACGTGAATAGGAGTTCTAATAAGAATTATATGTCACAGGGGGCATCAGGATTTTAGACATGCTTCGGTGGGGCATGGCCAAAAAAAGGTTGGGAACCACTGCTCTAGAATTAATGAGGACCTCAGCACTGCTCCACAGTACATCAGAAACCAGGTTTTCTCCTTGATGTTGTTATATGAGCCAGGAAACTCTGAAAGAAGCATGACTTAGGTCGGATAATTAAGGAAATTAATAGGCAGAACTGAACCTCTTACTTATACCTTCTACTTTTAAAAAATTAAAATAAAAGCAAAAAAATTTCCAGAGCCTAAGATTCTGTATCTTCTTTGGGGTTTAGTAGTGATGCTGAATGGGCTGTCAAAGTCATTGTCTGGAGTGAAGTCCAGGAGGATACTGAGAAAAGCTAGGTTTCGCCGTTGTTTCTGCTCGTACAATATTTAACTTAAAGGGGGAAAAGTAGTTCTTGACATCTCTTTTGAATTAAATTAAGAAATTCTAGCTTCCTTGTGAAATATTTTCATCTCCTGTGATCTTATCACATTCTTATTAGATCCTCTTTCACAGGTGATGACAACAAGCTGCCCAAGAAAACTGAACAAATGTAAGTCTTCATTTCTATTTTATTTTTTATTTTTCAAAGTTGAGTTACTCAGAAGTTGAACTGTCCTGTCTACCTCCTTTTGAGATCAGCAGTGGGTAGGACATCTGCTTTATGAGGTGAGCAGAGCTGTATAATTTCCCCGGAGGTACCCAGCCCCTATCAGCTGGGAGTGTAGGCTGGAGACCCTGCCAACTTTGCCATCTGCTGCTGCTCTCCAAAACTCAGAGGCTTCCTACCTTCACATCTATGCATTTAAATGGCATAACTCTTATTAATATGTTTTCTGCATGGTGCATTTTTTTATTGGGGCTTTCCTAAAAATAAAACATCCTGAAACCCATTGGGAGAATCTATATGAAACCCCCTCTGGTCTGAGAAGTGTTTACTCTGGGTTTGACACTCAGATTTACGAAACAGAATTCAAGTCTGAACTCAGGCTATGCAGCCTTAGAAAGGTCCTAGTGTTGACTTCTCCCTCCTCCCCCGCCCCCCCACACATATAGTAGGAAATCAAAAACAGGAAATTAACTCATAATTCTTGTATTAGTCTACTTGGGCTGCCATAACAAAACATCACAGATTGGGTGGCTTAAACACACAGAACTTGTTTTCTCACAATTCTGGAGGCTGGAAGTCCAAGATCCAGGAGCCAACTGGGTTGGTTTCTGGTGAGGCCTCTCTTCTTGAGTTGCTTTATCACATGGCCTTTCCTCTGATCATGTGAAGAGAGAGAAAAGGATCTGGTGTCTCTTCTTTTTAGAAGGTAATATAATCACACTACAGAAAATTTGGAAAAAAGAAAATAAGATCCTCCATAATTTTTCCTTTTTGTCACTACACAATAGTATCTTAATGTATCTTTTTCTGGATTTTTAAAAAATTATACATTTAGGTTTTGTATAGTGGTAATTATGGTGTTTGTGCATTTTTTGTGTGGGGGGTTTTTCTTTATCAACAAGTCAACCACATTCTGATAGGTTGGTGGGTATGTATAGTCTTGCTTTGTATCTGCTTGTGCTTCTGTGCCAGCTGTACTTAGCTATTGCACTGGGTCCTCATTCTGGACTCTTAGACATTTCGCCTAATCCATATCCATTGATACCCAGCTTCATGGACAGGTATCGAGGGGTGCTTGGGCGCACATCAGGGGACTGGTGGAACTTGGGCCTTGTGGCGTCCCAATAATAGCAACAGCAGCATGATCCAGGCACAGAGCAGGCCCTTCCCTTGTCATGGGTCCCAGACCTCCCATCCAGGCCATGTTAGTAGTTCAGTGGCTTTGTATTGAGCTCTTGTCTGAGGCCCAAACAGGGGGAGGCCTGATCAATGTTAGTACTGAATGATGATTGAATCAAGCTGGGTTGGGGAGGGAGGAAGGTCATCTTTCTATATCTTTGGTGTTGGCCTCTATAAAGCTTCATCCTTAGTGTTGAAATGTGGAGGATTCTGGTTTTCCCTAGAAGTGGCCAAGTTCATGGCAGTATCCCTACTGGACCCCTTCCTACCAGGACATACCCCTCTGACGTCACCTCACCACAGTCGTCAGGATATGACTCTTGGAGCCGTCATTTTGTTATGTGTACTTTTTCTGTCCCTTTTCCTTCTACCCAACTCAAATCTCTTACCTACAATGTGGAGGCGTGGTGAAGGAGCCATGGAGGAAATTGGCAGTGTGAGATGGCATGTGGGAAAGCACCAGGCTGAGAGCATCTGCGTCTGTCATTAACTTTCTGTGTCCTAGGACAACTTATTCCACCTCCAAAGGCCTACTTGCTTCTTCTGTAAGATGAGAGCATTAGACCAGATCATTTCTGTGTTCATTCCTCCTTTCAAACTCCTGTCGCCTTCCTTTACCTGTTTCAAAGGCTTAAAAATAGACATATTCTTAGGGAAGGCCTTGTCACTTCTTTGCTACCCACCTCCCTTGCCTTTCAGGGCCTCGAGGATGAGCCTCTTTTCTCTGTAATTATCCTAATGAGATTCTGGGTCTCCTTCCTCTGAAGCAGTGGCTCTCAACCAGGGACAATTTAACTGTATCACTCCCACCAGGACATTTGGCAGTGTCTGGAGAATTATCTGTCCCAAAATGCTGAGATTGAGAAACCCTGCCGAAAGACAGCCAGACTTACATTTTCTGGGGACATTGGTAGCAGTCCAAGTCTGGTAAAGACTTTGGGAAGTGAGAAATCAAAGAAAGAGCAAGATTAGTGAAGGGGTGCTTTAGGTAGGGACTGCTCCCCCTCAGAAGCATTCTGTACTTTCTAGATCAGGTAAGCTGCCTAGAAAGTGGTCTGTAACTGTTCATTTGAATTGAAGTGGAGCTCATCTTCTCCCCAGAGCAACCTCTCTTGCCCCCTGAGGTCTCCCACCCTGAGGTTCCAGTAGCAGCCAGCCTTTAGCAGTCCTGGGGAGAGGACATGCAATGTGGTGCAGTCGGTCCCTGGAAAAGCAGCAAGTCTGGATCATTACACTGAAGGGATTCAGGGTCCTTGGGCAGCTGCTCCTGCAAGCGGAGGGGTCATGGAGCCCACATACTTTTCTTCTGTTAGTTACAAACAGGAAAAGTTGGTGTTTTGAGCAAAATTAATGACAGCTGGCTTTTCTTATAATTTAACGAGAAAAGTATAAATCAGATGGGGCACATGGCTTTTAAAAGGTTTAGAAACCAGTGGGTTCCAATTTTTCACTTCTCATTCTGTTTAAAAATCAGTCCCTTAGGGAATGTCATTTTTGTGCATGCAGCTTTTGATGAAACCTTGTAATGCTGTTAGTTAACCCATGTTTTTTTGTTTTAAAAGTAGGCTCTTGTCACAGGTATATGCTGCTGTTATTGAGGCTGTTTTGGCTGGCATTGCATGTTATGCTAAAACTTCCAGTCTAACAAAGGTAATTTAAATACCATATTTCTCTTTCCTTAGAAGTTATTTTAATGTGAGACTTCCTATCCATCCGTGTGGGCGTCGTTCAGTTTGTTTTTGGACACTTTGTAGTACTCGGTTTTGTGTGAGCTTGGGCCTCTGTGGAGCTAGCACCAGACAGAGACGCGTTGAAAGTGCTGAGCTTGTGCTGCCTGCACTGCCTTGACCAAGCTGCCCTTGTCATGAATGACAACTAATCACTTCTTTGTAGATATCTGGTTGTGTTAAAGAAAAACCATTCTATAGCATATTACTTTACTTAATAGTTTAATAGTTTTTTAAAGTTTTTTAAAAAGTATATATATAATCTTATTCTCCTGTGATTTTTAATAAAATTAGGTAAGTTTATTTTGAGCTACATAGTTTAATTTCCTATAATTCAGTGTAACTAAAGATTAGAAAATCTGACTTGCCTTTCCTAGACAAGCACACGTGCTCTCGTGCTCTGACCGTTATCTTCCTTGCTGTTTTGCGGTTAACCTGCCCTGCTGAGTTGGATTCCTATATCTGACCCAGTCAGGAGATGAGAAGAGTCGGCTTGATGCCTCCCAATGCCAATAGGACCTTTCCTGAAAGAAGCCATTTGACATTGGAAAGGTTGTGTATGATGTAGATAGCAGAGAGACTGTAGCATAGTCACCAGCTCCTTGCCATCTCCCTCCTCAGTCAACTTGAATCCCTCGTACTGACTTGGGTTTGGTGCAGACCTCAGTTCTCACACCTTTGTTTTTTAACTAATCTTTTGTAACTCTAGGTATTTGAATCTTCTTAGCGTTGGGCACAGAATCTCTGAGGGCAGGAATCCCTCCCCTAGGGCCAGGGGAGAGGGGAGGAAAAGCACATTTCCAGACCTCACAATGGCACCATCTCAGCTGATTACAGCTCCCCAGGAGTTCAGGTTCCAGTGCCCACCTGCCTGAATGGAGTGTTCCCTGTGAACCCAGCCTGAAGAAAGCTGACACCAGTTCCCCTTAACATGGTGTTTTACTTTAATCTATTGATGTATATAAAATAGTCACGTAGATGGGAGGGGCACAGCCTTGTCCTGGCCAAATGTTAGAAGGGCTCTTTCTTTCAGTGATGTCTATGTTTTCCTGCTGTGAGAGCTAATTGTTTCTGGTTTTTATTGGTTTTATAGGCCAAGGAAGTAGCTGAGCAGACCATGGGATCTAAGTTAGATTCCTTTGAGTTGATGCAGTTTAAGGCAGCCCTACGGTAAGCAAGGCTGATACTTTCTATAAGGAATTTTTTTAAATGTCTGTGTTATAAAGACCCGAAGGAGTGATCAGAGCTTTGAGAGGCCAAGAAGCCAAAGGAGGAGGAACTACATGAGAAAGCATGTCCTGACACTGGAATAGGAGGCAGATCAGTACTGGAACCATTGGAGACATGACAAACCTAGTTCAGAGGTTAGAAAGGTAAAGCTGGGAACAGGAGTGGTGAGGTATGTTAGGGTCAGGGTCCTGGGCATGTGAAGACACTCACTGCTTTATCTACCTCTCATATGTGGAAACCCTGAGCCTAGCTATGTCCCGGGATCTAGACATTCTGGGAATTTGGCTTCCTTGGCAGTCTTCCATCACACATCTCCTGGCACGTCACATTGGATCTATGTATAGCTCAGTCAGCTTAACCCACTGTCCCATATGAGGAACACTTTTTAAAAAAAAAGCTTTTTTATTGATTTTGAGAGAGGAAAGGAGAGGGAGATACATCAGTCAGCTGCCTTCTGCATGCCCCCTACCAGGGATCGAGCCTACATTCCAGGCATGTACCCTGACTGGGAATCGAACCAGCAATCTTTTGGTATATAGGAAAATACCCAGCCACTGAGCAATACTGGCCACGGCCATCTAAGTAAACTTCTAACAAAGGAATCAAAAGACACTGATATTGGGGAGTTTCTTTAAGAACACTTTTGATAATGTGCCCTGTGGTGCCTCAGCTCCATACATGTCTCACATTTTCTTTAAAAAAATTTTTTTTAATCCTTACCTGAGGATATGTTTTTATTTGATTTTTTTTTAAGAGAGGAAGAGGGAGAGAGAAACATTGATGTGAGAGAGAAGCATCGATCAGTTGCCTCCCGTACGTGCCCTGACTGGGAATTGAACCCACAACCTTTTGGTGTACAGGACAACGCTCCAACCAACTGAGCCTCCCGGCAAGGGCATGCCTTGCATTTTCTTACATCTAGAGTCCTGGGTAGTGAGAAGGAACACTAAGAAAGATAAGTCGCCGTAACCGACTTGGCTCAGTGGATAGAGTGTCGGCCTACGGACTGAAAGGTCCCAGGTTCGATTCCGGTCAAGGGCATGTACCTTGGTTGCGGGCACATCCCCAGTAGGGGGTGTGCAGGAGGCAGCTGATCGATGTTTCTCTCTCATCGATCTTTCTAACTCTCTTTCCCTCTCCCTTCCTCTCTGTAAAAAATCAATAAAATATATTTTAAAAAAAAAGAAAGAAAGATAAGTCAGTCAATTGATCTGACAAGAAAAATTCTATTTCTGCACTTCCGGGAGTGGAAGAAAGAACCAGGTCCTTTGGTGCAAGGTTTTAGGCTTATTCAGGTCTCCTTTTCTCTGGTCCTCTGAGTCTTATAACTCTGGCCATGAGAGGGAAGGGAGACAGGAAGTTTGTTCCCTTAAGGCCTTGCACTGGCCTGGACTACCTTTTCCTGGTAGCCTACGTTTGAGGAAGCTCATTTACTTTCCAGCTGTGTGGCCTTGGACAATATAAGGAGCTCTGTGCATCTGTTTCCTCATCTTCAGTGTGATTGGGTGTGTACATTTTAGCTGCTGTTGCAGTGGAGCCTTCTCTGTATCATCAACGTGGCTAACATAGTCATTCCATTCCTCCTTTCCTCAGGGCCTTGCCTAAGTCACTCAGCCTTTCCAGGGCAGGCCACCTGTCAATCTCTAGGCCTGAGTGTACCACTCTATCTGGAGAAGGAACAAGGAGAGAACACCAGGCAATGGGAGGAGAGTCTTCCAGGGCCAGTCCCTTAGAGCCCCACTCCCTTCCCTCCACAAGGTCATTTCACCGAGGATCCTCGAACTGCATCAGGTTCAAGGGTCCTCAGTGAAATGCAAATCATCTCCTGAGAGGAACATGGGACCTGGCCTCTGCTCAGACACCAAGCAGGGATGGCATCTTGACCCAAAATTGGTGAAAGAGGAGGAGGTTCAGGACAGCATGGCAGGAGCCCTCAGGTCAGTAGAAGGTCACTCACAGACTGCAGTGGGCAACAGTCCTGTCACATGGTTCTCTCCTGCTCCGTCCAAGACAGCCCTGAGAATCTTCACAGAGGCAGGGCCATGACAGGAGTTAGATCAGGGGTGGGCAAACTTTTTGACTCGAGGGCCACAATGGGTTCTTAAACTGGACCGGAGGGCCAGAACAAAAGCATGGATGGAGTGTTTGTGTGAACTAATATAAATTCAAAGTAAACATCATTACATAAAAGGGTATGGTCTTTTTTATTTTTTTAGTTTTATTCATTTCAAACGGGCAGGATCCGGCCCACGGGCCGTAGTTTGCCCACGGCTGAGTTAGATGCTGGCCCCACACTTGGCCATTGTGCTGGGAGGGCCCTGCACAGGTGCACTACAGCAGCAGGTGTCTGGGGTGGGCTCCAGCCCAGGGGTCAGCAAGAGCCTACTGACTTGTTTTGTTTTGTTTTGTTTTGTTTTGGGTCTACAGCTCCAAGATGGCTTTTCATATACATGCTGTGAATAATCAGGGAAGGTAAGTATATGTTTGTGGTGCATCCCTATTTGGGCAAGTTTTAGAAGCAAAAAGAGAAGAAAGGCTAACTTGTGACTGCTGTTGTGGGTTTTCTTCTCACAGTTCCACACCTGGCAGTGGCATCACTCCAGGGTTAGGCCCGGGGCTGGCTGTGGTCAGCTGAGACCCTGTGCCCTGAGTGCTTCCTACTGAAACACTGAGGGATGGAGGCTGGGATGGACCCATTTCTCTCCAAGTGGCCTACATTCTAATTGTGCATATATGTAACCCAGTGTTTTTGAAAATCCCTGAGAAAAATCTGGGTCTGTAGGTTGCCGCTAAGTTGAAAAAAAGAGAGCATTGTAAATGTACAGTGTCTCTCCCATTTCTTTCCTTTTCTAGAATCGTGCCTCTGGACAGTGAAGATAGCTTATACTTTGTGAAGACGGTAAGAGCTCTAACAGGTCAGCTGGCCGGGAATGGTCTAGAGAGGGACATCTACAAGGGGTGAGTTAGAAGTGGGTGGGAGTCTTAGGCAGCCCATCCCTTCCCTGAGGAAACTGTTCTACTCTCAGAACTGTTCCAGCTGCCGCAGTGGTGAGTCTGTGCTTTCTGAGGGTGCCCAGGCAGCTGTGCCTGGCCCACCACGTCCACTCTCTCATACCTAGGTTCCCTCGGGTCCAGAGTTTGAGCTAGGGGCTAAGACTTCCTAAGGTCCGGAAGGCTTCCTCCAATTGGCTGAGATTGTTCTGCCCTCAGGTGGAAATGTGAGCTGAGAACAAGCCTGCCTCAACATAGACCGAGGAGTTTTCATTGGCTTCAAACTGTTCCAAGGCCTGTGTTAATACCCTTAACAGGGGCCTGTGAAATGAAACAAGAACAAACAAAGAAACCAGGGTCCTGACTCTCTAGAGAAGTGAGAGGGTCAGAGCAGAGCTTTCCTACCCATGTGCTGGAGGCACACTGATAGGCCAGGGGAATGGTTTAATGATACAAAAATATTGGTCCTTGGCTGGGCTGCTGTGGCCTAGGGGAGCCAGAGTTTCTAGACTAGTTGCTCCCAGTTACAGGATAAGTCCTCCATTTACCCCAGTGCATCCTGATGAGAAGATTGGCAAGCAATTCATGAGAGGATGGTGGACATGCAGCCAAGATTCTGGTTGTAATACATATGGGTACAAGTTATACCTTGAGTCTGTTCTACAGCTACTGCTTGAACCTTAATTCCAATGAGCTTTTTGGTCACCTGGAACTAGGTGGGCAGCTGTGGATGAGTTTATGTAAATACACGCCCACCACTATCACCAGGAGAAACACAGTAGTGTTATCTCATCTACAGAGAGTAGTACAACAAGGGTAATTTTTTAAAGTTGCCAGTAATTTCTGTTTTTATAGTGTAGCTGCTCCTTTGTACATGTCAACATTTTGTGTCAATGTTCTTTTAGAACTAATTGAGACTTTTTCATGACATCATCAGGATGCTGGAAAATGCTTTCTGATATTTGGGTGATAGTACTTTATCTCCTTGCTAGACTTTAAACTCCTTGACTTCTCTTTTAGACTGGTGCAAGGCTCTGGAAGGTGCTTTACACAGAAACAGGTGGTTAGAAGTCCAGTAGAATCATACTGTTATGTTCAGTGTGCTTTCCACAGCAGCTAATGAAATAGGAAAGAAGAGATGGGAAGTTGGTGCTTTCTGTCCAAATCCTGTCCTCCCTTCCAGGCTGGGAGGAAGTTCTGCCTCCTCTCCAAGCTTTCCTATTGATTCTTCCTATAAGTGCTGTATTTCTGTATTACTTAGAGTTTGTGCTACATATATCAGGGAGTAATTCTGTATTAACATATGATGTCTTTTGTATAAGAATGCTCTTGTCTCTCCAACTATACATTATAAAGTTTCCTGAAGATAGGGACTGTGTTTTACATCTTTTTCTTTCCACACACCACATGCTTCAAAGAACATAGTGTCTAACAAATACATGTATTCTTTCTAGTAATTTATTTTTTAAATTTTGTTACATGTATTCTTTTTAATGTTCTTTCTCCCCTTCCTCACTACCAGAAACCAAATATGAAAGAGAGGGATGGGGAATCAACAGAATTTGTCATCCTGATAGATCTGGAACCCAAAGAAGTGAGGTTACATTGTCACCTAAGAGGGACCATGTAGCCCAGGAAGCTTCTGTGTCTTCAGATGTTCAAAGTTCTTTGAAACAGATTTAGATAAACCTTCTCACTGTCGAGCCTAATGAGAAAGTTAACTAAAATATAAAAGCCTACCTGTGCCTTATGTACATCCTTCTATCATGACAACATAAAAAATGAGGACTCTGGCTTTAATTATGGTTTTCTTCTTTTCAACTCTTCAGCCATCTTTTTTTATTTTAAAATCTAGCAATTCCTTCAAGACCCCTCGGTCTTTTGTCTCTGTCCTGAGGGTGGAACAGGTCCCAGGCCAGCACAACAATGTGTGAAACAGACTCTGGCTTCAGGAGCTCTGCCCCTGGCCATTCAACCACGTCGGCCATGAGGGGACCATTTCATGTCCTTCACCCAGACCCTGGCTCATACCATTTTCTGCATTTCTGTTAGATTCCCCCCAGAATTGTTCCGTTTTCACTAGTTTTAAGTGGTAATCGGGGCTTTGTTACCAGCCATTCAGGAGCTTCTCTGAGTTGCTCCAGTGGTTTTTTTTTCCAGCCTACTGAAGCCTCTTGTTTTTATTTGTCTTCCTGTAAAAGCTTGAATGGCTGTCTTTTTGTTTTCTGGGTTCTGAAGGTCGCATTTGCAGGTGTTGACATGTACCCCAAAATATCCATGAAGACATGTATAAATACCAAATGAATGACCTTCCAGACCTGTTCAGAATTTGAACTTACACCAAAGAAGGAATTGATAAAAGTATAGACGTGCTGAGATTTTATGAGTTTGTGAGTGTATAGAAGCCTACCAGAAACACTTCCAACTCTAAATGGCTGGGGACTAGTCACAGTTAAGAAGGAAGGCTGTAAAAAAAGAAGAAGAAGAAGAAGAAGAGGAAGGAAGGCTGTGCCTTAGCCTGCTTGACTCAGTGGATAGAGTGTTGGCCTACAGACTGACAGGTCCCGGGTTTGATTTCTGTCAAGGGCATATGCCTGGATTGCGGGCTCGATCCCCAGTAGGGGATATGCAGGAGGCAGCCGATCAGTGATTCTCTCTCATCATTGATGTTTCTATCTCTCTCTCCCTCTCCCTTCCTCTCTGAAATCAATAAAAATATTTTTTTAAAAAAAGAAAGAAGAAAGGTTGTTATTTTGCCTCTTAAGGAGGATAAGCAATGTGAGGGAATTTATAGAAACATAAAGATACTCTTCTAACCCTAGGCTGTCTCTGATCAAGAAGCAATTGGCCCTGCCCAGTGTGGCTTAGTTGGTTAAGCGTAGTCCTGTGCACCAAAAGGTTGCTGGCTCGATTCCCAGTAGGGGGTATAGAGGAGGTAACTGGTCTATGTTTCTCTCTCTCTCTCCCTTCCTACCTCTCTAAAAATCAATTAAAAATCTTTAAAAGAAGCAGCAGCAGTTGCAGGGAAGCCTGTGTTTTAAGTCATCTCCCAGTTCTGAGACATATTTCCAGATAACTTGAGTTTTTCTTAGAAACTCTGCGGTTTTCTTTTGAAATGTACCTGAAAGCAGTATTTTGTAGTCTGTTTCATATGGGTCTCTCCTTGAAGGTTTAAGACTGACAACTGGTATAACTCTATTTTCTAATTTGATACAGGCTTGTATGACTGTCTATGACATTCCTGACTTGCTGGGAGGAAGGGGGAGCTTAGGATCTGTGGTCTTCTCAGAATCATTTTTGACATCTCAGATCTTGGTTAAAGAAAAGGGTAAGTGTATATGGTTACTGGAAAGCAGAGCTTGAGCTTTTGGTGGGAGGCAAAGTAAAACATAAGTGAAGTCAAAAGACCAGCAATAAACTAGTGAAATATTAGAATATTAATGATCAACAAATTTATGAAGCGCTCTTATGAGTTAATAGGAAAAGACAAGCTATCCAATGGTAGATAGACAAAAAATGTGAACAGGCAGATCACAGAAATGGAAAACAAAACAGTTTTTTTATATATATATATTAGAGGCCCGGTGCATGAAATTTGTGCACTGGGGTGTGGAGGTCCCTCAGCCTGGCCTTCAAGGCCACCAGCATCCCACCCCAGCCGCTATGGGAGCTGCCATCTCTGTCACGAAGTGATGGTTAATTTGCATATTACTTTTATTAGATAGGATACACACACACACACACTGAGTGGCCAGATTATTATGACCACCTGACGTTTGTAGGCAAATTAGCTATAATTTCGCACTGAAGTTGCTAGAGGGCCAGATCATTATAAATAGGGAAGCAGGTTGTTTACCACGACAGTAGAAGTGATTGTTTTTTCTGAAGATATGGGTAAATAATGTGATTTAACAGCCTTTGAACGTGGGATATATTTGAACGTGAGTGGCCAGATTATTATGACCACCTGGACATTTGTAGGCAAATTAGCTGTACACTGCATTGTATGGGATATGGAAGCCAAAGGCCTGTTCAAACACCTTTGCTGTCTGCAGTTACCAAGACAAAACGTTTCCAATTCGCACAGGAACACAAGGATTGGACAGTCGAGCATTGGAAAAAAGTCATGTGGTCTGATGAATCATGTTTCCAGTTGCATCTTGCAGATGGCAGAGTGAAATTTGGCGGAAACAGCATGAAAGCATGCACCCCACATGCATGAGTACAACCCTTCAAGCTGGTGGGGGCAATGTTATGGTTTGGGGCATGTTTTCCTGGCATGATTTGGGCACTTTAATTCGTGTGGAACAACGTCTGAATAGCACAACATACCGAAGTATCGTTGCTGATCAAGTTCATCCTGTCATGTTGATGGTATATCCCAATGGAGATGGCTTCTCCCAACAAGACAATGCGCCATGCCACGTTGCTCATATTGTGCAGGAGTGGTTTCAGGAACATGAGGGAGACTTTACCTTGCTTAGGTGGCCCCCACAATCACCAGATCTCAATCCAATTGAGCGTTTGTGGGACGAAGTTAAAAGAGCCATCAGGCAGCTTATTCCACAACCATCAAACCTCACAGAACGACAGTGCTATTCATCAGGCATGGTGTCAGATTCCTCGCATCACCTTTCAACATCTCGTGGAGTCAATGCCAAAAAGAATCGCCGCAGTATTGAAGGCAAAAGGTGGCCCAACGAAGTACTGATGGGGTGGTCATAATAATCTGGCCACTCACGTTCAAATATATCCCACGTTCAAAGGCTGTTAAATCACATTATTTACCCATATCTTCAGAAAAAACAATCACTTCTACTGTCGTGGTAAACAACCTGCTTCCCTATTTATAATGGTCTGGCCCTCTAGCAACTTAAGCGCGAAATTATAGCTAATTTGCCTACAAACGTCAGGTGGTCATAATAATCTGGCCACTCAGTGTATGTATATGTATGTGTGTGTGTGTGTGTGTGTGTATATATATATACACATATATATATTATCCTCACATATACATATATATGAATATGTACAGTCTTGCTAGTAGTCAAGAAAAAGCAGTTTGAAACAATAATTAGATTCCTTTTTTTACCCATCCCATTATGTTGACAAAGAATTCTAGAAAATTATAATATCTAGGGCTGGTAGGATGAGCCTGATAATGTTTTGTTTGATTTTTAATATGTGCACACCTGTACTACCTTGATAAAAATTAAAAGTATAGATAAAAAGGACTAATTCCCAGAATTCTTCATTTAAATGTGTCTCTCTATTTGTTGTAAAAACTAACAGAGTTAATCACATGGGGGAACTTTTCATTAGTCCCTCCGCCCCCTGATGAGGAAATTTTCATTTCCTGATGGCATCAAACTCATCCTGAGAAGGGGAAAGGTGTAGCTGTCTGGGGACTGCAAGGTGGGCTCAGGTGGTAGGCAGTAACCTGCATGTCTGTGGTCTTCCTACAGATGGCACTGTTAACACAGAAACCAGCTCCATAGTCCTGACAGCCGCCATACCCAGATTCCGCTCCTGGCTGGTTAGTATCATTCATCAGGTGAAATGGACGTAAATGGGGAGAAATCGGGGAGAGCATTTGAGGACGAGCCTTTTCCTTGGGTCTTGTCAGATCCTGAACTAGCTGCTTTCAGGAATGGAAGCTTTTTATCTCAGCTTTCTCTTTATACAAACAAATCTAGTTTCTTTAACTCTCATAATCTTGGAAAAGTTCTAAAAGGAAGGAACTAAGTTATTTGGGTCCCTATTAAATTTGGAGAAAGAAGAAATTAATACCCCCATTTTACAGATAAGGAGACTGAGGCTTAGAAATTGACCAACCTGTCCGGGGTCACACAAATAGTGAAGAGTGGTTTATGTGGCTCCCTTCTGTGGTTAGAATGTTTGCCACTGAATTTGTACAGCAGTTTCTCTCTTATGTGTGAAAAGGTCCCATTTTCATCAGTGGGACTTGCTCTAAAATATTAGTGCCTTGGAACACAGAAAGCAGTGAGTCTGGTAATGACCTAAATAAGTACCCATTTTAGAAGCTCTTTATATTCTGTTACTATAATTCTGCATGGATGGAGAAGAGCAAGAGTTAATCTCAACATGAACATGTTTAAATGCAAACACTCAATATTTTAATATGTTCTCTTTCCTTCATCCCCAATAATAGTTGTTTTTCTCTGAAGTGAAGTATAAGTGGAGACTAACATATCCTCTCCATATATCATAGACTCATTTAGCTGAACCTCAGGTCCCAGTGAGAGAACCCATCATAACCTTGGGCTCTGAGCTTTGATGACCAGCAGCCAACTCTGCCAGTGGTCAGGACCTGCCCGCTAAGCTTACTGCCCGATAAGCTTAGTTCTGGTGTGGGATTTGCCACTTTCTGGTTGTCTGAAAGCTCATCTATCCATACCTATAGTTTTCACATTAGTAAAGTGGAGAGACTAGATTAGTGGAGGGACTGCCCACTCAGTCTCCTGGAAATATTCCAACCCATGGGTGTGATGGGGGTGAGGGACACCTAGCAGAGTTTTTTCCTTTGAAGTAGTATTTTAAAATCTATATTCCTTTTGGGCACAGGTAGAAGATAATGAAGTAAAATTGTCTGAGAAAACCCAGCAAGCAGTGAAAGTAAGTAGTCTTATTCTTAATATTAACACCATATCAAAATAAAATGTAAACAAATATATGAAGATAATTTAAAATGTCTCATTTTAAGGCTAATCTAAAGGATCTGTACCTCTTTGTCTCAATTCCTGTTTGCATTCTTCCCAGCAGAGTTCATTTTATGGGGGTACACAATTAGAAGGATTCTTTCTGTCATTTAGACTTTGCAGTGTTTTTTGTGTGGTTTTTTTTTTTGTTTTAGTTTTTAATCTTCCAGTACTATTAAAAGCAGATCTCAGATTGACATATAGAGCTGAAAGGTCAAACCTTTCGGCCAAAAAGAGCTGACTTTGATAGATATAAATCTATTTGAATATAAACAGGCATTGTAAACTTTGGTGCCTAGACTCAGAGAGGACCTTACATTCTTTTTATCAGCACAAGTAAAAGGATTCCAGTAACATGACAAAGATCTGGGCAAAGTCAAAGATGGTGGAATAAGTTGGGTATATCTGAAACTGACTCAGCAACTTTTGTAGACAAACTTGGGTATGAGTTTTGATTCTATGAATCTTTATGCTATGTATGACTCACCTGTTCTTTGTGTTTGTTTGTTTGTTTGTTTGTTTGTTTGTTTGTTTTTAAAGGGAGATGAGTGTTTTCTGGGAACTTTTCTAACAGGAGGAGAAGGAGCATATCTTTATTCCAGCAATGCACAGTCTTGGCCTGAGGAAGGTGAGCTATGTCTTGGTCCCTCTTTTGCAGGTATTGGCATGGATGTTGTGATCCATAATACATCTGATATTTGAAAAGACTTAATGGTGTAGAAGTGTTTTCTTATAGCTTTTCTCCTTTGACCCATCCATTTTTCATATGAAGAAACTTGTGCTAGGAAGGGCTGGACCCATAACTGTACCTGGTCCTCTTGTTGCTAGCTAAGGGCTGATCTCAGAATGGGCTAGAGTAGCAACATGTTCAGAAATAGAATCTGTAGACCTAAATAAACTCTGGATGAGTTTTCTATGTGTAACAAATTACCACAAATTTAATAGCTTAAAACAGCACACATTTATTATCTCACAGTTACATAGGTCAGGAGTCCAGGTGAACTTGGCTAGATTCATGTTTGGGGTCTCATAAGGCCAAAGTCAAAGCATCAGCCAGACTAGGCTCTTATCTGGAGGTGCTGGGGAAGAACCTGCATCCAAGCTCATCCAGATTACTGGTAGAATCCAGTTTCTTTGGGTTGTAGAATTGAGGTCCCATTTTATTGTTGGCTGTAAGCCAGGACCACTCTTAGTTCCTCCTCCCCATGCTCCTTGCCCTGTGATTTCTTCATCTCAGCAACAGAGAACCTCCCTTGCATTGTTGAATTTCTCTCAAACTTCCATCTCTCTGAACTCCTCTTCTGTTACCAGTCAGAGAAAACTCTGCTTATAAAGGGCTCTTGTGATTAGAGGAGGCCCACTCAGATCATCATTCTTTTACCCTTAAATTTCTTCCTTATCACAGTCTTCCCTCTGGCTCTACACTTCATGCCTCTTCCACATGAAAAATACATTCACTCCTGCCTAAGGCCTCGTCCCATTTTGGTACAGTTCAAAGTCCTAAATCTCACCAGCTCAAAAATCTAAAATCTCTTCATCAAGATTATCTAAATCAGGCAACCGTGCGTACAAACAGCCAAGCCTTACACAGCAACCCCAGATGCCACGACTGCGTTAGCTGCCGCCAAGCCCAATGCATCAACCCCATGTGCCACAACCAAGCGTGAGCAACCAAGCCCTATACCGGGTGCCTCACACAGCAACCCCAGACACCACGACCATGCATGAATTGCTGCCAAGCCCAATGCATCAACCCCGGGCCTGGTGACCATGCAACCCACTGCCGAGCCTGCCACTGCAGTCACAGGCCCAGTGCAACTCAATGCCTAGATCCTTCGGTGAGAGCAAATATGGGGAGACAAAGAAACAACACCCCTCCCCCCCCCCCCCCCCGCACCCTAACCGGTTTGGCTCAGTGGATAGAGCGTCAGCCTGCGGACTCAAGGGTCCCAGGTTCGATTCGGTCAAGGGCATGTACCTTGGTTGCGGGCACATCCCCAGTAGGGAGTGTGCAGGAGGCAGCTGATCGATGTTTCTCTCTCATCGATGTTTCTAACTCTCTATCCCTCTCCCTTCCTTTCTGTAAAAAATCAATAAAATATATTTAAAAAATAAAATAAAAAGAAACAACCCCCAAAGGAAAGGAAAGGAGGAATCAACAGAAAAGGAACTAAATGAAACAGAGGCACACAATTTGTCAGAAAAAGAATTCAGAATAAGGATCATACAGTTTATAAACTGGATGGATGAGAAAATCAACAACTTATGTAAGAATCATGAGGAAATAAAGAGTGATATACCATGTGTACCGGTTAATAATGCAGATTTTGTAATCAAAGAAAACACAATAACATCAAAGTATTGTCCATCGCTAGCTACATATTTCCCCCATCTTTCAAGTAATTCGTAGATAACATCCCAATAGAACTTTTCTTGTTTTGAGACAAACCATTCAGAGGCCCAATTTTCCACTTCTTTGTGTGTTTTGAAGTGCTGCTCAGATAGTGCATGCGCCATTGATTGGAACAAGTGGTATTCTGAAGGAGCAAGGTCTGGTGAATACAGCGGGTGGGTTAATATTTCCCAAGCAAGATCTTTTAACATGTCTTTAACTGGTTTTGAAGTGTGTGATGGTGCATCTATTGAAGCAAAATTACTTTGCCGTGTCTTCTGGCACATTCTGGTTGTTTCACGATCAAAGCGTGGTTCAAATTGATTATTTGTTATCGGTAGCAATCAGTATTAACGGTTTCATCTGGTTTTAGAAGCTCATAATACACCATACCTTCCTGATCCCACCAAACGCAGAGCATTGTCTTCTTTCCGAAGCGATTTGGCCTTGCAGTCGATATTGATGGTTGACCTGGATCAACCCATGATTTTGTGCGTTTGTGATTCTCAAAATCCACTTTTCATCACCAGTCACAATTCGATGCAAAAAAGACTTTCTTTCACCCTAGCCAGTTTGGCTCAGTGGATAGAGCATCAGCCTGCGGACTGAAGGGTCCCAGATTTGATTCTGGTCAAGGGCACGTGCCTGAATTGCAGGCTCAATCCCCAGTAGGGGCCATGCAGGAGGCAGCCAACCAATGATTCTCTCTCATCATTGATGTTTATTTTATTTTTTTAAATCATCATTGATGTTTCTATCTCTCCCTCTCCCTTCCTCTCTGAAATTAATAAAAATATTTTTTAAAAGACTTTCTTTCATGCCATTGAAGCAACATTTTACTGATGATTTTTCAGTTTTCCATTTGTCTTTCATTCAGTTTATGTGGCACCCATTTTCCTTTCTTTAAAATCTTTCCCATTGCTTGTAAATGATCGGAAATTGCTTGCTGAGCAACATTTAATCTTTCTGCAAGTTGTTTTTGAGTTTGACACGCATCTTCATCCAATAATGCTTGTAATTGTTGGTCTTCACATTTTTTCGGTTGACCTGGATGTTCTTTGTCTTTCACATTGAAATCATCACTTTTAAAGCATTTAAACTAACGTTCACAAGTATCTTGAGATGGAGCATGTTCACCATAAGCTTCCCAAAGTATTCAGCAGCACTTTTCTTCAAAATAAAGTAATGAATTAAAACTTCCCACAAATGCTCTTTTTTGGCACAAAATTGGACATTTTTAAGTGTAAAAATATCTATGATGTTAACACCTTCAGAAAAGTTGACATAGGAAGTTTTGAAGCTTGTCAATACAACAACATAGCATACATATCAAATCGCATATATATCAACATATGTGTAACTTCATCTATTGAAAAAAATCCACATTATTAACTGATACACCTAGTAGATACAATAAAAAACACTATGGAAGGTTTCAACAGTATATTAGAAGAAGCAGAGGACCGAATTAGTGAATTAGAAGACAGGGCAGCAAAATACATCCAATCTGAACTGCAATTGGAGAAAAAAAATTAAAAGGCAGGAGGAGAGCCTAAGGGAACTTTGGGACAACATGAAACAAAGCAACATACATATGATAGGGGTGCCGAAACGACAAGAAGAACAAGGGTTAGAAAACCTACTTGAAGAAATGTCAGAAAACTTCCCTGATTTGAGTAAGAAAAAAGTCACACAAGCACAGAGAGTCCCAAACAAGATGAATCCAAAAAGACCTACACCAAGACACATCATAATTACAATGGCAAATGTTAATAACAAAGAGAGAATCTTAAAGTCTGCAAGAAAGAGAGAGTTGCCTACAAGGGATCTCCCATTAGATTATCAAATGATTTATCAACAGAAACACATCAGGCTAGAAAGGAATGGAAGAAAGTATAGAGCGTGATGCAGGGCAGGGGACTGAGTCTAAGAATACTCTATCCAACAAGGCTATCATTCAAAATTGAAGGGGGAAAAGAATAAAAAAAAAAAAAAAAAAAAGGAGTATCTAAATCAGGGACAGATGAGGCTCTGGAGTGTAATCCATTGAGTACCACTCCTGAACATAATTCCTCTCCATCTGTGGACTTGTGAAATTAGAGACAAGTTACCTGTCCCAGCCCTCCCAACACACTAGATGGGATTGGCATATGATAACAGTTACAGACATTCTGGTTCAGAAAGGGGGGAATTTGAAGATAAAAAGAAGTCACCAGCCCAAGGCAGTTTTGAAATCCTGCTGGACAAACTCCAGTTCCTGGATTAGTTTTCAAGGCCTGGAAATAGTCCCCCAGGAATTTTAACTCTGCCCTCTGGGCCCTTGGTTCCACCCTCCTAAACTCTTAGTTTTGCCCTCTGGGCTAGTGGCTACACCTCTGTCATCCTGCTCTCTCTCTCTCTCTCTCATCCTTCCTTTTTCATGAAGATGACACTTTGTAACTGAGTATTTTTATGAGTCTGGTTCTTACCAGTACAATTTTGGGGATCTAACTACCTCATTTCATATCTTTCTATCTTTATGGCAGTGTTTCTGCTTACATAAAATTCTCAAAAACCTTGTTGATCTTTCATGGATTTCATGGGGATTCATGCTCCTTTTTGGTTTCCTCAAAATAACATTTTTTAATGAGTTCTGCTCTTTCCCTGTTAAATACAGCCATTTTGGGGAGGAAGAGTTGTGGCTTACTCTACAAATTTCTCAACTTCCACTAAGCAAATCCTCTTTCTGGGTAATTTGTTCTTGAAAATAATTCTGTCTGGTGGCAGATTCCTCTCCCTGTCCTCAGATCAGTGGTTTGGCTCCTGCTCCTCCATTAACATAGAAGACAAAGCACAGGGAGTTCTGGTGCTCCACAAAACGCCGGGGTGATAAGGAATAGCATGTGTTACTGTGCCTGTGCTGCAATCCCTGCATTTCTGCTCCATCCTGCAGCAGAAGACTCCAGAGTCCAGGACATTTGTTGAGGGCAGGGAGCGTGTGACAGTGCTGCCAGCCTTGGGCAAGATTGCAGTGTCATAAAGGCAGGTTGTGGTCACAACACAGAGGTGTTTGTGCTTTCTCATAGTTGAGCCAATGATAATATTTGGCAAGGATATTTGCCAAATTAGTTTGTACCTTCTTAGCAAAGTGTCTTGTATAAAAATAATCTTACATTGTATTGAGTTATCCAGCAAGATTCAGTGTATCCTGAGGTCTCTACACAAGAATAAAGGGCACAGCCAGGGGTTTCTGGAGCCTTGTTAGGCACACTCTTTTGAGAGCTTAGATTTTTTCATACTTTCTTAGTTCCTGAGGGAAATGTAGTTTAAATTCGGAGATACTTTCATGAGGAGGAAAATTCAGTAGGAGCAGAGAATTTAAATAGGAGTCTCCTCTGGCTGTGTGTTAATGTTTCACCATTTTGGGATTCAGGTCAATGTTGTGAGGCTTGAAGTTTATACCAGTTGGGGCTCTTTAAGGAAAAATAACAAAATGGTTAGGGGCTCTTCTCAGGGCCTTGGAAGGGGGCTTGAGCAGGTGAGGGGTCCTGAAACTTAGGTGTCATTAGTATCTTGGCAAATCTGCCTCTATTTGAGACTATCATGAGTTTGAAAATTATCTTTTTCCATTTTCTGAAGGCACTTACGAGGCTGTTCAGCATGTACTACTGTGATTGCTCTTTATATCCCGAGTTTGAAGGTGAAAACTTGTCTAAAGTCAGGTAGTCTAGGTCTAAATCCCTCCTCTTGATGCTTCCTGCTCTGGAACCTTTTCCCTTCCCTGGTTAGTGACTTCTGCTATCACGAGACGTCTTGTTATTCAGCTTTCTGTTCTTTCAAGTCCTTCACGTGCCCTTCTCGTCCCCACCCTGCTGACCTTGGTCAGGCAGGCTGCCCAGTATCTAATCCTCAGGAGCCCTCTTTGGAGGTTTACAACATATGCCTATATCCCTAAACAATGTCTTGTTTTTCAGTGTAATACCAATAGAATCATACTGTGTGTGTTCTGGAACTTGCTTCTTTTCCTCAATATTCTGTTCCGAAAATTTGTTCAGATTGTGTATGTAGCCATATAGTTCATTCACTCTCATGGCTCCATAGGATTTTTTTTGTATGAAAATGTATTATTTATCCTTTTGACTCTTGATGGGCATTTGGGGACAGCACTGTCATGAGCGTTTTTGTACATGTTTCCTGGTGTACATGTTTTTATTAAAAAGTAATGACCTTCAAATTTGGAAGGTTTTTTTGGCCATTATTTCTTTAGTCCCCTCCCCTATGGAGTTCCAGTTACATATATTGGCTGCCTGAAGTTGTCTAACAGCTCCCTGATCTCTGTACTGTTATTTCAATCATCTTTCTCCTTTGTTGTATTTTGCATAGTTCCTGTGTTTATGTATTTTAATTTACTAAACTTCTCCATTGTTGTTATGTTTATTAAATTAATATTTGGCCGAAACCGGTTTGGCTCAGTGGATAGAGCGTCGGCCTGCGGACTGAAAGGTCCCGGGTTCGATTCCGGTCAAGGGCATGTGCCTGGGTTGCGGGCACATCCCCAGTAGGAGATGTGCAGGAGGCGGCTGATCGGTGTTTCTCTCTCATCGATGTTTCTGACTCTCTGTCTCTCTCCCTTCCTCTCTGAGGGGAATCAGTGAAATATATTTTAAAAAAATAAAATAAATTAATATTTGTTATGTGAAGCACAGGGTGCTAGATGGTGAGCCAAGTTCAACAAAAGCTCAAGAAAGAAATTGAAGTAGAGAGTTTTTCTTTTTTTTAATATTTTTATTAATTTCAGAGAGGAAGGGAGAGGGAAAGATAGAAACATCAATGATGAGAGAGAATCATTGCCTTCTGCACGCCCCCTACTGGGGATCGAGCCCACAACCCAGGCATGTGCCCTTGACTGAAATCGAACCCGGGACCCTTCAGTCCACAGGCCGATGCTCTATCCACTGAGCCAAACCAGCGAGGGCGAGAAGTTTAATACAGTACTCACAGGTCCTGGAGGAAGTACAGGGCATGCCTTGAGGGGGCCACACAGGGAGGGCAAGGCAGGGTGCGGGCAGAGAGAGAGACAGGACCTGGGCAGATGCCTTTAATAGAGTCCATGAGTGGAGTGCTTTGGGATTCCCAGAGTAAGGCCAGATTTGTCCAATTCAAATTTGAAAGAGTGGGTTCTTAGTAAGCTCCACAGGGTTCTTATCTAAAGTGCACAGGAGGAGGCACTAAGAGGGGGAGAGACTTTTGATCACTAGAGCTCTTGGGGAAATCACATCAGGAACTTACATTTGTTTGTGACTCTGCGGGCTATTATCTAGGGCATGCGCTTGCATAAGGAGGCTATTGTCAGTTAGAGGGCCCTGTAGGCCACTTGGCTAAACAAAATGGATGCTGAGGCAGCAGTACTATGGAGTAGCTTAGCTAAACTCTCAACAGTTATCTAATGTCCTTTACCTCATCCAATGTATTATTCTTTTCAGACATGGTACATTTTACCTCTAGGAGTTTGATTTAGATATTTTTTTACATCTTTTATGTCTCAAGTTAACATGGTTCAGTCTTCTAGCTTTTGAACATATGGCATACAGTTTTAATGATTGTTTTAATGTATTTTTCTTCTAGTTCTTTCATCTGGGCCTTTTAAGCTTTTAAGGCAGGAAGCAAAGCAGCATTTAATTAGGGCTAATTTTACCCCACTCCTGAGGCAAAATCCTTCTGAGTACTCTACCTGATGTCCCTGTGAAGTATGAGGTCTTCCACTGGGCTGGTGGGAATGGGCAGAAAATCCAGTGCAAGGTACGAGTTGTTGCATTGTTTTACATAGCAATATCCAGTTTTTCCAGGACCATTTGTTGAAAAGACTCCTTTCTCTTTTGAGTTGCCTTTGTTTAATATCACTTGACCTCAGTGGCTGGTTGACACTCAGGGTGCTCCTTCATGCTCCCTATAGTACTCTAGAGATTTTAGGGTGTTTTCTTCTGCTGGACAGAGATTGTTCAGCAATGAGGAACAGGGGCTCTGGTCCCATTGACATGTGGGGCCATTGACACATTCTGATAACTCTGGTGGCCAAGCTGAGTTTCACCTTCCTGTGATGGGAAGACCCAGGCAGTGGTCATCCGCTATCTGCTGCCTTCATTCTGCACCATCTCACGTGTTCCCTTGTGCCCACATTAAGCTGTTGAGGGATACTTTAAAAGAGAATGTTCTCTGCAGTGCTGAACATAAATGAATTATACAGGGGTGGGCACAAGTAGGTTTATAGTTGTGAATACATGAAACAGAGTTTATTCTTGTATTATTTATTAATTACTGTATTTTTTAAAATATAGTTTATTGACTTTTTACAGAGAGGAAGGGAGAGGGATAGAGAGTTAGACACATCGATGAGAGAGAAACACCGATCAGCTGCCTCCTGCACACTCCCCACTAGGGATGTGCCCGCAACCAAGGTACATGCTCCTTGACCGGAATCGAACCTGGGACCCTTGAGTCCGAAGGCCGACACTCTATTCACTGAGCCAAACCGGTTAGGGTAATTACTATATTATTTTCCATATGAACAACTGTAAACCTACTTGTGCCCACCCCTGTACAACTGTGTAGTACTGTACCTATAGCCTGGCTGGATGTTGAGAAAAGTAAGCAAGTCACAGAAGGACAGGTGGTGGGGTTTTGTTGTTTGGGTTCTTTTTGTTAAACCATGTGTGTATATTTCACACACTCTCACACACAGAGAATGAAAATTACTCAGCCATTACATCATAATATTTCCCTGACAGTGATAAATGTTCCCTCTTCACACAGGTTGGACCATAAGTGGATTTTTATTTGTACAGCCAGTTGTCCAAAGGAGGAAAAGCCAAATTCTTCATTGGCATTTGGTGTCTTTGTTTGCCCTGAGGGCTCCTCCTTCTTCTGTTGGACTCCTGGGAATGCAGAGGTCAATCAAAGGCAGAACCATGCTGCATACCCGGCTGCCTCTGGGTAGTGAGGAGGAACATTCTCTCACTTGGGTTTCAGATTCACAGAGTGGAGAAGGAATGACAGAACCCATCCATCCAGGGCACGAGGGATGAGACAAGGAGCCAGGAAGATCTCATCAGGAGTTGGCTACTCTGGTCACTGAGAAACCCCTACAAAGGCATGTCCCTTCAGACCATAGTCTGACAGCCACGAAGCCAGAGCAGATACCAGAGTGGTATTACAAAAAGTGGAATAGGATCTAAGAGACCAACCAGGGCACTGGCATTGGACCACCCAATGAGTCACTTCAGTTATCTCATGTGTGCCCTGAGAATAATGACAAGGCTACTGCTCCCAGAGCCAGAGGCGTAGCTGCACCAGTACTAAAACCAGTTCTTGTTTACAGAGTCTCTGCCCTGGGCCAGGAGCCATAGTGAGTGCTTTTTTAGCACTGTCTTGTGAATTTCTGTCTTCCTCTTTTCCATTTTGTTTTGAGGCTTCAGAGTCTAGAGCAGCAGTTCTCAACCTGTGGGTCATGACCCCTTTGGCAACCCTTTCACAGGGGTTGCCTAAGACCATCCTGCATATCAGATATTTACATTATGATTCATAACAGTAGCAACATTACAGTTATGAAGTAGCAACGAAAATAATTTTATGGTTGGGTCACAACATGAGGAACTGTATTTAAAGGGCCAGAAGGTTGAGAACCACTGGTCTAGAGGGAGAAGAAGTGCTGACCTGCCTGGTCTACCTCTTTCCCTTATCTTTCCAGTGAATACTTGGAATATGCAAATTCTCGTATCTGCTCTTTTCTGGAAGCTTTATGAGGATTTTGAGGTTTGTCCAGGAGTGAGTGGTACTGGACTTGTTTCTGAGAAACTTCACATTAGAGGTACACAGGTGGAAGGTTTGCCCAGGATCTGGAAGGGTACAGATACTAAGCAGTAGGTAGGGGAGCAGTTTCTATCTCCTGATGCCTTTTGATTCTCTTTTCTCTGTAAGCAGTAGGTCGACATCTTGTGGTTGAAATTGGTGTGGTTGTGGTGTTCAGAGAGTATTGAAGGTCTTGGGGGAGTTGGTGGAAGGGGTTGGGAAACAGCAGTGGATGGACTGCTAGGAAGACTGGGCTTGTTGAGGTTGAGGAAGCAGAGAGGGCCCATGATCATATTAGCCACACATGGTCTTTGGAAGAGCAAAAGTGAAGGGAAAAGGGGTGAGAGAACCAAAGTGCATTGGCATCAAACAAAACTGTGCTTTGTATACTGGCTCCACCATCAAGTACTTCTGGGGAAATCTCTCTAAACTTAAGTTTCCCCATCAATCCTGTAAGAATTCTTTCTCTTGTAATTGATATGAAGATGGAAAACTATAATGCATATGACATGCTTGGTATGTAGTAAAGTAAAATCAGAGATTAAAAGCAGATCCTTTCTGGGGGATCTGCCTTGGATGTGAATGAAAGGAACACAGAAATTTCTGAGCAATAGGGGAAAATAGGAGGACTGGAAGCTTTAAAGGCTCAGTGACATCAGAAGATGAGGTTTTTGGAGTAAGAATAACTAAAAGGATAATGGGATGCTAATTCAGAGAGTAGGCTATAGAGCTGAAAATTCCAGGGGTTAAGATGTTCTGGGTGCTGCTTTATTGCTGTGGAGTTGGGAGTGAGGAACAGTGAGGCCAGAACATGTTGTAAGCCATCCCCTGATCTCTCAGAAGGAATGGGAGTGTTGGCTTTAGAAGAGAAGTCTGTGAGCACATTCAGAGGCTGTTGGAAATGTTGGGGACTGATTAGGAGGGCAGTAGATGTGAGCAGTGAAGGAAATGAAAGTATTGTGCCAGCATAGAGGGGAATGGTCTGGGAGCAGCAGTGAGGAACCCTGGCGTTGGTGCAGGATGAGGCTGGGGCATGGTAGCCACTACTCAAGAGGGCCCTGGGGCAAGGCTGTGTTCAAAGGAAGTCAGGCTTTACTTGTTAGAGGTGGGAGACTTACAGGGCTTGAACCTGAATGCCTTGAAGTGGGCCAGCTAGTCTCTGGCAGCTGCTGCCACAGATGGTAAGGTTGGCATTAATTCTTTCTGGCTGATCATCTTGTTCTTTCGTTGATATGCAGGCTCCAAACCTTCCTCTTTTACCTAAAAACTATCTCCATCTTCTCCACTTCTCCCCATTCCTGTTAACATGCATGCACAAACACACACACTCACCAGGCCTCTCTGCCCTGAAACCCTACGCCCGGCTGGCGTAGCTCAGTGGTTGAGTGTCCACCTATAAACCAGGAGGTCACAGTTCAATTCCTGGTCAGAGCATATGGCCGGATTGCAGGCTCAATCCCCAGTGTGGGGTGTGCAGGCAGCCAATCAATGATTCTCTCCCATCATTGATGTTTCTATCGCTCCCTCTCCCTTCCTCTCTGAAATCAATAAAAATATATTTTTTTTAAAAACACAAGCAGCCCTGACCGGTTTGGCTCAGTGGATAGAGTGTCAGCCTGCAGACTCAAGGGTCCCAGGTTCGATTCTGGTCAAAGGGCATGTACCTTGGCTGTGGGAACATCTCTGGTGGGGAGCGTGCAGGAGGCAGCTGATCAGTGTTTCTCTCTCATCGATGTTTCTAGCTCTCTGTCCCTCTCCCTTCCTCTCTATAAAATATCAATAAAATATATTTTTTAAAAAACAAAAAAACACACAAGCAAACAAAAAAAACTTGAAGTCTCCAAATTCCTCACTTTGGCCTTTGCTCTTATCATTACAACTTCCAGAGTTTTGAGGCTACTTTCCTAGAGCTACAGCTCAAGGAATCACTAAGATAAGATATAAATGACAGTGTTCCCAAGCCTGTGCCTTGAACTCCAAGAAGTACTTTCTCTTTTCTCTATATGTGAAAACAGGGAAAGAAAGGCGGTTATAAGAACAGAAGGATCCAACTTGGACCAGCTCCAGAAAACAACTTCACCCAGGGGTCTTATTGGGTATTCTGAGTGCTTCATTTGGGTCTCAAAGTAAGCTCAGGCCCAGCCTTAACACTTGTCATCTTTCTGTGGTCTACCGCATAGAGCCCATATTGAGCTTTCTGAATGACTTTGGCCATCCCAGAAACAGCAGTTCTCCTTAGATCTGAATCCTTGTACTTAAGAACCTATATCCACTGTTCACATCTCACCTATTTTGCTTTAGTGAATAACAGAACAGCAGGCCTCCAGAGTCAGAACCAAGTTATTGCCTAACTCAAATCTTCCTTTGCTAGAAACAGGCCCTTAGGCTCCCTTCACTAGTCCTTCAACTGAGACCCTGCTGCTCCTTCTTGGGCCTTACGTGTGGCATGTGGTCTCTTCAAAGCTGAACCAGCTTCTGCCAAAATAGGAGAAAGGGGCACCTATAAAACTCAGTAATGGAGCAGACATACTGAGTCTTTTTTAGAGTGTTTCCTTGGAAGACACCTGTATGTAAATGTGACTTTTGCCTCTCCCCATCAGCTGATAGCCTACTAACTTGTTTTTTTTTTCTAATTCTCATGCAGAGATTATATCTAATGACTCATTTATCTCTGAGACTCTAAGAGGGTACATTGGCTTCTCCAGAGTGCAGGGCTCAGAATAAAAAACATATAACTGAAGCAATACAGACACTGTTCTGTGGTTACAACTCTCATACCTACAAGAAGGACATTGGAATCTGGCCCCCAGGATCCAGCCCTCCAGCTCTGACCAGCTCTGTTTTCCTTCCAGGGAAATTGTATTTCTTCTCTAGCGGCCTTCTGTTTTCTCACCGTCATCATGGAAGCATCATCATTTCCAAGGATCACATGAATTCCATTGCATTCTATGATGGGGTAGGTATTTTACCAGTCTGTGGCTTTCGTGTTCAGAAAGATACTCCACTTCTGAGGGAAAAACCAAATAACTCTTTGTCCTCGCTCTACCACCATGGGTCAGGATGTCAGGAATCAGCACTGCCTTTAAGGCAGGCAGGCAGGGAGACCATGGAGAGGCATGCCCACTCTCAGGGCCCTAAGCCTCATCAACCTTGCTGCTCTGTAAAGGGCTTAGCTACAAGGGGCTTCTGGGTCAGGAGGGCCAGCAGCTACCCATGAGTAATTAACTCATCCCAAAGAGGATGAGAAAGTGGGCTAAAGAAGGCCTCCAATGGCCCCTACCAGATGGCCTCCTACCCAAGAACACAAAGCTCACCCATCTAAGAGCTGCTTCCTGCCCAGCCGGCATAGCTCAGTGGTTGAGCATGGACCTATGAACCAGGAGGTCACAGTTTAATTCCCAGTCAAGGCACATGCCTAGGTTGCAGGCTTGATCCCCAGTAAGGGGCGTGCAGAAGGCAACAGATCAGTGATTCTTCCTCATTGATGTTTTTATCTCTCTCTCCCTCTACCTTCCTCTCTAAAATCAATAAAAATATATTTTTTAGAGTACCCTGGAATGAATTTTGAGATGACATTTTTAGGAAAAAAACACCTTTGTGCTTCCTATATCTTGTATACTGGGTATTGGAAAGCACATCTATTATTGAACCCCAGTAAAATCACATAATGTGAAAATCATTTCACTAAAATTAATTTTATGTGTCTGATAGTAGTCATGAGGCCTGGTATCATGCAAATAGCTTTTCTCATTGATGCTCCCTCTTTTTTCTCTTAGGATTCCACCAGTGTTGTTGCTGTCCTTCTGGTACACTTCAGAAGCTCATTACTTCCTCATCTCCCAGTTCATTTCCATGGTTCAAGCAATTTTATGATGATTGCCCTTTTCCCCAAATCAAAGATCTACCAAGCATTTTACCCAGAGGTAACATCAATCATTAGTGAACAAAACTACTATTCTTCCCTCTAGCAGTTTAGGTGGTAAGGCAGCATCTCAGTGAAGTGATGAGAGGGAGTGTTGGGAAGGCAGGTCGGGTGGCTGCTTCTAATCCCTTTGGGTTCTGGAGTGGTGCCTTGACATTGAGAGTTGAGAACTTAAAGGAACTGAGCAAAAGGCTTTTTAGCTTCTAAGAAAAATCTTCCTGTCCCTTTAAATCCTAATTAGACTTATTTTCCCTTTAGCTACTTGGTTGAATTGTTGGGCCCTACCTACTGGATTAGAGCTCTCTGCCCCACCCCAAGTTCTCCCTCCCCATGGTTCAGAGCCCTGCCCTTGTAAATGGTTCCACCTGACAGGCTGCATATTATAGGCACTCAGCACAGATTGCATGAGTGAGGGAGCTTACTGAGAATTATACAACCCACTTAGAGACCAAGAAATAGTCAAAGTCAAACAGATGGCCAGCCTTATGATGGTGGAAATGCTTGGAAAGGTGTGATTGGAGCAGCTTATGAGAGGACAGTGTCTCTCCCTCAGGACAGATTCGCAGAACATGGAGGAAACAAGAGCTGACCTTAGCTGCAGATGGCGTCTCAGGCTAGTGTGTGTCTCCCTCTGACTGCCTGCTGGTCCTTCCTACCTCCTTGTGCTTGTCCTTTCAACCTGGAACATGACAGCAGCCCTTTAGATTCTCTTCAGCAATCCCTCTGCCTCCAGACAGGAGTTGCTTGAACCACTCCTTCTGTCTGGCCCTATCACCAGGGAAGGACATGCCACTTCTGCCAGAACGTGTTATCCAGCACCTTTTTTTGTGCTTCCTGGCCTCTGAAGGAGCAGAATCCCTGGGAGAGGAACCCAGAAAGAAATTCTAGTTTTGAAAAATACAGAACAAAATTGCTTCAGGTCTCTATTTTTGAAACAAACTTGTTTGTTATGATGGTCTGTCTCCGTACTGACAGCCTAGATTTTCAACAACTATCAAATCCCCATGTGGGTTCCATATCCTGTTGTTGGGTTTCAAGTGTTCTTTGCTCAAATTCTGTTTTGTTTAGGTCTTCTCCCTCTGGCAACAGCAGGCTAACTCAGGGCTGTCTTTAAAAGTGATCCAGGAAGATGGATTATCTGTGGAACAAAAGAGATTGTAAGTGGCTGCCTTCAGTGTTTATGCTTGCTTCCTAAGTCGTGCACGTCTGTTCTCTCTGCAGGATGACTTGCGTTATGTAACACAGGGGTCTTGGCTTCTAAAAGGGCCGACACAGTCACTTCAGTGCTGCCAACTTGCAGGTAGCAAGAGCCCTTGGGAAAATAAAAGTCAAGAAAGATGAAATCCACCAAGAATCAGAAACCCATTGTATTACCAGGGGTTTCAGGCCAGCCTTCCTATGCGGGCACACCAGTCGCATTTTATTTAAGTCGGCAAGATGCTTGTTTTGGAAGTGTTGACTCTGTCACAGGACTCTGGCTTGAAAGCATCAGAACAAGTTATGTAAAGTATGTGCATCATAGGGATTAATATATTGTTATTGATTTCAAAGAGGAAGGGAGAAGGAGAGAAAGATAGAAACAGCAATGATGAGAGAGAATCATTGATCGGCTGCCTCCTGCATGCCCCACACTGGGTATTAAGCCTGAAACCTGACTGGGAATCGAACCATGACCTCCTGGTTCAGAGGTCGATGCTCAACCACTGAGCCACACCAGCTGGGCTAATCTGTGAGCTTTTGATATTCCAGACATTCCAGTTCACAGAAGCTCTTCAATGTCCTGAGCCATGCTGCCAGGGAGAAACGAAGTCCTCTAAAGCTGCTCTCCGCCAAACTCCCAGAGCTGGACTGGTAAGCTCTGATTTTCTGTTTATAGATGTTTAATATTCTGGCTTTGAAATGTCAGAAACCTCAGTGTTGGTCCTTTCTAAGCTTTTTTCTTCATAGCTTCTTAGGGATCATAAAAGTTAGTAGTGACACACCATATCCAATGTTATTCTTTAGAGAGAATCTCTAAGGTTTCTTTTTCATCAATTAAATAAGGAGTTTCTCATGTGGATGGGCACAGTAAGGCAAGGCTGGTGATGCTAACACAAGAGCATTCTCTCGCTTTTCTAGGTTTCTCCAGCATTTCGCCATCAGCAGCGTTAGTCAGGAGCCTGTGATGAGGGCCCATCTCCCTGTCCTGCTGCAGCAAACTGAAATCAGCCCTACTCACCGAGTAGAAAATGACAAGGTACAGCAGCTCACCAAATCTGCTGGGAGTTCATGGGAAGAGAACCCCGATAGCCTGGCCTTGATCTTCTGTATCAGTTAACAAGAGTAGCTCAGGCGGAGTCCCTTTTATAGGCCTCTCCCCCTCTTTGGACACTGATGTAATGATGCACATGAAACCTGCTCCATGCAATGTGTACAGGCGTCTGCATTAACCCCAGCCAAGCCTATGGCAGCAATGAAACTCTGGCACCCTGCCGGGCCCTCCCCTTCCTTCTCCAGGCTTTTCAAACTCTTGCTCAGTGCTCTCATGCTGTCAGCTCTTTCTGGTTGTGACAAGGACTTACCTGGAAGTGGGTGACACATTGAGCTTAATGATGGGATGGGCCTTGTTAGTTGGGCCTTGCTGGCATCACCAAGGTAAGGTGATACTATATAAACATCACAGAGTGGATTTTAATCTGCTCCCACTCACACACCCTTCCTCTTAACCCCTCCCACCATTTCTTTGGAGCCATATGTCTTTTTATGCTCAAAGAGGGCATTTATTTCTGTGAAAATCTAGAAGATACTCAGCTATAAAAGAAAATAGAACCAGTAAGCAATTAGAAGCCTCGTTTTTCCCTTAGGCAAGAGTTTTAAAATGAAATTGCCTACTTGTTATATTTTGTTAAAAGATGCTGTAGGCCCTGGCCGGGTACTTAGTTGGTTAGTGTTGTCTGGATACACCAAGGTTGCGGGTTTGATCCCCGGCCAGGGCACATACGAGAAGAAACCAATGAATGCATAAATAAATGGAACAACAATATTTCTCTCTCTCTCTAAAAAATATTTTAAAAGGTGCCGTAGGACTGTCCTTAAAATAAGAAGGTGTCTGGCTATAAGCATGTGTGCTGTGATTTGAGAGGCTGAGGCCCGGGCACTGAGAAAAGGAAATTTGGATGGGAGGAGGATAAACAAAAAGTCAGTTACATGGAATACTCCCCACAGGGGCAGAGAGGAATACAAAGTAGGGGCCTGGTCAGAGGGGAGGTGGGAGAGCTTTTGCTTCCCAAAAAGAGGAAGGATCCATTGCCATCTCTCTGCTGACCAGTGAGTGTCACCGCGCTGAGCTTTAGTGTATGTTATTTGTGACCAGGCCTGTCCAAGTGAGTCTTGTGTATTGTGATAAAGCACATACTTAAAGAGGCCCTTGCCACACTATGTCACTTTTTCCTTTCCTCCCCTGCTTGACCCGTCTTTGTTAGTGAATTTCTTTGAGTTGCTTTACAATGTCTGCCTGCAGAGGGCCCTGTTTTCTTATGGCTGTGTATTAAAGTTGGGACAGTCCAGCCTGGGTTTTCTTCTCACCATCAAAATTCAAAGGACAAAAGGCCACCACCAGCCTCTGCTTCAGGGAATTCAGCTCCTCATGCTGGGCAACTTTAATGTGCAAACATTTCACAAAACCCTACATGTGGACATTTTGCTCTCCAGAGGTCAGTCTGAGCAGAGCAAAGAGAAGTGGAATCGGCTCTGAGCTGAGTTGTAAGAAGAAGCTGACACCTGCATCCCCAGCCAGTTTTTAATGCCTAACATCCTACAATGTATTCTCCTTGCAGCACTCAGGACCTCGCCCCACTAATCATTTTTATTAGGGTAAAATATATGTTAAAAAAAAAAAAAATACCAAAAACCTCAGAGAAAAAAAAGACTCAAAAATGCTTCCTACACCAGTTTGTTTCCTCAGCTCAGGCTATGCAGCTTGGAGGGCAGGGCAGCCAGACAAAAACATCTACAATGCCACTGGTATCCTTGGCTGAGGTTACTGTGCCAGTTGAGCCTATGGCATTTTGGTTCCAGACCTCCTTTCTGCCTAGTATTTTCTATTGTATTTTAATTAATCTAGTCACAGTGTGCTCTATGGAAATTATAATACTAATACAAAATTTAAAAAGTGTTTGCTATGTGCCAGACAATGTTCTAAGCACTTTACATATATTAACTCTCATCATCACACCTACCTCGAAAGGTAGGTTCTATTGTTAGCCCAAGGTCATCATAAAGCTAGTGAGTGCTGGTGCTGAAGTTCAAACTCACAGAACCTGGCTCCAGCAGTCTGTTCTCTCACACAATGCTGCCTCCCAAATGAATCACAAACCCACATGGCTTTTCTTTCATGTAGGTCATTATCAGCATTGTAACTGGCCTCCCGGGATGTCATGCTAGCGAGCTCTGTGCTTTTCTGGTCACTCTGCATAAGGAATATGGCAGGTTAGTATGGCTGCCACCTTTGCTTTGGGGAAAGGGAAACCTTGGACATGTACTGACCTTTGGCGTAACTGGTATCAGCACAGTAGTCATCACCCATCCATTCATTTGACACATTTGTACTGAGCACTTTCTGTATGCCAGGCACTGCTCTAAGTGTGGAGGACAAATGAACAAAACAGACACGAAAATCTCTGCCCTCATGGAGCTTACATTCTCGTGTGGAAAGACAATTAACCAGATAAGGAAAATCGTGTAGTGAAAAGTACAATGGAGAAAATAAAGCAGAGAAGGCTATAGGGATTACTGGGCTGGGAGGTTGGGGGTGGGAGCAGGGATTCCAGCTTTAAAGGGGAGACCTCACTAAGAAGGTGACATTCGAGCAAAGGCCTGAGAAAGTGACGGAATGAACCCCTGGGTATCTGGAAGAGCACTGTAACAGCCGGACCAGCGCAGGCGAAGGCCTGGGAGTGTGCCTTGTCAGCAGGGCGATTCAGGGCCAGGGTGGTTAGAACTTGGGACTGCGTGAGTTCAGGTGCAGCTGGGACATGTTGGCTCAGGTAAAATTGGGGAACAATTCATCCATCACTTCCACCTGGCTGGCAGGTTACTAAACAACCCTTGCTCACTGAACCAGGCATTTAGTATCTAGTCAGTCTACTTCAAAGTAAGGCATCCTGCTGGAGGCTGGAGGGATTGAGAAGGCTGCAGTGGCCCAGAGGTTTGGGAGTTTTGGGTGGGAGGTTGTGGAGGCTGGAGAGACAAGTTTTAGAGAGATGTGAGGGAGATATTGGACCTCCTTTATATAAGTACTAAGTAGTTAACCAGTTTCTCCCTCATTTCCATTGCTTTTGTTCTGCAATCAGTCTAAATTCTTCACTCTGCACATTTCTTATTCTCAGCAAGCATTTTATTGAGCACCAGACTGAAGCCATTGTATTGAATGGTCCTTCAGGAAGTGACTGCCTGGTCAGGAGTCTTTCTCAGCTCTGAAGCCTATTGGCCTTTTTCCCTGTGGCAAGGAGTTTCCTGTCATAAGCTCCAGTGGCAGTGGTGTCAAGATAGGGGGCTCCAAACCCAGGCAGTACCCTCTGCCTGTTTCTGTGGTGCCAGGATTGCTCTCTCCTGTACCGATGGATTCACTGGGCAGAATGTCTGACATTTGAATCCACGACTGAGCTGCCGGGCCAGGCCTTCAGGTGGCGCCCACAGTGAGATCACACTTGCCATTTCCAGGTGGATGGTGTACCGCCAAGTCATGGACAGCTCTGAGTGTTTTCATGCTGCCCACTTCCAGAAGTACCTTTCCAGTGCCCTGGAGGCCCAGCGGAACCGCTCTGCCCGCCAGTCAGCCTACATCCGCAAGAAGACCAGATTGTTGGTGGTGTTACAAGGGTGAGCACTGGGAGTCTGGGGACAGTGGGGTAGGGTGGTGGCATTGTCGCTGCTGTTACTTAATGTGTAGCTCACCTGGAGCACAGAACAAACTCCACATGTGTATGAGCAGGGTCTGCACTACATAGAGAGGCCTTAAATGAGCAAGGACTCCTATTGCCATCCTGTGGCCTGGAGTAGCTGGTGTAGCTTGCACACAAGTTTTAGGTTTGACTTTAACATCATAATATCGCCAAAAGGTGGGAATTAGGGAGGTTTTCTAGGTAAGTTTCTTTGATAATTCTCATAACAATAGTGATCCCTAAGCCTCTTCCTTCACTGTTTAGGCAAGGGAGCTTCACCTGTTTCAGCCCTCCTTCATATGGAGCTGCAGAGACAGCCCCCACACTCTGCAGTCTCCAGCCCCACCATCCTGAGGATGGCTGGTCCAGGAGGGTTTCCTGAGACTGTCGGTGAAGAGCTTGATTAGTCCAGCTGAACAAGGAGCTCCCTGAGAGGACAGGTTTGACTGTGTACCACTGCTCCCAGCACCCTGGCTACAAGGAGCTTCCCTTGACCTCTTGTAAGCCCACCCAGGAAGGAGCCCCGTGCAGGTCTATCACCCCCTTAGAGGAGACTGTGCCAAAATGCAGGCCCTGCTCTTCACTGGTGTCACTGTGGTTGGTGATAAAGACTCTGTGGCAGTTCTCATAAACTGCTTTTGTGCTATGCTGGTTTTTGTGCTTGTAATAATAATGATTTGCAATTGGCTGATTGTTTCCAGTAAAGACTAGGCCCAGATAATGGTGAGAGTTGGAGGAAAGCCAGGTCAGTGGTCCTGAGCAGGAAATGGACAAGGCTGTGCACCCCACCAGGCATCATTCTCTTCCTCATGCCTGTTCTCACCCTGCCCTGGGCTTCCCTTCTGTCAGCCCCTTTGTGGGCTGAGGTTGTGGAAGCCACAGAGCAAGTGTCTGAGTTGAAACCACTTGTTTTCTTTTGTTTTTTTCCATCGCTTATAATGGTCAAAATAATAGATTGGCCCCTGTCAGAGTTGAGAGTCAGTGGGGGTATGGACCTGGAGTCAAATTTGTCAATTTAACATTGTGCGGCTGAGGTAATTTTCCATCTTCTGTCACTTGATAGACCATCGTTGATTCCTTGTCTCTGATTGTGCAAGTCTGCTAAAGTGTCAGCTGTGCTGGCTGCTCTGGACTGCAGTGACAGTGTATAGCCAGCCCATTCTTGTCCTCTCAGACACAGCCTTTGCCCAGTCACAGCCCTGGGATGCTAGGGACCTCAGATTTCTTAACAGACTCAAGCCAGGATGCCAGCTAAATGCTGTGGCTCTCACGAAGACACTGTCCTTACAGGCTGGGCCTATTCTCTTGAGGCTCAGCAGGGAACTGTGGCAGCCTCCTTTGTGAATGTCCATCTTCTTGGGGCTGGACCTCCGAGCCCAGTATTGAGATTGCTGGTGAAGGGTGACCCCAGAGGCTTCTCAAATTGAGAATGTATTCCTTTAATGTTACTTTAGTCTTCATTTATAGGATTCTTTGGGGGAAACCTGTGGTTGGGGCTGAGTTTTATTTTGCCCCTAGAGTGGCCTGGTTCCATTTGACTTACTGCAGCAGTGGGGGCAGTGGTGTTGAGCTGACATCAAGTGAAGCTATTAGTTGTTACTGTAAAAATTAGTGTATTTTGAAATTATGAAATTTTTAATGGAGGACAGAACAGTGGTTGTCAGGAGTTAGAGATGAGAGTGGGGGACAGAAGGGAGGTGTGTGTGGTTATAAAAGGGATCCTTATGGTGGTGAAGCTGTTCAGTATCTTGACTATGGTCATGAATATAGGAACTTACACAGACGACAGAATTCTATAGAACTACATACATATAACACACAAATAAGTAAAACTGGATAAATCTGAATTTTAAAAGTTAATTTTAAGGAATTGGTTTATACTTTGGAAGGTTATAAAATCATTCTTTCAATTATCTACATTTAAAACAAAGTATCTCAAAAATAAATAAATAAATAAATAAATAATAAAATAAAACTAAGTATCTCTCTAAAAACAAAAATTGAATTAATGTGCCCAGTCGCTGTGGCTCGGTGGTTGAGATGAACCAGGAGGTCACGGTTAGGTTCCTAGTCAGAGCACACACCCAAGTTGCAGGCTCAATCCCCAGTAGGGGGCGTGCAGGAGGCAGCCAATCAATGATTATCTCTCATCATTGATGTTTCTATCTCTCCCTCTCCCTTCCTCTCTGAAATCAATAAAAATATATATATATTTTTTTTTAAACATTGAATTAATGTAAAACATGTTCCCAAATTCTAGGCTTAAATTGCAAACATAAAACAGAGCCCAAAGGACACTTGAATGGGATATCTGTTATTTCAGAGGAAAGAAAGTTTAAGTCCTGCTGGGGTTTTGTTTGGGTTTTGGTTATTTTTAATAAAGAGAGTACAGACAAAAAAAGAGGCAAACATGAAGAACCAGTTTATTGCCTTCATCATGCATTCAGGCAGTTTAGCCAAAGTGGCCGGGTGCAGTCTGACAGCTGAAGTGGCCTGTTCCTTCAGTGGTGAGGACTGCCTCCTTCTGTTTGGAGGCCATGCCCAGTGTGATTGCTGTAAGGCAGGGGCTGGGGAGAGAGGAAGGGTCTAGCACAGTGATGGCGAACCTTTTGAGCTCAGTGTGTCAGCATTTTAAAAACCCTAACTTAACTCTGGTGCCGTGTCACATATAGAAATTTTTTGATATTTGCAACCATAGTAAAATAAAGACTTATATTTTTTATATTTATTTTATATATTTAAATGCCATTTAACAAAGAAAAATCAACCAAAAAAAATGAGTTCGCGAGTCACCTCTGACACGCATGTCATAGGTTCGCCATCACTGGTCTAGCAGGACCCCTCAGTAAGTAGAGTGAATGACACTTAGGGCTTCCTCTCTTGCCACAGGGGCTCTTGGCTGCAGTGTGCAGATGCATCATGTAGATGCATTAGCGCATCATTATTTTGGTTGCAGGCTCTATCCCCAGTAGGGGGCATGGAGAAGACAGCCAATCAATGATTCTCATCATTGATGTTTCTCTCCCTTTCCCTTCCTCTCTGAAATCAATAAAAATATATTTTTTTAAAAGAAAGGAGAGTCTCTATAGGCTCATACCAAATATGGAAATTTAAAAAGCTCCGAAGACTCTTTTAGAATCAGGGAAAAGCTCATGCTGAGGAGCAAGGATGGGACACTTAACCATGGGAGTTATATGTATTAAACTTGACCACAAAGAGATTTGAGGCAGTGTGCAAGCATCAGTCCTGCTTACCACATGTACGTAAGGACCTGGCAGTGTGGACAATGTGGGGGTCTCTCCTGGCATCTAGGCCCACTCAGACACTGCAGAACCTGTGGAGAGAACTCCACATTGTTGTACACAGGCAGGGGGAGAAACCTTCAAAAAAAGCCAGTGAGCCATGACTGGGTAGCTCAGTTGGTTAAAGCACCGTCCCGATACACCAAGGTTGCGGGTTCAATCCCCGGTGAGAGCACATACAAGAATCAATGAATGAATGCATAAATAAGTGGAATGACTCCTCTCCTCTTCTCTCTCCTCCCATCACCTTCTCTCTTCTCTCTTCCTCTCTCTCTGTCTCTCCCCCCTCCCACCATCCCTTCTTCTTTTCTCCTAAAAATTAAAAATGAAAAGTCTGTGAGCAGCCCAGCCAGTGTGGCTCAGTTGGTTGAGCATTGTCCCATGCACTAGGAGGTCGCCAATTCAATTCCTGGTCAAGGTACATGCCTGGGTTGTAGGCTCAATCCTGGTAGGGGACCAGCAGGGGTAGCTGATAGATATTTCACTCTCACATCAGTGTTTCTCTTTCACTCTCCTTCTCTCTCTAAAAATCAATTTAAAATCTTTTTAAAAAATCATAGTACAGCCCAGCCAATATGGCTCAGTGGTTGAGCATTGACCTATGAACCAGGAGGTCACGGTTCAATTGTGTGGGCTCGATCCCCTGTAGGGGGCGTGCAGGAGGCAGCTGATCAATGATTCTCATCGTTGATGTTTCTCTTTCTCCTTCTCCTTTCCTCTCTGAAACCAATAAAAACATATTTTTAAAAAATTGTTTAAAGAAAGAAAAAGAAAAGCTGATGATCAGAGGGCTCACTCTAAAGGCTCTCTGGCTACCAGGCCCTCATTGGGGAATTCTAGAAGCTAGCACACCCTGTTCTTTACTAAAGCACTGCTGGTTTGTAGGGACTGAGGCAGACCTGGGGGGAGTGCTAAAATTGTAATCTGGGATAGAGCCAAGTGTCGTTTTACAGATGTTTGTAGTGACTCAGAAAATGGCTCAGGCAGGCTGTACCTATCCTGCCAGCCACCACAACTGCCCTCCCAAGGGCCCAGGATAAGACCCAGGCCCATGTGATCAGCAACCTGCCCATCAGCTTTGCCTTCCCTCCATTGAAACTGACCTTTTAGTCATAGGCTGCGCCAGTCAGGAAATATTCTCCACAAAGTGAAGAGGGCAGGTTCCCTCTTGTAGTGGCCATGTTTCTATGTGGGGTTGAATGTCCACTCATTCATCTACCCTGCTTTAGACACCATAGATTACAGCACTCAACAACCACCTTCCATCTTAATTGCAGAGACAGACTATAAATAAATAAGAAAATACAGAGTATGTAGCTGATGTTCAGTGCTTTGGAGAAGAATTGGAGCAGGAGCAGGTTGTGCCAGAGAGGGGGTTGCTGTTATCACATAGGCTGTATAAAGTCAGAGGGCACCTCCCTCACCAGAGAGTGAGAGTGAGAGTAAGCCCTGCAGGCATCTGAGCAAAGCACATCACATGAGAGGGGACAGTGAGTGCATGGTGGAAGTATGCCTGGAATATTCAGGGAAGAGCCAGGAGGCCAAAGTTGCTGATTCAGGTAAGGGAAGGAATAGTAGATGAAACTCTTTTATGCAGTGTGGGGGACAGGTCTTAGAGGGCTATTGGGCTATTGTAAGAGCTTTGGCTTTCACATTGAGTGGGATGGAAGCAACTCACTCAGTAGCTTAGCACGATGAGATTAGTACTATCTCCCTGGTTTCTGTGTTGAAGACAGTTTAGAGAGAGGCAAGGACAGAAGCAGGAGGCCATTGAAGTAGCTGTGGGGGTGATCTAGGCAAGAGATGATAGTGTTTGGACCCAGTAGTAGCGTGGTAATATGAGCAGTAATGTCATTCTAGTTATGTTCTGAAGAGTGAGAAAAAATTGCCCTAGCTGGTTTGGCTCAGTGGATAGAGCATCAGCCTGTGGAATGAAAGGTCCCGGGTTCAATTCCGGTCAAGGGCACATGCCCGGGTTTTGGACTCGATCCCCAGTAGGGGGCTTGCAGGAGCCAGCCAGTAAGATTGAGAAAAAATGGAGTCAAGATCACTCTAGACAAATCTTTTTGGTCTCCTCTGCTGAGAAGGGCAGGCCTTGGGAGGAGCAGGTGTGGGGGAATTGGGTCATGAACATATTAAGTTCTAAGTGAAAATGTCAGTTTGACTCTGCACATCTGGAGTTTGGAGGGAGTTCCAGGCAGGAGATACAAATGCAAGGGTATTTGACATGTCTCTCCCAACCTGGAAAGGTACCTGATGAACCCCCTTTTCTCTCTTGCCTACATGTTCTGTGAGGTAGTAGGAGAGGAAAGAGCTATTTTAAGAAAAGTAGACCAATGCAGGAGCTCCTAACTTGATCAGAAAACAGGCCTAAGAACACTGAGTCCCACTCTCAGAGCCCCATAGGCACCTATGCAGACTTACCTTTACCCTGGGGTTTGGGGATTGAATTCTACCCACTCTTGCACAGTTATGAGGACTAATGGAACTTGAGAATGCAGAAACACTGTGGATTCCAGTGGCTCCAAATCATAAAGTGGGGTGACTCCAAGAACCCAATCATAGGCTACTCCTCTTAGTCCTCCTTCCACTCTTGCTCAAGCCATTCGGCATTCTCCTTTTCCCCCACCCCACTCTGCCACCCCAATCAGTAAACTAACCATTCCCTTTTCTCCTCAGCTACACAGATGTTATTGATGTTGTCCAGGCCCTGCAGACCCATCCAGACTCAAATGTCAAGTCTTCCTTCACCATTGGTGCCATCACAGTGTGTGTGGAGCCCCTGAGCTGCTACATGGAGCACAGGTACACTCCTAAGATCACCTCCAGCCCACAGGACATGGTGTGTTTAGTGTACAGAAAACAACACACTAGAAGGAGACGCATCTTTATGTGTTTGTCTTTTGGAACACATCAGTCTACCTTATATACAATAAATGCTCAGTTGTTACTGGATTAGTGCCCGGTTCTCAGAAGACCCCTTTGGACTGGCAGCCTCTCCCCACTGTTTTTTGTGTGCTGAAGAGGCAGTGAAACTGGGAGCAGCATCTCCCAGAAAGAAATGCCCAGGGCAGCCTTTCCTTCTGTCTTTACTGCATAGGAGGGGCCTGTGTCCCAAGGCACTTGGAGTTTCTCAAAGATACTTTTTCATATGGTGAAGCCATCTTAAAGCCATTTTACCTCGTTAATGACACTCATTCTCACTGCTAACAGGGGAAGTTTTTTTCTAACTTTGGAAGTAATATAAGAACAGCAGCCCTAACCGCTTTGGCTCAGTGAATAGAGCATCAGCCTGCGGACTCAAGGGTCCAGGTTCAATGCCGGTCAAGGGCATGTACCTTGGTTGCGGGCACATCCCCAGCAGGGAGTGTGCAGGAGGCAGCTGATCGATGTTTCTCTCTCATCGATGTTTCTAACTCTCTATCCCTCTCCCTTCCTCTCTGTAAAAAAATCAATAAAATATATTTTTTTAAAAAAGAACAGCAAAGAAAATTGGGTAATAATTCGTCCATAATCTCACTAATTCAATGTAACTATTATAATATTTGTGAATTCCTTTCTGATCTTTTTTAATTCTTCATTGTTTAAAGTATTACATATAGTATTACATATGTCTCCTTTTTCCCCCATTGACCTCTCCCTGGCCTCCCCAACCCCCAGCACATGCCCTCACCCCCCTAGTGTCTGTGACCATTGGTTATGCTTATATGCATGCATACAAGTCCTTTGGTTGATCTCTTACCCCCCTCCCCTGCCTTTCCTCTAAAGTTTGATGGTCTGTTCGATGCTTCTCTGTCTCTGGATTATTTTTGTTCATTGGTTTATGTTGTTCATTATATTCCACAAATGAGTGAGATCATGTGATGTCTATCTTTCTCCAACTGGCTTATTTCGCTTAGCATAATGCTCTCCATGTCCATCCATGCTGTTATGAATAGTAAGAGTTCCTTCTTTTTTACTGCAGTGTAGTATTCCATTGTGTAGATGTACCACAGTTTTTTAATCCACTCATCTGCTGATGGGCACTTAGGCTATTTCCAAATCTTAGCTATTGTATATTGTGCTGCTATGAACATAGGGGTGCATATGTCCTTTCTGATTTCTTGGGATATATTCCTAGAAGTGGGATTACTGAGTTGAATGGGAGTTCCATTTTTAATTTTTTGAAGAAACTGTACTGTTTTCCACAGTGGCTGCACTAGTCTGCATTCCCACCAGCAGTGCACGAGGGTTCCTTTTTCTCTACATCCTCTCCAGCACTTGTCGCTTGTCAATTTGTTGATGATAGCCATTCTGACAGATACCTCATTGACGTTTTGATTTGCATCTCTCAGATGACTTAGTGACTTTGAGCATGTTTTCATATGTTTCTTGGCCTTCTGTATATCCACTTTCAAAAAGTGTCTATTTAAGTCATTTGCCCATTTTTTTATTGGATTTCCATCTTCCTTTTGTTAAGATGTATGAATTCCCTATAAATTTTGGAGATTAGGCCCTTATTGGCTATAACATTGGCAAATATGTTCTCCCATGCAGTGGCTTTCTTGTTGTTTTGTTAATGGTTTCTTTTGCTGTTCAGAAGGTTTTTATTTTGATGCAGTCCCATTTGTTTGTTTTCTCCTTAGTTTCCATTGTCCTAGGAACTGTATCGTAAAGATATTGCTACAACATATGTCTGATATCTTGCTGCCTATGGATTCTTCTAAAATTTTTATGGTTTCTTGTCTTACATTTAAGTCCCTTATCCATTTTGTGTTTTTATGGTTTCCTGTCTCACGTTGAAGTTTTTTATCCGTTTATGGTATAAGTTGGTGGTCTAGTTTCATTTTTTTGCATGTATCTGTCCAATTTTCCCAACACCATTTATTGAAGAGACTGTCTTGACTCTATTGTATGCTCTTGCCTCCTTTGTCAAATATTAATTGAGCATAATGGCTTGGGTCGATTTCTGGGTTCTCTGTTCTGTTCCATTGGTCTATATGTCTGTGCAAGTCCATGTGTTCTGAATATTTTCTTTGCAGATGCTTAAAGGGAGCAGCTTGATGACCTCAGGCCTTCTCAGATCCCTTAAGGGGGAACTCTGATCAACCTTATCTAAAATGCCTGGCTGTGAGAAGCCAGCAGGATGCTAAGAAGGGCTTTTCAGGGCATGGACTCTCAGTCACAAGCACTTGATGGGGACAGACACTTTCTAACAATATATTTGCTGTAGGGGAGGAGGGTGTTCAGTGATCAGTGAGTGCAGGGAAGTCAGTGAGTTTTGTTCTTGAAAGACTCTGGTGTGGATGTTCCAAGGCTCTTGACCTTGCTCAGAGCACATAGGGGGTTCCTCCTTGGAATTCTTCAGAAACCATGAGGCAGCCAGGCAAGAGCAACCCAAGAAGTGGTATTCATCCAGCTCATTCACCCACCAAATTTGGTTCCAAGTGATGTGTGCCTGGCTGTTTTTAGAAATCAAATAGAAGAATGAAGACTTGCCACCACCAAGGGAAATCCCCCCGGTGTTTTGAATAGCATTAATACCTGCCACATAGACCAGAAACAGTTCAGAAGTGTGGCTTCAGTAAGCATCCTACTTGCAGGAAAAGGAAACAGAAGCTCTGTGGTGCCAAGCAGACCTGGGCCCTGCATCAGCCCTCCCACTTCCTGGCTTCATGTGCAGCCTTGGGCAAAGTGCTTAGACTGCTTAGTCATCCTACACTCATTCTTCTCAGCTTTTAATGGGGTGGAAGTAAAGACAGAACAAGATTGTATATGTGAACTGCATGCATAGCGCCCAGCCCCACAGTAAGATAAAAGGAGCTATTCTCATTAGTGTTACTGTTCTTCCCTGAAAAGAGCTCTATGATGTTTTAGGAGTTTTAAAGCACTGAGAGTATGGAATTTTCTCTGGGGCTTCCTACAGAGCTCCAGTTCTTAACTAACTCACACTTTGGATCAGTCACCCTCACCTGCTTCAGTTGTGATCCAGTCAGTTTGCTGTTTTTCATTCACTGTTAGAGGTCAGAATGGGATTAAAGGGGAGGCAGGATTCTAGTGCGCACATGAAGGGAAACATGGCAACTTGGTACTGAAAGCCCCTGTTAGAGTTAGGTGAATGTAATTTTTCTCATTTTCCCTTGAATTTCCCCTTTATGAAGACAGTATCTCTAAAAAAAAAAAGCCAGCTCTCTTTTTGTTCCTATAGTCTAGAGACTGGCCATGCCCAGGTATCCCCTCTTAAGCATTCCAAGGGTTGGCCATGTAGGGACTTTTCCTGGCTTAAGGAACTCTGTTTTGGTTCAAAGCTGTGAAAACTTCTTGCATAGCCATGGCTATCCTAATGCTCAGTGCTGCCTGACACTTGCCCCTCGAGTAAATCATCTTAGGTATCAGTGATATGCTCATTTTTGTGGGAAATAATGACAACTGTGACTTTATGGTTTTAAAATATTTATTTTTCCTCCCTAGATTTCTCTTTCCAAAATGTCTTGACCAGTGTTCACAAGGTAAGCAATGGGCTTTACTCGTGTTTGCATGACTTTCAGATTCTGTTTAGATGCAACAGACTTTTCTTCATGCTCCTACCTACCATTCTAAAATCTAAAACAAATAAATTGGTACAGGGAAAACTTTGACATCTTTTATTTTTATATTTGATAGGCAGATTTCTTCCAGAGTTTGTTTCTTAGTGATGACAAATTGCCATGGCAACACCTCTCCTGAGCTGGGTTTAAATCTGCCCTTGCCTTCCAACTAATATCAGTGGACTGAATAGGTATTCCTAGCCTCTGGAACATCAAGATCTTGCATTTCTCCTGTCCCATGAGTGCAGAGTATAGCCCAATAGAACCTTCTCCCTTAATATTCCCCCTACATACAATGAAATTTTCCATACCTCCTTGGTAGCATTTAGAAAAATCCACCCATCCTGTAGGTTACACTCAACTTTGCATTGTCTTACTGTCTGGAACCCTAGAAGCAGCACTTTTTAGTCATATTAGCTATGGTGCCTGGAGACCAAGAATAAATTCTAAGTTTCCTGTAGTGGTGATAAAATGCTCATTGTTGTCAGAAGACCTGGGCTCTGGGCTTCCTGAGTCAGCCCAGCAAGTAGATATCAGACAAAGAAATAACTCGGTGTGCCAGCAGAGTTTTGCCCTGCTGAGCCCCTGCCAGTCCACAGGGAGCGGAGACAGCAGAGCATACCAGAGATCCAGAGATGTTGTCCTGGGAAGCAGCTGAGCTGGGTGCTGCACAGGGCAGGAGGCCGGGTCACTGGAGGGAGGAATGTGCGTTGGACTGCTGCACCAGGAGTCTCAAGTCCCGCCTGCAGAGGTCCCTGTGGCTTTACAGGCATTGCACCCCAGAAGCTGAGTGGAATGGAGATAGATACCCATAGTATCTACCACAGGTAGAGATTAAGGAGATTTTATGGAGGTTGGGTCAGTGGGATGTGATGATAGGTTACATATGGGACATGAGTTAGAAAAAGGAGGTATCTTGGATGACTGCTAGGTTTCTAGCTTGAGAGATTAGGAAGGTTGGTAGTGCCTGTCCTTGAAATAGAAAGCACAGGAAAAAACAAAGGACTGGAAGATAACCAAGGAGAGCTGTCTGGTCCTCAGATACATGTTTGGTAGTCAGCATCAAAGCCACGGGTGTGGGCTGTAGTCAGCTCCTGTCCACCACATTATTGCCACCCTAGTGTCCTTGACTCCTTGACACTTTCTCCCTCAGTGCCCCTCTGCTTTCTTTGCACATAAAGCGCAGATGGTTGGGCTGCCCTGGCAAAGGGCACGTGCCTTGTCTTCACTGTTCATGAAACTGAGCAATATTCAGGACAGATTGCATTCTCTCTGGCACTTAGTAAGAATATTTCAATATCACTGTCTCCTAATTCAGTGTTCAAAGGCAACCTGTGTCAAATTCTGTGCTTGTATAAAGCTAGGGATGTGATCAGATATGGGCAGTCGATCTTAGATCCACATATGCTGTTTTCTAAACTCCAGGGGGCTTGTGCAGTGACAGTACCTTGATAAATATCTTCCCCTTGCAACTGGGCCCAGGGAACCCTGTGGACTAGTCTGACCTGGCTCACCATGGCCATGGGCTGCATGGGGGCCCGGTAGGGGGAGATAAAAGGCAAGGTCAGTTGACTTGTGAACAATACAGGTTTTAACTGTGCAGATCTGCTTATATGCAGATATTTTTCAATAAATACTATAAATGTATTTTCTCTGTGATTTTTTAATAACATTTTATTTTCTCTGGCTTATTTTATAAGAATACAGTATATAATACATATAACATACAAAATATGTGTTAACTGTTAATAGTAAGGCTTCTGGTCAACAGTAGGCTATTAGTAGTTAAGTTTTTGGGTAGTCGAAAGTTATATGTAGCCTTGCCCATGTGCCTCAGTGCTTAAACGTCGGCCTATGATCCAGGAGGTCATGGTTCGATTCTTGGTCAGGGCACATGCCCGGATTGCAGGTTTGATCCCCAGTTGTGGGCATGCAGGAGGCAGCTGATCGGTAATTCTCTCTCATCACTGATGTCTATCTCTCTCCCTCTCATTCCTCTCTCTGAAATCATTGTTTTTTAAATTATATGCAGACTTTTTTTTACTATAATGCCCCTAACCCCAAAGTTGTTTAGGGTCAACTGTATTTTTCCTCGGTGATTTAGTGGCTCACTTGGAGGTGGGATCTGACAAACACTTCATGTCCCAAGGGAGCATATTGCCTCCTTTTGCTCCTTTTCATGAGTCAGGCTCCCTGATTCATTGCTTTTACAACAAAGGATTATTTACAGTGAGAAAAGGACTGTATTGCAGTCCCAAAATGATGTTGTGTATTACAGAAATAAAAGGATTAGGACATAATCTCAGTGCGTAAAAAGCTAGCAAGGCTCATTATAATGTTGCCTTGAATGCAGAGTGACACATTTTACCAACATGCGCTGCTCTTAGAAGTATCTATAGATAGATATAAGAGGTGAACTTTGTTTTCTCCAGGGCTACGGGAAGTCTTTCACCCAGACTAGGATGGTCAGATAAACCTCAGAGATGTCTGGGCACTGTTGGGAATGGGCCAGACTGGCGAGACCTTGACAAAATCTGGGTACCCACTCCTTGATACAAACAGAAGGAAGCTCCTGAACCAAGCAAAATGAAAACACCTATGGTGGCCTCTTCACCCTGAGTTCCAGATAACTGCTGCACCTGCTGCACGAGATGGCATTTCCTCTTGACAGGTGGCAGTTTGCATAGCTGGCCTAAGGAATGCTAGGCATAATCCTCTTGCTTGTTTCCCTATAAAACAAAGCCCCGTTTTTATGTCCAGTTCTTGACCTAGAATTCCAAGCCCACAGGGTTTGCCTATGATGGTACTTGTGAGGCAGACAGTACTTCAGGCAGAGTGCCTCTCACCTTTTCCTGGATAGGACAGGCCTGTTTGTGACCCTGGAAGTATACACTGCTTAGGTTGGTATGTTTGCACTAGTCTGACTCCAGTTTCTTTGACCCAAGAAGATACTAGACAGAATCCTAAGGCCTTTATTAGTCTTCACTGAGCCTTTCCTGGCTTCTCACTGCAAGACCCACCACAGCTATTCTCATCTTCTACCCCTGGGAATCTGAGGGCCTCTTGCAGCATCCGGCTTCTGTATCTGCCATCTCCGGAATGTGCTGAGCCTTCTAGAACCCTGCCTGCTTCCCACTGTGCCACATTCTGAGCCTGGCCACCTCACCTTGCCTGACTGTGTTTCCAGAGGCCCCAGTCACTTCCTGTGGCTGCACCAGCACATGGGGTTCTGGCATTAGCTCACCAGGCTGTCCTTCCTGCCTCCCCTGCAGCCTCCAGAGTGACCTTCCTAAATGGGAAAGGGAGCACAGGCACCACCAGTGTGACCTTCATTAGCAGGCTTCCCTGACACTCTGGCTGAAGATGGTGCATCTTTTTCTTTTCTTTTTATTGAATGTATTGGGGTGACACAGGTTAACAAAATTATATAGGTTGAAGATGCTCCAATTAATGTTAAAGCTTCTGAACAGAAAGGGCATGCAAGGAACCTTTTAAAATGGAATAAACAAAATGCTAACATATTCTCCATTTGAATTTCTAATCATGTGCTGTTACCAAAACTAGGTCTTACATGGAGACCTTAACAATAGAGGTGTTTTGTTTTGTTTTTAATCCTCACCCGAGGATATTTTTCTATTGATTTTTAGAGAGAGAGGAAGAGAGAGTGAAAGACAGAGAGAAATATCGATGTGAGAGAAACACATCGATTGGTTGCCTGTTGCATGAGCCCTGTTCAGGGCCTGGGCTGGGGAGGAGCATGCAACCAAAGTACGTGCCCTTGACCGGAATCGAACCTGGGACCCTTCAGTCCGCAGGCTGACGCTCTGTCCACTGACCCAAACAGGCTAGGGCAGCAGTAGAGGTTTTGAGTGTGTTAGAAGCTTATTTAAAAACTAGAGGCCTGGTGCACTAAATTTGTGCACTGGAGGGGGTGTCCCTCAACCCAGCCTGCAACCTCTCCAATCTGGGACCCCTTGGGGGATGTCCAACTGCCAGTTTATGCCCTATCCCTATGGGCCTAAACTGGCACTCGGACATCCCCCTCACAATCAGGGACTGCTGGCTCCCAACCACTCGCCTGCCTGATTGCCCCTAACCGCTTCTGCCTGCCAGCCTGATCACCCCCTAACCACTCCCCTGCCAGCCTGATCAATGCCTAACTGCTCCCCTGCTGGCCTGATCCCCCCAACTGCCCTCCCCTGCCAGCCTGGTCCCCCCCAACTGCCCTCCCCTGCCAGCCTGGTTGCCCCTAACTGCCCTCCCTTGCTGGCCTGGTCACCCCTAACTGCCTTCCCCTACAGGCCTGGTTGCCACTAACTGCCCTCCCCTGCCAGCCCGGTTGCCCCTAACTTCCCTCCCCTGCCAGCCTGGTCCCCCCTAACTGCCCTCCCCTGCCAGCCTGGTTGCCCCTAACTGCCATTTTCTGCAGGCCTGGTACCCCCCAACTGCCCTGCCCTGCTGGCCTGATCGCCCACAACTGCCCTCCCCTGCCGGCCATATGTGACCACATGGGGGCGGCCATCTTGTGCAAGAGTGTGATGGTCAATTTGCATATTATTTCTTTATTATATAGGCTTGTGGGTTTGTGTGTGTGACTCCTTCTCAGCTGTACACTTTGAGAATCTACTGGTTAGCACCCGATATATGGTTAGTGCCTGGTAAATGTGGTCTGAACTGGTGAAGGTGATTGACACCCACTCCTGATGAGGTTAAGTACAGGGAATGCAGAAGGGCCCCTTGATGAAGCTCAGGATATCAGCTGGAAAGGAGAATTAAGAAGATAAGAGGGCCCAGCAAGTGTGGCTCAGTAGTTGAGCATCAACCCATGCACCAAGAGGTCAGTTTGATTCCTGGTCAGAGCACATGCCTGGTTGCAGGCTCAATCCCCAGTAGGGGGTGTGCAAGAAGCAGCCCATTGATGTTTCTATCTCTCTCTCCCTTCTTCCTCTCCCTCCCTCTCTCTCTCTCAAAATCAATAAAAAAAACATTTTAAAAAAGAAGATAGGAGATTATGAAGTTAAGGCAGCTACAGTGTTGAGGTCATGCACTCCAAGAGGTGGCAGAAAGCGGAACAGAATGATGTCTATGTCCCTTGGTGTTGGGGAACCGGGGTGTCTATACAAGGGGCTACTGGAAGGGACAATCAGGGGAGGGAGCAAGGGCCCATGTTGGTGTGAGCCCTCATCCCATCAGGACTCTGAAGGCTGAACTGTTCTTGGTTTTATTCCCAGGCCTGGTGAGTAATGTGGTGTTCACCAGTCATACCACGGAGCAGAGGCACCCGCTCCTCGTTCAGCTGCAGAGCCTCATCAGGGCTGCCAATCCTACCACAGCCTTCATTCTTGCAGAAAATGGGATTGTCACCAGGTAAATTTATCCCGTTCCCTTCACCCCACAGACCAGGCATCTTCTCAGATCAGCAGCTCCCCTCTGGTAATGCACCACAGGGTCTCACTGTACCTGAGTCTTGAGCCATTACAGAAGTGCTGATGCTGCGTGAATCACCAAAAGGACACTATGTGTCAGAATCCTGTCCTGTTTTGAGATATTTTATTTTAATGCATTCACATTTTCATCCATTAAGGAATGGAAGTCAATAATTTCTCAAGTTCCTGTGTTAACATGTAAGAAAAATTACATAGAGAACATAGAGAAATTATCTTTTTACTTCATGGACTTGGGTCCAAATTACAAACTAAAAATAGATCATTGGTGACTTTATATGTGTGTGTACGAAAGCATCTGATTGTATAGCAATTTTGTTTGCTCAGTAAGGACACTAAAAGGTATATATTTTTTATATAATTTTGACTTTTTTAGAATATATTTTTATTGACTTCAGAGAGGAAGGAAGGAGAAAGGAATAGAAACATCAATGATGAGAGAGAATCATTTATTTGATCGGCTGCCTCCTGCATGCCCCCGACTGGGAATCAAACCCCCAACCTAGGCATATGCCCTGGCCAGGAATTGAACTGTGACCTCCTGGTTCATAGATTGATGCTCAACCACTGAACCATGCTGGCTGGGCTAGTTTTCACATTTTAAAAATTGATTTAAGTAAGGGAGAGAGAGAAACGTCGATTTGTTCTACTTATGCATTCATTGATTGATTCTTGTATGCGCCCTAATCTAGAGATTGAACCCTCAACCTTGGCATATCAGGACAATGCTCTAACCAACTGAGCTACCCAGCCAGGCTAGTTTTGACTTCTGAGCAATGCAAATATTTTACATATTCAAAAATTAAATGAAACAACAAGGAGGGAAAAATCTAAATACAAACAAAAAAGTGAAACCATCTGCAATCACACACACACACACACACAAAATAATTCAAGTAACTTTTTAACATAATCCTCCATTGGTATCCTGATTCCAAACAGCATCACTGAATAGAGAAGGGAGATTATAAATATGGCCCTAGCCAGTTTTCTCAGTGGTTGGAGCTTTGGCCTGTGGACTGAAAGGTCCCCGGTTCAATTCCAGTCAAGGGTACATACCTTGGTTGCAGGTTCGATCCCTGGCTGGGTCAGAGCATGTACGGGAGGCAACCAATTGATGTGTCTCTCTCACATCAATGTTTCTCTCTCTGTGTCCCTCTCCCTGCCTTCCACTCTGTCTAGAAATCAGTGGGGGAGAAATATCCTCCGATAGGATTAATAATAAATATGAAATGGGAAAGGTGAGGGGAAACCCTGTAAATGTTGGATTTGAATTTGGGGGAACTCAGTGTAAATTTATTATTTTTATTTATTTATTTTTTCTGGCTCTCCCGAAGGAGGCCTCCACCCAGGTGCTTCCTGCACCTGAGGGAGCCGGGGCTGCACCGGCGAAGGCCGGGGTCCGCGTGGGCGGCGACCTCGGTCAGCCCCGGTCGGCCTTGGCGTTGGCGCCCCCCGCCCCCCCCCCCCCCCCCCCCCCCCCCCCCCCCCGGCGCGCGGACCACAGCTCCTCGGAGAACCGGCCCCCCCCGGAGGTCGCGGGGTGGGCCTGCGGAGGCTCCGCGCCCCTTCACTGCTCGCCCAGGAGGAGGCGGGAAGAGCCGCCCTCCGCTCCTCCTCTTCTTCCCGAGAGGTCAGAGCCGGAGACCAGAGCCTGCCCACTGCGGCGAGCCTACTAAATTTATTATTTTTAAAAAGGTATATTTACGAGCTCTTTCCATTGAAAGGGACCAGAAATACTAATGCCACAATAAACACCCTACCTCTAGATCTTGGTTTTTATGTACCAATCCACTGTCAGGTATCAGGACTCCTTGGAGAACTGGCTGATTGCAGGTCTAGGGCAGGTACATTTTTTACACAAAAAAGGAAAGATTTGTGTAGATATGTCAAAAGGATAGCGGAACTATCTTATGAAGCTGTCAGTAGCCAAATTTGGGACAACTTGAGTGTGAGAAAGAATAATGATAATAATGGGTTATAGCACATGGAATAAGGTGAGTCTATGTGATACTAAAAAAATGAAGAGGGGCAGGATACTAAAACTCTTTTAACAGGCAAATGCTAATAAATAAATAAGGATTTCTAGAACTAGAAAGTCAGCATCTTGTAACCTTTGGTATAATAACTTGGTTTAGGCAAAAATCAGTGGATGCTCAGTAGTTGACAGATTGTTGAGGAAAAGGATATTCACTAGTCTCAGAGTATCACTCCACAGACTACTTACTACGTACAAAGAGGAAAAGTACCTTCACAGTAAGAGGAGAGGGTCTTGTAGTCATGACATTGACCAAATGATTCAACTTAGCAAGGCCACTAACGGGACAAATTGGCATCGTGTGCCTACGTCCTGTGATGCTATGGGAAGGACACATCACCTGGTATTAATCTTGCCAAAAATGTTTACCTGAATCTAATCATGAGGAAACAACCAGACAAATCTAAGTCATGGGACACAAGACAACTGGCATATAGTCTTTAAAAAGATTAATGTCATGAGAAACAAACACACAAGAAAGTTGGAGGAATTGTTCCAGATTAAAGAAAAATAAAGATTGTAATTTTGATAGGTGATACTTGATTGAATCCTGGGTCTCCCTAACCCCTAGAAAGGGAAAATTTGAAAATGGATGTATACTAAATCAATACTTCTTCAGCTTTAATGTGCATATGAATCTCTTGAGGATTATTAAAATGAGGGTTCTGATTCAGTGGGTCTGGAATAGGGCCTGAGATTCTGCATTTCTAATGAGCTCCCAGGTGATACCAATGCTGCTGGTCCACAGTATTAAATTCCTCGGGCGTGATAATCATATTGTGGTTCTGTAAGATAATGTCCTTGTCCTTAGGCGATGCATACTGAAATACTTAAGGGTGAAATAACAGAAAAAATGCATGCATTTGTTGCTTATATGTGTGTGGGGGGACGGTGGAGAAAGAAAGCAAATGTGCAGGTTAAGATTGATAGTCCTAATTAATCTGGGGGTTTTTTTCTGTATGTTTTCAAAGGAATGAAGACATTGAGCTGATTCTGTCAGAAAACAGTTTTTCAAGTCCTCAGATGCTACGATCTCGATACTTAATGTACCCTGGCTGGCAAGTATCATCATTGAAAAGTAGCTGAGATTTATTTGTAAATCCAATGATTTATTTATTAACAGCAAAAGAGAGAGAGAATACCAGGTGTGCTATACGAGGGTGTCCATGGCAGCTGGAAGGACCTACCATGTCCCAGCAGCAGCTGACTTTTCCAGGAGCCCAGTGCTCCCCATCTTGGGCTCCAAATTGGGAGCCTTACTGCATGTTGAGACTTAAGGAGACATCCTGTGGGCACCAGGCACGATAGTGTCCTGTGTTTCCTCTGGCCTCTAGTGAGGGTGAGGTGGCTGACACAGAACCAAGGAGTTGTAACCTTCCCAGGTGAGAGAGTCACTCCTGAGAATAGTCAGTCCTCTAGGGTTCCTTCCTGACAGCTAAGTTCCCTGCTGATGGTGCCCAGAAGATGTTTCTTCTCTCCTGGCAGCCTCCCAGCCTGTGACCTTCTCCTCCAGAGGGGAGAAGAGAAGGAAAGAGACTACAAGGTGCATTGTAATCATACTAATACCAGCAGCTCACGAGCACTTACACACATTGTTCTAAGTATGGTAACCACTAGCCACACTTGACTATTTGATAAAATGTAAATGAATAAAAATTTAGTCTTTCAGTCATACCATACTTGATTTGAATCACATCATACTTATACATAGGTAAGTGGGTCATCCCTTTTTCCTGAACAAGGCAGTTATATCTTAGATACAAAGAAAGAGATGGAGCTTCTGAGGTGAAACCCTCCTCTGGTGGCTGCAGATGCGGGCCCTTTTGCTGCCCACACCTATGGGCCTGGGCCTGAGACTTCTTCTTTCTGCACCTGTTGCCCAGGGAATCACCCTCTTCCAGTCCATGCTGACTCATTCTGGGCACGTGAACTGAGCTCCGGATACACTTTCCTGGAGGCAGACTGATCCAGGAAAGAGCTGGGTATGAGGACCTCATTAGAAGGTTCTGTGAGTCTGGAGTCTGAAACCTTCCCTTGATCAGGAAAATCAATGATTGTAGACAATCAGCGATGGAGGGGCCTTAAAATCCAGGGAAGGTGAGGGAGGGTGGGTGGGTAGGAGGTGATCAACCAAATAACTTGTATGCGTATATGCATAATCCATGGACCATAGACAATAGGGTGGGGAGGGAGGGGGCTGGAGGGGATCAATGGAGGGGAAAAGGGAATATATGTAATACTTTCAACAAGGAAAATTTTTTTTTTTAATCACCCTTCAGGCTCTCCTTTCTGAATTCTTTCCTTGGATTCAGATAATTTAGTCTTTTAACAAGATGGCAGCCATCAGACTCCTACTCATCCCTAGATATTACTCCCCTCCCTCCTTGGGTCAGGGCCACTACCTCCTAGTGAATGGACTTCAGCTCCAGGATGTGCTCATTCTGTGCTGTGAAGATTCTTAGCCATTCCCCTTCCACGGCCTCTGTTCTCATCGGCCCCGCCCCCACCTCCCTGGTTGAAGGGCGTGTTTCTAGCCTGGGAGGAAACCTTTCCCTTTTCCTTTAGCCCCTCCAAATTCTCCAAAGGATTCGGGCTCTGAGCACAGAAGCCCGAGTAACTCATGGTCTCCAAATGGCTGTCTGGGTTGGGGGAGAGAAAAAAGACCATGGCAGTGTTGCAAAAATGTTATGCTACTACCCAACTTTAAGAAATCACAAAGAGTAAGATACTTTCAACAATATAAAATTCAAAACTGCAGTTGCTATTTTAAAACTAAGGAAACTAATAAGAAAATACAGCCCAGCGGGTATGGCTCATCAACCTATGAACTAGGAGATCACAGTTTGATAACCAGGTTTTGGGCTTGATCCCAAATAGGGCAAGTGCAGGAGGCAGCTAATCGAGGATTCTTTCTCATCACTGATGTTTCTATGTCTCTCCCTCTCCCTTCCTCTCTCTGAAATGGATAAAATCATATTTTTTTTAAAAAGAAGATGAAAATACAGTAGACTGGAGGAAAATGATTGCTTCAAATGTGACAAAAGGTTAATATAATATTTAAGAAACTTGTTTGGTCAGTTAAGAAAAATAGCCCATTCCATATAGATGTGGACAATTCACTGAGGATCAAATACAGATGGCAACCATGATAGCAATTCCATGTCAGTAATATTCAAAATGTAATATGATGCTTCACTATTATTTTGATTGATACTATTACATTTAAACAAAAATATCTATAGTAACCATTGCTAGGGAATTGTTGTGAAACTGGAATGCTCACCTACTGCCAGGGACAGTGTAAATTATTACCCATGAGATGGTTACACCCTCTTCTGGACTGATTCCAATCATGGGGATTCATCTGAAGGAACTAATACAAAAGGAGAAAGGACAGGTCCATCACTTTTGGAAGCTAGTTGATGGGAGTTTATTATACTACCCTTCTACCTTTGCATGTGTTTGAAGTTTTCCATATTGAAAGGTTAAATTTTTTAAATGCTCTGAATATGGCCATGTTCTGAATGAGTCTGTGGCAACATTATGTCTTCTGTACTCAAAACTGAGAAAATAGTGCAGAGCTGCCTCAGCCCTTTAGTTCCTTCTGGAGAGAGTGTACACACCAAATATACAGTCTGTTAAACTACCCTCAGCAATGGTGGAGCATAGTTGGAGCCCTTGAAAGAGTGGGTGGGGATCCTGAGGAAGAACTCTAAGGGTACCAGGAAGGACCCCCTGGTCTCAGGTGGGACACTGCAGGCTTCAAAGGTCAAAGGGGTATTTGACATCAAGAAACTACTAGTCTAAAGAGGTAAACCATTCTTCCCAACCTCAAGGTGAAAGAAACATATATACATTTAAACAAATGTATTATACACAAAATTGTGTACAAGTAAGAGAGAATGCAAATATTACAGGATAAATAATATGTAGTTCATTCCAAAGTATTATATAATACTGTTGTACTTACAATTTTTTAAACCTTTTAAGGTATGAAGGTAAATTTGATGCTGGATCAGTCTTTCCATTAATGGTTCAGATCTGCGTATGGTTTGGTCGTCCCTTGGAGAGGACTCGCTTTATAGCCAAATGTAAAGGTAAGCCCTGGCCGGGATAGGTCCCAGGCCCAGTAAAAGAACAACAAGAGTTGTCCCTGTTTCCTGGCACCATTTTAGTTTTTTGAATGCTGTCTCCTCCTCTCCATTTGGGTCTGAAAACAGGCAGAGGGATTTGAGAATGCAGGAATCCCCCACCTCTGGAGCCACTGGGGAGGAATGGGTGGGAATAGAACCCATGAACCCAGGACCCTAGAGTAAGATCCCTTCCTAGTCCCTAACCCTCCCAGCGCTGCCACTCTGAACTTGACCTCTGCCCCCAGGTGGGTAACAATCCTGTCCTCTTCCTCCACCAGCAATTCAGTCTTCTATCAAGCCAAGTCCTTTCTCTGGAAACATCTACCACATCCTGGGCAAAGTGAAGTTTTCAGGTAACTGAGGGGTTGGATTTGGGAGCCCTGCACTATGGAGTTCATAGCCTCCATTGGTGCTCTGCAGACTCTCTCCAAAACCCTCCCCTCTGGGCCTTACACCATTGGGCTCTTTCAATCACCCCTCTCTGCCAGGGGCCCACCTTCCTTCAGGTCCTTCTGCTCCACAGTGGAGGATCTGTCCTCCTTCCCCTGGATGGCCTGCCCAGGGCCTCTCCTCACAGCTCCTGGACTTCCTTGTTCCAGAGACTCAAACCATCATCCATGGTTTCTTTCTAGACCTATCACCTTTCTAGAGCTACCCCAACACTGAGATCTCCAGCTTCTGATCCATGTCTGTCAAAGTCACTTGCCTTCTCCCTTCTGTTCAGTAGGCCTATTTATCAGCCTTAGACCTCTGGAGCCTTCCAGACCTGAAGTCTGTCTATCTGGGCTGGGGTCAGAGAAGGCCTCAAAACAAGAAGGAGTTGCTCAACTCAGCACTGAGGAAGGGGAGACTGTTCCAGAGAAAAGGCACAGCATGTGCTATGGACCTGAGGCAAAAAGGCACACTTCAAGAACCAGAAAGGGCTTACTGTGGCTGGGGCTTAGCAGGAGGCAGGGATTGTGTCTGTTAGGTTGTCTTTGGCTCTTACAACAGAAAACCCCAAATCAACTAGCAGGTGTTAGCTACATACCAAGAAGCAAGAGGTCGGGCAGCTTAGCAAAGCCACTGAGGACCCAGCTAATGTGTGTCTCTGTGTTCTTCCATTCTTGATGTCAGTTTGTCCTCAGGTACCCACCCCTCATGGTTGCCAAGTAGTGCTGTAGGTCTAGGTGTCAAATCCAGACACAACATCCAGCTGATGGAGAGGCTGGCTCTTCCTGTAGTATCTTTATCAGTGCAGACACCCTTGCTGAAGTGCCTCCTCCCAATTCTTCAGCAGACTTCTCCCCTTGACCGGAATTCAGTTGCTATGCCTTCCAGGATCCAGGACCCATGGGGAATTGGTATTGGAGGAAGAGAGGGCTGCTAGACAGGCAGCCATCAGTGTCTGCTACAGGGAGCCATTGAGAATTGTAAGCATGGAACCATCTGGGTCTTCAGATGAAAGAATTAGACAACGTAACCTTTAAAAAGGAATCTTTCATGGTCTTTAACCTGTACCATTGGCCTAAATTATATTACTGAATTTGAAACTTTGGCCCTCTCTTCAAGCCCCTTGCTCAAGCCCACTTCCCTCAGGCGCCAACAGACAACCCCCCACCTGCTTCAGGGGTCTTAGTGCCTTTGTCTTCCCTCTCCCCCATCATCAGCTCCTTTTCTTTATTTACACCTACTCTTGACCCCTTGCTTGTTCAAGGTTAACCTCTCTTGTTCTGGATCCTTTTCTCATCCTGCCTTTTAGAGGTACCTTTATCTTTTCTCATGTCTCCAGTCAGTCATAGCCCAGCTTCTCAGCCTGTAAACCTTGTCCCCTCTTTTCTATTCCCATCCCGGTGACCTTTCTACAGCACTTGTACTGTGGACACGCCCTCCTCCCTTGGCCCCTCAGGCCTCTGTTGAGACCCACCCCTCCAGAAGGGGGCCTTTCTCTTATAGTCCCCTTCTAGGTTATATCCACCTGATCACTTGATCAACCAACCTACTCCGCCCTCTCTTACTTCATCCTTTCTAACTTGCCACCAATTATGTCCGTTCTCCCTCCTGTACATGTCTCATGAGTCTGTCCCTGACCATAGACCCTGTGTCAGTCTTGTGTAGCCTTATTCTTTTGGGGCATTGTCTCTGGGACTGACATGTGTTCTTGCAGACTCTGAGAAGACCATGGAGGTCTGCCACAACACTTTGGCCAATTCCTTGAGCATCGTGCCTGTATTGGAGGGGCCGACGCCACCACCCAACTCCCGAGGCACACCTCAAGACAGCAGCGGGCAACAGGAGTGTTACCTCGTGTTCATCGGCTGCTCCCTGAAGGAAGAAAGCGTCAAGGACTGGCTACGGCAGTCTGCTAAGCAGGTAGTTTTTGAAGCTCAGACAAACTTGGCACAGATGTGGCTAGCACACCTCAGAGCTGCTGCTGGCCTTGAGGCAAAGGCCCCCCACAGTCTCCCTGGTGCCTCCCCACTCCCCACCGCTCAGCTCAGCCAACACTTTCAGGGACACTTAGAAAGTGGGAGGCAGCCACTCAGACAAACTCAGGGCAGACTTGTTTTCACAGACATTTCCAGTTCTACTTCCACAAGCAGACTGGGGTTACTAGGTGGCCTCGTAGGGCCTGGGTGAAACCTACTTGTTCCATGTGGACCCTGGGTCAAACTGATGTTCCAAACTCAAAATGTCATTTCTTAGCTGAACCTTATTCAAAACTCTCCTGTGTTCTGAGCCCAGAATCTCCTATTCTTGGGCTTTCCCGCTAGAAAGGAATTAACAAAGATATGGGAAGAGCCTTTTGCAAATCAAGACTCCAAGTATGGATAGCAGTGAGCCCGGGGCCCTGGAGACAGGTGCCAGGGAAGGGGAGGCTTCCTGTAAATGCACACAAGCACCTTTAGCCCAGACACACACACACACACACACACACACACACACACACACACAGGAGTTATGGAGTTAAAATCCTTCAATACACTGCAAGCTTTCGGTGCTAAGCCTCTTAGCACAGCCTTGGGGGTTTAGCTCATCCTAGAACTCTGGAAAAAGCGTTGACTGGGGCTTGGGGCCTTTGTAGATGCTCAGTGGAAACCTGTCTTTTATACTGAGGAATGGCTGCCTGTAGGCTTTGTCTTTCTCAGACCTACCTGGATAAACTTGATGATGCTTGACTATGGGACCTCATCCCTTTGTCTACATGTCTGTCACTGGTGGGCCTTAGGGATGAGAATCTGCAGAGGCAGGAACATGCCTATTTGCAGAAGCACTGGTCTCTCCTCTGCCACTGTCCCCCGGCACACAAAGCTCGGGAGTGGTCTTCTTGAGGGGCAGACAAGCAGGATATTGTGTCCAGGTCATGCCAGTGCTTGCTTTCCCTCCACTGGGGTCTTAGTCATATAACTGGCCCCTTGAGCCCTCACCTGCCTAGGTACTCCATCAGCTCTGTTGGGACCTGACCCCTCCCTCCATCTCTGCACAGAAGCCTCAGAGGAAAGCCCTGAAGACCAGGGGAATGCTGACCCAGCAGGAGATCCGGAACATCCATGTGAGTACCCTGCCCTAGGGGCTTAAGGCTCGTCCATATCCCAAGGCTGTCCTTCCAAGCTTGTGTAGCTTCATCCTTTGGGATTTTCTGGTGTCACCTGGGCATGAGATCTAGGAGCAGTTGAAGCCCTGCTTTGTCACACTGTTCAAACAACTGAAGTTGTTCTCTCCTAATGTGTGAATCTGAGGCCAGGACAAGAGGCCCCTTGATGAGCCCTCTTGGCCTCCAGGCTGACTCCCAGCCTCTGCCCCAGTTCCTACCTCCACAGGAGACTTTTCCTGACAGGTTTGGAGGCAAAGACTAAAAGGAACACAGGCCCCAACATGAGCCACATCACCAGTCCCAGTAATGTGCAGGTGGGCAGAGAGTGCTCTGGGACTCCAGGAGCCCCTGCTTTGGACGTGAGGAGAGCCCTTCATATCCAGGACCTACAGGACCTGGGCAACCCTGGGTGCTTCTGGGCAGGACACCGTGGGCACCTCAGAAGACAAACCTTCAACAAGGTCTAGTGCAGGTAGTTTATTTTGGAAATGATTCTAGGAGACACGAGTATGGAAATGGGAAAGTAACAGAGAGAAGGAAGGGGAGACAGCCAACAACGGGTATGTTATCGAACCAGGACCACTGTGGACAACCAGTTTCTTCTCACCAGGGGCACCCAGAGTGCCTCCCCACGAGCCTGGAGACCTCCATCAGTCATTGCCTGAGAGCTGCTGTGGGGAGGCGTTAACTCCCTGACACACAGCCTCCATGGAGTGGGCTATCTTGCAAGGATAATAGGTTTGTTTTTGTTTTTAATGAATGAGTGAATGATAGAAAGTGGTCAGATAAATCTAACAGGACTCTTTTTTCCCTGTAGGTTAAACGCCACCTGGACCCCCTGCCTGCAGGCTACTTTTATAATGGCACCCAGTTTGTCAATTTCTTTGGAGACAAGACTGATTTTCACCCACGTATCCTTGGGATCTGGGCCTGGGGGTGTCTGGAAGCTTATCTGTAAGGAGAGTGTCTGCTAGAGGCGAGGCAGCCCTGCCCTGGAGCAGGCTGGGTTCTGGGAGCAGCAAATCAGAGGCAGACTTCATTTTGGCCTCTTAAAGTCAATTGAATTTCTCCTTCATTCAGTGCTTGCTGATATAATCCTGTGGGTTGTAGTTTAAATGCAGCTGCAGTGACATCCTCAATTCTGTGGTCATCAAGGTCACAATTTACATGTTGGAGACGGGGCCTGATTACAGTAGTTAATCTGTGAAAAGGTAGATAGGGTGCTGCTGTGTGCTAATGAAAGCTGAAGGGCGCAGGTCTAGACCTCATGAAGGACCCTGTGCCAACCCCTGCCGCATTCTTTGTAGCTTTGGTGCTGTCAGTATATAAAAGAGCCCATCAGGTACCCTCTATGCAGGCACTACCTCATAGTCCCCAGCCCCCGCCCCGCCCCCCCCCACCTGCCCACAGATCCCTCTGGGCCAGGCTCATGGCTCTCTTCCTTAATGAGATGCCAGTCATGGACCAGTTCATGAATGACTATGTGGAAGAAGCCAACCGGGAGATCGAAAAGTATAACCGGGAGCTGGAGCAGCAGGAATACCACGATCTCTTCGAGCAGAAGCCTTAGAGGAAGGCTGCAGAATGTCCACTCGAGATGGACAGGACGGGTGTCTTAGCCTCAGTTCCTCCAGAGGCCCCTCCCGCAGGGGCTGTCTTCGTTCTCCTTGGCCTTTGTGTGCTGGCTTGAGTGCATGTTGTCTTTATTCTCTTTGCAGCGCTGAAGAGCATCACCTGCACTACTGATGTGGGGGGATGGGTCCGCATGGAGCATGAGCAGACAAGGACTGCAGTGTGTGTGGCTGGCAGTCCAGGATCTCCAGGTCTCTCGCAGTATCTCCTATGGGTGGTTGAAGCACTGTGTGCGTGTGGGGAAGCATTTGGGGTGCACAGAGGAGCTGCTAGGATGCAGAAGGAACCCTAGCTACCCAAATTGGAGCCACCCTTGGGGAGGGCCAGGCCACCACAGACCTCAGGCCTCAAGACAGTGCCCCAGAAGAGCCTTATCCCAGTGCCTGCCTTCCTGGTCAGGCTCCTCCCATTGAGGGACCTGGCCCTGCTGGCCCTGGGCCAGTCCGGGGGGGACAGCACAAGCTCTGCCCCAGCCCAACCCAGAGTCAGCTGGGGCTGAGATCAGTAGCTGTTCTGAAATGAGGGGCTTGTCCTTACAGACTAAACTGGAAGGTGTCCTGCTTTCCAGAAGCATGTGGCTTTGAGCTGACACAAGCAGTCCCCTCAGGATTGGTTTTGAGTCCCCTTACAGTATCACTCCCGTTTGCCTAATTCAGGGGCCAGAGCAAACCTGCTGCTGAAGGCTCCCTGGTGATGCTTTGCCTCACTGCTGAGGGGAGCATCCTGCAACTGCTCAGTTTTAGGTCCTGATCATTTTTTGGAGTGTCATTGAATGGGGTTCAGTCTCCAGCACCTAACCCTCCCCTCAGCCTTACCAGAGAAGGTCTGGTTTTCGGCCACAAACTTCAGGAAACTCGTGCCCCCAAGCAGGTATGTCCCATGCTGACCTCCAGAACTAGTGTGGAGAAGGGGAGGTCCCAGGCACCGGTATTTAGGTGATGTCTGTTAGGACTTCAGCGCCTCAGCTGCCTAGGTTGTAAATGCTTTCTGAATTTCATGTTGTTGTTTTGCATGCCTTAGGAACAAGCACATAGGCGAAACCAGCAAAGTTTCCAGTAATGTAGTGGGGTTTTTGAGAAAGGCCCCTGGTGCAGAGGAGTCAGAGAAAGGATGGAGCACATGTAGTTTGTGTGCCTGGTCACACAGAGGCCTGCATGCAAGTATGAAAGCAATTGTGTGGGCTTGTCGCTACCACATACTTGTACTAGGAAAAAACAATTTGTATTTGAAACCAAATGAACAAAACTCCAGTACTACTGAGTAAGCAATCTTGCATGAAGAAAGGCTTCTGAAGACTCGTGTTCTCCAGTCCCAGCTCCCAAAGCTGCTGGTGACAAGGCCCCAGGTGTGGAGCCCAAGTCTGGGAGCCCCTAATGTCTGGCTGGCCAGAGTTTGGGGTTCACAGTGGACTTGCCTCTGCTCCAGAATCCAATAACATAGATATTAAGTGCAATTGATTAAATAAGCAATGAATTACTTGTAGCTTCCTTTAGCTCTACCGAGCTCTTTTTAAAAACTCAAACTTGAGCAGCCTTAGAAAAGGGGTGGGTGGGGTGGGTGGGACCATTTCCTCCAGGTGGGTTGCTGTGAAGTTTTAAATGAAAGCTCCAGATCTTGGAACTCGAGCCATTTCCTGGCTGCTGCACAAAAGAGTTTTTAAAGAGGGGTCGGAACCCGCCTGTAGCAGCGGGTCTTCCCACTGCGTGGGCTGTACTTACGTGGTGGTCTTGGTTCTGACCATTGTCCGGAGAAATGCTCTCTCACCAACTTGCCCCTCTTAGAGGGAAAACTGTGATTACCTCAACCAGAATATGAAACTGTGATTGAAAAAGTCAAAACGTTAAGTTTAAAAGCCAAGTGGCAAAACTGGCTAAGGCCTCCTTAGACACTCCTCAGCCTGCTCAGGAGTGTGAAGGGGCACATAGGTGAAAGGGCATTTCACTCCTTGGGGCACACTCTGTGCCTGATGAAGAGATACACTAGCAGTGCGCAGTGTGAGCTCTTTGAGGACTGAGGCCGGGGGTGCATCCTCCACACTGCCTCTTCCAGAACCTGCGGGCCTCTGGGTTCTGACCGTGAAGTTTAATATCCACTTGATTCCTCCAGGTGGAGGGTGGGGGCTTGGCTGCCTCTCGAGGAAGGGCCAGGGCACTGTGTTTTAGATTTTTGACCTTAGAAGTGGATACTAAGGACCCAGCAAAGACATCGGGTGAGGGTTCCTAGGGACAGGCAGAAGTCCTCCAGGGGCTGACATGCTTTTTGCCAACTTTCCTGTTAGCAGCTTCAGTTTTATATCACCCAGAGTGAGTGTGATACTGTTGAAATCGCTGAAGTTATGGGTCATTTTACGTTTTGATGTGGGATTTTTTATTTTATTTTATTTGGAGGGAGGAGGCAGAAATTGGAGAAAAGGGATTACCCGAGGAAGGGGCGGCTGGCAAGGAGTTAAGTTGGCTCCCCTATGCCCTGGGGCTCTCTGACCTCAGCCTGCACACAAGGCCCTGCAGGTCACAAGAAAAAGTTCCCTCCTAAATTCAATTAGGATTCTGGAGAATTTTTGCACAGTAATAAGCTCTGAGTTGCTCTTCAGGCTTCTCGAAAGGGAAAAGTTAACTCAAAGATTGTAAACTATTAAGTATTCATCCCAGCATGTTGCTGACCTAGTTGGATAGTTGTACCTCAAAAGTAGGTGAGAAATGGCTTCCTTATTGTCTTCGGTTGTCAAATACTAATGACAGAAGAAGAGCTCACTTACGTGCCAAAATTCACTTTTATACTAGTTTTTCAGTGCTTTAATATTTGTAACTTAAATTTTAAAACTCATTTACAAACACTACTGTAACTTCAGTGAAACTGAATTGTGTGATTGAAGCTTTTTGCTTATTATAGTATTTATTACACTACTTAATTCAGTAAATATATTAAAGTAGCCTTCAATTTATTTTTATATTATTTTACATGTTTTTACCTGCAGTTGTGTATTTGAATTGACCTTGGTAACAGATGTGATGCTAAGGACCAATAAACTATCACTGAACAAGCAAGGCCTCCCTTCGTAGCTGTCCCTGTAGACCCAGTCCCGAGGTGTCCTGGGGTGGGGCTAAGGAAATGGCCCACAACCTGGGACGGGTACTTGCCCCTCTGCTTCCGCAGAGAGCCTCTTTGCTGGGGCTCCCTCTCCCTTCCTCAGACCTCAGAGTGGCCTTCAGAATAAAATTCTATGTGGAGAAACCACCCTGGCTTGGGTGTGGGCACTCCCAGGGTCTCAGAGAAAAGCCATCCCGTGCTTACAGGTCCCTATGAGTCGTTGCATCCCCAGGTGCCCCACCCTCATCTCCAACTGCTCAGCAGGGCTGTGGGTTCTGTGGGTTCTAGGCTGCAGCAGGAACCATTGCTTCAGAGACCAATCCCCTCGTTTAATCCCAGAGCTCTGCGAGGCAGCCACTCCGCCTTACAATTCGGGGACAGCCAAGGCACGAAGGGTGCAGTACCTGTCCCAGGTGGCAGAGCCACTGTCCTTGCCCGCCTTGGATTGCAGACACCCTCCCTGGGCTCCTAATGGCATGGGCCTTGGAACCACGTTCTAAGGCAGAGGACGCAAAGCCCCGGAACTCCAGAGCAGCGACTTACCAGTGTGCGCAAGAATTTTTAAAACATGCAATCCCTGACCATTTAGTCAGGGGCACTGACCTCTTTTTTTTATTTTTATTTCTTTATTTATTTATTTTCTTCTTCATTTTCTTTTTGGCACTGACCTCTTTTCCCTTAGATTGTCAAATAAAAAAACGACAAGCCCTGGCTGCATAGCTCAGTTGCGTAGAGCATCCTGATAAGCCAAGGTTGCGGCTGTGATCCCTGGTCAGGGCACATACAAGAATCAAGCAATGGCACAGCCAGTGTGGCTCAGTGGTTGAGATAACCTATGAACCAGGAGGTCACACTTCGATTCCTGGGCACACGCCTGGGTTGTGGGACTGATCCCCAGTGTGGGATGTGCAGGAAGCAACCGATCAACAATTCTCATCATTGATGTTTCTATCTCTCTCCTCTTCCTTCCTCTCTGAAATCAATAAAAATATATTTTTTAAAAATTAACTAATGAATGCATAAATAAGTGTAACAACAAATCGATGTTTCTCTTTCTCAAAATCAAATTTTAAAAAAATGACAACAGCCAGCACAACAATAGCCTTCCAGTGTGAATGGATTGAAATTACACCTTTTTTGGGGTCAGATTAGCAAAAAAATGTAATTTTTGGTGTGCTGTAGAATTTTAGAAATTAGTTTATGTGCCGGGAGATGAAAAAGGTTGAAAAATCACTGCTCTAGAGGAACGAAACCCAAATGCCCAACTTTCCCCTTGCAGGCCCCAACCCCATCTGCCCAGCGGTTTCCCTGCCTGTGGCTAGGACAGGCGCTTCCCACCACAGGTGGCCTGGAGGGGCTGCCAACGGGCACAGATCACACCCGACGGGGGCGGGGGGGGGGGGGGGGGCCTCTGTCTTTCCCAGAAAAAAGCCAACCAGGGTGGGGCATCGCCTTGAGGCTGCATGTCCACAGAGACCCTGCTTCCTGTCCCACCCTGCACGCAGGGGCCTCCGGACCAGGCAAGTGCCCCAGTGAGAAGGCTTGGAAGCTGGCCCACAGTGAAGGGTGCAGCCTCCCCTGGGTGGGAGGGTGGTGGTCTTGGGTTTGGAGATTCTATGTGATCAATCAGTCACATACAACCACATGCAAAACTGCCTGAGAGGAGCTAAGAGAATTGTGGGAGGAAGTTGGCAGCTATATAATGCACCCCACAAACCCTTTCCTCAGAGCCTCCAGCCTCCCACCTACAGGGCCAGGTTTGAACCTTGGAGTGTCTGTGCCTGTGCTTCTCAGAAACCGCCAGGGGTTGGGAATTACCCCCAAAAAATTGCCAGGGAGGTAAGGGGAGACAGTAAATGGGAAAGGGCTCCTGGGAACCAGAAAGGGAGCCTGTCTCCACCCTGGAGCCCACAGGGGATACTGGGCATGCTCGACATAGGGAGCCCCTGAATCAAGGCATCCAGGTGGGGTAGACATGTGGAAAGTGAAATTTGGAGCAGAGGGCCTCAGGTGAAGCTGCTGAAAATCACAGGGCTCTCTGAGGAGCTTGGAGAAATACCAATGTACAGTGAGGCCTTGACTTACGAGTGTCCCGACTAACGAGTTTTTCAAGATACAAGCCATCTCTCGGCCGATTTTTTGCTTTGAGTTGCGAGCTAAAATTCGGGTTACGAGCCAGCTTCAGATACCCCACCGCTAGTTGGCGCAGTGAACGCCACAACATCAGCCCAGCATCACGTGTCTCACTCCTTCACTTTTTGATTTGACATACGAGTAATTTGAGTTACGAGCTCCATCACGGAACGAATTAAACTCGTAAGTCAAGGCCCCACTGTATTCTTTTCTATCGTACAATCTAGGGAAGAGTCATGCCCAAAGAAAATGACCATATGCCCCATTTCTGATCCATGACAGAAAGGGAATGGCTTGGTTCCTGTAAGAGGAGTCCAGGGTAGTACCAGCTTCAAGTTCAGCTGGGCCCAGGCACTCAGATCTCATCAGAACCCTCACCATCCACGTTCTCCCCTGCAATAAGCTTCCTATATGCCACCAGCAGCCTAACACCCCAAAAGGAAGACCCAATCTCCCTCTCCAGGGGCAGCCCCAAAGTCTGGAGTCCCATTCCCATCTCTGAACCAGTTACAGGGGTCAGAAGTATTCTGAATGGCCTGGCATCGGGTCACTGTGCATTTCCAAGAACCCCCTCCCCCACCACCACCACACACACACACACACACACACACACACACACACACCAGGCTCACTGGGGAGCTGAATCCCCCAAAGAAGAGCTTGCTCCTCAAACCAGCATTACATATCACACTACAGGCCACCCCTGAGCTTTTCTGTTGAAATCAGAATCCTACTTGATTTTTAAAATTTTGCTTTCTGCAAAATTTTGGGGTTTTTTAGTACAAGTGATAGCAAGGACAAGGTTATTCCATTGTGGTGGTGGTGATCTTGAACCAAGGGGAAAACAAACTTTTAATTGAAAACCTTCTGTCCACTAAGACCATTTCCCCCTGCAGACCGAGGAAAGGCCATTATTTGGCACTATAATGCCCCAGTACACCCAGGGACACCAGTGTTCCTCAGGAGCCTGTTTAAGAATCCTTTTATTCCCAAACAAAAGGAAAATCACATAATGTGCGGGGTGGACTGCTGCCCCACATTGGTGAGGGTCAGAAGTGGACCAGCTAGAGAATGATTTTGAAGGAACAATTGACAAGACAAAATGACTAATAAGACAAGAGTGAAGAGGACGACCTCAAGGTAGAAGTGGAAAAAGCCAAAGTGGAAAAAACCCCAATACTGAAACAATTCCAAAAACTTTTTGTTTCATCCTCCAAAAACTTGAAGAAAAATACATTTGTTTATTCACAAATTATTACTGTTTTCCCCAGGCCTCTGCATTGCTAAATTGACCGGACAAAATAATGTGGGGGGCGAGGGGGAGGGGATTTCATCAGGGTCAATAAATTTTATGTCAAACTAATGACTATAAATCTGTAAAAAATGCTAATCAAATAAAGTGTGAACTTATTTCTATTTTACCCTACAATTATTACTGTTTTTCCCATACCAATACAGAAGTTTAATTTTTTTTCCTCTTATGGCTTCAAATACTTAAACTTTACTGGTATGTCTTACTCTGAAATTTCATGCCTGGATGAATGTACAAATAATAGCAAAATAAGGACAACAGGAAGAGGAAAGATGGTTAGATAACCAAAAATTCATGGAAATTTCTAGCCAAAACAACTCCATTTCAACCTCATTGTTTCATAGATAAAAATTATCATAAGACTCAGAAAGACCTGAGGGTGTTACCCTGTGCCTTCCTGCTAACTTTCCCTACCCCGTGCATCCAGCTTCCTGCGAGGGGCTGGATGCAGCTCGTAGGAAGGGTGGTCTGAAGTGGTGCTGAAAGCAGTGTCAGCCCTGAATGGTGGGCTTGAGGCAGGACCTTGGGCAGCCCTTTGACATAGGGGACCAGTGAGAATGAGAGCCAGGGATGTGGAGGACATGGGGTACACAGAATGGCCAAGGAGGGCAAGGATGGCCAGGGGGTTAATATTCTGCCCAAACTCTTAGAAGGCTTCAGGTGTGGGTGATAGGATTCAAATAAAATAGGGCCTGGGGATAGATGAGGGTGGGGAGTCAGCCCTGTGGCTTTTATCCTCGGGTTCTCTGCACCCCTCAGCATGCCCTGAGGACCTTGTTGTAATGCAGACCTCTGGTGTCTTCAGAGGACCTATCAATGAAAATCCTGGGCCCAGCCTGGGGATCTGAATTTCAGCAAGCTCTTGGTGGGCGGGACTCTGATGTGATGCACCTCTGCCTTGGAGGGTCTTGCTAGGAAAAGCCGAGAGGCATCAACACACACAGTGGGGTGGTATGTGGTTATCTCCTGTGGCCACTGGAGAAGGGTGGGCGACAGTAGGTCAGTGTTTGGTGGTGTCTGTTCTCTAGGAGGTTCTTGGCTGAGATGCTGGGCTGTGGAATTGGACCCCAGGTCAGAAGACAGAAGGCCTGACATGAGGACAGTGGAGCAGTCTCCCACCCACCAATAGGGCCTGCAGATGTTCCTCAGGAGAGAGGGGAGGTGAGGAGAGGCCAGTGGAGGCCACGCTCCCTCTCCCAACACCCACCAGCAGCACCAAAGGGACAGTGTGGGGACAGCATGGGCTGCTTACTCTGGGCAGCGGGAGCCCCAAGAAGCTTGTAAAACCGAGTGACTCCAGGGAAAGTTGATGGCTGCAAGATGTGGGAAGCCACATTTGCCAAGGATCCAAGGAAGGCACAGAGGGAAGGAGCGGACTGGAAGTGGAAATAAAAGGACTTGGTGCCCTGACCGGTTTGGCTCGGTGGATAGAGCGTCGGCCTGCGGACTGAAGGGTCCCAGGTTCGATTCCAGTCAGGGGCATGTACCTTGGTTGTGGGCACATCCCCAGTGGGGAGTGTGCAGGAGGCAGCTGAATCAATGTTTCTCTCTCATCGATGTTTCTAACTCTCTATCCCTCTCCCTTCCTCTCTGTAAAAAATCAATAAAATATAGAAAAATATATATATATATATATATTCCTTCCTTCCTTCCTATATATATATATTTTATTGATTTTTTTACAGAGAGGAAGGGAGAGGGATAGAGAGTTAGAAACATTGATGAGAGAGAAACATCGACCAGCTGCCTCCTGCACATCTACTGGGGACGTGCCCAAAACCAACGTACATGCCCTTGACTGGAATCGAACCCGGGACCTTTCAGTCCGCAGGCCGGCGCTCTATCCACTGAGCCAAACCGGTTTCGGCTAAAATATATTTTTTTTAAAAAAGACTTGGTAATGGCTGTGGAGGCCAGGGTGCGAAGAAGGAAGCAGAGGGAATCAGGAGTATCTGGCTGGAAAACCCTGGGGGAACGGAGGATGAAGAGGTCATCTGGAGAGCTTCACTGGCTCGAAAGCCTCTAAGATTATACATGGAGACATCGATCATGCATTCAATACGTCATAGGCTTATTGAGCACCTACTATATTAGGAGCTTCGCTGTGAAACACACAGCCCCTCTCTCAGAGAGCTTCAGTCTAGCCAGGGGGATGGGGGCCAGGCAGTAGAGTAAGAATGAATAAGGCCGTGCTATAGTAAGGGACCATGTGGGTCTGGATAGCGGGCACAGACACCTACTTTAGGTGGTGTGACCAGGGAAGCCTCTCTAAGAGCAGAAGGATGAAATGAGCCATGGAAAGAGCTGTGCACATGCCTTTCAGGCACCACACTATCAAGGCCTCCAGGCAGGTGGGCTGGCTGTATTGAAGGGACAGCCGGCAGCCACTGTGGTTGGAGTGGCACTCCCCTGGGAGCAGGAGGTACAGGATGAGGTGAGAAATAGGCAGGGGCCTTACCCGTAGGCCACAATAGGGAGTTTGGGTTGTTTTTCTAAGTGCCATGAGAAGCCATTGAAAGTGGAGAATGAATTATGGGTTGGGGAGCAAGTCAGAAGGCCAGACGATGGACCAGGATGGAGGTGCTAGTGGGCAAAACTGTGCTTTATTTCTAAGGTAAACCCAACAAAACTTGCTCATGGATCAGATGTAGATGAATTGTTGTGACTCCCAGGTCCAGAGTACCTGGGTGAATGGTGGACTCAAGAGTTCTATTTTGCATGAATTTTCCTCCCTTCCTTCCTTCCTTCTTTCTTTCTTTCTTTTTTTCTTTCTTTCTTTCTTTCTTTCTTTCTTTCTTTCTTTCTTTCTTTCTTTCTAGTGGAACTTTTCTTTCTTTCTTTTATTAAATATATTTTTATTGATTTCAGAGAGGAAAGGAGAGGGAGAGAGAAATAGAAACATCAACGATGAGAATCATTGATCGGCTGCCTCCTGCACGCCTCGTACTGGGGCTCAAGCCCACAACCCAGGCATGTGCCTCTGACCGGAATCAAACCCGGGATCCTTCAGTCTTCTGGCCAGCACTCTATTTGCTGAGCCAAACTAGCCAGGGCTATTTTGCATGAATTTTATTTGAATTGCCTATTAGCCATCCAGGTTGGGGGGTGGGGGGTAAATAGACTGTAGCATATTGAAATCAGGAGCTCCCTGATTGTCAGCTGTGGCTGGTTGAGAGCCATGGATTCAGGAAAAGATTGGCATAGGCCAACCCCTAGGGCCAGGTCAGAGGAGGTGGGAGGGGAAGTAAATGTTGCAAGAAAAAGGAGGTACTCCTGGTGCTGGGTGCTGCTGGAGGTGGGGGAAGGGCTGGCAAGAAAGCTGAGGCAGGGTGACCTTGACAAGAATTTCAGTGGAGTGATGAGGACAAAAGACGGGTGTGAGTGGGTCAAAGGGAAGTAGGGAGAGGGTGTGGAGACAGAGGAGTAGAGATAAGGAGGAAAAGGCTCTGAAGCGCAGCTGAGGAACTGGGTGGTATCAAGCAAGGAGCTCAAGGAAATGTTTTTTTTTAATGAGATACTACAGAATCACTTCTCACTTCAGACTAAAATCTCCAGGCATCAGCAGCACAAGGGGAAAGTGAGTGGGACGCCATGACGTGGCTTATGGAACCCAGCGCCCATGGTTGTGTCCATAACCCACTGAAGTCTGAGACGCCAGGGAGGGAATGAGAGGCGTGTGTGTGCTTACGTCTGGGTTCCGGAAATACCTGTCTGTGTAAGGACCCAGGGGGGCACAGGTTGGGAGACCTCAGCCTCTGATCCACAGACGGAGGCTGGTGGTGGGTGGGAGGACGGAAGGAAACCGCTTCTCACATTGCAGCAGGGGCCGAGCACCTGAGGCTGCGGAAGGCGAGGGGGTCAGCGCTAGTTCCTCCGAGTCAGGTCCATAAGCCACTGGGAGAGGCCTTGCTGTGGGCTCCTGTTTCCTCAGACGAGGGAGGAGGAGGCGACAGCAAGAATGAGGCTGCCCCTCCAATCCAGATTGGCTTCCTGGAACAATTGGGTTGGAAGGTCCAGGACGTGTTAGACCTCCAGGGAGCTGCTGGTGACACAGGGACGCTGATGCAGAACCTAGACATTGCCCCAGAGAGGCTGGGGGCAAAACGGGTGACTTTTCAAGGGTCCAGCCCCCGAACACACACATCCCCAAACCAGCCTTGTTCCCTAGGCAGTCAGCCTCTCTGTTCTTCAGCGCCCCCTCAACCTCCATCTCTCACCCCTTGACTCCAAAGTCCGAGCCAAGAGCTGGGGGGGTTTAGCTAGAGCAGCGGTTCTCAACCTGTGGGTCGCGACCCCTTTGGGGGTCGAACGACCCTTTCACAGGGGTCACCTAAGACCATCGGAAAACATATATAATTACATATTGTTTTTGTGATTAATCACTATGCTTTAATTATGTTCAATTTGTAACAATGAAAATACATCCTGCATATCAGATTTACATTACGATTCATAACAGTAGCAACATTACAGTGATGAAGTAGCAACGAAAATAATTTTATGGTTGGGGGTCACCACAACATGAGGAACTGTATTAAAGGGTCGCGGCATCAGGAGGGTTGAGAACCACTGAGCTAGAGGATGGAGTAGTGGGGTACCCAGGATGACCCCGTTTCTCCTCCCAGCTCCCGCTCACCCCAAAGCAAGAAGCATGCTCAGTGGAAAGAAGCAGGCAGCTATCTTCCTCAGCATCTACTGCAGCTCTAGGGGGCAGGATGCTCACGGCCATCCCACCCCGAAGCCACTCATCTGCCTAGAGGGGCACCCTAATGTGCTCCTGTCTTGCTAGGACATGAACCAGGTCAATCTCATTCACCAGGTCTTTGCAGGGACGTGTTGGACCTCCAGGGAGCTGCAGGAGCCCTCGGGGGCGGCAGGACAGCCACTCTCACAGGTGGGCTCACGCTCTGCTGGTCTGGCCAGCCATCCCCCATGCCTGCAGAAGGGCAGCTCAGGACTCCATCCCAGCAGGTGGTGAGGGCAGGAGTCGCTGCTCGTCCGTGGGCTGGCGGCAAGGGTGGAGAGGACCTGAGGTTATCACTGGGGAGGTCCTGGGTCAATCCAGGGCCCGACGGTGGTGGAATAATTTGCTAAGAAGGCCAGGTCAAGGCTCATCCCATGGGCTGGACTGGCCGGACCCCATCGCAGATCGGGCCCGCGGGCCCGCGCACACCACCACCTCCCCACACAGACGCGCGCGCGCCCTCGCTGCCTCCCTCTACGAACAACAAGGAGCCCGAGAAGGCGCGCCCAGGGCCGGGATCCCGTCAGTCCAACAAGGGGAACTGGGCGGCGGGGCCATCTTGGGAAGGAAAGAAGCCCCGAGCCAAGACCTTGACCCAAGAGAAAGCCGAGAGCGCGTCGACGCCCGAGGCGAAACCCCGAGGCGCCCTCCGAGCAAACCCGACGCCGCAGGATGGGGAGGTCGGCGGGCCGGGGCGGAGCCCAGCGAAGGCGCGTCCGCCCGTCTAGTTAGTCCAGGCGCGCTTCCTGGAGGAGGAGGAGGAGGAGGAGGAGGAGGAGGAGGAGGAGGAGGAAGGTTTACCGCCCGGGCAACTGGGCAGAATGGAAGGGGCGGAGCCGGCGGCGGGCCGGGCCCGCGGAGGCCCCCTGCCGAGAAGAGGGGGCGGCGGCCAACCGCTCGCTTAAAGCGGGTGCGGGGGAAACCCTTCCCCGACCTGCCGCAGCGGCTCGACTCCGTGGGTCCCGGGACCCCGCCGGTTCCTTCGAAGAAACTTCCAGCGCCGCCCTGCCCCTCACCCGGCGAGGCCTGGGCGGGCGCGCGGGCTCCGAGAAGCCGGGTCTACCCGTCTGGCGTCGGCGCCACGCGCTGCGGGGAAGAGCGGGTCCGCAGCGGACCGGGTGCGGTGAGGGAGCGGGGCGGGCGGGTGGGACCGGTCCCCGGACGCACGGCCTCCCGCGCCGGGGCGGGGCGTCTGAGCGGCATTAGGACCCAGGCGCGGCGCGGGGGTGTGTCGCCAGCGCCCTGCGGTGTCCCGCCCGAGACGCCCAGTTTGGGGTGCCGGAGCCCGGGGTGCGGAGCCCGGGTGTGCGTGCGTGTGTGCAGCTGTCCGCCAGCCGATCGCCGGGGCCGTCGCCGAGGCCTCCGGGCGTGTGTTCGGTTTCCAGCCTGGCGGTGGGTGCCTGCGCCGGCGGGCACGACGGCAGGCCGTCCGCTCTCCGCAGCGAAGGCGGGGACTCAGAGCCGTCGGGGCCCTGGGGCATCGCGGGTGCCACCCTGCAAGGGCCCCGGGGCATCTGGGCGAGAGGGTCGTGGGGGCTTTCCAGCCGGGGGCGGGGGTTGGGGGGAGTCCGGTTTCGAGGGAGTGGGTGGCCTGGCGGGTAGAGAGGTGGTGGGGAGAGGCCCGGGGTGGGCGCTGAGCACGGAATTGATGCTCTGCTTCGCCGTCTTGAGAGTCTTACGTTTTGGCATCAGTGAGGTGGCCGTGGAGGACTGGAGGCCTGGGAGCGGGCCGGGCGGAGCCGGGGGTCCCTGGCGCCCTAGCGCCGCGCTCTCTGCTAGCTGCTGCCTCGGGGCCTCCCTTTACGTTCTGCGCGGGTCCGCCAGTTGGTGGTGGTCCCTGGGCCTCTGGCTGACGGGACTCGGACACCTGGAGTTTGTTTGTCCGACATTTATGTGCACGTGGGCGCCCGGGATGGGAGCCGGGTGTGCGCCACCGCCACCGTCCCGACCGCGTCCTCCCTTCTGCCGCCCAGTTCCCGCCCTGCTCGCCTGTCGGCGTCCTGCCTCCTACCGGCGACCCCCAGGGTCCCCGAGCCTAGAGGCGCTGTCCTCTCGTGCACGCGGTCCTTTCTGCGGCTTCCTTCCTCGCCCGGCGCGGCACGAACAGCGGGACCATCCGGGGCCCGGCGTGGGGAGCGCGCACGGCTCCCCTTCCATCCCCCGGGCGGGCCAACGGCTCCGCCTCCCAGGAGGCCCGGGACGCGGGTGGAGGCGCCAGGGGAGGAGGCCGTTGCCCCTTCGGTTTCGTGTGGCTCGGGCGCGTGAAGTTGGGGGCTGCACGTGTGATGGGTGTTGATGGCCGGGAGGCGGGTGGGGGGCTCCAAAGCCCCGGAGGAAGAGTTCAAGAGGACCAATGTGTCCGCAGTAGAGCTCGATCCCAAGTATTGGGCTTGGCAGCGAAGGAAAACCCGGAGAAGTGGGCCGGATAATACAGGGAGGGCGGAGGACACCTCCTCCAGCCTGCTCAAGCCCCCCAACCTCCAGTCCAGGAGGCTGATGGGTTCCGCAACCAGTGACTCCCTCGCTATCTCACAGGGTACTGTTATGGACCCTGGGAGGAAACGGGCCGAGAACATCTCTGCCTTCTCACCTGGGCAGTCTCTAGCGGATGGGCTAGAGAATAACAGGCGTGGCTTTCTCGGGCCCGCCCTCCTACTGTCCCCTGCTCCTTTTTCTCTGAGGTTGGCCTGGGTTGGGTCCCTGGGAAGGGTAAGAAGAAATTAGCAGGGTTGGTGTGGGGTGGAGAGCAGATGGGCACCAGAGACTGTCCACAGCGGGTCGTTGGAGCTGGTAACAGTTCTTGACTTTCCTTGCAGAAAACTCGTCCATCATGTCGCAGGATGGATACCTTGAGGATTCAGGTGAGTACACTCAGGGATGGGTGTGTGCCTAGAGAGAACTCCTTGATCAAAAGCATCTGGGAGTGCTAGTCCAACTACCTGGGTACCCCTGGCACCGGCCACCTGTCTGTGGTCCTCTACTGGTGCTGGGATGCCTTTGGACCCTGCCCTTAAGGAGGTTGTGGTTTGGTTAGAGAGGCAGCTGAAACCGCCTGGACCCGGGCAGGTCTCTGGTGGTGGTGTGGTACTGGGAGGGCAGGCTGCTTTCCCTCCTGGGCCATATAGACCATCTAGTGATGTCCCTTGGTTCACTTTTACAATGTTCTGGTTATCTAACCAGCCTGAGGCCAAAGATTTAGATGCCTGCATTCCTCAGTCCCTGTCCAGTCCTGTGAGGGAGAGGCTGCCATTGTCCCTCTAAAGAAATGTGACTCTGCTTCTGTGTTCCCTGCTAGCTCTGCTCTAACTTTCCCTTCCCCCGTCTCTGGGATGGCTCTGTGCTGCCTTGCCTGTGCCCAGACCCAGGAACTGGCAGGGCCATCAGAGAGGTGTCTAGTGGGACAGTGCTTGGACAGACTGGTGATGTGCTCTTACCAAGGATCCCTAGGGCATGAGAACTGTATGTGCCAGGCTGCTGGCAGGCAAATTAGGCATGTGGCTGGGCTAAGGATGGAGGAGGGAGCTTTAGAGGGACCTGGTAGTGTCAGCTGGGGAGGTCCTGGGAAGAAGGAGGCAGTGTGAGGGACAGCATGGGAGAAAAATGGATGCTTCGGGTGACAGGGGAAGCTGGGGCAGGTTGGGGCTGAGAACTAGATTGTCAAAGCAAAGGAAGCCTGGAATTGGGGAGGAATGAGTTTTTCCTGGACATGAGCTCCATGACAAAAGTCAGAAGGACGCCTTCTGACCTAATAGCTTTGCTCTGGGATCTAGGTGCAGTGCAGACCTCGGGTTCACCAGTCCATGGGGGCCTTGACAGGGGAAGCCTAGCACCTCCTGTCCAGAAAGGGCCCAGGCTCAGCACAGGACAACATGAGGGACAGGGCCTGGATGTGCAGAGGAAACCAGCACTGCCCGGCAGATGTAGGCATGCTGCTGGCCCGTCCCTGTCCCTGCACAGGTGTTAGGCATTGGTGGGCTCTGAGCTACAAAGGTCCCTTTCCTGGGATCACCCGCAAGTGGTGAGCCAAAAGGGACCCATGGTCAGGAAGAGGTGCCAGCTGGGCCAAGAGTGAGGCGGCGCCCTAGGAGGACTTGCCAGAGGAGAAGGGTTCTGTGAGCCTTGAAGAAGGCTCTCTGGGCCTTCTACTCAGAGGGCAGGAGCTGGCATGGCTGGGGTGCTGGCCAACTGGCCTGAGGCATGAGAAATCGAGGTGGGGCATGGACAGGATCTGAAGGGCCAGGGGTCAGGACATGGGTAGCAGGTTTGTCTCAAACAGTGATCCCAGAGGCTGTGGGGAGCCCCAGCAGGGCTTGGGGAAGATGAGAACATTTGCACCTCGCCAGGAAACCTTCCCAGAGGCGGGAGCCTGTGCTGTGGGGCAGTTGCAGGAACTGAGAGGCAGACCAAGGGTTCTGTGCTCTGGGAATCCCAAGGTGCCACAGCATGCCCCTCTCTCACCATGGGGGTGAGGCTGAGAAGAGACCTCCTTCTGCAAGTCCTATCCCCCGTCAGGCCTCTGCTCTATTTCTCAGGCTCTCCTGCTTCCCGGGTCTTGTATGATGTCTGGACTATGTCTCTCAGCCTTGATGGTTTGCCCCAGGCCCTACCTGGGAGGAGGTGCCTTAAGACCCTGTACCAATGAGGTGGGGAAGGAGGGGTGTGGATACTGCAGTGGCTCTGGCTTCCCATGATCCCATCTGGGTAGCCAGGCAGGTCTGGGTGCTGTAACCTGGAAGTTCTAGGAGGGTAGGGGTTAGGCAGTCATAACTGTGTCATTACACCATGTTCCTAGCTCAAAGTTTGTAGAATGAACATATTTTTTTTCTGGTTGAAGGATATGGGTCAGAATAGTGCAAGGCCCTGGTTCCTGTAGCTGAAGAATGTTGGTTGAAAGTTGTTGGGTGGAGCCAAGACTATATACTTTATCCACTTGGGCCTGAGGCTGCCTTCCTGGCCTACGCAAGGCCTCCCCGGCCACTCTCTGAGAGTGCACCAAGTGGGACAGCCCAGGACAACAGCTCCTTGGTCGTGAAGTCCTTTTTGGGGTGTAGCGCTGACGGCCAGGCCCTCTTGGGGTGTCTTTTTCTCGGTGGTGGTTGGGTCTCCAGGCTACCTCAAGTGTGACACAGATGATGCCTCTGAAACCCATGAGGAGAGCCTGACAGAAGAGGCCTTCAACACCGTCAACTCCTCCATTGTGTCTGGCGAGAGCATCCGTTTCTTTGTCAACGTCAACCTCGAGGTGCAGCCCACCAAGGCTGGTATGGTGGTTGTAGCAGGGATAGACTGCGGGGAGGGCAGGGGACTGGAGACTGGGCAGGTAGGCTCCAGTCCACCAAGAGAGACCCGAAGAGGTGGGCTGGTGCCATGAGCCATCTCCCTTTTTTCTAGCAGACAGTGAGTCGTCTGGTGGCTGTGGGCTCCTCCACACCTCTCGAAAGGTGAGTGGCCCATCTGCAGGACAGGAGACACTGAGTCCTGGGCCTATAGTCGGGGCAGGAGGTGGCTGCTCCCCTGAGATAGCTCAAGCTGCTCCCCTCTCGCACGACACAGGGAACTCACACTAGGCCAGAGCTCATCTGCTAGGACCTTCCCCTCTGGAAGGGGATGTTGGTCCTGGTGGGAAGTGGCAGCCAGGGAGGGGCCACCATGGAGGAGAGGCTAGGTCTCACTCTTGGGCCTGTGTGGGGTCCCCACAGTACCTGAAGTTAAAGAACTTCGGGGAAGAGATCCGAGCGCACCGAGACCTAGATGGCTTCCTGGCACGGGCCAGCATCATCCTGAACGAGACAGCCACCTCGCTGGATGAGGTGCTGCGGGCCATGGTGCTCCGCATCGTCTACAACCCCCGCACCATTGAGCCTGACTGCAACTTGGACATGCTCATGGCCATGCTCTTCACTGATGCTGGGGCCCCCATGGAGGGTAAAGGTAAGGCCCATCTCCCATCCTTGGCAGGGAGGTCAGGGAGGTGGGCCAGCTGACCTCCTATCCCCCTACACCCTGTCCTCAGTTCACCTGCTGTCAGATATCATCCAAGGAGTCACTTCCACAGTCACAGGGGTACAGTACCAGCAGTCATGGCTCTGCATCATGTGAGTTGCCAGGCGACCATAGTGGGCCTCCCTACATATCACCGTGGAGCCAGGTATCCCATGTCCCTGTAGAAGCTGGCCAACCCAGTTCAGGGGGAGAGGGGGAGCATTCCCATCCCATTTGGTCATCTTTCTTATCCCTAACAGAAGTCACTGGGGGTCCAAGTTAGGTACTCGGGATGGGGTTCCCCCACCAGCAGTGGCAACTGTGTGCCCTCCCCTGTCCCTGCCAGCTGCACCTCCAAGACCCTACAAAGGCGGCACGTTTGCATCAGCCGCCTGGTTCGCCCGCAGAACTGGGGGGAGAATTCCTGTGAGGTGCGATTCGTCATCCTGGTGCTGGCCCCACCAAAGATGGTGAGGAGGGGTGGACTGCTTTCCTGGAGAGGAGGGTTCCAGGCTACCTGGCTGTCTTCTTGGGGGCATTTCTTCCATGTGCTGGGGTACGCCACAGTTCTGGCATCTGAAGGCCTCGTTCTACCCTGTTCCTTCATCTCGGCCCTCCTGGGTTTCTCTGTAGCATCTTGCTAGGTCCTCATCAAGCCCTGACTTCCCCCAGAGATTGCCCAAAAGGTTGTATTTCCTTCCTGACTGAAAAGAGGTATTTTTAAAAATTACTCAAACATAGGGGCCTTTCTTTGGCTGCCCCAACCTAACCCTTGTAGTTTTCTGACAATGATTTGCAGATGTGATTCCCCCATTTCCCACCCCCAGAAAAGCACCAAGACTGCGACAGAGGTGGGGCGCACCTTTGCCACCATGTTCTTGGACATCACCTTCCGCCAGAAACTCCTGAAGACCCACACAGAGGAAGAATTCAAGGAGGCCCTAGTACATCAGAGACAACTGCTCACCATGATGGGCCAGGTCTCAAACCTCACCACACCGAGCTACAGCAGAAACTCCAACTCCCAGAAACCCCAGCATGTACGGCAGGGGGGGGGGGGGGGGAGGTCAAGGTGGGCCTGGGTGGGGGTTGCAGAGCATGGGCGCAGAGCTAACAGGCACCCTGCTATAGCCCATACAGCACAAGGACTTTTTCCCTGTGGGGAAGGGCATCCGGGAGGACTTCGCCCGCAGGTTCGCCGTGTACTCAATGGACTTCACTGATGGTATGTGCTCTGCGGTCCCCCGAAGCTCGGCCTGTGTGGCTCAGACCACAGGACAACAAGTATACCTGTCCAGCATCCCCAACACTCTGTCCTGTCCTAGGCATTATCGGGAAAAACAAGACTGTGGGCAAGTACATCACCACCACTCTGTTCCTCTACTTCGCCTGCCTCCTGCCCACGATTGCTTTTGGGACCCTCAATGATGAGAACACCAATGGCGCCATCGGTAAGGGACCGGAGGTCAGTGGGGGGTGCCCAGGGTGTAGTGCCTGCCTGATCACTCCGCTTCCTCAGGTGTGCAGAAGAGCATGGCTGGGCAGAGTATTGGAGGCCTCTTGTATGCGCTCTTCTCTGGGCAGCCGTTGGTGGTGCTGCTGACAACTGCGCCTCTGGCCCTCTACACTCAAGGTGCAGTGGGAGTTGTGGTAGGGAGATGGTGCCTGTGGTCCCTGGCCCCGGCCAAAGCCTGACCGCCCACCCCTGTCCTGCTGCCTGCAGTGATCCGTGGCATCTGTGATGACTACAGTCTGGACTTCAACACCTTCTATGCATGGATAGGCCTGTGGAACAGTTTCTTCCTTGCAGTTTATGCCCTCTTCAACCTCAGCCTGATCATGAGTCTTTTCAAGAGGTGACAGGGCCTTCCCTGAACTGCTGGGACTTTCGAACTGGAGGGAGACCAAGGCCAGGGATCTGGTCAGCCAATGCCAGCCTCTGAGGTCCTATAACCCTAGAGGGGATGGGGCTCCCCCAAGGGGAAAAGCCTGGGACTGGTCCTCTTCATGGCAGTAGGAGGTGGGGGGTCACACTAGGCTCAGGGAAGCTTCCCCCCACAACAACTGACCCCCATCTTATGAGGCATATCATCCCCTGGCAGGTCAACAGAAGATATCATTGCCTTGTTCATTTCCATCACATTTGTGCTGGATGCTGTCAAGGGCATGACCAAAAGTGAGTATTTACCTAATGGCCACTTGCTGTAGAGGGATCAGAGTTAAGATGGGGGATTATGGGCTGTGGCCAGGGCAGTCAAGCAGCATGCAAGCTAAGGTTGTTCTCGTGCTCCAGGGTGCTCTGGGGAGCAGCAGCCACATGTGCTAGAGGGTGACAGGGCTGCTCCAGGCAGGATCAGAGGCCCTGGGCCACATGAGATGCACTGTCAGGGCAGAGGGACAGCGGCAAGGGGTGGGAGTAGTGGGTGGATGGGCAAATTGATGGGGCCAGCTTCCCCTCACTTCTCCCAGATGCCCCTTCTCCCTTCAGGGCCCCCTCACCCCACATCTAGGAGGAAGCTGGGCCCCCATCTCCCAGAACCCAGATGGCTGAGGCCTTTTGGTCTGTGTCCATAGTCTTCCAGAAGTACTACTATGGCAACCACCTTGGGGATCGCAGCTTAGTTCACAATTCCCTGGTTAGCCTGCTGGACCTTGGCACCAGCCTCAACACCAGCTTCCACACTGCCCTCAACACCAGCCTCCTGGCCAGCCCGCTGGAACTGAACCCAGAGAGCAGCCAATTACCTGAGCAACCACACCGGGACACTGCTGTGCTCAGCCTCCTTATCATGCTGGGCACGCTCTGGCTGGGTTACACCCTCTACCAGTTCAAGAAGAGGTGAGGGGGAGCCTAGAGGTGAGGGGAAGGAGACACAGCCCCTGGACCAGGCTGATACACCCTCCTCTGTCCCCAGCCCCTACCTGCACCCCTACATGCGGGAGATCCTGTCAGACTGTGCCCTGCCCATCGCTGTGCTCACCTTCTCCCTCATTGGCTCCTGTGGCTTCAGGGAAATTAAGAGTGAGTTGGGACTGGACCGGCATGCAGGTGGGGTGGGGTGGGGTGGGGTGCCTCCATGGAGTTGCAGGCTGGAGCAGGGTCTGTATCTTGCTGCAGTGAGCAAGTTCCGCTACAACCCCCGTGAGAGCCTGTTTAAGATGGCGGAGATGCACTCGCAGTCCCTGGGAGCCATCTGCAGTGCCATGGGCCTCGGCTTCCTGCTCTCTATGCTCTTCTTCATTGAGCAGAACCTGGTGGCTGCCTTAGCTAACGCACCAGAGAACAGGTTCACAGGACTGGGAAGGGAGGGCTGAGCAGGGTGCCCCCCTCCAAGGAGCCCACAGGGGCTCTATCCGATACATGTTCCCGCCTTTCTGCTGCAGGCTAGTGAAGGGCACAGCTTACCACTGGGACCTCCTGCTCATCGCCATCATCAACACGGGGCTGTCTCTGTTTGGGATGCCCTGGATCCACGCTGCCTACCCCCACTCCCCAATGCACGTGCGGGCACTGGCTCTGGTGGAGCAGCGTGTGGAGAGTGGGCATGTTTATGACACGTGAGTGTGACAGTGGCCCCTTGAAGCCTGAGGCAAGAGTCACATGGGCCTTAAGGTGGGATAGCCCTGGGAGGGATATGGCCCTGCAGTGCCCTAGCCTGAGAGTCACAAGTGACCCAAGGTGGGGCATGCCCCCTTGGACTGGGGCTGGAGGTGATGCGGTGCTCTGGGACCACAGGATCATGAACGTGAAGGAGACGCGGCTGACCAGCCTGGGCGCCAGCATCCTAGTGGGCCTCTCCCTCCTGCTGCTGCCCGTCCCACTGCAGTGGATCCCTAAGCCTGTGCTCTACGGCCTCTTCCTCTACATTGCCCTCACCTCCATCGATGCCAACCAGCTCTTTGAGCGTTTGGTCCTATTGCTCAAGGACCAGGTGAGCATCTGGTCCTGAGCGAGGGATGTGGGTGGGAGATACAGCAACATCAGACCTATCCACACCTGGTTCCCTACCACCCACAGGCCTCATACCCACCCACCCATTATATCAGGAAGGTGCCTCAGAGGAAGATACACTACTTCACGGGGCTGCAGGTCCTGCAGCTGCTGCTGCTCTGTGCCTTTGGCATGAGCCCCCTGCCCTACATGAAGATGATCTTCCCCCTCATCATGATTACCATGATCCCTATCCGGTACGGGAGGGTGGGCAGAGGGCAGGTGGGACCAGCTGGGTGGAAGAGTGGGGCTGCTGAGACGGGGCCCTCTGTCTTCTCCCTGATTCAATCTTCATCTTTCTGCCTATTCCTTCCCCTCCTCAGCTACAAACTGCTGCCCCTAATCATTGAAGCCAAATACTTGGACGCCATGGATGCTGATCACTGAGCTGCTGACTGGCAGGCCCTGGCCACACCCTGTTGGTTGGTTCCTCCTGGTCTTCCTTGCCCGGTTGTGACTTTTTGTGGGGAGGTGTGGGTGTCTTGGAGTGCTGCTCCATGCTGCCCCCCTCACAGCTGTCCCAAAGGCCTAGGGCGTGTGTGCATTGTGGGGGTTCCATGGAGTGTGCCTGTACTTCCCATTGCCTTTTGCTTTGGGTCAAAACTGCTCAGGGCAGCTTCTGCCCAGGGTGGGACTAAGTAGGATGGATTTTCTTTTGATAAAAGAGTCAGATGCCTGAAAGAGAAACCATTTCCTTGATTGTATAAGGAATCTGCTGTATGCACATTAGAGAATAAAGCTCCTGTTTCTATGCTGCTATGTGCTGTCTCACCCCTGTAGCCTGCCCCAGCCTCTGAAGGCCACCTGAGTGCCGTGGGGAAGGGGCATAAAAGGGATCCATATGTGTAGAGTGCCATTTCTGTGCTGTCACAGTGAATATTGGCCCAACAGGGAAATGAAGATCCAGGCGGCCTTTGTGCTGCCAGGAACCTACAGGGGAAGTGTCTGGGAACAGAATGTGTGAGGACCCTGAGGAGAGGGCTTGGGGCCACTATAGAGCATGACTGGCATGGGGAGATTAGCGGGACTGACAGCAAAGGGCTCTGGCTCTCAGAGACAGTTGCAGAGCAGCCTGATTGGAGACTGAAAACAGGTGTGTAGGTCAGATTGGCAGTTTTGAACTATCTGGTCTGCTGGGTAGATTCTAAGTAGGGGAGGTAGGATAGGGCAGGGGCTGCATCCTGCACCAGGGCATTGCTGGTGGGGATCAGTCTGATGGAGGGGAGAAGGTACCATGTTTCTGGCTTGGCGATTTGGTGGTTGGCCAGGACCCATGACAGTGGCAGCAGGCAGGGGGGGCACAGGTCTAAGGCTCAGAGGAGCGCCCCTGTACGTACCTGGGAGCAGCAGCAGTGGTAGGCAGAGCACTGTCTCACAGACACCCCATCACATCACCTTTTAGGACTGACTTAATAAATACACCATAGACCAAAGGAGCAGATGAGAAGACATCTGCTCTATCTAAAACTAAAAAGGAACTAAGACCTAGATATACAAAGAATTATTACAAACCAACATAAGACGGTGACTCTGATAGAAGAGGCAAAGGCTATGAACAGGGAAAGGGGGGCCCAAAATGTTAACAGGAATGGCCACAGATGCTCAAACATCTCAGAAATGTGAGGAATGCAACCCAGCAGTGAGATGGCACCTTCCGCTTGGTAGAAATCAGATGTATGGATGATTGAGTGGGGGCTTGTGCACTGATAGGGGGAATGGAGACTGAGGCACAACCAAGACACCTCACCCTCCAACCAAGCAATGCTGTTTGTGGGGAATGAGTACTAAAGTTAAAAGAAGGGGGACAGAGTGTACTGTGCCAGGACAGAACTCAGGAAGGAGCTGAGTAACAAATAGGGATGCCTTGTCCCGAGCAAGTTGCATATACCTGCCCCACCCATGTGGCACATAAGCCTTTGGAGCCCCCTCCCCAGTAGCCTGGGTATCCCCCTGAGTGGCGGGGGAGGGAGGCAGCGGGGATGGGAATGTCATGTCCAGAATCACCAAGTGAGAAGCAGGCAAGTCCCCAGCACCCCACATCATAAATATATGATATATTTTTTTTATTATTATTTATTTATTTATTTATTTTTATTTCAGAGAGGGAGAGATAGAAACATCAATGATGACAGAATCAGTGATTGGCTGCCTCCTGCATGCCCCACTGGGGATTGAGCCCACAACCCCCCAGGCATGTGCCCTTGACTGCAATCAAACCCAGGACCCTTCAGTCCACAGGCACTCTATCCACTGAGCCAAACCAGCTAGGGCTATATGTATATTTTGTAAATGAGTTTGGAATTATAATCATAAGCCAACATTTGAGCTGTTCTGATGTATAACCCCACAAAGCAAAAGCACTAGACTTCCTACACGGCCCACTCCCAACCCAGCAAACACCATGGAGACCAGCTGGGCATTGGCATCACTCAATGGGTGGGTGAACAGCATGGATCTGGCATGGAAAAGGTCAGCCCTTGATCTGAGATTTGAAGAATGAAAGGAACGATGTAACACCCCAGCCAGCAAGGGCATGTGAACAACCTGGACGCAGTGCTGTCCTTGTCCCACCAACACCCCTTCCCCTTCCACCTAAGAGATTTCCTGCTCCTGCCAAAAGGGATTCAGGAGACAGACACCCGCCTGGGGCAGATTTCAAAGCAGATACATCCAGTTTATTTTGGAGTGCCTTCCAGAATTTTTCCTTGCTGCATTTAAAACACACTGAGAATTTCTCCCCCAAACCCTCAATTCTGTCAAGGCCCATGTAATGCCTGAGGTCCTTTCGGGTCCTGGAGGCTGTAGCAGAGACCAATGGTGTCCCTTGCCCAAAGCTCCTCCAAACAGAGCCATCTGCTCCTCCAGACTGGTGAGGCTGGTCTGGTGGGGCTGTCAATCTCAACACCCCCAGGAAGTGGTAACCCTAAAGGACATACTTGGGGGGTGCCTGCCTGATGGAGGTTTCAGGCTAGCCCTCCCCAGATCCCCGTTGAGCATGCTCATCATCATTCTTAGAAATCAGGCCGCCAAAATATTCCTGCAGCTCACGCAGGGCCCGGAAGCGATGGGAGATGGCATTCTTCTCAGCTTTGGACATCTCTGCGAACCTAAGGGGCAACAGCAGCAGCTCAGAGAATAGGGAGCCCAGATCAGGGAGGGTATAGATCCAACTCCCCTCCCCCCAGTTAATTCCAGAGCCCAAAGCTCAAGGATTCCCCAGGAAAGGGTAGCAGCTACTTTCTTAAAAATTGAAACGTTTTAAAATCCCCTATAGGTAGAAACTCATATTGATAGTTGTGGAAGGATATTAAACTTGCTCCAGTGTGTCCAAAAGTCATTAAGGGAAGCTGGGGACAAGGGGATGAGCTGCGTGTTTGATCCGTTTTGTCATCTATTGACAGGAAGCAGTGAGGCCTGACAGTAAACACAGCAGTCTCCTCTAGCACCCTGCGGGGGGAGGGCAGGTGAGCTGGCCACTGGCCTGTCCTCCATGCCTGGACTCCTGTGAGGTGGTCATCCCACACCCCAATGGTGGGCTTCAGATCTGTGCTGTCCAGTGTTGGCCACTAGCCATGAGCGGCCATTTAAATTTGAACCAATTACAACTGAATAAAACGATTTCGGTTCCTCAGGCACCCTAGCCACATTTTCAATGCTCCACAGACACTTGTGGCTAATTGCTACTGGACTGGGCCGCACAGATGTATACAACACTTCTGTCACCAAAGAGCATTCTCGGACAGTGCTCTTTCATGTTGTCCTCAGCCCTGTCTGGCCACTTGGAGACCTAGGCCATGCTCCCTAAGGGCCGCTCCAGCCTGGGAAACCCGACTCCAATACTGGCCAACGTGCCCCATGTCAATAAAGGAGGAAACTGGTATGAAATACTGAGAACACTCAGCACCAAGGGGGTTTAATGTGATGCCCACCAAAGGCTGCAAAAGTGCTAACATTTTTCCAAACTAGATAGGGGGAGCCAGAAGACCACCCCCAAAACTGTCATATATATACATGACAAGCCAAGGTCAGAGAGGGGAAGACACTGAAGTCACACAGCTGCTCTGCTATGAGCTGGAGCCCGAGCTCAGGTCTCCCAGCTACGCCTGGCTGCCTCCCCCACCGTGGACTGGGCCACCCAGATTCCTTGCATCCACCCCAGCAGAGCTGCCTTCGGCTGGAACGGCAGTCTCAGGGCCTGACTCTGTCCATATCCGCGTGCCTGCACACTTGGGTGGGGCACTGACCCAACACACACCATGGCTAGTTTGACCCCAAGAAGAAACCGGGCTCCTTACGTTTGCTCGTATCCATCAGGTTGAAAGCAGGGGTCCCAGCCGAAGTCCCGGCAGCCTCGAGGTACCACAATCCGGCCCTGCCAGAGGAAAGGGGGACAGGCATGTCACTGGGTTTGGAGGAGATACACTAGAGGAAAGCAGTAGCCAGTCTGAGTTTAGTTAGGGATTTGGTTAAATCCTAGTTACTAAAAATACATGGTTTCAATGGGCCCACAATGCCTGCAAATGTTTGCTAAACACATAAGTAAAATGCAGTTCTCCCCTCACATACAGGGGAGAAACATGTACTTGATATCCCTGTAGCCACCCTCCCTCTCTACAGCTTTGCCAAATGGTGACCTATTGAAGAGTCAACTGTGAAAACCTGACAGAAAACACTTTCTCCTAATAGGAGATTAAAGTCCCTAGAATTTGCAGATGAGCCCTATGCCTGCTATTACTGCATTTCTCAAAAGACAGGCTCTAACAATTAAGTGAAATAACATGATAGAAATTACTTAGCACAATGTTCAACATAAAAATGAGGTCAATAGCCTGGCCAGTGTGGCTCAGTGGTTGAGCGTCAAACTATGAACCAGGTCATGGTTTGATTCCCAATCTGAGCACATGCCTGGTTGTGGGCTCAATCCCCAGTAGGGTGCTGCAATCAACGATTCTCTCTCATCATTGATGTTTCTATCTCTCCCTCTCTGAAATCAATAAAAATATATTAAAAAATTAAAAAATGGGATGAACCAAGATGGTGACATAAGTAAACACTAGTACTTGCCACCTCCCACAACCACATCAAAATTACAACTAAAATACAGAACCATCATTCAGAACCACCTGAAAGCTGGCTGAATGGAAGTCCTACAACTAGAGAAGATGAAAGTGCATTGAGACTGGTAGGAGGTCAGAGGCATTGAACGGGCTGGTCCAATACCCACATGTGGAGTTTCTTTAATCAGGAGGGATATCTCCAAGGCCTCCTGTGAGAGGCAAGGGGTCCCAGCCCCACACCAGACCTCCAGCCCAGGGTTCCAGGGCTGGGAAGAGAAGTCCCCATAACGTTAGGCTATAAAAACTAGCGGTGCCCTAGCCGGTTTGGCTCAGTGGATAGAGCATTGGTCTGTGGACCGAAGGGTCCTGGGTTCGATTCAGGTGAAGGGCACATGCCGGGTTCTGAGCTCAGTCCCAAGTAGGAGGCATGCAGGAGGCAGCAATCAATGATTCTTTCTCATCACTGATGTTTCTATTTCTCTCTCTCCCTCTTCCTTCCTCTCTGCTATCAATAAAAATATATTTATAAAAAAAAAAACAAAAACAAAAAAACTAGCGGGGATTGTGGCTGAGTGACACAGAGGCTGTTGGAGTCCCAGGTGTTCCTCTTAAAGGGCCTGCACAAGAACTTATATGGTCCTGAGCTTCAGTGCTGGATGGCAGCTTTGGGGGTGTCCAGGGACATACGGGGAGGAACTGGACTGTCTGGCATAGGGACAAGAACTCGAGGGTGAGTTTTCCCAAACAGGAGTGTTCACAGGGGTCATTGTTCCTGTGCTGAGACCTCTCCCATCGAAAAGCTGCCTGGCAGCCATATCTGAGTTTCCATCAGCATGGTCCACACTGTTCATTCCCCCTGGTGAATCTGAGACCCCCACCCTATCCAATTTTCAGCCCCACCCAAGCTGTTTGCAGCTGCTTTTCCATATGAAATGGCCTGTATTGGCTCAGGTTTCAGACATTGCTAAAACTCTCTTAAACAAGCAGCAGCTGGAGTCAGCATGCCCGAAACCTATCAATAAAAGGTCCAAGACCCAGCACTAGCACCAGCCTGCCTGGCCTCACAGCTTGTCCTCGCCTGGGCACTTCCTAGCCCAATACAAATAGCAGCCATCTGCAGATTTCTCTGTAGCTCTTGCCAGGTGGCCCCAGGCAGTGGCTCACTTTGCAACTCCCAGGAGGCCTCAGAGCCAGTGACCCAGTGGACAGCTTCAGACCATACCAGATTACAACTCTACACATCCACAAGCGACACACTCAAGGGGCAGACTCAGTGAGCACCAAAGCCCCACTGAAGCACATCCTGTTCCATAGGGGTGTCTCCTGCATAGCAGCTCTTCCATTATAAACGCAGCTGGTCCTCACAGCCAATTGGCCTGGAGGCCAATTCCTCCCAGTGACGCCAATTCCGTCTCATGATGCCTATCAAGGCTCAACTACAACAAGACTGTGCACACATCCCACACAGGGGCGCACCTAAAGTGCCCAGCTCAGGTGACTGGGGAGGCTGAGTCACTGGGCCCTACAGGACACCTATTACACAAGGCCACTCTACCAATTCCAGGAGACATAACAGCTCTACCTAATATACAGAAACAGGGAAGCAGTCAAAACACAGAGACAAAGAAACATGTTACAAATGAAAGCAAACAAGCTACTGGATATAGAGTTCAAAGCAATGGTTATAAGATTATTAAAGCTCTCTTAATGAGAGCTTCAAAGGACTTAACGAGATCTTCAAGGGACTTAGTGAGACTTTCAGGGATTTTAGTGAAAATTTCAAAGACATAAAAGACCAGTCAGGCCCTAGGTGGTTTGGCTCAGTGGATAGAGTGTCGGCCTGTGAACCAAAGGGCCGCAGGTTTGATTCTGGTCAAGGGCATGTACCTCGGTTGCAGGCTCCTCCCCGACCCGGGCCCTGGTCAGGGCATGTGCAGGAGGCAGCCTATCAATGTGTTTCTCTCACATCGATGTTTCTCTCTGTCTTCCCCTCTCTCTTCCAACTCTCTCTCAAAATCAATGGAAAAATATCCTCAGGTGAGCATAAAAAATAAAAATAAAAAGTCAGAAATTAAACATACACTAACTGAAATAAATAATTTATAGATTCAACAGTAGAATAGAGGGTTCCGAGAATTGAATCAACGATTTGAAATGAGGAAGCAAAAAACATCCAATCAGAAGAGCAAGAGAAAAAAGATTCCAAAAATATGAAGATAGTGTAAGGAGCCTCTAGGAAAACTTTAAGTGTATCAACATCTGCATTATGGGGGTGCCAGAAGGAGAAGAAAGAGCAAGCAATAAATTGAAAAACTATTTGAAAAAATGACTGAAAACTTCCCTAACCTGGTGAAAGAAATAGACTTACAAGTCCAAGAAGCACAGAGTCCCAAACAAGAGGAATCCAAAGAGGCCCACACCAAGATACATCATAATTAAAATGCCAAAGGTTAAAGACAAAGAAAGAATCTTAAAAGCAGTAAGAGAAGAGCAGTTAGGTACCTACACGGGAGCACTCATAAGACTGTCAGCTGATTTGTTAACAGAAACTTTGCGGCCAGAAGGGCGTGGCAAGAAATATTCATAAAGTGATGAATGTAAGGACCTACAACAAGATTACTCTATCCAGCAAAGCTATCATTTAGAATTGAAGGTCAGATAAAGAGCTTCACAGACAAGAAAAAGCTAAAGGAGTTCATCACCACCAAACTAGTACTACATGAAATATTGAAGGGTATTCTTTAAGAAGAGGAAGAAGAAAAGATAAAAAATCTGAATAAAATGGCAATACGTATCAACAACCAAATTTAAAAATAAACGAACAAGAAATATAATGAACAAAACAAACTGATGAATAAAATAGAATCAAAGGCACGGAAAGACTAACAGTCTCAGAGGGAAGAGGGGGAAGGGTGGGAAGCGATTAAACAAAGGTCTTATATGCATGTACTAGTAGGCATTACCGATGGACACAGACAATAGGGTGGTGAAGAGATGGGGTGGGAACCAGGTAGAGGGAGGCAATGGGGGGAAAAAAGAGGGACATCTGTAATACTCTCAAAAATAAAGATTTAAAAATAGATAAAAAGAAAAAAATTAAACATGAGCTAAATACTGGCTGTAATAAGCAAATTCCAAAAGAAAAATGTTACAAAGAGAACAAATTATAGCCCAGTGTCACAAAATGTCATGTTGCCATGGAAGCAATAAAAGAAAAAAAGTAATTTAAAAAAATATAAGAGAGGTAGTAGAGGATGGGGATTAGCCACATAAATGCCAAGTTATTTAGACCAAAGGTGAGTTCTGTTCCTGCTAGCAGGGAGACTGAGGCAGTTACTACTCTGAACCATACCCAAGTAACACACTGTATGAACATCTGCAGGAAGGCAGGCAGTGTTGTCAGTACTGGGGTTACAGCAGGCCTTGCCTTGCCCTCACAGAATGGATCTTAAGCAAAACGGGCATCAAACTAGTAAACAAATTACCAAATGCCAAGTGGCTTAAAGGGAACAAACAGGGAGCTGGACTCAAGAACAGGATAGAATGACTTGGGAAGGCCTCAGGGATAGAGCAAGAACATTCCAGGCGGCCCTGGCCGGTGTGGCTCAGTTGATTGTTGTCCCACAAACTGAAAGGTCGAGGGTCCAACTTCTGGTCAGAGCACATACCCAAGTTATGGGTTCGATCTCTGGTCGGGGTGAGTACAGGAGGCAACCAGTAGATGTTTCTGTCACATTAATGTTTCTCTCTCTCCCTCTTTCCCTCTCTCTGAAATTAATTTAAAAAAGAACATTCCAGTCGGAGAACATTCCAGGCTGATGCCAAGGCCCTGAGATGGGGAAGGGCTTGGCATATGCATTGCTGAAAGGACAATGTGATTACATTCAGAGAGCTCAGGTAAGAACATGAAGAAACAGGGCTACCCTGCGTAAAGTGGGGGCTGGGAAGCAACAAAGTGCATGAAGCAGCCAAAGCTGGGGCGACAATAGAGAATGGTGGGGACAGCAGTGACCTGGCCTTGTCAGCAGGGCCTGTGGTTGTTCAAAGTTCTGATTTTTGAGAGAACATTCCCGTGTTCATAGCAGCATTATTCACAGTAGCCAAAATGTGGAAGTAATAAATGCCCATCGACTGATAAATGGGTAAAGAAAATGTGGCATTACATACAATGGAGTATTGTTCGGCCTTAAAAACGAACTCATGCTACAATACGGCTGATCCTTGAAGACATTATCATAAATAAGCCAGTCACAAAAACATAAATACTACAGCGTTCACTTATATAAGGTGTCTGAAGTTGGACTCTTAGAAACTGATGCCAGGGGCTAGGGAGGGCGGAAAGGGACAGTTGCTAGAGATCTGTTGCACAAGTGTGCATATAGTTACTACTGTACACTTAAAACGGTGAAGATGGTAACTTTTACGTTATGTGTTTTTAACCAAACACACACAAAAATATAACCAGGTAAGGCAACACACCTCTGTGGTCAACCCCTGGTGGAGTCTCTGGGATAGCGCTTTGTGGGCTACAGTGGGACTCTTGGATTTTATCCTGAGCAGAAGAGAGAAAGCAGAGGAGTGAATCCCCACAATGTGGGAATATACTGGGGGTGCTGGGAGGGGTGCATGCAGCCAGCTAGAGGGTGGTGTGGGCCCTGTGAGAAGTTGCTGAACCTCACAGGTAGGCATGAGGTACTGAAGGACAGCTGGGGAAGGAATAAGTTGGGGGAAGATTCTATATGAACATGAAAAGTTAGAAAACTTGTGTGATGTTCAAGTAGTTGGATAAGGAGATTGGAACTTGGAGAAGTCCGGGATATAGATGTAGCTCTGGGAGTTGTCTTCTTCAGTTTCCACATTTGCTTCTCAGGAGGGCATACAGTGCAGAGCTCTAGGTCAGTGATGGCGAACCTATGACATGCGTGTCAGAGGTGACACGCGAACTCATTTTTTTGGTAGATTTTTCTTTGTTAAATGGCATTTAAATATATAAAATAAATATCAAAAATATAAATCTTTGTTTTACTATGGTTGCAAATATCAAAAAATTTCTATATGTGACACAGGGTCACATAGATTTCAGAATTGATAGCATTTTTTCTGACGGTGCCCAGGGGCAGATCTGGGCAAAGTCCTGGGAACTAACTCTGGCTTGGATGCCTTCCCACTACCTTCCAGCAGAAGACACTGGGCCAAGAGCTGGAGTCTCAGCGCCCTCTGGTGGCATGTTGAGGAACTAGCATGGGTACGCACCGAGGTCCGGCCCCTGAAGAGGCGCACAGGCTCACTTGCGTTGCCAGTGCTGAATGCGAATGTACAGAGAGCATAGGCCGACTTGTCCTCGAACCCTGCCAGGAGCTGGTGGAGACCTGCGGACAGGTGCAGTGAGGGCTTAGCGCAGTCGGTGCCAGCTAGCCCCCACTCCCCACCCTGAGGCCCAGATTGAGGGACATATGCCAAACTGGGGGTTTTATACATGTCATCAGATAGGCTTTGTGGTGATAAACCTGGAAGTTGAGTCATGGGGAGATGGGGTTCATTTGCTGTTCTACTATTATATATGCTTAAATGCTCATTAATATAAAGTGTTTTTAGCAGCACCTAAAGAGGGAACATTTTGGCCTGCAACTGTAGGTGACAGAGTAGGCACTGCTGGGGCCCAGGAGGGGACCCGAACCCCCAGGCCAGGCCCTGGCTGAGGCAAGGACTGGCAAGCAGTCAGCAGGGCCAGTCCTCTCACCCAAAATCAACTGCAGTGCCTTTGTTCCTCAAATTCACAGCTCCCACCACCCCTTTCCCATCCACTCCTTCCTTATCTCAGCGCTCCCTGGAGTCAGGTGTGCAGGGAAAGTATGAGCTGCAGGTTATAGATGGGGAAACTGAGGTGAACAGAAGGGCTCCATGGTGGGGCTGCAACCTGAGATTCCTGATTACAAGTGGGGCCCTCCCCTAGACCACCTTGGGATTCTCAATTCCCAAAAGATCTAAAGGAAGAAATAAAGGGAATAATACCTTCAGGCTTTAATTTCTCCAGAAACCACTTTCTGCAAGACAAACAAAGGTGAGTCAGACACCAGGAGATGGATCTTCGGACCACCTTCTTCTCTGGGTGGCAGTACCCCAGGGATTAGAGCCCTGGGACAGCCAAGCGATTCACATGATAAAGAATGTCTCGCTCTAATCGGTTTGGCTCAGTGAATAGAGCGTCAGCCTGCAGACTGAAAGGTCCCAGGCTCAATTCCGGTCAAGGGCATATACCTTGGTTGTGGGCACATTCCCAGTAGGAGGTGTGCAGGAGGCAGCTGATCGATGTTTCTCTCTCATCGATGTTTCTAACTCTCTATCCCTCTCTCTTCCTCTCTGTAAAAAATCAATAAAATATATATTTTTTAAAAAAAGAATGTCTCACCCTGGGCAGTGTGCCTCAGTTGGTTGGGCATCGTCCAGTGCACCTAAAGGTTGCGGGTTCAACTCCCAGGCAGGGCACACACCCAGGTTGAGGGCTCAATCCCCAGTAGGGGGCATGCTGGAGGCAGCCAGTCCATGTTTCACTCTTACATTGATGTTTCTCTCTCCCTCTCGCTTCCTCTCTAAGAAGCAATTTAAAAAATAATTTAAAACAAACAAACAAACAAAATGTCTCAAGTCAAAATGAAGACAAATCATCCAATAGAAAAAAGGAAATGGAGGCAAACAGGCAATGCATAGAAGAATCAATAATTCAATGAAGGCCTCCAGCTGAGTGATAATTAGGCAAGTGTAAATTAAAACTGCATGTGATAACACTTCATACTCCCCACATTGCAAACTATGGGGCAATGCATACTATAAGTGTATACAGGTGCTACTGCCTTGGCAAACATACTGGCAATCTAAATGTTAAATATATACATATCCAAGACCCAGCAGCAGCACTGGTGTGCATTTGCCCCCTAACCACTGAGAGGGGCATTTAAATTGGGGTATTTGTACCCTAGAGATACAAGACCTTCTAAGGGGGTCTAGAGCACTGGATAGGAAACCCATTCTCAGCTTTTTAAAAAAAATATATTTTTATTGATCTTCAGAGAGGAAGGGAGAGGGAGAGACAGAAACATCAATGATGAAAGAGAATCATTGATCGCCTACCTCCTGCACGCCCCACACTGGGGACCAAGCCCGCAACTTGAGCATGTGCCCCTGACCAGAATCGAACCCAGGACCCTTCTGTCTGCAGGCCGACGCTCTATCCATTGAGCCAAACCATTTTCACATCTTGACTTTCTTATTTTCTCTTTCCTGAAATCGATCTATCCAGGAATGTACCTCATCAACAGGTGGGTTCCCCTTGCCCATCCCCACTTACACAATCACATTCTCACACTTTACAAAAGAAAGGCATGCCTTTCCCCATCCCTAATCCTTCCTCAAGACAATCTGAAATACTGGTGTTGATGCCAAGATAGTGAATGATCTGCGATATCAGGTAACCAATCATTTCCAAGTTCAGATGGTTTGGGGGGAAGGGCTCTGTAAGGGGGAGCACTCACATGTAGGGGCCAGGGAGGCCCCCAAGGGCATTGAAGCACAGACAGGTATCCTCCACCAGTACAGGTCCCTGCACCTGCAGAACAAGGAAATACAGCCCTGAGACCTGCTACCAGCAACAGTCCCTGCTGCAGCCCTGAATTCCCAGGCCATCCAAGCTGGAGCCAGGCCCACAGCTGGTTGGAATCTGCAGCAACAGCATATAGAGGTCCGTCCACCTGCTACCGGGATTAGCCCTTGGCTAATCTCTTATATTCGTTTGAGAGATAGGGACACCAAAAGCCCTGGCAGGCTGTAAAGCCCGCTCCAGGCACGGTAAGAGAAAAGGTGGGATTCATAGTCAGGCAGCCTGACCCTTCAGAAAGTGCTCTTTCTCAGTTCCACAGAGATAAGTGAGGGCAGGGATGGATGCATGTGGAGAGAATTTGGGGCTGGAATGTATGTATCTGAGAATTAGAGAGAGAGAATTATGTGTGTAAGTGGTGGTCTGGGGAGATACTATACAGTCAAGGGTGAGAAAGGCAGTATTCCAGGGCCAACATGAACTAACCCCAGAACAGCTAGGCCTGGGCAGGTCCTTGAGTCATACCCAATTGTGCCCATTCTATTGTTCTCCACTCATCCCCAGCAGGCACAGGCCCCACAGGCACCAGGACAAGAGAAGTGAGCAGAGCACACACGTGGAGCAAGCACCTGTCGAGCTGCCTCCTGACACTTCTGTATGGAAATCTCGTCAGGCTCTCCCTGGTACTCCGGCACTTATGAGGAAAAAGACATACAGAGTCAGATCACCAGCTGACAAGAGAAATCAAACTATCTTTAAAAAATAAAACAAAACAGAGACATACGGTCAATTTTCTTTGCCACCAAAGTACATGGAAACTTGTCTCCTAGAATCTGAATGACCTGTTGCAACATGAAAGAACATTGATCACCATTTGTTAACGATTCCCCATTATTACACAAGCTCTCATTCGCCATTCTAATCAGGTAAGTCTCCTGTCAGTACCCTAAAGCTTACTAATCAGGCCCATGAGCCTCACCCCAGCCTTCAGGGTCCGCTCCAGCAGGTCAGCTCCCTCATCTCCACAATCTCCTACTTCAGGTCTCCCATGCTAACTGCCCATCCAGAACACCCACTTCCCTTCTCCATGCTCCCAGAAACCCTATTTTTTTAAAATTAACTTCTTTTTTATTGAATGTATTGGGGTGACATTGGTTAAAAAATACTTTATTTTTAATAACCCCTATCTGAAATTTAGCATCTCTTTTAATTGTGAATATAGAAAACCAAAATAGCATTAGCAGTCCCTCCCCCACCTCCACTGATTTTTAGAGAGAATGGAAGGAAGATAGGGAGAGGGGGAGGGGGAGGAGAAAGATCATTGTGAGACAAACACATTGGATGCCTCCTACCTGAGCCCTGATCTGAGGCAGGAATCAAACCTGAAACCCAGGTACGTGCCCTTGACAGGGAATAGAACCCAGGATCCTTCAGTGTGTAGGTCGACGCTCCAACCACTGAACCACACCGGCCAGGGTACCTGTGACCTTTAAATCACAAATGTCACCCTGGCAGGTGTGGCTCGGTTGGGCTCCTCCCCCACTCACCCCCCCCCACCCCCCACCCCCGCAAAGGTTGCCGGGGTTGCAGGTTTGATCCCTGGTAGGGGGCGTGCAGGAGACAGCGATCACATTGATTTTTTTTTTTTTTAAATCACAGATGTCGCCATATTCCCTCCCATACAGTTATAGGGGATATCTCAAAATATCATTTACCGGTACAATCACATTTTTAAATTTAAATTTTAAAAAAATTTATTGATTTTTAGAGAGAGAAAGAGCGAGAGAAATTTGTCGTTCTACTTATTTATGCATTCACTGGTTGACTCTTTATGTGCCCAACCTTGGGTATCAGGATGACACTCTAACCAACCGCACTCCTCAGCGAGGACCGACACTGAGGACCACATTTCGGGACCGAGCTAGGGCTCGGAGGGCCCAGGTGGGATGTCTGTCCCGCGCCCTGTCGCCCTCGAACCAGCAGCGCGGCCCGGATCAGCTCAGAAGGGTGTCGGGAGCCCGCTTTGAAGTCTAGCTCAGTAAGTGACCTCGGGACAGGTGCCGAGGACCCCGCCACTCCTCTGAGCTCACCAGCCCTGTGGCCCGGGCCGCCCCACTCCGCGCGGTCCGACCCGTCCCGCACGCTCCGTCCGACCCATCCCTGCGGGTCCGGCGCTCCACTCCCCCTGCGCGACTCTCCCGCGTGCTTCCTCCTCCCGGAAGCCAGTTCTCCGCCCCGTCCCCAGCCGACCTGGCCACACGCTGCCCGCCCAGCCGCCTCCTGGCCGGCCCCCCACACCCTCCCGGCACCTCCTCCAGCTTCTTGGCGTTCCCCGTGACAAACACGAGCTCCTTCCCGGCCAAGGAGGCCGCCATGGTGAGCCTCAGCTACCTCGCGGCCCCACCGGAAGCCCCTCCACCGCGGGTTGCAGGCACTTCCGGCTGGCGGCGGAAGTGGGCGGCCAGCCTAGCGATCCCGGGCAAGGCAGCCCCGGGATCCCACGGTGCGCAGCGGGCAGCGGCGACAGACTAGTCGGCTTGCAGAGGGACAGAGCCCGGGGAGAAGAGGGCGGTTATTCCGGATGAGCAGCCTCGGGCGCCGCGCGCTAGGAGGAGGAACCTGGCGCCGCCACCTTGCTCCCCCGGGCAGTGGTCTTCCCGAGTGCAGGTTGAATGCTCCGAGATCTGTCTCTCCCAGCCAGCGACGCTAAAAGCCGGGCCGAAAGGTACCATTCCAACCACCGGCCCCCCGCCGCTATCGCCCCTCTGGAACTGGAGCACCAAGCGAAGCACAGAACTCCGTCCTTCCTACCCCGAATTCAGCACCCCTTCTCACTACTCACGTCTCAGCCAGATCTTTGCATCCCGAACACAGCAAAGAATAGACCCACCTGGGCGACAGACCCACTGCTGTCTCCCTCCTCCAGAGACTCAGCAAGGGCAGATTTAGGGCCAGCTCTACTCATGGTGAGGCAACTTCTGTCAAAGGAGTGTCAGTACCCTGGAGGTCCATCAGTGCCTGGATGAGTTTTTTTTTTAATATATTTTTATTGATTTCAGAGAGGAAGGGAGAGATAGAAACATCAATGATGAGAGAGAATCATTGATCGGCCGCCTCTCGCACGCCCCTCACTGGGGACGGAGCCCACAACCTGGGCATGTGCCCTTGACTGGAATCTAACCCGGGACCCTTCAGTCCCCAGGCCCACGCTCCATCCACTGAGCCAAACTAGCTAGGGCTGGATGAGTTATTTTGCTTAATGTTAATGACCCCTGACAATCGCGATTTTTTTTTTTAGGCCCCAGAATTTGTCCTTAGGGAATATTTAAAAATCCTTGCTCTCTAAAAACTTTGCTCAATGATCATAACGTTAGTATTGCACTAAAGTACATTGCTGTGTTCCGGGGCAGGTCCTGAAGTTTCTGAGGCAGTACTATTTACACAATGTGAATTGTGAAGCTCCATGGAATTGATCTGGAAAGTAGTGGGTTAGATTCAGGCAGTGGGTAGCCCTCCCTCTATGTCATCTATCTTCCTTCTTCATGAAGTCCTAGAGCAGTGGCTCTCAACCTTCCTAATGCCTCGACCCTTTAATACAGTTCTTCATGTTGTGGTGACCCCCAACCATAAAATTATTTTCGTTGCTACTTCATAACTGTAATGTTGCTACTGTTATGAATCGTAATGTAAATATCTGATATGCAGGATGTATTTTCATTGTTACAAATTGAACATAATTAAAGCATAGTGATTAATCACAAAAACAATATGTAATTATATATGTGTTTTCCGATGGTCTTAGGCGACTCCTGTGAAAGGGTCGTTCGACCCCCAAAGGGGTCGCGACCCACAGGTTGAGAACCGCTGTCCTAGCGGTTTCCCTGATCAAAGCTGACCTCCTGGCTGTTGAAAACTTAGGCTAAGAGGAGCTCGCCAGGGCCTGGGCACATACACCTTGTGTACTACAGACAAGTACCATGTGCTGTGTCAGTGCAAGGACCCGGGGAGTGCTGGATGTTAGAGAACCACCTTGGTTGGGGAGGCTGATCCGTCCCAGCAAGCTGTAGGAGCTCACACAGGGTTAATGAGCAGGGAATATTGTGAGTGGATATTCACTTTAGATAGACCTCACTCTACATCTGAAGGCTTTGGAGCTCAAGAGTTTGGGGAGAGAGAGGAGATATATGAATACAAAAAAAATTGTATACAAAAGTTTGTGTACGTGTGATCTTTATTCAGACTCTTGGTTGCAAGGGTCAGAAAACCCGCTTAGGCAAAACAAAACAAAAAAGAAATGTATTGATTGGTTCACTTAACTGATGAGTCTACCTATAAAGAGATAGTCAAAGTGCTTAGTTGCTCTGAACAGAAAGGAAGGAGAGCCCTGGCCAGGTAGCTCAGTTCGTAAGAGTGTTGTCCTGATAAGCCAAGGTTGTGGGTCCAATCCCTGGTCAGGACACATAAAAGAAGCAACCAATAAATCAGTAAAGCTGAAAAAGAAAAAGAAAGATAACCCGTCAATCATTCATTCATTAGATCATGCTAGAATTACAATGTGTGAATTTTTACCCCCTTTAACAAGGAATATGACTAGAAATCTCTTTAGAATTGCACTCCCCTCGATTGGGGAAATCCAGTTAAACAAAGAAGGATGATTCTTGCCCTCAAAAAAGCTTGTCAGGTCCTATCAGTTCTACCTCTGAAATAGTTCTTGAACCAGTCCCCTCCTTTTCACCCCCACTGCTACTGTCATGAGTCCAGTGCTGTTCTGAACCAGGAAGATAGCTCTCCCTGCCATTTTCCACCCCTCCTGTCTGCCCACAAATCTTAAGAGACATGATTGGGGTCCAGGACTCACCTGAGAACTGCAAATGAAAGCTATAAACATACCTAGTAGAGGCAACAAGGAAGGGTTGGATGACATGATCTTCGGATCGGAGTGCAGAACAGGCAACTTCTAAGCACATGCAAATTATGAAAATTTTTAGTCTTAATTTCTACTTTTTAATAAAACTTTTTATTGTGGAAAATTTCACATATAAAAATGTCAAACTTACAAAACAGGAGGAAAAAGTAGTGTAACGAGCCCCTATATACCCATCACCCAACTTTAACAATTGTCAACATTAGCTTTTTTTTTTAAATATATATTTCTTTATTGATTTCAGAGAGAAAGGGAGAAGGAGAGAGAGATAGAAACATCAATGATGAGAGAGAATCATTGATCGGCTGCCTCCTGCACACCCCCCACTGGGGATCGAGCCCGAAACCCAGGCATGTGCCCTTGGCCGGAACCGAACCCAGGACCCCTCAGTCCACAGGGTGACGCTTTATCCACTGAGCCAAGCGGGCTAGGGCAACATTAGCTTTTTTAAAAATATATTTTTATTGATTTCAGAGAGGAAGAGATAGAAACAGCAATGATGAATCATTGATTGGCTGCCTCCTGCACGCCCCCTACTGGGGATCGAGCCTGAAAACTGAATCCAACCTTGACCTCCTGATTCAACCACTGAGCCATGCCGGCTGGGCAACATTAGCTATTTTTTTTTTAAACATATTTTATTGAATTTTTACAGAGAAGAAGGGAGAGGGATAGAGAGTTAGAAACAGCGATGAGAGAGATCGATCAGCTGCCTCCTGCACAGCCCCCAGTAGGGATGTACCTGCAACCAAGGTACATGCCCTTGACCAGAATCGAACCTGGGACCCTTGAGTCCGCAGGCTGACGCTCTATCCACTGAGCCAAACTGGTTTGGCAACATTAGCTATTTTTATTAAATCTCTCCTGCCCGTTTTGCTTGTTTAAATTTTAATTTTAAAATGTAAATTATGGCCGAACCGGTTTGGCTCAGTGGATAGAGCGTCGGCCTGCAGACTCAGGGGTCCCGGGTTCGATTCCGGTCAAGGGCATGTACCTTGGTTGCGGGCACATCCCCAGTGGGGGGTGTGCAGGAGGCAGCTGATCGATGTTTCTAACTCTCTGTCCCTCTCCCTTCTTCTCTGTAAAAAATCAATAAAAAATATATTTTAAAAAATAATAAAAAAATAAAATGTAAATTATGAAATATTCCAAACTTACAGAATATAATAAAATTGATGCTCAAGAATCCACCGTTCCAATTTAACAATGTGGTATTGTTTAGTACTTTTAAAACATACATAGCCCTGGCTGGCATGTTCAGTGGTTAGAGACTTGGCCTGTGTACTGAGCTCTCAATTCCTGATCATGGGCATAAGGGCATATACCTGTGTTGCAGGTCTGATCCCTGCTCTCCCCCCCTCCACCCCCCCACCCCAGCAAGGGGCATGTGGGAGGCAACCAATCGATGTGTCTCTGTCACATTGGTATTTATCTCTCTGTTTTTTCCCTTCTCCCTCCCCCCTGTCTTCTACTCTCTCTAAAAAAAAAAAAAAAAAAAAAATCAGTGGAAAAAATATCCTCACTCCTCAGGTAAGGATTAAAAAAAAAATACACAAATGTTGTTACATTGCACATAACCATTTGCAATAATTTCCACTTATCAGATGTTAACATGTCATATTTTTTTCAAATCTACCACCACCAATAACACATACATACCATTGGTCCTGGGATCTTTATGATATCACACACACAAAAGACTTCATACTACTTTAATAACAAATTCCCAGAACTTATTTGCTTTCTAAAAAAATCTCGAGATTACATCCTGTCCCTAGTTTTTTGGAGTAAGCACCTTTAATACAGGAGCTAAGATAGGAGAGAAGAGGATTTTTTTGCATTCTTAGGCCTTGATTTTCTTCAGCTAGAACTCCAGCTCCTTGCCCTTGAACACGTAACCATCTGCTCAGCCTCATTGGTCTGGTCTTGAAGCGATGCACGCGAGAAACCTGACCTGCCTGGCTGGGCGTGGCTCGTGGTTGACCGTCAACCTATGAACCAGGTTCAATTCCCAATGCTTGGGTTGCAGGCTTGATCCCTGGTAGGAGGCACGCAGGAGGCAGCCGATCAATGATTCTCTCTCATCATTGATGTTTCTCTCTCTCCCTCTCCCTTCCTTTCTGAAATCAATAAGAATATATATTAAAAAAAAGAAGAAGCTTGCCCTGCTGGAACTGCTCTTCTAGAAGGCTACTGATTTTGGCATTCTTTTTCCCTTCATCATCATATTTCTTCTGACTTATTTTTGTTGTTGTTAATCCTCACCCAAGATATTTGTCCATTGATTTTTAGGGAGAGTAGAAGAGAGAGGGGAAGACAAAGAGAAACATCCATGTGAGAGAAACACATCAATTGGTTGCCTCCCACAGGAGCCCGGGCCAGGGCCTGAGCCAAACTGTGTAGGGCTTGACTTTTGATTTGTTTGTTTGTTTGTTTGTTTGTTTAAAATCTCTTCCTCCTCACAAGTCAGCTTGGCCCCCCTCTTGCAGCCCAGGGGGGCAGTGCATTGTGGGACTGGTACTACTGTCAGTAGGGTGTGCTGTCAATGAGCATGATGCAGTGTTTTACAGGAGTCTTGGTACAGACCATTTTGTTGTTGGGTGCATTGTAGACAACATCAATAATCCTTGTTTTGTGCCCACAGCACTCTGAGACCCAGGAGAAGTTGCCCATGCCCAGCTTCAAGGCATGGTACTTCTTGTTGCCTCCCCCCCACACAGACTGAATGTATGTGGGGGGGGGGGGGGGGATCTTAGTGTTGGCAGCAGGATGTCCTAGCTCATATTTTTGCTTCTTGTGGTAGGGATTTCTCTTATGCCCAGTCTTGTGGCACTTATGCCAGTTGTCCTGAGAGATGGCTTGGTGCCTGCTGGAAAGAGCCTGTCCCCAGTTGTGTTTTTTTCCTTAAATCTTTAAATAATGTATTGATTTAGAGAGAAAGAAAGGAAGGGGGAGAGAGAAAGAGAAAGAGAGAGAGAGAGAGAGAGAAGGAGAAACATCGATTTGTTGTTCCACTTATTTATTCATTCATCAGTTGATTCTTACACGTGCTCTGGTCAGGGATTGAACCCACAACGTTGGTGTATTGGATCAATGTTCTGAGTTATCAGGCCAGAGCCCCCAGTTGTTTTTTTAAACAACTTTATCAAGATATAACTTGTCCCATTTTCTCTATAAATTGTTAACAATTAAAGGGATATTTAAATTCCTGTGGGTGTTTAATTTCCAAGAGTTCACTATGGAAAACTGGATCACTATTTTTTGTACAACTTAATAAAGCTAATTTTATTTAAAAATAGGTCTACAATTGGAAGGTCTGAGTACAAAAAGTATATCGTTATTTAAATGGAAGATTTGGTCTCTCCCCGTCACCCTTTCAACGAAATCAAATGTTACAGATACAGGCACAGTTCTGCCTTTAATCTCACCCATCTTCTTCCCTCCCCAAAGGTAACCGCCATGCTGAAGTTCGTATGTATTATCCTAAATATGTTTTTGTACTTTTTCCACATAGTATGTTTCCATAAACACTATATGGTATTGTTTGGTGCTTTAAAAACATATATTAATGTTATCACACTGCACATTACGTTTGCAGTAATTTCCACTTAACCTTTTTTTATGCCCCCCAAATTCATTTTATTTATTTATTTATCTATCTATCTTACTGTGGCATACAACCCGTGAGGATAATAATAACCAGCACTTTTGGAGCCCTTACGAACTATCAGGCACTACTCCAAGCATCTTTTCAAAATTCATTTTAAAATAAAAAATTACGGTCTCTTGGTGAAACGTGCGGCCTGAGCGGGGACCAGAGTGGTGGGCGGGGTCTAGGATGGGGCGGGGCGGGGCCATGGGGGCGTTGGGCGGGGCCTGGGAGATCCCGGGCCTCCGGGTGGACGCGCTAGCCCCACGCAGGAAGCCGTTGACATGGTGGCCGCCGTGGTGTACCTGGTGGCGGCGGCTCTGCTGGTCGGCCTTATCTTCTTCCTGACTCGCAGACAAGGCGGAGCGGCAGCAGGTAGGAGATGTCGCCGCGCCAGGGCCGGCGGGGCCGCGCTTCCGGCCTCCTGAGCCTGGGTGAGCCGTCGCGCCGCGGCTCCTGCGCATGCGCCTGCACGCCGGCGGGGCTGACGAGCTTCTCGGCGGCCGCAGCGCCCGCCCGCGTCCGGCTGCTCCTGCGCTAACGTAGACGTACGCGATCCGCTGGGAACCGCGGTGCTGGAACCCGCGGGCGGGATAGCGGCGTCCTACACGGCTCTCCCGGGCCCAGGCACTCCAGACCTACTGGCCCAGAGGGGCTGGGCCCTGGCGGACAACACTGCCATCTCTCATTGGGGCGATCCCCCGCTGCGCCCGGAGGAGAGGCCGCAGGAGTCCCGTCCCCCCCCCCAAAAGCTGGCTCCGGAGCGGGTGCCAAGAAGTGGGCACCTGAGTGTTTCCTGCCTACCCACCAGCTGGAGAGAGCACGAGGCGACTCAGAGAACTACCTGGAATGAAGCTCTCTCTTTTCCCTCTCAAAAAGACACCCATGCACCCTCCTCCCCCCTGTTCTGCACTCCGATCCGAAGATCATGTCATGCATCGCCAGGGCATAGAACAGATACACCGTCATTCCTCACCCCACCTCTTGTCCGCATATGGCTTTGTCTATAATGTCTCTCCCCTTCTCTGGCCCAGAAGCTACTCGGAGCACCTGCATGCTCCAGGGGCAGGGGAGAGAAGCTGAGGTAAGCAGATAGCCAACAGATCTTCCTGGGAGGAAAGACAGCCCCCCCCCCACCCCCCCCACCGTGGGCTCTCTGGTTGAGATGCCAGATAAAACCATGGCGTTTAGGGGGTGTTATGCAAGAAATAAATGCAGTCCTAGCCCTAACCGGTTTGGCTCAGTGGATAGAGCATCGGTCTGCAGACTGAAGGGTCCCAGGTTCGATTCGGGTCAAGGGCATGATGTACCTTGGTTGTGGGCACATCCCCAGTAAGGGGGTTTGCAGGAGGCAGCTGATAGATGTATCTCTCTCATCAATGTTTCTAACTCTCTATTCCTCTCCCTTCCTCTCTGTAAAAAATCAATAAAATATATTTATAAATAAATAAATAAATAAATAAATACAGTCCTGCAGAGGGCATGCGGGTGAGCTCTGGATGGGTCCAGGTGGTTTTCCTGGGGGAGCTAGAGCTTCAGCCCCATCTTGCTCCATCAGGGTGGTAATCTGATGGGCCAGCTGGAAAGGTGGAACCTTGAGGGGAAAGGTATTAACACAGGCAAGAGGCAAAGGGTGATCTTGCTCATAGGACCAAGGTGTGGCTCTGGGTTGTAAATGTCTCAGTGGTCTGAAAAGGTGGGATTGGTGCTCTGGGTCTTAGGAGCCTGGAGGAAGTTGAGTTGAGGGGGATGAGACTTTTGGGATGTTGCTCCCCTGCCATCAGGGGGGTTGGGCTGCCGACAGCGTTATGGTTCCTCTCTTCCTACAGCCGACCAAGAACCAGTGCACAATGGAGAAGAGACAGTAATAGCAGGCCGAGTGGCCCAGCCCGAGGAGCAGAGGGCTGGGGCTAGACCCCGGCGCCGCAGGGACCTGGGCAGCCGCCTGCAGGCCCAGCGTCAAGCCCAGCGGGCGGCCAGGTTGGAGGTGGACGAGAATGAGGATGAGGCTGTCATCCCAGGTGAGTGGGGCCACAGCCTGTAGGGGAAGGAACTGGTTCAGGGGAAGAGAGGGCTCCAAAAGCTGGGTAGAAGGATAGGATGTGGAGCCAGTGTGGGAGGGATGTCTGGGAGCCATCCGATGGGGTGTGGCCAGACTTGGGACCAGAAGTTCTGGATCCTGACCCTTATTTCATTGGGCCAACTCCCTTTTCCTTCACCGTGGTTCTCAGTGTCCAAGCAGGAGGGCAGGGATCTTTAGATTGACCACAAGAGCTTCTCAGCCCACTCCTTATATTCCGGCACCCTTCCTGGTGTGGGCATATTCTTTCCCCGAGGGCCTCACCCCAGAGCCGGAGTTCCTGGCTAAGAGCTTCTGCAGTTCCTGGAGTGGAGTCGCCCATAACCTGAGAAGCGTTTGAGGATAGAAATATTCTTTTGACAGGAGCCTCTATATCCCTGGTGCTGGGAGACCAACAGAGAGCCCTTAGGATTATGTAAAAGAATATCCCTTTCCAGTGCTCTATAGCTGGCTTGAGACTGAGGAGGAAGCATTTGGGGCTTTTGCCCTTGTACCTTTGGAAATTAGCCACTTTAGTTGCACCATGCCTCCTGTCTCAGACTTGGAGTCAAACATCCTTGCTACTCAGGAACCAGCGGGTCTTTAACTTTCAGAGCCTTTGGCCTGGGGTAATCCTGGGGTTTGGGCTGTCTTTTTGCTTTGGATCTGGTGGGTCAAAGGGATAACCCTGGCCAGGGGCTGAGCCCAGAACCCTCAGCAGTTCTGATTACAGTGAAGATGATTTGAGACTTGAGATGGGAGGGAGAGGGGATGGGGATAAATTTCCCCTGGGACTTCCTTCCCTGGCGCTTTGGCTCAGAGACAGAAAACAGACAACTGCAAGCCCAGACAGTCCTGCCTGTGATTTGCAGGCATTCAGATATTGGAACCTGGTGCCTCCCTCTATGGCTATGCAGCACCTAAAGTTATCTCTTCCCTTGCCCTCTGGTCCCCACACCCTACCACCACCCCTAATACGCGTACACCTGGAGTTTAAATTTCTGCATTCATGGCAGATGCCTCTGGAGGGCAGAGCTGGGCTAGTGACTTGCAGGTGGGTGAAAGGGACAGGGACAAGGGGTGGGGTGGATCCATCATCAGTCCTCTCTAGCCAGGACCTGAAGTGTCTCTCTAACCACGCTTAGCCCACGAGGAAGAAGACAGTGAGAAGCCCGTGGAAACTCACCTGTCAGGGAAAATTGGAGCCAAGAAACTACGGAAACTGGAGGAGAAACAAGCACGAAAAGCCCAGCGAGAGGCAAGCAAGAGGGGTGGGGTGCAGCTCTGGGAAGTGGGAAAGGGCCCTGTGGTGGACCCTCCCTTTGAGGATCTTTGCATGCTGGGCTGGTGTTTGCTGCTTGCCGGCTTTGTCTCCTGCAGCCTCGGTCTGTGGCCTGGCCCAGGCATTGTCTGCCCTGGCCTGTTTGGGAGTTGGGCAACCTCTAGCTGGGGTTGGGGATGTGCCCCTATGAAGACCTTTCTCCAGGCAGAGGAAGCTGAGCGTGAGGAGCGGAAACGCCTTGAGTCCCAGCGTGAGGCAGAGTGGAAGAAGGAGGAGGAGCGGCTTCGGCTGGAGGAGAAACAGAAGGTGAGGCCAACCCTAAATCCTGACTCTGACACCTGACTAGGCAGCCTTGTTTCCCATGCAGCTCCCCAACTCCTCCAACCCAGAAGATGGGCCATAGACCAGGTGCAGGGGCAGGCCCGGTTTACTTGGCCCTGGGTTCTAGGTGCAGTCCGTGTAAAGCTACTGCTGAAAAGCAGAGCCTGAGATGGGAATTTTTTTTAAAATATATTTTATTGATTTTTTACAGAGAGGAAGGAAGAGGGACAGAGAGCTAGAAACATTGATGAGAGAGAAACATCAGCCGCCTCCTGCACACCCCCCACTGGGGACATGCCCACAACCAAGGCACATGCCCCTGACGGGAATCGAACCCGGGACCCCTCAGTCCGCAGGCCGACGCTCTATGCACTGAGCCAAACCGGTTAGGGCTGAGATGGGAATTTTTATGCCTGTGTTGTATTGTCATACCTGGTCTACTTGAAGAACATTGAGGTGGTGAGAGTGGCTAGAGCAGGGTAAGCAAGGAGAGGGGTCAAAGAGGTAAGGGTGGGGGGGAGTCTAGATCCTGAGGGCCTTGAGGCTATTGCAGGTCACTGTGAGAGATGGTGGGCCCTGCCTGAGCCAGGTCCTGTTTAGGGCCTGGCATAGAAGAGATGCTCAGGGATGAGGGCCACAGCAATAAAGGTTGTTAATGACCATTTGTTTGCCAGATGCTTTCTTCCTTCTGAGAACCAGGTACCCAAGAAAGGGAATATCACAAAGATGTGATGTGATACAGGGTAAGAGCCAGGGCTGCCCCAGCTGGGAAGACCCCATAGCTTTGTGCCTTCAGGCTCTGACGGGCCTCATTGTTCAGGATGGCAGAAAGCCTGGCTGTGGGTGCTGTAGTGAGGGGAAGGGACCAGAACACAGCACAGGGAGGCATTAGCATGAGGGTGTTTTCACCTTTGTAAGTATTGACTCTGGCTAATGCACCTTCAATATCCTGGGGCTCTTCTCTCACTCACTCAGTTTCCCTGTTATTGACATCTTACCTATCGTGGCATATTTCTCACAACTAATATGGATGCATTATTACTAACTAAACCCCACACATTATTCAGATTTTATTAGTTTCCCCCCAGTATCCTTTTTCGTTTCCAGGATCATATCCAAAAGACCTCGTTACACTTGGTTGTCATGTCTTCTTAGGCTCTTCTGGGTTGTGACAGTTTTTCAGACTTCCCTTGCTTTTGATTAACTTGATTGTTTGAAGAGGGCTGGGGAAGTATGTTGTACAGTGTTCCTCAATTTGCATTTGGCTGATGTTTTTCTCATGGTTAGACTGAGGTTATGGGTTTCTGGCAGGAAGACCACAGGTGAAGTGCCATCTTAAACACAACATATCAATGGTACATGTTATCAACTTGACGGGTCACTAGTGATGTTAACCTAGATCACCTGGCTGGGGTTTTGTCAAATTTCTCCACTGTACCCCAACCGCTGTGTCTCAGTAGTTGAGCGTTGATTCATGAACCAAGAGGTCATGGGTTCAATTCCCGGTCAGGGCACATTCCCAGTAGGGGATGTGCAGGAGGCAGCCAATCAATGATGCTTCTCTCACATCGATGTTTCTATCCCTCTCTCCCTCTCCCTTGCTCTCTCTCTAAAAATCAATAAAAACGTTTTTTTAAAAAAGATGGAAAGCTCTTAGGGAGAATTAGAATTTAAGAAACAAAATTTCTCCCCTGTAATGTTACTCTTTCCTTCCCATACTTCTTCGTAAACAACTCACTGTGCACAAGCCACCCTTAAGGGGTGGGGATTTATGCGCAGCCTCGTTTAGAGAGCATCTACAAAAAGCATTCGGGGTGCTCGCTTCGGCAGCACATGTACTACTAGTAAAATTGGAATGATACATAGAAGATTAGCAAGGATGACACGCAGATTCGTGAAGCGTTTCTTCCATATTTTTTTAAAAAGTATTTGGAATTCTTTTGTAAGGGTGATTTATCTTTTCTTCTCTGTTTATATACTCAACTGTTTATTTTTACCTTCATGGACTTATGACTATTTATTTTGTACTTTGTCTTGTAATCCAGTACTATTTTATCTATTTTGTTGGTGCGATTGTTCCAAGGTTGGCTGCTGTGTGCCTTTGACATACTCTCACTGTTTTCTTACTTTGGGCACTGCAAGGTGCTCAAGGCTCATCAGATATTCCCTGTCCCCACTTGAGCTTCGCGTTTTGAAAAGATCTTTCTGAGAGCTCTAGGAAATGGATTAGGTTGGGGGGAGGTTGTTGTACGAGGTGATGGTGATGATGGATGGACTGAGATGCTTTCTGGAAGTTAAAGAAAGAAGTGGAGATGGGACCTCATTTCTGTCTGGGGCCACTGGCCAGAGGACTGTGTGACTCACTGAGCCAGGGACTCAGGAGGAGGATCAGACATGTGGGGAATAGATCACAGGGTCCTTCTAGAACTGGTTCTCAACCTTCCTAATGCTGCGACCCTTTAATATAGTTCCTCATGTTGTGGTGAGCCCCAACCATAAAATTATTTTCGTTGCTACTTCATAACTGTAATTTTGCTACTGTTAATGAATCGTAATGTAAATATCTGATATGCAGGATGTATTTAGGCGACCCCTGTGAATGGGTCGTTCAACCCCCAAAGGGGTCGCAGCCCACAGGTTGAGAACCGCTGTTCTAGAACATAATTCAATTTGAGGTGCCTGTGTGACAGCCCAATGAGTGTGTCATGTGGGCAGTCATGTGCTTGGGAGTAGAGATTTGGGCAGGGATACAACTGGCAGCCACTGGCAAGAAAATGGTTATTGATGCTGTGGGCATGGAGAAAGAATGGAAAAGGGAGGAGGCAGAAAGAACGGCGGAGGAGCAGGAGGAAGTACAGGAGAGGAGGGGTCTGGAAGCCACAGGAAGAAAGAGGGAGAGGTCAACTCTGCCCAATACCACCGAGAAGACAGGACTGGGAGGGTGATGGTTGTCCTTTGGATTTGGTGGGATTAAGAGCATGGGCGAGATGGTAGCAGTTGTTTCAGAGGAGCTGGGTACACAGAAGCCAGATAGAGTGGGCCGGAGTGTGAATGGATGGTGAGGATATGAAGCCTTAGGTGCTTGTTTGAACATGACAGGAAGAGAGAGGGAGAGGGTGATTGGAGAATATTGTGGGAGGGGACATAGAACTATGAGAAGAGGGGCCTCTGCCTTCTGTCCAACATGGGGGCCGGAGGGATCGGGGTCTTGAAGGAGCTCTGTCCCTAAGAAAGGGCTGAGCTGTATGACCTGGTGCCCTGTGGGGGCAGCAGGGACCAGAACAGGGATGGGGTGAGCACCTGTGCCCAAATACCTGACTCTTGCCCACTCTGTGTCCACAGGAGGAGGAGGAGAGGAAAGCCCGGGAGGAGCAGGCCCAGCGGGAGCATGAGGAGTACCTGAAACTGAAGGAGGCCTTCGTGGTGGAGGAGGAGGGCGTGAGCGAGACCATGACTGAGGAACAGGTGGGCCTGCCACTCCTTCGAAACCCTCCCTGCACCCACCAAAGCAGGCCTGGCCATCACATCCCAGACACCCTGCTGCTCCTCACCTGCCTCCCCAGATAGGCAGTGAGAGATGGGTGGGCATGGTGACCAGCAGGCTCTAGCAGCGAGAGGCCTTGTCCTCAGGAGAGGTGGTGCTTCCAAAACCCTCATTGTGGGAGGCTGTGCTGCTGGTGAAGGTGGTGGCACATGCAGGTGGTTGGGCAGGCACACAAGCAAGCACATGGGCAGGTGGCACTCAGGTGGGCAGGTGGGCAAGCATAGACCCCTGCAGCCTCTGCAAGGGCAACACTCACTCTGGTTTCTCTGGTCCTTTAGTCCCACAGCTTCCTGACAGAGTTCATCAACTACATCAAGGTAAGAAGCCACCTGCCGTGTGTGTGTGTGTGTGTGTGTGTGTGTGTGTGTGTGTGTGTGAGAGAGAGAGAGAGAGAGAGAGAGAGAGAGAGAGAGAGAGAGAGGTATGTGTTCTCAAGGCCCAGAGGGAACAGATCCGAGTGGGGCTGTAGGAGTTTCAAGCTCATGCAGGTGTGGACAGTAGGACTGAGAGGGGCTGAGCTGCCAGGGTCCCGGCCAGGAGTGTCTCTTCTCTGACCCCGAAGGTGGAGAAGGATCTGGGTCTGTGTGGGAGGCATGAGCCTTTGATTGCTTCCTCACACTCAGGGTTTGACAGTTTCCCTGCTCTTCAGACCCCGTGCTCAGTGAGTCACTGTATTTTCAGGTGTCTTCACATGTGTTTTCTGTCAGTTCTGTCACCCAGAGTCTCCACTGCCGTGTGTTCCTGACCTTGAACTTGGGTCTTGGGGGTGGGGGTGGAAATGATGCTGCTTCCTTTGGGATCTAGGGTGGGTGGCAGGTGTGTCCCCTTCTATGCACAGGCCGCCCAGGTGCTGCTCTGGGTTGCATAAGCATAAGCACTGTCCTGCTCTGCTTTGCTGCTAAGCAACTTCTCCTCTCCCGAGAAGGATTCGAGAGGTTTTCAAGAGCAGCTCAGAGGAGCAGAGGCGGCTGAGGGATGGAGTGCAGAGGGAGCGGGGGTGGGGGTGGGACTAGGGGGTGCCAAGGAACCAGGGCTTGCATAATCCTCCCCCACCTCCTGAAAGAGAGCAGGGTTTAGATGCCTCCCAGCAGCTAGGGGCTGGGCTCACAGTCTGGGGGCCGGTGTTTCCCAAGAGGGAGAAAGTTCCCTCAGGCTGTGCCCATTCCCCTCCGATGGAGCCCATTCTCCACCCTGGCACCCATGAGTGAGGGCTGCAGCCTGGGCAGGACATCTCTCACACTTCCCTGCTGCCGTTTGGAGCTTTCTGTCCCCATCTACCCAGTGGGCAGCACCATGGCCCTGTGTCCTTCCTCCAGGAAGCCATCCGTCAGCTTTAGCTCCCCCTGTCCTCTCCAGAGACCTGAGAAAAGGCCCAGGCAGTTCCAGCCCTCACTTTCCATGGCTCCGGAGGAACCATTTTCTGGTGGATCTCCAAGCTCTTCTGGACCTTAGAGGTCTTTCCAGCCTGTGCTGATTTTCCCAGAGATTCTGTCTGCAGGGAAAAGGAGGCCATTCAAAATCCAGCCCTCCCACCCACCCTCCCGGCTCCCAGAGGGTGAGCCCTGTTAGTGTCTCAGAACTGGTGGCACATTATTGTGCCAGCATAGTTATGTGAGGCATAGGTCTGACTGGTTTTTGTCAATCGGTCCATTCTCCTTTCTGATCAGGGCTAGGTTTTTTGTTGGTTTATTTTTCCAAGCTGATTTTTGGCCCCAGCACCTCAGGGACCACCTGGGTGATTTGTGTTCCCACTCTGCGCTATCTCTGAGAACCTAGCACCCACCCCCTGCTTTGTAGGTAGAGGCCAGCTGGCCAGGTCACCTTGTGCTTGCCCGTTCCCTGTCCAACTGCCGCTCGCTTGCCTCCCTGCTTGCACATTCAGTTTGGCATTTAGAACAGTCACATGCCATCTCAGCCCGGGAGGTGTCACTGTGTCACTCCTCCCCCAGCTCAATTGCTATGACAGAATCACGGAAACACACAAGGCTGCCTTCTCTAGCATCATATGCTGTCTGTTTGTGGGGGAGGCAGGGGCAGATGCATGTATAGGACCCAGCAGTGGACTCTCAGCCACACGCCCCCCACAGAACTAAAGGCTCTGCTGAAGGTTTGAGGGAAGCATGTGGAACATGGCGTGTGTGGAAAGCACTGAGAATGTTAGCAAGAGTTATTTTAAGGGTGGGCCCAGTGCCTCAGACAGTGTGAAGAGGATGGTGAGAAGAAGTGTGGGGGTCTCTGGGCATACGGGGGGTAAGCAAAGGCAAGGTGGGAATGAGCCATACTGCCTCCACTGAGACCCCTGCTTGTTGCACCCTTTTATCTGCTCTCTCCTTTTCCAGATTCTGTGTGTGTGTGTGTGTCCAGATTCGTGCCTGTCTCCCCTGTCCGTCTGTGAGTTCAATGTTTTGGTCACCATTGTATTTCCCACACGTTCTCAGTGTGTTGCCCTGGCAGGTCCTCAGCAAATAGTCCTGGAGATAGTTTTTTTAAAATAGCTTTTGGTTGAGTCTGGCTGGTATGGCAGTTTTTTTAAAATAGCTTTTGGTTGAGTCTGGCCGGTATGGCTCAGTTGGTTGAGCATCATCCTATGCACTGATAGGTCACCGGTTCCATTGCAGTCAGGGCACATACCTGGGTTGCAGGCTCGATTCCCGGTAAGGGGCTTGCAGGAGGCAGCCAATCCATGTTTCTTTCTCTCTCTCCTTCTCCCTTCCTCTCTCTCTAAAATCAATAAAAACATATTTTTAAAAAATTAAAATCATTTTTGGTGACTGTCACCCCATCCCTTCATCTTATGGTGCTTCTCCTTCCAACCTGTCTGTGATGTTAAAAACGATACAGCTGGCTACAGAGAAGGTGGCAGCTGCGCTTGACTCCCCACGTGTGTGTGTGTATGTGTGTGTGTGTGTGTGTGTGTCTGTCTGTCTGTCTGTCTCAGTGTGGTGCCCAGTCCAGGATGGAGCCTGTGGGCCAGGTGGTAGTTTTAGGCAGATACCTCTCCACAAGCAGGGGAAGGGGAGAGCTTATAAGTGTGTGTGTCTCTGTGTATGCATGGTTGGGAGAGTGTGTGAGGTGATTACGGCTCTTCCACAGGAATCTACTAGAATACAATTACCCAGGCACCCAAAGCAGATCAGATCAGAATGCAAACCTCAGTTTGTGTTGAGAGGGATTTGCCTACTGAGCCTCCCTCCTTTTACTCCCTCTCTTTGTAGCAGTCCAAGGTTGTGCTCTTGGAAGATCTGGCTTCCCAGGTGGGCCTGCGGACTCAGGTAAGCCCTGGAAGATGGCCTGCTGTGTGGAGTGTGGCTGTCAGAGGGCCTGCTCTAAAGATGGAGAGTCTTGTTGCCCCCTCTACCCTGCCCCAACCAGGAGGGAGTAGAGAGGAGGACTCTCTTGGCACCCCAAGAATCCTGTGGGGGTTTTGGTGTGTGTGTGTGTGTGTGTGTGTGTGTGTGTGTGTGTGTGTTTATGTTTTCAAATATATTTTTATCTTATGAATGAGGAGTCACATTCTGTTTAAATATCAAAGGGGCATTTTTCCAAGCTAGAACCCTGCCTTTCTGCTAGATGGAAGAATAGGCAGAGAAGAAAAGAATAAAGTCCTATCACTCCAGCAGCCCCTGTAACTGAAGCAGCCCAAGTCTAGTTACCTTGACAACTCTTGCAAACAGGCTGTACCAGCCTTCATGGCCACATGTCACCACTGCTCCTCTCCTGGTTGGAAAAGTGCCTCTCTTGGGGTCGTGCAGGGCCCCAGCCTCTTCTTCCCTGATACCCTCCAGAGAAGCAGAGCCACATTGGGTGGCGGAGCAGCCATGAGAGTGGGGAGGAGGAGATTTGGCTATGGTGGCAGGGAGGTTGCAGGTGCCTTTTCTGGGGATGGCAGCACCCATCTCTACTCTGAGAATTGTTCTCCTCACAGGACACCATAAACCGCATTCAGGACCTGCTGGCTGAGGGGACTCTGACAGGTGAGAGGATGAGAATCAATCACTACAGGCCTTGGCTTTGGGGAGTGCCTAACCACAGGGGGCTCCAGGTACTTGTTGTAGAGGCAGAATCATAACCGAGGGCGGGGGAACGGTGTGCAATGATGGACCCTGAGCAGGGGACACTGTTAGAAGGAGGACGTGCCACCCAGGGATGGCTCAGGGTACCAGGACAGGCAAGGAAGCCTGATTTGATTCCTAGCCAGGATTGGATGCAGCCAGGAAAGGCTGGGCAGGCAGGCCTGGAGGGCTTGGAGCCAGTTATGAAGGGGTGGGAGGGCATCTCAGGCCAGATGAGGAGGGCCCAGAAGGCTCAGCCCCACAACCTGCGTGTCCCCACAGGTGTGATTGACGACCGGGGCAAGTTCATCTACATAACCCCAGAGGAACTGGCTGCTGTGGCTAACTTCATCCGACAGCGGGGCCGGGTGTCCATCACTGAGCTTGCTCAGGCCAGCAACTCCCTCATCGCCTGGGGCCAGGAGCCCCCTACTCAGGCCCCAGCCTGATCTAGGCCTTCCCTCTTGGACTCAGAGCTGGCACGGCCTACCTGACCATACATCTTTATCCCTCTCCACCATGGGGCAGTGATGGAGTGTGGCTAGGCTGTTCTAAATTAAAGGCATGTGAGTGCTGCTGAGCGTGTTGTGGCTTGGTGTGGCAGAAGGCCTGGCCTGGGATCCCAAATGAGCAGGTGAAATCTAAGCCTCAGAAAGTACCTGAGGATTGAGGGTGGGAGAGAGGGTGGAGTGTCCTATAGAAGCAAATGGAAGTTCTCTTCTTATCAAGCATTCATTCATTCAAAAAGCACACAAAAAACAGTTATTTATTGTGTTCCTTCGTATCCTACAAGCCAAGTTCCCAAGATCTGGAGGAGATCTTTCTGTTCTTCCTTCACCCTTCCAAGAGCAAAAGTGAAAAACCACTTGGGCCACGTCTTCCCTAACTGAGGAGGGAGGTCTCACCATCCTATATAATAAAAGCCTAATATGCAGATCAACCAAATGGCAGAACAACTGGTTGCTATGATGCGCACTGACCACCAGGGGGGCAGACACTCAACACAGGAGCTGCCCGCTGGTGGTCAGTGCTCTCCCACAAGGGGAGTGCCACTCAGCCAGGCTCACGGTTGGCAAGCGCAGTGGTCGTGGCGGGAGCCTCTCCTGCCTCCTCAGCAGTGCTAAGGATGTCTGATTGACAGCTGGGAGTGGGCCTAAGCCATCAGTCCGACATCCCCTGAGGGCTCCCGGACTGCAAGAGGGCGCAGGCTGGGCTGAGGGGACACCCCACCCCCAAGTGCACACATTTTGTGCACTGGGCCTCTGGTTTTTATATGGATTCAGGAGCCCTAAGGAAGGCTGAGCCCGGCTGGTGTGGCTCAGTGGTGGAGCATGAAACCATGAACCAAGGAGGTCATGATTCGATTTCTGGTCAGGGCACATGCCCAGATTGCCAGCTTGGTCCCCAGTAGGGACATGCAGGAGGCAGCCGATCAAAGATTCTCTCCCATCATTGATGTTTCTTTCTCTCACCTTCTCCCTTCCTCTCTCTGAAATCAATAAAAACATTTAAAAAATAAATAAAAGGAAGGAAGCTGAGAGCCCTTAGGAAGAGAGGTAATAAACTGTGCCAAGGAAAGAGTCGTAGGGAACATTAGCCTTTAAGAGGGAGGTCAGGGAGGGTGAGAGGCAGGGCCAGTTGCTTGTGGGGCAGGTGGAGGGAAGAGGAGGACCTGCTTGAGCTGGATAGAATTGTGCCGTGGAGGAGCATTGCTTCATACCGCACATCACATGAATTCAGCTGTACATACTTGACAAGTCTAAATGGTGTGGGTGATTCCACCCACTAGTGGATGTGAGGACCATATGCTCGGGAGTGGGTGTAAGATAGGAGATGTGTGTCTCCTGTAGGGTCAGTCGCTCTAGTTCCTGTGGACTATTCATAGCATGAGTATCCTGCTGTGCTGAGGGTGAGGCATGTGTTTAAATGTGTATTCCTTATGCAAGGTGGCCCTTGAACATAAACCACCTACTTCCTCTGATGCCTGGTGGTGGAGGAGGTAACTTTGTGTTCCAGTCTAGGAGGAAATTATCTGTGGATGGTGATGGGGAGACAGAACATCAGGTTCCAGGGTGGAGCCTTCCTGAGGGCTTGTCAGGGGTGATTTAGACTCATTTGGTATCATAAGCATTAGCTGTAGAACCTAAATTCCAAGTAAAGTGTGACTTTGCTACTTCTGTTAGCAAATGGCACTTGGAGTCACCCGGAGGTAGGAGTCACATGAATTGTTTGGAAGGCCATCTGGGAGCCCACAGTTTAGTAGGAGGGGGAAGGAACAGATAATGCCCCAGCCAACTGAGCTACCTGGCCAGCATGGCCCCTGTTTTATAGTGAGATTATTTTCCCTACATCAGGAAATCTAGACTGTTGATTCCAACCAATCAGATAAGTTTTGATTTTTGTAATTTCCAAGTTATAAAATGCTTGTTATGCTGTTCTGGGTACCTAATCTTCATAGCCCAGCCCAACAGGTCTCTTTTGATGCCACTTGCTCCCAGTAGAGTCTAGTCCAGTTCAGTTTGGTTCTATCACAGCTGCTCTTTTGATGCACCTTCAAGGCCTATTATTGACAAGCCTGTGATTGGAGAGCCATATAAGGCAACTTGTCTTTTCAAAAAATGGTTATTTACAAGATTAGCCATGAGTTGAAAAATTATTAAAGCTGAGTAATGGGTACATAGAGGTTATTCTCATCTATTTTTATACATATTTAAAATTTCCCATAACAAAAAGCTTAAAAGTAAAAACAATGAGCCCTGGATGGCTTCATATATCCTGAATCAAGCTGAGCCTCAGAAAAGGGGCACATGAGGCCACCAGTAGAGAAACATCAGTTTGTTGTTCCAGTTATTTATGCATTCATTGGTTGCTTCCTATATGTGCCCCGAGCAGGGATTGAACCCACAACCTTGGTGTATCTGGATGATTCTCTAACCAACTGAGCTACCTGGCCAGGGCCCACCCAACAATTGAGTGACTCTCCCCAGTTGCCACAGTGGCCCCAGTGCAGGATCCATGTTGAACCTTTGTAATACAAAAATTATTTAAACATTCAAAATGTGTTTAAAAAAACAACAACACTAGCAATCTATGGAGAGCCTAATGATTGCAAGGCAGGATGCTAAACACTCCAGGTAGCTACAGTGGGCAAAACATGGCCCCATCCATAAGTGGGGATGGAGACAGTGGTATTAATCTAACAGGGAGAGCACCAGTCACCCAGCCAGCAGGTACATTGCCAAATGCTGTAGTATTCACAAGGTGAGGTCTTCAGGTTGAGGAGAGGATAGGTTCAGAGAATGTAAAGGCTGTTGGCTCACTGAGAGGCATGGTGTGTTGGGTGGGGGAAAGGAAAAGGCAGGGCAGGGAGAGATGAGGTGGAAAGGGAGTTTGCCATCTGGCTGGGAAGGATGTTGAATGCTGAACCCAGAGACTTGGGCTATATTTGGGGGATTATTTATTGCTTTGAATCAGTAACTCATTTTTTTAAATATTTTTTTTTACTGATTTCAGAGAGGAAAGGAGAGAGAGAGATGGAAACATCAATGATGAAAGAGAATCATTGATTGGCTGCCTCCTGCACTCCCCGACACTGGAATTGAGCCCAAAACCCAGGCATGTGCCCTGATGGGGAATCGAGCCGTGATCTCCTGATTCATAGGTTGATGCTCAATCACTGAGCAACACCAGCCAGACAGTAGCTCATTTCTTAAACCTTATTTGCAATCATTGTATCCCACAAATCATCATTACTTCATCACTTCCTCCCTGCACACCCTGTACTGTTTGCAAGTACCACCACTAGCCATCACAAGTGCACATCCCAGACCCAAAATTGGAGATTATAAAGCTGTGTTTTTCAGACTTTTTTGACAATATCTCTTAGTAAGAAATCCATTGTACATTAAGGACTCAATATATATGTGTGCCTATATACAGATAACTGAACCAGAGCTTTACAGCAGTCCACTTATCGTAATTTGATGCTTATTGATATTTGCTTCTCTGTTCTGTCTTATTGCTGATGGTGACTGAATTGATTTTATAACCCACTAACAGATCTTGGCCTACAGTTTGAAACACAGGGTTCTAAGGAACCTGTTCCTTTTATATTGAGGACAAGGCGAGGATCAGTATCTGGGTGAGGAGTTGTACATCATATATAACTTGATAATCACAGGGTTGTACCAAAAGCAATTTGGATTATAGTAGTGACACTTAAAAATAGTTTTACTTGGTTTATTCTGATACCATACATAATTTTCAGCTGGTTAATACACTATTTAATTACTTGTTACAGCAAAATATATAAAGGGAACATTATAAGAAAACCTACAGAATACCAATACTGTCATGTTAAACTTACTTAAATATAACCTTTTGCCTATAATCTGGTTTTAGTCATTTTAACTTTCATATACAGTATGTTTTTACAATTTGACTTAGGTTTCTAACATGAAACAAAAGACATTCATCATCATAATACCAAAACTAAAACTAACAATGTTCCAACTATATCCTGAGTAACTTAATACCTGAGAGATTTAATACCTCTCTTTACTTTAACTATTTTATTTTTTATTGATTTTTAGAGAGAGAAAAAGAGGAGAGGGGAGAGAGAGAAAAATCATCGACTTATTGTTCCACTTATTTATACGTACATCCATTGGTTGATTCTTGTATATGCCCTGACTGGGTATCAAACCCACAACCTTGGTGTATTGGACGATGCTCTAACCCAGTGGTTGGCAAACTGCGGCTCGTGAGCCACATGCAGCTCTTTGGCCCCTTGAGTGTGGCTCTTCCACAAAATACCACGTGCAGGCACGCATGTACAGTGCGATTGAAACTTCGTGGCCCATGTGCAGAAGTCGGTATTTTGTGGAAGAGCCACACTCAAGGGGCCAAAGAGCTGCATGTGGCTCAAGAGCCGGTTTGCCGACCACTGGTCTAACCAACTGAGCTACTCAGACAGGGCTTTACTTTAACTATTTCTAATCAACAAGGTAAGTCAAGTCATCATGTTGTTTTTTGTTTTTTTTTTTTTATTAAATCTTTATTGTTCAGATTACATTTGTTCCTCTTCCCCCGCCCCATAACTCCCCTCCTTCCAGTTCCCGCCCCACCCTCCGCCCTCACTCCCCACCCACTGTCCTCATCCATAGGTGCACGATTTTTGTCCAGTCTCTTCCCGAATCTCCCATTCCCCTTCCCCCCCCCCAAGAATAGTCAGTCCATTCCCTTTCTATGTCCCTGATTCATTATAATCACCAGTTCATTCTGTACATCAGATTATTTATTCACTTGATTCTTAGATTCACTTGTTGATAGATGCATGTTTGTTGTTCACAATTTGTATCTTTACCTTTTTCTTCTTCCTCTTCTTAAAGGATACCTTTCAGTATTTCGTATAATACTGGTTTAGTGGTGATGAACTCCTTTAGCTTTTCCTTGTCTGTGAAGCTCTTTATCTGACCTTCAATTCTGAATGATAGCTTTGCTGGATAAAGTAATTTTGGTTGTAGGTTCTTGGTATTCAGCACTTTGAATATTTCTTGCCATTCTCTTCTGGCCTGCAAAGTTTCTGTTGAGAAATCAGCTGACAGTCGTATGGGTATTCCCTTGTAGGTAATTGAGTCTCTTTCTCTTGCTGCTTTTAAGATTCTCTCTTTGTCTTTTGCTCTTGGCATTTTAATTATGATGTGTCTTGGTGTGGTCCTCTTTGGATTCCTTTTGTTTGGGGTTCTCTGCGCTTCTTGGACCTGTAAGTCCATTTCTTTCACCAGGTGGGGGAAGTTTTCTGGCATTATTTCTTGAAATAGGTTTTCAATATCTTGCTGTCTTTCATCTTCTGGCACCCCTATTATTCTGATGTTGGTACGCTTGAAACTGTCCCAGAGGCTCCTTACACTATCTTCACACTTTCGGATTCTTTTTTCATTTTGCTTTTCCAGTTGGGTGTTTTTTGTCAAATCTTTGGTTTGATTCTTGTGCTCCTCTGGTCTGCTATTGGGTATAATATTCTTTATTTCAGTCCTTGTATGCTTACTTTCTAATTTCTTTATCGTAGCATCGAGGGTCTCATTAGTTTTCGTGAGGCTCTGCACAAGTTTATAGCAAGCCCTCAAAATTGCGATTCTTAGCTCCATATCCTCCATTTCTGTCATGTTTTTTTGTCTCCGCATCTTTTATGCTTTCTTGGTGCACCCCCCTTGTGGTCTTTGTGCGCAGTCTTGTTCTAGCCAAGCCTTAATTGTTGTAGTTAACACTAGAGGGATTTGACCACCAGGCCGACTGGCTGTAGGAATCAGCTGTGTGGAAAACTTCAGTCCTCTGGGGAGGCGCTAGTCCAGCCTTTGCCTGAGGCGATCGGCAAATGGCTCTGCGCAGGGCCTGGGCGGGGCGGGCTCAACAGGGCGGGGGGAGGGAGCAGCTATGGCTGCTCTCAGTCCGTCTCCAGGGGCTCTGCCTCTCTGTCCCCACAACCGCTGCAAACCTCGGAGGGACCGTAGCCAGACAGTCCCGCTTCTCCCGTTTGAGTCTGGGTCCCTAGAGACTCGCCCGGATCTGTAGCCCAGAGTCTGAGACTCCCTCCTGATTGAAAATGACAACCGCGCCCTCAGCCACCAGCCCGCTTTGCGCGCGCACCGCCGCACCACCGTACCTTTAAATTTTCCACACTGCGCCTCCTCTAAGCCTCGTAATGCTGTTGTTTTTCCTTCTAGTTGAAGAGTCTCTCCTCAGCCAGCCTTCCTGTGGTTCTGGGTGATGTCCGTTCCGTCTTTTAGTTGTATTTTTGAAGTGGTTGTTCGAGGCAGCAAACTCCGGTGTTTACCTATGCCGCCATCTTGGTTTCTCTCCAAGTCATCGTGTTGTTGAGCTAAACCCCACAGTTCACATAACAGGGTAGTGTTGGGACACATGCTCGATGTCTAGTTTGGCAGTTGTCTTAATGCCTTTTTCATTTGTGCATATTGCCTCATACCAAAATGAACCATAGTGACAAATATGAATAGATGAGAAATTATTGAACATGTAATCTATTACTGTTGGGAAATTCTCATTTTTTCACATCTCAGCTACTGTCCCTGCTGGTGATAGCAACTCAGAAGAGGAAAAGTGGGCGAATAGTAAGTGAAGGACACATGAGAAGTTCAGACCCCCAAAGGCAGGTAATAAAAGTTTCATTTAGCCATCACCATATCTATCTGCAATGATAATGTAAAAAGTTTTCAAAGAAGGCTTGCTGCTGGGCAAATTTTCCACAGTTTTTACAAAAATTAAATTTGGTAACCTTTTTGGAGCTTGCACATTTCCATAAGATTGGTTAAAGATTTGGGTGTGACCATAATTTTCATGCCGCAATAATCATTTTTTTATTATTCTGCTTGGGGCTTTAAGAAGGACCAACCTGCTTCACAAATCGATGTAAATACATAAAACTCACTTAGGATGGTAGTGGAGTGATGGCTTGTATTCCTTTCTACTTAGTTTCTTAATATCTTGCAATGAGGTTTACACTGTATAAGTACAGATAAGTCTCTTTGTTAGTATTTACATGAAGCATCAATTATGTAAAAACAGAAAAGAAAAATTAAATGTTACAGAGGACCCTGGGGAACATAAAAACATAAACCATCTAAGGTAAGATGTGCAATTTAGTAAAGAACAGTGCTAAAAAGGATAATACAATCTAATATATTTTTAAATTTTTTCTTTAACATTTTTCATGGTGTGTGTGTGTGTGTAAACATCAGCTAATCGGCTTGTAAAAAACTCCAGCATACTTGGATATAAATGTTTCCATTAGTTTTATATTGGTTTAGATAACTTTCAAAACCTTTACTGGTTATTCCCAGGAATGTTTGCCAATTCCAGAGGTTTTTATTTCCTCACTAGAGGCCCGATGCATGAAATTCGTGCCAGGGGCTTGGCCCTCGCAGCCACAGCCAGAATGGCTGGCTTAGGCCCTCACAGCCCTGGCTTTGTCTGGAAGGAGGCTGGGAGGTCCTTTGGCTGTCGGGTCTAATTAGCATATTACACTTTTATTATTATAAAGTAAGCACAGCTGTAAAAAGCTTTAGCATGGATTAAAGTACCTTGTCTGCCCCCCAGTTTGGTGTTGGGAGGTCACTGGAATTGCCTAGTCATCCCAGAGAAGAAGCCCCAAGCCCCCTTCTGGATAACTTGGTGGGTTGATTCTGAAGGATCATAATAGTCTGCTCATTTGATTTTGATTTGCATCTCTTCAGTGCTGGCAGGGCTGCTGATGTTTTTAACAGCTTATTGGCCATTTGTATTCTGTGAATGATCTATTTCTTTCTTTAACCCAATATTTATAGACAGAGATTTTGCAGTTTCATTCATCATTCAGCAAATAAATGTTGAATGTCTATTTTATGCTTGCATTAGTTTTCTATTGTTGCTGTAACAAATGCCCAAAGACTAAATGGCATTAAACAACATAAATTTATTATCTTAAAGTTCTGTAGGTTAGAAGTCCAACATGGGTCTTACTGGTCTAAAATCATGGTGGGGCTATGTTCCTTTTGGGAGTTATTTCCTATTTTTATTGATTTCAAAGAGGAAGGGGGAAGGAGAGAGAGATAGAAACATCAGTGATGAGAGAGAATCATTGATCATCTGCCTCCTGCACGCCCCCTACTAGGGATCAAGCCCACAACCCAGGCATGTGCCTTTGACCGAAATGGAACCCAGGACCCTTCAGTCCACAGGCCGATACTCTATCCACTGAGCAAAACCAGCTAGGGTGGGAGCTATTTTCCATCTTCAAGAGGCTACCACATTCTTTGGCTAATGGCCCTGTTCCTTCATCTGTAAAGCCAGCTATGTTGCATCTCTCTAACAAATCTTCCATAATCAGATCTCCTCCCTCTTTTCTGCCTTTCTCTTCCAGGATAATCTCTCTATTTTAAGGTTATCTGATTAGAAGCTTTATTCTATTTACAACCTCAATTCTTCTTTGCCACATAACCTAACATAGTCACAGGTCCTGGGGATTAGGGCTTGGATATCTTTGGGGCCTTTATTCTGCTTATCAGATGGGGATATGGAATTTTTAAAAAGGATCCTGCCTACATGATGCTGCAAGCTAGTGAGGAAGACAGATGATTAGATTAATCAATCATAATTTTCTATCATTTGTCAGATTTTGGCATTAAGATTATTCTGTATTGGCACTGGTTTGGCTCAGTAGATAAGAGCTTCGGCTTTCGAACTAAGGTGCCACAGGTTCAATTAGGTAAAGGGCAGACTTAATCCCCAGGTCCAGTTGAGGTGAGTACAGGAGGCAACCAGTTGATGTGTCTCTCTCACATCAATGTTTATCTCTCTGTCTGTCCCCCTCCCTCCCACTCTCTCTAAAACTCAATGGAAAAAATATCCTCAGGTGAGGAATAACAAAAAAAAATTATTCTATCCTTATAAAGTGAATTTGGGAGCTTTTCATCTTTGGAATGATCTCTTTATAGATTGGGTAGAACTCAGCCATAGAACAATCTGGGGCTAGTGTCATTTAAAAAGGTAGATCTTTGCCGAAACCGGTTTGGCTCAGTGGATAGAGCGTCGGCCTGCGGACTGAAAGGTCCCAGGTTCGATTCTGGTCAAGGGCATGTACCTGGGTTGCGGGCACATCCCCAACCTGGGTTGCGGGCACATCCCCAGTAGGAGATGTGCAGGAGGCAGATGGTCGATGTTTCTCTCTCATCGATGTTTCTAACTCTCTATCTCTCTCTCCCTTCCTCTCTGTAAAAAATCAATAAAATATATTTAAAAAAAAAAAAAAAAGGTAGATCTTCAATTCCTACTGTAGTTATTGGCCTTATTAAAAATTGTAATTAAAATAATGTTTAAGTAGCTTTTTTCTATATGGGAGCTTTAGTGCGACAAAACAAAAAAATACTGAAAAAGAAAAGCTCACTTTTTTTTTTTTTTTAGATAAAAGGATTGCATCCTAGAAACCTCCAGATTTATACTTGGCTTGTTCCATCCACTCCCAAGTCTGTAACTTGAATGTTACCTTTTCAGTGAGGCCTTCCACCTTACCCAGAATTGGGTTTCCCCAGTAATCTCAACTTTTTTATACTTACTACCTTCTAATCATTATATGTTTTACTTATTATCTCCTCCCATTAAAACACAAATTCCATTGGGGCAGGGGTTTTGAGCAAATATTTACTAGTAATATCTTGATAATCTGCTGTTACTAAATTTTAAAAGCTTACTTGTTTATTCTTTTAAACAAACTTCTTTACTTTAAAAAAAAGTAATACATGCCCTAGCCGGTTTGGCTCAAGGGATGGAGTGTCAGCCTGCGGGCTGAGGGGTCCCGGGTTTGATTCTGGTCAAGGGCACATGCCCGGGTTACGGGCTTGATGCCCAGTGGGGCGAGTGCAGGAGGCAGCCAATCAGTGATTCTCTCTCATCATTGATGTTTCTATCTCTCTCTCCCTCTACCTCCCTCTCTGAAATCAATAAAATATATATATATATTTTTAAAGTAATACATGCTTTAAAAATGCAAACATTATAGAATTGATAGAGTCCTGTCTTCTGCCATGCCCTCTGCAATCCTACCATCTCAAAGTAGCCTCTGTTAATAATTTTGTGTATCTTTCCAGACTTTTTAATGCATGTATATATTGCCTTTAAAAACAAACTAGAGTATAATATGCATACATGTGATTCTGTTGCTTGCTTTTTTTCACTTAATGTAGTCACCTTTCTATGTCAGTACATAGACATCTATGTCTTTTTGTTTTGTAGAAATAAGAAGGGGAGGTGACAGCTGGTTCCTCCAGGGAAGGCTATTGGCTTGTTTGAATAATTCCACAGGCTGGCAAAGACTGAAACCCAATACTCAGAGATAAGGAGGAGCTAGCTGCACCTGGTTCATTAGATAAAGATTGTTTGGCAAGGGCAACTTTCAGTTAGGCCATTCAAGGCCCTCCTGCTTTCACCAGATGTCAAGGTAGCACAAACTGTCGAATAATTTCAATCACTCTTGGTTAATTATGAGGTTTCTTCATGGGTTCTTTTGGATGAATTTTTGGCATCTCTGATTTTTTTCCTTACTTAGCAAACTCATGGATTTTTCATTTTATACACAACTAGTGTCCCGGTGCACGGGTTTGTGCACATTGAAAGGAAATTAATTAAAAGAAATATTTTAATATCACTATTCACACTTTCTCTATAATAGAAGTGTCAGAGATGAAAGAAAATTAGTAAAATGTATATGAAAATAATATATAAATTGATTAATAAGCAAACAGTAACAACATGATGTAACAACAAAGACATGATATAAAAACAACAAAAACATGGTATAAAAACATTGATAAAGACAAGGACTGATAAATTGATTAAACTTATTCTAATATCTCCCTGTATACCACATTAAGAGTAAAAACACTTTCAGAGTGCTTGACTAATTTCCCTTGTGATGAAGTATTTACAACCTTTAACTTTAATATCACACGCTCTTCAAACTCTGTCTAGAGAAAGCAACATATAACTGACCATGTCCGAAAACAAGTTCAGGTAGGAATATTTCTACTCTTTCTAAAGTTTGTCCTTGTGATTTCTTAATAGTCATCGCAAATGCTGGCATCACGGGAAACTGTCTTCCAATTAATTTAAATGGGAGGCCAGTGTCAGACGGGGACAAATCAATTCCTGGAATCAGAACAACCTCTCCTTCCACAGATCCTGTTAATACTTCAGCTTCGATTATGTTAGGTCGCAATCTTGTGCTAAAAATCTAGTACCATTGCAAACACCCCATTTACTATTAAGATTTCTTAGTAACATGCTGATTGCACCTACTTTCAATTTTAATTTATGACACAGCATTCCCGAAGGAGTAATACTGTTAAGAAATTCGATGGGAAAATTTCCCTTTTCGGCACCAACCGTTGAATCGATGGAATCATCACTCAGATAGGTGTAAAAATTGACGCTTTCTTTCAGCTTCAGAATGTCAACAAAAACAACCAAATTCACGATTGACAATGACAGATCAAAACACACGCATGCGATTGGCACCAGCGAAAGCTTTGTATGTATCGCGCATGCGTGAGTCAACATTTATTTTTATTTTTTTTATTTAATATATTTTTATTAATTTTAGAGAGGAAGGGAGAGGGAGAGATAGAAACATCAATAATGAGAGAGAATAATTGATCGGCTGCCTCCTTCACACCCCCGACTGGGGATGAGCCCACAACCCGGGCATGTGCCCTTGACTGGAATTGAACCCGGGACCCTTTAGTTCACAGGCAGACTCTATCCACTAAGCCAAACCAGCTAGGGCTCAACGTTTACTTTTAAATTACCAGTGCACGTCATATGTACCAGACAGACGGTCGGACAGCCGTACCATTGGTCACATAGCCTTTTATATATATAGATAGATTATATTTATAGATATTATTTAATTTTATTACCTTGAGTTGTATTTAGGAATTTCCCCCCCCCCCAAACTATGCTCTCTCTCTGCTTTTTTTTTTTTTAATCCTCACCTGAGGGTATGTTTTTATTGATTTTATAGGGAGAGAGGAAGGGAGAGAGAGAGAAACATCGATGGGTTGCCTCCCATACATGCCCCAACTAGGAATTGAACCCACAACCTTTTGGTATACCAGACGCCGCTACAACCAACTGAGCTACCTGGCCAGGGCTGAACTATGCTACCTTTTTTGGAAATTGGTATAAAGGGGAATTGTGGCTTCAGAAAATGAAATAGCATTCTAACTTTTGGCTCTTTTAGATTTATAGCAAATCTATTTATAGCAAATTTGAGAGAATTCTTTCATTAAACCATCTGAGTCCCAAGTCTTTTTTGGACATATTTCTTGGATAATATTTTCAACCTCTTTCTTTTTTTAAAAAAAAATGTTTTTTATTGATTTCAGAGAAAAAGGGAGAGGGAGAGTTAGAAACATCAGGGATGAGAGAGAATCAGTGATTGGCTGCCTCCTGCACGCCCCATACTGGGGATCAAACCCACAACCTGGGCATGTGCCCTAAATGGGAATCAAACCATGACCTGGTTCATAGGTTGATGCTCAACCACTGAACCACACCAGCCAGGCTCAACCTCTTTCTTACTTTTGTAGTTTTATTTCCCAGAAGATGGTCTACTTTATCAAGATTTTCATATATATTAAAACAGAATCAGTTACGGTATTTTCTTATTTTCCTGGTGTTCTTAAGATGCAAAACCACATTCTCTAAAGCTAGGAACAGAATATTATAAAGAGAGATTGAGATCAAGATAGATGGATGGAAACTGGCTAAAAAAAAAAAAAGGAAAATAAGCAGAAATTAAATACAAAGAGGCCGGAACCGGTTTGGCTCAGTGGATAGAGCGTCGGCCTGCGGACTGAAGGGTCCCGGGTTCGATTCCGGTCGGGGGCATGTGCCTGGGTTGCGGGCACATCCCCAGTGGGAGATGTGCAGGAGGCAGCTGGTCTATGTTTCTCTCTCATCGATGTTTCTAACTCTCTATCTCTCTCCCTTCCTCTCTGTAAAAAAAAAATCAATAAAATATATTTAAAAAAAAAAAAAAAAAAAATACAAAGAGTACTGTTGATGACGGAAGAATATTAAATTCGTGGTGATGAAGAAAAACAAGATACTCGCCCATGATGCAGAGAAAAAGGACAAAGATTTAATTGACAATGGTGACCCAATGTGATAATGTTAGTGGAGGAAGAGAACAACAATCTGTTCACAGATTAGACAGGAACATATTAGAAGAAAACTTTTCTAAGCTGAAAAGACCTTTTATTTCTGGAAAATTAATAGAAAAAGGCCTGCACTGAGACATACTGGCAGTCATACAAATGTCTGACTTTCGCGGGTAATAAAAAGTCCCAACAGGCACCCGGCACACCAGGCACACTGCTCACCTAAAACAGCCCAGCCCAGCCCAGATTGCTATAATTTGTTTTGATATATAATTGACATGCAAAATTACAGTTAAGCCCTGGCCGGTTGCTCAGTGGTGAGAGCATCAGACTGAGCACCAAAAGGTCTCAGGTTCGATTCCTGGTCAAGGGCACGTTGTACCTCAGTTGCAGGTTTGATCCTCCGGCCCCAGTTGGGCCATGTGCGGGAGGCAACCATTCGATGTGTGTGTGTGTCTCTCCCCCTCCTCCCTCTCTTCCACTTTCAAAAAATCTATGGAAAAAATCCTCAAGTGAGGATTTTAAAAAATAAAGTTACAGTTAACCCTGAACAATGTGGGGAGAGAGGGATAGGGATACCAACCCCTGCACAGTTGAAAATCCTTATACAACTTTTGACTCCTCCAAAACTTAATTACTAGTAGCCTACAGTTGACCTTAAGCCTTACCAATAACATAAACAGTTGATTAGTATATATTTTGTGTTACACAAATATATTGCATCTTTCCATTTGTTTACATTTTTCTCAACTGTAAATGGTACCATGTACAGTCTGTGTGTACCTAAGTATCCAAGTTTTTGGTTTTTTTTTGTTTTTTTTTTGTTTTTTAAATATATTTTATTGATTTTTTACAGAGAGGAAGGGAGAGAGACAGAGAGCCAGAAACATCGACGAGAGAGAAACATCGATCAGCCGCCTCCTGCACATCTCCCACTGGGGATGTGCCCGCAACCCAGGCACACGCCCCTGACCGGAATCGAACCCGGGACCCCCCCAGCCCGCAGGCCGACGCTCCATCCACTGAGCCAAACCGGCTTTGGCTAAGTATCCAAGTTTTGATAAATTTGAACTATAATAGATTTGTGTATATTTTATGGTAGTAAATTATAAAATAGATTGGTATCTACATATATTTTATGCATTCATGACATGCCTGACTTTTTCTTAATTTTTCAATATTTCCAGACCATGTGGTTCATCTGCAAGTTTTTTCAAATTGTCACATATCTCCAAAAAAATTTCCAATACATTTATTGAAAAAAATCCACATATAAGTGAACCTGTGCAGTTCAAGCCCAGGTTGTTCAAGGGTCAACTATATATAGTTTCAGGTGTATTTGCTACCATTTTAAAAGCCAAAAGATAATGGGATAAGGGCAAGAGATTCTTGTGAAGCTTTTGAGGCTCAATACAGTAGGAAGCATTCTCACCAAGGCCAAAGGCTTCGAAAAACATAACATTCAGGAGTCCTGGAAATCACCAGTCAAGTGAGAGGGGTCTGAGTGAGGAAAAGAAAAATTAGAGCATGAAAAAACTGGCAGTGACATTGATACCAATCAAACAAAGGGCTGGCAAAAGCCAAAAACAATGATTGAAAAGAAGATTTAGTGGCTTTAAAAAATGTAAACAAAATCTGGGTCTATCATTCTGGATTAAGTGGACAAATACACGTAGGTGTGAGGGTAGCAGGCCAGGAGTGGGAAGGCACATTAAATTTCTCCTTACATAAAGATTATAAAAATGAATGATTTGTCATTGACTAATAATTTGTGGAATATAAACTTTTTATTATTGATTTCAGAGAGGGAGAGAGAGAGAGAGAGAAAATCAATGATGAAAATCATTGATGGGCTGCCTCCTGCATGTCCCCCACTGGGGATGGAGCCCGCAACCCCAGCATGTGCCCTTGACCGAAATCGAACCTGGGATTCTTCACTCTATCCACTGAGCCAAACCAGCTAGGGCTAGAATATAAACTTTTTATTTAGTAACCTTACAGGCAACCACCAGGACAATTTAAAAATAGGCTTTCTGCCTTGCAAAACACTAGAAGATAAAAGCAAATATGGAAAAACTCAGAAAACAGGAAATAGCAAAAGTAAAAACTATAAAATAGGATGACAGATAACCAAAAAATTAGCTACAACAGCAGAGAAACAATGGGTTATATATCAGCCAGAGTGGAGGCACTGCAGGTTCTTAGGGTGGACCCCTGTACCTCCAGGCTTTTGCTAATGCTGAACCTTAGGCCTGGCTTGCTTTTCTGCCTTATTTAAAGCTTACGCCTCAGGTCCAGGCAGACCCCTTCCTTCATCCAGGCAGTCCTCCAGGATTACTCCAGGTCGGGTGAGCACTCCCCCACACTGAAAGCTGCCTGTGTTTGTGAAGCAGATGCTTTGGCTCCAAGAGGAAGTCCCCACCCGACTCTCTTATCCAGGATGCAGGACAGGGCCAGGCCTCATCCCAGGTGCTGGCACAAGGTGAAAGCGTTGAAACCCTGCTGAACTCTGTGTGTGTGTGTGTGGGTGTGTGTCTATATATACACAGTGTGTGTGATTTCAGGGAGGAAAGGAGAGGGAGAGAGAGATGGAAACATCAATGATGAGAGAGAACCATTGATTTGCTGCCTCCTTCACGCCCCCTACATTGAGCCTGGGCGTGTGCCTTTGACCAGGATGGAACCTGGGACCCTTCAGTCCGCAGGCCTAGACTCTGTCCCTGAGCCAAACCAGCTAGGGCTGTAATGTATATTTTAACTTGTCTCCCGCCAGTGAGCATTTCCGAGCAGCAAGTTTCAAATCGGCTGTTTGCTGACGAATGCAGACACGGTCCTTGGAAGCCTCCCACACACCCGCCTGTGGTCCCCGCGCGGGGGCGGGTCTTCCCACCGCCGTGTCATATCCACCCATGACATCTGGTACCGCCCCACCTTGCAGACTTTCAGGGTTTCAGGTGTCCCCTGGGAGGCCGCGTCCGAAGAGCTTGAGCGGGAGAGGAATGGGACTTGGGGCTCGGCAATCGGGAGCCCTTTCCCCAAATCAGTGGGCTCCCTCCCTGTAGCCAAAAATGTGGGGATCAGAGAGGGCGTGGCCCCACTGGATTTGTTGGAGAGACTGGAGACTGAGCCCAAAGGTCTTGGGAAAGAACAGGCGACGAGCAGAGGAGCTCTCGGCAGACTCGAGTGGGTGAACGCGGCTCCCAAACGTGGGCAGGGACTCGGCAACCAAAGGGTTAAAACACGGTGTCCCGCCCCGCCCCGGGGATTGGCGGCCCCGGGGGGCGTGGCCAGAGGGCGGGCCCGCGTTTGCCGCAGCTGCAGGTGGGCGGGGCCCGGGCGGGGAGCGGGAGGGGCGCGGAGCGGAGCTGGCCCCGCGCCGCGCGCCCCGCCGGGCGGGCTCAGGGCTGCGCCAGCGAGCCGGGCCGGTGGCTTCTGTGCCGGAGACCCCGCGCCGGACCCCGGAGCAACGAGTAAGTGAAGCAGGCCCACCGCGGCGTCCCTCGCAGCGCCAACCTCTCCCCGTGCCCTCTGCACCGCGAGACTCCTCCGGAGGGACCCGGAGCTGGGGAGGGGGCGCGTCCCGCTGCTGGGGTCCGGGGGGGAGGGGAGTGAAGATGAGGCCGATGATGTCACGGATGCTTCGTCGGGCCTGGGGAGCAGTGGAGGCCGGAGGGGGTGCGGCCCGGATTATGTCACCTCTCCCTCTGCGCCCCGCCCCCCGGGGCCACACGCGTTGGTGGGGAGCGCGGGGAAGGAGGCCGGGATTTCCCCCTCCGCAGAGACCCCCTGGGCACCTTCTCTGGACGGCCACAGGCCGGGGTCTCTGTGGCGCTGCGGGGCTGTGGGCTGTAGGTGAATGGCGAACACCCCCACCCCTCCGCACGGAGACTCGTGTGTGTGCGCGTGTGTGTGATGGGGGTGGGGGGGGGGGCAGAGAATTGCTGTCAGCCCCCACAGTCCTGAAACCACGGGCTTCATCAGACCCAGGACCTATGGGATGGACCACCTTCACCCGTTGTCGCCAAGGGAAGATGGATCTCCCCTCACACATCCCAACCAAGAAGTTCTGGAGACCTCTGCACCCCCAAAAGATTTACAGTGCCCCCGATCTCTTTTCTCCCTTAGTCCTTCCCAGAAGACCTTCCTGATTTTCCTGTCTGGATTCATTGCCTCTTTGCATTGCTCATCACTAGCAATCCCACACATATCTCCTCAGTGCCAGAGCTCAGGGACCCCCAGGACTTTGCAATCTGTGCCCTGTGGGCACCCACAGGCCAGCACTGGGGAAGCCTCAGAATGAAATCTCCATTAAGTAGCCTGAGCCAAGAGCTCTAAGACCCCTTCCCGCCATGGCAATCAGGATGCTGTCCTGGGAGGCAGCATTTGGATTGGGCCTTGAAGGATGCAGGATGGGTTCAGAGATCTGGGAAGAGACTGTGGAGTGGAAAGGGGCTCAGAACAGGGGAAATAGGATGTGCAGTGGGAGAGGCCTTGGGGGCCCTGCTGCAAGCTCTGCTCTGGTTCTGGGGGCTGAGAGGAATGCCAGGCATTTCACCCACAATACATATACTTCTTTCCTGTAAGGTAGGTGTGAGAATCTGAGGTGAAATACACTGCACACAGTTCCACCCCTAATTTATCTTTGGAGCTGATGCCTCCAGAACTCTGTCTAGTCTACTGCGCTTGGTGCTGCTCATGGAAGAATTTGGGCAGAGCAGGGGCGAGATCAGCTTTGCCCTTTGGAAAGATTTCCCTGGCAGCGGTGCAGGAGAGGGAGTGCAGAGGAAGAAAGGCCAATGAGGAGCCCCCTGCAAAGGTACTGGCAGGAGGGGATGCTGAGATCTTTAGGAGGTGAATGGGCCAAGCTTGGGACCTCTGAGACCCCAAGAGAAGGTGGACTGTTCCTAGTTTTGGGAGGGACACTGGTAGGGGGGGGGGCAGTGATAACTGTGGGTTGGAGGGACCTGCCCATGTAACCCACATGTAGAATCCACTTGGGCTCTTTGTGACTGCTAATACTGTAAGTAATTTCCCAGGCACTGAAGGTTGACGGGACAGAGATAGAGGTAGAGTCAAGCAACAGGCTATCATCCAGGGTGTTGAGCTGATGCCATAAGGCTGCCATTGCAGACCATACTCAGCTATTGGGGCCAGTTCAGGACTCTGACCCATAGCAAAGCTCAACTCAGTTTCTGCCTACCAGGGAAGCATATGCCCCTCCTTATCTTGCCAGCTCCCTGCTGGGGTTCTGAGGAAACAGGCTTGGAATAGGCAAGAGACAGAATGCTTGCATGGGGTTACCCATGACAAATTAGAATTATGCCAAGAAACTCTTTGGGGAATGAGGCTTGAGGGAGAATTGCTTTGGGTTGGCAATAAAGGATTCCCAGGTAAAGCACCAGCATAAGAGGCTTAGGAGTTCTAGCTGGTTTGGCTCAGTGGATAGAGCCTCGGCCTGTGGACTGAAGGGTCCTGGGTTCAATTCTGATCAAGGGCATATGCCTGGGTTGCGGGCTCGACCACCAGTAGGGGGCATGCAGGAGGCAGCCAATCAATGATTCTCTCTCATCATTGATGTTTCTATCTCTCTCTCCCTCTCCCCTCCTCTCTGAAATCAATAAAAATATTTTTTTAAAAAAGGCTTAGGAGACAGTCCTGGGACCCCATTTCCACCCAAGACCCTGGGTATCTGAGTCTGGCTGGGGATCATACACTCTAGGGAAATGGTGGGGCAGAGTGGCATATGACCAGCCCCAACCTATGGTCAGAATCTTGTTTCCTGGATCTCAGAGAAGGTAGTAGTACTGCATGCTTGTATCGCACCTTACAGTTTACAAAGCACCTTCCCAAGCATTACTATCCCCTGTCACTCTCGTGATCAACATGATTACTTCTGAGGTTTGCTCATGCTCACACCCAGGCCTCTGGTGCAGCCCCCTTGCCTATATCTCCAGTCTCACTTCCTTCAGCATATCAACACACTCACGTTTCTACCATGTTTAATTTTAAAATTAGAAAAAAGCCCTTGGACCCCAAATCACTTAAATGACTGCCTTCTTTGGCCTTCTTTTAGTAGGGAACCTCCTGTCTCTCCCTCTAGACCCCTCTACTCCTGGCTTTGCCTTGCACTACCTTTCTGAAACCATTCTCTCATAGACATCAGTGAAATCCAGGGCGCGCTCTCCAATCTCAATTCTACCTGGCCCGTTTTTAACACCAGAATTGCACCCACATTCTTGAAAGCCCCCATCTTGTTCCGCAGGGCTTGCCTTCTGGCCTTCCTCCTGCTCCTACACTGTCTCCCAGGCTTCTGAGGCGCTGTTATCCTAGCTCGTTGCTGGGCCCCACCCACACTATCCTTGAATGCTGATGATGCTCAGTCTCTCTTCTTCTCCCTCCCTCCCTCCCTCCCTCCTTCCTTCTCCAGTATGTGAGAGATATCTTTCTCTGGTCTTCTCCAAAGTTTACAGTTTACAGCCCTTTTCCCCCAAACAGTCTCCCCCTGTCATGTTAAATGTGTCATGTCCACCCTGTTGTCCCAACCCAGATCCTTCTTTGCCCCTACCCCCTGAACTCCATCTGTATGAAGTTTTGTCAGTTTTTCCTCCCAAATCCTGCCCAGGCCTTCCCACTGGTTCCAAGCTTCAGGCCACTCAGCCTCCATCCTCAGCTGCTTAGCTGCTCCCTGTACTGTACCAGGAATGGTGAGAGAAGGGGGTCATGATTAGGGTGGGAGGGGGATTTCTGATCTGAGGGGTAGCCAGGTTGGCGTATACTGGGAGTGGAGGCTGAACAGGGAGCAGGGTGAGGCATGAGAGGCAGGCACCCAGGGCACCAAAGTAAGGAGGTCCTCACTCTCTCTAGGTCTGAACTTGCTGATCCTGCACTTCTGTTGCGCCCTACGGGACAGATTGGCCAAGAGAGGTAGGTGATAATGTGCTTTTCTCCACACCTTAGAGCAGGCCTGAGGGAGTGGAATTTCACAAAGGCAGTGTGGACTGGCGTGGTGGTGAACTTTCCAACCACCTAGGGCTGTAATTCCAGGTGTGGTGGCCAGGTGACTCTGACGGGCAATAGTTTTGTCAGGCTCCGCTGGACACAACATTAGAAGTGGGCACCTGGATAGAAGACAGTCTGAGGAATGCTCAAGGGGCTGTGGGGTGCCACCTGGACCCCTTCACCTTGGCAGAGGCGTGCTCTTGACCTGGTCTCTGATGGGAGTAAGGGGGTAAGAGCCTGAAGGACATTCCTGCCGTCTCTGGCACGCGGATTTGAGTGTTTACACTGCTGGGAGGCACTGCTGCAGCCCCTGCCAGGCTGGGTTACAGTATTGGGATCTCCGGGGCAGGCCTTCCCAGGTGCCGGCTGGAGGAGACAAAGGAACCAGGAAGCAGGGTCTCCCGAGCGCAGGTAACCCGAGGCCCTGCTGGCCCTGTTCCTGGGGGCCGGCCTTGGCGGGTGGGGGTGCACGCCCACTGAGGGGCGCGGAGGACTTCACGGTGCACTGAGCAGGGTCAAGGTCCACAAGGAGTGGGAAAGGGAAGTAATCCAGGAAGTCTGTCCGGAGGCAGCGAATTCTTAGGGAGGTTCCTCGGCGCGGGATCTTCCCAGGCTCCGCTGGGTGCGCAGGCCCCGCCCATTCCCGCCCACCTGTGGGAAAGGCAGGCCCCGAGGGAGGCTCGGCGGGCGCCTGCTGCTAGCGGCATCGCGTTCTCCGCCCGGCCTCTGCCGGCTTGGGGTCCTCTTCCGAGATCCTGGATGCGGGGAGGGGACCCTCCGTGCCAGGGCCCCGTGGCGCCCACTTGGAAAGACCTCTGGGCGGGCTCGTTGGCCACGCGCTGCAGCCGAGGCTCCTGGCTGGCCGCGGGGGCCGGGGCGTGCCCGAGGTGGCCCTGAGGCGCGCTGCAAAGCAGCTGCTGCCCCCGCCCCGCAGCACCCCAGTTCGCTCCTGCGCCTGTCGCCTGGGGGCGCCTGGCACGTGGCAGCTCGGCGAGGTAGGTCCTTCGTTCCTCCCATTTCACAGAGAAGAAAACTGCAGTCCAGGATGGCGCTGCCGGTCTGTCTAAAGTCACTGCGCTGGTTCCGGCCGAGCTCTGACTTCCAGAGGGAGGCGCATGACCCCTGCATACCAGGCCTCCAAGGGTCCCAGGCTTGAGGGCCTGTCGGTCCCCACCCCCTTGGAAAGGCCAGGAGAGGAGCCTGTGCTGGTCGTGAGCCTCCACCTGTGCCCTTGACTGCAACACCCTAGGTTAGGACCCCGCCCACAGTTTTTGGGTAGGGGTGGGCTTCTCTCCCTCCTTTAACTTCTGAGGTTCCCTCTTGGATCCAGGTACTGCTGTCCCCTTCCAGCCCCATCTCCCTGCCCGTGAGGTTGGGATGTAGGGGTCCAGACCCAGGGTAAAGAACCCTTCGTTGTGGAGGTGGCAGTAAAGAATTGAGTGGGCCACTGAGTCGGGGAAGCTGGAGGAGGAGGAGTGGGTGAGGAGTGGAATCCAGAGCTGAGCAGATCCGGGAGGGAAGGGTGGGTATAGTGTCCTGGGTTCGGGCTCTGTCAGGTGGGCAACATGCAGCTCCCGTTACCAAGGTTATCACTCTCTACCAAGCCCCATTCCTTCTCCTTGGGTGTCTGGGAATTCCCGTGTCTGTTTTAGGGAAGGGGACACCGAGAGGTAGGGTACAGGTGGTGCTGGGGCTGACTCGGCGGGTGTGGTGGGCAGGGGAGTGGTCTGACCAATCCTGCTTTCTCACCTATGCCCACAGTGCCCCCCACCACCCCAGCTCAATCATGGCGAAGCTGGAGACACTGCCTGTACGAGCTGACTCGGGGCGGGATCCCCTCCTGGCCTTTGCCCCACGGCCCTCTGAGCTCGGACCCCCAGATCCTCGTCTGGCCATGGGCAGTGTGGGCAGTGGAGTTGCCCATGCCCAGGAGTTTGCCATGAAGAGCGTGGGCACCCGCACAGGGGGTGGGGGCAGCCAGGGCCCTCGAACTGGTGGCGGTGGGGCCAGCAGGGAGAGGCCAGGCCGCTACCCGTCTGAGGACAAGGCTCTCGCCAACTCCCTCTACCTCAACGGTGAGCTGCGGGGCAGTGACCACACGGATGTCTGTGGCAATGTGGTGGGCGGCAGTGGTGGCAGCAGCAGTAGCGGCGGCAGTGACAAGGCCCCACCACAGTATCGTGAGCCCAGCCACCCACCTAAGCTCCTGGCCACCTCTGGCAAGCTCGACCAGGTCAGTCCCCAGGGCCTTTTTCTGGGGATGGGAGGTAGCTCAGAGTGGAAGGTGAAGTGGACTTCCTTAGAATTTGGGTTGTGGTAGGTGCCAGGATGGAGACTAGAATTGAAGGGTGGTCCTTGGGGGCCAAATCCAGCTGGTGGGTATAGGATAAAGACTTGGCTTGGGTGGGCCATAAGGTAGACACCAACCCTGAGTGACTCCTGGGATGGAGATCAATGAGGGTGGGAAGTGGGGAAGTCTTGTCCAAAGGGAAGAGGCTGGGGTTAAGGCTAAGGCCTCATCCTGATGTCCACTCTCCCTTCTTTGCTTCTACGCAGTGCTCAGAGCCGCTAGTTCGGCCTTCAGCCTTCAAGCCTGTTGTACCCAAGAACTTCCACTCCATGCAGAACTTGTGTCCTCCACAGACCAGCGGCACCCCTGAGGGACGACAGGGCCCTGGGGGCCTCAAGGGTGGACTGGACAAGTCTCGGACCATGACCCCAGCGGGCGGGGGTGGGGGCAGCCTCTCAGACTCAGGCCGGAACTCACTCACAAGCCTGCCCACCTACAGCTCTAATTACAGCCAGCACGTGGCGCCCCTCAGTGCCTCCACCAGCCACATTAACCGCATTGGCACTGCCGGCTATGGTAGTGGCAGTGGCAGTGGCACTGGCAGTAGCGGTGGTGGGTCAGGCTACCAGGACCTGGCCACCTCTGACAGTGGGCGGGCCTCTAGCAAGAGCGGGTCCTCCTCCTCCATGGGGCGGTCAGGCCACCTGGGATCGGGAGAGGGCGGAGGTGGAGGCCTGCCGTTTTCGGCCTGCTCACCACCCTCGCCCAGTGCTCTGATCCAGGATCTAGAGGAGCGGCTGTGGGAGAAAGAGCAGGAGGTGGCCGCTCTGCGCAGGAGCCTGGAGCAGAGCGAGGTGGCGGTGGCCCAAGTCCTGGAGGAGCGGCAGAAAGCGTGGGAGCGCGAGCTGGCCGAGCTGCGGCAGGGCTGCAGCGGGAAGCTGCAGCAGGTGGCCCGCCGTGCCCAGCGTGCTCAGCAGGGCCTACAGCTGCAAGTGTTGCGGCTGCAGCAGGACAAGAAGCAGCTGCAGGAGGAGGCAGCCCGCCTGATGCGACAGCGGGAAGAGCTCGAGGACAAGGTGGCCGCCTGCCAGAAGGAGCAGGCCGACTTCCTGCCCCGGATGGAGGAAACTAAGTGGGAGGTGCGGGTTGGGGGCTTGGGCCTTCTCCCTATCTCCTCTTCCTTCTGTCCCTGCAGAGAAACCCAGAGCAGTCGGCCCCCATGAGCACAAGGGGAATGGAAGTTGGGGGTGGGGCCCAAGATTGATCAGCAGTTTCTGTGAGGACCACAGAGAGCTGTCCCTGGGCTGGGTGGGATTGGCCACGTATGTCCTGAGTCTGAGGAGGGGGCCCTGTGTGTCACTGCTGCCCTGCTTGATGCCCTGGAGAAGCTGGGTACCTCTGGGGCTGGATAGGGAAGGTGGGGTGAGGTGAGCAGAGCTCTGCCTTCACCTGGCTTCTCCCACCCGACCCTGCCCAGGTGTGCCAGAAAGCCGGGGAGATCTCCCTCCTGAAGCAGCAGCTGAAGGACTCGCAGGCGGATGTGTCCCAGAAGCTGAGTGAGATTGTGGGGCTGCGCTCCCAGCTGCGGGAGGGCCGGGCCTCGCTGCGGGAGAAGGAGGAGCAGCTGCTCAGCCTGAGGGACTCCTTCGGCAGCAAGCAGGCCAGCCTGGAGCTGGCCGAGGGTGAGCTGCCCACCGCCTGCCTCAAGCCGGCACTGACCCCGGTGGACCCCGCCGAGCCGCAGGATGCTCTGGCCACGTGCGAGAGCGACGAGGCCAAGATGCGCCGGCAGGCAGGGGTGGCCGCCGCCGCCTCCTTAGTCTCCTTGGACGGGGAGGTGGATGCTGGTGGGGAGAGCGGGACCAGGGCCCTGCGGCGGGAGGTGGGGCGGCTGCAGGCCGAGCTAGCGGCTGAGCGGCGAGCTCGGGAGCGCCAGGGGGCGAGCTTCGCCGAGGAGCGCCGTGTGTGGCTGGAGGAGAAGGAGAAGGTCATCGAGTACCAGAAGCAGCTGCAGCTGAGCTATGTGGAGATGTACCAGCGCAACCAGCAGCTGGAGCGGCGGCTGCGTGAACGTGGGGCCGCAGGGGGTGCCAGCACACCCACCCCCCAACATGGCGAGGAGAAGAAAGCCTGGACCCCTTCCCGCCTTGAGCGCATCGAATCCACAGAAATCTGATCCCTGATCTCGGCATGGGACTTTTGACAAATACCCTGTCAAAAGCCAGAGTCCCCCATGTCCCCTCCCACCATCTCTCCTCCCTGGGTTCCCCATATCCCCAGACCAAAGAGGTTCTCAAAGCAGCTGTGGCCAGGTCCCTTCCCTTCCTGCACTGAGTGCCCTTCTAGCTCTACTACTGCCCCTCTGGGCAACCCACTGGGCCCTCCTCCAAGGAGGGAACAGGGAGAGGGCAGAGCGAGCGGGGACTAGGGGCCCAGGCTCCCTTTGTTGGCCCTCCCTTGTTGGAGATGGAGGTGGCAGGCCTGTAGTGCCATGAGGTGCCCCAGCCCCTCACTGGGTCTGGGCTGCTACTGTTGGCTACTCTGTGTCCAGTAATGTTCTCTGTGCTCACCTCCTAGGCCATGTAACCTGAGGGGGTCTGCTGAAACTGATAGACCTTGGGCTCCTGGCCTCTCTCCTTCTTGCACTATTCTCCCTTCCTGGGCAGATTGGCAGGACAAGTGGGAGCAGATGGCCTGCCTGTGGTTGAGAGGGCTACCTGCCCAGCCCCTCCCCACCAAGGTCTCTAGGGTTCAGGCCTCAGAGCCTGGCTTGGTCTGAGTGTGAGTCCATAAGTGTGTATTGAGGGAGGGAAGGGCTGGAGGCTCAGTGTCCAGGAAAGATTTGCCCTCCTGTTCCTGGAAGGGTCGCCTGGAGGCTTCTAAGCTCTCCCTCCCCACACCTCTCCCTGACCACGATCCAAGGGCAATAGCCTCATCTGCTTGGCCTGCCCCCACACAGGGCCACTGTCTGGTTCTAACTACAGCTATTAAGTGCTACCTGCCTCTCAGGCACTCCCCTCACCCATACTGAGGTCATGAGTGTCTGTGATGTCTTCCCCACTCCATTCCCCCAGCCTCCTGCTTTCAGCTCAGAACATCATTGTCACCTCTTCCCTCAAAACTCACCTTTTCTTCCAGTAGAAATTTCTGCTTGATATCTGGTGCATTCACTGCCCACTTCCAAGCTCCACTGGGCCCAAACCTGAGCCTGAGGCCCTTGTTTTGGGGGGGTGGTTGTGATTGCCCTTGAAAGACAAGGCTGACCTTTGGGTCCCCAGGGCCCTGAGGTAGCCCAGGAAAGGCCTGACATGGCCATCAGTGGGGTTGGGGCATCCAATGTGACTTCCTCCTGTATGGGCCCTCTCAGAGTCCATCTCCCCAAGGTAGGAAGGGAAAGGCAAATTTCTAATTCACCAGCAATAAAAATTGGAGGAGGCTTGGCCCTTAGCCCTTGTATTTCTCTTTTCACTCTCTTCCTCCCACCCCCAAGACTAGGTTTGGGGACTGGGTGGAGAGAGCTGGCAACTACTGTGAGCAAGTCCTCTAACCCCTGACCAGCCTCCTCCCATGACTGGTGACTGTTTAACAAGCTGTGCAGCCCCCATGAAAACAGGAGTGCCCCTCTGGCCTCTATCTCTTTGCACAGCCCCTTCCTGTGGCCCTCACCAGATCTCTGAACTGGGTTGCGGGGGGGGCCATGCTGGCAATCACTGCCGATTCCACTCACCCCTCAGTGGACCTGTCCCAGAATCTGGGCCTGGGCCAGAGGGGCAGGGGGAAGAGAAGGCATTAGTAGAAGAAAAAAATAAAAAAATATTAACAGACTCAGCTTTGGGACTTCCAACCACAAAAGAAATTATATATAAATATATATAAATATATATCTCTACCATATGTGATGGAAAGACTTTGTTTTCTTTTCCCAAAGAAATAAAATGGAGAAAGCCTCTTGAGTGGCATTCTTTGACTTGTTTGTGTCTTTGCAGGTGAGGGGGTGTGGAGGGCAAAGCTGGAGTAAACATTTCCCAGAGGAGGCGTGAGACAAGGTGTTCACTGGGCCATGCATGCCAAGAGGTTGGCTCAAAGTCCAGGCTCCTCCATATTGCCCAGGAGGAGTCGTAGTCCCACATTTCTGGCCAGGGGGGCATTCTCTTCAGAGTTTCAAGCTGGTTCCAGCTCAAAATCTGGACACCAGGCTGCTGGCCAAAAAGACAGATGATGCAGGATAGCTAGATGCAGCCTGTAGTGGCCTGAGCCACCTTATAGCAATGGGCTGATGTTTGAGGGTGGAATACATATTAATGAGTCTAAGAACCAGTTTGTAATTGGTGGTGAGGGCCAAAAGGCAGAAATGACCCAAGTGTGCTGCAAGATGAGAGTCGTCCTTTGAGGTTAAGTGCTGTCCTTTATAATATTTTTTTCTGGGACTCTTACAAAGCGCCCCCCCCCCCCCCCCGCCCCAATCAAGAATGTATTAGGTGCCCTGGCAGTATGACTCAGTTGGTTGAGGGTTGTCCCATGCACTGAGAGGTTGCCAGTCGATTCCCAGTCACGGCACATGCCTGGGTTGCAGGTTTGATCTCCAATAGGGGGCATGCAGGAGGAAGCTTATCGATGTTTCTCTCCCTCTCCCTTCCTCTCTTTCTAAAATCAATTAAAAAATTTTAAAAAAAGAGACTCCATAGTTCAGATTTTTAAAAAAGACTATTATGCTACAAGCAACCCAACCTGATTTACAGGACCTAAAACAGTGGTTTATTTATTCTCACCTGACAAGTCTGGTAGGCATTCTGTGTGTCATAGGTGTTGGTTCATCAAGGACTTAGACTGTTTATCCTCTTACTTTCTTTTTTTTTATATTTTTAAAAATACGTTTTATTGATTTTTTACAGAGAGGAAGGGAGAGGGATAGAGAGTTAGGAACATCGATCAGCTGCCTCCTGCACACTCCCCACTGGGGATGTGCCCACAACCAAGGTACATGCCCTTGACCAGAATCGAACCCGGGACCCTTGAGTCCGCCGGCAGATGCTCTATCCACTGAGCCAAACCGGTTAGGGCTATCCTCTTACTTTCACATTCTTGCTGTTTACACCATGCCACAGGTGGCTGCCACAGCTCCAAGAAGGCATTGAGACAGCACTACTTTATCATGAAATAAAAGCTTTCCCAGAACCCTACTCGCATGTTTTCCTTTAAATTTTGTTTGCCAAGACTTAGTCACATGTTCTTTCCATTTTAAGGGTGGCTGGGACATTGAGTATTTGTCAAAGAACAATAGGATTGCCTTGGCTGCCTCTGAGCAATGTGGTCCATCCCCTGGGGATGGGCCCTCTGCTCTCTCTGAGTTCTGCAGGCAAAGACAGAATCATAATCAACAATTAACTGTGTGCCCTGGTCTGGCCCAAGTGAGAGAACCTCCCTGAGCAGTGGTGTCAGTCCTCTGAGGCCCCAAATGTTCACACCCAGGCAAACACTGCCCTCTGCAGAGCTCAGGAGTTGGAATGCCAGGCTTGCCCACCTCTCCCCTTGCAGTGAAGTATCCTGCCTACATTAGTCTTGTCTCCTAGACAAGATGGTGCCCAGGAGGGAGTATTAATTCTCAGGTCTCCTTTCTAGCCCTTAAGATGAGTGGATGAGCCTGGCTGGCATGGCTCAGTGGTTGAGCCTGGATCTATGAACCAGGAGGTCACAGTTCCATTCCCAGTCAGGGCACATGCCCAGGTTGCAGGCTCGACCCCCAGTGTGGATCCCTACTGTAGGAGGCAGCCGATCAATGATTCTTTTTCATCATTGATGTTTCTATCTCTCTTTCCCGAATGAATGAATGAGTGGACGAGCAGCCAAGGCACTGACAAGGTATGATGATCCTGACCAGCAGCTCTCCAGTGCCCCAGGAAAGGCTGTCTAGGGCAGGCCCTCCTGAAAGCTCTGGGTGGAGCCTCTTCCTTGCCTAGTTTTGCCCAAACCATCTCAGGTATGAGCCTCCTACTTAGGAAGGTGGAGGATCACCCTGGCTCCTCCATCATAGTACTGGCCTCCTCAAGCTCCAGCTCCTCACATCCATTTCTCCATCTACCCATCACTAAATCTTCTCTTGGGAGAACTTTATGATTACATTTCTTTTATTTTTTTTATTTATTTTTAAAAAAATATATTTTATTGATTTTTTTACAGAGAGGAAGGGAGAGGGACAGAGAGCCAGAAACATCAATGAGAGAGAAACATTGATCAGCTGCCTCCTGCACACCCCCCACTGGGGATGTGCCCGCAACCAAGGTACATGCCCTTGACCGGAATCGAACCCAGGACCCTTGAGTCCGCAGGCCGACACTCTATCCACTGAGCCAAACCGGTTCTGGCATACATTTCTTTTAAATGTATGATTATCCTCATTGTACAGACAAGAAACTAGGCTTAGAGAGTTTATGTGATTTCCCCAAGGCCATAACACCCTGAGGAGTGGTGCACTGGTTCTCAACCTTCTAGCCCTTTAAATACAGTTCCTCATGTTGTGACCCAACCATAAAATTATTTTCGTTGCTACTTCTTAATTGTAATGTTGCTACTGTTATGAATCGTAATGTAAATATCTGATATGAAGGATGGTCTTAGGCGACCCCTGTGAAAGGGTCGTTCTACCGCCAAAGGGGTCGCGACCCACAAGTTAAGAACCGCTGAGCGGTCGGGATTCGAACCTGTGCCTTGGCTATTAAATTACTTCCAGAGTGGTGTGTCTTTGGCTTATCTCGTGGAGCTGGTAGCCAAGTTCTTTAGCACCAACCAAGTTCTATATTCCCCCCCGCCCCCCCCCCCGCCCCCCGACCCCCCCCCCCGCCAATTCCTCAATATCGTCCTTTAGTGGAAAACGTCCTTGAAAAACGCTCTAAGAGTTTTGAGCCTCGGTGGCACCCGTCCTTAGCGCATCAGCCGGAAGTAGCGGGCAGTTGGCCGGAAGTGGGGCTGTGCAGGCCAAGTGTACCTGGAGTCGCCGAGTTGCCGCACTCCGCGGGATCTGTGATCTGTAATTGTGGTGTCCGCGCTGGCCGTGCCCAGGTGAGTGGCGGCGGCTGGGTAGAAGGTCGCACCGGCCTCTCCGTGCAAACCTGATCCGTGGCCCGCCCCTCCTGGCCGGCCCAGGGCCCGCACGCGCCAAGGCCGTGCCTCTGCACTTCTCCGTCAGTGTGCCGGGCGCTTCTCCCAGGCCCGGCTCCAGAGAGAACCTTGGCGACCCCAGCCACTCCGGAGTTCTGTGACCTTGCGAGCGGCTTACGCGAAGCTGTATTTCTCAGCTGTGAGCCAGCGATAATAACAGTACTCGTCTCCCAGACCTGTCCTGTGTGTGGTGAGAGTGTAGCGAGACGCACCTCATCACACGTAGGCATCTTGAAGATTCCGATTTTGTAGGTCGGGTGGGGCCTGGTGAGGCTGATGCTGCTGTTCCTCGGGCCACACTTTGAGCAGTATTTTGCTTAGTACCTGGGATGGGGTGAGTCTCCAATAAATAGCAAACGGTGTTTTGTGGTGCTGTGTTTTTTGTTTTAAGTTTCTAGTTGCACAAGCCTACCTAAGGTTAGCATGGATGCCCCACTCCCTTTCTCTCTCTAGGAGTAAGACAAGTGATTACCTTTTCTCTTCATGTGCAAACCCTGACACAGCTCTTCCGCCCTGACTCAGGAAGCTTTGGGCCCTGTCTATACAGTTAGGTTATGCCGAGGTGATTCTTCATTGCGCACTCGCTGTAGATGCTCGGACGGTGCTCATCCTGTGGAGCTGGTCGCCAAGGTCTTTAGCACCAGCGCAGCTCCTGTTTTATGCTTGAGTATGTGTTGCTGCTGTAATATGAATGCATGTTTTCCGTTCTTTGAGTAGTTATAACAGCTACCTTTCCAGAACTAGATTCTGCAACTCGCTGCTCTGAATGGCGCTGGGATGAGTGTACTACTGCCTGATAGAACAAAATGAAACCGGATCCGGGGCCTTTGGGCCTGGGGCTGGGAAGGAGACCCCCCAGACCCGGGGGTGGGTGGCTGCGGACTTGGCCCCTTTCCCAGGGGGGCTGAGGGCCGACTCCACTTTTTTCCTAAACAACAACAACAAAACAAAACCCTGGAGACTCAGTGCCATCTATAGTACAACTGGGAAAGTGAGGCCTTTGTCAGTTACGCAGGTCTAATTTGTCAGTTTGGCTTTCTTCCCAATTCATTGGCTTACTTTTCTTTCTCTTACTTTCGTTTTGGATTTATTTTTCTATTCCCCAGTACGGCCTTGTCATTCATCATGTAAGTCAGTCAACTTTGATATTAAAGAATTTTGAAGTTCCCTCTTCACTTGCCTGAAATACCATGTTGTGCAGCCTTGCAAATTTAGGAAAACCGATTTAAAATCAAGTGTTTGATGGAGTTAACACTGATAGGTACTTGGACCATTTATTTGGGGATTTGTCCACATAACTGGGTACAGCTACTTCTCTCCACCTGCAGGGGTTTTGTCATTTCTCTACTAGTCCCATTCAGATGGGCTGAGAGAACATGAGTTTCTGCTTTTTGTTACAGTGAGATTTTTTAACGACGAGACTTATCGGACCCTGTAAGAGCGGTGACTCTAGCAGAATTATCTGTGGGGCCTTGCCAGACTCTATCTACCCAGGCCCTTCTTGTCATTCTTTTTTTTTTTTTTTTTTTTTTAATCTTTATTGTTCAGATTATTACATTTGTTCCTCTTTTTTCCCCCCATAACTCCCCTCCTTCCAGCTCCCACCCCACCCTCCACCCTCACTCCCCACCCACTGAGTTCATCCATAGGTGCATGATTTTTGTCCAGTCTCTTCCCGAATCTCCCATTCCCCTTTCCCCCCCAAGAATAGTCAGTCCATTCCCTTTCTATGTCCCTGATTCATTATAGTCACCAGTTCATTCTGTACATCAGGTTATTTATTCACTTGATTCTTAGATTCATTTGTTGATAGATGCATATTTGTTGTTCATAATTTGTATCTTTACCTTTTTCTTCTTCCTCTTCTTAAAGGATACCTTTCAGCATTTCATATAATACTGGTTTGGCGGTGATGAACTCCTTTAGTTTTTCCTTATCTGTGAAGCTCTTTATCTGACCTTCAATTCTGAATGATAGCTTTGCTGGATAAAGTAATCTTGGTTGTAGGTTCTTGGTATTCAGCACTTTGAATATTTCTTGCCATTCCCTTCTGGCCTGCAAAGTTTCTGTTGAGAAATCAGCTGACAGTCGTATGGGTATTCCCTTGTAGGTAATTGAGCCTCTTTCTCTTGCTGCTTTTAAGATTTTCTCTTTGTCTTTTGCTCTTGGCATTTTAATGATGATGTGTCTTGGTGTGGTCCTCTTTGGATTCCTTTTGTTTGGGGTTCTCTTCGCTTCTTGGACCTGTAAGTCCATTTCTTTCACTAGGTGGGGGAAGTTTTCTGCCATTATTTCTTGAAATAGGTTTTCAATATCTTGCTGTCTCTCATCTTCTGGGACTCCAATGACTCTGATATTAGTCCGCTTAAAGCTGTCCCAGAGGCTCCTTACGCTGTCTTCACACTTTTGGATTCTTTTTTCATTATGCTTTTCCAATTGGGTGTTTTTTGTCGAATCTTTGGTTTGATTCTTGCACTCCTCTGGTCTGCTATTGGGTATAATATTCTTTATTTCAGTCCGTGTATGCTTACTTTCTAATTTCTTTATCGTAGCATCGAGGGTCTCATTAGTTTTCGTGAGGCTCTGCACAAATTTATGGCAAGCCCTCAAAATTGCGATTCTTAGCTCCATATCCTCCATTTCTGTCATGTTTTTTTGTCTCCGCATCTTTTATGCTTTCTTGGTGCACCCCCTTGTGGTCTCTGTGCGCAGTCTTGTTCTAGCGAAGCCTTAATTGTTGTAGTTAACACTAGAGGGATTTCCCTTCTTGTCATTCTGATGGAGAAAAGGTAGAGTTTTAGAAGGTGGGGAGAAGGCTATGAACGCTAAAAGAGTTTCATAGATTATTGTGATGTGCTGTTTTCTCGCCCATAAGCATGGAACCTAGAATGAAGTAGAGGGGATAGGCTGTTAGACTAGATTTTGGTTTACACTAATGCTTTACCTTCCTGTAAGCTGTGTTCCTGTGTGGAACTAAGCATAGAAGAGTCTAGCCCAGTTAGCATCTGTATTAACAGCTAGGGGTCCATACCGTCAGCCTCTGAACTCTTACCACGGGCTTAAAGCTTTGTAAACCGATCAGGAGACTCCAGCACCTAGAAAAAGTTAGTTGTTTTAATTCTTAGGGTTGCCCAATACATTATTTGCTAAGGTAAGAATGGGTTTTGAAGTATCCATTTATTTGTGGCAATTTTATCAGGATATAAGAGGTTTAAACCTTTCTAGCAGAAAGATCAGAAATCAGAATTAAGGGATGAGATCTGATAACTGGTAAATTGAAAATGCTGAGGGTGTTATATACTTAATCTACAGTTAGCATGGCTGCCTTCTTCCTCCTGGCTCTCTAACTTCTGGACTATAGTTTAAAATGAAGCTATTCGGCCTTGCTCAGACCTGTACCTGGAAGGCAGAAAGGTAAGATTCCTCACTCCTATGAAATCACATGATTCAGGTTGATTTGGGCAGTGCTGTTTAGAACAGCCATGCTCCAGGGGTTTCTGAGGTTCCACTCTGGTTAATAAGAACCCCTAAAAAGGAGGTAGGGAGCAGGGTATACTAGGGGCACTTAAACTAGGAAAGGGGCTTTGTGAAATGATGCCACATATCTTTGAATCTTCACAGAGGCATCAGGAGTTATTGGGCATCTCATGGTGTTCTCAGCTTTCTAATGGATTCTCTGGGAGTCCTTAAGTAAGGAGGAACTAACTCAGCTGTGTTTTCTCTACCTGGGTAACACATCCTTACCTCTTTTTCTCCCCACATTTTACTTTGTTGTTCTATATCTAGTATTTCTTTCCTTTTCTGCAGTATTTGAGACCCAACTTCCAAAGTGGTCACATTTCATACCTGTATATACTAGAGGCCCCGTGCATGAAATTCATGCATGGGGGTGGGGAGGGGTCCCCTCAGACCAGCCTGCACCCTCTCCAATCCGGGACCCCTCGGGGGATGTCCAACTGCCGGTTTAGGCCTATCCTGGGGATCGGGCCTAAATGGGCAGTCGGACATCCCTCTCATAATCCTGGACCGCTGGCTCCTAATCACTCACCTGCCTGCTTGCCTGGTTGCTCCTAACTGCCTCTGTGTGCTGGCCTGGTCGCCCCTAACTGCCCCCCCTGCTGGCCTGGTCGCCCCACACAGCCTGCTTGTTCAGTCTGTTTGGTTGTTCCTCACTAACCCCCCTGCCGGCCTGGTCATAGGCAGCCATCTTGTGAGGGTGTGAGGGTTAATTTGCATATTATCTCTATTATATAGGATGGTGTCTATGCACTTAACACTAAAAGTTCTGTGATGAAAAAGTAAGTAGCTACTGTTTGTTTGTTACTTGCAGTTTGGCTCTGCATGCCTCTAAGATTATTTTGTTATCATTTCTGCCCATTCTGTGGGCATCCATAAAGAAGTTCTAAAGACAGTAAAAAGTGCTTGCACTGGGAATAACTTTTCAACATTTTCCTTGAATATTAAGGTTACTTTTTCTGTTCACTGATTGTCTTCTTGATTAATAATACCTTAATCTCCTGTTAGCACATGCATTTTGTAAATTTAAATTTTGTCAGTTATACATGGATATGGATTACACAGTCAAATAATTCGATAGAGTTTATAACACTAAATAGTAATTTCCTCTTTCTCTCCCTTTATTTTTGTTTCCCAGAGGCACTTTCGACTATGTGTCTGTTTCTTTTGGCATTTATCAGTATATTTCTGAATAACATATTTGTGTTGCTTTTTTTTTATTTCTAGGAGATCAAATCAATAGCTATAAAAATCTCTTTACTTCTTTATTGAGGCTCTAGGTCTCTTGTATCACTACCCACTTTCCCTAATCATCTTCACCTCCCTTTATCTTCTGAATATAGTTTGCTCATATTTCTTTTAAAATATATTTTTATTGATTTCAGAGCGGAAGGGAGAGGAGAGATCGAAACATCAATGATGAGAGAGGATCACTGATTGGCTGCCTCCTGCACACCTCCCACTGGGGACTGAGCTTGAAATCTGCACATGTGCCCTTGGCCGGAATTGAACCTGGGACCCTTCAGTCCATAGGCTGACACTCTATCCACTGAGCCAAACCAGCCAGGGCTAGTTTGCCCATATTTTTAAAAATATTTATTGATTTGAGAGAAAGAGAGAGAAATTGATTTGTTCCACTTATTTCTACATTCATTGGTTTATTCTTTTGTTTGTTTTTTGTTAATCCTCACCCGAGGATATTTTTTCCATTGACTTTTTCTTTTAAATATTTTTATTGATTTCAGAGAGGAAGGGAGAGGGAGAAGGAGAGAGAGATAGAAAGAAAGATAGAAACATGAATGAGAGAGAACCATTGATCGGCTACCTCCTGCATGCCCCATACTGGAGATGAGCCTGCAACCCAGGCATGTGCCCTGACCTGGAATCAAACTGTGACCTCCTAGTTCATAGGTTGACACTCAACAACTGAGCCATGCCGGCTGGGCCATTGATTTTTTTTTTAGAGAGAATGGAAAGGGGAGAGGGGGGGAAAGAGAGAAACATCAATGTGAGAGAGACGCATTGATTGGTTGCCTCCCTCAAGTGCCTTGACTAGGGCCGGGGATGAAACCTGCAATCCAGGTACATGACCTTGACCAGAAATCAAACCCGTGACCTTTTGGTGCACAGGACAATGCTCCCTGAGCAACACCAGCCAGGGCAATGGTTGATTGTTATGTACTCTGACCGGAGATCAAACCAGCAATCAGTTGAATCAGGAAGATGCTCTAACCAACTGAGCTACTTGGCCAGGGCCAGTTTACTCAAAATTTTTAGTTAGGTTGATATTCAAGGTTTATATTAATAAGATTATGTAAATATTATTTACAGTTGAGCAGGGAGTATACTATAACATTTTTTTATCTTGTACAACTTTTTTGTTTTCCTGGAGTTAATTTTTGTTATTGTTAATTGATTTGGTTTTCTGTCTCCTTACCTCAGATTATCAGTTAGAAGTGTAAATCTGCTTTCCCCGGTAATAACCATCTCCTCCAGCATGAACTGCTTACTCTTTTTTTTTTTTTTTTTTTTTAAATATATTTTATTGATTTTTTACAGAGAGGAAGGGAGAGAGATAGAGAGTTAGAAACATCGATGAGAGAGAAACATCGACCAGCCGCCTCCTGCACATCTCCCACTGGGGATGTGCCCGCAACCCAGGTACATGCCCTTGACCGGAATCGAACCTGGGACCCTTGAGTCCGCAGGCTGACGCTCTATCCACTGAGCCAAACCGGTTTCGGCAGAACTGCTTACTCTTTATGTCTGCTCACAGCTCTAGTCCTAGAATCTTTTTTATTTTTAAAACCTCGCCTGAGGATATTTTTCCACTGATTTTTAGAGAGAGTGAAAGAGAGAGGAAAAGACAGAGAGAAATATTGATGTAGTGGTTACCTCCTGCACCCACCCGGACCAGGGCCCGGCCAGGGGAGGAGCCTGCAACTGAGGTACATGCCCTTGACCGGAATCGAACCCAGGACCCTTTAGTCCTCAGGCCAACGCTCTCTCCACTGAGCCAAACCGGTTAGGGCAGCAGTTCTCAACCTGTGGATCGCGACCCCTTTGGGGGTCGAATGACCCTTTCACAGGGGTCGCCTAAGACCATCGGAAAACACATATATAATTACATATTGTTTTTGTGATTAATCACTATGCTTTAATTATGTTCAATTTGTAACAATGAAAATACATCCTGCATGTCAGATATTTACATTATGATTCATAACAGTAGCAAAATTACAGTTATGAAGTAGCAACGAAAATAATTTTATGGTTGGGGCTCACCACAACATGAGGAACTGTATTAAAGGGTCATGGCATTAGGAAGGTTGAGAACCACTGGGTTAGGGTGTCCTGGAATCTTTTTTCATCTTTATCCTGGGGTTTTCCTTTGCTTCTCTCCTATGCTGAACTCTAAATTCTGGATCGCATATCTCTCTTTCCAACGTTCAGGTCTTCAAATGTGACCTCTTTGCTTTGATACTGGGGGCATCTTGTAAACCCTCACCTTTATATAGATTTCCCTCTTTGAGGTCTTTTCTTTGTTCTTTTTGTGAATAGTATAATCTAACCATAGTGATAGTTAGGATCCCAGACCATTAAAGGTGGGTGGGGCTTTTGACCTCATCAGGCTCTAATCCTCTAGCTCTCTGGCATTCTAAAGATTGTTCAGTGTCTTCCCTACTTCCCTGTCTGAAATTTGACTCCTCTCTTGTCTCTCCAGTATACCAGCAGTGTTAGCTTTGGAATGAATCAGACAATTCTTGATGTCAAACCCACTGTGTGCCATGGCTGTGTAACCTTTGGCAGGTTTCTTAATCTTGTGAAGTGCTCTTTTCCTCATCAACAATAGGGATATGATAAAACCTATCTTACAGAAATGTTATAAGGATTGGAATCAATGCAGATAAAATAGCTCATAAAATGCTTGGCACAGAGGAAGCCCTAAGAAAAGTGTGGCTCTTTTTTCCATATTGGGACTTGGCTTGCATTTTTAAAAATGAAAAAAGTGCCACATTAATTCAAAACATGGGATGTACACCAGTCAGACATTGATGTTCTAGGAAATGATTCTAGTTACTTTGAAGACCATGCATAGTAATTTTATTAAGTATTGTTAGGTAGTATTAATTGAAGTAATTTAAATGCACTTTTAAAAAAATATTTTTATTGATTTTTTTACAGAGAGGAAGGGAGAGGGATAGAGAGCTAGAAACATCGATGAGAGAGAAACATCGACCAGCTGCCTCCTGCACACCTCCCACTGGGGATGTGCCCGCAACCAAGGTACATGCACTTGACCGGAATTGAACCTGGGACCCCCCCAGTCCGCAGGCCGACGCTGTATCCACTGAGCCAAACCGTCAGGGCTAAATACACTTTTTAAATTATAATTTATAAAGGTATTAGTTAAGTTAATCCATATATTCTTCTGTATTATCACTTTTAACCCCCCAAAGTGGGGGGAAAAGTTAATTTAGCAAAGATATAACAAAGTTTCTTCTCACAAAGAAGCAGTGTATTTTAGGTGATGGCACTCATTTGTGTTCTGTTTGTTCCACTGATATTTGTATGTACTTTTTTATGTACTGTGTATGTACTGTGATGCCTGCTACACAGTTATTCTGTAAACCAGCCTCCTCCTTCTGGATGAACATTTGTTTTTTGTGTGGTTTTTTTTTACAGTTTTTTGTTTAGATAGCACAGCTATTTTTGTAAAAAAACATTTTGTCTTTTTTTTTTTTTTTTTAGTTATTTCTTTAGATCTAGTTCCCAAGATGAGATGAAGGACTACAGACATGAATAGTTTATGACTTTAGTTGCACATTGTGTTGGACTAAATTTACATTCCAGAGTCCAAAACAGGTCGTCTTCTTTTTTTTTTTTTTAATATATTTTTTATTGATTTCAGACAGGAAGGGAGATGGGGAGAGAGATAGAATCATCAATGATAAGAGAGAATCGTTGATTGGCTGCCTCCTGCATGCCCCACACTGGAGATCGAGCCCACAACTTGGTCATGTACCCTGACTGGGAATTGAACCGTGACCTCCTGGTTCACAGGTCAACAACGCTCAACCACTGAGCCATGCTGGTTGGGCCAAAACAGGTCTTCTTAAAAGCCCTGTTCTGTCAACTGGAGAGTCCCATTACTTGCTCTCTCTTTTGTTTCCACCATGCCTGTGCTGCAGTATTAATTGAGATTCCTAGTGACTGTTTTGAGGCATAAATCTTCAATTATCATCTAAATATTAGGGAAAATATAAAATTTAAGTATAATTTTCCTAATTTTTAAAAAGTTGGCCACCTGCATTTGTAGGAATAAACTTTATGTAAAGGAAAAAATAGTAAATATTTTATGCTTTGCAGGCCATATATTTTCTGCCACAATGGCTCAATTTTGCTCTTATAGAGAAAAAAAAAGTAGTTATCAACAATAATGAATGGCCGTTGCTGATAATACTTTGCTTACAAAAATAGGTGGAGGACTAGATTTGAGCCATAGTTTGCTGATACCTGGTCTATGGCATCTGAACCCATAGACTGAAACTTAGTGTGCAGAATGGGTACACAGGCCACAGTAGAGAACCAAATGTATAATGATTTCATGTGAAATAATTCTGCTCTGCTTCACAAAGAAATTGGAAGCACACATTCCTGCCATCCAGAGAAGCCTTTCTAGCTGACTTACCTGAACAAAGCCACTAAACCACCCTGTGAGCTCTGGAAGGAAGGGGCTGATGGGAGGTGGGCAGGCATTTCAGAAAGTCATTCTGCTTCCATCAGAATCCTCAAGGGATTTTCTGCAACACCGGCCCTATCTGGTCCATATTTTGGCAGCTCAGGGCTCCCTGGATTTTGCTTGTCAGGCTTTGGCATTTCTTAAGTGGAAGGAAAGACAAGCGTTTAGAGAAAGCAAGAGTTGCCCAGCTGGTGTGGCTCAGTGGTTGATTGTCAACCCATGAACCAGGAGGTCATGGTTTGATTCCTGGTCAGGGCATATGCCTGAGTTGAGGGCTTGATCTCCAGGTGGCGTGCAGGAGTCACTGATCAATAATTCTCTCTCATCATTGATGTTTCTGTCTCCCTCTTCCTTCCTTTCTAAAATCAATAAAAATATATTTTGAAAAAGTTTTGTACTTTGGGAATAGGGAGGGTCATTTTGAGTATAATTAATTAAACTTTATACCCCAAACCCTCTTTTTACTTTTGGTATATGCATAGCAGCTTTTACCAACTTTTTTATTCTCTACATGGGTCTTTTATTCATTGATATCACAGAGATGGAATAGGTTGCTCACTTTTGTTCCCAGTTGTTATTTTTTTAATTTTTAAAAACTAATCCTCACCCAAGGATAATTTTCCATTGATTTTTAGAGAGAGTGAAAGGGAAGGAGACAGACAGAAACATCTATGTGATTGGTTGCCTTCCACATGGGCCCCAGTCAGGCCGGGATTAAGCCTGCAACCAAGGTTAGTACCCTTGACCGGAATTGAACCTGGGACCAACCCTTCAGTTTGCAGTCTGACACTCTATCACTAAGCCAAACCAGTTAGGGCTCCAGTTTTCTTTTTGAAAATTAGCTTTTCTTCCTGTTGGAAGTTAGCAGAGCAACTCTCTCTTCTCTGACCATCACTACATTTACCATAAAGGAAATCTAGAGGTCAGAGGAAGTACAGAAGGAAGTCTGGACTGAGCAGCATTCTGGAGAACTGCCTAATAGTACCCTGGTTTTGAGGTTTTCTTGTGTCTTTATGCAAGTCACACAGAATTTATCCTTGATGTATGCTGTCTTGTGGTTTGGGCATTCACTAGTGTTGTATTTAAGTGGACAGCAAAGTTTTAGCCCATTATGTATAATGTGTAAATGTTGATACTGTGATAGGTGGAAGCCACTTATTCTTCGTCTATCCTTTTTTCAGTATCTGGCACCAATTCTGGCCCAGTCATTTGTGATCCATGACTCTTATGATATGCCGAAGATTTCCAGGCAGTTTCTGTGGAACGCCTTCCTGTCCAGCTCTAATCAAGCACCATATAAACAAGAAATTGCCCGGTCAGACCTGTGAGGACTGTGTTCTGACTGCCAAAACGATCAGTATTGACACCAGAATGGCAGCCACTCTTAAGTTATTAAAACCGTTAGGAAATCGAGTATTTTGCAGTCCTTTTGCCTACAGTGCAACCCAAAGTGTGGCATATTGGAATGTGGGAAGCTACACACGGCACAGGGGACAGGACCCTCCAGAACACAGTAATCTCTGCCATCCTGCCAAAAAAGTTGAGAACATTTGTAGCACCTCCTCTTCTCAGAGGATCCTGACAACCAGCAGTGCCCTCCTAGGTTTGGAATTCAGCAGGGCTTCTGCCTCTAAAGCCAGCACATGGAAACTGGGCTCACCTAGGGCCATGAAAGTTGATGAAGAGGATGTAGAAGTTTTTGATTCCTTTGAAGACCCCCGAGTTTTCCTACAGCTAAGACCAGAGTACCAGCTTCACAGCTATAACAAATCTGAGCCTTGTCAGCCCCTGTCTGTTTCAGAAGGTGAACTAATTTTGCACAAAGTCACAGTTTATCAAGATAATCTCCAGCCTAAAATCATTGCCGATTATTTCTGTAAGCTGAGCTCTATGCCTGCAGAACAACATCCTGTTTTGCTGTCTAGTGCCAAATTTGCATTACTCTGCCAGCTGAGTGTGAAAAACATACAGCTTTTTGATACCCTAGATCTGATCAATATTTTAAAAGCATTTGTCAGTTTAGGAATCCCTCACTCCCACGCAATGCTAGATGTGTATGAAACCAGATTTTGCCATAAAGTATGGGATATGAGTCTGGATCAACTACTCATGGTTGCTGATCTCTGGCGATACTTGGGCCGCAGAGTACCTCGGTTTTTAAAAATCTTTTTTAGTTACCTTAATTTGCACTGGAACGACCTATCCTTGTCTCAGCTGATTCACTTGATTTATATTATAGGTGAAAGTCGTCAGGTACCCCAGGACCTAATGCAAAAACTGGAATCATTGATCCTCAAGTATATAGATTTTATCAATATAGAGGAGGCTGGTGCAATCTGTTTGGGGTTCTTTAAATCAAGTAGTGGTCTCTCAGAATTTGTCATGCGGAAAATTGGAGACTTGGTGTGTGCTGATATGCAGCACCTGAGTAGTTATGCCTTGGTAAACATTCTTAAAATGTTCCGTTTCACTCATGTGGATCATGTAAATTTCATGAAGCAATTTGGGCAGATTGCGCCTCAACGAATTCCTTCCCTGGGAGTTCAGGGTGTCATGCACTTGACTCTTGCCTGCTCTGCCTTACGTTTCCTAGATGAAGGGGTAATGAATGCTGTGGCTGCTTCTTTGCCTCCCAGAGTATCATACTGTCGAAGTAAAGATGTTGCCAAGTTTCTGTGGTCATTTGGAACTCTGAATTATAAGCCACCCAATGCAGAAGAGTTTTATTCTAGCCTGATAAATGAGATTCACAGAAAGATGCCTGAGTTCAACCATTACCCAGAACACCTGCTCACTTGCCTGTTGGGCCTGGCATTTTCTGAGTACTTTCCAATTGAGCTCATCAATTTTGCTTTGAGTCCAGGGTTTGTCAGGTTAGCTCGGGAGAGAACTAAGTTTGAACTCACTAAGGAGCTGTATACTCTTGATGGTTCAGTTGGCATTGAGTGTCCAGATTACAGAGGCAACCGTCTTAGTTCTTACCTTCAGCAAGAGGGGTCAGAAATACTGTGGAATGCAGCTAGGAAGGATATGTGCTCAAAACCTGAATTCCTAGAAGCTCTCTTCTTACTTGAGACCATGTTGGGTGGGCCCCAGTACATTAAGCACCATATGATTTTGCCCCATACCCGATCTTCTGACTTAGAGGTCCGGCTTGATGTTAATATGAAGCCATTGCCATTTAACAGAGAAGCCATACCCTCTGAAGATTTACTAGCCAAATTAAGGCTCAAGCATGTGGGAATCAGTCTTACAGATGATTTGATGCATCAGCTACTAAAGGGGAAATCAGGAGGGCATCTCCAGGGGAAAATTGAGTCAGAGACTGGGCAACAGCCCATGGAATTAGAGAAGAAGGCAGCCATGCCCTCAGAGGCCTCTCTTTACAATGTGGCAGACAGATTGGGGGCTGTGGAGATGGCTGGCCAATGCCCGCCAGCCTGTATGCAGGCCCCACAAGTGAAGCTGGCTATTCAGTTGACAAACAAGAACCAGTATTGCTATGGTTCTAGAGATCTGCTTGGATTGCACAATATGAAGAGGCGGCAGCTGAATCGGCTTGGGTACCGTGTGGTAGAGTTATCCCACTGGGAATGGCTCCCACTACTGAAACGAACTCGCTTTGAAAAGCTGGCGTTCCTCCATGAGAAAGTGTTCACCTCTGCTCTCTGAAGGACCTTTGGGCATTTCTGCGTATAAATGCTGTAGATATACACTGTACTAGGTATTGTGAAATAGTTATAAAAGCCAGAATGTAGGTTTGTAATAAAATTATCTCTTGAGGAGACCCAATTGTGTTCTTGTCTATGGCAGATTGAAGGTAGTATATGTTATTGTGAATTAATTGTAACCTAATTTGTGCAGGTAAATAACAAACATCTTAAAATGTCCTATTTTCAATTTCTCATTTTTCTCTGTTTACCAGCCTTATCTCATAGTTATTTTGAATATTTAGGATAAAAGTATAGTCAGACATTATCTAAAGCCAATTTTTAAAAATTAGTTTTCAGCCCTGGTTGATGTGGCTCAGTTGGTTGAGCATTATTCCATGCACCTAGAGGCCACTGGTTCAATTCCCAATCAGGGCAAGTGCCTGGTTGCCGGCTTGATTCCCAGTAGGGGGTGTTCGGGAGTAAGCCGATTGATGGTTCTTTCTCATTGATGTTTTGCTCTCTCCCTCTCCCTTACCCTCTCTAAAACCAATAAAAACATTTAAATAATAATAATAAACAATAAAAATTGGTTTTTATATACTTTGCTATAAAATAAGAATCTCTCTATATAAAACCCTAATATGCAAATAGACCAAATGGCAGAACAACCTGTTGCTATTATGTGCGCTGACCACGAGGGGGCGCATGTGGAACATGGGCATCAGCAGCAGGCGGCAGAGCGCGGAACATGGTGGGCATTGGCTGTAGCGGGATGATGGAACAGGTGAGCGGGGGGTGCCAGACCAAGGCAGGGCACTGGTCGCTGTCATCAGGGTGAGCCTCTGATGGTTACTGAAAATTCTTTGTTCCCGCATGCTGCGGTCCTGCTGGATGCTCACGCCTGCTGCCGACACTGGCCCCACTCTCACCTGCTGCTGGCGCCTGGCGCCAGCCCTGATCGCTTGGCGCTGTCAGTGGGTACGAGTGGCGGCTGCTGGCCCTGATTGCACCTTAGAGCTTCCCCACCTCCCCCTGCTCTTGAGGGGCAATCGGGGCTGGCAGCTGCCTCTTGCACCCGCTGCTGGCGCTGGAGCAGCTACTCGCACCCGATCACCTTCCCCTGCTCCTGAGGGGCAGTCAGGACAGCAGCTGCTGCTCGCATCCGCTGATGGCTCCAGCCCTGCTCGCACCTGCTGCTTGGGCTGGCCCCAATGGCTCTGCGCTGTCAGTGGGTGTGAGCGGGACTGGTACCTCAGCACGTGGGAGCAGTGGTGGCGGGAGCGGGGCTGCCGGCAGACAGGACCGGGGGTTGCAGCGGGAGGGGCCGGGTGGGGGCGCAGAGGATGGGCCAAGACCTGCCCCTGTGCCCACCGCAGCCTTGCGGCCCACAGTTCCTTTCAAGGTGCACGATTTTGTGCACTGGGCCCCTAGTCTTATATAACTTCACTTATATTTCAGGATTTCCCCGCATGCATGTTTTTTTCTTCACACTCTCCAAAATTAAAATCCTTCTTATTCTTGTTTAGATTTGGTTGGTTGTCCCTAGTTGCTGATTTTTCGTGCTTTAAAAAGCCATTTCAGAATTAGTGAGCTTACTATCTTCCTCTTAGCCCCCTCTTCTGCATTTTGACTTCTTTTTTACCCCTGGAATATTTTCTCCCTAAAATTGAACTTAGAAGAGTAGAATTATATGAGTGCCTGTGGAATCAGAGGTTCTCAAATATGACCAGGCAGAATGTTTTTCATGGCAAGTAGCTCAGATGAGAAGGAAACTTATTACCGCCCTTAACAGAAGCAGTCTAAGGCAGTGGTTGGCAAACTGCGGCTCACAAGCCACATGCGGCTCTTTGGCCCCTTGAGTGTGGCTCTTCCACAAAATACCACGTGCGGGCGCGCACGTACAGTGCGATTGAAACTTCGTGGCCCATGCGCAGAAGTCGGTATTTTGTGGAAGAGCCACACTCAAGGGGCCAAAGAGCCTCATGTGGCTCTCGAGCTGCAGTTTGCCGACCACTGGTAAGGGGCTTCAGGTTTGGTTGTATTAAAGCCACAGGTTGTATTAGCGCCAATTTATGATTGTATATATGTAACAATACAAGTAACATTTGTAAACATTGGGGAGTCTGTGAGAATTTCTCTTAAAAAGGATCCCTCCCATCATTATCTAGGTCTCCTCTCAAAGATCAATTTTTAGCCCTACCTGGTTTGGCTCAGTGGATAGATTGTCAGTCTGTAGACTGAAGGGTCCTGGGTTCGATTCCAGTCAAGAGCACATGCTCACATGCCCGGGTTTCGGGCTCGATCCCCAGTGGGAGGCGTGCAGGAGGCAGCCAATCAATGATTCTCTCATCATTTGGTGTTTCTATCTCTCTCTCCTCCTTCCCTCTCTGAAATCAATACATATATATATATATATATAATTTTTTTTTTTTTTTAAAGAGGGTTTGGCCCTGGCTGTGTGGGTCAGTTGGAGCATCATCCCATACACTGAAAGGTTGTAGGTTCAATTCCCAGTGTGGGCACATACCCAGGTTTTGGGTTTGATCCCTGGTCAAGGTGTGTGTGGGAGAAAACTGATTGATGTTTCTCACATTGATGTTTCTCTACCTCTCCCTCTCTCTCTCTTAAATCAATGAAACATATCCTAAATAAAAAGAGGGTTTGTATGTCAGTTGCTGGAGAGAGAACAATTAAGACAAGAACTGAAAAATCACCAATAAATTTGGTAACCAGGATATTACCAATGACCTTAACAATAGCAGTTTGAATTGAATTGTCGGCAGAAACCAGATTGCACACCTGTTGGATGAGAGTTAAGGGCTGGGTTGCAAATGTTGAAGCAATTCCTTGAAAACTTATGAAGAGGAGATGAAAACTTTAGCAGGATTTAGACTAGGACTAGGATTGCTGGATAAAATACAGGTTGCCCAGTTAAATTTAAGTTTCAGATAAGCAATGAATAATGTTTTGTGGTAAATTACACATAAAATTGGCCATTTTAAACAAAGTATACAATTCAGTCATATTTTAGTACATTGATATTGTGCAACCAATCATCACTATTTAGTTCCGGAACATTTTCTTCGCCCCAAAAGAAAACTCCATACCCATTAAGCAGTCACTCTATGTTATTCTCTTTCCCCAGACCCTGGCAACTACTAATCTGCTTTCTGTCTATGGATTTACCTATTCTGAATATTTTTTAAAATGGAATTATATAATATGTACCTTTTTTTTTGGTCTGCCTTCTTTTATGTAGCATAATGTTTTCAAGGTCCATCCATGTTATAGCATATACCAGTACTTTATTCTTTTCTATGGCTGAATAATTTTCCATTGGGTGGATATACCATATCCATCCGTTGATGGGCACTGGATTGTTTTGGCTATTATAAATAGTGTTGCTGTGAATATTTATGTGCAAGGTTTTGTTTGAACACCTGTTTTCAGTACATTTGGGTATTTTTACCTAGGGGTGAAATTGCTGGGTCATATGTTAATTCTATATTTGACTTTCCTACAGTGGCTGTACCATTTTAAATTCCCAACAGCAGTGTACTAGGGTTACAGTTTTGCTAACACTTGCACTTGCTATTTTCTGTATTTTTAAAAATATTCTGGTAGTTCTGAAGTGGTTTTGATTTGTATTTCCCTGGTGACTAATGGTATTTAGCATCTTTCAATCTTTTTTAAAAAATATATATATTTTATTGATTTTTTACAGAGAGGAAGGGAGAGGAACATCGATGAGAGAAAAACATCGATCAGCTGCCTCCTGCACACCCCTTACTGGGGATGTGCCCACAACCAAGGTACATGCCCTTGACCAGAATTGAACCTGGGATCCTTCATTCCGCAGGCCGTCGCTCTGTTCACTGAGCCAAACTGGTTAGGGCTCAATCTTTTTTTTTTTTTTATCCTCACCTAAGGATATGTTTTTACTGATTTTAGAGAGGAAAGAGGAGAGAGAGAAACAAACAAACAAACAAACACCACAGCAATCAGTTGCCTCCCATACATGCCCCAACCAGGGATCTAACCCTCAACCTGGATGAGTACCCTGGGTGGGAGTCAAACCCGAAACCTTTTGGTGTACAGGATGATGCTCCATCCAACAGAGCCATCCAGTCAGGGCAGCATCTTTCAATCTTAACAATATTAAGTTACCAGTCCATAAACACAGAATGTCTTTCCATTTATTTAGGTCATCTTTTTTTTCTTTCTTTTTTTTTTTTTTCAGAGAGGAAGGGAGGAGAGAGAGATAGAAACATCATTGATGAGAGAGAATCATTGATCGGCTGCCTCCTGCACGCCCCCTACTGGGGATCGAGCCTGCAACCCGGATATGTGCCCTTGGCCGGAATCAAACCTGGGACCCTTCAGTCCGCAGGCTGACGCACTATCCACTGAGCCAAGGCCAGTAGGGCTAGCTGTGTGTTTTTTTTTTAAAAAACAAACAAACTATGTTTTTATTGATTTGAGAGAGAGAGAGGAAGAGAGAGGGATAGAAAAATGGAAACATCAATCAGCTGCCTCCTATATGTCCCTACTGGGGATTGAGCCTGCAATCTGGGGATGTGCCCTGAGGGAATTGAACTGGTGACCTCTCGGTTCATGGGTTGGCGCTCAACCCTTGAGCCACATCAGCTGAACTAGCTGTGGGTTTTCATAAAAGCCCTTTATTGTGTTGAGGAAGTTCCTTTCTATTCTTAGTTTACTGGATAAATACTAGATATAAGTGGGCATTTAAAATTTATTATTTGCTAAGTTGGCATCCCTAAAAAAGACACAGCACCAAGGCAGGGGTTTTTTTGTTTGTTTGTTTTTTAATATATTTTTATTGATTTCAGAGAGATAGAAACATCAATGATGAGAATCATCTATCGGCTGCCTCTTGTACGCCCCACACTGGGGATCAATACCACATCCCCAGCATATGCCTGCCCGGTAATCGAACCACAACCTTCTGGTTCATAGGTTAATGCTGGACCACTGAACCATACCAGCTGGACAAGACAGAGTTTTTTGATGGGCTGTTGAGGGCAGAAGAGACTTGAATGTTGTTTCCATGTTGAGGAAAGGGACTAGTAGTCAGAGATAAGTTGAGAATTTTGTAGAGAGGCAAGAACACATGGAATAAGGCCTGAGTAGAGGGATGGAGTTAAGGTTCATCTGGTTTCCCACAGAATTTTGCTGACACTACTATTAAGGCACTGAGTAAATGGTATTAGAACTCTGTCCATGTCCTTAAAGAGTCTGTGGGGCTCTTTAAAGTAAAAACTATACCCAACTCTGCCTTGCTTTGAACCTATGAATTTTTAAATACTATCTTGTGCTTAGCATAATGCCTTGCACATATTAAACCTTTGAAGGGTGAATTGGCTCCAAGTGTGTAAGATTGCAGGCTTCTTTTGGGCCCACACCTATGTTCTGGTCTCCTTGTGTACCTCTTACTGGTGGGTGTCTGTGTGGGATAGGCTGGGACAGCTGTCTTTCATTTTAACCAGCTCTAAGAAGAATTCACATAAGTCAGTATTTTCATGGATGGACAAGTAACTCAATTTTGAAATTATAAGAAGCATTGTACTTCTTTAAAAGCTGAAGTGCCCAATTTATAAAATTGCTCAGTGCATTGGTATTCCACCCACTCTTTGAGGTTAAATGCTTTTCTCTTATTTGACAGGTAATCTTTTCTTCTTCTTTTTCCCCCCTCAGTAACCTGTTTGAGCCTAGTCTTTAAACTGCCAGAATTACTTCCCATTACATTTTCGTGAGACTACTCAGCTATGGCAACTTCTTTGTAGGCCAAAGGAAGATGGGTGCTGAGGTGTTCAATAAGTGTCATGGTCACCTTACTCTCTTCAAATTATCCCTCCACACTTCCCCACCCCTAGGTTCTGAGTCCTCAACAACAAAAAGGTTTGCGTAGCTGCTTCAAGCTCCAAAGAAGCACAGACAGAAACCTTCCAGATAAGGATGACCAGCTTGTCCCGTTTACCCTCCTGGTTTTATTTATTTTTTTTTTTTAAAATATATTTTATTGATTTTTTACAGAGAGGAAGGGAGAGGGATAGAGAGTTAGAAATATCGATGAGAGAGAAACATCAATCAGCTGCCTCCTGCACACTCCCCACTGGGGATGTGCCTGCAACCAAGGTACATGCCCTTGACTGGAATCGAACCCGGGACCCTTCAGTCCGCAGGCCGACGCTCTATCCACTGAGCCAAACCAGTCAGGCCCCTCCTGGTTTTAGTGCTGAGAGTTCCACCTTCTGGAAATACCTCAGTCCTGGGTAGGCCACATGGTTGATCAGCCTACCTTTGGGTCTCTTCTCAGTCCTTCCCTTGCACTTTCCCTTACTCAGCCTGTCTACAGGGAGACAGAGGAGAAAGGTCTGTCTCCGTCTGGACATCCAATCCTATAGGGGCTGTCGGTTACAAGAAATACTGTGGGCATGCATATAGAGTCACAGTCCTCTCTGATACCATCCTGAGACCTCAGGAACCCATGCAATTGTTTAACTACTTAGTTCAACTTTAAACATATGAAAGAAAAAAAAAACTTGTCCCACTACTCTAATATATTGCTTTTTTTAAGTTTCTGCATGTCCACTATTACCTCCCAAACTCTTCAATGTGTACATATTCTTCATACAGATTTCTAACAAATGTGTGATCATAATTCTTCTATGGAGTCTTCACTTGAGGGGCTTAGAACTTAAACACTTCTGTGGTACTAGAGTATTTAGACATACAAAGTAAAAGGCTTCTTAAAGGGCAGTACAAGACATCCTTGTGAGGGAACTGTTCTGTGTCTTGATTATGGTAGTGATTACACAAATCTATGCATAGAATAAAATGGCATAGAACTAAACACATAGGCACACACAAATGAGTGCATGCGAGACTTATGAAATCTGAATAAGATCCATGGATTGTATCATTGTCAATTTCCTGGTTATGCTGTTATACTATAGCTAAGCAAGACCTTATCATTGAGGGAAACTGGTTAAGGGTACATAGATCTCTCTGTATTGGTTATTATGACTGTACAGGAACTTACAGTGATCTTAAAAAGTTAATTAAAAATTTTTTAAAATATATTTTATTGATTTTTACAGAGAGGAAGGGAGAGAGATAGAGAGTTAGAAACATTGATGAGAGAGAAACATCAATCAGCTGCCTCCTGCACACCCCCTACTGGGGATGTGCCCGCAACCAAAGTACATGCCCTTGACTGGAATCGAACCTGGGACCTTTCAGTCCGCAGGCTGACGCTCTATCCACTGAGCCAAACCAGTTAGGGCTAATTAAAATTTTTTAAAATGAAAGATGTCTTATAAGGTAGCTTTGAAATCCTTGTGAGATATTCAGTAATATATTAAACATAGTCCATTTTTTCCTTCCTCATCTTAAAGAATACCCCTCTCTCAAAAAAAATTTAAAGGAAGAAAATGTTAAGGGAAAAATGATAGTGCTAGTTTATTTCTAAATAGTTTGTACTTTGATACTCATTTGATGTCTTCAGAAAGCCATTTGCAAAGATAGCCCCTTGTGTAGTGCAAAAAAGACGATAGGAACACATCAGCTAGAGGAAAGGAAAACCCCTTGCAGGGCAAATGCTTCTCAGTGGTTCAGAATTTCTGTTATCTAGGAGGTCAATGGCAGACTTTTCTTTTTTTTTCTTTTTTTAAATATGTTTTATTGATTTTTTACAGAGAGGAAGGGGGAGGGATAGAGAGTTAGAAACATCGATGAGAGAGAAACATCGATCAGCTGCCTCCTGCACACCTCCTACTGGGGATGTGCCTGCAACCAAGGTACATGTCCTTGACCCGAATCGAACCTGGGACCTTTCAGCCTTCAGGCTGACACTCTAACCAATGAGCAAAACCGGTTAGGGCCAGACTTTTCATTAGTGTCATTTCTTTTCCTGGTTTTAAGCCTTCTATGACTTTCCTCTGACCAGTGGCTTTCAACTTTATTTTTTTATTACAACCCTTAGTAAGAAATACTTTTTACATCAAAATCTAAGAAGGGAGCGGGGAAGGAGGAAGATTTAGATACCTATATCTGTATCTATATTTCACAAAACACTTTTCACCCTCATGTGTGCTACACTCTGACATTTTCTTTCTATTCTTAATGTTTCTCAGTGCGGATTATGGCTTAGTAATTTGAGTTCATGATTCTTGATCTGTGGTTTGGAAAAACAATCCCTAGGCTACCAGGTAAAGTAGTCTGGAGCCCCCTGGCATAACTTTCAAGGCCCTCCCCATCTGGTTCCATCCGCCTTTCCACCTCTGCCTCCTCCTCCCCCCTCTAGCTAGAGGCATATTCAACATTTCTTGAACCTGCCTCACACTGTCCCATCTCTATGTCTTGACTCTTACTGTCCTCTCCCTAGTACCCTTCCCCTTTTCTTCCTGTTCTTTCTTGAGTCTTGGCTCCTATAGTCAAGCATATATTGTCCATTGCACCATTAGCATGTCCTATCTGTCACTCCTCAGAAATTGCCCGTGAGGTCAGGCATGTGTCCTAGTTGTCCCCAGTTCAAAAGTTACTCCTGTGAATTCTTCCCTGACTTGTGGGTATACTTGGCCAGTGTTTTCCAATTTTTTTTCCATCAAGAGTATAATAAGAAATACATTTTATATTGAATCTGGTATATACATTTGCTGTATACAGTATATTTGTATGAAACAGAAACAAGCCAAAACCGGTTTGGCTCAGTGGATAGAGCGTCGGCCTGCGGACTGAAGGGTCCCAGGTTCGATTCCGGTCAAGGGCATGTACCTGGGTTGCGGGCACATTCCCAGTAGGGGATGTGCAGGAGGCGGCTGATCGATGTTTCTCTCTCATCGATGTTTCTAACTCTCTATCTCTCTCCCTTCCTCTCTGTAAAAAATCAATAAAATATATTTAAAAAAAGAAAAAAGAAACAGAAACAAAAGTTTATCACATAATGCTATGTACACTTTAATATTTTATATTCTTTTAGTTTTTTTTCTTATTCAACCTATAACTTGATTTCAAAACCACAGATTGAGAAACGTTGATTTAAGCCAGTGATTCCCAAAGTGGGCGCTACCGCCCCCCGGTGGGCGCTGCAGCGATCCAGGGGGGCGGTGATGGCCACAGGTGCATTTGGGGGCGATGAGTAACTGCTATTAAAATTTTTAAAAAATTAATTTCCAGGGGCTGAGTAATATTTTTTCTGGAAAGGGGGCGGTAGGCCAAATAAGTTTGGGAACCACTGATTTAAGTCATTCTTCCCCACTCTGTCATCTGTAGAGAGTTCTGTTATAAACCTTTACTTTCCATAATCACTGTTAGAAGGAAGTCTGTAGTGCTTCAGGACTTGCAAACAGGACCATGAAGTTAAAATAAAATAATAAAAATATATATACACATACACAGTGTGGCCAGATTATTATGACCGGCCAGATTATTATGATCACCCCATCAGTACTTCGTTGGGCCATCTTTTGCCTTCAGTACTGTGGCGATTCTTCTTGGCATTGACTCCACGAGATGTTGAAAGGTAATGCAAGGAATCTGACACCATGCCTGATGAATAGCACTGTCCAGTTCTGTGAGATTTTTTTTTTTTTTTTTTTTTTTTTTTTAAATATATTTTATTGATTTTTTACAGACAGGAAGGGAGAGGGATAGAGAGTTAGAAACATCGATGAGAGAGAAACATCCATCAGCCGCCTCCTGCATACCCCCCACTGGGGATGTGCCCGCAACCAAGGTACATGCCCCCGACCGGAATCGAACCCGGGACCCCTGAGTCCGCAGGCTGACGCTCTATCCACTGAGCCAAACCGGCTAGGGCAAGATTTGATGGTTGTGGAACCAGCTGCCTGATGGCTCTTTTAACTTCGTCCCACAAATACTCAATTGGATTGAGATCTGGTGATTGTGGGGGCCACCTAAGCAAGGTAAAGTCTCCCTCATGTTCTTGAAACCACTCCTGCACAATACGAGCACCGTGGCATGGCGCATTGTCTTGTTGGAAGAAGCCATCTCCATTGGGATACGCCATCAACATGATAGGATGAACTCGATCAGCAACGATATTTAGGTATGTTGTGCTATTCAGACATTTATAATGATCTGGCCCTCTAGCAACTTCAGCGGGAAATTATAGCTAATTTGCCTACAAACGTCAGGTGGTCATAATAATCTGGCCACTCAGTGTGTGTGTGTGTGTGTGTGTGTGTGTGTGTGTGAAACCAAACATACACATTTCAGCATAGAAACCTTAAAATAATAATGCTTATTAGAAAAGCAAGTTATAAAATGATACTCATGGTATTTTATCATTAAGGTACATTAAAAATACATAAAACTACTCTATGTTGTTTGTGGATACACACATATCTATACTGATTTGAGTGAGAGACACCAACTTCACATACTTGCTTCTTGATAAAAAGGCAGAAGAAATAGAATTGATGGTGGGTTTTGTTTATGCCTTATAAATTTTGCTTTTAACACTGAAATGAGAAGCAAACATGCTGAAATGTTAACATTTGCTAAATCTAGGTGGTGGATATATTTATATTAATTATATTATATTATACTGTCTTATACTAGAGGCTCAGTGCATGAAATTCATGCACAGGGGTGGGGGTTTCCTCAGCCCGGCCTGCACCCTCTTGCAATCCGGGACCACTTGGGGGATGTCCGGCAGTCAGACATCCCTTTCGCAATCCAGGACCGCTGGCTCCTAACCGCTTGCCTGCCTGCCTGCTTGATTGCCCCTCACCACTCTGCCTGCCTGCCTCATTGCCCCTAACCACTCATCTGCATGCCTCATCACCCCTAACTGCCTCTGCCTGCCTGCCTCATCGCCCCTAACCACTTGCCTGCCTGCCTGCCTGCCTGATGGCTCCTAACTGATCGCCTGCCTGCCTGATCACCTGAACCACTTGCCTGCCTGCCTGACCACCCCTAACCACCTCTGCCTTGCCCCCGCCGCCACAGCTTTATCCGGAAAGTCGCCCAGAAGGATGTCCGGAAGGTTGTTCTGCTGTTCGGTCTGATTAGCATATTATGCTTTTATTATTATAGATTATAATTTTTACCTTTTTATCTGAAGTATTTTGTAATAAAAAAAAAAATCTCTGTAATGAAAATTGACATATCTGCTTATAAACCTCTTTTAACTTGCTATCTTATAATGCCATTATATCTGGCTCCAAACTACTCTGAACTGCAGGGAACTTTAATATCTCATCTAAAATTAAATATGAGCAATCAAATTCAGTACAATTTGAAAAACATTTAAAGAAAAATCTGCCACAATCAAATAGAACCTATCCTAGGAATAAAAGTAAGGTTTAAAATTAGAAAAATGTGTTATATCTCAGTCTGTTAGATAAGAAAAAGAATAAAAATATGCAGAGAAAATCAGAACACAAAGAATGGTTGCTGTTGTTTAATATGTTGTTGTTGTTTTTTAATGATTTGAGAGAGAGAGGAAAGGAGCCGAGGTGGGGTTGCGGGGAGAGAGAGAGGGAGAGAAACAGAGACATTGATGTGAGAGATAAACATCGATCACCTGACAAACCCACCGACAGGATAGAGCCCAAAACCTGGGTATGTGCCCTGACCAGGAATCAAACGAGAGATCTTTCAGTGCATGGGATTATGTTCAATCAGCTGAGCCACACAGGCCAGGGCCATAGTTTTTTGGTGTGTTTGTTATTAACTATGAAAATTAAATGCTTCATTAACATAAGCAGAGTATTTCAATCTGCACAATCAACATTATGTCCAAAGATGAAGCACTGGAGTCATCTTCTAATGGGAGAAAAACAAGTAAAGCAACTCTATTATTTCTTATAATTCTGGAAGTTCTAGCTATGTGTAATAAGATGAGAGACAAATAAGAGTCACCATTTTGAGAAAAGGGCTCTCATTATTGACATTGTAGAAGCCTCCAAAATAACCGAAAATCTGTTAAAACCAATGAGTTCGTTCATTGAGACAACTGAACACATAACGAAGATACCAAAGTGAAAAGCTTTCGTATATATAGGACTAACTGGTTAGAAAAATTAATGGGAAAAAAGAATCCTATCCATAAATAGCAAGCTTAACAAGAAACATGCAGGACCCCTTTAGAAAAGTCAAAATTGTACTAAGACACACATCTACTTAAATTTTTTTTATCCTAATACTGTAATAGGATAAAGTTGCAAACAACCTAGTAAATGTCTAACAAAAGGAAAATGGTTTATTATTTATATACCGTCCTGTTCCAAAATTATTTTAGGGTAGCTTTCACAATATAAACTGACTTAAAATTAAGTGAAGAATTCAGGTAAAGATAAATGTGAGGGATGGACCACAGACTTTATTCTGAGTGTTGTAGCGGCCAAAGGAAAGAAATGATCATGATTATACAATTCATATTTATACCATAAAATATCGAGTTGATTGGAGGAAACAGCTGTTCCTAGTACTGAGACCAGAGTGTTCTCATGGTTCCCCCAAAGAAGATAACTGCTGCGTAGAGAATTATCATTTTGATAACCTAATGCAGCAAACAGCGCCCGACTTCGTAGAGCTGTTTCTTACTGAACTCCTTGCTAAGGGGCCGCAGAGAACCAAGCTCTAACAGTTTGGTAAAGAGTATTTGCAGTGGAGGGAGGGATGGGTGACAGTGACGGCTAGGATAGACATGAAGGTAATTCGGTGCACTCTGAGGGGGGCAGCTCTATGGAGTAATACATTGTAGAGACTAAAATTGTGGTTCTCAGCTGAGGTGTTGTGTTACCCTGGTGTCCTGTGACTCCACAGATTGGCCACACTGAATTTTTATCAATGTGTTTATTTTTGCTATAGTTGAGGTTCCACACTGCTAAGAAGTCTGGAATATGAATGCACAAGTCACCAGGGAGGCTAGGCAAGGAGGCATGAAGTGCTACTTAGGTTGGCAATAAAAAGAATTTCACGTGGATGGACTGAACAGTCTCCGTAAATATTCTCTAAAATTAGATTCGGTAAGTACTGTGTAGAACAGGTAGGTTGTTTCTGTCAGATAGAGGTTCAAATGTTTTAATAGTTGACTAATGGAATTAACCTCTGATGAGGTAAGATACTAGAAGGCTAGCTTACCTAAAGATTTCCTTAAAACACAATTTAAGGTTTGATCCAGCACATGTTGGAAAGGGCAGTCAAGGCTTCCAAATTCCTACATAGTAGAGCATAGCCACATTAATAAATTTGGAAGAATTGATTTGTAGAAAATGAATGGTACTGCCCTGGCCGGTCGCTCAGTGGTTAGAGCGTTGACCCATGGACTGAAGGGTCATGGGTTGGATTCCCGGTCAAGGGCATGTACCTGGGCTGCAGGGGCACGTGTGGGAGGCATCCAATCGATGTGTCTCTCATATTGATGTTTCTCTCCCTCTCTCTCTTTCTCTCTCTCTCATTTTCCCCATCTCTCCCCTCCCCTTCTACTCTCTCTAAAAAATCAATGGAAAAAATATCCTAACTCCTTGAGTGAGGATTTAAAAAAAAAAGAAAAAAGAATTATACCAAACCTTGACCTAAGTAACAGCAAAAAAGAAAAAGTAAGATATCCATATAACTTCCTGGCAAATCCTTCAAGGTAAATGGTGACCAAGTAGATAGTAACGAGGGTGGTTTGGGAAGGTTGGAATATGAGTCCCAGTTTTACTTTTCTTTGAGCCTCAAGTTTCTTCATCTGCAAAACAAGGGTGTTAGTACTTACTTTAGGGCTAGCCAGTTGGTAAGATTTAAATCTAATAGAATCCCTAGTAGCCTCCTCTAAGCCATTTTGTCTATGTGGTATGCTTTTGTTACTAGAGGGTCCTTGTCCGATGATTCACTAGAAGACAAGGTTTGCTGAGACACTGTAGATAAGACCTTTTAAATTACTGCATTGATTGGTGGGGCAATCAGATTCTTTCCTTTCAGGTGTCTGAGGTGGAATTTTTAAAAGTTATGAGATAACATTTGAAAGCCCTTTGTTCAGCCTTACCCCTCTCATCCTGATCATCTCTCAAGTCCAATCACAGAATCAGGTGTCTGTGTCAGGGGTTAAAGGCAAAGGGCAGTTGTCCTGAGGGTAGTCACGTCTAGGCAACTCCAGCTCATGCTACCGTTTACTATTGAGTTGGGTACTCAGATAAGTTTTAAAGACTTTTTTCATTTGACTTTATACTCACAGGAAAGCTCTTTGTCATGGCTCCAAAAAGACCCTGCCCAACTTGCTCTGATCTTAGCATTTAAGTTCTCAGAGAAATTGATTTCATGACATGTAGAATAATTTAAAGTTAAAAGACCACAGTGTGCCCTGACCGGTGTGGCTCTGTTGGTTGGGCGTCATCCCATGCACCATAAGGTTGCTGGTTCGATTCCTGGTCAGGCACATGCCCAGGTTGTGGGCTCCATCTCCTGTAGGGGGAGTTCAGGAGACAGCTGATCTATGTTCTGCTTTCACATCAATGTTTCTTTCTCCCTTCCTCTTTCTCAAAAGATTAATTTTAAAAATCTTTTAAAAAATCTTTAAAAAAAAAAAAAAAGACCACAGTGTGAAATGTCCAAGAAAATAGCAAGGAGATAGGAAGAATATAAATGTTGGTGAAATCGGTGCTTCCCACTAGGAAATCGAATTAATACTTCAAGTAATGGCATTGCTACCTCTGCCAGAGTTTGTTTTTTCCCCCTAGAAGAGAAAAAAAAGGCCTAAGATGTGGACTGTGGGGTAGAGATTATTGCAGACTAGTGGTCCTTTGTCTTACTAAATTAGCCACCTCTCAGCATTTTTATATTACAGCAAAGTCTCTATCTCTTTTTCCTTATCAAAGCCTTTCCCATCAAGGCAAATAAGGTAATAGAGAACTCCCTGTGGCAGTGTATACACACACATACAGGGTGGGGCAAAAGTATGTTTACAGCCGAACTGGTTTGGTTCAGTGGATAGAGTGTAGGCCTGCGGACTCAAGGGTGCCAGGTTTGATTCTGGTCAAGGGCATGTACCTTGGTTGCAGGCACATCCCCACTGGGGGGCGTGCAGAAGGCAGCTGGTCGATCTCTCTCATCGATGTTTCTGACTATCCCTCTCCCTTCTTCTCTGTAAAAGATCAATAAGATATATTAAAAAAAAAAAGTATGTTTACAGTTGTGAGTACACGAAACAGTTTATTCTTATATTATTTATTATTACACTAGAGGTCCGATGCATGAAATTTGTGCAAGAGTAGGTCTTCCTTCTCCAGCCTGCTGGCTCCCAGGACCTAGGAGGCCCCACCCACCACAGCCAGCTGGTCAGTGGCCTGCACCTCCCTCTTTGGGGCGATTGTGGAGCCCCCCCGATTGATCACCCTGCCGGCCGGTGACCTGGGCCTCCCTCTGCGGGGTGATCATAGGGCGATGGCCGGGCCCCGACCAATCGCATCGCACCTACCTTGGCTGGCCTGGCGCCAATGGGTGTCATAGCGTGGTCCTGGATGGTTGCCCGGATGGTCATTCCGCTGTTCTGCCGGGTTGATTTGCATATTATGCTTTTATTATACTGGATTATTTTCCATGGGAGGAACTGTAAACCTACTTTTGCCCCATCCTGTGTATTTACTAGTATATATACATAAACACATGCATATATATATATATATATATATATATATATGGACAAATACTGTAATAGTAATGTAAAGGATAATTTTTTAGAAATTTAATAAAATTGATGGACCTCTAGCAACACCTACGAAAAAAATAATAGAAGAAACATTATCAATAATGAATGTAAAAGGAGATACCTCTGCAGTTCAAAGGAAAAATTTTTAGCTGTGATAATAAAATGTATTCTCATGTGTAAATGTTTAGGTATGACCATACTGGAAGGCATAAAGAAATAATCAGAAGCTTTTACCAAGATGTAGAATCACCTAGAACAGGGGTGGGCAAACTTATTGACTCGAGGGCCACAATGGGTTCTTAAACTGGACCGGAGGGCCGGAACAAAAGCATGGATGGAGTGTTTGTGTGAACTAATATAAATTCAGAGTAAACATCATTACATAAAAGGGTACGGTCTTTTTTTTTTTTTTTTAGTTTTATTCATTTCAAACGGGCCGGATCCGGCCCGCGGGCCGTAGTTTGCCCACGGCTGACCTAGAATGTAGACAGATGCAGACTGTCAAGTGTATTAGCATTACTCTCAGTGATGTGGTTTTCAGAAATGGTAAATACATCTTGGTAAAGATCTGAACAAAACAAAGTACAATCTTCTTATGACTTACATGGAAGTTCCCTTCCTAGAAAACTTAGCATTTATTAAAACCACATTAAATTTACTTTGTGTTTATAGTTAAAACTGTGTTAGGAACTAGGCTGAGATAAATATTTAAAGGTCCCATGGCAGATCTTCAGTATGCAGAAACTGCCCATTAAAATGTTACAGGACACCCCACATGCCTGGCCTCTGCAAGGGGACTTACTGATCATGACAACAAAGACCCCAGAGGGTGGCTCTGTCCCTATTGGGTAACAGAGCTTTTCATGGTCTTGTTGACCAGAAGGTAAAGCATAGAATGGCTCCCTGGCCTTGCTCAAGGAGTTCAGATCCATTGGACAAGCTTGCCACTGGAAGGGATGTTCCTAGTGGCTTCCCTACACCTCTACAGAGAGTACCGAAAGCTACTGGACATGGGTTATATTTTTCTTCCAATTTTATTGCACTGTAACTGACATAACATTGTAAAAGTTTAAGATGTTCAACTGATTTATTTAAATACTGCAAAATGACTTCTGTAATAAATTAGTTAACATCCATCACTTCACATAGTTTTTTATGGTGTTGAGAACTTTTAAGATATACTCTCTTAGCCGTTTTTAAATATACTAGTATAGTTAATTGTAGTCACTATATTTCACAGTATATCTTTAGAAGTTATTTCTCTTATGTTTAGAAGTTTGTACCTTTTGACCATCTTTACCTGTTTCCCCCTTCTTGGGCATTGGTCATTAAAATGACTATTTGGATTAGCTGTCCTATTAAGCTGCTTTCCAACCCTAACATTTTCTATTTCTCAATAATGTTTTTTTACTTTTCTTGTTTTTGTTTTAATAAGAAAATGTAATTGCATTGAAGTGTTTAATAATAATGCTTAGTACCATTATGATTGTTTTCTGTGACCCTTCCCATTCGAAACCCTCAGGGTAAGTTCTTTCTCTGAGCTCAGCCACTTTAGGCCCTACCTTTCCTGTGGGGAGACCCCGGTAGAGCTGACTGTCCCTTGCCTCCACTGGGTCTTTTTTTTTTTTTTTTTAATTTTTTTTTAATATATTTTATTGACTTTTTACAGAGAGGAAGGGAGAGGGATAGAGAGTTAGAAACATCGATGAGAGAGAAACATCGACCAGCTGCCTCCTGCACACCCCCTACTGGGGATGTGCCCGCAACCAAGGTACATGCCCTTGACCGGAATCGAACCTGGGACCTTTCAGTCCGCAGGCCGACGCTCTATCCACTGAGCCAAACCGGTTTCGGCTCCACTGGGTCTTTAGAAGAGCTCCAGCCCAAGAACCAGCGTCTTTGGCATCCTGCTCAGTGTGCAGTAGCAGTCTCCTCCACAATTCCCCAGCATCACATGTCAGATAAAAAGAAAGTGAGGATAGGCCAGGAGAGATGTGTTTATGAAAGTTTTTGTTGTTACCCTGTTTGATTCTCTTCTCTTAGGAATCCACTCCTAAAGGTTTGCAATTGAATTTTAACTTGTCTAATACCAAGTTTTATTTTTTATTTAAGGCTATTTCTGATGCTTGGAAGCTATCCTTTCAGCCACAAAGATGGTAATAAATCTTTGCCTCCCACAGTTCAGACCAAGAATTTCATGCAACAAGGTAAACAAAAGAAGTATATACACATAAATAAATTCCCTATATCTGTTTTTCATGTGTTCCCCCTCCCCCCCCCCCCCCCCCCCACTTCCTGCCTTGTATAGTGAACTTAAGTCAGGCTTAATGTGCTTTCACAAACCTCGTTGTTGTAGATTCCACCAGATGGTATTGAGATAAGATTGGGTCAGGCTGCACCTCTAGAGTCAGTACTATTGCAAGGGGAGCTTGACTCATTGTGTGGATATTTGTATTCGTTGTGATGATAAATTTTAATTTTACTCAAAGTCAGTTATGGTTAGAGACACTCGTTCTCCTCTTTCTCACCCCCCTGTTCTTATCATTTCAAATGCTAGGAATAATGGCTTGTATTTTTTATTTGTATTCCTTGTTCTTCTTCTTTTTTTTTTTTTTTTTGTCTTACTGCCTTTATTCCTTGTTCCTTTTTTTAAAAAATCCCTTAGCTTTTTAAAAATATATATATTTTTATTGATTTCAGAGAGGAATGGAAGAGGGAGAGATAGAAACATCAATGATGAGAGCGAATTACTGATCGGCTACCTCCTGCATGCCCCCTACTGGGGATTGAGCCCACAACCCGGGCTTGTGCCCTTGACCGAAATCGAACCCGGGACCCTTCAGTTGGCAGGCCAACATGCTATCCACTGAGCCAAACTGGCTAGGGCTTCCTTGTTCTTTACATGAATTAAGCTGCCTCCTTTTGTACAAGGAGGGTGTGTTTCCACAGCTCAGAGCAGTGGATAAGGAAGTTCGAAGGGGAGAATTGAACCCCTCCCTTAATTTGGAGTTTCTGCACTCAGCGTACTATTTTAGGTTCCCAGATTGTTAAGGTGGCTCCTTCGGACAAAGATATCTTAAAGTTTCCATTGGTTATAACAAGTATTAGAAATATTAAAAGATGAAGAGGTTATTTACAATCCTATCTTTTGCACATGCACCGTTTTAAATTTCCCATCATATTTTGTGATCTTTGTCCATGTGCGAACATTTTTTTAAACCAAGTTCCATCATTTATAGATTTACAAGAAGCTTGTTTGTTATGCCTTCCTAGGGACCTTGTTGTAATGGGTAGTCCAAATACAAAATTGAGAACTTTAATGAACATCTTTTTCCCCCTTAAATATGCATGTTTTCATTTTCTGAAATAAAAAACTACCAGTTTATATGCCCTGTTTCCACAGAGATGTTATTTTCAAGGGATTTTGGCTGGGTCGGGCAGAGTTTTCTTGCTCCTATTTTTTAAGAATAGACAGAACTTGGGGGATACTGTTGCCCTCATATTGGGAGTTTATAAAAAAAAAACCAGGAGAATTTGCCGAAGCCGGTTTGGCTCAGTGGATAGAGCATCGGCCTGCGGACTGGAGGGTCCCAGGTTCGATTCCGGTCAAGGGCATTTACCTGGGTTACGGGCACATCCCCAGTGGGAGATGTGCAGGAGGCAGCTAATCGATGTTTCTCTCTCATCGATGTTTCTGACTCTCTATCTCTCTCCCTTCCTCTCTGTAAAAAATCAATAAAATATATTTTTTTAAAAAACCAGGAGAATTTGAAGTAATAGAGGAAATTTTAAAATGAGGAACTTCAGGTTTTCTTTAAAAAAATTTTCTTAGAAGTGGTAAATTCTTGGAAACTAGTTGTCTTCATTTGGATCTCATCAAATCAATTTGTCTCATATTTGTCATTAAATCTAGATATCAGCTGATGGCTATGAAGTAGAAAATCTCATCTCTGAAGACCTCACAAAGAGAAGTCGTGGTTTTAGGACAGAGTATTTTATTAAGCCACCGGTCTATGTGACTGTTTCCTTTCCCTTCAGTGTGGAAATCTGTAGGATTTACATAGACCTGACAGCTGGGGGAGTCCAAAATGTAACTGGCCTGGAAATGTACACGACCGCCTTATCCAACAGAGCATCTTGGAATACCTCTGAGTGCCAGACACTGGGCCCAGCTGAGCCATCTGTCCCGGACAAGGAGGCGTTCACCTTGGTAGGCAAAGTGTTGTTGAAAAACCAAAACCAGGTGGTGTTTAGCCACAGGGGCTTCAAGGCCAGGCCACCATTTGGCCCGATAGAAGCCACACTCCCCTCCCCTACTATTGTGGCCCAGGAGCTCTGGAATAAAGGACCTCTTTCCCTTAACCATGTGGCCCATCTCAAGATCTGTATCACCCACGTGACAGGCAGTGGAATCCCTTGCATCAAGCGGTTGGAAGTGTGGGGTCAGCCCGCCAAAACCTGCTCTCAGGAGGTAATAGATAGTGTCCTGCTGGTTGCCTCCAAAAACCTCTCCCAGGACTCGGCTCTGCAGGTACCGGCCTTGCCCATGGAGAGTGACTGTGACCCTGGGCGTGAGTCTGGGGGCCAGCAGGCTCCCTCCAGCCTGCAGGAGCTAGCTGAGGTGTTTCAGGATGTGCCTGAGGAGTTCCTGGATCCCATCACCTTGGAGATCATGCCTTGCCCCATGCTCCTGCCCTCAGGCAAGGTCATCGACCAGGCCACACTGGAGAAGTGTAACCGCAGTGAAGCCACATGGGGCCGAGTGCCCAGTGACCCTTTCACAGGGGTAGCCTTTACTCCACACTCCCAGCCCCTGCCTCACCCCTCCCTGAAGGCCCGGATCGACCATTTCCTGCTCCAGCATTCCATCCCTGGCTGCCACCTGCTTGGGAGAGCACAGACTACATTGGCATTGACCCCTTCTTCCATTGCTCTGCCATCTCGGAAAAGGAAAATGGAGCAGGCTGAGGATGCCCCAGACAATAGTAGCCTTGATGTAAATGCTTCCAGTTTTCCTACCACAAGCCTGGTCTCACCCACTACCTCAGAGCACACTGCTAAGAAAATGAAAGCTGCCAGTGAGCTTGGTCTGACACACATGGACTGCTCAACAGGTAACCCACCGCCCTATGTCCATGCCGGTTGTCATCTTTACTCCTCCCAGGTGACACTTGGCACCATTGCCCTTTGTTTTTGCCTTGTCAGCTTAAATTACCCCAAATCTTACTGGCTTAAAGTACCACCCAGTCACACCTCACAGCCCCTCTAGTCAGGAATCAAGGTGTTGCTTGGCTGGATTGTCTGCTCAGGCTCTTCCACGCTACTGTCAAAGTGCTGGTGGGGCTGTAGTCAGCACAAGGCTTCACTGGGGAAGGATTCCCTTCCAAGCTCACTCACATGGTTGTTTAGGATGCGGTTCCCTCCTGAACTGTGGCCCTGGAGGCTTCACTTCCTTGTTGGCTGGTGATCGGAGACTACACTCAGTTTCTTGCCATGGGGGCCTCAAGGGCAGCACACTGCACGGCAGCTGTGTGACAAGGGTGTGCAAACAAGGTGGGAGTTGGTTTTGAATAATCTAACCATGGAAATGACATCCCATCACTTTTGCTGTATTTTGTGAAAAACAAGTCACTAAAATCTAGCTCACTCTAAGGAGAGGGGGGATCCAAGGGCCCGGGGTGGAGTTCACGGATCATTTCAGATCCTCTTCCACACCGTCTATTCCTGTTTTAGTCACTGTGTTGATCTAAGACTGGTGGTTGAGTTTTGTCTAATGCCTTTTCAGTATCAATGGAGATTAATTGTAACTTTTTATCCTTGATGTGAGAAATGTGAGAAAGCACACTAACAGACTTATTAATATTGAACTGTTGTTAAATTCCTGGAGTAAACTCCATTTGGTCTTGCTTCTTTTAATGGGCTGCTTGATTCTGTTTGCTAGTGTTTTATTTAGGATTTTTGCATTCATTGGTGAGACTGGACTGTAATGTGTGTGTGTGTGTGTGTGTGTGTGCGCGCGCACCATATTTGTTCAGGTTTGGTATGGATGATTTATTTGCTTCATAAGACAAATTAGAAGTTTCTTCTTCTAATCTCTGGAACAATTTAATATTCAGATCACTTACACTGTTTTTGTTTGTTTGTCAATCCTCACCAGAGAATATTTTTTCCATTGATTTTTAGAGAGTGGAAGGGAGGGAGTGTGGAGGGAGAAAGAGAGATAGAGAGAGAAAGAGAAGGAGAGAAACATAGAGAAACATCTATGTGAAAGAGACACATTGACTGGTTGCCTCCCGCACATACCCTGACTGGGCCTGGGATCAAACCTGCAACTCAGGTACGTGCCTTTGACCGGGAATTGAACCTGCAAGCCTTCGGTGCTCAGGCTGGTGCTCTAACCACTGAACACACTACCCAAGGTACATAATTTACTCTGTACATGTTTGGTATTATTCCCTGTGATGATCAGTGCCTGGTGCTTTGGGAGCTAGCTCTTTGACAGTCTTTTCTTTTTCTTTATGAAAATTCATCCGTGTAGATTTTATTCTTTTAATTTCCTCTCTTACTCTAAAAATCCTGTGTAAGTAGCGTACTTAAAGGTTACACCTGTGTCTCTGTTTTTGAGTGTAAATTATAGTTAACACGACCCCCAGAAACGCCTGGAAGCACCTGAAGTGTGATGGGCGAGACCAGGAGAAAGGTTTTTAGACCTGGATGCCTGTGGAGGTCTCCATTGGTGTTGGCCTTGGCAGATTTGTTGGTGACACAGAACCATGCTGACCAGTGGTCCTTGAAGGTTCCAAGCTGATGTCCTTGTCCTATAAAGTATAGACCAAAATAATTCCCTCTCCACTTTGGGCAGTTTTGTGAACCAGGCAGGTGTCTGGTTCCTTCCTTGGGCAGCTGCCCTCTCCACCCATGGCCTTCATCTTGTGCCCATTGCTTGGCTTTCTGTAGATCACACAGAGAAGGCCCTCGATGGTGCAGTGACAGAGTGAGATCTTCCTGTCCCACTCAGTAATAACTGCTTTGCTTTACCCAACAGGAGAGCGTGCAGGCCAGCATCCCTGCAGAGCAGCGGGGTCTCCAGAAGGGAGGAGATGGAAAGAGCGGATTAAGGCTGCTGGGGAGGGAGAGCAGGGGTCCAAGGCTGCATGTTTGCTGGCTGCAGTCATTGCCTGGCCCACAGGGAGGCCTTCAGAAAGTAGGGTGCAGTTCTGGAGGGGAGCCACAAGGTGGCCCCGACCTGCCCAGCAGTTGTCCGGGAGGAGGAAAGCTGGTACAGAGCCCAGAAATCCAGAAAGCTGTGTGGTGTGGATGGGTAGCAACTGTCAGGGTCCCCATTGTGATGTATTCTGCCGTCACAACCCACCAGTGGACATCGGGGGACTTTCCTTACATTTGTGTCTGTTTAAAGTTGGAAGTGCTGTTTTTGTAGACCTCAATGGACTTGGTGTTTTGGTCTTTTTTTTTTTTTTTTTTTTTTGCCAAACCTCTCTCTGGATATTGTTGTCAACAGGGCCAGAGTCCCATGAGCAGAAGCTGTCACAAAGCTTGGAAATTGCCTTGACATCTACCCTTGGCTCCATGCCCTCCTTCACGGCGCGGCTGACCAGGGGACAGCTCCAACACCTCGGCACAAGGAGGACCAGCACTTCCTGGAGGGCAGGCACTAGCCCCGGTAACATGGGTCCCGTCCACCTCCTTGGAGTCCTTGAATGGGGTGCTGAGCCATAACCCCGGGGCTCTCTGGCCCTTCATGCCCAGCTTCTTAGCTCCAATACCCAGGCCTCTTTCCTTCTCCAGCGGGGAGCTGACGGACAGGCTGCCTGTGAAGTTTGACTCTTCACAAGAAGAGCTTTCTTTAGGCAACTCTTAGTAATTCTGTGGACATAGACACCCTGTTGTGTTTTTTTTTTGTTTGTTTGTTTGTTTTTTTACGTAAGGTTTATTATTAATTGTTCTGTCCTGAGGACTTTTGTTTGTTTCTCCTCTTTAGTTTATTTTTCTTATCTAGTTTGTCTCCCATCTGACCTCTGGGGTATTTTATGTAAGTGTGAAGTTTGGGGTTGAGTATGTCACCTTCATTCTTTCCTATTAACATTTTCTTAGTCTTAGAAAAGAACAGTGGTAGCTTACTGAGCCAATTTTTGCCTAAAATGAACCTGGGACCACACCGGATACTGGAATTGATTAGGATATAAAGTGAGAGGGCCCGGCTGGGATGCCGGGCACCTTCTCCAAGATGAAACCTGGTGGGGCTAATGGTAAGGCGCACACTTCTTCCTCCTGCCCGTCCAGAACCAGGCTCTCCTCTGCTGTCTGGACCGCAGGTCACCTCTTCTGCCTTCGTCCCAAACTCCTCTCTGATTGTTTCCATCCTGACCATTCCCCAAAACTTGTCCAAATGACCAGCATTTCCACGTCCATAAATAAAATGGTCACTGAGCCTCTGCACAATATCTGATGTGGCTGATCAGCCCCTCCTTTTTTTTTTAAATATGGAACACTTCCATATTTAAATTTGCATGTCATCCTTGCGCAGGGGCCTGCTAATCTTCTCTGTATCGTTCCAGTTTTAGTAGATGTGCTGCTGAAGCGAGCACACCCCTTCTCGAAACGCCTTCTCTCTTGGCCTTCTAGATGTTACACTTTTTCTCCCCATTTCAGTGATTCCTCTTCAGTTTCCATTGTTGACTCTCCTCTTCAATACTCTGGTCCTGGACCCTCTTCTCTCTGTCCTCTTTGTCACCCAAGTGAGAGCCCACTGGCCAGTGACTGCCCATGTTCACCTATAGCTTTGATCTTTCCTGGAACTCAGACCCCGACCTCCCTATCAGCTGCTTGACGCCTCCACGTGGAAAACTCATGGATATCTTGAGTGAACTTAACTGAGAACAGCTCCAAAGGTTCTCCCACCCACATCCCCTCCCACACCATTGAGGGCAAAGAGCAGCATCTTTTTTTTTTTTTAATATATTTTGTTGATTTTTTACAGAGAGGAAAGGAGCGGGATAGAGAGTTAGAAACATCGATGAGAGAGAAACATCGATCAGCCGCCTCCTGCACGCCTCCCACTGGGGATGTGTCCACAACCAAGGTACATACCCTTGACCAGAATCGAACCCGGGACCCCTTAGTCCGCAGGCCAACGCTCCAGCCACTGAGCCAAACCGGTTAGGGCAAGAGCAGCATCTACCGTTTGGTCAGGCCTACAACATGCAGGCCATCCTTAGTTTTCCTTCAGTGTCCTCACTCTGACGTTCTCTTCATCACCGTCTTGTTCATACTCCTCCGGAGGAGATCTCAGCCTGTCCTCTGCTCCACTGCCTTCCTGCTGTGCTCTCCAGGCTCCTGTGGCAGCCCCGCTACTTCCTAACAGCCACGCTTTCCCTGCCATAGCCCGTCATCCTCATGGAAGCTAGATCATTCTCTTCCACTTCTTAGAATTCTCCCATCGCATCCCATTGAACTTGGAATAAATGGAAACTCCTGCTGCCTGTGAGGTCCTGCATGCTCCAGCCCCTGCCCTCCCTGCTCTGCCATCTCACCTGGAGCCATGCTCATGCCTCACACCCCTCTGTCTTCTTTCTCTGATGGACCAGCCATTCTTTGTCCTTGCTGTCTCGTTCACTCTTTGCATGGCTGGCCTCTTTTCATTCCTATGGCCTTCTAGATGTTACACTTTTTCTCCCCATTTCAGTGATTCCTCTTCAGTTTCCATTGTTGACTCTCCTCTTCAATACTCTGGTCCTGGACCCTCTTCTCTCTGTCCTCATCAAATCTTAGCGTTCCCATAAATGCTCAAAAAGAGCTGGCTTCTCGGGGGAGCCAGGTAGCGCTGGGCCCTTCGTCCCAGCCTCCCGAGATGCACTTTCCCCTGGGACAGGCTCCCAAGGCACAAACTCACGCTGACAACCTTGATAAATTACAAGGTGAGGTAATTTATCTCCTTCCCTAAGAGGCCATCCTTGCCCTCTCCAGAGGTGTGTGGATTGGAAGAGAAAGAACAGCCTCCTTAGGCAAGGCCATGAGAGAAGGAAGAGCAGGTGCAGCTTGGGGCAGGGGGTGGTGGCCACCTGCCCACTGTGGCTCTCATTCAGGAGCCCCTTTGGGAAGTGTGGAAGGAGAGAAAGCCAGCAGCACAGCGAGGGGATGATGGTTGGGAAGGGAGCTGCCAGGCTGCAGGGCTGAAGAGAAGCAGGCCCCAGGCTCAGCTGGCAGGTCTGCTGCCAACAGACCTCAGCTCTGCTCTCTAGTGACTTCTCTACCCCCTTGACCTGCCCAACCCTGACACACAAGAGCATTTTCTGCCTTTTCCTTTTCTTGTCACACCTCACCTTGTAATTTATCAAGGTTGTCAGCGTGAGTTTGTGCCTTGGGAGCCTGTCCCAGGGGAAAGTGCATCTCGGGAGGCTGGGACGAAGGGCCCAGCGCTACCTGGCTCCCCCGAGAAGCCAGCTCTTTTTGAGCATTTATGGGAACGCTAAGATTTGATGATCTTGTGGAGGCCTTCCAGCTTCCCCAGCTCCCTGGACCTCTGCTCTCAGATCAGCCAGAGGTGGCCTAGGGAGGGGTGCAGCCAGACTGCTGCAGGGGTAGAGGGTGGGCAGCTTCTCTCCCACTCCAGGGATGTGCCCTGCCTCCAGGATGGAGCCTGGACTAGGCGCAGCTCTCCCTAACCCTGTCCTATTTTCCTCCCTGATTTACCAGAGCAGCCTGGGAGTGTCCTGGGTCCCGAGTGTGCCTCCTGCAAAAGAGTATTTTCTTCCTACTTCAAAAAGGTGCCCGTGTACCAGCTTCCCTGTGGCCACCTCCTGTGCCGGCCCTGCCTGGGTGAGAAGCAGCGCTCCCTGCCTATGATATGCACAGCCTGCCAGCAGCCTTTCACCAGCCAGGACGTGCTGCGGGTCCACTTCTGAGTGACTGGCCTCAACCCGAGAAGACTTGTTGTTGGGAGGAGCAGAAGTGGGGGTCATAGCTCCCTGAGATCTGGCCAAGTCCCAGGCACAGAGGGGACTCTTCGTTCCCAAGGGCTTTCCCTTTATTGCCTCCCACAGTGTAGCACAGGCCTGGAGTGAGGGGTGGGGGAGGGGCCACTCCACCCCAGCTCAAGTGGCAATAGGATAACAAAGCCATACTTTGGGCTGGGAGGGCTGGGGGAGATGTTGCTGCCCTCCTGTACCTCCCTGCCACCCCCCTTTCTGCCAGAGCCCAGGGCCTGCTTCAGCCAACCCCACCCTGCTGAGGGCCCCCAAGTTATTTGCATACACGCACACACGTGTGCATGTGGGGCGGGGGGCCTCCCCTCATCCTGCAGGGTGGATGTGCGTGGAGCACAGTCGTGTGTGGCTCGGGGTCTCAGAGAGCCTCTGCCTTCAGTGTCCCCAAAAGTGGAGTGAATGACTCGGCCTCCAACTGGCAGACTGTGTGGAGCCTTAATAAAGTGATTGCTGACATCTGCTGATGGATTGCCTGTCTGTCGTCATACTCCTGTCCCCTCCCGCACCCATACAGAGTGGAGTTGTCACAGGGCAGCCGTCAGCAGTCACTGCCCCCCCGGCAGGCTGTAATTTGGTCAGATGCGTGCTGTGGGGGGTTGGCAGGTGGGTGTGTGTGGGTGGGGAGGGAGGGGGAGCCCCTGCAGGGGCTGGCTGCTGCCCTCTGAGGGGAAAGGTGCCTTTCCTGCCCGGGCCCATTTCAGGAAAATGACTTGTTTGTAGCTGCAGTTTGTTTTTCCGTTCAGAATTTAGTTTTGTGGAGTCGCAGAGGGAAAATACGTGTTCTTACAATTGTTTACTGTACGGAGTCACTAGGAAGGTCAGTGAGAAACTACCCCGCGCTTTTCCCTCTTCTGAGCGTGCCTGGGAAGGAGCAGCGCCGAGCGGCTCCATGTCATCCTGAGATTCCCTCGCAGGCTCCTGTGGACAGGGCTCTGAGCTGCCTCCCCTCCCGCAGCCTGCACCTGAGCGCACCTGAGGGCTGGAGGCTGGCATTCTCTGGTTTTAAGCTTTGCACATGGGCAGAACTCCAGTCCTTACACTGAACTTTATAAAAAAATTCAGTTTCCTGGACTGCAGTCCAGACCCAAGATTTAGAGATCTGGGGTTGGGGTTCAGGAATCTGCTTGTTAAAGAGTTCCTGGGGGGTTTGTGTGTCTCAGAGGCGGCTGCATCCTTCCCTCCGCCTCCTGCTGGCGCTTCCCTTGAGACTTCGGGTCTGCACTGGTGGCCGATGAGGCTCCATGTGCCCTTGGCTTCCAGTGTCTAGGGCAGGGGTGGGCAAACTTTGTGACTCGAGGGCCACAATGGGTTCTTAAACTGGACCGGAGGCCTGAACAAAAGCATGGATGGAGTGTTTGTGTGAACTAATATAAATTCAAAGTAAACATCATTACATAAAAGGGTACGGTCTTTTTTTTTTTTAGTTTTATTCATTTCCAATGGGCTGGATCCGGCCCACGGGCCGTAGTTTGCCCACAGCTGGTCTAGGCCATTCCAGAGTCTCGCCTTACCCTCCTTCGTGCTTGTGTTCTAGGAAAAGCCCCAGCTTTTGTAGCAAAACCACTGGGGGGTGGGGGTGGTGGGGGTCGGGGGGGATTTTCAGCCTATCTCGGTCTCGGGGGAACAGCCCAGCTCCCACCAGCAGGTGGACAGCCTCAGGGAGCCCTGCTCTCTGGGGTTGCCCTGTTTGCCCCACCAGGAGCCAGGGGAAGCCACCAGCCTAAAGCATGCTCAGACGAGGGCAGAGCTGCCTCCCTTCCTGCAGGGCCTGGTGGGAAATTGGGCATGGGAGCCACTGGGCTGGACAGTTCCTGTTCTCTGACCAGGTGGAGATGCACTCATTCTCACCTCATTTTTTTAAAATATATATTTTATTGATTTTTTACAGAGAGGAAGGGAGAGGGATAGAGAGTTAGAAACATCGATGAGAGAGAAACATTGATCAGCTGCCTCCTGCACACCCCCCACTGGGGATGTGCCTGCAACCAAGGTACATGCCCTTGACCAGAATCGAACCCGGGACCCTTTGGTCCGCAGGCCGACGCTCTGTCCACTGAACCAAACCGGTCAGGGCCTCACCTCATTTTAAAGAGTCCCCCAAAGGAAGTGGTGATTGCACCACCCTTGCCAGAAACACACTGAGCACTGCTGGGCTCCATTTCTCTCCCCTAGAAAATAGGAATAACCTTTCTCTTGCCAGCTCCGTTCAGAGGCAGTTTATTTCTCCCGAGAGCCCAGAGCCAGGCCCAAAGCGGCAAACACAAGGACTCCACAGGCTCTGAGAGACGCAAGGCTGCACAGCCTTGGCATGACTCCCTCGCCTCACCGCAGGTTCTGTGGGACACTTGTCTCCGCTCTTCTGTATCATTTTCACAACACAAGCCTGTTGGGGTCACGCAGCCCTGGGCCCTCGGAGAGCAGGAGGCTGGGCATGGCCCCCGAGGCATTGAGGGGTAGGGCGCCGGTGCTCATCCCCACGGAGCAGAGTGAGGCCTTGCCTGCATCCTGACCGTCCTCCCTGTGGGCCAGAGGCCCCAGCCCTTGAGCACTGTCCGTCCTCACTCACGGGGCCTGGGCCACGCATGTTCTCTGCTGTTGCTCTCCAGCTGGAGCAGGCGGGAAGGAGGGCTGCTCAGAAGTAGTCCTAGAGGTAGAAGACGTAGAAGAACCAAACTGCTAAGAAGAAGATGAGGAGCTGCTCAGTGCTCACAGGGTATTCCACCTCCTGGCAGCCAGGCCACCGGGCCCTGCTCCTGGGTTCTGGGGCAGAGCGGGTGCCCCCATCTCCATGCCTGGCCTGCCTCCTCCGGTGGGTCTCCAGTTTGAGGCTGCTCAGCTGCTGGATGCTCTCTATTCCCGGAACCGGTCCTCTGCCACCTGGGTGGCTGTAAGTAGGTCTGCAGACAAAGAGACCTGCCCCTGGAGGAAACCGCCTGCCAGGCCACTGCTCACCCCCTGCCTGTGGTATTGTGATGTTGGGTTGGCTGCCATTGTGATGGCCGCTGGGTGGGTTGGGGCTGCCTCAGGCTGACCCCCTCCTGCACAGCTGGCCCCTCTGCCTACTCAGCTTCCAGCCCAGCCTCTCAGCTTGCTGTAGCCTGCCTGGCCTCACACAGGCAGGATTGGTCCTTCCAGATCTAGGAAGGGGAATGGCTAGGTTGAGAATTAGCCAAAGATGCACTATCCCATGTAGTAACAACTAGCCTCATGTGGCTATTTAAATTAGTTTAAATTAAATTAAAAACTCAGTTCCTGAGTCACAGCAGCCACATTTCAAGTACTTAATAGCCACACGTGCTAGTGGCTATTCTATTAGACAGCAAGATATAAAACATTTCCACCATCAAAAATAGTCCTACCCTAACCAGTTTGGTTCAGTGGATAGAGTGTCGGCCTGCGGACTCAAGGGTCCCGGGTTCGATTCCGGTCAAGAGCATGTACCTTGGTTGTGGGCACATCCCCAGTAGGGGGTGCGTAGGAGGCAGCTGATCGATGTTTCTCTCTCATCAGTGTTTCTAACTCTATCCCTCTCCCCTCCTCTTTGTAAAAAATCAATAAAATCTATGTTAAAAAAATAGTCCTGTTGGACAGAGCTGGGCCAAATAGGAACATGGTGAGACTGGCCCTTAGTTTTCCTCAGCTCTATGAACCTGCCTCCTGACAGAGGCCGTAACCCAATCCACCTTGCTGTAATGCTTTGCCTCTCGTACAAAGAGGGGCCATGGTCCAGAGGGGTGATAACATCTCCAGAGTAGCACAGGGATGAGATGAAGGAGGAAGAGGCACAGGGATGAGGTGAAGGGGGAAGAGAAGATGGTAAGTTTTCATCAAGGTTTATACCAATAGCAAGATGATGCTACCCATCACCATACTAACAAGTGATAACTTCACACAAGAAAAAGATAACCTCACAAACATTTTGGATCTTTTCCCTTCCGATATCTATAATAATAAAAGCACAATATGCTAATTAGACCAGATATCCTTCCGGACGTCCTTTCAGATGATCTTCCGGATGAAGCCAGGGCTGTAGCAGCGGGATCAAGGAAGCCTCCGCGGCTGTGATGGAAGGATCCAGGCAGCCGCTGCAGCTGCGAAGGCCTATGCTTGCACGAATTTCGTGCATCGGGCCTCTAGTCTATACTAATAAAAGGGTAATATGCTAATTAGATTGGACATCTTCCGGATGTCCTTTGGGATGAAGCCACGGTGGAGGGGGCTGAGGCAGAGGTGGTTAGGGGCAATCAGACCGGCAGGGGGGAGCAGTTAGGGGGCGATCAGGCTGGCAGGCAGGCAAGCGAGTGGTTATGAGCCAGCAGTCCCAGATTGCGAGAGGGACATCCCCCAAAGGGTCCCGGATTGGAGAGGGTGCAGGCCAGGCTGAGAGACTCCCCTCCCCCTATGCATGAATTTTGTGCACCAGGCCTCTGGTTTTATTATAAGGGGGAAATTGTCTATGTGTAACTGTGTGGTTTTGTTGCCTGCTAGTTCCCTTAACATTTCATTAGACACTATTCTTACTATAAAGATCATCTTGAAGAACGAGCCAAAATAACGAGGAACAGTTTGAGCCTAACCCACAAAAACATAGGCCAACAAAATGTCTATAAATCCAGAACTAGGTCCGGCTGCACATGGAAATGCAGTGTGCTCTGCCCGAGGCATTGGCAATGAGCTGGGGAAAGGTGGCCTTTCGTAAGTGGTGCTACAGTCACTGACACCATCTGAGAACCAGAAGGATATGGAAAATGAGGGAATTCCTGAGAGAGAGGAAAAGATCCCTGATTCAAAACCTAGATACATTAAGGCCAAAGACTGATCAATTTGACTCCGTATGAATTTTTTTAAAAATATATATTTTATTGATTTTTTTACAGAGAGGAAGGGAGAGGAATAGAGAGTTTGAAACATCGATGAGAGAGAAACATCAATCAGCTGCCTCCTGCACACCTCCCACTGGGGATGTGCTTGCAACCAAGGTACATGCCCTTGACCGGAATCGAACCCGGACCCCTCAGTCCACAGGCTGACGCTCTATCCTCTGAGCCAAACTGGTCAGGGCTATGTATGAATTTTTTTAAAAAATCTTCTATGTTAATAGAAAAACATAACACCATTACAAAGTAAAAATAAGTTACAAGATTGGGGGGGAAATATATACGTATATATATATATATATTTTAATCCTCACCTAAGGATATTTTTTTATTGATTTTTAGAGAGATTGGAAGAGAGAGGGAAAGACAGAAATATCAATGTGAGAGAAACACATCGTTTGGTTGCCTCCTGCATGCGAACACGGCCTGGACTGAGGAGGAGCCTGCAACTGAGGTATGTGCTTTGACCAGAATCGAACCCAGGACCTTTCAGTCTGCAGGCCAATGCTCCATCCACTGAGCCAAACTGGCCAGGGCTGGGGAAATATATTTGTAACTTGTTTTGCAGTGGTTAATATCCCTAACATACAGCTCCTAAAAATAAGAAAGATGCACAAAGAAGTACACATGGTCTTTTAGACATGTCAGAAGAAGCCCACCCTTGCTCATATCTACACTAATAATAGAGAAAGATGCAAATTGACTGTACCTTTGAGACACCCACCAGCCAATCAGGCATGGGTATGCAAATTAACACAACAAAGATGGCAGGTTAATTTGCATATGCAGGCGCCAAGTGGATGGGGGTGGGGCGGGACGCTTGTGTCGTCGCCATGGCCGCTCAGGGCCTCTGAATAGTGTGGGGAAACGGAAAGGCCGCTCCAGGCTGGAGCGAAGGCAGTGCCGGCAGCCATTCTTGCACGAATCTTCGTTCATTGGGCCTCTAGTGATGAAATAATAACCCCGAAATACCATTTCTTGTTCAGCAAGTTGGCACAAATCTCAAAGTTTGGCCACACTCGCTGGTGAGGCTGACTGTCCTATGCTGCTGGGAATGCAAGGGGTGCAAACGCTGTGGAGGGGGATGTGGCAATATCCAGGGAGGTTGCATACGCATGTACCCTCTAACCCAGCCTTTCCACTTCTAGGATTCTAGCCTGAAGATTCGCTGACAAAAATCTGAAGAGAACACTTTCGGCCCTACCAGCAAGCAGCCTAAACAGCAGGGTAGTCCCTTGGGAGCTGGGGAGCCATCACCCACCCTCATGGAGGGACTCACTGCACCCAGAGGATGGGCCCAGGGACAAGTGGTTTACACACATGAATCTGCACACACCATCAAGGATACTGGGGAGACTTAGAAGGCTAACCATGTGGGTTAAAAAACTTTGCATTCAAAAGTTTAAAAAGTGCCCTAACCGGTTTGGCTCAGTGGGTAGAGCGTCAGCCTGTGGACTGAAAGTTCCCAGGTTCAATTCCGGCCAAGGGCATGTACCTTGGTTACGGGCACATCCCCAGTAGGGGGTGTGCAGGAGGCAGCTGATCGATGTTTCTCTCTCATTGATGTTTCTAACTCTCTATCCCTCTCCTTTCCTCTCTGTAAAAAAAAAAAAAAAAAGTTTAAAAAGTTTTTATGTATTGAGCACGCTGTCCTGGGCACTGTGCTCTGTGCCATATGTATTATCTCATTTAATCCTCACAGCTCTTGGAGGAAGGAGGAAGCTGAGGCTCAGCTCCACAAAGAGCTGGTCTGTCCAACGCCAAGGCCACCAACTCCCAACTCCGGAGACGCTCTGTAGGTAGCACAGGCTGGCTAGGAGCTGACTCAGGTCTCCCCTAACAGGGGTGGCCTGGATGTTGTCACCACAGGGCCTGTAAGGATCCCTCCATGGAGCTGGGACCTTGTGCAGGATACAGGTGCGCCGACGGCACTGAGCTGGGGGGAGCCCACGCAACCCCACCATCTACAGGAACCTATCCACTAGGGCCCAAGCTCATCATACGACCCAGAACCGGAGGCACGAAAAATCTAATTATGGAATAACTCGTGACTAAGCTTTTGAAAACTCAATAATATTACATCTCGAGGCACAAAAATAAAAGATGTTCCTTTAATAAACGCTCAGCAGCGTTAACTTCATGTAAATGGATAAATCTCTTGGTTGAAAAGCCAATGGAAAAGTACCCGTCATGCAGTTACTGAAAGAAATGGGTGTGGGGAGCAAGCGGCTCTATCCACAGTGGCCTCGGGCTGGCTTTGGCCACGGGGTGGTGGGGGCTAGGATCCTACCAGCTGTGGCTGCCGGACTGCAGACGGTGACCCCGCTGTGTGATAAGGGGGCTGAGGGAGATTCAGTTTGAAAGAGAAACTGGGTGTTGGGAAACAGTAACCAAATGAGCCCTATGTGGTCCTGGTGGGACGGGAAGATATGAGGGATGGACAGACTGGGGGGGCGGGGGTGGGGGAGTCCCAGGACGGTGTCAGGAAGCAGAGGCAAGAGTAGGGAAGAATGGGGGCTGCTGACACTCCCTACACCGGTGGGGAGAGCTGGGTTTGAACAGGGGAGCAGAGAATAAGGGTGGGGGAGACAGAGACACAGGCTGGTCTTCCCGCTCCCACAATTCCTGATACCCTCCCCTTGGGCCCAGGGCTCAGACATCAACTGTGACTCAGCTGATGAAATGCAGCCCCATGGCTCATTAATTAGGAAGCCTGTAATTAGCCTGTCTCAGAAACCAGGATCCTCCAGAGAGAGTCCCTCTCACCTGCCTTCCTCCGCTCCCACCCCACGGATGAGATCAGGCTCCGGGGAGCTGGCCCCTGGGAGCGAGGAGGGGCCCGGAGCACGGAGGCCAGGGGAAATGAGATGCGGGGGCACGCGCTGAGGCATGAGATGGGCTTGGCAAATTGACCTTCTATGATGAGATGACGGAAATGATGGTAAGCGCCTCAAACCTTAAAATTTTCTTCATTGCGAACCCCGGGGCCAGGCTGGGGGGCAGCCTGCGCACCTGCCCGAGCCGTGCGATCAGTCTTAGAGTGATTCGGAGCCAAAGGAACACAGGTTCGGGAACCAACCTGCCATTTCACACTGATGTTACTCAGCAAGACTTCTTTAAATTCCCCTCTCACCCGCCCATCTGCCTCCCACATTCCTGTCCTGCAGCTCTCCCATACCTTGCAAAGCTCCTTGGAAAAATCTACCCCCAAACTTCGTCCCCACCCTTTTCTCCTGACTTCACGCCACTGTGACGGCTTTCCATGATTGGTTGCTAATTGTTTGACACTCGTTCCATCCAAAGGGGAGCTCTGTTCCTTCTCTTGACTCTGGACAGGCGTGGGGTGGCTTAGACCCACAGCGTGTGGCTGCAGTGACCCTACTCGACTCCGAGGCTGTCATGAAAGACCACGTGACTTCTGACTCATTTCCTGGAACTCGCCAGTGTCCGACATACCCCAAGGCCACCAAGCTGTGAAAAGCCACACGCAGAGGCCACAGGGGGCAGGAGCTCAGTCCCGCTGGGCACAGCCGGTGGGGCCTCAGCCCAGGTGCCTGGGCCTGTGAGTGAAGAGTCTCCAGCTGATTCCAGCCCCTGGCCATTCGCTCCTTCCCACGGAGGCCCCAGACCAGGTGGAGCAGAGAAAAGCGGTCCTTGCTGTGCCCTGTTTGGACTCCTGACCTTCAGAATCCACGAGCTTAGTAAAACGGTGGTTATTTTGTGCACTGCGCCTTGGAGGTGTTTGTTGCACAGCAAGTAGAAACTAGAACAACCACAAAATCCTCAAGGACTCCCAGAGGGGTCTAGAAGGAGGACCGGGAGGGCGAAGCCAGAATCCTTGTAGCAGAGCGGGGAGGGGACAGCCTGAAAATGTGCCTATGCTAATTTTGTAGGCAAATGTAGGCAGTCACCACAGCTAGAGAAACGGAGGCTCATCAGGCTCATTGGGGCTGGCCAGCACGCTAACTCATTTCCTGAAGACCCAGTGAGGGCCCAAGGCAGGGCCCTGGGGCACACTCATGACAGGAACACTTTCTACGAGGGCAGAGGGACAGGGAAGCGTGACTGAAGCATTTCTAGGTCAACCCCATCAACCTGTAGGAAGGAGGTTAGAGGTGGGGGCAGGACAAACGGGACTCTGGTGCTGATTTCAGAAAAATATCTTGGGGATTTGGGGGAGCTTAGCTCCACAGTACCCACTGTCCCTTTATAATATCATCCTGATTGTCTTTTAAGGCATTACCATTTCTCCCTGGGTACAGTCGGAGGAAGCTTAGGGGATAGAAGCTAAGCCAAATAGACAACCTTCCTGGGAATGGGAACCTGGGCACAGGGGCAAGGCCGGCGGCACTTGAAGCATCCCTAGAATGGACACCCTGGGCTCTGCACCCATCATGCCCCAGATGCTGTGGGAATTGGTTGCTAATGGCTTGTTCCTGGCCTGTCTCCAAAGACTTGCCCTCAGCCTATGGGAGCCACCTCACCAAGAAAATGCCTGGGAGATTCCTTCTCCCCAATCTCCTTGACCAATGACTGAGTGGTATGCAAATTATATACATGTATAACAGCCCTGGCCAATGTTGCTCAGTGGGTTGAGCATTTTTCCGTGCACCGAAAGGTTGCCGGTTCAAGTCCCGGTCAGGACATAAACCTACGTTTCGGGTTTGATCCCTGGTGGAGTGTGTGCAGGAGGCAATTCACTGATGTTTCTCACATCTCTTCCCCCCCCCCTCCCCCCCCCCGCTTAACCCTCTTGCCTCATGATAGGACAACTCTGTGGTGCCACTCACACTCAGGAGCTCTGGGGGATCAGGCTGAAGCTAGACTCCATCTTTACCTGGCTTCTTCCTCGTCCATCCTACTTCCCTCACTCCTGAGAGCCTCCCTCATGAACCACAGGAGTTCCAATCTCAGGCACTGCTCCTGGGGGATCTGACTCACCATGTCATGAAACTTTATGGGTTCCTGTTTCGTGGCCCTCAAGAACTATAGCTTCCAAGCCTGGTTTTCGACTCTTCCCTTAAACTGTGAGCTCTCAATAGCCCTCTAGTAAATTCCTTCTGCTCAAATGACCCCAAACAGCACAGAACCAGCAGCAGAGGCCAGGAGACTGAAACTGATGTTCACCTGCTGGTTTGGACCCGTGTCCTATGGCAGGTGGGGATGAAGCAGCTGAGTCGTTACAGCCATGTGCCTCCCGAGGGCAGGGTGCTGGCAGACTCAAGGGCCTTAAGGCCTAAGGCCCAGACAAGAAAGGCCCTGCCCTTGCCTTAGAGGCCTGCTCTGGCCCTCCTTGGGGTGAAGCCAGGGGATATGCCCACCCAGAATGTATACCTTGTGGGCTGTGGCATGGAACGCCCCGCCTAACTTTCTCATGACTCTTTCCTTCCTTCCTTCCTTCCTTCCTTCCTTCCTTCCTTCCTTCCTTCCTTCCTTATTTCTTTTTAATATAGGGCACTCAATTATATTTTTATTTCAGTTCATTGATTTAAAAAATGTTTTTATTGATTTCAGAGAGAGGCAGGGAGCGGGAAAGAGAGATAGAAACATCAATACTAAGAGAGGATCATTGATCAACTGCCTCCTGCATGCCTCACACTGGGGATGGAGCTCACAACCCCAGCATGTGCCCTGATGGGGAATCGAACCATGACCTCCTGGTTCATGGGTCAACACTCAACCATTGAGTCATACCGACCGCCTCCCACAACTGTTTCTACGGCTGGAGGAGTCCTCTTCCCTGGGCATGTGCCCCAGGTGGACCCACCTCAGGTATGCAAATGCTCCTTTGTGGTGAGAAGGGGAGGCAGTGTGTGCAGTGCCAGGCAGAGCCTGCAGCCTGCAGCCTGCAGCCTGGAATGCCCACATCCCATGTGGGACAAAACAAAGCCGCAGGGAGAGGCCAGCTCCCCCAGGGGCAGAACTCGGAAGAGCACAAGGATTCCAAACTCGTGTCTGGGTTCAGGTCACCATGAAGACGTATTTGTCAAGGTAGGAGGAGGGAAATGTTTTATTTAACAATTTGTTAGCTTGACTTACAACTTCTAAACACCTGGTCAGGCCCTAGCCAGTTTGGCTCAGTAGATAGAGCGTTGGCCTGCGGACCAAAGGGTCCCGGGTTTGATTCCGGTCAAGGGTAAGCCTCGGTTGCAGGCTCCTCCCCAGACCGGGCCCTGGTTGGGGTGTGTGCAGGAGGCAACCAATCGATGTGTTGCTCTTACATTGATGTTTTTCTCTGTCTTTCCCTCTCTCTTCCACTCCGCACCCCCCCTCCCAAAGCAAAAAAGGGAAAAATATCCTCAGGTGAGAATTAACAAAAAATAAAATAAACATTTGGTCATATTTTATACCAGGTGTCACAAAAGGTGAGGCCAATACTTCAAAAAAAATGTTTCTTAAGAAAAGTTCACGCACATACAAAAATACACATTAGTCCTGTAAACTCTCATGTACCCATTTGTTTTCTCTATACTTACCCCCCCTAAGGTGCCCCTCTCATGTTATTTTGAAGTAAATTAGGGCACTAAGTTAACAATTTCAGGGCATAATGGTTGGGCACTCTTGGAGTTCCTTTTTTCCCATCAAAATGACAAATCAAAACCTGGGCGAACCCTTCAGAGCCTCGAAAGACACAGGCCGTGTTCCATTTCAGGGGCTGCGCGGGCATCGGGATGCTGGGCTGGAGCCAGCTCCGGCTCTGCTACCTTGACTCTTCAGGAAATGTGCTTAGCCCTTTTGTGCCTGAGTTTTCACATGAATAAAATGGTGATAAACACACCTCATGACATTGGTGGGACTGGCAGCGTATGAACTGGAACACATTGTCAGATGCTGTGAACGGTAGCTAATCCACATCCTCTCTGTTTATATATCTTCCCTGTTTGGTGCAGAAGATGAATAGGTCTTAGAAAATGGGAAGGTTTTTTTTAAAATTTATATTTATTAATTTTTTTTTGAGAGGGAGAAAGTGGGGGTGGGGGAGAACGACACATCAATTTGTGGGTTCATTGGTTGATTTTGTATGTGCCCTGACTGGGGATTGAACCCACAACCTTGGCAAATTGCAACCTTGGGGTATGGGAACTATGCTCCAACAAACAGACCTACCCAGGCAGGGCCCAGAGGATTTTTCTAAATTGAATCCAGAGGCATCTACTGGCTACCAGTTCCAAATACAGCCTTCTCACTGGAGAAAATCAGCACAGTCCTGGGCTTCATATGCAGCTACTGATCTCAGGGCGGGCGGTGGCGGGGGGGGGGGGGGGGGGGGGGGGGGGGGGGGGAATGTTTTTCTTTCCTCCATCAGGAGATACAGAATATCTAGCGTCAAAGAGAGGGGGAGTGGGGTTTTAATAATAATGAGTAGTGAGGGGTCTTAAAAACAAGGTGAAGGCCCGGTGGGTGTGGCTCAGAGGTTGAGCATGGATTGCCAGTCAGGGCACATGCCCGGGTTGCAGGCTCATTCCCCAGTGTGGGGCGCACAGGAGGCAGCCAAGTGATGGTTCTCTCTCATCATTGATGTTTCTATCTCTCCCTCTCCCTTCCTCTCTGAAATCAATAAAAACATAAAAAGGGAAAAAATCAACTAAGACTTTTTTAAAAAGCAAGAGGCAGGGAGTGCTTCCCCATGCCCCCCATGCCCCCCCCCGCCCCCCCCCCCCCCTGCGGCCATGTTAACATAGGGGGAGAGCGTTTCTGAGGCATCCTCAGATCTCTTCACACTCAGCTTGTTGATTTCCTAAACAACCTGAGAGCACTGGTGTTCTTTCCAGAATCACACAATGTTACTATCCTTGGTGCCATCAGGCACACCAGAGGCAGCCTGACCAGCCACGAGTGCGTGCGCGCTGGATTAAATAAAGGAAAGCATCTGATATACACTAAGCAGAGTAATGAGATATTTTTATTTATTAAAAACAGACACATCAGAAAGCAATAGCAGAAAAATACAGGAAAATCACAAATTATTTGAAAATTAAATGACACTTCAAAATAACCTATGGGCCCGCCAGCATAGCTCCGTGGTTGAGCCTTGATCTATGAAACAAGAGGTCAGAGTTTGATTCCTGGTCAGGGCACATGCCCAGATTGTGGGATTGGTCCCTAGTGGGGGCATGCAAGAGGCAGCCGATCAATGATTCCCTCTCATCATTTCTATCTGTCTCTCCCTCCCCGCTCCTCTCTGAAATTAATAAAAAAATAAAAATAAGAGATAACCCAGGGGTAAAAGAAAACAAAACAATTAAATAATTTAAACTGAATGAAAATAAACATTTCAAAAATTATAGGATATAGCTAAAGCAATACATTAGGAAGTTTATAGCTCCCAAACCTATATTAGGATGATTTTTAAAAAATATATCTTTTTATTGATTTTAAAGACAGAGGAAGGGAGAGGGAGATAGAAACATTGACACACCAATCCATTGCCTCCTGCATGCCGCTGCAGAGCCCTGGCATGTGCCCTGACCGGAAACCAAGCCTGCGCCCTCTTGGTGCATGGGTTGTTGATCAGTCACTAAGCCACAACAGCTGGGCTATAATCGGATGATTTTAAATCAATAGTTCAACCATCGGCTTAAATTAGGAAAAAAAATAGCAAAGTGAACTATGGTATGAAAAAGGTGTGACCAAGAGTGGAAATTAATGAAATAGTAAACTGAAAAATATTAAATATTAAAAATATTTAATATTAATAATATTAAAATATTATTGATTTCAGAGAGAAAGAGAGAGAGAGAGAGAGAGAGAGAGAAACATCAATGATAAGAATCATTGATCAGCTGCCTCTTGCACACCCCCTCCCGGGGATCAAGCCTGCAACCTGGGCATGTACCCTGACAGGAATTGAACCATGAGCCATGCCGGCTGGGCAATAAAGATAATTTTAAAAAACCACAACACCGAGTGGCAAGCACTGTATCAGGGTGGACCTCAAGTGATCGTAGATGCTATTAAACCCATCAGCATAGACCCAAGTTTGAAAATAGTTGAGGTGGAGGTAAGGAATGCGTACTCCCGATGGGTGGTTAGGGAAGGCTCCTTTTAGGAGAAGACATTTAAGCAGCCAAGTGACTCCCAGGGAGGGGGGAGGGCAGGTGAGTCTTCTAAGACAGGAAACAGCAGATTCTGAGCTTTGAAAGCAGGGGCAGTAAGAAGCAGCTCGATCTGGAATATATTTTAGAGGAAGGACTTTGTTAAGAGTGAGGGAAAGAGAAGGACCAGGGGGAGTCTCAGTTCTGGGAGGAGCTGCTGGCCGGGTGGTGGGATGATTGGGCGTGAGCAGGGGAGCAGCTAAGAACCCGGAGCTGAGTCTGACCATGGTAAGCTGGAGAGGCCTATAATTATCTGAATACCCAGGGGGAGGTGTCGTTGGGCAGGTGTCACTTTAAGTTTGGCACTTGGGGGAGAGGCCTGAAATGGAGGTACAAATTTGGAAACGATTAGTTTGTAGAAAGTGTATAAAATCATGGGGTTAGAACCAATCACCCAGGAAGAGGAGAAACAAAGGGATGCAGGCCTGAGTCCTGGGTGCTCCGACATTAGAAGCCAAGGTCGAAGAGGAAGAGCCAGAAAAGGAGACTGAACATCCAGTGTGGTGGAAGGAAGACCAAGACAGTGTGGTGTCCCGGGAGCCAGACGAAGCATATTTTTGAAAAGGACAAGTGCTCACCCATGTGGAATGCCGCTAGGGGATGATGGAAAATGAGAACATAGACATGGCCACCGGATTTGGCAATATGGAGGTAATTTATGATCTTGATCACAGGCGTTTCAGTGGGTTGGTTTGGGCAGAAGCCTGAGCGGAGGGAGTTGAGAAGTAAACGTTGACGTCTAAAAATGGCAGGTGGACCACATGGGAAACCAGGGCAATCCTTAACTCCAGGAAATGCAATCAGCTGCTCAGCGATGGGAAGGTCATCATAACAAGCCACGTGGCTTAGCGTGGAGGGCGCATTTGCAGTCTGACTCACAGATGAAGGTGTGGGGGAGTCTTGGGGAAGGGAACTACAGAGGGGGGGGGCTATCCGAGGGTCATGGTGACAGGTGAGGTGACGTGTTTACAGTGAGCCAGTCAGCACAGTAATGAGGCCTTTTCCAGCCCATGCAGGCCCCAAGGAGGTGGCATTGGGAGGAGCAGGCCCTCTGGCGTCTGTGTGGAGGTGGTGTTTGGGTTCTTCAAGGGGCCCTGGTGTGGGGGCAAGTCTTAGAATGATGATGCTGGTAGACAAGGCTGGTCTGCCCCTGGGCCTGAGCCCTGGAGTTGGTGGAGCCCCATCCGTTTTTAGAAGGGGACTCAGACCTGCAGGCCCGAGGTGGAAGGATGCTGGGCGCAGCCACACAGCCGGCCCAACTGGACCTCTGGCCTCCTCCCTGGCCCGGCCCCCACTCCACAGAGTGTCAGGAGGCAACAGCTCACACCAAGCTTCTTTCTGGTGATGATGGAATGAGAATGTGCCTCCTGGGTTAATCCAGAAAGATACTCTCTCTGAAGAAAGCTTGTCAGCTGTTAACAAGAATGATGGCATTAATGATACAGTGCTCCTCCTCATTTACTTCACATGGGCACGAGCGCGAGCACGTTCCTAAAGCTCCTACAACAGCCCTCGGAGCGGGTGTCAGTATCCACCTGCTTCACACTGGACGGGAGTGAGGCACAGAGAGGACACGTGACCTGCCCAAGTCATGTTTCCCGCTACAGCAGCCAGATTGCAACAGGCCACTGGGCTCCCGCGTCCTCACGGCCCCTGAGGGGATGTTCCTGGAAAGATGGACACCAGGTTCTGAGTGTAGGAGGCCCCTCCCTGGGACGCTGGACCCTTCATAGCACTTTGTGGGGAGGAGGCTGCCCTGTCACCCCCCCGCGCCCCCCCCCCCCCCCCACACACACTTCTAAGAGCTTCCTTGCAGAACCCTGGAGAGGAGGCCAAGAGCCTGGGGGCTGGAAGAACTGGGGCTACAGGGGTGCTCTGTGCCCTGGGGGAGGGAGGCTGAGTCTCTTCACCCCATCAGCCCGGGCTCATGAACCAAGGGGTCCTTCCTCAGGCTGGGCCTCTTTGGCTATGACTACTCCCTTCCTTCACCCCACAGCCCTGATGCCCTCACACTCAACCCAGTCTTTGAGATGGTACCTGCCCTGGTCCCCATGAACTAGCGTCCTGGTGGGGTAGGAATTGGGGCAGGCTGGCTGCCAGGTTCCCTGGGACTCTCCCCACCCCTCTGAACCTCGCTGGGTTCCCAACCCCCATGTTCCTGCTGGGAGGGAGAGATGGGGACACGCCAAGAAGCTGCCTCCAAGGCCCCCCGTCTCTGAGACCCTGGACCCTGGACCCTGCTCTGGGTGTGTGCATGGGACGGGAGCAACCCCAAACTCCCCAGGAGCTGCCCACCCACCTGTGGGAACGGCCCCCTGATTGCTGGTCCCTTAAGGCAGAATTTCCTTTCTTGGTGCAGCCGGCACCACCTCCCTTCACACCACCTGGAGTGTGAGCTGGTCTTGTCACTTGTCCTCTCACAGGGTCAGCCCTCTGAAGGGGTCCTCAGGCCTGCAGCCCTCTCCCCGCCACTCCGGGGCCCGCCAGAGCCGATTTCTTACACACCAGCCCCGTGAGTCCCCCTCCCCCCTCCTCAGGAGACTGATGGGGGACAGGCCCATGTCCCCCTAGGAAGCTTAGAGACAGCCCCCAAGTGACCCCCATTTGTCCCTCTTTCGAGCCCTGAGAGCTGCGATCACAGTAGCAGCAGCTCCTGCCACACGGCGGCCACACCACTCCAGCGACAGTCTGAGGCCCGCACTCCTCCCCCGTCAGCCCCTCACAGGCCGGCCCACGTGCGTCCCCAGGCGCCTGAATCACTGCTGACGGCTTGGGACCCGGTGGTCATGGGCTCCTGGGGAGCCACTGGGGAGGGGGTGGTGGCCACGTCACCTCGGAGGAAACACCTGCGGCCATAAATAGGCAGCAGCAGCGAAGGCAGCACAGCACAGCCTGCCGAGCAGCACCACACGCTGTGCCCACCTGCGCCAGGATGCCCGAGGCCATGCTGCCCGCCTGCTTCCTCGGCCTGCTGGCCGTCACCTCTGCCTGCTACTTCCAGAACTGCCCGAGGGGCGGCAAGAGGGCCATGTCGGACCTGGAGCTGAGACAGGTATGACCAAGGTCCGCCTCAGGGCTGCGGGAAGGGGCAGAGCCCGGGGGCTGGCACCAGGGTGCAGGGCTGGGGAGAGTGGGGTTCGGAGGAGTGCCCAGCAGAAGCAGCGAGGCCGGCAGGGATGGGCACAGGGGACCGGACCGCGGGCAGGCGAGGACGGGCCGAGAGGCTTCCTGGACACTGTCCCCATCCAGACACGATGGAGGAGAGAGAGGGTTCCGCAGTAACTGGGCTGGGGCTGGGGCAGGGAGAACTGGGCAGGAAGGCCTCCTGTGTGCCCCTGGGGCCTCTCGGCCGGCAGTGGCGGGGCAGCAGGGCTCTGCCCTACTCAGCATTTGAGGCCTCCCCTTCCAGCCCCAGCCTCTCCCGGCCACGGGCCTGGCCTCCACACGACTGGTCACTGGCCGGAGTGGTAGGTGCCAGCCAAGCACCCTGTCAGGCCGTTCTGCTAGGGGCCTCGCCCCCTTCTCTCCTGCTGTATGCCCAGTCCGTTCCTGGTATCCATTTGCATTAGAGCTGGACGAAGTCCAGGCACCCCCTCAGTCTCAGTTCTTCTCAGGCCGCAGGAGGCTCAGTTCTGAGCTGCTGAACAAAGTAGATGGGCAGCTGGGCAGACAGACTTCCCTTCCCTCTGCTCGGCCTTTGGGGGGGGGGGGGGATCCTCTAGGGCTCAGGACTCTGCCACCCCTGGTTAGCGCACAGGCAGGAGAGCAGAGGCCCCCCAGCTTTGCGGGGAGGGCAGGGGGAGGGGGTGATGGGGGAGGGAGGGGAGGGAGTGAGGGGGCCGGGCATGGCCAGAGAGAGGACAGGAAACGGAAGGAAGGGCCTGGGTGTAGGGGTCGGGGTGGGGGTGGGGGACAGGGATGGTGCTAGTCAAGCGTGAGTAATGGGGAGGGGTCTGTGTTAGGGGGAAAGTGGTGGGCAGCCCGCACGCTGCAGCCCTGGGAGACCCCCTGCGGGTGGGGTGTGTGTGTGGGGAGGATGCTGAGTGATTCACAGAGAGAGTCGGAGGCACCTGTAAATGGAGGGAGGCTGGTAGATGTGGCTCCCCTGCTGGGACCCTTTTTGGGGCCAAAGCAGCGCCAAGGCGACCCCGAACCTCGGGTCCCTGAGCTCCCTCCCCACCCAGAGGGGCCTTGACCTTCACCCCGGGGCAGCGGCCTCGCTCACCCTGCCCCCCTCCCCCCCTCCCCACCCTCCCAGTGCCTCCCCTGCGGCCCCGGGGGCAAGGGGCGCTGCTTCGGGCCCAGCATCTGCTGCGGGGACGAGCTGGGCTGCTTCGTGGGCACCACCGAGGCGCTGCGCTGCCAGGAGGAGAACTACCTGCCGTCGCCCTGCCAGTCGGGCCAGAGGCCCTGCGGGAGCGGGGGCCGCTGCGCCGCCAACGGCATCTGCTGCGACGAAGGTGCGGGGCCGGGAGGGGGGTGCGGGGGCGGCGGAGAGGGGCGGGGGGCGGGGGCCCGGGGCCGGGCGGGCGCCGATCTGGGTCGGTCCCGGCGCCGGGCGCGCTCAGCCCCTGTCCCCCGCAGAGAGCTGCGTGACGGAGCCCGAGTGCCGGGAGGGCGCCGGCCTCCCCCGCCGCGCCCGCGCCAACGAGCGGAGCAACGCGACCCAGCTGGACGGGCCGGCCGGGGCCCTGCTGCTGCGGCTGGTGCAGCTGGCGGGGGCGCCCGAGCCCGCCCCGCCCGGCGTCTACTGAGCCCCCACGGCCCTCCCGCCCCGCCCCCGAAGCACGAAAAATAAACCTTTTAAATGCACTGGCCGGTGTCTGTCTGTCTGGGGGCGGGGGAGGAGGGCGCGGACGCTTCCCGGACCCCAAGACACAGGCCGATCCCCCAGCAGGAGGGCCAGGCCCTAAAGGAAGCGATCCTGCCCCAGCGAAGGTGTAGGTGGGACAAGGGACAGGCGCCCGGGGCGGGAGTGGCGGGCCAAGGCCGGGAGGGGTCCTGCAGGGCTGGGTGGGGGGGTCTTAGGGCGGAGGGATGGGAATAAAGGGGGAAGCGTGGGGGCAAGATGTCGTGGACAACACAGTGAGAGAGAGACAGAGACCTCGAGAATGACAGGAGACGATGAGAGAGGCGGAGGGACCAGCCCAGACGGGAGCAGGGGTTACGGTCCCCAATCACTCCCGGGAGGCGGAGGGACAGCAGCTCCAGGGACCCATCCTGGGCCGCAGGGTCCCAGTCCAATGCCTGTCATCCAAGGCTGTGGGGGGTGTGCACATGGGCGTGCAGGTGGGCGGCGGAGTGGGACCAGCAGCAGCGAGGCCAGGTGCTCCCTGGCCAGAGGAAAGGGCACCCCATCTGACTCTCAACCAGCCTGAGAGACAGCGTCACTGAGACCCTGGCCGCAGGCTCCCCCAGGCACAGCCGTGCAAACCACACTCCCGCACAGACAGGGAAGAACTGTGAGGGGCAGCCCCGTGGTGCCTGACCACAGTCACAGATACAGTCCGAGGAACACGTTCAGAGGCACATTCACACTCAGAGAAACAGACACAACAGGCTTGAGGTCAGGCGGGCCCATGTACACACACACACACACACTCACACACACACACACTCACATGCGCTCCCGGGCAAACGGACTTGCCACCCTTTGACACATGCAGCTTCAGGGCAAAGATGTCCACTAACAGGCCAACGCTGTTCTCTGTCCCGTGTCCCTCCTTGTCCCCTTTGCCCATGTATCCCCTTTCCCCTCACTCCCCTGCCTTCCCTTCCCCCTCAACTCTTCTCTTGCTTCCCTCCCTGTCCCCCGACACCCCTCCCTTTCTCTTCTGCCCTCTACCCTTCAGTTACCTCATATCCTCCTTTCTCTACCAGCTTGTTCTCGGCAGCCTCTCCCTGGGATGTCTTGCTCCAGGTCTTGGAGGCCAGCGTGGAGCGCAGGCTGAGAAAAGTCCCTCTGAGCCCTGACCCCAACAAGCAGCCTGGGGCACAGCCTCATGACAGCCTCAGCCAGCCCTGCGCAGGTGGTGGTGGTGGGAGGGGAAGGTCCAGGAGCCAAGCCAAGGTCAAGCTCTCTTCTGGCCTCAGAGCTCTGCTCTGCTGTCACCCCTGACCAGGCTCAGGAGGGGGGGCTTCTGTCCCTAATTAGCCGAGGCCCAGGCAGTCTCTCTCCTTGTCTGTGTCCCTTGTTTTTTGTGATCATGTCTGTGGTCTTGATCGCCAAGAACCCTATGCTGCAGGGTCCTGGCGTTGATAGTGCGACATAAAAGTAGACCACAGCCGTGGATGCTCACTGATGTGGCCGATGCTTCCAGTTTTCAGACTGGAATGCTCTGTCCTGAGGCTTCACTCTCCTGTGTGGAGCTCCCCTCTGTTGCCCACAGTCCTCTGTGCACACAGGCATTTTCACTTTACAAGTTAGTGTCATTTCACAATCCATATGTACTGATTTGCACCATTTTTTAATAAAGTAAATTTGGGGCAGCTTTTCATATCAGAACATTTACCTCTACCACCATCTTTTGGTTTTGTAGGTTTTTATTATGAGAAATTTCAAATAGACCAAAACTAGAGCTACTAGACCCAAACCCTGCAGGCACCCACCACCCCCAGTTATGACAATTATCATCATGGGGTGGCTTGTTTCATCTCTACCTTGACTCTCCTCCCACTTTCAGATGATCTTGAAGTCAAGGCCAACTGTTGTACCATTTCATCTACAAACCTTCCAGGCACATCTCAAAAATATATGGACTGTTCTGATAAACATGACCACAGACTGCTCTCACACACATGCAAACCGCAAACCAAACCTCAACTGTGGGGTGCGGCCAGAGTGTTTTGGACAGATTCAAGCCTTGGACTACTGAGAGGGCACAGTCCTCTCATTGCCACGTGCAAGTCCCAGCTTGGAGGGCAGAGCCCTCCCAGCACAATTAGCCAACAGCTGTAGTTGTAAGCCTGAACCTATGCTCGAACACGTGGCCCCAGGTGCCTGAGTGATAGAGTTCAGGTGCATGTAGTGGAGTGGGATTGAAACTAATGAGAATGTTGTAAACAACTTGATCACGCCCTTACTTTGCCTCGTGGCATCTGCTATAAAATAAAAGACACGGCTTGTGGGCGTGGTCACTGTCTCTCTCCATCAGAGGGGGCAGCGTCCCACCGAGACCCAGCTTTCATTCTCATGTCTGTTTTTTCTTTTCTTTTTTTAAATATGTTTTTTATTGATTTTTTACAGAGAGGAAGGGAGAGGGATAGAGAGTTAGAAACATCGATGAGAGAGAAACATCAATCAGCTGCCTCCTGCACACTCCCCACTGATGTGCCCACAACCAAGGTACATGCCCTTGACCAGAATCGAACCTGGAACCCTTGAGTCCTCAGGCTGATGCTCTATCCACTGAGCCAAACCAGTTAGGGCATGTCTGTCTTTTCTTAATCCTTTCATCACCCCCACTCAGGATCACCCTTGGCCATGCAGGCACGGCACACTCAACCATATATCAATACAGGCATACCTCAGAGACACTGCCACCACAATAAAGTGAATATGGCAATAAAGTGAGTTGTAAGCTCTTTTCTGGTGGAGGGTCTTGCCTTCAATTTGTAAAACATGCAACATCTGTGAAGCATAATAAAGCGAAACGATAAAACGAGGTATGCCTGTATCATCCAGTTTCAGGCATTATTCAGATTTCCTCAGGTGTTCCAGGAGCACACCTTTACAAGTTCATTGATATCTGAGTCCCTTTTTCCCTCAGGCACAAAGGAGAATATGAATCCTCATGCCCTTTCTGCACTCTTATTTTCCTGAGCCTCCTGTAGAGCATGACTTAAAATCTTTTTACTGTGCTCATTACCAGCAGGTGTCATCAGATGACTTTACTGTGTGGATGCCACCTAGAGTTATTTTGCCTGTTTAGTTACATGTTAAAATAATCTTATTTTGTTTTTTTAAAATATATTTTATTGATTTTTTACAGAGAGGAAGGGAGAGAGATAGAGAGTCAGAAACATCGATGAGAGAGAAACATCGATCAGCTGCCTCCTGCACACCTCCTACTGGCGATGTGCCCACAACCCAGGTACATGCCCTTGACCGGAATCGAACCTGGGACCTTTCAGTCCGCAGGCCGACGCTCTATCCACTGAGCCAAACCGGTTTCGGCAAAATAATCTTATTTTGTAATATGTTACTCTCCTTTCCCCTATATTACTGCCAGGACTAATTATATATTTTTTTGAAATTGAGTGCAGGTAGGCATATTATCTGGGAATTTCACTGTGAGGTAGCAAAATGGGTTCACAGAGTACTAGTTAGACAAAGGGGGAGTTGGAACCACTGTCCTGGACAAGCCCCAAGCACTTTGGTCATTCCAAGGAGAGCCAGAGGCCAGGGACTGAGCCAGGAAGAAGATAAAGAATGACAGCAGCCCTAACCGGTTTGGCTTAGTGGATAGAGCGTCGGCCTGCGGACTCAAGGATCCCAGGTTCGATTCCGGTCAAGGGCATGTACCTTGGTTGTGGGCACATCCCCAGTAGCGGGTGTGCAGGAGGCAGCTGATCGTTGTTTCTCTCTCATCGATGTTTCTAACTCTCTATTCCTCTCCCTCTCTGTAAAAAATCAATAAATATATATTTTTTAAAAAAAGAATGATAGCAGCTCGCTCTGCGCCGGTCTGTCTGGCCACTGGACAACTTCACTTGGCCTGGGTTCCCTCAGCACCTCTCCCAGCTCACCCATGCATGGGACCTAGCTTGATGTCCTCAGAAAAAGGTTGTTAATTAGACTCTATGTGTTGTTGTTTTTTATTGATTTCAAAGAGGAAGGGAGAGGGAGAGAGAGAGAAACATTAGTGATAAGAGAGAATCATTGATCAGCTATCTCCTACAGGGCCCTCTCCTGGGGAGCGAGCATGCAACCCAGGCATGTGCCCTAACTGGGAATTGAACCGTGACCTCCTGGTTTATAGGTCGATGCTCAACCACTGAGCTACGCCGGCTGGGCCAGACTCTATGCTTTATTTATTTTTATTTTTATTTTTATTGATTTCAGAGAGGAAGGGAGAGGGAGAGAGAAACATCAATGATGAAAGACAATCATTGTTCGGCTGCCTCCTGCACGCCCCCTACTGGGCGTGTGCCCTTGACTGGAATCGAACCTGCAGGCCAACACTCTATCCACTGAGCCAAACCATCCAGGGCTAGACTCTGTTTTTGATGGTGGGAAAGAAAATACTGCTGGCCTTTGGATTTAGGGAAAGAAAGGGACAGTGGGTGGGTAGGGTGTCGGAAGGAGGGGACCCTGAACTCAGTCCCAAGGTGAGAAATCTGGACTGATACCCTCTTCTGTGTAAGCCACTGGGGTGGGAGGGGATGTAGGGCCCTTAGGGCTGAGAAAGGGGACCCAAGGGGGTGATTCCGAATTCCCGCTGAGGTGGTGGGTGGACACCCAAGCTTGCCAAGCACAAACCCGTGACCACATCTCTCCAGCTGATAGCGTGGTTCCCTGTGCCGCGTCTGAGGGACCACAGAATTTGCACGACCTTCCTCAGATACCCATTTACGTGTGTCACACGTTTCCCCATGTGCGATTTGAACAGGACTCTGCTTTGAGTCACTCCTGATCCTTTCCTAATAACCCCTCACTACTCCCCAGATGCAGGGGTCCTGGGAGAGACCCCCTCTCACAGCCCCAGCAAGAACCCCAGTCTAGATGGCTGTTGGTCACTGGGGCTTTCAAAAACCTCATTTCTATGATCTTCATACCCTTAGCAATGATCTTGTTCTCACTTTTGAAACGTTTATTCCAGTATAGCACACACACAAGTGAACAATTCACACACGTGCAGCTGGTGAGTTTTCATAAACGGAGCGCACCCCTTTCACCAGCTCCCGGCCCAGAAGCAGAAGAGGCCGCGCCCAGAGGAGCACTCACTCTTCCCATCACCGCCCCTCCAAGACCTCTGGCACCATTGCTTAGCGTTGCCTGTTTTTGTGATTTACATGAAGAAATTCTTACAGACCTCGGTAGTATTGTTTTCTCTTTCCTCTATGTCTGTGAGCTCCCCACACAGTTAGGTTGGGGCGGGGGGTATGCAGTCCTCCAGTGTGAGAAAGCCACAGAAGTAACTTTTAAAATGTATATATTTTTATTGATTTCAGAGAAGAAGGGAGAGAGAGAGAGAAAAACACTCGATGAGAGAGAATCACTGATTGGCTGCCTCCTGCATGTCCCCACTGGGGATCAAGCCCAACCAGGCATGTGCCCTGATCAGGATCTGATCGGTGACCTCCTGGTTCACAGGTCGACGCTCAACCACTGAGCCACACCAGTTACCTGAGCTGGGCAGGTAACTTTTTTTTTTTTTAATCACTAACAAATGCTCTGTGCTCCTGTTTTGTGTGGACACGGGCCTCCGGGAATGGCTGGCCATGCGGAGGTCGGTGGAGGGGTGTGCTCTAGGGGAGAAGGATGAGGCTTTTAGTGATTCCCAGTAATCGATGAGAAGAGTCGTCCTGTTGGTGGTGTTTTTTTGCCTTTCAGGGTCATTTCTGCGGCCCTGTGTTCTCAGGAACCCCTGGTTTGCAGGGTCCCCAGCTTGGCCTCATCTGCGTACCAGGGGCCTCCTGTGGCCTGAGCCTTCCTTCAGCTCCTTGGGAACGGACAGCCTGCAGCTGTGGAGGGTGGAGGGCGTCCTGCCCGGCCCCCAGGTGTGGCCCAGCGCCTTCAGACTTAGGAGCTGCCCGTGAGGCCCTTTCCCTGCCAACCACACTCAGAGCCCCGCGCCCTCCCTCCCCGGGGGCAGCAGCCCACTCCTCGCCCCGTGCTGCCCCCCAGCTCCTGCTCTGCGTTGCCCGGAGCTGCAGACACAGGCCCGGCCTCGCTCTCGCACCCCGGGTCCCCCCTCCCAGTGCTGACAGAGACGCCAGTCGAGGTAGAGGGAAAAGGTGCATTCGTTTATTTTCATTCTTTCGGGAGTGGCTGTGGAGGGAGCGAGGGCTGCGCCCGAGGTCCGAGGTCCGGGGCGCGGTGCTCAGCGCGGGGAGGCGGCGGCCTAGGGGTCGCAGGCGGGGTCGGTGCGGCAGCCGTCTGCGCGGGGAGACGCGGGTCAGCGCTGTCCAGCGACCCGTCCCCGTCCCCGGACGCCGGACCCCGCGCCCCGACCCCCGCCGGCGCCGCCCGCTCACCGGGGCTGCAGCAGATGCCGTCGGCGGCGCAGCGGCCCTCGTCCCCGCAGGGCCTCTGGCCCGACTGGCAGGGCGACGGCAGGTAGGTCTCCTCCTGGCAGCGCAGCGCCTCGGCCGTGCCCATGAAGCAGCCCAGCTCGTCCCCGCAGCAGATGCTGGGCCCGAAGCAGTGCCCCTTGTCCCCGGGGCCGCAGGGGAGGCACTGGGAGGGGGAGCCAGCGGGCTGAGCGGGGCGGGCGGGGCGGGGTGGGGTGGGGGTCCGTGCGGGTGCGGGGGGCCGAGGGCGGCAGGGGCGACCCTGTGGCTCGGGGCGTCGGGCCCCGGCGGGAGAGGGAGCTGCTCACCTTGCGCACGTCCAGGTCCAGCACGGCCCGCTTGCCGCCCACGGGGCAGTTGGTGATGTAGCAGCCGGAGGTCAGCGCCAGGAGGCCGAGCAGGCAGCAGGCGAGGCTGGGGACCGCCATGGTGCGGGCGCGGGGTCCGGCGTCGACGGCTGTGGCCGGCTCTCCGCTCCCGTCCTTTTATGCCCGGGGCCTAAGAGGGCCGGCGGGTGTCTGGGCACGGCTGGCCACCGCGGGTCAGGCCCTGTGCGCCCTGCGCGCCCCCTCATTTGCAGGGGTCAGTCTGGTCGAGGTCACTGCGTTGGCTCCAGCCACGTGCGCGGGGAGGGGAGGGTGGGGGGGAGAAGCAGGGCGGGCAAGGGAGCCTGGGGGATGGCAAGGGAGCCTGGGGGATGGCCTGGGCCCCGGGGTGAGAGAGAGAGCGTGGGGGTGGGGTGTGTGGCCCAACCAGGGGTTATGTAGCTGGACTCCCCATACCCCGGGGGTGGGGAGGGCACTCGGACGCCTCCAGGCCAGAAGAAGCTGTGGCAGGACTGGGCAGGCCTCCCCACCACCCTGCACCCCTGCCACAGAGCATCCAGCCCCTCTGTTGGGGAGGTCTCTTCCTGAACCCACATTTCTTGGGGCTCACTCCCCACCCCCACCCCACCCCACCCCCACTCGCACACCAATATCCACTTCCCCGCACCGGAACTTGCATAGGAAAAGACCTTTATTTTTCTCTAACCTCTAACTGAAAGTCAACCTTTCCTTCAACTGTGAGGGAGAACAATCCGCAGGGGAATCTGCAATCCCTGGGGCTTTGTCAAAACTGGAATGACAGATGCCCTCCTATCACATCCGCTATTGCAACGCTCTCGGCACAGTGTGCAGACCACCATCCGTTTGTATTGGGCAGTTACTGGACCTGCACTAGGTCTTGTTACCTGATGCTTTAAATGAACCATCTGTGACGGTCGCACATTCTTTTAACATTTTCATACCTGAATGCAAATATAATCGGTTTCCTTTGTCTTTGTGTCATGCATTTAAAAACAGTGCTTTTTTTTTTTTTGCATTTTAAACATATCTCAAATGAAAATAATTGCACATAAAAGGAAGACGACTGCCTCAGTGGAGGGGGTGTAGGTCAGTGTCATGAACAGGAAGATGGGCAGCACAGATTCTTTTTCAAGACGGGACTTGTCACCGAGCTGGTGGTAGCGTGGTCAGCGGAATGGTCTTTGGTCCAGGGTGTGCCTCAGCGGCAGAGAACCACCTGGCTCACGGGCACACCTTTCCCAGGTGCCCACAACCAATGACTGGTCCACTCTGACCCAGTGCTGGGCAACTCTGAAGGACTATTTCAGTTCCAGGCCTCCCTGTGGAGTTAGTACCGAGGCCAGCATAGAGTTCTCCCTCGGCCCACTCCTGTTTCCACCCCCTTCCACAGAGGTGGGTCCCCAGGGCCCTTGTTGGTAAACATCCAGCCCATCAAGTCCATCTCAGGCTGCTCCCTGGGGAGCCCCCCTGGCAAAGGCATGGACGAAATGAGTCCAATGTCAGAAAGTACAAACTCAACAGCACCAATCCCTTGAGGTGACCCAGGGGCGAGGAGACTGGGAGGGCCCAGGCCAGTCCTGCACTCTTGTTTGCTCTCCCAGAGGAGGGGCGGGGGGCACCGGGGCACAGAGCCTGCTGAGCCCCAGCCACTGTGTGAGCTCTCCAGCTCTGAGGAGCTGGTTAGGCCCCCCGGGAGTACCAGGCAGCGGCCGGCCTTGTTTCTCAACCAAATCAGCTCATTGGCATTGCTGGACTGGAAGGCCAAGCGTCTGACCCTAGAGGTGGGCCAGAAAGGCCTCCCAACCTCTCTGTGAGCACACTGACCTCACCAAGTTAACACATGCACATAAATTACTTTAGCATAATGGCCCCCTCAGGCCCCGCATCCCTTTATCCATTCAACACTGCTCATCTGGAGATGCACTGGGGTCCCAGCCCAGATGCTTGGCAACTCCAGGGAGCCAAGGGCTTATGTTCTAGGGGGTGGTCGGGAGGGGATGGGAGGGTGACATTAAACAATACACCTATTTCAGCAGGTCAGGGGGCAGTGAGTGCTATGGAGAAAAGGGTGGGGCATGCCTCAGTTTCCCTCAGGGGGCTCAGTGTAGGCCTGTGAAGGTGACACCTGCCTGTTGGAGGAGGGAGGGCAGGAGCCACGTGGATATCCGAGGGCAGACTCATTTCCTGTCGCTGTGTAACAACCCTCACAGACTGAGCAGATGAACACCCACTTACTCTCGCCAGCTTCTGTGGGTCTGGGCAAGGCCCAGCTGGGTCCTCTGCTCAGGGTCTCAGGGGATGTCGGCCAGGCTGTTCCTTTCTGGAGCCGGGGGATTGTTGCAGGACTCACTTCCTTGTGGCCATCGAAGGGATGGCGGCTTGCTTCTTCAAGGCCAGCAGCAGGCAGGCCTTGGTGCTTCGAGTTTCTGAGCGCAGGGACTGCCATCTTTTTAACTCAGTCACCCTGACTAATTTGGACAGTTGGGGCCTTAATTACATCTGCAAAATCCCCTCACCGTTATCACGTAGTGTAGAATAATCATGGAAGTTATACCCATTGATATTGCCTGTTATGAAAGTAACAGGTCCTATCTACATGCAATAGGAGTTTACACAAAGGATACCAAGGGCAGGAATCACAGGGGCCATTTTAAAGTTCTCCCTACCACGGAGGTGGGTATTCTAGGCAGAGGAAGCAGCAAGTGCAAAGGGATGGCAGTCTGTCTGGCATGTTCAAGAAACTGCAAGGCCCGTGCGGCTGGAGTAGAGTGAGCCGGGGTCAGAATGGTCACGCGAGACTGGGTCACATAGGACCGATTGAAATGGGGAACCAGAGAAGGTTCTGAGTGGCGGAGCGACATAATTGGATTTGCATGTTATAAGGCAACTTCGGATACTATGCTGTGAAAAGACCTGGGGAAAGGTGGAGGCCGGGAAGCCAGTGAGGAGGCTACTGTAGCAGGCCCTGTGTGATGATGGTGGGCTGGACCAAAGTGATGGGGTGCACGTGGGGAGAAGTGGTCCCATTCTTTGGAAGAAAGTTTGGGGTTTGTTGATAGGTTGGATGTGGGTGGGAGAGAAAAGGAGGAGTCAAAGATGACTCTGAGGCTTTTGGCCTGACCAATGGGATCGATGGAGCTGCCATCAGCTGGGATGGGCACCCTTAGGGTGGCCCAGATCTGGGCTGGGAAGGGCAGGAGCTCAGTGAGGACATACAGGCATTTGAGATGACATCACACACCCGAAGGAGACGTTGAGTTTGCATTTGGATATAAGCGCCCGGAGTTCGGGCAAGAGGTCTAGGCTGAAGATACGTTAATTTGGAGTCATTTATCGGCACAGACCTGAGTGAGAACACCTAGGAGAGCAGCGATGGGGAGGGGACCACGGGCTGAACTCTGAGTGAGGTCTGAGGAAAGAGGAGTGGGAAGTGAAGACGGAAGGAGGAAGTGATCAGCTTCGCCAAGTGCTGCGGGCGTGAAAGTTAAACTTCTTTATTTGAACCATTTCGATGAGGCTTAATTTACATACCATCAAATTTACCCACTGTAAGTGTACATTTTGATGATTTTTGGTAAACAGTTGGGCAGCCATCCTGCAATCCGGATTGAGAACACTCCCAGCTCCAAAAATGGTCCCTCACGCCCGTGTGCCATGACTCTCTTCCAGCCCCCAGGAAACCACGGATGTAGACTCACCTTTTCTAGAAATTGCATGTCAATGCAACTGTACAGTGTGCAATGATTCATGTCTGGCTTCCTTCACTTACCAGAGTGTTTTTGAGGTTCACCCTACTGATTGTGTGTGTCAATAGTTCATTTCTCTGTATTACTGAGATGTAGTCCAAGCATGGACCACATTTTGTTCACGATTCACCAGCTAATGAACACTTAATTGCTTTCAATTTTGGCTATGATGATAATCTTGCTATGAATACTTATGTACAAGTCTTTGCAAGGCCACATGTTTTCATTTCTCTTGGGTGGTGACCGAGGAGTAGAACTGCTGGGTCATAGGGTAAGTGTCTGGTTAACTTTTTAAGAGGTGAGCAGTTCTCACCTCCCCTTCCCTGTGGTTCTCAACCTTCCTAATGCCGCGACCCTTTAATACAGGTCCTCATGCTGTGGTGACCCCCAATTTCATTGTTACAAATTGAACATAATTAAAGCATAGTGATTAATCACAAAAACAATATGTAATTATATATGTGTTTTCCGATGGTCTTAGGCGACCCCTGTGAAAGGGTCGTTCGACCCCCAAAGGGGTCGCGACCCACAGGTTGAGAACCGCTGCCTTAAGGGGAAGTGCTCCCTGATGGTCCCAGTGTGGAGCGGGTTGAAGCCCGCAGGGACTGGGCCCCCAGCGGTGGCTGGAGGAAGACAGGGGAGAGGACTTTGAGATGGTGTAAGAAGCTGTTTGACACAACCTTGGTTTTTGATGCTGAAGCTGCCTTCTCCATCCTTTCGCCAGAGTGGCGGAGCAGTGCGGATGGAAATCTCCCAGCTACAACGAGTGATAGCAGCCCTGGTAGCAGTATCTAATTTCACTGAGGTTTTTGGTGCTGTTCATGAATTCTCCTTCTTTGCTGCGGCTACCCATTCTCTCCCACGTCACTGGCTATGGGGAGACAGCCCCACCATCGGTGCAGAATATAATGCACCCATGTGTTCTCTCTGAGCTGGTACCATGTCAGCCTTCAGTAGGCTGTTCTCTGAGGCCAGCTGCTTCTGCTGCATGGTGTACGGTGAGACCAGAGAATCCATTGCCCTCCTTCTTTTCCTATAAAGGGAGTTCCTTGATCAAAAGCCATGTGGTGGGGTAGCTGTCATGGCCCCAGGGTGTCTGCCTGGCCCCAGGGAAGGGCGTCCACCTTGGTCTCTGCTGTTGGAGAGGTGGGCTTTCAGCCATGGTGGTAGCCAGGCCGGCCTTGGTGAAGTCAAGTCTCCATGGTTGAGCCCACACACAGCCTCAGTCCCTGCCACCCTGACCGCTTTGTCCAGGAATCCAAAGAGCAAGGATTGGGATGGATGGGGCTAGAGGATGTCTGATGTGCACAAGTCACCTGTGCAGTGGGTCTTTGGGGCACAAATATCTTCCAACTTTAGGTCCATTCTGAGAGGTCCAGCCGCATACTCTCCACAAGCCTTCATGTTTCCATCCTTCAAACACAGTCCTGCTAAGTCCCACGCCTTTTATCCTCCCTCCAAATCATTAGCTACTTGTCTCCAGTCTCTAGGATTCTCCCTAGTTCCAGGTAAAGTGGTTGCAGTGTAGTGTTTCAGGTGGAGAAACTCATCTCCTGATGTCCTTCAGGACAGGAGCACCACAGCCACGGCCATCTGCATGTGAGCCGCCGGAAACCTGGACTCCATTCTTTTTGCCTCTTTGGTCAACTGGACATTTAAGACTCCCTGTGAGATCACAATTATGAGTGAGGAAGGAGCAGGAGTCCGGGAAGAGACCATCTGCCTGAGCAGCTTATCTGCCCCACAGCGAGCACGCATGCCTGAATGAGCCCAGCCCAGAGCCGTGCACCCGGCTGACCCACAGTCTCATGAGCAGTCCTAGTATTTACTGTCTCACACCACCAAGGCTTGGAGTGGCTTCTTATTCAGAACTAGAGGTTGGTGTATGAATTCGTGCACAGGTGGGGTCCGATTGGGGTAGGGGAGCCAATCGGGGGCGGGGCTGGCCGGGCGTAGGGTCCACAGGCGGTTGGCTGGCTGCCCCCGCCCCCTGGTAGAACTCCCAGTCAGGGGGACAGTTTGCAGATTAGCCTTTTATTATACAGGCTAAGCTAAGGGTTATGCAGGCAGTCTCTAACAGGGCTGGGGGACAAGCAAAGAGCTGTCTTCAAGGAGCCAGTGCTTTCTCAAAAGGGGTTCTAGCTTTGCTCTACAACCCTAGGGGCATCTGACGTGCGATCCCACTGGAGCTGGCCACAGGCTCCCCCAGCGTTCTCATCAGCTGTGGGCCTCTTGAGCCTGAGGGGACTCCCTGGGCCATCAGGCCTAAAAGGCAGAGCTGCCTGCCTGGCAGCAGGATCTGCTTTGGTGTCCTCTGGCCCTGGATGGCTCTCAAAGCCCACTGCCCTTCTGCTCCTGGGAGATGGGTCAGAGCAGCACATTCCAATGTGGCCAATGTGGGCTCCAAATGCAGAGGTCCACCACGCACTGCATCTCTCTTTCAGGGACAGGGGGTGCAAGGTATAGCAGCTTGTGCATCATTTGGGAGGGGTGGGGTAGAAAGACAGTCCCTTTTCTCATTACTATAAGAGCAATACACAGTTATATACACTACCCAGTTGTAAGAATATGCCATACTGTGTTTATCCATTATTCTGTTGGTGGACTTTTGGGTTGTTTCCAGGTTTGGCTATTATCTTTTGGTGGACATAAGCATCATCTCTCTTGGGTGGAATTGCTAGATTCAAGACTCTGTGTGTGTTTAGCTTTTCCTACCAGCACAGTGTGAGAATTCTCTTTCACTTTGAAAGGATCCAGGCATGCTCCCCCGCCCACCCCCTACCCCCGCATTCCCAGAAATTTCATGGACATGCAAGGCTCTGTGTTTTCACAGGATTTATCGTCTAGTTTCCAACACACATGTTTATAAGGCTTGATGTTACCTCCTGCCTCCTAGGTCCCACTTGTTTCCTGACTACCACAGGCTTTGGCTCTCCTCAGTGGACGGGAGTGGTACTCTGGGTCCCCAGTAATTCCAGGAAGGTCTGGGTATTTTTTTTAATAGTTGCTTTTTAAACTATATATATTTTTATTGATTTCAGAGAGGAAGGGAGAGGTAGAGAGAGAAAGAAACATCAATGATGAGAATCATTGATTGGCTGCCTCTTGCACACCCTCCACCCGGCATGTGCCCTTGACCAGAATCAAACCTGGGACCCTTCAGTCCACAGACCGACGCTCTATTACTGAGTCAAACCAGCTAGGGCAGTCTGGGTATTTTTCTTTCCTCACTGCAGTTACACAGGTCACAAGACTCCTTGACAAATTCTAGGAGGAAGATTTACAGTGAAATATATAAGGCGATTTCTGGGTTCTTCCTTCATCTGGTGGTCTGGTTACTGAGGAAAGAACTAGGGTCTATATTGTGATGGATCAGGCTAGGCCCCAATTCACTACAGATAGAGTAGTTTTGGACACATGGAACAGTGGGGCCTTAATGGGCTTCCTGACCATTTCTGTCCTGGGAGATCCATAACCAATTAGCACCTCCTGTGGGTCAAACCATTCTTATTAGCACAGCATATATACTCAACACAGGGCTCATAGCCCACATATACAATGAACTCTGACAAATCAACTTAAAAAGACAGACAAGCCAGGAGAAAGCCACCAAAGAAGCTATGCAATTGTCCAATAAAAACAAAAGGTACTTATCCCGTTAGTAATAGAGAAACTAAAATTAAAACCATAATGAAATACACACTCACTAGAACAGCTAACATTAAAAGGCTGTCTTTACCAAGTGAATACAGAACAGTGGGAACCTCCATACACCACTGGAGGGGTATAGACGGCACAGCTACCTGGGAAAGCTGCTTGGTAGCATTACTACAGCTGGGCACATGTGCACCGTGTGATCCAGCAATTCCACCCCCGAAATGCGTGCACATGAGCATCAAAAGACACGTCCAAGGGCGTTGGTCACAGTGGCACTCTGTGTCATAGTCCAAACCTGGAAACAGCCCAGATGTCCACCGACAGTAAAATAAAATCAATTTATTCAATAGAATTAGCAGTGCCCCCTTCTCTGTGGTTTTGTTTTCTGTGGTTTTAGTTACCCATAGTCATCCACAGTTTGAAATTATTAAATGGAAAATTCCAGAAATAAAACATTCCTAAGTTTTAAATTGTGTGCTGTTCTGAGCAGGATGGTGAAATCTCAAGCCAACCTGCCCTGTTCTTTCCAGAACGTGCATATCCCTTTGCTGCATGATCATAGTAGCCGGCTGGTTACCAGATCGACGGTCTGTCGTGGTATCACAGGGCTTGTGTTCAGGTAACCCCTATTTTACTTAATAATGGCCCCAAAGCACAAGAGTAGTGATGGCTGGCAATTCAGATATCCCAAAGAGAAGCCATAAAGTGCTTCTTTCAAGCGAAAAGGTATGTATGTATACGAAGAAAACATAGTAGATATAGGGTTCGGTACCATCTGTGGTTTCAGGCATCCACTAGGGCAGTGGTTCTCAACCTTCCTAATGCCGCGACCCTTTAATACAGTTCCTCATGTTGTGGTGACCCCCAATTTCATTGTTACAAATTGAACATAATTAAAGCATAGTGATTAATCACAAAAACAATATGTAATTATATATGTGTTTTCCGATGATCTTAGGCGACCCCTGTGAAAGGGTCGTTCGACCCCCAAAGGGGTCGCGACCCACGGGTTGAGAACTGCTGCACTAGGGGTCTTACAATATATTCCAGGATAAGGGGGGGAGGGGTAATCTAGTCAAATTTACTAATCTTACATTTTACATTTTGAAGGACCTGTTACTGTATTGAGGAGGCTCCACCTGCTGGAGTTAAGGGGAACTGCAGGGCAGATCTTGGCCTCCAGCAATTCATTCCCAATTTGGCTGTATTTGGTACATAATCTTTAGACCCTGGTATGAGTTTGAGGCCATTCTTTAGTTTCATTAAAATTAATAATAGCCAAACCGGTTTGGCTCAGTGGATAGAGCATCGGCCTGCGGACTGAAAGGTCCCAGGTTTGATTCCGGTCAAGGGCATGTACCTTGGTTGCAGACACATCCCCAGTAGGAGGTGTGCAGGAGGCAGCTGGTCGGTGTTTCTCTCTCATCGATGTTTCTAACTCTCTATCCCTCTCCCTCCCTCTCTGTCAAAAATCAATAAAATATATATTTTTAAAATTAATAATAGTAATAATAATGGCCGCATTTAACATGTATTGAACACTTACTATCTCGAAGGCACTTAATTCAACTTTACATGAATGTTTCACTTAATTGCTACAACAGTCTTATAGGTTGATACCAGTATTTTATTCATTTTATTTATTTTACTTTGGAGAAAACTGAGGCACAGGCAGACTAAGGAATATTTCCAAGGACACTCAAGAAGTAAGAGGGGAGTGTACTGTTGGTGGGAATACAGACTGGTGCAGCCACTATGGAAAACAGTATGGAAGTTCCTAAAAAATTAAAAATGGGATTGCTTTATGACCCAAAAATTCCACTTTCAGGTATATATCTGAAGAAACAAAAAAGCACTAATTCGAAAGATAGATGAACTCCTATGTTTATTGTGTTATTTACAATACCCAAGATATGGAAGCAGGCCAAATGCCCACCAATAGCAGAGTAGATAAAAAAAGTTGTGGTGTATATATACAATGAAATATTATCTGGCCATAAAAAAGAAGAAAATGTTACCATTTGGGACAACATGGATCTGCTTTGGTGTCCTCTTGCCCTGGATGGCTCTCAAAGCCCTCCCAAAATAGGAGGTATTATGCTAAGTAAAATAAGTCAGACAGAGAAAGACAAATACCATATGATTCACTTATATGTGGAATCAAAAGAGCAAGATGAACAAACAAACAAAAGAGAAACAGACTCATAGATACAGAGAAAACACTGATGGCTGCCAGAGGTGAAGGGATTAAGAACTACACATTGGTAGTCACAGCATAGTCCCGGGGATGTGAATGCAGCATAGGCCCATAGCTATAATATTGTAATACCTTTGCATGGTGCCAGGTGGGTGCTTGGAATATCGGGGGGACCACTGTGTAAAGTATGATTGTCTAACCACTATGCAGTACATATAAAGCTATTACAAAATAGTATTGAATGTACCCTGTAATTTAAAAAAAAGAAAGAAAAAGAAACAGAGCACAAGGCTCCGTCTAGGCTCCATCCTTCAGGACTGGACTCAGCCCTTAGGGACTTGGTTCACTCTGAGGGGCTTGGCTCTCCCCTTTGGGTCTGGGCTCAACTCTTCTGGGTTAGGTTGGGTTATTCTGGGCTAGGGTCATTCATTGGGGACTAGCTTTCCCTCTTTAAAAAAAGGAAAGAGAGGCCCTGACTGGTTTGGCTCAGTGGATAGAGCGTCGGCCTGTGGACTGAAGGGTCCCAGGTTCGATTCCGGTCAAGGGCATGTACCTTGGTTGCGGGCACATCCCCAGTGGGGGGTGTGCAGGAGGCAGCTGATCGATGTTTCTCTCTCATCGATGTTTCTAACTCTCTATCCCTCTCCCCTCCTCTCTGTGGAAAAATCAATAAAATATGTTAAAAAAAAAAAAAAAAAAGGAAAGAGGGGAAATTGGGATTCAAACCCAGGCAGATTGTACCAGGCTCCTAATCACTATCCAAAGTGCTTTCTCTATTTTCAGTTTATGCCTATGGATTTCTGGAGTGAAGCAGTGAGTAGGGCAATCATGCAAACACTCCCATCTCTTTTGGAGATTTCTTTACAAGGTCTTATGTTATTTCTATAACTAGAGGCCCGGTGCACGAAATTTGTGCTCTGCGGCGGCGGGGGGGGGGGGGGGGGGGGGTCGTCTCTCTCAGCCTGGCCATGCCCTCTCAGGAGCCCTCAGGGGATGTGCGAATGACAGCTTAGGCCCGCTCCCTAAACTGGCAGTCGGACATCCTTCCCTGCTGCAGAGGTGGGAGAGGCTCCTGCCACCGCCACTGCGCTTGCCAGCCATGAGCCTAGCTTCTGGCTGAGCAGCTCCCCCTGTGGGAGCGCACTGACCACCAGGGGGCAGCTCCTGCATTGAGCGTCTGCCCCTTGGTGGTCAGTATGCGTCATAGTGACTGGTCTTTCTGCCATTTGGTCGATTTGCATATCAGCCTTTTATTATCTACTAGAGGCCCGGTGCATGAAAATTCGTGCCCTGGGGGAGCAGGCGGTCCCTCAGCCCGGCCTGCCCCCTCTCACAGTCCAGGAGCCCTCAGGGGATGTCCTACTGACTAAGCCGCAGTCTGGCCTCCCTCTGTGGGAGGTGACCAGGCCGATCAGGGGAAGGCGCCGCCCCCATCACCTTGCTGCTGCTGCCACTGCTGGCCACCGTGGCTGCCGGCCCTCCTCAGCCCTTGCAGCTGCCGCGGCTTTGTCTGGAAGGACATCCTGAAGACGCCCAGTCTAATTAGCATATTACCCTTTTGTTAGTATCTACACTAATAAAAGAGAAACATGGTAATTAGCGTACGACTGCTACCCTTCCCATTGGCTAATCAGTGACTATATGCAAATTAACTGTCAGCCAAGATGGCGGCCGGCAGCCAGGCAGCTGGAAGCGAACATGAGGCTTGCTTGCTTCAGTGACTGCGGACTCCAACGTTCCCCGCCTGCGCTGCCAGCCTCTGAGCTGGCAGTTTGAAACTTTGTAACAAATATAGAAGCTAAACAAAACCCAGGGATCTCAGAGCTGGAGTTATACATTGTTTCGATTATAGAACACAAACAAACCAGCGGAAGCCTCAGAGCTAGAGCCAGAGTTAAAGCTGGCCCAGAATAAAATAAAAAAAAGAGAAAAAAAAAGGAGCGGTTGGGAGCTTCAGTCAACAACCGCCAGCCTGAAAGCAGCCCTCAGCCCCTCACCCAGACTGGCCAGGCACCCCAGTGGGGACCCCTACCCTGAAGGGTGTGTGACCAGCTGCAAACAGCCATAATCCCCTCATCCAGGCTGGCCAGGCACCCCAGTGGGGACCCCCACCCTGATCCAGGACACCCTTCAGGGCAAACCAGCCAGCCCCCAGGCCTCTATCCTATATAGTAAAAGGGTAATATGCCTCCCAGCACCGGGATCAGCAAAGCCTAGAGGCCTCCCGCCACCGGATCAGCGTGACAGGGGGCAGCGCCCAAACCCCCTGATCGCCCTGCGACTCTGTGTGTGACAGGGTGTGGCATCCCAACCCCCTGATTGGCCCTGCTCTGTGACAGGGTGCGGCGCCCCTCCCCCCCCACAGGCCCTGCTCTGTGTGTGACAGGGTAGAGCCATAACCTCCCCATCAGCCCTGCCCTGAGTGTGACAGTGGCGGCGCCCCAACCCCCTGATCGGCCCTGCTCTGCAGGTGATAGAGGGCGGTGCCCCAACCCCCTGATCCTCCCTGCTCTGTGTGTGACGGGGGCGGTGCCCTAACTCCCCTATCGGCCCTACTCTGTGAGTGACAGGGAGCTCCTCAACCCCCTGATCGGCCCTGCTCTGTGCGTGACAGGGGGGAGCTCCCCAACCCCCTGATGGGCCCTGCTCTGTGCATGACGGGGCAGCGCCCAACCCCCTGATTGGCCCTGCTCTGTGCGTGACAGGGTACAGAGCCCCAACCCCCCTGATGGGCCCTGCTCTGTGCGTGACAGGGGGTGGTGCCGAAACCTCCCAATCCGCCCTGCTCTGTGCATGACGGGGCGGCGCCCCAACTCCCCAATTGGCCCTGCTCTGAGCCCGACCAGGGGCTGCACCTAGGGATTGGGCGTGCCCTCTGCCACCCAGGAGCAGGCCTAAGCCAGCAGGTCGTCATCTCCCGAGGGGTCCCAGACTGCGAGAGGGCACAGGCCGGGCTGAGGGACACCCCCCTTCCCCCCCGAGTACACAAATTTTTGTGCACCGGGCCTCTAGTAGATAATAATAAAAGCATAATATGCTAATTAGACCAGATGTCCTCCTGGATGAAGCCGCAGTGGCAGTGGGGGCTGAGGCAGAGGTGGCCACCGCAGCGGCAGGGGCCCAGCCCCTTGCACGAATTTCGTGCACTGGGCCTCTAGTATAGGATAGACTCACAAAAGTTCCCAGGAAGCCATGAGGGGTATCTGTCAGCTCCAGTCACTCCCAAATCGGTTTCTCCCACCCATAAGAGAAGTTAGTATACTTGCAAAGAGCATCCAAAAACAAACAAACACAAACTTAAGTTTCACCAGGTCAGGAAGTAACTGAAATCCTGGAAATTTGTTATTTAATTTTTTTTCTTGGGTTCTGAATGTCATAGTAGCAATAAAATCTTCAGAGGAAAAGACCATGTGTCTTGCTCTAGCAGTTTGGCTCAGTGGATAAGAGCGTCAGCCCACGGTCTGAAGGGTTCTGGGTTCGATTCTGACCAAGGGCATGTACCTCTGTTCACTCTCTCTAAAAATCAATGGAAAAATATCCTTGAGTGAGGATTAACAACAACAAAAAGACCAAATGTCTCACACAAGGAAATGGCAATCCTGACAAATGATGATAAAAGGGGATGTAGACCAACTTACAAACTGCTGCTTTCAAATATATATATATATATATATATTTTAATGGTGACTTTTGCCAAATGTTATCTTGGAGATATTTTACATAAAACCTTACTTTACAAATACAATTTGTCTATTATGAAAACTTGGAATTAAACTATATTTATTTTTAGACAAAATTACATTTAAAAGTATCAGAATGGCCCTGGCTGCTTTGGCTCAGAGGATAGAGCATTGGCCTACAGACTGAAGGGTCCTGGGTTCGATTCTGGTCAAGGGCACATGCCTCCACTGCAGGCTTGATCCCTAGATCCCCAGCCCTGGTTGGGGCTTGGGTGGGAGGCAACCAATCAATGTGTTTCTCTCATATCAATGTTTCTCTCTCTCTGTCTCTTACCCTCCCTTCCAATCTCTCCAAAAATCAATGGAAAAATATCCTCAGGTGAGGATTAACAAAAAAAATGTTTTAAAAAGCCCTAACCGGTTTGGCTCAGTGGATAGAGCCTCAGCCTGCAGATTGAAGGGTCCCAGGTTCGATTCCAGTCAAGGGCATGTGCCTTGGTTGCGGGCACATCCCCAGTATGGGGTGTGCAGGAGGCAGCTGATTCATTGATGTTTCTCTCTCATCGATCTTTCTAACTCTCTATCCCTCTCCCTTCCTCTCTGTAATAAATCAATAAAATATATTTTTTAAAAATGTTAAAAAATATAAGTATTTTTAAGTAAAAAAATATAAGAATATTTTTCAAATTAAAAGACATGCTAGTGATATGCTATGTTTGTAGTTAAAGATAACTTTTGTAGATTTTCAGAAAGTATAAATCCTGAATTGTCAAAATATATTACTGTCTCAAATTTCATTTCACCTTATTCTAAAAGTCCCCATAAAACAATTCTATCCCACTCTAAATACTGTAAATTGTGAGAAACAGTGCCTCTAAAAAATCCATTTATATGGTTGTTCATCCAAAGCCTACAGCTCCACAGGAGGCTGGAGGCCTGTACACTGTGATCCCCAGACTTCCTGGCCACCTGGCTTCTATTATGGCAACACCCTAGGAGTCACCGGCAAAAGATTTGTTGTTGAGGCCAGAGGAAGGGTGAACCCTCGGATCCCTCTGCTTCTGACGTCTGAGGACTTCTGGCAGTGGCAGCGGCAGCGGCAGCGGCAGATGAGTGTGGCTCGGGGATCCAGCCAGGGCCGTGGGGTTCCTTCCAACAGCAGCAGCAGGTCAGCCAGCACCTTGCGGGCTCTGGCACTGACAGCAAAGGTGTGTGCTCCATGGTTGACATTTATACCTCAGTTACAAATTTCCCAGACACAAAATCCCACTCTCAGACCATCTCTCTCCCTCAGTGGCTAGCATTTAAAAGGAAAAATAAAACAGTGTGAAATGGGAGAGATTAACTGGGGGAACTTATATGCATTGCCCTTGGACACAGAGAATAGTGTGGTGAAGGCCTGGGAGGGGTGGGGGTGGGGGCAGGGTGGAGGGGGGTCAATGGGAAAAAAGGGGGGACATCTATAATACTTTCAACAATAAAGATAAAATTTTTAAGAAGTGTGAAATAGCCCTAGCCAGTTTGGCTCAAGGGTCCCGGGTTTGATTCCGGTCAAGGGCATATGCCTGGGTTGCAGGCTTGATCTCTAGTAGGGGGTGTGCAGGAGGCAGCCAATCAATGATTCTCTCTCTTATCATTGATGTTTCTCTCTCTCTCTTCCCCTGCCCTTCTCTCTGATATCAATAAAAAAAATATTTAAAAAAAGAAGCGTGGCCCTAACCGGTTTGGCTCAGTGGATAGAGCGTCGGCCTGCGGACTCAAGCGTCCCGGGTTCGATTCCGGTCAAGGGCATGTACCTTGGTTGCGGACACATCCCCAGTGGGGTTTGTGCAAGAGGCAGCTGATCGATGTTTCTCTCTCATTGATGTTTCTAACTCTCTATCCCTCCCTTCCTCTCTGTAAAAAATCAATAATATATATATATTTTTTTAAAAAAGCGTGAAATATAGGCTCCCCTTTGGGGAGCATGCCTATGCCTTTCTTCCCTCTCTGCTGTGCATCTCCTAAACGCTATGATCCCCAGGAGACTGGCAACCAGGGGAGCAGTGGGTGGGGGCGGCTTGTTTCAAGCTAACCCCCTGTGCCTGTCTCAAGGCCCCCTTTCTCCTGCTCTTCAGTGAGCCAATAGCAGCCCCGCCTTGGCTCACTTGTCACTGACGTTTCTCCGTGAGCCAACGCAGTCCCTCTTAGCTCCCTCTTGCTGCTTCTATCCTAAGCCCTCCCTCGTTTCACTGTCTGGTTTTAATACATGTACTCTCAGTGTGAAATGTAACACAACTTTCCAAAGACTGTGAATGACTTAACTGTGTTTTGTCCTCGGCGAGAACATTTGGAAAAAAGTATTGGATATGTGACCCACAGAGCCACCGTGGAGTCCTGGTGAGGGTGGGTTTGTGCAGCTCTGAGCTCCTTCAGGTCCCTCTACTGCCTTTTGTGGCAATGCAGTGGGATCCTTCCTTACAGGTTCTTGACCTCAAGGCCTTGTAAACTTAACTATGAATTTGATCCAGATGGTGTTCTGTTTCTTGACATGGATGCTCCCTTCAAAATAATTCATTAAGCTTCAAATCTATGGTTTAAGCCAGCCGTGGGCAAACTACGGCCCGCTTGAAATGAATAAAACTAAAAAAAAAAAAAAAAAAAGACCGTACCCTTTTATGTAATGATGTTTACTTTGAATTTATATTAGTTCACACAAACACTCCATCCATGCTTTTTTTCCGGCCCTCTGGTCGTTTAAAAACCCATTATGGCCCTCGAGTCAAAAAGTTTGCCCACCCCTGGTTTAAGCACTTACCACACTGAGGAAATATTCACCATGAAAGAAATGACCAGCATCATCACTGGGCCTGTCTTCCTCAGGATTTGGAGGTTGCAAAAAGTGCTTTTGACTTGGGTAGGAACAAGAGTTCCAAGCTTGACTCTTCTTGCCAGAATTGCTCATATTTCAGCAGTGAACTGGGTTCCTTTCCTAGGTATTTATTTCACCTCTACACGTATGTCAGGAAAGTAACCACAGGTTAAGTTCAGGGGGAACTTTTGTGTGTGTGTGGTGATAACATTAAGATTTACTTTCTTAGCAACTTTCAAGCACACAATACAGTGTTGTTAACCATAGTCACCATGCTATACTTAGATCCCCATTATGTATTCATCTTATAACTGGAAGTGTGTACTCTTTGACCAACATTTCCCCATCTCCCCATACCCTGACAACCACCATTCTACTTTGTTTCTATGAGTTTAACTTCAACTAATCTGCAAGGCTCTCTGCTCTGACTCATGCTCTCCTCTCTAGCATCATAGCTCACTGAAGCCAGCTCTTCTTATATCTTATGCTCACATAACAATGAAGTACCGAGTCCTTCTAATGTTCCCTAGCACTGTGCCTGGCTCACGTGGCTCCCCTTTGAGGGCCTTGCACAACTTTTACTTCCTGATGAATACCAGCACATTCTCTAGGCTGACTTCAGGCCTCTTCTCCTCCATTGACCAGCATCCGACTCCCTGTTGTCCCATCCGATTTTCAGTCCCACCCTTCTTTATAAACCTGTTTTACTCCACAGACTTTTCCCATAGCACCTAAAAGCTTCATTGCATTTACTTGTGTCAACTAAAGGTCACTGCCGCCAATTCAGTGCTAACAGGAACCCCAATTTCCATGTGGTGAGGGGAGAGATGCTGTATTTGGTGCAAACATTTCAACTGTGAAACAGCTGCAGCGGGGCTGTGGCTGTGAGGTGGCTCCAGAGAAGGCCAGTGTTATGGCGCAGGTGTTACCGCTCTGGTGTTAGTCTCAGCCCAGTGAGACGGCTCTGCTCCTGTGCTGCAGCTCAGCCAATATTGCAGCTCTAGTCGGGCAACAATCTTCCATAGAAAACGGAAAGTGTGCTCTCTCAAGGAATATTGTGTACCTGTGACTGTATTCCATGCAGAAAATTTGGAGTATACTGGAAAACCATGGGAATGACTTCGGGCTTACGTAGGCCCAGTGTGGCTCCATGAGGAGTAGATGAAGGAGGCACCCAGCACCCATTCATGTGGCAAATATTCTGCTCTTTTCCTGCCTACTTGGACCACTACAGGCAGTGCTCCTTCACCTGGCAGTATATCATCACCACCCAGTCCAAGTGGTGAACTCTACAGTTTTGTACAACTTCATCTTCAAGACCCTGACTACCCACCCCCAGGGCATCACGGTGGTCCACTTCATTGATGTACTGCTACTTATCCCGGAGAATTGGAAGGGCCAAGAATCCAAGTGTCTTGGTAAAACATCGATGCTTAATTGGGGAGATAAATCCTGGGGGGAAAGTGCCTACTCAGCAAAGTGCCTGGGGGTAAAGAAAAAAATATCAGATTTTTTTTTTTTTTTTTGACTATAGGTGGATAAAAATGAAGCTTGGTTTAGAGGTGGCTCTGCACGACACACTGGTATCAGCAGTGAACGTCAAGGAGTTACAGCCCCATGCAGGACACTAAACGGCAGTGAGGGGAAAGCAGCCCAAAGGCAGAACTTCAAGAACGTATCAGTCTCCTCTACTTAAAGACAGATGACTTGTGTCTACAGCCTGAAGCAGAGAGGAAGGGACTTGGGAAGAATGAAACTGGACTTCCTAACACAGGCCCAGGGGCCCATGTGAAAGCTCACCAAGACTTCCACTGCAGGGGACCAGACGGTCTGTCCACTCCTCACAATCAAGTCCAAGACTGTGGGCACAATTGCCAATCCATGGCCCACAATGTGTGTCCATCAGCTCACCCCAGAAGTTATGTTGAGCATCTGAAAGGACTCCACTGTGCTGTACCCAGGTTTAGTACCAGGGAAAAGGGCTATTACCAGCCTGAGGAAGGAGGCTATTGCTCTGAGGGGTGCAAGGCACAATGATAACCACTGGCTCTAAGCTCATAACTGTTACCTGCGTCCTCACCTGAATGTGTGCGTGGGGGTGCCCGTTTTCTAAAAGGTTTTCATTTTTTGGGTGTTCCCAGACCCTCTCTACAATGTGGGAGTTCAGGAAAAGAAGCTGGGATTCTGTCCTCCTGTGGTATCTGGGCAAGTTCAAGTGAACGGTGGCAAAGGGGCTGCAGCTCTGGGTCGGAGAAACAGCTCTTCAACCTCAACCCAGATGTTGCTCGAGAGCTTGTATGAACAGGGGCAATGGATCTGTATGTTCACTTATTCAATCTTGTGAACTTTAACCACAAGTATTCCTGGTACCCTCAGGGTTTGATCCAGGTGCTTGACAAATTACACCAACCTTGTAAAGCCTGGATCAAACAGGCCTCCCCTGCCAGCACCCATCTGCTGGGTGGTCCAAGGAGGCTGGCAGTGCCAGGATAGATGCAGGTCACTGAGGCCATGGGTGGAAAGGCTACTAGAAGAAACGGGGTCTCCACCTTGCCTTCTGTGTCTTGAGCCACCAGATCCAAAGCCCATGGTCAAGCAGAAACAGGTCTTTGGCCAACGGTTGGCTTGTGTTTCAGGTACCCTGTGATAGCTGCTCCTGGCTGGAGCCCTAAAACCCTAGGTGAGAGGTCAGCAGACTTCTTCTGTAAAAACCATATAACAGCCCTAGCTAGTTTGGCTCAGTGGATAGAGTGTCAGCCTGAGGACTGAAGGGTCCCGGGTTCAATTCTGATCAGGGGCATATGCCTGGGTTGTGGGCTCAGTCCCCAGTAAAGGGCGTACAGGAGGCAGCTGATCAATGATTTTCTCTCATCATTGATGTTTCTCTCTCTCTTTCCCCTTCTGAAATCAATTTAAAAAATATATTTTTAAAAAGCCATATTAACAAATATTTTAGACTTTGCAAGTCATATATGGTCCCTATTGCAACTAATCATCTCTGCCATCGTAGCATCCAAGTAGTCAATGAATGGGTGTGGCTGTATTCAAACAAACCTTTCTTTACAAAAACAGGTAGTGGACCAGATTTGCCAACCGCTGACCACCCTCGATGATACTCAGATGACCTCACGCCTATGGTCCAGTCTGCCCCTCTGTAAGATGGAAACCTTAGGGTCTGGTGCTGTGCTGGCAGTTGTACATGGGGCAGAAAAGGGCACTGGTCAAGTGGTAGATGCAGAGGCCAGAACAAGAGGGCCACAATGGAATAGGTTGAGCTTCCTTCTTCAGAAGAAACACCTGTTTTATCCCAGGTCATACCCGTATACACACACAGTCCCTGGGCAGGCACTGTCCTTACTGGGCCCTTAGTTGCCCTTGTGCTGTGGCCTGACCACCTGTCCCTCTTTGGTGATGGCCCAGTTGTAGCTCTTTGGGGAGTCCAACGCTGCTTCTATCCGAGCATCCAGGTTCTCTCGGGTGATGAAGGTTTTTGCATCCTCCTGTTGAGAGAGAAGGCGGCTGACTGGGAGCCCCCAGCACGGGCCAGCCTGCCCACCCTGCCTGCTGGCCTTCAGCCCACTGACAGCTCCAGCTCTCCCCTGGGAAGGATGCCTGGAGCCCAGGTCCTCTTTGAGTGCCCCGCTGACTTGCCAGCAGCCTTGTCACCTTCCTCTTTCTTAACCATCCACTGGACAGCTCTGCCAGAACCACAGCACACCAGCTGTGACAATGTTACCTCTCGGTCTCTCTCAAACTCCTCCTCCTCCCTCCATCACTTTAATTTAAGCCTCATCCATTCTTGCTGGATCACTCCTGCCAACCCAGCCAAAATATTTACCCCTTCAGTGACATCACCCAAAAGACAAACTCTGGATTTCAGGGGTCCCTCCCGCAGACACCAGCTTACCACCCACCAGCTACCTGGACAATTTCCAATGTCAGCGCTCACTCCAGGTCGCTGTGCCGGCCAGGCACGCTCCTTGCACTCCTCTCCCAAATCCCCACCTGCTCTCTCAGGACTGCCCTCGCCACTGGCACGTAGCCGGTGTCCCACCTCGCTGCACCCAGGACTCTGCCGGCCTCCCAGGATGAGCTCTCGGTCTCCAGCCCCACCCCGTGGAGACGCGACCCACCTGCAGCTGCAGCACTTCCTGCTCCTTGAGCTGCACCCAGGCCTCTCTCTCTCGGGCCTTACGGGCCTTCTCCTCGGCCTGCAGCTGCTCCTGCTCCCGCGCCTCCTGCCGCAGCCTCGCTATCCTGGGAGGAGCAAGAGGGCGAGGCGGCTGAGCGGGCTGGGTTCCCGCGGGCCGGACAGGGGGCCCCGCAACGCCCCGCCCGCCCGTCTCACCGCAGCTCGTGCAGCCGCTGGTTCTCCGCCCGATTCCAGGCCATCAGCTCGCGGTGCTCAGTGGCGTCCTCCAGCGCCTTACGCTCCGCCAGGACCCCGGCCCGCGCCTCGTGCATCTTCCTCCGCACCTCGGACACGAACTGCAGCCTGGCAGAGACGCGCCCAAGGTCGGCACCCTCAGCCCGCCCGCCCCGATACTCCCGACGGCCGCCTCCCTGTCCACCGTCTCACACACCTGAGGGCGCGCACGATCTGGCGGTACTGCCGGTAACGCTCCGTCACCACGAAGAACTCCGCAGGGTCCACCGCGGGCGGGGTCGCCACGCGTCCGATCTTGGACTTGGCCGGCGGGTCGTGGCGGGTCTTGCGGCCGCGTACGAGCAGCAGCAGCGGGGCCGGGGGCCCGCACTGGGGCCGCGCGCCCAGGTAGTTCAGAGGGCGCAGCATGACCGAAGCCGCCTCGCGTCCGGCGCGCCGCAGGGCATCACGGGGGCCCGGAAGCGGCCGCGGGGCACCATGGGGCGTGAAGTCCAAGGTCTATCCTCCCTGAGTCTACACACCGTACCCGGGAGCCCGCTCCGACGGCGCACGAGGCCTTGCCGAAGTCTGCCGTCGTCCCCCGCCACGGCTCTGGCTGCGCCCTTCCTGCGGGGCCCGGTCACGTCCGTGCCCCTTCGTTTGCGGGCCGGGTCCGCGACCCTCCAGAACCCACGCGGAGAAGGGGCTCAGTGTGAGTGGGAGAGGAACAGGACGGAGGAGAATTCGAGGCAACAACTTCCGGGATCACATAACTTTATTGGGCGGCAGTGCGCAGCGCTCGGGTCCAGTTTGTCGGGGAAGGGGACGGTCATTCCAGCGGAAGCTCTGGTCAGCGGGCCCGGCCCGGCCCGGCCCCCCTGCCCCCTTCTGACCTGGCTTCGCTGACAGGCTCCTAGCCTAGAGGATCCAGGGTGTCCTTCACCTCCTAAACAAACCTGATAGGTAAAAACCTGAGTTCACATGGATTTAAATTAGGCGATAAGGTTTTGCCATATAGGAATCTACTTACTACTTTCTCCTTTAGTTACCGTGCTCTCCTGGTGCACTTTTAAATACTATGTGCAAAATAGTAACAATCCATCTCCACACACCTGTGTTCTGCTAGGGCTTCGGAGGACTCTGCAATCGCTACCATTTCTAGTGCCATGTCAGTGACTGCCTGGTCCTTCAGGCCTTGCTACCTGTCAGTGTGAGGTCCCTCCCACCTCTCACCTCTTTCTGCTGGCCGGGGAACACAACGGTTTCCCTAGGAAACAAGCCTGGGGGACCCCACTGCAGTCACTGCCTTACTTATGGAGGTTTCTTAGTGCAGTACAATTATTTCCTACTCCATTAGTGACTTCCAATCTTCAAATTTAACATAAGTATCTTATAAATTGTTTAGAGTTCTGGGAAATAGAATAGCAGACAGCACCCTGCTTGTAAGAAGCAGGGGGCACTAACAGCTGGGGGTGCTGTAGTAGGGGTGTCTCAGTGCTGTCTACCCCATCTTCTACTCACATAGCCCCCAGTCCTTAGCCACTATGGCCCCTGGTGGCCAATGCCTGGGGCCTCTCACTCTACTTACCAGCAGTGTCTGCACCAGGTACTGCTTTGTATGGAGGGTCTCCTGGCCTGTGGTCCTGCTATCCCCGGGTACACTTTCCACCTGGAGTGTGTGTGTGTGGGGAGAGCCAGGGCATTGCTTTGGAGGCTATGGCAGTCTGGTCTGGGCCGCTTGCTGCAGTGCCCAGAATCCTTCCTCAAAAATAGTCGAGGCTGCAAACTGCCCTCACTACCCCCAACCACAGGCTCAAGGTAGGCGAAGGAGCCCTAGCCAGCACCTTCTTCCTCCCACTCAGGCTGGGGAGACCCGTCACCCACCTGGGGGCCTTGGGGCATGCTGGCAGTGCAGGGATGAGCTGGAGGCTCACTTTCCTCCACTGTACCAGTTGTGGGACCAGTGCTGAGTCTTTGAGGGTCCTGGTTGGGTGGGCGGCAGCAGCAGCAGCAGCAGCAAGAGGCCTAGCTTGGAGCTGGCCATGGCAGGGCTGCTCCTGATGGGGAACTCAAGAAGTTAAGTTCAGGGGGAACTTACTCCACATAGACTTTTTAGCTTTAGATATGTAGTTAATAGGCTTGGTAATTAATGCATGTAGAAAAGCTATTGTTCCAGGGACTGGAATGTATGACTGGACCTGCCCTGACTTCAGGAGACCCACAAGCAATTTGACCTTTGTGCCCCAGGACAGCTATAAGTGACCAAGATGGTATCTGAGCCACTGTGCTCCAGGAAGAGGTCAGCTGCCCAGGATGTAGATAAAGAATCAGCACAGGTCAGCAGATGAAGGGATGCTCAGGAAATCACCTGACTGCAGCTTTTTTCTGATTAAACCTTTTCCCTAAATTCCAAACCCCTTACCTACTTTCTCCTGAATTCCAAATCCTTTACCTACACTTAGTGTGGGTCAGCTCAGTTTTCTATTGCCTGGGGGTTGGGGGGGGCGGGGAGCGCAGGGAAGGGCAGGGCAGCAGAGGCCTGTTAATAATAACCAATTTCTGCAATTGAGCTGAACAGCAAATGCAAAGGCCTGGGTCAGGTTTGACATCATGGGGCCCAGTCACTGGGAGCGCAGGTGCATCAAATCCTGTGGCAAAGATGGGGGAGGGAATGGCATAATGGGCATCATGGTAGGTCATGGGCACCTGGAATTCAGCTGCCCAGGCAGGAGGGCACACGTGATTTTCCAAATTGACTTATTTAGCAGGAACCTGAAATCAGTGTATTCAGTTAAATTGCTTTGAGGGGAAAAAAACCAAATAGGCTTTGTTCCTAGATGCATGGGTTAACCAAGTAATTTTTAGAAAACATTTGCTTTGTAGTTTAGTAAACATGACTGAATTTAATAAACAAGCTTAGTTTTGACTTGTATTTACAGAATGTTTATTTTAAAAGAGAAATGGGGATGCCTTTTTTTCTGTAATTTGTGGTTTTTGCTAAAAGATCCAAACCAGAACTAAGCTTCCCAGGGGAAACACCGGGCCCTTTCTGGCAACATACCTAGCTTTTCAGGAATGTTTGCTGTCCCCTTCCAGACTATAAACTCTGGAATTCATCCTCCTATCCTCAGCAGGACACAGAAAGCCATTTGTTCACCGTAAGTTCCTGCTAATTCTCTGCCTTGGGGAGAGGACATCATTCCAGTCTGGGAGCTCTTGTAGTCAGTGGGGAAAACAGAGGTTTAGAGCTCAGTGCTCAGGTGCTGTTGGAGCACAACAAGGCACCACCCCCTGACCACGGTGGTCTAGGGTGAAAGCAGAAAGGAGTTAGTTGGAGTTGTGGGAAACAGGGCAGCAGTGGGTGCTCCACTGTAAGGAACAAAATGGAGAAGGGTCAACACAGGAACTGCCAGGTGGGGTGGAGGTGAAAGGGGTGCAGAGAATGCCAGAGGGCTGCAGGAAACAGGGACAGGTGCCTGTGGGTCATCCCATGTGGAGTCACTGAACAGGAAGCAGGAAATGTGGACCTGGAGCTCAGGAGGGGACTCAGGCTTGAGGAAGGGCTGAGGATCCACAGCACAGAGACAGCAGGAATGCCTGACCTCTGAGGAGACAGTGGAGGAGTGGCTAGAGTGAATCAGTCACTAACACCACGGGGGAACTAGTGGGCAGATGGGGGGTCCCCGGGGCTCAGTGCACAGGTCACCTTGGCGAGAACAGGTAAGGAAGGAAATGAAGTGGGATAGAGGCAAGAGTGGGAGTGCAGACTTTTTCAAGAAGTCTATCAGAGGGACAAGAATTTAAGCCTGGAGAAAGTGATTTGGTGGGGGAAGTGATGAAAGAAACAGGAAACCTAGGAGAGAGCTGACTAGTTGAAGTGAGGTCTCTGAGAGTGTGGCAGACCCCAGAGTTCTTGGTGTGTGGTGGGCAATGGACACCACTCTTCCCCTTTTGAGAAATCCTGGCTGATGGGTGGGCACCGAATGAAGTAGTCACCCCTGCCCTTCCCACACAGTCATGCTGTGTGAGCCCCAATACACTTTCCTTTTAGCCCAGACTAGTTCCTGTTGGGTTTATGTCTCTTGAAATCATGTGAATCCTGTTTGAAGACGTCTGTTAACCAGGTGATATTTACAATATTGTCCCAGCCACTGGTCATATCAGCATGGACTCCAGCAGAAAACCATTGGGCCAAAATAGTGTGCAGCTGCTCAGTACCAGCCCTGGTAACAGTTGAGCAGCCTGCTGGGAGGAGGGGAGGCAGGGCCTGTGGAGGGCATGTAGAGGGCTCTTTTGCTCGTTCCGGCACAGCCTACTGACCCAAAGCCTGCCCTCCTTCATCTGCCTGGACTTGGTCACACAGAAACACCAAAAAGTAGCTTGTTCGAGGAGCCAGGGTCTTTTCCCCAAACACGGCTCCTCTCATCAGAAATTCATCAGATTCTGTCATTGCTTAATTTATCCAGGCTTCTTTTAAAACTACTGAAATCAGAGTTTATTGCCCCGTGGAGTTCCTTAGTTCGTACAGAAGGGACTGAGTGCCTCCACTGACACATACTCACCTCCTGCAAGCTTCCAGAGGTGGTCTGTTGTGTCCTTGCAGACATCCTGAATGTGGTACAAAACTTGGCTCCTGTCTTGGAGCTGTGGTGTCCTTGCTTGCTTGGATTCCGAGTCCTCTGTAATGTGACTCCACCTGACCTTTCCTCCTTTCACTCATCTGAATATCCAGCTTCCCTTGGGTCTAGTTCAAGTCCCACCTCCTCCAAGAAGCACAGCAGCACTGATATCTCAAGTGTGCCTTCATGGACCAGGCTAGGGTGTCACCTCTCAGTCCTGAGCCTGAGAAGGCTCAGGGCCTGGCCCTGCTCCTCAAGAAATGCCCTACAGGCCAGGCCAGGCTGCAGGCCTCTCTCAGTACTGCACTGATAGCCATGACAAACAGTTTATTCTCTTGTTCCCATGATGAGCTGCTTGTGAGGATAGGAGGCAGTGGACAGGCCCCCTCTCCCAGCTGTGCTCCCAAAGACTACATTTCCCAGCCTCCCTGTAGCTAGGTGTGGCCTTATGACTGGGTTTTAACTAATGGGATATGTATGAGAATGAAAAATGCAAATTTTGCTTCATGTCCTTAAAAATGAAGTTGCTTGCTTTCCACTGTTTTTGGTTCTCCATGGGAAAAGACAGTGATCCAGCTCCAACCATGAAGAAAAGAATAACACCCTAAGGGACACTGGAACCACGAGATGGGAGGATACTGGGCCTCTGGACTGGGCAGACAATTACATGAGAAATAAATGAACATCCACCTTATTTGAGACACAAAAGTTAAACACTATTGCCTAATATTCAGCTCAAAATCAAGTTGGAATCTAAGACTCCCACCATCCAGAATCTGAGGCACTTCCACATAAAAGTCCTGGATATGAGGACAGATGTGAAAGAAAATTGAAGCTATTTACACAGTAAGTGTGAGAATAAAGACTTATTCTGGGCGGAGTGACACAATCCAGGTAGTTTTGTAACAAAGCACCAGAGAGGTCAGACTGGCCTTAGCCCCGAGCCACTTCCTCTCTCTCAATGCCCTTGGCTATCTTCCCAGAGTGCCAGGCTGGCTGGGACCACTGCACCAAAGATGGGCTGGGGAGGGAAGGCGGGTCCTTGGCATGTAGCCAAGCGCTGGAGGGGCTGCACTTATTGGAAAGGAGGAGTCAGGAGGACTGGCCTCTCTGGGGCCAGTTGAGACAAAACAGTACCAACAGGGTCAGGAGTGGCCTAGGAGAGCCCCAGCTCTGGTATGGCTGCCCCACCCCAGACAAAGGGAGAGACGTTTCCTCAGGGAGGCAAAGCTTTTATTACCTGATAATCCCTAGTGTGGTGACAGAGGTACCACTCTGGTCCCCTTACTCCCATGATGGATGTGGGTGGTGGGAGAAGAGGCTGCGTAGAGGGGGAGGGGAGGGATTACTTACAGAGCAGGGAGGGAATAGCGGCCTGACAGGGCCCTGGGACAACCAATTTCCTCAAGAGCTCTGAGAGCTTTGTGCTTTTTTCTTAGTTGATGCCAAGCTACCTGGAAAGGGTTTTGTGTTTCTTCTTTAGGAAAAGATGTGTAAAATACAGAACAATTCAGCCCAACTTCCAGGCAGAGAATTTCACAATATCAGTCCAAACATCACACTATTTAATTCCCCAATAAAACATTGGAAAAAGGAATATCAGTGCTATCACATTTACATATAAAATCTCCACCTAATAAGTAATAGAAGCCTATGTACCAATTTCTAAAACAGTTATAAGATATATACACAATTTTGGGTATATTAACAAACAGAATATTACAAAATATTAAAGGCAATGCTCCTGTCCACGGTCTCATCACCTTACTTGAAGTTGGCATAATCTGAGAATGCATCGATATATTCCTGCACCACCTTGTAGCAGAACTCGTACTGTTCCTGGAGAGCGAAAGGAGGGGGAAAGCAAGGGTTACTGATGAGAACATACACGTGGTTCCTGCCCGAGTTCTGACAGCATCCCCTTCTGGGTGAGGGCAGCTCATCTCCTACAGATGGAGGCGACCAGAGAAGAAGCGGTCAGATGTGTGTGTGGTTTGGTAGAGCTGGTGGGGAGATGGCTGTGTGGCCCACATCTCACTATGACTGTCAGGCTCGAGGCACCTCATTAACTCCCAAATATCTTAAAATTTACTTTCCCCATACTCAGTGGTTACTGGTAAGACTGTCAGGAGCCAGACCTCTTCACAGGGAGCCTGAGCAGAAGAGAGGAGGCACTCCTGAGTCTTCCCTTACCCGGACTCATGGAGAAGTATGACAAGCCCATGGGGTGCCCTGCCCAGGCCAGGCAGGGGTGCACCAGGAAGAGAGTTACTGGTGACAGGGCTATCTGCTTTCACTGCCTCCCAAGGCTCGTTCTGTCTGGGGCACCCTGGGGAAGGGAAGAACGGGCCTGCAATTACATAGGCTCTGACAACTAGGAAGAGCCTCCCCCTGAGCTGCCCTGACGAAGAAGGGCTACAGGTGGTGTGGACACACGCGGCAGCATACCAGTGTCTGGACCATGTGTGGCCTCTGCAGCCGCAGGCTCTTGACGGTTTGGAAGACATCCAGAATCCCCTCCGCTTTCACCCGTTCCAGGACTGTGCTTAGGGCACAGAAGGTCCCTGTCCGTCCTGCCCCCGCACTGTAATAGAGGAGACAAACAATACACCAACCCTCTGAGCTGACAAGGTGAGTGAAGGTGGCAGTGAGAGGATAAAGGCTGAGGTTGGTGCTGGGGTGGAGCAGGAGGCCCATCTGCTCCTTACCACATAAGCCCCTGCTCACACAGCTCTGGGGAGGCAGGTGTACCCCTGCTACCCTCCCTGCACCGCCTACTTTGCCTGGTGAGGGACTAGCCTATCGGACAGCACTGAGCCTTTGGTGTCTACCTACAAACAAGCCTGGACTGCCTGACCTGCTGCTCACTCAGAGTTCTCATCCTCTCTTTCCCCTGACACACCTGCCTCTCTGCACTGGTATGTGTGTGCTGATTCTTTTCCACGCCTCTCATTTTCTTCCTAAATCCTAGGAATCCAAATTCTCGCCATGACACTGTCCACCCTGTTTAATGTTACCAGTTGATTCACTCACCAGACCCTACTGTGTGGTAGGGACTATGGTGGGTAGCAGTATCCCCAGATGGTAAGATATGCAGCATAGGAAGGAAAACGAGAAACAAGAGTTCTAGGAAGGGTGAGGAGAGCTGGGAAAAGGGTGGAAACAGGAAAAGCAGTGAGGCCAGTATAATTACTGGGAAAAGGGGATGTGGCTTGGACAGAGAGGTCCTGGTGGAGGGAGTGAGAACACTTGGTTCTGAAATTATTTTGCATGTAGAGCAAGGTAGAGCATTCAATGAACATGTGTGAGAAAAAAAGAGGAGAACAGGAAGACTTTAAGGCATCTCACTTGAGTCGAGTGGTGATTGAAATGCCACTTACTGATTTGGAGAAGGTTATGGCAACAGTAAGCTTAGAAAGAAGTATCAGTTCTGACTGAAACCCTTTAAATTGAAATGCTCAAGTGGAACTGTTGAGGTTAAGATATATGAATATGAAGTTTAGGGGAGAGGTTGAACTGGTGATAAAGATTTGGGTGCTGTCCTAGCCTGTTTGGCTCAGTGGATAGAGCGTCCGTCTGCGGACTGAAGGGTCCCGGGTTTGATTCCGGTGAAGGGCATGTGCTTGGGTTGCGGGCTCAATTCCCAGTGTGGGGTATTTCTTTCTCATCATTGATGTTTCTGTCTCTCTCTCCTTTTCTCTTCCTCTCTGAAATCATATATATATGTGTGTGTATTTGTGTGTGTGTGTGTGTGTGTGTGCATATATATATAAAGATTTGGGTGCTACCCTAGCTCATTTGGCTCGGGATAGATTGCTGGCCTGTGGACTGAAGGATCCCAGGTTTGGTTCTAATCAAGGGCACATACCTCAGTTGCAGGCTCCCCGCCCTGGTCAGGGGCATTCGGGAGGCAACCAATTGATGTATCCTTGACTCTCCCTCTTCCTTCCACTCTCTCTAAAAATCAATGGAAAAAATATTGAGCGAGGATTTAAAAAAAAAGAAGATTTGGATGCTGGTATCAAAGCCAGGAGACTCAGACGGGCTCACGTATGTCAACTGTTAGTTGACATAGAAGACGTCCAAGGACTAGGCCCCAGACCACAGATGGAGAGGAATGGGCAAAGGTGACAGAGAAGAAACAGCTGATGACGACAAAAACTGAACAGGAGGGCTGCAGGAGAGAAGCTATGCTGAAAGCATTCCATAGAGACGTGAGCGATCAACTGTCCAATATTGATGAAGGTGAAGGATAATGAGACTGTGAGCTGGGAAAGGTCACAGGTGCCCCTCCCAGGGGCAGCTACAATGGAGTGTGAGTGTGTGTGTGTGTGTGTGTTTGTAATTGGAATGGAATCAAGAGAGAAAGGGAGGAGACTAATTGGAGAGTAAGTATGAACAAATCTTTTAAGAACCATTAATATTAAGGAAAAAGAGAAATAGAGGGGTAGCTGGGGGAGAACTGGAGGCAGAGTTTTTAAAAAAAATATTAAGATGGGAGAAATTATAGCACATTTGTATGGAGATGTAGTTATGTAGGTAGTTATTTGAGAAGATCATGTAGCATAGCGAAGTCACGTCCCTGAGGAGATAAAAGGGGACAGAACTGGTATCTAAGTGGAGGGTCAGGGTGTAGACAAGCTCAAGTTCATGCCCTTATGTGATCCCACTTCCGAGTGTGGGAGGGACCGGTGATGTGCTACTAACCAACAGAAAGAGCAGGAGTGATAGCATGTATACAATTACATATACACGATTATGTTATATGAGATCCTAATGCCTGTTTTGCAAGATGCTCTCTCCTTTGCTGGCTTAGAAGAAACAAGCAGCCATACTGAGGTCCATGTTGCAAGAAACTTCAAACAAGAGGCTTCCAGTCCAGCACCTACAAGGAACTGAATGCTACCAACAACCAAGCAAGCTTGGAGGCAGATCCTTCCCTGTCTGAGCCTCAGGTGGGTCCACAGCCCTGGGCAGCACCTTGATTGTAACCTTGTGAGACCCTGAAGCACAAGACTCAGCTGAGACATGTCAGAATCCTGATCACAGAGACTGAGAGATAAATGTGTGTTGTTCTCAGATGCTAAGTTTGTGGTAATATTACACAACAAGAGATGATTAATGTAGCTGCCTTCAGAGAAGTCAGACAACTCATCCACTGAACAGGAGGGCTGCAGGGTCCACAGCACCAGCACAGGCAGATGGTGAGCTGTGGTGGTGGAAGTATGTGGAAGTTCTCTCTGATTGCTTCTCTTTTCTTAGATAGAAAACACAGTCACCTCTTAAATATGAGGATGGGAGAGGTGCTGGAGGTTTGAGGTTTGAAAGGAGGCATGAAATAATCATCTGGGAAAAAGGCTGGCAAGTTTTTCTATAAAGGGCCAGATAGAAATATTTTAGGTTTTGCTGGGAAGAGATAAAACTGAGTAATAACTGGGCAATTGTAACTTCTTGTGTGCTGAGCAGCACTGTGCGATGAGGGCTCCACTAAGACCTCAGATCTACCACTGGAGCATGAGAGTTGCCACAGCCAATACAAACACATGAGCATAGTCGTGTTCCAATAAACCTTGAATTTTATGTAATTTTCATGCCATGAAATAGTCTTTTGATTTTTAAAAATATAAAAAACAGTTCTTAGCTTGCAGGCTCACACAAAACCAGGTGGCAGGCTGGATTTGGTGATGGGCCCTACTTGCCTAGCTCTGGTCTAGGAGACTGGGAGATGCACAGGACTGCAGGGCAGCACTAAGGGCCAACCACGAGGTCAGGGGTCAGAAATGTAAAATGAGGCCCATAACACAGTGCTTTTCTTCAGCCACTTTCAGCTGCATGGTGCAGGTACGGTAGCTTGAGAATCTGGGATGTCCTAAGAGAGGGTGACCAAGGGTGAAGAGCACGGGGGATAAAAAGTATGGGCAGGAAGTCTCTAGGCCACTGAATCCTTTTACTTTTGCCGGTCCAATGGGCAAGAGCCATGTTTCATTGTTTTCATTCCCATTTCATATTCTGAGGAAGGTCTAGCATCATTCCATGTTTATTATTCGTTAGTATTAGTTAATGTACTTTGCCTTTTTCCTCTTCACCTTTTAAAATGATTTATTTTTGTACAGATATTAATTAGCATAGTTCAAATTTCAAAAAGGTCCAAAACTCTCCTTCCTACTTCATTTCTCTGCCCTTCAAATTACCTCCTAGGAAACAAGCAATGTCATCAGGTCCTTGTGTGTCCTTGCAGAGTTATTTTATGCTTAAACCAACATAAACATATATTCTTTTCCTGTCTCCCACTACTTTTCGCAACAAAAATAAATCTAGAGGATTATTCCATACCAGTCTATAAACAGATTCCTCATCAATTTTTTACAGCTCTGTAGTATGAGACATATCAGAGCTTACTGAATCAGTCCCCTATTAATATGTTTATATTATTTATAATATTTTACTATTAGAAGCAGTGGTTCAATCCTTGTAATTATTTCATTTTGACTACTTGAAGAACATTTACTGGATACATTCCTAGAAGTTCCTTTGCTCCTTTATTTTCAAACTAATTTGCAGGAATTTTTTATTAAATTAACTTTTTTCTTTTTTTTTTTGTTAATCCTCATGTGAGGATGTTTTCAATTGCTTTTTAGAGAAAGTGGAAGGGAGGGGGAAACAGAGAGAGAGAGAAACATCGATTGGTTGCCTCCTGCACATGCCCCGACCAGGGCCAGGGATTGAGCCTGCAACCTAGGTACGTACCCTTGAATGGAATTGAATCCTGGACCCTTCAGTCCAAGGGCAATGCTCTATTCCACTGGTTCTCAACCTTCCTAATGCCTCGACCCTTTAATACAGTTCCTCATGTTGTGGTGACCCCCAACCATAAAATTATTTTCGTTGCTACTTCATAACTGTAATTTTGCTACTGTTATGAATCGTAATGTAAATATCTGATATGCAGGATGTATTTTCATTGTTACAAATTGAACATAATTAAAGCATAGTGATTAATCACAAAAACAATATGTGTTTTCCGATGGTCTTAGGTGACCCCTATGAAAGGGTCGTTCGACCCCAAAGGGGTCGCGACCCACAGGTTGAGAACCGCTGCTCTATTCAAACTGGCTAGGGCTGTAGAAATTTTTAATATATTCTTCCTTCCCCTTTAAAATAGATATTTTTCCTAGTTACAAACTCATGGTAAATATTTTTTCTAAAATGTAATCGCGAACATGCTCCAAAGAAAATTCACCTTCCCCTTCCCCCCGCAATGAGACCCCTTTTACCATCTTTCTTCTGTGACACCAACCATTACCAGAAACCCTGTCTCAAACCTGGGAGACACCCTGACTCTTCTTCTCTTTCACAGCTATATTCTTAGTCTTGTTCATTTTTCTCCAAACTGTCTTCAATAATTGCTTTTCTCATTCCTGTGTTTCACAAGGAGGCCAGATTCCCCGGCACATAATGTGCGAAGTTCAAACACCAGGATCCCCTCCTATCATTTGGCCGAGTCCTAGGGTCATGGAACTTGATTGCCATGTGCTGACCAACAAACTGTTCTCGTCCACCCATCCTCACTGTCTGATCCATGCTTATGATTGCCTCCAACTGGCCTGCTTCTCATCACTTTTTTCTCTCCCGTCTGAGGGCTGGGGTGAGCGGTACCTGCAGTGCACGGTGATGGGGTGGTTCCCTGACTGCTGCTGCTGCTTCTGCACGGCTGCGATGATGTTGATCATGCCCTTCCCATCGCTGGGGATGCCCACTTCAGGCCAACCATGGAAGTGGAACTGCCGGATTTGCCTGCTCTTGTTCTCCTTTGGAGGAAGGGCCATCAGAGAGGTAGGGGCACCCAGGTTTCCCTGTGGGAGAAGCCTCATCCACCAGCCATCTTACCCTGGTGTTGGTGACCAAGAGGTCTCTGACGGTGTAGCTCTCACATTCCTCCTCCTTCTTCAGCTCCACTGTGATGTCTCCATAGGACACCAGTCCATCTGAGGGCCAGTATTGGGCACACTTCTCCTGGAAGGACAAATGAGAGTGTAAGGGGCTCAGAACATCATGTGTGGAAGAGGCAGGGCTGCCCCATGAACTGCCTGCCCTCTTCTCAGCACAGCTACCTGTTACCCAATACACTTCACCCCCAAAGTATTGAAAACTCAGAGGGTCATAACGTTACTTAACATTACTCCAGGACATCTATATTTAACAACTTATGTCCACTACCAGAGATAATCAATTAAGCGTTTGGTGTTACTTACTTACGGTGTACTTTGCAACACTGATGGAGTCCTAGAAAAACTCGACCATCACCCCACTGGGGCATCCAACACTCAGTGGCAGGGTAGAGGGTGAGGAGGAGTGAATATCTTTGTTCCAACTTCTCCCCTCCCTTTTTTTGTTTCCTTGGAGTGTTCCCATATCTTATAGCTGTTTACATGCCAGACTGCTAATCCAGAAAAACCGAACCCAATTATATCACCCTTGCCTAGCCATGGTGCTTTACCACAGCCCAGTCCACAGTATGCCGTCATTCTTCTTTTTCTTTATTTCTTTCATCTGCAATGGTACCTTAAAGTTACTAGCACTTGCATGTCTGTCCTTGCTACTGAGAATATGGTTTGCTGTCTGTTTTTTACTTTAAAGATTTTTTTATTGACCAAGATGGCGGCATAGGTAAACACCGGAGACTGCTGCCGCAAACAACCACTTCAAAAATACAACTAAAAGACGAAACGGACATCACCCAGAACCACAGGAAGGCTGGCTGAGGACAGACTCTTCAACTAGAAGGAAAGACAACAGCATACCGAGGCTCAGAGGAGGCGCAGTGTGGAAAATTTAAAGGTGCGGAGGTGCGCGCGCAAAGCGGGCTGGTGGTTGAGGGCGCGGTTGTCGTTTTCAATCAGGAGGGAGTCTCAGACTCTGAGCTCCAGATCCGGGCGAGTCTCTAGGGACTCAGACTCAAACGGGAGAAGCGGGATTGTCTGGCATCAGTTGAAACGTGAGGGCAGCCTTCTCTCCGAGATTTGCAGCCGTTGCTGGGGTTCTGAGAAGCAGAGCCTCTGGGAACGGGACTGAGAGCAGCCATAACTGCTCCCTCCACCCGCCCTGTTGATCCCGCCCCGCCCAAGCCCTGCGCAGAGCCATTTGCCGGATAGCCTCAGGCAAAGGCTAGATTAGCACCTCTCCAGAGGACAGAAGTTTTCCTGCGGCAGACACAGCTGATTCTCACAGCCAGTCGGCCTGGTGGTCAAATCCCTCTAGTATTAACTACAACAATCAAGGCTCAACTAGAACAAGACTGCGCACAAAGACCACAAGGAGGTGCACCAAGAAAGCATAAAAAATGTGGAGACAAAAAAACATGACAGAAATGGAGGCTATAGAGCTAAAAAACGCAATTTTGAGGGCTTGCAATAATGTGCTAGAAGCTGCCAATAAACTTGATGAGAGCCTCATGAAAACTAATGAGACCCTCGATGCTATGATAAAGAACCAACTAGAAATTAAGCATACACGGACTGAAATAAAGAATATTATACAGACACCCAATAGCAGACCAGAGGAGCGCAAGAATCAAGTCAAAGATTTGAAATTCGAAGAAGCAAAAAACACCCAACCGGAAAAGCAAAAGGAAAAAAGAATCCAAAAATACGAAGATAGTGTAAGGAGCCTCTGGGACAGCTTCAAGCGTACAAACATCAGAATAATAGCGGTGCCAGAAGATGAGAGACAGCAAGATATTGAAAACCTATTTGAAGAAATAATGGCAGAAAACTTCCCCCACCTGGTGAAAGAAATGGACTTACAGGTCCAAGAAGCGCAGAGAACCCCAAACAAAAGGAATCCAAAGAGGACCACACCAAGACACATCATAATTAAAATGCCAAGAGCAAAAGACAAAGAGAGAATCTTAAAAGCAGCAAGAGAAAGAGACTCAATTACCTACAAGGGAATACCCATACGACTGTCAGCTGATTTCTCAACAGAAACTTTGCAGGCCAGAAGGGAATGGCAAGAAATATTCAAAGTGCTGAATACCAAGAACCTACAACCAAGAGTACTTTATCCAGCAAAGCTATCATTCAGAATTGAAGGTCAGATAAAGAGCTTTGCAGATAAGGAAAAGCTAAAGGAGTTCATCACCACCAAACCAGTATTATATGAAATGCTGAAAGGTATCCTTTAAGAAGAGGAAGAAGAAAAAGGTAAAGATACAAATTGTGAACAACAAACATGCATCTATCAACAAGTGAATCTAAGAATCAAGTGAATAAATAATCTGATGTACAGAATGAACTGGTGATTATAATGAATCAGGAACATAGAAAGGGAATGGACTGACTATTCTTGGGGGGGAAAGGGGAATGGGAGATGCGGGAAGAGACTGGACAAAAATCGTGCACCTATGGATGAGGACAGTGGGTGGGGCGTGAGGGCGGAGGGTGGGGCGGGAACTGGGAGGAGGGGAGTTATGGGGGAAAAAAAAAAGAGGAACAAATGTAATCTGAACAATAAAGATTTAATAAAAAAAAAAAAAGAAAAAAAATCAATAAAAAAAAAGATTTTTTTATTGACTTTTAGAGAGAGGGGAAGGGAGGAAAGGAGGGAGGGAGAGGGAGAGGGAGAGGAAGAGGAAGAGGGAGAGGGAGAGGGAGAGGGCAACACTGATCGACCTGCCTCCTGCATGCCCTCTACTGGGGATTAAGCCCGAAACCTTTCAGTGGACAGGACAATACCCAACCATCTGAGCCATACAGGCCAGGACTACCATCTGTTTTTTTTTCTTTATACCCAACTCAGTTCCCTCTACAGCTTGTTGTGGGCTGGGGCTGCTTCTCTTCATCTTTGTATTCCCAGCACCTTTCACAATGCCTGCCTATGCTAGGTCTCAGTAAGTATCTGATAAACGAATTTGTTCAATGTCTGTAGAACAACCCAAGGTATCAATATATATAAAAGCCTAACATGCAAAGTGTCCCCTCAGGAGTTCGACTGACCAGAAGTTCGATCACTCGCTATGATGTGCGCTGACCACCAAGGGGCAGCAGGGAATGAAGGAAGGCCCCAGCCAGCAGCCAGCAGCTGGGGAAGGGAGGCCCCGGCTGGCAGCCGCTAGGGATCCTATCCGTGCACGAATTTCGTGCACTGGGCCTCTAATAAATACATAAATAAAACAAAATCCTGTTCATTTCTTTAGAGCATTTGGGGAAATATCTTAGCTACTTCATTACAGGCAATTTAAAAATCCTTAATAACCCCTACCATCAGCCTGCGGACTGAAGGGTTCAACTCCAGTCAAGGGCACATACCTTGGTTGCAAGCTCCCGGCCCTGGTTGGAGGCATGTGGGAGGCAACCAATCGATGTGTCTCCCTCACATTGGTGCTTCTGTCTCTCCCTCTCCATTCCACTCTCTCTAAAAATCAATGGAAAAAATATTCTCGGGTGAGGATTTAAAAAAATCAATAAAAACACATTTTTAAAAAAATCCTCAACCATAAATGTGTTCTATGTTCATTATAAAAGATTTGGGGAAATTAAGTAGAAAAATAAATACCACTGTTAGTTAAAGTTTTCTGACTCTCAAAGAAAAAAAGTCAATTTTAGTAAACTTTCTTGCCTTTTATATTTGTGATCATTCACTACCCCCTTTATACATAATAATGAGCTTATTTTAAAACACAGGATTATTGGCCCGGGATGAGGGGCTCAGTTGGTTGGAACGCTGTCCTCTTCACCAAAAAGTTGCAATCTGATTTCCGGTGGGGTGCATACAGGAGGCAACCAACCGATGTTTCTCTCACATTGATGTTTCTCTCCCTAAAAATCAATAAAAAAATAAAAAACATATCCTTGGGTAAGGATTAGTAAAGTGGTGGATCAAATAAATGCCACAGTCCAGTGCTTTTATTTGTGGGCCCACTAGGAGCCAGGTGTGGCCTTGGGGTGAGCCCCTCTCTTCAGTTAATCCTAAATAAGGATCATTTACATAGATTCTACTGGTTTTTAGGGCTCTGGCGGATAGAATAAGTTTCTACTTTACTTTATTATTTATTCTCTTTTTTCCCCTCTTTGTCTTTTTTTAAATTGAATTTTATTTTTAAATTGATTTTTAGAGAAAGGGGAAGGGAAAAGGAGAGAGAGAAACATCAATTGGCTGCTTCCTGCACGTCCCCTACTGGGGATCAATCCCACAACCTGGGCATGTGCCCTGACTGGGAATCCAACTGGCAACCTTTCGATGCACAGGAGAATGCCCAGCCAACTGAGCCATACTGCCCAGAGCTAGAATGAATTTTTCTTTTTTTTTCTTTCTTTTTTTAAAAAATATCTTTTTATTGATTTCAGAGAGGCAGGGAGAGGGAGAGAGAGATAGTAACATCAATGATGAGAGAAAATCATTGATCGGCTGCCTCCTGCACGCCCCCTACTGAGGATCGAGCCTGCAACCCTGGCATGTGCCCTTGACTGGAATCGAACCCAGGACCCTTCAGTCCACAGACCGATGCTCTATCCACTGAGCCAAACCAGCTGGGGCTAGAATGAATTTTTCTACCACAGTTCCCTCCAAACATGCCTTTACACAGTTATTAGGACTGAAGATTGGGGCTTTTGAATTATTAGAACTGCTAAGATCCAAACGGGCTTGAGAGTAACAGAGTATATGAGCTAGAATCACACAATGACAAGAAAAAAATACTGTGGACGCTCGAACAACACAGGTTTGAACTACACAGGTTACTAATATGGGCCTGTTTTTCATTAAATATACAGTCAGTCCTCTGTATTCCCAGGTTTCACATCCGTGAATTCAACCAACCATGGAATGAAAACAGTATTTTTAATCTGTGGTTGGAAATCCATGGCGATTCCTGGAACCAATCCCCTGAACGTAGCAAGAGATGACTGAAGTGCTTGGAGAGTCAAAAGTTATACATGGACTTTCAACTGTGAGGGGGGTCAGGGCCACAACCCCTGTGTTCAAGGGTCAACTGTACTATGGTCCCACACCTAACAGCTTTAAGATATTTTAGATCTTAGTTTAGGCAAAGAGGCGTAACAGAGAAGAAAAGGGGCAGACTGGAAGGAGGTCCCCAGGGATACAGAGTTGGGAAACTATCAAGAAAGTCCCTTCTTAAAACAGGGCAGGGAGTTGGTCAACAGTGAAAGCAAATGGGGGACCTGCTGTGGCCAACTAATGGGGAGAACTACCCAAGGTGGTTACAGATGGTCAGAACCAAAAAGAGTTACGTTAGCACTGTAGAGTGAGTTTCAAGGTGACACAGCTATTGTAGGGAAGCAGGTATGGTGTGCTGAGAGAAAACAAGCCTGGTAAAATTTTAGGATTTAAAGAATAAAGAGAAGCCACATTAAGACAATTACAGATGTTGAACTGATGGCAGGAACTTATCCTACTCAGCCAGGTGAAGGCTACAGGATTTATTTAATTGAGCCCTCCATGTGGACAGAACAACACAAACAAGGAAGCAGGTGGACTTAAAGCCAGCTACTTGAGAGAAAAGGGGAACAACAGAGGTAAATGGAATTCCAGGATGCTTCTTGTGGCTGTGAGGTGGGAGACGGCAGAGAGCTATTACTGAGGTAGCACTAGTTCAAAGGCTGAGTTAAGTTGCTGGAAGGCAAGGTTTTGGGGGAGAAGGTACAGGCTTTGGAATATTTAAAAAGAGAAACTTCAGTGTACAAATCTATTGAAAATGACTCTCCTCTAGGCAAAAGGGCAGGGACTCCCTGCCTTCCTCAGGAGGTATAACATGGGCCTGAGGAATCCGGACCAGGGGTTAGCAGTGGCTATACCCACTGTGGCCCAGGCTAAAGATGCCTTGGGATCCTGTTGATGGAGAGTCCTGCCCTGCCTGGGGAGGTGGGAGGAGAGTATGCACAAAGCTAGGCTGTGGGTAGGGAGGACAAACTGTATTCAGGAGAAGAGAGGGTGTGAGCTGTCTGAAAACTGAATGCAAGCTCAGACCACACTGCTCTTCCAGTCCTGAGAGAAGCTCCTGATTGCTCAGATACCAACTGGCTGGGCAATACTGCCTTGAGATGGCTCTTTGGGCAGTTTAAGTTAAAGTAAAGGTCCAAACATACCTCATAACCCCCTCCCCACCCCACCAGCTTTCATGTGTCCTCTGTCTCCTACAGCCCAGGACCTTTTTGTGCTCACCTGGCCTCTCTCCTCCAGTTCTGTCAGCATCACGATAGAGCAGGATTTCCACTCCCAGATCATTCGCCAGAAGTCCTCAATTGTGTGGAGAAGAGGGCCCTGGCTGGCGATGTAGGAGTCCTTCTGCCGGTAGCCCTGTACGGGCCATGTCAATGGTAGCAGTGAGGTGGTTTAATCAGGGAGGGGCTAGTGGAGAAGAGGCTACTAGGAAGGGATGGGGCTGCTTGGAGGCAAACCCATTTTAGGCAGAGATCCCTTTTGGCCAAGGACCAAACTCTGTCTGATAAGCTGGTCTTTTTCTATGAGGGTGAGGGAAAGAGGGAGAAGCGGGCCCTGGTTGGCGATGTTGTCCTTTTGCCGGTAGGAATGGGAAAGGTCAGAGGTTTTCAGCTTTTGGCTGTGGTTTGTGTTGTGAACTTTTTCCTCCAGTTATTACCCTGGTATAACCCCTGCTTCCCCCATCTTCTGCTCTCTGGGACCTGACAGATCTAGGGTAGGGATCAGTTCTGAACTGATGATTGATTCAAAGATAACTTTCCCAACACCTGGCGGATGAGGGGAATGCAAGGCCCAGATGAATCTCCATGGAGTGTTGGGAGCTCTGGGGACACAGGTAGCACTTACGTCAATGAAGGATGCGTTCACGTAGTCTGTGTTCTCCTCACCCCTCTTAACTGGAATGATCACTCTGTTGAACTCATCTGTAGGAAGGAGAGCAGATTGTGGTTCCTCAATATCACTTGTCCTCTCCTCCCTCTTCTTCCATCTTTCCTCCCCACCCCAGGCTCTGGGCAGATATATCCTAGCTGGGCAATAACATGTTTGTTCTCTGACCAGGAGGGAGAATCCCTTTGGCTTTCATGCTCTTTTATTTTTGAAGCCATTAAAGAACTGAGGGCAACGAGAGGCAATGCCATAATTCTTGTCTCCAAAGTGATCATTAGTACCTGAGAAGTGGAAAAGGTATAGGGGAAGGGTTGGAGGTGAAGGCTTTGGGGGTGGGGAGAGGGCTCTTACATGGAATGATCTGTAAAACCCGGTTCTTCTTCATGTTGGCTGGAAGGTTTCCAGTCCGCATCTTGTCATTCTGGATTTTGATTGATGTTAATTTCTGAATTGGGAAGGGGAGGGAAAACATTACTGATCCCAGTAACTGAACTTGACAAGATTATGCCTGTCACTGAATCTGTGTCTCCAAGCCATTCTGGCTGCATAAACCTCCTCACCATAACCCTAACCTTCATTTCCACATGTCTTTGTTGGAACACTTTCTTCTGTCTTTAAGCTCGGTCAACAAGTCAAAAAAGTGTTTGGGAAACTGCCTTCCTTCCAGGCTCCTGTGGACCCTTCTGGATTCCCTTGGGCTGGAACTTAATGATCATGGAGCAAAGATCTTAGCCTGACAGGAGGTCCACCTTCCCTCTCCCTCCTGTTCCACCCGAGGCTGTCTTTGACTCTTTAGAAAACCTTATTCAAATATATACCACTTTCTGACTCGGGTGAGGACTAACAACAAAAAATACCATTGCTGCTTTAGCCATGTGGCTCAGTTGGTTGGAGTGTCATCCCTTGCAGGTTGGCTTCCTGGTCAGGACACACACCTAGACTGTGGGTATGATCCCCAGTCGGGGTGTGTACAGGAGGCAACTGGTCGATGTTTCTCCCCCGCCGCCCCCCCCCCCCCCCCCCCGCTTTCTTTCTTTAAATTCAATAATCATATCCTGGGTGAGGATAAAAAAAAAAATTACCATTGCTTGTTACCCCCAAAACAAACCAAGTGATTCTAATGTGCAGGATGGGTTGAAAATGACCAGGGTATGAGCAAAGGGCCAGAGACCCACCTCCTTAACCACTCACATACCTTGTAAGTGTTTTCATCATTTGTTGGTAAATCTACAAGGAGTCAAGCATCCCACATTTCCCAAATCACATGAATCCTTCAATCTGAAAAGGTGGTTCAGTTCCAACTCACCTTAAACTCCTCCTCTAATCCATTATTACTGGTCCCTGGGATTTTGTTGTAAATTTTCTGCAGATGTGTTTCTAGAGAGGTCACTTCCAGTTCTGTATCTCCATAGAGATAATGCTCCAGAAGGGCTTGGTATATGAAGACGTACTGCATCTGAAACCGGATGGTATCCGAGTTCTGAGTTACATACAACACTATCCCTATGGTGGTAGACCTACCCCCACCGACCCCCACTTCCCTCCAGTCCACTTCTCCTTTGATCCTAGCCGGGATAAAACAATTCACTCTAACTGTCCCAATTCAGTGACACAGGACTTGAAATTTATGAGTCACCCTGGGGTGCTGAGCTTGGGAGGGAGGGTCCTACTCTGGCACCCTTCTGGAGTGAAAGCCTAGAGAGAAAAACAAATCCAACTCCTGCCTATTCTGAGAGCAAAGATTTGATAGTCTGAAGGGACAATCAAAATCTGGCGACACACAAAACCTGTGCCAGCCTGCCTCCCAGCATTGTGCCCCATGCCCTAACCACAGAGTTGATCTCAACAGTAAGGATAAGCTGGATATAGCTGAACTGTGTCACAATCCTGCAGGGACTAGCTCTTTTAGCTGCTGCATGCCTGCTTCCCTCAGGACCTGTTCCTTATCCTGTGCAAATGAGCCCAGTGCAAATGACATCTGCCTTCCCAATTCCCCTAGGTACAATGCCTTCTGTGCTCCATGTCTCTCTTAATACACAATTTACCAGGGCCCTTCATCATACTGTATGATGATCATTCACAATAACCTGGGAGACTGAGTAATCCATGGGGTGGCAGATATTTTGGTCCCGGCATGCCCCCACCTTGCTTCACCCGCAAATCACTCACATCTGTTTGCACCATCTGGCAGCGCTGTGCCCGGATCCGGCTCACAAAGCCATACACGTCCACCTTCCGCTCTGTATGCATCATGTCCAGCATGGCATCGATGACAACAAAGGTACCTGTCCGCCCTACACCCGCACTGTAGCCAGAGAGTAGGGGTGTTACAGGCATGGCCTACATGCCTTGTGGTAGCATGTAAGGAGGGGGCAGCACAGGCCAGGGCTCTTTCTTTAAGCCTCTAAATTCTAATTCTGAATGAGATAGAGCTGGGACTCTCAGGGAACCAACAAACCCCACTGTACCTTGAACACCTTACCTCTAGGGTTAGAGAACCTTTACACTTAGAGGGGCCTGAAGGCTCCCAGTGCACAAGGCAGCAATCAACCTAGTTTCCTGGCTTCACAGCAGTGGTCTCCCCTCCACTGCCACCCCCCACCCCGATCTTGGAGGACTGCCCTTCCCTTTTTCCTCGAGTAATCTCTAACCAGCACCAGAGAGAAGTCTCTCTGCTACCCTAGGGACCCTAACAGCTCATCTGCGTTATGCCAGCCTCCTCAGCCAGGGCCTGTGCTTTCCCTTGGGAACAGAGTGTGGTATGAGTGGGAAGCCAAGGGTCAGGCCACACTGACCTGCAATGGACCACGATGGCCCCTGCATATTGAGGGTTACAGGCCTTCACCTTCTTAAGAAACTTGAGCATACCGATGGGGGTGAAAGGCACCCCAAAGTCTGGCCAGCTGGTAAAGTGGAATTGAGTGATGAGGCGCTGTGGCTTTCTGTTGGTCATGTCGCCCACCTGTGAAGTGAGGAAATCCTGTGTGTTGGCCCTGATACCCTGGGGTAGGTGGGGCAGCCCCAGTGAAGGGAAGGTGAGGCTTAGGGGCCAGGGCCAGCTGTGGCTGTTAGTGACAATAGGGAAGTGAGGGTGTACCCAAGAAAGTTTTAACAATGAACAGATAATCATCCCAGGAACCCCACTGGGTAAACTATTACTATTTTTCTCAGTCTACATATATGGAATGTAAAACTCAAGGTAAATGACCTGGTCAAGGTCTCAGAACTAGTAAATGGCAAGGTCAGTACTAAAATGCAGGTCTCCTGACTCTTGGTAAGCTCTCTTTTCATAGCACTACACTGCCCTCAGATCAAGGCGACCTCTGTTTAAGCCTCCAGGGTCACTCTGGAGGGCCAGGAGCAGGGTTTATCACATACTTGATGTTAGGAGCCATTGGAATAAAAAAGAAAAAGCGAGTCAAGTACCCAGAAGATTAACCACCTCCTGATGCAATTGATTCATACTAAGATGATAAAACTCCATCTCAACAATCATGTTTCTCGCCCTAGCCGGTTTGGCTCGGTGGATAGAGTGTCAGCCTGCAGACTGAAAGGTCCCAGGTTCAATTCCGGTCAAGGGCATGTACCTTGGTTGCGGGCACATCCCCAGTAGGGGGTGTGCAGGAGGCAGCTGATAGATGTATCTCTCTCATGGATGTTTCTAACTCTCTATCTCTCTTCCTTCCTCTCTGTAAAAAATCAATAAAATATATTTAAAAAAATAATAATCATGTTTCTCCCAGTCATGAAAATGCTCCTTAGTTTTCACAAAAGAAGTTCCCTGGGTGTCAGATCTCTGGTTTCAGAGTCCAAACACAACACACAATCAGCTTTCTTGACCACCCCGAGGAAAAAAGGGAGATAACACAACCTATTCTGCCCTCTTAATGGTCAGCAGATCCAAAGCAAGAGCCAAGAAAAGGAGGTAGAAAACAGTACCTGCTGAATGCAGAACTTTCGCACTGTGTAGTCCACCAGGACGGTCACATCTTCTACGGACACACGGATATTCCCATAGGTCCAGCAGCCTTGATCTGGCCAGTACTGGGCACACTTACACTGGAAAGGAACAAACACGCATCCCCTGACCTTAAACCTCCTGCCCTTGGTAGATGGAAAGGGCCGGAAAGAAAAGGACCACAATAGCCAAGACTGAAGTCCTGGGAAAGTCCTATGGCCTGTTTTCTCACCACAGACAACTACCTACTTATTTGTTTTATCTGCTCTTTTTGCAAGTTCCTCAATTTTCATCCTGTTTAGCATAGTCTCTTAACTTATGCACATATACTTCTTGTTCTTTCCCATTCCCATTATTCCGTCAGTTCAGGGCAAATTTGTCATACTCTAGAGGCGAGCTTGTCTTATTCCCTGGAATCAGCAACCTATGAGGAGGCCACAAGAGTGGATTGATGCAGACTTTAAACCTGTCACAAGAGGCCCAAGGTCTTCTCTGGTGTCTGGTCCTTGGACAGCTTTCAAGAGCCAGAGGTTTGGTTGTAAGAAATGAACCTAACACCCAGACCTAATGCTATCCTTCCCAAGCACTGTGGAGGTGCTGAACAGTACTCCAACACCCGTGTGGGGATCAAGGTGACTCAAGGGCCATCCTGGAGAAAAACTGTCATTGATGGGGATTCCTCCCTGGGGATTGATCCAGGACTCAGGACTGGGGCTGGCTGTGACCCAGTGATGGAGCTGGCCAGGTATGGGCTTAGTGGTCAAAAATAAAAGGACCAGTCAGAAGACTGCCTCAAGGATCAGGCCAGGGCCTCAGATTCCCTTGCACTTGGTGCAGGGTCTCAGTTTCATATAGCTCCCTCTGCCGACCCAGGAGGAGTGACAGGAAACCACAGGAAGGAGGAACTAGAAAGCCAAAGAGAAAAAGCCCCTCTGTGGTGCTTTCTTGGCCAATGGCCCAAGTCTTTCTGCCAGGCTGTTTGGAACCAGGGTGAGTTGTCTGACTACCAGACACAGGGAACATGCCCTAGGCCAGTGGTCGGCAAACTCATTAGTCAACAGAGCCAAATATCAACAGTACAACGATTGAAATTTCTTTTGAGAGCCAAATTTTTTAAACTTAAACTATATAGGTAGTTTGCTTCTTCTTTGTAGCCATGTCAAATAGGGCACCTAAAAAAATGTTTCATTTTATAATAATAAAGCCACCAACACAAAATAATTACAATTCTTAAATTGATGACAAAAATGCCTGTAGGATTTGCAGCTGGTTGGAAAAATACAGGTAACTTTATGCTTTGAGTAGGTACTTTTGTCACCCATGTGCAATTTGCGGACGCGACTAACACTAACCACTACACAATGAGACTGCTGACTGACTGGCTCACTCAACTCGTGCACGAATCGCGTGTGCCTCTCCCACGCTGCATATCCCGCGGGCCCGCCTGCGCCATGTCTCCCGTCGCCCGACCGACGGACACCCCCCACTTCTTCTAACACCACTTCTTCAAAATAGACTCGCCCAGACTGAAAACCGACTTCTGCGCATGGGCCATGAAGTTTCAGTCGCACTGTACGTGCGTGCCCGCACGTGGTATTTTGTGGAAGAGCCACACTCAAGGGGCCAAAGAGCTGCATGTGGCTCACGAGCTGTGGTTTGCCGACCATTGCCCTAGGCAACCCTTGGGATCATCGGAGGCCTTTGGGACACAGGAAAGTCTGGTAGGCATATTAGCCTGGGCTCTGTCTGCAAGAACGACTGGCAAGGAGCCACAAAGGGTGGACAGTCCAGACACAAACACAGCTCCAGCAAAGACCCTCTGCTGGTCATGCCTGTATCAGCGGCCCTCCTAACAAATTTTCCACTTACCTCTTTTCTCTCTTTCAGGTTGGTCACCATGACGATGGTGGCTGTGTTTTGTTCCCAGATCATCCTCCAAAAATCATTTACTGTTTCTTCTTTTGGTCCTAAAGCAGCCAATAGCAAAAATGAGAACCCATGGCAAGGGGAAGAAAGATGCTGGGAAATTTGAAACATTCATTCTTGACTTTGGAAGCCTGTGCCCACATATCTCCAGCTAAATATCTAATACATTGATCCACCCACCCACCTGCTAATTGAACATTTCCCATGTATCCACCAGGCACTTCACTAAAAAGTGAAGTGGGAGTGGGAGGCTGTCAAAATATAAAGAGAACATGAACAATGTCTCCCAAAGGTATATTGTTGACATTAGAAAGCATGACTATTCACTCAATATCACATTATGGGCCAGATAGTGAGCTAAGTGTTTTATATCTCATTTACTTCTTTCCACCATGCTCTGAGGTAGGTGTCATCAGCCACAGACGGGTTAGGTGACTTGCTCAGACTGGAATTTAAAATTTACTTCCCACACAGTCCTTCCCAGAAAGCCACTAGAAGATTTCCAAACAAAAATGAGGGAGCCAACAAAGAAAGAGAAAGAGATGGGATCTAACACAGAAGGGAGACTAAAGCTATCCAGAATGGCAAAAGAAAGAAGGTTCTTGAAGGATCCCAAGATAAAAAAATAAACTCCATGTATCTGAATTCTTGAGAGAATATATTTCTAGAGAAGAATTTTTTTTGCGGGGGGGAGTGGAGGGAGAATCAATGTTAGCTATATAAAAAAGTAAGTGAATAGGAAAAAAGGTTAATCATTAACTCTCAGAAAAGAGAAAACCAAAAATTGTACCAAAAAAATCATACATTATGTGCTTCAGTAGTAAATAATATTGATATAGTAATAATGTAAACAACAAATGTTATCTTAACCTCAAATTGTAATTTAACTCTATTGGGAAGAGTGGGCAATGGAGGAAAAAGGAGACATATGTAATACTTTAAATAAAGAATTAAATTTAAAAAAAGAGTGGGGGAAAGAGACATGTATATGCATGTCTGTCTGATTGAGTGTGAGGTTGTTTGTAAGAGAATTAAATAAAGTATATCATCTACCCATGAGGAATCAACAGATAAAAACGGTTGCATTAGATTAAAAGAGTAAGGGAGAAAGGGGGAAGAACATTATTTTTATAACCTTTGTAATAACTTTGACTTCCTTAAAATTTATATTCCCTTTGGTAAAAATGGAAAAAAAATTACAAAGAAAAACAATGATAGAAGTGAACATATGCCAGAAAGATATACAGAAGAGTAATTGTTTCATTGCCTGGCAAGGTCAGGACAAATCTACTAGAGTAGGTGACATCTGAGTTATATGTTAGGGTAGATCAGTGGATGGGAGCTTAGAGAGGAAGCAGGGAGAACAGGCACTCCAGGCAGATGTACAGGCGGCTGGCAGCAAGAAAGAGCGAGATACCCAGGGATGTAATGAATTCAGTGAGGTAACTGTGTAGAGTGCATGGAGTGGTGGAAGATGGAGCTGGAAAGATAGGTAAGGTACAAGGCCTGTCCTATAGATAATGGAAAATCATGAGGATCCTGACAAAAGTTTTCCTCGAAAAAAGAACATTCTGGTGGAAAGAATGCAAGGAGCAAGGGTGAGGGGTAGAGGAATCAGTCGGTAGGCTGCTATAACAGAGCTGGAAGAAAAGATGGGAGTAAGGCAATGTGTCAGAGAAGAGAGATTTTGAAGATGGAAATAAGAGGACTAGTCATTAGACTAAGGGACAGGTAGAAGATCTGGATTATCCTAAACTGGTTTGGTTAATTGGGTAGATTACATTCCAGTCATGGTGATGGCCAACGAATACAGGAGGAAAGCAGTCTGGGGTCTAAGGAAGAGTCATGTTTTAGTTTCTGATGTTAAATCTAAAGAGTATGTAGGGGTATCCAGGTGGAAGAGTACAAAACTAGTTTGAAAATGTGGCTTAGGAGAGGTCAAGAGAGGCAGCAGCCAGAGGTAAGTATTAGATGAACTGTCTCAAAGAGAATACAGAAAACAGAAGGGGTCAGACAGAGAATGCTGAGGACTTTCAACATTATTCAGTTCAGATAGAATAAAAACCCTGGGAAGGAGATAAGAAGGAGCAGATGGAGAGGCAAAAGAACTGAGAGAAAATGGTGCCATGAAAGACAGAGATGGAGTTTCAAGGAAGCAGTCACCCACACATTTGGGAAGAAGCTACATTTAAGGGGCAGAATGAAGAATAAGAGCCAGGGAAAGAATATTTAGAAAAGTGAGAAAAATCAAGGTAACTGAACATCAGGAAATAACGGAGGAGTTTCAAGGAGTGTGAAGTACTGTGTAAAGGCTTAAGAGAATGGGAGTTTGAAAAAAAGTCAACCAGGAAGTCACAGGAGACCTTAATTCACAAATATTTTAGTGTCAACAAAGTCCTATGGCAAATAATGAGAGGAAAAGACTGCACATGGTTGTTGGTGCCAAAATCATCACTGAGAAGGTGTTAGCACAATTGGGCCTTAGAAGACAGATCTGAATTGAAAGATGGCTACAGAGGAAGAGAAAGCAGGGCCTGGTTATGTAAAAGCCTGACCCCAGTGGGAGACTGTGAGGGTAAGGAGGATCTGAGGCTTTTCCTAACTTACTTTACCTCAATCTCTATTTTATGTCTAACAGAACTTTCTGTAATGGTGAAAATGTTTTATATCTGCACTACTATGTCACACCATGTGTGTATAGCCTTCTCCAGTCTTTTTATACATGTAGCTAGTGAGCCTTAAAATGTGACTACTATAATTGAAGAACTGAATTTAAAATTTTAATTAATTAAATTTTTACTTTTAAATGGCCACATGTGTCTATTGGCTACTGTATTAAAAGCATAGCCACTTACCAAAATTTATGCTTGTTTCCCTGTACATTGTCCTCCACTAACTTAAGGGTCCATGGTACTGGGTCCCTGCTCTGAGGTTCCTAGATCACTTATCTATACCAATAAAAGGGTAATATGCTAATTAGACCAGACAGACCGGACGCCTTCCGGACATCCTTCTGGACAAAGCTGCAGTGGCTGCGAGGGCCGACCCCTTGCTTGAATTTCGTGCATCCGGCCTCTAGTCTATTAATAATAGCGGAGCTCAGGCCCATGAGTGGCAGGGAGGAAATGAGCCAGCCTGGACCCTGGGAGGTGGCCAATCCTTTCTGGAGATTGATTACAAATTCAAATTCTGAGCAGCCTAAATAGAACCTCATGTTCCCAAAGGGTCACACCATGTGTGTATAGCCTTCTCCAGTCTTTTTATGCACACTTACAAAAGAACTTCTTTTAAATGACACCTGGATACTAAGTCATCAAGTTCAAGGCCTTTAGTTATAAAATTGCAAGGTGGATTACATTTTTTTTCAGATAGTAATCTTTATAGAAAGGCTACTGCATTCAGATTAATCTATTTAGCATTTGGAAGAAATAACCCAAACCCACTATGAGCTCATGGATAAACCTGAGTAAAAAATTATCATTACTTGCCCAGCCAGAGTGGCTCTATGGTTGAGCATTGACCTATAAACCAGGAGGTCACAGCTCGATTCCTGGTCAGTGTACATGCCCAGGTTGCAGGTTCAATCCCCAGTAGGGGGAAGGCAGGAGGCAGCTGATCAATGATTCTCTCTCATCACTGATATTTCTCTCTCTCTCTCTCTCTCTCTCTCTCTCTCTCTCTCTCTCCTTTCCTCCCTGAAATCAATAAAAACATATTGTTTCAAAAATCATTACTTTACCTTGTGCAGCAATGAATTTGTTCTTTTCTTGGTAGCCCTAAGGGGAGAGGAGAGTGGGAAAGAAAAAGAAAGTGAAAACCAAAAATGGGTTGGAAATAATATTCTCCAGACTCCCCACCAGTTAACAAGGCCTCCCTGTGAAAAGGTCCAGGCAATTAATAAGAATTTCCATTCTAGAAATTTCCAAGGGATTAGCTTTAGATAGCAGGAATCAAAGATTACATGATCTAGGTAGTCTTCTCCAAGTATATTATTAATGAAGAATATCCAAATACCAAATCCCAGGCTAGACCCTATTTCTGACGTGTCTCAGAGCCTTACAATCTGGGTCTTAGTGTTAATGGATAGGAACCCTCTAAGGCAGAAGCATATGTGGTGGTTCCAGGGATGAAGCTGGGCTCACACTTGGAAAGAAAATGGTTATTTTCTTGATGATGCTTTACCCTGGTGCAAAGACTTTCTGGGAATAACATGTGGGTATGGCAGGTCAGCTCCCAGTGTTCTGGGTTCTCTGCTACAGGCAGTGAGAAGAAGCAAAGGAGCACTGGGGTATAGCTAAGGAGCCTCTGAGAAACTGACAACTGGCAGTAACTGCTAAAGACCTATACACTCTTAGACATCTAAAGGTGAGTGAGGAGATTGGTTCCTTCTAAAACTCCAGGCTGGAACCCACTTGCCAACTCTGCCACTGCCTCTTTTGCCTCCCCTTGTGACCAATGTCAGGTTTGCTTTCAGACCTCTGTGTTCCCCACACCACAGGTCCTAGTCTCCACTGGCTGTTGCCACCACTTGAATGGGGTTTAACTGTATCTGGACAAGAAGTTTTTATTGAGGTAATTAAATGTTCTAAAACTAAGAGGCAATAACTAAAGGGTATAGGGTTCCTTTTTGGAGGTGATGAAAAGGTTGTAAAGTTGACTGGTGATGGCTGCATATATCTGTGAATACACTAAAAACCACTGAATTGTACACTTTAAATGGGTAAAATTATGGTATATGAATTACATATAATAAAGTTGTTAAAACTATTCTTAATTAGGGTGATGGCAGGATGACTTGGTAAATTTTATAAAATTTACTGACTTCTACACTTTAAATAGACCAAATTTTTGTTATATAAACTATACTTCAATTAAGTTGGAGAGAAAAAGGGTTTGGTAAGTATAACTGGCAGCCTATAACAAATGGCCTTGATTTGCTTCAAAGGACACTGTCTACCCCTATACTCCAAGCCCAAGGCACATTTGCTCCCTCTTTCTCACTGATCTCTCATCTGCACTTAACCCTGCTGACCATCTGACATTTCCTCCACGCTTTACTTTTTGCCCTCTGAGGTGCTCTTCTCTCCCAGTCTCCTTTTATCTTATTCATGAGTGTCTCTTGCTCAATGTGTGTGTGGCAGAGGCTGGTGGGCCCCAGGGCCCAATCTTCTCCCTCTGAATAACTTCCAAGACCATGGCTTTGGAATATCTCCTCTGAGCTCCAGATGAATATGACCAACTGTGTGCTGGACATCCACATGGATCACTGTATTTTCTATAAGCTCTACTCTCGAAAATATACAATCAATCACCAAGTCCTGTTAAGTCTACTTCCAAAGTAGCTTTTATTTTGTTGCTTCCTCTTCATCCTTTCTACAGGCCCTCATCATCTATAACCTAATACTGTAACAGCCCCTAATTGGCCCTCTTAAATCCATGTTGCACATAGTAACCTGAGTGACCAATATACAAATGTGGTCATGTCACTTCTTGTCTTTAATACCTTCGATACTACCCCATGGCCCAGAGAATTAATTAAAACCCTTAGCTGTACTGAAAAATTGCAGCTACTATAAGGTGGCTTATTCAACACCCAGTCTCACCCACTGCTATCCTGACTTTCTTACTACAGGGGCCAAGACACTAAAAGCTAAATTCCCTAGATTCATCCCTTGCAGTTTAGTTCTGCACAGACCTAGCAGATGCTCCCACATAAGGCCAGGGGTAGAAGTGAGCGATGTGAGATAGTGATTGTGCTAGCAAGATTTGGTCTTTGGGCAAGCATGGCAGAAGCATCCAGATCTTCTGCAGAGCTTTCACTATGAGAGTTACAGGGTAGTTGGGTACCTCTGTGACTGCTCTATTCCTCACTGAGCAGCACCTTAGCTTGGTTCATTGGCTCTCCCACAGATTTTGTAAGTTATCCAGTATCTTATAATAAACCCCTTTTGCCTGGCCAACGTGGCTCAGTGGTTGAGCATCAACCTACGAACCAGGAGGTCACGGTTCAATTCCCGGTCAGGGCACATACGGGCTCGATCCCCAGTGGGGGGGGGGGGGGGGGGGGGGGGGGCGGGGGGGGGCGGGTGTACAGGAGGCAGCTGATCAATAATTCTCTCTCGTCATTGATGCTTCTATCTCTCTCTCCCTCTCCCTTCCCCTCTGAAATCAATAAAAATAATGACAATTTAAAAAAATTTGTTTTCAGTCACTTAAAAAATGGACTCCTCAGGGAAAACTTGAAATGACAAATACTCCTCTTAACATGAAGCTGGGAAGGACACAGTTCAAGATAATGATGTGAGTTCCTTACATTGATGAATGAAGCATTGATGTAATCGGAATCTGGAACTCCTTCAACTGGTGTCAGATGGACTCTAGAGTGATCATCTAGGAAAAAAAATTAATCTTTAAATATTTAATTAATATTAAAACAGTTAAATCCAATTTTATTTCTCACTGGTCCTGACACAATCAGGCCAGATAAGACATTTGTGCCTATGTGTGTAGAGACACAGATGTATAAAGATGTCACTGCAGCAACTATTTATAACAGCAAAAATTTGGACATATCTCAATCATCATTAGGGGACTAGTTAAATAAATTAAGATATGTCCACAGCTCTGGCCGGGATGGCTCAGTTGGTTGTGCACTGAAAGGTTGCCAGTTCAATTCTGGTCAGGGCACATGCCTGGGTTTCAGACTTGATCCCTGGTAGGGGGCATGCAAGAGACAGCTGATCAATGTTTTGCTCTCACATTGATGTTTCTTTCCCCTTTTCTCTAAAAATCAATAAACTATTGTTAAAGAAAAAAAAGATATGGAATAGTAAGCAGTTGATAAAGAGGAAAGTGAGTACTTTTGTTTCTCAACAGATGAATTGACAATATACACTGAAGTGGCCAGATTATTATGACCACCCCACCAATACTTCGTTGGGCCACCTTTTGCCTTCAATACTGCAGCAATTCTTCTTGGCATTGACTCCACAAGATGTTGAAAGGTGATGCGAGGAATCTGACACCATGCCTGATGAATAGCACTGTCCAGTTCTGTGAGATTTGATGATGTGGAACCAGTTGCCTGATGGCTCTTTTAATTTCATCCCACAAATGCTCAATTGGATTGAGATCTGGTGATTGTGGGGGCCACCTAAGCAAGGTAAAGTCTCCCTCATGTTCTTGAAACCACTCCTGCACAATACGAGCAACGTGGCATGGCGCATTGTCTTGTTGGAAGAAGCCATCTCCATTGGGATATACCATCAACATGATAGGATGAACTTGACCAGCAAGGATACTTAGGTATGTTGTGCTATTCAGACGTTTATAATGATCTGGCCCTCTAGCAACTTCAGCGCGAAATTATAGCTAATTTGCCTACAAACGTCAGGTGGTCATAATAATCTGGCCACTCAGTGTATATATATTGTTAAAAGAAAAAAGGTTGCCCTGGCTGATTTGGCTCAGTGGTCAGCATCGACCCAAGAACCAAAGGGTCTTGGGTTTGATTCCTGGTCAAGGGCAAGTATCTCAGTTGCAGGTTCCCCAGCCCCGGTAAGGGTAGGGCGGGGGAGAGGGGGCAACCAATTGATGTGTCTCTCTCATGTCGATGCTTCTTCCAGTTTCTCTAGAAATCAAGAGAAAATATATCCTCGGGTGAGGATTTAAAAAAAAAAAGGGGGTCTGAACAATGTATACAATATACCAATTACATTACATATATATATATATTACACATACATATATTCATACACAAATAGGAAGACATAATTACAGTATATATATAAATAGATAGTGCTCTCTAATATGTTTAGCACTCAAAAATATACCAGGTCTTTAAATAATAAATTATATAATTTATACACACAAAAAAAGTCATTATAAAAACAAGACAAAGTTCAAATATTTTGCTCTCTTATCCCACTGGATTATGTATATCCCACATTCTGGAGACCCCTGGTCTAGAAAAATGTCTGTTAGGCTATATAGGTCAACTGATGAGTAATGACTAATTCTGGGAAGGTTTATGAAGAGAACCCTGTATCATAATTTCTTTGCAATGAGCACTACAAAAAAAACCCCCCATGAACAACCCACTTCTTATCTGGTCCTAGTGAAACTGCTCTCCCTAACCTCCTAGAAACTTTAGGCCTGCTACAAAAAACTAGTTAAGCACCCCTACTGACTTTGTAAGCACCTGGGGTCGCCTTGGGAACCAGAAAGGCAATTTTAGATTGAGAGGAGGCCTGACCTTACTCTCTTTACCAACCCTCCTATGATTAAACACAAGATTCTTTCCAGCCTCAGAAACTGGCTAGAGATGCAGTTTCAGGTTACATCCCTAGAAAGCCTACGAACACTCACAAGGCAAGATGTTTACATATCGATTTTTTTCCTTATTTTCCTCCTTGGAGGCAGCTTCACAGGTGGCCTGGATAGGACAAGCAGGGAGAGCCTGAAAGGTTAAGAGAAATGAGAGGAGTTACTAACAGGGATAAACACCAAACATGCAGACTGCTACACCAACTCCCGACCTGGCAGCAAGTTCTGCCTTTCCTTGGGGGAAAAAGATGGGCCCAAGGGAACACTTGCAGCCTAACACAGAGCGTGCTCCTTTTTCTAAAGTGCCTGCAAATTTCTTAGCGTTTACCACCAAGAATCCCCAGGAGCAGAATGCCCTTCCTGTTATTATGCAGCATGCTCTTTATATGGTTACTACGTGGTTAGGGGCCTGTTACAATGCTGGGTCAAAATGGACCACCCTGTTAATTGGAGTGGAGACATAAAGGGATGAGCCACTTCTCCTCATGTTAACCACAATGCAAAGATAAGATCCATCTCAGAATGAACCACACAGGAGTGCTCTGGACGGTTAGCTGAGTTAGGTCCTCTCTAGGGCCGACAAAGGAGCATGGCAACCCAGCCTCTAGCATCATGTAGCAAGGAAACAAGGACAGGCATTCACAGGGATTCAGCAGTTAGGAAGCAGAGGACCTGGTGAGGTGGCAGTAACTATGCAGCAATTCTGAAGGACATGTGTATTGGTAGGTATATGGATAAGCACAAATGGTTTCACACGAGACAGTCTGGATTGTCTGAACTTGAGCAAAACAGTTAAACGTTCTAGGCCCAAATGCCCTCATCTGTAAAATTGGGATGCTAATATCTGCCACATAAGGAATAAATAAAATAATCTGTCTGGCATAGAATAGGCATTTAATAAATTAATTTTAAAAAGGAGAGGGAAGCTAAGCCTTATTATTTGAACTGTTTTCTTTTGATATGTTCCATATATTCAAAACTAAGAAAGCAAAAAGGGAAACAGTTAAAAATTCCAACCTAGAAACCTTTCTAATAAGTGATTTGGAAATATGTTTTATAAGCCTTAAAAATAAAATTAAAAATATTCATACTCTTTGATCTAGCAACTCCACTTCTGAGAATCTAGCCTAAAGAAATAAAAATCTCTATGTTCAAATTATTTACTTCATTAAATGACCCAAAACTGAAAACAGCTTTAATATTCAGCAGTAGTGAAAGAGTTAAGTAAATTATGGTTCATGTATTATTTTTCACTTACTCCTTTAACAAATATATATATTGTATACCTCTCAGATACCGGGTTAGATACAGAGCAAACAGTGTTGAATCAATCATTTACACAGTTCTTGCTCTCATAGACAATACAAACTTGTGTGTGAAAGACGGACATTAAACAAATAAATATAAAATTATACACCACAATAAATGTAATGAAAGAACAAAATGCTATAAGAGAAAGTATACCCAAAATTAGAGGAAGGATGAGTGTGGAAAACAGTATTCGAGGCACAGTGATCAGCATCTGTGGTGACTCAGAGAGAGAGGAGAAGGCGTGGCTTGTGGGAAGAACTAAAAGGTCAGTGAGCATATTACATAGAAAGTGTGATTGGTGGGGATGGCAAGAAGTGGGAGGAGATGAGCTTGGTAAGGTTAATTCACACATTTCCAAATAGGTCCTTCAATAGAGAGCTTGAATTTTAAGTGCATGAGGAAACCATTCAAGGTTTTAAAGCTGCAATCCATGCCCTGACTGGTTTGGCTCAGTGGATAGAGCGTTGGCCTGCGGACTGAAGGGTCCTGGGTTCAATGTCGGTCAAGGGCATGTACCTTGGTTGCGGGTACATCCCCAGTAGGGGGTGTGCAGGGGGCAGCTGGTCGATGTTTCTCTCTCATTGATGTTTCTAACTCTCTATACCTCTCCCTTCCTCTCTGTAAAAAATCAATAAAAAAATATTTAAAAAAAAATAAAGCTGCAATCCAATATACATGTTAAAGAATCACTCTAGCTGATACATGGAAAATGGACTGGCAAACAAGAATAGAAACATGGAAAGATGAAGGTAAAAGGAAATAGATGCATTTGAGATATATTCTGGAGAAGAGTTACTAGATTGAGAGATGGACTGAAAGGAATGTAGATTGGGGAGAGAAAGAGACAGGAATAAAGGGTGACTCTTTGGTTTCTAATTTTGATAATAAAAAATATGATTAAATAAAGGAAATGCCAGCCTAAAAGGAACTAATTTTACCAGACGAAAGCAAGATCTCTAAGAAGGGAGCAAACATGTTTCCTGGGAACCATCAAGACAGTGATAAAGAGAAATTAAAGGATCCTAAGATAAAGGGAGTCAGAATCTCATAGTCCATCTGCCTTCACTTACGATTTTCCGTTCAGAGTTAAAACCCTGGAGATTTTACAAGTTATTTTTATTTTTAAAAAAATATATTTTATTGATTTTTTACAGAGAGGAAGGGAGAGGGATAGAGAGTTAGAAACATTGATGAGAGAGAAACATCAATCAGCTGCCTCCTGCACACCCCCTGCTGGGGATGTGCCCGCAACCAAGGTACATGCCCTTGACCGGCATTGAACCGGGGACCCTTCAGTCCGCAGGCCAAAGCTCTATCCACTGAGCCAAACCAGTTAGGGCTACATGTTATTTTATTGAGAAGCAATTTCTTTAGATCTGGTGCTGCTAATACTTAAGTGGAGGGAGGTGGGAGGGAGGGATAGTATCCTGAGCAGGACTCTTACACATGAATAGAGACCCTGCTTAAGACTGGAATTTCCCAATTCATCCAGGTAGGCTAGATTTCCATGTTTCCACCCTGGTCAGAGCAAGATAAGATACAAGATTTTAAAGCCCCCACAACTAATTCAGAGGCATTACTTTCCCAGTACACACCTTGTCTAAAATGATGTAAAACAAAGGTAGACAGCAAGACTTGAAAATAGTCCCCAGGGTCAGTAATAACCATGACCATAGTCCTATCAGCTAATAACCATGACCATAGTCCTAACAGCATCCCTAGCTTCTCAGGTCATGATGAAGAAAAACTAGTTCTCCAGCCATGTTAAGTAAGGTTCCTAAAAGCAAAGTGAGGAAGAAACAGGAGCTATTGTTTGACAAGAGAAAAGGGCTTGCTCTAGAGAATATGGTGCTAGATGCAAAGGGTCAGGCTGAAGAGCCTATGTCAGGGATGAAAACAAGGAGAATCTTACTCCTTTTCCTTTCTACCCTGAAAAACCTAGCCCAGAGCTAGGAAGCAGCAGATAACCAGAAGGATTTAGGTATAAAATCTCTTGAAACACTAGGTGGCATCAAAGACCATTTCATCCCTTGCTTAAGCCTTCATTGGAAGCAAGATTAAGCCATTTTTAAAAAACATGTTTTTTAAAACATTGTTTTTCAATTTTTATATTTCTAAAAATACAAATATATCCATCACATAATTTAACTTACAAGTTCTCTTTGGTCTTTTCCCTCATCATATACTCCTCCTTCTCACAAATAAACTTAAAAATACTGTGTTTATCATTACCTTGCTTTAATTTATTTGTACCCCATATATCTTGTATCCTTAAACAGTATTTTTTATTATTCAGTCTGCTTTTTGATAAAAATGGAATCATAATAAAGTGGTAATTTGTTTTTATTTTGTCCAATGTTATGTTCTGAAGACTCATCTAGGTTGTTCCATGTAGCCAAAGTTCATTCACTTTACTTTGTAGTGTTCCATTTTGAGTCCATACCAACATTTATTTACACACTCTATTACTGACGAATACTGGGGTTGTTTACAGTGAACAATCCTAGTTCAAACAAAAATTGGTATGTGTTTCCTCATGCACATGTGCAAGAGTTTTAGGTATGAATATAACTTTACCAGATAAGGCCAAATTGTTTTTCAAAGTAGTTGTAACAATTTACACTCCCATCAGCAATGTAGTGTTCCCTGTTGTTTTGTATACTCATCAACTTTTGCTATGGTCAGACTTTAAATGTATCAAATGTCAGTTTAATTTATACTTCTCCTGATTTATTAATGAAGTTGACCATCTTTCCACAGATACTGGTCAACAGGGTTTCTTCTTCTGTGAACTACCTAGCAAGTATTTCCCCCTTTTCTCCTGGATTGCTTGTTTGTTTTCTTAATTTGTACGAGTTGTTTATATATTCTACTCATTCTTCATCAGTTATAAGTGTTACAGATATTTCTTGCCAAGTTTGTGGCCTGCCCTTTCATTTTTTATGGTATCTATTTATAAACAGAAGTTTTACATCATAATGTAGTCAAGTTGGTTAATCTTTCCCTTTATCAACATTTTAAGTCTTAAGAATCCTTTCCTACTGTGAAATTATATTTTCCTACATTCATTCATGTTTCATCATTCTGTCTGTTAGATTTCAGTGTGCACACTAACTGGGACTGATTTTTGTTTCTGGTACGAGACAAGAATTAATTTTCATTTATTACCCAATTGTTCCAGCATTATTTATTGTAAAGACCATCTTTTCATCTAACAAAACTACAACAGCATTTCAGTCATGAGTAGGCTTCCACTTACACACAAATCTGCTTTGGAGTTCTCTATTTTATTCCACTGATCAATCCGTCTATCCCAGTACCAATACGTTACTGTCTTACTAGATTTTATAATACTCTTTACATCTGGTAAGGCAGATCTCCTCACCTTGTTCTTCTTCTTCAGGAATGTCTTGGCTATTCTTGAATCTTTTCTCCTCCATATAAATTTTAGAATCAGCTTGTCAAGTTCCACAAAAAACCTGTTGGGATTTTTATTGGAATTGCATTGAATCTACATATCAGTTTGGGGAGAATTGACATCTTTACAATATTGAGCCTTGAATTTAGGCTTTTTCTTTAATGTCTTCAAACATTTAAATATTTTCTCTAAAGATTTTGTAAATATTTTGTTAAATTTATTCTTAGGTACTTTATATTTTAAATGCTACAGCAAATGGCCATCTTTTAAAAATTAGTACTAGATTCTGACTGTGGCTTATGCAAAGAAATGCATTAATTTTTAATGCTGTTTTTGTATCTATCAATCTTACTAAAATAACTTACCAATTCTGATAATTTATCTGATGAGACTTTGCATTTCTCTGAGGACAATATTCTATTCTGTGAAAAATGCATATTTTGTCTCTTCCTTTCCAATCTTTAATACCTTTCATTTCTTTTCCTGCTTCACTATGCTAAGATCTCCAGTACTGTTTTGAATCTCATTCATTCACTTTTATGTTTGAATTCCCTTTTAAATACACTCACCGAACAGCTACCAGTGCCTGAATATTCTGCTGTGATGGGGAATCAACACCTTCCAAGGTAGTTTATCTCATCCTGGAACAGTTTATTTGGAAGAACCCAACACCCAGATACACAACTTCTTTTGCATTTCCCTTGTACTGACTAGTGTAAAACTCAGATGTCAGCTGGCACCTTCTCTACCCCTTGGAAACTCTGAAACCCCAATTCCCTAGAATGTTGAATTTAAAGCCCTTGACACAGCGCCTGCTAAATTCCTATAAGTGTTTGGCTCTAATTCATTTGTTAGAGACAACTCATTAATGTAGATCAGGGGTGGGCAAACTTTTTGACTCGAGGGCCACAATGGGTTCTTAAACTGGACCGGAGGGCCGGAACAAAAGCATGGATGGAGTGTTTGTGTGAACTAATATATATTCAAAGTAAACATCATTACATAAAAGGGTACAGTCTTTTTTTTTTTTTTTTTTTTTAGTTTTATTCATTTCAAGTGGGCCCCGCGGGCCGTAGTTTGCCCACGGCTGATGTAGATGCTACTTTGCTTCTACCTTACTCCAATGTCACACAGTCCTGTCACCAGGTTACACACACAAGCCTTTTCATCTGGAAATCCAAGAATTAAGCTGTCTCTATTAAAGACGTAGGATCCTGCCCTAACCGGTTTGGCTCAGTGGATAGAGCATCCGCCTGCAGACTCAAGGGTCCCAGGTTCGATTCCGGTCAAGGGCATGTACCTTGGTTGCGGGCACATCCCCAGTAGGGGGCGTGCAGGAGGCAGCTGATTGATGTTTCTCTCTCATCGATGTTTCTAACTCTCTATCCCTCTCCCTTTCTGTAAAAAATCAATAAAATATATTTTTAAAAAAATAAAGATGTAGGATCCTGAGCAGTGGGGTGTCACATCTTGCAATGCACAGATTTTAACCGTCTCACTAGCTCCACCTCATTCCTTCTCTTCTCGCTCTCTATCCCCCCACTTCCTCTCAGGAGCTAACCAAATTTTCGTGTGTGTGAACATGCTTTAGGGACCTCAATAAGTGACTTTTCAAAATGTTTCTTTTAAACAAATTCAGTGCTTCCTTCTAAGACCAATACTGGTCAATAAAAAAGTTGCAGCTTATAATTCTAGGACAAACATAACCTCATGGAACTTTCAACCGTGGTAGGGTTTCATAAAGATGCTATACTCTTTCATAAAGCCTGTCAAATATCTGAAAACAAACTGTTGTGTCCTATGCCCATTGTTCCTTCAGCTGTTCACCCCATCAGCTGTTCACCCCCAAAACAACTTCCCATTCCTTTTCACAGAGACCTGACCACAAGACTCCTGGCGTAGTTCAAGCTAGCGACATCAATTCTTTATTCTACATGCAGTACATCCATCCTAAATCTAAGCTCCATTAGCTTTATTTACCACATATATATTTTAAAACCTCTGCTTTAAAAAACATTATAAAAGAATATGCTTGTTGTAAAAGTCAAATAAATTCAGAAGAAAGAGGAAATTCCCTATCATGTCTCTCCTATATATTCTACTTTCCTTTATAGGTAACCCATTGCTCACAGTCACAGTATTCTTCTTCCAGATTAAAAAAAATGCATTAATACACTCATGTATTTTTTTAAAGGGAGTATTATACCATGTATAGTCCTCTGTAATGTGTTTTCTTCATTAACAGTACAACTTAGATTTTTCTATGCCAACACATTTATTTTACTGACAGTACAGAATTTCATAATGGACACAAGAACTCATTTAGCCATTCTGCTATTTGATAGATATCTGCTTTTTATTTTCTTTACTATTAGAAATAATGCTGTAATGAGCATCCACGTACAAATACATATTTGGTTTTCTGTTAGAGCAGTGGTTCTCAACCTTCTGGCCCTTTAAATACAGTTCTTCATGTTGTGACCCAACCATAAAATTATTTTTGTTGCTACTTCATAACTGTAATGTTGCTACTGTTATGAATCATAATGTAAATATCTGATATTCAGGATGGTCTTAGGCAACCCCTGTGAAAGGGTCATTCAACTGCCAAAGGGGTCGCAACCCACAGGTTGAGAACTGCTGTGTCAGAGTCTCAGAAGTCAGGTCAGATAGTGTGGGTATTTAAAATTTGCTTGATACTGTTAAATCATCCTTCCAATGCTATACCAATTTGAACTCTTTCTACCTGTCAATGACAGTATATGTATCCCCATACCTTTGCCCATACTTGGTATCAGTCTTTTAAAATTTTCATATCTGACAGGCTCAAAATAATGGTTGTTTTAATCTTGCCTTCCCTGATGACAGATATAGTTGAGCTTTTTTCCATATGCTTATAGACCTTTTATTTTTCTGTGAATTGCCAATTTTGTTACAGCAGGTTTGTAGAAGCTCTATATATTATGGAATAGTCTGTCTACCTGTGGCATATAGCTTCTCCCAGTTGGCCACTTTTTATGGAGACATTTTTTTATATAGATGTTTAACATTTTAAATATATTTACTACCTTTCAATCTATTCCATTTTGGAACGAATCTTGTGTTTTGCTTAGAAAGGTCCTCCTTACTCCATGATCATAAAAATACTATTCTATGATAGTAGACACAAACTGGTGTGTTTGTCCTAGGTGTTATTTGTCAGCCTCTTTCCTGATAGGGTTAACTGATGCAAGCACAGTCACACTTGCCCCACACGGTGCCAACCAGATTCTCTTTGCCAGGCAGGACTTTGAAAGCAGCAGAGGCTTCCTGAAAGGACCCTAGAGCCAGCAGAACAGGCCTGCTCTGCCCAAGTGCTGGTAGCCTACCTCATCTTTTGGTTCTGTCAACTTTTCCAGTGTCTCCCCAACTGACAGTTTTGTTGTTTTGCTTCATTTAGTTGTGTTGACTTCTCTGGTTTTTAAATAAAGGAAGTGACTTAGCAGTATCAGTGAGTGGGTTGTAGTTGAGAAACTGATGGAAGAAATGTGGGTGATGTAAATCTGATTCCTGTGTTCAGATAAAGGGAAAGGAACTTCAGTTATTGCTTGTAATCACCTGGAATGTGTTTCAGCTGGTGGTAAAGGGGTGGGAGAATTCCAATTAAAAGTAGATGAGAAATGCTGACATTGAGAATTACTTCTGACAATGTCAGGTAACAAAACAAGAAAAAGCACAGCTCCAATATCAAATGCTCACCTGCACAAACAGTGCAAGGCTCAGGGCCTTTCTATGACTGGCTATGTTTTTTGCTGAACCAAATGTTAACATTTCAGAATTTTGCTGGTTGCTAAATGTTAATGACAATGGAATTCACATCTTTTCTGGGTTGCTTGTATGAAAAACAGGGCTTTGGTGAGACAATTGAAATAATGCTGAAAGGCAACAGAGGAGTTGGCAAAGGCCAACTTCTAAAAATCTCTCTACTGTATCTTGTTTTCGTGGTGAAAAGTTCTCTCCACTCTCACTGCTGATGGATATAAGGATGCAAGCATAACACAACCTAGAGCAGTGGTTCTCAACCTTGGCTGCACATTAGAATCACCTTTTTAAAATCCTGATTTCTGGGCCTCCACCCCATAACAAAGAAACAGAATTTCCAGAGGATGCGGCATTTGGGGCCTTGACTTACGAGTGTCCCGACTAACGAGTTTTTCGAGATACGAGCCGTCTCTCAGCCAATTTTTTGCTTTGAGTTGAGTTGCGAGCTAAAATTCGGGTTACGAGCCAGCTTCAGATACCCCACCGCTAGTTGGCCCAGCGAACGTCACAGTGATTTGACATATGAGTAATCTGAGTTACGAGCTCCGTCACGGAACGAATTAAACTCGTAAGTCAAGGCCCCACTATACATAAACAAGGTAGAAAAGCAAAGGAGCTAATTGAAGCAACTGAAGTAATTCATTGAGTTGGGTCATCAAAAATCATCAAAAAAGGAAAGGAGAGCTTAATTTTTGTATAAGGTCAATTTGTAATTATGGTATGGTTAACTAAACTTTTGAGTTAGTGTAACAGCTCAGGAAACTGGCCAGGATTCTAATAGTGGGCTAGGTTGGCAAGTGGAAACCTGGACTGAATTGGATTCAACTAGGTAACAATGAAAAGTCAGAAAATCCTTGGCACAAAGTAGTGATCAGTGTTACATGGGATCTAACAGGCTCAACCTTCTTACTGATACTTTCACCATGTCCTTGATGGGATCCACAAGTGCCTTGCTAGAGGGTGAACACTTCTTTCAGAAGTGCTTTCCTAGCTGTCTTTACCACAGTGAGATGCTGGTGGAAGGGACTGGCTTCAAAATGGGATCCTTGATCTTAGTGGGATGGAAGGAGCCTCAGAGGCCATAGTCACCAAGGCTCAAACATTTCTGGTTTTGGATAATTCATTGTGAAGGAATGAGAGGCAGCCAGCCCAGGTCAGTTGAGGAGGCCTGACTAGACTGCCATGCTAGAGAAAGGACCCCTTCTCTACCCAACTCCCAGGCCTGGGTCAGTTTAGAGACCCAGAGCCCTTCAATGATGGGCACACGTAAGGAAGAACCCTTCCACAGCACATCAACAGGCATATACCATGAATCGTCATCTTCATTTCCCCCTAAGATTCTGCAGCCATTTGCCATGGTAACTTCACTAGGTAAAGGGGGATCACCATTTGGGGTCTGGCCTTGAGCTAACTAATTCCTGAGAACCCAGAATGTCATTCTTTTATGCCAGCTAGAATGGAGCTTTTGCAGGCCAGCTGATGGAAGGAGTTTTGGCCTGAGCTGGCCTCACATTAGGAACAAAGTATTTTCCCAATGTACAGTTAGAATAGATATCTATAGCAAGCAACAAAATACCCACACTAGACTACCTGAAGCCTTTGGATAAGGACTATACAGTAGCAAGAGCAAATGCAAATTGCTGGAGCAGCAATCTCTACCAAATGGTAAGTCCCTAGGTGAGTCACAGAAATCCTAAGTGCTATAGAAGACTTAAAAGTTGCAGGATAGCCAAAACCGGTTTGGCTCAGTGGATAGAGCATCGGCCTGCGGACTGAAAGGTCCCAGGTTCGATTCCGGTCAAGGGCATGTACCTGGGTTGCGGGCACATCCCCAGTAGGAGATGTGCAGGAGGCAGCTGATCGATGTTTCTCTCTCATCGATGTTTCTGACTCTCTATCTCTCTCCCTTCCTCTCTGTAAAAAATTAATAAAAATATATTAAAAAAAAAAAAAAAAAAAAAAAAAAGTTGCAGGATAATGATGAGATAATCCATGCTTGCTGGGCCATTTTGGATTTTGGAGACAGCATATAACACATGTTGATATCCTGCTTTGACTCATTTATTGAGTGATCTGAAAACAGAAGGCTCTCCAGCTGATCAAAGCCATGGAGAAACTGGCATAGGGAGCCCCATGTGTCTGGTTAAGGTTAAGCAGGAGAATCATATTAGAAAACCTTAAGATTTGGGGGACAAGACCATGATCTTGTCAGCATACTCTGGTAGAGAATGTAAGTCTAACCATGGGACACTAGATATCCAAATGACTTCAACTAAGAAGTATTATGTGATTCAACAAGCCATAAATTTGGACATGTCCAGCAGAATTCCACCACCAGCTGGAAGTGATGTGTATGGAACATTTGCAACACACCCACTCCCTTTAATAGACACCTCTGACTTCCCGATGATTTCAACAGTTGACTGACGAAGAAAAACATCCAGCCTAGTGTACAAATGGCTCTGAGACATGCTAGCCCATTCTGCTGTGAGGTAATCGACTTAAGAGATGGCCCTGAATGGTATAAAAGAGAAATCCTTCTAATGAACAGAACTTCAAGCAAGGCACCCCACTACCTACTTCATTGGCGATCAGGATCTAAACCGATCCCAAGGTAGTAGACGACTGAAATAAAAAAGATAGGAAGTAGTTATGTCCTCCCAGATGGCACTCATTGCTAACCGCCAAGGAGATCTTGGTTAGCCCTTTCCCTTAATATCCCATTGCTGGCCCAATGAGCCCATGAATATAGTGGCCATGGTAGCCTGGCAATTGGCTCTCACCACACTATCTATTGAATTTGCCTACCATGCCTCTAAGAACACCACCTCTATTCAAGGATTTACTGGATTGCCTTATCATGGGATCTCAGTGACTATTACCTCTAAACAAAGACTTCATTTCACACACAAAGAGGTATGGCCATGGGGACACATACTCCATTACCCAGAAGCAGTTGGCACTACAGACTCTAAAACATTAGTGTGTCTACTGGAGACCTAGTGATGGTGCTGAGGCTGGGAACTTTTTTTAAATCCTCACCTGAGAATATGTTTTTTTTATTATTATTTTTCTTTGAGAGAGAGAAACACTGATGTGAGAAACATTGATCAGTTGCCTCCCAAATGCAACCTGACTGGAGATTGAACCCGAAACCTTTGGGTGTGGCACAACCCTCCAACCAACTGAGCCCCCCGGGCCATCGCTTGGGTGCTATATTGTGGGACCAAGTCTCAAGCAACAATGAGCAAAAATGATGCTGTTTTTTTCAACAGCCAGAAAAAAGGGTCCAAGTTATTCTATTAACTCTTGCCCAGTAAAGGGTCTTTTGCTTCAATTCTTGCCTCCTCCCAGCTATTCTTTACTTGGAGCTAATGATTTTCTCAGAGAGCAAATCTGACCACATTATCTCTGTTCCCCAAAACCCTTCACTGGTGGAGCAGATGAGTGGTGACCCACCCACCTGGTAATTGAAGCTCCTTTCCTTCTTGCTATTAGAGCTCCACTAATTTGGACTGGGTTCTGTCAGTTGCAGTAAGCCTATTTCTCCCTTGCTTATGACTGGTTTAAAAAGAAGCATGTGACAAGGGAAGTCTTCAGAAGCTTTTGGGAAAGTTTTCCTCCTTGGTAAAAGGAGACACACAGAAAGAAACAGTCATCCTTTGTCCACTGGATCTTGTGAAACCTCCATGTGGTGCCTTGAACTGGGGTAGCCATTTTGGTGTCACGAGGGGAGCCAACTTCAGTTGAAAGGTGTAAAGTGACTGAGAGTTTACCAATGCCCAAGTTGGTCCTCTATGTCCTCAAATCCATTCCCCTTTCCCTAATCATGACCAGCTTACGCCAATCTATCAGCACCTCTGGTATCAACAGCTGTTGTAGCCCCTAACTGTATTCCCTTCACCTATTCTGATCTCCCCATGGGCCATTCTCTATATGGCACCAGCCATTTTATTTCAAAATACAAACCTGGTTAGTCCATAGCTCTATTTCTTTCACGGCAATCTATAAGATCTATAGTCTGGCCTCATCTTCTTGCAGTTTCATTTCTTACTATTCTCTTGAGTCTCTGCCCTTCGGCCACATATAGCCCTTCTTTATTTTCTGAATGGGCCCTTCCCTCACGCACCCTCATTATTAACAGTCTGCTCCTGCTATTTCGAGTGTCTGGAAAGTCCCCCCCCCCCCCCCCCCCCGCCCCATCTCCCTTCCCCCAATGTCTTTGCCTTTGATTGGGTCTCAATGAAAACATCATTTCTTCAAAGAAGTTCTGACCTGGGATCAGAACCGATGGGCTAGAATCACCAACTGGTAGATTCACAAATATGTTCTGCTTTCTTGAGGGAGTTATAAAAAAATACGAATCTAAATTCCCAAGATGAGGCCTTTACTCTGCAGTCTGCCATGGTCCTCATTTTCCACACTGAGCTACTCCTTGTCTACTTAAGACACTCTGGGATCCCTAATCCAAACTCTAAAAGGACACCGTTAATACAGGCTCCTACTACTATGCGCCAGTCCTTCATGTCCTATATTGCTATTTGAACTAGTTATTTTTGTTCTTATTTATAGACAGTGAATTTCTTGAGGGTAGAAATTAAATCTGTTTTTTCTCCCCAGCAAATCCCTGGCACCTAGCACATATTAAATGCTTAATAAGTATTTATTAAACAAAGTAACAGATGTGATGATGAATGAATAGATGGATAGATAAGGGAGGTGAGACAAATTATTCATTTCCTGTCCATAATCACATAGGAAAGGAGTCAGAAGAACTTGGTGAACATTTTCTCATCTCTTAACCCATTAAAAACCTGTTTTCTCCCCCAACACCTTAGGTCTGCCTTCCTCCCTGCTGACACACTAGTCTCAGCAAAAAACTCACGTTGAATTCCTCTCTGAAGAGTTTGTTGTCATCGGCCATTCTCCGGTTAATCTCCTCTTCCAGCTTGTCTACGGGCAGAGGTGGATACTTCCTGTTGGTGCTTGGAGACCTGGCCAGAAGTGGCACACTCTGGGGTTCTGCAATGCACAAAGGGGAAGGTTAGTTATGTGCCCTGGGGACTAGTCCTTCTCTGGAAACTAAATTGGGGATTCTATCTCATGGACCGAGCTTCCAAGAACTAGAGCTGCTCTCTTCAAGTCTTTTTCCTTTTAGAATAGGGAAATCACTAATTTCTTGTTTTTCTTCTCCATGAAGATTTCCCATGCCATTAGAGTTCCTTACCCACGTCCTCAGTGCGGCCATTGGATAAGCGGAAAGAATTGGAATGACTCCCAGCTTGCTTGTATTTCTTAAACCTAATGAGAAAATGTGAAAAACTAAGCACAGAGGCAGAAGAGACCAATCATTGGTTTTGTATTTCCACTTTCAATTCAGCCTTTCTAAATCTTCTTTACCAAATAAATAGGCTTTAAAAAAAAAAAAAATTGACTTCAGAGAGGAAGGGGGAGAGTGTGAGAGAGAAATAGAAACATCAATGATGAGAGAGAATCATTGATTGGCTGCCTCCTGCACACCCCTGACTGCGGATCGAGCCTGCAACCCGGGCATGTGCCCTGACCAGGAATCGAATCTGGGAACCTTCAGTCCTCAGGCCGGTGCTCTATCTACTGAGCCAAACCAGCTAGGGCTAACCAGGCTCTTTTAAGAGACAGGTCCTGCACATGGTACTCCTGCTCACCCTCAGCACACTAGAACAGCGGTCGCCAACCTTTCGGACCCCACGAACCACATGTGGTCCGCAGACCACCGGTTGGCGACCGCAGCATTAGAATCCAACCCAGGTATCACCAAGAGTATATTCTAGCTTGTGTGACTTTGTGCAGTTCCAGTTCCAGAACTCCCTGAAGATTACAGTCATACCAGGTGAAAAAAAGGATGAGTGGGTAGAGTATAGTAGGGGGAAGGAGTAGATAAGAATATCCATATCAAACAAAAATTCTGTTATTTCCCCAGTGCAACCAGGGAAAAGACCAGAGTTTCAGACTGGGTGAGCACAGGTCTGGTCTCAAGTCTCCTGCAGGATGGTGGATACACATGACAAATTATAGGGGTGTCCAAGGTTCCCCTCTCTTTATATCTGTAGAACAGAAAGAGCACACAGAGCAGCTTAAAGCCAAAGATAAGGGCGAAGTTAAGCCTAATTAGTCAGGGCAGTAGGAAGATAACAAATACACTTCCCTCTTCTCTCCCTTGGGTTCCCCTTTCTTGTTTTTGTTCCCTGTTTGAGTAGTATTATCTGGAGGACCTTGAAAGAAAGTCAGAAAGGGGAACCCTATAACTCACATGGTTTAGTGCAGTAAGCCAGGGTAAGGAGTCCTAGAGGGGTTTGGGGACAAAGCCCCAGGTATAAATATTTTATATGCTTTATTATATAGAGACCAGGGGATTTTTAGGGGTTGCTTCAACAGGGCTAGATATGAAGATCTTAAACACTTATCAATAGTATACAGACTGTGGCTTCTTCCCTCAACCTCCAAACCACCATCCTGGACTTTAGATTGCAGTAGAGTTGGGAGGCTGGATTTGGATAGGTGGAAGCCAAGAGAAGGGGCTGAGTCTTGAGGAAGACTATGTGGCTTTTAAATAATTTCTAAGTAGAAATTTAATCTTATGAGCACTATCCTGAGTCATTTCCCTCTATCCTCTTAATTATTCTCATCCTACTGTCTTCTGAACTATGCAGGCTTGAGGCCCTGGGGTTACTGAAATAGAGTCCACGAGAATGGAGAAGCATTAGTTCACATGCTCACCTTAACATGTACAGAACTATGATAATAAAGACGATCACTAGCAGAGAGGACAGGGCCACCATCACTGCAATAATTGGCGTTTCATCTGAAATTGAGAAAAGAAAACATGTCATTACCATTGTGTGCAATGGAGGGCTCAAGTTGGGTGCTCCGGGAAATACCCAGGAAGAAGGGCTCATTCAATGCTTCTGTAGAGACAGGCCATGAACAAAATGAGTGAGAGAGACAACACTTCCTACTGCTACCTATCTCTGCTTATCATACATTTGTTTTCTGTCTCCCTGGATTTAAAAAATATATTTTTATTGATTTCAAAGGGGAAGGGAGAGGAAAAGAGAGATAGAAATATCAATGATTAGAGAGAATCATTGATTGGCTGCCTCCTGCTGGGGACCAAGCGCACAATCCGGACATATGCCCTTGACCAAAATCAAACCCGGGACCCTTCAGTCTGCAGGCCAATGCTCTTTCCACTGAACAAAACCGGCCAGAGCTGTCTCTCTGCATTTGAATAAAAGCTCTTTGAAGGCATAGACTGTTTTGTCCATTGCTATAGAGCCTAAAACAGAGCTTAGTACATAAACAAATAAATATCTGAAAGCATGAACACATCCAATCTGATGGCAATCTAGGTAAGAGGGTCAACAACATACTCTCTCCCCAGCCTTAATGGGCTCCACCAAGAGCAGTGATGGAGAACCTTTTGAGCTCGGCGTGTCAGCATTTTGAAAAACCCTAACTTAACTCTGGTGCCGTGTCACATATAGAAATTTTTTAATATTTGCAACCATAATAAAACAAAGATTTATATTTTTTATATTTATTTTATATATTTAAATGCCATTTAACAAAGAAAAATCAACCAAAAAAATGAGTTCGCGTGTCACCTCTGACACGCGTGTCATAGGTTCGCCATCACTGACCTAGAGGAAGACAGGAGATAAAAGAATTTTCCTGTCATAAACTCAGATTGTTTCCTGGCATAGAGAATACTGTTCCTGATTAAAGCAAGCAGACATTAGATCCTTAAGAACTATGTATCCAAAATGCCGGTACTGTTTTCTACTTCTTTCCACAGCCAGAATCCCAACTACAGCAAGATATGGCTTGGAGATATATTGGAAGGCAGGTTCTTGGATTTCCATTCCATAGGGCCTGGCTTCCTTTCCATCCAATATTTAGCTTTCTTTCTTATGGCAGCTAACCAGGTACTGACTCATTCTCCTCCACTCTCATGCCCCTACCACTAACTACACAACATCTTGAGTTTGTAACTATCTTCATCATTTTGCATCCTACTAAAAGGGAGGACAAGTCCCTCCCATGTGAAAGTCAATCCTGTTACACATCTATTATTGTTACCTCAAAGACTTGTCTTCTTGACCTCATTTACTCGCCTCTACTCACCAACAGCCCCATGCTTCACAGTTAACTTCTCACAACAGTTGTCTTATAAAAACAGTCATTTTCTCTAATTCTTTACCTCTGGATAACTCCTTAGCCTATTTTGTTCTTGACTCCTACCTCAGTGCTCCATTTAAATTGCTCATCAAGCCCAGCTGGTGTGGCTCAGTGGTTGAGCATGGACCGATGAACCAGATCAACGGTTCAATTCCTAGTCAGGGCACATGCCTGGGTTGCGGGCTCGATCCCCTGTGGGGGTGTGCAAGAGGCAGCCAAGCAATGATTCTCATCATTGATGTTTCTATCTCTCTCTCTCTCCCTTCCTCTCTGAAACCAATACAAATATATTTAAAAATAAATAAAAATTAAAAAACTCATCAAGAACACACAAATGGCATATTACCAAATCCAATGGAAACATTCCCATTCACACCTGATTCAACCTCTTAGTAGCATTCATTAAAAAAATATTTATAGACCAGCAATTCTATGCTAGGCACTGTTCTAGACCATGGGAAAAGAAAAGTGAGGGGATACTGTTCATTAACAAGTAAACACATAATTTCAGAAAGGGACAAGTGCTATGAAGAAAACAGTATGATTAATTCAAATGGCAGCAGAGTAAGGGGAAAGCACACTCACTTCCTCTCAGGATCAAACTGAAATTACAACTAAATTATAGAACAATAAACCTGATAACCAACTGAACTAGCTAAACATAAGTCTTATAACCAAGGATTTACAGAAGCAGCCTGGCAGGAAGAGTGGAGATGCGAAAAGAGCTGTGAATCTTGAGGGGTGGGGTGGCATGTACGGTGGCTGAGAATCTTGAGGGGTATCTCAGGTGCAAAGGTTCCCTCTGACACACAAGGAGTCTTAACCACATGCGGGGCTCCCCAGCCTGGAGCACCAGAGCAGGGAAGAGATGCCCATATAATATCTGACTGTGAAAAATCAGTGAAGATCTATCCACCAGGGAGTGTGCTAGAAACCCAGGCGCCTTCTTAAAGGGCCAAAGCACAAAATCTCATTTGTGGGCACTCACCCTGGGCTCCAGTGAAAGAAAGGCAGCTCAGAGGGTTGTGTGGCTTTGGGGAGAAGGTTAAAGGATCAGCTGCCAAGGGTCCTGTGCTGATTCCCTCACCCGCACTGCCAAAAGAAACCATCTTTCCTAGATCAAGTACTCCCCTCCATATAGCATCAAACTAAGAAAATGCACTAGCCCCACTCTCCCAACTCCCTGTGGCCTGCCGTGCCAAGCTCCTCTTCCTCCGCATAGCCAAATCTTGGTCTGTTTTAGCCTGATGAACTCTGCTGGCCTCACCAGGACAGCTCCCTGAGATCCCACCCACCACAAAGATCCCCAGGCCCCTAGTAGGTGGCAGCTGGCCTTGTTGGACCCTGAGACTTTTGCTGAGTATCATCAGACTCAGTTCTGGTGCCAAGTCTTAATTTGTATCAACCTGGAGAACACCAATAGCCCCTACCTAGTGACTAACTGAGAAGCTATCATGCAACCCGCCTACCACCAGGGACTTTCAGTGACTTAGCCTAACAGGTAGCTGGCGGCAGATCTCAGGGTATCTTGGGCCTTTTGCTGACTTGTCCCTAAACTTGGTGCCCATGGAAGCCAGCCTTGGTATGCAATTTGCCCTCTCTCATGCACACCCATGCCCAGCAGAGGCAACCACAAACCCAAACCATGGATTGCTTTGTAGCTCCAAACATGTAGCCGAGGGCAAGACAAGGGCAGCCCCTGATACTGATCTGCACCCATGTCCTTCTCAAAGAGGCCCCAGAACCAACACACCTGGTGGCAGGCTTCAGACCACATCAGATCATGACCTAATTAGCTCCACAAGTGGCATACCCAAAAGGAGCTCTTGGTAGGCACCAGACCCTGCAGGCATGAATTCCGTGTTGTGGGGTCAGGCCCCACACAGACGATCGTACATTGTGGTTGGTGTTGATTCTCATAGCCAACCTGAGACTCAATCCCACTCACGGACAGGCCAACTATAAGACTCAACTACAAGGGGAGAGACCAAGATGGCGGCGTAGGTAAACACCAGAGACCGCTGCCGCAAACAACCATTTCAAAAATACAACTAAAAGACAGAACGGACATCACCCAGAACCACAGGAAGGCTGGCTGAAGAGAGACTCTACAACTAGAAGGAAAGAGAACAGCAAATCGAGGCTCAGAGGCGGCGCAGTGTGGAAAATACAAAGGTACCGAGGTGCGCGCGCAAAGCGGGCTGGTGGCTGAGGGCGCGGTTGTCGTTTTCGGTCGGGAGTGAGTCTCAGACTCTGGGCTCCAGATCCGGGCGAGTCTCTAGGGACCCAGACTCAAACGGGAGAAGCGGGATTATCCGGCATCAGTTGGAACCTGAGGGCAGCTTTCTCTCCGAGGTTTGCAGCGGCTGCCGGGGTTCTGAGAAGCAGAGCCTCTGGGAACGGGACTGAGCGCAGCCATAACTGCTCCCTCCGCCCGCCCTGTTGATCCCGCCCCGCCCAAAGCCTGCGCACAGCCATTTGCCGATCGCCTCAGGCAAAGGCTGGATTAGCGCCTCCCCAGAAGGCAGACGTTTTCCTTACAGCTGATTCCTATAGCCAGTCGGCCTGGGGGTCAAATCCCTCTAGTGTTAACTACAACAATTAAGGCTTGGCTAGAACAAGACTGCGCACAGAGACCACAAGGGGGTGCACCAAGAAAGCATAAAAGATGCGGAGACAAAAAAACATGACAGAAATGGAGGATATGGAGCTAAGAATCGCAATTTTGAGGGCTTGCCATAAATTTGTGCAGAGCCTCACGAAAACTAATGAGACCCTCGATGCTACGATAAAGAAATTAGAAAGTAAGCATACACGGACTGAAATAAAGAATATTATACCCAATAGCAGACCAGAGGAGTACAATAATCAAACAAAAGATTCGACAAAAAACACCCAATTGGAAAAGCAAAATGAAAAAAGAATCCGAAAGTGTGAAGATAGTGTAAGGAGCCTCTGGGACAGCTTTAAGCGGTCTAATATCAGAGTCATTGGAGTGCCAGAAGATGAGAGACAGCAAGATATTGAAAACCTATTTGAAGAAATAATGGCAGAAAACTTCCCCCACCTGGTGAAAGAAATGGACTTACAGGTCCAAGAAGCGCAGAGAACCCCAAACAAAAGGAATCCAAAGAGGACCACACCAAGACACATCATCATTAAAATGCCAAGAGCAAAAGACAAAGAGAAAATCTTAAAAGCAGCAAGAGAAAGAGGCTCAATTACCTACAAGGGAATACCCATACGACTGTCAGCTGATTTCTCAACAGAAACTTTGCAGGCCAGAAGGGAATGGCAAGAAATATTCAAAGTGCTGAATACCAAGAACCTACAACCAAGATTACTTTATCCAGCAAAGCTATCATTCAGAATTGAAGGTCAGATAAAGAGCTTCACAGATAAGGAAAAGCTAAAGGAGTTCATCACCGCCAAACCAGTATTATATGAAATGCTGAAAGGTATCCTTTAAGAAGAGGAAGAAGAAGAAAAAGGTAAAGATACAAATTATGAACAACAAACATGCATCTATCAACAAATGAATCTAAGAATCAAGTGAATAAATAACCTGATGTACAGAATGAACTGGTGATTATAATAGAATCAGGGACATAGAAAGGGAATAGACTGACTATTCTTGGGGGGAAAAGGGGTGTGGGAGATGCGGGAAGTGACTGGACAAAAATCATGCACCTATGGATGAACACAGTGGGTGGGGAGTGAGGGTGGAGGGTGGGGTGGGAGCTGGAAGGAGGGGAGTTATGGGGGGAAAAAAGAGGAACAAATGTAATAATCTGAACAATAAAGATTTAAAAAAAAAAAAAAAAAAAAAGACTCAACTACAAAAGGAGGGCTCACATGACCCACACAAGAAACATTCCTGGAGCACAGGTGATCAGGGAGACTACACCACTGAGCTCCACAAGACACCTACTACATAAGACCACAATACCAAGACTGGGAAACACAGCAGATCTACCTAATACACAGAAACAAGTACAAAGAGGCAGCCAAAATGGGGAGAAAAAAAAAGCCTCAAATAAAGAAAAGGAGTAATCCCCAGTAAAAGAACTAAATGAAATGGAGGCAAGTAATCTACAAGATCCAGAATTCAAAACAATGGTTATAAAAATGCTCAAAACACTTAGGAAAAGAATGGATGAACTTAGAGAGAACTTAAGCAAATAGATAGTAAACATACAAAAGGACACAGAAATCATAAAAAAGAACCAGCCGTGAATGAAAAATGCAATGTCTGAAATGAAGAATATACTAAATGCAATCAATAACCTTAGGTAAAGCAGATGAATGAATCAGTGATTTGGAAGACAAGGTAGCAGAAAACATGCAATCAGAGCAACAAAAAGAGAAAAAGAATTTTTTTTAAAAAAATGAGGCTAGTTTGAGGAACTTCTGGAACAACATCAAGTAATAATATCTGCATCATTGGGTTCCAGAAGGAACTGAAAGAGAGCAAGAGACTGAGAATCTATTTAAAGAAATAATGACGGAAAACTTCTCAAAACTGGTAAAGGAAAAAGACGCAAAAGTCCAGGAAGCAGAGAGAGTCCCAAACAAAATGAACCCAAAAAGGTCCACACTCTGACATATCATAATTAAAATGGCAAAGGTTAAAGACAAAGAGCATCAAAAGAAAGACAGTTAGTTACCTACAAGGGATCTCCCTTAAGACCACCAGCTGATCTCTCAACAGAAACATTTCAGGCCAGAAGGACTGGATGAAATATTCAAAGTGATAAAAAGCAAGGATCTATAGCCAAGACTACTCTACCCAGCAAGGCTATCATTTAAAATTGAAGGAGAAATAAAGAGCTTCACAGACAAGAAAAAACTAAATGAGTTTTCATTACCACCAAACCAATATTACACAAAAAATGTTAAAGGGACTTCTTTAAGAAAAGAAAAGAAGAAAAAAAGAGAATTAAATGCTCCAATTAGACATAGTATAGCTGGATGCATAAGAAAATAACAGCCATATACAGGGTGGGGCAAAAGTTTATAGTTGTTTATATGAAAAATAACACAATAATTAATAAATAATATTACAAGAGTAAACTGTGTTTCATGTATTCACAACTGTACACCTAACTTTTGCCCTACCTTGTATATGCTATCTACAACAGACCCACCTCAGAATGAAAGATATACACACACTAAAAGTAAAGGGTTAGAAAAGGATATTCCATGTAAATCAAAACAAAAGAAAAGGCTGGGGTAGCAATACTTACATCAGACAAAACAGACTTTAAAACAAAGGCAGTAATAAGAGACAAAGAAAGACATTACCTAATGATAAAGGGATCAATCCAACAAGAGCATAAAACCGTTGTAAACAGTTATGTACCCAACAACATAGGAGCACATAAATATATAAAGCAAATACTGGCCCTGGCCAGGTAGCTTGGTCAGTTGGAACATCATCCCATACACCAAAAGGTTGCAGGTTCGATTCCCTGTCAGGGCACATGTCTGGGTTACAGGTTTGATCCTTGGTTAGGGTGCATCTGGGAGGCAACTGACCATCAATTCTCTCTCACATAGATGTTTCTCTCTCCCTCTCTCTCCCCACCCCGCCCTCCCTTCCTCTCTTTTTAAAATCAATAAAAAACATATACTCGGGTGAGGATTAAATAAATAAAGCAAATATTGAGGGATATAAAGGGAGAGATCTATAGTAAAACAGTCATAGTAGGGGATTTTAACATTCTATTGACATAAATGGACTGTTCTTCCAGACAGAAAATCAATAAGGAAACAGTGGCCTTACATGATACTCTAAACCAGTGGTCAGCAAACTGCGGCTCGCGAGCCACATGCGGCTCTTTGGTCCCTTGAGTGTGGCTCTTCCACAAAATACCACGTGCGGGCGTGCACATACAGTGTGATTGAAACTTTGTGGCCCATGCGCAGAAGTCGGTATTTTATAGAAGAGCCACACTCAAGGGGTCAAAGAGCCGCATGTGACTCATGAGCCGCAGTTTGCCAACCACTGCTCTAAACCAGTGGTTCTCAACCTTGGCTGCACATTAGAATCACCTGGGAATCTTTTTAAAATCCTGATTTCTGGGCCGCATCCTCCGGAAATTCTGTTTCTTTGTTACTAATGTTGTGGCCCCACCCCATAACAAAGAAACAGAATTTCCGGAGGATGAGGCCCAGAAATCAGGATTTTAAAAAGATTCCCAGTCAACGAAGGAAAAATATCACATGATCTCACTCATTCATGGATAATAAAGACCATTATAAACTTATGAACAAAAATAGATACAGAGGCAGAGATGCCTAAAACAGACTGTCAAACTGCAGTGGGAAGGCCGGGGAGAGTAGGGGGGCAGAAGCGGGGATAAGAGATCAACTGAAGGACTTGTATGCATGCATATAAGCATAACCAATGGACATAAGACACTGGGGGATAGGGGAGGCCAGGAGATTGTCAAGGGCGGGGGGAAAAGGAGACATATGTAATACCCTTTGTAATACTTTAAGCAATAAAACAATAAAAAAAGATTCCCAGGTGATTCTAATGTGCAGCCAAGGTTGAGAACCACTGCTCTAAACCAACTGGATTTAATTTATATTTTCAGAACATTTCACCCCAAAGCAACAGAATATACATTCTTTTCAGATGCACATGAAACGTTTTCCAGGACAGATCACATATTAGGATGCAAAAAAGTCTCAATAAATTTAAGAACAATAAAATCATATCAAGCACTGTAATGGTCTAAAATTAGAAATCCATTACAAGAAAAAAAACTGAAAAACACAAACACATGAAGGCTAAATAATATTTTACTAAAAATGAATAGGCTAACAATGAGATCAAAGCAAAAATTTCAAAAAATACCTGAGACAAATGAAAATGAAAACACAAAATCTATGGGACACAGCGAAAGCAGTCCTAAAAGGTAAATTCACAGAATTACAGGTCTACCTCAAGAAACAAAAAATATCAAATAAACAATCATGCTATCTGATATCAAACTACTAGTATACTATAAGTCTATAGTAGGCAAAACAGCATAGTACTAGCAAAACCAAACAAAACCAAATAGACACATAAATCAATGGAACAGAATAAAGAGCCCAGAAATAAACTCACACCTATATGGTCAAGTACTATTTGACAAAAGAGGCAAGAACATGCAATAGGGTAAAGACAGTGTATTCAATAAATAGTATTTGAAACAGTGGACAGATAACATGCAAAAAATGAAATGAGACCACTTTCTTGCATTATATAACAGATTAAAAACTTAAACGTAAGACTCAAAACCAAAAAATTCATAGAAGAAAACAAAGGTAGTAACATCTCTAACATTTTTCTTAGCGATGATTTTTTCCGATATATCTCCTCACACAGGGAAACAAAACAAAACAAAAACAAACAAATGGGACTACATCAAACTAAAAAGGTTTTCAGAGCAAAGGAAACCATCAGTAAAACCATCAATAAACCATCTACCAAATGAGAGAAGATATTTGCCAATGATAATCTATTAAGGGGTTAATGTCCAAAATTTATAAAGAACTCATACAACTGAACACCAAAAAAAACCCATACCAAACAATCCAATTCAAAAATGGGCCGAGAATCTGAATAGACACTTTTCCAAAAAGGACATACAGATGTCACCTTGCCCATTTACAATAGCTCAGTGGATAGAACATCGGCCTGTAGAATGAAGGGTCCCAGGTTCGATTCCAGTCAAGGGTACATGCCTGGGTTGTGGGTTCGATCCCCAGTCGGGGTCGTGCAGGAGGCAACCAATCAATGATTCTCTCGCATCATTGATCTCTCTCCCTCTCCCTTCCTCTCTGAAATCAATCAAAAAAAAAAAAAAAAAAAAGACATACACATATCTAATAGACATATAAAAAGATGCTCAATGTCACTAATCACCAGAGAAATGAAAATTCAAACCTCAATGAGATATCAACTCACACCTGTCAGAATGGCTATCATCAATAAATCAACAAACAATAAGTGTTGGCAAAAATGTGGAGAAAAGGGAACCCTCATGCACTGTTGGTGGGAATGTAGCCATTATGGAAACCAGTATGGAGGGTCCTCAAAAATATTAAAAATGAAACTGCCTTATGGCCCAGCAATTCCACTTTTGGGTATTTATCCAAAGAAATCCAAAACACTAATTCAAAAGAATATATGCACTCCTATGTTCATTGCTGCGTTACTTACATAGCCAAGATATGGAAGCAACCCAAATGCTCAATAGATGAGTGGATAAAAAAGTTGTGGTATATGTATACAATGGAATTTTACTCGGCCATAAAAAATAATGAAATCTTACCACTTGTGATAGCGTGGATGGACCTAGAGGATATTATGCTAAGTGAAATAAGTCAGTCAGAGAAAAAGAAATGATTTCACTTACATGTGAACAAAATCGAAACAGACTCATAGATACAGAGAACAGACTGATGGTTGTATGTGTGGTTTGCAAGACTGGGTGATAAAGGTGAAGGAAAGGATTAAGAAGTACATACTGGTAGTTAGAAAATAGTCCCAGGGAATATAGTTAACAATAATATGATAACTATGTATAATGCCTGGTGGATAGTGGAAATATTGGGGAGGGGGAAGCATTTTGTGAAGTATAAGATTGACTACTGTGCTCTATACTTGAAAATAATACTGAATGTAAACTGTAATTAAAAAAAAAATAAAACATCAGTAATTTAAAGAAAGAAAAGAATGGTAGGGAATTAGGGAGTGATGGGTAAGAAGGGGCAGATTCGGCTATTTTAGAGTAGTTTGGGAAGGCCTGAAGTGGTTATGAGGTCTACGTAATGTGAAGAAGTGAACTATGCAAATATTGGGCAAATATTTCTAGCACAGGGAACAGCAAGTACAATAGCTCTTAGGAGCTTGGCAGGTTCAAAAACAACACAAAATCCAGTTTTAGTAAAATGTTGCTGAAGAAGGAGGCAAGAGCCAGAAAACTTAGGACTTTGTAGGCCATTGTAGTGAGTGTGGATTTAATTCTGAATGTGATGAGAAACACTATGTGATTGGAGGGCTTTGAACATGGTAGAGAAATAATTGGATTTACATTCTTTTAAAAGTTCAGCTAGCTAAATGACTCATAAACAGCAGTTATAAAGTGGGAGATAATCCAGCAGAATACGGTCTTATGGATGCCAAAACAGTTTTTCAAGTAGAGAGTAATCAGTTCAATCTTATATTAGTGATAGATTAAGTAGGATGAAGATAGAGAAGTGAAACTGAATTTGACAAGATGGCAGCTATTGGTAAACTTTTCAAGATTGGTGAGGAAGCCTAAATAGAGTGAAATAAAGAGGGAAAGAGTAGATAGTAAGATACCGATTCCTTATGTGAAGTGAGGACTTTTACCATAAGGCAGTGGTTCTCAACCTTCCTAATGCCACGACCCTTTAATACAGTTCCTCATGTTGTGGTGACCCCCAATTTCATTTTTACAAATTGAACATAATTAAAGCATAGTGATTAATCACAAAAACAATATGTAATTATTTCCGATGGTTTTAGGCGACCCCTGTGAAAGGGTCGTTCGACCCCCAAAGGGGTCTCGACCCACAGGTTGAGAACCACTGCCATAAAGGAATACATGTGAGGAAGATGTGGAGTGCAAAGTTTGTTTTTTTTTAAGAGATGGGAGATGACAATTTTCAACATACCCTGGTATGTGCCTCTCATCTTAAAATGAGCATTCAAACTGGCTGACTACTCTCTCCTCTTTGAAGAACTTTCCTCTTGGTTTCCACAACAAAGCACTCTTCTGATTTTCCTTCTATCTCTTGGCTGCTCCATCACATTTTCTTTGCTAGTTGTTCCTCTTCCAACACGAGATCTTAAAAATGCCTGATTTCCTCACAGCTCTGTCCTTGGAACTCTTCTCTATACTTTATGTAGTTGATCTGATCAGATAGCTGGCGGTAAGCAGAAATGATATGCTAACAATCCCCACATTTGCATTGCTTGTTTAGACCTCTCTTCTGGGCCTATATGGCATCTCCACTTTAAATTTCACAGGCAATGCAAACTTTCTGTCTAAAACATTTTCCTTTCCATTCAATAAGCTAGCTCTGCCATTCACCCTGTTAAAGTAAGAAATGTGGGCCATTATAATGAATGTGGATGCTTTTCTTCTATATCCAACTCAGTGCAAGTAATATATTCTCAGGCTAAAATGAATGCCTCAAATTTGTTTGCCCTTTTTTAAAATTCTGTTGCCCTCACTATAGTCACTATCCTCTCTCATCTGGATCACAGTAAGCCTCTGCCCCCTGCCAACCCATTCTACACAAAGCAGGCAGAGGGATCTCTAAGAAAGCAAATCAGATCATGTTCCTCTCATATGTAAAAACTTTGGATGGTTTCCCAAGCCTTTAGAGCAATGGTTCTCAACCTTGGCTGCACCTGGGAATCTTTTTAAAATCCTGATTTCTGGGCCGCATTCTCCAGAAATTGTTTCTTTGTTACTAATGTTGTGACCCCACCCCATATCTGAGGGAAGAGAAAGGCTGAATATTAAGAAAATATACATTAAGTAGAAGGAATCACACATCTTATGTTTAATCTTGAAGCCTACCACTTTGTCTTTTGACTTTCTTGTAAGATTGGTTAAAAGAGCAGTTTTATGGAGGAAATCTATTTGCAACATAAATCTACAAACTTCTTCATTTAATAGTTAGAATCAGGTAAGAGGATGTGAATAGCCAGGATACTGCATTAACTGAATCTAGTTCCTAAGTTTAGGAAAGCAAGAGCTGCAAAATTGAGGAAACTCTGTACACAGTATGGTAACATCTCACTATTCCTCACCAAATACAATGGCGGATAGATAACACATAAAAGGTTGGAGTACCTACTTTTCTGATTCAAATACTCCCTACTTAGCGGACTTCATAAGCCTTCAAATGTTCCATTACTTAATTAATACAGGAAAAATTGTGCACAGTTAAATAATGGAATCAGAAAAAAATACCTTGAAAAGTCTGATTTAATAGGAAATTCATGATGAGAAAGATTGCTTCACAGATTAACATTTTCCAAACTCAAACGCAATTTTCATTTCTTAGGCTGTTGGATGATTTCTTTCTCTTATGTTCTTTATAGCTTTATTGTTGTCCTAAGTAAAACATGCCATTTCTACAGATGTGTACCACATATTCTGCTCTCTGGTGATCAGGGATTTGGCAGTACTGCTCAGACCACCGACACAGCTTCTCCAGTCATAGGGACTTTACACTAAAGGGCTGAAATCCATATAAAGTGATAAAGGGTCGACATTTTGTTGACTAGGGAAAAACAACACAAAGGCTGTATTTTAAAGGTAACTACGGCCTAATATCACCAAAGGGTAATATTAACAAGGTGACATGATCAAGTAAGATACAGTTGTTTCATTACTTATTAAAACGCATCATAGCTATTAGAATCTGTAATCTACATTTAAAAAAACATGAGTACTTGTCCCTGTTACTCTTTTCTATGAGGTTAATATGAAAACAACTTTAGGGAAAGTAAACACATAACAGTCACAAATGCACAAGGTTACTACAGACTGTAAGCAAAGGAAACATAACAAATATTATACATTATAAAAGGGTCAGACATAGGGTGAGTGGCTCACCTCTTCTGTCCTTCGTGTCAGAATTACCTGTGTTACAAGTGAAAAATAGAAACATTCATTCAAATTAAAACATTACTATTCAACCTAAGGTAAGACAAAATAAACTCTAGGAATACAGATACATTCATCTTTATATATATTGGAGCTGTGAAACACTTGTGAAACGAGATTTCCCAGATTCACTGAACTTTTAATCAGTGGTTTGTCCTTCTCTGTGAGTCTAAAAACAATGCAGCATCAATACTCATAAAACGTACAAGAATATAGCCCTAGCTGGGTTTGGTCAGTGGTTAGAGCATCAGCCTGTGGACCGAAGGGTCTCAGATTCCATTCCTGGTCAAGGGCACATACCTGGGTGGTGGGTTTCCTCCTCATCCCTGTTTGGGACACATGCGGGAGGCAATGAGTCGATGTGTCTCTCTCACATTAATGTTTCTCTTTCTTTGTTTCTCCCTCTCCCTCCCACTCTGTCTAAAAATCAATGGAAAAATATCCTCGGGTTAGAATTAACACAAACAATCAGTCTTGTGGCAAAATCTACCAACGCTCTTCCAATATCAATCTCTTGTCTTTGGTACAGAACCCAATTTTTTAAAAAAAATCCTCATCTGAGGACATGCTGAGAGAGAGAGAGAGAGAGAGAGAGAGAGAGAGACAGACAGAGAAACATCAATATGAAAGAACCATCAATCAGCTGCCTTCCATAGGTGCCGCAATGGGAGATCGAAGAGAGAGAGAGAGAGACAGAGACAGAGACAGAGAGAGACAGAGAAACATCAATATGAAAGAACCATCAATCAGCTGCCTTCCATAGGTGCCGCAATGGGAGATCGAACCCACAACCTAGGTATGTGCCCTGACTGGGAATCGAACAGGCAACCTTTCAGTGAACAGGACGAGGTTCAAACAACTGAACCATTCCAGCCTGGCCAGAACCCATTTTTGTTTTGTTGTTTTCTTCAGCTGAGCACAAAGCTACCTAGCTAAAAACTACATTTCTGAGGCTCCTTTGTGCTAGGTGTAGTCATATAAGGAATTCAGCCAGTGGGATGTGTGTGAAACTGATGAAGGCAATATCTGGTCACATCCCTTGCAAAAAAAATTTGTGTTCCCACTGCCTCTGTTTATCCTTTACAGGGGCTGAACCCAGAACCCAATAATGAGAGCCATCTTTAACCAAACAAATGAGGGAAATTTTGTTGGGATGACAGGGCCACAAGAATACAGGAACTTGGTCCTAGGCAAGGAAGCAAAGTCCTCTACCTCTAGAATGTGATAAGGGCCCTAACCGGTTTGGCTCAGTGGATAGAGCATTGACCTGCGGACTGAAGTGTCCTGGGTTCGATTCTGGTCAAGGGCATATGCCCAGGTTTTGGGCTCGATCCCCACTAGGGGGCGTGCAGGTGGCAGCTGATCAATGAGTCTCTCATCATTGATGTTTCTATCTCTTTCTTCCTCTCCCTTCCTCTCTGAAATCAATAAAAATATATTTTTTAAAAAATAGAATGTGATAGGGGAAAGATACTTTTGTCTTAATTGAAGTCACTTAATTTTGCTGTGCCTTTGTCAAAGTAGTTTAGACTGCACCCTAACTTATACAACTAGTTACAAGAACACTTATAGGATATGGTTAAAGCTATACTCATAAAAAAAATTCACAGCATTAAATATATTAAGCATTCAATTCAGGAAGACAGAAAAGGTACAAAATAAATCTAAGAAAAGTGGAAAAAAGAATAAAAAAGAAATTAATCAAAAGTGAAAAAGACAGAACTAATATATACATAAGAGCAGGTTCTTTGGAAGAAAAAAAACAATGAGTCATGAAACAGATAAATGGTTAGCCAATCTAAGCAAGAAAAGAAACCATAAATATATAAAATAAATATTCATAGCTATATAAGAAATTGATCTTAAAAGATGACTTTTCCTCAAATCCCATTCAAATAATTTTGAAAACATGAATGAAATGCATAGTTTTCTAGGTAAACTTCAATTCTTTCCATGAAGCAAAACAAAATACTGACAACTAATGTAGCACAAATACAAAGGAAACACACAGACCAATTTCATTTGGAAATAACTTATGAATATCAATGGAGAAAATCCCAAATAAAATAACTATCAAACACATCACAACAATTAATTGAAGAAAAATACAACACAACCAAATACAGTTGTTTTTGTAGGAATGTAAAGAGTTCAAAAATAGCCCTGACCGGTTTGGCTCAGTGGATGGAGCGTTGGTCTGCGGACTCAAGGGTCCCAGGTTCGATTCCAGTCAAGGGCATGTACCTTGGTTGCAGGCACATCCCCAGTAGGGAGTGTGCAGGAGGCAGCTGATTGATGTTTCTCTCTTATCTCTATCCCTCTCTCTTCCGCTCTGTAAAAAATCAATAAAAAATATATTAAAAAAATAATAATAAATAAAGAGTTCAAAAATAGAAAATCTGTTAATATGATTCATCATAGCATGATAAAAATAAGAAAATCATATAGATCTTGCTCATTAATGTTGAACAGGTAATTGGCAAAATTTAACACCCATTTGTGACATAAGTGCGCTTTGAAACAGGAATAAAATGACAAATCCTGAATATGATAAATTTTTAATTAAAAAATTTTCTAAATTGCTAATAATAGTTTCTGCAATGCAGAAAAGCTAGATGACGAACTAGGGGGCAGTATTTGTAGTTTTATCACAGGTAAACAAAGAGCTCATTTCCCTAACATTAAAAAGCTTCAATAAATGAGTCAGAAAAGCCATGTTTAATGGAAAACCACAGAGAGCATCCTTCTTAGAGTCAGTACAAGACAAGGCTGCCTGCTTTTGTTTCCTAACTTTGTTCTGGAGGTATCTGCCAAGTTTTTGTTTTGTTTTGTTAATCCTCACATGAAGATATTTTTTCCATTGCTTTTCAGAGAGTGGGGGGAGAGAGAGAGATGAGGCCCAACCAACTGAACCACACTGGCCAAGGCTCGATATAGCTTTAATTTGCATTTCACTGAGTGAGGTTTTTCAAAGGATCATTTATATTTCCTTTTCTGAGAACTTTCTGTTGATATGCTTTGCCTAGGCTGGGCTGAAGCCCTGAACAAACTGACACTGCAATTCAACTGTTTCTCTGAGATCATCTCTAACTCCACCCCTGGACACAGGTCTCCCACTCCATATCTAACTGCCTAGGCCATCCAGATCCATTTTACTTCCCATGGTCTCTATAGATTCCTTTCTTTTCAGGGATAATACTATTACTTACCTCTGTATACCTGCATCTTCAGTCTCTTGCATAATCATTTATTTTTTTAAAAATATTTTTTATTGATTTTTTACAGAGAGGAAAGGAGAGGATAGAGAGTTAGAAACATCAATGAGAGAGAAACATTGATCAGCTGCCTCCTGCACACTCCCACTGGGGATGTGCCCGCAACCAAAGTACATGCCCTTGACTGGAATCGAACCTGGGACCTTTCAGTCCACAGGCCGACACTCTATCCACTGAGCCAAACCGGTTAGGGCTCTTGCATAATCATTTAGCTCCCCTCTTTCGCTTATATTTTCAACATTCTTCTCTACCTTTAAACATGATTAAACCTCACCAATCTAACCAGGAACCCATGCAAAGCAGGACATCCTCCAGAATCTTTCTTCTTTCCTCTTAACCCTATATTAATCAGACATCACTGAGCGTTCCCTATATCTAGATTTCATTACTTTGGGCAATTTTACTTATTTCAAGAAATTTTATGCCTAGAAAACACACAAAAAAATAATAATGGGTGAATAAACTCAAATAGCAAAAGAAAGAACAGAAACCATCTCTAGTACCTGAAGGAGGGAAAGTTTCTGGAGTGGTTGCTGCAGTGCTGGAATTTCCTTCCGAAGATTCTGTTCTGACATCTGTGAACAGGTTATCTGGAAGCCATGTTCCATTTGGTGAAATTGTAGTAACTACAGAATTGGTGCTTGCTATTCTTGTGGTCCCATTCTCAGAATCTGAAGTATTGACAGGGGTTACATAGGAGGGTCCCAGAGTTAGATTTGGGCTGAAAGTTGGTGTCACAGGAAAAGTTACTGAAGAAGTAGGATTTGAAGTTTTGAGCTCTTCTTTTACTGACTCTGCTACCAATGCTTCATTAGATCTTGTAGGTGAAGCTATAAACATCAAGAAAATAAGGAAACATCACAGGAAGAATGTGATAGCTTAAAAATTACAAAGCACAAAGTATCAAGTCTTAATAAGCTCTCAAACACTTGGACACCAATCAAAGAGTGAATAAAATAAACAAGAGTGTGGGCACATTTATAGTGCTGGACCCTTTCTACCAACCCAAAAGACTACTAGTCCAAGGGAGGAAGAAACTGGATTCTTTACTTAGTTCCTCAGAATTAATATATAGGGTCTTAAATAACAATTTTTTTTGTACTTTTCAGGAATGAATACATTACCTTTTTATTTACTTAAAGAAGTATGTATATGGTAAATGTCATAGTATGTAGTATGGTATATACCACAATGATGAGCATTCACTAGGACTCAGAGATTTCTAAAGACATTTATTTTACCATTACTTTTAAGTAAAACTTTAATATTTTTTAAAGCAAAATTCTACTCTGAATACAGCCTTATTAAATGACAATTTACCTGTGGTTGCATTGTTGGCACTGACATGTATCAGACTACTGACAAGCAGAATAAGAATGATCCAGGAATCCATGCTGACCTGGAAAACAGAGAGCCATGTTAGATAAAATCCTATATTATTGTAACTATGTCCAAATACTCACCAAAGGAGTATTTTGGGTAAAATCTTCCCAGCTATTAAAATGTGCACACAGGACCAATAATTTTTTAGGAGTCTGATATGTACATTTCCCCAAGAATCCAACTACTTCATTGAATCTTTATAGACATATAAATAAGACTTACTAAGAACAAACTTTTTTGAGCAGTGATTCTCAACTTTAGAATTACCCCAAAGAACTTTAAAAAATCCCCATGTCAGACTGCATCTCTGGGGGTGAGAGCTAGGTAGCTGTCCTTTTAAAAGGTGATTGCTATGCAGTTTTAGCATCTTCAGAATGTGAAATATGAAAATGGTAGGTTGACCGCATAGTGCCCTTCGAAGCAGACATTATACAGCTGTCCTCAACCTTAATGCCACCTCAAACCATATCAAAGGGCTGTGGCACATTTCCACAACTAATAGTGGCTCATTCATCTATTCAGATTTCTGTGCCCTACACTAAGGGAAACAAATGCAGAGCAATAGTCATAGGTCCTATCTTCATGGGCCTCATGCCTAGAGAGTAATTCAATATGGTAGTGCCTCTCCAGAGGAAGGGTAGGGATGTGCAGATGGTTAGTATATATCCCAGGAGTTGCCTCTGGTACCAGCAACCATGCCTAACAGGGAAGTGGGTCCAGCAAGTGGCCTTTCCAAGGTGCAGCCATACAAGATTTGACCATATTCCCATTCTTCCCATCTGACCATAATCCAAAACTGGAAAAACATACAATTCCCTCCATAGGATTAGGAAACAGGTTGGAAGGCTGATTATTGTATATGTATATGTGTCTATTCTTGATAAATCAATATGAAATGGTTTTTTGGGAAAATATGTATTTGGGGAGAGGGGGTCAGACCATTGCCTCATTCCATAGACCAAAATAAAATTCAATTGAAGAATTAAATGTTTGAATGTGCATTTTAAAAGGGAATAAATATTTATGTGAGTTCAGAATGAAGAAGAAAAACATAAAGGTAACATAAGAAAACACCAAGGTTAAAAATGGAATACCTAACAATAGAAAAAAACAAATGATTCTAAATATAAAAGAAATCAATTAAAAATAATGTTCATTGAAAGGGAGACTTAATATTGTCAGTTCTTTCAATTTTGGTCTATAGATTCAATACAATCTCAATCTCCTAGCAAGATTATACTGACCAGCTTATTCTAAAGTTTATAATAGAGAAAGGCAAAAAACTGAGAATAGTCAACTCAGTACCAAAGAACAATGCTAGAGAACTAACACTATCCTACTTCAACACTTACTACAAAGCAATAGTAGTCAAGACAGAGTGGTCTGGTGAAAGAACAGACAAATAGGAAAGTGGAACAGAAGAGAGAGCCAAAATACAGACCAACATAAATATAGTCAACTGAGCTTTGACAAAGGAGCAAAAGCAATACAATGGAGCAATAAACTGTGCTAGAACAAACGGTCATACAATGTCAAAAAATAACAAATCTAGACACAGACCATACATTCTTCACAAAAAATAATTCAAAATTGATCACAGACCTAAATATAAACGTAAAACTACAAAACCTAGAAGATAGCATAGGAGAAAATCTACATGACCTTGGGTATGGTGATGACTTTGTAGAAACCACACCAAGGGCATGATCCATGAAAGAAATAATCAATCAGCTAGACTTCATTAAAATTTAAAACTTCTGGTCTGCAAAAGGCAATGTCAAGAGAATGAGAAGCCATAGATAAGGAGAAAATATTTGCAAAAGACACATCTCCTAAAGGATTGTTACCCAAAATATACAAAGAACTCTTAAAACTCAATAAGAAAACTATTAACGCAATTTTAAAAATGGTGAAGCCCTGGTCGGTGTGGCTCAGTTGGTTGAGCGTCATCCCATACACGCAAAGGTTGCTGGTTCGATTCCCAGTCAAGGCACATGCCTGGGTTGCAGGCTCAGTCCCCAGGGGAGGGGATGCGGGGGCAGCCAATCAATGTTTTTCTCTCTCTCAGGGATGTTTGTTTTTCTCTCTCTCCTTTTCCCTTCCTCTCTCTCTCTGTAAAATCAATAAAAACATATATTTTTAAAAATGGTCAAAAGGCCTGAATAGACACCTCATCAAGGAAGATTTACAGATGGCAAATAAGCATATGAAAAGATGTTCAACAACATATGTCATTAGGAAATTACAAATTAAAACATGAGATACCACTCACCACACACCTATCAGAATGGCCAAGATCCAAAACACCGACAACACCAAATCCTGGTGAGGATGTGGAGCAACAGGAACTCTCATTCATTGCTAGTGAAAATGCAAAGTGATACACACACTTTGGAAGACAGTTGGTGGTTCCTTATAAAAACTAAGCATACTCTTACCATAAGGAGAATCCTTAAATGCATGTATTACCAAGTGAAAGAAACCAATGTGAAAAAGCTACATACTGTATAATACTCTTGAGAAGGCAAAACTATGGAGATACTAAAAAGATTAGTGGTTGTAGAGTTAGGAAAGAGAAAGAGAATGAATACATGGAACACAGGACTTTAAGGGCAGTCAAACTATTCTATATGATGACATAATTGGGGATACATATCATTATACAGTTGCCACAACCCATAGAATGTATGTACAACACCAAAAGTGAACCTTAATGTAAACTATGGACTTTGGGTGATAATGATGTGTCAAAATGTAGGTTCAACAAGGACCACTGTGGCAGATGTCAATAGTGGGGGAGGTTGTGCATATTTAGGGAAGGGAGCATTTGGGAGCTCTATAATTTCTACTCCATTTTGCTGTGAACCTAAAACTAATCTAAAAATAGTCTTTTTTTTTTAAGAAATAAACTGGGGAAATTTTCATAAATAAGAGAAAGATTAAAACAAGAACTCATATATCAATACGAAAAACATTAAAACCCCAACTTTGAAAAACCTGGAGAACCTAACCAGGTAATTTACAGAAGAGAAAAACAAACAACAAAGGAAATACATGAAAAGTGCTGACCATCCCCACTAATCAAAGGAATATGAGATAACATTTTTTTTTTCCAAATCAGAAAAGATCAATCATTTGAAATATTCAATGCTGGTATAAGGGTCCACAAGAAGCCTCCCCAAAATGTGCCACTTTGGCATGTGAATTATTTTGAGCTGAAGGCAATCAAGACCCTGCAAGCACACCAGACTTTAAATTAGGGGCCTTGCCCATAATAAGAGTTATCACCAGAAAAAAATGTTTTGACTATATGGCAGGGCAAACTACTAATTACTGAACATCTACTCTCCTTATCATTTTGCAATAACATTCCTCCACTCTGAAACCTCAAGTTACCTTACCTCATCCTTAGCTCAGGATACCATATATCTAATTTTCTCTTTCTATCTTTGAACCTCTCACGTGGGGTCTCTGACTCATGTACTAGTATGTGAATTTTCCATGCACACACATGTAATTAAATTAGGTTATTTTCTCTTATTAATCTTTATCAGGTGAATTAAGTTATTAGACCAGCAGAAAGAACCTGAGTTAGAGGAAAGTTTCTTCCTCCCTCACACTCGCAAGAGTCACAGAAAAGAACAAAAATACTGGTGGGAATGCCAACTAGCCTAAACTAACAAGTTTCTTTCCAGAAAGATTATACAAGAATCTTAAAGATGTTCATATTGTTTTCTGACCCATTTTCAAGGTTCTATTCTAAAGTGAATATAAATAAACTATAACTCAGACTAAAATGATTTAGAGAGTCCAGCCAGCATGGCTCAGTGGTTGAGCGTTGACCAATGAACCAAGTGGTTGCAGTTCAATTCCCAGTGTTGGGTGTGCAGGGGGCAGCCAGTCAATGATTCTCTCTCATCACTGATGTTTCTATCTCTCTCTCCTTCTCTCTTCCTCTCTGCAATCAATAAGTAAATAAATATATTTTAAAATGATATAGAGATAGTCATTAAGTGGAAAAGAACAATCCAAATACCCACTAGGGAAAACAGGAAAAAGATGAAATAAGTATTATGTTGCTATTCAAGACGATACATTATTATGATTTAAAATGCTGCATTCAAAGAGTATAAGAAAGTGGAACAAACCATTTATTTTTCTTAAATCCTCATCCAAAGATATGTTTTTATTAATTTTTTCAAGAGAGAGAGAAAGCAAAAAAACATTGACTGGTTTCCTCTGGTACCACCCCGACCAGAATTCAAACACCCAACCTAGGCATGTGCCCTGAACAGGAATCAAACCAGCAACCTTCTGGTGTACGGGATGATGTTCCAACCAACTGGACCAACCGGCTAAGGCAAGCCCTTCATTAAAAAAAAAAAAAAAAAAAAGTGGGGGGCGGGGGCAGCCCTGGTCAGTGTGGTTCAGTGGTTGGAGCGTCAGCCCGTGAACCGAAGGGTCTCAGGTTCTGGTCAACCCACGTACCTGGGTTGCAGATTCAATCCCTGGCCCCAGTCAGGGCATATGCAGGAGGCAATCAATCAATCAATGTGTCTCTCTCTCACATTGATGTTTTTCTCTCTTTCTCTCTCCCTCCCTTCCACTTTCTCTAGAAATCAATAAAAAAAATATCTTTGGGTGAAGATTAACCAAAAAAATTTAAAAAGCCAAATCAAGACTGAATATACCATATGATCACAATTAAATTTATAAATGTATATGCATGAAAGATTAGAAGGAAAAATCTATAAAAATTTTGGCATAGTACTTTATGATTTTTATTTTCTTTATATTGTACTTTTTTATTTTCTAAATTTTAAAAATAAAAAGCATGTTATTTTTATAAATAAAAATAATCAATACAATTAAGTTAAAAAATAAATTTCACTACAGTCTGAATATAAGAAACAAAACTAAAAGAAGGAAAACTGCACAAGGAAGGCATACCTCAAGTAAAAGAATGCCAGGGAAAAGAACAAACGCATAGTAGATGGCAAGTTGGAGAGGATTTGTATGCATAAAGTAGGGGCTGAGAGATATGTCAGTTTAAGAAGACCCGTGTCACTAAACCATAATTAGGAAAACCACAGTGAAGGCCTAATTCTTCTCAGAGGATATAAAGACCCTCATGCTAATTCCTGTGACTTCCTGATCTCCAGACTAAACTGCAACCACACCTACCCTACTTCCCCTCCTCTAATCACCATGTCTTCTATCCAAGCATCCTAGAGCTGCATGTCGGGATGTAGGGTTGAAGTTTCCTCATTCTTCATGGATGCTACTGCAAACCGTTTTTCCTGGAGCCTGCTCTAACAGTCCCTGTTCCCGAGGACTTTTTTGCCTAATGATTGCTGGCACTCCTCTGTTACTGCAATGTGGTTCACAGTTTTCTTTCCATCCCTAAGTCCTGATATTCTCCTAGAAGGCTGTTCAACATGCTCACAGACATCAGTCACTACAACTCACATCAGGGCCAGCCTCTGAGTTCCTTGATTTCCTCAATTCCAACCTATACCTCTACTCTACTTGGGCCCTATGACAATGGCTCATTCTAGGCTCTATCATCACCAAGAAAAGCTCTCATCCCACTCTCCACCACACTCCTTTATCCCTGCAGTTCTCTCCCTATTACTTCTAGTACAAACTGTTCTCTGACCTCACCAGGTGTTTGGTTCCTTCAGATCCTCTCTAATTTTATTTCCAATATCTCTGTCCTGTCTTTATTCTCCTCTCTACATAATCAAGAATTGGTGTCAGTTCAATCACTTCCCTGCTAATATCCTAAGTTCTGTTGCTACATTGTTCCATTACATATACATGAGGGAACCCCCTCACCCAAACCCAATCCTGAATTAATCTTACACTTGTACTGCCAAATGCTGCTTATGAAAACCAAACAATCCATAAAGTTTATATCACTATTTCTGCCTCAGTGGAACTCTGAAAACCTGCAATCTTTCTGTATTTCCCTATTCAGCTTTCTCGCCAATTCTCCATAGCAGTGATTTCAAAGAAGCTCTTCTCTCCAACCATCTCCTCCTATACCCTTGGTATAGGCCTTGCCTTCGCTTCAAAGAAAATAAAAGCCATGGGACATCCTTAATTCTCATCACCATATTTACAAATTTCCTCCTCTAGTTCTTTCCAAGAATCTCAGTTCATTGGAAAGCTTACCCTCTACTACCATCTCCTAGATTTAATTCCTCCCTTTCATAACAGCATTTAAACACAAGACTTTATCAAATAATAATAACTCCTTTGAATTTGCATCAATCCTCCAGCTAGCATTCTCCCTACTACACTTTACAGCCAAATTTCTAGAAAGAGTTGTGTACACGGCAATCTGACCTCTTTTACCACCATTCCACTAAAACTACCTCCATATTTTAAAGACTGAGCTCTTTTAAAATATTCCAACTCATTCACAAAGGACTAATTTCCCTAATACATAAAGGGCTTCTACAGATTAGATTAATAAAAAGGGGACCAAAAACCCCCAAAATGGGCAAAAGACATGAGAAAGACAATTCACAGAAAATGAAAAATTTCTCTTAAATATATGAAAAATACTCAACTTCACTCATGATCAAAGAAAGCCCAATTTAAAGCTATACTGCAATATCATTTTCAACTATCAGAAGCAAATATAAAAACTTGAACAACACTGCACTGGCAAAGATTTTCATAAACAGATACTCTCATACAATCTGTAAATATTTATCAGAATTATGAAAGCACAAACCCTTTGACAGAATTCTGCCCAAGAACTTCCTAGATATACCCATATTTTAAAAGTGACCTATGTACAAGGTTATTCAAAGCAGTATTATCTGCAATAAAAAAAAAAAATACTGGAAATAACCTAAATGTTTATCAATAGGAAAAGTGAACATGATTAAATAAATCATGGCATATTCACAAAATGGAGTATTATGTAATTGTTAAACAGAATGAGGAGGGTTTTTGGAAATCCATTTTAGTATACAAGACAACCTTTGATTTTGAACTTAAAAATAACTTTTACAAATATATTAAATTAAAATTCACTGGGGGGGGGGGGGGGGGGACGACTGGTATTTCTTTCTCTCCCCACACGTCCTCTTTCCCACATCTCCCACACAGCTTTTTTGTTGTTATATCTCTCAACCTCTCTCTGTCACCTCTGATTCACTGATACCCCATATTGTCTCAAATTCATCACTTCTCCACATCTCCCTCTGAACTGAAGATTTTAAAAACTGGTTCTATGACTAAGGTCTAGTTTCAACATGAATGAACAAATGGTTGAAATCCAAGGAAAATATGCACTACCAAATGTCAAAAGGAAACCAGCCCAGCCATCCAATTGTAGTCTGCACAATACCAGACACCCTGTGCATAATTCTAAGAGTGGAAATGGTTCCACCTTGTCACAGGATGAGTTTTTAGGATGAGCTCTATTTGTGATATTTTTAAAAAGTTTGTCTGACAGCATCTTATAAATCTAAATATACACCTACTTTATGGTCTAGTAATTCCATTCTTATATTTTCACCTAAGAGAAACTATGTCCTCAAAGACTAGTACAAGAATGTTCATAATAACAAAAACTGAAAACAACCCAGGTAATATATAAACAGTGGTAATATATAAACAATGGAATATTGCTCAGCAATAAAAAGAAAAGAATTACTGATACACACCACTTGGGTGAATCTAAAAAAAAATCACACCAAGTGAAAAAAGCCTTATGTAAGAGCATATTATAATGCATGATTCCATACATATGAAGTTCTAGAAAAAGTAAAACTATGGTGGAAAAAATAACAATTGTTGCATGGGAAAGAGACAGGATTTACTGGAAAGGAATATAAGGGTACTTTTTGGACAATAGTAGTATTCCATATCTTAACAGGGTTCTGGATTGCCTGGGTATATTTCTTAGAATTCATTGAATGGTGACTTAAGATTTGTGCATTTACAGCCTGGCCGACATGGCTCTGTGTTTAGAGCGTCAGCCTTTACACCAGAGGGTCTTGATTCTGGGTCAAGGGCTGGTAACTGGGTTGGGGGTTTGTTCTCTGCCCCCAGTTGGAACCAAATGGTGTGTATCCCCTCTCCTCTCCTCTCCCCTCTCCTTCTCTCCCCCCGCCCCCCACTGTCTAAAAATCAATGGTAAACACATCCAAGGGTGAGGATTTAAAAAAAAAAAAGATTTGGGCATTCACTGTACATAAATTTTACCTCTAAAAAAGACTCTACCCATTAACAAATACTGTAAATGATATACATGTTTAAGTATTGGGAAGATGGGTACTGATATATGTAATTTACTTTGAAATATATTTTAAACAATATGAATTGATGGATAGTGGGATAGATAGATGAATAGATATGTGATAAAACAAGTATAATAAAATGTTAATTGTACAATCTAGGTGGTGGATATAAAATTCTTTCAATTTTTCTCTTACTTAGAATTTTGTAAAGAATTTTTTCTCGCCAAGCCTACGTGGGTCAGTGGTTGAGCATCAACCTATGAACCAGGAGGTCACAGTTTGATTCCAGGTCAGGGCACATGCCCAGATTGTGGGCTTGATCCAGAGTGTGGGGTATGCAAGAGGCAGCTGATCAATGATTTCCTCTCATCATTGATGTTTCTATCTCTCCCTCTCTCTTCCTCTCTGAAATCAATAAAAAAATATTTTTTTAAAAAAGAAATTTTTATGCATTTACTCAAAGTTTTTATGTAACTGTGTTGTTGTTTTTTTGTCCTATTCATTTCTGGGGAGAACATTCAAGTTCTACTCTTTTAGCAAATTTGAATAATATAAAACAGTGTTATCAACTATAGTCACCAATCCCCAGACCACATTCACCTTCCAGCAGAAAGTAAATCTTTTTTTTAATGATAGTTTATTTAACACAATATATCTAAAATATTATTTCAACATGCATCAATATGAAAGTAAATCATTTAATGTTATTTATTAAAACATTACTTTTGTAATATAGGAAAGACACTGGTCCTCTTCTTCACTGCAATTATAAACAACTTAAAAAAAAGGTAAAGCATGCTCATTACAAGATATACAAACAGAAGAGAGGAATAGAAAACAAAATGTAAGTCTCATTCACCTCTTGCCAGTCCCATTTCCCAAAAGTGATCACTAAATGGTTTCAAAAAGTGAATCATAAGCCTTTGGTTAACTGTGAATATAGAAGAGCTGAGCAGGGAGGCTTTGGGAGATGAGTCATGAAATCTGGGCAGTTCCCGTAATTTATTGGACACAATGGCACACACATTGTGTTCTCTCTCCTAACCTACACCACACCCAAAAAAAGGGCCAATATACAGTCATTATTTCATTACAAAGACATTTCTTTCTTTAAAAAATTGTTTCTACTGCACATACATAAATTAAGGTGCTCAGTTCAGAAATTTTAACATTAAAAAAAAAAAGGAAAAGGGCCCTGACAGATTTGGCTCAGTGGAGATAGTGTCAGCCTACGGACTGAAAGGTCCCAGGTTTGATTCCGGTCAAGGGCATGTACCTTGGTTTTGGGCACATCCCCAGTAGGGGGTGTGCAGGAGGCAGCTGATCGATGTTTCTCTCTCATCGATGTTTCTAACTCTCTATCCCTCTCCCTTACTCTCTGTAGAAAATCAATAAAATATATTTTTTAAAAAAGGAAAAGGTCACACAGATTGTCAAACTGCAGCGGGAAGGCCGGGGAGGGTTGGGGGGCAGGAGGGAGGGGGGTAAGAGATCAACCGAAGGACTTGTATGCATGCATATGAGCATAACCAATGGACATAAGACACTGGGGGGTAGGGGAAGCCGGGGTATTGTCAAGGGCGGGGGAAAAAAAGGACACATATGTAATACCCTTTGTAATGCTTTAAGCAATAAAAAAAAACAAAAAAACAAAACAAAACAAAAGGAAAAGGAAAACTAAGATTCCATGAGCAATACTTTGTAAAAAGCCCTAGGATAAGTGACAAAGGAGTTCTAAAATGTTATGGCTGTCACCCAGCTTGTGTGGTTCAGTGGTTGTGCATTGAACCATGAACCAGGAGGTCACCAGTTCAATTTCCCATCAGGGCACATGCCTGGGTTCTGAGCTCAATCCCCAGTAGGGGACATGCAGGAGGCAGTCAATCAATGATTCTCTCTCATCATTGATTTTTCTATCCCTCTCTCCCTTGCCCTTCCTCTCCCTGAAATCAATAAAAACTTATTTTAAAAAGAACTATGGCTGTTGTTTTCCCAATATTTGAGTCTCTAAGAACATTTCCCAAATTTTCTTAAAATTCAAATTCAGCATAATTGATCTGAGACATTCTCCAGAGATACATGTGGAGGCTCTGAATTCTACAGTGGGGGCATGGATGGTGGGCAGTGTCTGCTGGCTATTAAATCATTCACCCTTGCCCTCCTATCCCCAAACCCAGCTGTACTGAGTTCTCTGTATGCCCCCTCTCACTTAATCCTCCCCAACCCTATGATGCAATTGGTGTTACAACTTACCATATTGTGCACCTTTGTGGGGGGAGGAGAGGCTTTAACTACAGAAACCTTGAATATTAAATTCATAAGCAATCAATTATACATGCTTACACACATATCATGGATAAATTGTGTGAAATATATATCCTGCACCCAAGATGAAGGAATCATCCATAGATATACTCTTTGGCTTCTAGCCAAAGAGAAACACTCCTTACCCAAACACACACTCCCTGTCAGTGGACCCTGAGGTCCTGAGAGACATGCCATCCTGCCATCCTGGTCTAAAGCAAGGAGAGGAAAATTGGGTGCTAAGGAAATCCTTATTCCTCAGTTAGGTGTGGACAAGTGACTAAGTTCTAGATAAGGAGATATAAAATAAAGTATATTATGAGATCTCTAGGAAGGTGGTGCAAACGGAAGGGTGTGAGCCTTCCCCCCCCACCACCCCCTGTCCTTCCTCCTGAATCTGGAATTTAGATGTGATAACCAGTAGTCACTATGGACCCTGAAGTGATTTTGAGCATAGCAGAATTGAGAGTTAGAAAGGGATCGAGTTCTTTGATGATACTGTGAAACTGCTATACTGGCCCTACTTACTTTTAAATTTTATATATACTAGTGGCCTGGTGCACTGATTCGTGCACACTGAAAGGAAATTAATTAGAAGAAATATTTTAATATCGCTATTCACCCTTTCTCTATAATAGAAGTGTCAGAGCTGGAAATTAGTAAAATGTATATGAAAATAATATATAAATTGATTAATAAATAATAACAGACATGACATAAAAACAACAAAAACATGCTAATAAAAACATTGATAAAAAACAATGACTAATAAATTGATTAAACTTATTCTAATATCTCCCTGTATACCACATTAAGAGTAAAACACTTTCAGAGTGCTTGACTAATTTCCCTTGTGATGAAGTATTTACAACTTTAATGTCACATGCTCTTCGAACTCGAGAGAAAGCAACATATAACTAAGCATGTCCAAAAACGGGTTCAGGTAGGAATATTCCTACTCTGCCTAGAGTTTGTCCTTGTGATTTATTAATAGTCATCGCAAATGCTGGCATCACGGGAAACTGTCTTTGAATTAATTTAAATGGGAGGCTAGTGTCGAAACACTCGTGTGATTGGCGCCAGTGAGAGCATTACTAGTATATGTATCACGCACGTGCGAGTCAACGTTTATTTTTAAATTGCCAGTGTGCATCATCTGTACTGGCCGGTCGGTCGATCAGTCACTTAGCCTTTTATATATATAAATAAGAAATAAATAAACCTGTTTCATTTTCTGATATAACAACCAATCCCAAACAGCTAGTTATCTATACTAATAAAAGCCTAGGTGGCCCTTGTGTGCAACGTCATCACAAGATGGCCCAAACATACACAGATGGCTGCCACAAGATGACCATGCGCACAGTGGAGGCGGGGCCTGGCGGCCGCTCCGCACAGTGAGGTCTACAGGTCCCATGGCTCCGTGCAGCATGGAGGAGGCCAGTCCTCGCATCTCCGCCGCCTTGCGTAGAGGAGGCGGGGTCCCGGCAGGGGAGGGCAGTCAGGCCAGCAGAGGAGGGCAGTTGGGGGCGATCGGGCCGGCAGGGGAGGGCAGTTGTGGGCGATTGGCCTGGCAAGAGAGGGCAGTTGGGGGCGATCAGGCCAGCAGGGGAGCAGTTAGGCGTCAATCAGGCCGGCAGGGGAGTGGTTAGGGGGGCGATCAGGCTGGCAGGCAGGTGAGCGGTTAGGAGCCAGTGGTCCTGGATTGTAAAGATATGTCTGAATGCCGGTTTAGGCCCAATCTCACAGGGCCTAAACTGGCAGTCGGACATCCCCCGAGGGGTCCCAGATTGGAGAGGGTGCAGGCCAGGCTGAAGGACACCCACCCTCCCGTGCACAAATTTCGTGCACCAGGCCACTAGTAAGAAATAAGACTTGTGATGACCTAGGAATAGGAATGATGAGGATGCTCCTGAATGCATTTTTCTCAGCCCTCTTGATAGAAAGTACAATGCTGCATACATTCGCTAAAAAAAAAAATGTTACCAGAAATCAATATTATGAAGCCCCCACTAGCAAAGGAGACCTCAGCCCATCTGCACATTCCCCAAAGTTTATGCTTTGGCTGGGATAGCGTCCATCAGGGTCTATCTATTGAAAGTTAAGCATTCAATATTCCATACATTAATACTGTTAAAATCTGATCAAATATCAGGTATATGTTATTTCAGTTAAATCTAATAGCAACTCTACCAGCTAGATACTTTTACTCCCATTTTGCAGACAAAGAAATTAAAAGATGGTCATGTAGCTGGTAAATTGTGGAAGTGGAATAAATCTAGGACTACCTTTCTTCACATATCTTATTATCCTTCAAAAGATTAAAGACTAATGAAGAAACAGAAACATCTTCCTAATGCGAAATAAAACTAATTGATGATTATTTCCATTTTGTGAGTTTCTAAACAAAGGGGCAGTGATTTTTTTTAATGCACTCATTAATCAACCACTGATTTTCAGATATTCAATATACATATGTGTCTGCTCAAGTACTATTACTGATTTTAAGTACACTCACCTTTTGCAGAGATGAATATCCCTTTGGGAAAGGTATGTACTCAACTCTCAGCCTTATTGAGGATATCTCCCAGGTGTGGGAGAACCAAAGAAGTGGCAGCCAGGAATATTAAGCTCTGCCCTAGGCCTTTTCCTAGAACTGTTCACGTTCTCTGATTTGAAAAAAAAGCACCTAGAAGAAGGTTTCAGCTCCTTCAGCTAATTGTTCACGCAATCAACATTATATTATTTACATTAAAAATAAAAACCATTTTTACAACTACAATCCTTGGTTGCCTACAGCAGGCACTTGTACTAGGTATTCTATACATTTTAACCCATTTAATCCTCACAACCACCTTATGAGTGAGGTATTGTTTTCCCATTTTACAGGTGAAGAATCTAAAGATCACAGAGGTTAAGGAATTTGCTTAAGGCCATATATCTAAATAAATAGCTATTAGGATTTCAAACTCAGAACTTTTACTGATTTTTAAAAATTTTTATTTTTTAGAAAGGGAGAGTGAGAGAGAAACACTGATCAATCAGTTGCCTCCCATAAACACACCAACCAGGATCGAACCCACAATCTAGGTATGTGCCCTGACCAGGAATCGAACCGCAACCTTCCAGTATATGGGATGATGCTCCAACCAAGCCACCGGGCCAGGGCCAAAAACTGAGCTTTTAAAACTCCAAAGCTCACATCTTCCTTCATACTCCACCAGATACTAAGAACATACAGACAGTTTAGATATGGACATTGTCATCAAATAGCTCACAAACCAGTAGTGAGGCACAAATAAACTATGTATTCAAACCTTGAATGAACACTAATACTAAGATGAAGTGGTAAAACTTCAGACCAGGGGAGGAATTTTCAGGGGAGGTAATGTTTGAGCTCAATTTGGAAGGATAAAGGGTAGTTAGTTAGCCAAGAGAAGGGTCAGAAACAGTCTTGCAAGCAGAGAGGACTTGGAAGCATGAAAAAGCTTATCTGGTACCAGGCATGGCAAAGAGCTGGGTAAGGGCATCAAGCAGGACCTTAATAAATACCTGTTAAATGACTGTGAAAATTACAAACATGTAAGATTAGAGTTTGTGAGGATATGTGGAAGAAATGCAAGTGGTGATGATAGAGGAAGCAGAGATCAGATCACAAAGGGGCTGTTGGCCACATAAAAAGTTTTAACTTTCCACTGAACACACTGAGGAACCACCAAAGGCTTTAGCACAGGGAGGTTGATGGGAACAATTTGGATTTTAGAAAGAATGAGTGACAGACAGCAGGGTGGAGGATCAACCAGTGGTGTTTGAGGTTAGAAGAGCCGTTAACTGAAGCCTAGCCACCAAACCAGGAGAACCTCAGAGCATGGCAGAAATATTCAGAGGATACTGATAAGAGAATTTACAGGGGCAGAACTAAAGACTTAAATGAGATGTCAGAGGTAAGAAAGGCCCATGTGACTGACTTAGGTGAAACACAATGCTATAAGCAAGAGGATGACTGCTTTGGAACATATCATGGGGAAGGCTATAAGCTGAACAAGGAAAATGTACATGCTGTATCTACATAGAGCAAGGTGGGTGGAGGGGGGAGAAGGGGCAGAATGGCAGACAGGCAACGATAGAGCAGCTGCCACAGAAGTTAGGCAGTAAGCCAAAGAAAGAAAGAGGACAGCTGTAAGGGTGACAAAAGCAACAATGAACAAGCCAGGCAGGAGACATCTGACAAGCACAGGAGGCAAGAGTAGGTGGGCACTGGTGAGTACAAAACTGATACATGCCACTAAGGGAGGGTGGAGTAAGAACAGCACACTGAATACTTGCCAGTTAGAGAAAAGAGCTTGAAAAACTGCTGAAGGCTTCTGAAGAAGTTCTAGAACACCAGAAATAAACTTTCACTACAGATCTTTTCTTGAAAAAAGCAATGTGGTGAGAGAGGTCCAAAATAAAGGGAGGAGGACCCCCCAAAATCAGTAGGAGTCTGAGGCCCTAAAGAGCAGCTTACTCCCATAGATGAAATTATGCAGAGAATGAAACAGGAACAGTAAGCCTGTAAAAGAGGATTGTTAAATTCTACTCCCTTTAACTTTCACCTAAGGCAGCGGTTCTCAATCTGTGGGTCGCGACCATCGGAAAACACATATAGTATATCAGATATTTGCATTACGATTCAGAACAGTAGCAAAATTACAGTTATGAAGTAGCAACGAAAATAATTTTATGGTTGGAGGTCACCACAACATGAGGAACTGTATTAAAGGGTTGCGGCATTAGGAAGGTTGAGAACCACTGAGTCCTAAGGGTTAGAATTAGATTTGTTATCGCTTCTCGGCCTTTTGGCTAAGATCAAGTGTAGAATTAGATTTGTTTAGGCCCTAGACCAGCCATGGGCAAACTACGGCCCGTTTGAAATGAATAAAACTAAAAAAAAAAAAAAGACCGTACCCTTTTATGTAATGATGTTTACTTTGAATTTATATTAGTTCACACAAACACTCCATCCATGCTTTTGTTCCGGCCCTCCGGTCCAGTTTAAGAACCCATTGTGGCCCTCGAGTCAAAAAGTTTGCCCACCCCTGCCCTAGACAGAGGAGCCTGGAGGCAAAAAGGTCAAGCAGATTACTTCAAATAAACAAACACAGAAAACAGTCTGGTACAAATTTATATTGCAGATTAACTAAAACAAGAAACAATATAAAAAAGTATTTGGTTCTACTTAAAGCTCACCTTGAAATAAACTAACAGATATATGAAACCAAAGCAAAATATAGTTTACATGCATAAAAAAAACAAATGAGGAATAATTTTGAAAAGGAATAAAATGGGAGAAACCCATTTACCCAATCTTAAAGCTTAGAATACAGCTACCATAATTAAGACAATATGGTATTAGCAAAGGGATAAACATAACAGATCTATGAAATAAAACAGAGAATCAGAAACAAATCCACACAAATATGCCCAAATAATTTTTGACAAAGGTGCAAAAGCAATTCAATGGAGGAAGGCCAGCCTTTTCAAGAAATGGTGCTAGGAAACTGGATATCCACATGCAAAAGAATGAAGTTGGATTCCTACCTTATGCCATATATACAAAAATTAACTTAAATGGATCAAAGACCTAAACATAAGAACTAACACTATAAAACCCTTAGAAGAAAATATAGGAGAAAAGCATCACAACATTAGATTTAGCAATGATTTTAAAAAATATAACACCAAAAACACAGTCAATAACAAAAAAATAGGTAAGTTGGACTTAATCAAAATTAAAAACTTCTGTGTATCAAAAGACACTATCAACAGAATGAAAAGGAAATCCAAAGATGGGAGAAAACAGCTATTTGATAAGGAATTAAAAACCAGAATACTGTATGTAGGGTGTCCCCCAAAAAAGTATACACACTTTAACAGCTGATAGCTCAATTTTGAAAATGAAATGTATTTTAATAAACACTGCCTTTATAATTATTCCAAGTGTGTGTGCATACATTTTTTGGAACACCCTATATGTAAACTACTACACCTCAACAACCAAAAAAGTCAACCTCATTAAAAAATGGGCAAAGGACTTGAATTTATACAAGTGGCTAATAAGAACATGAAAAGATGCTCATCAGAGAAATGCAAATCAAATTCACACTGAGGCACAGCTGGAGTGGCTCAGTAAGTTGAGCATCATTCCACGCACCAGAGGGTTGCAGGTTCGATTCCCGGTCAGTTCACTCACATCCCTGGGTTGCAGGTTTGATCCCCAGTCAGGAGCATGTAGGCGGACACAGATTGATGTTTCTCACATCAATGTTTCTCTCTCTCTCTCTCTCTCTCTCCCTCTCTCCCTTCCTCTCTCTAAGCAGTTCCTTGGGTGAGGATTAAAAAAAGAAAATCACACTGAGATATTATTTCACACCTATTAGACTGGCTATTACAAACAAACAAAACAAAAATAGCCTGGCAGGTGTGGCTCAATGGTTGAGCATGGACCCATGAACCAGGAGGTCAGGGTTTGATTCCCAGTAAAGGCAAATACTTGGTTGTGGGCTCAATCCCCAGTAGGAGGCCCATTTTTTTTTAAGTTTGGGGGAAAAACAAAAATAGAAAATATTAAGTGTTGGCAAGAATGTAGAGAAACTGGAACCCTTGTGCAATGCTGGTGGGAATGTAAATGGTATATAACCACTTTGAGAAAACATTTGGCAATTTCTTAAAAAGTTAGACATAAATCTACTATACGACTCAGCCACTACACTCTAGGTATTCATCCAAGAAACCAGGATATGTACTAGTATGTTCATACAAAAGCTTGTATATCAAGCATGTCAAACTCATGACCCGCAGGCTGCATGCGGCCCACAATGAATATTTTTGCGGCCCAGCCAATTTAACAGTATATAAGAAACATTTTAATAAAAATTTTGTAACTTAATTTTTACAATATAGTTATACATAATTATTAATAATGAACTACAACATTTGCTAATGACTAATTACTATAATCGCATTGCATTCATTTCCCTTACGTGCCTTACACGCAGGCGCACCATTTCTCTCACTAATACTAGCGACGAATATTTTAGCAGTTGGGGGCGAGCAGGCTGGCAGTGGGGGGCAGCTGGGGATGATCAGGCAGGCAGGGAGGGCAGTGGGGGGCAGTTGGGGGCAAGAAGGCCAGCAGGCAGAGTGGTTAGGGGCAATCAAGCAGGCAGGCAGGCAGGAAGGCAGGTGAGTGGTCAGGAGCCAGCAGTCCCAGATTGCGAGACTGATGTCCGGCAGTCAGACATCCCCTGAGGGATCCCAGATTGGAGAGGGTGCAGGCCGGGCTGAGAGACAACCCCTTCCCCCAACCCCATGAATTTCGTGCACTGGGCCACTAGTATCGATATAAAGGAACTCTACTCAGCAGTAAGAATGAATGAAGTATTGATACACACCACATGGCAGAATCTGAAAATAACTACGCTGAGTAAAAGAAGCAAAACAAAAGAGAGTACATACTTGCTTTAAAGTGTAGGTTTTATTATTATTCAGGTATGGTGAGACCAAAAAACCAGGTGATTGCCACTGAAAAGACAGTTTATTAGTTTGTTACTCATATCATAGTTCCTAAAAGGAGGTGACACACAATGCCACACAGGTGCCACATGGGGAAGTACCAGGGTTGGTTAGGAGGCAAGAGGGAGTGAGGGGAAAAGTAAAAATCTTTATTGGGGTTTCTACAGGAAGGAATGGTGGAGGCTGGATAAACAGGTTTAGGATCAGCTATTTTGAAAAGTATCAGCCAGCTCTATGGTTTAGAGCAGTGGTTCTCAACCTTCCTAATGCCGCAACCCTTTAATACAGTTCCTCATGTTGTGGTGACCCCTAACGTGCCCTGAGCTGGCTGTGGCCTCCACTCATGGCAACAAAGTTTCAATTATAGAAGACAAATAAATCCCAGATACCTGCTTCCAGCCAGCCTCCACTGGGAGCTTGAGTGGCTGGGGGTTGTAGCCAGCCTGCAAACAGCCATCAGCCCCTCACCCAGGCTGGCCACACCCTCATGGGGTGAGGGTCCCCCTGGGGGGCTTAGCCAGCCTGAAAACGGCCTTCAGCCCCTCACCGAGACTGGCCAGGCACCCCAGCAGGACCCCCCACCCTGAAGGGGCTGTGGCCAGCCTGCAAACGGCCCTCAACCCCTCACCCAGGCTGGCCAGGCACCCCATGGGGGACCCCCACCCTGAAGGGGCTGTGGCCAGCCTGCAAACAGCCTTCAGCCCCTCACCCAGGCTGGCCAGGCACTCCTATATAATAAAAGGTAATATGCAAATTGACCCTAACAGCAGAACAACTGGGAATGACTGGTCACAATGACACACACTGACCACCAGGGGGCAGATGCTCAATGCAGGAGCTGCCCCCTAGTGGTCAGTGCACTCCCACAGGGGGAGCTCTGCTCAGCCACAAGCAAGGCTGATGGCTGCCAGTACAGTGGTGGTGGTGGGAGCCTCTCCCGCCTCCTCAGCAGCACTAAGGATGTCTGACTGCAGCTTAGGCCTGCTCCCCGCTGGCAAGTGGACATCCCCGGAGGGCTCCCGGGCTGCCAGAGGGATGTCTGACTGCCAGCTTAGGCCCAATCCCCCCAGGGAGCGGGCCTAAGCCAACAGGTGGTCATCCCCAGAGGGGTCCCAGACTGCGAGAGGGCACAGGCCAGGCTGAGGGACCCGCCCAAGTGCACAAATTTTTGTGCACCAGGTCTCTAGTTAATAATAATAAAGGAGAGTTAATAAAGAGGGTGATCAAGGTAACTATATTCAGGGTCAAAAAGACCCTATATACCCTAGCAAAAAGAGCCACTGATTTGCACTCAAGAAAGTGTTTGCTGCCCTGGCCAGTATACCTCAGTGGTTGAGTGTTGGCTGAGCATCAAAGGGTCGCGTGTTTGATTCCCGGTCAAGGTCACTTACCCTGGTTGCAGGTTTGATCCCTGGCCCCAAGGCATGTGGAGGCAGCCAACTAATGTGTCTCTCTCACATTGATGTTTCTTGGTCTCTCCCCTTCCACTCTCTCTAAAAAATCAATGGAAAAAATATCCTCAGGTGAGGATTAACAAAGAAAAGAAAAGGAAAAAAAAAGAAAAGAAAGGGTTTATTTGTTAGGTTGAGCAGGAACAAAATGCTGATGATTTCCTGTAAAGTCTGTAGAAAAGTCAAAGGCTAAAAAACTGGAGGAGATAGTGAAATAAACTTTTAAGATGTGATAAGACTTAGAATGCTGCTTCAGAAAATGGCAGGAAATGCTGACACTGGGCAGCCCTGAGGGCACAGGCCGGGGTAAGATAAGACCCATTTTTCAAGAATTCTTTTCTAAAAAAATGCTCTAAGCCAGTGGTTCTCAACCTTCCTAATTCTGCGACCCTTTAATACAGTTCCTCATGTTGTGGTGACCCCCAACCATAAAATTATTTTCGTTGCTGTAATTTTGCTACTGTTATGAATCGTAATGTAAATATCTGATATGCAGGATGTATTTAGGCGATCCCTGTGAAAGGGTCATTCGACCTCCAAAGGGGTCGCGACCCACAGGTTGAGAACCGCTGCTCTAAGCAGTAATAGCTTAGAGAATATACAGAATTAAAGTTTTGCTGGGTGAATGTAACAGAACTCTAAGCAATAGAATTGAGTACTGACAAGAGAATTAGCTGAATAGCTGAACCAGAGTCTAGCCTTGATAGGAATGGAAGGTAGATATTAAAGATGACTAAAGGAAATAAAGTACTTAAGTGACTAAAAACTCAGAAGATGTTCGGGAATGTTTTACAGTGAGAACTACAGAATAGGTAAACTGGAAGGCCCCAAGAGACTAACTTCACCAGAATTGTTTGGAAACTATTATAACTGATAGGCTCTAGTCCTTGGAGGGAAAAAAATCAATAGATATGGTTATCTCTATGTAGTTACAGTTTCCTTGAGATATATGGATCTCAATGCCAGTAAAATAAAAATCCTTTACTATCCCCAGATGATGCCACAAGCATCTTATTTAATATCCCTTGTTTCAAAATTCCCTGTTTACTTTTCTCCTCTACTCCTGCAGTCAAAACTAACTATATATTTCTGTGTTACCTTCTTTTAAAAAGTGAATAATGAGTACACAGATTATTTGAAGCATCTATCAATCTCCTAACTGATTTGACATAATTATCTAGAGGCAAATTTTATATATAACTTTAATATAAACACTTAAACTCTGGCCTAATTACTTGGCAAAAATTTGGCTGCAAGTCATTTTATTTATTAGATACTGATGGACACTAACTTCGATGGCTATGACACTAATACTGAAATTTCTTATCTGTAAGGAGGACTATTCATATATTCAGTGTCTGGAAAGAGTCCCTGCTGAGCTAAACATAGTGCAGTATGTACTCTATGAAAGAGTCCATGAGACAGGCTTTGCAGGGGAAGGGTAGTTTTATTCTTTCACAATGCCTGCGGAAAGTCTGGCAGCAAGGAAAGCCTAGAAAACTCATGAAAGGCCCTTTTATAACTATGGTGAATGTGGAACACAAAGTAAAGTCAGATGACCTACTTAAAGCTTTGCTTTTACTGATGAGAATTCTCATTCCAGATTAGTCTCTTTCTAGAAAAAGAAAACCTTACATAATGGTTGGAAAATTAAGACACAAGGAGTATGACTTGACTAAGTTTTAATATTTCCCTCTCAAATATCAGCTCAAGACCTAAGACCTATGGCCAGAGACAAAATATACTTCATAAGGCTCTGAGAGGTATGCTCTTGTTTACCTCAGTGTAACAATTCATTGACTGCTGGGCGAGGAAATTTAAATTCTATAATCCATTGATCAGATCAGAAGTTTGGGCTAATAATATTATAAGAGGAAATAATTTATTGATCTCTTCCTGGACCTTATACAAAGAAATGGATGGTAAACCTGTCTTGAAAGATAAGGACACACTCAGCAATAAGAAGGAATGGACTATATATGTATGCAACAACATGGATGAATCTCAAGACCATTATGCTGAACTGAATGCAAGAAACCAGACACAAGAGTATATACTGTATGATTGCATTTATTTTTTCATTTATTAAAGTTATAATTTCAATGTTTATTAAAATTACCATTTGTGTCTAATGAATATGCAGCAAAAACAACATATTTCCCTGGCCAGGAAGATTAGTTGTTTAGAGTGCTGTCCCGATACATCAAGGTTGCAGGTTCGATCCCTATTCAGGGGCACATACAAGAATCAACCAATGAATGCATAAATAAGTGGAATAGCAAAGTGATGTTTCTATTTCTCTTGGTCTCTATCTCTTTCTCCCTTCCTCTCTCTCTTTAAAATCAATTAAAAACAACAACAAAAACCACTAGAATTACTTGTTTTACATTATGTCTGAATAACCAGGAAACTCTATATGCCTATGGCTGGACTGGTACCTACTCTGCCATCTTAATCAGAAGTGTATTATTGCATTTACATAACATTCTACAAAGGAAAAGAAAGTGAAAGCAGCTGGGGTTGGGGATAGAAATGAAGATTAATTGCAAAAGGGTATGAGGGACCCTTTGGAGGCTGATAAGAATGTTCTATATCTTGACTACACTGGTGGTTACATGGTGTATACATTTGTCAAAACACATCTAAGTATACTCCTAAAATGGCACATTTATTATACGTAAATTATACCCCAATAAAGTTGAAAAAAAAATGAAAAGAAGAAAGGTAAGACCAGTATAAGTTCCTTCAAAGTAGAGAATCAATCATTTGCTTATCTGTTCAACTAAGTTCCTTGACATGTGCCAAGTAGGAAAGTAAAGGAGAGAAGCTCATGCCTTAGAGCAGGGGTCCTCAAACTATGGCCCGCCGGGTGTTTTTGCTGCCGCTGCCTGTCCTGCTTAGCAGCCGACTCGTCCCGGCCCTCAGTGCGCATGTGTGGAATGTCTGAGGGACAGTGAACTGGCCCCCTGTTTAAAAAGTTTGAGGACCTCTGCCTTAGAGGAGCTTACATCTCAAGTGTTTTCTCACCTACCCTTCTCATGTTACCCAAACATTTCAGGTTAGTCAATAAAATTCTTATGATCCAGGAGATAGCTGAATATGGCTTTCTCCCATTTTGATTCTCATTGACTCTCTCTCCTTTATGTAGAAAGATAAAATGGAAAATTCTTATCTCATTCTCCTCTATGATTAGTTTACCATTTAAAAATCCTCTGACCTGTTCTTATTTTGCTAAATTAACAGTAACTTACAGAATGCCTACTACATATGCCAAACTGTAAACACTTGTGTAGAATACAAAATACTTGACATGTCTCTTTCCTCATGTGCTCCTTTCATAATTTCCCATCCCACTTTCATGTGTGTCTTCTCCTTCTGTCCCTTCCTTCCTCCATTTTGCTTTGAGTGCAGAATTAGGTAACTATCCAAGATCGCAAAGCTAGATAGATCATCAAATCCCAATTCACTAATTTTCTGAAGGGAAAGGGGAGAAAAATGGTGGGAGGTGTATGTGTAGGAGGGTATCTCCTGGACCTCATTAATATAGTTCTAAATCAATCTCAACTCTCCCTCCACCATTCCCACGGGCCCCATCCTCAAACTTTTTTTGGTGTCATCCAGTCTTTATATTGGTAACTGCTTTTGTTTAGAAGCTTCTGCTCCCAGTTCTCTCACATTAGCCAGGTCTCTGCTTAAATGAAACCTGCCCTCGTTAGTTATAATAGAACCATTCTTACTCCCACTCCATATCATAATATTCATTATCATAGCAACTTATTCACTGCTTTCACATAACTTAATTATAGATATTTACCTGTCAATTATAATCAAGACTATGCTCCATGTAGATCAAACACATGACTGCTATGTTCTACCCAGCACCTAGCAAAGTGGTCCACACATAATAGGTATCCCAGGGAGTAGACTGATCAGTCTGCCTCTATAGGGCCTAAAGTCCTGCTTAAAAGAATCTCAACCCCTGAAACTGGATTAAAATGATTCAATACCCTACCCAAGGCCAGAAATAAATGTAAATTCTCTCTAGAAAAAGGTATCATCCTAGCTTTCAAATCATGTTATAAACAATTTTTTAAAATATGTCTGGTCCATGAGGCAGTAACATGGGAATAAGTAGAAAATAGCTAAGAACAGTACCACAGCATTAAAAATTTCAGCCAGTCCTGGCCGGTTTGGCTCAGTGGATAGAGCGTCAGCCTGCGGACAGAGGGGTCCCGGGTTTGATTCTGGTCAAGGACACATGCCTGGGTTGCAGGCTCGGTCCCCACTAGGGGCCATGCAGGAGGCGGCCAATCCATAATTCTCTCTCATCATTGATGTTTCTATCTCTCTCCCTCCCTCTCCTTTCCTCTCTGAAATCAATAAAAATATATTTATAAAAAATTTCAGCCCAGAATCAGTTTTATGCACATACATAAATAAAATGTAATAGCAAATCTAAAAAAGAAAAAGGACAAAGCAGGAATTCTAAAACTGAGAACATAGTTGAAGTAAAGACTCAATAGATGGATTTAAGAACAGATAAAATACAGCTGAAGAGATAATTAAGGAAATGGAGGTAAATCAAAAGGAAGAATCTGGAAAAAAGCAGAGAGGCAAGAGGATAAAAAATACAGAAGAGAGGTAAGAGGTATAGAGAATATAGTGAGATGACCTATCCTACATATAATTTGAGTCCAAGATAGAGGAAAGAAGTAAGACAGAAGAAATATTTGAAGAGACAAAGGCTTAAAATTCTCCAAACTTAAAAAGAAAATTTGTGTCTAGATACCACAGTAATACTTCTGAAAACCAAAGAATTAAAAAAATTTTTTTTAAGCAGCACGGGAGGGTGAGGAGGGTGCTAGATTTTTACAAAGGTAGCTAAAAAAAACTTCCATTTCTATACACATGTCCTTTATAATGAGAATGGCCAACAACACACTGAAAAGCAAAACACTGAAATTAGTTATCAATAAATCAGGAAAAGAAAAGCATGTTGGCTATCACCACTATGATTTACTAATATTTATTTATTTATTTATTTATTTATTATGTTTCAATTGATTTGAGAGAGAAACATCAATGTGAGAGAGAAACATCGATCAGTTGCCTCACGTATATGCCCTGACCCAGGATTGAACCCATATCCCAGATATGTACCATGACTGGAATTGAACCTGCAACCCTTTGGTGTGCGGGATTGACACTCCAACTAACTGAGCCACCTGGCCAGGGTTGATTTATTAATCTAGAACAGGGCCAACATATGGTTTCTGTTGCAACAAGTGAACTCAACTGAAATTAATGTTATTCATATTTAATATAATTATATCATTCTTCAAGTTTTCCCCAACCATTTAAAAATGTATAACAAACATTTTGAGTTCAAATGTCATATAAAAAAGGCAGTAGACTGGATATGGGAGGCAGGCCATAGTTTGCTGATCCCTATTCTAGAAGTTCTAACTAATGGGATGAGAAAAGATAAAAAAAAGATAGAATTATTAAGAACCTCCCAAAAAACTTATTTGCAGATGAAAGTCTGTGTACTTAAAAAATAATTAGGTACAAAACTAATGTTCATAAACTAATGCTCACAGTTGAAAACACTCACCAAGCAGAATATATAGAGTATCAAATTGAAATTTTAGAAGTGAAAACCACAATAGCTGAAACTGGGGGAAAAAACACCCTAGATGGGTACAATAGCAGAAATAAGAGAGGAAACAATCAATACATTGAAAAAGAGATAAATAGAAAATGTCCAGTTTGTACAACAGAGAAAAAAGAGATTAAAAAAAATTAACAAAGACTCAGAATCCTGTGGGACAATAATAAAGCCCATCATTTGTTACACTACAGTCCCAAAAATGAGAGGAAACATTCAGAGATTTAAAAAAAAAAAATTTGAGCCCTAGCTGGTTTGTCTCAGTGATTAGAGTGTCAGCCTACAGATGGAAGGGGTCACGAGTTGGATTCCTGTGAAGGGCACATGCCTCAGTTGCAGGCTGAATCCTCAGCCCCTCTTGGGGCAAGTGCGGGTTGGGGGGCCATTCAGTGTGTCTCTCTCACATTGATGTTTCTCTCTTTCTGTCTCCCCCCCTCCCTTCCACTCTCTCTAAAAATCAATGGGGAAAAATATCCTCAGGTAAGGATTAAATAATTTAAGAAATAACTGCTGAAAATTCCCCAAATTTAGTTAAAGATAGAAACCTCAAACTGCTAAAAACTAAAGATAATGTCCTGAAAGCTGCTAGAGAAATGACACATTACTTACAGAAAACCAACAATTCAAAGGATATTGTTTTTTATCAGGAATCATGGAAGCTATAAGGAAGTGTACAATATTTTTCAAATGCTGAAAGAATCAAGCCAAAATTCTATATAGAGTAAACATATACTTCAGAAATGAAGGTGAAATAGAAACAATGGCAGATGAAGAAAACTAAGAATGTGTCACCAGCAGACCAGCTCTAAAAGACTGGCTGAATTTCTTCAGAAAGGAAATAAATGATCACAGAAGGAATAAATAGTAGTGGAAAGGGTGTATATACACACATATATTTATGTTACACATATACACCAATTAAACAATCCTCCTTTAATTTTAAAAATTATGTCTGATACTGAAAGTAAAAATTCTAACACTGTCTTATGATTCTCAATACATATATGAGATAATATTTAATATAACTGCATGATAAGGGGGGTGAGGTAGAAGAACCTAAAAGGTGGTAAGGTTTCTACATTCCACTTAAAAGTGGTATAGCCCTAGCTGGTTTGGCTCAGTGGATAGAGCATCCGCCTGCAGACTGAAGGGTCCTAAGCTCGATTCCAGTCAAGGGCACATGCCTGGGTTGTGGGCTCGATCCCCAGTAGGGGGTGTGCAGGAGGCAGTCCATCAATGATTCTCTCTCATCATTGATGTTTCTATCTCTCTCTCCCTCCCTCTCTGGAATCAATAAAAATACATTTTTTTAAAAGGAAAGAGCCCTAGGCCTAGCCAGTTTGGCTCAGTAGATAGAGCATAAAAACAACATATAGATCAATGGAAGAGAATAGAAAGCTGAAAAATAAACCCATGCCTTATGGTCAATTAATCTTTGACAAAGGAAGCAAAAATATACAATGGGGTAAAAACAGTCTTATCAATAAATGGTGTTGGGAAAACTGGAGTAATATATGCAAAAAATGAAACTAGACCACTTTCTTACACTATATAAAAGAGTAAACTTGAAATGGATTAGACTTAAATGTAAGACCCCAAACCATAAAACTCCTAGAAGAAAACATAGGCAGTAAAATCTCTAACTTTCTCATACCAGTGTTTTTTCTGATATATCTTCTCAAACAAGGGAAACAAAAGAAAAAACAAACAAATGGAACTCTATCAAACCAAAAAGTTTTTGCAGAGCAAAGAAAATTATCAATAAAACAAAATGACAATTCACTAAATGGAAGAAGATATTCGCCAATGATACATCCAGTAAGGGGTTAATATCCAAAATGTGTAAAGAACCCATACAACTTAACATAAAAAAATAGAAACTATCTGATTTAAAAAAATGGGCAGAGAACTTGAATAGGCATATCTCCAAAGAGGACAGACAGATGGCCAATAGACATTTGAAAAGATGCTTAATGTCACTAATCATCAGAGAAATGCAAATTAAAACCACAATGAGATATCATCTCACACCTGTCAGAATGGCTATCATCAATAAACCAGTAAACAACAAATGTTGGCGAGGATGTGGATAAAAGGGAACCCTCATACACTGTGGGATTGCAAATTGGTGCAGCCACTACGGAAATAGTATGGAGGTTCCTCAAAAAATTAAAATGGAAATGCTTTACGACCCAGCAATTCTACTTCTGGGTATTTATCTAAAGAAATCCGCCGAAACCGGTTTGGCTCAGTGGATAGAGCGTCGGCCTGCGGACTGAAAGGTCCCAGGTTCGATTCCGGTCAAGGGCATGTACCTGGGTTGCGGGCACATCCCCAGTAAGAGATGTGCAGGAGGCAGCTGATCGATGTCTCTCTCATCGATGTTTCTAACTCTCTATCTCTCTCCCTTCCTCTCTGTAAAAAATCAATAAAATATATTTAAAAAAAAAAAAAAAAAGAAATCCAAAACACTAATTTGAAAACATATATGTATCCCTATGTTCACTGCAGCATTATTTACAATACCCAAGATATAGAAGCAACCCAAGTGCCCATCAATAGACAAGTGGATAAAAAAGTTGTGGCATATATAATGGAATTTTCCTCAGCCTTAAAAAAAGAATGAAATCTTACCATTAGTGACAATATGGATGGATCTAGAGGATATTATTTTAAATAAAATAAGTCAGACAGAGAAAAACAAATACCATATGATTTCACTTATATGTAGAATCTATAAAACAAAATAAGCAAACAAAATTGAAACTAACACATAAATACAGAGGACAAACTGATGGTTGCCAAATGGGAGGGGGTTTGGGAGAAGAGGGTGAAGAGATTAAGAAGTACAAATTGGCAGTTACAAAATAGTCATGGGATATAGAAGTATAGCACAGGAAATATAGTTAATAATATAATAACTATGTATGATGTCAGGTGGTTACTGGACTTATTGAGGGGATCACTTCTTAAGTTATATAAATATCTATCTAACCACTATACTGCATGCCTGAAACTAATATAAAATATTAAATGTCAACTGTAATTGAAAAATAAAAATGTTTAAAAGGAAAAAGACCTAACTATATGCTGTCTACAAGAAATGTACTTCAGATATAACATAACAACCAAGGTAGGTTAAAAATAAATGGATTCAGTGTTTCAGGTATAGGGAAAGAGGAATGAATAAGTGGAGCACAAAGAATTTTTAGAGTAGTGAAACTATTCTGTATGATACTGTAATGCAGTGGTTCTCAACCTTCTGGCCCTTTAAATACAGTTCCTCATGTTGTGACCCAACCATAAAATTATTTTCGCTGCTACTTCATAACTGTAATGTTGCTACTGTTATGAATCGTAATGTAAATATCTGATATGCAGGATGGTCTTAGGCGATACCTGTGAAAGGGTTGTTCGACCAACAAAGGGGTCGCGACCCACAGGTTGAGAACCACTGGCCTACAACAACTTCCCCAAAGGACTTATACCTATGTATTTCCTCTAACAAAACATGTTAGGATCTATATGCTGAAAAATGCAAAACACTGATAAAACAGTAATCAAATTAAACCTAAATAAATGAAAAAATTTACTGTGTTCATGTTTTGGATTCATGACCAGGATGAAGGCCACCATTATAAATAATGATAATTATAATGTTTTAATCACAAAAATAAGCTATTCTGTAGCCTGCAAATAAAATGGAATGGAGAAAACCTGATTTTAGCTTTGTTTTGTGAGAACACTAACTTGGGGGACAAAGACTTCTCACAGCTCTGGTTTTAATTATTTAATTATTTAGCTCTTACCTTAATTATTTGAGATGCATCATCCATCCTCACTCACTGGAATTCCATAAATACTTTTTTTTAAGTTTGTCACCTGCAACTAAAGGGAAAAAAAAACCTTTAGAAAGGTAAAACAGCCCTATTTAAACCATGGATTGTTCCCAGGGAGTACACTCTAAGGAGATGTTTTATAGAGCTGTGCTTAACATTCCAGTAGCCATAGAACAAAGCTCCATCTTAAATAGTTTAAATCACTGAAGTGCTCATGAGAACTCAATGAGAAATTAGGTCTTTCCAGCGGAGGCAAGATGGAGCACTCCTCTCTTCTCCCAAACCTGGAATAGTCTGCAAGGGGACATTTGGTAATGCCTAAAGCTAGTTTTAATTGTCTTACAAATCACAGGATAGTCCTTGCATAACCAAGTATTGGTCAAAGACCCACCTTCTGGTCCAAGCCTGTAACTCATTAGCTAAGTGACCCAAACCAAACCTATTAACCTCTTTAAGCCTGTTTTTTTCTCTTGGAAAAAGAGTAAAGCCTGAATTAAGTTCTTTTATAATTCTCACGGTACCAAAATAATCAAATTTATATTGAAATAATGCCTAACCTTTAAGCATACACAATGGGCCAGTCATTATATTAAGTGTTTTATGTGCTCTACCTCATTTAACCCTATAATAGGCAGGTGCTATCATTAGCCTCATTATCCAAATACATAACCTGATATAGACTCTTAGGGTCACAAAGTGGTCAACAGCAGATCCAGGATCTGAACCTGGCCAATCTGATTCTAGAGCCTCATTCTTATCATTATCTTCACCATCCCACTGGGATTTGAGGAGTAATGACTGTGGTTCTTAATCCCCTTGGACAGAGGATTAAGAATCATATCCCTAATTTCACCACCCACTAAATACCATAGGAGACTTTAGGTTCAAAACGGCGAAGAGAATAGAATAGAGAACCCAGAAATTGACCCAAACCACTATGCTCAATTAATATTTGACAAAGGAGGCAAGAACATACAATGGAGTCAAGACAGTCTCTTCAATAAATGGTGCTGGGAAACTTGGTCAGACGCATGCAAAAAAATGAAACTAGACCACCAACTTACACCATACACAAAAATAAACTCAAAGTGGATAAAAGACTTAAACATAAGACAGGAAACCATAAAAACAGTAGAGGAATGCACAGGCAGCAAGATCTCAGATACATGCCGAAGCAATATCTTCACTGACACAGCTCCTAGGGCAATGGAAACTAAAGGGAAAATAAACAAATGGGATTACATCAAAATTAAAAGCTTCTGCACAGCACAAGAAACCATCAACAAAACAACAAGAAAACCCACTGCATGGGAGAACATATTTGCCAACGATATCTCCGATAAGGGCTTAATCTCCAACATTTACAGGGAACTCATGCAATTTAACAAAAGGAAGACAAACAACCCAATCAAAAAATGGGCAACGGATCTAAATAGATACTCTTCGAAAGAAGACATAAGGAAGGCCAAGAGACATATGAAAAAATGCTCAAAGTCACTAATCATCCGAGAGATGCAAATCAAAACGACAATGAGGTACCATCTCACACCTGTCAGAATGACCATCATCAACAAATCAACAAATGACAAATGCTGGTGAGGATGCGGAGAAAAGGCACCCTCATGCACTGCTGGTGGGAATGCAGACTGGTGCATCCACTTGTGGAGAACAGTATGGAGTTTCTTCAAAAAACTAAAAATGGAACTTCCATTTGACCCAGTGATCCCACTTCTAGGAATATATCCCAAGAAACCAGAAACACCAATCAGAAAGGATATATGCACCCCTATGTTCATAGCAGCAAAATTTACAATAGCTAAGATTTGGAATCAGCGTAAGTGCCCATCAGCAGATGAGTGGATTAAAAAACTTTGGCATATCTATGCAATGGAATACTATGCCGCAGTAAAAAGGAAGGAACTACTACCATTTGCAACAGCATGGATGGAGCTGGAGAGCATTATGCTAAGTGAAATAAGCCAGTCAGAAAAAAATAAATATCACATGATCTCACTCATTTGTGGACTATAATGAACAACATAAACCGATGAACAAAAATAGATCTAGAGACAGAGAAGCATCGATCAGATGCTCAAACCTTAGAGGGAAGGTGGGGGAGGGTGAGGGTAAAGTGGAGAGATCAACCAAAGGACTTGTATGCATGCATATAAGCATAAGCGATGGATGCAGACAACAGGGGGTGAGAGTGAGGGCAAGACTGGGAGGATGAGGGGACAATGGGGGGATAAAGACACATTTGTAATACCTTAATCAATAAAAATTTTTAAAAATATAAAAATAAAAAAATAAAACCTGAAACACACACACAAAAACCCCGAAACGGTGAAGAGACACCATTTTTAAGCTACAAACTAGCCAAGATTAGGAAAACAAGATCTAAAGCTGTTGGGGACCTGATGCCATAGGTTGCTCATATCTTGCACTGACACTGTACAGTAAAAGACAATCCCTTTCAACAGAGGGCCTTCCGAATGTTCACACACTTCTTTAAAATAATCCTAAATACAGTAAAAGAAAACTTCATACAAAGACATTCATTGACTGCCCAATGACTAGGCAGTGAAGTGGTCCAAGGCTCTAGCGTTTCTGTCCAGTGAGATACTCCACTATTGGGCAATCTGGGCTGACAGAGACTCTGTCAGGTGTGCACTGCAGTCTGGTGACTTCCCCTACCCGATCCTACCCTTTTCCTGTTTTCTCATAGTCATTACTCCCCAATGTTGACAAAAGAAAATCCAAACCGATAGGAAAATTTTATAAAAGTTTATCTGAACAAAATCTGAGGACACGCCCAGGAACAAGATCTCAACAAATTGAGAAAATGCTCCAGAGAATGGCAGTTTGGCAGTTCTTTTGATTTAGAATCAAAAGAGAAGACGTAAGAAAGGTTACATGAAATCCACTGGTGGCAGATTAAGGAGACGGAAAAAAACAAAGCAAGGAAATATCTAGGATTGGATAAAAAGTAAAATGAAGAGACAGTTACTTCTTTTACAGTGGTGGGGACAGGATAGTTAACATTTAACATTTACAGTAAATAGAGATGGTATGTGGGCAATAAGATAACAATGAGGAGTTTCATGGTCATGTGCTCTGGTGCTAGGTTGTGGCTCTGAGGAGCCTGGAAAATTATTCTGATACTAATGCCCCAGTGCAGGGATTCATGAACATTGAAAAGAAATTAATTGGAAGGTGGCTGGCAGGACTGGGTGAGACGTGCCGTCCCTCCCTGGCCAGCCGCACCTGGGGTGGCACCGTGGCTCGAAGGGCATCTGTGCAGTGAGCAGGGGATCAGACTGAAACCGGCTCTCCGACATCCCCCAAGGGGTCCCGGATTGTGAGAAGGCGGTTCTCGGGTGACTACCCTGGAATCGGGCTCCCTCCTTTCTTGGTTCCAGGGTGTGTCACCAGAAAACCGCTGCTGCCAAGTTACCATAGCTCGGCAGCTCCGGCGTTAAACATCTGCCCCCTGGTGGTCATTGCACATCATAGCTACCGGTTGGACAGTCGCTTAGCCTTTTATATATCTAGATTTCATACTCTGATATTTCACAGAGCTCATTTAAGGTAAAGACTGACTTTTGCTGAGAAAGTTATAGGCCTGGTGCGTCACTAACCACCTTGACCTGCCCAGTTAGCAATCTATGATCAAACAATCCCGTGTGGTCACTTTCAGTCACTGAGCTTGTGAAGCCTGCCATGTGGTACTCTGAGCTTGCCGGTTCTGTAGCCCCTTTTACATTCACACCAATAAGCCCTTTGCTCCCCTACTCCATCTCAATCTGCTTTCTAAGAACCTAACCAGCACATATATTAAATGTATTTACAGTGATGAAGAAACAAAAACCACTGGGGGAAAGAGGACTCCCAATAAATAAACCAAAATGTTAACAATGTTGGGACCTCTGTATTATCCAAGTATCATCTATTACTTATACATAATAAAAAAAAGTAAAAGAAGATTTTGTGCTAAATTTTGCTCCTGAAGACATATTCTTATGGCAGGAAAAATTGTTATATGTTGTACACAATGTGCCCAAATTCACCAAGAGCTGAATCAAAACTAAACTGCTGGGGTCCTTCCAAAAAAGCATATGCCCACCCTGGCCAAGTGGCTCAGTTGGTTGGAGCATCGTCTTGTATCCCCAAAGGTTGCGGGTCAATTCTTGGTCAGGGTACATGCCTAGGTTACAGGTTCCCTCCCCTGTTGGAGCAAGATGCTTCTCTCTCTCTTCTTTCTCCCTTGCCCCCCCCCCCCCCCCCTCTAAAAAAAGGAAGCATATGCCCAAGTACTAAGAACTAAAAGACCAGGTAGTGGGCTTTACAGACATTTCCTAAGCTCAGCTTCCTCATTTGTTAATCCAAAGTTGAACTAATTTAAAGACTTTTAGAGGAGACTATGGAGGCTGCTCAGTTCACCCTCCCATTCTCACAGATGAGACCAATGCTCACATAGGATGAGCAAAGAATAATCATTGGCCTTGTTTTTCAATACCTAGGTCTGTTTCTCTTTCCAGCTGTACTGGTTATGCATCTAAATGTAGATAGCACATTAAACACACAATTCCAAAAAGGCAAAGATTGGTGGCAAGACTCAAACCCAGATATATCTTATTCTGAAATCTGTGCTCTTACCCCCTGGTTGATGTATGTCAACAGCCACATGAGGAAAAGGACTCCCCTCTAAGAGCTGAATGGAAAGTTTTAAAAACCTGTTGAAATTTATCATAATTGTCCAATAATTACAAACTCATAGTATGGTGCAATGTACTCAGCCAGTGAGACTTTCTATCACTGTCTGACTCAATGAGTAAAATAAACTGGAAAGGGCAATTCCTTGATATAAAGGCCAGTTCCTAAAACGCCTCTGTCAAAGATGGGAAACAAAACCTTGTGGCAGCCCTGGCCATGTGGCTGTTAGTTGAACGTCATCCTGTGCACCGAAAGGTTGCCGGTTCAACTCTTGGTCAGGGTGCGTGCAGGAGGCAGCCAATGGATGTCAATATCTCTCTCTCTCTTTCTCTCCCTCTCCCCCCTCTAAAAGTAATGAAAACATTAAAAAACCAAAACACACAATCTTGTGACAAATTAAAGCAACACTGCCATGGTTTCATTTCCTACTGTTAATAGAGCCACTGCCAGGAAGTTCCCTGTTTACTGTAGCAACAACTGGTCTTGCTAACTCACCAAGTTTCTGCCTTTTTGCTTCCTCAGGAAGCAGACAGGAAAATCAGGCTTCTGATCACGTTTTTAAAGAGGAGTTGCCATTTAAAAATAGAAATTAATAAATGCATATGTAAAAAGTAATTTTATACTTTGGCTGACATCCTATATTTCTGTATATTAAACTCAATCTTGAAAGTACACAGTCTTACCTTTTTTATCTTGCAATACAACAATCTAGAAAATCTACTAAAACTCTCTAGCTACTAAGTCTAGAAATGCTGGATAAATGCCCTTTGAAAAGCTTAGCTAAGTTCTCAAGAAAGGAGAGAAAACTGCCAATAGCGTGAAACAAAATGTGAACCAAAAGCCAGAAATGGGAGTATCTGCTGATCTTTGTATTGGCCCCAGAAGCATTTAAGACATTTCAGTAACTGATGGAAGTGGAGAAAAGGAGACAGAAAGCAGGAGAAAAGTAGAAAAGGCACTTCAGAAAGGTGGAGAGTTGGATCTAAGATTTCTTGCAAAGTTGTGACCCTCAAAGGCCTATACTTTCAATGACAATAAACAAGGAAAAATTCACCTGCACGAACAAGACCAGAAAGCTTGTCTGCCTCAGTTTAAGCTATAGGTAAAGTGAGGAAAAGGTTCCCCTTGAGAATTTGAAACCATAGACATAGACCTCATATAGATTTGAGGTCTAAATTTACTAACTCTATCTTATAACTAGAGGCCCGGTGCATGGATTCGTGCACCAGTGGGATCCCTCAATGTGGCCTGCGATGATCGGGCCAAAATCAGCAGTCCAACACCACCTGCTGCTCCTGCCTGCCGCTCCCGCTCATCCTGGCCCCGCTGCGCCTGCGCCTGCCACCAGCTCTCGCCCAGTCAGTCCTGATCGGGAGAGGCTCGCACCACCACAGCAGTGCTCGCCAGCCATGATCCCTGCATCTGGCGCCCGTGGGTCAGCTGAGCTGCGCTCCCGCTGTGGGAGCGCATCGACCATGAGGGGGAAGCTCCTGCATTGAGCATCTGCCCCCTGGTGGTCAGTGCACATCATAGCGACTGGCTGACAGGTCATTCAGTCATTCAGTCACTTAGACTTTTATATGTATAGATTCAGGACCCCGCCCCCCCCCCCCCATGGGAAATTAACAAAACTGGCCCATGCCAGTGAGCCAGTAATGCCCCAAGACACCTCTAGTAGAAACAAAATGAAACCACTGTGTAAAGGCAATACCTCAACATAAAATGGACAGGATTCAGAAAACATAACAGTCTTATAAAGACTATAAAATAAGTATGTTTAACAATATTAAAGATAAAAGCATCAAAACCAAAAGGAAGGTGCCTGGCTGGAATGGCTCAGAAGATTGAGCATTGTCCTGTGCACTGTAAGGTTGCCGGTTTGATTCCGGTGGGAGCACATGCTTGAGTTGCGGGTTCGATCCCCAGTTAGGGTAAATATAGAGGGCAGTAGATCAATGTTTCTCTTTCTCTCCCTTCCTCTCTCTAAGCATGTCCTTCGGTGAGGATTTAAAAAAAAAAATGAGGACATAAAACACTTTTTAAAAAAGAAAATAAAGCAGAACAACTAAATGGAACTTCCAGAATAAAATAAAGTCAATGAAATTTAAAATTCTATAGATGGTTTAACCACTGGAGAAGACTCAGCTGAAGAGACATTTAATAAACTGAAAAATATATCAGAAGAATTTATCTAAAATACTGCACAGAAAAATAAATATTCTCTCATCTAGAAAAATAACTGCAGAATAAAGGATATAAAGCTAATTATAAAATTTACATAGAAATGCAAAAAACTTAGAATAGCCAAAACAATTTTGATAAAGAAAAAAAAAGTTGGAAGACTACTTGACAGTGAACAAGACAATGTTCTATGAGTATAAGAACAGATATATACACCAAGAGAATAAACTGGAGAGTCCAGACATAGAACCACACACAGATAATCAACTGATTTTGTACAAAAATGCCAAGGCAATTTAATGGGAACATAACAGTCTTTCCCACAAATAGTGCTAATATACTGGATATGCATATGGAAAAAAATGAACTTTTGACTCAGCGTCATGCCATACACAAATATTAACTTGAAATGATATCAGACCTAGAACTAAATGTATGTCCTGGCTGGTGTGCTCAGTGGTTAGTGTTGGCCCGTGCACTGAAGGGTTTTGGGTTCAATTTCCAGTCAACAGCACGTGTCTAAGTTGCAGGTTCACTTCCACCCCGGTCGGGATGCAGGTGAAAGGCAATCAATCATGTGTCTCTCTCACATCAATGCTTCTCTCTCTGATCCTCCCTCCTTCCCTTTGCCTCTCTCTAAAAATCAATGGAGCCTTAGCATGTGTGGCTCAGTTTGTTGGGCATTGTCCCAGGCACTGAAAGGTTGCTAGTTTAATTCCCAGTCAGGGGACATGCCCGGGTTGCAGGCTGGATCCCCGGTGGGGGGTGTGCAGGAGGCAGCCAATTGATGTTTCACTCTCACAGCAATGTCTCTCCCTCTCTCTCTCTCACTCCCTTTCTCTCTAAAAATCAATTTAAAAAATATATTTTTTAAAATCAATGGAAAAAAATATTCTCAGATGAGGATTTACAATAACAAAATTTATTGATGTTATATACAATATTAATAAAGGGGGAAACATGATCCTCTCAATGCAGAAAAAGCATTTAACAAAATCAAACACCTCTTTGTGACAAAAACACTCAACAATGCTCATAGTGGTCAACAATGCTATCCCCTATGCCTTTTTACTGTTCATCATCTCACAAATGCACAAATTTACCCACTTTTTCCTCTTTCTACAAATTTGCCATGCACGATAGATGTCACTTTCTGGAGTGACCATGTACAGATTGGCAAACTTCCTCTTTCTTTTTCTGGAAGTATTATATTGTTGATGCATTAACAATGAACTCATGGCCAACAGCACTGTAACTTATGACTGTACAAAGTTTACTTAACACGTTTTTTCCATAAGGCATACATCACAGCCCTCCTAAGCTAAAGAATACTAGACAGCACATCAGTCCTATGCTTGGTGGCCATTTAAAAAAATGAAATCAATAAAAAGCACACCAAAAAAATCCAAAAAACATGGCACCACACAGACTTCAAAAAGAACCTTGTTTACAATATGAGAAATGACACAAAAAGGCAGAGCATTACCTTGTATGACCTAGGCTAGGAATGTATGTGTTGAACCACACAAAATTGTCACCCCTCTGCATGTGTATATGAATGACCATGAAAGTGAGTAGATTTGGGGGTTACAAATATATTTCAGCAAGTAGGTGAATCTGCAAATAATGATGGTCCACTGTACTTCCTTAGTTCATGAATAATTCAGCCTAAAAACCATTAGGTGATGCTGAGTAAGGCTGGCATCCATATAGTCTCATTAGGAAAGACAGACTGGGTACACTGGAGGGGCTTGATCAATTAAGTAAATATATTAAGAATAATAAGAGCTAAGTTTCTCTGCCAGATAAGAGTTACATATATGAAAGGGAGAAAAATAAAATGAACTCTTGGGATATTAGACTGGAATCAGAGGTACCAGTGTAAACTCACAGCATTTTAAGGAGAGAAATAGTATATATATGGCTACATTTGCGCATATGTATATATATATATATATGTATATGTGTGTGTGTGTGTGTGTGTGTGTGTGTACATAAAGTCGTTTATTCCCTTGCACTGAGAGTGCCTAAGAGCAATGATGCCCCAGTAGATGATACCTAGCATCCAGATCTGGTTTCTAAATACCTGCTCCAATAAAAGGAACCAGGGCTCCGTAGTGAAATGACTGATTTCAGGGTTAGAGCAGGAAAACAGGAAGAGACTGAAACATCTTGTTGTACCAGAAAGTAAGGAAGGGATGTGATCAAAGAATGATAGGACATGCCAAAAGGATACAGGAACCAGCTTACTGGCCAAATCTGGGACAAATTTAGTACCAAACAACAAATTATATTAATAGATAATAATTACTCACTGAATAAAATGGGAATCCATATATCCACATTAATATAATAAAATAAATGAGAAAAGAAAGCTTTTATTTTTTAATATATTTTATTGATTTTTTACAGAGAGGAAGGGAGAGAGATAGAGAGTTAGAAACATCGATGAGAGAGAAACATCGATTAGCTGCCTCCCGCACATCTCCTATTGGGGATATGCCCGCAACCAAGGTACATGCCCTTGACCGGAATTGAACCTGGGACCTTTCAGTCCGCAGGCCGACGCTCTATCCACTGAGCCAAACCCGTTTCGGCAAGAAAGCTTTTCTTTACAATGGTATGTTAACTGATGAATGTAGAAGAAATGATGATATTAGAAAAATCATTTGGCAACCATCGTAGTAGTAATCCAGCCAAGAAATATCAATGATGCTAAAACTAGTGGGCCAAAGTTTGACAAATGATATTTACATGGTCACAATGTGCCTTTCTCACAAAATAACTTATTGACTACAAATGGAAAAATAGATACATTTACAGTAGAGAGAACTGGCAGGCACCATCTTAATCAAGTGTTCAAGGTTAACACATAGAAATGGGATACATAGACACTGTGTACCTCTGACAGGATAGAATAAAAATACGGTACAATTTATGTGATATTCCTGATAAAATGCATATTCTGAATCGAACCATGAAGAAACATCAGGCCCAAATTGAGGAATAATCCTCAAAATAGTCTATATTCTTCAAAATAATTAGTCTATATATGATCAACTCAAAGACAGACGTGATAACTAAATGCAACGTGTGATTCTGAATTGGATCCTTTTGTTATGGAGGATATAATTGGGACAACTGGTAAAATCTGAATAGGATTTGAGATTAGCTGGTACTACTGTATCACTGTAAGTCCCTGATTTTAATGGGTGTATTGTGGTTACACAGGAGAATGTCCCTGTTTGTAGGACATACACACTATTCAGGGTTGATAGGCATCAAGTGAGCAACTTACTCTCAAATGGTTCAGGGAGGGGGAAAGCTCTTTGTACTATTATTGCAACTTATCTATAAATTTAAAATTATTTCAAAATAAAGCACACCTGCAAATACAACAACAAAAAGCACACATGCCCAATTTTTCCTTAGTAAAACTTCTGGATAAAAAGTACCCCAGCCGAAACCGGTTTGGCTCAGTGGATGGAGCGTCGGCCTGCGGACTGAGGGGTCCCAGGTTCGATTCCGGTCAAGGTCATGTACCTGGGTTGCGGGCACGTCCCCAGTGGGAGATGTGCAGGAGGCAGCTGGTCGATGTTTCTCTCTCATCGATGTTTCTGACTCTCTATCTCTCTCCCTTCCTCTCTGTGGAAAATCAATAAAATATATATATTAAAAAAAAAAGTACCCCAATACCCCTACTTACTTTTACTAGATTTTATAATAATGTATCAAAGTTTAACACACTCCCCAATCGAAATGTCTGTGATGTTGAAAATGTTCTACATATGTACTGCCCAATAATAGCACATGTGGCTGCTGACTATCATATTGGATATAGCAGGTCTAGAAAATAGCAGTAAAAGCCATAAAAGATTAAAGAGTGTTTTCATAAAAAATATTTTAATACTAATTAGTTTTTAAAACAGCCCGCTTGGTGTAGCAGAGTGGTTGAGAACTGACCCATGAACCAAGAAGTCATTGGTTCAATTCCCAGTCAGGCACATGCCAGGGTTGCAGGCTCCATCCCCAGTAGGGGGCATGGAGGAGGCAGCCAATCAATCTTTCTCTCTCATCAATGTTTCTATCTCTTTATCCCTCTCCTTTCCTCTCTCTTTAAATGAAAGTCAATAAAAAAACCCACAGATTTAAAACAAGTTACGTTACTTTACTTTTTCTATACTTATTGAAATACTAATGGCCCCATATATTTTTAAAAACTCTTGTCTTCTAATTTCTTAAATCTGAATATCTATTAGAAGCAAACACCTATCTATCTTTAATTTGAGAGCAGTTTTTGTTTTACTTTAAACTGACTTCCCTTTTGGAATATCATTCCTATTGATTCATACCCATGTCTTCTCTTCTTTTTGAAGTATGCTTTCCTAAGATCTAGGGATATGTACATGTCTATCCAATATCCCCACCTCTGGCTCTCACAAAGTTAGATCACAAAGTCACTTTTTCCCAAACTTCTTATAATTTACATTTTACTTTACTCAGTCATAGCTGCTACACTGTGTATAACTGGCATTACAGGTTTATTTCCTGTCATGCTCAAGATAAGATTCCTTCTGATCAGATCAGTTTATTTCAGGACAAGTGTATTATTTCTTGTCCACATGAAACATACTTAATTATCACTTATCACTTACCCAATCATTCCAATATTTTAAATCAAGATCTAAAAGCCAAAGTCTAGTTTAATGACATCACCTACATAGACTATAGGAAAAAAAACAACAGCATGTTTCATGCACATTAAATTCTACAACTCCTGATTTGAAAATAAATGCAAAGTAGAATTCTCATTACTTGTGATTCACCTTGGTAACCTAATGCCTTGAGTGAATGCAATAGCAGTCACTCACCTACAAGGTTCTGTTTTTGTTCATGACTGACTTAATTCAGAACTAGAAAAAAAAATACACTCATGAAGTTAACACCTATGCCAAACATCTTTAGAAATACTTAACAAATCTAGGAATATCTAGAATCCTACCAAAGATAGAACTGTTTTAAACAAGAGTTGATTTAGAAAAATCCCTCTAGACCGGTCAGTGTGACTCTGATTGAGCATGAAGCCATGAGCCAAGAAGGTTAAGGTTTGATTCCCAGTCAGAGCACATGCCCAGGTTGTAGGCTCCATTCCCAGTAGAGGGCGTGCAGGAGGCAGCCAATTGATGATTCTCTATCATCATTGATGTTTCTCTCTCTCTCTCCCTCTCCCTTCATCTCTGAAATAAATAAAAACATATTTAAAAAATTTTTTTAAAAGAAAGAAAAATTCTTTTACCCCCTTACTTCTATTGATAGTTACTTAAAACAACAAAAATAAAATTAAAAAGCAATTTTGCCCTGGCTGGTTTGGCTCAGTGAATAGAGCATTGGGCCTTGGACAAAGGGCTCTAGGTTCCATTCTGGTCAAGGACACATACCTCGGTTGCAGGCTCAATCCCTGGCCCCAATTGGGGTGCTTGTGAGAGGCAACCAATTGATGTGTCTCTCTCACATTGATGTTTCTCTCTCTCTGTCTCTCCCCCTCCTTTCTACTCTCTCTCTAAAAAAAATCAATGGGCGAGGAGAGATAAACCAAAGAACTTATATGCATAGCCCATGGACAGGGGCAATAGGATGGTGAAGACCTGAGGTGATGGATAGGGGCTGGGCAGAGGGGACTAAAGGAGGGGAGGGGAGGATGGGAGACCTCTGTAATACTGTCAACTATATATATATATATTTTTTTAATATATTTTATTGATTTTTTACAGAGAGGAAGGGAGAGGGATAGAGAGTTAGAAACATTGATGAGAGAGAAACATGGATCAGCTGCCTCCTGCACACTCCCCACTGGGTATATGCCCGCAACCAAGGTACATGCCCTTGACCGGAATCGAACCTGGGACCCTTGAGTCCCCAGGCTGACGCTCCATCCACTGAGCCAAACCGGCCATGAATATATATATTTTTTAAATAATAAATTAAAAATAAATAAAAATCAATGGAAAATATTAACAACAAAAAGCTATTTCAAATTTCTAACATCATTAACATTTATAAGATGCTTAATGAAACCAACGAAGTTCTATCTCACTTGAGAAATCACAACCTAAACTTTCAAGTTAACATGGCATCAATGCAAGTAATGCCCATTAGGTTGTCCTTGTAAAACACCCAAGAAGATACAAAAGGCAGGACTGGGGTGGGGAAATCTGATGGAGCCTATACTTTGTATGCTCTGTCTCTGAATAAAAAATGTATATAGAGAAAAGGCAGATGCAAAACACAAGACAAATGATTTCAAATAGATTTCCCTGACCTAATCAGTTTGGTTCAGTGGAAAGAGCCAATGGATCCCAGGTTCCATTCCGGTCAAGGGCATGTACCTTGGTTGCAGGCTCCTCCCCTGCCTGGGCCCTGGTCAGGGCTCGTGCAGGAGGCAACCAATGGATGTGTTTCTATCACATCAATGTTTATCTCTTTCCTTCTCTCTTCCACACTCCCTAAAAATTAATGGAAAAATATCCTCGGTGGGGATTAACAAAAAAAAAAAAAAAGGAAGATGGGCAGGAAATCATACTAATGGTCTGGATGCTCGATTGTCTTGTAGTTGTCTAAGTTCTTGCTCCATGTTAAAGAAATTCAAATTTGAAATCAAAGATATGTATTATGGATGTTATATATACAAGAGCGGACATGTGAAACATTATTTAGCAGATCCATACTCAAAGTCTTGGCTTTCTACCAAAATACTGACTGATGAATGTACATGTGTTTGTTTTAAGTAAAAAAAAAAAAAAAATCTAATATTTAAGTTACATATATATTTTTTATGACTTGATTTACTGTATTTATTTTCATATAAGTAGCCCAGGTCCTACTTGTGTTGGGTTAAGTTTTTTACCAATCTCTGGAGGAAATAAAGGAGATTCTTTTATATGCTTACTAGAGGCCCAGTGCATGAAATTCCTGCACTCAGGGGGGAGGGGGTCCCCCAGCCTGGCCTGTGCCCTCTCACAGTGTGGGAGCCCAGCGATGGATTGCCCCAAAGAGGTAGGCCAGAGCTGCGGGACCCCCAGGCCTTGCCACGTGGAGCTGCCAGGCCCCGCCTCCGCAGCAGGCCCACATCAAGTCCCCACCCACCCTCGAGTGCTTGCTGCACGCGCAGCCTCCTAGTGATGGATTGTGACGACATGAGGGCATGACGAACACGTAAGCTTTTATTAGTATAGATGTTAAGGAAAAGCCTTTCTCCAAAGGAGGGGTCATAAACATTTTCTGTAAAGGGTCAGAAAGTATACATTTTAGGCTTTGCAGGTCAAAAAACAAAATTGGGGCTATTATGTAGGTACTTTATAACTAGAGAAAACACAAATTTCTTATTAATAATGAATGAGTTGCTACTAAGTATAACTTTTGGTAATATAAGTATACTAATGAGAAAAATTAAATTCTTTTTTAGGGTGATACATTTTGTTTAGTTGGAGTTCAGAGTTAATGTGTCCTATCAAAATTGGTTTAAAATGCTAATCTATTAATGCTGATCTGTAATGAAATTTTATGTATTTCATCTTTGAAAATGTCTTCACACAGAGTACAGCCAAATATTAATATCAGCCCACAAGCATATGATTTAATTGAGCATATTAATAACTTGGGAAACACATAAAATTGTATTCAATTTTCCTTTTAATATTTACCTTTTAGCATATCATTACATTGCAGGTTAATTAGTTTCAAATGAAGGTTAGCTGGAAGCTCCATAATTGTGCTGCTAGATTTTAAAATATAGAAATTTTCTTTGCACTTTCATTGAAGTCCTAAAAATACTTCTAGAACTGTAGTTTGAGCTACAAATATAGTATTTTGGTTTCAATCTTTAAAGACAATAACAAAAGCTGTGCCAATAAGAACTTCATAAATATCTAATTAGTAACAATATTCAGTACCTCCTTAATATTCTTACTGTAAACTGCATGCTACCATCTAAATTCTCTACACACATCCTGTACAACCTAGAAGTGTCCTTTAAGTGCTGAAAATTGTCAAGTTTTTAAATGTAAGGTTTTTCCAAATTTAGGAGCAGGTTGAATATGCTTATGAAAATATCTATACTTCATAAGTTACAGATCCATTCATCTCAACTACATTTCTAAGGTAAGAACTTCCTATGAAGTACAAATGACCTTTAAAGAAACATATTAAGTACAGCCTCCTAGGTTTTCTTAAACCAGACCCTCCTTCCCTGGAGCTATAAATATACTTCCTGTCATCAATAGCAATGGCTGGAGCAACCCCTCTGTTCAAAAGAACTAAAAATACATTATTGTACATATCCTTTCTTCTGCTACCCACCCACCATCCCAAAAGGACCTGACAAAGGGAAATGCAGAGTTGTGTAAAGTTCAGCTGAGAGCAGTGCAGAGACTGTAATTTTTTTTTTAAGGCTACCTTCAATTGAATGATGTCTAGGGAGGTAATAAACAGCTATTACAGGGTCAGAGTAAATTTTAAATTTTGAAAAAAGCTATTCCTGGTTACAAGTTATATTTTGTATTTCCTCAACTGATATTTGGGGACCTGTGTCCTTTAATTAAACCATTAAACTAGAAATTCCTGCATATTAGAACCAAACAAAGTAAGAACTGAATTGTATATAAAAATGGTACATGGAACTAGATAGAAGTGCTCAGCCAACACTTTAGTGGGGCTGGACGTAATGGGATGGCCCTCCTGGTCTGAAGATATTCCCTATAAGGGGGTGGAGCAAAAAGGCTAGCAAGCCAGATTCTCAATGTCAGAGAAGGAGGTACAAATTCAGAAAGATGAAAGACTAGCAAAAAAACCCTGTGGTGTTGGAATGGGTTTAGAGGTATCAGACTGAAATTATGGCTTCCAATATTTACAGGCAGATATGGATGTTTATATATGTTTATATACATATATATATATATATATGAAAATATTACGACCTTTATAACCACAAACCCCAACATCTGCGTTTTACTTCCTGCCCAAAAGTGGATGTTCCCACCACTATAGTAATAAAGGCTCTCACCACTTTCCCTTCACTTCTTCTGCCTCCTGACTGACACTGGTGCTTTCCCCAGGTAGCCCTGCATAGCATGGTGTCCCTTCTGATTCTGGGAAACTATCCTATATAATAAAAGCCTAATATACTAAGTGTCCAGTTGTCCGTTCAGCCAATCAAAGCGTAATATGCTAATGATATGGGCTGCTCAACCGCTCACTATGACGTGCACTGACCATCAGGGGGCAGACACTCTGACCTATAGGTTAGCTTGCTGCTGGGATCCGGCTGATTAGGACTGAGCAAGATGGGCCAGACACACCCTGGAGCCATCCCATGGTCCCTCCCTGGCTGGCCAACCTCCCACGTCCCTCCCCAGCCCCGATCGTGCACTGGTGGGTCCCTCAGCCTGGCCTGTGCGCTCTCACAATCCTGGACCTCTAAGGGGATGTCAGAGAGCAGGTTTCGGTCCGATCCTGCAGGCTAGGCCGAGGGACCCCACTGGTGCACGAATTCGTGCACCGGGCCTCTAGTAAGTAATAAACATCCTTCAGCGGCATTGACCTCTTCATGTCATCACTCAGTCATAAATTAAATCCGTAGGTAAACAATATCCTACCTCTGACCTCTAATAGTGCCTATAATCAATGACACCCCAGTAACAAGGAACATACCTGGTTGTCCAGAACTTTTTTTCTAAATACAACCAGAGTTCCCTGATAAAATGGTTGATTCCAGGACTGAGGGAGTCAAAGTACAAGATGAGCATAGAAAATCTCATTGTATCAAAAAATAAGAAAAGTAAGTGATCAAAGAATGATGGGGACATGAAAAAAGGCCAAAGGAGCCTTGGCCAGTGTTGCTCGCTTGGTGGTTAGAGGGTCAGCCCATGTACCAAATGTAGTCTCGGGTTCGATTCTCAATCAAGGGCACATACCTGGGTTGCAGCTTTGCTCTCTGCCTTAGTTGGGGCATTTGCAGGACGCAACCAGTCAATGTATATCTCTCACATTGATGTTTCAATATCTCTATCTCTCTCTCTCTCTCTCTCTTTCTCTCCCTCTCCCTCTCCCCTGACCACCCCTGCCGCCCCCTTCCTCCTTTTCTTCCATTCTCTCTGAAAAGCAATGGAAAAAAATAGCCTTAGGTAAGAATTTTTAAAAGGGGAGGGGCCACAGGAGCCAGCTTAAGAATTCCAGGACAATTCAAGCATCAAAATAAATGACAATAGGAATCCAGGCATCCATGCTGATGTGTTCCATTGATTAAAAAAAAAAAAAAAAAACAGGAAGAGAAAGCATTTTCTTACAATGAAATGCTATATGATAAATGTAGTAAAATTTTAAAAATTCACCATTTGTAACACCTTTCCAAAGTGGACATACAGAAAGTCAAAGAGACATATGAAAGTCTCTAATCATCTGAGAGATGTAAATCAAAACAACAATGAGATATCACCTAACAGCTGTCAGAATATCTATCATCAACAAATCAACAAACAAGTGTTGGCAAGGTTGTGGAGAAAAGGGAACCCTAGTACACACTGCCGGTGGGAATGCAGACTGGTACAGCCATTATGAAAAACAGTATGGCGTTTCCTCACAAAATTAAAAATGGAACTCCCATTTGACCCCATGATCCCACATCTAGGAATATATCCTAAGACACCTGAAACACTCATCAGAAAGGATATATGCACCCCTATGTTCATAGCAGTGCAATTTACAATAGCTAAGATTTAGAAACAGCCTAAGTGCCCATTAACAGATGACTGGATTAAAAAACTGTGGCACATTTACACAGTGGAATATTACGTGGCAATGAAAAAGAAAGTACTCTTACCATTTGCAACAGCATGGATGGACCTGGAGAGTATTATTCTAAGCGAAATAAGCCAGTCAGAGAAAGATAAGTATCACATGATCTCACTCATATGTAGAATCTAATGAACCAAATAAACTGATGAACAAAAACAGACCCAGAGACATAGAAGCATGAACAGACTGTTGAACCTCAGAGGGAAGGCAGGGAAGGATGGATGGGAAGAATCAACCAATAAAGTTGTATGCATATATGCATAACCCGTGGACACAGACCATTGGGTGCTGAGGACCTGGGAATGGGACTGGAGGCAGCTCTTATAAGAGAAAAATGTCTCAAACCCGAGGCAGGAAAGGCTGTTTTTCACTCCTGATGATGGTTCATATCTAGTAAGTAAAGTGAAGCTCTTGAAACCACTTTATCTTGGCCAATATAATTTGAGATCTCAATATGTGTGTAGAGTTTTCTTAAATAAATGCAAAGGATCTAATGGACTGCATTCTTTGTACTAACATTCTCAGGCTGCCTCTCTCCTACCATGAGACCCTTATTTTCCCCTCACTCTGACTTCTTTATATATATCCTATATAATAAAAGGGTAATATGCAAACTGACCCTAAAGGCGGAACAACTGGAATCGACCGGTTGCTATGACATGTGCTGACAACCAGGGGGCAGACGTTCAATGCAGGAGCTGCCCCCCAGGTGGTCAGTGCTCTCCCACAGGGGGAGCTTCGCTCAGCCACAAGCGGGCTGATGGCTGGGCTGATGGCTACAAGCGCAGCGGTGGTGGTAGAAGCCTCTCCCACCGCCTCCACAGCGTTAAGGATCTCGGACTGTGCTTTAGGCCCACTCCCTGTGGGAAGTGAGCCTAAGCCGCCAGTCGGACATCCCCTGAGGGCTCCGGGCTGCCAGAGGGATGTCTGACTACCAGCTTAGGCCCGAACCCCCAGGAGCAGGCCTAAGCTGGCAGGTGGACAACCCCCAAGGGCTCCGGGCTGCCAGAGGGATGTCTGACTGCCAGCTTAGGCTGATGCCCTGGGGAGCAGGCCTAAGCTGGCAGGTGGACATTCCCCGAGGGCTCCCGGACTGCGAGAGGGCACAGGCCAGGCTGAGAAACCCCCTCCCCCAGTACACAAATATTCGTGCACCGGGCCTCTACTATTTCCATATTTAAATTTTATTGTCCTTACTAACTAGGTAGTCAAGCATACATTATAAAAATCAAAGAACACAAAAAAAATACACTGAACAGAATATACCCTTCCCACCAGCCGTGCAGTTCCCCAACCCCAGAGGTAGTTATTGTTACCAGTTTTCTTCCATGTCTTTCTAGAGAGCTCCTAAACACACACTCTCTAAATACACACACACATTATGGTATTATCTGTATTATAGCAAATCACTTCAAATTCTTCTTAGAATGAGTTATATTACAGGATAGGGTAAAAATAGGTTTATATCTGTGAGTACGAGAAACAGAGTTTATTCTTGTATTATTATTTATTAATTATTGTGTTATTTTCCATACAAACAACTGTAAACCTACTTTTGCCACACCCTATATAAGTATACTGGTCCTAATATTTTAGAAACTACGTGTTTGTAGAATTAAGTAATTTTAGAGATAGAAGAACCTTAAACCATCACATCCTTTATCACTTTATAGATGAGCTGTAATGCAGGAAGACTTGCCTAAGTAACATAGCTAATTAGTATTACCAGAAATAGAGCTGAGGTCTGCTAACTCCGAACTCCTTCTTTATCCAAGGTGTATTCAAATTTCTTTACATTTTCCACAATCACATGGTGTTTTAATTTATCTTAACCATATGAAGTTGGAAGAAGGAAGTGCCTCTTGTAATAGATCTCAGGGGGATGAAACTGGTTATGAGATTAAGTTGTTTAGTCACCATCTGCACAAACAGATTTGTCCACACCAAACCTAATAACATAAAAATAGCATCAATAGCCCTAACCGGTTTGGCTCAGTGGATAGAGCATTGGCCTGTGGACTGAAGGGTCCCAGGTTCGATTCCGGCCAAGGGCATGTACCTTGGGTTGCAGGCACATTTCCAGTAGGAGGTGTGCAGGAGGCAGCTGATGGATGTTTCTCTCTCATTGATGTTTCTAACTCTCTATCCCTCTCCCTTCCTCTCTGTAAAAAATCAATAAAATATATTTTTTTTAAAAAATAGCATCAATAACATTTTTGGTAATTTCCAAAAAACAAAGCTAAAATTTAGTGTAGACACATAGCCCTTCAAATCATCAAAAGAAACAAATAAACAAACAAAAAGTCCAGCCAGTGTGGCTCAGTGGTTGAGCATCAACCTATGAACCAGGGTACACGCCTGGGTTTTGGGCTTGATCCATAGTAGGAGGTACACAGGAGGCAGCTGATCAATGACTCTCTCATCACTGATGTTTCTATCTCTCTCTTCCTCTCTGAAATCAATAAAACAGTATTTTTAAAAAAGAAAATTTAAAAATATACATGCTCAATAAATAATTGTCCTCTATAAACTACCAGGAAAATAGACAAGAAAAGAGTAATTAAAATACATTGTGATCGCCCTAGCCCCATGGTCGGCAAACTGAGGCTCGCGAGCCACATGCGGCTCTTTGGCCCCTTGAGTGTGGCTCTTCCTAAGCCTTAGGAGTACCCTAATTAAGTTAATAACTATGTACCTACCTATATAGTTTAAGTTTAAAAAATTTGGCTCTCAAAAGAAATTTCAATCGTTGTACTGTTGATATTTGGCTCTGTTGACTAATGAGTTTGCTGACCACTGCGGCCAAGCCGATTTGCTCAGTGGATAAGGCATCAGCCTGAGGGCTGAAAAATCCTGAGTTCGACTCCAGTCAAGGGCATGTTCCTGGGTTGCAGGCTTGATCCCCATTAGGGGGTGTGCAGGAGGCAGCCAATCAATGATCCTCTTTCATCATTGATGTTTCTATCTCTCTCTCCCTGTCCCTTCCTCTCTAAAATCAATAAAAATGTTTTTTTAATAAATAAATAAAATAAAATACATTGTGATCAATATTATAGTTGTTATGGCAATCCTAAAAGAAGGAAAAACAATTTCTGGGAGAATTTAGGAAACTTCACTAAGTAGGTGATACTTTAGCTAGGTCTAGAAAAATCAATAGTAGTATGGTTACTTAAGTTTTTGTTTAATGAATTCAGCTTCAAAAACAAAGATAAACTGAATCATATACATAGTCTTTGGCAGTTACAGTAAAGGTTGAAAACTGGCAGCACAGTGTGTTAAAAAAAAATTGATTACAAATTCCTTTAGATAGGCCATGGAATCTCCAGTGTGGCACAGGACCCAATAGATCTAATTCTTTTATTCATATTGCATGCCTGGCCTCCAAAGACATATTGGAATTTGCATCCCCTGACTAAATGCCAAAGATAAGAGGGATGGGAGGAGGAGAAAAGAAAAAGGCCTAAAAACCTTCTAAGTTTTGAGGGCATTATAGGGGCTTAAGGTTTCTTATGTAAATGTATTTTCCAGTTTTGTAATCAGAAAATAAAAGATACAAAACTAAAAGATAAATAAGCAAAATCAGGAATAAAAAAAAAAAGACAGTTTTAGATACTGAGTGACATTAGGATCACTGACTAGCTAAGAGAACTCATCTACTACGACCAAAACAATATATAAGTAATATGAATCTATGCCTACATATGACTACATATTTTGGACTATCAGAATCCCTCTAAAACCATTAATCTGCATGTGCCAATGTGTGGATTATCATACAATATAAGTTTATGTATTATCACACAATATAAGTGACTAATAGAAATAAGCACAGGATCTATACCTAGATTAGACTTGGGACAGTCAGTAAGGTAATCCTGATCGGAAGAGTTAATCTCTAAGAAATTATAATGCCAGGTAAAGAGGGAGATGAGCAATCCAGCCAAAGGTAGAGGGCACAGGAAAAGGTAAGGCTAAAAGGTTAAGAGGGGTTGTACTAGAAAAGCTTGCTCTAATAAGAAGATTTTATCCTGAGGATTTTAAGATAGGGCATGCTGTGATATTTAAGGAAGTCAAAAAGATCACTCTTGGAAGCAATGTGATAAATTACCTGGAACAAGGAAGTAACATTGAGTAGACAAGTAGAGAACCTGCAGCAGTCATCTAAGTGAGGAGGACCCTGAACCAGGGACTAAATAGATAGGAGAAAGCAAGCAAATTTGAAAGATATTAAAGAGATAAAATAGAAAGAAATGCATTACCAACCAGATGAACATTATCCAGGTCTGTGGTTCGGGTTACTGGACTGTGCATTTATCAAGATAGAGAATATAAAAATAACACATTTAAAGGGGAGATGAGATCAGTTATGAGCCTATTGTAGGTGCCTGGGAAAGAGTCCAATGGAAATGATCAGTATAGGTTGTTTGCTATCATTCAGTCTGTGCTGAGAACAAATTTTCTCCTAATTAGCAAGGAGCTGGAAGCTGAAACCATGGGCATGGGCATGTGCTTCCAGGAAGAATGTGTCAGATGAAAGACAAGAGGGCTGAAGATGGAATCTTTGGTAAGCCAAACAAAGAGTGGTCTGAGAAGAGGGGCCTAAGAAAACTGAGCAGTGGCTAAAGAAACAGAGAAAAACCAGGAGAGTGTGTCACAGAACTCTAGGAAAGATAGTTCAGGGAGTAAATGTTGTCCAAACTATCACATTTACTTAATTCTTCTCCTTCTCTCTTCCCTCTCCCATCCTTACCATACCTCCCCTATTAAAACCAGGAAAATAAAAGTTATTCTGTGACAATTAAGATACCTACACTGTATTCCAACTATGAGGGAGGAAAGAGACATAATCAAGATCATTATAATATTTCCTAACATTTACTGAAGGTTTACAATGTGATAAGTAAGAAAGAATTATGCTACGTAGTTGACATACACTATCTAACCCTTCAACAAACATATGCAGTAAAAGAATACTAATGTTGAATCTATTGGGTGAGAAAACTGAGTCTCAGAAGAGTGAAGTACTACTTTGTTCAACCTCACAAAGCATGGCCAATATGGGCTATGAATCCTAATCACATTCAACTCCCAAAATTAAAATAACTCTATGGCCTGACAGAATATATGAAAGAAATACAAAGTCCAATTTTATTTAGAAAAAAATTTTGATTAAGAAGTTAGTTTAAGCCCTGACCAGTTTGGCTCAGTGGCTAGAGCGTCGGCCTGTGGACTGAAGAGTCCCAGGTTCGATTCCGGTCAGGGGCATGTACCTTGGTTGTGGGCATATCCCCAGTAGGAGGTGTGCACAAGGCAGCTGATCGATGTTTCTCTCTCATGGATGTTTCTAAATCTCTATCCCTCTCCCTTCCTCTCTGTAAAAAATCAAGAAAATATATTTTTTAAAAAAGAAGTTAGTTTAAGCCCTAGCTGGTTTGGCTCAGTGGATAGAGTGTCAGCCTGAGGACTGAAGGGTCCAGGGTTTGATTCCAGCCAAGGGCACATGCCTGGATTGCGGGCTCAATCCCTAGTGGGAGGAGTGCAGGAGGCAGAAGATCAATGACTCTCTCATCATTGATGTTTTTATCTCTCTCTCCCTCTCCCTTTCTCTCTGAAATCAATAAAAATATATTAAAAAAATAATAAGATAAAAATAAGTTAAAGCCATAGCCAGTTTTGCCAAGTGGTTAGAACATCAGCCCTCGGACTAAAGGGCTGTGGGTCTAGTCAAGGGCACGGCACGTACCTCCTTTGCATGCTTGATCTCCGGCCTCTCACATTGATGTTTCTCTCTCTCTCTCTCCCCCTCCCTTCCACTCTCTCTAAAAGTCAATGGAAAAAATATTCTCAAGTTAGAATTAACAACGAAAAAGAAGTTTGAAAAAAAATGTACAGGGGGCTGTAAAACACATCCCAGATATGGAACTCCCCCATTGATGCAAGATTCAAGACTCTTATGTAAAGGCATAAGTAGAATATCATAAAAACATATAGCCCTTAGTTCTTTTCTCAGTCTCGAATCTCTGATTAATAAATCACTGTACTGTAGTTCTGTATTTTCAATCCAGTAATCCTGACTCGCTTAGATGGAAAGGCTGTCTCCTTACCTGGGTGAAACTACAGCTCCAGAAGAAAAAGATGTGAGCAATAAGATAAGGCATACTAAACTCAAGATACTAATACTTTTGTCCTAGCTGGTTTAGCTCAGTGGATAGAGCATCGGCCTGCGGGCTGAAGGGTCCTAGGTTCAATTCCAGGTCAGGGCACATGCCTGGGCTGCAGGCTTGATCCCCAGTAGGGGGTGTGCAGGAGGCAGCTGATCAATGATTCTCTCTCATCATTGATGTTTCTATCTCTCTCTCCCTCTCCCCTCCTCTCTGAAACCAATCCTATCTAGTAAGAGTAATATGCAAATTAACCATCACTCCGCAACAAAGATGGCAACACCCATAGCAGCCAGGGCAGGACGCTGGCGGTGTCACCCCAGCAACGTGAGCCCAGTGGGCATCACCTCGGCGACCCACGAGCAGGCAAGCGCAGCCCACAGGCAGCACCCAGCAGGGCCTGCTTGCCCATTGCAGTGGTGTGGAGTAGGCAGGCCCCGCAGAGAGCAGAGAACCATGGGGAGTGGGCCCAAGCCATCAGTAGGACATCTCCTGAGGGCTCCCGGATTGGAGAGGGTGCAGGTTGGGCTGAGGGACCCCTCCCCCACCCCCTCCCTGCTCCACCATGCATGAATTTCGTGCACCGGGCCTCTAGTAAAAATATATTTTTAAAGAAGATGCTAATACTTTTTTTTTTTTACCCAAATATACTTTAATGATTTGTCTTTCAGGTCATAGGTATTTTCATCCATGTAACCATGCTGCTGCTCTGTCATCACATTTCTTTTATTTCCTACAAAAATTTAGATTTGATTTATTCTAGTAAGGATTTTTTTTTAAAAATTAAATCTTTATTGTTCAGATTATTACATTAGTTACTCTTTTTTCCCACCATAACTCCCCTCCACCCAGTTCCAACCCCACCCTCTGCCCTCACTCACCACCCACTGTCCTCATCCATAGGTGCACGATTGTTGTCTAATCTCTTCACTCACCCCCACACCCCTTTCTCCCCCCCCCCCCCCCAAGAATAGTCAGTCCATTCCCTTTCTATGTCCCTGATTCTATTACAATCACCAGTTCATCAGATTATTTATTCACTTGATTTTTAGATTCACTTGTTGATAGATGTGTATTTGTTGTTCATAATTTGTATCTTTACCTTTTTCTTCTTCTTCCTCTTCTTACAGGATACCTTTCAGCATTTCATATAATACTGGTTTGGTGGTGATGAACTCCTTTAGCTTTTTCTTATCTGTGAAGCTCTTTATCTGGCCTTCACTTCTGAATGATAGCTTTGCTGGATAAAGTAGTCTTGGTTGTAGGTTCTTGGTATTCATCACTTTGAATATTTCTTGCCATTCCCTTCTGGCCTGCAAAGTTTCTGTTGAGAAATCAGCTGACAGTCGTATGGGTACTCCCTTGTAGGTAATTGATCTTCTTTCTCTTGCTGCTTTTAGGATTCTCTCTTTGTCTTTTGCTCTTGGCATTTTAATTATGATGTGTCTTGGTGTGGTCCTCTTTGGATTCCTTTTGTTTGGGGTTCTCTGCGCTTCCTGGACTTGGAAGTCTATTCCTTTCACCAGGTAGGGGAAGTTTTCTGTCATTATTTCTTCAAATACGTTTTCAATATCTTGCTCTCTCTCATCTTCTGGCACCCCTATAATTCGGATGTTGGTACGCTTGAAGCTGTCCCAGAGGCTCCTTACACTATCTTCATATTTTCGGATTCTTTTTTCATTTTGCTTTTCCGGTTGGGTGTTTTTTGCTTCTTCGTATTTCAAATCTTTGACTTGATCCTTGCGACCCTCTGGTCTGCTGTTGGGAGTCTGTATAATATTCTTTATTTCAGTCAGTGTATGCTTAATTTCTAGTTGGTCCTTTATCACAACATCGAGGGTCTCATTAGATTTCTTGAGGATCTCACTACATTTATCGGCGGTCTTACCAGTCTTTTCGAGGGCTTCTAAACAGTTCTTTAAAGACCTTAAAAGTGTGGTTTTGAACTCTATATCCAACAGTTCTGTCGTTTGTGTCCTGTTTCTTTGTCTCGGCATTTTTTTATGCTTCGCTGTGTCGATAGAGTGCCTTTCTGTGCTAAGTGTCCCAATTACCTAAGGTAGACACTCTTGGTGCACCCCCTTGTGGGCTTTGTGCACAGTCTTGTTGTGGTTAAGCCTTGATTGTTGTAGTTATCACTGTGAGGAATTGACCTCCAGGTCAATTGGCTGTGAGAATCAGCTGTGTCTGCGGTGGGAGAACTTCTGTGCTGGAGACACCCTTCTGGGGCTAGACTTGCTTCGATGGGGCTTTGGTGCTCACTGAGTCTGCCTCCTGAGTGTGTCTTTTATGGTTCTACGGAGCTTAAAGCTGGGTGGTCCCACTCTGACCTCTGGGCTTCCTGGCTCCTGGATCTCTAGGGAGGTGCTAATCTAGCCTTTGCCTGAGGCTATCCAGCAAAAGCCTCCCTGCAGGGCTTGGGCGGGGCGGGTCCCATGGGATCAACAGGGCGGGGTTAGCAATTATGGCTGCTCTCAGTCTTGCCCTCAGAGGCTCTGCTTCTCAGTGTCCCAGTAGTCGCTGCAAGCCCCACGGAGAGAAAGCTGCCCTAGGGTTCTGAGCGATGCCAGACAGTCCCGCTTCTCCCGTATGAGTCTGGGTCCTTAGAGACTTGCCCGGAACTGGAGCTCAGAGCCTGAGACTCCCTCCCGATTGAAAACAACCGCGCCCTCAGCCTCCAGCCCGCTCCACATGCACTCCGAACCTTAGTATTTTACTTCAGCACTGCGCCTCCTCTGAGCCTCGGTATGCTTTTCTCTTTCCTCCTAGTTGTAGAACATCCACTCAGCCAGCTTTCCTGTGGTTCTGGATGATGTCCGTTCCGTCTTTTAGTTGTATTTTTGAAGTGGTTGTTCGAGGCAGCAAACTCCCGTGTTTACCTATGCCGCCATCTTGGTTTCCAAGATGCTAATACTTTTGAGTTAAGTTTAGGATATGTGTCTTTTAAAAGTTGATCATTCAGCCCTAACTGGTTTGGCTCAGTGGACAGAGCATCGGCCTGTGGACTCAAGGGTCCCAGGTTCGATTCCTGTCAAGGGCATGTACCTTGGTCACGGGCACATCCCCAGTGGGGAGTGTGCAGGAGGCAGCTGATCGATGTTTCTCTCATCTATGTTTCTAACTCTCTATCCCTCTCCCTTCCTCTCTGTAAAAAATCAATAAAATATATATATATTTTAAAAAGTTGATCAGATTCAGCTAATGAAAAGCACTTGAGTCTTAGAAGAACCTGCTTTACTACATTAATAAGTTTAATTTTTTTTTAAATATATTTTATTGATTTTTTACAGAGAGGAAGAGAGAGAGATAGAGAGTTAGAAACATCGATGAGAGAGAAACATCGATCAGCTGCCTCCTGCACATCTCCTACTGGGGATGTGCCCGCAACCCAGGTACATGCCCTTGACCGGAATCGAACCTGGGACCTTTCAGTCCACAGACCGACGCTCTATCCACTGAGCCAAACCGGTTTCGGCAATAAGTTTAATTTTTTAATACTGCTCAAGTACTTGAGGAGATTCTGTTTGTTAAAGTGGTAACTCTGACCTGTCAAGAAAGTTGTGCTTGACAGACTGAATGTATACATGTTTGGGTTTTTTTCAGTTTATTTTTTATTTCAAGAAAAATGATGTTATGTGGGTACCTTCCTCAGTTTGGTGCTCTCTGCTGGGGAGACCAGCTTCGGGATTAGATCTGAGTTCTCAGTGGCACCCTCCCACGGGTAAGATATCTCTGGGACTTCAGTTGCCATCTGTGGGTGTCCGGCCAGCCCTTTTGTGCCTCTGCCCCTCCTACCAGTCTCTATGCGGTCTCCTTTGGTCTTTGGGTATCAGGGTTCTCTCCTGTGAGTTTTCCACTGATTATTCAGGAAGCGTTTCCATTTCAGTTATAATTCCATCTTATTCCTGGGAGTATGTCCGTGCAGAATCCTCCTACTCTGCCGCCATTTTTAATCTCCCAGATGTAGGTTTTTAAACAAAATTCAGGTCCTGGTCCTGATCTGTCTCCCTGTAATGTCTTGCTCTCTTAAATCCTATAAATGTATTTTTATTTTTTTTAAATATATTTTATTGATTTTTACAGAGAGGAAGGGAGAGAGATAGTTAGAAACATCGATGAGAGAGAAACATCGATCAGCTGCCTCTTGCACAAACCCCACTGGGGATGTGCCCGCAACCAACCTGCATGCCCTTGACCGGAATCGAACCTGGGACCCTTGAGTCTGCAGGCTGATGCTCTATCCACTGAGCCAAACCGGTCAGGGCAAATCCTAAAAATGTATTTTTAAATATCTAAGGAAATTTAATTCACTGACATAGGGTATGAAGAAATTTAATCGGTTAAGCCTAAATTAACATTAACTAAAGAGCAAGTGAAAGTTATTGTTCTTATTTCTATACAAAAATTACAATGCTTACAAGTACAATGACAAGATTAAAAAAACCTAGGTTTTTAATTTACGACTTAAATGGAATATTTATTTGAAGCCCAAGTAATTTTAAATAGTTCTTTCCGTGCACAAAATCCCACTCAGACATTAAAAACACAGATAACCAAGCTGCTCTGTTAACCACTACTTGCTCTATAGCAGCCTTCATCGAAGTAGAACCTTTGAAACTAAGTTCAACTGAGTTAAGTATGAACTGTTTAAGCAATTTCTCCTACTAACAATGGAGAATCAGACTGAATGCCATATAACCCCTCACCCAAAGGTAAGAACACATCTCAATCTGCCTTAATACCCACCCCATTTGATAAAATTCTTATACCCTCCTTTATTTTTAGTTGAAATGTAAAACTTAAGTAAGTCCTATATTGTATGCACCTGTACTATTTCTGAAAGGTTCCAAATACCATTCACAGTACCTGGGAATGCCTCTGGAAAGGGGAACTTGAAAGAGGAGGGAGAGAGAATTATCTTTTACTGTGCATGTTTAGTACTATTTATTTTAACATGTACATGTATTAATCATTTAAATGCATACATGACTTGCCTGGCCAGTGTGGCTCAATGGTTGAGTGTCGATCCATGAACCAGGAGGTCATGGTTTAATTCCTGGTCAGGGAACATGCCTGGGTTGTGGGCTCAATGCTCAGTAGGGGGCGTGCAGGAGCAGCTGACAGATGATTCTCTCATCACTGATGTTTCTGTCTCTCTCCCTCTCCCTTCCTCTCTGAAATTAATTAAAAAGTATTTTTTTTTTAAAAGGACAAAGAATAACAAGTGTTGGCAAGGATGTGAAGAAAATGGAACCCTTGTGTAATGCTGCTGGGAAAGTAAAATGGCGCCGTTGCTTTAGAAAATAGTTTGGCAGCTCCTCTAAAAATTTTAACTACACAATTCCAATCCTAGATATATACCCAAGAGAAATAAAAACATATGTCCACACAGACACTTGTACATGAATGTTCACAGCAGTATTATTCATAATAGCCAAAAAGTGGAAACAAGCCAAAAAGTCACTAATTGATGTATGGATAAATAAAATGTGATGTCCATACAGTGGAATATTATATTACTCAGCTATAAAAAGGAAAGAAAGTACTGATACAAGCTATAACATAGGGAAAAAAAACCAAAAAACATTGTGCTAAATAAAAAAATCTAGTCACAAAAGCCACATATTGTATAATTCCACTTACATGAAATGTACAGAATAAGGGAATCCACAGAGACAGATTAGTGGTTGTCAGTGGCTGGGGAGAAGGTGGAATGGGAGTAAAGCTAATGGGTACAGAGTGTCTTCTTGGGGTGATGAAAATGGTCTGAAATTAGATAATGGTGATGATTGCACAACTCCATGAATGTACTAAAAACCACTGAACTGTATGTACATTTTAAAAGGATGAACTTCATGGTATGTAAATTATATCTCAATAAAGCTCTTTTTTAATTACAAAAAAATGCTATATTATAGCAAATTTCTTTATAAGAAAAAAGCAGTTACTTTTTCATTCACTGTTAAAATAATACCTTTACTTGAAGAGAAAGGATTAAGGATATTAATTTTTCAAGTAATATTTACTAGGTAGCGATTTATCACAGGAAAAGTTGGCTTTTTTTAATAAAAGAAAAATGTATAACATCAACAACTCTACTAGATAACCAATGAATGGTTACCTGCCTCAATAGTCCATGAAGAGGCAGTGAATAAATTTCATCTTTTTATTCAGCCAAAGCACTATGGACAATTATTCCATATAGCAATGCTATTAAGGCAGTCATTTATCATTAAGAATTTCTTCTCCAGCCCAGCTGGCATGGCTCAGTGGTTGAGCATTGACCTATGAACCAGGAGGTCACAGTTCCATTCCCGGTGAGGACACATGCCTGGGTTGCAGGCTCAATCCCCAGTGGGGGGCATGCAGGAGATAGCCAATCAATGATTCTCTCTCATCTTTGATGTTTCTCTCTCTCTCTCCCTCTCCCTTCCTCTCTGAAATCAATAAAAATATATATATATATTTTTAAATTTCTTCTCCAGTACAACTTTCTTCCAGTAGCTCACAAAATAATGGATTTTTCTTGGAATTATTAAAAGAGAATGTAGCCTGCCCTAACCGGTTTGGCTCAGTGGATAGAGCGTCAGCCTGCGGACTCAAGGGTCCCCGGTTCGATTCCAGTCAAAGGCATGTACCTTGGTTGTGGGCACATCCCCAGTAGGGAGTGTGCAGGAGGCAGTTGATGAATGTTTCTCTCTCATTGATGTTTGTTTCTGACTCTCTATCCCTCTCCCTTCCTCTCTGTAAAAAATTAATAAAATATTAAAAAAAAAGAGAGAGAGAGAATATAGCCTGGCTGGTGTGGCTCAGTGACTGATCATCAACCTATGAACCAAGAGGTCACAGTTCAATTCTGGTCAGGGCACATGCCCAGGCTGCAGGTTCAATCTCCAACAGGAGGCATGCAGGAGGCAGCTGATTGGTGATTCTCTCATTGATGTTTCTATCTCTCTCTCTTCTTCTCTCTCTGAAATCAATAAAAACATATTTAAAAATAAAAGTAAATTGCCATTAAAAAGAGAATCTAGTGAATGCATGCTAAAAACTTCTATACCAGTGGTTCTCAACCTTCCTAATGCCGCGACCCTTTAATACAGTTCCTCATGTGGTGACCCCCAAACATAAAATTATTTTCGTTGCTACTTCATAAGTAATTTTGCTACTGTTATGAATCGTAATGTAAATCTCTGATATGCAGGATGTATTTAGGCGACCCCTATGAAAGGGTCGCGACCCACAGGTTGAGAACCGCTGTTCTATACTTTTATAACTATACTAGCAGCCCGGTGCATGAAATTTTTGGGGGGGGGGGGGGCGGGGGGGGGGGAGGGGGTGCTGTCCTTCAGAGCGGCCTGCACCCTTTCCACTCTGGGATCCCTCTCGCAATCCAGGACTGCTGGTTCCTAACCGCTCACCTGCCTGCCTGCCTGATTGTCCCTAACCACTCTGCCTGTCGGCCTGCTCGCCCCCAACTGCCCCCACCAGCCTTCTCGCCCCCAACTGCCCCCCCCCACCGCTGCCGGCCTGATCGCCCCCAACTGCCCCCACCCTGCTGGCCTGCTCACCCCCAACTGCCCCCCCCCCCCACCTGCCTGCCCACTCTGCCAGGGCTCTGTGATCAATGCTGCCCAGAGGGAGGCCCTGCCCACCCGGTTGGGGCTCTGCGATGGGCACTCCTAGCCACGGCTTTGTCCGGAAGGAGGTCCAGAAGGTCGTCCGGAAGGTCTCCCAGTCTAATTAGCATATAACCCTTTTATTAGTATAAAAGATAGCAAAACTCCCACACTGCAAAATTTGTTTTAATATTGTTCAAATCTTCAGCAACATTTTCTACTCATCTTATAGGAGTATTTGCTGACAAAGGAATACATTATTTTCTAAGTATTATGTGTATATTTTTTTTTTTAGTGAGTCTTTTTTTGGTGGGGAGAAGGAAGGACAAGACAGAAAGAACCTGCCAAAATGATATGTGCCTTTTTGTCCTTTGTAAAACAAACAAACAAACAAACAAACAAACAAAAAAACACCTCAGAATATATACTTGAATAATTAAGCTAGTAAAATTATGTACAGCATCTGATTGAATAGCCTATGACTTTAAAAATCATTGGGGAAAAAAATGTAGAAGTTCCTTTTATGCTCCAGATGCTTAGTTTTCAAATGTCCTAGTGCTAGTGATAGCCTAGTATTTTATTATTTAATATCTCAAGTTTCTACATACTCTCAAAGCAAGGTTCCTATTAATGACAGAGGATGTAAATCCATGTTTGTTTGTTTGTTTTAATATGTTTATTGATTTCAGAGAGGAAGGGAGAGGGAGAGATAGAAACATCAATGAGAGAATCACTGATTGGCTGCCTCCTGCACACCCCCTACTGGGAATCAAGCCCTCAACCCAGGGATGTGCCCTTCACTAGAATCGAACCCAGAACCTTTCAGTCGCAGGCCGAGGCTCTATCCACTGAGCCAAACCAGCTAGGGCATTGTTGGTTTTTTAATTTTTTTTAAATTGATTTCAGAGATGAGGGAAGAAGGAGAGAGAGAAACATCAATGATGAGAAAGAATCATTGATCAGCTGCCTCCTTCATGCCCCACACTGGGGATCAAGCCCACAACCAGGTATATGCCCTGACCAAGAATCAAACCATGACCTCCTGGTTCATAGGTTGATGCTCAAACACTGAGCTATGCTGGCTGAGCTAAATCCCTGGTTTAAATAGGCTTCTTGATATTTCCAATATAATAAGAGCTGACTTATTTAATCTGATTTAACAGTTCAACAAGAGTTCATAATAGGAGATGAACAATGATTAGCTCTGCCATTTTGTTTGTTTGTGCTCAAATTACTGGCATTTTCTTCAATCACTGATTTCTTTCCAGAATGATTTTAAGCCACCTGTCCATTTTGTAAAGGTTTAATAAAAACTGTATCATATACACTGTTACCAGTATATTGCAATACACTAAAAGCAAATATATAAATATGGCTCTGCATGCTCACTGCAGAACTCCCTTCTCTTCCTTTAGGACACCCAAAGTTCTGTAGTTAACATGGTGACACTGATTGACCTGTAGACCCAAGAAGATACCAGTCACAATCCTAAGCTTAATAAAAATTAAAAAATCAATTAAAAACAACAAATAAACATATCCTTGTGTGAGAGTTAAAAAAACAACAACCTAGGGGTGAGCAGTTGCATCACTAATATTTTTAAAATATATTTTTATTTATTTCAGAGAGGAAGGGCGGGGGAGAGAGAGCTAGAAATATCAATAATGATAGAGAACTATTGATCAGCTGCCTTCTGTGCCTACTGCGGATCGAACCTGCAACTCAGGCATGTGTCCTGATTGGGAATCGAACCGTGATCTCCTGGATCATAGGTCAATGCTCAACCACCTGTCGACTTGCATTGCTAATCTTTGTAAATTCCCCAGGTGAATTTACAGTACAGCCAGGGAAGAGAACTACCCCACTTAGTCATCTTGATCAGTCAGCTTCCGGTGCTCACCAAACTCTCAATTAGGTCTTGCTAGTCCAAGTGTGATCCACCTACCAGTAGCCATCTGCCTCACCTGGGAGCTGGTTAGTCATGCTGAATCCAACGTCCCAATCCCCCAGACCTACTGAATCAGGACTTGGCATTTTAACAAGATCCCAGATGTTTCACGAGAGCATTCAAGTTAAAGAAGCACTGCCCTAAGATACCAAAACTCCTTCCCAGCTCACGGCCTTTGTAAGTGATGTTCAACTACAAATGTTGTGTAACACCAAACTTCTCTAGCACTCACAAGGTATCCTATTCTTCCCCTTTGATCATATTTGTAATTATCATAAAGTGATTAATGCCTGTTACTGTATTAGTCCTGTAAGGGCAGGCATCACGTCTATGATACTCTGGAGTATTCCCAGCTCCTGGCACAAGATCTGCTATTTTTAATCAAACAGCATCTAGTCTTTTGTTTCACACCAATATGATCTTACCCTAAATTTCTACACTACTTCTGTCCCATCAATAATGCCTTTCTTCAAAAAGAAGTTGCTTTTAATTACATAATTTTTGGGTATGATATATATCACACTTTCAAAATCTAAAGAGCTACTGGTCTCTTTTTCTAAAGAAATATAAATTAAACATAATTCAAGGTACCTTACATTGTTTTTAAGTTAATAAGATCAAATATCAGTGTTTGTTTGTAATAGCACTGGCTAGACCAGCCGTGGGCAAACTACGGCCCGCGGGCCGGCCCGTTTGACATGAATAAAACTAAAAAAAAAGACGGTACCCTTTTATGTAATGATGTTTACTTTGAATTTATATTAGTTCACACAAACACTCCATCCATGCTTTTGTTCCCGCCCTCCGGTCCAGTTAAAGAACCCATTTGGCCCTCGAGTCAAAAAGTTTGCCCACCCCTGGGCTAGACTGTCAGGACACATAAATTGCTGATGGTGTTATAAATTAATTCAGCCTTTCCAGACAGCAATTTGGTACTGAAGCCATATCCTGAAGTCAGTGAACCCACTTTAGTGATAAAAGTCCAAGAAAATCATCCAAAAAACATTTTTGAACATGGATGCTCAGAAGTACCATTTTTAATAGTAAAAAGGAGAAAAAATCAAAATAAAAAAGAATGCACAAACTACAGTTATCAATGCATAGGATACTATTAAGTAAATATAAAATAGTTGATGCTATGCAAGAATGCAAAAATAGCCTGGCTAGTGTTGCTCCGTGGTTGAGCATTGACCTATGAACCAGGAGGTCACAGTTCAATTCCAGGTCAGGGCACATGCCCGGGTGTTGATATCTCTCTCTCCCTCTCCCTTCTCTGAAATCAATAAAAAATATTTAAAAAATATATATATAAAAATATTCTGTATGTACTGATTAGAACTATAAAAAAACAGCTATGCCTCTAAAATGACACAAATGGATATGAATTTAGAGTAAGGTTTAACATTTAATGGATTCCCTTTTCTACAAAGAATATATTAAGGCAAATTTTAACGTTGGGTTATTGTAGGTTTACTGGTCAGTTTTATAAAGTTAGTGTTATAGCTATTTTTGTTGTACTTAGACTCCCTGAAAAAAACATTTCTTCAGTTTTGGCATTTGAGGACATTTATTAGTTATTGAACTAGAAATAAAAGACAAGATTCTAAATTTGGCCAGCTTCCTGCTTATACCTCAAACTTCACTTCACCTGTATCTCATTTTTTCCACATGAAGGTGGAGAAAAATAATGCAACAATGATTACAAATAGACTCTAAGCACCTCCAATAAAAGGTGTTGGGCAAATACAAATATCAGAGCTGCTTAAAAAAACAACCACCACCCACACTGTCTTACACAAGTCTCTTTATCTTTCTGAGCCTCAATGTCTCCCCTGTAAATTGACAGAAATGTTAGGATCACGTGGGGAGGGGGTGCATATTCTGATGAAGATCCATTGAGTCCCATTCACATTTGGGGGAGAGAGGATAAGTTAATACAACCCCTTAGAAGGGGTGATTTGGCTATATGCCTAAAAATTCTAAATGCACATGAATTGCCCTGGCCTGTGTGGCTCAGTTGGTTGGGCGTTGTCCCAAGCACCAAAAGGCTGCTGGTTTGATTTCAGGTCGGGACACAGGCCAGATTTGTGGGTTTGATCCCCAAGTGGTGAGTGTTCCCTAATGGGGGTTATGCGAGAGGCAGCGTTGGATGTACCACCCTCCCTTTGACGTTTCTCTCTTTCTCCCCCTCTCCCTTCCTCTCTCTCTTTTAAAATGTCAACAACATTTCTTTTTTAAAAAATGCACATGTATCCTTTGAGCTAGTAATTCCACTCAGAAATATATTGTTCACATAATTTTATACATGAGCACATAAAGTATATATAAGGACATTCATTGTATTACAGTTTTACAGAAACTGTAATACAGAAAAACTGTTTTACAGAAAAACGTGGAAACAACTTATATAGGGGAAGAGTATGGGTAAGTAGACACATGTTTATAAAGGAACAGTGTCTATATAAGGCCACAAAACTGGAAACTTCAGCCATCTCTGGGGAAGTCAGGGTATGAGGGAGACTTATTTTTCTCTATGCCCTCTTGTATACTGTTGGAATTTTTTCTTATATGTATTTATTATCTTAAAACTGAGCAGGATTCTCTATAGGCCCCATCTGAGTCTAAAAGGCTGTGATTCTGCCTCTGTGGAGCCTGGCCATTGCAGGGGTAACAACACCTGGCCCCACAATACCCCAAATGACCTTTCTAAAGTCCAGTCAGCCCAAGTCCCTGACTTCTTTTAAAATCCTCCAGTGGCTTTCCTCTGGCCAAACTTTAACACAGCACATATAGCCCTCAAGCTCACCCTACTCTCATCTTCCACCCTTCTTCCTATCCAGTCCAACTATGTCTAACCTCTCCGGGCTCCCCAAGGACAGTGGGTTCCTTCCACCTCCAAGCCCACTTGTGCTGTTCCCTCTTTCCTGTATCCTGTCCACCATACATAAACTCCTATGCATCCTTCATGACCAAAGGCCCCCTCTCAGTAAAGCTTTCTTGAACCACCTACGGAGGCAATGCTTTCTACACAGCCTGGCAGATGCTCTGGAACTAGACTGCCAAGATCAAATCCTGCTTATTCTCTCATCTGCCCACTGTATAGTCTCAGTTTCCACCCTTGTCAAATAGGAATAAGCCCCTACATGACTGTTGAAAGCATTAAATAATTCACGGAAATTTATTACATAGCTTGTCACAAAGCAAATAAAAGGAAATAGTTATTATTATTACACTTTCACACCACCTGTGATGTATTTGTATTCATCTGTCCTGCATTAGACTCTGAGCTCCTCAAAGGTTAAGACTGGATCTCCTGCCCAGCCGGCACGGCTCAGTGGTGGAGCGTCGACCTATGAATCAGGAGTTCACGGTTCAATTCCCGGTCAGGGCACATGCCTGGGTTGCAGGCTCGATTCCCCCATGTGGGGCGTGCAGGAGGCGGCCGATCAATGATTCTCTCATCATTGATGTTTCTATCTCTCTCTCCCTCTTCCTTCCTCTCTGAAATCAATAAAAATATTTTTTTTTAAAAAAAAAAGATTGGATCTCCTCACTTTTAATTTGTATCCCAAGCACTTCCCCTAACAAATAGAAGGCACATGAATGTACTTAGGTCAGAGGATTGGCTTTTCTGGTTCTGAATTTCACCCAGATGGTAAATAAGCAGCTAAAAGGTCCCAGTAAACAGCCTCCTGGATCCCGTATGCCTAGAAGCAGCGGTCGCCAACCGGTGGTCCGCGGACCACTGCTGGTCCGTGAGGTCCGAAAGGTTGGCGACGGCTGCCTTAGAGTGCACATATCAGGCAGACCGCTTCAGGAAGGCAGAGGTGAAAAGACTCCATGAGGCTTTTGGCCTTTCAGAGACAGTCAAGCAAGACTGGATGCCAGTGGGATATGAGACCTGACAGCTCCTGCCTGCTAACTACTAATGGGGGTTGGGGGGGAGCTGACTGGGATGAAAATGGGAAGATGGAGAATCAGACATCCCAAAAGTCCTAGGCAGGCACTCCAAGAAAGCCTTCGGGAAACAGTCAAGAAAGATTCTTTTGGGAAGTGAGTACCTGGAAGTAAACAGAGCCAAGATATAAGGGGAAAGAGATGGGACAGGACCCACAAGCCAATTGAGAGGAAAATCCTCTGAGCATGGGAGATGAAAGGGTGCACGCGGCACAGCTCCTGCCCTCAAGAAGCTGCTCCAGTGAAAAGGACTTTAAAGGAAAAGACAGAGCTGACCAGGTAAAGCAAGAGGCTCACACGAGCAGAGCATCGGCACCCAGACACGTGAAAAGGCGGACGAGCAGCTCTGAATGGCTAGGGAGGGGGATCTGGGGAAGGAGAATCCGAGAATCCAGCTGAGACTAAAAGAATACGTCGAGGCCACGCTGCCGAGGGCCTTGTATGACTTGATAAGACATTTCAGGCTGCGCTCATCCCACGGGAAAAGGAGAGTGAGGGAATTTCTAAGTAAACAAGTGACAGCATCAGCTCTGTGTTTTTTGAAGGAGTGGCCAGGCAGGAAGACGTTCGCCCATGTTCCCTGTCACGCCTCTCCCCGCCCACCATCTTCTGGTTCCCCGGCTGCCTTCAGAGCAAGCAGGTGGCAAATGAGGGGACCTCTAGGGAGATGTGACGGTTCCAGAGCAGGAATCCCCACCCCGGGCAAAGGCTCCTGAAGGCATTCGCCCTGCCCAGGGAGGTTCGGAACGTTCTTTTCCTGCCTTACAAACAACCTGACCTCAAACACACACACACACACACAATCCCTTCCACATTGGGCTCAGCTCTGACATTATTATTTTTATCTTCAGGAAATACAACTAGGACCTAATTTGAAAAACAACAATAACACGATCTTCTTTATTTTATTCTACCAAAAGTCAAAAAGGAGGGGGGAATCTGCATTCCCAATTGGCTTATTCTGAATTCTGGGCAGCTCTGAGCCCCAATTCCCCTTCCTCGGCGGCCTCAACAGTTGGGATGGGCCGAATAAAGAGAGGCCCGGGAGAGGGGCCTGGGGGCCTTTCGGGGAAAGAAAAGTTGGTCTCTGCAAGAGCAAATTTTCTCATGCCCGGAGTTTCCCTCTTTTAAATGGATCTCAGCAAATTCTACTCTCGCCGTTCCAAGTTTCTTCTTTCAGAATAAACTATAGCAGCCCGGGTCCGCACGCAAAGTTCCTGGGCACTCGACAGGGTCAGCGTCCTGTCCCGCACGTTTCCGGGGACCCCCCGCCCTCGCCCCCGGACAGCGCGAGGATGTGAGAGCCGACTGGGTTCTAGACACCCGAAGGGTTCTTCCCGAAAAAAAGGGACTGGGGCTCCTGCCAGCGACCCCTCCCACCCGTGCCCCGGAGCCACCCTCTCCCCGCCCCGCCACTTCCAAAGCCGCCGGAGCTGTGGCGGCCGCGAGCACTCACCGAGTCCGGCGCTGGGCGGGACCGCTGGGGACGAGGACCGCGGCTCCGCCTCGGCTGCGCGGCGGCGTCTCGGCCCGCCACACGCCTTCAGGGCCGCCGCCCGGCCCGCGGCTTGGAGCCCCGCGGCGGCGGCGGCGGCCTCGCCTCCATGGCGAGGAGAAGTGGCTGAGGGGCGACTAGGGCGGGCGGCGGCGATAGCTGCAGGGGCCCGGGGTCCGAGCTGGATCGCGCGCGCGCGCCTCTGTCAGCGCCGCACTCCCCGCGGCCTCGCTCCCGAGCCGGCCTCGGCTGTAAGGCGCCTCCTTATTGGCCATTCAGAGGCGGGCGCTGATTGGTCCGCGCCGAAAGGGCGTCTCCCGGCCTCCCGGGTCCCGCCCGCGTGCGCCTCCGAGCGCCTGCTCACAGCCGCGGACGCAGAACCGGTTCTCACTGTCTCGCGCGCGGCGCTGGAGGTGTGCGCCCCATCGAAGCCCTTGTCCTGGAGGGAGCAGGACCCCGGGAGCACCGGCCACCGGTGCACCCACGCCTTCCGCCTCTCTCTCTACAGTCCCAGCCCCTTAGACGTGGGCCTTCTTCCCAGTGTTCAGATGCGAAAACTGAGGCCAGATACAAGTTACACCAAAGTCTAGCGACAAGGGCGGCCTGGGACTCAAATGCCGTCTTTCCACTCCTCTCTCCAACCGTGTTCCATCCGGATTTTTTTTTTCCTAATTGCTGCAAGGTATTTAAAGGAAGAAGCCTCTCACTGGGGAGAGACAGGAACCTGCAGAGCCCCTAGAACGGGTCTGGCACTGTGGGTGTCGTCTTACATCAAGTCGGCCCACGCCATCCCCACCCGAGCCCCAGGGAAATAGCCTTCGCTTTCCAGATGCACATACCGGGGCCTGGCTCGCCACGGAGCCGGGTAGAAACCCAACACAGGGTGCTCTGCGGTGGGGTGTTGTTTCCGATAGGCCTGGCGGGGAGAGGAGGGAGGGTCAAAGCGTAGGAGGACCTAAAGATGCGTGCCGCCCCACCGCCCCAGGGCCGAGGACCGGGTTGGGGGCGCGTAGCTCCTCGCCAGTGCTCCCTGTCCCAGTGTGGCGCCCCAAAGCCGTCCGGCCGTTTGTCCAGTAGGAGCGGGCTCCCAGGCTGCAGGCCTTGGGCGTCAGGGGTGAAAGGCCAATTAGAGTCGTGGTGGGTGGGGGGTGAGACCATTCGGCGTCCCTCCGACACACCCGGACCCACCCCGGGAGAGTGGAGACAGATGGCACAGCAGTGTGCGAGCGGAGCTTGGCAGTGACCCTTCACCCGAGACCTGGAGTCTGCGCTACCTGGGATGGGATGCGGCGACCCTTTCCTCCTGGACCCTGAACCCTCTCTCCCACCGCCGGTCCCGTGGTTCGGAGCGTCTGTGGCCAGTGTCAGTTCTTCCTGGCGGGGAGAGTGCGGTGGAGACATTTTGGTGCAGGAGAAGGAGGCCACATCAGTTGCCATTTTCACGGGGTTGGTGCCCCTACTATGTTCAGTCCCCACCACTGCCAGCAGTTGGAGCAACGACTTAAAATTCTATGCATCCCCTTCCCAGTATTTGTGAAATAAGTGAATGTATGCCGACCAGAGCTACGGCCTACAAATATGGGATGCAGTGGGCCTCCTTCGGGCCACCCCCTCCCCAGTAGAAAAGTCCCTTCTGGAGTGGGAGATGTGTTTCTCACTCCCTCTTGGCAGGGCTTGCCCAGAAGTAGTGTGAAATGGCCAAACCCAAGGCGCCCCTGTGGGACAGACACTTAAGCTCTAAGGCCCCCCAGGCCACAAGCCCAATCTCCTGTTAGACCCAAAGAGGGCAGGTTCTTTCATGTGCCCACTGTTCATGTTTCCCAGGAAGTCCGAACTCAGTATCTGCACACCAATGGAAGTGAAAAGTCTGCATTCAGAGTGTTTAGAAATCCTGAAAAACAATGACTGAGTGTAGGAAGCACCTGGGTAACTAGAATAGCAGCACCCCAGGACACACCTGACCAGTGTGGTTTTACCTCATCTACATCTGAGCTACACTAATATTTCTTCAATACATTTCTTTTGATTCATTTATATTTTTACTTACATTACCATAAAATTTTTGACATGCTATTTATATTTTCTTAGATTAAAATAGCTTTTTTTGTTCGTTTGTTAATCCTCTCCCAAGGATATTTTTCTATTGATTTTTAGAGAATGGAAGGGACAGAGGCAGAGAAAGAGAGACACATCAATTGGTTGCATCAAGCCTAAAACCAAGGTGCGTGCCCTTGACTGAATCGAACCCGAAACCCTTCAGTCCATGGGCCGACACTATCCACTGAGCCAAAAAGGCTAGGGCGAAGTAGTTAGTTTTGTTTCTTTAAGATCCTTTAAAAAAGGATCCCCAGCCTGACTGAGCACACTTGGGAAAATGCTTCAACTGGGTGTGGGAGAGAACCCTGGGGTTTAAGCCTCTGCATTGGCTAGATGACCTGAATCTCCTGCTGCTGCTCTTCCTGGAACCTCCCAGGACTGTACTGAAAATTGCAGGCATGTACAGTTTGGCAAGTAACCCTGTCTCAGTAAATGCAGTTCCTTCTCTCCATGAGACAGCTGCACTGTGGTCAGACCATTTGTGGTGTGTGTGCAGGGGTGACAGAACCTCAGACCAAAAAGAGACAGGGTCTTGGGTAGCTCATTCCAGAGACCTGGAGGAGAGTTCAGCTTGGCAACCACACATACCCTGTTTCCAGTGGAAGAGGACAGAGTCCCATCCTCAGCTGCCCACCTGTGGAGACCAGCCCAGCCTCCCCATCCTATCTGACACTGGGGTGCACACAGCTTCCCCCCCATCACTACAGGACAAAGGGCTGTCTTCAAAGAGGAGAGAAGACCTGAGATAAGGAGGGGAGACAGGCTTCCTGTACCAAGCCCGACCAAGTGGGAGGCCAAACCCTTTCTCCCAGTCCTACTTGTCTTACCACACAGGAGCATATACTTACAGATAAGTGCCCCAAGAGTCTCAGGGGTCATCAGAAAAAAACTACACTAGGAGAGCTGGAGGATGGGGTAAAGCAGTTGTCGCCAACAAGTGGTCTGTGGACCACTGCTGGTCCGTGAGGTCCGAAAGGTTGGCGACCACTGGGGTAAAGAACTGTTTCTGCAGACGAGCCACTTCCTCTCTCAGAGCCTCCTTTCCCCATGTAGTAAATGGAACAATGCGTCATTTACTCACAAATACTTATTGAGTGCAGACTATGTGCTGGACACAGCAGGGAATGAGACAGAAAAGGTTTCTCCTCTCATGAACCATTCTGGATGGGGTGACAGACAATAAACAAGTGAATAAGAAAACTTCTTAAATGCTGTAATGAAAACAAAGCAAGGCAATACGATAGAAGGTTGAAGTGAGAGCCCGGTGCCTTTCCAGGCCACTGTTCTATTCCCAAGGGTCATTTGCCAGCACTAGACCTAACAGAATGCAGCCCCCTCTCCTGAGAAGGTGCCCGGTAGGAGTCTTTGCTCTGATTCTCACTCCAGGGTTGCCATTAATATCCTAAACTAGAAAAAATGTTTCCAAATTCTCTGCCCCTAGCTCTGAAATCCTGGTCCCAGGCCCAATCCTAGTCCCATCCATTGGCCAAGAGTTGGCCCCACCCAGACTGTAGGCCAAGAGTTGGCTCCACCCAGACTGTAGGCCCAGGCCTGCCATGCAAATTGCTCAGGGTAGGTTTTTTGTTTTTTAAAAAATATAGTTTTATTTATTTCAGAGAGGAAGAGATAGAAACATTAATGATGAGAGGGAATCATTGATTGGCTGCCTCCTGCATGTTGGACCAAGCCCCCAACCCAGGCATGTGCCACTGACTGGAATTGAACTTGAGGCTCTTTGGCCTGCAGGCTGACACTCTACCTACTGAGCCAAACCGGCTAGGGTGGTAGAAGGCATTTTACACAAATTTATAAATTGATCAGTGGAGGATTTGAAGAAAAAAAAAAATCCTGGTTGTTTTTAAGATATCACTATAGGTATATATGTGCATTTGTCAAAACTCAGCAAATGTATACTTAAAATCTGAACATTTTATATATAGACTAGAGGCCCGGTGCATGAAATCTGTGCACGGGGGGGGGGGGGGGAGGTGGTGTACCTCAGCCCAGCCTGCACCCTCTCCAATCTGGGACCCCTTGGGGGATGTCTGACTGCTTCTTGCAATCCAGGACCACTGGCTCCTAACTGCTTGCCTGCCTGCCTGTCTGATCACCCCTAACCACCTCTGCCTGCCTGCCTGATCGCCCCTAACTGCTCCCCTACCAGCCTGGTCACTCCTAACTGCTCCCCTGCTGGCCTGATCGCCTCTAACCGCCTCTGCCTCGCCCTGCACCCGGGACCCAGGATTCCCTCCTCCAGCCAGTCGCAGGTACCCAGGACCCGGGCTCCCCTCCCTCTGGCTGGCCGCAGGCACCCAGGACCCGGCCAGCTGCAGCCGCAGGGGACCGTGGGCGGGTGGTTCGCCCAGGCTGCAGCCACAGGTGCTGGCGCCCAGGACTGCAGGGCAGACAGCTTGTCCCTCTCCAGGGCCGCAGCCTGGCTGGTCCCCATTCCTCTCTCATGAGCTAATTTGTGCCTGGCTGGTCCCCATTCCTCTCTCCCCAGTGTTGAGTGTCTGAGCAGTTCTGGTTCGAGGGCGTGAGGACCATTTGCATATTAGCTCTTTATTATATAGGATTGGGGAAAAAAACACAAATTACAAATGAACTCTAGCTAGTGAAATGCATTCTGAAATATTTAGAGGTAGGTGTACTAATGACTGCAACTTACTTTGGAATGCATTAACAATGACAGATTGCCCGGCCCTTGTATCTCAGTGGTTGAATGTCAACCTATGAACCAGGAGGTCATGGTTTGATTCCCAGTCAGGGCACATGCCTGGGGGCTGCAGGAGGCAGCCAACCAATGATTCTCTCTCATCATTGATGTTTCTATCTATCCCTCTCCCTTCCTCTCTGAAGTCAATAAAAACATATCAAATTTAGAAAATAAGATAGTAGTAAGATGGATATAGGGATGGAAAGATGTGTGATAAATATATTAAAATGTCAGTAATAGACTCCAGGTGGTACAGGTATTCACTGTAAAATTCTTTCAATTTAGTGTATGTTTGAAGGTTTTCATGAGAAAATGTTGGACAGGGGGAAATCAGTGTTTAATTTTACAAAAAAAGTACATATGGCTGCCTTTAATTTTCAACCTCATGAACATCTCCAGTACTTCTCTAAATGCATTAACTTTTTAAATGAAGTTGTAATTAGTTTGTATGTCCTCATTGTTATTTCTCACATTTCTAAAACTTCATGTGTTCAATGTTTAATGTTAGCATATGACAGGAGTAAATATGCTATATATTACTTTGGGGATACAGACTTTTTATTGTGTACATTCTAAAAGCAATGCCTAGGGCACCCTGTTCAGAAGGTGGACTGTTATATGGTTCCAACTCCTTTTCATTGAGAGTAACTAAAAAAGCTGGAGAAAACATTTTTAAAAGGCATTGAAAAGCTACCAGGGAAGTGAAGAATTGTGGGGCCAAGACTGGAGAGGAAAAAAGCCCAGGATGAGCCTAGTATTGGAGATCTTTCCTTTCCCTGGAGGTGTCTGCTGATTCTGAGAGAAATCTGATAGACTGTGCCAGATTGTGATTCCAAAAACTGGCCACATTCCCAGTTCTGCACACACTTCCAGATTCTTGCAACTCCCCTATCAAGAAGTGGAGTCGATCCCCCCCCTTTTTTGTTTTTATTATTTTAAAAATATATTTTTATTGATTTCAGAGAAGGGAGAGGGAGAAATAGAAACATCAATGATGCCGAAACCGGTTTGGCTCAGTGGATAGAGCGTCGGCCTGCGGACTGAAGGGTCCCAGGTTCGATTCCGGTCAAGGGCATGTACCTGGGTTGTGGGCACGTCCCCAGTGGGAGATGTGCAGGAGGCAGCTGGTCGATGTTTCTCTCTCATCGATGTTTCTAACTCTCTCCCTTCCTCTCTGTAAAAAATCAATAAAATATATTAAAAAAAAAAAAAAAAAAAAGAAACATCAATGATGAGTGAGAATCATTGATCGGCTGCTTCCTGCACGTCCCCCACTGGGGATTGATTTGCAACTGACATGTGCCCTGACCGGGAATCAAATCGACTTCCTGGTTCATAGGTTGACATTCAACAACTGAACCACGCTGGCCAGGCCTGATTTCCCTTTGAAATTGGGTGGGGTGTGCCTATGTGACTGCCTCAAGAAACAGAATGTGGCAGGTGTGACTCCCAAAGCTCGGTTAGGGAAGGCAACACAGCTCTGCCTGACCATCTTGGGACGCTGTCATGTTGGGAGGTACTGCAGGTTGTATGTGTTCTGACCAACAGCCCCAGCTAAGGTTCCAGCCAACAACAGGCTCCCACTGCCAGACTATTACCAAGACTTCAGGTGTTTTCAGCCTTCAACTATCAAGTCACCTTCAACCTTTGTCTTCCAGCAGTTGCCCCAGACACTGTAGCAGAAAGCATCCCTGTTTTACCTGCCCAAATTCCTGACCCTCGTGTAAGTAGTAAGCATAATAAATGGTTGTTTTACAATTTGATTTATATTTACTGGGAGGATTCTCACAAATTTACATTTACAAATCAGGTGGGGGAAGAAAAAGAAAGACCTTACTGGGCCTCTCACTCTGTGATGAGGCTTGCCCTCCTCTGGACTCTGGTTTTCTCCTTTGTCTTCCTTCTAGACTGAGGGGGTAACAAGAGGTAAAAGTCATGTCCTCAGTGTTGGGTTGGGGCACTGGGATATGAAGCCAAGGTGCACTGGATTGCAAACTGAAGGCTAGAGAGAGGGTCACTAGAGGGCCAAGAAGGCGCTCCTACTGACTGCGGACGAAACCTCCATCCCAGGTAGAGTGAAGCCAGTGTCTTGTTTGCAGGTCTTGGCAGAATTGCCAAAAGAATTCCATCCTGCCAAAACTGGTTTGGCTCAGTGGATGGAGCATCGGCCTGCGGACTGAAGGGTCCCAGGTTCGATTCCGGTCAAGGGCATATACCTGGGTTGCGGGCACATCCCCAGTGGGAGATGTGCAGGAGGCAGCTGATCGATGTTTCTCTCTCATCGATGTTTCTAACTCTCTCTCTCTCTCCCTTCCTCTCTATAAAAAATCAATAAAATATATTAAAAAAAAAAAAAAAAAAAGAATTCCATCCTTTTCTCTCCAGCTCAGAAACCACTCAGGAATTGTCACCACTCTTTACAAACAGTGGCTGGGTCTCCAAAGACTCCTCCTCCAATCCCTACAATCTGCTGGCCACATGCCTCTCATTAGTCTTCCAATTCGCACTGCAGTGCAAACCAGTGCAAACCGGGGCCTTGATCAGGGTCCCCTGCTTACAAAGGGCCCAATTTTAGTTCCAGCTTTGAGTCATCCCTCCCGTTACCACAAACATCCAAGGAGAAGCTCTAAGCCGCCCAAATGTCCAACATGGTTTCAAATCCATTTGCCACATATTTGCTGTTACCAAACCTCCCTGGACCTAAAATTCCTCTTCTGTAAAATGGGGTTATGTTGCCTATCTCACAGGGCTGGCATGTGGAATAAATGAAATAATGGTCAAGTGTTTAGCATCCTTCTTGTGTATGTGTGTGTACAGTGCTTCTCAGTATGGTTCTTGACGAACTGTTGCTTAAGTTTTGTGTCATCCCTTCCCATAATCTTTCTGGGGGCTGGGAGCTTGAGAGAGCTTTCCTTGGTAACTGTACAAAGGGGCAGGTCTCTTATAAATGTAGCTCCTTCTCCAGACCCACCACAACCATGGAGTTTTGCTGAGGTGTCTGTATGGTTCTGCCTCTAGCTTGCTGTTGCTTAGGTGGGACTGCATAAAGCACTCTAAAAGGTTCAACTTTATTTACAACCAGACCCCTGGCTCCCTTCCTACCCCAGCTCCTCAGCTTAGCTCTGGGGGAGAAGCTGAAGGAGTAGTGACTCTTCTGCCACGCTCAGGACCTGAAGAGACGTGCAGGGTGGGCCCCTCACTTCTTCTGGGCTTGAGCCCTGGCCCGCTGAATCTTGTCGGCTGTCGCCCCATCTGTGGCTCCAGTGCAGTGGGACAATACAAGGCTCAGCTCTGCCTCATTCCGGCGCTCGATGGCCACGTCTGCAGCCTGAGCCACATCCCTATGGTTTGAGCAGGAGGGGAGATGGTGTTGGGCTGACCAAGGACACAAACTATGCCCCTCACCAGTCCACTGGCTCAGCCACCTAGCACCCACAGGGCTCTCAGCCAACGCACCCAACAAGAAGCAAGGCCTTGACCTTCTGCTCGGGACCCACTCGGGAGGCGTACTTCTTCGCCTCATATTTGTTGTGTTGCTTCATGCAGATCTCCACAAAGGGCTTAGAGAGGAAGGGGATAAAGGGAGAAGATAAGGCAGAGCCCCCTTGTCATCTCTTATGAGCAAAACCCTAACTGCACACATTGTCCTTGTATATTTTCTATCCTTCAGTGTCTGTAATCCCCTTACCCCTGCCCTGACACACGCCTGCAACAGGTGTGATCTCCACATTCTCTGGGCAGAAAAAACTGAAATCAAAGATCTGTTAGAGCCCAGAGACCAATTATTTCCATGCACCCACTCCACCAGCCGCTGCTACCCTTCCACAACAGGTGTTTCCTGCCCTCTCAGGCCCTGCGTTTTCTCTCATGGCTGCCCCACCTACTTACACCTCTGAACTGCCTGCCACAGAAAACAACCCCCCTCAAAATAGCCTCCACTGCCTGGCAGATATGTTTTCCCTGTCCCCCTCCACCCTCTACTCAAATTGGACTTTTCCTTGACATCTGCAGGCTGACTCAGGCCCATTCTCCTGTGTACCTGGCCCATGAACACGTGTACACAGAAAGCACCCACTATTTTCATCAGTTGAACAGATGTGCCAGTAGGTCATCAGCCTATCTCTAGGCCCGGTCCTCTCCCCAGGACTATCCTCCTTGTCAGGGGGTGGAGGGAGGGCCCCTGCCTCACCAGGTAGCCAATGGGTGATTTCTTGCTCTTAGAAAACTTCTCTAGTTCCTCCCAGTCTTCCAGATCTGCCAGGGCAGTCAGCTTCAGCCACCAGAGCCTGTGGGGAAGCTGGGCTTAGAGGTGCTGTAGGAGGGACAGGGATCCCAGGACCTTTTTGAAGCCCTCACCAACCTCTTGTCGGGGATGCGGAAGTCACGTGCCAGCTGCTCTGCACGCTTGTTGTGGCCACCAAGGATGAGGGTCGTGACTGTGTCATGTAGAGACAGGTCTAGGAACTGACCCCCCAGCTCATCTTCTAGGCGTCGCTGTAGCCGTAGGAGCCGCATTTGATCCTCTGTGGCCTGGGGACATGGATAAAGCAGGATGGAGATGAGAGGGGCAAGGTGGGAAGACTGGGAGAAGAGGCAAGGGAGAAAAGAGTAGGCCAAACCTTGGCTGCAAACTCATTCTTGGCCTTGTAGAAGGCGTCGGCTGCTGTCTGCAGAGCTGCGACCCGCCCCTCAATACGCTATGAGGGCAAGAAGGGAAGCCTGAGCTCACAGCTCAAGAGATCTCAGCCCTCCCCACCCAGGATACAGTTTTCTCCCTGATCCCTGTGCCAAGGGTCACCAGGACCAGCCTTACCCATTGGGTGAACCACTCTGGTGCCCCTAGTGGGAAGGCTAGCTCCTCTGGGACCAACCCTCATTCTGGCCTCATGTCCTCTCAGACGCTCCCTTAACAGTGAGGACCAGATGGGGTGTGTGCCAAATATGAGGCCTAGATACCTGGTGAAGGAACCAGACCAACAGCCCAACCCACAGGCCCCACCCACTCTGTGGGCCTCAGACCTCCTCTGCAGCGTAGCTGGCTCGGATGTGGAAGCTGCCCAGTTCCTGGTGGTTGTCGTCCTGATTGTAAAGGTCCTTCAGCGTCTCTAGCTCCTGGTGCTTACAGAACTGGAGCCAGGGCAGGCAATCAGACAGTAAGAACAACGCAGGTGCTCATGAGGCTCCAGGCCTACCGCTGCCCACTGCACACACCTGTCGGTACAAGCTCAGGGCCATGGGCTGGTTCCGAAGGGTCATGAAAAAATCTCCTCGGTTCAGCTCGTTCTTCAGGTGCAGCAACACCGTGAACACTGCGGGACAATAAGGTGGGGTGGGGACTCCAGCGGTCCCTTGCTCAGCCCAGGGGCCCTGGCCTTGGCCTCAGCCAAACCTTACTCACCCAAGTCAGTGTCCCCACTCTCGATGGCCTTGCTCAGTGCCAGTTTGCTCCTCTTCATTTTTAGGAGAAGAGGTACCTGCTCCCCAGAGCGAGGCTCATACTCCAGAAGCTATGGGGTGGGGAGGAAGACACAGAGAGAAGGAGCTGGCCTGGGGGCCTTGGGAACCCAGGTCAGAGCATTTAGAAAGGGCTGGGCACCCACACCTTGATGGCCAGCTCTGTGCGGCCACAGCCATAGGCCCGAGCAGCAATGTCGGAGTAGGAGACACCAGGTGTGTCCCCCAGCTTCTGGTTAATGGCCCGGGCAACATCCTCATCAGACACGTCCTTCTGTTGTACCTACAGAGGGAGGGGGTGTTACACACACCCGGGTCTCACCCTTCACCCCACCTGCCCTCAATCAGAACCTGGCCCTTCAGCTCTACACTTCATATTTCCTACACCTCACCAGGGTGTGGAAGTCCCTAAATGTTCCTGGACCCTGTGCTATATCCTCACCTTGTAGCAGGCCCAATGGGCCAGGATCCTGCTGACACCCTGCACTTCAGGAAGGCGCAAGTACTCGCATATCTGGATGGCCAGGGGGTAAAGCCTCCGCAACACAAGCCTGGCAAGGGTATGGGGGTGAGGTGGGGTAGAGAGTGAGTGCAGTGGCCAGTCTGTACCTTGGGCCTCCCAGATCCCGAAGCAATGGGTCAGGAGCAGTGGCCACAAGAGCCCACCAGGGGCTGTGATGCCTGTCCACTCAGCGCCCTCCTCCCACATCCTTGGGCTTACTGTACCTGTCTAGCAGCACCTGGATGGTGAGCTGCTTGTATCTGCATTTTACCTGGTTAAGGATCCAGCTGGTAAATAAGGGTTATTTGCTAAAGACCTTCAGGCAGTATCTCTTCCCCTTGTATCTCTGGCACCCCCCCCCCCCCCCCCCCCGCCACCCCTGGCTGTGAACACCCTTCTAGCAGGCTTGGGGATACTGGCTATAGGTGAGGGGGATCCCGATGTGATAGTCCCGAATGGCATTGAGCACACGCAGGTCCTGACACATACGCACGAAGCCATCAGGTGGAAATCTATCGAGGAAACACTTTCCGAAGGAAGCAGCCTTCGGAGAAGAACCAGAGGACAATAGAAGCGAGCTCCCCTCACACCAGCCCAACCCTGCCCAGTGCCCCTCCCACCAGGCCTGTAGCCCAAGCCAACCCTGAGCAGACTCTTCTGCATGTCTGGCCGGTGCTCATGTCCCGCAGCCTCAATGCACTGCTGCACGGCCTGGGTCAGCTGCCCCAGCTCCTGGATCTCCCGCAGGTACTCATCCGCTTTCTGGCTCTCTTTCTGGGGGAAGTGGGAATGCCAGGGATAGAACATCACGATGGAGAATACCTCCACATCTGGCCCCCAGTCCCTCTGGAATGTGGTTCAAATGAGCTGCAGAAGCAAGAGCCCAAGCTACCTCAGCCCACTCAGTCTACCAAGGTGTTCAGTATTCCCCACAATTGCCTGTGAGAGGCCCTGAGACCTCTTTTATTTTATTTTTATTTTTATTGATTTCAGAGAGGAAGGGAGAGAGAGAGATGGAAACATCAATGATGAGAGATCAGCTGCCTCCTGCATGCCCCCTACTAGGGATCAAGCCTGCAACCTGGGCATGTGCCCATGACCGGATTCGAACCCGGGACCCTTCAGTCCGCAGGCCAACACTCTAGCCACTGAGCTAAACCAGTTAGGGCAGCCCTGAGACCTCTTGATAGTAGCCCTGACTTGTACCTGGGCTAGGGATAGTGGGGCCTCCCTGCCCCTCCCTGTTACCACATGGAGGACCCCATGTCACTTTAGTCCACCTGAGCCGGCTTTCTCCAGCCCAGCCTAGTGTCCTGCCTGGGCCCCCTCTTCACAGGTGGCACCTGGCTGTGTCCGCCCTCCCATGCCCAGGCAGGGGGCTGGGCCAATTAGGGGAAGGAAAACATTTTAGGGTCCAGGGAGAGGCCCAGGGCTTTACCTCATATTCCTTCTGGGCCTCTAACAGCAGTGCTCCGGGGGCCATTGAGGCAATTTTGAAGATCTCCTCGCTGGCCACTGGGGAAGGGATATGGTGAGTGTAGGAGGCAGGCAGGGAACCCTCAGCTCTCCCTCAAGGCTCTAATCCTACTCTGGAGCACTGCCCCACAGCAGCTGTGGTGCCAAGGTGCCCCCGCCCCAGGTCTTGTGGTGCCTTTGTGAGGGCCTCACCTGGAACCTCATGTAGGAACTCATGGGTGCTGCGGGAGAAGATGCGGACCCCATCCAGCTCAGGTACCAGGTAGGAGTCCTCATCCAGCACAAACCTGAGCTTGGTTAAGGTTCCTAAGATGGGACGGGTCAGATGACCCCCCTTCCCCTCTCCTCTCCCATCCCCATAGGTAGCCCTCCAAGGATACTGGATGCTCTCAGGTGCATCACCCACCACCATCAGCCGCTTCTCCCAGGCCACCACAACAGCCCTCTCCTTGCTACGAGGACGGCTGCACCTGTGGACAGCACCACACATACATGTTTGAGACATACACCGGACGCCAGGTCCTCAGCCAAGTCTCTCACATCACTGCTTATTTATATCACTTTGCCTTGGGATAGTCCTGTGCATGCTTCCTGCTCCTTATCCCATCCTCTGATTGACTTGAGGGCTTCCCTTTGACCCTGAGCTGTCAGCTCCAGCTGAGGCCCACAGCGGGCAGGGGTTCCCCTCCAGTGTGCACTGGCAGAGAAGGTATGATGCAAGCTCCACTTGGCGTGGCCAGTAGACAGGATGAATCAGTGTCCCAGGAAACAATGCTATATCCACCCTCACCCGCAGCATAAGATTCCCATCCTCACCAGACCATCTGCTTCGGGGGGGCCCGGATGTTGCAGTTGAACTCGCACAGTTTTTCCTGAAAGGATGCAGGGAATGTCATGGTCCTGTCCAAAAGCTCAAGTTAAAAAAGCCCATTCTCTACCCGAATCCCTGGACAAGGCAAAGTGCCCCTGTGTTTTCCCAGGACAAACCTTGAGTGAAGCTGTCCCCATCCAGATATAGCCCGTGTCTGTGAAGAGTGCCAGGTGTCGGTAGGTGAAAGAAACAGCCATTTGCAGGAAGCTGCTCACTCCTGGGGCCAGGCCAGGGGGTGTCTGGGGCAGGGCCAGGGAGGACACCCAAAGATACTAACTTCTCAGCGCCTCCTCCAGGCCTCCCCCAACCCTTCCATTTCACTCCCATTTCACAGGCCCTCACCACGGTGGAGCAGGTTGCATGGTCCAGGAGGTAAAGATCGGGCCCCACAGCCAGAAGAATGTGTGCCACTCGGTCCTGGCACAGTGTGGTCCAGCACGAGGGTGCGCTCTGCAAACCTGTGGTCAGGCAAGAGGACAACCCCAGGATGACCAGAGCCCAAAGCTTCTGCCTCTGTGGATCCCGCAGTCTGGAAGCACATCTGTGGGCACTGAATGATTGTCTCGGGGGTGTCAGCGCTCACCTGGCACTTCTGGCATTCGGCGGAGTTTGAGGTCACCCACATTGGCACTGAGGGTGAAGCGGTGGGCCCCTGTGAGGATGGCCACTCCGGAACCAAACTCAGTATGGAAGATTCGAGCATCTAGAACCCGATTCTGGAGCACCTCCTGGGAAGAGGGACAAGTGGAAAGGGACCTTGAAAAAATCACAGGGTCACAGACTCCATCCCTTTTCCCCAGCTTCCTGTGGCCCCTACATTGCCCATACTGAAGTGTCTCCGGAAGTCTCCATGAAGCCCATAAACCAGTACTACACCATCTTCCTGCACGCAGAGGAGCTCCTCTTCAGCTGACCAGCCCAGGGACACCACTGGCCCACTCTTCCACTGTAGAGGAGAAGAAGTTCATGAGACTATCTTGGGACGCAGAAGCACTGCCTGCCCCCTGCCCCAAGGCAGGCCAAGAGTGCTCACCAGCAGACTGGCCAGAGGCATGCCAGAAGCAGAGTAGATGTCAAGTACCGGCCGTACACTTGCAGCCTTCTCCTTCCGCCAGGGGTTCCTCAGCAGTGCTGCAGTTGGAGAACAGACCTCCTGTCCTAGTTCACTAGTCCCAGCCCACGTGAAGCAGGCCTCATGAAGTAGCTCCTCAGGCCCACCATATGAAGCAGGCCTCACGAGAACCAGAATTAAAAGCATCTCAATTTGGGGGGAGGGTGGCATATGCCAGCGACAACAACCCAACAATAAGACCCCTAGGAATCAAGGACCTTGAGTTCATCCCATGGTCCCAGAGCATGCCGAGGCAGAGGGGTGACTTACCAATGGGGCCTCCATAAGGCGCAGCAGCCACCAGGCAGTCCCTGAGTTCCTCCTTCAGGTCCCAGTCCATGCTGTACAGCTCATATTTCCTGCCCACAGAAAGGTGAATAGAAATTAGCCTCCTTGTGCCCATGCATCTAGATGAAGTGAGCCCCAGAGGAACCCCTAAAACCTCCATTTGTTCTCCACAGGAAACTTGAGGCCCCTCCAGGGGCGGGGAGGGAAGGCGATGACTAGAAACAATATGCATGCTTAGGTGCAGCAGGCAAGGATGGGGTTCTTGGGCAAGTACACAAGGATGGCAGGAGCTCCTGGGACAGACAGGCTGTGTGGCCAACATCCAGGACACAAACTGAGATAGGACTAGGGTGGGTGGCCGGCTTGAGTCTATATTAGCAGGAAATAAAACCCTGCCAGAGGGTCTCTCAGGGTGGAGAGCCTTTCTTCTATTTCTGATTTTTTTTTTTTAAGAATAGTTTATTGAATTTTTTATTTTATTTATTTATTTTTAGTTTATTGATTTTTAAAGAGAGAGAAAGGAAGAAGGAGGGAGGGAGGGAGAGAAACATCAATATGGGAGCACAACATCGATCAGCTGCCTCCTGTATGAGCCCCTACTGGGGATTGAGCCCAGGAGCCCATAAGCCCACAATCAGGGCTTGTGCCCTTGACAGGGAATCAAACCGGCAACCTCTTAGTGCACAGGAAGACGCCCAACCAACTGAGCCACACTGACCCGGGCTCTTTCTGGTTCGTAACACTGAGTCAGGTCATGGGCTTTATATCCGGGGGTCCAGCTCAGCACTGGTTAATAAAGAACTCAGTTTCAGAAGTAATGAGTTAGCAGTGCCTGAAAGAAACCCAAGAGGAGCTCTTCAGTGAGTCCAGAGCTGGGGAGAGTCCTGGGTTAGAGATGTCAATCTGTGAATGCTTGGCTTACAATAGGAAACTGAAATCACAAGCCAGCACAAGATGACTGTAATCTGAGATGTGTGAGGACAGTGTGTGTCGCATGAGAAGACAAAGTAGGAGGGGAGAAGGGAACAGAGGAGTAGGCACTATTCCAGGATGTCAAGGAAAATCAGTGGCTAAGGAGAGTGCTTTGGCTGGTATCATTTCAGGAGCCTTCCCATTAAAGATCAGAAAGATGCTCACCATTACCGTCTTTCTATTTGACATTCTTCTTGGGGTTCTAGCCAAAATAATTTAAGAAAAAAACAAACAAAACAGAGAAGTTTCTATTTTGGAAAAGGAGTGAGATTGTTACTATTTACAAATAATGTGATTGTCTACTTAGAAAATCCAAACCAGTCTATGGAACAATGAATAAAAGAGCTCAGTTGAGTGAGCAACAGAAGTCAATGCATTTTCTTTTTTAAAATATATTTTTATTGAAAAAAAATTTTTTTAAGAGAGAGAGGAAGGGAGAGGGATAGAGAGATAGAAACATCGATGAGAGAGGAACGTCATCAATCGGCTTCCTCCTGCACGCCTCCTACTGGGGATCAAGCCTGAAACCAAGCATGTGCCCTGACTGGGAATCAAACGGGTGATTTCTTGGTTCCTGGGTCGACACTCAATGGCTGAGCCACACTAGCCGGGCAGAAGCCAATATATTTTCTACATCAATCAACTGTCTATATACTATAGCAAGAACCAATTAGAAACGTAACTTTAAAAAAAGCCTGATCATGACAGCAATAAAACTATAAGGTACCCCAAAATAAACATAATAAACATTTTTACAAAATCATATCAAAATTTACTCAAGGATATAGAAGACAGAAAATATTTTAAAATAATCTATAAATGCGCAAGAATTTCAATAAAAATCACCCCCAATGTTTGGGGGGAAGGGAAGCCCAAACTGATTCTAGTTTGTCTAGGGGGAAAAGATAATCTGAAAAAGTAAATATTGGAAGATATTTAGAAACATTTGAGAATATGAGAACACATGTATATTAGATATCAAGTATCTTCTATAATAATAAAAGTGCAATATGCTAATGAGACCAGATGTCCTTCTGGATGACCTTCCAGACGAAGCCTTCCGGATGAAGCCGGGGCTTCAAAGGAAGCCTGGGTTCCAGGTGCCAGAGAGAAGCAGGGGCTGGTAGCCAGCCGGGGGAATGAAGGCCTACTCTCACATGAATTTCGTGCATCGGGCATCTAGTACTATATAAAACTAAAGTTAATTAAAACTTGTTTTGGCACAGGAATAAACAAATAGATCAATGGAAGAGAACAGAATCCAGGAAAAGACCTGAGAATTGAACATGTAATAAAAATGGCATTTCAAGTGCAAAATGATACTTGAAATGAGACAATGGCCCATACAGGAAGAATCACAGTAAATACTATTTCATTACTTAATCTCTACAATAAAATATTTTCCAGATGGAATTCAAAATTTAAATGTTAAAAAAATAATGCCACATCAGAAAAAATCTTGGCTATTTTAACAATCTCAAAGTAGAAATGATTTCTAAGCATGACATAAAACCCAGAAGCCACAATGCAAAAGACCAACAAATAAAAACTAAGAACTTCTGTATACTTCTATGTAAAAAGGGGTAAAAACAACACATTTGCTTACATCTGAAAAAAAAGAAACTTTGGTAAGATTTACAAGAATCTAGTAACAATGGTTACTTGTAGGTGAGGGGTGGAATTAGTTGAATAAGACCAGGGATAGGAATGAGACTTTGAGTTTTTAAACATTAACAGTTAATTTTTTTTCTTTTTTAAAAAAATATATTTTATTGATTTTTTACAGAGAGGAAGGGAGAGAGATAGAGAGTTAGAAACATCGATGAGAGAGAGACATCAATCAGCTGCCTCCTGCACATCTCCCACTGGTGATGTGCCCGCAACCCAGGTACATGCCCTTGACCGGAATCGAACCTGGGACCTTTCAGTCTGCAGGCCGACGCTCTATCCACTGAGCCAAACCGGTTTTGGCAAGTTCTTTAATTTTTAAGAAAGTTTTTTTAACTTACTGATTTGAGAGAGCAACATCGATTTGTTGTTCCACTTATTTATGTACTCATTGGCTAATTCTTTTTTTTTTTTAAATCCTCACCTAAGAAGTGAGGATATTTTTTTCATTGATTTTTAGAGAGTAGAGAGTGGAAGGGAAGGGGTGGGGGGGGGGGGGGAAGAAAGAGAGAAACATGGATATGAGAGAGACATATTGATTGGTTGCCTCCTGCATGTGCCCCAATGGGGATTGGGGAAGTAGGGGGGCAGGACTCAAACCTGCAACCCAGGTATGCGCCCCTAATCAGAATCTAACCCAAGAGACCCTCTGGTGTGAAGGCCCATGCTCTAACCACTGACCCATGCTGGGCAGGACCATCGGCTGATTCTTCTATGTGCCCTGACCAGGGATTGAACCCACAACCGTGGCGTACTTGGCCGATGCTCTAACCAACTGAGCTACCTGGCAAGGGCCAATACTTATTTGTTAAGATAATTAACATTAAAAAACTTTTATACATTAAAAAATATCCATTAAAATAAAGCAGGAAGACAAACTATGGGGAAAATGTGATACACATGAAGAGATATTTTCTTAAAAAATACAAAAGGCTCTAATTAATTTTCTTTTCTTTATTTTTTTATTAAATTTATTGGGGTGACATTGATTAACAAAATTACACAGGTTTCAGGTATACAATTCTACAACACATCATCTGTATATTTAGTATTATGTTTATCACCCAAGTCAAGTTTCCTTCCATCACCATTTATCTCCTCTTTACCTTCTAATTAAATGAAAATAAAACTAAAGTAGAAAGTTAGTCAAAAGCCATATCATACTACTTTATGTGAAAACACTTTTCAAACTACACATAAAAATCTTGAAAAAATATAATCTAATATTTTATAATGTGAACTATGGAAAAGTCTTTTAGAGCAAGACACAAAACCCAGAAATTAACAAGGAAGAGATTTTATTACATGAAATAGCTATTCAACTTTTAAATGTGTACACCCTCTGCTTACCAGTTTCCTTTCAAGAATCTAACTTAGAAAACTACTTGTACAAGTGCACAAAGGTATGAATTCACTGCAGCACTATTTAAAATAGTTTGAGAAAATCCTGGAAAAACCTTCTTAAATGTTCATCAAAACAGGACTGGTTAAATAAACTATGGTATGCCCATTCTGGGCAATATCATGTGGCCATTAATAAGGTGGCTCTGGCTCTAGCCGGTGTTTTCAGTGGCCCGAGCGTCAACCTGAGCACCAAAGGGTCTCGGGTTCAATTCCTGGTCAAGAGCACGTACCTGGGTTACAGGTTCAATCCCTGGCCCTGGTCGAGGCACGTGTGGGACACAACCAATCGATGTATCTCTTTCACATTGATGTTTCTCTCTCTTTCTCTCTCCCCTTTCCCTCCCTCCCTCCACTCTCTCTAAAAAGTAATGAAAAAATATCCTCAAGTGAGGATTAACAACAACAAAATAAGGTGACTGAGGGAACTAACATGTTAAATAAAAAATGTAAGCTGCTGCTCAGTATGAACTCATTTATGTAATAAAAACGGAGCACATATATTTTTCTTAAATGAAAAGGAAGCCCACTGCGTGGGAGAACATATTTGCCAAAGATACTATTTTTATTGATTTCAGAGAGGAAGGGAGAGGGAGAGAAATAGAAACATCAATGATGAGAGAAAATCATTGATTAGCTGCCTCCTTCACACCCTTACTGGGGATTGAGCCCACAACCCGGGCATGTGCCCTGACCAGGAATTGAACCGTGATCTCCTGGTTCATGGGTCGACACTCAACCACTGAATGACAGTGGCCAGGCTGAACATATGTGTGTGTATATACACTGAGTGGCCAGATTATTATGACCACCCCATCAGTACAATGAAGTGGATTAGTTAAGCAAACAATAATAATAATAAAACCTTGAGAGTATTTGCTTAGGAAGTTTTCAATATTCAGTATTTTTGGAAGTGTCAATGAAGTACTGATGGAGTGGTCATAATAATCTGGCCACTCAGTGCATGTGTGTGTGTGTATATATATTTATATATGTACACACATATGTATATTTTTACAAGCATATTTACATATAATTACATGAATGTATAAAAATACATAGAAAAAACGCTGAGAGGCCTCCACATTAAACCAGACAGCGGTCACTTTGGGGGAGGGTGGTGAGTGGGGGAAGGAGATAGGGGGACTTCTAATTTGTAGACCATATACTTTTGTATTATTTGAATTTTTTACAATCCCATATGCCTTTCTTTTGACACTTTGTTACTAAAATCATGGGTGAAAATCTGATGGGAAAATAGAGCCACACAGACCTAGCATGCCAGTTATCAATTCATTGCTGCTCAGCTCCAAATTCACACTTCAGTGTGTTGTGTTTAAGGGACAGCATACATTTTTCCTTCACAGTGAGTAAGATGTTACACTTTCTCAGTAGAGGGCGCTGGAGGGACACTGAATGAGGAAGGGGTTCTACTGCTGCTTCCAGCAAGGCTTAGCCAGCAGCCAGGGTGTAAGATACGGGGTGATTTGCCCCAGCCCTGCAACAACCTAGAAGGCCCAGACTAGTGATCACCTTCCCACGGCTCCCTGGACAGATGCCACATTCCTGGCCTCCTGCCCAGGCTGTACTTCCTCTGCATGCCAAGATGCTTGGCCACTGGCTGTCCTGCCTGCCCACTTGAGCGTTTCCTCTGATCCCTTCTGCAAACCCATGCTCCCAGCCACTGGCTGTGGCTCACCTTAGACCAGCTGTGGGCAAACTACGGCCCGAGGGCCGGATCCGGCCCGTTTGAAATGAATAAAACTAAAAAAAAAAAAAAAGACCGTGCCCTTTTATGTAATGATGTTTACTTTGAATTTATATTAGTTCACACAAACACTCCATCCATGCTTTTGTTCCGGCCCTCCGGTCCAGTTTAAGAACCCATTGTGGCCCTCGAGTCAAAAAGTTTGCCCACCCCTGCCTTAGACACTGTGTGCCCCAGGCTACCTGCTTGCACCAGCTACCCCAACACCCCTGCACACCCACAGCCCTGACCACCAGTTGCAGCTCACCTATATTCCCCTACCCCCTGAACCCCAGAGGGTTTCCTCTTTTTTTAATCCTCACCCAAGGATATCTTTTCTGTTTATTTCTAGAGAGAGTGGAAGGGAGGGAGAAGAGAAAGATGGAGGAGGGGGAGAGAGACATTTACATTAGACACATCCATTGGTTACCTCCTGCATGCTCCCCTACCTGAGCTGGGGAACCTGCAACCTGGGTACCTGCACTTGACCAGGAATTGAAACCGAGTCCCTTCGGTCTGTGGTCTGACACTCCAACTACTGAGCCAATCTGGCCAAGGGCTGAGGGTTGCTTCTTTGCCTTCATAGGAACTATGGACCAGCTATGGCCGGGCAAACCAGTGAACTTCTCTGCCATCTAGTGGGCTAAAACTATACAGGGTGGGGCAAAAGAACAGTTATGAGTATTCGAAACAATTTATTCCTGTATTATTATTTATTATTTTCCACTTGAACAATTATAAATCTACTTTTGCCCCACCCTGTATTTTCTCTAATGAGGCCTAAACCCCAGCCTGGGAAGGGCCCCCCTTCTTAATTTGTCATTCCTTGGGTACTCTCCTAGGCTACCATATAACATTTTCTTATCTCTTTAGTTACTCTTTTTTTCACTGTTAATATAATAATTCCTTATATTTCTCAAACTTTCCCAGTTTAAGTCTCCTGACTGGACCCAGACTGATAAAGACTTCACTCTGAGAGTGGTCCCAAGAGACAGACCCCAAAGATGGGATTTGAGGATTAGTTTGGTCGTGTGCTTAAAGCTTGGGAGCAGTGCTGAGCTCCCTGCCAATGGGAAATGGATATTAGTAGCCCATCGCACCCAGTGACATCACAATTAATCCAGCCTGCAGTTTTCTGTGGTGACATGCCAAGTCAAACATGTGCTTTGGGAGTGACTTCTGTGCCTGATTGTAGGCAGTAATAATGATTGTAAGGGCTGTGGTGTGGATGGATTGTTTTGAGTGCACTTGAACATTTACAAAGAGAAAATTACAAGCTTGAGTCTGTTAATTTTCAGTTCAAGTCATGGTCTGAGAAGCAGAAAGCGTCTATAACAGCCCTAAAACAATCTCATATTTATTACAGCCACACAGCTGTTACTGCTGAAAATCAAAAGCAAATTTTAATTACATGGATTGTTAAATTATAACAGTTGAATTCACCAACATGTCATTTCTCATGTGAACCTTAGGGCACTAGTAAGGAAAGAAAGGAATCTTGAAAACTGGAAGGAAGATATCTGGTTAGACCCAGATGAAAACAACAATCCTGAACCCCTAATTCATTCTGAGTCTTCCTTACTAGAAGTAGCTTGCACTCCTATGTCTGAGGAGACTTGCCTTCTTCTGCTTGAAAACCTTTTGATGACCTCAATTGGGGTAGAAGTCTTGGGAGCCTCCCTCCCCAGGGCTGACCTAGCTAACACTACTGCTCTGTGGCTAACCTGTCAACAGCAGAGACCATGAGGACCAACCTGCAAGTTGATTACACTGCACCTCTTCCACCGTGAAGAGGGAACGATTTGTCCTCACTGGAATACAGACACATTCTGGATGTGGATTTGTCTTCCCTACCTGTAGTGCCTTTGTCAGCATCCACCATCTGTGGAATTACAGAATGCCTTATCTAATGGTGTGACATTCTGCAAAGCATTACATCTAATCAAGCAAGGATCTCATTTCACAAAAAAGAAAGTGCATTTGTGGGCTCAGGTCCATGAGATCAATTAGTCTTACCAAATGCCCCATCACCAGAAGTGGCTGGCCTAAATTCATTGACAACTCAGTTATAGCACCAGTTGGGAGCCAGTATCCTAAAAGGGCTCTATCGTACAGGATGCAGCTTGTGCTTTGCATCAGAGGCTATTACATGGTGCTGTTTCCTCTAGAGCAGTGGTTCTCAACCTTGGCTGCACATTAGAATCGCCTGGGAATCTTTAAAATCCTGATTTCTGGGCCTCATCCTCCGGAAATTCTGTTTCTTTGTTACTAATGTTGTGGCCTCACCCCATAACAAAGAAACAGAATTTCCGAATGATGAGGCCCAGAAATCAGGATTTTAAAGATTCCCAGGTGATTCTAATGTTCAGCCAAGGTTGAGAACCACTGCTCTAGAGTCAGAATCAAGGGATGGAAGTGAGAGTGGCTCTTCTCATTCTTACACCTACTGACTTACAAAAATGTTGCTTCCAGTTCCATAACTTTGAGATCTCTTGGTTTGGAGAGGTTAGTCTCCACGGGGAGAAGGTTTCCAACAATCTATTGTTACAACAATAGATTCACTGAATTGGAAGATAAGAGCGCCGCCTTGCCATTCTGGGCTCCTTAAGCCACTGAACCAACAGGCTTAAGAAAATGGTGTTTACTGGCTGAAGTGATTATCTTGATTACCAAGGGGAAATTGAGTTGCTGCTACATAATGGAGGCAAGAAGGACTATGTCAGACACCCAGGGGATCCCCTGCAGCACCTCTTAGTACTTCTGTACCTGATCATAAAGTTTAACGAAAAACCTCAGCAACCAAAGAAAGCAGAATGACTGAAATGAAGGTTTGGGTCACTCCATTATGTAAAGAACCAGAGCATCAGTGGGCTCAGGTCCATGAGATCAATTAGTCTTACCAAATACCCCATCACCAGAACTGCCTGGCCTTAAAAGTCATTCTATCTATCACTGTATTAATTTCTCCTTCAGCCTCTCACTGAATATTCGTGTTACCCAAAAATGAAATTGTAAAGTTAACCTCCAATTATTTGTGTGTAAATAAAAAATGGGAAGAAGGTTCTGGCTGAGGACAAGAAATGGGCAGTTGAAGGAAGCCATAGATAACAGCTACAATCTCATGACCAATTACAGAAATGAAGCCTATAGTCACTTTGCACATTTTCTTCATGCCTGTTATATGCATGTGTTTATATGTATACACTAGCCATTATCTTCTCTCTCCTCATTTTTTATTTACACACAAATAATTGGAGATTAACTTTACAATTTCATTTTTGGGTAACACGAATATTCAGTGGGACTGAAGGAGAAATTAATATAGTGATAGATATAATGACTGTTAAGATTGTTTTCTCATTTTGGGAAAGAGTATTTACTTGTAAGAAGAATAGTGGTAGCTTCGTTAGCAAAAATATAGACTTTTGTTGTTATGAGGAAGTTTGAAAATGTATAGAGGGTGCATATGGAGCTGAGTAGTTATCAATTTATCTGTCAACTCCAAATTTACCCTTCAATACGTGCTGCACGTGAACTAGATGTTAGCTTTTCTCAGTAGAGGGCAGTGTAGGGACACTGCAGGAGGAGGGAACTCTGTTTCCAGCAGCAGCAAGGTCAGTCAGCAGTGTGGGTATGAGGACACCTGGTGACGCTCTGCCTCAACCATACACCCAGAACAAACAATCCCTTGATAACCTCACAGCCGTGGCCTAGACTGGGGTCCATCTTCCTGTGGCTCTCTCCACACAGACACTGCATGCTTCAGGTCTCCCACTCACATTGGTGCTCTCACTCTCTGTGCAACCCCAGGAACCTGGCCACCAGCTATGGCTCATCTGTGTCAAGGAGGAATGCTTCCTGCTTGTATAGTGACTATGGACCAGCTCTGGCCCTGGCAAACCAACAATCTTCTCCACTACCCAGTGGGCTGCAACTATGCCTTTCCCATCAAGGTTGGAACACCAATTAGGGAGGGTACTTCCATCTCCTTCTAAGTCTGTCCTTCCTTTCTCCTCAGTCCTAGGGGAGGACAGAGTTTTATCTTATAGTTACTTTGTTATCACAGTTTAAGAGTTCTTTATATGAAACTTCATCTATTTAGTCAGCCCTTGCTGTCTGTCTCCTGATTAGACTCATACTGATGCAACCAGTGTGCCATCCCACAGACCACTTGCTTGTTACAAAGGGGGAAATATGACTTTACAATGAAGGATGTGCCATCACCATCCTAACCCCCTTGTTAATGTCAACATCCTTCACAGCAGACAACCCAATATAATGCTGACTCCAGATGTGATGCAGCACAAATACCATGTCATTGCCTACAAAGCATTTCTACCGAAAATGTTCAACTAGACCAGCCGTGGGCAAACTACGGCCTGCGGGCCGGATCCAGCCCGTTTGAAATGAATAAAACTAAAAAAAAAAAGACCGTACCCTTTTATGTAATGATGTTTACTTTGAATTTCTATTAGTTCACACAAACACTCCATCCATGCTTTTGTTCCGGCTACCCCAGTCCAGTTTAAGAACCCATTGTGGCTCTTGAGTCAAAAAGTTTGCCCACCCCTGAACTAGAATCTAATCCAGTGATCCACTACGGTGTGAGAATAGATGATCCCCAGCTCTGGCTCAGTTGGTTGAGCATTTTCTCATGCACCAAGGGATTGCTGGATCGATTCCCAGTCAGAACACAAGTCGGGGTTGTAGGCTCGATCCCTGGTAGGGGGCACGCAGGAGGCAGCCAATCGATGGTTCTTTCTCATCAATATTTCCTCTCTCTCACCCTTCCTCTCTCTCTTTAAAATCAACTAAAACATATTAAGAAAAAATACATGATCTCCAGGCTGGGTTGACAAACCACTGGGAATGAAGAAGCAGATTACATCTGGCCTTGGGGAATAATCTATTAATTACAAAATTTCTAGACCCTAAAGAGAATCCATCATCATCCCTGAAATCCCTTGACTCCTACCTCCTTCAAAAACTGCCCTGGCCTGTGTTTCTCAATGATTAGTGTCAACCCATGTACTGAAGGGTGGAGGGTTCGATTCCCAGTGAAGGGCATGTACCTGGGTTGTAGGTTTGATCCCCGGCACCAGTCAGGGCGCATGTGGAGGCAACTAATCAATGTGTCTCTCTCACATTGATGTTTCTCTGTCTCTTTCTCCCTTTTTCCCCCACTCCTGCCTCCCTTCCACTCTCTAAAAACCAATTGAAAAAATATCCTTGGGTGAGGATTAACAAACAAAAAAACAAAACAAAACCCAATAAACAAACACAAATACTACTAAAGAACTCTTGTACACTGTTGCTGGAAATGTAAAATGATTCAGCTACCACAGACAACAGTATGATAGTTCCTAAAAATATTAAACAGAATTACCATAGGATCTAACTACTCCATTTCTGGGTATATATCCAATAAAATTGATAACAGGGTCTTGAAGAGCTATTTTTACACTACTGTTCATAGTAGCATTATTCACAACAGCTGCGACGTAAAAGTAACTTAAGTGTCCATTAAAGGATGAACAGAGAAGGAAAATGAGATATACATACAATGGACTTAACAAGAAAGGTAATTCTGATACATTCTAGTGTCATGGATGAACCTTGAGGACAGTATGTTAAGTGAAATAAGCCAGTCACAAAGCAGCAAATACTGTATGATTCTACTTATATGACCTATCTAGAGTAGTCAATTTCATAAAAACAGAAAACAGCATAATGATGGTTGCCAGGGATGGGGGAGGGGGAAATGAGGAATTATTATTTAATGGGTATAGAGGTTCAGTTTTCCAAGATGAAAAACTTCTGGAGAGTGGTTGCACAACAATGTGAAAATACCTAACACTACCAGATTGTACTTTTGCATGAATAAGACAGTAAATTTTTTATCATATGTGTTTAACTACAATTTTTAAAATGTTCATCTTTATATGTGCAAAAAAGAAAACAACCCCAAACACAGAAACTCCAAAAAATCTGCTAAAATAGTCTACTTCTAAGAAGAGTTTCAGAAATATACAGGGTTTGGCAAAAGTAAGTTTATAGTTGTTCATATGGAAAAATATATAATCCTATCCTATATAATAAAAGCCTAATATGCAAAGTGTCCAGTTGTCTGTTCAACCAAAGTATAATATGCTAAGGATATGCTAAGGTTGCTCAACCGCTCACTATGATGTGTATTGACCACCAGGGGGCAGATAGTTGACCGGTCGACCAGTTGCTATGATGTGTACTGATCATGTGCTCCAACCAGTAGGTTTGCTTGCTGCTGGGGTCCATTGACCGGGACTGAGCAAGACAGACCGTGCACACCCTGGAGCCCTCCCGTGGTCTCTCCCCGGCTGGCCAACCTCCCACGTCCCTCCCTGGCCCCGATTGTGCACTGGTGGGGTCCCTCAGTCTGGCCTGCACCCTCTCACAATCCGGAACCCCTCGGGGGATGTTGGAGAGCCAGTTTCGGCCCAATCCTGCAGGCCAGGCCTAGGGACTCCACTGGTGCATGAATTTGTGCACTGGGCCTGTAGTACAAGAATAAACTCTGTTATTATACGCTGTCTTAGAACCCTATACCCTCCCTTTACAGTGATTATGACCAAACAAATACTGAGTCATTAGTGTTTATCAACAGTCTCCCCTGCTGGCTGTAAGTTCTATGAGGGGAGACAGGGTCCATGTCTTTTCATTGGTTGATACATTCAGCCTGGCAGAGGGTTGAGCAAAATTAATTAATAGGATTATCCCAAATTGGGTTTCTAGGATAAAAACAGCTAAAATTCTGAAGCCCCATAGAATTAATCATCATTCCCTTTCCTTGCCTTTTCCAATTAGTAAGTTTTCCAGAACACTACCTCCAAAGAAAAAGAATCCTATCCTATAGATAAGACTCAAAAATGCTCTGCCTGCCACCTGTTTATCATTCATTCATTTTACTCGAACATGTAGTAAGACTATACACAAATACAGATAAACACCAAGTGTCTGCACTTAAAGCATTTCCACTCTGGTGGAGAAGCTAGGAAATACTATTTTATTTTCCTGTAAAAACCAACCAAACAAACCTATGCTTTAGCACAGGTTCTAGAACAGCCGTGGACAAACTATGGCCCGCGGGCCGGAGCCGGCACGTTTGAAATGAATAAAACTAAAAAAAAAAAAAGACCGTACCCTTTTATGTAATGATGTTTACTTTGAATTTATATTAGTTCACACAAACACTCCATCTATGCTTTTGTTCCAGCCCTCCGGTCCAGTTTAAGAACCCATTGTGGCTCTCGAGTCAAAAAGTTTGCCCACCCCTGTTCTAGAATAAGGCTGGGTTCAAATCCTCACTCCACTACTTACTAGCTGTGTAACCTGGTCACCTAACCTCTCTGTGTCTCAGTTTCCTCATCAGTAAGATGGGTTTAATAATGATACCTAAAAACAAACAAAAAAACCCAAACAACAATAATGATACCTATTTTGTGGGATTGTGAGACTTAATACAGATAAAAGTACTTAGCAAAGTGTATAGTACATAGAAAGGCACAACTGCTGTTAGCCCAAATAATATAGCTCCACAGCAAGGCTGAGAGACTTCTACTCCTTTCTGCAATACAGCACAGACAGGTAAACATATGTGGGCTAGCCACACAGGTCAACAATTCCACTTCCTGGTGCATCAACAAAGCTAAAACTTCATATCATAAATAGTAGTTCTGTAATAATGAGGCCATTATTTTTAGTACTCTATTTAACAAGCCTGCATAGGCAACATATATTTCCAAAAGTAATAAGAGTTAATATTTTCAAAAGTGTATGGCTGTGTTGTTGTAGACACTAAATTTCATGCCAACTACATCCCTTCTCCACAAAAATAGATATTATTTCCTCACTTTACCGATTTTAACTTTCGAATTTTTTTCCATATTGTAGAAACATATTTATTAGAAATAACAAATGCAACAGAGGTCTAAAAATTGCCACAAGGCATTTTTCCCTCTTAAGGGCAAAATGGTGTCTTTTATTGAAATAAGACCCCAAGGAGGTGTCTTTGTGATCTTTAGTTGCAAACAATAAAGTGTTTTTTAAAAAAACTTTATTGGGCAACTACTTACTACATAGCAGGCACTGTTCTAAATAAGCACTGGAGATAAAGAGATGTAAGAAATATGCTCTCAGCCTTTAAGGAACTTACTTGGTTTAGCAGAAGAAACCTACTATACAAATATGGCCCTACCGTGGCATACATAGCAGACCCGGGAACCGGGTCCAAAGGAAGGTCAGTTGTCTCTGCTGGGTTGGGTCAGGGAAGAGAACAGAAAGAACCCTTGAACTAAGTCCTAAAGGATGAGCAAGAATGGTCCAGACAGATAAATAATGAAGGACATGGCAGCGCCCACAGAAGGAACTGCAGGCTGGGGCAAACACAGGGAGCCATGAAACCTGACGATAGATTGGGGTCCTGTTCTGTGCAACCGAACACAAAACTTGGGTACAAGAGGGGCAGATGAAGTTGGAGAGATCAACAGGAGCCGACTTGTAGATCTAACGAGAGTCGTCTGCACCAAGGATAATGATGTAAACAATGTACACTTCAGAAAGATGAGTGGGCTCTACGACTCCCATGAGGGGGCTGTCCTGAGCTGGGGGTCCCAACTCGCGCAGCCCCGGATCCACGGACGACTGGCCCCCTTCTCCCCGCCCTGGTCAGCACGGCTACCCCGCCCGCCGTGCGCCCCTCCGCCTCTCGGAGCGCCCCTGTGGTCTGGCTTCGGCAGGACCTCCGGGCAGGAGACTGGGCACGCGCTGTCACTCGGCGGCCTCCTCCAACGTGATCTGAGCATCATCCCGGAGGCAGGCAGACCTAGGCTTCAGCGCTGGGCTCGGCCCCTACTTGTGTGACCACTAGGCTTGCCTCAGTTTCCGTACGTTCAGTGGCAGACGCCGGGGGAGAGCCGGCGAGGGGCGGACCCCAGCGCCGAGTGACGGGGTCGCGCGCGGCGGGCTCCGCCCCGACTCGAGCCGGCGGGAGAGCGGGGTAAGCCAGGCCGTGGGTGGGTGGGAGGGCGGGGCGGCTCACCGGTAAAAAGCAGAGTCCCCGAGCGGGTTCCAGTTCGCCGTGTAGCAGTCCATGGCTGGTGCAGGGGGCTGCGGGGCAGCACTGAACGGACTCCCGCCTAGCCAGGGCTCCGGGCCGGCACTTCCGCTTCCGCCCTCCCGGGTCACGTGGCGAGGCCGCCGCCACTGCCTGGAGCGCTCCGGGCAGCTGCATTCGGCGGCCGCCGCTCCCCCGCCCACACCCGGGCCTAGTGCCCGCCTCGGTGGGCCTGGCTCTGGTTCCTGCCCCGACACGGCAGCCAGCCCCGCCTCCTTCCTGTCCCCTCGGGCATTGAGGGTGCACAGGGCGGGACATGGGTGACCGGAAGTGGGAGCTATGAGCGTCGCTGCCCCGGGCGCCGAGGCTCGAGGCGCCGTCGGGGCCGCCGCGACGCACGCATGGAGGACGCTGGGCGCCGGGCTTCGCACCGACGGCTAGCCGGGTCGCACGGGCTCTGCGGGGCGGGGACTGTGCCGCACCGACCGACCTCCCCGGGCGCGGGAACATGAGGCCAGTCCTGGAGCTCCCTGCAGGCGAGGCGCGCGGTGCGCGGGCCTGCCCTGTTCGCGGGTGAACTGCCCGGCGCTCCGGGAATCGGTAATTGGCGCGAGCGGGTGCGCGCGCATGCGCGAGGCGGCGGCGGGCACGTGGCGGGGCGCTGGGCGGCGCCGGGCGGGAAGCTCGTCTGTGCCCCGGAGGCCTCCGTGCTTGGCGACCCCCTGCCTCTGGCGCCCGCGGTGACCAAGGCCCGCGCCACCATGGGCCCCACACTACTGCCGCCGCTGCTGCCGCCGCCGCCGCCTGGTCCCTGGAGCCCGGAGCTGCCGGGGAGGGGCCGGCGCTGCTCTCATTTATCCCGCGTTGGGCCCTGCGGCCGCCCCGCCCCGAGTTCCCGCCCTCGCGCGGCTAAGTGGCCTCTCCCTGCAGCCCGGTCCTTGTCCACAGCGCCATGGTCTTCTGTCTGGAGAACACGGAGCCGCGCCGGCCCCGGCGAAGCGCCATGGTCCACCTCCAGGCCTCGGAAGTCCAACAGCTGCTACACAACAAGTTCGTGGTCATCTTGGGGGACTCAAGTGAGTGCTCCTCTAGGATCACACGTCCCAGTTCCGCACCTGCAGCCTGTTTTCTAAGTCTGGGGACTTTGTCTCCATCTCTCACCTCCTCTCTGACCCCTAGTCTATTCCAGGCCAGTAGGTTTTCTCATTTTATTTCCCTGTGCACCTTCACAGGTGTCCTGACAGATGTAGCCTGTCAGGCTTTTCACACCATCTTGCTTAGCGGTTTTTTTTTTTTTTTTCTCCCTGACAGCTCCCATAATTTCCCTTATGGGAGCAGGTGACTCAGCTGACTTCTGCTAGCTAGGTGATTTCAGGTCCCTGTATATATACTAAGTTGGGGGTGATGCACAACTAGAAGGATCGGTGGCAGTGCCAGGACTTTTGAGCCTCACCCTTTCTCCTGCCTCAAAGTCAGCACCCCAAAGAAGTGGTGTTGGGCAACCCCAGCCCTAGGACTTGGGAGACACTGGGACAGGGTGAGGCTTGCCTTAGCCCTGGGATCTGTCTCCCTGCAGTCCAGCGAGCTGTGTACAAGGACCTGGTGCTCCTGCTCCAGAAAGACTCGCTGCTCACAGCCGCCCAGCTGAAAGCCAAGGTGAGGGAAACTCGGTAGCCATGCCAGTGGTGGGTGGGCACAGACCCTGGCCTGGCAGGGTTCTCCTCCCTGGCATGGGTCTGACCAGCTGGGTATGGGGGTGGGCAGGGGGAACTGAGCTTTGAACAGGACCAGCTGGTGGCTGGGGGTCAGCTGGGCGAGCTGCACAACGGGACACAGTACCGAGAGGTCCGCCAGTTCTGCTCGGGTTCTGGCCACCACCTTGTGCGCTTCTACTTCCTCACCCGAGTTTACTCCGAGTACCTGGAGGGCGTCCTGGAGGAGCTGACCTATGGGCCTACTCCGGACCTGGTGATCATCAACTCCTGCCTTTGGGATCTGTCCAGGTTGAGGCGAGGGGAGAGGGAAATAATTGGTTGGGGGGTGGAGGTATGGCTCAGAGGCCATCTGCCTCTGTGCTGTTGCCCACCCCCTGTGCTGCCCAACAGGTATGGCCGCTTCTCAATGGAGAGTTATCGAGAGAACCTGGAGCGGGTGTTCATGCGCATGGACCAGGTGTTGCCAGACTCCTGCCTGCTGGTGTGGAATATGGCAATGCCCCTGGGAGAGCGTGTCACTGGGGGCTTCCTTCTGCCTGAGGCAAGTGACCCAGCCCCAGGATGGAAGGAGGGGACAGTTGGTTAGTCAGTAGAGGACCGTCCATCCCCAGCCTGCTTCACTCTGTGGCTCTTAGATGCTGTATTTTCTCTCAGCTCCAGCCCCTGGCGGCCTCTCTGCGGAGGGATGTGGTTGAAGGGAACTTCTACAGCGCTACGCTGGCTGGGGACCACTGCTTCGACGTCCTGGACCTCCACTTTCATTTCCGGCATGCAGTACGGCACCGGCACCGGGACGGTGTCCATTGGGACCAGCATGCCCACCGACATCTCTCACACTTGCTTCTGACCCATGTGGCTGATGCCTGGGGTGTGGAGCTGCCCAAGCGTGACTACACCCCTGGTGAGCCCTATCATGAGTGGGGAGGGTCGTGATGCAGAGAGGGCCCTCATAGCACAGGGCGCACAAACAGAACAGAACAGAGGTACTCTAGGGGAATAGAGGCCCCTTAAGGATGGCTTCTTTCTCCCCCCCGGGGAGGGTAAGATCACAGGAGCAACAGGGCAGTCCAAGTTCTGGTTCTTTGGTCTTCTACAACCATTGAGTACATGAGACAGCCTGCAGATGAACTAGAAAGAAATGGGAGTACTTTGAGCTAGGCACGGAAGAGAAGGGTAGAAAGAAAGACAGGGAGGAAGGCCAAGCCAGGCGGTGTGCAGAAGTCCCTTGGCTGGTGCTGTCAGCCTCAGTTCTCGCCTGCTCCAAAGGGGACATCGTGGCTGAGTGTTTCTCCGTCTGCTTCTCCTCTGGATCACGTCCTCAAAGGAAAAGTTTCCTGTCTCCCTTGTTGACGGCTCACGAGCCCTTTTGCTTCCGTGTTTAGCACAATTGCTGTGTGCACAGTATCTACAGGTTAGTGTTTGATGAATGAGAGACATGAGTTGTGTTAGAAAGCTGTTTATCAAAGCACTGGAGGCGATGGTGGGCAGACCAGGAATGTCATAGAGGCAGACTTCTGGGGCTTGGCAGCCAGGAGTTGGAGCATCAGGGAGGTAAATTAGGACTTTGACTATATAATGGTCCAATTTCCTTGTTTTTTTAGATGAAAGAACTGATCCCCAGCATAGAAGGGATGCTCTAAAGGCTGTAAGGCTAGATTGTGGTGGCTCAGGTCTCCTGAGTCCAGTTTACAGCTACAGAAATAGGGGCATCAAAAGGCAGAGTTGGGTGGGAGACTGAGTTGGTGAGTTTGGTCAGGACAGTTCTGTTTGAGATACTGTAGAAAGGTGGAGTAGACTTGGAGTCAGTGGTGTTCACAGAGAGATGGAAGCTGAAGGGCATGAGTGTGAGCCTCAGAGGAGACAGAACAACAGCCACATTTTGGAGGTGGAAGGAAAGAGAGGCTAATGGAGGAAACAAAAGGAGATGAAGGTAGAGGCATTTTCAGGGAGGACGAGGCTATTGGCCATGTCATGTGACCCTCAGGAAGAAAGGAATTTGTTAAATTTGCCAGGAAGTGGCTACATTTAGTGGGAAAAGTGTTGCAGAATTGGAGCAGGGGTAAAGAGGTAGTGAGCAGTTGCTGAGGGCACCATACTCTGGACATTTGAAAGGAGCAGGCACTACTGGGGGAAGAGGGTGACAGGATCTTTATGTTTATAAGAGAGAAGATTTACTAACTTATTTATTGCTCTGCGATTAGTTGCTCGGAGAAGGAAAGACTAAAGACCCAAGAGCTGGGCAAACAAAGGTAGAAGGCTCTTTGGAGGGGAGCATGAGGTCAGAACAAAGGTGGATCTGCTGACTTTTGAGAAAGGCAAGAGAGAAGGAACACACCTTGGGCTTGGCCTGAAATGAGAGGGAATGAGGAAAACTGGGTAGATGGCAGAAGGTACTCCCGCCTGGAGGAGGGAGTAGAGGTTTAGGAGTGTGGAGGGCTAGAGTTCAGGGCAGCCTGGCCTCTCAGGTCTTCCTAAAACAACCATCCCATTCCTAGACCCATGGATTGAGGACTGGCCAGAGCCGGATCATCTGTTCCAGGGGAGCCAGGGGCAGCCCCCAGAATTTGGGGAGCAGCTGGCCTTGCCCCCACCTTCTCCCTTGCCCCCTCCCATGCCTTTTCTCTACCCCCTTCCTCAGCCCTCCCCACCTCCCTTGTTCCCACCCCTGCCCCAGGATGCCCCTTTCTTCCCATGCCAGCCCTTCCCACCCCATGAATTCTTCAATTATAATACAACGGAAGACTTCTCAATGCCACCCCATTTAGGTAGGTGCCTCTGCAGCCTCCCATCACAACTTTCCCAGCCTCTCCTTGCACCTTTCCCAGCCTAGCTTCCCCACCCCCTCCTCAGGATTGGGTTCAGTCATAGCTGAGTCTAGAACAGCGTATGTGACTCATTATTCAGCTCATTGATTGTCACAGTTTCCTGATATGGAGGAAGTATTACCATTTTGTACATGGGGAAACTGAAGCCCAAAGAAACTCACCCTGGAGGATCAGAGCAGCCTAAAGGCAGAGCTGGGCTCCCCCTGGCTAGAAGCCCACTCTGATAAATGACTGGTTCTTTTGTAGGATGTGGCCCTGGAGTGAACTTTGTGCCTGGTCCACTGCCACCTCCAGTTTCTGGCCCTATCCCCCACGGTCAGCACCGGGGCCCGGTGGTCCACCGGGGAATGCCACGCTGTGTTCCCAGCAGCCCCTACCATGTGCCGAGGATGGGGGGACCCTGCAGGCAGCGGCTCAGACATTCAGACAGACTGGTCCACACATACAAACTGGACAGGCGGCTTCCGGCACATTCGGGGACATGGCCTGGGTAGACTGGACCTTGGGCTGGGGCTGGATGTGCCAATGGCCCTGCAGGGCCTGCCTGCCACCCAGGTGCTGGGCCATGGTGTTGCTGTGCCTGGCATTGTTCTTGTCCATTTCTGTCACCAATAAAGGCCTGGAAGAACAGAGTGGCATCTTCCTATGTCTCCCAAACCATGACCTTAAGAGTTGGGAGGCTGCCTCTGGGCTCTTTCCAGCTTTGGACCTTTCACCTCACATTGTTTAGAAATCACTGAGTGACTTTCCTGTGGCCTCACACCCTCATTCTCACCGGAACACATCTACACTAAAAAAGATCTTGGCAGGTTACCTCTCGTCAGCAGTTCTCCGGGTTTGGAATAGCAAGGGCTGAGTTGAAATTGTCAACATTTTTACTTCATTTAATAAAGTTTGGTTGATTAATTGATTTTAGTTAGAGGAACAGAGAAACATTGATTTATTGTCCACTTATTGTTGCATTCCTTGGTTGATTTTTTTAAAAAGATTTATTGATGCTGAAACCGGTTTGGCTCAGTGGATGGAGCGTCGGCCTGCGGACTGGAGAGTCCCAGGTTCGATTCCGGTCAGGGGCATGTACCTGGGTTGCGGGCACATCCTCAGTGGGAGGTGTGCAGGAGGCAGCTGGTCGATGTTTCTCTCTCATCGATGTTTCTAGCTCTCTGTCTCTCTCCCTTCCTCTCTGTGAAAAATCAATAAAATATATATTTTAAAAAAATAAATAAAAAAATAAAAAGATTTATTGATTTTTTTAGAGAGAGGGAGAGAGAGAAACATCGTTGTGGGAGCACAACATTGAATCAAACCAGCAACTAGCAACCTCTTGGTGCACAGGACAATGCCCACATTGGTTGATTCTTGTATGCGCCCTGACCAGGGATCAAACCCCCAACCTTGGTGTATTGGGGCGATGCTCTAACCAACTGAGCTATTTGGCCAGAGCAAAATTGTCAACATTTTATATGGAATTTATGGATCTGGCTAATTCTTACCTATACCAGTCTCTCTCATGTATTCATGTGTACATTCAACATTCATCTTTTCCTGGAAATAGAAAGACACATACCTTACCTTGCACAGTTCTTGGCATATAGTGGACACTCAAGTGATTGGAACTAATCAAGAAGCTCCCAAAGCCAAGTGGGAGACTGATTAGAAATCCATTATTTAATAAATAGAATGTGCACTAAGGGCAAAGTGAACACAGACCTTATTTGGTGGTGGAGGAATTCCAGGGTGGGGGTAGAGGATGTGTCAAACTCTGTAAGGAAGAGAGTACAGGGTCTCAGCTTTGATGAGCAACTTTAAGTTTGTGACTAAGCATCAGGGGTGACGTGGGCTAAATGGTGGCATGGGGGCCCTGACTGGTTTGGCTCAGTGGATAGAGCGTCGGCCTGTGGACTGAAAGGTCCCAGGTTTGATTCCGGTCAAGGGCATGTACTTAGGTTACGTGCACATCCCCAGTAGGGGGTGTGCAGGAGGCAGCTGGTCGATGTTTCTCTCTCATCGATGTTTCTAACTCTCTGTCCCTCTCCCTTCCTCTCTGTAAAAAATCAATAAAATATATATTTTAAAAAAAAAATGGTGGCATGGGGTGGAGGATGGAGTGTGGAGTAGGAAAATAAGGAAACAGACCCACAAATAATCTTCAAGTAGAATTGGATGGAAGAGAGAATTGGATGGAGGAATGCAGAGATGTGCCAATGGCCTGCCTGCCACCCAGGCATTCTTTCCATACTTTATTGAAATTTTACCTTGGCAAAGGATATAACGCCTAACAATGGGAATGGAAGTAGACCACAAAAGTGTTGATCCTTGCTAGCAATCTAAGTGCAAGTGAAGCTGCTAAGTTAGCACACGCTGGTATTGGGGAAACTGGTACATTAGTAGACAGAGCCCTTTAGAGAGCAGCCTCAACAGAGCAGTTGAGAATCCAAGGAGACAGTGCCTGAAACAAGGTTGGTTTTCTTTGGTAGAGCCCCAAAGTGGACAGGAACATACATACATAAAAGCAAGCCTTTTGTTCAGGAGATAAGATAAAATACTTCCTTTGCTAATAAAACCCATCCTTTGAGCAGCCCTCTTCAGCTGCATCCAGTTTGTCCAATCCCATGTTCGCTCCTTTCTGCCTTTCCTCAAAACCTATTCTCTGTCTGGACATTTTGCACCTCTGCTTCTGAAGCTTCTCGGTACCGCCGGAGAAAAACTACACCTGGACTGACTTACAGAAGAAAATCATGAGTTACTCAGCCTCATGGGACCCCTCTCTGTTGCTTGCCATCCTGTTCTCTAACAATTCCGTCACCTTCCCTACTGAGCCTTTCCTAGGCTTTTCCACTCCTTTCAAACCCCATCCCAGTTCTGGAACTCTCACCTTGTAAGCACCTTGAGACTGCAGAGGGCTCCATGTTCCATCATCTTACCTCTGCACGTCTAATTTCCACCCCCATCTTGCTGTGTGTCTCCCAACATTTTCTTCAGTTCCCCAACATAGATTTGAAGGTCATCACAACAGTGGATGGTGATAAGTTATCTTTAGTTTGTTGTCATATAAGCCTACAATACAAGACACTTGACCTCTGCATTATAGATTTTATTCAGTTGTGACTGGAAACAAGAAACTTAAACAGCCACATACAAGTCATTACATGCATTTGAATTATTCCCCGGCCATTGTTTTGAGATATAAAAACGATGAAAATCATATGTTCCTCCAGCGTGTGTGTGTGTGTGTGTGTGTGTGTGTGTGTGTGGATGTGGATTTCATAGAGAGGAAAGGAGCGGGAGAGAAACATCAATGATGAGAGAGAATCATCAATTAGCTGCCTCCTGCATGCCTGCTACTGGGGATTGAGCATGTGCCCTGAACGGGAATCGAACCATGACTTCCTGGTTCATGGGTCAGTGCTCAATCACGAAGCCACACCAGCCAGACTAGATTCTTGGTTTTAATTTTTTCCCCAGCTACATTATTTTTTAAATTTCATCTACTTTAATTTTTTTTCCATCACCATTTATCCCTTCTATGCCCTCTTCCACCTCCCCTCCCAGCCCCTCCCATAATCACCACACTGTTGTCCATGAATTCTCTTTTTTTCTTATTTGCTCAATCCCTCCACCCCATAATACTCCCCAACACACATACACACAACACACACACACACACACACACACACACACACACACACACACCAGACATGTCTGTCTGCTTTTTACCTATGGGTCTGTCTCTATTTTGCTGTAGTTCAGTTTGTTCATTAGAAACCACATATGAATTAAATCATATGGTACTTGTCTGTCTTTGCCTGGCTTATTTCACTTAGCATAATACTCTCCAGGTCCATCGATGCTGTTGCAGAGTAAAATTTTCTTCCTTTTTACAGCAGAGTAGTATGCCATTGTGTAAATGTACCATAGCTTTTTTTATCCACTCATCTACCGATGATACTTGGGCTCCTTCCAAATATTGGCTATTGTAAATAACCCTGCAATGAACATAGAGGCTCAGATATTCTTTCGAATTTGTGTTTTGGGTTTCTTTGGATAAATTCCCAGAAAAGGAATCAGTGGGTCATAAGGCAGTTCCATTTTTAATCTTTTTGAGATGACTCCATACTGTTTTCCACTAGATTCTTATTTTTTAAAGAATGCCTCCAGTGTCCTTTCCTTTGCCATACCAATATATTCCTGAAAGGAGTAGAGGATGCAAGAGCACTTCAGATGTAATGCCAGCCTTTATTTTCCCAGTGTATGTGTTGGGGGAGGAGGGAGAAGTCTTTTAATAAAAGAAAATTAGATTTTTTTTCAAAACAGTTTAACCAAAGTGTCCCAACAAAAACCGATGACCTGCCTTCTGTTATATAATCCAATTTGTCGTATAGATTGTATGTTGAGTTCATCTTAGTTCACATATGTTGGTGAAAGATAAACTTTCTGATTGCAAAGAAATACACCTATACTTTTTAAAAACCGGCTTCATTAAGGTGTCACTGACAGTAAACTGCACATATTTCAAATGTACGATTTGATATATTTTGACATGTATACATCTGTGAAATCATCATCACAATCAATGAAATGTATCCTTCTGTCTCTTTAGAATCCCTTCCTGCCTCCCCTCCCATCTCCCTACTCCTGTCCCCCAGCAACTATTGATACTGATCTGTTTTCTGTTACTATAGATCAATTTGCATTTCCTAGAATATTATATAAATGGAATCATTCAATGGGTACTCTTTTTCTTCTGGCTTCTTTCACTCAGTCTAATTAATGGGATTGGTGGAACAACATCCATGTCATTGTGTGTATCAGTAGTTCATTTTTTTCATATGTTCATCGTATTCCATTTTATGGCTAAACCAATGTTTATCCTTTTACCTGGTGATGGACATTTGTGTACTTTAGTTTTTGGCAATTACAAATAAAGCTTCTATGAATATTTATGTAGAAATCTTTGAATAGACATATATGTTCATTTCTCTTGGGTAAACATCTAGGAGTGAAATGGCCGAATCATGTGGTGGATATATGTTTAATTTTTTAAGAAACTAGGCGAGAATCGAAGATGGCGGCATATGTAAACACCGGAGACTGCCGCCGTGGACAACCACTTCAAAAATACAACTAAAAGTCGGAGCGGACATCAACCAGAACCACGGGAAGGCTGGCTGAGGAGAGTCTCTTCAACTAGAAGCAAAAACAACAGCATTCCACGCTCAGCGGAGGCGCAGTGTGGAAAATTTAAAGGTACGGCGGTGCGGTGGTGAGGGTGCGCGCGCAAAGCGGGCTGGCGGCTGAGGGCGCGATTGTCGTTTTCAATCAGGAGCGAGTCTCAGACTCTGGGCTACAGATCCGGGCGAGTCTCTAGGGACCCAGACTCAAACGGGAGAAGCGGGACTGTCTGGCTACGGCCCCTCCGAGGTTTGCAGCGATTGCTGGGACAGAGAGGCAGAGCCCCTGGGGACGGACTGAGAGCGGCCATAGCTGCTCCCTCCCCCCCCCCCCCCCCCCGCCCTGTTGAGCCCGCCCCGCCCAAACCCTGCGCAGAGCCATTTGCCTATCGCCTCAGGCAAGGGCTGGACTAGCACCTCCCCTGAGGACTGAAGTTTTCCCACAGCTGATTTCCACCGCCAGTCGGCCTGGTGGTCAAATCCCTCTAGTGTTAACTACAACAATTAAGGCTTCGCTAGAACAAGACTGCGCACAGAGACCACAAGGGGGTGCACCAAGAAAGCATAAAAGATGCGGAGACAAAAAAACATGACAGAAATGGAGGATATGGAGCTAAGAATCGCAATTTTGAGGGCTTGCCATAAATTTGTGCAGAGCCTCACGAAAACTAATGAGACCCTCGATGCTACGATAAAGAAATTAGAAAGTAAGCATACACGGACTGAAATAAAGAATATTATACCCAATAGCAGACCAGAGGAGTGCAAGAATCAAACCAAAGATTCGACAAAAAACACCCAATTGGAAAAGCATATTGAAAAAAGAATCCGAAAGTGTGAAGATAGTGTAAGGAGCCTCTGGGACAGCTTTAAGCAGACTAATATCAGAGTCATTGGAGTCCCAGAAGATGAGAGACAGCAAGATATTGAAAACCTATTTCAAGAAATAATGGCAGAAAACTTCCCCCACCTGGAGAAAGAAATGGACTTACAGGTCCAAGAAGCGCAGAGAACCCCAAACAAAAGGAATCCAAAGAGGACCACACCAAGACACATCATCATTAAAATGCCAAGAGCAAAAGACAAAGAGAAAATCTTAAAAGCAGCAAGAGAAAGAGGCTCAATTACCTACAAGGGAATACCCATACGACTGTCAGCTGATTTCTCAACAGAAACTTTGCAGGCCAGAAGGGAATGGCAAGAAATATTCAAAGTGCTGAATACCAAGAACCTACAACCAAGATTACTTTATCCAGCAAAGCTATCATTCAGAATTGAAGGTCAGATAAAGAGCTTCACAGATAAGGAAAAACTAAAGGAGTTCATCACCGCCAAACCAGTATTATATGAAATGCTGAAAGGTATCCTTTAAGAAGAGGAGGAAGAAGAAAAAGGTAAAGATACAAATTATGAACAACAAATATGCATCTATCAACAAATGAATCTAAGAATCAAGTGAATAAATAACCTGATGTACAGAATGAACTGGTGACTATAATGAATCAGGGACATAGAAAGGGAATGGACTGACTATTCTTGGGGGGGAAAGGGGAATGGGAGATTCGGGAAGAGACTGGACAAAAATCATGCACCTATGGATGAACTCAGTGGGTGGGGAGTGAGGGTGGAGGGTGGGGTGGGAGCTGGAAGGAGGGGAGTTATGGGGGAAAAAAGAGGAACAAATGTAATAATCTGAACAATAAAGATTTAAAAAAAAAAAAAAGAAACTACTAAATTATTTTCCAAAGTGGTTTTCCAATTTTACATTCTCCCCAGCAGTTTATGAGGGTTGCAGTTCCTCCATATCCTCACCTACACTTAATATTCGTTTTTTTAATATTAGTCATTCTAGTAAGTGGGTTGTATGTTGGGTATTTTTAAGATTTTCTTTGCAAAATCGATTTTTAGAGAGCGAGAAAGGGAGAGGGGGAGAGAGAGAGAGAAACATCATGTGAGAGACACATTGATTGGTTGCCTGGAACCCTTCAGTGCGCAGGTCAGCGCTCTAACCACTGAGCACGCTGGACCAACAGATCTTTTTTTTTTTTTAATATATTTTATTGACTTTTTACAGAGAGGAAGGGAGAGAGATAGAGAGTTAGAAACATCGACGAGAGAGTAACATCGATCAGCTGCCTCCTGCACATCTCCTACTGGGGATGTGCCCACAACCCAGGTACATGCCCTTGACCAGAATCGAACCTGGGACTTTTCAGTCCTCAGGCCAACTGAGCCAAACCGGTTCCGGCGAAACAACAGATCTTAAATCAAGTTCTTTTATTTTTAAAATGGGAAATATTTGAAAAGTAAGAAGGCAGTATAAAGGATGCACGATCCAAACTATAGATGGAAATGTTGTCTCAGAAAAAAATAACCTGTCCAAAGTTGGTTACTTCCAGACTCCGACAGACCTCACAAAAGACAGCTTTTTACCCCAGGAGGAACGGGCAGACAGATTAGGGGTGGGCCAGGAGTCTGAGACACAATGAAGCCTGTGAGATGGGGCCCTTCCTTCTCCAGGATTCCCAGGAGCTCAGCCCTCTATGCTTCTGGGTTTCTGGTTGGGGGACCCAGGTCGAAGATTTGGGGTCAGGGGTGAGGAATCAACGAAGCCGCCACTGTGAGGACCGTGGACCGGCGATGACCCTTCCCGGAATCCACCCTCGCCTGGCCCGTGAAAAATGCCTCCCCTCCTGCAACCAACACTCCAGCCAACCCCGATTCTTCGCGGCCAGAGCTGGAGATATCCGCCAGAGGGCGCCCTTGCACCATCGGTCGCCTGGTCCGCAAGCTGGGATTCCCTGGCTGTCGATTTTCCCGGACGGCTACCGAGCACCTTCCCTGGGTGGGTGCCCACAGCCCTGCAAACCCCTACGAGGTTTGCTATTTCCAGCCTCAGGTCCTTGTCAGCCCCGCTCCGCCCCCACGGTCAATGCGCCCGCCTCGACGCTCTCCAGCCGTCGCCCTGGTCCCTCTCCGGCACACTCGAGCCTGGGGAATTGCGCACCTCGCACCTGCTCTAGGGGCTACCTCCCGTGCAGCACAGGCTGCTTCCCCCACCCCCTCCCGCCATGACCCGGTCTCCCCCAAGTCCTCTGTGGCCACGGACTGCTGGGTGAGGAGAGCAGCTTCCCTTATCCCCCAGCGAGGACATGGCCTTCCTTTTCCCCTGCACACACGGGTCTGAGGGAGAGCGCCTCCTCCTTCCAGGGACCCCTCTCCTTCCCCCAGGATGGCCACTGACAACTGTCTCAAGTGGTGCCCCAGCCTCATGAGCCCGCTTGACACCACCCTCTCGGGCCCTCCCGTGTCCTGGCCGATCCCTGTTCCTTGGGGCAGAGGGAAGCCCTGCCACGGGTCGCTCCTGCTCCTGCACATGCGGCTGTGGATTCCTGTTTTCTTAGATGCAAGGTCTCTGGAGGCTGACGCCTCCTCCGCTGCGTTCTTCATTCCCCGCCCAACCTGATTATTTTTCTGGCCGGACCCCCACTCCCATCCCAATCCTGACAGAGCAGGCTGTGGCTGGCGCGGGAGGACAGGCCGAGATCCCACTCAGCCTCCCAGGCCACTCCGGCCACTGGAGCATCGCAGCTCTCCCCCCCTCTTGGCCCAAACCCAAAGGCTTAGGACGCCTTCGTTCCAGCATGTTCATTCTCCTTGAGCTTGCATGTTTAAGCCTTTTAACCCTACGTGGGTGACTTGGTCTACATTTAAAGGAATTTCAGGGATTATGTTCATGCTATCATTTCCTATAGTCTGTCAGGTTCCTCACTTCATTCCCCTTTAACTGAACACTCCATTCCCTTCCGCCTGCCCCCTAGAGCTAGCCATTCAACAATTTCTTTTGTTTTCATGTGTTCTTGCCACCTCCTGCCAAAGTGTGTTTTGCTGGCATGCATTTGAAATTTTCATCCAGAGAATTGTATTATTTCTCATTCAGTTTGTCACTCAAAGCTAGGAGTTCAAGATCAATCTCTATAGCTCCTGCCCCTTCTAACTGCTGCTTGCTCTCAGCGGTGCTTACACTATGTTTCACTTTTCTTATCTCCTGCCACCACTAATAACAGTGCAATCATTACTCTCAAACACATCCTCCTATGCAGTGTTTCTCAAACAGTGTGCTTGTGTATCACCTGGGAATCTTGTTAAAATGCAGGCTCTGAAATAAAAATTTTAAAAATGCAGGCTTTGATTCCACAGGCCTAGAGTGGGGCCCAAAACTCTGCATTTTTCACCAGCTCCCAGGTGAGGCTGATACTGCTGGTCCTGGGGCCACACTTTGAGCAATGCCTTTAGGGGCCTCTGAGAGAATTCATGTTGGGTTGCTGGGTCACAGGGCATGTGTTGATCTAATTTGGTAAGTACTACCCATCTGCTACCCAGTCCGGTTGTACCACCTTACTCCACAGAGCAGGAGAATGGGAGGTATATAGAGGACGGGGCAAAAATAGGTTTACAGTTGTGAGTATGTGAATCACAGAGTTTATTCTTGTATTATTTATTAATTCTTGTATTTGCCCTAAAAACAACTGTACACCTACTTTTGCCCCTCCCTGTATTTTTGTGGGGAAGGGAAGAAGGCCTTCTCCTTGCTTCTGCCCACATCTTGTCCTGCAATGTGTTTGGTCTGGGCCCGAACCAATGGGTTCAAGGCTCAGGAGTGATATTGCTGACCAGCAATGCTGGGCTAAGGTTATGGTGGACCTGAGGATAGCATCCAGGAGACTCCCGTTAGGTTGCATTTTCTCTATTGCTTTACTTTTAGTGTCCTGTTAAGTAGATGAGGACTCCAACAACCTGGCCTTCCAATTGGCAGGTAGCTGTTTTGAACCTGATTTCTCATCTCTAAAATGGAACAGCAGTGGTTTGCAGAGTGGGGAGTCAGTCTAGGAACTTCACCCCCATGCCAGCAGCCCCGCAGGAGCCCTAAGACAGAGGTTCTTACTTGGTTTTACCCATGAGGAGAATGAAGAATGAAGTTCAGGAAGGCTTAGCAATTTCCACAAGGCCATGGAGATAGAAAGTGACAATGTTGGGATTCAAACTCAGCCTCAGCTAATATACCAGAGCCCGTGCTAACCACGAGGCTATCCCACCTCCATGTCCTGCCTTGCCCTTGCTACCGGGCCATATTTCAGGGACAGTCACAAGGAAATGGGAAGGAAGGACTATGCCTGGGTTTTCAGGCATGGATGCTGAAGGCTTCTAACCAGTGGCATGGAGGGTTATGAAATTCTACAGCAAATGGATTTTAGCAAGAATGACCTGGGTTCTAGGGGCTGGTCCTCAGGGCTTGAGTATTTAGGTAGCAGGAGAGGAGGACCTTGGGTCGAGGGCTTTAAGAGCATGGCTTGTAGGCTTAGAAGTACACTAGGTCAAGGATGGACAGGATTTGGGAGGGTCAGGAATTGGGTGGAGGGTTAGAAGTGGGGTAGGGATCAGGTGGTTGGGTCTTAGCTATGGGTAAAGCTGTCTATCATGTGCCTTACTTGGTAACAGTTGATCACTCACTGTTTTCTTTGGAGGGTTAGCAGATGTGCAAACAGCCAGCACCCTGGGCATCGGGAATGCCACCTTTCACGACCCGCCTGGTGCTGTGAGCAGCGGGGTCCATTTTGGAAACCATGGGCTATGCTCTTCCCACTCACATATCTGTGTAAGCAGCTCCTGGCACTAAGCCCCAGGCCCAAGCATTTCACAATCAGGAGAGTTCGACATCTGCAGATTTTGAGATTTCATGACACATGACATTTTTACATCTTGTCCACACCCATCCATCCTCTGTTTACCACTATAATTCTACTCATGGCGGAACATTTCCCCGAAGGCCCAGGGAAGTGTCTTGCTCTTTCTATGGCCTTAGGGCTCAAAAGACCTTTTGAGTCTACAGAATGTTCTCAAGAGTTCAATATAGTATCTGATTGTTTCCTGGACTTTGACGCACTTAGCACAAGCTTAAAAAAATTAATTGGCCAAGGCCCCATGTGTAGGTGGGTGAAATGGGACTTGTTTGTTTTTCCAGAACAGATCTCAGGAGACCTAAAGAGTGGGTACTCTCTAGGAACCTTACTACCCTATTCAGCCCATTTTCCAGACTTGGGGATGTGGACTGAGGCAGGAGCTAAGGTATCTAGGGAGCGGGGGAATGTCTGGGCAGACAGGTCTGGGGGGTGAGTTAGCTGAAGTCTCATGGGGCTTGTGGCCAGCCCTCTTCTAGCGAGGCTTCTGTCAGTGGGCCCTTCCTAGAGCTTGGGGAAGTGGAAAAAGAGGGTTGGTGGGAGGAATGGCAAGTCCAGGGGTACCCAGGTAGCAGTTCTCATGAGTCTGAAGCTGAGGCAGCTGCAAGAAAAAAAGATGTTGCCAGTTTCTAAGGGCGCCCCAGTGGTGTCACCACACCCACATCGGAGCGCTTGGTGGCTTGGCCAAGCTCTGCCCCTCGATAAGCCTTCTGCCCTATCCCCTCTCCTCAAAGCCCCGGGCCCCCCACACCAAGTACCTGCAGCATCAGCTTGAGGGAGGTGCCCAGGGGTCAGGCCAGTCTACCCTGCCAGCTCCAGCAACATCACCCATGCCACAACCTGTGCTAGGGACTGGAAGTCTGGGCCTGTTGAAGCAGGAAGGCTCTAGTCTCACTGCCCTCCCTCTCCCTCGGGGCCTCAGGCCTTAGGCCAGGGCTAACAGACACAGGCAGCGGGATGGGTTGCCCTTCTATTGGTCCAAGTCCTGAGCGTAGCCTGGGTGAGACATGGAGGCGAGGAGGCCCACAAGGCTCAGCAGCGTAGAGAACAGCAGCAGGAAGGAGGCGGTGAAGAGCAGGGCCGGGAGGGCGCTGAGCATCAGCAGCAGGACTGCGGGCAGCAGATGGCGCCAGGCTGCGGCCACCACAGGCCACAGGGAGCTCAGCAGGTGGGAGCCGGTGGTGAAGAGCGCGTGGCACAGCATCAGTGCCAGCAGCAGGTAGAGGATCCCCTCCAGGTTCCACAGCATGCGCTGCAGTGGCTGCCGCCAGCTTGAGGTGGTCCACCACTGGGTCCAGCTCTGGGGCACATGGCACAGGCACCAGCGCACCCAATCCTGCCGCATGACCCAGGCCGACCAGGGCAGCGCCCGCTGCGGCCCCTCACCGGCCCCGATGGCATCCGTCTCCACTCGAGGCTGTTGCATCGCAGCTGGTGCACCTGGGGAGAGGCTAGGCCAGCTGCAGGAGCAGCCCTGGAGGTGCCTGGGGTGCAGGGGCAGGAGGGCACCAGTGTGGGTGGGGTGGGGCTTTGAGTTGGGGTCTGGGTCTTACCTCTGGGCAGTGGTCCCTAAGTCATGTTGCTGCCTGCAGCGCCCAGGATGGCCTGGCAGCCAGAGTTGAGCCCCTCTTTCACTCTCCCTCCCCCACCCCCTCCCTAGAGGACCCCCATTGTGACCCGGATTGGGGTGGGGTCCAGCCAAGAAAGGAGCCACTCCAGGGTGTGAGCCTCACCTGGGCCTCTCTCTGTGGACCCTCTAGGCTAGCAGGGAAGTCTGGGAGCCCACAGACATACTTCCTCATGCTTTCTTGTGGAAAGCCCTCTTGGATCCCCGTCCCTTCCCTACTGGCTAATAATGCGTCCCACTCTGCTCTCTCACAAGTCTTTCTTTGGGCCTTCATTCTTTAGAACCACAGAGGCGGCCAGAATGGCCAGCCGCAACCTAGAGGTTCTGAGATGGCTGTCACATCCTGCCCTGGGCTCCCTGTCCCTTACCTCATCTCACCTTCTATCATTGCTGGAGGTCTGCTGATGTTCAGGCTGGGGACAAAGGTGTACCCTCCCACCTGCCCAGCCCAGAACGGAGGAAAGGAAGCCTGGGGAGGCAGCATGGCCAGTGTATTTCTGGAGGGCAGTCAGGCCCAAGGATAGAGGCAGAAAGCCAGGCCAAGCAGGGCCAAGGGCATGCCTCGGGCTCCCAAGAGCAGCTCCAGGCCCAGGAGCAGTAGGAGCAGAGCCTCCTGGAGGCTGAGTCGTCCTGTGATTGCCACTGTCTGCAGGAGTAGAGCCTCCTGCTGTCTTGGGCCCTCGCCGGCCCCTCGACTTTGGCCCCCTGTGAGAAGTGTGTGCTGTGGCCGGGTGGGACTTGTGGGCCTGTGGAGAGAGAGGGTAGCAGCTGGGATTCGGGAGGCTGACCACTTGCTTGCTTGCCTGCACCTGCCCACCTGCCAGGCTGCTGCCCATTTACCTGTGGAGCAGGTCGAAGGCCAGGAAGCTGACCAGTAGCAGCAGCAGCAGCAAGGCTGGGCCAGCCATGGAAAAGACTGCCCGAACTGTCAACCCCAGTGCTCCCAGCCCTAGGACACTGTCCAGGAGCTGGGCGGGGCTAGGGCCCCAGAAGAACACACATGGACCCATTGAACTGCCCAATCCCTCCCCAGCACCCAGGCCCCTGGGAGAGACAGGGGTAGGATAAGCAAGGACTTCAGGCCCGGGTAACAGAGCTGGGTCATGGAGGGGGAGGTTATAGGAAGGGGCTGTCCTGGAGGTAGTGATGGAAGTGTGTGGGAAGGGATGGCAGACAGACAAGCAAGGATGAGCTCAGGGAGCGGGGAATTGGGCTCCTTGGGAATCTCCCCCTCCCCACCCACCCATTCACCCACCCACCAATCCTCCTCACCTCCTGCCACTTCGGTCTGCCATTCTGGGACTGGGCAGCTGGGGCATTGTGACCTCTGCCAGGTGGGGCTCTGTGGTAGGGAGGGGCTGCTGCTGGTTCTGGCCTCACAAGCAGCTCCTGGCTCAGGCAGGGCTCAGCCAGAGGTCAGTTCTTTCTGAGAACTCGGACTCGCCCTCATGCTTCTGCTAACTCTCTGCCCTAGGGCCCTCCCAGGGGGATCTGAGCTGCCAAGAAGGCATTCTAACCCCATCACTACAAGGGTGGCTGACCAAAGGGAAGGGGCTGCTTTCTTTCTCCTGCAGGTGCTTGGAGCTGTGTCCAGGGACAAGTCATTCAATCTTCCCGTTCACTGCTCTCTGCCCTGAGAGTAGGGTGATGCCTGTGGGCCCTTGTGGGGGATTTTCCAGGACTGCAGCCCTGGAAGGCAGAGACTCTGTCAGGAAGGAACCAGAGGCTTTCCAAGGCTGGGCTCCCATGTGACCTGCGACATGGGAGTGGGGCAAGAGGCAGCTGTTAGGCATGTAAGTACTATGGTGTGTAGGTGTTCGGGATACTGGGATTCCAGAAATGGCATAGAGGGCTACAACATAGTAACCCCCAAACTGGATGTTAGAGTCACTCTCTGAGAATGCAATTAAGGAAAAATGAACACGTAATAAAGCGATTGGTCACTTAGGAAAGAAACCTACTTCCATTGATGATGTGTAATTGCGTGATGGTTCCAACACATCCTAGTTTAGTGACCTGAGAGGCAAGAATGGAAATAGGTTGTAATTGAGAGAACTTAATTTTGTCCACATAGTATACTTTGAAGGAAAACTGAAGGGAGTAGGGTAAGGGGAACAGTGGCCATACAGCCCCTAGGAGAAGAGGAGACAGAGAATCAGGCTGCATATTTGCCTCCAGAGGGACCTGTCCAAAGACTCAAGGGTGGTGGCCTTGACATCTTTGATGGCGATGAGCTCAACAATCCATGGAGCCAATGCCACCAGCCCTCGGGACCATTTGGTGATTGCCTTCGGTCTGGCACTTCCCAGGAAGATAAAGCAATGTCCACAAAATTTTAAGGGAAACTGATTTTCAACCTAGAAACATGTATCTGTTTATATGATTTCAAGTGTGAAGGCAGAATAAAGACATTTAAAGCCGTACGAGGTCTCAGAAATTTGATTTTGCATACACTTTTTCTTAGAAAGTTACTAGAGTGTGTACTTCAGAAAAACAGGAATTAAACTAAGAAAGAGGACAGTATGGATTTTTAAGAAATGAGGCTAAGCCCTGGTTGGTGCTGCTGAGTGATTAGAGCATTGGCCTGCATACCAAGGGTCTCGAGTTCCATTCCCAGTCAAGGGCATGTACCTGGGTTGCAAGTTCATCCCTGGACAGGTCAGGGCATGTGCGGGAGGCAACCAATCTATGTGTCTCTCTCACATCAATGTTTCTTTCTCTCTCTCTCTTTTACCCGCTCCCTCCTTTCCACTCTCTCTCTCTAAAAAAAAAGCAATGGAAAAAATATCCTTAGGTGAGGATTAACAAAAAATAAATAAATAAATAAATGAGGCTAAACACAGAAGAAGAATGATGAGCAAGGCCTGGTATGTCAGCTGTGCTCCCAGGTAAAGAAAGAAAGCACCCTGGTCGATGTGGCTCAATTGGTTGGGCTTCATCCCATGTGTTGACCACTTGATTCCGGTCAAAGGAACATGCCCGAGTTGTGGGCTCAATCCTCAGGATAGCTGATAGATATTGTGCTTTCACATCATTGTTTCTCTCTCTCTCTCTCTCTCTCTCTCTCTCCCTCTCCCTTCCTCTCTCCCTAAAAATCAATAAACTACCTAAAAAGGAAGAAAGAAAGAACCCAGCCTGAAATCAAAAGGTAGATGTTCAAAGAGGGATGTTTCTGGAAGAAAATGAAATTATCTGGTTTTAGACATATTCAAAATAAATGTTCAGTTCTGTTGGAAACATTGGGATTGAATTTACAATGGGTGCCTAGAAAACCAAGAAAATGATAAAACAAAGTAATTAATAATTCCAGGGAACACAAAAGGTCGAACAATAACATTTACATGGTCATAACATAAGCTCTGCATATTGACTCCAGTGATTTGGCTCTTTTGGGGAAATGGAAGGAGGGGAAGTGTATGTTTATGTATTTGGATGTGTATGGGTGGGAGGGTGGGAGGAAAGTGAGATTAATTCCATAGCAAGAAACCCACAGATAGCCGAAACCGGTTTGGCTCAGTGGATAGAGCGTCGGCCTGCGGACTGAAGGGTCCCAGATTTGATTCCGGTCAAGGGCATGTACCTGGGTTTCAGGCACATCCCCGGTGGGAGATGTGCAGGAGGCAGCTGATCGATGTTTCTCTCTCATCGATGTTTCTAACTCTCTATCTCTCTCCCTTCCTCTCTGTAAAAAATCAATAAAATATATATATATATATAAAAAGAAACCCACAGATAACATCTAACCATAGAAAAATCAAGAAATAGCAATAGAAGCATAGAGGTCAATACAAGGAAAAATAACAGAATTTAAAGTGGTTGACTTGGGAATGGAGAAGCATAAAAACGTCTTCTATTACAAGCCTAAATGTGAGTTGCCTCTAAAACTATTATAAATCATTTTGATAAAAATAATTTTGCTAAAAAAATAAAAATTAATATAGGTCACAAGTGGAGGTCGGGAGTACAACCTCCCACGATGAATGAAACTGATTTCCTAATGTTATGTGGCTGTATTCTTGCGGCTTGAGTTAACATTTTCAGTGGCAACATCAAACTCAGGAAGCTGTGAATCTCATGCATTTTAAGGGCAGGTGCCCTAAACCTCCACCTAGTGCTTCTCAGCCTTTAATATGCACATGACTCTCCTGGGGCTGAGTCCTGTTAAAATGCAAGTTCTGATCCGTAGGTCTGGGGAGGGATTCTGCATTTCTAAGAGGCTCCCAGGAGACGCAGCTGATGCTGTTGGTCCTTGGCCACACTTTGAGGAGCAAGGCTCTCCTAGACATTGATGTAAGAGAGAGAGAGCTGGGGAGGTGGTGGTGAGGGAAGGATGGGCATGTGGGAAAGTGCCTCTTGTGCATCTAGGTGCCACGGGAGTCCCCATTAATGCTCACGTGCACCATGGGGTGGGGGGGTACCTAGTGGGCAGTGAGTTCTCCTCAGCACCAGGACAGGAGATTAGGAGACACAAGTAGGCAGTAGATTTCGCTACTTTTCTATTTGTGCAGCCAAATACGTAGCCTCCTTTCTTTTCTTAATATTGTTTTATTCCATCCACGTGCGTGGGAGCAAGGAGACTGTGTTAAGCTGTTTTCTCCATCTTTAATTCATCTGGTTAATGTCAGGGTTCCTAGAACCACATACTATCTCACTTTATCATCACGGCGCTGGGAAGAAAATATTATCATTCCAATTTTACAGATGAGAAAACTGTGGCTCAAAGAGGTGAAATTACTATTCAAGGGTACCCGAACAAGTAAACGGCAGAAACCGGATGTGAAATTAGACCAGTGTGGCTCCAAGTCATTTATCCTCTCCACGTCCAGCCACCCGACCACACTAGCGGCAGGCAATGCTGGCAGGCAATTCCCAGCCCGTCCCTTGAACCAGGATCCCTTTAGGCAGGTGTCCCCACCCAGTCTGGCTCTGTTGTGCTTGTAAAGTAGCCTTGCCCTGGTGAGGCTACGAAAGATTCTCTACCTGGCTCCTGGGGCTAGCGATCTGGCTGTGCACGTACTTGTGATGGGAGGAAGGGCACTTAATCGGAATAGAACCACAGTTGTTTAAAGATTATTCACCTACTAACCAAAGCTAAGAGGGTTTCTGACAGACCCTGGGGAACTGGAGGATGTGTTGCAAGAAGAAAAAACAGGGCTGCAAAAATAAGGTGGCCTTGAAGAAGCCCAGATGGGTCCATTATTCAGAAAAGAAAATACATTTTGAGAGCAAACCGAGGACAGGACATGCTTTAACTTGGCTGCTGTGCCGGGACCCTGGCCCCCTCCGGGAGTTTGCCTCAGGAATGCTGACCATTCTCTGGTCCCAGGAACGGGCTGAGCTGTAGCCACCTTGTTATCTGACTTCCAGCTCCTGAGGGCAGACACACAGACTGCAGGCCCTAAAGCTCCCTTGATCCTGCTGCCCTCCCAGCTACACAGAGCTCTTTTCCCTCACCTCTATATAATCAGCCAGCTGGCAGAAGAAAGGAGGAAGCGCTTTTTTAATTTCTAGCTCATTCCGTACTGCTGGCAATTTGAAATCAACACTCCTAAATGGTTCAGCCTTGTCTCTGCTTATTGGCTCAGTAGTGACAGGCAGTAAAGGCCTTGATTTGGGGGGTCCAGTTTCACTTGGGTGCAAACCTGCCACTGTAGCCTAGGAGCTGCTACCTCCAGAATGGCTTTGCAGCCCCAGAGACCCAGTGGCAAGGGCCAAAGGCAGTAAGTAGCCTGGCTGGGAACACAGTGGAGTGTAAGGGGATGAAGTTATAAAGGAGCATGAGAAGGTGTTGAGGCTTAGAGGGATATAAAGGGGCCCTAAAGGTCGCAATAGACAAGGCAGAGAGACAAGGGGCACAAAGGGGGTAAGAAGAGGTACACGGGACACAAAAGGTATGAATATCCCGCAAATCCCAGCAGCTAAGGGGATGGTGGGAAGTGGCCAGCATGCCCTATCCTGCCAGTCCCTTTGTGGGGGCAGGTGTCCCAGTTCATGGCCTGACATCTCCTGTCCCACAAAACTGGTACTGTTGGGAAGGGTCAACTTCCCTTCTGCTCTTCTTATTACTTTTATTGATTTTTAGAGAATAAGGAAGAGGGATAGAGAGATAGAAACATCGATGAGAGAGGAAGTCATTGATTGGCTGCCTCTTGCACGCCCTCCACTGGGCATGTGCCCAGATGGGAATCAAACCAGCGACCTCTTGGTTCCTGAGTCCACGCTCAACCACTGAGTCACACCAGCCAGACCCTCCAGCTTTTCTTGTTTCTCTCTAACCTTGAATATATTATACAAATACTTTTTGATCACTGACTAGGGACCAGACACTTTTCTAGGCCCTGAGGTGCAGTGAACATTTGGGTGCAAAAGACTTTCTTGACCCTTGCCAGTTTGGCTCAGTGGATAGAGTGTCTGCCCGCAGACTTAAGGGTCCTAAGTTCAATTCCAGTCAAGGGCATGTACCATGGTTGCAGGCTCAATCCCCGGCCCTGGTCAGGGCATGTGTGGGAGGCAACCAATCGATGTGTCTCTCTCACATTGATGTTTCTCTCTCTGTCTCTCCTCTCCCTTCCACTCTCTCTAAAAATCAATAGAAAAAATATCCTTGAGTGAGGATTAAGAAAAAAAAAGGCTTTCTTGGAGGGTTGCTTACCTCCTGCTACAGGAGAGGAGAGACCTAACAGTGAACATATAACAAATTAAACAAGATAATCTCAGTCATGTGGAGCGCCTTGAAAACAACGTAATAAAAAAGGGTGAGAGCATAGAGTGTGTGTGTAGAGGAGGGAGCTTACTCCATCGGAATGGGCAGGGAAGGCCCTAGGAGGCAGGTGACACTGAAAGGCCATCTGGCTGATGAGGATGCAAATCTGAATAAGGAGGTGAGATAATGCGAAGGCCCCATGGCTGGATGGGCTGGTGCATTGGAGAAATAGCTAGAAAGCCTGTGTGTTTGGTGGGATGTGAGCCAGGAGGTGAGCGTGGGGAGATGAGGTGGGAAAGGTGTGGGTGCAGAACCTTGTCATGAAGGGCCTTGCAGGTGAGCCCAGTCGGGACTTAAGCCAGGAGGAACTTGACAGGATTGGGCTACTGTATGGGGACCAACTTGGAGGGGGTGGGTGCCAGAGACAGGAAAGTGGACAGACTGGGCTTTGTTCAGACCTGCTTCTCTAAAGGAGCCTATCCCAGCCTTCCATCTCCCACCCCCACTCCCACCAAGCCTTGGCCTGTAGTACCATCCTTCTGCCTTTGACCCCGTCCTTCTGCCTCTGACCTGGTTGCACTTCAAGGACCCTTGGCTTGGTGCACCTACCTTGAGTTTTTCTAAGTGCCCCTCTGGTGTCTGGGGCCTTGGCAGTGCCGTCCAGGCAGGGCACTCCACGGTGGGTCCTGCCCAGGTTACTCCCTTTTGGGTTGTGGCTGGTAGGTAGACAGACATGAGCAGAGCAAGGCTGAGGGGCCAGGTACAGAAGGTTACCGGGGCGGGACGCCCTGATTGCCTAGCAAAGGATAATTGTAGTGTGGGACCTTGTGACTTTTTCTCCTTAGAGATGACATCTAGGTCTCAGTTGTATTTCAGCTTCAGGCCCAGAAAAGCAGCAAAACCAGACAAGCAAGGCCACACCACCGCTGACCTCAGAACCAGCTGCACTGAATAAAGAATGACCCCCTGCCCAGACAACCAATCAATCAGTGGAGACCCGGACCCTGAAAGGACACACGTGGAAAGCAGCTGAATATTCTATTGAGATCTTCCCCTGGGACCTCCCCTCAGATCTCCACCCTTAAACCCTTAGGACTGAGGACCCAGCGCGCTCTCCCTCCCAGGAGCATGCCAGTGCCTCTCCCCTCCCTTTTCTCCTCCCCACCATCCAGGCCACGCCCCTTTACCTTCCTCACTTCTTAGCCCCAAGGGCCCTTCCTCTACCTCTATAACTTATTTCCTAAGCCCATCTCTTCTATGAATTACTTCTCCTACCTCTGTGATTTTCCAAATAAATGTTCTCTTACAGTTTGAGTCTTGGCTCTGAATTCTTTCCTAGCCAGAACTCAAGTTCTGTACCGAGTCTGCTGAACCCAGGTCCGGTTTGACCCCACCGGTCTGACACCTGGTGATGCTCTGGCCGTCCCCAACAGGGCGCCTACCCAGCGCGGGTGGGTGGACCAGATGCCTGGGGAGCTCCAGGACTCCCGTATATGAAGTGGACTGGGCTGGTGGTGTCCTCAGTTCCAGGAATGCGGGAAGCTATTCCTTCCAGAGATCCTGCAGATACAGCCACCAGAACGGTGCTGAGACGCTGCCTTTGGGCGATTCGAACTGCTTATCTAGATAGTGGCCCTGCCAAAAATATTTGCTCGGGGCCCTTCGTCCTTCGTTAGATTCCTGGCCACCTCTGGGCATCCCTTCCCCGTGGGGGTAGCAGCCTCTCTCTGCGGGCTCCTTGCAAGGGCAAAGCGTCGGCCAGAGGCGCACAGCGGACGCATTTCCTTCCTTCTGGGAAGGCGGCCCTGGCGTGGGAGAGTCAATAGGGTCTTCGAGGGGGGATGAGCAGGGTCCTGAGCTCTGGAATCCAAGAATGCGGGTATTCCCGCGGCCGGGAGACCCGAGGCTGCGAGGTGCGGGCCGGGGGAGGAGAATTGAGGCAAGGGCTGCGAGGAAGGCGAGAGAGCAGGACGCCCAGCAAACCTGGACCCATCCATCCCGGGCCCCAGCCCCGTGGGTATCCGCTCGGGCTTCTCTGCTAGGATTACATAACACCAGAACGTGGCAGCCGGGCGAGCAGAGGAGGAGGCGAAGGGAGGGAAAGGCGAGAGGGGAGGCGGGGCCGGGGTGGGGGTTCGGTGGTGCCGGGAGGCGCCGCCTCTAGCTGGGCCCCTCGGGCTGTCCGTCAGAAGGATTCCTAGAGGGCCAGCCCTCCTCCCATGCCCTCACTCTTCCACGGCAGGCGGCCTCTGGCTCTAGACGGATTTCCCTCTTGGGTTGTAGTTTCCTCCTCCGAAGTTCCGAGCTTTGCTGTCTTGGCGAAGGCAGTGGCCGCTGTGCACCTCGGTTGACCAGCTTGGAGAATGAGGTTGGACTGAGAGGCCACGCGTACAGCATCTGGAATGGTGCCCCGTGCGGGGCAGGAGCCTCGCAGTGAGGTCGAGGTTGCCGAGGGGCTTTGCAGACGGTGTCGGGCAGCGCTCGAGGGAGGCGGGAGCGGGAGGGGCATGGTCGGTGCGAGCCGAGACGTCCGCTGCCCGTCGGGGGTCCGCCCCGCACGTTCCGCCCCGCCCTCCCTCCCCCTCCTCCTCGGGGTCCCGGGCCAGTGAGCGGGCTGTGGGCGGGCCGGAGGCTCAGGGGGCGTGTGGCGGCGGCAGGAAGGGGCGGGGGGCTCTGGGGCAGCGGGCAGGAAAAGACAACCCACCCACCGCCGCGGTCCAGCGCCTCCGCACCTCTGGACCTCGCCATGTGGGGTCTCCTGCTCACCGTGGCCACCTTCGCGCCTGCCGTCCGTCAGGGTCTGGGGGCGCCCGGCGCCTCCGTGCTGGGCCTTGCGCCACCCAGGACCACTGAGGCCCCGATCTCTACCTCAGCCCTACCCAGCAGCCCGGCGCAGCCGCCCGCGGGGAAGAAGAACGGTGGCTCTCCCGCAGGGCCCGCCCCTCCCACAGGTCGGTTGCCCCCACACCCCCGTCCTCCGGGCGACGACCCTTCCCCAGCGCGGACACACACACACACACACACACACACACACTTTCCGACCGGTGCAATAGATGCTGACTCAGCAGCCCCAGTTCCCGGCCAGACCCAGTCAGCAGTCCTGGGACCGGAGCCAGTGGGATGCTGCCTCTTGCAGCCCCAGACCTTCCTTTTCATAGATAAGGAAACTGAGACCGGAGTCAGGAGGAGGGGAGAAAGAGGTGCAGACAAAGGCACTGACACTAAAAGGTTCAGAGCAGGACTGTGTGTGCAGGAGAGAGTTGGGGGGCAGGAGCTAGAAGGAAGGAACAGGAGACTGCGAGGGCGAGAACTCTGCGGAGGCTGTCTGGAGGAATGGGGCAGGGGCAGGCCGCCTGACCTCCAGATGTGGGAGCATAGAGGAGAAAGGCAAGGGGATGGCAGTCAAGGAGGGCTTCTCAGAGGAGGCATGTAGAGTTGGGTCGTTGCTCACAAAGAGTGGGCATCTCTGAATCAGGATTTGCTGAAGGGGGGGGCGGGGGGCAGCCAAGAAGGACACTGCGTGTGCAAAGGCACAGGGCACCAGACATTAAAATGTACGGCGTTTCCTGGAGGTCCCTGTGGAGCTTGAGTGTGTGGGGAGCTAGTGGCACCTGCCCTGTAAGGCCCTGTGCTGGAGGGCGAGCAGGATACAGGTCCAGCCCTGGGAGGCCTGAGCACCAGGCAGGCATGGTTTTGAGGACAGAATATCGCCGCCCAGAGGGCAGATGCAGTGATGGAGGTGGCACGGGGGCTTTGGGAGACTGAGTCTAGAGCTAAGGAGGACTCCTCGAAGGGCATCTGAGATGTGAAGGAAGGATGGGAATTAGGCAATAAAATCAGAGGTGGTGGTGGGTGGTATGCTGGGGAGGGGACAGCCAGTGCAAAGGTCTAGAGCAGTGGTTCTCAACCTTCCTAATGCCGCAACCCTTTAATACAGTTCCTCATGTTGTGGGGACCCCCAACCGTAAAATTATTTTCGTTGCTACTTCATAACTGTAATGTTGCTACTGTTGTGAATCGTAATGTAAATATCTGATATGCAGGATGTATTTAGGCGACCCGTGTGAAAAGGTCGTTCGACCCCCAAAGGGGTCGCGACCCACAGGTTGAGAACCGCTGGTCTAGAGGTAAAGAACCACACTCAGCTCTTTGGAGCTGCCAAATAGTTCCTAGTGGCTGGGTGTAGCTCTCCATTGGAGGGGGTCAGAGGAGGCCGGCCAAGCATGTGGTCACATCAGGAAGGAGAAGGAGCCAAGGAAGCGGCTGGAGAGGCAGGTTGGGATCAGACTGTACAGGCCTTTCAGTCCATGCTCAGCTCCGTAGATACTTGTGGTGGGACCTGCTGTGGCGTGCAGGCCTTCTTGGGATGGCAGACCTCTCCACCTGGGATTTCATGCCATTCTTCCCTTCCCCGGTGCTGTGCTCCTTGGTCCCCAGGGGCCTCACGACAGCATGTCCGGATTCGTGTCATCAAGAAGAAAAAGGTCATTGTGAAGAAACGAAAGAAGCTAAGTAGCCCCAGTCCCCTGGTGACTGCCAGGCCTCCGGTGACCACTAGCCCTGCAGGGACCATTGATCTTCCTGAGGTGCAAGAACCAGGTACTGTCCCTCCAGGGCCCCTGCCCAGATTTGCAGCCCTTGGGGCACCTAGGCACTAACATAACCACCTCACCAACATAGGCATGCCCCTAGCTGGCCAGCTTAGACCCAGCTTCCCACATGCCATAAACATCTCTCTCTTGTCCTGTGCCACTGCTCTGTCCCTGCCCCCAGGCTGTCCACCTTTGGGCCTGGAGTCCCTTCGAGTTTCAGATAACCAGCTTGAGGCATCCAGCAGCCAGTCCGTTGGTCTTGGACCACACCGAGGACGGCTCAATATCCAGGTCAGCACCTTGCTCAGAGCAAGGCAACCCCTAGACCCTTCTTTCCTGCCCTCCCCCTCAATTCTAGTCCATCCCACCCTGCCCACCTGGGCCTGATCACCATTTTCTATGCCCACAGTCAGGCCTAGAGGATGGCGATCTGTATGATGGGGCCTGGTGTGCTGAGGAGCAGGATGCTGAGCCGTGGCTTCAGGTGGACGCTAGGCACCCTGTCCGCTTCGCAGGCATTATCACCCAGGGCAGGAACTCTATCTGGAGGTGAGGTGGGCTAGCCCCAGGCCAGGGATTCATGGGCTGGGTGGGAGTCCTAAGGGCCACCGATGATCTCTCCCCACCCCTCCCGCCAGGTATGACTGGGTCACCTCATACAAGGTCCAGTTCAGCAATGACAGTCGGACCTGGTGGGGGAGTCGGAACCGCAGCAGTGGGATGGATGCGGTGCGTAGTGCCATGTGGCTTGGGCCCTCTGAGCTGAGAGTTGGGCACCCAGCCCATTTTAGGGTGCTGGGCTGGCCTGGGGACAAGGAACAGATTCCCACTTGGGCATTCCAGGAAAAAGGGGTTCAGGATGAGTGGCACCAAGCAGGCAATCTCAGGAGCCAGGCTGCTTTGGAACACGCCCATATTCTCCCCAAATACTTCTTCCAATGGTGTGGGTGCCACTTCATGCCATGGCTTCCTGCTGGAACACCCCTTGCGGCGATGGGCCTCTGGTTCTTGCATCACCTCTCACCTCCCCATCCCATGGACACTTTTATACGTCGGGCTATCGTGTGGGGTCCTGGCTGGTTTTAGGTTTGGCTGCTTCTGAGTCATGTGGCCATATTTGTCTAATGAGCTGTGAGCCAGCCAGAAAGCATGGCTGCCCTTTGGCAGGATGCCAAGTGCAAATTTTTACCCGAGTCCACCAGGGTGGGTCTGATGGGGAGTTTGGGTCCTGGGCCAGGTTGCTGGGGTTCGAGCAGCCCCATCAAAGTACCTGACACTCCCAGGTATTTCCTGCCAATTCGGATCCAGAGTCGCCAGTGCTGAACCTCCTGCCTGAGCCCCAGGTGGCCCGCTTCATTCGCCTGCTGCCCCGGACCTGGCTCAAGGGAGGCGCATCTTGCCTCCGGGCTGAGATCCTGGCCTGCCCGGTTTCAGGTGGGCAGTCGGACAGGGTCTGGGTGGGCAGGATGCACCCTTCACTGTGAACTTACCTTTAACCATGAACTTGCCCTTCACCAGATCCTAGCGATCCATTCCCTGAGACCCCTGCACTGGCATCCTCTGACCCTCTGGATTTCCGGCATCATAATTATAAGGCCATGAGGAAGGTCAGACTTAACCCCTGTGACCAGGAGGGAGGAGCTGCCTGCCTCAGTCCCCTTCTCACCACAGCATAACCTGCTGTGACTACCCTCATGTCCCCTCTCCTACCCTCGCTGTCTCACCTTTCTTTCCTGTTGACTCGTAAACTCTGCTCCAATTTCCCTTGTTACGGCCCTTTCCCTGTCTGAGCCTTTCTTCACTTCTGCTGCTCCCCGCCTGTCCTGTGCCATGGTGTCCCCATTTGTCACTGGCTTTTTTAAGTTCTTCCATGGCCACATGCTGTCTGACCCCTGGGTCTCACACATCACACTCTACCCCCCCCCCCCTTCCCCCGCCCCCAGCTGATGAAGCAGGTGAATGAGCAATGCCCCAACATCACCCGCGTCTACAGCATCGGGAAGAGCTACCAGGGTCTGAAGCTGTATGTGATGGAAATGTCGGACCATCCTGGGGAGCATGAGCTGGGTACTGGCAGGTGGGGTGGGAGAGGTAGGCGCCGGTAGGGCTCTGGGCACGAGCCAGCCGTGAGCCCCTGTGTGTTCCCAGGAGAGCCTGAGGTGCGCTATGTGGCTGGCATGCACGGAAATGAGGCCCTGGGGCGGGAGTTGCTCCTGCTCCTGATGCAGTTCCTGTGCCGTGAGTTCCTGCGAGGGAACCCACGGGTGACCCGGCTGCTCAAGGAGACACGCATTCACCTGCTGCCCTCCATGAACCCTGATGGCTATGAGACTGCCTTCCGCCGGGTAAGCCACCTGGGCCAAGGGCCACCCTGCTCCCTCTCCCCTGGTGCTTGGAGCCTGCGTGGCTGACCAAGTCCCCATTCCTGCAGGGTTCGGAGATGGTGGGCTGGGCAGAGGGCCGCTGGAACCAGCAGGGCATTGACCTTAATCATAATTTTGCTGACCTCAACACACCACTGTGGGAAGCAGAGGACGACGGGTTGATGCCCGACACTGTCCCCAACCACCACCTGCCCATGCCCACTTATTACACCCTGCCTAATGCCACTGTGAGTATTCTGGGGGCAGTGGTGGAGGGCCACCCTGGGGACCCTTGTCTCTGACTCCCACCTGTCCTGACCTGTCCCTGTCCAGGTGGCTCCTGAAACTCGGGCGGTGATCGAGTGGATGGAGCGGATCCCCTTTGTGCTGAGTGCCAACCTCCACGGGGGCGAGCTCGTGGTGTCCTACCCATTTGACATGACTCGGACCCCATGGGCTGCCCGCGAACTCACACCCACCCCGGATGATCCTGTGTTTCGCTGGCTCAGCACCGTCTATGCTGGCACTAACTGGGCCATGCAGGAACCGGATCGCCGACCGTGCCACAACCAGGACTTCTCCTTACATGGCAACATCATCAACGGGGCTGACTGGCACACGGTCCCTGGGAGTATGTGCCCGAGGGTGGCGTTACCCGTCCCCTAATCGTACCCCAATCAGAATCTGCTGTCACATACAGCGCTGGTGTCACTTCCCATTGGGGAGTGTCACTCAGAGGAGGGTACCAGGAGGGCAGGCTGCCTGCCGCCTTGGGCTCCAGTGTCTGTGGTTCCTCTAGGCATGAATGACTTCAGTTACCTACACACCAACTGCTTTGAGATCACTGTGGAACTGTCCTGTGACAAGTTCCCGCACGAGAATGAACTGCCCCAGGAGTGGGAGAACAACAAAGAGGCCCTGCTCACCTACCTGGAACAGGTGGGACCCGAATCCTCACCCCCAGCCAGCCCGTCACTCCCGACTGACCTGCTCTCCATTCAGGTTGCAGCTCCCACCCCGGGGTCATCCATCCAAGGTTCCGCAGCCCGAGTTCTGACTCACAAGATGCCAGGGGCCAGCAGGTCGGCGCGGAGGGCTCTAGGACAGGAAGCACAGTTTGCCAGCGAGGCGGCGTCAGACACTGTTTACCTGTAGGAGTGGACCCCACAGCAGCCTAGGCTGTGGTCCACAGAGTGCTCCCGAGCTGTTCTCAGAAATGACTCACATTAGGCCAGTGCAGGAAGTGCCGTGGTGTAGATGCTTCAGATTCCACAGGAACTCATGTCCCTTGCCATGACTCCATAGCTTCCAAGGGTTCCAAAATGACAAGTTCATAACCAGGGTCATTGGACTTGGGGAAGCCCGATGATGCTCCTTCCTACCAGGGAGTTATAGTTCTCCCAGTCCCGGTGTAATTTATCAATAGGAGATATTTTTATCAGAGTCTGTCACCTAGGAACATAGACATACCAGCTTTATCAAGTTTGCGGGGAAACAGCCAGAAAAATGAACTGAAGGTCCCAGTCTCATGCAGAAGGGAGAGGGTTTGATAAGCCTTCCCCACACAGGTGCGCATGGGCATTGCAGGATTTGTGCGGGACAAGGACACGGAGCTCGGGATTGCTGACGCTGTCATCGCCGTGGATGGGATCAACCATGATGTAACCACGGGTGTGTGTGGCGGGGAGGGGATGGTGGAGGTGTGGGAGGGCTTTGGGCTGGGTCAGAGGCTGAGGATCACTGAACCCTGATCTTGCTTTTCACTCCTCAGCGTGGGGCGGAGATTACTGGCGCCTGCTGACCCCAGGGGACTATATGGTGACGGCCAGTGCTGAAGGTTACCACTCAGTGACACGGAGCTGCCGGGTCACCTTTGAAGAGGGGCCTGTCCCCTGCAATTTCCACCTCACCAAGACTCCCAAGCAGAGACTGCGAGAGCTGCTGGCAGCTGGGGCTAAGGTGCCCCCAGACCTCCGCAGGCGACTGGAGAGGCTGAGGGGACAGAAGGATTAGCACTTCCGGTCAGCTGCAGAGCCTTGGGCAGGCTGGACCTGTCCAGAACTGAAGGAGGGGGGACGAAGAGTGGGGAGGGAGGGACAAAGTGGGGAAAAGGTGCTCGGGCTCATTAAAGCTATGTGGCCCCTCAGCCAGTCTTTCTGTGAACTCTGTCCCAGATCCTCTGCCTGGGCCAGCCCTCAGCTCTCCGTCTTACCCCATCCTATCCTGCACACACTTGCGTACTCTCATCAGTTGATTTCTGGAAAAATAGAGTGAAAAAAGGACCCCACCTGGGTTTTTTTTTTTAAACGTAGGGTTTGGCAGGGCAACTCACCAACCCATCAACTTCTGCAGCTGGTGCCATACAGAGCTGTGGAACATTCTGGAAGCACCTGCTCAGTGCCAAGTATGCAAGCAGTCCAGGATAGACAGTGCCCCTCCCCACCCCCCAAACCTGGGGCTCCCAGTCAAGGATGGGACCGTTCAGTACAGTGTGAGGTGTGCCGAGGTAGAGGCTGGTTGCTGTGGGAGCACAGATAGGGGAGTCACATACTAGTACACGTGAAATACAGCACTGCAGATCGCCGGGGACTCAAAGAGTCAAGGTTGCGATAAAGGTGATGGTTCTAGGAGTTTAGGTGGGAGGTGGGCCAAGTGTGGAGATATGGACAGTGACACCTCCAAGGATAGAACAGCTGAGCATTTGAATTTCCTTCACCAGCCATTTTTGGAAAGTGGTGGTACAAATGGTAGGATTTGATTAGTTTCAGACTGAAGGGGAAGTTGTGTGTCAGCCTGTGTTTGGCCAGGAAAACAACCCACTCTAGGTATTTGAAGCAGAGGAAAATGTAGTGCTGGAAATTGGATATCAAGGGATTGGAAGAATTGAATGGAAAAAAAAAAGGGAGGGGGAAGGGAATTTCCCCTAGAATTCAGGAAGCTGAGGACACATGTTCTGGCGTCTGTAAGCCTGTGCTTCGGTGATGTTGGTGCTCCGGTGCCAATGACCTGGGGCCACCTAAGATCACTGTGGTCACCTGCCTTGGCTACAGCTACGAGCAGAAGTTCTTCCTCCCACTTTCTAATCTCCAACCTCTGAAGTCCACTGGCAAATATAACTGTAACCCAGCTTACAAGGAGGCTCGCCAAATGTATTTTCTAGGCTCCCTGCACCCCTGCAATTTCGAGGAGAGCGTGCAAGGGCAGGAATGGGGCAAACACTCACAGGTAACATGGTGCAAAGACAGCCATGTAGCCTTTTGTTATGTAAGCTCTGCCTAGTGCTGGGCTGTTGTACTGTTTCTGTTTCCCGAGGTCTCTCTGTCTCTGCCTCTCACATTTTCAATCTGAGATCACCACAGGGATATAGTGCCTCATCTCCCTGCTCCCTGTTCCTCCCCCCAACCCCCACCTCCAACTCCTCTTATACAGCATCAACTGAAAAAAAAATTTTGTTTTTATTCATCGGAGTTTAATATACATAATGAAAATACACATAAGTGCACAGCTTATTGGCAGAGTGGATTAAAAGACACGGCTTGACTGTATATTGCAAGAAACTCACTTTCAAATATAAACATCTAAAGGCATCTGAAAGGAAGAGAATGAAAAAAGATGTATCATGCAAACAATCAAAGGAAAGCAGGAGTGACTATCTTAATATCAGATAAAGTTGAGTTCAGGACAAAGACAATTACCAGAGACAGAAAAGGACATCGTTATATAATAACTGAACACACCCAGGATTGTCCCTTGGGTAGCCTAGAATCAACTAGTTCAGCAAAACTGAAATGGCATATGAGCTCCCCCAGCTGATGCTCAGGCTTTGGATTTTCCCCAGTTCTAGCAAGACATGCCCCTGGCCAGAAAGCTGCATAGCTGCCAAGAGGTTCCCAGATCCCTCCTACTTCCTCATAAATATGTAAAGTTAATGGGAGTGGGGCCCTCCTCCTGGAGCTCTTTAAACAGTGAGATCAGCCCTGTCTGGCTTAGCAGCCCACCTTTTGGATAAAGGGACTTTGGGGCAATATATGCGTTCTCCCAACGCTTTGCCTGAAAGTTCCCTCAAATACACTCCGAACAATTGTGTCCGCACCATGTGTCATTAGAGGCGTTTGCCTTTGCAGTTCTCTTGACCTATAGACAAGATGGAGAACCCTTCAGCATAATCTAGTAAAACTGAAGGCACAGATGTTCCTGTGTACAATGTATGTTATAGAGAAACTCTTACATGTGCAAAAAGGTACATCTATATAAATGCTTATAGCAGCCTTATCTGTAATAGACCCAAACTGGAATCAGCCCAAATCTCCATCAAGAGGAGGATGTAGCCCAGCCGGCATGGCTCAATGGTTGAGCGTTGACAGATGAGCCAGGAGGTCACGGTTTGATTCCTGGTCAGGGCACATGCCTGGGTTGCAGGCTTGGTCTCCAGTGTGGGGCATGCAGGAGACAACTAATCAATGATTCTCTCTCATCATTGATGTTTCTATCTCTCTCTCACTCTCCCTTCCTCTCTATAATCAATAAAAATATTTTTTTAAAAGAGTAGAATGTAGAATAAAATATGGTACATTTATGTAATGGGATTGCATACAGGAATGAAAATAATCACTATACACACACAACATGGATGACTCACAAAAACACTTTTGAGTGAAATAAACAAAACACAAAAGGAAAACTGATTTATGTTGTTTATGGATATGAGTGATAAATTGATAAAGAAAATCAAGAATATAATTATGCTTTCTTGGTGCACCCCCTTGTGGTCTTTGTGCACAGTCTTGTTGTAGTTAAGCCTTGATTGTTGTCGGTAATACTGGAGGTGATTTGACCTCCAGGCCAACTGGCTATGAGAATCAGCTGTGTCTGCAGTGGGAGAACTTCTGTGCTGGATCTCTAGGGCGGTGCTAATCTAGCCTTTGCCTGAGGCTATCCGGCAAATGCCTCTGTGCAGGGCTTGGGCGGGGCGGGTCCCCAGGGATCTACAGGGCGGGCGGAGCGAGCAGTTATGGCTGCTCTCAGTCCCATCCCCAGGGGCTCTGCCTCTCAGAGTTCCAGCAACCGCTGCAAACCTCGGAGAGAAAGCTGCCTTCGAGTTCCGACCGAAGCCAGACAGTCCCGCTTCTCCCGTTTGAGTCTGGGTCCCTAGAGACTCGCCCGGATCTGGAGCTCAGAGTCTGAGACTCCCTCCCAATTGAAACAGACAACCGCGCCCTCAGCCGCCAGCCTGCTCCTCATGCACTCCACACCTTAGTATTTTACTTCAGCACTGCACCTCCTCTGAGTCTCGGTATGCTTTTCTTTTTCCTCCTAGTTGTAGAACTTCCACTCGGCCAGCCTTCCTGTGGTTCTGGATGATGTCCGTTCTGTCTTTTAGTTGTATTTTTGAAGTGGTTGCTCGAGGCAGCAAACTCCTGCGTTAACCTATGCCGCCATCTTGGTTTCCTCCCAGTGTCCGAACATAATTATGATAAAATTCAGGATAGTGATTGATTCTGGGGGAGCCATAGGATGACAATCAGGGAGGAGGACATGGGGGTTTCCGGAGTACTAGTGATATACTTTTCCACCTGAGGATATTTTTTCCATTGCTTTTTAGAGAGAGTAGAAGGAAGAGAGAGAGAGATAGAAAGAGATCAATTGATTGCCTTCCACACTCACCCCGGGGCTGGGGATCGAACCAACGACCCTTTGGCGCAGCAGTTGCCAAGCTTTCGGACCTCACGAACCACCAGTGGTCCGAGGACCACCAGGAGCTTTGGTACACAGGCCAATGCTCTAACCACTGAACATACCGGGCAGGGCTAAAATCTAGTGGGGTTTTTTTGTTGTTGTTAATCCTCACCTAAGGATATTTTTCCATTGATTGTTAGGGAGAGTGGAAGAGAGAGGGAAAGACAGAGAGAAACATTGATGTGAGAGAAACACATCAATTGGTTGCCTCCTCCAGGAGCCCTGACCAGGGCCCGGGCATGGGAGGAGCCTGCAACCAAGGTATGTGCCCTTGACCAGAATCAAACCCAGGACTCTTTGGTCCGCAGGCCGAGGCTCTATCCACTGAGCCAAACCGGCTAGGGCTAAAATCCAGTTTTTTGATGAACATTTCAGGGAGTCACACATATAGATTCATAGGCGCAGACGTAAAGAGTTCCCTTGTGCTGTCCCTTTGAATTCAGATTCCCCTCCCATTCCAACTCTAGGCGAACATGAATCACTTGTCTGGTCCTATATTTTTGCGTTAATTCAATAAACTCTTAGCAAGATAAACTCAAAGAAATCTATATCTAGACATAGAATTAAATTGTCAAAAGCCAAAGACAGAGAGAACCCTGACAGCAGCAAGGGAGTGAAGTGACATGTCATGTACAGGGGACAGAAGAGAGAGTTCTTTTGTCCATTAGACAAATTGAGTAGTTGTTTTCTTATTTTTGAGTTTTGAGAGTTGGATACATGTCCTTTATCTGATATGTGATTTGCAAATATTTTCTCCCAATCCGTGGCTTGTCTTTTTATTCTCTTAATAGTGTTCTTTGCAGAGCAGAAGTTTTAAATTTTGATAAAGTTCAATTTGTTATTTTTTATTTTGTAGATATTGTTTGTGTCCTATTTGAGAAATCTTTGATTAACCATAAATCATGAAGAGTTTTCCTATGTTCTCTTCTGAGAATTTTACACATTACATTTAGATGTAGAATCCCCTTTGAGTTAGTGTTTATATATGTGAGATGTAAGTCAAGGTTTCTTGTTTTTGCGTACAAAGGTCCAGTTTTCCCAACACCTTTTGTTGAAAAACTGTTCTTTCTGCATTGGAATGCCATTCGTGCGGGTTTATTTCTGGAATTTATAGTCTGTTGCATTGGTATGTATCTATCCTTTCACCAATACCACACTGTCTTTATGACTGTAGCTTTATGACATATCATAAAGTTGGCTAGTATGCATATGCAAAAAAATGAAATTGGACCCTTATACAAAAATTAGCTCAAAAATAGGTCAGCCCAGCCAGTGTGGCTCAGTTGGTTGAGCGTCATCCCATGCACCAAAAGGTCACTAATTTGATCCCTGGTCAGGGCACATCCTGGGTTGTGGGCTTCATCCCCAGTAGAGGGCGTACAAGAGGCAGCCGATCCATGGTTCTCTCATTGATGTTTCTCTCTCTTAATCTCCCGTCCTCTCTCTTTCTCAAAAAAAAAAAAAATCAATGAAAACATATTTTTTTAAAAAATGGATCAAAAGTCAAACTTAAGGGGATTCCTGTTTTCTTCTAGGAATTTTATAGTTTTTGATAACTTCTTGGATATAACACCAAAAGTACAGGCAACAAAAGAAAAATAGATACATTAGACTTCATCAAAATTAAAAACTTTTGTGCATCATAGGATACTATAAGAGAGTAAAAGTACCACAGGAGAGTGAAAAGAGAATACAGAGAATGGGAGAAAATATTTATAAAAATCTAAGTATACAAAATATATAAAAACACCTACAACTCAACAACAACAAAACAAACCAATTAAAAAAATGGGGAAAGGACTTGAACACATTTCTTCGAAGGAGATATATAAATGGCCAATAAGTACACGAGAAGATGCTCAACATCATTAGTCATTAGCGAAAAGCACATCAAAACCACAATGAGAGAGCATTTCACATCCGTTACGATGGCTATTACCAATAAAATGGAAAATAAGTGTTGGTAATAACGTGGAGAAATTGGAACCCTTGCGTGTTGCTAGTGAGAATGTAAAATGTTACAGTTGCTGTTGAAAAGATTTTAGTGATTCCTCAAAAGTTAGATGTAGAATTAACAAATGACCCAGCAATTTTACCCCTAGGTATATCAGATATACCCCAAAAATTTTAAGCAGGAATTCAAACAGATACTTGTATACCAACATTCATAGAAGCATTACTCACAGTAGCCAAATTTACATTTAATGCAATACCGGAAGTCCTAGCAAGTTTAATAAGGCAAGAAAAAGAAATAAAAGGCTTAATATTGTTAAGGAATCAATAAAACTGTCCCTATTCACAGATGATATAATCATCTATGCAGAAAATCCTACAGAATCCATTTTTTTAAATTAAATCTTTATTGTTCAGATTATTACATTTGTTCCTCTTTTTTCCCCCCCATAACTCCCCTCCTTCCAGCTCCCACCCCACCCTCCACCCTCACTCCCCACCCACTGTCCTCATCCATAGGTGCACGATTTTTGTCCAGTCTCTTCCCGCATCTCCCACACCACTTCTCCCCCAAGAGTAGTCAGTCCATTCCCTTTCTATGTCCCTGATTCTATTATAATCAACAGTTCATTCTGTTCATCAGATTATTTATTCACTTGATTCTTAGATTCATTTGTTGATAGATGCATATTTGTTGTTCATAATTTGTATCTTTACCTTTTTCTTCTTCTTCTTCTTCTTAAAGGATACCTTTCAGCATTTCATATAATACTGGTTTGGTGGTAATGAACTCCTTTAGCTTTTCCTTATCTGTGAAGCTCTTTATCTGACCTTCAGTTCTGAATGATAGCTTTGCTGGATAAAGTAATCTTGGTTGTAGGTTTTTGGCATTCATCACTTTGAATATTTCTTGCCACTCCCTTCTGGCCTGCAAAGTTTCTGTTGAGAAATCAGCTGACAGTCGTATGGGTACTCCCTTGAAGGTAACTGAGTTTCTTTCTCTTGCTGCTTTTAAGATTCTCTCTTTGTCTTTTGCTCTTGGCATTTTAATTATGATGTGTCTTGGTGTGGTCCTCTTTGGATTCCATTTGTTTGGGGTTCTCTGCGCTTCCTGGACCTGTAAGTCTATTTCTTTCACCAGGTGGGGGAAGTTTTCTGTCATTATTTCTTCAAATAGGTTTTCAATATCTTGCTCTCTCTCATCTTCTGGCACCCCTATAATTCTGATGTTGGTTCGTTTGAAGCTGTCCCAGAGGCTCCTTACACTATCTTCGTATTTTCGGATTCTTTTTTCATTTTGCTTTTCTGGTTGGGTGTTTTTTGCTTCTTTGCATTTCAAATCTTTGACTTGATTCTTGCGCTCCTCTGGTCTGCTTTTGGGAGTCTGTATAATATTCTTTATTTCAGTCCATGTATGCTTAATTTCTAGTTGGTTCTTTATCACAGCATCGAGGGTCTCATTAGATTTCTTGTAGATCTCAATAAGTTTATCGGCGGCTTCTAGACAGTTCTTGAGAGACCTTAAAAGTGTGGTTCTGAACTCAATATCCTCTCTTGATAGTTTTGTCTTGTTTCTTTGTCTCTGCATTTTTTATGCTTTCTTGGTGCACCCCCTAGTGGTCTTTGTGCACAGTCTTGTTCTAGTTAAGCCTTGATTGCTGTAGTTAATATTAGAGGGATTTGACCTCCAGGCCGACTGGCTATGAGAATCAGCTGTGTCTGTAGTGGGAAAACTTCTGTCCTCTGGAGAGGTGCTAATCTAGCCTTTGCCTGAGGCTATCCAGCAAAAGGCTCTGCGCAGGGCTTGGGCGGGGCGGGTTGCACAGGATCAACAGGGTGGGCAGAGGGAGCAGTTATGGCTGCTCTCAGTCCCATTCCCAGAGGCTCTGCTTCTCAGATTCCCAGCAACCGCTGCAAACCTCGGAGAGAAGGCTGCCCTCATGTTCCGACCGATGCCAGACAGTCCCGCTTCTCCCGTTTGAGTCTGGGTCCCTAGAGACTCGCCCGGATCTGGAGCTCAGAATCTGCGACTCCCTCCCGATTGAAAACACCAACCGCGCCCTCAGCCACCAGCCCGCTCCACGCGCACCTCCATACCTTTGTATTTTCCACACTGCGGCTCCTCTGAGCCTCGGTATGCTGTTCTCTTTCCTTCTAGTTGAAGAATCTCTCCTCAGCCAGCCTTCCTGTGGTTCTGGGTGATGTCCGTTCCATCTTTTAGTTGTATTTTTGAAGTGGTTGTTCGAGGCAGCAAACTCCGGTGTTTACCTATGCTGCCATCTTGGTTCCTCTCCAGAATCCATTTCTTAAAAAGTGTCTAAGCCAAAACCGGTTTGGCTCAGTGGATAAAGGGTCGGCCTGCGGATTGAAAAGTCCCAGGTTTGATTCCGGTCAGGGGCATGTACCTGGGTTGCGGGCACATCCCCAGTAGGAGATGTGCAGGAGGCAGCTGATCGATGTCTCTCTCTCTCATCGATGTTTCTGACTCTCTATCTCTCTCCCTTCCTCTCTGTAAAAAATCAATAAAATATATTTTTAAAAAAAAAGTGTCTAGAACAGTGATGGCGAACCTTTTAAGCTTGGCATGTCAGCATTTTGAAAAACCCTAACTTAACTCTGGTGCCATGTCACATATAGAAAGTTTTTGATATTTGCAACCATAGTAAAACAAAGATTTATATTTTTGATATTTATTTTATATATTTAAATGCCATTTAACAAAGAAAAATCAACCAAAAAAATGAGTTCGTGTGTCACCTCTGACACGCATGTCATAGGTTCGCCATCACTGGTCTAGAACTAATAAGCAAGTTTAGCAAGGTCACTAAGTCTTTCAGCTTTGGGGGGACCAAGTGCTTCGATATGTTTGTCCTAATTATTATTGTTAAGAAATACATAACACTTGAGGAAGAGACATCTCTTTCTAATTTGTACAGAGAGACCGTATGTACTAGCATATGCTTGGGATGAAAGCTATTTGATGTCCATGGAAAGAAAGACAATGATGGTTTCAGCCAGTGACAGATAAATCTCAAGATAAATGCCCCCAAGTGTGTGAAAGCAGTGTGGAGGAAATAAAGGCCACGGGCTCACGATTTAATGTCAAATTGTCACTCACTGAAAATCTGTGTGCAGAAAGAATTAGGGGAGCACATCCAGTATAGTGACCCAACTCCACTGGCTTCTTAGAACTTTGAAGTTATTTGTCTTTTTCCTTGTAGGACATGTGATCCTGTCCAAAACGCCCACAGAGACATTTAGTGCACTCTAAAACGCCCTTGAGCCCTAACCGGTTTGGCTCAGTGGATAGAGCGTCGGCCTGCGGACTCAAGGGTCCCAGGTTCGATTCCGGTCGGGGGCATGTACCTTGGTTGCGGGCACATCCCCAGTGGGGAGTGTGCAGGAGGCAGCTGACCGATGTTTCTCTCTCACCGATGTTTCTAACTCTCTATCCCTCTCCCTTCCTCTCTGTAAAAAATCAATAAAATATATTTAAAAAAATAAATAAAAAATAAAATAAAATAAAACGCCCTTGAAATTTGGTCTTTTGGTGGGACCAGGGGTGGAGGGGCTGCATGTGGGGGTGGTTCCTTTTTGCTGATGGGCAGAGGTGGGAGGTCTGGCTCCAAGTGTGATCTCCACTGATCCCATGGGTTGGGGATAGCAATTCACCTCTGGGCCGCGGTGAAAGTCCTGACTCTCTATTAGGTTTGCTGTGATACTATTGCAGCGTGGAGGGCAAGAGTTACCTTGCTACTGCTGAGTGGGGTGGAAATCCAAGTTCCTCAGATGGTTTTCACTGAGGAGCCAGCGAGAACACGTGGGTGGGGTGGGGAAATCTCATTACCAGCTGGTGGGGATGAAAGTCTCAGCTTTCCACTTGGTCTTCTCGAACATCACTCTGGAGCGGGTGTTGGGGTACCACTGCAGCCTGGAAGGGTAAAAGTTGAGGCTCCTCACGGGGCCTTTGTTGGTGTGGGTGTACTACATGAAAATTCTATAAGAATTTTGTATTCAGACTCCCCTCCCATCCCAACTTTAGGCAAACACGAAAACTTGTCTGTTCTTATATTTTTGCATTAATTAGTTAGCTCGGAGGTTTGGCCAGAGTAGGAACATTTTGTCTCAAAGCTTCTGTCTTCCTGAGTTGTTCCTTTCTTGGTCCCTTGGCTGGAAAGGGCACATTTGGGGGCGGTGCTTTTTGTTGTTGTTGCTTGCGTAACACTTGCATTTCTGAATTTCTGGCCTCTACAGTTCCAAATCTAGGAATTATGAGGCAAAAAGAAAACCCAAAGAACTCACTTGCTGGAGGCTAAGACCAGCAGGTCATAATTATGCAAGAAGTCTTCAGAAAGCTGATGGACCATGGGCTTTTAGCAAGGGGATGCTGAAGGCGATCCCCTACCAGTGGTTGGCAAACTGCGGCTCGCGAGCCACATGCGGCTCTTTGGCCCCTTGCGTGTGGCTCTTCCACAAAATACTGACTTCTGCGCATGGGCTATGAAGTTTCAATCGAACTGTACGTGCATGCCCACACGTGGTATTTTGTGGAAAAGCCACACTCAAGGGGCCAAAGAGCCGCATGTGGCTCTCGAGCTGCAGTTTGCCGACCATTGTCCTAACCTGATAATGTTTTACTGTTTACCAAACCTTACCTTGACATGCCTGTTTGCATTCTTAAAGGGCAAATGTGTATTCTAGTAAATAAAAAGGATATGGGTCTGGAGATTCAGCGAGCTTCATCACTAGAGTGAAGCCTCTGCCTGGTTCCCCATGCCTTCTAAATTTATATTACTTGTCTAGTGTATCAATTTATGCACAGCCCCTTCTCCAGATTCCTGAACCCTTGTTGCAAAAGGCTGCGGCACTCACTGTTGAGTCTTTCCTCAGAACTGAGGTCCCCAGATAATCTTTCTTCTTTTTCCACCTTTGAGAGTCTTTTTTTCGTTTGTTTTACTATATATAATGTCCAGGGTTTTAAGTTATACTTAGTGGAGGAATAGAGATGCACATCTACCCCATTCTTTCAGAAGTGGAAGTCTCTACTGCTCTTCTGTTGGTTTGTTTTTGTTTGTTGTTTTTGGTGCATAAAGTGTTTTCTGCCCATTCTTTATTTTTTCCTAATGCTCCCTCCCATGAGCTTCCTGCTGAGTGCTCCCTTCCCAGAGCTGACCCTCCCACAGCCCACTGCTATCTTTACTCTCTGGACACTCTATCACCTCCCCTTGAACTTCCCTCCTCCTGTCTTTTCTCATTTCTGTGCTCTTCCCTCTAGACCAGTGGTTCTCAACCTTCCTAATGCCGCGACCCTTTAATACAGTTCCTCATGTTGTGGGGACCCCCAACCATAAAATTATTTTTGTTGCTACTTCATAACTGCAATTTTGCTACTGTTATGAATCATAATGTAAATATCTGATATGCAGGATGTATTTTCATTGTTACAAATTGAACATAATTAAAACAGAGTGATTAATCACAAAAACAATATGTAATTATATATGTGTTTTCCGATGGTCTTAGGCGACCCCTGTGAAAGGGGTTGAGAACCGCTGCTCTAGACAGTCAGTAGTGTTCACATTGCCCAAAGTAGAATTAGGATGGCTGCCCCAGAAATTCAGAGGGAGAAACAGAGCAGGCTCAGTATTTTTTGTTTTGCTTTGGAAATTGGCTCTTGAGTATCAAAAGGGAAAGCCAGAGGGAAGCAGGAGTTGATGCCAAGATAATATCTTGGAAAGAGACTAGAGGGACAGCAAGACTGCCACCCTTCCCCCTACCTAGGGAACTGGCTGAGGGTCACCTGATCTGGGAGGTAGAAGAGAAGGGAAATGGGGCCCAACTTGTGTAGTGGGGTTGAGAAGGAGGAAAAGTACAAGCATAAGAGGCTGGGCCAGCTTTCAAAGGCGTCTGTGGCAATGGCTGCAGAGCCCCAGGTCGGCAGAGTCAATATAGACACCACCCATTGTCCTTCCACCAGTGACTACTATTGAGCCAACTGTTCCACTGGCTATATGTACCCACTTCTGCTGCAGAGTTCTGCTGAACCTCATCTCATCTCCCTGGGTGGCTTCCTGTCCTTGGTATTTCAATGGCCCAGGACACTCCCCAAAAGGCAGTGAATATACAGAAGGGGAGTCTTTGCCACCCAAGAGGTTGTGATGTCATAAAAAAAGGCCTAGCCCCTGCTCTTGGAGGTACTAGGTAGATGGGTATACTGGAGGCCCGTGGTGTCCCACCCAGATCGTCCTTACCAGCCAGCGCATCCATCCCCTAACTGTGGAGTGTTGACTGCTAACAGCTCACAACTGCCCTCTTCCCCCAAGGACTACTATTGGCCAACTGGGAGCTGCTTGACCCAGAGGTTGCATGCTCCACCCCACTGCGGCAGTCTGCAGCCCAGGACTGGAGCAGGGGTGTGCTAGCCATTTCCTTGCCACAAAGAAGGTCCAACTGTGGTGCCCTTCATCCTCCAGACCCTGGTGAGGAATCATGCTAGATTCCTGCTGAGAGCACATTTTCGTTTTGTTTTGTTAATCCTCACTTGAGGGTATATTCTCCATTGATTTCTAGAGAGAGTGGAAGGGAGGGAGACACAGAGACACATCAATTGGTTGCTTCCCACACATGCCTTGACCAGGGCCGGGGATTGAGCCTGCAACCGAGGTACATGATTTTTAAAAAAAATATATTTTATTGACTTTTTACAGAGAGGAAGGGAGAGGGATAGAGAGTTAGAAACATCGATGAGAGAGAAATCAGCTGCCTCCTGCACACTCCCCACTGGGGATGTGCCCGCAACCAAGGTACATGCCCTTGACTGGAATCGAACCCGGGACCCTTGAGTCCGCAGGCTGACACTCCATCCACTGAGCCAAACCGGTTAGGGCCGAGGTACGTGCTTTTGATGGGAATTGAACCTGGGACCCTGCAGTCCACGGGCCGACGCTCCAACCACTGAGCCAAACCAGCTAGGGCTGAGAGCACATTCTTGCTTTGCTCTTTCCCCTGCCTTACCCTGCCTCTCTCACCCCTTTTCTTCCAGAGAGCACACAAATTCCCATTTCAGGTCCTGCATTCAAGGAATCCCAGCTAATGGAATGGGATTATGGCAAGTGCCGAAGAAATGGGGGAGCTAATGGCAATGGAGTCCCCTCATACTGCACTGTTGAGGGAAGAAGAAACCTTGCTGGGGCTCTTTCTTCTGCTTTAGCAGCCCCCCACCTACCTCCCCGAACCCCACACGTGCATGTGCACACACACCTTCCTCTGCTACTGAACTTCACACACACACACCGCCCCCAAGGAAGGGGTTTGGAGGAATGCTTTGAGCTTTGAGGCTTGATTAGGGGGTTTTGATTTTCAGGTATGATCAAGAGGTGATGTTTTAGCCTCACTCAACAGGAGCAGAGCGATGTCCAGTGGTCTCTCGGTACCTGCTCCTGGCCTGGCTTGACCCCGGGGACCCTGTAGGGCCCTGTGCTGTGGAAACCGCAGCGGGGACACCATTGACAGATCTGCCAGGTTTGGGCCTGCTCAGCAGCCGCTCCATCACATTCCACCCGGCAGCCACAGTTTGTCTTGGCAAGGTGGCCCGCTGGGCCCCGCTCCAAGAAGGGCCCAGGAGCAGCCCAGACAAACCAGCTTTCACCACAGAAGCCAACGCTGGCTGGGCCTGACTTGGTGCCAGCCCAAAAGTGGTCGGACCCTACCCCGCTCCCCTAAAAGTGGACTCATGCTCTGGGAGAGTGGCGAGGGGGAGGATGAATGGAGGGGAGCCAGACCCCCAGGTGGGTGAAACCCAAGAAAGGAAGCAGAAGCAGGGCCCCAGGCCAGAGGGCTTTCCTGATGACACTCCATCCCGAGACAGGCCATCAGGAACTGGACCCACAGGGTGGCTGCCCAGCTCTGGAGTGGCCCTTGGCCACAGTGCCAGATAGACAGCCCTTTCAACCCTGCCATGGGGAGACCTCCCCACCTCTCCTCTCCCAGCAGCTCACAGCTTCCCCGACTCAGCCAAGGAGCCCTGGCAGCCTAGCCTGAGGGGCCCACGCACAGCCAAGGGCGCATCAGGAGCAAGGTTTATTCCCAGGCAGGCGATGGGGAAGGAAGGGCTTTGGAGAACCAAGATGCCAGGGTGCTGGGCCCCAAGGAGCAGCAGACCTGTTACTTTACAGCATTTTTCCTTCCCCCTTTAAACACTTGGCTCCTTTTCTCTCGGGGAATAAAATAAAAATGTACTTGTTTCTGTTACTGCCCTGCTGGAAAGCCTCTGCTACGTCTTTAGAGCCATGAAGTCTCTTCTGTTCTGCTGCCAGTGGAAGGGGAGAGAGGGTCTGTGTACTCAGAATCCTCCCACTTATTCTCATTGGCGGTCCCTGCAGCTCTAAACCCAGAAGCTCCAAGGCTGAGGCCAGGGGGGAGGTTTGCACACCTTCTCCTTTGGAGAGTGGAAGCAGGGGCTGCTGGGCAGACTACCCATGAGTGCTATTCTGGAACTCCAATAGGGGGACCCAGAGTTAAGAGTGCAGCTGGGAAGAGGCAGGTTATGGAGGTAGAATGACTTAGTGAGAGATTAACGTGTGTTTGTTCTTATGTTTTCCCTCCTCTACTTCAAGAAGTTAGCTGAAGACGGCATGGCAGGGTGAAGGACTGAGATGGTCTGTAGATCTTTACATTTTGTTTCCCCAAAGCCTAGCTTTTTGTGGGGAAGAAAAGAGCCAATAGGCGCCTTCTGAGAGAGTAGTGCAAACACAGAGAGAAAGAGGGGCATGGGGAGTGGGGTAAAAAATAGACTGGAGTTTACCATTAAAACATGTAATTAGACAGTTGATGCAATGGCTTAACATTAGACATATAATGAGTGTAATTCAGCACATTAACAAAATATTGGAGAAAGTCACACAATTATCTCAATACATGCAGAAGAGAAGTTCATAAAACTTGCATCTATTCATAATTTTTAAAATTTTAAATAAAATTAAGAATAGCCCTGGCTGGTTTGGCTCAGTGGATAGAGCATCGGCCTGCGGACTGAAGCATTCCAGGTCGATTCTAGTCAAGGGCACATGCACTGGTTACAGGCTCGATCCCCAGTAGGGGGCGTGCAGGAGGCAGCTGATCAATGATTCTCTCTCATCGATGTTTCCATCTCTCTATCCCTCTGCCTTCCTCTCTCTCTCTAAAAAATCATTAAAAACATATTTTTTAAAACTTACTAATTTAACATTTATAATAAAAAAAGCATAATATGCTAATTAGACCAGATGTCCTTCCAGACAATCTTCCAGATGAAGCTGGGGCTATAGCTGTGGGATCAAGGAAGCCACCACAGCTGCGAGGGAGGGATCCAGGCAGCCGCTGCGGCTGCAAAGGCCTACTCTTGCACGAATTTCGTGCATTGGGCCTCTAGTATATAATAATAAAAGTGTAATATGCTAATTAGACGGGACGTTCTTCTGGACGTCCTTCCTTCCAGACAAAGCTGCAGTGGGCAGGGGCCACGGCAGTGGTGGGCAGGGGCCGGGGCCAAGGCCCTTGCACAAATTTCATGCATCGGTTCTCTAGTAATTATAATAGTGTGGTATTGGTATAAAGATAGACAAAAAGATCAATGGATCAGAATAGGGAATCCAGAACAAGCCCATACATTTATGGATACTTGTTTTATGATAAAATTGCCACTGTGAGGTAGAGGTTAAGTTTAATTTTTTTCATTTGAATATCCAATTGACCCAATGCCATTGATTAAAAAGCCATCCTTTCTCCACTGCATAGCAGTTTCCATTTTTCTGGGAGACTTTTGTTTTTGGAAGAGGCTAAGGGGCCCATCAATATGGGTGGGATGGGGAGAAGGATGTTTTGCAGAATAGTCAGCAGTAGGGCTGGTCTCAGCTGCTACCTGGCTTCCCTTGAATCACTGAGTCCAGTCCCCAGTGGGTCCTGTCTGAGCAAAATGCAGCTTCAGAGGCCGTCTGATCCCCGGGTAGGATGCAGAACACAGCAGCCTAGTTTTTCTGGGAAACATATGGGAAGAAAGCGGAGGATTTCTGGGAGATGTTGTCTTTCTGAAGATCGAGTAACCAACTGTCTTATCTTTATCCTGATTGGCCCTGTGGGAAAAAAGCCTGTGGGTGGGCTGATGCTGAGAAGGGTCTCTTTGTCACCTGGCATCTAGAAACAACCTGGGCAGTTCCTGTCACGTGGTCTCAGGAGAATTGGGACTTGCAGATAAAGGAAAATTCACGTCCGCTCTGAACTTATTTCAAGTACAAAAACCAACTTCCTTTTCCACAGGTTGACACCCAGGGACTATCTCCACGGTAGACACTTTTGTGTCCCACCCACATCTCCTCATCTTTATCTCTTCAGTGCACACCTGTCTGACTCCATCTGCCAACACCTGCATCTTCTTGCCTGAGGATTTTCTCTATCTTTCGGGACCTGTTTTACCACCCATGGGCTGACTTGGAGTGCCAGGAAGGTAATGCTCCCCTTCCCCACAGAAGCCCTCACCCACGGACTGATGGAAGTTGGTGTATAAATACTCCAGCTCCCTTGCTCCTCAGGTGGAAAAACTCTGAGGTGTGTTCTACACTGTCTACCCCAGTTCTCCAGCAGAAAGCTTGTCTCAGATTCTGCTTCTAGGGGAACCCAAACTAAGACATGTGAAAAAGAAAATTATATTAGTCACCTTAGGCTACCATAACAAAATGCCATAGACGAGGTGGCTGAAACAATAGAAATTTATTTTCTCATTGTTCTGGAAACTACAAGTACCAGCGATCAAGGTGCCAGCTGATTTGGTTCCTGGCGAGGACTCTCTTCCTAGACAGTCACCTTCTCACCGTGTCCTCATACAGTGAAGAGAGAGCTCTGGGGTCTCTTCTTACAAGGACACCAATTCTATCAGACTAGGGCACGACCCTCATGACCTTATTTAACCTTAATCACCTCCTTAAAGGCCCTGTCTCTAAATATAGTTATATGGGGGGAAAGGGTTAGGGCTTGAATGTATGAATTTGGGGAGGACACAATTCAGTCCATCAAATTGATAGCAAACATAATTGATTAGCTCTGCCTACTCTGGACCAGGGAGTGGGCAGTGCCGACTCAAATGGTGGCTTGAGCACAGTTGAGAGATTTTTGAAGACAGATATCACATCTCATTCCTATCAACCATGGCATCTGACCCATCTCAGGAACCAGAATATGACCATTGTCCGGCTACCATCTGCATCCAGTCCAGTAGACTGCAGTGGAGAGCCCCAGGCAGTGGGAACTGCTCAGACTCTGAATGGAGCAGGGTGAGGGATGGCAGGCTTCAGGGCTCTGCAACACAGGCTGGAAACAGGAACTGAGGGGGAGACCAGGCAAGCACTATAAATAGGGGAGGGTGACCAGAAGGCTACCTGTTATGGTCCCAGATGTTGGCCAGGATCACAAGAGAAGGAAGTGGCAGGACCAGCCCATCTGCCTTGGCAAAGTGTCTTTGCCCAGAGGGCTGTAGGGCATGGGCACATGGGTTGGGGAAGAATAGGATTTCCCCAGGTCAGAGCCAAAGAGTGCCACCAGGCTGGACACTGGGATCCCTGGACAATGGGTCAACAAAGTGGCTCCCCAGGTCTGAGGTCTCGGGCACATGTCTCAGGGGAACAACAGGGATTCATCCTGGAGAGGGGGGTAAATGAGTCCAGGAATCTTGCATCTTTACTATCCTTCCTCCAAAACTCTGAGACAGGAAAGCCAGGAAGTGGCTAGGCCTGGGGTCAGACCTCGCTCAGATAGCAACTTTGGGAGCCAAAAGCCACTCCACCCAGCCCAAGGGAGGCCCTGCAGCCTCTAGTCAGGAGGGATCTTACTTCTGGGCCTGTTTACACCTAGGCAATGTTTAATTTGCTCTGTTCTGTTCCCCAGCAACCCCTACCCTGGGGGATGACAATCCCTACTTTGGTCCTGGCCAGACAGCTAGGGGACGGAGTCCTCAGTGGCCAGGATGTGCTCCCAGCCAAAGATCTCAGGGCTGAGCCCATGTCCGGGGTCCTCAGGCCTGTACGCCTTCTCCCCACACCCCCACACAGTACCTGAAAGCAGACCTGGGTAGGGAATAGTTGCTCAGTTGAACTCTGGGGCTGTTGAAAAAGCCCAACATGCAAGAACGCTGCCCAGGGGCATGTTTTAGATGGGCTTCATGAGAAGCCTAGAAAAGCAGACCCACGCCAAGGAAGCAGGCAGGAGAGGCCACGTGGCCACCTGCATCTGTGTTTATTGTTCTGTTTTCTCCAACCCCAACAGAGCAGAGTGTGAGTCCAGGGGCGGCTGGGCCCGTTCCATGGTTCTATGGGACCAACAGAGTCATGTGTGTGGGGGTCAGAGTCCATGAGACATCTATTGGGAGGAAGACCCATAATTCAGGGGCCTAGCACCCCCTCTTCTGCACTGCCATGCCTGAAGCCCCCACTGGGATTCATGATGTGGCAAGCGTGAGAGTGCAGGCTGCGATGGGAGTGGGGCAGCCATGGGGCCAAGCGGCCATCGGAAGCTCCATGGGAGCCTGGGCAAGCCTTCTGAGGCTGCTGGACATCTCCCTTGCCCTAAAGAGAAGTGGGTGCTGGCCCAGCGAGATGGGCCAGACACAAATGGGATCTTCCCAGGCCACCTCTCCCTGAGCTATCCTCTTTCCCATAGTCCACTTCCTGTGCTCCTGTCACCTGATGCCTCAGGTCTGCACAACGTTCATCTCTTCCACAGGAACCGGTCCAGAGTATGAAGTCCTACATCCCAGCACCTCCCTGGGATGCTCTCCTGCCAAAAGCATCAGCACAGTGCTGGGGCTTCGACCAGCCCCAAGAAAGGGAGGTGAAAGAAGCCTGTAGAGGGCCTGGAGCATGGGGAGGAAGTCCTTTCCCCATTCAGGCCCATGGGTTGAGGTCTGTCCACAGCCCTGGCCCTGCATCTGTCTGTGCTGCCATCCAGGGCATGGGTGTGAATCCTGGTGGGACCTCCAGTCCGGACCAGCAGGGGCCAGACCTGCAGACCTGGTTGGGAGATGGAGAGAAGGTCTTGAATGAAGGCTGGCTGCAGGGGACAGGAAGCCACTTCTTGACACTTGTTCAGTTTGGGCCACTGTATGGGCTCCGTGGCCCTGACAGTTGTCTAGATGGGCCCTGGAGAGGAAGACCTGGGCCCCAGCTCCCCATACTTGCTAAGGTCTTTTGGAGAGATAGCCCATCTAAGGCTGGCAAAGGACCAGCCAGAGACTTACCGTAATTAGGAGTACGCCAGGCCCTGAAGCCCCCGGGCTGGAGAGTGGAACTTCTCAGAATCCTCAAAAGGCTGGTCTGTAGTAACCAAGGGGAGGGGCTATAAGCCATGTGTAGCCTGGGGAGCTTATCTGCCTGTCCTCTTTGGGCTGGGGACAGTATACAGAGCTGAGTACAGTGCTATCAAGAGCCTTGGAGGTAGTCAGCCAGCCCTAGCTCTGGTCTGGAACCAGCATTGCAGAGAGTTAGGCAAGGCGTGGCCTGGCTCGAGGTGAGGAAGCAGATGGCCAGGTACCAGGACAGAAAAGAAAAGAGGTCAGCCTCCAGGAGCACTGATACCCAATACAGCGGCAGCAGCAGCGTGGCTTCCTCCCCTATCTCCATGACATTCATCACTCCCATCACCCTTGCCCCTGCCTACCCCCCTCCCATGGTTGGTATTGATGTCCCTCACATTTTAAACTGTCTTGGGTTAAAAAAAACAAGGCAAAAAAAGGATTGCCCTTTCAAATCATCCTAGAGCATTATCTAACAAGCCCATCCTAACAGTCATCTTCTAGGGGATGTGACTTCTTTTGACTCGCTATACACTATTGGTTAGGGCTCAGGCTGTGAAATTGGATGTTGAGTTGGAGGAGACTGATAAATGAAGTGGCAAATGACAACCATTTCACAATTGGGATGTGGAGGGATGATGTGGTCTCAATTTCTTATCTGGAAAATGGGGGAGAGGAAGCTGGGCTAAACTTTGTCCAAGGCCAGTCCCCTTCCATCAGCAAGCGACCCAGTCCCTCACAGTGGTGTGTGCTACCCTCCAGTGGACATACAGGTAAAAAGCATGCAGTCCACGTGGGGTTCCTCCAGCTGAGTCTCTGCTCTGGGTTCAATTGGATGGGGGTGGGGCCTTGGGATGGTTTTCAGACCTTTTCCAACTGGAATTTGAGTCCCCTTTCCCTTGGTCAAGTGGCCAGTTGATAGCATCAGGAGTGGTGATCATCCCAAGCTATGAGGACAGGGAAGTGGGGTCCCCTTGGACTCCTACAAAGCTCCTTGCTCTGTACCCTACAGGGAGAACTGGTCAACTGGCATGAGGCTCTGGTGAGATGTGGATGGCATGGGCCCCTCAAGCCCAGCTGCTCCACCAGGCCACAGTGGGGCAGAATGAACCACTCACTCACCTGGAAGCCCCTCTCCGTGGGCTCTGGGGCAGGCCTGGGTTGGGGAGCTTGGTGGGCGCAGCACGGGGGCAAAGGCGCTCCTCTGTTTGACAGCGGAGATCATGTTGACAGGTGAGAAGGAGAAGACGCTGGTGGTGGGGGCAGCCGCCGGGAGGGACATGGAGGAGGCAGCAGCCAGCGGGGGGCTAGAGGGCATGACTCCGGGGCGGGGCGGGGAGGGGCAGGTGCAGCAGGGAAGGCAGTGGGAGACACAACAGGGAGACAGCACCATAGTGAGCAGCGTGGGCTGCTGACCCCAGGCCCAGACCTCACTGGGGGCTGTGAAGGTCCTGGGGGGACCCGTACAGGGCAGGGTCTGGAGGCAGGCTGGGACCCTCTGAGGTTCTGGGCCAACACTTGCCTTTTGGGGGGCTCTGGAGACCCTTTCTCGGGGCTGGAGGTGACAGAGTCAGACTAGGTAAAAACAAAAGCAAAACCAGAATATCCAACAAAATCAAATACTGGGAGGTGGCCCCAAAGATGAGAGATGAGCAAGAGATAGAACAGCCTAGGATTCCTGCTGAAAACCACTGGAAGTCTGAGAAGCTGAAAAATATTTATGGGCCCTAGAGTACCAAAGTTCTCAGAGTCAAAGATTGGGGTTCATAGTGGAGCTGGGGCAAATGGTCAGGGATAAAGTTTGCGGGTAGATGAAGGCTCCTGTTACAAGGCTCTCTGTCCAGGACCAGAGCTCACACAACAAGCACTTGAACTTCCTCCACAAATATGCTCCCCTTATCAATCACCTCTCACTCTGGGTATTTTGTTTTCTCCCAGTTTAATGTAGGTCCTTGTCATCGCCAGCCCAGGTCCTATATCACCCTCTTCCAGCTGGTCAATTTTAAAGGAAAGCATAGGGCCCGACTGGTGTGGCTCAGTGGTTGAGCATCGACCTATGAACCAAGAGGTCATGGTTCGGTTCCGGTCAGGGCAGCACGTGCCTGGGTTGTAGGCTCCATACCCAGTAGGGGGCGTGTAGGAGGCAGCCAAGCAATGATTCTCATCATGGATGTTGCTGTCTCTCTCTCCCTTCCTCTCTGAAATCAATCAAATAAATAAATTTATATATATATATATATATATATATATACATATTTTAAATCCTCACCGAGGATATTTTTCCTTTGATATTTAGAGAGAGTGGAAGAGGTAAAGAGAGAGAAATATCAATGTGAGAGAAACACATTGATTGGTTGCCTCCTGCACATGCCCCGACCAGGGCCCAGGCCAGCGGGGAGCCTGCAACCAAGGTACATGCCCTTGACTGGAATCAAACCCGGGACACTTTGGTCCACAGGCCGATGCTCTATCCACGGAGCCAAACCAGCTAGGACTAAAAATATATTTAAAAAAATAAAATAAAGAAAAGCATAGGGATCACATCCTCAGATTTTCCTGTCCTCCAACCCCCTAGTCCCCTAGAGCTGTGGCTTGCAGCCCTGCATAGAGGCTTTGTCTGTCCCTCCTCCCTGCAGCCTCTTCTCCTGGGGGCTCCTGCCCACTGTATCTCTGGACCCCTCTTTCTATATCCTCATCTGAACCCAGTTCCCTGCCTTTCCTAAAGACCAATCTGGCTGTGATTTCAGTGTTGTCTGAGCAGCAGGCTATGGGGTGGGGGCAGAGGCTTTCTGGAAGAAACCAAGAGCCTGAGAAGGCTAGCTGCCTTTGGCATCAAAGCACCCCTCCCCCTCCCATTGATTCATTGCTGCCCTTGTCCCAAATGTCCTCAGGCCATGAATGGTCATCTCCTTTAAGACAATGCTCACTGCTAGCTGACTAGGCCATGAGCTCCACGGAGGGCTTGAGACAAATGTACTCTATCTCTCAAGGCCAGGGGCTCACAGCCACATTTTGCAGCTTGAGTAGAATGGGAGTTGTGGGTCAGTCCAGGGCTGCTGGTGGCCAAAGTAAAGACCAAGGGGCAGTCCACACAGATAGCCCAGACCCACTGGCTGGGACAGTTCTGGATGTCATTCCAGGCACATCCTGGCACTCAATGAGAATGACAGTCCCTGAAGCTACACCACAATGTCCTCCGCACATGACGAGTGGATGGGGACCTGGGTAAGCACTACAATATTACGAGATGGGACTGGCACTTGGGCGAGGCCAGGGTGTCCCCAGCTGATGCTGGAAGTGGGGTATAAGCAGCTCTAGAATTCTGGATCCTCTGGCTGAATAGGGAGATCCCAGGTGGCCTGGCTTCTGCCCACTGGGTCAGTGAGTTCCTCCGCTGCTGATGGCACCGTGTTATAGTGGAGGAGGGAGGTTGGTGCTCCAGACTCCAGCAGCTCCAAATCCGAGGGGCACCCAGAGAGAGGTTTGAGAGTGCTCTCCCAGAACTGAAGGGAAGTAAGAGCAGTGGAGCCTGGCCTGAGCAAATGGCCAGGAGAGACAGAGGCTTTCGGAGGGATACCAGAGGGTCATCGCCTGTGTGGATACTGGAATATGGGCTTTGGGTTCCAGAAGTTGAGCCTGGGAAGGGAGGAGAGTGCCAGACTCAAACCCACAGCCAGAAAGAGCAGTGCCCAGGGTGCAGGCCACTGGCAAGGAAGGCTAGGCAGGTGGCCAGAGACTTTGATCCTCAGCAATAGCAAACATAAGATGGGGGGCAGGTGAAGAAAGCACAGGGAAAGCCACGACCAGCTTCTCGCACAGCCTTCCTCATTCCTCTGGCTCAGCAGCGCCCCCCTAGACTTGAGGTACAATCTCTCTTACAGCTGATAAGGAGGTGCTTTGCAGCACACAGTAGGTGCTGTATAAATGTCAGCTTAATAGCTAAGCTATAAGAAGCTGAAAACAGGCTGCCCTGGAACTTGGTGTTGGAAAGAGGCACTTGAGGGCAGTGCAAATGGTAAAAGCCTAAATGTCCTATCGCCCACCTACCTTTAAAATGCCCCACTCCAAGAAGCCAGACAGAGAATTAGTGCCCAGTGGCACATTCAGATCTGAGGACAACCCTAGGCAGGGGGTGACAATGACCCCATTTTACAGCAAAGAAACTGACGTTCAAAGTAAATAACTTGCTGAATGTCAGACAGCTCCTGATTTGGACACTCAGACTTTGAATCCCGCTGTCTGACCACACAGAATTCGCTCGCTCTGCATGACCCCATCGCAGGGAGCCACGTCTCCCTGGTCTCTCAGACCAACGCTCCAGGGGAGTGTGGGGCCAGGTGGAAGCCCCCTTTTCTTGATCCCCGAGTTCCCCCAGGTTTCCGGCAGGGGGCGCCATGCTCCTCCCGAAGTTCTGGTTTAAGACGAAAAGGTGGCGGTCCGCCAGGTTCAGAGGGACGCTCCCTAGTTAAGCGCCCGTTTCAGGGGGACGGGAAGGCTAGAAGCGATGAAGTCAGCAAAGAGAGCTAACGGTGCAAGAACTGTCCCGGCCCCAGGGCCCGGGAGGTGAAGCAGAGGGGTGGAGTTGAGGGGCGAGAGCCAAACGAGAGAGAGAGAGAGAGAGAGAGAGAGAGAGAGAGAGAGAGAGAGAGAGAGAAGTCGCACGCCGAGGGCTGGCCTGGCTCCCAATGGCAAGGCCAGTGTCGATGCTCAAGGGACAGGTGCCGGAAGCCTCCCCCCCTCCACCCCACCCCCCGCCGCACCGGCCCCAAGGGCTGGGAGGCGCAGAGCTGAGCCCCACGCTGCTCCCGGGGGTCCCGGTCCCTCCCTCCGCGGGCAGGGGACACTCACTGGTGAAGGGCGAGGTGGCCGTGGAGCCATTGAGGAAGCTCGGGGAGCCCGGCACGCCGAGGCCAGCCACTCCTGGCGCCCCGTAGCCGCCGAGGCCGGCTCCGAGGCCGCCGCCGTAGCTGCTCTGCTGCGAGCCGGGGCTGAGCGCGAACCCGCGGGGGGACACGCTGCTGCAGCTGCGCGCGTAGCCTGCGGGAGAGCGGCGGTCAGGGGCGCAGCGCCGCCCGGAAGGGGGCGTCCGCGCGCTGGGGACTGCGGGACGCACCCGGCTCCGGGCCCGGCGTGGCTTCCCCGACGGCGATGGCCAGCGGGCTGCTGAAGGCGTTGATGCCCACGACGGCGGGGTGGGGGTGGCTGGGGGCCAGGGGCCCGAGGGGCGCGGGCGCTCGGGGGGCGCTGTACAGAGCCTCGGCCACGTCCGCCGCGCGCTTCAGGAGGAGCTCCTGCGGAGACAGGAGCAGGGCAAGCCGGGCAGCCGCGGGCGCCGGGGCGCAGGCAGCCCGCGCGGGGCGGCGCGGGGGCGCCCTACCTGGTTACTGCTGGGCACTCCGTACAGGGCCTCCGCCAAGTCGGCCGCCCGCTTCAACAGCACCTCCTGGGGGCAGGGGGGGGAGACAGCGGGACCAAGGAGCAGTCCCTGGGGGCGACGGAGGGGCCGGGAGCCCCGACTCCCGCCTCGGCCACAGGACACCCTCACCCCCGCCCCGCCCCGCCCCGCCGCGCCCCTCCCAGTACCTTGGGCAGCCTCTCGGGATCGCCGGGGTGTCTGGGAATGACTTTCTGTAGCCGCTGGAACCCGTAGTCAATGGTGGGTTCATTCAGGGCTGGGGAGAGCGGCAGCGAGTGGAGGACGCCCCCTCCCAGCGCCCGGCGCAGCAGACCCGCCACCCAGCCCCCCCCCAACCTCTCGGAAAATCCCGGTCGGTGATCTTAGACGTTTCTTGAGTTCCTCTCTTATTACAAAAAAGGAAACTGTATATACATGTTAGCTTCTGCAGGACTGGAGGGAAAGTTTTTTTTTTTTATCATCTGCATTTGGTCTTATCAGGAGTAAACTATTTGCCATAAAAAAAGAAACCCCTCAACCATCTCCATTTATCACAGCTCAGGTGCACTCTCAGCAGCACCTCACCCCAACCTAACGCACCCCCGGAAGCCTTACCTATCTTCACCTTCGGCGTCAGATTTAGAGAATTTCCTTTCGTTTACCCCCAGTGTAGAACACTCACTCTGGGTCCTTGCACTTGCATGCCTTCTCCCTTCTCCCTGGATGCCTTTACCCCCTCCCTCGCCCCCCCCACCCCCCACTCTGCAGGAGGAATCCCCTGGCTGACCACCCCTCCACGTGCATCTCCAGCCCCCAGCCAGGCTGGCACTCCCTGACAGTGAGTAGGGTCCCTGCCCAGTGGTGGGAGCCCCACGAAGGGCTCCGTGAATATCTGTCGGATGGGGGTGGGGTGGGGGGTGAAGTGCGTGGCTTGGGCTTAGGTGGGAATTTCTGGTCAGTGGCCAAATAGAGCCGGGATGGAGGATTCTACCCCGCATCTCCAGGGAGTGGCTTTCACTCAGATCGTGTGTGTGTGTGTGTGTGTGTGTGTGTGTGTGTACACACATGCAGAGTGAGGCTTGGAGGAACCAAGACACCCAGGGAGGATTCAGAGAGCAGCGAGCCTATTGGGGGCACCTTGGAAATAAACATTCCAGGGGAGATGTTAATCTAGACCCTGAGGAGTGGGGTGCTCTGGACACCCCGGCGAGAAGGCCGGAGGCAGAGAGAAGGCCGCGGAGGGCTGGGACTCGGCGCCTGGGAGGGGACTGAGGAGTCAGAGGCCAGGGAGAGAGAGAATCGCAAGGAAGGAAAGCAGCGCGAGGTGCATGGGGAGGAAAGCAGCCGCCAGGGGGCGAGGCCACCGGTAGGTTTGACTAACCCCGCGGCCAGGGCTCCAGAGCGGAACCGAGGACCCGGCTCCTTCCCGGCACCCTAGGCCTCCCTCTCCCGCCTGACTCCTCACCTGTGTAGACAAAGCGGCCGGGGGCTCCCTTGCAAAACTGCTTGGACTTGTAGGACAGGGTCACCTCCACCACCCCGGGGATGTGCCGCGGGGGCGTCTGCACCCGGATGGCGTGGGGCGTGATGAGCTGCGAGGGGAGAGGAGGCCTGCGGGTGAAGACCCGGGGAGAGAAAGGCCCAGCCCCGAGCCCGGACGGAGTCTGACGGGGGCGGGGGGGGGGGGGGGGCCCACCTCACTCCACACGAGCACGTTCCCGAACACGACCTGCAAGCCGTCGAAGAAGTTGTCGCCGATGACAATGACGGTGGCGCCGCCCGTGGTCCAGCCCTCCCCCGGGCTGATGGCCTTTATGCAGGGGGTGGCAGCTGGGAGGCGGGAGAGGAGCCAGGTCAGGGGCTGGCCCCAGGGTGGGGACGGGAGGCTGGCCGGGCCTGCGGCAGCGGGGGCTGAACCGGGGGTCCTGACCTTCGGAGGGGTCCAGGCGGCGCGCCCTGCGGCCGTGCTTGGAGTTGTTGTGCACAAACATGTTGTCAGACACGGCCAGCACGTGTCCGTCCACGCTCACGGTCGTGGACACCACCACCTGCGGGGAGAGCCGAGGCCAGCCTGGCTGGAGCCCTGGGGACGGGGGAGGCTCCCAGGAGGAAACTTGTGGGGCACCAGCAACTGGAGGCTGGCGGCTGGAATTCAGGGTCACTGACACGGGGAAAAGCTTCAGCCCCTCAGGGTTGTGGAAGGGAGCCAGCTGGGTCAGATGACATTCCCAGAAGCCCAATCTCTGACTGCCCAGGGCAACTGACCCCCGGAGCTAAAAAAGTCAAGAGCTCTGGGGGGGAAAGACTGTCTCCTCCGGTGGAGTGACTACGGTTTCTGCAGACACACAGTAGCCCAGACTCTGTTCCTGGGGCTCCAAGGCAGGAATGGGTCTTAGGCAAGTACGTGAGAGTTTTGATTAGGGGGTCAGCATCAGCTTGAGAGCCCATCAGCAGGAGCCCCCACCCTTGGGAGGAAATTGGGGCTGCCTTCTTCCCCCCTCCTTCCCTGGGACGGGTGTGCAGGTTGGGGATGTGCTAAGGGCAGCTGCTCGCTGCTTCACGCTATGCAAATTAGCTGGGTCGTTAATCATGTAAAAATGTCACAATTAGCATCTCCTTAAGTGGGGCTCTAATGAAGCCTCCCTTGGCAGCCAGCAGAAGCTGAGATGGAGCCACCCCACCCCCAGCAGGCATCAGACCCTGAAGCACAGGGCTGGGCTGGGTTGGGCAGGGATCTGCCCTCGAGGCCTTTCCCAGGGTGGCAGGGGTACCCCTAACTCCCATGAACAGGAAAGGGCAGGTTTGTGAACCCGCTCCCCAGACCCACCTGGAAGCGACGCATGTCTCGGGGATTCCCTGCGTTCTTTAGGCAGTTCTGGTTGCATTTGAGGAAGAACTTGAGGAAGAACCTGAAACAGTATGGCGGTGGGCTCAAGGGTCTGGAGGTTCTGGAAACAGATGAAGATCCAACTGCTCCCTGCTATGCCCCCTCCCAGTAGAGTGACTGCATTCTGTCTGCTCACATGCAGACACACACCCAATATTCCTATCACAAGCGACACACACAGGATGCCTGATATCCACGCAGTAGACCCATCCCAACAACTATTTCATACACAGACTATCCTCCACAGCGTAGGAATCACACAGTGCCTATTTGTCCCACAAAGTGGATTCTTAAAGAATATGTCCATTATGTATATCATATATACCTATTACTCATGATTATACCCACCACACAATGTATACATATTCAGCAGGTACTCACACTTACCTGTAAACTTATCCCACTCCCTGTATAGGTCATAGTATATGCCAGTGATGGCGAACCTATGACACGCCTGTCAGAGGTGACACACGAACTCATTTTTTTGGTTGATTTTTCTTTGTTAAGTGGCATTTAAATATATAAAATAAATATCAAAAATATAAGCCTTTGTTTTACTACGGTTGCAAATATAAAAAAATTTCTATATGTGACACGGCACCAGAGTTAAGTTAGGGTTTTTCAAAATGCTGACACGCCGAGCTCAAAAGGTTCACCATCACTGGTATATGCCCATCTCACATATACTGGTAGTGCATCCATATCACATAGCATGTGCCTCCCCAAAGTGTATCCATCACCCACACAGTGTATACTTGTCATAAAAGTACATCCATTCTATACACTGTAGATGCCTTATATACTATTACTCACAAAACATAGCCATCACAAAGTGTATACTCACCACACTCAGGGTATATCCTTCATATAAGCCTATTCAATATGTACTCCACACACAGTCTGTACTTATCACATACATATGGTACACTAATCACATGCAGAGTCTCTCCATTACTCACAGTGTATGACCATCCTACATAGTATATGTACAGAAAGAATATGACAGTATAGTAGTATGCATTAATATACCATTTTGTTATATATGATCACCCTAAATACAGCCATTGCAAGTACTGTATAGTCATCACGTATAGTAAGCAGATCTCCCCAACAAATCCTCCTCACGCACAGCAGACCTCGCTCACACACAGACCCCTGTAGAACACTAAGAGGTGCAGACATGTCATGTGACCCCAAAGAGTGCACACCCATCATGTATACACTCCATCCACCTCTACCAGATACCCTGCAGACAGACAGCTTTATGTCCCCATAAGGTCGTCACCACAGTGTAGATGCCATATATAATCCAATAGGTCCTCCCCAAGGTGCAGGCAACTCAAATGCTCCCAAATAGTACACCTGCACGTGTAGACACTCCATTTATATCACATTATTTGCCATCGTAAGGACTCCTTACACCCCTATAAGATACTCCATGGTACAGACACTTCTTCGCCCACAGTAGTCAGCATGCATGCCCCACATTTATGACAGTGTTGACACCCTAATCACACACAGTGTAGAACAGTTTATTTAAATTCCATGTTAACGTACTCAGTCCTTTACAAGGTGCTAAGCTGAGGAGGACAAAATAGCGGGATAGGACATAGTCCTAAGGGGGATTAATGCTAACCCTGGGATGTCACTGATGATTCAACTTCAAAGATGGCACCACTTCCCTTACATGCTCACACGTGCCCATTGCATGCAAATCCACTCCCAACCTACAGTCTCCAGAGGAAGGGTCCCGGATGGGGCTGGAGAGCTAGGCTCTGGCCCAGGCAGACTCATTGTGTGGTCTGGAGTAAATCCTGCATCTCTGGCATCCACTTTCAGCCATAAACCAGGAGAGCAGTAATTGATGGCTGCTGAGGCGCCTTCCAGTTCTGCCTCTGGACATCCTTTCAGTGGTTCTCAACCTTCCTAATGCCGAGACCCTTTAATACAGTTCCTCATGTTGTGGGGACCCCCAACCATAAAATTATTTTCGTTGCTACTTCATAACTGTAATGTTGCTACTGTTATGAATCGTAATGTAAATATCTGATATGCAGGATGTATTTTCAGGGGTCACGACCCACAGGTTGAGAACCGCTGCTTTAGTTCCTACCTCCCGATGCCTCAGGCTGCTGTTTCCTGCAGGGTCCTGGCTCCCCTGGGGGAACTCCCGTCTTGGCCTCTTCCACAGCCCTTGCTCGCAGGTCTTCCCACCCTTTCCCTTTCCAGTACAGGCTGCTTTTGTCCTTTGGGTCCACACCAATTCCCACTTCCTGTCTGGCCTTTGGGGACCCCACCTCCCTGAGAGCCCCAGGGTCCTTCTGGCACCTCCACCTGTGCAGACCTGCCCAGGACATCTCAGTTTGTGAGCCTGGTTGGCTTTACTTGCAGAGTGGCATTGAGTAAAAAGCAGCCACGCAAGGCCTGAGCCCTCCGTGGGGGTGATGAGAGTCAGTTCCCTTTTCCCTTTCCTCTGAGCCTGCGGCTCAGAACTGCACACAGTTGATGCCATCAATGGTGTTGCTGCTGAAATCTCACCCACTGCCAGCTGGTAGTCCATGGGCTGCTCCCACCCCGTCCGAGGCCCAGCCAATGCACACACTCTCCTGAGAGCCTGTTGCTGCAGCAGCAGCAGCGCATGCCCGGCCCTGCCAGCCTCAGAGCTGTTAAGAAAAGTTACCCACAACTTGCAAATAAGGCAAAAAGATGCCTGTGAGCCCTTTCAAACACATTCTGGAACAGTGGTTTTCAAGTGTGGCACCCGCACCACCAGTAGCCGCATCCCCTGGGAACTTGCTAGAAATGCATACTCTTGGGACTCACCTCAGACACATTGAATCAGAACCTCTTGGGGGTGGGGCCTAGCCATCTGTGTGTTCCTAAGCCCGCAGGTGATTCTGTTTTCTTTTTAATATATTTTTATTGATTTCAGAGAGGAAGGGAGGAGAGAGAGAGATAGAAACACCAATGAAGAGAGAGAATCATTGATCAGCTGCCTCCTGCACGCCCCCTACTGGGGACTGAGCCCACAACCCGGGCATGTGCCCTGATCAGGAATTGAACCGTGACTTCCTGGTTCATAGGTTGATGCTCAACCACTGAGCAACACCAGCCGGGCAGCCCTCAGGTGATTTTGATGCTCCCTAAAGTTTGAGAAGCACTGCTCCAGAGCTGCACTACCCCGCACAGCAGCCACAGGCCCTGTGTGGCACTGAGCACTTCAAATGCAGTTTGTCTGAGCTGAGATGTGCTATAAGTATGAAATACCTGTCATATTTCAGTCACTTAGAAAAAATGTAAAATACCTCATTAGTGTGTGTGTGTGTGTGTGTGTGTGTGTGTATATATATATATATATTTTTAAATACTCATTGGAGGATATTTTTTCCATTGGTTTTTTTTTGTTAGAGAGAATAGAGGGAAGGGAAGTGGGGGAGAGAGAGAGAGAGACAGACAGACAGACACATCAATTGATTACCTCACACACACACCCCAACTTGGGTTGGGGATCGAACCTGCAACCAGGGTACGTGCCCTTGACCAGGAATCAAACCTGAGACCCTTCAGTCCATGAGCTAACACTCTAGCCCAGCCGTGGGCAAACTACGGCCCGCGGGCCAGATCCGGCCCATTTGAAATGAATAAAACTAAAAAAAAAAAAAAAAGACCGTACCCTTTTATGTAATGATGTTTACTTTGAATTTATATTAGTTCACACAAACACTCCATCCATGCTTTTGTTCCGGCCCTCCGGTCCAGTTTAAGAACCCGTTGTGGCCCTCGAGTCAAAAAGTTTGCCCACCCCTGCTCTAGCCACTGAGCCAAACCAGCCAGGGCTCATTAGTAACTTATTTGGTATTGATTACATGTTGCAATGATAATAATTTTGGATATACTAGATTAAATTGAATATATTTTCATAATTAATATTACCACTTCTTTTAAAAAATGTGGCTACTAGAAAATGTAAAATTACATATGTGGCTTGCATTATATTTATATTGACTATGTTGCTATAGAGTATTATGTCAACAAAGCCATTTAAGAGTTAGCTGATTATCCAGGGGAAAGTAACTTTGACTCATATTTGCTATTGATGGGGCCCAGATGACATAAAGTTAGGTGCTAACCTACAGAAAACTACTAAGATGCAAATGATTTTTGTTGGGAGAAGTAAATATTTCTGTTTGGTAGAGAAATTAACCCTGAAGGTTACAATTTTATTTATTGCCCTATGGACTTTAACTAGCTTCATATCTAACTTGGCAATCTCATTCCAGTATTTTTCACATATTCCATTTCTTCTCCAGTTCTCCCTCCTCCCCTCCCCCCCTTTCCTAACTATATACTCTCCTGGAAGGAAGAGAGCCTGGCAGGTCTAGGTAAGTGAGGATGAGCCATCCTGCTCCGGAGCCAGGGACATCCTACAGGGGCCTAAGACAGGAAGGGATGTGAATTGTTGAGGGGCTGTGAAGCTCTGATGACCCCTCAAGCCTGTATGATTCCAGGGGTGGGGAAGAATGAGGAGATGGGAGAAGAGGGGAGGGGGTTTCAGAAAAGCCCCACTACTCCCATGGGGCTGGAAGTCTGGGGAAGCTACCTTTACCTGGCTGGGCAGAGTCAAGGCCACAGCCCTGGTTGAGCTGAGTACCCCTAGGGAGGGCGAGCATTTTACTATGCCCCTGGGTCAGACAGAGCCTGTGCCCAGTGCTTTCCCTATTGTGGCCATGAGGCTCTTTGGGGGTGTGATCCCACAGAAAGGGTGGTAAGAGAAAGGTCAAGTCCCAGGAACTGCCATTGGAATTACTAGAAGAAAACACCATAATTACAAGCATGAGCTACAAATAAATTATAAAACTGCAAAAATAAATTTAAAAAATCATCCACCCAGGCCGGTGTGTCTCAGTGGTTGAGTGTCCACCTATGAACCAGGAAGTCACGGTTGATTCCTGGTCAGGGCACATGCCCAGGTTGCGGGCTCGGTCCCCAGTAGGGGGCATGCAGGAGGCAGCCGACCAATGATGTTACTATCTCTCACACCCTCTCCCTTCCTCTCTGAAATAATAAAAAGAGAAAAGGTCATCCAGGTCTAATTTACAAGTACAGTACTCAGCAAGAGCCTGGAAACTGCTGAGTTCTCACTCGCATTATCTTGTTTAATCCTCTCATAGTCCTGAGGTCTGCAATCATTCCTACTTTACAGATGAGAAAACAGAGGATAAGCTACAAAGTCACAGTGAATGCCAAAGTTGGGGTATCAATTTGGGACTCCATGCACTACTGACATTGATAAGAATCATGGAAAAATCCCTCTAAGTGGGGTTCTCAGAGTCCAACCTAGCCCCAGCCAGGCTGTCCAGTGAGCCGTCCTTCAAAAGAAGCAGGCCATGCAGGGACCATGTTCGCCCTTGAATGGGGATTTCCCCAAGGTTATACATTCATCAGGGTTGCAAAGGAGACTCGGGTGTCCTTACTGCTAGTTTTGGGCCTTCTCAGCCAGAGAAGATTTTTGCAATTAGAGAACAGTTGCCTAATATGAGCCAAAAGTTGACCGGCGTTGCAGTTCAGTGAAAGGTACACATGGTTTCATTATTCTGTTCTGTCTATATGCTCAACATCCTCCATAATGGAAAGCTTAATAAAATACCAGATGAAGAGCTGTGGACAGTGGTCATCCAACTAATAAAGCCATTGAGAGTGGTAGTTATTCATCATGACTCTGGATGCAATCCTCTCACACACCTACCTTACCACTTCCTGAACTTAGTTTAGCCTTCTTAATCATTTCTATAAGTGCTTTTTATTCACCGCTGTAAAAACAACTCAAGATGAAATTAAAATGAACCTTCCTTGTCAATGAAATATTCCATATCAAAGCAGATGCTGGATTGACTCAAGTGCAAACATTTGACTTATACACGACTTCTCAGGTGCAACACCACTGCCTAAAGAAACCTCCCTTAGCACAGTACTTTACTCAAAAGAAGCAAGAGGTAAGGGGAATGTGGAGGTGACTGATGTGAGCCCACTGTTCAACTCTGGGTCCTTGGGGCCGGAGTGCAGAGTGGACGGAGCTGCTCTTTGGGAGGCAGTGTCCAGGTATCACATGGCGAGTTGGTGCCCGCCTGGGTTCCCTCACCCCAGCTTCTGCGACTGTTGGCTGTTAAGGAACCCACACCTGTGAATTATCCTCAGCCAGAAGCAAGGTTCCCCCACCCCCCAGCAGCCCACAGACTGACATTACGAGGATGATAAACTCTTAGTGCTATTCACACTCCCAAACTCCCCAAAGGATCAGGCTGACACTGGACTCCAGCTGAGACCATCTTCTTGCTAAATCCCTTTTCCTGCCGGGTCCTGCTTCCCTCGCTTCTTGTCTCTTCAGAGCGCTCTTCCAATACATCACTTTCTCTTTTGAATTTTTAAAAAATTGTTTGTCAATCCTCACTAGAGGATATTTTTTCCATTGATATTTAGAGAGAGTGAAAAGGAGGGAGAGAGAGAAGAAACGTTGATGTGAGAGACACCAGGGCCGGGTATCGAACCTGCAACCCAGGTACCTGCCCTTGACTGGGAATCCAACCTGTGACCCTTTGGTGCGGGTGCTGACGCTCTAACCACTGTAACACACTGGCCAGGGCTCCAATACATCATGTTCACAGGAATCCCCATCCCAGCCCTGCTTCCAGGAATGTCATCCTAAGAAGCCAGGCTGCAGAGCTTTTTACCAGTGTTTTGTTTTTCCCCTCCTCATATCCCTGTGAGATACTTAGAGCTGAAATTATGTTCCCACTTCCAAAGAGAAAGCTGCTAGTAACTGGGCCCAAGGGTCCTTGCAAATACAGGACTGTCAAGAGCAAGGAAATTAATGTCTAGATTATAAGTGCTGTCCAATAGAACCTCTCCCAAAATGATATCCACTGGCCACATGTGGCTATTGAGCACTTGAAATGTGGCTAGTGTGATTGAGAAACTAAAATTTCCATTTTATTTTAATTAATTTAAATGTAAATAGTCACATGTAGCTCATGGCTACCACATCAGACAGTGCAACTCTAGAAGGAGGAAGCAATGTGAAGGGATACATGGGTTGGGACAGGGTTTCCTTGGGAAAAAATGCAGATTGGGAGCAAAGGGTGGAATAAAACTCGTTATTTATTCCAAGACCAAAGATAGCACTGCATCCAGGGATGGGGAAAAGCAGAGTGGGGGGTGGGAGCAGGGGTGGGGAATCCTCCACTAATTTTCACCTCAAATGGTTTCCCTTTGAGCTCATGAGCCTCGGGGGGGAAAAACAGAACATCTGGGGCAGGGTCTGTGCTCCCCACTGTTTTTCTTGTCTGCTGATCCTGCCCCCAGCTCAAGGACAGAAGAGGATACAGATGGCTGGGCCATTCATTCCCTCATTATTCAACACACCCATTCATAAAGATGTATTAAACACCTTCTAGGTGTCAGGTAGTGTAATCTAGAGATGAACACAATCTTAAGAAAAGTACAATGCTTCAGGAAAGAGAGAAACGTAAAAGCACAGCTAGTAGGATAGAGTGGTGGGCATGATAGGATAACCTGCCAAGTGTAATCTGTAGCAGCCACGCGGTCTGGAGAAGTAGAAGGGGTCCCTGAGGTCACATGTGACCTTGGGCATTTGGGGTCTTGGAGGCCCAGAGACATCTTCCCTGGAAGAGAAGTAGGAGGAAGGGGCCCCACATGCAAAGGGAATAAAAGCCCTGCCAAGGGGCAGGTGGGATGCATGGCACTTTCCCAGTGGTGCCTGATGAGACTGAGGAGGGCAGCTGTGGACCAGGGCCTGGGGGGCATGGGGTATTGGCACCAAATCATGCAGTATTTGGACCCTGGGGGTGACAGGAAGTCAGCTGAGGATGCCTTATTGGCGGTGTCATTTGGAAAAGTCATTTTGCATCCAGGGAGAAGCAGGCACCAAAGGGCCTAGGCTAGAGAAGGGATGGTGGATGAGGAGGTTGGTACGAGGGGTAGTTCAGGCCCAGGTGGGAGTGACCCTTCCTGGTCTTGGCCTGGGGCAGCAGCCAAGGCCCAGTGTCCCCAGGGCCACAGCCACCTGCCAGGCCTGGACCTGGCCTCCCCACCAAGATCCTCACTGGGGCAGAGGTGGCTGCAGTGCAGATGGGCTGGGGGGCTATAAATAGCCAGGGTGCATACATTAGCATGCCAATGCACCCGAACCCCATCCTCTATGCTAATGGCCCACCATGTGCCTGAACACCTTCTGTTCCCCTGCATGCATTTGCATGCACAATTAGCATAATCTTGTATAATTAATGAACAGCGTCAATTTTAGCTCCTAAGTAATTTGATTAACATGTTGATAGGGCACTTACTAGGCTCTCCAAAACTCAGGGCCGGGCATGGGGCCTGAGGAGAAGGGAAGAGGAGGGGGAGAGACTGCTAAGCGGCCCCCAGCTGCCCATGAGAGTGGTGGTGACTTCACTTTCCCTTAATGGGGCCTGAGGGGAAGGGGGAGAGGCTGCTAATGGGAGGCCTCTGGGCACCCCACGTGGAGTGGCAGGGACCTGAGCATGAAGCACACTGTGTCCCTGTGGACACAGAGATACACATGCCCCTGGCATGTACCCCAGCCCAGGGAGTCTTCTGTGAATGCAGGATGGGGAGAACAGAAGAGGAGGGATGGAGAAAATGTAGGATACTGGTGGGCTGGGGATGGATGGGCAGAGGGAAGCCACAGAGGAAGAGGTGTACTGTGGGTAATTGGGGACATAAGGTCCTGAGACTGAAGGGAAGAACTTGTATATTCCTCTGTCCTTGGGTGGGTGAGCCAGGCTCCAAAGCCAGGGATCTTGGCACCTTTTCTTTATGAATCATGAGAGAGGCAGAGGCGCGGGGCTGGCAGCTTCTATAATGCCCCAAGGGACAGAGAGAGAACATATAGAAGACTGACTGTTGCTCCCTTCCTTTTCAGAAACAGATCCATTCCCAGCCCAGACATCCCAGGGCCTCAGACAGAGGCCCAACTCCTCTCTCCTGCTCATCTCTGTGAGTCAGAGTCAGGAAGTTCACCCCTGCCTCTAACTGACTTTCTTGTTGCTGTCTAGGCTCAGTTGCACTACCTTCTAAGATGGTCAATCGAGGCGAGGGCAGGTGGGGTAAGAAATGATACGGTGGCAGGCCTGTACAGGACATTGTGTAAACACTTCTCACTTACCTTTACAACATTCCTACCAGCTGAGGTTAAGAGTCAGCCCCATTTAATGTTTTTATTGATTTCAGAGAGGAAGGGAGAGGGAGAGAGAGATAGAAACATCAACGATGAGAGAGAATCATTGATCAGCTGCCTCCTGCACGCCCCCCACCGGGGATCGAGCCTGCAACCCAGGCATGTGCCCTTGACCGGAATCGAACCCAGGACTCTTTAGTCCGCAGGCCGACACTCTATCCACTGAGCCAACCCAGCTAGGGCAAGTCAGCCCCATTTTACTAATGAGGAAACTGGAGCTGAGAAAGGTGAGACCTTGCTCCGAGTCATATGGCCTCACATTCCAGGTTGACTTCAGTCCCGCAACCCTGAATAGCCCTTAGCTTTATGGTGAGAATTTATCATTCAAATTGCAGACAGTCCATTTATTAGCTATCTCCCACTCCACCTATTATGGTCCCCGGGCCTCATCATGCCCGTACTCACACTCTCCACCAACATCCTCTGGAGGCATCGTCCACAGCGCCCTCCAGCCTCAGCATGGGAGCCACTCTGATCTCAAGCTTAGTTTCAGCTGCTCAGATACCTTACCTTAAATCCCTGGATTAGGGGTGGCTTGGGGTCCCTTGCTTTGTGATTGGCATCCTAGCCCACATGAACCCCAGGGCACATGGAGGAACCTCTCATGAACCCTCTCTACTTCCTCCCTCAAGTGCTCCCAGCTCTGAAAGGGGGTCAGGGGAAGAAGTGCAGTTCATTCTCTGGCAAGAGGAAAAATTTCAGTCCTGCTTCAGCCCTGAACCAGCAGGAAGGTTCTGGAACCTCAAGGGGGAATTGACAGAACGGACCCTAGACAGAAGCCTGTACCTGCAGCATTAGTGTGGGAGAAAAGAGACCCTACAGGAAAGGGTGGAAGGAAACAGATGCTATCATGGGCTTGTTTTGTGGCTGCAGAGGAAAACGGGAAATGTTCCATGAACTACTGGATTAGGAAGAGGGGCATATTCTTTCACAGCTTCTACAACCCCTTCTCATCAAAGTGAATTTGTCAGCTTGTACTTGATCTAGGGATTGAGGTCTAAGTTTGCCACCAATAGGATAGATGGAAGCTTACATCAGCCAGGTGGCTCAGACATGACCTGTTTCAATAGTTATTGAGCAACACCCACTGTGCATCAGGTACAACTACATGCAGAGCGTTCATAGTCCACAGCTCCTGTCCACCCCCAGGAGCCAGAGGAGAGCTGTGGGCCTCTCATCGGATGAAATCTTCCTCACCTGCTCCCGCACCAGGGTCATTCTGGCCAATCAAGCAACTGTTTCATCTTAGAACTGTGATGTCTAATAAGATAGTCATTTTAATGTGGCTATTTAATTTGGGGGGTGGGAGGGGTGACATTTGTAATAGTTTCAACAATAAAGATAAATTTTAAAAATGTTTTTCTATTCATCAAAATTAAATAAAGTTGAATATTCAGTTCCTCAGTCACAGTAGTTACATTTCAAGTGCCAAATAGGTATATGTAGCTATTGGCTACCATATTGGTCAATGTAGAACATTTCCATCATCACAGAAAGTTCAATTGAACAGTGTTGTCTTAGAGCAAGGGTCCTCAAACTATGGCCTGCGGGCCACATGCAAATACAAATATTGTAGTTGTTCCCGTTTTGTTTTTTTACTTCAAAATAAGATATGTGCAGTGTGCATAGGAATTTGTCCATAGTTTTTTTTTAAACTATAGTCCGGCCCTCCAACGGTCTGAGGGACAGTGAACTGGCCCCCTGTTTAAAAAGTTTGAGGACCCCTGTCTTAGAGCCTTACATTGTTTTTTATTTCCTCTTACCATTATGTAAAAGCTTACATAATTATGTTTTTAATTTATTGATTTGAGAGATGAGAGAGAGAGAGAGAGAGAGAGAGAGAGAGAGAAGAGGGGGGGAAGAGAGAGAGAAACATCAATTTGTTGTTCCACTTATTTATGGATTCATTGGTTGCCTCTTATATGTGCCCTGACTGGGGAATCTAACCTACAACCTTGGTGTATTGGGCTGACGCTCTAACTAACTGAGCTACCCAGCCAGGTCTTACACAATTATGTTTTATAGCAACAGCTCTGTAATCTTAGTAAGAACAGAGAGCTATGCAGTGTTTTAACTTGTCCTATCCCATTCCCTTTTCCCCAGCTCTGTGGTAGCTTTGAAAACCAGCAGCCTTGAAACCTTGGTAGTTACGACAACCAACAGTCTAGTAGCCACTGGAAAGGACAAATTAGGTCTGGAACTTCTCAACAGTCTGTATTTCCAGATAATTGTTATTATTTGACCTACCTGGCGGCTCCCTAGAAGCCCCATTCTCAGTACTTGTTATTTGACCTGATTCAGAGCTTTCTTAGTGGGAAAAAACCCTATCCTCAGGGTGTTTGTTGAAAACAACCTGTGGCAACCGTTCAACATTGCTGTTGCTTGAGGCACTGGTACTAGTTGGGGCAAACAGGCGTCTGGAAAAAGTGAGAATGAAGTGTTTATAGAAGGCTCTGAAAAGTTCTTATATATTCCTGGAAATTTAAAAGGTCATATGTATATTCTGGGAAGAGCAGGTGCCCAGAAAAGATCTCAGAAAGCCCTCCCTAGTCTCCCATCTCTAGCTGACCCTGAAACCTTGCACAAGCAAGAAGTGAAGGTAAAGGAAAGCTGCCCTAATACATACATACAACCTTTTGGCAAAAGGTGAAGACTTATTGGTCCAAGGCAATTAAGGAAGTACCTGTCCAATTATGAGGAGACCACTAAGCTAAATGAACAGAAGAAACTTTAGTGGCCATGATAAGGAATACAGACTTTATAGAATTGGTCCAAACAAACAGCAACAGCAACAAACATTAGAAGAGGGGATTTGATTTGCAGAAGTACCACATTATATTATTAAACTATTCATGTTCAACAAATAATTATGAAACATGCAAAGTAACAAGAAACTATGACTCATACATGAGAAATAAAGCAGTTAGTAGGAACTGTCCTTGAGGAAGCCCACATGTTAGACTTACTAAACAAATACTTTAAACAGCTATTACAAATACTTTAAGAACTAAAGGAAACCATATCTAAAGAATAAAAGAATGTATGATAATAATATCTCACCAAATAGAGAACATCAATAAAGAGTTACAAATTATAAAAAAGAACCAAATTTAAATTCTGGAGTTGAAAAGGACAACTTAAAAATAATTTTTCTAGAGGAACTCAACAGCATATCTGAGTTAACAGAAGAAAAAGAAATCAGTGAACTTGAAGATAAGTCAATTGAGAGTACCCAGCTCTGGAGCAGAAAGAAAAAAGAATGACCAAAAATGAACAGAGCCTAAGATGTGTGGGACACCATTAAGAATACCAATATATACATAGTGGGACCCCCAGCAGGAAAGAAGGAAAGGAAATGGGCAGAAAGTTTGAAGAAATAATGGCCCAAAACTTCCCAAATGTGATGAAAAACCTTATTCTGCACATCTAAGAAGCTTAATGAACTCCAAGTAACGTGAACTAAGAGATGCACACATAGAAGCATACTCAAATTGTTAAAAGACAAAGACATAGAAAGAATTTGGAAAGCAACAAGACAGAGAAGCAGCTCATCATGGACAGCTGACTTCTCATTAAAAACCATAAAGGTCAGAAGACAGTAAAATGACATATTGAAAGTGCTGAAAGAAAACAATTGTCAACCAAAAATTATAGTAAAACTATCCTTCAAACATGAAGTATAAATTAAAATTAAATAAACATGAAGGATGATTTAAGAAGATAAACAAAAACTGAGGGAATTAATGACTAACAGATCTTTCTTATAAGAAATACTAAAAGGAATCCTTAAATCTGAAATTAAAGGACACAAGAGAGTAATTTGAATCCACATGAGTAAAGAGTACTTGTAAAAGTAACCATACAGATAAACATAAAAGACATTATATATCTATTTTTGTTTATAATTATTTTGTTTTCCTACCTAATTTAAAAGACAACTAACTGTATGAGTGTGTGTGGGAGGGGGGCAGGGCAACTCTTTGTACATTCTGTTCATTTTTGTTATAAACCGAAAACTGCTCTAAAAAATGAAATATATCAAAGAAAACTGCACAAAGCAGTACTTATAAAACTGTGTTGATGGGCTTTTAATGTGTAATCATACACTGTGATTGACAAGGATATAAAAAAGGAGAGGAGCCCTGGCCGGTTTGGCTCAGTGGGTAGGGCATCTGCCTGTGCAATGAAGGGTCCCGGGTTTGATTCCCAATTAAGGGCACATACTTCTGTTGCAGGTTTGATCCTGGCCCTGGTCAGGACATGTGCAGGAGGCAACCAATCAATGTGTTTCTCTCACATCGATGTTTCTCTCTCTCTGTCTCTCCCACTCCCTTCCACTCTCTAAAAATCAATGGGAAAATATCCTCAAGTGAGAATTAATAAAAAAAGGAGAGGAAAGAGAATGAATCTATATTGCAACAGTGTTTCTGTACATTATTATAGCTAATTTGATCATCTAAATTAGATTGTTTCAAATAAAATATTAATTTATATTCCCAGGGAAACTACTAAGATAATTACTCAAAATTAGATAACAACAACAGCAAAAAAAGGTATACTGGTAACTATGCATTTAACACAAAAAAGACAGTAATGGAGTAATAGAGAAAAAACAACAACAAAAAATAAGACAGAAAACACAAAGCAAAATCGCAGACATAAATCATACTTTATCAGTACTTACATTAAATGTAAATGGATTAAACACTCCAATTAAAAGGCAAAGAATGGCCAAATGGATTAAAAAACATAATCTTTGGTGTGGTGAACACACAATACAGTATGCAGATGATGTTATAGAATTGCACAACTGAAACCTATATAACTTTATTAACCAATGTCACCCCAATAAATTCAATAAAAAAAGAAAAAAATAAACTTAGAAAATGCAAATTTAAAGTTTTACAGTCTGCTGAGTTGCATTGGTAGCTGAAGAGGTTAGAACCCACACATCTTATTTATAGATTAGATTTCCCTTGGATTTAGAACTTCTCCACTATTACTTTGTTATCACCCCAGGAATATCTTGTATTCTACATGCATGGTAATTTATAATGTTGCATTATAATTATTTTTCTACATGTCCATCTCCCTTAATAGACTGTGGGCTTACTGAAGTCAGAGTCTGTGTCTTGTTATTGTTTTATATTCCTCATAGCCTAGCAAATTCTTGGCATTTCGTGGGAACTCAATAAATTTTGATCATGAATGAAAAGTATGTGGTGCTACTTAAAATAAATATACTGAGTGGCCAGATTATTATGACCGGCCAGATTATTATGACCACCCCATCAGTACAATGAAGTGAATTAGTTATGCAAATAATAATAATAATAATAATAATAAAACCTTGAGAGTATTTGCTTAGGAAGTTTTCAGTACTCAGTATTTTTGGAAGTGTCAATGAAGTACTGATGGGGTGGTCATAATAATCTGGCCGGCAAAATAATCTGGCCACTCAGTGTATAAAACACTGTTTTCTGGATTGTGCCCTATCAGCAAGAATACTGGTGTTCTTAAAGAAATAGTGGGCTTGTTGATGCCAGGACAATGTTTGCTTTTAAATACCATTATTCTTGATGTGTATTTTTAGACAGTTTCCCATGCAAAAACAGAGAGAAATTTGGACGCATCAATAATAGTTATTTACTCTCAAGACATTAAATGCTAAAGACTAATTTATATAATTTTAATGAATAAATCTAGTGTAAATATAAACATTAAAATTGAAATGAAATAGCAATTGTTTGTATTTCATCTAGTATTTTAAATATATTGAATATCCCACAATTGTGAATCAGAAGCATTTTGGAGAGTGCTATTGTCTACATCATGTTACTTCAATTACTTCATGTTGTTTGAATGCATATACTTGTTGCAACACATTATTATTAAATGAACTATTTTCGTAAACAACCCCGCTAAAATAAAAATAAAAAAACATAATCTAACTTTATGTTGTCTATGTGAGACATAATTTAGATTAAAAGATAGGAATAGGTTGATAATAAAAGGGTTGGAAAAGATATATCAATCAAACTCTAACCAATTGAGAGCTGGACCAGTTTTATTAATATCACACAAAATGGCCCTAGCCGGTTTGGCTCGGTGGATAGAGCGTCGGCCTGTAGACTAAAGAGTCCCAGGTTTGATTCTGGTCAAGGGCACATGCCTGGGTTGCGGGCTTGATCCCCAGCAGGGGGCGTGCAGGAGGCAGCTGATCAATGATTCTTGCATCATTGATGTTTCTATCTCTCTCTTCCTCCCCCTTTCTCTCTGACATCAATAAAAAATATATTTAAAAAATATCACACAAAATAGACTTTGAGACAAAACTGCTTTGAGACAAAGAATGACATTTTACAAAGATAAAAATGTCAGTCTACCAGAAAAAATAATAATTGTAAACATATGTGCACCTGACAATAGAGCTCCAAAATACATGAAGCAAAAAATTACAGAATTGGAGGAAAAAACAGATAATTCAACAATAATAGTTGGAGATCCAGTGCCCTACTTTTAATAATGAATACAACTACTAGCCAGAATATCAACAAGGAAATAAAAGATTTGAACCACCCTACCTATAGCATCTCATACAATAAATAAATGAGTTGTAGGTTCAATCCCCGGCCCCGTGAGGGAGGCAACTAATTGATCTCTCTCTCTCTTTCTTTCTCCCCCTTCCTCCCTTCCACTCTCTCTAAAAATCAATGGGAAAAAAAATATTCTTGGGTGAGGATTAACAAGAAAAACAAAAATGATGTACAAATGTTCCAAAAGCATCTGAAGGATGCTCAACATCACTTATCAATAGAGAAATGAAAAAAGAACCCACAACGAGGTATCATCTCACACCCAATAGAATAGCCACAATGTAAAAAAAAAAAAAAAAAAAAAGAAAATAACAAGTGTTGGAGAAATAAGAATCCTAGTGCACTGCTGGTGGGATTGTAAAATGGTGCAACTGCTATGGAAACCAGTATTGAGTTCCTCAAAAAATCTATTAAACATTACCATAAGATCCAGCAATACCACTTTTGGGCATATCTTCAAAAGAATTGCTATCTCAAATATCAATATCTCAAGTAGATATGTTCACACTCATATTCACAGCAGCATTATTCACAATAGCCAAGAGATGGAAACACCCAAATGCCCACTAATGGATGAATGTGGTATATACATAAAAGGGAATATTATTCAGCCTTAAACAGGAAGAAAGTCCTGTTACATGCTTCAGCAGGATCAACTTGAGAAATTGTGCTAAATGAAATAAGCCAGTCACAAAAAGACAATACTGTATCATTATACTTATAAGGTACTTAAAATAGACACATTCATAGAAACAGAAAGGAGACTGATGGGTCCAGGACTGGGAGAGGGAAAAATGTGGAGTTGTAGTTTAATGGGTATAGTTTCAGTTTTGCAAGAAGAAAATGTTTTGGAGATCTGTTGTATAACAATGTGAATATATTTAACACTACTGAATTGTATATTTAAAATGGTAAAGATGGTAAATTTTATGTTATGTGTTTCCTTTTTTTTAAAAAATTGATTTCAGAGAGGGAGGGAGAGGGAGATAGAAACATCAGTAATGAGAGAGAATCATTGATCAGCTGCCTCCTGCACACCACACACTGGGGATCGAGCCTGCAACCCAGGCATGTGCCCTGACTGGGAATCGAACTGTAACCTCCTGGTTCATTGATTGATGCTCAACCACTGAGCCACGCCAGCAGGGCTGTTATATCTTTCTTTTCCGCAGTTTTAAAAATGACACAGGGAGGTAATTTTGAGGTGACCTAGACAATCTAATCATTAAGTTAATATGAAAAAAATAATCAAGGAGAGTTGAAAAAATTGTAAAATATAAGAGTAATGGTGAAGGAGTGCTAGATCTACCAGTTACTAAAACATGTTATAAATCTTCAGAAAGCAGCATCATGTTTCCACATAAATAAATAGATGAATAGTGAAATAGAATGGGAAGTCCAGGAATATACACAATTACATTTAGAATATAGCATGGATGATATTTATAACTGGTGGGGAAAGATGAATTATTCAATCCACCTCTATTTTTTTTTCTGGTAGCTGCCACTTGCCCCAAGAGAAATTATTGAATAATCCATTCACTAAAAATCTCTAACGATAAAAAGAAGCTCCTATATAGAGCCAGAGAAGAGAGTTTACTCACAAAAAAATGACAACTACGTCATACTTTTCAACAGCAACAATGGAAATATTTTCAAAGCTCTAAGTAAGAAAATAACTATCAATCTAGAATTGTGTTCCCAGGAAAACGATTTTTCAAGGAAGAATGATATCAAGACATTTATAGTAAAACAAAAGTGAGAATGGTTTACCATCAGCAGACCTTTACTAAAGGAGGGATTTCTAACAGATGTACTTCCAAAAATGACCCCACAAAATGTTGTTTGAGATACAAGAAGAAAAAGATGAGCAAAAATTTGGTAAGTATAAAAAAATCCTATGTAATAAAAGCATAGTATGCAAATTGTCCCCTCGACTGGGAGTTGCCCAGGAGTTTGACCAGGGGGTGGAGGCAGGCAGCTGGGGGAAGGGAAGGAGGCCCTGGCCAGCAGCTGGCAGCTGCTAGGGACCCTACCAGTGCATGAATTTCGTGCACTGGGCCTCTAGTATCTACACTAATAAAAGAGAAACATGGTAATTAGCGTACAACCGCTACCCTTTTCATTGGCTAATCAGTGAGTATATACAAAGTAACTGTCAGCCAAGATGGCGGCCGGCAGCCAGGCAGCTGATGCGAACCGGGAGGCTTGCTTCCTTCAGTGACAGAGGACTCCAACGTTCCCCGCCGGCCTCTGAGCTTCAGTTGGAAACATAGTAACATTTATAGAAGATAAACAAAAGCCCAGAAACCTCCTGTCAGTCAGCCGGGATCTCAGAGCTGGAGTCGCAACATTGTTTCGAATACAGAAAACAAAGGCCAGAAACCTGCTTTCAGCCGAGCCTCAGAGAGAAAGCCGGCTCTCAGCTCCAGTGACAGCCATAGAAGATAAATAAATGCCAGAATAAAAAAAAAAGAAAAAAAGGAGAGGTTTGGAGCTCCAGTCGCCCGCCAGCCTGAAAACGGCCCTCAGCCCCTCACCCAGACTGGCCAGGCACCCCAGTGGGGACCCCCACCCTGAAGCAACAAGATGGCGGCTAATTTGCATACAGAAGGCAGGCGGCAGCAGGCAAGGCTGTCTGCGGTCTGGGACCCGGATCTGTGACCCTGCCGGGCGGGATCAGCGGAGCCTCGAGGCCTCCCAGCACTGGGATCAGCGTGACAGGGGGCAGCGCCCAAACCCCCTGATTGCCCTGCGGCTCTGTGTGTGACAGGGGGCAGCGCCCCAACCCCCCCTCACGGGCCCTGCTCTGTGTGTGACAGGGTAGAGCCATAACCTCCCCATCGGCCCTGCCCTGAGTGTGACAGGGTGCAGCACCCCAACCCCCTGATCTGCCCTGCTCTGTGTGTGACAGGGGGCGGTGCCCCAACTCCCCTATTGGCCCTACTCTGTGCGTGACAGGGGGGAGCTCCTCAACCCCCTGATCGGCCCTGCTCTGTGCGTGGCAGGGGGTGGCGCCGCAACCTCCCCATCGACCCTGCCTTGAGTGTGACGGGGCAGTGCCCCAACCCCCCAATCGGCCCTACCCTGAGCGTGACTGAGGGTGGCATCGCAACCTCCCCATCCGCCCTGCTCTGTGCATGACAGGGGGGCGGCGCCCCAACTCCCCAATCAGCCCTGCTCTGAGCCTTACCAGGGGCTGCACCTAGGGATTGGGCCTGCCCTCTGCCAACTGGGAGCAGGCCTAAGCCAGCAGGTCGTTATCTCCGAGGGGTCCCAGACTGCGAGAGGGCACAGGCCGGAGTGAAGGACCTCCCCCCCCCAGTGCACAAATTTTTGTGCACCGGACCTCTAGTTTATATATAATAATCCTATCTAATCAAAGAGTAATATGCAAATTGACCATCACCCCAACACACAAGATGGCCACCCCCATGTGGTCAAAGATGGCCACCACAAGATGGCCGGCAGGGGAGGGCAGTTGTGGGCGATCAGGCCAGCAGGGGAGGGAGGGCAGTTGGGGGCAACCAGGCTGGCAGGGGAGGGCAGATAGGGGTGACAAGGCCGGCAGAGGAGGGCAGTTGGGGGTGACCAGGCCAGTAGGGGAGGACAGTTAGGGGCAACCAGGCTGACAGGGGAGGGCAGTTAGGGGCGACCAGATCTGCAGGGGAGGACAGATAGGGGCGACCAGGCCTGCAAGGGAGGGCAGTTGGGGGCTACCAGGCCGGCAAGGGAGGGCAGTTAGTGGTGACCGGCCAAGCAGGGGAGGGCAGTTAGGGGCAATTGGCTGGCAGGGGAGCAGTTAGGCGTCAAGCAGGCTGGCAGGAGAGTGGTTAGGGGGTGATCAGGCTGGCAGGCAGAAGCGGTTAGGGGCAATCAGGCAGGCAGGAGAGCGGTTGGGAGCCAGCAGTCCTGGATTGTGAGAGGGATGTCCAACTGCCCATGTAAGCCCGATCCCTGTGGGGCCTAAATGGGCAGTTGGACATCCCTCGAGGGGTCCCAGATTGGAAAGGGTGCAGGCTGGGCTGAGGGACACTCCACCCCAGTGCATGAATTTCGTGCACCAGGCCTCTAGTCTATATAATAAAAGCCTAAGCGACCTTTACAGTAGAACAACCAGAACAACTGGCCGCTATGATGTGCACTGACCACCAGGGGGCAGACGCTCAATGCAGGAGCTGCCCCCTGGTGGTCAGTGTGCTCCCACAGGGGAGTGCCGCTCAGCTCACAGCTGGCAAGTGCAGCAGCAGTGGCAGGAGCAACGAGTCAAGCTGTAAGGAGCAGCAAGCAGGAGGAGAGTAAGGATCGAGGGGTCCCAGACCTCCCCCTCCCACCCCAGTGCATGAATATCGTTTACCGGACCTCTAGTAATAATAATAATAACGTGGGCTGTGCCAGACTCACAAGTAGAAACGCCTTTGCTTCTGCAAACTTTCAAATCCACTGAGCTGGTTCAGGCGGGATCATGAAGCACCAGACCCTATGGGGAGAGGCAGCACGGCCTTGCAGCCATCAGAAAGTGAGGGAGACTCTGTTGCACAGCTGCTCGCCGGCACTGGGGGACACAAAGCCCTGGCAGAGAGTCAAGGGGCCGCGGAGACTCAGCCAGTGCTATTTGCTCCGCCATGGCGACTCCCTGAGTCTCAGCCCTAATCAATTTACATCCCCATCCAAGCTGTGCCAGGTGCACAAAAAGACCCACCTGCGCTTTTGCAGCCTATCCCAACAAATTGCAGACTTCAACTGCTCGCAGCCATGAGAGACACACTCAAGAAGCAGACCCAGGAGAACCAGGATGGCGGCATAAGGAAGAGACCTGTGCGTGCTACCTCACACAACAACATCGAAACTACCAAATATCAGACAAACACCTATCATACAGAACCATGGGAAAGTTGGCCCAGTGGAAGCTCTACAACTGGAAGGAGAGAAAGAACATTGAGACTGAGTAGGATGTGACACCAAGTACAGAGCCCAACCCAACAAACTGCAGATTTCAACTCCTTGCATAGAAAGAAGCGCATCGAGACTGAGTAGGATGTGCAGAGGCACCAAGTACAGAGCCCATCCCAGCAGGCTGCAGATTTCAGCTCCTTGCATCTGGGAGGGACGCAATCGGGGGGCAGAGTCGGGTCCGGGGCCGGCCAGGGCTGGGCCTGACTCGGCCGGCACTGTGGAACTGCTGTACCAGCAAGCGCACAAACATGCCCACTGGTCCCAGTCTCTTGTGGGGCGCTGGGGGACAGCAGACAGGCAGTCTGTGCACTTGGTGGAGGGCAGGAGTGCTGGATGTTCAACCACCAGGAACGCCTGGAGATTTTGTCTAGTGGGGAGCCGCCGGCAGGGGACAGAGGGCCAAACTTCCTGTTTCCCCGGTAAGGCTGGGATGGCCCCGGTGAGGTTGGGATGGCCCTGGTGAGGTTGAAACGGTCCCGGTGTGGTAGGGACGACCCCAGTCAGGTCGAAACGGCCCCGGTGTGGTAGGGACAACCCCGGTGAGGTTGAAACAGCCCCCGTGAGGTAGGGACGACCCCAGTCAGGTTGAAACGGCCCCGGTGTGGTAGGGACAACCCCAGTCAGGTTGAAACAGCCCCGGTGTGGTAGGGACAACCCCGGTGAGGTTGAAACGGCCCCCGTGAGGTAGGGACGACCCCGGTGAGGTCGAAACAGCCCCGGTGTGGTAGGGACGACCCCGGTGAGGTTGAAACAGCCCCCGTGAGGTAGGGACGACCCCAGTCAGGTCGAAACAGCCCCCGTGAGGTAGGGACGACCCCAGTCAGGTCAAAACGGCCCCGGTGTGGTAGGGACGACTCCGGTGAGGTTGAAACAGCCCCCGTGAGGTAGGGACGACCCCGGTCAGGTTGAAACGGCCCCCGTGAGGTAGGGACGACCCGGTGAGGTTGAAACGGCCCCCGTGAGGTAGGGACGACCCTGGTCAGGTCGTAACGGCCCCCGTGAGGTAGGGACGACCCTGGTCAGGTCGTAACGGCCCCGGTGTGGTAGGGACAACCCCGGTCAGGTTGAAACGGCCCCGGTGTGGTAGGGACAACCCCGGTCAGGTTGAAACGGCCCCGGTGTGGTAGGGACGACCCCGGTGAGGTTGAAACGGCCCCCGTGAGGTAGGGACGACCCCGGTGAGGTTGAAACGGCCCTGGTGAGGCTCAGACGGCCCTGGTGAGGTTGAGACTACTCCAGTGAGGTTGGGACAAATAAAGGGGACCAGTATGGACTGATGAACAGGGGTAGATACAGAAGCAGAGCAACATTGAACAGAATGTTAAACTACAGTGGGAAGCCTGGGGAGGGTTGGGGGGGGGATTAAGAGACCAACTGAAGGACTTACATGCATGCATATAAGATTAACCAATGGACACAAGACACGGGGTGGGGGGGGCGGGGGGTAGGGGCTGGGGGAATGTCAAGGGGGGGGAAAAAGGAGACATATATAATACTCTTTGTAATACTTTAAGAAATAAAAATTATTATAAAAAATAATAATAATAATAATAACGTGTAAAATTTAAAAATAATCAAAATTCATGGGGTAATCGAATGTCCTAAGATTGATGGTGTGCTGGCAAGTGTTTAACAACCATTTCTAGAGAGGGGAAAACCCTGATTTATAGTGTTTGTTGATTTCCATGGTTATATGTTCCCCCAGGGCTGATTTGAAGCTATCAATGTGAAGTCTCTGAATATGGAGTTGAGCAGAATTACTAATAATTAGCTCTTGTGAGTCAGTATGAGCCAGCTCCAGCACACCACTGTCAAAGACTCTAATATTAGTCAGGAAAGAAATTATGACTTTATTAAGAATATATAGTAAATTTTAAGAATAATGACTAAAAGAATAGAAATGAAATGAATAAATTTCCAAACCAGTAAAGGGGAAATAAAATAAGAAATACAGTCCTAGCTGGTTTGGCTCAGTGGATAGAGCGTTTGACTGTGGAGTAAAGGGTCCCAGGTTCAATTCCGGTCAAGGGCACATTTCTGGGTTGCAGGCTTGACCGTCAGTAGGGGGCATGCAGGAGGCAGCTGATCAATGATTCTCTCTCATCATTGGTGTTTCTTTCTCTCTCTTCCTCTCCCTTCCTTTGTGAAATCAATAAAAACATATTTTAAAAAAAGAAACATACACCACATCAAACAAAGTAGTTAAACCATTTTAAATAGTAAGAAAGGAAAAAAAATAGAAGTGGAACAAATAGTACAAAGATCATAGGGAATATTATTCAGAAAAGATAATAGAAAAATAGTTGAAATAAATCATAATCTCAATAAAGTAAATGGACTAAACTTGCCAGGTGAAAAACAAACTAAATTTTTTAAAAATTCAGCAATATGCAGTTAAAAGAGAAATATCTGAAACATAGGGACACGTAATGGTTGAAAATCGTAGGATGTAAAAAGGAATATGAAGCAAATATAACCAAAAGTAAGTTGATAGAGCCTATAAATAATATCTATAAAATAGACACTAAAGCAAAAATATTATTAGAAATAAAGGATCAATAAATGCTGATAAGCCCTGGCCAGTGTGGCTCAGTCATTAAGAGTGTCAGCCCAGCCCTAACCGATTTGGCTCAGTGGATAGAGCATCGGCCTGTGGGCTCAAGGGTCCCGGGTTCGATTTCAGTCAAGGGCATGTACCTTGGTTGCGGGCACATCCCCAGTAGGGGGTGTGCAGGAGGCAGCTGATCGATGTTTCTCTCCCATCAATATTTCTAACTCTCTATCCCTCTCCCTTCCTCTCTGTAAAATATCAATAAAATATATTTTTTAAAAAAAGAGTGTCAGCCTGCGCACTCGAGGGTAGCTGGTTTGATTCCAGGTCAAGGGCACATACCAGTGTGGCAGGTCCAATCCCCACCCCCTGTCAGGGTGCCCGTGGGAGGTAACCAATCAAAATGTCTCTGTCACATCGGTGTTTCTCTCTCTCTCTCTCCCCTCTCTCTCTCTATCCCCCTCCTCCCTCTCTTTCACTCTCTCTAAACTCAATGGAAAAAAATATCCTCACTCCTCAGATGATTTAAAAAATGCTGATAAAAGGATTAACTCAAAGGTAGCTACAAGATTCTGATCAAGGGCTTGTAACTCGGTTGTAGGCTCCTCCCAGGCTGGGCCCTGGTTGGCTCATGCAGGAGGCGGCCAATCAATGTGTTTCTCTTATATTGATATTTCTGTCTTTCCCTCTCTCTTCCACTCTCTCTAAAAAGAAAAAAAAAATCAATGGAAAAATATCCTCAGGTGAGGAATAAAAAACAATAATCTCTCTATATATAAAAGCCTGATATGCAAATTGTCCCCTTGGGAGTTTGACCAGGAGACCGGGAGTTCAATCGCTCACTATGACATGCACTGACCACCAGGGGGGTGGCATGGAACGAAGGAAGGCCCTGATAGGCCCTGATCACCTGCCAGGCCTAGAGGCCCTACCTGGGCACAGATTTCATGCACCAGGCCTCTAATAATAAAATAAAATAAAAAACATATTTAAAAAAACACAAAGGAAATGGTAACTACATAGACAAATATATAATTTTTTTCATATTATTTAATTTTCTTTAAAAATACTTGGCTGTTTAAATAAAAATAATAACAATGTATTGTGGATTTTAGAACATATGTAAAAAAAATCCATGATACAATAGCATACTATACATGAAATGGTATAATAAAATAGATTGCAGTAAGTTAAAGATGTGCACTACAAGTCCTAAAGTAATCACTAAAGTAACAAAATAAAGTTTTGCTAATAAGACATCAAAAAAGGAAAGATTCTAGGAGAATCGTCCAAATTTTGGAAACTAAATACACATAGGTATTTAAAAAAAAACACTCAAAAGGGAAATGAGAGAGTATTTTTAACTGAATAAAAATGAAAACATATCATAATTTGTGTATACCCTTACAGCAGTACTTAGGGAGAAATGTATAGCACTAAAGCCTGTTTTAGACAAGAGAGGCCTCAGCTTCCACTCTAAGAAACCAGGAAAAGGAGAGGAAATTAAGCCCAAAGTAAGCAGAAGATAGGAACTAATAAATATAAACAGAAAACAGAAAATCAATAGAGAAAACCAATGAAATAAAAAGCTGGTTCTTGTAGAAGATCAATAAAGTGGATAAACCTGTAGCTATATTGCTCAGGAAAAAAAGAGAAGATACAATTTGCCAATATCAGAAATGAGAGTAGTGACATTGCTACAGATTCTAGATATATTAAATGGATAGGGAATATTATTAACAATTTTATGCCAACAAATTCAGCAACTTGTAAGAAATGGACAAATTCCTTGTAAGATACAAATTCAGAAAGCCCATTTTAGAAGAGCTTAAGGAAGAAGTAATACCAACTCTACCCAAACTCTTTAAAAAAACTGAAGAGGAAGAAATACCTCTCAACTCATTCTATAAGGCCAGCATATCATATTTGATACCAAAACCAGACAAAGAAATTGCAAGAAAACAAGACACAAATATCCATTATGAACATCGATGCAAAAATTCTATGTAAAATGTTATTAAATCAAATCCAACAGTATATTAAAAGGTTAATATGCCATGACCAAGTGAAGTTTATATGGGAAATACAAAGTTGGTTTTAACATTGGAAAACCAATTGATGTAATTCATAACAAACTAAAAAAAAGGTCATCTCAAAAGATGCAGAAAAAGCATGTGACAAATCTAACATGCATTCCTGATAAAAAACTCTCAGTAACTAAATCGAGTAGGGAATTTCCTCAACCTGATAAAAGGCATCTATGAAAAACACATAGCAACATACATGCAAACATACATACATGCATGCATACGCACATACATACATAATGGTGACACACTGAGTATTTCCGCCTAAGATCAGGAACAAGACAGATGTTCATTCTCAGTGCTATTATTCAACATTGTACTGGAAGGCCTGGCTAGTACAACCCAGCAAGAAAAATGAATAAAAGACATCACATTCCAGTGCCAGGTTTATATCCTAAACAAACTCTTGTACCTACTCACATTAGGAGACACAAACAAGTCTGTGCATAGCAGCTTTGCCTATCATAGTAAAAATGAAATACAATGAACTACAGCTAAATATAGCAACAGAAAAATGTAGAAATATAATGCTGAATTTAAAAACATTTTAGAAGACTACTATATATAAAATAACATAATTTTTATAAAGTTAAACATAAGCACAACTAAACAACATGCTTAATATCATATAACTTGTGATCATTTATTATTTTAAAGAGCAAGGTCATGATAAACACAAATCTCAATTTATTTATTACCTTTAGGAGGGGGCAGGCAGAGGTATGAGACGGGAAGGAAGATGGTGGTGGCATCAATGCTATTTTTAATGTTCTAAGTTTAAGTTTGTCGGTAGGTTCACAAATGTACATTGGCTATTATGCTTCCTAATTTTTATTTTGTTATATTTTCTTTACTCTGTATTATCTAGGTATAACTTACAATTTTTTTCAAATGGATCAAGTATCTAATGTAAATAATGAAACCATAAAAGTACTGAAAGAAACTACAGGATAAATTTTTTTAAATGAAGTTGGCATGATAAAGATCTTTCTAAATATGATGAAGATTCAAAGTACTTAAAAAATTGAGGGACTGGGTAAATTTCACCATACAAAAGTTAAAGGACAACAACCAACTGGAAAAAAATTGGTGCAACTCATGACAAAGGGCTAATTTCCTTAACATATATTCCTACAAATCAGTAACAAAAGCCAATCCGTTACAGAAAAATAAACAAAGGATATGCACTAACCGTTCACAGAAAAAGAAATACAAATAGACTTTAAGTACATGAAAGTGTGCTCAACCTCAGAGTAAGAGCAATGGAATTCACTGCGATATCACAGTTGACTTGTATGATGAAGAAAGGTGGGGAAAAATTATGGCAATCACTGCTTGTTGCAGTCATTTCTCAACCCTGAGATCACCTGCCTTTATTCCTTGAAGATTTTATCCCTGGATCACTATATATGCTCTTGAACATTGGTCCTGTCATAATTCTTGGTTATTTCAATATCAATATAGATATATAATTCCTCCAACACATTCTCTTCTCCACTCCTTGAGCATCTCTCCTGCAACAGCCTAGTCTCCAGCCTTCCCAGGTCACACAATACCAATAAAGGCAAACCCCCATTAATCCTACCCACAGGCAGCCCACTCTCTAACCTCCCCCGGACCTCAACTCCAATAGTTCTCTGGCTCCATCAGAACCCATGTTCCATTTATCCTGCCTCCTCTTCACTCTCCCACAGTCCTTTCCTTAACCAGCCTAAATTTCTTGTTCCATTTTGGTAAACACCCCTTGCGTACACTTTCACTCTCTTGCCCTCTCATGTTTCATTGCACCTGCATTTGTGCAGCTCTGCATGGCTGGAGAAAGGACTCACTTTAGACTTATGACCACAAACCTCAGGTGGGTCCTTAGTGCTTCTTTGCAATCACACAACATTTCCATGGCCCATTCACTCCCCTGGACATAACTATTTTATGCCTTAATGTCTCCCTTTCCATCCTCATCCTCAACTGTTGACCTTGCTTCTTATTTTTCTGAGAAAACATAGCCATCAGAAGAGAATGCCTGCAAGCTCCCGCATTGTATATACCCGTTTACCCACTTCTGAGCCTCGGTTTTCCATCTTCACTGCTGTTTCCATGGATAACTCTGTGCTTTCAGCTAAAACCAGTCCTGTGCACAGGGCCCCATGCCCTTTGCCAACTAAAGGGCATGGCTGTAGCAATTCTCTCTTCTGTCTCTTGCATCATCATTTCCCCCTTTCCTACTGAGTTTTTCTCATCAGCATATGAACAAGCCATATATTTCTTCTTGGCCTTACATTGTGCTCCAGCCAGCACCACGTTTCTTTGATCTCTTTACAGCAAGACTCAAAAGAATTCCTCTAGTCATTGTCTCTAATCTCTCTTCTCCCACTCATTTTTTTAAAAAGTGATTCTTTTATTTTTTATTTTTATTGCTTTCAGAGAGGAAGGAAGAGGGAGAAAGATATAGAAACATCAATGATGAGATAGAACCATTGATCGGCTGCCTCCTGTATGCCCCCTATTGGGGATAGAGTCCACAACCCAGGCATGTGCTCTTGACCGGAATCGAACCTGCGACCCTTCAGACAGCAGGCCAACACTCTATCCACTGAGCCAAACCGGATAGGGCCTCCCATTTTTTCTTTTCTTTTCTTTTTTTAATATATTTTATTGATTTTTTACAGAGAGGAAGGGAGAGGGATAGAGAGTTAGAAACATCGATGAGCGAGAAACGTCGATCATCTGCCTCCTGCACACCCCCTACTGGGGATGTGCCCGCAACCAAGGTACATGCTCTTGACCGGAATTGAACCCGGGACCCTTTGGTCCGCAGGCTGACGCTCTATCCACTGAGCCAAACCGGTCAGGGCCTCCCATTCTTTCTTAAACCTACCCTGTCAGACGTCTGCTTCTCCACTCCACAGAAATTGCTCCTATTGAGGTCATCAATGTTCCCCACATTGCTAAGTCCAGTGGTCAGTCCTTAGTCTTTTTATCTTATCCACAGCAGCGTGTGATGAGTTGAACACTGTGTCCTTTCTGGAATATTTCCTTATCTAGGGTTCTGCACTCCCCTAATTTCCCTCTGACTACACTGGCTGCTCCTTCTCATTCTTCTTTGCTACTTCCACATCTCTATGACCTACAAACACTGTACCCAGGATTAAGTTCTTGAACCTGTTCTCTTTTCTGTCAACACTCATTCCCTCGATGATTTCATTCATTCAAATTTCTATCTGCAGTCTGGATCTTTCCCTTGAGAGCTATACTCAGGTGTTGTTGTTATTTTGTTTTAATATATTTTCATTGATTTCAGAGAGAAAAAGAGAGAGAGAGATAAAAACATCAATGATGAGAGAGAATTATTGATCGGCTGCCTCCTGCACACCACACACTGGGGATTGAGCCCGAAACCTGGGCATGTGCCCTGACCAGGAATCGAACTGTGACCTCCTGGTTCATAGGTCGATGCTGAACCACTGAGCCAAGCTGGGCCGGGCCATACTCATGTTTTTAGCTGCTTTTCAACATTACCATCTTAAACAGAACACATCCCAAACCAAACTCCCAATTTTCCTCCTCCCAAACCTGCTCCCCCTGAAATCTCCTTCTCAGTAAACAAAAGTTCTTTCTAAGTTGTACACATCAGAAACCTTGGCGACATCACTGACTTCTCTCTGTAACTTTGTCTCTCCTTCCATAACACTCCTTGTCAGTTCTGCCTGTGAAATACATCCCGGATCTAACCACTTCTTACAACCTCTTCTAATAACATCCTTGGTCTTACCAGCCTCCATCATCTCTATCGGGAAAACTGAAATGGCTTCCTAAAGCATCTCCCTGCTTCCTCCCTCGCCTCCTACAGGTCATCTTCAACACAGGAGCTAGAGCGACCTTGCTGAAATATAAACCAGGTTATATCACTCTTCTCAAAATCCCCCAATGGCTTCCACATCATTCAGAATAAAAGCCAAAGTCCTTACAAGGGCCTATATACGCATGGCCCACATGCAGCCTACAAGGCCTTGCATGGTCTTGCCTTCCTCCTGCCCGACCATTAACTCTCTGACATCACCTCCTCCAGTCACCTGGGCCACCTTGCTGTTCCTTAAACACACCAGGTACACTCCTGCCAGTAACATTCTCCCCCCGCCACCCCTCCACCCCCTCAAGATTCATACATGGCTCATTCCCTTACTCCCTTTAGGTCTTGGCTCGAATGTCATCTTTTCAGGGAAGCCTTCCTTCCATAATCTAAAACTTCAACACTCCCTTCCTGGGCACTCTCTGACCTCTCCTGGTGGCTCTTTTTCTCCTTAGCTGTTATTGCCACTTCACATGCTATACGCTTTATCCACTCAGCTCATGTCTATCTCACCTATTAGATCGTAAGCCCATGAACACAAAGCTTTTTGTCTATTTTCATCACTGCTTAATCCACAGCCTATAGAAGACACCCTGGCACAGAGTAGATGTTAAAAAATTATTTGTTGCCCAGCTGGTGTGGCTCAGTGGTTGAGCATCAACCTATGAACCAGGAAGTCAGGGTTCAATTCCCGGTCAGGGCACATGCCTGGGTTGCAGGCTCGATCCCCAGTAGGGGGCATGCAGGAGGCAGCCAATCAATGATTCTCTCTCATCATTGATGTGTCTATCTCTCTCTCCCTCTCCCTTCCTCTCTGAAATCAATAAACATATATTTAAAAAAATTATTTGTTGAATGAATAAACAACATACATAATTGGCAAGAGTGTGGAGATCAGGCATTCTCAAAATTGTTGGTATGAATGCCAATAGGTATAATCTCTACAGAGGGTAAACAGGCAACAACTATCAAAATTACAAATGCACCTATCTTTTGGCCCAGCAATTCTACTTCTCATAATCTACACTAATAAAAGACAAACATGCAAATTGACCGTACCTTTGCTATGCCGTAAGCCACGCCCACCAGCCAATCAGAGCGACTATATGCAAATTAACCCAGCCAAGATGGCAGCCGGCAGCCATGGAGCTGGAGCAAGCAGGAGGCTTGGTTGCCCCAATGATGGAGGAAGCCAAGCTTCCTGCTTGCTGCAGCCTGGCTCTGAGCTCTACTCAAAGCAACAAAGTTTCAATTATAGAAGATAAATAAACCCCAGATACCTGCTTTCAGCCGGCTGTGGCCACGGAGCTGGAGTGAGCAGGAGGCTTCCCTCCTGCCTGCCCTGGCTGGCTCTGAGCTCCTCTCAAGGCTACAAACTTTCAATTATAGAAGGTAAATAAATCCCAGAATAAAAAAAGAAAAGAAAAAAGGAGAGGCTGGGAGCTTCCCTTGCCAGGGGGCTTGGCCAGCCTGAAAATGGCCCTCAGCCCCTCACCCAGACTGGCCAGGCACCCCAGTGGACCCCCCACCCTAAAGGGGGTGTGGCCAGCCTGAAAACAGTCATCAGCCCCTCACCCAGGCTGGCCAAACCTCCATGGGGTGAGGGTCCCCACTGGGGGGGTCTTGACCAGCCTGCAAACAGCCATCAGCCCCTCACCCAGACTGGCCAGACCTCCATGGGGTGAGGGTCCCCACTGGGGGGGGGGGGGCTTGACCAACTTGCAAACAGCCATCAGCCCCTCACCCAGGCTGGCCAGGCACCCCAGTGGGGACCCCCACCCTGAAGGGGGTGTGACCAGCCTGAAAACAGCCATCAGCCCCTCACCCAGGCTGGTCAGGCACCCCAGTGGGACCCCTACCCTGATGGGGGTGTGACCAGCTGCAAACAGCCATCAGCCCCTCACCCAGGCTGGTCAGGCACCCCAGCGGGACCCCCACCCTGATCCGGGACACCCTTCAGGGCAAACCAGCTGGCCCCCACCCATGTACCAGGTCTCTATCCTATATAGTAAAACGATAATATGCAAACTGACCCTAACAGCAGAACGACTGGGAATGACTGGTCACTATGATACACACTGACCACCAGGGGCAGAAGCTCAATGCAGGTGCTGCCCCCTGGTGGTCAGTGCACTCCCACAGGGGGAGCTCTGCTCAGCCACAAGCCAGGCTGACGGCTGCCAGTACAGTGGTGGTGGTGGGAGCCTCTCCCGCCTTCTCAGCAGCGCTAAGGATGTCCGACTGCAGCTTAGGCCTGCTCCCTGCTGGCAAGTGGACATCCCCCGAGGGCTCCCGGGCTGCCAGAGGGATGTCTGACTGCCAGCTTGGGCCCGATCCCCCAGGGAGCGGGCCTAAGCCAGCAGGTGGACATCCTCCGAGGGGTCCCAGACTGCAAGAGGGCATAGGCCAGGCTGAGGGGACCCCCCCACCCCGAGTGCACAAATTTTTGTGCACCGGGCCTCTAGTCTTACCTAATAATAGACAAACATGTAAATTGACCGTACCTTCACTACACTAACCAGCCAATCAGGAGAGTATGCAAATTAACCTAACAAAGATGGCGGTTAATTTGCATACATAGGCTCCAAGCGGTGGAGCAAAACCTGACAGCCCAGGGGCCGGAGCAGCGCCACCGGCCCCGGGGCCATGAGGCTTCGCTGCGCCACCGGCTGGAGCCCAGCCAGAGGGAAGGCCTGGGTGCCTGGTGACGGAGGAAAACTGGTGCCAGCAGCCAGGGGAAAGGAAGGCCTATTGCACGAATCTCTTCGTGCAACAGGCCTCTAGTATCTTTCATAAAATTCATACATGTGCAAAATGACACAAAGTAATTCACTGAAGCATATTTTATCCCTGAAAAAGAAAGAAAACAGCCAAAATAGAGACCATTTAAAGAAATTTCAGTTTATCCATACAATGGAATATTTTACAGTAGCACAAAAAGAATGAAGAAACTTCTCGTGTGCTGATATAAGCTTCCAGGTAGATACACTGCCATGTGCCCACTTTTTAGGAAGGTGCTGAAAGTACATTTAATTTGCCACCTTTTTATAAAAATAAAGGGAAAGGTACAAAATAACGTATATCTGTATTTTCTTGTGCATGCACAGACTATTTCGGGAAGGATACACAAGAAACTGCTAACAGTGATTGCTTATTTGGAAGGCGATGGATGGATCAGAGGCAGAGGTAGGAGACTTTGCTGTAAATCCTTTTCAATTTGAAAATCTGTACCTTGTGAATGTTTTATCTATTAAAAGAACAAGGCAGGGTTTATCTTCCAATATGGAATGACTTTTTTAAAAAAACAAAACATTTTTATTGAGTTCAGACAGGAATGCAGAGGGAGAGATAGAAACATCAATGATGAGAGAATCATTGATTGGCTGTCTCCTGCACACCCCCTACTGGGGATCAAGCCTTCAACCCAGGCATGTGCCCTGACCAGGAATCGAACCCAGGACCCTTCAGTCCCCAGGTTAGGGCTGGAATGACTTTTAAGATATAAAAGGTGAGGCAAAAGTAACTTCATATGGAAAATAATATAATAATTAATAAATAACACAAGAATAAACTGTATCTCACGTACTCACAACTGTAAACCTAATTTTGCCCCACCCTGTATATATATGTTACAGTTCTTTTTTAAAAGGTAAAATACAAGAGGGTGTGTAGCATGGTATACATAGCAGTGGGGGCAGACTTACTTTTCATTATTTACTCTTTTGTAATACCTTTTGAATTTTTTACCTTATATATTATTTCCTATTCAAAAAAATAATTTTTAAAAATCATGGTTGGAGAATAAATTTAAAAAATTTTTTAAATATATTTTTATTGATTTCAGAGAGGAAGGAAGTGGGAGAAAGAGATAGAAACATCCATGATGAGAGAGAATCATGGATCGGCTGCCTCCTGCAAGTCCCTCACTGGGAATTGAGCCGACAACCTGGGCATGTGCCCTTGACCGGAATCGAACTTGGGACCAACGCTCTATCCACTGAGCCAAACCGGCTAGGGCAAGAATAAATGTTTATATGCATCACCTTGGCAATCCTTGAAACCTGTCAAGTATTTCTCCAGTTTTCAAACGAAGGAAAGGGATATTCAGAGAAGTCAAGTCAAACAGTGCAGAGGCGGCACCTGGACTAGAACCCAGCTTCCCCTGCCCTGCCCACTCCAGGCCCTTCATTCTCCCAGCCTCTCTCTGCGGCAAGTTCACATCCTACTCCACTCTCCGCACCCCCCACTCCCCCAACCCCGACCTCCCCGCCCCTCCCTTCTCCTTCCCAGGCTCCCTCAGGGAACACAGCTCCTAAGCCCAGCCCCAGAAAGTTTGCCACCAAGGCTTCCTTCAGGGGCCATGGCTGGCGGATCCCTGGTGTCTGACAGTTGTTTTTTTTTCTGCTGAGAGCCACCAACATGGGGGTGGGAGAGGGGGTAGGCAGCTCCATCCCTCCCTGGAGCCACCACCACTCTGTGACTGAGCCCAGGCTTCCTAGGCCTTACAGCTCCCAGGCCTCCCCTAGCTGTACCTGTCAATAATGACGGGGTCTGAGGGTGTCTCATTCCGGTTGCCACAGCTCTTCCGGTCACAGCACCGGCTGATGGAAAGATGGAGAAGGAAGGAAGGAGAAAGGGAGTGAAGGAGAGGGAGATTACAGTGTGTGTGTGTGTGTGTGTGTGTGTGTGTGTGTGTGTCTGGGTATGGAATGCGAGGGCCAGAGGGGCTCACTCCCAGGGACCTGGGGGAGAAAGGCAGTGAGGGTCCTGCCACGGGGACCTGGAGAGCCCAGCCCAGGGGATAAGGTTGGCAGGGAAACCTTGTCCCTAAGGTATGCTGCTGCTGGAGGATGCATAGAGAGACAGCTCAGATGGTAAGCATGCAGCTCAGGAATCGTCCCATGGTGAACCTGCCCATGTAACCAGCCCCTGACAAGAAACACCGCGTAGTGCTCAGTGCCCCAGAAGCCTCTGGAGCCCCCTTCTTGTCACATCACTACTCTTCCCAGAGGCAGCCATCATCCCAAGCACATTTTTTTTTAAATCTTTTTTTTCTAATTTAAATTTTTTATCCAACCAGATTTTTGAACATTGTATTCTCTTTTCCGTGTATGAGGAACTGATGTTGTCCGACTGGCATCTCCTGGGGAGACCTTGCCTAGAAATGCCACGCCTTGTGGTGATGGGGAAGGGGAGCCAACCGCTGTGTGCCCCCCACTCCGCCCTGCCCCACCCAGGAAGTGCCCCGGGGTCAAATAGGAGGCAGCAAAGTTTCCTCTCTCCTGCTCCGGAGGGGATCCAGGAGGCCCAGGCCCTGCCCCCACATCCCCAGAGGCCCTCCCCAGAGCTTTATTAGTTAAGCTTCCCAGCAGCGGCTGGAGGCTTCTCTTACAAAAACACTTGGAGAAGCCACATAAACAGGCCAGGTTAATGGGGCCTCAAGGACCCTCTCCTCAGCCAGCACTGTGCCCAGGGGCCTCCCTCTTCCCTCATCGCCCCCGCCCCCCAGGCTTTCCCAGGAAGCAGCAAGGAGGGCGGTGGTGGTGGCAGTGGCAGTGGGCAGGGCCCGGTGGGGGTCCTTGACAAAATCTCAGCCAAGGGTCAAGGTGCAAGTGAGCCCCCCTTCTCACCTGCACATGATCTCATGGGTGAGCAGCACGCGGCACATCTCCGGGTTTTTGTCCTGCCCCTCATAGATGATGGCCTGGGGGAGGGAGGAAGGGCACAGGCTCAAGTGGCTGTAGGCTCCTCTTATGTCCCAGTGCAGGGGAGAGATGGGCCCTGCCCTCTGGGAACACCATACCCTCCAAGCCACTCTGCAGGGGGCCTAGGGGTGAGAGCAGGAACTGGGAGCCTGGCTCCCCAAACCAGGATTACCACCAGGACAGGCAACAGTGGCACGGAACTTCCTAGATCCTGTTTGTCCACAGGCACCTCTTTCCAGGCCCAGCTCTGCTTGGGCCCAAGGACCAAGGCCAGGCTGGGATGGGGGTAGACACTTATCCCCACGCTTCCCATGGCCCTAGTGGACCTCTGCTTCTGCTCACAAACACTGTCCTCTAGGCTTTCCTAGCTGGTTAATCAGACTCCCCCTCTCCCATCCTTACCACCTCCCCAGCCCAGGCCAGGGTCTCCCCCTTGGACTATTGGGTCAGTTTCCTCACTGTCCCCCCCACCCCCCCCACCCCCGCCGGCCACTTCTACTCTCTGCCCTGAAGCAAAGAGTAAGCTTCCTAAACTGCAAATCTAGTTTCCCACTTTATAACCCTGAGCCTCCCAGCCATCTCCCACTTGTGGGGTCCTTCTTCCTCTCGACTCCCCCGCAACCGCTTCCACACATCCCCCGCACAATCCCTCTTTGTCACAACCTGCCTGGTCTGCCTCCCCCATGACGGCAACCACAGAGTTTCTAGAAAGAAACCGTCTCTCCCTCTGTCCCGGGATTGGATAGGAACTGCTGGAAAGCCCAAGTGTCCATTGGCATTCAGGGCCACTGATGGGCCCATGTGAGCTCAGCTCCCTGTTGACGTGCACTCGCAACTTCTCTGCAAGAGACTTGCAGCTTTGCCTCAGCGAGAGCCCATCGGGCTCCTTCAGGGATCAGTCTTCCTGAGCCCCTAGGACCTTGGCCCCTGAACCTCCTTCCCGTGACCTTCCACTTCAGCAGGTGCTGAGGGTCTGCAGGAGAAGCTCTGGGCGCCACCTCACCCCCTTTCCTGGCCCAGTGCACCCACCCCCCAGTAGCAGTTAGTGTTGGCTGCTGTGTTTTCTCTGGAGGCTGGCTCTCACACACAGGCGCTGCCTTGCCTGAAAATGTCTGGAAGGTTACAGGCTCCCCTTGGGAGTGTTCCCCAGCCAATGACTGACTCATACAGGGTACAGAATCCTGGGCTCCTTGCCTCAGGGGGGACGACTCTGTTGTCATTCCTTCTCCAGGGCTCCCTGTGGATCAGGCTGAGGTTGGACTGCAGCTGAGACCCCATCCATGCTGAGCATCCCCTGCCCTGTTCTGCTTCCCCCCACCCCCGTCTTCTCCTGAGAGCCCCTGTCTGCCTCCCCAGTAAACCTTGTACAGCTGACTCCCTCTGTCTAGGCTGGGCTTCCAGGGAACATGACCTAGGACAGGGGTGGGCAAACTTTTTGACTCGAGGACCACAATGGGTTCTTAAACTGGACCGGAGGGCCGGAACAAAAGCATGGATGGAGTGTTTGTGTGAACTAATATAAATTCAAAGTAAACATCATTACATAAAAGGGTACGGTCTTTTTTTTTTTTTTAGTTTTACTCATTTCAAACGGGCCGGATCCGGCCCGCAGGCCGTAGTTTGCCCACGGCTGACCTAGGATGAGGTCTTTGTACAAATATTGCCTTTTTCTAGACTAGAGGGCAAGGACCACAGACTGGGGTAAGCACTGAGGGAGCCAGACCATTGGGGAGGTGGGGGCAGGGATGCGGATGCTCTCTCACACCCCCAGAGATGGGGGTCCGAGAAGGCCAGAGGAGTCCTGGGCTGGCTCACCTGCTTGGACATGGAGTCAATGAGACGCACATAGAGGTCCTGCTCTGTCCGAAGTCCTGAGGGTGGAAAGGTGGAGAGGGCTTGCTGTATGGGGAGCACCGTGGCCTCTGATGACTGGAGCACACTCCACACTCTCCCCACCTGGAGGCAGGGGCCCCCTCAGCCCTGCAACGGGGTATTTTGTGTCGTGGGGCTTTGGCACCCAGTGTGCAGTGGGCTTCACTCACCATTGTTATACACCAGCCGGAGGCGGTAATGGATCCCGTTGTTCGTCTTTTCAGCCCCAGGTTCCTACAGGGCCGAGATGGGGAGGATGCTCCCAGGGATTCCCCCACCCAGCCCCCCTCTCTACGCCCACCCTCTTTCCCTCCTGTCCATCCATTCACACCACCTCCCTTCTCTACTTCTCCACGTCTATCCATTCATCTGCCCCGGTGGGAGGGGATCCCTGAAGCCCTCCTGCCCCCACCCCGACCGTGCTCCGTCCCAGCGGAGCCCACGAGCCTCTCACTCGGTCCTTTTCCACGAAGTCGATGAAGGCCGTGCGCTCCACCTCCACGGGCTGCCCCTGCCGGTCATACATGGCCAGCACGAAGTGGAAGAAGTTGGATTTCCTGAGGTTGGAGGGGGGCTGCTTCTCAAAGTGTGCTCGTGCCAGGCCCACGCCACTGTGGGAAGAGAGGAGCAGGAAGCCACCGGAAGTGCTCTCAGAGAGAAGGACCCCATCGCCTCTGGCCAGGTAGTGGGGCTGGCCAGTATTTGGCTCTGACTTGTCAAGACTCTGGGCAAGGAATAAATTGGATGGGCCCGTTCCACGCTTGCCAGGATCATTGCAGTTCCAGGCAGGAGCCTCTTAGCCCCAACGTCACTCAGCCTGCTCTCTGGGGAACAGGCAGTGGCAGCAAAGGTGTCCCAGCCAGGCTCCCTCCCAGGCTTTTCCTTGGACCCCGCATTTTGAAAGGCTGATCTCCAAAACCAAACGCATGAACAACCCATGTTACTGACCAGAGGCTCCTGAGATTGCCCTTGAGGGCATCAAGGGGCAGTTAGGAGGTTCTGGAACAAATAGCCCACTGTAACCCAGTCCATGGCTGTGCACACGAGCTATCGGCATTGCCTGGGAGATGATATCCATCGGACCCTCAGAGACATCAAACTGGCTCAGGGCCATTAGTCTGCCCAGCCTGGATCTGGGCTTTGGCTGAAGGCAGGGGGCGCCTCTCCAGGTGTGGAGGGACCTGCCTCCCTGCTTTGGGAAAGACAGCCCCTGGCTCCCTGGGCAGGAGGATCTTTTGGTCTGGCCTTGCCAAGGGCTTTCTCCTGGGTTGCCAGAAACTATTTTCAGAAGCAAGGCCAGGTGAGAGCAAGAGGAGAGGGACCCTTTCATCAGGTATTTCCCGAACTCCAACGATGTACCAAGCACTGAACACATGGCACTGAGTGGGGCTGGAGTTAAATGCCTGGAAGAGGAGGGAAGACAGAGAGCTGTAACCCAAGACAAAGTGGTAGGTGCCTTGCAAAAGATGTTACTATATTAAAAACTATAGAAGCAAAGGAAGAAGAAAATGAATTCTTTCTGTGAGAGATGAAAGATTTATGGAGATGGTGGCCTTTATCTGGTCCTTGAGGGATGAGTAAGAGCTCAACAGGTCTTCTCCTCGTGGACCCTTGGGTCTTCTCCACAAAAGAGCAGACCAGACAGCATAAGAAATGGCAGTAGGTGTGGGTGTGAGTGTTAGTGTCACTGGGCTACAGATTTCAAAGTGAAGTGAGGAGACAAAAGGCTATATTGAAAGGGCTAGACTAGGCAGGGACACAAAAAACAGAGTTTAGACTTCTTTTTCTGGGTCAAGGTCTTCCAAAGTATATTCCTTAGATCTTTTGTGGGTGCTATGGCCACAATTGCTGGGAAATGGGGCTCCATAGCATACATTTGTGTATGGGGAGCCTGGGACACCCTCCAGGAATGGACCCCACTTGGCCTGGTCAAGCTGGTGCTCCTGGTGTGTGGTGGCCAGCCTCAAAGTTGGTTTCCCAGGATCCTCACCTCCTGGTATTCATGCCCTGGGTCGTCCCCTCACATACTGTATCAGGGTTGGTCTGTGTGGCTGATACATTATAGCACTAGTGGTAGCATATGAGTTCCAATGTTGGGTCATAAGGGACTCTGTGGCTTCTGCCTTGTTCTAGCTGGCTGGCATGTGGGGAGGACATTCAAGCAGCCCTATGGAGGGTCCATGTGGAGAAGACCCGAGGCCTCCTGTCGACAGCCAGCACTAACTTGAGTGACACCTTGGAAGGAGATCCACCAGCCCCAGTCAAGCCTTCAGATGATGGCAGCCCAGGCTGTCACCTTGACTGCAGCCTCATAAGAGACCCTGAGCCATGGCTTATCTATAATAATAAAAACGTTATATGCTAATTAGACTGGATGACCTTCCAGAGGAAGCTGGGGCTGTGAGGGAAACCCGGGTCCCGGGTGCCAGAGGGAAGCGGTGCTGGCAGCCGAAGGAAGGAAGGCCTACTCTTGCACGAATTTCGTGCATTGGGCCTCTAGTAGTTAGTAATACTGTGTGGTAATAGATGTTAACTAGACTTACTGTGGTGATCATTTTGAAATAAATAAATACAAATATTGAATCATTATGTTGTACACCTGAAACTAATATAATTTTATGTGTCAATTATATATCAATTTAAAAAATAATTTACTTGCTTATACAAAAAAGAAAGAAACCCTGAGCCAGAGCCACCCACCTATGCTGTTCCCTGATGCCTGACTCTCAGAAACTGTATGAGATAATACATTTCTTGTCTTATGTTGCTGAGTTTTGGAGCATTTTTTTTTATGTGGCAGTAGATACTGAGACACCATGCTTACTTCACTATGGAGCACTTTTGTTGAGCGACGTGGTTTGGGAAACATGACTAAAGGCCACCAGAAGAGTTTGAAGCCAGGCAGGGCTTAGAACAGCGGTTCTCAACCTGTGGGTCGCGACCCCTTTGGCGGTCGAACGACCCTTTCACAGGGGTCGCCCAAGACTATCCTGCATATCAGATATTTACCTTACGATTCATAACAGTAGCAACATTACAGTTATGAAGTAGCAACGGAAATAATTTTATGGTTGGGTCACAACATGAGGAACTGTATTTAAAGGGCCAGAAGGTTGAGAACCACTGGCTTAGAAGATGCTGCAGGCGGGTGGGCAGGGTGGTGGGAAAGTGGGAGGCTGCAGCAGGGATAGAGGAGGATGGGGCGGTGGGACTGCCTTGAGAGCCGTTTAGACCAGGGCCCCACCAGGGACATGCCAACGCCTGCCATATTCATCACTACTTAAGATTTTTCTTCACATAATTTAAGGGGACTCTTTCCCGCTCCCCACATGGGAGTCTGTGCTGTGAGATTCCTTCTCCTTTCCCACGTGGGAGTCTGCACTTGTTCTTCAATAAATTTCCACCTTTGCGCTAAAAAAATAAAATAAAATAAATGTATTCAGCTTCCTGTGAAGCCATAATGTCTGAGCTGTCATGGGCTTGAGAGTTGAGAGGCTTGTCGTGTTTTTACTCCTAGAGTACACTAAATACATAAACAATAAAATGAAAATTGTTCCTCCTCTTGAAAGCCTGTCTGGGAGCCCCAGTGGTCCATGGGACATGTTGGTTCCAGAGGCAGAAGTGATGGGTCTTGTTTGTCCAGATCAGGATGAGGAGGGGGGGGGGGGGGGGGGGACTACCAACAGCTTTTCCACACCAAAGGTTTTTCTACACAAATTCCTTTCTCTAAGGACATCCTTCTCCCTTAATCCCTCATCCTTCCTCCTCCCTCTCCCCTCTTCCCCCTCAGGCTACAGTCCTTTGAAGTCCTGGCCTTGACCCTCCAAATTCCCTCCAGAGGGCTTTGATCACAGCAGGTCCCTGATTACTGTTGATGAATATGTTAATGAGGCAGCAACCCTGACTCCTCCCTCCAGTCCCCAGGACCACTTTGGGGGGTGAAAAGCTCCCAGGGACAGGTTCCAGGACCACCTGGGATGAGAGAAGGCCAGAAGGGGGTGGGCTTATGGAACCATCCCAGATCACTCTGTCATCTCGCCCAGGAAAGACACTGGAAAGCTTTCAGACAGCAGGGAGTGAAGATAGAGAGGAAAGCAAAAAACGTCTTAAGAGAGGAAGGGTGGATCCCCTAGACCACTCAACACACCCTTTCTACACAGACACCCTTGTACTTCCCAGGCCAAGAGTAAACCAATGGTGCTGGTCTCTCCCATCCATCCCTCTTGGCAAATATCAGGCAGTCCTGAGTCCTGCCTACCTGCTGGCTCCTGCAGCCTCCTCAGAACCAGACCTGGGAAGTCTGGCCTAAGCCCCAAGCCAAGCTCCCTTCACAGGGTCCACTCTCCCCACAGGAGGGGATTCTTGGAGAGAGAGGTCAGGTACCCTTGCCTGGGGTCTGTGACACTGGTGCTGCCAGCTGGGGAGTATGGAGGGGCTGCCCTGTCTCATAGGCCTGTGCCCCACCCCACAGGGGTCGGGCTCAGTCCCACTTCCCCTGAGACAGCCCAGCATTATCCTCTCTCCCCCACCTTGTTTAGTGGGTCTGAGGCACAATCCTCCCCCTGGCCTCACCCACCCATGCAAAACAATGGGGCCGAGGTGGCTAGTGCAGAGCTGAGACAGGATCACTATCCTGACCAGAACAATGTGACAGCCGCAGCCCCTGCAGGCCAGGAGACTGCAGATTGGGCAAGCCCCCTGCTGGGCACACCCAGGCCTGCTCCTGGTCTGTGAATGTCTCCAGTTTACCCCATTCAAACCCAGCCCGGTATGTGAGAAGATCAAGGTGAGATAAAAAAGGTTTTGCTTTAAAGACATTCTAGTATTCCTATGAACTGAGAGACAGAGAATGACAAAGGACCAGCACATCAGTGAGAGCACCAGAAGCTGGTCTGGACTAGGCCTTTCTTCTCCTGGTCCCCCCAGGCACCTCCACTCCCACCCCAAGTGTGCAGTGGGTGACCGACCAACATCCCTGAATGGAATTGACCGACATCCCTGAATGGAATTGTAAGCCCCAAAGGAGAGGGTTGAGAGAGGGAAGGAGAGAATTTTGCTTTCTCCCCTTGGGAATAGCTGACGCTCTTGTAGTGAGAAAACAAACCACAATTAAAGAACAGAAAGAAACTCAAAGAGAGCCAGGGGATGCGGAGAGGTCTGCGGGCCCTGCTGCGCGTGGCCTGGGTGTAGATGTGTGGGATACAGGTGGGAGGTGGGCCCACTCACTGCTCTCTCACTAGCTTAGAAGCAGACAGATGTAGATGAAGGCCAACGTCTCTGATAATGTGGTCTCCCAAAGTGGGGTTGCCCAAGTTCAGAGTGTCGGGGAGAAACTGCAAGAATGTTTATGGATATGACTCCTTTATCTCAAAGAAGGGAGATTGGAATAGAGCCTCTGGAGTCTGGAGAGGCAAGTGTTTTATTTGGGTTTCCCCAGAAGCAGAACCTTCAGATGCAAAGCTTATGTGGGAGAGGAGGCGGGAAACATTGATGGAGGTGGGGTGTGAGAGAGAAAAGGAAGGGCGGTTTATAAAGGGTGCATTATTGAAAAGTTGCTACTGTGGGCAACCGCACGGGTGGGGGGGGGAGGGGGGCTCTGGAAACAGCCGAGAGCACGTGCTTTGGAGTTATTGCGCCAGAAGGCTGGAAGGAACGGGGGTATTTACCCTCCGACTCCAGCCAGCCATTGGTTTAGGGCTTCTGGAATACTTCGCAGGTACTTCTGGCCTGATGTGCAAGTGGGCAGAACAGGCCCTGGGAGCCTAAATAAGTGTTAGGAATCAGATATTGGCAGGGGAAGCAGACCCTTTACAAAGGCTCCGAGAGGACATGGGGGGGGGGGGGGGGGGCGGGGGTGCCAACTACCAGGGTGTAATGGAAGTCATGAGGCCGATAGGCACAAGAACTGCCTCACCTGGCACCTTTGTGGTTGGGGCCTATAATTCAGAAATAGCTCATTCACTAAGCATCATCAGTGCACAAAGCCTGCCACACCAGTGGCCTTTTCAGGTACCGTAAATGTAGCTGAGTGATGAAAACAGCCACATTAACTACTTTTTGTAAGACTCCAAAACGAATTATACATCTCACTTTCTTAAAAATACTAGTATTGTTTTCAACAAAATGTTCAAACCACTTTCCTACCAACTCTGGAGGGTGCTGAGGTGGTGGGCCATTTGCCCCTGTACTAAAGAACCAGGATATGGGAGGAGAAAGTAGTCACTTTCATATTTCCATCAGGGCCCTTCCCATCTTCTGTTCTGAAATAGCCCCAAAGTTAAAGGCAACTGTGACAAAAAACAAAAAAAAAAAAGCTTTGGTTTGCACAGCTAGTTTTTGGTGGGAGGACACCTGCCTTGTAGCAAACATGGTGTGTGCATGGGCTTCCTGAGTACTGTGCTGGGAGTCCAAGTTCAAGGACAACCTGACCTTCACAGTCTGGGCCATTCAGGTGGCCTGTGCTCCAGAGCACAGAGGGGTGATATGGGGACATACGAGGGGCTGCCAAGTTGTCTGGCTGTTATTGCTAGGGCCTCCCAGTGGTCCCAGGGCCACCCAGCGGTGCCTGGAGGTGCTCCTTTGTGAGGCTGAGCAGGATGCCCCAGAGTCCTTCTCACAGAAGCTGCTGGACTTTGCCATGACTGGGTAGTACAGACAACACCTCCCTCACCTTCTCTGCTCTGTTCTCAGGCCACTAGTGGTTCCTCACATCCTTGACTACATGGTTATTACAAACACTAGCAATTTAAAACAAGCATCTCAAACCACAGAGGACAAGTGGCTGAAGCTGGAGCTTTGGCTTCCCCCCAGAGGCACCCTCAGGCGTCTTCCTGCTCCTGCCCAGCACCAAATCCTCCCTCTTCCCCTCCTTGACAGCCCAAGGTTCTGACAGTGCCTTGGCTTGAGCCTGATCCCTCTTGGAGTCTGGGATGCTGGGAAGTGGGGACAAGCCCTGAGGTCATCAGAAATGAGGGGAGGCTGTTTTTTGACCACCCTCCCCCTGAAGGTGGAAGGAGCAAAAAAAATGTACGTCTACTACATCTGAACCCTTGTCTCAGATTCCCCTAAAGTCTCTGCTAAATCCTGCTCGTCCTTTCCCTACCCTGGCATGGTTCCCTAAGTGCCCCCCACTTTTCCTCTGCATCCTCACTTCCTCCAAGCGTCCCACTGGCCCCCATTCTCCTTCAGGCATCCCCAGGGCCCCTGGGACTGCTGGTAACCATCAAGCTAGGCCTGGCATTCCTGGCCCTAACCAAGATCTACTGGCCTAGTCCTGCCCAACCCGACATGCCCAGAGCCTGTCTATGCCACAGACCAGGGAAGATAAAAGCAGAAGCTCGCTGGTGCGCACCCACTTCGGCCACGTGGGCAGAGGAGACCTAGTGGCTAGAGGCAGCTGGTCAGAAGCCATGTCCACAGCTGCCTGCCGGAAGGAGAGGAGGCTTTGGGGGCTGCTTCATATCCCCTGCCCCCACTGCCCCAGCAGCGGCTCTGATCACCTACCCCAGGAAATTGTCTCAGCCACCGAGGTCCCTAAACAAGAAGGAAAAAGACTGGCCACCCTGCTTCTCTCTGCCCACTCCCTCACCACCCACCCACAGGCCTGTCTGCCAGGTCCCAGGCTGAGGAGCGGCTATTAATTATTAAAGCAAACAAAAGCATTTCCTAGCAGGGAGGCTAGCCTGCAGCTGCTTACAGGAAAGGCAGCCCCAGCTGGCTTGCCTCTCAGGGCCCTGCAAGTGCGGTGGAACCAGCTCGAGGGGAGGCTGGCCGGGTCCTTCACGGGCCTCAGGCTGGGCATCACATCGGAAAGACAGGACAGCTGCTTCTGTGCCGAGCACTCTAACAAGAGGATGTGGGTCTGAAGGGGAGTCGGGGAAGCTGGGATATGGGTCTCAGAGCTAAAGTCCTATTGGCCCAGAGAGGGGACAGTCATGGCAATGGCCAGGGTCCTGGGCAAAGCTCTCCACTTGGAAGACCCTGCCAGTCTCTGCACCAGGCTTCCCTGCCCTTCACTGTTGCCTCCAGTGTGAGGGTATGCAGCCCCTCTTACCCCCCACCCCTCTTTTGCTGAGAACTTCCTTCCTGTTGGCAGATCCTCCCTACTGTCCTTAGGGTCTGGGGCTTCTCCTTCCCTAGCTTCTGTGAACCTTGGCTTTGCAGAACTGGAGAGCAGCAGCTGCTCCAGTACCTGGTTCCTGGGGTCAGGTAGATCCTAGAGACCACCAGAGTGGAGAGGGTAGCCCAACAGAAAGGAGTTTGGGATCCTTCCAACATGCACTCCTGTCTCCTTCAGCAGATGCTCTCTGCCCACCTAATGACTGCTCGAGCCTGTCCTCATGCTGTGGACACAAGATGAACAAGCCATCCTCCTTGCTCTGAAGGAACAGGCTAGCAGGCAAGGAAGCTCGGGAGAGTCAAGGCAGAGCTGACTCTAGCCTTAGGCAGTACTGAAAACCATTCCCTTGGGTTGGGTGGGAGGGCACAGACAGAAAAGGTACTGGGTAAGACTATTCGGTGGGCATGTGGGTGCTAGGAACAGGGGAACTGTTTCAAGAGCCATTGCTGAGTGACAAGTATCATACAAAGGCTGCAAGGAAACTTGGGATCAGACTGTGATGGGCCTTGAATGCTGAATCTCTGGGAGGAAGGGGGTGTCACTGAAGTTTTTAACTGAAGAGGGACATGAGCAGAGAAGAGTTCTTTGGAAATATCGCTTTGGTCCCCAATGCATGGCAGATGGTTTGGGGGAGTGGTAAGAGGCCGAGGTTGGACAGTAGGAAACCAGGGTAGGTTAACCATCAGCCAGAGAGGAAAGTGGTGGAGGGCATGACATCATTACAAATTGTCCGTAGGCACTGAGATTAGGAGTAGGACACAGAGGGAACTTCCAGAAGCCCTGACAACCAGGTGACTGTGGGGCAAAGGAGAGCATCAAAGACAGCTAAGCAGCCTTGAGGGGGCGGGGGGGGGGGGGGGCGGGGGGCGGGGTGCTCCTGGGCAAGTTTCTCAGAGATGAGAGGGAGAGGAACCAGGCAGAGGTTGAAGAGGGAGGTGGGGACAGGAAAAGAAGTTTGGTTTTTGCTGTTTTAGGATGGGAAGAGCTGAGCACAAGACCAACTGAGGATTGAGATACAAACAGGAGAGAGGCTGGGCTACTTCTGGGAAGAATGAGGAGAAAGGATTAGCCTGTTCTCTGGAAGGAGGTGACCCAGAGTCACTCAAATGTGGGGGGTGGGGGGTGGGGGGGTGGGGAGCCCTCTCAGGCTGTGTCCTAAGACAAGTCTCTGGAATTGGAGACATGCAGCCCAGGCCTGAAGAAATGCCCCTTTTCAAATTGGGGAAGCCTTCTGAGTCCAGCAATGTGGCCCTGGGGACTCAAATCTGACCCCCAAGCACCAGTCAAGACCCCCATGTGAAGACAACACTGCTGGTGGCCTAATCCGCTGGCAGAGCCTCACCCCACACTTCCTGCACCCACAGAAGCTACAAGGGCACTTGCCCCCTTTCACATCTGCTTCCCCCTCATCCAACCTGCTGCCTGAGGCTGGGACACGGGAGGGTCAGAGAGAAAGAGGAACCTTAAACCCCAGAGGCCCCATTGGAGCTCCCTATCCACGGTTATAAGGAGCTTTCACCACACAGCCAGAGGTGGAGAGAAACATGGGGCGATGTTAAGAGATTGATTATGTCACGTTAAATAAAAAAGCCAGAACCAACAGAAAAACAACGGGATACAAAATTGTACGCATAGCACAGGGGAAAAAACATGGTAATGAGAAGAAAGATGGGAAGAAAGTGTTGACAGTAGTTGTATTAGAGAGGTGGGGTTTTGTGTCCTATTTTCCAATTTTCTGGAATATAATTATATCATGAGTGAATTAATGCAGAAGCAAGACCTTTCTCTTCTTGAAGAGATGAACTCCAGAGAGAATCCCCCCAGTGCTCCCTCCTGACAGTCATAAAAGGACGTGCAGAATCACCGGTTCAGTCTGAGCATGAAACAAGGTGTGCTAAGGGGTAAGGCTGGGGTTGGACTCTGAGTGGTGTCCCCTGGACAGGGCAGGGGATGTGAAAACATGGCCTGGGTGCCAGGCAATCCCCTATGAGAATCCCTTCAGACTGCTGTACGAGCAGCTGCTCAGGACTCTGGGAAGCCCAGCTTTCACATGTCCCAGCTGTCTGCAGAGGCAGCACCTCTCCATACTACCCCCCCTACCCCCCCTACCCCCCATGCTCACAACTAGAGATACAAAAAGCTGGGGGCCCTAGTGTGGTGGGGGCAGGTCAGCACATCTTTAAACTTCCTTTCCAAATCCAGGAGTCCATCCCCCACCCAGCCTCCCTGCCCAGACTTCTGCAAAGGAGTCAGAGGAGATGGGTGTGGGTGCGAGCTTCCCAGGGACACCCAGCCTCCCGCAGGACCCACCAGAAAAACACCTTGAGAAGAGGCGGGACCTGAGCGGCCCTGCCCCATTTCCAGCCCCAATCACTCTAGCTAGCAAAGCGGGCTGGCTGCCCGCCTCATCTTTCCCATTCTTGAGCCCCCTGCCGCTTCTCCAGCACAGCACACCCATTCTCCCACTGAGGGGCGTGGGAAAGCAGAAAGGGGGCTGGGTTTGAGCCCCGGAATTGGACCTGGAGAGGCACTGGGACTGTCCAGGGAGCCGGGGTTGGCCGTTCCTACAAGGCTGGTGGCTGTGGGGTTAGGCTCAGGACGGCGGGCAGGCGGGATACCTTTTCCTTAGAGCCACGGGTGGCCGGGCCCACCTGCAATAGTCAGAAGTCAGAGCCGGGACAGCCTGGAGTGGAGGCAGAAGCCCCGCCCCGGCCTGCCCGCCCCACATCCTCAGGAGAGAGCACTGACGCTCGCTCGGGGCAGGGTGGGCGGGAGAGCTTGCTGGGACTGTCCAGAGTTAGGGCTCCCTCCAGCCTGCGCCCTAGCAGCTTTGCAAGCTGCGCGAAGGCGGCGCGGAGCCGTCCAACCCCAGAGCGCTGGGTCGCTTCCGAGCGCTTACCTCTGCGCCGCGGTGCTGGCGTCCAGGATGCCTGCGCCCTGCATCCAGGAGCGCACCGAACCCAGGCCTGCAGGCAGAAGCGGCTCTTCCTTCAGGTTCAGCCCGCCGCGGGGCAGAGCATCCTGCGCAGGGAACATCAGGGCGCGCGGTGGGTGGGCGCCCCCAGCACGGGGGATCCGCGCCCCCTGAGGCTGCGGGCGTCTCAGCTCCCAGGGACCCGACGGCACCGACGCCTCTAAGAGGGCAGCGCAGCGCGCAGTCCCGGCGGCTCCGTGCGCACTAGCCTCTGGGGCGCTCCCTCGGAGAAAGCGGGTCCGCGAGCGCCAGCGCTGTCCCCACCCCTCCCGGGGCGCGGGGCGGGGAGATGGAGGGATTCCCCCGCGGCCTGAGCGCCGGCGGGCGGACTGTGAGCGGGGTGGGGAGGGCGGGAGCGCAGCCGGCACCCGGTCCGCGCGGAGGCGCCCCAGAGGCGCGCTCTGGCGGCTGCCCAGGGCCGCGGTCGTCGGAGGGGGGGCCCGAGCGCCCTAGGAGCTGCCTCCGGCGAGGAGGGGGCGCGGGGCTGCCCGCCCTTTTCCCCTCGCCGCCCCCACCTCCCGCCCGCCCGTGGCGCCGGCGCGGGGTGCTGATTACCATCCGGGAGGCGGAGGCTGCGGGCGCGGAGCTCGGCGGCGGCGGTGGAGGCGACAGCGGCGGCAGGGGAGGCAGGAGCAGCAGCAACCGCGCGTCCCGGGGAAAGGCAGGGGCAGCGCCGGGCCAGCAGACGCCGCCGCCGCCGCCGCCCGCGCCCCGCTTGCCCCGGCGCCCCGGCCCTGCCGCAGCCCCGGGCGGCAGCACCTGGAGCAGCAGCAGCAGCAGCCCGGCCGACTCCCCCCGGGGCCCGGTTCCCGCGCCGCCCCGCCGCGGCCGCCGCCGCCCGCCGCTCCCCAGGGCCTGGCCGCGGGCCCGGGCCATCCCGCCGCCGCCGCCGCTCCCGGGGGAGCGGGAGCCGAAGGGAGGGAGCGCGCGCGGGAGGAGGGATGGCGGGAGCAGGCGGGCCCAGGGGACTAGGGGCCGGGGGAGGCGGGGGCGGGGCGGCGCGGCTGGCCGAGGGGCGGCCAGGGACGTGACATCATCGGGGGAGGAGCGGCCGGGCCCGGGCCGCCGCGGCGGGGCGGACCCTGGCGAGTCAGTCTCCGGGGCTGGGGGCTGCGGCCTGGCCGAGGCAGCGGGAAGGACCGGAGGGACCTGCGGGGCCAGGGAGGCCCCGGCCGTGAGCAGACGGGGCTGTGCGGCGGGGGAGCCTGCCACGCTGCGCTCAGAAACCGCCGCCACCTCCGGGTCGCCCCAGGACGGTCCTCCGGCTCCGCAGCCTCATCTGCCTCCCCAAGTACCCGTCGCTGTTCACGCCGTCGCCCTGGTCCTGTACTTGCTGCTCATGTTGACGCCTCCAACCTTTACTCTTGATGGTCTTTGCTCCAGGCGGTGCTCCGGGCATTTCTCTGATGAACCTGACCCCGGCTTAACCTCAGCCCAGGACTCAAACCTCTGTCTCTTCGACTGGACCCAGGGGCGCCCAGCGGAGTCCCTGCACCCCCACCCCAATCCCTGTCATCCCTAGTCCTTGTTGCCTAAACTTAAAGCATTGTCCTTCCAACTTGTGCCTTTCCAAAACCTCTTGCTTTTTTATTGCAAGTTGGAGTCTTGGGGCTTGGAGTGAGGACTCCGAGTCTTTCTCTTCAGCCAGAGAATCTTCCCTCTCAGATTTCATTCTCTTTTATGAGTTCCTGGCACAGACATCATCTTACCCTTGACCCCGGGGTAGAGCTATTTCTGCCCCTCTCTCCAGTTCTGTCCTGGTGTGTCTTGCCAGACTTTGCACAAGCCCAGAATGAGCCCAGCACTTTCCTGCAGAACAGCATGGAGGTGGCCTGCCCTGCCCACTGTGTCACTCTCAGACACCCCCAGAATATCACTTTCCTGCCCCAACTGACTCCCACCCTCTTTTTGAGGGGCCTCCAAGTGTGTAGTTAGTGGTCCGCCCCACATGGACCCAGATGAAGGACCCCAGGGAGGCTGCTGGGCCTCCTACCACCCCAGAGGTTCCCCCACCTCCTGTCGACCTCTGTCCTTTTTACCATCCTTCCCTTTCCCCATCCCCCTCTCCATCACCTGCAGGACCTGTCGCTCCCTCCCAGACTAATCAAGGCCTCAGCTTTTACCACAGGTGAGATTATCAAAGGAAGGTCTCTCCTTAAGGTGAATTCTTATGCCAATCTCTCCCCCTCCTTACCCGGCTCTCTAAGTCCTTGCTCCTCCCAGTGTGGTCCCTGGACCAGCAGCATTGGCATCACAGGGGAGCTAGTTAGAAATGTAGAATCTTGGCCCTGCCCAGGCCCTGCTGAATCAGAACTGCCTTTTAACAAGATCCCGGGAGATTTCTAGACACGTTACATGTGAGCAGCCCAAATGTAACCACCCAAAGCTGTTGCATACATGCTCCACCTTCAAACCTGCCTCTGGCTTTTACATCTCTAGCAGACACCCTACTTCTTACTTAACGGAGAGGAGGTAGGAATCTTGACCGGATCCTGCTGTCTCTCAGCTGTGCATCCTTTTCAGCCTTTCTCAGTGTTTTCATCCATTCTCTCCTCCCTTGTACCTTGGAGAAGCAGGCACCAGGGACCTCTTTGCTCAGTCTCGCCTTTTGCATCTCCTGATGCTGCCCCATATGATCTGCTTGGGTTTTGATCCTCTTTCTTTCCTCTGCGCAGAACTCCCCGCTCTTAAGAGAATCTTCCCCTTGTCCCGCCTCTTCCTCCAACTTGTGCCCCTCCTGTTTCTGAGAAAGTCCACAGACTCACTCCCCAGAACGACGCCTTCCTTGCCAGTCTGGCCTGCACTGCTGCTGTTTGCTCTTCTCTGGCCTCAGGCCTCTGACCCCCCACCCCCCCCACCCCCCACACACACACCTGGTGACCTGAGCACTCCGTCTCTCCTCTTACCCCTCTGAGTGCCTCAGTCCCTCTGTGCCTTGCTCCCTTCTCTCTTTCTCAGAGAGCATTTGCTCTTCCACAGTCTCAGCCTGTCCCCAGCAGTTTATCCCACAACCACCCTCCATCCTCCTGCCACAATTTTTTAAAAAGTATGCCATCACTTGCTTAGGAACTTCCAAGATTTTCTCCTGACTCCCCAAGGAGACATTTAGGGACTCAGTTAGGGACACTCTAGACCAGCCGTGGGCAAACTACGGCCCACGGGCTGGATCTGGCCCGTTTGAAATGAATAAAACTAAAAAAAAAAAAAAAAAAAAAAGACCGTACCCTTTTATGTAATGACTAGAGGCCCGGTGCACAAAAATTTGTGCACTGGGGGGGCGGGGGAAGGGAGGGTCCCTCAGCCCGGCCTGTGCCCTCTCGAAGTCTGGGACCCCTCGGGAGATAACGACCTGCTGGCTTAGGCCTGCTCCTGGGTGGCAGAGGGCAGGCCCAATCCCTAGGTGCAGCCCCTGGTCGGGCTCAGAGCAGGGCTGATTGGGGAGTTGGGGCACTGCCCCCTGTCATGCACAGAGCAGGGCGGATTGGGAGGTTGCGATGCCACCCTCAGTCACGCTCAGGGTAGGGCTGATTGCGGGGTTGGGACACCGCCCCCTATCACACTCAAGGCAGGGTCGATGGGGAGGTTGCGGCGCCACCCCCTGTCACTCACAGAGCAGAGCCAATTAGGGGGTTGGGGAGCTCCCCCCTGTCACGCACAGAGCAGGGCCCATCAGGGGGTTGAGGAGCTCCTCCCTGTCACACACAGAGCAGGGCCCATCAGGGGGTTGGGGAGCTCCCCCCTGTCACGCACAGAGCAGGGCCCATCAGGGGGTTGAGGAGCTCCCCCCTGTCACTCACAGAGTAGGGTCGATAGGGGAGTTAGGGCACCGCCCCCTGTCACACACACAGCAGGGCGGATCAGGGGGTTGGGGCGCCGCCACTGTCACACTCAGGGTAGGGCCGATGGGGAGGTTATGGCTCTACCCCGTCACACACAAAGCAGGGCCCGTGGGGGGGGGGGGGGGCTGGGGCGCCGCCCCCTGTCACACACAGAGCTGGGCCGATCAGGGGGTTGGGGTGCCCCTACTCTCACACTCAGGGTAGGGCTGATGGGGAGGTTATGGCTCTACCCTGTCACACACAGAGCAGGGCCTGGGGGCGGGGGGGGGGGGGCGCCACACCCTGTCACACACAGAGCTGCAGGGTCATCAGGGGGTTTGGGCGCTGCCCCCTGTCACTCTGATCCGGTGCCAGGAGGCCTCGAGGCTCCGCTGATCCCGGTGCTGGGAGGCATGTTACCCTTTTACTATATAGGATAGAGGCCTGGGGGCCGGCTGGTTTGCCCTGAAGGGTGTCCTGGATCAGGGTGGGCGTCCCCACTGGGGTGCCTGGCCAGTCTGGGTGAAGAGCTGAGGGCTGCTTTCAGGTTGGCAATTGACTGAAGCTCCCAACCACTCCTTTTTTTCTTTTTCTTTTTTTTTTTTAATTTTTATTCTGGGCCAGCTTTAGCCCTGGCTCTAGCTCCGAGGCTTCCGCTGCTATAATCGAAACAATGTGTAACTCTAGCTCTGAGATCTCGGCTGGCTAAAAGCTTTTTTCTGGGGTTTTGTTTAGCTTCTATATTTGCAACATAGTTTCTTAGAGTTACAACTCAGAGGCCGGCAAGTCAGGCGGGGATCGTTGCAGTCTGCAGTCCCTGGAGCAAGCAAGCCTCATGTTCGCTTCCAGCTGCCTGGCTGCCGGCCGCCATCTTGGCTGACAGTTAATTTGCATAAGGATACGCTGATTAAGCCTGCAACCGAGAAATAGATGGAGAACCAAGATGGCGGCGTAGGGAGCGGACCTGTGTGTGCTGCTCTCTCACAGCATCATTGAAACTATCAACTATGAAGTAAACAACCGCCACTCAGAACCATGGGGAAGTTGGCCCAGTGGGAGATCCACAACTGGAGGAAAAGAAAGAAGCGCAGTGAGACTGAGTGGGAGCTACGGAGGCACCAAAACCAGAGGTACGCAGTCACACGCCACGCGGGCTGCAAATGGATTCTCGGTTTTTTACGAACCCTCGAATCCTCTGGGCTTGCGCGGGGCGGGTCTCTGAGGCCCCAGATCCCACAGGGAGAGGCGGCCACGGCCTTGCAGTGGTCGGAGAGCGAGGGAAGCTCTGACACGCGGCTGCTCGCCGGGACCAAGGGACAAGAAGTCCTGGTGTCCCGGGGAGGCGAGGGGCGCGGAGACGCCGCCATCGCTATTTCCTCCACGCTGGCAACTCCCTGTGACCCCGCCCTACCCTCAGGGCTGTGCCAGAGGCACAAGAGGGAATGACTGCTTTTACAAACTCTCAAATCCACTGAGCTGGTTCGGGCGGTCTCTGAGGCCCCAGGCCCCAAGGCGAGAGACGGCACGGCCTTCCAGCGGTCAGAAAGCGAGGGAGGCTCTGGCGCTCGGCTGCTCGCCGGCACTGGGGGACGCAAAGTCCTGGAGTCCTGGATAGGCAAGGGGCCGCTGAGTCTCTGCCCCGGCGACTCCCTGTGACCCTGCCCTACGCAATTTACATTCCCATCTGGGCTGTGCCAGACTCACAAGTAGAAACGCCTTTTCTTCTGCAAACTTTCAAATCCACTGAGCTGGTTCAGGCAGGATCATGAAGCACCAGACCCTACAGGGAGAGGCAGCACGGCCTTGTAGCCATCAGAAAGCGAGGGAGACTCTGTTGCACAGCTGCTCGCCGCCACTGGGGGACACAAAGCCCTGGCAGAGAGTCAAGGGGCCGCGGAGACTCAGCCAGTGCTATTTGCTCCGCCATGGCGACTCCCTGAGTCTCAGCCCTAATCAATTTACATCCCCATCCAAGCTGTGCCAGGTGCACAAAAAGACCCACCTGCGCTTTTGCAGCCTATCCCAACAAATTGCAGACTTCAACTGCTCGCAGCCATGAGAGACACACTCAAGAAGCAGACCCAGGAGAACCAGGATGGCGGCATAAGGAAGAGACCTGTGCGTGCTACCTCACACAACAACGTCGAAACTACCAAATATCAGACAAACACCTATCATACAGAACCATGGGAAAGTTGGCCCAGTGGAAGCTCTACAACTGGAAGGAGAGAAAGAACATTGAGACTGAGTAGGATGTGACACCAAGTACAGAGCCCAACCCAACAAACTGCAGATTTCAACTCCTCGCATAGAAAGAAGCGCATTGAGACTGAGTAGGATGTGCAGAGGCACCAAGTACAGAGCCCATCCCAGCAGGCTGCAGATTTCAGCTCCTTGCATCTGGGAGGGACGCAATCGGGGGGCAGAGTCGGGTCCGGGGCCGGCCAGGGCTGGGCCTGACTCGGCCGGCACTGTGGAACTGCTGTACCAGCAAGCGCACAAACATGCCCACTGGTCCCAGTCTCTTGTGGGGCGCTGGGGGACAGCAGACAGGCAGTCTGTGCACTTGGTGGAGGGCAGGAGTGCTGGATGTTCAACCACCAGGAACGCCTGGAGATTTTGTCTAGTGGGGAGGTGCCGGCAGGGGACAGAGGGCCAAACTTCCTGTTTCCCCGGTAAGGCTGGGATGGCCCCGGTGAGGTTGGGATGGCCCTGGTGAGGTTGAAACGGTCCCGGTGTGGTAGGGACGACCCCAGTCAGGTCGAAACGGCCCCGGTGTGGTAGGGACGACCCCGGTGAGGTTGAAACAGCCCCCGTGAGGTAGGGACGACCCCAGTCAGGTTGAAACGGCCCCGGTGTGGTAGGGACAACCCCAGTCAGGTTGAAACAGCCCCGGTGTGGTAGGGACAACCCCGGTGAGGTTGAAACGGCCCCCGTGAGGTAGGGACGACCCCGGTGAGGTCGAAACAGCCCCGGTGTGGTAGGGACGACCCCGGTGAGGTTGAAACAGCCCCCGTGAGGTAGGGACGACCCCAGTCAGGTCGAAACGGCCCCGGTGTGGTAGGGACGACCCCGGTGAGGTTGAAACGGCCCCCGTGAGGTAGGGACGACCCTGGTCAGGTTGAAACGGCCCCGGTGTGGTAGGGACAACCCGGTCAGGTTGAAACGGCCCCCGTGAGGTAGGGACGACCCGGTGAGGTTGAAACGGCCCCTGTGAGGTAGGGGTGACCCTGGTCAGGTCGAAACGGCCCCGGTGTGGTAGGGACGACCCCGGTGAGGTTGAAACAGCCCCTGTGAGGTAGGGACGACCCCAGTCAGGTCGAAACGGCCCCGGTGTGGTAGGGACAACCCCGGTCAGGTTGAAACAGCCCCGGTGTGGTAGGGACAACCCCGGTCAGGTTGAAACGGCCCCGGTGTGGTAGGGACAACCCCGGTCAGGTTGAAACGGCCCCCGTGAGGTAGGGACGACCCGGTGAGGTTGAAACGGCCCCTGTGAGGTAGGGACGACCCTGGTCAGGTCGAAACGGCCCCGGTGTGGTAGGGACGACCCCGGTGAGGTTGAAACGGCCCCCGTGAGGTAGGGACGGCCCCGGTGAGGTTGAAACGGCCCTGGTGAGGCTCAGACGGCCCTGGTGAGGTTGAGACTACTCCAGTGAGGTTGGGACAAATAAAGGGGACCAGTATGGACTGATGAACAGGGGTAGATACAGAAGCAGAGCAACATTGAACAGAATGTTAAACTACAGTGGGAAGCCTGGGGAGGGTTGGGGGGGGGGGATTAAGAGACCAACTGAAGGACTTATATGCATGCATATAAGATTAACCAATGGACACAAGACACGGGGCGGGGGGAGCGGGGGGTAGGGGCCGGGGGAATGTCAAGGGGGGGAAAAAAGGAGACATATGTAAAACTCTTTGTAATACTTTAAGAAATAAAAATTATTAAAATAAAAAAAAATAAAATAAAAAAAAAAGGATACGCTGATTAGCCAATGGGAAGGGTAGCGGTCGTACACCAATTACCATGTTTCTCTTTTATTAGTGTAGATGTTTACTTTGAATTTATATTAGTTCACAAAAACACTCCATCCATGCTTTTGTTCCGGCCCTCCGGTCCAGTTTAAGAACCCATTGTGGCCCTCGAGTCAAAAAGTTTGCCCACCCCTGCTCTAGGCCCTTTGACGCCTGATCCAAATGTCTCTTGCCAGCCTTCCTTCCTTCCATCCCCTTGCTGTGCGAGTCTCTTATGTGCCTGACGCAGAAATCACACTGTTTCTCAAACACAGTCCCACACTCTCAGCTCCACCCCTTTACACTGGCTGTCCTCTCTGCCTGCAGTGCCCTCACTTTTGCAACACCTTCCTTTTCTGGGAGGCAACAGGGTCCACATTCCTTTTCATAATGGTTGCAGATCTTCATGGTTCTAGAAAGACGCTTTCCAGGGTACATTTGGGAGATAGGGTCTCAGTATTAACCGGGGGCAGAAAGGGAGGTCAGTCAACCCAGGACAGTGGTGCTGAGCTAAGGCCAGTCTGGATGGGCCCCTGACTTATATAGATTTCTATTCTATTCTAACCACATGGATTAGAAAGAAACCAACCAGGATGGCGTTTGAGGCTTCTCAGGGCCTGCAGCCCCACAGAAGGGCTTAGAACCACTGAACCAAGGGATAAGGCCCCTGGGTGATGAGGGTGCCAGCTGGGCTCATCAGGTGGAAGGCCAGTGAGAAAATTGTGGGTCAGCCTTTAAGGTCAAAGGTAATCATCTTTTCTTTATATTCAGTAAGTCTGTTTCTCGGACCTCTATGTGTGTTTTTACTTATCTTAGTTCCTTTGGCAAATTTCTCCTCTCAAACTTCGGCAACTTCTCCATGAAGAAGGGATTTTGGGCCCTAGCCGGTTTGGCTCAGTGGATAGAGTGTCAGCCTGTGGACTGAAGGGTCGCAGATTCGATTCTGGTCAAGGGCACATGCCTGGATTGCAGGCTCAATCCCCAGTAGGGGGTGTGCGGGAGGCAGCCAATCAATGATTCTCTCTCCTCATTGATGTTTCTATCTCTCTCTCCCTCTCCCTTCCTCTAAAAGCAATAAAAAAAAAAATCTTTTAAACAAGAAATGTGTTCTTTAAAAAAAAGAAAGAAAGAAAGAGCCCTAACCGGTTTGGCTCAGTGGATAGAGCGTCAGCCTGCGGACTGAAAGGTCGCAGGTTCGATTCCAGTCAAGGGCATGTACTTTGGTTGCGTACACATCCTCAGTAGGGGGTATGCAGGAGGCAGCTGGTCGATGTTTCTCTCGCATCGATGTTTCTAACTCTCTATCCCTCTCCCTTCCTCTCTGTAAAAAATCAATAAAAAATATTTTTTAAAAAATTAAAAAAAAAAAAAAAGAAAGAAAGAAGGGATTTGGGGTCTGCTGTAGTTGTGGTTACAGAGAGCTGGAGGGCTGGTGGTGACAGGTGGAGGAGGCTGGGTCCCAGCCCACAGAGAATGCCAGTCCTCTCTGGCCCAGGCAGAGGCTCACCCCAGACCACCAGCCCAGAGCTCCGACCTCATCTTTCCCTGTCATGGACATTCGTGCTCACAACCACGGGAAAGGCTCTTGTCATGTGTCCAGTGCTAGAGAATAAGCAAAGACTAAAACACAGGCTCTGCCCTATGGACACCACAGTGTGGTGGTGGTGGTGGTGGGGGGGGGGACTTATACCACTCAGGGTCGCTAGAGTGACCTGGGCTGTTAAAATGCACAGGGGAGCACGGGACCAGTGCAGGAGGACCTGGGCCTGAGAAGGGGCACGGGGGGTCTTGGGAAGAAGGACAAGCATAGGTAAGACTAGAACAGTTCAATGGGTGGGTTTGGGGTCCTGCGCCTGGAGCATCATGCTTGTGCCGAGGATGTCACACTGAGGAGCTTGGAATTTTTCCTGTCCACCTGGCTTTAAAACAGTATCTTAAAATTTGGCAGAACTCTTCCATCCTCCCCTCTCTTCCCCCTCCGGCCCTCCCGCCCCACCCCCTCGCGGAAAGGGGGTGCAGCACCAGAGAAAACAGATCAGAAGTGGTGCATTCGGCAGAAGTTGGTCCATAGCGCCCCCTAGAGGTTCCATAGTGTCAAGCCGGCACTTGGATCCACTTGACGCCAAGATCATTAAAATATAGGAAGGATAAAAAATTAAAATAAAATAAAATAAAACATGCATTAAATATGGCTGTTCAAATAGCTCCACGAAGAAAATAGAAATGACGAGGGCCATCCAAGAGGATTCCTGGTGGGTATGCCCAGTTCAGCCTTCCTCCCTGCTGACTGCTGAGGTCTCTGCAGCGACTTCAGGAAAATCCTGCACCACTGGTGTTAGTCTTGCCTTAGGATCCCATTTCCCGAATCCAGGCTGAGTTATTCACCCCTAAATAGTAAGACGACGAGAGCTATAGGTGGACGCGTTGGCAGGGGAGTTGAGTTGCCATCTTCAATCTCTGGGCTGGAGCAAAGGCTGACTGTCCCCTTGATATTCCTGGTTGTTCACAGCCCTCCCAATCATGAGCCATCTCAAAGACAGTCAGTCTGAATCCCCATTGAGAACGACGAAGGGAATGGTTTTTCCTGGTGCAGCAAGGTCTTCTCCAGGCTGGCTGCTCTCCCAGCTTTACCCTAAGAGAGGGTCCAGGACCTGCGGGTTTCTAACCTAAAGCTGTGACAGCACCCAACACTACCCTGGAGGGCTGCCTCTTAGCTACCCACAGGCAGTGGCAGAAAATCTGAAATATATATATATATATATATATATATATATATATATATGTAAATGTTCAAGTACAAGCGAAAACTTATTTAGAAAGTCACAGAGGTAGAAGGAACAAATTACAGCAGCAAAAGAAGGGCGCTTGGATCTTTTTTTTTTTAGAGAGAGGAAGGGAGAGAAATAGAAACATCAATGATGAGAAGCATCGATCAGCTGTCTCCAGCTGCCTCCTGCACACTGGGGATCGAATCCTGACTGTGAATCCAACTATGACTTCCTGGTTCATGGGTCCACGCTCAATCACTGAGAGTGGACCGGGCTTTTTTTTCCTTTTTTTCTTAAAGAGAGATATGTCTTAATAGAACAGGGTTATCACTTACTGGCCTGCAGCTCTTGCAGATGGGAATTTTGTTCCTTCTCTTATGTATCCATAGTGTTCAGAACAGAGCCTAGCACACAAATATTTATGGAATTAGGACTTGTCTGAGAGACAGAGGTCAGGACCTCAGGACTGACTTGGTATATGGGGTTCCACAGGGTGTCTCAAGTAGATGGGCTCAGCACACCTGCTCTCTGTCCCCTAGCCCTGCTCTGCCCTGTCACTCAGGCATACTCCTGGGGTACAGAGCGTCAAGGTCTCTCCCTCTCACCCTTCAATGGCCACTTGGCCAATTGGAGCCAGGTCCTTGCAATGCACAACATGGTGAAAAGGATTTGGGGTCTGGAGCCTTGAATAGGCAATATTATTGTTTAATTATTATAATATTTAATACTAGAGGCCTGGTGCATGAAATTTGTGCATGGAGAGTGTCCCTGAGCCCGGCCTGCACCCTCTCCAATCTGGGACATCCCTCTCGCGATCCAGGACCACTGGCTCCTAACCACTCACCTGCCTGCCTGCCTAATGCCCCCAACTGCCTTCCCCTGCCAGCTTGGTCGCCCCCAGTCAAGGCACATACCTAGATTTCAGGTTTGATTCCTGGTCAGGGTGCATATGGGAGATAACCTGATGGATGTTTCTCTTTCACATTAGTGTTTCTCTCTTTCTCTTTCCCTTCCTCTCTAAAATCAATAAAAATAAAAACCATATCTTGGGTGAGGATTTTAAAAAAGTGGGGAACCTCATACTTTACAGCAGTCTGTATGTGGGCATTTCTTTTTACTAGCAAGATCATTTCACGTGGGTGAAATGTATGTGGATGGTCAATTTGACCTAATGTACAACTTTTATTATTTTTAGTTTAAAAAAAGTTATTTGTGGGCTGGAGGGGATCAGTGGGGGGGAAAGGAGGACATATGTAATATTTTCAATAAGAAAGATTTTTTTAAAAAGTTACTTGATTTTTAAATTATGGCATAACACAGCAAATTGCCCATGTGTATACACCTCAATAAATTTTTACACATGTATATACCCATATAACCACAGCCCTGATTAAGATACAAGCCATTTCCAACATCCCATCTCCGGTACCTCCTCCTTGGTCAATACATGCCCTGCAGAAGTAACTCCTCTCCTGACTTCTCACACTGTAAACTGATTTTTCCCATCCCTGGAGTTCATATAAAAGGTATCATGCACTGTGTAGTGTTTTGTATCTGGCTGTTATTCATCATTATATCTGTAAGATTTATCCATGGTATTGTAAGAGTAGTTCATTTATTTTCATTTGTGTAGTATTCCGTAGAAGTTTTTTTGTGTGTGTGTGCTTCTCATGCCTGGTTTTGTCACTCATTTATGAAACTGTGGATCCCATAGTTTGGCCATCCTGGCCATATTCTCAGTCCCACAATGCTGTTTCTCCTTGGCCCTGACTCCTCCTCCACCACTTCTTCACTCCCTGAAACATCTGCCAAACCCTTTAGAAACCCTTCTGCATAATTAACCAGCCTCCTCATATTCCCAGCATTCCTTTTAAAGATTTCTCTCACCTCCAGCCCTAACTGGACCTGGATGACACCTGTTAGGGATGAATGTTATGTCCCCCTGAAGTTTATGTTTTAAATCCCTAACATCCGTTGTGACTGTATTTGGAGATAGGGCCTGTGAGGAGGTGATAAAGTTTAAATGAGATCATAGGGATGGAACCCTAATCTGCTAGAGCTAGTGCTCTTATGAGAAGGAAAAACAGAGCAGAGCGCTCTCTCCACCATGTGAGAACACAGCGAGAAAGTGGCCATCTGCAAGCCAGGAAGGGAGTCCTCACCAGGAACCGAATGGCTGGCACCTTGATCGTGGACTTCCCAGCTTCCAGTACTGTAAGAAAATAAATTTATTTTGTGCGGGTGGTGTGGCTCGGTTGGGCATCGTCCTGTGCACCTAAAAGTTACCAGTTTGATTCCTGGTCAGGGCACGTGCCCAGGTTGCGGGCTCGATCCCTGGTATGCAGGAAACAGCTGATCAGTGTCACCCTCTCACATTGATATTTCTCTCTCCCTTCTTCTTTCTCTAAAAATCAATTTTAAAATCTTAAAAAAAAAGAAAAGAAATTTTTGTTGTATAAACCCCCAGTCTATGGTATTTTGCTGTGGCAGCCTGAGCAGACTAAGATAACACCCAGGACACCCTTTATCCCAACGGAAAGTCCTTCCTAGCAATTACTGTTTAATCTCTTTCCTCCCATTACATGGCAGTATTTGCAATTTGCCACCCACCCACCACTACTTTCAAGCCAATAAGTTAACCTGTTACTGCTTCATGGATGCTTGGCAGAAGACCTGAAATTCCTGGAGAAGAAACAGAGAAATTTGTTACAGCACAGCAAGTAGCAAGAGCATCATGTGTGCATCAGCTCTTCTTGGCCCTTAAGTCCCACAGGGACAATGTGGAGGAGCCCTGTGGGTGCTGTGCATCTGAGGAACACGGGCATGGGGAATCCACCTCTTTTCTAGAAGGCAATAGCATGCTCTTTGTCCTGGAGAGAGATAATACGTCATTCTCAAGGTTGGTTGCTGCACACACACCCCTGAACAGGAACCAAATAGTCCATGCAACAAACAGAACAGAAAGAATCTCATGGATACAGAGAACACATTGATGGTTTCCAGCTGGGAGGTGGGTCGGGAGGCTGGGTGACAAAGGTGAAGGGGTTAAGAAATACAAATGGGCAGTTATAAAAATAGTCATGGGGATGTAAAGTACAGCATAGAGAAATAGTCAGTAATATTGTGATAACTGTGTATGGTATCAGATGGGTACTAGACTTACTGGGGTGATCTCTTTGTAAGTTACATAAATACCTAATCACTATGTTGTACACCTGAAACTAATACAATAATGTATGTCAACTGTAATTGAAAAATAAATTATAAGAGAAAAGAAATAATCCAGACAGAGTGGTCAGGGCCTTGTATTCTTGGCATGCCCAGTAAAAATGAGCAGTGGTGCACAGGGCCTATGGCAGCTCGCCTCTCCCAACAACTCGCCCCACACATTCCTGGCTGAGCGTGAATATTCACATGAGTATGCCACTCCACCCGCCACTCTGATTAATCTGATCAGCAGAGGCTGGGACCAAATCTGCTCAGTCTGCCTCATAGAGAATTTAATTAAGGCTACTATCAATAGAACTTCAGGCAGCAAAATGAGGCCAACCTGAAGTGCTGGCTTCAACCGTGCCACCCAGGATCCCACACTCAGTCACCTGTGAATAAGTCTTATCTTATTTCAGGCAGCCAGGATATAGTCTAAAGTCAGGTTATTACCTATTAAAATTCTCACAAGTGAGTTTCAGACTAATCTGCTGATCTTTCATGTCATTACTAATAATTATAGGAGAAAACAGGCCAAAAAGCAACCCTCAACTCTAATAAGGAGACATGCCATGACCCACATATAAAAATATACTCGAAAGGGTCACATACAAACATACACATGTCACTCCAAGTCAAGATTTGATTTTAAGCCCGGCTCAGTGGTTGAGCGTCGCCCAATGAACCAGAAGGTCATGGTTTGTTTCCTGGTCAGGGCACATGCCTGGGTTTCAGGCTCAATCCCCAGTACGGGGTGTGCAAGAGGCAGCTGATCAATGATTCTCTCTCATCATTGATGTTTCTATCTCTCCCTCCCTCTGCCTTCCTCTCTGATATCAATAAAAATATATTTCGAAAAAGATTTGGTTTTAAATGTGATTTGCATCATCATTACACTGGTTTGGTTAAGTCACATGGGCAGTGTTACCAAATAGTTGCAGCCTCAGCTGCCATATATGAACCAAAGCCAATTGGGTGACAGGAAAAGTACATGCATTTGTACCAGTCAGATTGAAACAAGGTTGTGCTGGATGGTGTGTTTGTACAAGTATGGGGTTGGGGGAGGTTCCATATTCAGGAGCTGCCATTGATGGCAAAGGGCACAAATAGTTTAGTAATGACCATGCCCACATGAGTTCTTCTGTTTCTATAGCATAAGGACAGGCTGACAAGCCCAGAGGGGTCAGGCTGCCAGCTGAAGCTTGACTCAGATGAACTTGGTGATGCTTTTATTGGCTGCAGTGTTGAAACTAGGGGACAAAGAGCACATTAACTGTCCCCTCTCCCTGCACCTGCTGGCATCACCAGCCTCCATAGCCACGAATTCAGTGTGTCCCTTTCCAGTAGCTAAGACTTCATCTTTTTTTCCTACTCGTACCCTGATCTTTCATCTGAAGGGACCAGATACGAGGGAGACAAAATTGACAAAATTCACAGAGACCCATTATATCTCCCACCTTGGCCTCCGTGGGCCAGTGTAGGGGGATTTGGCAAGCAGTGTACTCAACCAAGTCATCATCACTTTTATGAATCATCTAAATCCATCAGGAGAATCCAGGTGGTAAATCAGAATTACATTTGAACCCCCAGGCCTCCTTTTGCCAGGCTGACACCTGGAGGGTGTACCAGCTGGGCTGGCCTATGGTTATTATTGTTGGAAGGGCACCATGCCCAGAGGTATTCAAAATCTAAAATCTTCAGAATAGGTCTATTTAACCTTCCACCCCTTTGTCTTGCTAATTACTTAGGAAATGGTTGAGAGGAGATGCTTTTTGTCTGGGGATAGCTGTGTTCAGGGACCACACTGCTTCACACAGGTATGCGGGTCAAAGGAGATAAGGGAGGTAGTCAGAAGCTTTTTGAGATTACTTGTGAAGAAGCCATTCCAGGGCTCAATAACATGAGGTGTCTGCAGATGGTAGGGAGCATGGCATGGCCATCGAATACCTTGACTTATTGTTGGTTGGCTTTTGCAACAAAGGTCACATCATTGTCAGACTGTAAAACCAAAAACTAGATGTGGCTTAGTTACAAGGGCCACAACGGTATGGCCAGAGTCTCCTGATCAGACTAGAACAGCAACACTGTAACCTGAAAATGTGCTCTCTGCAGTGAGGCAACCAGGACGGTCTAGAGAGGGGGTCAAAGGTCTGAGGTAGGTACTCAATGCTCCAGGAGCAGGTAGTAGCGACACCTGTGCAATGTGACCTCTTTACTGTAAGACTTTTGGGAGGTGTCACAAGTCTGGGGTGCAGCAGTGGTTCTGCATCAGAAACAGTTCTTGACTTTGTGCCCAGTCCATGATGGCCGATACAGTGCCAGGACTGGTGTAATGATCCAGGCAGTGGTGGCAGTTGTGTAGGCAGTGCAGGCGGGATCAGCAGCTTCATTCCAGTTGGTCTTATTTGATACCCTTGCCACGAGCATCTCCATGAGTGACCCAGGCTGTCTGATTGGCAGCTGAATTTATTTCCACAGTTTGCAGCTCCACAGAAGAATGTCTTTAATTGCCAATCTTGCAGACACACAGCTAGGCCATTGGCAACGGCACAAAAGGCATGAAAAATGTAACCAAGCCGAAACTGGTTTGGCTCAGTGGATTGAGCGTCGGCCTGCGGACTGAAGGGTCCCAGGTTCGATTCCGGTCAAGGGCATGTACCTGGGATGCGGGCACATCCCCAGTAGGAGATGTGCAGGAGGCAGCTGATCGATGTTTCTCTCTCATCGATGTTTCTGACTCTCTATCTCTCTCCCTTCCTCTCTGTAAAAAATCAATAAAATATAAAAAAGAAAAAAAAAGAAAAATGTAACCAAGCTTCATCAGGGAAGGTGTTGTCCAGGACTATTAGCACTGCCTTGAGTTCTGCTCATTGAGCAGAATGAGTATGCCTGCTTTTTATTTATTTTTTAGAGGCCTGGTGCATGGATTCATGCACCGGTGGGGTCCCTCTGCCTGGCCTGCACCCTCTCGCAATCCAGGAACCCTTGGGGGATGTCGGAGAGCCGGTTTTGGCCCAATCCCCATAGGCCAGGCTGAGGGACCCCACTGTGCACTGGGCCAGTTTCAGCCCGATCCCTGCAGGCCAGGCCAAGGGAACCCACTGGCGCACGAATCCGTGCATCGAGCCTCTAGTATGCATATAAGATCTTTGGTTAATCTCTTCCTGCCCTCTCCCCTCCCCTCCTCCCTCTGAGATTCATCAGTCTGTTCCATGTTTCCATGCCTGTGGTTTCCACTCCTGCATTGAGTGTCTGCCCCCCAGTGGTCAGTGCACATCATAGCTATTGGCCTATCAGATGGTCGGACAGTCACTTAGGTTTTTATATAGATTATTTTTAAATATATATATATTTAAATCCTCACCCGAGGATATTTTTTCCATTGATTTTAGAGAGAGAGAGTGGAAGAAAGAGGGAAAGAGAGAGAAACATCGATGTGAGAGAAACACATCAATTGGTTGCCTCCTGCACGCACCTGACCAGGGCCCAGTCTGGGGAGGAGCCTGCAACCTAGGTACTTGCCCTTGACCAAAATTGAACCCTGGACTCTTTGGTCCACAGGCCAATACTCTATCCACTGAGCCAAACTAGCTAGGGCTAAATATATTTTTATTGACTTCGAGAGGAATGGAGAGGGAGAGAGAGAAACATCAATGACGAGAATCACTGGTCGGCTATCTCCTGCACGCCCCCTACTGGGGATCAAGCCAGTAACTCAGGCATGGGAATCTAACTGTAACTTCCTGTTTCATAGGTAGATGCTCAAACACTGGGCACACGCCTGCTTTTTAAATTCTTCGTAGCTGGTGCTGAGGTTGAACGTGGACACCATTTGGTGTCAGTATAGCCAAACCACCGGCGAACCAGGCAGGCACTTGGGGGGTCCTCTGTGAATTGAGGGTCCCATTGAGCTAGCAGTTTTGCTTCAGGTGATGAAGTGAGGAATGAAGTTTTCCCCAAAGGAATTGCCATTCTTGTAAAGCCCAGATAAGGTTAGGGCTAGGAAAGCTGTGCTCTTGAATACAGCATTTACACTTGACTAGTAAGACCTTTTGTGTTCTTCCCTTTCTAACCACCAAATCCAAGTTGGTGATGTATTTGGTGACTATGTCCGGCAGGTGGCACTGTTGGGCTAGAAATGGCCTCAGTAATCTTTCCTGATTATGTTTTTCCTCTTGGAAGCCTATATGGTTTCTTCTGGACCATCCCAGAGGGTTCAAGAGTCACCTCTGAACACACAGCAGTCTCTGAATGGGCGAGTCCCCTCTGGAGCTGACTGCGTTTACAGTACAAGCCTGGACAAACATCAATACCAGTTATACTTTCAGCAGTGTCAGCCCCAATGACAGTGCAGTACATTGAATTGGCCCAAAGGACCCACACACAGGGCCACTTTGATTTCCTTTTCCCAATGAAAACTTTGCTCAAAGCCCATCAGTTGAAATTGGGGGATTTTTTTTTTTTACCTTATGGGAAAACAAACCAAGGAGTTTACTGTGTGCGGATCAGGAGCTATGGCAACAGCTTCAGATCAGGCTCCCCCAGAGGGGAGAGCAGGAGTGTGGGGAAGGCTAACCCATGGGGGAGGGGCAGCTGGGAGGCTTTTACTCTCTCTTGGCCTCTGGCTTCAGGACTGGTACACCACTGCATTCTCCCCTGTGCCTCCAGCTTCAATACAAGACCACTGCCACTCCCCCCCAACCCCCCAAGCCCAGGACCATTGCCACCCCCATTGCATTTCTTGGAACCTTCAGCCACCCCTGCCTGCCTGCATCCAACAACAGGACTGGGTAAGACGGTAACATGGGTGCTTGGGTCCTACAGAGTTGTAAACATTTGATGCCGTCACCTCTATGGAAGTTCCCAGCATATCTCACTTTTTCTTCAAAGCTGCTGAGGGGAGAGTAGCGTGGGGAGAGAGACGGGGGAGCACAGAGGGAGAGAAAGGTCTGCGCAAGTAAGCAAGACTTTTGTTCACTTTGGGTTTGAATGGCCACTTGTTGGGCTCAACCAAATACACTGAAGCTCTATTTCAAACACCCTGGATAATGCCATTTTATTTCAGCTTTCAGGACCCTTTGATTCAGAAGCCACATCCGTATTGCCCTTTGAGTGGGGCTGTGGGCTTGCTGCCCCTTTGTCACAGCAGCCCTTCCCCCTCTGGCGTGGAGGAGTGAGCAGGAACACAGCACCACTCAGGTGGCTTATTTCCGTCAGCTTCCCACTGCTTGGCCTCATTAACAGGTAGGACGGTGTGAGACCCTCCCTCTAGTCACCCTCAGCCTGCCACCCACCATTTGGAAGATTCACTAACATATGCGAGGGGGTCTTTTCATAACCTCTGATCTGGTCCCCGGGGTCCTTGTCCTTCCTCTTCCAGAAAGTCATGTCTCTGCCAGCACCCCATCCTCACTGCCACACTGTCAGGGCCTGGCATTTGAGTTTACCCTGCTGATTAGTTAATGACAACCAGTCTTACTATTTCATGGATGCTGGCCAAGCAAGATGAGACTCCTGGGTCAGAGACAAAGGACTTTATGACTCATGGCACAGCAAGCAACACAGCACAATGTTTCCATTGGCTTCCTTTCCCTCACATCCCACAAGGGCAACCTGGAGGGCCCAGTAGATGCTGTGCAGGCAGTGGGTTTGTGTTGCATCTGAGGGACATGGAGTTTGGAGAACCCACCTCTTTTATAGCAGGGGATAAGCACGCTTGCGCTTAGTCCTAGAGGGAGATATTACCTCATCCCTCCAGGTTGCTCACTGCAATACAAGTCTGAGAAATGGTGTGGGCAAAGAGGAGTTAGGACCTTGCATTCTTGGCACAGCCAGCAAGAATGCACAGGGACACTCAGGGGCCATGGCCAACTGCCTCTCCCAATAGTTCCTACCCCATGTCCACTTCCAAGTTATGCCTGTCTCTTTTTAAAAAGCCTCGGGTCTCAGTCCTGATGCTCACACTGGGTGATTGCAGAAGAAACAAAGAAAGAGAAATGCAAACTCTTTTAAGACCACAGATGCAGCCCTAACCGGTTTGGCTCAGTGGATAGAGTGGCGGCCTGCAGACTGAAGGGTCCCAGGTTCGATTCCAGTCAAGGGCATGTACCTTGGTTGCGGGCACATCCCCAGTGGGGGGTGTGCAGGAGGCAGCTGATCGATGTTTCTCTCTCATCAATGTTTCTAACTCTCTCCCTTCCTCTCTGTAAAAAATCAATAAAACATATATTAAAAAGAAAGATCACAGACGCAAACGACTTAAATAGATGCATTAGCTGATCAAAAAGAGTAGTGTACTGCCCTGGATGATTTGGCTCAGTAGTTAGAGCATCAGCTTGTGGATCGAAGGGTTTCGGGGATGATTTTGGTTAAGGACACATACCTCAGTTGCAGGCTTGATTCCTGGGCTGGTTGGGGTGTGTGTGGAAGGCAAACAATCTATGTGTCTCTCTCACATTGATGTTCCTCTTTCTTTCTTCCCCCCCTCCTCCCTTCTCTCCATTTTCTCTTAAAAAATAAATAGAGCCCTGACTGGTTTGGCTCAGTGGATAGAGCGTCAGCCTGCGGACTGAAGGGTCCCAGGTTCGATTCTGGTCAAGGGCATGTACCTTAGTTGCGGGCACATCCCCAGTGGTGGGGGGGGGGGGGTGCGGGAGGCAGCTGATCGATGTTTCTCTCTCATCATTTTTCTAACTCTCTATCCCTCTCCCGTCCTCTCTGTAAAAAAATCAATAAAATGTATTTTTAAAAAATCAATAGAAAAAATATCCTCAGGTGAGAATTAAAAAAAAAAGAAACGAGTATATACTTAAAGAATAATATATCACAACCAAGATGGCTTTTCTAACATATAAGGATGGTTCAATATTGAAAAGTACATTAATATATATTAACAGATTCAAAGATAAACTTCATTCATTCAATTAGCAGATACATATGAGGCAGTGGTTTATAACGAGAGAATCCCAGCCTTCATTGCACTTTCATTCAACTGAGAAACAGAGGTAATAGCCCTAACTGGTTTGGCTCAGCGGATAGAGCGTCGGCCTGCGGACTCAAGGGTCCCAGGTTCGATTCCAATCAAGGGCATGTACCTTAGTTGCGAGCACATCCCCAATAGGGAGTGTGTAGGAGGCAGCTGATCGATGTTTCTCTCTCATCGATGTTTCTAACTCTCTATCCCTCTCCCTTCCTCTCTGTAAAAAGTCAATAAAAACATATTTAAAAAAAAAAGAAAAAAAAAAGAGAAACAGAGGTAATAAACAAACAAATGAACAAATATATAACATTTATACAGATATAATTGAGACAGATATAATTGAGAAAATAAAGCTGAGTGAGGTAATACATATCAGCAGTTTCACATTGTCTGACCTAATATATGTGTGAGGATTTAGTATTTAATAAAGGTAGAATTTATTATCTGGAAGAAAAGATAATAAATGATACTGAGGCAGTTAGCTAACCCTTCGGAAAAAAGTTAGGTATTTATCTTTCACCTTTTACAAAACTACATGTCAGATAAATTAATAGCCTAACCCGTGGCTCGGCAAACTGTGGCTCGAGAGCCACATGCGGCTCTTTGGCCCCTTGAGTGTGGCTCTTCCACAAAATACCGACTTCTGCGCATGGGCCACGAAGTTTCAATCGTACTGTACATGTGCGCCCGCACCTGGTATTTTGTGGAAGAGCCACACTCAAGGGGCCAAAGAGCCGAATGTGGCTCGCGAGCCGCAGTTTGCTGACCACTGGCCTAAAACCATATAAACACAAAACCATAACAGCATCAGAAAAACTACTGGAGAATATGTTTATCATTTTAAGGGAAAGGAAGCCTTCTGGGACAAAGCTAGAGCTTTGAAGAAAAAGGCAGACATGTTTCTGTATTACATAGGATACAAGTAGAAATGGTGTGTGGGAATTCCAGAAAGTGCCATTACAGGGCCTGGGGCTTCTGGTTTTCTCCTCCCTGTCCTTCTTGCTGGTTGAAATACATACATGATGGCTGGAGGTAGAATAACTGTCTCAAGATATTTTTAAAATATATTATTTTATTGATTTCAGAGAGGAAGGGAAAGGGAAAGAGAGAGAAACAATGATGAGAGGGAATCATTGATTGGCTGCCTCCTACATGTCCCCTACTGGGGATCAAGCCTGCAACTCAGGCATGTGCCCTGACCGGGAATCGAACCGTGACCTTCTGGTTCCTAGGTCGACGTTCAACCACTGAGCCACACCTGTGGGGTGTCTCAGATCTTGAATGAACTTGGGAATGGAGGCCTTGAAAAGTGGACCAATAAGACTGCAGAGTCTGAGCTTCTGACACTATGGAGGGCCGATCCAGCCTTGAACCAACTGTTATTGGAACTTTTAAAATATATATATATTTTATTGATTGTTTACAGAGAGGAAGGGAGAGGGATAGAGAGGTAGAAACATCGATGAGAGAGAAACATCAATCAGCTGCCTCCTGCACACCTCCTACTGGGGATGTGCCCACAACCAAGGTACATGCCCTTGACCGGAATCGAACCTGGGACCTTTCAGTCCATAGGACGACGCTCTATCCACTGAGTCTAACTGGTTAGGGCTGTTATTGGAACTTTTATGTGAGCAAGAAACAAACCCTTCTCTTGTTTGAGCTGTGGTTATGCTGCATGTTGTCACTCACTAATCCTAATTGATACACCTGCCCACTCCCAGGTGAAGGATCATGACTGGTGTACACCAGTGGTTCTCAACTCTGGTTGACTTTTAGATTCATCCAGGGAGCTTTTAAAGAACACTCGTATCTGGGCCCCACTCCAGACCAATTACATCAAAACCTCTGGTGGTAGGATCCAGACATAGGTATTTTTTTAAAAAGCTTTTCAGCTGGCCCGAATGTACAGCCAGGATATGAAGAATTAGTTTAAGCCGATCAGGACAAACCTCTTCCCCTCTTTCCCAGTTTTTCTTGCAGTAGGAGTGGTCATGAACCTATTTCTGGCCTGCGATACCTCAGTGGAAATCTGTTGAGACTATTTCTGGGAACACTTAGATTTCTGATATGAAGGAGAAGATATAGTTGGGACTGTTCGTTCTCCTCCTTCCCAGCGTTGAATGCAGAAGCAATGTCTAGAGCTGCAGCAGCCATATGGATAGTATGAGGCACCACGGATGAGGATCTCAGACAACACACTAGGCTGGCAGAGTGGAAAGGGAGAGGGCCTCTATCTCAGGGGCCTCTCCAAGCAGCTAAACGAGTCCCAGGAACTCCTTAACTTCAGAGGCCAACAACTCTTATTTGTTTAACAAGTTTTCTGATTGTTGCAGCAGAAAACATTCATAACCGAAACACACATGGGCACAGGTGCTTTGTCGGGGAGGGCACTTTCTAACATTCATCATGTGTATAAAGAATACTGTACAGGGTTGTACACAGCAATATTGTTGGTCATGACCCAAACTAGAAACCACTTAAGTATCCAGCAACTTGAGAAAGGCTCAATAAATTTGGCAAATTCACATTATAGAATACTATTGCAGCAAAGTAAAATAATAAGTGCTCCTTCTCTAAGACATGTTATCTTAGACACTGTTGAGTGAAAAAAAATTATAGGACAGTAAATATATAGATTATGAAACCATTTATTCTGAAGCACACACCCATACTCTAAAAACAATACTGTAGAGCCCTGGCGGGGAGGCTCAGTTGGTTGGGCGCCATCCCATGCACCCAAAAAAGGTTGCTGGTTTGATTCCCAGTCAGGGCACATGCCCGGGGTGCAAGCTCGATCCCTGGTGGGGGGCAAGCAGGAGGCAGCCGATGGCTGTCTCACTCTCACAGGATGTCTCTCTCTCCCTCTCCCTTCCTCTCTCTTTAAAAATCAATAAAAATATATTTAAAAAACCTCTTCCCTATGCATGTACACAGAGAGAATATACAGTATTATTTTTAAATCCTCACTTCAGGACCTGCTTACTGATTTTAGGGAAAGGTCTGCTCCTTAGGGACAGAGAGAGAGACGGAGAGAAGCTCCACATTTCTGGGCGTGAAAGGGGGATTTTCTGGGTGGGGCCTTTCACACATTTAGGGAAGATTGACAGGAACTATCTTTCTTCTGGGCATGCCCTCATCTCTAATGTCTATGCAGTGGTTCTCAACCTTCCTAATGCCGCGACCCTTTAATACAGGGCCTCATGCTGTGGTGACCCCCAATTTCATTGTTACAAATTGAACATAATTAAAGCAGAGTGATTAATCACAAAAACAATATGTAATCCTACATGTGTTTTCTGATGGTCTTAGGCGACCCCTGTGAAAGGGTTGTTCCACCCCCAAAGGGGTCGCGACCCACAGGTTGAGAACCGCTGGCCTACAGGAAAGCCCACAGGGGGCGGGGTCAAAACCCAATGCAAATTCTATTGTAATTAGCCCCGGGCCCTAGAAAGGTCACACTGGCATTGAGGTCCTGTCATTTTCCTCCGGGCTGGCGCCGAGAACCGCTGGCTCCGAGCCTGCCTGCAGGCGGTCTGCTGGGCCGCCCTAGAGAGGGGCCCGCAGGCCATGTTGGCCCGACCCCTGCTCAGGGGGCCACATACCAGTGACGGCCGCCTGTTCTCCCTCATGGCCCCCGGGCAGGCTTCACTCAGCCGCGCCTGTCTAACTTCCTACCAGCCATGTCCTCCGCCTGCAGTCAGTGCCCTTCACCAGCCCCTCCACCCGCTGACAGCCGCAGGGGTCGCACCTCGGGACTCAATTCAGTCTTCCTTTGCTAAACATAAAGTCTGATATTATCCTTCCATGTTAGGGTGAAGTGTCAATATAAGTTAAATATAGTGGCTGGGAAAAAAGCAATACACCAAGCGGCTGCGTGCGCCGTTTGTCTCCCGGGGAGGGGGAGTAGAAGGGAACGGAAAGGAAAGAGAAGCGTGCGGGGCGCCGGAGGGAGGAAGAGTGCACCCCCCGGGGTCCTGGGCCTGACCGGAAGTCAGGGTGCCGAGCCGCTCGGGCTTCCGGCGTCACTTCCCTCGCGACTTCCTGCGATGAACATGGCGGCTCTCAGCAGTGTCCGCTGGCTGACCCGAGTGAGGCGGGGAGCGGGCCAGGCCGGGCCGTGCGGGCGGGGGTCGGCGGGCTTTTACCCGGCTCCCCGTAGTGTTCCGGGCGGGAGTCCAGGCCGACCTCACAGGCTGTGTCTCTTCGCAGGCGCTGGTCGCCGCCCCCACCCCTGGGGCATGGAGGGGCCTGGGTACCTCGGCCGTTTCCCACGCCGTCTCGCGGAGCCAGGTAAGCGCAATGCCAGCTCGGGCCTCGCCCCGTCCCGCCCCCTCCCCGGGTTCCCAGCCCTCCCATCTCCCGGACTCCTGCCCCTACCCTCGCACCATCTCTGACGGCCCCGGTCGCAGGCCCAGGACGTGAAGGTGGAGGGCGCCTTTCCTGTGACCATGGTGCCCGGAGACGGCGTGGGGCCCGAGCTGATGCACGCGGTCAAGGAGGTGTTCAAGGCGAGTTGCCTGGGGAATCGGCGGCAGGGACGGTGGGGTGGGGTGGGGGTGCGGGGACGGCTTGGAAGGAACTTAGTTGATCCTGACCCTGTCATGCTTGGGGCCTGTCTCGGAAGGCTGCCAGCGTCCCCGTGGAGTTTCAGGAGCATTACCTGAGCGAGGTGCAGAATATGGCGTCGGAGGAGAAGCTGGAGCAAGTTCTGAGCTCCATGAAGGAGAACAAGGTGGCCCTCATTGGTACGTGTGCCCTCTCGCCTATGTGTCATTTGAAATCAAATGAACAAATATTCATCAAGCTTCCCTCTACACCTATGGCTGCACGAACTCTCCCTGAGCTCCTAGCGGTTCGTGACCATTGGTTCCTTCCAGCCGAAACACAGGAGCTGAGAGAGCATGGGAGCTGTCTCCGCAGGAACTCGGAGTCTGCCATGGGGCTACACCACGGGTCGTCCCGTCTTGTTAATTGTGTTTATAGATTGCTGCTCTGGCCACCGCTTTTCTGCCTTCCCTCTGCGTCCCTCCTTGAATCTCCTCATTAGATTTTTTGGTTTCCAGTTCTGTCCCCGCAGTCCATTTTCTGCATCTCTTCTCTTGGAAGGACCAGCATGACTTTGCCAGGCCCAGCCTTAGCCTAGGACAGTAAGTTCTTTGTACAGTGACTCTCAGCTTTTCTGCCTTCATTTTCACAGGACTTGTTCTGTGCTATGGACTATGCTGTGTTAGTTTCCAAATATATGAACTACCTTGATTTATGCTGTTCCTTCTGCCCAGGATGTTCTGATGCTACCTGTCAGAGTCCTCCTCACTCACTGTCTTGGTCTCCCAGGACTGTCATAACCAATTATCATGCAACTGGTGGCTTAAAATAACAGAAATTTTATTCTTTCACAGTTCTGGAGGTCCCTTTAATACAGGGCCTGATTCCAGAGTTAAGGTCTTGGCAGGACTCTCTCTGAAGGCTTAGGGGAGAACTCTTTCTTGGCTCTTCCAGTTCCTGGTGGCACCTGGCAGCTCCTGGTGTTCCTTGGCTTGTAGATGCATCACTCCAATCTCTGCCTCTGTCTTCTGGCTTTTTCCTCTCTGTGTCTGTGTATCTATTTCTACTCCTTTTTTTGTATAAGGGCTTGTCATTGGATTTTGGGCCCACCCTAATCCAAGTTGATTTCATCTCAAGATCCTTAATTATATCTGCAAACACTCTTTCTTTCTTTTCTTTTCTTTTTTCTCTAACACTGTTATTTAAATAAGGTCACATTTATAGGTTGAGGTATAGACATATCATTTTGGGGGTTACTGTTCAATCTACTACACTCACTTTACCTAAGGTCTGGCTGAAGTGCCAGTCGTTCTGTGATGTTTCCTGGTATTACCACAGGGAATTTCTTTGTGTTTCTATGTATGTCGTTAAAATCCTTTCATATATATATATATTTTTTCATATACATATATATATATATATTTTAAAAAGTATTTCTTTATTGATTTCAGAGAGGAAGGGAGAGGGAGAAACATCAGTGATGAGAGAGAATTATTGATCGGCTGCCTCCTGCACGCCCCCTACTAGGGATCGAGGCCGCAACCTGGGCATGTGCCCTTGGCCAGAATTGAACTGGGACCCTTCCGACCGCAAGCCGACACTCTATCCACTGAGCCAAACTGGCTAGGGCCCCATGGTTTTTTATTTATTTATTTTAAAATACACATTTAAAAAAATTGATTTAAGAGAGGAAGGGAGAGGGAGAGATAGATAGAAACATCAAAGATGGAGAGAGAATTATTGTTCAGCTGCCTCCTGCACGCCCCCTACTGGGGATTGAGCCTGCAACCCAGGCATGTGCCCTTAAGTGGAATCAAACCTGTGACTCTTCAGTTCTCAGGCCAGCGCTCTATTCACTGAACCAAACCATCTAGGGCTTCTCCCATGGTTTTTAAAAACCATGTCCTTTATATTATCTATTTTCCTCATTATATATATTGTTTGCTCCTTGGGGACAGAAGGTATGTGTTGTGTTTTTGGTTGCTAAACCTAGTACCTTCCTTACACATACTCTCTACTCAATAATTGTTGGTGGAGAAATGTGAACTAGGTAGACACAGAAAGGTCATAGACCCCTTAGCATTGTTTTTCAACATATTAAACCCAGGCTCTTTGATAACATGAAAAAAATCTTCTGTCCTCCTTTTAGGTCACTTTGAGGTTTCAACATAAAGGGTGTCCCAAAATTCACGCAAGAAGTAATTTTGATAGAAAACACAGGTTTATAATTAAAAATTGGAAATTTTTTATTGATTCATAAAATATACAGTATAGGGCAGTGATGGCGAACCTTTTGAGCTCGGCACGTCAGCATTTTGAAAAACCCTAACTTAACTCTGGTGCCATGTCACATATAGAAATTTTTTGATATTTGCAACCATAGTAAAACAAAGACTTATATTTTTGATATTTATTTTATATATTTAAATGCCATTTAACAAAGAAAAATCAACCAAAAAAATGAGTTCGCGTGTCAGAAGTTCGCCATCACTGGTATAGGGTTATGTATGGAATAGCATATCGGGTAAGTGGCCTCCACGGCTTTGCTGGCACATACGCACTCTTTTGTTGAAATTTTCCATGACCGTTTTTGCATAAATGTGGCTGAATTTCGTTGAGGCTCATTTTCATCTAGATGGCTTGGTTAATCAACAAGATTGTCGAATTTGCGGTTCAGAAAATCCATGAGTGATTGTTGAGAAACAAATGCATCCACAACGTGTCACTGTTTGGTACAGATTTTGGGCTGGAGGCATCATCGGACCATTCTTCGAAAATGCGGCTGCTCAGGCAATAACAAAAGAGTGCGTATGTGCCAGCAAAGCCGTGGAGGCCATTTACCCGATATGCTATTCCATACATAACCCTATACTGTATACTTTATGAATCAATACAAAATTTAGAGTTTTTAATTATAAACCTGTGTTTTCTATCAAAATTATTTCTTGAGTGAATTTTTGGACACCCTTTACATGTGACTAAAAATAAAACTGTTAGAATGTTTCTGGTTTTAACTGCATTATTCTCCTTTGCCCCATCCCTCCAGAGAAGTTTAAGGGTCACTGATTGGGAGTGGGAGCTGGGAGTCTGGGTTGCATTCTGTCACTGAGGGGATTGGACAGCGAGTTTCCTTTGGTTTGGCTTGTGCCTGACATTTCCCCACTCCTGCAACTTTGTTTGTGCAGGAAAGATCCACACCCCGATGGAATATAAAGGGGATCTAGCCTCCTATGATATGCGACTGAGGTAAGTGGTGGGAGCAATGGGTCAGAGGGATTCTGGGGCACCAGGCACAGTGTTGATGGCTCTGTCCCACCCCCAGGCGTAAGTTGGACTTGTTTGCCAATGTAGTCCATGTGAAGTCACTTTCTGGGTACAAGACTCGACACAACAATCTAGATCTGGTGATCATTCGAGAGCAGACAGAAGGGGAGTACAGCTCTCTGGAACATGAGGTGAAGTCCTAGAAATTGGGGGGGGCAGAGGTGAAGGTGGGAGAGAGGCATAGCTCCTTCTTCCTTTCTTTCCAGTATCACTTAGCTATTTCTCTCTTCCTACCCAGAGTGCAAAGGGCGTGATTGAGTGCTTGAAGATTATCACGCGAACCAAATCTCAACGGATTGCAAAATTCGCTTTTGACTATGCCACTAAGAAGGGGCGGAACAAGGTCACGGCTGTCCACAAGGCCAACATCATGTGAGGGACATGGCTTTGCGTGGGGTAGGTTCCTGGGAAGGTAGTCCCCTGCACACTCTTGCTGAATCTGTTCCCTTTGGCCCATGGACAGGAAACTTGGGGATGGGTTGTTTCTGCAGTGCTGTGAGGAAATTGCTGAACTGTACCCCAAAATCAAGTTTGATACAATGATCATAGACAACTGTTGCATGCAGGTAAGGCCCTCCTTGTGTGTGCACTCCCTCAGTGCTGAGGGAGAGCAGGGAGTGGAATTTATTTCTCTTCTCCATGCCCATATTTCTCCCTGCCAGCTGGTGCAGAATCCTTACCAGTTTGATGTGCTGGTGATGCCCAATCTCTATGGGAACATTATTGACAATCTGGCTGCTGGCCTGGTTGGGGGAGCTGGTGTGGTACCTGGTGAGAGCTACAGTGCAGAGTATGCAGTCTTTGAGATGGTGAGTGAGGTCACCTCCTCTAGTTCTGTGTGCCCTTCTTCTGACCTCAGGTTCCGCCTGATAGTTTCATGCCATGCCTCCTCTCTGTACCTGGCCTAACCTCTCTTTTCCTTGATCTTAGTTTCTGCATAATGTCTGCTCCCAGTGACTCTGGCCTGCCCTTCTTTTCACAGGGTGCCCGGCACCCATTTGCCCAGGCAGTGGGCAGAAATATAGCCAACCCCACAGCCATGCTTCTGTCAGCTTCCAACATGCTGCGGCACCTCAAGTAGGTTGTGGTGGGCTGGAGGAGGCCAGGTGTTGAGAGGGAGCACAGGTGGGGAAATTAGGGCCTGATGAAGGGGGAAATCTCAATTTCTTCCTCTCTACATTGACAGTCTGGAATATCACTCCAACATGATTGCAGATGCAGTGAAGAAGGTGATCAAAGTTGGCAAGGTGAGTTTAGAAAGGATGTGGGGTTCAAGGCCTCAGAACTACTCTCTGGGTAACCTGAATTGGGGTCTCCTTTCCCTATAGGTCCCCAGACCATCTGCTCTCTGATCTTGCCCATCCCTCTCAGGGCTGCTCTTCACCTCTCTCCTCTTGGCTGTTTCATCCTCTAGATCAGTGGTCACCAACCGGTATCTGCGGACCACTGGTGGTCCGTGGGGTCCGAAAGGTTGGTGACCGCTGCTCTAGATCTCTTTTGCCTTTTAGTTCCCATCTGCTATTCCCTTTCCTGCTCCATCCATTGGCTCTTTTATGGACATCTTATTTTTTAATCCTCACCCAAGGACATGCTGAGAAAGATCAATTGCCCTCCTTACGTGCCCCAACTGGGGATCAAATCTGCAACCCAGGTATGTGCCCTGATTGGGACTCAAACCGGCAACCTTTTGGTGCACAGGACAATGGTCAATCAACTGAGCCACTTTGGCCCGGCTTATTGGGCATCTTAATGCTGAATTTGCAGCTATCTAGGGGGAGAGCATGGGGATGGAGGAGCCGAGGGAGGTAGCAGGCAGGATGAGGCAAGGGTGTCAGTCACCTTCTCCACCCTGGAAGCCCATCCTCCTTTGCATCCCCCTGCCATTTCCTTCCTTCTACTTGTCTCCAAGGCATCTCATCCTGTCTCCAATCTACATTTCCTATCTTCCCTCCTGCTCAGCTTCCCATCCATTCTGTCCAGGTTGCAGTTGATCACTCTAGTAGTGACTCTGGCCCTCAGAAGATCTGAGTGGACAAGTCCATGTTCTTCAAACCTAGCAACCTTCCTGCATCTGCTGCATCTTCTTTCTGGCTGTTATCCCATCTTGGACTCCCATTTCATCAGTGCCCTACCCTCCTTCATGGGCTCTCTTCTCTTCTTTCCCACGGCTATTGCCGGTGGTGGCTGTAGGTGCGGACACGAGACATGGGCGGCTACAGCACCACAACTGACTTCATCCAGTCCGTCATCGGCCACCTGCACCCCTATGGGGGCTAGAGCCCCTTTATTCCCTTCAACCTCACGAGGACCATACCACCCACATCTCCCTTCAGTGCAGTGGACCAGAGAAGAGCCCTTAAACCATAATCACCTGGGCAGAGCCTAGGTTGTCCTGGGGCTGGCTTCCTTAGGGAAAACTATAATGGGGGGAGGGTAGGGATGGGCCCAGGTCACAGGGTGATGACAATTCTCCCCCACAGGTTCGAACTCCTGACATGGGTGGCTATGCCACCTGCCGAGACTTCACTGAGGCTGTCATTGATGCCCTGCCCCAAGCACATCCATATAAAGGAGTCAAATAAAACATAAAATTATAAATCAACTCTTGTGAATTTTCTTTTATTGGGACATAGGGGGTAGGTAACTTGGTGGTTATACCCCACCAGGGTACTGTCCGTTCTAATCTTCCTGGGCTAGCTTTTGGAGCTTTTTCTTTTTCTTGGAGCTCTTGTTACTAACAGCCTCTTCAGGTCCACTGCTGAGAGGCTCCTCCTTCAAAGAGAGTTTCCTCTTTTTCTTGGGAACACTCCTGTTTGTTGCCTCTTCAGGTTCACTAACTGGTTCCTGTTTGGTTAAAGATTTCTTCCTCTTGGGAAGATTTCCATTGTTAGCTGTCTCAAGATCATTATTAACAAACTCCTCCTTGGAAAAAGATTTCCTTTTCTTGGGTTTGGGTAAAGAAACGGGTGGGTCTTCTGTTCCATTCTCCTGAGGAGTCTCCTGGAGCTTTTGCTTTTTCTTCTTTTTGGGTTTTTCATTTGTCTCCTAAAGGGGGAAATGGGCATGAAACTGTCACTCACTGTATCAACACTCCCAGCCCCCACCCCATTAGAGTTCCAGCAATTAAGTAGGGCAGAAAAACTGGTGGAAATGCTGTAAAGTTGTCCAATGTTTCTGGGGATGGTTTTTACATGGGTAGAATTCTGGAAATCCGCCCCAAAGGTGACTCCCACTTAAAGGTGGGGAGAGATGTAATTACTTAAGCCCATAAGAGAAAACCCCATCATGTTGGTCACAATAAAACCATCATGCCTAGTTCCAGAGGGGACCCTGAAATACTGTTTGACAAACTGGGCGCTATGAAAATCCCAGGGAAGACACACAGCCGAGAATCAAGAACAAACAGCAGGAATTCACACTACCCCCAGTTGAGGACTCCTGGCAGGCAGCCGAGGACAGAACACACTTGCCCAGGGAACCAGTGTGCTACAACCAGCTCTCTGGGCTCTTGAACAAGTTCTCTCAGCACCTATCTCCTTCCTATAGAATCAAGAGGCAGTTTTAGAGGTTTCAAGTCCTTGTTTCAGTCCAAAGGCCTGGACTCAAGACTATGACTTTAAGGTCACATCCTTTGTTCTACTGTTGAAAATCCTACAACCCAGAATTTTCACTCAGGATCTGCCTACTGACCTCACACTCCTCTGGTGTACTGCTGCTGTTTTCTGGAGATGCAAGGGCAATCGCAGCCAGCCGTTTCTTTTCCTTCTTCAAGCGTTTCTTCTCCTGTTTCTCCAGCTTTCTAGTAATCTCAGCAGCCGCTTCCTCTGCCTGGCCAAAGAAAAGTGCTGAAAGGCTCTGAAGACCTCTGGCCTGACAGAGGTTTCCCTCCTGGCTTCATTGGATCAGGCTCATTAAATCAGTTTTTTTGCCTCCACTCTACAAGGTCAGGCTAAGACAGTTCATCACCTCCAACAGGTAGCTATGCAAAGCCCCACCCAGCAAAGCCCAAACTGACCTGTACCATTGCCTCCTTCATGACCTCCAGATTCTTTCGTGGAATCACGCCAGTCTCATAGAAGGATAGCCGCTCCTCCACTTGTTCTCGAAGCTTCTCCCCAAATACACTTGTGGGTACCTCTGGATGTGTGTGTGTGTGGGTAAACAAAGCCTGTCAGCTCCTAAAGGGACAAGCTCCTCATCCCCAGTATTTCCTCTACCCTCAGCTTCACTCAGACCCAAAGTATCAACACTCACTAGGTGAACTGCTGTTGACGAAAAATGTTACCATCATTGTAGAAGCTAAGGTATTCAGTTCCCCACTCACTCCCAGCCCCTTCTCACAAATGCCACTCCCTCACCCATACCAGAGAAGCAATCAATTCGCGAGGCAATACTGCATTTGTTTGCCAGGTATCGGGAGATGCGGCCTTTGTTCTTGGCAGCTGCTCGGCCAATGAAGGTGGAGTGGAAAATGAGTCCATATTTTGGGGTGTTACCCCTTGTCTTCAGGGCTCTGGGAGAAGAATATTCAGTGGAGAGTTAAGATCAGAAATTTCAACCCTATTAGCCAAGGCAGCTCTTCCCCTCCCCTTTCCCTCCAACTCCAGAGTGAGTCTTAGGCTGGGGTGAGTCTATCCCACCTCATGCCAACCCACAGCTCCCAAGGCAGAGAGAAGGCATCCAATGTCGCTGACCTGGAAACTTGGTCCCTTTGCCGGGCCCTGGGAATCACTCAGACACCAGGACAGGCCATCACCCCCATAGCAGAGGCCTGTATAGGTCAGGATGCCCTGGTTAGCCATCACTGTGATTCCCCAAACAAGTAGTGGACACCAGAAGTGGCACCTGAGTGCGGGCAGGTGCCCTCACTGGTACCTGAACAGGGCCTTTTCAGCCCCAAGGATCTGCACTGTGGATGCTGGATACTTGGCCAGGTTGGTGAGGCTGCCAGCATGAGCAATGAGACGTGCGCCTACCTGGAGAAGGATTTAAGGAATTAGTCACAGAAGCTGGGTTTGCCAACTGACCAGCTGCATAATCCTGCCTTACCTCTTCCCATCAAGTGCATGGGGAAAACATGGTGAGTCAAGAAACACAGCAGTATGGATATATACACCGTAACATTCCTTATCCCCCCATTTTTGTTTCCCATGACTCACCGCTTCCCCAATTAAGGCTGACAGGCTGGGGGCCACTTGGCTCATCTTGGATCGCAGGTAAGTGTGCAGACTCTGGCGGTACTCTGACAAAGACACCACACGACTAGAGAAGCTTTCAATGTTTATCAAGTCAATGGCTGATATGTCCATGCCTGAAAGACACCAAGTAGGAACGTAAGGGCCAGATATTCATAGTCCCATACCTTACTTTGGCTGCCAGGCTCTGTACTGACCCATGGAAGACCGTGAGGCGTCCAGAATAGCCTTCGCCTTGGCCCCATCCATTGTTAGCTCCTCCAGCTCCTCCAACTTTTCTTCATTCAGCTCCTTTCGGTTTCCAATGAACTGAGCGACTCGGCAGTATGTAGCATTGTCATTGATTATCTTCACCAGCTCAGGAAAGTGATACCCATACCACTCCCTGCAAAGAGCCACAATCACTCCCTGGCTGAGCTGCCATGTCTCAAATAAAGCTATAGCCACAGCTACTCTTTGCCCAGAAGAAGTGAAAACTAGTCAGATCCCAAACCTCCTTGACTCAATGTCTCCCCATTCACAATACAGACCAGGCAAAGAGCCTGAGCTGAGGTGTATATGGGGTAAGTTTACTCTGCCTCCTATTTCTGTACAGTCAGTGTAAGAACACAGCCTGTGGTAAGCACCAGGAGGCCCAGCCCCACCCCACATTATTCTGCCCACAGCAGCCAGTCCTCATCTCAGGATCCAAAATGAGCTAGGCCATCCTTCCCCTTACCTGACTCGCATGGAGAAGGTATTGATGTCCTTATCCAGCTGGTCCAGGAGGCTAATGGACTGTATAATCATATTGTCCACCCGGTTCACATTAAACTTAACTTTGGCCCGAGAATAGCTGTGTCCCAATCCCAGCTGGGCTTTACAAGCAGACACATCAGTCAGGCCCTTCACCAGGTTGTGGAAGTGCAGACGAACTCCTGGAGGAGGGTAAGACTATGAGCAAGGAAAGGCTTTCAGCTAGCTCCTGCACTCAGAGGCAACAGCCAAGCAGGACAGCTATCCAGAAGCAACCCTAGGCACCCCAATGTTTCCAGAACCCTCCTCAATTAGGTCAAGAATGGCATAAATGTTAACAGATGGTCTCACCTCGAAGAATCTCAGCTATCACACCTCCAGTCTGGCAGTTGTACCCTAACTCCTCTTGTATAGCAGCACCAATCTTGGGGTCCCCAACCCCCAGGAGTACTTTCTTCTTTTTGGTTGGCAGGTACGTTTCCAAGAACAGGCGGAGATCCTCATGAACAATACCTCAGGGCAAAAAACAGAGCTCCCACTAACAGACTGAAGAATGCTTAAATCACAAAAGGGATCCTGTCACTTCAGCTGTTGATTGACAGACCACTGGTCCAGCAGAGCATGCTGGAATGGTGTGCCTATACCCCTCCCCTTTCGGCTTTGCTCAGAGACATAGAGACATCAATGATTGCACTCAGGGGATTGACAGATTCAAGTCATCACTGCAAAGCCTGCATTAACCACGGGAGGAGCAGCACTCAGGTTCAACAGTACAAGTGTGAAATGCATAACTGAAAGCTTAAGACATACCCTGGAGCACCATGAAAATAATTAGTTCCCAATCTGCTTCCTGGGACCAAAAGGTCTAAGACTGCACGCTGGACTATGTGCTTTAAATATAACATTTAGCCTACCATATCCCCCAGATATTGAACTCTGCTAAGACTATTCTAAATTACATCGTGTACACACCAAATACTACCCAAAACATTTCAGATTTAGAACTAGACGAGGAAAGGCAAATACTATCACAAACTCCCTAGGAAAAGGAACTAGACAATCGCAGGACCTACATATCGGCGTATCTTCCTGAAATACCTGGAGGTAGCTTACTCACCTTCAGACACGGCATTGACATTTTCCAAGGCAACCTGGGACGAGGCAAAGGGAGAAAAGGCCACGAGACGGACGATGTTGTGGAACTTGCCCAGATTGAGTACGCACTCCTCCACCTGGGGGGATGGAGGGAGGGGAGAAAGGGTAAGTGTCTTCCTTCCTTCGCTCTTGCCTGTAGGGTGCAGTAAAGCGGCGGTTCTCAGCCCTGGCGGTTCTCAGAAGACCTGACTGAAGGCCTAAGGGAATGAACCTATCATGGGCCCTAAATCTCGGTTCTGCTCCGGCGGTACAGGGTGGGAGGATTCTAAACGATCCTAAGGCGATTCTAATCACTAAGGAAGACAAGGACCCTCTGCAAAGGAGCTTCCCAGCTCAGCGCATACCCCAACGCGTGCGGTCGGCCACGTGGGAGCGCGCGGTGCATGCTGGGGTCGTGGCGGCCCGCGAGCCCACCGCTTCCACGCACCTGCGGCTGCAGCAGGCTGATCTCCTCCACCTCCTTCAGCGCCAGCAGCGTGTAGCCGACCGCGTGCTCGAACAGCACGTGCAGCAGCACCTGGAAAGGGAGCCGGGGCGTCGGCGTCAGTGCGGCCCCCGCGTCTGCCCGACCCCACCCTCACAGCAGGCCCAAGGTCTGGCCAGGGCTCAGGCCCGAACCCAGGCCTAAACCCAGGCCCAAACCGCGGCCTTCGCCGGGCTCGCACACCACAACCACTCCTCACCATGGCGCCCGCTCCTAGCCCTGCTCGCAATGCGGCGCGCGGGCTCTGGCGCACGGAACCAGGCTCCGGAAGCCCCGCCCCCGATCCCCGCTGGCCAATCAGAGGCCGGGGACGATACCTTTCCGGGCTTCCGGAGGGGTCAGCCGCGTGGTATCTCCCGGCGGGCAGTGGGGGTGGCGCGAGTGCTGGCGGGCGGCCTTTTCCGGCCTCTGCAGCAGCGCGGGCGGTGCGGTAGCTGGGGACGCGCGGGCTTGGCCCGAGCCTTGCAGGCTGCAGAACAGTTTGGAAAAGCCCTTTTCTGGATAATAGTCCAGGCCCTCATGTTCTCATCATATAAATGACGGGCCGCAGAGCTAGGTGAGACCCGGACTGGAGGCTCTGCACGGGAAACGGATGCCGAGCTCGCTTTCCGCAGCGCAGGTGACCTCGGGCCCCAGGCGCCTCCCTGCGCCCCACGCCCTTCTGGACCCCTTCATCCTGCCTCCCCTAAGGGCCCACCTCCCAGGAGGCCCGAGGGCCGCGCTCCCGTTCTCCACCGGAACGGAAGGGGGCCTGGGCCATTCTGGCGCAGACCTAAGGAAACGACACTCCTGGTGGCTGGTTTTATGCCTTTAAATAGTATTTTGTGTATTTCTTTTTTTAAAAATGAGGGTGGCAGGCAATACAGTAGAAAAGAAAGACGATCCCACCTTTTTCTAGGTCGGTTCTTGTTCCCCTTGAGCAGAGCACACCTCCTTTTGCGCGAACACGTGTTGCCCTGTTGAAGGGCCCTAAGTCTTCTTTTTTAATTTTTTTTTTTTTTATTGATTTCAGAGAGGAAGGGAGAGGGAGAGAGAAACATCAATGACGAAAAATAATCATTGATTGGCTGCCTCCTACACCCTCCCTACTGGGGATGGAGCTCGCAACCCCAGCATGTTTCATTGACCGGAATCGAACCCGGATCCTTAAGTCGGCGGGCGATGCTCTGTCCACTGAGCCAAACCAGCCAGAGCTAAAGGTTTTATTTTTTTTCTAAAGGTTTTTTTTTTTTTTAAATACCCATATAAAAATACATTTATAAATTTAATATATTTTATTTTCTTAAGCATTTAAGTTACTTGACAAAATCCAATTACTGAGCTCACTCTCCCCCTCCCCCCCAAATATTGGTCAGTTGCCACATTAAAAAAATATATACATATATATGTATATATATTTTATTGATTTCAGAGAGGGAGCCCACAACCCAGGATCAAACCCTGATCTGGTTCATAGGTCTAAGTTCAACCACTGGGCCCGAGCTCACTCTTAAAGCCAAATATATTAAACTTAAAAATATGGATGATAAATATTAAAATCTCAATATTGCTTGCAAACATTAAATTCTGTTACATATATCCACTTAAAATCATGGGTCTAAATCAGTTATTCCACTTCACATTTTAAAATGGAATTGCAAAATTAATCTATACTAATAATATTAAATTCTCTTAAACGTTATAAATACCAAATTAAATACTGTAGATGGTTTCAAAATGTAATGGAGAATATTAATGCTATGACTTTGTTTTACTTCATTATTTCTGTAGTTAATCCTAAATATTCCTGGAGTTATAGGTGCTTATCTGCTAAGGTAGGGGCTTTCAAAGAAGTCAGAATCCATTAATGGATTGCAGGGTTTAGACATTCTTGACCAGCATTAAAAAGAAAGGATGAAAGAGAATAGGAAATAGTAATATGTCACAGAGAGTAAGGGAAGGGGTATTGATTTGTAGAACTTTTCTCAGCTAAACATATATCTGTATACAAATATGTATACCCTCGTAAACATACATAGCATATGTGTACATATAGAAATACATATGCATACACACAAATATGTATAATTTCTGTGGATTAGACTGAGAGTAACTAAGCTGAAAGCTAACACATTTTGGATAAATAAATCTGCCTCTGAGTCAAAGCATGAGGACCAAGAGCACCCATGTGCAAGGGGAGGAGAAGATGAAGTCTCAGCTCAAGCAGAGATAGAACTAATTTCTATTTCCTTCACCTTTTTTTTTCCTGGCACTCGAAGGATCAGATGATGCCCATCCACATTTGGGAGGGCCAATTCACCAGTTCAAATGCCTATTGCATGCCAGGTGTTTCTAGGTGCGTGGATACAGTAGTAAGCAAACCAAGTCAGTACGATCATGGAGTTTACATTCTATGGGGAGATGAAAAATGAAGTAAATATGTTGATAAATGTTAAGGAATGTTGCATTGTTTCATAGAGGCCCTCAGTGATGAGGTGATATTTGGACAGAGATCTTAATCAAGAGAGTAATGCAGAGATCTCGGAGAAAAATAAAAACATAACCCTTGACTTCTGACTTTAGAGACTTTATAATCCTGGAAGAATGAACAGAACAAATTGCTGAAATGAGGTCATATGGGAGGCAGAGCAGAAGATAATTTGGTGGTGGTGGTGAGGGCCAGTGCTCCCGAGGAAGACTTTATGGCCAGAAGGGGTTTTAGGTAATAATAGAAGAATGTGTAGGTTGTTAAGAGGTGAAAGAAAGAGAGTGGAAGCAAAAGCCAGAAACAAGAGAAGAACCTTCTAGAGGTGTAAGCGTCATCCTGGTCAGTAGTTGGAGAAGGATGGAAGGATCTAGTACAGGGGTGGGCAAACTTTGTGACTCGAGGGTCACAATGGGTTCTTAAACTGGACCGGAGGGCCGGAACAAAAGCATGGATGGAGTGTTTGTGTGAACTAATATAAATTCAAAGTAAACATCATTACATAAAAGGGTACGGTCTTTTTTTTTTTTAGTTTTATTCATTCCGGCCCGCGGGCCGTAGTTTGCCCACGGCTGATCTAGTATGTAGAATCTAAAACAAGCCTTATATGAAGGTAGGATGAATTGCTTGATCTGATTAGGCTCTTACTCTTCACTAAACAGTGTTTGGTTGGAGATTAATTTGGAGGTGATGTTCCAGCTGAGAAAATGTCCTTCACAGGCAGCAGGTCTGAGGGGGAGCTGTGGGTTTCCAGGCATGTTCCAGACTCAAGCTTTAAAGCCATGAGGCACCTGGGGCCTTCTCTTTCTCTGTGTGGATAGGACTGTGTACCCATGGGGAAGGGTCATACACTGTAGCATCCATAACACTTTTGTTTAGCCTAGTCTGTGGCTCACTGTGTCATTTTGATCTAAATTAACCCAGAGTTAATTTACTTTGAGCCATGGGCAATGCTAACGGGGACCTATGGAAATGGAATGTGCTATAGTCAAGTGCCACATAAGGACTGACCTATATATGACAGTGGTATACCATATAGCCTAGGTATTTAGTAGGTTATACCATCTAGGCTTGTGTTAAGTACTCTCTATAACGTTCTCACAATGACAAAATTGCCTACCAATGCATTTCTCAGAGCTATCCTTGTGGTTAAACCGAGGATGACTGTTTAAATTCCAGTGACTAGTTTCAGGCCTGGTGGCTCAGTTGGTTAGAGCGTTGTCCTGATAGGCCAAGGTTTTGGGTTCAATCCCTGGTCAGGGCACATACAAGAGTCAACCAATGAAAAAGTGGAACAACAAATCAATGTTTTCTCTAAAAAAAAAAAAAAAAAAAAAATTCCTTTAAGAAAGGAAATTGCATGAAATAACCACAAGATGGCGGCAGTTTACACATTTTGTGAATGAGACAGTTAAAAGGCTTCTAGCAATTAATTCGTTTGCCCTTTTTTCTAATGTGAAAAGAAACCTTGCAAAAGTCTTTGATAATGAGTTACCCATATATGCAACATTTATTTTTTTAATATATTTTTATTGATTTCAGGGAGGGAGAGAGAGAGAGAAACATCAATGATGAGAGAGAATCATTGATTGGCTGCCTCCTGGCCTGACCGAATGGAACCATGACCTCCTGGTTCAGCAGCTGAGCCACACTGGCTGGGCCACAACATTATTTCCATGGACACAGAAGAATGAAAGGCATTGAAGGAAAACCACCTAGCCCAGTGTTCCTTTTCTTTTTGGCTATAGCTTCTGAAGCTCAGAGTTGATTAGAATTATAGGGTATAAAGGGGGAGGAATGGGAGATATCTGTAATACTATCAACAATAAAAAATAAAAAAATACATAAAAAAGAATTACAGGGTAAAAGTTTTGTTCAGTTGATGCTGTTTGTGTTCATAGCCTGAGTCTGAGGATATTTGATCTTATCCACACCTGTGATAATATTTGTTATTTATTGGTCACTTAGCATAATGCTTGGCGCTTAGTTTTACATGTATCAACTGGTTGAATCTCCAACAGAATTTGGAGGTTGGGTTTATATGGCCCTTATTCCGGATATGATTTGGTGATGGAGCTATCTGTATGTGTATTTACCTCATGTGCCCCAACCATGAGATTGGGCCTCTCTTTACATTTTTCAAACTAATACCACACTGAAGAATAAATTATCTGGTATAGTACTGCAGACAGCTGTCTTCAATAGAAATCCTCAGCACTCAAAAACAAGCCCAGTTTACAAAGTTGGTACTCGTACCTGGTGATTTTGCCCTTAAAGATTGTATTTCATTTTTTCCCTAGGAACCAAAAGGGATAAAGTGCTTACTTGCCTTAGTCTTAGGTTTTAAAGGTATCACTTGGAAACAACATATGGGATTTTAAAATATCCATTTGATAATCTTTGTCTTTTATCTGGAGGTTTTATTACATGAGCATTTATTTGATTTTTATTGATTTTTAGAGAGAGGAGGGAGAGAGATAGAAACATCGGTTGCCTCCTGCACGGCCTCCACTGGGGATCAAGCCTGCAACCTAGGCATGTGCCGTGATTGGGAATTGAACCAGTGACCTCTTGGTTCCTGGGTAGCTGCTCAACTGCTGAGCCACACCAGCTGGACGGCGTTTATTTTGATTCCTGATATATATATAGGGTGTCCCAAAATTCACGCAAGATTTGAATTTTGCATGAGCATTAACAACAACAACAACAAATAAAAGCCTAATTTTACTTGGTTTATTGAATCAGATTCTAATATCTGTTGTCCTTTGATTTCAATCCCTTCAATTTGATAAGCATTACCAAGTACCAATTATGGCCCAGGAGCAGGGACTATGAAGACCATTGAAGACCATGGCTTTGGATATGTGCTAGCAAAGCTGTGGAGGCCATTTACCTGATGTGCTATTCCATACATAACCCTATACTGTATACTTTATGAATCAATAAAAAATTTACAATTTTTAATTATAAACCTGTGTTTTCTATCAAAATTACTTCTTGCGTGAATTTTGGGACACCCTATACTAGTATATATTTTAAATCCTCTTATATGCTTTCTATTTGGTGTAATTTTTGTTGTTTCTTTGCCTTCCTCCCCCCCTCCCCTTTCTTGGTGGTACAATTAACCTAAGATCACTTTAAAATTTTCCATTTGAGTTTTTTGGAACAGACAGTTGGTATGGGAATGTAGATTCTTTGTGTGAGGACTGCCTTGTTAATATAAATTCTCAAGGGAGACCTTTCTCCTCTACTTGTACTAAGATCAGGAGAAATAAGTGTTCCTTTATGCATGCAGGTTTATTTCTTACTGCTCCTTACAGAGCCTGAGGGACTTTGGGGCCGCAGCTTAGGGTGGGGCGCTACAGAGCATATTGGAAATGACTTTACTGAACCGAGGATGCCCAGTGTAGTGGCTGCTGTTGGCACCCTGCTCAGGTCCTCTCCCTGGCTGGCACATCACTCCCCAGTTTCTGTGAGTGTGCAAGTCATGGGAAAATGAGGTGCCCAACTTGATCTTCACCAAAAGTGTGTTCCTACTTATGTGATTCTGTGTGCAATGGAGCTCTTTATGGACATTGAGCATGTAGGTTATTAGAAAGAAAGGGTCTGTCTGTAAAAAATAGCTTCTGACAGATAAAATTCAGTGTCTGTTTCATTTTTCCCCAGTAAGGAACACACAGGCAAACTAGGGTAATGTCACTAAGACACTAGTTCTAATTCTCTGGGTAAATTGTTAAGTGGACCTTCTAATTCAAATCACTCTTAGGTGACCGAAAGAGAGAAGGAAGGGGTGGAAGAGAGGGAGAAAGGAAAGAGGGAAGAAAGGAAGGATGGGAGGAAGGGAGATGGTCTTCCTGCTGGATGGTCTCTGGGCAGGCTGCATAGTGAAGTTTTAAGATGGAACGAACTGGAAACTCGAACCCGAGAATAGAGAGATGATAATCTAGACTGTTCTCTAATAACATGTCCTACCTGTAAAGCCACACCACTTCAACACCCTACCTCTCTCACCTATGCCTTCTTCCTCTGCCCATCTCCCTCGCTCACTGGAAGTGTCCTGTTGCTTGAGAGTCCCAGGAGCCACCATGAACTCATCCTCTGATGGATGTCTTTCAAAAAACCTTTAGAGTTTTCTTGGTAGAGCTCTTGTAACTATTTGAATTAGGAAACCTCCTGTTAAAATATGTTAAAAAATTCTTTGTTAACCACCCCCTTCAAGAGATGCAGCCTAATCTTTCCTTGGAGTGTGGGCTAGACTTGCTGATTTAGTTCTAATGAGTAGAAAGTGGTAGAATTGATGGTGTAATTTCTGAAACTAGGTTATAGAGGTATTGTGGCTCCCCCCTTACTCTCTCAGACTACTTGCTCTGGGGGAAACCAGCTGCTATGTTGTGAGGATACCCCATCAGCCCTATGGAGAGGTCCATGTGGGGAGTAATCAAAGTTTCCTGTTAATTTCAGCAAGGAACCAAAGCCTCTTGCCAACAGCCATGTGTGTGCGCCATCTTGTAAACATATCTTCCAGCCCCTGTCAAGTCTTCCAATGGCTACAGCCCTGCCCGAGATCTTGACTGCAATATCCAGAACCATAGCTGCCCAGGTAAGCCACTCCCAAATTATTTTTATTTTGTTTTTCAGTTACAGTTGACATTCAGCATTATTTTATATTAGTTTCAGGTGTACAGCATAGTGGTTAGACAATTCTATAATTTATGAAGTGATTCTCCCAATCATTCAAGTACCTAGCTGAAACCCTACATTGTTATTACAATATTATTATCATTCCCAAATTCTTGATCCACAGGAAACTGTAAGAGATAATAAATGTTTATTGTTTTAAGCTCTTAAATTTTGGGGGACAGTTTGTTGTACAGCAATATAAAGCAAGTATTCCCTCACATAAAATTATGCATCACCAGAACAGGATAATTTGTTTGTGTTTATGGTGGGTGTTTAGGTATATTGATAGCCATTAGAAGCCTGACAGTAGTCACTGCCAGGAATGATGACTGAGGCCTCTCTTGTTCCCTTCCCCAGGGGCTGGCATTATCCCCAGGCAGGATGACTTGAAGGCCAGGTATCAGCGTGGTGGCCAATGTTGGGTCTTGCAGTCCTGATGGTTGGATTAGATTCCGTTGATTCTTATGTTGAGGTCTCAGGTAGGTTAGTTTGAAACCAGGGTGCATTTTCCAGAAGAAGGAGTATGATGTGCAAACATTTTTGGATTGGGGGGTTGGATCTCGGTTCCAGGAAGATGGGGCATCAGCCAGATCTTATTTAGTCTTGCCTGGAGATGAACTTGGGAGAAATAATTTATAGTTTATCTCACTCCATCCCAGGTTGTGTGTGAAGTTTTGGAGCTGGGCTGGGAAAGGGAAGGAGGTTGGAAATTATTTGAATTGTACAGTTTATGAGATCTCCATCAGGACTCTGCCTGACTTCCAGGGCGTGGGGATTCTCCTGAGAATCTCTGGGGACTTGATTGGGTGGTGGTTGAGGGAGAGGACTACTTTTAGGACGTGCTGAGACATGGAGTGAGAATGTCCCTTGATCCTGAAGCCGCATGCTCACCTGGGTCTGGGGGCACCAGGTAGAAGAAAGGAGGGAACTGCCAGCAAGATACCTGGCTACTGAAGAGTCTTGGATTGTGACTGTGCTGAGCCTTTGCCCTTGCTGGCAACACCTCCTCAATGGCCTGGCCTCCTGGCCTATGCTGCCTGGAGACATTTTGCATAGAACCCCGTGACACTAGTCAAGGGTGGGGATAATCCAGCCTTCGGGCCATGTAAGGCCCGCATAATCATTTAGTCTGGCCCTGCCAAGGCGTTAGAGGCGAGTTAATTAAATGTCTGACCAAATACAGCAGGCTAATTTTAAAGCTGATGGTTTTGTATGACCCTCGAATGATGTTATAAATATCCAAATGGCCCTGGGCAGAAAAAAGGTTCCCCACCGCTGTGTGAACACGATGGTCAAGGCAAGGTTCTGCATTGCACCCTTTGCAAAACTCCTCAGAGATCATCTTCAGCTTCTCCTATACAATAAACAGGCTATCACATTCCTTTTATAATTTGTGCATGAGGAAGATTTTCTGCCCTGAGCAATCTTAAGTTTCCTTCAATTAGATAAGAAGGACTATGTTACTCCCTCGTTGCCTTGCTGCTAGGAGGCTCCAGTGCATTTCTGGTGCTTCATGGCATTGGCTCCCCCTCAGACTAGGTTCTGAGTCACCATCTTCCCACTCACCATGGCTGGACTTGGGTCCATTTAGTTTTATTTTCATTAGATTCTTGTACCTTTTATTCTAACCATCTCACCTCCTTTATATAGAGGTGATGGTCAGGATATGGCCCCTGTGCACCCTCCTCCCAGTGGGTGGAGCTGGTAGAAACCTGTGTCCCAACATGGGTGCCATGAGTAAAGTCTATGATGGTGGTTGCAGCCCTGCCCCCTTCTCCCAAAGCCTGGAGCCAAGGGAAGGCACCATGAGTGCAAGGTCCAGAGCTACCTGCACCAAGATACTGGGAAGGACAATTATGGGGAGACAGGAAGCCATGGCCTGAGGCTAAGTAATCAAAATCCCCACATTCAATAAGAGGAGAGAGAACGTGTGTGAGAGAGGAGAGAAAAAACCGATTTGGGCATGTGAGCTGGTAGGGCTCAAGGTTCAGCCCCAGGAAGGGGCTCCTCTGAGTCCCCGCTGTCAGTGGGGAGGTCTCTGAGCACTCTTTCCAGAGGCTGACCTCCCAGGATGAGTCTGAGGCCCGGCATGGCCAGAATCTGGTCTGATGCCAGGAGCCCGAGATATAGGGAGGTGACTGGAGGCAGACAGCATGGTCCCACTGGCAGAACTGGAGGTCCCAGGGCCCTGCACCTTCTTGCCCAGGGTCTGGCTTTGGCTGGCAGAGTGAGGCATGGTCCCTGGAAAAAGAACCAAGAGAATGAGGATATGAGAGATTTTGCTACAGTTTTTTGTTTGTTCGTTTGTTTGTTTTTTGTATGGAATGGAGCCCTCTGGAGCTGTCCTGCTCGGTATGTAGATTTCAGTCCTATTTGGTGATTTGAGAAAGATCAGCTCACCCTCAGGCCTCTGGGGACACCTTGGCCTCGCCTTTGCATGAACAGATCTGCTGGAGGAATACGATCTGCTGGCTGGAAGACTAGAATTTGAATGCTGGCCCTAGGCTAGACTCTCTGGACCTGGTTTTCTTGAGTATAACATTGGGACAACAGCTCACAGGTGGCTGCCAGGGTCAAATATGATGATGGAAGGGGCTGTGTGAACTGGAATTAAATCCAGTTTCCAGCTCTTTCACGTACTTGTCTCCTTCCCTTCCCCTAACTCCAAGTTAGGGGCAGTACCTGGCTTGTTCCTTACCAGACCCAGTTTCTGGGACACAGAAATGGACTAAGTTTCCATTATGGATGGGCATGGCCTTGACTGAAGTCTAGGCTTTGATGTGGGCCACTTGCAGGCGCGTGTTCTAGGCTCTTCCCCTTGCACTGGCTGGAGGCAGGCGGGGTCACAGGATGGAAGGAGCCAGGGTCCCCGCATCATCACTTGGGGAGAAAGTGGCCATCAAATCTAAATACCCAATTTGGACATTATTTTGAGTGAGAAGTAAACTTTTATTGTGTTTGAGCCATTTGCTGTTTGGGGCCTGTTTGTTACAACAGCTAAGATCGTTCTGGTGAATACTTCAAGGAGAGAAGCTAAGTGAGACTATTGGAATTTTCCAGACTAAAGGTTGACCATCTTTCCTAAGCTCCCATGGGTATATTCAGATAATTCTCTTTTTTTTTCTAACAAAAGCAAAAACTGCAGTACTGATTTAGTCAATATTAAATTAAAAGAGCTTTAGATCTGTAATAAGAATTAAAATTTGAAGAAGGGCAAGCTTTACAACAGCCGCCAGTAGAGAAAGGAGGGGAAAGAAGTGGGTAAGGAGGACAGGCACGTTGGGATTCTGGGGACATGTGACAATTGACAAACCAGTGTAGGTGTCTTGGCTTCTCATGGAAAACATTTTGCACACCTATTTTTCCTTCCATACATAAGTCTATCAGTGTCCAAAAACATCCATTGCATTTTTTGTTTTGTTGGTGATATTACAACATAGTATTTCATTTGCTCCATTTTCTGACCTGTGTGGAAAAGTTAGAGGATTTCAGATATTTTCCTCAGCCTCACAATAATAAGCTGCCCGTCAGCCACTCTCCTGCATGCCACGAACCAGTCCGTGGGGCCCTCGATGGGCTGCTGGTTGATCTTATGGACGAGGTCTGTGGCTCCACACATTTTGGGAGAATCACCAGGGATAGGTTCTATTTTGACATATCCACTTGTCCTCTTTTTGCAACATCCACTTGTTTACTTGTGACTTTTTACTATTCAATAGTAACTTGTCCCATTCCAATGTCAACACTCAGTACTAGAATACTTGTTACTACTCATTTTTTAAAAAGTATATATTTTTAATTGCTTTTAGAGAGGAACGGAGAGGGAGAAAAAGAACCCACAACCTGGTATGTGCCCTGACCGGGAATCAAACCAGTGACCCTTCAGTGCATGGGATGACACTCAGCTGAGCCTCACCAGCCAGGGCATTATTATTCTAATATCAACAAAATGTTTGCTAGGGATGTACATGGGTGCCCTATTTCTCCTGACTAGTGGATCTGGAGAATTGAAAATAAACTGATGGAGGATTTTCATCTTGCAGGGCAATACTATTATATGCTTAAATTCTTGTTTCATTTTCTGATAGTCTTGCCTACATGTTCTAAAAGTATCAAATAATTTCTGCACTAAAAATTATAACTCATAAACTATCAGTCATCTCTTGTGCATCTTGTTCAATTCTCACACCAAAGGCCAAAATCACAGCATACTGGCACTGTTTAATTTTAAAACAGGGACAATCCTTGGAAAATGGGATCACCTCAGAGATGGTCTCTTTCAACTTGACCTTTTCTTACTCCCAAGGTGGAGATGGCTTTTGATTAGTCTCCTCAGAAGCCCTGTGACACTTTGGAACATATGTGGCTGTTTCTTATCCTTTTATTCTAGATATTCTAGTGTTTTCTTTTTAAAGGTAATACAAACATGTAGCAGCTGCTAGGTGCAAATCTCCCTACGCATCCTCCAAAGAAATCATTCAAAACAACATAGAAAACAAATACCTTCCTCATCCCCGGGCAGCTGTGACCCATGTCAGCTGACACTTTGAGCATCTTAAAGGGGTGTGGTGGGACCAATAGTTCTCATTGTTGGGTTAAGTAGCCAGACATTAGAAGGGAACTAACAGGCTCAGGAGAGAAAGTGAAGAAGACAAAATCGTTTCAGAAACAACTAAATTATGAGGAACAGAAAGAAGAAAAGTCAACACAGAAGACTTGGAGGGTAGAAATGAGTGAGGCAGCCCTGCAAGACAAGCAGTGCTACTTGCCCATGTTACAGAGGCAGCTTGTTTCATCTGTGCCAGGAATTCTGTAAAGCACTTTAACACATCATCCATCTCATTTTCACCACTGCATGAGGTCGGCACTATAATTCATTCTTTTAAAAAATACATATATTTTTATTGATTTCAGAGAGGAAGGGAGAGGGAGAGAGAGATAAAACATCAATGATGAGAGAGAATCACCGATTGGCTGCCTCCTGCACCCCCCCCCCCCCCCGCCCACTGGGGATCGAACCCGCAACCCGGGCATGTGCCCTTGACCAGAATCGAACCTGGGACCCTTCAGTCCGCAAGCCAACGCTCTATCCACTGAGCCAAACCGGCTAGGGCTATCATTCATTCTTATTTTCACTGACCCAACTTCATACAGCTAATAATCACCCGAATTCTGATTTCAATCCCAGATCTGATTTCACCACATGTGCTCTTTACACCTTTCCATGTGGCCTTGTGAAAAGTAATCATGACATGGAATTTACCTGCTTTGGTGGCATTTTTGGAGCTGCCTTTAACTGTGTCCTCGGAATCTCTGGCTGTGGCTCTGCCTTTGACAGATTTGTGGCTCTTCTCAACTTCACGGAGCTGCAGGAAAACATTAATGGTTGGTCTTGGCCCGGGAAATGGGTGTTTGAGCTCAGGATGGTGAGATCTAGATGGCAAAGACTCCATCTTCAGTTCTTGGGAACTACCTTAAATCGCCCGTTATTAGTCCTCGAGACTGACTGCAGGGGGCAGCAGAGCTCAGGTTTGCACAGCATTTGAAGGTGCACCTGGCCCAGCAGGCTGGAAGCCCTCCAATCTTAGATCAATGGTTTTCTTTATCTGGGCAAGAGACCAGTAGGATTAAGGAAATGGGGATGGGGATGGGGAACTGGCTGTGAAGCAGATGAGATTCGTTCCGGTAGAGGCATCGAGGAAGTAAGGAGGACAGGGCCTAGAGAGGGTTTACATAGGTATGAGGTGAGGGTGGGGAGGCTGGGAGACTGGAAGAGAGCAGTCTGAAGCCAGCTAATGTTGAGAGGGGCTGCCTGCGCTTGGAGGAAACTTCCAAGACCTCCTAGGCCACAGGCCACAAGCAATATGTGGTTTTGACAACACTGTTTTCTTTAGTATTTATAGTATTAGTTTTAATCTATAGGAATTATCGTGAGTACTGGTTTTATGATGTGTGAACATTGGTTGAATTCATTGAACTTCTGTTCTTCAGTAACCTCTTAAAATGTAAGTATTGTTATGGACACCCACATATCCCGAGGATGTAAATGCATGCTGTTGAATCTCACAGGCTGCTACCTGTCATACACATATTTTTGGCTTTGGTTCAGAAGAAAGCCATTTAGAGCACACAACTGGGTCCACAGAGCAAATTAGCAAAACACAAAACCATGGCATCAATTTTACCTTCCAGAATGAAACTCTCGACAGAGTAATAAAACTCGAGACAGACTCACCGCTTGGATTTTCTTCCTCAGCTGGGCATTAGCGCGGGAAAGGGTTTTGGAAACTGAGTTCAGGTAGTAGATGGCCAGGCTGTAAGAGAAAAGCACGCCTCCTGTGGTACGGCGACCTTGGAAAGTGACAAGAGCTGGATGCCTTTCCCAGAAATCAGGGCAGGCTTCTTGCAATCGGTGCCAAGGCTTTGCCCCTGGGCAGGGTGGAGAGAGGCCCTACCATCCTAAATCCTCCACTTAACATGGAAAAAACGTCCTGGACATCCCTGCTCTCTCTATCTGATGGAACGTGGAAATGACCTACACATTTCTACCTCTCAGAGTGCTCAGTAAAAGGCGGCTAAAGGAATCATCCCTCTTATGGAAATCTGAAGGGGTGGGGGAGTAGCAGGGTTTCCTGTCTGCGAAAGAAGCTGCTTGTATTTCCTGGGCACTGCCCAGTACCAGGCTCTGTGCCATGTGTGTCCCACCCCCACTGGTTTTGATGAAACTCCATGAAGTAGAAATGATGGTTCCCATCTTTACAAATCAGTATCCTGGGATTCAGAAAGGTTAAGTAATTTGCCCAAGGCCAGGTCATCTATTAGTGCTCCTTAGAGCCAACATTCGAAGCCAAAGCTCTTTTCACAATCGTCAAGTATGGAGAGAGGCAGAGCTGCTAAGTAACTGCTCCAAGTTTGCCTGGAAACACAACTGCAGATGCCCTGGAGGTCCCCTGCTCAGTTGCACGGATGGAATTTCTTTCCTGAGTTGCTGGTTTTCAGCATCAGGCTCCCACTGGCTGATTTCAGGACTGGGTGTCCTTTGAGGTTATAACCTGGGCTTCCCTTTCACAGGATCTGCTAGGGGCTATGACCTGGACTGTACCTCCTGAGAACAGAGAGGCCACTTGGGCTGGGTGCTCAGCCAGCCTGTTTCCTGAGAGCTTTTTAGGTTCATACTAATTGTCACTTTTCTCCATGAACTTCAAGCCTTAGCTACTCCCCAACCTTCCCCTGTGGGCTGCCATTGCCACTTTAGTAGAGTCTACAAGCTCTCTCCATACAGAGAAGGGAGGACAGGTAAAGGGACCACTCTCTGCTTTGGCACTTTCTCTGCACCAGGACTTGCCCTTTCTCCTAATTAACAACCCACTTATTAGGGAGGAGCTGGAGGTCAGAGAGGATAAAGTGTTTATGGGTGATTGTGTTCCCACTGAAGTTGCTTGCAAAGGTCAGGTTTGGTGTCTGGGTTCCAGAATCTTCTCAGGGGGTCCAGGTTGTTATAGCATGTCAGCCCTCTCTCATGCCAGGACTAGAGCAGATGTTTGGAATTGAGATGTAAGGAAATACACCTATTTTGGAGAGGAGTTTAACACTATCTAAAGAGAATAAAGAAACACATACCTATGACCCAACAGTTCCATTCCAAGAGGTCTACCTTAGAGAAACTCTCTCATGGAGACATATATGTACCAGGAGCACATTTGCAAGAGCAAAAATGTAGAAACAACCTAACTATGTCTATGCAGAGAAATGAATAAACTGGTCCATTCATTCATGCAATGGAACATATAGCGATATTAAAATCTATGCTCATGTATCCACATGGGTAAATCTTCTAAGCATAATGTTGAGTGAAGAAAGCTATGTAGTATGACCATTCATGAAAACATTTTAAACTCAGAAAACAATAGTACATACACACATGATGAAAGTACCAAAATAAGTATGAGAATGATTAAAGCTAATTAAAATAGCGGTTACCTTTGGAGAGGGAGGAAGAGAAAAGGATTGGGGAGAGCTTGAAGTGTATCTGTAACATTTTGCTTCTCTTAAAGAGACAGATCTGAAGCAAATATTGCTAGATGTGAACATCTAAATTTGTGATCCCGTACATGGTTGTACTTTTCTGTATGTTAGGAATACTTCATAATTTTAAAAAACACATGCCAAAAATAGATATTTATTAAAAAAAAACTAATATTTTCCCTAGTATATTTTTGATGAGGTAATTCAAATTCAGGGCTCTAGCTTCCTGTCTTCTTTTTTCCTTCCTTCCCCTGGTCCTTCCATGAGCTTTCATTGCTTTCTTACTATGCCCTAGGTGTGGGGCTGGTGTTGGAGATACAGACATCCTCAGACCCACCCACCATCCTCAGGGGTTTCTCAGTCTTTGAGAGGGATAGTGATGAATGATGTTCTAGGCACAGGATGCTCTGTGGAGAAGTCCCATGGGCCCTGCAGGGACAGGCTGAACCAGTCCCTAAGGTTTCTCAGAGACTCAGAGCCAGAGGTCTTTGGTATTTCTAGTGCATGTTTAGGAGGGTGTTACAGACACTGTCAGCACCCACCCGTATTCCTTGGCCCCTATCTTTCAATACGCTTCCTGAAAACTTGCAGCTGCCAGTACCTTTACCTCTGTGCCTGGAGCTCCCCCTGCAGCCCCCGGCACAGAAACCATTCTCCCTGGGAATAGAGCTGGCCCGTATGCTGGGCAATGAACTAACGCCTCTCCCCTCCCAAGATTCCCAGCAGCATCAACCAGTGACTGATGGGAGCTGGTGTGCAAATGCCCCCGATCCCTGCCCTTGAGTGGGGTAACTCTGAAGCACACTGTTTTCCAGGATTCGCCAGCAGGACTAACATCATCCCAATGATAATAAAGCAGCTTCCTATCCCTTCTGTTTGTCTTCCCTACTCTCTTCCCCAGAAAACTACTTGCATTTGAATCTTTGTCTCAGGATCTGCTTCTGGGACATCCAGACGACGAGGGCAAGAAAGAAGGATCTGCTAAGGAAGTTTAACTGTGAAGGGGAGGTTTCCATGAGGCAGAGCCAGGGGCCTTGGCTAACTTACAACATCAGCAGGATGGCTGGAATGATCAGGCCTGGATTGGCGATGAACGCAAAGATCTTGCCCAGGAAGGTTGGAAAATCATTTTCAACGGTCTCTTGGATGACGTCATACATTCTGTTTTTCCCACTGGGAAGAAGAGGACACATTACAGCATGCTGCAAAGCTCACACAGCACACGACTGTGTGCACGCCCCTCCCAAAGCTGCCGCTCACTACTGAGCCGGAAGAACCACAGATCTGCCCCTAATGGACTGCAAATAAAAATGCCCCCCAAGGGGCTGCCCTTTTGTCTCAGGATTAGAGCCAGGTCAGTGCGCTCACAACTTCGCAAACTACATTGGCCTCCTGCGTCTGACACCTTATGGGCTTTCGCCTATACTCTCATGGGAGAACATTGCCTGTAATATAGCTATGAGACCGACACAGCTTCCCATGCATGGCAATAGTTCTCTAAAGACTGACGTGATGGACGACCTCATGGTGCCTCTTGATTTTTTACTATCAGGCTCTTTACAGAAAAGCTTCGCTGATCCCTGGTGTAATTAATACCTCTTATCTCATAGCATTGTGATGAGTGCCAGCTACCCCCAACTTGGGCAGGGCTCAGGCTTAACAAACTTGCTTATGCCTTACTATGGACTTGCACACTCCTCTAAGTACTTTACAAATAATAACACACTAAATCCTCAAAACAACCCTATGAGGTAGGCCCTACTGTTACTTCCATCTCATAGGCATGAACCTGTGGTGTAGGGAGCTAAGAAACTTGCTCAAGATGACCCAGCTGGCAACTGACAGAGCTGGTTCTAGAATCTATGCTCTAAATCAGAGAGCTGGCAATTCTTTTCTGAAAAGAGATAGATAATAAAGATTTTAGGTTTTGTGATCCAGAAGGTCCCTTGGCATTACTCACTTCTGCTGTGGTATCGAGAAAGCAGCCGTAGATTATATGTAAGCAAACAGGTGTGGCCGTGTTCCAATAAAACTGTGTTTATAAAAGCAGGTTGGTGGTCTGGATTTGGTCCATGGGCTATAGTTTACCAACCCCTATTTTTAACTATATGCTGTGCAACGCTGCCCATTTCATTTATTTATATTTCTTGTCTGGATCTGATCTAAACCCTGAGTCCCTCCATGTAAAAGTGAATTTCTGTGAAGTGAAGGGCCTAGTTTAAGCATTGACTCAGTGTTCTTTTCTAGACAGTGGATATAAAGCAGTGAAAAGGGAAGCAAAAATCACACCCTCATGGAGCTTATGTCCTGGTGGAGGAGACAGACAACAAACTAGATAAATAGGCAGAAGGAATGGCATGTAGATGTTAGTAAGGAGATAGAATAAGCAGAAACAATGGTGTGTATGTGTGGCATTTTCATTAGGGTCTTCAGGGAAGGCCTCACTGAAAAGGTGACCTTTGAATAAAGACCTGAAGCAAGTGAGAGGAAGCATTGAAAATATCTACGGGATGAATGTTCCAACCGTTGATGGGTTTTGATCAGAGGAGTGACAGGAAGGAGGTGGCAACCATGTTTCCTGCTAAGTTCCATTTTCAGCTCCCTTCCCCCGCCATCTGGGTGGAAGCTGCCAGGGCCTCTCAGGGTAGCAGATGAAGCGGGGTGGGGCAGATGGTGAGCGCCTGGCCTGGCACAGGCCCATTCACTGGCCTCCTGCCTGGGGACAGGCGGGTGGCCTCAGCAAAGGGGCATTGGCATTTGCACCCAGAGCCCAGTCCTCCAAACCTTGCTCAGGACGGCTTCCACCACCTGTGCCATGTGGTTCTCCCTTCAGCCTGGCATTCAGGCCGTCTAGTCTACATCTAGCCCCCCTTTCCTTCCGTCTGAACCTCTGATCAATCAGATTATAGTCTGTTGTGAGCACTCCTGCTACTCTTTCCTTTGAGCTCCCATGACACTCACTGTGGGGCACTAACTACAGGGCTGTATCTAGCTAAGTCCTTTATAAACTGAGCAGCATTCCCCAAAGTGTGTTGATCCACATTAGTAGGCAAGGCAGGGACTGGAGTGAGGCGGGTGAGGCTCTGGGGTGCACAACTTAAGGAGGTATTCACTCTGAGGCTCGTGCAAATGCAGGGTTGGCACCTCACCCTACTCCCGGCCCTGGATGGGTGTTACATGAAGAAAGGGTCTGTGGCCAATAAGGATAGAAACATTAGCCCTAACCGGTTTGGCTCAGTGGATAGAGTGTCGGTCTGTGGACTGAAGGGTCCCAGGTTCGATTCTGGTCAAGGGCATGTACCTTGGTTGTGGGCACATCCCCAGTAGGGGGTATGCAGGAGGCAGCTGATCGATGTTTCTCTCTCATCGATGTTTCTCACTCTCTATCCCTCTCCCTTCCTCTCTGTAAAAAAATCAATAAAGAAAAAAGGATAGAAACATTAGCGTGCACATCTTATCTTATTGCATGATTCCTCCAAGCCTTTAATAAAGGAGCTGCATCGAGCATTTCTAAGTGAGAAGGTGGCAGATAAAAGAGTCAGCATGTTCCAAATGGCTTTAACCACAGACTCCTTTTAATGGAGTAGAGAGAGGGCTTTGTCTCCAGAAGGTCTCACATTTGGAAAGAGAGCAGTAGATGCACAGATTTCTCAATATACCTCCTTGTACAATTACTGATCTCTTTATTCAATGTCCAGTCTCCCAAACTAGTCTGACGTGTACCCTGAACCCACAGTGCTGGCAAATGCTCTGCAAAACATGGAGTCCCAGTCAAGAGTCTCAGTAGCTGCTTCACCCTTGAATGGCACTTGTCAATACTGTACCAGTATATGGTCATTTCATCTTCAGAATACCGCCTCCCCCACCCCCCCACCCCCATCCCTGTTACGTTATTTATCCATATGTTAAAAGGTTAGAACTGTGCTGTCCAATATGGTAGCCATTAGCCATATGGGGTGATTATTAAAATTAATTCAAATGAAAGCAAATTAGAAAGTCAATGTCTCGGTCCTCATTTCAAGTGTTCAGCAGCCACGTGGCTGGTGGCTACCCTATCGGATCGTGCAGACATAGGGCATTTCCATCCTGCAGAAAACTGCTGAGCAGCACTCATGATTTGCCCCAAGCTCCATGGCCTTTCGCAGGCTGATGTGACACCAGAACTGGAATTCTGAGCCACTGCTCTCTGATCAGACTGCCTGGGGGCGGGGGAGCTTCTCTTATGCAACCAAGGCTGTGCACCTGAATGGCCCGCAGTCAAAGGAGGGCGGGAGGGACATGATGGTGTAGGCCACTGGCAGGAGGCTGAGGAAGAGCACCAGCAGCAGGAGGCCCATGTAGAAGTTGTTGGATCGGGAGGCTTTGAACACGCGTTCGTGGGGCACGTTACTGCTCATCACCGCCCAGCACTGGAAGTACATGGAGGTCAGCAGGCGCAGTACGTTGATGCCCACCAGTCCTGGAGCATAGAAGGAGCCCATCCTGGAGGGGCAGAAACACACACCAGGTTGGCCTGGCAGCAGGAGAGGCCAGGGAAGGGTGACAGAAGGAGATGGGATTGAGGGGTTAGGGGGAGGAGGCCTCGTATTCTCTGCAGGTCCCAAGGGAAGGGGCCTCCCATTTAACCAGCACATTTATCACCAGACCATAGCCATTCATTCCTCAGAAGGAGACACTCCGAGCATTATTGCTCAGCACCAGGCATCTAACAAATTATACGGCCTCCTGTCCGTTTCTCCATGGTCTCCTTAAAATAACAGTACTGCTCAGAAAAGTATTTGAAAAGTTCTCAAATTAAGAGAATTGGACATTGACTTGCACTGAGCCATTGGCATCTTGAAAGTCTTTGGCTGAAGTTATACAACCTTCTCTAACTCCCTCAGAGGAAGAAGTTCCTTAGTTCATTTATCTCCCTCCTTCTCTCCTTCTTTCTTTCTTCCCCTTCCCTTCCCTCCCCTCCCCACTTTTTCCTTTCTGCCTTCTTCCCTCTCTTTCTCCCATCCCCCTCTTCTTTCTGTTTTCCTTCTCTCTCCACCTCTTCTCTTCTTCCCTCTCTATGCCCACCAGAGCACAGGGGTGGGCAGACACTGCTGGTTCTCACCTAGTCCCGCCCCCTGTTTTTCACGTGAAAGGAGGGAGCTCCTGCCTCTCCCAGCTAGTTGAGAGGCCACACCTGAGATTCCAGTTTTCTGACTCCCCAAGTGAGGTGATCCCCAGATGAACTGGGTAACTCACCAGATCATGCCTTGGTTGAAGATCAAACCAAGCACATTTCCACTAATATCAAACTCAGCATATGAAGGCTGCCGAGAGATAAAGGAGGGTTGGGGGTGGGGTGGAGAGAGAGAAACATGTTAGATGGTATCAGCCAGACATTACTACCAGCCACTGGCCAAGCCAGGGCCTCTCCATCCCACAGAGAGAGGAACTGTTGATTCAGGGTTCTGCTTCTTTAACATACAGGATGTCCCTTCAATTAAAGAAATAGTTTGAAGTTCTCAAAGTAGAAACTTTTTTCAATGTCTTTTTTAAGAATAAAATGTGAGAGTTTTTACCATTTAGGGCCTGTGGGCTGACTGTGTACTCTTGAGAGGACCCTGGCCCCCTTGAGAACATTTTACCAATGCTCTTATCAGAAATGCACCTTGAAATTATAATCAAGGAGTAATTCTAATAAATAATGAAAATGCAAATAATTAAACGAGGACTTTGAGAAGAAAGTTAAAAAAACAAAAAACAAACAAAATAAATCATCCCCCTAATTCTCTTTTCTCCTTCTCATCATTCTCTAGTCGTAGAGCATTCATGGAAAAGAAAAGGCTTAGCTAGATACATATTTTCAGCCTGACTCAGATTTTCAGAGTTTGGGAGATTTGTAAAGTATTTGAAAGAATACAAATTTGTGAGCACTGGGGAGTCGGGGTCCTCATGAAACATGGTTAAACCTACTTCCCAATTTGCCTTACAGGAGTGGAGATAACAGGGTATAGGAATGAGAGAAGGAGGAATGAGAAGTTAAGAGAAAGAAAAAGGAAGGTCAGGCAAGCATGGATCAAAGGAGGAAGTATGTACAAATCCAAACACATGAAGGTTAAATCTTGGGAATTTACAATTTAACATTTTAAAATATTAAAAAAACTTTTTATCTATTGGGTTTTGTATTTGCTTAGAAAAATCTGCCTCATCCCAACATTATAAGTTTTATATTATACTAGAGGCCCAGTGCACGGATTCATACACATTGAAAGGAAATTGATTAGAAGAAATATTTTAGAGGCCAGGGAGGGACCATGGGAGGTTGGCTCCAGGGCATGTCTGGCCTTCTCTCCCAGTGCTGATCAGCTGGACCTCAGCAGCAAGCTAACCTACTGGTCGGAGCATCTTCCCCCTGGTGGTCAGTGTGTGTCATAGCGACTGGTCGACTGGTCGAACACTTAGCGTATTAGGCTTTTATATATATAGATATGCTTTCTTTTATAAAGTTATCACTTCATTTTTTGATGTTTAAAACGTTGATTCTGCTGCAATTAATTTATTTAGGTAAAATGAGTGAGATATAGTTCCCCTTCCTATGGTTATCCAGGTGTCTCAATCCATTTGTTATATAATTCTTTGTTTTCCCACTGGTTGGAAAGACTCCCTGTATTGTTAATTAAATTCCCATATTGATTGTACCTATTTCTGGGCTTTCTATTCTATCCATTGATAAGTTTGTCCATTCCCTAGTACAGTTTTAGTTTCTATAGCTTCAGAGTATTTTTTTTAAGAAATGACTTTATTTGTTGTTGTTAATCCTCACCTGAGGATATTTTTCCATTGGTTTTTACAGAGAATGGAAGGGAAGGGGAGAGAGAGAGAGAGAGAGAGAGAGAGAGAGAGAGAGAAAGAAACATCGATGTGAGAGAGACACATTGATTGGTTGCCTCCCACACATGGGCTCGGGGATGGAGCCTGCAACCAATGTATGTGCCCTTGACCAGAATCAAACCTGGGATATTTTAGTCCTCAGTTCCAGGCTCTATCCACTGAGCCAAACCAGCTAGGACTAGAGTATGTTTTAATATAAGGGTGGGTCTAGTCCCTTTCATTCTGCTGTTTTAATTATTTTTCAGGTTATTTTCACAAGATTAGTTTTCAAATGAACTTTAGTATTATTTTGAGATTTTGTTGAACTTAATAAATTCATTTGAGATCAATGCCATCTTAGCAATGTCATGACATAAAGATGCCATCTTTTTTGAGCACGAGGTTCTTGCACCCTTGTTCTCAGATAAGATTATGAAGTTTTCCTCACTGAGCAGGAGTTGAGTAGGCCTGTGTAAACTGTGGCTGGTGACTAAAAAAAGATATGACAGAGACCTATACTTGGGCCCTTACCTGGGCCAGGTACCCTGCTGCCGGCGAGGATGAGGATGACAAAGTAACAAAAGTTGGAGCTCGGTTATGGGGGAGGTCCCTCCCAAGACCAGTGACCACTGGGTGGGCAAGTGAGGTGTTTGGTAGAGACTCACAGGAGAGATGGGGCCTTAGGCTCTGCCAGATCATAGAAGGCCACTGGAGAGAGGAAATGACACACGTTTAGAATGAGCAGTCTCCCAGGTAGATGGGGAAGAAGAGTAGCTAGGGGAGGAATAAGAATCAAAGAGGTTAGTCAGAGCACAATCCAGAAGACAGAACCAATGGTTACTGTGTTTGTGGTGTGTCTCAGGAATTTCTGAAACATTCATGTCCACATCTGCCCTGCCGCATTCTAGGATTTCATTAGAGTTTCAAAAATTAGGAGCTGCCATCAGAAGGGGATGGTTCAAACAACTTTCTGTGGAATATCTGTGAAACGGTGACGTACAAATCCAGCCTCCAGGTCCCAGCACCAGCAGTAGTTCATGAACCGGACAAAACAAGCCCTCAGGAAGTCCCCCAGCAGGATGGTGATGTACGTTACCAGCATGTCAGACACCGTCAACCTCACGAATTCCTGCAACGAGGAACACAGAGGGAGGGGTGGTCAGGGTTGGCCCTTGCCCACCTCTCCCAACTGACTGCAGCCATGCACACTCTCCCCCACCCACCTGCATTCTTCTCTGTGAGCCTCTGAATTTGGGGGCACAGTGGTGGTGGTGCAGAGCAAAGATCAGGCTTTGAAATATTCTTACATAGGTCTGAGCTCTATAATTACTAATTGTATTGCTTTGAAATAGTCTCTGAACCTCTTGAAGTTAATAATGTTAACCTTGCAGGGTTATTTGGAAGCTTAGTGATTATGCATGCAAATTGCCTGGCACACTGGTAATGCCCAAAGCTTGGCAGTTATCAGCACAGATATGGGATCTGAAGGCTTGCCTCTTACTTTCCCCACCTGCTCTGAAATACCAGCTGCCCCGGCTAAGACTAAATCTGATCATTGTCACCAGGGACAACTGCTGGTTTTCTTTACCTCTGGCTAAAGATTTTTTTCTGGTTATATAGAGAAAATAATGCTGGTTTTTCATAGAGGCACATAGCAAAAGACGCAAAAACGTATTACTTTTGGGGGGAAATTTAAAGATCTACCAGATAATATCACAAACTTTAAGACATCTAGTGGACTTAGAATTCCTAGAAAGTACAGGGTCTGCTTTATTCATTTTTATATCCTCCAAATTGATTAATAAATTTTTGCTGGATGAACAGCTGATGAATTTTCAGGGTTATTCCTCAGTAAGAATTCAGGTTTATGTTTAAGTAATAGACAACCAGCATGTATCAGGTCTCCACTCTGTGCAAAGTGATGCTCTGGGGCCCGGGCTGGAGGTGGTGGAGGACATAATGCCTCAAACCCATCATCATCAACTAGCTCAGAAAGATACAGACTTTTATTACTGATGGGAACAGTGATGGGCATCAAGGGAGGAGGGCAAGAGAGACACCCCCCAAGGATGTGGGGCAGGAAATGAGAGACTATATAGCAGAATATTTAAAAAGAATCATGTAGGTAACAAACTCTGTATGGCCTTCTAAAGAGGATTGGTTTTATTGACTTGAAGATTCTTTCTCTGTTACATATTGTGATGAGTTGAATGCAGGAGCTGGGGAAGCTCAGTGGCTCTACACCTTGAAGATGAGGAAGATTTGAAGAACATGGGAATCTGGACTGGAGGAGGAAGAGATGGTGAGTCTGAGCTCTCCATGAAGGAGGTGGGAAGAAAAGGCCCTCAGGACCTCCATGGGCAAGAACAGATCTTTTTCCCTGTGGGATTTGCAGGTGGTGAACTTGTAGGCAGTATTCAATGGAATGTGTGTTGTAATTCCCTCTTTCGTTGTACTTCATCACCCTCAGTTAATAACACGGTTTGATGCTCTATGTGAGTGGATTCTTCAGGGGACCTAGGGAAAAGTAATACACTCTGCATCTCAGTGGGGTGGCTGATGGAGAGAAACCCCATGCAGAGAGATGGAATTGAGGAAGAGAAGGCAGCTGACCTGTGTGACTTGTGAATATTTTAAATTCTGCCAAGAACTTGAAGGCTAAGAACACTAGGCTTTAAAGTCTGCCCTGTGCAAGTTACAGGAATGGTGGTAAAAGTGGATAAAGGGAAATGGCAGTTGTTAATTTTTGAGTCTCTAATCAAAACCATTAATTCTCTTTACAGAAAAATGCACAGATGCACATACACACAAATTCCTGAATCCAATTTTTAGGAGTCTTTGTTCTCCAGGTGGAGAAACTTGCAGTGAAATCTACAGTAAAACTCTAAATAAAGTAAAAAATTAGATTAATGAATGAAGCATATAGAGAAATATATGGATATTGAAAAAATGGGAAAGGGAAAAAGTAGAACTTTCCTAAGAAATACTTGCTGGACATTTTGGTGGCTTAAAAATGGAAACATCAAGAAAAGAATAAAAATAATTGAGAACAGGGATGACTTTTCAGGAGAGCACAGCTACTCACAATGCCCACAGCTGTCTCCCAGCAAGAGCCGCGGGGCACGTCAGCAGGGTGCAGGGGTGGCCGGGGGACACTCTCGTTCCAACCCGAGGAGTTGTAATAGTTAAACAGAGTCCAATGAGTGATGTTCTTTATTGTCTCTTCATTAGAGAGCTGGAACAGAAGATGGAGATGCGGGGTTGGAAGGAACCAGGGATGGCCCAACTGTTTCCACAGGAACAACAACTAAAGCCAGCACATGCCACAACCTTACCACCTCATATCTGCCCTACTCCTCAATGGAGTCCCCCCAAATCTAAACAGAAGAAGGGGCAATTGACCAAAGTCCTTGGGTCTTTTCCATCCATCCATCCATCCAATCATTCATTCTTCTTTTGAGAATAATTGATTCAGGGTCTATTCTGGACATATGAGGCAGTGGTGACACAGAAGTGAACAAGAGATGGAGCATTCCTCAGAAAGTTCACAGTCTCATAAGTGACAGAGATGAACAAACAGTTATAGAATCTATACTAATTAAAGGGTAATATGCTAATTAGACTGTGAGACCTTCCGGGGGACCTTCTGGATATCCTTCTGGACAAAACCATGGTGGTGGGGCTGAGGCAGAGGCAGTTAGGGGCGATCAGGCCAGGACGGGAAGGCAGTTGGGGGTGATCAGGCCGGTGGTGGGGGCAGTTGGGGGCAAGCAGGCAGGTAGGTGAGTGGTTAGGAGCCAGCAGTCCTGGATTGCGAGAAGGATGTCTGACTACTGGTGGGATTGGGCCTAAACCGGCAGTCGGACATCCCCCGAGGGGTCCCAGATTGGAGAAGGTACAGGCCTGGCTGAGGGACATCCACCCTGTGCATGAATTTTGTGCACTGGGCCACTAGTCCTATATATTAAAAGCCTAATATCTTAAGTGTCCAGTAGTCTGGTCATCCGTTCAAGCAATCAAAGTGTAATATGCTAATGATATGCTAAGGCCGCTCAATTGCTCGCTATGACATGCACTGACCACCAGGGGGCAGATGCTCTGACTGGTAGGTTAGCTTGCTGCTGGGGTTCAGCTGATCGGGACTGAGCAAGATGGGCAGGACAAACCCTGGACCCCTCCTGCAGTCCCTCCCCAGCTGGCCAACCTCCTGCATCCCTCCCTGGCCCTGATTGTGCACCTGTGGGGTCCCTCAGCCTGGCCTGCACCCTCTCGTAATCCAGGACCCTTTGGGGGATGTCGGAGTGCTGCTTTCAGCCCGATCCCACAGGCCAGGCCGAGGGACCCCACTGGTGCAAGGATTTGCGCACCGAGCCTCTAGTAGAGTGATAAGAGCTATGGAAAATTTTCTCTGAGGATCAAGAAAGTTCACATCAGACAATGGCAGCCAGAGAAGACTTCCTGGGGAGGCAAAGAGATCTGAGCCTAAACCTCAGGGAGGATTAGTCAAGAAGTCAAACATGGAGAGAAGGGTGGAGAGAGAGAAGTTTGCTCTGAGGAGGAAATGTGAGGTTTAGGAGGGTGGAGCAGTCAATTGGAGTAAGAGGGAAGCCAGAGGTGAGGATGGAGCGATGGGCAAGGGCCACATTCAATTACTTCCATGCTTAGAACCTTCTTATAGCTTCCCTGTTAACCTCAGGAAAAAATTCATGCAGCTCAACAATGAGGAGGGAGGAGCCTCATCATCTGGGCCTTCCCCAGTTTCATTTTTCACTTCTCCCCCTCTACTTTGTTCAGCCTTCCTGCAGTTCTCTATTTGCACCAGCTGTTCCCTCTGCTTTTTCCAGTCTCTGCTAAGATTCCTCAGGGGGTGCTGGAGTCCCTCCTATGCACTGCAGTGCTGCTCTGGGCTTGCCTCAGTGAAGCATACCCTGCAGCATGCTGTAATAGATGAGTCTGTCTCCTGGCCCAGAGTGTGAACACCCTTGGAACAGGGCTGTGTTTCACTCTCTGCTGTTCCCTGAGGACCTGACGCAGAGGGCTCCATAACCATTCGGTGAGCAATGATGAAAGGTTAAGTCAATTATGACATATCATCTCAGCAGACACTTACTTGGCTGGTAAACACTTATGGCAGCTATGAAACCATATGGGAAAGGCTGCAGATAAAATATTGAGTACCAATTGACATGTACAAGATGTGAAAAAAGACAACCTAAGAAAAAGACAGTAAAGAACTGCAGCAAAATGGTTAATGGTGGTTGTCTTGGGTCATATTCTGGGATATTTGTTGTTCATTTTATTTTTCTGAGCTTTCCAAAATTTACTTAACTGATATGACGCATGCATCAGAAGAGTATTATATCTAAACAAGGAAATTTGGTGGGCACCAGGGACTGGGGGGAGTTTGTGGTCTTTACCTTGAGGTGGACATCATCCATCAGGGCCAAGAGGAACGTGTAGAGATTCCCCAGGAAGAGTGCAAAGATACGTCCCAGCTGCCACTTCAGCCCAATGCGTGGGTGGTAGTTCTCCAGGGCAGCGATTGTTTCAAACAGAGGGGGACAAAACATCCCAAGCAGGGACATCACAATTTCAACCTGAGAGATCAGCAAAGCCTGGGTTACTTGCCTCATCAACATCACTTGGTTGGTCACCATCTCTGCACCCTGAGGGCCCTGCATCTCCCTCTCCTTGTTGTCCCCTCCTCTGCCTCTGGAGATGCCCTGGGGTCTCCACAACTTGCTGTGTGACCCTGGCGAAGGCACCAACATGCCCTGAGCAGTTAGCATATGTCCCACACATCAGAATTGCTCTGCAACTGGTTGCCATCATGATTGTTGCTTATTAGTATTGATTTAAAAAAAAAGAGCAAACTTTTTTTGAGAAGTAAATGAGTTAACCTAGGGGATACTGCTTTGGGTTCTGTAAAGCTGTGAACTAGGTAAGAGTCACCATGATAGCTGACATCATTTCAGGAAACTGGAAGACAGGAAGCTTATGATTCTGAGCTTAGCTAGATGGTTCTGCTGTCTCACCTGGATTCATTCATGAATCTATGGTCAGCTGATGGTTGTTGGCTTCATTCACATGTCTGGTGGTTGACTGGCTATCACCTGGGGTGATGAGATAACTGGGCCATGTCTCATTATTCAGTAGGCTAGTCTGGACTTACTTATTTTTAATTTAAAAGAAAATGTTTTTATTGATTTCAGAGAAAGGAAGGGAGAGGAGAGAGAAACATCAATGATGAGAGAGAATCACTGATTGGCTGCCTCCTGCATGCCTCTACTGGGGTTCAAGCCCACAATCAAGGCATGTGCCCTGACCTGGAATCAAACCGTGACCTCCTGGTTCATAGGTTGATGCTCAACCACTGAGCAACACTGATTGGGCTGGAATTGTTTAAATCATGGAGGTCTCAGGATTCCCAAGAGAGCAAGTTCCAATTCACAAGCACTTTTCAAGTCTGCTTGTATATGGTAGCTACTATCCCATTGGCTAAAGCAAGTCACATGGCCAAAACCAACTGGATTCAAGGGATGGGGAAAAAGATGCCACCTCTTCGTGGGAGGAGCTAGAAAAGCACATTGCAAAGAAATGTGCATACAAGGATGGGAAGAATTTGTAACCATTTTGCCAACTACCACAGATGTCAAATTTCCAAAAGAGATTTATGGATTCAATATAATCACAATAAAACTTTGATGTGTTTTATTGTGGATCTCCATGAGAAAATCACTCTACCAGATATCAAGACATGCTATAAAGCTATGGTTTATGAGTGTGTTATTAGTGCAGAAGTAGACAAATAGATCAATGGAATGGAAAAGGGAGCCCAGAAACCTAGCCATGTATTAATAAACACTTGATTTATGACATATGGCACTATAGAGCTGTGAGGAAAGGATCACCTTTTTAACAACCGTGTTTAAAAGCTATCCTGACTGACATGCTAATTAAACCCAGCTCTATCTAGCTACAGAAGCCTAATGGGTGACCCTTTGTTCAAGACGTTTGCACTACTAGACTAGAAAGAGATGCAATTTCACTTTCTAGATCAAGTCTTTAGCTGAACGGTGTAGGAACCAGTGTAATTTCAGTATTTGCCCCTAATATTCACTTCCATAGAGATGCCCTCCTTACCTCATTCCTTTCATACCAGCTGACGTTCTGCATTTTGGAGAATTCCTGGGATCGCTTCACCACAAAGTAAATGAGGTACCCACTCCCACACAAACAGCAGATGATGAGGAAGTTGGCCAGGACACGGAGAAATCTTGTCAGGTGAATATTTTCTTCTTTGTTACTTTCTTGTTCATCCACTATTGATTCCTTAATGTGTGAAAATGAGATGTGAATAATGGAGGGCCAGGAGCCAACAGGAACCATGGTTGAGTTCCTAGGATGACTCCTTTCTGGATTTCTATAAGTGAAGTAATATAGAGCGGTGATATTAAGCACTGTTGCCCTATGGAGAATTAGTTCTTTCCTTTAAGAAAACCCTGGCCAGTGTGGGTCAGTTGATTGAGCTTCATCGGGAGCACCAAAGGGTTTCCAGTTCAATTCCCAGTCAGGGCACATGCCCAGGGTGGGTTCAGTCCCTAGTCGAGGTGCATATAAGAGGCAATCAGCTGATGTTTCTCTCACATTGATGTTTCTCTCTCTCTCTCTCTCCTTCCCTCCCTCCATCTCTCCCTCCCTCCCTCCCTCCCTCCTTCTCTCCCTCCCTCTGCCTTCCCCTCTCTCTAAAACCAATAAAACCATTTTAAAAAGAAAGGAAAAGAAAACACATTTTGCTGTTACTGTTATTCTGGTCCACGCAATGACAGAAGCTTAGATTTATTAAATAATTACCATGTACCAGATGTGTACACTTCCCATGCATTTTTCCTCTTAATCTCAATAACAAATCAATAGAGAAATTACTATTATTATCCATATCCCAGATACTAAGGATCAGAGAAATTCCAGTAACTGATTGGGATTGTTTTAAATCTATAGATCAAATAGATTAAAATTGATTCTTATTATTAAGTCTTCTAATCTAGAGGCTGGCTTTTTCTATAAAAAAGTTCTGGCCAAACTTTTTAAAAATAAAAAGCCAGATAGGAAATCCTTTGGGCTTTGCAGGCCATGTGGTCTCTCTCACAACTGTTCAGCTATGCTTTGTAGCATGAAAGCAACCACAGAGAAGATATAAATATATGGGCATGGCTTTGTTTCAATAAAATCTTATTTACAAAAATAGGCAGCAGGCTGGATTTGAACCCTGGGCCATAGTTTGGTGACCCCTGTCCTAATCCATGAGGATGGTATATTTCTCTATTTATTTAGAGTTTTCAAATCTCTTTCAGCAATATTTTATACTTTTAGTGTAGCGATCTTCATTTTTTTTTTTGGTTAAACCTATGCCTAGGAATTTTTATAATTTATATAATATTATTAAAAATGGAATTTAAAATGATTTTTAATTGTTTGCTGCTAGTGTATAAAAATACAATAGATTTTTTATTATTAACCTTTTCTCCTGTACTCATAACTTTATGAAGACGCAATTAGTATATGGCAGACCAGGATGAAGAATGAAGTCTCTTAGATACAAACGTACCTGGAAGGAGATTTTGGCAACTAATTTACAGTTACTGTGTTCGGGTTCAGGTTCAACTAACTCTTCAGGCAGTTAATATACATTAACACACACCATTCTCACAACATGTGCCCTGTTATGTAAGTGTGTTAACTTGTTTTTCAATAGACTCAGAAGAGAAGTCTTCTCTTCCCCAGATGTTCAAAGTGCATTTTATTTTATTATTTAAACATTTAAAAATATATATATATATTTTAATTGGTTTTAGAAAGGAAGGGAGAGGGAGAGAGAGATAGAAACATCAACGATGAGAGAGAATCATTGATCAACTGCCTTCTGCACGCCCCCTACTGGGGATCAAGCCTGCACCTAGGCATGTGCCCTTGACTGGGATCGAACTGGGGATCCTTCAGTCCCTAGAGCCAAACTGGTTAGGGCGGCATTGGCCTTCTTTGTCTCTTGCTGGTAGGCCAGGAGGAAGAGCCTAAGGCCCCGTTGACTCCTACCCCGTCCTTGAATGCTCCATCAGAGGCCCCCCATTGCTGTGAGAAGAAGGGGTAGGGGACTGAGTCAGCTCCCTCCTCTACCCACGGCCAAGCTGACAGAACTCTGGGGCTCACGAAACCCATGTAAGTGAGTTGCTGAGCCCAAGCCCTGTCCCTGGTGGGTGTATCTGCCATCTGCAGGCATTGGTCAGCGGGCAGCAGCTCACTTCTCCTCCCAGGAAGTGTCAGGAGAGAGGAGATGGAAGAAGACAAAACAAACAAACAAACAAGCACAGTTGTGTTATAAAGCTGATTTCTGCCAGGCCCTGGGAGAAAGTTTGACTGATCAGACAGGAGAAATATTGAACTATCAATAACTCTGAATGGTTTTTACAGTCATGGAGAAAAAAATAAGATGTACAGTGCTTCAGTGTTACAGCTTCTGCCATTGTTAATTTGGTTGTCCTCCGGTTTATTTTTATATCTATAATAATAAAAGCATAATATGCAGATCGACTAAATGGCTGAACAGCAGAATGACTGTTTGGATGACCTTCTGAACGAAGCCAGGGCTGCGAAGGCCTACTCTTGCACGAATTTCATGCATCGGGACTCTAGTTATAAAATAAAAAGAGATGTGTAGGTCATCTCAAATCTCCCTTGTGAACCAGTTAAGGTGATAATTAAGTGTGTAGTTGTAGACATAATTGATTCCTTTATTCCCATACTTCCAAACCAGGGTTCTCAACTCTTTCTGGGTGTTCTAATCACTTCAGGCACTTAAAAAAAATCCAATGCCAGGACCCTACCCCACACTTATCACACCAGAATCTCTTTGGGTGGGACTGAGAAGATTTTTAAAGCTCCTTAGGTGATTCAAACATGTGTAAAAGGTTGAGAAAGTCCACCCCAAGCACATCCTTTCATGTCCCTAAGCTGAAAACATTTCCACAAGGATATAGGCAGGACCAGGCCCCAACAAACATGATTCTCTGACATATTAAGAAACAGATGGTGGGGAGCAGCTGTGAGCATTTTTCTTGAAGGCTTGATAGCTGGGCTCCTGCTGCTGGTAAAGTTCTTGCCACAGGTTACTTGGCGATCTTACTGGCCATGCCCCAGCTGGGAGAAGTCTCCCGATGACTGGAGGTACCCAAAGTCCCCCTAGAACAGTGGTTCTCAACCTTCCTAATGCCGCGACCCTTTAATACAGTTCCTCATGTTGTGGTGACCCCCCAACCATAAAGTTATTTTCGTTGCTACTTCATAACTGTAATTTTGCTACTGTTATGAATCGTAATGTAAATATCTGATATGCAGGATGTATTTTCATTGTTACAAATTGAACATAATTAAAGCATAGTGGTCAATCACAAAAACAATATGTAATTATATATGTGTTTTCCGATGGTCTTAGGCAACCCCTGTGAAAGGGTTGTTCGACCCCCAAAGGGGTCACGACCCACAGGTTGAGAACCGCTGCCCTAGGAAGTGGGAACTGCCCGGGGTGGCTACCTTGAAGCTGGTGGTGATGGACACATATTTGTTGTCGGCCGTCTCTGAATTGCCGATCAGGTAGTCCCAGCTGGTGAACATCTTGAAGCTGAATGTGAAGTTATCACTCTCCCCCTCGCTGGTGCTGCCCTGGGTGTTGCTGGCCATCCTGTAGGGTGCACAGCACTATTGTTATATCTGCCCTGTCTTTACTGTGTCAGCCCATGGGAACCTTGGCCTGAGCCATTCATGGGCACAGGTAGCAGACATCTGATGAAGGGAATGAACCATGCAGGTACTCAGGCCAAGAAAGATTTGATTGGGGCACTTTCCCTTCAAAATCAGAGTCCCCTGTGAGCACCTATGGTGTCAGTTGTGTAATTAGAAGCCTGCAGGACACTTAACCATGCTTTTTGCCCCAATGTCTGATTTCCTATGGCTGGATTTGCCTGCAAATGTTTTAGAACTCTGTTCTCACAGAGAAACGGCCTCTTCTAATTTATCTGTTTTCTTCAATAGAAAAATGTATTTTTTCTGATGTAAAATCCAGTAAGCCTGAGACAGTTGGTACTGCACCCAGGTACACAGACATCCTTTTCTTTTTTTTTTTTTTTTTAAAATATATTTTATTGATTTTTTACAGAGAGGAAGGGAGAGAGATAGAGAGTTAGAAACATCGATGAGAGAGAAACATCGACCAGCTGCCTCCTGCACATCTCCCACTGGAGATGTGCCCGCAACCCAGGTACATGCCCTTGACCGGAATCGAACCTGGGACCTTTCAGTCCGCAGGCTGATGCTCTATCCACTGAGCCAAACCGGTTTCGGCCAGACATCCTTTTCTTAAAGCACCTTGGACCTGCCTTGTTACCTACATATTTCATCCTACCTATCTTCAACCGTTCTTTGTGGAGTCTCTCTGGGGGTCAGCTCTGTGGGAATCGAAAAATTCAGAGCAGGAGCTCTATCAGACACAGTGTGTGTGTGGGGGGGGTGGGGGGCGGTGTGGGGGGTGAGGGTGCACTCTCTCTAATTCTATCTTATGTGTTGGTTTTTGGGATTTGCTATTTTAGGGGCTTAGTTAGCTTTTTGGTTCATCGGGGAAACATTTCATATCCTTATACTTATCTGGGATAATTGCAGGGAAAAACGTAACCACATGAGGCTAAGAATAAACCCAAGCCTGTCTCCTTGTTTTTTTGTGTGTGTGTTTTTCCTCCCTGTTGCTTGATAGAGCTGGGCAGCCACATATCTCCTCATGGTCACTGTTGTGTGCTGGGCAGGCTCTCATGAACGGCAGTATTTCCCTTTAGGATTCTAACCAGGCTTGGAGAGTTCTCTACTCCTCTTCTCAGACTCAGCTACCCCTGCTCTTCTGGGAGAAGTGACCCTTTGTGGCCCTGCCGAAGGGTGGTGAGCCCTGGTGGTCAGGGGTACGTAGGAGACTGTGACACCCCATCCTTCACCAGCCTTTACTGATTGGGGTCCCTGACTAAGAAGGAGGCAGTTCATGGGATGGGTCAAAATGTTCTTTAGAAAGTATGAATTAAGAACCAAGTCCACTTCTGACCATTGAGACAGGTAGAGTTGGGGCCAATGTGGACACCATACGTTCATTTAGGCTTACTGTTTATCTACATCATAAAAGGCCTGTGGTCATGATGCTGTAATGGTGTCACAACCAAACCACCGGTCACCAGGAGGTGCATGGAGCACCTGTCGCGGGCTGGGACTCCTGGCTTGCGCAGCGAGGTGGGGCTCTCGCGCCGGGCTGTGCATCGAAGAGGGCGTGGGGCGGGCAGGAGTGGGTAGTGTGGCATGGGTCCCCAGGTGGCGAGTGGAGGTGCTCTCACTGTGGGGGGAGATGTGGGGGCTCACAAGGCCTGGGCGAGCAGTGGGGGTAGCACATGGGGGAAGGGCGTGAGCTGGGAGCGACGCAGGGTGCCGGCAGCGTCCACAGAGCATCAAGGCGTTGCGGGGCAGCGGACATGGCCCTGATGGCAGACTAGGCCTAGGGGACTCTACATGTGCACCATTTAATCATGTGCTGGGCCTCTAGTATCATCGTAAGTACCAGGCTGGATTCCCACATGCAAGCTAGAGGAAGTGAGGAACAGAAGAGTTTTTTAGAAAAAGCTGAGCTCTGGGGAAAGCAAAAACAGGTCTTGCAAACTTCTCCAGTCTTACCTTACTCAGTACCATACAACCACAGTGGTCTTTTGGCAGTTCCTGGAATTCACTAGGCTATTTCCTACCTCAGGGCCTTTGCACATGCTCCTCTTTTGTCTAAAATGCCTTGCCCCAGACTTTCAGCATGGCTGGCAGTTCTCAGCCTCATCTAAAGGAGTTTCTATCCCATTTCACAGAACTTCCCACATTACCCTGTTTGTCTTTTATACCACATACAACAATCTGCCTTTGCTTTATTTTTTTTTTCCTGTCTAAATCCCCCACAAGAAAGTAAGTGGGCACAGAGTGGCCGTGGGAGTAGGATGTCTGTATGAAGAAAGTTAAAAACCTGTAAAGAAGACGGTCATACTTACGATCTAATGACAATCATCAGGCTATAGCCGAACACGCTGACCCCCACCATAAAGTAAGCCATGGGCAGTCTGTACCTCAGCCACCCGATGGTCCTTTGGTCGTTGTAGTAGCCGTAGAAGAGAGCAGAGTATTTAATGTAGCCCTGTGGGACAGCAAACCCAAATGCTCTGGGTTTGTAAGCTCGGCGCAGTCATCAGACACTTCCATGCTACAGGCATTTCTTTCTCAGGGGCTTAGCGGGAGTCTGAGGGGAGGAAGGAAGAGTTCTGGACACTCTTGTTCTTCCTTTCACTTCCCCCAATTGCTCCCAAGTCTATCCATGTCTCCATGTCTCCCCCTCTTTTTTTTCTTCATTCTCTCGATTTCTCCATTATACAGAGCGCAGAGATACAGGACAGAGAGGAGTGTGTTGTTAACATTTGGGATAAAACTAGGAATAAGGGGTGTGTGTGTGTGTGTTTGTGTGTGTGTGCACGCGCATGCATATGCACAAATAGCTTCAAATTCTTAATGTGAGCATGAGACCCTGAGCAAAGGCAGGGAGGCACCAAAAGTGTGTGATGCATCCAGGGACTTCCCCCAAACTTGATAACATTGGGGCATAAAGTGTGAGGTCTTACGTAGATAAGGGACCAAAGAAGTAGGGGACAGCCAAGCCAGGTCATGAATAGTTCTTTTGTAAACCCAAGCCAGAACATTGGGTTTTATTCCATTTGGGAGTGGGTATAAGTGGATATTGGAGGTAGGGATGATAGGGTCAGGTTTGCATTGTAAAAAGATCGCTCTGTAAGCAGAGGGAATGCAGATTGAAGTAGATTGAAGGAGCCAAGCCAAGGCAGAGAGCAGAGGTAGAAGATTCCGACAGTGGTCCTGGTATCTGGATGGCAGATGCAAAATAAGGGGTACAGACAAGGACTCATCCATGCCCATGGCAGGGCATAGAGATATAGTGGGGTGCTATTCAAGGGAGAGTTAAGGGGGATGGAAAAAAGGGGACCAATTCTAGAAATATTTAGTGGATAGGCTCAGACATAGTGATTGATTGGATGTGGGCAGGGTGGGTAAGAGGGAGAAGTGTAGGGTGACCTAATGATTGGATGAACCATGGTTCCAATAAAGGAGATGGGGAAAAGGTGTGTGTTTGGTTAAATAGATGTTGGAATTTGTGGAACAATAGGACATTCACTTGAAGATGCCATGTCACACTTGGGAGAAGGCTGCAATAGCAATAGACTTGGGGTCTTCATGTGGGCACAGGGAGAGAAAACCATATTGTAGATCAGCTTACATTAATCTAGCGGACTGAGGGGAGCAGTGTTCTTATGGGGGCTCATAGCCATCAGGAACCTATGAAGGGGACCGCGGAGGACGTAGTAGCTGACTCATTTTGCATAGTGCTGGGGTTCTATTTGAACAAAGCACTGGGTTTTCAATAATTAAATGCAGCATGTCTGGTGTATTCGTGCAGTTTTTAGACCTCACAATCACAAAACCGAAGTTCATTGGCATGTTGGCAATGGTACCTCAAAATCCCAAAGAACGGAAAAGTCCATGGCTCTTTCTTCCTCTGCCCGCGGCACTGTCTTTCTGGGTATACTTCCATAGGGCATGCCCATCAGTACCTTGTAGGGACAGGACGACACGATTATATGTGGAGAAAATACAAACACACCGAGACTTCCCTTCTCAGAACAGGCACACCCATTTTCTTGTTTAAATGACATTAATCGTGTTCCTGATTTTACAAGTAACACACTTAGTGTGGAAAATGTGAAAAAGCCCGACCACTTGGGTGAGCATCAACCTATGAACCAGGGGGTCACGGTTCAACTCCCGGTCAGGCCACATGCCTGGGTTACAGGCTGGATCCCCAGCATGGGCCATACAGGAGGCAGCCAATCAATGATTCCCTCTCATCATTGATGCTTCTGTCTCTCTCCCACTCCCTTCCTCTCTGAAATCAATAAAAATACGTTAAAAATGTGAAGAAGTAAAGAAGAGCGTTTTATCTACCACCTCCCCATCTTATTAGGAAAAAAACCTACCTCAGTGTCCTTAAACTTATTCACCTTCACAAAAAGACTGCTTTTCTGAACCACTGTATTATAGGCCTACAGCATGTTTATGTGCTCTCTTCTCATGGAAATAAATTCATTTGGAATAAAAAAAAACAAACTCCCAGGAAGAAAGCAAAAACTCTGTGAAGGTACATTTCCCCAGTGACTTCTGGGAAAACTGACACTTCCTTGGCTATGGAGGGAACAAGTGAAACTTCTTGTTGGCCTCTGGCAATATTTCTCCCCTGGGGAGAACCAGGCCTGGTGGAAGGGCACTTGTACACACTTGCCGGAAGGTTTAAAATCCTTATTTCTAGATCGGAGAGTGATACTGGCTTAAGGATATACATAGGACTAAGTGGACTCTTAACCCAGAATTTCCAGGTATGTGTATAAAGGAGTATAAAGGCTAGTTAATGACATATTTGTCACTACACTTTTTAAGTTATGTAGAAAAGAATTCCGTGGTTTTATAAACAATTAGAAGCCTGATGCACGAAATTGGTGCAAGAGTAAACCTTCCTTCCCTCAGCTTTTGGCACTGGCTTCCCTCTGGCACCTGGGACCTGGGCTTCCCTCGCAGCCCTGGCTTCGTCTGGAAGGTCGTCTGGAAGGACATCCGGAAGGATGTCCAGTCTAATTAGCATATTATGCTTTTATTATTACAGATGTAACACTTCTTTGCTACCAAGCACTATTATAACACACCATCAACCACTTTCAACTAATCTGGTTTAATTCACATTACATGGAAATCCTTTTAATTTCCTAATAAACAGACAATGCAGAAAAATTTCCCAAGGATGTGACTACAGATAGAATTGACTTCATATTCTCATGGAACCAGTTATAGCAAAATAGGGGTCAGTAAACTATCATAGAACCCATTAATACACTTGGAAGGAAGAAAATGTTAAATGTAGACAGATAGTTATGTGAAAGTTTCTGAAGTAAATCCACTTGTGTACCCAGCACCAGCACCAAACAGCTCAGGCAGGACTATAGCAATTCGTGTGTTCGATGCTTAATGGACCAGAGGTGTGTTGGGAAAGATCCTAGGCCTGCCCACACTCAGAAGACCTGGGATCTCATCACCCAAATTTACTGTGTAACTTTGCACAAGGCACTTATTCCTTTTTTTGTTTCTCAATTGCTCATTGATAGGCAAGGACCTACCTATATTCACAATAGGATGATAGTTGAAAGAATAGTGAGGAGCACTAGTCAAATCCAATTTTTTTTCTGTAATAAATTATGATATAATGCATTCTATTCCCCCCCCCCCTCTTTTTCAGGGTAAAAGAAAAAAAAAACTCACTGAGATATTAATTCTCCACTTATCTTAAAGTAAAATGAGAGGTAGAAAAATGTAGAGTCCACATCTTAATTCAGAAATATTTTGGTTCCTTTTTTTTTAATATATATTTTATTGATTTTTTACAGAGAGGAAGGGAGAGAGATAGAGAGTTAGAAACATCGATCAGCTGCCTCCTGCACATCTCCTACTGGGGATGTGCCTGCAACCCAGGTACATGCCCTTGACCGGAATCGAACCTGGGACCTTTCAGTCCGCAGGCCGACGCTCTATCCACTGAGCCAAACCGGTTTCGGCCCTTTTTTTTTTTTTAACTGAGCTATCTGGGCAATTGATGTGAGTATAGAATCTAAAATGAATGACTGATTCTTTGTAAAACAGAGAGTACTTAATATAAATGAAGATGGTGGTTATGATAAGCCTGAACACTATCCAAAGATATACGAAGTTCTTTCTTACCTCTGGGATTATGACTAGCCCAAATATTAAGCCAAAAAGGACAAGGTTAACACCATACATCCATCGGAGAAAGATGAAATATGATGCCACTGAAGAACCAAAGTGACCTGGAGAGAGAAACGATGGGAGGTTTAAGGGTTGCAGGAGGAGGAAGTTAACGCTATTGAGCACTTTTTGTGTGTGATGGATCCAATTTTCACATCAGTCTGTGGCGTGGACATCCTGACCTCCATTTTCTTTTTCTAAATAAGTAACGTGAGGCTCTTTGGGCTTAATGGATCTGCCTAACCTCCCAGAATCAGAAAGTGAAGAAACACAATTTAAATTTTTGTCTAGCTAGTCCATAGCCTGTTCTTTTCCCAGTACAACAGGATCTATAATAGTCTAATCCAGCGGTTCTCAACCTATGGGTCGAGACCCCTTTGGGGGTCAAATGACCCCTTTCACAGGGGTCGCCTAAGACCATCGGAAAACACATATATAATTACATATTGTTTTTGTGATTAATCACTATGCTTTAATTATGTTCAATTTGTAACAATGAAATTGGGGGTCACCACAACATGAGCAACTGTATTAAAGGTTTGTGGCATTAGGAAGGTTAAGAACCACTGGTCTAATCAGAGGGACAAGAACACAGTCCCAGCCCTTGGAAAACACTTCAGTAAACCAGCTAAAAACAGTGACACCAAGATACTCACTTTCAATGTCCTTGATCTTCATTTCCCAGGGAATACACTGAGTCTTGAAATTATCAAAGTCTCTCTTAAACTTGATCCATTTCTGAAATTAGACAGGCAGTACCCTCAGTTCTTTAACATGCTGCCTTGGGCCTTGGAGGGGCCCATTGATGCTGGAGGTGCACATTGATGTTGACATGTCAACATGAGGTCACATGTGGGTGAGGCACCCCCTCGGAGTCGGTGAGCCCAGGCTGCCAGAGGTGGATGCTAAGTCTTCATTTAAGTCAGGTGTGGAGTGAGAGAGAAGCCAGGGCAACACAATACCTTGCATTTGTCTACCGGGCTGATAACACTTCAGGTTTGAACAGTTTATTTATGAATTTAGAAATTGTGTATAGAATTTCTGATTTGGGGAATCAAATGGGTTAGCAACCTTTAGATACAGCTTCCTTTACCTTAAAACAGAAATTCAGTGGAAAAAAAGAAGTCTCACAACTCTCACAGCACATTTTGCAGACAGCCAAGTGCCTAAATCTGATAGGAATTGTTGCTAAACCACGATGCTGATGGGACTGGTAGAGGCCTCAGCGCATGGTTTCCCTTTCTTCTCCTGGTGAAACAATAGCCTGCTTTTTGTTTGTTTGTTTGTTTGTTTGTTTGTGTTTGTTCGTTTCTGAAGAAAAGGAAAGCATCACACCCCTTTTCACAGTCTTTTCCCAGCTCCAATACTCAGAGTTTGCACCAGTCAGAAACCTCAGTAGCTGCCCGTCTGCTGGCTGGGTGAACATTTGTCAACTCTTCAGGGGGCTGCTTTCCAACAACCCCAGCCCCTGGAAATAAATCCATTTGGAATTTTTAAAATTCATAGAAAACAGCCAAGAGGTAGTAGGGAGAAGCTCCTCAGATCAGTGTCTATTATTACAAAGGTCTCCTAAGAACTTGTTCATGAAGGAAATGAGATTTTCCTTTGTAAATTCACTAAGGATGAAGGGAAATTTTGTCTGAAGGAATCAAACAGGCTTCCAGACCTGAAGGCTTTGATCATATCCTAATTGGGTGACTACTTAATAAGGAAGGAAACCATCCATCAGAAGAGAGATGAAGGGGGGCTCCTAGGGATAAAACTGGTTGATAATGCAAAGATATCCCTAAGACAGGAAGGGAGGGCTGTGGGGAATGGCCGGTGGTGGACACCCGGCACTTCAGTCCCACTGCTTCATCTACTTGCCTTAGTTCTGATTCTGTGCTCAAAAATTATCTCTGGCTTATTTGGCTTCCTGTGTAGGTCTGTCTATGAGGAGAGCATTTGCCCACCACCTGGGCTCTGAGTATTTTGGTTTCTATGGCAGTAATTTTTCATTGCAAATTAATAGATTGGAATTGGGATTATGGTTTAGGTTTCCATAGAACTAACTCTACTGGGGGGGGTGGGGTGGGGGTGGGGGGGAGAGGAAGGCATTGCTGAAGTGGACTTCTGGTTTTCCAGTTCTTGTATCAGTTATTTCTCCTTGTGAATTAATAATCCCATATCTGGTTTTATATATCAGTCTCATAAGCTTTATTAATGTGAGTCCTCCCCCAAGATGGATCTACTGTCAGGGTGCTGATAACATCAGTACAAAATATAGGCTTGCAAGGCTGAAGCCAATAGGGGTAATGAACGCTGCCAAGCGAGGCCCCTGGAGACACAGCCTGCCAGTTGGTTCCTTGGCAACCATCCGCCGACAGCCCCTCAAGGCTGTAGGCATCTTGGCCTGAAAAGTGATGTGTTAGAGGTGGAGCAGAGGCAGAGGGAGGCCCGGGGAAGTTCTGCATTGAAGCTCTCTATCCTACATTGGCTTACAGCGGTTCTCAACCTGTGGGTCGCGACCCCTTCGGGGGTCAAACGACCCTTTCACAGGGGTCGTCTAAATACATCCTGCATATCAGATATTTACATTACGATTCATAACAGTAGCAAAATGACAGTTATGAAGTAGCAACGAAAATAATTTTATGGTTGGGGGTCACCACAACATGAGGAACTGTATTAAAGGGTCGCGGCATTAGGAAGGTTGAGAACCACTGGCTTAGAGAATCAGAAAACTGGGCAAGGGTGTGGGCGGGAAAAGACTTCACATGCCCTTTCTCAGAGCTCCGTGAGATGGTAGCTGCTGCCCCGGGGCTGGGTTATTCATTGTGACTGTCATCTTGCTCACCAGCTATATAGTCAACTGGACCTCACGCTCAGGATTCTGGGGGAACTGGACACAAATGGTGAGGCTGGGAGGTGCCTGTGATAGTCACCCAAGTTCAGAAGTTTGCTGCCTCTGCATCACACACCTTAGTCATCAGCATCCTATAGGCGTAGAGTCGCTTGCCTTTCCCTTTTCCCAAGGCTCCTTCATACTTCTCCACAAATTCTTGGGCCTCCCTGGTTGGAAAAAAAGAGGCGGGGGCAGGAATTAACACCCAACCAAAAGAAATCTGAACGATGAGGTCTCTATGTGGTGGAAAGCTGTGTTTTTATACTGCTTGTGGAGTATAATGCAAGTTTCATGAATGAAAGGTATTTTGTCTGTTCAGTCCCTGAAACTTCCTAAATACAAGCACAGTGCTGGCTATAGGGTAGGCACCTGTAGGCAGAATTTTGGCCTCCGTGACCTTCATCCCCTGGTAGTACATTCATGAGTGGCAAAAGGGATTTGGCAGGTATATTACTGACTTTAAAATAGGAACATAGCTGCCCTAGCTGGTTTGGCTCAGTGAACAGAGCGTTGGCCTGTGGACTCTAGGGTCCTGGGTTTGATTCTGGTCAAGGGCACATGCCCGGGTTGTGGGCTTCATCCCCAGTAGGGGGCATGCAGGAGGCAGCCAACCAATTGATGTTTCTCTCTTTCCCTCTCCCTTCCTCTCTGAAATCAATTCATATATATATGAATGACATAGCCCAACTGGCATGGCTCAGAGGTTGAGCCTTGACCTATGAACCAGGAGGTTACTATTCTATTCCCTTCCTTTTCAGGGCACATGCCCGGGTTGCAGGCTCGATCCCCAGTGCCGGGGAGGTGGGGGGAGAGGGCGTGTTATAGGGGGACATGAAGGAGGCAGCCGATCAAGGATTTTCTCTCATCACTGATGTTTCTATCTTTCTCTCCCTCTCCCTTCCTTTAAATATATAGTTTTTAAAAATAGGGACATGATTTTGGGTTATCTGGAAGGGTCCAAAGTAATCACGTGAACGCTTAAAAACAGAGGAGGAAGGTAGAAGAGTCAGAGAGAAGTGGCAGAAGAGAAAGTTAAGGAAATTAGAAGCAGGAGAATTTCTGACTCTCTGTGGCTGGGGCCCCACATGAAAACCAAGAGAAGGAAATGAATCTGCCAAAAACCAGTGAGCTTGGAAGAGGACCCAGAGCCTGAGATGAGAACTGCAGCCCTACTGATACCTTGATTTTAGTCCAGTGAGACCCTGAGCAGAGAATCCAGCCACGCTGTGCTGGCCCTCTGACTGACAGAAGTGTGAGCTAACAAACGAGTGCTGTCTGACACTGTTAAGCTTGTAGTCATTTGTTACAGCCGCAACAGAAAACAATACAGCAATCAGGAGATATTTGTGAAGTGCATGAATGTTGAATGAGTGAGTGAACATCCAGGGAAGGTTGGCTACATTAAATACTCTGGGGTGTTGTGCTGGAGCTGGTGAGGACCGCCTGCCGTGAACCTATTTAACTATTCAGGGACGTGGCCGACCAATTGTTGAACTGTTGGTACCTTGAAATTGGCCATGGTGGGAGCATGCTCCCCCCCTCCTCCCCTTCTCCCCCCGCTGAGAACCAGTTTGTCAGCAGCTACTGGATAAACCCAAACAAGCGGATAAAGAATGAAATTCATTCCAGAGTGGATGCAAGAGGCATGGTGGAGCTGTGGGTCTCGCTGCTATTGCTACAGCCCCCACTGCTTGCTATACAAACCTACACCATCTCCAACGTGCAAGTGCGGGCCGTAGACACGTGCCAAAGTCACATTCTAACCTGGGAGTGATGCCAAGGCTGGTTTTATTAGGATGTCTCCATGGTGTATCAGTATGACGGAGGCTGACTGCCTAGCTGAGCCCAGGCTCAAAAGCTGGGCTGTCTGGGGTCATAATGAGATTAGCAACTTGTACCCCCTCAAGGCAGTGACTTATCTGTGACTACCAACATCACTGAGACACCAAAGAACCATTTTCATGAAATCCATACTTTTGTCCTCTTTCTTTATCCTATGAGTGGACAGAGACTTGTAAGCACTTGGAGTTTGAGTTTAACCACGCCCACTTTTAAGATTTGGGGACTTCAGATGAGGATTCTCAAAAGTGGAAGCCAGCTCTCGTGCCTGAGTCATTGAGCCCAGCAGCAAATGCTTTCCTTCTCCTCGTCCACACTCTGTGTCCAGACCCCCAGGAAGCCCTCAGGAGAAGAGCGCTCAGCACGGGGTGCAAACTCCCAGGATCATTCACTGTGGGGACGCCACCTGATTTAATCATTTTGATGAAGGAGCCTTTTGTGCATGTGGGGTCTCTGACTCTCTCCTGTATGTGAGGTTGCCATACATACGTATGTATAAAATTTGGCTATTTTCTCTTGTTAAAAGAAAAAGAATTTTGATGGACACAGTAAGCTAACGCTTTTACAGTGAACTCCTTTACACATGTCCCCTGTGAGCCAGACCATCATGTTTTTCCTTACTGAGATGGGACTGGCTTATGCAAACACTGGCTCCTGCCCTGCGCTTCCCCATGGCTGCGAAGCTGACTTCCCTAGGGTGTTTCTGCCCCCTCCCTGTCAGCAGTGTCCTTTCAAACGAAGGACAAAAGCCACATTTGAGACAATTTCAGTCATTATTTCCTTTACGACATTTTTGGTCCTGTCCTCTTTCTCCTCTTCTTCTGGGACCCACTCTTCCCCTTCACATCCAGGGCAAGGGATTTGGAGAAGAACTGACGTTAGAGCATTTGTTATAGTCTCACAGGAGCCTGCGGCTTTGCTCACGCTCTCCCCAGACTATTTTCTCTCTGTTGTTCAGGTTGGGTAATTTCTCTTGCTCTAACTTCAGCTTCGCTGTTACTTAACTCTGTTCTCTTCATTCTGCTGTTGAGCCCAATTATTGAGTTTTTAGAAGTGTCAGGTTTTTTTTTTTTTTAAATTTCTAGTTGTTCCTCTATATCTTCTATTTCTTTTCTTAACCTTTCTATTTCTTCATTTGCTTCATGTGTTCATAATATAATAGTTTCTTTATAATCCTTGCCAGATAATTCCAACATCTATGTCATCTCGGTATTAGCATCTGTTGATGGGCTTTTATTATTCAGTTTGAGAGCTCCCTGGTTCTTGCTGTGATGAGTGATTTTCAGCTGAGGTCTGGACATCTGGTGGATTACGTCATGAGACCCCGGATCTCATGCCAACCTTGTGTTTCAGCAGGCGTCCTCTGACACGGCTCCAGTAGGTGAAGGGGATGCTGCCTGGTTACCCAGGTGGCAGTCCAGGTCCTTCGCTCGCCTCCTCTGACATGCAGGGCTGGGCAGGACTTCTTGTTACGGCTGAGCTGGAGTGGGAGCTCAGGCTCCCCACCAGGTTTCCACCCACATCATCCTAACCAGGAGGGACACCTTGTTCCTGCCACGTGGTGGTAAAAGTCCAGACTCTCCGTATGGCCTTCATTGACATCATGGGGGGAGGGCAGGCTCATTACTGCCCTCTCTCTCCCCAAGGTGAGAGGGGATGAAAGTCCCTGCTCCCCACACAGTTTTCTCTGATACCTCCTGGGGGCACCATGTCATACCTGGCAAGCAAGGAAACCTAGGCTTCCTCACTTAACTATATATGTATATTTTGGTTAATCCTCACCTGAGGATATTTTTTCCATTGGTTTTTTAGAGAGAATGGAAGGGATGTGGACAGACTGAGAGAAACATCTATGTGAGAGAGACACATTGAAGGTTGCTTCCCACAAACATCCCGACTGGGGCCGGGGATTGAGCCTGCAACCGAGGTATATGCCGTTGACTGGAATTGAACCTGCAACCCTTCAGTCCGAAGGCCGACCCTCCAACCACTGAGCCAAACCGGCTAGGGCTCCCACTGACTTCTGTTGCTAGGGGTGGGTTGGGGCTGCTGTTTTATTTGTGGGGTTTGGCTGGAATAGGGTTGTTGTTATCTAACTGTTTTCTGTCTTGCCAGGCTGTCCATTTTCTGGTCCTTTGGCCAGAGAGAGCAGGCTTTTCTCCAGGAATTTTTTGTATATGTTGGTGTTGCTGGGTTGCCAGCTCCGCTAGCCTGAGTACATAGGCAAAAAGAAAGAAAGAAATCCTGGAACTCAATGCCCTGGCATTTCTTTGGTCCTGAGGTCCTTAGCCAGTCTGCCTTCATCTCTGCACCTTACAGCGTCTTTTAAGTTTGCTTTACATGCAAACTTCCAAGGTTTTGGTTGTACTGAGTGGGTATGTCTACTCCATCCTCCCAAAAGGGGAATTCTTCATCTCTCAGAAGAAAGCAAGCTGAGGAAAACATCTGGTTAATTTTACTACGATTAAAGCAAACATCCTTGACTTGTGGGCACTAGTTGGTCTTTTGCCAACATCACAGCCTACTGTGTATCATTATTAATCATGTCCATTAATAATGCCTTTTCTGATTCATCTTTGTTCCCATCCTTATTTCTCAGGGCTCAGCATAGTGTCTGGCACAAAAGATATCCAAGTTTTAATAATAATAACTGCTGTTTATTAATTGCATATTATGTGCTGGGTATTTCAAATAAATATTTTGAATTTGTCAGAAAAACTCTACGAGGTAGATATCATTATTCCTATTTTACAAATGAAGAGTGTGAGGCTCAGAGAGGTTAAGGAAGGGAAACCAGACTGAGAGGGATTAGCCAGCCAAAGCCACCCAGATGTGGCAGAGGTGTGAATGCAAGCTTGCCCCAATTCACTGCTATTGCTCCTCAGACCTTGCCATTCTTTTTTGATGATCTACAGCAACTATGCCCAGGCCAGCCAGCTGCCCGAGTGGGCCAGAGGCTGGGGCCCCCACACCATTGCTTCTAAAAAAAAGAGAATGTAGTCTGGGAATGCTATCTGCTGTTGAGTTCACCACCAGAAGAGGAAACCATACAGGAGGCAAAGGTGTGCATTCTAGAATGTCTAGTGATTCTGGAGAGGTGATTACAAAGTAAGAATGCAGGTTCTAGGGCCAGGATTCCTGAATTCAAATCCTCATCAGGCCACTTAACTCACTGTGTGACTTTGGGCAATTTACTCGATTGCTCTGTGTCTCAGTTTGCTCATCATTAAATGGGGACAATGATAGCAGTCCCTTACACCACAGGGTGGTGATGAGGATTAAATGAATTGGGACACATACAGCACTCAGACCAGGGCCTGGCACATAGGGAGTGCTCAGCACATGTTGGCTATGTATAAAAGAAAGAACATTAGAAGATGAATCAGATTTGGCTTTGCAAACAAGAGCATCCAGTCAAATGAGGGGCGGTGCCTGGGCATCAGAGTGGCCGTTAATAACTGAGCCTGAATGTGGGGAGGGGCAATGGGGACTTCATTGCAGAGGAGGCACTTGGTCTGAGTCTTGCAGGTGTGTAGAGGTAGCCGTGGGCTGGTAGAAAGCAGAAACCTAGAAGAGGCACTGGCTGGAGTGGAGCCCTAGAGACTGGAGCCTTAGGTATGAGTCTGGGATAAGGAGTCTTGCAAGAGGGAAGAGAAAGGAAGGAGGTCTGGACAGAGGGGCGGGTGGGGGCGGGGGGGACCACTGTTCTCTGGGAGACCTGCCCTAGTGAGCAAGTGAAAGAGACAATTCTTTCCAGCTTTTCAGGACTTAGTCACTTCCCACCCCCACCAAGGGTGGGAACTCTTCCTCCTGCCTGGGGGGGGGGGCACGGGGGTGGGGTTGTCAGACTTCTCCGTGGGCAGCTGAGCAGCCCTGGGGGATTTTCATGGCCCCTGAGACGTCCAGCCAGCTGGGGATCTCATTTCCATAAGCATCCAGGTGCTCTTTTTCCACTGTTAATAAAAGATGTGTTCAGCTGACACCTGAGTGGGGATGAGGCTCTGTTGGAGTGACAGATGGTTGTGCTGCTCTGACTAACAGAGGAAGAACCCGGCCCTGAGGGAGCAGGAGAAGAGACTCAGACAAACAAGAACCACTGCCTGGAGTGGTACCTACAGCCCCAAATCATAGCCATTTAATCCAACATATTAAAAATTCACAATTCCTATATGTAATCAGTATAAAATATTAATCACTTATTTCACATTCTTTTTGTATTGTCTTCAAATCCAGTGTTCATCTTGCACCATGCGTGATGATTTAAATTTAAATAAATTAATATAAAAAAATCCAGTTTCTCAGTCACACTGATGGGGAAAATAAGACATTTTTGGGGGGCTTTTTTTGGTCGCCTGGTATTCTATAACAGCACTAACTGCTTTTCAAGTGCTCAGGAGCCACAGGTGGCTATTTTGTTAGTGCAGATTTAGAGCATTTCCATCCCAGAAGGTTCTGTGGGCCAGCCCTGGCCTGGAGGCACCCCAGGGAGCCATTTTCCTGCAGCTGCGTGGGAGACAATGTAATAATCTGCAGGACAGTGAGTACGCTCTGCCAGGGCCCTTGTAAGGCTCTGTAAGGGTTTGTGCAGCCAGCACCTTCACTATGCCTGCTGGAGGCAAACAGAGTTAAAATAAAACTGCCAAATTTTTCTACATAACAGAGGGGGAGGTAGTTGACTTGAGCCATGGAGAAACTGAGGTGTGAAAGAAAGCAACCAAAGAACTTGTGTGCATGTATGTATGAACCATGGACACAGACAATGGGTGCTGAGGGCCTGAGGTGGGGGACAGGGGTGGACTGGAAGGGGTCGATGGGGGGGGCATATGTAATACTTGCAACAATAAAGATTTTAAAGAAGAAAGAAACTCAGGTGTGAGAGGAGCTGGGGAAATGTCTTTATAGAGAGGATTGGGGAAGGGGAGTGTCACCCCAACCCTGTGGCAGAAACACGGAAGAAAGACTTGGGGGAAATGGTAAGTGTGGATGGGATTTTTTTAGTAGAAAACCAGAAGTTGGGCAATGTGACTCCTGTTCTTATCTCAAAACTGCAGTAGACACTCAAGAATCATAAAATGCTGGTGTGCCAGCCACCATATGGACACCGGAGAAGTGGCTGAGTTGAAAACAGGACTTAGGAGTGTGTGTTCATGGAGCATCGTTGAAAGCTTGGCCCTGTGTTAGGCATTTGGGACACGTGAGTAGCTGAGACAGGTCCCCTTCCTGCTCTCTCTCTGCAGTGTGAGTGTGCTACACATGGAGGGGTTCTGGGTGCTTAAAACACGAGAGGTCTGAATCTATTGAGATGGGGGGGTCACAGAAATCCCCCCAAGGAAGGCGTGTCTATGTTGGGCTGCGAGGGAAGCACAGAAGCCACCAGAAGGGGTGGGGGTGAGACAGAAGGGGCAGCCAGGCACTGAAAGGGTGGGGCGCAGGCAGGAGCACCAGGATTCTGTCTCTCCGGCCTGGCCCAGCTCCTTGCTGGCCAAACAGCAGAGTCTCAGTCAACAGTCCCGGCTCACACTGGTCTTGACTGTAAGGGCAACTCCCCTGTCCCTCAGCACTGTGCTCGTGCTGGGGACAGAGGGGGCCAAGGAGAGTGGGAGGCCTGTGAAGCCCCCTTGGGGCAGAGAGGAGGAAGGGACTTGGAGCCCATCAGGAGGAGCGGAGCTTTTGGACGGTGAGCGGCCCCGGCCGACCATCTGCTCACCTGAGCTCCGTGAGCTTCTTCGCCATGGGCCAGGGCTTGTTGCGCATGTGGGTGATGAGCTTCTTCTTCTCTTCCACCTGCTCCAGGATCCTGGCCAGTTCCTCCTCAGACAGAGACTCCCCAGCAGAGGCGCTGGAGGCCAAGGAGGGCGATCTGGAGGAGAGCCAGGGTAGAGCAGACAGTGAAAAGGAGGCGCGTGTGGGATCAGAGGAGCCCATGGTCAGACAGATGGGCTGTGCACCAGACACTCACAGCTCTGGCCACCCTAGCAGGCCTGCGCCTGCTCAGTGACTCCCACCTCCTGTAGAAGAGGCCTGTAGCTCTGTCCTGTAGCTTAAGGCACTGGGAGGAAGGCCTCCCCAAATTCTACTTCTCCGAGTCCTCCCCACATACCAGACTCTAGCACCGTGCTGTTCAATAGAAATACAATGTGTGCCACATACTGTAATTTTAAATTTTTTAGTAGCCCCATTAAAGTGCTAAAAGGAAATGGGTAAAATTAATTTTTAATAATGCTTTTCATTTAATCCAATATATTAAAAATGATAATTTCAACATGTAATCAATATAAAAATTATTAATGAGATATTTTCCATTCTTTTTGTATTGTCTTCAAAGTTTGGTGTTCGTTTTGCACTCACAGTGCCTGTCAATTCAGACATTAAATTTTCATTAAACGTATCAGATCTGTATTTGAATTTCATAAAATTTATAATTGAAAAAAATAGATTCGTGTACCTCAATTTTTTTGAGACGTACTTAAAAGTTTCCCAACAAATGAAGCAAGTAGCAGAATGTCATTTTCTTTTGACATTTGCATCTGCATCGACAAAAGTTTGTCTTTTTTAAAGAAATGCTTTGTCTTTAAAGTAAAATTGATTTCAAAACTACATCTGTCTGTCCAAGTTAAGTAAATTTTGCTAACTCTTGGGTCAGCTCTATATTAGCATCCAATTAAAAATAAATTGAATGGGACATTCAGTCCCTTGGTCACACTAGCCACATTCCCAGTGCGCAGCATGTGGCTGGTTGCTGTTGTATGGACGACACTGCTGCAGAGAGCTTTCTGCTGGGCACCCTGTCATGTGATGACACTCAGCCTCTCATGGACAGGACTATGTGCTCAGCTGCCACAGAATCCAGATTCTTGTGTGTGTTCCTCACCGCCTCCTTCTGTCATAAGAACAGTGACTCTCAGCTGAGTTTGATTTAATCTGATCAACTTGGTTTAGTTGGATCAGAAGGTCACAGTTCGATTCCTAGTCAGGGCACATGTCCAAGTTGTGCGCTCGATCCCCCAGTAGGGGGCATGCAGGACGCAGCCAATCAATGATTCTCTCCCTCTCCCTCTCCCTATCTCTCTTAAATAAATTATATATATATATATATGTCCCCTACTAGTCTGTGAGCATCTGGGGAACAAAGCTGAGGCTTTTTCATCTCTCTGTGCCCTGCCATGGGCATGGATGAGTCCTGGTCTGTACCCCTTACTTTACATCTGCCATCCAGACACTGGTGGTCTGTTTAGGATGGTGCAACTTCCCTCTAAAGTTTGGAACACTCCAAGGCCCATTGATAGTGCATTCAAGTTCTCTTTAAGTTGTTAAGGGCACTGCTCAACCTTTACCCACTTAGCTCATGTCCAGGGACAACCAGACAGTAGACAAAAGCCCTAACAGCCAAGGAGGGCTGACATGGGTGACAGGAGGAATCAGTGGCCGGTTTGAGGGCCTGAGTTCCCTCTCTGTAAAGGTGGAAAGTCACCATGGACAATGACTGGGGTGTGGATGAAGAGGGTTCGTTGGAACCTGGGGGAAGGAGTATCAACTTCACCATAATCCTAATACCTCCACTGTTTCAAAAGCCTCCCCACCCATTACCAACAGGGATTCTTCAAACATCTTGAGAAGTGAACAATGCAAAAAGGGGAGGCGAAGAGAGCGAGCTGTCCATTCAAAACTGGGAGCAAAACATGAACTCAAGTTTTGACTTGTCAATTCTGTAAGCTGGTTCTGTTCATAACCCATGTGTGCTAGCGCTAATGAGCAAAGGAAACAAAACAGATGAAGCAAACCCCAAATCCTCGAACTTCAGAGCTGGTGGAACCCCTGAAGATCTTTTAGATCAATGCTGTGTTTCACAGAAGAGGACACAGGTCCAGATCAGGGAAATGGTGTACTTAAAGCCCTCCTATGAGTCCTAAATCCAATTTTGTTCATTTCTATCAGCTCCTCTGCAAGAGCTGTGGCGAGTCACCCGCTGGAATCAGGAGACTTGGAGTCTTGTCCCACCCTGCAGCCTCACCTCCCCACTCAGAGCTTCCACTTGCTCTGGTGTGAGATGAGGTGTTGAGTGGTGCGTCCCCCGTGACCACTCCACCTGGATGGCCATGATTTCCCCCCAGGTTCTGCCCCGATTCAGAGAGGTGGGCAGAGGCAAATAGAAGCAGGAGAAGAGAGCAGGGGCAGCCTGTTTATAAGGTTGTGGGGGGGTCCTCATCAGGAGAGGGAGAAAGATCAGCAGAAGAGGGGAAGCACGATTAAAAACACACCTGAATCAGAGTCACAACACACCTGTGTTTCTTCAGTTGCTTCCACATCTCCTTCTTCGGCACCTCCTTTTCCTTCTTTGGGGATGCTCTCTGCTCCTTAAGGGAAGCCCTCCCATCCTTCTTCTTCCTCCCCTCTCGGGTCCTCTGGGCTGTGCTCCGCTTCTGTTTCCCCAGCTCTTCTCGGTGTCTCCTGTGCTCTACCTGCTTCCTTTGGGGGGAGTCTGGCCTTGGGCTGCCCTTGGCCCGCTCCTGGCCAGCAGGGCCTCCGCACCTGCCTGTCACACCCTCTGCTTTGGGGGCCGGCTTCCTGGAGGGTCTCCTCCCAGACCTGTCACCTGCAGGGGCAGGAAAAAGACAGGTCCCAGCTGTAAGAAATCAGATGTTCAAGATGCTTCTTGGAGCTTGTTGGCTCCAAAGGCCTCTTTTGGAGCCTCTGGTCTTGGGTGAAAATTAATGTCTCCCTCCTTTGACCAGTTGGCAACCCTACACACTCTTGCCTATCCTCAGGTAGAGATCCAGGCACATGCCTTTCTTCTTTCTCGGTGTGCAGTCCCTTGGACTCAGAGCTGAATCATCTCCTGACTCCCAGGGTTAAGGCCAAGTCTGGGCCTCTGTTTGGTAAGGCTGGATCACTGAGACAGGAAGGACCCAGCTGGCTTCATTCGCCAGGGCTTTTGCTCCTCATGTGCCCCTGCCTGGCATGAGGGAAAGGATAGGAGGTGAGAGCAGCAGGTCCTGTTCCTCAGCACGGCCGTGCAGGCCACAGGTTCAGTCAGGAGGCAGAGGGAAAGGGGAAATGTGGGCGAGAGCCTTTGTTCTAGTTCCAGAGGGAAGGAATGGATGAGGTAGAGTAAGCAGGGTTAGGGATGGCTGGTTTGAATAATTTCAAAAAGACCCAGAATAGCCTACATAATATTGAAGGAGGAGAACAAAGTTGGTCAACAGACATTATCTAACATCAAGATTTACTATAAAGCTATAATAATCAAGACAGTGTGGTGTTAGTGAAAGAATAGACAAATACACTAATAGAGCAGAATAGAGAGGCCAGAAAAAGACTCACATAAATGTAGCCAACTGAGCTTTGACAAAGGCAGTTCAATGGAGATAGTATGTTTCACCAGATGGTGCTGGAAAACTGGACATTGCATCACATGCAAAATAATAATAATAATAATAATAATAACAATAATATAGACACAGACCTTTTACCTTTCACAAAAATTAACTCAAAATGGATCATAGATCTAAATGTAAAATGCAACGGATAAAACTCCCCAAAGATAACAGAAGAGGATACCTAGGTGATCTTGGGTTTTGCAATGACATTTTGAATCCTAAAGCATGATGGATAAGTTAAAAGAAAAAATGGACAAGTTGGACTTCATTAAAATTAAAAAGTTCTGCTCTGCAAAATCACTGTTAAAAAATGAAAAACACAACAACCACAAAATAAAAATATAAAAAAGAAAGAAAAGGAAAAGACAAGTCACAGGCTGGAAGGAAACATTTGCAAAACGCATATCTGAAAAGAATTGGTATCTAAAGTCTACAAAGACCTATTAAAACTCCACAGTAAGAAAATAGCTCAATTTAAAAACGTGCAATGGATCTCAACAGGTACCTCTCCAAAGAAATACACAGATGGCAGGTAGGTATAAAAAAGAAGCCAACATGATATGTCTTCAGGGAACTATGAATTAAACCAAGAATGACTTGTTAGATGACTAACAACATTAATTGCTAGTGAGGATGTGGAGTAACAGGAACTCTCATTTATTGCTAGCAGGAATGCAAAATGTTACAGCCGCTTTGGAAAACAATTTGGCAGTTTCTTACCATGCTAAACACAGGTTTCCCCTAGAATTCAGCAGTCACACTTGTAGGGGTTTATCCAAATGAACTGAAAACTTAGGTCCACATAAAAACCCGCACACAAATGTTTACAGCAGCTTTATGTATAATTGCCAAAAACTGGAGGCAAACAAGACGTCCTTTAATAAGCGAATGGATAAGTAAACTGTGGTGCAGCCAGACAACAGGATATTATTCAGTGATCAAATGAGCTATGAGCCCTGAAAAGACACGGAGGGACCGGCCTTAAATGCATATTCCTAAGTGAAAGAAGACAGTCTGAAAAGGCTATGTACTGTTTGATCCCAACTGTATGACATCTGGGAAAGGCAAAACTACAGAGACAGTGCCCTGGCTGGTGTGGCTCAGCTGGTTGGAGCGTCATCCCACACACCAAAAGGTGGCAGGTTTGTGGGTTCGATTCCCGTTAGGGCACATACCCAGGTTGTGGGTATCTCCGATTGGAGTACATATGGGAGGCAACTGATCGATGTTTCTCTCTCACATTGATGTTTTTTTTCTCTCTCCCTTTCTCTCTTCCCTCCTCTCTCTCTCTCAAATCAATAAGAAAAAAGCATGTCCTTGGGTGAGGATTTAAAAAATATTTTTAAAAACACCCATGGAGACAATAAAAAGATCAGTGGTTGCCAGGAGTGGAGGGGGAGGGGAGAAGGGATGCTAGGTGGAGCACAGAGCATCTTTTTCAGGGTGTACTAGTCTGTGTGATATTGTGATGGTGGATGCATGACATTATGCATTTGTCAAAATTTGTACAGACAACACAAAGAGTGACTCCTAATGTAAACTGTGGACTTTAGCTAATAATAATGTATTAATATTGCTTCATCAGTTGTAACAAATGCACCACACTGATGCAAGATGCTAAAAATAGGGGAATCTGGGTGGGGGGGGGGGGAGGAAAGAAGATTGTATATGGGAGCTCTTTCTGTTTTCTACGAAACGTTTCTGTGCATCTGAAGCTGATCCGCTCAGCTGAGGAGTGACCACAAGGTGAGAGTGAGAACTGAAACCAGGTACCCCACGCTCAGCCTGGACATAGAGCCCAAACTACACGTTAGTGTCTGTATGAAGATGACTTTGTGCTATGCCTGTCTTCATTAGCATGGCTTTATTTTTCCAGGAATTTCCTGCCCAGGCAAATGGCTCATTACAGGATTTTCCCACAGATCCGTCACCTCTTCAATGAAATGCATCACAGACAATTTGCACCCTTAGATTCCTTGAAAGCTTTGCCTCAAAATCCCAGCCTTGCTATTTATCATAATTCTTCCCCAATCCTAAACAAGCCCCCACTTTGAAAGACCTGCCTTGAATCAAATTTTCAATTCTCAATAAATTCTGACTTCCCTGCCCCGCTGAGACAGTGCCAAAGCTTGCCTGTAAGCAACACATCAGCTTTGTCTTATCAACAGGCTGTGTTCTTCATACTTAGGGAGCCAGCTTTTGACAATAAATTAGATCAACGTATTTTGCTTTTAAAAAGGAGAAATAAATGGCGTACCAAAGAAAGAGGCCATGGAAATAGAGTCATGAATTATCATTGGGACGGTTGAAAACGCCTCTCAAAGAACTGATGTTTATGCTGAATCTTGAAGGATGAACAGGACTTTGCCAAGAGAAGAAAGGGGTAGAGACAGAGAGGGGGTGGTGGTCAACGGTGGAGGGATTGTGAGCCGAGGAAACAGGGGATTGAGGGCCCTGGTAGAAATGCCAAGGGGTCTGGGCATGGGTTACCGAGGCAGAGCTGAGTCTCAGATAAGATCCCGTGCTGGGGCGGGACTGTGGAGAGTAGGGGTTACTCAGAAAACAGTACATGCCCATGGGTGAGGGTGTGATACTGGAGTGTGTTTTGCAGGTCATGGCCTGCATCAATGGGTCATGCTAGCTGCACTGAAGGGGCTGTCGTGGGGCGGGGACACTGGCTCCCAGTCCCTGCAGGGCAGGCCCTGTGGGCATGTTTGCTTCACTTGCTGTGAAGGCAGGAAGAGGCATCAAGCAGGACAACAATCTCCACTGGGACTTGCTTCCCAATTGCTGCAGTCGCTTCAGGGACCTATGAGATCGCTGGTGTAAATCAGCACATTGGAAAGCACTGAGTGCTATTTACAGACTCAAAGACAGGAAGCACATGGTGTGTGTGGCAGGCAGGCTCTCTTCGCCCAGTCCTGCCCTAACCGTGTCTTCTCCTTCTCACCTCCTGGGGGAAAAGGGTTGTGGGTAAGACAACGTAAAGAAAGATAATTTGGTCATAATAATAATTCATCCACATTAGGAAGCTGGCCAGGATCAGCCAGTGAGAGATGGGTTGTCTTGTAGATGCTCTTCCACGGCTCTGGGAGGCTCGGCTCCCTCTTGGAGGAGAGATGGAGCCAGAAACAAACCCTCTCCCTCCAAAGACATGGGAGGAGGGTGAGTCTGTGCGTGTCGCCGCAGCTGCGACCCCAGGAGAGCCCTAGCACTGAGCCGGGTGGAGGGGAGCCGGGTGGGTGCAGAAGGGGAAGGACTGTGGAGAACCAGACCCACGCATCCCGCAGACAAGGAGGGGAGCTGGCCCTCCCTCACCCGGCCACAGCGAGGCACACTTTCTCATGTTCTCATGTCTCTGCAGGGAGCTATGGGCTGGATGGGGTGGCAGGTGGGGTAGGGAGGAGGGACAGTGACCAAGGGCAGCTGGAGTGTTGAGATGCCAGTGGTGCCTTCGCACCAGCTCCCTCCTGCCCAGAGCCCGGGCTCCCCTGCCCATCCCCTTGTCACGGAGCTGCCTCACCAAGGACTCAGGCCCCGGGCAGTGGGGGACAATGGGGGACAAGAGGGAAGAACTTGGCAGAGGAGGCAGAGGAGGTGGACCTTGGAGGCAGCTCCCCCACATACTGTGCACCAGGGTGGGGGCCAGAACAAGTCCCTTCCCTTCAAAATGGGGTGGGGAGATCTCTCTCACCCCCCAAAGTCCATCGCTCCCCAAGATTCTGCTTCCTTGCCTGCAAGGGGGGCCCTGACTGGGATGTGAGGAGGAGAAAATGGCATCATATCCACAGCACGTCTCATGGTGTGAAGTGAAGGACGGCCACCCTGCGGGCAGGGCTTCTGCCCTCCTAATGACAGGGGAGGGTCTTCTCTCCAGCCTATGAGGTCCTCAGAGCAGCCCACCCCCTCTGGGTAAGTCGTGGCTCACATTCTGGATGAGAAGAGGAGGAGCACCCACTACTGCTGGGGTTTATGGAGGTTAAGAGTGTGCGGCTGGAGTCTGTGCCTGGGTGTGAGTCCTGACGCCACCCTACCCGCAGGCTGGTGAGTGCTCACTGCTTCCCAAGACTCATCTCAAAGTGTCACAACTCTGGGCGTCTTCCTGACCCCTGGGGCTGCGGGCAGGCCCTCCCTGTGCAGCATCCGCCCCCTCTCCAGTTAAACCTCCTGCTTGGGGAGTTCCTTACAAAGACAGGGAGGGAGAGCAGGAGGAAGGAGGATGGAAGAGACGGCGGCTAGGCTGCCAGCCTGAGTGGGCACTGCAGGCTCCCCGGGAACGAATCACCACCTCACCTGTGCCTGGAGAGCCGCTCCTAGACCTTCCTCTTGCTCCACCTCCTGCTGTAAGAGATGGACGGGTGAATGGATGGCCTCTGGACAGGCCCCCTCCCTGGGCCACCCCCATTTCACTGTGGGAACCCTCCGCCGGTTCACAGCTGCCTCAGCCCAGAACCCGCTCCCATTCCTAGTATTTTACTAACAAGCTCCGGGACCCCCAGTCTTGACATTTCTCTGACACCCTGGAAAAACCATGAGGTCAGAACATCCCCACAGCTCCCTGCCCCAGGCAGGCAGACAGACAGACAGACAGACAGATTGCCAAGGAAAGGCAACTCTGACCAAGACAGCAGGAGACTGAAAGGCCGCGGAGGGCTCTGCCTGCCTCTGCCACTCGGCGCTCAGCGTTAGCACAGGTGCTGTGCGTGGCTCTGCACCTGTCATCTTAAATCCCTCAGACAGTCCTGAAGGGACGGTGGCTGCCTTCACCTCCCCGAGGAGGCAGGGAGGGTCGGATAACCAGCCTGAGGTTACTCGGCAAGCAGGCGGCAGGCCCTGGACTCAAACCAGGTCCCTGTGTCTTGAAAGATCCTTTCTGCCTCCCTGTCCCCTGCGGCTACCCAGGAGCCCTGGGGGCGGGCCCCACAGAGATGAGGACAGACTCACCTTCTTCCCCCAGGCCCTGGGGCTGGTGGCTCATGGTCAGGGCTGGCTGGGCCCCCACTCGGCTCAGGGGGCTTGCAGGTCCACACACACCTGTAGCCTGGGGTGGTTTCCTGTCCTCATGGCTGCTGACCTCCCTCCCTAGGCCCAAGGGCAGCCAGGGCTCTGCGGCTTGATTGGGATTGAATGTGGAGGTAGGTGAGGTGTGGGAGAGAGGCAGGAAGGAGCCGAGCCCTTCAATCCGGCCACACACTCCTCAGTTCAGGTTTCCCTGGAGAGAGGCGGCATGGCCTCACCTTTCAGGCATCACTTACAACAGAGGGGCCCGGAGCTGCTGCTCTTCTCCACTTGCACGGGGCCAGCGGAGGTGTGGGGAGCACCCCAGGGCCCTTCCCTCTATCCCGTCCCTGGTTGGAACCAGGCACCAGGGAAGTTCTAGGACGTTTGTGAAAATGATCACCAGGGCTCGGTTTAAAACACGGATTCCCAGGACGCCCCTGGGCATTTGCATCAGGAAGTCAGGCAGGGCCCAGGACCCTGCACTCTGAATCCTGATGTAAGGAGTCCTGAGCCCAAAGCGAACCGTTCCCACCCTGCCTCCTGCTCACCGATGGCAGCGCCGCCCGCTGCTGCCCAGCTTCAAAAACGGCAGCTCTGGCTGCTTTGCAAACCATGACCAGAGCCTCAGAGTAGACTCTGGAGGAGGCTCACAGGCCCCGAAGGGCGGGGCTCCTAACCGGGGGTCCCTGGAACTGAGTCGTGGATGGAATCTTGTGGGTCTGCAAACATCGAGTTTTTATTTTTCCTGCCCTTTAACTGGAATTTAGCATTTCCCTAAGAACGTGTGATTCTGTCCCCAATAGAAGTCAGATTTTTCAAGCACATTAAGCTGTTGGGACTATCGCAAAATATCATGTATGCTGATCACTGCTTTGAAATTATGATAGTCACAGACCTGCCACTAGATCTTGCTGTTTAATTATTAGGAAGCATGTGTGTCATTATCTGAAAGATTCTTAAAAACTATTTGATACCTATTTCAGGATCCTTGGTCTCCTTTGTAATCTCAGTATTTTATCTTCCGGATTTAAAATCAATGCTCTGACCAATGTCTATAGCTCTCACCGGGATTCAGTGACACAATAGGATTAAGAACCTGCCCCAAGGCAAGTCTCCGGTGGGTGTCGGTGGGTGTCGCAGACAGCCCCAGCCTCCAACCCTCCCTCCGGAGCCCCTGGAGACCTTGGTGAAGGGGAGGGGCAAAGGAACCACCACATGTGATGGCCTCTGAAATGCACTCACAACCCTCCAGCTTTAAAACTTTTCTCTTTGTCACCTGCCTTTCTCTCTGATCTGACAGTTCCTGCCCTGGGGTGCAAGGGCAGTGAGGGACTCTCACTCTCTGTCCTCTCCCTCTACAACTGGGGCCCTGGGTGCCTGCAGCTGGCCCCTCTCCCAGCTGGACAGCCCCACTGCAGGGCCCCAGACTGGGCAGCAGCAGGCTGCCTGCCCAGAGCAATGAGGAGCGGCTTCCTGCTGAGGGCGCTCCCCGCTCTCCCGCCCCCTCCCCGGTCCCCTGATGAGCGAGGACCCTCACAGCAGCTCTTGGCCCTGCCCTTCCTGGCTCGCTCTTGTGAAAGGAGGAAGGCTTCCTACCCACCTTCGTCTCCGGAGGGTTCCGTCGTGTTCCAGCCCCAGCCCTGTCTGCACGAAGGAATACACCACTTCCCTGCTTCCCACAGAGAACAAGGAGCACCCACAGGGCCAGAGCCAGTGGCAGGCACAAGGCACCATCAGGGGGAAAAGCAGAGGACCCTGGTGGGTTTATACTCTCTAAGGCGGCTAGGCTTGGTCTGTGGTGCCTGAAGGGGGAGATCTGGGAATTAAAAAAGTTCTCTCTCACAGCAAAGCCCGTATGGGATTCCAAATCCATGTTTGGGAGTCAAACACTGAACACAGAGTATTTTGCTCTATTTGTCACACAGCATCTATGTAAATTCCAATGCTCCTGGATCTACATACACGTTCAGGGGAGCATGAGGTCTTGGAACGTTGGAGGCAAATGAGTCTGTCCTCATCTTGTCGGGGCCCAGCCGCAGGGTTCCGGGGCAGCAGCGGACGGAGAGGATCGGGTCTTGCAAGGCACAGGGATGCGGGATTGAGCTATTTGCTCAAGGAGTGAGGAAAGAGAATGACATTGATATTTTAAAACTCCTATCCTGCCCTGGCCGGTTGTTCAGTTGGTTGGAACATCCTCCTGTCCACGAAAAAGGTTGCAGGTTCCATTCCTGGTCCGGACACATACCTGGTTGGTGGGTAAGATCCCCTACAGCCTATGGAAGCGATTTAAAACATGAGCTTGGAAATCAGAGTCTAGTTTTGCATGATCTTATGCATGTTATTTATTCTTCCCAAGCCTCTGTTTCCGCATCTGGAAAATGGGGATAAGAGGTTCCTCTTGGGACTTGTGAGGGATTGAAATGTATGAAGGCAGGTAAAGGAGCCTGCACAGGCCAGAGAACACCAGTAATGCAGAGCTTGTCATTTGCCTACCCTTGGGGGGAGGGGGTGGGGGCAGCTGCATGCTCCAGGTCCTCCTGGACCTGATTTATCTCCCCTCGCTCCACGTTCTCCATCCATACCTCTGTGTGTCTGTGGTAGCCACGCAGGGGCCTTGCCTCTTCTTTGTCAGGAAGATCCCAGGGCTAGTGCCGTGCCAGCCAAGAAACTCTGCTTACCTGTCAGCAGGGAAGCCCCTGGACTCAACCCGAGCCAGAACCCACGAACAGCTCTTTCAGAGGCTGTGCTGGGCAGCTGAGCCCATTCAGGCTGGCTTTCCACTTTGAAGTGATACTTTTTAAGGCTTTGGGCAGCATGTTCCTACCAGAGGGGGAACCTTGTCTGAGAGGAATAACCACACCGGGTGTCTTGGGGTCATCTGCAGCCCCCCTCCTGCTTCTCTTGCTGCACTGGTTTCACATCCCTGCACACCGTATTGCCTTCTCCTTGCACCCCTCCCACTAGGACCTCGGGGGGCTCACCGGCAGGAATCCTCCAGGGATGGGGGCTGCTTACTCCCTCGTTAAGCTGTTCTTTTCACTGACATGCACACTGGCTTGTGGGTGGTTCATTCTGGTGCCTAATTATGAAAGATTCACAAGCACAGAAAACTCATCACTGGAAGCACCCAGCGTTCTCCTCCCAGGTGGCCGGGCACACATACAAGGTTTGGTCGTTTGGATCCATGGAACCTACATCAGCCCCCAAACCACTTCCCATGACGCTTTCATCGTGTTGACCACACTTGACAATTTGAATCTCTCCCTCCCTCCCCTGTGTTCCTTTAAGTGTGGAACACGGCTTGACCCTCCACAATGCTAGGAAAAGGGGTGCCCGGTTTTGTTTGGGGAAAGGGATCAGGGGAGACGTCCAGGAAACAGTGTGCTGAGCTGAGGTTTAAAAAATGAGAGGAGGCCAGGGGAGGGCTTCTTGGGCTGAGGCAACAGCAGGAACAGGGCCATGTGTCCTTTGGTGTTGCTGGTGGGTAAGTTTGAAGTGAGGCCAGAAGGAGGGTGAGGCCAATGGGCCGGCTGGAAAGATTGTGGAGACTTGCAACTGTCTTTTAAGGATACAGAACTCTTTTTTTTTTTTTTTTTTAAACTTTTGTTAATCCTCACCTGAGGATATTTTCCCATTACTTTTTAGAGAGCATAGAAGGGAGGGGGAGAGATGCAGAGAGAGAAACATCAATGTGAGAGAGACACATCGTTTGGTTGCTTTCCGCACACCCTGACGAGGGCCAGGTATCGAGCCTACAACCTAGGTATGTGCCCTTGACCAGAATCAAACCCAAGACCATTCAGTACGAGGGCCAATGCTCTATCCACTTAGCCAAACCGACTAGGCCAGAACCCTTGATTCCATAAGGATAAAAATCATCTTTCAAGGATACAAAACTCTGAAGGGTTTTGATCCATGGCACAACAGGTCTCAAACGAACAGAGGGTTAGAAGCAGGTGAGTCATAACCTCTGCAGTGCTGAGTCACTGAATCCTAACAGTTTTGCCGTTGGATATGGAAAGTCCGAACACAATATCCGATTGCGACTACCAGTGGGAGAGAACAGGTATCCTGCCTGTGGCCTCTGGTGGGTCCAGGGCAGGTGGGGAAGCCACAGCTGTGCGAGGTCTTTTCGGGCGGCTGGCTTGGGTGTCCCAGTTAGAGTGGTGTCCATATTTATCAGACTTCTTCCTGTGGAACTCCGAGCCCACCGAGGATGACTCAGCACTTTGACAAATGTCAGATTCTGCTTACACTCTCCTTGCACCAGTGCTGTCTGCTCTAGGGTGGGGGATCTACAGGGACTCGGACACACCCCTTCCCCTGGGGCAGGTGGCAGATTCCTTTGAGAGGAAGAGACCACCAAGAGACTTCCCGTTAGATGACAAGCTCTGCTTCTTATTTGGGGCGATGCAGCAAGGTCAACAGTGCATTTCTGAGAATAAACTATATCCCAAATAATTGTCCGGTGAAGCCTGGTGTCTGAGGAGATCCATCAAGCCTCTGGGGCAATTCCTTCTCTGCTTTGCCCTGGAGTTTTGCCTCATCAAGATTTGCCTTTTCTCTGTGGTGATTTCGCCACGTCTGTAATGTGAAACCTCTTGACTTCACACATTTGCAAGTTTTAAGAAAGATAATCTAGTTTGAGGGCAGTGAAACCAAATCAGGTGGCACAAAAACGTGTCTTTTAACTTTTCATAAAATATTCTTGTTTTTATTCTGCTTACCACCGGCTTTAGCTAATTCACACTTGAGTTAAATTTATTGGGCATTCAACTCAAACATGGTTTCAAAGAGTCATAATATTGGAGTGGTGTGCTCTTAATATTTTATCAGGATGGCAGACATTTCTATTGCTAGGTTTGAGGATGGGAAGTGCTACGGTAATTCTCTTCCAGGGGTGTGGCTTGGTCTTAGAAAACAAAACCCTAAAATTGAATAGGACAACGACAAAAATCACATGTGTGGTTTCAAAACCAGGAGTCACAGGGTGTTCAAGTCCAATGGTCCTTTTGTCTCAAAACCCCTGGTTAAGGGGAAAGCATCTTGGGCCATCTTGTTAATTTATCTAGCCAATTAAAAATACATACGTATAATTAGCTGTGGGCATCTGCTTACAAAACATCCAGTGTCGCTCTCAGAACCTTGTAAACCAGCACAATGGGGAGGATCGGGTGACGGGAGGTAACACTCTCGCTGGGCTAACGTGAGCTGGTGCTGTGGCCCGGTCGCTGCCCTTCACCTGCTGCTCACACCACGGAGCTCCCTGCTGGGCAGTTTGTGGTGCAGGGCAGCGGAGGGGAGGGGCCGTGGGGAGCAGGACGGCAGCCGTGCGCCCCTGCCAGCCTTGGGGTGTGTATGTGTGATGAACGGGGTGTTTTTGAGGCTCCTTGGGGCAGCGTCTGGGTTCCTCTGCTTTACTCTGTCATCATTGAAGGTGGAGCAAAGGGGACTTGTCGGCAAGGAGCTGCTGGGGTTGTCTCTGCCATGTTGGCTCATAGTCAGGAGGGGAGATCTACACCCAGGGGTTTGGGACCTGAGGAAACATTATCACCAGGACAAGGGACGATTCCTGCCAGAGATAAGTCAGACAGACCAAGGGATTGGCTGGGCAGGAGGAAAACGGCAGCCGGGCAGTGTCTAGGGCAGTGATGGCGAACCTATGACATGCGTGTCAGAGGTGACACTCGAACTCATTTTTTTGGTTGATTTTTCTTTGTTAAATGGCATTTAAATATATAAAATAAATATCAAAAATATAAGTCTTTGTTTTACTATGGTTGCAAATACCAAAAAGTTTCTGTATGTGACACGGCACCAGAGTTAAGTTAGGGTTTTTCAAAATGCTGACATGCCGAGCTCAAAAGGTTCGCCATCACTGGTCTAGGGGCCGTGACTTTATGTGTCTGCCTCTGCCCCCTCTCCCCCACCCCAGGAGGCAGAGTGTGGACAAAAGAGCTGGGGAGCCAGGATTCTGTCACTTCTTCCTCTAGGGCAGTGGTTCTCAACCTGTGGGTCACGACCCCTTTGGGGGTCGAACGACCCTTTCACAGGGTTGCCTAAGACCATCGGAAAACACATATATAATTACATACTGTTTTTGTGATTAATCACTATGCTTTAATTATGTTCAATTTGTAACAATGAAATTGGGGGTCACCACAACGTGAGGAACTGTATTAAAGGGTCGTGGCATTAGGAAGGTTGAGAACCACTGTTCTAGGGATAAGGACAATTCATAACCGGAATGCTCCTCACAAGTGAATGTGTTGAATAAAGTCGAACTGCATTTATAGATGTCACCTGAATCACGGGTGACAAGTCCCTCTTCAGTCCCGCACGATGTATGGGCCATAAGGAAGATACTGACGACTTCTACACCTTCGTGTTTTCACCTGTTTGGTGGAGGTAACTCTGCTCCGACTCCTGTAAGGGTCCTGGGGACTGAGTGAGCTGATGGCTATAACTGGAACACCCCAAACCCTGAAGGGTTCAGAGGGGTCTCTGGAATACTGCTGTCACTGCTCACAGTCCTGGAGCTCAGGCCCGAGGTGCCCCTGAAGCCCCATGTTTACCAGGGCACAGACCAGCCCCCTTTCCTCTGCTCCTCCACAAAGCTCTTGATTTTTTAAAACTTTTTTTGGTTAATCTTCACCTGAGGATATTTTTTTCCATTAATTTTTAGAGAGAGTGGAAGAGAGGGACTGAGGGAGGGAGAGAGAGAAAGAGAGGAACATTGATGTGAGAGAGACATATTGATTGGTTGCCTCCCGCACGAGTCCCGACTGGGGTGGGGATGGAACCTGAGACCCTTTGGTGCACAGGCGGACGCTCTAACCACTGGGCAACAACAGCAGAGGCCAGAGGTGGGACAGCAGCAGGGCGAGTTTGACCCCCCTGCCATCATGTGGGCACATCTTGGAGACGTAGTTACACACCATAAAGAGCTTTGTGGTCCTGGCAGGTAACCCAGTGTGGCTGTGTCAGAGCCCCGGGCTGGGAATACCAAACAGGGACAACTTAACAGCCTGACGTTTCTCGGCCGCTTCTCCACAGGACTAACCCCCGCCCCACCTCCACCCAGAAGCTTGGACTTCCACCTGCCACCGTGTCTCTAGCGCTCACTCTTCCCAGCAAGACACCTACTCATCTGATCAACGAGGGTAGTCACGCACAGCGTGAGAGGTGGGAAGGTCCTTAACTGAGCTGTGGATTCCCTGTGTTTTAAGACCCTGTGGTTGGACATGGACCAGGGCGAAGGGAGTGGAAAAGGTGCAGGGGACTCACTTACTGAGAGGTGCGTGTCCATCGCGGATAACATTTCTCTCCCTGCCATTTGGGTCCTCTCATCAGTCCTGCTCTCCGACTGTTTGCTGTTCGGGTGCATATGTCTATTGGCCTCGGTTATGTCCTCCTTGGAGAGTCCTCACTCTTTTGATGTTTGTATTGCCTGTGCCTCCTTCATCTGAGTCTCTGGAGCCGAAGGGCAGGACTTAGGCCTTGGGTCAAAAATTCTGGATCCAGCTTCGGGGTGAACAATTTGGGACTCCTGGGGGAGCAGTGGGGCCTGAGCCTCTGGAGGGGAGAGGGGACCGAGCAGCCAGCCTGGTCACCAGGGATCTAGGTCGACTTTGAGAGAGGGACTCAGCTTCTGAATTGAGAGCCGGACCTTGGCCTCTGGGACAGCTGTGCGAAGGTTCGCCCAAAAAGGTCCCCCCATCCGCACCCCCCAGCGCTCTGCCGATGCCCACGCGGTTCGCAGGTCAGACCAGGTGCTCTCCATCCTCCCTGCCTTACTCTAGGGGCCAGGCAGGGACCGGGTGAGGGAGGGCGCTGGCCGGCTGCTGTCGGCAGGACCCGGGGCGTCCCGCCTGAAAGGCCTCACACCCTCCGAACAGGCCCCTGGGGCTCCCCCCCGCGGTTCTCACTGCCCCGACCAGAGACTGTGCGGGGGAAGCTGGCTCCTCCGCTTGGTCCCGGCAGTTCTGTCGGGCGCCCTCTGCCGGCCAGGCCATCGCTTGGCCATTGTGGCAAACCTGGGGACAGACTCAGAAACATCAGCGGAACCACCCGCCTTTTGGGGGGCCAGGGGAGACTGACTCAGTGGGCCGCAGCACGTTCTTTACCAACGTAAGCATTTGTCGTGCGTTAGAGCAACTGCACACGAATCTTAGTATAATTAAAAGTGACTCATGGAGGGGGTCAATGGGAGAAAAAAGGGGACAGATGTAATACTTTCAACAATAAAGATTAAAAAAAAAATTTTTTTAAAGTGACTCAGTTCTTTGATCTCAAAAGTAACTTCCTGTGAATTGGAGCGAATATAAATGTAAATAAGGAGTTTACCTCTAAATGAAAACTAAGCTCTATCGACTTCTTATTGTGAGCTAGAGCACATTGGTTCGGAAAGGCACCTGAAATAAACTCAGAAAGACACATCTCACATCTAAATGTCTTATTGCAGGTTAGAGCAAATTAAGGTACATCTAAGTAGTAGTCCTAATCCTAACTTCATATGGGAAGTGAGGACAAATTGAGTTTATGGGAAATCAAGCTCTAAATCACTCATTTAAAATAAAATGCGTGAGCTTTAAGGTGCTATAGAAACTTTCCCTTTGCAAACAAGCTCAGAAACACAGTCACCTCAAATGTACCATCTTCGTGCAAATTAAGTAGGTTGAGTATAAACAATATAAATAGGGTGTCCCAAAAATGTATGCACACTTTGAATAATTATAAAGGCAGTGTTTATTAAAATACATTTCATTTTCAAAATAGAGCTATCAGCTGTTGAAGTGTGTATACATTTCTTTGGGACACCCTGTATATAAGATAAATTAAAAGTACCTTATTATGTTGAGTTAGTGAAAATGAAGATGAAATTAAACCATGTGTCAAACAAGCAGCATGTTGGCAAACAAGCTAAGGTGCAGATATTCCCCTCTAAGAAAACTTCTAGTAGTGAGAAAGCAAATAAAAATGAGTTAGAACCAATTTAGATAAATCTAAGCCGTATCAGGGAAGATGTCATTATTCCTTAATCTACCTTGTTATGAGGAATGAGAGTAAATATAGTCAGTGCTAAGCATTTTAAGTGCAATCAAGCTCAAAATAACTCCTTTATTTTAAAGGAAACTGTTTATTTCTCTTTAGAAAGAATTCATATGTAACAGTTGATATTGAAACAAGTACAGACTCAAGCACTCTCCAGGTAACTAAGAGTTTAATCTAAGAGTTTTTTTAGGTGAAATCAATCTTGAAATCACTCATTCATTTCAAACAGATCTTACAAGCTTCCGAAGTACTTTGTAAACTTTAAGTGTGCAAACAAGCTCAGAAACATACATTCATCTCAAAATTTCCTGCTTCCTTCACTGGCTAGGAGGAGTGCCTCGGTCCTGGCACAAAGACAGAGATGGTATTCACCGAGATCACCCCCATCGGTGCTCCTGCTCCCCCTCCAGAAGCTGAGTCTGGATTTTGGCTCCATAGGAAGTCCCTGCCTCTCACTCCAGAGGCCACACCCCTGCTTCTCTCTCCAGAATATACTAGTAAGAACCCACTGATGGCTCCAGAGCCCAAGTCCCAATCCCCCTTCTAGAGCTGGAGTCTCCCGTTAAGCAATTTTTTCTATCTGGATTCCTTTAGGCAGGTAAGGGTCGAAGTTCCTTTCTGAGTCTCTTGTATCTTACAAATAACCAGCTTAAAATAATCAGTATCCCAAGAGGCACATTTTGGGGTGGAAAACTCGGCTTCCCCTCACTAGTAAAAGGAAGGTTCTTTTAAGAGCATGCATGATAGTGAACTCATTTTCACAAATACTGCTTTGATTCATTATAATTGCTTATAACTCTCCAAAGAGAAATTCCGAGATCTTAGAAGGTTTGAGGACTTTCTAGTACGTTTGAATCCTTTTGAAGGTTCGTTTGAGAACAGTATGTGATTCAAGTTCATTATCATAAACACTGCTTAGCTACATTGAGTGTGGTTTCATTTGCAGGAAGAAAGTGCAGTTGAGGTAAATGTGTTTTCCTTAGCTTTTTTTTTTTTTTTTTTTTTTTTTTTTTTTTTTTTTTTTTTAAGCTCAGGTCTTTTCTGAACATGTGTCCTGTCCTAGATATATGCATAGTTTTAAAAAATTACCCAATATTTACAGGAGCTTTTTGTCTTGTTTTGTTTTTATTGATTTTTTAGAGACAGAGGAAAGGAGAGAGAGAGAGAAACATCGATGTGAGAAGCATTGATCAGCTGCTTCCTGCATGCCCCCTCCTGGGGATGGAGTCCACAACCTGGGGCATGTGCCCTGACTGGGAATTGAACCTAAACCTTTTGGTGCATGGGATGATGCTCAGCCAACTGAGCTACACTGGCCAGGGCAGGAGCTTTTTAATGCCCTAAATTCCCAAAGAAATTCTCTCCTCAGCTTTTCCTGCCAGGCTTTCGGCATTCTGTTGTTTGCCTCAACTGTGATCTTTTGCTCCAGATGGCAATTGGTTGTCCGTTTGCCTTCCAGTGTTTTGGGGGAATGCTCTCTTCATAACTCCTTTTCTGTTCTATGAGTTCATTCGGCAAAACAAGGGGCAGGCACCTGTGTCAGTCCTTTAAGCAGTCTCCAGAGAGGTTAGAACAAAATTCATAGAGAGACCCTTCAGTGTACAGGCCAACACTCTCAACTGGCCAGGGCTCCCACTTTTTATATAGTTGAGCAGATAAAACCCATCACAAACACTTTAAAATTAATGACAAGTAGTCCTCTTTTAAGAGGATTTTACAAACATTGTTTGCTGTACAATTCATCCCAAAGTCACCTGGTAATTAGGGTAGTCATGTGCTAGTTAATTGCCTTTATTTGAAAGAAAAAAAAAACTTCTCTTATCTCTGTGATGAGCAGGTATTTATAGTTTGGAGCAAAGCATCTAAACTAAGCTCTCCAAGTGACAAAGATAAGAAGCAATATCTTCCTTAATGTTTACATTTCAGAGATGGCTCCCAGGTCTTGAAGAAAAATATTCCTAGATTATAAAATGGTCAACATACTTTTCAGCCTTTAAAAAATTTTTGCATAGATATCAAAGGAGCACATTTACAAATAGGTTTCTCAACAAAATACTCTAAGAAAATGGAGGGAGGAAACTATGTATTTCCTTTGTGGCAAAGGTGAAAACTAAATTAAATTTCATTTACCATTACTATTTAAACGCTATTCCTATGAGCTGAACTAGGTCTGCTTTGCAGAAGCCCTGTTAAAAAAGAGGCATCAGGCCACCAAGAGTGTCGCTTGTGCTAAGCCCACGTCACCAAACCAAAACCTAATGCTTTAGTTTTGTAGCAGGACAGTAAGTAAGAAGCTAGGAAATTCCCCGGGCAAGTGGAATGGGGAAACAAGAAAATTAAACAAGACCAAACAGTTTGGGCAGCTTGCAGCCAGCTTGTGAATCCCAAGACCTTATCTTCCCTAACCAAGAGAGTCGTGAGAGCAAATGGTTTATATCCTCCTCCCTAACCAGAGAATACATAGCTTAAGTCACCCAGGCCTGGCAAAATAGAGAACAAAGACCCAATTAATGCATTTGCGCCATCTAGACCCAAGGACAGATGAAGTTGGGGAACAGATAACAAAAACCCCATTAAAGCCAGATGGACCTAAGATAAAAGTAAAACAGTACAACAGACAAAGAATAATCCCAAACTCCCCTATACGCTCATTTTAATGCATCAGCATATTAAAAATGCACCCGGAAAGTTGATGAATATTCTACTAAACACCCCTCCTCCCCCCAAGATTCTCACCTGCAGGGAAAAAAAGAAAAAGATAAAAAGCCCTCAGGACAAAGACTTGATGTGGGCTCTCACTAGAGCCTTCCCGGGCACGAGCTTTTTATTTCTAAGGGTCCCCACAAGACTTGCAGCCGGGGGAGCGGCGGGCAGTGGCAGCTCGACCTGGGCTCACCCCCTGATCCTGTCTCCATTTCCCAGGGAGCTGAAGCAGCCCTGCCTTGCTCACTTCTTTCCTATAACCTTTCTAGAGCCAAAGCAGCCCCGCCTAGGCTCTCCCTGTCGTTTCTTCTACTCTAATTTCTTCCTTTGTGTCATTGTCCCCAGCATTAATACACATATTCTCAAACCCATCTGGACTCCTGTTTCGAAATCTTTCCTACCCAAAGTCAAGCAGCCACATATCACAGATGGGCCTGGGGCAGACCTACTAAGGGCCAGCCCCTGTCCAGTAACAGTTTCAACCTCTCCCAGAAATGAAGTCTTAAACCAGTCAGTCTGGAATTACCTGGTCAGCACTCTTGAGGAGGTAATTTTCTCATAGACCCCTAAGGGTCTTTGAGACCCTTGTCTGAAAGAATCCACTCTGTCCACAGCTTCCTTGTCCCCCTGAACCCTTCTGCCTATACAAATCTATTTTGTATAGCTCTTCAGAGCTCTTTTCTCTTTGCTAGATCTTCAAATGCACTCAGTTGATTTTTTTTTTGTAATGCCCTTGACCGGAATCAAACCCAGGACCCTTTGGTCTACAGGCTGATGCTCTATCCACTGAGCCAAACCGGCTAAGGCTGAATTTTGTTTTTATTTTTTAAATATCCAGATTCTAGATAATAGGCCAGAGAGCCAAGCTCAGCTTGTGTGAGTGAGGCTTCTGTCCTCCAGGACCTGGATGAGAATTTGTCACTAAGTTTGAGGACTTGGACAAGAGGATACCCACTATGTAGCATCCAAAGTGGGCTACTGCTTTGCCTTCCTGTTTCTCCTGCCAGTAAAGTGGGGTTGCCCACAGGGGTGCGCGGGTGGCACGAAGCCACACTTAGATGGCGCTCATGAAAGGAGGTGTGCATACTATGCAGTTTACCGGTAAGCCCAGGGAATTTAGCTGGGCCTGGGAGTAAAAACACAAGCCAAAGCGCAGAAAAGGCTCCCAGCCTGCACTCTGCACCAGCCAGACCGTCAACCGGAAATGCCTCTATTGCACGGAACTCTTCACCTCCCGGAGGGGCGGGGTGCGGAACCCTTCTGCAGAAGCTGCCGTAGAGATTTCTGGGAAGTGTAGTCTTTCCAGCGGATGAGTAGAAGGAACAGACTTCACTCCGGAATCACTGCCTGTCTTAGTTATTTTTTGGTTATTAAACAAATTAACTTTAGAGAGAGGCCTGCCTCAGGCCGGTTTGTTGTTCCACTTACTTATGCATTTGTGGGTTGATTCTTTTTTTGTTGTTTTTCATTGGTGGGTTCTTGTATGTGCCCTGACGCGGGATGGAAGCTGCAACCTCGGCGTGTGAGAGGACGCGCTAACCCGCTGAGCACCCGGCCGAGGCCATCACTGCCTGTTTTGTGCGTGGGCATCTTAATAAAAGAGACGGATAGGCTGTCACTGCAACAGACATTGTCCAGTAAATTAACCTCGTGGCCGCAGCCTCTCCCCGGGCGGCCATTGGGGGCGGAGCCTGCGGGGATGCTGGGAGCTGTGCTGGCGCCGTTGATCGGCGCAGGGCTGGGTGGACCTACCCCGCTGACGCTGGTGAGCGAACCGCCGAGGCCCTTTGCGGTGCTGGCAGGAGGAGCGGGGCCCCGCGGGGTTAGGGACCTGGTGGAGTGAGGCTGGTGGAGGAGTGGCCGCAAGTCCGGGAGGTTTCGTTTTGGAAATGGGGCGCGGCCCCAGGTGCGCCTTTGGGGGCGGGGAATGGGGTGAGACGCTCCGAGCTGCGCGCTAGGGGACCTTCCGTCTCCGGCTGGGTCGGGTGAGCTGGAACTGTGGTTTCTCTTTTGAAGGAGGTGGGATTATTTATTCTGGACCAGACAACTAACGAAGAGGGAGGCGGCTGCAGTCGAGCACCCCGGGGTTTATTTGGGCCGTGCACACGAGTTCATCCAGGCATCCCCTGGGGTGGGGTTGGGGCGCGGATCCGGCCATATAGCTCCCCGAGTCTTTCTAGCAAGGGAACCCCTACCTGGGTCCTGCGTGTCCGAGTGGTTGTGGGAACCTAGGATGGGTCGTGAGTATGAAGAATTGGGTTTTTGTTTGTTTGCTTGCTTTGGTGGGGCTGACTGTGGGCTCAAGTAGTGATGGGGTGGGGAATCTCAGGACCCGCAGTGCTTAGGTTTGTGGGGGGCGGTGGGTGGTGAGCTTCCTGTGGGCAGAATACACCTCCTAGGCCCTAGGGGGTCGTGGGGAGTGTCTTGGGTCTGGAGTCCTGGGGCTTTAGGGGTGGGGGAGGTGTGGGCCTAGGACGGACATCTGGTGATGGTGGGTACCACCCGACCTTGACCTGCGTTTAGGCAGTTTTTTGAGTGGGGATGAGACTGCTTCAGGGGCACCTGTTGTCCCGGGGCTTGTCACGAGGCAGGGGCTCGCTCTGCTTTGTGGCAAAGATCCCGGTTTGGCTGTAAATGCCCGTGGCCAGTTTTACTGATTCTCCCTCTCTTTGTCTGCTTTTCTCTTATGTGTTGGGGTCAAACCTCTGGATTAGGGTTTAGGGAATTAACCTCTGGATTCGGGCTTAGAGAATGTAGGTAGGGTGGGAACTTCTGAAGGGCTGTTGGCTGACTATCCAAATCACTTCTGGCATCTGGTGAGGCCTAGATATCAGGACTTAAACTTTCATTTTATTTTTATTTTTTGGTAAGGATAGATTTTAAACCTGCCCAGTACGTGAACCCCATGAACCTATCACCAGATCCAGCATTTATTAATTCACTGCTAATCTTTACACCTCCTCAACCCTATGTGTGAATGCACTTTGAGACTAGTCACACCCCACAGGGCTTGGCTACTACTAACCTTACCACTGACAGCTGGCTAAGGACACGGGACTCCACCGCTAGAGCTCAAATCCAGGCACTTTCTAGCTCTTCAACATGAGCAAGATTCATAACTCTGCCTCAGTTTATCACAAGACCTAACTCATGGGGCCTTTGGGAGGTAAAAATTGTACAGAGCCTGGTATACAGTAAGAGTTTTTAGTAATTGTTAAATATTACTAATGATATTACAACTTGAGGCCCATAGACACCGAAGGGTTCAAACAGGTCCCCCTAAGATGTGCTACTTTGGCATGTGAATTATTTTGAGGTGAAGGCAGTTGAGACCCTGCGGGCTCACAAGAAACTTTTACTTCTCCCTTAAAGAATTTAAACTTGGGAACTTGTCTCTTCAGAGTTATCACCAGAAATAACTTTTTATGACCTAGGGAGCAGGGCAAACCTGTGATTCCTGAACATCTGCTCTTTATTGTACTGCAAATGACCTTCCTCCCTCTGAAGCCCCGTGATCCCTTACCTCATCCTGAGCTCAGAATGCCATACGAACCTCATTTTCCTTTCTGTCTCTGAACCTCAGCTGTGCGTGTGTGGGTGTGGGTGTCTCTGACTCGCTCCTGTATTCAGGGTTTCCATATGTCCGTATGTAATTAGATTCAGTTATTTTCTCTTATTAATCGAATCTGCCCCTGTAGATTTAATTATCAGGCCAGCCAGACGGACCTAGGAAGGCAGAGGGACATTTCTTCCTCCCACAGTGCGAAAGAGATTCCTTACTTCACAGCAGCCGATCAGGGCAGGCTGTGTTCTGATGCCCATTGTTGACTCTGCCCCCAGAATCTGTCTACGTCCTTCTCTGGCAGGTCTGAGGCTTTTTTTTAAAGGAAGAGGAGCACCCCTTATTTCAGACTTGGCGATTTCTAGCCTGGTATCTGGGGCTGAGAGACAGTCCTGAGGTTCACAGTTCCTGTTTTAACCTCAGGCCCACGTTCTCATATCCGTGCTGCCCAGAGAGGGTTGCATAGAGAAAATGGGCTCCTGGCAGCCCCGTTAAGGTGGGCACCACACACTGTTCACGTTCTTAGGGTGTTTTCTTTGCTCCAAACCGTGGGTGAATTTCCTCTGCTCATTCTGACATCTTGAGTCCTGCAATGTCCCATTTGAGGCTTTTTGGTTCTTGTGAGGGCTGCACTTTTTAAAAAATACATATTATTGATTTTTTTTTTTTTTTACAGAGAGGAAGGGAGAGGGATAGAGAGTTAGAAACATTGATGAGAGAGAAGCATCGATCAGCTGCCTCCTGCACACCCCCTACTGGGGATGTGCCTGCAACCAAGGTACATGTGCTTGACCGGAGTCGAACCTGGGACCCTTCAGTCTCCAGGCCAATGCTCTATCCAGTGAGCCAAACCAGCTAGGGCAGGGCTGCACTTTTTTATACTCTTGATGAAGCCATAAAAAGGCTTATTGGTTTGAGTAGCTAAGTTTCTACATGTCAAGATCTGTTGATGATGATGGATCTTTTAAAAATATATATATATTTTTTTGATTTCAGAGAGGATGGGAGAGAGAGAGAAATAGAAGATCAATAATGAGAGAGAATCATTGATTGGCTGCCTCCTACACACCCCAACTAGGGATCAAGCCTGAAACCCAGGATATGCCCTGACCAGGAATCAAAGCATGACCTCCTGGTTTATACGTCGACACTTAACCACTGAGCCATGCCAGTCTGGCGATGATGAGTCTTTTGAACTGGAAAAACTTGTAAATTGAAAAAAAAAGACATACATATATGTATATTTATATATTTATATATATATTTTTTAGAGAGAGCTCTCATATCATTATGCTGGCGAGTCATTATAGTCCCCCATTCTGTATATCTGATTTGGAAGCCCTTGCTTTTAAGTGCACTTTTAAATGGTTTAATCTAATTGGAATGTTCTTCATAGTAGCCACTGTAATTTTTTTACGTTATAATTTCCTTGAGGGTTAGCAGCAGTTTGGTAGGACCTTGGCCGAAAATGGAGTTTGGCCTACATTTCTTTTTGGCCGTATTTTGAAGCTTCCAATCCAATAGTTACCAAGATAAGGTCTTAGGACATAAAATTTTTAGATTGTCTTTAATAGGATTTTGCCAGTTTTTCTTTTCTTTCCTTTCTCTTCTTACAGGCAGAATGATTGTACTTATAATGTCCTGATTTTTAAAATAATATCTATAAACGTCTAAAGGTATTTGCTCACTGGGCATTATTTTAGGGAGTGGTGAAGAAAAAGGGCTTTGGAATGAAAATTTTGGATTCTAGGCTTGGCTTTGACACTGGGTCGCTGTGTGATCTTAAGACAAGTAAATGGACCTCTTATGCCTTAGTTTCCTCCTCTGTGAGATGGGAAGGATAAAAGTGTCTACCTCTTGGCTGTGTTGTGAAGATTCATAGAACTCTGTACAGTACCTGTTTTATAAATACTAACTATAAATACTAGCATTCGTGGGAGGAAAAGGGCTATATTTATCAGCTTAGGCTAAGTTGTACTCCAGTAACGCATGACTCCCATATCTCAGTGACCCACAATCTAACCTTAAACCTAGTCTGATCCCTCCTCCTTTGTAGGTTGGCTCAGCACCATGACCTTTTATAGTAGAAGGAAGGCCACTTCTTGGAAACATGCTGCTCTCAGAACATGAGAGATGGTTGAATCATGCAATGCTTAGAAGTGGCATGTCACTTTCTCTCACTTTTCATTGTCTAAGGCAAGACCTGATGTCACGGGCAGGAAGTACAGTCCTTTTAGAGAGAAGCAAATAATTGGGAACAATCATCAAATCTACCACAAAGGACTGTTTTATTCTAATCACTAGGAGTAGTGAAACCCCTGAGATGCGTTTCTTCTTATAAGAAGCTCAAATTCTAGTAAAGAGAGTCATAGACATAGAAAAATTGCAAGATGGTGTGATTAAGGTGAGATGCCCAGATTGGACAGAAGAATGAATGACCATCTCTACCTGTGTTGTTAGGGGATGAATCAAAAGGGCTTCTTAGAGGAGCCCTAGCTAGTCTCAGAAGGGAACTTGGCAACAGCAGAACTGCAGTCACTTGGACTGAGATTCTGGACAGGGTGTCTGAGTTGCTTCTGGAGGTGGGATAGCTCCTAACATCACCTGCCTCCTTGGGACCACGTGGGTGGAGGACTTCGGATTGGGCCCATCAGGAGACACCCATGCACATCACTGATGAGGCCTTGTGGCATACATGTGCAGAAAAGAAGGTGTGTGTGTGGGAGGGTATCTGTACAGAGTCACTGTGAGATTTGGAGCTCTACCTAAAGTAAGAAGGACTTAGTTTAGACACGGTCCCCTCCCGCCCCCCTGCCCTCACCTCTCAGAGTACTGGGATGTAGGGGATGGAACACATTCAGAACAGTCAGGAGCGGAGTTCTGAATGCCCCAATTGGTCTGGAAGGAGACATTCCACAGGCATTATGCTATGTCTTCTCTCTGACTCAGGCTCCAAGTGGCAGAGATTGTATAGAACACATGGAGCTTGAATCTGAGGTGTGGGGGCGGGAGGGAATTGTAAATTTTGTTACATAAGGGAGAGTGGCAGGGAACAGACTTGAGAGCTGGAAAGGAATGAGGTAAAAAAAAATCCAAGGAGCCCGGCCAGCATGGCTCTGTGGTTGAGCATCGACCTGTGAACCAGGAGGTCACAGTTCTGATTCCTGGGCAGGGCACATGCCTGGGCTCTGGCCCCAGTGGGAGGCGTGCAGGAGGCAGCCGATCAATGATGCTCTCTCATCATTGATGTTTCTATCTCTCTGAAATAAATAAAAATATATTTTTTTGGGGAAAAAAATCCAAGGTACGCCCCCCATGGACTGAGACTCCATATTTGTTGAATGAGGAGGATGTGAGAGGACAGGACCCCCGTGAGAAGGCGTGGGCTTAGGGCCTCCATTAAAGATCCTGGCAACGTCAAACTTCTTCTCCATCCCACAGGTCCTGGCTTCATGGAAACAAGATGGGCATTTACAAGTAAGGTTCAGAGAAGTCACTTCAGGCAGTGGAGCTCGATCTTGCGGTGAAATGGCTTCTAGCTGGACTTCTGGTAGAATTCCAAGGCAAACACGGGGCTGACTCTGAGGCCCTGACATTGCCTGACCCTCTGCCTGGGGAGGGCAGGACAGGGAAGAGAGTTTGCCTTTGGCGAGCAGGGAAGCTATGCAGACCATGAAGAAATGGACTCAGAGTCATAAGGCAAAAGGTGAGAGTTGTTGGGAGTGTGGAGATGAAGAGGGAGAGCAAGGCTCCGGGTTCAGCTGAGCTCTAGTGGCCTCAGCTGAGTAAAGGGACTGCTTCCCCCATCACAAGGCTTAGAGGAGCTACTCTGGGAGCATCATGGGAACTGCTTTCTCACAGCTGCTTTTTCTTCCCCGAGGTTTGCCTTCTAATGATACTGACCGGCTCCAGAAAACGGAGGGAAAGCCCGAAATCCTGGTGAGCTTGGATTACTGTTTTTTTTAGTTGTTGTTTTTTTTTTTTTTTAAATGAAATGCTGGCTCGTTTTTCAGAGCATAGGCACATTGTGTATTCTCTTTATTGGGAAGGGAACAGGCAATCAACAAGTCACTTTATAATGATTCCTGCATTTGTGTGTTTTATTTCCCTTTATTTTATTTTCAAGATTAATAATTAGAGTCCAGAAAACTTTAAAGCATAAGAGATATATTTTAAAAAATTGCTTTAAATTTTTACCTGAGGATATGTTTCTCATAGATTTTTTTTTTAGAGAAAGGGAAAGAGAGAGAGAGAGAGAGAGAGAGAGAGAGAGAGGAAGAAATACTGATGTGAGAGAGAAACATCGATTGGTTGCCTCCTGTACATATCCCGACTGGGGACTGAACCTGTAGCCTGGGTGTGTGCCCTGACCGGGAATGGAATCTGCCACCTTGTGGTGTTCAAGACGACACTCCAACCAACTGAGCCACTGGCCAGGACAACATAAGAGATCTTTTTGAAAAACTGAGATTATTAAAAATTGTAAATGTACTATTAACTTTCACGTTACATCCACACTACCTAACAATAGTATCTTTTGCACTGGACATTTTTTACTATTGAAATTTTGAACATACATAGAAGTAGAGAGCATAGTAATAATAGGGCCTCAGGTGCCATCACATAGCTTCAATAGTCATTCACAATGGCCAGTTTTGTTTAATTTCTACCCTTCTCATGTCTCTCACTGGATTACTTTTGACAAATTTCAGACATTTTGTAACAATGTCTCTATAATTTTTAAAAATACAGTGGGGCCTTGACTTACGAGTGTCCCGACTAACGAGTTTTTCGAGATACGAGCTGTCTCTCGGCCGATTTTTTGCTTTGAGTTGCGAGCTGAAATTTGGGTTACGAGCCAGCTTCAGATACCCCACTGCTAGTTGGCGCAGCGAACGTCACATCAGCCCAGCATCATGTGTCTCACTCGTTCACTTTTTGATTTGACATACGAGTAATTTGAGTTACGAGCTCTGTCACGGAATGAATTAAACTCGTAAGTCAAGGCCCCACTGTAATGATAAGAGGGTAGTAGTGGTGGTGATTCTATTTATTCCAGAGAGAGGAACTATGGCTTAAAGGGGTTTGTGATTTGCGCACAGCCATACCATCAGTTGATAGTAGAGCCAGGATTTGAACTTGGTTTTCGCTGACTCTCAAGCTCTGCAGCTTCCAGTGTGTTGTATTTTGGACTCTTTCTGCGACATAAATCCCCATCTAATAACATGGGAGCATATTTTCCAGCCCTAGGAAATGGGCCTGGATTATTTGATGAATGACTCATATAGAGTGCTCTCCGTAGTTAACGGTGCTTCACCCCTACTCCACTTCTTCTTCCATCTTCTTTCCTTTAAATTTGATGTATTCTTTCATGTGAATGGTGCGTGTGCGATTCTACAAGCCAAATTAATAGATTTATAAGTAGACTGTCCTTATCTTCAAGGAGCATTCAAGTTCTTTGGAAAAATAATGTATGAAAAAAAGAAATGATGACAATAATTAGTAATTTTTACAATAATAGTTGAGATGGTTACATAACTGCTAGCCTAAAGCTTCCAAACCAATGTGCAGCTGCTCACAGTTTATTGACAGTCAGCTCACAGGACACGTGAGCGCTTTTGGAACGCTGGTGTGAGGAGCTCCACAGACACTCTCCCCAGTGAAACAACCGAAATGATTTAAAAAACTCCACCATTAAACCCAACCATTTAAAGTCTCTAAAAATTCTCCTAAGGACGGATAGCAAGTGGAGAAACATTTAATCAAGAAAATCTGTGTTTTAGCCCTGGCCGGGTAGCTCAGTTGGTTCGCGCATCATCCCGATATGCCAAGGTTTCCAGTTCGATCCCCAGTCAGGGCATATACAAGAATGAACCAATGAATGCATAAATAAGCAGAACAACTAATCAATGTTTCTCTCTCAAATCGATACTTTTTTTTTTTTTTTTAAAGAAGAGAAAATCTAAGTCTCAGTGAAAACAGCAAATCTGTGGCACTTGTCCCACCCACAATCTGCTTTGTCTGCCCACCCTTCAGCTCACCATAATGGGAGCTCTACTCCAAGTGGGTACAGCAAGACAGTGGGGCTCTTTCTCCTCCCAGTTCCCAGTCTAGGACTGTACCTTTTCCCTGGGGAGATAAGCCACCAGCAGTTCTCATTCCCTCCGGATCAGTGTTGCAGGGGAGGGGCAGAGCGGTCTGGGGTTTTCTTTCTCCACCAGCCCCTGTTGGTGGGATAGAAGCTCTGTCCCAGGCCTAGGGGGTCAAGAATCAGTAAGGACCCTATTGCCTTCTCCCCTTCCTCAGAGGGCAGAGATTCTGTGCCAGGAGAGGCAAGCTGAGAAGAAAGGAGCTTCCACCCCCATGGCCCCCCATCCCCCAGGGTACCACTCTTAGAGCAGGAATGTCACTCTGAGAGAAGTGGCTGCCAATTCTGCTCCCAGCTCTAAGCACTGGTGCAGAGACCCTGCCCAGGGGGAGAGGCAGGTTGGAAGAACAAAGGCCAGTGTAGCACTCCTTAAGGGCACTGGCTTTATTTGGAACAGAGCATAAGGATGTTGAAACCTAAGAGTGCTCTTGAGAAGAATGGAGATTTTTGTGGTGAGCAATTAAGAGGCAGCTTCAAGATCCATGATAGCAACAAGCAAAATGGCAAATCAGCTAAAAGTTTAAGGGAGAGAACCAGGGAAAGAGAGAGCTGAGAAGAGCCCTGCTGGAGCCTCAAATACTGGCCTTAAAACTATCCCTGTAGCCCAGCTGGCATGGCTCAGTGGTTGAGCGTGGACCTATGAACCAGGAGGTCACGGTTCGATTCCCGGTCTGGGCACATGCCTGGGTTGTGGGCTTGATCCCCAATGGGGGATGTGCAGGAGGCAGCCCATCAGTGATTCTCTCTGATCATTGATCTTTCTATCTCTCTCTCCCTTCATCTCTGAAATCAGTAAAAATATATTTAAAAAAAACTTACCCCTGTAAAAGGGACAGGGCCTGACTTTAATTGGGTCAGACAGTGGAGCCATTTATTCCCTAAGACGTTGTTGAAAACAGTAGAGTAATCAGCTAGCTATTGGTGGAGGCTAGCTGGGTGTGATACCAATATAGTCAGGCTGGAGAGACACAAGAGAATCCTGCTAAAAAGATTGTATTTCTGGAGGGGGAGGGTCAGGGTGTGCATGTCCAAGGCTTCATCTGCTGACAAGCCAGTTTCAGGGACAATAGCCTTTCTTGAACTAGTCCACTCCAGTCAGAAAACATGAACAAGTGACCACAGCAGCCGCCTGGGGAGGGAGCAGGGTTGGTATCCAGAGTTGCTACAGACTTTTACTAAAATGTCCAGTATTCAACAAAAAATTATATAGGTAGGGAGAGAGGCATGGGGAGAAAGAAAGAATACATTCATATGAGAATGAGAGAAAGTGTAAATAAATTTTCCTGATATGGAAAATGAAAACAACTTTTCAGTTCTGTGTTAAATTATAATCTCCTCTTGGATTGTAAATTTATTCTCCTCTTACTGGTTATGAGTTGTTTGTTGGACACAGAGTTCCTTTTGAAGATGTTTTTAATTGAATTTTTTAGAGAGAGGAAGGGAGAGGGAGAGAGAGAGAAAAATTGATGTGAGAGCTACCTCCTGCATGCCTCCTAGATGGAGCCTGTAATCCGGGCATGTGCCCTGACTGGGAATGGAACTGGCAACCTTTTGGTGCACTGCACAACGCCCAACCAACGGAGCCTCTTCGGCTGGGCACAAAGTTACTTTTAAATGGGAGTTTTCCAGCCCATGCTGAACTCTTCCATCTCAGAATTCTTCCATAATGAATCCTCAAGGTCACTTTTCTGAATTCTTCATGTTTCAAATTGATTCACAAATCATTTGTCCAAAAAAATCGTAAGTGTTCAAGGGCCAGGAATGTGTTGTATACCTCAGTTACGCTACCCTCAGATTTTTAAAAAATATATATTTTTATTGATTTCAGAGAGGAAAGGAGAGAGAGAGAGAGAGAGAGAGAGAGAGAGAGAATGAATCATCAATGATGAGAGAATCATTGATCAGCTGCCTGCTGCGTGCACTACACTGGGGATTGAGCCCATGACCTGGGTATATGCCCTGACTGGGAATTGAATGAACCGTGACCTCCTGGTTCATAGGTCAGTGCTCAACCACTGAACCATGCCAATCGGACACTATCCCCAGATTTTAACACACAGCCATAGTAATGGCTAGAAGAATTTGATATGGAGAACTGTGTACCCTGAAAAGAATTAGACCAACTCTTACATATCAAGACTCCCCAGGGCCACTAGATAGACTCCTCACACGGGGAAAATGGACGGTGACTTGCTGTCCATTAATTGTTGCTTGTTTATAGGTACCAGTTACATTCAGGGACGTGGCTGTGGTCTTCACACAGGCAGAATGGAAGCTCCTGAGCTCTAAGCAGAGGATCCTGTACAAAGAAGTGATGCTGGAAAATTACAGGAACCTGCTTTCGTTGGGTGAGGCTATGGTCTTTCCTTCATTAATTCAGTAGAGATTTATGGGCCACTTATCCTGTGCCAGAAAAAGTCCTAGACACTTAGAACAAACACATTAGTCAATGAAATAGTAACCCCTGCCCATGGGGGCTTTTTCTAGTGTATGGTGACAGACAACGAATAGCTTCATATACAGCAGTGGTTCTCAACCTTCCTAATGCCTCGACCCTTTAATACAGTGCCTCGTGTTGTGGTGACCCCCAATCATAAAATTATTTTCGTTGCTACTTCATAACTGTAATTTTGCTACTGTTATGAATCGTCATGTAAATATCTGATATGCAGGATGTATTTTCATTGTTACAAATTGAACATAATTAAAGCATGGTGATTAATCACAAAAACAACATGTAATTATATATGTGTTTTCTGATGGTCTTAGGCGACCCCTGTGAAAGGGTTGTTCGACCCACAGGTTGAGAACCAGTGATATACAGGGCTGTTATGTTAGAAAGGGATAAGCACTACCTAGTAAAAAAAAAAAATAACAAAATGAAGCAGGATAAAGGAGCATTGAGTGTGACAGGGTGGCTGGCTGAATTTTGAAATCAGTTAATGGAAATCAGCGAGGAGGGAACATTTGACCAAAGACAGAAAGTGGTGAGGGAGTTAGAACTCTGGCTCTCTAGGGCAAGGGCATTTCAGGGCAGACTTATTTGGTGCCAAGACCTTAAGGAAGGGATATTCCTGTGGGCAGAAGGAATTGAGACTGGAAGCACAGTTAGCAAGGGGGAGAGTGGTGAGAAATGCCTTCTGCTACAGAAGTTGAAATTAAATGTCAGAGTTTGTATGGCTTTTGAGTTTCATAAGCCAGATTATTTCTTTTATTTAAAAACATACATTTATTCTTTAAGTCTAGGTTGATAAATGCTTTTGATTGCAATGTTACTCTGCTTCAGGGATTGGCCACTTTTTCTACAAAGAGCCAGATCGTGACTATTTTAGGTTTTGTGGGTGATATGGTGTCTAACCTTTCTCACCTCTGCCCTAGTAGTGCTAAAGTAGCCACAGATGATGTGTAAATGAGTATGACTGTGTTCCAAGAAGACTTTATTTGTGGACATTGAATTTTGAATTTCATGTAATTTTTATATATCATGAACTATTACTCTTTTGACTTGCTTTCAACTCTTTAAAAATTTAAAAACCATTCTTAGCTTGTAGACTGTACAAAAACAGAGGGCAGGATGGTGGTTTTAGGCTGTAGTTCCCCCCGACCCCCCTTTGTTCTAGATCAGCGCTATGTAGTGGGAATATAATGTGAGCCACATGGATCATTTTACATTTCCTAGTAGCCACCTTTAGAAAAGTAGACATAAATGGGTAAAATTAATAATCTTACTTATTAACCCGATATATCAAAATATTATTTCAACATGTAATCAGTATAAAAATTATTTTACTTTTTTGTACTAAGTGTTCAAAATCTGGTGTGTATTTTATGCTCAGAGTACATCTCAGTTCAGACTCGCCACATTACAGGTGCTCAGTAAACATGTATGGCTAGTGGCTACCATACTGGATCATGCAGTTCTGGATATTTCCATATTTCCAGATAAAGCATCTGGAGAGAGTCACATTTTTGGAAACACAAACTAGTTTCAGGCAGGAGTTTCTTCAGGAGTTTCCTCAAATGGCCTGGCTTTTTCCATGATGTCAGTTAAGCAGATTTTATTTGTTCCATTTTCATCTTCTTTGATATGCTTTGATCTGGTTCCATCTAGTTTGTGCTCTGTCTATTTAAGTTGGATTCATCCATTTCATTCTGGTTTTGATTTGGCCTTAGCTATTCAACTGAACTAGATTTTATTTTGATTTTGATTTTTCTCTGATCATATTATTCTCTTTCTCTATGTTAATACATTGTTGGGTTCAGAGGAAAATGTTGAAATGACCTGGTTCAAATTAGGCTCGATAAGGAAAAATTGGATTTCCTGAAATTGTTTCCTTTGTCTTGTTCGACACCACAGTATTCTGCAGTTCCCTAGCCTCTTACACACCTCTTTTTGGTTTTCTCTCTTGCTTTTCTTTGGATTCACATGCTTTTTTTTTTTTGTCATCTATATTCAAACTCTTAAACAATTTGTGAACTTTAATGATTTTACTCATCACATATGATGAACCCATTTTCTCTGTCACTATCTCTCCTGTGCTTTTCTGTTTGGTTACAAGAATATAAGTTTATTCTCAAACTTATCAAAAACTGAGGTCATACTCTTTTCCCTCCTAAACTCATCTCTTGTTCTGTAATTCTTCACATATTCGTGTTCCAATGTCTCTTCTTCAAGGGTACTGTTGGAAATAAGTGGGCCAATTTCCCCTGAAATATTCTTGGAAGCTTTCATAGGTGAGATATTTCAGTTAGTATAGGCTAGGTAATGCTGTGATAACAACACAGAACTTCAGCAAATGTTCACTTCTTATAATACCTCTTATGTACAGTTCAGGTAGGAGTTTAGCTCCATTGGGGTTCTGCAATCCAGGCAAAAGAACCAGTCTTTGTCTGGGTCATGGGATTCTTAAAGAAGAGGAGAAAAATGGAACAAAGAAACCACATTGTGGCTCTTAAAATGTGTTTGAGCCCATTCTGGGTGTTTCAGTTGTTGAGTGTCCCGACCTATGAACCAGGAGGTCACCAGTTTGATTCCTGGTCAGAGCACATGCCTGGGTTGCTAGCTTGATCCTCAGTAGGAGGCGTGCAGGAGGCAGCCGATCAAACATCTCTCATTGCTGATGTTTCTATCTCTCTCTCCCTCTTCCTTCCTCTCTGAAATCAATAAAAACATATTAAAAAAAAAATATGTTTGAAAGTAGCACTGACTTTTCACCAATCTCCCATTGGCCTAAGCAAATCCCATTAGCCAGTCATTGTAATGGGATTGTTTTGGGCACAAGGTGCCAAAATCCTAAAATCATGGATCATGTATTCCTTGTCCACTGCAGAGTCCACAATACTTAGTAGAGAACCCAGCACTTAAAATTTCTAATAAGTATGTGTTTGTGGGTGGACAACCTGAGATTCAGATTTATTTCATATGCAGTCTCTTTAACCCCTGTTTCATGTACATACTCCCGTGTTTGGAAGCCCTCCAGATCAAGTGACTTTTTATGTTTACCCGTTTTTTTGTTTTCTGTGATAAGAAAAGTCATGAAGGAGATTTTCATGTCGGTCATCGAGACTGTTACCTGCAAGTACAACAGAATTGTGAACAGCATATCAATGTGTCGATGGCTTAGATGATTTACTAGAAAGAAATGGCTGACAGTATTGAAGCTGTTTACAAAGCAGAATGCTTATCTGAGAGGCTCCTAGTCTGAGTGACATGCAGAGGATGTTTCTGGTGTGGTTTTACTGGATTGTAATAGAAAATGGAATGTTTAGAAATGGAATATAGAGGAATTATTGGTGGAAAACGAATTTTGTTGTACATTTATTATCAATAGTAGGTGTGGCAGGAAGATACTCTTTGTCCTAAGACAAGGCGGAACAGCCAGCTGCCCACTAAGGGCTTCTCTAACTGAACACTCTTTCTCCGGCAGAATCAAAGCCAGAAACAGACTCCTGTTCCTCTTGCCTTCTGGCCTTCTCCCATCAGCCTCTCCTCAGCCAACATGTGCTTCCGATCTTCTTGGACTTACGTGACTTCCATCCAGGGGATTCTGGCCCAGGGCATCAGGAGCAGAAATTTTCTTCTCAGAGCTGCTGGAGTGAAAACACAAAAGGTCAAGAGAGAGAAGGTGGCTTCAGATCCTTGTCTGTGAGGACAGAGGAGAGAGAAACCTCAGGTGCTGTTCCCAGCCCACTCCGAAGACAATCAGCAAGTCCTAGAGAAGGCAACACAGTAGTAGAAATAGAGCCCAAGCCAGCCCAGAGGGTACGCACTGTGCAAACAGACAGAGGAGCGGAGTTAGGAACCCTGAGATCCGGAATAGGCAGCTGTAACGAGCATGAACTAGACTGTAGTCTGAAATCAAACTTTGCTGTAAACCCGGTGACCCTCTCAGAAGAGAAGCCCTATGTTTGCAGGGAGTGTGGGCGAGGCTTTAACAATAAGTCAAACCTCAACAGACACCATCGGACGCACTCAATGGAGAAGCCTTATGTGTGTGGTGACTGTGGCCGAGGCTTTAGCCTGATGGCAATCCTTGTTCATCACCAGAGGACACACTCAGGAGAGAAGCCGTATGTGTGCAAGGAGTGTGGGCGAGGCTTTAGCAAGAAGTCCAATCTGAACAGACACACAGAAACCCATTCGGAAGAGAAGCCTTATTTGTGCAGGGAGTGTGGGCAGAGTTTTAGAAATAATTCAGTCCTCATTAGACATCAGTGGATTCACTCTGGGGAGAAGCCCTATGTGTGCCCGGAGTGTGGACGGGGATTTGCTTACAAGTCCACGCTCAGAAAACACCAGAGGACTCATTCAGGAGAGAAGCCCTATATATGTCAGGAGTGTGGGCATGGCTTCAGCGAGAAGTCATCTTTCATCAGACACCAGAGGACACACTCAGGGGAGAAACCCTTTGTGTGCCTGGAGTGTGGACGAGGATTTGGTGATAAGTCAACCCTCAGAAAACACCAGAGGACACACTCGGGAGAGAAGCCTTACATGTGCAGTGAGTGTGGCCGAAGCTTTACCCAGAAGTCATTCCTCCTTATTCACCAAGGGACACACTCAGGAGAGAAGCATGTTTGCAGGGAGTGTGGGCGAAGCTTTAGCTACAAGTCAAATCTCATCAGACACCAGAAGACACACTCAGACGTGAAGCCTTATATATGTAGGGAGTGTGGGCGAGGCTTTTTCTATAAGTCGGACCTCATCATACATGAAAGGACGCACTCCGGGGAGAAGCCTTACGTGTGCAGTGAGTGTGGTCGAAGCTTTAGCCAGAAGTCATTCCTCGTTATTCACCAGGGGACACACTCAGGGAAGAAGCATGTTTGCAGGGACTGTGGGCGAAGCTTTAGCTACAGGTCCAATCTCATCACACACCAGAGGAAACACTTGGCGAAAAGCATGTTTCCAGGGATCACGGACAAGACCCAGCAATCAGTCAAATCTCATCTTACACCAGAGAGACACCTGGGGTCTGTGTGTGTGGAGTGAGTGTACCTTCAGGGATGTGTTGACTCTCATTAGGCACTGAGGACACATTGAGCAGAGGAGCCTAAATGTGGGTAACTCTAGCCACACTTAAGTGGGAGGCGTTGTGTGTGCGGGGACTGTGGATGAGGCAGTCGCAATAAGTCAGTGTTTATCGAATATCCAATGGCAGGCACAAGGTGGCACACTCGGAGAGGAGCAGCGTGTTTGTAGGGATTGTGGGCAAAACCCTAGTGATCAGCCAGCCTTCTTCTCATGCCGTAGAGAGATCCTTATGTGGGGGTATGTGGAGCTCTGCCCAGATAACCTCATTAGGACCAACACCCCTGCAGCTCCTGATAATTGGTGCTGATGCTGCAGAGACGAAGTCTTTCCTAGGACCTGCTCTCAGCCACAGGGAACTGCACCTTCCTAAGGGCTGGCTCCTGGCCAATGGTTGACTGCTATGGGGAGACAAAACCTCAACCCTGGACTCAGTTGTGTCCAAAGGGCCATCCTGGATCGAGAGATGCCCATCAAATCTCAGTTGTGAACACATTGCAGGTCAGCTTCTTCCTCTGCCCAGTCCAGCCCTCATTCACCAATAAACCACTTAATTCTCCATCTCACTGTCTCTCCAGGGACTCCACTCTAAGACATCTTACGTGTACAAGGAGCGCGGACATGGTTGTGGCCATAGTCACCCCTCACAGACCTCAGCGTTTGCATAGAAACTGTGTGTGGGCAGAATGGGCATGGATTTAGGAAAAGTGCATGTCAGGATGCATCAGAGAACAGCTATATTGTGGGAAGCTTTATATAGGCAGGGGAGGAGTCTGTAAGATGCTTGAGCAATCAGTTATATTAGTTACACCTCGTCTTGCACCAGAGGTCACTCTGAGAGAAGATCTGTGTGGGCAGGGTTTGTGGGTGAAGCCTTATCCGGATGCTCCTCCTCAACAGACTAAGAGGACATTCATGACACCACAAACCACTACCTCACCTTTGAAGGGGTTTCACAAGTCTTGACACCGCCCCCCGCCCCCCATTCTCTGTATGAGAGTGAAGATGGCACCAGCCACTAAATAGACATGGTTTCCCCCCACTTTTTGTAATCAGATGGAGTAAAAAAGTAAAGAGTTTTACTTAAGTAACTTAAGAACGACAACTTGCTTTATTTTCACACACCAGTTCCTTCCCATGTTTTGTCCTTTTGTTATAGTAAAATGATAAGCTCCAGCGGCACACCTTAGTCTCTCGTCCATCTGGAAAGGAATTCACACTCATAGCCTAGATTTCCTGCATGAATTCAGCCCTTGAGAAAAAATAAGTCCAAATAGATCGGAGGTTATCTGAGCCTTTGCGTGGGGAGGATGATCGGGGTTCTGGAAACATGCCAGCCGAGGGGAGAACTTCCCAGGTCTCCAAGGCCTGGATTGCCTCTTCTAACTGATCACTCCCTTTGGCTTTTGTGAAGGCTCCCTTCCCTGGGTTTTCTCCTTTCTAATCTCTACTCGGGTCTCTGCTGAACCTTCTCATCCCCATCAAACCATCACTGGTCCTTAATGGTCTGTTCACATCCTGCATTTTCAGGGATTCTGTAAGTACACTCCCTATGCAGCCTTACATAGTCTAAGCCAGGGGTGGGCAAACTTTTTGACTCGAGGGCCACAATGGGTTCTTAAACTGGACCGGAGGGCCGGAACAAAAGCATGGATGGAGTGTTTGTGTGAACTAATATAAATTCAAAGTAAACATCATTACATGAAAGGGTACGGTCTTTTTTTTTTTAGTTTTATTCATTTCAAACGGGCCGGATCCGGCCCGCGGGCTGTAGTTTGCCCACGGCTGGTCTAAGCTCAGGTCCTTTAACCATGCCCTGTTCTCCAGTCATGAATGGATGCTTTGGGCCTCTTAGCTACTCATAGGTCTAAAAACCCCTAAATACAGCTTCAAGGCCATGTCCCCACAGCCCTCCAAGGGTCTTGCTAATGACACCCCACATCATCCTTTTACTAACTGGTCCAAGACAGCCTAGCCATACACCACCATTGTCTTTTCAGCCCAAGGACCTGGCCCTTTGGCCACACCCTTTCCTAGTCCCCCTCCCTCAGAGCCCAAATTGCTCAATTTGACAACTCTACACTCCCTGGCTCTGATTTTATGTCCTGGGCCAATAACCGTTCACTCTAGAAGGAGGGTCTGCCTAGACTCCAGCAAATTTGCTTGCTTAGTTGGGGTTTACCAGGTCACAAATTGGACATCAGGCTTTGAAAAGCAAAAGCACAGAGTGGTTTTAACACCCCATCAAAGGAGGGGGCAGTAGAAGAGTCTGAAGGAGTCACTGGCTCCAAGGCCTCTGCTCACTCCCTCAGCCGTGCACTCAGCTCTGCAGCGGGTCCTGGGTCAGCTCTGGTGAGGGGAAGGTGTCCGCATGGGAGTGTTCCCCTAGTGTTCCTTTCCCAGAACTACCCCTATCACACCAACTCTTAGCTTCTGGTCAGCACTAGAAGCCACAGAGGGAAGAATGTATATGGCTATGTCATCTCTAGGGTTTGCATTCCCGATGAGCCCAAGGCCCTTCCTCCATGTCCTGCTATTGGGAGAGAAAAATGCAAACAAGAAAACCAGCACCTTCCTTTTAAAAAAAGAGTATACCCTGTTCATTAATTTTAATCTGGACATCATTTTGGAGAATAGCCAAGCACTCAACTGACCTTTAATTAAAGAAAATTACTTGGCATAGGTTGAAACATGACATTAGGATCCTCAAAAAAGGAAACAAGATTCCTAGAGTTCAATCCACCAGTGTTCTAAAGAGGATATAAGCACCCCTTCTCCAGCTGAGGAGTGGAAAATCTCACAAAGCCAGGTGCCGTGGGGACAGGCTTCGCCCTCATCTGCTGCTGATGTAGACAGACCACAGGGCGCGTCCCAGCTTACCCTGCTCACCAGCTTGAAGGAGGAGTTGGTTCTGCAGAATCCTCACTGCTGCTGGCCATCTGTTCCCCTTTTCCCGACCCCTCACTTCCTTTGGGATCTAGGTTATTTTTTTGTCAGGGAGGAAGAGAGCTTAATGTGAATTTTAATGCCATTTACAATAGTTTTTATCTGACCTGCCTCTTTGCAGTGTCTGTTCCAATAATCTAGAGCAGTGAAGGCGAACCTATGACACGCGTGTCAGAGGTGACACGCGAACTCATATTTTTGGTTGATTTTTCTTTGTTAAATGGCATTTAAATATATAAAATAAATATCAAAAATATAAGTCTTTGTTTTACTATGGTTGCAAATATAAAAAATTTCTATATGTGACACGGCACCAGAGTTAAGTTAGGGTTTTTCAAAATGCTGGCACGCCGAGCTCAAAAGGTTTGCCATCACTGATCTGGAGTGAAAGCAGGCCTGTACCTTTCCCTGTGCCTAGTAGACACTGCCATTAACAGAGGCTTACTTGTCTTTTTTGAAAAATATATTTTTTATTCAGAGAGGAAGGGAGAGGAAGAGAGAGATAGAAACATCAGTGATGAGAGAGAATCATTGATCAACTGCCTTCTGCATGCCCCCTACTGGGGACTGAGCCCATAACCCAGGCATGTGCCCTTGACGAGAATCGAACCTGGGACCCTTCAGTCCATAGGCCGATGCTCTATCCACTGAGCCAGACTGGCTAGGGCAAGGCTTACTCGTCTTTTGAGAGAGGGGCCCAAGCTGTGAAAATCTTAGTGTAAGTAAATTTGGTAATATTGGAGGTATGCCTGAAAACACTTCAGATCAGGTTTTCTGCCGAACAGGGGTGAAAATCTGGAAGAGATAATACAGGGAAACAGAAAAATTAAGAGAAAGAGAAGGCACGAAGGACAGCACTGAGACTAGGATAAATTTGGAAGTCAGAAGTGTTGCCATTGCCCAGACAAAATTTACAGGACAACTATGGCGATGGTAATGTGGACTAAAAGAGAAGACGGGCATCATAGGGTTTGTTTTGGAAGTCCTTGGTGTTGCAGCTTTCCAACAGGAGAAATATTTGCAAAAGATAAATGTTCTCATCACTCCAAGAATCCAAGCAGAAAGCCAATATCATCTTATCTGTGCTTATCATAAGAACTAGAGGCCCGGTGCATGAAATTTGTGCATGTGGGTGTGGGGGGGGGGGGGGGCGTCCCTCAGCCCGACCTGCACCCTCTCCAATCTGGGAGACCTCAGGGGATGTCTTACTGATGGCTTGCTTACTAGAGGGTAGGTTGAACTGGCTATCCTCTTTCCCCATCTAAGTCTTGCATTGTGCTGACCTATGTGGTAGAATATGTTTGTGTGTGTGTGGAATGGTGCCACTTATTAATATATTGTCTCAGCTCTAAATTCACCTCTTGTAGCCTGATCTCTGAAAACGGATCAGACCCGTGAAGTCCTTTTCCTTTGTCAGCTGGCATGAAGTTTATCAGTAGTGGGCTCTGGAGCAAATTAGGAAGGAAGGAGGTTCTTTCCTGGCTCAGTTCACCAGGGTCCTGGGAGTACCCTTTCCCCCCACTCCTTGACCAGACCGGCGCAGTTTCTTCATGCTAAATGCCTGCAGGAAACAGCTTTCTCCACTGATTGGCCATCCTTTGTTTTCTTCAGCTCTCCACTCAGGCAATGGTGGGTTAGCTGGGAGCCCAAACAGCACAGGTCACCACTGCTCTTGCACCTTCTCTTCATCTCCATGGGCATACAGTCTAGGGCTGGACTGGCTTTCTGGCAAGCAGCCAGACTTTCATCATGTGCTGAGGCCCAGAACTCCCCTCCCTGGTTGCTACTCCCCAGACCCTCTCTTCAGCTCTATGTGCATGCACACCAGGGTCCTGGCAGTTACCTTTAGCTGCCCCAGCTCAAGCTGTGCACTGAAGTAGCCTAGGTTCTTGCAGCTTTCCAGTCTCCATTTCTGGCAGCGCCTACAGCAGTGTTCTGACTGTCTTTGCTCATCTGCCCATCAGCCTCAGCTCGCTTGTGGCTCATAGGTTTGTTTGATGCAGCTCTTCAGATGCAGACACTGCGTGGTCCAGGTTTTGTATTAACATCAACATCTTGGTTCTCTGTCCACATCCAGCTCCCTCTGTGTACCTGCCTACCACGTTCGGCTGGCCTGCATTCCAGACGGTTATTCCTGCTTGCCAGCTCTGGCGTGTGCAACCCCCCACCCCTACCCCCACTTCTCTACCATCAGTGGGCTGCAACCACTCCTCCAGCGAGGGCTGATCCCCAGTCTTGGGGAGGGAACTCTCTTTCCCTGTGCATCCTTCCTTAGAACTCTACCTCAGCTGAGTTTTCTTTCAATATTTATAGTTACTCTCCTATCTTTGTATAATATATACTTTAAAAATCTTCACCCAAGGATATGTTCTACTGATCTTAGAAAGAGGGGAAGAAAGAGAGAGAGAGAGAGAGAGAGAGAGAGAGAGAGAGAGAGAGAGAGGAAGGAAAGAAACATCAGTGTATGAGAAAAATATTGGTTGCCCCCCTACACACCCCAACCAGAGATTGAACATGCAAACTAGGTATGTGCCCTGACCAGGAATCTAACTAGCAACCTTTTCAGTGCATAGGACGATGGTCCAACCAATTGAGCCATACTGCCCAGTGCTGTATAATAATTCTTTATGTTCGATTTCCTATTTCAATTACTGTGTGGTTTATGTCTCCTCATTTTGCCCAAACTAATACAGATCTGAATTGTGTATGTAGTTCAAACACATGAACTTTTGATGGCATTTATTCAAAGAAACAATGCTAGTCAAAGTTATTACTAATACTAGCTGGGGCTCTGGACCTGAACCCAAACACAAAAATCTAATGGTCTAGACAAGGGGGTAGCAAATTATAGCCTGAAGGCCGATTCTAGCCTGTTTTTGTAAGGCTTACGAACTAAGAATGATTTTTACATTTTAAATAGCTGAAAATAATCAAAAGAAGAATAATGTTTTGTGACACATATCTGTGTCCATAAATAGTTTTACTGTAACACAGCCACACATTTGTTATGTATTGTTTATAGCTGCTTTCATGCTACAATGGTTGAGTTGAGTAATTGAATCAGAGACCATATGGCCCATAAACTCTAAAATACTATCTGACCCTCAACAGAAAAAGTTTGCTGATCCTTGATCTAGACCAGCAATTTTCAATCAGTGTGCCACAAGAATTTTTAAAACATGCAATACCTGACTATTTAGTCAGGGGCACCGACCTCTTTTCCCTTAGATTGTCAATAAGAAAATGACAACAGCTAACAGAACAATAGTTATCCAGTGTGAATGAATTAAAAATATACCTATTTTTTTTGTCAGATTGGTAAAAAAATACATTTTTTGTTTGCCGAAGAAATTTTAGTTTATGTGTGCCATGAGATGGAAAAGGTTGAAAATTGCTGATCTAGACTGAACCTTGGGAACATTTTATCAAAGGCCAAATGAATGGCCTACTTAACCCCATGCTCTGGAATTCATGACCTCTTTTTTCTTATTTGTAGATATCAACAAGCTGATTCTATAATTTATGTGAAATCACAAGGGATCTGGAATGCCAAAACAATCTTGTGAAAGAAAAACAAATTAGGAGGACTCACATTTTCTGATTTCAAAACTTAGTACAAAGCAACGGTACTGACATAAGGATAGACATACAGATCAATGGAATAGAATTGAGAAGTCAGAAGTAAAACCATGTGTCTTTGGTCAACTGATTTCCCACAAGGGTGCCAAGTCCAGTCAGTGGGCAAAGAATAGGTTTTTCGACAAATGGTGTTGGAGCAACTAGATATTTACCTGCAAAAGAATAAAGTTTAACCCTTACCGTATGCTATACATACAGATTAACTAAAAATGTATCAAAGATCCAAATGTAAGAAACTAAAACTATAAAACTCTTAGAAGAAAGCATAGGACCAAATCTTTATGATCTTGAACCTGGCAACGATTCTTAGATACGCCACCAAGAGCATGAGCAAGAAAAACAACAACAACAACAAAAAAGATAATAGATAAATTGGACTTTATCAAAATTAAAAACTAAGGTGAAAAGACAATCCATAGAATTAGAGAAAATGTTTATAAATCATATATCTGATGTGGGACTTATATCTAGAATACATAAAGAACTCTTAACAACTCAGTAAGAAAAGACAATCCAAGGATGATATACAAATGGGCAGTAAGCACATGAAAAGATGCTCAACATCATTAGTCATCAGGGAAATGCAAATCAAAACAACAATGAGATGGGTACCAGTTCGCACACCTTACGGTGGTCAATCCAAGTCACATAACAAGTGCTGATGAAGAAGTGGAGACATCAGAACCCTCATAAACTACTGGTGGGAGTATAAAACAGTGCAGCCACTTTGGAAAACAGTCTGGCAGGGCTTTTATACTGCCCACCTCCCATTTTTGAACTGTGGTCACTAAATGAGTGCCCATGTTTTTCTTCAATTGGATGGGAATGGAGGACAGTGACTCTTGATCAGGGAGCACCGTTGCAGTAGATCAGAGGAGCAGGAACCGGAGCCTGGCCTGAGTTCATAAAAAGCGGGATCTGGACAGTGGCTCCAGATGGAGGAGCCAGAGGAACCTGTGGACAGTGGGCAGTCACTGCCCCCGGTTTACATCTACAGTCCCGAGTATGTCAGCATGTGCGATTCCCTGGCCAAAGTCCCCAAACGGGCCAGTATGGTACATTCTTTGATTGAAGCATATGCACTGCATAAGCAAATGAGGATAGTTAAGCCCAAAGTGGCCTCCATGGAGGAGATGGCCACCTTCCACACCGATGCCTATCTGCAGCACCTCCAGATGGTCAGCCGAGAAGGAGATGACGATCATCCGGACTCTACAGAGTATGGCCTGGGTTATGACTGTCCAGCTACCGAAGGGATATTTGACTACGCAGCAGCTGTGGGAGGGGCTACGATCACAGCTGCCCAATGCCTGATTGATGGAATGTGCAAGGTAGCCATTAACTGGTCCGGAGGGTGGCATCACGCAAAGAAAGACGAAGCATCTGGATTTTGTTATCTCAATGATGTTGTCCTGGGGATATTACGATTGCGACGGAAATTTGACCGTGTTCTCTATGTGGATTTGGATCTGCACCATGGAGATGGTGTAGAAGATGCCTTCAGTTTCACCTCCAAAGTCATGACCGTGTCCCTGCACAAATTCTCCCCGGGGTTTTTCCCAGGAACAGGTGATGTGTCTGATGTTGGCCTAGGGAAGGGACGGTACTACAGTGTGAATGTGCCCATTCAGGATGGCATACAGGATGAGAGGTATTACCACATCTGTGAAAGTGTACTAAAGGAGGTGTACATGGCCTTTAACCCCAAAGCGGTGGTCGTACAGCTGGGAGCTGATACAATAGCTGGGGATCCTATGTGCTCCTTTAACATGACTCCGGTGGGAATTGGCAGGTGCCTTAAGTACATCCTTCAGTGGCAATTGGCAACGCTCGTTTTGGGAGGAGGAGGCTATAACCTTGCCAACACAGCTCGATGCTGGACATACTTGACTGGGGTCATCCTAGGGAAAACACTATCCTCTGAGATCCCAGATCATGAGTTTTTCACAGCATATGGTCCTGATTACGTGCTGGAAATCACGCCAGGCTGCCGGCCAGACCGCAATGAGCCCCACCGAGTCCAGCAAATCCTCAGCTACATCAAAGGGAATCTGAAGCATGTGGTCTAGTGGACACAAAGGGATCAGGTTTCCAAGCCAAAGAGCAGTGCCTATAATGAAGGCAGCATGTTTATGCGAGCCGTGTGTGGAATTTGTGACTTCAGGGGAAATTTGGAAGAAATTAATTCTTGAAAATTTCCAAGGAGCACCAAGTGGCTGCTGGCCTCCTGGGGTGAGGCAGAGAGGCACCCCGGAGGCTCAACTAGCCCTAGAGGAAGAGTGAGATTTTCAACATTAAAAGGGTTTATTTTTTAAACAAACATAAGTACCATTTTTAATCTTTGAATATTATTTTTAAGCAAGTTGGGGAGGGGGTATTTTTATTTTCTTAAAGGAGACAGATCAGAAACTGGGAGAAAGCATGGATGTGTAGTGGGTTAGGGGGGAGCTGAGGGTAGGGTTTGGGAGTTAGGACCGTCCAGGTGATGCCTTGGTGAAGGGAAATGATAGTAGATTGGGAGGTAGGAAGAAGTCCACCTCTGTTGTTTTTAGGATCATTGATCTATTTTTTTAAAATATATTTTTATTGATATTTAGAGAGAGAGGAAGGGCGAGGGAGAGAGAGATAGGAGCATCAATGAGAGAGAAGCATCAATTGGCTGCCTCCTGCACACCTCATACTGGGGATCTAGCCCAAAACCTGGGCATGTGTCCTGATGGAATCAAATCAGCGACTTCTTGGTGCATGGGATGATGCTCAACCAACTGAGCCACACCAGCTGTTGTGTTTTTTTTGAAAACCTAAAAAAAAAGAAAAGGAAAAACAGTCTGGTAGTTCCTCAAACAATTAAACTGAGTTACCATATGACCCAACAGTTCCACTCCTAGGTATATGCACAAGAGAAATGAAAGCATAAGTCAACATGAAAACTTGCACACAAATGTTTAAATGCAGCATCATTCATAATAGCCAAAGGGCGGAAACTGCTGCATGTCTATCAACTAACGAATGGGTAAACAAAAATGTTATATCCATACAATGAAATACTATTCAGCCATAGAAAAGAGTTGAAGTACTAATATGTGCCATAACATGGATGAGCTTGGAAAACATGATGCTAAGTGAAAGAAGGCAGTCACCAAAGACCACATATTACATGAGTTCCTTTGTAAGGAATGTCTGGAATGTCCTTCATTCAGGTCTTTGTTCACATGCACGCCTCAGAGAGGTTTTCCCAGAGCATCTAACCGAAGTTACAACCCTTCACTCTCAACCCCCCTACCCTACTTTATTTAGTTTTCCTATCACTCTGATGTTACTCTTTATACCTTTTCATGTGGTTTACTGTCTGTCTTTCTCACCAGAACATAAAGTCCTTCAAGGAAGGGACTTTGTATCTCACTAACAGTGAGATGTTAATAAGTACGAAATAATTTAAAATGCATGCATGAGTGATATGTTAGGAGGCAGGGTAACTTGGAAGCAGCTGAGGAACTAGGTGGTACTATATTCCTGTTCTTGCCACCTTGAGCAAGATAATATATCTCTCTGAGCCTCCATCTCTTGTCCTCCACATGTTGACAAAAATGGGACAGAACATACATTTTAGGGTGTGAGAATTAAATTACAAAGCCCTGGCTGGTGTGGCTCAGTTGGTTGAACATCGACCCATACACTGAACGAATGCTGGATCGATTCCCCGTCAGGGCACATACCCAGGTTTCGGGTTCAATCCCTGGTTGCGTACGGGAGGCAACTGATTGATGGATGTTTCTCTCTCACATTGATGTTTCTCTCCCTCTCCCTTTCTCTCTAAAAAAATCAATAAAAACGCATTAAAATTACAAAACCCTGAGTTAGAAACTTTCCTTGCTGGGTTTTGGGGAACAACAAGGAGAATGGTATGGCTGGAGGATGATGAATGAGGGGAATGTTGAAGATGAGGTTGGAGAGGGATGCAGGGCTGGATTTTATTCTGCGTGTGCTGGGAAGTTATTGGGAAGTGGAGAGCAGAGCAATGGCACCATCTGATATAATCCCACTACATTATAGAAGGATCCCTCTGGCTGTGAGAGCAAGAAAGGAAGCAGACTAGTTAGGCGTTCATTCAATGATCCAAGACAAAGATGATGGTGGCTAGGCTAGCATGGTAGTAGTGGGGCAGGTGACAACAGTCAGATTTTAGACCCTTTGAAGGTGAGGTCCATAGGATTTGCTGATTGATTGAGATGAGAGAGAATGGGAGGGATCAAGGATGCTACCAAGTTTGTCTTTTTGATTTTTAACCCGAGAAACTTGAGATGGGAAATACTGGTAAGCAGTGGTTTTGGGAAGAAGAGTGATTAGACTCAAGAATTTAGTTTTCATCGTTAAATTTATTAGCTATTTAGACATTCATGTCAAGCAGGTGGCTGGATATTAAAGCCAAGAGTTAAATGAAGAGCCCAGGTTTAAAGGAATAAATTTGAAAAACCTGAACATGTAGAACTTCCAAAAGTCCTGGAACTGGTCCTAGCTGGTTTGGCTCAGTGCATAGAGTGTTGGCCTGCGGATTGAAGAGTCTCCGGGTTCGATTAGGGCACATGCTCGGGCTGGATCCCCAGTAAAGGGGCACGCAGGAGGCAGCCAATCGATTCTCATCATTGATGTTCCTCTCTCTCTCTCTCTTCCTCTCTGAAATCAATAAAAATATATTTTTAAAAAGTCACTGGACTGGATTGGGGATTGATTCATTCAAATATTAACTTGTTTTGTGCTTAGCAGTGACGTAGGCACTGCAGCCATGAACAATACACAGACATCCTTACTGTTGGAATTTACGTTCTAATGGGGAGGGATAGCAAAATAACTAACAAAAACATATAGTACATTAGCTATTAGTGTTCCAGAGAAAGGCAGGGAAGTCCTCAGTGGGAAAATGTGATGGATCTTGAAGGTGAGGGCTTGAGCGGTGCACACGCCCGGATGCCTAGCATTTCAGGCAGAGGCTACAGCAAATGCATAGGCGCGGGGGCAGGAGCACTTCGAGCAAGTTCACGGAAAAACCGAAACATGCCCAGTGGCTGCAGGGGAGAGAGCCGAGGCAGAGGCGGCGGCGGAGTTCACAGGTTGGGGCCGGGGCCGGGGCCGGGGCGGGGGCCGGGAATGAGGAGGAGGAGGAGCAACAGCTCTGGCAGTTCCGTTGGCTGTTAGCTCCGCCTGAGGCCCCGCCCCTCTCTGAACTCCCAGCTTCACGTTGGGGATGGAACTCCAGGGCCGGCCCCGAGACCGGAAGTAGTTTTCTGCCGGACTCCATTTTGCCCGGGTCTGCATTTCCGGTAGTAGCGGCGGGAAGCGGGCTGCAGGAGGGCCAGGCCTCGGCGCAGGCGAATCCGGCGGGAATCGGAGCCATCAGAACCGCCACCATGGTGAGGAGGCGCAGGCCGGCGGCGCGGGCGCTCCCGAGTCTGTTGTGGAGGGAGGGGCGCGACCAGTTGGGGAGGAGGCCGTGGTTGGCCGCTCGTTGGCCGGGGATGAAGGCCCGGCCGCGGCCGCTCCGTCCGGGCACGAGAGACCGGGACCTTGGACGCTCGGCGGGTTGGGGGAGGGGAAAGCGGGAACTGCGGGGCTGAGGCCGGGTCGCCCGGTGGGCGCGGCGGTAGGACCGCGGCTCTCCACGCCCCTGTGGCCACGGTATTTGGGATCCTGGAGGCACGAAGTAAAACTTTTGCGGCAGAAATGCGTGTTTGGGTGTCGAGAGCAGGCGCTAGAGCCGCAGGCGGACTGGGGAGGCCCGGTGAGACGTGGGAGAAGGCCGTGGGGCGGGAGGTGGAAGGGCTTCCGGCTGCACCTGGCGAGTGATCCTAGGCCCGGTAGACGAGGCGGGGGTGGGCGGGTGGAGGAGCAGGTGGAGGAAGAGCTGAACCCACTTTTGCAGCCTGTGCGCGTGTTAGAAGACGCCCGGCTCTCCAGGCGCCGGCGCTGCACAGGGAAACGTTTCCTTCCTCCACCGAGTTGACTCTCTGGCTGGGGCGCGGGCGATATAATTCTATAACTCAGAGCGGCGGGCAGGTCGGCATTCAGGCAGCGGTTCTCAACCTGTGGGTCGCGACCCCTTTGGCGGTCGAACGACCCTTTCACAGGGGTCGCCTAAGACCATCCTGCATATCAGTTATTTACATTACGATTCATAACAGTGGCAACATTACAATTATGAAGTAGCAACGAAAATAATTTTATGGTTGGATCACAACATGAGGAACTGTATTTAAAGGGCCGGAAGGTTGAGAACCACTGCTAAAGTAACGGCGCCGAGGGGGCGGGGCAAGCACGCTTTCCGGAGTAGATGGTTCCGGAGCGCAGTCGAGATTGTGCCCGCGAAAATGGGCGGGGATGTAACAGATCCGAGGGGTGTAAGTGCAGAGCATGGGAAGTTCCTGGAGGCGGGAAGGGAGAAGCCGGCGGGAGCCTGTCTCCTAAAGGCCTCAGGGGCACGGAATCTTGCTGGCGGTGCGGCAGGCCCCTGAAGGAATTTAACCCCCAACGTGATGGGAACTTTGTGTTTGCAAAGCTCGCTTTGTTCAGTAGGCGTTGTGTTGGGTGAAGTGAAAGCAGGGAAACCTGGTAGGATGTTGTTTGGGGAATTGGTTAAAGGAGGAGGCGCTGGGTCCGGGCTGATGAGGTTCCTGGCTCCGAGACAGGGCAGACTTCCCCGCCTCTCCCAGCTTCAGTGGCCTCCTCTGTAAAAGAGCAAAAGTAACGGAGCTGATTTTGAGAATTAAGTGAGACAGACAGTGCTTATCACAGTGCCTGGCATGAAGTGAACGCTCAGTAAGTGTTGGCTATTAATGGGCCAAGAAATGGTGCCATGAAGATTGAGGTCTGTGTGGCAAGAAGCTGGCTGAGGACAAGGCGATTAAAGGGTCATCTGAGGGAGACTGAGCCGCATAACCTGGGTCTCCCGGGTAGAATCCAAGGTTCTGACTCACACATTTGTAGGTTCAGAAGCCTGTACTTGTCCAAGCTCACAGAGGTGAACAGCGTGCACAGTTAGGACTGGCCAGTCAGATTGATGCTAGGCTGATGCGCAGATCAACTGCCAGGCCGTTTATTTCTAGAGGGAAATATAACTGCCAAGGGCACCCAGCATTGTAGTGATGTCTCTGTAGTCCATTTTAGCAAAGACACATTGCAAGCCAGGCTATAAAGCAGAAAATGTTGGGTTAATTAAGAAGGATAGCAAGTTATATATTCTTAAAGACCATTATGTGTTCAAACTAATTTGTATCCTGGCTACCAGAAAATTTCCCTGCCAAAGGTAGTCTTGAAGGCTCACTAACAAATTCTCCTTTGGGGCATTCTGCTCTCACCTACAAGCTGATCAGCTCCTTTCTGATAAGCTTCTGGCTGCTTGGATTTTAGTGCCAGCCCCATTCCAGCTGGTTTACTGGCTTTTTAATGGAATGTGGGTGTTTTACAGTACTGGAGTCACACGCCTGTAACCTTCACAGTGGCAGGTGGCTCATCTCAGGTATGCATGGATTGGATTAGTTTGGAGACCTATACGTTCACTGGTCACCACTGAAACTTACCCAGCCTAAACAAAGGCAATTGTAATATGAGATGATTTGAAGGGAAAGGACAAAAACAGGAGTGGGCAGAGGTCAGGACTGAACACGGTATAACCTGGAGAATTCCTGGGAAAGGACTCTGGCTGTACTAAGCAAGACAGGTACATAGAAAAGCAGGCTGCAGCAGAAAGTTTTTAGGAAGGACTAGGGGATATGTGGTTCCACCCTTGGCCGGGTAGCTCGGTTGCTTAGAGAGTACTGATACGCCAAGGTTGTGGGTGCAATCTCCAGTCAGGGCACATATGGGAGTGAACCAGTGAATGCATGAATGACTGTAACAAATCCATGTTTCTCTCTCTCCCCTGCTGATTTCTCTTTGCAGACTGTGGGCAAGAGCAGCAAGATGCTGCAGCACATCGACTACAGGATGAGGTGCATCCTGCAAGACGGTCGTATCTTCATTGGCACCTTCAAGGCTTTCGACAAGCATATGAATTTGATCCTATGCGATTGTGATGAATTCAGGAAGATCAAGTGAGGAATGGGCTGTGTGGGGAGGGATTTGGATGAGGGGGATAGATGCGGGGGGCAAGTGATAGGTGGTGATACAGTAGCTGATTCCTGTTGGTTTGCTCTCCTGTTTTAGAGGGCAGATTTAAATGGAGACATTGGACACTTAAATCGCTTTCTTTAGCCCAGCAATCCTTGCTCTGTAGTTCTAGCACATTACTCGTAAGCAGGGCTGCTAGGCTTTTGTTTCTCTTCTTTTCTCATGCCCCTGGGTATTGGGGTAAAGGGCTGTCATGTTCTCCCCACAGGTGTATGAGGGGGGAGAGCTTGATTTTCTGGCCTCATTACCTATTTGTAAAGCTGTAGCCTAAAGGGCTCTCCCAATGCAGCCTGGTCTGAAACTGCTTTAAGAAGCCTCTGACCCTCTTCAGGGTAAGTGCTCAGCTTCCCCTATGGGTTTGGGGCCAGTGATTTTTGTTGGCATTTATAGAAATAATTAGATTTCTATAGTTCCATAAGTTATTGGATGACTTCCTTATATTAAGACTCCCAGATCTTAAGTTTCTGACCTAAAATATGTGGTCTAGCTTTTTGTCCTATTTTTACATTCAAGGCAACTTGAGGCCCAGAGAGGTTATATAATTTTCATGGTCATTCAGCTCTCTGGCTACGTGCAGTGTCCATGTTGTCAGCAGCTGTGAAATCCCTTTGATTCCCTTTGGGGCCGTTGTTTTCTTTGGGGCATGAGGTTAAGAAGAATAGGACAAAAAATGTGGTAGCATGGCTGATTGCTAGGTATGCACATTAGAGAAGGAAGGGCCAGCAGATCAGTGTAGAATTATTCCAAACAGTTCTCTTTTTCAAATGAAACTAACTTTATTCTGACAAAAAAATAATGTTTATTAGAAAATCTTTTTTAAAATAAAGAAAAATATATGAGAAAAAATTAAAATGCCCAGAAAAGTTTTTTTTAAGATTGTGAAAGACAGTATATACTTTTAATTAAAAATAAGAAAATATAGATAAGCATAAAAAGGGGGAAAAATATCCACCCACAGAAAACCACTGTTAATTTATTATAAAATAGCATTAAAATGAAACCTTTACCCTGGCCGACATGGCTCAGTGTCAGCCTGTGAACCAGGAGGTCATGGTTCAATTCCTGATCAGGGATTCTCTCTCATCATTGATGCTTCTCTCTCTCCCTCTCCCTTCCCCTCTGAAATCAACAAATATATATCAAAAAGAAAGAAACCTTTAAGTTGGTTTTTACATTGATCAGGTATTTTTTCTTTCTTTTTAGCATACTGGCTTTGGGATTTTCTTTCCTTCCCTGCCTTGTGGTTATTTTTCCTAGATTGCATTCATATTTTGTTCATCTTTTCTGGCTGTGGTTGTTTGGAGATTTGTTTTTGTGCTTGGAGGACAGAGGTGTAGTTCCTATGTAGTTAACCTCTTACTTTTCCTTTATGGTTTCTATTTCTGATATGAGGTAAGGGACCCACTTGTGCGTGGCGGTGAATGGGATTCAGTTGACTTGAGGAGTTGTTTCAGCTGCCTTCTGACACTGGCAAGACCTTAAGTGGAAGGGAGGGAACACAGTGATAGATAGCAGGGAAGATTGATTGAGGAAAGATGACGTATGGTTGTTACAGAATAACATTGAGCCAGGGCTGGGCTTTCTTGACTGTTGTCCTATCTCTTGTTCTGTGCATCCTCTTGGCATAGGAATCAACCACCTTGGGGTTACAGATACATCCTGTGAAAACTATCTAGAAGAGCTGTCTTAGGGAAATTTATGAACCATTTGTCAGGGGATGGAGTGTAAAACAAATCTTAGAGGCCCCTAGGTAGGTGAACATGAACTTTACCCTCTTTCTAATGCTTGCTTTTTTGTTTCTTCTAAACCTGTCTTTAGGCCAAAGAACTCAAAACAAGCGGAAAGAGAAGAGAAGCGAGTCCTCGGGCTGGTGCTACTTCGAGGGGAGAACCTGGTCTCAATGACAGTAGAGGGACCTCCTCCCAAAGATGTAAGTCTGAGCAGAGTGGCAGTGAAAAGCCATATTGAGCATGTGCAGTATTTTATTTAATCCTTGCAGCCATCTTTGAGATAAATTACTCCCACTTTATAGGTAAAAACTGGGTTTTAGTAACTTGCTCAAGGTGTCACAGAAAACCCAGCCCTACCTCAATGTTATTCTGTAGTAAGAGGTGACATTGGCATTTAATCCCAAGCATTCTTGATTCTGTAAACACCAACCTACATTTAGAAGTAGAGCAGATTTTAGAGAATCTAATCAAATTTATTTTCCCTTTTTTATTTTGACATTTTTTATCAAAGGAATATTTCTCTTATACTGGTTTTTGTCCATGTATATATACATACACATATATATTAGTATTTAACACATAATATGCTTGTAATATTTGTTTTGCTTTTTCACTTAATGTAAATATTTCTGTACTTGCTGTATATAAGTCATGTTAGTGGAATGACTTAAGATATTTTCTCAAGTGAGTACAGAGTACTCTATCCTAGTAATATCCTTATTTTTGGACTTCAGTTGAAGCTTTTTTTTCAATATAAATGACTGCAAGTGATGTTAACCATATTTTTTGGTTCAAAGAATATGTACCAATATATAACTCTTGGAATCCATTTCCAGTAGAATTTACTATTCTAATGTAGCCCATTGTAAACGTTCCATGACCACAAGCAGTTTTGTCATAATTCCATTATTTGTAGATGAGGAAACAGTTTCAAAATCGTGGGATTACTTCCCCACTGTCACCCACCAGGTGAGATTCAGACCTGGGACTGAACCTCATGTTTCTTTGATGCCGGGTCAAGTGCTCTTGTCTACTGCACCCTCCTGAATGGAGCCTTGGCCCTTTGTTAGTTTAATTTTCATGGGAATGCGTATAGGTGATTGTGTTGTGGCATGTTCTCTAGACTTACCCTTAAACTCTTTGAGCCTGCCAGGGGTGACAGCTAGGCATATAATCTTAGGTGGAGGAGTAATGGTGTTACCACATACGGGTGGACAGTGTCTGTAAGTTGTTTTGATGCCCTATAAGTCTAAGAGGCTCTCTTGGCAATGGCATTCCAAAATGTACATCTGATTTTCTAGGCCACAAGCATTTTAGCTTATTTCTTTATTTTTTAGACTGGCATTGCCCGAGTGCCACTTGCTGGAGCTGCTGGGGGCCCAGGGATCGGCAGGGCTGCTGGCAGAGGAATCCCAGCTGGTGTTCCCATGCCCCAGGCCCCCGCAGGACTTGCTGGGCCAGTTCGTGGGGTTGGTGGACCATCCCAACAGGTGAGGAGTTGGGGAAAGGCACCAGTGTCTGGTGGTTCAAGGATAGAGGGAGGGTCTACAGTTTGGGAAGAGTCCAGAATGACCAACCTATGACTGTCAGGCTATCAGTGTTTCATGGTGCTTTGTGTATGTGTTCCTAGAATCAAGTGAAAAGGAAAACTTGTCATTGCAGACTATATGATGGTACTAGGAAAGACATTCATGAAAGGTATATTAGCTGAACGTATTGTAGCAAAAAGTTTCTATGACAACATTTGAAATATACTGTCATAACTTATTAGTTATTTGAAAATGCAGGTGCCTTCTCTAATTTGTGTTGGGCATTCTTAACTCAAGTCTAGAAGATGGGGGTTGGGCATTCAAGCTTTATCTCGGAAAGATGACTTTTTGTTTGTTTTGGTTAATACTTACCTGAGGATATTTTTCCCATTGATTTTTATTTTTAATTTTTAAATATATATTTTTATTAATTTCAGAGAGGAAGGAAGAGGGATAGATAGAAACATCAATGATGAGAGAGAATCATTGATTGGCTGCCTCCTGCATGCCCACTACTGGGGATCGAGCCTGCAATCCAGGATGTGCCCTTGACTGGAATTGAACCTGGGACCCTTCAGTCCATTGGCCGATGCTCTATTCACTGAGCCAAAGCAGCTGTGGCTCCCATTGATTTTTAGAGAGTGGAAGGGAGGAGGAGAGAAATAGAAGAGGCATTGATGTGAGAGAGACACATTGATTGTTTGCTTCCTGCATATGCCCCAACTGGCACCACGGATTGAGCCTGCAACTGAGATATATGCCCTTGACAGGAGTCGAGCCTGCAACCCTTCAGTCTGTGGGCTCATGCTTTACCCACTGAGCCAAACTGTCTAGGGCTAGAAGATGGTTTTGAACACAAAGTCTTAAGGCCTGAGTGGTAGTTTAGGGGATTTGGTGTCTGCTGCTTTACCAGGTTGGGGAGGAGAGTAGGATGCAACATTGCACTGGACTGTTCTGCCTAATTCTCTTCTTGTGTTCTTTTAGGTGATGACCCCACAAGCAAGAGGCACTGTTGCAGCTGCTGCAGCTGCTGCCACAGCTAGTATTGCAGGGGCCCCAACCCAGTACCCACCGGGCCGTGCAGGTCCTCCCCCACCTATGGGCCGAGGGGCACCCCCTCCAGGTAAGAAGCCCATAAGGAGAGCATTGCTAATTGCTAAAAGATGCCTGAGCTGGATTTATGATGAGACATACCTTGACTGAAACTGATGATGAGTTTTTATAGTTAAGCAGGATTACTCTGAGATCCAGCCTGGCTGACTACCATGGAACAAGAGCCATTGGGAGTTCCCACCTCTTTGGCTCAAGTCCCAGTTTGCTAGGAGATGCTGGGAGAGTGGAATGGTCCATCTGTCTCAGAATTTGGTAGATAGCTTGTATGTTGTTTTGCTACCTTTTGACAGACACTTGAGCTATCTTTTGGGGGCTTTTCTCTTTCAGGCATGATGGGCCCACCTCCTGGTATGAGGCCTCCCATGGGTCCCCCAATGGGAATCCCCCCTGGACGAGGAACTCCAATGGGCATGCCCCCTCCAGGAATGCGGCCCCCTCCACCAGGAATGCGAGGTAATGCTCACAGCAGTGATTTAGACTTCCTTCCCTAGAGCCATATTGGGATGGGAAGTGGAGGGAAGGTGAGACTTTGACTATACCTCTGGGCTTTCAGGCCTTCAGCCTAGTGAAGTGAACTCTTTCTTAGAGGACAACTTAATGCAGAAAGGAAAGAGGGAACAGCATTTCTTTAATTGACCTAACTCCCTCTGCACCCAGGTACTTCTCAGTGTCCAAGGCAGTGTTTTTAGCGCACTGTGAAATAATGCACTCTGAGGGTCCCCAATAAAGGTCATGGAATTAATTTTCTTAAACTCTTTGGTTTGTAGTGTTTAGTAATTAAGAAAGGGCTCTGGGCTTTGCTATATACTATTTAGTATGTATATCTTTTTAACTCCAGTTTGAGAAATGGTGACATAGATCAGCCCTTGTTATAGGTAAGAAAACAGGCCCAGAGAAAATTCAGTGTCTAGACCAGCCGTGGGCAAACTACGGCCCGCGGGCCGGATCCATTTGAAATGAATAAAACTAAAAAAAAAAAAGACCGTACCCTTTTATGTAATGATGTTTACTTTGAATTTACATTAGTTCACACAAACACTCCATCCATGCTTTTGTTCCGGCCCTCCGGTCTAGTGTAAGAACCCATTGTGGCCCTCGAGTCAAAAAGTTTGCCCACCCCTGGTCTAGACTCTCAGACCAGTGTTCTTTTCACCAAGCCATAGTGGTTTTTAAGCTAACCCACAGCCGTCACACTAGGTGATTCCTATGTCTCTAGTCTGAGTTTTCTGCTTTTGGGTTTTGTAAGCATGGGAATCTAATTGGCCCTAGAGATGTCACCAGTCAGCACATACCTCCCTCCAGTTGATAACTGCAGGATGTGGGAGCCTGGGCAGGAATGGGGATTTGACTTGCAGATCAGGCACTGACTAAACTCCTTACTCTTACTTCAGGCCTTCTTTGATCCTTGGCCACAGAGTTACGGAAGTAGCTCCACAGAGGCGTGGTCCCGGTCCACCAGGGCCACACTACCACAGACCGGTTTGTTTGTTATGCTGTTATACTTCGAGTCTCACCAGATTGTCTGGTTTCCCTTACAGGGCCCCCTCCCCCAGGAATGCACCCACCAAGGCCCTAGACTCATCTTGGCCCTCCTCAGCTCCCTGCCTGTTTCCTGAAAGCCTGTACATAGTCCTTTTGTTTCTTTGTGCCTGAGAAACAGCATTTCTTAATAAACTCTTAATAGGATATTATAAGTGCACCTGGTGTTTCTGTTCATTTTTAGAAAAATCTTTGATAATGTCAGGTGCTTAATCGAGTCAAGAAGGGGTGCCTTGGAAAAATCAGCCTTAATCTTAAGTGTTTGCCTTTTAAAATATTTTTCTACACATTTGCAGAGATCACAGCCTCCTACCAAGAGAGTTACAGAATTGAACTACAATGAGATATTTTAACCTATCAAACTGGCAAAGATCGGTTTGTTGAAATAAACATACACTGTTGGAGAGGGTTGGGACTTTGTGTATCCTCTTTGGAAGGAACTCATCTAAATAGCTTCTTGAGCAGTACTTTATTTTTGTACAATAAAGTATGCAGTTAGTACTAAAAATGAAAATCCTATCGATAGGAATAATTTAATGTGACTTTCTCCGAGGGTTATACATATACATGTAACCTTATCCAACTTTTGAATTGTGGGGCCTCCATGATTTCTTCTACCCAAAGCCTATGTTCAGTTGATAAAATGGTCATTGAGCAGTAGTAATTTAGTACTTGGGTACAGCTATAAGAGGTCACCACTATTTTTTTTGTTCTCGTTAATCCTCATCCAAAGATATTTTTCCATTGAGTTTTAATGAGTGGAAAGGATGGGGAGAGACACAGAGAGAGAAACATTGATGTGAGAGAAACACATCAATTGGTTGCCTCCTGCATGTGTCTGACCAGAGCTGGGGATCTAGCCTGCAATCGAAGTACATGCCCTTGACCGGAATCTGACCTGGGACCCTTAAGCCTGCAGTCTGATGCTCTATCCACTGAGCCAAACCAGCTAGGGCTCACCACTGTTCTTAAATTACTGTCCTTGGGGAATACAATTCTAAATCTAAAGGAGAACTTAATGAAAAAAAGAAGAAAAAAAAGATGTGCAGTAAGGGGGTGTTTGTCTAGGAATGTAAGTTTGGTTCAACATAACCCATATAATAGAAGAAAAAAGACATTATGTGGTCATTTCAATAGATGCAGAAAGAGCATTTGGCAGAATTTCCCAACCATTTTATTATAGAAACACTCAGCAAATTAAAAACAGAAGGGAACTTTCTAAACATAAAGGGACTTAATGGAAACGTTTCCTCTTAAGATAAGGAGCAAAGCAAGATTGTCACTTTGGGCACTGCTATTAAACATTGTACTGGAAGTTCTAGCTAGAGCAATTACACAAGAAAAAAAAAAGTTCCAAATTAGAAAGGAAGAAGCAAAACTACAACTATTATATATATATAGATAATCCCAAACAATTCATAAGAGCTACTAGAACTGATAAATGAATTTAGCAAGATTGCAGGGTACAAGATCACACAAAAACTAGTATTTTTATATTCCAGCAATGAACAATCTGAAAAGGAAGTTTAAAAAATTGTATTTATAATAGCATTCAAAAGAATACCTATGAAACAACCAAGGAAGTGAAAGATTTGTACACTGAAAACTAAATGTCCTGAAAGAAATTTTAAATGGAAAGGTCTCATATTCAATGGCAACATTTCCTGAAGTAATCTGTGGGTTCAGTGCAATCCCTGTAAAAATTCCAATGGCTTTTGCAGAAATGGAAAAGCAAAAACAACTTTGAAAAAGAACAAAGTTGGAGGTCTGACACTTCCTAATTTCAAAACTTACCATAAAACTGTTCAGTAATCAGAACAGTGTGGCACTGGCATTAAGATAGATGTAGGCCAATAGAATAGAATTGAAATAAACCCTTGCAAATACAGTCAATTGGTTTTTGATAATGCCAAATCCTTTATTGGAAAAAGAATAGTCTCTTCAACAAGTGCTGGACAATTGGATAACCACATCTAAAAGATGACATTGAATCTCTGTGTTACTCCATATATCACTAACTCAAAAAGGATCAACAATTGAAATATAAGAACCAGAAATAATAAAACTACTAGAAGAAAACAAATCTTCGTGACCTTGGATTTGGTGATGGATTCTTAGGTTGGACACCAAAAGCAAAGCAACAAAAGAAAAAAAATGAGCTTCATCAAAAATGTCTTTGCATCAAAGGACATCAAGAATGAAGAGGCAACCTGCAGATGAGAAAAGATTCACAAATCTTTGATCTGGGTTTACCAGTATTGTCTAGACCAGTGGTTGCCAACCTTTCAGACCTCATGGACCACCAGTGGTTGCAGACCAGTTGGCGACTGTGGATCTAAACTATAAAGAACCTTTATAATTTAATAAAAAGATGAATTTAAAACCCAATGAGGTCCTGGCCAGTGTTTCTCAATGGTTAGAGCATCAACATGCATACCGAAGGTTTATGGGTCAATTAATGGTCAAAGGCACATCCTGGGTTGCAGGTTCAATCCTTAGCCTAGACTGGGCGCATGGCAGAGGCAACCAATCAATGTGTCTCTCACATTGCTGTTTTTCTCTTCCCGCTCCTTCCCTCCCAACTCTAAAAATCAATGGAAAAAATATCCTTGGGTGAGGATTATCAACAACATATAAAGCCCAATTAAAAAGTCAGTAAAGGAATTCAACTGACATTTTTCCAACGAATTACAAGTGAACAACAAGCACATGAGAAGGTATTTAATATTGGTTGTTAGATGCAAATCAAAACCACAATGATATACCACTTCACACCTACTAGGATGGCTTTAATGGAAAAAAGATAAATGACAACTATGTGGAGAAATAGCCCTTGTGCATTACTGGTGACAATGTAGAATGATGCAGCCACTATAGAAAAAGTTCAGTGGTTTCTTAAAAAATTAAACATAGAATTACCACATGATCCAGCAAATTCCACTCCTAGGTAGATAGCATTATTCATAATCAATAGGTGGAAACAGCCCTGGCCCGGTTTGGCTCAGTGGTAGAGTGTCAGCCTCGGACTGAAGTGTCGGGTGGATGAATGGATAAACAAATTGGATATACATTCAATGGAATATTAGCCATATAAGGGGTGAAGTGTTGATACAATGCCACTTGGATGAACCTCAAAAACATTGCAAATGAAAGAAGCCAGACACCAGAGGTTACATAATTGATTCCTTTTACAGGAAATACCTAGAATAGGTAAAACCAGAGAGACAAAGCTGATTAGAAGTTACCAGGGGATGAGGATGGAGGAAATGGAGAGTGAATATGGAGTGCTTTTATGTGGTGATGAAAAGTTTTGAAACTAGAGATAGATGGTAGTTGGAAACATTGTAAATACATTAAATACCAAGTCAAATTAAAGTGGTTAATTGTGTTATGTGAGTTGGACCTCAATTTAAAAAAGAAATTTTCTTTACGGACAGAGTTTACCAAGGCTTCCTTAGAAGTGTTAGAAAAGATATTCCCAGCAGAGGAGAAGGCTGAGGAGTAGAACATCAGGTAGGTGAGCTTGGCAGCAGCTTTTGGCAGAAGTGTTAATGGTTGGTTGCTGTTGGGGTCCAACCCCAGCAGGTCCAGGGGTCCCCAAAGGTGTGGACAGAGTCGATGATGAAGGAATGACACGGAGACAGCGTTCAGTTGATCAGCAGCCTAGCCAGGATCTCTAGCCAGGAACTCCAGCCAAGTCCTGGTCAGGATCTCCAGCGAAGTTCTGGCTAGGTTCTCCAGCCAGGTTCTCCAGATTCTCCAGCCAGGTTCTCCTGCCATGTTCTGTCTAGGTTCTCCAGCCAAGTTCTGTAGCCAGGTTCTGTCCAGGATCTTTTGCCATGTTCTCTCGCTAGGTTCTGTCTCTAGGTTCTGTCTTCTGTTGTCTTGTTACGTCTGTATTTATACCAGTTGATTTTAATCCTATCAATTTCTATTCCAAAGGTTAGGGTGTTTCTTATCTCCATTCCAGGGAGTAAAGATTATGTAGCTTAAGCGTGATTGTTCGTAGTTAAGTGATTGACTACCCGCCTGGCACTTAGTTAAGGGGTTTTATTCCCTCCCTAACTTCAGGGAAAAATCCCCACCTGGGGAAACAATCTTTCTCAGAGAGGTGACCTTGGTTAAAACACATAGTGCCAAGAAGGGGAGGAAACATATTAAGAACAGTATGCCATATACGCCAGGTCCCTTGAAACATATGCTGTGCAGATGTTTCTTCCCTGCAGCGACTGTGTCAAGCAGCAAGGATGAACCGGCTCCCGGCAGGTTGCCGCAGATAGTGTCACAGGAACCTGCACCTTGAGCATCACAAACTGTCAAGTAGGGTTGATGTAAACCTCTGGCTAGCTTCCCAATCTATCTGCCAGGTGTAACCCAAAAGGGTTTTGTACTCCTAGCCTAGAGGGGTCGGGGGCTGGGAAGGCAGACACTCAACACAAATAAAAAGCATAAATCAACAAAGGGTAAACGTAGTCACCTATTGCCTAGTGGTTAGCAGAGTAAAAATCCTGGATGCTCAAAACTGTTTTTGAAAATCGATTAAAACTTTCTTTGAAGTATGGTCTTTGTGATTCTGTGTATACAACCTTACATAGGAAAATCTTTGGCATACTTACTTTTAAATCATTGAGTAAAGAGAAAAAACAAAAGGAAAAGTGTGCAATTAGACATCAGGATTTGATAGTATATTTAAGATAACTCCTAAGTCCCTAGAGGTGAAAGAGGTTCGAGTGGAGAATTCCAATGTGCTTTGACTTGCTTATAGACTTTACTCCAGTCCAGTTTTCATATAAGCTTCTATCAGATTAGTTCAGTTAGTAAATTGGTCTGTGGCTGTAATGTCTGAGATAACAGAGTAAAGACATTCAGTCTGCTGCTGAATCCTGCTTGGTCAGACCCATATGCGTACATTTCATAATTTATGTATTCTGCTTTAAAAATATTTAATATAAATTAGAGGCCCGGTGCATGAAATTCGTGCACGTGGGGAGGGTTCCCCCAGCCTGGCCTGTGCCCTCTCACAGTGCAGGAGCCCCACAATTCATTGCTCAAAGAGGTACGCCCTGCCCACCCATTTGGGGCTCCTCGATGGATTGCCCCAAAGAGGTAGGCCGAAGCTGCGGGCCCCCCAGCCTCACCGCATGCCCTCACTGCACACACAGCCTCCTGGTGATTGCTTGTTACGGCGTGAGGGTGTCATGGCGTGAGGGCGTCATGACCACATAGGCTTTTACATAGGATGCTCACTAAACTATGGAAAGAAAATAGAGTCCCAACACCCCAAACATTCAATGTTAGCCTTTGTCTACTTGTTGGGTCATGTGATCTTACTATATACTCAACTTTCTATTTCTTTTAAAAAATATACATTTTTATTGATTTCAGAGAGGAAGGGAGAGGGAGATAGAAACATCAATGATGAGAGAGAATCGTTGATAGGTTGCCTCCAGCATGCCCCCCGACTGGGGATTGAGCTGCAACATGGGCATGTGCCCTGATCGGGAATCAAACCCTGGTTCATAGGTTGACGCTCAACCACAGAGCCACACCGGCCCAGCTCTATTTCTTTTACCATCAAAAACATCTCAGATCTTTGCAAACATTTTAGTGACTTTAATATCTCATTAAGTGAACATACCACTGTTTACTTCACTAATTCTTGGTAGTTGGACATTTAGATTAGTTTTCCACTTGCAAATAAGGGGATGACCATATTTTTGCATAAAGATCATTCTATATTTAAACCATTAAGAAAGGAATTTTTGAGTGAAAGGATGTAAACCTTTTAATTAACTTTCTTAAACCTTGAGTAGATTTGCTCTGTTACTAAAAAGACACAGCTACACTTTTTACAACATCATCCTCAGAACTGATATTGTCATTAAGAAGAAATATACTTTTCTATTTTGGCAGCTGAAAATGATATATAATTGTGTTCTTTTTATTTCAAAGGAGGGATTTAAAAAATTTGTATGTATTCTTTTGTATATTGTGTTAAAAATTTTGGGATAGATAACTTTTTCATGTTATTACATGTCTTCATGATGATTACTAGTGTATATCTAGCAGTACAACATAACTCAGTCATTCTGATTTGGGGAATTCATATTATTTCTGATTTTTCATGATTACAAATCAGGCAGTAATATTTTGTGTAGAAGTATTTTTTCTTTGGATTTTCTAAATTTCTAGGAGCCCTATTTATGATTCAAAGGCAGGCACTAGAAAGAAGGACTCTCATTCACTGAATCCTGGTGTATGCATAAATTACATTCAAGGGATTGGCCAGTTTGGTTGCCTGTGGGGAAAGGAACCTAATTTGAGGGGGAAAGGAATGAAAGGGAGAATTCCCATTGTATGCCATTTAGAACTTTAAAAATATTGAGCGACACGAGTGCATTACTTAGTTTAAAACATTAAGTACATTTAAAAAATAAAAATGGTGAAGTAATGAATGTACTTAAAGAAAAAAGCTAAATCCACCAGGAGGCAGCATTGCTCTGTCAGAAGGGAGCAGCAATAGGCTTTTATCACGGATGCTGGAATGTGGGTTGTTTTTTTCTTCCTCACTTTCTGTGTTGTTCTAATTTTCTATAAAGACCTATATATAAATAAAATACATGTTATTTGAGGACGTGTCAAGCCCTGCCCCTCTTTAGCTGTAGGGCCATACTTCTACATTCATAAAAGTAGAGTTACTGAAGAAGGAGGAGGCTACATTTAAAATGTTAATAGATATACCAAATAGCCCTCTGATTGTATTATTCTATGTCATAAACAGGCACACAGGTGCCTCTTTGTCACATCCTCACCAACACAGTGTATTATGACATTGTTAGATCTTGTTTGATCTGATAAATTAAAAAATATATCCTTGTTTTAATGCATATGTATTTGGTTTTAGGGGAGGTGGTTATGCTTTCATATATTTAAAAGCAATTTATTTTTCTGTGGACTGCTTTCCCCACTCCAATGAGGGCAGGGAATTTGTCCATACTGGCTCATTTTGTTGTGCTTAGGGTGCAGGGCTGTGGTGAGGGTCCTGCAGCAGGGCCAGGGCTTATATGACTTAAACTCCCCCTAGGTGCCTAGAGAGGGAGCCCACAGGCTTTCCTTGTGGGCTTGAAAGCTGTCAGCAAACCAAAAATGAAGCCAGACTCCTTTTTTTAAAAAAATTTCTTTATTGGTTAAGGCATTACAAATGTGTCCTCATCCCCCCCATTAACCCCCAATCTCCCCCATCCCCCTCATGGAAGCCAGACTATTTATACAGAGTAAGGTTAGCATAGAGGACGTTGTCAACAAATATCTGCCATTGTTGTTGTTCTTGAGTCTTCCAATTCTAACTTTATAAAGAGAGGGTTTTTTCTTTTGAATATAACTTTAGAATATGTTTTTTTCAGGATCGGGAGCTATGGTTACGGGTCTTGGCTACCCTTACGAATAATCTGGCTTGTCTTTGTTTCTTTCCAGTGTACCAGGTTCAGTGTTTTGCATGGAGTCAAAGAAAGAACAGGCCCGTTTCCAGAATGGTGCATACTGGGGGCCACTTGAAGTGCTGGGCACTTCCTATATATAAAATCAGGGGATGCTAGCTGACATGAATGAATGACAATATCCCTGGGATGTGGGGTGGGGAGGTTGGTTAGTAAAGCTGAACACATGCATAGCCTATGATCCAGCAATCCCACCTGTAGACATCTGCCTAAAAAATGCTGGCATATGTTCACAAACAGACATGTATAATAATATATAGAGCAGTTTGATTCAGAATAGCTCCAAAATGGAAACTACCCAAATATCCATCAACAGTAAAATGGATAAATAGTATGTCCACACTCTGGAACACAACAGGGAGTCTGAAAGATCTACAGTAACACAGCAATGTGGACGAAAGGCCAGACACAAAATGCATACTGTGTAATTCCATTCACATAAGCACAAAAACTTATACTTGCTTTTACAATTGGGATAATGGTTTCTTTGGGAGCAGGCACAAAAGGAGTTTTTAGGTTACTGGGAATGTTCTATTTCTTGATCCAGGTGCTGGTTACCCGGTGGGTTGAGTTTATAAAAATTCAGCAAGCTGCTCTCTTTTGATATTAACACACTTCTCTATGTATGTTAAGCTACCATACAAATTTAAAAATCCTCTTTGGAGAAAATCTAAAAGGAAATTTATCATCTTGTGAACTGTGGCAGTGTCTAGGGAGATGAGATTCTGGCTAGTGTTTCCCTTCTCTTTCTTTATGCTCCTTATCTTCGTTCATTCATTCATTCAATATTTATTGAATATTACTGTTTTATTCAGCTCTGCTGGGCAGTACACAAGAGTAAACAACGTGTAATTCTCTGTGCTTGATGAGCTTACATTCTAGAAGGTGGAGATTTACAACAAATAATAAACATGTAAATAAATTATATCCAACACTAATGATTGCTATAGAGAAAAGAAAATCTGGAAGGGGAGTTGCAAAGTACTATGCGTGCTATTTAATGAGAGCAGTCAGAAGAGGCCCTACTGATAAAGAATAATTTGATCAGGAACAGTTTGTTTCAAGCCATGCAGATATGGTTGGTGATGGGGAAACAGGATTCCAGGTAGAGGGTACAGCAACTGCAAAGGCACTGCGGTGGAGGCATACTTTACTTTTCAGAGAAAATCTAGATCATGGTGCCAGTTATCACTGTATTGCATCTTAGCCCCCAACCCCCCTTTAGTGCCTGCTCTGTAGCTAAAATATTTTTGTCCCTTGGTACGATGTTCAGGTTTGTCTGCAGAGGCTGCTGGAAAGACACCGCAGGAAGGGAGGGCTCTCTTCCTGGTTCCAGTGTGCTTTCAGCAGGCTTCTGCAGCGGGCATGGCTGGTCTCTCAGCCCTGGGCCTTTGGCGGGAGATGGCCTCTTTAGCACCAGGTCCTGCAATGCACAGTGGCCATCAGCACCCAGAGACCAGAAGCTCCTCCTTCCCCACAACCATCTTGGGCAGTTTTGTAACAGAATTCCTCTGGGAGATGCCTCACCTGGAATGGCTTTCCCTGGCAAACTAGAGGGCAGATTTCCAGCAACTTTCACTGGTGAGGCACCACAGGCTCTGCCATCCACTGAGGCACAGCACACTCTCTCCAGCAAGGCCTGTTTGTCAACCTTGCTGGGAGTGGGGAGTGGTCTTTTCCTGGGCTCTCTACTCAGCCCCAGGAGTAGTGGCTGCTCCTTGAATATGAAATTCCTACATTCTTTGCAGTTCTCGTTATGTCTTACTAGCTAACAGCCCATTACTCCAACACCCTGTTACAGTCAATGATTCTTTATATTAAACTAGGGGCCCAGTGCATGGATTTGTGCACTTTGAAAGGAACTGTGGGCCTCAAGGCTGCAGTGGGCACAGGGGTGGGCCTCGGTCCATCCTCCGCGTCCCCACCCAGCCCCTCCTGTCGTGGCCCCCCCACCCCTCTCTGCCAGCAGCCCTGCTCCTGCCACCGCCACTTCCACATGATGATGGTGCTGGCCCCGCTTGCACCCACTGATGGCGTGGAGTGATTGGGGCTGGCACCAGCAGCAGGTGCAAGCTGTGGCTGTTGCCCCGATTGCCCCTCAGAAGCAGGGGGAGGTGGAGAAGCCCTCAGGGGCAATTGGGGCCGGCAGTTGCTGCTCGCACCTGCTGATGGTGCTGAGCAATTGGGACCAGCGCCAGGCGCTGGCAGCAGGTGCGAGCAGTGGCTCCAGCACCAGCTGTGGATGCGAGCGGGGCCAGTGCTGGCAGTGGGTGCGAGAGGCGGCTGCTAGCTCTGATTGCCCTTCAGGAGCAAAGGGAGGTGGAGAAGCCCTGAGTGGCGATCGGGGCCGGCTGCCGCTGCTTGCACCTGCTGATAGGGCTGAGCATCGGGGCCAGTGCCGGGCACTGTCAGCAGGTGTGAGTGGGGCTGGTGCCAGCAGCAGGCACAAGCGCCAGGCGGGACCACAGTGCACGGGAGCAAAGAATTTTCAGTAACCACCAGCGACCAGCGTCCCACCTTGGTCTGGCGCCCCGCTCACCTGCTCCACCACCCTGCCACAGCTGATGCCCGCCATATTCCTTGTGCGCCCCCTGGTGGTCAGCGCACATCATAGCAGCCGGTTGTTTGGTTGTTCTGCCATTCAGTCTATTTGCATATTAGGGCTTTATATATATAGATGTTCTCTGTACAGGTTACTGCATGGTGTCTGTCTCACGAGTAGAACTGACTGAGAGTCACTGGCTCTGATGAGTGGATAAGGAAGGGGATGACAGGAGATGAAGTTAGAGATCAGCTAGGGGACATTTGCTTTTGCTCTGAGTGAGATGGGGTGTTCATGGAGAGGATTTGAGCAAAGAAATGATATTATGTGACTTAGATTTTCAAAGGATCCTTCTGGTTGCCTAGATTAGAAGGACAGAGGAGAGGAAGGAGAAGAAGGAGGGTGATCAGCGAGGAGGTTACTGCAATGGTCCATGCACGAGACTGTGGTGGATCAGGTAGGGGTTAATGGTGGTGTTGAGAGGCAGGTGGCCTCTGGGGATATTTTGAAGGTATAATGGATAGGATTTGCAGTTAGATTTAATGAGGTGAGAGAAAAACTGGAATAAAGGATAATTTCAAGGTTTTTGACTTGAAGAGCTGAAAGGAGGGAGTTTCTATTTACAGCGGGCAAGGATGGGAATAAGGGATTCATTCTGAGATGTATTAAGTGTGACGCACCAAATTGAGAAACATTATTTAAGAAAATCTATCAAACTACAGTAAGAACAGTGGGAGTCCATGGCATGTTAGCCTAGAGCTATTCCCCTCACCCCACACCCTTTCCAGCTCTAATCCTACCAGGGGAAGGCAGGCCCTGAGGACTGCAGCTCTGCTGATGACGGGGACTGACTTTATTGGAGAAGAGTGCACAAGATTCCGTGCTTAGGTGTTAGGTAGGATAAGGGTCTCAAGGTCTGGGCAGTTCTAAATGTTATTACTAAATGTTGTTCTTGCTAAGTGTTAAAATGTAGCACAGTATTTTGCAGACCAGCTGTAAACAGGATGAGCTTGACAGCAACCCAACCAGATAAATGTACCAACTACAAAGAAGAAATCAATGTGTAATTAACCAAATAGTGTATATAAGCAATGGCAAAGCCTGCCTGGGGAGACAGAGCTTTGGATATAAATGCTCCGTCTCCTTTAATTGCTGCAAGTAAATACACTAACTTGTGACAACCACATCTTGATCTTAAAGAGTGCACCCAATGCAGGGGTGCTGTCAAAAACAATAGCATTCTCAGAGGCAAACAATCAGAGGCCACTGTCATGGCTAACTTAAGGTCTCCATGCTAATTGGGGCAAGCAACAGACGGGTAGACCAGCTGGAAATTTAACAAGGGACATCTGGGAAGTGGGTCTTGACAAGATCCTACTTATTTCCGGGGATCTGGAAGACTGTGCTCATGCCCAAGGCTGTGAGCACCTAGGACAGACCGGAGAGGACACAGCTGAACATGAGATCTTGTAAACATAGAATGTAAAAAATTTGAATGCAATATCTCTGACTAATCACATGCTAACCCAGGGTGACCTCTAGGAAATCAGGCTTAAAATTAAAAACAAACAAACAAAAAAAAATCAGCTCTGGCCAGTGTGTTAAGTGGTTACAGCATCGACCTGCATATCAGAGGGTCATGGGTTCAATTCCTGGTCAAGGGCATGTACCTGGGTTGCAGGTTCGATCCTGGGCCCTAGTTGGGGTGCATGCAGGAGACAACCAATGTGTCTCTCTCCTTCCCTCCCGCCTTTCACTTTCCTAAAATCAATGGAAAAATATCCTCAGGTGAGGATTAACAAAAACAAAAACAAAACAAAACAAAACAAAACAAAAAAACAATCAATCAAACAAAACCCCCTCAGAAGCGACCTGCCCAGTGTTCCTGGTGATGCAGGACCTGGTGGAGAAGCTGAAGCTGCTCGCTAGGAGGAGGAACTCCTCTGGAGGAATATCCTGATGCTCCTGCGCAGACACTGTTTTGCACTGCCTACCGAGCCTGGCGAACAGTTCTACCTGTTTTGCACTTTGGCTGCTTGGCTGATTAACAAAGCGGGACGCCCTTTGAGCAGCTTCAGGAATATGATGACCCCAGTGCAACCATATCTAACAGATTATCTGAGCTTTTGTCATTTGGGACAACTGCAGATTTTCCTTCTTCGAAATTAAAGTTGGGTTATGGAGAGCACGTATGCTATGTTCTCGACTGTTTAGTTGAAGAAGCATTAAAATATATATTGGTTTCACCTGGGAGAAACCAACATGCGTGGAGGAGAGGGCCCTGGTCAGATCCAGCTTTTATATTTACCCCTGGGAACCGGGCTGGAATGCAGCATGACAGAACTGAAGAATCCAGGGGTTCACCACTTCTCACATATTTCTGCCCCACTACCTCAGAGGGAAAGGAAGGTGAACTCAGACCCCTGGTCCAGTGGACAGGTCATGTTTACCAGAGGGGTGTGTGGGTCCCCATTTGAGAAGCTCAGATGTGGATGAGAAATATAAAATCAAGGCCTAGAGCTCGATCTGGCTGGGGTCAGATCAACATCAGAACTCGGGATAAGGCTGGATGAGGGCTCGGCGTGGGATCAGAGCTCAGACCAGGAATCAGGGCTCAGCCTGTGTTCAGAGCTCAATCAGAGATCAGGATTAGAGCTCAGTCTTGGTTCCGGACATAGCCTGAAGCCAGGATGAGGGCTCAATCTGCAGTCAGGACTTAGTTTGAGGTTGGGATGAGAGCTTAGTCTGGGGAAAGAACTTAGTTTGAGATTGGGGTTGATCCTGAGGCCACCTCTCAATCAACATCCTGCACCCTAAACTCCATCTCAGAGTCAGCTTTCTGGGAAGCTCAACCTGCGACAGCTGAGCTTGAAGAAGATGGGCAATGGCATTTGCTGGAAGAATGAGGATCTGGGGCCACCACCAGGGGAGACCATCTCAGTCTCCCTGCTGAAAGGATTGTCTTTTGGACCAAGAGTGGGAAGATCGCCTCTGTTGTCTTCAGCCCCCAGTGCTCCTTCTTACTGCTCAACCTTGAAGAAGTGGCTGCCTGCTCTGAGCCTCCAGCTGCCCCTCTCACAGAGGACCAGCATCCAAAACTAGGTTTGGAAAGGGGGTCTGAGAGCTGAGGCAGCGCAAGGGTCTGCATCCACTCGTCTGGGTGCTCCAGGCTGTCCCCATGCTGTGTAGAATCATCAGAGAAATGCCTTCACTGAGGCCTTAGTCACAAGGATCATCCATCAAAGACCGTCCATGTATGTGCTTGACCCCCTTTTGGAAAAGACCCACTACGTAACTGTTCCCACTTGAGTTTGCATCAAGGAGGTGTCTCACTGTAGATGAGCCTGCTTTGTTGCTGTTGTTCATACTTAAATTATGTCAAACACACTCAAAAGAGTCAAGAGGCTTTGACTAGAAATAAAATAACAAAGATTTACTCAAGGGTCTTAGGGTTAGTAAACTGGAAACACAACTCAGAACATTCAGAATGTTCTGAAGGGGGAAAAAAAGCTGAGGGTTCTTATAGTAAAAAGTACATTCTTGAGAAGAATCAGCCCTCTATTCTTAGCCTGTGGGTTGGTCTGAGATGGTAATCTTCAGATGTCCAGTGATCTGGACAATGAGACAATTTCTTCTCAAAGTCACTCAGATAGTCAATCAGAGGGTATGATGGATAGCCAGGCATTGTTTTACAATGACCTGATGTGGGTCCAGGTATTCATGCAGGACTGGAAAGTTCAAAAGTTTAAGTTCCCAGGATCAGTTAAAAAAGAATAGAATTGCCCTAGCCAGTTTGGCTCAATGGATAGAGCGTCGGCCTGCGGACTGAAAGATTCCGGGTTCGATTCCCATCAAGGGCACATGTGCAGGCTCGATCCCCAGTAGGGGGCATGCAGGAGGCAGCCGATAAATGATTCTCTCTCATCATTGATGTTTCTATCTCTCCCTCTCCCTTTCTCTCTGAAATCAATAAAAATATATTTAAAAAAAGAATAGAATTGTTTCCTCATGCTTCAGTCTACTTTATTTTAATAATTTAGTAGCTTGACTATTGTGACTCCAATTTATTCCTTCACTCTAGTCTTCAGTTATATGGTTAATTATCATTCCTTTGACTGTGTAGAACATTTTTGAGCTGATTTTCATGTCTGGTGTGGTTATCTTCAGAACCTGGAAGTCTTCACGCTGGTCCTCATCCCAGGGGTCTCTGTCCTGTTTGATGCTAAGAGTGTGATTGTGCATAGCTAAGCTGCTTGGGGATGTTCTGCAAAGTCAACACTCTCCTGGTTCCAAAGAAGTAAATCAACACTGGGCTGGTTGCATGAGATCATTTATGACCATAACTAGATCAGATTTGGGGCTGAATACCCAAATGTAATCCAGTCTTCATGGCTCCTTTTCTATCTTTAGCTTCTTCTAGGCAGAAGTAACCCTTCAGATTCTGGGCCTGGGTCTTCATGGAGAGAAAATCTCCCATCCCTTCAAATCTAATGCTCTTTAGGAACATGACTTTGGGGTAAAATTTAGAGGATGTAAATGGCAAGCACAAGTGTGTGGTCAAGGCTCCTCACTCTGTGTAAAATGGGGGTGTTAAGAAACGTTTAGGTTTTAGCTTAAAAACTTTTGGGTTCTTTGTAAGAGCCAGGAGAAGAGTTTCGGGTCTGGTTGTGGTCAGAGCATTGAAGAGCTAAGAGAGAAGCAATGAGAACCAGGAGTCAGCCAAGGTGACCGTGATCTGCCTGCCAGGAGGTGGCAGTGCCAGTTGGGTTGGGGTTACTTTGATGCTTGATCTGTCAGCCTCCAGCAACCAGGGTGATGAGATGAAGATGGTAAAGGCTCCCTCCATAATCCACCATTGTCCAAAAGTATAAGGATTACTGAGTCTAAGACCTCATTTTACAGACAGGAAACCAAGGTCCAAGAGGGGAAGGGACTTGCCCAAGTTCACAGAGTGGGGCAGAAGCTGAAGCAGGACTTGAACCCAGGGCTCCTGGCTTCCACATGGCAGAGACAAAAAGGTGGATGGAAGAGGAACGGGAGCCATCTCCTCCGCTCTCATCCCCTTGTGGCCCATCACTTGGCTGTGGCCACGTGGATGATCACAAAGCCCTTGATGTCTGAGAATTGGGGGCTGACAAAGTCCACCTGCAGCTGCCTTAGGCCACTCTTGGAGGGGGTGATGTTGAACTGGACCAAGGCCCTCTCCTGGGGCTCCAGGCTGGGTACACTGGGGAAAGGGAAAAGGAGAAAAGCAGACCATCAGCCCTCTCCCATTCCTGAGCTGGCCTGCCAGTCCGTGGCTCTCCAGAAACCTCAAGATCAAGGTCACACTAGCAGCTTCTCTATAGCCCATCTTATAAGAAAGGCAGCCCTCCCCCCACACTTCCACCCTCCCCAGGGTGGCACTTACTCGATGCTGAGCTGTCCCTGGAGAAGGCCACTGCCCTCCACCATCAGCATACCGTCTTCTACTTTCTCCAAGAGGGGGTTGACCACCATCACTTCCACTACAACCGCTACCCCCACCATGGCCGGGCCCAGCACCTGGAGGGGCAATACCCATACAATCATCCCTTCTCTCCTCATTTCCCCAGGAAAACCCATGGTCCTGGTGGGTCAGAGGATGGGGCAAAATCATCTCTACCCCTTGCTTTCACACGCCCAGTTACCTAGCTCCATCATTATATCCATCCCCCTGCATCCATACCATTTCTCCCACCCTTGAGAGTTGAAGCCAGAGCCAAAAGCAACCCCCCCCCCCCCCCACCCCGCTGATCCAGCCTCTGATTTCCTTCCTCAGCTCGGCCAGGAACAAGGTGGTGGATGCGGACAGGGGTCACCTTGATGGTGATGAAGTCCTCCAGAGTAATGTCCTTTTCTACCAGGAGCTTCTCTCCTTTGGTGACAAGGCACATGGCAGCCAACAGGATCTTCTTGTCCTCTGTCAGGTCTTCCTTATATTGAGAGTAAGATATTGTGATTGGGATCTTTTTCTCTGGAAGGGAAAGCAGAGGTGGGAGTTGGGAATCCAATGTCCTTTTTCAACGGGACCCAGAAAGAGAAAGGGAATGTTCCATTCACAGTTACACTCTTTCTGGTCCTTGCAACCAACTGGAGGAAGGCATTATCATCATTACCAGTTCGCAGATGAAGAAACCTAAGGCTCAGAGAGGGTAATTTCTTGTCCAATGTCACTTGGCAAGTGAATCAAGGAGCTAAGATGAGGTGGAATTCAAATTCAGGTCAGTCAGCTACCATGACATCAGATTGTCTCTCTAAGAGTTCCTGGAAATGTCTTTAAACTTTCCCTAGTCATTCCAGATGGAAATCTCTCAGTTCATTACCCATTTATCCCATCAGGAATTCACGCACTGTCTATTGAGCACTTGCTATGTGCTAGTGCAGAGAAGAGGGAGACCAAAGACCTGTCTCAAGCTTCCAATCGAGGGAGGAGGCCAATTTCCTCACAGTTCTCTCTCGTTCCTCCCCACTAAGGCCCAGTCCTAACCAGCCCCCCAATAATGAAAAACCTTCACTGCCACCCCCACCCAGTGAGCTTGTACCCTCTGCCTTCTAAGCTCCTCTGGTTCAGGCTATCTCTGTCTCTCACCAGCCACAAACACACTATGTATTCTTTTCTTGTGAGTATAGGTTACCACAGGCCATACCTGACTGTCAGTCATATTTGGGCTATTTTTTGACATACATATATAATTATTACTTAGGTGTACCATGTCCTTCCCAGTTTGTTCCAGACCCTATCATCCTCTACTGCTCTACTGCCACTGCTTTCCTTATTTCTGTTTCCTTCCTGCCCCTGAGTTTTAAACCTGTGGAAAAGATCCATAAAGTCTTGAACTTGGCTCACACTCTCTGTTCTCCGAGAACTTTGATAAGGAGCATTTACAAAATACCTACAGCTGACAATATACTTTATGGTGAGAAACGCAAAGCTTTCCCACTCAGATCAGGAACAAGGCAAGGATGTCCCCTCTCATCACTCCTTTTTAACATTGTACTCAATGTCCCAGCTAAGACAATAAGACAAGAAAAGGAAATAAAAAGCATACAGATTAGGAAGGAAGAAAGAAAACTCTTTGTTCACAGATGACATGATCATCTAGGTACAAGATTTGAAAGAACAACAACAACAACAAAATCCTGGAACTAGTAAGTGATTACAGCAAGGTCACAGGATATATGATCAATATATAATCACTTTCCTATAAACTGGCAATGAAGTGAGATTTGAAATTAAAAACATAGTACCATTTACACTAGCATCCCCAAAATGAAATACTTGGGCATTAATCTGACAAAATATGTACAAGATCTATATAAGGAAAGAACAAAACTCTGATGAAACAAGTCAAACAAATAAATAAATGGAGAGATATTCTATGTTCATGGCTAGGAAGACCCAATATTATCGAGATGTCAGTTTTTCCCAACTTGATCTATATTTAAGGCAATCCTATCAAAATCCCAGTAAGTTATTTCCTGGACATTGAAAAACTGATTCTAAAGTTTATGTGGAGAGGCAAAAGATACAGAACAGTCAGCATAATATTGAAGGAAAATAAGATCAAAGGACCAGCACTACCTGATTTCAAGATTCACTAAAAACTACAGTAATCAAAACAGTATGGTATTGGCAAAGAGCAGACAAATACATCAATGGAACAGAATAGATAGTCCAGAAATAGAGCCACATAAATATAGTCACAAAGGAAATAAATGAAGAAATTATAGTTTTTAAAAAACATAATGCTGAAATAACTGGACATTCAAATACAAATAAACAAACAAACATAAATAAATGTAGACACAGATTTATAGCCTTTACAAAAATGAGCTCTAAATAAATCATAAGCTTAAGTGTGTGTGTGTGTGTATATATATATATATGCAAATTGACCCTAACAGCAGAACAACCAGGAACGACTAGTCACTATGATGCACACTGACCACCAGGGGGCAGACACTCAAGGCAGGAGCTACCCCCTGGTGGTCAGTGCACTCCCACATGGTGAGCTCCACTCAGCCAGAAGCTGGGCTGACAGCTGCGAGTGCAGCAGCTGTGGCAGGAGCCTCTCCCGCCTCCTCCATAGTGCTAAGGATGTCCGACTACGGCTTAGGCCCACTCCCCCGAGGGCTCCCAGGCTGGACATCCCCAAGGGCTCCCGGAAGGATGGCTGACTGCCAGTTTAGGCCCGATCCCCTGGGGAGTGGGCCTAAGCCGGCAGGTGGACATCCCCCAAGGGGTCCCAGACTGCGAGAGGGTGCAGGCCGGGCTGAGGGACCCCCCCCAGGCTGGGCTGAGGGACCCCCCCCTGCACCCCCAAGTGCACGAATTTTCGTGCACCAGGCCTCTAGTGTGTATATATATATATATATATATTAGTATATATATTGATTTCAGAGAAGGGAGAGGGAGAGAGAAACAACAATGATGAGAACCATGGATCAGCTGCCTCCTGCATGCCCCTTACTGAGAACTGAGCCTGCAACTCTGGGCATGTGCCCTTGATCAGAATCAAACCCAGGACCCTTCAGTCCGCAGGTGGATGCTCTATCCACTTAGCCAAACCGGCCAGGTAGTGTTTGTATTTTTAAATAGCAATAAGCTGATAACTACCCAAAAGAGGGGAAAAGATAAAATACATCACCATGTATTTTGCAGATTACACATCTACTAAAATGATGTTAATGAAAGGCTTATAAAAATTTAAATTACAATGTAAAGTGTAAAGAGCAGGGCACCAATGAGTATTTGCAATATAATTAAAATGATGTTTTTCAAAAAGCAAACAAGCATTCAAAATTTGCAAGGAAAATGTGTTCTTTGGTAGGTGGGTGGCAGGATCATGGGTGATCTTTCTCTTGCATGCTCTCAGTCATTAATGACTGTGTATTACTTTCAATATGAAAAAAAATAGCTAAAAGCCAGGAGAAAGTATATGTTAATTAATATTTCATTATAAAGTGTGATTTAGATTTTGTGAAAATTAAATGACACCTCCTTCATATGTTTTCACGCCTTGTCAAGATACACAAGTTTCAGTCACCAGAAACTGGCCCAGAGCAACAGTTTCTTTGTTTAATTGAATCTTTAGAGTTCAGAAGGTATGTGAAGAGATAGATAGACAAAGACAGAAAGAGGGAGAGAAAGACAGAGAGGTAGGGAGGGAGAGAGAGTAGGAAAAAGAATAATCAAATGGGGTACATTTAGTAAATCATAGATGAAGTGCTAGGTGTAAAAAATCCTTGAAATACATATATTTAAAAGCAGTTAGAATAAAGTACCTTAAAATTGTGCAAAAAATTTCAAAAGGATGATGTTTTGGTTCAAAATATCAAGGGTGCATTTCAGGCAAATGTACCGTTAGGCACGTTAAGCATAGCCGGTGTGGGCTGACCGCACCCACCTCTCCAAGGCCTGCAGTCGGGCAACAGGGCCAGCTGCGCAATGTGCCTGGCTTTTGCTGTGGGCTCTTAGTCAGACTGGTGTGAGTCCTGCCCCTACACAGACTGACGTGTGACCTTGGACTGGCGAGTTCACCTTTCTGGGTGTGAGTTGAATTCCCAGGACAGGGCCTGACACGTGTAAGCACTTAATAAACGTCTCTTACTCACCTACCCGTCTCATGCAGGGCACCTGGAGAAGGCGACACAAGCGTATTCCACAGGGTATGACATGCTCCCAGCATGTAAACGTTCATGTAATTTGATAAGTAGGGACTATAAATCCTCTCACCGTTAGGTCAGTTTGCCACCAGATGATTGTGACTTTTATGACTATTCTCATTAGTTAGCCCCTCCGAGCCTCACTTTTCTCATCTGGAAAGTGCAGACTAGAGGCGAGGCCCCGAGCAAATGCTAGGAATACCCTCTTCTTTCCTGGGAATGAACGTAGGATTATGGGAAGTCAAGCCTCGCCCCCACCCTCCTGGAAAGGGGTATTGCTGGCCGGGTCCCACCCGGCAGGGCGGGCGGGCGGGCGGTCTTACCTTCTTCGGGCCCCAGCCGCACCGCCTGGGACTCCCGCAGGATCTCGGCCACCGGCCTGCGGGTGTAGAGGATGGTGGCACAGCTCACGTTGACTCGGACCCGCTGGGCCCGCGAGGTGAGGTTGGTCAGGCTCAGGGCCAGCTTTAGGTCGTGGCCCAGCATGGGCGGCTCCAGCACCTTGAACTTGCCCGCGATGCTGGGCTTGGTGGCGGGCTCCAGCAGGTCATCGCGCCAGAGGCCGCGGCCGCCGCCCCTGCGGACCCGGGCCCTGCGCCCAGAGGCTTCCACGCCGAACAGCTTCCGCACGGCCTTGCTGTACACCTGCCTCTCCTTCCGGGACCCTGCAGGGCACCGCAGATCTCAGAGCCAGGCCACCGGCTCCCATTTCCCCGCTTCTCTGGGCAAAGCCACCGCCCTCTCTTCACTTTAATTCCCCACGCTGCCGGAGGTCTCCCATTGGCAGCCCAGGAGCCATGTGCAGACCTCAGCCATATGCATTCTGTTTGGTTCTGGACTATTTCAATAACTTAAAAGTTTTTATTTATTTATTTTTTTTTTTAAAAAAATATTTTTTATTGATTTCAGAGAGGAAGGGAAAGGGAGAGAGAGATAGAAATATCAATGATGAGAATCACCAGACTGGCTGCCTCCTGCATGCCCCCAGTGGGGAGATGGAGCCTGCAACCCAGGCATGTGCCCCTGACTGGAATCGAACCTGGGACTCTTCAGGCTGCAGGCTCTATCCACTGAGCCAAACCGGCTAGGGCTATTTTTTTTTTTTTTTCAGAGAGAGAAGGTGGGAGAGAGCACAAATTAGTGACCATGGCATAGGCTTTGGCAGATGATAAACAGGCACTGCTGTTATTGTTATTATTATTATTAATTTTGAACTGGGCCCTAGTGCTAAGTATCCTAGATGTTCAAGTTAAAAAACTCTACTACTATCATCACTAAGTTTATAGTAATTATTATTATATGTGGACATAGCTCATACAGTGCTTGGCACATGGTAAGTGTTCAAGGACATGCAGCTATTATATCATTAGATGTGGGAAATCTTAGAAAACAGAGGGAGCTATTACTAGAAGCTAAAGCAGCGGTTCTCAACCTGTGGGTCGCGACCCCTTTGGCGGTGGAACGACCCTTTCACAGGGGTCGCCTAAGACCATCCTGCATATCAGATATTTACATTATGATTCATAGTAGTAGCAACATTACAGTTATGAAGTAGCAACAAAAATAATTTTATGGTCGGGTCACAACACGAGGAACTGTATGTAAAGGGCCAGAAGGTTGAGAACCACTGAGCTAAAGGCACTTGGCTCAAAGCACAGAGACAGTGTTGAAGGATGCTACCACCACCAGAACATCCGGGAAAGGGCCTGGTCCCGCCACCCACGGTTGTCCCTCTGCAGCGGTCGGGTCATCGGGGAGGCTGACGGAGGCCACCGTGCTGCCCTTACCCTCTGGGTACTTGTAGAGGCCCGTGATGTCCACGCGGGAGTCGCTGCCCACAGCCTTGGTGCTGATGCACCTCCCAACCTTCTTCGTGTCTGAATACACACGTTCCCTGCTGTCATCCTCGTTCCAGAGCCAGGTGATGTAGTCTGCATTGACCTCCGCAAACACAAAGGGGCCATCGTGGGCCAGGTGCACGTCGCCCTCACGGATGGCAGTGACTGAGGCCGGGCCGCACCGGAACACGCCTGGGCAGGAGGGGTAGGGGGTGAGCAGCATGGGGGAGGGAAAGCAGGTGTCTGGGACCCACCCGGCTGAGCCCATACCTTCGCTCTCCTCCTGGGGGGTGGCATCCAGAACCTGCCAGCCATTGTAAGAGGGGCCCAGGTCCTGCCGGGCAAACCAGCTCTCATTCCAGACATGGAAATTCCTGCCACAGAGAGAGGAGGGGGCAGGGTGGCCTACAGTGAGCACAGAGGCCCATGTTAGGGAACTTCCTAGTGGGAGCCATCCCTGGGCCGGTACTCTGGCGGAGTGCTGAGGCGGAATCTTGTGAGCCATTCATTCAACTGGTCTGATGAGAACATATCGTGTGTGTGCGTGTGTGTGTGTGTGTGTGTGTGTGTGTGTGTGTCAAGAACCTGTTGTTTAAGGTACTAGAAATACAACTGCAAATAAGACAGAAGATCCTTGCTCTCATGCAGCTTACATTCTAACAAAGGAGACCGATGGGGAGATAGGCGAAATTAAGTAAGCAGATAAATAAAACAAATGCAAATAACAATGCTGTGAAAAGAGGGGCCTGAGATAGAGCATAACTGCTGGAGTCCTACTGTAGGTAAATGACATCTGAGATGAGAGTTAAAGGAGAAAGAAGTAGCCATGGGAGGAGTGAAGGGAACAGTGTTCCAGGCAGGAGGACTAGCATGTGCGAAGGCTCTCGAGACAAGAAAAAGCTTTAGTGTGTTCAAGGAACAGAAGGTATGTAAGTATCTTGGGGCTACAGCAAGCATGGGGTGCACGTAGGGGTCAGATTATGCAGAGTTCTGTAGGCTTTGGTAAGGAGCTCAGGTTTTATTTTAAGTTTCCTACGTTAAAGATGAGACTGTGAGACGAGGAAAGGTGACACAGGGTCACACAGTAAGGAAGCAGCAGAGAGAAACCTAGTTGGTCCGACATGGCATCTTTACAGCTGGTCTCCGAACCCTTGTTTGGTAGGTAATGGTCTTTGGGAAGACATCTTGATAAGCATCTGGGGGCAAAAAGGAGGACAGCGACAGCCTGCATGGTGACAGAGGCCCCAGCATCCAAAAGAAGGTCTGTTCCTTTTTGTGGCGCTCCTGTGGGGACAGGGAGTGAAGAGAAGCAAAAAGAGAAGGAAAGAGGAGAAGAGAGGCAGGTGATGTGAGGCATGAGAAGGGCGGGGCGAGGACATTTGAAGGCCAGGCTTGCCAAGGCTGTCTGTGCTCTGGGTTGTATGTTCTTCCTGGTTTCCTCTGCTCTTTAGAAAGTTGACTTGTGTGACAACTCGTATACATATGAACATTCGGACGAGGTTATTCACTGAAGCCTTGTCTATAAAAGGCAGCCGTTCGGTCCATCCATGTGAGATGGTTAGAGAAACAATGATTGTTCCCATATAACTGGAAGGCAGACCGGGTACACACCCCTGCGGGTCCACTCACTAGCTGTATGGCCTTAGTCAAGTTACCTAACCTCTCTGTGCTCAGGTTCCTCATCTGCAAAATAGAGATAATAATACTACCTAGCTCACAGGGTTCTTTGATATATATATATATGGCACTTACAGTAACTGGGCCTCGCATACACTAGTGCGGCATTATTTTACACACTACAAATAATAAGAAAACCTTGAATGTACTGATATAAAGTTGTTAAATGCAGAAGCAAGAAGACAGTACAGGCAGGTCTGGAAGATGTTTTGGGTTTGGTTCCAGACCACCGCAATAAAGCGAGGTATCACAATAAACGAGTTGTGATTTTTTTGCTTATGGGGGAGGGGGTCTTGCCTTCAGTTTGTCAAAAATGCAACATCTGTGAAGTGCAATAAAGCGAAGCGCAATAAATAAAACTCGCAACAAGACGAGGTCTGCCTTGTTACACAAAGCTCCCAATATTAAAAAGCAGGTGTGTAAGGGGACTCACTATGTGCATGTTCTTGTGTCTGCAGAGACTCTCTGGGAAGAGATGGGAGAAGCTGATCACAGTGCTGCCTCCGGGAGGAGGACAGGGAGGCTGGGACGGGTGGGAGGGAGACTTACCACTGTGGCCCATTTTGTACCTTTGGAATTTCAAAGCACATGAATGCGTTTCCTATTTTCAAAAATGTGATAGTCCCAGGACTCTGGGGAGGGCTTTGTCCCACAGAGGGGAGGACCAGGGGTTCGAGGCAGTCAGACCTTGAGCCCCCTCATGACCTCCGAGTCACATGTCCAAAGACTCCTGCATCTCAGCAGAGTCCCTCTGCCTAGGACCCCCCTCCAAACACAGGGTGCCTCTCACTCCTCCCAGAACTGGCTCAACTCAGGAGAGTTGGGCTCCAGGTTGGGGACTGCCTCAGGGAGCCCCTGGGACCCAGCGGGCCCGGGACCCACCACATGCTGTCTTCCGTCAGGTCCTCCAGGGTCCGCCCGAAGGAGTCCACGTATTTGTCCACACTCAGGTTCCTGTCTGTGTCGTGGGCCGAGTTAAAGTTGGACACAACCCGTGTCGCGATCCCCAAGCACCTAAGGACTGAAAAGTAGGAGGCTGGTGAGGCTCCAGGAGCAGCCAGGCCCCCACACTGGGGAGGGGTCTGGCGCCCCCAGCCTGCTGCCCCCCTCATTTCTGGCCACAGGCTCCTCCTTGTCTTTGTCTACTTGGTCAGGGCCGAGACTCCTGCCTCCACTCTCACAAACACCACCCTCTCCTCTACCGTCTTTCAGGGGACTTCTGGGGACACTACTGCCCCCTCCCCCACTTTTGAATGGACAGGCTCCAAGGCTGGCAGGACCTTGGAAGCCATGTAACAGCCTTGGAATCCCGAGGGGACCAGAGGCTGTGGGGCCACAGGGTTTGCCCAAGGGCACTCAGTGAGTTCAGGGCAGAGGAAGGGGGGACTGATTTGGCCAAATAAATGATCCACAGTCACATAAATAAATTATCTTCTTTCTTTCTTCATTAGCCAGACTTCTATTTCCCCTTCACCAGTAAAGAAAGACTGGGTCTTTTTTGGGGGGGCGGGGAGAGAAAAGGTATATGCAAATTAATGTAAATGAGAGAAGTGGCCTAATTTTGGAGTACCTGTGCACATGACTCCAGCGAAGACCCAACACTGGCCGTATTTGACTGGCTTGAACCTGCCCTTGAACCACTTGCGCAGGATGGCCACGCTGCCACGCCAGTGCAGGGGGCTGGTGCCGCCGCCGTACTTGCCCTGCCACTGGCCTTGAACCACGCCCCGGTCGTTGTTGCTGTTCACCTGCACAGACGGATGGGTCCACCACCAGCAGGGCTCCCCACTTCGGCAGCCTCACCATCGTACAATCACCTCCAGCTTTGGACCACCCAGGCACTTGGGGTCACCCCTTGCTTTTAAATCGTCTGAAAATTTTACTGTCTTAAAATTTCTACTTTTCGCTACCATTTACTACGTGCAGTGACCTCCCATTGGGTTACTCTCTTGTTGAAAATCATCTACAGTCTTAGAGCATTTCCTGTTTTGAATGGTGTGTTTTGGGGAACTGTTGGTCGAATAATAACTATGGAGACGGCTAACATTCAATAAACGCTTCCCGGGTACCAGACACGCCTCTAAAGCTTTGGGCCCACCATATTAATCTGCTTAAAGTAGGTTCTATTAATTTCCTTTGTGTTCAGATGAAAAAGAAAAGAAAAAGAAAAAGAGAGAGAGATTCAGAGAGGTTTAGGGACTTGCCCTGATCACACAGCAAGTGAGTAAAAGGAGTTCAGGGCTTGTGCCCCAGGGCCATAGTGTCTGCTGTCAGCACTGGTCCCTGCTTTGGAGTCCCTGTGCTCCAACAGCTCTCTGAGGTCTTGGGGAACTGAGGGTATCAAATATGAGAAAAGCAGCTTTGTCCATTTTGTCTAACACTTGCTTTCTTAGAGCTACAAGGCCATCTTCTGAGGAGGGAGGACTGGTGAGTAATGGGCTAAAGATGGCAGCCCCCCCCCAGGAGGTGCGTCTGAGTACCCTCTCCCCGAATCTGGCTGCTGTGGCTACTTTGCCAAGGACTATGGTGGAAGTGACGCTGAGCCAGATTCCAGGCCCAGGCGCTCATGCCACTGGCAGCTCCGACTTCCTCTTTCTGAAACTACCAGGTGGGGAGAAGCCAGGCGCCGTGCCTGATTACCCTGAGACTCCCCTGCTCCGAGGAAGCCCAGCCCAGCCACGTGGAAAGGCTGCATGGAGAGACAGAGTGATGACTGGCCAGCCCCCGCTCTTCCCACTACCCCATCCCAGCGCCAGCCAGGAAAGTGCACAAGCCATCTTCACGGTCCAGCTCAGGCGGTCGCGGCACGGGAGAGACCAAGGGCTGCCAGGGAACACCGGCCGCCAGAACCAAGGCCCCAGGTAGATGGTCCCATCAAACCGCCCCAGACATCTGCAGCCACTCAGACACCGCCCCCCCCCCCCCCACCCCGCCCAAGCATCTTGGAGCAGAGACAAGCCATCCGCGCGGTGCCTGCCCGAGTCCCTGATCAGTAAAATTGTAAGCATAATAAATGGTTGTTTCAGAGCCCTGAGTTTTGGGTGGTTTGTTAGGCAGCAGTAGAGAATTAAAACAAGAGGTTGGCGGGGATGGCGGGGCTCCTCACCATGGCGCTGATGATCCTGGTGACGTAGACGGGGTCGTGGCGGCAGGACACATCGGTGGCCGGGTTGTTTTGGTGACTGGGGCTTCGGTCCAGGATGGAGAGGCAAATGTTCAGGATGTCCTCCTCAAACTGTCCCCAGAGAGGCTGTGCTTAGAGCCAGAGCCTCACCCGTATCCCAGACCCTCCCACGGCCTCACCCTGTCAGTCATTTGTGTGGTGCAGGGGAAGGGCAGTTTGCCTACCCGTCACCACCCGGGGGCCCCACAGAGCATCCCCAAGACTCAGAAACCCTTCCTCAACAGTCACCCAGGAACCAGAAGCTCAACCCTAACCATGTCCTCTCCTGCTCAGTAGTCAATAGTGTGAACTTGTGGCTCTGGAGTCACGTCGACCCCACCGGCTTACTTGGATGGTTTCTATGATTTTTTTCAACTACATCTGAATTAATTGGCAAACTGGGCGAATTCATTTAAACACTGGGAAGTTTTTACGTACAAATTAAAATGTCCAGTCTTGGAAAATTTGGAGGGTCTGGGAACCCTCACTTTCCCACATGACTCTAAGCAGTGGATGCTGAGAAGTGCATCGTCCCCGCCCAGTCCCTGACCCCACATGCTTTCCACATCCACTCCTCAGCCTACAGTCAAGGTCCTTCCCTTGCCTGCCACTCTTCTTCTGGCTGGGCACCCGGAGCCCAGGCAGACGGAGCTCCTCCAGCAGAACCTCGGTACCCTCTGACTTCCCACCTCCTGCTGCCCTGTCTGCTCTTCCCTCTGCCCGTCCAGGTCCCGCCCAACTTTGGACACCAGCCCCTGTTAATACCACGAAGCCTCCCACAAGTCCCACCGTGGTGTTTCCTTTCATGATCTTCTGAACGCCCTCTGCTCCCACCTCTACTACCCTGACTTTCCTCTGCCCATCAAGCCTTGTATTGTAACTATTTATCTAAGCCAGAGGCTCTCAGGTGTGGCCCCAGACCAGCAGCAATGACTTCACGTGGGATCTTGTTAGAAATGCAAATTATCCCCTCTCCAGCCCTTCATGAGTCAGCCACTCTGGGGGTGGTGCCCAGCCATCTGTGTGTTTTCAGGAGCCCTCCACGTGATGCTGGTGCAGGCTTGAGAATGAGAACCCTTGATCTACGCTATTTATCTTTCTACTAGAGGCCCGGTGCACAAAATTCATGCATGGGGTGGGGGTGTCCCCTCAGCCTGGCCTGCACCCTCTCCAATCTGGGACATCCCTCTCACAATCCGGGACTGCTGGCTCCTAACTGCTCACCTGCTTCCCTGCCTGATCGCCCTAACTGCCCCCCTACTAGCCTGGTCACCCCTAATTACCCCCCTGCTGGCCTGGTCACCCCTAATTGCCCCCCTGATGGCCTGGTTGCCCCAACTGTCCCCCTCTGCTGGCCTGGTTGCCCTTTATTGCCCCCCCATGGCCTGGTCACTCCCAACTGCTCCCCCCCGACAGCCTGGTCACCCCCAACTTCCCCCCCCTGCCAGCCTGGTTGCCCCATGCAGCCTGCTGTTCAGTCATTTGGTCACCTTTCCCTAACCCCCCTGCTGGCTCAGTCACTCCACGCAGCCTGCTGTTCAGTCGTTTGGTCGTCCCTCACTAACCCCCCTGCCGGCCTTGTCGCCCCATGCAGCCTGCTGTTCTGTCATCCATCAGTTTGTTTTGGTCGTGATGGCCCCTGGCTTTTTATATATTAGGATAGCAGAACTGACCCGTTCTGTTTCCAAATACATCCAAAGCACTTTGCCTTCCCAAGGACCCAGCGCAGGCCCTGACACAACTAATAGTAGATGAATGAATGAATGAATGAATGGACGAATTTGCTCTAGGAGGCAGACAGCTTGTCCCTCCTGGGAGAAAGGGCTCCTGGTTGAGTTTTCACATGCCCTAGCCCACGTCCCCCTGTGGCCGGTGCCCCTGGAGACCTGCCCGAAGTTCCAGCCTTGGGCTCGGATGCACTTCTCCACGCCTCGGAAGATGATCCCGCTGTCATTGAGCACGTACTCCTGTCTCTCCTCCTCTGAGGCCAGAAACACATCATCCTCTGAAAGGCAGAGGTCAAAGGGGCTCAGCAGGGACCAGCTGCAGGCAGTGCCGGGAGGCTGGCTGGCAGCAGAGGACAAGAGGGGCTTGCTGGGCTCCCGGGCTGTCATGAGGCCAAGCTCCATTCCACCTGGCTGATCTCTCCCAGGCAGGGACCAACCCCAACCCAGCCCAATACTGAAGGATTGTACGAGTCCTGATGTCTTTGGCCGACCCTACTGGTGCCAACAGCAGCCTCAAATTTCTTCAATACTAATGAGAATACTGACCCCAGAACCCCTTATAATGTGCTTTCTATATTGCAAGCATTAGTGCTATGAATTCTCACCATAACCCTTAGAGGTAGGCTGTTATTCCCATATTACAGATGAGAAAACTGAGACTCATAGAGAGAAGCAACAGGAGAGCCGGGACCGAACCAACGCTGTCTGCTGGCTAAAGCCCAGCTCTTACCCACTCCTGGGCCCCTCCTGCCTCAGGCCCCATCGCTGCCCACTGGCCTCTGCACACAGAAACCACCGATTCCCATCCCCCTGGCACAGGCTCCTGTGGAGCACCTGCTACCAGGTTCCTCTGCCCAGTGCCCACCTCCACCCAGGCCTGGCTCTCACCAAGATCTTGGCATTGACCTCCCTAGCCATTGACCTGCCTCCCAGGCCCTTCCTAAGGGCAAGCCCTCCTCTAGGACAACTTCCAGGAAAGCTTGTGCTTCGGTCTTGGCAGCTCCTACCTGGGCACCAGGGGTTGAAAAGGAGAACAAACTCGCCCAGCTTCCGGTCACTGTGTTTGCGGCGAGAGGAAAGCCTGGTGCTCAGCCGGTAGCGGCCAATGACGGCATCGGGAGGGCTGGTGACCTTGATGGTCACTGTTTTCCCCTTCTGAGCTGCCCTCACTGCCGTCCAGGCATTTCCCACCTCCATCTCCGATGTCGGGAACACGGCTTTGGTGCCGAGAGCCTCAGAAGCCTGGGGCCCTGGAGGAGAGGAGAGGCACTCAGGAGACCAGTCACCCCAGGAAATCCAGCTCCGGAAAAGGGGGAAAGCGCCGGCCTGGACGTGCAGCCTTCCCTCCCCGAGCTGCTGGGACCCCGCTGCGGGGAAGAGCCTGCCCAAGACAAGACTGGGCCTTGGCAGAATGGGGTACTCAGCTGTCCCGACTCCCACCCACCTCCTGGATCAAAGAGAAAGTGACAGGCCCCTTCGAGACCAAAGTCTGTCTTTTGTCTGGCCAGGAGAGAAAGGTGTGGGCTAGCAGGTTCCTGCTGATTTCTTGTACCTTCCAGAATCCTTGGTGTCCTCAGGATTCCAGAGTAGTCATCTTGTCTATCCCCCTGCCTGCTGCAGCACCTCCCAGCCAACCCCAGAAAGCTGTCATCAAAACCTTCCAGGATCCAGGGCTCAGCCCACCTATAGGGATTTGTTTGCCCCCAAGTCTGGGCTGACGACTACAGGGTCTCAGGTCACTGGTCACAAGACAAGTGTTCCTGACTGCGGACCAGTGGAGGCTGCTGTGAGCCAGTTACCTGTCTCCACCGTGAAGATGAGGGTGTCCTTGCTGTCCAGGGGACAGTTCAGCTCCAGCATGAAGGTGAACATCTGGCCCCTGCGAACCACCAGCTCGGGGCCGGGGTACTCCTGGGTGTGGTGGGCAGCACCATTCCTTGGCCACTGCCAGTCCACCTCGGTGACTCTGATCCCTGAGGGAGAGGACAGGGCGATGAGGCCAAGCCCGTGGCACGTTTCTCACCCCTGCCCCCCATCTGCCCCAGCCTGCCAGCCGTGTGCTCATTCAGCCACTAGTTGTCCCACACAGTAGATTCTGGTTATTTGTGGTAGTTACTTTCTATCAAGTCTCCGTGAACACTGAATTAGGGAGCACTGAACCACTGCTCTTAGGGAATGTATAGTGTTAGGTTCCTGTGAGCCTTTGTCACAATTTTTTTCATGAGCCAATCAATATATAACCTTGTTTTTATATATTGATGAGCAGCATGTGAGCGGGGCTGCTGGCAGACAGGGGACAGGGATGGGGTGGGGGGACCGTGGCGGGAGGGGCTGGGCAGGGGCATGGAGGATGTGTTTCTGTTTAAAGGCACCTTATCCTATATAATAAAAGGCTAATATGGAAATAGACTGAACGGCAGAACAACTGAACAACCGGTCACTATGACGTGCTCTGACCACCAGGGGGCGTGTGCGGAACATGGTGGGCGTTGGCCATGGTGGGATGGTGGAGCAGGTGAGTGAGGGCGCCAGACCAAGATGGGGCGCCAGTCACTGTCATCTAGGCGAGCCTCTGGTGGTTACTGAAAATTCTTTGTTCCCACGTGCTGCAGTCCTGCTTGACATTTGCACCTGCTTCCGGTGCCGGCCCCGCTCACACCCACTGCCAGCACCGGAGCTGCCACTCGCACCCACTGACAGCTCTGGAGCTGCCACTTGCACCTGCTGCTGGTGCACAGGGCCGGTCTTGACCACTCAGCACCATCAACGGGTGGGAGCAGTGGCTGCCAGCCCTGATTGCCCCTGAGGGTTTCTCCACCTCTCCCTACTCCTGAGGGGCAATCTGGGCAGCAGCCATTCGCATCCACTGACGGCGCTGGCCCCAATAGCTCTGTGCGTTCAGCATGTGAGCGGGGCTGCTGGCGGACAGGGGACAGGGATGGGGTGGGGGGGACTGTGGCGGGAGGGGCCGGACAGGGGCATGGAGGATGGACCAAGACCTGCCCCTGACCTACCAGCATGTCTCACAGCCCACAGTTCCTTTCAAGGTGCACCAATTCATGCACTGGCCCCCTAGTTTAATATATTGTTGATTCATTAACATTACACTCATGGACAACACTGCACCTCAGGCCTGAATGAAGCTTAGCTAACATGCGTTTTCTCCGTAAAGCACGTCGTAGCCTCCTGTGCTTAGGAACATTAGACAGCGCTTCAGCACTAAGCTTGGGGCCATTTTAAACTGCAAAACTATCAACAAAAAAGACATAAACGCAGAAAATGTGGCATTAAATAGACTGCAAAAGGACACTTGTTTGTAGTACAAGAGCAGAAATAAGAAGACAGAGCATCACCTTTTCCCACTTCAGCTGGGAGCACGCATGTTAGGCCACCTGATTTTCTTCCGTCTGCACATGAGGACTGACTTGGAATTTAAAATAAATTGCAGGCAGTAGGCCAATTTGCAAACACGGAATCCACAAATACGGGGATTGACTGTGTATTTTCTGTGCCAGACTGGCACTGGGATATATTGGTCCGAGAGATAGATCTGGACTTTCCCTGGAGAGATACACAGTGAGGCTCTGTGGCTCAATTGTTATGAGCACAGCCTTTGGGATCAGCTCATGTGGGTTCAAATCTTGACTTGGTCATCTAAGGGCTAAACTACCTTCTGCTTGATTTCTCTGTGCTCCAAGGTACTCTTCCGTAGAGTGGGAATAACAATACCTTGTGGAGGACAACTGGCTGTCATTTGGAGCCCCAAGAACAGAGCTTTAATTATTTATTTATTTGTTGTTGTTAATCCTCACCTGAGGATATTTTTCCATTGATTTTTAGAGAGAGTGGAAGAGAGAGGGAAAGACAGAGAGAAACATCAATATGAGAGAATCATCAATTGGTTGCCACCTGCACGCGCCCCGATCATGGCCCGGGCTGGGGAGGAGCCTGTAACCAAGGTACATGCCCTTGATCGGAATCGAACCTGGGACCCTTTGGTCTGCAGGCTGATGTTCTATCCACTGAGCCAAACTGGCTAGGGCCAGAGCTTTATATTCCAGATGAGCAAGGTGACACGTAAATAGATGAGTCCACAAATAACTATCATTCTGATGTAGGTTGTTAAGGCAAAGTACGTGGAGCTGAAAGAAAGTATTAAAGAGGGGCCTAGCCTGGTCTGCAGGTGATAGCGAGGCTCGCCTGAGGAGGGGGCATTTAGACTGTGTTGAATTGGATGGGGTGTCTTCAGTGGAAAGGTGGGTGGCATATCCAGCCTCAACCCAAGCATCCTCTCCCTCCATCCACTTCCGTCTACTTCAGTGTTCATTCATTCAGGCATCAGGTGCTGTGCTGGGTGCTGCAGGCTCCATGGCCATGAAGGATACCTTTGCCCTGCCGCCGGGAGGTTGCAGTCCGGCAGAAGAGCAGGTCTATCTCAAACATCTAAGAGCAAGCTTTGGGGAGTATCCTCACGGCATGGCACCTAGTTTCTGCTGACCAAGTGATCCAAGAGACCAAGGTGGAAGCTGCAATGCCTTTTATGACCAAACTTAGAAGTTGCAGTCGGTCTACCATAGGCTATTGGTCAGGGCCGCTACAAAGGTCTGCACAGGTTTAAGGGGAAGGAACACACCCCACCCCTTATGAAAATGGGTCAATGCCGCATTGTAAGAAGGACATGTGCGATGAGATCTGGTGTATTGAGATGTCCATCCTGTCAAATACAATCTTCCACACTCGAGAACCACTGAAATAATGTCACCAAGTAGTCCCTGCCCCAGGGTACCCGCCATGGGGCTCTTGGCTCTGTTTTATTTGGTACCTAGTGTATAGTAAGTGCTCAGTAATTCTTGGCTGGATAATTTAATAAAACTTCCTATGAACCAAGCACTTATAAAACTAAACATTTAATAAAGATTAGCTCATTTAATCTTCATAAACCTGTTCCAGCTTCACAGATGGGGAAACTGATTCGCACAGCCTATAAGTGATGGAGCTGGGAATCTGGCTTCTGAGTCTGTGTTTGTTTGGGACCTCTAGGCTATGTTGCCATGACCTTTGACCCCACAAGAGTGAAAAACCCAGAAGTCCCAGACTCTAAAAACACAACATGGGCTTGGTCCATGCACATCACAGCAATGGCTTATCTGGCCAATGTTTGGAGAGAGCTGGCCAAAACGTTTGGCTTTCTAAAGACTCTCGAACCTTCATATAACTTTTCGGTTAGGGGAGTGGCAGATTGTTTTTTCCAAAGATGGTTGCAGTGATATCTCTGCTCCCATTGTTTCTCCTCCTGCTGAATCTGGGAGGAATTGTGGCGAAAACAGAATGGCACTTTGTGACTCCCAAGGATAAGTCATAAAAGTTGATATAGCTTCTGTCTGGTTCCTTGAGTTACTTGATCTTGGAACCCAGTGCCATGCCATGAAAAAAGCCAAATGGCCCACGGAGAAGCCCACATGGAGAGGGACCGAGACCTCCAACCCACAGACCACTCAACTCCTAGCAGCAGCTGGCACCAACTGGGCAGCCAGAGAAGTGAGCCATCTTGCAAGCAAATTCTCCAGCCCCCAGTCACGCTGCCCCATCTGACACCAAATGAAGCAGACACAAGCTGTCCCTGCTGAGCTTTGTCCAAACGGCAGGTTCACGAGAGAGAATGGTTGTTGTTGTTGTAGGCCTGTAAGTGCTGGGGTGGTTTGTTACACAGCAGTAACCAACTGACACATGGAGGGAGCCCTAATAATAACTGGGATGGAATTTTCTGACAAGTCCAGTGGAATCAGAACTCAAAGTTAAATGTAATTTGATTTAAGTGGTAAATGTGACATCTTTCGCATCCAAGTTTAGGTTGTTGATTCATACATGCTGAACTTTGCAACATGAAATTCTGGGGTCTGCATAAATCTTTAGGACCCCTCTTCAATAATAACATTCACCTCTTCTTTCCAACATTTAAACTCAAACGTGGAGGCTGGCTAAGGCTGTCCCAGGTAATGTGAAAGCCACTCTGCCCTCAACCACGATAATAAGAATAGTAAGACGAATAGCTAACATATATAATGCTTATTGTGAGTCTGACATTATCCTCTGATGTGGGTCCCTTTATCTAAGGAGCATCTCAGGAGGAAAAGAATGGGGCCTCTGAACTCTTGCCTTTTGAGGTTCACTGTTACTGGAAGTTTTTTGATAAAACGAAGTGGTCTTGATGGAGGTCTGCTGCTGTTACCACCCAAGTTTACACTCTGACTTCTCCTTTGAAATCCAAACAATATCGTCAACCATCTACCTGAAATCTCTGTTTGCTGGTCTTCTGGACAAATCCAACCCAACATGCCGAACTCTTGATTTCCTCCCTGCCCCACCCCCAAGTCTCTCACTCTCCCCATTTTGGTGGCTGGCATCCCATCGGTTCTGAGGATCAGGCTCAAACCAAAGACTCTTTTTTGATTCCCTTTTGCTCTCGCATCCCGTATCCAATACATCGTCAAGTCGACATGGCACCGCCTCCAAAACTTGCCCTGAATCCGTCCCACATCTCTGTTTCTGCTGCTACCTTAGGCCAAGCTATTGAATCTCTCTTGTCTAGACTGTGAAAGCCTTCTAACTGGTCTCTACTTGTGAGGAATGGCCTGGTGCTAGTCTCAATACCTAGGCCTGAGATTTTTGGAAAAGGCTAGTTCTGGTTTGGCCTTGACTGGAAGCCCTAGCCTGGCATCATGATTTGGGGATAATGACTGAACGCCTGAATAGGAACTTACACAGCTGACACATGTGTCCCAAGCTTGGTAGCTCCTACAGCCACCCTTGGGGTGGGTGAGCAGGAACTGTGCAGGACCCCTGTTCAACAGTGCCCTCGAGTGGCAAAAGCTGGAACAATAATGTCAGGGGACTTCCCCACTCGCTTGCCAATTCTCACAATTCTCACATTAAGACTGAAGCCTTCCCACCAAGTTCTTGGGCAGGAACAGACCTCTCAAGTCCCAGAGCTTGGTCTTAGGTAACCACTGCTTAGTCTGAAAACACAGGCAGGAACCCCACTTACCTTGTACATAGGATTGGCTAATCTAATAATAGCAGCAGAGCTGGCAGGACCATTGGAAGCCCAGGTCTCCATTTTACTGACAGAAACTGAGACCCAGAGTTGGGAAGAAAGGGACTTCTTGTCTGAGGGCACATTGAAGCTGAAGTCTCCGAAGACAAGCCACAACCTATGTTGGGACAGGCCAGACCAGGATGCAATTTTTTTTTTTTTTTAGGGGATGAGTCAGAAGCAGGGGGTGAGGTTATTAAGTTGTAATTATCTCAGCCCTGGCATGCCCCAGGGGGCTTACAGGTGTGTGTGTGTGGGGGGGGGGCGGGGGGGCAGAGATTAGGAGGTGAAGAGGGTTCATGTCCTCAGAATTCTGCCTTGGCTTTCCCTCTCCCTGTCACAGCCCAAACCGGCCCCCACCACCCTCTGGGCATCTGAAACCTCATCACAGGGGGGTAAGATGGGTGGGATGAATCAGAACTACCATTATCATCATCATCCCTGAATCTCAAAGACCATCTCCCTTGCAACTTCCTGCCCCAGGTCAAGTTCTCAGCGGATACTTGATCAGGGTTCCAGCTTGCATACCTCCGAGAGGCAGCTGACCCACTACCCAGATATTAAAAAGTCCTTCTTTCTGCTAAACCAAGGTAGTTTTTTCTTGCTCTATTTGTCCCCATATGTCCCCACTCTGCCCTTCTGTTACTGCCACAGGAGAAACACACCTGTCCTGTTTGCTCCTTGATGATTTTGCCGAGCAATTACCAAGAAACCCCAACCTGCCGCCCCCACCCCCACCAACTCTACACCTGCCTTATCCCAGGAGGTCACTGCTGTGGTCCCCATGTGACCTGTCCCAGAGCTGCTCCTTTGGTGATCTAAGTCCTCTGTGCTCATCGGCATCACACCCCCATGACCTGGCATTTGTGCACTGATGTTCAGGCCAGGATTCTGCAGGGGGAAAGCAACTGTTCTGGTGAACACAACCAATTCTGCCCTGGTCAGCGTCCTCCCCAGCCCTCATGGGGACTGATGGGTACCGGAGAGGGGAGAGGGGAGTTCAAGACCAGGGTCCAGACCCCTTACCAAAATAAACCCAACATCACCTCCTCCATGTGCTCAGCTCGAGTTCTGCTCTCTGAGACTCCGATCGCCCCCAATCGATCAAGGAAGCCAGGTTACAGTTCGTTGCTTATATGTCCCTCTCCTCCACTGGACTGTAAGCCTCCTGAAGCGAGGCCTGGGTCTCATTCTCTCCGGGTTCTTAGAGTCTGTCTCAGGTGGCTCGGGACCCAGGGCATAGTAGATGCTCAGTGAACATTTATTGGATGAATGAATGAATGCCCTTCCCTGTCCCTTGGCTGGGATGAGGGTGTGAAAAGGGGAGCTGATGCTTGCCAGGTTCCACGCATGCCCTCAAGGATCAGTGCTCACACTGCAGCCACCTCACCCATCCCACCCACCCCACCCACCCCACCCACCCATAATCCCTCTCCCTCTCAAACTGTCACATTCTGAAACCTGCTCTTCTTCCTGACTTCCTTCCTCTCACAGTCATGGGTGGGTCCAGGAGTGGCAGAGTGTGTGGCCTTGAGTCCAGGCAGACCAACCTGCTGCTGGCTCCCTGTGGGACACAGGCTAAGTGGCTTCTCTCTAAACCTCAGTTTTCTTATCTATGAAATGACCCAGGATTCTTAGGGTTTGGATAGTCTGTGGTTTGCCGATCAAGTGCCTCTGATTCTCCCAGGACTCCTCTCAGCCTCTCCCCACAACACCTGCCTCCCCTCCAGACTCTGCTGACTCTTGTCACTCAGCACCTTGGTGGGCGCCAGGGAAGGGCTGGAGGAGACAATGTCTCCGCCCCTCTGGTTGACAGCTCACCTGAGGCCCTGAGGACAGAATAGATGACATGTTGCTAGTCCTTGGGCTCCCACCTTGGGATATGCGGGGTGAGCTCCCAGTCCTGTGCTCAAGGACCCCAAGCCTGAGGCTGTGCCCACCTGACATAGGGAGAGAGGGATGCTGTGAGAGCATTCTCTCCACCTACCCTGTCACCCCAAAGCCTCTCGGCCCCCCTAGCTATGCTGCCTTCTGTCCTGTCTCTCTCCCACCTTCCTCGCTTGGCCTTCCTTTCTACTCTGCATAGCAAGTAGGAGCCTGAATTCAGAGGCACACATTTGCAGACTTTGCTGCTTGTTGGCTGTGTGACCTGAGGCAGGTGACTAAACCTCTCTGAATCTTAGTCCCCTGGTGAAAATGGGGGTGATGATAGTAGCTGCCTCCTTGAGTTGTGAGGATTAAACAAAATAATTCATATAGAGTACTCAGAATGTAGGGCACCTATTATGTACTCAGAAAATACACGTTTATCAATCGTATTATTATCATCAGTATTTGCCCAAGAACTCCTGGCTGCCATTCCAGTGTTCTGCCAATCACTGCTATTCCGAACCTTCCACTGATTGGCTGTGTGGCTCTGGATAAGTTAATGGACCTCTGAGGTTCAGCTTTCCTTCCCTGAAAAGTGGAAATAATAGTACCTCCCTCATAGAGTTTTGGGGAGGTTGAGGTAATGACTATAAATAGGGTAATGAGAAAATAGATCACCTAAATCTGGAAATTCTAGAGTGAAAGGAGACACCATTAATGAACCCTCCAGCACAGCAAGCTCCAAGCAGAGTGAGTGGGCTCCTTACTCACAAGGTACTTAGCACAGTGCTGGGTCTGCAGTGACGAGGTCAATAGATGGGGTTTTTTCCATTGTCGCTCCTCGTCTCTCCAAATCTCTCCCCTCTCTTTGGTTCTCCCCTCCCTATTTTTTCTTTAAAACTCTCACCTCTTCACCTCTTGCCTGAAGTACTGATTGGCCCAACAGCCTCAGAACACTTTTAGCTCATCCAGTTCAATCCATCCTGTGACATTACTATGGAGAAGCCGAGTGGGGCTCAGCCAGGGGAACAGACTTTTCCAGTTGCACAGCAGTCAGCATGTCATTCTCCCTGCTCAGGAGCCACCAAACCCACCACCTTCAGTCTGGCATTCAAGGTCCCTCACAGTCTGGCCCTGCCTACTGCTCCCTCCATCCTCCAATCCCTGCCAACCTCGTCTCTCCAGCTCACTTGCTCAGCAGCTGCTCCTAGAGATCAGCCTAAGAAAGAGTCCTAGTTGGAGGGAAGGCCCTATGTACCGAAGATTGACTCTCACCCCCAGCTCACCCCAGCTCTTCCTCCTCCTGCCCTCGAGTGACACCAAAGAGCTGATGGTGCTCTTCTCCCAAGATCTCTGTTCCAGCCTGGGAATGGCACCCAGTGGGACTGAACCCAGGAGGCTTTGAAGCGAGCAACATCTCCCAGACTCTAGACTCCATGTAATTGGTTTCTAATGGGCCCTATTATGACCCTATCCTTAATGTGCATCATGGGCACCTGACCTCCACAGCTAAATGGTTAATTGAGGAGGTGCCTGGGGCCACTGCCCAATCTCCCTTTTCTTCCTGGTTCTGTTGGAAGCTGCTGGTCTCTCTCTCTTACCAGTAGGCAGTGGCTCACCCAATGTCCCAGCCAGAGTCATTATCAAGAAAGTATTATTGATTCTTAGAATTTCTGAACCAAAAGATCATGGTAATTCAACTATAGCAAAAGGGTCTCATTTGAATGACTAACACTGATCAAGTGTAGGGACTACTTGAACTATTTGAAGAAGTGCCAGGCCATGTCCAGGCTCATCTAGTGATGCCTGCATGGACCGTGTGAGGGAGGGGAGAGGAAGAGCAGCACTCAGCCCACATACTTTCCATCCAGGATCCCATGTCTGTCATCCACGCACAGATTGCATAGTAGGCTTGGTCTACTTCTCTGAGAGGGAGGTCCCCAAGAAGCCAGGAAGTCCCAGAAGACTGGGGAATTGAATTCAGTCTAACTAATAGTCAGTTTATATCCTAGGTATGATGGATCTAACCCTGATGTTTTACAGAGGAAGAAATCGAGGCTGATAGGGAAGAGGACTTCTAGGTGAGCCCTGAAAAGCAGATCCTGAAAAAAGAAAAGCCAGTCCTCTGCAAAGCAGGCCTAATCGCAAAACTGTGGTATGGGGAGTGAGCTGGGTGGTGAGGCCTCGTCCTCAGGGAGCTGACCCATCCCAAGGGCCAGAATGGCCCCGGATGCCAGTAATGAGCCAGGATGGCTTTACTCTACCAGGGGAGGGTAAGAAGAGGAAGTTCAAATGTCAAGGAAATTAAAATACCTGTCTTTGAAAGCCAAAAAATAAACAAGAGTTGACTCACATAATTGTCACATGATGCTGAACGATTGAAAACAAGAGTCATAGAATTAGAAACATCCTTTAAAGACCTATGGGAGTAAGACCCCTTCTGTGCTGACCTGCTCATCACTGAACCCCAGCTCCTACCACAGAGTTGATGTAAAATATGTAATTGTTAATTAATGGACAAACCCCCATGCTGGGAGGAGAATTTGCCCCTCACTATATGGGGGCCAGAGGGGGAGGCACATTTTCTAAGTGTGCTGTCCACACACTTGGTCTCATCAACTCCTCACAGCAGGCCTATGAGATGATTTGATTATAATCGCCATTTTACAGGTAGGAAAATGGAGGCACTGAGGGCAAATTCTCTTGAGAGTTCAAGGTCGCATAACTCTTTTCACTTCACGCAGAACTGCTCTTGCCCTGGGGTCCTCGGGGTGGGAATTAGAAGAGGATGTAACTCATGGGACCTCTTGTCAGCAGACAGCCTACAATTCCCAACCTGCCCAGAAATGTTTCTGGATCCATGAGAAGATCTTGCTTCTTCTACTCTTCCCTTTCTTCTCCCCCTCCTCCAGTCCAGCAATACGTGTGGGGAAGGCCCGGCCCCAGCCAAGGAAGGGCTCTGCCATGGACTTTCTCTCTCTGGGCCCCCACGCTATCATGAACATGAGGGAACAGCTCAGGGCTCATGCAGCTCTACAGTCCTAAGAATCAATGGTCAAAGTTTCATTCCACAAACCCCCTTTCCTGAAGCTCCTCTCGGGGGGCCTTTGTGCCCCTAGGCCAGTGGTCGGCAAACTGCGGCTCACGAGCCACATGTGGCTCTTTGGCCCCTTGAGTGTGGCTCTTCCACAAAATACCATGTGCGGGCGCGCACGTACAGTGCGATTGAAACTTCGTGGCCCATGCACAGAAGTTGGTATTTTGTGGAAGAGCCACACTCAAGGGGCCAAAGAGCCACATGTGGCTCGTGAGCCGCAGTTTGCTGACCACTACGCTAGGCCCACAGGCCCTGCCCACTCACCTGCCATGCCAGGGCCGGCGACTCCTTGCTTCCTCTGCACCTCGCTGTGTGGACCGTCAGGACGGCGTGCGGGAGCAGCCAGCCAGACCCAGGTGAACAAGGCACAGCTTGGAACACTCCTGAGCAGGACAGTCAGAATTCAAGAGGAGGTGTGGTCCTTTTCACCCCAGCAGCAACACCTACGAGACATCTAGTCACCCAATAATTGCCCTGGTTTGTACCTCGAAGGTGTCCAGCATGGGAGTGGCTTCAACCAAGAGGCTTTCCAAATTCTGTGGCAGAAACTGAGGCCCAGAAAGATCACAAGCCTGGCAAGGAGCAGCGGAGGAAGGAGAGGAAAGAGGAGGGAACGAGGTTTACGGTCAGCCTTTCCTGCCCCTCACAACAGCCCTCAGACAAGAAAACGGAGGCTCAGAAAGGGGACCCTAAAGGAACCTGGTTACAAGAGGCAGAGCTGGGACTAGGACCCTGGCTCATGGCATCCAGTCTGGGGCTGTCTCTCCCCTGCTGGGTGAGGCGAGAAAGTTCCAGGGACCACCGCTCTTCTCCCTTCTGTGTGCGCTCCAGAGGCATCTTGAGGGGCAAAGGCCCACAACCCTCTTCCGGGGACCTGCCCTCACCATGCCCCTCCCGGCCACACACCTGCACACACCCACCCACAGGCTCAGCCTTCATGGAGCAGCCCTGAGTTTCAGAGACCCACACAGACCTGGTTTGAAGACCAGCTCCTGCCCCTGGTCACCCTGGGACTCCAGCTAGGTCTGTGGTCCTCCCTGGGCCTTAGTAGAAGATGACAGTGACCGCTCTTTGTGGGGCGTAAAGAGGGTGACTGGGATAACTCGAGGACATGGCCTGGGCGCTTAGGGAACCTGGCTCGCCTGTCCCTCCCCTCTGTACTTTGGGAGTTGAACCATTCCTGAACTTGTCCCTCTGCCTGGGTCAGATCTACCCTGGAACTTGGGAGGAGGCCCTCAGCCTGATGTTTTACAGTGCCTTCTGTCTTTTGGGCTTCTTGCAGGGCCTCCCTGTGACAACCCAACTGCCAGGAGTGATGTCAGCCGAGGCTCTTGGGAGGAGGTGAGGGAGAAAAAGAGGGGCATGGTTCTCTGGTTCGAGGATGAAGCTAATCTACCCTGAGTTGTGAGTGGGCTCCAGCCTGGAACTTAGCAGCCACAGGTACCCTGTGACCTTGGGCAAGACCTCTCCCCTCTCAAACCCAGCTTCTCCACCTGTAGACTAGAGGGACTGAACCAAAGTGTTCTTCAGGGTCATTCTAGCTCAATGTCTAAGATTCCAGGGTTCAAAGACCCAGGACTTCAAAGCTCCTAAAGTCTTATGAGCCATGAAATAGAATTTTATTTTCATGGGAGCTGGAAGGGAAGTTTCTCTTTGTTGGGAAGGGCCTTGAGGCCATGAGAAGCTGGGCGGAGCTGGGCCAGGCAGGAAAGGGGAAGTGGGAGGGGGTGGAGTCCTGAGACAGGGCAGGAGGGTCGGGCAGTGGTCTGTGTGCTGTGGCTCTCTGTGAGTGCCCATGCCCTGGGGAAAGCATACAAACCTCAGTGTTTGATGTGGCTGGATTTCTTATAGAAAGTGGCGAAGGGGTTGATTTGTGCTTGTCAGTGTGACACAGGGCCAACAGCTTTAATCGACAGACCTGGGCTCGACCAAAGCTGCTCTTCTGCCTGTGCAGGGTCAGGCTCCTCCCCACTAATGATGGTTATTCAGGGACCTTTTATCTTTCATTTTGGGTTTGTCTGGACTGGGGCTCCCAGAACACGGGCCATTCCAAAGCACCTCCCTCATCAACAGCCCAAACAATTCATTCACAGCTTTAGGGGACAGCAGTGGAGCCTGGCCATAGAGGCCTGGGATGAGGGCTAAGAAAGTGGGCTCTGTTATCTCTGGGACAACTGGCTGTGTGACTCTCCTCAAGTCAGTTACCTTCTCTGGGCCTTGGAGCCCTCCTCTGTGAAAGGAGGGTGGGTGCTGAGTCTTACCAGTCCCAACATTCTCTGATTCTAAATGATCAGGCTAGAGATGGCAGACAGGATCCAAAGACCAAAGACGGGGGCTGCTCAGTACAGACCAACGTCACCTGGACCAATGTCTCGCACACAGTGGGTGCTTCACAAACTAAAATCCTTGCCTGTGGAATAAACAGATTCTTTAAAGATAGTTTAATTGTCTTTGTGACTGTAAAGATAATACATACTCATGTAGAAGCAACACAGATAAAGCATACATGCATATGTAAATCATTTTACATAATAAATCCCTTTGTATGGAGAAGAGGATTTGTAACTTGACCTTTTTCTTAACCACATACTGTGCTTAGATTGTGCTCTACAGTGGGGCCTTGACTTACGAGTGTCCCGACTAAGTTTTTTGAGATACCAGCTGTCTCTCGGCAGATTTTTTGCATTGAGTTGACAGAGTAATTTGAGTTAACGAGCTCCTTAACGAGCTCGGTCTCGGAACGAATTAAACTCGTAAGTCAAGGCCCCACTGTGTTTCAAATCACAGGGTAGAGACTCACGTCATCACTGGGGGCAGCTTGTGTGAATTTACATAATTTAGCTAACCCTTCTCCAATCAGTAGGAGTTTGGGTTGTTTCCAGTTTTTTTGTCCTTATAAAGAAATGTAATGTGGCCTGGCTGGTGTGGCTCAGTTGGTCGGGCGTTGTCCTGTGCACCAAAAGGTTGCTGGTTGGATTCCTGGTCAGGGCACATGCCCAGGATTGTGGGCTCGATCCCCAGTGGGGGGCGTGCAGGAGGCAGCTGATCGATGTTTCTCTCACAAGCATGGATGTTTCTCTCTCGCTCCCTCTAAAATCAATAAAAGAAAAAGAGAAGAAAAGAAAAGCAATGCTATTTTCACAGGCATTTTTGTGTACTTCCCATTTCAGGCTCCTCAACTAACGCTACCATGGGCTTCAGACCTGCCTGCCCTCCCACCTGCTCCCTGGACATGATGGAGAGGAGGCCAGGCTGCAGTGCCCTGTCCTTTTGTGGGGTGAGTACAGAAAAATCAGGGCAGAGGCAGATCTCCGTGAGTGTGAGGTCCACAGACCAGCAGCACCAGCACTGGTTAGAAGTGCAGACCCCTGGGCCGACCGCAGATCCCTGCACCAGAGTCTGCATTTTAACAGTGAATCTCATGCACACTGAAGTCTGAGAGCAGCTGTTCTCAAAGGGAGGCGCAGGGTCCTTAAGAATCTGTGAGGTCAAAACGAGTCATAATACTCTTAGGGTTTTGGGGGGCCTATTTCAACTCATTCTCTCATGAGTATGCAGTGGAGTTTTCCAGAGGCTACGTGACATATGATGTTGCAAAAATTTTAATGCAAAAGCAGATATGAGAATACAGCTGTTTTTCTATTAAGCCTTCTATATAGTTAATGGCATTTGTTAAAAAAAGTAAAATGATGTCACTCCTATTAATATTATTTTTAGTGTTGGAAAATATAATTGTATTTTTCACAAATACGTGTTACTTATGTTAAGATGGGTTTATTAGTTTTTTAAAAATATGTTTGTTTTTTATTAATTTTAGAGAAAGAGAGAGGAAGGGAGAGGGAGAGTGAAAAACACTCAGTTGGCTGCCTCCTGCACACCCCTCCCAGGGATCAAGCCCGTAACCCAGGCATGTGCTCTGACTGGGAATTGAACCAGTGACCGCTCTGCACATGGGACAATGCTCAACCAACTGAGCCACACCGACTGGAGTGGGTTTATTAGTTTTTAAATGAGTTAATGAATAAGCATTTTGTAAGTTTCTCAGTGTTAATTTCCAAATTGGTAAATATTCATAGATATAAGCCACATAAGCAAGCACTCTTTGAGATTCTCAATCATTTTTATGGGTGTAAAGAGGTCCTGAGACCAAAATGTTTGAGAACTGCTGGTCTAGAATATGCTTCCCCTTTAGCATTCTAGTTCTGTCCCTCAAGAGGAAACCATAAGCTGAAAATCACAGGAGCGGGGGCCTGAGGCTGTGGCCTCCAGTAAAGGTGGGCCACGGGCCAGAAAAATCCAGGGGCAGGGGAAGCCACAGGCCTGGTGCCACCTATGGGTGAATCCCAAGGTCTGAGCAGCCGGCTGGATGTACTAGTATGTGTGCTTCGACTGGGAGTCATCCACATTGTCTCGGGAATTCATCCTCACAGGACAATGAGTCAGAAGGACCCACCAGAGCTAGATCTGGACCGGTCTGGTGGCAGGCCGTCTCTTTTCTTCTCTGGGCCTCGGTCAACCAGGCTGTAAAATGGGTGATACTGCTTCCCTCCACCCTTGGGCCAAGTCATAGGGCAACAAATAAAAGACTGTGAGGCTCTAACTCATCGCCACATCACCTCATCTTCAGAATAATAACCACGGTGGCATAGACAGTCAGAGTTCAAACTCTGGGAGGGAATTGCTTGCCCAGCCAGAAGGCAAGTTGAATTTGTACCATTGTCAGCAAACCTTGTCATTTACCACTGTCTGCAGGCCAGAAGCTGCGGGGCAAGCCAGCAGGATAGAGATGGCCTCACCCTGTCCCCCGTGTCCAGGTGTTGCCCTGTTCACCCATCTACCCATCTATCAAACATCATCAGGACCTAGAAGCTGTCAGGAAGCTACTAAGTACTCAGAGCTTACTGTATTCTTGCTATGGGTGGTCCAGATCCACTGATCTACTTATAATTCCTTCTTCATTCATTCATTCCATCCACAATTAATTCAACAAATATTTCTTTATGCTCATGAATGGGCAGATCACTACAAAGACATCATTAGTTGTGACACTTTAAAAATATATATATTTTTATTGATTTCAGAGAGGAAAGGAGAGAGAGATAGAAACATCAAGGATGAGAGGGAATCATTGATCAGCTGCCTTGTGCACGCCCCCCACTGGGAATCAAGCCCGCAAGCCCGGCATGTGCCCTTAACTGGAATCGAACCCGGGATCTTTCAGTCCGCAGGCTGATGCACTATCCACTGAGCAAAAACAGCTAAGGCGGTGACACTTTTTCTATCAATGTCTAGATATTGTGGGGGAGCAAAGTTTGCCATCCCAAAATGTGCCACTATGGCATATTGATTATTTTGAGTTAAAGTTACTTGAGAAACAGCTGGTGCAAGAAGGACCCTCTGACCCTCCCCTCTGACCTTCCCGTGAAAGGCACGCTTCTTGCACCGGGAGGTGGGAGGCACCTTCATCACCAGAGGCGGGAGATTCCCGCTGAGAAGGCTGAGTAAGCAAATGCTGCTTAGTTTCTTCACTGAATGGGACCCAAGCCTAAGTTCCTTTGTCTTGTTGGTTCTTCACAAATTTATGGTTTCTTTGTTTAAAAGAATAAAAGCTGCCTGCTTTGGTAATTTTTTAGGTCCTATATCTATGAGGCCTCCATATGTACGAAATTAAACTTGATTTTCTACTATTAATCTGTCTCACATCTATTTAGTTATTAAACCAGTCAGAAGAACCTAGAAGGGTAGACAGTATTTCTAAAGGACTGAGAGCTAATCATAGGATCATGGAATGCTTCCCCTCCCCCTACACCTTACCACCATATCACTTAGAGGCCTATTTATGGAGCTCCTTTTATCCAACCCAGCTTTCAACAAAAAAATCAAAAGACATAATAAAAGGCAAGATCACAGTTTGAAGAGACAGAGAAAACATCAGAACCAGACTCAGAGATAGCAGAGATGTTGGCATTATACTGGGAATTTAACATAATTATGATTCATATGCTAAGAGCTTTAATGGAAAAAGTAGACACTATGCAAAAGCAGATAGGTAACCTTAGCAGATAATGTAAGCAAAGGGATGAAAATCCTAAGAATGAATAAAAAAGAAATGGTGTGGTTTCCACCTATGAAGCAGGAGGTCACAGTTCAATTCCCAATTTCGGGCTGGATCCCCAGTAGGTGGCATGCAGGAGGAGGTCAATTAATAATCCTCATCATTGATGTTTCCATCTCTCTCTCCCTCTCCCTCTCCCTTCCTCTCTGAAATTTTTATTAAAAAATTATTCTTTTAAAAAGAAAAAGAAATAGTAGAAATACTGTAACAGAAATGAAGAATGTTTTTGATGGGCTCATTAGTAGACTGAACATGGCTAAGAAAACAATCAGTGAGCCTGAGGATATGTCAATAGACACTTCCAGGCAGAGGGGAAAATGGCAAATACTAGGTGTACCGGTTAATAATGCGGATTTTTTCCACTAGATGGAGTTACACATATGTTGATATATATGCAATTTTATGTGTATGCTATTTTGTTGTATTGACAACAAGCTTCAAAACTTCAGATGTCAAATTTTTTTTATTTATTTTTTATTTTTTTAAAAAATATATTTTATTGATCTTTCACAGAGAGAAAGGGAGAGGGATAGAGAGCCAGAAACATCGATGAGAGAGAAACATTGACCAGCTGCCCCCTGCACACTCCTACTGGGGATGTGCCCGCAACCAACGTACATGCCCTTGACCGGAATCGAACCCGGGACCTTTCAGTCCGCAGGCCGACGCTCTATCCACTGAGCCAAACCGGTTTCGGCAAGATGTCAAATTTTCTGAAGGTGTTAACATCATAGATTTTTTTATGCTTAAAAATGTCAAATTGTGTGCCAAAAAAAGAGCATTTGTGGGAAGTTTTAATTCATTACTTCATTTTGAAGAAAAGTGCTGCTAAAAGTTATTGTATACTTCGGGAAGCTTATGGTGAACATGCTCCACCTCAAGATACTTGTGAACACTGGTTTAAACGCTTTAAAAGTGATGATTTCAATGTGAAAGACAAAGAACTTCCAGGTCAACCGAAAAAGTTTGAAGACCAACAATTACCAGCATTATTGGATGAAGATGCGTGTCAAATGCAAAAACAACTTGCAGAAAGATTAAACGTTACTCAGCAAACAATTTCTGATCATTTACAAGCAATGGGAAAGATTTTAAAGGAAGGAAAATGGGTGCCACATCAACTGAACGAAAGATAAATGGAAAACCAATGAACTATTAACCGGTTAAAAATTCAGATCAACCATTAACCGGTTAATGGTGTGGATTTTGTAATCAAAGAAAACACGGTAATTTCAAGAGAAACATCAAAAGTGTTTATTCAAAGTAATGTCCATCCCTAGCTACACATTTCCCCATCTTTCAGGTAATTTGTGGATACCGTCCCAATAGAACTTTTCTTGTTTTGAGGCAAACCATTCAGAGACTCAATTTTCCATTTCTTTGTACGTTTTGAAGTGCTGCTCAGAAAGTGCGTGTGCCATCGATCGGAACAAGTGGTAATCTGAAGGAGCAAGGTCTGGTGAATACGGCGGGTGGGTTAATACTTCCCAGGCAAAATCTTTTAACGTGTCTTTAACTGGTTTTGAAGTGGGTGATGGTGCATGATTTTATGATCAAAGCATGGTTCAAATTGATTATTTGTTGTCGGTAGTGATCAGTATTAATGGTTTCACCTGGTTTTAGAAGCGCATAATACACCATACCTTCCTGATCCCACCAAACACAGAGCCTTGTCTTCTTTCCAAAGCGATTTGGCCTTGCAGTTGATGTTGATGGTTGACCTGGATCAACCCATGATTTTGTGCGTTTGGGATTCTCAAAATAAATCCACTTTTCATCGCCAGTCACAATTCGATGCAAAAAAGACTTTCTTTCCTGCCGTTGAAGCAACATTTTACTGATGACTTTTCGGTTTTCCATTTGTCTTTCGTTCAGTTGATGTGGCACCCATTTTCCTTCCTTTAAAATCTTTCCCATTGCTTGTAAATGATCAGAAATTGTTTGCTGAGCAACGTTTAATCTTTCTGCAAGTTGTTTTTGCATTTGACACGCATCTTCATCCAATAATGCTTGTAATTGTTGGTCTTCAAACTTTTTCGGTTGACCTGGATGTTCTTTGTCTTTCACATCGAAATCATCACTTTTAAAGCATTTAAACCAGCGTTCACAAGTATCTTGAGGTGGAGCATGTTCACCATAAGCTTCCCAAAGTATACAATAACTTTCAGCAGCACTTTTCTTCAAAATGAAGTAATGAATTAAAACTTCCTGCAAATGCTCTTTTTTTGGCACACAATTCGACATTTTTAAGCGTAAAAAAACCTATGATGTTAACACCTTCAGAAAATTTGACATCTGAAGTTTTGAAGCTTGTTGTCAATACAACAAAATAGCATACATATCAAATTGCATGTATATCAACATATGTGTAACTACATCTAGTGGAAAAAATCTGCATTATTAACCAGTACATGGCTGTTTTCATAATGTAAGCACCACATAATAATGTAACCCAGGCCGCAACATACTCAGCTGAGAAGATGAAGCTGGGAAGGCTGCACTTGGGTGATAGTAGTGGGAATTAAGAGGACTTAACCCTTATTTTCCATAGTGGGAAGTTACTGGACAGTTGTCACTATATTTCTGAAAAATATACAAATTTAGCAATGAAATTAACCAAGCATGTTATTTGGAAACATGAACATGAATTTTTTAAAAATTATGTAACATAAAGGTGTATTTGTTTTGTAAGTCCGCATAATAAATTACTACAAGCAATGGCTTAAAACAACACCCATGGAAAACAATTTGGCAGCTCCTCAAGAAGTTAAACATAAAATTACCATATGACCTCAGCTCTACATTCAAAAGCATTGAAAGCAGGTCCTCAAACAAATACACGTCTCCTACACTCATGGCAGCATGATTCACAGTGGCAGGAAGGGAGAAACCACCCAAATGGGCATTAAGGGATGAACGGATAAACAAACCTTGAGATTTGCATACAATGGAATAGTATCCTATATAATAAAAGGCTAATAGGCAAATCGACCGAACGGTGGAATGGCTGTTCTCTATGACATGCACTGACCACCAGTGGGCAGATGCTCAATTCAGGATCCGCCTCCTGGTGATCAGTGTGCTCCCACAGGGGAAGTGCCGCTCAGCCAGAAGCCCTGAGCCGGGCTCATGGATGGCGAGTGCAGTGGTGGTGGCGGGAGCCTCTCCCGCCTCTGTGGCAGCGCCAAGGATGTCCAACTGATGGCTTAGGCCTGCTACCTTCCGGGAGTGGTCCTAAGCCATCTGTTGGACATCCCCCGAGGGCTCTCAGACTGCGAGAGGGCGCAGGCCAGGCTGAGGGTCCCCCGCCCCCCGAATGCATGAATTTTGTGCACCAAGCCTCTAGTACAGCTATAAAAAGGAATGAAGCACTGATGCATGCTACAGCATGAATGCACCATATTGCTAAGTGGAAGAAGCCAGACACAAAAGGTCACATACCATAAGGCTCCTTTCATATGAAATATCCAGAATAGGTAAAACCTGAGAGACAGAAAGCTGATAACTGGTTGCCAAGGCCTGGGGGGGAGGGGAGGAAGGAGAGTGGGGAGTGGCTGCTTAATGGGTATGAGGTTCTCATTTGATGGATGAAAATACTTTAGAACTATATAGAGGTGGTGGTTGTATAATACTGTGAGTGCACTAAATGCCACTGAATTGTTCACTTTAAAGTGGTTAATTTTATGTGAATTTTGCCTCAATAAAAACACACCTATATAATCTAATTGCATGGTATTGTTCTGGGTTAGTGTTTGTAGCAGCCCACTAACCTGAAGAAGAGAACCTACCATGAGGTGGAATTATAACCTAATTTTCATTTTTCTCTTCCTCCCCTTCTTTTTCTCCTCTTTCTTTCCCCTCTCCCTTCCTTCTCCTCTTTCTCCTTCTTTGGCTGTTCCATTCTGCATTTCCATTCCAAAATATAGAATAGTACACTTCCCTTTAAAAAATGGAGAAAGGTGTATGTTATTAGTGCCTTTTGAAAATGTTTTGGGCTCCTTTAACTAGAGTAGATAGATATATATATAGATAGATAGATAGATAGGAAGGAATTGAGTGTAAGGAATTGGCTCATGTGGTTATGGAGGCCAACAAGTCCCAGGAGCAGCAGAGTGAATTGGCAAGCTGAGACCCAGAAGCCAATGGTGTGCTTCTAGTTCAAGTCTGAAGGCCTGAGACCCAGGAGAGACAGTGAGGGGCTCCAGTCTGAAACCTGGCAGGCTCTAGACCAAAGAAGAGCAGATGTTTCCGTTTGAATCCGAAGCCAATGTCCCAGCTCAAAGGCAGTCAGGCAGGAGGAGTTGCCTGTTACTCACAGGAGGGTCAACCCTTTTGTTCTATTCAGGCCTTCAACGGATTGGATGTGGCCCACCCACTTTTGGGGGGCGCAATCTGCTTCACTCAGCCTACCAATTTGAATTTTAACCTCATCCAAAAAGACTCTTAAGGGAAACACTCCAGAAATGTTTGACCAAATATCTGAGCACCGTGTGGCTCAGTCAAGTTGACACATAAAACTAATCATCACAGTGGTCATCTTAGAATTCTGCCTGCCCCCAAAGGGGAATGGAGTTGCCACTGGAGAGGAGGCATTCGGAGAAGGGAGCGGGCAACTGATAACTTCCATACAAACCTTGTTGAGGTATTTGATTTGTCTTTAGACCTGGGCCGTGTACCATGTCCCTCCCCACAGGCAGAGAATTCTGTGGGGCCAAGAAGCTATGAGCACATGGAGCCTGTGATCCCATATTTAATCTAGACCAGGGGTCCTCAAACTATGGCCCGCAGACCACATGCAAATACAAATATTGTATTTGTTCCCGTTTTGTTTTTTTACTTCAAAATAAGATATGTGCAGTGTGCATAGGAATTTGTTCATAGTTTTTTTTTTAAACTATAGTCCTGCCCTCCAACGGTCTGAGGGACAGTGAACTGGCCCCGTTTAAAAAGTTTGAGGACCCCTGATCTAGACCATGCTCTGGGACCACTGAATGCCCTGCTCAAAAGTCTCCAAGTCTGCCTGGCTGGTGTTTCTCAGTGGTTAGAGCATCAGCCTGAGCAGCAAAGGGTCACATTCCCAGTCAAGGGCATTTACCTAGGTTTCAGGTTCCATCCTGGGCCCCAGTCTGGCACTTTCAGGAGGCAACCAATCAATGGGTCTCTCTCCCATCAATGTTTCTCTCTCTCTCTCTCTCTCTCTCTCTCTCTCCCCTCCCCCTCCCTTCCACTCTCTCTAAAAATCAATGGAAAAAATATCCCCGGGTGAGGATTAACAACAACAACAAAAATCTCCAAGCCTGCATCTAAATCCTGAGCGGGTCCCTTCCCCAGGCTGATCTTCTCGTTGGTGGTCTGAACTGCTGTGTGCAGCCGAGACCTGACAAATGGACCGAGGCTGGCTATCGGCAGATGGCCGCAGATGGCACTGGACCATGTTGGCTGAGATGATTTTTTCAAATTAAACTTTGAATTTTGCGATAATTCCAGAATCACGTGCAATTGCATGACATAACATAGAGCGATCCCAGGTACTCAGTCTTCCTCAAAGGTGACATCTTAGGAGACTATAGCACAATGTCACAACCAGGGTATCGACATCGATAGAATCCATGGACCTTATTTCCCATTTTCCTCACATTGGTGTGTGTGTATTTAGTTTATGCAAATTTTTATCACGTATAAGTTTGTGACTCCACCCCCACAGCAAGCAAAGATACAGAACAGTTCCATCACTGTAAGGATCCTGTTATAAGAAGATCGCTCTTTTATAACCACACCAACCTCTCTCTCGCACCCCTACCCCCACCTCTCACCCCTGGCAACCACTCATCAGCTCTCCATTGCTATAATTTTGTCACGTCAAGAATGTTATATTAATAGGATCACACAGTATGTAATTAATCTCTTGGGATTGACTTTACCCCCTTTCCTACACCGCGTAAGTCCCATGAGATTCATCCAAGGTGTTGTGGGTCTTAGCAGTTTGTTCCAAATACTACGAGGATGTGGAGAACCCGAATCACTCATACGTATCATCTCATGTGATTTTGCTCGGAGAGGCTGACAAGCATGAGTAACGATGCCCATTTTACAGATGAGGAAACGGTGACTCAGAGGAAGGGTATTTGGCCGAGGACCATGCCAGTGTTGGTTGTGGCAGGATGGGGAGTTGTGTGTCCCCCACTCCCACTTTGCCCTGACCGCTCCCATCACTGTGTCCTGGCCCTGGCTGCCCTCGGCACCATGGGAGGGGCCTCTCCTCCAGGTGGACAAAGCCTTTGGTGGAGTTGGCGTCCCATCCAGAGTTTTATAGGTGGCACTCTTCAGCAGACTGATGCCTATCTCGGGGAGCAACCCTCCGGAACAGCCCAGAGGGACTTGGCAGCTGGCAGGTGCTGACGATAAAGAACACCTACACCCTCTTTGCCTCCTTGAGCGAAGCCCATGGCATGAGGCGTCTGGGGTGCTGGGCAGGCCTGGCATAGTTAACGTCGAGAGGAGGAACCTGACCTGCGGCTGAGCTGGCGTGTGTGCTGGGAGGTGGCCCCTTCTCCAGGCGCTGAAGTATGCCAGGAGGAGCCCCCAGCAGGTACAACACGGGGTCTCCATGGTCCTGTCTTTGGCTCTCTCACTCTCAACTACTACATATAAATATGTATAAACCAACAAATCAGAAGCGTACAAAAAAAGTCACACACAGAAGCAGCGTAGCATGGTGGTTGGCAGAGGCTGGGGAGAAAGGAGAGGTTGATAAAAAGGCACGAACTTTCAGATATGAGATGAGTGAGGGCTGAGAATCTCATGTAAAACATGGTGACTGTGGTTGAGAACACTGCCTTGCATGCTTTAAATTTGCTAAGAGAATAGATCTTAAATATTCTCTCACACACACACACAAAAGGATAGATATGTGAGGTGATGGATGTTAGTGAACTAGATGATGGGAATTCTTTCACAGTGTATGCATGCATCAAATCGTCACAATGTACACTTTAAATACCATGCAATTTCATTTGTCAACTACACCCCCAATAAAGCTGAAAAAAAAAAAGCGTCTAAAATTAAAATAGAAATTCCTTCATTCCACTACCACTAAAACTTCACCCTTTAGAAATCACCATGGTAAGTTATAAAAGTGATTCTTAAGCTTTGTTTTTGCTCTCCGCATTCACCCTGAGTGATCTCATTCATGCCATGACTTTGAACATCACTTATAGTTTGATGTCTTTCAAATCTCAGTCTCCTGAATCCCAGGAACTGGTAACTAAGTCTACTGGAAATGACACCCATATATCAGTCAGACACCAAAACATACGTCTAAAATCAACCTTTTTATCTCCCCACGATCTGCTCGACTCCCGCTTCCAGTTACCAGTTTATATAAAATGTGTGTTCTAATTTTATATAAAGAATTTGAAATGTTGTATAAAGCCAACTGCATTGACATTTTCCTTTTGCCGACTTTTTCCTGAGTCCAGAGGGCTTCTGAGAGGTGAAGGGGGCAAAGCCACGGTGGTCAAGAAGCCCGGGGTCTAGAGATGCTTAAGGGCAGTGGGTGTCACCCACACAGAGGCGTCCTGGCAAGTGTCTGGGGGCCTGTTGGGGCAGTGACTAGGGATGTCCTACTTAGGATTCCCCTGAAAGCAGAACCTGAGGCGAGGGCTTGGGTGCCAGGAGTTGATTTGGGAGGTGATCCAAGGAGGCAGAAGTGAGGGAGCATTAAGTGTGACGCAGGAGGGAGGAATGTAAATAAAGTGTGTGTTAATAAGTGGCTTACTGCTATGGACTGAATGTCCGTGTCCCAGCAAAATTCATGTGTTGAAATTCAGCTCCCGATGTGATGGTCCTAGGAGCTGGGGCCTCTGGGAGGGTGATGCGGTCATGAGACCCCCGCGGAGCTCCCTCCCTCTTTCTGCCTGGTGAGGGCAACAGGAGTTGATCGTCTGCAACCTGGACGAAGTCCTTACTAGAACCTCACTGCACTGGCTCCCTGGTCTCAGCCTTCCGGCCTTCAGAGCTGTGAGAAGTGAATTTCTGTTGTTTGCAAGTCACCGTGGTGCTTTGTCATGGCAGCCTAAATGGACGAGGACGATGACTGTGGGCAACTGGGGCTGGCTCCTGCAAGGCACTCTCTGAAGAACTGTGTGGAATACACCTCAGAGAGGGTAGGGCTGATTTCGAACCATAGAACTTCCCCCATTACTTTATGCACCTTCAAGTCTCATGAGTTGTTTGATTTGAAGAAAGGGCTTCGCAGCTGGAATCACTTCAAAGACACTTCTTTTTACAGTCTGTTAACTCAGCACTAAGTGTGAAGATTCGCCATGTGCCCCCTGCACAATATACGCCTGAAGGTCTATCCCTAATTCTTGGCATGTGCCTGAAATTCCAGCATTAGAATCTCAATCACTCATTCACCTCACGCTGGACCTCTTCTAGGCTGTAAGTGCCCCCGAGTACCCTCCCGGAGCTGCTGTCATCCATACAACTCTCCGTGTTACTGTGACTGTTGGGGTCTCCAAAACTGGGTTTGATAGGGGAGAAAGAACTTGCGGACCCTGAGTAACAGGGGAGGGGGGAGGAGGAGCCCAGATCAGCCCAAGTTGGAGGGTTAAGAGTTCAAAGGTAGCATTTCTGTTCTTTATGGAAAGACAGGCTAGTGCTCTGGAGCGGGTGGTAGTGACCAGGAGCAAAGGACCTGCCCCTGCCTGAGCCTCCCCATTCAACCTTGGCAAGATCCTACTTTGCTAGATCTGTTTCCCCATCTATGAACTGAGAGTGGACAGTAAGTGTGGAGGAAAGTGTTGGCTTGATCGCGCTGCAAATCTCTTCCCCAGAAACTATGGGGAATTGCACAACAGACCCACCTGAAAAGGAAGCTGGTTTCACGTGGAGCCAATGTTTATCAAGCAGAAATGCAGACCCAGTGTGGCCAGGCTTCACAAGAGAAGCAGCTAGTTTGAATATTATGTCATCTATTAATTTTTAAAGGTTAACAATAAATTCAAACACTTTTAAACAAAGTATGGGCCAAATTTAGTCATTCCTGGCATTACTACATCCACCAATGTTTCTTAGGCATTAGTGTTCAGGAGAACCTTCTGGAGTGAAAGTAAGTGTGTGTATTTCTGGACTTTGTCTACAGAGATCCTGCCCAAGGAACATTCATTATTTTTCTCTCTAGTAAGAATTTTTGTCTTAAAGTCTATTTTGTCTAATATTCGTATGGCCATTCCAGCTCTCTTTTGGTTACTGTTTGCATGGTATGTACTTTCCCATCCTCTTACTTTCAACATATTTGTGTCTTTGAATCTGAAATATGTCTCTTGTAGACAGCATATAGTTTGGTCATTTTTTTTTGTAATCCATTCTGCCAGTTTCTGCCTTTTAATTAGAGAGTTTAATCCATTTATATTTAATGTAATTATCATTAAGATATGATTTACATCTGCCCTTTTGGCTTCTGTCTTATGTCATTGTTCCTTTTTTACTGACTTTGTGTTAAATAGATCTTTTCTAGTGTACCCTTTTAATTTTCTTGTCGTTCTTTCTTTCCATATACTTTTAAGAGTTATTTTCTTAGTGCTTGCCCTAGGGTTACAATTAGCATCTGCATTTGAAACAATCTAGTTTGAATGAATACTACCTTAATATGGATTACATATAGAAACTTTACTCCAGTGTAGCCCCATTTCCTCCCCAATCCTTTGTGTATTTATTGTCATACAAATTACATCTTTATACATTATAAACAAATCAACATAGTTTTATAATAATTTATGCTGTTGCCTTTTAAAAATATTTATTGTTAAAAATTTTGGTAAAATTTATCATTTTAACTATTTTTAAGTGTACAGTTCAGTGGATGCTGAGCTGGGTCTTTAGCATCAGAAGGAAAGCCAGAGATAGGCATGAGTCTACAGTGTAGGTACAAGGGAAAGCACGGTCAGGTGCCAGAGTCAGTTCCAGAGTGCAGTGGGGACTGGGACTAGTGACAGGCGAGGCCAAGAGAATTTGAAGTGTCTGATACACAACTACGTTCTCCTCCACTCCTCGTCCTCCTCCCGTGCTGGGTTATCACACGCAGTTATAACAAGCTCCCCAGGGCTTCTAGGCGCTGGTTTTAAGTCTTGAGTGCACATTGAAATCACCCGGCTTCCCGAGTCTGGCGTTCGCTTATTGCTAAACTCTGGAGGCTGGTTCTGGTCTAGGGCTCCCTCTGTTGGTTATCTTTAAGATTGCGGCAGGCTGTCCCCAGCCCTCAGCCTCCTTGGGTCTTTAATATGCAGGCAGCACTCTTACTGCCTCTCTCTGTGATTCCCCAGAGGTGTGGGCCTCTGCTCCATTCTAGGCAAATCCTCGGAGCTGAGCTGAGCCTTAGCCTAGGTCTCCCCCTGGTGCCACAGACTCAGCCCTGATTAACCTCTTCTGACCAAAGGGGAAATCAAGTCCCACGTCTCTCAGAAGTCCTCCCAATGACCTTCAGGCGAATGATAGTGTTCTCCCGGGTGCTCTCAAACCCGGGGGCCGTGGGTGGGGAACCTCTTGGACTAAGATGATGCTTTGACCAGTGACTGACCTTGGCAACACCAATGAAAGCTGACCTTCAGTGAACACGTACTCTCTGCCAGGCACTGTCCTACGTGCTCAACATGATAAACTCGCTGCTCATCACAGCTCTACGAGGTGGGCTGTTAGTATCTGCACTCTGCAAAGGAAGAAACTGAGGCATGGACTTGAAACAATTTTCCCAGTCATAAGTCAGTTGAGAGGCAGAGCCGGGACCCCCAGGAGGTCTGGTGCTCTAAATAACATTATGTGTACTGTTTCCGTGCCCAGGCACTGTTAGCTCCTTGACATTCATATCACATTTAGTTTTGCAGAGGAGAAGCTGGGACTCAGAGAAAATGGAGGAGGCTTGGGTTTGCTCCTCTGAACCAGGGGACCTGTGCTGGCAGAACTCACCGAGCATGCCCAGTGGGCTGCCTAGATCAGTGATGGCGAACCCTTTGAGCTCAGTGTGTCAGCATTTTGAAAAACCCTAACTTAACGCTGGTGCCGTGTCACATATAGAAATTTTTTGATATTTGCAACCATAGTAAAACAAAGATTTATATTTTTGATATTTATTTTATATATTTAAATGCCATTTAACAAAGAAAAATCAACCAAAAAAATGAGTTCGCGTGTCACCTCTGACACGCGTGTCATAGGATCGCCATCACTGGCCTAGATGAATTTGGTGCCATAAAAGTGCATGTGCCTCGTGATTCTGAGCCAGCATCTTTGGGGGATGGGTTGTGAGAATCTACATGTTAACAAGCACCCCAGTTGATCCTGATTTACAGAAAAGTTTGAGAAACCTTACTGCCCTTCCCTCTCCACCCATTACTGCACAGCCACCTTAGATAAAAGACACGGGGGCATGTGTCCCTTTCCCTCCATAACAGCTAGCAATGCTTTTGCTGCAGGTGATAGCATCCCTGATACCACAGGCACCCCTTGGAGAGATGGTGGGTTTGGTCCCAGAGCACCGCAATAAAGTGAGGATCACAATAAAGTGAGTCGAAATCTTTTTGCTGGTGGAGGGTCTTGCCTTCAGTTTCTAAAAACAGTAACATTTGTGAAGCGCAATAAAGCAAGGCATGCCTGGAGTGGCTAAAAGTCTAAAGACCTTTATTGTTTATTTAATAAAATGCCCAGAATTAGTCTATCGACTGGCATAGCTGCTCAGCAGTGCCATCGAAGACCTCGTTCCTTCAAGCTTCCTGTGCTGCTCTCCTGGTTGTTGGCTTTCTTCTTCATGCTTGTTGCTTCATAGTCTCGAGTTGACTGCTGTTGACCCAGGAATCTTGTCCCCAGTTCCCAGGCTTTGTTGCAGCAAGAGCATAGTCACATGACTTAGGCTCAGCCAAAGTTTTCACTTGGAATTTTTTTATTAATCCTCACTCGAGGATACAGTACCATTGATTTTTTTTTTTTTTTTTTTTTAGAGAGAGTGAAAGGGAGTGGGGGGAGAAAGAGAGAAAGAGAGAGAAACATCGATGTGAGAAAGATACATTGATTGATCGCCTCCCGCATATGCCCCAACCAGGGCAAAGATCTAACCTGCAACCCAGGTACATGCCCTTGACTGGGAATCGAACCTGTGATCCTTTGGTGTGCAGGCTGACACTCTAACCACTGCGCCACGCCAGCCAGGGTTCACCTGGAATTTTTAATTGGGAGCTGGTGGCAAAAGGAAGTGGGGAAAATGGGGACTCCATTCTGGGGGACAATGGGGATGGTTCTGGTGGCCACAATGGATTCTGGTGCCGTATTATTCTTAGGTCAAGCAGTGATGTTCTCACTCCAAGGGCTTTTGTAATGCAGTTTTGACTGTGATTGCTGGCTGCATGGCCACTCTTTGCTCCTGCCCACTTTCTGAGCCTGATCATGCAAGTTCACCACTTAGTCTGTGAGTTTCCTGATGTCCTTTTAATACTTTTCCTCTCCTTGACCCAGCCAGTCTCAGTTTCCACTATTCACAGACAGGTCCACCATGCTGGGCTCCTTCAGGTCTCAATGGAGAGACACGAGTCTCTCCTCAGAGAGGCCTTCCCTGGCCACGGGGGACGGTAGCCTACTATTCCCCAGGACAACACCCGCGTCTTCCCTTCATTATTTGCTTGTTTATCTGCTTCTGTCTGGCTCCCCATTAGGATGTAAACTCCATGAGACATGAACCCCTGTGTGTGCAGAGCAGAGCCTGACACATAGTAGGTGTTCAAGATGGTTGTGGTTGACTGAATTGATGCATAGATGACTGATGGACGCATGGATAGTTAAAGGGGCTTGTTTTGGGACAGGACTGACCTGGGAGTCCCAGATGGCAGATAACCCCTTATCTCAGGTCACATTCCTCCCTCCAGAGTCACCTGGCGTCTGCGGGTTCTCTTCCTTCATGATGAGCGGGTGCATCATTGCCTATGAGAGAGCACTGAGAAGAGGAAACCCTATTCTTAAACAGATCATGAGGCTTGTCCCTGCCTGGGGTGGGGTGTCTGCCTCCCCAACAAACAGGCACCAGCCGAGCATAGTGGGGAACAATAATAAAATAATATTTACAGAAGAGGCTATCATTAACTTTAATGCCCATGTATAATGCCTACGTACACCTTGATAACCCTGGAAATAACAGGGAGACATGAATGACACTGGGAAATCATTCACCAGGCTGACATGTGTTGGAGCTTGTTCCAGTTACTATTGTTTCATAACAAACTACCCCCAAACTTTGTGGCGTAAAACGTCCACTCACTGTTCCTATGAGTGAGGATTTCAGACCTGGGGTGGCTTGCCTCAGCTCCACGGTGCCTGGGGCCTCAGCTCGAAGACTCGCCGTAACTCAGTGTCTGGGGCTGAAGCTACCTGGAGCTCATTTGCTCACACGGTTGGCGGTGGATTCTGCTGGGTGGCGGGAATCTTAGCTGGGCTTCGGCGGGCACACCTACGTGAGACCTTTCCATGGGGCCCGCCATTCTCACGGCACAGAGGCTGGGTCCGCAATGAGTGTCCTGAGGCAGGAGCCAGGTTGTCCTTCATGATGCATCAGACGCCACATGGCATCACTTACTTGCATGGTGTTCATCAGGGTGGTCTCCAAAGACAGCCTTTGGAGAAGAGAGGGAACTAGGTTCCACCTTCTGATTGAGTCTGGAAGAGCATAAGGAATCAGGGCTGTTATGGTTTTGGAAAATATAACGTGCCACAAGGCCCCTTTCCCTGCTCCATTCTGAAGTTAACTCTGGCCAGTCAACGTCTGGCTTTTCCCAGTCCTCGTCCGCCTGCCTCTCCGGCCCCATGGCCCTCAGGTTTAGTAACACATCCTCCCTTCTCATGTCCCTCCCGGCCAGGGTCCATGGCCCTTTGCCTGCAATGAGGAAATCTTAACACCCTTCAAGGCCAGTTCATCTGAGAAGTCCTTCCTGATTGCTCTAGCCTCCCAGCTGGACCTCACGTGTCCCTTTCCCTCTGAAACCTGCTCTTTCTTTGCAGGACTGTGTGGAGCTCTGAGAACCTGGGAGCCGGACCAATGAAGATGCTTCGGCTTAGGCCAGGGTCCCAGCACAATAGTTAGGGAGTCAGACACAGCGAGGTGGCTGAGGGGGGCCAGCGTGAGCCTGGAGGGGCAGATAAAGAGCGTCAGCTGGTGGAGGGAGAACCGCAGGGCTGTGTTCCCTGAGACCTGGAGTCACCAAATTGCTCAGGCTGACAGGTGTCTGCATCAGTTGGATGACTCCTTTCTCACATCCCCAATCTAGTCTCTCAGGATGTCTGGTGGGTTCTGCCTTCTCTACCACTTCTCACCCAACCCGTCGCTACCATCTTGGTCCGAGTCACTATCACCTCTTACCTGAGTGGTTACAGTAGCCTCCTCACTGGACTGCCTGCCAGAACGAGAGGGTACTTTCTTTATTCTTAATTTTTATTTTTACCTTTTGGACCCCCTTCACCCATTTCTCCTACTCCTGCCCCTGCCAACCACTCCGCCCCGCACCTCTGGCAATCACCAATCTGTTCTCTGTGTCTAGGACCTTGTTTTTGTTTGTTTGCCTGTTTTAGATTCCACGTATAAGAGAGACCATATGATATGTGTCTCTCTCTGGCTGACTTATTTCACTTAGCATAATGCCCTGGAGGGCCATCCATGTTGTCTTAAATGGCAAGATTTCATTCTTTTTTTATGGCTGAATAATATTCCATTATACATATATATATACCACAATTTCTTTATCCTTGTATCCATCAATAGATACTTAGATTGTTTCTATATCTCGGCAATTGTAAATAATGCTGCAGTGAACATAGGGGTGCATATATCTCTTCAAGTTAGTGTTTTTGTTTCCTTTGGATAGATACCCAGAACTGGATCATATGGCAGTTTTATTTTTAGTCTTTTTCAGGAACCTCCTCTATACTGTTATCTGTAGTGGCTGCACCAAGTTACATTCAGAGGGTTTCTTTTAAAACACGTCAGATCCTGTCACTTCTCTGCTCGAACCCCCCTTGGGTTCCCCGTCTCATGCAGGATAGAAGCTAATGTCCTTACGGTGGCCTACAAGGCCCAGTCACGTCTGTCTCCATTTTGATTACTCTCGCCCTCCCTGCTCCGCTACAGGAACATTGCTCCCTTTATGTTCTGCATGCACATCGGGGACATCTCCCACCTCACGGCCTTGCCCATGTTCCTGGAACTCAGTCCTTTAGATCTGCACATGGCTTGACCTCATAGTTCATGTCAAGTTTCTACCCGAATATCACCTACTAGACTGGCTGCCCGCCCCAACACATATCCCCTCCTGACTTTTGTTCATCACCATACTAATGACTACTTGAATTTGTATTTTGTATTTATTTGATTACTCATTTTGTTATCTACCTTCCCACATCCACTCCCATATCCCCGTCTCCCCATGATAACAGACTTCCAGGAAGTACAGATCCCCTGGTCACAGTAGGGGCTCATTAATCACTCAGTGTGACTCAGTGGAATCTTGGCCATGGAACTTAATGGCTTGGTCACCCTGGGAGGTGACATCTTCCAGGATCAGGCGAGTTGCATGGCCAACGTCATACACAAAAATACCAAAGTCTTTCTGTAGAGTTACGCCCCCAATCCTCACAGGCTGGGTCTTCAGTCTGAAGCAGTGGCCATCAGATGACTTTACAAAAGCCTGTAATTCCCACAATGGGACTGTAGGAGGCACCTCACCCTCATCCCTCAAAGGCCCAGAAATATTGGGAAGGGCACACTCCAAACTGAGAACTTGAGTGTCCTCTGGGGAAAAGTGCCAGAGGGGTCGGGGAAGGGGACTGCCTATTTTTTCACTCTCTTATATGCTATGTATTTAAGGAATTTTTATGCTGTGAATATATTTGTATAAAATATTTTGATAAATGTGTCTGTATATATTTAGAATTTTTTATTTTATAAGAGGGATAGCTAATTTGCTACACAGTGGCCATAAAATCTGAATACATAAGCGACATTATTTTATTTTGTTCCAGATTAAAACCCCTTGATTACATCTTCTGAGCCATGCTAAAGGTGGAGGTTTATTCAGTGAAAATCAGAGACACAGATCATCCGAGGCAGCATGCGGGATTAATGAAATTGCCATGTTCACACTCCAATTTCATGCAGTTTTGCGTAATATAACAAGTTATGCTGTTTAAGAATTCAAGCCTGGTCCTGGCCGGTGTGGCTCAATTGGTTGAGCATTGTCCCATGAACCTAGAGGTCGATGATTCGATTCCCAGTCATGACATGAAGAAGAAGAAGAAGGAGAAGAAGAAGGAGAAGGAGAAGAAGGAGGAGGAGGAGGAGGAGAGAAAATTTTAAGCATTTGCCCTCACTGGTGTTGCTAACTGGGTAGGGAGCCTGGCTCCATGCGTTAAAAGGTATCAGGTTTGATTCCTGGTCAAGGGCACCTGCCTGGGTTGCAGGTTCAATTCCTAGCTCTGGTTGGGATGGCGTGCTCTCTCTCCGTCCCTTCTTTCCACTCTCTCTAAAAGTCAATGGAAAAAATGTCCTCGGATGAGGATTAACCCCAACAAGAGCAACAAAAAAGAATTCAAGCACATTGAACTTATCATGTAATATCATTGAACATATTATATATTATAATGTGCTATCAAGAAATCATTTTATGCACATTTGCCTGTCTCCACCCTGTAGATTGGCAGTCATTGACAGATAAACAAGTGATTCCAAAAAGTGCTGCAGGTTATTATAAAGTATGTGAAAGCTAGTATGAGAGCAAAAAAATGGAGAGAACCTGCTCTAAGCCTCCGTTTCCCCATTGGTACAAGGTGGGCAAATAATGTCCACCACTGAAGGCTGCTTGGAGGAGCAGTGACATAATGGCAGGATGAGTCCCTACTACCGGACAAGCTCCAGGGCATGCTGGTTGAATCAGGGCATCAGGTGTTTGAGGCTGGCTCCTGGGCAGGTGTGATCAAGGGTGGGAGAAGGGTTTGCCTCCAGCCAGAAGCAGGATGGGTGAAGAGGCTGCTTCTGGGAAGAGGGACTCTTAATTTCCCTGTCAATGACACTTCTTCAGTATAGAAATGGGAGCACATGACGAATCATTACGGGAAAGTAGGCTGGGAGGCGGCATCCATGAATGCCTCTGGAGGGCTGGGCGCCATAGCAGAGACAGACTTCCTTTAGTTTCTGCATCACTGACTCCCCTGTCTCTTTGTAAACCTGTGATGGCATTTATCGCTGGCTATCTTCTTAGACTTTGTGTAGGTTGCACTGCATAACATAGAGGTCAGGCACGGGAGCCAGTCTGCCTGGGCACCGATGCTGCATGTCCTAACTCTCCTGTGACCTAATTAACTCCCTCACCTGTAAAATAAAGATACTTTTCATCCTTTCCTCAAAGGAGTGTTGAAAGGATAAATAAACATTTATAAAATGCTTAGAATAGACTTCTGGTTTCCAGCATGTAAGAAGCTTGGAAGTTGCCACTCTCTCCTAATAAGTAAAAAGCTGAACGAATTGAGACATCAACAACTCTTCTTGGAACTGAAAGAGAAGTGAGGCCATAGAGTAAACTCCTGCCCCCGAACTGAAGAGATTGACAGGCGAGTACAGAGAATCTCTACTTACAGGAGCAGAAGCCCAGGAGCAGCAGCCTCCATGGGAACCATTGCAGAGGAGGGAAACCTGAACTGTGATTGACAGATTGCTGGAGGCTCAGTGTGGACAAGTCTGAGAGTTAAAAACTCCATGGGGACCCCGTCTCAGAGGATTCCTGAGACTTTTGTGAGTTTACCTCCAGGAGCCCTATCTGGTCCTCACAGTGAAAATCAGAGCCAAATTGCCTCATGCTTCAGGCAGGGGTCAGAGGTAAGCAGCTATTTAAAAAGACTCCAGAGCATTCCGTTTTTCTTAACAAGGGCTGACTTCAGGGGAAACTATTTTACTAGACCCGAACCTGCTGGAGTTTTTCCAGAGTCTAGCTGACCAGGGGGAGGGAAATACCCAACTTTAGCCCTCACTAGCCTCCCATGTAGGAGAAAGGAAATACACAGCTAATAAGCTATTATAGCAAGGTTGCAGAATTTAAGGTTGATAGACAAAGTCAATCATTTTCCCATATCCCAGCAATGAACAAGTGGAATTTGAAATAAAAACCATAACATAATATTGCTTACTTTAGCACCAATAAGAGTGAAATAGGTATAATTCTAAAAAAATATGTACCAGCTCTACAGAAGGAAAACTACAAAACTCTAATGAAAAAAAAATCAAAGCACTAAATATAGGACAGCTATCCCATGTTCCTGGATAGGAAGACTCAATATTGTCAAGATGTCAGTTCTTCTCAACTTGATCTACAGAGTCAATGCAATCCCAATCAATATCCCACTGAGTTATGTTGTGGACATCAACAAAATGGTTCTAAAGTTTATGTGGAGAAGCAAAAGTCCCAGAATAGCCAACGCAATGTTTAAGGCAGTGATGGCAAACCTGTGAACTCATTTTTTTGGTTGATTTTTCTTTGTTAAATGGCACTTAAATATATAAAATAAATATCAAAAATATAAGTCTTTGTTTTACTATGGTTGCAAATATCAAAAAATTTCTGTATGTGACACCGCACCAGAGTTAAGTTAGGTTTTTTCAAAATGCTGACACGCCGAGCTCAAAAGGTTCGCCATCACTGGTTTAAGGAGAAGGATGACATCAAAGGACTAATTTCAAGACTTATTATAAAGCTACAGTAATCAGCACAGTGTGATATCAGCAAAATAATAATAATAATAATAATCCTATATAATAAAAGGCCAGCGACCATGACGGCATAATGACCAGAATGACCGATTGACCAGTTGCTATTTGGTACATTGCCCACCTCTTGGTCCCTCCCCCCAGCTTGCAGGCTCCAGTAGCTGGATGGCCAATGGGGAACCATGGGGACCCGGGGTGGGTATCGGTGGAGGGGCAGGACTGGGGACTGGCAAATGGATGGAAGATGGCCCTGATCGTAGGCTAGGCCTAGGGACCCTACCCATGCACGATTTCGTGCACTGAGTCTCTAGTAATAATAATAATAAAATACACAAATAGATCAATGGGATGGGATAGCCCAGACCCACATAAATATAGTAAACTGATCTTTGACAAAGGAGCGAAGGCAATACAATGGAGCAGAGATAGTTTTTTAAACAAATGGAGTTGGAACAACTGGCCATTTATATGCAAAACAATGAATCTAGACACAGACCTTACACTCTCCACAAAAATTAACTCAAAATGAATCACAGACCTAAATGTAAAATGCAAAACTATAAAACTTCTAGAAGATAACCTAAGAGAAAGCCTAGATGACCTTGGGCTTGGAAATGATTTTTTAGATACAACACCAAAAACACGATCCATAATAGAATTAATAAACTGAACTTAATCAAAATTAATAACTTCTCATCTACAAAGGACACTTTTGAGAGAATGAAAAGATAAGCCACAGACTAGAAGAAAATATTAGCAAATGACCTACCTGATAAAGAACTGTATTCAGAATATGCAAAAAACTTTTAAAGCTCACCAAGAAGAGAACAACCTGATTTAAAAATAGACCAACGATATTAATAAACACCTCAGCAGAGACGATATATGAATAGCAAACAAGCATATGAAAAGATGCTCCATGTCATATGTAATAAGAGAAATGAAAATTAAAACAACAACGAGATACCACAGCACACCTATTCGGATGACTAAAATCCGGAACACTGACAGCACCAAATGCTGGTGAGGATGTGGAGCAACAGAAACTCTCAGTCGTTGCTGGTGGGAATGAAAAATGTACAGCCGCTTCGGAAGATAGCTTGGTAGTTCTTACAGAATTAAACATACTCCCTGACCATACAACCCAGTGCTCACACTCCTTGGAATTTACTTCCAAAGAAATCACTGGCAAAAGGGGGAAACATCAGGATGGGTTTAGACCAGAGATTTTCAGCCGGTGTGCCACAAGAATTTTTAAAACATGCAATACCTGACTATTTAGTCAGGGGCAAGGACCTCTTTTTGTTTAAATTGTCAAATAAAAAAATAGAACACTCAGCACAACAATCGCTTTCCCGTGTGAGTGAATCAAAATCATAACTACTTTTTTTTTTTTTTTTTGGTCAGATCGGCAAAAAAATATATTTTTTGGTGTCCCGCGGAATTTTAGTCATTAGTGTATGTGTGCCATGAGATGAAAAAGGTTGACAATTGCTAGTTTAGACCAATTGGTATTGAACAACAGAGGAAACCAGGACTCCATTAGCAAGGAAGAAGGAGACATGGCTGTAGGCCACCAGAAGCATCTGACACACTATCATGGTGGCTTTGGCTCTGAAGGTTTTGGACCTTCAGAGAAGGGTTTGAACCCCAGTTTCTCCACCTCATGGCTCTGTGGTCTTGCACAAATAACATGCCTGAGCCTCATTGGTAACCTATCCCTTAGGTTTGTTCGGAGGATTAAATCAGGTATTGCATGGAAATGCTTGGTTTAGGGCCTGGCACATAGTAAACATTCTCAAGTGGCAGTGTTTAACTGGGTATTGAATTGCATCGTCTCTTCAAAAGTGTAAGGGTGGGACCCAACAGACGGACAGTTAAAACAATAGATAGAAGGGGTTCCCACGAATCACACTGTCCTTTCAGAGGAGTCACGGGTACAAGTGCACGCGTGAACACACACACTCACTCATGCATCAGACCTTCCGTGTGCACCGGGTAAAAACTCTTTTCCTGGTTAAAGAGGGCAGGGATGAAGTGCCTGGCCTCTGTCCTTGAGGAGTTCCCACACTGCTCAGGATTGCCTTCAGGGTCAGTGTGTCAGCGGTGAAGCTGTGCTGCTCAGCGCTCCCTTCAGTGAAACTAATGTGCCGATTATCTGCACAGAGGGCACCTGCAGCCCATTCAAGACCTGACTCAGCTTTCGAGCGGCGGCCATGATCGTCCAGCGCAGCCCCAGCCATTGCTGCCCAGGGTGACCTGTGTGGGAACCTTTGTACTGTGGTCCCAGCTTCTCAGAGCGGCACCTGGGCTCTTCTTCCCAAACCTCTTTCTTTCCGCTTTGTCTCTCCTTTCACAGCGGCAGACCGGCATTGTGGTCTGAAGGCTTACACGCTATTCCTGCTCCCACTTATTTTTTCATAGGCATCACCCCCAATAACTCTCTGTACTTCTAACTCCATCTTGACACTCCCAAGGATCTAACTGATGCATTCTATTTTTTTTTTTTTTTTTTTTTACCTCATTTGATTCTCATTTTGAGCTCCCACCAGGCGGGGACCCAGGTAACATCTGCCTGGTTCCAAACACTAGTGCAGTTTCAAAGGGCAGACTTCTGCCCAGGGAGGAGATTTTCTGAAGAGCATACCTGAGGCTCCAGAGATTGTCCCTGAGGCAGCAGGTTTGGAAGGAGCAAAGAGTGGGTTAAGGATGCCAAGATCAGTTCTGGGAAAAGGCTGATCATGCTGTTGATTACTACAAGGAACAGTTCCCCACTAGGCATGTCCCCAGCTTCTCTCTGCCCCTGGGCAGGTGGTGGGGCTTACCTTACGGAATAATTTGGGAAGAATAGCTAGGTGTGTGTGTGTGTGTGTGTGTGTGTGTGTGTGTGTGTGAGACTCAAGTTCACCTTTGCTGCTCTTGGCTCAAGGGTCCTCCAAGTTCCTGTGGGTGTTTTTGCCACCATGGAGGGGAGTGCCACCCTAGGCCTGCATGGCCCATGTCTTGGTGGGTCAGGGTAATGGAGACTGCTGGTTACCCCAATACCCAGTTCCCTTATTTCTATAGTGATTGAAACCCTGACTATTGGCTGGATAAACGTCCTCCAAGCTAATGACCACATTCCCCAACTTCCCCTGCACTAAGTTCCAGCCAATGGGATGTGAGCAGAAGTGAAATGTAGCATTTTAACTTTCAACTCTCAGATTGTTCCCTTAGTGGGAACTATTCCTTCTTGCTGGGTTGACTGGGGACATTTTGCCTGAGCTGGAATAGCCACCTGGAACCACAAGGTGGAAATTACACGTGGAGGATGACAGACTCTTAAGACCAAGCAGCCTGGGTTCCTGGACGGCCTCCTTTGGCTCTTTCACAAGAAAGAGGTAAGTGCCTACCTTGGTTAGGACCCTGGCATGTTGGGGTTCTCTGCGGTGACATCTGAGTATACACCCTAACCCAAGCCTCCTGTTCTGGGGTTCAGCTAGCAGGCCCCCTTGCATCTCACACTATGCTGCAGCCTCCAACTTCAATTCTACTAGAAATAAGTGCAGTGTTGGGCCTCTGCCTGCTATTTCTTTGTTTTATTGCTAAAATTCTTCAGAACCCACACCGGGTGGAAGAGTGTTATTAGATATAAGACACATGTGCCTGGGGTTGATTAAAAACTCCACATGAAATTTTAATGTCACACCTTAGGAATCGCTCTCGAGAGTAGAAACCCGCAGGCAGGGATCATGCTGTTGTGGATTTTTAATCTCTTTGGAGCCTGTGCGCAGCCCAGAGCCTGGCACTAAGCAAGCATTCAGGAAATGCTGGCTGACAAGGCTGAAGCCTGAGAGAATGAAGGTCCCGGGCAGGCCTCACGGGGCTGGGAGGAAATGGAAAACTCTGGATTTCTTTCTTTCTCTCAGAAACCAGAGCAGAAGTCTGTCTATTTCACCTCCCCCTCCTCGCTGGGGGCTGGTGCAGAGTGTCTGAGGGACAGTGGAGCACCCCATCTCCAGGCCAAGTCAAGGAGCAAGGGAGGCCCTGAGAACATTGGAGAGAGCGGCGAAGCTTCAAGATGAGAGACAAGACTGCCATTCTCAGGGGAGGCCCACTGTGCGGAGACTGGGCGCCCAGCTGCGTGAGGACACCGGAGCTGCTGGGAGATCCTTGACCTTGGGAGCAGGGCAGGTGATGGGCTCAGGTTCTTGTGCTGGCTGCCCCCAGGGACATTCTGGAGGAGGGAAGCTGGGGCTGGAGCACCTCAAAATGCAAGAGGAGAAGAGGGGCCCACTGGGCAGCTGCTCGTCCATTGTTTGGCGAGGCAACGAGGTCTGAGCACCCATGGGCAGTGGACCCCAGGAAAGGTAAGTGGGCTCCAGCATCATGAAAGCACCACGACTTCCAGTGCAGGGGGAGGTGATGGGTGAACCTCTGGGGGCCGACACTGAGGGGCATGTTGCCCGCATCAGGGAACATGTGGTGCAGAAAGCCTGCATTTACACGCCGGCCACACAGAGGGCATCGCTGGCCATGCTGCAAGAGCACTGGTGAAATAGGCCTCGGGCCTTTTTCTCCCAATTCTCTCTCTCTCTGCTCTGACCCTGAAGGAGCAGGCGGCACATAGGAGGAGGGGAAGGAAGCGGAGGAATGGGACAGAGCCTTCTGCAAGCCAGAGTCAGGCCCCAGCTGAGCAGAGGGCGGGAGCTTTGAGCTGGACATGAGGTTGGACTGGTCTCTTACATTCAGAAAGTGAGGTGTGATTGCCCAAATGGGATCCGTCAGCACAAGCAACAGCAAAGCTATGGGGTCTGCTTGGAGTTATTTCAAGGGGCAAAGACTGGGGAGCCATCAGAGCGTGTGTGAAGGCAGGGAATGTTCCGCTGAGTTAGCCATGCTGAGGCCACCAGAAGTGGCACATTCTCTCCTGGGGCTAGAGGAGGAGTGTGGCACCAGGAGGAAAGAGCCCAAGTGAGCCGCGAGGCCAGGCCATCACAGGTCCTGCTCTGTTCCCATGAAGACAGAAGCCTTCTCACTGTGACACCTGTGAGGGCCCTGAGCTCTGGAAGCCTGCGTGACCAGGAGCCCCCTCCCAACGCGGCCTAACCTAATGTGGACATCACATTAGAAACTTTTCCTAAACTGACTTGAAACATCTCCCTAGTTTTGCATCTGGAGCCACACATAACAAGCCGTGCCCTCTGGATGTTGGAACATTAAAAGCAAGTCTTCCCAAGGCCATCTCTTCTCCGGAAGGACCCGGCCCCAGCCCCTCTCTCCTTCCCCACCACCTTAGGCGAAGCAGCAGTCTTATGGAGTCGGTGCAGTGCGATGGTGCTCTTTTTAACATTTATTTTGAGTATAAGGGTGTGAGTTGCCATGACAGATGGCTAACCATCCCCTCCCCTCCACAGTGGCCTGAAGGAGGAGCAGGAATGTCCCAGCTGCAGGCTAGGGATCAGCAAACAGTCCAGACCGTCTTGTTCCCTGTATCCATCCAGAGAGCCGCTGGGTCAGGTGCCACTCCCCCTGCTGCACGGATGGGTGAGAGGGCTGAGCCGGACCATGGGGCTCACAGGCAGGCGGCCACAGGGAGAGCCAGGGGAAGTGCAAAGTGGTCACGTCTCAGGCCGGGTGGAGCCAGCCCAGCCTGGGAGTAAGGGAGGGGGTGTGCTGAGGCTGGAGCTCCTTGTCCAGGCAGCCTTGGGGGACAGAGTGGGTTTCCCAGGCTGGACAGGCAAGCCCTGCCTGCTCCGTGGTACCCAAGTTTGTGTGGCGCCTCTTGGGCCCTTCACACTGCCACGTCGACAGACAGCATGGCCTTGATCGCAGGGAACTTGTTGCAGGAGAAGTCAGCGACCAGCTGCTTGGTGCCACTCCGGGTGGGCATGATCTCAAAACGTACCCGGGACTGCTCCTTGGGGCGCAGGTTCGGCACGCTGGTGGGGAAGGGCATGAATGAGTGTTGATGGTGACATTCACAGACCGCAGGCTGGACAGGCCTCTGTGGCCTCAAGTCCTGCTCTGGTGGGGGCTGGACAAGGTCACTGCTTCTTTAGCTCCTTCTAGCTGCTGCCTGGGTCCCGGGTCCCTCCAGCCCTGGGACCCATCGGCAGGGGTGGTGGGGGTCCTCTGATCTCCCAAATATGCTAAGCCCTCGGGACCAGCTCCAAGCTTTGGTAACCTGGACTTTCCAGGAGTTTAGGTTTGGTGAACCCTAAACCAAAGGCACATGTGTGTGCCTATGGGCAGATCTCCAGTTCTGATGCTAGAGAACCTCTGTGTGCCCTGCCTGGGAGGCCCCCCTCTGGCCGCCTCCCGCCATCCCACATGGGCCCCAGGCCTGAGACTCACTCGATCTTGAGGTTGCCCAGCAGCAGGCCGCTCCCCTCCACCATCAGCACGCAGTTCTTCACCGGCTCATCCAGCGGGTTGGAGAAGATCATCTGCACGTTCACGGGCTTCCGCATCCGGGCCTGGTCCATCAGCTGCAGGGAGAGAGGATGGGAGTGAGTCAGCCGCCACTCACTGAGAGCTGACAGGCTGGGCGGGCGACTTGGTGACGGGAAGATGTCACTGAGGACGAAGGTGGAGAGGGCTGTCTGTTTAGTCCTCCTAAGTGCCAGCGCCATCCATGCAGGGTTTTCTAGGAGATTGGTAGAACCCCCCCCCCCCCCCCCCCCCCCCCCGGCATGCTACAGAAAGGACACCCATGCTTAAGGGAGAAGCTGAGAGCACTTTAACCTCCCTGCCGGGTTCACAGGCCCCCTTTCCAGTTCTTCCCAGGACAGCCTGGCTCCACTGTGGGCCGCTCTGAGGGTTGGGAAAGTTTTCATTCGGAACTTAATAACAGTATTTTTCTTGAACCTCCGCTCACTGGTTCTCTTTCTTCCCTTCCAGCCTGGAGGCTCCCTCCCTAGGAGGCTGCAGCTTACTCCCCTCCCATGGAGGGGCCCTCACCACCTTTCAGGCCATTCTCCTCTGATGACACCCCATCTAGTAATGCCCTTCTAAACTTCTGGGGCCTGGATTTTCCCCATATGTCATGTTGTGGTCTGGACAGGGCTCCAGCATTGTGCCATCTTTGGTCAGAAAAGCAACCTGGACGATCTGTTCACTCCCAAAGCTGAAAGTTATGGTTCTGCCAAGGAGGGGACACAACTGGGCCTCAGCTTCCTCAGCTGATGAAACTAGTCCTTCCGTCCTGCCCTCCTGTCCGGGCCTGGAGGAACCAGATGAGATCAGGGATGGGAAGGAAGCGTGTTGGGAATAGAAGCTAACAGCCAACCAGTACCAGACAAGATAAGGAGTTTTGGCCTAATTATTATCTTTTCATATAGATCGCCCCTCAAGAGTTTAAAAAATCTGCGCCCTGCTCTCAGTGAGCTATGCATTGATTCATTCAACAGAGACAAGAATGTCTTGATTCTCTGGAGGCCGAAGTAGAGGAGAGAATGCGCTGAGAGGAAATTCAGATGAAGATGGCCCAAAGAAGAAAGAGCAGATGCCTTTTAACAAGATTCAATAAGAAAGTTCTCAATGGCACATTTCCGGCCAGAGTTCCTTTCTAAAGATTTTATGGGCTCTTTAAAGACTTGATATGGCAATCCCAAAGAAATAGCACAAAAGTGTTGAATAAAAGATAACGCTATGAGAAAGGATGAGGATATTGAGTAAGGGAATATAATGGGGAAAACCTAACTTCATTTAAACACTGATCATTTTAACGCAGAAAGTTTTCATAACTGAACGGGCTGCCACCCAGCCTCGCCTCCCAGCCTCTGGAGCAGGAATCGGCAGTCAGCTGTCCACCATGTGTCCAGGGACCCTGCTCCCCTTAGAAGTGCCCTGGGAAGTAGGAGGGGCCTGAGCAAGCAGGGGACGAGCAGGGACTGACAATGAAAACTCTGTGGGTGGCAAAGAATGCAAGCCAGGAGCCAAGCGTCCCTGTGCCAGTGGAGAGGGGTGTTTCTGTTTTACAGACACTGATGATCGCTCAGAGAGTATGCTGGGGAGACAGACAGAGGCCCGGAGCCGGGGGAGGGCCGCTTCTCATGGAGTTTATGTCTGGGAGGGGACTCCCACCAAGCAATTGCACAGATAGAGGGGTAACGTCAACTCTGACCAATGGTGTGAAGCAAGAGGACACGGGCTCTGAGGGAGTTGAACTAGGGGCCAGGCCTAATCTGGGGAGGGGGTGGGATGCCTGGGAAATCCCCGCTGAGGAAAGGATACCCTGCAAGGGAAGCATTTTCTTATCCCCATGACACAGTTGGAGCAACTGAGATGCAGGGATGAAGGGACTTCCTCAGGGTCACTGCTGAGAAGTGGTGGAGCCTGGGTACAAGGTTACAGGCCCTGCTCGGCTTCCCCCCTATTGGTAATGGGCCATCCAGCCACTGGCTCCTTAGTGCAGGAGGTGGGGGACCGCCCCACTCATTCTGAAGCACCGATCAGACTCACCAGGACAGTGAAAGGGTCCCCTGACCTCTGTCTGGGTGCAGCTCAGGCAGGGGTGGGACCAGGGCAGCCACAGTTACCCAGCTGTCAGAAATCTGTGGCTTGGGAGGCTGCTGGCAGTGTGATAGAACAGAAAAAGGCCTAGCTGTCTGTGTCCTGAGCCTGGCATGGCCCAGGACCCAGCAGATGCTCAGGGCTGAGTGGGTGTGTGAGTGAACAGAAGAGTCCCTCCAGCCACTCCTCAGCTGGTCCCCCCAGTGGGTTCTAGAACAGGAAGCAAGAAGCCATGGGGCCATGTGCCTGTTTATCTCACCCATCGGGGCAAGGATATTGGTCTGAGCGAGATCTCTTGGCTGTTCCATCTGGCAGAGGCTGGACCCCAGTCCTCTGTCCCTTCCCCAGGGAAGGGCCTTCCTTGTGGTCTGGGGGGGGCTGTGGCTCATGGGGTTGGCTGGCGGGGGAGGCACCCCTTCCCCACTCCTTACCTTCAGGGTCAGGGTGGGGTTGTCCAGGATGACGTCCCTCTCCACCACCACCTCGGCCTCATCGGAGGCCCGGCACACGGCTGTGGTCCGGATCATGTTGTCCGCCTTCAGGTACTTCTCATACTGAGCATATGTGATCTTCACAGGATGCTGGACTTCTGGAAGGCGAAGTCAGGGGAGCAGAGTGAGAGAGCTGATGCCAGCCAAGTCCGTGCGAGCGAGCCAGGAATATCCGTAGCCCCGAGCTTGACCGAGCCCTCCCTGGGCCGGGCCCTGGAGGAAACTCCCCACCTTGCCCTGCGCAGGCTCCAGGCAGGGCCCAGGGCTCGGGCTGGTGGGGCTCACAGGGACTGAGCTGCCTCCACACCCAGAAAAGGTCGTGGGGGCGAGTTTCCTCCCGAGGGACAGGGGCCGAATAGGAATGTTAACTCACTGTCTAGTGATGATGACAACACAACAACTAGGAAGGGAAGCCAGGGATTGACCAACTGCCTGCTTACAGCCTCCCAGCTCCTCTAATAGCCTGGGATGCTATTGCCACAGCACCCGAACCACCTCCCCACCTCCCCACCTCCCCACCTCCCCACCTCCCCATTCTCCCTCCCCCCCCCCTACCCCCACACCTCCCCACCTCCCCGTCTCTCCTGCTTCCGAGTCATCCACACACATCCGTCAGACAGGCTTTAAAAGAAGCCCCCACCCCCTCTTCCAGGCCACCTCTAAAAGCTTCCGTGGCTCCTCGGAATACAGTTCAGACCCCTCAGTCTGGCCCTGCATGGCTGAGCCCTTCGCCTCTCCAAAGAACCTCTGTGCTCTCATGTTCCTTCGACAAAACAGGCCCAGAGTCACCTCCCTGCTTAGATTCACACGGTTCCCTCGGAGGGAAATGCCTTTCTCAGCTTTTCTCCATTTATCTGGCTACTCCCCAAACGTCACTCCTCTGTGGTCCAGGGCATCCCACTCTCCTTCACAGAGTCAGCTGGGTGGCCTGTTCCTCCCCCCCCGCCCCCGCCCCCACCAGTGTCCTATACCCTCTAAGGTAAGACTGTGAGGAGGAAGCAGCCTCTGCTTTGGGGGAGCGGGGGGGGGGGGGTGGGGGGGGGGTGGGGGGGGGGGGACATGCCCAGTCTGCCCCCAGTGGGGAGACAACAGGCCCTTGCACCACTGGTCCTACCCGCTCAGACAGTGAACCCTGGGGCTCCCTTCTGAAGAGGGAGGGACTAACAGAGTCACCCAGAAAGTAGTGAAGCGTCAGGCCTCCGAGAGCGGGCGCTTCACCTGCCTCCTTCCCTTTCCCATTTCACTGTTGCCTCCTGCAAAAACGACGCGTGTATTTTTTGGAACCATTTTCCTCCTGTGAAGGATTTTCGGCCTTCAAAACCAGCTCTCCCCCTGAGCCTGAAAGTAAGCAGCGGCCAGCCGGCTGCTGCTGGTGTGGGAGAGTTTCTTCGAGAATTCCGGGAGAAGTCAGCCTGCCTGCCAGCCGGCATGGGGAATGCTGCCCTCAGACAGGTGTGGCTCTCTGCGTCTGGGGTTCTCTGCAGACAGAATTCTTTCAGGATGGGCTGTGTAGTTAATCAGCCTTTATTAGTTCCTGCTGTGAAGCAAATAGCCACCCCACCCTTGTTAATCTGCTTTGTAAGTCCCAACTTTTCATAACAGCTTGGGAGATTTTGCCAATGCGGGCACACCTGCTTTCTGAGGCTTTCTCCGCTCCACCTGCTCCCTTTTTGTCTGTGCCACCCGGGGGCAAGGACTCACTGTTCCTCCCAAATTCTCGGGCCTCCCAGAAAACCCATCACTCACCAGGCAACTCCACTCACCCCCTGGCAGACCACGTGGCATATTGCCACCGTTCTAGGGTCAAACCTGAAAAGGGGCTCATTGTGGGGTAGGGGGGGTGGCATGAGGGTGTGTGTGGCAGCTATCTATACACATCCTAGATCCGTGGTTGGCAAACCACGACTCGTGAGCCACATGCGGCTCTTTGGCCCCTTGAGTGTGGCTCTTCCACAAAATATCACTTGCGGGCACGCACGTACAGTGCAATTGAAACTTCGTGGCCTATGCGCAGAAGTCGGTATTTTGTGGAAGAGCCACACTCAAGGGGCCAAAGAGCCGCATGTGGCTAGCGAGCTGCGGTTTGCCAAACCGCAGTTTGCTGACCACTGTCCCAGATGATGAGGGTAGCACTGGACTTTAGCATCAGGAAGCCGAGGACCGAGGCCCTGGAATTGCCACTTACCAGCTATGACACTTAATTTCTTAAGCAAGTCACAATCTCTCTAAGCATCAGCTTTGGCCTCTGTAAAATGGGGGTATTGGAATCTATTATTTTTTAGAAGATCAAGTGAGGCAGTGTATAAGGAAGTGCTCTGCACACTGTGGGAAGTGGTATAGACCTAAAGGCAGCAATTTTCAACCTTTTTCATCTCAGGGCACACGTAAACTAATTAGGAAAATTCTGCAGCACATACACAAAAAATAGATATTTTTTGCTAACATGATCCACAGAAAAGGTATAATTTTGATTCATCCACACCAGATGGCTAATGTGTGTTGGCTGCTGTCATTTTTTTTTTTTTTTTTGACAGTCTAAGGGAAAAGAGGTCAGTGCCCCTGACTAAATAGTCAGGTGTTGCGTGTTTTAGAAATTCCTGCGGCATACCAGTGTGCCTCGGCACACCGGCTGAAAATCTCTGCTGTAAGGGATACTGCGGTATGTCTACTATTTCCCAAGCCTCCCTCCTTCCTTGCCCAGGGCACGAAAGAATTTGGGTTGGCACCACCCTGACTTGCACTGCTTGCCATGATAGCAATCTCCCAAACCTCAAGACCCACGGCTTTTTAACCAGCGAGGCCGTGTGCTGCTCCTTCCTTAGACAACTGAGTCAGTTCCAATGTGAACTCTCCAACCCCAACAGAATGTCAGCGGCCTTGGACACACGGTGCCTCACAGCCTGCAGGATGAGTTACCTTCCTCAGGGTCCAGAGAGATGGTGACCGAGTCCTTCCACACCTCGTGGACCAGCGTGCCGTTGTAGACGATGGTCCAGGCCGTCATGTTCACCGTGACCGTCTTCATGTCCCTTGTCAGGTTCTTGAGCGTCAGGGCCAGGTTGACTTCTTTGCCCACTGCCAGGATGCCATTGACCTTGAACACCCCTGAGATGCTGGGCTCCCGTTCGTCTCTTTCGACCTCTGTTGACGACGTTGGGCCAAATGTTCTGTTGGGTTTCAGTTTCCCCACTGCCTTGTCAAACACTTGCCTTTCCTGCCTTGAACCTGTATAGAGGGAAAGAGAGAAGCATCTCAGGGATATGGTGGCAACCCGGACAAAGGATAGCGCCCTGCCTGGAAAGGTGGCCTGGGACTGACACTGGTTCTGCTGCCGCACAAGGATTTTGATCCAAGCAAGTGGTCCACCTCTCCAGGTCTCCATTCGTCCTCCTTAACGTGAGGCTCACAGACCAGCTGGTCTATGGGGCTTTTCCTATCAGCTCTAAGTTTCCGGGGAACTGTAGGGGGAGCTCTACCAGCAACTGTGTAAGATTACTATATGATTTGATATTTTGTGTAGGTCAATTAAGTTAGATTTATTTATTCATATTTTGGATAGAAAGTCCCTTGTAAGACTTAAAAAACAAACAGATAATTTGAAAATAAATAAAAACTGAGCTGAGGCCTGGCCAGTGTGGCTCAGTGGTTGCGTATCAATCTATGAGTCAGGCGGTCACGGTTCCATTCCTGGTCTGGGCACATACCCAGGTTGCGGGCTTGATCCCCAGTGCGGGGTGTGCAGGAGGCCGCCAATCAATGGAGTCTCACCATTGATGTTTCTCTCTCTCCCTCTCCCTCTCCCTTTCTCTCTGAAGTCAATAAAAAAATATATTTTTTTAAAAACTGAGCTGAAAAGGTTAGAATGAAGCAGAAAAAAAGGTTATGGTTTAGAATTGACTTTCAACCACTAAACCATGTTGTTCTGCTTTGTTCCTAAGGGTGCTTTACGAGTGAAGAGTGGTACTTTTGTCCATGTCAGTTGGCAAGAACTTCCCATGGTTGGTATGGTTCCAAGTTATGACTAGTTGTCGAGAGACTTCAAGTTTCAAAAACACAAAGGACAGGTTTTCTGACTCTACGTCCAATTGTGGGTCCTGCTGAATGTGGTGGTACAGGTGGCCCCAGGAGAGTGGCCGTGATGTGCAAGAGCTGAGTAACTGGCTCCACGCATCTGAGCCAGTGTCAATCACTCAGCTCACAGTAGGCTCCCTGCCTTGACCTGAAGACAGACACGCTATCAATGAGAAGGTGTTGACCTTCCAGGAATACGAAACACGAATAGAAGCCATAAGGAATTACCATGTTTATATCTGCAGACCATACTTCTAGTCCCACCTTGCCCCACCAACCTGAGAAATGTTTAAGACACCAAATGACTTACTGTAAGCACTTTACAACTTAGCAAGGCCTTTTCCATAAGTTACAGGTAACTGGCTGGGACCTCAGAGGTCCACTCATTTTAACCCATCACATTAGAATAAAGGCTCTAAGCGGGGCAGCAATTGGCCCAAGAGATAGTCTAATCTGGGGATTAGAGGCAGAGAGAGAGCCAGCCCTCAGGACCCATAGTCCTAGGTTCCTCCCATACACCTACTGAAAAGGAGGCAGGTGGCCAGATTACCCAAGCTGACAGCTCCTGGTGGGCTGGGTTCTTTTTGGCGCTTTGCCATCCTCTAGCCGAGCTGGACATCCACATCCAGGGCTGATGTCTATGCAGGGAGCTGAGCCTTCTGTGCCCAGGACCTTGAAGCAGGCATGTTTGTATAATGAGGCTCAGAGCCTAGATACCTATATAGGTCACCTGCTGGGCTTACTCAAGACTCAGCTTCCTGCTACTGTTTTTTTCGCCCTTGTGTTGCTATTGCGCAAATGCTTAGCAACCCATTTTATGAGCTTTTCTTCCCCGGGGCCCTCAGAGACAAACTGGCATCATTAAGTAAGGAGACCCGGGCAACCACAGGCAGGTGATGAGCCCTGTTGTCACGAAGGGGCCAGGGCCTTGCCAGGAGTCCTGCAGGGATTTCCCAAAACAGCTACAACCTGGCCCCATTGCTTAGGTTTGACTGGGACAGCCAGAGCCCCCAAGATGTGACAGTAAGATAAGGCACCCCACAGAATCATATATCCGAGTGCAGTGCACTCCAAAAGTCCCCTTGGGTGGTCCTTATTCCAACGAGGCTGCAGACAGTCACGCTGGGAAAAGTCACCACTATTTATTAAGTCCTCACTCTGTGGCAGGCACTGCACTTGGCACTTTAGGGCACAAGCTCATCTGTACTGATGACAGGCATTGCTACTCATTTCGAAAGTGAGGGAGGGAGGGAGGGACCAGGGCTCCTAAGAACCCTGCACAGTTCTAAGTAGTAGGGCTGGGGTTCAATTCCTGACCCGGGTGATTTGCTCCCTGGTCTCTTACACTGGTTTCGACACCATGACATTGCTGAAAACGCTGGCCCTGCCCCCGCCTTCTCCTGCCTGCGAAGCTCGGCAAGGGCAGGGGCCCCGTCTGAGTGATCTTTGTTGCCTCCCTAGAGCTGAGCTCAGAGCAGGCACTTGAGGAGGTCTCAGTCCATGTTCATTGACTGAGAGAAGGGCCATCTGACCCCAACGGTGGGAATGGCCAGCAGAGACAGATGGGGCCAAATTGAGGCCACTAATCTCATTGCCCTGGAGTTGTGCCTCAAAATGTCCACAAATACCACTGCCCAGAAGGATCGTCTACTTGACCTTGGAGTCAGACCCCGTCTCCAGTGCTCAGCTTTCCTCCTGTGTGAACTGCAGCCATCACCAACAGTCAGCAGTCGCACAGAGTTTTAAGGTTTACTTCGGGATGTATTGTGGGCACCTTACGACATCACCTTTCTTGACCCTCAGAACCAACTGTGAGGATCCACTGAAGCAACTATTTCAAAGCATTTGCTGGCCCCATTGAGGAGGGGCTGTGGCTGCTAGGGCAAGCACTGATTTCCTTGAGGCTATTTCTGAAAATGAATATCACCTTCAAATGTAGAACTTTTGTCACTATTGAGACTCCTCAAAGAGATAGGCTGTTGACTCTGATAGCAATTTCCAAAATAGAGCAACAATGTCATTTGAGTTAAGGGTGGCCTCACAACAACTAGTCTTCCTGGTGACTTTGAGGGGGAGGGGGGGACAGCAAGCATGTACATGCTGATTTCAGGGACCCAGGCATTCGCCTTACTTCCTCTAGCTTCTTGGGAGTTAGAAGTGTATATAGCACAGCCATGTCTTTGGGGTCAGGTCTTTGTCCATTTCTTTGTTCAGATCATGCTTCCTGCCTGTGTTACTTGGAGGCCAGGGAAGTGGGAGGACTGACCAATGTCTCCTAAGCACTTGGGGGTCTCCCATGGGGCCAGGTTTCCCCTGTGTGTTCAGTCACAGTGCTGTCACCCCATTAGTGCCATTGGCAATAGGACACAGCTGGAGATGAGCTGGAGTGAGAGCTGCCTGTGCCCCATGGCAAACGTCTGCTGGCGCCAGTCTGTCCTCACTGGAAGCAGTTTGGGGAACTGGGTGTTAGGTGCCAGGGAGCAGTCCTACCATTCAGGCAGAACTGGCTGAGAATGAGGGAGGAGCATGTGGATTCTACCTTCCCCACCCTAAAGCCGTCTTCCCACCCTCAGGCCCCGAGTGGCACAGCCCCACCAGCGCCCCTCCTACCTTCTGGGTACTTGTACTTTTCGGTGACATCCATGCGAGAGTAGCTGCCCACCGCCTTCGTGCTGATGTATCTGCCAATGGTGTTTGTGTCTGAGGAATTCTGCTTCTGGGTGTTGCGGCGGGCATCGTAGATCCAGGTGATGCGGTCGGCATTAACCTCCGCAAAGATGAAGGGCATGTCGAAGTCCAGGTTCACATCGCCCTCTCGGACAGCTACCACCGAAGCGGGGCCGCACTGGAACACCCCTAGTGGCCAAGATGCAGAGGTTGGGTGCATGCCAAAGCCAGGCCCATCTGCAACAGCCCACCCAGGACCTGTGCTGCTGGAGACCATCCATAACCACCCAAGTCTCCTGCCTCTGCCCTGCCAAGCTCCTGCAGCCCCAACAGTCTGCCCCCTCTCATTTGGCACTCAACGCAGACCACCAGTATCTTCTGCAATGGCACCCTGGTCAGACGCCACCTCTTTAGGAGACTAGCCCAGTCCGGAATTCTGTGGGTGCATACTTCATGCTGACACACTGCCCTCAGTCTTACTGTCTTGTGCTCAGGGTGGCCTCTTTTCTTCATCTGCGAATTGTTCTTCCCAAATCATCGAACCTCTATTCCTGGAAGACTTACCTGAACACCCAGCCCTCAGGAGTGTCTTGTTCCTCTGAGCTCCCAAGCCCTGACTGTCACCTCCCTTCTCTAGCACTCTTTGTAGGTAGCGCTGATAGATAGGTAGATAGATAGATAGATAGATAGATAGATAGATAGATAGATATAGACAGAAAGATAGATGGATAAGTAGGTAGATAGATAATAGATAGATGAATGGATGGATGAATATAAATTAGATCTAGATATATAGATATAGAGATAGAGATATAGATATAGATCTAAATATAGTTTAATTCATGAAATGCCCAGCTGTGAAAAAAGCAAGGTGCAGCAGAATAGAAAGAAGAGTGTTATCCAATTTGCATTTACAAAACAAATAAACAAAAAAGGTACACACACTTTTATGTGCCTAGAACAGTCACCTTCAACTGTTTCTGTTTCTTTAAACCATGACCTCTAGAAATAGATTTTACGTCTTGCACATATATAAGCCTGAAACAGAAGTTTCACAGGACAGTGCTTACTCTTACTATGTCCAATACATCCTGCTATTTTCTTTCTTCCCCCAACCCTTTTCCATGCCATCTTATTCATTCCTTAAATTGATGGTCACAACCCATTAACTATATTATTTTGTTGTTGTTGTTAACCCTCACCTGAAGATATTTTTCCCCATTAATTTTTAGTTGTATTTTTGAAGTGGTTGTTCGAGGCAGCAAACTCCGGCATTAACCTATGCCGCCATCTTGGTTTCCTCCCCCATTAATTTTTAGAGAGTGGAAGGGAGGGAGATGGGTGAAGAGAGAGAGAGAGAGAGAGAGAGAGAGAGAGAGAGAGAGATGTGAGAAAGACACATTGGTTGGTTGCTTCCTGCATGTGCCCTGACTGGGGCTGGAGATCAAACCTGTAATCCAGGCACATGCCTTTGACAGGAATCGAACCCAAGACCCTTTAGTGCTTGGGCCGATGCTCTAACCACTTAACACACTGACCAAAGCCCACTAACTTGATTTTATAACCACTAATGGGTTGCAGTGAAAAGTTTGAAAAACAGTGGTCCAAAACATATCTGGAGGGTTACTATCCTATCCCCAATCCCCCCCACCCCCCAAATCTGGTCACATTTGTTGCTTCTGATAGAGAGGCTGCATTGGGGAACTTAATGTTCATTATAAGTCCTTTGAGAATGATTTGAAAAAAAACTTTAAGCATGCGCACATGTTACTTGTATAATTAAATTTTTTTAAGTTTGAAAGAAATAACGAAAAATGAAGGTAATAGACAATCCTGTGCTAGGAGGAACAGACTACTAGAGGAAAGTCACTGTTGGCAGAGGATGGCTTCTTTTCCTTGTTGCCTAGCACATGCCAGGGCCTCTGCAGCAGCGATGGCATCCGTGTAGGCACAGGGAAGGCACTCAGTTAAATAGCAGCTGGAGCCAAGCAAAATTAGAAGGAAATGTTCTTTGGAAATACATTGTTTTAATCCCATTGTGACTTCCAGAGATGGAGAGGACTCAGGTGACCTTCCTGTGCCACTGTCCACTACTGTAAAGAACTGAGAGGCTGTGACTTGGAACCAAACCCAGATCAGGGGCCATCAGTGGGCCAGCAGGGGGTTACCTTGACTCCTCTCCTGGGGAGTGGCGTCCAGAACCTGCCATCCATTGTACGAGGGGCCCAGGTCATTCCGCACAAACCAGCTTTCATTCCAGACGTGGAAATTCCTGCAGAAAGAAGCAGAGACTGAAGAGCTTGCCCAAGGCCACACAGCTGCTGAATGGCAAGACCATATCTCTGATCTGACAGTGCAGGGCTCTGATACTGATCAAGTGAGTTTACTCCATGTCAGCTATTGTGCTAAACCTTGGCAAGCATTGTCTCACTCAGATTCTCACAGCGCTATGAAAGGATACTATTTGTTTTTTAATTCTCACCTGAAGACATGTTCATTGATGAGAGAGAGAAAAAAAAAGAGGGAAAGAAAAAGAGAGAGAGAAACATCAATGTGATAGAGAAACATCAATCGGTTGCCTTCTGACTGGGGATTGAACCCACAACCTAGCTAGGTATGTGCCCTGACTAGGAATCAAACTTACAACCTTTTGGTCTACTTGACGATGCTCCAGCCAACTGAGCCACCTGGTCAGGGCTGAAATGGGTACTATTTCTATGCCCAACTCATAAAAGGGGATTCTGGGCTCAGAGAAGTTAGCAGCTAACAATGACAGAATCAGTGTGGACCCAGGTATGCCTAACTCCAAACTCTACGTCCTTGACCACCATGTTCTACTGCCCTTCTGAGGAGCAGAACAGAACCAGGTTAGAGCCAGTGAACCAGCTGGTAAACCCATGCAGTTTACGCTTGTGTGCCCTATACTTATGTTTTGTGTGGGCTGAAAATGAACAGGACTGCAGTGCGAGTGCTGGGAGCCACAAAGCCTTTGGGCTGAGATCTGGATTGAAGAATGAGCAGCCCTAAAATATCCTTGATCAGTGGCATTCCCTTGCCTCCCAATTGGTATGTCTCAGTCACCAGTCCCCTCCCTCACCAGGTGCTGCCAATTAGCCAAAGTCTTATTCATTCTTGCTTCTGCCCTCTTCTTTCCTCTCCAATCCTACAGCAATGACATTAACATTGGCTTTGGCTGTCTGAGGTTCAACTAGAAGAAGATATAAGTCTGACATAAATCCAACTTCTTTTCAACTTGAAAAACCAATTTTTTTTAAATTACTCACAAGGTGGAGAAGGTAGTTTTAGGCAGAGACTCAACTTCAGAAGCCATAAAGGAAAAGACTGATACATTTGACTATTTCAAAATATTAGTCTTGCATATACCAACCAACCAAACAAACATACAAACTGTGATTCTGTTTCCAACATAGAGGAATAAGCTCATAGCGGATAGTTTCCTCTGCAGATAACAATAAACTGAAAAAAAAAAAAAAAAAAAAAAAAAGACAACACTCTGGGAGTGAACAAAGTTGGAAGGGAGGCAAAACCTGGAGGAAGGGAATAGCATGGGTTGAGTTGCACTTTTGATGACTTTGCCCTCGGATAGGCCACAGTTGGGATAAAGTTTAGGGCAGTAAAAACTCCAACAGACAGAGGAGGTAAGAAACGGAGGCTGGGTCAACCAAGGACACTAGGGGGAAGTCTTAGAAAGTAAAGAGTCAGAGAAAGAGAAGCCCACGCTTCTCAGTGACCTCTTAACCATGCATGTATGCGGCCCACTACAAGCAGTTCAGCTAAAGACAAACGTTCACTGAGACTTGAACTTCTGTCACCACAGGTGAGAGAGCTTGCAGTTTGAGTCTACCCCAGGTAGACAGCTGGGACAACATACAAAATATCAGAATGCAGACATACCCAATGTCTACGATAGAATTCCAAATCACTCAATATGTTTATATATCAACATATAAAAACAACAGAAAAACACGACTTATCCTCAAGGGAAAAGACAATCAATAGTGACTCATCCTTAGATAACCTAGATGTTGGAATTATTGGACAAGGACTTTAAAGCAGCTGTTATAACTATGCTCAATGAAATAAAGGAAAATATGCTCATAACAGATAAAAAGAGGCATTCTTAGCAGAAAAATAGAAACTATATATATGCTTAATGGAAAATTTTAACTGGAAAAAAGACCAATATCTGAAATTAAATAATTCCATGGATGGGCTTATTAGCAGAATAGAAATGACAGAGGGAAGAGTCAGTAAACCTGAAGATAGATCAGTAGAAATTACTCAAACTGAAGACGAATGAGAAAACAATGGGGAAAAAATCAACAAAGTGGGGGAAATACATGCAACATATATGGTAGACAGAAATTTACTATAATCAATATTATAAAGTACCTACAAAGCAATAAGAAAAATACACAAAGTAAAAAGTCAAACACGCCAATAATGGCCAATGAGCAGGCAATTTTAGTGACCAATGATCACTAAACATGTGAAAATCGTTTTAACCTCACTACCGTTAAAAGAAAATTAAAATGGCAGACACCATTACACTTGTTAGACTAACAAAAATGAAAGCATAGGATGATGGGCATTGTTCTGTGATACTCATTCCAGGCGGGGGAAAGTCAGCATTGCGGTGCACTGTGGGAGTTTAAACTGGTCTGACGTTTGTGACGGGCAAGTTGGCAATGAGTATCAAAAACCTTTACAAATCTGTAGATGCAATGAGCCAGCAATTCCACTTCTAATAATTTCTCTTATTAAAAAACTCTCACGAGTGCACCTAGATGCATATGGAAAGATGTTCACTGAAGCATTGTTTGTAATAGCAAAATTAATGGAGGAAAAGTTCATCAGTGAGGGAATGCTCAGATAAATTGTGGCACAGCCATGCAATCAAATATCACAGAGCTGTCCAGAATGAGCAAAATCGATCTGGCACGTACAGGGAAAGACGTCTAAAATATATCCTCAAGTAAGAAAAGCAAGTTACAAAATATGTAGGTGACGATGTGTAAGTTTATAAAAATATATACAAATATCATGAACATTTTTGGATTTAGAAAATCATACATTAAAAAAATCAGTCCCAATAATTCTATTATTTTAGATAACCACAGTTTAGATAACAGTTTGGTGTATATATTGTGCCTATGAATAGATTTGGGTGCACGTTAAACTAAGTTTTCCATTATTTATGTTTTGTAATGTTTTCAGTTTCTATTACTTCTATAATACTCTAATTACAAAATAAATGAATATTTTAAAATGTGTATACTATATAAACACTAATAGGTAATACGTTATGTGTCAACCTAGAAAGTTATCATGTGTTCTAACTTCCTTCCCTATATGTTAACTCATTTAATCTTCACAATGTTCTTATAAGGTAGGAATTATTATCCCTGTTGGACAATTCTGAAAACCGAGGCACAGAGTAGGTAAGTGACTTGTTTAAGGTCTCCCAGCGAGTAAAGAGGGAGAGTGGGATTTAAATCCAGGCAGAAGGGCTGCAATGCCTTTGCTTTTAACTACCACACTATACTACCGCTACATTTATTTATTCCTTTTTTAAAAATTTCTTGGGGTGACACTGGTTAACAAAATTATACAGGTTTCAGGTGCACAAATCCACAGCACATCATCTGTAAACTGTATTGAGTGTTCACCACCCCAAGTCAAGTCTCTATGCATCACCGTTTATCCCCCCCATAAACCCTTCTACCTCTCCCCCTTGTAAACACCACACTATTGTCCATGTCCATGAGTTTTTCTCTTTTTTTGCCTTTTTTGCTCAATCCCTCTACCCCCAGCACCTCAACCCCCCCCCTAAATTTTAATTTATCAACATAAAAAGATCTAAAAAACGATAAAATAGACCACTCAACTTGATCCTATTTGGGTAATTGAAACTCAACACACATACATCTAATGTGTGTGAATATAAACAGAATGAAATGTCTAAGGGATCTATAATGTCATTAGTATTTTTCTTTGGGTAGTTCTATTACTAATGACTCTTCTTATTTATTTTTTTATTATCAGGGAAAAATTATTTTCATTTTGGGTGTTGTGAGAGGCTGCCCGTGGGGACCAGAGGCTGCGGTGCACAAGGGCTGTCAGAGGAGTCCGAGTGCTCCGTAAATACTTGTCAGGAGCAGCGTGCCCTGCTGCATCTGGCAGGGAACAGGGAACTAAAGAGTCAGCTCCAAAACAAGGCAGAGAGGGAGAAGGCCACCAGAGGGGAGCCCACAGCTAAGTACAGATAATACCAACCAATGATATGAGTTTGGAGGAAGGCATACCCTTGTTCACTACAGTAATGAAGTATAGGTTATTATAATCTTTTGGGGAGGCAGCAGCCATAGATGTCAGAGGCCTTTAAAATGTGCATTTCCTTTAACCCAGGATATACCATTTCTAGAAATCGTCCTATGAGACTAAAAACAGACATGCTCAAGATTGACATATAAGAATGCTCATTACAGTGTTATATATAATAAGGGGAAACAAAGGGAAATAGATAGGTAACACAGAGAATGGGAAATAGGTAACAGCAGGGAAAGAGATATGGTTCAACCACTCAATGGAATGTGATACATTTAAATCTTATTTTTTGGAGATTATTTAAGGACAGAGGGAACATGCTGATAATGTTTAGTTAAAAAAATAGGATTTAAAACTGTGTGACATGGTTGATTTCCACAAGTGGGAAAAAGAAGGATGTATGTGTCATATGCTTTGTCTTGTACCCATGCCGTGTAAAATGTGCAATCCCAATTCTATAAACAACACATAGAGAAAATATTGGATAGAAAATGATCAAATATTAAAAGTATGTTAAACATCAGAGTACAGATGATATATTCTGCAATTTCTATAACTGTAAAAAGAAACAAAAGCCATCGTAAAAATGATCTCTAGGAAGACCCACAAAACGTCTTTTTGATCAGTTAGAATTTACCCAGGAGAAAGCAGGAGTGTGGGAAGATGATCCTAGATGGATACAAGAGGCAAGAGAGGGATGAAAAAGCAGTAACAGCACCAAGTTTCATATTTGTTTTCTTCCTGGTAGAGAACCCTAGGGGAAGGGTGGGTTGGTAAAAAAAAAAAAAAAAAAAAAAAAAAAAAAAGGTAAGTAGCTGTTTTAATACTTATTTGCAAGGCGGGAATTTGATAAAGAGCAGATAATAAACAAACAAGTCCTGGTTCCTCCCTCATTTAGAAGCCAACACTTTACTCACACTTCTTTGGGGTGTACTATGTGCCTTTCAAAGGCCTGAGGGCGCCACCATGGAAATTCTGGTTTGTTTCTCGGTATGTGCCACACTCCCAGCCCCTGTTCCTGTCTTGAGGGTTTAGCAGTAGGAGCTCAGGAAAAGGACAGGCTGTAGGCACTTATTGAAAGATGCATTCCTGCCCCGCCTGTCTCCCTCCACCCGAGTCAGTTCTAATGAAATCTTTGACGTTTATAAACCAGTGCCCTAGAGACAACAACTCAGTTATGCTTATCTTTGAATTTATGGGGTTAGAAGACCCAGTCTAGAAAGTGACCCCAATCCCTTACCCTTTCCACGGGTAAGCTCCTATTTGTCCTTCCAAGTGTAGTTAAGATTCTACTTCCTCCAAAAACTTTTCCTGACATGCCTGGAGAGTGCCAACCATCCCTGTGCTGTCTCTGAATCTTGCACATTTGACTTCTTTCACTCCACAATTGCCTATCTTCTCACGCAGTCGTGAACTTCTCCAATGTTGTTCCTGCGTCTCACTGCTTTTGGTGTCCAGGTGCTCAGTGCAGGGTCTGGCAGACAGTACATACTTATCATGTTTTCTGAATTGAATTACTCTGGGGCCTTGGTTTCCTTACCAAGAATCTGAGCAAGGGGCTGTAGGTACATTGGGGGCTGGCTAAATAGTGGTGGAGACTAACAGCCATGGAGAGAAATTGCAGCATTGGGAGCCAAGGACTCGGCTGATGGGTGGGGTGCCAACAGCTTTTCTCCAGAACTGGCTGACTCCACCTCCCTGATGACAGGGCAGGGCGATCCCACGTGCCTTCCACCTCGTACCTCTATAAAGTCTACAAGTAGAGTCAGGTCTGTGACTCCAGAAACTGAGGAATCAAGTAAGATAAATTAAGAAAACAAGTCTGAAATATCAAGATAAAGATAACCTTGGCCACACAGTTCCAGATCATTTGGTTACAGAGCAGGCCCCAGAGACCTCCTGTACAGGGGTCCAGAAGGGAGCCCGAATACAAGCATCCCAGACATAACTCCATACAAAGCATCCCTACTCTTAAGACATGATCACGCCAGAATCTTGTGCCTCTTAAGCCAAACCATTGTTATGTGCGGAATGGCTTAGAAGAATGTGATTTAAAGAAAGATCTGGAAGAAATTGCTGAGGTCCCCTAATCTAGCCCTTCATTTTCCAGATAGGAGATGAAGGTGCAGAAAAGTTAAGGAACTTAGGTGGAGTCACGCACCTATTTAGAGTGCCTACAGGTCTCCAGCTGTTTAGCCTTACTTCTCTGTGGGCCTTTGTTTTCTCATTTATGAAATGAGCAGGTCCCTCCCTAAGGTCCCTTTCAGCCCTAACGTCCTTTGACCCAGGAGAGTCCTGTCGAAAGAGCTTGGACACTAATTCACAGTTCGATTTTGGGCAAGTCACTTCCCTTCACTGAGCCCCTGAGACAGGGTTTAGTCTTACAGAGAAGTGGCACTTGCTGCCTAAGTGTGAACCCAAGAACCCAGCTTCTCCATCGGGATGGGCTGGAGAGCACCTACTCAGAGCCCTGGTTGGTGTCCAGCCAACCCCTCTGAAAAATTTCAGTTAAGCTGTCAGATTTCTCAAACATCAGTCAGGAGTCGTCATAAAAATATTCTCTGGCAGCTCTCTGGTGCTGGAGAGTTTACATCACCTTGGTTCCAAGGCCAGCTTCACCATTTCCTGGTCCCATGCCCGTGGGTAAATGACCAGTGTCTTGGTTTTCTCAACTATAAAATGGGGATGGCAGTGCCGACCTCATCATTTCTGAAGAGTAAAGGTAAACACTTAGAAAAGTCCCTGGCACACAACAGTTGCTCAACGAACTATTAGCTGTTGCTGTTAATATTATTAAGTACTTTCAGGTGCTTAATCTCACTTGATTCTTACCTTCTAATTCTTGGGGAAAGTCTGGACAATTTCTAAAAGCTTTCAACATTTGCAACATAGAAGATTCAGATCAAAGGTTTTCTGTCCAAACCCAAACTGTCCTGGTAATAATAGGTTAGTAATTTCACTCCAGGCAGAAAAGGACTGGTGGTTTAACTCCCCCACCCTGGGTGGGATCCATGTGGAGGGGAGGGGAAAGCTCCCTTGCCATCTCATACAAAAGGTCGTCTGAGCTGAAGTGGCAGAGAATCAAGAGATTAAAGCTGGTAAGAAACTTAAGGGAACACTTAGTTTTAGGCCAACCACTATAGCTCACTGATGAAGAAACTTGGGACCAGAAAGATGAGGTGGCTTATGTAAGTCCTAGAGCAAGATGGTGGTGGGGTTGAAACTAGGACCCAGGACTCCCTGTCCTCAGACCGTCCAGTGCTGGGTCCCCACCCATAGCCAGCAGGGAAAGGGGCCGGAGGAACGTCAGCTCCCACTGCTCTCTGAGGAGGGTTCAGGAAAAGATGGTGGGTCTTGGGAAGGAGAAGGGTGATGACACTCCCAGCAAAAGTCAGAGCTATGCGGTCTGACACCTTCCAATGAAGCCCCCCTAAAATGACAATGGAAACACCCTGGAATGTCTCCATGGGCCCCTACTTGCCCCACGGTGATTCTATTTGTGATGAATTATGACACTAATATGAACCAGTCACCAAGAGATCTGGGTTCTAATTCCAAGTTCAGCTTAGAAGCCCCACCTTCCTGCTCCCAGGGAGCCTTTTTTTGACAACTCCTTCCCTGAGTCACTCACCTGATGCTCCACACACCATCCCAAGTCCTTCATCAGCCTCTATTCATGGCTTCCCCATGCCCTGCTCCCTAACAGCACCAGGAATACTTCCAGTAGAGGGCTTTCTGGTCTCCCTGCAGTTTCTAGTCTGCAGGATAGTCATGGAAGGGTTATGCCAAACGGGACCCCTGCCACCCCTCCCGGAATCAGTCATCTTGTTGGACCAGTCATCTCCTTTAGTAAAGAAGGGCACTGTCCTAACAACCAGAACAGGTCGCAGTGGGATTTTGGACACAACAACAAAAGGAAGAAACCAGGGAGAAGAAAAGGTAACTAATTAAGAGAAACTGGAAAACAAAATCTGGCCAAAAGTAGCAATGTCATTGTCGTTGGAGAGAAAGCTGTGTACATGCAGATCATGAAAGGACATCCTAACAGAAGCTCCCTCTCCCCTATTAACACATGTGACCCTGAGTGACTTACATGAGCCTCGCTTTCCTGCAGAGGGAGCGGCTGCTTATATCACACACTTCCATTGTTGGCACAGGGCTGTTGCCTGTCCTAACAGCTTTCTCTATGAATTTTTATTTTCCTTTATTCCATTAGTTACAGCGAGCATATGCCAGTAAAGTGGGACCTACTTATTCTGGGAATAATGAGTGTTAAAGGATATTTTAGAGACTATCTCAAAGTTGAACATCTGGAAAGAAGATGGCATCTGCTCTCAGGTTATCTACCGTATCTATATGTGCGTGATTGTGTGTTTGTGTGTGTCCTTTGAAATGGATTACTGACATATGTGAGTACTTTATATATAGACACATAAATATCGAGTTGAATATACAGATATAGACACAATTACTTTCAGTTGCCATCTGGTAATAATTAGGCATGTGGCATAACCTTGAAGAGCTGTAACAATATCTATTTTATGTATATATACTGCAGTATGAAGTTATAGATATATGTATATAAGTTTTATATAACTTACTTCCAGTTTACATGTATTATACATGACATATGTGTACAGCTACATGTGCACATGGCCTATTTATTGTTAGAAATATACATGCCCATATACATATAAAACTTCTTATTTTTGGTTGAAATCCAGAATAAACTGATTTTTATTCTGTCAAGCAAGGTACATAAAAAGTATATACGAGTAAGAGAAAATGGATCGCTTTTTAAAAAGAAAGTCTATAAATTATATGAGCTGCCTGAAATGAGATAAATTTATATTTATTACTGTAAAATCAATGGCTTCAATGTTTATCTTTTAATTTATAGGGTCTTGTGGACCCTATAAATTAGGGCAGTTTCTCAGAGCCCCTGAGCCACACCTGGTATCACATGGGGTGTGAACTGGTGTCAGACTGTTCACCCGGCTGTAAAACAGAGCAAACCACTGGAGTTTGCAGAACCCCGAGAAGAGCTGTTTTGGGTCTTGCTAGATGTGTCATCAGCACTTTGGGAATCCTATTCTCAACCAGGAGCTGACACGCTACTTGCTTCCCAACTCCTGTTTGGAGCCAGGTCCCAGAGCCTGGGGAGAGCAAGAAGCTGCTCAGATTTGATGGTCAGAAAGGGTTAGACCAGTGGTTCTCAACCTTCTGGCCCTTTAAATACAGTTCCTCATGTGGTGACCCAACCATAAAATTATTTTCGTTGCTACTTCATAACTGTAATGTTGCTACTGTTATGAATCATAATGTAAATATCTGATATGCAGGATGGTCTTAGGCGACCCCTGTGAAAGGGTCGTTCGACCACCAAAGGGGTCGCGACCCACAGGTTGAGAACCGCTGGGTTAGACACTCACCAAACGCTATCACTGCCTTTGTCCAGGGGGTTTCCCATGGGGTCGTAGAACACATCCACGCTGAGGTTTCTGTCTGTGTCATGAGCTGAGTTGAAGTTGGTGATCACCCGGGCCGGAATCCCAAAACACCGCAGCACTGCAAGTCAAGGGCGGTGTGAGACTGCGGGTGGCAGTGGGGACGGCCATGGAGCACCCCACTGCTGCCCACTGACCCAGCAAAGGCACGTCACACGCTAGGGTACCTGTGTTGAGGGTCCCAGCAAAGACCCAGCACTGGCCGAATCGGACTGGCCTGAAGCCAGATTTCTTCCACTCCTTGAGAATCTCCACACTGCCGTTCCAGTTCCTGGGGTCCCGGCCACCAGTGTAGCTGCCACTCCAGTTCCCAGCTATCACACCGTTGTCATCATTGCTATTGATCTGGGCAGGAGAAAAATCCTCAATGAGTCATCGGAGAGTGACATGCAGTGTTCAGGGGACAAGGTGGGGAGGTGAGGAAGGAACCAGGGAGCCATCCAGTGAATTTCCTGTGTCTTCCTCGGTGATTTGGGGATGGTAATTGTATAATGTTCCCTTAGCAGCATTGAGTAGTTTATGAGTTTAAAAGTGCTTTGCTTAACGGGCCGTGTTTGGTTGCCCCTGACCCATGTGTCAGTTATGAGCGGCAGGCTCACATGGAAACGGGGGTTCCATGGCTTGTCAGGGGCAAAGCAGGGTCAGAAACCAGCCTGCAAAGGCTTTCTTGCCTCCATACATGGAGATCGCTGATACCTGACTTGGGGTCCAAGGTTTGAAACTCTCTTTGGTGTACTGGTTTTCTAAAAGATCACTTTAGAACTTTAGAAACTAACTTCTTCTTGGAAAGAATAAAGATGGAATATTGTTTTACATTCATTCATTCATTCATTCATTCAATTTAAGGCATGATTAACAATTAACACAACCATGATGCAGTGTGAAAAGAGCACTGGACTAGAAATTGAGAGACCCGAGTTCCATTGTCTTTTAGAGACACATATTGAAATATTTATGAATGAAATGGTGTAATATCTGGGATTTTTAAATAAATCTGTGGAGGAGGGGGTCAGAGATGAAGCAAGATTGCTCAGAAGTGGGTAACTGCTGAGCTGGTCATGAGTACGCAGGAGTTCATTTTACTTCTCTCTCTACTTTTGTGAAAGTCTGAACTTCGTATTATTAAATTTCCAAAATACAAAGCTGAAAGGGAGAGAAAGAAAGAGAGACCTGGGTAACAAGCCCGGCCTTGGCCCCGTCAGCTCGGTGGTTGTGGGTAAGTGAACTCACCCATCTGGACCTTCGCTCTTCAGGGAAAGTTAGACACAAACAAGCTCTCAGGGGTCTCCCAGCAGCCAGTGTTCAGAGTTTATGACTCTCTCACCAGCATTCATCCAAACCGACAGCGAGGGTCAGGACCAGGGTCTCTCAGCCTGCCAGTCCTGCTCCCTCTCTTTGTGGAGTCTGCAAGTGGCAAGGCCTGATGGGAGCAGACAGGCTGGGAGCAGAGGATCCTTGCCCAGGACAGGCTGGCCCAGTTTCCCACGGCCCCTCCGTGCGGTGGGTGAGGCCCGCATCCCTTCCAGGAGGGCCTGGACAGTAATACCAGGATCAAGCAAGATGGGCCTCCTCCAGGAGGGAAGGTTGTGCAGCCCATTCCCATGTCCTGAGTCACAGAGCTCCAGCCACCAAAGTGGTAATCAGCAGGGTCATCTCTGGCTAAAGCTGAGCATTTCAAAGCCCTGCACAGGTCATAATTAGCGCAGGCCCAGCCCAACCAGGAGGTCTGCAGAGAGCAGCAGGGAGGTGTAGTGAGGAAACTGGCATTGATGTAAAGCGGTTTGTCCCCAGGGTGAGAGTGAGTCAGCAGCCGCTGGAGCTCTGGAGCCAGCTGGCCTCACCCATCCTCTCCTGGGCCAAGGCGACTCAGCTTCGTAAGTCACCTGACTGCACCTTGTCTTTGGCTCCTTGGTTTTTAAGGTTCAGCCCACATCCCGCTTTCTCTCTGCCAGCCACCCTGGTTCCTACCCATCTCCTCAGTGCCTCCACGTCCCCTGGGCCTCCTCACTCCTGTCCTGCAAGGTTTGAGACTGCACTCTTTCAGGGAGCCCTCTCTGATTACCCCCAGATATTTATCATCCGGTCAGAAGGTTGTTCAAATTTCTAACCACATAATTAGTTTGCTAGCTTGGATATGCTCCAACTCCAAAGTTAAGAGACTTGGGACATGCCTAGTCCATTAAAAAAGGAGTTAAAGACATCTGTGGGGTAATTATTTAGTTTCAGAGGATTAAAGATCAAGAACTCTCTGACTTTCAGCTTTTTAATTTGTAACTCTTGAGCAGGTTAATCCCATAGTTGGACGCTTTCTGATGGAGACATTCTCTGCACACTGAGTGCAGAGTGAGAGATTCTCCCAGGATCGGCCTGTGCGTGCATGCGTGCGCGCGCGCGTGTGTGTGTGTGTGTGTGTGTGTGTGTGTGTGTAAGGGGGGGTGCAGGTCTCTCAAATGGAGAGACTGGGCGAGTGGGAAAGCCCTAGGTGGGCAATTTGAGGCCTCGTTCTGGTTTGACTCACAAGCTGTGAGCACCTCACTCAGCTCCTGGGGCTTCAGCTCCCCATGTGGATGGTGAGCGGGCTGGCCTTCTGCCTCTCTCGTCTGACAAGCACCCCCTCGGTGCTGAGGAGGGGGTGGATCAAAACAAAGGGGCGTCACACTCCAGCCTCACTCTGGAGTGTCCCTCCTTTCCAAGTCTCAGCTTGGCACCCTCCCAGCTCTGACGGGCTCTAAGGGGGCAAAGTCCTCCTGTCATCCGAGAAAGGCCTCCTGATCCCGTGGAAAGGGCTTTGGAGTCAGGCAGACCCGGCTCCAGTTCAGCGTCTGCCGCTCCCTCACTGTGTGAAGGCCAGTCCTTTCCTCAGAGGAGCCTCATGCTCCACGTGTGCAAAATGGGGCTGGGAATCGCCCAACTGCATTTGTGAGGCTGCGACAAGGTCACATGTGTAAAAGCGCATGTGCCCAACCCGTAGTTGGGTCTGATAGGTGGTAACAACTAGTTATCACTCACCATTGCACTCAGCACGCGGCCGACATACTTGGGGTCACCTCTGCGGGCCACGTCATGAGCAGGGTCACGGCGGAAATTCAGACTGCTATCCAGGATCGCGAGGCAAATGTTCAGAATGTCTCCTTCAAACTGTTCGAAATGGAACCATATGTTATGATGAAAGAAACGGCAAGTAGTGTTGGCTCATTGAGGGGACGGGGGCTATGCTGACGAGAACCATGACAAGTGCCTGGTTCCTTTCACTCTGTGGCCTCCAGAACTGAGAGCTACTGAGGAACAACCACCTCCCCCAGCCTTCAATCCTCAAACTCATCCAGAGCGCTCTCAGTACAGGAGGGTGAGCAAACCTGGGAACTCTGTGGTTTCAGATTTGGGGGGCGGGGGAGATAATAGTAATGAAGGACTCTCGAAAGGTTAAATACACACAGCAAGGAAGTTTCATCCCATTCTCACAGGAATGAATGAATGAATGAATGAATGAACAGAAACTATATTTTTGTCCCAAGTGTCTCTACTGGGCCTTATCCTCATTTGTGTATTGTAGCACCAATACCACATCATTGCATTGATTATTAGTACTAGATTTTGCCCACTAGATTGTGACCTTCTCAAAGACAAGAAATCTGTCATATTCATCTTCGGTATCGTTTCTGTGCAACCGAGGCCTGGCACATAGTAGATGCTCAGTAAATGTTTTCTGAATAAATGACTAGAAGGGCAGGCAAATAGATAGATTTGGGGACTTCCACCTGTCTGTGGGGCCAGCTTCTGAGCTTCTTGTGTAATAGGGATATTAGCCCCAGCGTCCCTATGACCCTTTTACCTGTCCGAAGTTCCAACCAATCATGCTAATTCGATTTGTGCTTCCCACAAATATGGCGCCGGAATCTTCCAGAACGTACTCCTGTCTCTCAGCTTGGCTATTCATAAAGACACTATCCGCTGTTTGACACAAAAATCAGATATCAGGGCTTAAAATCCTACAGGGAGCTATAAGACAGTCCTCCTCCCACTCTTGAATACTGGCCTGAGAGTTGGAGCAAGTCATACCTGCAGCCTTCCCCCAACCTCCACCAAGGAAGGAAGCCTTGGGCTATTATGCTTCCAACTGATATCGTGGGAACTATGAGTTTGAAAGAGAAGCTGGGATATCTGAGAGTCTGAAAATGAGACCCCAGGAATGAGACACTTGCTCCTTTAGGGAAAGAGCTATCTCTATGTTACAGAATTGTACTTTGGTCATTGTCCCTTATAATTAGACTAGAGGCCCAGTACACAAAAATTTGTGCAAGAATAGGGTCCCTAGGCCTGGCTAGCAATCAGGGCCAATCAGATTCCCTGCCTCTCCACCTCCCCACCTCTTCCTTCCCTCGCTCCCTCAGCGCCCCACCGCCGCAGCTGGTCGCCCGTCATGTTCTGCGCCGCCCCTGTTGTTCAGTGCACATCATAGCGAGCAAGCGAACTCCTGGTCTCCTGGTCGAACTCCCGAGGGGACACTTTGCATATTAGCCTTTTATATATATATAGATCATGCTATGCAGTTTGTAAAAGATCATGAGATTCCTGCAATACCCCCAAAGGAAATAGCAGGATGTCCATTTAATGGTGAATAATTTGAGGCTCAGAAAGATAGAGGGACTGTCCAGACTCACACAGCTGGATAATTGGCGGGACTCAGACCTATTGCTTCTGACTTATAGTTTCTATGCTTTTTCCATATCCCATGAACTTTTCCTAATCAAACCTAAGCCCATGAAAACCACCCCACTCATCTCCTTTCCACGGGCACTGCTTGGCTGATGGCTGGGAGTGTGGGTGGTTAGGTGCCTACCTTGTGACCAGGGGTTAAAGAGCAGTATTAACATCCCAAGTTTCAGAGTAAAGTTGTTGCCCTGGGAGGAGACCTGAAGGTTCAGCGTGTACCATCCTATGGGTGCATTAGCAGGACTGGAGATGGAGATGTTCAGAGTGTTCTCCCTCTGGGACACGAGCTGTGCATACCAGCTGCCACCACTTGTCCCACTGGAGAGTGAAAACACAGCCCTCGTTTTGGCTGATTCTGAGGGGGAGGGCCCTGTAAAAGAAGAAGGGGTCAATGAAAACCAAGGCGTACTGACTGGACTGTAGGGAGAGGTCAGGTTCCAACACAACCACAGGGGTCCTTCCTCGGGCTCATCCAAGGAAGCACCACATTGTGGCGCTGGAAGCAACTAGAGCTGTGGTTCTCAACCTTCCTAATGCCACGGCCCTTTAATAGAGCTCCTCATGTTGTGGTGACCCCCAACCATAAAGTTATTTTCGTTGCTACTTCATAACTGTAATTTTGCTACTGTTATGAATCATCATGGAAATATCTGATATGCAGGATGTATTTTCATTGTTACAAATTGAACATAATTAAAGCATAGTGATTAATCACAAAAACAATATGTAATTATATATGCGTTTTCCGATGGTCTTAGGCGACCCCTGTGAAAGGGTCGTTCGACCCCCAAAGGGGTCACGACCCACAGGTTGAGAACTGCTGAACTAGAGAGACAGACCATGTAGGCCAAATTCCTCTTGATTTAAAGACTAGGATTCTTGTGCTCAAAGGCAGGCAGAAACTTTCCCAAGGTCACACAGAGTCAATGGCAGAGCTGGGCTAGAGCCCAGAGCCCAGTGACCTCAGTGTCACCATCCTCACCTCTTGGATGCACAGTCCCATGGGCTACTCAGGTGTATGTGGGGGAGGGGGGAGCAGGGAGCAGATACCTGTGGAGACTATGAACCCCAGACTTTCTCCAGATCTAAGAACTCGGTTGAGGGTCAATGAGAAACTGAACGGTTGACCTCGTCGCAAGATGAGCTCCTGGCTGTTGTAATTGTCTGTGCTATGCGCTTGCCGATTGGCAGACATCTGCCAGTCGATATTCTGGGGTTTTAAATCTGTGGGACAGAAAAGAGAAGACCTTAGGTCCTGAGAGGCAAGGAATAGTGGCATGGCAAGGTATTTCAAACAATAGTACCTTATTTGGAAAGGTAGAAATTACCAAAGGACTAGTCAGTGAGGTGCCAAACTTCTAGGAAAAATCACATTAAAATACAAAGACATTGACTGAACATACTGAGAACTTCACAGACGGTTGGTTCCCCTCTGCCCTTCAAGCAGCTGAACCTCTGCCTACACTATTCGGACCATGCTGCCTGGTCAGCTGTCACGCAGCCCTCAAGGAAGTGGCCAGGTGCTCAGTGTAGCTTTACCCAACCAGCCAGGAGAGCTGTGTAACCAGAGGACCCACATTCTGTCCACTTTTAGCACCATTCCTTGGTGGATGGGGGCTCACATAGAATGGAGAGGAGGCTAGTTTTCTCAACTCCGCCGCCCTGGTTGGGCTTGTTTGCTTTTCCCTTTGCATCTGCTAGACACTCAGTGCCTTTTCCCACTCCAACATCCAGCAAATGTTTACTTGCGTATTTTATGCTTTATACATGCAACACCTTGGTGTTGGCCTGGGCCTCTGATGCTGGGGAGAATAGCATGACTCAGGGCAGGATTTGCAGGCCTAGAGATTGGACTTTCAAACACTCACTGGCAAGAGCAGTGTAAAGGAGCAGGTCAAAGGCCCATGAGATCTCTGGATGACACCCGAATGCAAACACCTCGAAATTCACTGCCCCTCCCCCCTCCCTCTCACTTGATTGTGGAGGTGATGGAGCTCAACTGAGCAGAGTTTACGAGCGGTACCATGAGGGCTGGGGAGGTTAGCCTACATAAACCTTTAAAGAGTTTTATTCCTCTGAGTTATGTTTGAGACGTTTCATCATCCATGCCTTTGCAAACCAAACTGATTTTTCTGTCTTTATGATGAGACCACAGCTATGCGAGTGTGGAAGCACATCCCAGCACCAGACACAACTTCTCTTTACGTGTGTCTGTCTCTCTTCACCAGAATGTGCCTTCTTGATTTTTGTATTCTGAAGCCCAGCACATTGTTGACTACATTAGGACAACTAGGAAAACAAAGGAATGAAGGAGTTCAATGAACAAACAAACAAAAACTAATGTCAAACCATGACCATCATGACTACACCTCAAGATTTAGTCCATAAGAAAAGGTGAATATGGGGCCTTTATTAAATAAATATATTGAGAGTACCTATTATTCACAGGACACTGGGTTAGGCACAATGTTGGCAGTATAAAAAGTATGAAAATAAGTTTTAACCCTCAAAGACCTTCAGCAGTGAGTAAGACACTGAATGATGGAGCAGGGTAAACCCGACCTCCCCAGCCAAAGGTGTCTAGGAGATGCAGGTGGGAAAGAATCACTTTCGAACTCAGGAATTAGAAAAAGCTTCATGAAGATGCTGGGCCCTGAAGGAAGAGGGAATTTTGTCAGGTGCAATGGAGCAGCCTGCATCCCGGGCAACAGGAAGAGAGGCCAAGGCACAGGAAAACAGGTGTGTCATGTGGCTAGAGCAAAGGCTCTGACCACAAGGGAAAGGTGAGGCGAAGATAGTGTGGCTCCAGGGCAGGCCTGGGGCTGGGGGCTCCCCTTCTAGTAGCTTTGGAGATGGGCAGAGGACTCATCATAGATACTCTTTCAAGTGAAATCCAGCCCCTCTGAGGTGGTGAGCCAGACAAAGCTCCCGGAGAGGAGAGGGGTGCTCAGAAGGTGGTCTTGCTACCAGCTCATGGTACTAAAGATTCATTCAGTCACACATCCTCTCATTTGTTCATTAATTCATTCATTCAGCAAGTAATTATTGAAAGAATACATTAAGGTTTTGCACAAAATCAGAAAAACAAAAGCATTCATGCAATTGACAAGTATCTATTGAATTCAGGGAAGGACACACAGAGGAATGAAGGGACAGAGGGAGGGAGGGGAGAAGATGAATGTTCCTGGACAGAAATAGCGAATGGAGACAGCCCAGATCTTAGACACTCTCTGGCAACCCCTATATGTGTAGATACTAGTTCTCTCTAGAGCAATGGTCCCACCTTTCAAACCCCTGCTTCCTCCCCAACCTTGCTCACGACCTGCTGTGCATCCCTGCAGGTTGACATTTGGTAGAACTTTATTCCTTGTCTTATTTGAGAAAAAAAGAAGAGCCCTGAGGACCAGGTGGGTTCAGATAACATGAACCCTCTAGAGCAAGCAGGTCAAACTCAAAGGCTAAGACAGGCCAAATCAATGAGGCATGCGGCCCGTGGGCCGTGAGTTTGACCTGCTTGCTACAGAGACTCTTCACCTCCCTCTTAAACGCAGAAGGATGCTTGTCTTCTTCCAGGTGAAGCTCTCTATTCCAGACATGAGCTCTTTGAGAGCAGAAAGAATGTCCCCAGACAGCCTCTGCCAAACACAGGGGTGAGGAAAGAGGGGTTCAGGGATTCCACATCTATAGTGGCGTCTGCCTCCCCTTCAACAGGTCCACATCCTTCTTTGCTCTGTCCAGGGTTATGCACTATACGCTGTGGCCGAGCCAATGGCAGAGGCTTCGCCCTTTCCTCCCAGAGTCCAGTGGCTCTTATGAACGTTTATATGCAAGTATTTGTTTGAATACCTGTTCTCAACTTCTTTTTCAAAATAGTTGGCAAATCCCCTCAGCCTGCTTACCTCCCCCTTCTTCCATCCCGCTGCCCGGACTGTGGAGGGATATGGACAGAGCTGGACCATGGATGATAGTGGTCATCCTGGACCATGCGTGCCCTGGGAACAGCAGTGTGGGCACTGCACAGTCCCGGGCCCCTGGGGCATGTGCAGCTGCCTTTTCTGCCCAGAACTGCCTGCATCCACACCTGTTATGTAAGGAAAAAGGAAACATCTATCTCGTTTATTTCTCTAAGCCATTGCTATTTGGAGCTTCACTGTCATTCACATATACCTGATGATGTAACCCCCCAACTTATTCTGGGGTCCACCTTTGGCAGGAGTAACACGAGAAGCGCAGAACAGAGTCCAGACTGTGAAAGGGGGTGACTAGTCAGCTGTCTCAGTCCTTATCGGCTTGACTCTGTAATTGAATCACCTACAGCAGACAGGTAAGTGGGACTGGGCTGTGGGTGAGTGACTGGGGTTTTCGCCTCCTCTTCCTGGGAGGACCACAGCACAGAGTTGCTGGCAGATGGCCCAACATGACATAACTGATACTCCAGTGGCTGGTCTCCCCCACCTGCCCAGACCTTATTCCCTGTGTCTCTTCTCTAGGCAAAGACGTATTTGTATCTTACAGATTTCTAGAGTTGATCAGGGCTGATAAATATATTAAAAATCCAGCCAAGTGTCCTTAGCATTTTTAGAGACCATGATAAGAAATACATTTCACAGTGTTTCTCTACAGGGGTCTATACCTGACGTGAAGTTTCACAGAACAACACGAACTCCTACTGCCATTTCCCTCTTCCACTTCATTTTAATTGCTGGTCTTAATCCACTAAATGATTTTACAACCTACTAATGGGTGACACATGGCAGCTTGAAAAACAGTGATGTAATCCCATATTCCCATATTACAGGTAACAAAACTGAGACCCCGAAAGGGGAAACCATCTGCTGAGGTTACCGGCGGGGTGGGGATGGGGGGTTAGAAGCAGAGTTTGGCTCAGAATCCGGGTCTTAGATCCTGGTAACTGAGGGTCTATGAGTCATTCTCAATGCCCCCTGAGCCCGTGGAACATCTCCAACTCCTGGCTGGCCCCACCACCAGCCCCAAGAACAGGTGCTTTCCTCTCCGCTCTCACTTCCTTCTCTCTTGGGCCTGTGCCATTCCCTTTATCTTTTCCCCACATTCAGACATTTGCAATCCCTGTGCAGCACACGTGGTAGGATTGCTTGGTACCCAGTTGGAGAGAAGCTGGGGGGTTCCGACAGTGGCTGAGTGAGAGGCTGGTCAGGCTCCTGGGATGAAGTGAAGGACCCTGGACTGGTTGTCTGGAAGGCTGAGGCCTTAGGCAAGGTCTCAGTGTCCCCAGAACATACTTTCTCCATATGTAGAAGGAGAGAGTGAAGCCTGCACATCCTTGTGGGGTTAGTATTCAGATCCTACATGTACTCATCACTAGCACCTGGACCTCCAGAAGTTGAGGATGCAAGTCCCCTGGGATCCCACACATAATGACAAAAGCAACACAGGAGGGTTTGAGTTTTTTGGGGGGCTGCCATTGAGGACGCCCGCTGTGCCAGGTGCTGTGCTAAGCATTTTACTTGCATTATGTCCAAAACCCTGTGAGATATTATTCCCACTTCACAGATGAGGGATTTGAAAGTCCAGTCAGGTGACGTCACTTGCCGAATATCACACACTCAGGCAGAGCCTGCACCCAAGCCCAGACTGGAAGCCAATGTTGTCTGACCACATCTGACTCCGAGCTGCCACCCTGCAGCCAACCGAGGTGGCTGGGCTGGCCATGTCTTGGCATGGCTCCAGGAAGCTGCCAGAGAGAACGGGCCGCTCACAGCCCACGGCCTGTCTCAACATAACATGGTCAGGGGGAGAGCAGAGGAAGGAAGAAGGACTCCTGGACAAGTTCACTTAAGAGAGCTTGACTCAGACCCGTGGTTCCCTACCTTTACTGCACCTGAGAGGCACCTGGGGAGTTTGGATGGGCCTGAGCCCACCCGGGACCAGTTAAATGAGAATTTCTGGCTTAGGGACAGCATTCGTATTTTTATTTTGAACTCTCCTGGTGTTTCTAATAAGCACCCAGGACAGAGAATGACGACCTTAGGTTGATATATCGTTTTACACTTATCAAAACTCTTTCACATTAATTATCTCACCTGAGCCACATAGCTCCTCTGGGAGGAGGTGGGATGGGGTGGGGACCGGGGACTCACTGCCTCCTTTTCCCGTAGGAGGAACACGAGGAGGATGTCAACTCTCTGTGAGCCCATCTCTCAGCCCCGACCACAGACTGTGGGGCCTCATTCCTGAGCGACGGGGAAATACTTTCCTCCCTTCAGCTCACACCCCAGCCGGCATGTGGGCCCTGGGGGGGAGAGTGATGCCCCGCCCGCCCGTGGAGTACGGCCCAGCGGGGTGGAGGCGGAACGGAGGACAAGTTATCCGAGGTGAACAAAAACAGCTCACTGGGGACCTGGAAGTGTGTGGGGGCTGGCAAGGGGGGCAGGGGAGCTCTTTGTGGGAGAGGTTCCCCTGAGAATTGCCCTCGATTCGAAAATGGACTTCATCTCATAAGGTTTTTCTTTAGGCTTATGAAAAGTTCCCCCAAATGAATGAGTTGTGTGGACTGAGCACCTATGAGGTGGGCTCTGCAATAACCCCATTTTAGAGATGAGGAAACTGAGACACTTCGGTTGAGTAACCTGTCCAAGATCGCTCAGTGAGTGGGGGACCGAGCGGAGAGTCAATCCAGACTCGTCCTTGGACGTGTAGTTGTAACCCGTGGGCTTGCCCCCCGTCTGTACTGATCCCAGGTAACCGGTGGAAGCATGGGCAGCCCTCGTTCCAGGTGGATGCAGCTGCTGGCAGGTCTGTGTCCGCTGACCTGGGAGCAGCTGCTGCCCCAGAGGAAAGAAAGCAGGTGGGACTGGGGTGGGGAGGGGGGAGAAAAGGCAGCGTGTCCCATCACAAAGGCCTAATGCCTGAAGCCATGAGCCTCCGAGCCCAGGGCGCGCTCTCTGCTTTCAGAGCGACCACAGATCTTGCTGGGGCTCAGGTCCCACTGAGCCAAGAAGCTGTAGCCCAGTGTGAGGAGGACCGGGGCCCCTCCTAGATTCCAGGCCAGGAGGAGGCAGGACCCCGAGAGAAAGAGCCGCTGTGCCCCAGCTCCCAGGAGAGACGTTTTGTGGCAGACCCACGGCCTGGAATGGTCCTCGCAGATTGAGGAATGAGGCCCGAGAAGGGAAGTGTCTGCAGCCAGGCCAGCACTCTGCCCAGCAACATAGTCGGCAGCGAGCCTCCTGCCCCGGCGGCCAGTGTTAGTCCCGGCAGGGAGGGCCTGGCCTCTCGCAGGCAGGGCCTGAGGTTCGTGTTCGAACCCTGAGAGCTCTGCCTCGAACCCGGGGCCTCCGAGTGGATGTGGGGATGGGGAGCGAGGCCTCCACTCCACAGGGAGCCCAGAGTCTGTGCTCACGGCCTGCATTCCCGTCCACCCTGGGGCCTGGACTCAGCGGGCAACAGACAGAGGGCGCCACGTTGCAGGGCTGGGGGGAAAGGGGTGCCGGCTGCCCTCAGTTGAAAACCCACATGTACCTTTGCACACAGGGATTCCCAGCTGAGGAGCTGACCCTGAACAACTCAGGTGTGAGAGTTAAGAAAATCTGCGATCAGTGGACCCCGTTCAGATGCGTGGTGTTCAAGGTCAACTGAACTTCATGCAGAACACTGGCAGGCCCTCCTGCACCCCCACCGCCCCACCCATAGCCCAGCTGCCCTCTCCACCAGGAGGCAGTGACTGAACCCCCGCTGATTCCAGCAAGAAGCTTAAATTGGGAACTGGACACAGTTCTCTCCAACCTACGCACATGGACCCATAGTCCCCTGGGTCACACCTGCTGACCCACCCACCTCCCATCCCCGCTGCCCAGAACACTCCTCACGCCACAAACTACTCCTGACCAAGCACGCCAGGCAGAGACACAGCTCCTTCATCTCCGCCTCCCACTGCGCCCACTGGGGCCCCTCTCCCTGGGTGTCCAGTGAATACTTTCATTCATTCCAGAGGCCCTGACTGAGCACTTTGTGGCTGAGCGACCAGGAGCTGAGCTGGGAACTGCGTGTTGGCAAACGGAAGGGAAGAAAGATTCTCTGGTCTGTTCCCCGCCTTTTTAAAAACTTATTTCCTTCCAACCAGCCGTTGTCTATGTTGGGTTGTGACCTCAGAAGGTCTCTGGTTGGTTTAGATGTTGAGCTCTAAGAGGTTAAGACCTCCTGACTCACAGGCACTGGCACACAATCCGGGCTCACGGCAGGCAGTGCAGCGGCAGGCCCGGGGCTACCCACCCACCCACGGCCCACGCCCGGCCCCGGCCCCAGGGGGTGAGCACTGCTGGGCCCATCGCTCTTTGTCCCTGGCTTCTTCTCAAGGTGAGAGTTGCCAGGACCGGAGGGAACCTGAAAGTCCATCTGTTTCAAGCCCTTCATCTTACAACCAGAGCCTGAGGCTTGCTTGGTGCTGGCAGGGAAGGCGGAGACTGCTGGTAGAGCTCAAGTGAGGGACCAGCTCTGCTAACAGGACACAGTGGCCAGGGTGCTGCTGGGACCGGGTCTGGGCTGTGCCACCCACTTTCCGAGTGATCTGGTAAGTCTCTAGCCCTTCCTGGACTGCCTCCTCCCCCTGGGGGAGGGCGATGGCCTCGGTGACAGCTGACATCTCCTTCTGCTACAGTCGACAGGATCCCAAGCTCCTCTCCTTAGCAACCCAGCGTGTTGCCGCATGTTCGCTGCAGGAAATGTGGGTGGGGGGTGGTGTCCATTTTGCTGCCCTGTCCTGATCGTGGTGATTCCTGAAGGAACCAGCATTCACCTTTTGTACGATGCTCAGCGATTTCTTTGGTAAACCTTCCTGAGGCCCTAACCACCATTCACGATGTTTTACAGGCTGGGTTCATGCCTTTTTTTGGGTTTGGCGAGGCACTAGGCCGAGCGCCCAGGACGGCGATAGTCAGCATGCCGCCTAGCGGGGGGCGGGGGGGGGGGGCTGTCTAGTAAGAGCCCGGATCCTCTGTAGCGACCGCAGAGCTCAAGGACCTGCACGCCTTGTGGTTCTTACCCACCCACCTTCCCTGGCGCTGCTCCTAGGGAGCCTGGCACACCTGCCTCTTCTGCTACTGGGAGGTTTCAGCTCATCAACTCACGTCCAAAGAGGCTGCCGCTGCTTCCAAATGCGTAGTTTACTTAGAAACATTCCCGTGCTGCTGCTGGCTTCTTTTAAATCAATTTACAGGCTGTCACGCGCTCACTGCCTTGTGGCTCTGAGATGTGCTTTTCTTTGCCTATGTTACTGACAGCTGGTAAAAGTGCCCCGAAAAACACGGGAAGCAGGTACCAGCTGGCTTGACACAGCAAAGCTTATATCCATCTGTCTAGAGCAGTGGTTCTCAACCTTGGCTGCACATTAGAATCACCTGGGAATCTTTTTAAAATCCTGATTTCTGGGCCTCATCCTCCGGAAATTCTGTTTCTTTGTTATGGGGTGGGGCCACAACATTAGTAACAAAGAAACAGAATTTCCTGAGGATGAGGCCCAGAAATCAGGATTTTAAAAAGATTCCCAGGTGATTCTAATGTGCAGCCAAGGTTGAGAACCACTGGTCTAAAGGGATGCTGAATATCCTGTCCCTTACTCAGGACTACATCCCACATATGTTCTACCCCTGGGACCACTCAAGAGGGACTGGGCAGCTACCAAGAAAGAACAGAATCTTAATAAACAAAGATCGAGCCCCCAGAGCCCCCAGGGCAGCTGTCCTGGGCTGGACACTGGCCTCTCCGCTGGCCCAGGAGGAGCCGGGCTTCCCGCTAAGACCAGGTAGAGAAGATGTCATGCACTCACCAGCCATGCTTCACCTTCTGCCGTCTCTTCCTCTTCTTGGCGTTTCACTGGGAATGGCAGGGAGAAGTGGGGAGATGAGTGCCTGCCCAGGATTGCCTTACCATTTATAGAAGCCTCTCCTACACACCCCAATTAGAATTGTAATGAGGTGGGCGAGGCACCAGGTCATTCCTGTAGTGCCTGTAAGCGTTTCCCTTACGACATCCCCGACATCCTCATCACCCAATGGCAGGGCAGCCTGCTTATGCAAGACCAACTTGGGGAGAAGAGGGGAGATAAGAAAGAAAGTTCACTTTTGTGAGTTTTTTCCCAAAGGCGAACACCTCTCCGGACTGTAGAGTTTGGGAAATTTTGTCGTGGTTTTCTTTCAGTATCCTGTCCAGAGCTGGAGCTGGGAAGTCTCCAAGAAATGTCTCAGCAGAATCCAGAAGCAGGGCATTCCTCGGTCTTTTCTCACTCGTCACACATATTGGGGTTTCCACCTGTACAAGGACGGGAGGCGCTCAGCACGCTCGCCTGCTCAGGGTAGCCAGGAGGAGCATTGGGGTTGGAGTTAGAAACACTCCGTTGCAAGGCTGGGGGGCGATCACTGAACCTCGAAGCCTGGGGAGCCTAGTCTGTGATGGGGTAATCACGCTCACTCTTCTTTTTTTTTTTTAAAATATATTTTATTGATTTTTTACAGAGAGGAAGGGAGAGGGATAGAGAGTAAGAAACATCAATGAGAGAGAAGCATCAATCAGCTGCCTCCTGCACGCCCCCCATCGGGGATGTGCCCGCAACCAAGGCACATGCCCTTGCCCAGAATCAAACCTGGGACCCTTTAGTCCGCAGGCTCACGCCCACTCTTCTTAATCACTGAGTAGAGGGAAGAAGCAAATGAGGTGATACAAGTCAAAAAAGTGCATAGATGCTGCCCTGGCTGGGTAGCTCAGGAGGCTGGAGCATCGCCCCATGCAACCGAAGGTGGCAGGTTCAATTCCCAGTCAGAGCACATACCTAGGTTGTGAGTTCCATCCCTGGTCAGGGTGCATCGGGGAGGCAAGCAATCGATGTTTCTTCCTTACATCAATGTTTCTGTCTCCAACTCTGTCTCTCATTCTCTCACACACCCCCTCTCTAAAATCAATTAAAAAACACACAACAACATATCCTCAGGTGAGGATTAAAAAGAAAAGTGCATAGATGTGATCCATAAGGGGGTAAATCCAGACCCTATCTGGATTTGAATGTCAGTTTGATTCCAGATTGGGGGAAACATGTGTTGTTTTTTTAAACTTTATTAGTATTTTTAAAAATATATTTTATTGATTTCAGAGAGGAAGAGAGAGGAGGAGAGAGAGAGAAACATCAATGATGAGAGAGAATCATTGATCAGCTGCTTCCTACACACCCCCTACTGGGGATTGAGCCCGCAACCTGGGCATGTGCCCTTGACCGGAATCGAAGCTGGGACCCTTCAGTCCGCAGGCTGATGCTCTATCCACTAAGCCAAACCAGCGAGGGTACAAATTTTATTTTTGTTGTTGATACTATTATAGATGGCCCCATATTCCCCTCTTTTGCCCACCTCCACCTAACCCCTGCCCCACTTCCCTCTGGCCATCACCACACTGTAGTCTGTGTTCACGGGTTATGTATATATGGTTTTTGGCTAATCTCTTCACCTTCTTACATCCATGCCCTTTCCCCCACCCATCTGACAGCTGTCAGTCTGTTCCACATATCCATGCGTCTGTTTCTATTTTGTTCATCAGTTTATTTTGTTCATTAGATTCTATGTATAAGTAAGGTCATATGGTATTGTCTTTCTCTGACTGGCTTATTTCGCTTAGCATAATATTCTCCAGGTCCATCCATTCTGTTGCAAAAGGTAAGAGTTCCTTTTTTATGGCTGTGAAGTATTTCATTGTGTAAATGTACCACAGTTCTTTTATCCATTCATCTACTGATGGGCACTTGGGGTGTTTCCAGAACTTTTTAATGAGGCAGCAGGGACAGCCACTGGTCTGGCAGTGGTGACATGGTTTCAACACATGTTCTCTGTAAGACTGGAGGGTAAGTCACCGACCCTCCCTGGGCCCAGGTTCTGCATTGGCGAAGAAAAGGAGGGGGGAGAGGGACCTGTTTTCTTTATATTTTTTGTTTGCTTGTGTGTTCTTTTAAGGAAATATATTTTTCGAAAGATCCAATAGGTAAATATTGTGAATATTTACCAGTACCAACACTTTTTGTGATAGGGAGTTTAACAAACTGATAGCGCTTTTTTTAAAAAAAATATATTTTACTGATATCTTACAGAGAGGAAGGGAGAGGAATAGAGAGTTAGAAACATCGATGAGCGAGAAACATCGATCAGCTGCCTCCTGCACACCCCCTACTGGGGATGTGCCCGCAACCAAGGTACATGCCCTTGACTGGAATCGAACCTGGGACCCTTCAGTCCTCAGGCTGACGCTCTATCCACTGAGCCAAACCGGTCAGGGCCTGATAGGGTTTGAGGATTCATGATAGAGCAGAAGTTTCTCACACCTTCCCCCAGAGATGGAGTGAAAATGAAGACCCAGCTCCATGATGATAAGATCTTTAGAAAAATGTGGGAGTGCTGGGTCTTGAGAAAGGTGAGGCTGAACAGACAGGTGGTTTGGAGAAAGAGGAATCTACGTCTTCTCTCTGCACAGCATTTTATACACCTAGGCCCTCTGCTACCACCTGCATCTGTTTATAATCTGTTTCTGTCTGCCCCTATCCCTAGACTGAGCTCCTTGAAGGCATAGGCTGAATATTATTCACATCTCAGAACCTAGCATGGGCTGGCCACACGGCAGGAGCACTCATATTTTTGAACACGTGAATCAATCACTCATCATAAAGATGGAAATAGCTACCCTCAATTTAGTGCTCACCGCAGGCAGGCACTGGCTAAACACTTCACATATATGACCCTTTTCCATCTTCATATCAATCCTATCACACAGGTACTATTATTACTGATATTTTTTCAGGGGCAAGGAACGGGTTAACATGAATCTGTGCAACCAGGAGACTCCCATCCACATGTGAGCGACTCCAGAGCCTGTTCACTTAACCTGGAGGTCAGCTTTTTAAGAGAGGCGGGGCCGCAGCCATTCCCAGGCTTCCGGTGACTTTACCAGAGAGGTGGCTCTGCACCCCGGCCGGGCAGAATGACCGCTGTTGGCTCTGGCCGATGACCCGGAAGTGAGAGCGGGTAGAGAGGTATGTGGCAAGGAGTACTGGACCCTGAAGAGAAGGCTCAAGTGTGGGTCTTGGCGCCTGTCGTGCCACGAGCTGGGATGTGGACAAGGCCTTCCTATGGCCAGTCAGTCCTGCCAGAAGCGCCAAGACCTGTGGGGTCAAATGGGATGAATGGATGTGAAAGTGCCCCGCACACTCTCAAGTGTGTTATAAAGAAACAGAGGGGTTTGCTTATTATTATTATTACTGCTGACATTTTTGGCCTGGGAGCCAAGAAGAACTGGACTCTGGACATTCCTTCGATGATTTGGCAAGAACACCTGCGGAGGAGACAGGGAGGCCGTGCTGTCCTTCGAGATTATATAGACATAGGTTTCCACTTCTGCTTCTGCCAGTCACCTCAACTCTCAGGGTCTCCGCTTCCTCATCTGTAAAACGGAGGAAGAATTACTCTGGGACTAAAGGAGATGATGACTATAAAATGCTTAGCACAGTGGCTGGCACTGCCTGGGTCACGTTAGTGTTGACAGTATTAGTATTCTTATTTCCCCCGCAGGAACCCCTCAGTCCTGAGTGTTGCAGATTTTGCAATGGAACCCACAAGTGTGGGCAGTGGTGCCTGACCACTGACCATGTGGTCTTCCTTGGGAAGGTCTGATCAGCCTTGACCCCAGAGGGTGTGGTAGAAAGATGCCCACCCTGGACTCAGGAGACCCCAGCTGGGCTCTGTGACTTACCCACTGTGACCTTGGCAGAATCCCTTTATATCTCAAAGCCTCAGTTTCCTCATCAGCCTCCCCACACACCTCCCAGGGCTGGAGTCAGGCGCAAAACCTTGAAATGGCAGCTGTGACACTCCTCTGTAGACAGAGGGGTGTTGCGCCAACCTCAGGGGCCCAGCTCCTGGCCTCCCCCCCCCGCCCCCGGCCGCCCCACCCGCTCCCCTGGAGCCTGCTAACTGCAGCGGGCCCCTGCCCTGGCCGGCCGCCCCGCGTCGTCTTCATGTTAGCAGCTGGGGGATTGTGCCAGGGCCGTGGCTGCACAGGGCCCCAGCCCCGACCTGCAGCAGGGCCATAATTTGCACACGATGTCACAATTGCAGCTAAATGATTTTCAATTCATAGGTGGAGTCACCCAGCTCCGAGTAGGATGAATTTCCTGCTTGGCCAGACTCCTGCACCTCGAACCCCAGGTAAGATGGAGCATGCAAGTATGGGCTTTTTGAAAAAGAAGACGCTAATTGATCTTTGCCTTTTTATCTCCTTTTAATTAAAGGATTTAGGGTTGCTGAAGATTTTGCAACACCCGGAGAAGCATAGAATCTCATGAGAAGTTACTGACCCCGCCTTTCTCGGAACACAATAATCCCCTTTCCAGACACATTTCTCTTAAAAACTACAGTGACAGGGAACTTACACCCTTCAGAGCAGCCTATACTTGCCCTAGACCAGCGATGGTGAACCTATGACACGCATGTCAGAGGTGACACGCGAACTCATTTTTTTGGTTGATTTTTCTTTGTTAAATGGCATTTACATATGTAAAATAAATATCAAAAATATAAATCTTTGTTTTACTATGGTTGCAAATATCAAAAAATTTCTATATGTGACACGGCACCAGAGTTAAGTTAGGGTTTTTCAAAATGCTGACATGCCGAGCTCAAAAGGTTCTCCATCATTGTCCTAGACAGTTTGGGCTGAAACATTCATTTCTGGGGTGATTCACTTTAAGGTACATCTTCCCCAATTTCATAGGAGCTCCGTGAGGGCAGGAACTTTGTCCTGGTCCATCACTGCTCCATCCCAGTGCCTCCCAGTGCCCAGATCATGGTTAAAGAGCCCTGAAAAGACCAGCAAGTTCTTTCTCATGTGAACTGAGAATCTGTCTCCTAGAGCTTCTACCCGTTTCCCCACAAATCCTTCATGGAGCCCACATGAAACAAGGCTCTTTCTTCCTTCCCCTAACAATGATCATGTCCTTCCCCAAGTCTGGCAAACACCCCAAGAAGTCTTCTCTTTTCTCGGCTAAGCATCAGTTTCTTCAACAATTCCTGATGAGTCATGACTTGGAGGCCTCTCCCCCTCTGAAACCTTCAATGGCTCCCCTAGGCCAATTACAGTTTCAGTTCCTTAGTCTGGCATTTAAGGCCCTCCAGTGTATGCTCAACCTTAACTCCATTATTTTCTACCGCTCTTCCATGAACTCTGCAGCAAAACATGTCTAATCGTTTTCCCTGGAGCCCAACCCGATTGTTCCTGCCTCTACCCTGTTTATAAAATGCCCTGCCTGGAACATTTCCCTAGTTCATCTGCATCCAGGTCTCGCCATTACTAAGGTTGAAAGCAATTCTCCCCCTCCACCTGATCATTTCAGTGTATTGTGGAAAGAGAGTTTGCAATGAACTAAGCGAACCCAGGTTTAAGTCTCAGAGACACATTCTAACTACTAGGAACACCTGTTCTGATAACCAAACGGACTGCGGGCAAATGGTTTAACTTCGCTGAGCCTATGGTCTCTCCTCTGAAAGATGGGTCTAATGGTACCCGCACTGCTCACCCTCCGGAGCATTCCGGGGAATCATGAGATGATACACATAAAAGCCCATTGAAAATGACAAGCTGCACTGACTTCCCTCCTTCTGGGCGTCTTGAATATGCCCCGAGTTAGATCAACCAATACACAATCTAAATCGGTTAGAAGATGATTCTAGAATTAGTGGAGTGATCACCATGTAAGGGATACAAACGTTGAATCACTGTATTGAACACCGGAAAATAATATAACCAATATGAAATTGTATACCCATGATACCTAAATAAAAATAAAAATAGAAACGTTAAAGTCTGTTAGGAGGGAGGGGGTCTAAGATGTGGTGAGGGAGGTTGGTTTGACTTCGGGTGGTGGGCACACAGTGCAGTATGCAGGTCTTGTATCATAGAAATGTACACCTGAAACCTATATGATCTGATTAACCAACGTCGCCTCAATAAATGTAATTTTAAAAATAAACAAATGAAAACCTGGCAGTGATAAGGTTCTTAAGGAGGGGAGCACAGGAGTCTGCGTGGCCCACATTTCCCGACCCCAGGCTCTGTGTTAAGAGTTTCACCTCAAACTGGGTGGAGGGGAGCTATGGGGGGGAAAAGGGGGAACAACTGTAATAATCTGAACAATAAAGATTTATTTTTAAAAAAAAAGAGTTTCACCTCAGTTAACTTTTAAGCCTCAGGCCAACCCTATGGGAAAGACATTGCTATTCCACATTATAGAAAAGAAACCAGAGGTTTAGAGAAGCCACATAAGATGGCAAGTAACTAAGCAACAAATAGCAACGTCAGGGCCTGAAGCCCGGTCATTCTGAGCGGAAATCCCATTTGTGACTCCTGGTCTCCGGCGAATCATCCAGTTCAGTGAAACCCGGGTCTTTCATTCAGGAGACTGTGATTACGCATTGACGCTGGTGATGGTGGCGTTAGTAACTCTCTGCTGAGACGAATATCGAAGCCTCGGCTTCACCGTGCAAGGCCTTGGCGGAAGAGTAGATGTGCAAAAGTCCCTTACAACTCATGCCAGCCAGGGCTCATCTCATCGAATGCTTGCTTGTATGACGTGGGGCACCCAGCCCTGGAGAAGACAGGCAGGGAGCAATGGAGTATTTTTGTTTTTGTTTTTAAAGACAAAAACTGATAGGAACTAAAAAAAAAAAAAAAGTGCATACCTCTCATAGAAAGAATTCAGAAGGAGTGGTGATTACCGATTATGGAGATAAAGAAGAGCGATTTTGTTGAAGGAGGCATTCCCTGAAGGAAAATACCACAGACAGAGGTGGGAGGAGAAAGAGTGGAGGGGGGCAGGCAGCTGACCCCGGAAGAAACTGCACATGAGTTTATCTGGAGCACATGGTATCTGGGGACATGGGAAAGGGCCAGAAAGGCCCCAGCTCCACCCGGAAACAGAGCAAGGATGCTTAATCCCGGGGCATGGGGAAGGTAAACCAGTGGGCAGCCTCGGCTCACCCTGTGTCAGAGGGTTGGTTTCCTCTGCTAAGCTGGCACCTGGCTATTTGTGAGCATGCAGCGGAAAAACCAAACAGAGAGAAGAGAAGAAACCACAGCCCGCCACCTGTGGACTCTGAGGCCACGCCTGGAAGGCGCCCTGGCACCCAGCGCATGTTAGGGAGCGGGGAGGACAGAGGGCAGGTCACCGGGTTGTGTAAATACTCAGGAGGGAAACAGATCACAGAGATCATCCAGCCAAACCCTTTCATTTTACAAATGAGAAGCCAAGGCCTTCGGAGAAATGATTTGCCTCAGATCACGGAATAACTGACCGGCATCTCAGAGCCGGAAGAGCATTTAGGGGCTTTTTTGTCCAATTTCCTCCTTTAACCCATGAGAATACTGAGGCCCAAATCACCCGGAGAGGCAGGCTTTCCCACCCTCTGCACTCTGCTCTTCTGCCGTATCATTTTAGTCCCTTCCATTCTGTCAAAAAATCCATTTTAGAAAAAGGCCTAAGAGGTTGGGCATGCAAGATTAGGGAAATGCTTTTCAATGTCATCAATAGTAGCAAATATTATTAACATCACTGAGCAGTTATACAATTATCACAAAATTTGCTTTTGTGTTCATGGCCTCACCTGATCTTTACCCAGCTCCTAGGAAGCAGATTTTTGTACAACTGCCGTGTCACAGGGGAGAAAATGGATGCCCACATAGGTCATGTCTCAGCAGAAGTTACACTCAAATCTGAAACTTTGGATTCCAAGTCCTATGCTCCTTCTTCTTCTCCATCTCATGTTAGGCACTAATTATAAATGAGTGTAAGGGAAAAGTATGTTCAAAATCACACGAGTGCTGGATGCTTTATAGTAACTTGTGCGTTCGGTGCTTTGCTGTATTTTCGCCATCCGACGTAGCCTAATCCGCTTGAATATAAATGTGATTCATGAAGAAACCTAAAGGTTTGGGAAGGGGGTGAAGAGCTGTTCAAGAGAGTGTGGTAGGCGGAGAAAGCTATATACTAGAATGTAAACAGTGGTGTATTAAAAGAGAATCCTGATTCTTTATGCAATTCAATATTTTCTCAATTTTTTACAATTATAATATACTAGAAGTCCAGTGCATGAATTCATGCTCGGGCGGGGTCCCTTGGGATGGCCTGCGGAGATCAGGCCCCAGCTTGCACCCCCAGCCTCGAAGCCCTGCCTGGCACCCTGCCTTGGCCTGATGCTGCCCCCTTACTTGTTCTACCATCCCACCTGTGGGGCGATCGGTTGGGCTGGGTCCCCCACCTGGCTCCCTCAGCACCTGGGAGCAGGGTGGTGGCCCCGCCCCCAACCACAGCTGCTGGTTGCTGTCTGTGGGATGATTGGCGGGGTGATTGGGCCTCTGCTTGCACCCGCGCCACCCGCTCACCTGCTCCACCATCCCACCATGGTCCTGCTCTTGTCAGGGCCCATCGGGGCTGGTAGTACCTCCACTGCAGCCTGCTGCCAGTGCTGCATCGCTGACACCAGCCATGTTCCTCGCCGACCCCTGGTGGTCAGCTCACATCATAGTGAGTGGTTGAACTCTCGGGTCGAATGACCACCCGAGGGGACAATTTTCATATTAGGTTTTTATTATATAGGATTTTTGATAATCAGAAAACATATGTCCATTTTTTTAAAAAACTACCATATTATCACAGAAAGATGTTAATGATACATAGTGATATACAAGTAGATTTTAAGACTTTACATATAGGATGATCCAATGTTGACATATCTTTATGGCAAGTGTAGGAATTTTAAAAGCTTAGAATGTGGTACAACAAAATCCAAATGGTTAGTATTCCCTGATTTTGTTTTGCTGCATTGTTTTGTGTCTATAATGAATATGCCTCAATATGCCTAAATTATGGAACAAGAAAGAAGGACAGGTAGGAGGGTTGAAGAGGGTTGAGCTACCTAACTGTCAAGCTTAGTCATCAAACTCATCCATATCTTTCAAATTAGGCAGCTATGAATGAGGGCAAAGGATGCATTTTCATCCCTGATTATTCTTGTTTCATGCCGAATGAACTAAGTAAAAATGGATTCAGCCCTAGATGACTTATTAGTGAATTATTTTACAGTTTGAGTATTGGCTCATAGCTGGATTGATCAGCAATTTTGATCTTCACCAAATTTATCCAATACTTGAATTCGTTAATTCTCAAGAACAAGTCGGAATTTTCCATGTAACAGATTTAGATCCCAGTTTTATGCATCCAGGAAGTTAATAACTTTAAACTGGAAGAGTAACACCGAATAATAGGGGTGCCAGAACAACAGAAAGATGAACATGGATTAGAAAACCTATTCGAAGAAATAATATCAGAAAACTTCCCTGAGGTGGGGAAGAAAAAAGTCACACAAGCCCAGAGAGTCCCAAACAAGGTGAACCCGAAAAGACCCACACCAAGACACATCATAATTACCATGGCAAATGTTCAGGATAAAGAGAGAATCTTACAGGCTGCAAGAGAGAGACGGAAAGTAACATACAAGGGATCGCCCATTAGATTATCAAATGATTTCTCAACAGAAACACATCAGGCCAGAAAAGAATGGACGGAAATCTACAAAGTGATGCAAAGCAAAGGACTGAATCCAAGAATACTCTATCCAGCAAGGCTATCATTCAAAATTGAAGGGGAAATAAGAAGCTTCACAGACAAAAAAGGGCTAAGGGAGTTTATCACCACCAAGCCAGCCATGCAAGAAATGCTAAAGGGACTGGTGTAAAAAGAAGAAATATCAAGCTCAGAAAGAAAACAGCCACACACACACACACAAAAAGAAATGGCTACAAACAAATACCTTTCAATAATAACTTTAAATGTAAATGGACTAAATGCTCCAACCAAAAGACATCGAGTGGCTGAATGGATAAAAAAACATGACCCATACATCTGCTGTCTACAAGAGACCCACCTCATTAGAAGGGACTCACACAGACTGAAAGTGAAGGGATGGAAAAATATCTTTCACGCAAATGGAAAGGAAAAGAAAGCTGGGGTAGCAATACTTATATCTGACAAAGTACATCTCAAAGTGAAGGCCATAACCAGAGATAAGGAAGGCCACTTCATAATACTAAAGGGATCAATACAACAAGAAGATATAACCCTGGTAAACATATATGCACCCAATGCAGGAGCACCCACATACATAAGAAAACTTCTGGAAGATATCAGGGGAGAGATCGACAACAATACAATCATAGTAGGGGACTTTAATACACCACTGACATCACTGGATAAATCCGCTAGACAAAAACTCAGCAAAGAAACAGCAATCCTAAATGACTCACTAGATCAGATGGACTTAATTGACATCTTCAGAACACTTCACCCCACAGCTGCGGAATATACATTCCTCTCAGGTGCTCATGGGACATATTCAAAAATAGACCACATATTGGGTCACAAGCAAAGTCTCCACAAATTCAAGAAGATTGAAATCATAAAAAGCTTCTTCACAGACCACGATGGCATAATGTTAGAAATAAACTACAATAAAAACAACCCAAATTACTCAAACACTTGGAAGCTGAATAGCATGTTATTAAATATTGATTGGGTTACCGATGACATCAAAGAAGAAATTAAAAACATCCTGGACACTAATGACAATGAAAACACAACAATCCAAAACCTCTGGGACACAATGAAAGCAGTCCTGAGAGGGAAGTTTATAGCTCTACAGGCCTATCTCAAAAAACAAGAAAAAATGGTAGTCAATCATCTAACTCTACAACTCAAAGAATTAGAAAGAGAGCAACAAGAAAACCCCAGAGTGAGCAGAAGGAAGGAGATAATAAAGATTAGAGCAGAAATCAATGAAATAGAGACCAAAAAAACAATACAGAAAATCAATGAAACCAAGAGCTGGTTCTTTGAAAGGATAAACAAGATTGACAAACCCCTAGCCAGGCTCACCAAGAAGCAAAGAGAGAGGTCCCAAATAAACCAAATCAGAAATGATAGAGGCGAAATAACAACAGACCCCACAGAAATACAAATGATTGTTAAACAATACTACGAGCAACTCTACTCCAACAAACTGGACAACCTGGAGGAAATGGACAAATTCCTAGAAAAATACAACATTCCAAAACTCAATCAGGAAGAATCTAAAAACCTCAATAGGCCAATAACTATGGAAGAAATTGAAGCAGTCATCAGAAAGCTTCCAGCAAACAAAAGCCCAGGGCCAGACGGCTTCACAGGGGAGTTCTACCAAACATTCAAGGAAGAACTAAAACCTACCCTCCTCAGACTACTACAAAAAATTCAAGAGGAAGGAACGCTTCCAAGCTCATTCTATGAAGCCAGCATCACCCTAATACCAAAACCAGGTAAAGACATCACAATGAAAGAGAATTACAGGCCAATATCCCTCATGAACATAGATGCCAAAATCCTCAACAAAATCTTAGCAAATCGGATCCAGCAGTACATCAGAAGGATCATACACCATGACCAAGTAGGATTCATCCCAGAGATGCAAGGATGGTACAACATCCGTAAATCAATAAATGTGATACATCACATAAACAAATTGAAAGAAAAAAACCACATGGTCATATCAATTGATGCAGAAAAAGCATTCGACAAAATCCAACACCCATTTTTGATAAAAACTCTCAGAAAGGTGGGAATAGAAGGATCATACCTCAACATAATAAAAGCCATATATGACAGGCCCACAGCCAACATCATACTCAATGGACAAAAACTAACACCATTTCCCCTAAGAACAGGAACAAGACAGGGATGCCCACTCTCACCACTCCTGTTCAACATAGTACTGGAAGTATTAGCCATTGCAATTCGGCAAGAAGAAGGAATAAAAGGCATCCAAATTGGAAAAGAGGAAGTAAAACTGTCCTTATTTGCAGATGACATGATATTATACATACAAAACCCTAGAGACTCCATCAAAAAGCTACTAGACTTAATACATGAATTTGGCAATGTAGCAGGATACAAAATTAACCCCAAGAAATCTGAGGCATTTCTATACACCAATAGTGAACTTTCAGAAAGGGAGATCAGAAAAACAATCCCATTTACCATCGCACCAAAAAAATTAAGATACCTAGGAATAAACTTAACTAAAGAGGTTAAAAACCTCTACTCAGAAAACTACAGGACGTTGAAAAAAGAGATAGAGGAAGACATAAACAGATGGAAGAACATACCATGTTCTTGGATTGGTAGAATCAACATCATTAAAATGTCCATACTACCCAAAGCAATCTATACATTCAACGCACTTCCCATTAAAATACCAATGGCCTTCTTCACAGATCTAGAACGAACTCTCCAAAAATTCATCTGGAATAAAAAAAGACCCCGAATAGCTGCAACGATCCTGAGAAAGAACAAAGTAGGTGGGATCTCAATGCCAGATATCAAGCTGTATTACAAAGCCACTGTTCTCAAAACTGCCTGGTACTGGCACAAGAACAGGCATATAGATCAGTGGAATAGAATAGAGAGTCCAGAAATTAGCCCGAACCAATATGCTCAATTAATTTTTGACAAAGGAGGCATGAACATACAATGGAGCCAAGATAGTCTCTTCAATAAATGGTGTTGGGAAAATTGGACAGACATATGCAAGAAAATGAAACTAGACCACCAACTTACACCATACACAAGAATAAACTCAAAATGGATAAAGGACTTAAATGTACGACAGGAAACCATAAAAATTCTAGAAGAATACAAAGGCAGCAAAATCTCAGACATATGCCAAAACAATTTCTTCACTGATACAGCTCCTAGGGCAGTTGAAACTAAAGAGAAACTGAACAAATGGGACTACATCAAAATAAAAAGCTTCTGCACAGCAAAAGAAACCATCAACAAAACAACAAGAAAACCCACCTCGTGGGAAAACATATTTGCCAACGTCATATCTGATAAGGGCTTAATCTCCAAAATTTATAGGGAACTCATACAACTTAACAAAAAGAAGATAAACAATCCAATCAAAAAATGGGCAAAGGATCTAAATAGACACCTTTCAAAAGAGGACATTCAGAAAGCCAAGAGACATATGAAAACATGCTCAAAGTCACTAATCATCCGAGAGATGCAAATCAAAACAACAATGAGGTACCATCTCACACCTGTCAGAATGGCCATCATCAACAAATCAACAAACGACAAGTGCTGGAGAGGATGTGGAGAAAAAGGAACACTTGTGCACTGCTGGTGGGAATGCAGACTGGTGCAGCCACTATGGAAGGCAGTATGGAGGTTCCTCAAAAAATTGGAAATGGAACTCCCATTTGACCCTGTGATCCCACTCCTAGGAATATATCCCAAGAAACCAGAAACACCAATCAGAAAGGATATATGCACCCAGATGTTCATAGCAGCACAATTCACCATAGCTAAGATCTGGAAACAGCCTAAGTGCCCATCAGTAGATGAATGGATTAGAAAGCTGTGGTCCATCTATACGATGGAATACTATGCTGCTGTTAAAAAGAAGGAACTCCTACCATTTGCAACATCATGGATAGAACTGGAGAGCATTATGCTAAGTGAAACAAGCCAGTCAATGAAGGAAAAATACCACATGATCTCACTCATTCATGGATAATAAAGACCATTACAAACTTTTGAACAATAATAGATACAGAGGCAGAGCTGCCTCAAACTGATTGTCAAACTGCAGTGGGAAGGCCAGAGAGAGTTGGGGGACAGGAGGGAGGGGAGTAAGAGATCAACCGAAGGACTTGTATGCATGCATATAAGCATAACTAATGGACATAAGACACTGGGGGGTAAGGGAGGGTAGGGGTTTGTCAAGGGGGGGGGGGGGGAAAGGATACTTATGTAATACCCTGTGTAATACTTTAAGCGAAAAATTAAAAAAAAAATAAAAATAAAAATAAAAAATAAAAAAAAAAAATTACGGAATGGAGGAAATTCTGCATTAGGGACTTAGATGTATTAATATAAAAGTTTGACATAGAAAACAGACAACATGTAATTGTAATTCTAAATCATGTATAAACAGTTTAATGTTTAAAAAAAAAAAAAAAAAAAATAAACTGGAAGAGTAACTTGCCAAGGATGCTGGAACCCTCTCTCCCAGGAATCGAGTCAGAACAACAGAAAGGGGGAAGACCTGGGAATGGCTCTGTTCACCTCTCTGGAACGTAAAGTCTGGAAAGTCCAAATCAGGCTGCTCTTAAGATGTGGCAATATTCATAGGACTTGTGCACAGGGAACAGAAGAAGGAAATGGAAATTTAAGTCAATTACAACACAGGACCAAATAAAGAATTTCTCAGCCACGATCGGCTTCCAACAGGCCTCTCCTCCCCGTCTGCTCCGCAGCAAAGCAATGAGGAAGACTTCCCCGGCTCAGTCTCTGTCCATGATGGTTGCACGTGGGTGAAGTTGGAGAACTAAAGTAGGTACCTGGAGACTTCGGTTCTAGTTCTGTGCTAGCTCACTTGGAGACCTTGGGAAATGGGGAATTTGGTCTAAATCAGTAGGTCCCAACTTTTTCTTCCGTCTCTCCATTACATGTTCTACACACGTGCGTCGCAAACACTTCTCACTGTCCACGTGACTGTCAACTAGGGTGGCCACCTCCACCCAGTCTCTGACTTGCCCTGAGAACCTCTGAACCAAATGATCTTCATATGTTTCACAGCCCCCAACCTCCACTCCTAAGTTTTAGGATCCTAAATTTAAATCACCATCAAAAGAACCTTGGAAAAAAAAATAGACACGTATATACTTGTATGTTCTTACACAATATCTGCAAAGATGTAAACGGAGTTGCTAACAGTGCCTTTTCTCTGGGGGAGGGAAGCTATGAGCCTGGTGGTTAAGGAAACAAAGAGACTGACTTTTCATTGTGCACTCATTGAATTTTTTTGTTGAATGCACATTGTCAGAAATTTCAATTGATTGCATCAGGGCTCACTCTTGATGTTGTACATTCTATGAGTTTGAACAAAAGTATAATAACATGTATTCACCATTGTAGTATCATACTGAGTGTTTTCACTGCCCTAAAAACCCTCTGTGCTCTGCTTACTAATCCTTCCTCTCCCCAGTTTCTGGCAACCACTGATCTTTTTACTGCCGTCCTAGTTTTGCCTTTTCCAGAATGTCATATATTTGGAATCATACAGTATGTATCCCTCCCCCTCCTGTGTTCTGTTTCTGGTTAAACAAAAAGGAGTCTGATTGCTGGATTATACGGTATGACTATGCTCAATTTTTGTAAGAAACTGCCAAAGTATCTTCCAAAGTGGCTGCACCATTTTGCATTCCCACCAGCAATGAATGAGAGTTCCTGTTGCTCCACATCCTTGCCAGCATTTGGTGCTGTCAGTGTTCTGGATTTTGGTCATTGTAGTAGGTGTGTGGTGGTGACATATGTAACAAAAAGCCTTAAAATAAGGAGAGAAGATAGGCACCATGTGAGAGGTACCCATGTGAATGGTGGGGTGGGGAACGCAACGGACTCCCCCAGCAAAGGAAAGCGCTACTCCAGGCAGCCATTCTTCCTCCAGTGCCTGCTCATCAGTGTCAGGTAAGGGTTGGGCCCTAACCTCAGACAGTCTGGATTTGAGGATATTTAGTCCCAAGAATTTTGTTTTGTTTTGATTTTAACAGCAGAGCCTATTTTTAAGGAGAACCACTTTGATTCTTTTAGGACTGTAAAGCCCAGATTCCTCACTATGACAGAAAACAAGAAATATGACCAAGGAATTGAGCCATCCAGTTTTAGGTACTTATTGTTTTCTTGGGCAAGTTACTTCCCCTTTTTAGATTTCCACTTTCTCAAGAAAAAAAAAAAAAAAAAAGAGCCTCCCCATCCCACTTTAACTTACACATTTAGGAAACAGGACTGTCCCAAAGATTCAAGAGTCATGCTCTGACTCGACTGTCCCCACAACCTTCCCTTCCTGTGTTCTATTTTCTCTCTTCCCATAGTAACTCTCATACTCTCTGTGTCTTTCTGTCTTTTTAAAAAATATCTATTTTTATTGATTTCAGAGAGAGAGGAAGGGAAAGGGAGAGAGAGAAACATCAATGATGAGAGAGAAAGATGAGATCAGTTCACAATCGACTGACTCCTGCACGCCCATCACTGGGGTTTGAGCCCTCAACCCAGGCATGTGCCCTGATGGGGAATCGAACCCTGATCTCCTGGTTCATAGGCCAATGCTCAACCACTGAGCAACACCGGCCAGCTATCTCTCTGTCTTTGTCTCTCTGCCTCTGTCCCTCTTTCTCTGTCTCTCTGTCTCTTTCTCATGTCCTTTAAAATGTTTACCTCCTGAAAAGCTCTGGAAGATGTATTGAAGTGTGTCGGAGATGAGGATTAGGAAGAGGTGTTTAGAGCTTCTGATGCCTGAATGTATCAGAAGATTTAGGCAAAAAGAATGTGTTAATGGAGGAGCTAAGAGCTATATTTAGGAAGAAATAAAAGTAAAGGGGCAATTCATTTGTAAAGGGAAACTCAGACAAGCAGAGTAGGGCTGAAGTAGACTTACAATACAAGTAGGTAGATAAGGAAGTAGGTTTGCTTCCTCCCTCATGCCTCCCTCCCTTTCTATTCTCCTTCCTTTCCACTCCCAAGAAAGGAAGAAGAAATCACCTTTAGTACCTGCCATGTTCCAGACACCATATTTAGTTCTGTAGTCACTCAGAGTTTCCCATTCTTCTGCCACTCACATAGCTTATTTTTTATGTGTTTTGACATATCTACATACCAGCCATACCATTATTGACTTAGTAATTTTTCTTTAAATCAACTGTCTTTTCTTTCCTCCACCTTCCCCCTTTAACTTACACAAATATTTTGTCCTTGTACCAATCAATAACATCCATAACAGAGTTTGGTATGTTGCCCAGCCGGTGTGGCTCAGTGGTTGAGCGTCGATCCATGAACCAGGAGGTAGCAGTTTGATTCCTGGTCAGGGCACATGCCCGTTTCGGGCTCGATCTCCAGTAGGGGGTGTGCAGGAGGCAGCCAATCAATGATTCCCTCTCATCATTTGCTGTTTCTATCTATCTCTCCCTTCCTCTCTTGGAAATTAATAAAAACATATTTTAAAAAGACTTCGGTATGTTAATTGCTTTTTAATGTAACTATGAGAATTTAAAAATGTTGGTTCCCCTGTGAGAGTCATGTGTCATACTTCAGGATACGTATAGATTAGCTCATTTGGTCTTCCCAGCTACACTATGAGGTAGGGATGATTGTTCTTATCCTACACAGGAGGAAATGCTCAGAGGGGTTACGTATCCTGCCCAAGGTCATGAAACTAGCACTTGAAGGCACTATGTCTCTAAGGCTCTTTCTCCTAACAGTGCTCTATAGTGGGAAGGGAAGAAGAAAAGAGTAGTACAAAGATGAGCTCAGTTCACAAAGATTTTGATGCGTTCGATCCAACCAGGTAGTTCGTTCTCTACAGGAAGCCAAGCCCCATTGCTCATTCTTGCCTCCCGGAGAACTCTTGGTTTCTACCACCTCATGATCAAGCCTTGTGTCTGGCACAGACCTGGTGCCTCATTTGTGCTTGTCAAGTGGGTGGTGGCTTTGCTCCAAGGGCAGGTCCTGCAGTGGCTGTCCTGGTGCCAATGCTCCTAGAAGCCACCCCAAACCCTGCTCTTTTGCTTGCCATCACGCAGATCAGCACCTTTGTTTCAGCCTCTTGCCCAGGCAAACAGGCCACAGCTTTGCCCTCATGTTGGGACTTGGGAAGGGTTTGCTATTTTAGGTAGTGGCTTTATGACAGTGGCAATTCATTCAGGAACAGTTTGAAAAATTATTTAATCTTCTCTTTTCAGCCTAGGATAAAAGATATACTTACTTGGCAAAAAGGGCGGGATCCTCTGGTACCACCCCTTTGGCCCCTTCACCTTGGTCCTGTTGGGGTGTGGTCCTTCCATTAAACCCGGAGAATGTGGTAAGGTCATGCGAGGACTTGGACTCAGCCTACCCTTCTGCAACATTCTCTGCCCTGCCAATGATGGGCTCTGGGCTTGGGAGTGTGGGGGTGAGAGGTGGAAGAAGGTGTCAGGAGTAATAGGGCAAAGAGGCTAATACTTATTATGGGTTTACTCTGTGTCAAACACTGTATTAGATACTTGATATCTGTTACCTCATTTCACACTTTTGACAACCTATAACCTTCACAAATTCGGGTTATCATGCTCATTTTACAGATGAGGAAATCCAAGTCTGGAAAATTAAGTGTCTTGTTTAAGGTGACGCAGCTAGTAAAAGGCACAGCCAAGAGTCAAACCCAGGCCTGTCTGACTCCAAAGCCCCTGGTCTTTTCACTATACCAGGCGACTTCATCTCTTGATGAGACATAGTTACAAGGGAACTTGGATGTCATCTAGTTCAGGACTTCCTAGGCTGTATGCTTCACAACACCAGTGCTTCAGAGAGGAAGAAGAGGCAAGAAGGTTTTGGAGAAAGTTGGTTTAAACAAAGTTAAAAAGATGTCTTTACTGTAGGACTTCTCAGAGCCTTTAATATTCTAATACCCACCTCCGTGCCACGCACGCAGCATCAAGTCCCGCTCACCTACGCACGCTCGCTGTGCACGCAGCCTCCTGGTGATGGATTGTTACGGCATGAGCACGTGACGACCACATAGGCTTTTATTAGTATGGATGTACACAAATCTCCAAGAAGGATCTGTCACATGACACATCATCCAGGTAACCCAGGGAGACGGCTTCTTTTCCTGCAAAATACTCAAGAATCCAGTGTGTTACAGAACAGTTTGGAAACCGTTCATCTAACCCAACTCTCTTATTTTATAAAAAGGGAGGCAGGAGACTTGCCTAAGTAATATGACAAGCTGAAGCAGAGTAATTCCAAATGCCCCACAACCTCACTCCTGTCCTTCCTGTCTCAGTAGAGAGAGAGGCTCTACCTATTTCACCCGTCATTAGGAATGAGGTAAATACCCACCTTGTGCCAGGCACTGGGCTAAACAAGCCACAGTGGAGGAGCAACCACATGCAGTGTGGTGATGGCATTGACGAAGCTGTGGCAGCACATGTGACTGCCCTTGAACCAGGATTGGGGGCTGGGGAAGGCTTCCCTGGAGACTGAGCAGGTCAAAGGCCTTTGCCCCTGCGAGGCACCAGCACGTCTCGTGAGAACCTGGAGCAGCTTTCCCGTGACCCACAGGCTCCACCTCAAGTTGCATCCTCAAAACTATTCCTTCTCTCCTGACAGTAAAAGAAGCAACTGGCAGAGATAGAGATTTCTTATTAGTTCTGCTAACAGTGGTTGAAATCTCTCTATAACATAAGCTAAACAAATTCCTCGTGTGCTTGACCACAGAACAATCTCAGAAAATCACACCTAGCAGGGATCTTGGGGATTGGCTAATCCAAATCTCTATATATAAAAGCCCAATATGCAAAATGTCCCCTCAGGAGTTTGACTGAGAGACTGGGAGCTCAATTGCTCACTATGAGGTGTGCTGACCACCAGGGGGTGGTGCGGAACAAAGGAAGGCTCCAGCAGGCAGCAAGCAAAGGAAAGCCCCAATCGGCCGATAGCCGGCCAGGCCTAGGAACCCTACCTGTGCACAAATTTCGTGCACCAGGCCTCTAGTATAAATATAAATGGGGGAAAATACAAATGGGGAAAGTGGAGCCTGAAAGCCAAGATCTCAAAGACATTGAGACCCAGCATAGGGCACACACACTCTATTTGTTAGCCCACAATTTAGGTTCAATGTGATACCTAAGCCATTTGGAAATTAAAATATAGTGTTTATGAGCCTGCATCCACCTGTATGAAATGGGTGAAGGAAGAGGAATGCCATTTCAAGTGCTCTCCTGCAATGGAGACTTCATGGAAGATCCTAGAAAACACAGGTTCCAGGAGATGGGTCCTTTAGCCTCTGCCTCTGCACCATTGCGCGCTCTTGATGGGGGTCACGTCTTCTCTCTGGATCTGTTCCCTCATTCTTAACAGGACGAAGTTGGGCTTGAGATGTTTCTTTTAGCTTTAAAGTTCCTTGGATGCTCCATGGGAGGGAGCTTCATTGTCAAAGGTTGAAGCATGGCTGACCCTTGTTTGACCTCAGTGTCCCTGCTCTCTGGTTTCATTTTTTAAATTTCTAGCCATTTACTGGGTTCATTTTCTCTCTTGAGGTTACAGAACTTGTGTTGGAGAGACTCAAGGCCCAGGATGGGCAGACCGTGCTGCTGTCAGAATATAAGTTACAACTAGCTTGCTGGGACAAGAGTGGGCCTGATGGGGCTGCTGCCTGAGCTGAGGGAGAGTCAGCCTGCCCCTGAGGGATCCTCTGGAGAATGTGGTCCCTCACCCTCTGCTGGGCCCACAGCCACAAGCCTGGGCCAAGGCCAGGCCCTAATCACTATGCTGTTGAGGTATTGACATGGTGCTGCCTGTTGCCTTGACAACATAGAACAGTTCCAGGCTGCGGACCCTGCCAGTGCTAAAGCCTCCAGCCCTGAGATCAGAGAGCATGCTTCCATCCTGTGCTTCCTTTCCACTTAGTAGGCCTTCTTCTGAGAGTAGGATAGGTGTCGGGGGTAACCATCCCAGAGGAAGGGCCCCCTGCAGTTTAGACTATTTCTGGAGTCTGGCTTTCAATCCTGAAATTTGTCCAGGAGGATGGCTGTGATGATAATGGGTCTGGAAACCCAATTCTCCTTGGAATATTCTAAGGAGCTCCCCTCTGGCTGGAGATATTATTTAGCTTCGACCTTTAGCTGCATGGGACAGAAGCATCATGATTACAGTCTTCAGTGGTTGATGGGCTGTCACACAGAAGAGGGATTCCCTTTGTTTAGAATGGGCTGCAACATAGAAGGGATCTGGGTAGCTGTTTGGGGCTGAACACAACGACAACACTTTATAGAACTCAGGTACAGAGAAACAGTACTTCAAAGGGTGTTGGATTTGCCTGCCACTCAAGGACAAGTGGAGGCTCAATGACAGAGATGGTTGGCCAACCAGCCAGGGCCAAGGAGATTATACCAGATGGTCAATCTAAGGTCCTTTCAATTTGGAGACATGAATTATGGAAAATTTCTGATAAGATATCGCCCTTCTTGTCAGAGGTTGTCCAGTAGTGCCTGAGTGCTTCCTGAAAGAAAACAATTTGTACATTTCTCCAAGCACCTCTGGATCTATACAAACCACACCTTTTCCCTCCCCACCAACTCTAATTCCTCCTTTTAGGCTTAGTAAACACCTGAGTTTCTAATTTTCTTCTAAGATTTCTATCTTCAATATTAAAATTCCTAGAGGATAAACTCTCTTCTCTGTTGAGGCATCTGTGCTATAAACTGGGATCAGTACCAGGTGCTGCTCAGAATTTTAAAAAAAGTGTGTGTGCGTGTTTCACTTTCTTTGCCAAGCTGGCGTTAATTTATTGATGGCTCATAAATTAATCCTTCTGCTTCGGGGTCTTGATGAGATGATTAGAAGTTTGACTACTGTTCATTGCCATCTTCACTCTACCTCGGGCTGTTTGGGAAGCAGAATGCCAATTTGTTCTTGTTACTGCTCTTCCAGAGAGAGTGAGTAATGACTTAATCTATAGAAATGTAAGTGATTAGAAATACTTGGAGAGACCCCAAGTCCCCCAAATCTTTGCTTCATGGAAAATATGACAATTTCTCCTGGTGGTACTCCATGGGTGTATGTTCAGAAACCAGATCTCAAGGTATAATTCATGTAGGAACATGATCAGACTTGAACTCAGAAACTATGGGTTTCTGTCATGTTTCCCTCTTTGGGACAAACCACTCAACCTCTTTGGACCTCAGTTTTCTCATCTGTAAAGTGGAATCATTCATTCATTCACCCAACAAAGCACTGTATACTAGAAGCAGTAACTGTTCACTACTCGTGGAATTGCTCCACATCTGAATTGATTAAGTCTGAAAAAGTTTAATAAATTATAAAGTGCATTGTGAACAGAAGGGGTTATCATATATAAGGAGGGATATAGAGTATTTTTTTCTTTCTAATAACGCTCAGGATGTTCATTCTGGGGAAGTGTTTCTTAGCAACAATTCCACTTCTTGTGTGGTTGCTACCACAAGAAATATAGTGAATGAGAGCAGCAATTTTCCTTTCCTCCCATCCTGTCAGAAGTGAAGTCTATGCATTTATGAGAGAACGAAGGCCAACCTCCTTCTATGCGTGAGTTCTCTTCAGTTAGCTGAAAGTCAGCTTAGCTGCTAGGACCTCTCAAGACACACACTCTGCTAAGAAGCTCTGTATATGCCCTGAACTGTATCAGGCATCAGTGCCAGGCTTCTGTTCTGGAAAAGCTTAGGAAGACAACAAGATGAAGTGATGATAAACAAAACCAAAACAAACAAAAAACCCATCGCTCTTAAGATATCTTTGCCATTCACTATTAGCCTCTGTCTCCTTATCTGTGAAGTAAGGATTACAACACACAACCTACTTTCCACGCAGAGCTGCTCCAATGAAACGATGTTATGAAAGCACTTTGCAAAGTTAAAAGACCATGTACCAATGTCAGGGATTATTTTCTGGTGCTTACCACCCGGACTTGCATTAGCAATTGCAAGGTCTGCCTGTGCCTGTGTTTCCCCATTACCCGGGCTGGTTTAGGCTGCCACCACCAGTGATGGTATCTGGTTTTCTGATCATTATCTACTTAAGTTTCCAACACTTGTATTTTCTAAGAGTCATTTTCTCTCTTTCTAAATACCTGTGTAGAATCGTTCTCCCAACACAGAAGTTGAAAACTGATTTCACCTGATAGCCCCAGCTGAGTGGCTAATGCCACCCTGTTCCCGGGAAATGTAACTCCATTTCCTTGTTCTGCTTAAGCTGTAGCCATGCCTAAGTCATGGCCACCTACATGTTAATGAATGCGACTTTATTTCTGAGCTTTAGTGACCATATTAAGACAGTTCCAGCGCCATTCCTTGCAATACCTCCTAGACATCTTCCCACAGTCAAATCTACTGGTAGACAGGAATGATTACTTAGCTTTATAAAACACTTGGTGTCACAAAGGAATTTATGACTTGTTTTATGGTTCTCCCTTACAACTTCCCTAAAAGGATGGTCAATAAAACACTGGTGAAGAAATCGGGGTCCTGGGCAACGCCATCAGCATGACAAATCACCGTTTCCATGGAAAAGACTTGTGTGATTAATGCCCCCAGTAAAATCCTATGGGGTTGATTGAGTTTTCACATTAATAATAAAGGGATTGTGAGAGCTCCATCAACACAATCAATGCAAGTGATTGGTATTGAAGGCCTTTCAAAACTCCACCAGTAAGCTCATGATTTCTAGATGTATTTTCCTCCAGCGGGTCCAAACAGTTCTCTCCTTTTTATATGGCATCTTAATTTTCCCAAAGGCAGAACAGGGAGCTTGAGGCCTGAGAAGAGAAGTGACTTGTCCAGAGTCATCGATTAAGTTGGCTGCAGACCTGAGACCACAGCACTTGGCACAAGTAGGCGCTCAGTACACGATGAATGGATGACTAAATGAACCCGAGTCTGGAAAACGTTTTTTTTTTTCACCCCCACTGCTGTACTCTACAACAAACTCTTTAGATCCCTGCCATGTTTTCTGCTCTTCAGAAATGAAGTAACTTTAAACCTAGCTACGTTCTAGTCCTGCACTAAGATGACAGCCACGAGCCACTTGTGGCTATTGAGCGCTTGAAGTGTGACAGGTCCAAAAGGAAAATGAGATGAGTTACGAGTGGATGTCAAATTTTGAAGGATTCGTGTGAAAAAATGTTGTAAAATATCTCATTAATTTTTATATTGACTACATGTTCAAATGATAATAGTTTAGATATACCAGGCTAAATAAAATATTATTAAAATATATGTGTGGTTTTTTTTTTTTATTTTAGAGAAAGAGGGAGAAGGATAGAGATTTAGAAACATCAATGAGCTGCCTCTTGTATACTCCCTACTGGGGCTCGAGCCCACAACACTGGGTATGTGCCCTGACTGGGAATTGAACTAGCGGCCTCTTGGTTCATGGGTCAACACTTAACCACTGAGCCACACCAGCCAGGCCAAATTATTTTTAAATAATTCCCACTTGTCTCTTTTTTTTATGTGGCTACTAGAAAATATTAAAAATTCTGTTTACAGCTGTTTATTGCTTGCATTTGTGGCTTGCATAGCTCTATTGGGTAGCACTGTAACCCATAGACATTTTAGAAAAAGAATGATATATGAATTGTTAAACTTTCAATAAAAATTTCCTTCAGGCTAGCCAAGAACCTAGGAAACAAAGGTAAGGGTAATTAACTTTCTTTGCAACAAAAAAGAAAGATCCTTTCTCTTTTCTCTACCTTAATCCTTCCCCTAAAGTTTCAACTGTGTTTTCCTAACCATGTAACTGAAAAGCTGGGAAATTCACTAAGGTATTGATAGGTGGTCGGTGGCTGGCCAGTCAGCCCAGGAGCAATACATTTAATCAGAAGAGCCACTGCCCCATTCCCAACTGCCACAGGCACAGAAGCCTTACTGTGCATCAGAGAACGTATTTTTGGAGTATACTCTTAGCAAACAAGTTTTAATAAAAATAATTACCACAATAACTGACATTTTTATAGCACTTTGCAATTCATAAAGTACTTTCACATATATCATCTCATTTGATTCCCCTAATCTATAATAATAAAAGTGTAATATGCTAATTAGACCAGACATCCTTCCGAACTGAGCCAGGGCTGCAGCCCCCTCGGCTGAGAGGGAGGGATCGAGGCAGCCGCCACAGCTACAAAGGCCTACTCTTGCATGAATTTCGTGCATTGGGCCTCTAGTAGCTTTATAATGATCCTGTTTGACAGATAAAGACACAAAATTCAAAGAGGCTTATTCATGATCACACAGCTAGAACGTGGTTTTACATCCTGATCTGCTAATTCGGGGCTTCAGCTCTCATCTCAGGGCACGTTAGCATCCAGCACGTGAGCTCCAACTGGCCTGGCCTGGGGCTCCGTGGCCCCGCGTTTCCTTGCCTGCTGTGCCTCTCTCACACAGATCAGCAGTGGAGGAGGAAAGGAAAGGTGTAAGAAGCAGTAGAAAAGAAAGAAATCCAGGTATGGAAATGCATATGTAACATCTTTTTTTTTTTTTTAAATATATTTTATTGATTTTTTACAGAGAAGAAGGGAGAGGGATAGAAAGCTAGAAACATCGATAAGAGAGATCGATCAGCTGCCTCCTGCACGCCCCCCAGTGGGGATGTGCCTGCAACCAAGGTACATGCCCTTGACCGGAATCGAACCTGGGACCCCTGAGTCCGCAGGTCGACGCTCTATCCACTGAGCCAAACTAGTTCGGCCATATGTAACATCTTGAATAGAAACTTCCCCACGGCACACCGTAATCCCCACTGTAACTATCTCTCATGCCGACGCAAAGGAGAAAGGAAGTGCTACCACCGACAAATCCTTATTGGCGAAAGCCCTCCCTACTGCTGGGCAGAGTTGGGTGTTTTTATCTCCATCTGAGCAAGGAGGTAACTGAGACTCAAAGCTATTAAGTTCATGTTCATTCCACCACCATAAGTTGATTTGTGCCTCAGTACACAAATCACATGTATTGTTATTATAACCATTTTTCATGCTTATTAATTAATTACTCAATAATTACTTCGGTTGTTTATATCCTCGTTCTGTTGGGTTTGCTTTGTTTTCTTTCTCTGGCTTTAGGTTCTTTTAAAAATCTGTGTTTTCGAATAAATGCATTTCAGGTTATGAACTTTCACTTTGGTTACATTCATGGGTTTTGATTACTTCCCTTGTGTATGATAGTATCAAAACCCATTTCATTAATTTTCATTTCTAAATATTTTATAATTTTCACTGGGTTTCCTTTTTAACGCATGGATTATTTGGAAGTATGATTTTACTTTCTAAAAATATTATCTATTTTTTGAATAGATAATCTATATACCTGGTACAAAATTAAAAAGGCACAAAAAGTATTTCAAAATTCTTTCAAAAGCTACATCTGTGACATAACAGAGAAGGCAAAACTATAGGGAGAGAGAACAGGTCTGTTGTTATGGGCTGAGGGTGGAGGGAGGAGTTTGCTCTCAAGTGAAAAGAGGAAATTTGGGGGGTGATAGAGCTCTTTCATACCTGTACGGTGGTGGTGGTTACATGGCTATATGCATTTGTCAAAACTTGGAGAAATGTGTACTAAAAAGGGGTGAATGGCATTGTATGTGAATTACACCTTAATTTTTTAAAAATTCAAGTCTCTCTCCCTTATCCAGGACTCTAATGGCAGTTTTCCCACTCATCAATGGTTTCCCCCCTCATACTGGAACAACCTCTATTTTAGTTATAGGGAAACTTCTAAAATGATCTAATTTTTCAAAAAGCCAATTCACAGAACAATATTCTGAACGAGAACATATTCTTCCTCAGTCTCCACATCCTCCTGTGATTCACTGGGATTAAATGACCTTGAGCACACACATCTGCATGCGTGCGGCTCCTGCAGCTGTTAGCACCTGCTAGCACTCCCTGGAAAGCTTAGGGACTCCAACAAAATTCAGTACCCACCTCTCCGGCTCCCTGCTTGCAATCCAGCTGAGATCACGTTGGCATTACGCATAAACCCTGGACGTCATCAGCTCTGCTGTGGCATCTCCTAAGTTAGAATGAAGTGGTCATAGGAGAAGCTGCTAAAATGGCATGATTATAATCATCCACAGCCAAACGAAAGCCATCTCTTTGTCATGAATGTTCCTGGCTCGTGATAGCCAAACAATCAGGATTAAACAGGGGATGGGAGAGACGGATAATAATAAGTCCATACATAGCAGCAGATGTGGTAAAAGAAAGCCCTACTGTAGCAGGACTAATTATTAATCTGGTCTTCACCCTAATCCAAAAAGTACTTAAAGATGTTGAGTCCTTGCTTAGCCATTAAGTGTTCGGGTGTTGACGGGGAGGTGAATCTCGCTAAGCCTTGGCCTCCTCATCTATAAGAAGGGAGGGAATTCCATCCATTTCACGGTTACCGGAGAGACTGAGGGAGAAAGTGAATAGAAATGCCAGCCACAGAGACGGTTCCTTCAATAACCATTGTGTTTGTCATACGAGGGCCTCTGATTCTCCTTCTGTGATGAAGAGAATAGCTTTTTGTCCTAGTCCCTCCAGGCTCTGGAGGACCAAAAGAAAAGATCAATCTGTGAATTTCCCAACCAGCATCATATCAACGCCAAATAAAATAAGGGATGATGGATAAGGGCTTTGAACCTTATAAAACACTGTCTTGGCAAGTCTACCTCCCTTACACACACACACACACACACACACACACACACACACACACACACACACCTTTCTACCTGGATAATTCAAACCTGTCCTTCAAAACTCGGCTCAAGCACCAACTCCTCCAGGAAGCCCACCTGGACTGCCTGACATGAGTTCAGTGGCCTTCCTCTGGCCTCCCAGAACCTCTCACACCACGTTGTGATTGCCTGCTGCCTTGTCTGTCATCTCCTTTGGTCTGGAGGGTAAAGGTCAAAGTCTGCATCTTTCCTATTTGCTTCTCGTGGGAGGTATGGCGCCTGGTGCAGTGCGGGCATGCCTCGGTGTTTATCAACAGATTCTGACTGATAACATTTAAGGTGTTCTTAAGGCTTATCTTACTGCTTTCACAAAGTCTTCCCTCATCTCTTTTCCTGACATAATCTTGCTTATTCAGAACAACCCAGAGTATTTTGTCTTCTGTCTTCCTCTCTCATGATACTGGTAGCAAGTCACCTCCCTCTCTGGGCCTGACACAGCAGCAATGCCCAGCACGGGCTGAAGCTACGAGAGATGAGAAGGTGCTTCCAAGGGACTGAGAGAAAGGAGCTACCAGGGGAAACGGCTCTAACTCTTGCTTCATTTCCCCTATGTATCCTTTTCCTGTGGTACCAGGAACCCATTTTAAATATGTTGTATGTGTGTTTTATTGGTTTTAGAGCGAGAGGAACGGAGAGGGAGAGAGAGAGAAACATCGATCGGCTGCCTCCTGCATGCCCCCTAGTGGGGATCAAGCCTGCAACCCCGGGCATGTGCCCTGACCAAGAATTGAACTGGTGACCTCTTGGTTCATGGGAGGACACTCAACAAATAGCCACACTCCTGGCCAGGCCAGGAATCTATTTTAGAGAGGAGTCTGAGCCATGGTATTAACTCTCAGCCATGCGTTCACTTCCCTCCCTGCCCTGGAATGACTCTCTGAAGGGTTGAATTCTCTTCTGTAGAAGCTAGCCCTTCCTTCCCACTGCTTCCCATGGGTGACACACACGTTGGTGATTTCTCAGCAACTTCTAAGACAGTGGTTCCCAAGCCTCATTCCACTCTGGGATCACCAGAGAACATTCAAAGGTACTTCTCGGCAGCTTCATTCCACAGATTCTGATTTGATCACTGTGCCAGGGGGCTCACGAGAGCTCTGATTTGCATAGGTCACAGGTGGGACCCCTTTACAGAATAACATACCATTTAGAAACACAAACTAGGTGGTCCCCAGAAAGCCTCTAGCCTGTAACTCTATGTGTTTAAGCACATTCTTAGCTCCCGGGCGTGTAGAATCTTAGAAGTCGATGCTGAAATGGCTGTTAGAGGTCAATTGGCCCAGCCCCCTAATTCTCAGATTGAGGCCCAGAGGATATACATGATATGGCAGGACCAGGGCTTGAACCTGGGTCTCCTAACCCCGGTTAGTGCTTCTTCCATTAAGCCAGGTGCCTTCTGGGATAGTGCGTAGCTCTCTGCACCTGGGGATTGGGTGGGGAGGTTCTTGACATCACTTTCAAATGAACTGCTAAGGCTCAGCATGAGTCTTCTCTGAGCACTGCAGAAGCCTACGCCTCCTGTGAGCTTTGGCCAAAGGTGTTCATGGCTATTGTTCAGACAGTCAGGAACAGAAAAGTCTGAACTCATCAGAATTAGGAAGGTATCAGACAGGAATGGATTGGAGCCCCAGCTCAACCATTCATGACCTATTGACCTTGGGTAGGTCACCTCTACTAGTATGAACTTCAGGTCTCTCATCGGGGCAACTGAGTGGATGGATGCACAGTGATGACAATACTGCCTGGGATAAAAGGTGAGAGTCCGGCTGGCTTCCTCTGACTCCCCACCCCTCACAGCTCATCAGTGATCGAGTCCTGGTGATCCCTAAGTCCATTTTTCTCATGCACCCTTTTCTCTCCATCCCCCTGACACTATTTGAGTTCAGGCTACTGTTCTTGCTGCAGTGGACGACTGCCATGGTCCCCTGGCTGTTACCCCCACCCCCCTAACCTTCTCACCAAAGCCAAGTTCCCCTTATTTTTTGTTAATCCTCACCCAAAGATGTTTTTGCCATTGCTTTTCAGAGAGAGTGAGAGGGAGGGAGAATGAGGGAGGAGGGAGGAGAGAAAGAGAGAGAGAGAGAGAGAGAGAGAGAGAGAGAGAGAGAAACATTAATGTGAGAGAGACTTGCACGTGTCAGACTGTGGGCAGTGAGCAAACCAGCAGCCCAGGTACATGCCCTTGACTGGGAATGGAAACTTTGACCCTTCAGTGCTCAGACTGATGCTCTGACCACCGAGCAATACCAGCTAGGGCCCAAGTCTTCTTTAGAACAGGGACATCTGCTACTGTCATCCAATCACTTAAAACTTCCCACCCATCTTGGGATAAATCCAAACTTCTTACCTTGCCCGCCAAGGTCTGGTGTCTGCCTATGTTTCTGGCCTTATTTCTCACCTTCCCAACTTGAACACCGCCATCCTTACATCCCATGCCCGGTCACCCCAGGCGCCTTCAGCTCCTGCAGGAGGCCCTCCCTGACTTCCCCTAGTTTGAGTTAGGACCCATCCAAGTGCTCCCACAGCACTCTGAACTTCTATTATACCCACAGATGCATCGTAACTACCCCTTCACCTGGCTCTGTCCTCCACAAGGGCCATAAGCAGGACCATCTCCATTGTATCCCCAGTGACAAGGACTGTACCAAGCAATCCGATAGGCCCTTCTTCTTCTTCTCCTTCCCCTTCTCCTTCTTCCTCTTCCTCTTCCCATTCTTCTTCCTCTCCTCCTCCTCCTCCTCCTCCTCCTCCTCCTCTTTCTAACATGCAGATGGATCTGTAAAATGATGTGATATCGATTTAACAGGATTGTCACACAGAGTAAATAAGGACACACATGCACAGCCCTGCACAGTGTCTGTCACTCAGCAGTGATCAATAATCTGTAAAATGATTTCCCTTATAATTTTTATATCTCATGTTCTAAGTTCTAGTCCATTGCCTCTAAACAGTTACTTGGTTTCTCTGGTTCTGTTTCCTTTCCTTTAATTTGATTTTATGGATGTAATCAGCTAAAATAAATAAACAACCCCCCGCCCCCCGCCCTTCCCCATCCCAAATTCTAGGAGTCTATGAGCCTTCTTCCCTTCCCCCTTCCTGGCTCACTTCCTCTCCCCTAAGAATCAGGAATTGGGAAGGACATAGTCCTTTTACATCTGTTGCAGGGACCATTTATCAGGCTGTTAGAAAATATTTTATTTGCTCAAGTTCAAAGAAATTCCTTTGAGGTCGGGCCAGCTCCCTTAATGGGCACAGAATGTACATCTCCCGGATCTTGGCACCTGGTGGCCCTGGGGACTCCAATACCTTTGATTCAAGGCTGAGCCCTGCCTGGGTGATGACAGGCAAATTTTCCCCACACCCTGTGCCTCGCCAATATGCAGTCACCCCGAGTGCCGCCAGGAGGGTGGTGGGTGGAGAGTGGGCAGGGCTGCAGTGACTGGGAGGGAAGCTGAAGAAAGATGCTTGCACACACCCTTGCAGCTACTGTCACGCTACTGTGGCTGCCAATCAGGAACCTGGGGCCCTCGGGGGAGAAGCAGGAAAGAAGGAGGAGGCAGGAGAGGGGCTCAGCCTTCCCGCTCCGCATCATACTTACTCTCCCAGTTAACCTCCGCTCCCCTGCCTTAGTGTAACGTAAGGGTTCAAAAACTCTCTTCTACAGTCAGGCCCCCACAGTAGCTCTCGAGTCTATACTAGACCACAAGCTGGGGCAGGAGCAGGTGAGAGGTTAGACACCAACTCTGGGCTGGCCGGGACCAGCAGCCCAGCTCTCACACTCCTGGGCATCCTACCCAGGGAAGTCCATTCCTCTGTCTAGGAAGACTCTGAGGCCCATGATTCCATCCTCAGAAGTGCAGGAGTCACAACTCCCAGATAAAGGTATCTGTCAGCTCCATATGAACATGCAGGAGTCTCTACACCAAGAGATCTATCATTTCCACACCAAAGTGCCTGCCAGTTGCTTCATGGAGCACAGTCCCTGAGCTCCTTTCTCCTTACACTTTTACCGAGCAACTAATTTATGCAACAAAAAGAAACAAGCCAAGCCTGCCTTCCCAGGAGCTTACCATTTAGCACAGGAACCAGGGCAGATGTACTAACAGTCCAAGAGAGAAGTGGGTAAATGTTACAGCCCAACCCAGGACAGAGATTATGGGAAAAGATTGATTCTGGCTGCAAAGAGCAGAAAGGTTTCACAAAAGAGACCACATCTGATCCAGACCCTGGAGGAAGGGTTGCATTTTGATGAGCAAAGACTTTCTCATCGGCTCTGTGGAGGAAGGCTGGGTTAGCCTGACGCGGGAGAAACTCTTCAGGTTCCGGGAGGTTGTGTTCCTGGGCTCTCCTGTTGTTTTGGATACTTCAGTAAAACGGCCGCTGTGCTGTGTGACCTTAGACAGCCACCTATGTCTCTGGGCCTCAGTTTCCTCCTCTTGGTTTGTAAGATCAAATTCAGCTATGCACCCCATTCCTTTTGTCCTCATGAGAGGTGGAAACCCAACACAAGGCTGGAGACATTCTAAATAGAATTTATAATGGGGGTGTTAGTTTCCTTCCGGGATAAACGTATCATCTCCTAGTGAAGTATGGTAGCAACCATCTCAGGTAGAAATTATAGTTTAACTTTAACCCTGCTGTTTGGCTTAACAATAGAAAAGTTATTTTGATTTTCTGAATTGTATACATCATCCCATTTGATTGAATGACTATCCCATTGATTGTTATCTTACTGGTTTTAGAAAGCACATTTTCCTTTACCTGGGGAGGACAGCACAGTTGTCCCAAGGTCAGAGGGCTCTAGACCCAAAACTGTAATTTAGATAACATGCCTAAGTTTAACCCAGGTTACCCAAGGGCTCTAGATAATGTGTTTCTGTAAACTGCTTTTTTGCAAACTAGGTCCCTCATTCCAAACCCTGGGATGTAATCAATACCTTTGTGATTTTTTGCCTATATAACCTTGGAGCTGCGGCCATCTTGTTACTATGAGCTTTGGGGAATGGCCCCTCCTAGTCCCGGATTGCAATAAATGTGACTCTTTAATTCGACTTCTTGAGGCGTCCTTCTGTGATTCGCGGGGTACATTACAACACTAGGACTAACATACATTTTTTTTCTTTCAAAAAAGAAAGAAAGAATAAAAAAATATATAGATTTGTACCTGGGAAAAAGTGAGTTACAAAAATTACTACTACATCATCATTTTGAAGAAATTACTATTTTTAAAAGCAGGTCAAAAAAGGCAGACAACCCAACAGAGAAAAAGGAAAAAGATTCGAACAAAACCTCCATAGAAGAGGATATCCAAATGGCAAATAAGCATATAGAAAGGTGCTCCCTTCCATTACTCATCAGGAAATACAAACGAAAACCACAATGTAATCATGCCACTCCTCCCCACCTGAATGGGTAAAATGAAAGGGACAGACAATAGCGAATGTTAACAAGGATGTACAGCAACCAAAACTCTCACACATTGCTTGTGGGTGTATAAAACAGAGCAATTCCTTGGAAGAGTGTTTGGCAGCATCTAGTAGAGTTAACATACGCATTGCTGAGTGGACTCAGCAATTCGACTCCCAGATATATACCCAACAGAATTACATACATATGTTCACCAAGAAATATCTATAGAATGTTTATAGCCAAAGACTGGAAGCAACCCAGATTTCCACCAACCCAGAATGGATAAGCAAATTATTGATTACACAACTAGAATATGGCACAATGTTAAAAAAGAACAAACTATGCACAGCATCATGGACAAAGCTCACCCACATCATGGTGAACAAAAGAAACCAGACACAAAAGAGAACTTGCTACATGAGTCCATTCATATGAAGCTCAAGAACAGGCAAAACAAATTATATTGTTTGGAGTCACAATAGTGGTTAGCCTTGGGGAGATGGATTCATGAGTGGAAGGGAACACAGGTGGGGCTTTGGGGATTCTGGTAATTTTGTGTTTTTTTCTGGATCTAGATGGTGTTTACACAGATGTCTTTACTTTGTAAAAATTAATTGAGCTGAATACGAATGATTATGGACTTTTCAGGATGTATGTGATACTTCAATAAAACTAACATTTAAAAACAGTCGGTCAGAACCTGCCGTGGCTCCATATCTACACTTCAGACAAGGGAAAGCAATTTATGGAAGAAGAATAAGAAGTGGGTATTCTGGTTTCCTTTATATATATTCATATACGTATATATGTAAGTCGTATCATTTATTGAGTTATAATTTACATACAATAAACTTCACCAATTTTAACTGTAGAATTTGATGGGTTTAAAAAAGTGTCTAATGGTATATCTACCACCACAATTATGAGCTAGAATATTTCCATTACTCCACAGGGGTCCCTTTTCTCTGCAGCGAATCCTGTCTCCCTACGCTTGGCTGCTATGATCTGTTTGGGAACCCTCATTATACAGGGAGCAGTGGCCTGGGAGGCGGCAGGCAGCTTGACAGAAGGAAGATTTCCGAAGCTGGAGTTAATCAAACCCAGTAACGTGCTGAACTCAGAGCAAGTCCGGTTCCTGTCAGAGTGGACAAAGAGAAAGGCAAGACGGCTAGTCATCAGGTGTTTAGAGGAGATCCAGGCAGGAAAATGGACTCAGTGGCTTCTAATGACTATTCCAAACCTAATAGCCCCTGAGAGCTATTGGTCTCGAAAGCTAATCACAATATTTTTCACAAGTAGGACAAATTAAAAAAAAAATACATTTGTCAAAGGATACATTTTGCGGCAAGACCAGAATCAATCTCCAGTTAATGGGAGACTAGCGATATAACAAAAACACATGAAACACTTGTAATTAGAAGATAATGAGCCTGCAGTTTTTCTTCATCAATTTTATGAGTGCTTCCAAGCTGTGAAATTAAGGAGGAAGTAGAAGAGATGTTTTCCTAGGCAACTTTTCAGCGCTTGCTAAGATTCTAGCCTCTCCTCTCCAATTAAGAGTGGATTTGGCGAAACCCACACAATTCAGTCTAATCCAGTGAACCTCAGCTGGGCACGTGCACAACCCCCATCTGTAATGGAGGAAAAGTGCCAACTCTGAGAGCAGAAGGTAAGGCTTGAAAGAGAATGGGCTGCTCACACCGGACCCTAAAGAACAGCTGATGGTCCGTGATGAGATGCAACCACATGGCACACTTTGGAGAATTTTCCAAAAGCCAGAGCTTTTCTTTATTTATTTACGTTTGTCTGTTTTGAAAATGAGTGGGCTTATCTGAAGACATTACTGGAAAATGCTGCTTTGATCCATGTTCTTCAAGAGGCACTATTTCTAAGATGGGTTCTATTTCTAAGAAGGCAAGACCTTCGCTGGGTCTCGCTTTCATCATCTGAAAAATCAAGAAGATTGTCCCCAAACTGGATTTCTCTTGTTGTTCACGGAATTTCAGGAGTAAGTGGGAGCAGGGTGAGGAGCCCCACACCCATTTCACCCATTTCACAGTGGCTCTCCTTTTGCATCTCAATTGAGTTTCATTTGAATGACAAGTTGAACTGCTTTAAAATGTTGACTTAAGTAAGGGCTCACTTAACAAGTCAATGGGGTTGTACTGTATCCAGGGCCTGAGCCTTGAATGACCTGCTCCAAGTACAAGTTCAGGCAAGCTTCCCTGGGAGACCACAATTCATACCGATTGGAGGGATTGAGCACGTCCTGCCTGGCTCCACTGGGAGAAGACTCAGACGCGTGCACCAGTCTCCTCCAGACTTTGCTCCGTGCACTTTTTCTCTCCCCTGATTTTGCTTTGTATCCTTCCACTGCAGTGGAATCCTTCCCCTCCTTCCATTTCTTTAGGCCCTCATCCCTTTTGCCTTAGCTTTGATTTTCTGGCACTTGAATGTTAACTCTGTAAATCCTGAATTTACTGCTTGGGATTTGAATAAATTTGCCATGAGGAAAACACTCTATGAGCCCTGTGAGTCTTGCTAGTGAATCACTGAGTCTAGGGGTGGTCTTAGGGACCCCTCCACCCCAACCCTGACACAGAGAGTCAGAGATGGGCTTCATTATAATGATCCTATCTCTGAAATATGGTGAAAACACTGTTGGGGAAGAGGGAGGATGAAGGGGCCAGAGATGACTGTTATGCCCAGATTTCAAGATCCCCAACAGACCAACAGGGAGCCAGCCAAGTCCAATGCAAACGCAGAGAGTCCTTTATTATTATTACAGACCCGGGTCTGGCTCCCAGCCTCTTCCGATGCAACTGCAAGAGGAGAGAGAGACCGCCGTGAGGAAAAACAGGGTTTTAATAGGGGGGTGGAGTGAGAGGAGGAGAGATGACCGTGGGCCTTGCCGATTGGCCAGGCACAAGTCGGGTCTTGTTACACAGGCTATGGCGCGCACGTCCTTTGATTGTCATTGGTCAGTTTAAAGAAATCCCGGGCATGGCCAGCAGAGGCCTGGGCCTCCGGGAAGAAGGTACCTTCCTGAGCACATGGCTACTGCCCCAACATGGAGGATACGGGGCAAGATGGAGGGCATAGCCCTCGCCCTTTCAATGACGAACCTTCGAGCCAGGATGGCCGGTAAAAACCAGCAGATCAGCTGCTGCCTGTCGTGAGAGGGGCGAGTTGCCTATGGAAGAATTGGCTTGCTGGTGCCCTTGGCTGCTTCTCACAGTGCTGGTTACCGTGAGGGGGAAAAGTCCAGCCTGGTAATGCCTTTGGGAGATAAAGAGCCCAACTCTTCCAAGAAGTGAGCTTTAGATGGGCCAAAGAGGTTCAACATTTGCATTTGTCCTTTTCTTAAATGGGAGGGGAAAATCAGTTCCCAGGAGCAAAATGTTAGATAAATTAGAGAGAGAGGAAAAAAAAAGAGGGAGTAACGCAGCCATTTCTTGGACCCACCGCCCCCTTGTATCCCAGCCAGGATCTCCTAGCAGCTGTAATGTTAACCCTGTAATGCTCGTTTACTGCCTGGTGTTCGAGTAAATTTGCAATGAGAAAATAAAGGGTGGCGAGATTTTCTAAATGGCTTTTTGTAGCTATGACATCTAGATGGAAAAAGTTATATACTTGTCATTTCATCGATGCATCAGGGAAACTGCAAAAAAAAATTATTAGTGGGACATAACTTCCTTGTTTTTTTTGGTTTTTTTTTTTTTTGCCACTGATAAGCAAGTTAGAATTTAAACTCTTTGGATCTTAAAACAGAATAAGTCTCCATCCTGATGATTTTTACTATGATTTTTGCCTATTGGAGCCTCTGGGAAAAGGTAATTGACATGAAAAAACAGGCACTCATCAGCTGGAAACACACTTGGGAATTTTATAAAGCAGTTTCCAGTAGCTCATGACCTCCTTTTAGACATGTCAGACCTTGTAAACGCTGACCCTTAGAGACTGATGATTTTCTTGCCTGCTGTGCATGTTTTTGAGTGGGTCAACTAGAATTCTAAGAATGACAAGACTGAAAGGGTTTAGGAAAGGCTTGATTATCACCTGGGCTTGGAACCCAGCCCTTTGGCCCTTCAAGCGCCTGCCTTTTCTGCTGCCAAAGAAATGCCTTTGGACTTTTTGGAGCCTTGAATTCATGGCTCCTAATTGCCTGGGCCTGACTGTGAGCTGAAACCTGATAGTATCTGCTACGAGCCATTTCAGCCTCAGCTCGAGCTGTGCTGAACTGGGAGCTGGCACAGACCCAGAGCAGGAACCTCAATTCTGGGGCCCATGTAGGTAGAGGGGACTCCTTGGGGGTTTAAACTGTGAGACTGTCCCCATGGAGTCTTGTTAGCATAGGTAGCTAGATATCAATAAAGAGAGGGAACAAAGGGAATCAGATATTATTAAGCACAATAAACTAGGGAGGTTGAGTGGGATGATTCTCCGCCTTCGCTAGGAAGTTGCAGCATTCCTGGGCACCCCAGGGGATTGCAGCATTGCCCCACCAAGCGGATTAATACTTGTCTCCCCCTCCCTGCCCCCCATATAGGGAGGAAGGATCGCTTTCCAATCTCCCCAGAACACAAGCAGTCCTTTCGCCCAGACTGTGGGGAGAAGGAATAAACAATAAAGGGGAAATTCCTCTGCCCGTCGCATGCCTAGTAGAAGCCCAGATGGCCCAGGGGGAGGGGAGCACTTGAGCAGGAGGATCCATGATAGTGACCATCAGGCCTGTGTGTCTAGCCTGGGAAAGGATCGGATTGGATAAGGGACGCAGAGCTTCCGCAGAAGATGTAGGAAATGGGTGGGTTAGGGGAAGGCCCGACACCAATCTGTGAAAGATTGGGAAATTGATGGGTTTGAGAGTGCCTCCCCTTCCCAAGCCTGAGATGATATCCAAGCTAACAAAGCTCCATCTCTCACTCTCTCGCTGGGTAACACCGGCTCACCGTGCTCTCAGGCATTCTCTCTCCATTGCAGCCATGAGGGCTTAGCAGCCGCCTGTTGCCCGGTGGCCATGGAGCCCCAAGTGCAGGCCCCAAGCGCGGGCTCCAAGTGGGTACAGCAAAGCAGCACAGCGGAGCGCAGGCGGAAACACAGGCTAAGCCAACCAGATGGGGACAGGGATTGAACTGGGCTGAACCAACGACACAGAACCTTTGGACACTGGCCTTTCTTCTGGGCGTGATGATGAAGACAAGGCCGGACTTCCTTCACAGCGGGGCGGAGCTGCACCTGGGACAGCCTTTTGTGTTTGCTCTACCTACAATAAATCTTACCACCAGACCTCATCCTCGCGGTGGGCAAGGACTCCATGTCCCCCGGCAACAGCCTGGCTTGACTGTCTGGGTCACATACGAATGTCCGCAGGAAAGGGCTAGGCTCTACGGGACCATCGGAAACCCAGCTACGGATAGGCTCAATCAGTCTGACGGAGGCTGGTTGCATGCTAACTTGAGGTTGATGGCTGCTGGTAGCGGTGAGTCCAGGGAGGCCGCATCGCAGGGCCCGTGACCTCTTCACCCTCTCCTGACAGGCCGGACTCTGTCCTCTCCCACCCAGATGCCTCACTGTGCTGCTGGTTGTGCTTAGCTCCCGGGTGAGGTACCGTTTGCACCAAGGCCCCGATGGCCCGAGTCCTCTCCTCTCTCCTGGTGCACAGACCTCGACTACTAGATGCAGCCCACTCCAGAAAAGGCTGCTCACTGGATAGAAGATGTGATGAAAGAGATGGTGGTGGAAAATTCAGGATTTCCTCGCCACCAATTCCCGAACACGAGTACCTGTGGTTCGGTTGTGTAAACCTGCTCTTCTGTGAGAAGGCTCTTGCATACAACCCTTCAGGTGCACGGTTTGGAGAACTATAGGGGGTAATTTTAAAAGGTGACGTTACGATGGCTACGTGGGACACATCGAGTTTGCAACACCAAAACCCCCAGCTCCTGGGGCAGGGGGTTGGGGGGGGGCACTAGTGCTGTTTTCCGGAACTGTCCCTGGCTGCTTCCCTCTTCCCCGGGCCTTTCCCAGCTGCTGGAAAGCTTTCATCTCCAATCGACCGCTGAGCCTGTGATCACACCTGACAGTTCTGACTGCAGGACAGCAGGGGAGGCCTGGCTCCTGCACCTCCCACGCAGAACACCCCAGCAGATGCCTCCACACTGAACTGGTGTCATGGACAAGCCAAGCATTTGTAACCGACTGACTGACAGCCTCAGGCAGTCCCTCTGAATCCAGGGACTGAACTGAATTAATTGGAACGAACTGGAAGCCTGTGGTGGGAGTTTCCACGACAGGAGAGCACACGGCAGGAGGGGGAGCCCTGTTAACCACGACTGCCTGTCTAATGTCTGCGCTGCTTGTCAGCTCTTTGCTTCAGGGCTGCCGTGTGTGCCCGCCGTGTGTGCCCGCCGCGTGGCCCTCCTCAGCCCGGGAAGGCCAGAGGTCAGCTGCCACCACTGCCCAGGGTCCGGCCGAACTCAGCGGACGCCTCGGGCCAGAAGAAAGCTCACACTGCAACCTGAGGAGAAAGCCAGCTGGTGTCTAAGACAGACCTTGCTGGTTAGTGAGCTCTGTTTTCACCGGCTACGCCGACTCCGAAAGGGCACGGCGGAGGCCAGTGCTGCAGGGTGGTCTTGCCGTGCTGTGTGGGCTCCTGGCCATGACAGTGTTGCTTAAGGATGTCTTGGCCAAGGGCTGAGGGGGTGGACTTGGAAAAAAAGAATGAACACAGCAGACCTGAGGCTGCCATTCTTAGAAAGACCTGCTGGCGCCCAGCCCGTGTAGCTCAGTGGTTGAGTGTCTAGCCAGGAACCAAGAGCACCCCCCCCCCCCCCGCCCCCGGACTCCACCCCCAGTTCAATTCCCAGTCAGGACATATGCCCAGATTGCGGGCTCCATCCCCTGTGGAGGGTGTGCAGGATGCAGATGATTGATGGTTTCTTTCTCATCAATGTTTCTATCTCTCTCTAAAATAAAATCAATAAAGTATATATTTTTTTCAAATAGAAAGACCGGCTGGCAAGTTTGGCCCTTGGCTGGCATTTGGGAACATGGATGTGGGGAGGGTTCGTACCGTTCCTGAAATGGTGAGCGGTTTACTGTGTTAAGCTGTGATTTATGCTGGACATCTGGGATTTTGGTATGTGCTAGGCAAAGGGTGATATAAATTAAGCCTGAAACATCGCTGGAGGCAAAAATTACAAAACTGAAACTGTCCTACTTCAGGCACATGAGAAGGCAGGGTTCTTTAGACAAGGCAATAAGGCTGGGAAAATAGAAGGCAGCAGGAAAACAGGAAGACCAAGTATGAGAGGGATTGGCTCCAGAAAAGAAGCCACCGCATGAATCTACGGGAGCTGGGCAGAGCTGTTGAGCACAGAACATGTGGGCATCACTCATTCATAGGGTCTCCAGGAGTTTGACTCAAGTGCACGTAACACACACACACACACACACACACACACACACAGGCAGAGGGTGCCTATGCGATTGACCCCCAGTATAAAGCTTTGGACTCCTAAGCTTGAGTGAGCTTTCTTAGTGGACATTTCACATGTGTCCTCACCATTTGTTGCTGGAGTAATTAAGTGTGTCCTGTGTGGCTCTATTGGGAGTCAATGAACACTCCTGAAAGCTTGTGCCTGATGTCCTCTGACCTTTGCCCCATGCACTTTATCTTTGCTCATCTTGCTTTGTGTCCTTTCACTGTAATTAATCATAGCTGTGAGTACAACTATCTGCTAAGTCCTCCTAATAAATTGTTGAACCTGGAGGTGGTCTTGGGGACACCAACACAGGATGAAAAAGGGACAAGAAAGATGAAAGAGATTTGTAGACAGGAAGAAGATGGTACAATACAAAGAAGAGGGGGCAAGGGGACATATGAAGGGAATGAGGACAGAGAAAGGAAAAGAATCCGTGTAGTACTAGGTCTGAACTTGGTGGTTACAGGGGCTGTCACACCCAGTGTGGGTTTAAGGGCTCACAAAGCTGTTCAGAGGACAGCCCCAGGGGATGAAATGCCCAGCCAGCTCTACTGGGAAACATGAGTATGAACGGTAATAATCCTCTACAGGAAGTACATAGCTACAGGATTTGAGGACTTTTGTTTATTTTGTTGAATTTTGCAGCCACTCTGTGAGGCAGACTGAACAAAGGCTGTTATTGTTCCCAATTCACAGAGCATGTAAAGGCTTCCTGCTCCTGGAGCCAAATTAATTGTCCTGTCTGTTTGCATTTTTTTTTTTTTTTCAAAAAACAATATTTTTTTTTTATTGATTGATTTTAGAGAGGAAGGGAGAGGGAGAGAGAGATAGAAACATCAATGATGAGAGAGAAGCATTAATCGGCTGCCTCCTGCATTCCCTTACTGGGGATCAAGCCTGCAACCTGAGCATGGCCCTGAGGAGGAATCCAACCAGTGACCTCCTGGTTCATAGGTCGATGCTCAACCACTGAGTCACACCAGCTGTTTGTCCTTCTTTGATAAAATTTACCATTATTTATGTATGCTTGTTCACTGTGCACATCTGTCTCTTCCACTAAACTTTGATTTCCTTAAAGGGGTCTGTCTTGCCTTTGTTTGGGGAAGAGGATAGTCTTTTCTCATGATAAATACATTGTAGAAAGACAATAAAAATAAATATAAATTGCATGTGATCCCTGTTTTAGTAATCTTTGTAACCTACCTAAATCCAAGAATAACCTGGCACATAGTAGGTGTTCAATCAATAATTCTGTTGTCAGCTAAAGGTTCTAGTTATGACAACACCTGCCTCATTGGGGGCTGTCAGGAGGATTAAATGAGATAACGGATATAAGTGAACATTGTAAACTGCAAACCACTTTATAGGTCTAAAATATAATTAGATCTAATTATAATTGTGCATCCTCAACTTTATATTCATTTAAGAAGATGACCGCATTTCCCAAATAAGTTGATGATCCAGTGCTTACAGGGGCTTTGATTCTCCCATTTATAGATAGAAACCTGAGGGTCAGAAAGTTCTAGAGACTTACACAAAGTCACCGAGATATGTTCATACCTATGTGATCTGTGGTTTCTCCTCAGAAATGAGATTTGGCTTTCCAATTTGTTCTCACTTAATTTCCAACTAATGTTGTAATGCTTTTAACATCACCAATAGCTTTTTTCATGCTCTTTTCCTTTTTTATTTATTATTTTATTTTTTTGTTAATCCTCACCTGGAATATTTTTTTCCCATTGATTTTTAGAGAGAGTGGACAGGAGGGAGGGAAGGAGACAGAGAGAGAAAGAGAGAAACATGGATGTGAAAGAGACACATTGATTGGTTGCCTCCCATACATGGGGCCGGGGATCAAACCTGCAACCCAGGTATGTGCCCTTAACTGAGAATTGAACCCGCAATCCTTTGACGCTCTAACCACTGAGAAACACAAGCCAGGCCTCTCTTCCTTTTTACTTTTATTTATCAAAATTGTCACAAACCCTTAGCACCCAAAAAGGCATGCTGTCACTTTACAGGGAGATGAAATCAGGCAGACGTGGGTTGGAATCTAGGCTCTGCTTCTGAGTAGCCAGGCAACTTTGAGCAAAGGACTGAATTTCCATGAGATTTACTCATCTGCAAAATGGGGACAATACTATCTACTTTCCAAAGTTATGAGGATTAAAGATAATGTATGTGGAGCGCCTAGGCCAGGCCTGGCACCCAATAGGCTCTTTATAAATGATCGTTGAATATCATTGTCATTGCTACTATTATTAATCAGTCAAAACAGGAGAAAGAACAACCACAATTTTTGGCTTGGAGAACCCGAGTGAAACTGGCATAGCAGGTCATTTGTGAAACCAACCTCAAAAAAATTTCCCCCCAAGAGACCACACAAATAAAATATTAAAGTCAGCAACTTCCACTTCCGATGAGGCATCGAATAGGATCAACAGTCTCATGCAGGTGTGAGGTTTCTTTTCAGCATCAGCTTTACTGCCTACCTATGACTCACCAAACCTGGAGATGAGGAATAGCAATGGCCGAATTTGTCATCCCATCTCATGAAAGAGTGTCTGTGGTAAGGACAGACACTATTGGGGTGGGGAGGCCAAACAAAACTTCAATGGAAACAATGAGGGATGGTCAGAAGAAAGCCATGTAGAGCGGTGGAACACGTCAGCTTGAAATCATGAGTCACGGTGATACATTCTTAACTCAATGGTCTCTTTAAAAAGATGCCAATACTTGGGGTCAAACTGCAGTGGATAGAAAATGTGAGGGTAAAAAGAAGCTGTGATCATAACCAGAAAAAGCAGAGGGTCAGCGAGCAGGGAGGGAGCTCAAAGGTCACCTAGTCCAGTGGTTTCCCTGCGGCCACAGGAGTCCTCAGAGATGCTTTGGGGACTCCACAAATCACCAAGTATTTCTTGCTAACAGGGTGCCTGCTGCTTGATGAACCCATTCAAGCTTTTAATCTGTTTTTGTTGTTGTTGTTCCAGGGCTAAAGATCTAAAAAGTAATGCTATACAGGAGTGTCTGTCTTTTATAGAGAGGTCTCTAAAGCCCAGAGAGGATCATTAACTTGTTTAGAGAAACACAAGGGCAGAGCTAGGTCTTCAGCTCATAAATCGTGCTTGCCTACCCCACACAGGAACGTTCTGCAGACACAACCGCTCCAGTTGACATATGGTGCCAGGTGTGGGGTGCTCCCTTCCCCAAACTGAAGAGGTCCTCATGGTGAGGTCCAGAAGGGCTTTAAGACTTGGGGATTGGTGGGTTCCCTCTTTTCACACATGACCTCCTCAGATTGCTCTTCCTTGCTTACAATAGGACAACCTCTTAACCCAACTTCCTGATCCATCCTGCTCTGGCCCCGTCTTCTTTCCCTTTCTGCCCTTCACCTTCTTGCCCCTCTGGGCGTGGCCTGGGCCCAGACCCTGTGCAATGAGTGAGAGGAGCTGGACTGCTCTGGTCCCTGTTTTATTGGCTCTCACTGGGCCTGGATGGGCTCTAGGTCCTAGCAGTGCCCTGAGGCAGCTCATCAATTCCATTCATAACAGTCCTCAAGTTCTTAAAACTGGAAGAAAACTGAGACCATATAATTCAATCCCCTAATTTTGTAGGTAAGGAAACTGAGGATCAAGAAGGCCACAGGTCTCCTATAAAGCCACACAGTGAAACCGGGAATCAAGTTCAGGCCTCTTAATCCAATACCAAAATGTAACACCTAAGTCCAACCCCTTTCCTGTAACTACGCCAGTTTAAATCAACACCCACTGTTATGTGCATGTTAGGGAGAGATGGAGGACACATGGGGAAGAGCAGAAACCATGAATTGATCCAAAAGAAATGCAAGGGAGACAGGAAATGAAGGACGCACTCATCACCCTTGAGAAGTTTATAATCCTAAAGAAAAGCTAAGACAAGTATATCAAGGCAAAACACCAGTGCTCTCACAACCATGTACACGTGTTAGATTCAAGCAAAGGAAGTTCAAGATGCTGCTGGGAAAAGGTTTCAGGGAGGAGGTAATATTTAAAACCGGCGAAATCATTCGACCCTCATTCCAGCTCCTTTCTAGCTGGCCCTGGAGGCTAAATGTAAAAAACCTTCCTGACTCCCTTGCACCTGGGGATGGCCAGGCGACTGCTTTCTGTTCATTGAGACACAAACAGGTTTCTTCTAGAGCAGCTTCTACCTCTGCTACCTTTTCTCCCTGCCTGGACCTTGGGTAATGCCTGAACGACAGCAGCTGAACCTCAGGCAGGTGGAGCAGCGAAGGTGGAAGGAGCCTGGTTCTTGGAAGGATTAAGCTGCAGTACCCGCCCCGGACTGCCTGCCCTGAACTTCTTGTTTCATGAGATTAATTAATCCCCATTTGGTTCAGCCAGTGGAGCAGAACTTCCCTTCTGTGCAGCTGAAACCAAGCCTGACCAGTTCACAGGCCTTGGAAAATCAGAATGTCAACAAACAGAGGCCGAGGGCAAGAAAGGTATCAGCAAACATGGCAGGATGGGGAACACGGGGGACATATTCTGGGCAAAGCAGGAGTGAGGACAGAGGGAGATCAGAAGACAGGTTGAGAAAAGACAGGCAGGTCTGGCTGGTGTGGCTCAGTGGATTGAGCGTCGTCCCACGCACCGAGAGATCACCAGTTGGTTCCCGGTCAGGGCTCATGCTTGGGCTGCAGACTCGATCCCCAGTAGGGGGCATGCAGGAGGCAGCCCATTGATGTTTCTCTCTCTCTCTCTCCCTCTCCCCTCCTCTCAATCTAAAAATCAATAAAAAACATTTTTTAAAAAGAGAGAGAGAAAAGACAGGCTGGGGCAGGTGATAGGATACTGGGGGTTGGGGTAAGGGGGCTCATGGTGTGCTGTGGACTTCATTCCGCAAGCAGAGAGGAATGGGTGAGAGCAGTGAGCAGCACTGCTCTTGGGGAGTTGATGGTGCTCCTTGGCACTAAGCACTGGTGCCTCGGTGAGTGTGCCTTGGCCCTGGACAAGCAGGCGGGGTGCTGGTGAGGAGCCTCGGGCGAGAGTGGGTGGCCTGTTTCATTCTAATCTGCAGTGCGTGTGTTGCAATCCTGTTTGCTTAGTAGTTACGTGGAACTTCAGGAACCACAGTACCGCAAACTCGCTCACAGGCGGAAGGCACTGCTCCCACTGTCACTTTCCTCCCACCGGCAAACCACAGCCACAGCCCTCTGGCTTCTAAAGTGTGCCCTGCCTGACAGCAGTGCATTTCAGGCCACAGACATCGTCACCAAGCACGGTCAAAGGCGGGCCCACCAGGGTGGCTCAGTGGGTTGAGCACTGTCCTGTGCACAGAAGGATTGCTGGGTTTTTTTCCTGGTTGAGGCCCATACCCAGGTTACAGGTTTGATCCCTGGTCGGGGCGTGTGGAAATCAACAGATGGATACTTCTCTCGTTCTCTCTCCCTTCCTCTCTCTAAGCATGTCCTCTGGTGAGGTAAAAAAAAAAAAGAATGGTCAAAGATGGAAGCAATACGAAGACAGAGATTGCCCAGCTGGTATGGTTAGTGGTGGAGCGTCGACCTATGAACCAGGAGGTCACAGTTCAATTCCTGGTTAGGACACATGCCCAGGTTGTGGGCTTGATCCTCAGTAGGGGGCATGCAGGAGATAGCTGATCAATGATTCTCTCTCATGATTGATGTTTCTCTCTCCCTCTCCCTTCCTCTCTCTGAAATCAATAAAAATATATGTTAAAAAAGAAGACAGGGATTCTTATATATACATATGATATATATTTATGTATCATATATTAGTTACATATTTATATATTACATATAAATTACATATAATATATTATTTATGTATTTATATAATCATAATATAAATATTTGTATATTTAAAAATACATCTATATACACATACACACAAGATCTGAGGGCATTGATAGGGAAATAAAAGTGGGAAAGCTATCCAACCTACGATGGACCTGAACAAGTTTAAGAACCCCCAGCAGCTACGTGAAATACAGTGGGACCTTGATTTACGAGTGTCACGACTAACGAATTTTTTGAGATACCAGCTGTCTCTCTGCCGATTTTTTGCATTGAGTTGACAGAGTAATTTGAGTTAACGAGCTCCTTAACGAGCTCGGTCTGGGAACGAATTAAACTCGTAAGTCAAGGCCCCACTGTAAGTTCTTCCCAGGTCGCACCTGCGTGCCTTTGCTCTGATTCAGACACCTGCACTTCGGAGACAGTGGGACACAGGGAGAAATACTGCGTCCAGTCTGCCTCCAGCTAGTTTGAAGGGGAAAACTCTTAAATAAACTACCCCTCCCTAGACTTCAATCTCCCCGTCCACCTACCTAAATGCAGGCGGACGTCTGGACCACAGAAACCATCTCGGGCGTCAGGCTCCCTGTGCAGCCAGCAGAGGGCCCCGCTCTCTCCACATCTAAAAGGCTCCGTTCTGAGTTCCCAGCTCGTTCCGTGATGCCTGGAATCCTGTTTTCTCCACAGTCAGGGTCTGTGCATGTAGCAGAAACTCAATAAATCCTTCCTGAATGGATAAGTGAGGTGGCAGTGAATGGATAAGGGTTTTAGGCGACAATTTAGAAGCTCTGGGACCACGGGTGGCAATTAACTGGCCCCAGAGTGGTAGCATTCCCAGGTCTCAGGCTAGTCAGTGTGAGGAGAGAGAGGATGGTCAGCGCAGTTTTTCAACTACTTTCTATAGAACTGGACCCACCAATGGTTGTTCACATTTCGAGAAAAAGGTCCTCTGGACACAAAAGATTAAGAAGTTTGCTAACTTTGCCCCTCACTTCACTCACCTTGCCCTGGGAATTAATCAGCCTGGTAAAGGTTCTGAGAAGTCCTAGAAGTAAAGCTAGCTGGTTAATTTCATGTAACCTAGAATTCCTCAAACTTTTTCTTTCTTTTTTTAAAATATATATTTTTATTGATTTTTTTACAGAGAAGAAGGGAGAGGGATAGAGAGTTAGAAACATCAATGAGAGAGAAACATCGATCAGCTGCCTCCTGCACACCCCCTACCGGGGTTGTGCCCGCAACCAAGGTACATGCCCTTGACCAGAATCAAACCTGGGACCCTTCAGTCCGCAGGCCAACGCTCTATCCACTGAGCCAAACCAGTCAGGACAAATTCCTCAAACTTTTTGCTCCACTGAACCTGTTTTTGGAGCACACCTATAAGCATGAATAGAGCTTGAGAAACTGACTTCATATAAGAGAAAGTTTTCACTTACAAACCCCATTGAGAATAGGGTTAACAAGTAGAACACATAAACAAATGGACAGGGCAAGGAAGTGAGGAAAGAAGAAAGAATTCAGGCCACTATCATTATAGTTATCATCTCCTTCAGTGAGCATCTACTCACCATCACAGATTATCTGCTACTTGTCAAACGCAGGAGATTTAAAGATAAATAAGGATATTGAGATCCTGAACCAAGATGGCGGCATAGGTAAACACCGGAGACTGCTGCCGCAAACAACCACTTCAAAAATACAACTAAAAGACGGAACAGACATCACCCAGAACCACAGGAAAGCTGGCTGAGGAGAGACTCTTCAACTAGAAGGAAAGAAAACAGCAAACCGAAGCTCAGAAGAGGCGCAGTGTGGAAAATATAAAGGTACCGAGGTGCGTGCGCAAAGCGGGCTGGTGGCTGAGGGCGCGGTTGTCGTTTTCAGTCGGGAGGGAGTCTCAGACTCTGGGCTCCAGATCCGGGCGAGTCTCTAGGGACTCAGACTCAGACGGGAGAAGCGGGATTGTCCGGCATCAGTTGTAATCTGAGGGCAGCCTTCTCTCCGAGGTTTGCAGTGGCGGCTGGGGTTCTGAGAAGCAGAGCCTCTAGGACCGGGACTGAGAGCAGCCATAACTGCTCCCTCCACCCGCCCTGTTGATCCCGCCCCGCCCAAGCCCTGCACAGAGCCATTTGCTGGATCGCCTCAGGCAAAGGCTAGATTAGCACCTCCCCAGAGGACAGAAGTTTTCCACACAGCTGATTCTCACAGCCGGTCAGCCTGGTGGTCAAATCCCTCTGGTATTAACTACAACAATCAGGGCTTAACTACAACAAGACTGTGCACAAAGACTACTAGGGGGTGTACCAAGAAAGTGTAAAAAATGTGGAGACAAAGAAACAGGACAAAACTATCAAGGGAGGATATTGAGTTCAGAACCACACTTTTGAGGTCTCTCAAGAGGCTTCTCGAGTCTGTCGATAAACTTGATGAGATGTACAGGAAATCTAATGAGACCCTCGATGGTGTGATAAAGGACCATCTAGAAAGTAAGCATACACTGACTGAAATAAAGAATATTATACAGACTCCCAACAGCAGACCAGAAGAGGGCAAGAATCAAGTCAAAGATTTGAAATGCGAAGAAGCGAGAAACACCCAACCAGAAAAGCAAAATGAAAAAAGAACCCAAAAATACGAAGATAGTGTCAGGAGCCTCTGGGACAGCTTCAAACGTACCAACATCAGAATTATAGTGGTACCAGAAGATGAGAGAGAGCAAGATATTGAAAACCTATTTGAAGAAATAATGACAGAAAACTTCCCCCACCTGGTGAAAGAAATAGACTTACAAGTCCAGGAAGCACAGAGAACCCCAAACAAAAGGAATCCAAAGAGGACCACACCAAGACACATCATCATTAAAATGCCAAGAGCAAAAGACAAAGAGAGAATCTTAAAAGCAGCAAGAGAAAGAAACTCAGTTACCTACAAGGGAATACCCATACGACTGTCAGCTGATTTCTCAACAGAAACTTTGCAGGCCAGAAGGGAATGGCAAGAAATATTCAAAGTGATGAATACCAAGAACCTACAACCAAGATTACTTTATCCAGCAAAGCTATCATTCAGAATTGAAGGTCAGATAAAGAGCTTCACAGATAAGGAAAAGCTAAAGGAGTTCATCACCACTAAACCAGTATTATACGAAATGCTGAAAGGTATCTTTAAGAAGAGGAAGAAGAAAAAGGTAAAGATACAAATAGTGAACAACAAACATGCATCTATCAACAAGTGAATCTAAGAATCAAGTGAATAAATAATCTGATGTACAGAATGAACTGGTGATTATAATGAATCAGGGACATAGAAAGGGAATGGACAGACTATTCTTGGGGGGGAAAGGGGAATGGGAGATGCGGGAAGAGACTGGACAAAAATCGTGCACCTATGGATGAGGACAGTGGGTGGGGAGTGAGGGCGGAGGGTGGGGCGGGAACTGGGAGGAGGGGAGTTATGGGGGGGGGGGGGAAGAAGAACAAATGTAATCTGAACAATAAAGATTTAAAAAAAAAAAAAAAAGATAAATAAGGCAGAGTCCCCTCTCTCCATGGGAGCCCTGCCTAAAGGGCAGAGAAAGTAAGTACAGAATAATGTGCTCAGTATCCAGGAGGGAGGGACCTGGGAAAAATGGAAACTGGACCTTGAGTAATAAAAATAACAACTTTAATAATAAGACATAATGCTTAGCATGTACCAAGTACTGTTCTAAGCACTTTACACATACAGAGTGTCCCCCAAAATGTATACACACTTGCCCTGGCCGGCGGGGTTCAGTTGGTTGGGCATCATCCATGCACCAAAAGGTTGTCGATTCAATTCCCAGTCAGGGCACATGACTGGATTTCGGGCTTGATCTCCGGTAGGGGGCATGCAGGAGGCAGTGATCCATGTTATGCTCTCACATTGATGTTTCTCTCTCTCTTTCTCCCTCTCCCTCTCCCCTCTTCTCTCTAAAAAAAAATCAATCAAAAATATTTTTAAAAAGGATGCACACTTTAACAGCTGATAGCTCAATTTTGAAAATGAAATGTAAGTTAATAAACACTGCCTTTATAATTATTCAAAGTGTGTGTATACATTTTTGGGGGACACCCTATATTAACTCACTTAAACCTCACAACAATCTTACCAGGTACCCTTAGTACCTGCATTTGCAACTGAGGTCAGTGAAGCTTAGAGAGGTTAAGTAACTTGCCCAAAATCACACAGCTAGAAACGTGGCATGGTCAGGATTTAAATTCCTGTGGCCTGGCTTCACAGTGCATCTTTACAGCACTAGGCTGTGCTGCTCGGCTGGAGATGAGCAGTCTATTGAAGGACGGAAACCTTCCGGGCAAAGGGAATACGGAACAGCAAGTCGTGCTGTGTGTATGAAACACGGAGTACATGGGGGAGAAACAGCAGGTAAGGGTGGACAGGTAGGTTGCAATCAGAGTTAAAAATTATGACAACTCTCAAAACTATACCAGAAAGTCTGATTGCATCCTGTGGACTTGGGTCCTCAGACCTTTCCGCTAATGTCCTTTAGGCAAGGAAGGAAGACATGAGCCTTTAGGGCAGCCTGGGAGTGTAGCTTGAAGAAGCCTGCGTGAATTTCTTTTGAAGTCCTCTACCACCACCTGTCAAATTCATGAGAATTTCATCTTTTATACCACAAGAGAAGTGTGTTCTTTTAATATAAGACATTTTAATCACCAGTTCAATGATCATTTTTCTACATGGACCCCCAGGAGGCCTGCTTGAATCCCCCAGTCCCAGCTGGAGGCACAGCTGGGAACAATGGAAGTCATTTAAGTGCCTGAGCCAGGGGAGGTCCCTATCATCTCTGTGTCTTCAAAGATAACTCTTCAGAACAGCAAGATCCTAGAAATAACTTAAATATTCATCAAGACAGAGCTGGTTAAATAAATTACACTCACGGAATAGAATGCTCTGTTAGCGTAAAAATAAAATATGGAAGAGCTCAGCACGTACAGGTGGGAAAGCTCTCTGAAGGAGCGTGTTAAGTGAGAAACGCCAAGTGTGGACCCGTGTGTACGATGCCTTCCTAGTTCTGTGGGAGGTGTAGAAAGCCTGCGTTTTCCGGCGTTTCAGGCAGAGGAACCTTCTGGAAGGGTACACAACACACTGTTGTACCTCTGGGGAAGGGCACTGGGAACACGGAGTGAGATAACTTACTTTCCATTATCTACTCTTCAGTACTATTTGAAGTTTACCATGTGCCCGAGTTACTTTTTCAAATAAAAGAAATGGTTTAGTGAGTCTTAAGCTGCTTCAAAACAGAAAATGAAAAATAATAGTCCCGAAGGAAAAGACAAACTGAAGAGGGCTGGCAGCAGACGGATGGAGGATGAGAAAAACACAGGAGTGGTTATAGAGAAAGATCCGGTGGAGAGCGAGCGCCTGCCCTAATGGAAGATGACGGAACTTGAACCCAGGAAGTGGTCGTGGGACTAAGGAAGACGTTTGAGGGATGTGTGAGACGGAGAAACTGCTCGTTAGTTGTGGGAGGTAGAAGAGAAGGTGAAGTTAAGAATAAGTTTGGTGACATGGGGGAGCTGTTCACTTAAGATAACATACACAGAAAGAGTCAGAATGCCGGGGAAGACCGACTTCAGGTGGGAGGTATCTCAGGACCTTCAGGCAGACGTGGGCCTTGGCTGACTTCTGGAACTCGACTGGCAAACAGTTCCCGGCACCGATACGAAACTTCCCCTGGATGATTAGGTGGCTCCCTCTGCCGAACCTCTGCAAACAGTAGGAATACCTGTTTTCCTTCTGGAAGTCTGACATTCTGGTACGTGCTGAGCAGAGGGTGTCTATGTGACCAGCCCCCGTAAAAACCTTAAGCACGAAGTCTCGAATGAGTTTCCCTGGTCGGCAGTGTTTGCCATGTGTCGCCGCAGTTCCTTGCTGGGGAAGTTCAGCACATCCTTTGTCTTCTTTCCCTGTCATAGAGCTTAGTCACGATCTGCCTATGTGCTGAGGCCTGCGCCTCCCCGGGGAGCGGACCTTGGAAGCTTGCTCCTGGTTTCCCTGGACTCCACCCCATGTACCTTTCCCTGTGTCAAAACAATGGACAGGAGCCACTCCACCTGGAGCTGTTGATCCGGAGGAGCTGCCTTGCAGTTGTACTCCTCAAACCTTTGGAATGTTAAAACTGGACAAAAATAACCTTCCACGGAGCCAAAAGCAGCACTGGGTCCCAAACAACTATCAGACTGACAGATAAAGGCATTCTTTAGAATCAGGCTCACGATTTTTGCTTGCCTGTATCTGTAGAAATTCCTACCTTAGCTTATTAACACCCGTAGGAATCCCTTCCTTCCAATCATGTAATTAATCCCTCTTGCCTTCCCTCCTAATCAGAACACTATTTGGCTTTCTGCCTGCATCCGAAATACACCGTCATGGATCCTGCTTTGTCTTCCTTCCCTGTAATAGATCTTAGTCATGATCTATCTATGTACTGAGTCCCGTGAGTCCTTCCAGCAAATTACCAAACCCAGGGATGGTCGTGGGGACCCCTGACACATCTTTCCCGCAGGTATCGGTGAGGTGAGAGATACTCAAAAATCTAAATCTGCATGGCCTCTCTGTACTCCTCACCATCCTTCAATCTCTCTGTCACATGAAGACATAACATTAAATGTTTGTTTTACAAAAACATTTGATGTTCTCAGAGGAAAAGGTTAGCTGTGTCCCTACAGCCACACCTGTCTAGCTGCTCATCTACAGGCGCTTGAACAAGAGGCGTGGCGATGGCCGCATGGTCTCTGAGTGCCCCCTCATTCTGACTCTGTGATTGCTCCCTATTGGAATGGTTGGGATTCTCCTGAGACATATTCCAACAGAGGAAACAAAGGCTGATGGTCACAAAGCCTGTAAAAGGAGGTGCAGGGTGAGTCTTTCACCCCTGGCCGGAATCCCAAGAAACCCCAATTCACATGTGATGAGTCAAGAGTGACGCACCACGGGCTTTTGGTCTCTATTGTCCCCAAGCTGTTCAGTTCAGGAATCTGCTCATAATCCCAGCCGGGCCCTGGCTCCAGGGGTCTCAGTCATAGAGGTGTGTCTCAGGGAGGAGCTGTTAGGGCCAGCAAGGGGCCCTTTGCTCTGGAAACCATCAAAATCCCAAAGTACTAAGCCATGCTTCTCTGAGAGATGGGGGTGAGGGTGTGTGATGGCCTTTTTGTTCTACAAGTCATAGTTTTTGTTGCTGCCACACCTTATAAGATACTATCATGATCTGGGTAGAAAAATGAGGCCTGACAAGCCCTTCACTGTCAATTCCCCATCATCTGAGGGACTAACCTCTATCTCAGAGCTTTACCATTGGCCACATAGTCTTTTTTATTTTATTAACCTTTCCCGAACACTGACTCCTCCCAGGAAAACATAGCATCACCATTCTTGAAAGTAACAGCTCTACTCGCCCACAGATGAGAGAGCTTATTGGGTTACAAAGAGCACAGCAAGAGTATTGCTCAGACACAATTCACACATATTTGTATAAGTAGGTAACTGATTTTCCTATACACTTATAAAGACCATCTAGGCCTTTGTCTCTTCCTTTCTTTCTTTCTTTCTTTCTTTCTTTCTTTCTCTCTCTCTCTCTCTCTTTCTCTCTCTCTTTCTTCTTTCTTTCTTTCTTTCTTTCTTTCTTTCTTTCTTTCTTTCTTTCTTTCTTTCTTTCTTTCTTTCCTTCTTTCTTTCCTGAGAATCCTTGGTCTTTGCTATAGTTATCTGAGTCTAACCTTGTTTATCTGAGTTTTCCTCTTGGCAGTTTATGAAGAAATCTCTATTTTCTTCTTAGTTCCACCCAAATTCTATTTCTATACAAATTAGAATATTCCCTCTATGGTCCATTGCCTTGAGAAGCAACCAGATTTCTGAATGGTTAACATCCTTAAAGGCTTGATTTCAAATGTCACCTGTGGACTTTGAATGGGTTACATAATCTTTCTGGGCCTCCTGTTCCTCACCTGTAAGACAGCGAGGGGCTATGAGGAGTAAATATAACAATCTATGAGCCAAACTCAGCCTTATGCCTTTCCCATAGCAAGGGTGCAATAAAGGTAGTAGTTGCTGTTGTTGTTATTACTATTAGTCTTGCCACAGCAAAGGATTTCTCCAGTTCTCCTTATAATCAGGTTTGACAAGCCCCCACACTGACAAAAAGTATTGACGTTTTCCTCCCATTTCTCTCTCACCTTTTGTTAACTCATTACTTGTTTCTCTTTTCCTCTTATAGATTATTCTTCAAGACATCTGAGTCCTATAGGCAAAAGGTTAACCTTTTACCCAGGTTTAGCAATCTTTATTGTAAGTATACCCTTGGTACTTCCTCCTCACTCATCTATCTTAACACTTAGTCATTCAGCATGTATTCAGAGAGAAGTTTCCAAACTACAGGCAGCATTTTCATGTCAGATGGAACACATTAAAGTTCTCTTCATATGAGACACAAGATGCCAATAAACTAATGAGGGCTCCTAGAAAAAGGTTTGCTTTCTGATTTAGTTCTGGATTTCGTAATACTTATAGCAAAGATATGTGGTTGCTTGAGGTACCTGAACGACCACTCTTCTGTCTTGGTCATGAGCTACATGCCATCTAGGTGCTTTTTTCCTCCTGAGGTTCTAGTCAAGGCCCACTGCTTCTGCAGACTAACAATGGTCATAGAGCATATTGTCTAGTTTTGTGGGTTTTTGGTAAAAAGTATGAAACCCCATCACAAAGCCAGGGTAGTTCTAAGGAGAGGCAAAAGAGGGTATTTAAATATCAAATCCAAGAAGCAGAACAGGTTTAGACATCGGGGAAATGCAAATCAAAACCATAATGAAATACCACTTCACACCCACCATTACACTATGGCTATAATAAAAAAGACAGATAACAAGTGTCTGTCAGGGTGAAGAAATTGAGAACCTCAGACAATGCTGGTGGGATGGGAAATGGCGCAATTGGCAGTTCCTCAAAAGGTTAAACATGGAGTTATCATATATATGATCCAGCAATTCCACTCCTAGGCATATACCCAAGAGAACTGGGAACATATGTCCACACAAAAACTTGTATATGAATATTCATAGTAGCGTTATTCATCATAGCAAAAAAAAAATAATAACTCAAATGTTCATGAACTCATGAATGGATAAATAAAATGTGGTATATCCATATAATGTAATGTTATTGCCAAATAGTTGCTAAAACATGGACGAACCTTGAAAACATTATGCTAAGTGAAAGAAGCCAGTCACAAAAGACCACATATTGCCTGATTTCTTTTACAGGAAATGTGCAGAATAGGCAAATCTATAAAGACAGAAAGTAGAGTAGTGGTTGCCGAGGGCTGAGGAGGGTTGGAGGAAAATGGGAGTGACTGCTAATAGGCATAGGATTTCTTTTTAGGAGGATGAAATGTTCTAAAATGGATTGTGGTAATGGTTGTGCAACTCTGTGAATACACTAAAAGAAAATAAGAAGAAGCACTGAGTTATATGCTTTAACTTGGTGAATTGTATGGTATGTCAATTGTATCTTAATAAAGTGGTTATATTATAAATAGATAAATAGATAGATAAATAAATAAATTGTACAGTGTCTTACCTTGATAAGCAAAACTAAAGTCTGGGATGAAAAGATAGTTCTAGTAACTGCAAACTGTAGGCAAGCTTTATTATTGGTGTAAAACTGGTAGTACCTGCTCTAAGGAAGGCATTCTAAGAAAAACCAAACTTTCAAAAACAGATAAAAGTGGATCGTCTAAACAGATAAACTTCAATATCACCTTCCCTGGGCTAGTTTCAATTATTCTGTAAGCCAATTGGGATGGCTCAGGAATAATATTTATGAGGCAAAAGCTAAATGTGTAACCAAAGTAAAGATGCTATTGACAAACTGTGTACTCCACACCCTGGAAACAACACCTAGGTTATTTTAATCCCTGCCTGGGAGTTGTTTACAGTGTCTGATTTAGCAGTGCCTGTAGCATGGCAACTTGAATCAGCTTAGCCATCTGTCTTGAAAGTCCTCAGTTCGCCTCTTACCATGAGCAGCAAAAGTAAAGAATGTTGTTCCTATACCCAGTAATAACCAACTAAAAAAATAAATAGAGCCCTATTGATAATGGCAACAAGGAATACACAATGTGTGACACCGTATACAGGTGTTACTGAAGAACATAAAATATTTGAATAAAAGGAGCACTATTTCATGTTCCCAGATGAGAAGACTGAATATTGAAAACAAATCAATCTTCTCCAAATTATTCCATAGGTTCTATATAAATCCAATGAAAATTCCAGCAAAAGCACATGTGTGTGAGAATGTGTACATGTGTGAGAATGTGTGCACTTGCATGTACACAGGTACTTTTGCAGGGGTTAGGAACACAATCTGGACAACTTGATTCTCAGGTGTTCCTGGATGAGATTATAGCCAAAATTTTTTTGAAAAACACAAGAAAATCTGGTGTGTGATAAAGGAACATTTTCTATAGACTTAGGGAAACAGAAGAAAGTCCAGAAGTAGATCCGTGTATTTCTAAGACATTTGTAAATAATATGGGGACAACCGGCCAATGTGAGAGGCCGTAGGCTGGCCAGCTGCTGGGAAGGCCCTGGGCTGGAAAGTTTCTCTAGTACATGGAAAGCTCTTATGTTCAATTGAAAAGTCTTACATCTAAGATACAGCTAATATGATAACAAAAATGTATACATCAAGACCCCTAGACATCGTGTCTAGATTGACCGTTAGAGTAAATAGTGTAGGGTAGGGCTGGGAGCTACTGTAGTAATGACATGTCTTCCCACAGTATTAGGAATAAAAGTTTGAGTAGAGGAGATACAGAAGATCTCTCTAATCCTAACCTCTGCAACCCTAGGTGAGCTACAGGGGGATAAGGTGGCCATAGGAAGCAGCTGTGAAAATGTTCCATCGAGTACTCTTTACCCGAGTGCACTTAACGCTTGCCCTCCCCGACTCCATGTCTGCAGGGAGAGCATTCAGTGCATTCAGGTAAAGGGCACTTGGCCTCCTACAACTCTCCATTTGGAAAAGTGCAAACTTAGATCTCATCCTTATTCTATACACAAAAATTAATTCCAAAGAAATTAACCTTCTAATGTAAGGATTCGACTTCTAGGAATCTCATCTATTGAAATACTCATTAAAAATGTATCAAGATAGCCCAGCTGGCATGGCTCAGTGGTTGAGTGTCAACCTATGAACCAGGAGGTCACAGTTAGATTACCAGTCAGGGCACATACCCAGGTTATGGGCTCAATTCCCAGTAGGGGTTGTGTAGGAGGCAGCCGATCAATGATTCTCTCTCATTGTTGATGTTTCTATCTCTCTCTCCCTCTCCTTCCCTCTCTGAAATCAACATATATATTTTAAAATGTATCAAGATATATGTAAAAGAGTAGTCACTACAGCAATACTTCTGTTGGCATTGACCAAAGAGTAGAACATAGTGGTTATGATAATAGCTAATATAGGTGAGAATTTACTATGAGTCTGGCTTTGCTTGAAGTCTTTACATGGAGTCCCTGATTTAAACTTCACAACAACCCCATGAGCTGGTGGTATTATTAGTTCCATTTTCAGACAGGGAAGTGGTGGCACAATTGGAGATCACATCACAAGGGTTGACTAGATATCTGGCTCCAAAGCTCTCTCTCATAACCAGTACTCTTTACTGCCTCAACCCAATTGTCCACTGTTCATTCATTCAAAATGTATTACTTGAACATTATCATGTTCTAGGCACTGTTCTAAGCATAGGAAAAGCAGTGAACAAAAGAAGATATAGTCCCTCCCCTCACTGAGCTTAGAGTCTAATGGGGGGACAAAGACACACAAAAATGTGTAACTATAAACTATGATGAGCTCAAGACAGGAAGGACATACAGTGTTTGCTTAGAGACAATTTAATAGGTCACACAATGACAACCAGGGTGTGGGGAAGGCTTTCTAAGGAAGTAACATCAGTGCTGAGAATGGTCGGGGAGGAGGCTGGAGCAGGTGTGTGTGTATACAGCAACTTGTGCAATGATCCTATGGCAGGAGGGAGTGTGGCGTAATCAGTTATGCCAGTAACTACTGCACGCACTATTTTAGAACCCTGGCTTCTGAGAATCCTACACCTGTCAACCTCGCAGCCAGAGAATCCTGGAGCCTGATTGGGTGGAGGGTTCTGGAAGATCGGGCCATGTTAGGAGTATATGCCTTTAGGTGGGGAGGGAAGGAGGAGCAGACAGTCCCAGCTGCTGAGCTGGGGCTCTGCATTCTTCCCATGAAAGCAGAGCCTTTGGTGATAGTTCGGTAACACACATAGGCAGGTTGGAATGAGTCTGATCTGGTCTAGAGGGAGGCCACTCCTTGTGACCAGGCCTGCAAACATGTTCCCCTCCAGAAAGGAGAGAAAAATCAGACAGGCACAAACAAATGACCAGAAACAGAACTCAGTTTTAGAGGCACTATGCTCTGGGCACAGCTGGGGAGAACTGGCTGCTCCCCAGGGTCAGATACAATCACTCCTTCACCCCTCCTCCCACCCCCTGGCAAGCAAGCTTCCCAGACTCACTCATTCATTCCATAAGCAATTCGTAGGAGTAAGGCACAGACTTGCGTGCTGTGGGCAATACGAAGAAATACTGTTTTATATATCTCAAAGGGCCTCAAATCCTTTTTGGAATATGAAGCAGTATAAATGCACATAACAGTTTGAAAAAGCAAGGCATACACACATAAAAATATCAAATTCTATACAAGATATATTGTGACCATAACCATCTAAAACAAACCACCCAAAATACCATAAGCACTCAAAGGTCTAGGAAGAAATATTTGTTAAATTATGTTTTGCCTCTAAATGTGGAAGTATATAAGGTTTTCCCTACCTTTTTAATAGTTCCTAAAGTTTTAAAATAAATACAAATATTTTTGATGATAAAAGTTTATTCAAATCCATGTATCAATTCAATAGATATTCATTGAGCACCTCTTGCACCAGGCAGGGTTTTTAGACACTAGGGATCCAACAGTATGTGTGTTTGACATCTCATCTCAAGGATCAGGAAGGGGCAGTGTGGCAGAGGGAGGGAGGGAGGGAGGGAGGGAAGGAGGAAGGAGATTATAAGGTAGCAGGATCATGTAGGCCCTTATGGAGCATGAAAAGATTATGGATTTTATTCTAAATGGAGCTGAATAAAACACTAAACAATAGTTAAATGACCTTGCAGGAGAAAGAGCAAACCAGTAAGTGATTGCATGGCTTCAATATTACAATAAGGGCTTCAGAGGAGGGTGAGAACGCTGTAGGGGCAGCCAGGAAGGCTCACAGGGGCAGTAAACAGCAAGCTGCACCAGAAGGAAGGAGAGGATTCTCAGAGACAGAGGAGGGAGGCCATGCTGGGCGGAGGCCACCTATTTCATCACAGTCTTTTCTTTAACAAAATCAAGGCCCAAAGCTCACCTTACAAGTACATATTTTAAAGAGGAGACTCTGTGATGATAATGGGCAGACCTTTTACTTGAAATAAAAATATGCCAAAAATGATGTTAGGAAACTGTCAAGATCTTGTCTGATATACTTGTTCCTGTAAGAATTTAGAGTATGTGAAACCTCCTGACTCTTATGAAACATTTACATTTGGGAGGAAAAGGAAATTCTACTCAGAGAGCAGCCCAGGGTTTTCGTGAACCTATGGAACAGCGAGGAAGAGCTTTCAAGTCCCTTGCCCCCCTCTGCTCTCTGATACCTGCTAAGTGGGACCTGCCCAGCCATCAACTACAGGCTGTTGATTGAACACAACACAACCGTCAGCCACGTGTTCTGAAAAGGCTAATGGGGCTTGGCTCCCCAAGTCATTATCCAAGGGTACAATTTTAGGGTACTTCGGAGACGGGTAAAGTGCCAGGCACAATATCGAGTCAACTGTGAGGGTCATTCAACAAGAAATTACTGCGTGAGGGTCACGGGAAGCCGGGAGGAGGCCAAGGTGCTCTTACAGAGTAAGTGAGGAGCTCTTGTTTGACATTCTCCCCATCCACCACCATCACCAAAAGGAAGGGGACCTAAGCTCAGCATCTCTGACCCCCAACCCAGCAACAGAAGACAGCCCAGGTAGCTCCTTCTGTCCTAGATCTACAAGAATGCCTCCAACTGCACCTGGTGAGCTTGGCAGTACTGACAGGGGCTAGACTGGGAGTCACGCTGGGAAATCAATGCAGCCAGGGCAGGTGCTCTGCTTCTCCCCTGGCCTGAGACTTCCATCCACTCCCAGGAGATACTGAGGTGCTGGGTGCTCCTGGCAGGAAGGACTCTGATACCATAAGGAGCCTCTTTGTCCCCATGGGCCTGTAACCCCGTTCCCCCTCTCAGAGAGGAGGGTAACCAGGTGACACAGACAAGAGGGATTATGCCACAGCAAGTGCTTGGCCTAAGAAGGCTCTTTGTCCCGTGGGCCTGAGACTCCCCTCCCTGACTAAGAGACCCCAATGGCCACAGTCTGGGAAGAACCCTCTTCCTCTAACCAGCAGGGGCCTGTGGGAGCCCCAGCAGGACCAGATAAACCAAACAGACAGAAAAACATGGCAAAGGCTCTGAAAATTAAACTGTCATTGAAGTCACAGCCCTCCAAAGTAGGGCAGGACCTGCATGCCAACCCTAAGCACCGTGAATGCCTGCTAAAATAGACAATTTAAATAGGACCCTCCACCCCACCCCAGGTGTCCTAACATAATAGACAACAATTTTTTTTAAAAAAAGTATCCATTATACCAAAGACCAAGAACATCACAATTTGAATTGAGAAATGACAGTTAATCTAGTGATGCCAATCAAGATGAATTCGATGGCAGAATTATCTGACAAGGATTTTAAAGCAATTATGATAAAAATGCTTCAACCACCAATTACAAACTCTCTTGAAACAAATGAAAAAGTAGGAAACTCTTGGCAAGAAATAAAAATTCTAAAAAAGAACCAGTGAAAAATGACAGAACTGAAACATGTAATAACAAAAATAATAATCTCACTGCATGGTCTCAATATTAGGAAGGAGATGACAGGATAGAGACAGTGAACTTGAGGACAGACCAATAGAATTTAATAAAAGTGAAAATAGACCGACAGGGCCTCGGCGCTGGTGGAACAATAACGAAAAGCCAACATTCATCATTGGAGTCCCATGAGGAAAAAAGGAGAGGGGCTAAAAGAATATTCAGAAAAATAATAGCTGAAAACTTTCCAAAACTTACAAACACACACCTTCAGATTCAAGAAGCAGAGTGAACTCTACAGAGAATAAATCTAAGGAAATTCACACCAAGACACAGGGTAATAAAACTTCTAAAAACTAAAGACAAACGAAACATTTTGAAAGCATCCAGGGGGGAATGAAGCATTACCTGTAAGGGAACACCAATTTGAATGACAGGCTTTCCTCATCTAAATCCATGGAGACCAGGAGAAGCGGCACACCATCTTTTAAGTGCAAAAAGAACGGTTAGCTGTGAATTCTCTGTCTAGCAAAATTATTCTTGGTGAATATAGGGGGAAATAAAGCTTTTCTCAGACAAAGGAAAGTGAAAAGAATTCGACACCAGCACATATGTGGCTAAAGGAAGTTCTTTAAGTAGAAAACAAGTGTTAAAAGAAGAAATCTTAGAGTATCAGGAAGAAAGAAGGGACAATGGAAACAAAAGAAAAACATAAGCATTGTACACAGATCATTAAAGTTGGAAGAGACCTTAAAGGTCATTTATCCCAGCCTTGCCCTGCTATAGTATTTCTTTTGCTCTAGCAAAATAATCTAGTGCTGTGATGTCTAACAAGGGGGCAAAAGAAAGGGGCTCACCCCTTTTAGAAGCCATCAAGGTCAATGCTCAGTGTGAGGAAAAAATAGTAGAGACCATGACTTTAGCTTACGTTCCAACAGTCATGCCAGAGAGCTCGCTGCCTCCCTTATTTCTTGGCAACCTGTTATAAAGTTCTTCCTCATAAAATGAGCACCCTTGTTCAATGTTGTAAGTAGTCCCATTAGGACGAAGTCTTGAGACGATGACAACATGCATAAAATGTTAACAACCACTCAGCCAGCAAATCAGAAAGACGGGTGATTGGTGGCCATGGAAACAAAAGTCAATATACCAAGGAAGAGGAGAGAGAAAGGATATAAAGGCGTGAGTCCCCGAGAGTGGCATTTAGCTGCTGAACCAATGCTGCCAACTACCCAATTCATATCTCTTGTCGGAAAAAAAAAACACCAACCTGCTTTTTTAAAGGACACTTTCGCTGGTGTTCTTGCACATGTTTCTAACTGACAGAAGTTAAGTTCCCAAGACAGACAGACGTGTGGCCCTCAGCCAGCAAGCGTGCAGCCTACGCAGCTGGCTTTACTCTTCCAGGCCCAGCCCACTCTCTTCTCCCTCCGTTCCTCCCCAGTTCCTGCGAGGCCCATATGGGAACAATCTCATTTCCCTGGAGGTCAAGACCCCAAAGACCGAGTTTAAAACTTTAGGTCCCTGCAGCTGTTTCCATTTTCAGTCTGGAGAACACACACCAGTTAGACACCGACCAAACTGGTGACTGGAATGCTGATGGCAGGTCACACGCTTTCTCCTCTGAGGGGAAGTAGTCAAATCCACCAAGAGCTGAAGGACAACACGTCAGTTATATGAAACCACTATATGTATCAGAGGAGCCACTCAAGTCCCCACAAGTCTTCCCCAGTAAACAACCCCCATGCAACCTCAGAGACTCTGCACAGCTATTCCCTCTGCTGGGTTCTTCCACCAGTTTTCAACTTCACTTCCTTCTGGTCTCTGTTCATGTGTCATCTCTTCAGAGAGGCATCTTGGATGCATCTTGTTGTCTGCTTCCTCCTACTAGAATATAAGTTATTAATAAGCTTCCTTTTGTTGTGTGCCCAGCACCCTAAGATAGTGTCTGGGAACGTGCTGAATGAACAAATAAACATTTGCTCGAAGCCTGTGTGTGATGATTGTATTGACTTGCTGTCAAAAGTTTCTGTTGGAAACTTGCTCCTCAATGTTCCAAAGATGTCACAGAGCTCACTCTGATGGAACCTGAGATAGGATGCCCAGGCTCTGCCCATTCAGGTAGCTCTTCGCTCCAAAAAGCAACTCCTGGTGGAGGGGGGGGGGGGGGGCCTTGGAACCCTAAAAAAAACCTAAACAAGCACTGGATTAGATGATTTCCACCTAAAGGCTTCTCTAACCTAAAAAGTTAGATGCAGTGAAAGGACTAGAAGAAGAAAAAAGACCTCCCCTGTCTGTCCTTCCCCCAGAGCACTGCACTGCTCTCACTGTACTGTACCTCTTCTATGTTTAGATACACAAATACCATTATGCTACAAGTGCCTACAGAACATGCTCTATAGGTTCAGAGCCTAGGAGCAAAAGGCTATCCCATGTAGCCTAGGTGTGTGGAGGCTCTGTTACCTAAGCTTGTGTAAGTACACCTTTCGCATTTTTCAGGATATACCCTATCTCCGCCAGACAGGGCGGAGGAGCCGATACTGTGTGACGTCATCCTCCCTGATAAATTGGCTCTTGCAAGCTGTGGGGATGTAGCAACAAACTCTCATTGCGTCCTGCTGTCTCGGGAGTGTAATGACAAGCAATCCTCGAATAAGAGATGAGGACATTGCATCATGGAAGCCAGCTCATGCTTGGGGAGAAGACAGGACCTCACGTCAGCATGACGCCAGCAGAGGCTACGTTATAGAAATCCTGCTGCTGTCGGTGTTGTTACGGAAAGAGTACAGAAATCTGCAGCAGACACTGTCAGCTTCTGGACTGTGAATCACTCGCACCCACGCTCCAGGAGACCATCAGAGGGCGAGACAAGGCATCAAACCTGAATGTTAACCGAAGTAAGGGGACGTCATATAGTTTTTGGCACAAACGTTCCGAAGCTGTTAGCTGCTGTTGGGGCAATGTGAAATCACTGTTCTAGAGTTTCCTTGGGTGGATCTGCTCATCCACTTAACAGACATTTGCTGGGCCCCCACTATGTGCCAGGCAACAAAGAGAGGAAAAAGGCTACAGAAGATTACCCTGCCTTCTGTAAGCTAACCATGTAGTAACAAGGATGATGGTGATGGAAAGAGCAGCTAATGGTTTTTGAGCACGAGGCTGTGCACCAAGCACGGCTGGACCATTTAAGTGCAACATCTCATATAAGCACCACAATAGCCTTGGGTGTGACTATTCTTATTTCAAAGATGAGGAAATTGAGGCTCAGAGACTTCTACAGGGGCACGCAGGGGCCTCAAATCCCTTCTGACTTTCAAAGCCAATTCCCCATAACCTCCACAAAACACTGCTTTCCATTTCACCTGTGGATTCACACTTCCTGGTAAGGGGGTTACATAGGGGCCTCACCTTCCAGTGAAGTGAGGATTTTAAAAAACAAAAGAAGGAAACGACTGTACGACAGCCATGCGCTGCACAATGATATTTCCATCAATGATGGACCCCTCGTATGACGGTGGTCCCATAAGATTAAAATGGAACTGAGAAATATGTACTGTGTCTTTTCTATGTTTAGATATGTTGAACTACACAAATACCATTATGCTACAAGTGCCTACAGTAACATGCTCTATAGGTTCAGAGCCTAGGAGCAAAAGGCTATACCATACAGCCTGGGTGTTTGGGGCCTATGTTACCTGGGCTTGTGTAAGCACACCTTTAGCATTTCTCAGAATATGCCCTATGGTTAAGCGACCCATCCTGTATTTCCAGATGCTCCTGCTCTTGCTGGTGGAGGTCAGCCTGGGAGCCCAGTCTGGGGATCCATGGCAGCTGTTGGAGGGCAGATTAGACTGGCCGGCAGGAATGCATTAGCTGCATAATGGCCAACTTAGAAATGAAGCTGGGGGTGGAGTGGGGAGGGGAGTGGCTTCAACTGCCCAGATTTTTTATTGGATGGAGGGATGGAATCATCCCCATTTTGCCTCCAAAATGTCTTGACACTTCTACCTATTAGAACTACAAAGTGTAAGTTGAGAAGTGATTACCCCCCATTCTCAAAATCCCCACAGCATCTCATCTGTGCCTTCCTCACAGTATTTTCCACGTTCCATCTTTAGACTCACTAACATCGAAGGTGCTAATTAATTTTTACTGAATGTATTACTAGGAATGTCCAAACGTACATAAATAAATTCCAGGCATCCTTTGTTGAAAGAGCCCTAAAGATAGAGGAGGAAACTGAGATTCGCTCAAGGTCGCACACAGACCAGTAGTAGCATAACAAACTCCAAAGCCCAGCGGACTCACAGCCCGGTGGTCTTTTGAGGACACCATACTGCCCCTTCTAACCATGTGAAGAGCTGAGAGGCTTTCAGCGGGAGCAGGAGAAATGGGCAAATGTATCTATAACCGAGCTAGAGGCTGAAAGTCCTTGCGGTGGCAGGACAAAACCAATCGTCTCCAATTCACAGGCAACCACTCAGAGAGATGGTAATAATGATAACAATAAAGTAACCATGTGTGATAACCCAGGGCATTTATAGAGCGCTTACCATGTGCCTGCATCATTCTAGGGCAAGGGTGGGCAACCTTTTTGTGAGTGCGTGCCAAAACCAGCAAAATCTCTGACACAAAATTCTTCTGTGTGCCAACCCTAATTTTTTGAGAACGTGTTACACCTACTTGATATCTTTTAAGGTGTATGTATGTGAAGAACCTTGAAGAAATAATAAAATTCATTCGAGCGACAAAAACACAGTATATGATGATGAAAAATACATTTATTTTTTAATGTATACATGTACACTGATAGTCCGACAGAAAACTTTATGACTCCGTTTGATATTATCAGTGGGACTTTTGCTGCTGCATCACTGATGACAGAGATTTTACATCAGGTTTATATTTTGTGACCTTCGGAGATATGCACGAGCTACTACTTTCATCCGTCAGGCTACTCCTATTACGAGACGTAACAAAATTCATCACTGAGAACAAAGATTCACAAGCGTATGTGGATGAAACCAAAACACTGGTCAGATCTAGGAAGGCAGGGAGAGTTAAGGCAGAGGCATAGAAATTGCTCTTCCCCTCTCTCGTCAATCCATATCTATGGTCTTTAAGATAACTTGTTATGTAAAATTATTTATTTATCTAAGATGCACCTACACTGAATTTATCTGAAAAATAAAAAAGTCGATATTAAGAAAAAAATTGTAAATGGAAGGTTATAAGAGAGGGTTTCGCGTGCCAGCAAAAGTTACTAGCCAAACCGGTTTGGCTCAGTGGATAGAGCGTCGGCCTGCAGACTCAAGGGTCCCAGGTTCGATTCCGGTCAAGGGCATGTACCTTGGTTGCGGGCACATCCCCACTGGGGGGCGTGCAGGAGGCAGCTGCTCGATGTTTCTAACTCTCTATCCCTCTCCCTTCTTCTCTGTAAAAAATCAATAAAATATATTAAAAAAAAAAAAAAGTTACTGGCATGCCATGTATGGCACTCGTGCCAGGGGTTGCCCACCCCTGTTCTAGGGACTATACAGATATTAATTCTTATAATCCTCACAACCTGTGTGGGTTTGTTTTTGTTGTTTTTTTTTGGGGGGGGGGCGGACGGGCTAGCACTACCTCCATTTTTCAATGAAGTAAGCTTAAGTACAGAGAGGTCAGGTAACTTGCCAAGGTCTCTAATAGCAACTAGCATTTATTGAGCACTTTCGGGGTACCAGAAACTGAGCCCAGAAACCGTACTAGCTCCATTATCTCGTTTAACACTTAAAGTAACCTTAAGATAATGACTGTCATTATCACCACTCTCAGAGGAAGCCAGTAGGTAAATTGTCCAAGCCGTCTGAGCGGAGTCTATGCTCTTAGCCACTAGCGATGTCACTGCGTGCCAGGCGAGTGCCACAGCCTGGACGTGAGGGGACCCGGCAGAGACCTGTTCGCTCCTGGGCGTGGAGTGTCGCGGCGTAATCCTCAACCAGGGCCACGCCAGGCCAGGGTCAGGTCGCAGTGAGGGTCAGATCCGCCTCCAGAGCCTGAGAATTCCGAACCCGGGCGTCCGCGCACCGCGAGCCGCTACTGCCCCCTACTGCCCGCCCGACCCGAGCCCAAGCCCCGCTCTTCCCCGGGGAGATCCCTGCCTGCGGAGGGAGCAAGGCTGGCCGCCAGGTCCGGCCCCCTAGTAGCGCGACCACCACACCGGGGCTGCCACAAATCCCCCGGGCCCCCCACACGCAGAAAAAAAATGTCCACGGCCCGCACTTTCTGCATCCCCTCCTACCCCGCCTTTATTCCCCTTCCCACATCTCGGGTTTGTTACATCCCTGGATCCCCTCCCGCTGACCCTGCCCGGGTGCCGCAGCAACAGACCCCGGGTTGCCGTGGTGATGCAGGGACGCGCAGACACCAGAAAGGGCGGGGTCCCCGGGCTGCGGGGCGCGCGCACGCCCAGGCTCCAAGAGCGTGAGTAATAAAAAGCCGCGTGCGCCCTACCGCTCAGCTCGGTAGTCCCCGGTTGCCATGGTGATATGGACCACAGAGGAGAGTCTAGTTATGAGTGGCGCGGGGTCTGCTCCCCTCTCACCCCCCATCCCCTGGCTGTGGGCAGTAGATGGCAGACTGTACGAGAGCTACACCAGGAGCCTGCTAAGACCTTCAGGCCTGACGGGTGGGAGGCTGCTTGGGGTCCTGGACAAGCCTCTTGGGGCCCCCTTCTTGGCCTATCATCGCGGGGTGAGGGTGCACGAAGGTGGACAGATCCTTGTCGCTGCAGGACCTCATGACCCTTTCGAGGCCGCCTGGGTTTCCCTAGCTTGGATGAACCAGGATCTATTTAACCAGTTTCCTACAGGACACTAGTTTTTTTAATCCAATCTTTGTTATTACAAACAATGCTGTAGTAATAACCTTGTATATACCTCCGTGTACATGTGCAATTTTCCCTGTAGAATAAATTTCCAAAGGTAAAATTGCTATGGCAAAAGCCAAATGCAATTTTAATTTTCATAGATATGGCCAAAGTGCTCTCCAAAGACACTAGCAAATTTTCACCCCCGCCAAAACTGGAGCCCAATAATTTTAATTAGCATTATAACCACCGTGATGAAGTGCTGCAAAAGAATTTTGCAGAGCCAATGCCATTAAACCATTTTTTTTCCTTTGATCAGTTTTTTTATACAATATAGTCGAATATTATCCAATCCCATTTTATTTTATGGAAATTATTCACTGTGAGAGATTCTTTTACATGTTAATGTCATTATAAACATTTTACTTATTTAATAATTTCTCTATATATTTTACTTTAGTTTTCCTCATTGTGAGGTTTCTTATATCAACATGATTCTACTGAAAAAGAAAAGAACAACCCCTGACGTTCGGAAGCTGGCTGGCACAACTTGGCCATGTTATTCTCTTATTGGACATAAACAATGTCACAGAATACCAACCTCAAACAACATTATTCTGATAGCACGATAAGATGACACTGAGCAAGTCTGCTTCATCATTTGGTCTAAGACAAAAACGTGGTCACTGTCCCCCCGACAGAATACCAAACATCCCCCTCTCTTAGCTAAAATAAGTGACTACTGCTTCTTTACCAATTAGTTTTAGCCTCACTATAGTCTGTCTTCCCTAGAGATTAGATTGAGTGAGGCACCCAATCATAGAATTTCCCCTCCTTTCTGAAAGTATCCAATCTAGAACATATAGACCCTCTCCAAATCACCCATTGACTCCTATCATAGTTTTTTTAAAAAAAATATATTTTTATTGATTTCAGAGAGGAAGGGAGAGGGGGGGAGAGATAGAAACAGCAATGATGAAAGGGAATCATTGATCCACTGCTTCCTGCACACCCCCAACTGGAGATCAAGCCCACAACCTGGGCATGTGCCCTGACTTAGAATTGAACCATGACCTCCTGGTTCATAGGTCAATGCTCAACCTCTGAACACTGGCCGGGCCTATAATAGTTTCTCTCTAACTCTTTCACTGGGGTACCCCATAATTCCCCCATGGCGTGTGTTCCCCCTCAGTGGATCAGGTAATAAACTCAACTAGTTCAACCACACATGTGTTCCTGATGGTTTTTGGCTAAGGGCATTGACACTGCAAGTGATTTTCTTTGGTAAAATTTTACAGGTCTAAAATTTGCCAATGGCAACCCTCCATAAATATTTAGTAAAGAACAAATTTTTAAAATGATTTTAACCAGATCTGGTTGTTCCCAGGTTATGTTAGTTTTCAATATCATCCTTAAGATATGAGTCTCCCGAGTTTTTTCTTTAATAACAACTCTAGTGGTGCCATCTTTACCAGTTCAGTTTTATTTTGTATCATTTGTTTCTACCAGGAATAGTCATTATGAATCGGACAGAAGATGGAGAATTTTTATCTACTTCTTCACTCAAGAACTATCATTAGGGCAATGGTGTAGGCCCCGAATGCACAGCAAAGTAAAAAATGTTTACTTTTCAGTTGGCAGGTTTCTGTTTCAGTTGGCAGGCTTACCCTGTGCCAACATGCCCATCATGGGCACGGGCAACACAGACCCTGCTGTGAAGGAATTCTCAGTCTAATCAGAGAGATATTGGAGCTTGCTGCTCTCATGGAGGGAACAGTCCAACCCAAGATATTTATTCATTCAGTAAATATTTATTTCTGCCGACTTTATTTTATGCCAGAAGCTGAGCTGGGCATTGAGGATGCAGGGATGACCAAGTTCCGTGGGGTCTCTGGCTTCCTGGAGCTCTCAGTGCAGTGGGAGAGATGTATATTGAATCACACCAAAGGCTAGCATGTATGATGACCGCCGCGAAGAAAACCCCCGGGGTTCTGTGGGTGGCTGGGACGATGGCAATTTGGCCAGTGGGGTTCAAGGAAGGCTTCTTTGAGATAGTGATTTTTAATCTGACATGTGAAGGTAGAGTTGGAAAGGCGTTCCTGGCGGAGGGAACAATGCATGCCGGTAAGTGAGAAAAGGCTTGGCTCTTTTGAGGGTGGGAAGGCAAGCCAGTGTGGCTGGAATAAAATGGTGTGGGGGGTTGAAGGCAGGAGACAGATGTCTGGTCCTGCAAGGTTTTGTCCATTATGCTAAGAAATTTATGTTTTGATCTAAAAGCAACAAGCCTGGGAAGGGGTGATGTGATCAGAAATGCATTTTTATAATGTTCTGTGTGGAGAATGGATGGCGATGTGGAGAGTAAATGCCATGAGACCAGTTAGGAGACCACTGCAGCTGTCCAAGGGAGTGGCGATCATAATTAGACTGGTGGGATTCAGAGGAGGGGAGTATTCAGTGGACATTGGAGGCGGAATGAGATTGAATGGATTGAGGAGTGTGTGAGGTGAGGAAGTGTCTAGTGAAGAATACAGAAACGACCTACTATGAGCTGAATTGTGTCCCCCTGAAGTTCCTCTGTTGAAGTGCTAATCCCCAGCACTTTAGAATGTGGCTGTATTTGGAGATAGGATCTGTAAGGAGGTAATTGAGGTTAAATGGGGTAATCTGGGTGGGCCCTAATCCCATATGACTGGGGTCCTCATGAGAAGAGGAAGACATACCAGGGGTGCAGAGAAAAGGCCATGTGAGAACATAGTGAGAAGGCAGCCATCTGCAAGCCAAGGAGAGAGTCCTCACGAGAAACCAAACCTGCCCACACCCCTATCTTGGACTTCCAGCCTTCAGAGAGAATAAATATTTGCTGTTTAAACCACCCAGTCTGTGGTATTTTGTCATGACCGACCTAGCAGGGGTTTGATCCCCAGTAGAGGGCGTGCAAGAGGCAGCCAATCAATGATATTCTCTCATCATTGATGTTTCTATCTCTCTCCCTCTCCCTTCCTCTCTGAAATCAATATATATATATTTTTAGAGAGAGAGAGAGAGAGAGAGAGAGAGAGAGAATAGGGCCATTGGGAGATAAATTATGGTACATCTATATTATGGAAAAGAGTTTTGCCCATGCAAAATAAATATTCTGGTGGCCTGGTTGGTGCAGGTGGTAATCCCAGGCATCACTTGCTTTGTTTCATTTGTTTTCCTTTGTTTCTATTATTCTGTCCTCTCCCCACCCCAATTTCATAACTTAGAGAATCATATACATGCTCTGTTTATAAACTCCTGCATAAATAGTTGTATACCATCAGTTTGCATAGCAATTATCTTTTTATGAATTTTTAAAGGGCCATATTAACCTTGTATGAGGAGGAAGATTATTCCATGCAAAGGTTTAAGATAATAAGGCAGGAAAAAATGAGGTAGAGCTCTATGTACTGACATGAAAAGATATCCAAACCATATGGTTAAATGGGAAAAAAAATGTATGTAGATTATGAACCTATTTTTGTTTTTTAATAGAACCATTTGTTAGATGCTTAGGGAAAAAATCTGGAAGCATATGCAGCCAACTTTTAAAGTATTGTAAATATTCTACCAGTTAAAGATCTGAGTTCTATCAAATAAACCCTGTTGGTGATTTTCTGCAGCAGGAAACAGTGGAACACGGTTATATGCTGAAGGCCAATAATGACTAAGAGAGACACAACCCCCATACTGGTATGGCCATGCCTGCTGTTCATGACACATGACTGAGGGTGGCCTTCAGGGTCAAACCACAGAATAAATAATATAGAAGCCCCCCCTTATTTGTGGTTTCAGTTTTTGTGTTTTCAATTACCCATGGCCCTGGCTGCTGTGGCTTAGTTGGTTGGGCGTCCTCCCATGCACCAAAAAGTTGCTGATTGGATTCCTGGTCAGGGCACATGCCCGGGTTTCAGGCTCGATCACTGGTAGGAAGCAGCAGGAGGCAGCCAATCGATGTTTCTCTTTCTCCCTCTCTCTCTAAAAATCAATACTTAAAAATCTTAAAATGAATTACCTATAGTCAACCACAGTCCGAAAATATTAAATGGAAAATTTCAGAAAGAAACAATTCATAAGTTTTAAATTGTGCACTGACTAGTAGTGTGATGAAATCTTGAGCTGTCCCATCTGGCCTCCTCTGGGACGTGAGTCATCCCCTGATCCAGAGTATCCACACTCTATATGCTACTTGTCTGTTAGTCACTTAAGCCGTCTCAGTGATCAGATCAAGTGTCATGGTATCTCAGTGCTTGTGTTCAAGTCATCCTAACAGTAACCTAATGCACAAAGCCCATGTCACTCACCTCACTTCACTTTATCACATAGGAATTTTATCACCTCATATCATCACAAGAAGAGGGTGTGTACAGTACAATAAGATATTTTGAGAGAGATAGACCACATTCATTTCACATAACTTTTATTGTAGTGTATGGTTTTAATTGGTCTATCTTATTATGGTTGTTGTTAATCTCTAACTATGCCTAATTTATAAATTAAACTTTATCATAGGCATGTATAGGAAAAAACATAAGTTCAATACTGTCCATGGTTTCAGGCACCATTAGGGGTTCTTGGGACATATCCCTTGCAGATAAGTGGGGACTGCTGTAAACTTAATGTCTATCTTATAATCGTAAATACAAATCTTAATATTATCTTCTCCCACCCCAATGGGCCATCTTGTGCTTCCCCCCTGTACCCCACTTGAGAGAACACCAGTGTTTTTCTAATTATGCAGACAGAGCACTCTACAAATTGAGTGGGTGGGGATTCATTAGAGCAGTATTTTTATGCAACTAGAATACCATTTTGTACATAAAACATCTACTGTGTATGATTCAGAGAATATGACTGTTCTGAGAAAGGAGGCACCAGCACACTACCAGGTATTTGTGTTTGTGTGTGTGTGTGTGTGTGTGGGTGTAGGTGTGTGTGTGTGTGTTCTTAGTTGAGAAAGGAGGAAGGTGGACTTGGATGAGCTCTCAGAAGGCTTCGCACTGGCTTTCTGGAGCTCCTGGGCTTCTCGGAGGCATTGGCTAAGCATCGAGGTGGCTGTCTTGGGAAGAAGTGGAGATCTGGAGGAGCTCAGGGGACACTGTGTCTGGGGTGACCGTTCAGCAGTGTGACACGTGGCAGGCAGTCTTTGAAATATAAGTATTCACAGTCATTTGGTGAGGTTCTTAGTTCTTCCGCCAGTCTGTTTTTTTAAATTTGAATCCAATACAAGAATTTAATAACTATCCTCTCAGAATACAAAAATATATTGGTTTTGAGGCTTTTAACGACTTCTGCTGGAGGTGGAGGTTCCATAAAGAAGTTAAGCTAAATGCTAAGCTCTGCTACCAAGTGGAGAAATGGAGATTGCACATTGCCAAAGTGATTGTGCACATTTGGGAGAAATTACTTTGTTTTTCAAAATGAAATTCACCGAACTTTTAAACCAAAGTGCATAAATGATTCAAATGGCTTTGAACTAGAAAAAGTTAATGAATCAATAGAGCAATCTTTACGGAAATCCTCTGTGGTGGGGCTGGTGAAGGAAGCACAGAGCTACTGGCTGACATTTATCATGACATTTATTGCACTAGGAGCCAGACCAAAGGGTGGCTTATCTGAGCAGCTGCTCAAAGCACTAATCCAAAGGGACGAATGGGAAATATGGTGCCAGTTACCTGAGAATTTCACACAGGGTTCTTTCAGAGTTAGTAAACTGGTAAGTACTCGCACTCCCACAGACATAGACAGCACGGGATGGGGTGGAGGGACTTAGATCAAGTTGAGGAGGAGACACCAACAGAGGACTGCCTGCGTGTTCCAGGCAGAGGGACAGTGCGTGCGAACACCCTGGTCCTAGGTCAGTGATGGCGAACCTATGACACGCGTGTCAGAGGTGACACGTGAACTCATTTTTTTGGTTGATTTTTCTTTGTTAAATGGCATTTAAATATATAAAATAAATATCAAAAATATAAGTCTTTGTTTTACTATGGTTGCAAAGATGAAAAAATTTCTATATGTGACACGGCACCAGAGTTAAGTTAGGGTTTTTCAAAATGCTGACAGGCCGAGCTCAAAAGGTTCTCCATCTCTGTCCTAGATGTTGATGAAGGAGAAGGAGGCTCCATGGCTGGAGCACAGAGAGCCTGGGAGGGAGATGTCAATGGTGCTGAGACATAGTCAGGAGCCATGGGAAAGAATTTGACTTTATTTAAATATTATTTGAACTACGATGGGAACACACTGACGTTTTCAACGGGGCAGTGGCATGAGCTGACTTACCTTTGAAAGGCCCATTTGGCTAATGTGGGAGAATGGATCCCAGCAGACAAGAGTGGAGGCAGAGTGAGTCGATAAGCAGCTATGGGGGTAGAATTATTCAATGGAAGATGATGGAGGTGAGAGGCCTAGGTGGTGGGAATGAAGAGAAGTGGATGGCCCTGGGCTGATATATCTAGTTAGAACCAATGGGGTTTGCTAAATAGAAACTGGGAGAGCAAATGTGACTCCTCGGGTTGTAGTGCGTGCATCTGGGTGGATGATGGATGGGATGGCCGTTTACCGCTATGCGGCAGACCCAGGGAGACCGGGTTGTGAACAGAGAGTCAAAGGTTCTGTGTGGAGCATGTTAATGTAAGATGTCCTATTAAGCAGTTGGGTATCCACGCCTCCAGGGAGAACTCAGGGAAGATCGAGAGGTGAAGATAGAAAACTGTGACTCAGCACATAGATGCATTAAAAACCACAGGCAGAAGGAAGTCCTCCAGGGAGATGACACGGGGGGAGGCAGAGGGCTGATCCCCGAGGAATCCCGGTGCTCAGACATCAGGTGGAGGGAGCTCTGTAAATGAGGCTTGGAAGGAGCAGCTGGTGAGCTCTGAGGAAATTCCTTGGAACTGAGTGGAAAACTCCAGACAAGTGTTATGTTACAATTAGCGTATGTGTGATACATGTTTTGGGTTTTGGTTTTACCATCTAAGGAAGAGTCTCGTGTAGAGGATCCATTTTACTGCTCGTCTCCCGCCTTCACCACCTGTTCTGCTTGCAGAAGTCAGGCGTGAAATGCTGTTGAGAGAGTAAGGGAGTCTCACTCCACCCCCAACTGTTAAAACTCAAAAGTTGTCATTGATCTCATTTTATTTGCCCCCCTCCCCGTTTAAGCTATCAACTAGTGGCTTCTGTCTTCTAAACATCCTGCACCCATGCATTTCCCACGCCCTCGCTGCCACCACCCTGCCCCACACCATCATCTTCTCTTCCCTGGACAATGGCAGCCCTGGCCAACTGGGCAGGGCTGGATTACTGCTGCCACTGTCCCTCTCCGATGAGCCATCCTTATGCAGCACCCAGAGGACTCTTTCTAAAATATGAATCAGAATGTTTCTTCCCCTTCAAGCTCTCAAGTCAAATAACCTAGTGACTACCAATAGGGAACTGGTCAAATAAATACTGGTTAAATAACACATACGGAATGGAATATTATGCAGACATTAAAAAAAAAAAGATCATGAGAACACTCTACCAGTAATGAGACAAATGATCTCTAGGACATGAAGCGAAAAGAGCAAAGTGTGGATATTATGCTACCATTTGTAAAAGAAAAAGGGGAGGGGAGAGAGAGCGTGTGTGGTTGGATCTGATGTTATATCTCTATCAGCAAACACAAGAAACAGCCCCAGAGAGGGGGCTCCCAGGGAAAGCATCTGGGCAGGTGGGGGAGGGGTGGGGGGGAGAGAGATTACCGTTTGGTACTTCTGAACTTTGAATGCGATGACCACGTTATGTGTTCAACAATGAGTCAATTAAATTAAAATGTTTACATGAATTAATAATGAACTCATCTCACTTCCCATCTCACTTAAAGATCTAGTCTCCGCCCCACTCCCTGCAAAGCCTCACACAGGGCCCTGACTCCGTCTCTGCTCTTTCTCACCAAGTTGCAGCCAGTCTGCCACCTCCCGAAGCTCAACATGCCAAGCATAGCCCCTCCTTGGGCGTTTGCTCTTTCTAATCCCGCACCTTGACCTCCGTCAGAGCCCTCCATGGCCACCCCTGCAGTCTCAACTCTAAAGTCACTTCCTCAGAGATGACTTTCCCAACCTCGATATAAACTTGCTACCCATCACTTCCCATCACTGAAAATCCACGTTCTACTTTCTTCATAGCAACTACCACTATCTAAAACTACTTCGTTTACTTCCTGATGGTGCGTCTCCCCCTCTGCGGTCATATGCCACCACAATCTGACACCCAGAACAGTGCCCAGCTCATCCTATATAATAAACCAGAGGCCCAGTGCACGGATTCATGAACTGGTGGGGTTCCTTGGCCTGGCCGGCGAGGATCGGGCTGAAAGTGGCTCTCTGACATCCTCCGAGGGGTCCCAGATTGCGAGAGGGTGCAGGCCAGGCTGAGGGACGCCACCGGTGCATGATCAGGGCCAGGGAGGGACTGTGGGAGGGCTCTAGGGCATGTCCGGCTCATCTCGCCCAGTCGTGATCGGCTGGACCCCAGCAGCAAGCTAACCTACCAGTTAGAGCGTCTTTCTCCTGGTGGTCAGTGTGCATCATAGCAACTGGTCGAATGGTCGAATGGTCAGAGGGACAATTAGCATATTAGGCTTTTCTATAGAGAGATATTTGTTAAGGAATGAATATTTTTAAAATTTTTCTTATGGTGGTCCTGACAGCATATTTATAATGATGCCTGTTTTGTTTCTTTACAGTTCATAGTGACAGCATACAGACTAGAGTTCTAATCCTGGCTTCTCTTCTTCTAAGCTTTGTGACCTTGGGCAAGTCACAAACCTCACCAGGTTTTGTGAAGATTAAATGAGATCTGAGGTATAAAGTGCTGGTTCTGGCAGCCCTCACTCAGTGGACCCTCACAGCCCAGGAATGACTGCTGTCCGTTTGAGAATAAGGAGATGGGCCCAGGTAGGGGAATGACCTGCCCAAGGTCATGTCACCTGGGCAGCAGAAGCCATCTCCACTCCAGGCTTCTGCCTCCACGCTCAGCACGGAGCACAGCAGGCTTTTTCTCCTCATTACTTTTGAATCAAGAGCCCTTCCTCCCCTCCTCTGGGGATGGAGCCTAAGTTTATAATCAACCACCACAATAATGCCCCTCTTTAGGGGGAATTGGTTGTTTATCTTTTGGTTTTCTTCTCATAAATGGTTGATATGTTTGGGCCCGGAGAATGGTACAGAGTTTCTAAACAACATCATCAAATTAAATGCGGTGACGCACTGACTTAGGAAACCCATTCATCTCCTCGTTCCTTAAATGCAATGAAACGGTTGATCAGTCCTGCCTCCGCATGTTTATTTGTTATAACGGATAGAAACACCAACAGTGAAAGCCAGAGGATTGAACCTGCGGTCTAATCTAAGTGCTGAAATACGAAGTCGTTTTCCAGACACCGTGCTCATATGTTATTTTCTTAATTTACACTGCAGACCGCAGGAACAAGGGCTGGATTTGTAACGACCCGGAGGAAGCAGTGAATAACGGGAATTTGACAATAGTTGTCACCAGTACCGTGTTGCTCATGGAGCCACGGGTGCCACCTGGCATTTCAGTGCTTATACATTTTCTTTGGAGTAATAAGATTTTTTTTGCAAGAATGCGGTGCCTTATTTTCAAAATGATCTACCTCCTTGTGAGACCACGTCTGCTCTTTTTTGTCCCTGCAATGACCTTGGGAAGTCATGAACATGCTGTCCATTTTATAGGTGGGGAAACGGAGGCTCAGAGTGGCCCGGCATTGCCCAGGGTCATGCAGAGAATGGTCCATGTCTATCTGTCTCCATCGCTGTGCCATCCAGTGTCACTATAACCAGTCCCCAAAGTGTGCCATCCCCGGAGAGGGTCTACCTTGCAGCCAACCTTCTGAGCCAATTAGAGCTACTCAGATTAGGAATGTCAGACTGAAGCAGATCAATAGAAGCAGAGTGGGCTGAAATGCTGAATTGAAACGAGCAAAATCAAGGCATGAAGCTCCTAGAAGCAGAATCCCAATAGGCCCTCTAGCTCGCAGCTCCCTGAGGCTAAGTCTCTGACATTTGAAAAGCCTGCTCCTTAACAAAATGTGCATCCTATTTTCCTCTTCCGCCTCCTCTCTGTGAAGTAGCAATCAGCTTTGTCATTCATTCTTCAGGAAGCCAGGCAGGGTGTGCCAGAGAGACTGCAACTGAAAACTTAATGTGTCTCTTTCTTGACAAATATAGGGAACAAAGAAGCTGTTTAGCGCCCTTTGATTCCGTCCGTCTTTAATACCGTTTGGAGAATGTGTTCATCATGCCACCGAGGCCTCAGGGAGGTGGGGAGGGCAAGAATGGAAGGGTGGGAGGCATAGTGGCCATCCCACCCTCAGTTTTTTGGGGTGGGGTGACACTGGCATATACTAGTCGCTGCTGTGGGCCAATGCTTTGAAAATTAGGTCCTATCTAAACCCAATGACCCTCTAGGTAGCAATGACCCCCCTTCTCCCATGTTACAGATGGGAAACCAGAGGTGTAGAGGTCACATGACTTAGCCAGGAACCAGAGCCTGGACCGAAAGTCAGGTCTTCCGCTGAACCATCCCGTTCTCCAGCAAATTCCCACTCTTGGTGTTCCCAGGGCCAGGCCCCTCCCCAGGCCCTTCTCCAGGGTGCATCATTGGAGACAGGACTTCCACATCCAGGTGCCGGTGTAGCCTGTGCCAGTGTCTGGCTGGGCAAGCATGGACAGGCCACTTTCTTCCTCTGAGCCTCGGTTTCCCACGATAAAACTATGATGATGTTCATGGTTCCAGGCTCAAATCAGCCCACTCAGCATCTCCGCGGGGGCTCCAGCTGGAGTAGGCGTTGGAGGTGGGCACTGGGGAGCATAGGGTCTCACACTTGGGCATGGGGGCCGGCGGGTGCAGGCTTTGTAATCTACAAACACCATACAAAAGTAAGGTTCATTTTCTTAGAATTAGCCCAAGATTAGGTTGGATTTTTTCAAGTAGAACATCAACTAGGAAACCAAAGAAAAATATACTCACCCAAAAAGCGTAGGAAAAAAAGAAAGTTAACCAAAGGCAGATTTCGGGTCTCACCTTTTAAGGGCCTTTGAGCCTGGTGGATGGTTATGCAGGCAAAGGGTCAGTGAAGTTTGGGGAAGAGAATTTCTCCCCCACGACGGCCCACATGTGGCTTCTATGCAGAGTGTTGTTGCTGCCCTCTCTCAGCAAGACTGCTTTCTCTCCTCAGATGAAGGAATTTTTTCTGGTCATTCATTAATTCATCATCCATGGCTTCATTCATTCATGCCATTCTGCTTATACCCAGTGCTTGGCTTTAATGGTTTTCTTAAGAAAGCACTTACAGTAGGAGGTGATGTGTGTAAAATTCCTGTGTGGTCCTGTTTTCTCCACTAAACCAGCTCTGCTCCCCGCATCCTGGCTCCTCAGCTGGGGCCTCACCCACATGATGCTAATACCCTCAAGCCAAAGGAAGGAAGAGAAAGAACAGGGCCACGCTGGCAGATGGGAACCTAGGAAGGAGCGAGCCCGTTAGAGTTGGGGTAGATCAGAGGCTGGTTCTGATTGTGCCGGTCTGATGCCTGTGTGGCTCCAGCTAGGGGGGCAGCTTGGTCTTCTGGAGGAGACAGAGCAGCCAGGAGCACCCCACACCCCCACCCTGGCCTGATCATAGAGCATTCCTGTCATGCAGTACCAGGCTGAGGACTCCACATGCTGGTCATGACAGTTGGGATCTGTATCCCGGCTTTAACACATGAGGCTTGGAGGGCCTAGGGAAGGGCCCTACTCAAGGCCCAGAAGACCTGGGGTGGAGAAGAAATAGCAGAAGATTCCATCTGGGCTGTCCAGCCTGTTCTAGGTACCAATACGCAGGGGTTAACACTCCTGAGTGTTCACCAGAAAGGCCCCTGAATAACTATAGCTAAGATGAACTCAGCATCTACCAAGTACCTGGCACCCAGGTGATCAGCACCCAGCAAATTCATGAGATGGGAACTATCATTTTCTCCCACCTTATATTAGTATACTATAAAACACTAAAATATAAAATATTATATTATATATATTATAATATAAACTAGAGGCCCAGTGCACAAAATTTGTGCGGGGGGTTGGGGGGATGTCCCTCAGCCCAGCCTGCACGCTCTCCAATTTGGGACATTCCTCTCACAATCCAGGACTGCTGGCTCCCAACCACTTGCCTGCCTACCTGCCTGATTGCCCCTAACTGCTTCTGCCTGCCAGCCTGATCACCCCCTAACCACTCCCCTGCCAGCCTGATCGACTCCTAACTGCTCCCCTACCGGCCTGGTCACCCCCGACTGCCCTGCCCTGCAGGCCTGATTGCCCCCAACTGCCATTCCTTTCAGGCCTGGTCCCTCCTAACTGCCCTCCCCTGCTGGCCTGATCACCCACAACTGCCCTCCCCTGCCAGCCATCTTTGACCACATGGGGGTGGCCATCTTGTGTGTTGGAGTGATGGCAATTTGCACATTACTCTTTTATTAGCTAGGATGAGGAAAAGGAGCAATATAAACTGAGGTTGGGGAAGGCCTGTCTGACACATACTAATGGTAAATGAGGAAACAGAGACCTAGAGAGGGAACACAACTTGCTCACTGCCACAGACCTTTCAGTGGCCAGGCCCGGTTCTGGACACCTGGAACCAGGCCTCTGAACCACCACACTAATGTGCAGCCAAGGTTGAGAACCACTGCTCTAGGTGATATTGATGCTCAAGAGTGAGAACCTCTGAGCTAGCTCATCTCAAAGGGGTCGGGTGTAAACACCCTGCAGCCCCCAGTTCAGCCTCCTCCATGCCCTCTTGGCCTCAAGGTTTCTGGGGATTTTTCTTAATCTCCTGATTGGTTTTCTCCAGTTTACTCCACACACATAATCACTAGGTTGGCACAGGGGAGTGGAGGAGGCGATGGTTGGATTCGAAGTGCTTCAGTTTTGAAAACAATGATCCCGGGGCCAGAAGCAGTTCCACAGAGAGACATCCTAAGTGAGCATGGCTGCGTGGGCCGGCTTGATGCTGGGGTGTTGGTGAGTGGGAACAAGTGGTCTCTTAAACAGACTTATTTTGGGCTCCGTTGTCTCTGAGCACAGGCATCGGCAGGACCTCAGACAGACTCAGGTGCAGCGACAAAGATGTGCAGCTGTCAAATTCCTTGTCCTCGGGAGTTGGAGGGTAACCCCATTCTACTTACCCTGTTCTGTTGTCTTCCACTTGACATTATTCAACATACTTATCTGTTTATTACATATCACGCCTCTCCAGCAGAATGAAAGCTCCATGAAAACAAAGATTTTTGTCCACCTCTAAAACCTCAGCTGCTAAAATAAAACCAAACACATGGCAGGGACTGAATCTTTGTTGAATGAATGAATGAATGAATGAATAGGTCTTCATGATATACTTGGCTTCATTGGGCAGGTATAGACACAACTTTGGGATTCTTGGTTTTGGGCCAAAGATGAAGCCTGGGGCTATAGACTAGGTCAGAAGCACTTATTGATCATGCATTCATTATTAATATTAATATTCCAAAAATATTGGTTGGGCCCTTACTAGTACAGGGCTTTAATGTAGACACTAGAAATATAGTGATTAGAAAAATAAGCAGTGTCCTTAATATCCTGGAACTTGCAGTCTAAATGCTACAAAATCATCACACAAACAAAACATATATATGGTTTGAGGTGTCTCTCATTCCTCTAGTGGAGGAATCTGAGCTGGTCTGAGTTACTGGGGAGAGTTTCCCTGCTTCCCAGAGAGAGTGACGGATGAAGTTAAGAGTTGAAGAGGAAAGATGATGCGGGAGAACATTCTAGACATGGGAGCAGCATGGACTAAGGTCCTGTGGCAAGTGTCCAACATTGTTAGGTGAGTGTGAGGGAGCAGATGGAGGCCAGAGCAGCTGGAACAGAGAGAAGAATGGAGGGTGACCTGAGGGAGCCTGGCAAGGTCATAATAAGGGATTTTGCCTTAATCCTAAGAATGGCATAGAATCATTAATGCATTTTCAACTAGGGTAGTAGTGGGTAGGTGAGTAGCATGGTCAGATTTTTGTTTTAAAGAAACTCTCTCTGGCAAACCATTTTGGATGCATATATTGAACTCAAAAATTATATATTCGGGGTGGGCAAAAGTAGGTTTACAGTTGTTTGTATGGAAAATAACACAATAATAAATAATAACACAAGGATAAACTCTGTGTTTCATGTTATATTCATATATGTGGTAGGTAAGAACTCTGAACCTGGAATGCCTAGGTTCATCATTGTTTCCTATGTATTCTTAGGGGAATCTATCTCTCTGCCTCAGCTTTCTTATTTGTAAGATAAGGATACCAAGAATACTTACCCCATATGGTTGTTGTGAGAATTAAATTATTTAAAACATGTAAAAAAAGTTTAGAATCGTACCTTATCCACAGTGTGCATTCAAAAATGTGAGTTATTATTGTAAAGTTTAATTTTAACAGGTATTGCTACCCCCACTGAACAGATGAAAAACTACAGTACTGAGAGGTTAAAACAAGTTTCCAAAGTTGTTCAGCAAAGAGGAAGAAGCAAAATTCAAATCCTGCCTGACTCCTATATTATTAAACATCTCAGCATCCCAGATAAATAGTACTAGTTGTGTAGGTCAGTTCTTGCTGCAAAGTTCCAAAATGGATCTGGAAAGTGTGTGGGGACAAACTAAAGGGTGAATAGTCCTAAAATAATTAGCTACTTTGACAGTAGATCCTGTCTGAAAGAGATCATAGTCTAGAGCAGTGGTTCTCAACCTTCCTAATGCTGCGACCCTTTAATACAGTTCCTCATGTTGTGGTGACCCCCAACCATAAAATTATTTTCGTTGCTACTTCATAACTGTAATTTTGCTACTGTTATGAATCGTAATGTAAATATCTGATATGCTATATGTGTTTTCCAATGGTCGCGACCCACAGGTTGAGAACCGCTGGTCTAGAGGAAGAGATATGCCAGTAAACAGAAAAAAAATGCACAAAAGTATTATAAGTGTTGTGTTTGAATGCACTATAAGGTATGTCTTACCTGATGTTACTTTCATACATGGAGAAAGCTCTGCTAGCCTTGGCTTAGGCTTTATTAAGTGTAGGATCAAGCCAGATGCTGTTGGCTGCAAGCAACAGAAACATACAACAATAGGACTGTTTTTCAAACATCGATAACAAGAAGTCAAAAAGGTTAGTAGGTAGGCATCTCCAGGGTTGGCTAAAGCAAAAATCCACATGCATCTTTGAAACAACTTCTGAATGGTGAACTCTGCAGACCATCTTCCCAGTGAGATAACCATAACTAGTAAAAATTATTTTCTAAAAAACCCACTGAAAGTCTCTAGAAAGTGTCTCATGGACATAGAGCCAGTAAAGAAGCATTTCATGTTAAGTAAGAACAGCAAAATCTGTGCCATTTGAGCTATGTTTTGCTTCCAGTTCAGCATGATGAAGCCCTGCCCCAGGTGGGTGCAGGTAAGAACACAGGACTCCCTCTTCCCCCAGCCCCTGCTGAAGCCTAGAATATGACAGGGCACAAGGAATTCTCATCCCACCTCGCTCCTTGATGCAAAGGCTAATTCTAGGCAAGAGTGGCTGAGGAGGCTGGGACTACTTTCCCCGACCTGCTGGCCCTCACTCTAGCTCAGTCGTAAGGCAGAGGTTCCTCACCAATTGAAACAAACCAAGAAGGCCAGAAGCTGTGACCCCATCCAGCCCGGCACTTACACAGCAGGGACGCTACTGCAAGAGGAGCAGGCTGCCTGGGGAGCAGGGCAGAGATTTTGCTGCAGAGGGAAAGGGACGCCTAAAGAATAGAAAACTCTGAAGCTTTCCCCCAAAAATAACTGACTGTATTGGAAATAAAATGAGAAGTTCAAGCCTAAGGGTACTCTCAGAAACAAAGATTTTGGTGTAAGCAATTACAAGGAGGTCTGTAGCGCCTTAAAAGCAAGCGCTAAACCTTAAAGCATCTAGTAGTTTAATAGAGAGGATCACAAAAAGAGACAGCTAAGAATAGCCCTCCTGGGATGAGAACAAGCCGTAGAGACTAGTCTTAAAGATTATTCCTGCTAAGGGATCCATTCAAATTTCCCTGGAGCAGATTGTGGAGCAATTTATGTTCCAGGGCATTGTCAAAGACAATAGAGCAGTTGGTCATCAATTCATGGAGGCTGGCAGCCAGGTGCGATACCAAGTGAGACAGACAGCTTAATATATTGGCATCTGATTGGCATCTTCTTCTCTTATTTTGGATTCATGCCATGAGCTCCTGTGGATCTCAGGCCTTTGGGCTCAGATTGAATTATACTACTGGCTTTCCTGGGTCTCCAGCCTACAGATGGCAGATCATGGGATGTTTCAGCATCCATAATTGTGTGAGCAAACTCCTCATACTATCTCCTTTGGTATATCTATATGACTATTTATACCTATATCTATCGGTTTTGTTTTTCTGGAGAAACTAATACAAAATATTAATAGAATAAAGAATGAAACCTCTATTCTAGAGGTTATAACTAGAGCAATTAGGCAAGAAAAATAATTAAAGGCATAAAGATTAGAAAGGAAGAAGCAAAAATCTATTTGCATATCACATAAGTTTGTATACAGTGGGGCCTTGACTTACGAGTGTCCTGACTAACGAGTTTTTCGAGATATGAGCCGTCTCTTGGCTGATTTTTTGCTTTGAGTTGTGAGCTAAAATTCGGGTTACGAGCCAGCTTCAGATACCCCACCGCTAGTTGGCTCAGCGAACGTCACAGTGAACGCCACAACATCAGCCCAGCATCACGTGTCTCACTCGTTCACTTTATGATTTGACATACGAGTAATTTGAGTTACGAGCTCTGTCACAGAACGAATTAAACTCGTAAGTCAAGGCCCCACTGTATAGAAAATCTTAAGAAAATCACTAAATCTATTACAATGAGTGAGTGAGTTCAGCCAGGTTGTAGGATATGCAGTATACCAGTAATGAGCAATATGAAAGTGAATTTAATAAAACAATTCCATTTACAACAGCATCATAAAGGAAAAATACTTAGAAATAAGTTAAAATAAGTAGAAGACTTTTTTTCTAAAATCCGAAATAAATAGAATGATGTGGGGATAAGGACACATATGTAATAACTTAATCAATAAAGAAATTTTAAAAAATAAATAGAATGACTTCTTATGTTGATGATTTGTTAAGAAAGCAACAATCCTCAAATTGATCTACAGATTCAATATATTCTCTATCAAATCCAAGTTATCTGCCTTGCAGAAATTGACTAGGTGATCCTAAAATTCATATGGAATCTCAAGGGAGACCAAATAGGCAAAACAATCCTGAAAAAGAAGAACAAAGTTGGAGGACTTGTAGTTCCTGATTTCAAAACTGACTACAAAGCTACAGTAATCAAGACAGTGTACTATCGACATAAGGGTAGACAGACAAATCAATGGAATAAAATTGAAAGTTCAGAAATAATCCCTTACATTTATTATCAATGGATTTTCAGCATTGATCTCAAGGCAATTCAGTGGGGATAAGAATAGTCTTTTCAACAAATGGTGCTGAGAAAATTGGCTTTCCTCACATAAAAGAATGAATTTGGATTTCTACCTCACATTATCCACCAAATTAACTCAACTGGATCATAGACCTAAGGGTAAGAACTGAAAGTATAAAACTCAGCCCTGGCCAGGTGGCTAGGTTGGTTGGAGCATCATCTTGTACACCAAAGATTGCTGTTCAGTTCCCGGGCAGGGCATATACCTAGCTTGTGGGTTCGATCCCCAGTCCAGGCGAGTAAGGAGGCAACGAATCAATATTTCTCTCTCATATAGTTGTTCTTTCTCACACCTATGTTTCTCTCTCTCTCTCTCTCTCTCTCTCTCTCTCTCTCTCTCCCTCCCTCCCTCCCCCTTCCTCTCGCTTTCTCTCTCTCTCAAGTAAATAAACATATCCTCAGGTGAAGATTTTAAAAAAAGTATAAAACTCAGAAAAAATATAGGAGTAAATCTTCATAATCTAAACTTAGGTAAAGCTTTCTTATATGTGATACCAAAAATATAAGTGACAAAGGAAACATTAGATAAATTTGGACTTTATTAAAGTTAACTTTGTGCCCTAGTTAATGTGGCTCAGTTAGTTGGCCTTGTTGCCAGTTTGATTCCTGGTCAGGACACATGCCCAGGTTGTAGGCTCGATTCCTGGTAGGTGGTGTGCAGGAAGCAGCCAATCTGATGTTACACTCTCATATCGATGTTTCTCTCTTTCTCTCCCTCTCTCCTTCTCTCTCTCTCTCTCTCTCTCAAAAAAATAAATAAATCAATAAACTAGTCTTAAAAAAAAGTTATATCTTGTGCCACAAAGAATACCAAGAAGAAAGTGAAAAAGGCATCTGGGGAATTGGAGATATCTATAAATCATATACGTGATAAGTGACTAGCATCCAGAATATTTAAAGAACTCTTACCACTTAAGAGTAAGTAAGACAAATAACCCAGCATAAAAATGGGCAAAGGATATGAGGGGACAGTTTTCTAAAGAAGATATACAAACGGCCACTAGCACGTGAAAAGATGCTCAATGTCATTCACCATTAGGAAAATGCAATTCGGAACCACGAGCTACCATGCCCACCAATAACAAAGACAAGCCATAATAAGTATTGGCAAGGATGTGGTGAGACTGTTACCCTTGTACATCAGTGGTGGGGACATAAAATGTGTAGTCACTTTGCAAAACAGGCTAGCACTTCCTCAAAAACTTAAACACAAAGTTGTCATCTGACCCAGCAATTCCACTTATAGGTATATACCCAAGAGAAGTTTAAAAATACGCCTACACAAAAGATCTGTGCAAAAATGCACATAGCAGCATTATTTATAAATAGCCAAAAAGTGGAAACAATCCAAAATATCAGCTGATGAGTGGATTTAAATGGTGTAATATATCTACACAATAGAATATAATTCACCAATAAAAGGGAATAAAATGTTGATACAGGCTCCAACATGGATGAGTCTTAAAAACGTATGCCAAGTGAAACAGGCCAATCACAAAGGGCCACATACTGTATGCTTCCATTTATACAAAATGTCCAGAATTGGCAAAAGGAGACAGAAACTAATTAAATGGTTGCCTGGGGTTGGGGAGGTTAAGAGGAAATGAGGGATGACTGATAATATGTAAAGGGCTTATATTTGTGGTGATGAAAAAATTCTAAAATTGTTTGAAGGGATGGTTGCAAAACTGTGAATATATTTGAAACAACTAAATATAAAATGGCCAACTGTATTAATGATATCTCAATAAAGCTGCTTAAAAGTTTGATCTTTGCCATGTTTAGTGTCAGATTGTTTTCAGCTAGCTTCCTCATGATCACAAGATTATCACCATGGTTCCAGGCATCACATCTTCATGGGACAATATTTAGAAGAAAATGAAAAGAGGCCCAGCCGCATAACTCAGTGGTTGAGCATCGACCTATGAACCAGAAAGTCACGGTTTGATTCCAGGTCAGGGCACATGTCTGGGTTGCGGGCTCCAGACCCAGTGGGGAGCATGCAGGAGGCAGCCAATCAATGATTCTCTCTCATCATTGATGTTTCTATCTCTCTCTCCCTCTCCCTTCCTCTCTGAAATCAATAAAAATGCATTTTTAAAACAGAGGTGTGTATGTGAATTTCTTGTTGTTGTTGTTTTTAAAGGTCAAAAGCAACTTTCCCAGAAGCCCCCAGGCAGACTTCCTCTCACAGGAACTGGGTGTCACACCCACACTTAAAATAGGGAGACTATCACTTCTCTACTCAAAACCCTCTGAGGGTGTCTCTTCTTACTTTGAGCTAAAGTCCTTTGATGTCCACAATAGCCTACGTGGCTGACGTCCCCCACCCTCTCTTCACTGCTCAGCATGTCCCTGCAGCAGCTCTGGCCCGAACTGTATTTTGGCCCCAGCCCAGTCTTTTATGAGTCCACCTGTGCCCTTTGCCCTGACACAGGGCCCTGTCTTGTTTAGAAGGCCGTGTTTCCCAAGTGGAGAAGAATCTTTTAACTCTAAGAAGTTTTAGCATTGGCGATAGAAACAATAAAGTAAATTATACCCACAATTTGAATATTTGTGTGTGTTTGGTTCAGGAATAATTTGTGCATATTTAGTATTTTTAAGGTAATTGTAATGTTAAAGAGTATTTGGCATATTGAAATAGCTAAGAGATGAACATGATTCCAATTAAAAGTGTAATTGAGTAATTGATTTAGATTTATGATTTTACATTAGAAAGTGTAAGTGGTTTTATTATGTTTGTAAACAGATCTGGAACACGTAAGAAGCTGCAAGAGTCAGCATATTGCACGCATTACTCAAGTCTTTAAAAGTTTTTATTTATTAGACAGGCAGTTAAAGTACCTAAAAATATAAAATCAACTGTATTAAATTTAATAATGCAGTTTAACATGTTTAAGTTAATTGCAAGAGCCCCCTGAAACTTGATTATTATCAAGTTTGTTCGATCTAGAGGTAGAATAGAGATGTATACGTTGAACTTAGAAGTTTAAAGAATTAGGTTTTTAATTTCTGTCCTTCACATATTTAAAGTTAAATTGTAAAGTAACCGTAAGTAGTCCTTTCTGTGTGTAAAAGTCATCCTCAGGGGACTCACGCTGATACTTCAGGGATGGGCACCTGATCCCCAGAGCCAAGAAGATGTGAGAAAATGTTGGCCAGGATTTCTGGAAAGGTAGAGCTGCTCTCCTCTCTTTCTACAAGGGCTACCACACCTCCCTCCCCCTCCCCTTAATCAATAGTAGAATGATATGTAGTCTAGAACCATGGGAGAATCTAGAGCTCGTTTGTGATGGGACAAACATGGAGTCAGAAGAAGAAGCTAAGCAACACAGCACTGTGAGATCGAAAGAAAGCAAACCTTTGGTGACATCAGCTGAGCTGTTGGACCAACCCTTCCTTGAATCTGCATCTCGACTGCTTTGTTATGTGGTCCCCTTTTCTGTTTAAGTCCATTTCAGTTGGGTTTTAGAAGGTGTCCTGACTGGTGGGAGGAGCCACGGTAGTACTGGATAGAGCCTGAAGTTGGATTCGGGCTAACTTGGGTTCAAACCCTGACTGAGCCTTCACTGGCTTTCAGGCCTTGGGCAATACTTCCTCTTTCTGGGTCTCAGTTCTCTTCTGGAAAATGGCAGTCACCCCTCTAGTGACATACCAAAGGTGCTCATCACGTCTGTCTAACACGGTAATTAATGAATGTGTTCATTTAACTCGTTCTACTTGCTGGGGACCAATCAGGGACAGAATCCCTGCCTCATGGATAAGTCCATTACCTTCCCTCCTTTCTTTTTGTTTTATATATTCATATCATATGTACCCCAAAAGTAATTGTGCAGCTGAATTGCATTCTTCCTCTGTTCACTGGAAATAAAAGTCTAAGTTATCTCACTCCTCAGGACGCATTTTGTTCCTCTAGCAAGACTCCCAAGATGCCTTCGGTTTATGTTGTAGTTATTGGTAGCCATGGTTTATTATCCCCATTACAAACAGAGTATCGTATTGACACCCGCGGCATGGGAACTGGTATACAGTAGGTAATTAATAAGTGCTTACTGAATGAATCAATTAATTTACAAATATAAAGAAAGTTCTTAGAACTCTCATCCTGTCTGTTTTCTCATATGTAAAACAGGGGCCATAATTAGCTGCTTTGGGTTGATTTTTCTTGCCCATGAATGCCTGCTCCCGTTCCTGTAAGCTAGAGGCAGCATGCCCTCTTTTCTGCTCTCTTGTTCGATCGTCCATTTCTCCAGTGGGATCTGAAGCTGTTGGTGATTAAGGGACTAAAACCATAGCAAGCTAACAGCTGATGTGGCAGCATCCATCACTGGCTTCATTTTGTTGCCTTGGCTTTGCCGGTAGATGAGATTGAGACACACTATTAACTTTGATGCTTCACTGGAGGGCTGTTCTGTGCCTTTGGTAATGAGATTTGGCAGTTCTCTCCTATTCTCTACTGGGGCTGGAGCTGAGCCTGTTGGTTCCAGGCATCTGATTAAATTGTCCTCTGAATGTGTCTTTAATTCTCAAACATGAGTAAAACCAAGTCATTTGGGGAACCGTTTCCTTCATCCACCTCGGTGCCAGTTAGGAATGTGTTTTGTGCAGGAAACAGAAAACCTGACTCAAGTGACAATAAACCAACAGAAGTTTATTTTTCTAATATAACAAGAGGTAGGTGGCTGCTGGTTTTGGTTCAGCCACTCAACTATATCAGGACATATGTCTCCCTTGACATGATGACAAGACAGCTGCCACCACACCAACCATCATGGCTGTGTTCAAGGCAGGAGAAAACAAAAGCTTTCAGAAGCCCCAAGTCCACCCTCCAGCCAACATGGCAGACTTTTGGTTAGGTTTTATTAGCCAGAACTGGATCACAAGGTCAACTTTAGCTGGGAAAGTGGAGAACATTCCTGTTGAGATTGGCTTAGAACAATCGTGATCCGTGCCATGGGCCTGGGCACATGGTCTTCCTGGGTATGTCTACCTCAACCTTCTTCAGATGCTGCTGCTGTTGTGTTTGAGTGATGGTGCTTGGAATTGCAATCTTCTTTGGTTTTACCCAACCCCTATGTGAGCTGGGGCCTCACTACATCTTGAGATGTAAATAAGATTGGCTATAACCCTTGACTCCAAGCCCGGTTAAATATTTCCCTAAGGTCTCTGTGAATTTCCAGGGTGGGGTAGGAGTATGGCTGATGCCCTCAATGTTCATCCCAGCTTTGGACTCTTATTTCCCCAAATGGTATCTCAGTTCCATTCTGGGTCCCTTTAGATGTCCCCATACAGCTCCATCCTCTCCGCCATCAACACCATCCACCGCCAAAGAAAACAAAACCAATCCACACAACGCATTTGTGAAAATGGCAGAGACTTTAATAAAGTGTGGGAGCCATGTGGGGGGCCGGGGGTTGCATTGTATACCATTCTGCCAGCAACATCAAATTGCATCACCCAAACCTGTTCTTAAAACCCATCCCGTTCTCGAGCATCAGCGTTTCCTCCAGGGCCTTGGCCCCACACAGCCCAGGTCCAGAATCGCTCTGCAGCAAATCCCCCTTCCCTTCTCTGCTCTTTCGCTCCTTTCCGGCTCCCTCCCTGGAGAAACCCACAATTCTCAGCAAAACAAACATCTCAGGCAGAGCAGTTTGGCCTTTTCTCTCTGGTGCCCTGACTCTGCCAACACTGAGCCGTCATCTTCTAAGTTCAGTGATTGATCAAGGCATTTTCCAGACAAGGAGAGTCCCCCATGCCTGCCCCCCATCAGAGATAAGTTCTGATGACAAATAACACAGTTTTACTCTGTTGCATGCCCAACTTTAGTTGTGGAAGGGTAGAGGTCCCAATTAATTCTTGACTCTGGGCATTTGATGGGGGTGGGGTGAGTAGACCAGAGTACACTGGTCTGAAGCCAATTCATTCTGAGAAAGGAGTGGATCACCATGGTCCACATCACTCACTAGGTTCTCTGCACTGATATTTGGGGCAAAACTCAGCCAGTCATGAAGACTTACCATACCTCCATACCTCCCCTTTGACATAATGAAAGCCTAATATACTAAGTGTCCAGTCATCCAGTTGTCCATTCAACCAATCAACGTGTAATATGCTAATAATATCCTAAGGCCACTCAACTGCTTGCTATGACATGCACTGACCACCAGGGGGCAGATGCTCTGACCAGTAGGTTAGCTTGCTGCTGGGGTCTGGCTGATTGGGACTGAGCGAGACAGGCCAGACACGCCCTGGAGCCCTCCCGCAGTCCCTCCCCAAGCTGGTCAACCTCCCACGTCCCTCCCAGGCCCCAATCGTGCACTGGTGGGGTCCCTCCGCTTGGCCTGCACCCTCTCGTAATCCAGGATCCCTTGGGGGATATCGAAGAGCCGGTTTTGACCTGATCCCACAGGCCAGGCTGAGGGACCCCACTGGTGCACAAATTCGTGCACTGGGCCTTTAATATATAAATATATAAATATATATATCAGTATATATATCTCTATATCTCTATATATCTATATATCTATATATCTATATATCTATATATCTATATATATCTATATATCTATATATCTATATATCTATATATAGATATAGATATCTATCTCTCTCTATATATATATGTACTAGAAGCCCATTGCACGAAGATTCGCGCAATAGGCCTTCCTTCCCCTGGCTGCTGGCACCAGTTTTCCTCTGGCACCTGGGACGCAGGCCTTTGGTCCGGCTGCAGCAGAGAAGTCAAGCCTCTTCAGTCTTCAGTCTTCAGTCTTCAGTCTTCAGTCTTCACTCCAGCCAGAGCCTTCAGTCTTCGCTCTGCACCTGTAAATTAACCGCCATCTTTGTTGGGTTGATTTGCATAGTCACTCTGATTGGCTGGTGGGCATAGCAGAGTGACACCAATTTGCATGTTTCTCTTTTATTAGTGTAGAATATATATATATATATATATATATATATATATATATATATATGAAATGACTTACACAAGTGTTTCATGTTTGTCATCTCGCTGGATTTCCCAGTAACCCAAAGAGGTGGGTGTGAGAGGGAACTTCGAAAATCCAGACCTGCCTGACTCCAAATATTCTCTATATGACAGCACTTCAGCTGCTTGTGCTTTGTGACAGGTGACCAGGTTCTCAACTCAGTCTCTTCTCATCCTATGGCCTTGGTCCTTTCACCCTGAGCCTCATTTTCTCTCCATGAAACAAAAGAAACCCACAACTGTCAGGTTGTGTGGTGTGGGCTTAAACGGTGGCTTTGTATTCTGCCAAACCCACTTCCTTCTTGGTTCTAGGTCAAGGCTGACCATCAGTGGAGTGCGTGCAAGAGTTGGAAGGGGAAGAGAAGCAGTGGCCATGTCTATGCTGCAGATGTGGGCACAAGCTTGGCTCCTGAGCAGCGTCCACACCCTGCTGTGCCTGGGCTGGCTTACCCTGCTGGTGGGGGCTGCAGTGGGGGCTCCTCTACAGTTTCTCTGGACCCTGGGCCAGGTTCATGTGCAGCTCCCTGGCAAAGTCCTTCCCACCAGTCATCTGCCTCATCCCAGTTGGAGGCTTGGGGCTGGTGAGAGAGTGAAATGGGTTCCAGCGCATCCTTGTGGGTTCAGTTTTCCTTGTTCTCACCTGCTTCACAATCATCTTTCCTTCCCAATTGCCTGCCTCCCTCACTTCAGGCCCAGCGCTGGTATGGTCCTCAGGTCAGCAGCATCAGAAGCATCACCCAGAAAAACAACACTGTTCTCTGTAGTATGACTGTGCAATTACATGGTGATACTTGGTGTAGGCTATAAAATTCATCAATAAGGAAGTGTTGTAAAATAATTTATAAGAGGTAATGGATAGTGTGTAATGAATGGACCATTAATAATTGATTGTCTAGAAGCAAACTGCTTTTGTTGGCTAACTTTTAATGTTGAGCATAAGGAGTGTACTTTTTATATTATTTTTCTACCAAATGGCAATACAAATAATGAGAAGATGATGCAAATGCCTACACCAAGTACTGACTGTGGAAGTAGCCATGCGAGTGCGGCCTTTTAGTCACGTTAGTGATCAATGTTCCCTTGCCTTGTCGGAATTTGTATTTTTAAAATTTTAGTTACCAAACTTGTATTTAAGCTGCTTATCATTTATGGAATAGTAAATTTATTTAAATGAACTTGTTAAATGAGCAATTTAAAGATCTAAATAATTCAGTAAACAATTAATTTCATCCTTTGCACAAGTAGCACAATAACAAAATTGAAAAAAAAAAAAAAGAAGCATCAACCACAGACAGATAAACGTATATATATACAACTTCATAAGGTCAAATTCCTGTAATAAAGCTCTTGTTCATTCCTGGTAGATCTGTTTTTCACCTTGAACTCTGATGGTACAATTGACAAGATAACAGAGGGAAAAGCACCCAGCACAGAGTAGGGCCTCAATAAATAGTCCTCCTTTTGCTGTGATCCTCATTCCACTTTGTTCTAATCAGGTGAATTAAGGATGAGGGTTTCGGGTGGTGGGGGGCAGTGCTATGAATTCCAACTCTCAGTTTTAGAGGATCTCATTAAAATAGATCGGATTCTTGTCCTATATAATAAAGAGGTAATATGCAAATTAACCCTCACACCCTCACAAGATGGCTGCCTACAACCAGGCTGGCAGGGGGGTTAGTGAGGGACGACAAAATGACTGAACAAGCAGGCTGCATGGGGCGACCAGGCTGGTGGGGGGGGGCAGTTAGGGGTGATCAGTCAGGCAGGCAGGTGAGCAATTAGGAGCCAGTGGTCCAGGATTGTGAGAGGGATGTTCGACAGCCGGTTTAGGGCCAATCCCCGGGATCGGACCTAAACCCGCAGTTGGACATCCCCTGAAGGGTCCCGGATTGGAAAGAGTGCAGGCTGGGCTGAGGGGACCCCCCCACCTGCACGAATTTCGTGCACCGGGCCTCTAGTTTATAAATAAAAGAGACACCACCCTCTGCCCAAGGTCGTTTAAGGAAAGAAGAATGGCAGGCGCTCCAAGGACAAGGACATAGCACAGATTTGGGACCCAGCAGGCCTTCAGGAGACTTTCTCTCCATGACACTCGCTGTATCTCGGCTCTACTCTTCTTTCTCTGTCATGGCCACCAAGAACCACAAGGCTTTTGTAGTTCCTCTATTCAACAGATCAGCCCAAACTAAACTCTTAGTCCTAAATTTATATTTCCAGGAGAGAGATTGGTTCCACCAGGAATAGCCTCAAACTTGGTTTGCTGCTTTGCTGTTGCCATCTTGAAATTCTCAATGCATTTCACACAAGGGCCCCGCATTTTAGTTTCACACTGGAATCCACACGGAGACCTGAGAGGCTGCGTGGAGGGAGGGAGGATGCAAAATCCTGAGCTTGTGCAAAGGCTCAGAGGTGGGACAGAGCCTGGGACATCGTGGAAATGGTCGTGCTTTGGTCCAGCTGGAGTGTAGAGGGCACAGAAATGCCAGGGATTGTGGCCGGGGCCAGCTGTAAAGGCCATGTGGGTGTTCCAGGCTAGGAGCTTAGACTTTATCCAGAGGCCATATTGGTGTTAAGTGTGAGATAGGAGGGCACAGGGGCAAGGCCGGAAGCAGAAAGCCCAGTTAGAGCTGGTTCCTAGAATCCAGCAGAGAGCCAGGGAGAGCCTGGCTGATTTGAATGACATTTAGGAAGTAGAAGCCAGTAATCAGTGACTGAGTGAATATGCAGGGTGGCGGGGGGAGAGGGGGAGGGCAGAGGGGGGTAGAGGGTTGTGTCAAAGTCTGTGTTTACCCAACACCTTTAGTTCAGAACCCCTGGGAGTGGCTCCCACAGACCTGGGCATCGTGCCCCTCAGATGCTGGCCTAGTGACACCTCCCAGCTTAAGCTGGGGGAGACGAAACCCCTGAGGGGAGTTTCCAGTCTCTGCTCAAAAGCAAGCTCCAAATGAGCTTCTGCCCAGTGCTTTCATGTGTGAAAAATGACTGTGCAGCCTGCCCCTGCCTTCCAGCACCTGATGCTGCAGAAGCTGAAGCCTCCAGGGGTATGAGAGAGGAAGAGGAAGCTGATGGCATGATGAGGGGCTTGCTCGACGCCACCGGAGTCCGTCCCATTGGGTGAGTCCTAGAATAATAAATGCCGAAGCCAGAAGTAAAGTTAGCCGTAATCTCACCCCATCTGATGGATGGAGACACAGATCCTGCAGGGAAGAAACGAATTGCTCAAGGTCACAAGGGACGGATGGAGCATTCTGGCTTCTGACTCCCATTCTGCAGCTGATTCCACCATGTGGTGTTGCCTTCTTGACCCCTGGCCCCTGAGCTCCCTTACCCCAGAGCCGTGGTCGGCAAACTGCAGCTCGCGAGCCACATGCGGCTCTTTGGCCCCTTGAGTGTGGCTCTTCCTAAGCCTTAGGAGTACCCTAATTAAGTTAATAACAATGTATCTATCTATATAGTTTAAGTTTAAAAAATGTGGCTCTCAAAAGAAATCTCAATCGTTGTACTGTTGATATTTGGCTCTGTTGACTATTGAGTTTGCCGACCACTGCCCCAGAGGATCTGAGAGGCACACAGCTCCCGGTCAGAGGGTTGGGACCGGTGAGCGACTGAAATGGGTTCCAGTGCATCCTTGTGGGGTCAGTTTTCCTCCAACGCAGGCTCAGGATGCTTTCGGCTTCAAGGAACTAAAACCTTAACCCCAAATTCTCTAAATAGTGGTTCTCAAGGTGTGGTCCCAGGCCAGCCAGCATCAGCATCACCTGGGAACTTGTTAAAATTGTAAATTCTTGGCTTTGCCTATGGAATCAGAAACTCTAGGAGTGGGCCCCAGCCATCTGTGTTTTATCAGGTGATGTTAATGCTCCAGTGTGAGAACCAGCGCCCACCCGAGCAGTAGAGATGTTTATCTGACAAAGCAGGAGGCTGCAGGGCTGGCTATTTCAGTGGCTTGATGGCTTTATAAGGACCCTGACTTTCCAGGCTCCATCCTCCTTGGCCGGAATTCCAGCTTTAGGCTTGGCCCTTAGCTGTGTTCATTGACAGTTTCACCATGAAAACGCCAGGAAGAGAGGAGACTGTTTTTTGTTTGTTTGTTTGTTTCCTGGACGTCTCTTAATCAAAGAGAAAACCCTTCCTAGAGCTCCCCCGGCAGACACCCCTCACATCTCATTGGCCAGAAGTGGGGCACATGCTCTTTTTCAAACCAATCACTGGCCAGGAAAATCGAGTTATTAGGATTGGTTTGGAATAATCTCCACTACAGAGAGGAACTATGGCATAGTGATAAAAAGAGCACAGATTCTACAGCCCCTCCACCCTTCAGATCTGGGCCCTGCATTTACTCATTTCATGACCTTGGTTGAGTTACTTGACCTCTCCGTGCCTCAGTCCTCCCATCTGCAAAATGGACATAATAATAATATTATTATTAGGAGGACTAAGTAAATTCATATTTATAGAGCACCTAAGACAGTACTTGACTATATTAAGAGTTTATTAAATAAATATACACATTGTTTTTAATCAGGATTTTACATTTTTTTAAAATATATTTTATTGATTTTTTACAGAGAGGAAGGGAGAGGGATAGAAAGTTAGAAACATCGATGAGAGAGAAACATCGATCAGCTGCCTCCTGCACACCCCCTACTGGGGATGTGCCCGCATCCAAGGTACATGCCCTTGACTGGAATCGAACCTGGGACCCTTGAGTCCGCAGGCTGATGCTCTATCCACTGAGCCAAACCGGTCAGGGCTACATTTATTTTAATTAATTAATTTATCTTGATTTTTTATAACTTAATTTACAGGACTGAGGATCATCCAATAACAGTACAGAGAACACTTCCCCACCCCTCCCCCCTTTTTGGTTTCAGAATATTCCATTATATGAGAGTATATAATTTATTTAACAATTAGGTTATTTTAATTTCTTTGCTAATACTTACAGATATGTTGTTTCATGTGTGTGTGAGTACGTATGTAGGACAACATCCTAGGAATGAAATTGCTGGGTTGAGGGTTCGGGTGTTCGTAATTTTGATAGATGGCCCTCCAGCGCTGTTATACCAATTTATACTCCCACAGCCGCATATGAGGGTACCTCATCCACCAGAATAGTTACCTTTTCCCAACTCCTCCAGCCCTCATGACAATCCAGGTGTATTGTTACTGTCATTTGCCCAGGAAGAAATGGACCCGGAGAGGTGAGATGACTTAGCTGGGGTCATCCGTGGGCTCAGAGAGGAGACCACACAGGACCCTACCCAAGCCTGGGCGCCACTTCACAGTTCACACAGCCCTTCCCTGGGGTGGTAGGTGATCCCTCGGATGCCAGCCCCTGGCAGCCAGCGTCTGCCTTCCTGAGAATGCTGTGGCCTGCGTTTAAGGAGCTGGGAGTGCCTGGGAATGTGTGTTTCCAGAGGGGAATTTGCTTCCTTCAATCCCTGATGAGTATGGGAGTGTAAGGCCCCCAAATGGAACAACTCTGCTGTGCAACTTCTACTATCTCCAGGGCACTGCTGCAGGCTTCACCCAACGTGGGGCTTGTAATGACACACCCTTGCTTGTCCATTACCTGTCCTGCCTCCCATCTTCTCCCAGCTGTCCTGGAATGCTCCACAGCAAGCTATTACAATGTATGATATGGCATGACATGATATGATATGAAGATATGGTAATGAATCCTTTCTTTACTTTCACAGGAGTCTTTGTTTCAGGGTCAACTAGTGGGAACCCCAACCTAAGGCACCTTCTGTGGTCTCTTTCATACTTGCCTGTCAGTGTACCCATTGTAGAGGTGAGAAAACAGGTTGGGGAAGTGAGTGTTTGGAAGTTACAGAGCCACAGGTGGCCCAGGCTGGACTAGTACCCAGAACGTCTAACTCCTCGCTCACGTCCCTGCAAAGGAAGGACTGACGCTCCAGGACTGGCTGAGAATGGAATTCACCCCCTCCGTTTCTTACCTCCTGAGCGCAGTGAGTCTTCTACAATCTCCCACATGGCATGTCGGGGCCCCTGGGCCTTTGCCTCATCTTGTCTCTGAAGTGACTACGCTGTCTGATACTAGAATCAGTTCAGTATTTCCCATCCGTCACATCCTAAATGCTTCCGAGTTTGACTATGATCGCAGCAGGCAGACCATGATGCACTTATTTAACATACCCTGAGTCAAGGCCTCTTGTATATATTTTCATTTATTCGACTGAATAGGGAGGAGGGGGGTGGAATCAACTGATGCAGCTCTTGAGTCAGGCCAGCTGGAAGAGGGGGCTGAGTGCTACAGGGCTCACCTGCGTGGGATCTGAGGACTCCCCATGCCTAGAACTGGGGTGATGACCCCCTGTGTCCACACCCCACTTCCATACACATCACCCCAGACTGTGCTCCATGAAGGCCAACACCCTCTGTCTGGGAGCAAACAGCGGGCAGGAATTCCCCTGGAATCTGCAAGGAAGGAGAGCTAGGGTTAGGCCGGACCCTGACTTCACTTCCTCCACTTGTCCAGGAGGGGGCGGCCGCGTCCCTGGTTACAGGCGGCGGAGCATCTGGGAGCTTATCTGCAGAGGAGTCTGGAAGTGTCTGGACCTTGAGCCCGGCCTGGATGAGGACGTGTTAGCAAGTGTGGGAGGGGAGAGGGTCTGAGCCTGTGACGGAGTGCTCGGACTGACAGTATGTGTTTCTGCAGGTGCATTTATTCGTTCAACTCTCTTGCTCATTCGCAGTGTTTATTAAGTGTCTACTCTGTGCAAACCCTGCTCTAGAGGCTTAGGATACAGCCGTGAGCCTGATGGTCGTGGTCCCGACTCTCATGAGACCAGAGCTGGGTAGAGGAGGAGTGACATCACAGGACGATTAGGATGACCTCAGGTGAGGGGCGGGCCTCATTGAGACCAGGGGGTCAGAGAGCATCTCTGAAGGAGGCGGCATTGGAGCTGAGACCTGAAAGGCAAGAAGGAACCAGACAAAGATGTGGGAGACCCTTCCCAGCAGAGGGGGCGAAGGGGGAAAGGGCTGCCGGTGACGCCTGTCGGAGCTGGAGTCTGAAGAGTTTAATTTTAGTCTAGAACAGGAAGTCCTCACTTTAAACCCGGGCGTGTTGCGGCGTTTGGTTTACAGTTTTAAAACCTCCGTGGCTGCTGAGTGGGAAATGATCTGGAATTGGGCAGCGTGGACACTGAGGAGGCCACTGCGTTGCCCAGGCCAGAGCCCAGCTGTGAGTGGAGCTGAGGGGAGGGCATGTGCATTGTGGAGTCGGCCCTGACCTCGGGGCGAGAGGAGGAAGCGAGGGCCCTCCGGGTACTTGACCTGAAAGGGGCTGGGCTTCCAAGTGGAAGCAGCTGTGCCGGCGCCTGGCATGGTAAAGGCCAGTTTCTGCCTGTGGCCTCTCTGCCTCAGCTCCCTGACCTGTCTGACCAGCCCAGACCGCTGAGGGCCAGGCCTGCTCCCTCCTCGGCCTGAGAGAGAGAGAGAGAGAGAGAGAGAGAGAGAGAGAGAGAGAGAGAGAGAGAGAGAGAGAGAGAGAGGTTCTGGAGCAGCGGCTTCAGCCTGCCCTCCAGGCTTCCCCAGGGTTCAAGGACAGAACCCTTTGCTTGGGTCCCACAGGGACCTGTCACCTCCAGGCAGCTCCCTCGCAGCAAAGCTTTCTTCTCCCGTCATCTCATCCTTCCTGGGGGACAGCACGGGCTTGGAGACAGGCTCTCCGGGACGCTGGCTCGTGTTGTGAGGAAGCTTCGGTCCCAGGCAGAGCCCGCCGCTCAGCAGCTAGAGTCTCAGCAGACAGCAGTGCCAGTGCTACCGCTCACTCAGGGGAAGAAGCCGCGGAAGATTCCAGCCCCAGCCGATGCCAACAGGGGCAGAGATGAGCGGTCCCCGCCAAGCCCTGCCGAAATGGCACATCCGTGCACACAGTGAGGCTTGCTGATGGAAGTCATTACGTCGTGGGGAAGTTGTTTATGCACCAATAGATAACTGGAACAACCTTCAATCCCAGCCCTGCCCTACCAGCTGCGTGAGCTTGAGTAGGTTGCTTAACCTCTCCGAGTCTCAGTGTCTTTAACTGTGGAATAAGGATCATGATACCCATGAGGAGGAATTCTCAGGAGAAAGTCTCCTATCACCCAGAGGGGTGGACTCATTTGTGAAGGATCACACAGACAGCAGGCAGAGAGACCTGGTAGCTGGACCCTGGCTTGGGGAAGGGCCTTTGTCCCCAAGCCTGAAGCTTTCCCTAAAGACCCAAGCTGGTTGGCCTAGGACGGGAGGAAGCTATGGGCCCGTATCCAGAGGCTCCGTGCTCCCAGGGCCACGATCCTGAGTGTGTCCTGGAGGGACTGCCTCTGGGAGCCATGGCCCAGGTGCCATGCGGGCCTGTTCTGCCCCCAGCAGCTCAGGGCCTTGGCCGCTTCATCTCTGGGACTTCTGCCTCCACTGCAGTTGTAACCTGGGCCTCATGTCACCAGGACTTGGGAAGTATCAGCCCATCTCTCGTCCCCTTCTCATCTCCCACCTCTCCCACCAAACCCACTTCAAATCCTACCCAGGACCTCTGGCCCCGTGCCCTTCCTCTCTGCAGCCATGGTCGAAGGGCTGGCCGTCCACTGACCCACCACCTGATCCTGAGCCTGAGTTTCAGCGTCCTTACCTGCCCAGGGGGATGATGGCCCCTATTGGTGAGCTCCTGCCAGGATTAAAGATAACAACCAGGAGGACCTGGGTACTTCTTGCCTAGGAGGCACTGGAAGGCTGGAGGCCAGGGGACCACATGCTTCCCCGGGAATAGGGAGCTTTCTTCCAAGCCTCTGAGAACACGCTGCCTGCCCTCTGCAGCGCCCCAGCAGATCTGCTCTGGACTGGGGATGTGGGCCAGCACCGGCACCCTTGGCCACCCACAGTGTGTGATGGTGCCTGTTGCTAGGCAACAGACCTCCGCTCAGGCCCTGAGCCCCTGATGTCAGCTGCCTCCTGGATGCCAGTGGCCTCCTAGATTTCTCTCCTCCATAGCCCAGGAGGGAGGGAGGGGCAGCTGTGTGTTGGGGACTCCGTGAGTTGTCATGCCTCTCTAGAGCCAGACCCAGGAGAGGCTGTGACGAGGAATCCCGAACTGTCATCAGGTTTGGGGCCCAGTGAAGGACAGGGACCTGCCAAGACAGAGCCAAGCGGTGGTGGAGCAAGGGCTCTAGGACCCAGATCTATCTCCTCATTGCCGTCCCCACTAGAGGTGATGCAGACGGGTCAGAGAGGTCAAGTGACTGACCCAAGATCACACAGCAAGTAAGAGGCAAAGCGAGGGTTCCAGCCACATCTGTCTATGCCAAGACGCCGTGTAAGCTTGTGACTTGCAGGTGGCACTCCTTCGAGCCTCAGGTGTCTGCAGCAGTGTCTCAGGGGCCTCGCAGGGGAGGCGACAGAAGCCGAGCTCACAGCTGGGACTGATACTCCTCCCCAATCTCCTCCATTGTACGTGGGCCTCCCAAGGAACAAGGGAGCTACAATGTTTTTGAGAAACTGCTGACCCATTCAGCACCTTCACTGCCTCAGTGTGGAAACGGAGGCTCACAGAGAGGAAGGGACTGGTCCAAGGAGCGCAGCGAGGACTAGGAGCCGGGGCGTCTGATCCTCACCCAGGGGCTTCCCCGGGGGGAGGGGGAGGGGAAATAGGGAATGGAGTAAAGAGGCCTTTATGTCGAGCCGCTAAATCACTCTTTGTGTTCACCAGCACCATGAACATTTCCCTTCGTCCCCTCGCGCTAGCCGAGCAGTACCCTGTCCTTTTCCCGTCCACCCGCCTCCGCACTCAGTGCTGTCGGAATCGTGGTGCTATTCCTGGGCCCACTTGTTCAGTGCCCGCCTCCCTCCTGCGAGGGGGCCGCTCTGCAAGCAGGGACCAGGTCCATCTCAGCAGTTGTGTCTGTCTCCCGGCACGAGGCTTGGCTCAGTAACAGACATGACAAAGCTGAGTCCTCACAGCACCCTCAGAGACATTTGTCATTTTGGTCCTGCGGTATCCGTCCTGTCCTTCCTACCCCTGATTTCCTTCTGGGGAACTGCCTTTCCCGCATTGCAGAATAGTAATAATAATAATAATAATAATAATAATAATAAACTAATATGTATTGCTTGCTTTCTGAATGCTAGGTACTGTTCTCCGTGCTTTGCACACGCCGCTTCATTCATCTTCTCAGTAAACCCAGAACACGGTGCAGCTCCCAGCAGTTACTGAGGGCAAAGCCAGCTTGAAGGTGGCCTCGCTTGCACGCAGCAGGCTGGGATCTGAGCTGAGCTAGGCCAGCCCTGGAGGCACCCTGCTCTCTCCCTGCCCTGTGGGTCGTTCCCTCAGGGCTTGCTTCTTAGAACGCTGACACCACTGAGGCAGGCCACGTGACCTGTGCGTCCAGGTGGGACTTCAGTTCGGAGTGGAGTGATACGGGACCCAGTATGGGCGGAGTTGTCATTCCACAGGCAGGGCCCTGACAATCTGGTAGCTGTTATCCTGATTCCTGCCTGTTCCCTGGCTCTCCAGCTTTTGCCTCAATTCTATGATCCCCAATAATCTCCCAATAAATTCTCCTTTTCCTAAAACACCAAGGAACCTCATGGATACAAGGTGAAGAGGGGATGCAACAGTTAGCTGCTGCCGTGGAACAAAACGCCACCAGGAAATTATTGAATTAAAACAACAGGGAATTCTTTCTCACAGTCCCATGAGTCTACTGGAACGTTCTTCTGGGCTGGATGGTGTAGGATGGCCCCACACACTGGCTGGCAGTGGGCAGGCTGGCTGGTCTGGGGCCCGTCTCTGTCTCATGTGGCCTCCCAGCCTCCAGCAGGCTCAGGCTCGCTCACACGATGCTCTCAGAGTCCCAAAGAGCAGCCAGTGCTTCGCAAGCCTCTGCGTGTGTCCCATTTGCTATTGTCCTATTGGCCAAAGCAAGTCACATGGCTGGGCCTGGAGTCAGGGTGAGGGGGACCCCCAAAGGGCATGGATGGAGAAGTGGGGGAGAATGATGTGCAGCCTTTTTCACTGTCTTCCACCGGTGGGTGTTTTTCCAGGAGGGTCTGTGCTGACCTCCGTTGTCCAGGGCTCCAGGCGCAGAGCGGGAAGGCGGCCCTCCCAGCAGCGCTGCGGAGAGGGGAAGGCAGGCCCGCTTCCCTCTCTGATGTGAATCGAGCTGATACAATAATCCCTTTGGCAACGAGGAAAAGCTGCAGGGAGACATTTGTTGTGTGGAATTAGCAGCCCATTGCCCGTGCGCAGCGCTGACCTGGGCTGATTGCTTTTATGTGCAGAAAAATAAGAAAGGGACCCGCACGCGCTTCCAGCGCCCAGAGAGGTCGCCGTCTTTAAAAAATCAATTACCTGTTCCCACTTCAGAGGAAACACTTCGCACATGCATTTTACATTTTAAGTAGAACTCAGGGCTCCCGGCTGAAATCTACCTGGAAATTCTTGTCAGGGGCTGAGCCGCCAGACAGAAGCCCCCAATTACCTCGGCTATTGACGTTCCAGGCGGAACGCGGTGCCATCTCAGTAATGAACTGTGTTTCCATCCAGAAGAAAATCCCAGAGTGTGACAACCCTCAGATCAGTTCCTCCTCCCACCACCTGGCCTGCCACCCACGCGGTTTCCCAGCCACGTACACTCCGTGGTCACAGAGAAGAGGTGTGGGAGAATTCGTCTGCCTTCCTCTAGGCCGGCATGAGCTCCGGTGTCACACTCAATCCCTTTCTGCCGCCTTCTAATTGTGCGAAATTGGCTCATGACGCAACCGCTCTTGACCTTGGTTTTCTCATCTGTGAAATGGACACAAGAACAGGGCATCACAGAGTCGGGTACAACAGCGTCGTTCCAGGTGGCAGTAGCCCGCGTGGCGGTGGAGATGCAGGAGTGGATGTTTGTTGAGGACTTTCCGGGCTCCTCGGGCCTCAGTCTCCCCACAGCGCTAACTGGTGGGCAGCCAAGGAGAGGGTCTGGCTCAGAAGTTGGGTTGCCTGGGTTCAAATCTCAGCCCTGTCGCTCACCAGTGGGCTGACTGAGGCCAGTCACTTCACATCTTCGTGCCGTGGTTTTCTCATCCATCCACAGTGCCTGCCTCGCAGAGCAGGACCTGCCAAGGCCTGGGGGAGACTGTGGTGTCCTGGCCCCCCAACATGGGAGGAAGAGTATGAAGGAGGCCGGGCGTGGAGGGAGGTCAGTCCACCTTCAGCCCGTTGACGCTGAGGTGGCCCTGACTAGGTGATGGGAGGTAGGGGCACACTGGGTGCAGGTGAAGGCCCGGGCAGGCGGCTGGGGCACAGATGGCTGGCAGGCATGGAGATTTCAGTAGCCCCTTGATGTGACGGGGAATGGGGTCTGACAGCGATCCCTCGGGAGAGTGTTGTGTGCATCCGAGGAAGAGTGTGAGCCACAGGTGGTGGGCGAGCCCTGGCCTGAGCCACAGCCTCTCTGTGAGAATCGCTGAGAAAGGTAGAGTCAGTCCTGTGTGTCCCCACCTGGGCCGAGCCAGACAGCCCTTGGGTCAAGCCACTCCCTCTCCTCGAGCCCCAGGTCCTCCAGCTTTAAAATGAGGACAATCATGTGCAGCCGCCAGGGCGCCATGGTCACCAGAGGCCACGGGAGAAGGTGTCATAGCTCATGGTTGTTACTATTGCATCTGTCCTGACGCTCCACACTCCTCCGCTACGACCAACCTGTCAGCCGCTCCTGGTGGCTCTACCTCCAGAATCTCCCCAGACTCTGGCCCCTTCTCACCTCCGCCTCGGCCAGCCACCCAGTGTGGCCACCTCTCCCACGGTATGTGCTGGCCTCCTGGCCCCCTTCCTGCTTCACCACCCCACACCTATTCCCAACATGGAAGCCAACGGACCCTTTGACAATGGAAGCGGGTCCAGTCCCTGGGCTCACACCCTCCAAAGACCTAGTAATGGCAGGCAGGCCCTGCGTGATGGATGCCTCCCTCCCCTCCCCTCCCCTCTCTCACCTGCCTCCAACCCATCGAGACCCCCCACTCAGGGCCTTTGCACTTGCTGCGCCCCCTCCCCAGACATCCACCTGGCTCACCACTCTCTCCAGTCAGGCCTCTGCTCAAATGTCACCTCTGCCAGGAAGCCCGCCTGCCACCCTGACCCTCTGCGTCCCATTGCCCTGATTTCTCCCTTCGAAGCACGCACTGCCTGCTGCATGCTTTAGTGGTTATTTCTATCTGTCTCCCTGCACTGAGCTCTAAGGGCCAAGAAAATGGGGTGTCATGCATGGATGTCTCCGGATCCCCAGCAGTCGGCCTGGGCCTGCCTCAGAGTGGCCACTACTGGGACCATAACAGCCGCCCTCACTTGCTGACCTCTGCGAGGGCGCCACGCCACTGACCTGTTACATCTCATAACTATGTTCAGTGGTCGGCAAACTGCGGCTCGGCAAACCGCGGCTCTTTGGCCCCTTGAGTGTGGCTCTTCCACAAAATACCAACTTCTGCGCATGGGCCACAAAGTTTCAATCGCACTGTACGTGTGCGCCCGCACGTGGTATTTTGTGGAAGAGCCACACTCAAGGGGCCAAAGAGCTGCATGTGGCTCGCAAGCCGCGGTTTGACGGCCACGGGTGTAGGTCAGTAACCAGTATGACTCCCTGGTAGACAGGGGAGGACCCCGAGGCTGGCAGAGCCCCGTGCCCACCCAGGGGCCCCTCTGTGGGTAAGAGGAGGTCTGAGGCACCAGGTGGTGCCCCTCCAGGCAGCTCAGGCCATGAGTCCCAGCACAGGAAAGGTCAGAAGGCAGAGGCGATGCCCAAGTGAGCCCCTGGCGCCCGGCATGTGTGGGCTGTGAACAGGGAGCACAGCCTCCGGTCACCAATGCCCAGGTGGGGCCGAGGCCCCGCAACAGCCAGCGTCCAGGGCGCGCCAGCGCCTGAGCTCCTCCCAGGCCCCAAGCGCCGAGCGTGCAGCTTCTTTCAGGGCCAGTGGGCAGAGCGAATGGGCAGTGGGTCCTGTCAGGGCGATTAGGGAGCTCCAAGCTGAAGGGATGGCAGCTTGGTATGTGGTCTGTGCCGCCTCTCTGGGTGAACACAGAATAAAGGTCCTACCGGCCCCTCTCACCCCTGCCCAATGCCAGATTATGTAACGTGTTTGTGCTGCAAGTGGCACCCACTGACTCCCTGAGAACTCTGCCTTCACCCTAGAAATGAGTCTTGGGAGGATGGCCAGTGCTCACCACCCCGTGCCCCAGCCTGCCCAACGCGCGAACACACACACACACACACACACACACATGCATGCACATGCTTGCTCACAGGCACGCATGCATGCATGCATGTACACCACTGTCCAAAGGAAAACAGACACTTGGCGTCAGTCACTCAAGAACTCTTTATTGAGCACCTACTATGTGCCAGGCACTCGTACAGCAGTGAACAGGATGGATGAGCATGACTGCCCTCGGGGAACTGGCATTCCAGTGGGCATTATGGACAACAAACAGGACAAACAGATGCTGCAGGAGATGGTGCTGTGTGCTCAGGAGGAAATTAAAAGTAAAGCCAGCAAGGAAGACAAGACGAGAGGGACAGAGCTGGGTAGATATCAGGGGGCGGGGTGAGGTGGGGGTGAGGGGAGGATACATTTCAGGAGAGAGAATGAGTGCAAAAGCGCTGAGGCAAGAGTGCTGTGACGTGTGTCCCCCCAAAACACACGCTGGTGGGGCTGGAGCAGTGTGAGTGCGGTGAGGAGAGTAGAGGGGTCAGGGAGGGGACAGTGGCCGACTAAGGGCCGGCATGCCAGGGTAGGACTTGAGTTGTTACGCTCAATGAGAGGGAAGCCACTGCAGGGCGAACCTGCTCGGTGAGCATACCATGTCCCTCGTCTGTACATGGAGCTGGTGGCCTCGTACCTCTGAGGCCTCGGTGGCAGCCTGCTTCTCCGTGTTTGCTCCCTCCCTGGCGATGGGCCCCTGCTTTCTTCTGAGCTCCACTGCAGGGGGCTCTTCGAGGGAAGCTGGAGGAGGAGGGCCAGGCAGGAGGGGACAGCCTTCCTGCTGCAGAGCCCAGACAGGGCTGTGGCTGCTGAGAGGAGAGAAGCTGCTGGGCAGGCGGTCGGTCAGGAGAGGCCCGTCCAAGGTCCGAGCCTGAAGCTGACTCTCCAAGCTGGAGAGACCCTTCTGGGCCAGCGACCCACACCCATTCTCCTCTAACTTTTAACCGGAGTATTTTTATACCAACAGAAAAATGAATCTTGCAATGGACACCCTACATACCCTTCACCTATGCGCTCCCTTCCTCTCTCCCTCCCAGCTTCTCTCCAGGGAGAGGAAAAGATGGAGAGACAGACAGACAGAGAGAATAGTGGTACAGCTTAGCTATCAGGCCATTTCACCCCTAAATACTTCAGCCCATACTCACGTATCATCCCCAAACAAGGGCATTCTTCTTTCTTTCTTTTATATTTTAGTTTCATTGACAGCATTTTTATTTTTAATAAAAAATGTTCCGATCATCATTTACAAGGGCATTTGTCTATACAACAAAAACACTGAACTCTAAAATAACCCAAATGTTTAACGGTGTTGTACTACACTCAGCATGCAGTCTATCATCATATGCCCAGATGCTGAGTTCCCCAAATGTATGACAACACCCTTTTACAGCTGTTTGAGTCACTTCTTCTCAATCCTTGGTTGCATCAAGCATTAGAGACTTCATTTGGCTGGTGCCCGCCTTCAGTGTCTGATCTAGAATGAGTGGCGCCCACTGTGCCACCCTCACCCTTCTTTTCCTTTCCTGACATGGGCATTTTTGAGACAGCCCAGTTATGCTGTTGAATGTCCCTCCGTCTGGGCGTATCTGCTTGTTTCCTTGCGGTTAGATTCGGGTGGAACATTTTGGGCAATAACACCACAGAGGCGAGGTCACGTCCTCGACAGTGCATTATGTAAGGAGGGCATCATGCCAGCTCGTCCTATTGTCACCGATGCTGACGTCACCTTTGATGCAGGTGGTTCCAGCAGACCTGACCATCGTGGTTAAGCTTTCCCTTTGTAAATGCCGGTTCATCTGTGTAATGAGTGATGTGTCTGAGCCCGTGTGACTGTCCTGTGTAAATTCATTCCCTCACCCATTTTCACTCCGTGATTCCAGCAGCTATTGATACCTTTTCCGAATTATGTCTCCGGGACCTGCAAAATAGAGAATTCCCCAGTTCTATCATCCTGTCTACATTCTTCTGAAAAAGGAGTTTTCCGCTCCCTCCATGGATTCTTTTATTATTATTACTCTTCAGTGTGAAAATTCCATCGTCATCGTTGTTATTTCTGATGTTCAGATTGTTCTAAGTTTGGCCTGTGAGAGTCCTTTCAAACTTACTCTTCTGTCCCCCACCTTTTTGATGTGACAGTTTTATTGAGGCTTAGTTGACATAGGATAAGTTGCACGTATTTGGAATGTCTGATTTAATGATGTTTGACGTGTGTATATACCCATGGAACCATCGCCGCATTCCACACGGTGCACATGCCGTCACCACAGAAGCCTCCTCGTGGACTTTCACTTTCTTTTTGGCTCCTGCTTGCTAGCCCTTCACGGTCTCCAGGCAACCACCGATCTGCTTTCAGTTACTGTAGATTAACTTGCATTTTCTCGAGCTTTATATAAATAGAATCATGCTTTTGTACTCTTTTGTGTCTTGTTCCTTTCACTCTGCAGAATTATTTTGAGATTCATCCACATTAGTGTGTGAAGATCATTCTTTTTTGTTGCGGAGTGGCATTCCCTGGTATGGATATTTTGCAGTTTGTTTGTCCACGTGTTGATATGTTGATGGGCATGTAGATTATTTCCAGTTTGACGAGCTATTACAAATAAAGCTGCTATGAACATTCGTGGACGTCTTTGTATGGGCACATATTTCTTTTTCTCTTGGGTAAAAATCTAGAAATGGATTCAGATGGATCATATGGGAGGTGTATGTTTAAGAAACTGCCAAAGTATTTCCATGGTGGTTCTACCATTTTCCATTCCTACCAGCAGCATTTAAGTTCCATTCCTCCACACACTCACCAAGGTGGTCATAGTTAGTCTTTTTTAATTGTAGCCATTCTATTAGGTGTGCAGTATTGGTATTTTAGGTATGAGTCATTGGTAATTTAGTTTTTAAATTAAAATAAAATTAAAAAATTTTTCTTAATGACAAATGATGTAAAACATCTTTTCATATGGTATTTGCCATATGTTTATCTTCTCTGGTGACATGTCTAGTCAAATCTCTTGCCAATTTTTTAAATTAGGTTGTTTTCTTATTGTTCAGTTTTGAGAGCGCTTTAAATATTTTGAATACAAGTTCGTTATTAAATACACATTTTGGCCTGACTGGTTTGGCTCAGTGGATAGAGCATCGGCCTGCGGACGCAAGGGTCCCAGGTTTGATTCCAGTCAAGGGCATGTACCTTGGTTGCGGGCACATCCTCAGTAGGGGGTGTGCAGGAGGCAGCTGATCAATGTTTCTCTCATCGATGTTTCTAACTCTCTATCCTTCTCCCTTCCTCTCTGTAAAAAATCAAGAAAATATATTTAAAAAAATAAAAATAAATACACATTTTGTAAAGATTTTCTTCCAGTCTGTTTTGTCTTTTTATTTTCTTAAGTGTCTCTTGACGTCCAGAAATTTCACATTTTGATGTATTTCAACTTATCCACTTGTTCTTTTATGGACTGTACTTTGGGTGACATATCTAAGAGGTATTTGCCTAACCCTAGGCCACAAAGATTTTCTCCTATGTTTTCTTCTAGAAGTTTTATTGTTTTAGGTTTTACACTTAGGCTGTGATCCCTGTTAATTTTTGTATACAGTATGAAGCATAAATTTAAATTTTTCGTATTCTTGTTTATCCAGTTGTTCCAGCACCATTTTTTTTTTTAAAGCTAGCCTTTATTCATTGCATTGTCTATATAACTTTATAGAAATCAATTGTCTAAATATGTGTGCTCTATTTTTTGGACTCTATTCTATTCTATTGATCTATGTGTATATCATTATGCCATACTATTTTTATGACTATCGCTTCATAATAGTTACTGAAATCAGATAGTGTTAGTCCTCTAACTTTATTCTTTTTCAGAGCTGTTTTCACCATTTTAGGTTCTTTATATTTCTATGTGAATTTTAAAATTGACTTGTTCATTTCTACAAAAATAGCCTGCTGGATTTTTTTTATTGGGATTGTATTAAATCTATAGATCAATTTGGGGAGAATGCCATCTTAACAATATTGAGTTTTCTGGCCCATGAACAAAGTACAGTCAATTCTTATTATTTCTTGTTATTATGTTCTGTATAGTCTTCATGAACGCCAAATTAATGAATACTGAGCATAGCTCCTAGGGGAAATACAGGGTTAGGTTCCTGTGAGCTTCTAGTCACATTTTCATCAATTGATCAAGACATAATTTTGTCTTATACGTGTTTCTGTTTAAAGTTGCCGTATGTAATAAAAATTGTTGATTTATTGACATTGAGCTCATAGCTAACAGCACTACAACTCATGCCTGAAAGAAGTTTGCCTAACACAGATCTTCTCCGTAATGTACATCACAGCCTTCTTGCTCACAGGGACACCATGCAGCACTTCAACACTATGCTTGGGGGCCATTCTAAAATCACCAACAAAAATAGAAAGGTGAAAAGTGTGGCTGAATAGGCTGCGGAAAGGACATTTGCTTACAGTATGAGACCTGAAACAGGAAGGCAGGGAGGGCATCACCTTGCCTGGCATCAGCTGGGATGTGTGCATCAGGCTACTCACATTTTTGGCTGTCCTGTGTGTGTCTGTCCGTAACCGCAGCAGCACTGTCATTATTGACTGAGTTACAAATACATGTTAGCTAGTATGTGAATTCAAAAATGCAGAATCCACAAATAATGAGGATTAACTTATATCTCTGTTTTTTTAGGTTCTCTTTAGGTTTTTTAGGTTTTCTCTCAGCAATACTTTGTAGTTTTTTATTGTACAAAATCTTCATAACTTTTGTGAGATTTATTACTAAGTAATTGATATCTTAAATGGTATTTTTTTTCTATTTCAATTCCCAATTATTCATTGCTAGCAAATAGAACAATTGTATTTTGATCTTGTATCCAGCAACTTTGCTAAACTCAATTAATTCTAGAAGCGTTTCTTTGTAGATTCCATTGGGTTTTCTAAACAGATGATCATGTCATCTGCAAATAAAGACCTTTTCTAATCTCATGCCTTTAATTTCTTTAATTTTATTTTTTACTCTTTGCAGGGGCTAGAAATTCCAGTACAGTGTTAAGTGGTAAGAGTTGACATCCTTTCTTGTTCCTGATGTTAAGAGAAAGCTTTTTACTATTAAATATGTTGTTAGCTGTAGTTTTTAATAATGCCCAAGGAAGGACAAATTTGGAAGGGATCTACTAGTAAACCCCTTGGAAAAGGTATAGTTCAGCCACTGGATAGCAGAGAAGTTTTTTGTCTTTTAAAATATATTTTTATTGATTTCAGAAGTTTGATGGTTCAGCCAGGATGGAGCTGGTCTGGAGTTTCTGGACAAGCAATGGGCGGTCTTCCAGAGTGTATGTATGTGAGGGCAGCAGGCTCTCAGCAAACATGTCAGGGGCAGTGGGAGACTGGGCACTGGTGGTGGGGGGGAGTGGCCTTCAGACTACCAGGGTCACACACGGGCTTGTGGAGAGAGAACTGCTGGCTAGGTGAGACTCTCCAGAACACAGGCAACTGTGCAGGCCCTGAAGGGGCTTGGCTTCAGGAGGCCGTAGAAAGGTCATCACTGGGCTGAGGCTGCCAGGCCACAGAACAATGGTGTGCTGTGCCTGTGGTTGGGGTAGGAACCCACTGCAAACCCCTCACCGAGCTGGAAATTGCAGGAAGCCTTTTTCTCCTGCAGTGTCCCTCCAGAGTCCTCTACTGAGAGCTTAAAATCATGCTCACTTGAGAGGAGAAATGCTTAAAGGAATTCTGTTGCTTATCATAGAGCACATATTGAAGGAGCACTTAGAACTGAGGCAATAAATTAATAACAGGTGGGTAGAACTTACCACTTAACCACCATCCAAAGCTGGCTGGAGAGGGAGTGTGAGGGTCTCAAGAACAGGGCAGGGCTGGGGAAGGGGTCCAAGGATCAGTTCTGGGAGGTAAGTTTGGGGCCCTGAGAGCAGAGAACTGGCTGGGCTCTGGGGTGAGGGCAACTGGCTTGGCTCCACAGGCATCCATGGCTAATTGTCTTTTGTTACCAGATTACTGTTCATCTGATGACCCAGGAAAATAAAGGCCTATTTTTCTGTGCTGGAATTGGGTGGCCTCCTGTCCCGGGCCCGTCCATAGGCCTGGCCTGGCTGCCTGTCTAGAATTATGTAACAAATGCTCACAGGCTGCATCCCACCCGCAGAGCTGGGGCCAGACCTCATTCTCTTAGCCTCTTAGCTCCATCTTGCCTGAGCCGAAGTGCTCAGGGTATGTCCTCTGTGTGTTCCTCCCTCCTTCCCTCCCTCCCTCCCTTCCTTCCCAGGTCTCCTGAACTATTATTAATAATGATAATACCTAACCTTTGTTAGACTGAGTCAGAAGCACACTTGTGGGGCAGAGTGGCTACTTGTCTTACCCAACACCAAGTCTCCCCTCAACTTTAGTAACAGGACAACTGCCCACCTGTTTCCCAGTCTCCTTGGCATCAGATGTGGCCATGTGCCAAGTTCTAGCCAAGGAGATGTAAGTGGAGGGGCAGTGTGGGGCTTCAGAGAAGGTTCCATAAAAGGGGGAGGGAGGCAAGCTCTCTCTTCCTCCGCCTGTGCTGTTGCCTGGGATGAGAACATGCCTGAAGCTCCAGCAGCCATCCTGGGCCGGGCGGTGACCTTGAAGATGGAAGCTTCTTGCTGAAGATGTTGGAGCCGGAAGACAGAAGGAGATGGGATCCGAGATGACCTCGTGGAACCAGCACATAGCCCCGATTGCTGTTATGTGAGAGAGAAACCTACTTCTCTCGTTTCAGCTGCTGTCATCTGGGGTCTCCTGTGTAGGCAGCCAGACCTAATTGTCACAGGCACAGGTGCAGTTGTTATCCCCATTTTACATATGACAAAACTGATTTGATCCCAGACAGCCTCGCAGTGGGCCTGTGTGCAGAACCACTGAACCACAGGTGCTTCCCAGTGGAACGCTAATTGCTCATTGCGCGGGGTAAACACTAGCTGGAGGGTGGCCGGGCTCTGCCAAACGTGGGAACCAGGAACGCGTGGCCTTGGCAGTGGCCTTGGTCTGCTGGCGGGGGCAGCTGCTCTCTGTGTTCTCACCACATTGGAGTTGTCTGGGCCAGGGCCCTACAGCATTTTGGCGGGAGCCCCAGACCTCGGTTATTAAATTCCTCATATTCCAATCTGCCCTCAAGGAACCAGTAGACCAAGCAGAGGCAATTACTGGAGGCTTTAGCCGGGGAAGGTGATTCCAGCCCCATGTGAAACCGGATGGGGTGGCCGAAGTCCCTGGACAGGGAATTAGGATCTGAGAGCTGCAAAGATCTCGTTTAGCATCTCCCGAAGCGGGCTCCGAAGCATTTGCCACGGAACACTAGTACCAGGAGCCGAGAACAGGTGTTCAGTGTAGAAGCGTCGGTGAGCCAAGAAGCTTGAACAATAGGACTTATTACAGGACTTCCCAGAACTTTTCATGCATTGGGACACTCCCGGAGGGGAAATGAAATACACAGCATTCCTGAACAGTATTTAAATGTTGAGTCCCTTTTTGGGGGAGGAGTATCTCAAATGATGTTTTTCCCCTTTAAAAAATATTATCAGTAGATACCATTTATGGATAGTTTACTGCATGCCAGGCACTGTGCTATGGATTATATCTACTATCTCATTAATTCTCAGGAAAAAAAAATCTATGAAGTGGGTAGTGGTTTTGTTGACATTTTATAGGTAAGAAAACGGAGGCTCAGAGAGTAACACGCCGAGGTCACAAGACTTTAAGTGGTAAAGCAGCAACCCACACCCTCGTGTCTGGTTCCAGAGACACCATACCCTTTGGCCCAGAGAGGAGGGAATTTGCCACATTCCTCGCAGCGGGCAGGAGGCCATGCTGGATTTGGACTCAAGTCTCTTGACTCCTGTTACGATTTTTTTTCATACTTTGCTGCATCTGGATTCATGAACATGTGTCAGTTGGTGGGTGACATCCATCTCCCTACACTGCACTTCCCTGCCACACCCCAGAGCTGTGACCAAGAGGCCAGCTGGACATGCGCAGAATTTCTGGGCCTCGTCAGCGTCAGCACCGTTCTACAGTGCCCTCTCATTCACCTTTGTGACCTGACACGTGACACAGGCACATTCCCCCTGAACTGGACCCACCAGTTACAGGCCATGCTGTCCACTGCAGGCCCAGCTCCCAGAAGCAAGCCGACTGCTCTGGGTGTGTGGTTTTTACATTTTTAAATGGTCGAAGAAAAATAACAGTGGGTGACACTTTGGTGAAAATTATATGAAATCCAAATTTCCGTGTCCATAAATGAAAGTTTACTGGCACACGCCCACGCCCATTTGTTTCCTATGGTCTGTTTATGTGCTATAATGGCAGAGTTGAAGGGGCCCTGGCCTGCAAAGCCTGCAGTATTTACTTTTTGCCCTGGATAGAAAATTTGCTGACTCTTGTTCCAGGTGAAAGAAATCAAAGCTCAATAGTATCTTCATCCACATCTGGTGATTCCTCCTCAAGTAGCTGGTTTCATCCCTGCCTCAGGGGCTGACGGGAATGAAATGGACTGTGGCTAAACCTCAGGAATGGAGAGAAGTTGCAGGTCAACCCACGAGGGTGGGCCGGGGCCCAGGAACCGGGTTCATGTCTTAGGGCTGCTCCCACCATAGGCTCCTGAGCAAGTTCCTTCCACGGGGCCGTGCTCCCGACATGTGCTCTCACCCACCTCTTAATAACTGTGTATGGATTGCCTACTATGGGCCACGCCAGGCCCTGCGCAAGGGCATAGATTATTTAAACACAGACAGTTCCCAATTGATGATGGCTCACCCTCGGCTGTCCTTCTCCGAGCTCCAGGCCGCCGTCCGGGCTGAGCACAGACGGACCCTTTGCAAGAAGCCCCATCCCAGGGGCTGGACACCAAAGCCGGGGTCTGAATGCAGCTTGTTCCCTCAGATTAGGCAGGAAGCCTGTCTTATCTCTTCCTCTCACACACATTCCGAAGTCCTGACTCTGTCCTCCTGCAGTTTTGATTCCCGAGTTTACCAAGTCCCCTGAGAAAAGGCCCAAGTGGTGGGTCCCATGTCAAACACCAGCCTTACTGGATTGATGAGCATTCCTGAGGGGCTCAGCATTTGGCAGACTGAGAGCATCCCAAACAGACAACTAAAGAATCATCTGTTGAGAGGCTAAGTGCTGGGTCCAATCAGGTTCTTATTGAACCTTCAGCTGCTCTGGAGGTAGCTATCACCTCCACTGTACGTGAGGAAGGGAATGTGCAGCCAGCGAGGTAATCACCTGCCCACTGTCCCCGTCCTTCCCAGAGCACCACGAATTCACCCACCGGGTGGCCTGGATTTCCCTGGGCTTTAGTTTGCTCATCGGCAGAGGGGCTCACACACCTACCAGGCAGGCCGGTGGAGGATCAGAGTGCCTGGCTTTTAGTTAAGGGCCAGTGATTCCTCAAGGAATGTGGCTTTTGTTGCCAGGCAGAGGTAGAGGGGCTGTAGGTACTTTCTTCCACCCCCAGACCCACCAGGATGGTCTCACTTAGAGCCTCTGCTCTCCAAGCTCTGTGCCTCCAGGAGCCCCTTGCTGCTGCGGTTTGGAGACCCTTCTTATCTTTGCATTAAACATCCCTGAGGGTGGAACTTGCAGAAGCTGTGCTGGGGCTGAAGGGCCTGAGATGTCAGGAGGAGGTCCGTGTTGGCTAAGGTCCTGGATCCCTGCGAAGGGCAGACCAGGTTTGGTGCAAGCATGTCAAACTCGTGGCCCACAACGAATATGTTTGCGGCCCAGCCAATACAATGGTATGTAAAAAACGTTTTAATAAAAATGTCATAACTTTTTGTAATATCCTCTTATACATAATCTATAATAATAAAAGCATAATATGCTAATTAGACCAGCCAGCCAAACGACCTTCTGGACGTCATTCCGGATGTCCTTCCGGACAGAGCCACAGCAGTGGGGGGAGAGGCAGAGGGGGTAAGGGGCGAGCAGGCAGAGGCGGTTAGGGGCAATCAGGCAGGCAACAGAGTGGTTGGGGGGATCAGGCAGGCAGGCAGAGTGGTTACGAGCAATCAGGCAGGCAGAGGGTCCCTCCACCTGTGCCCCCCGCCCCACCTCTAGTCCTCTAGTTATTAATAACGAACTATAATGTTCGTTAATGACTGATTACTATAATCCTGTTGCATTCATTTCCCTTACACGCCTTATGCACAGGCACACCATTTCTCTCCACTAATACTAGCAAAGGATATTTTAGCAGCCGATTGACACGTCATTAGTCTTATACTGACTTGTTTGGTGTACGCAACAGGAAATATTTCAAACAAGAAAAATAGGTTTATTTGTGTTATGCTTATTAATTTGTGCAGTTATTCAGTGTCTGGTAAGTTAATGTTCAAGAAAAAATATTAATTTTTGTTAAAATGTTCTATTGTGTTAACGATGACTCATTTATTTTAGCCTTTTGTATTCAGCATGTCTCTAGCGAAATAAACCTGTTTCTATGAAAACTGAAGCTTTTTGGGGGGGGCCCACATGAACTTATTTGGCCGTGTTAGCCTTTGAGTTTGACATGCTTGGCTTGGTGGATCCCTGCTCCCAAGTGCAGGTTCCTCGAGTCTGAACATGTTCCCAGGTGTGGGGTGGGAAGACCAGTTGAGAAAACCACCTGTTACCCTTCATCAAGCGACTGCCTATCCTTTTCTCTCATGCTGTTCACCCATGGGGACCAGGGATAGGATATGGGACTGGAGAGCTGTCACAGGGCTGGCTTCTCTGCCTTCCCACACAGGTGTTGAAAAAACCACACACACGTTTTCAAACCACATATGGCTTCTTTGACCCCATCAAATAACTTTATTCACACAAACGTCCCTTAATTTACAAAGCCTCAGTCATTCATACACATTAGGGGCTCCACAGTGTTCAAGGAACTTAAATATCATGTATCATACCAACCCAAGTAAACCAAGTACAAAAAATACTCATATAAAGTTGTTCACACGTAGGTCCTAGATTACCAGCTTCTGTGCAAAAAAAGAAAATAAGGAAAATAGGTTTATTAACTAGTATTTGAAACAAACTTTGAGCCTGGGTTAAATCTTCCCTCACTGAAATGGCCCCACACAACTGTTAAATCATCGCAACATACTCCCCTGCTCTGATGGAGAGAGGCCCTGGGGCATGAACGCGGTCTTTAAAATGTCCCTAAATAAACTCCCTTCCTCCTGTGGCCTCCCTCTGGTGACCCCTGCAATTCTAGGGGCGCTCCGGGCAGCCAGTGACAGTCAACCCTCACACCACACCTCCTGCTTCCCCTCCCGAGGCACCTCCCCATGCTCAGGTGGACAGGATCAGAGATGGGCCTGTGTTGTCCCGAAGGCTGTGGCTCAGCCCAGCGTGAGGCACTGTCTCTGGGCCTCAGCCCTAAACCTGGCGGCCAGAAGAACTGAATAGTTCAAGTTCAGCTACTGTCCTCCTAGGAGACTCAGCAGCTGCCTATCTGGGGGCCACCAGACAGACCTAGAAGGGGCAAGGGCCATGGGAGGCAATAACCCGAGAGCCCCCTTAGAGTCAGGCCACCAGTGCCCCAGATATGTGTGGGGGCACCAGCAGGATCAAGGGTGGGAGGCGCACCTGGAGGGAGGGGCTGGAAGCCCAGGTGGCATGGAGCATGGTGAGGGCAGAGTCAGGATCCCCTCCTTAGGGGCAAAAGCCTGACTTGCTTTTCCAAGCTTCCAAGATACCCCAAAGTCAGAACCCAGATGTCCATCCGTCTTCTAAGAAGGCAAACAGTCAACAGCATAAAGAGAGTCCCACAATGTCAACTCTTTTCCTTTTCTTATAAAAAGACTCAAGCAAAGAAAAAAAAAAAAAAAAAATCTTATTGCTCCACACACTGGTTCTCTAGGAGGCAACTGATATGTTAAGGAGCTGAGGACCTTGGAGGAAGGAATGCAGGTGGGGAATGTCCAGGACCAGGAGGCTGAGGAAGGTGGCCAGTGGTTGTAGCACCGCAGGGTCGGGGAGTAGAGGGAGTGCAGGGAGCGCCCCAGCCCCTGGCACTTCTGCCTTCATTCACGCTGGGGCCACCGCCGGCAGTGCCATAGAGGCCAGGCGGTCCCGAGTCACTCTCCACCTAGTGTTGGGCACCATTCTCCTCTGGCTGTAAACAGGGTATTTCTCAAGTAAACATATGCACGCCCTCAGAAAGGCAGCCATGAGGGGCAACCACATCCGGGCAGGAGGAGAGGTCCCGTCCTCCTCCCACTGCCTCCGGGAGGAGATGAGGCTGAGGCCTGCAGCTTAGTCCCCAGTGCCCAGAAGGGGGTCAGATGGAGCCGGTCTTGTATGAACAATGGTGGCATCCTCCTGGCTAGAGGTAAGAGGCAGGGACTGCTGGGTAGTAAGAGGCAGAGTGTACCTGCCTAAAGCATTTTCCATCCTCAGCTAAAGCTGCTAGAGATCGCCCTGGTGGTGGGCGGGAGATGTGTACCTGGCTGCAGCCCCCAGGAAGGGATGGGGGAAGGAGAGGGGAGGAGAGGGCAGAGGGGAGCCCCATGCGGCTATGGGTGAATGGGAGGGAGAGTTTAAGAGACAGATGGACACAAACGAGGAAGAAGACACAGACTCCAGGGGAGCGGGGCCTGGCCAGGGAAGACAATGGAATAAGGCACTATGCATGATCTGTCTGCTGACTCCTCTCACTCAGGGGCACCAGGCCCAGACTCTCCCTCCAACAGGCTGTCCTTTCAGACTGGAGAAGCGAGTAACCGACTGCTATTTTAAGGTTTGGAAACTTCTGGAACTTGGACAAACTTAACAAACTTGGTGGCACTGAGGTGATGCATCACAGAGCTGCTGCCAGGCCTGAGACGGGTGGAGAGGGTGAAAAGGCAGGAAGAGGGGAGGAAGCCGACCACGGTGGGAACAGGTGGCAAGTGGCTGAGAAGGAGGACAGGGCCACCCACCTCACCCCAGGCTCGTCCACGGACTGGACTGACTTAGGACCGACGCCCAACTTCAGGTGGACAAAGTGGAGAGAGCAGGGGAAGGAGAGAGGGGAGACAGGCACTTGGGCTAACGAGCTGGCCCTCAAGAGCTAGGGAAGGAGGTCCCACCGCCAAGCCAGGAGGGCTGGAGCCCTACAAGGTAAGGGCACATGGAAGCTGGCTGCCCAGGCTGCCCACCTTACCCAAAAGTTATGGACATCCCGTCATCTATAGGGGATACCCTGGTGCCAGGAAAAATAACAAAGGGGGTGCATTGCAGCTCCAAGACCTACTCAGAGCTAAGAGGCTGGGGAGGGCAGAAGAAAAAGACAAGCAAAAGGCAAATGACTTGTTAGGCTTGAGCCCTCACTGGGGACTTCAGAACCCGAGCTGCAGCAGGGAGAGAGGGCTGCTGAGTTTGGGGACTGTTTTTCCCATTCGCTCATGTGCAGAGACAGCTGGCCGCAGGGAAGGCAGGGGGTGGGGCCGGAGTGTGCACTGCAATTAGGGGATGCTGGGCTCCCAACCTTCCAGGTGCAGCCCCGAGCACACACAGGGCACCCGAGAAGAAGCGATAAGAGGCGATCACAAAGGATTTCAGCCAAGGAATGGAAGGGCCTGGTTACCACCTGCAGCACTGCTGGTCCTGCTAACCATAGCCAGCTAGCTGTCTGCCCAGGAGGAAGGAGCCTTGGTAACCGAGGAGCATGAGAAAAGGCAGAAAGAATGTGAGCAAACATATTGTCAAGTTTGGGCTGACACCGCGCTAGCCTCTCCCAAACACCCAGAGCTGCAGGACCAGGGCTGCTGTGGGGAAGGCCCCCTTGGTCACACAGAACTGAAAGGCCCTCCAGCCATCTCCCCTACTGATCCTATGCTGGCTGAGAGAAGACAAAAACCAAAAATAAACACAAAAGAGGAATTCCTTCCCCCTCCCCAAAGGCCCTTTCTTGCTTGGCTGTCACAGGGTGAAGAGCTTCTGGAGTAGCTAAAGCAGCGCCCAGGTGACACAGGGGGCCAGCACAGGAGGGTTCCTCTGTCCTGCCGGGAGCTGGGAGGGGAAATAGGGGTGCAGGGGGACAATGCCAGGTTCAGAAGCCTGTGAAGAGGGGCTGTGAGTGCTGTGGAGAGCGGAAGAGCAGCTACACTGACCCTGTTGGTGGGCTCCACAGCTGGGGAATCTCTAGATGGCAAACCCACAATCAGGCACCTAAAGGCTGCAGGGGTCTGCCCAGTCACCCCCTACTCTCGCCTGCTCCATCCTTTTCCAGTCAGACACATTTACACCTAACAGTGTGCCCCTGGGGTGAGGGAGATGGCACGACACTGTTACCATAGTGATACCAGGGGTCCCGGCACATAGGGCACACCCTTCAGTGCAGCGACAGCCAGTCCTGGGCACCCTGTTCTATGGCAATGCTCACGACAGGATCGCAGGGACTCAGGCGGTCTCCGTGACAACCTGGGCAGAGGTTTGGCATGACAGTTTCTTCCTGGGGATCTTCTGCTGGGAGGAAGAACACTAACAGAAACGTAGGCGTGTAGAGTTGGGGTGGGCTGACCGCTCAACCGCCAGGAAGTGGGAGATGATCACTTCTGTCCCGTCCCCTGCCCCTTCAGAGATCTCGGTCACGGAGGGCAGTGGGGGGAATGGAGTCCCACCACCGTCAGTCCTGGTGTGGCCGGGGCTTCCACAGCTAAAAGAGCACACCCCCCCGGGTGGGAGCTGCTTTCTTGAGTTCTCCCAGGCAAACGCTGGTCTTCCTCCTCCAGGCGGATCTTTACCCAAGGCCAAGAGCTGGCCGGGAGCAGCTCAGGGTCGGCACTTCCTGGGCCTGGTGGGAAGGTGGCCCAGGGGCCTCCTCCTGTCTCCATTCCCTTCCAGGAGAAATGCCCCCATTGCCACGGAGAGGGGCCTCCTCTGGGGGAAGTGAGGTGTTATAAGCAGAACTGAGAAATGGGTAAAAGAAAGACAGGGAAAAGCAAGAACAAAAACAAAATAGTGCCCTAACCCCTTATAAAAATTAAAGATGAAATTTACACAAATGCTTTGTCCATATTAAATTTCTTTAAAGAAACTGGTGCCTGTCCACAGCAGAGCTTCTGCTCTTTTGAAGTCTTAAATCGTTTAAATTAAAAATAAAAAAAAAAGACAAAAAAACTTAAACAAAACTGAAGGGAGAAAATGCAAACAAAGCTTCACATTGCTGGAGCTCCAGCTGTCGGGAGATGGCCGCTGGCCGGGCACCTGTACCCTCTGCCGTCCTCTGTGAGACTTGACGAGACTGTGGGTCCCGGGGATCAACCTGGAAGACAGAAGGCAGGGCGCGAGTGGACACTGGTCAGTGGGCTTGGGGTGCCTCCAAGCTCCAGATCTCCCACCAGGTGCCAGCACCCAACCGATGACCTCAGGAGCTGTGCTGTGCTGGGGCCAGGGAGAAGGTTTCTAAATAATTTATCTGAAGTGAATGTAGCTTCATTATTGCCACCCTGCCCCAGACACACAGTCTTACTATTCAGTTGCAGGTTAAGTGACATGCCTGAGCTCACATGGCCTGAGGGGCAGACCCTGGCTGGGAGCCCAGGCACACAAATCCAGTCGATTGTGAATCCTGTGCCATATAACAGCTTTCTTCAGTGTTTACAAAGACACTGGCAGACCCTAGGTACCCATCCCTGCAGGTCTTGGCAACCCTGGTTCCCCTCATATTTCCTTCCTCACCTCTCTAATCGTGCTGCCCTGAAATGTCAAAGCAACTCTCGAGTTTACTGATCCCATTTTAAGAGAATGAAAGAGACTCAGGTCTCTGAGAACAGAAACTAACTACTAGGTCAGTGATGGCGAACCTATGACATGCGTGTCAGAGGTGACACGCGAACTCATTTTTTTGGTTGATTTTTCTTTGTTAAATGGCATTTAAATATATAAAATAAATATCAAAAATATAAGTCTTTGTTTTACTATGGTTGCAAATATCAAAAAATTTCTATATGTGACACGGCACCAGAGTTAAGTTAGGGTTTTTCAAAATGCTGACACGCCGAGCTCAAAAGGTTCGCCATCACTGTACTAGGTAGCCAAGGTTCTCCTGTCTTAGGAGAGGCCAGAATCCCACTGCCGGGCCGTGGGGGCCCCCGAGCCAGGTGCTGGGTCCTGCGCAGTTGTGCACTGCAGGGGTCAGGAACCAAGTTCTGGAGCCAGAGCCTGTGGCAGACTCAACAGACCCTACCACTTCACTGTGGACAAATTTAAGTCCTCGGTTCCTTGGTCTCGTCACCTGTACCTAAATCACAGGTTATTCTGAGGACCAAATGAACTAACACACGTAAAACTTAGAACATTGCCTAGCCCTACTATTAGCTATTATTTGAGAATCAATCTCCTTAGGGCTGGGCCTCAGGAACAAGACAAGCCACCTGCCCTTCAGGGACCTGTTCTAGTGGAGCCTCCAATACAAGCACCTACAGAGGTCAGCCTTGGGCCGGCCCTCACCCAGCCCAGTTCTCCCAGCTTGAGCCTGGTCAGAGCTAAGTGCAGCCCTAATCTAGGCAGGGCGGCATCCAGGGCAGCAACGCTGCAACCTGAACCGCTGAATCAGACAAGTGTTTCACCGTGTGCTTGAAATTCCCCCATTGGCTTCAGTACTCTGCAAGCTCTGTGTGGCCTGAGAGCTGCCTTCCTACATTACTTGCCCTGAGCAGTCTGACAACACTGGTCGTCGTCCTCAGGCCACGGGGAGATACCTGGCTAGTCCTCAAGAGAGGCAGTGGGGTGCAGTGATAAGGAACGGTTTACTTCCTGTCAGCCTCAGTGTCCTCCTCTGAGAAACGGGGAGGGCTCTATTTTGAGGTCTGAGGGAAATAACTAAAAAGTACCTGGCCACAGCAGGAACTGGATACTCCATGAGCCCATTCTCTCCCAGCCATCTGTTCCCACCAGAAATGACGAATATATGAGATTTAAACACCTTGGTCCTCAGCCACTGAACCAGCAACCCTGCTCGGAGCTGGGCGAGGGTGCCACGAAAAGGACACACACCGTGGGAGGAGGGAGCACAGCCTTTTGGAGAGCAACATGGTACTGTGTTTTCAGAGCTTCCGCCGTGTTTGGACCTGTAGACCCTATAGTTCCACTGCTGCAAATGTATCTTAACTGATAACCCTACACATGAAAAGGACTTGATGAATAAAGATGTTCACTGAAGAATATTTAAAGTATGAGGCAACAATCCACAACAGAGGAGATTTAAGCAAATGATGCAGAGGAAATGAGGAGGCTGTGTGGCATTTTGAACAATATCATAGCAGAAGCATTCCCTGGGTTAAGTGGGGAGAAGCAGGCTACAAGTTCTGCAGCAGAGTATGCCCATAACTGAAAACACAACACTTCCAAACGTAGGAAAATCTGCAAAAAATACACCACAATGTTGTACTTGTCACGGGTGTGCCTTCTTCCACTTTTCCTGTATTTTTAGTACTGAGTGACATCACCCTGTCACGCTCTGTGCTGTAATGGAAATAGTGGACTCTAATCAACAGGAAAAGCTGGCAGCTCCGACGCGGAGGTCCATGGAGCAGCGAGCAGCCCAAGAAACCAGACCCGTCTTTTCTGGACTCTTCCGCATACAGTGGACATGGAGAATTCCCCACACCTGTCAGACCTGAGAGGTGAGAGGATTCCCTTCTCTGCCTCCCAGGTGAGGGGACCCAGCATCCGTGGGTGGAGTACAGCAGGAATGGATGATAAAAGCACTGGACAGCTATCTGATGCGGAAAAAAATACTGGATTCCTAGGCCCAACCCTTTCCTCTGCTGCTTCTGTCTCCCTTCCTGTTAAGTCCTTTCAACAAAAACCCAGTGATGGGCCCTGCATCTCAGTCTTTGGTTTGTAAAAATAAAACCATCATACACATGCCCTGTGATGATCCAGCAGCCCCTCATATCCAGCACTGGTCAGCATGCCTACTGCCTTCAGCAGACAAAGCAGAGCAATCAGGAGACGGGGAGAGGGAGAGCTTGGGGAGGACCTCACCAACAGACACGCTAAATCCTCGTGAAGTAGGACAAGAAAAGCCTGATAAGTTGAATGGTCATGTGTCATCTGCTAAAATAATCTCTGGGACCAGTTATGACCTTTTCAACACCGCTTTCCTTCCTCCCTGGTAGGACCCAAGCGAAGACAACTTCCTCAAAAGGATGATCAGCAGCAGGAGCTGGCCCCCGGCAGCTGAAAAGCAGTGTGATCGAGGAGGCAGAGGTTCTGGAGCCAGAGTCCCTTTTCCATAATAACTGGTGGAACAGAGTGTGACTGCAGAAGGTCGAACCACTCGTCCGGTGCTCTGCAAGAGCTCCTGCGACACCAGCACGCAATGACCGCTGGAATCACTGGGTCCCTTGCCAGGAACCAAGGCTGACAATGCCCACAGGCTCCTCCACCCTCCCTCCCTTGGACTGGCTTTGGCCCTCCTGGTAGGTCTGCTGGCTTCACCCTGTGGCAGCGACAGGAAAAGGAGAAGGGACTCTCTTCTGTGGAGAGGACCTGGACTTTGAGTCTCTCCCCTTGGAGAAGGTACAGCTTTCCAGGGAGCCAATGGCAGAAACTGCACTGGAAGACAGAGGGGAGTCCTTTCTTGAGCCATGGAGAGGGAGGCTCGGGTTGACGCCCCAGCCACACAGTTCTGGGCGGAAACAGCAGCAGACCCTCCCAGGCACTTCATCCAGAGGGACCAGGCCTCAGCTCCCCGACTCCCCAGGCTGGGCTTAACTGCTCAGTTACCAGCCTCAATCAGAGCGTGCCTTGTCCCTTTCAGTGGAACCCCTACTCTGATCAGAGCCCTCCCTAGAGGGCAAAGCCACACCCACTAAGCAAACATGGTGTGATAAACCTATAGATGACACCTGTCGCACACTCCGTCTTTCACTGTCCCCATCTTGTGAGGATGGATTTGCCCATTTTAAGAAGGGAGTAGGCCCAGAGAGATGGAGCAAGTTGGCCCACATCACAGAGCTGTTGAGCGGTAGAACCAGCACTCAATCTAAATTTTGCAGCCCCTTCCCCGCCCAGTCTCTCCACTATGACAGTCCTCAAGTGTTTTACACCTACCGCCTGCCTCACTGCACTCGACAACCGAGGTAGGAGCTGTGGCCACTCCAGGTTTAGAGATGAGGAAACGGAAGCTCAGAGAGATCTGCTCCTACTTTTAGCCTAGAAATTTACGATGTCAAGTCCCCGCCTACAGAGAGAAGTGCTTAAGAGCTTAAGCAGAGTTTCAAACCCATTTACACCTTTCATTTGGAAACAGATTCAGGCAGAAAAAGGAGCATGGAAGGCTTGACTTAGGTATCTCTGCACAGGTCTGATGTCCAGAGCACAAACAGGGATGTGATGCCAACCAGGCAGTGAGAAGCTTCCGGCAAGTGCCTCCACCAGCCAAGCACTGGTCTCTGCAAGGACACCAGGGAACCAAACTGTTTCCACAAGGCCACTGGTAGTGTGGAGACTTTCCGAAGTTGGGAGAGCTGCAGTGGGAGCAAGCGATGATGGGGCTGGGATTGGGGATGGAATGGGCTCACACACCGAAAAGAAAGCCATCTGGTTGGCGTGCTCATAGACCACAGCACAGTATAAACTCAAATTGCGGTGCTACTGGGTGGTGGCCAAGAACTCACTCTTACCTAAGTTCTCCCTGTAGTCCTGTGTGGTGATATCACTGTAGCTAATGACACATTTGATATGCTAGATACCATGCAAGATTAATAGGCAATGCTTCCTTTGTCCAAACAAAGGCCCACGTAGGAATTCTCCCATTTCACAGATGAGCAAACTGAGGCTCGGGTGTTAATTTTCAGCACATCATGCTGTGGAGGCACAGAGGCAAGGTAATCTCTGGGTCACAGAGGGCAGGCCTCTCCTTCTAAATAGGATTAGCTTCAAAATGAGTCATTCTTCACTTATTTAATACACCAAACAAAGCAGCTGGCTTTCATATTCAGTTTCATGCCAGCCCTTGGGGGTTCAGTGGCACCAGACACCACTGTCAATTCTCACCTGTTAAAGCCAAGCTTTCTGATGCATCATTCCCCTAAGGCTTGGCTAGCAACAGTGGTGCTAGGAGTAGGGCAAAAAACAGAGATGCCTGTGCCGTGGGCAGCCCCGGCACAGTACATGGGGGTTGGTCCTGTTGTCAGGGTAAGAAAAATGGGGGTGAGATGACAAATGTGGTAACAGCGTTTTCTGTCTTCAGGTCTACAGAAGGGAATAGGGAACAAAAGCCTAGAGATTATCAAAGCATACCCACCAGGAGCTTCATGGTCTCTGAGCCCTGACCAAGAGACCAAAACCAGGTAGAAATCTAGAAGCAGGTCCCAAAGGGGGAGCATCTTTCAGAGAGCGTGTTAGAATGGCAAAGAATGATTGGTGCTCTGCCAAGCGCATGAACTTTGGAGTAGGAAGACCTAAAATTCCTATCTCAGCCCTACCAATCACTAGCTTGGACCTTTACCAAGTCAAGGCCCCCCCAAGTCTATTTTCTCAACTACAAATATGGAAATGTTGACCTTGCAGGGTGTGAAGTCCAGTGACAGCATTTGTAAAAGGCACCCAGAAGGTACTTAATAGTTGTGATGGCAGCATAAAATCACACCCAAAAACACCAAAACAAAACCTCACAGTCGTCACCGGCTCACGCAAAAATTCCAGACAAGACGACTCAGCCCAAGTCAGTCTTCTCTCAAGGTGACAGCCTTTCTGCTTTTGGCCTCAGGCTGAATGAATGATTCTGTGCAGTCTGTAAATTAACTTTTTATTGCCATGTACCCACACCCAGTTCCTATCCATCATCCAGTATTTGAGTTCCTGTGCCTGGCAACCTGAAGCCTCCTGAGAGAAGCAAGAGACTGTCCCTGCTGGTCTGGTTGCACACCCCAACCGTCCCAGGCCCTGAACCTGTCCCTTCATATCCACTCAGGTGGCACCCACCCTTCGAGACATCCTCACACCTCCTCCCAGGAAGCAGTCCCAGAGGAGCCAGTCTCCAGTGAGCAGGCGCAGAATGACCACAGACCCCACCCCACCCCACCCAACCATGCTGTGGGTGCCACTCTTACCACCCTAACTACAAGCTTCCTTAAGCACAGGGACAGTCTCCTGCTTCTCTCAGGCTTCAGGTTGCCAAGCACAGGAGCCTAAATACTGGGTAATCGATAGAAACTGGGTGCAAGTACATGGCAATAAAAAATTAATTTACAGACTACACAGAATCATTCATTAAGCGTGACAGGATTTTAATATAAAATTATGGTGATGAAAATCCCTGCTTTTGCTCGAGTTCCCAATGAACTTCCCAACCAGCTGGGGCAGAGAGGGCTGGGCCTTTCTCAGGCTCAGCAGCTGGGAGGGAGGAGCTGGGATTTTGCCTGTGCTACTCTTCTCCTGCCCAACAGCATGCCACTCCCCTCCACCACCTTCAGAGCTGGGTGGGAGAAATGAGGCACACAAGGGTGACACAGCCCACCAGTTAGAGAACCAGGAAGCTTCTGTCTCCATTCCGGCTCTCTCCGCTACTCCTTTCCTCGCAGAGCTGTCTGCCTAATCTAGAGATGGGGCCTGAAATACTGGTGTGGCTAGTTGGAGCTGGCCTGGCTTCAGAGTATGACCCTGAGTCTGTCAGTCAGGGTAAGAAGTTCAAGGAAAGGGCAGTTAGGACTGGAAGACATGGGTTTGGCCTCAACCCTGTGGACTTGCCCAGATCTTAAAAGACCCACCATGGTTACCCTAGCTGGTTTGGCTCAGTGGATAGAGCATCAGCTTGCGGACTGAAGGGTTCTGGGTTCGATTCTAGTCAGGGGCACATATCAGGGTTTCGGGATCAATCCCTAGTAGGGGGCGTGCAGGAGGCGGCCAATCAATGATTCTCTCTCATCATTGATGTTTCTATCTCTCTCTCCTTCTTCCTTCCTCTCTGAAATCAATAAAAATATATTTAAAAAAAAAAAAGACCCACCATGGTGGCCTGCCAGGCCCAGCCACCTCCCAATGACTCTCCTTAGCTCAATAGGCTGGGGTGGAGACCTGGCTGGGGTGCTGTCAGGTATGGTGGACTCCCCTACTCCATATTCAAAACACAAAGGTTGTGGAAATAGGGACTGGGGGCAGGGCAGCCCTATGAGGAACCGAGCTCCAGCCCTTGGCAGCCAGAGGTCCACCCTTTGCCTAAGAAGCCACCCCTCCCATCTTCCACAACCTCTTCACCTACTTAGGTGTATGCAGAGGAAGCAGCCCTGTGGGTTCTCAGAAAGGTGGACTGTCACCCAGGTGTGATGGCACAAATACAAGGGTAGAAATGTTCTTCTAGGTGTCAACCTACAGGAGACACTAAAGTAAAATGCAGGTAAATGATAAAGGATCTTGCCTGGTAGTGACAGCAGGAGTGGGAGACCAGGCTTCTGGTCTCATCTAGTCTCAACTTCTCTCTGGGACATCATTTTTCCATGTGCCAATAAGAGGCTTAGGACCAGGGCAGAGGTTCTCAACCTGGGGTCCTACTGACTCCAAGGATGCACAGGTCTGCAAACCCCCTAAAGGCACATGAAGTACCAGAGTGTAAGTCACGTGCATTTTGCTGAGAGAATATCCCCAACATTCAGATTCTGAGAAGGGTTCATGACATAAGGAATACTAAGAACTAAGGATCTTTGTCGGCTCCTTATCTAAGGCAAGAACTCCAACCAGAAACAGCACAGGAAGGCAACATGGGCTTCCCACAACAAAGGTGGTGGTGCTACCTGTGTAGCCGGGCCAGGGTGTGAGGGGAGTGTTGTGGGGAGGGGAGGCGGACTTCAGCTCATTGCACCAGAGCCCTTCCTAACAGCGGGAGGGTGACATTCCTCTCCCTGAGGCTCCCTTACAGCAGACAAATGCCACTGAGAGGAGATGGCTCTGTGCCGTGTGTCAGCTGAGCTTGATCCACTTACCACAATGAGGACACACACTCTTGTAGAAACAACTGGCAGGCCCAGTGGACAGCAATGACTAGCTTACTGAGAGAAAGGGAATGAGCAGAGCTTAAAGCCACGCAAACAGATGTCAGCTTTATCTCAAGTGTGCCAGAAAGTTCGGCCAGGGCAGTGAATGGTTCTACTTGAACTGTAGCAAGCAGTTACTGCGGAAGCTTAGACACGGAGACTTGGTCATGTTACGGCAGTGATCATGTTGTCACCACTGTTGACTTGCTTAATATTGTTTTCAACTTTTTGATTCCTTGGAGTGTGCTGCTGCCCAAATGCTAGTATTTAAAAGTTTGCCAAACGCACAAAAATAAGAATCACAGGGCAAGACCTAAGACTCTGAGATCTGCAAGTCTCTCTGGTGACCAGCAATCAGCAGGATGCACACGGAGTCCTCATACTTATCAGAGACAGTTTAAATCTGGGAAGTCACACATGGAAGGCCTTAGGGCCCTGGGGTTGGTGATCTCCCCTAGCACCTAGGCTGGTAAACAGGTTCTGGGTGGAACTCACTCAAAACAAACTAAGGGGGAACTTTTTGTCTCCAGGAACAGCACTAATAATTAGCAGTAGGCTACGGGGATACCTTAACTAATTCCCTTCCTCAACTCATTAAGTGTGGGGATGAAATGAAAGCTGAAAACTGCCTCAATTGGTCCCCAAAGAGGTTGAGGTTCAGCTGTGGCTGCTGTGATTAGCAGAAAAGGGCTCAAGGGAGAGAGGCTGGGCTGCTGAGAGAGTTCTCCTGTGCGCCCTTTGCCAGGAGGAAAATGTCTAAGGTGCAGTAACAGCTAAAGGGGAGCGATCACTTCCATATGGGGCAGGACAATTTGTGGTTACAAAAGGAAAAACTCAAACAAGGTCATGCCCAGAGTGGTCTGGGCGAAAGGAGACCATATGGACTTCTGGTGACAGCACCAGCCCAAGCCCCCTATGCCACGGGGAACTCACTGGGGGCACTTGCTAAGGGGTTTGGAGCTCTCTTAGAGAAAACAAGGGCACAGCACATTGTTCATGAGAACTGAAGTGAAAGCGATGATTAGCCTACGAGGATTTGGCAAAGACAAACAGGATGAGGGCCGCACACAGAGCCGCCACCACTGAACTCTCACTGTCTGGAGGAACTGCAGTGGAGCCTTTGCATTTCTTGTATACTTTGTCTTTTACAACAAGTATAGCGAGCACCAGCATTAAATGAGTATCATTTAATGGACAAGGAAATGGGGCCCCAGAATCAGGTGACTTGTCCAAAGTTACCAGCTAGTAAGTGGGAGAGCTGTGATTTAAACCTAGGTTACCAGCAAATCAGGCTCAAAAGCACCGTGTGGAAGCATAGGGCTTCTCACTGCCCCGGCCAGTCATTGCCCTTTCCCTCCACGTGCTCGGGAAGGTGGCTCTGCGGCCTCACACCTACTAAAGACTGGTACTGTCAGGTGCAGCATCTCAGCCGCCCAGGGGGCTGACAGTTCTCCCCTCACAGTGACTGACTCATCTGCCAAAACTCCGGCTTTATACACCACCCCCACCTTTTTTACAGAATGAAGTTCTCCCCCTTAGGTTCTTGGCAACTTTGCTATGTTGCACTCCCTCTTTCGAACCAACCCAAAGATGGGCTCTTTCCACAAATTCCCAGTGTCTGCCTTTGCTCACACTGTGTCCCCTGCTGAGATTCCCCTTATTTGCCCTCCTTTCTTCAGGGCCATCGCAAACCACACATCCTACATGCTGCCACCACTTATTTCTTCAACAAAAAGCCGGCACTCCCCCCCCTCTGAGCTCCCCAGAGTGCTGAGACAGTCCTGTGCCACCACAGACTTGCTACTGTGACCTATCCTCAGAAGCTCACGGAAAACGCCATGGCGCCAGAGAGCTCCAGCCATGTCACCAGTGGGGCAAACCACTTCCTCTCTGGGGTGGGGAGGACTCCATACCCAGGACACACGTGAGGATTTCACAATAAACACGGGAGAGTATGAAGTGTGAAAAACAGCATGAGCTCAGTAACTTCAGGTGAGAGAGAGGTGTCCGTCCCTCCCCACCCAACATGCCTTATGATAAAACTCCATGCTGCGCAAGCTTATTCCTGTCCTGAAGCAAACAGAGTGAATACAGGACTACCAGCAAGCCACAGAAACTCGCAGTAAGCATCTGCTACCCCAGGGCAAAAAGACCTGGACTCTCCTGGGTTCAGGGAAGGAGATGTGGTGAACAGGCAGGGGCGCCAGCCTCCACCCTATTCCCCACATATAATGCAACCCAAGGGTGAAGGGTTAGCTGAAGGACTGACTTTGAAATCCCTACTCCACTAGCTGGATGTCAAGCTATGGCCGTAGGGCCACCCTTGGTACTTGCACTTAGAAATCTGAAGGTAACTGAAACCAGGTCTGCTCCCTCACCTCCTCTCCTTAATCCAAAATAGAAAGTATTTCTCAATTTACAAGTTAAAGTGGCTCTCAAAATTAATTTTATAATCAGCAATTATGGTTCTGTTACAGAACTATTAAAAAAATAAAACAGAGTGAGATGGGGGTGCTAGAAAGCTGCTCTGTGGCAAACCCCAGCCTATCCACGTGATAGGACACTGCAGACTTTCAGCTCTAAAAAGCAAGAGTAAATACCCAAACAACAAAATGCTATGTTCTTGGACATAATTATAGCACATGCAAATGAGGACACAGAGGAGCGAGACACATCAGTCACCTAATGAGAAGCTGATTACAAGGGGAAGCACAAAACACAGAAAGATTCAGCCATCAAATGAAGGCTGTGAATGCAGCCCTGGGTCTCGAGGTCACTCTGTGCCCATGAAGATACCCTATGTTCGGCAACAAATCTCGGACTCAACAGCCTTCCAAGAAGACACAAACACAACTCACCAAATACCCACTGGAGGAGAGCAGATGAGTTGATATCCATATATCTAAGACATCTGTGTATTCCTTACCCGCTTCAAGAACGTTTCCTGCAGCGTTCACAATCTCTTAAATGGCTCTGCCCCCCTGCCTGGTGACCCACAGATAATGGAGTTACCCCTTGCTTAACCTTAATACAATCTACTTGTGAGCCCTTTAGAAACCTCCAAAACATACCTTGAATTCTCCTCACCCTTCTCCATATGCTGTACCCATCACCCCACCTGGAAAACTGCAGCTTGCTAACTGGGCCCAGCTTCCATGCTTGCCTCTCTCCAATCCTGCTGGCCACAGAGCTGGAGTGATCTTGTAAACATGTAGAGCAGATGGAGAAAGCCACCATTCAATGACTTCCCATAATCTACAAAGCTTGGCACTGTTGGTTCCTGTGCTCCTGCCAGTTCCTTGCCCCTCTGCTTGGCAGAGGCCTCATCCTTCAGGTCTTAGCTTCTATGTCACCTCCTCAGAAACACTTTCTGTCTTCCTTCATCCATATACACACCTGAAACTGTCTCTGTAGTTTCCCTCTATGATGTGAACAAAGGTATAAATGCCTCAAGGAGAGGGACCATGTCTGATGTTTCACCAAAGCACTGCTTAGCACCTACCACAGTGCCTATAACATACATAGTCAATCAATAACAACTAATAGGCCCCTCTGTGGGTGGGGGGGGGGGGGGGGGAGGGGGAGGGGGGTCTTTTTATCAGTGGGGGGCTGGGGTAGAAAGCACATGAACCTGCACCCATTCTGAGATGCTACTTCTAGCTCTGTTAGCAGCATGGCCAAGACCTGGTATAAAAGGACAGTAGGACTCAACAGCTGTGGAGAGCCTACTGCATGCTCTAGCCAGCTTTATATTCATTCTCCACAGAACCTTCATGAAAATCCTATTGGTAAGTGTCAGCAACCCATTTGAGAAATGAGGACTCCAAGGCTCAGAGAGATGCCTAAGGTTTAAATGGAGTGAGGTCATAATCTCATCTCATGGCCTATGCCAGGCACACAGCAGGTGTTCAATACATGCCAGTGGAATGAACAAGTGAAGTTCTCTAGTCTGGCTCAAAGCCATGTCTAAGACTCCGCGTGGAGATCTAAGCCCTCTGTGCATCCCCTTCCCTCACAAACTTCCATTTTTCTAAGGGTGATCTTCTGTCCTACCGTAAAGACCTCACAGGGACCTGTTATTCCCGATGGTATTCGCCTGAGAGCATACCAAGTTGCTCGCGGTTACTATGGCTCACGGTTACTATGGCTCAGAAGTCCACTGCCCCAGGACCAGGGAAGTCCAGGAGAAGTTCAATGGTTTTCCTCCTCCTTTTTTCAGGAGCTGGCGGCTGCAGGGCCTCACCTCATCCTCACTAAGGAAGAAACTAGGTAAGAGCCCAGAGTCCCTGGTCCTAGAACCACATCCGCTGTGGAACTGTGATTGTGCCAGGGCTAAGGGAGTAGGGAAGAGGGCCAAGAGTGGTCCTTTGGGTAGTCTGGTTTCCTGGATGAGGAAGCTACGGCCATTAGGAGTGACTTGCCCAAAGTCCCAGTGCAAGGTAATTAGAGAAGACAGAGCCAGGATTAGACCCTGGCAGGTCCTCCAACTCTTAGGCCTAGATCCAAGCTTTTTGAGGGCAAAGGGGTAAGAGGCAGGCAGTTGGCTCCGTGTTTAACAGATAAGGTGGTGGATGGTGCCTTTACCCTCTCTGCCACTTTCAGAACAAGTGTGCAGCAGCAATCCTGGAGTCTGCAGGTCTGAGGTGAGGCGGGAAATACGCCTTTCTAACAAGTTCCCCTGGCATGCTGCCAGTCTGGGACCACCATTTGAGAACCACTGTGCTAAGGTTTGTCGCTGGCACTGTGTGTTGAGGGGTCGGAGAAAGTGGGGAGTGTGGCAATAGCTTGTCGATATCTTCAAGTTCACAGGATAGAATCTCGATCTATTAAGTAGAACACCTCTTACCCATAACATCCTCAGTTCCTTCCACTGATAAAAGGACAACAGTCTTTCTAACCATGGTTAAGCCCATGTAATTAGGCTGCAGATCCTGAAGAATCACCTCTGGGTCTGCCTATGGCATCACTATGTTATGCCCAACTCAATAAAATCCTAAGAGTAGGTGGGAAACTGGAGTGCTAGGGACAGCGGCGCCCCTGCCATAGGACCCCCAAAACACTGGGCTGGAGGGACTGCTCTCCGTGCTACACCTGCCTGATGCCCATGCCCTGAGGTGTTCAAGGCAGGCGAGGGAGGAAGATCTCTGGATAGTGTCAGTGGTGACATCTGAATTTCAGTTTAAGCAACTGGCCTAAACTCCCAAATAATTTTTTTTAAAGGTAAAGTCACCCTGTTGTTTGTCTGGGGTGTGGTATAGTCACACCCATTTTTGCTGCTCTATGCAGTTCCTTCCAAACATTCATCAAACCCAAGCCGGCAAATCTGGTTACTAACAACAAATGAGTTTTTACTGTGACTTCCAGCTCTCCCATGTCTGGTACAAGGCTGGGCGGTGCTCGAAAGGCCCGTGCACTCTGCCAAGATCTGACGGCACGCCTTCCCAGTCCCTGCCTTAGATTTGCCCCACACTGGAGCTTTCAGGGAAGACATGTCTTGGGCATGTCTAAACAAGCAGAAAGGAAAAAATAAGAGGGTGCTCTACGTGACATTTCCGGGGTTCCTTTTTCCAAAAGGATGGATGTAAATACAAAATGAATCCACTGGCTCACATCATGTGACTTTCCCACTGGAACAGATGATCAATACTGAAACTCAATATGATACACCCAAGCCAACCTGCCTTCCATTCCTGCTACAGCTCATGCCTTGCAATTATGAAAAATCAAGATCACCATTTACAAGATTACCTGCCCAGGCCCACATTAGCTCCTCTGTGCAGCCAGGGGACACAGAGGCATTTTCAGCTTCCTCACAATGCGCTATGATGTGTCTAGGTGGCTCTAATCCATTCCTCCCGAGTCCCTAGACATCACTTTCTTTTACAAAGAAACAAAATACTGAATTCTGACCTGTGTACAATGCAGGCTGAGTTATAGCTTCCCCCTGGCACCTCTAACAGAAAGTGAAATCCCTTTACGTTGGGAAATTCATTGCAGTACTTTATGGTATTGATTTATTTTAAACTTGGCTGGCAGTTTCAAGGCCTGAATCCTAGAAATGTGCAGGAGGTCTCCATTTCCTCTGATTCTGTAATACCACCGAGGACTCACTAGGGGAAATGAAACGAGGGGCTGGGAGCTTATCTACTGCTGCCCTCGTTTATCAAGACAGAACCTTGGGGAGTCTCCCCAGGTTCTGGGCCTAGAACGCATCTCTGGTTAGGACTTTCGCTAGAACAGTACCCTTTCCCCCTGCCAGCTCAGTCCTGCACCCAGCAAAGCCTCACTATGCCAAGGAGAGCTTCTGACAAACCGTGAGATGTGACCTCTTCCCCTATCGTCTGGCTGACAAGGTGCCCCTAAACCTACCTTCCAGAACCAGCCCAGGGCACCACCTCCTCCCGAAAGCTTTCCCTCTACTCTCTCCATGCTTCCTATAGGTTTCCCAAGTCATGCCTATGACAACCAAGTGTCCATATGCTATCCCCACTGCTAACCCGAGCTCCAAGAGGGCAACACTGCGGTCAACACTCTCAACACCTCCACTGGGCAAGTGCCTGCCAGAGCCAGGAGGACTCTTGCTCATTAAATCTGCCTTGGCCACAATCTTTCAACACAGGGCTGCAGGCAGCAACACCAATGACAGGCACACATGATGAAATCCCTTGCTTTAGTCAAATTTCAATGAGCTGTGTCAGGAGAACCCAGCAATCCTGCATTTTGCTTTGAGTCCTCATCAACCTCCAACGCCCAGGCTAAGTTCACTCGGAAAGGACTTTGGCGAGGGCACTAGGGAACAGAGACAACGGGTCCTTGTACAAACGCCGCAGACTGTCCTGCCAGCGCTCCCTCAGTGTCAGTGCTCTCCTGGCTGCCATCACGTGGGGTGTGCTTTGGGTCCCCCACTTCCCAATCTTTTGGTAATTTTGATGTCTCCTTTCTTACGTGACTTCTGCCTACTGTTGCCGGACCCTTGGTTATCCCAGCCATGCCTCACCTAACCATGTTTGAGGCTGTATCAGTGTGACATAAGAGGAACCCCCACACAGGTGACCTCGCCTGAAGGATGAGGTGGTGGCCCTGTTGCAGTGTGCTCAGATACCTGTCAGACTCTGAAGGATGCACGAGGCGGCACTGCCCACTAACACCTAAAGGACCACCTGTGATGCTGTTTAAAGGGGAAATCGTACTCTGCCTCAAAATATAAACCCATCAAAAGCTACTTTTAAAGAGGCTGAAAGAGACAGAATAAAACAGTGGAATTTCCAGTCAGGTACCTTGTTTCAAATCCTGACTCTCAAAACCATAGGACAGTGATTCTCAGCTTGCCCATCAGCAGAAAGATGGCAGAAAACAGAACACTTACGTAGATGCTGTATGATAATACACGTAAAGTACTTAATTCAGGGTCAGACATAAAAGGGCAGTAAAGTCAGGTGGCCCCTCAAAGCAGGTTTTCATAACCAGGAGCTGTTATTGTTTGTGGAGTTTCTGTGTGTCCCTGGGGTAAGAGGAAATGGGAGTTGGAAGGACCCCAACCTTCAAGGCAGCTTTACTCACAGATGGATGATTACAAGAGCGATTCTGATTTGCCCAGAGGGATGCTGTCTAGGAGGAGCCAAGGATGCCAGGGAGGAGGAGAATGTGAGCAGCAACAGCCTGGGCAGGCCTGTCCCTTTCACAAATGCTCTGATGTCCTGCTGAGCTTCAAGGGACAGATTATCCCTGGGGGCCACCAGCCACATTACATAACCAACAGCTCAGCTTCCTCCTGTTCATAGGCAGGAGCAGACAAGGGATGGCAACAGCAGGCACGAAAGCTGCTCATGGGAGCTGACTGACCTTGCAAACACCAGCCTTCCCCATGGGGGGGACACCCAGAAAACACCAGTAGACAGACCAGGCCCCAGATGTCTCGGATGCTAGTTCCTAGGGATGTCAGGTCTTCACAGTGAAGGTTCAGCTTTCAAACCCTCTGGATCTTCACTCACAACCCCTCCACTCACGCACAGCATCATGAAGTCTAGTGAGAAAGGCAGGGCTGGGACTTCCACTTAACAGACAGGGGCTCAAGAAGGTCAGAGGTTTCAGGTCTGCTTGGATAAAAGAATTTGTAATCACTGGTTAAATACACCCCCTACCCCAATGTGCTCTCTACTTTAACTAAAACCCCCATTGTTTAATGATCTAATCACCCATTCTAGGGTGAGGGTGGCGTTTCCCTCCTCTTACCCTCCCTTTGTTCAAGGCTCCACCAGCGACTAAGTGGGTGAGCCTCTGGAGTATAAGAATCAAACCTCTAATTTTGGCTCCTTGGCAGTTTCACCTTTTCCATAAAGCCGTCCTGGCTTACATTCTCCTTTGGTCTACCTACCTCGTTGTTCACCAGCACAGCTGAGCTTCTTCAGAGAAGAGATGACCTCCCAACTGCAAACCTACTCAGTGCCAGACACCTCCCACCCACTTTACTCCTCTTAAAATGAGCAGGTGCTAGGAGGGCTTTACTCATCTCAGAATGAGCGGGAACTTGGTGCTCAGTTGTTAGTTGAAGTCAGTTATAAAAACATGAGTTTTAAAGATGATTCAATGAGGTAACATACCATATTGGGTAAAGTCACCCATGGCTTTACTCCTTATTAGCTCTGTGACCTTCGGGAAGTTACTTGAGAAGTTAAAGAAATATGGGCATAAAGCACTTAGCCCAGGGATGACCAATAATTACCATCATCTCTGATCATCTTCAGCACTGTCACCTTCTCCTTTGGAGCCTAACCCCTCAACCCTCCACACTCACTCCTTCCTTGGGGGCCTGACCCCTCATCCGCCACCTCCCCAGGGAGGGCAGTCCTGAGTTAGTTCATGGCTGTTCTGATGGCTGGGCCAGGAAGTCACAGTCAACAGAGAAGGGACCTGGAGGCCTATCTAGTCCTGGATTCCCAATTTCTCACCTAAAACTCCCTTTTAAAATTTATCCCCCAGCGATTCTGTTTTGAAGACTATGCTGTTTAAAACAAAATACATCAGTTGTTACAGAATGATTAGAAACCCTTAAAAAAAAACAAACCCGCAGAAACCACATCAGTTAAGCATTTCTTGTCCGTTTTTAGTGTCACTTCTGATTAACTTGATACCTATAACGTGACACGGTTTGGGGTATAATTCCAGACAAAAGGAAGTAGATCTGACTGGCTTCCACAGCTTCAATGTGAGCAAACTTGCTTTGCCTGTTCTCAGATGAGCTGAAAAGCTTGTGAATTCCCCAGAAGACCATTAGGGGCCCAAGTAGAGGTTTGGGGACCTCACGTTAAAAGCACCTCAACTCTTGTAATACAGAGGCAAAATGTGAAACCAGGTCAAGGGGCCAACGTAGGTCACCAGCTTGTTAGCCCCAGAACCACATCTTTGAGCCCACGCCAAGGATTAATATATCACTTATCACTTCAACAAGAAATTGGGCCTGATTTCTTTCTCTGATGGTAGGTGCTTAACATCAGAGAAAGAAATCAGGCCTAATTTCTTGCTGAAGTGATAACAGCTACCAAAATCACATGGAGCAAAGAATATTTTCTATGACCCCCTCATGTCACACCAACATCTGATTTCCTTCAGCAGGCTTGAGCTGCCTGCTCCAAATAAACAGCATTCAAAGGCCCTGGCTTCGAAAGGCCCTAGTAACCAAGATTTGTATATTAGACAGCAAGCTTGGCCATGAATGCAGATTCCCTCATCCATAACTTCCCTGGTAACAAGTGGGTGGTGGCACCTGGAACATGAATTTGGCTGGCTTTCACTTTGGATAAGGCTTGTGGCTGGCTGGTAGGAACCATTAGGAATTATTAAGCAATGTCAAAAAATGACAAATAAAAGAAAGATATAATCCATCATTAAGCAATCTTTAAAAATAGATAATTTTTCTGAAACAAGTCATTGAACAGTTGCCGAGAACAGCTTTGTTTAGGAAAAAAATCTATTTGGTAATCATCAGAGGCAAGGCAACCACTCAAGACCACTGCCTTAAAAAAAAAGAACACTTCTACCTCAAGTCAAAGTGTACATATCTAAAATTCTACCATTTAACATTTCATTTAGGCAGTTTTTATAAGGCACTTTCACAACCTCTTGTGATTCCCAACAACCTCAATAAGATAAATATGATCCACTCTATTTTATGGATAATAAAACCCAGAGAGATAAAATAACTTGCCTCAGGTCACATAGCCAGTAAACCACAGAAATGGGACTCAATCCTAGATAATCCACTAGGCAACATACCTTTCAGAGGAAACCTTTGTTTCCAATCCAAAGTACATTTCCATTCATTGTTGCAAAACACTAAAATCATGTAACCCTGATTTAAATATTACTCTGAAATCTACAATCCTAGATTGGTGCGGGTACTGGGGATAAGTATGTTTCCTATATGCAGTAGAGTCAGAGCCAAAACAACAGGTCTAATAGAAAAGTAGGCTAGAAATCAAGACACAAACTCTGTGCCTTCATTGGTCTCCAGCTGCCCCCTACTTCCCAGCTCCCCTTCCCAGTAAAATTCCTCAGGAACAGTCATCAATACCACCATTGGTGCGCAAAGTGTGGTGTGCAGTTTGGGAATCCATGAAACTAATAAACTTTTTCAAAACACTCAGACTTTATTTCCCTTTTCCCTTTCATTCTCTCCTAAGTGTATAGTGGAGTTTTCTAGAAGTTTCATGATGAGAGACATGGCACCAGGTTATAATACAGAAGCATATATGAGAATCCAGCTGACTATTAAGGCAGATACTAAAGAGAGTTGCAAAACTATAAAACAGTGCCATTCTACTGTTTCATTGAAAATAGTTTTTTTCATAAATTATAATACTTATGTTAACATGTAGTCAATCTAGCTAGTATTTATATTCACTTGAAAGGAACATTTAAAACATCTGTTTTAATTTCTAATATCACAAATATCCATAGATAAAACCTAAAACAAAAGCTCTCTGGCGTCCTCAGTATCAAGTATAACAGACCAAAAACTCAGAGACATTGCTCTATTCTCTCACTGTCTCCAATTATTCTTTCATTCCCTCTCAAACCCTATTCTAGTTAATGGTTTTCCCCATTATGTGCCACCAAAATTGTTCATGAGCACTAAGGCCTTCCCAGGTGTTAAGTCCAATGGTCCATCCGAAGTCCTCATCTCACTCAATCTACCAGCATCTATGCCATGGCTGATTACTTCCTCCTGAGGTATTTTCTCCACCTGGCTTCCAAGAGACCATATCCAGGTCTCCAATCCGTGGTTTCTTTTCTCCCCAATCTCAACGTTGGATGGCCCAGACTCAGTTGAATCTTCTCTATATTCACTGTAGTACCTTGGCCATCTCTAAATTTTATCTCTAGATCAGACCTCCTCTCTGAACTCCACATTCATCCAACTGTCCATTCTACCTCTGTAGTTGGCTTCAAAATAGGCATTCCAAACTTTCAGATGACTAAAACCTAACTCTCCAGCCAAACCTGTTCCTCCTACGTGTCTCCCAATTTCATCTGATGGTAACTTTATCCTTCCAATGGCTTCCAAGGCCAAAACCTTGAAGTCATCCTTAATTTCTTTCTTACATTCAATCCAGCAGGAAATCCTGTTGGCTGACTTCAAAAACTCACCCCAAATCCAATCATCACCTCCCCCGCTCCCTCTCACCTGGGTTATTACGGTAGCCTCCCATCTCATCCCCTCACTTGCTCAACCCTATAGCTTACTTTTAGCACAGAAGTCATAGTGACCCTTTTAAAAGATTACATATCAGGTAACTGAATACACACCGATGTGTTTCTATCTTACCCAAGAATAAAAGCCAAAATCCTTACTAATTGACTATTAAGCAATGTCAAAAAATGACAAATAAAAGATATAATCCATCATTATAAGGCCTATTCTAATTGACTTCTAGTTGCCTCTCTAGGCTTTCTTCCTACACTCTTCTTGGTTTACTATATCACCCTTAAGCCTTTATGCTGGCTGTTTCCTCTGGAATGCTCTTTTGCCAGAAATCCTCATGACTCACTCCCTAAACTCCTAACCTTTAATGCTCAAATGTCACCGTCTCAAGGAGACCCACCCCATCTCTTCTACTTCAAAACACACCTCCAGCCCCACCTGTCCTCCCAGCATTCTGATCTCCCTTATCCTGTCTACACCCCTCCCCCCAGCACTTAGTACTTTCTAACATATCACCTACGTTATCTGTCTCCCTACGAGAATGTCTCCACAACTGCAAGAATTTGTTTTGTTCACTAATGTATCTTCTGTGCCTAAAATCATCCCTGCCAAATAGTTTCCCAATAAGTCAATATATGGAATCAGCTTCTCCATCTATAAAGCCTAGTGGGAGAAAAAGGTATTTGGACTCAACAGACCTTACCAATTTTAGCCAGACAGATAGAGCTCAAGTCATAATTGATTTGAAGCTTTTGGTTAATCCTCACCTGAGGATATTTTCCCCCCACTGATTTTTAGAGATTGGAAGGGAGAGAAACATCAATGCAAGAGACACATCGATGGGTTGCCTCTTGCACACACCCCCCGCCCCCCCCCCCCCCCCCCCCCCCCCCCATCCAGGTCAATATCAGGCCTGCAACTAGGTACATGCCCTTGACTTGGAATCAAACCCAGACCACCCTTCATTCTGTGGGCCAACATTCTAACGACTGAGCAGTTCTAATAACTGACCTGAAACTTTTAACACAAGGCTCAGCACTTGGTCACACAGACTTGGGCTCAGGTCCATAATTCTAAGTGCCCAGCTACGGCAGGATAGGCTACACTCAAATAGGAACCAAAAGATCAAGTACTGTGCTGTCTTTATTTGCTGTCAGCCTGGGACACCATATACCTAACTTTTTCTCCTCTCAAGGTCACCTATTTCTCTTACTTGCAGGCATCACTCCTATTTAGCTATACTTTGCCCTGCGAAACAGCACAGATCTCAAGTGTGGATGTCCAAATGGAAGTCATGATCTCAATTAGTTGTGACAACCCCATAAACCTAACCCAAATTCAGGTCCCTCTTCCAATGACAACTTTCTTCCTATTCCAGGGCAAACTTGAATTCTAAGGGGTTTTTTAAAGTGGAAAAAGATGAGATGGAAATGGGAAGTGACAGCATGAAATACAATTAAAACACTCTCTAGCCAACCCTTTTGGGGGTTTTAATGTGGTATTAGCCCAAATCTAGCTTTAGGGAACATGCTTCTCTTCCTCATTGGGCAGGACTGGCCTGGCATCTGGAAGGTACTCATAAATGTTCATGGAATGGAACAATTAAAGCAAGTGACTCACTCTAGAAATAAATTCAGTGAGAGCACTACAGATGCAACCAGCTCAACACAGTATTTACCAAGTCCAACTAGAAATCTGAGGGTGATGAAAAGAAAGGAGGGTGACTAAAAACCCACTCAGATGATGGAGGGCTCTGTGTCTCATGTGCTAAGGCCCCCTCCTTCTGATCAGCTACCGGGATCAGCCCCATCTCCATCACCTCATCTCAAGGCTTCAGCAAAATGTAAGAGTAGCTTGCTTCCAGCTTGCCATATTAAGAAAAAGGGCGAAAGAAAGGAGTGGCATGAGTAAGATATACCTGCCTTTAATTTAGTAGGATATAGAGTTGCAAAGGAGAAATAAAATGGTACATGTGAAAATACCTGGCAAATATGGGTCAATGTTCTTTTATTCCCTTCCCACAAAGGGATTTCTGTTAAGGAAAAGAATTCAAATCTGACCAGAACACCAGCTAGCATTTGTATATTCTGCCTTTAATCTCCCACATCTAGTACTTTCTTCTACTTCCACATCTGGCCAGTTGTCTAGCTAATTCTCTGCCCTGAAGATCAAGGCACTCCTTTATCCTCAGTGCCACGCAACTGCAGGTTCAACAACATTCCTTACTAGTGTGAATAAAACTGACCCAATGGTCTCCACTCACCCAAATCGGTGGAGTCTCTCAAATGTGCTAAGGTCCCTCTGGCTTCAGGTCCTTTGCAGAGGCTGGACCGTCTACCGGGAATGCTCCTCCTTGCCCCCAATTTCCTACTCTTGCCTCTGGCCACCATCCCCTGAAAGGTCAGTTTTCCTTAACTCTTCTCCTTTTTTGCAAAGAGACTATAATAAATATTGAGTAATGTTTGTCTCCCTAGCTAAGCTGCAAATTTCATGAGGATGGGGCAAATTTCTGGTGTGGCTTACCACTGTTACCCCAGAGCCTAGCACAATACTTGACAAGGGAAAGCTCATAATAAATGTGGGCAATAATGTACATAAGCATAGCCTTCCAGGTAAGAATCCTCACTCACAGTCTTTATAGTGTATAAGAATGGAGAAACCATCTGGTATCTAGAGTAGGAAAATGGCTATATTATGGTACATATAATGAAAGCCATACTTTCAAAGTGTGACATGGGGAAATGCTCAGATTAGCATGGAGTGAAAGAGCAGGAAACAAAACTGTAACTAACCACAGCATGATCTAAACTATGTAGAACTGGATGTGCAAGTAGAAGGGATACAATTAGGAATGGCATTTATCCTCTGAAAAAAATTGCCCGTACCGTTTTGTACATTTTCTACAGTAAGCCTTTATTAATTAATGAGAAAACATGTTTCTAGGAAATGTAAGAATTCAACTCCAATGCAACTCCACTCAGAAAACTTCTAGACATTCCAACTCATACTCAAATAATCCCATGTATCTCCTCATCAAAACTTGGGGGATCTTTGATAACAAGCACTTACTGGTAGATCTCTTCAATCCTGCATTTCCCGACTCCCTAAGGGCCCGCCCCAGAGCCCAGGGTGACCAATCCAGTCCAGGAAGACTGCATGCACAACAAAAAGAGTACACTCACCTAGTTTAAAAACAACCAAGATGCTTTGCCCTGAATTTTAAGCAGCACATGTGACCTGGTCCATTCTGGTTTCAAGTTCAAAGGCATCAGGCCGGTCCTGTGGGTTAGCAGCTAACATATCTTTCAAGAGCTGCTTGATCCCCTCAGACATGGAAGTCCTGCGTTTCTGGGGGATGTGCAACTCCATCTTTGGATTTTCTAGCAGCGCCTCACCAACAGGGACGATCTCGGTCCCCTGTTTGATATAGGTCCCCAGGAGCTCCTTCTTGGTCTCAGAGTCAATGAAAGTGATTCTTTCTATCATTGCCCAGATGATAATGCCCAGGGCAAAGATGTCAGCCTTGGCTGTGTAGTGTCCCTCCCAGACTTCAGGGGCCATGTAGAAGTCTGAGCCGCAGGCTGAGGACAGCCAGTATTTATTCACATTCACATTTTTGTTGTTTTGATTACCCTCTTTGCCTCGGGGGGCTAGCCCAGCACAGACCTTGCTTAGTCCAAAGTCTGCCACCTTGAGGATGGGGGTGCCAGACCTCTCCGTGATAAGGATGTTGTCTGGCTTTAGGTCCCTGTGCACGATGTGGTTTTTGTGCAGGAAGGCAATGGCGCTTGTGAGCTGTAGCATGAAGCTTTTGTTGGTGGCTGGGTCCGGCCTCCGGGACAGGACGTACTGATTCAGGTCTCCACCTTCACAGAACTCCATGACAAACCAGAGATAACAGGGCTCCTCAGCATAACCCAGGATCCTTTCTCCTAAATCAAAGGAAGACCGGAAAGAGCTTGAGTGAGATGGGCACATTCACACCACCTTGAGGCTATAGGAATGCAGTCTATTAAAGTTAAAAGTGATAGTGGTGACAATTGCTCCAATCCAGGAGGACCAGTAAAATTGGCATGAGCCAACTCTACACAGCCAGCCCATCTCTACTCACACAGGATGAGTGAAGGGACAAAACATGGTATGACACAGGCTGCAGGGACTGGCATCAAGCACCTGGATTTGGAGTTAAGGGTGCCTGGGTTGTAACTCTGGTTTACTGCTGACTGGGTGAACAGCCAGGAGGCAATGCAGTTTACCTTTCCAAGTTTCTACTCCTGCTTCTTCACCTGTAAATGGCCACATGTAACCACTTACAGAGGCCTGCACTGGCATTTGACATTCAACTTAATGTTTACCACTACCTAAGGAGGTAGAAGGAAACAGCTCCATCTTATAAAATGAAGAACCTGTGGTTCATAGAGACTTAGAATTCACAGACTCAAATCCATTTGACTGCGAAACCAATGCATTGCTTTTTTTTTTTTAAATATATTTTATTGATTTTTTACAGAGAGGAAGGGAGAGGGATAGAGAGCTAGAAACATTGATGAGAGAGAAACATCGATCAGCTGCCTCCTGCACACCCCCTACTGGGGATGTGCCCACAACCAAGGTACATGCCCTTGGCCGGAATCGAACCTGAGACCCTTGAGTCCGCAGGCTGACGCTCTATCCACTGAGCCAAACCGGTAAGGGCAACCATTGCATTTCTTTATACTGTTTCCAAAGAGGCAGCATCATATCACCCAAACCTCCCAGGGCTGCTGATGAGACAAGGCAAAGCATGTGAGGAGACTGTTAAATGTTTGTTACTCCATGCCAAGCAAATGACCTTCCCTCCCTTCTTTGTAACTTGTATGTTGATTCTTGTCAATACATCTAGAACTGCACTACAATTCTATTTATTCCAGAGGCACACTCCAATTCATCAGTTTTCTGCTAGCCCACCATATGTCTATCCCAGTGAGTACACAACACCCCCACCTCTAATGAAGCTTGATTTAAAGGAGGTTACCACTATTTCAAAGGTAGGTAGGAGTTGCCAGATCTAAAAAAATGAGAAGGGACAAGACTTAAGTTACCCCTAAAGGATAGGTTGTACATCAGCAGGGAGAAGAAAGAAGGGAATTCTAGGCTGAGAGATGGAATGGATTAACAGAACAAAGAACAAATGGACTAGAGGTATAAATAGAAGTCTGGTGGGAACAGTGGAGTCTGAAGTAGATGTATAGGTGGAATCACATTGTATTGGCTTGAAACTACAGCTCTTATCTTTCCGTCTTTCCTTTTGAACCATAGAAGCTCCAGAAAAGCTGGTGACTGGCATCTCCACACAAATCCCAATATTCTTTTTTTTTTAAGTTATTATTTTTTTATTTTTTCCATCACCATTTACCCCCTCTATGCCATCTTCCACCTCCACCCACAGTGCCTTTATGTGAAGTTATTTGATAACTACCAGTGCCCAGAAGCTAAGCCTAAAGTAGACAATGTCTTACCTAGCTGATGAGGCTGGGCCTGCCCAAGGTGGTCACATGGATCATTCATGACTATGCCAGGGCCTAAGGACAAGTCCTATGATCCCCAGTATGGTGTCTCCATTCTACTAAAAAGGAGGGCTATACACAGCCTCTCCTGGAAGGTTTCTTTTTACTAGTTATTTACTCTACTTCATTATAAAGAGAAATAGTGATCCAGGATCTCCCGCCCCCTTCCAACCCAAACGGCCCCCAAATTACCAGAGCACATAGTCTACCAAAGCCAGTGGTTTAGGAGTTCTAGGTTAAAGCAATAAAATGGACAAGGCAAAACCCTTAGGTTTCTGACCATGATCTGACAGGCCTTATTTCCCCTGTAATTATATAATTTGTTTGTTTAATCACTCACAATCAAAGTAATACAGGTAGAACCAGTTTAGGGCAGATGGGTTTCTTTCTTTCTTTTTTTTAAAATCAGTTGTTTCCCATCTCATAATCCTCTTTCTAGGTCATTGGCTCTAGTGGGCCGAGGTTCTTTATCTAAAAACACTATAAAATGAAGTGGTGATCTGAATCCTGAATCTCTAGACTCTAGAATAAAAACTCATAAACAGGAGCAAGACATGTCTGCTGGTGGTAGAGCCAGAAAGGAAAAGATTAAAAAAACATCAAATCCCTTCTGCAAAGGCCACATCAGAAAACAGGGCAACTTTTTCAATGAAACAGTGGGGAAAGAAAGGGTGGGGAGTGGTGATTATTTTATATACAAAGTTGGGAACTATGGCAACTAAAGTAAAAAGAAAACAAGTCTGAAAAACAGACTACTGTGTAAGTCCAGGTTATGAAAATCCAGGGAAAGAAAAAAGTACCCTGAGTGAGTGGGTGGGTGGGGCAGATGGGACCAGGACTGAAGAGCCTGAGAAGTGAGCGAAGCTTAGGAGATGGTTCGGGGATGGGGGTAGGGGGCTGTTTATTGAGAGGAAACATTCTTAGAATCAGACACAGCATCCATGAGCGTGACAGAATGGAAAACTGGGGAAAGCAGCTACTTGTCCTAGCGACAAAAAGTACTTTGCACAGGCTCATTTCACCAGAAGCTGAAGCATGTTTTCACGTGGAGTCCCCAGGAGCCCACTAAAACAAAAAAACAACAAAACAAAAAAAACACGGAAGAGGCTGGTCAGACTCTGTCCTTTCCTTCAGGCAGATTGCCTACCTGGGCCTCTCAGCTACCTCACAGCAAGGTGGAGGGAGGGGAGGTGGCACTCCATGCATTTCTCTCAAGAAGCAGGCCGAGCTGAAGTAACAGGAAGAGCACAGACCAGAAGGCAAGGAGTCCCATGGGCTTACTGAGTGGTTTCTTCGTTCAAAGGAAAACATGGAGAGACTGAGGCATGATGACTAGAACTCTGGGCAAGTCCCTGAACCTCTCTGAGCCTCAGCCTTGTAATCTACCAAATGGGAACGACAGCTACTCCACATATCACTGTGAGTTAAGTCACAGGCACGAAATACATTTTACCAAGTGTCAGATACTTTGGAGCATCACATCCTGCCTACCACTAACATCACTATTCCTACCAGATCTCAGCCTAGTCCTAGGAAGTCACTGATTTCAACAATCCTGGTGCTGCAGGCCATGTGTTAGGCAAGAGATGAAACAGATCAGAAAATGAAAGTCCATGATTCCATATCACATTTCACAGGCCTATAGCCCAAACCCATAGCTAGACCAGACCACGTTTTTTTTTAGGTGATCTCTATCTAAAAAGCATCCTCTCCTTAAATCTGCGTGTACCTTATGGGACCAGCTTGAATGCCAACCTACTAACACTTGCCTGATCTCCCAGGTAACTTGCCTCTTCTGAGCAGCCAAGGCCCTAGTCTTATAATTTACCAAGGTGACTGAATTGGAGAAGGGAAACTGGTCAAACTTTTGTGGAATTACCAAACACTTGTCCTGAAATGACACTAATTCCTGGGCCCCAAAATGTCACTGGGGTTCGCCAGTCGGAGTAGGGGCTTACAGAGGACAGGTGATCCATGGAGCTTTAGCACAGGTCCACCTCACAGTGGTCCCGGTGGGTCCCCGAGCCAGCCTGTGGTGACTTCCCCAGTTTCAGGATGTATAATTGGAATAGACACATGCAGCAACTAGCAGAATCCCCAAACGAAATTTACAGGTTTTATTTTTAACAGATAGAAAAAAATGAACTTTACTTAAGTTTATAATTCCCTATTTTGGTATAATCGGACAGTTTCTATAAGATTAATGAGAGTTAAAAATTTAGCTTCCCAGAAGGGAAGAAAATAGCAAGACTGTTATTTGGAGGTTGTAAGGATTCGAGGTAAATTAACCTGGGAGAGTCCACTGGGTTCCAGGCACTATTTTAAAGGCTCATTATGTAAGCTGTCTCATCTCACTGGACACTGTTTTAGGGGTGGTAAACCTGAGAACAAGAAATAGGGTATCATTCTGCCTGAGGAGCAGGGAAAGGTGGGGAGGAGAGAGGCAGACTGAGAATCATTGCAAGCAGGGTCCTTGAGCTGTGTCTCCTAGGATGAAGGGAGGAGCAGAGCACAGTGGGGTGTGAGTTTGCAGCGAAGGACCCCAGTAATCTGGGGTAATCAGAAGAGAGCTGCAGTAGGAGATAGTCACAAATGAGGCTGGAGATGGAGCTGGAGTCAGGTCATGAGAAATGGTATCTGGCAGACAAAAGGATTTGAAGTTCAACTGGAAGACATGGGAAATAACTAAAAGTTCTTGATCTATTTTAGAGAAGATACTGCTTATTGAATCTAATAAATCATTGATTTTAAGACATACCATTTAAGTAAGATCGACAGGCTGCTGACAACACCATGTAGGCTATTGACTAAGCCGAGTTCTGACTTCAGAGATGTTAACATGTGAAAGAGTATTTCTGAGAATTGATGAAACAGTTCCCTCTGGAAGCATGAGGAGTTAGAGACGGAATACTCATCAGGAGGTTTTGAAAGCCCAAGAAGTGATGGCTGGCAAGGGAGGGGTGAAACGGGGATGGGAGAGAGGTCTTGGAGGTTTAGAATCAATAGAACTTAGTGACTTATCACATGTTATGAGATGGACATGAAGAATTCAGAGAGGACTCCAGCCAATTCTCTTCTTACTCCAAACCCCTACCTACTTAGATGATAATTATATCCCCTGTCACAGGTGAGAAAATTAAGCCTCAAAAGATTAAATAACTTACCTATGGTCTCATAGCCAGTGAGCCTGAATTCTAATTGTGAGCTCCACTATTGCCTCTTAGTGCCAGCAGCAGAATTTAACACCTACATGTTTTATTTCCACTTCGACCCAAGCTCCTTGTTAAGTAGACTCTTATGTATAGGATGTTGTCAAGGAGTTTAATGTTCATCCAGCCTGATTCAGGTTCATTTTTCAGTAGAGAACTAATTATGATTTTGACTTAAATATGCTGAGATGCTAGATCAGCATATGTATCACAGATCTTAAAAATGCTCAATCCATTTGACATAAAAATCCCATTCAAGCAATTTATTCTAAGTGAAGAGTACCAAAAAGACAAAAAAACAAAAACAAAATCCCCTACCACCCCTAGCAACAAAAAAGATACACCAACACCAAAAACAACCAGAACTGGTATTCCATACAGCACAGTAAAGGGGAAGCATTGGAAACAACTATCCAAGAGTAGTTAACAGTTAATTTATGATTACCACTTAGTTTAAGGCTTTAAAAGGCCAGTTATACTTCAACAAAATTTACTTAAATAAAAAGCCATGTCATAAGCAAGTTTAATGACAAGTTAAAAAAAAAGAATATAAAATTGTAATATTGGAGAAAACGGATTAGAAAGGAAACTAGAAAAATGAAGTTTGAAATTTGTTGACTACTGCCATCCCTGTTCTTGATTAGTTAAGAATTATACATTAACATATTTTAAAGAAGTGGCACAGCTAAAGATCTCAGTTCTGAGAAGCTGCTGAAGACAAGGACCCAGCGTAGCATGTCTTCCTAAGGAAAAGATGAGCATATAGACCAGGGGTTCTCAACCTGTGGGTCGCGACCCCTTTGGCGGTCGAACAACCCTTTCACAAGGGTCGCCTAAGACCATCCTGCATATCAGATATTTACATTATGATTCATAACAGTAGCAACATTACAGTTATGAAGTAGCAACGAAAATAATTTTATGGTTGGGTCACAACATGAGGAACTGGATTTAAAGGGCCAGAAGGTTGAGAACCACTGATATAGACCAACCTCTTGTCCCAGTCTCAATGACCTTGGGCTGTTACTTTAAGACAGTGATGGCGAACCTATGACACGCATGTCAGAGCTGACACGCGAACTCATTTTTTTGGTTGATTTTTCTTTGTTAAATGGCATTTAAATATATAAAATAAATATCAAAAACATAAATCTTTGTTTTACTATGGTGGCAAATATCAAATAATTTCTATATGTGACACGGCACCAGAGTTAAGTTAGGGTTTTTCAAAATGCTGACACGCCGAGCTCAAAAGGTTCGCCATCACTGCTGTAAGATGTTGGGGGTAGGGAGGTCCAGTGTCAACACATCAGGGTGTGTTCAAAGTACTTCTTAAGATTAGCCAATGTTATTGTGCACTAGAGAATGGACCCCTTAGGGTGGCTGCCAGAGAAACACAGTGTTTCACAGAAGCCAAGAGGCCAATAATGAACCCATAGGCCTAGAAGGACAAGGAGACAGCCAGGTCTGCGGTCATCATCCCCACTCTTACACCTCCATGGCCATGTGACCCTGGGCAAATGTCTAAGAGCCTATGAATAGGGCATGCAGCCATGTAAATTAAAGACATCCAGAATTTGAGTTACTAAATAGGGCTTCTGGCCATAAGGACCCCACAGGCCATATTGGAAGTAAAAATAAACTGATGTTCTATTAGGAAGCTAAGCTCTCCTAGAATTTTTACACACTATAAAAAGCCCTACCCAACGCAACCCCAATTAACCAAAGCTCTCAAGTAAGGGTTGTTTCAATCTCCTGGGGCTGGGATCTAAAATCCCCAGTGCACACAGAAGGAAGGCAGTTGGTTGGTAGCAAGAGAGAAGTCTGCCTGGTTGTCCCAACATTCAAAAACAGAACAGAAAGGAGGTAAAGGGTGCCTGGCAGCTGAGACATTTAGAGAAGGCACCGACAGAAATCAGCAGTGCCACAAATACTGAGCATATAGACCAGTGGTTCTCAACCTTGGCTGCACATTAGAATCACCTGGGAATCTTTTTAAAATCCTGATTTCTGGGCCTCATCCTCCGGAAATTCTGTTTCTTTGTTATGGGGTGGGGCCACAACATTAGTAACAAAGAAACAGAATTTCCGGAGGATGAGGCCCAGAAATCAGGATTTTAAAAAGATTCCCAGGTGATTCTAATGTGCAGCCAAGGTTGAGAACCACTGATATAGATCAACCTCTAGTCCAAGTCTCAATGACCTTGGGCTGTTACTATAAGATGGTGGGGTGATTACAGATCTTAAAAATGGTTTCGCACAGAAACCAATGGCTACTAAAAAAGGTTTCCCCAGGCAATATATAATTAAAATTAAATAATAGCCATTGGTTTCTGTGTGAAATATGCTTCTGCCCACTTAACGATCCAGAAGAACAGAACCACTCAGGACTTAAGCCACCTGTCCCAAGAGTGCAGCACAGCTGTTAGTGCCTCAGTTGTCTCACCTGTAGAATAGGGATAATTACAGTATTGACTTCCAAGGGTGGTTGTGGGGACTGAATCAGTTAACAGGTGTAAAACCTTCAGAACAGACCTGGCACACTGCAATCAGTGAGTTTTAGCTCTTATTAACAATGTGAAACTGGAACCAACACCTCCGGACTCCAAGTCAATACCAGTGTTCTACTGTATCCCATTAATTTCCAAGGCCCCTAATGCTGCCTTTTACCTATGTCACTGTCATGAAAGCCAAAGACCACCATTCAGCTCTCTGCCTTCACTGGGGGACTCCCTTAACCCTGAGACCACAAGCACAGCAGAGAACTCAGAGTTGCTTTCTAGTGCAGCGGCTGCCAACTGGTGGTCCGCAGACCACGTGGTCCTTGATGTCCGAAAGGTTGGCAACTGCTGTTCTAGAGGCCTGGGCACTGATGACCTGGTACTGAGCCCAAGGTTTCCCCAGGCAATCAACAGGCTGGGGCGAGTTTTCAGGCTGACAACCAATCCACTGCTAAGACCCTGGTCTCCCTCACCTCACTACACTCCCCGCCTCAGCTTACTAAAGTCTACTTCCTTCCCTGTTTCTCCTTGCCTCTATACTCCCATAGGGAACCTCTACTGTTTTCTGGGATACCCATCACTCCTGACCTTCCGCTGGGATCATTTGGGCATATGTCTTCTGCCCAAATGAGGAAACTTTGTGTTGCCTCTTGTAATACAGTGCCTGGCTCACAGTCATCACTGGGCATCGGTGCACAGACACGACTGCCTCCCAAAGGCCGAGATTCCCACCCATGTCAAGCCACCTAAAGGTATCCCAAGAGCAGCAAACATCAAATAACTGGTAAAGCAGAGCTACTGTTTACCAAGTTTGGATAAGCAAGGTTCCTCGCTTTCTAATTTGGCTTTATGAGCCTGGAGAGTTTGTCTTGTATTTTTGTTTATTTGTTTTGTCCTTAGGATCAGTGTGTACTTTAAGAGAAAGCACCAGAATTTCTGAGTTTTACACTGACCTCAAGGCTTGCCTGCTGTCTTCTCAGTGGTAGTAATCATGAATTTAGTTTTAGGTGCTTTAGCAAAGGAAACAAGGAGATAAAAATGAACTGTTGATGCCTTAGCTCCTTTTTGTAGAAAGTATTTAAAAGTTAAATAAAGACACCAATTCATTAACCAAATAATTTACAGGATTGCTAATCTGGTGTTTAAAAGCCTGGAGGCTCACCTGAATGCCACCACTAACTCCTTTGGGGCAAGGCCTGTGCTTTTATGGGCTTCAGTTTCCTTCCCTGTGAAACAGAAAGCCAGATCGACACCTAAGACCGCTATGGACTCTGCAGCTTCTGTTATCTACATCATGGTCTGGATAGGACTTGTTCCATGTATGTTCAGAGAGAAAAGGACAGACACAGAAGTCTATTAAACAAGGTTAGAGAAGACCAAGAACTGAATTTAAAAGTTGCCCTCTTCTTTTAGATATTGGATTATTTCTGTGTCAAAATAATTAGTTAAGACTACAGAAATGCCTCTGAGCGTTCACTAGAGAGTTGATACTAATGCTGGGGAAACACTATTCTCTATTTGGCCCAACTGTGAAATAAATGATTCCACCTTCTCTCTTCACTACCTACCCACATGTCCTAGGCTCCCTTCTTTCAGGCCCACCTTCTCTGCCAACTTCTGATTCTCATTCCTGTTAATTCTTTATAATATTCTGTAGGAAGCCCTTGTTAATGAGCCAACCTGCTTTTTCCTCCTGTGACCCGATTAGAATTTAAGTCTTCTACAGGTCCTCAAACTTTCCAAATTAAGTTCCTTTAGGACAAGTCCAGACCATTCATTAACCATGGTGAAGGAGGAGACAGTCTGAGAATGGAGTGAAGAGCTTGTAAAATACAGTGAACTAAATAACACTACAGGGACTCAGTAAAAGTATAGAGTACAGGCATACCTCATTTATTGTGCTTCCCTTTTTATTTTTAAACCAACTGAAGGCCCTCCAGCAGCAAAAAGATTCCGACTGGCTCTATTGTGATGACGTGAACCACACCTATGGAGGAGGTGTGCCTGCACATAGATTTGGTTCAACTGAGACCTTAAGGCAGATGAACCCTTTTTGTTCTCTTTCAAAATTACCCTAAATTGCTGAAGACTGGGAAAAGGTGGCTACAAAGGATTTTCTACTTAAATGACAGCTAAACCAGATTATCTCTAAGATACCTTCCAGCTCTAACATTCCTGAATATCAGTGTGTTGTAAAGTCAGCACCACAGGGCAGACAGAGTAAGACTGCTAAACTTTGGAAGCTGAAGCCAGGAAAATGGAGTAATTTGGGTATGTGTTCTCCACTTTAAATATTCATAGCAAAAAAGTGTTCTCCACTTTAATATTAATAGCAAAGGACAAATAAACAAAAAACCCTGGATGCCTATTTACTGCTTTCCAAATTAACACTTGACATGTAAATTTCAATGCGAGTTTCGTAAGTGGAGGCAATGTCACTTCACTGCTCCATCTCTGAGTCAAGAACATTACCTGACCCATAATAGAAGCTCATATATTAACACTCCAAACTACTGAAAGGAACATATTAAGTGACCTAAAGCAACATACTTCATTTCTATAGCTGTTTTAGTTCACAAAGGAAGAAAATACCAATGTTTCTGTCAACTAGGTGTTCCTAGGAAATGGGATGTGTTCCATGGTCAAACAAGTTTGGGAGACTTGAACAAGAACACTGCCCATCTCAAAGGGGATGATGGCAGAAGATTCAAAATACAGCCTAAATTTACTGAGGCGATGAGGTCCCCTTATCTGAGCACTTACTGACACGCCCAGGCTGCACAGCAACCCGATGTCATCTTAGGGATAAAGGAATGCTCCCCACAGCCTTGAAATAACTTGTCCCAAGTCCCATGCAATCAGTTCCGACAAGCCATGATAAAAGTGAGTTTAACTCCAAAGCCCATGGTATCAACCAGTTTACTGTGGAGTTGTGACAAATTCTCCAGGTGGGGGAAGTTTTAATAGTGTACAGTTGACTCTTGAACAAGGGCTTGAACTGTATATGCTGATTTTTTCAATAAATACTATAAATTTATTTTTTCTTACTTATGACTTTCTTAATAATATTTTCTTTTTTTTTCTAGTTTACTCTATTGTAAGCATCCTATATAATGAAGATAGAGTATGCAGATTGTCCCATCTGGGAGTTTGACCAGGGGGCGGGGCAGCAGCCTCTAGTACAGTATATAAAATACATCAGTAAGGCTTCTGGTCAACAGGAGGCTAATGACCAGACCACTCATTTCAGAGAAAGGGGTCTGAGAGTCAAGTGAAGAGTTTATAAAATACAGGTGAGCTAAAGGAATCTACTGGAAAATCTTTTCAAAACAAATATATCCACCCTGTGGGGAGCGTGTGCTTTTCGGGATGGGTGGGGCAGGGATGGGCATATAAAGCGAAAGCCTATTTTGAAAAAGGATCCCAGGTGATAGTGATAGTCATCATGTCCCTCAACCCACCGTCAAACAATGACTTGAAGTGGAACAGGGAGTTCTCCTGGGATGAGTCTGTAAGATCTTAAAGTCTGGCAAAAGTTCCAAACAAAATGCCCTATCCAAACCCACCCCAAATCCTCTCTATTCTTAAAGGTTCATCCTGGGGTGGGGAGGGCACCATTACCAATTTGAAAGGATCTAGGCCTTGAAGCAAGACAAATCTGGATTTACAGCACTTGATTTATAAAAAAGTTTGTAAAGAAAGCAGCAACTTCCCTTATAAACTGAGTAACCTTCATCATTGTTCATGTGTAATCATTAATTTCACCATTTATAGAAAGAGGAAGGACTTTTAAAATTATTACCTAAAGTCACTTCTGGAAGACCATTAGGACCTAGTTGGGAGAAAGATTAATAATCTCAGACCCTCCTAGCCCATGGCCCTCTCCTCTCTGAACACGAGCAAGATGTGTGAGTACTGAGAACCCAGGATGGACTCACTCCCTAACTGCAATGAAAACTCGGAAGCTAGGACTGCCTTCCCAAGGCAGGCAAAGCCCCCTGCCTCACTGAGCCCAGTCTTTCCGGTAAATAAAACCACTTCCATGCCAGCCTCTGAGGATTAAGAAACCGTTTAAGAATGTCAAGTGGGCGAAAAAGACGTTAGATATTGTGATGTGAGAGCTCTGGGCCCACCTGGGGGGTTAATTATTCCCCTGGCCCCAGAGGACTCGGCCAGAAAGCCAGCAGCTTGCTGGACTGCCCTGGGATGCCATGCCGGGCTGGCGGTCTCAGAGGAAAAGGAAGGGTAGGAAGCAAGAGTTTGGGGGGTGGAGCAGGGGGAGGGGGCTGTGAGGATATTTGGAACCAGGCAGGGAGGGGGCTTAGACAGTTCTTCCACCAACTCTGAACCCAACCCCCTCCCCTCCCCTCCCGATCTTAAAAGTACTAGTCGTTTCTTAATGGCTCGCACGTACTGAGCACTTATTGAGACAATGATTAGAACTTAGCGAGCGCTTGTTATGAAAATACCAGTTAACGTCCGTCCCAGGGACCATTCTAGGTCCCAGGCTGAGACGCGGGCCCCAACGCCAGGGCCCGGGGAGAGAGGAGGGTGTGTCTGGGCCCAGGGTGACAGGACCCAGTGGTCCCGAGGTCACTTCTGGCCGAGCCGCCCACAGCAGCGGGTCCAGGCCCCGCGCGGGCGGGCGGGCGGGACGGTCCCGGTCCGCAGGGCTCCTACCTTTGAGCGAGGTCTCCACCAGGCGCAGGTAAAGCTGCGAGTTCTTGTTGCCGTGGCTCATGCGCTGGGCTAGGCCGTTGCGCTGCAGGACACACTCCTCAAACTGCACCACGTTCTGGTGGCGCCGCTTGAGACTGGTCAGGGCCCAGAACTCCGCCAGCGCCAGCTCCACGTTTTCCGGGGCGTCGCAGCGGATCTTCTTGACCGCCACCCGGGCCCCGCTGCGCCCGGCCACGGCCTCGTAAACCACGCCGTAGCTGCCGCGCCCGATCTCGGCCACCAGGCTGTAGCGCGGCTGCGCGGACCCGCCGCCACCCTCGGGCCGCCGCCGAGCCAGGTAGGCCTCGCCGGGGGCTTCGGCCGCCACCGGATCCATGGCCTGGGCCGCAGCCACTGGCCTCAGCTTCGCGCTGGGCGCCCGCGGCACTGGGCTTCGCCTTTTCCTCTCGGGGCTTTGTGTACCTCGGCGGGCGCCGTCCGCCTCCCCCGTTTCCATGGCTGCGGGCGGCGGGGGGAGCAGCAACGGCGCTGCCCGGGCCCCCCCTGCCTCATCCCTCCGTCCGGCCCCGGGACGCGAAGGAGCGGGTGCTTGGGTTGAGACCTGCGGGTGAAAGAATCGGTTAAACGACCAGGCCGAGGCGCGGAGGCTGGGAGCGCAGACCCGAGGGCGCCCCACCTCCACCTCCTCCTCCTCCTCCGGCCGCCGCGGCCCCTTTAAGACAGAAGCCACCGCGGCTGCTGGAACCCGGGAGGGGAGGGGAAAGCGGGAAAGACGAAACCACAGGCCGTGGCTCAGAGGGGAACTGGAGAGAAAAGCAACACCCCCACCACCTTCCCAGTTAACTGATTGTCTAGGAGTAGGAAAAACAAGTTCTCGCAGACTTTACGAGTTATTAAAATCGCCTTAAGAAGCCACTCAGACTGTGGAAATCTTTTTTCCTGCCCGCCTCCCTGTGGGATCCCCCCTCCCTGCTTCCCGCCTAGCGTTCTCCAGCGTGTAAACCGTCCATTGAATTAAGTCCGAGCGGAGCCGAGCAGACCGACCCACGCCTCCAGGGCGGCGGGTGGAGAGCGTTGGCTTAAACTTTCGGCGGCCCTGCGTGCGCCAGGTCCGGGGCCCGGGGCCCTTCCCCGGGGCCCGAGGCGGTGGGGAGAGCTCCAGCCCCAGCACTTACTTTTCCTCCGCAGACCGCGTCCTTACCTGGCCGGAGCCCCTCCACTTCCGGACGGCCGGTTTCCCCCCAGGAGTCTCGGGCTGGGGATGGTGCGCTCCCGGCTGGGGCTGCCTTCGGTACCGAGCCGCGCGGGAGCCGATGGCCCGCGCCGGGCGTGCGCCGGAACCTGGTGCGGCCCCGGAGATTGCCGCGGCGCGCGCGGGGGAGAACCCGGCGTCCGGGCTCCCGCGGCTCTGCACGCGCTCGCGCCAGCTGGTCCCTTTACATAACCGCTTTACATAAGGCGCACCTCCGGCGGGCGCTCGGGCCAGCGGGGGCTCCTGGTGGCCCATGCCCCGGAGGCCAGCCAAGTACCGAGCCGAACGCTTTCTGCCGAGGTCGACGGAGCAGCCGCAGACGGGGCCCAATCACAGGCGAGAACAGCCAGACTCCAAACGTAGGCGCCAAATTCCCGCGATCCGCCGCGGCCCCGGGTCTCTGCTGCCGCCGCGCACGCACCGCAGCCTCCTCTCTCCGCCTGTACTGAGTGAGGAGGATCTGCACGCAGTAGGCGCGTAATAAATAAATACGAATTGGTTGACAGGATTGGTCGGTTTGGTGGATTTATAAAAGCTTCTTCCTGGGAACCTCCGGGCTAGGTTGGAATCGACACCCCGCCTCCAATTAATCCCTTTATCTTGGGTAAATCATTTCTCAGATTGGAGCCTCATTTTCCTCTTCTGCAAAATAGGTAGACTGAGCCTTACCTCCAGGGTTGCAAGGATTTTATAAATATTTTGTTCACTGCTTTGTACCCCAGTGCCTAGTAAATGCCCAATATTTGTTAACTGAATCTACAGATACTTATTAAATTCTTTTAATGTGCTAGGCTCCCTGTCTAAGTCGCTAAAGAGCAGCGAACAACAGTTTCTATCTTAATTGAGGTTCTGTGCCAGGTGAGACAAGTCAATTAGGTCACCTTGGCCAAGTTAATCAACTTTCTTGTGTCTCCATTCCTCATCTGTAAGATAACAATAATTGTAGGATTCACTGAGCTTGTACTATTAAAGCACTTAGAACAGGACAGGGCCTTGCACACAAAAAAATAGGTATTATTAAAGACACGATATAGCTTTTTACAAGAAGTGTAATGGAGAAAAAGAATGAGCTAAAGAGTTCCTGGGGATTGGAGACAGGCCATTGTGATAGTGTGATCACTTAAAGACTCTTATATGTAAAATTTCAAAGTTATGTATAAATTGCAAAAATAGTAAAGAATTCTCATGCATTTCAACCAGAATAACAAATTGTTATATTTTGCTACATTCTCATTATCACGTTTCTCTTGTGTATATATGTATGTAAAACATGAATTTTATTTTTTTTCCTAAATCATTTTAGAGTAAGTTTCAGACATCATGTCCCTTTAACACCATATGCTCTGTGTGTATTTCCCGAGAACAAGGATGTTCTCGTGCATAATCTCAGTACAATTATCAAAATCAGCTATTTTAATAATATTCTTTTACTTAATACACCTTCCACATTTAAATTTTGCTAATTGTCCCAATAATGTCCTTTAAGGTATTCCCAAGGATCCAATTGAGGATCACTTGTTCATTTAGTTGTCATGTCTCTTTACCTTCCTTTACTCTGGAAAGACGATTACTTAGCCCTTCATCTTTCATGCCCTTGGCTTTTTTAAGAGTGTTGGAGTGTTATTTTGTAGATGTCCCTAAATTTGGATTTGTCTGAAGTTTTCTCATGATTAGATTCAGGTTATGCATTTTGTCAGGAATACCACAGAAAGTTGGGTTCTCAATGAATCACAATGGGAGGCACATGATATTGATTTGTTCCAATGCTGGTGATGTTAACTTTGATCATTTGATTAAGGTGGTGTCCGCCAGGATACTCCACAGAAAAGTTAACTGTTTTTCCCTTTGTAACTAACAATTAAGCATCTTATGGGAAGATATTTTGAGACTATCCTGTTCATCAGACTTTCAGCATTCATTGATGATTCTTACATGGATCAATTATTATTGTTGTTGTTGCAAAATGGTGATTGAAAGGCCTCTGTATTGGTCTGTTAGGTCTGCCCATAATAAAATTCCACAGACTGGTGGCTGAACAGAAATTTGTTTTCTCACAGTTCTGGGGGCGAGCAGTTCAAGATCAAAGTGTTGGTAGGTTTGGTTCCTCCTGAGACCTCTACTTGGTTTACAGATGGCCTGCCTTCTGACTGTGTCTTCACAAAACCTTTCCTGGGATATCTTTTCCTCTAGGACACAAATTAGATTGGATTAGGAGCCCAATGGGCTCTTTAACTTTATCTCCAAATATGTTACATGCCAAGGTACTGGGGGCTTGTGAATTCAGCAGGCAAATTTGGGTAGCATTGAAGTTGGGCATGAGACACAATTCAATCTGTGACAGTCTCCGTGAAATATGACATCGAGCTGAGACCTGAAGCCAGCCATGCTAAAACTAGTGGAAAGGCATTTAAGGAAGCCTTGAAAGAGGAACAAAGTTGATGTTAAACTTCAGCCAATTTAGTGAGAGTGTAAAATTGTACAATCACTTTGGGGAAAATAATCTGGCAGTTTTTTATTCATCTACCTATGGCCCAGCGATTCTATGCTTTGGTATTTATCCAAGAGAAATGAAAACTTATGTTCACAAATACATTTGCATGAGAATGTTTACAGTGGCTTTTCCCATTAGAGTCCCAAATTGAACTCCAATGTTTATCAAGAAATGAATGGAGCCCTAGCCGGTTTGGCTCAGTGTGGATAGTGTCAGCCTGTGGACTGAAGGTTCCTGGGTTCAATTCTGGTCAAGGGCATGTACCTAGGTTGCAGGCTTGATGGTCCTAGTCAGGGTGTATGCGGGAGGCAACCAATGGATGTGTCTCTCTCACATCAATGTTTCTCTCTATCTGGCTCTCCCCCCTCCCTCCCACCCTCTCTAAAAATCAATGGAAAAATACCCTATGAAATGCCGCCTGGGGGGAAAAAAGGAATGAAGTATTGATACAATAACATGAATGAATCAAAATAATTACACTGAGTAAAAGAAGCCAGGCACAAAAGTGAACATACTGGATTATTCTGATAAACAATTCTTTAAAATGCAAAACTCGTTTGTAGTGACATAAAGCACATCAGTAGTTGGGGTGGGAAGGCAGGGATGGAATACAGCGGTGTAGGAAACTTGTCAGGGTGATGGATTTGTTATCTTGAAATTCTCGTGTGTGAATAGTTTCAAGGGACATATGCTAAAACACTTCAATACTTTCAATAGGTGCTGTTTATGTACATTAATTTTACAGCTTCACCTCAATAAAGCTATAAAAAATGGAGGAAAAAGTATATATGATTCCATTATAAAGTCAAGCAACACTGAACCATGTAGCAGGAATTATACCAGTGGTTATCTTTGGGGTGAGAATTGACAACTAAGGGACACAAGGCAATTTTCTGGGTGGTAGCATTTTATTGTATGCATATTATACTGCACTAAAGTTGATATAAAAGGTGAAAAAACAAAATCCTGCCACCAGGAACACCCATATCTTAGAGCTTCGAAGGACCAAAGGCTGCCTGGTACTCAGCAGGGCTGGCCCATTCCTGCAGTCACTGGCCCTATAGGCTGAGCAGGGCCAGTGGAGTCTCTCCTCTGGTTAGTTTCCTGACCTGAATTTTAAGAGAGACGGGGTCTGAAGGACTGGGACCGTGGTCGGCAAACTGCAGCTCGTGAGCCACATGCGGCTCTTTGGCCCCTTGAGTGTGGCTCTTCCTAAGCCTTAGGAGTACCCTAATTAAGTTAATAACAATGTACCTACCTATGTAGTTTAAGTTTAAAAAATTTGGCTCTCAAAAGAAATTTCAATCGTTGTACTGTTGATATTTGGCTCTTGACTAATGAGTTTGCCGGCCACTGGTCTAGGATATCCACAAGGTGTGAAATCCTTTTGTATGCTGTGAGAAGGACCAGCTACAGTGGGGCCTTGACTTAGAGTGTCCCGACTGAGTTTTTTGAGATACCAGCTGTCTCTCGGCCGATTTTTTGCATTGAGTTGATAGAGTAATTTGAGTTAACGAGCTCCTTAACGAGCTCGGTCTCAGAACGAATTAAACTGGTAAGTCAAGGCCCCACTGTACTTGCAAAATTGTTGCTGGCTTGAGCATTTTTTTCTTGAGTTGCAGCAGTAACCTATTCTTAGTATGGCTAATAGCCAACTTTTACTCAAGTTTTCTATCTGTCAGGCACAGAAATGAACCAAGAATTCTCATGCCAATCCTGTGATGTAGTTACTATCCTTTGCTCCATGTTACAGATGAAGAGGCTGAGGGAAGAGGTCACACAGCTGGATTGGAGCTGAGACCTGACCCTGCTCGACTCTCCTGCTCAGCATTTTCAACCAACATGCCTACCTCTGTGCCACGCCAGCACGACCAAGGGTGATCCCGAGTGGGGGCATGAAAGGATTGAGAAAAGACAGACAAGAGAACGAAAGCTGGGTCTCGGGGGGGGGGGGGGGGGGGGGCGGGGGGGGGGGGGGACGCTGCCTCCCTGATGAGGCGACAACGACAGCGCCCACAAGCCGTGTCTTTATTTTATAGCAGATGTCACGAGGCAAAGTAGGGGCGTGATCACGTTGTTTACAGCATTCTCGTGAGTTTCAACCTCACTCAACTACATGCACCCGAACTCTATCACAAGGCACGTGGGGCTACGCGTTTGGACCATAGCTTCAAGCTTACAACCACAGCCATTGGCTATAATTGTGCTGGGAGGGCCCTGCCCTCTAGCTGGGACTTGCACGTGGCAATGAGAGGACCCTGTCCTTTCATTAGTCCGAGGCTTGAACCCGGCCAAAACACTGTAACCTAGCTCCACATACCTCCATATCCCTGGAACCTCGGATGTGTCAGACACATGGCTGGAGCTCAATGTTTAATGACAGAAGAATGGAGGAGAAAGGGAAGGGCAACAGTGAGGTGTTAGGCCAGTGGTTCTCAACCTGTGGGTTGCGACCTCTTTGGGGGTCGAACGACCCTTTCACAGGGGTCGCCTACGACCATCGGAAAACACATATATAACTACATATTGTTTTTGTGATTAATCACTATGCTTTAATTATGTTCAATTTGTAACAATGAAAATACATCCTGCATATCAGATATTTACATTACGATTCATCACAGTAGCAACATTACAGTTATGAAGTAGCAACGAAATAATTTTATGGTTGGGGGTCACCACAACATGAGGAACTGTATTAAAGGGTTGCGGCATTAGGAAGGTTGAGAACCACTGTGTTAGGCCCTTTCAGTGGGCCCCTCCCTGGGAAGGGAGGGTTGGGTGGAAGGGAGGATTGTGGGAGGATGGAATCTGGGAGGGGCCTGAGACTGCTCTAATGGTCAGTGAAAGGTTGGCGGGAAATGAGGCAGGGCTGGGGGCTGGAGGTGGCATGGGGTTATGGCAGTTATAGCAGAGGGAGGCAAGGGCGAGAGGGGGTTAAGGGAAGAGAAGCTGACACAGGGGTCTAGGAGGGGGGCTTCAGAGGGCCTTGGAGGTACTGAAGACAGAAGCTTGAGCTGGCTGCCTGGAGGGCCATCTCCAAGAAAAACGAGCTTGTCATGCTGCGTAGCACCATGCAGCTTACAACGATGTGGGAGAGATGGCTTGTCCCCATTTTATGAATGGCAAGATTGAGCCACGGAAGCTTACATCACAAGTGAGTGGAATGGCTGGGATTTGAATCCTGGCAGCCTTAGGGTTTTGTATCCAAGCTCTTAACCATTATACAGATGTTCGCAAGCTTGAGAGCCCATCAGCATCACCTGAAAGGCTGGTTAAAGCCCAGATCGCTGGGCCCCACCCTCAGAGCGGCTCATCAGTGAGGATCATCAGTGAGGCATGGGTAGAGCTTGATAATCCACATTTCTAACAAGGTCCCAGGTGATGCCGACGACGATGTTGCTGGCCCAGGGACCACACTTTGACAATATTATATTTCTCTACACTATGTCCTTAGAGGGAGCACAAAGCTGAGGTGACTGTAGAGAATTTAGGGAGGAAGTGGAGCTATTACATAGAAAACTGAGCAAATAATACATGAGGTGATAATTAAAGGCAACACAATAAAAATTATAAGAAAAACAATCATAAACTATAATGCTCAGCTGAAAATAATATATTGTCATTACAATGTAAAATCAACACATTGTTTTAACCAAAAATTATGGTATAATTGTTTGTGGAAACTTGGAGTGTGTGTATGTGTGTAGAGAATAAAGAAAGGAAAACAATTCCTTTTTTCTATAGCTGTAGTTAATGGAAAGGTGTATAATTACAATATCCTGAGGTGACACCTATAATCAGGATCCAAGAGGCAATCACAGATTTAGGTATTGCTTCATGGGATAAGACTTGGGGGTGGGATAGGATTTTTGTTATAAGCCTTGTAGTAATATTTAACTTGAAGAGTAACTAATCTTAAACATTACATATGTTTGTTACTAGGGTTAAAATGAAAAGTGGGTGTGGGCTTTAGCCACCACTGAGCCAGCCTGTCAGCTTGGTGGCGCTGTTCAGCTGCTGGCCATGACATTCACCTGTTGTCCTGCATCACCTAAAAGCATCTGGAGGGTTACAAGCAGCCAGTGCCCAAATCACACCCTGAAAACACTGCACCAGAGACACTGTCTCCAGCAGGACTCAACAGAGAGGTCCTCTTGTCTACTAAACAAGGGTCCGAGTTGCAGAACCAACGATGGAAGCAAATACAGCCACCCTGCTTCACATTTCAAAGGTGCTTCCTATCAGCCACTGAAAGGGCTCAGCAATCCCAACACTTCTCCTCTCTCATCTGGAAATTGCATAAAAATTCTTTGTCAGGCTATATTTGCAGCAGAAAATTGGTTGCTAAGTTCCTAGCCGCTGTTTATGGCTTTTGGAAAGATAAAGGAATACATTACAGAACTAGCGGGGCAAAGTCTTTAATTCTGTGATATTAGGATATTCAGAACAAATGATCGTGGAATCTGGTTGAAATGTACACAACTGTAAGGCAACAAAGTACACTCATTGATCAAAGTGTAAAGCAATAACAGCCTTTTAGGAAGGCAATTTGATCATTCATTGTTTATTAATATATTTTAAAATTAATGGACTTTGGCCCAGCAATTTTATTTCTAGGGTTTATCCTATAGAATACTTACCCAAGTGTGGAACAATATATGTGCAGCAAGGATTTTGGTGGTCATTTGTAATAGTAAAATATTAGAAATACTCAAGTACCAAAGGCAGGGGATTAGTTACGTACCACCACACATTTGAATATAATGTAGGAAAGCAGGCATTAGCTCTGTATGTACTTCCAAAGAACAAATATTTGCTATATATTCGTACATAAGGAAGCAAATGTAAACTAGGGTCTATAGTGTGACCTCATGTTTAAATATCCCATATAATAAAGAGAGAATATGCAAATCAACCATCACTCCTCCACAAAGATGGGTGCACCCACAGTGGAGGCCAAGTTCCTGTAACAAGCCTTAACGAGCAATCAGCAGGGACCTGAGGCTGCACCCCCCCCTCCTGCCCCCATGGGGCTTGACAGGGGACCTCAGGCCACGCCCCCCGCCCCAGCACCGGGCCAGGGGGCCTGAGGCTGCGCCCCCTACCCGCAGGGCTTGATGGGGGACCTCAAGGTGCGCCCCTCACCCTGGTGCTGGGCTGGGAGTGTGTGTGGGAGTGTGGGGACCTCAAGCTGCGCCCCCCACCCCAGCACCAGGCCTGGGGACCTCAGGGCTTGATGGGGGACCTCAAGGTGCACCCCCTTGCCCCAGTGCTGGGCTGGGGGACCTCAGGCCATGCCCCCCCCAGTGGAGCTTGATAGGAGACCTGAGGCTGCACCCCCCTCCCAGCACCGGGCTGGGGGACCTGAGGCTGCACTCCCTGCCCGGTGGGACTTGCCAGAGGATCTCAGGCCGCATCCCCCACCTGGCGGGGCTTGACAGGGGACCTCAAGGCGTGCCCCCAGCCCTGGCCCAGGCTGGGGGACCTCAGGCCATGCCCCCCACCCTGGTGCTGGGCCAGGGGACCTGAGGCTGCGCCCCCCGCCCCCCCGCCCCCCAGCAGGGCTTGACAAGGGTGGGACTGGCCAGGTCTGGATCTAGCCCAATGGAGGGGGGGGGCAGCCAGGTCTGGATCTTGTGCAATTTTGAGATGCATGTGGGCAGGCAGGGACTTGACTCTGGGCCCCGTGGTGCACCCCAGACTCTGACAGGAGGAAGATTTTCATATACATTTTACTAATTTTCTTTCATCTCTGACACCTCTATTATAGAGAAAAGGCAAATAGCAATATTAAAATATTTCCTCTAATCCCCTTTTAGTGTGCACAAATTTCGTGCACTGGGCCACTAGTGTATACGTAATTGCTAACCTTACTTGAGTTGTGTCTCTGTATTTGGAGCTGTCCTAAGTGCTCTATAAAGACTAAATTTATTATTTCAATAAGCCTATAGTATAGGTCTTAAGATTATCTCCATTTTTTTTTTTTTTGTAGAAATTGAGGCACAGACAGGTTCTGTGACTTTCTCAAGGCCATGCCACTTAGAAGGTGAGCTTGGATTCAAATCCAGGCATATCTGTCACGCCCAAAAGGCCTGCTCGGGCGCCACTTGTTACGGCCAAAGGTGATCCTGAGTGGGGGGTGAAAGGATTGAGAAAAGACAGACAAGAGAACGAAAGCTGGGTCTCGGTGGGATGCTGCTCCATGATGAGGAGATAGCGCCAGTGCCCACAAGCCATGTCTTTATTTTATAGCAGATGCCATGAGGCAAAGTAGGGGCGTGACCACGTTGTTTACAGCATTCTCGTGAGTTTCATCCCCACTCAACTACATGCACCTGAACTCTATCACAAGGCACGTGGAGCTACTTGTTCGGACCATAGGTTCAAGCTTACAACCATAGCTGTTGGCTATGATTGAGCTGGGAGGGCCCTGCCCTTCCAGCTGGGACTTGCACGTGGCAATGAGAGGACCCTGTCCTTTCATTAGTCCGAGGCTTGAACCTGGCCAAAACACTGTAGCCGCACCCCACACATATCCAATTCCAAAGCTTGTGATCTTAAACCATCACACAATACAGCCACTCTGCTTATGTACTTGTGTGTCTTTATGCAGACATAAAGGAAACATTTGGATAAATAATACTCTAGATGACAAGAAAACTTCTCTTTAGGTGATTCTTTCAACATTTCATATGATTTGACCTTTTTATGTATATCTTTAAAAAATTTTTTTATTGATTTCAGAGAGAAAGGAAGAAGAGAGAGAGAAACATCAGGGATGAGAGAGAATCATTGATCAGCTGCCTCCTGCATGCCCCCTACTGGGGATTGAGCCTGAAAATGCCCCTGACCAGGAATCGAACCGTGACCTCCTGGTTCATAGGTCAATGCTCAACCACTGAGCCACGCTGACTGGGCTTTATGTTTTTGGTGTTAATTTTAAATACTTTTTTTGCAGATATGAAAAAGAATTAAATTCAATTAAGAAAATAACATACCATAATGCAGACTGTATCCTATCGCTCATTTGCTCAGCGAGTGCTAAGCTCCTACTGTTTGCCAGCGTGGGGACTGAGATAAATAAAACCCAGTGCATGCCATGGAGGAACTCATAGTCCAGTGAGAACACCAAGAAGGCAGTACCCAGTCCACAGTCTTCCCTGATTCTATTGCATGGTGATTTTACTTTAGATTTCGGTCGACCAGTGAAAAATGAGGCTGCACCATAGACGTCAATACTGTAAGTGTTGCCTCTTTCAGCTAATGGGAACCAGGTGCTGTGCTGGGCCCTGAACATTATACACTGCCTTGCTTTCTCTATAAAACGTATTGCTTCAACCAACATTTACTGGGCTTGAGGCTCTTTGTGTGAGTTGGGGATACTGAGATGATTAAGACAAGTTCCCTGCTGGCAAAATCTGGTATTGTGAGGAAAACTGCCATGTTTCTAAGTAGTTACAGTTCCCTGTCGGTGAAAAAAAACACATTTAAAAAGCACTTACCAAGGACTGGTTCATACACTTCTTATATATACTAATTTGTTGGATTCTTAACCCTGTGATATAATATTACTGTATTCTCTCTTTTACAGATGAGGATACTGGGGCACAAGGAGGTTAGGCAACTTGCCCAAGATCACGCAGCCAGGAAGTAGAAGATCAGGGAATTTCAACCCAGGTTAGGTTGTTGGAAGAGCACAGCTGAAGAGACCAGCTTGTGGTAGGACAATCATAATAAACACAATTTTAGCAACTGTGACAGCACCAGTCGCAATCACACGGGCTTTGGGAGTTTTAAGTGCTTGCACAGACTTGTCTCCGTATTAGGTGGTCCCAGATGTAAAAATGACCCTCTCTTTTTTTCACAATGAGAAAATTAGCAAACAGAAAATGTTTGGGGGACCGACTTGAATATAGACATTCTTAAGGCTGTAGATGAAATAATCAAATGTCTATGTAGAATATTTAATTTATTATGTTAGGTATGCACATACTCTCAAGATTATTAATACATTATTTAAAAATATATTTTACAAATATATTATGTGTTAATAATATAGTACTTTAGAAATACTATTCCCCCTCCCCAGGCTTGTATTTAACAAAACAATTTTATCCTCTCTCTTCTTGTTGTATACCTTGGATCTCAGTATTTTTATTATCACTGGGGATGGTTTCTGAATCACCCCGCTCACCTTCTAGATCACATAAATTTCAATTCTAACTTGTTTGTGAGCCATCACTTTTTGAGCCTTTATACAATGCTGTCACTGAAATATTTTATCCTCAAAGTCCCAGTTCACTCAATCTTAGGACAGTATTGTTTTTCCTTTTGTCCTATTGATTTATATTTGTGATCACAACACCTTAATATTTTAATGTGTTGCATTTAAAAGTCCTCTTTATAAGAAGCATGAGGCCAACCCCTCGGAATTATGACTACATCTGTGTCAAAAATTGTTTGCTCTTTTTTTTTTAAAAACATCAATTCTATCGTTTGCTTTTTAATCATCAATTCTATTAGTTGGTCTTCCACAGACAGTACTTTGTTGTTTAAAATAATTGAGAGAGTCTAGGGAATATGAAAGATTCTGTGAGCTTTCCTGAGAACTTAAAAATAAGACAACCCTTTTTTTCTTCTTAGGGATACTTTTTGGGGAAAAACACCCCGCCTTATATCCAGATATAGACCACATGTTAACCTCATCTATTAAACGTGGCAGGCTTGCCTGTACAGATCTGTGTGGGGGGCACTATCCTCACTTAACACATGAGTTAAGTTGAGACTCAGAATGAGAAGTGACTTGCTAGAGGTGTCTATTAGGTGACAATCTGGAATACAACTTGATTCCAAGTCTGTCTGATCCTCTCACCCCCACGGTTCTCATTAAAGCACTGGTGAAGGTTCTAAACCACTCTCCTAATTTAGCTTGCTGAGCTGGTTAGCACACAGGACTGGGTTGTCAGAATGCTAACACTAACATATTCTTCTTCTATTACCTTAGACATGTATAGCCATGCACAATATTTCATAAAGAGAATGACAAAGCAATTTGCACAAATAAAACCAAGATGCTTAATTTTAATTTCTGGTTTTTGTTTCAAATCCATGGAAAAACAGGCGGTTGTTTACACCATAAATAGACACCCGGTGTCTATCTCTAAGGATGCCCGGAAGGTCCTTAAGTGGTGTATCTGCTTACATTTGCTTTATTCGTGGGAAGCAAGCCTTTCACGTATGAAGGGGAAAGAGTCAGGTGCCTTCCTCGGGAGTGCAAGGCCCCTTCCGGGCTGTGCTGCCCTGCTTCCTGCGGCTCAGGAGGGCTCATCGTGAGCATCTCTTCCCGGTTCTGCTCAGTGACTTCACCTCCACAGCTTGAAACCGGCCATGGTGGGAATATCGGAACATTGAAAATCAGCAAACCCTACAAGTCAAGGCTCCTTCCATTCCCGCCCCCGCCTTCCCCCAAAGGACTTCACCTCCCTGTGCTGTGTGAATAGTCAGAATAGTCAGGTGATTCTGAAGATTTAGTGAGATAGAACATGTAAGCACATGGCAATGCTTCCATGTTTTTTGTTTAAATAAAGCATGCGTATGCAAGGTTGAAAAAATACAACAAAAAAGGTTACAGTGAAATGTAAGTTTCCTTCTCAGCCTGGACCTCCATTCCAATTCCTGTCCTGAAAGGCAGCCTGTCCCTCTGAATCCTCCTGGAGATGTGCTCTGCAGAGATAAGCATGTGTACATGCATACACATGTATGTGTATTAATAGCATATCACAACAGTGTCCACCCTTTCATTCTATATAATAAAAGGCTAATATGCAAATTGTCCCCTCAGGAGTTCGACCGACAGGGAGTTCTGCCACTCGCTATGACATGCTCTGACCACCAGGGGGCAGCGCAGAATGAAGGAATGCCCCAGCTGGCAGCCGGAAGGCCCTGATCGCCAGGCAGGCCTAGGGACCCTACCTGTGCATGAATTTCGTGGGCCTCTAGTATGTATATATTAGAGAGGTACATACACATGTTGATCTACTATGGCAGGGGTCCTCAAACTACGGCCCGCGGGCCACATGCGGCCCGCCGAAAACATTTGTTTTTTTACTTCAAAATAAGATATGTGCAGTGTGCATAGGAATTTGTTCATAGTTTTTTTTTTTAAACTATAGTCCGGCCCTCCAAAGGTCTGAGGGATAGTGAACTGGCCCCCTGTTTAAAAAGTTTGAGGACGCCTGTACTATGGTATACCTATCTCATTCTATTTATCCATCTATCATTATTCTAAACTGACTCTTATAGATCTTTGTGTTGTTGTTAATCCTCACCTGAGGATATTTTTCCATTGATTTTTAGAGAGAGTGGAAGGGAGAGAGAGAGAGAGAGAGAGAAACAGTGATGCCGGAAGCCAGTCCATCCTTGCTGCTTGACACAGTCGCTGCAGGAAAGAAACATCTGCACAGCATATGTTCCAAGGGACCTGGCATATATAGCATATATAGCATATTGTTCTTAATATGTTTGCTCTCCTTAGCGCCATGTGTTTTAACCAAGGTCACCTCTCCGAGAAAGGTTGTTTCCCCAGGTGGGGATTTTTCCCTGAGGTTAGGGAGGGGATACAACCCCTTAACTAAGTGCCAGGCGGGTAGTCAATCACTTAACTACGAACAATCACGCTTAAGCTACATAATCTTTACTCCCTGGAATGGAGATAAGAAACACCCTAACCTTTGGAATAGAAATTGATAGGATTAAAATCAACTGGTATAAATACAGATGTAACAAGACAACAGAACACAGAGCCTAGACACAGAACCTAGACACAGAACCTAGACACAGAACCTAGCGAGACAACATGGCAAAAGATCCTGGACAGAACCTTGCTACAGAACTTGGCTGGAGAACCTAGAGAGAACATGGCAAAAGATCCTGGACAGAACCTGGCTACAGATCTTGGCTGGAGAACCTAGACAGAACTTGGCAGGAGAGCCTAGACAGAACCTGGCTGGAGATCCAAGACAGAACCTGGCTGGAGAACCTAACCAGAACTTCGCTGGAGATCCTGACCAGAACTTGGCTGGAGTTCCTGGCTAGAGATCCTGGCTAGGCTGCTGATCAACTGAACGCTGTCTCCGTGTCATTCCTTCTTCGCGAACTCCATCCACACCTTTGGGGACCCCTGGACCTGCTAGGGCTGGACCCCAGCACAGTGACGTGAGAGAGACACTTTGATTGGTTGCCTTCCCACATGCCCCGACCAGGGCTGGGGGATCAAGCCTGCACCTGAGATACATGCCCTTGACTGGAGTCGAACCTGGGACCCTGCAGTTCACAGGCCAATGTTCTTTCAAGTGAGCCAAACCCAGCTAGGGCTAACTTGTTATTTTAAGGACTTCTCATTATTCCATCTCTGGGATGCAATCAGCCCCCTGTGGGTGATATTTATGTTGTTTCCCATCTCTTGCTAGTACAAACAGTGGGCACTGAATAACCTATCTATTACACATAAACATGAATGTATCTGTAGGCTCACTTCCTGGATATGGAACCATTGGGTCAAAGGGTATGGGCATTTACCTTTCTGGTTTGTCAAACTGCCTTCCAGGGGTTGTGCCAATTTTCTCTCCAACCCATGGTGTAGGTGAGTCATGAATCCCCACAGCCTTGGGACATTGCCCAACTTTTTGATCTGTGCCTTCTGAAAGTCCTTGGCTCCCAGGTAGACAAATGGTCCCCATCTGTATTACTGATGGAGAAATTCTGGCACAGGGAGGAAGGGCACTTGCCCACCACCACCACCCCTGTCCATGCTTCTGCACACAAAACAAAGAGCTGGTGGGTCCAGACTGAGATGGACGCCATCAGCGTGAACTCTGCCTCGAAGGCTCTCTGTCATCCCTGTTTTCCTTGACTAGAATTTCTCAGGAACATTAAGGGTCAAGAGGGTGAGAAACTCCAGTGCACTGGGAAGCTTCAGGACAGCGGTTCCCTGTCACTCCACAGAATCAGCTTTCTGAAACACAGGCCTGTCATCTCGCTTTCTTTACAACTTTCTGTGTAAGAGAAGCATCGAACAGGCCATCAAACCTCAGAGGGAAGGCGAGGGGAGGAGGAGGAGTAAGAGATCAACCAAAGGACTTGTATGCATGCATATAAGCATAACCAATGGTCACAGACACTGGGGCGGGGGGGGGGGGGGGGTGGGGGGGGGGGTGGGGAGAGAAAGAGCATGTGCTGGGGGGTGGGGGTGGCTGGGGAGAGGTCAATGTGGGGGAGCGGGGAAGGAGGCCTATGTAATACTATATGTAATACTTTAAACAATAAAGAATTAAAATAAATTTAAAAAACTTTCTGTGTATTGACTTGTTTTATAGGTGCCTTTTTATTAAAAAGAGAAAATGTAAAATCCGAAAAAACAAAAAAAACACAGAAAGCCTTTCTGTGGCTCCAGGATCACCTGGGAACTGGTTGAAAATGCACATTTCTGGGCCTCTCCTCAGACCTACTGAGTCAGATACCCTGGAGGCGGAGCTCAGTAATTGGGGTTCGACAAACCCTCAGATGATGCCATGTGCCCAAATCTGAGAACCATCGGTTTATAGAACAAAGTGGCCCTTCCACCCTGTGGCCCCAGCCCACCTTCCCTAACTTTTTCCTTCCCCTTCTCACAACTTCTAGACACACCTAGCTACTGGCTTCTTCTCTAACCTCCCTCTGCTTTTTCACCTCTGTGCTCAGGGCAGGAACTTAGAGTTGTCTCCCAATTTCTTATAGAGCAATAGAAACTCAAATATTCCAACTGCATTTCCCAGCCTCTTTTGCAGCTACGTTCTGGACAGTGGGATGTGAGCAGAAGTAAGGTGTGCAGCTCGTGAGCTGGGCCCTTTGAAGGAAGCAGCATGTCCACTCTTCTGCTTGCCCACGTCCACTGGCTGGGATGCAGATGTGATGGTTTCGGACCATGTAAACAGATGAGGGCAGGGCCTCAGGTGGGCGGGGGCAGGAGGAGGGAAGGGGTCTGGGCCACTGTAGGAGCCTTAGACCATTTAAGCTGAGACCATGATAATAGAAAGAAATACACTTCCGTTTTATGTCGCCCACTGTTACTTGTTGCTGTGTGAATACAATTGCCTCTCTCTTTCCTAACACAATAACCTCTGGCGTGCTGGTCCTCTGCCTGCCTGGCAATGACCTTCTCCTGCTCCCAGGGCCGTAATTGAATGCACCTCCTCTCCCTGATCCAAGGAGAGGTGATTTCTCTCACCAGGTGCTCATTTCACTCAGAGTCCTTGTTGCGCCCACGTGGAATCATCTCCCCACTTAGCGCGGGAGCTCCGTGGGGCAGGGACTGAGCTTTGTCACTTCAGAATGTTCCGCAGGTCTGGCTCAGTGTCTGACGCAGAGTCGATACCAACATTTTTCAGTGGCGATTTTAGGTGAGCCTGTGCATTTTTCTATGCTCCCTGCTAAACTGTGCTTTGATGAATGCCTCAGATGAGAACTGAGAACCAATTTGTAACCTGGAAGGTGGCTAGAAACTGTGTTCCTCCTCCCAGAGCCACAGTGGACGCAGTGGGCTGAGACTGGCCACTAATGGCTGCTTTGGGGACCACCTAGGGAGTTCGGAGCACAGGATAATGAATCAGGAGAGAAGAATTCAATAGGTCACTGCACAGCCCACAGAGCCCCTCCCTCCCCATGCTTGGTCTGGATGGTGTGGAGAGGCCTCAAAGTCAAAATTTGTGAGGGCCCAGCCGGTGTGGCTCAGTGATTGGGCATCAACCTATGCACCAGGAGCTCACGGTTTGATTCCTGGTTGGGGCACATGCCTGGGTTATAGGCTCAATCCCCAGTAGGGGGCGTGCAGGAGGCAGCCATCAGTGATTCGCATCATTGCTGTTTCTCCCTTTCCCTTCCTCTCTGAAGTCAAAAAGAAAAAGAAAAAAAACACTTGTGAGGAATTGTGACACAGCGAGACCTTTCTCAAAAGGCTACTCAGTCATTCATGTTTCATGCCCCAGGAGCCGTCTGGTTTTTCAGAACTATGTTTGTTCCGTGGGATCAAGCTATACCAGAACACTCTGACCTTTAGTCTGACTCAGAACTAAAAGTCTAAAGCAATATACTGTCAACCAGATTTGGCTCTCGCTCCCTCTCTCTCTCTCTCTCTTTCTCTTTCTCTCTCATTCTCTGCCACCTCCCCTCCCCCCACACACACCTCTCTCTTTCAGCTAACAAGTCATCAATATTCCATTGGTTCATCAAACATTTACTGGGTATCAGCTTTGTGCCAGGCACTGTACATGCTCTTGGAACGGAGATGAAAACAGTGCTGTCCCCGTCCTCCTTCGCTAAGTGCACGAGCAGAGGTGTGGATGAATGATCGCGATAACACAGGAGTTTCCAAAGTGTGGTCTCAGGCTGCCTGGGGGGATCTCTGAGACCCTTTGAGGAGATCAGTATTATTTTCAGACTAATACTAAGACAGTGCTTGCCTCTTTCACCCAATTTTTCATGTGTGTACTGTGGAATTTTCCAGAGGCAGCATGATGTGTGGTAGCACAACATACTATAATGTAGGGGCAGATCTGAAATCCAGTTGTCTATGAAGCCCGGCATTAAAGAGATTTGTAAATTTGTAAAACTCTGTCCCTCTTCTCACTGTTTTTTTTTAAAAATGTACTCATTATTTTTTGTAAAATGTTTTGTTTATATTAACATATAATGGGTTGATTATCATTTTAAAAATAAGTTAATAAATACTTTAGAACTGTCTCCATTTTAATTTCTAACATAGTAAATACTGATTGATATTAAACACAAACAAAATCTCTTTGCAGTCCTCAATACTTTTTTAAAACTTTTCATTTTGAGACCCTTGTAGGTTCACATGCAGTTGTAAGAAATAATACAGAGAAACCCTGTATACCCTTCATCGAGTTTTCCCCAGTGGTGACATCTTGCATAACTGTAGTATAATATCACAACCAGGAAATTGCCAGGGGTACAATTCACCCTTCTTGTCCAGATTTCACCAATTTCACGTGCACTTGTGTGTGTGTGTGTGTGCATGTGTGTGCGTGTGCGTGTGCGCGCACCCGTGTGTGTAATTCTATGAAACTTTATCACTTATGTAGATTTGTGTGACTACCACCAAGGTCAAAATACAGAACAGTTTCATCACAGAGACTCCCATGCTACCCTTTTGTAGCCACAGCCACCTCCTCCTCTCTCCCCTCCTGAACCCGTTTTCCCCTCTATAACTTTGTCATTTCAAGAACGTCACATAAATGGAATAGTCGATTATGTAACCTTTTGAGATTGGCTTTTTTCACTCAGCATCATTCCCTTGAGATCCAGCCACGTTGGTGCATGTAACAGTAATGCTATGGCTGAGTACTGTTCCGAGGTATAGACGCCTCACATTTTGTTTCTGATTTCTGGCCATTATGAGTAAGGTTGCTATAAACATTAATGTACAGGTTTCTGTGTCAACATATGTTTTCACTTCTCTGGGTCAAATGCTGCAAGTCCAATTGCTGGGTAGTATGCTAAGCACGTTTTTAATTTTGTAAGAAGTTGCCATACCTTTCCCCTGAGTGGCTATACCTTTTTCCTTTCCTACCACCAATGTACGTACGAGTGGTCTGGTAACTCTGCATCCTCACCAGCGTTTGGTGTTAACACTATTTTTTTTTTTTAATTTTTAGACATTCAAATAATCGTAGTGATATCTCACTGTGATTTTAATTTGCCTTTTCAGATGGCTAATGATGTTGAAAATATTTTCATACACTGATTTGCCAGCTTTATGTCCTGTTCAGTGCAATGTCTGTTCATGTCTTTTGGCCATTTTGTAATTGGATTGTTTGTTTTCACTCTTGAGTTTTGAGAGTTCTTTAATGTATTCTAGAATGTCCTTTGTTAGAAGTAGTTGGCAAATATTTTCTCCCAGTGTTTTTGTCCTTTCCATAGGGTCTTTTTTCAGACCAAAAGGTTTTCATTTTGAATGATTCAACTTATCTCTTTTTTCTTTCTTTTATGGATTCTGCGTTTGGTGTCTTCCCACAGCCCCAGGATCTGAAGAATGTCTCCTATTATTTTTTTTCCCCTAAAAGTTTTCTAGTGCTACATTTTTACATATAATCCTTAATCCATTTTGAATTAACTTTTTGTATAAGTTTGTGAAGTTTAGATCAAGGTTCATTTGCCTGTGAATGTCAGTAATTTCTAAGGGATCCTGGAACCAAAGATTTGAAAACTACAATGAGGTGTATGAGGGGTACTCCAAGACAGGTGTGTGCAAAGTGCCATGGGAAGGTTGACTTCGAGCAAAGCAGTCCTAGAAGACTTCCCAGAGGAGGTGACATTTGAGTTCTGCTTTGGAGAATGATCAGAATTTTACCAAGCAGAAGATAAATCTTGTTTACTTTTCTCAGTCTTCCATGGCCAGTGGTATTCTCAGTGAGGAGGTTCATTTTGAAAGAGGGAAGTGTGGGAAATAAAGAGAAGGACCTAGGACTCAGGCAGACCTTGGTTGAAATTCTTCTTAAATAGCTAAGTTACTTACCTTTTTAAAGCCTCAGTTTTCCAATCTGTAAAATGGGGGAAATAATTTTTTCTTTTCGAGGAAACTGAGGATTAAATGAGAAAACTATGCAGACTGGCAGGCATGGCAGCTGACACATGGTAGGCACTCAAAGAATGACCTTCTCTCCCCTTTCATGGTTTCCTTGACCTTTTCGCCATGTTATGGAGTTAGACCCACCCTTCGATGTTCAGCCTTTATTTGATTTCATTCTTTCCCCCTCCACACTGCTCTAGATGAGTGATTCTTGATGTATCAACTACCACAAAACAGATACTCAATATTTAGTTGTGGAGGGCTTTTTGAAATAGAGTGCAGAACTTTTGATTTAGTGGGTCTGGTTTAAGACCCAGAATGTGTGTTTCTAACAAATTTCCAGGGGGATGCTGACGCGTCTGGTCTGCAGACCACACCGAGAACCACTCACTGCTCTCGCTGTTTCCAATAACTGTCTCAATAGACTGTATGGAAGTCAAGATATTCACTTTCCACATGTCATAGATTCTCAAGGAAATGGCTTATTGTGTTTGTGTTTCAAAATTCACAGAAAACCCCAATGGGAAGACTTCTGGTTTTAAGATGGCTGGGTTTTGTTTTGTTTTTAATTGCAGTAAAAAACACATACCATGAAATTGACTTTCGTAGCCACTTTTAAGTGTATGGTTTCGTGGTGGTAAGGGTACTCAAGGATGGCTGAGTTTGTTTCTATCCTATTCTCTCTCCATTCAATCCGCTCCAACAATAAGGAGAACATGCAACGCCCTCTCCATCTTTGGTGAAACCAGGAGGGCAGCTCTGACCCTGAAACAATAAATGAAGACAGGAACTGGGCTGGGAATGACAATTGGGCAGAGTGGAGGAGGGCCAACTCTCCTAAGGAGGCGCATATATTGAGGAACAGCCAAGTCACCCCGGAATCCCAGAAGGCTGAGGAATGGGCAGAACCAGGCATTTCAGGAGGTGGCGGTAAAGCAGGCTCCCAAACAGTAGGATTGACTGAGGTCCTTGTCATGGCGAATTTTGCCATGTAGTCAGGCACTTCTCTCCTCAGAGGACACCAAGGGGTTAATCTCTGGAGAATTTGAACCAGAGAGCCTCCAGATTTAGCAATCATAGTCCCAGCACAGGGGGGAGGTGGGGGTGTGGTGGGGGCTGAACTAGACTGCCCCCTAAATGATGACACCCCAGGCTATTCCTAGCAGAATCCAGAATATCTACACGTAGGCTCATTAAGCAGCGTTCTCCCCACCCCCAGCAGTGGACTGGAGCTTCATGTTATGAAGAAACCCAATAGCCCCAGAGAAAAGGCCTGCAGTCATGACGTTTGAGGCTTCGTGTGAAGTCAGGTGCAGTACAGTGAAACCCATCGGTCGTCAATCCCATTCCGGCTGGCAAAGCTCACAGTCAGCTTGTACCCGTGGAGTTCATTCCTAATCTACTTTCCAGGCTCGTCCAAAAGAGAAGGTTTTCCAGAAAAATCCTTACTCCCGTCCCCCAACCTCTGTCTGGGTTGGGTGACTCCTTGGCACCTCCCCAGACCTGTGCACACCTCCCTCATCTCCTTCAGAGGATGTGTCTGCTGCCTCCGTATGCAAAAGCCCCTCTCCTCCCAACAGCCTGGCTGGAGAGCCCGGTGATCATTTGTGGCAGCACCTGCTTGCCCAGTCTCGGGATAAAGTGCTTGTTAATGGGGCTGAGAGCTGGGCTGGTAGGTAGTTGGGAGTAAATCAGCTTAGGCCTTTGAATTATACTTCAAAGCTCAGCAGAAGGCAGAGCGAGCTGTCTGAAAAAAGAAAAAGGGGAAGACAGGGCAATTACTAAAACTCTTTTTGGCTCTGTTTTTAGGTTACCCAGTAGGGCTGAGCTTATTGATCGAGGCCCTTTGGAATACTATGAACTTGAACTTGAACTTGGTCAAGGGAATTGGAGGTCAAGGCAACATCCTGACTCTTTGATTCAGCACCAGATGCTGGCACCTGTCAGGAGAAGGGTGTGAGGTATGTAAGTCAGTTCAGCCCTAATCTACATGCTAAGTGGAATAGACATTATTATTTGAGGAACCCCTTTGCTTTCTTTGGAGAACTCTTCATTTTGTGAGTCCTCATGGGAGGAAAAGACCACTTCATTTCTGTTAACGGGTTGTAAGCTCTAACATTTAAAAAGAAATTCTTAGGATTTCCATCTTTCTTCTTATATTACTTCTCTGTTTATGTATATTGTTTACTTTTCCCATCAGAGCTCTTAGCATATTAATCATAGTTATTTTAAATTTTCAATCCGATAATTCCAACATCCCTGCTATATCAGAGTGTGGTTCTGATATTTTCTCTGTCTCTTCAAGCTGTGTTGGCCTTTTAGTATGCCTTGTAATTTTTTGTTGAAAACCATACTACATAAAAAGAACTCCGGCCCGGCCGGTGTGGCTCAGTGGTTGAGTGTCAGTCCATAAACCAGGAGATCACAGTTCAATTCCCAGTCAGGGCACATGCCCGGGTTTCGGGCTCGATCCCCAGTAGGGAGCATGCAGAGGGCAGTCTATTGATGATTCTCTCTCATCGTTGATGTTTCTATCTCTCTCTCTCTCTTTCTCCCTTTCTCTCTCTGAAATTAAAAAAAAAGAAAAGGAACTCTGGTAAGTGGGCGTGTAGTGCTGCAATGGTAAGGTGTCGGGGGAGGGGAAGCGTTCTGTCCTCTGATTAAGTGTGTCTTTCAGTGACCCTGTGTCCTCTGGGCTGGGAACGTCGCAGCGCCTCTCAGTTTTCCCTCCCTTGGAGGGACAGGGTGGCTATCCAGGGCTGGAGGTGGGTGTTTACTCCACCCCCCCCCCCCTCCCTCCACCCCCGTCAGCTGGGCTCTGATGCAGCCCCATTAGGTAAATAGTTCCTCCTGAGGGCAGGACGGAGTGCTTTGGTGTATTTCAATGTAGAGTGTATTTCCTCTCCCCCTAGCAGAAGCATGAAAATAATTTTTTTTCCATTTTCAATGAAATTCCAATATTAATTGTGAGAACCTGGTTAAACTCCTGGAGGTAAAACTCACAAAAGTGCGGGGGCTTCCGGTGTCCCCGTTCCCCTAGAGCAGCCGTGGGCAAACTACGGCCCGCAGGCCGGATCCGGCCCGTTTGAAATGAATAAAACTAAAAAAAAAAAAAAAAAAAAAAGACCGTACCCTTTTATGTAATGATGTTTACTTTGAATTTATATTAGTTCACACAAACACTCCATCCATGCTTTTGTTCCGGCCCTCCGGTCCAGTTTAAGAACCCATTGTGGCCCTCGAGTCAAAAAGTTTGCCCACCCCTGCCCTAGAGTTTTTTTCTCTTGGTCTTATTTGCACAGAGCCTCCAGGAATCCAACAGTTACAGCGCAGGCTTTCCTACCCTGGCACTGGTTCCGGCGGAGGTTTCCGCTGCAGTACGTTGTGAGTCTCTATATCCACCTGTCAGTCTCTGATTTTCGAGGCAGCAGTTTGCCCCATGGCCTCACTCCTACAGATCTAAGAAGAGTTGTTGATTTTTCCGTTGACTCAGCTTCTTACTAGTTAGGACAGAGTGACAACTTCCAAGTTGAACTATAGTCCTGTAAAATACACGTAACATAGATTTATCATTTCAACCATTCCTGAGTGTTCAATTCAGACATTAAGTACATTTACATTGTTGTGCGACCATCACCCCCATCCATCTTCAGAACTTTCTCATCACCCCAAACTGAAACGCTGTACCCATTAAACCAGGGGTCCTCAAACTACGGCCCGCGGGCCACATGCAAATACAAATATTGTATTTGTTCCCGTTTTGTTTTTTTTACTTCAAAATAAGATATGTGCAGTGTGCATAGGAATTTGTTCATAGTTTTTTTTAAAACTATAGTCCAGCCCTCCAACAGTCTGAGGGACAGTGAACTGGCCCCCTGTTTAAAAAGTTTGAGGAGCCCTGCATTAAACAATAAGCCCCCATTATGTACATGCTAACGTTTATATTATTGATTGTTGGTGCTGTCATTATTATTCTGTAGTGAACAGCATTAATTGTGCTATTAGGACATTGGGCGTCATTCTCAAGGACATGCCATGGGATGGGGCACCATGACATGCTTTTAGGAAAGAGGCCGGTGGAATCAACAGGTATGTTTAGGGAGGGTCCCTGATGGGGAAAAACTGGGGGCTGAGTGCGGCGTTGATGTTCATTCAAGTCAGAGCCACGCAAGCTGCCCAGAAAATCCGTTCTAAATGGGCACATTTATCAGGGTAAATGTCCTGCGTCCACATTGACTTCGTTTCACTGGTTTTGTTTTATTGTTTCATTCTGCCCAGGAACCTTGGAGCTCTCAGAGATGAATGGGAAGATTCCATGTGCTAATCTCATTTCCAAATGTAATTGGCACCTGAATTACGAAGCTCTGCTTCCAAAGGCTGCACTCACAGAGCCATCCATCCTCCCTCCATCGAGGTGGGCCAGCGTGCCCCTGTGATGCATGTTCACTGCTCCAGCAACGGAGAAGTAGTGGAGCTGGTACAACCTTTTGGAGGGCAACTTGGCAGTAAGGTGTCAAAATTTTATATTTGCAGAACCGTCAGCCCCACAATTTCATTTCGTGGATTTAATTCCTCTCAAAGAAGTAATGGGACAAGTGGGTAAGGATGTTTGTACAGAGATGTTCGATGCAGCTTTGTTTATAATTGTGAAAAACTGGAAGCATTTTAACTGTCCAACAATATAGGACAGTTTACATTAAGTATGGCACACTGAAGGGCTTATTTACTGTGTAACTGTTGCCAGAGATGAGGTAGAGTTGTATGTAAGGAAAAACCTCCACAGTATCCAGGCAGGGCCTGTTTCCCAGTAGAGTGACTGACTGCAGATTATAATACCCAAACCTGATAGTGTACAGTACATGTGTCTCTCAACAACAATGCTTTTGGGGCAAATGTTTATATTAAATTATATCTATACGCCTAAAATTCAATAGGACAGTTCAAACAAAATTACTTGGGGAACCAAGCTTCACATTAGATCCCCAATAAAACTGGTAGGTCAGAGGTACGTGTAGAAGTGTGGGAAAAACAGTCGCGTGACCCAGACCGTCTACCAGCCAGTCGGGCTGATGAATGCGGTGGAAGTCACGGGTGACACATCCAGGAGAGCGTTTACAGAAGGAACAGAGCCCATTTTCTTGCCTCCTTTGGCCTTTTCTGCCCCCGCCTGCCTGGAATATTGATGTGTTGCCTGGAGGCGCAGCAAACACCATGCAACTACGAGGCTGCAGAAGCCGGAGATGAGAGTCTCTGCTCTCTGGCAGGGAGTTACGGAGGCAAGAGGAGGCGTGCCCAGGCCGCCTTGTTACACGAGACATACAAGCCTTTCATGGTTACATCTCTTTTCTCATGTCTTCTGCCATATGCTCTCCTGATACAGCTGTTGCTTTCATTTTCCCTTCTTAAAAGCAAATGATAAAAATATTCCACGTACTAATCAATATAACTGGATGAAACAAATAAAAAGATACAACAAAAAGTCAACTGTGCTAACAAAAGGTTGTGCACCTCGCTGTTGCCAGCAGCAAGAGAGGCCAGTAAGCAGACATTTAACAACCAATTTAACTGCCGATGATGTGGAAGTAATGCTAAGCATCTTACATCGCAACATGATAGTTTTAAAAAAACATACACATACACACAGTTTACCGAGTTTTAGTAAAATTTCAGGAAATTGGTTTAGGGCAGTGGTTCCCAAACTTATTTGGCCTACCGCCCCCTTTCCAGAAAAAATATTACTCAGCCCCTGGAAATTAATTTTTTTAAAAATTTTAATAGCAGTTACTCATCGCCCCCAAATGCACCTGTGGCCATCACCGCCCCCCTGGATCGCTGCAGCGCCCACCGGGGGGCGGTAGCGCCCACTTTGGGAATCACTGGTTTAGGGTTTTGAGCTAATGTGTATATAATATTCCCTATTTAATATAATGGAAATAGGCTTCCTTTTGGCATTTTTGTTAAGAACTTCTTAATGAAAATTTTAGGGCCCACTTAGTGATATTAAGTGGAATATGCCAGGTCTGGGAGGGGATCCTACTGCCCTAAGACCAATCCCTATCTCCACTGGTCTCCAGGTGCAATTCCACCCTTTCCCTCCCCCAGAGCCCAGGATCCGTCCACCTTCGATCCTTGCAGCCCACCCCTCCCCCCCACAACTCGACCCTGACCACATTTGGCACAGCCCGTGGATCCCTCCTTCCCTTTTCTAGTATCTCCTCCTTCTGCCCCCCAGCACTCCCAGTCTGTGAAGTGTAGGTACATTTTAGGTTCCCAGCTGGAGTCCCTCAACTGCCTCATCAGTTCCGAGTCCTCCCCCTACAGATGGTCTCCCTCAGCAACCATATGGAGGGCTGGGAGCAAACCAGCAATAAATGTGTGATTGCGATAGAAGTGAAAAACAAAACAACACACACACAAACCCCACTAAGTTGAAAAGCACGTTATAAACACACATGCTGCTGTCCTGTAAGGAGGCCGAAAGGCCTTAAGCATGTTCCTCTTTGAGGGAAACTGTACCAGAATCTCATCAGATTTCCCCTCCTTGCACATAGCAAGAGTTGGGTCATGTGAGCTCTTCTCTTCTCTTCTCTTCCCTTCCCTTCCCTTCCCTCCTCTCCTCTCCTCTCCTCTCCTCTCCTCTCCCCTCCCCTCCCCTCCCCTTCCCTCCCCTTTTCCTCTCCTCTCCCCGTCCCTCCCCTCCCCTCCCCTCCCCTACCCTACCCTCCCCTCCCCTTCCCTCCCTTCCCTTCTCTTCCCCCCCCCCCCTTTATTTTGGCTTAATCCCTTTATGTTTTCACCCAGCCCTACAACCCCCTCCCCTCTGACAACAGTCAGTCTGTTCTTTGTATGTATGAGTCTGCTTCTATTTTGTTTGTTAGTTTATTTTGGTCATTAGATTCCACATGTAAGTGAAATCATATGGTACTTGTCTTTCTCTGACTGGCTTATTTCACTTAGCACAATACTCTCTAGGTCCATCCATGCTGTCACAAAGGGTAAGATTTCCTTTTTCACTGCTGAGTAGTATTCCATTGCGTAAATGTACCACAGCTTTTTTATCCACTAGTCTACTGATGGACACTTGGGCTATTTCCAAAAATTGTCTATTTATATGTAAAAAAAGACTAAGTGACTGACCATACATCTGTCCAACCATCTGACCGACCGGACAGCCGGTACATATGATGTGCACTGGCAATCTATATATATAAAAGGCTAAGTGACCGACTGCACATCTGTCTGACCATCTGACCGAATGGCTGGTACATATGACATGCACTGGCAATTTAAAAATAAACGTTGACTCTCACAGGTTCGATACATATTAAGATCCCACTGGCACATGTAAAAGGCTAAGTGACCAACTGTATGTACGTCCGACCATCCATCTGACCATCTGACCATCTGACCAGTCGGCCGGCCAGTACATATGACGCGCACTGGCAATTTAAAAATAAACGTTCATTCGAGCATGCACAATACATATAAAGCTTTCGCTGGCGCCGATCACACGCATGTGTTTCGATCTGTCATTGTCCAGTGTGAATTTGGTTGTTTTTGTTGACATTCTGAAGCTGAAAGAAAGCAGCAATTTTCACACCTATTTGAGTGATGATTCCATCGATTCAACAGTTGATGCTGAAAAGGGAAATTTTCCCATTGAGTTTCTTAAGAGTATTACTCCTTTGGGAATGCTATGTCATAAATTAAAATTGAAAGGGTGCAATCATCATGCTACTGAGAAATCTTAATAGTAAATGGGGTGTTTGCAATGATACTAGATTTATTATCACAAGATTGCGACCTAACATAATCGAAGCTGAAGTATTAACAGGATCTGCGGAAGGAGAGGTTGTTCTGATTCCAGGAATTGATTTGTCCCCGTCTGACATTGGCCTTCCATTTAAATTATTTCGAAGACAGTTTCCCATGATGCCAGCATTTGTGATAACTATTAATAAATCACAAGGACAAACTCTAGACAGAGTAGGAATATTCCTACCTGAACCCATTTTCAGACATGGTCAGTTATATATTGCTTTCTCTCGAGTTCAAAGAGCGTGTGATGTTAAAGTTAAAGTTGTAAATACTTTATCACAAGGGAAATTAGTCAAGCACTCAAAGTGTTTTTACTCTTAATGTGGTATACAGGGAGATATTAGAATAAGTTTAATCAATTTATCAGTCATTGTTTTTATCAATGTTGTTTTTGTATCATGTTTTTGTTGTTTTTATATCATGTTTTTGTTGTTTTCATATCATGTCTTTGTTGTTGTATCATGTTGTTATTATTTATTTATTAATCAATTCATATATTATTTTCATATACATTTTACTAATTTTCTTTCATCTCTGACACTTCTATTAGAGAGAAAGGGTGAATAGCAATGTTAAAATATTTCTTCTAATTAACTTCCTTTCAATGTGCATGAATCCATGCACCAGGCCACTAGTTGTAAATAGCACCGCAACGAACATAGGGGGACATATGTTTTTTTGAATTAGTGTTTGGGGCTTCTTTGGATAGATTCCCAGAAGTAGTGGTATCTTATTGTAGTTTTAGTTTGCTTTCTTCAGATAACCTTTTCAAGTGATTTTTGGTCATTTCCTCTTCTAACAGGTTCCTGTTCAAGTCTTTTTCCCTTTTTAAACGTGGATTGTTTTGTCTTTTACTTATTGACTTGTAGGAGTTCCTTTATGTTCTGGATATAAGTCCATTGTCAGATATATGAAATGCAAATATCTTCTCCCAGTCTGTAGATTGCTTCTTCATTTGCTTAGTAATGTCTTTTGAGGAGCCTAAGTTCTTATATTTAAGAAAGTCCAAATCATCAATTCTTTCAGTGTAGTGTTTTTTGCACTCAATTTGAGATATTTATTATGAAGATACTCTTCTATGTTTTTCAGTAGACAGATTCTTTTTAACTTTTGCATCAGGCCTATAATTCATATTACATTAATTTTTATTAATGTAATATGAAGTAAAAATTCATCTTTTCCCATACAGATTATCCTCTGTATGGATATCCAGTTTCTCCAGCACAACTGAATTGCAGTAGCACCCTTTTTGTAAATCAAATGAACATACATGTTTGGGTCAATTTCTGGACTCTATTCTGTTCCATTGGTCTTTGTCTAGCCTTGTGTCAATAGTACTTTGGCTTAATTATTATAGCTTTACATTAAACACTGGTATCTGGTAGTGTGTGTTCTTCTCCAAGATTGTCTAGGCTGCTCTAAGATTTTTGTATTTCCATGTAAATTTTAGAATTAGCTAGATGATTCCCACACATAAACCTTGTAAGAATTTGATTGCAATTGCATTAAATCTATAAGTCAATTTGAGGAGGATTGACAACAATACTGAGTCTTTCAATTCATAGTTTAGTTCTCCATTTATTTAGGTCTTCTTCTTGATGACTTTGTTGAATATCTGATTTAATTTAATCAACCCTGGAGTTGCCTGACCGTAGTCTTGATATTAAATTACAACATTACATACAATCATTATGTAATACATTTTCCTTACTGCTTAAACAATTTTTTTTTCTGGTTACTTGCAGCCAAAAGCATCTGAACTGACAAACTTTCCTTGTAGTGTGATGGATTAAGCAGAAGGCTTGAATCTATGCTACTCCCTGTGTGGCCATGGGTAAGTCACCTAACCTCTTTGGGCCTATTTCCTTATCTATGGAAACCTCACAGGGTTAGAAACTTGTTCTCTTTTTCACAAACAGGGGGAACGCTGACTCATCTTTCTTTTCTTTTTTTTTTTTTAAATTGTTTTATTGCTTAAAGTATTACAAAGAGTATTACATATTGACTCATCTTTCTTGTCCAATTTAAGTTTCACTTTCTTTGGGAAGGCTTTCCTGACTCTTTCAAAAAAACCTAGCGCCCGGCCGGCTCAATTGAGCGTTGACCTATGAATCAGGAGGCCACAGTCAGGGCACATGCCTCGGTTGTGGGCTCAATCCCTAATGTGGGTGTGCAGGAGGCAGCTGATCAATGATTCTCTCTCCTCATTGATGTTTCTAGTTTTCTCTTCCTCTCCCTTCCTCTTGGAAGTCAATAAAAAATTATATATTTTTATAAAACACACACACAAAACCTAACTATTCTTTTCCTATACATGCCTCTTAAAGCAATCAGCACACTGTAATGTCATTGTTTGCATGTCTGTCTCCATCAGTGCCTTCCTGGATCATTCAGGGACTTGGTAGGGAACAGAGGGCACACTTAAAGGGCTTAATTAAAGAAAGTGTAACGAAGAGACAATAACAGAGGAATAGACAGGATTAAGGGAACCCATAGGGGATGATGAGGCACCCCAGGGAATAGCCACAGAGGCATTGATACCACTCTTGAGTCTGAAGGATAGAGATGAAGGAAGTGTTATGGAACCCAGGGAGACCCATGGGCAGGTGGGGAAGGGAGAATAAACACCCCACCCTCTCTCTTCTCACTCTCTGATTTCCTTCAGCTTTCATTGGATCAACCCAACCAGAAGTCAGAGGGCCAAGGAGTCCAGGTGATACAGTTTGTAGAGTTCAGCTTCCAGGGGAACAAAGTAGAGCAGCAAGAAGCAGAAATGAATAAAGGAGAAGAAATAGGTAACGGACAGCATAACACCTTCAGCATAAGCTTCTTCAGAATGAATGCTAAATCTTTAAAAAATAATGTTGCCATAGTGTTTTAAACATTCGTTATAAAAATGCAAACATCATAGAAAATAAAAGGCCCCCTGTTAGCCCCAGAAATACCCATAGCTAACTACCTCTTCTGAAATATTTCCGATTTTACCATATATACAAGCACGTTGAATATGGGTCTGTGGAAGACTGCAATTCCAAAAACGACCACAGCAATATTTCTGGTCTCCCATGGTCTTCTTGACATTGCCACGCCCCATCACAAGGTGCATCTATTTTTCCTCCCCTTGAACTTGGGGAGGGCTTTGTGATTGCTTGGACAGGGAGAATGTGGCAAAGTGATGCTGCATGACTTCAAAACTAGGTCATAAAAGGCAATATGGCTCTTTCCAGAAATCTCTCTTTCTTGGGATGCTCACGTTATGAGGAAACCCAGTCACATGAAGAGGCCGCGTGCAAGTGCTCCGGCTGATTGCCCAGCTGAGGTCCTAGCTGACAGTGTTAACTGCCAGGTAAGCGAAAAAATGAGCTTCCAGATGATTCCAGCTTCCAGCATCCGAGTGACCTCCGCTGGAGCAGACAATTACTAGTATCCTCACGAAGCCCTGCCTGAATCGAAGATTCATGAGCAAAATAACTGTTTTTATTTTATTAAAGCCACTGGGATTTTGAAAAACTTGTTATATAGCCATAATAAGTAGAACAGAGGCAGTATTAGGGAGTTAAACCCTCAAGCTCTGGCGTCAGACTTCTTGGGATTGAATGTAGTCTCTGTCTCTTATTCCCTGTGTAATATTTGGCAAGTTGTTCACATTCTAATCCTCAGTTTCTTCATCTGTAAAATGGGAACAATGATAGTAAAACTCTCAGAGGGAAAAGAAACCTCTCAGGGAGTAGGATCGGGGTATAAAGCAATCAGCTCAGTGCCCAGCAGGTATTAAATTATTATTGTTATTGATCATTGATTTCCTAAAGTAGAGGTGGGGAAACTTTTTTTTTTTGCCAAGGGCCATTTGGATATTTAGAACATAATTTGAGGGCCATACAAAATTATCAACCTAAAAATTAGCCTGCTATACTTGGTCATTCATTTAATGAACTCACTCCTAATGCTTTGGCAGGGCCAGACCACATGATTTCACAGGCCTTATACTGCCCAGGGGCCAGATGTTCCCGACCCCTGCCCCCAAAAGCAAGCAGGAAACATAACGATTGAGCAGAGCTAAGCTTATTTCAGAAAGGGAGAACGGCACCCGGAAAAGTCTGAGTAGTATCTCCAAGTGAAGACACTTCATTAAGAAAGGATATGGGGTTTTAAAGGCTGCACTGTTCTAAGGTGGGTCATATATGGCAGGTAACTGGTTGGGATTGGGCAGAACTTATGACATAAGAGCTTTGGATTGGTGAGTCCAGAAGGGTAAGGGCCTTGAAGTGAGTCTAGATGAGCAAGTTTTCTGTTTTAATAAGTAAAGTGTGTCACTGGTTCCATCTTATCTTAATAGCAGGCATTTCCCAGAGCAAGCAGGTAAATTATTACTTGGCGCCAGTATTATTTAATGCAGATAGAAGAGTGTGTTGCTTTCAATTCTTTTTTTTTTTTTTCCATAGAAAAGGGATCATACTGTATCCCACCTATTATATTGAAACTTGCCTTTTTATTTAACAACATATCTTGGATATCTTTCCTTATCAGAACTTATCAATTCATTTTACTTTTTTGACATCTGCTTGATATTCCTTGTGTCGTGATTTGTTCACCCTCTCACATACCAGCACGTGGGGTGCATGTAGTGGGCTGGCGGGCCCAGGCCCTGAGCACAGGGCCTGGTCCGGAGGAGGCACTCGGGAAGGGTTTGTTATCGAAAGGAGAGTGCGCCTGGAATCTGTAAAATGTCGTATCCTTGTAAGGTATGGGGGATGCTTGGGCTCCCCCATTACGGCATCTTATCCCATCCCCGTTTTGTCACCTGTGTTATGATGCATCTCAGACTGGGAAGGATCCAGAAGTCCCTATGTGCACCCAGCAAGGAATCGGGGAGACTGCTGGGATGTATGCAAGACAGTGAGCCTGCGGAGCAGCAGTAGGTACCCACCTGAACAGGCTGGATGGAGGATGCAGCTGAGATTCAGAGGGGCTCAGGTGCGAGGAGAGAGGTGTTGGCACTGAGTCAGTGCCGGCGAGAGAACAGATCATGAGTGTCAGTGGCCGTGGACTTTAGCAACTCGTGCCATATGGACAACACTGACCAGGCAGGGCACGGGACACCTTGTGACACCAGCAAGGACCCAAAGTAGGACGGCCACCTCTTCCCACTGCCACGAGGACATTCCCCTACATCCAGGGATCATCTTCTGAAGGAGGATGCCAAGGAGCAAACATTAAAAAAAGCAGTCCCTGTAGGGGTTTTAAATTGATAATCAGACACAACATTTATGGAAATAAAGCTGATACAAAATGAAGATGTCGTTTCTCAATGAAGGATAAGAGTCTAATAGGGGGCATTTGGAAATAATGGGGCATTTCCTCCCACTTTTTTATTACGAAAATTTTCAAACAGAAAAGTAAGAAGAATAATTGAACACATATATCCACCACCTAGATCTCTCAGTTGTTAATGTTTTCTCCTTTGAGCATAATTGTTTCATCTATTTTTTTCGAAGTAGTTTAAAGTAAATTACAGACATCCTGACATTTCACCCCAAATGCATCTCTGAAAAATAAGAGCTTTTTCCTGCATAATGTGGAGGCGTTCCTGGTTGACCCTGGGAGTGCTGCTGGCACTTACGTGGGCGCGGGGCAGGGAAGCTAAATGTCCTGTAATGAGTGCTTTACGTCAGCTCCAGGGAGAATGGTCTGGGCCAACCCTTGACAGCATCACCTTGCAGAAAGCCTGTGCTGTAGAGAGATGAACGCGGGAGTACGTGTGGGGGTGGGTGGGAAGGGTGCTATCAGACACTTATTCATTATACATGGATGTCTTTATTATAGAGGTCACACAGAAACCGATCAGATTTAAAAAAGTGATAAAGATGCAGTAGGAAAAAAACACCTATAATCCCATCCTTTAGGGTCAACCACTGTTAACTGTTAAAATAATTTTGGCATATTTCCTTCTAGTCTCGAATATATATATATATTTCCATTTTAGATAGGCATACTCTACATTGGTTATTTAAAGCCTCCTGACCCCTGCCCATTCCCACAACTTTGTAGGGTGGGGAACTGGGGAAAAAGAGATCACAGAAGATGCCACATTGAAAAAGGGGAACCTACCCTGGCCGGTGTGGCTCAATTGGTTAGGTGCCGTCCCAGGCACCAAAAGGTTACCAGTTCAATTCCTGGTCAGGGCACATGCCCAGGATGTGGGCTCAATCCCTGGTAGGGGGCATGCAGGAGGCAGCGGGTCAATATTTCTCTCTTTCCATATGAGAACATGCTTAAGGTTACTGATCATCCAAGAGATGCAAATCAAAATGACAATGAGGTACCATCTCACACCTGTCAGAATGGCTATCATCAACAAATCAACAAAGTGCTGGCAAGGATGCAGAGAAAAAGGAACCCTCGTGCACTGCTGGTGGGAATGCAGACTGGTGCAGCCACTGTGGAGAACAGTATGGAATTTCCTCAAAAAACTAAAAATGGAACTCCCATTTGACCCAGTGATCCCACTTCTAGGAATATATCCCAAGAAATCAGAAACAACAATCCAAAATTATTGTTATATGCACCCCTATGTTCATAGCAGCACAATTTACAATAGCTAAGATTTGGAAACAGCCTAAGTGCCCATCAGTAGATGGTTGGATTAAAAACTGTGGTACATTTACACAATGGAATAGTATGCTGCTGTAAAAAAGAAGAAATTCTTACCATTTGCAACAGCAAATGGAACTGGGAAACATTATGCTAAGCTAAATAAGCCAGTCAGAGAAAGCTAAATATCACATGATCTCACTCATTTGTGGAATATAATGAACAAAAATAGAGCCAGAGAAAAATATTTTCACATCCTGAGCATGTGCCCTGACCAGAATATAATAGAAGTATAATCCTGTTATTTGCAGATTTTTAATATCTCCTACAACTTTTGTGATATTATACTATGTTAGTAGAGTTTAGGTAATATTATTATATTTAAAATATTTTTCTTGAAATATTAATGTTTATTGCATGTAACATTATTATGTTTAACATAGTTTTCCTTGAAATATTAATGTTTATTGCATGTAATGTTATATTTAAAATCATTTTTCTTGAAATATTAATGTTTATTGCATGTAACATTATTATATTTAAAATAGTTTTCCTTGAAATATTAATGTTTATTGCGTGTAAATGACTAATTATTTTATATCTACAATCTGATAATAGACTTTTTAGTATATTGTAAAAAAATAAAAGAAAAAGAAAAATAATTTCTCTCTCTCCCTCCCCCTTCCTCTCTCTAAAAATCAATAAAAATATTTTTTTAAAAAGGGAACCTGATTGATTGCTCGTTAATTTGCTTCCACCGTACTTACGTGTGACCTCAGTTAATCCTCAGAATGACTTCATGATGTAGGGCTTATCGTGCCCGTTCTCCAGATGAGATGCCTAAGGCTGAGGAAACTTAGGCAGGCTGCCCACAAGGTCCCACAGCCCGTGTGCTTCACCATCTGACTTACGGCCCCTGGATACAACTCTGGGCTCCCTGCCCAGCTCCGAAGGTGGGAGCTGGGGATGTGGAGTAGGCACTCGACCCAGACAATAAGGAGGATGTGTCCAGTTTGGAGGGGTTCCTCCTTCCCGCTTTGAAGATCTACTTCTCGGTGGGGGCATAGAGATAGTGGAGGCCACTGGCCTAGAGCCCCAGCTGAACTCTTGGCTGTTAGCTCGCACCAACTTGCTACCCAGGGGAGTGAGCCTTCTTAGAAGTGAATCCTCCAGCCCCGTTCTAACCTCCCACGCTGATGCTGCACAGAACGGAGATGAGCAAACCCTGCTAAACCCTAAATTGCCGATTTGTGAGCAAAGTAATGGATTGTTGTTATTTAACGCCACTGCGTTTTGGAATGGTTTGTTATTCAGTATTAGATAGCCAGAATAACACCATTTTCCCAGCTGATCCTCTAAGCCAAATTAAATGTGACACCTTTCATACATACTGTCTCCTTTAATTCTCATCCTTCCCTCTCAGGTAAGAAAATCAGCAGCTAACATTTACTGAGCGCTTGGGATATGCTTAGCGACGTTCAAAATCCTTTCCCTATGCCAGTTCATTTACTAGTAATTGTCCCAATAACCCTGTTTCGTAGGAACTCTTCCCTTCATTTTGGAGGTGTGGAAACAGACACAGAGAAATTGGAGACTTTACCCCAAACTATGCAGGATGTGGCAGGCCCAAGGACTCAGTTGCCTGATTTGAAAGCTGACAGTCCTAACCGCTATCATTTTCTGCCTCTCAGGCAGAGGCTTGCTGAGAAGACTGAGTCTCAGAGAGGTAAAGAGACTTGCCAAGGGTTCACAGCCAGTGAGTGACTTTGGACCATTTATCCTCTGGCTTCCTCCATTAAAGCTGCCATGACCCTGACAGTGCCGCTGTCCTTTTGGGCCAGTCTCTGTGAGAGCCATGTCTGGCTCGCCATCTCTGATGGCGTCCCTTAGCTTGGTCTTCCGTACTCTGCAGCTGTGGCACCCAATGACCTTTGGCTGTTCCCACGCATTCAATTTCATCCTCAAAGCACAGGACTTTTCCAATCAAGAAGGTTCTTTGGAAGAATGTGCTGCAGGGTCAGAAGGACTTCCCAAAAAAGCATTCCAGCATTCCAAGGGTAGTTTGGGCGTGAGCACCGCGTGGCTCCAGGCAACTCTCCGCCCTTCCTTCGGTCTCTCCCCTCCCCTGCAACTCTGCCTTGTGTGCTTTGCCAACAAAGGATAGAGGCGAACAGGACAGGATGTCAGGGTTAAGAGAAATTGGCCATGAGCTCTAAGGTCACACAGACTTGTGACCTAGGCCAGTGGTCGGCAAACTGCGGCTCAGCAAACCACGGTTCGTGAGCCACATGCGGCTCTTTGGCCCCTTGAGTGTGGCTTTTCCACAAAATACCAACCTCTGCGCATGGGCCATGAAGTTTCAATCGCACTGTATATGTGAGCTCCTGCACGTGGTATTTTGTGGAAGAGCCACACTCAAGGGGCCAGAGAGCCGCATGTGGCTTGCGAGCCGCAGTTTGCCGACCACGGACCTAGGGAATTATTTAACCTCTATGAACCCTACTTACTTACCTGTAAAATGGGATTATGAATAGCGTCTTCTCATAGGGTTGCTGTGAGGATTAAGTGAGACAATGCTTGCGTTTCCCAGAGCCCCTGTTGGTGTAGAACCCATTGCCTGTAGCTCCAAAATTGCCTGTCGCTCCAAGGTAGGTGATTTGTGGGAAAATGTCTAACATTTGCTACAGAACTCTTTGTGGCCATCTGGTAAAACCCATGTGCCTGTCCACCAGCAAAAAGGAGAAAATTGTGCCTTCTGTCTCTCTTCCACCTCCCAGATCTTTTGCAGATCCAACCTAGAAACCTGTTGGCAAGGGATCCCGGGGAATATGTCCTCCAGGCTGCTGGAGGCATAGAAGGGTGAGGATGGTGCCGAGTTGCCAACAGGAAACCTAATATATTTCCATTTCTAAAGAACCAGTGGGCAAGGTCAACGCCTAACCCAGATGGGGAACAACAGGCTTTGTTGCATGAGGTGGAAGAGGTATTGTTGAGTGGAAGAGAGTGGAGGGGGACAGGGCTTCCCTTGCAGGATGCAGAGTCTGCTTCTCTTGATGAAAGGTGATAAGGGTAGTGTCCGTGACTCAGGCACGCTGGCAGCTAGGCCAGAACATGTGACCCGGCTCAGCCAATAAGACATATCCTACACTTCAAATTGGGGGCTAGTAACAAAAGGATGATGGGGGCTGAGGGGGTGGAGAACTTATTATGGGGGGGGAGGTGGACTTTAGTAGTTCTCTGTTTCTGGGGAGCAGTATTGTGTGCCAGGCCTGCAATAGTGTCCTGGGACCAGTTCTGTTGGGACAGTGGTGTAAGCCACAGGGTCCAGCACCCCATGGAAGCAGTGTTCTCATTAGACTAGTTCTGTGGCCCAGTTTAGGCTATGATTTTGGTTGCAGCGTTTCCAAGCCTAGTTCTCCAGGCTTCCCCCTCCCAGCGATTCATTGGGTTAACTACTATCTTCCCATTAAGTTCATTTTCTGCTTAAATTAGTCAAGGTCGGTTCTGTTGCATGCCACCAAGTTCTTGACAAGACTGAATTTAGAAGGCCATTGTGAGGATTAAATGTAAAAAAAACGTAGCACGGGTCCTGTTCAATGTAAGCAACCTGTATCCTCAGGTTCTGTTGCAGGTAACAGACACCACCCAGACCAGGTAAAGCTGAAAGAGATTTAATACAAGGCATGAGAGGTTTGCAAGATTGTTGAGCATGAGGGAGGAGCAGGTTCTAGGTAGAACTTCCAGGAATGTCTCTCAGATGTATCACCAAGATTGGCCAACCAAGAAGCGTCTAAATTTGCTGTGATCCGGAAGATGAAGACTGAGGAAGTCGCTGTCCCAATTGCTGGCTCCAGGACCAGGCTGCCTCAGCTGAGATGCACAGACCGGGAAACTGCGCTCCCACTGTTGGTTCCAGGGCCACACTGCAGCTGCCTTGATTGATGACAACAAAACAGATGTCCCATAGCCTTCCCCTCCGCAAAAACAAAGCTAGGCAGCAGGCCCTGGACTTCTGCTATCATTGCTGCAAGAAATAAAGAATTATTGCCCGTACAGAGTGGAAATACATTCTCCACTTCACTTCCAGCTTCCAAACAGTGCTTCCATTTTTGGAAGAGAGGTGACTCAAGGACCCAATCTGTAGACTTGGGTTTGCCAGCTTCTGGCATGCAGTATATAAAACACGCACAAAGGAGTGGAATGGAGCCAACTCATAATGTCAGAAACAAACCCAGAATGCAGGAACCACACTTCCTGTTTATTACATTGCTTTGCATTTAATCGCTGTCATTTCTGGGTGCTCTGCTCTGCTAGTACCCGAAGCACATGCTCAATCTGCTCCCATTAGATGAAGAACCCATTGAGGGAAGGCCAGCAGACACAGCTTGGGCCTTCCAAGCAGAAAGATGGAATGTGGACAGGATGTCCATTTTGTCTATGCTCAGATGAGCCAGTTTGACAGAACAAAGAGCCGAGCCATGTCGCTCGTCTCTGCAAGCCTAGATGCCTGGGCCCAAAATTAATTCCCCTGAGGAGGCCCTCAAAAGGTGAAGCTATATTATGCCTCTGGGGTGTGTGTGGGCAGAAGAGGCCAAAGCCCGAGGCAGGTAGAAAGAAACTTTCACCCACCTGAGCTGATCCTGGTGGGATACCAATTAAGAAAGAAGAGACACAGCAGAAGACATGCCAGTTCCTGGCTGCAGCTTCTCCAGAAGCTAATCTGGGCTAATTTGTCTGACAAGGGCAAATGCTGATTGAGGTGTCTGGAACCTGAGGTCTGAAATAAGCACAATTGGGCAGCATGTTAGGAATCAGGCCCCGGCAGCTCCGTGCAATGTAGAGGTTAAGAGCAAGGGCTCTGGAGTCAGACAGTCATGGTTCTTATGTGCACAGCGAGAAAGAGACACGCACCCCCTGAGCCTTTGTTCTTTTTCTGTAATACCTGTGTCACAGTGTGAGTAACACCGAGTACAGTGCCTGGGACAGAGTAGGTCCTCAATATGTTGAAGCAATTATTAAAATGAAAGGGAAAGAGAATGGATTCATATTGAGAATTGACTGTATGTCACATGCTCTTTCTATACGATCTTCTTTAGTTTTCCCAACAATTCAGTGCCTCCACGTCATGAAGAGTAACCCTTGGAGTTTGCAGCTCAGAAGCACAGTCGCAGCCCTGTGAGGCAGGTATTGTCTTCCTCATTTTAGAGAGAAGGAAACTGCTGTGGAGCAGCCACTTTTGGGGCCTCACCCATGTCCTCCTGCCCTTACCACCTGAGTGACTTCCAATAGCTGCACCTGCATTTCCTTGCCCAAGGACTTCCTATTGCTGTTGGCCTGGCATCCTGGAAGTGCTGGAGCAATGGCCACACCCTTCCCAGCAGCTTTCAACCACTGACTGATGGGAGTTTGTGCAGAAACACCCTCTTTCCCTTGACCCCTTGGTGACAACCCGGAGGCCATGGGTTCTACCTTGTCTCCCAGAAATCCCCATGGATTAAGTGTTCCATCCAATCAGATAAAGCTGTCCTTATGACAAGTGAGGTAGTTCTCACCCTCTTCCCCAAATGGGGAGAAGCACCATCCCAAGGGTCATTGTCTTCATTTCTAGCTATACTAATTATTCCTCAATTTTGTCACAATTCCACTAAATAGTCTGTTATTTCAAAACCAAATTGTGAAAAATCAAGCTTCAAAAATTTGTATATAAAACAAAAATAAAGAGAAAAATAAAATCCCATATAATAAAAGGCCAGGGACCATAAGCATAACAACCAGAACGACAGCTTGACCAGTCGCCATGAGGTGCATTGACCACCTCTCAGTCCCTCCCCCACCCTGGTTTTGAGCATCAGCGGGTAGGGCGAGCAATGATCAGAGGTGGGCAGGGCGGCAAGGGTGGGGCGGCGAGTGGAGGCAAGCGGCAGTGAGCTACTCATGCACAGATTCGTGTGGTGGGCCTCTAGTATCATATAAAATAAGTACAACATTTAACAAACAAAAAGAACATATGCAAAGCTATCACAGTCCTTGGTTCTATTGGTCATGAGGTCAGAGTTGATATCTATGGCTTCCTTCTTCCACTACCTGTTCTGTATTTCTCTTGCTCTCAGACAGAACCTCAGTAATTAGGATTCTTTATTTGATGGAGTGAGTGACCCAAACCATCCTTTTCAAAGGGTCTGAGTCCTCAATTATTCTATTTTTGTGTGTGTGTGTTTACTTGTTGTAGTTTAACCTTAACATTTACTATTGGGCATGGACACAGTAAGAAATGACCCAGAAAATGCACTGTGTTCCACACGTAGTTCTTCTTGTCCCCATTTTCTAGCAGCAATCCAATTAATTTCCTCTTGGTAACTAAGATTAAGCATTCCATCCTATAAATAACTCCTTTTTCTGCTTATTGGTTCCATGGCATAAGGAGCCCCAAGTGGCCAGGTGAGCATCCCACCTTCCAATTAAATGGAGTCCTTCTTTTGCCCTCTGGTTGAAGTATTTCCATCTTGAAGACTAAGACCTCCAAACCAGCCAAGTTCAAGATTCCTGAAATGTGAAGCAAAAATTCTCAGTAGGTTATTGGGTATAACAGGGAGAGGAGACACTTTCATTGCTACCCCTTTATTCCTGGATGCATGGACTTAGTCTGGCTGTGGTTCCTCATAACCAGAATCAGTGGTTTCTGATTTGAAGCACATACTGTTTCCTGTAAAATGGACCCCTGTCCTTTCAGGATGTTGCCTCAGAACGTGCAATAACTGAGTCGTCAGCAAGCTATTCCATCTTTCAACTAATCCAGCCACTTCTGGATGATGGTGTGGCATGGACGTGATTGTATTTCTGCACTTTCTTGGTTGTGAAATGAGTTCCTTGATCAGAATTAATACTATGGTATAAGTATTTCTCTCTTGACCGCATCCAGCGTGGCTAGAGAGTGGACAGGAGTCCTGAGTAGGGGCGACGGGGGATTGAGAAAATGAAAGAGACAGACACAGAGACAGTAGGGAAATCAGGGACCAGGTGGGACAGCTGGCCCTCTGATGGAGAGACAGTGACCCAGAGCCGGTGCAGTGCATTTATTTTATACAGTACGATTCCAGGAAGTTTTACTAGAGTTTAAAACAAAGGAAATTATGTGAAATCATGGTTAAAGATCAAACTGTAATTCTTCATTCTTGTGGCTTCTTTGTGATCGTCACTCCTGGCTTGACCCAGATAATTGTGTCCATTTCTTGCTCCTGGCTGAACTTAAATAATGAAACCCACCTCCTGGCACCTGAGCTAAGGGTCGGGCTGACAACATACCTGCCTCTGGCACGGTATGTTTCCAGGGCGTGGCTCTGCCGATGCCACTGGACTCAGCTGACAATAATCAAAGAAAAGCTCAGGTGCCTTCCCAGGTGCTCTCTACACTATGGGGAATACCAGGATGATAGGTAAGGCATTCTTTGAGTCCATGGGTGATGGTTCTGTAGATGCATTACGTGCAGAGAAGACACATCCACATCCAGAAATGTGTCTTTTCCAGTGAAGATGGATCTCTGTCCCCTCCATGATGGAAGAAATCCAATGTAGCCATCCTGCTACCAAGTGGATTAGCCAGCCCCCTCCCGCTCCGCCCCCCCCCCCCCCCCCCCCCCAGGGAATCAGGTTGATTTCTTCTCTTGACCCATTAGGCACTCAACAATAGCTTTAGTCAGGGAGATATTAAGGTTGTTGATCATATTGTTGATCCCATGCATAGCCTCCATTACTGCCACCAAGGCATCTTTGCTCATAGATCCACGAGCTTGCCGCTGATAAAGGAAGCTCAAAATGACTCGGAAGTTCAAGATTGTCAGTTTCATCTGGGTCTGGTGCAATATCCTCATTTCAAGTTTTATGACCCCATTCTTTCCCAATCAAGTTTCACATGAACAACTTGATGAGGTGTGAATTCAATTGCTATTGTAGCTCAGCCATTTCAACAATTAAATTTTATGTTATATTTTCAGCAATATCAACCTTGTGTCTTTAAGAAATAAAATATTCTTTTAAATTCTATTCTTGTAACTTCTCAGACCGTGATTTGAACTAAGCTTGGCATTTTCTCACTGTAAGCATTCAAGTCCACTCAAAAGAATCTATCCCGAACCACAATCATTATCGTCATTATTACGGCCATAACAGTCAAGTGAAACAGCTAATTGGGCTCCAGAGGCACTTGTTTCAGTTGGCTCTTCATCACAATCAACCACAGATGATAGCTTATTTAATGGCTATTGCATGCAGTGGATTGCTAGCACCCCATTTCCCACTGGTACGGAGCTCATCACTGCACTCAAGCCCAAAGGAATGGCCAAACCAATGCTCAAATCCCGTATTTATAGGTCTATCTCTTGAGATTGCTCCTATATCAGATAGAATGTAGTCAGAAGATAAAAAAAACACACATAGTAATTTGAACAGAGAAAGTTTAACATAAAAATTATGAAGTACAAGAGAAGATTGGAGCAACACGGGATTGGCTAGTGAAAAGCAAAGAACTGCAAAGAACCCCAGAATCATGGATATAAGGTTCTAAGGGTAGTCTTACCCTTAGGACCGACAGAGCGTGCCCGAGGAAGGGCCCAGGCACCAGGGTGTGATGCAGACCTTGCTGAAGAGGGCATGGTTGTGGCTCATGGGATAGTGGGGGAGTCTCTGAGGTGCTGCACCAGCAGGGTTTGCTGGAAATCTGCCCTCTAGGGTTCCAGTGGGGGAGCCACCCCTCATTGGAAATGCCATGCCTTAGAATTTGTCTAAAACTGCCCAAGAGGTGCTAAGGAAGGCTGTTCACGGGAGGTGCTTCATCGGCAGCATTTCCCTCTGAAGCCACCTGAAGAGGTTCTGGGGAAGCTGCCTGCCTCAGGCACTGCTGGCTGCAGCACAGAGCTGAGCTTTGGAGAAGCTGCTCACGGAGCGGGCACTGGAGAAACCATGTGCGCTGCTGGAGCTGGGGCCTGCAGGAGCCGCCCGCGCTGCCAGAGCCTGGCCCTGCGTACACCAGGCAGAGCGGTAGAAGCCGGCAGGGAGGAGTGGACTGGAAACCGGAAGAGAAACTGCTTCCTCCTTCAGTGTCCCTCCTTTGCCTCTACTTCAAAACCTAACAGCGTGCCAGCTGGCCAAGGAGAAGTGATCACAAGGCCCAACTTCATTACTGCAGACCAGGCAATGGGAGGTGAACGTGGAAGTGAGTGGCAGTGAATTTGTAATTGGCACGCTGGGAAGACATTGTGGGTTATCTAATGCTGCACCGTCTAATACAGCAGCCACTTGTCACGTGTAGCTATTCCAATTTATAATAATTAAAATAAGTAAAAATGTGTCCTTGCCGGGTAGCTCAGTTGATTAGAGCATCGTCCTGATATGCCAAGGCTGTGGGTTTGATCCCTGGTCAGGGCAAGCATGAGAATAAACCAATGAGTGCATAAATAAGTGGAACAACAAATCCCCCCTCCCCTCTCTCTCTCTTGCCAATAAATTTTTTTTAAATGAAGTAAAAATTTAAATTCTAGTCCTCAGTCACACTAGCCACACTTCAAGTGTTCATGTGAATGGTACAGATTATTAACATCATCACAGAAATATCTATCAAACAGTTCTGGTCTAATGAATCTTGATTGCCTCTTTGCTCTGGCTGCTAGAAATCTTGGAGATAAATTCAATCTTCAAGGTCAAGGATAAGGTCATTCTCTAGCAAAGTACAGGCCTGTGTTCTCACCTCTGGCCTCCTTCATCTGAATTTCCTAATCAATTTGCTTTATCCTGCTCTATTCCTTTCGGTGAACTTTTAAAACATACATTTGGGGATTAAGATGGATAAAATAAAAACCTTTTCAGTGAAACAAAATTATTTTTAAAGCTGGATGAAATCAACCAGCTCATTTTTCAAATATAGAAGTCAAAGCCCAGGGAGTGAAAGGAAGTCACCCAAAGTCACAGAGTTAGAACTGGGATGATGATTCAGGTCTTATGCCTCCCACTCCAGGTCTCACTGCATAGGATTCGTTTTGTGCCCAAGATCTGAAAGGCAGGTTAATGTCATCCAAAGAAATAATTAGACCCGAGATTTAGACTGTGATTCATGGTTCTCTGAGGCTCAAAGACTCAGATGGGAAGGGAAATATAAGCAGGTACAGGGAGAGGTCATGGCAGCTCACAACAGACCTGCCAGGATCACTTGTCACTCTTCCATTGTCATCCTTATTCTTGCTGGGGGTGTGGGAGGGGGACTAGTTGTCCCTCTACAGCCATCACTCAGGACCCTGAGCAGATCTTAGGCGTGTCTTGATTCCCAGCCTGCCTTGCTGTCCTCCTGCGAATGTCTGTTCTACTGGGTCCCCAGTGACCTCTGCCCACTCAGCTGACAACTGCCCCTGTGTCCTTCCCCTTATGAAACTGCGAGGCCATAGCATGCTCTAAATGGCTGGAATTATGGATAGAAATTTGAAGGTTGTCTATGTATACATGTGGCTCAAAGAAATGGCACAGACAGAGCAACTGAGAGTGAGCCTGCAAGGTGCCAGCCTACGCTGTGTAGCATTTTGTGCAGCATGCACCTCCTGCCTCGCTCCTGAGCCTGCCTCACTGCCACATCCCTAGCACAGACACCATCATCTCTTATCTCTTATATGTAAAGGCCTTCTAATTGTCCTCCAACTCTGTCTTCCTTTCTATAGTAAACATGTTCTCTTAAAGGCATAATTCACATACAGTAAAATTCACTCCTTGTAGTGTTCAGTTCTGTGAATTTTGATAAACACATAGAGTCAACAGCCACCAACATAATCAAGATATAGAACAGTTCTGTCACCCAGAAGTTCCCCTGTGCCCCTTTGCAGTCAACCCATGTCTTCCCCTGCCCCTGGCAACCACAGGTCTGTTTTCTATCCATGTAGTTTTGGCCTTCCTTCCTTCCTTCCTTCCTTCCTTCCTTCCTTGTCTCTTAGTCCTCACATGAGGATATTTTCCCATTGATTTTCAGAGAGAGTGGAGGGAGAGAGGGAAAGACAGAGAGAAATATTGATGTGAGAGAAACACATTGATTGGTTGCCTCTTGCGTGCACCCCAACCAGGGCCTAGGCCGGGGAAGAGCCTGCAACCGAGATATGTTCCCTTGACCAGAATCGAACCTGGGACCCTTCCGTCCACAGGCCGATGCTCTATCCACTGAGCCAAACCATCTAGGGCAGTTTTGGATTTTCTAAAATGTTATACAAATAGAACAATGTAGTAGGTACTCTTTTGGGTCTGTCTTCCTTCACACGGCATAATTTTTATGAGATGCATCCTGTTGTTGCATGAGCAGCCATTTGCTTCTTTTTGCTTCTGAGGAGTACTCCATCGAAGGGAGGTACCAGTTTGTTTATCCCCTGACTAGTCAATAGGCATCTGGGTTGTTTCCAGTTCGGGGTGATTATGTATAAAGTTGCTATAAACATTCATCTTCAGAGAACATGTATCGTGTGTGTGAGCATATGCTTCATTTCACCTGGGTAAATACCTACAAGCAGCATTGCTGGGCTGGAGAACAAGTGTGTTTTTTAACTTCATATGAAACTACCAAACTGTTTTTTCAAAGTAGTTGTATCATTTCATATTTCACTAGCAATGTGTGAGAGTTCTAGTTGCTCCACATCTTCACCAGCGCTTAGTATGGTGTGTGTGTGTTTTTTTTAATAAGAGGCTTCTTTGAAAAATTCAAATGTGATCATTTCATTTCCCTGCTGAAAATTCTCTATTGCTTCTTATTGCTCAAAAAGGTCAAGGTGGCCTTAAAGAGTCTGCAGTTTTGACCACTGCGTTCCTGCTCTCAGACCGAACATTACTTCTCCACCTGTCCTTAACCCCACACATCAGGGTGGGTCCCTCTTGTGTCACCATGTGTTGTCACAACGTAATAAGATCATTCACTTTGTAATCAGATGCTGACTATCTGTCTCCCTCGTTAGAACATCAGCTCCGTGAGCGATGTCCGCTGCTGTGCCTGCAGGGCCAGAACAGAGACTGCATGCAGTAGGTGCTTAATAAAGACCTCTTGGGCGAGAGGTCTCATTTACTGGCCTCAACAACCTTGAATGCAAAGATGACTTTTGTCATTGTACAGAAAGGCTCAGAGAGGTGCAGTAAATTGCCCATGTCACTCAGCTGGAGCCAAGATCTGAGCCCCGGGCACTCTGAAGCTGTTCTTCCCCCAGCATCTGGCCTGCAGGCCCTCTGCTCCCATGATTGTAAATGGCTGGGAGGACCTGGAGTTGGAGAGGAGGGGGCCACCTGCTGACAGGCGCCCAGGGACTGTCTCTCTGCTGGTTTTCTCTTCACTGTGAAGGTCTGTATGTTTCCAAAGCCAGAGAACTGGGCCCTGCCTTTTGTCGCAGGACGTCTTCCTCAGGTTTTCCGGGAAGAGGAAACAGAGGCAGGATGGGCCCTCCAGGCCTGTCATAGACCTCGTTTCCTTGGCTTCTCGCAGCAGCCCATGTCATCCATTTCACAGTGGAGAAAAGGGAGGCTCCGCTAAGGAAAAGGCCTGTCTTAAGTCACACAGCTGCCACCCCTTTTCTATCCCTCTGAGGGGAGGGACTCACTGGGAGTGTTTTAGGAGTGAGGGATGCCTAAGGCAGTGGGTCTCAGACTCATCCTGCCTCAACATCACCCAGAAGGCTTGTTGAAACCTGGATTTATGACCCCACCCCAGCCCCCCAATTCAGTGGACCTGAAAATTTGCATTTTAACAAGTTGCCTGGTAAAGCTTTGGATCACACTTTGAGGACCACTGCCTTATGGTACGTTTATTCACTGGGGCCTCTCACTGCCCCTAGAATCCTAATAATAACAACATCCAACATGTTGTTGAGCAGTTACCATGTGCTTGTCACTGTTCTGATGACTTCACATATGATAACTCAAACCCACAATATTCCCATTTCCCACATGGGCAAACTGAGGCACAGAGAGTTTGGGTAACTTGCTTAAGGTTGTATCACCCATAAGAACTGGAGCTGGGCTTCGAACCCAGGCAGTCTGGCTCTAAAGCCCACACCCTCTCATCAGTACTCGCCCTTTCACCAAGACCGAGGGACTGCTCCCACCTGAATACACAGGCCAGGGACCAGAGGCCATGTTCACCATTTGGTTTACAACTACCTCCCTCCCCCAATTTAGATCCTGGGCTACACTGAAATAAATGCAAACCCCCGCCAGTTCTCAAGCAAGTGACAGTTAACACCTTTGCTGGCATTTTGTGAGCCAATCTCCCGCATAAAGCTACCGTTGACAACTCCTCATCTAGCCGCAAACAGCAATTATGCCCAGTCAGAGGCTTATAAATAGCTTCTCCTTGGAGTCAGTGACTCTGAAAGGGAAGGGTGTCTTGAAGAAGATTCTGTAGAGACAAGCTGGAGATGACACCTGAGGGCCTGGCCCAGAGAACGAAGCTTCCTATTGAACAGTGGCCAAAAATAACTCTTTTCTATTGGGAGGAAGAGCCAATGAAACTTCATGGTAGTTGGGGAAAAAATGCAGATGCCAACTTTCCTGAGGCTGTTGTAAGTGGCTAAAAGTGGCACATTCAGCTGCACAGGCCCAGGGAACATCAGAGGGAAGCATAAAGTCAGAGCTGGAACCCCAAGAATCTGTGAGCCAGCCCCTTTGTGTCCTGTAATGAAGCGAAGGCCCAATGAGGGTCAGATTCTGCTTAAGGTCACACAATGAATCCATTTTCTTGACCTACCATCCAATGCATGGGCTCAGGAACCTGGGAAGTGAGATGCAGGTTGTCTAGGCAAAGGTAGGCAGGCATAAGAGGCCAGGCAAAGGTGGGCTTCCAGAGAGGCCAGTTTCGTCTTCTGCCCAACTTGCATAGTCATCAGAGGGGCTATTTCTATTTAAAAGCTTCAATGCTGCCTGGCCGACGTGGCTCAGTGGTTGAGTGTCAACTTATGACCTCAGTGGTTGAGGTCACGGTTCGATTTTCAGGCAGGGCACATGCCTAAGTTGTGGGCTTGATCCCCAGTTGTGGGGCATGCTGGAGGCAGCTGATCAATGATGCTCTCTCATCATTGATGTTTCCACCTCTCCCTCTCCCTTCCCCTCTGAAATCAATAAAAATATACTTTAAAAAAATAAAAGCTTTCAATACCTTCCCATTGGACAGGACGAAGTCTAAAGCCTTGTGAAATGGATCAAGTTCAAGCTCGAAGAGGGCAGCACAGCATGGTGGTTAAGAGCAGGGACTGTGGAGTCAGAGAGACGTGAACCCAAGCTTGGCTTTGCCACTTATTACTGTGTGATGTTTATTAAGTTACTGAATCTTTAACATGCTCAGCTGCAAATTGGGCTAACAAGTGGCAATTAATCTCAGATAATTAGATGAGATAATACAAGCAAAAGTTCATTGCTAATAATATTACTATTGGTTATTCTGTATTTGGCAGTCCCCCGCCCCTGAACCTGGTCTCCAGTCTTGCCTTTTTTCTGCTTCGCTCTCACATACAGGAAGGACTTGTTATGGCTCCTTGGTGCTAGGCTGTCTGTTCTTCCTGCCTTGACAGCCCTTTCTTCTACTGGCCTTTAAGACTCAGCTTAGGTAGCTCTTTGCCCAGGAAATATTTCTGGACTCCTAGTTGGTGTTATGAGCTGCTTCTGTGAAGATAAAGGTCAATCACAGAACTTGACCACAGGAGTTAAAAGGGCAGCCAATCAATGATTCTCTCTCATCATTGATGCTTCTCTCTCTCTCTCCTACTTCCTTCCTCTCTGAAATCAATAAAAAATATGTATATATTTTTTAAATAAAAGGACAGAAGCTTGGAGTTTTCAGCAGCCCGAGTCTGAGTCCTCAGTCTGCCAACTACTCGCTGTGCAACGTGGAGACATGCCTCTCTGTGCTCCAGGGTGTGTTTACGGGTGTGATAATAGTGACCTTAGGACTTTCGGGAGATGCTCTCTGTAAAGGGTTTGGCACAGGCTCTGGCATATGGTAAGTACTCCATTACAGTACTTATTAACTACCATGGCGTAGCTGATATTTTAACAAGGAGTAACAGGGCACTTCAGTACCTGACTCTACTCAGTTGCTTCTTCATTCCCGCTTCGCCCTGGGTTGGAGCCTAATCTAAAGGTGATATCTCATGAGCTTTTAGGTATAAAGCAATTCTGTGCCTCTGTCCATCTATCCACCATCCATCCATTTATCTTTCAACTATTCATCCACCTACTATTCTTCTAGCCACCACGCACCCATCCATCCACTATACATGTATCTAGCCACTGTCCAGCCATTCATTATGCACCCCCCATCCATCTCTCCACACTCCACCCACCGTGCATAACCTATCCAGCCTTCATCCTCTCCTCCAATAGGAAACAAGGGTCTACTATGCTTCAGAACTTGACAATGTAGAGAGAAATCAACGAGGGCAGCGAGATGTCAAAAAGATCAGAAGCTTTGGCATCAAACAGACCTAAATTCTAGACCGGGCCAACTTCATGACCCCTAAGATTGCTTCACTGTGAGAACTTGGCAAGACACTTCTCACACCACATCTGTCTGAAACAATGTCCTCAGACTGCGTGTCTGAACATGGGTGCCACCATGAAACATCTTTCATAGGAAACTCCTTTTAATTGTTTGCGTTATTTTTTTTTCTTCCCTGTGTATTTTGTCCCCTTTTCCCTACCTAGTGGTGGGATCCTTAAGAGCAAGGACAATTTTTTTGGCCCTTTGTATCTGCCTCCAAGTCTGATACCATGCTTCTGCCTCACAGTTCTCTATGATTGCTTGTCTATCTTTGTCATCCCTGGCCTGTCTGCAATAATAAGAGTAAGATTAAGAATAAGGATAGAACAAGAAAGAATAAGAACAAGAATAAGAATAATAGGTACTATTTACTGAACACGTCCTATGTACCAAGTTTTGCCACTAAATTCATTATTTCATTTGAGCTTTACCACAGTGCCATGAAATAGGTACTTTTAAACACCCATTTCACAAATGAGGGGACTGAGGCTCAAAGGAGCGGAGTCACTGGCCCAAGATTACAAAGCTGCTAATTGGTAGAGACAAGAGTGAATGCAGCCAGCCTGACGCCAGAGCCGGTGAACTTCCCTGCCACCACCCCCTCTGCTATCAGAGGGACGGATATGACTATATTTGTCCCACTTGCGTCAAAGGATGGTCTGGACACAATACAATGAAATAGCTGGAGAGAGCTTTAAAAAGAAGTTAGGAGCTCAAAGGGAAAGCATTGCCATTAAGCCCGGGGGACTTTCAGAAGTTATTAAATAGTGCAGGTTCCCTGGCATTATCACCCAGTACCATCTCCCTTCTATTCATATCTCCCAAGGGAATGATGTTGATGAGAAACTAGTGGTAATTGGGAGGAAATTGCTCCTTGCAGGTCTTTTAGAGGCAACTTTAAATCTCTACCTTGTAGATAAAGAGGTTTTTGAGAAGTTCAATTTTGGTGCCTCATTTGGAGAAATGACAGAAAAGAGAAAACTATCCATTTCTTTGAGATTTGGGATAATAGAGAGTTGGATCTGAATTTTATCTCGCTTCTAGATCCAAGTGTTGCCTGGGGAAAGGGCTGGGCTTTATCCACTTCTGTATTTCTGGTTCATTTTAGGTATTCTAGATCCTGGTGGGAGAGATAACTTAGGAAGGACCCTATCTGAGGTCATGCTGATCCTCAATGCAACCTCTCTGGCTTGGAGGAAAGAGCTTTATCTCCCAGGCCTTGGTGGGTGGCTACCCTAGCGGCAGTAGAGGAAGCACAGTTAACCAAACTCAAGCCACACTGAATGGCTTTCCCCTCTGAAAGGGCTGCTGGTTCTATGACCTGAAGGAGGTAGGGAAAGGGGCTCTAAACCACAGGCGTCTACCAGCCAGGCATCCAAATCAACAGTCAGAGCAAGACCTCCTTCTGCAGATTCAAACTGTGACCACCTCATCTGGCACTGACAAGAAAATAGCTGAGCTCATTAGCGGGGTGATGACTTCCTGCCAAATCAAGAGAAACTCAAGACAATGGAATTATGCATCCATTAAAGGGAACGAGGCAGATGGTAATGACAGTTAACATCTACTGTGTCAAGGCTCTGATACACACCTGGCAGGCACTAGCTCACTCAATTCTACAGGCTCGTGAGCTAGGCTCCACTGTTAACATCCTTTGACAGACAAGGCACTTGGAGAAGTTGAGTCACCTACCCAAATGGGCCATGCAGATCCGACTCCAGAGGCCCACTCCCTTATCTCCCAGTTTTTCATTTGGAAACTTTTCAAGCCAACTGAAGACTTGCAAGAATAGTATAATGAACACCCATAGGGCCTTTACATATTTTATCATCATTAACATGTTGCCATACTTACACCACATTCAGGGAATTTAACATTAATGTATTCTATGTATTCTATACTTAAATTTATGTTACATACACAGGGTGTCCTCAAAAATGCATACACACTTTAACAGCTGATAGCTCAATTTTGAAAATAAAATGTATTTTAGTAAACACTGCCTTTATAATCATTCAAAGTGTGTGTATACATTTTTTGGGAACACCCAATATACATATATTTAATCCTCATCCAAGATATGTATTACTGATTTTTTTGTGTGTGGGGGGGGGGGGGTGGGGGGGAGAAAGAAAGAGAGAGAGAAACAGTGATGTATGAGAGGAATATCAATCAGTTGCATCCTGTATGGAGATCGAACCCGAAACCTAGGTATGTGCCTTGACCAGGAATAGAACCAGCAATCTTCCAGTGCACAGACCAACGCTCCAACCAACTGAGCCAAACCGGTCAGAGTTACAATTCTATATTAAAATTTCTCTAATTGTCCTCAAAATGCCCCTTTTTAGCTAATTTCCTTTCATTCTAGGATTCTACTACCTTTAGTTTTCATATCGCTTTAGTTCCTTCAATCTAGAACAGTTCCCACCTTTTTCTTCCTCTCCCATAACATGGATGTTTTTTAGTCACATTCTGGATTTGTCTGTTTGCTCCCGGTTAGATTCAGGATGTGCATTTTGGGTGGGAAGGCCTTAGTAGCGCTGCTGTGTCCCTGTCCATGCATCACATAAGAGGGCATGTGATATCAAATGTGTCCCTCATCAGGGATGCCCAGTGTGGTCCTTAGCTTAAAGCAGTGTTCATCAGATTTGTCATTAGAGAGGAACCCGCCTCCCTCTGTAAGTGAGTAACCCCTGGTGTAATACTGGAGACTGCGTGAATACCCTCTTCTTCCTACATATAGGTCTGCTGCACAGATAGCCTTTATATATAGGCTTTATTATTTATATATAAATTGTTAACTTTAAAAAGAACATGTGGCCCTGACCAGTTTGACTCAGTGGATAGAGCATTGGCCTGCGGATTAAAGGGTCCCAGGTTCGATTCTGGTCAAGGGCATGTACCTTGGTTGTGGGCACATCCCCAGTAGGAGGTGTGCAGGAGGCAGCTGATTGGGATTTCTAACTCTCTATCCCTCTCCCTTCCTCTCTGTAAAAATTCAATAAAAACATAAAAAAAAGAACATGTGGGTAGTTATAACCTTCCCTCCTTTGTAAGTGATTATCCATGTAAATAAATGCACAGGAGAAAGGTGCTGGTTGGCTGAGGACTGACTGGCTGGCTGTGATTTGCAGGAAGTCCCAGCTGTGAGTACCTGTGGGCCTTTGCTCTTGGGCTGCTCATGTTTCCAGAGTGGAATCTTCCCGTTGCTTGCCTGCTGCAGTGACACCTGACTTAGAGCGGAGACAATGAGGCCTCAGCCTCAGATTCTACCTCTCACTGAACTCAGCCCCTTCCTGATTTCCAGATGGAAACCCCAAGGCGAGAGCCTCTTGTTTCAATGCAGAAAGTAGGCGGGGTGCAGAAGCTATTATAACGGCTTCTTTCAACAACAAACCTGCCGTTTCCTGCTCTATATGTACTCTATTTTAAGAGGCACATGACACCTCCAATTCCTGAGCCTTTGGGGGTAATTCACAGCATAAATTAGATGGTTTTTCTGCTTCTCCACTGAGCACAGGTTTTAGCTTTCTTAGTCTGCAGTCACCATGTGTCCATTGGCTACATGACTTCCATGTTTTAGGGCTGCTTGTTCTCTCCATACTGTGGGTCACTTCTTCCACCTCTTTACTTGTAGTGGGAACTGGGAAGGGCACAGAGGTAAGCCCATGTGCTCCATCGGTTATTGTTAAGCACAAATCTATCCTATATAATAAAAGGGTAATATGCAAATAGACCGAACAGCAGAACAACCGAACAACCAATTAAAGTGTAATATGCTAATGATATGCTAAGGCTGCTCAACTGCTCACTATGACGTGCACTGACCACCAGGGGGCAGATGCTCTGACTGGTAGGTTAGCTTGCTGCTGGGGTCTGGCCAATCGGGACTGAGTGAAATGGGCCGGACAAGCCCTCCCATGGTTCCTCCCCAGCCTGATCGTGCACTGGTGGGGTCCCTCAGCCTGGCCTGCACCCTCTTGCAACCCAGGACCCCTTGGGGGCTGTCGGAGAGCCAGTTTCAGCCAGATCCTGCAGGCCACTCCCTTTGGGTGCCAGACCCAGGGCTCATGGCTGGCAAGCGCTGCTGCAGCCGTGCAAGCCTCTCCCAATCGGAACTGATTGGGTGTGAGCCCGCGGCAGGCACAGTGGGGCCAGAGTGAGCGGGAGTGGCAGGTAGGTGCTGTAGGCAGCATTGGACTGCCGGTTTCAGCCCGATCCCTGCAGGCCACCCAGAGGGACCTCACCTGTGCATGAATTCATGCACCAGGCCTCTAGTATCTCATAACAGTTTATTTTATGGTTTCAATTTTTTTAAATGAGAGCTGATTTTGAAAAACAAACTAAATATTAATATATATTATTATATTATGAAACAAACTAGGTGAGGAGATTAGCCAAAGAACATATATGCATAGCCCCTGGACACAGACAACAGTGTAGTGAAGGCCGGGGAGTGGGGAGAATGGGGCCTGGGTAGAGCTGGGCAAAAAGAAAAAGAGAGAGAGAGAGAGAAGAAAAAAAACCTAAATGTTAATGTTAATATGTATTAACATTTAGCTTGTTTTAGTATATATATGTACTAGACACACACACACACACACACACACAGAGATACTTAAAATGTATTTTTTTAAAGTCACCACATATAAGAAGCATAATGATCAGAAGCCTTCTCACTGCGAGTGAGAGGAAACCCCCTCATAGTGGTTTAAGTAAAGGAGGGAACTTACTGGCTCCCATGACTGAGATGTCCAGGGTCAAGCCTTGGGAGCTCCATGGACACCAATGATGCTGCCAGGAACCTCTCTTTCTACCTTTGCTTTTCTTGTTGTTACAGCCTTTCTCCCTTGCTCCCCACCTGCACATGTTGCCACCTGCAAAATGGGGCTGTCAGGGAGAATGAGTGATGGAAAGGGCTGAGGAGGAATGCACTCAGCAAACAGAGAAGGTGTCTGAAATCCTAACCCATAATAAGCATAATTGCTTTTCAGAAATCTACCTGAAGCCGCCGCCCCCAGGAGCAGGCACACAATGAGGCGGAGGAGAATTCTCAGCTTCGCATCAGGCACTGCCTGAGCTGAGGAAATGGGAAGGTCTCGGAGTGAATGAGTCAGTCGACAGCCTTGGTTGGTACAGACTGATCTCGATCCAGGTCCCGGGAGCCGTGCCCCACTCAAGAGCTGCTCCATGCCCTGACAGGTTTGGCTCAGTGGATGGAGCGTCGGCCTGCGGACTGAAGGGTCCCGGGTTCGATGCCGGTCAAGGGCATGTATCTTGGTTTTAGGGTATACCCCCAGTGGGAGGTGTGCAGGAGGCAGCTGGTCGATGTTTCTCTCTCATCGATGTTTCTAACTCTCTATCCCTTTCCCTTCCTCTCTGTAAAAAATCAATAAAATATATATTTAAAAAAAAAAAAAAGAGTTGCTCCAGGTCTCCTCGCCCTCAGGGCTGAGGGTGCTGGAGGGAGCAGTCTCAGGCCACTACCATCTTAACTTTCATGCCGACATGGGCCTGTGACCCACTCTCCCGCGTTGACAGGCTGGGCTCAGTTTTGCAGGTCGAAGGATGGGATCTGGTCTATTTGGCCTGCAGATGTTGAGATCATGGGAGAATGTGGAATAGGCGGTGAGAAGCTCAGGAAACAGCGGGAGGGAAGGCATGGGGGCAAGAAGATGAGCTGCAAGCTCAGGGTCAAGTACTAGTTCTTGTTGCCAGGGCAGCAGCCCTGAGAGTTTCTTAGGCTGTAAGTGTAGGACCGCAGACAAATTATTTTATTTCTTTTATCCTAGGTTTCCTCATGTATAAAGTGGGGCAGTCCATTAAGCCCCCAACCTTATAGATGTTAAAAGCCCGAGAGAACATTTTATTTTCCATTTTCCCCCTGTTATTTGGATAGAAATGAGTACTTCAATAAGCCCACGGCATGTTGGAACCACTGAAGGCAATTTCTGTGCTACTGAACAGACAGGGAGAGGAATGCGTTTTGCTCCTGAGAGGGAGAGAAAAAAGCAAGAAACGCTGACATTGGCTGCACAGACAGTGTGCAGTAAGTCTCTTGCCTACTTCCTGCGGCGCCCAAGTCCTTGGTCAAGTTGATAACACATAAATGCTCTGTGTGAGTCGAGTTCCCCAACAATAAGTGAAGAGGCTGCGTAGATAGGGGATGAAAGAGAGGGCACAGTTAAGAAAGACCCTTTGCAGAAATCAGAAGGGAGGACTGTATAGCCATGAGACTGGGGTCTGAGCAAAGAAAGCTCTTGATCTGTGGGGGGGGGGGGGGGGGGGGGGGTGGTGTCGCTAACTGAGGGGCCATTATGTGTGACGTCTGAAGAGGTTAAACACGATGGTCAATGGGGAGTCTTGGGCACAAGGCTTAATTATAATGAAGGCGTGATAACAGTAGCTACTGTTACTTAAATTATCATTTCAATTAGTGCTCTTGTTACCTTCCCCAGCCCCTCAGGGATTGGGGACTGTGGGCCCCAGGCAGTCACTAGTTCAGGCCTTTTGCTTCTCTCCCAGGAAAATGCAGTTTGTATAAGACGAGCTGAAATTTATTGGGCCTCACTAGCAATAAAAAATACAGTATGCAAATTAAACCCACAAAATAACATTTTGTCTCTTTGAAGAAGATTTTTTTTTAAGGTGTTAGGAGCTGGCATGGGTATGGGCAAGGGAAAATCAGCCATCTAAAGTCCCGTAGGTGGGCGTACACCTTGTTACAACTTTTCCTGAAGACAGTTTGACAAGAAAGCATCAGGAGAATGAAAAACACGCATATCCTTTGACTTAGCAATTCCACGTCCGGAAATAATACATGGTAGATGCTTGCAAAGATGCAGTTATAAGGCACACTGTGCTGATTACTGCAGTGAAAAATTGGAAAGAGCTAAATATTCAACAACCGGGACCTAATTAAATAAATAAATGGCGCGGCCGTTCCTAGGGCTACGCAGCAGCCATTCTAAATGATGTCGGAAGCATATTCATGGACATGGTTATAAAGTGAATCTGAGAAAAGCAGGGATCAGAGCTGCGTGTGTGCTGTGATCTCAGGAGTGGAGAGAGCCATTTCATCTCCCGGGGGCATTCTTGGGCAGACCGTGACATTAAAGGACCCCCTGGGCTCATGACTCCAGCTGGACCAATGAGGGCCATCCCCAGGAGGATGCGAAACCTCTGAGGAGAGCAGCAACTCTCTTGCTACAGGCATAAGGACTGAGGACCATGCGTTCCAAGAGCTGTCGGGGCCCTTTCGCTGTCATGTGGGAGAGCTTGCCTGAGATGAAACTAAACAAGGGAAAGTAGAACCAACAGATGCAGCAAGGCAGATCCTGAGGACCTTCCTCGAGCCCCTGGGGCCACCTGCTCCTGCAGTCAGACAGACCCCTGGGGTTTTCAACTCTAGGCACTCGTACATTTCTTTTATCACTTGCATTAGAGCAGTTGTCGGCAAACTGCGGCTTGTGAGCCACATGCGGCTCTTTGGCCCCTTGAGTGTGGCTCTTCCACAAAATACCACATGCGAGCGCGCATGTACAGTGCGAAGTTGACTTAAAACTTTAAGTAAAGTTTATTACGTTAATTTTAGGGAACGTTGTGGAGTGAAAGAAGATGTAATGTCGAGGATTGAGAAAGGTATGTTGAGATGGTTTGGACATATAGAGAGAATGGACGAAAGGAGATAGATGAAACAAGTATACAAGACGAGTGTGGATGGGAGAGTTGGAAGGGGTCGACCTCAGTGAACGTACCTCAATCAGATTGAGGACGTTTTTAGCAAAGGCCAGCTTAGGAGTGCCCTAATTAAGTTAATAACAATGTACCTACCTATATAGTTTAAGTTTAAAAAATTTGGCTCTCAAAAGAAATTTCAATCGTTGTACTGTTGATATTTGGCTCTGTTGACTAATGAGTTTGCCGACCACTGCATTAGAGGGACTAAAACAAACCCATTTTTATACATATCAATAACAACAATATCCATAGATGTAGACACCAAGGCATTGATTGCGATGTTCTCTTGGTGAGCAGGCTGTGTTATTGCTAATTGTCTTCTTTTTGGCAGAACATTGTGGTCATTTTAAAACATGTCCACAAATTCTTTGGTCCCTCTGCCAGCAGACGATGGGGTCTAGGTCCTCTCCCATTGAACCCGGAGTGACCTTGGTGACCTGGTAATGGCATTGGAGGGGAATTGACTTGCTCAGCATCGCTTAGTGGGTGAGTGACAGCAGGACCTGATTTCAGTCAAAGCCTTCCTCTGTACAATGCCTTCTAAGTGAGATCGTTCATCTGATTAACTAACACTTTATGACTCTTTTCTTTCACGTGAGAGAAGAGGATGGACTCCGAACCATAAATACTACACGTTACTGCTTCCCCTATTTATAAAATACCTGGCACCTAACAAGCATGAATGATCAAAGCAGCAATTTCCCCTGGTCATCAAGGCTAACCAGGGGACCATCACACTTAAGAAAAGGGTGCCGGGAGGGTGCTAAAGAAATCCTGGGGTGGATCTGTGACCCTCTAGATCTGGGCTTATATTCTGAGTTCAAGGCCTGGCTCCACCAGTTAGTAGGGGTGTGACCTTGGGCAAGTCACACCCCACAGAGGTGAGAACTGGGGCTCAGAGACTTTAAATAGCTTGCCAAGGGCATGCAGCAAGAACATGCTGAGACTGGAATTTGAATCTCTATTTATTTGATTTCAAAGTCTAAATCCTTAACCACCCCCATCCTTCCTCCTGTCAGCCCTACCAGACTTTGAATAACATGGGGGCAAAAAGCTTGTCTTATTAATTTTCAGACCCCACTCCCACTCCCAAGTGCTCACCCAGAGGAGGCATCCGGGAATGTTTGCTGAATGAATCCTGGATCTCCCCGCCGCCCCCCCCCTCCTGGCACTTCCGGTCCCTCAAAGGCCTCCTTCTCTACTTCCTTGAATCAGCTTTTACTGAACACAAAAGGAGGAGCGATGAAAAAAAAAGTCTTTCTCCCCAAGGATACAATTAATCAGAATGCTTTTGCACTTACCTCTGTCTGTATAAATACATATATTTGTGTCGACATAAATAGTAGCACTCACAAAGGTTGCTGGCTTAGAGATGTGGTTGGATGGGAACTGACAGCATGATTCATGGCTCAGGTCAAATTTAACTCTAACCTGTTTGTACAAGACAGATTTACTTCAAGGGCCCTTTCTACTACATAATTGCCATGGGCCCACCTTCTTTCCCGGGAGAAGGGTATTTTCAAGTCAGCCCACAATCTCTTGCTGCTGCACACCCAAGTCAGGTCTGGAGTCTCTTGGCTACGTTCCCAGCAGTGTAGGCCCAGTTAAGTTGGCATTCGTTGTCAGCAAAGGGAGGAGGGGTAACCAAAGCTGCAGCAGGAGGCACCCTGCCAGGAAACGGGGCGTAGGAGATGGAGAATCCTCTGGGATAGGTGGTCTAGAGAAAGCCTTTCATCCATCCATCCATCCACCCATCTATCCTTCTATTGATACAAAGCATCTGTCTAATAATATACAGCATCCATCCACCCATTTATTCATTCAGCCATTAATTACATCCATCCATCCATTATACTAGTATACACCCATCTATCACATTCATTTATCTACCCCTTCAGGCACAAAACACGTACTGAGCCTCTATTTGGTGCTAGTCACTGTACTGAACACAGGGGATATAGTGAACAAGTCAGATATCTTGCCTTCATAGAGCCTTATGTTCTAGCATGAGTTCAGATAATAAACAGGTAATCATGCCAATAACTTTTTAGTTATAGGCTCTGAGAAGCGCCATAGAGAAGGTGCAGGTGAGATTCTGTACCTGGAGGACTTGAGCTAGTCTTGGGGTCAGGGAAACTGCTGAGAGTTGATGGATGAGAAAGAGTCATCCATTCATTTGGGAGCCGAGCAGGTCTTTATAAGCAGAGAGAAGAGCCTGAAGACAGCTCTGCAGTTGAGAAGACCTTTGTGTCTTGTCACAGAGCAAGGAGCAAGGTAACTTGAGCAGGTAAGAAGGGGAGAGTGATAAAAGACCAGATCGGGAGGCCTTGGGAAGCCAGATCACCCAGGGCTTCGGAAGTTACGAAAGGATTTGGTGTCTGGTTTTGCTGTGGTTCCATTTTCCATTTGAAGAAGTTCCATTTAAAGAAGTGGGAGTTTCATAGCTTTGTTTAGCAGAAAGATGGCACATCATGGTGGAGAAGCACAGGGCTCAGCTGAACTCTGAGCTCTACCGTACTTCAGATATATTACCTTAGGTAGGCAAGCTAGTTAACTTTTGGCAGCTATGCAGAGGGTGAATTAGAAGGCTAATCCTGGAGGAGGCATGTTGGAAGGCTGTTATAATAATAAAACAGGTAGAACATCCAGCTTGAAGTAACAGAAAACCCAAATAATGGTGACTTACTTACACTGGTGCTGTCAGCTCTTTCATCAATGATCCAGGCTTTTTTTGTTTGTTTTTTGTCTCTCTACTCCATCATATTTGCTTTCATTCTCATGGTTGTCACTTCATGGTTCCAAGATGGCTGCCACAGCTCCAGACACCACAGCCGCATTCAAAGACACCTATAAAATAATGATAACCCTGCTTTTTCCCTCTTCCTTTTTTAAATATTGATGGAGCACCTACTATATATCAGGTACTTTTCTGGAGATTGATAATATTTCAATAACCCAAACAGACTAAACTAACTGAGTTGTTATAAGATTATATAAAATAATGCATATAAAACATTTGGTACCATGGTTGGTCCATTGCATATACTTATTAGATGGTGGCTGGTTTTTTTGTTTGTTTGTTTTGTTTTGTTTGTATTTAAATTCTTTATTGTTTAAAGTGCCGGAAGCTGGTCCATCCTTGCTGCTTGACACAGTCGCTGCAGGAAAGAAACATCTGCACAGCATATGTTCTAAGGGACCTGGCATGTATAGCATATTGTTCTTAATATGATTGCTCTCCTTAGCGCCATGTGTTTTAACCAAGGTCACCTCTCCGAGAAAGGTTGTTTCCCCAGTTGGGGATTTTTCCCTGAGGTTAGGGAGGGGATACAACCCCTTAACTAAGTGCCAGGCGGGTAGTTAATCACTTTAACTACGAACAATCATGCTTAAGCTACATAATCTTTACTCCCTGGAATGGAGATAAGAAACACCCTAACCTTTGGAATAGAAATTGATAGGATTGGAATCAACTGGTATAAATACAGATGTAACAAGACAACAGGACACAGAACCTAGCGACAGAACCTAGACCCAGAACCTAGCAAGAGAACCTGGCTGAAGAACCTAGAGACAGAACCTAGACACAGAACCTAGCGAGAGAACCTGGCTGAAGAACCTAGAGACAGAACCTAGCAAGAAAACATGGCAAGAGAACCTGGCTAGAACTTGGCTGGAGAACCTAGACAGAACATGGCAGGAGAACCTGGATAGAACCTGGCTGGAACCTGGCTACAGAACCTGGTGACCGAACCTGGCTGGAGAATCTGGAGAACCTGGCTGGAGAACCTAGCAAGAGAACATGGCTACAGAACCTGACTGGAGATCCTGGATAGAACCTGGCGAGAGAACCTCGCTATGCTGATCGACTGAACACTGCCTCCCTGTCATTCCTTCTTCGCCAACTCCGTCCACACCTTTGGGGACCCCTGGACCCACTGGGGTTGGACCCCAGCATTAAAGTATTACATGAGTCTCTTTTTTCCCCCATTTACCTCTTCCTGGCCACTCCCACCCCCGAGCACATGCCCTCACCCCCCTACTGTCTGTGTCCATTGGTTATGCTTAGATGGTGGCTGTTTTGATTATTATTTTAAATATTAATCAAGGAACACTTTCCTAATATTGCTCAATATACTGGGAGCTCCAAGGAAACAGCATTTTCCCCTTCAGTCACAGAATCCTCATTCACCTCGTCTCCCAATGCAGAGATCTGAGAAGCATCCTGCATTCTTCTCTTCCTCATACCTGACAGCCAGTCATCAAGTTCCATTCTTCCTATCTTCTAAATATCTGAACTGTATCTACCCATCTCCAGTCCCCATTCACTGACATAGATTGGGGCTCTTGGTCTCATACCTGACAGACATTGTTAATTGCTTACCCAAAATATACATTCCCTCCTTCTTCCATACTAAAAGCATCATGGTTTTGTTGGTGCCTGTAATGCGCATAGTCTCAGGTAAGTAGTAACTTTCCCAGCCTCTTTTGCACTTAGGTGTGTCAGTTTTGACCAAGGAGATGGAAGCAAAAGTCTCCTGGAATAAATGTAGAGCATTCTACCTGTCCTACATTTTTCTGTCTTTGAATGTGGCTGTGATGTCTGGAGCTGTGGGAGTCATCTTGGAACCATGAAGTGACAACCATAAGGATGAAAGCAAATATGATGGAGTAGAAAGATAAAAAAAAAAAAAAGCCTGGATCTTTGGTGAAAGAGCTGACAACACCAGTGTAACTCACCATTATTTGGGTTTTCTGTTACTTCGAGCTGAATGTTCTACCTGGTTTGTTATTATAACAGCCTTACAGCTTGCCTCCTCCAGGCTTAGCCTATGTTTTGAAATATACAGATCTGATTACTCTGGGGCTGAAAACTTTATAAAGGTTTCCCTTTACCTACAGCAGTCCCTGGACATAGTGTTATTTTCTGGCTAAATAAGGGTTTTCAGAGAGCATCTCAGCACCTTAATGAGGTGTTTTTTTTTCTTTTCTGATGAATATTGTAATAATCCTATATAATAAAAGGCTAATATGCAAATCGATCGAACAGCAGAACGACCAGTTGCTATGATGCACACTGACCACCAGGGGGCAGATGTTCAACACAGGAGCTGCTCCCAGCCCACAGGCCCCTATTCCCCGATCGGGGCCTGCTGGCCAACCTCTTGGTCGTCTCTCCCCACTCCTCCCGCCCGCTCCCCCCCCCCACCCCCGCCACCCACGGCCAGCAGGCTCCAATCACCTGATGGGGAACTGGGAGTGGGGGGTAGGGGTAGGGGGCGGGGCCAGCTGCCAGCAGCCTGGGAAGATGGCCCTGATCTGAGGTCAGGCCTAGGGACCGTACCTATTTTAAATAAAAGTATTAAAATTAAATTTACCTGAATTTAAAGAAGATAATAATGGAAGTGAGATTAAAAAGCAATTGCTGATTTTCAAATAATTTTTCTTCACCCATGGGCTATTGTTTCTTAACAGATCACTCTGAGGGAATTATTAAGGAGATATGACAAATAAATGCCCTGTGAGATCCTGAATAGGATTCTGGACTGGAAAAAGGACAGCAGTGGGAAATTTACAATATTTTAATAAGGTCTGTAGTTTTGTTAATAGTGTTATGTCAATGCTACTTTCCTTGTTTGGTAATTATACTGTGGTTATATAAAATGTTAACATTAAGAGACACTGATGAATAGCACACCAAATTCTCTGTATTACTTTTTTAACTGTTCTGTAATTCTAAAAATAATTCAGAATGAAATGTTCTTTAAAATCACTTTAAGGTTAAAAACTTTATAAAATACAAGAGATTAGAGTGGTTTTTAATTATGTTTTTGTTCTAGAGAGTATGGAATCACTCCCTGTTATGAAACATGATGGCATTAGCACTCTTAAAATTCTTTTCATTTTCTCTTTCCCAACTTGCCAATTTTTGTTAATTATTTTCATAGTGTCAAGATTTACAACATTGACTTTTTTTGGCAACCATAATTATTACTGGAGCTGTTGAAACTTAATTATGTATTGAAATAATTCAGTGCTCACCACTACTCCTTTTGTTTCCAGAATTCTTTATTTTGATTTTGCTCTTTACTGGCTGAATTTCATATATAAGTACTTTTTACCTGAATGTCTCATTGCTCTTGTGCTTTCTGAGTTCATGACCACTTGAAAATGTCTGTGTGTTGCCATCACATTTTTACAAATGAAGGCTTGGTTATATGCAACGGACCAATCATGGTACCAAATATTTTATGTGCATTATTTCATATAATCTTATAAAAACTCAGTGAGTTTCTCTCTGTTCAGAAAGGACTCTGTAGCCATTGCTCTACCATTTTCTGTCACAAAGGGTTAAAATATTTTTACATACAATGGAATTAACTTTTTTGGATAGATTGTTTTATGAAGTTTAATACATATAACATTCACATAACCACAACCAGAATCAGAATAAAAAACAGTTCCATCATTCCTCAAAATTTCCCCATGCTGCCCCTTTATAGATAAATTCCCCTAACCATTAAACTCTGTCAACCACTGACCTATTCTTTGTTCCTATAATTCTGCCATATAGATGTCATATAAATGGAACGAGTTATACATTATGTAACCTTTTGTTACTGACTTCTTTCACTCAGGATAATGCCTCTGAAATACATCCACATTGTTGTGTGTACAAATATTCATTATTTTTATTACTCAGTAGTATTATATTATAGTGATGATCCACAATTTGCTTATCAGTTATTGAGGGACAGAGTGGCTCAACCATTTTCCTTCTCACCAGCAATGTATGCGAGCTCATTGAGTATGAGAACTCTGTAGTGAGGTTCACATTTTTGGCCTATTTTATATCTTACTAGAGGCCCAGTGCATGAATTTGTGCACCAGTGGGGCCCCTTGGCCTGGCCTGCAGGATTGGGCCAAAACTGGCTCTCTGACATCCCCCGAGGAGTCCCGGATTGCGAGAGGGCACAGGCCAGGCCGAGGGACCCCACTAGTGCACGATTGGGGCCGAGGAGGGATGTGGGAGGTTAGCCAGCTGGGGAGGGACTGTGGGAGGGCTCCAGGGCATGTCCAGCTGGACCCCAGCAGCAAGCTAACCTACCGGTCAGAGCGTCTGCCCCCTGGTGGTCAGTGCATGTCATAGTGAACAGCTTTAGCATATCATTAGTATATTACGCTTTGATTGGTTGAATGGCCAACCAGATGACCAGACACTTAGCATATTAGGCTTTTATTATATAGGATTGTGAATTTTGGGCAGTCTTTATGTATTCTGAATAGAAGTCCTTTGCAAAATATGTAATTTGCAAATATTTTCTCCTCATATGGAGTTTGTTTTTTCATTCGCTTAGCAGAGCAAACATTTTAAATTTTGATGAAGTCCAATTTACCAGTAATTTTTGATGGATCATGCATTTGGTGCCATATCTATAAACTCTCTAACTAAAGGTCATGCAGATTTCTCCTATGTTTTCTCTGAAAAGTTTTGTTTTATATTCTGTGATCATTTTAATTTTTGTATAAGGAGTAAGATATATTGTTTTATTTATGTATATGGATACCCAAATGTTCCAATACCATCATTTGTTGAAAAAACTACCCTTTCTCCATTGAATTGCTTTTGCAACCGTGTTGAAAGGCAATTGACCGTATTTATGTGAGTCTATTTCTGTGTCCTCTAATGCTGTTCCATTGATCTACACATCTGTCCTTTGTTAATACCTCACTGTCTTTATTACGGTAGTTTTATAGTAAATGTTAAAATTGGGTAGTGTGAGTCCTCCAATATTGTTTTCTTTATCAAAATTGTTTTGGCTATTCCAGTTCTTTTGCTTATTTATATAAATATTAGAGTCACCTTGCCTATAACTGCAGAAAAAATTCCTGCTGTGATTTCTACTAGGACTGCATTAATTTTGGGTTAACTATGTTGTCTTTCAACCAGTGAGGATGCCATGTCTTTCCATTTTATTTAGGTCTTCTTTTATCAGGCATTTGGAGTTTTCAGCATTCAGATCCCATACATGTTTTGTTAGGCTTATACCCAAATATTTTACCTTTTCGGACTTATAAATGGTACTGTTTATAAATTTTTAATTTCTAATTATTTATTAATAGTATATAGAAATATGATTAATTTTTACATGCTGATCTTATATCATGTGACCTTACTAAACTCACCAATTAGTTCTAGAATCTTTTTCTCTTCATATATTCCTTGGAATTTCCTATATAGACCACCATGTTGTCTATGGTAGGGACAGTTTTATTTCTTTCTTTTTAATATATACATCTTTTATTTCTTTTACTTGTCTTTTTGTACTGGCTGGGACTTACAATACAATGTTGAATGCTCTTTTTATGTCTAGTAATTTTCTTTTTTCTGACGTGTACTTTGTCTGATATTAATAGAGCCAACCCAGTTTTCTTTTTATTAACATTTGCATGGTGCATTATTTTCATCCTTTTACTTTTAATCTACCTATGTCATTAATTTAAAATGAGATTCTTGTAGCCTGGCCGGTGTGGCTCAGTGGTTGAGCATTGACCTATGAACCAGGAGGTCATGATTCAATTCCTGGTTACGGCACAGCCTGAGTTGTGGGCTCAATTGCCAGTAGGGGGTGTGCAGAAAGCAGCCAATTGATGAGCCTCTCTTATCATTGATATTTCTATCTCTCTCTCCCTCTCCCTTCCTCTCTGAAATCAATAAAAATCTATTTTAAAAAAATAATAAAATATAATGAGATTCTTGTAGATAGCTTATCGTTGAGTCTTTTTTAAAAATCCAAATCTAGTTTAGACTATTTTCATTTAATGTAATTATTGACGTAATTTAGTCTTAGCATGAAGTCTGAGGAGTGGAATAACCTGGAGGTTATTCACTCAGTCCCTATCTGGGGTGACTCAAAGGCTAGGTTCGCATTATTTCATTATATTTTTAAAATCATTTTTTATTTTTCAATTATACTTGACATACAATATTACATTAGTTTCCGGTGTGCATCCCAGTGATTAGACATTATATAAATTACTAAGTGATCATCCCGATAAATCTTGTAACCATATGACACCAGGCATAGTTATTAGAATATTATTGACTATATTCCTTATGTGGTGCTGTACATCTCCATGACTGTTCTGTAACAACCAATTTGTACTTCTTAATTCCTTAACCTTTCTCACCCAACCCTCTATCCCCTTCCCATCTGGCCACCATCAAAATGTTCTCTGTGTCTATGAGTCTGTTTCTGTTCTACTTGTTTGTTTATTTTGTTTTTTTTGGATTCAATTTTAAAAAATATATATTTTATTGATTTTTTACAGAGAGGAAGGGAGAAGAATAGAGAGTTAGAAACATTGATGAGAGAGGAACATTGATCAGCTGCCTCCTGCACACCCACCACCGGGGATGTGCCCGCAACCAAGGTACATGCCCTTGACCGGAATCAAACCCGGGACCCTTCAGTCTGCAGGCCGACGCTCTATCCACTGAGCCAAACAGGTCAGGCTGGATTCAATTTTTGATAGCTATGTATTTACTGCTATTTTATTGTTCATATACTTTATCTTTCTTCTTTCTCCTATTCTTTTATAAAATAATTTTTAAAATATTTTTGTTGATTTCAGAGAAGAAGGGAGGGGGAGAGAGAAATAGAAACATCAATGATGAGGTAGAATCATTGATTGGCTGCCTCCTGCACATCTCATACTGGGGATTGAGTCCACAACCAGGGCATGTGCTCTGGCCGGGAATTGAACTGGGGATCCAGGTTCATAGGTCGACGCTCAACCACTGAGCCATGATGGCCAGGTAGGAATTAACATTTTCAATACCAGAAACTTCTTATCCCCAAATGCCCCAGTAAGCCCCGTGATGATATCAAAGCCAATCAGATTTCCTGATGAGCATGAGCTAAAAACCTTTAGTAAATGAGATTCAAGCCTAAATCTAACGCCTTGAAGATCTAATCATCCATTTACTCATTTATTCAGCAAATATTTATTGAGCATCCTCTATGCCAGTCCCTGTACTAGATGCTGAGGGCACAAGACAGACACAGGGTCCCTGTCCATTAGTTAACATGATTGTGGTCAGGTTGAGCCTGGCGAAAGGGATGACTATTAATGAAATCATTACCTGGTGAGTAGTGTTACGAAGGAAAGTATTGGGTGCGCTAACAGCATTTAATGAGGGGACCTGATGTAGGTCTCAAGAATCAGGGAGGGTTTCCCTGAAGCAGTGACCTACGGTATTTTGCAATGCAACGCAGTGAGCAAAGGGTGTTCCAGGCAGAGGAAGCAGCAGAGCAACTGGGCTTGGGAGGTGGGAGGGGACACAGTGCCTCTAGCTGCTGAAGGAAAGCAACTGGCAAGGTATTTGAGAGGAGAGATGGGCAAAATGGGGCTGGAGAGGAAGTCAGGTCCAGACCCTGCAGGTCCTGTAGATTTATAGATTTTTATCTAAGACTAATGGAAAGCTCTCACAGTGCACCATTCAATTCTCTGAGCAAACAGGAGTAGCTGGTGTCAAGTACCTGGTACGCATTTGTCATAATATCCATGCATGGCAGGTGGAGTGGTTTTAAAACTTGGCTGCAGATGGACACTCTTCTCATGTAGAGGTAGGCTCTCTTCTCCTCCCATAATCTGGGTGGGTTTGCGATGGCTTTGATCAATGGAGTACAAAGGAAATGCCATTATGTGACTTCCATGTCTAGGTCACAAAAGGTCATGAAACTTGAGCCTGTTCACTAGAAAACTTGCTCTTAGAGTCCTGAGTCACCACCACACTGAGGCTTTGATGCTAGAGAGGCCACAGGCAAGTACTTCAATCATTGTTACAAATGAACCCAGCCTTTGAGTCACCCCAGATGAGGGCTGTGTGAATAACCTCCAGGTTATTCCACTCCTCAGTCTTCATGCGGCAGAGACAAGCCACACCTGTTATGTCCTGCTGAATTCCTGACCCAAGAATCTCTGAGCATAATAAAATGGTTGTTTTGTTATGCCACGAAGTATTAATGTGGAATAGATGTTTTGCAGAAACAGCTGGAAGAGGAAGTACTATTATTCCATTTTACAGATGGACAAACTGACTTCAGAAAGATTAGGCAACTTGACCCAGGTCCCATAGGTAGTCAATGGCAGAGCCAAGATCTGAACCAAGGTCGGGCTAACAGCAAGCTTGTTCTCTTCCAATTATCCGAGGTGCCACCTGCTGAGTCCAGCTCCTTGGACAAAACCTCCCAAGGTCCCCTCTCCCCACCCTCTTTGGCCAGTCTAGATTTTAGTGGCTGATTTAGTTAGAGAAACACCTTTATGAAACATTTTATTCACATTTTTCAAATAATTGAAAGATATTCACTCTGCAATCAGTTCTTTCCTGATTTTATTTTCCCTTCCACACCTCCAGGCAGGAGCCAGACACTTCTGCCAAGCCTGACAGATCTGCTCCTCCTCTCCTCACTCTGCCCCCAGTGCACAAATACCCACGGGCCCCCATTAAATCCCAATCAGGCTTGGAGAGAACTGATTCAGCCCCCCTCTCCTGCCTCCTGGGAAGAGTTAGGGATGAGCAAATCATTTATTGGAGTAATTCTGGGAGCTAAGGCAGAGCTATGGCTGGAAGCCACCCACTAACTAGAAACCCAGAACATCAATCAACCAAACTGATTTTTCCGCTGCCGCAGCCATTTAAACAGTTAGCTTTGCTTGGGGCTTTGTCCAAAGTTACTCAACCAGTGGGTTCCTAGACGATAAGTCACCACAACCTCATTTCATTGTCTCTGTGTCCCGGGGCGGCCTCTTTACTCACTTCTTGTGAGGGGTTGAAGTTCATTTGTTGCACTCTGAAAAGAAGAGAGTCTGCACTGCTTGCGCACATGCTCTGGTTACAGAGGAAGATGAAAAAGGAGCCCGAGGTCTGCTGGGATATCAATACACTTCTCATTTGACGCCCTGCAGAGGCAGGGGAAGATGTTTTAAGGTCATTTTGGCGCCCCCTGCTGGTCCCCCTTGTCCAACTGCAGCAGATGCTTGATCCAGACTGTGGGGCGGGGCTGGGGGGTTGGAGGCTGGAGAGGGGGATGGGGGAGGTTGTGCCCTTACAAGCCAGGTGCTTGGGGAAGGGAGACCTGAGCCATACCATCTTTTTCCTCTCATTTTACACGCGGGGAAACAAGCCAAAAAGAAAAACATGATTTACTCGGGGTCATGATTTGCTAAGCCTGTGTTAAGTTTAGAACTATTCTCTGTGGCTAGCATTTTTTTTCTAGGACCCAGGAGTTCACAGCACCCAAAGTGGCTCATGTAGCATAGCATGAAAACAGAAGGCCCTGGATTTGAATCCAAGCTCTTCCACTTAATAGCTGTCATGAGAAGGTAGTTCTCCGAGCCTCGGCGTACTCATCTGTAAAATGAGGGTAAAAAGAAAAAAGTAAAATAGGGGTTCGTAAGCATTCCTTCATCCACACACCCATTCAAAAATGATCATCTGCCGTGTGCCAGGCAGTGTGCCAGGTACTTGGAATTTAAGGGGGCACAGGACATTGCTGGACCCGGTGAAAGCCCAGTGAGAAAATTAGAAGACATATGCAGACACAGAGCAGAAATTCAACAACTGTGCAAAGGAAAACATGTTCCCTTTGATTCTCCCCCACTTTCCAAGTATCAGGAGGCTTGGGGTATTGCTCCAGCTGTATCAGTCTAGGAATGTAGATGTCTTGTAGAGATTAAGCTATTTGAAGCTCTGGACCACATAAGTCTTTATATTCTCCACTGTGCCTGGCCCCAGGAAGTGCTCAGTAAATATTTGACTGTGAGAACTGCCCAAATTCTGGCTCCCTCTGTCTTTCCGGCTGCCAGCCGGTTTGCTGTCCGTGGTGCTGAAAAGCAAATTCCGCTACTCGGAATGAGGCAGCGCAGGTGCTGAGGCAGAAAATGGAGCCCAGGGGAAGAGGAGAGAGGGGAGGGAGGACGAGCCAACTTTTCACTTGCTATTAGTGACATCTTCATTTTGCCGTATCTTGGAATCTAAAGCTGATACCTCCTTTCCTAGCTGTCTCCACTTGGCTTTTTTTTTTTTTTTTCTGGCTGGAAACACTGGGCAGATAGGTGTTCTTAATAACCACACAGCTTCATAATATCTACAATGGGAACCCATAGCTCTATGAAGTCCTATTGGGAATTATTCTTTAAAGTTGGTGGACCCTTTTTAACCTCTTTCTGGGCAAGGAAAATGAAACACTCATAGATGCCCCCCCCCTTCCACACCCCCTGCTGATTTCATTCATGTCTGTCACCCAAGAATGTGGGCAGCTCTGAGTCAGAACTGGCTGTGGAGAAACAGAGAGAGAGGTAGGACATGAGATTAACAGTCTGGAGCTGAGTGATGTCACAACTGGCAGGATGATTTATTTTGACCAGCATTCCATGCCATCATGTTTGTTCATTTGTTCATTCTATAAATATTTATTGAGTGTCTACCATGGCCTGGCACTGTTTAGGAGCCCCAGATACAGTCAAGTACAAAAAAAATACAATGTCCCTTGCTTCCTTGAACTTACTTTCCAGTAGAAGAGACAAATAATAAACAAATATACAAATGAATGTGTAGTATAATTCCAAACAAGAGGATAGATAATGATAGGGAATGTTCTTTTAGAAAGATAATCATGGAAGTCCTTTTTGAGGAGGTGACCTTTGAGCATAGATGTGAATTAATGAAAAAAGATAAGACATGTAAATATTGGGGAAGGGCCGTGTTCCAGGAAGAGGGAACAATAAGAGCAAAAGTCTTAAGGTGGAAACAAGATGGCATGTCCAAGGAAGAGCAAAGAGACCGGTGTGAGGGGAGCAGATTTATCAAAGGGACATTAGAAAAGGTTAGATAGACTCACAGAGATCAGATCATGTGTTTTGAGGAAGACAAAGCAAAATGCTCAGAATTGGAGCAACACAAAATGACAGTTACTGTTGCACCTGCCATGAATAAACCACAACACGCTGGATGCCACCAGGGATACAAAGATAATTAGGACTTCTGCCTGCGTGAGTCTCATCATGTCTAAAGCTATATTAGATGGAGGCCAGTGGGAGCTAGCAATGTACTATTTATTCAGCCAACTTTTTTGTCTATGTACTTATAGACTATTGTCTAATGCAAGTCTAATGTCTAGAAGCTGGAGAAAAGAAGAGATGAGTCCCTGGCTGATATCAGAATGTCTAAAGGCAAATCCGCTCCAGACAGCAGCAGAAGATGAGGCAAAACCACTTCCCTTTCACTCTTCCCTGCTCTCTTCTTGAGTGATAGGAACGACAGTGGTCTGGAATCGGAGATATCGCAGAAACAGCTGCTTTAGAATCCCTCATCACCGAGGCGCAGTCCCCACCATAAGCAGCATAGGCTACTTTCCGCTAGACAGCACAGGGAAAGAACCCACATTCCAGGCATCTTAGCTAAGAGTGTCATATAGTCTTCACATCAGCTCCATCTCCTTATCGTCCCTGTGAGGAGACTTGCAGGCCCCTGCACAAAACCCGGCCAGACAATGGAAAGAGTCACTCCCTCACGGATCACAAAGGGATTTTATGCACCCTGCCTTGTTGCTGCAGGACCCTCAGCACGTTTGAGATGTTGGCAGAGTAACGTTTGTTCGTTTCACAAATGAGAAACCGACGCTTGGAAAAGTTGAGTGACTTGCCCAGGGTCACAAAGTGTTTCAGGAGATGAAATATGACTTAGTCCCAAGTTTGTCTGACCCCAAAGCCATTTGCAGTCCTAAGTTTTTCTTGCATCTCAAGCACAAAGTTCATGTTGGACTTTAAAAAAAAAATGACCAATCCCTTGAATAGGCAGAGCCAACTTTGATAATGGTAGCACCTGAAGTCGCTGCGGCTTCCATGACACAGCCCCACTCTTAGTATCTCTTCATCCTCCCAACAACGTTGACGAAGGCCTGAGAATGACCCAGCTAGCACTCATCGGGCACTGAGTGTGCAGTCGGCACAGTCCTAAGCATTTTGCATGTATTTATTTCATACTTGCAATAAACCTATGACGTCAGTGCCATTGCTATTCCTATTTTACAGATAAGAAAATTGAAGCCCAAAGGGATTAACTTACTTGCCAAAGACCCCACAGCTAGTCAGGGGCCGAGCCAGGCAGCCTGTTCTGCAGCTCTTGTTCTTAGTCACTGACTCTGTTGATAAAACAGCAATTACTCAGAGAGGTAAGCCACTTGCCCAGTTGTGCAGAGTCCAGAAATGATGCTTCAGACTCAGACGCAGAATCGAGCCTCAGGATATTCCCCCTGCCCCACACTGCCGTCCTCACGGTAAAGCAAAGGAAAGGAAGCTGTCCTGCAACACCGCCATAGAGGCACCAAGTGATTTAACGCTGCCAAGGTGCCTCATGGGAGTTTTCCTTAAATGATGATCTGTGCTCTGCAGTTGTCTGATATTTCCTCCCACTGACTTTTCTCAAACGTGGGAACCATGGCACCCGTGCACCCTCCCCAGCATGTAAGTGCTTCACTAAGGAAGCTGCAGCTTTCTGTGGGGACTTGGGGTGTTCAGAAAGCTCCCTCCTTCTGTTCCATTATTCCAGGGACTTGTAGGGATGACTCAGAGAGAGAGATGTTATCCTGGAAAATTAATTATTTTATCAGAGATGGGACCCAGGCTGGAGACTCAGAATTAGACTGATAAGGGCCCTTCAGTGAGGGCTCCAAGGAGCCCTAAGTTGTCACTGACCAGCTATTCAAAGGGAGGTCAGCTTCCATCCCCTGTAACTATTAATATTCCCGAATGTGTCACAGAACTGAGGCATGTGAGGTGTGCACATCGGAGGGTATGTTTGCATGTGTGCCGCTGTGGTTGCTATGTGTGTGTTTCTGTGAATTTGTGTGTGAGTCAGGAGCGCTGTTGAGGATCTGTGTATTTGATTGTGTGTGTGTGTGTGTGTGTGTGTGTGTCCATATCCATGTGTATGTATGTGTATCAGTGTGTGTTTGGTATGAATCTATGTGTGTGGGCTTGAGGGGACCTCTATGAGGTGAGGAATCCAAAATGTTTAGTTAAAAGCCAGTAAGTGTACGTAGGGCAATAGAAGCAGTTACAGGGAAGGTCTTTTGATGCTGCCGTGGTATAGAAGAAAAGAAATGCAGCCTACAGCACTATAAAACCTATAAATGTTTCCATCTGGAACCTGGGAAGACAGCTACTTTTAACAATAAGAGCAGTTTGTAAATGAACAGGAGTATTGAAGAACAGATTGTTACTGCCTCCATGTAGAGAGCACCTACTGTATGCCCTTTTACATCCATGAGCTATGCTCTCATCACTATTCTGTGCTATCCTTATGCCCACTTCATAGAGGAGGCAACTGGGATTCAGAGAGGTTAAGTAGCTTGGTCAAGGTCACACAGCTAGGAGGAGTGGAGCCAGTAGGAGAATGCAGGTCTGCCTGACTTCAGAGGCTGAACTTTCCCACCACTCCAGACTGCTATCCTTCACTTGCACCAGCCACCAGCCCCAGCCAAGCCCCAGACCTGGGGGGGGGGGGGGGGGGGGTGAGCCCCAGGCTGTAAAGAAGAGGGGGTCCGGGTGGCAGACTGAACAGAGTGATAAAACGGGAACAATAAAGCTCTAGGTCCAGCTGGCTTAGTGGTTGTGTGGCCTGGAGACAGCAGCACCTCCTCTTTGGACCTGTTTCCTGATCACGCAAATGACCATTTGGATTCACTGGTCTGGCAGGTCCTTCCGTTCTGACTGTGTGGCCATTGGGCAGGGGGCTTTGTGGGCTCCCACACACCTAGAGCGTGTTGGCCTGGAAAGAGGCTCTGTGTGGGGACAGAAGAGGAAGCTCAAGGCATGTCCACCCAGCGGAGGGTACTCTTCTCTTTCCTTCCTGTGTGAGCCAGGCTATGCCTGCTGGGCCCTCAGCACCCATTTCCACCTCCTTCCCCTTCTCTCTCCTGTGCCTTCCTGGACTAAAGAGAGAAAAGCGATTTTTTCCAGACTCCCTTGTAGCTAGGGTTCTGCATGCAAATTTAATCCTGCCAATCAGCGAAACCTGTGTGAGGTTTAAACAGCAGGAATGAAATGGATGGAGGGGGTCCTTCGGCTGCGTTGGCCGTCTGCTCCAGCAAGAGCAGCGTTGGAGGAGTGAGGTACCTCTGCAGTAGCATCTCGAACACCGGTCATCACCTTCATGAGCGCAGCGAGGCTGTTGTGGTAGCAGCTTGGTGTCCCCTGGCCCCAGATTCCACATCCCTGGATCATAACATGGTAAGTTCTTGAACCTACTGTTTGCAGGGATGGCGGCCTGTTAGCCCACTGTTGATTGTGTAGCTGGCGACCCTGCAGTGTTCTGAGAGTCATTCCTAGAGGCTCAGTCTACTCCTCTAGCAGCACTCCCCCACCCTTCGCACCTTTTTAAATTTCCTACTTCCCTACATTAAACTCTTTTGCTTTTAAAAGCCTGGATGCTTTCTTTCTTCTGTACTGAGCCCTGTCTGATTGATCACTATGATGCACTCTTACTCGTCCTTCAAAACGCAGCCTCAGTCTCCAGCTCCAGGTCCCCTGCCCTCATCAGCCGGACTGGCATGGGTATCTCTCCTCTGGGACTCCACAATTGGCTTTATCTCAGACTTTCCCTCATGGTGCTGGAATGAACTGTTTACTGTCTATCATCCCACCAGACCGTGATCCCCGAGGGCAGGGACCGGTCTTCTGGACCATGCATCTGAGCCTTTAGCGGAGACCCTGACCTGGCAGGGCAGGTGCTCTGGGAGCATTCTGCGGAATGAATGCAGAAAAGGGAGCAACTTGTCAGTTCAATAGGATTAAGGAGAAACTGTAAGATTCCTGGACTAAGAAAAAAGCAATTTAATCTCCCCCTTTGGCAAAAAGAAACTTACTTCTTATTAGGAGCTATTATTAGGAGCAATGTACCTTAGGGAGCTCCCGGGATGGTGAGGAGTACTGCTCAGATCAAGCATTTCATTTCAGATCAAATATTCGGGATCCCTCAGTGGGTCTGGCCCCCTGCCGATGCCCTGGGGCTGCTCCTGAGGAATTCCAGCAGGAGAAGCAAACAGAGCCTGGCTTTTGAGGCAGATGGTCTGGAACCACCACTTGTGGGCTATGTGACTGCTTTGAGCTCAGTTTCCTCATCTGCGAAATGGAGTTAGTCATCTCTCCACCCTAAGGCTGTTGTGAGGGGCAAATGAGGTGGTTTAGGAGAAGCACCTAGCACCTCGCAGGGACTTGCCACATGCTGGCTATGCTTTGAGCAGGAATTTGAGTTTGAGTTTTTTCTCTTCTTCATTTGTACAAAAGCACCGCCCACCACTACCCTCTTTCACACCTGGTGGCAGAGGTCAAGAGCGGGCCCCAGACGTGTGGTCATGAATGCGAAGCCTGTAGTTCAGGACCCAGAACAGAGTCGGTGCCGAGGGAGCAGGCGTCCTTTTTGCTAAGTGCTGTTCGGATCTTGTCCGGGACCTGTTCCCGGGTGGCTGGGAACGAGGGAGGGTCATCGTGGGCAGATACGACAGCAGGAAAGGGCTCGGACTTCATAGCGAGACAGACCTGGATGCAAGTCCTGGCTCCACCACTGACTTGGGGAGTCACTTCATCTCCCTGGGCCTCAGTTTCTTCATCTGCCAAGTGGCTCTACCGTGCCTCCCTCACGGGTCACCGAGAGCTCACTCCATACAGATCACCCACCCCTGTCCTGGCATCGCGGCTGGCACAGGGTGGCTCGCCGTGAGGAGGAACACGGATGCGCTTCCTGCTCTTGGCCAGCAGCCTGGCTCTGTGAGGAAGTGGCTCACAGCCGCGGCTTGGGGGCAGAGCAACTCGGGCTCCATGCCTCGTATGAGCTGTGTGACCTCAGCCGAGTCACTGCCTCTCTGAGCTCAGGGTCTTCCTCTGACACAGGAAACCATGCCCCTCGGAGGTTTGCTTGCGAACTAAATGAGGTGACACTTGGAGAGGACTCAGCGGTGACGGGAAGGTGGGCGTCATCGATGGGCGACGACTATTCGCCGGAGTAATAAAGTTCGGTTACCAGCTGAGGCAAAATAGGAGAGACGGAAGTTGTGCCCGTTGGGAATGAGAAATTCTCTCCCCGTCAGTTCGTCAGCTCGGTGATGGGCCTCTGTCGGCGCCTCTTGGCTGGGAGAAGAGCCCAGCTGCTTCCCCGGCATTGCTGCCGGAGAGCTCTCTGCCGCTAGGAAAATGGAAACCTTCCCGAGGTCTTTGCAGCCCTCCTCATTGTAGCCATTTTCCAGTGTACAGTTCAGTGGCATTAAGAACATTCCTGCTGTTGTGCAACCAGCTCCTCTATTTCCAGAACTTTTTCATCATCCCAAACAGAAACTCTGTACCATTTAAGCAATAACGCTCCTCGCCCTCCTCCCGCTGCGCCCAACCCCTCCCTGGGAACCTCTATTCTACTTTCTGTGCCTATGCACTTGCCAAGTCTAGGGATCTCATAGGAATGGAATCATACAATGTGTCCTCTTATGTCTGGCTTATTTCACTTAGCATAATGATTCAGGGGTTGCCAAAGCTATAGCATATCTCAGAACTTCATTCCTTTTTATGGTTGAATAATATTCATTGGTATATAGTCTACATTTTGTTTCCATTGATCTGTGGGTAGGCTCTGGTTTGTTTTCAACCATTTGGTTATGGTGAAGAGTGCTGTTGTGAACACTGATACACAAGTATCTGTTTGAGTCCCTGTTTTCAGTTCTTGGGGTGTATCCCTAGGAGTGAAATCACTGGGTCACATGGTTATTCTATTTTAACACTTTGAGGAACCACCACATTTTCCCCCCACCATGGGTGCTCCGTTTTATATCCCTACCACAATGCACGAGGATTCCTCAGAAGGTGGGTGGGTGGGTGGGAGGTAATCAACCAAAGACCTTGTATACATAACCCATGGATGTAGACAGTGGGGTGGTGAGGGCCTGGGGCGGGGGGCAGGGGTGGGCTGGAGGGGGTCAATGGGGGGGAAAAGGGGAGACATGTAATACTTTCCACAATAAAGATTAAAAACAACAACAACAATGCATGAGGATTCCTATTTCTCCATGTCCTTGGTTCTTTGAGGTGCCTTGGGAGACCCTTCCTGGTTAGCTTGGCAAACTCTTACTCATCCTTCAAAGCCCATTTCAAGTGTTATCTATTCACAGAGCCCTTTCTAAACATTCCTTACATTTCTAGGCAAGGTTCATCACTGCCATGTCTGCACCTTGCCTTGCTTTGCTTTTGCACCTACTGTGCTCCATACATTTGTTATGCCTTCGTGTCTCCCACTGGACTTTGAACTTACTGAGGGTGGCAACCACGTTGGATTCGACTCTCAGTCACTAGCGCCAGAGAGAAAGAGGGAAGTCAAGGATGATTCCTCCGTCATCCTGCTCAGTTCTTCTTGCCTCTAGGCCTTTGCCTATGCTGTTCCTCTACCTGGAAGACACTCCTTCCCTTCGCCTGGGGAATGCCTGCTTGTGCACCAGTTCTCACTTATCTCTCACTTTCTGCCGGAAACCTTCCCAGCTCCCCTCCCTCCACCCCCTACCAGGGAGCCCCTCTTCTGTGTTCCCGCAGTATTCTAGGTCTCCTCCTAGCCCAGCTAGACAATGGCTGGGCATTGTCTGCTCATACATCTGTCTCCCAACCTGGACCGGGGGCACAGGGAGGGCAAAATTGTGTATGGCACAGGTCTCTCCCAGGGCCAAGCACAGAATGCTGTGTTATATGTCTTCAATATGAAAATATGATGGGAGAGAGAGAGAGAGAGAGAGAGATTGAGCATTGATACACCTTCAGCACAGCCTCTGACTCCCGTCTCTGTTCCCGTGGCAGCCACACACAGACATGGCTCCGCAGGTCCTCTGAGATTCATGACGGGCACATTGCGGCAGAAAGAGCGATGCAGGAGGCTGGAAGCTGATGGGAGAGTGGGGACTAAATTCCACTGAAAACCTCCCTGCTGCTACCTTCCCCGTGTAACAAGTGAAGAGAGAAAATACACAGAGCTTTGTGGGCAAGACAGAACCCGGGCGGAGAGAAGCTGGGAAACAATACAACTCGTGGCTGGCCCACAAGCCTGGGTCCAGCAGCTGCTTTCAAGCTGTTCTCTGCCATTTTCTAGCCTCAGGAGTTGGTGCCAGTGACCCCCCTTCTCCCGGCCTCCATTCCTTATCTGCAAAGTAGGGGTAGCAGTCATGTCTCGTTGCAGGGTCGTTGGGAAAACCAAGTATATACTAGTAAATGGCTTGCAGCAGGGCCTGGCATGTAAAAAGCCCTTAAAAAATGCTGGTTTGGGGCCTTGTTTTTACTTTTCTGTCTTCTGCCAAGTTCTTCCTTGCTCCTACCCGACAGAATGTTTCAGGGCTGGTTGTTCCAACTGCTGCCTGGTCTGTAGCCTGGGGAACCGGAGACCGCCGTGCACTGCGGGCATGCAGGCAGCGTGCTGGGGCCTTGGAGCTGGTCCTGACACCTGCATGGAGCTGGGATGGTCCTCCCTCTTCAGATGACTCAGGCGCTCAGAGAGCCCAGGCATCCAGGAGCTGCCCCCTAGTGAGTTAGCAGGACGTCCGGATTCGAGCCCCAGGGAGCCTGGGCTGCGTCCATGGTTTCCCATCCCACGGGCTGCTGCCCATGAGGCTGCGAGGTGACGGTGGCATCACCGAGCCTGGGACAGGGTGAGCTGTCTGACAGGCCTCTCTGGGGCTAGGGGAGCAAGCTATTTCCTGCCTTGTCCTGCGGTGCGTGTGTAAAGGACATTGTAGAAGGAGAGGAAAAGCAAGTGAGTGAACCATTTGCTGGGAGGCAGACAATAGACTCTGGGGGCGAGGGATGTTCAACAGTAATGGCTCACAGCAGGCTCATCCGCAGCATCGCTACCCTCCCCGTCTTTGCTTCTCTTTGTGATGAACAATAGCCCAGAGAGGCCCCCACTCCTCTGGTCCAGTGCCTGCTGGGGTCCAGGAATGGAAGCCATTTATCCCATCTCTTGGAGATGTTGTTTATTCCAACGTTATTAGGAAGAGCTTACAGAGGCAGAGCTCAGGAAGAGGAGGAGGAGGAGGTGAAAAATAAGGAGGATAGAGAGCAACTGCCATGAGGATTTGCACTTGGTGGAGGGGAGAAGAAGCTCAGCCCGAGCTGTTATATTCCCAGGGAATCAGTAAACAGACTCCACCCAAGTCCTGGGGTTGCGAGGCTGAAAGCTAAACCTTGGCCATGGCCATCGGTCACTGGGGCTGGGGCTTCCACAGAGGCCCCTGCAAGTTGTTTCTATCTGCCTGTCAGACCCAATGTGCTGCCTGGGAATAGGGAACAGGAGGAGAAGGAAGACAGGGTCCTGAAGAGTGCCGTCCCCCCTCCCCCTGCCTGGAGGGTGGAGGGAGACCTCATTTCGAGGCTGGAGGGGAGTGTGCAGGGGCTGAGCTTTGGAGCTGGGGTTCACTCCTCCTCCCTCCCTGTGTGGCCAGGACCTCCCAGAACTTCAGCTGCCTTATCCTTTTGAGGATGCATTGTGATACCCATGCCACATGTTTGCCTGCTGTGAGGATCCAGTGAAACATGGGAAGTGTCTCAAACATAGTAGGTGCTCAGCAAACGGCCCCTTCCATTTTCCTCCTCAGAATGAACACGGAAAGGACGAGGCCCCAGAGAAGCGGGATGTGTCAGAGAGCAGATGATGTGATTAACCACATCCTCTTGTTTCACCCGCACAAGAGCCCGATGTCCTGGATAGCATCACCCCCATTTCACAGATGAGCAAACTGAGGCTGAAGCTGGAAACTTCTTTAAGGTCTCTCCACTGGCGAGTGGCAGAGACCTCCCTTACATTGTGCAGGTGGAGAGACTGAGTCCCAGAGAAGGAAGCTCCCAGCCTCCTCCCCCCATGGTGGGCAGATTCAGGCTTCCTGCCCAAGGAGGGGGGAGGGAGTGGGCAGGGACTGGGGGGGCAGATAAACCTGGGTTTGGATTCTAGCTCGATGACTTATTTGCATGTCTTTAGGCAAGTGCCTCAGCAATCGAGCCTCTTCTTCCTCATCTTCAAGGTGGGGTAATAGTCACTACCTGGCCAGGTCGGAGGATTAAACCCGACGGCTTCGACTAACTGCCTGGTGCAGATAAGCGCCCACAAAGTGGGCAGCCCCTGGCAGACTTCTCAACAGTCACGCCTCCCACCAGACAGTGTCTGCCGTTGCCTGAGGAGAAACTCCCGGGTTCTCTTCCAAACGCGGAGACCCCTGCCGTCTGGAGGGTGTTTGCAGCCACGGGGAGCGCAGCCTGCAAGCTGCTGCTGGCCCGGCGAGGGGACGCGAGGCGGGCAGGCAGGGACACATCGCAGCCCATATTTTGAGGGGGATTTCATGATACTCGCTTTGAGTTGCCGCCAGAGAAAAGTCAACTGCCGCTCCTGGCTGCCGGGAAGGGCTGTCCTGCCAGGGCTGCTTGTGCCTGGCACCGGCGCAGGCTTGTTTCAGCATCAACTGTCGTTTGCAGACAAATGTGTGCACACGCACATCCCAGCACACACGTGCACCGGCCACACGCGGAGTTGCCACAGCACACCGCCCAGGTGCTGCAAGCCCTGCCGGCTTCGGCGGCCACTTCCCCTTCTCTTCCTGTGTTCCGGACCCTCTGCCTCTGTCTCAACATGTTTGTCTCTCTGTCTGTGAGGGTTCTGAGCTCCTCTTCTTTCTTGGTTTCTTTCTCTCTCTTCCTTGGACTCTCTGTTTCTCCCTGTCTCTTTGGGAATCCTCATCTCTGACCCTCTGGACACTCGTGTCTCTCTGTTTCTGATTCTCTCTGAAGCTTTCTGTTTTGCTCTCTGTTTGTCTGACTCTCTCTGTCTCCATCTGTCTCTATATCCATCTGACTCTCTCTCCATCTGTCTCTCTCTCTTTCTCTCACTCCCCTTCTCCCCCCAGCCTCCCAAACCCCATGCCCATCTGACTATCTCTGTCTGTCCCTCTCTGACTCCCTTTCGGTGTCTCTCTGTCTTTCTCTGACTCTTTCTGTCTCTGTCCTCCCCTACCTCTCTCTTTTTTTCTCTCTGTGAAACTCTCTGGGAAATGCATCAAAGACTGAAGTGGCCGGATTTCAAGTGACAAACAGCACTCCACCCAGAATCCACCCCCTCCCGCCGCACCGCCGCCTCCTCCGCATCCCCTGTCACGAAGCCTATTGTGTGGGGCCCAGGGAGTTCAAGTTGAAGGGCCCTGGGCTCTGCGCCTCTGACTGCTCAGCGCTACCTCCCCATTGGCTCCGAGCAGCTTGCGCTCAGCAAGGGCTGAGCCACAGGGGGAGGCTCTCGTCCATAAAAGGGGGGTGAGGCACCCGAACTGCCATTCGAAGGGGCTTTGGTGGCGCTCACAGCCGCCTCGTTGGCACCTCCTTCCCAGCCGGAGTCAGGGTGGCCCTTGAGTCTTGACCGACCACCTGCTGCCACCTGCCACCACCCTCTGACCTGCTCGGGCAGAAGCTGCCCAGGACAAAGCAGAGGGAGCGCAGGTAAGAGCCAGAGGGGTGCTGGGGTCTCGTTTGGTTTGGTTTTGCTGGTCCTCTGACCCTGGAGGTGGTGGGAAGCTCCCGCTGGGGGATTTGGGGTTTGGGTCTAATTACCTGGAAGACATAGTTAGTTAGGAGGCTAGTTTACAAAAGACAGACCAGGGGGAGACCGACTGCTCTTCGGAATTTCTCTCTCCCCACAGCCCCGGCTGAAACAGGTGGGTTTCTCTCTCCCAGGAGGACCACCCTCCGTTTTAGCTCCAGGGTCTTCTTGGTCCTACAATCCACCCCCCAGCAGTTCCCATGGGAGAGTGGGACCGACCCCTGGGTAAAGAAGGGAGAGTTTTAGCTCATCAGAGTGGTTTCAAAGGTCAGGGATTCTCACTACACTTCACGAACAAGGGCTTGGGGACATTAATGAGGTCCCGGGCTCTGGCATTTACGGCGAATCATGTACATCAGCGTACAACCGAGTTCAGCCTCTTCATCCTTTTGGGATCGCGTTTAATTGCAGACAGAGTCCTGGCTTGAGTGGCTCTCTTTGATGTAATTCCACGCAGAAATGAAGTGCGGGGCTGCCTTGTTGGGAGGGAGTGGGCAAGAGAGTGACACCGGCCAGCAGAAGCAGCCTCGGAGGGCTTTGCTTGTCCATTTTACTTAGAAAGGACTTGTTGCTTTCATGTAAATTGCAGTCTAGTCAGGCGGGAAAGCAGCCCTTTGCTCCCTGGTAAAGATATCCACGCTCAAGGGAAGCGTTACAGAGCCTCAAAGTTTGACTGTAGGAAAACAGCTACTGAGTTTGGGGGGAGGAGGCGGGAGGGGGACGGCAGGAGCCTGCCCAGGACTCTGAGGCTGAAGAGTGAATTCTGAGACCTGCTACTTTTTCCGGGGCATCTTTTATGTGGAATCTTTCCAAGCATCCCTTGGTGATGCCTCTAAGCTTGGAGGGGGAACAGGCTCTTCCCATTACTGGATCTGATTTCAATTCCCCTCCCACAGATCGAAGCCTTCCTTACCACCTTTCTTAGGAGGGCTGGCAGAACAGACAAGGCTTGTCTTTCTCATTTGACAGGCTTTCTAGCCAAGATCCAGTGTCTTTTCAGAATGTAAATCCTTTTATCTGCATTTCCTCCCTCCTGCTCCCCCCTCCCCCCCCCATTGAACCTGCCACCCCAGCCCCACCTCTTCTTGCCTTTTGTTCTATTTTCGCAGGTCATTTATCTCCGGGCTTTGAGATCTGCCAGGGGAGCTGTTGCAGCAGCCCCAGCAGGTGAGTTACACTGCCTGGGGGAGGTCTGCATTAGTTGAAGGGATCTCAAGCCCACCGCTTTGCCCCAGGTGAGCTAGAGGTGTGGGGGGTGGCAGGTAAGTCCTGTGATCTGCCAGCGGGCGGCTGGGAGCGGGTGTCCCAGTGGTTCCTGAGGAACCCAGCACATTTCAGAGGAGCAGGCAAACAGACCAGCCCCGGGGCTGTTTGAGAAATTTGCAATCTCCTTAAAACACAGGGAAAGGGATCCGGGTCTTGAGGTAACTCCATGTAGCATCTAAATGCCTGTCTCACAACACCCGAGACAGTGCTGGTCCAAATCCCTCCACTCATTTGCTGTGTGATTTGGGGATAGTAGCTGTCCCTTTCTGAGCATGAATTCTTCACCCACACAGTAAGGATAAGAATAGCACTCACCTCCTGGGGCTATGGGGAGACCCCTATGGGATATTGTAATGCTGTGCCTGGCATGTACTAGGTGCTCAATAAATGCTAGTAGGACTGCTCAGGTTTTCCCTGTTCCAAGTGGCAGAGTTGGACCCCTCCCCCTCCCTCCCCCCCAGTCTGCTCTAATCCTTGATCACCTCACTCATTATGTTGTTTGTCATATCCTCAAAGTAGCATCTAAAGTCTATTTTTTCTGTTTGTGGGGCAGCGGGCACTGCTCGCTCCTCCCCACCCCCCCTTCTCTCCACACAACAGAAGACTTTATTTCTTCATTGGATCGATCTTCCCTGACTCCCCGGCCCACTGCCAACCTCCTCGGGCCATTCTCACACAATTGTTGTATTTATTAGATGCCTTCCATCAGTCTGAGCGGGATCAATAGCTGGTGGTTTGATTTCAATGCGTGTCTGAGCAAGTGTGTCCAGCTAGCTGATTTCTCTCATCATTTTCGCTCATCTCAGCCCATAAATGATGGGCAATCTCACTGGGTTTGACAAAGGTCTAAAACGATTTCACAAAGACAGAGCTGGCCATCGTGGTGGCAGTAAACCTCAGGGGAGACACCAGGTTAGCCAGGATCAGCCCGGGGGTGGTGTCCCTGAGTCCTTTAAGGTGGACCTCATTAACGCCTCCCACCCTGGGTCCAGATGATGCTCTTGGCAGAAGGAGGGTAAATGGCCCAGGTCCACGAGACATATCTCTTGGCTTGGGGGCTTCTCTCTGAGCCCATCCAGCCCTCCTGCTGGCCAGAGCGGTTGGCTGCAGGCTTATTCGCCAGGGGGCAATTTGTCCGCCATCACTTGGCTCCTTGACCTATTCCTGGACAGTTCAGTTTAACCCGACAAGGGTTTATGGAACAGTTATTATGCGGTTGGGTCTTCAGTGCACTGGCAGGAGGAGAAAACTGATATTTGTGATTCACATAGTAGGTCAACCTCCTGAATCAAAGTCCCTTCCTTTCCTTCCCTTTCTCTCTCATTTTGTTCCCTTCCCTCCTCTTTTTGCCCTCCCCCGCCCCCCCACCCGCCTTCCTTTTCCTATTCCTTCTTCATCTCATTCCCATTCACTGTTTCTCATCTTTATTCCCTTTTCCCAGGTTGTTTATCACCTCACATTTTGATTTTCTTTATTATTGCTGAGATGTCCGCATTCCCCCCCTTTGCCCCTCCCCTCCCAGCCCCTGCCCCACCCAGGCCCTCACCACACTATTGTCTGTGTCCATGGGCTACGCATATATGCATATAAGTTATTTGGTTAATCTCTTCCGGCTCCTCACCCGCCCGCCCCTCTGAGATCTGTCGGTCTGTCCCATCTCACTCTGATTTTCTAGGCGTCATTTCTCTCTGTGTGTGCGGGCTGCATCTCTGCTGCTCTTTTTTGTCTCTCTCCCTCTCTGTGGGTGTCTCTTCGCTGCCATCTCTCTCTGGTCCACCCTCCTGTTCCTTCCTTTCTCCCCATTCCCTTAATTGCATCACATAACAAAGGGTGGGCATTCCATGGGAGTCCTGCTTCTGGAATACGTTCTTTGAAAAGTGCAGTTAACAATCCCGAGGTGACCATCATCGGCAAGGCTCTTTCACTCTTGTTTCTAGACAACAAGTGGCCTGAGAGATTGGCCAGCCTTTGGTGTGGGCCCTCGTCCTATGTTCTGTGTTTTAATTCTTGCAGAACTAAATAATGGCTTACTTCCCATTCAGATCTGAGCTCCCCACCTCCCTAAAATGATCATCCGTTCTTTGTTAATGGCGCTGCAGGCCTAACAAAAGCGCTGTGCTCTAGTTTTGGGGTGTCCCTTTGCCAGCCCACTAGAGACTCACAAAGATGAACTTTATGTATTTTCTTTTCTTTTTTAAGAGAAAAGATTGATTTTTTTAGAAAGAGTGAAAAGGAGGGTGGGGGGAAGAGAGAGAGAGAGAATTGGTTGTCTCCTGTGTATGCCTGGGATCGAACCTGTAACCCAAGTATATGCCCTTGACTGGGAATCAAACCCATGACCCTTCAGAGCACAGGCCAACGCTCTAACCACTGAGCATGCCAGCCTGGGTGAACTTTATATATTTTTGAGTGAAATAAAACTCCTGAAATAGTCTCACCTTCAAGAATATGATAGTTTGGTGGGGGGATTTGATGGGCATTCAATGCGTACCGGCACCTCAGGGATGGGTGTGGGGAGTGGAGTCACAGACTGACTGTAAGCCAGTTTCTGCTCTGCCTTGCCTGTTGGCCTTGACTCAGCCATTTCACTTTTCTGAGTCTCTGTTTCCCCATCTAGGAAATGGGACTCACAGTGCCCAGGCTACTGGATTCTCTTGAGGGTTAAAATGCAATAATTGAAATAAAACAAACAGCAATGAGCTTGGCCCCATAGCTGTGTCTTAAACAGTGAAGGTCAACTCTGCCCTGCCCGTGGTGCTCGGGACCTTGGAGGCACTTTGTCACTTGGTTCTCACTCTTCCCCCTGGAACCTGAGACTCATCATAGCCCCTGCCATGCGGGCTCCATGGGCGGCCGGCGGCACAGGGCGGGGCGCAGAGCAGGGCGCAGAGCGCGCAGGCTGTGGCGATGTGTGCGGCTGAGGGTCACTGAGAGGACGCCATCCCCTCCCTTCGAGTCACGCCCGGTGTGGGAGGCCCCAGCTCCGGCTCCATTTCCCTCCTGATTCGTGATGTGACCTTAAACAAGTGATTTCATTTCTACCTTTTCCCATTTCCTCTTCTATCAAATAGGGATAATCATATGCGATAAAGTGCTTGGGGAGATAATTGCGATGTTAAATCAAGCCATTATTATTCCACGCTGGCTTTTTAAACAAAAACGCTCGCTGTTCCTCCAAGCCTCTGAATACAATATAGAAGTACCATCAAGAAGAGATAACAGGGCACACAGTTTTCAAGGAACTCTGGGCCCTCGGTGTAAAGGGGCCTGCCCTGGTCAGAGAGGCTCAGTTGGTTGGAGGGTCGACCTGTGCCCTGCAGGATCCTGGTGTTTATTTCCCTTCAGAGCACATGCCCAGATTGGGGGTTCCATTCCCGGTCGGGCGCATGGCAGCCGATCGATGTTTCTCTCTCACATTGATGTTTCTCTCTAAAAAATCATTAAGCCCTGGCTGGTGTTGCTCAGTTGTTAGAGCACTGTCCCACGTACTGAAGGGTCTTGGGTTCGATTCCTGGTCAAGGGTAGATCCCTGGGTTGCAGGCTTGATCCCCAATCAGGCACGTGGAGGAGGCAACCAATCTTGTCTCTCTCACATCAATGTTTCTCTCTCTCTTTCCCAACCTCCCTTCCACTCTCTCTAAAAAAAGGGGGAGGGGGGGAATATCCTCAGGCGAGGATTAACAACAACCACAACAAAAATGAATTTAAAAACTCGCTGTTTCTAAAAAAAAAACATAAAAAGGGCCTACTATGTGCTGGCCCTATAAATGATCGTGTCTTAGTCGGTCCTTATGGAGACATGGCAGGAAGGTGGTACCCCATTTACAGATGAGAATACTGAGGTTTGGAGAGAGACTTGATTCCCCTCTGATCTTCCCAAGAAAATCAGCTTTAAAACTATTAGAACAATTAAAATTATAAAATGGTTATAAAATTAATGAAGGCAGGGATCAGCAAAGGGCCAGACAGTTCAGTATTTTTGGCATTTTGGTCTTTCGGTCCCTGTTTCAATATGCAACCGTGCTTTTGAGCATGGAGGCAGCCATGGACACTACGGCAACAAACAGAATGAGATATAGAAACGAGAGGATGTGAAAGAGATTTATTGTCAGGAATTGAATCATGTGGTAAGGAGGCTGGTGGGTCCAAAATGTCCTCCTCCCCCGGCCCATGCTTCCCTCGCTGGGCTGTCACAAAGCACCGTGAGGCAGTGGCTAAGGAAATGCTTCCAGAAGAAACCTGGAAGTGTGGAGGGTTTTTCTTGGGAGGCTATTAGGAGGCCCTCTGGCCTGCCAGGTCCGTGAAAGGGGCTCCTCCGTCACGGTGGGCCACGCAAGCCCTCCAGCAGGGTCTGTGTGCCTGCCGCCACCAAGGCGTTTGCTGTCTACCTCTCATACCAATGAACGGCCAAGTTCCTTTTCTCTTTAGCTCATCCCAAATCAGAAGCAACAAGCAGGCAGGGCTACCTCTGATGTATGACTTTCGAGCAAATCCCCATAGCTGGCAGAAGAGAAAATACTCCCCCGGGACCCATCTGACATTGCTCAGTAATTGGTTTATTCCACCAAAGGAAGGAAACAGAATATCTTAGGAAAATCTCAGGGCTGATGCATCTTTATTAGAGTCACCTTTTAACCCAGAGACATCCAGTCTGAAAGCCCAACACTCCCATTTCCAAGCCGAGTGAACTTCTCTCTCAGCCTCAGTCTTGTCCCCTGTATATTGGGTATAAAGACATTTCCCTCTGGGTTGTCTGAGGATTAGAATAATGTGTGTAAAGTGGTAACACACAGCCTGGCATCTCATAGGCTCGTGAGAAGTGGTGGCTGTTTTGGATTGATGTGACTATGAATAAGGAGCACTCAGCTCTGCCTGGCACCCAGTAGGTCTTCCATATCTGACAGTCAATTCACTCAACAACTTTTGTTTGTTTCTAGTGTCCCAGACTCTAAATTAGCACCCCTTTTTGCCTTCTTCTTTTCCCACCTCCTGTAGCCCAAGTAATATTGGAATGGAGCCTTCCTACTTTACTCTTTAAATCACCTACTATGTGCTAAACACTATACATGATCTTTTAAAAAAATTCCGACACCTATCCTCTGAAGTGTTATTAGCTGCCTTTTAGAGTAGAGAAAATAGAGGCACAGCAGAGTGGGGTAATTTCCCCAAGCTGGCAATGAGTGGTGGGTCCACATTACTGGCCACTTGGTGACCTTGCTTCTGGGTCAGGAAGGAACCAGAGGTCTCACCTCTCCTTTCTCATCAGCTGTGCCCCTACTACCCTCTGTGCTCCTCCAAGTTGTTAGAGCTGTGAGGCAATCCAGGGGCTGCAAACTCAATCGTCTACCAGGTACTCAACAGGGACAGACGTGAGGGGAGCCACAGGGTTGGGACAGTGGGGACCATGCTGAATGGGGCCTCTCTGTGACTGTTGCCAGATTAGAATGCAGACCTGATGTCTCCATGTCTCTGGGTGCAGAGAGCAAGGGGGAGGGAGAGAGAGATAGAAACATCAATGCTGAGAGAGAATCCCTGATTAGCTGCCTCCTGCATGCCCCACACTGGTGATCGAGCCTGCAATCTGGACATGTGCCCTGACCAAGAATCGAACCGTGACCTACTGATTCATAGATCGGTGCTCAACCACTGAGCCATGCCGGCTGGGCTAAACCTTTTGATTTTTAAAGACAAGTTGGAAATGGAGACTTTTAAAATGTAAAAATCTCCCAATTTTAAAATAATGGTATAAATGTTTTTAAAATCCCTGTGCACATCAGCACACCCTATGCCGTTTGCTGAGTTTGTCCTGCAGGTGGCCAGTGTGCACCTGTGGACACTGTGCTAGGCTGGGACGAGGAAACCAGAGGCCTCCGCCCCGCCGGACCCTACAGGACCCCTAATTTCTGCGTCTTTGTCCTTGAGAAAAGGGTACTTAGGTGCTAGAGCCAGCACAGGTGACTGTGCGGGTCCAGAGGAGGGGCCTAATCCAGACAGACTTCGGGCGGAGGCACCTGAGGCTAAGGTTTGATGAACAAGTAAGAGTTGGGTCAGAGGGCGATGGGAGTGGGTAGGAAAGGCCTTCCAGGCAGAGGGAACTGTGTGTGCAAAGGCTTGGAAGAAGGGGGGTGCTTGCTTTAGAACTGCAGGTGGTGTGGCCAGGCCCAGGTCCAACAGAACCTGCCCCCGGTATGGGTGCTGTGCATTTGCTGGGGTACCTTGGACAGATGGCATCATCTCTCTGTGCCTCATTTCCTCACCTGTAGAATGGGGAGAATATCTGTCCCGGCCTTATGGGTTGTTAGAAAGACCCCATACATTAAGATGCATATGGGACTCAGTGCGCCCGGATCAATGTCAGCCCTTCTCAGCAGGAAAGCCCTTAGAGCAGCGGTTCTCAACCTGTGGGTCGCGACCCCTTTGGGGGTCAAACGACCCTTTCACAGGGGTCGCCTGAGACCATCAGAAAACACATATATAATTACATATTGTTTTTGTGATTAATCACTATGCTTTAATTATGTTCAATTTGTAACAATGAAATTGGGGGTCACCACAACATGAGGAACTGTATTAACGGGTTGCGGCATTAGGAAGGTTGAGAACCACTGCCTTAGAGGCAACATGAGGCTGCTCTGGGGCCAGGAGGAGGCTGCTATGGACCCCTGGAGGGAGAAGCAGGAGGCTGGCAGGGGTGGAATTAAGGGGCTGGGTCAGTAACCGTGGTTACCAAGGTGCACTCTGGGAGCCAGACCACCTGGGTGCACATCCCAGCTTGGCCACCTACTAGCTTTTGACTCAGCAGGCGTCTTAACTCAGTTTCCTCCCCTGTAGAGCAGCAGGACAACGGTGCTCACAGCATGCGGTTGCTGTGAGTATAAACGAGTTCATCCTCAGAATTGCTCAGAGCTTCGGAAGTGCTCAACAACCATTAGACCAGCTAGAATGATTGCTGTTAAATATAAAGCTATCGGATGAAAGGAAAGGATGCTGACACTGTTTTTGCCCGGGACAAGGAGGTCTCAAATCAGGCCTCCTACTGCAGCAGCCTCGCTGTGTGGGGAGCCTCTGGTCAGGAGGGAGAGGGCAGTGTAGGCTTCCTTCCTCAGCTGGTTAATTCACTGCTCAGCTTGTAACAGCCCAGCCCAGCCCAGCCCTCGCTGGTATCAAAGAAAACATGAGCTGCCTGCTCTGTGTCTGCATATAAGAGGCACCACTCGCCCACCTGGAACCCAATCCTCTCAGCAGCTGGTAGAGTGTGAGAGAAACTCGAGGGCAGGCGAGGACGTGGGAGGGACACAGGTCACCTCCCTCCGTTCTCTTCTCTGAGCCTCCCTGCTCAGGGGAGCCTCTTGCCCAGCCAGAGAGGCAGACGGACCTGAGTCCTCACCTTTAGTTGCTCTGCAACCTCAGGGGTTTCCCCACGCCTCTCTGAGCTCCAGTTTCCTGATTTGTAAAGTGGGGATAGTGATGCCCACCTCACAGAGTTGGCGGGTGGATTGAGAACAACATACACGTCAAAGACCTGAGCATGGGGCCCTCTGGGCCTCATGGAGGGTTCAGCTGTTAATGAGTCGGCTGTTCTAGAAATTGTGATCATTAAGGGCACACGTGTGGTGAGTCAAACAGGATGACTTTGCATCCCAGCTTCCACTCACGGGTGGTGGTGGGGGGATGGGCAATGCATCGCACTGGAAGGGCCCCCTCACTGGGAGGGATAAATGAGACAATGCATTTAGGGGTGTAGCTCGAGGCCTGAAGCACAGTAAGGGCTTCCTAAATGGTGGCTGGGACCACTCTCAGGCTGGCTTTGATGGGGGAACCGACTGTGGGTTCTGAGGAGGGAGAGCTGCCCTGGGCTGCAGCGTGGGGCTCTGAGGCCTGCGGTGGGATCTTCCGAATCCCTAAAGACCTGAGCAAACAGGGCAGTTTGCAGGATTGGGGCCCTTGGAAGAGGGAAGGAGGACAGCCATCCCTGACAGTGGCTTTAGAAGAGTCGGGCTACCAGGACCAGGCAGGGAGGGGCATGGCGCCCTGCCCCGCCCGGGTGGGTATCTTGAGAGAACTCCCCATTGCTAGTTGGGAGAATTGCCTTGTGCCCCCATTTGAATAGCTTTGGGTCTTGATATTTGGTTTATGAAAGAAACAACTTTTAACAGACTATTGTGAGGCATTCATTCATCTGCTTAGTGTTTATTGAGGGCCTACTATGTGTTAGTCAGACTTGTCGGTGCTGATACAGCAGGGACTATGACCAATAACATCTATGCTCTAAAGGAGCTAATATTTCAGTGGGGGAATAATAATAGGACAGCATGAGGTGGTGATGTCAACACAGCAGGGTGATGTGAGAGAGGCCCAGGAAATGGGACATTTAATTCACTTGGTTACAAGAAGGAGCGACCCATGGGAAAATCAGGTCAGAGTACTGCAGCCAGGGGAACAGGAAGTGCCAAGGCCCTGAGGTAGGCGCCAGCATGGCATGTTCGAGGAGCACAGAGAGAGTATTACAGAGACACAGACAAGACACGCTCCTGCCTTCATGGAGCCAAAGCCTGAAGCCTCACACAGCTAATTACCACATAGTGGAATGTTTTCATGGAGGAGGCACAAGTTACTGGGATAATGGGAAGGAGGAGCTTCCCACAGAGCCTAGGGAATCAAGGAGGGCTGCCTGGATGAGGTGATATCTAATCGAGGACCCACAGAACAGGTACCAGAAGAAGAGAGGAAGGATTTCCAGGCAGAAGGAACAGAATGTGCAAAGGCCCAGAGGTGGGGCAGGGCCTGATACAGCCATATGGTAATTAAGTAGCTGGATGTGGTTGGAACCCAGAGCAGAAGCGTTGGGGTGTGGGAGTGGGATTGAGGCTGTCCCTGACATTAGGAGAAGGCCACACGTGGCCCACCCCAGCGGGTCTGATCACAGAATGGATATAGCTGAGCAGGGTGAGCAGGAGGGATCAGAGAAGGAACCAGAGGCAGGGAGGCCAGCGTGGAGGTGAAGGTGAAGGTGGCCAGGGTGAGTAGAAGTGCTGGGGTGGAGAAGGCAAATTCCAGAGACCTTACCCAGCAGGGACCTGGCCTGGGGACAGCCTGAGCAGCGGGGGACAGACAGGTGAGGGAAGCCTCAGGGAACTCAGAAAAGCAGATGGCCCAGTGTCTTCTGTCTTGGTACGTAATCAAAGTGGGGTTTGAAGGATGACTAACTCCGGTCAAGTCCTGGCTTATGCACTGCCCAGCTGTGTGGGCAATCACACCCCCCCCCCCCCCCCCCCCCCCGCTCTCTGAGCCTCAACGTCCCCGCCTGTCCAATGGCACAGCCTGACTACCTTCAGAGCGGTTGTGCCGATTAAGTGTGAGCTGTGTAGGAAAGCTCCTAGCACATAGCAAAGGCACTCAATGCATGTTTATTACCTTCCTGCACCCTGGACCCTTGGCCTTGGGCCCCACTGTGCCTCTCTGGGCCTCTGTGTTGTCATCTGTAGAGGGGGAATGAGAATGCTTGCCTTGTAGCCTGCCAGCAGGAACTGGTGAGTTCACTGCAGGCTCAGGATACAACCCACAGGATAGGCGACCACAGATCTCATTGTCTGCTCTTTCTCCCCTCCCAGCAGGAAGAACCAAGACAGAATGGAGTGGCAGGGGCTGGTGCTGGCGGCTTGCCTCCTCATGCTCCCCTCAGCCTCCGCGGACTGCCTGTCCCACTGCTCCTTGTGTGCTGTGAAGACCCAGGATGGACCCAAACCCATCAACCCCCTGGTAGGTTTCAGGCAAGGCTCCTGGATGCCAGGCAGTGGAAGGGCCCAGCTGTGGATTGAGCCCAGAGAGGGAAGAAGGCAGGCCTGGGCAGCGGTGTGCCTGTCCTGTAGACTCGTCCCATCTGTGCAGGGCATGCCCTGCTCTGTGGTCAGCCTGGGAGCCTGGGACTGCTGCTTTCTAGCTCCCATTCTCTTTCCAGACCTCAACAGGATGGCTGACTCAGGGCTGAGGCTGAGGCTGAGGCTGACTCAGGTTTCTAGGGAGCCTGGTGCCTGGCAACAAGCAGTGTCGTTCATGAGGTGTGCTGACTTTGGGAGTCAGCATCCTTAGAGTAACTTTTCAGGGCTTCTTACCACCAGGCTGATGGGCACCTCCAATTCTAGTCGCTCCCGTGGAGGGAGCTCTTTCCACTGCCCCTAAATACCAGGATCTGGTTAATGGGATCCAAGTCTTGACCCCTCTCTTGGGTCTTAGCATCCCTTGACCCAACCTCACTGGCTTTGCTTTGAGTCGAGCTTCCTCACCTTCCTTTCCTGTGACGGAAGTCTGGAGTAGAGGTACCAAGGGTGTGGTGGACAAAATGCAGGTTTGGTTCTGCTACTTTCTAGTTCCATGACCTTTAAATTTTAAATTTAAATTTTTAAATTTACAATTCTAGCCTCTCTTCATTGAAATGAGCACAGATCCCAGCAGGGAACAGCGGTTAAGCATGAGGACTTGTGACATTAGACTGACTGGGCCCCAGTTCCAGAGTTGTCCAGTACTGTCATCATCATGTTTGAATTCTCCCAGCACTCCTATGAAGTAGATACTGTTGTCCCCCAGATTTGATGAACCCTCAAGCGTCCCCTCGTGTGTTCTTTCCACCGTTCTGCGTGGCTTTTGTCCTGCTCTATAAAGTGTCTGCAGCTCCTACACACCTAGGAGAGGCTGGGAGAACCCACTACTCTCCCTGCAGTCAGAAGTGGAAGAGACAGGTGAGCTCAGCAGAGCACTGTGGGAAGATCTTGCTTCTAGTGTTGGCACTGCCACCGGTAGCCGTGTGCCCTGGGGAAGGCTGTTTCATTTGTCCACATCTGTCTCCTCATCTTCTATGTAGGCACAGCGTCACCCGCCTTTATGCACCGCTGGACGCATTTACGTGGACAGCCTGGGCTTAGTGATCACAGCTCATGTTGATTTTCTCAGACATGGGGCCGAGGACAGTTCGGTGGGGGTGACATTACCACTGTGGTCTTTTGGGGTCTTTTGCAGACTTGCTCCCTGGAATGCCAGGCTGTCCTGCTGCCCACTGAGGAGTGGGAGAGGTGCCAGGGCCTCCTGTCCTTTTTCACCGCCTTCCCCCTGGGGCTCAACAGTAAGGAAGACTCGGAGAGCAAGGCAGCTGTGGAGGAGGCATATGGTGAGCTGGCCAAGCGCGGGGCACCCTTCCTGAAGGAGCTGGAGAAAAGCAGATTCGCGGCCAGCGCTCCGGCAGAGGAGGACGCTCTGAGCAGGGGCCTGGCCGCCAGGCTCGGGGGTCTCTCCGGCAGGTGGGAGGAGGGATCAGAGCCGGAGCTGGTGGGGGACGCTCAGCTGAATGATGGCGCCGTGGAAGCTGGAGCCCTGGATTCCGACGAGGAGGACCCCAAGGAGCAGGTCAAACGCTATGGGGGCTTCTTGCGCAAATACCCCAAGAGGAGCTCCGAGGTGGCTGGGGAGGGGGATAGTGAGGGCCACGAGGACCTGTACAAACGCTACGGGGGCTTCTTGCGGCGCATCCGTCCCAAGCTCAAGTGGGACAACCAGAAGCGCTATGGTGGGTTTCTCCGGCGCCAGTTCAAGGTGGTAACTCGGTCCGAGGAGGCCCCCGAGGCCTACTCCAGGGAGCTCTTTGATGCTTAAACACCGCCCCATCGTGGAGGTGAGTCAGGAGCTTCCCCCAGAGGAGTGCACTCATCTTCCTCCCTCCGTGCCCCATCCCCACGCTCCGTTCAGCATTGTCCACAAAGCATCCTACCCAGCCTGCCTCTCTTCTGCCTGGAGCGCAGTGTTTGTCTGGGTCAGCGAGGGGGAAGGAGGGCGGCTCCCCTCTTCAGGAGGCTTGTGCTTGGCTCAACCCCAGACTTCTAAAACCACCACTGTTCATGTCAGTCCCTCCACCCCACTCACAGGACTCCCCAGGTCCAGAAACCCAGGCTGACGGCTTCATGCCTCTAGATCTGTTGTTTCCAAGCTTTGCTGGTCATATGCCCCTCTCAGAAGAAACATGAGCACACCTCCCATGCAGATATTCTCATTTATCATAAAGCACAGCAAAGATAGAAATGTAAAGCAAGAGAAATAAACAGATAGATATCCTCATGTTTTATTCCCAAACCTCAAAGGACCTCCTGTGCACCCCACTTTGAAGACTATGCTTTAGGCAAAATGCTTAGACACTGCCTTTTATTGGAGCAGGAGTTTCTACACCAGAGGGTTCAGTTTCTAGAGGGCTGAATGTTCAGCCGGTGTGGTGGTACTCTGAGTTCTCGTTGTTTAGAAACGCACAGCTGGAAGAACCGAGTTCCCGGACTTCAGTCCATGTTGGTATCCTGGACAGCGCCCAACTTCTCCCTGGAGAAGGGAGGGACAGCCCCTTCCCGAGATGGTTGTGGAGAGTAGTTCTCCCTCTGAATGCTGAAATGATCCAGGAGGGAGCGAGGCAAACCAATTTGTTCTGTGCAACCAACTCAAAATGTGGACCAGCTCCCTCAGCCCTCATTAAACTAATTAAACTGATGGGTATCACACTCCCACCCCAGGATGAACTGAAGCTGAGTCGAGTTGATGAGGTTAAGCACAACCATGTTCTTGAGCAGCTGAATCTGCCGCCAAGCGTCCAGGCCATCTGGCCAAACATATGCAGTGGGCTCTGAGCGGGGGGATCCAGGAGCAACAGTGAGAAAGAGAAAGGCCCTCCTCAACCCCCAGGTTGGTGCTTTCCTCTTCGTGTCAAAGGAAACCAGAAAGAGGAAGGAAATGATTAAGTGCTTAATGCCAAATGAGTCCCCTTGATTCACACATCCCAGAATCGGAGGCAGAGATCTCCCGATGCCTTGATTTCAACCAGAGTTTTCTCTCTGTCTCTCCTGCTCACTTATCCCCAGGCACTGTGGTTTGGTTTGTGGGTTCAGGGGGCTGGACTGGATAGGAGAGGGAATGGACTTGAGTCCGGTTAATTTGTATGAGACCCTACTGAGCACACCTCTTCATGCACAACTCCCAGCTCTCTCATGATGTTCTGACATGTACTGATTGTTTTAGGGTTATTTTGTGTGCTTTTAAAAATCCCATTTATGCAATTTACTTGGAATTTGCTTAATCCTTAGTGGGCCTGTGTTATTTCCCACTCCCTAAGTACAAAAATAAATAAAATTGCTGATGACTTGGGGGCTGTGTGTATGTATGCCTCAAGTCCCTAGAGAGTGAAAATACCATTTGCAGAAAAGAGAGCTGGGAAATGAAAAATACACAAGCACACTCACACACACACACACAGACACACACATTTTTATGTTAGAAACTAAATGTAAGGGAATAGAAAGAGCACAAATGTTAGAGTGCCATAGCCCTAAGTTTGAGATCTGTGTGGCCTTGGGTAAGTCAGTTGGCCTCTCTGCACCTTCATTGGCTCTGATGGGGTCATATTTCCAATTCTGCCAATCACTGTGGCTAGATTTAACACGATGCTAGGATCTGTCAGTACTGAACTACATGGATAATTAGAACCAGGGATGGATTCAATCCAACTCAAAGTAGCTGGCCTAGGAGTAGGAAAGGGGTGGTTCTCAAGAGGAGGACGGAAGCATGGTTCCCAGCAGGAGAACGAGTGAATGCCAGACCATCCCACAGTAGCTGGTCACCTGCCTAGTGAGTGAAGGTGGCTGGTGCAGGGCAGGGCAAGCTGGAGAGTGTATACATGGGCATATGGGCCCAGAGTAGCCAGCTCTGATTGCTGAGAGACTGCAGAAATCTGGCTTTGCTTTTTTCCCCCAATGTAGGCAAGTAATTTTGTTTTTTTGTTTTTAAGTATTGAGCAGGACAAACAACATGTTTGGGATGAGACACATCACTCTCTCACTACCCTTTTGTGACCTCTTTTTTAAATTCGAAACACTCCTTTTGTTTTTTATTTTTAATTTCCCCATATGGAATGGATTCCAGAATGCCACTGTTCTAGAATTCCTTTTCTGGATGCATTTCTCTTGGTCAAGGAGGCATGCCCATACAAGGTGGACAGAGCATGGCTCGGGGTCACAGAGACCTGGGCTCAGGTCCCCCTTCCATGGGGACTGGGCAAGCCACTGCACTCACTGAGCCTCGGTTTCTAACCTGTCCAATGGGGAGAAAACACTGAGTTCTCAGACAGCGGTGGGGACTCCGTGATACCAGGTCTATGACCCACTGACATTCAAGGGGTGTATGACACAAGTTGCTGCCCCCTCCAGATGTCACCTGCATGAGGTTGAACGAACAAAATTCTCCAGGTGATAAGAAAAGGATGAAATTAAATGTTTTTTATTGACTATAACTTACGTGCTATCAAGTACACTTAATCATAAGTGTGTGGCTCAATGGATTCTTATATATGTTTACGCCCCTGTGACCACTACCCAGTCACAATATAGAACATTTGCAGCACCCCAGAGGGGAGATTATTTTTTTTATGAGCTGTTTGTGGAGATGGAGAGCAAGCCCAAGGAAAAATTGGAATAAAAACATCACCGGCCTTGCAGGGTACCGGTTCTTTGTCCGCGTCTCCAAGGCCACGGTGCAGCGATCATACGGCAGTCTTTGGTTAAGGGACGCCAACGTCCCGGCAACCTTAAAAAAGCGTGTTCCTTCTAAGCACTCCGTTTCCATGACAACGCCATACGCCACTGCCAGAGAGGAAAGTCTTGTCATAATGATCATGACACTCATAATGATTCCCTCAGATTCGCATCACCCCTCTCCCACCCCCAACTCCGAGCCCTTCACACAAACCAGCCCAGCGATGGGGCTTGTCCGTTAATTAAAGGCCCCACAGCGAAGACAGTGAAAATCCCCACAACAGTGTCAGGAACAATGGGGCCCTAATAGATGTCATTTCAGCATTCTTGATTCATGTCTCCTCTCATTGTAGCTGTGGAGATTCATCACAAAGGTTTGTAATTACTCTTCTAATATGCAAATGCACCCATGAGTTGTACTCCCACCCTGTTTGGCTTGTCTCTGTCTAACTCAGTCCAAGCCCCATTATTCTTGTCCCCAGGGCTCCCCTCATCCTTAATCTCCTTTGACGTGAAGCTTGCCATCTGAAAATGCCCACCTGGCTCACTCATAAACCACCACCACCACCCCCCGCCCCCATCACACCAGCTTGGCTCCTAAGGGACCTGCCCTGGTGCTGGGAGTGCTTTCCCATCACAGGGCCGATCCCTGTGACGTTCAGACTTGGAGAAGGAGCACTAGACAGAGAGTCCAGGGACCTGGGGACCTGAGTGTGGTCCTGTCTCTGCCTTGGGAGGTGGCCGTTGAGTCCTTCAGGACACGGTTTTCTGTAAAATGGTGCAGATAATATCCTTTCTGAGCCGGCGCATGGTACCTGCTCAGCATCAGGTACTGAGTCAATACGTGAAGAAGCAGGCGACCCTCAGTTTCCTCGTCTGGAAATGGGCTGATGAATTCCACCCTGGCGGGTAGCGGGGGTCACGTGAGATGACACAGAACCCAAAGCTGTTGCATAATCAGTGCTCATGCCCTCCGCCCACATTCATCCAAGCGCTTTTTAAAATAACATTTCATTTTTTTATGTAACGAGGCTGTGTTTAATGAACACCAAAACGCAGGTGAGGGCAGTAGGGGCTCAGAGGAAGGGCCGTGGTGATGTGGGTGGTGGGTCAGCGGTGACACCACCTCCCAGCAACTTTCCCCTCACAGCATTTTCAACAGTCCTGGGGGGGACAGCAAGGCAGGGGGGCAGCAGAGCCGGTGGCTGGCCCCATTCTACAGCCGGGGAAACTGAGTTCTGAACAGGCTCACTGTTTGCCCAAAGCCGTACACAGTCCCTGGTCCTTTCTCCAGCCCCACTGTGGCCTGGCTCAGAGGAGAGCTGAGTAGGTGGAGGGAGGGAGGATGAACACCCCCAGGAAGAGCAAGCACAGTGTGCAGACGGGCAGGGGTGGTTTGCAGGGACACTCAGGGGCTTGGCTGGAGGGCAGCCACCTTGACACCCGCAGCCCTGGCTGCTGCAGCACAACCACTTAGGTGTCTGCTTCTCCCTCTTCCCCCCCAGGTGCCCAGGCCCTCAGCAGCAGCTGCAGGAGGTCACAGGCAGGAGGGCTGCCCGCTGCAGTGCTCCTGGGCCAATCTTCGCTTGGCGCCTGCCATGCACAAGTCCGGGGCAGAGGCAGGCAGGCCGGGTGGATGGGGAGACGGGGCAGCACAGGAAGGTCACGCTGTGTCACCGGCCACAGGGTTGTGACAGGGGGGCAGGGGAGGACACGTGCCATGCAGAGGGGCTCCTGGGGAAGGTGCCTTGTGGGCAGGGAGCCGGGAGGGTGCAGTCCTGGCACATGGACTTGTGGGCCCAACGAAGTGGAGGTGGGAAGCACTGGGTGAGACAAGTGTGACTCCCTGAGGAGTCTGGATGGGGACCTGGGAATCAGGTCATGGCAGCGACACGGAGGAGGAATGGGGCCGCCGGAGAGACTGCTGGTGAGCTAGACGGCCTGGCTGGCGAGGAGGAGGGCCGGAGAAGGCTCCGTGGGTCCAGGCTTCTCCGCAGGCCCCTGGGAGTGGGGCTGGCTGGTTTGGGGTGAGAGGGCCCCACCCAGGGAGGCCTCTGCAGGCGTGAGTGCACAGCGAGGCCCAGCAGAAGCCTCAGGCTCCTGGGCACAGGCCTGTCAGTGGGCACCGGGGTCCTGGAAGACCCGGGCCTCATTGGCAGTGGAGGAAGTTCTCAGAGCAGAAGGGCTGGTTGTTGAAAGTGTCACGATGGGGTTCAGGTTCAGCTGGGCGCCCCCTCCCCCTGTTGTGTACCCTGCATTGGGGGTGGGGCAAGGGGTTCAGCAGTGGGTGGTTAAGTAGAGCCCCTACTTCACCCTTTGGGGAGGGGGAGAGAGTCTCACAGTTTATAAATGAACAAATGGGTCCGTGTTTCAGGTGGCCGAGTGCTGTGAAGGAACATAAAAGGGGGCGGGGCATGAGCGATGGCAGGTGGGAGGTGCCCGTCACAGAGGTCACGAAAACCTCTCCGAAGCGGGGCATGAGCAGAGATGTGCAGGAGGTGAGGGCACTGTGGGTGTCTACGTGGAGGTGGCAGCATTCCAGGCAGGGGAACAGCCAGTGCAAGGGCCCAGAGGAGGGCTCAGGTTGCATAAGGAAGAGTAAGGATGCTGAGGGGATGAGCGGGGACAGAGAACAGGTCACAGAAGCAGCCGGGGACCCGATGGCACAGGCCCTCCCGGGACTTAGCACTGTCCTGGTTTCCACTGTTACCGGTGGGGTGAGCAGGGCCCCCTTCACTCTCAAAGTGCTCCGGTTTGGACTCTATGCCATATTGTTGCCTAACGTATGGGCCGTGGAAAGGACCTTGACTTTTGCTCTGGGTGGGAAGAGAGCACTGGGGGGTAGTAGGATAGGAGGGATATGATCTGACATGGATTTGGATGGGCCAGGCTGGCTGCTGTGTGGAGAGCAGGCTGCAGGGGGCACCAGGGCAAAGGGCACCCACCAAAGATGCAGGGCACCGGGACGACGCCCTGGGCACAATGTGCTCTCCTAACAGGCAGCAGTGGGCTCAGGCCACGGTCAGGCAGAGGCCGGTGCTCGGGACGCCGCCCGTGGTGCTGGTGAGCTGCCCCTGAATCAGTCTGCAGAAGCCAACCGGCAGCACCCACTCCTGCCCCCGCCACACTAAGCCTTGAAAAATGCAGCCTTGGTGGTGCGAGCTTGGAGCTTTTGGGGAGAAAATTCTCTGAATTGGGGACTTGCTTTCCATAAAAGATGCGCCATTGGAAAGTGTATAAATGAAATTTTTGCAAATCAAATTGTATTTAGGTGCACTGGGGAATATTGCTATTCAATTACCTTATTGATTTTACGGATTGCAACAGTGTCTCTTGCCCATTAAGGAACATTCGAAATCTCGGAAAACCATCCAGCAGGCTCATGTGAAATGAACCAACAGTCAGGGTGGAGACACCATAGGTTTACTGAGCCCTTACTCTGGCCAAGGCACAGTGGGGATCCACACATGCATAACCTTTGCCCTCAAGGACTTTACCGTTCAGCAGGGAAGACCTCATAGAACAAATCGCTATGGAAAATGAAGGAAGAGTTTCTCTGAGGAGGGGTGTATAGCTAAGGGAGTTGTGGAGTGGAGAACAGGGGCCTGGCCTTTTGGAGGTGCTGGGGAGGCTTCCAGATGTGACTTGAAGCTGAGAGCTGGAGGAGCAGGAGTTAGCTGGGTGTGAGTGTGGGGCGGTGAGAGGGGAGGGGAGGCAGGTCCAAGGACCAGCATGGGCGGAGGTCAGAGGTGGAAGGAATACTGTGTGCATAAGAGTCTAGAGCAGGGGTGGGCAAACTTTTTGACTCGAGGGCCACAATGGGTTCTTAAACTGGACCGGAGGGCCGGAACAAAAGCATGGATGGAGTGTTTGTGTGAACTAATATAAATTCAAAGTAAACATCATTACATAAAATGGTACGGTCTTTTTTTTTTTTTTTTTTTAGTTTTATTCATTTCAAACGGGCCGGATCCTGCCCGCAGGCCATAGTTTGCCCACGGCTGGTCTAGAGGGAAGCCAGGGTGGCTGAGCAGGGACATGGAGAGGAAGCTTGATCTCACAAGACCTGTAGGCTGCGTCGTGATTGGGGGAGGGAGCTTTATTTCAAGAGCAAGGGAAGTAAGTGGAGGATTTCAAGCCGAGAAGTGACATGATCAGGTGTGCTGAACCAGAGTTTTCTAGAACAGGGTGAGGCATAAATATTCCTATATAATAAAAGGGTAATATGCAAATTGACCGATGGTGGAACACACACTGACCACCAGGGGGCAGATGCTCAACACAGGAGCTGCCCCCTGGTGGTTAGTGTGCTCCCACTGGGGGAGTGCCGCTCAGCCACAAGCTGGGCTGATGATTGGCACATGAACTTATTTCCATGTACAAAGCCATGATCTGAAGCTACCTTAGCCCCCAGTGATGACGCTGGGCTCAGCCTCGCCTCAGGAGCCCCAAAGGGAGAAATGCTCTTTGAAACCTGATTCCATTAAAGAGAGGACTCCCGGACTGCAAAAGGGCACAGGCCAGGCTGAAGGACACTCCCCCGCCCCCCAGTGCATGAATGTCATGCACCAGGCCTCTAGTTTACATATAAACCTCCAACAAAGCAAACAAATATTTGATTCCATCTCTTAGAGATAGCTGTGATGAATATTTCAGCATGGCTCCTCCCAGGGCAGTTCCCTGCTTGTCTCTGAACACTGGATTGTATGCTTTCCTCACGTAAGATTCTATGTCTTAAGCACTTTTTACACATTCTTTATAGATGTCATTTATAAATCTACATAATCATCATAGCTCACAAATTGAATAGGCCAACACTTACTCAAGCATTTCCTGATGGGCAGAGACAGAACATCCCGTTTGCCTGGAATATTGCCAACTTTGTGCCTTAGCTCTGATGTCATGGTTGATAGCCCCTCTCTCACTCTTCAGAGTCCTGGATGAAAAATTATCGAGTCACCTTCCTACGGGGTAAACATGTGAGTGGCTTACATTATTGCGAATACTATTGTTACCGCTGTTGTAAGTAACCCTGTGATGAATATATTTCAGTCAATCGGCCTGAATAAACCATAGAGTTACACCAGTTCTTGCTGAAAGGACCCGCAGAATTCACCTGTGGTGTTTGTCAAACTTCAGACGTCCACGTGCCGTCTGCCACAGCCACACACTACCGACACTATCTGTCCTAACATTATTTTAAATTCATCTTACTTTTAAAAAACTTCTTAGAACCTTCTGAGAATAAGTCGATTAAAGAAGAAAACTTTCTGTTACTACCACGAGTGGAGAGGCAGTAGTATAACTACTAAGTAGTATAATGAGTCCAAGGAACAGTAAGATGAGGGACCAGCTCTGGGCTGAATCCTGCTAGAGGCAGGAGAAAGAAAAGTGTTGGCGCATAACAGGGATGTTAAGACTCCCGCATCCAAGGGAGCTTTTCTCTTTAATGGAATCAGGTTTCAAAGAGCATTTCTCCCTTTGGGGCTCCTGAGGCGAGGCTGAGCCCAGCGTCATCACTGGGGGCTAAGGTAGCTTCAGATCATGGCTTTGTACATGGAAATAAGTTCAGAATTCACTCCAAGGGTTTTAAGCGTGAGAGTGGTGTGGTTATAGCCCATTTTCATATAATGAATGCTGCTCTGTGCCAAGCCCTGAGCTGCCAACCGACTCTCACGGTGTCACTTACTCATTCATTATTCATTCATTCATTCATTCATCCATTCGTTTTGGGGGCTCACAGATTAGCTTCCTCTTCTGGAGTTCACTGTCTAGACCAGTGGTTCTCAACCTTCCCAATGCCGCGGCCCGTTAATACAGTTCCTCATGTTGTGGTGACCCCCAATTTCATTGTTACAAATTGAACATCATTAAAGCACAGTGATTAATCACAAAAACAATATGTAATTATATATGTGTTTTCCGATGGTCTTAGGCGACCCCTGTGAAAGGGTCGTTCAATCCCCAAAGGGGTCGCGACCCACAGATTGAGAACCACTGGTCTAGAGGATAAAACAGTGATAATAAAACCCCATTTTTTTAAAAAAATATATTTTATTGATTTTTTACAGAGAGGAAGGGAGAGAGATAGAGAGCTAGAAACATCGATGAGAGAGAAACATCGATCAGCTGCCTCTTGCACATCTCCCACTGGGGATGTGCCCGCAACCCAGGCATATGCCCTTGACCGGAATCGAACCCGGGACCCTTCAGTCCGAAGGCCGACGCTCTATCCACTGAGCCAAACTGGTTTCGGCAATAAAACCCCATTTTAACTTTATATAAATGAAATGCTGTAAGAGCTTTAATGTTAAAAAATTAATAGACCACTTTTTAATTTTAGGTCTAAAGAAAAATTGAAGAAAAGTACAGACAGTTCCATGTACCCCATCACCTTCCCCCGTACATCCAGTTCCCTCTGTTATTTAACATCCTGTGTTTGTTATAATGCAGCCAGTATTGATGCGTTATTATTTGGGTTCACTCTTTGTGCTGTATATTCTATGGGTTTTCACAAATGTATAAGGACATGTATTCATCATTAAAGTATCATATAGAATAATAGTTTCTCTCACTTAAAAGTCCCCTTTACTCCATCTATTCACCCTCCCGCTCCCCTCCCCTAACCTTTGACACCCACTGATCTACTGTCTCCATAGTTAAGTCATTTCCAGAATGTTATACAGTTGGAATCATACGGTGTGTAGCCTTTTCAGATTGGCTTCTTTCACTTGGTAATATGCATTTAAGTTTCCTCCAGGCCTTTGCATGGCTTGACAGCTCATGTCTTCTTAGCACTAAATAATATTCCATTATCTGGGTGTACCTCAATTTATGTATCCATTCATCTCCTGGAGGACAAAATTTTGGCCATTGTGACTTCGACTGCAGTAAACATCCTTGTGCAGGTCTTTGTGTGGGCGTGAGTTTTCAACCAAGAGCTTTCCTTTTTATTAAAGTTATAATTTCATGCTTAGCTAAAGTTCTCTTTATTACTTTTGATGGGGGGGGGTAAGATGAGGCAGTTTGGTTCTATTGACAACACCCTTAGGGAAGGTGACTTTCTAAATAAGACCTAAAGGGTAGAGCAGGGGCCCTGGGAGAGCTGAGTAAGAGCATCCAGAGGGAGGGGGATTCGAGGCAAAGGCCCTGAGGTGGGAGCACTGGGAGTGGGAGTGGCAGGGTGGCTGGTGTGAGCGGGGGAGGAGGAGAGTGAGGCCACAGTGAGCACCTGTCTGTGCCAGTGCTCTGGGAAGTCATTTGGGGCCTTAGTCAGGGAGTTAAGGGCTGAGAACCACCCGGTGTTGCAGACATTATCTCAGGGATCTCCCAGCAACCCCATGAGGTGGGAATACAGTCTCCACTTGCAGATCAGAAACCAGGCTTGGAGCAGGAGAAAGCGCTCGGTCTGTGTCTAACTCAACTTCAGGGGTGTTGCTGCACGAGCATGGAGAGGGACGTGTAGAATCCAAAGGAAGCCTCCTATTATTTATCTGAGTTGCAGCGTGGGCAGATGGCAAGGGTAAGAAACGGCTTCGGAATTCAATTATTCGGTAAGGAGATTAGCAAAGGAAGTCGGCCTTGACCTCGGGGCAGTGGGTGGGCAAGGCTGGGAGTGTGTGTGTGGGGGGGGGGGGGGGGGGGGATGGGTGGGTGGGTGGGTTATAGTTTCAGATCAGACAGAAGAATTAGGTAATGGGTATAGCCAGAATCTAATTGCTATGAGACCAACCTTGTTAGAGGAAATGGAGTCCCTTGTTGTCATGGCAACCAATTTTAAAAGGCTCAGATGGTCATCCACACAAGAGCAAATCACCCTGGACACTGAGCTCTCGAATCCCAGCAAGAATCCCTGGTCCACAGGTGCATCAGGATTCGGTTCACCCAAAACCCACAATGATGATGGCTTAAATCAGATCAGTTTCATTCTCATGAAAAAGTCCGAGGTGGCCAGCCTAGGGCTGTGTCTTATTTAGCTTTTGCTGCATAAACAAACTGCCCTAAAATGTAGCGGCTGAAAACAGTGATGGTTTGTTTCTTCTTATTCTGTGTGATGGGGGAGCGAGGCCTCCCCTGTGGATTTCCCTCAAGCAGCCGCAGGCAGCGGGAGGGTTGCCTGGCCTGGGAGGTCCCATGCGGCAGCATTCTCGGGCCTAGCAACTGGTGCTGCTGGCTGGGGCCTCATCCTGTGCTAGGCTCCAATGACTTCCTCACGTGGGGTCTCAGCTCAGGACTCCAAGAGGACACAAATATGGAAGCTGGGTGGCCCCTGATGGCCTCGCCTCAGAAGTCACCAAGGCCAGAGTCTGTCGCATATGACTGACCAAAGCAAGTCGCAGGACCAGTCCAGATTCAGGGAGGGAAACAGACTTCATCTCTTGCCAGGAAGAGGGCAGAGTCACATTGCCAAGAGGCACTGGGATGGAAGGGATCTTCCCAAACAACCAATCACAGGCTGAAGTAGATGCTTTGCTTCATGAAATCACCAGAATCTCAGGACCCTCCTGGCTCACCACGCCACCATCCCTAGAGTGGGGCCCTTCCTCACGGGTTCAAGAGAGTAGCTTGCCCTAGCCGGTTTGGCTCAGTGGATAGAGTGTTGGCCTGCGGACTCAAGGGTCCCAGGTTCAATTCTGGTCAAGGGCATGTACCTTGGTTGCGGGCACATCCCCAGTAGGGAGTGTGCAGGAGGCAGCTGGTCGATGTTTCTCTCTCATCGATGTTTCTAACTCTCTATCCCTCTCCTTTCCTCTCTGTAAAAATTCAATAAAATATATTTTAAAAAAATAAAAAAGAGAGTAGCCAACACTGACCATCATACCCATGGTCCAGGTGGCAAAAAAAAAAAGTGGGGGCTGGGGAGAAGACACACACACTAACTGTATTTCCAGACAGGTTTCTGGTCGTTGCCACAAAACATTTCTGCTTATATCTCACTGGACAGATCTTAGTCACATCACCATACTTAGCTGCAAGGGAGGCTGGGAAATACTACTGTCTTTATTCCAGGTGGCCAAATGCTGACTCGGAATCTGAGGTCCTAGTTCTAAGAAGGAAGGGGAGCGTGGGACCCAGTGGTTTCCGTCAAAATATGAAACCTTTGCCCCTGAGATGGTACAATGTACTGAAGGAAGTCACCCCGATCCAGTAAGGACATAGAAATGTCCCCTTATTAGGCAAATGACAGTGACTCTGAAAAGATTTAGAAGTCAAGCCCATATCATTGTGTATTTGGTATTTAAAGTATTTATCACATTGAAGAGACTTTTTTTTGGCATATTAGAGTATGAACAAATTAGCCTTGTGACTCCAATTTAAAATGTGTAATTGATTTTAGGCTTATGAGCCTTCTGTCAAGAAGCATACGAACCTTCTTATACTAAATTTCTAAATGATACCAGAATGTATGAGAGATCTTGAGACTCACTGTATGTGCAAGTTTTCAAATTAGATTTTCCAAAGCGGTTTAAGTACTTTGGAAAGTTTTGCTTGCCGGGTCAGGCAATGGAAGTGTTTAAGAATGGAAATTGAATGTGTTAAATTAGTAAGCCCTGTGTAAAATGCTGAAGATAATTTAATTAACCAAGATTTGTAAATGGGATGGATCGTTTGACTGTGTGAGTGGATTGGCCATTAATCAAAAGCCCCTTAGAAGTGACTGTATAGAAATAGAAGAATGGTTTGTGAACTGAACTTACAGGCTTAGGAATGACTAGGTTATTTTAAAAAGCAACTGTAATACATTGAGTACTAATTAAATAAAAAGCACTTACGAGAAATTTTTTCTGTATACAAAAAATCTCCCTGACACTGACTTTCCCAAGCTCACTCAAGAGTTAAGTTGGACCCTAGCTGGTTTGGCTCAGTGGATAGAGCATTGGCTTGCTGACCGAGGAATCCAGGGTTCGATTCCTGTCAAGGGCACATGCCCAGGTTGAGGGCTTGATCCCCAGTAGGGGGCATGCAGGAGGCAGTTGATCAGTGATTGTCATCATTAATGTTTCTGTTTCTCTCTCCCTTCTTCTCTGAAATCAATAAAAATATATAAAACATGGCAGCATCCTCATTTTAAAAAAAGAGTTAAGTTGGGATTTTGGGGGTGACCCCAAAGTCCTTGCTTGTGCCTTGGCCATATAGTGATGCCAGCCTTGCAGAGTGGGGGAGGGGCAGGACACCTGCCTGGATGGGTTGGGACAAGAGAAAAGGCGTAGAGAATGAACTGCCTGCAGGTTGGGCACAGGTGTGTGTGCTCAGCTAGCCCATGTAGCCGCAGGAGCTGCTGGGAAGATCCCCACTGCCACATCCCATCATCTCAACCTCTCGGGTCACACACTGGAGACTTCCCTTTGGAGAGAGGAAGAGATCCTGGGAGATACTCGTGAAAGAGTCAGGGCTGGCACTGAGGCCTTCAGAGGAGTTCAGGAAGAGGGGGGCGTCTCCCTGAGCCATTCCTGCTCTCTGTGCCTAGGAAGGGACACGTCCAGGACATGATAATAATTGGAAACATTTGTCACTGACGTCTGTAGCTAGTGCTGTGGAGCCTCACCCAGACCCCTGCTGCTCATGCTCATCGCCACTATCTCTTCCCCTCGAGTCTACCCTCCCTCACCCCAGGCCTGAGGGTGCAAAATACCAGAATTCACCTCCTGTGGGTGCCATTCACACTCCAAGGCTCACCTGGGATCAGGCTGAAGCTAGTCCAAGCTGAGACCACTTTCTTGCTTAGCAACATGTATAAAACGCTATTGGCCACCAGTCAAACTCATCTGAGGGTCAAGTTTCCTGCTTGCACCTCAGTTTCCTCCCATACTGGGTAACCATCACCAAAGGCCCTCAGTGTTTGTGGGATGAAGGGCTTGAGTTATGTAAAGCCCTGACACATAGTAGGCCCTCAAGTTAGTTCCCATTGCCTCCCCACAGGCCCAGTCTCTTCTGTGGTGATCCAGAGAAGTCTCCAAAACATCCTCTTCCTCTGTAGGGACCTTGCTCCAGCCTTCAGGGCTGCACCTGGTCTTCATGGAGATCTTCAGAGGGCAGGAGCCCCCTGGTCCAACTCTTCTGGGTAGGTCTGCATCCACAGGAGGTGGCAGCAACGGGGCAGGTGGCTGGTAGTTACCTGTGTCTGATCTGGGAGCTCCCCCTCGTGGCGAGACCGAGCAATACATGTTGAGGGAGGTTTATCCACCATTCAGGTGGTCTTGTGGTTCAAACTCTAGGAGACAAAAAGAAAATACGGATTTCAGGCAGGAGCTCAGGCACCTATTTAATATAAATGGACAGTTGCTAGCATTACAATGAGAAGTCTTCTCGGTACTTCCTATGAAAGCAGGCCAATCTTCAGTGCTGTCTTTTCTCTTTGGCTGCAAATGATTAAGCAATTTCACCACCACAAAGAAAAGGAAATAAGGCCTGCCCTAGCTCTCTCTCATCTACACCGGTGGAGAGGGAGCTTGGGCAATTGGCTTTCAGAAATTTAAGCCTCACTAGAAAACAAAGCATGTTTCTTTCTCCACCCATTCAAAATTTAAAATACGGATGAAAGCAGGCCCAACTTATTTTGTCACCTAGCCTTGCCAGAAGCTCTGGGAGAAATTTTAAATGATAATGATAAAAAGCAATCATAACAAACTATAAATGCTGAGGGCTCTCAACTAAGATGGAAATGCCTTAGTGCAGTGGTTCTCAACCTTGGCTGCCCATTAGAATCACCTGGGAATCTTTTTAAAATCCTGATTTCTGGGCCTCATCCTCAGGAAATTTTGTTTCTTTGTTACTAATGTTGTGGCCCCACCCCATAACAAAGAAACAGAATTTCCAGAGGATGAGGCCCAGAAATCTGGATTTTAAAACGATTCCCAGGTGATTCTAATGTGCAGCCAAGGTTGAGAACCACTGCCTTAGTGGAAGAGAATTTCATGAGTACAGAGCAGAATCCCTGGGTGGGATTCAGCTGCTTAGATGTATAAATAACCAACTGTACTTCTGGGAGAGGGGAGACATAGTAGGAGCTTTGTAATATTAAAAAACACATATCCAGAAGCTATTTCAAGTAGTACAAAAGGAGTGGGAGAACTAGAGTGAGCTAGCATTTGTTGAGCCCCTATTATAGCCACGTAGCTCTACTGCATCGTTACAAGAGCCTTGACAAATAAAGACAGTCATCCCACTTTATAGATGGGGAAACAGAGCGGGGGAAAGTTAAACTCCAAAAGGCTGGGACTTGAATCCAAGTCTCTTAATGTCAGCTCTGATGTTTGCCAAGCACTGAGTCAACTGGTCTACCAACATTCATTTGGTTGTTCATTTATTCAACAGTTGCTTATTGAGTACCTACTATGCACCAGATAAACATAGCTATGATTGCTTGGGTGGCCCAGATTACCCATGGCATTCTCTCATTCACATATCTATTTGTTCTTAATTTTGTTCATGCAAGGAGTTTACTTAATTACTTATTCATTCATTCTCCCAGTTACTTATTTTCTCATTTATTCACTCATCCACTCATTCACTTATGACTATTTATTTGCTCATTATTTGTTCTTTGTCTTACTCCATCATTCACTAATTTAGTCATCTCTTCAATAATCCATACACTCACTTATTTGTACATCTTTTTATTCATCCATCCATCTATCCTTTCATCCTTTGATTTCTTCATCCATTTCTCCATCAATTCATCCCTCAGTTCATCCATGCCTCCATCCACCTATCCATCTTTTCAAGCCTCATGTTGGCCCTGAAAATTAAGAAGTGGATAAAACCCAATTCCAACCTCAAAGGCACTTATATCCTTAAATAGTAGCAAATAAGAAGAAAGGCTATCACTTTGTTGTGATTAAAACTATGTCAAGGGGTTGGTAGAACACAGAGGGATTCTAAATCACCTGGGAGGCCCAGCCAGTGTAGTGCAGTGGTTGAGCGTCAACCCAGGAACCAAGAGGTCTCTGGTTCTATTCCTGGTCAGGGCACATGTCTCAGGGTGCATGCAGGAGACAGCCAATCAATGATGTTCCTTTCTCATTGATGTTTCTATTGCTGTACCCTTGTCCCTTCCTCTCTCTCTACAAATCAATAAAAATATATTTAAAAATAAAATAAATTAATAAATCATCTGGGAAATGAGAAATTTTGGAGGAGATCAAGGCCACGCTCTAAAGGAAGAATTAGCCAATTGGAGTGTGATGGAGGCAGTAGGAATTTCAGGCAGAGGGAATTATATGTACAGTAAGTCTTCACTTAATAGTAATCAATAGGTTCTGTGACTTTAAGCAAAATGATATATAATGAAACCAATTTCACCATAGGCTGATTGATATAAACAAGAGTTAAGTTCCTTTAGCATCTCATCAACATTATGGCAAAACGATGCTGAATGAAACAGTATTATTGGAGGACCCGCTGTACATACTCCTGGAAGCAGAGCAGGCACAGAGGGATGGGACCTGCAAGTGAATCTGGAACTGAGAAACAGAGGGAAGGGGAGGGAGGCAGTGAGGAGTGGGTCTGGCTGCCTGGGGTCACACTCCTTTCTTTCTGGTATTGACTCTTAAGATGTTTAGCTTTGTGTTGTGAGGATGGCGTGTTTGGAGCTCGGTCTGGTCTAATCCCTTCTGGCACTCATCAGCTCTGAGAGAACAGCCTGCAGGACTGCAAGAAGTCCAGGCTCCCCCACAGTGTCCCTGGTGACAGAGCCCACCTCTCCTGATCACTGTCAGAGCCTTTAACCTTCCCCTCTGTCTGTGGTCATACTCTGCACAATGCACCTCCACAGAAATATCTTCTAGGTCCATGCCAGCACAGCCTTTCCCAGCTTCTGCTCCCTCTCCCTCTCCCCCTCCCCCCATCTGATAGGCCTGCAGGCCCTGCCCCTTCCACCTCTTCACTCTTTCCAACCCCTTTGTCAGCCAGATTGACATGGACTAAATCAGACCCTCATTATCTCTTGCCAGCATATTCCTACCCGCCTCCTCTCTCATAGCTCTGCTTCTAATAGCCTCCCTCAGCCCCCACATGGCTGTCCCTCTGCCTCTGGTGTGGCCTCTCTGAAACTCCAATAATCTCATGTTATCCACCTACATAAAACTCTCCAAGGGCACCTTGCTTCAGGCCCGAGGGTCATGCCCAAACTCCATGGCCAGGCCTTGAAAGTCCTTTCCCATCTGGCTCATTCTATTTCTCCAGGCTTGCCCGGTTCCACCTCCTCACATGTACCCTCCTTGCTTATCCAACCCTGGAAACTCCCCACATGTTCTGCCCCTACTCGCTCCTGCCTCTGTGACTTCTGGCTGTCTGCCTATGATGGTCTTCTCTGCCTTGTCTTCACGCCCCCCCCCCCCCCCCCCCCCGCCGACCCCCGACCCCAGAAGACTCCTGTTCATCCTTCAAAACATGGTTGGGTGCATCCATTATACCTTGCCATGCTGCTATGTCCTCAGTCATCATGCTTTATTGCAAAGACTTATTTTGCATCCCTCCCCTAGACTGGGAACCCCTGGGAGGCAGGAATCTTTTCACAGTTCTTACTGCATCATCAGGGCTGAGAGAGAGCAGTGAGGCACACTGAAGGTGCTCGGTGACTCTTCTATGGGAGAATGGATGAATGGACAAAACGTCTTTATGGATGTCTGTGTCTGAATTGGACCGATAACCCTTCCTGGTCTTCTGAAGCCATTGATCCTGCCATTGGGAGCAACTCTGCGACCTTTGACAGCGGCCCGCCTCACATCGTCTGAGGATGCTAGAATAATCTTGTTGCTTGGTATTTGGGACCAGCTTCCAAGGGCTCCTTTTCCCACAGAGATCCTGTCTCTGCTGTTGACTGGCAGAACAGCATCGTAAGGGTGGGATAGGCCACACAGAGATTATCCATATGCTGGGCTGACAGCTGAACTCCAGAATCAAAGTCAAGGCCCTTGGGGAGAAAGTGGTGGTGGATAAAGATTCATTCTGAGGTTCTGGCAGCTGTTTCCTGAGGCTAACTTGCTGCATCTCCGCGCTGACATTCCTTTGGCACAGGCTGGGAAGTCCTCGCCATTCTCCTCCCCAACACAGATGGTCCTGCCTTATTCTTTGGCCCAGGGGGAAGGGGCCACACATCCAAGAGGCAGCTCAGTGGGAAGTTAGGGCAGGTTGCTGGGGCTGCCTCGCTCTACTACGAGGTGAACTTGACAATTTCCTTCACTTCGTTGGGCCTCACTTTATAGCCTCAGATTTAAAGCAGGGGTGACATTAGCTCCTACCTCATGGGGCTGTTGGGAGGATTAGATGAGATAATATATCTCAAGCCCTTAAAACACTATCAGGCCCACAGGAAACGGTCAGTAAGAGTTAGCTTTTATCATTTACTGAGTCTTTATTAGAAGGGCAGCAAACTCAAGAACCTAAAGAGGCCAAGCATATTGTGGACTTTTAATCCAATCTGACAATTTTTGCCCATTGAACAGGGTATTTCGACTTTTTACATTTTATGGAACAATTGATATGGTTGCATTGAACCCACCATCTTGATATTTGCTTTCTATTTGTCCTATTTATCTTTTGTTTCTTTTTTCCATTTTTTCTTTTGTACAGAATATTTCTGATGATTCCATTTTATCTCCGTTGTTGGCTTATTAGCTAAAACTTTTCTTTACATATTTAAAGTCTTTAATTTTTTACATCCATTTAAAATTCACAACAAAACTGAGAGGAAGGTACAGAGATTTCTCATATACCCGCTACTCTCACACATGTACGGCCTCTTCCATGATCAACATCTCCCACCAGAGTGGTGCATTAGTTACAATTGATGAACCTATATTGACACATCATTATCACCCCAAGTCCATAGTTTACATTAGGATACACTCTTGGTGTTATATGTTTGGACAAATATATAGTGACATTTATCCACCATTATAGTATCATAAAGAGTAGTTTCACTGTTCTAATTTGTCCCACTACTGAGGCATAAACGTTGTCAGTACTCTATTTCCCTGTGAATTATGAGATTTTTCACCTAGGCTCCTGGGAACAGGAACTATTCCCAAGCCCTCTGTGGGCTCCTGGTATTGTTTCCTTTCATCTTTGCTGGCCTCAGGTAATTTCCACACATAAATGTTTTGATGGCTAATTTAATGTCAACTTGACTGGGCTAAGAAATGCCTAAATAGCTGTAAACCATTACTTCTGCGTGTGTCTGTGAGGGTGTTCTTGGAAGAGGTTAGCATTCAGATCTGTAGACTGAGCAAAGATCACCCTCACCAATGTGGGTGGGGCTCATCCAATCCGCTGAGGGCCTGAATAGAACAAAACTGTGGAGGAAGGGTGAATTTGCTCTTTGCTTGAGCTGGAACTTCCGTCCATTTTGTCCTCAGATATTGGTGCTTTGTTTGTTTGTTTGTTTCAGAGAGAGGGGAACACATCTATTTGTTGTTCCATTTATTTATACAGTCATCGGTCGATTGTGGTGTCTGCCCTGACAGGACTGAACCTGCGACCTTGGGCCACAGGGACGATGCTCTAACCAACTGAGCTACCTGGCCAGTTGGTGCTCTCGGTTCTCACCTTCTGAACTTGGGTCAGGACTTATACCATCTGTCCCCCTCCCCAGTTCTTGGGCCTTGGCACTTGGACTGAATTACATCATCAGCTTTCCTCGTGGGACTTCTTGGTCTCCATAATCACATGAGCTAATTCCTATAATAAATCTCTCTCTCTCTCTCTCTCTCTCTCTCTCTCTCAGATTTTCTATATTGATTCTGTTTCTCTGGAGAACCCTGAGGAACAGAATTGTAAGAATCAATTTTCTGAATTGGTTCTGGCATTTTTGGAATAGGTTCTCTAATATGATTAGATTTATAGATGCAAATGACTCTATATTCAGTAGTAAAGAGAGCTGATATTCCATTGTGTGAACTATTTTTTAAAAAATATATTTTATTGATTTTTTACAGAGAGGAAGGGAGAGGGATAGAGAGCTAGATACATTGATGGGAGGGAAACATCGATCAGCTGCCTCCTGCACACCTTCTACTGGGGATGTGCCCGCAATCAAGGTACATGCCCTTGACCGGAATCGAACCTGAGACCCTTCAGTCCTCAGGCAGACGCTCTATCCACTGAGCCAAACTGGTTAGGGCTGAACTATTTTTTTAAAAATAATTTTTATTGTTGAAAGTATTACATATGTCCCCTTTTTCCCTCCATTGACCCCCTCCAGCCCATCCCTGCCCCCTGCCCCCTCCTTCACCACCCTATTGTCTGTGTCCATGGGTTATGCACATATGCATACAAGGTCTGTGGTTGATTACCTCCTACCCACCCTCCCTCCCTTGCCTTCCCTCCAAGATTCCGCACTCTGTTCCATGCTTCCCATGATGTGAACTATTTATAGTGATACACAAAATAGCTGCATTGGATACTCCTATTCAACCTAATCAATACAAAGCAAGGAGCTGGGTGACTGTATGATACTTGTAAACATTTTGGGGAAACTAAGGAATATAATGACATTGGTTGCTTGGCCTAGGGTCGCTGAACAAAGTGGGGGAGGAAAAGGATGAGTTCAGGGATTCAAATTCCCAGCTCAAGCTCAGGGTAAGTGACAGGAGAGCGGCTATGTGCGCCCTGAAGGAGAGCCTGATCTCCCGTCCGCAAGGGTGAAACTGCTGAAATGCAAATACAGAACATCCTCCTGCGAGTGGCTGAATTACAACACAAGTCGAACTCTCAGCCTCACAGGCGTCTGCTGTTACAGTGAAGGTGTTGATTGGGAAGGATGAGATCCTGAAGTTGGAATGTGGGTGTGTGGGGACACTGAACCTCTAAATTCTGATGAGTCTTCTTTGCCAGTAGAAGAGGTTTCCTGACCCCCAGGATAATTGCTCCTCTCCTTCCTCAGCAAAATTGGCTTCCCCAACCCCAGAGGTATTCACTTTCCACCTTCAGGTAAGGGGATTAACCCTGTATCAAGCGAGGAAACTGTAATGACCTCCCTGAGACAGTTGTAATGCCACACAATGCTGATTCTCCTCAGGATCAACCACCATCACCCTTTTGTTGCTTCCAGAGCTATAGCTAGACTTAAATCCCAGCAGGTCCGTAAACTTGAGTTACAAGGTGAGCTACACTCCAATAGAACGACTTGAGTTTCCTAATGAATCCCAGGAACATGTGTAGGAATGACACTAAGGGTGTTGGGGTAATGGTGGGAGGAACATATAATTGGGTCATGCATGGGCTCACTAAGCAGAGAGTCTACATTCACTGTTGTCGCTCAGGAAGTCAGGAAGGGCGCTAATAGTAATTGTCTGATTGGCTGAAACATGGACCAAAAGATGTGTCACGGTAAATGAATTGGAAATGCTCAACCTCCTGTGGTTTAATGCAAAGGAAGGGATTCAGAGGTGTGGGGAGACTCGAACTTTAGAGTGGATTTGTCATTTAAGATCTACTACCTCACATTGGGAGGGTCCAGAAAACACACACTTTACCAATACTGTGAGAAATGGATTTGTGGGAGGAGTGCCAGCATTGAGGAGCTCCATAACCACTCTTCTCTGTAGGCCAGACCTCACAGTGGGAACCGCAAAAACCTAAATGCAATGGAAGTTATTGGGTGCCGGGGTGGTAGGAGGCACGTGGCTACATGGATCCACCAAAGGCAAGGTGGGCTTGGTTACCACAGTGGACAGGAGAACCAAAGCAGCAATCAGAATAGTGCGACCCTCGTAGACCTATGGCGTTGGCCAGTTAACAATGGTGTTTGAAGATGTGAAATAGATAGAAAGCCTACTAAATTCTTACTTGACCTGTGCAAGCAGAAAAGGGCTAGGTCAGGTGAACAAAAGTCAAATCTGAGCCATAACAACAGAGTTATGGTCCCTCAAGTAATTCCAAGACCTGAGCTGGTTTATAGACCCAGAACCCCTTGAATGAAGGGAGACCAGGTCCCCTTGAGGAAGGATCCCATACACTTCTGAAAATGAGTACTGTTAATCCCGGACTTCCCCCAAAAGGCCCATGGTCCCTTACATTAGGGAACAGGAAATAATCAGAGCGTTTGGGGATCACTGTGCTCCTGGTGAGACAACGAGACCTCGGTTCTGGTCTTCTTGAAGAAAAGATTTCAGTCAAGAGACACAGTGCAGCAAAGGAAGCAGGAAGTTATTGGCCACAGCAAAAGCACATGCAGATGGGACATTTATTAAAGCTGGGGGCAGTGGACCAAGGACAGGCTTAGCATAGAAGAAGCAGCAGGAGAGCCGAGGCTGGGCGACTTTCGCTCACTGTGAAGTCAGAGAAAAGGAGACCTTGGAGATAGGTTAGGGGGTTAGCCTGGGACAAATTGCAGCTGTCCCTTGTTCCCCTGGTTGCAAGTCTCCTGGGGCCCCTTCATACCTATGGGGGAAGGAGAGGGGGGAGGGAATGGCACAGTCATGCTCCCTGGAGGGAGAGCATGCCCTGGGTCCCTTTATCCTGAGGGTATTTCTCTCTCTCTCTCTCTCTCTTTCTCTCTCTCTCTCTCTCTCATATAGGGGAAGTCTCAGGAGAGGGTCTCAGTAGAATATTCATCTACTTACCATGTGTGCTCTTTTAGGGTCATGGCCTCCACTCATTGGTCAGCCCAGGACAGGGCAGTCAGTAGTCAATGCAGCTGGTGCTGAGGCATCACTTGTCTGGTTTTGCTGCTTTTCTGGGCCTGGAGCTGAAATACAACTGAGGCCTAGATGTTATCTTTAGGGAGGAAAAGCCAGGGGGTCCAAACCACATGACCAGTGATATGAAAGGCCAGGGGGTCCAAACCACAAGACCAGTGATATGCTGGTGATAATGGGAACAGTGAGATGAGAGTTTTATTCCCCAGGGTCACGTCTTGGGATGCTGAAGAATGAGCTCCGCGGACCGGAAGATTTAAGCAAAAGTGTGAAAAATTATTACAAACCGATTCAGACTCCCCTCACGGGGAAGGGGGCAATAATGGGCTGCCCTTTAAAGCCTTGTAGCCCAGGGGTATATATTTGCTACAAGCCTGCTCTATATCTCTCCATGTTGTCACCTGATTGATTCCCTCATTGTTCTTGCCCAGCAACGGAGGACCTGAACTTACCCTGTTTCTATGTGTTCTTTCTCTGTCCCTATGCTGAACTTTCCCTGTTTCTATGTGCTGGAGTCCAACCCCAGCAGGTCCAGGGGTCCCCAAAGGTGTGGACGGAGTCGGCGAAGAAGGAATGACACGAAGACAGCCTTCAGTTGATCAGCAGCCTAGTCAGGACCTCTAGCCAGGATCTCCAGCCAAAGTTCTGGTTAGGAACTCCAGCCAAGCTCTGGTTAAGATCTAATCAGGATCTGATGAAGATCTGATGTTTATTGTCTTGTTACATCCGTATTTATACCAGCCGATTTTAATCCTGTCAATTTCTATTCCAAAGGTTAGGGCGTTTCTTATCTCCATTCCAGGGAGTAAAGATTATGTAGCTTAACTACCTGCCTGGCACTTAATTAAGGGGTTATATCTCCTCCCTAACCTCAGGGAAAAATATCCACCTGGGGAAACAACCTTTCTCGGAGAGGTGACCTTGGTTAAAACACATGGCGCTAAGGAGAGCAAACATATTAAGAACAATATGCTACATATGCCAGGTCCCTTGAAACATATGCTGTGCAGATGTTTCTTTCCTGCAGCGACTATGTCAAGCAGCAAGGATGGACCGGCTTCCGGCATCTATGTGTTCTTTCTCTGTCCCTATGCTAAACTTTCTCTGTTTCTATGCATTCGTACACCTTATTGTCGCAGGCCCTCCCTCAGTTTCCCTGGCCTCCCGCTTTGAGTCCAGAAACATTTTGTTATGCTGCTTGGTTGGTTTCTGTGATTAGGCTGCTCAAAAGGCAGTGTCTGCCCGGCTTATGTCCCACCTGCCTTTGTTTTCCACTGGACCCCTGCCCTGCCTGCCTGCGTTTCAAGTTAACCCTCTCACTGGGGATGAAAGGTTACCCTGGAGGTGAGGTCCTTGCTTTCCCAGTTTTGCCCCTTGCTAGGTCACCATCCCTGGTGACCTTCCTTCTACTAGTATATCTGGCCCATCATCCTTGCTCTGCTCATGTCTGTCTAACTGCCTATTACAACTGGACACTGGCTCTGAACTGACATTGATTCCAGGAGACACAAGTGTCATTGTGGCCCACCATTCGGAGTAGGGCTTATGGAGGTCAGGTGATCAATGAGGCTGTAGATAAGATCCATCTCACCGTGGGTCCCTACACTCACCCTGTGCTTATTTCCCCAGTTCCAGAATGTGTCATTGGAATCAACTACGTAGCAGCTTGCAGAACCCCCACATGGCTTCCCTGACCTCTGCAGTGAGGGGTATTATGGTGGGAAAGGCCAAGCAGAAGCCATTAGAACTGCCCCTACTTAGGAAAACAGTAAATCAAAAGCAACACCACATCCCTGGAGGGACTGCTGAGATTAGTGCCACCACCAAGGACTTGAAAACGCAGGAGCAGTGATTCCAGTGTATCCCCATTCAGCTCTCCTATTTGACTGGTGCAAAAGACAGATGAATCTCGAATGACAGTGGACTGTCCTAGGCCCAACCAAGGGGGTGACTCGAATGGCAGCTTCTGTACCAGATGTGGTTTCATTCCTTGAGCATATTGACACGCACATCCCACCCCCACCCCCCGCCCCCCTTGTACCTGGTTTGTAGCTACTGACCTGACAAATGCCTTTTTGTTCATACATGCCTATATGGCCCACCAGAAGCAGTTTGCTTTGAGCTGGAAAGGCCAGCAATACCCGTTCACTGTCCTACCTCTGAGGTATACCAGCTCTCCAGCCCTGTGTCATAATGTAGTTTGCAGGGATCTTGATCTCCTTTCCTTTCCACAAGCCATCACACGGATCCACTACACTGATGGCATGATGCTATCTGGACTTAGTGAGCAGGAAGTAGCAACTGCTCTAGACTTATTGGTATAACCTGTGTGTGTGTCAGAGCGCAGGACATAAATACAACAAAAATTTAGTAGCCTTCTTCCTCAGTGAAATTTCTAGCATGTTGAGATATGCTTCTTAAGGTGCAGGGTAAGTTGCTGTGTAGAGAGCGCCTGAGAAGGCACATGGGCATTTCTTTAATTATTGTCAGCTGAAGCCAGTGGCGAAGGCAAAGCCACGTCCTGGAAAGAAGCTTTGCCAAAAGGCAGGAGTGTTGTCAGCTTGACCTTCAGCCCAGGTGCCAGGGGGTGGGTTTTGTTATTTAAATCCAGCCAAGCACCAGGAATGAATAGGACTCGGGCCCACCCAAGAATGCACGTAATCTCCTTTGTCTTGACTTTTAGTAAAACTTCTTGTTTTTTGCTGTATAAAATAAACACGCTGTATTGGCTCTGGGTCCCTGTCCCTGTCTCTCCATCAGAGGACAGTGGTCCCACCCAGCCCCAGCTTTTTCCTTCCATCTCTGTGTCTGTCTCTTTCTTTCATTTTCTCAATTCCCAGCCGCCCCTACTCAGGAACTGGACTGCTCTCTAGCCTCGCTGGATGCGGAGAAGAGAGAAATATTCACATTGCTGCATCTGGCCCTTTCCACAACCAGGAAAGAGGCTCAAGGCCTAGTGCACCTCTGGATTTTGGAGGCAACATATTCTTCATTTGGGTGTGTAACTCCAGCCCATTTTCTGAGTGATCTGAAAGCTGCTAGCGTTGAGTGGGGCTCAGAAGAGAAGGTGTGGGGCAGGTCCAGGCTGCTCGGCCACTTGGCCACCTGATCCAGCAGATCCAGTTACAGAAACGAGGACTGTCATTGTCATGAGTATCCTCCGTATTTTACGGTGGATATCTTTGTGTGTACATGTACAGGTATCAAGTAAATATCTTTGTTTTCTTTCTTCTCTTATTACCTTTATCATGTAACAGAAGATGTGTTGACTTGATGTCAGTGTTTAAGTGTTAATTTTGCATTATAATGTTTAAGCTGTGGGACATCAGGAGAAGGGTAAACATCACTTAAGGACTTTATCTCCTCTTCTGTGGAAGGGATTAGTGTATTTTGGTTGTACACAGGATAATTCTATCGTGTGAGATGGTATTGTGGCCTTTTATTGTCTTTATTTGGAAGTTCAATGCGGTTTAAGGTCAATATAGATGTGTAGCGAATTGGCAAGGGGTAGACTGATGATGGTTACGGACCACAGATAGTTTTCACACATATTGTGATGGTTCATTTATGTCTCTACTTTACTGGGCTAAGGGATGCCCAGAGACCTGGCAAAACATTTCTTTTTATTTTTTCACATTTTCTATTTTTAATGTATATTTTTAGTTGATAGACAGTGTCTCCTGTTTACTCTCCCTTATCCCCCTCCTCCCAGTCCCTCCTTCCCACTCCCGTCCCAGGTCTTCACGCCCTATTGCCCTTATCCGTGGGCTATGCATAGAAGTATGCAAGTTCTTTGGTTTATTTCTGAGCATGTCTGTGAGTGGTTTTGGAAGAGATTAGCATTTGACCGAGTGAATAGGATCACCCTCACAATGTGGGTGGGTCTCATCCAGCCCCCTGAGGGCCTGACTAGAATGGAAAGGTGGAGGAAGGAAGGGTGAATTTGCTCTTTGCTTGAGCTCAGACATCCATCTTCTCCTGTCCTCGGACATCAGACATCAGCGCTCCTGGTGCTCAGGCTTTTGGACTTGAACTTGGACTTACACTGCCAGTTCCCCTGGTTCTCGAGCCTTTAGACTCACATGGAATCACCACACAGCTTTCCTGGTTGTCCAGCTTGCACATAGCAGATCTTAGGACTTCTTAGCCTCCATACCTGCATGAGTTGCCCCCCCTCCCCATTTGTGGGGGATACATTCCAAGACCCGCCCAGGGGATGCCTCAAACCACAGATAGTGCTGAGCCCCAGGTATACTATGTGTTTTTTTTCTATACATACATACATTTTACAGCTTGTCTTTGGCATATCCGCATTGCCAGCATCACTACTCTTGCATTTCAGGGCCATTGTTGAGTAAAATAAGGGTTACTTGAACACAAGCACTGCGAAAACCACGACAGTCCATCTGATAACCGAGACAGCTTCTAAGTGACTAACGGCGGGTAGTGTACACAGCTGGACAAAGGGATGATTTATGTCTCTGGCAGGAAGGCATGGTATAGTGTGAGATTTCATCACGCTCCTCAGAACGGCACGCAATTTAAAACTCACGAATGGAGTATGTCTAAAACTTCCATTTAATATTGTCAGACCATGGTTGACCGTTGGCAACTGAAACCACGGAAAGAGAAACCGCAGATAAGAGGGGGTCATTATAGAAGCCTCTTCTCCCCTTGGCTCTGCTTCCCTGGAGAATCGGGGCTGACAGAGACGTGCTCACAGCACTCAGAAGAAGGTGTTCTGCAGGGCTCCTGAGCTTGCTCATGCTCTCTCTCTTTCAATCCCTCTCCCTCCCTTCCCCCACCACTCTCATTCTGTGCAGCTTGCTCCTCAGTGACACTCTGCCCTGTGAAGTCCAGCCTTGACCTCCCAGCTGCATCTTGGAGCTGCAACTCAGGGAGACAGACCACTGGGCTCCGCCTCGCTCCCCTCCTGCCCCGCGGCCTGTGGCCATCACGGGGCTCCCTCTTTGGTTTTCTGTCTCTCAGGGATTGATGCTGTTGTTGTCTGACGTCCAAGCCTTGAAAACTGTTGTTTCACATATTTCCCCCAGGTTTTTGTTTTAGGTGAGAGGATAAACTCATTCACTGTTACTCCCTCTTGGCCAGAAGGAAAGTCAATGAACGAGCTTAGATCTCTTCTCGAGGAACCAATCTATCTCCAGGTGTTTCTATTGAGCAATTAGCGAGAACCATTGATCGAAGCCATCCTAATTCCTCTTTTAAATTGTTTTTCAAAAACACTGGATGGACTAAATAAGACCTTCTTAGAGTCTATTTTTTGGTGCTTTGAGACTTATACCCTACCTGTTTCCAGATATTTTTTTTTACTTGTTGTTTTAACTTGTGTAAGCCTCAAAATGGATATTCCTTACATTGTACAAAGGCAGAAGTTAAGACTCGAAAAGGTTAACAACCTGCCCAAAGCCAGGAGCTGGGAGAGACAGGATTTGAATGCAGGGCCTCTCTGACTTCCAAGCCGGTGCCATTTCCTACACGCATCCCTACCCCTTGGTCCTCTTCCGCACCGGTGCAGTTCACTTTGCCTCGTGTGTATTGGCTCTGTGCCTCTTCCCCTCCCTGGCCGTTGAGACTTCCTCACCTTTATCCCCGCCCCTCCATCTTCAGCCGAGGGCCTGACCCGTGGGAGATGATGGAGGAATTTCTGTTGAACAAATGACTTCTCTCCATCTGTTTGCCCTTAATGTTTCATGCCTGCTCTAGTCCACACCTGCCTATTAAGTGGGAGGTCTGTTACCAGCAGCACAGGTGGGATTTAAATCCGGCAGCTGTTACCTGTGAGCTGACGCCTCTGCGCCCACAGGGGTGAGGTGTGTGGCGGGATGCCAAGTTACAGTCGGTTCATTAGAGGGGAAAAGGGCTGGTTGCTTTCATATAAACACAGGCTTAGAGGGATTAAAACACATTATTTTTTAATCCTAAAATATTGGAGGGGGTGATCTTCAACTTCAGTAGTCATCGAGAAAATTCCAATGAACAAACAAAATATTAGCATGGTTTCCAAGACAACAACACAGGTATTGATGAAGACCGAAGGAACGGATGCTCTCGTGCGCTGCTGATGGCATTACGAATCAGTATAATTTTTCTGAAAGGCCATTTAATAAAGCTTATCAAGACCCTTAGATATGTTCATATCGTTGGACTCCGAAATTTCACATCTAGAACATTCTATCCTAAGGAGATTGTTGGACAGGCACACCGTGATTTATCCATGAGAACACTGATTGCAGCAGTGTCTATACCAGGGGTGGGCAACCCCTGGCACGCGTGCCAAACATGGCACGCCAGTAACTTTTGCTGGCACACGAAACCCTCTCTTATAATCTTCCATTTACAATTGTGAATCTTTGTTCTCAGTGATGAATTTTGTTAAGTCTCATAATAAGAGTAGCCTGACGGATGAAAGTAGTAGCTCGGGCATATCTCTGAAGGTCACAAAATATAAACCTGATGTAAAACTCTCTGTCATCAGTGATGCAGCAGCAAAAGTCCCACTGATAATATCAAACGGAGTCATAAAGTTTTCTGTCGGACTATCAGTGTACGTGTATACATTAAAAAATAAATGTATTTTTCATCATCATATACTGTGTTTTTGTCGCTCGAATGAATTTTATTATTTCTTCAAGGTTCTTCACATACGTACACCTTAAGAGATATCAAGTAGGCGTAACATGTTCTAAAAAAATTAGGGTTGGCACGCACGCAGAAGAATTTTGAGTCAGAGATTTTGCTGGTTTTGGCACACACTCACAAAAAGGTTGCCCACTCCTGGTCTATACTACAGTGGAGCCTTGACTTACGAGTTTAATTCGTTCTGAGACTGAGTTCGTTAAGGAGCTCGTTAACTCAAATTACTCTATCAACTCAATGCAAAAAATCGGCCAAGAGACAGCTCGTATCTCAAAAAACTCGTTAGTCGGGACACTCGTAAGTCAAGGCCCCACTGTATATCCTTTGACACTGAAGGGCCCGATGATTGCATCAATTTGAAAGACAACCCTGCAACCTTTAAAAACAAATATGCAGAATAATGACTGGGGAAACGTTTGTAAACAGTTGTTTAAGAAAACTCGATTATAAAATGATACGCATTTAATCAGAATCAATACTTCCTATGTGCTTCACTTATTTCAGGAACTCGTTCAGCCCCTACAGTGATCTTCTGAGGCAGACACAGTCCTTGTTGGAGCTGGAGCTCAGAGAGACTGCCCTGCAGGCAGGTGGCAGGTGGTCGGGTCAGGATTCCAACCTCTGACACTAAATCCCAGAGTCCAGGGCCTTACCAGCCACACCAGCACTTCCCACAATGCGGTGCCTGGACCAGCAGCTCCACGTAAATGGTAATTTCCAGGCCGGTTCCAGGCCCTTAGGTCAGAAGCTGTCGGGGGGTGGGGGGTGGGGGGGCAGCCAGGTGTGTCTGAGCGAGCCTTTCAGGAGGATGCTCACTGGATGTGTGAAACCACCGCTCCACACTATTCCACTTTTTCTCGAAGTTTTGTTTAGATAATGTACGTGAATGTAGAAAAGGTCTCCGTTGAATTAGTCACTAAAATATTAACAGTGTCGTCTCTGGATGGTAGCATTCTGGGTGATTTCCGTTTTCTTCTTTGAGAGCTTTTTTTGGTCATTTCCAAAAGTTTCGCAGTAAACATGTGCGACCAGGAAAAAAATATATTCTTTTAAAAAGAAGAAGAAAGGCCCCAGGAGAAGGAGGTCTGCATTGAGGCTCGGGCAATAGGGGGTCTACGGAGGGGAATTGTGTTTTCCTAAGTCCTGTGGAGGCGCCAGCAGTGCTGAGTGCGCCTGAATCCCAGGGGGCTTGTTAACACGCTGGCCGATGCTGCAGGGAGGGGGGCTGAGGTTCTGGATTCCCAAACAGCTTCTGGTGAAGCAGGTCCAGGGACCGCACTTGGAGAAACAGGGACGTGAGAGGTGTAAGCTCTGGACTCCCAGAATGCGAGCTCCACGGGGACCTTTTCTGGTTCAACCATGTGTCCCCAGAGCTGAGAGCAGAACACAAGCGTCAGACACACGCACTGAGACCCTGCAAGCGGGCGCCCTGCCGGGGACCCAGGACCCTGGGTCCCCGCACCAACTGCCGGCATCCTCCCAGGCCAGCGGTGGCCTCACCACATTCACCCGGCGGGGTGACAATTCTGGGCCCTCTTTTTCTTTTCTTTTTAAAAAAATATATTTTATTGATTTTTTACAGAGAAGAAGGGAGAGGGATAGAGAGTTAGAAACATTGATGAGAGAGAAGCATCGATCAGTTGCCTCCTGCACGCCCCCCACTGGGGATGTGCCCGCAACCAAGGTACATGCCCTTGACCGGAATCGAACCCGGGACCCTTCTGTCCGCAGGCTGACGCTCTATCCACTGAGCCAAACAGGTACGGCTGGGCCCTCCTTTTCTGTGACCCGATGTCCCACCCGCTCAACCTGGGCCAGGGCCTGGGCCAGGGCCAGGGCTGCCTGAGACTTCGGCCTCGAGCAAACCAGGGAGTACCAGGAACTTGGCAACCTGCAGCCAGGAGGTGTTTGTCGAGGCCCCAGGAAAGAAGTCAGTAACAGAGAAACCTCCAAGTTGAGGTTTCCGTAGAAACATTAACTCATCCACACAGTCCACGTGCTGCATTTGGATTACAGGTTAGGCTGCTCGTAAGCCTAGAAGAAATTATATACTCTTCATACTATTCAGCACTGTACTGTATAATAATAAATTATACAGTTATAGGCCTCAGCCCAAGTTATAACAAATTATACCACAGTGTATAATTACCCCGCACTGCACCATGTAATAATAAATTAGACAGCGAGAAACCTAAGTTGTGATTCCAGAAAGAGGTATGAGGGTGAACAGGGGCTGTTGATCCATTCCTCTGATCAGACCCTTGTCAGACAAGCTAGGGGCCCTTCTTCCCTTCCTTCCTCCCTCCTTTCCTTCCCTTCCTTTTCCTTCCTTCCTTCCTTCCTTCCTTCCTTCCTTTCTTCCTTCCTTCCTTCCTTCCTTCCTTCCTTCCTTCCTTCCTTCCTTCCTTCCCTCCTTCCCTCCCTCCTTCCTTCCCCATATGTGGATGCCTCCTTGATCCTGAGTACAGACTTGATCTTGAAACCTGGACTGATTGGAACCAATGCCCATCCTCAAGGGTTCCCAGGCTGTGGGGAGAACCACACGTAAATGGAAAATGCAACCCAGTGTGATACCAGCTGTATGAACAGTAAAGGAATCAAAAGAAGCCGGGTATCAAATGTATGAGCACAGGTGCCCTGCGGGGTGGGTGTCATCGTCTCCATCGGACAGGTGAGATGAGCAAGGCTGCAGGGACTTGCTCAAGGTCATGCGACTGGAAACAGCAGGATGGCACTTTATTCCAGGACTATCTGCTGGTTTCATTCGTCTGAGGGAGCTATTCCACAGAGTCAGCTTGGAGAGTGAAATTCAAGGATAACGAAAATGGACTTGGCATGTCCTTGGATGCCGGGAGCCGGTCCATCCTTGCTGCTTGACACAGTCACTGCAGGGAAGAAACATCTGCACAGCATATGTTTCAAGGGACCTGGCATATATAGCATATTGTTCTTAATATGTTTGCTCTCCTTAGTGCCATGTGTTTTAACCAAGGTCACCTCTCCGAGAAAGGTTGTTTCCCCAGGTAGGGATTTTTCCCTGAAGTTAGGGAGGAGATAAAACCCCTTAACTAAGTGCCAGGTGGGTAGTTAATCATGCTTAAGCTACATAATCTTTACTCCCTGGAATGGAGATAAGAAACACCCTAACCTTTGGAATAGAAGTTGATAGGATTAAAATCAACTGGTATAAATACAGATGTAACAAGACAACAAAACACAGAACCTAGACTCAGAACCTAGACACAGAACCTAGAGAGAGACAGAACCTAGGGACAGAACCTAGAGACAGGACTTGGCTGGAGATCCTACACAGAACCTAGAAACAGAACTTGGCAGGAGAACCTGGAGAAGCTGGATGGAGAACCTAGCGAGAGAACATGGCACCAGAACTTGGCTACAGAACCTCTGGTGGGAGAACCTTGCTATGCTGATTAACTGACGTAGCCTCCATGTCATTCCTTCTTCGCTGACTCCGTCCACACCTTTGGGGACCCCTGGACCAGCTGGGGTTGGACCCCAGCACTTGGAGACACAGGTGGGAGACCTGCGCACCTCGTCTCCTGGGGAACCCAGCACGGGCCGGAGGGTTTTCTGCAGAACCTGGGCCTGCTGCCTTCCCTCCCCTGCAGCGCCTGGGCCTGGGGCAGCGTTGGTGGGTGTGGGGCGCTGCTGCAAGCCCTTGACAGGTTGTAAACTAATTTGTCCTCTCAGAGACCTTTCAGAGAAGACACTCTTCCTACACCCAGTTTACAGATGAGGAGCCCGAGGCACCAAGGTGCTAGCAATTTGCTCAAGTTTATGCTAGAGTAAGTGGCAGAGCTGGAATCTCAACTTAGACCAGTCTGGTCTGCCAACCCCTCCTTCCTGACCACTGTGCTGCTACTTCACAAAAACCCAAACACATTTATCTTCAAAGCCTACACTTATCAGCAGTTGTAGGATGAGAGGCCCTAGGGGACTGAGGGGTACATTATGTTGGAATGTATTTAACATTACATTCCAATATATTTGTGTCATGCTATTTTTTGATGCCATCAGTGTAAAGCCTGAATGTTCATTAAAGTCCCATGCATAAATTAAAAAAAAATTAAAGATTTTCTCTTGTATCTCACATCCATTGAACCACTGGTGCCGTAATTTAATTATTCATCTATTTTTCTTTTGTCTTAAGAACATATTAAACATGTATAAGCTATGATTCCATTGTTATTTACGTGTGAAAGAAGCCCAAAGGTCCGGAGACGTGAAGGCACTGTTGTGCCTTCTCTGACTGTTGTGGTCAGGGAAGGCTTCAGGGAGGAGGTGATATGAAAGGTGTAAAGGGTGAATAGGCGTTTAAAGGATATTCAAGGGAGGGAGAGGCATTTCAGGCAAGAAGAGTAAAGGTAAAGCCCTACAGGTGAGAAGAGATTATCTTTGGGGAAATATCATCTTTCTAGGTGGTTTTATGAGGTAGGCAAGAGGTGAGGTGGGTGGCAGGCTGGGCCCTTAGGTGCCTCACTTAAGAACTGGCCCGGTAGCTCAGTTGGTTACAGCATCGTCCTGATACGCCAAGGTTGCTGTTCGATCCCAGTCGGGGCACATACAGGAACCAACCAATGAATGCATAAATGAGTGAAACAACAGATCTCTCTCTCTCTCTCTCTCTCTCTCTCTCTCTCTCTCTCTGTCTCTCCACCCCCGCATCTCCTGCTCTCTAAAAAAATCAATAAGTGAAATGTTTAAAATACATTTTTTTAAAAGAAAGAACCGGAACTTTACCCTGAGGTGGTGATAATCAGTGTGTGGACTCGGGGTCCCTCGGGGACTCCCTAGCCTTTCAGCATAGCCCAGAGGGCGAAACTGAGGTCCTGCAAGGACCAAGCTCAGCCTGTCCTGCTCCATCCTCCAAGGCTCCCACACGCTGGTTGTGTGCTTCCTCGAATCTCCTTCTTGTCACGTCTGGCATATGGAAGAGGCCCAGTTGAGTGTTTCTCCCTGGAAGGGCATCTATGGGGGAAACGATAGGGTGGCCAGATAAACTGCAGGTGCCTATTCCCAGTGAAATCTGAATTTCAGATAAATAACAAATGAGTTTTTAGTATAAGCATGTCCCAAATATTGCATGAGATATACTTACACTAAAAAAGGTGTTCATTGTTTGTGTGAAATTCAAGTTTAATAGAATGTCCTGTATTTTTATTTGCTAAATCTGTCAAATGTAGGTGGAGGAGAGCTGGTCACTTTCTCAATCAGCTTCCAATCGCTGTGTATCGGCGAGAGTCCCATCAGAGCAGCAGAGCCCTTGCCCGAGGTCTGGAAGGAGTGATTCACCCTAGGGCTGTGGCCTCACCAGTGTGGGAGCTGGTGGAGCTGTCTGTGCCAGCTGCGCCCCTCCGTTTATTATGAGCTGGAAGTTTCCACGGGTCAGCAGTAAGAAGAGCTGCTGTGGGCGAGAGCAAGGACAAATTGGAAATTGCATCTATCTGTCACCAACCTCAATGCAAAAATGACCTGTTGGGGGACCAGGAGCTCCTGGCCCACGGCTTGGAGAAGCTGAGGGAGATCTATCTGGTGGGAGCTCTGAACCTGAGCATCGCCCCCATGCCAACGAGGTGGACAGCAGGTCAGCAACCACATGCATGAGTGGCCTCTCTGCCTGGCACCAGGCACTAACCTTCAGCACAGAAAATGATGGTGGCGTCCGGCTGGCGTGGCTTAGTGGTTGAGTGTCAACCAATGAACCAGGAGGTCACAGTTCGATTCCTGGTCAGGGCATATGCTGGGTTGCAGGCTCAATCCCCAGTATTGGACATGCAGGAGGCAGTGATCAATGATTTTCTCTCATCACTAATGTTCTAACTCTCCCTCTCCCTTCCTCTCTGAAATCAACAAAAATATTTTTAAGAACATGATGTTGGCTTCTTAACTCATGCCTTGGCAACCTTGAGCAAAATGTTGCACGTGGCCAGTGTCAACCCAGCACCACAGGAAACGGGAATTCTGGGTCACATAACTCCAGCTTGGCTAACGTGAGACAGTCCAAGGCCCTGTGGCTGGTGCAAAACATGATTACAAAGGAAGGCATCCCAGTTCTGCCCTCGGCTAGCTCGTAACCTTGCGTACGTTAACTTCTCCATGCCCGGGTTTCCTCTTTCGTAAAATTTTTACAAAATTCATACCTCCCTTATAGAGTTGCTGAGAAGATAGAATAAGACAATGAGTCTAATCTGACAGCTGCCACCTCATCAGCAGCTAATGAATAATAATGACTACTTGTTTCAAAGCGTTTGCTATCCATCTATGTTGCTATGGGAAAAAGAAGTCACTCGCCTTAAAAGATAAAATATTAAGAAACAGTATGTTGCAAAATCCTCTCCCAATTAAGTAACTCACCAGGTCAGTCTGGGAAAGATAACATAAACCTTCTTCAAACGCATCTCCAAATGCCCAGATTAAAATCATGCTCGTTATAAGTCTCAGCCACCTTCCCCTTCTCCCAAACAGACAGCACAAATAAGCCCTCAGTGATGAGGAGATAGTAAAATTACGCTTCGACACTGCTGCGGATGCCGTGGCTGCTGATTAAAAGGAAATTCTTCCTTTGAAAAGGCCAGTCATGAAAAGGGAAGTCTGGGCGGTGGAGTGGGCTTGGAATGCAAGTCTGGAGGCGGCCCGGCAGGTGGTGGCCACTAGGGGGCGCTGGTAAGGCCTGGTGCGGCCCCGGAGGGGTGGGAGGCAGAGGGCTCAGCGGATCCCAGCTTTCTCCGTTCCTGGTCCTTGATCATTTGTAAACTCGGGGCCCGTTCTCACTGCCATCTCAGTGCCGTGCCTTGTTTCTGTGGCTGAACAGGAAGGAAAAAAAGGCAACTTCACGGTGGTTGGGAGAATAGGGGTAAATTGGTCCTGTTGGGGTGCTGGAGGCCTTTTTATGATGCCCACTGGAACAGCTGGCCTCTGGGCAGTTTTTTGAGCCACTTAGCCTGATTCTACGCTTTTCTTTTGAACAAGAAATACGAATGCATTCAAGACTGGGGGGTGTGGGCCAGGGCCGGCGAGGGCGGGGAGTGTTCCCAGGAGCAAAGCCAAAGCAGGTGGAGGAAGCTCAGCCTCGACCGGCCCTGCTGCCTGCACCACGGGAGAGAAATGGAAGGCAGTGTGGCAATCTGGACATGACAAAAAAAAAAAAAATGTTCGTGTGTGTGCTCAGTCCGACCATCCCACTTCCAGGAATTTCTGTGCAATGAGGTTTATTGCAAAACTGTTTGCAAAGAGGGAGAAAATAGAAACAGTCCAAACCTTCACCAGGCGGGGGATGTGTGCCCCCCCTCCTTCTTCCATCAGCGCCCCTCCAGCTCATTCCCACCCGGCAGCCAGCCGGAGTGGTTTGTGAAAATTCGTGTTAGAGCAGGCGTCTCCCCTGCTCCAGCGGCTTCCTATTTCTCTCAGGATAAAAGCCAAGCTCCCACCACGGCCCCACCCGCTGGGCCCCAGCTGGCCTCGCCACCGTCATTTCAAAAATGCTCATTCTCTACCTCCAGTCAAACTGCTCGGCACGGAGCTCAGTCCAGCCTCACGACCTTTGCCCTGGCTCTTGCCTCTGCCTGGAATATTCTAGCCCCGGCTCTTCCCGGGCCTTCTCCCTTCTCCGTCTGCTGGTGGCTGTCTGAATGCCATCTCTTCGGGGAATCAGAACACTGCATTTCAATTGCTTTCTCCCTCGCCACCCAGTCTCTCTCCATCACTTTGCACCGTCTTGTTTTCTTCGTAGCACTCGGCAGGTGAAATGAGCTCGATTATTTATTTGTGTGCTTGTTAATTGTCTCTCTACGAGAACGGGGAGCAAGGACTTATGTTGTGTGTCCTGGCCGGGTGTATAAGAAGCTGATACTACACACATGTTTGGCAAATGAAAGGATGAACGAACAAATGAAGATAAGAATTCTCATGAAGCTGTTTAAAAGAACGAGGTATTTGGAAAGGTCCCCCAAACATAAAGCAGTTGGATATGAGCCCATGTATGTAAAAACAAAACGCATGCAATACGAATAGCTACCACTTTCTGCCCATCTGGACCCAGTGGTAACCACTTTTACATTTATTGTCTCATCTCCTTTGATCTTCACAGCAACCCCAGGGAAGTACTGTCATGAGCACCATTCTGCAGGGGAGGAGTCTGACCCAGAGAGGTTGAGAAAGTTGCCCAAGGTCAGCTGGAAAGCAGGGGAGCCAGAAAATGAATCCAAAGAGTCTAGATCCCAAAAACATATTCACTAAGTGGTGATGAGTGATGTCCTCGGTGAAGGTGAGGCTGAGGTGAGATTTGGGAAGCCCTGGATGTCAAGGGAGGGAGCCAGATGCCAAGTCGCTTCTTGGGGTGTGGTCTCAGCAAGTCACCTCCCTTCTTTCTGCCCCCCCTGAAAGCCCAGGTGGTGGTCCAGAGCTTACTGAGAGGAATAAATTGGCTAATGTGCCCGGGTACCTATCAGCCAAGGTTGTGAGCATTGGGAACAGGCCTAACCTTCGCTGCCAAAAAATCCTGCTCCATTTTCTGCAGCCAAGGCCACACGGAGGCTCCGCAGGGCCTGGGTGCTTGGCTCAAGGCCAGGGTCTTTCCTCAGGGGCCCGGCTCCCAGCTGCCAGCCAGCACGTTGCTCCCACGGCACTGGAATGCGACTCCCTGGGTGGCCGGCCAGGGGAATGCACAGGGGGCATTCTCCAAATAGCTGAGCTCTAAGCTCAAGGTGCTAAGAGCAGGGCAGGCATGATTTCAAAGGGCCTCTGCCCACTGGAAAGACAAGATTGTAAAACTCGTCCTGAATCAGCAGAGCCTGCAGCTTGGAAGGGAAATGGAGTTACCAGCAAGTGGCTCAGGAATTTGGTGCCTGCCCCAGCAGCTCTGTTCCAACTGGAGGGTGTGGTCTTGGGCAAACACCCTGGGTGCATTGTGCCTTTGGGTCCCCGGTAACCTCCCCTTCTGAGCATTCATCATGGACTGCAAGTTCACATTCATTTGAAAAATATATATGTTGGAGAGAGAGAGAGAGAGAGAGAGAGAGAGAGAAATATCAATGTTAGAGAGAACATTGTTCAGCTGCCCCCTGTGCACACCCCAACTTGAGACCAAACCCACAACCTGGGTATGTGCCCTGACTGGGAATCGAACCAGTGACCTTTCCGTGTACGGGATGACGGCCAACCAGCTGAGTCACACCGGCCAGGTCACATTCATTTTTGTGATTATTTGGCAATCCCTGCCTTACCTGTTCCCTCCGCCTGAAAGGACCCGGGACTTTTCTGTTGCGTCCTGTGTCCACAGTGTGACCTCAAGCAGCTGCTGGAGAAATAGTTCTGAGTGAATTTCCCCTTCTGCCTGTTTTGTCAGGTTGGAGAGGCCCTGGGATTGCATTCTGCCTCCAGGACTAATTAGCTGGGAAACTCAGACTTTGCTTTCAAAGCTATAAGGCTCGACAGGCAGCCTGTCTGGATTTGAACCCAGGCTCTGCCTCCCTTAGGAAAGTTTCTTAACTTCTCTGTGCCGAAGTTTCCTCATCTGGAAATTGGGGCCTTCAAGTGCCCACGTCACAGATTGCTGTGAAGGATAAATGAATGGCTTCACACAGGGAGGACGCTTACAATAAGGACTGGGAAAGAGTACAGTCTAGATAAATATTAACTTCTATGTATCTGTATAATAAAAGCAGTGTGCGCCCACAGGGGGAGTGCTGCTCAGCCAGAAGCCGGGCTCACGGCTGGTGATCGCAGTGGCGGGAGAGGCAGTGCTAAGGAGCAACAAGCGGAGCAGTTAAGGAGCAGCGAATGGGCGGGCGGTAAGGAGCAAGGGTCCTGGACTGCGAGAAGGTGTAGGCCGGGCTGAGAGACCGCCCCCGCCCAGTGCACTAATTTCATGCACTGTGCCTCTAGCTGTAAAATAATGATTACATCCACCTTCTTAAGGTGTAACTTACAAACAATAAAATGCACTCCTTTTAAGAATACTGTTCGGTGAGCTTTGATGGATCTATACACTCAAGTAAGCACCACCTCTGTCAAATAAAGGACATTTCAGTCTCCCCAAAGTTCCCTCTGCCCTTCAGTCAACCCCTCCTCCTTTCCCCGCAGCCTCTTCTCTGCTCTCTGTCCTGATAGATTTGTTTTGCTGGTTGGAGAACTTGATACCAATGAAACCACATGGGGGGCACTCTTTAGGGTCTGGTTGATTTGGCTCGGCATAATGTGTTTCGGAGATTCATCCACGCTGTGGTGTGTATTGGTAGTTTGTTCCTTTTTATTGCAGTAGCTTGTGTTACTAACAATCGTCTCAGTTTCAGTTTCCTCGTCTGTAAAGTTAGGTTAATAATTTCCACCTGGTAGAAAGTAGTGACAAATAGGAGCGTGAATAACACCTCGGCCATGGTGACTCCCCCACAGGGAAACCACAGCCCCCACTCAGGCATGCTCTGCCCCGCCCCCCCCCCCCGACCTCCCCATGACCCCAGATGGCCCCTTCCAGGGAGCCTGGGGCCAAAGGGTCAGGGCTTGTGAGCTGGTGGGGGAGAAACTTTCTGAATAGATGCGCAGCCTGAGATGATGGCCGTGTTTATAAAGCAGACTGTTATTTTTTTAATCCTTTGCCTGTGTCCTTTCCCCTACTTCCCTCTTTTAAGGATAATTAAAATGCAAGCTGGCACTCCCTGCAAGGAGACAGCTGAAGATTTAATTGCCCCAAGAAATATTTTTCAGCGAAAGGTCCTGCGGTAATGGCAGCTCCGGGCCCGGCCACCCCAGCGCCTTTGCAACCCGCACATAATATCGGCGGTAATGCGTTCGTCCGCATGTGCACAGGGTCTGTTTACGGGCACCAAGGGAGCCGGGCTGAAAGGAGCTGACAGCTCGTCCGCCCACAGCCTGCTCGCCATTAAACGCTCACCCGGCCTCCTTCTGGAGACAGGTCTGTGGCCCAGATCCATGTGACCGGCTGCTGCACCAGCTGACCCTGCCCAGAGCAGCCTGCGGGGGCACAGGGCCCGGTGGCTGGGAACAGCACCTTCGCCATGTGGCCTTGGCCTGTTGTCCTTAGAGCAAGGCCAAGGAGGAGACTCTCGCTGAACAGCCCAGCCCCACCAGCCCTTGAAGATGGGACACCCACCAGCGGCGCCAGGTTGTGCAATGTCAGGGTAGGGAAGGACCTTCGCAATCTGTCACCCTGTTTTCTAAGTGTGGCCCCAGCTTCCCCAGACGAGGCACCAAAGGCTCAGACGAGGGCCACAGGCTCCTCGCCTGTTGGGGCGCACATGTCAGTGTTTTACAAAGTGACTGCTCTGAAGCCAGCGTCACGGGGAAAGGCAGACTGACTCGGTGGGGAAAGCCAGGCGGACTGGGCTTTCATTCCTGTTCCAAACCTGCCGGCCGGGCACTTTCAGTTCTAAGATACTGCACGGTCTCCAGCTCCTAGGCTTCTTTACATTCTCTTATGTTCTTTCCCCACCTTTCCTTCCCCCCTGCTTCCTTCCTTCTTCCCTCCCTTCCTTCCTTCCTTCCTCCCTCCCTCCCTTCCTCCCTCCCTCCCTCCCTCCCTCCCTCCCTCCCTCCCTCCCTCCCTCCTTCCCTCCCTCCCTCCCTCCCTCCCTCCCTCCCTCCCTCCCTCCCTCCTTCCCTCCTTCCTTCCTTCCTCCCTCCCTCCCTCCCTCCCTCCCTCCCTTCCTTCCTTCCCTCCTTCCTTCCTTCCTCCCTCCCTCCCTCCCTCCCTCCCTCCCTCCCTTCCTTCCCTCCCTCCCTCCCTCCTTCCCTCCCTCCCTCCCTCCCTCCCTCCTTCCCTCCTTCCTTCCTTCCCTCCTTCCTTCCTTCCTCCCTCCCTCCCTCCCTCCCTCCCTCCCTCCCTCCTTCCTTCCTTCCTTCCTTCCTTCCTTCCTTCCTTCCTTCCTTCCTTCTTTCCTCCCTCCTTTCCTTCCTTCCGTCCTTCCCATATATCCATTCTCCCATGCATCTATCCATCCAGCCATTCATCCTCTCTTCCTCCTTCCTATCTATCCATCTTCCCATTCATTCATCCTCTCATCCTCCATCCTCCCATCCCTCCATTCCTCTTCCCATCCAGCCAACAAATATTTATCGATGCCTTCTATGGACTGAGCACTGGAGTTACCTTGGTGGGCAAAGGCAATACCTACTTTGCCCCAAGGCAGCTCCCAGGCCGGTGGAGGTGAAGGTTGTTAATAAAATAATCACAGGGTCAATGTCTAATTGCAAATGGTGGCAAAGGTTACAAAGGAGAATTCTGGGCAGGGTTAGGATGGTGTTGAACAAAGGAACTTGGCCAAGTTTTTGGACTGGAGGACAAGAAGGAAAGACCCAGCCAGTGTTCCAGGCAGAGGGAGCAGCATATGCAAAGGGCCTGTGGTTCATTTCGGGAGCTGTCAGGACACTTGTTGCAGAGAGTGATGGGGGAGGGCCGTGCAATGCAGGGCTGCGGAGTTTGGCAGGGGCTGGCCCATATGGGGAAGGCTTGCATCTGCCCGGCACTGCCTCCTTCCTACCCTCTTTCATTGGCTCATTCATACACATCTTTAGGTCCTTAGGTCCAAGCTGAAAGCGTTTCCTTTTCAAAAAGCCTTTTCTGTCCTATGTGGGCTGAGTGAGGACTGTGTATTTTCTCCTAATAAGAAAAAGTATTGGAAACTTATAATTAAGACAAAAGAAGGTATCACTTCCTTTTATTGCCATACTGGGGCATTGTTTAAAAAGGCCCACTGAAGGGTTAGTTCATTCTATGCATTCGAGTTTGACTTTGCTATTTGGTTAGGGCCCAGCTTTTGTGCTTTTTTTGTCCAGGAGAGGTGTAACTGACTCCTGTCTTTAGAAACAATCGCTCCAAAGATCTGAGTTTTATTATTTTGTAGAACATTAACCAGTTTTATATGTACCCTAAAAATGTTATTCTGAATTCCTTTTTCAAACGTCTGTAAATACCCATTTCCTCTTGGACTCGGCCGTCCCCTCCTGCTGGCTCGCTCAGTAATGTGCTCCTTCTGTAGTTGCATATATCATGTTTTATAGCTTCCTGAAAATCACACGCTGACAACCCCTTGTCCTAGCAACACTCGTGCACGTATGGGAACTACCAGATGCGCTGGCTCCCTCACAGCCCATGAGCTCACCCGGGTGTGGCCCATCTTTTGTCAACATGGTCGCCTCAGCATTTTTGCACAGGGCCAGGTTCACAGTAATTATTGAGGAATAATTATTGGCTGAGTGAGTGACCTTGAGCTTATATCTCTTTACTGTTCGGAGCCCCGATTTTCTTATCTGAGAAATGGACACCATGGCACCCATCAAACATCCAAAGGAAGTAGGGTTCAGTGAAATAACGAGGTCAAGTGCCCCGATCCTGCCTGGCACATGGTGGTCTTCAGTGCCCCTTCCCGGGGCTGGATCCTAACGGAAGGAAGTGAAGTTCTGGTGGTGGGTAGGTCGTGGTCTGGTTGGGGAGCACTGAGTCACCATGGGGTGTGACCAGGGCAGTCACAGGTGGGTCTACCTGGTATTTGATGGGACGGGAAGACTAACCTGGCCAGATTCCAGGCTGGGCTGGGGAAGAGCAGGAAGTGTCCTTAAAAAGGTCAAGTGGGGTGAAGGAAGGTGACCCTGAAAACCAGGCTGGTGTGTTGTGTTCTCCAAAGTTGGTGAGAGGGAGCCAGGCTAGTGAGGGAGGGAGGGACTGGATATCATTATTTCAGCCAGGAGAGGAGGCCCACCATTGCTGAGCTCCGCTGAGAACCTGGTCGTGGGGTGTGTGTGTGAGCATGTGGGTGTGAGTGTGTGAGTGTGATTGTGTGTGTGTATGTATGTGAGTGTGAGTGCGTGTGTGATTGTGTGTATGTATGTGTGTGAGTGTGATTGTGTGAATGTGTGTGTGAGCATGTGGGTATGAATGTGTCAGTGTGATTGTGTGTGTGTATGTGTGTGAGCATGTGGGTGTGAATGTGTGAGTGTGGGGGTGTGAACGTGTGTATGGTGTGTGAACGTGTGAGTGTGTGAGTGTGATTGTGTATGTGTGTGAGCATGTGGGTGTGAATGTGTGAGTGTGATTGTGTGTGTGTGAGCATGTGGGTGTGAATGTGTGAGTGTGATTGTGTGTGTGTGAGCATGTGGGTGTGAATGTGTGAGTGTGATTGTGTGTGAATGTATGAGCATGTGGGTGTGAATGTGAGTGTGGGGATGTGAACGTGTGTGTGGTGTGTGAATGTGTATGTGTGGGTGTGAGTGTGAGTGAGTGTGTGTGAGTTGACTGCTGTCTGCCCCACTCTGTTGCACAGGGTCTTGATTAGACTCTATTTAACCTTCATGAGAAGCCTGTGGGTGCAGACATCTACAGTCCCATTTCTCGGGTGACTAAACCAAGGCAGAGGTGAAGCCGTTTGCCCAAGGCCACAGGGTGAGGACTGTGTGTGCAGCAGCCTCCATAGCCTAAAGCAGGAGGGGCACAGGGTGATCGGGGAGAGTAATTAATGAGCCTCAGTAGATGGAGAGATGACAGATAAGTGGTTATCCTCATGGCCAGCCTTGGTCTCCTTGCCCAGGTTGGCACTTCTTCACGTTTCATGTGCTATTTTGATCACTGGGATGCTAGCTTTCAAATGAACTCAGCAGCACGCCCCAGTCCCTCGCGGGAGCCAGGCCCTGGGCTGGCCTGAGGACAAAGAAAACGCATTGACACCATCTTTAAGAAACTGACAGGCTGGGGCAGGCATCAAAGTTGGGGGGGTTGAACCCCAGGGGGATAGGGCACCGGTCTTTCTGAAACTTTGAGGTATAACTTACACACAGGGAAATGCAGACACGGTAAGGATTTTTATATCTGCAAGGCCCCACGTAACCCCACTCAGACGGAGACTCGGAACATCCCATCGCCCAGAGGCCCCTCCGGCTCCTCCCATCACTGCTCCCTCCAAGCATAGCCCCTCTGACCTCTGTCACTAAGGTTTTGCCTGTTTTTGAGCACTTGTTTTCTAAAGCATTTACAATTTTACATTTATAATCTTGCATTCAGAAAACAAATCCAGACCCTGGTCAAACACAGTGCCGTGGTTAACGGATGGGTACAGTGGGACCCCAGTGGAGGCAGGCCAAGCCTTTGGAGGCCCAGGGGTACATGTGTTGGCTGGTGGTCAGTCAGGTGACCAGGACAGCCCTGCTGCTCTTATCTTTGGGGGTGAGGCCATGTGATGTTTTTTGGCTCCTGTTAGAGCTCAATGCACCCCAACACTCTCTGAGGGCCTTGCTGTCTTTCCAACAACCTCCAGACCCCTACCTGCCCACCCAGTGCCCACCCACACCCACAGCTGCACCACTTCCTGGATGGCAGCCCTTGAACAAGATGCGCAATATCTCTGTGCTTTAATTTCTCTATTAAATAGGATAATCATAGTATCTACCTGACAGGTTTGTTAAGAGGATGGAGTGAATTGATATATAACTTACTAGAGGCCCGGTGCACGAATTTGTGCACAGGTAGGGTTCGGTTGGCCCGCCCTGATTAGGGCCGATCAGGGCTGGGCCAGCCTGTGGGGGGGGACCCTGGGTGGTGGGAAGGCCTGCCCCGCCCCTGGTCGAACTCCCAGTGGAACTCCCAGTCTAGGGGACAATTTGCATATTAGCCTTTTATTATATAGGATTATTTGTACAGAATTTATGAGACTGTTGATACATAGTCCATGCTTATGTAAAAATAAAATAAACTTGATCCACGTTTAACTGGTGGGAGTCTGCTAGAAGACACAGGGGGTTGACAGTTGGGCATTAGAATCTTGAGGAGGGACAGAGACTTTTCGGATTATCGTGTAACGTGGGCGGGGCCTCTGGGTCCCCATGGAGTGGGGGTTCCTATCACTCTCCTTTGCCGAATGAAGAACCCGGAGGAGGTGCCCGGTAAATGCCAAGGGCCTGACTGACTTCCTGGCGGGCAGCAAGAGGGTCACTTGGCTCCTGGCAATTCTCATTTGCCTGCCAACCTGTGGCCCTGGAGATGTGAGCTGTGGAGAAGCCAGGCCCAGGTGCTGCATGAAATACATTCCCCGAGTCTCCTTGCCTGGACACACGGTCCTTCCTCCCCCACCTTCCCAGGAAACAGAAGGTGCTCCCCGCCCACTCAGTCTGGACTCAGGCCTGAACACCTCATCCCCACAGCAGCACCCAGATTTCAGAGCCGAGTCTCCATCCCAGCCAAGGTCCTAGCCTGTGAGGCAGCTGACCTCTGGGCCCTGCAGGAGGCTCTTTGCCTCAGGTGCCCGCTCACCTGGACCAGGCCAAGGGCTCAGGGATGGTCCCGGGAGCTTTTATGGATCCGAGTGCAAGTCCCAGCTCAATGAAAGATTCCTTGTAGGGGATTGGTCAGGGCGTGGTCAGGTCACGTGCACGTCCTGAGCCTCAACTCTCCTCTGCAAAATGGGCATGAGCACTGCTGACAGTGATGAGATTTAAAGGAGGCAGCGGGGAAGAGCCAGACTCCTCGGGCTCAGACCCTGGCTCTGCTATGGGACACCGGGGAAATGACCTAACTTCTCGGTGCCTCGGTTTACTCATCTGTAAAATATGGATAACAAGAGTTCCTACCTCACATGGTGGTTGGGGGGATTAGATGAGTTAATAACTATCAAGCACTTGGCGTATTACTTACCATACTACACAGTAATAATACATGATGTATTGGTATTAGCTCAGAGGTTAGATGTTGGGGACCAAAGTCAGGAAGCTGGAGTGCCAGCAACATCACTCATCAGCTGGGGGACCCTGCATAAGTTACATTGCCTCTCTGTGTCTTATTCATAAAATGAGGTCAAGACTATGACCTACTTCGAGTTGTGAGGTTCAGAAGAACGCATCAATGAAAAGTGCCAACTCTCAGGAAGCATGAAGTATTATGTAACTGCCACCAGGACTACTACTATACTAACGGAGGGGGTAAGGAAGCTAACATTTATTGAGCACCTACTGTACACTAGCAGTTGACATGAATCGTCAAGGATATTCTAGGACAAGCGTTAGGTTTCTGCATTCGGTAGAGGAGGGAGTGAGGTTCTGCTTGTCCAAGATCCCATGGGTGGTGAGGGGTAACCAGACCTCAATGTGCAGTTGTGGTGGGAGAAAAGGCCCAATGCTTCTGAAGGACTGCATGTCCCAAGCATAGGGTTTGGCGCCCCGTGACCCCCTTTGGTCCCCAGAGTAACCCTGGTGAGGGTACTGTTATCCCTACTGTGCTGCGGACTGACCTGAGTCTTCGAGAGGTGAGTGGTTTGAATTCTTGCAGCTACAAAGTGGCAGAGCTGGATTCAAACTCAGTTGTCTTGTCAGAATCCTGCTAGTATACTGGTGTCTTGGGCACAACCTTATCCCGACTCCCTCTGAGCCACCGACACAAAGTCTCTGTGTCTATTCAAAACCCCAGAGAGAGGACCAAAGCCACGATCACTGCCAAGCCCCAGGCCCACATGCGATCCTCTCCCGGCTTCCTGGGGGCGGGGGGACACTCTCAGAGGCACAAAGACACGCAGCACCCAGAGGGGTCGTTGTTACCCAGAAATCTTTATTACAAAAATATTTTGCAAGCCAAAAAGTTTAAGTTGCAACTATATACAAAATGGGGCCTGTTTCCTTCCCAGCAGTCTTAAAATAAACTCTCCAAACCACGCTCCTTCCGCACTGCTGTCTCGACCTCTTCCTTTTCCTGGGGTTTGATACACAAGGTAGGAGCATCTCCAGGCTGCCAGCCTGGAGCTAAAACGACACGGCTCCCTTGGCCTCCTTCCCTCACTCCCCTTCCAAAATTCAAAATTAAATTAAATTAAATTAAATTAAAATGGCACCAAGGAAACATTCTTTCGAGATTCCGCGTGAGTGTGTGTCCGCGTGTCTGCATTTTCTCTGGGCAGAAGACAGGGAGACGAAGGTTCACAAGCCAACCTTTTGGAATTTGGGAACAGTCCGAGGCAGGTGGCTGGGACACTGCGCTCCCAGATGCCGCAGAGAATCTCTAGCTCGTTGGGCCAACGCTGCCCACATGGCCTGTTGGCTCAGCGCATTCCTGAATGCCATCATGTCAAACACACCAACTCACAGTCCCCCAGAGAGCTGGGCCTGCGCTGAGCTCCCAGAGTCCCATCCGTAGGCCACGCTGACGGGCAGGATGGGTCAGCTTCTCTCTTGCTCTGCTGGCCTGAGCAGCAATCCCTTGGGCACCAAACCTCCGGACCCCGGCGGGGGCAGAGGAGGGAGCAGCGAGGATTAGTGTCTCAGTTCTAAGAGCTGATCAGTTACACGTGGAGACCGAACACACAGCGTGTACCTTTTGCTTGCCCTGGGCCCAGCCAGGCTCTCTCGATGAATTGGAAGCGGGGGAGGGAGGGGGGTCAGAGGACAGTGGGTTACAGCTTCTGCCCAACCTCCCGAGATAGAGGGACAGAACGGTGGGTCAGTCCTGGCCTTACAGCTGCCCAGACTGCTTGTCTGTCTTGGATTTATTCCAGTTTGATCCCAACAGGGTTTGAGAGCAGAAATGGAAGATTTCTCTTGCAGAGATCAGTTCAGAGAGCTGGAATGGGGGAAGGTCGCTAAGGGGTGAGGGGTGGAGAGAGGGGGGAAAGCCAGGCACAGCTTCCTACCCTGCATGGCCCTAAAGTGCTTATGAGGAATGGTGGGGAGGGAAGGCACCTTCCTCTCCCCTGTCCAGGTAAGCAGACTGAGGCATGAGGTGCGGACAAGACCGCAGGGTGGAGGAGGCAGCCTGCAGAAGCACTGGCTGGTTCCGACTTACCGCGCCCAGGGCAGGAAGGCAGTAGTACCAGCCACGTGGCTTGGCTGAGAACGTGGCCAATTTAGTCCTGGAGAGAAAGAAGGCTAAGCATCTCCATGGAGCCGCCGGAACGGAACCTTCTTCCCCATCCTCGGGGCCCTGGGACATGGAGGAACTCGTTTTCTGCTGTAGGATATTCCCTCCAGGAACCAACTGCTAAACCTTGGACGGCACAAGACCCAACCATGTACTTCAACACATGACAAAGAGCCAAGATAATGCTGCCGTTGTTTTAAGAAAACAAAACAAAACAAAACACCACAGATCAAATTTTTCTTACACCTCAGTTTCAAGATTGCACGTTTCACATTTATCAATAATTTACAGGCGTCCACAGCGAGCTGTTGCTGAGTTAGTGCTAGCTGGAGGAAGCAAGCTCAGGTCTAGAAGGCGAGGCGGGTCCAGGTGGAGCGTCACGGTCAGGTTGCTGGTCCTCATGGAGTCTCGGAGGGCAGGAGGAGGAGGGTCTCGTTACTCAGTCCTGGTGGTGGTGGAGGATTCCCTGGCGGGTCCCCTCCGCCCCAGGGCTTGTGACGTGTCAGTCCGGGATGCAGGACCGTTGGCAGCAACCTCACCGAGTCTCGGGATGTGGTTCCAGAATTCGTTTTCTGGATTCTCCGTGGATGGGGCAGTTGAATTGACACAGAACTTTTCCCAGAGCCCCAGCTGGATGGTGGTGGTGGTGGTGGGAGGAGCAGGTGAGGTTTTCTCCCTCCTCACCTTGGAAGATCAGGCTGCAAAGCATCTAGGAGGCTGTCAAGAGTCGCCAAGACCATGGCCAAGACCCTTGGTTGATGGAGGCTTGAGAATTCCTGGACCCCTGGCAGCTCCGCCAGTTCCCACGTGGGTTCCCCAGCTGGTCTGGCAGCATCGGCCTCCATGTGTGGCAATGTGGGGGGGCTGTGGCCACCCTGGAAATGCTAGAGAGCCAAGCGGGTTGGGGAGACAAGATCCAGCCTCATCCTTGGGTCCCAAGACCTGCACCACCCCGGCCCTCCAGGAACTGGGGTGGCTGCCCCACGGGGGACAGGAAGGCTCCTGGGCACAGGCCCAGAGACGACCGAGGCCCCGTTTACTTCCTCTGGACCTGGACGCTGGCGTACTCCGAGTGAGATGGCTCGGGCTTGGGGGCTGGCTGCTTGGGGGCCCGGTTGAGGTGGACCATGTCCAGGTCGGCATAGGTAAGGGTGTCCTCAGGCGCGGGCGGTCGGACGGCCTGAATGCTGGCGTATTCCGTGTGGTTGTTGGACTCAGCGGCCCGGGGGGCCGACTTCTTCCTCTTGGGCAGGTTCAGGTCTGCATATGTGATGTCATTGTTGTCCTGGGTCTGAATGGGATGGAGAGAAGGTCACTCTGGAGCCCCTACCTCTCACCCACTCGTCAGCACCAGGTCTGGATGCTTCTGTTTCCTCCACTGACTCAGCCGTAGTTCACACCCAGCTCCTCTCTGGCCAAGGTTACCTGCCAGCAGCCTCACCCTTCCAATCCACCTCCCTCCTCACACAGCCCGAGGATCTTCTAAATGCCACTGTGTTCGCCTCCTAGGCTGACTCAGTGTCACCTCCTCCCACCGTTCTGTCCTGCCTTGTCCTACTCCTCCCTCTGCCTGGAGTTCTTCCCTCTCCTCCTGGTGATGACTCCAACCCACCCTGCACATTTAAGAACAAGCGTTGCTTCATCCTGGCTGGGTCCAGGGCTCCTTCTCTGTGCTTCCTCAGCCCGTGTTTCTCCCTGACAGCACCCATCACCCAGGGCTGTGTCTGTCTGGGGGGTCTGAGTACATGCTGACCCCCCAGGGGGAGGGGACATGCATTCATTTACTCTTTTAGTCAACAAATATTCATTAGGCATTTGTTCTGATGCAGAAACCAAGGCTGACACAGAGGAAGCTTGATTGGTGTTGAATGAACGAACGAGTGAATGGCAACAATTTCAGCCTCGCTCGGGGTGCAGCTGGGCACTGGGAGACAAGGAAGGGCATGCGAGAATGAGACCAGTGGGGAGGGTGGTAAAGGTTCTGCAGTCAGAAGCCTGGAGTTTGAATCCTGCTCCTGGTCTTTCTAGCTGAGAGGCTTTGGGCAATTCATGTCACCTTCCTGGGCCTCAGTTTCCCCACCTGTAAAGTGGGAATAATAATCATATCTATCGCCAGGATCGCTGGGAGGATCGGGTGAGATCAGCCAGGGAAAGCTCTCAGAATGGTGCCTGGCACCCCCTGGATGAGCACGCATGTTCAATAATGGCCACAATTATCAGCCACCCAGCAAACCTGAACATCTGTCTCCCATGTGCTAACCTTATCACTCGCAACTGCGCCTTAAAATTACCCATCAGGAATGGTAACCCTGGCTTCCTCTGTGCCTGGCACCCATGCTGCAGAGCCAGAGAGGAGCTGCCGGCAGGGTAACTCTGGTTGGTGCATGATAACCACCACAGATCTCGGTTCCCGATGGCCATCAGCACCATGCCACCACCTGGGTCACCTTATGTAGGCCCTATCACAGCCTGGTCAGAAAGATGTACCCAGTTTACAGGTGAGCAAACTGAGACCTGGGGAGGTTAAATCATTTACACAGCTGGGAAGAACCAGTCTGCTGGGTTCTAAAGCTGTGGTCTGACCACCCAGCTCCTCTGTCCCAACCTGCACATTCACACTTCTCTCTAGGAAACCCAACCCTCGCAAGGGCTGGCACCTGGCACCAGGAATCCCAACACCAGGCTGCAAATGCCACCAGAGCTGGGTTGTGAGCGCCCTGCTCACTGCCCAGGGTCAGGCACATAGTAGGTGCTCAGCAAGTCTTTGTTCAGGTTTCCTTGCTCAGTTCTTTTTACCATCATTCTTTCTCCGGAAGGTTCTGGAAAGAACTCCAGAGGTAAAATGACTGGAGAGAAGGTCAGGGCACTGGGGGGCCGCACTGGGCCGGGGAGCAGGACACAACATGTTGGCTTACAAACATCATGTCTATTAGCAGCCCTGATTCTCTCCAACAGATTACATCTACAATGATGACAGCAGCCAGGGAAATGTCAAGGACAGCTGGCGCGCGCACGTTCCAGGTTCAGGGCAGGGCCTGTCTTGTTACAAGACACAGGGGAGCCCTTTGCCTCCAAGGGCTGACAGCATCAGCCCGGAAGGAGCAAGGCTGGGTTTCTCGGAAACAGGCCAACCGCACTGCCCGCGGAACCTCCTCAGCCATGATGAGGAGACGCTGCCAGCTGGAGGAATTAATGGCACAGGGTCTTTCCATCAGAAAGACAGGCTCTGGCAGCCTGTGCTGCTCGGTGTGAGAGGCAGCAGGAGGAGCCAGGAGGGAACCGGGCAGGGTGCTCCTGTTGGAGGGGCTGGCCTGGGCAAAGGCCTGACTCCATTGACATGGAGTGCACTGTGAAGAGTGCCCCCCGGAGGTGTGCAGTGGGGGCACTGAGGCAAGGAGGTGAAGGCAGACATCCTGGCTGGAGTGGAGGGCGAGAATGTGCAGAGAACCAGGGGAAAGGGGGGAAGGAATGTAAAGATCCTCCGCCCTCCGCACCCTCCCGCCCGCCCTGGGAAAGGAGTCTTAATTTAGAAGCGAATCTGCCGCTCCGGCTGGTGCAAGAAAATCACACCATCGAGTTTCCCAGGAAGGGCACCTCACCAAGGACTGTACCTGGGTTATTTCTCTGGCGTTCTTCTCGGGCTCATGCAGCCTAAAAAGGAAAGAGACACACAGATAAAAATATCCTCCCTATCTCGAGCGCTCATGTAAATTGATAAGAATAACATTGAGGTTCACTTCCTATGGGGTGGAGGACATGGATGAGTGGTTCACAAAAGAAACACAGCTGCTTATCAAGTGTTTGGACAGATGGTCTGTCTCATAAAAAAAGGAATTTGAAGCAATTTTTAAAGCTACTCTATCAGTAAGGATCTCTGAAAATTATAACACTTGGTGCTGGGGAAGATATGGTGAAACTGGCATCTATGTATATAAAAGCCCAGTGACCAGAACGGTGGAATGACCAGAACAACCAGTGGCTATGACGTGCACTGAGGCAGCCAACCAGCCTGATCCAGGCCCTGACTGGCCCCCAACACCCCGATCAGGGGCAGGCCGGCCAGCCAGCTGCCCGAGGCCCCTGTCCCCCGCCAGCCCGGCCCAATGGGCCCCCATTGGGGTGGGCTGGCCAGATCCCACCCATGCATGAATTGGTGCACCGGGCCTCTAGTTTTCATATATTGCTGGTGGGAGGGGCACATTGAGGCAACACTTTTGGGAAGCAGCTTAGTTAGGCAAACCAAGAGCTTGGAAGGTGTCATCATCTTTGGATTCATAACTGCATTTGGTGGTGGTGGGGGGGGGGGGCGGGATTCAAAATATCAAAAAAGCTGTCTGCACAGAGGCACTGGTGCAAGCAGGTGGGGGAGGGATTCACATCTAACAGCTCTGCCAGGGGGGACTGCCTCAGGAAATTAGGATAGACTCGCTGATAAAGATTTAAAAGGTTTATGAAGAAGTTTCTGTTTTTAAATTATGAATGATTACATTAAAAGATAAGTGAAAAAACAAAATTCTCAGTGGAATGATCTTAATTATGAAAAATGTGTGGATAACACTGGAAGGAAACAGGAAAATGCTAACAGCAGTGGTCTTTGGGTGGCATTTTTCCCTCTTTTTAGTTTCCCATATTCTCCCACTGTTCCATATCATACACATCTAGGTTTTATCATCAGAAAAGAAGAGGGCCCGGACTGGTGTTCTCAGTGGTTAGCGCGCCCACAGGCTGGATTCTGGTCAAGGGCACACACCTTGGTTGCAGGTTCCTCACCCTGGCTGGGGCACATGCAAGGGGCAGCCAATCGATGGGGGTCTCTCACATCCATGTTTCTCTCCCTTTCCTCTTCCTCCTTCCCCCCTCCCTTCCACTCTCTAAAATCAATGGAAAAAATATCCTCCGGTGAGGATTTAAAAAAAGAAGAAGAAGGGGGAAGGATCAAGTGTCCTGGTTAATCAAAGAAGCCATTCATGCGCTTGATTCTGTAATTGGAGGCCATGGCCTGGCTCACTGCAGGGTCGCAGTCAAGGTGGTGAGCAAGTCAGAGCCACTGGTTCTGCAGAAGCCGTATATATTCTCAGGCCACACTCTGGGGATTAGCCTGGATAATGTCAGAAGCGAGCAATGGGGCTTGGCCGCGGGGTTAGTCATGGATTTAGCATGAGTGCTTGGCTCAGAAAGCAGTTCCAGGCATGATGGGCCCCACCTGGCCACAGAAAGGACCCTCCAGGAGCAGGGACAGTGTCTGGTAAGGAGGGTCACGCAGCTCTATCCACATCCCACCTGCTTCCAACCCTCTGGGGCTCCCAAGGTCTCTGGTTCAAGTCCAACTCATCACTCTGCTCATAAGCCCCGTGTGGTCTGGCCCCTACTGCCCTCCCACCCCCAGGACTCATTCATTCCCCTGCCCTCATTTCCCCACTATCCACCCACCAAATATTTCGAGAGGACTACTTGATACGACACACTTTAGGTGTCAACAGCAACGTCCTTGAATGACCTCCTTAGGCACTCTTTTTGGTTAACTCCTGCATCATTCAAGACTCAACTGTGGTGTCATGTCCTCGGGCTGGCTGGGCTGAGCCTGATGACAATTTCAAACCTCCTTATGTGTGTTCCGTCTGGTGTATGTGTCTGTCTGTCTGCCTGCCTGCCGTGCGTCCTTACCATACGGGTGCTCAAAAGTGACTGGGAATGAATGCCAGTCAGACTGCCCCAGGGCCTTTGCACAGTCCTCCTTGCCTCTTCATCTAGTTCACGCCTTCTCTTCCCTCAATCCCTGTTTCAAACAGTCCTTTCTCCGGGAAACTTGCACCGAATCCCCCAACTCCTCTCTCGGAGCACTGGGTTCCTTTCTTTCGGAGCAGTACTTCAGACTGGAAGAGATTTTCCTTTGTGTGCGTGTGTCTGCCTCTTCTCTGGCCTCTCCTATCTCCGTGAGCGGTGCTGCCATTACTCAGCCCTGTGCTCGGGCTAAAGAGGTGGGAGCCATCCCGAATCTCCTCTCTCCTCCTTATAACCCATGTCTGAACTGCATAAGCCTTGTTGACTCGGCCCCCAAAATACACATCAAACCCAAGCGCTCCATCACCTCCACCCTCCCAGCTCCCTAGATTCCCGCGGTGCCTCCTCCGTGTTCCTGCTTCCCTTCCCCACTCCCTGCATACCATTCTCCACATGTAAAAATGCATACATGATGTCGTATCATGTGTCTGCTCAAAACCCTCAGCCCTGCAGTGAGTATCCTGACAGGCGAGGCCCGCATGGCCTGCCCCCCATCTCCCATCTCTCTCCCCCTGGCTCACTCCACTCCAGCTGCCCTGGCCTTCTTCATATGCATGAACGTCTCCAACTGCTCCCGCCTCGGGCTCTTGGCATTGGCTGTTCCTTCTGCCGGGCCCACTATTGTCCCAGATAACCCCATGGCCTGTGACTTCCCATCCTCCAGCTATCCTCTAAATGTCACCTCCTCAGAGAAGCCTTCCCTGATCACCCACCACACCCCACCTCCTACTCGGCTCTGAGCCCAGCTTTATTTTATTTAGTCAGCATCTGCATTGCGCTGTGTATTAACCTCCCGGCTTGTTTGATCACCTGCTTCCAAACCGTGGTCTCCATGTGAGCAGGGACTAGGCCCATCTGTTTCACCACTGGAGCCCTGACTCCCAATAACGGGCTGGTGGGGCATTAGCACGCGGTAAATATTTGAGGAATGAATGAATGAATGAATGAATGAATCCATCACTCAATCAATCAACATCTGTCCCACTGGATCAAAAGTGCCATGGAACTGGGCCTTAGTGTCACTTTTGCTCCCCTTTGCAATCTCCCAGCTTAAGGCCTGGCACTGAGCTGGGCTCAATAAGATGAATAAATGAAAGAATCAGGGAAGCCCTATGTATTCCAAGAATAAACGCAGTGAATGTCTGACAAGTGAACAAATGGCCAACTGAATGAACCCCAGTGCCCAATTAAGAGAGCAGACACATTCTGCCGTCGGAGCCGGGGAAGATTACAGACTGTTCTGCCTGCGCGTTCCTCACCCAGGAAGGTGGATATCGCCAGTCCCTCCACCAGCTCTGCAGCCTGAGGGGCGCTTTGAGCTCAAAGCGGCGGCATCCCCCGCGGCACCCTCCCCGTGGTGCGCAGTGCTGCCCACGCCAACGTCCTCTGGAAAGCGTCTGATTCCAGCCAGCCCAGCGGAAGCGGCTGCTACATGGGAAACCACCATTACGGCTCGCTAGCTATTGCTTTGGTTTAGAGAGATGAAAGGGAGCAAGCGATCTCCCGGCTCCCTGGGTAGGCTCCTGATGGAAAAATAAAAAACAGGCAGAAAACGGCTGGCTTCTCTGGGGAAGAAGAAATAGGCAGCGAGAGCACTGGCGCAGACAAAGAGCGTCAGCTTCGGCGTGGAGACACGGGGAGGGGGTCGCGGCGCCAGCACTCACTGGCTGTGGGACTTGGGAAGGTCACAGGACCTCTCTGAGCCCCAGCTTCCTCACCCACACATGGGACAATAATAACCTCCTAAACGGGGGTTCTCAAAGTCTGGCTCGGGAGCAGTAGCAGCAGCAGCACCACCTGAGAACTTGTCAGAAACACACATTCTGCATTAGACACTCTGGGGGCGGGGCCCGAAGTCTGTGTTTTAACAAGCCCTCGAGAGGATCCGCCACACACCGGAGTCTGAGAACCACTGCTCCATTACATGGGATAACAGTAAATCATAGGGTTTTTTGTGATCATTAAAATCACCTCTGGGCTAATACCGGCAAAGGCATAGATCGGTTCCTGGAGCCCAGTGAGGGCTCAATACATGTTAGCTGCCGATGCGGTTGTCATTATTATTATTGGCATTGCCCTTTTCTCCCAGAACTTACTGTCTAATTGGGAAGACAAGACAAATACAAAATAATGACAACAATAAAAACAAAAAGAGAGATACTTTCCTACTTGGGGCCATGAAGCCACTGAAGGGAGGAGGAGATGGAGATCGCTGCAGTGGGTTAGGGTGGTATTCATTCATTCATTCATTCATTCACTTGTTCACTGAACAAACCTTTGCCGGGCACCTATTCCATTTGCCATGGCCAGCACCGAACAGGAGGGAAGTGAGCCTGCCCTCAGGAGGGATGGGTTACAATCTGGGGCCAAGTGCAGGGACAGCTTGAGCGCGTCAGGATGCCCTCGCTGAGCCCAGAGGAAGAGCAGGAGGTAACCGGGTGAAGGGAGGGTGCCCATTCTAGCTTCCATGTCGCACAACTCCAGGGGGTGCCGTTCACAGAGCCCCCTCTGATGGCCCCTGGAACTGTGGAGACCCTGGGTGGTGAGTGAGCAGGGGTGGGGGAGCACATCTCAGAGAGAGTGAGACCTGGCTGAGCCACAGAATGAAACACTGGGGCGTGGCCAGAAATGAAACTGTCCGTGTCAGCAGGGGCCGGACCATGAGGGACTCGAGGGCCTCTGGACTATCTTGACAACCATGAGAGCCACTAAAGGCTTTTAGGCAAAGGATGGAAGCCGAGTCTTGGCCTTGCAAAAGAGTATACTTGGTGTGCACACACACAGAGCACCCCCACTGCCCCCAACCTTGGAATCGTCCTTGACTCTACATCCAATCCATCAGCAAGTCCTCTGAGCTGAACCTCCAAAAAGTATCCAGCATCTACCATTTCCCAGCCCATCCCACCACCTTGGTCAAGGCCACCGTCATCTGCTTGGACCACCGCAGAAGTCGCCTCTCTGCCTCCACACTCCTCCCCCATGGCCGGGTCCCCACACGACCCTCAGGGTGATACGTCTTAAACAAGTCAGATATCTCCCTCCTACGGCTCCTCATTCCACTGGGAGTAAAACTCCAGGTCCAAGCGGCCACAGCCCTAGACCACTGGCCTCCCCTCCAGACCCGGTTCCTGCTCTTTAATTCTGAAATCCACAAAGCTCTACAAAATCAAAATATTTGCAAAACCCATTTGGTGGCAAAACCTGACCTAAACGTGAAGCTATTTATAGTTTTTATTTGTTGCTCTTAGTACAGACGTTCATATATTTCCAAGCAGGTACATTCACGTAGATTGTGGCGTGCTGCTTCTGTTCTGCTGGGTGAACGTCAGGGGCCTCCCTAGAGCTGGAAAGCCTGGCTGAGTAACACATCTGGCTGCATGGGCCTCAGCTAAGAGCCTGCGGGCCTGCATCTCCCTGAGCTCATCTCTTGCCCTTCCTCTCCTTCTTCTGCCCCCGCGCACAGGCCTCCTCTGGGCCTCCCGTCACCCTCACCTCGGGCCTTCGCCACACCCGCTGTCTCACCCTGCACACACCTCTGCTTCATAGCTCCCTGGCTCAGAACCTGCTCACATCTTCAGGGGGCCCCTCCTCCTGCCTAAGAGAGACCTGCCTTAAATCTCCATCCCTTTGCTCTGTTTGATTTGTCACATGACATTACATATCATTTACCTTTATGCTTACTGCCGGCTTCTCTCACTGGTGTGTGAACCCCATTTGGGTCCGGACTGATTATTTTTTTGTTAATACTCACCCGAGGATGTGCATATATATACATATATACATATACACATATGTATGTGTGTGTGTATATATACATATACATATATATGTATGTGTATGTGTGTGTGTATGTATGTGTGTGTGTATATATATATATATATATATATATATATATACTTTTCCCCCCATTGATTTTTAGAGAGTGGAAGAGAGGGAAGGAGGGAGAGAGAGAGAGAGAGAGAGAGAGGCACCGATGTGAGAGAGACACATTGATTGGTTGCCTCCCACACACACCCCTATTGGGGCCAGGGATCAAACCTGCAACCCAGGTCCATGCCCTTGACTAGGAATTGAACCCGTGAACCTTCAGTGGTTAGAGCTTGGACCCTCTAACTACTGAACAACACTGGCCAGGGCAAGTCCGGACCCATCTTTGTTCACTGCTATATCCCCAGCACCCAGCACTGAGCCAGCACATAGTAGGGACTCAGTAAGAATCACTGGAAAGATGAATCAACAAACTAAGACACCATTTGTGACACAATGTCATCACCTTAGCCTCTGACCAGGGCGTGGGCTTCAGGATGGCGCAGACGCTTCTACCTTACTCACCCGGCATCCCCAGGACCACCCATGCCAAAGTACTTAATAAATATTTAATGAACGAAGGAAAGAGCAAAGTATACAACTTGGATCTGGGTGGTGTGTTTGGACTGTGCTTCTGCCACAGTCCAAACAGGATTTCATGAGTCTGGTTGTCTGTGGAAGTCCCCTCCGATCCCCTGGGGTCAATAATTAAAATGGGCCTGGCCCGAGGCACTTCCAAAGCAGAGACAGGAAGGTTGACTGGCAGAGCTGGGGGTCAGTGGGTGTGGATTCTGCTTTTCCGGTTTGGGGCTGTCAAACAGCTAAGTAACAATTGCAAAAGCATCGTAGCCCAGAGATGCACTCACCTTGTAGAAGAAGTGGAGCCCTTGGCTGCAAGAGAAAAGACACAAAAGCCAGTTATTTAACCTAGAAACATACTTTGTTTTTTATTTTTTTGGGGGGGAGGGGGTGCGGGGGCAAACGTTTTCCTCCAGTGACACTGGGAGAAATTGTTGAAATCATATCCTCTCAACCATAGGAAACCCCGTGCTCACCCCAGTGGGGTGGCCCATTATCTCCCATTGGGGAAAGCCAGGAGCTGAGCCTTCCTGCTTTCTCACCTCTGGGAATTGCCAAAGGTCAAATCCCAAAGCAGCCTTCAGCCTGGAGGGGTCACCTGCCCTAGCCCTGGTCTGGACTCCACCACACTCCTCACCCCAGACCCTGCATCAAGGCTCGGTCCCAGCCGTGGCCTTTCCCGGCTGGAGAAAAGATTCCAGCAGGGCTGTGAGCTGGGGAGCAGGTGTGAATCCCACTGCTGCTACCAGCTTGCTCGCTGTGTGGGCCTGGATGGGTCCTTTCTCTCTGAGTTTGGATCTCAGCTCTCTGACTCACAGGTCTGGGCTGGACGTTCATTTATTTTCGTGTCACCTTTCCCAAAGAGGATCTTGGGAGAAAGAAAGAGTCCATCTGGTTCAGAGATTTTTAAACCTGTGATATGGGGCATCCCACAGAGAAGCCGCTGGGGTTCAGCCACCATTTGACTCGAATTTCACTGCAAAATTGTAATTAAAAAGCAACATGCACACTCAAATGTGCTCTGCACCTCGTGTCAGCAGGCTGGAGGCTGCCACAATGCAGCCATTCTCGCTGCTGAGTTAATGCTTGGGGCCTGGGCAGGCAGTGGGTTTTCAGGTGAGCGGGTAGCAGTGGGAAGGCTGCAGCTCAGCATCTGACATCTGAATGGAGGCTGATGGGTTGCAAAGTACTAGGACAGGAGATGTCCCAGGGAGTCCAATGACTCATCACCCCCATTTTACACCAAGGAGATTGGGTGACTCCTTACGGTCACAGGCATGGTAACTGGTAGAATAGAAATGAAGACATCTCACTGTATTGAGGTAGAGGATGGGCGGATCCTTCCAGGGACCAATGAGGGAGAAGGGGCATCTCATTAGGATGGAAGTGATGTGCAGCGTGGTCCCTAGAGTCCCACGGCCAAGGTTTGAATCCTGGCCCCACCACTTGCTGGTTGTGAGGCCCTGAGCAAGTTTTACAACTTAGCCGTGCCTCAGTTTCCTCATCAGTAAAATGGGTTTAATAATACCACTGCAGAAGTCTGTGGTAAGAACAGTGCCTGACACATCAGGAGGACTTTGCGAGTGCTAGTTGTCACTGTCATTGGAACGCATGTTTGAGAGCTGGGCTCTGCATGTACAGACCACCACCCAGGTCTGGGTGGCCCACACCCATGTCTACAGCTCTCCAAACCGCCACTCCTCCTCTGGAACACCCGGTCTCGGATGCCTAAGCCCCTAGGAATGAGCTCAGGTGTGCTAGGAGTGACATGGTGCCCAGGGATGAGGCTCTAGATCAGCGGTTCTCAACTTGTGGGTCTCGACCCCTTGGGGGGTCGAACAACCCTTTCACAGGGGTCGCCTAAGACCATCAGAAAACACATATATAATTACATATTGTTTTTGTGATTAATCACTATGCTTTTATTATGTTCAATTTGTAACAATGAAATTGGGGGTCACCACAGCATGAGGACCTGTATTAAAGGGTCGTGGCATTAGGAAGGTTGAGAACCGCTGCTCTAGACGAAGGGCTGGGATTTCCCTAACAGCCACTGTGAGCACTTCCCCCTAATGGCTGGCTTGTGGCGTGTGGTGGGCAAGGAGTCCTTCCTGGTGGGGCTTCCCAGGAACTTTAGGGAAACCACTGGGCAGGTCACTTGCAGAAGCTCCTCCAGATTCCAGAGACATGGGCCTGACTAGCCCTCCTGGGCCGGGAGCTTGAGGCTCGGCCAGTACTCGGAGCTAAGCCTTCCGGCCAGCCCCGGAGGGAGGGGCAGCCTGGGGGCAGAGGTGAGGGTGCAGAAGAGGCGTGTGACTGACGCGGCCTGCCCCCTCGAGCTGAGAGGCAGCTGAGGACAGCACTTTACGGGCTGTGGCACGTGGCAGTTCGCCACCAGGACTTTTCAGGGGACTTAGGATAGACTCTGACAAGAAAGAAAATATCACAGTTCTAATTTCATCTATGGGGCGCGCATGTGTCAGGCTGACATATGAAATGTATTTCTATCACTTGTAGTCAAATAAGTTGCAGAAACACTGGCTTAAACTTGTTTCCTTCGAGAGCAGAAAAGAGAACTTGCATTTTTTGAGGCCTGAGAATGTGTCAGAGGTGTTATTTCACATGAGCTTCTTTGGTTTCATAACTATCCTTCAACATAGGCATTGCTATACCCATTTTGCAGGTGAGCAAACTGAGGCTCGTGGAGGCCAAACTGATGGTTTAGAACCTATAACAGCCCTGGTTTGTCTTGACTCCAAAGGCAGAGGCCTTGCCACAACAGGAGCTACACAACCACACAACCACACACACACACACACACACACACACACACACACACACACACGGGACAATGTTCCCTCCTGCCACCGGGAGGGGAGTTTCCCAAGGAGGCGGCTCATGTTTAATGCTGACGACAGGAGGTAACATTTATTGAGCAGTTGCTGTGTGCCAGGTACTCTCCTAACTTCTACATATACCACCCGCTTAATCCTGCCAACAGCCTTGGAGGTGGGTGCTGGTGTGATCCCTACCCTCTTCCAGCCTCCTGCCTAGGGGCTGGGCATGTAACTGGACAGGTAAGAGGAAAGCAAACGTTGGCCGGGGGTCCCTGGGAATATTACTTGCTCTCTGAGACCCTCTCCCCACCCTGCAGCTCCGTTTCCCACTTCGATAGAGGTGCCATGAGGAGGCACGGCCTGGAGCAGAGATGCCGTCTTGCAGCCACGAGGGGAAGGCCCCGGGAGGGACCCACCCAGACCCACCCAGACCCACCCAGACCCACCGGGTGAGGGTGTCGCGCCAGCGGTGGCACTGCTCCCTCTGGACTTCTCATTCCTGGAAGTAACTGCACATCCTAATGGCTAAGCTATGCGGCGCCCAATGCCCTCCTGTAACCTCCCGTGACCTCCCCCTTTGGAAAGGACAGCCTGGGGCACACTCCTGGGGAAGAAGCAGGGAATGCACCCACCTTTCTTCTGTCGGACTCGCAGGAAATAGAGGGCGGCGATCAGCAGGGCCACCAGCAGGGCACACACCACGCCCACCGCGATGAAGATGCCCTTCAACTTCCCAGGATCAGCTGGGGACAAGGCAGAACAGAGGCTTCAGGCGCCAGATGAGAACCAGAGAATCGCCACCCACTGCTCTCCGCACCCCTGGACGGGCCCGTTAACTGAGAGCATCTGGCTGGGTCTTCTCAGGCGTTTTGAGCCTCCTGGGCACGTTCATGGTTCCGCACACACGTCCCCACATGGGTCAACTGCGGGTAACACACAAACCATGCTGAGGTGCCAGGGGGAGACCGCATGGTGCTGCAGCCGTGGTGGAAACCGGGCTGCAGGATGGGGCAGACCTATCACTCCCGGGGAACAGCCTGTTCTCCGCATCGGCCTGAACCGGTGGCCACCGAGGCGGCACAGGCCCATTCAAACTCCGAATCTCAATGGGGCGGGGAGGAATGGCCGCTTGCAGGTGAGCAGTGGGCTCTGCAGACCTCTCAGGGGCCGCCCGGGATTAGTGCCCGGGGCCCAGGCAGAGGGGCTCTGAGCCCAGACACTGAATGACACAAGGACTTGGCTGGCCCCGGGGCACAGGGAGGGAGCCTACACCGGAGCACAGTGGGCCGCGGGAGCAGGGCTGAGCTGCAGAAACGTGGGTTCAAATCCACGCCCCTAGTTGTGTGACCTTGAGCCAGTCACCTGAACCTCCACACACTGGCTTCCCTTGTGTTACTGAGGCCAAGAATAAGCTCTACCACGTTGGATGGCCCTGAGGATTAATCAGCAACTAACCAAACAACCAACTCACGCACTCTTTCCTCCTGTCTACAGGCATTTCCTACTATGTGCTGGGCTGAGGGCCAGGAAGCTGCGATGCCGGGGTTGCTAGCAGCTGAGACTCCGAGCTAGGGTCACAGCGCCTCTCCTTCGGCACTGGCAGCAGCAATCGGAGGCCCAGAGAGAGGCACTGACGGGCCCAAGGTCACCCAGCAGGTCTGGGTCAGGGCCAGAGGTCGGCCGCACATGCTGCTCTAAGTGCAGGCCTCCCATGAGAAGCAGGCATCGGGGACATCCAAGGGCACCCTGACAGGGCCCCGGCCTTCGTTGGAGCTCTCTGGCCCCTTGAAGGATGCACAAAGGGAAGAAACGGCCTTTACTCTAACCAACTCAAAGGCTCTGCTGTGGCCAAGGCACAGCCATGCTAACGATGGAACATTCCTCACTGGCACCGAAGCGCCAACTAGGTGCTGCCATTGTGAAGAAAGAAGGGAGACGCACGCCAACACGCCGGAGGGGTGCTGGGTGGCACCCTGCACCTGTGACTCTCCCAGGAGGTGGCAGCATTACCAGCGTCTTCATGAGCACGCACTCGGGCCTAGAAATGCTCCTTGGGAAATGGTCCCATAGAAACAGCTGCCCGTGTAGCACAATATGCACAAGGACATGTACCGCAGCAGCGATTACACTGGACAGAAGCCACGCACATCTGGAAGCCCCACCCCGCTCCCTGTGGGGCAGACGTGCAATGGCAGCCAGGGGACCAGGCAGAGGTCAGAAAGAGCCAGGAGGAGGCAGGGGCCGACATGGCCGGTGAATGCAGTGACTGCGAGAAGAAAGCCAGAGGCAGGGCACTGTGAGGGCCCCCCGCCCTCCCTCGCGCTTTCTTTTCTTAATGTACATTGATGTCAAAAGATCTATAAAGTATGTACCAAACTATTACCAGTGGTGACTGTGGAGTGTGGAGTTTGGGGAGGGGAGCTCACTTCAAAATGCTACTTTCTATCTACAGACTTCTAGGTTGTTCTGTAATAAGCATGAATTACTCCTTATAACAGTAAAGATAAAATTTAGTCAGAGCCGGTCAGTTAAAATGGGGGCCTCACCAGAGGATTCATCTGGGTCCTTCTGGTGAGCCAGGGCCTCCACGGTGATGGTTTTGGTGACGGCCGGCTGCCCATCGTGCTCCACCTGGCAGGTGAGCACCGCATCCTCCCTGTGGGCAGACAGATTCACGAGGAGCCAGCTGCTCCCACTGAAGGTCCCATCCTTGTTCTCTACGAGGGTCGGGGCCGTTTCTGTTCGGGACGTGTTTCCGTTCTCCAGCCAGGTCAGCTGTAGGCGCCGGGGGTAGAAGTTCTTCACCAGGCAGGTGACGTTCTTCTGTTTCTCTGACACCGTCTGCTGGGTAACCTCCAAGGTGGGCGGAACTGAAACAGCACAGGGCACAGCTCTGACCTCATGGGACACAGACCACCCAGGGCGGCTCCAACCTGAGCTCCCCCACCACAGTAAGGGGATCTCAAAGGGCAGGTGCTCAGACACCGATGGTGCTCTTTCATATGAATGAAATCACTAAGAACAGGAGCCTGCACACAGTAGGTGCTTAGGGACTCACAGCTCCTGTGAGAGTAATATGACTAAAGTAAACAAGCACAGGCTGGCATGTAGTTGAAATATAACTGTAGAAAAATAAATGAAATTGCCAAGCACATAGGAGCTTGGCTTATAGTAGGTGCTCAGTTATTGGAGTTGCTATTGGTAAAGTACCAAGTACTGTGGTGGGTGTTCACCTGACAGCTGCTATTAAACAGTGGTGAGTGACAGGCACATCCAGGTGCCTGGTGAAGGGAAGGATTGTCAGAAATTAGATTCCAGGCAATTCCAGGCCTGGAGCAAAGAGCACGGGGAAGAGCAGGCTGGGAGGACAGGGGCCAGGTGTGGCTTGGGCTGGGTGTGAGGGACATCTACCTCGGATGGCCTCAGACAAGTTGGCAGTCCCACGAAGAGGAGAGTCCCCCTGTAGGGTGTCGTGGGCCACCTGGCAGATGACCTTGGAGCGAACATCCCCCGGGGCCAGCCGCACCGTGGCTGTGCTGGAGACGCTGTAGGAAGGGCTGTCTCCCTCTGGGTCCACGGTGGTCTGGGAGGCTGGGAGCTCATTCCCATCCTTGAACCATTTCAGGACGATGTTTCTCGGGGAGAAGCCGTGGGACTGGCAGGTGAAGCTCACTGTCTGCCCAGGCGGCGACCTGCCCGTGGGGCCCGATACCACAGGGGGAGAGGGTTTGGCTTTAAAAGGAACATAATGAACAACGAACATGACTGTGAATATCACCACTAACCATAAGCATTCGACACTGTCAAAACCTTATCGTATACTGTTGTGTTTTTTTTATCCTATTAATTCCAGGGGTGTCATCATCCCCATCTTACTTGGGAGGACACTTATTGAGTGAGGGGCAGGGCCAACAAGCAAATCCAGGCCTGAGTTTAAAGTCACCTTCTTTCCTCTCCAGGTGATGTCCCACCAGCTGGCTCAGGGACAACATTACTGAGCAGCCTCACCCTTCATACTAACTCCCCTAGCTGGCCTCTCCTAGAAATGTCCCAGATGTGAACGCAGAGGAAGCAGTGGGGCAGCAGGACCCCATGGCAGCTGGGCCCCAGATGGCCAGGGAGCAGTCCAGTTCCCATCTGTGAAATGGGGCAGCAGGCATTTCTCCTTCCCGGCGGCAGTGCGGGCTAAATCAGGCAATGAAAGCCTTTTTGCTTTAGCAAAACAGAAGATGCTTCACAAAAATAAAGAAACACAGATCCATTTTGGACTGAAAGTGTATCCAGAGCTCTCCCTTCCGGTGTTCATGAGCTACTCCACAGTTCCCATTCGTTCCACAAACACTCCAGCGGGGTCTGTCTCATCTGGGCCAGTCCCTGAGTTTGAAAGGGAGAAGACAATGGGATGTTTTTTTTCTGAACTTGGGTTCTTCTCTTGGGTCAGTTTTGGGTTTGAACACACAGATCACTGAGTGCTGAGAAAGCCAAAGGTGGTTTATGTCCTAATCTTTATTAAAGTAGAAGAGGCACAGACACAGGCCTAGGAGCAGGCGGGACTCCTGTGTCCTGAAAGCATCCACACACGGGATCAAACGAGAGAGCAGCTTCTCCCTGTAGAAGGGGCCTGCAGGGCGTCTCCACATTGTGAGTTCTTACCCAGCACCTTCGCTAACAGTGGGCAAACGCCAAACATTAACAAGAACTTGCATCTGTAAATATCTAACTTGCTTCCTGAAACTCATCGAACATTTGAGGACATAGATAAGGGAGTGTCACTTGAATCATCAAGTGCTAAAAACACCAGCAGCCTGGACGCCCCTGGAGATGCTGGGATCAGTTACCGTTTCTTGAGAAAACCTGGCATCCTGATGCTGGGCTGGTCCCTCTGTGCCCTCAGCCCTGAAGGCAGGCCCTGGGTGGTCTCACTTAGGGGATGAGGCTGAGATAGGGACCCGCTGGTCCAGGGCACACAGGGAGGAGAGGCAGGGCTCATCTCACCACTCACAGGACCGATTACTATTAGCATCTCGGTTCTTTATCCTTGAGCCTCAGGGTCTGGCTCTGTACAGAGTGGCTGAGAACACCATCCTGGTAAGGGGAGTGAGAATGTATGTCACAGAGCCTGGCATACAGGGGCGGACAAAACACAGAGTTTATTCTTATATTCTTATTTATTAATTATTGTATTATTTTCCATACAAACAACTGCAAACCGACTTTTGCCCACCCCTGTACAGTAGGTGCTTAATAAATAACACCTACCATTGTTATCATAAGACCTGGCCTTACAAGTTCTGAAACTACCTATTTGTTCTTTTTTAAAAAATATATTTTTTAAATTGATTTCAGAGAGGAATGGAAAGAGAGAGAGAGAGAGAGAGAGAGAGAGATCAATGATGAGAGGGAATCATTGATCGGCTGCCTCCTGCACACCCCACACAGGGGATTGAGCCAGCAACCCGGGGTTGGAACCGTGACTTCCTGGTTCACAGGTCCATGCTCAACCACTGAGCCACCCTGCCTGCCCACGCCCTATTTGTTCTTTAGGCAGTAAGACTGCAAAACAAAAGCATAGCGGAAACACCAAGAAAAGTCTCAAATCCTGCTCCCCGCAGCTGCCGTGCAGAACTCAGATGAAAAAAGCAGAGAAACCACCAAATTATGGTTCTCTCCCTCTTTTTTTAATGATCCCCTCAGGAAACAAGTTCGGCAAAATGACTTTCAAAACACACAGGAGATCACAGGCGTTTCCCTTCAGGTTAGCTCTTCACAGAAGCAGGAAGCATTTTGCAAAAAGGAAGGACAGGTTTTGTCAGTGACGTTTTGGTGTGTAGGGGCAGGAAGGGCTCTGGGGCTGAGCAGGGGTATCTGTGGGGATGCCGACCCTGTTTAGACACACAGGTGTTTAGAGATGGGAGGGTGTCCCAGCAGTGGAGCTCGGATCTGAACAGGGTGCTGGGCTGCCCCTCCTCGGGGTGGAGAGGACAGGGTGCCACTCTCAGCCAGGCCTGTGCCGTAAGAGGTGTCCCTGCCACTCCACTCGGGCTCATTTTCTTGGGCCTCTGATGAGCTGTCACGGGCACATGCTACTCTGAAGCACTTGCACCCCTAAAGCTGTTGTTCTCTCAGCCCCAGCAGCAGGGGGGGCACCTTTGTGTGTGTGTGTGGCGGGGGGGGGGGGGGGGGGGGAATGCAAGGTTTCCTGTGGCCTCAGAGAACATCTAGCTTAGGCTGTCTGCCTGGCTCTGCATTAACATCCCCTGGGAGTTAACAATTCAGCTGCCAGGCCCACGTCTGAGCAATTAAATCAGACTTCCTAGGGTGGAGCCAGGGACTAGTGACCACAGTTTCCCAGGTGATTCCAATGAGCAGCCAAAGTTTAAGCCCATTTACACTGAGGCCTGGAGAAGACAGTGACCTGTCCAAGGTCCCATGGCTTTGGCCTATCATAGCTCACATCAGACATGTGCACAGCTGTCTCACGATGGGCTGACATGTGCACAGCTGTCTCACGATGGGCTGACATGTGCACAGCTGTCTCACGATGTTCACTGAACATTTACTACGTGCCGGGCCCTGCTCTGAGCACCTCACATGTATTCACTCAGGCCCCATAGCTGCTCTGTGAGGTCAGTGCTGTCACTGACAGAAGAGGAAACCGAGGCACAGTGTGGGGACTGATGGGTCAGAGGTCACAGAGCCGGGAAGTGGCAGAGCTGGGATGTGAGCTCATGCAGGGGGCTGGCCCATGCTCTCACCCACTGGGCACTGACCCTCAGTAACACCCCGAGCCCCTCTATGGCTTTCTAGACATCCTCTCCTACCTTCACAGACCCCTGAGCGGGAGCTGTGATGGTCACCACTTCACAGATGGGGAAACTGAGGACTCCTAGGAAACAGACTTGCCTGAGAGCGCCTAGCTGTGGGGTGACACCACTGCCCACTGAGGGTCTGTGCTCTCAGCTGTATCCTCACACTTTCCTGCAAAGGGTGGTGAGACCATCCACTGTCTACAGGTGGGGAAACTGAGGTCCAGCAAGAGAAACTTGGCCACACCATGAAACAGCACCTGATTTTGGGGTGCTACTCTGTGCTGGGGTGATTCAGACAGAGCACCTCAAATCCTTCACCTTTCCTAAAAGGAGTCCATGATTATTATCATTTTACAGGTGCGAAAACTGCTGAGACAAGTGAAGGGGCTGTCTCCTCCACCAGCACCATGTCCGGGGGCATTTTCTGTGGCCCCAGGCTTCATGTCCTTCGACAGAGTAAGTGTACCACCTCACAAGCCCAACACTGACTGCCAGTCTCCTCTTTCCTCGCTGAGATTCCTGACTTCAAGGAATTATAGGGAGGAGTGCCCTCCAGAGCCCAGGCCGGGGGCCCTGCAGCAACAAATGGGAGAAAGGGCTCCTGACAGTGAGTCTAGACCAGGGGTGGGCAAACTTTTTGACTCGAGGGCCACAATGGGTTCTTAAACTGGACCGGAGGGCCGGAACAAAAGCATGGATGGAGTGTTTGTGTGAACTAATATAAATTCAAAGTAAACATCATTACATAAAAGGGTACGGTCTTTTTTTTTTTTTTTTTTTTTTTTAGTTTTATTCATTTCAAACGGACCGGATCCGGCCCGCGGGCCGTAGTTTGCCCACGGCTGGTCTAGAGTATGACCTCCTGCTCACTGGGGCCGCAGGGCCCTCTAGGACATGCCCCCTCCTCTCCCTCAGTCTGCAGAGACAGGGATGCTGCCCACGGCGGTGCTGGGGCTCAGCGACCCCTCTCTGCTCTGTCCAGGCCACTGAGCCAGGCGGCTCCTGCGGCTGCTCAGTGAGGAAAACTCCACAAAGCAGGGAAGGCCTCCTGGATGCTTCTCTATGCTGAGCCATGTGGTTGAGAACAGGGTCAGCCCATCGTGAGACAGCTGCGTACATGTCTGATGTGGGTTGTGAAGCTGACCTGCCTCTTTCACAGGACCTTCTTGTAAAATGCTTCTTGATGAAGAACAGAACAATTCAAGATTTTAAAGAGAGAGGTTTGGAGCGTTCTCCACATTCTGACAAGCACAGTGGGGTGTGGCAAGAAGCAGGGCTGTGAGGCCGCTTAGGGTTCAATCTTAGCTGCTGTACCTGCTCTTCAGTTAGGTCCTCCTCTGAGCCTCAGTGTCCTCATCTCTCACAAGGGCCAACAGAGAGCCCCTGCCACCACACTGGCTGTCAGAGTAAATGCCATGAGGCTCCTGACCTGTCCCACTGCCTGCTTTCTAGCCAAGGCATGACTGAGCAGGCAGATGGGCAAGGGGAATGAGCTCTCTACCAGGAGGCAGCAGATATGAGTGGTGATGGAGCCACTTACACCTGTGATGGCCTAGGCAAGGGACACACTATTGGGAACGGTTGTAATACCTGAAAATTCGGAATAAAGCCACCCGCCCTGCCTGTGTCCAGGAGTTGTGGGGAGACCCCGTTGCCACCATGTCTAGGAGGAAAATTTGGCAATACCCACACAAATTAGAATGCACACACCCTGTTTCCTAGCAATGCCACTTCCCCTGAGCACCTCCCTGTTGAGTAGGGTGACCCATGGACAAGGGTATCCCTTGTGTCACTGTGTGACTAGCCCAAGGCTGGGAACAACTCACGTCCATCAACAGAAGACAGCGAATGAATGATGCTGTCTCCACAGGCCAGAGGGAGGCAGCTGTTGAAGGAGGGGCAGTTCTAGGTGCTGATTCGATTTGGGGTGATGTGGCTGACAGTAGGGGGAGGTTCCCCATCACCTTGGGGATCAGTGTCTGAATGTGAGGAGCATCTGAACCTTTGAGAAAACAATGGAAGGAGGATTCTGGCTCCTTGTTCAATGGTTTGGTGTAATTGGCTTTTATTCAGCACCTACTATGCACCAGGTCTTCCATGGGGAGAGGGTCCTACACCCAGGCAGGAAGGAACCTGCCTGGAATCAGATTGGGTTTTGGAATGGGCCCCTCACTAACTGGCCATGCGACGGAGGGCCTGTCACCTCTTGGCCGCAGGCGCCCTCTGTGCCTGGGAGGGTTGGGATGGATGGTCTAAAGGTGCTGACATTCCAGGATTCGGGATCCGGGGCCTCTGGCAGAAAACCCCAACGGAGCACTTTGCTGCGTCTACGGGGTGACTCCTAAGTCACCACACGGGGAGCCTGCTCCCTGGGCGAGGGACAGTCTGAGATCACTCTGCTGGGAGCCTCAGTGGCAGTGTGACTGGTCCCTGAAATAGAGGGGTTTATCGGACAGACCCACAGTGAACGCCCAGCCTCTGGCCATCCCCTCCCCCCAGGGTTGTAGAGTCAACAGCGAGTCTGTGCCTCAGGAATTCTTCTCGCCTGGTACTTCTGAGGATGAAATAAAGAAACCAGGTCTTCTTCTCTTTGCTCTGGAAATATTTCTCCCCACTGGAGGGAGAGAATGGAGCTTCGTGGGGGCAGAGCCATTGCCTGCTTTGTTCTGCAGCTGCCTCAGCACCCAGCGGAGCCTGGCTCACAGCAGGTGCCCAGTGGGTGTCACTAAGGAGGAGCCTCAGCCCCATTGAGGGGAGCACTCCCTGGAGGTGGCGAGGTCTGCCCTTGTGATGGGCAAGTCACTCAGACCTTCAGTTCCCTCATCCCTGCAACCAAGGGCCTGACAGGATTGAAAGGCCAGGGCTGGGGAGCCAGACAAGCAGGGGTTCCAGACTTTTCCCACCACTGACCAGCCGTGGTGGCTGAGCAAACAGCATGACATCTCCAGGCCTCAGCTTCCCTGATCTGCAGACGGTGAAATCAGACCATGAATCAGAGCAGGACTATAAGCACCCACCTCCGCACCTGACTCTTAGTTGTTCACAGAACTGAGGGCATCTTTATTGACTGTGTCACACATGAGGGACAAAGGGTCCCCCTGTACTCACCACTCACGGTGAGCTGAGTGCCTGCTCCAGATTTGAACTCCGTGTCATCACCACCTCCTTTCTGGAACTTCACACAGTAGTAGGTCCCTGTGTCTGCTGGGGTGATGTTACTGATGCGGATGGAGAAGTCCAAGTTGTCTCTCCTCGTGGCATCTGCAACACTTGTTACTCGGGGCGAGTGGCCTCCTCTGAGACTGTAGATTAACTCCCGGCCTGGCCCTGTCCCTCTGAACCATAGGACGGGCCCCACCGGAGTCAGGGTGGTCACGGTGCAGCTCAGAGTGGCCGTCTCTCCAGCTGCGACATACACTGACTTCTGAGGCTGAATCACCTGCAGCTCCTCACCTGCCACTCCTGGAGAGAAGCACAGAGCAGTTATTTATTCACCATTTGGGAGCCTGTGGGCTCGGTCAGTATTTATCAACAACAGCTTTCATCGACCGAGTGCACACCCTGAGCAGGCCTTGAGCCCAGCACTTTGCATGTGTCATACATGTAACCCTCACAACCAACCTTTAATAAGGGAGCTTATAACAAACGTTGAAACTGAGGCCCAGAGAGAAGTTAAGTGATGTGGCAGAGAGTGGGTTTGAGACCTGAGTCCTCCCTGGAAGTGTCATGTCTGAGCTGGGCTCTGAATTCAAGTCTGAATTTAGCAGGAAGAAAGGGGCAGTGTTCCTATCAGAGGGAACAGCATGGGCCAAGGCTCAGAGGTGGTGGCAGCCTGGTGTGTGTGGGGTTCTCTGGGAGTTTAGACTATGATTGGGGCCTGGCCCAGGAAGCAAGCCCCCAGCAGGAAGCCAGACTAAGCAGCTGGGGCTGGAGCAGGCTGTGAGGCAGTGAAGCAGGAGGACTTGGGTTCGGCTCAGGTCTTACGACTGTGACCCTGGCCATCACTTGGGCCACCGAGAAGTTCCAACAGGGACTCTTGTGAGTGGGCCTGATACTGTGCATATGTGAGCACTGCCCTTAGTAGGGCAGGTCCCCCTTCTGTCCTCTGAGTCTTAGTGTCCTCATCTGTCAACTATATGGCCCCTTTCTGCAGACCAACCAACAGGCCTGGGCCAGGACAGAGTCAAAAGGAAGCATCTGGGCCCTGGCTGGTTTGGCTCAGTGGACAGAGTGTCGGCCAGCAGATTGAAGGGTCCCAGGTTCGATTCTGGTCAAGGGCACATGCCCAGGCTCGATCCCCAGTGGGGGGGCGTGCAGAAGGCAGCCAACCAATGATTCTCTCTCATCACTGATGTTTCTAACTCTCTCCTCCCTTAAAAAAAAAAAAAAAAAAAGGAAGCATCTGGCTTTTGAAGCCATCTGACCTGTCTGAAACCTGGCTCACCTTTTATTTACATGTAACCTAGCGTATCCATTGGTTTTGAGCCTCAGTTTCCACCTATAAGATAAAGACACCCCTAGCACTCTCTTTAAGTCACTTAGCACCAAGTTGGGCACAGGGGAAGCTGCTGTCATTGTAAAATTTATAAGGAATACGTGAGGGAGGTATGTTGCTGGCACTGATGGTCCTGTAGACCAGGGTGCTGGGCACCCACAGGCGGCGGGCATGGTCAGGCTACAAGGGGTCTAGGCTTGGCAGCTGGAAGGAGTCCTAGAGGTCGGGGGTGGGAGGGGCCTGAGCCCCACATTGGAGAGAACTGGGGCACATGAGACATGTGGGGGAGGAGTTGGGGGAGGGGAGGCCACAGCCAGGAGGATGAACAGGCAGGTGGAGATGCTGTGAGAAGGGCCACAGGCGCTCAGAGCAAGTCTCAGCCAGGGCCCTGATTCCAAAGAAGGTGGGGGTGGGGAGAAAGGACAGATCATAAAGACTGTGGAGACACACACACACACACACACACACACACACACACACGGATTAACTTGACACTGCAGAGACCAGAGATAGGCAGAGGGAGACAGAGTGAGAGAGTGAGTGAGACAGAGTGGGGGGGCAGGGGGGCGAGGGTGGCAGCCTGCTACAGCTGCAGACCATCTGGTCTCTGCCCGGTGCTCCCCTCACCCACAATGTGACCCTGTCCTGCCCTGACCTAGGCCACCATCGCCTTGTATATCAGACAGGGTTTGGGCTGATTCCCTGAGCAGCGGCCTCTGGTCGGGCAGGAGGGAGACTTTGTGCATTTGCCCACCAGCCAGTGGCCTGGCACCACCCCACAGGCAGGAGCAGGGAATCCGAGGGAAGGGAGGCCCAGGGACTCCACTGCCCTCACTGCGGGCAGCCCAGGGCTTCAGGACAGGCCTCTCTTCCCTCCCCTGCCTCTTGTCCCAGCCCTGATTCCCATGGTAGGTGAGCCAGGACTCAGATCGGCAGCCTGAGGGCAGCCGGACCCTCACGGATATAGGGAAGAACCCCGGGTCCACAGAGGACGGGGTTGGGGTGTTGCTGGGGGCCAGTGTGTGAGAGGCACACAGGGGAGGCTGGCAGAGACCCCGAGACACCGGAGGCAGCACCAGCAGCTGCCAACAGCATCCAGCTGGTACATCCCAGTGGCTCTGCCTTCCAGCACGGAGACTGGGGAACTGGAAATGCCGCCGGGGGCAGCACAGGCTGGGACCTGCAGGCCAGGGAACTGGGGCCCCTCCTAGCCAGCTGAGCCCCGCCCTCCCTGGGCTCCCACTCCACCTTCATGAATTGGAGGAGCACCCCCACTCCCGATAACGTCTGACACTGTTGGACGGGGGTGCTTGCAACACAGATGCTGCTTAAATTTGAGTTTGCATCCCATTATGATCAGATGTATTATTTCTATTCCTGATTTTCTCTGGCTTGTGACGTCCCCCCAAGCAAGATGTAGGATCCACGAGGGTCTCTTCCCACCCTGTCTACAACCGTGTCTGACACACACCAGGCCTTCAATAAACACGTCGAGGGCATGCATGAACGAAGGGAGGAGGGGTTTCCTTGCTCCCAGGAAAACCCCTCTCCGAGCCTCTTTCCTTATCTGTTAATGGGCAAGCCTGGAGCCTGGGACTGCGCCTGGCCCACAGAAGATGCCTGTGATCCATGGCAGTTATTATTATCTTCATCAATAACACCACGCGGGGCTGTGAGTCAGCGGCTGTGAGGGGAGCGGTGTGAGCAGGGGAGGCTGCAGAACAGTCGTGCGCGTGTCGGAGCAGGTCTATTCTTGTGGTGCCGTCGGAGGCCCGCAATCACACCCGGGCAGGCGACAATAAAATCTGGAGCTGTGTAGGGCTGCCCTCCCCACCCCTTTTAAGTTCTCTACCAACTGCAGCCAGATTTCGGCGGCTTAATTAATTAGCTAGTGTTTAGAAAGCGTTTGAAGAATTTTAAAAGTGCGACGTAAGTGCCAAATATTATTTTAATCTGTGTATGTGTGTGTGTTTTCCAGCAGAGTTTTTTCCTGCTTGCTTGCTTTTCTTTTTCTCTGTAGGTTCTGTTCTGGGAACCAGGCTTGTTAAAACCCACTCCTGCGGTTCTGGGTCTGGGGTCATCATCCTGGCATCCCGGACAAAACCCTCTCCTGCCCTCCTGGCAGAGAGAGAGGCTGTCCAGGGGCCTGAGCCACCCGTGTGGGCGGAGGGTTGCTGGGCGGGCATTCTCACACGCTGCTGGTGGGAGTGGAAATTGGAGCCTCCTTTTGGGAAAGCAGTTTGGCAGAATGTACCAAGGGGGTGGGAGCTGTTTGAGGTGGGGTTCCTGCATAACGATCTTGAAAAAGTTGGGGAAAACCCCAAACAGGCAATGAAAGGGGGTGGTTCGGGGAATTGTGGCCTATCCCCTAGATGGAATTGCAGGTAGCCATAAAAAGCGGCCATCATGAGGCCGGTGGTCATCTGGAAAATTCTGCATGGCATAATTTGAAATGATGTTGTGATTATGCAAATAATACCTGTTCATTGCAAAGCACTTAGAGAAAACAAAAAAGTATAAAAACAAAATAATGATCGCAGAATACCACCAAGGACAACTGAGATCAACATTTTGATATAGTTAAAATATGAGTGAATAAAAACAATGTAAAATCAGACTCAGATAAATACAGCTTCTAGGATGTGCAAACCTTTTGCTTCATGTATTCAGTTCTGACCAAAATGAAAAACTGGAAATACCCTAATGTCCAAGAAAAGGAGACTGGCTGGTCCCATGATGTTGAACCCCCCACATGATGACCGAGTCTACAGCCACGAAAATGATGGTGTAGAATTTCAATTATCGACACAGAGATATATTAGAAATCGACAGGGAGTTACTGAGTGGCATGTTCAGCGTGATCCCAAACTTCTAGTTTTGAAAAAAAATGAAGTATGATATTAAAGATTAGCAGTGATTAATTGTGAGCAGTAGACTTACAAGGGATTTTGTTTTTATGTGTTCTGTTTGCATTACTTGTGCAATAAAAAAGAAGGGAAAAGCTATGCTCTTGGTATGCTCCTGACTTCGTAAAACAAAATAAATCTGTATATAAATAAACAGCTGCAAGGTGGTATACAAAGCTATAAAACACTTCTCTCGTTGGATCGTGAATCTAAAGCCGATGGGTTTCTCTTTTCTTTTCCTTCTATTTGGGGGATTTTTCAGATTTTCTAAACTGGATGAATATTAAAGAATATTTACAGTATCCCACTGAGTAATGAGAAGAATCTACGTGTGTAATATGTAGGTTACATACATGTTTGTTGTTTGACTGAACCTCCCTCCCAAGAAGTCTGCCTGTTTTGTTCACTACTCCTGATACAGTGCAAGGCACAGAGTAGATGCTCATTAAACAGTTGCAGACTGACTGACCGATCAAATGTCTAGGGAAAAAGGTCTAGAATGATAAACACCGTAATGTTGAGGTGTGTTATGACTGGGAAATAGGACCGGGGTGGCACATTTTCTTTTTACTCTATGATAAACAATATATTTAAGCCTCTTTTTTTTTTTTTTTTTTTTTTCAGTGAACATTTACTGCTCTGGGAACAAAACTAAAGGAATGAGATAAAACGTGTGAGCAAGTTTTCTAATGGAAGAAGTCAGCACAGTGGGTGGTGCCTGCCCTGTGTGCTTGTTGCAAGAGGAACTGTGTCCACAGGATGCGGGAGCCCACAGTGCCGGGGTGGTCAGGGATGAATTACTAGAATCTACTGTGCGCCAGGCCCTGGGCGAGGGGCTGTGGACGGCTCTGTCCTTGGCCTCCTGGAGCCTGCTCACGAGCAGAGAAGATAGACTTTAAGAAATAAATCAAGTGATTACATTTGGAGTGAACCACAACCTCTTAGACAAGTGACTCCTGCCGCCATCTCCGACCCCATCCCGTGACCTGCTGCTCCCACCGCCCCGTCTCCTCCACAAACAGGCCGAGAGGGTGAGAGATGGAGCCAGGTGGGGGCTGAGGACAGACCAGCAGGCCTGGGTATGTTTTTTTTTTCTGTGTTCATGCCTGGCTTTTGAGACTAAGAAACAATGAAAACGATGTTCATTAGGAGTGAAAAAATAAGCAGGGGTGCTCTTCTGATGGAAAAACAAATCAACTGAGAACCGAACCTTGCTGGAAAGAAACAGGGCCCCTGTGATCCCTGGACGTGATTCCTGCACCGAGGCACAGAGAACAAGGCTGAAGCACACGTTTGCCCAGAGCCAGCCTTTCCCAGGCCACTGCTCACTGCCTCGCGCGGGGGGGGGGGGGCGGGGGGGGGGGCCTCGGGACTGGATGGAGGCCACCCACCAGGTTTGCGCAAACTTGAGAAGCCCTGGGCCTGAGGCTGTGGCCGGAGCTCCGGCTGTGCCTGAGGCTCAGCCTCCCCAGATGGTTCAAATGACACCCACCAGCCCCGCTCAGCCTCACAGCGGGGAAGCGTGGCACCCCTTCCCTGGCTACAGTCATGATCATTACTGCGGGGGTGGGGTGGGGGAGCTGCTGGTTTATCAGCCCACGAGCACAGCAGCGCCTCCTCAGGCGCCCCCACTGCATCTTCTGGGTTATGATCCGATGGCGGTGAGTGTGCAGTGCAGGAGTGTGGCTGAGTAAGCACATGGGAGGGAAAGGGAGCAGATGTGGGCGTGTACACACATGTGCCTGAGGGTGCCAAGTGCAAGCACTCACACACGTATGCATGGGGGGCATATACACAGGTGAGCATGTGCAGAGATGATGCGTGTGTGCGGGAATGTGCAACTCGGAGTGTCTGAATGGGGGCCAGCCACAGGGGCACGAGGGGTGTGAACTGTGTGCACAAGTATCTGAATCCTGGCTGGCGTGGGAGTGTGTGAGCATGTGGGTGGCACGAGAGGGTGTGTCTGAGCCTGAGGGTGTGAGCAGATGCCTGGGCGGGGTGTGAGGGTGACAGGGCGTCTGAATGCGCCTGCAGGGAGGGGAGTGCAGGAGAGACATGCACGTGAGTGGGATGTGTATGTGAGTGTGTGGGTGGAGGGTGTGTGTGCAGGGAGACTACGTGTGCAACAGGGGCGGTGTACACGCAAGTGTGATGTGAGATGTGTGTGCTGACACAGTGCAGGGGAGCAGGGACGACAGTGTGGGGGGCCGGCCCACTGTGTGTGTACATGCGGTGTGTCCATGTGCCCAGCTGTGAACGTGCCTGGCACGTGGGAGTTTCCAGGCACAAGTAGAGGGAGGAGGAGGGTGGGAGAGATGCTTCCTTCAAGTCTATCTGGTGGGCAAGGCCCTGCGTGGCCCCTGGCAACAGCAAGGAGGCTCAAACCTTTACTGACACCTACTTACTACGTGTGGCCACGGGGCACGGCAGTGAAGAGGCCAGCCTGGAGCTCACGGCTCTGGGTGGGGGCCATGGTCTCTGGGCTGACTCATGGCGGTTGGGAGGGCGGGGGGGTGGGGGGGGCCTGTGTGAGTTGATGGCTGTGGACTCTGCAGTTCCCAAGGGAGCTCAGATCCGAGGCAGGTTGACCAGGGCTCCGGCAGCTGTGGCTAGTCATTGATTTTTCTCTGGACTCAGACTGACTCATTCCTGCCCTCTCAAAGCTCACTCTGCTGCCAGCCCCTGTCCTAGATGCCACAGGACACAGCTGGGTAAGACAGGTCCCTGCCCTTGTGGGGTCGAGCCCTAGACATGGGCAATGCCATGTGCAGGGTGATCAGTGAGCAAGAAGAGGGTGGAGGTGGGGGTCTTGGAAGAGGGGTGTTATCTGGGATGGCTTCCTGGAGGTGGTGGCCCCTGAGCTAGGTCCTGAAGGCTGACAGATTCTAGGGAGAAGGGAAGGCATCCCAGGAGGGCAGAACCACATGAGCGAGGATACAGAGGGGAGAAAAGGGCTCTGGACAATCCAGGGACCAGCAGAGTCCTTGCCACATGCTTGTTGGCTGTGAGCAAGCTGGGATAGGGCCAGCCTGAGCCTGGGCTAACCTGGCACCCTACAGGATGGTTTCAGATGCCGTCTGGACAACAGGCCGCCCCTGGGAGCCATCTACTGCTACAAATGTATAAATCCACTGTGCAAAGACACCCCAGGTATTGCAGAAGCTACCACCTGCATTGGACCCAGCAAAAGCGGGGACACACGCGGCCTTGCAGATACGGTGGGGGCAGGCCCAGCAGGCTCAGGGTGCTCTCTCCTCCACCCCCACTACAGGCAACTCAGGGACTGGCACTGTGCTAAGTCCTTGCAGGGGAAGAGTAGATCCTGGTAGGCCCTCCATGTAGCAGGTAAACTCTTAAGGTACCAACAGAGTCTAAAGCTTAGGCTCTGGGGCCAGAGACCAGTATATCTCATTTCTGGGGGTGGCTTGCAATGCCACTTTTCTCTAAGCCCCCACTTTCCCACCTGTGAGCAAGGGCGCACCACCACCTCTCCCTCTAAGGCTTGGTGGTCAGTGGTCAGAAGAGCAGGCTGAGAACTGGACACTTCTCAGCTCCCCTTTGCCCAGCATGTCCCTCTATTAGCAGATCCTGCCAGCTCGACTTCCAAGGCTTGGTCAGCCTCATCTCTCCTTACACCTCTCCTGCACCCCATCCTGCACCTGGGTCCTTGTTTCAGCTTCTTAACTGGCCTCCCCGCCTCTACTTCACTTCTCTCCAACGCACACTTCTCCGGCAGCCAGAGGAGCCTCCGAAACCTGCGCCAGGGAACAGCCTTCCTTTGCTCAGAACCCCCTGCAGGCCCCCCTGCACTCAGAGTGAGACCCAGGATCCTCCGGTGGCACCAGGACCCGACAGCCTTGCTCCCAGTCATGCCAGATTCTCCACTCACCTCAGGGCCTTTGCACTTGCCACGGCCTCTGCCTGGCACTCTCTCCCTCACCTCCTTCAGGCCTACCCGAGGCCTTCCCCGGCCGCCCTGTACAAAATATTACCCCTCAATGCCCCTTGCTCTGCTTTATTTTTCTCATACCACCCACCACCCAACATGCTATGTTCTTGTCCCTCTCCCTCCCCTAGACGTACTCATAAGCCTTCTTAGAGTTAGGATTTGGCTCTGTCCCCGCAGCAAGCTCCAGGTTTACACCAGGCCGGCATTGGGTGAATGCATGTTTTGGTTTGAACTCTGCCATTTAAAAGGCCTAGGACAGGTCTTAACCGCCCCCCCTTCCCGATTCCTCATCTGTAGAACGGGGCTAATGAGAACGGGGTTGCTTTAGGCTGAAATAAGGACAGAGACCTCAGCACGGCGCCTGGCACAGAGGAAGCGCTCAGCGCGGGGCAGCCGTTCTCACGCCCGGGTGTTTCAGGCTGAAGGGGATGACACACAATCACAGCCTTCAGGGTGAGAAGCTATGGGTTCACTCTGAGGCAACACCAGCTCGGCCCCAGCGTGTACACAGATCACTCAGAGCAGGGCCTGAGAGCAGGCTGCTGGCCAGGCGGCCGGCCAGGGGGCAGGGAAGGCCAGAGGCCCAGGGAGTGTTTGCTGGGTTTAGACGAGACCTGCTTGCAGCATGGCCCTGTTTGCAAAGCAGGAAGGAGCGACCATCAGTATGTGTGTGCGGTAACTGCCCTTTGAGGGGAGCCAGGGGAGGCGGGGCAGCATGCACGAACACGCACCCCCACCATTCACCGCACCTAGTGCCTCGACAACCTAAGGACCTTCTTCCTGCTTCCCTCTTGCAGGGGAGAAACTGAGGCCTGGGGAAGCTGAGAACCCAGGTGGCGTCCTCCCAACCTCCACGCCAAAATGCTCCTCTAGACGGCCCGGTGCTGCCGGCCAGGCTCTCCAGGCTCTCATGGGCACAACATGTGGATGAGGCCAGATAATGGGGAGCCCTCACTTAACTGTCACCACAGCCCAGCGAGGCGAGTGCTGCTGTCAGCACCCCCTCCCTACAGGTGAGGAAGCTGAGAGCCTGAGAGGCAGGGAAGAGGCAGAGACGGCGCTTGAACACACACCCACCGTCTGCCATGAAACCTCGTGTGCAAGCGCTTCTCCTGGCGACAGGGTCCCCTCCAGCTCAGGCTCTTGGGATCTCAGGCTGCCAAGGACGCACACACATTTCCCAGCCGAGATAAAGGCCCCCTTAAAAGCGACACGCAGCTATTGAACGGCATTTGCCAAGGTTGCAGCACACTGCTGCCTGCAGCAGACGTCTCCGGACGGACGAGATTTCCCCCAAGCTGACACTATCCACTGATGCCTTTTATAGCGCCTTGTGCAGCTCCCGAAAGCACTTTCCATGGCTCTTAATTCCCTTAACCCTCAACAGTCCCCATGCAAGAGGAAACTGTGGTCGTGTACCCATTTCACAGAGGGACAAACTGAGGCTCAGAGCTGCAAGACACCTGCTCCCGAGCACAGAGCCAGGAAGCAGCACATACTGGATCCATATTCGGGTGTGTGGCCCAAAGCGTGTGCCCTTCCACTGCCTGCCCTGTTAGAGAAGGGCTCTGGGGAGTCATCAAGACGAAGGACAGATGGGCATCAGGGTGGAAGGGACCTGCAGGAGAGCAGCCAGGCTGAGCCTCTGCCTCCCAGAAGGAGAAATTGAGGCCCAGAGGGGCAGCACAGTAAGTCTCAGGTCTCCTGGCTGGTAAGTGATAGAGTGAGGGCTCCACCTGCTCTTTCAGCCCCAAACCATGAAATGATGATCACCCAACAGTAACAGTAATAGTAATAATGGCTAACAAGCATCCAGCACCGACACTGCCGGGAGCATGACAGGCCTCACCAAACCTCCACGGGGGCCCAGCGAGACAGGGCTGTCACTATTCCCATTTCACAGAGGATAAGACTGAGGCTCAGGTAGGAACGGCCATTGGGCCAAGGTCATGACCTGACTCCACCTGCATCTTCATCACAGCACCAGATGGCCTCATACCAGGAAGGGCCCTTTGGGGGACCCTGGGTGGGTCCGCCAAGCCAAACCCTGCCTGAGAGGGCAGCAGACTGTGCCACGTCTCATGTTTTGCCTGCTCATTCCATCATGGTGTCTACATGGGGCAAGTGGTTTTGTGTAGCCGGAACCTTAAGTATAAATTCTGGGGTTTCTTGGCCAACACTGCCCACCCAGGCTGACAGTGATATTTGTGTGCTTCCTGATACTTCAGGGATCCTTGTGTCAGCACGATGGGCAGGGATGTGTGGTGTGCTCCTGGCCCTGGGCTTGGCCACAGAGGGACTGTGTAGTAATTAGGGCACAGCTTGGCCTTTGGACCAGGGTATCTGCCTAGTGACCTTGTGGCTCTGAGCATCTTCCTTAAAATGGGGATCTCAGTACCCACCTATTCCCTTCATTCAACCAATGTGTATTAACCCACCTGCTGCTGCCAGGCCCTGGGCTAAGGTTCTGGGAGACTTCGCAGTGAATAAGACAGACACAGTCCCTACTCTCATGCAGCTTATATCCTATTGGAGGAGACAGGGCTGAAATAATGAAATAAATATAGAAATAGTTAGGGGTTCCAGGAAACAAACAACTTTGGAGCCATGATAAGGTGGGGACCTCTTTTATATTGGGGTGGCAGCTCTGAGATGAGACTGCAACTGGAACACAAAGGAAGCAAAGCCCCGGGGAGGTGTTCCAGGGGCAAGAACAGCAAGTGCAAAGGCCCTGGGGTAGGAAAGAAGTTGGTGCATATGAAGACCAGAAAGAAGGCCGCTGTGGCTGCACCCCAGGGAGAAAGGACAGTCTGACACAAGATGAGGCTGGAGAGACAGATGTGATCCAGAAAATGCCATGCCTCATAAGTAAGGAGTTTGATTTTATTCTAAGGGCAGCAAGAACTACCGAAAAGTTTGGAGCAGGAACAAAGAGGATTCGATTCACTCAGCTCCTATGGGTAAAGAGACTGAAGGGGCCAGAGTGGAAGCAGGAAAATAATGAGGACGCTGCAGTAGTCAGGGGCCTGGGCTCAAATCCTAGCTCTGCATGTATAAGCTGTGTGACCTTGGGCAAGTCACTTCACCTCTCTGAGTCTCAGTTTCTTTATCTGTCCAATGGGTATAATAATAGTTCCCATCTCACAGAACTGTGGCGAGGATTAAATGAGATCATCTACAGAGTAACTATCCTATCACATGGCCTGACATGTTCAATGTCAGGTACTCAATGAACCAGATTCCACTTTTTCTGGCCCTGAATTCTCCCAACTCCCCCACCCCATCTCCCATTACTCCAGCCTCTCAACCTTTCACTCCTGGAACATAGCAAGCTCACGCCAGCCTCAGGACCTTTGCACGTGCTATTCCTTCAGTGTGGAGCACTCTTCTCCTGATATCCCCATGGCTGCTCCATTTAATTCAAGCCTCCACTCCTCAAGGAGGCCCTGCCTCTGTCCCCACTTGACCTTCCATTCCCTCGTCCTGCTTTAGTTGATTCATGGCACTTGTCTCCCCCTCATGGAATGTTTACCGGGTCTGCTTTTATTTCCTCGTTAGCATGTCAGCTCCGTGAGGGCAGTGTTTTGCTTGTATGGTCCACAGTTGTATCCCCAGCACCTAGAGCCACCCCCGGAACATAGTAGATGCTCAGAAAAACTCGTTGACTGAATATTTATAATTAAAACAACCATAAGGACAACCAAGTGGTGAAGATTAAACGTGGAGCTGGCTTTAACTCTCACTGGCTATGTGGCCTTGGGAAGAGCCCAGCTTGGCTTTGGGGAGCCTCAGGGTCCTTCTCTGTAAAATGGGGAGGAAGGACTCCAGGCTTTGGGGCTCATTTTGAGGACTAGACAATGGTGCACATCAAAGTACTGATGGATGAAATGATCCCCAATCTCCAGCATTTGCGTTACAATATTCCCCCACCCCCCACCCCCTGTCAGGTGCGGGCAGGTGAAATAAAAAACAGCAGATCAGTGTGGAAGCTGGGGTTCCCTACCCCATTCCTTCTCATTTTGTGCATATTTGAAATTTTCCAAAATAAAAAGAGGAGGAAAACACAGATTCAAGGCTCAGCCCCTGCTACCCATGAGCTTCCATTTCTGGAGGACACGTGCCCTTGACTAATGGGGCCAGAGCACGGCCCTGGCATCGGCACCCACCCTCTCCACCCGGCTGGAAGCTCATGGCTCATGCCCCGCTTCCAACCTCCCTCCCAATCCTGATCAGCCACCTGATCGCCTTCAGCTCCTGGCGCTCATCTGCAGCCATCTAACACCCTGCGCCCCCAAATGGATGTGCCAGGAAATCTTACAGACACAAAGATCCAATTTTCTACCATTTCCAACTTCCACCTTAGCTGTTTTGCATCTCTGTGGACTGAAGGCCTGGCAGGGCACCTGGCAGGGAAAACTCATCTTGCAGAGGGCTCCCACAAAGACCTGCCCAGGAACGGGCGGCCGAGCTAACAGGAAAGCCGTTTCAGCTGTGAAAATAGAGGCTTCCTTCTCCAGTAGGGGACGGAAACACATCTTGGGAGCAGCTGCCGCCTCCGGGGAGGACACACTGATTGACAGAAACGTGAAAGGAGAACCAGGAAAGCAAGACGCTGGCACCCCCGGGCCTCAGTTCCCCTACCTGTCAAACAGGGTTAAGTGCTGTCCAGTTAACCGCGGGGGCTGATCTGGGTCATCATCTCCACTTGGCCACTTACTGTGTGGCCTTGTGCAAGCTGCTCCACCTCTCTGAGCCTTGTTTCCTCATTGCTCAAATCTGACGGTCACTCCACGTACTCCCCAGGGTGCTGTGAGCGCCACTGGGATCGTACACATGAAGTGTTGAGCCCAGTAAGGGGCCAGAAAAGATGACTCCCAGTATTTTTACTGTAGTCCTTTCCCATGGCATTTGGGATCCTGTCAGACTTCTAGCTTTAATGATGGAAACTTCCAGCACACCCCCATTTTAAAAAGCCTTGGCCTGAACCACAGGGGGCTGGGCTTGGCGCCCCCCCATGCCTTGCCACAGATCTGCTGGGTGAGCCCGCCAGTCCCTTCCTCTCTCCCACTGCCATCAGGTGCTGGAGGAGAGGACTGACAGCTCCCTCAGGCCCCCCTCTGGTTTCCCAGGTCTGGGAACCCACAATGCCAGACCTGTGGACGGGGACAGAGACACCTAGAGGCAAGCTATGCCCACAGCACTCAGTCCCACTAACAGACAATTAAATCACAGAGCTTGGGTTTCTGCTCAACTTATCCATCCCCTGCCGGCATAAAAGCTACAGGGGAAAACCTCCGGCCGAAGACATTCACTCCCTTATCAGCTCTGCTGTCCTGTGAGTAGCCTCTCTGTGCGAGGAGCTGTGCTAGGTGCTTCACAAGAGCAGGGCTTGCTTTCATGGGTGAGGAAATCCAAGCAGAACAAAAATGACGATGACGACACTGGCTGAGACTTCGCTACGTGCCAGGCATGGGTTCCGGCATTTCACACGCAGTAATGGACTTAATCCTTGAAACAGAGCTGTTGATTCATTCTGTTTTACAGATGAGGAAACCGAGACGCAGAGCTCGGTAAGTTGTCCATGCGGATGTTTTTGCTGGGTTCACACCCAGGGGTCTGGCTCTGAGCCTGTGACTCAGCCCCAGGCTGGCTGTGTCTACACGGAGAGGCTAGCTGAGCACTGCGCGCGCGGGACCACCGGGTGCCAGCGTTAACCATGCACGCACAGGATGATACAACAAGCAGAAAGCCATGCGCAGCCTCAGACGGGGGTTGATAAAATCCTGGGGGCGGGTTCAGAGGAGGAAGAGGTCCCTGAAGTATGAGGCAGCACAAACTGAACTGTGAAGGAGGAGTAGGATTTGGACATAGGGAGGTGAGGAGACACAGGGAAGGGCATCGCTGATGGCAGGAACAGTATAAGCAAAGGAACAGATTTGAGAGAGTTGAGCTAAGGGCATGGCTTTGTACAAAATCATTCACCAAACTGGGTGAGGCCAAGTTAACGAGCGTTACCCAAACCAAACGCTTCTTGTTCCTATGAATGGGGATCCGACAAGCGTGGGACTTCTCGGGGTCTTTTGGGTGCTAAGGGGGTTGAGTAGCCGGAAAAGCTTGGGTCCCCAGAGAGCAAGCCTGGTTACCTTGTAGCATCTCAATAGGTCAGCTCTCTGGCAAACATGTGGTTGAGAAAGAAGGCCTGTCATGGGAGGGAGGCCCTGGTGCAATTTTTTTTGTGTTGTTTTTTTTTAAAGAAAATTTGGACCCACTCAACAGTTTTGAGCAGGGGAGTGACATGATCTGAGTCGTGCTGACAGGCCAGAAATCTGAGCTCATTTAAAAAGAGGGGTGTGCGGGGGGCGGGGGGGGGGGGGCGGGGAACCAAGACTACAAATAAAAAAATAACCTGTCACACGGAGCCATTGGAAGCAGCAAGCGAGTGAGTGTGGGATCCGCACAACACTTTTAGACTGCCTTCCTCTCACACACCCCCTCTCCATCTGCTGCAAAGGGCACCAGGAAGATAGATGCAAGGAGGAATATTCCAGCTCTGGGGGCTCCAGAGCTCGGCAGCCCAGCTGGGGGGCTCTGACCGGAGCCACTTGTGACTTGTCATCTGTGAGGGCCAAGGGGCGGCCAGTGTTTCCATCCTCAGTGTATTTTCAGAGAAACAACTGTGACTCAGTTAAAAACTTCTGCCCCAGAGGGAACCTTTCTACCAACTTCCATCGGAGCCGGGAGGGGAGGGCTCCTCTTGCTCCCTCCAGCTTGGACTAAGTCATCCTAATTAAATCAGGGAACTTCTTCCTTCAGAATCCAGGCTCCCTTACCTTGGACAAGTTACTTTTCCAGTTTGAGACTCTATTTTCCTTATCTGCAAAATGGGAATAACAGCCAGCTGAGTCTTTGTTTGCTGACCGATGAAATTATGCAGATTAGGCAGTCAGCACACAGCCTGGAATACAGTTAACATTCAAAGAACATTTGGGTCTCCTCGCTTCTCCCAACACATGGTTCACATTAGGAGTTCATACGTGCTGAGTGACTACAAGTCAAGGAATGAATCACACCCCGAGTCTCGCGGGATTGGTAAAGGAATAAATAATTAATGGGCAGAAGTTACCCAAAGAACACTCGACTTCAAGGACTTTCCGATAGCCTGAGCCCAACAGGCCTAAAGCCCCCCGCCCTTCTCTTCTAGTGAAAGAGGAAGTGAGATTAATTTCACCATTTAGGAAAGTACAGAGGAGCCAACAGCGTGCCACCCTCTACCAAAAGGTCAGAGCCCCCACACCCGAGCCCCTACTTGGCCTTGCCTTCTCCAGGCCAGAGCGAGGAATGAATGGGAGCTCGTTTTGAAGTCAGCCCAATAGGTGACATCCCAAGACCCAGGTGGGGCCAAGACGGGAGCCAGCAGGTTCAGTGTCATGTGCCATTGCTGCTGCTAGGAAATCAAGCTGCCCAGATGTCCCCGTGCCCCTGTCCCCTGCCCTTCTCCCAGCCTCAGAATCTCCCTCGGGAAGTCGTTTTACGAAACAAGCCTCCCATTGGCTCCCAGAACACAGGTTGGTGACTTCACTGGCATCTTTTTAGAATTTCCCTCTGGCAGCGTTTGTGATGAAAGCAATCTTTAGCAACTTCTTCCCCTGCCTCCCCCAAGCAAGATCATTCCCGTGACCAGCCCCCTCCCAACAGTGACCATGTGAAGCCACGGCAGTCACGTGACACCTCCCAGGCTGACAGCTCTGCCCGAGACACTAGTAGTCATTCAATCCAGAGCCGCCTTCCGAAGCCTGACATTTGAGTTTCTCCCTCAAACAAGTCCATTTTCTTAGAAAATTGCACGACGGCCTCCTTCTACCTTCCTGCCCTTCTGTCCTGCCTCTAGTTCTGCTTTGTGGTAACCCATGCTTAGATCCACTGAGTGAGGGGCCTGAAGCCCCATCCTGCAGCCAAACCAGAGGAATGCCAGGCCAGGGCCAGAGTGTGACCAGGACCCTGTGGAACATAGAGTGAAGGATGCTGGGAGGCTGCAGTTATGATAGCGACACCCCTCTCCTTCCCCACCACCCTCCGCCAAGAAACGTATTCTCACCTCCCAAGATTTATTTATTTCAAAGTTAATCTTGGCCCCTCTGCTGCTCCCACTTTTTCAGTCTATTGATGCTGAATGGATTGGAACGAAAGTTTTATGGCCTAATCTTTACCTTTTTATAGATTGTTTTTATAGACAAAAGGGAGAGATTCTCTCACAGGAAGGGTGGTGGTGTTCCCCGCCAGGGCCCTGGGAAAGGCAGGCTGTCCATCTGAACACTTGTTAACTAACGTTACCACGCTTTTTGCCAGAAACTGAGCCACAGGGTCCTGACTGGAGGAGGGTCTGGAATAGACATTTAGACATTAACTTGTGCCCAGTTCCCTGTTTTAGGAAAATTAAGCGATTTTGAGAGAGGCTCATGCATTTCCAAGCCAGGAAGGATGGCAGGGCAGGGGCTGGGACTCTGCAGGGTATGTATGCATGGCCGGCTCAGGCAGGAAGGAGCAGATCAGAGATGCCACTCACCAGAGAGAAATGAAATATACCAGTGCTTCCTTAGGCCCAGCAAGGACCCAACTGTAACAGAAAGACCCGGGAATGGGGCAGGGGGGAGGGGGGGGGAGTCCTACGTGGATCCCCAGGTTCAGGAGAAACTGCAGGGCAGAGAGAAGAGGCTGTTTACCCCCACTTCTCCCTCCACCCACTCTCTGCTAGTTCTCCCTTTCTCACTGCTTTCAGATGGTTACCCGTCTCTAGGCAAATGCAAAAGGGGGAGGTGGATACTGAGCTCATCTTTGCCTCTTTCCTCAAGGGAGGGAGGTGCAGACCCCTCTGCAGACAACACCGCTTCAAGAAGCCAAAAATTAAGATCCTCGTTTCTTCTCCCCAACCCCTACTCCTAAATGCCATTTCTCTGTCCCCCAGACCCTCCCAGGAGACCCATGGTTTTGCAAAACCCCTTTAAGAAGCAGGACTCCTGCATGGTGACCTCACCCCTTGGCGAACACATGCCAGCCTTCAGAGCCTGCCGGCTGGAGGCAGCCAGGTGTTTGATGTAGGCCAACAAAAAGACCTGCTCAGAGCCACAGGTAATAGCCCCACCGAGCCCGGAACTGCAGGGAGCTGCCGGGCAGCCTGGGGGAGGGGGAAGGGGGGGGGGCGGGCAGCAAGGAGAACTGCCATCCAGCCAGAGGCTCTGGCAACCACAGGGACATGCACCGTGTTTTCATATCAGGATCTGTTGATCTGATCGCAGCAGCTCACCCCAGGGTTACAACGGCCTCCCTTCTTCTCTCCCCCATACACACACCAACACTGTTTCACTCTGCGCACCCGCGGGGAGGCTCACTCTTCCCTAATTGCAACGCCTGTTTCTGTTCCATCCTAGGCAGCGCCTGGAGGACCTCTGCCCCCCACCCGCTTCTCACAGACCCCGAAATCAAACCTGTGGAAAGCATGGGTCCAGGCAGAGAGCTTTAGAGAAGCCAGGGGTGTCTGGTTCGGAAGGCTGCCCGCAGCCTGCCTCCCCCTCCGGATCCGGCAGGGAGCAACTCATTGGGGTCCGTTCCGGTGCCCAGCACAGTGGCACGCAGTCAGGATCGGGTTCCCTCCTTGGCTGTGTGACCTTGGGCAACTCGCTGGCCCTCTCTTGGCCTCAGTTTTCGAATCTGTAGCCCTGCTCACAGGCATCTCTACCCCTATTACTGCTGACAGCCCCGTGGCCCCCAGTGGCGGCCTGAGAGGCCGGAGCCCGCAGTTAGGGGGCCAGCAGCGGGGACGAGGGGTGGGGGTGCTTACCTGCCCAGGTACAGGACACAGCGATCAGCAGGCAGAGCAGCGGCCCGAGGCGGCCGGGGGCCAGGCCGGCGGGCTCCATGGGCCGCGGCTGCGGAGCGAGGAGGGAGAGCGGCCGTGAGTGCGCGCTCGGGCAAGCGCGGGCTGGAGCGGGGAAATGACTAAGCCCCCCCTCCTCCCCCCTCCCCGCCCTCCCCTCCCCTCCCCTCCCCTCCCGGCCGGGCTCCCCCTCCCCGGGATGGGCGCCTGGAGCAGCTCAGGAGCCGCCGTCGCCGCCGCGATTTTAGGAGCACCCCCCACTCCCCGGAGATCGGGAGACTGACAGACCCCGAGCGCGCGAGAAAGAGAGCTGGGCGGCCGGCGAGAGGCGGCAGGAGAGGGAAGCAGACCAGGGTAGCCAGGCAGAGAGCCAGAGACACAGGCAGGCGAGGGGAGGGGGGAGCGAAAGGAGGGGGCGCAGAGAGAGGAGCGCGCGAGGCGGCGCGCAGAGCCAGACGCGCCGGAGAGGACCGCGAGCCGGGGTCCAGGGCAGCTCCGCCGGCCGCCCCCGCCGCTGCCCACCTGCCCCGCCCGCACTCCGCGCGGCGCCCGCGGCTGGTCTCGCTCCGGCCGCAGTCCGGGCCGCGGCCCCCGCCAGCCGAGCCGGGCCCCCTCCCGCCCGCCCCCTCCTCCCTGCTCCCTCCTGCCCGCGCGGGGGCTGCGGGGCTCCCGCCGCCCGGCACCCTCTCTGCGAGCGCCCGCCTGCAGCGCGCCCGGGGAGGGAGCGAGGGCTGGGGTCTGCCGCGCGGCCAGGAGGCCGGGGTCGCCCCTCGCCTGCGCCGCGGCCCGGCGCCCACCCCCGCCCGAGCCCACCGCGGCCGCCCCGGGAGGTGGCCCGCCAGCCCCCGCCGCCGGCGCGCCCCGCTCGGTTCGGGACCAGATCAGCCTCCGCCTCCAACAATGTACCAGTTCAGAAGCCCGCGCGGCTGTCAGCCGCGCCGACCCGCCCCCCCTCCCGCTCCCTCCCACCTCCCGCCGGACTCGGACCTGCGTGGCGGCGCGGGCTCGGCGGCAGCGGAGGTAGCGCCGGGGCGGCCCGGGTCCGAGCCCCACTCCACTTAGCGCAAACTTGTTTGTCTCTGGTCGGCGCCGCGCGCTGGGCACCGCATCCTCTTAAGGTGGACTGGGGAAGTTGCGGCCGGCCTCCCTGGCCTCCTGGCTCCGGCCGCGGTCAGTCCCCGCTTCCCTCTGCCGACCCGCTGGAGGCGGCGAAGGAGTGGGGGAGTGGTGGGGACTCGGGGTGTCCGCCTTTGCCCCTTCCCAAGTGGCCCCGCCCCTGCTCCAAAGGAGGGCCCAGTTGGGGGTACGCTTGGGCCATAAGGGCCCCGATTCTGTCCGAGCTGGGCCTCGGTGAAGGAAAAGCAGGAAGTAAGTGAATGTGGGGGGAAGGGGGAGAGGAAGGAGAGTGATGGTACAAAAATAGCGTGTGTGTAGGAAGGATTTCAGTGCTGCCTGGAAAAGAGGCGCAGGGGAGAGGAAGACTGCGAGGAGGGCTGTGGCCAGGAAACTAGAGGGGAAGGGTCCTCACCTCCCTGGGGAGGTGGGCGCTCTCTGCCTGGTGCCTCCCTGTGGCAGGCTCAGGGGGTGCGGGGAAGGGGGGCTTGACGTCCTGGGCTCCAGGAACATGACAAGTAATGAGTAATCATATGAGGGCAAAGGAGGGGAACAGAGGCAAGAGGCTTGGAGCTGGAGAGGACAGAGCCTCAATACGTCTCTGTCTGTCAGGCTTTCTGTCCCCCTCTCCTCCTTCCTCTTTCTCTCCCCTTGTTCTTAAGCTGAGCTGCGTGCCCAGTAGCAGCCAGGTCAGTGCCGGTGAGTGGGAGTGCTGGTCACCTGGCGAAGGTGGCTCAGGACAGTGGGAGGGAACGGAGTCCAAGGCTCTCTGCTAATGGGGCTTGGAAAGCAGCCACATCCCATTTTGCTTGGCGGCAAGGCTGTGAAGTAAAGAATATGAATGAAGCCACAAAAGGGAGCCCAGAGAGGAAGCGGACTTGCCTCAGGCCACACAGCAAGGCCAGGGGTAGTGACAATTTTGACTTTCTGAATCCCAGGCTAAATAGAGACCTTTGCAAAGAGATACCCTCACTCCCACCCCAGCCTCCCTGTCAGATGCTGGTCCTGGACGTGTGCTAAGAGAGAGGCAGGCCGGGCACAGCTTGAGAGCAGGGACCAGACTCCCTGGTTCCAATCCTGCCAGCTACCTCTTACGAGCTGTGTAGATTTGGGGTGCTTCACCTTCCTCGTCTGAAATGAGGCCAACCTGAGTATCTACCTGAAAAGGCTGGAGTGGGGATTGGGTGAGTTAATACTTGCACAACACTTTAAAGAGTGTCTAGCATGTCCCAAGTGCTCCATAGCACTTGACAAATAAGTAAAGTGTTTGACAACAGTCCTGGGGAGCCCAGGGTTCTGGGCAGTATTTGAAATACAAGGGGATTTTTTTTTTCCTGTGGGTATGGGAGATACAGCAGGAACCCTCACAATGTTCCTGTCCATGAGGCATTTACATTCTAGTGGAGATACAGATAAGTAGACAAGTAGAAATAATTAATGAACAACAGAAGATTGAGCTCAGAGAGTGAGAAGGGTGTGCTAATTTAGATAAGGGTGAGGCCTCCCTGAGAAGCTGGGAGCTGAATCACAAGAAGGGGTAACAGGGTGAGGGTTTGGGGACTTGCTGTTCCAGAAGAGGGAGCGGCATAGATAAAGGCCCTGGGGCCAGTTTGGCTGGAGGGGAATGAGTCAGGGATGGGGGAGAGTGGTCCAGGTAGGTGGTCTTGCAGGCCTTGGTAAAGCATGCATTTATTCTGCAGATAGGAAGTCATTGGAGGGTTTAAGCAGGAGAGCACCATGGTGTGATCCATATGTGTAAAAAGCCAGGCCAGCCTGGTTTCCAGTGGAGAGTGGGCTGCAGGGAGGGGAACACGGAATCAGAGCACCAGTGAGGAGGTTGTCCTGGGATCCTAGTATCTGAGTGGGAGGTAGCGAGTCTCTAACTCTTCAGGCCACATCTGGCGGAAACCATGAAGGTGACCAGCTGAGACTCCTGGGGAAATCCATTATTAGAATCCATCTGGGTGGGAATGGGGGCTGGGGCTGCTGCTGAAGGTCAGAGTTGAGGCAGACTCCTGGCCTGGGCCTCCAGAAGGTTCTGCCATTCCCCATTCCCCAGGGCAGACACACACACACACACACACACACACACACACACCCTGCCTGGGATTAGGAGATGGCGGATTAGGGAAGGATAATAATTGAACCACCTGCTATTTATATATAGTACCTCCTCTGGCAAAGGACCCAGCAGGGGTTCCCAACACTAGGGCAGTTTCACTGTCCCAGGAGGGGGCCTAGGCCTTGTTTTCTTGCTCCAGCATCCATAGGAACATCCCCCTTGGCCAACCATCAGGGCTGGGAGGTCACTGAGACCAGTGGGCAGCCGGGTAGCCTGAGGTTGCGGGAATTTGTTTGAAGTCACAGAGTGAGATTAGGGCAGACAGAGGAGGCCTCTGGGCTGCCCTAGATTAAAATTGAATTGCCTCATACATATACGATTCATTCATGCAATCAACAGTATTAATTATGCACCTACTATGTGCCAGGCTCCGTGCTAGGCACTGAGGATGCAGCAGGTGGGGAGAAAAAAAACAACAGACAAAAACTCCTTCCCCAAGGGACTGACATTCGAGCGGGGACAAACAAGCAAATCAGTATGTACACTATTTAGTCTGTCCGATGGGATAAAGCTATAGGAGGAAAAAAAGCAGAGAAAGGGCCCAGGAGGGCCAATGAGAGGGAAGGGGGTCCATGAAGGCCTCAGAGGAGGTGATATTTAAGTGACTACCGGAAAGACTCTACAAGGGAAGCCAGAGGCGGTTGCATCCCTGCATTGCTCCGACTCTTCTCTGTCACTCCTGGTGCGCCATCTGTCAGCAGCACATCCCACTGGCTGGACCATCCCTTCAAATCCAGAACCAAACCCCTTCTCAGCGCCTCCACAGCTGTTACCGCCCTGGTCTAAGCCTCCACCATCTCCCTCCTGGGCACCCTCTTCCTCCATCTAGTCTCCACTCAGCAGCCAGAGGGATCTTTTTATAGAAGCCGGACCATGTCCCTGCCCTGCTGGAAAGAACTCTGGAATGAGCAGGAGGAGGGGAGCACCAAGGGCTTTGAAGCCAAGACTCTGCCCACTTGACTGATAAGACTTGGGGGAAACTTTTTTATGAGCCTCAGTCTCTTCATCTGTGAAATAGGAATAACCAGGTCTCCCTGGTCCCAGGGGCAGTACTGGCACAGGCGTGAAAGCAGCCATAGTGGGAGCACCTAAGGAGTTTGCCTCTGTGGGGGAGGGGGTTATAGTGCCCCTGTGTGTGCCTGGCCCTTCTACATGCATCATCTCCCTCATGTCACTCCAGTGTGTTCCCAGAGATCGGGAAACAAGGCCGGAGGCAGAAAGTGACTTGACCAGGGTCACTCTGCCAAGGCATGCTGGAACCTGCAGGGACCCAGTTCTGCCTGGCACCAGCCCTGCCCAGGCTCGGCTCCTCACTTCCTGGAACCCTGGGCTGGCGTCAGCAGGCAGGCCCGGCAGGCCGCTTTTGTCTGGGGCCTGTCAGGAGGCTGGAGCTGCCAACGACCTATTTTTCTGGGCAAGAGGAGCCATTTGGAGTGAGAGGCCTCAGCTTTGGAGCCAGAACAATAAAAATAAAAACAGCTAGGACTCCTGGGCAGCCTGGACCAGGGAACCAACAGCCCCAGAGAGGAGCTGCTGGCAGCCTGGAGAGTAAACAGGGCGGGGGCAGGAGGTGGTGGGGCCCTACTCCACCCCCCGCACCCCCCCCTCCCCCGTTCTGTTCTCTGACTATCTCCAAGGCTCCTGCCACCCATTTTACCATATAGCAGCAGAAACCAAAGTTCAGAGTGATAGTGACTTGCTGGGGACACACAGTTACTGAGGAGCTGAGCCAGTTAGGGTTGGAACTCAGTTCTTCAAGTAACAACAATTCCTATTTGTTCGGCATCTACTATGAATGCTTCACAGGCATGTTCGTGTGACATATTCACACCGCACCTGGGAGAGCTGCTAATAATTCATTTTACAGATACGAAAGCTGCTTTAGAGAGAGGTCTCTGCTCACAGGTCACCCCCTCAGAGAGGCCTTGCCAGACCACCCACCCAGTTAAAACAGTCACCCCCCCCCCGCCCCCCCCACCCCCCCCCCCCCCCCCCCCCGCCACATCCCAATGCACTCTATCCCCTTCCCTATGTTATTTTTTGTCTTCAAAGCACACATCATGACCGGCCTGTGTTGTCTGTCTTTATTGCATTTTGTCCGTCTCCTTAACTAGCCACAGCTCAGTGCAGCCCAGGGCCCAGCACCTGGCCCTGGAAACACATGTATGGCTCAAACCTCAGTCCTGCTTAAAACTAGTGGTGGGACAGGTTACATTGCCCATCTGTGCCTCACCTGCCCAGAGTCAGGAAAGGGTAGAACCTTGTAAGGGTTAAATGAGTGACTATAGGAAAAGATGTTGGCTATTACCATTGTTTTCTCCCAGCAATGCAGCCCCAGGGCCTTCAACAGCAAAGAGTAGGTTTCAATAAATATGTATTCATTTTAAAAGTGACCTGCGCAAGATCACATGGTAAGACATCAGCAAGTCTGGATTTGAAGGTGGATGGGTCTCTCTGAGCCTGTGCTCAACGCACCTCACTTTATAATCACCTCTTCACAGCGTGCCCACCCCCCCCCCCCCCCAATCGCCACCACCATAGCTGCACAGGACTCAGAGCTGTGGTTTCCCAAGTGAGCAGGCACCAGTGTCACCTGGAGGGAGTTGTTAAAACTGGGATCCTAGAATTGCTGATTCACAGGTCTCAGGGGAGGTCTGAAAACCTGCTTTCCTAACAGTCCCCAGCTGATGCAGATGCTGCTGGTCTGAGCTCAGCCTCTGAGAACCACTGAATAGACTGGTGGGAATGGGTCATGAGCCCAGCCCGTTTTCCTGTTTGTCCACTTCTCTATCCCTGTTTTCTGTCCTCCCCCTGCCAGGCAAAGCAAAAGGGTGACAGCACTGGCTCAGAGACAGCAGCCAGTGCCCCGAAGCTGAGGGGCTGTGACAGGTCACAGAGCCAGGGCCCAGGGGAGCCATGCTGTAATTAATGCTTTCCTGGGGAAGTCAGCGACTCAGCAGCAAGCAAGCAGCTCTCTGAGCTCGTCGGGGGTGGGACCACGCTGTCAGGCCCTAAACACTGTTCTCAGGCTCTAGGGATCTGACTCTGCCAGGAGCTGAGCCCCGCTGTGCAGAGCTGAGCCTCCCCCTGTACTCCTGGTCCGGGGCCCCCTGCAGGGTGGTGATGCAAGGACTGTCGTCAGGACAGAGAGCTGATTGCCTCACTATACACTGGGAGACCTGCGTTCACGTGCTGACTCTGCCCAGTGATAATACTACCCAGTGATAATAGCACAATGTAGGAGCACTTATTAAGCTCCAAGCCTAAAGGATTTTAGTGGATTTTCCTATGCTTTTCACTCCCTATAATTCTTATCCCCACTTAACAGATGAGAAAACTGAGGCACAGAGAGGTTAGGGTACTTGTGCAAGAGCACACAGCTTGTGAGTTGCAGAGCTAGGCTTTGAATCCAGGTGTTCTCATTCCCCAGCCCCTGCCCCCAACCTCTATACATTCTGACTTGGAGCCTGGGTGGCCCCACAGTGCCCGCTCTGGTCTCCCTCAGTCATCAGGGGCTGGCTGATGATTTCTGGGCCCCTCTGGCTTGATTGTTGCTGGGCCTGCTGAGGTGCTGTAGGCATGGAAGGATCTGATGAATGAAATGATGAATGAACAGATGAGTTTCACTCTCTCAGTTGTGATGAGACACCGGAGCTCAGGGCTGAGAGCTCCGGGCTGTGCCCCTCACCACCTGTGGGATCTTGGATGGGTCGCAGCCTCCATGCTTCTCTGAAAACAGGTTGAGGGCAAGATTCATGGCTACAAAGGGAGGAGGGGCAGAAATGGAGGGAAATGACAGACAGATGGAATCAGCAGACTGCAGCTGAGAACCATGGCTGGCGCTTGCCTCTGTCCCATCTTCTCCATCCCAGTTTCACTCATGCAGTTGCTCAGGCAAAATTCCTTGGTGTCTCCCTAGAACCCTCTCTTTTTCTTCCTCTCCACTCACAGTACTGCCAGCCAATCACCGGGGCCTTGCCTTCTAAATAAACTCATTATCTGACCAGTCCTTACCGCTGTATCCCCTCTGGTCCCACCCACCTCCATCTCTCACCTCCTCACTTGCTTCCTGCTTCCTCACTGGACTCCCCAGCTTGTCCTTCCTTCCGCCTAAACCTCCCAATAACCTTGCCTCTAAACCCCCAAGGTCTTAATGTGGCCCACGAAGCCCCTATGATCCCACCCTCTGCCCCCTCTCTGACCTTGCCTCCCTCCTCTTTCTCTGGCTCACTCCATTCCTTGAACATTCCCCAGGGCCTTTGCACTTGCTGCTCCCTGTGCACAGAGTCCTCTCACCTAGCTGGCAGCCGGGCTTGCTCTGTCCCTTCCTTTGGATCTTTGCCCACAAGTCCCTTCCTTGGAGAAGCCTGTCCTGACCACTCTATCTAAAGGGGACTCGTCATATCTCACCCCCTTACTCCCACTGGATTTTCTTGAAAGCATACAAGTCTGATAAATTCCTTGGCTGCTGTGCCTTCCCCCACTCAAATGTGGGCTCCGTGCAGGGTCTTCGGTCTCCAGCGGTGCCTGCAAAGAGCAGGGCCTCCGCGAACGAGTGGAAGATGCCGCCAGAGCCAGCAGATCTGTCCTCCAGCACTGGCAGCTCGGCCAAATGTGCAGGCTCCTCTGCCCTGATGGCCCAGCTTGGCCTGGGTTTCCTGGAGGAATAGATGCCCTCGTTGAACTTGGGTTTCCTTCCCAGGCAGGGACGCCAGGGCTCCAGTTGGCCTCGTTCCTGCTCCTGAGAGGAAGTATCTGTCTCCGGCGGCAGCAGCCCTGCTCTCAGGGAAAACCAAAGCAACTCGCACCGCTTTCTCCGCTCCCAGCTTCTGAGGAGCGGGCACTGTGGCCTCAGGGAAGCAGGTGGCCTTTATAGTGCCATTGCCCCTGGAGCGAGGGGGAAGGTGGGGTAGGAGGCGCCTCCAGAGGTCATTTCCTGAGCTCTTGGGCCTGTTACCTCGATGGACTCCCACAATCCGCTGAAGAAGGCTGGGCGTGGATGTTGGCCTCACCTGACTGAGGTTTGCACCATTCACGGCCCCCCATTTGTACAGATGGGCCGACAGAGGCTCCGTGATGGGCAGAGACTGACCACCTGGGCTGCATATTGGGTCCATGGCAAGCAAGGGGGATGAGCCCAGATCTTCTGCCACAAAATCCCTTATTCTCCTCCTTTTCTTCACTCTACCCCTCTCCAAACACCTGGGGCACTGGGTGCTTCATACCTGTGATCCCGCCTTTGGCGTTTGTCCGGCCAAGAAAGCAGTAACTGACCCCTAAATGGATAAGAAGACTGAGGCACAGAGAGGGCAATGGGGAGGCCCGTCTCACCGCCTGGAAGTCTGACGGGCCAAATTGGAACACGTTAGCCTGTTTCTTCTCCCCAGTTTCAAGCAAAGACCTGGGCTTCATACGTAGGTGCTAAGGGGATTTGGGCAGAAGGGTGCCATAGTAAGGCCTCTTGGTTTTAGATAAAGTCTAAAACTAAAGGAATTACTAGACAGACTTAGAAGAGACGGGGGAAGAGGCAGGACATGTTGGAGAAAATGGAGGGTCCCAGACTGGTGGGGGGTGCTGCTCCTCCCTCAGTGGAACTGGGGTGTGGGGGTGCAACCTTGGGGCAGGCCTCATGGTGGCCCCAGGAAGTCAGACCTGGGTTCCAAGGCCTCTACCTCACCACAGGCCCAAAACCCCCCTTAGGGCATGGCCTTCATTCAGTCGACATATTTATTGAGCACCTACTATGCGCCTTGGCTGTTCTGAGTTCTGGAACAGCCTGTGTGGGCCCGGGTGGAGGAGAGAGTTCACATTCTAGTGAGAGAAATGAAAAATAAATACATGCATACTATGTAGGCAGTGAGAGCTGCTGAGGAAAAGGAAGCAGAGTGAGAACCTGTGATTCTGCATTTCTAACAAACTCTCAGGTAAAGCCAAAGCCGCTGGTCCACAGACTGCACTTTGAGTAGCAACTGTGCCGGTGGCCCGAGAATCCTACCTGCTGCTCAGTTTCAAGGCCAAATGCGTTGAGATGTCATTTGAGGCTCTTGACAAATTTTGCAGTCCCTCCCACTTACCTGAAGCCTGGAACCTTAACCTTGTGACTATTGCCTACAACAACAGAACGGTTCTTCCCCGCCCCCTGGCACGCCCCACCCCTTCCCTGCAAGCCCTGAAGCCTCTGGGTGGAGCACTGGGATCCAGAGCCAGCCTGGTGGGGTCCAGATTCCAGCCCTGCCAGCTATATGCTGCGTGACTTTGGGAAAGCGACTTTGCCTCTCTGTGCTTCAGTTTCTCATCTGCACAAAGGAAACACACACACACACACACACACACACACACACACACACCACATTACAATTCTTTTCAGGGATATTTTGAAGATTCAAGAAATAATATTCATCAGAAGTCTGGCACACAGGAGGTACTCAATAAATGCTACATCATTCTCCTCCAATTCTCCCTGTCCTTTAGGGTAGCGGTCTATGTATTTTCATCTCATTATTTCAAATTTTTCTATTTTTGTTTCTGTTCTATAAAGTGCATATGTGTCCAAAAAGGATATAATGCATTTATAAATAGACAAGTAAACATACATTAGGAGTGCATGTTGAAAATGTTTTTCACTAACAGGGAATATGATTTTAAAAAATTCTGAAGCCCAGTGGGGTTGATAGGAAAATAATATTAGCGCTGGAAGGAATTTTAAAGGCCTTCAGCTCCCCCCAGCACTCCTCTCCCACCTGATGTGCAAACCTCTCTGTTCCACTAAATTGCCTCTACCAATGGGGAGCTCACTGCCTTTCTGGGCAATCCATTTTGTATTGTTCTGGGAGGGGTTTTCTGAACTCACTGCCCCATGTGTTCCAGCTGCTTCCATGGCCTCCCAATCCACTGTGTCCTAGCTCCTGGATGTCCCAAGGACCCAAAGCCAGGCTATGTGGATAGTAGGCCTTCAATAATGTGCCATACACAAGTGGGAAGAGTAATTCTTATTTGGAGGGTGCACTAACAACTCAGTATCCTGTCACCCTGGGAGTGTGCTGGTCTCTGTAATTTGCATCTTTATTTGGGCTTGTTTACATGTGTTTGTACATATATGTATGTGTGTCTGCCACTGTGTTTCTCTGTGTGGCTTTGTTTCTATGGATGTGTGTGTGTGTGTGTGTGTGCACTACAAATATCCATGTGTGCTATGCATGTCTTTCTCTGGGTCTTTGCATATCTGTACATTCAGGGGTGTGTGTGTCACGGTGGGTCGTGTGCCTGCCTATATCTGTTTGGTTTGTTTGCATGTGTGTGCGTGCCTGCTGTCTGCAAATGTCCATGTGTGGTGTGCATGTCTCTCTCTCTGTCTTTGTATGTCTGTGTGCCTGGAATCTTTCTTTGTGTGTTTCAGTGTGTGTGTGTGTGTGTGTGTGTGTGTGTGTGTGTCTGCATGAGTGTGTCTCCCTGCTCAGCCCTTTCAGGGAGCTGGGGGTGACTCCTTGCAGCCTGGTCGACTTAAGGCCGTCTGACTGGCAGGCAGCAAGGGCTCCACACCCTCCTCTCCTGCTCAGCTGTGCTAATCACTGGGTTATATGCAGATGGCAAATGTGTGGCTGCCAGGCTTGGAGGAGGGGTTGTGAGGGGTGTGTAGATGAGCAGACACTGAGAAGCGAGAAGACAATTTAAAGGCAGAGAGGGGGAAACAAGCCTGCTTTGGAGTTAGGGTGTGGGGGTCTCTCCAGAGGCATGAATTTTATTAAGAGAATGTTAGCCCCCCCCCCAATCAAGCTTGTCGTAGAATCACAGAATTCTAGCATCCTAGAATTTTGGAGCTAGAGAATTCTAGAATCTCAGCCTCATGCCACTCTAGGCTCTTAGAATCCTATCCCAGGACTCAAATCCTCCTGCAATCTTAGCATCTTCAAACATTGCTCTCTCCCTCCCCCTTCTCTTGCCTGTCTTTCTATAGAATCACACCCAGGGAATGACCTTGAAAGTTCACCCCTCCGCCCCCTGGCTGGGGCAGGGCAGTGGAGAGGGCAGCCCAGTCAGCTGGACATTCTTGGGATGTTGATCTGGAACCCTCCCTTGGCAAGGACTTGTCTCCTAAGTGGTCTGGGCTCTTGTATTACCCCCGAGACTTTCTGCAGTGACGGAGAGGAGACAAAGGTGCCTGTGTTCTCAGGATGTGTTCTCAGCCATTCAGGAGCTGGCACAACAGACTGCAGGTGTGAGGAAAGCCAAGGGGCGGGGCTCCTGCGGCCTCACAGAGGAGGTTTAGGAACCCAGCTGGGGTGGGGTGGGCGGCTAACCAGGCACCTCCCCCAAGAAGTTCACTGGGTGTTTCCTTCTTCTCAAGGCTTCTCAGGATGGTGACTTAAAAGGCCAGACTAGTCCTATCTTAGGGATCTTGGGAGCCATGGATTGTCTCTGAGGGAGGTCACTCCCTTGCACCCTGACATCCACCAGGACTCACCCAAATTCTCCAACGTGGAAGCTTTTCAGGCCTTGACTGCTAGCCACCTCCCCTTCCCCCCTCCCACATGTCCAGCCACACTCAGCCTTCAATATAGCTTACCTTCAATACATCACACGGAGCCTTCAATGGATCTTACCTTCAATATATCTTACTTTCTCATGTCTCCAAATCTTTGCATGGGTTTTCCTCTCTGCCTTTTCTTTATGGTGCAAACTCTTGTCCATCAGTAGAATGCAGGCTCCCGCTCAATTAAGCACCACGAGAGAAAGTGTTTGACTTAGGTAATACTTTATTTCCCAGAATCTACAGTAATGCTTGGCACACAGTAGGGATTCAATAAATGTTTGTTGAATTTTGAACTGATTGCACATTTCCCCTCTGAAGCCTTTACTCCCCACTCCCGTACAGGTGTTTCCCTGGGGCCCACTCCACCCATAGGCTTACCTGCAGCCCAGAATTTACCAGCCTAGGCCGTCTTCATTACCAGACTGGGGTCCCCTTGAGCTGAGACCATATCTGGTCAATCTTTATACCTGCAGCATCCAGTTTGGAGCCTGGCACCCAGCAGGTGCCCAGTAAATGTAGGACTGCTGTGAGCAGCCTGGCTTGGGGACTTGAAATCCCCTGTTGGTCCCAACTGTGAACGCTGGTCCAAGCTGTTGGCAACATCTGTTTCAAAGTCTCATTTGCAATTATACGTTCCCAGGCTCTTGCCTCTTAATATTTAATAACCAGGCAGCTAGCCTGTTCTGGCAGCCACTTAAGGCCCTGATTGCCTCTTGTCTGAACTTGGCCGTGAGTGAGGCAAGGGCCACACTGGGGTTAAGTATAAAGCATGTACCCTGATTCTGGGGCCAGGAGAAGGAGCCTCGGGAGGGAGGAAGGAATGCCTAGGAGCTGGAGGCTCCTGGATGGCCTTACCATCAAGGCAGGCTGGGCATTGGCTCCAGCTGGCTCCGCCCCCCACCCCCACCTCCACCCTCACCTGGTGGGGCGGTGCCTGCTCATGCCTTTGTGGCCTGGGGTGGAGGAGAGAGGAAGATGTCATGGGACCTTCCCTGACTCATGTCCAATCTGGGCGAGAGGGAAGAAAGGGGGATTCCGCTGGGCCGTGTCCCAGCAGGAAAAGTGGCTCTATCCTGTATGGCTCGGCCCCCAGGAGCCAGGGCCAGTCCACGTGGGGACCTGTGGTGCCACAGAGTGGGTGCTGGCAGCCAGGGCCGGGAGTCCTTCCAAGTCAACCATGGAGGGAGATGAGACAATAGTAACGGCCTGACCCTTGGGACGGCCGAGCTGCTGGGAAATCCTGCGACCCAGAGGCTGGGGTCAGCTCTGCAGGCCGACCTCTGCGGGACCGCGGGGCCGGGAGGGTGAGGAGCAGTCACGGGAAGGCTCAGGAAGACAGAACAACAAGTGCACAGGCTATGAGGCTAGAGGGCGGCCCCTGAAGGAAACAGCCTGCAGGGCCAGTTTCTCTCGGCGGATGCGGGAGGAAGAAGGTGCTGTTGGAACTCCCGCCCGGGAGATCAGACTTTCCGGATCCCAGAGGGGATTTTACAGCATCGGGGGACTTGTTTCCAGGTCCTGCTCTGCTCCCAACCAGCCCAGTGACCTTGGGCAAGTCCCCGCCCGGGGCTCATGCTGTCACCACACACCTTGAACAATGGTCATCTGGTCCAACCCAAGGAACTGGGACCAGAAACATCCGCCTGCACGGCCTGCAGGGTTGATCCTGGGAGAAGGTTCCTGTGGGCAGTATTTATCGAGTGTGTGTGCAAAGTGCCACGCTGAGTAAACCCTTTACCCACACACATAATGTCACGTAATCCTGGTCCTCCTCGCCCTCTCTTTCCCTCACCCCCTTATCCATTCTCAAGTCCTGTCAATAGCACCTTTGAACCCCAGTTCCAGCTCATTTGCCTCTTCCCACCTCCCCCGTGCCACCCTCACTGACCACCATCTGCACCAGGACGCCACACCAGCCTCCTCCCTCCCCGGCCCCTGCAATCCATCCCCGACCGGCAGCCAGGAGGCCTCTGAACAGTCTAACTCCATTCATGTCCCTCCCCTGCCTTTGAACCTCCAGGGGCTGCCATGGCATTTAAAATCAAACCCAGACCCAGACCCTAGAGCCCACGGTGCTCTCTCTGCCCCGTCCTCCCGTGCTCCCGTCCTGAGGTCCTGAGGATCATACCGTCCTCACTGCCCACAGTGCTGCAGCCACACTGGCCTCCTTCCTGTCCCCGGTGCCCTGGTCAAGTCCACCCCGAGGCCTCTGTACTCGCTGTTTCCTCTTGCTGAGACTTCCTGTGCCTGCTGGGGTGGTGGTGCCCAGGGTAGGGATGGGCTTCTTAATCTTGCTTCCAGCTGGGTCACCTGCCTTGAGGCTGAGGATCTAGGGTGGCGCCAGCTTCACCCACCCCTTCTCCTCCCAAAGGCTACCCCCTGCCCAGCGCCTTCCTGTCCAGGCTGCCGGGCCCCCTGGAAGCCCTGGGTCTGGTTGCAGGTCAGCCATCGTAGCCCCTGCCACCCTGTGGTTTCCAAACCTCCCTTCTCGCTGCGGCAGTCCGTTGCTACAGAAGTTAATGAAATAACAAGACCCATTATCTGATGCAAATACCTTTTGTTGCCAGCGCCAGCCCACGGCTCAGATCTCCCTGAGACCAGGCTGCCTCCTGCTCCAGGCTCTAGCCCTGACCAGGCCCAGGCACCCTCCCAGCCCTACCCCCACCTCCACCCCCCAACACCCCAGCCAGCAATCAGCCCCTGCAGCTCCGACCCAGGAAGGCACCAATCCTTGTTCCAGCCACCTTACAGCAAGGCCCGCTGTGTGCAGGCCGTGGGCATATTTAATTTTCACATGATTCCATTCAAGTTTGACCCCCGACTGTGCAGACTTGGAGATGGAAGTCTGTGTTGCCCTCTAATGGGGTCCAGCGGTGTCTGGATATGCCCTCCAGCGCTTGACTCACCCTCCATCCATGCCTTAGGGCTTCATCCATGTGATCCCTTTAGGCCCTGTTTCTCTATTAGTTACATATCAGCATCTCTATTTACAGACGAAGATGGGAAAGGTGGGTGGTGATGTGCTCACGGCCACACTGGTGTAAGTGAGACTCTGTGCTTGTCCGGAAGCCAAGGAAGGTGGGTGTGTGAGTGTGGGGTGCGGCGGAGAACTCCCAAAGCGTGCCCCTTGAAAGCCTTCATCCCGTGACCCCACACCTCCAGAGACACCCGCTTGGCTCACCTTTAGTATCTCAAGCTGTACAGGCCCCCAGAAGGTGCTGAGGTCGCTCAGAGAGAAGACGGACTTCGCCTAAGTGCGTGTGAGCCTCAGAGGACAGCCGGACAAGAGGCACCTCCCTCCTCCCAGCTGAGGCCGTGGGGGGAGAGGACGGGTATGACATGAGGCAGGAGAGGGGTCTAGTCAAGGCGGGACACCTGATGTGCACAAGGGCCCTCCCCAGGTCACTGCCCCTCTCAGCAGTGCCCTCACCCATCTCCAGGCTGGATGCTCTGCCTCACCCACAGGCCTCTCTCTGGCTTCTCCCTGGACACCCCTCCTGGATGCCCCACAGGCCCCCAGATCCAAAGTGCCTGTGAAAACACTCGCTGTCACCCCCACCGGCTCTCCCCCTCCTGGGTGCCTTTGTCCCCCCAGTTTCACACACCCTTTGCCTGCCTCCCTCTCCCTTCATCTCCATAGCCACCCGGCCTCAGTCCTGTCTGGTCTCTCACAAGTGTTCCTCCCAGCAGTCCTGCCTGCCCCACTCTCACTGTTGCTAGTCTAGCTCAGCTCCACCTGCCTCTGCACCATGGATCCTCCCTCCTGCAGGCTCTCCGCCTCCAACCCCGCCTTCCCAGGCCACAGGTTGGGCTTTCTGAAGGCAAAGATGGCACCCTCCATCCTTCAGCGGCACCGATGCCATCCTGCAGTCTGATCCCTATGCCAGGACTTCAAAGTCACCAAGTGTCCCCCAGCCCCATGTGGCTGCCACATGACAGTTCTCTGAGTGTGCCTCCTGATGTTTGCCTGGCCAACTCCTGGCAATCTGCCAGAGCCCAACTCTCAGGGGCCTCCTCTCAGGAGGCTTTTCCAACAAGCTTTCTCCTCTGGGTGAGGGGTCCCTTTCCTGCACCTCCCCAGCCCAGGCGCTCCCCTCCCTTAGTGAATGTCCCCATGAGGTTCGTGACCTGTGCATTCATCCTCCTTCCCCGCTAGACTTTGGGTTCCAGGGTGGGGGTGGGCGGGAGGGCTGGGTAGGTAGAGGTAAGACCCTGATTTTAGCTTGGCGATAAGAGGGGCAGTTTTGAAACCTTCACTGGAGTGGACCTGGGTTCAAATCCTGGCTCTGCCCCTTTCTAGCTGCACAACCTTGTACAGGGGAGCTTCCACTCTGTGGGCAACTAATCATATTGCCTCCGTTGTGGGGCTGTGTGAGAATGAAATGAGCTTGAAGCACTTAGAAGAGGACTTAGCACACAGTAAACGCTCAATAAACAGTAGCTCCTGTTGTCCCCTCCAGATCCCAGTAGGCAGCTCTTCTAAAGGTGTAGTCACCTAACAAATAGAGTGACTTCTGTTTAGGTCAGCGTTGACCTAAGCCCATGGTTCTGAAACTCAGGTTGTGAATCAGAATCAACTGGGACAGTGATGGTGAACCTATGACACGCGTGTCAGAGGTGACATGCAAACTCATTTTTTTGGTTGATTTTTCTTTGTTAAATGGCATTTAAATATATAAAATAAATATAAAAAATATGTTTGTTTTACTATGGTTGCAAATATCAAAAAATTTCTATATGTGACACGGCACCAGAGTTAAGTTAGGGTTTTTCAAAATGCTGACACGCCGAGCTCAAAGGTTCGCCATCACTGAACTAGGATCTTATGAAAGGCAGGTTATCGAGCCCCCGCAATCCAGGGGGGCCTGGGAACGAGGTTTCCCACACGCCCCCTGTACCCCGAGGTCAGGCTCATACTCACTGCTCTGAGGGCCAGGAAGGAGGCCTTTGCCGTGGAAACATGATTCCAGGGATCAGCCCCTCCTCATCCCCATCTGCTGCCCCAGCAAGGAAGGTTTGGGGTGTGGCCGAGCTGTCAAGGCCCTGCCTCTGGAGTCAGGGGGGCCTGGGGTCTAACACTGACTCCCCATTTCTGGCCAAGTGGCTTCCCTTCCCTGTGCCCCACGCCCCTCTCTGAGACATGGAGACCCCATAAGCTCCCTGTTGTGAGGGTTGCATGCATCCCCATTTGGAGACACCCCCGGAGTGAGACATCGTGAACGCTCAGCAAGCCACGGCAGCTCTTACCCTCGGCCCGCAGCCGTTTGTCTTCAGAGCCGGCTCTCCCTGAGTGTTTTATTTTCTGGTGATGGATTCCAGCTCATGTTCGGGGCCTGCACCTGCATACAAATGCCAAGAGGACAGGGGCCCTCGGGATCTGTCCTCGCCTGCTCTCCGCCAGCTCAGGCTGTGAGTTCCCAACGGGCCCGGAAGTCCCAGGGCCTCCTGCGAGGCGGGGACCACCAGGCCCTGTCGTGGCCGGAAGCAGCCAGCCCGCCGGCCCCTTTGAAAGCAGGCGTCCCTGTGAGACCGCGGCCACTGGGAGGTCTTCGGGGGACTTGGGAGCTGCTGGGACAATCGGTGGCTGTTTGGGGGAGGGAGGTTGGCAAGGCCTTGCCCCTTGGCACTGAGCCCCTTGCCAAGCCCCTGCCAAGCCTGGGTCTGGTTCCCCACTGTCTGCCAGTTCCAGGGCTCGGGGAGGGGCCAGGGCCACGCACTGCCCCTCTCTCCAGAGTCTCAGCTGTGGTCAAGGAGGAGGCCTGAGCAGTTGCGGGGGGTGATGCGTAGGCCCCGCTGTCTGCCAGGCTAAGGGCAGAATGCATAGAACCAGCTGCTCACAGACACCTCCACTGGCTGCAGGGGATGCACCGCCACAGGGAGACAGAAGGCCTGGGTGCTCCCGTGGCCTTGTCAAGTGCCTTGGCTGGGGGAACAAGTCTGCCTGCCTGCAGCCTCCGCTGTTGAGCAGGGAGATGGGAGTCCAGGCCGAAGATGGTGCGAGGGAGCAAAATAAAGTGCATGAGGGGACACGAGGCGATGGTCAGGGCTGGTTTTGCCAGGATGATGGTCTCCTGAAAAGGTGCTATTTGAGCAGAGACCCAAAGACCCCGGTGAAGTGAGAGACATGCCTGGGGGAAAAGTGTTCGGGCAGAGGGAACGGCTTGTTCGAAGCTGCTGAGCAGGGAGAGGACCTGGCATGTTTGAGGAGGGCCTGGAGGCCAGGGCGGTCGGCCTGGAGGGATGAAAAAGGAAGGGGGAAGGCAACAAGGTCAGAGGGATGAAACTCCTCACAACCATCCTGGTCCCACCATCATCCCCATCTTGTAGACAGGGACTGAGCTCAGAGAGGTTAGACTACTTGCTTGAGGTCACACAGCCGATAAACAGAGGCGCCTGGCCAGATGCCCGCTCCTTCTGATGCCAGAGCCTTTTATCACTATGTTCGTATGATGCTCTGCCATGAGGCACAGGCGGCACCTTGTGATGGGCTCACTGGGTGCTTCCCTTTCGCATTCAGTGGGGTTGTGTGCTGGGCACCCAGGGGCTGGGCCGTCTCTGAGGACCTTGCTGGAGGGCTGGAGGCTGGCCGGTGGGGTTCTTGCCCTGCTCTGCCTCACCAGTCACCGGGCTTTTCTGGGCCTTGGCTTGCTTACCTGCAAGCTGGGGCTAATTCTCTCTACCTCAGAGACCTGGCAAGAGCTCAGGACAGCCCTAACCGGTTTGGCTCAGTGGATAGATAGAGCATCGGCGCCGTGGATTGAAGAAGGGTTCTGGGTTCGATTCCGGTCAAGGGCCTGTACCTTGGTTGCAGGCACAATCCCCAATAGGGGGCGTGCAGGAGGCAGCTGATCGATGTTTCTCATCGATGTTTCTAACTATCCCTCTCCCTTCCTCGCTGTAAAAATCAATATAAAGAAAGAGCTCAGGACGTGGTGGGTGATTAGAAAACATTTACCCCCACTCCCTCCAGGCCTCTAAATCTGGCCCTCACACCTCAGAGCAGCCTTCCCGGCAAGTGTTCAGGAGGAAGCCTGCCCCGCTAGCCTGCACGCCTGGGGGCTGCACCGGCCTCCCCAGGGGGTTCTGGTGCAAGGGGCTGCAGGAGGCCCCTGGGGCAAGGCTGCTGTAAAACCTGATACAAATGGGAGAAATTGGCGGCTCCCTCCTGTCCCCTCCCAGGGCTCCCTCTGCTTTTCCTCAGTGGCATCCATCATGCTTGTAATTACTTGTTTAGCATCTGTCTGCTTCTCTGGGCTGTGCGCTCTCATTCTCGTCTGGCCTCGTTCATGGCTGGGTCCCCAGCACCGAGCAGCCTGCCTGGGGTGTAATAAGTGTTTGTTGGGGAAGCAAACAAACAGACGCCTGGCTGGCTGAGTGAATGTACGGATGCTCTTTGGAGCAGCTGGACTCGGCGTCCCCCCCCCACCCCCCGAGGCCGGGGTTCTAACACAGGCTCTGTGGCCACACACTTCTTGTGTGATCTTGGGCCAGTCACAGTGTCCTCTGGGAAATTAGACGAATGGGTGAGGAGGGGTGGGGCTCGGGGGATCCCAGAGAGTTCTGAGGGACCGTGAGGGCGCAGATTCCAGGGAGAGGAAACGGCACGAGCAAGGACGGGAGGCGTGAAAGTGCAGGGCCAGACTTCCACGGGGCCAGAGCTCACCCCGCACTGCGGTGTGTGTGGGAGGGCGCTCTGTCTCGGCGTGTGCAAGTGTGTGTTACACAAGTGCAGCGGGTGTCTCGGTGAATGAGGAAGCGAAGGCACAGAGAGGGTAAAGTCCTTGCCTAGGGCCCCTCGGGGGCTGGGTGGCAGGCAGTTCTCACCCCCGCATGGGGACCAAGTTGAGGGGGGTGATGCCATGGAGCAGGGAGGGGGCAGGCCTTCTGGAGGAGCCTTTCAGGCCGTGGCTGGGGGTCTCCAAAGTCAGGCTGATGAGCCCAGACTTGGGCCGGAAGACCCAAGAGCTCAGAGCAGTCCCCTGGCTGCTGGCGCTGCGGTGGCAGCTGCAGATGGAGTAGTCAGCCAGCCCTCCTGCTCACTTCTCCTTCCCTTCCTCACTGAGGAACCACAGCACGAAGGTCCCCGAGGGGTCAGGGGCTGTTTGGGAAGCTTAGCTCAGTGGCTGGGGCGTGTGCATGTGGAGGGAGGGCTGGGGGCTGTTTGAGGGTGACTCAGAGCGGACCCCACGCCTCTTCAAGAGGGAATTCTATCATGGAAATCGTTTCGTGGTCCTCAGGTGGCACGGGGTCGCACAGCAAGCTGGCACCAGAATATTTCGAGCTCGCAGTAATGAAAGCAAATGGCAATTTGCTGTGTCTTCAGGCTTGAAAGCCTCAGCGCGGCGTTCAGTCATTGGCGGCCGTATTACCCGCCGCTAATGGGGGCTGCTGCTCCCCGGCTGGTGAGGGAGCGAGGGCTCAGAGAGGTTAAGTGACTTGCCCAGCGTCACAGGGCCGGTAATAGGAGGGCAAAGTTTAAGGCGCAGAGTTTGGCCTCTCCCCCTCCCCCAAGGCCAGGCTGCTCCCCGGAATGGATCAGCTCTGAGCGGTTCCTAAGCGCTGGTTTCCATAGCAGCAGGGCCATCCATTCCTGCACACGGATCCCATCTTCCCCGGGCTTTGCTATGGTGGGGCTGCAGGTGTGGGAGAGGCTCTGCCTTGGAGGGCAGCCGGGCTGTGAGCCAGGAGGAGCTGACAGGCCATTTGGACCATCTTGGGGCCCCCAGCCCTTACCGAAGGGCCACTCTTTTTCAATTCTTCCATCAGTTCTGGGGTTGGGTTCACTTTCAGGTAGAGAGTGGTGAGAGATGTGAGAATAAGAAATTTAAAAAACACCAGGACAGAGAATAGAGAGAAGACAAAGATAAAATAAATTCTACAAAAGCCTAGACCCGGGGGGAAAGGAAGACACGTGTGCTGTTTCCCAGATAAATCATTTCATTTCAACTTTACAACCTTGGAGGTAGATTCTGTTTGCTCCCATTTTACAGATGAGGAAACTGAGGGCAATGCAGTGCTTCCCAAAGGTTAGTGCAAGAGCCAGCCCACCTGACCTGGGAGGTAGGGAAAGGGAGATGGATAAAAGGCGGGTTCCCTGACCTACTCTGGACCTATAGAATCGGGATCTCTGGAGTGGGGCCAGGAATCTGCATTTGGTGAATTCCCCGGAGAATTTTCTAGAGAACAAAGTTTGAGAGTATCCACTGTCAGGATGACTGCTCCGCACCCTGCCTAAGTGTATGCAGCACATACACACGGAGCCAGGATTTAGGACCCAGAGGGGAGCAAGAAAGAGGAGAAAGTGACAAAGAAGCTTTTCAAAGCAAGACAGATATGCTGCAGAAGAGAAGGCAGAGAGGCAGAGAGAAACAACATAGAAAGAGACACCTGAGGGTGCAGCCGGTGTGGCTCAGTGGTTGAGCATAGACCCATGAACCAGGTGGTCACGGTTCAATCCCCCCTCAGGGCACATGTCCGGGTTGCAGGCTCAGTCCCCAGTAGGGGCATGCAGGAAGCAACCCATCAATGATTCCCTCTCATCATTGATGTTTCTATCTCTCTCTCCCTCTCCCTTCCTCTCTGAAATTAATAAAAATATATCTTTTAAAAAAGAAGGAGACACCTGAGGAAAAGTCCACAAAACTCAAAGAAGGAGCAGCTAGGTAGGACCAGATTGAGCTTTATCGACTATGACGGCCTGGCAGTCCACGCACAACCCCTCACCTGGTCCTCACTGCAGCCCGATCAGGTGGGTCCGACGGCTCCCATTTTCTGGATGAGGAAACCGAGGCCTGGAGAACACAGGGGCAGAGCCAGGCTTTGAGCCCCAGTGCCTGGCTTTGGAAGAGGTCATGGCTCTAGCCATCGAGCGAGGCTGCCTCGTAAGTGGAAAGCTGCTACGGAGAGAGGAGAAACCAGGAGGGGAGTCAGGCTTCAGCTCCAAGGGGCAGCAGGGCTCACCCACAGCCCAGGCTGGAGTCCCGGAGGCCCAGCTGGCAGGGAGCCGCAGGCTGGTGCCTGTCTGCTCGCACTTTCCCACCAGGCGGACAGAACAGGGGCTCAGACCTTTGCCCAAATCTTGGCTTCATCACTTACTTTCTGTGTGACTCTGGGCAAGCGACTTCGCTTTTCTGTACCTCAGTTTCTCCACCTGTAAATTGGAGATCGTAATAAGACCTACCAGTATCTCAAATGGTTATTGAGGGGCCTCATCTGAGATGGAACATGAGAAGCACATCAATAGCTGGTCCTAGTAAGTGCTCAGGAGGCACCTAGAAGCCCAGGGGGTCACATGGAGGTCCTCCCAAATGGTGGGTTTCTTGGGGCTCTCTGCCCTGAACTGGGGCAAGGGACGGGGAGAGGCTCCCTCCCAGTGAGTCCTGGCCTTCGCCGAGCCCAGGGCAAACCTACCAAATACAGAATCATTGGTGGAGCAGCAACAATGGCTCTACTCAAGCCCTGCTGCTGCCAGGCCCAGTCCTGAGACCCTCACCAGGTCTTACGGGGAGTCCTCAACCTGTCACTCACCGGAGCTCACACCCCAGTCAGCTCTGCCCAGATGCTGCCATGGCTCCACCGCACGGCTGTGTCCCCCGGGGCCCCTGCAGGTATCCCCCGGGTGTCTGGGAGAGGACCCAGCTGAGGTATGGGAGCCCAGGGACACCCCATCCACCTCCCAGGAGGAACGCGTCCTCCCATTTTATAGACGAGGAAACAGGTTCTGAGAAGTAGAGTGACTCACCCCAGATCACACACCAGGAAATGGTACAGGCAGGACACCCACCTACCTCTATTTGTGTTCTGTTGCCTCCAACAAGCATTTATGGAGCCCTTGCTGTATACCAGGCATTGGCGAGACATGTGAGCACGTTCACTACCCCCCACTTTTTTTTTTTAAATATATTTTATTGATTTTTTACAGAGAGGAAGGGAGAGAGATAGAGAGTTAGAAACATCGATGAGAGAGAAACATCGATCAGCTGCCTCCTGCACATCTCCTATTGGGGATATGCCCCCAACCAACGTATATGCCCTTGACCGGAATCGAACCTGGGACCTTTCAGTCTGCAGGCCGACGCTCTATCCACTGAGCCAAACCGGTTTCAGCACTACCCCCCTCTTACAGGCTGGGGGCAAGCCAAGGACGAAGGAGGTCTCCCCATGTCATGGGCAGCAGCTGGCATTCACCCAGCCCACCAGGGCACTCCCAAGGATGTTTCCTGTGCAGACTCACTACCCTGTCCACAGGTGGGTGGTGATGAGCACCTTGGTCCAGCACCTGTTCTGAAACGGGTGGTCTTGGGTTGCATGGGGAGTGGGGTGGGGAGGGTAGGAAACAAGCCTGTGGCCCCTGAGCCCTCTCCAGTGGTCGGGGGGAGGGGGGGCAGTGAGAGTTTCCTGTCTTTGCTCTTGTGACAGTGCAGACCAGCTAGCGCTCTGATGTCCATTAACGCCGAGCTGACCCCATGCTGCATTCTGTACGATTGGACCTCCAGGGTTCCACTCACTACGTGAGGTGAGTCAGTCATCAGGGATCACCCCATCATACAGATGGGAACACTGAGGCACAGGGGTTCTAAGCTTGGGAGGATTTGAAACTGGTACTTAGGTGCCAAGACCTGTCCATTGGTCCTGCTTCTTGGTTCTCCAAGAAAGGAGGGACAAGGGCAGGTTTACGGCTCTGGGCTGGCTTCACTGAGGAGCTGGGATTTAGGCTAGACCAGGAGACAGGCAGGAGACAAGAGGAGGGAACGGGGAGAGAGCCCGGGGCCTGAGAGTGTGGAGTGCAGCTGGAAGGCAGAGGGAGGGAGGGCGGCTGCCAAGGCGCCAGGCCGAGAGCCCCTCCAAGCGCCCTCCTGCGGGTGGAGGAGGCTGCAAGCGCATGTTGGCACTGGGCTGCACTCTGTCAAGAAAATGAAAGTGAGGTCATGCCCTCCTCTGCTCAGAACGCTCCTGTGGCTCCCTGTTGCTCGCAGAGAAAAACCAAAGTCCTTCCAGTGGCCTGCGAGGCCCTGCCCTGCTGACCCCCGCGGCTCCTCAGACCTACCCCGGCCACGTTCCTAGTGCTCACGTGGCTCCAGCCACAGGCTCTGGAACGTGCAGGCAAAGCTTCTGGTGGCAAAGCTCTTCTCTGAGCCATCTCTGTGGCCCCCTCACCTCACCAAATTCTTTAGAGAAGCCTTTTCCTGACTATCCCATTTTATTATTTATTTTTTTGTTAATCTTCACCTGTGGATATTTTTCCCATTGATTTTTAGAGAGAGTGGGAGGGAAGATGGGAAGGGGGGGGGAGAGAGAGAGAGAGAGAAATTGATTGCCTCCCACATGCACCCTGGGGCCGGGGATCAAACCTTCGATCTAGGTATGTGCCCTTGACTGGGAATTGAATCCACAACCCTTCTGTGTGTGGGCTGACGCTCTAACCGCTGGGCCACATTGGCGAGGCCCTGACTATCCTATTTTAAGTTGTACCTTCCCCACTCCCTATTCCTTTCTTGATTAACTTACTACTTTTCACAGCACTTATCACCATCCTAGACACTATGTATTCTACTTGTTTAGTGTATGGCTGCCCCTGTGAGGTCACCTCCATCAGGACTGGATCTTGTCTGTATTGTTCACGGCTATATCCCCAGAGCCCAGCACAATTCCTGGCACATAGTAGGTGTTCAGCATACACAATTGTTGAATTAATACAAACACCAATGATGATCTCATTTCATTGTCATCCCTCTACGATTCATTTCCTCTATTTTGTTGATGAGGAAATGGAGGCTCAGAAAAGGACAAGGTCACACAGCAAGTAAGGGGGCGTGGTAGGCACCCACCTTCCCTGTAGGAAGAAGGACTTACTGCCCAGCTGCCCAGACATAGTAAGTGGGATCCCAAAGATCCAACCAGGTAATATGCAGTATCGTGCCGTCACAGGGTGAACAAACATCAGAGCTGTTGACTGGTCTGCACAGCACAAGAGTAGAGACGGAAAACTCACAATGCCCACCACCAAGTGCCAGACGCCCAGTGGTCACAAGGGCATCATGCGCCTGGCGTATGTTAACTCATTTAACCTTCCCAATAACTTCTAGTGTGGTTACTATTATCATCCCACTTTATAGATGAGAAAACTGAAGCTCAGATGAGCTAAGTACTAGGACATAGTCCAAAATCTCACAGCTAATAATCATCCAGAACCAGGATCTGAGCCCAGGCACTCTGGCTCCAGAACTCAAGCAATTAACTAGCACATACTACATATGTGGCGTGGACCCCCCCCCCCCCCCCAACCTCCACCCCAAGCACAGGCATGCAGTTTGGACTAAATCCCTGAAGCTGGTCTATCCCTGAAGCTGGTCTCCAGCAAATACAACTGGATGCAAGGAGTTAACCTTTCCTGAGATGGTATTTCAACCTGTGAAAGAGAAGCTTTACCCAGAAGCATATCAGCATCCCACACTCACGTGCACGAGGCCAGGGTGAGAAGTCTGCTCCCACAGCCAAAGCCTTCAGAATGTGATTTCCTGACGTGGTGTCATCCCATCCCCACCAAAGCCCCAAAACCCTCTGGGGCAGGGCCTCCCTCTGAGAAGCACGTGGTCCGCCCCCCCTGTCCTGCTATGCAGGGCTCCGCCTCCCCGGTGGAGTCCGGTGCCAGCCAGGGACCAGAGAGAACGGACTCCGTTGGCTTTGGGGTAGGCTAGAATCTGCCCTCCCCGTGAAAGCCTTTCCTAGCCCTCAGGTGTCTTTAGTCCGCTCCTTTTTACTCTATGGGTATTTGCTGAGGACCTACTGTGTGCCATGTAGCATCACAATCAGAACCTCACTTAAGACTCCCAACAAATTTGTGCATCTGGCCATTTTGCTAAGGCAATGAAGTGATATTTATTGAGCACTTACTACATGCCTGGCATTAAACAAGACACCAGGGACACCACATAAAGACAACGACTCGGCTTTGGGGGACCTGCAGTCCAGGTGGAGAAGACAGACAGATGAGAAAAGAGGCCATCGTGGGCAGAGTAGGATAAAGAGAAATGCAGGGGAGCTCTGTAAGCACAGAATAGGAGGAGCTCAATATATATCTGTGCTGAAATGCAAAGCTCTGGGATTCCTACAGGATCATCACTCTTGGGTAGCTCTCCAAAGTGCCACCTCATCGTGAAGGCGGGACCACTGCGGTCACAAACATTCCCCAAGTCCCAGAGGCTCAGCACAATCTGCTTGTCACTGAGTCACAGTCCTCCACAGGTCAGCTCCTCACAGTCATCCAGAGACCCAAGCCCTTCCACCCAGTGGCTCTGATACCCTTTGGGGTCGGGGTTCTTTTCTGGATCTTGTACATCCCCCATCAGAGGAGAGGAAAGGAGAGGCATGGAGGACCATGGGGGAGGTGTCATGATCTTAGAAGGGACTCGTGGCCAACTCACCTGGGGTGTTTGGGGATCCAGGTAGTGATGTAGGATGGAGTCAGCACCCAGAAATCCCTCCAGATATTTTCCAGGGGAGAGACAGTTTTCCTAAATAATGAGGCTGCTTAGAAGGGTGCTTAGGGTATGAATTTGAGTGGCCTTACACTTCCAACCAACAGAGGTCCACACCAGTGTGCGAGGCAGGATTCTTTCGGCTTCAATGGACAAAAACCCAAGTCAAACTCACTTAGGAAATGAAGGGTATGTGTTGGGTCCGGTCAGGGAAGGCAGGTTCAGGAATGGCTGAACAGAGGAACTCAACAAAGCCGTCTTTCCACTGGGCTTTATGCAGCGACAGGCTCTCAACGTGTCGTAAGGAAGACGGTCACCAACACGCAGGCCCAGATTCAAGTGCCCCAAGGCCAGCAGCCAGGCAGGAGAGAGCTTCTTTCTACAAGTTGTAGGTCCATGTGCACGTCCTACCCAAGCCCAGAAAGTCGCTTTGGTTCTTGCTTGGATGGTTTTGATGGAAGTCCTGTGAGGCCCACGTGGTGGTGGTGGTTGGAAGGCGGAGGAGGCATTTCACAAAAAGGGACTCAGATGATACCATCAAGTCCACTATGGGAGACCCCAGGAGAATTTTCCAAGAGCATCCAGCCTATCACATTGTTCCAGATGTCAAAGGGGATCGGGAACGAGAACAATTGGTGGCTAATATCTGTATGAATAGGGAATTTCTCAGATCGAGGTGTGGACCTTGTGATTTTATGGTGTCATCATAATTCTTTTTCTCTCCCACTTAAATTCAGAAACAGTAGAAGGAGAGCTAAGAGTCAAGAGATGAAGAACAAATGCCAGTGCGTAGACAGAGCCGTGTAGGAAATGCAGGCAGACGCAACCACCAGCTCTGGTTCTCAGAACTAGGCAGGCTTGCCCTCTAGGCAGGGACTATGGACAAGCACAGACCACTGTCCTCAGACCCCAGGGCCAGAGCCGATCTTCATGGGCGGGCAGGCGGGTGGGCGGGCTGCAGGGACCTCAACTCTCCTCTCTACTCACAGATCAGTCAGCCTCCCACCCACGGACTTGCTGGGACCCTGGGACCCTGGGAAGTACCAATGAGCATCCCCTGATGGGGGGGAGTGCTGCTTCCTGAGAAAGCAGATGAAATTTGTGAGGAGCAGGGAGCTAGAGAAAGAAGTGTGCTTGTTTCCCTTTGCTTTTGGAAAATGACTACTCAAATAATACAAGTTACTGTGAACTTTTAAAAGAAGAAAAAACAAAACAAAAAAAGAATTGTTAAGACACAAGCCCCCTTTAATTCCACCATCCAGTGTTAACTGTCATTACATGTTGGTATATGCCCCTCGGGCCTTTGTGAGTGTGTGTGTTTAAACGAAATTAGAAACATGCTTTATGCACAAGTTCCCATTCTGCTCCCTTTAGCGTTCCGCATGAAGCGTTTCAGCATGTCCACAGGCTGCGGGCGGCACAAGGGCCGATCGGGGACCGTGTCTGATGGCCACTGTGTCCCTGGGGCCTAGCACGTGTGCCACGCTCGGAAAATATTGTCGAAAATGACAGTAATAACAGCCAAAGTACTTACCGGATGACTTTTAGGCTTCCCAGTGCATCATCTAACAACATCCTCGCACAAACCTATGCAGTGGGCACTTCTGTGACCCACATCTTATCATGGATGAGGACACTGAGGCCGGGACAGGTCACACCTCCGGGCTGCATCTCCGCATGCACACAGCCTTGTGCGTGCGCTTTCTCACTTGGCGCTTTCTTGCCATATTCTACTTTGAACCAGGGGCCAACTGAGGGGCAGCTCTGCCCCCCTGAGCTAGGACTCCCGTTGGGAAAGAAGGTCCGGCCACCCCAAGGGCTGTGCCAGGGCACCCGCCAGCATGTGGGCAGTGTCCGGGTGACCGGCCTGAGCCAGCCCAGACCCAGGACGGCCTAGGGTCCATCCTTCCTCGGGTCCTGCTGCCCTTGCCCCCATCCCAATACCAGGCTGCATGTGCCAGTGAGTCTGCCCGGGCTCCCAGGTGCTGGGTCTTCTGTTAGGCCCACTCACTCTCTTCTAGAACAGTGATGGCGAACCTTTTGAGCTTGGCGTGTCAGCATTTTGAAAAACCCTAACTTAACTCTGGTGCCGTGTCACATATAGAAATTTTTTGATATTTGCAACCATAGTAAAACAAAGATGTATATTTTTGATATTTATTTTATATATTTAAATGCCATTTAACAAAGAAAAATCAACCAAAAGAGTGAGTTCGAGTGTCACCTCTGACATGCGTGTCATAGGTTCGCCATCACTGTTCTAGAACCTCAAGGGGCAGCTACTGTGGGACCCCCACCCACATCCCTGTGGCCTTCCTTTTCCATTTCAGGGCACGCTGGCCCTGTGTGCAGCTGCCAGCACACGAGTCTGTGTGGAGACTCTCTCTGGCCAGTGCAGCCTGCTTGCTCCCAAGCCTGCATGGCAGGTCAGAAGTGCCAGGGAACAGGCCTCCTGGGAGCAGCCCTCAGCCAATTAGTATAGCATCTGGCATTTAAATAGCCAGCTCCCTTGCCCTCAGGGGGCACAACTCTGAGGGCTGGCTCCCAGAGCTCCCAGCAGGGCTCAGCAAACACTCATTGGCTTCCTTCCCTGCCCTGCCTCCCTTCCCCACCCCCTTCACTGCTTCCTGGGATGCTCCTACAGAAGCTTGAATCCTTGCCTCAGGGTCTGTTTCTTAAGGAACCAAACTAGGACTTCCCTGCTGCCGTCACCCACTTCAGGCCTCTCCCACCTGTATCCCCACAGGCTCTGCCTCCACTCTCTCCCCTCCAGTCCATTCCCCACTCTTGTCCCCAGAGCCACCTTTTTAAAATGCGTTTTGTCCCCGCCCATGACTTTGCTGGTGTGTCCCGGCCTTGAAGCAGAGTCCACAGCATCGTGGTCCAGGCTCCGTGTGTTTCTGCTCCACTGACCTCACTAGCACCCGCTGAGGCACAACCCTCGCCCTGTGCAGGTGGGTCCTAACCTGTCTCTTGCACTTGCTGTTCCCCTGCCCAGCATGCCCTTTCCTATCTTGGTCACTCAAAAAAGTTAAACTCATTCAGCAAGACCCACCTCGGAAGTCACCTCCTCTCCGGAGCCCTCCTAGACCACTCTAGCTTCGACAACCCCTCCATTCTTTCGTGCCCCACTTGTACATTATTCACCTCATTTATGCAAGACTTGTCTTACCTTATTATAATGCTCTATTTATGCGTCTTCCCCACAGGACTGTGGATTCCTTGAAAGTTGGCTCCGTCCTTCAGAGCTCTCCCCACCTCCCACCCTCACCCACCCCCCCTCAACGCCCAGCACTGTCCCTGGGGCAAATTAAGCTTCGAATGAATACAGGTGTCCCTTGCTAGCCAAACTCTTGCTCTTATCTATTCAAAGCTTAGGAACCAAATCAGTGAGGATAACATGGAGTCCCTCATGCTTTCGAACCCATGGCCCAACATCCTGCACCCTGCGCTTAGGAGTGGCATGGATTTGGATGGCAAGAGATACTTGTGTATGAATGAATGAATTACTTAATGAATGAGGGAGTTTGAAGCTGAGCATGTTCGTCAACTCTGGGCGCAGACCTGCGGGAAGTTGGAAGAGAGGACGCAAGGAGAGAACATGGAGATGCCGAGCCAGAGCCAAGAAAGTTGTTTTGCTTTGGAATATATTATTTTTGCAGGTTGCTATAGTTACCGCTGTGAAATTAAAAATTAAAACCTTGTGAAAGAGAGAGGGTTGACTGAGATGAGGCAGTTCCTTGACAGGCTGAGTTATTTATCTTTTCTCCATGTAACATCTGGTTATGTGCTTGCAAATTTATTTTTAATTCAGAGCTCTAAAAAGGATTTCGTGGTGGTGCGAGGGGCCCGGATGATCAGCTCCCGGGGGGGAGTGAAGCGGGTGGTATCCCGGGGCTGCTGGTGACTCAGGTTTGTTCCAGGCCCGTGTCCCCTGATTCTGGCTCAACCTCTAGGAACCAGGGTCTTCAAGGCATTCCGGACCCCCTGCCAATCAAAAGGCAGCGGTAACCATGGTTCCCAGATGCAAAGCCAGGATGAGAGCTATTCTCTCTGTTTGGTGGTTCTCTGAGCAACAGCTGGGGGAGGAGGGAGACTTTGAGTTTTTCTCTCTCTAGTCTTTCTCTGAACCTGTGTGGCCCTCTGGGTCTCTTGGAATCCTCCTGAACTCCTTTATCTGACACTCAGAGAGGCAATGAGTAACTTCTTGGAGACAACACTGGCTAGAATTAGGAGATGTGGGATCTGGGTCCAGTGCAGCCATTGCAGGCTGTGTGACCTTGGGAAACCAGCTTTCCCTCTCTGGTCCCTGTTCTCCTAATTCTTCAGAGAGGGGTGAGAGTCTGGGAGAGTCTCTAACACCCCCAGGCCCCTATTCTAGGAGGCTAAGTGAGCGTAAGGGAGTTGGCAGGCATCATTGGTGCCTATTTTTATGCGTATGCCTGACTTCCCCCTATGGCAGATTGGGAATCCTTGGGCTACCTTTCCTTGCCAACCTACTTCTTGCTTCAGAGCTTTGCATCTTCTGTTCCCTCTGCCTGGAACTTCCCCAGAAGTTCACAAGGCTCCCTTCCCCCTCTCGACCCTCCCCACCCCCCCACCCCCGCCCAGGTCTCTGCTCAAATGTCACCTGCTCATCAAAGCCAATCTGAAATGGCCTCCCCACCTCACTCTCTTCTAGCACCCATCACACCTGGGGTATAGTCACCTGTCTGTCTGTCTTCCCTTCTGGGATGAAAACTCCATGAGGGCAGAGACTTCATCTGTCTTAGCTGCAGGAAGTGCTGACACCCTGTAGGACTTGATACATGTTTGTGTAGCAAATGAATGGGTGAGTGAGTGAGTGGATGAAGAAAACACTTATTGGATCCTGCTAAATGCCAGGTTAGGTTAAGACAAGTTAGTCTAGGTTAGGACTCAGGGGAAATGAAGGAGACAAAAAACTCACAGGCTAGAGAAAGTGAATGTTAAAGGCACTTCGAAGGAGGAAATAAATTCCCTCCAAATGGCCAGCGTGTGTGTGGGTGTGAGTGTGTGTGTGTGTGTGCGCGCGCAGGTGTGCGCACTCATGTGGGTGTGTATATGTGTGTGTGTTGGGGGGATTCTTTTCTGCTGCGGCAAAAATGATCATACAGGGTGGAGTGGCCTGAGAGACCCTGGGCTGAATAGAACGGAAATCAGTCCAGGACATTTTAGCCATCAAAACTGCAACCCCACCTGGGCCCTGGTGTCGCTGAAGCATCCTGGCTCATCGTCACCCACCGCCGTGCATGACGGGGCGGGTGTGGGAGGACCAGGGAACATGTTGTGGGCAGACAGATTCCAAACTTCTTGACAGGTCTGGACTCATTACCCAGGCTCCCGCATGGGTGAGATCCAAACGCATGGCTGAAGCCCTAGGCCGTGTTCAGTGGGGATGAATAATTAAAGAACCATCGGGTGCCAACCGTTTGACGAGGGAGTTGCTGTGTAGCTGGCAAGACTGCGTCCCAGCCTGACTCTGTTTTGGGGTTGAGGCTGTTGTTTCCGACGCCTGTGTCAGTGGTGCCCACAGCAGCAGATCCCTATGGCAGAGGGGCCTGATTAGACTGTGCCAGGGGACAGCGGCCATGGCATGCCTGGGGGAGGGCATCGGCAGCCAGATCAACCCAGGGCCACAGCCTTGTTGCCTCTGGACACGGCTGGTGGTCTTGGGGAAACCTCTTCTCAGTTCCCATTTCTTCCATAAAGTGGGGAGAGGGCCCCTACTCTGCAGGCAGGGTCATCGGGCGATGAGGTTGGGGGATGTAAATCATGAAGGGCCTTGTAAAAGCCAGGGGCGGTGTTCAGAGGAATCGCCCATTTGCTTGCTTATTGTTTGCCTCCCTGGCTGGGAGGTGAGCTCTGACCGCAGGGCCTGTGCTGGCTTTTGTTCGCCTGTGAGCACCTGGAACACGGCAGGCCCGCAATCGATATTTGTTTAATAGTCAAATGAATGGTGGGTACATTTGTCAGATGAACGTGGGTCAGAGCAAATGTGGCGCCTGGGCGTTCGATGTGTTTGGACACTTGGAACCCTTGGAATGTTCATGGTAGGTGGGGGCAGGGCACGACCCCTACTCATTCCTGGGTTCCATTGACCATGTGGCCTGAGGGGCAATTGCTCAGTAGCCTTTTCTGAGCCCTGATCCAGGCAGAGGTCTGATGCGGGTGCATTTGGGGGGGGAGAGGGAGAGAGACAGCGCGTCGCCTGGACACAGTGTGTGAGGTTCCACAAGGGGAGCAGGCAGTTCTTGGCTCTCCTCTGCCCCCACCATTAGGAAAGGTGGGAATGCACGCAGCTCCCAAGAACAGAAACCTCACTACGGAGGCATGGCCTGCTTGCTGCTTCTTGTTCTCGGTGGCAAGAAACCCAGGGGAGGCCACCAGGTCCAACGTGGCTCTCACTGAGGCCATTGGGCACCTAGGCCCTGTTTGCCAACATCGTTGCCATCTTTAGCAAGTAGCCCTTTGTCCTCATTTCTGGTGCCTCGTGGTTTCAAAATAACCACCAAGTCTCAGGCATTGCACCCCTGTTTCCTGTAGGAAGAGGCGGAAGGCATGACTGCAGAGGAAAGGGCCCTTTAATCGTGGAGGGATGCGCTTTCTGGGATGTCTACCCAAACCTCATTGGCCAGGTCAGTGTCACATTCTACTCCTAGCCACAAAGGAAGCTGGGAAAACTGGTTTTGGGGTTTTTTGTTGCTAGTATGGCAGGAACTATTGGCAGCTGCCCACACATGTTTCAACAGCTGTCGAGTGGCTCCTCAGACCCCGAAGCCTCCTTGCTCACTAACGCTTGAACTTCCAGAAGGACAGTCCTCTCCCCTCTGACAGAGTCGCGGTGCAATCCTGCTCCCCCAAGGACCAGCCGTGTGCTCTCAGGCAGGTCCAGCCTCAGTTTCCCCATCTGTAAAATGGGGGTCATGGTCCTGCCCCGTGGGGTTGTTTTACGAGGACTTAGACTTGTGCCTTCCCTGCACTTCAAAAAAGTGTAGCTCTGAAACGATTGTTGTTACACACACCGTGACTGTGTGACCAGGATAAGGCTATGATGCTAGTGAGCAATGAGGCCCCAAATGTCTGAGGGGTGGCCCCTCCTGCCCCAACCTGCTGTGTAGCTTTGGATACGCTGCTGTCCTTCTCTGGGCTGGAGCCCCCTCTGTGTAATGAGGGTCTGGAATCCCATGGTCTCTACAGGCCTCCCCTGATGGGACGCAGACAGAATCCTCTCCCACATCACACCTCAGGCAGCCTGGGATCACACCTTCCCTGCAAGTGGGTCTCATTACCGAGGGCAGCAGGGGCCTAGGAGGGAAATTTAGGCAAATTGGGGCGGAGGGGGGGGGGGGGCTCTTCTAAGTTTGCTGATCCCAGGACCCCCTTCCAGGCTTGGTGGTGCTGGGTGGAGCCTCTCTCTGCCTCTGGGAGGGTGAGCTGCCCACCCCTCCTCCAGCCTCAGCCTCAGCCTTCTCTTTTCTTGCCACACTCAGTCTTGGCTCCTGCCACCCCTCTTTCCTTCTCTAAATGTTACTTCCTCCTGCTGCCTTCCCAGCAGCAGCAGCTGAGCTCTGCAGCCGCTTCCTGCGTGGGAGGAGGGAGCCTTGGGCCCCTCTGTGGCCTGTGTCTGTGCTTTCTGGGAGGGGGCTGACAGGCCCCTCTGCCCTCCCGGGAACTTGTCCCTCAACTGGCTGATGACCTCAGCGAGCTCCCACTCCTCTCCAGTCCTCAGTTTCCCCACCTGTGAAACGTGGCAGCTGGGTGCCATCATTTGAGAGGCCCAAGCAGACTGGACTCGGATGGTAGGGAGCACTCTGAGCCTGCGAGGTGGCGGCCAGCGGTGGCAGAGGCTGTGGTCGGCCCCACAGCCCCCTGACGTGGGGTTGAGGCTACCGTGGGAAGGGGGCAGATCTGACAGACTCTACCCCCAGCCCCCACCTTCTCAGATGGCAGCTTCTCTTTGGTCTGTATTGGCAGCCACTGAAGTTTTGATTGGAAGATGGGACTCCCAAAGTTAAAAGTAAAAGTTTGAAAGTAATAGCTAAGGCCTTACAGACTTACCATGTGCCAGGCTCTCTGCTAAACGCTACACCCATGTTAACTGGTGTCACCTCACAGCAATGCCATGAGATGGGTCCTGTTACTAGTTCTGTTATAAAGGCAATGACATTGAGCAAAGAATAAGTTAACAACTTGCCCAAGGCCGCACGGCACAGAAAGTGGGATTCGAACCCAGGCAGTCTGGCTCGGCACTGCTGTTTGCTCCCAGAAAGCCACCGAGGTAGCTCATCCTCTCTGCCTCCCCATCTGGTGTCGGAATCCGTGCTACAGCATCCCCCCGTTTATTGTCTGGCATGAGCTTCCACACCGGCAGGGATGGGGAGCTTACCACCTCTCTGGGGATCTGTGGTCAGCGGCACCGTTTTGAAAACTCTTTCCTAAGTTAGTGGACTCCGTAGCAAGTCTACGGGGCTCAAGATGGTTTCCTGGGAAACACAGCAGCTTGCTCAGCCCGCGGGGACCTGGTGTGGTCTGGCTTACAGATGGAGAAATTTAGAAAGCGCCAATAAGCCCCACGGTTTGGGACCGTGGGAGAAGACGTGGGGTGTACATCAGAGTGGTAGCTCAGAGCATGTGCTCCGGGATCACTTCCAAGATGAGCTTTAATCTCATCTTCTATGAAATAGCGCTTACAATACCACCTTCTCCCTAGGGTTGGTGTGAGGATTAAAGAAGATAATCTACATTAAGCGCCTGGCGCATAGGTAGCATTAAGACAATGTTAGCTAGTACTTGGTATATCTTCCTATCACCACCACCATCATCATCATCATCATCACTTAAACATCTCACTCCGAAGTTTAAAAATGACTCGGTCAGTGGTTTAATCATAGAACTAACGAGGTCCGGAATTTGATACTGGGGTCCAAACAGTCTTCTTTGGGACAGAGAAGAAACTGAGTCCCAAAGAAGGGTAGGTAGGTTCTTATTAAAAGCTCAAGGCCAGACAGTGGCAGAAAAGACTAGAGTTCCATGTGTAGAGTGAGGGGGGATTGGTCAGTCTCACTTGATCCTCTTGGAAATATGAGGTCAAAGGTGAGAAGCAGGCCCAGTGGGAGGGTGAAGCTGGCTCCTGGGTACTTGGTTCTGGGAGGAGCAGGGAATTGCCTTTAAACATGGCATAGGTGGGCTGGCCAGCTGACCAAACCCAAACACCCTGATGTGTTGTCTGACTAGGTGTTTCCACGCTATGTCTGGGGGTGAGACACCGTTTGGAGGGGGGTAGCCTGAATGGGACAACAGTCGTAGACTTTCTGGAATATTTTTAGATGCTTTGGAAACACAAGAGGCAGAGGCAGGACACCCTCGGGGTCCCGTGAAGAAAGCAAGAACTCAGGAAGCTTGAATTCCAGCTACTCCACCCACTTGCTGAGTGAGTGACTCTGAACCTCAGCTTCTTCATCTAGAAAAGTGGTCCTCAACCTGTGGGTCAAGACCCCTTTGGGGGTCGAACGACCCTTTCACAGGGGTCACCTAAGACCATCAGAAAACACATATATAATTACATATTGTTTTTGTGATTAATCATTTTGCTTTAATTATGTTCAACTTGTAACAATGAAAATACATCCTGCATATCAGATATTTCCATTATGATTCATAACAGTAGCAAAATTACAGTTATGAAGTAGCAACGAAAATAATTTTATGGTTGGGGGTCACCACAACATGAGGAACTGTATTAAAGGGTCTCTGCGTTAGGAAGGTTGAGAACCACTGATCTAGAACATGGAGATGGGGTTGTTGAAAGGATTAACTGTGACAATGGCATCTGAGTAACTAAGAAAATTGCCAACCCAGCATGTCCTGAGCCTATTTAAAAATTAGGAGATTTGATACTTTAAATCCATTTACCTCTGTCTCTCGGAAAAGCATGACCAACCCGGCACTTTGGACTTACCTCAAAAGGCCCAGCGGGGGCATCTCTGATCCCGTAGAACTGGGTGGAGGAGCAGTGCTCTCTGGCTGTCAATCACCCCACACCTGCACACAGGTCAGAAGTCAGCTGGCCCACCCCCCTGCCCCGAGAAGCCTGCCCCAGGCTGTGGAGGCAGCTGCCCTGTTATAAAGGCAATGACATTGAGCAGCAAATGCTCTCCAGGAGGGGAATCCCTGGGAGAGAACATGCCTCCGCCCCTGGAGGTGTTTGCTCAGGGCTGCTACAGGATGAATATTTCCTTTCATAATGTTGCTAATCACTTTCCCCTCCAGGCAAGAGTAGAGGCTCTCCCAAGCTCCGCACAGCTGCGGTGCCCTATGGGTTCTTAATCAATGTTACATGCTAATTAATAATAGATCCTCCTGCTCCAACTCCATCACTCCCAGCTCCCCGCTCCCTCTGACAAGCTGGCATCTTCTTGGCCAGATGAGGCTCAAATCAAAGGCCTGGAACCAGAGCTGAAACGTCTCCTCCAGTGGCTTGTGGAGGAGAGCTTGGACCCCGGCTGGCCGGGTGCTGGGTGAGAGTTTCACTTCACTCGCACCGTGACTCGCCTGGGACATCCCCCTGCTTTACGGATGGGGCAACAGACTAGGGGTGTCCATTCATTTATCCACGTGGTTCTCACACTTGAGGCGCACACTGGTGTGATTCACTAGGTCTACAGCGGGACTCAGAAATCAACAGTTCTAACAAATTCCCAATGATGCCGCTGCTGGTCCAGGGACCACACTTTGAGAACCCCTGATTTATTTCGATCATCCCATCCAGAGCAAGTTACTCCGTGCCAGGCACAGGGAATGCAGGCCTGAATAATGCAGAGTAGCACCTGCCCACTCGCTGGGTGGAATCCACCTAGAGCGCCATGTGGTGGGTAGGGAACTAGGTTCTACAATCACATGGGCTTGATTCAGGCTCTGCTGGTTACACTCTCTGATTCTGGGGGCTTGACCTGAGTTTTCGGAGCCTCAGTCTCTACAGCTATCTAATGGGGCTAATTGTGTTTCCTGCCTTGGGTGGTTGGCGTAGGGATGAAATGAGGAAAGGAATGTAAAATACGTGCTCGGAAATATGAGCTGTAATAATAATGTACCATTAATGATTATGTTATTACTGTTGTTGGGTCACCATCCAAGGTTGTGTAACCAGGTCCTGAGGGAGTTGAGATTCATTAATTCGTTCATTATTTATTCATTAATTCATTCGCTACATATGTCTTGAACATCAAGTACGTACGTGGTGTGAGAAACACAAAGGTGAACTAGAAGGCTAACCTCCCTACTCCCATGGAGCACACTTTCTTGCCATAAGCAAAGAGATATATAGCAGGTCCTGGAATAACGTTTCGTTTGAAGTTGCTTTGTTATAATGTTGATGAGAAAGAAAAATTATTCCCGGGGGGCCACTGTCTGTGTGGACGTTCTCCCCATGTCTGTGTGGGTTTCCGATGGGTACTCGGGTTTCCTCCCACATCCCAAAAGGGTGCACGTGAGGTGATTAGCCCAGTGATGGGGGGTGCCCTGTGATGGACAGGGGTCCCGTGCAGGGTGGGTTTCCACCTTGCACCCTGAGCTGCTAGGACAGGCTCCGGCCTCCCGCGATTCTGAGCTGGAATAAAAAGGGGCTTGGAAAATCATCATCTGACTTGTTTTTATTAATCTTTCTTAAATTATAGAGCTCACATTTATTTCAGTGTTTAGTAATAGAAGTATTTGGGGTATTTAGGTAGAAATTTGGTGTTGCTTTTGTGGCCAGAAATATGCTGTAGGAACTTAACTCTTGTTTCTATTAATTAGCCTCGGGTAAAGTCGGTTCTGTTATATGTCATCTTGCTGAATGCCACAGCATGCAAGAACCCATCAACAACATTAAGGAGGACTGTATAGTAAGTCGGCGAGGAGGTAAGTGCTGTGAGGAGAAGCTGAGCGTGGTGGGGCAGAGATGCAGGGCTGAGAGGTACCACGCTCTTTTAGGTAGTCAGCTGAGGCCCCCCTGGCAGGTGACTTTGGAGCAGAAAGCTGCCTGGGGAGTTAGGGAGAGCCAACAGGTGTTACAGGGAGGTTGTTCTACGCAGAGAGCACAGCAAGTGCACAGGCCAGGTGAGGACCAAGGTCTGCGCATGCATCCCACCTGGGTGTCTCATGGCAATATAACCGGGGGTCCGGGCCTTTGAACTGGCCCATCAGAAGCACCGTTCCCTTGTACTCCAGGGCAGTCTAGTTCTGGTCCCAGACTGGCAGCTGGCTGATCCCTTTGGGACCTTAAGAAGGTCACATCCTGCCCTAACCGGTTTGACTCAATGGATAGAGCGTCAGCCTGTGGACTGAAAGGTCCCAGGTTTGATTCCGGTCAAGTGCATGTACCTGGGTTGCAGGCACATCCCCAGTAGGAGGTGTGCAGGAGGCAGCTGATCGATGTTTCTCTCTCATCGATGTTTCTAACTCTCTATTCTTCTCCCTTCCTCTCTGTAAAAAATCAGTAAAATATATTTAAAAAAAATAAAAATAAAAGAAGGTCACATCCTTCTCTGAGCTCCTTTTGACCCACCTGCACAGTGGGATGATCTTCTAACCTGCACCTCAGGGTGTGGCGATGGTCAGAAAAGCTGCAGGCTGTGCAACTGCTTTGCAAGCTGGACACCTGGTACTCAATGAATGATGGCCATCGCTACTCCTTCCTCTCCCACCTCCCTTCCCACCTCGGCTCTGTGAGACCCAGGAATCCAGGTAGGAATCCAGGTGGGACCTTAGACCCAGCATTCTGGCTTATCCACAGAGTGTGATTTATTTGCATAGATTTGCATAAGGCCTGGGATGTATGTACTTCTTCTTGCCTTTAGTTCCTGTGCGTTCACATCACCATTTAAAAATAGGGTGTTGATCTTCCCCTTTTCCCACCATTCCCTTTGGCTGTTGAAAGATTTCAAGCTATTAATCAGATGTGTCAGGTTTGGAAGCTGTTTTTCTTTTGGCCCCACGCTGACGGGGGTCACTCGCTCTAGGAAGCCCTTGATTATTTGCTTTAGTGGAGGGGAGAGGACAGCAATGGCCTCACACAGTGGAGGATCCTGCAAGCTTTAAAAAGTCAATTTTGTTCTTTCCGCTTACAAAAGCAGAACATATAGGCAAAACGGAAAAATGTAGAACAGCAGGAGAAACTTCCCCCCAAAGTACTCATAATAATCCCAAGCAGGCATAATCACCGTTACCATTCCAGTGCATTTCCTTCCCAGTTTATTTTTTCCCATGCAATCTTTATATAAATGAGATCATACCATATATATGTAAAGTGTTGCAGCTGGCTTTCTCATTAACAACTGGCTTGAACATTTCCCTTTGCTATTACAAACTTTGTAAACATCATTTTTCATGTCCATGTAATATTTCATCAAATAGTTTCTTAATTTCCCCCCTGTTGGAGGACATTTATATTTGTCCAGTTTTTTGGGAGGTGAGGGGGGGGGGCGGGAAGGGCGGGATATTTTTTCAGGAGGGATCCCAGAAGTGAGATGACTGGAATAAAAGGGGGAAATAAATATAAGGCTCTAGGTAGATTTTGCTGAACCCCAACCAGTATCTGGATTCAAGAATGTGCTTTTGTGCTGGTGTCACTGAAGGCCTTCGAAACCAACCTGAAGCAACCCAGAGGCACCTGGCAACGGGTTAGGTAAGGCAGTGGCTGCCTTCTGCATGGCTCCTGGCCCCTCACTCAACACAGGGAGCACTCGACCGTCTGCTGGACTGGATGCAAAGGCCTGGGTACTCTGCTCTCCCAGGACCATTCCCGGGGGCAACATGTGTTTCAGAAACAATCTGACACTTGAGCTGTGTCTCCAAGTTTACATAAAAATGTTGCATTTGTTCGTTTTATGGTTGTTAGGAATGCCTTTGTCTCAAACAAATATGAATTTCTAATTTTTTCCTTAAGATAGCAGTCCAGGGTATGCTGTCTGGACCTCAGGCTCCATCCGTCTCTTCTGCCATCTCTGGGACCACCGCATTGGTTTTTTACAGTTGCTGCCTCATGGTCCCAAGATGGCTGCCACACCTCCAGGCATCAAGTCTTCATCCTAGGTTTGAATATGAAGGAATGCTAACTGGGCAACGGGTCATGCCAGCTGGGGTTGTTTTTTATATCAGAAAGGCAAAAGATTTCCTGGAAGCCCACCCAGCAGATTTTTGCTTGCATCTCGTTCAGCCATTCTTGAACCAATTGTTAGTGAAGATGAGTAAGGTTATATGACATCAGACCAATCAAGATTAACCCCCCCAAACCCTCCACCCCTGGCCAGGGCTCAGGCAGGGCCTACCTTCCTTGAGATCAGTGGATGGCTGGGAACAAATCAAATTTTTTTTTAGCAGAGAAAAATGGGGCGGGGGCAGGTGGAATGAGTGTTACTAGGTAGAAGATGTTGCCATAAGCTTTGTGGAAGATGCCATGGTTTTCATCTCCAGGGTGGGCTCTCATTGGCCAATGCCCATGCCTCTTGCCCAGAGATGGCCTTAGGGGTGAACTCCACATGGTCTAAATAAGGCCAGGACAACGCATCCACAACGGGGAGAAGAGAAGGTTTCTCTTTCTCTGCGCAGTGGGCACTCAGAGGTGATGACCAGAACTGCTGCAGCTGTTTTGTGGCCATAAGGGAAGCCAGACTGAGAATGAAACTGACAAATACATGGAGGACGAAATAGAAATCCCAGGGGAATTCCCAAGACGTCGAGCCAAAGCCTTAATCTAACTATACCCGAGGCCCTCGTGTCTACTAGACTTTTAGTCACAAAAGCTAACATATGCTCCTCGTTATATAAACTAGCTTGATTGAGGTTTCTGAAGCAGCTGAAAGAACTGTAACTGGTGGAGACGCAAACAGGAACTTTGCAAAAAAAAAAAAAAAGATTGTGTAGTTACATAAGTTTGAAGAACCAGATGAAGTGAAGTTTGACAATTTTTTTTTTTTTTCTTGAGTGGGTTCTTTTCCATGCTGGTATGTAATGTGAAGCTTCATTTCCAGAACATATTATCCCCAGAATCATTTTATCACGGGACAGGGAATACCATTGGGAAATACTGTCTGCCTAACTCCTTCCCTATCGATCTTGGCTTGTAACTGAGATGGATATGTTAATGTGGACAGGGTTGGGAGGAGAGTCGAGAGGGGGTAAGGGTTTCGGTTCCCCAAATTTTTCTCCGAATGGTCTGCACGTTTCCTCTTGAAGGAGGCCCAATGTCAAAGAGGTCGAACACAAGGGGTAACTAGAACTTGGTACAAAGTTCATTCCAGGAAGCTCAGTGTAGCCCAGAGAGCCTCAGCTGGGAGGGGGAGGTGGAGGGTCCTGGGTGTGCTGCTTGTCTTTTAGAGCAGCTTTGGGAGGATGCCTTCTCTCCAGACCTGGCCTTCTGGCTTTTCTACTAACTGGCTGTGAGCACTCATACCCCAGGACCTCTGCACTAGCTGCTCATTTTGCCTGGAACGCTCTTCTAGATCATCACACGGTTCCCTCCATTTCCTCCTTTAGGTCTTTTACCCATATCACTCCTTACTGAGGCCTCCCGACCGCCCTATCTAAAATTGCTTCGGTCACTGCTGCTTTCCCTAACCCTCTCCTTTGCTTTTCCCCCCAAGGACACATCCCCACCACCTAGCATACCATCTTCTCTAGTTATTTATTAGTCTAACTCTCCCCTTAAGCATTTGCTCCATCAGGACAGGGACCTTGGTTTTGATCACTGGGAGATCCCAGTCCCTAGAACTCTGCCTGGTGCATAGTAGGAGCTCAATACATATTTGTTAAATGAGTGAAAGTATGATGGCACTGGGCTACAACCATCTTAACAAATCTAGGTAGCTCACGCTATGAATTTTTATTCTCAGTTTCTCTTTTCAGTTTGGAAAAGTTCATCACCAAGTTCACTTTCCTCTCTTGGGTCCAATCTGCTGAAAATCTCATCAAAAGAATTCTTTTCCTCTGATATCATATTTTTTCTAGGATAGTGCTAGTACTTCCAGCCAGTTCTTTTCTTTTTTTTTAAATAGTTTCCTTCTCTCTTCCTAAACTTCACATCTGTTTATGCATGTTGCCTACCTTTTCTACTAGATCCTTTCATCGATTTATTTTAGTTATTTTAAATTCCTTGTTTGAGAGCAGATGATCATTTATTGACCACTCTGGGCATTGGGCCCCAACAAATTGATTCAGATGAGAAACTTGAGGCTCAAGAACATGAGGAGACTTGCCCCAAGGTCCCCTGGCCAGAAAGCAAGGGCACTGTGGTTCCAACCCCAGACCGACTGCAGAACGTTTATTTTGACCAACTCTGTTAATCCACCTTCAGACATGAGCTCTCCCAGAGACCTGGACTCAGCTCACCAATTTATCCACAAAGAAGGATCCAGGTGGCCTGTCCCCATGGCACCTCAACATGGCCAGGTCTCTGAAGAGTGAAGCCAGCTCCGATTCAAGCCCCTCTGCTTGGCCTTCCAGACCCCCACCATCTGGCCCCATCCACCTTCCCCTCCCTTTCCCAGGGTTTCCCAACAGGGTGCCAAGCTGGTCCCCTCCTCGGCCAGACTCACTCGTCACTTTTTTCTCAGCCTCTTCTTCCTACCCCCAAGCTCGTTCTTCTGTCTCTTGTTCACTGATGCTCTCATTTAACATATACTTACTTATTTGGTGAATTTAAGGCAGCACGTGTAACTCAATGAAGGCGACATGACCTAAGATTGCCTTCTTCCGGAGTCTGACAACTAGGTTTGAATTCCGGTCTCTCCGCCTACCAGCCGTGTGATTTAAGTAAGCAGTTCATCAACCTGTGTCTCAGTTTCTCCATCTGTAAAATGGGGATGACGGGAGGCCTATCTCAGAAAACCAATGTGAAGACTGAGTTAGACCATGTATAACGACCAGGGCCCGACACTCAGCCAGCCCTCAGTAAGTGTCCGCTGTCACGACGAGTGAGTGCTGTGATGTGGGGACACAGGGGGCTCAGACCTGACGCTGCCTTCTGGGATCCCCCACATCCCCAAGGGCATCAGCCATGTAAATGCAATCCTTGTGGTCAGCTAGAGATGACTCCAGCACAGGGCCTGGGCAGCCCCGGGGAGGGGCCACTCCTTGGCCCTCCTGTCTAGCCGCTTGGCTGCTCAGAGGGACAGAGTCACTGGGCTGTGAAAAGTCCAGCTGGCCAGGCCCTGGTGGGAGCCTCTTCCTGCCAGCCCCGCCCCGCCCCCAGCCCAGTGGCACGTTCGCTCTCATCCGCCAGGGAGGAGACTGAGCTGCAAATGCAGGACTGAGACTGAGTCTGCGCCCACAGACAGATCCACAGACAGCACACTCTCTAACGTGCCTACTTGCATGTGATTAGGCAGATCAATGTGAGTGAGCATGCTCAGACACACAGACACACACACAGACAGACATGCAGACAGAGCCCTAACATCATAGCGGCTCACACTTTGCTTAGAATGTGCCAGGCGTCCTTCCAACATTTCACGTATATTAATTTTTTTGCTCCTCACAACAACCTTGTGAGGTAGGTCTCATTAATATCCCCATGTTACTGATGGGGAAAGTGAGGCAGGGAGGGGTTAGGTCACTTGCCCAAGGTCATACCAAGTAAGCGGCAGAGCATAAATTCCAACCCAGGGAGTCACGCTGCAAGGGCGGAACTCTTAACCATCGCGCATGCCCATGACGTACACATACGATGACACACTCTCATTTTTAGACATGTGGACACAGACACGTGCTCCCTGATGGGCATGGAGCCTTTCCAGGATGCACGAACACTCCCAAGGGCAAGGCCAGGGTGCACACACCACCCAGAGGTGGAGGGCGAAGTGAACCACTGTTTCCCCCGAGACCCCGCACAGCCACCTAGGAGCACATGCCCTCCGGGGACACCCCTCAGGGTTAGGAACACACAGGCTGTGAGCACCTGTGCCTGGACCCCCACCCCCACCCTCTCAGCACACACAGGAATGGAAAACAGCCATCACATGGATTCTTGTAGAAACTGGCCTAGTTCTCAGCTGACTTCTGCCAGCCTCCTCCCCTCCCTCCTTTGGAGCAGCAGTCCCAGGGAGGTGAGGGCTTCACCCACGAGGTTCCCCAACGTGTCTGTTGCAATGCCTGGCACCTAACACATGCTTCACCCCTAGGCTTCCCTCCCCAACAACAGTGTCAGGCCCTTCATGGCAGGGAGGCCTGACGACAAGCAGACAGGCCCCAGATACTGCCCCTGGCTGTCCTGCTTCTGAAGCCAGTGGCTTCACCTTTCTGAGCATCCCTCCCCTGGCATGCCCCAGCCTCGGGGTGTCCTGGGTGGGGCCCCGCATGCCTCAGGCCCTTTGCCTGCACGGGCTCCCTCGCTCCCTCACCGCCTTCAGATTAGAGGTTTTCTTGCCTCTACTTCAGTTGCAACCCCTCCTCCCCTGCTCTCCCTCCTCCAGTCCCATCACTCTGTTACACTTACCCTATGCTATACACTTAGGCTAAGAAGAGCCATCAACTCAGGTAAGGGGATAAAGAATGTCAGGAGTGAGGGTGGGGGTTGTTCCAGGTGCTCTGGGGACACCTCCACGGAGGTGATATCTGAACCAAGAGTTGGAGGATGAAAAGGAACAAGCCCTGTAGAAATCTGGGGCAGAGCCTTCCTAGCAGAAGGGACAGAGGGTGCCAAGGCCCTAAGGCTGGCATGAAATTAGTGGGATGGAAACAGAGCCAGGAAGCCAGGGAGGCCAGAGCAGAGTGAGCCAGGGGAGGGGAGCTAGCTGGTCAGAGAGGTTGGGGGGTGCGGCACTTGGGACTGTGGGAGCCACCGGGAGATGCTGTTTAATCTGGTGTGGAGTGTGTGTGTGTGTGTGTGCGTGTGTGCGAGTGTGTGTGTGCGCGCGTGCGCGCGCAGTTTGTCATTGTGGTAAAATATACATAACATCAAATTTATCATTTTAACGATTTTTAAGTGTAAGGTCAGTGGCATTAAATACATTCACAGTGTTGTGCAACCGCCACCCATTTCCAGAACTCTTTTCATCTTGAAAACCCGAAACTCTGTACTCATTAAACAATAACTCCCTGCTCCCCAGCCCCTGGCAACCACCATTCTACGTTCTGTCGCTAGGGATTTGACTATTCTAAATACCTCATGTGAGTGGAATCATACAGTGTTTGTCTTTTTGTGACTGGCTTATTTCCCTTAACATCATGTCCTCGAGGTTCATCTGTATGTAGCCTGGGTCAGAAAGTCCTTTCTTTTTCAGGCTGAATAATATTCTATTGTATGTATATATCACTTCTTCTTCTTCTTCTTCTTTTTTTTTTTCTTTTTTGTCTATTCATCCGTCAGTGGACACTGAGTTGCTTCCGCCTCTTGGCTGTTGTGAATGATGCTGCTATGGACACAGTGTACAAATATCTGTTCCAGATCCTGCTTGCAGTTCTTTTGGATTCAGACCCAGAACAGCTGGATCCTGCGGTCATTCTCTGACCTATCCCGGGGCTGCCGGGGAGCGGTCCCCAGGGAAGGACAGAGGCGGGAGACCAGCAGGCAGGCGGCCGCATGGCACTCGGCACACGCACCCTGTGGCCCACCTGTCTTTTTTATGATTCAGGGCACTCCAGCCTCCGCCCTTGAATTCACCTCGTCCTGGCTCTGGGAGTCAGGTGCAACCGGACAGACAGGATGAGGCTGAGAGGGGGGCATCTCAGCCAGCCGCCTGGAACCCAGGGTCTGCCTTGGCGCTGATGAAGGAAGATGAAGTGGGGAGAATGAGGGGTGAGGGGGTGTGGACCCCCTCCTGTTTCCTGCTCCCACCGGGCAGGACTGGGCAGCTGGGAAGCTCACAGCCAGAGAGGCTCTGCCTGGCTGTGCCAATACACTACTAACGAGCCCGAAATCCAACCCAGGGCATCCGGGGACCTGGGGACGACGGGAGGCAGTGCCCTAATTAACCACCTGCCGCCCAGGAAATCCGTTCTGCTCACTGGCAGCTTAAGGGGCTTGCCCCTGGGGATCACCTGCTGCCTGCATCAAGGCTGGGGCGTCTCTGGGCAGGGTTAGGTAGCCCAAGGCCAGCCACCACTGGCTGTGCACCCCATTCTGTGCCTTCGAAGGCCCCATGAGACCAGTCCACCGTAAGATATCCCTTGGGAAATGAAGGAGGGCCCCAGGCGCTCACTGAGCTGTGGGTCAGGTCCTTTATGTACATGCTCCCACTCCATCCTGATACCCCAGGGAGGAGGGTATGATCTGCCACCAGCAAATGCGCTGGGGGTGACACTGGGAGAAAGAGCTGGCGGGGCTCCAGGCAGGCATCCTGGTTCTCCTCCCCACTTTCCCCATGGCCTCCCCTTTGCATCCTGAAGGCAGAGGGTGTCAGAGAGCCACTGGGAGGAGAGTCCCTGCGGACTGGGCCAGAGGAGGGTAAGGGCACAATCTCAGTAGTCTTCCATTCCTGGGGACAACATTGCCTTCCTGCCCCTATTTTGTTTTCACTGTTTGACTGATGAAGAGTTAGAGGATAAAAGAAAGAGATGCTGATTTCTTGGGCCAGGGCCCCTTAAGCAAATGGAGACTGGGGCCAGGCCTAACCTGGAGCTCTCGCCTCCCCACGGGCTTCCCTCCCTCCTGCAACCCTCCAGGTCCCCTGATCTCTCCTCACCATTTGCCCCTCCCTTTCTCCTCCCTCCTTCCCTTCCCTGTGTGACCTGCCTCCACATCTTACTTCACCACAGTGACATGGACCTCCTTGCTTCCCTCAAACACTGGCTTTCCTCGAGCGCTTGCTGTCCCTGCCTGGAGGAATGCTCTTCTACACTCTCCCATGGCCAGCGTCATCTCGTCCACCTCAGGCTAACAGTGCCTCCTCGGCAAAGCCTTCCCTGACGACTAGTTCTCTACAACTCACTCTCATTTTGTTTTCTAGGCTCCATGGCAAGTCTCACAATTCAAACTTGTTTTGTTTATTGTCTCCCTGACTAGACTGTGAGCTTCCTGAGAGCAGGTCCTTATTAGCTCACTTCTTGCAGCTCAGAGGAGATACCGGGCACAGAGTAGGTTCTCGATACATACTGGCCGACTGTGTAGATAGAGCTGTCTAAGCACTTGTAGGCATTTTCCTTGTTACTCCTCCTTGTCCTCACAAGCTGGACATTGTGATGCCCATTTGACAGATGATATGACTGAGTCTCAGAGAGGTTGGACAGTGTGCCTGGGTCACACAGCTGGTGAGGAGCGTATGTCTGTATGTCCCTTTGTGTGTCTGTCTGCATGAGTCTCCGGGTGTCCTGTGTGTGTCTCTGGCTGTCTGTGTGACTCTGGATTTCTGCATCCCTCGGGATTTCTGCGTGTCTGTGTGCATATTTCTCTGAGCTACTGTGTGCATATCTCTGTTTCTGTGTGTGTGTGACTGTGTGTCTATGTATATCATTGTGAGGCCCTTCACGTGGGCTGCTCTTGTGTCTCTGTAGGTCCCTGAGCACGTGAGTCCACCCCTCTAGCTCTGTTGGCTTTCCATGCCCCCATGGGGTGGCCCATCTTATCTCCCAGTCAGCCCCAGCCTGCCCAGGGCTCCAGCAGCCCTGTGATCTATCAGCTGAGAGGCTCTGAGCTGCTTGGTATCTGGGAGCTGAGCAGAGCAGAGGGGCGGGCGGGCGCCGTGCATCCCCGGGGCCCCATAGATCCCAACCCTTGGGCCCCCACTGCCCCCTGGGATTGGCTCCTGACTTAAAATTGCCAATCCCAGATCAAGCTGCCAGGAGTCCGCACTGGCTGGTTCCCATGGTAACACTGAAGCCGCCAGGCCGCACTCATAAAACAGGTCATAAAGCAGAGGGATGGGAGGAGGAACGGGGCTGCAGGCTGAGGTAGGGGCCCGCTGCCCCGGAGTGGGAGTGGCGCTGGGGCCTCCTCTTCCAGAGACCTCACCATCCACCTGGTGGGCAGCCAGACCCAGGTCCTGTTTCTGCCCTGTGTCGAGTGCCCTGGGAGGGCTCCTTGGGGTCCTGAGCCTCAGTTTCCTTCTCTGTGGATGGGAGTTAGGGTCCCCTGTACTGTCTCCAGGCACCACGTTAGGGTCCCCAGTACTGCCTCCAGGCACCATGTTAGGGTCCCCAGTACTGCCTCCAGGCACCACGTTAGGGCAGTCCTGCCTCCAGGCATCATGTTGCCCAGATTCAGGAATACCTGGTGGGTGAAAGGCCCATCAGGACTTGAGCCTGAGATCAAGGCCTCTGAGCCTCCGTTTCCCCATCAGTGAAACCAAGAGCTGAGGGGAAACAGCATGGTGAGTGGACAGACCCAGGCCCGAGAGAGCTGCAAGCTGTGTGACCTAGAGCAAGTGGCTTGTCTCTGAGCCAAACTTGTTCATCTCTAAAATGGAGGCAAAATGTCATAGGATTTTGTGAGAATTCAGTCAAAGTTATAAAATACTTAGCTTGGTGCCTGGTCCAAAGGCGGTGACTGCTAGCAATGATAACAGCTCATAGTAATGATAGTGGTTTTTCTGTGCCAAGCATTTGTCTAAATGCTTTGCTCTTAGATTTCATCCTCACAAGTTATAAGTATTCCCATTTTATAGATAAGGACACCGAGGCACAATAGATTAAGCAACTCACCTCAAATCACAGCTCCTGGAGGAAGAACTGCAGTTTAGATCTGGGATCTGCCTTCTCAGACACAACCTAGTACTGTCACCCCATCAGGGCTCCTCTCGACCCTCCCTCAGAGCCACTGAAGATGGTGGAAGAAGGCAGCATGCAGCTGAGCTGGTCCCTCGGCCCTGGGACCTCCACAGTGTGCTATGCAGAGGGCCTGGGGAGCATGGGCTTGGTCCTCTGGGAGGACTTGGGAGGCAAGCTGTAAGGACATTGGAGACTACCTCCTTCAACACCCCCTCCTCCCATTGCTCAGATGGAGAAGTGGAGGCCCAGAGAGGGCTACTGACTTGTGCAAAGTCACATAACAAGATGGCAGCTGCTAGGATTCAAGTCCAGGTCTCCTTTCCTTGAAGCCTGTTATACTCTTAACTAGAGGCCCAGTGCATGGATTTGTGCACATTGAAAGGAAATTAATTAGAAGGTGGCCGGTGGGGCGGGACTGGGTGAGATAGGTGGGATGCACCCTGGAGCCAACCTCCCATGGTCCCTCCCTAGATGGCCACACCTGGGGCAGCTCTGGGGCTTGAAGGGCATCTGCAGAATGAGTGGAGTCCCTCTGGCAAGTGGGGTCAGTCGGCCTGGCCTGCTGAGATCGGCCCAAAACTGGCAGCCCAACATCCCCCAAAGGGTCCAGGAGTGCAAGAGGGCACTCTACAAAGTTGCTGTTGCTCAGTAGCTCCTGCGTTGAGCATCTGCCCCCTGGTGGTCAGTGTGCATCATACCTACCAGCCAGCCACTTAGCCTTTTATATATATAGATAATCCTGCCTGCTGCCCAAATACCCTAGGTCTGTGGTCGGCAAACTGCGGCTCGCGAGCCACATGCGACTCTTTGGCCCCTTGAGTGTGGATCTTCCACAAAATACACAAAATACCACGTGTGGGCGCGCACGTACAGTGCGATTGAAACTTCGTGGCCCATGCGCAGAAGTCGGTATTTTGTGGAAGAGCCGCACTCAAGGGGCCAAAGAGCCACATGTGGCTCGCGAGCCGCAGTTTGCCGACCACTGCCCTAGGTCATTGGGTATTTGGGCAAAAGAGAACAAAGCAATAGCAATAGTCATAATAGCAATTCCTATGCCTCGAGTGCTTAGTAGGTACCAGGTGTTCGTGCTGCGCCCTTCACATGCACCTTATCTAGTCCTTGCAGCAGCCCTGTAAGTTATAAGGTACGCGTTATCATCAGATCCCCCATTTTAGAGATGAGAAAACTGAGATCAGAGAGGTGATGTGACTTGCCCAAGGTCACAGAGCTGAACAGTGGGAAAGTAGAGACCCGAATGCAGACCTGCTGACTCCAGAGCTGCCCTGGAGCCCAAGCCCTTAACCTGGGGCTCCTTCTGCCACGTTAACTCTTGGGAGTGCCCAGGGGGATGGCCTTGTGCTGGCTGTAGCCAGGGCTCGGCATGGGGCAACATCATTGATAGGAGGGGCAGGGAGGGGAGCCGGCATTTACCTGTCGGTTGGTGGTTTTCTTAATTAATTAATTTATTTAATCACTCAAGAAAGATTCACTGAGGTCCTACCAAGTGCCAGGCAATCTTCCAGGCCCTGGGGATAGAGCAGCGAACAAAACAGGCAGTCCCGCAGTCCGGGGCCTCCGGGGGTGGGAGAGGCAGGCAATAAACAGAGACACAATAAAGATGTATGTCAGGTGGTGGTCAGGGCTACAGCAGAAAACAAAGCAGGAGGAGGGGACACATATGAATGGTGATGTGCAGGAGGTGAGGGCCCGAGCCGAGGGGCTCCTGGGAGGGTGTGTGGCAGAGGAAGCAGCTGGAGGCCCCCTCCCCCCAAGCTGGGCGCGTGTCTAGCATGTTGGAGGAACAGAGGGCAGGTCGGTGTGGCTGGAGCAGAGGAGCCGGGGGAGGGCGTTGGCGGGGGGGAGGTGGAGGGTCAGTGGGATTCAGACCCAGCAGGGCCCTGTAGGATCTTCTGCAGAGTGAGATGGGAATCATCGGAGGTTCTGAGCAGAGGAGTGGAAGAGTCTGGTTTTGTTTTGAGAGAATCCTCTTGGCTCTGGGGTGAGGAGGTGCTGCAGAGAGGGAGGGCAGGAAGGCGGCTGGGAAGCTGCTGCGGATGGCAGTCCGTGGGAGGGTGGAAGCCGGGCCTGGGGAGTGAGGGACGTGGTCCATTTTAAAACACAGAATCGGGGTAGGAGAACCCTGGCCCAAGATGACTCCAGGCTCTTTGGCCTGATGAGCAAGAATGGAGTTGTGGCTTCTGGAGGTGAGAAAGCTGCAGGAGGAGCAGGTGTGTGCCCAGCTTTACATCTCAGTGCGTTTCAGCGTCACTTTATAGCAGCGCTTCTCACACTCGAGGGAGCAGCGGACTCGCCTGAGAGGCTTGTTTAAAGCAGCGACGCTGGACCTCAGGCCAGATTTCCATTCATTGGATGCGGGGCGGAACCCGAGAACTTGCATTTCCCATCCGTTCCCTGGCGATGCTGATGCTGCTGGTCCCAGGACCTCATCCCGAGACTCACACGGTGAGGAGACTGTTATAGCCGAGGAAACGGAGGCTCAGAGAGATGACGTGACCAGTCCACACAGCCGGAAGGTGACTGGTCAGAAAGCCAGTGATTGAGCCAAGACCTCTGAGGTACTTGGCCAGCTTCTGGTCCCGGAGAGGGAGAGGGGGAAACTCCTGGAAGGTTATCACCACCCCAACCCCTGCACACACACATGCGTACACACATGCACACGCACGCACACACACGCGCACACAAACACATGTGTGCACACATGCACACACACGCATGCACACGCACACACTTCAAGGCTGAGTCCTAAGGAAAGGACCCAGGGACCCTCTGGTCACAAGACCGTCCTGCCTCTGTTTTCAGAGACACTATAATAAAGGGGGGCGGCCAAGACTGGGGTGCCATGCCAACCCTCCAGTTTCTCCTTCTGGCTTAGTTGGTCCTGCCTGGCTTAGCCTGCGCCCAGGAGGAGGTCTGGTGAGGTTCCCTGCAAAACACGGCAGCCTCACTCCTTTGTTTCACCACGTTTGCCGCCTTCACCGGCTGCGGTTGTCAGGGGTGCTGCCCGCTGTCTACTTCGGTTCTCGTCTTGCAGGGCACATGGCAGGATTGCGCTTCCTGCGCCCTTGGCGTTAGGCGGGCCATGGGACTTGATTTAGCCAAAGATCCGTGCGCAGCAGTGAGGCGTGCCTTCCTGCTGGGGGCGCTGGTGAGCACTGGGTACCTCTGCCCCCTCCCAGGGAGCCGGTGGGCTCGCCACCTGGGTCGCTGACTGGGGATGGCATGGAGCAGGGCTGACTGAAGATGGACATGAAACATGAGTGAAAAGCAAACCTTTGTTTTTTGAAAGCCAGGGGTTGGCAAACGTTCTTGGCCCGTGATGAATATTTGAGGCTCGCTGTAGCCACTCAGCTCTGCCATGGCCGCAGGGACGCGATCGGGGACAATGCATAAATGAGTGCTGTGGCTGCGTTCCAATCAAGCTTGACAGACACGAGTGGCAAGCTCGCAGGTCATGAGCTTTCTACCCTGTTTGGAGTCTGGAGAATTGGGCTTGTTTCTGCATCATGACCCAGCCACACCGACTATTGTGCATTCAGCGGTGACCTTGCTGGTAGAGGCAACAGAACCCCACGCCTGTGCAACAGGGGGCAGTAAATAGGGAAAGAGCATTTGACTTTGGTTGGGGATCACCCTCTTCCCACCCTTCCCCCTGCTGTCTGTCCTGGGCGTTTGGCCTTCAGGGATCATGTCCGTGACCTACCTCGTCCTCTGGTCTCCAGGTGGAGCTGGCCCACGGGAGCACATGGGAGGGAGGGGGGAGGTTGGGTCTTTATTCCCAGCTCCGCCCCCTGCAGGGTCACAGCGGCTCTTGGGGCTCTCTCTCTGTCTCCTGGGGACAGCAGCTTTTCTCTCTTCTCACCCCTTTGACTGCTAATAGCGCCACTCACACCAGCCCTGGGGCCGGCCTTATCCTTTATGGGTTCCTAACCCTGTCCACCCACTTATAAATAATCACTTTATTATTCGGGAATCAAATGACCCAGCTGGGTGGTGCTGTGGGCTCCTGCGGGGACCCTGACTGGGACCACTTTGAGGAGCTCATGTCTGGGTTCCAATTCTGATCATGCCGCTGCCTTGGGTGAATCATTTCATCTCTCTGAGCCCCTGGGTTCTCTCTTCTGCACAAAGGAGCAAAAATAACCTCCAGAAGAGGAGGAGGGGTTTCACAAACGATGATGCCTGTGCAATGTCAGGACGCATCAAAATTAGTTAGAGAAGATGGAGGGAGGGGGAGGGAGGGAGGGAGGGAGGAATCCTCACAACAGCTTGAAGAGGGCAGGGCCATTAGCCCCCTTGTCTCCTGGGAACGAGGCTAAGGCTGGGTGTGATGGCATGTTTGGAGGCTCTGAAGGGGTCTGAGTCCTGGGAAGACACCAGGGCAGCCATCTCTGGTCCCGGCCCTTCTGGAGATATTCTTTTAAAAGGAACCCTAGCTCTGGCTGGTGTGGCTCAGTAGGCTGGAGTATCACCCTTTAGCACCGAAAGTTCACTGGTTCGATTTCCGGTCAGGGCACATACCTAGGCTGTGGGTTCAGTCCCCCATTGGGGTGTATACGAGAGGCAACTGGTCAATGTTTCTCTTTCACATGGATGCTTCTCTCTCTCTCTCTCTCTCTCTCTCTCTCTCTCTCTCTCTCTCTCTCCCCCTCTCCCTCTCTCCCTCCCTCTCTTTAAAATCAATTGGCATATCCTTTGGTGAGAATTTAAAAATAAAAGTTTCCTAAAAGCAGAGGATGAACCTCAGCCAGGTCCGGGCTCAAATGTGGGCTTTGCCCCTCCTTTGCTGTGTGACCTTGGGCAAGTGACACCACTTCTCTGTGCCTCATCTTAATATGGGGATAAAATGGGGGTAAAAATACCTGCCTCACGTGAGGATTCACACATCAGGAAGGCAGGCCTCCCACGCTCTTTCTGATGGCTGCATGCCCAGTGTCTGATGTACAGTAGATGTTCGGTGTTTATGGGATAACTACTTTACACGGTCATTACGTGAGTGAGTGCATGTACACAGCGCACTTAGCACAGCACCTGCCTTAGCGGTGCCAGGGAATGGCAGCTTCACAGGAAGCGTCACAGGAGGCAGGTGCCTGGGGGTTCGCTGCCCAGGCCCTGGAGCCTGTCTGGGCTCGGTTCCTGGTTCTGCCCCCTCCGGCTCTGCAGCCTTCGGCACCTCATGTCAACTTCCTGTGTAGCTATGGGATTCACAGTAATACCTGCCTCATGGGCCTGCTGAGGACTCCACGGATCTCCCCGTGCACCTGGCCCCGAGGCAGCACGAATGCGCAGGAGCCTTCGTCCTTCCCTCTTGCTGGAGCAGGCTCCTTAGCACCAAGGGGTTTGCTGGACTCACCCTGGCCTGGGGGCAGGAGACGGGGGCCCCTTGCGGTGGGACATTGGACTATCACTGCCTTTCAAGAGCCTCAGCTCTCCCGCCTGTGAATGAGAGGAGGGGGCGGAGGAGGGGGATCTCGGACAGCGCCTGCAGCTTGCACCTGCACACAGGCCACTTGCCTGGCCAGGCTCTCGCTCGCCACGCCCTTTGCGTGGCCCAGGTTGGAGCATCTGTATGTGAATGGCCCCTGGGCAGAGCGGACCAGAGCCCTCCTCTAATACCTGGGCCAGGGACAGGAGTAATGACGTCACAGGCAATGCTACTGATGGTAGCCTTGTCATCATTATCATTTCAAGGCTTCAAGGTGGTAGGAAGGCCTCTTGGGAGTGGGGTCCCTGCCCTTTCCTTTTTAAAAAAATATCTTTTTATTAATTTCAGAGCGAAAGGGAGAGGGAGAGAGAGAAACATCAATGATGAGAGAGAATCACTGATCGGCTGCCTCCTGCACGCCCCCCACCAGGGATCGAGCCCACAACCCAGGCCTGTGCCCTGACCCAGAATCAAGCCGTGACCTCCTGGTTCATAGGTCGACGCTCAACTACTGAGCCACGCTGGCCGGGCCCTGCCCTTTTCTGGTCCCTCCTCCTCTGTGCCCAGTTCCCCCAACACCCCACCCCGCCAGTGCCCACCTGCTGGGTGCCAAGGGAGGCGGCAGCCCTTGGCACCCAAACTGGGAAATGCGCTCTTCACAAGTGCCCGCGGGGCTTCTCTTTTTAACCACCAGGTGCTGACTGATGCCCAAGAGTGTCAGTCCCTGCCCCTCCGGGTGGCCACCAGGTGCCCCAGAGAACAGGGGGGTGAGGGGGGGGGCAGCCTGGGGGAGAGGTGGCTGCTGCCTTTAAGAGCTGCCAGGATAAGTGAGACCCCAGGAGCTGAACCCAGCCATTGGACATGCGTGTCCAACCCTGTCCCTCGGTCAGGGCTCCCGTCTCCTGAGCCTCCACCCTCTGACTGTCCACCCCCTTTTAAGCTCTCCTACCCCTCCTTGAACCTCTGCCTCCTTCCTGAGTCTCCACATCCTTTCCTGGATGTCAACCTGTCCCCTCTCTGAGCCCCGTCCATCTACCCTCTCTGAGCATCTGCCCCCTTTTTGCTCCCCCCCCCCCCCCCACTTCCCAATAGCACAGCCTAGGTAAGCGGTAAGCATTAGTGGGGTTGGCTATAGAGGACCCAGCCATGCCCGGGGAGTCCGAATCCAGCTCTAGACTCCGTTCAGCAGCTTGTAACTCTCAGGGGACGATGTGTGACTCTTGTCGGCATTCGGGTCTCAGTTTCTCCATTCTTGTGATCAGAGGTTGGCCCAAATGAGAGAAAGGCCCCTTCCACACTGAGCAGGGAAGCGTCCCTGGAAACCCCAGCCCCTGCGGTCGGGCGGGATCCAGGCACCCCACCCACCTTTCTCCATGACGATGGCACCCTCACCAGTCCAGGTCCCTTGCACAGCAGGGCTGGCTCTCAGCAGCTGTCTCCCTAGCGTATTTTTGGATTTGCCTTACTGTCACACGAGTATTTCCAGCTTCCCCTTCCGAAGTCAGCAGTGTGTGGTCCAACGGGGCCCTCCTTTGGTCTGGTTCCCGTCATATTTTCCATCTTGCACAACCTCAGACTTGTCCAGGATGTGTCTCTCGTCACTGGCCACGCACCCTCGCCATAGTTCCCCAGCCAGTGCGCTCTTCATGCCGAGGGCACAGCACACTGCGCGGACCCATTTCCATGCGCTGGGGCGGGACTGGGGGAGTCTGGCTCCGGGGCCAAGTCTGTTTTTTGTGGCGGCTCTCCCGCCGCCGCAGGGAGCATTTTGACTGACAGCCCCAGCTGCTGCCCCTTGGGAGGCACCACCTTGTTCTCACTGCGCCCTGCTTCCTGTGGCTGCTGCCAGCCCGTGACTATGTGATGGGGAGACTGAAGCCAGCCCGTCCGGAGAGATGGAGCTCCTCCTGCAATGGCTTTGGCTCAAGGACTCCGCGTGGGCACAGCTGAACTTTTGTTGCAATGATGCTCCAGTCCAGACTCTTGTTACTCAACCTGCCTTCTCTCTTCTCTCCACCCCCACGTGTCAGACCTGCATCCTTACAAGTCTGCAGACTCTCCCTGGCTCCTGTTCCCTCCCTGAAAACCTCTTCTCTGTCTCATCCAGTCTCGACATCTGTTTCTCAGTGGGCCACGCTAACAGTGATCAACGAGAAGGCTGTCGAAGGCATGTGACTCACAGCCAACGGTAACAGCTAGTGTTTCATGAGCACATACTGTGGGCCAGACCCTCTCTTCACTAATCCTCACTGCAACCTCGAGAGGGAAGAACTCCAGCCATTTCGTTTAACAATCAGGAAACTGAAGCTCGAGAAGGAAGTCGCTAACTCAAAGCCGTAAATAGAAAATAACGGCAGTGTCTCCAGAAATGCGTGTTATTTGTCTCACCCTCTCTGCCGTGTAAGCCAGTGAGTGCAGGTGCTAACGTCACTTTGTGCTCATCATTGTCTCCTGCTCCCCAGAGCCTTGCAGAGTCCCTGGCATGCGGAAGGCTCTCGATAAATATTTGCTGAAATTGCAAATGAAGAAATGAGCAGCAAGGGAGCTGCGGACAATGGCCCAGCGGCCCATCCACAATGCAAGAAGGCTGTGTGTGCTCAGGCTGGAAAAAGAAGCAGCTTTTGTGTGAGAGTCCTCAGCCCCAGTTAAACACGAGGATGTGAGGTTGAGTTTCTATATTTATTAAAACATATTTAGCTTCTCTTTCTTTCTCTTTCATTCCCGTTTTCTCCATCCTTAGGAGGCAGAGGAGAGCAATGCAAGGAATTAGTCAATCCTAGTAGGACTCCTGGCTCTTCCACCCACAACTTTTGGGGCCTCGGTTTCCTCATCAGTAAAGTGGGGATAGTGATGTCAACTATCAAGTGCCTGGCGGAGGGAGGATTGGGTGGGCACACAGAGGGTCCTGGTCTCCTGCCCGTGTCTCCTGTTAGGCCACCGAGTGGGGCACAGCCCTGCTGCCAAGCTTGGCTGAGTGGGAAGGCCTGGTGGCTGCAGTGGCTGGAACATCAGTTCCCAGAGGGGCTCAGGAAGCCCAGGGCTGGCAGCCGGCTCCCTTTCCCCAGCTGTGTGGTGGCATCCTGCCAGCCTTCCAAGCCTGCAGGCAAGTCTCGGGCCTCTGGCTATCCCAGTTTCTGCCAACAGCCGAGGGACCAAGCGTGAGTCACTGCATCAGCACTGGATTCCCGCAGCTGCCCTTGGACTAGCGGGGCCGGACGGGATTAGTAACTGGATCACAGGGCCCGCCTCGGAGAGTGTCAGAGGCTCAGGGACTCGAGGCCGCCGTCCCTGCTGCAGGAGACCTCGGTGTCCGCTGCCCCAGCCTCCTCGGGCCTTACCTGTAAAGAGGGAAACGGAGGGAGAGGGATTTGCCCACAGTTTCACTGAAACTCAGTGGCAAAATGGGGACTGGAACCTACCTTTTCTATCTCCTCAAAAGTTCACCCATTTGTTTTTTCTTTCTTTCTTTCCTTTTCTTTCTTTCTTTCTTTCTTTCTTTCCTTTCTTTCTTTCTTTCTTTTCTTTTCTCACTCATATTCTATGTCCTAGCTCTAAAAAATATATCTCAATTCTGTCCACTCTCCCTCCTACCACTGTCACCCCTGTGGGCCCAGCCACTGATACAGGTAGTTCTCACATGGACAGCAGGCTCTATCCAATCATCGTCACACAGCAGGCAGGGGGGGCCTTTTTATTTTATTTATTAATTATTTTTTAAATAATTCTTTATTGTTGAAAGTATTACATATGTCTCCTTCCCCCCCCCCCCCCACTGACCCCCTCCAGCCTACCCCCACCCAGGGGCCTTTAAAAAAAACAAAAATTAGACCATGTTATTCTCTTTACGCGTTCCTACACTTTCCCATCTCATTCAGAATCAAACTCCGAGGAGCCAGCAAGGCCTGTGGACCCGGTCCCCCCCCTCCCTCCGGATCCTTGTTCCTACCATCCTCCCCTCCCCCACTTGGTCCCAGTCACACTGCCCTCCTCAGTGTAGATCCCAGGTCAGTCCTGCCTCGCAGCCCCCTTGTGTGCTGCTCCCTGTGACCGGAACACTTGTCCCAACATCCTTTCCGCCCTTCCCATCTCGGGGCGGGGCGAGCACCCCCTCCTCAGAGAGCCTGGTCAAAGCAGCTTTCCCACCCCCATACCACCAGCCGCTCTCTAGCCCACCACCTGCCCCACTTCCCGACCGCATGCGGCTGCATTGCCATCATGACGTTAGCTCATTTGCTTACTTGTGTATCAGCTGAAGCCCCCATGAGAGTGGATGCTCCCTGAAGGCAGGGTCTTGTTCTCCACGGTGGACCCAGACCCTAAAGAGTCTCTGGCATAGAGTAGGTGTGCAACAAATATTTCTTGGTTGGATAAATGAGTGAACGAGTGAGTGAGAAGACTGAACAATGGGGTTGGTGGGTGTGAAGGGAGAAGGGCTGATCTTGAGAAAAAATTACTAAAGCAAAGGTCTCCTTATATTTCCTCACTCGTTCACACGTAATCTGTGAGTTGTACCCTCCTCCTGTCTCCTCTGCCCCCTCCTCCTCGTGGCCCCCTTTTTGCTGCTTGCTCTTTCTTGCTACTAACTCACCCTATTCTAAAAAACAAAACAAAACACACCAAAAAACGACTTCACACTTGGGACAATGACGGAACACTCCCATTCAAAGTTTTTATTTTTAGCTGCCTTCGAAGGTTAAAGCCAAGCAAATGAATAGCTAATGGTGGAACCTCTGCCACTCGTGAGATTGGGAGGCTGTCTTCACTCTCTGACATCACAATCAGGGTGCAGCGACCCCGCCACCTCAGGTGAGGGCTGGGAGCCTGCCCTCCAGCCAGGCTGGATGGACCACATGGTCTTCTGGATTATGCTGGTCTCTGTCACCTCACTCCCCTCCCTCACCCACCACTTTCCCAAGATAAATCAACCAGGTCAGTCAACACGTTTTGATGAAAAAGAAACAAGTTAGTCTTTTGACTCGACAAAGTGGGCCTTTCTCAAGGCAGAGGGGCTGGGGCAGTCCGGAGCATGTGGAATAAGCGCCGCCGGGTGAAGACAAGGCCCCTTTTGTGTCCAGGGACAAAGATAGAGTGTCCCGGCAAGATGGGGCCAGGGCCTTTCCAACGCCAGCTCCGGCAGCCTGGATTGGCTGGCCGTCAGACAAGTCCACCCCGTGACGGGGCCGCCCAGGCTCCCAGCCACCAGCCACCACCGCTCTTCCCTTTAGCAGACAATAGAGTGGGAGGGAAATAGATCATGGAACCAGACTGTCTGCCCTGTCCTGGCCACCTGGTACTCATGGAGTTGGGAATGTTTACATTCTACAGACCTGGGACTCGTGGGGTCAAGGGGTCTCAAAGTTTCCTCTGCCTTTGGAGATGAACAGATTCCTTGGCTTTGGTTCCGGGTTGGATGACCTCGGACAAGTCACCCCACCTCTCTGAGCCTCTGTTTCCCCATCTGCAGAATGGCACAGCAATAGTTCACCTGCAGCTGTTGTGTCAGGTCAATGAGATGGCATCTCTAAAGAACAAGGCACCTGCCTGGCACAGAGAGGGAACTCAGTCATTGTGATGCATGGCACTTTACAGTTTAGATTTCACTTTACATCTATTATCTCATTCTATGCTCAGAATACCACCTCCTCAGGAGGCAGGACAATCACCCCACTGACTAAAGAAGACACTGAGGCTTGAAGGAAATTTGGAGAAATCGAACTCCTGGGGAGTGGAGGTATTCTGGAAGGGCACCGGCAAGGTTATGAGTGGCACAGGCTGGCAGATCCTGAGATGGTAAAAGAATCTTCGAGGCAGAAATATTGAGAGAACCAGAGACCACTGCTGGGTCATACTTCAGGGCCTTTGCACATGCCATGCCCACTGCAGGAAATGCCTTTTCCTTTTCCTTTTTTTTTTTTTTTTGTCCAGGTTAATGCTGCCTTGCCTTTTAAGACTCACCTTTGCCTAGAAAAGGAGAAAATTCACTTTTCATTGGGAAACCTTTTGTACTGTTTAAAATGTTTGCTATGTAAAATAAATTTTTAATGAAATATTTTGTTGAATGTGTTTTGTTTGCTTAACTGATACTTACTGATCACCTACTATTCATCAGACATGGTTAAACAGAAGAGATCCTGGCCCCCGGGGGCTGAGGTTCTGGCTGAGGGGCTCTCAGCCACGGACACATTGGAAATAACTTGGGGAGCATTAAAATCCCCAGTCCTTGGCCCCACCCCAGGCTCCTGAGTCAACTGGTCTGCCGTGGGGGTGGGGATTTTAAACAGCTCCAGTGTGACTCCAGCGTGCAGGGGTAGGTGAAGAACCACAGGTTTGGGAAGGAGACAAATGAGCAAAATGCACATCTGGCAGTGGTAGGAGAGCTTAGCAGGGACGAGGGCCCAGAGAGGACAGGGCTGCTGTTTAAGACAGCTTGCTTAGAGAGGCTGGTCAGGGAGGGGACAGTGGAGCAGGACGGACCCAAAGAAAGTGAGAGAATGAATCATGGGAAACCTGGGGCAGGGGAAGAGGGGGCAGCCAGGGTAAGATTCTAGAGAAACAGATAGGATCTTGGCCAAGACAAACTTTGAAACTATTGCTTTCACTAAGCTGCAGCAGCCTGGCTCCCTCAGGCCTGGAGGGGTTAGTGCTGGGCTGAGGACCTGGCTCTCTTCCTCCTTCCCGGCTCTAACTTCCTGGCAGACCCTCTTACCCCGGCTCTCGTAACCCAGTGGAAGGGGGCAAGGAAATATCCAAATATCGGGATCGTCTTCACCTGTCCTGCTGTGCTCATATGGAATCAGAACCAGCCCTCCCTCCTTCTCCCTCACCACCCCCACCCATAGAAGCACGACGCTTAGAGGAGAGGGGAAGGTAGAGGCATCCATCAGAGGTCAAGGAGCCCGACCCCATACCTTGATGAAGGTGTGTCCTCTCTGAGCCTGGGCTGCTGGACCCATCTGACCTGGGGGCTGCTCCGGCCTCACAGATGAGAAGCAGGTGGGGCATGGCCAAAGGTGGAGGGCAGAGGCCCGGTCTGTAACGAGGCCAGGAACACCATTCAGCCTGACTGGGCCCTCCGTGTCACCTTGTGCGGTGGGACGCGGAGGCTCAGACCCTCAGAGTCCTCAGTGTTAGAGGCATAAATTAGGAAGTTATTTTAGAGTCTTGCATTAGAGTCGTGTTCAAGTAACACAGAAATGTCATATCGTTTTAGCAGCTCAGATTCGAATGTTGTTCTACGACGTCTTAGAATATTGTAGCAGGATGTTATGTAATGTTATGTGTTAGAATAGTATGTTGCTTCAGAGTGTTAGATTAGATTGTGGGTTGGGAATGGGCTGAGATGCTGAATTAGAATATGAAGTTGTCCCAGAATGTATTTCAAGGTTATAATAGCTTATTAGAGTGTTTATATTAAAATACTGTGTCAGAATGTTTTGTTAGTATGTTTGCTTAGGATGGCATGTTGAATCCTAAAATCAAAAGCCGATTCATGGGCCCTGGCCGGTGTGGCTCAGTGAATAGAGTGCCAGCCTGCACACCGAAAGGTCACCGGTTTGATTCCTGGTTAAGGGCACCGTACCTGGGCTGCAGGTTCGATCCCTGGTCTTAGTAGAGGTGAGTGTGGGAGGCAAACAATTGATGTATCTCTCTCACACCAATGTTTCTCTCTCTCCCCCTTCCACTCTCTCTAAAAAATTAGTGGAAAAATATCCTTGGTGAGGATTGAAAAAAAAAAAGCCAGGTCATGGGATTTGGGGATGCTTTGATGGGGTACAGAATGATGCCTGGCCTGGGAATCTTAGAAGGGCTGGGTTGGGGTCCCCCTCCTAGGGCCTCAGTTTCCCCACTATAAGATGGGCGGTTGATAGTGTGCCCTCTAGAGCCTCTCTCACACTGACTTTATGGGACTCTGTGGGCTGGGATCTCGCCCTTTGCCTCTCCCTGGGCAGGAAGTAAGAATTCCCGTTAACAATGAGGTTGATCTTATCAGGGAATGAATGACTTTCTGGGAGTAAACAGCTTCCTCACTGGCAGGAAAAGTAAGAAGATCAAGTGACCAGGGTGAGAGAAACTCCAGGCAGCCAGACCTGGAGCCTGGAGCCAACTGCTCATTGAAGGCACAATAGGCCCTCCCCAGGGATGAACCAGGGTCCCTGCGTCCCCCACTTCCAGGGGACACTCCCCACACCCTCTCACCCGCCAGCCCTCTCCATACCCCATGACTGACCATAGTTCTGGGATCGCCACCCTTGGCTAGAGAGGGGAACTGCTGACTTCTGAACACCCCCCCACCCGCCCCCACCTTGGCCACATCCCCATCATCTCGCAGTTCTGCCCCCTTCCCTATGTGGGTTAGGCCCCTTCAGAAGTAAGCCTGGAGCAGGTGGTTTGAGCAAAAATACCCTGGGGCTCCTCAACCCCAACCCTTCCTGGTCCTTACTCCCGAAAAGAAAAAACAAGTGATGCCAAGGTGACCTGGGAAAATCCTCTCGCTCACACATACTCCATTGCATACATTTCCAGCGTTTACAGGCACCCCCACCCAGACACTCCAGTGGCCTATGACCTAAGACAGTGGAGCGGTTGAGAGCATGTCCAGCAGATCAGCTCAGGACCACGAGTGCTCTTGTGAAAGCCACTTCCCCTCTGACTCTGTGTCCTCAACTGCAAGAGGGGGTGAGGGCTTTGGCCTTATTGGGCATCGTGGCAGGACCTTGAGGTCATGTCTGCACAGGATTTCACTCAGCACCTGTCAAGTGGCAAGGGCACTGAGCTGGTTGAGATTCAGATTGTCTAGACCTGGGCACACCCCATGCCCTCGCCCATGCCTCTAGCCTAGGCTCGGGGCCCAGCCTCCCTGCAAGCTCCAATTTGGAGAATAACATCCATTCCCACGGTCATCCTGAGATGAAAGGAGAAATCCGTAGGAGAAAGTGAGCAGGAGTCTTTGGTTTGGAAGGAGGCTTTGCTAGGAAGCTGGCCATGAGCACAAGGTTTTTGCTGAAATAAGTCTGTTGATACCTGCAAGGGCATCTGATAAGGCAGACAAGGCCCTTGACTCTCGGAGTTAAGAGGCTGGGCAAGATTCTAGCCTCACATTCTTCAATGGCTGACCTCTTTCTATCTCAGGACGTAAGTCATCTGTAAAATGGGGCTTAAAAGGGTACTTCAAATTGTTAGTTACAAAATAGCCACGGAGATGTAAAGCACAGCACAAGAAAAAGAGTCAAGCCTGGCTCAGCGGATTGAGCGCTGTCCCATGCACCAGGAGATCGCTGGTTTAATTGCCGGTCAGGGCACATGCCTGGGTTGTGGGCTCTGGCCCCAGTGGGGGGCATGCAGGAGGCAGCCAATCGATGTTTCTATGTCTCTCTGCCTCTTCCTTCCTCTCTCTCTAAAATCAATAAAAACATTTTTTTAAAAGAAAAATACTCAACAGTACTGTAATAACTATGCATGGTGCCAGGTGGGTACTAGAATTATCAGGGGGATCACTTCATAAATTATATAAATGTCTAACCACCATGCTGTGCACCTGAAACTAATCTATTATATAAAAACCTAAGCGACCGGCTGGCCAACTGGCTGGTAGGTATGACGTGCACAGACCACCAGAGGGCAGATGCTCAATGCAGGAGCAGAAACCACAGGCATGGAAACATGGAACAGACTGATGAATCTCAGAGGGAAGAGGGGAGGGGGGAAGGCGGAAAGAGATTAACCAAAGATCTAATACTCATACTAGAGGCCCAGTGCACGGATTCGTGCACCAGTGGGATGCCTCGGCCTGGCCTGTGGGGATCAGGCCGAAACCGGCTCTCTGACATCCCCCGAGGGGTCCTGGATTGCGAGAGGGCGCAGGCCAGGCTGAGGGGCCCCACTGGTGCACGAATCCGTGCACTGGGCCTCTAATATAAAATAATATTGAATGTCAACTGTAATAAAGAAAAAAGACACTTCTTTTACAGACCATTGTAAGAGTCAAATAAATGGTTAAACTTTTAAATCCAGAAAGGGCCATAAGACGCCTTATGTGGTATGGGGTTGGAGAATGAAAAGTATGATGAAATGGAGAAAAAAGGGAAGCGTGAAAAGGGAGGGAGAGGGAATAACATAGAGGAATTGCACGTACGGGAAGTCCCTGGGACAGTCCCCAGGGCAACTTACAGAAATGCTATGTGGTTCAGCAGTCAACAGATTTAAATCTAATACCAGCTGTGCCATTAGCTTGCTATGTGACCTTCATCTGGCCCACTACCCTCTCTGGGCCTCAGCATCCCATAGGTAGCATGAGTCAATCAGATGAGATGACATTCAATGAGGCACCCAACCCTAGGCCTTTAGATTCCCTTTAGTGCAGCCACAAGCCCTTGGTTCCTGGAAGTGCTTCTTGGGGCTCGGTGTGCTGGAATCTCCCCCTTTGCCTCCTCCTGGGCTGGAAGGGGAGACTTGAGTTGCCCACAATTTCTGAACACCTTCATTCTCATCTTCATGATTGGCCCAAAGATGGCAAAGGAAGGATCTCAAACTCCTAAAGGAAGAGCTGAGGGCAGTCCATGGTCTGAGGCTTGGTGACAATTCCCAGATTCTACTTGTCTGCTTTTCCCGTGGTCACCTACTGGAAACAGTGGGAATTGAGCAAATGTGTGCTAGACACAGTACCTGGCACTGAAGCAAAGCAATGAGCAATATAGATCCAGTTGTTGCTGTCATGGGACTAGCATTCAGGGAGTGGAATAGACAATACATCAGAGCTCTGTTGTTTGGTACGTATATGTTTATTATTGTTATACTAGTGGCCCAGTGCACGAAATTTGTGCATGGGGGAGGGGGCTGTTCCTCAGCCCAGCCTGCACCCTCTCCAATCTGGGACATTCCTCTCATAATCTGGGACTGCTGGTTCCTAACCACTCACCTGCCTGCCTGCCTGATCACCCCTAACCACTCTGCCTGCCGGCCTGATTGCCCCCGACTGCCCCCCCACTGGTCTGCTCACCTCCAACTACCGCCCCCTGCCAGCCTGATTGCCCCCAACTGCTCCCCCCTGCTGGTCAGCTTGCCACCAACTGCCCCCCCTCCCCGCCAGTCTGCTTGCCCCCAATTGCCCCCCCTACCAGCCTGATAACCCCCAACTGCCCCCCCCCCTCTTGGCCTGATTGCCCCTAACCACCTCTGCCTCGGCCCCACCACCATGGCTTTGTCTGGAAGGATGTCCGGAAGGTCTCCCAGAAGGTCTCCTGGTCTAATTAGCACATTACCCTTTTATTAGTATAGATTTTCTTGTTGAATTGATACTTTTACCAGTATATACTGTCCTTCTTTGTCTTTTGTAAGAGTGTTTGGCTTAAAGTTTATTTTGTCTGATATTAGTATAGCTATCCCAGCTCTCTTTTCATTACTATTTGAATGGAATAACTTTTTCTATCTTTTCACTTTCAACTAGTTTTGTCTTTGGATCTTAAGTGAGTCTTTTGTAGACACCATATAATTGAATATGTTTTCTTTTTATTTTATTTACTTTTTAAATATATTTTAAAAAATCTGTTTTGCCAATTTATGCTTTTTGATTGGAGAGTTTAATCCATTTTCATTTAAAGTGATGACAGATAAGGAAGAACTTACTCTTGCCATTTTGTTCTCTTTTGTGTCTTATCACTCTTTTTGTCCCTCATTTATTCCATTATTGCTTATTTAGTGTTTAGTTGATTTTTTGTAGTGATTTTTTTTATTCCCTTCTCGTTTCCTTTTGTGTATCTCCTATAGACATTTAAAATATCTATAGAAATGTATTCTAGAGATATTTATAAAATCTATAGAAATATATTCTATAGGTAATTAGAAATATCTATAAAATTTTAAATTTTTAATGGTTATCATGGGGATTATATATAACAGCCTAAAATTATATCAATCTAGTCTGAATTGATAACAACTTAATTTCAATTACATACAAAAATTCTACTTCTATACAGTTCTGCCCTTTCTCCCACTTTATGTTATTGATGTCACAGATTACATTTTACATGTTGTGTAATTACTAACATAGATTTATAGTTATTTTTATTCATTTGTCTTTAAATCTTGTAGAAAACTAAAAGTACAGGCACAAACCAAGATTATAGTAATATTCACTTTTATATTTGCCCAAGTATTTACCTTTACTAGAGATCTTTATTTTTTCATACAGCTGGAGTTATTGTTTAGCATCTTTTTATTTCAATCTGAAGGCTCCCATTAACATTTCAAATAAGGCAGATCTAGTGGTAACAACCTCCCTAAGCTTTTGTTTTCCTTGAAATATCTTAATTTCTCCCTAATTTTTAGAGAATAGTTTTGCTGGACATAGAATTCTTGAGAGGTTTTTCCCCTTTCAACGCTTGAAATACATTCTCCCACTGCCTTCTGGCCTTCAAGGTTTATGCTCAGGAATCGGCTGATAATCATATTGAGGATCCTCTGTATGTGATGACTCACTTCTTGCTGCTTTCAAGATTTTCTCTTTGGCTTTGACTTTTAACAAGCTAATTATAATGCAGTTCAGTGTGGGTCAGTTAGAGTATGTACTTGGAGCTCATTAAACCTCTTAGATTTGTAGATACATATATTTCATTAAATTTGGAAAATTTTACCCATTATTTCTTCAAATAATCTCTCTGTCCTTTTCCTTCCTCCTCTTTGGGACTCCCATAATACATATATTGGCCATTTGATGCTATCCCCCAAATGTGTTGGTCTCTGTTCACTTTTCTTTATTTTTCCTTTCTGCTCTTCAGATTCAATCATTTCAGTTGTCCTGTATTCAAGTTCACTGATTCTTTCTTCAGCTTGCTTAAACGTATTGCCCATCATAGGCAGCAGAATGGCAGACTAGGAAGTCCAATCTCTTGTCCCTCCTGCAGAAGCATCAAAAACACCAAAATCAAAAGCAAAAACTACACTGAACTAATACAGGAGCTCTAGGAAACAGTCAGTGGTTTATAGCAAACCAGTGCACATCCAATCAAGATGCCTAGGAGAAAAGATTATGGGTGGACACAGACAATGCATGGACCCAAGTATCTGTGTGTCTATAGTTCCCCTGCGGCTTTCATGAGCAGTGTCTGCTGCTCTTCCCGCCTGAGATCCACGTTAGACAAAACAGGGACCAGTCCTCAGGCATACCTCATCAGGTTAGAATGTTGCAGATAACCTGGTTTGCAACCTCTGATTTGAGGGAGGGAACTGGGGACTGGGCTACCACCTCCTCCAGACCGAGACCACCATTGTGCCAGGAAGAGAATGGGATAAGAGCTAGTAAAACCACCACAAAACGTTTCCTACTGCTTTGAAGGTGGCCTTTTCTTGAATGGGTGTTCATTTGACTGTTGTAAACCTTTGACTGTTTTCCAGAGCGCCTATATTCCTTCAGTCCAGTTTCTGGGTTTTTATTCTTGTTTTTTGATGCTTCCGTGGGAGCAATGAGAGCTTGGCGCTTCCTCGTCGGCCATTCTGCTGTCTTAGATGGACAGTACATTAGAAACACTCAGATGCCTAACTGCACAATACAGGGAAATGAGCAGCATTGCTGGTGTGAATGTGTTCAGGGCAGAAGCTGCTACAGATCATGGGAATCAGGAGCGGCCTTAGGGAAAGGATGATTTTTGAACTGAAGGAGGAGAAGGAAACGGTCAGGAAAGAAACTGAGAAAAACGCAGGAGCAAAGACAAAGGCTCTGAAGTAGAAAAGAACCTGGTTTGTCCTGGGCCCTGTTGGCAGGCGGAGGTACCTAAAGCCCGGGAAGGCCTGGGAGCCAAGCAGATAGGGCCTGGGGCCAGGACGTGCAGGTGGGCTTGACTCCATGGTGAGTTTCAAGGACCAACGAGATCTTATGATTTTTGTTTAAAATTCCAAGGTGGTTTTGGAGGTAAGGCCTAGAGTGGAAGCAGGGAGGCCAATGAGGGGGCTGATGTAGATGCCCTGGTGAGAGATAAAGCTGGTCTTGGAATTGGGGGCTAGCTCCTGGTAGGAGTCGCGGTGAGGCTGAGAGTTTCATGGGAACAGCCTGGCCGCATCCCTGAGGGCTTTCGGAGATGGGGTAGGAAATACCTCTGGCCATGTCAAACCAAGTCTGGTGCCGGGGCAGGGGAGGGGGCTGCTTTTGCCCCGTGGACTTCTTCTGAAGTTCTGTGCTCTGCCCCTACCAGCTGTGCCTTTGTCCAGGGAAGAGAAGACAAGCTGTGACCCTGGGGTCCGCAGAACCAGCATCTGAAAGACGCATGTTATTTGAACAGGAACTAGACCACTCGGAAGATGGAGAAGCTGGGGCCCAAGGAAGGGGACGCGGCTGGGGCCTCACAGTGAATGGGCCTCCTCCTGCTGTGGTGAGTCAGGGACTGATTCATTCAGTTCCTGCTGAGTTTGAGGAGTCAGCATTCTCAGTGTGTCTGCGGTTAAACACAAGGATTCCAGAGTCCTGACCCTCAGAGCCACAGTGTGATGCTGTGCAAGCTGCTGCCCCTCTTGGAGCCTCAGTTTCCCCATCTGTACCACTGAGGTGATACCAGTCCCCACAACATTGGGTTATCGTGAATTATGTGAGCTAATGTGCACAAAGCACTCAGCAGGTACCGGGCTCCTAGTCTGTGTTGTAAGTGCTCAGGAACTGATCTTTGCAAGGACATTGCTCATCGCTGTGATAACTGCAATATTAGCAGGGGAGCCCCCCAACAATTTCAGGTTCCCAGCAGAACCACAGAGTCCAACTTGGTTCGGCTTGGGAGAATGTCAGAGGGAGAGATCCTTTTTTCTTGTTCCCTCTGCCTTAGCCACAGAGCTCACCTGCTCTCAGGCCCTGCAATCCACCTCATGCTGCAAACGAAACGTCACAGGTCACAGAGAAGAAAAGAGAACCTGCAGGAGAAAGGACTAGGAATGATTACATCCAGGCCTCGTAGGCAGGTGGCATTTGCGCTGGACCTTGTGGTTAGGTTGGAGCCATGCATGCTAAATTGCACAGGTGCATTCTGGGGGAAGGGAGGAGCCTTGGCCAAGGTTTGGGGGTAGAAAAACGTTTCCTATTCCTTCTGGGTAGACAGAAAAGGAGTGGTTTATTTTGGCCACAGTGGTGTTTTTGATGGAGGGTGAGTGGTTGTCTGTGGCTAGCTCATGGGTGCTGGGGTAGGGGAATTCGGTCTTTACCCTGCAAGTGATGAGGAGCTGTGACTGCTCCTGAGGAGGGGAAGACCGTACTTAGAGCTGGGCTTTGGGAAGACCACTTTCTCTCACCCCTACCCAGGCCAGAGCCTCCAACCCCCCCCAGGGCCACTGCCGTGGTCTAGGCCAGGGATGCTGAGGCCTAACCTTGGGCAATGAGAGGGTGGATGGAAGGAGGTTCCAGATAAGGTAGTAGAATCAACAAGGCATAAGTAACTAGATGTGACCAGGGGGAGGGAGGGTCTAAGGCCAACTCCCAGATTGACAGCTTGGGCAACCGGACAGCTGAGATGAAGGCCAAGGATGGACGAGGTTTGGGGAAGAAGATGGTGGTGGCAGCTCCGACACGCCTTGCTTGAGGAGCCCCGGAGGGGCTCTTGGCACAGCAGTGGACTCTGTAGGACTTAGAGGCCTCAGGTGGGGACGGGTACTTGGCAGTGTTTCTGCCCTGGCTGGTTTGTTGAGGGACACAGGCAGAGCAGAGGAGGCTCCGACAGGGGCGCTGGCTGCTGCTGCCCCTCAGTCCGAGTGCACCCCGTCTGGCCCTCCCCTCGGCTGCCATTCCCCACTTCTCATCTTGCACTTCCTTCTGGCCCTCACTTAACTGCGTCATTTTAGGGAACTTGGAAACCAGGCCTCGTGTCTTTAACTTACAAAATTATACACTCCAATGAGCCGGAAAGGGGCTTTCGGAATAATTCTATTGAAAATATGTGGGTTTTCGCCTTGAAATGATCTTCCTGAAATTATCCCCTTTCTCTCTTTATAAATATTAAAAAGAAGAAATCAGAGCTTAGTGCTTTAAATCCCTATTCAGGGGCTTTCTTGTCTGCCTCCCAGGAAAGTAACCAGTCATCTCTGAGGAAGAAAAGGAGACTGGCTGGGTTCCCTTTAACACATCACCCATCCAAACCCCCCACCCCTTTTGGAGCCCCCCTGGCCAATCCCTCCTTGTCCCCGTACAGCCAAGCTGAGACTTGCTGGAAGATTACATGTCCATGTGGGGGTGTAAGGGAGAAAGGTGGGGAGAGGGAAGGTGAGGAAGGCTGCAGAGAGATGGAGGCAGCAAGACAGAAAAGTAGGAAGAGAGAGAGAGAGAGAGAGAGAGAGAGGCAGAGAGAAAGCAGGGAGGATTAGGAGAGAGACAGTGAGAGTGAGAGAGAGAAATAGGTCTGGGAAGAAAGACAGAGACATAACGACGCAGAGATAGATGGGCTGGGGCAAGCGTGCAGACACAGAGCCTGGAGATTAAAGGAGACAGAGAATATGGAGCGGGTCGGGAGCACACAGACACAGAGACAACTAGAAGGCAGAGGCATAGAGAAAGTGGGAGGGTCAGAGGAGGCGACAGGGAGCCGGAGGCAGAAAATGATGCAGAGAGAGGCCCACGGGGTGGAGACGACGCAGATTGACAGGTGGGGTCGAAACGAGCCATGGGGAGAGGCACAGCGACAGTGACACACGGCAGGGGAGTGGGGAGGTGACAGGGAGATGGAATGGGCCCCTGCCGCCCTGGGGCTGGCGGCCAGCTGGTGCTGGGGATGGAAACGTGACTCATGTGCGGATGGCATCGGGTGGCGGGAACTTCCTCATTCCTGGCTCCCGGGCACCTGCCTCCGTCCATGGTACATGAGGCAGGGGCGGGGGCAGAGGGGAGAGGCGGACAGGGGCTAGGCTTAGAAGACGCGAGGACCCATGTTCAACCTCAGCTCCGCCCGTCGCTGCTGTGTTACTCTGGGCTCCTTAGCAGTCTTTGGAGCCTCGGGTTTTCCCATCTGGAAAATGGGGTTAATGATACCTACGGCATAGGGTTGTGCCCCCTGCAGGAGGCACCACCTGTGAGGGGCGTGGCACAGCCCCTCAAGGATCTTCCACAAGTGAGAGTATGCACTCCACCTCACACGAATCGAATCTGTTGATGTCGTCCATCCTGGAGTCCGCCCTCAACTCCAGTCCTGTGATATTAGAACTGACCCGGGCTGACCCTGAAGACCTGGAGGTAAAAACTCTACCCACAGGCATCGCAGTAGGGGACATCGACAGGAGGAAGGATTAGGGGAACAGGAAGGTTTTGTGTCTGGGAGATTCCTGAGAAGGTTTTCCCAGGCAGCAGCGGTGGGTGTAAGAGGTGGGGGGCGGGGGGGGGGGGGGGGGGGGGGGACTGGGTGCACATAACCACACAACTGGCCTCTGACTCCCTGAAAGGGACCCGAGGAGCACTGGCAGGGGGCTCCCTGTGTGAGCTTATGTCCCCCAGGGCTTCTGTTTGCCTGTCTGACCAAAAAGGTATCAGGTTCCAAGCTCTGCAGGGCCTTGAGACCCTACCACTCAAAGTCTATGATGGTAAGCAGCCGACCTAGGTGGGGGTGGGGAGGGTGTCCCCCGCTTCCCCCCACCCACCCCCGGCCCCCACTCCCCAAAAGAAACCTGCACCGGGAACAGAGGCCTGTCGCCTTCTAAAGGATCTGTCAAAAGCGCTGTAGTTGGTTACCGGTTACCACATGAGCCAAGCCTTGATCTGCCTGTTTGAGGAAACCCTTTGTTCCTTTCAAGTCTCTATTCTCCCAGCTGGGGCTGGTGCAGAGACCGAAGCAGTGAGTTTTCTCTTTCCTCCTTTTCTTTTTGGATTTTTAAAAATAACCGGCTTGTGCATGCAGGCAGTGTTCCAGAACTGGGTTCCCAGGCCGAGGTTCAGGGCAGGGACTCCAGCACCCCATAGTCCCGGGACGGCTGGGAGAAGGGACGGCTGGAGGGCAGTGTGGGGGGAGGATACTAAACCCCTGCCCGAGAGCGGCTCAGGCAGCAGCACTGGGAGGTGAGGCTGGGGGAGCAGGCGGCGGGGGGGGGGGGGGGGGGGTCTCATCCTGGCTGCAGCGACCCCACGAGCCCACGCTGGCTGACCCTGGTGCCCTCCCATCCCCTGCTGGACCTCGGGTGTGTTAAGTGTAAGATGAGAGGCCAGAGCAGAGATGCTGGGTCCATGCCAGACCCTGCTCATTGATCGCCCTCCCGCAGGGAGCTTGGATGAGCCTTAAGAACCCTTTCAACACAATGCTCTGGTGTTTACTGCAATTGGATTAGGGGTGCAGAATGCGACCCACCTCCCATCCTGGACAAGTTCATCTCCAAGGGGACATTCAAATATTTGTGGGATGCATGGATGATTTCTTTCTTTCTTCCTTTTTTTTTTTTTTAGTCCTCACTCAGGCATTGTTCTAAATACTTTCTAAACAGTGAGCAAAACAAGAGTTCCTGACCTCAATCCAATGTGTGGGAGAGGCAGGCAATCAGCAAGTAAGCAGAGAAATGCATCAGATGTCAGGTGGTGATCAGGGCTATGAAGAAACACGAGCCAGAGTAAAACAGCAGTGAGTGGCAGAGTGTGGGTGAGGTGGGGGGCACATTGTAGAGAAGGTCACCAGAGAAGGTCTTCTGCGAGGGAGCAGAGAACTCAACCAAGTGAGATAATCCCAGGATTCCATCTCGCTGAGACTTTGAGTCTAACCTGGTGTGACACTAAGATTCTATTTTCTGTTGCATAAGATTCTAGAATCCCATGAATCCAGGAACCTGTAACTAACATTACAGATTTTTACTGCCCTCACATTCCACAACCATGAATCTAGAAATTCTAGGATTCACTGAAGCATCTTTTTGCTTGAATAGACCAGGATTCATCTCCTACCCCCTTCCCGCTGCCCCTAGGAAACGGAGCTGAAAATAGAAACCATCAAAACAACAAGCCATTCCCGCTCTAAGTGCCATAGTAAACAAATGGTCCAATGTTGCTCTGGTGGTTTAATTGCAGCAGTTCCAAACAAGCCCATTCATGAAGGATCTTCAATTGATGGAGAGGGGGAGTGAGCCTTGGGGGGAAGGGTGGCTTGTGGCTACCCTGAAGGGAGGTCCCTACCACCACCCAGATGAGGCTGATGGGATGCTGTGGGGAACCCCTTGGAATTCAACAGCCAAAGTCCTGGTTGTCTGAAACGAGTCCCCTTTGCCTTGGGGGATCAAGACGGTAGATATTTTAACGAGGAAGGTAAAGAAAGGCCTCGCCGAGGAGGTCACATGAGAGCTGGACCTGAAGACTAAGAGGATTCCAGGTTCACAGACACCAAGGGAACTGAGTCCGGGGCCAGGGAACAGCAGATTCAAAGGCCCTGAGATGAGAGAGCTTGGCTGGTTCCCAAAGCAGTTGGATCATAGGAAAATAAGGAGATAAGATCAGAAGGGCAGGAAGGGGCTGGATCCAATAGGGATTTGTAAACTAGGGTTAGGAATGTGGAAGCTACGGGAAGGTTTTAAATAGAGGAGTGACATAATGCAATTCCACATTTAAAAGATTCCTGGGCACTCTAAATAGAATGGACTATTGAGGGCAAGAATAAAAGATACAAGGCAGTAAGTGACTGTGGTGTTTGTCCCAGTGAGAAATGACAGTGGCTTGGATTTGGATGGTGGCAGTGGATCCATCTGTTTATCTGTTCCTTCTTTCTTCCCTCCTTTCCTTCCATCCCTCATCCATCCACCCATCCATCCCTCCCTCTATCCATTAACCAAACCAAACATTTATTATCTATGGGAGTCCGGCACAATGCTGGGATTACAAGGATGAATTAAATATGGTTCCCATGAAGGAGCTCAGGAAATGGCAGGGTTCACGATGCTGCAATGTAATCATGAATCCTCAGTCAAGGAACGCACAAAGTACTGTGTGAGCTCAAAGGAGGAGGTCACTGGGAAGTTGGAAAAGGCCTCATGGAAGAGACGTTGATGTTTGAATTGGGTCTTTGAGACATGGAGGAGTTGGTCAGGCAGGAGGAGTGGGTTCCTGGCAGGGGCGCAGCTTGAGTAAAGGCAATGGGTGAGCAGGAGTGAGCATGGCCTGCGTGTCCTGGAAATGTGAAGATGCCCAGGTCAGTGGGATGAACAGGCGTGTGGAGGGCCACTATGGGAGAGGAGTGAGGGTCAACTTGGGGAGAGGTGGAGTATGTGCTTGGGACTGGGTCTACCCCTCCTGCTCAGCTCCGCTTGCCCCAACCAGAACTGAGTAATTTAATTAAGTGCCAGCTCTTAAACAAGATGCAGCTGTTTAGCAGATGTTGCCTTCCACCCCAGATGGAGGTGCATCTTGGCGGCGGGCACAGCATTTCCAGGGTGTCTAATTTGTGAGGCTTCGGAGAGGAAAGAAATTCAAGATGCTGCCATTATTATTTAATGGCCATTATTCATTACGCATCCTCCTCCCCCCAGAGCCACTACCACATGTCACACATTCCTGCTGGCTTGGCCTGGAGATAGAGGCGGGCTGGCAGGTGGGCTGGTTGACTTGCCGGTTCCCACTCAGGAAACAAGAGGAGAAAAGTGAATGACAAAGTCACCAACCCACAGAGCCCTCGAGAATTTTGATGATGGTGGAAAATGACTCAGCGGCCATTTTTCATTAAAGGGACCCAGATAATAATCTGCTACCTACACAGGTGCTGTGCCAGGTGCTTCACACACCTTGTCTCTGGTCTCTAATCCTCAACAGCTATGCCAGGTCCTACCTCAGGGCCTTTGCCTTCCTTTCTCCTCTGCCTGGAATTGTCTTCAATTCCCCCAAGTCCAGCAGGCCTCAGGTTAAGTGTCACCTCTTCAGTCACCCTGACTGCCCTATACAAAAAGCTCTCTTCTCATCATTCTTTACCCTTTTTTATCTTTATATGTATTGCTTGATTTCAGAGAGGAAGGGAGAGGGAGAGAGAGGTAGAAACATCAATGATGAGAGAGAATCACTGATTGGCTGCCTCCTGCACGCCCCACACAAGAATCAAACCATGACCTCCTGGTTCATAGGTCGACGCTCAACCACTGAGCCACACCAGCCAGGCCCTTTTCTCTTTCTTCATCACCCAATATGTGTATATGCATTGTCTCTTTTTCTCCTCTAGAGTTTAAGCTCCCAAGAGCAAGGATTTTTGTCTGTCTTATTCATTGCAGCTTCCCCAGCACTCAAAAGAATGCTTGACTCAAGACAGAACTCTGTAAATATTTGTTCAATGGGTGGATGAATGATCAATGGATCGCATTGAACATAGAAGAGTGTCAGGGAGATAGAATCACTTTCCCAAGAGTTACACGGGCAGCCAAGGTAGGTCTGGGATTTGAATTTGGGTCTGTCTGACTCTAAAGCTCTGTCCCTTGCATGAAGGGCATTTTCCCCTTTTCCGTCTGTGTGTCCCCACTTATTTATGACGTACCTGTTTGTCTGGTCGGTGCCTGTTTTCCCCACTGGCATGGCAGCTCTACTGAGAGCAGAGTTCATCTGTTCTGCACACAGCTGACTCCTCAGCACCACACAGTGCCCAGCAGCCGGGAAGCACTTCATAAATACATTGAGTGGCCAGATTATTATGACCACCTGACGTTTGTAGGCAAATTAGCTGTACACTGCATCATGTGGGTTATGGAAGCCGAAGGCCTGTTTGAACACCTTTGCTGTCTGCAGTTACCAAGATAAAACGTCTCCAATTCACACAGGAACACAAGGATTGGACAGTCGAGCATTGGAAAAAAGTCATGCGGTCTGATGCATCACGTTTCCAATTGCATCATGCAGATGACAGAGTGAGAATTTGGTGGAAACAGCATGAAAGCATGCACCCCACATGCATGAGTACAACCCTTCAAGCTGGTGGGGCCAGTGTTATGGTTTGGGGCATGTTTTCCTGGCATGATTTGGGCCCTTTAATTCGTGTGGAACAACGTCTGAATAGCACAACATACCTAAGTATCCTTGCTGATCAACTTCATCCTATCATGTTGATGGCGTATCCCAATGGAGATGGCTTCTTCCAACAAGACAATGCGCCATGCCACGGCGCTCGTATTGTGCAGGAGTGGTTTCAAGAACGTGAGGGAGACTTTACCTTGCTTAGGTGGCCCCCACAATCACCAGATGTCAATCCAATTGAGCATTTGTGGGACGAAGTTAAAAGAGCCATCAGGCAGCTGGTTCCACAACCATCAAATCTCACAGAACTGGACAGTGCTATTTATCAGGCATGGTATCAGATTCCTCGCATCACCTTTCAACATCTCGTAGCGTCAATGCCAAGAAGAATTGCCGCAGTATTGAAGGCAAAAGGTGGCCCAATGAAGTACTGATGGGGGTGGTCATAATAATCTGGCCACTCAGTATATATATATATATCTCCCATGTTCAAAGGCTGTTAAATCATGTTGTTTACCCATATCTTCAGAAAAAAATCACTTCTGTTGTGGTAAACAACCTGCTTCCCTATTTATAATGGTCTGGCCCTCTAGCAACTTCAGCGCAAAATTATAGCTAATTTGCCTACAAACGTCAGGTGGTCATAATAATCTGGCCACTCAGTGTATATGCTGAGTCCTGGGGGGGAAGAAGGCCTGGGGACCAGGGCCTGGGCTCACCCCACCCTGGCTGTGCCTCCAATTGGCTGGGAGGCTAGGGAGCTCCAAGATGTTTTCTACTGTCCTGCCTCCTCCCACAGACATATTTCTTCTTCAGTCTTGGAAGCAACTCAGCAAGGCAGGTTTCATCCATGTCACTTGACAGATGGGGAAATGGAGGCTCGATCAGAGCACAGCTTTGCCTTGCCCAAGAGCATTTGGCTAGTGAGTGAAGAACTGGGATTGGAACCCAAGCCTCCAGAGGGTATTCATCATGTAAAAGGGGACCCCCCCCCCCCCCCCCCCCCCCCGTTTAACACTTGCTGGCTCTGTCCACCCAAACATACAGCTGCCCAGTTAGAAGCTGAACTTACCGCCAACCAGGGCCTGTGTTTCCTCCTCAAGGTCAACAGTATCAGGGTCAATGTGAAGCTTACCCTTAATTCACGACTCCCTAGCTTTGTCCATTTAAGTGAAAACTTTGATGCTATTTCAACCCAAATCCCCCGTGGACTTCAATGGGAGCTTTGAATCCATGAAGAACATCACACAGAGCTTTTGGAGGTAGCACAGGCACCCAATGGAAATCACATTAGCATACTCATTATCATCAGGCCCTTTGAATGTGTTTTCCGGCTGTTCTTTTAAAGTGATTCCGTGCCAGTGGGTCCTTTTGGTTCGTGCGGCTGAAGTGGGGCTGTGGGCGACTGCTCTGTGCTGCTCTGCACTCTCCAAACAGTGGCACGACCCATGTGGCATCGGGTGATGGAAGAACCTCACCCACCAGACGCGAGGTGTGAATGACACGCACTCTCTGGGTTGGGAGGAAATAACTCCTGAAGTCCCTCAGGCAGTTGTGATGGGACCCCAGAGGTGGGCTCAGGTAACGACAGCAACATGTTGCTAAACTACCTTCCAAGGAGGCCAGACCCTGTTAATAGGAGGCCCCTGGGTGCAGCAAAGGGTCAGGGATGAGTCCGGGTCGACTCAACTCGGGAAAGTGCCGGAATCACATGGGAAGCCTCTACCAACACTCAGCGCCCACACCCCCACCCTGGACCATTTGGTTCCAAAACTTGTGGAGACAACTGGGCACCAGGGGTCTTAAGTGCCCACATGACTCCAGTTTGCTAACAGGAAGCTAGTTAGTGGAGCTAAACTGCTAACACGCACACTAGCTGGTCAAGCCAGACCAGAGGGGAAAAGAGAAGTTGTAGGGTGCGTGATGGTGAGGGGGGGCAACAGGAAGTCCTTTGGGGATGTGTGGGAGAAAAGGAACTGCAAAGAAAACCCTTTTTTTCAGTAAAGGAAATTTTTAAAATACAGAAAAGTGGCGAGAACAGTACGATGATCCTATTATCTGTTACCACCCTCATCCGTTGCCAACACTGAGTCCTTCCCGTGGGGAGTGGGGGGCGGGGGGGGTTAAGGTGTGGGCCGCAGGGAGGCGAAGTGCCCCGGGTCCCTGGGAACCTCCTGTAAAGCCCACACTGCTCACTGGTGACCCGGTGACATTGGATCCTTGGCGGGAACACAGAAGCCGGCGCCAAGCTCTCAGGGCAGGACAAGCTTTGACAGGAGAGCCAACAGCTGGGACACAAGGACTTTTGTATTAAGGGAGAAAAAAGTTATATTTTAAGAGAAATCCCCACCCATTTGGACCAGTCTCCTACATTCTCAGGTGTTGGGACAGGGCCTTGAGGCTTACCCCTAAAAGGATCAAAGAGGCGGGGGGGGGGGGGGGGGGGAGGGGGGGCGGGGATAGCCTGGGAACACCCAGGGGTGGCAGCTGGGCCGGGATGTCCCCAGGAAGTCAGGTCCTCTTGGCATCGGACAGAGCTTCCCTGTGCACCTGCTACATGCCAGACGCTGTGTTCTAGGTTGTGGGGACGCTGACAACAGCTTACACTCTAGTGCTGGAGATGGACAGTAAAGAGGAAGTGGAATATGGAGCGTGTCAGATGGCCTTAGGTGCTGCAGAGAAGAAAAGCAGGGAAGGAGACTGGGGTGGGTAGATAATAAGGTGCTCAGGACAGGCCTGTCTGCTGAGGTGACCAGACCAGAAGAGGGAGAAAGAAACATGGGAGGAGCATGACAGGCAGACGGGACAGCCAATGCAAAGGCCAGGGAATGAGAGCTCCTCCCACACTGTGTAGCTGGTCAGTGGGGCAGCTGGGGACAGAGGCGGCAGGTGAGGTCAGGGGGGCCGGTCCCTGAGGAACACCGGTGAGAACAGAGCTCGAGACCTTGAGGCTCTGTGTAGAGACCTTTGTTTTTTCCTGAGTGAAAAGGGGAGCAATTGGTGGGTTTTTGAGCTAGAACAGCACTGTCCAGCCTTTGCCAGCTCATGGCAACACATCAACGAATTACTAACATTCGGCGGCACACCAAAAATACGTGTTATTTTTTGCCGATCTGACAAAAAAAAAAAAAAAAGGTATAATTTTGATTCATTCACACCAGATGGCTGTTGTCGTGTTGGCTGTTGTCACTTTTTTAAATTTGACAATCTAAGGGAAAAGAGGTCAGTGCCCCTGACTAAATAGTCAGGTATTGCACATTTTAAGGATTCTTGCAGCACGCCTTTTGGAAATCGCTGAGCTAGAGGACTGCTTGATCTGGCTGAGGTTGCAACGGGACCTCCCCCCCCCCCCCCCCCCCCCTTGTTGAGTGCAGGACAACTGCAGGAGGCAAGGACAGAGGCAGGAGAAAGCTGTTGCGGTCACCCCAGGTGACAGGGGATGGCAGCTCAGACCAGGGTGGTCGCGCTGGGCATGGTGAGATGTGGTCAGTTCATGGCTATGTTAGGAAGGTAGAGCCAACAGGATATATTGGAGCCTGAGAGAGGAGAGAGGGGAGGAATGACACCAAGATGTTTGATCTCAGCAGTTAACATGTGGGCTGGCGCTTCCTGGGCTGGAGATCCTGCTGGAGTGGGGGACTTGGGTGGTTGAGAATTCCATTCTGAACAGATTAGATTTTAGTTGCCTGGGCAACACAACATGCAAATACCAAGTCCTCCACTGGACACAGGAGTCTGGAGGGCAGGGGAGAGGCCTGGCCTAGAGTCCTCCCAGGTGGTCATGAGATCACAGAGAGCAAGAGCGAGATCACAGATGGCAAAGTAGATCAAGGACTGACCTGGGGTTCTGCTGTCACAGGGAGGGGGCCAGGCCTGGGATTGCTCGGAGGGTCCTAGTGCTATTCCTCCTTTCCATTTGCCACTTCCAGTTCTTCACATGTGCCCTGAGGATAAAGGTGAAGGCTGAGCCAGCCTTGTTAGTTGAAAAGGGCTGAAACTCTCAGGTTCACTTGAGCCATAGGGATTGTAGTAAAGCTACAGGCAGCGATTGGAAGGCAGGGTTTTGACCAGGCCCCACAGAGTGCAATTTAACCACCGGGAAATCGTTCCAGACCCGTGCCCCAGGGACTGAGCTCATTCATGGCCTGCTCAGCACCGGGCCTGATATTCCTTCACCTCCTCCTCCTCCTCTCCGCTCTCTTCCTCTCTGCCCCCTGAGGTTTTGGCTTACTCGTTGCCCCTGTGCCTCCACATTGTCTTTGCATTATCTGATCTTGTTAGGTCTTTCAGTTTTGATGCATTTTATGCTCTAACACTCCGTGATCCAAATTCAAACTGGCAGCCCTGATTGGTGATGATTAGTTTAGTTAATTGCACTCAGCCCTGCTGGGTGGAGCTTTTGCATCAGGGCTGTCTCATTGGCTGCTGGCTAGCCTAAATCTTTGCAGCCTTTGGGTCAGGTGACTTCTACTCCAATCAGCTATTGCAGCGGTTGTGGAGGTGCTATTGGAGACAGAATATAAGGTCCATGACAATGTGTGGTGTATTGATTAAGGTGGGCTCTGAATCAGACAGCCTGGGCTGAGGTTCAAACCCAGCCTCCACCATTTATTGAGACTGTGGACAGCTTATTCAACCTAACTGTACCTCCATCTCTATCTCTCTAGGTGGAGAATAATAGTTAACTACAACTTAAGGTTGTGATGATTATATAAGTTAATCAATGAAACACATAACACAGCATTTAATCAGGACTCAAAAATGTTCATTCTTATTGTCCTAACTTCCATTTGGATAGTTCATCTCACTAAGTTAGGTGTTTTGTTTGTTTTTGTTGATTTCAGAGAGGAAGGGAGAGATAGAAACATCAATGATGAGAGAGAATCATTGATCTGCTGCCTCCTGCACGCCGTACACTGGGAATCGAGCCCACAACCTCCTGGTTCATAGATCGACACTCAACCACTGAGCCATGCTGGCCAGGCTAAGTTGGGTGCTTTTAAGACATATTCTCATTCAGTTCTTCACAAAATGCAGATGAAATAAGCTCTCTTTTCAGTCCCATCATCCAGATGTGAAAATGAAAATACAGAGGTTACTTTGCTTGCCGTTGGGCCCTCAGCAAGTAAGAGATGGAGTCGGGATTCAGACACTGGTTTGTCTGGCTCCAGCACCATTGTTCCAAATCACTATGCCCCTCACAGGGCATCAATGTGTAAAAGCCCGGTTTAGCCACTTCCTCTGTGAGGCTGTGGACAGGAGCCCCCCAGGAGCTGACCCTGCTCCCCCCTGCTCTCCCTGTGCTACGAGGGATAATGCCTAGTTCCCTAAATGCAATCTGCTGAAGCGGGACTTGTGCCTCACCAGCTCTGGTCTGCAAAGGCAGTTCCTCCCTTGTCCAATGCGGGCAACACCTGGATAAGTTAGCAGAGGCAGGAGAAAGCTGTTGTGGTCACTCCAGGTGACAGGGGATGGCAGCTCAGACCAGGGTGGTCGTGCTGGGCATGGTGAGACGTGGTCAGTTCATGGCTATGTTAGGAAGGTAGAGCCAACAGGATATATTCCTCCCATTTGACAGATGCAGCAACTGAGACTCGGCAAAAAGATAGAAGCAGGATTTGAATCAGACATGTCTGTCCCTTTCCCCTTCTCCATACTCCCCCATTTTATGGGGCAAAACTGAACCCCAGGGGATCTGGGAGCCCCTGTAAGTCCCCAACCAGAGTGAAGTAAAGGCCAGAAGAACCTGGGGTCAGAACAGAGAACCTCAGAGCTGGAAGGCACCTCATTTAAGGCCAGGAGTCTCCGGGCCTTACTCTGACCACTGCTTAGTAATGTAGCCAGTTCTGCAAAGTCTCCTACTCGTGGCCCAAGGGTCATTCAGGGTTTAAGGAAACGAAGTGGCATGAAATCCTGGTGCCTGTTTGATTTCATGAAGTAGGCCTGTCTGACCCTGGGGCTCGGTGCAGGCTTCCCGGCGGAAGCAGCACAGAGAGGACAGGGCACCTGCAGATTCTTGGCTCACACTTGCCTCTTCTAACACACACTTGCCCATGCTCCAGGGAAGGTTACCAGTAACAGTCCCTGGGCTTCACAGGTGGGTGCCTCAGCACATCCATGGAATCTGACAGACAAGGATTTGAATCTCCACCGTGTACCTACTCACTGTGTGGCTTGGGGCAAGTCACTTAACCTCTCTGGGCTTCCGTTTCCACATGTATGATCCTCTTTCATGGAGTTAGTGAAGATGGAGTAAAATATATTCCCATAGTGCTTGTTGCAAATGCTCCTGTTGTTATTTTAGACATTAAAATCCCACGGCCCCATACAAAAAACTTCACACACTTGCTGTTGGCATGGGAATGTCTAAAATAATCACCTTTTAGGAACATACAAAATAATTAGAAGGAAAGATTATTTTGGTGACAGTGTGGAGGATACATTAGGAGGGAACGATTGGAAATAAGATATGTTCATTAGGAATATAAAGCTGTTGGTAGCAAAAAAATTCAACTGTGGCCAGATTTCTAATTGTTCTTTAATATCCACTCTCCTCTCCTTCCTTAGTGACTAGTACCCCTACATTTCAGCTGGACCCATGGCAACCTGTAATGAAGATTACATATTCCCTCCTTCGTCTTAAGTATGGCCATGTGAGTCCTTGCCAATGAAAAATATTTTGTGTGACTTCTAGAAAATGCCTCAAAAGGGAGGATATACATCTTATGCCTCTCTTTCTCCCTGCTGGCTGGAATGGAGATGTGATGACTGGATCTCAAGCAGCCATTTTGGACCAGGAGGTAAATTAAAGATGGGTGCTGATTCTTTGACTCTCCTTCCTTCCAGAGGAATTGTCTATTTGAAAGAGTCTACTTCCACTCCACTTGAATCTGTGACTTCTAGGACCAACAGAGTATAGTAACCGGTTTGGCTCAGTGGATAGAGTGTTGGCCTGCGGACTGAAGGGTCCCAGGTTCGATTCCCGTCAAAGGCATGTACCTTGGTTGTGGGTGCATCCCCAGTAGCGGGTGTGCAGGAGGCAGCTGATCGATGTTTCTCTCTCATCCATGTTTCTAACTCTCTATCCCTCTCCCTCTCCCTTCCTCTCTGTAAAAAATCAATAAAATATATATTTTTAAAAATAGTGCTCTGCCAATTCTGGGCCTAGCCCTTAAGAGGACAGGCAGCGTCTGCCAAGGCCCCTTGGATCCGTGCGCTGCCACGGAAAAGGTCAAGCCACTCTGCAGAAGAGACCACCTGGAGAGACCCCAAGACTGCATGGCGAAGGAGAGGAACCTGTTCGAGCTCAGCATGGCAGTCATCCCCACAAAGCACCGGGCATTCCAGGATCGCCATCTCGAGCCTCAGGTGAGCCCAGCCTGAATATAACCAAGTGACTAATGCCTGTAGATCAATCAAAAGATCCCCAGCTTAGGCCTGTCCAAATTTCTGATCCACAAAAGTGTAGAAAATAATAAAATGGTTGTTGTTTGGTGGTAGTTTGTTATGTAGCCATAAATGACCAGAACTGACCATGAAGTAGAAGCTGTTTGCTGAGGATGTTGCAACAATGACACCAGCTCTGATCTGGCACGCCCAGATTTTTTGTTACATGAGAAAAGTAGACCCTATTTGTTTGAGCCTTGCTGATCCCTGGAGCTACAGCTCAGGGCCTCAGTTTCCCACAACTGTTAAATGGAGCATTAGCTTCTGCCCTATTACCTCCCAAAGTGCCCGAGAGGACAGAATAGGAATCAAGGCCTTTGTTATACTAATATATAAAAAGCCAGGGGCCGTCACGACAGAAACAACCAGATGGACGACCCAACACAGGCTGTGTGGGGCAACAAGGCCAGCAGGGGATGGGAGGGGGCAGTTGGGGGCGACCAGGCTGGCAGAGGGGGGCAGTTGGGTTGACCAGGCCAGCAGGGTGGGGGGCAGTTAGGGGCAATCAGGCAGGCAGGCAGGTGAGCAGTTAGGAGCCAGCTGTCCCGGATTGTGAGAGGGATGTCCGACTGTTGGACATCCCCTGAAGGGTCTCAGATTGGAGAGGGTGCAGGCTAATCTGAGGGGACCCCCACCCATGCCCCATGCACAAATTTCATGCACCGGGCCTCTAGTGTAATAGAAAGAGTCCTTGTGTCCAAAGAGACTGAATGACATGCTCAGGCTGTTATAATATATTTAATGTGCTCATAATGACTGTGAACTTGCCATGAGACAATTGTAAAGGATTTTGGAGTCAGATGCATTAGGGCTCAAGGCTCATCTCTGTTACTTTCTAACGTGACAAATTGGGTCAGTCGCTAAATCTCTCTACGCCTTGGTTTCCTCATCAATAAAACACAGACGGTGCTATTTCCCTTGTAGACTCTGCATGAGGAATAAATTAAATGAGATTAATTCATCTAAAAGATAAATATCTCTTATGTGCTTGGCCAGACCTACTCCTGATATTGGTGGGACCCCGGGGCCACTCACTCCCCAGATCTAAGTATTTAAAAACTATAAATCAAACTAATACATTGTTTTAAAATGTCCTCTCTTTCTCCTCGATGAATATAACTTCAGAAAACCCTGGAAGGCCAGGTTCAATTTGAAACCTCAGACCCCTCCTACAGGTTTGCTGAAAAGTAGAGTGGGGGTGAGGAGAGCTGGCCTCATCCCTCCCGCCCCAGCCTGCTCCCTTCCCTTCTTACCCTCAGCTCTGCCCACACTGTGCAGATCCCACATGCAGGTGTGTAAATACCTCAGGCTGCCTGTCCGATTTCCCGCCACCTCCGGCTCCACACTGCCCTTTGGCTACATCCTGGGCCTAGTGTTTTGCCTCCAGAGCCCAGGCCCTAGAAGCAGGCTTGGGACCTTTGGGCAGGAAGCGCAGAGGTCCTGGGACCCCAAAGTACATCTAGACAGGGGGCAACGGCTTGGGTGGGTATGTCCCTCTGGCCTTGTGCGGACATGTGCAGCTGAATAGAAGGGACTCACTCCTTCAGTCTGGACCTCAGTCTCACTCCAGTCTGTAAGATGAGGGCTTAGCTGATCTGACATCTCCAAGTCTGTTGGAGTCCAAGGGCTGGCACTTGGAAGGGCCTCCGCCATCTAGTCCAGCCCACTCATCCACACTTCCCTCCAGCAGTCATAGCAGCATGCCTCCCCATCACACCTGCAACAAACGCTCGTTGCCAAGCCTGGGGGGCCTCTGGTCATCTCCACTCTCCTCACCCCTCAATCCAGCCCTTGCTCACTGAGCCCCAGGCCCCTTGACCCTCCTGTGTTTATGAAACACACGGAGTCCATGCGTGCCGCCCACCTCAGGCCTTGCTCTTGCTGTTCCCTCTGCCTGGGCACCCAACTCCTTGCAGGCCTGGATCCTCTCCTCATTCAAGCCTCAGCTTAAATGGCCCCAGGACATAGAGAGGGTCACAGACAACCTCTTAGGAACAGCTCTCTTCCAGGCCCAGCACTCTGGAATGTCACCCTTTTACGTCCTGTGGCAGAGCCAGAGGTGGTAGAGAGGAGAGGCTAAGAAACCTCACTCGCAGCCCAACTCTCTGCACCCAAATTTGGTCTCCTCCATCCACTGGACACTTTTGTAAATGGTTCAACCCGTGTTCCCAAGAATACAGATGCTCCTGGGGTTACAATGGGGTTGCACCCTGATAAACCCAGCGCTAGTTGAAAGTATCGAAGTCGAAAATGCATTTAACATACCTAACCTAGGGAACCTCGTAGCTTAGCCCAGCCTACCTTAAACGTGCTCAGAACACGTATGTTAGCCCACAGTTGGGCAATTACGTTGGGTTTCATCTAAGGGCCTTCTTCTTCTCACCAGAAGCAGGAGACACAGATGGGCATTTGTAGGGCACGGCTATAGGGTTAAGCCTCAGACTGACCTGTTGGCAAAGCCACAAACAAGTCCCAGCTTAGAGGGCACAGTCCTCTTAGCATAATTAGGCTTGACCTTATGACGCTCCCTAGATCTTATCTGGGAAGCTAATGGCTGAGGGAGATGTAGCAAGTGCTGCCAAAACAAGTGAAACTCACAAGAACATCGTAGCTATGGTGACCACTACCTCCTTTACCTCTGGCTATAAAATACAGGCTCAGCTTGCCTCTGGATCTCTCTCTCTGGCCTCACCCAGGCACAGGAAGATCCACCTAGACCAGTGGTGGGCAAACTCATTAGTCAACAGAGCCAAATTCAACAGTACAACGATTGAAATTTCTTTTGAGAGCCAAATTTTTTAAACTTAAACTATATAGGTAGGTACATTGTTATTAACTTAATTAGGGTACTCCTAAGGCTTAGGAAGAGCCACACTCAAGGGGCCAAAGAGCCACATGTGGCTCTCGAGCCGCAGTTTGCCGATCACGGACCTAGACCCAGCTTATTCTCTTTGTCATTTCTTCATCCTTCACTGCCCTCACTCAGGCTTGCAGAACCCTTGACTGAGCTGGCTCGGCACAGGCATTTTGTAGACATGATGGAATGTGGGAACAAAACACCATATACAAAAAACCCTGGCAACACGGTAGATCGTTATTTACCTTCACGATCCGGTGGCTAACTGAGAGCAGAGAGTATTAGAGCTGGGGGGGTGGGGGGTGGTGTGGGGGGGTAAGAATCACAATTCAAAATTCTAAGTATGGTTTCTAATGACTGCTATCACTTTCGAACCCTCCTAAGTCAACCCATATAATGTAAGTGGGGACCGGCTGTGTATGATTCAACTTCTCATTTCCCTTGAACAGATGATTCAACCTCCACGTTCCCATCCGAGAAAGGGGGTGATAATTACTCTATCTCTTAGGTTTATTGTGAGATTAAAAGAACCAACGCCCATAGTTATAGCATTTAGAACAGAGCCTGGCACAGGCGGTACATCTGTTTGCCATTATATGAACACTTGTTATTCGAAATTATCTTGTCTGCTTATTTCTTTACTTGTTTGCTGTGCCCTTTCTCTCTGAAAGGCAAACTCCTCACAGCAGCCCCTTTGTCTGCCCGCCCCCCCCCCCCCCCCCCCCCCCCCCCCCGCTGCCTCCCACGGTGCCCCAAACGAATTCCAACAAGGAGCTGGCAGGGGGCTGAGCCCTTGTATACATATCCCCGTGCAGATGGCGACACTGAGGCAGGGGCGGAGCGGCGGGAGCAGGGCCTGCAGGAACCGTCCGGCCACGTGCAGGGCGCCTCGCCACCGCCTCTCCCCCGCGGGGGGGACTCGCGCTCAGTGTGGGCCTCCCCGGCGTTTGGTTCCTGCGCGTTTGCCTTTCAAGGCCCGGGCAGAGGCCACGGCGGGCAAAGCGGCCCGCGGCCCGAGGCAGCTGCGGCTCCGGCCTCTCGGCCCCCAGTGGGCGAACAAAGGCATTTGCATGAAAACAGGAACTCCCTTTGCAGGAAGGACCCGTTGTGGGGTGCATCGCCCGCTTCAGCGCCCCACAGCTGTGCGCCCCTCCTGGGATGGGGAAGGCGGCGGGGTGGGGGGGGACCGGGCCACCGAGCGGCCCCCGCACACCGCCCGCTCCCGGGCTGGCGGAAACAGCCGTCTGGGTGCGCGCTTCTGCCGACTCATCGCATTATTTGCGGAGACAGGGACACCGGGCTCGGGACACCGGCCCCTCGCACTGGGCAGCGGAGCGGAAGGCGGGGCAGCGGCGGCTGCGGGTCTCAGGTCCCAGCCCTCTCCTCCGCAGCCCAGGACCTCGATCCCCGCACCTGTCCGAGCGGGGCGCATGGGTATCCCCAGGCCTGTCTCCCCCGGAAAGCAGCTTCCCGGAGGGGTGCGCGCCCGGGACCCAGAAGGGGCTCAGAGAATGTGGGCTCGGACCCCCTCCCCACCCCCCCTTTCCAGCGCTTTTCCTTAGCCACATCCCTCCCGGCAGTCATTGGAGGCAGGATGAACTAAGTGGTCAGAGCAGGGGTTCAAGATTCCGGGAAACCTGAATTCGAATCCTGCTCCGCCCCTTGCGGGCTGTGTAGCCATGAGCAAGTGACTGCCTCTGGACGCCTCAGCTGCCACATCTGCCAAATGGGGATCAAATAGCCATAAGGTGCTTAGCTTCATCGGTGTCACCAATCCAGTGCTTAATTTATCCTCGCAGCCACCTCTCCCAGTGTGCAGATGTGCAGCTGGCTCAAGGTAGGAAGGGGCAATTTCAAGGTCGCGCAGAGGGTCAAAGGCAAACCTTCCCGGTCGGTCTCCGGAGTATAAGGAGTGCTAGTCTCCAGCAGCCCGGAGGGTAAGTTCGTAGAGCCCGGTAGGGGTGAGGGGCAAGGAGCTAGTAGTCATCTCTCTCCTCTCCCCCACGTCCCCCCCACCCCAACCCCCAGAAGGCGCACAGGTTCTCCTGGGCACAGGAAGGGTAATGGCTGGCTGCTCCGGGGCCTGGAATGGGGCTATGGGATAAGTTTTTCTCCCAAGCTGAACCCCGTTTTTTTTTATTATCTTAATTTTTATTATTTTTAATACAGAAGGCCGGACCCTTTCTGCAGGAACCAGCCGGCTGTTTAGGGCAGACCGTAATCTCTGCGCAGCTCCTTGCTGGGAAGGCAGCCCCACGCTGCCCTCCAGTGGCCGGCGAGGTGGTGCCGCCCGAGAAGCTGAAAAACAAGGGGATCAGGGAAGGGAGCTTCGCTGAGCACGTGGTGGGGGCTGCCAGGGAGAGGGAGGGAGAAACTACAGCTCATCCCCTCCCACCCCCACCCTGCTATTCGCGGTGCAGGTGGATTTGGGAATCATGGGAATCGAGAATAATAGACTGAATTTGAAAGGCACAGCAGTTTTTTCATTCTGCTTTTATTTATTTCTGAATAGATAACACATTTACATGATTCAAAAGATTAAAAAGATGGTGGAGTGAAAAGGAAGTCTCCCTTCCACTCTTGTTCCCAGCCACCCAGTCCCCTTCCTGGAGGGAGGCAGCCATTGTCATTTGCTGCTTGTATATCCTCCAGCAGAAAGTCTATGTGAATAAAAAGGTTTTACAGGATCAGTCGTTCCCTCCATATCCTCCTGTGCATCTTGCCACTTTACCTAAACATGTATCATGGAATATGTTCCATATTGATTCACATTGAGCTGCCTCATTCTTTTGAACAGCTGCATAATATTCTATTGTATGAACTTCATAATTATTTGATCGGTCTTCTATTGATGAGCTTTTAGGCGGTTCCCAAGCTTTTGTAATCATAACCTTACAACAAATAACCTTGTACTAGTGCATACACTGTTAGAACCAGGTAGGAGTGATACACTTAGCGATGGTTGTATAATGAACAAAAGGCTTTAAACAAAAAAGCTTCGTTATTGCTCATATGAATCACCGGTGGCCCTGCTGGTCTGGGCCAGGCTGGGCTCACTCTGCCCTGCCTCCTCGTTCTGGGTCAGAGGGCAGGGCAGCTGGGAGTTTGCTTGTCAAGGGAGAATGGGTCAATCACATGTCTGGGAGTTGGCTGGCTATCGGCTGGGGCAAGAAGGGTGCCCAGGCCATGTCTTTCATCATCCGGAAACATCAAGGCCTCCTGAAATTCCATGACTGGCATCATATTTCATCACATTCTGTTGGTCCAAGCGAGGAAGGCCCTAGCCCGGATTCAAAACTGGGGAAATGGAAAAACCCCTCTGCAAGGGAGGAGTGGCAAAGTCATATTGCAAAGGCACGACCAAAAGGACATGAACTATTTGGTCGTTAAAAAATACATTTAAACAATGCTTTCATTTGATAATAGATTTACAGAAAAAGTTCCAAAGACTGTACAGAGCTCCCATCTACCCCGGTGCCCAGGTTCCCTCACTGTTAATATTTTATATTACTGTGATCCATTTGTCACAACTAAAGAACCAACAGTGATACATGACTGTTAGCTAAACTCCAAACTTTATTCATTCATTTTTCCTCAGTGTCTTTGCTCTGTTCCAGGACCCCGTCCAGAATACCACATTGCATGTAGTCATCAGGATCCCATCCAGAATACAAGACATCGCATTTAATCACCCCAGCTCCTTAGGCTCCTCGTGGCTGTGACAGTTTCTTAATTTCCTTGGTGTTTTGTTTTTTTGACAACCTTGACAGATGACCAGCACTCCTCAAATAATCAGGTTTTCTGTAGAAGGCCCGTCAATTTGAGTTTGTCCAGTGTTGTTCTCGTGATCAGTCTGGAGTTATGGGTTTTGAGGAAGACCTCAGAGGTAAAGTGTCTTGTCAACGCATTATATCAAGAGAACATGCCTTCCACATCACTTATCATAATGATGTTAACCTAATCGCCTCGCTAAGGTGCTGCTTGCCCGGTTTCTCCAGTGGAATGCTACTCTTTCCCCCCCTTTTCCATCCTGTTCTCTGTAAAAGGGAGTCGCTGTGCAGAGCCCACACTGAAGAGGTAGAGAACAACTCTCCACCTCCGCCTCATCGAGGGGGCACTAGCAACATACGTTCTTTGGAATTCTTCTGTTTGTGTTTATTCTATCATTTATTCTATCAATGTGGACTCGTGGATATTTGCTTTACATTTTGCACCATCTACATACTATGTTATTTCTTTTGTTGCCCAAATTGTTCCAGTTTTGACTATTGGGGCAAATGTTGGCTCCTGTGTCTCTTTGTTACACCCTCATCACTTCCTTGCTTTCTGACACTTAAAAGATGTTATATCTGAGTCTGCTTCTGATGATTGTTTTTTCTCTTGAGCCCATATTTGTTCTATGCCCTTTGGCATGTGTGGAAGACTGGATAACGGATCGAGAGGGGGAAGATTATCCTGGATTATCCAGGTGGACTCTGAATGCAACCACATGTGTCTTTATAAGAGGGGACAAAGGGAGCTTTGACACACAGAGGAGAAGGTGATCTGACCATGGAGAGAGAGACTGATTGGAGGAATTCAACCAGAAGCCAAGGAATGCCGGCCGCAACCAGAAGAGGCCAGGATGGGATTCGCCCCCAGAGCCTTCAGAGGAGCGCAGCCCTGCAGACGCTTCGGGTTTAGCCTAGTGATACTGACTCATTTTGGATTTCTGATCTCCAGAGCATAAGAGAATAGATTTCTGTTGTTTTAAGCCACCAAACTTTGCGGTGACTTGTTACAACAGCCTCGGGAAACCAATACAGCCTGCCTTCTAAATTTTTCTGGAAAGCTGGGCATTTTGTATAGGAAATAAATACGGAGGGAAACAGGCCTTTAACGTGAGGATTGATGTTAATCTTGCCAGGAGTTGGGCTGCATGTAATGCTTGTTGTAGCTCTAGGCGCCCCGGCTTCGCATTCCTTTGTACCTTTGTCTTCTCCTCCCTCTTTGGCTCTGGAGGCTCCCTTTGTCCTGGTCCTGAGTCTGTGTCCTGCACCTCTTTCAGCTGCAACCGCTGCTTTGTGCTGGAGCTTTATTGCTGTGCTGGTCCAGTGGGGGAGGTTCAGGCTTTCAGTGGGCTTGCCTCTGGTCTCAGGGGTGTGGCCTTTTGCAAGAGTTTCTGTTCCTCCTCCAGGGGTGGAGCTATGCCCTACCCCCTCTCTGGTCCCTTCTCCAGCTACAACATCCCAGCCTATTTCCTCTATTGTCTATGGCTCTGCACCCACCCCATCCCACACACATGCCCTCCTTTGGGTGAAACAGGAAGTCTGGAGAGTTTCCAGTTCCTTTTGCCTTACGTGCAATAAAGCCTCTGAATTGCCTCCTGGCAACATCCTATCGCGGGCTTCACCATGGCCATGCTTTGCCTTCTCTCTGTCTGAGTTACATGGTGAGCCCTGTCAGATCCTTCACATCGGAACCCAGTGAGGTTCCTGGAGGAAGAATCTGCAAAATTATGAGGTCTTCCCCCACTCCCCCATGACTGGGGACCCCAGGAGCTCCTGACTCTTATGCTGGTCCCCACTCAGCCTTTAGCAATTCAGCAGAATTACCACCTACGTGTTCCCACCGGTTTACGGCATCGCTGCAGGGAGGCCAATCTTGGTGTTGTTGGATGCACCTGACTCCCCGATTTTGGGGTGGCAGTTTGCCTTGCAACCTCAGTTCTCTGATGGATTCAAGGGAAGTCATTGATTTTCAGCTTGTCCAACTTTTTCTTGTTGTAAAAACTGGGGTAATGGCTTTTAAGCTCTTTACATATGGGGAGTTGAAACCAGAAGTCCCTATTGTGACCATTTTTATATCAACCCACCACAGCAAGTAAGAAGTATTAAGGTTCACAAAATCATTGGACTATATATAATCTTGGAATCATAAAGACTGCAGCACATAAACTCAGGTTTGCAGCTGAGAAATCATAAATTCTAAGAATAAAAATTCCCTAGATTGAAAATCTCCATGGACTCTCCACTTCTTCCAGGCTGACATGACATTAAATATTTTTCATTATCTGTCCTGTTCCACCTCTCCTACCTCACTTTTCACCACCTAGCTCACCTCCCACAAAATCCTACCCCCTCACTTCTCCCCCCTAGAAAACAAACTTGACATCACACTCAAGGTTCCAGCTAAGTATTAAGCTAATTGAGAGTCCCTGATGCACCTTGGACATTCCCTAGAGCCGTGGTCGGCAAACTGCGGCTCGCAAGCCACATGTGGCTCTTTGGCCCCTTGAGTGTGGCTCTTCCTAAGCCTTAGGAGTACCCTAATTAAGTTAATAACAATGTACCTACCTATATAGTTTAAGTTTTAAAAATTTGGCTCTCAAAAGAAATTTCAGTCGTTGTACTGCTGATATTTGGCTGTTGACTAATGAGTTTGCCGACCACTGCCCTAGAACATGGCAAACCTTCAACATTCATCTGTTAATCTAATTAGTGAATAAAATTACAAAGCTCATATCATAGCATGGAGCACTTAGAAGTATTAACAGTGGCCAGTCTCTGTCATGCACCTAATTTGTGCCTGATAACTCTTCTAAGCACTTCATCTGTATTAATTTATTTTATTTTCATAACTTTATGTGGTAGGTACTATTATTAGTCCCATCTTACAGATGAGGAAACTGAGGCAGAGAGAGGTTAGTCACTTGCCCAAGGTTACCCAGATGCTAAGTGTCAGAGCTTAGGGAACCTCACCGATGGGTTTGTAATCAGCATGAAGCTCATCCTATTGGCCAGGCATTGTGCTAATGCTAGACACATTACGTACACGAGCTCTCTAATCTCATGATAATTCCCATTTAATGTGGAGAAATGGAGGCCCGTACAGGTTAGGTGACTTTTCCAGGGTCACACAGCTAGTAAAGCTGAAGCTAAAGTTCAAATCAGGTCTGCTTGCTCTAAATTCCACACTCTCTCTTATCTTCAGCATCACTTCTGGGCTGTCCATTGAGGAAAGGAACACTTTAACCCCCTCGTCAGGCCATCATCCCTACTCGTCCTTCAAGATATAGTTCAAGGGTTCCTTCTGCTGTGATGCTTTTCTCTCTCCCCCTACCCCAGCTGCTGTCAGTCCCTTCTTCTCTTCCTTCCTGTGACCCCACCCCCATCCCTGCCCTCAGGAGGGCTTGGGTTCAATCACAAATCTGCTGGGGGACCTTGATGAACCCTTATTGTCACCATTTGAGCCGTGATTCTTCTCTCAGCGCTAAGGAAGTGCCTCCCTCAGGGGGTTGGATGAAATATGCACCAACCTTAGCCAAGTGCCTTCCGGAGCACTTACCACACTGCATTATAATCACCTGTTTAAATGTCTGTCTCCATCACTTGACTGGAGGGCAGGGACTGATTCTGATCTCTTTGCCTCTAGCACCCAGTACGGCTTAGAACAGGTATTAAATAAATGTGAAGTAAAATAATAAAAAATAAATAAAGGAGGCTTAGACTCCTAGTCTCATAATTCCATACATAAAATCTAAGAGCGTTGCCTCACATAACCGCAAAGTTGAAAGGATCTTAGATATCAACTTCCCAAGGTTTTCAATCTTTTTGACAACCACCCAGTTAGCGATACACTTTATATTCCCATGCAGTGCGCATGTACACACACACACACACACACACACACACACTGAAAACTTCAGAGTGGCATTTTTCCTCACTATGTGGCCTAAACTTAGATCTCTTCTCTTTCTCCTCTCCCATCTTTTCCATTAAAAAAAAAATGCTGGGTGAGTTTATTAAATTGATTTCATGACTCATGATTGTGTTGTGTCCTATGGTTTGAAAACCACACTTCTCTCGTCCAACTGCTCAGCCGGATTCTCTCTCCAGCATCCCCGACAAGAGTCCTGTACTTGCACACCGGGCGGGAAAGCTCCGCCCACAGAAGATAAGAGGTTTCATTACTGGACAGCACTAATTGTTAGAAAGTCCTTCTTTCTCTTAAGCGAAACAACCCTCCCGGTGACTTCCCCATTGGCCCCTCTGGCTTGCTGATCTCTCTAGGTGCACATTATCAAGCTCCCTTCACTTCACTGTTTCACTTTCTTCCCCTGCCCCCACACGTGCCCACCTGGGTGCATAGAGCCACTCTCTGGGCCTGGATCTTCACCCCTCACCTCCCATTGTTGCGCTTGTTTGCTTTCATGGGGGGGAGGGTCCCTGGAGCCAGCCCACCCACACAGTGGCTGAAGTCTTCACCTCCTGAAACAAAGAAATTTGTTGGACTGGGCGGGTATCAGAGTCTGGAGGGGTGGGGGGAGGCTGGTGCTAGTGATATCAGGGACCCAGATGCCACAGAGGGGTCCATCAAGGGTCCTCCACCCTCGCATGCAGCCACCTGAGGGGCCTCCTGCCCACCCTCCCCGCCAGGCTGCCCAGTCATGCCTGCTGCCTCTGCGGGAGTTTGCCTCCCTCACCCCTGGAGGCCAAGGACAGGTGGCGGCACAGAATTAGCAGTGCCCGGTGCAAACTGAGAATGCATGGCCCCTTGTTCAAAACCATTAAGTGTTTCCAGACAGTGACAGCAGAGCAGTAAATCAAGCATGAGTCCCTCTGAGCGACAGTCTTTGCAACTGCAGGGATCATACACCCATGGTGCCCACCTCGGCACGTTGCAGGAAGCAGGCCCAGCAGAGGTTGTGTGAGCGAGGCCTAGGCCCGGGCTGGGGCCCCAAGTGTAGGACGTGAACCCAGGCCCATGAATATTCAAGGAAGAGAGTCTTTAGGGATAAAGTTGTAGGTTCAGTTATAGAATCTGAGGCCCAGAAAGATGTCCCCATGTCATCCTGCAAACTGATGTCCGAGTCAGATCACATCCCAGGCCTGGGACCCTCCCTCTCTTTTCTCTTCATTCTTTCCTGAACTGGGCTCATCTTTTGAAGAATCTTTTGAACCCTTTCACATGCTGACAACTTACAAATGTCTGTCTCTCTTCCCACCATCCCCATCTCTCCCCCAACCTCCAGACTCCTGTGTCCAGCTGCCTACAGCTCCTGTGGCCTCTTGCTTCCCCTCTCCTCCCTCTGCCTCCTCCCTGTTCCTCCTCCAAAGTCATCCCCAGCCACCAGAATGTGAGTTTTTAATTTGCCAATTGGATCCTGCCACACCGCTGTTCTCAGCCTACTGATGCATTGCACACAAATTGCAACCTGACCTCTTCCCCCAGGGCTTGTAAGATCAGGCCCTATGACCTGTTGCTGCCCCCTCTCCCTATACTGACCCACAGTGACCTTGCTGCTGCTCAGCCCACCCAGAGCACACCTCCCCTGCCTGCTGCATCCCTTCTCTGGAGCACTCTTCCCCAGATCTCCCATTCCTCCCCTTCCATTCAGGGCTCCGATCACATGCCCCTTGCCCACAGGTCCTCCTGAAGCCCTTGTGCCAGACAACCCCCTCTGCCTCAGGTAACCCTCCCGAAAATTACATTGCATAAACACTGAGTGGCCAGATTATTATCGCCACCTGACATTTGTAGGCAAATTATCTATAATTTCGCACTGAAGTTGTTAGAGGGCCAGACCATTATAAATAGGGAAGCAGGTTGTTTACCACGACAGTTACCCAAGCACAGGAACACAAGGATTGGATAGTCGAGCATTGGAAAAAAGCCATGTGGTCCGATGAATCACGTTTCCAGTTGCATCATGCAGATGGCAGAGTGAGAATTTGGCGGAAACAGCATGAAAACATGCACCCCACATGCATGAGTACAACCCTTCAAGCTGGTGGGGGCAGTGTTATGGTTTGGGGCATGTTTTCCTGGCATGATTTGGGCCCTTTAATTCGTGTGGAACAACGTCTGAATAGCACAACATACCTAAGTATCCTTGCTGATCAAGTTCATCCTATCATGTTGATGGCGTATCCCAATGGAGATGGCTTCTTCCAACAAGACAATGCACCATGCTACGGTGCTCATATTGTGCAGGAGTGGTTTCAAGAACATGAGGGAGACTTTACCTTGCTTAGGTGGCCCCCACAATCACCAGATCTCAATCCAATTGAGCATTTGTGGGACAAAGTTAAAAGAGCCATCAGGCAGCTGGTTCTACAACCATCAAATCTCACAGAACTGGACAGTGCTATTCATCAAGCATGGTGTCAGATTCCTCGCATCACCTTTCAACATCTCGTGGAGTCAGTGCCAAGAAGAATTGCCGCAGTATTGAAGGCAAAAGGTGGCCCAATGAAGTACTGATGGGGTGGTCATAATAATCTGGCCACTCAGTGTATGTTTCTTTGTTTTCTGGCCTCCCTCGTAAGTAGCTCACGTCTCTTTATTGAGGGTGAGGACCTGTCTTGCTCATTGCTCAGTGGCTCAGTGACTTGAACCGTGCCTGGCACATACAGGTGTTCTCTGTTAATGAATAAGTTGATAATGAAATGAATTCATTCAGCAAATGTGCTCAGAGGCTTTTCTGGTTCAGGTACTGTGCTAGGCACTGAGGACTTAGACATGAAGGAGGTGAACAAGCAGGAGTTTCTACCCACAAGGAGCTGGGTCACCGTCTCAGGAAGAGACAGAGCTTTAGGGGAGCAGCAGGGTGACAGGAGTGGCTTGTCCAAGCTGCATGTGAGCCCCATCTGAGAAGATGGGGTGAGGGTGACTGATAATGGGTTCTTGTAGCAAGGGGTTGGATTTTACATGGCAATTTGCCATTTAGGGCTCTTGACAGCTCCCTCCTCCCCCACCTGCCACTTCCTGAGAAGTCATGTTGGAGGAGTTAACAGGTAGAAGAAGTATGAAGTGGGGAGCTGCACTTCTTAGGATAGAAACTCGCATTTATTTAGCTCCATTTCTATGCTTCGGACTTAAGACCTTGTATGCAGAAGACTCAGAGAGTCATAGGTAGATGCCACCCCCCTCTTGCTGCAGATGAGGAAACTGAGGCCCAGGTCTGACCAAGGGCCCGTGGCTGGTGCCACCGTGTCATTGAACTGTCTGCACTTGCAGGGTTGTCAGCCTGAACTGCGTTTCCATCGATGTCCGTTTCCTGAAGAGCCTGGACCTCTGTCCCTCGGTCAGGGCTGGGCCCGTGCTCATGACGAGGGCTCTTAGGCCCCCAGCACAGATGAGGCTGAACTTGCAGACTTGGGGAGATCTGCCTCCTGCTGACACTGGAATCAGGAAGAAGACGGGCTTGGCTCCACTCAGAGAAAAACAAGCCTCACCCAGTGGGCATGTGGCCCAGCCTGGGTGAGCCCTGTGGGTCCCTTGGCATTCAGACCACCACCTGGAGGCTCCCAGTCTCCCCACTTCTCTTTGTGCGACAACCTCCCCCGGCAGCCCCACCCCGCACCCCGAGTCACTGACTCCCCTTCTATGTAAGTGGTGTGACCGGAGTCGCACAAGTCAAGTCACTGCCACAGGGAAGGCTTTCTCATTGGTAGTGCTTCCCCCATTTCCTTACCCATAATCCTTCTTGTTTGTTTACCCAAACATCCGACTGTCTGCGCGGTGCAGGCGCCACCGGAACGGGTGCTGTTCCTCTGGGAGCGTGCCCTCAGCTCAGGTCCCCCACGGTTCGCCTGCCTGCCCCTCCCTGTCTCCGAAGGCAGAGCCTGCCTGTCTGGACACTTTGGGAAGGTGCTCGACAACTGTTGACAAATGGGCGGCACGGGTGAATCATTTTACCAAACTTTCATGAGAAAACTATTCTGTGTTAGGCTCTGCTTAAAGCCCAGCCTGAACTAGCTGTTTGCTAATGTCCACATTGCCGTGTAGGGCCAACATCACACCCTCCTGCACCCACAGCCAGCGCGCCCCCAAGTCCCTGCTGAGGGGTCTGGCAGGGGTGGAGATAAGGGGCCTTTTGTTTCTCCTCTTATCTCCAGGTTGGGTCCCAGGTGTGGATCCTTTGGGGGATCCCTGTGTGCGTGTGCACGTGGGTGTGCGCATGTGTGTAGGGGTGCCCTGGCTGCCGCTCTCATGCATGATCTAATCCAGCTCCACAGCTGGGCCCTGCAGTCCATGCAGGGTCCGTGCTTTAGGGAACTCTGGAGTGGCTGCCCACAGGATGCCACACCACTCCACGGGGCTCTCCGAGAAACCCCCTCCTGCAATGCTGCATGGGGGTGGGGGAAGTTCAGGCTGCTCCCCTGCCGCCACCCACCCCCTCTGCCCTGCCTTTTCTTTCCAGTTCCCGTTTCTCCTGCTCACGGCAGCAAGTCCGCTGTCTGCCTCAGAAGACACGTGGAGGGGGAGCCGACCTCCTCTTCCTGCAGCTCCCTCACCTCTAGGGGTTTTCTTCTTGGGGTGCAGGTGCTTTGCTGTGAGGGGAGAGGGGAGGGGAGGATTCTAGAACTGTCTCCTCCAGGCTGGCCACTGCTTCCCCCCCCCACCCCCCGCCATGAGCTGAGTGGACAGAGCGTGGGGGATGGGATGGCTGGGAAGGAGGGGGGCGGGCAGTATGAAGGTTGGACTTTGCTGCTTCTTAATCAGTCCTGAGCCCATACCTGGTCCCAAAGGTTCATTCCTTATTATTGAGAACCTACAGTGTGTCCAGCACAGTGCTGAGTGCTGGGTGCTGATTACTGGAGTGTTTGAAAGACAGCAATCCTCATACCCAATCATTTCTCATGGGAAAGCAGATAAAAACCAATAGTATGTATGTCCGAGCTAGCCACTGGGGAGCCAGACAGAGTAGAAGGGTATGGGGGAGGGGGGTCAGAAGCAACCAAGGGGTGAAGCCGGGGGAATGGTTGTGCTTAACGTTCGCCTTTCCGAACTTGTGGCCTAGCGGACAATCCGGGGCCAGGGGCAAGTCCTGCCGACGCTGTGCAGGCACAGGGCGGTGAGAGGCAGGGCTGGCTTTCAAGTCTAGTCTGGATGCTTGTCTATTTGGTTGAATGTGTCCAGGCTCACTTCACCAGTCCTGCCCAGGCCACTTCCCATCCATTCTGTGTCTCAAGAGACATTCCTGGACAGGCCCCATGGCGTCTCCAGCAGGAGGAGGCTCCCCACCCCGAGGGGGCTTTGCAGCAGGAGCTGTGGGAGCCATGCCTGCCCGCTCTGCTGGCCGCACAAGACAGGCAGCCCCCAGGCTGGGCAGCAGGCACCTCCCAGCTGGAGACCTCAGATCTGAGGGTTTGGGGTTGGGAAGGAAGCCTGGGCCACAGCGACCACTTCTCTCGCTGTGGCTCACCCAGCTGCTCAGGCTGGAGGTGGGTGGGTGTCTGGGAGTTGGGGGCCCGCCCAGGCTGTCAGGAGACCAGGCAGTGGCTCCCAGGCTCATGTAGAACTTCCCTGGTTGGCGCCCGCACGGACCAGGGAAGCTGTGAGCTTCCCGCCATGACTGCCACGCTGGGGCAGGCCCTGGGCTCCCTCCTGCCCACCCTTCTGCTGGGACTCGCAGGTGAGTTCTGAGAACTGCCCACAGGAATCCTCAGGTCAGGGAGGGGTGCTTGGGGGTACCGAATCCAGCCACCTTGCGTGTGAGGGTGGGCAGAGGGGCTGAGGCCAGAGGACCTAGCTGAGCTGCGGACCTGCCTCCCAGGTGCTGTTTGCTTGCTTTCCTCACCGTGGGCCTGTGGGGAACCGATGATGGGAGCTTTGGGGTCAGGAAGAGCAAGATATGACCGGCAGGTGAGGGGCTGGGGGGGCGTCAAAGAGTGAAGGAGGAGCCCACCTCCCACCCAGTTTCTCTGATGCCAGCTCTGGTCTGGGTGGCCACCTGGTCCAGGTCAGAGAGAGTCTGAGGTTGGGAAAGACAGAGGGAAAGAGGAACCCCTGAGTGATGGAGCCCCTGGCATTGTGGGAAGAGTGCTGGCCCCACAGTCAGACGCACCTGCTTAACCTCCCTGCTTCGCCACTAATAGGCTGTGTGATCTTGAGCCGTCACTAAACCTCTCTGAGCCTGTTTCTTCTGGGAAGTGAAACACTAGCATTTCTCAGTTGGGATGTGGATGACGATGAGCACACCCACCTGAAAGTGTTTCATAAACCACAGGGCGCTGCGCGGATGGGTGATAGTTATCCTGAGGGCTCGCTCAGGGGAGAGAGCGCTATGCAGAAGGTACCAGAGCTCATTGCTGAGAGGACATGCTCTCTGGCCCCCGCAGCCGCCTTCCATCACCTGTCACTCCGTGTTGTCGTTACTGGTTTACTTGCGCCCTTCCACACACACCTGGCCAGTGGCCCCTGTGTCTGCAGCTGACATACTGGCTCAGAGCTGGGGCTCGGGGAATGCAGCGAAGGCTCGGAGAGGTCTGGCCGTCTGCCGCGGGGGCGGACGAGTCTGGCCCTCAGTTGTCCTGGGATGACTCCAGGAGACAGAGCCTCAGTCAGAAGTAGAAGTGCTTTGTCATAGTCCTGCTCTGTGAGGGGGAGGAAGCTGCCTCCGGTGAAGAGAGCCGCCCATCCCTGGGGGCGAGCAAGCAGAGGGTGGGCGCCACTGAGGCAGCTCCACTGTTTGCCCAGGAGATCCTGGAGGGGGAGCAGGGCCTGTCATCCTTGCCTGTGGTGATCCCTGGCTTCACACTTATGTCCAAAATGGAAACCTTGATTCCTCACCACCCCTCTCCCATTCCAACTCGGTCCAGTTTTCTCCTCAAAAACTAGAACCACCACCCACCCAGATGCTCAGGAGAGAACCCCGAGAATCACTTACCCATAATTCATTGTGTCTCCTCTCCCACCCAGTCTATGACCAAGTCCTGTGGGCTCTACCTTCCAGATGTACCTCCGTTTCTCAGAACCCCAGCCTGGGGAACCACCACCTCACCTGATGTTGGCAGCAGCCTCCTCGCTGGCCTCCCTGCTCCCAATGCCACCCTCCTGCCCATTCTCCACACAGACCCCCCTGTAAAGCATGTCAGTGAGGCCGCCTGCCCCTCTGCTTACAACCTCCCCCGGCTTCCCATCAGAATAGGATCTTCTCATTGCACCGCTTTGCCCACATGCTGCAGACCCCAGGCCTCTCAGTTTCTCAAGCCCGCCAAGCTCTTCCTGCCCGAGCTATTCTCACCTGCTTTCCCACTTTCTAGAATGTGATTTCCCTGTGCTGGCTCCTATCTGTTCCTCAGTTTCAGTTCAAAATGTCACCTCCCTGGAAATCCTTTTCTAACTTCTAGAATAATTCCCCCCAGCATTTTCCATCTCTGTACTCTTTGGGTTTCCCTTAGGTCATTGAGCCCCAGTTGCAATTATATATTTGCTTGTTTCCTTGTTATCATCTGTATGTATGACCCCCTGGGGCAGGAACCACACACAGTGCATAGTAGGTCCACAGGGCCTGAGAGCACAGGCGCCTCTGACAGGCTGTTGAGTGTTGGCTGCGTCCCGCCCTCAGTGTGCAGACAAGTGCTCTTTTTCGTAGCTGGGCAGCCGTTCATCACGCTGACGGGCCCGGCGGAGAGGGCAGCCCCTGGAAACTCGGTGCCTTTCAACTGCACCGCCGGCCCCTTCAGCTCCCAGGACATCACTGTCACCTGGATGAAGGACTGGGATGAGCATCCAGCCTCCGCTCAGCGCCTGGTGACTGATGACAAAGGCAATTACTCCATCACCAGCAAGGTGTGGCTGACGCTGGTGCGCCAAGATGTCTCGTCAGAGATCACCTGCAAAGTCACCCACAGGGACCTGGCAGCGCCCCTGCACAGGACCATGAACCTCTCCCAAGTGCTCCGAGGTGAGTGGGCAGTAGGGCGGGGAGCATCGTTTTCCCTGGCATGTTGGCGGCCACAGCCTTTCACCTGAAGCCCCAGTTCACTCATGGGAACGGAAGCTCCTCAGGGCCACAGCTGACCAGGCAGTGTAGCCATTAAAGGCACAGGTCCCAGAGGCTGACCATCTGGGATCAACCCTCTGCACACTTCACAGTTTGTGAGATGTTGAGGAAACTCCTTAACCTCGTTGGGACTTGATTTCCTCCTAGAATGGAAATAAAATGAAGACCCACCTCATAGGTTTCATGTGAGGGTCAAATGACTGATTTCCTCATAAAGTACCTAGAATAGTGCCTTCTAAATAGTGCCCGGCACACAGTAGGTTGTTTGTGCATGTCTATTATTATTATCTGGCTCAACTTTCCATTCCAAACATATTTATTCTGTTAATATCATTGCTGTTATTAATCTTAAATATTGATTATTCATTCGACAAAGGAATATCGACTACGGGCCAGGCACTGTTCCAGGTGCTGAGCATAGAGCAATGAATAAAATTAAGTCCCTCTCCTCATGGGCACTGCGTTTGAGTACATCTGACAATTAAATTTCATGATTTGAAATATTTCAAACACAGAATGTAAGATCCCAGACACCCATGTACCCTTAGCCCATATTTAATGACTATTAAGATTCGGCTCCATTTGCCTTGCACTGAGCATACAGGGGAAAACCATTTCTTAAAAAAAAAAAAGTCACTGACGAAAGAGTGAGAGAGTCTGTGGCTGGATCCTTCACAAGCGGGCCAGGCGCGCAGGTGTGATTTCAACAGACCTTCTCTCTGTTCCTCGGCCAGTGGTTCCCACCGTGAAGATCACCGCCCAGCCCTCCGAGGCGAGCACCCTCCATCATCAGAGAGTGAATCTCACTTGCCACGCCAGCCACTTCTATCCCTCCCACCTGCACCTCACCTGGATGGAGAACAGGCACACCGTCCACACCGAGCCGGCCCCCCAGGTCACCAGAAACGCAGACGGGACCTACTCGATGGAGCACACGTGGCAGGCAGCGGCCACGCCCAACGGGAGCGAGTTTGCCTGCTGGGTGGTCCAGGACGAGCAGCCCCCGGTCCAGGCCAACATCACCCTGCGGGCTCAGGCGTCCCGGCTGCGGAAAGGTGGGTATAGCCGCCCAGCGCCCTGGGCAGCATGGCTGCGGGGCCAGGGTGGACCGTGAAGGAAGGAAGGACGCCCTGCGCTGGAGATAAAACTCTCAGGCACTCCCCACTGACGTCCATCCCTCCCTCCCTCCCCCACACCCTCGTCCTGGGAGGAAGGAGTGGGACTCCCCCTCCCAGCCCCACGGCCTCTGCAGGCTGGAAGTTCTCCGCTGTAACACTGGACTGCGGACACCGCAGAGATTTAACTGTGGGCGCCAACGTCCCTCCTAGGGGGGCTTTTAATCAAGACTGGCTCCGCTGGAAGTTTCTGGAAGTCAGTTTTAATGAGATTAGACGGTGGCTGCAGGTGCGAGATTCTCATTCTCTCTACTGCTCGGTGCGCCTTTTCTTTCTCCTTTCCCTGCCTCTCCCCGCTCCCCTTCTCATTTTCTCCTTTTCTCCCTTCCCCTTCTCATTTTCTTCCTCCTCCCATTCCCCCTCCCATCCTAACCCTTTCTCGCCTTATTGATCTCATCCTTGGTGGCTCAGATTACTTTGACCACAAGGGGGCGCTGCCGGCCAGCAATTCAGACAGAGAAGGGCGTTGCTTTCTGGTAGCGGCTGGAGAGGAGGATAGATGGGCGGAGGGACTGGGCCACGGGGAGGGAATGGAGAGAAGGGAGGATTATGATTGGCCAGGTCTGGGCCAGCCCTGGCTGAACCCGAGTGTGGATTGACCGCTCTCCAGAACCACAGAGGATGGGGAAGGACAGACGGTCCCTCCGGAAAGTGTGGGGTCTGCGCCTGGTGCACGTATTAGAGCCCAGTCCCTACCGAGAAAGCTGGACTAGGTGCGGCGGCGACACTGCGCGTCTTCCAGCAGGGGCTCAGGCCCTGCGCGCCATCCCTCCCTGACAGAATTTGCCTCTATCTGCCTGCTGGAAGGATTCTCAGGGGCAATGATCCCTCCACCATTCATTTTCTACACGCCCCAGTGTTTCTTGTCCAACAGAAATAAGAAAAACGGTCACCCAGAGGGACATGCAAATTTGAATGAAAAACTCCAAACTGGTCCTTTCCCATCAGAAGCAGATTACATTACTTCTCCATTGACTCACTTCTCTATGGACTCACTCTGAGTCCTTTCCTCTGTCTATTGTTCTCCTTTGTCTGCACGCAGTGTGTCTAGCCCACTGCTGCCAGGTGAACCCCCTGAAAGCACCCCTTTGATTCAGCTGTTGGAAGTGCCCTGTGGTCTGGAGAGAAGGGCAACCTCCTGTACTGGCACTGGGTGCCACACCTTTGCAGCGACACCTCCCCCACCTGGCCCAGAAAACCCTTCCTCCGCACTCACCCTCCTGCACTGCCAGCTGTGCCTGTTCACTCTGGTACCCGCAGAGCACTCACTGTGCACCAGGTGTCCTCGCCTGTGACATAAGACAGCTGGGAAAGGCACAGACAACCAAGTCTCAGGGATCTCAGAGCCTTCATCAGAAGGCAGGGCTGTCTCTTCACAAACTCAACGTGCTTTTCCTGTAGTTTTCTCTTCCATCCTGCCTGAGAACACACATCCTCGCTATCTCACGCCTCTTCTCAAATCAACCTTAAATACTCTGTTTCTGGTATTTATTTCTTCCTGAATGGTTGCATCTGCCCACATTCACAATTGCCTCTTAAACTTTGGGGCCTCCTGTAAACCCATGATGGGGGTTGTCTGTTTCCACCTCTCCTCCATGGCGAGGATTTCAGCCCTTGAAGCTAACACTGGCTCCTATGTGTGGAGTTCGGTGGGAGTCCAATGGATCAGTATCACGTGACAGGGCTGCCACTGGCCATCTGCCTCAGGCAAGGCACTGCCCCTACTCAGCTCAGTCTCCTCATCTTTGTTTTTTGTTAATCCTCCCCTGAGAATATTTTTATTGATTTTTTAGATAGAGTGGAAGTGAGGGAGGGAGGGAGGGAGAGAGAGAGAGAGAGAGAGAGAGAGAGAGAGAGAGAGAGACATCTATTGGTTGCCTCCTACATTCACTCTGACTGGGGCTGGGGATGGAACCTGCAAGCCAGGTATGTGCCCTTGACCAGAAATGGGACCTGCGACCCTTCGGTGCGCAGGCCGACGCTCTAACCACTGCGAGCAACAGTGGCCAGGGCTGTCTCAACAACTGTTGTGCCTGCTGAAGATTTGTTCCCTGACCCCTGCTTGACCGTGGGGCACACAGTAGGTGCTCTATGATGCCCGTTTTGCATTCTCCATGGTGCCCAGTCCAGAGCAGGGCTAAACGAAAAATGTTCAACTTACGGTGAGTATATGATGCTAGACCACTTAGAGAGTGGTTAATATGTGCCACATATTCTACACTAGTTACTTAATTTATTCATTAATTCTGAAAAATAAGAACCATCCATGTTGCAGATGAGGAAACTGAGGCTTAGAGAGTCGAGTTGCTCAGGTTCACCTAGTGGAGGGCCTGGGAGTGCAAACTTGGGTTGAACATGACATGAAAGCCTGTGCTCCTAGCCCCTCTCTGTGCCACTTGCTTTCACATGACCTGGTCTTGAGCAGTGAGGCGCTCTTTCCTTCCCAGGGGCTGGGGGCAGAGCCGAGCGGTGGTCATGGGTACAGACCCTGCAGGCAGACAGCTTGGCTAAGAACCTCAGCTCTGCCCGCGCCTAGCTGTGGGCCCTGGGCAAGTTACCTAGCCTGTCTAGAGCTCAGCTTCCTCATCTGTGAAATGGGAGAGTCCTAACTCCCACCTCCTATGGTTTTGGGGAGAACTTGGTGAGGTAGGCAGAGCCCATCAGCAGGGTCGTGTGACATGGGGGTGGCTGTGAGCTGTGGGTGGCAGGCAGCCTTCATACACCCTGCTGGGGCTGCCTGGGGTTTCATCGTCTGGCTTCTGGTATCAGCTTCAGAAATTAGCTCTTTTTAGAATGTAGCCTTTAACCCTCTGGACAAGGAGCCAGCGAGACTTCTGGGTAGAGATGCTGAGGATTTGTTCTCACTGGCATTTGGGCCTCTCCATGCCTTCTCACAGTGAGGGTGTCTCCTTGCAGGCGGGAGCAGCTACTCTTACACCTTGCAAGGCCCCCTTCAGCGATCGGAGCCGGGCACAAGCATCCTACTGAAGTACACGTCCTCCGGATTCCACACGCAGCACATCACGGTGGCCTGGCTTAAAAACAACCACACGCTGCCGAACCCCCAGACCAGCGTCCACCCCAGCAGAGACACCTACAACGTGAGCAGCAGCGTGCGCGTCCCCCTGCAGGCTGGGGACGTGCGCTCCCAAGTCTTCTGCCTCATCATGCACAAGTCGAAATTGGCTTTCCAGAAAACCATCAACCTGGACCAGTACCTCCGTGGTAAGGAGCTTGTTTCTCTGTCCAGCGGGGCTGGTTGGGTTGTGGATGCCTCTGAGCCCCATTTCCTCTTCTGAAAAGTGGCCCATCCCTCCCTTGCTTGTGGCAAAGATTCAACCCAATGATCCCTGCTGAGCACATGCCTTGCTCATATGAATCTTGCAGAAATGGCCATTGTTACTTTTTCTTAGTGTTACTATTCACATCACCTCTCAGAACTCAGTTTTCTCATCTGTAAAACGGAGTCAAAATCCTTCCAGGAATAAATCATAAATTTAATTTTATTATTATTTCTGTGAAGAGGATGCGAAGGGCTTTGAAACTTCTAAATTGAAGGGGCACTTGGTGCGTCGTTAGGCAGGGTCTTGTGACACGGGTGTGGCTGTGAGCTGTGGGGGGCAGGCAGCCTTCTCACTCACTGCTGGGGCTCCCTGGGGTTTCTTCATCTGGCTTAAGGGCCTAATTTTTCATCAGATATTTTTGGTCGATTTTCCTGGCCTGAATCAATTCTTGACCGATGTGTAAATTCCATGAGGTCATACTATGTCATGCCTGGAGGGAGTCTTAGTGCTCGCCCATCCTTAACGACAACTCTAAAGCCTTAGAGAAGGCCAGTGAGTGGCCCGAGGGAGACAGCAGTGAAATTAATTCCTCACATGTCTGTAAGACTTTAAGGTGTACAATATATTTTCCTCTTTATTTTGTGCGCTCTCATCATGGAAGTAAACACATCATTCTGCATCAGACTATTGATACTGACGTCTCAGATGAGCGCACACATGGTCAGAAAGCACAGCCATGTGGGTGACTTATTTAACGTATGCAGCCGCCTGGTACGGTTCATCCCCTTCATGGTTACGGAAGGAAACAGAGGTTCAAAGCTGTGAAGCCTCCCTGGGTTTGTAGGGCTGGCGAGTGAGGGGCCTTGAACGTGAACTCTGGCTTGACTCTGCTGCTCAGTAGCTGCGGGATCTCCTGCTAGTTACCTGCATTCTCCCAGCCTCAGTACCTTTCCTGTAACGTAGGGAACTGATCATTCGGGGGGTCCTCCTTATCGGAGTATTTATTATATAGTTCTCTGCAGTTAGGACAATTGTGTAGAGAAGCAAAAATCATAGAAAATGCAGTTTTCACAAATGAATTGATTACTTAACAAAACCAGGCCCCACTCAAGAGCCCTTCTTGCTCAACATGGCATACATCTCCGGTTGGGTTTCCTGTCACAGAAGTGTCTTTGTGGGTGTCTTTATCTGGGTTCCTCTGAAAGCAGAACCTGCAACCAGGAGTTGGATGCAGGTAGAATAAGGGATGGGGAGAGAGAGATACACAAGAAAAGGGGAGATATTGAACTGGGTGTCCCTGTGGATGACTGAGCTCAGCGCCACTGGGGACTCTAAGGAACTATGGTGAGTATGTCTGAGAATTGTCCCCACAAAGGAGGGGAGGCTGGGGTGGGCCTGCATGAGCTGGGTGGCATTTCGTGGATGTGCAGGAATCCTGAGGCAGAGAATCAGGGAGGCGTTTGAGATGGGAAGTGGCACCACCCAGCCCCACTGCCAAGCACTGAGACAGGTTGGCGGAGGCCTGTGCGAGCCCAGAAACCCTCTGCTCCAGGAGGCGGGTCTTGCCTTGATTAAAGTGTGGCAAACATCAGACCATACCGTGCACACAGAATCACATCCATTGCAAAGTGAAATCAGAGATCTGGCAAAAGTTATTTCAGAACATTGATGCAAATGGTGGGGAACTTCTGAGATCATGGGCAAAGCCTCTGAGTGGTTAAAGATGGGGAAGGAAAATCTGTGGTTCTAACAATTCTATGGACACTTCAAAAGAGGACACTTTGATTAAAAAGAGGCCACTGTGAAAATTGATAGAACACTCAAATAATTTTTCAAAATTTCCTGTTAATGATTGTGCTGTAAATGTGAAATTTAAAATGATGGATTTGTTGAGACTATAGTATATGATTCTGGGGAAAAATTATGCCAACTTCCTTATACTCCCAAGAGTTGTTCCTTCTAAGAGTTGGTGTAGGGTTTTGATAATATTCCAGACTTAATTTAAAACATAAGCTAACAAAATTGTTTTTATTATTGAAATATTTTTCAAGATGTAGTTTCAACCAATTCCTTTGTGGCAGTTTCTATAAAAGCAGGCCCTGATTTTGCATAGGTTCCTTCTGAGCGGCTTTTTGTTCTGCTTTCTGATACCAAGTAGCTTTCTGTGTTGATCTCATTTTGTTTTGTGAGGATTAAATGAGATAACACATGCACACTGCCTCTGTGCCTGGGTCTCTATCCTCCCCATACTTGCATGGACACTGGAGAGCCAGGGGAACTTGTTGGTGGCTGGAATGGACCATCTGAGCATCTCCATCCTTTTATTGGTCCTTGCCACCACCTAGAGCCATGACACTTGCTTGGTGGTACCTTAGCCTAGACTGTCCTCCGTAGGTAGCACCCTACTTACCAGCCCTTCACCATCCTGGGTTTCTCCTTCTCAGCATCCTGCTCTTTGCTTGGTATGAATTCCTGCTCGTGTGCTGAAGGGGAAAGACGGATTATAGATCATGACCTATGAGGATGATGTCTTACTGTGGCTGTTCTACTCATTGATAGAATTTAATAGGTCTGGGAGGGTTGAGTATGAAGAAAGGCTATTTCGGGCTCAGATGCCCTTAGTTCCTTCAAATTGCACAACACAATTTCTTGACTCTAGACCCAGAACTGAGGTTTGTCTTCACTGGCCCTGTGAGAGCTGATCCACCTTAAACAACTTATAATTTAAGATTCTTAAAAACAGAGGGGAAGTGACTTACACAAGGTCTGGCCATTGGCTATGGTGTCAGTGTAGGGACCAGAATCTGGAGCTCCCACCCTTTGGTGTAGTGTTAGAACTATACTATGTGTGTGTTCATATGAATTGTCCTGAAGTATTTCATGTTTTATAGTATTTAAATTTTTTTCTCATTATGAATACATCTTATTACACAGCTGAAAATCTGGTTGAAAAAAGTCTAGAAGTCATTAGATCAAAATTTCAGAAGCCAGTAATCTTACATTCTACAGCCTTAGAGTTTGGGTGTCAGAATTACAGACTAGTAAAACATGCTGTCTCTGACAGTCCCAGCTACTCGTCACCTTGTGCAAGTTGTGGTAGGCGCGTCACTTAACCTCTTCACACCCATGTTCCCGCCTATGTAAAACCTTAGTATCTTGAGTCATAAAGATTTAGAGTGTATGACTCTTTTTTTTTTTTTTTTTTTAAATATATTTTATTGATTTTTTACAGAGAGGATGGGAGAGAGATAGAGAGTTAGAAACATCGATCAGCTGCCTCCTGCACATCTCCCACTGGGGATGTGCCCGCAACCCAGGTACATGCCCTTGACCGGAATCGAACCTGGGACCCTTCAGTCCGCAGGCCGACGCTCTATCCACTGAGCCAAACCGGCTTCGGCGCAGAGTGTATGACTCTTTAAATCTTAGCATTACCAAGTCATACATTAGTCAACTGGTTCATAGGTTCTTAAATGGAATTCAAACTTCATTGTATCATCTTTAATGACCAAAATGGAAAAGAGGAATGATTAGGATGGCTTTCATTTTTCCCATTCATTCTTCCATGCATCCATCCATTCATCTATCCAAGCATGCATTCCCTCATGCATGCACACTCTTACTCATTCATCATGCATTTCCTTATGCATGCATCTCTTAACCCATATCTAAATCCTCCTTTTCGACAGGCCCTAAGAAGATGACCCCATCCTCAAGGAGCTCTCAGGCTCCCATTGTAGACTTCCTAGAGTAATTGTCTGTTTTCTCTGACTATGTCAGTTTCCCCTGCAGTGACAATGTCGCAGGCTTCAATGTCCTCGGGCTTGGTAGCAATTACTTGCCACGTGCAGGGATTCTATCCACAAAGTGTGCAACTCACCTGGCTGGAGAACTGCGATACATTCAAGGGAGCTGAGCCATCCACACCCAAGAAGAATGTTGATGGGACCTATACCCTGGAAAGCTTGCAATGGGTGAATGCATCAGGGCACGGGTCTGAGAGGGTATTCACCTGTAAGGTACAGCATGAGGCACAGCCTCCCATCTGGGCCAACCTCATACTGTCCCCAGCAGCCCATGGGACATACAAGCCCATTGAAAGCCCAGGTAAGCTCACTTCTTCTCCTATGAGCAGCTGGGTCACCTCCCTCTCTTGAGTGGGTTCCAAAAGGCATAGGGCAGGGGCGTAATGGTTAAAGTCTTGCCCAACTTAACAGTCTGTGATTCCTTGATAACCAGACTGGCTTCTGGCCTGCCTCTTCCTTTAGATATGGCTATCATGAAAGGTTCTTTCAATTCTGAGGAGAGAACAGTCTCCCAGCTCAACCTCCTTGAAAATTCCCAAGAGAGCTCATCTTAGGATGCTCACTAGTTATTCTGAGATGGTCTTTAGCAATGATCTCTTGTTAAAATAGGGTCTTTGGGTTATATGAAGAGACTTGTCCACCAGCCTTACCCTGTGAATCCCATGATGTCTGCTCTAATGACAGAGCAGGCTTTTTCACTATATTCTTGTCCAGGTACTTAACCTCTCTGTGCTTCCGTATACTCATCTGTAGATGAGTCTAATGTAGTGTAGATGGGTCACATGAAGGCTCCTAACTAATAGAGTCCTTATGAGGATTAAGTTAATTAACATATGTAAACTCTACATATGTGTCTACAATAAATGTCAGCTACTATTACTCCTTGAATTCCAACAAAATTATTTTGAAGGTTAGTTTACAGTAATTATAGCTTTGTAAACTCAGGGAACTGAGTCAATTATCCTCTCAGAGCCCCAGATAATTCATCTATAAATGGTGTTGATGATAGCAACCTCCTAAGATTGTATAAAAGTTTAATTTGAATGACCACAGGCCTGGAGGACACCCAGCTTTATACTTCCAGAGGTTTTTACCTCTGGACATTGACACATTAGCTGGCTGTGTGATAGATGTTCAAAATCAATATTTGTTGACTTAAATTCAAGGTGAGGCTAAAAGATCAAGATCATCACTTATTTCCAAGCGGAAGCTGAGTGTAGAGAAAAGAACATGGGCTTGAAACCAGATAGAATTGGGTGCAATTAGTGGTTCTGAAACTTCCTGGCCACATGACATCAGAGGAGGTATTTAAACTCACAGAGCCCCAGTTGATGTCTCCTTCTGCCCATGTGGTATTTAGGTCCAGAGACACCTGCCTTTATCTTTGTGGCTTTCCTCCTGGGCCTCAAGCTGCTGCTGGTGACGAGTTTCACAGTCACCTACATCCACAGGTGTTGGAACCTGTAACAGGTAAATTGGGGGGAGGCCTTAGTCATGAGGGAGGAGGTCAGGGCCATTGTCAGGGGTTGGCAAGAGGAGTCCAGGGCATACCCACAAAGTCACATGGTCCCCACAAGGTGATCCAGCTTCAAGAAGTTTGTGAACACTTATTTTCTCCAAACGGCTCTTGGAATTCTAAGAGCTTTTAGCCCTCATGCATTTTGTAGTGCCCTGGTGTTTGAAGGTTTTCAAATTCAGTTCCTTGGGACCCCAGAGTGTACAAGTGGGATGAAGGCCAAAGCTTTGAGACCCAAACTTCAAAGAGTCCCCCCCCACCATAAACTACTATATATTTTGGTTTTTATATATCTTTGGAATGAATAAGAAAGTATTGGCAACATCAACTAATACAGTGGTTCTCAACCTTCCTAATGCCGCGACCCTTTAATACAGTTCCTCATGTTGTGGTGACCCCCCATTTCATTGTTACAAATTGAACATAATTAAAGCACAGTGATTAATCACAAAAACAATATGTAATTATATATGTGTTTTCCAATAGTCTTAGGTGACCCCTGTGAAAGGGTTGTTTGACCCCCAAAGGGGTTGCGACCCACAGGTTGAGAACTGATGAACTAATATATAGAACTTTGTAGGAGCTGACTAGAGGCAAGGAATGGAAGAGAGTTCAGATCTCAGCAAGAAGTGTTGGGGTGTAGTGTTTAGGGGCTTCATTTCTGATCTACATCATGAACTCAGGCCAACCAGAATGCCTGTCACTTAGCAGATGCTCAATAAATGTTTATGAAATGAATGAATGAATGATTTTCCCTGCAGCTCCTGCCTTCACCAAAGGGCTCAATTGGAGGGAAGAAGCTGCAAGGACCTGCCCCTTACCTGAGACCCCTCTCCTCACTCTGCCAGCCCCACCTGCACAGGAGCTCCCTCCACACACCCTCCTGATGTTGTCTCTCTCTGGTAATAAAGCTGAGTCAAGGATGGGCTTTGGTCACAGAGACTCAGGGATGTCTGGACCTTGATGCATTGAGCTTCACACTGGCCCTGCCTCCACCCAAACCAGAACCAGGAACACGATGAGAACAAGTTTCACCTGCCCTCATCATAAACAACCCTTAATATTCTGAGCAGATTTTATTTTTATCCAGAGCTCTGCCAGTATACTTTTATTTTAACAAACAGATATTTGAAATCACTAAGTTGAATAAACATTTTACTATTTTGAAATATATAAAGAATATTAATGGTATCCATGGACCTACCATCTCTCTTTGCAAAACATTCACATATTTCTATTACGTTTTCTGTTCCTTTTGAAAACACTGTCCTAAATTGTGTGTTAATCATTTTCTAGCATGATTTTATACTTTTACAACATATATGTACATGAAAGGCCAAGGCCAGCGTGGCTTTCGGGTTCAAAGGCTTGGAGAAAGAGCTGACGCACAAATTGACACACAAGACAAGAAAAATTAATTTTGAAATTATGGGGGGAAGCCAGGGGAAAACTCAACTGGAGAAGTCAAGTTCCACTGAGTCTCCGTTCCTGTCTGCTTTTATTTACTAGAATGCACAATTGCCTTTTAGGAATGCAAACAGACATATCAATGGTAATGTTTAGTAAACAGTAAGATTATCAGGGTTTGGGGGAGTTTGCTTTAGGCCATTGAGTCAGCAGTAGGTAATAAAATGCAAACTCACCCTGTGAATATCAAAGCCCAAACTGCCATCTAGTGGACTTCTCACGTTTATATTAATTACTGTTGATCTTGGTTTCCAGCATATGTAAATCCTTAAGCAATATTTAATATTGCTTTGCATGTTTTAAATTTTAGGTAACTGCTATTATACTGTTTACAACATTCTGGAACTTTATGCTTCACACAGTTCTGGTGTTTTAATAATGTTGATATATGTATCGGTAACTCCATTTTATTAATTTTCCATGCTCTACAGTTTTCTATTGTAAGATATGCTGTAATTTATAGATTCTTCTCAAGATGGTAGTAAAGCTCTACCTAAGGTTTTGCTAGTGCAACTTTGCAACCAACATTATGTCTTTGCTTCCCTGGCACATATGCAGAGCCCTTCTGGTTCCTCTTGTTTGGGCCACAAGCAGCAGTGTTGTTATCATTTGGGAGCTTTTGTTTTATAAAGAAAAGTTTTCAGTTTTTTATCGAGTTTTGCTCTTTGCATGTACGCCTTTGACCTAGCTATGTTTTTTCTGGTGTGTGTGTCTGTGTGTCTTAGAAGTGGTAAGTCTTTTTCTCAATTACATTTGATGTTAAACATTATTGGTTTCAGGTGTACATTATAGTAGTTAGACATTTATGTAATTTACAAAGTGATCCCTCTAATAATTCAGTACACACCTGGCACCATTCATAGCTATTACAATGTTATTGACGATACTAGTGGCCTGGGGCACGAAATTTGTGCACATTAAAAGGGAATTAATTAGAGGAAATATTTTAATATTGCAATTTGCCCTTTCTCTATAATAGAAGTGTCAGAGATGAGAGAAAAGTAGTAAAATGTATATGAAAATCTCCCTCCTGTCAGAGTCTGGGGTGCTCCGTGGGACCCAGAGTCAAGTCCCTGTCCACCCATGCACACCTCGAAATCATGCGAGACCCAGACCCGGCCAGCCCCATCCCCGTCAAGCCCTGCAGGGCTTGGGGGGGGGGGGAGGGGGGGGACGCACAGCCTCAGATCCCCCAGCCCGGCGCTGGTCAGGGTGGGGAGCAGCCTCAGGACCCCCAGCCCAACCTCAGGTCCCCAAGCCCTGGCTCGAGGGTGCGAGGGCGCGAGGGCACCAGGACGGGAGGGCATGATGACCATTTGCATATTAGCTCTTTATTATATAGGATTCTATTTCTTAAACTATACTTTACATCCCCATGACTATTTTGTAACTACCAATTTGTACGTCTTAATCCCTTCACCCTTTTCACTCAGCCCCCTGACCCTGTCCCATTTGGCAGCCATCAGTTTGTTCTTTTTCTTCCACAAAGATTATTTACCCAGCGCTCAATGATTGACGCGGCCACCTTTGCCATATATCACGTTTCCATAAAGATGTGGTTTTCTTTGTGAGGTTTCTGTTGCATTGAGCTGCTTGTCTGTCTCTCTGTCAGAATAGCCCTGTCTTAATGAGGGAAGCTTTATAATAATGTTGGACCTCTTTTGGGAAAATCTTCCTACCTTTTCTTGTCAGGCTATTCTTGACCCAAATGCATTTTAGAATGACTGTCAAGTTTCACCAAAAAGTCCTCTTAGAAACATTATATAATTGCATTGAATTTATATAGTATTAATTCGGGCAAACTGATATGTCTTGAAAATTGAGTTTTTCCATTCATGGATATAATATACCTCTATTTATTTAGTTTTTTAAAAGACTTTTACAATATCTTGTGTGTCCCCCCCCCCCCCCCCCCCGCACCAATAAGGTTCTTATGCATCTCTAATTAGAGCTATCTCTAACACTTTCTAGTTTATAGAATCTTTTAAAAGCATAATTACTGTTTTTAGTGGTTTTAGATACTCTTTAGGATGGTAATTGATTTTGATCATCAATTTTACAACCAACACTTATAAAACTCTTTTTTTAATTTTTAAAATTTTTTAAAAATATATATTTTATTGATTTTTTACAGAGAGGAAGGGAGAGGGATAGAGAGTTAGAAACATCAATGAGAGAGAAACATCCATCAGCTGCCTCCTGCACACCTCCTACTGGGGATGTGCCCACAACCCAGGTACATGCCCTTGACCAGAATCGAACCTGGGACCTTCCAGTCCACAAGCCGACGCTTTATCCACTGAGCCAAACAGGTTTCGGCTATAAAACTCTTACTAATTATAATAGTACTAGAGGCCTGGTGCATGAAATTTGTGCACACGAGTGGGGGCCTCAGCCCTGCCTGCACCCTCTCCAATCCGGGACCCCTTGGGGGATGTCCTTCTCACAATCCGGGACCACTGGCTCCTAACCGCTCACTTGCCTGCCTGCCTGATTGCCTCTAACTGCCTCTGCCTGCTGGCCTTATTGCCCCCTAACTGCTCCCCTGTCAGCCTGATCACCCCCTAAGTCCCTAACTGCTCTCCCCTGCCAACCTGATTGCCCCTAACTGCTCTCCCCTGCCAGCCTGATTGCCCATAACTGCTCTCCCCTGCTGGCCTGATCTCCCCTAACCACCTCTGCCTTGGCCCCCGCCACCACGGACTTTGTCCAGAGGACGTCTGGAAGAAGGCCCGGTCTAATTAGCATATTACCCTTTTATTGTATAGATGGGCATTCTTTTATGTTTAACTCTTTTTTAAAAACATATTTATTGATTTTTTACAGAGAGGAAGGGAGAGGGATAGAGAGTTAGAAACATCGATGAGAGAGAAACATCAATCAGCTGCCCCCTGCACACCCCCTACTGGGGATGTGCCCACAGCCAAGGTACATGCCCTTGGCCAGAATTGAACCCGGTCCCTTTCAGTCTGCAGGCCGACACTCTATCCACTGAGCCAAACCGGTTAGGGCTGTTTAACTCTTTTTTAAAAAAACATTTTTTTTATTGATTTCAGAGAGGAAGGGAGAGGGAGGGAGAGATAGAAACATCAATGATGAGAGAGAATCATTGATCAGCTGCCTCCTGCATAATCAGGGATGGAGCCCACAACCCAGGCATATGCCCTGACAGGGAATCAAACTGTGACCTCCTAATTCATAGGTCGACACTCTACCACTGAGTCACCATGACTGAGCTTTGTTTAACTCTTACAACATTAATCTAGTTATCTAGAGTTGGTTTCTACCTTTATCAAAGTTACATATGCACATGGTTCTGCAAAGTTCTACATGTGAAAACTGGAGTCTCCCTAACCTCCTACGATTTTCTGCCTCTCAGAGGCAGCTATTTTTAGCTCTTTTAACTAATTACTTTAGCTTTTGCTGCCATAGCTCACATAGTGTGCTTCTATTTCACTTCTTGATTTTTCTCTCTCAGGCATTATTTATGGACTTCCCACTGAGGAAGATGCGGACACAGGTTCTGTTACTCCTGACCTCATCTCTCTCTCTCTCTCTCTCTCTCTCACACACACACACACACACACACACACAGTCCATTCCCCATCACCCTACTATCATTATATCATCATTTTGGGTAACTGAATAGTATCTACATCATAATGACCATGAGATTGGCATTTACAGCTGAATCTTGAAGCAGTCCCTTCTTTGCTGTGTTGAACCCTCATGTGTGTTTGTGTACCCACCACCAGGATGCAGACCACATTGGTCTCCCAGTGCTAGCCCTTTATAGTGACCCCACCCTCACTGTACCAAACCTCTCAAATGTGAATCCGCTCTCCACTCTGTAATTTCCAGGATGTGATACAAGTGGAATCATGCAGTCTGTGACATTTTGGGATTGATTCTGTTCACCCAACAGAATGCCTTTGAGAAACTTACAAATTGTTGCACATGTAAATAATTCATTCCTTTTCATTGCTGAGTAGGATTTCCGTGTATGGATGCACCACTGTTTGTTTAACCATTTACTTATTATTGGACATTTTCATTGTTTCACGTTTTTCTTTTTGTTATTGCAAAGAAAGCTTATTAGCTCTTTATTATATAGGATTCTATTAATATATAGACATCTATAACATCATGCACAGATTTTTGTGTGGACATAAGATTTCATGGGTCTGAGATAAGTGCCTGGGAGTGTAATTGCTGAGTCATAGAACCTACTTACTTTCCCCAAAGAAGTCAGGATAGTATTTCTTTTGTAGGATGGAAGCACATCCTACAGGCACACCAGTTCTGAGGTCCACCTTACACTTGCATGTGGGCTAAGTTTCACCAGTTACCTCAATAAAGGGTTAAGATACGGAGTCATTCAGGAGCAGACCTGTTCCATTCCAACCTGACCAGGCTCTGGTGAACCCTCTCCTTCCTCCAAGGAGTAGCTCTTGCTGCGGCTGAAGGAGATGCGGCCATAAGCCGGCAATGTCCCATGAAGACCTCACACGGGCTGAGGGGCCAGTGGAGAGCAGAGGCCCTGAGCACTACTCCCTGGAGGCAAGTCCTAGTCCCTCTGAAAACTAAGATGAGTCACTGCTCACCCTGTGGTTGCTTCCCCGACTGATTATTTCACAATCTAGAAGCAGGAACTGTTTAGAATGCAGAAACTGGCTACTGTGTCACAGCCTTATCACCCCTTCCTAGGCGCTTCCTCTTGTATCACACAGCTGGGGCCTCACTCCTCTCACAGAGCAGAGAGTCCGCGTCCTCCGGGCACACAGTTGGACACAGCAGGCCCCTCAGACCTCCAGGATGCCCATCCCTGCCTCCTGGCCCCACCCTTCTCTTTGCCTGCTGCTGACTCTACTGCTGGGCCTCCCAGGTGAGCACTCCTTGGGGTAGAATATTCTCTCCCTGCCCCTGGACTTCTTCCTTCCCCTGGAATTTTAGAATCTCCAGGAAAACAAGGTGCATCACTGAGTGCTGCCAACAGGGCAGTATCTGAGCACATGAAGTCAGGGAGCTGAGCATTTTCTCTGTGGGTCCATCGCCTGCACCTGGTTACCAGAGGCATCAAGACAGATGATGCTTCAAACTGCAATAGCGACAACTCTGTGTGCATGAAACCCTCTGTTCATCACAACATCCCTGTGTGAGAACTATTACTCTTATCCCCGATTTGCACATGAGGAAACTGAGGCAGAAAAACATGTCCAGTGTCACCTGAGTAAGGCAGTGGTTCAGCCCGGATTTAAGCCCAGGCCGAGCAGCTCCAGAGCTCACTCCTTTAACCATGTTTAGGGCTTTGCAGTGGAGGCTAATTGAAGAAAAATCAGAAACACAGAGAAGTAAACCCAAGAACAGTCATCACCCACTAGGCTGCTCAGAGACCGAGTTCAGATGCTGCTGTTTACTCAGGAACTTTGTTAATACGTTGCGTGGTTCCTATGTGCCAAGTATGTTGCTGAGCATTTACTATGTATTATAATTTTATTTAATCCTCACAAAAACCTGTGTACTAGCTTGCGAGGCTATCCTCTTATATATATTTGTGATGCATCTGTTTGTGTGTGTGTGTTGGTGTAAGGGAGTGCACACACACACACGATATTTTTGAAAAGCCTTTTATTTTTGTTCTCTTCAAATCCTCTTCATGAAATGCATATGAACAGATGTTTAGTTCTCTCTGTCTCTCAGACACCCTCTCTTCTTTCTACTTCTCTATACTTACTCCTGACCTTCCCCAAACTGTTAAGACAAGCAAGTTCCTCTCTTGGAGAAGTGAGTAGAATTTTGTGCATTATTAACATGGCGTCCCTCTCCCATGATGGAGGGGGGTGAGGAGGAAAAAAAGGGGATAAAAGACAGAGAGACTCCTGTCTATATCTGTAACTATATCTATATCAACATCTATATCCAGATCTCTCTTTCTACACCTGCACCTATACCTGCAACTACATCTACATCAGCGTCTACATTTCTATCTATATCTACACATGCCTATATCCATATCTATACCCTCTAATGTCAGTTGAAGCATCAAGGCCCCAGGAAGTATAATCAGCGATAAATTTTCAATTTCTTGAACACCCACCATATACTGATACTGTTGGACATTGTAGTGTCTGTTTTCTCATGTGAGCACTCTATCCAAGGCCTACAGGAAAGAAAGCAGAGGCACAGAGAGGTTTAAGGTCACCCAGTGGTAAATCGTAGAGGTATTATTTGAACTCAAACGGTCTGATCCTAGAGCTCATGGGTTTCATTTTTACCCCAGGTCCTTTCCATGAGATTTCTGCCGCCTGTGACAATGGGTGTAGGGAAGAGGGGGGGGTAGGGGAGAGAGTTTGTGGTTTCCTCTTTCTAGATTCTTCTGCTTCCTGCATATGCACAGAATGCTCTAGGTGTGTGTTTTTGTTTTGTTTTGTTTTTTTACCATCTAGTTGAGAAACGCCATTTCTGACATAAGTTCCACAGACTTGCCCACTTAAAATAGGCTTTAGAGTTTCTGAGAGGAGTCTGACTGGGCAGTTCACACATATGATACACATATTTACTGGATACCGACTGTGCACCAAGAGCCATTATAGGAACGTGGGGTGCAGTGGTGAATGGAAAAGATATAGTAGCTGTCCTCGTGCACCTTATATCCCAGTGGAGAAGTGACAGTAAGCAATAAATAAGTAAATAATACAGAATATTAGAAAGTGCTAAGTGTTAGGGTGAAAATTAAAGTTCTGCTGAACAGGAGAATTGGAGGATCTGTATGGTGGGATGTGTTTTAACCAGTGTAGTCTGGGTGGGCACCACTGAGAAGGGATTTCTAAGCCAAGATTAACAGAAGGTTGGGAGTGAGCCATGCGGTTACCGGGGGAAGAGCCTCCTGTCAGGGAACAGCATGGGCAAAGGCCCTGAGAGTAGAGTCCTCCTGCTGTGTTCAGGTACTTAAGTTTTTGCTCGGAGTGTAAAGGTTGTCACTGCCAAGTTTTGAAGAAAGAAGTGACATAACCTGACATAAGTTTTAAGGAATCAAAACATTTTGTTGAGTGTGGGCTATAACTGCACACAGAGAGAAGCAAAGCAACAGAGCATTCATGCAAACCGGAAGAAGTGACTTGTACCAGGACCATAGCCAGCGGAGACAGGGGAAAGCTGTAGACAGTGGGTGCATGTTGAAGAGGAGCACGGAAGCTCTGGTGCCTAGGACGGGGGCGGGAGAGAAAGACTCCAGTTGTTTGGGACCTGAGCATTGAGGAATGAAGGTGCCTCGGGTGAGGTACAGAGAGCTGCGGGGAACTCAGGAGTCCAGTTTAGACATGTTAGCTGTGACATGTTCGTTTCCATCCAAAGAAAGATGTGAGTGGAGAGTTGGACACACGAGTCCAGGGTTCAGGGGAAAGGCCATGGTCACAGTTGCAAATATGAGAATTATGGATGCGCAGATGGCAGAGTTGCTGCCATTCCCTGCTCCTCTCCACGCTGATCCCTCTTTTCTCTTCCCTCCTCTAGTCCCTCCCCTTCTCCCTCCAAGATTCATTCCTATTTTTCCCATTTTTGTCTCAGCTGTTCAGCTTCCTCATCAGCTATAATTTATCAGCTATAAATTTCCCTCTCACACTGCATTGTCTGCATCACATGTTTTGGTGTGTGGTGTTTTCACTCTCACTTTCCTCAAGGTATTCTCTAATTCAGCGGTTCTCAACCTGTGGGTCACGACCCCTTTGGTGGTCGAACGACCCTTTCACTGGGGTCGCCTAAGACAATCCTGCATATCAGATATTTACATTATGATTCATAACAGTAGCAACATTACAGTTATGAAGTAGCAACGAAAATAATTTTTTGTTGGGTCACAACATGAGGAATTGTATTTAAAGGGCCAGAAGGTTGAGAACCACTGCTCTAATTCCTCTTGTGATTTCTTCTTCGAGCCATTGGCTTTTTGGGTGTGCTGCTTGATTTCTTTTTATTTGTGGGTATTTTATTTTCCTTCTGTGATTGATTTCTAGTTGTATTTTTCAAACTGCTTCCCCAGTTCACTGCTTGAATAGTTCTTATGTAGATTCCAGTTATGGCCTTGTCATCCATACTCTGTGACAATGCCGCATGCATAGGTGTTTTTATTTATAGCAACTGGTTTCTATAACAGTCAGAAGAGATGTGTGTGGTAAACAGAGCAATGTATCCCACCCCACAAAAGAAGTTTATTCCTTAATACCCAGAGCCTGCAAATATTTTACTTTATATGGTAAAAGAGATTTTGGAGAAGTGATTAAATTAAGACTCTTGATATAGAAATATTATCCTAGATTATCAGGTACGCACAATAAAATCACAAAGGTCCTTACAAAAAGGTGGTAAAAAATTGAAATTAGAGAAGAGCAAGTGACAATGGAAGCAAGAGGTTGGATTGGTAGGCAGATGGGGACCATGAGGAAAGGCGTGAGGGAAGCCTCTAGAATTTGGAAAGGCAGAGAACAGAACTATAAAATAACAGATTTCTGTTGTTTAAATTATTTTCTTAAATCAGCCTTAGGAAACTAATCCTATATAATAAAATGGTAATATGCAAATTGATGGAACAGCTGAAGGACTGGTCGCTAATGATGCACACTGACCACCAGGGGGCAGATGCTCAACGCAGGAGCTGCCCCCTGGTGGTCAGTGTAATCCCACAGGGGGAGTGCTGCTCAGCCACAAGCCAGGCTGAAGGCTGGCAAGTACAGTGGCAGTGCCGGGAGCCTCTCCCACCTCTGTGGCAGCACTAAAAATGTCCACCAGTCGGACATACCCCGAGGGCTCACGGACAGCTAAAGGGTGCAGGCTGGGCTGAGGGATCTACCCCCGCCCCAGGTAGTGCACGAATGCTGTGCACCAGGCCTCTAGTATAACATGATTTGCTATGTGAAAAAAATCTCAGGAACTTAAAACATTGTTTTACTTTTAATTTAAATGACACGTTCACAGTATGTTGGGAGCTCTGCACATCACTGCCACTCAAGTACCCAGGCTGATGAAGTTGAGCCCATCATGACATGTGGGAAACGGAAGTTGATCCATAGTGGTTCTTGCAGTTAAATGCAAATCCCACAAAACACAGCCATTATCTCTGCTCACAACTCCGTGGCCTAAGGAAGTCTCCTGATTTCACCTGGCAATGGTCTAGAACAGTGGTCGGCAAACTGCTGCTCGCGAGCCACATGCGGCTCTTTGGCCCCTTGAGTGTGGCTCTTCCACAAAATACCACGTGCGGGTGCGCACATACAGTGTGATTGAAACTTCATGGCCCATGCACAGAAGTCAGTAGTTTGTGGAAGAGCCTCACTCAAGGAGCCAAAGAGTTGCATGTGGCTCGCGAGCCGCAGTTTGCCGACCACTGGTCTAGAAGTAGGACACTCCATGAGTCCAGAGAGTGGAAAGCAGAAATATTTGGGGAAGAGTGACACTTCCAGAGATGACATGGCACTTAAACGCACCCTTTTTAAAAAAAATTCAATGTGAATCATTTTATTATTATAATGACAATACAGATGACAATTTTTCAGTTCACCATTACATTCATACTACAGATAACAATGCTTCCTCTATTATGAATGCTATTTGATCCTTTAAAAACACATTATTTACACCCTGGCTGGCTTGCTCGTTTGGTTAAAGCATCTTCCCGATACACCAAGGTTGCGAGTTCAACCTCTGGTTATTGCACATATAAGAATCAACCAATCTATACTAATAAAAGAGAAAGATGCAAATTGACCATACCTTCATGATGACCACCAGCCAATCAGGGGTGAGTATGCAAATTAACCCAACAACAATGGCAGGTTAATTTGCATACACAGGCGCCAAGCGGCCGGGGGCAGGGCAGGGCGATTGAATTGTCACCATGGCAACGACTCAGGCATTCCACACCAGCCCAACAGCTCCGGGCCTCTGGGCAGCGTGGGAAGGCAGAAATGTGGCTCCCTCTGGAGGGAAGGCAGTGCCAACAGACAGGCAAAGGAAGGCCCATTCTTGCACGAATCTTCATGCATCGGGCCTCTAGGTAATGCATAAGTAAGTGGAACAACAATATTCTCTCTCTCTCCCTCTCTCTCTCTGTCTGTCTCTCTCTTGTTCTCTCTCTCTCTCTTAAGACAATAAATAAATAAAATAAAATAAAACATGTTACTTACTATGCTTGGATATTTGGGCATGATTAATAAAACAAAAGATTATAAGACATTCCAAATTTTTTTACTAAGTAGAGTATCTAATTTTTTACAATTTACACTCACCTTTCCATTTTAGTAATGGAAACAATGAAATTATTTCACTACTTGATATTAAACAATAACAAGTATCAGGCATTTGTGTTTTGTGTCTTTTTTTAGTGAATAGAGAATATTACAAACAGTTCTCATTTCCCTTTCTTATTTATCATGACTTTGTAGCATTTCCCATCAGAACTTTTTCTGTGAAGAAAAACAGACCCAAAATGAAGGATGATGAGGGCTCACAGGAACAGCAGGTGATCCTAAGTCCTGTAGGGAAGGACAGGACCTGCCTCTGGGGGTGTGGGATCATCCTGAGATGAAGCATCTGATGTCTGGATGCATCGGGTTTCCGAGGAGCTACTGCCACAGATGGTGCTCATCTGTTTGGCTCTCCTCAAATGCCCATTGTTTTCCTCCTTCTCCATCCAGAAAAAAATGTGTTTCTTTATTAACCTGGCCAGTCTCCAGGTTCAATGGGGACATATCACATTCAAGGCATTGTGATTCAAACCCTAGTCCAGCACCTATGGCTTCTATGAAGCTTTCTTTCAGTGCCCGATGCCCATAGAACATGTAGAGAGTGGCAATAGGGTTAAGCCTCGGACTGACCTGTTGGCAAAGCCACAAACAAGTCCCAGCTTAGAGGGCACAGCCCTCTTAGCATAATTAGGCTTGACCTTATGATGCTCCCTAGATCTTATCTGGGTAGCTAATGGGCTGTGGAAAATGCAGCAAGTGCTGCCAACACAAGTGAAACTCACAAGAACATTGTAACTATGGTGACCACTACCTTATTTACCTCTGGCTATAAAATAAAGGCTCAGCTTGCTGTCTGTGTCTCTCTCTGTGGCCTCAGCCAGGCATAGGAGATCCACCTAGACCCAGCTTATTCTATTTGTCTGTCTTTTCTACATGCTTTGCCGCACCCCCCTCAGGCTCACTGAACCCTTGGCTGAGCTGGCACACCACAGAACATTTGCAGCCGAGTCCATTCATCCTTAAAGCTTCTGATTGATTCCTATTCTTTGTTGGTAAACATTTCTTTCATACTCAGAAGGCATTCTGAAGTTGAACCATGACCTGGTTCAATTCCAACTTGTAGCTCAAGTTCAGCAGCAAGTACCACCCAGTCCCTTTAACAGGAGATGTTAAAGATGAAACTGGGTAAGGAATAGATGAGTCTTTTGCAAGAACTGGTTTCCCTTTTGCAGTTCCCTGCAAATGAATGTTATTCCAAGGGATGTCCTATTTCTCTGCACTAACTTCCTCATTATCAGACAACCAGCCATGGCTGCCAGAGTGTCCCTGGCAGAGAGGAACCGGCTGATGCTCGCCTCTCCTCAGGTTGGATGGACGGTACCTCCAAGAGCCATTCCCTCAGTCGGGCAGGCACGTATTGCAGCAAAAAGCCCAGCACAGCCCTTCCATTGCTGGCACCAAGCAGAATCGCTTGATGGGGGGAAACTTAAACCCACTCTTTGTTTCCCTCAGTTTCTTCATTTGTTATGGGCTCTCACATTACAGGTTGGTTGGGAGGGTTACATGTATGACACATGCAATATGCTGGGCTCAAGGCCCACTCAGGGTGTGCACTAGGTCAATGAAAGCTGTTGTTGATAAATACTGACCCAGCCCACAGGCTCCCAGATGGTGAATAAATAACAGCTCTGTGCTTCCCTCCAGGAGGGGCAGGTGAGGAGCTGCAGGTGATTCAGCCTCAGAAGTCAGTGTATGTCGCAGCTGGAGAGACGGCCACTCTGAGCTGCACCGTGACCTCCCTGACCCCGGTGGGGCCCACACTGTGGTTCAGAGGGACAGGGCCAGGCCGGGAGTTAATCTACAGTCTCAGAGGAAGCCACTTCCCCCGGGTAACAAGTGTTGCAGACGTCACGAGGAGAGACAACTTGGACTTTTCCATCCGCATCAGTAACCTCACCCCAGCAGACACAGGGACCTACTACTGTGTGAAGTTCCGGAGAGGAGGTGGTGATGACACGGAGTTCAAGTCTGGGGCAGGCACTCAGCTCACCGTGAGTGGTGAGTACAGGGGGATCCTTTGTCCCTCATGTCTGACAACAAGTCAGTAAGATCGACTTGATCTCTGAGCAACAACTAAGTGTCAGGTGCGGAGAGGGGGTTATAGTCATGATCTGATTCATGGTCTGATTTCACTCCATCTGCGGATCAGGGAAGCTGAGGCGTGGAGATGTCATGCTATTTGCTCAGCCACCACGGCTGGACAATGGAGGAAAAAGTCTGGAACCCCCACTTGTCTGGCTCCCCAGCCCTGGCCTTTCAATCCTGTCAGCCTCTTGGTTGCAGGGATGAGAGAACTGAAGGTCGGAGTGACTTGCCCATCACAAGGCCAGACCTCACCCATCTCCAGGGAGTGCTCCCCTCAATTTGGCCGAGGCTCCTCCTTAGAGACACCCACTGGTCACCTGCTGTGAGCCAGGCTCTGCGCTGGATGCTGAGGCAGCTGCAGAACAAAGCAGGCAAAGGCTCTTCCCCTCAAAGCTTCGTTCCCTTCTCTCCAGTGGGAGAAACTCACTGAGGGCAGGGAGTAGAGAAGGTGCTGCTTTATCTCAGCCTCAGAAACATCACAGGAGAAGGAAATGCTGAGAGGCCCAGACTCACTGTTCACTCTGGCAGCCCCACTGGGAGGAGATGCCCAGAAGTGGGCGCTCACTGTGGGTCTGTCTGGGACCCCCCTTTATTCCAGAATCCCAGTCACTGTCATGAAGCCTCCAAGCAGAGTGGGGTCATCTCAGAATGTCCCTCCCCCATGGAAGAGGCTCCCCATGTGGGTGGCTTACGGGTCGTCCCATTGAGGCAACACCGTTCTCCTTGAGAGTGTCTTACCAGAGGCCCAGGATCCAGAATCCTGGACTGTGAGCACGCAGGGACCTTCACACCATCCAGCCTGACTCCTCAAGTACAGAGGGGCGCCTGAGGTCAAAAGGTGACAGGGGCTTAGCCCAAGATCCCATGGCCAGTGAGTGAGGCGATTGTTCCAGAACCCCTTCTGATTTTACTGGCTTTTTCCTGCTTCAGATATAGACACTCTATCCATCAAAAAGCCTGGTGAATGCAAGCACTGAATAAAGCCCATTACAGAACACCATTGAACAGGGCGCCAACATCTCTTATATTCACTGGTACCCAGAGCTACACATGCCCCTCACACTCAGACTTTGAGGCCCAGGTTATTGGGAACCTCCCCCTACCTGCAGCCACATGGCCCCAAATCGAGCATCCACATCAGCACCTAGAGCTGCCCCTATTCAACAGCTGCCTCCCCTCCAGCCTGTGGAGACAGCATCGTTCATTCACTGTCTTCTGTTGATGTATGTGAGTTGTTCCCAGCCTTGGGCTATTCACACAGTGACAGAGGGGATACCCTTGTCCATGGGTCACTTACTCAAAAGGGAGGCACTCACTAAAAGTGGCATTGCTAGGTCACAGGGTGTGTGTATTTTAATTTGTGTGGGTATTGCCCAATTTTCCTCCTAGACATGGTGTTAATGGGGTCTTCCCACAAGTCCTGGACACAGGCCGGGAGGGTGGCTTATCCTGATTTACATACATTACTAATATAACAGACTGTGTCCCTTGCCGAGGCCATCACAGGTGTCATTCGCTCCATCACCACTGAGATCTGCTGCCTCCTGGTAGAGAGCTCGTTCACCTTCCCTGAGCTACTTGCCCAGGTGATGCCCTGGCTGAGAAAGCAGGAGCTGGGAGAGGTCAGGGGTCATGTCTTCATGGTGGCATTTACTTCTACAGTCAGTGCTGCGAGGGAGGGGCCATCATTGCCCCTTGATTAGATGAGGACACTGATGCTCAGAGAGGGGACCTGAACTGAGCAGGAAAAGGAACTAAGATTTGAACCCCAAACAACATAACTCACAGACCCTGCTCGCCACAATCCTACACTGTGCTTGTCAAAGTGTGGAGAAAGCTCCAACCCTTTTCTTACAATCATGCATTCTTATGTTCTTCAGAAAAAAAGAATTTAAGAAAGGTCCGGTGGGGGAGGCAGGTGCAGCTTTCCAACTGAGATGAGACAGTACTCAAATGTCCCATGATGTGGCCTGAAACTATTCCTACAGGACATGGCTCTGCCTGTGGAGGCATCCAGGAGGCCTTCCCTGCTTTGTGGTGTTTTCCTCACTGAGCAGCCACAGGAGCCGCCTGGCTCAGTGGCCTGGACAGAGCAGAGAGGGGTCGCTGAGCCCCAGCACCGCCGTGGGCAGCATCCCCGTCTCTGCAGACTGAGGGAGAGGAGGGGCCATGTCCTAGAGGGCCCTGCGGCCCCAGTGAGCAGGAGTTCATAGTCTAGACTCACTGTCAGGAGCCCTTTCTCCCATTTATTGCTGCAGGGCCCCCGGCCTGGGCACTGGAGGGCACTCCTCCCTGGAGCAGGTGGCGGTCAGGGCCAGGCTCCTGAAGGTGGGCACTGGCTCTGCTGATGGACGTGAATACCTGGGAGGCCACAGGAAACACCTCTGGGGCACAGTAGTGGCCGAGGGCACAGTCCCTTCATTCTCTCAGGTTTAGTTTTCTCATCTCTAAAATGGTGATGATCATGGACTCCATTTAGGAGAGAGGAAAGGATTTGAGGTGCTCTGTCTAAATCACCCAGCACAGAATTGCACCCCCAAATAAAGGTGTTATGTCAGTGTTATGACCCAGTTAACTTAGCTGGGCCTTAGCTCCTCACCTGCAGAAATGGTGTAGAATAACATAATACTAATAAAATCACTGATTAATCAATATTGATGATATAATCCAATCTGCCTTTATAGAATGTTTCAGGTGAGCCTATAGAGAGGACAGACCCTCACTGAGCCACGGCATTGTCATCCCACAGCTGTGTACTCTGGGCAAGTCTCTGTCTCCACCCAGTCCTCAGTTTCCCCACTTGATGAGGATGATAATCATGGCTCATTCAAGGTTCTATAAGGATTAGAGACCAGCTATGAACAGCCAGCGCACAAAAAAGAGACTGATCAGGAACTCTGTCCCTGGGCCCAGACTGTGGGAAATCATCTGGAGGGAAAAAGGTGGACTTTGAACAAAGGCCTGGAATCGCTTGTCGGCCCTGCCCCTCACTCAGAGTTCACCTCTGGGAGCATGAGTATCCTCCTTTGCAACACGGGGATGATGACACGCCCTCCCAGCATTAATAGAAGGATAACACACAGTATATAGAAGGTTTGACAGTGCCACATGCTTGTCGTTAGTGGTGAGAGTCACAATTATGTTCATTGTTCATTATGTTCCTTTTACAGCCAAACCCTCTCCCCCTGCGGTATCGGGCCCCACAGGCAGGTCGCCGCCTGGGCAGACAGTGAGCTTCACCTGCCAGTCCCATGGCTTCTCCCCCAGAAACATCATCCTGAAATGGTTCAAGGATGGGAATGAGCTCCCAGCCTCCCAGACCACCGTGGACCCAGAGGGAGACAGCCCTTCCTACAGCGTCTCCAGCACAGCCAGGGTACGGCTGGCCCCGGGGGATGTTCGCTCCCAGGTCATCTGCCAGGTGGCCCATGACACACTAAAGGGGGACCCTCCTCTTCGTGGGACTGCCAACTTGTCTGAGGCCATCCGAGGTAGAGCCCCTCACACCCAGCTCAAGCCACACCTGGCCCCTGTTCTTCCAGCCTGCTCCTCCCCCTGTTCTTTGCTCCAGAGTTTGATTTTCATGGAGTCTAATTCCTGACAATCCTTCCCTTCACCAGGTACCTGGATGTGCCTGTCCCTCACCATGTTTAATGGCAGCTGTCAGGTGAACACCCACCACTGTACTTGGTGTTTTATCTACTTTACCAATAGCAACTCCAATAACTGAGCACCTACTAGAAGCCAAGCTCCTATGTGCTTGGCGATTTCATTTATTTTTCTACAGTTATGTTTCAACTTCATGGCAGGTTGTGCTTGTTTACTTTAGTCATATTACTCTCACAGGAGCTCCAAGCCCTTGAGCACCTACTGTGTGCAGGCTCCTGTGCTTAGTGATTTCATTCATATGAAAGAGCACCATCGGTGTCTGAGCACCTGCCCTTTGAGATCCCCTTACTGTGGTAAAGGAGCTAAGGTTGGAGCCGCCCTGGGTGGTCTGTGTCCCATGAGGTCAGAGCTGTGCCCTGTGCTGTTTCAGTTCCGCCCACCTTGGATGTTACCCAGTAGACTGTGTCAGAGAAACAGAAGAACGTCACCTGCCTGGTGAAGAACTTCTACCCCCGGCGCCTACAGCTGACCTGGCTGGAGAACGGGAACACGTCCCGAACAGAAACGGCCCCGACCCTCGTAGAGAACAAGGATGGGACCTTCAGCGGGAGCAGCTGGCTCCTCGTGGATCTGTCTGCCCACAGGGAGGATGCGATGCTCACTTGCCAGGTGGAGCACGATGGGCAGCCTGCCGTCACCAAAACCATCACCGTGGAGGCCCTGGCTCACCAGAAGGACCCAGATGAATCCTCTGGTGAGGCCCCCACTTTAACTGACCCGGCTCTGACTAAATTTTATCTTTACTGTTATAAGTAGTAATTCATGCTTATTACAGAGATATATAGAAGTTGCATAAATGTGTCCACTCATAACTTAGTTGTGTGTGCATATCTGGTTACAAGTGAAGTCCATAATTGTGCTGTCATAGGACTAAAGACATTGGTTTTTCTACAAAACCAGTACCTTCACACACAATAAAATTAACAGTAATTCCCTAATGTCATCTAAAGTAGTGCACATACTGAAACTCCCCAAATTTCTTTAGCTGTTTCTTTGTGTTCCAAAATTGGCTTCAATTCAAATATAAACACTTGGTAAAATCTTCCTGTGAAACTATGTAGGCCTTGAAAATTCTTTGGGGGAATTTTCCATTGTAATTAAGCTTCCTTAATACTTTACAGCAATACACATTATTCGTTTTATATTAAGCGGATTGTGGTTGTGCTTTTTGAGGAAGTTGTCAAATGTCTGCCTGTAGAGTTGGTGATCACAATCCCTCATTATCCTTTTGATGTCTATACGATGTGTAGCGATACCATGTTTCACTCCTGATACTGGAAATGTGTTATGTCTTTCTTATTCTTTATCAAACTTGCTAGAAGTTTTGCATTGTGTTGAACTTTTCAAAGAACTTTTCAAAGTTTTGCATTGTGTTGAACTTTTCAAAGTTTTTCTTTTATTGATTTTCTCCATTAGTTCTCTGTCTTCCATTTCATTGATTTTACTTATCCTTTCTCTATAATGTTTTTATTCTATTTGCTTTGTGTTGGTTTCATTCTTCCTTTTCTGGTTTCCTGAGGTGGAAAGTTAAATTACTGATTTCAAACATTTTGTGTCTTCTAATGCCACACCTGAGTTGCCTCCTGTGCCTTGGGAGTTAGGACAGTGCAACCTATGATGCCTAATCCAGGGTTCTTCCTCCAGTCCCCAGGTCCTGAGCCAGAGCCTTTCCTTCCACCTCTCACAGCTCTCCTATGCTTGTCCCAGCTGCTATCTCTAGGGGTCAGAGTTGTCGTGAACAGGAAGAACAGGAGAGGGGAGTCTCTGGCATCTTGTCTGGACCACCTTGGGTTTGCCTTTTAGTTTCTGTCCATTTCTGAGGCTCAGACCATGGCTGTTAATTACTTCCCTCAGCTCTCAGGTGCCTGACCCAGCACACCAGCTAAGCACTGAGGCTGGAAATGGATTTCTGGCTTGTCTAGGTTGAGGAGCGGGAGCAAAGTGCAAGATGCCCATGTGACCCTCTGCATTGGGATGCCACAGCCTATCCCAGCGTCTCGTGGTTCAGGCCACTGCAGACCTGGCCAATGGGCTTGGCTTGAGGATGTACAACATGTTGGTCATTTTTATGGTACTGGGCTGTTTTACAATATTTCTAGGTGAATGAAACTCCCTTCCATCAGGATAGCATAATCCACATATATTAACGCAGATTTATGCTGTATGCTTGGTTTCAATAGTGGGAGAAATATTCTGAGTTCTCAGATTTTTCAGTTCTTTTTAGTCTTTTAGAACTCTAAACTCCCTCCCCACCATTTCCTTTTCTTTTCAACACTTATTTGCCACAAAACAGTTTTCCTCTTTTTTTTTTCCTTTCCCACAGAAGGAGTGCACTTTGAATTGTTCCTGTTCCTTCCATCTCATCTGTCCTTTTAAAATGTCCCTGCCATGCCCAGCCTCAGTGGCTCAATGGTTGAGTGTTAACCTATAAACCAGAGGTCATGGTTGGATTCCTAGTCAGGGTACATGACTGGTTTGCAGGCTCAATCCCCAATAGGGGGTGTACAGGAGGTAGCCAGTCAATCATTCTCTCTCATTATAGATGTTTCTATATCTCCCTCTTGCTTTCCCTTCCTCTCTAAAATCCATAAAAATATATTGAAATCATATATAATAAAAGCATAGTATGCAAATTGTCCCCTCGACCTGGACTTTGACCAGGGGTGGGACCTCCAGGGGAAGGGAGGGAGTACCCCGCCAGAAGCTGCTAGGGCCCCTACCAGTGCACAAATTTCATGCACTAGGCCTCTAGTGTATATATAAAACAAAATGACCCTGCCTCCTTGGATGAGGTTCCTATGACCACTGAAATAAATTATTACACATTTAGTGCCTTAAAACAACACAAGTTTATTGTCTTACATCTCCAGAGATCAGAGGTCTACAATGGGTTGGCAGGACTGGGTTCCTTCTGGCTTTAGCAGAGAATCCATTTCCTCGCCCTTTCCAGCCCCCAGAGGTGACCCACACTCCTGGGCTGAGGGCCACATCACTCTGAGCTCTGCTTCTGTCATCACAGCTCCTTCTCTGACTCTCCTCACTGCCGCTTTCACTGAGTCAGATCTTTGTGTGTGAAAATGGCTCTGCTTGGAAAATCCAAGACAATGTCATTTCAATTCTTAACTTAATCAGTATGACTAGTTCCTTCTTCCAGGAAATGCAACATATTCACAGACTATGGGGATTCGGAGCCAACCTCTCGAACAGGCACACTTTAACCTTTTCCAGTGACCTGTGCTCTGACCTGCGGACACTTCTCAATGTGTCAGATGCAGGGTGCGTTGAGTGTTGGTGGTGGCGATGTTCCCAAATAGCCCTCAGGTGCTTGGCCAGCTGCCCTTCTCCTTGTGGCTGAGTGAGGGTGGGGTGGCAGCCTCCTGGCAGAGTGTGCACTAGGATTTGCTGGTTTTTCTGCTTTGACTCTTAACTATTTTGATCTTTTCTCATTTTTCTCTTCTAGTAACAGGGAGAGCCAGTTGTGTGTAGAATTTAATTTCCCTTTTGTGTTTTTTCTTGGGTTTGGAGAGGCCCTATTTGGAGACCAGTAGCTGTGCTGCTGCCATTGTGCTCAGCAGCCAGAAGGGGACAGAAGATTGTGAGCGCAATAGCCCATAGGTCCCTCTCTCAGGGTCCCTTCTTTCTTCATCAGGCGCTACCCTTGCTGAGCAGGCCCATTGACCTGGAGACCTCAACCCCCTCTCTAGCTCTGCTAGGCCTAGAATGATGTCCTTGTCCCACACCTCAGCTTTTTCTGCCCTCTGCCTCTTGAAGAAAAAAATCTGCAATGCCATCAAGAACTCTGGTGGCTCACACTTAACTTTTACCTTGTAATTAATCACGCTTAGCTTTTCATTGTTTTTCTCCAAATTACTGATGTCCAGCAACAGCGATCCAATCTTATAGTTGTTATGATGACCATTTGCTGACTCCTTTTAAAATTCTTAATGCCCAAGTATCCCTTTCCTCCGGTTATACCATCCCAGTTCACCACCAGTGAAAATGTTAACAATGGCACCATGAGGGCCGGCTGAGGCTGACCCCTGCTCCACCTCCCTCCAGTGCTGATGAGTGATCGGTTTTCTAGATTGCATTGCAGAGTTTTTTAAATTGTGAAAATGTTATATTCAACAATGTATACACAAGGGTATGGGTTCTAAGAATTAATAAGGAATAATCGGTATCTTTCCTGAAATCATTTTTTTCCTGCCAAAACTGTTAGATGGTATAATATAATATTTTTCTTTTCACACTTTAATTTTGCACATTATAAAGAGCACCATCCTTGTAAAAATGTTTATGGATTCACCAATTTTACCAGAGTCTTCTCTAAAAGTTTTTTTTCCCTCTTACCTAATAGATTTTTTTAAAAAATTAAGTATAGCCCTAACTAGTTTGGGTCAGTGGATAGAGGGTGGGCCTATGGACTGAAAGATCCTGGGTTCAATTCTGGCCAAGGGCACATGCCCGCGTTGTGGGCTTCATCCTAAATTGGATAAATGTGTTTTCATGCAAGAGGCAGCCAATCAATGATTCTCTCTCATCATTGACATTTCTCCCTCTCCCCTCCTCTGAAATCTATAAAAAAAATATATTTTAAAAAGTTAAGTATAACTGATATACAGCATTATATTGATTATATTTGTTTCAGGTGCATACTATAGTGATTCAACATTTTTGTACCTTACATAGTAATCACTCCACTAATTCTAGTAATTATGTCACCGTGAAAACTTATCACAATATTTATTCCCCTTCACTTCTTTCAACCATCCCCACCACCCATTCCTTTCTGGTAACCTTCCCTTTGGTCTCTGTTTCTACGAGTCTGTTTTGTTCTTTGATTACATATATAAATGAAATTATTTGATATTTGTCTTTCTCTATGTGACTTATTCTACTTACAATATCCTCTAGATCAGTGGTTCACAACCTTCTGGCCCTTTAAATACAGTTCCTCATGTTGTGACCCAACCATAAAATTATTTTTGTTGCTACTTCATAACTGCAATGTTGCTACTGTTATGAATCGTCATGTAAATATCTGATATGCAGGATGTCTTAGGCGACCCCTGTGAAAGGGTCATTCGACCGCCAAAGGGGTCGTGACCCACAGGTTAAGAACCGCTGCTCTAGATCCATCTCAGCTGTAGAAAATGGCAAGATTTCATATATGTAGAGAGAGAGAGAGAGAGAGAGAGAGAGAATATATCACATCTTCTTAATCCATTAATTTATCCTGCCACATTGTAGCTATTGTAAATAAAATGCTGTAATGAACATAGTGCTACATATATGTTTTCAAATTAGAGTTCTTGTTTTCTTTGGATAAACACCCAGAAGTGGAATTGCTGGGTCATATGGCATATCTATTTTTAATTTGGGGGCAGCACCAGTTTGCAGTCCCAACAACAAGTACAAGGATCCCTTTTCCTCACATCCTCTCCAACACACGTTATTATTTACTTTTTTATAATAGCCATTCTGACTCGGGTGAGTTGGTATCTCATTGAGCTTTTTATTTGTATTTCCCTGATGACTAGTGATGTTGAACATCTTTTCATATGTCCACTGGCCATTTATATGTCCTCTTCGGATAAATGTGTTTTCATGACTTCTGCCCATTTTTATTTTTATTTTTTTAATATATTTTATTGTTTTTTTTTACAGAGAGAAAGGGAGAGGAAAAAGAGTTAGAAACATTGATGAGAGAGAAACATCGATCAGCTGCCTTCTGCACACTTCCTACTGGGTATGTCCCCACAACCAAGGTACATTCCCTTGACCGAAATCGAACCTGGGACCCTTGAATCCACAGGCTAACGCTCTATCCATTGAGCCAAAACGGTTAGGGTAACTTCTGCCCATTTTTAGGTCGGATTTTTAAAAATTTTTTTGTTGAGTTGTATGAGTTTCTTATATATTTTGGATATTAATCCCTTATCAGATGTGTCATTTGTGAATATATTGTCCAAGTCAGTAGGTTGCCTTTTTGTTTTGCTGAAGGTTTCCTTTCCTCTGCAGAAGCCTTTTTGTTTGCTGCAGTCCCATTGGCTCATTCTTTCTTTTGTTTCCCCTGCTTGAGGGGCGGTGTCCAAAAGGATAATACTCAGATTGATGACAGAGCGCTTGCTTCCTATGTTTCTTCTAGGAGTTTCATGATGTACAGTATATTTAAGTATTTTACACACTTTGAGTTTATATTTGTGTATGGTGTAAGAGAGCGTTCCAGTTTGCTTTTCTGATCACTCCCAGTCAAACTCCATAGGTCAGTTTCCCTGGGAAGCAGACCCAAAGGGCTATAAGAATATGGGAAGCTTATTGAGGGCAGCTGTGAGGACCCACATGCTGAGGGTTGAAGGAGCAGGACTGGCAGAGGGAGCTGCTGAACTCTGAGGCAGGCACCAGACTTGGCCACTCTACAGAGAACTGGCCAGAAGAATAGGCTGTGAGAGCTGTGCAAATGGAGGGGAGGGTGCTGAGCCTTTGTGCTCCCAGTCCAGCCAGTCCTCTGCCACGATCTGCCCTCTAGGAGGCAGTGCAAACGTGGCAATGAACTCTCATCCACTGAGGAGAGTCCCAGAGAGCCTGCCCCATAGGGTGTGAGGACCAAGTCAGTATATCAGGTGCCACACTACGGGTCACTGAGTACACATTCTGCCCACCACCTCCCTCAAGGAGGACGACTCCGGCAGCCTACTCACGGGGTCACTGAGGATAAAGAACCTCTTTACCTGATTGCTGCCTCAAGCGGGAGCCCATGGGTTCAGAGTGGTCATGGGTGCAGGTAGCCTCGGATGGAGTGGGTCGAGGACTCTGGAAGGGTCTCCTCTAATGGCTTCCCCTGTCCCTTGATTTGCAGGCTCAGCACTATCTGCTCAGGTCTTCTTGGCTGTGCTCCTCGGCCTCCTAGGCTACAAGGTGCTGCTGATGGTTGGTGTCTCTGCCATCTATGTCCACAGGCAGCGGAGAGCCCGACTGTAAGTTGTGGGACAGGGAGGGCAGGCTACCGTCTGTCCCAGAGGAGCAGGTCAACAGGAGCGGTCAGCCCACAGGGTACACACAGTGAGGGCCCAGGTGGAATTTAGACAAGGTGACACCCCTCTATTAATACTCCCGGAGACTTGCAGATGCCTTTAAGAGATTCCTACCTCCCAGGAAATGTGTGGCGTCCTGTAGAAGGAGACTGACTCAGTGATTTTTGAAAGGTGTTCACAGAGTCCTAGGCTCCTGCAGAAGAAGTGGGCAGAGGAAACTGAATGAGGCCAACTGGGTGGGCGGTTCCCTTGGAGACCACATGTAATTGAATTGATGGACGAGGATCCTTGGGCAGAAGGAAGCCACATTCACAGTAATGTTGAGAAGCCCCGGTCAGCTGCTCTGATGGCTATTCCCAGTCTGACGCTCTGTGTGACAGAGGGGAGGATGGGGAAGGAGGACGAGGACCTGAGAGGAGGACTAGGGGCAGAGTCCAATGCCAGGGCTGCGTATCCTCTCATGACCAGCATTCCTGGAGGAAGACAGCTCAGGACATAAGAGACACGAAGAGAACTTTCCTTGAATGATGAGCTGGTAATTACAGGTGGACACATTTCCCACAGCTCCTTCCTTTCTCCCCTGTTACATGTCACTCTGTTTTTCTTCCTCCTTCTTTCCACGAAGGGCCCAGCCCAAGAAAACAAGTTGACTAGAAGCTTTTATGGACTCTGCTCCAAATGCTTCTCCCAACCCAGAACTGCTGCCCACAGGCTCCTGCTCCTTCTCGTGGCCCCTGATGCCCCAGAGCTGGGTCTTCACACAAGCTCCTCTCAGACACACAGACAGAACCCAAATTATCGCAGCTCCGTTATCCCGTCCACATGACTCAGATGGGATAGGAGTGGGAGACGGGATGCTGGAAATTGAGGGCAGTGAAGAGACGGTGACCTCAAGTGCAATCATACTTTCAGGGTTCACCACTGACCTGGAAGCTGGAGGAAGAGAAAGCAATACTATGACCAAGTTCTGCAATTTGATAGTTTCCTACTCACATTAACTTTGCCGTTGGTTAAATAATGAGTGTGCCTTTAAAGCAACTCTTTGTGGTTGCCCTTTAAGGATGTTATGTAGCTAAGGTACAGTGCTTTCAGGTAAGTTGAAAATTCCTGAAATGCTATTTCAACTGGGAGCTGGGGCAGGGGGCAGCCCTGTGTCCTGGCTGTACCAGTCTGAGGTTGTTCTTGTTGAGCTGAAGGAAGAAGAGGCAAGAGGATCTTCATTCAAATGTCACACACTCTCACTCTTCATGCCTGTCTCAGTAGATTTTCTCAGTAAGGTGGTTTTTTTTTTCACGTATTGTAAAAATAAGTTCCTCTCAAACACACACACACACACACACACACACAGAATTCCAATTGTCATGGTTTAGGATTATTTATAGAGATGTTAAGTAATTTTTCATAATATATACCCAATGATTATATCTTGAATAAATAAAGAAGTTAATTATTATCTTTCTGTTTTATTGGTATTAAAATACCCTTTCTCCTGTGGAATGGCATTTACATTCACTGGTAGGTGATTCGAACATTAGTTTTTTTTCTTTTCTTTTGTTAATCCTCACCTGAGGATATTTTTTTCCATTATTTTTTTTTAAGTGAGAGTGAAAGGGAAGACGGGAGGCAGAAAGGGAGTAGGGAGAGAAGGAGAAAGAGAGAAAGAGATTGATTAGTTGCCTCAAGCCCTACTCAGGGTCAAGGTTTGAACCTGAAACCCAGGTATATGCCTTTGACCAGAAATAGAACCTGAGACCCTTCGGTGCTCTGGCCGACACTCTAACCACTGAGAAATACTGGCCAGGGCTGAAAATTATTTTTCTTGATAAATATAGTATATAATTGTTTTTCAAAAAAGTTTTTACCTGGAATGACTAAGTGTAGAATCTCTGGACCAAACGACCCATTAAAACCACACAATCCTATGATACACCAGACACTGAGTGAGATGTACTCAAAGTCCTTTAGACAAATCGCAGTGGAGAAGTTCCCTCTGAGGTCTTATAGGCATAGAAACGTGGGTTCAGACACTGGAAAACACATACCAGCTACGTAAGCTTGAGCAACTCACTAACACTCTCTGAGCCTACTTCTTTCCCTGTAAGATGGGAATCATGCTACCCCAAAGAATTGTGGGGCTTGAGAGGAGAGAGCAATGTGTTGGCGCACACAGGGTCCGGAACAAGACTGTGTGTGATACAGACCCTTTTCTTCCTTTGCTCATTGAGGAACTTTCACACTCTGTGTTTTCCAGCTCGGTGAAGTAATCACACCAAAAGCCTTTCCAGGGGCCTGGCTGCCTGAACACGTTCTCAGACTTTTCTGGGGAAAATTACCCGACTTTTAGTCTGGCACCTGCATCCACTAATCTATTGAAAGAAGCAAGATCCACATTTGCTTCAGAGTTGGTCACACACTTGCTAGCATGGGCAGAAACTGGAACAAACCCTAATGTAATGAAAACCAATCCCTAATACTCAACCACACCTAACAGTTGTTGTTGTTCTTGTTGTTGTTGTTTTCAGAAGAGAACAGCAAGACCCCCCCACAGTGCCTATGGACCACCGGGTCAGACTGGTCCCAGAGCCATGAAAAGGTGCAGAAAGCTTACTAATGACTCCACGAACCCGATGGATGGCCGAAAACAAACTTTGCCCTTTGCCAGAACCTGTGCGTAGATGGAGGGGGCTCAGGAATTTGCTCTTGGCTGGGCACCTACATCTCACCCAATATGACCCCACCGTCTAAGAATGCCTTTATACCTTCTGTCACCTTTCTCATTCCTTACCTTATGTGACTTAGTTTCAACACTGTCCGATCAAGACCCCTGAATAGAATGAACACATATGTATACTTTCTGCTTCCCCTTAAATTTGCTCTGAGTCTGTAGTCCAGGGCCTATGAGGAGAGGGATCTGAGCCCTGTCTGTCTCCTGGTTTGGCAGCTGGACGAACACATCTTTTCTCTATGAAACCTTCTTGCCTCAGACTTGGCTTCTCTGTGAGCGTTGGGCATTGAACTCACTGACTGTGTTGGCTACATCATGACCTGAGAAAATTAAGATTCTTTTTCTTTAAAGCAAAACCACTTTGGTTCAAGATGATGGCTTAGGAGGCACCTGACCTCACCTTTGCCCACAAACTTACTGAAACTGCAGCTACTAACGCAACAATTCCCTGAGAAAGAAACCCAGAAACCAGATGAGCAACTCCCAGACCTTGGACACACACACCAAAAACACACCTAAATCAAATAAAAGAAGATGAGCCACAACCTCAGGCTGTTACCTGACACAGTCTCTCCATAACTCCACACCCCGCATGGTGACATATAATGGGGGGTGACCCACACCTCCCACTTCTCCTTGAGGAGTGGGATTCTGACCCAACATTGAGCACCCCCAAATTGTAAACTTCCCCATGAGGGATGAGCCCCCAAATAAAGTATGTCTGAGAGCCAACAGGACTTGAGTCCACAAGGTCCAAGGACGACAGCAAAGCAGCAGTTCTCAGTGGCCTGTGAGGACTCCCTGTCGCCAACCCCCAGGTCTCACCAGGAGGCAGCAGAGAGAAATGCCCAGCGCCCAGTCTTTCCCTGAAAGAGGCTTATTTGCTTCTCATAAAGGCTGCAGCAGAGGGTCAGCTTCTCATCTAACACAGGTCAGGGGCCCACCATCCTCTCCAGAGCCAGGGAGCTGAGAGGGCGTCAGGTCCACATGCTCCCTCTATGGCCCCCCCCCCCGGTGGCTGGTGCCTCCCTGAGAGCAGCTTGTGCACAGGGTGAGAGCCCTGACTTGCGGCTGCTGCTCAGGGGACACTCCCCTTGACCACCTGGCTCTGGCGGCCAGTGGGGCTTGTGTTAGTGGGGCCCACGGGATTGTAGAAAACAAAAAGCCAGTTCTTCCCTGGCTATTCCCAAGAGCCTTAGCTCCCACCTCCCAGCCTTTCCTGATAGAGGTCTACATTCATACTTAACCGCTGCTGCCTGAGGATCCAGCTTCCCATGTGCCTGCCTCCCCTCTGGACACTGAAATGGCGCCTCAGCTACTGGGAGCAACAGAGAACAAAGAAGGCAGTTTGGATAATCACGAAGTTTGGAGAGACTGCCGAGTGCTAGAACAGGGCTCAGTGACAACGTTTATCTTCTGCAACAGAGCACACCACCAAGATGGGAAGAGGTGCCTCTTTTATCTCACGCACAGAAACCAAGACGGAGAGTCAAGGAACATGAGGATGTGGAGGAACGTGAACCAAACACCACAGCAAAGAATAAAATAAAACTCCCGAAATGCATCTTAATGATTTACCTGGTAGTTTTATAAATGCACATAACGATGCTCACCTGTCCATGAGAACAAGGCTGCACAATGCGAGAATTTCAACAAAGAGATACAAAATGTGAGAACCAAAGAACTTACATAGTTACATGCATGGCCCCCAGACACGGGCAATAGGGTAGTGAAGACCTGAGGGTGGGTGGGAAGCTCTGGGTGGGGGGAATTACTAGAAGGGGAAATAGGAGATATCTGTAATACTATGAATAATAGAATTTGTTTTTTAAAAAATATGAGAAAGTACCAAACAGAAATCACAAAGCTGAAGGATACAATCACTGAGCTGGGGAATTCAATAGAAGAGTTCAACAGCAGATTAGATGAAGCAGAAAAGAGGGTCCAGAAACTTAAAAAAAAAAAAAAAAAAAAAAAAAAAAAGAACATGAAATTCATTCAATTAGAAGTTTGGTGCAGCCACCATGGAAAACAGTATAGAGGGGCCTCAAAAAACTAATAGAACCTTCATATGACCCAGCCCTTCCACCCCCAGGTCTACATCCAAAGAAAATGAAATCACTACCATGAAGAGGAATCTGCAACCCCATGTTCACTGCACCATTATTTACAATATACAAGCCAAGCAAGTAATGTAAGTGCCCCTCGGCGGGTGAATGCATAAGAAAATGTATATATGGAAGAAGGAAATGCTGCCATTTGCACAACATAAATGGAATTTCAGGGCATTATGCAATGTGATGAGTCAGGCAGAGAAAGACAAATACTGTATGATTTCAGTTATTTGTGGAACCTGGAGGGTGGGGGGAAACTCATAGACACAGAGAAAAGTTTGGTGGTTGTGAGAGGCTGCTCATTCAGTGGGGGAAAAGGTCAAGGTGGTTATATAAACAAAGCTTCTAGTTATAAAATATATACGTTTTGAGGATATAATATCCAACATGGTGACTACAGTTAGCAATACTGAGTTGTATATTTGAAAGTTGCTAAAAGAGAAAATCCTTAAAGTAGGATTTATTTTGCTCACAGTGTTTGGTATGGACATCAGTTGCATTTCTCTGAGATAAACCCCTGGGTGTATAAATGTGGTCATGTAATATACGTGCTTTCTGGAAAGATGTGAGTTTATTATGTCTTTTGTTGCAAGGAGGCACATACCAGTTCTGAGGTTCCCCCCACACTGTGTGTTTGGGTGGAGTTTTTCCAGTCCCATCAGTAAGTGGTTGGAATAGAAGGTCTTTCAGAGGAGGACCTGGTTCCATCCCAATGCTGACCAGGTTCTGGTGAACCCTCTTACTTCCTCCAATTATTAGCTCTTGCTGAGGCTGAAGGAGACGAGGCCATAAGCTGGCAACATCCTAGGGTCCTGGGCTGGGAAGTATGGCACACAGCCCACACCGCAGACCAGTATTGTCCTGGGCCCCTAAGGGGGGCGTCACCATGAACCTCAGGTGGGCTGAGGGGCCAGTGGAGAGCAGAGGCCCCAGGAAGGGGGAAGGGGGGAGCACTACTCCCTGGAGGCCTGTCCAAGTCCCTCTGAAAACTAAGATGAGTAACTGCTCACCCTGTGGTTGCTTCCCTGACTGATTATTTCACAATCAGGAACTATTTAGAATATAGAGGCAGGAACTATTTAGAATATAGAGGCTGGCTACTGTGTCACAGCCTTGTCACTACGTCCTAGGCGCTTCCTCTTATACCACACAGCTGGGGCCTCACTCCTCTCACAGAGCAGAGAGTCCGGGGCCTCCGGGCACACACTTGGACACAGCAGACCCCTCAGGCCTCCAGGATGCCCATCCCTGCCTCCTGGCCCTGCCCTCCTCCTTGCCTGCTGCTGACTCTACTGCTGGGCCTCCCAGGTGAGCACTCCTTGGGATAGAATTTTCCCTCCCTGCCCCTGGATTTCTTTTTGCCCCTGAAATTTCAGGGCCTCCAGGGAAACATGGGTGTGTCACCCAGGGCTGCACAGAAGGCCAAGGACAGGGCTTTATGTGAGCGCATGAAGTCAGGGATCTGAGTGTTTTCTCTGTGGGTCCATCGTCAGCAACTGGTTACCTGAGGCAACAAAACAGATGATGCTTTGAGTCTTAGGTGCTGAACAGGAGGTAATTCATAAAATGCCTTTGAACCCAAGAACCTAGCAGGGAAGATACTCTTTGAACGACTAGTAGGAGACTTTGATATATTTCACCAAAGTCAGGAGGCAGAGTCAGTCTGTAAACTAACCAAAATTCGCCTCCCCTGGAAATCATCCCTGTCAGATAGAAATATAGGAGTCTCTACAATATCCAACAGAATTGCAAATAAGGCACCTCATATTTTTAATTTACAATGCGTACTTATACAATTCTCTAGTCTGCCCTTTAAGCCACTCACATCTGACTCTCTCAGGTATTAACCGACCTCCCATCTTTAAAGAAAAAACGCAGGGGTAGGGGCATCCAGAAAGATCTGCTTGGCCCGGATAGGACAAGAGAGCCCTGCATGACCAGAGGACAAAGGCCATTGCCAGCCCCTCCTTAACAAGGACAGAGCTAGTGGGATTTCTACAAAAAAATTCCTCCTTTTCCCTGTAAATTACTAACATGGGGGCCCCTGAAGCCAACTGCTGCTAGGTCTGTCTCCGGAAAAATACTCCCGGGCCAGGGTGTGAGATCACCACACTCAGTGACTGTCCGCGGAGGCAGAGAGCGTGTGCACCTGTGTGTGTGTCTCGCCACGACCCGCTGTGACAGCGCAGGCTCCCCAGCCCTCCAGGCGCCCCAGCACCAGGGCGCTGCCTGGGTTGCAGGCGATCAGCCAGGCCTCCCACTGGAGAAAGGACCTAGTAAGCCTCACCAAGGAGAGAAAGAGAGGCGCTTCCCCTCCTGGGCTGGGCAGGGATTGGCGGTGGCAGTGGGCTCCTCCCCTGGGCTGGGCAGCAATTGGCCCTGGCTGTGGGACATGCACTCCTCCCTGATAAATCTGAGATGTGAGAGGACACATGGCCTGTCCGACTCTTAGATGCAATTCTGTGAAGATGGGAAGCTGACAGTTACAGCAGCAGCTTCCTGACCATGAGACAGGCCTGAGGCAAAACAAACTGAGGCTGAGGCAAGAACGTGTCCTCAGTGACACCTCTGAGCTGGGTGCTGGGTGAGACCATTAATGCCCTTGGTTACTTCCCTCAGCTGTTTGCACACTTACCTCTGCTCCAAGCATCCTACCTGACATTAGCCACCAACAGAGCACTTTAGAGCCAGTGAAAGTTATGCCACAAATTATTCATTAACACCGGATGTGCAGCTCAGAGAAAAGAATTACAGAATAGTATGTTCCCAGTTTATGAAAAAGTGGATTCATTTTCCAAGGAAAATGTTTTAGAAATCGTTATCTCTGATGTAGTTGTGTCTGAAAGACAACAACTTAAATGCTTCCTTATGGCATCTTTTCATTTTCCCTTTGTTTCTGCAACAAGCATGTAAGGCCTGCCTCAGAGATATTGCAGGCTCAGTTCCAGACTTCTGTGATAAAACAAGTCATAATCCTTTTGCTGGTGGAGGGACTTTTAAAAAGAATTACCTTTATTGTTGAAAGTATTACAGATGTCCCCTTTGCGTGTGTGTGTGTGTGTGTGTGTGTGTGTGTGTTTCCCCATTGACCCCCTTCACCCAGGCCCACCCCTCCCAGGCCCTCACCACTCTATTGCCTGTGTCCATGGTTATGCACAATGCATACAGGTTCCCTGGTGAATCATTCCCCTCCCACACCCCACTCCCGGCCTTCCCTGGGGGAGGGTCTTCTTGCTTTCCATTTGTAAAACCCCTAACACCTCTGAAAACGCAAATAAAGTGAAGCACAATAAAGCAAAGGGAAATAAAATGAACTCTGCCTGTATCAGCTCAGATTCCGCCACCGTGTTCCATTTCTCTGTCAATTCAGAGTGATTCTGGGGAGGAAGAAAGGTAAACATGTATTCTACTAAGCTTTCTTGAACTGGGAGTACGCTTTCTAAGTATGAAAAGTTGTGTCTGTGTTTTTCAAGCTGTTTTATGAAATGAAATTTGATAGTAATGGGCATTTATTTTTTAGTGAGAACAAAATATTACAAACAGTTCTCATTTCCCTTTCTTACTTATCATGACTTTGTTGCATTTCCCATCAGAACTTCTTCTTTGAAGCGAAACAGTCCCAACATGAAGGCTGTGCAGGGCTCACAGGAGCAGCAGGTGATCTTAAGTCCTGTAGGGAAGGACAGGACCTGCCTCTGGGGGTGTGGGATCATCCTGAGATGAAGTATCCTGATGTCTGGATGCATTGGGTTTCCTAGGAGCTACTGCCACAGACGGTGCTCATCTGTTTGGCTCTCCTCAAACGCCCATTCTTTTCCTCCTTCTCCATCCAGAACAAGCGTGTTTCTTTATAAACCTGGCCCGCCTCCAGGTTCAATGGGGACATATCACATTCAAGCCATTGCGATTCAAACCCTAGTCCAGCACCTATGGCTTCTATGAAGCTTTCTTTCAGGGCCCGATGCCCATAGAACATATGCAGGCGAGTCCATTCATCCTTAAAGCTTCTGGTTGCTTCCCATTCTTTGTTGGTAAACTTTTCTATCATACTCAGAAGGCATTCTGAAGTTTAAGCAAGGCCTGGTTCAATTCCAAGTTGTAACTCCGGTTCAGCAGCAAGTACCACCCAGTCACTTTAACAGGAGACGTTAAAGATGAAACTGGGGAAAGAATAGATGAGTCTTTTGCAAAAACTTGTTTCCTTTTTGCAGTTCCCTACAAATGACTGTTATTCCAAGGGATTTTCTATTTCTCTGCACTAAAATCCTCATCATCAGATGACCAGCCATGGCTGCCTTAGCGTCCCTGGCAGAGACAAACTCCTCGGGCTGCTGGTGGCACCTCCAGGAGTCATTCCGCTCAGCTGGGCAGCCAGGTGTTGCAGGAAAAGGCCCAGCGCAACCCCTCCATTGCTGGCACCAAGCAGACCCACTTGTTGGGGGAAACTTAAACCCACTCTTTGCCACATCTAATTACCTTCCTGTGCCTCAGTTTCCTCATTTGTTATAGGCTCTCACATTACAGGTTGGTTGTGAGGGTTACAGGTATGACACGTGCAAAGTGCTGGGCTCAAGGCCTATTCAGGGTGTGCACTCGGTCGATGAAAGCTGTTGTTGATAAATACTGACCCAGCCCACAGGCTCCCATATGGTGAATAAATACCTGCTCTGTGCTTCCCTCCAGGAGGGGCAGGTGAGGAGCTGCAGGTGATTCAGCCTCAGAAGTCAGTGTCCGTCGCAGCCGGAGAGACGGCTACTCTGAGCTGCACTGTGACCTCCCTGACCCCGGTGGGGCCCACACTGTGGTTCAGAGGGACAGGGCCAGGCCGGGAGTTAATCTACAGTCTCAGAGGAGGCCACTCGCCCCGAGTAACAAGTGTTTCAGACGCCACGAGGAGAGACAACTTGGACTTTTCCATCCACATCAGTAACATCACCCCAGCAGACACAGGGACCTACTACTGTGTGAAGTTCCAGAAAGGAGGTGGTGATGACATGGAGTTCAAGTCTGGGGCAGGCACTCAGCTCAGCGTGAGTGGTGAGTACAGGGGGATCCTTTGTCCCTCATGTGTGACAACAAGTCAGTAAGAACGACTTCCACCTTTAAGCAACAACTAAGAGTCAGGTACGGAGGTGGGGGATTATACTCATGATCTGATTCATGGTCTGATTACACCCCGTCTGCAGATCAGGGAAGCTGAGGTCTGGAGATGTCATGCTATTTGCTCAGCCACTACAGCTGGTCAATGGTGAGAAAAGTCTGGAACCCCCACTTGTCTGGCTCCCCAGCCCTGGCCTTTCAATCCTGTCAGCTCCTTGGTTGCAGCGATGAGGGAACTGAAGGGCTGAGTGACTTGCCCATCACAAGGCCAGACCTCACCCACCTCCAGGGAGTGCTCCCCTCAATGGGGCTGAGGCTCCTCCTTAGTGACACCCACTGGGCACCTGCTGTGAGCCAGGCTCTGTTCTGGGTGCTGAGGCAGCTGCAGAACAAAGCAGGCAAAGGCTCTTCCCCTGAAAGCCTCATTCTCTTCCCTCCAGTGGAAGAAACTCACTGAGGGCAGGGAGTAGAGAAGGTGCTGCTTTATCTCAGCCTCAAAAACATCACAGGAGAAGGAAATGCTGAGAGACCCAGCCTCACTGTTCACTCTGGCAGGCCTGCTGGGAGGAGATGCCCAGAAGTGGGTGATCACAGTGGGTCTGTCTGGAAACCCCCTTTATTCCAGAATGCCAGTCACTGTAACGCAGCCTCCGAGCAGAGTAGGATCGTCTCAGAATGTCCCTCCCCCATGGAAGAGGCTCCCCATGAGGAAGACTTAGGGGCCGTCCCATTGAGGCAACACCGTTCCCATTGAGGGAGTTTTACCAGAGGCCCAGGATCCTGAATGCTAAACTGTGAGCAAGTGGGGAACTTTACACCATCCAGCCTGACTCCACAAGTAGAGTAGCGCCTGAGGTCAAAAGGCGACAGGGCTTTGTCCACCGTCACATGGCCAGAGAGTGAGGAGATTGTTCCAGAACCCCATCTGATTTTAGCAACTTTTTCCTGCTTCAGACACAGACACTCTATCCATCAAAAAGCCTGGTGAATGCAGGCAATGCATTAAAGTTTAGTACAGCACACTGTTTACCCGGGAGACGACACCTCTTATATTCACTGATGCCCAGAGGTTCACATGCCCCTCACACTCAGACTTTGAGGCGCAGGTGAAGAGGAACCTCTCCCTACCTGCAGCCACATCACCCCAAATCGAGAAACCACATCAGCACCTAGAGCTGCCCCTCCTTCTACAGCTGCCTCCACTCTGGCCTGTGGAGACAGCATCGTTCATTCACTGTCTTCTGTTGATGGATGTGAGTTGTTCCCAGCCTTGGGCTATTCACACAGTGACACAGGGTATAACCTTCTCCATGGGTCACCCTACTCAAGAGGGAGGCCCCCAATGGAAGTGGCTTTGCTAGGTCACAGGGTGTGTGCATTTTACTTGTGTGGGCCTTGCCACATTCCCCTTCTAGACCTAGTAGCAATGGAGTCTCCCCAACAAATCCTAGACACAGGCAGGGAAGGTGGCTTATCCTGATTTACATGTATTACTAAGATACCAGACTGTGTCCCTTGCCGAGGCCATCACAGGTGTCAGTGGCTCCATCACCACTCAGATCTGCTGCCTCCTGGTAGAGAGCTCATTCCCCTTCCTGAGCTACTTGCCCAGGTGATGCCCTGGCTGAGAAAGCAGGAGCTGGGAGAGGTCAAGGGTCATGTCTTCATGGTGGCATTTACTCCCACAGCCAGTGCAGGAGGGAGGGGCCACCATTGCCCTTTTGTTAGATGAGGACACTGATGCTCAGAGACGAAACCTGAACTAAGCAGGAAGGGGAACTAAGATTTGAATCCCAAACAGCATAACTCGCAGACCCTGCTCGCCACAATCCTACGCAGTGCTTGTCAAAGTGTAGACAAAGCTCCAACCCTTTTCTTACAATCATGCATGTTTATGTTGCTCATAAAAAAAATATATATTTTTAAGGTTCCTCAGGGGAGGCAGGTCTAGCTTTCCAACTGAGATGAGACAAACCCTCAAATGCCCCATGATAAGGCCTGAAACTATTCCTACAGGACATGGCTCTGCCTGTGGAGGCATCCAGGAGGCCTTCCCCTGCTTTGTGGTGTTTTCCTCACTGAGCAGCCGCAGGAGCCGCCTGGCTCAGTGGCCTGGACAGAGCAGAGAGGGGTCGCTGAGCCCCAGCACCGCCGTGGGCAGCATCCCTGTCTCTGCAGACTGAGGGAGAGGAGGGGGCATGTCCTAGAGGGCCCTGCGGCCCCAGTGAGCAGGAGCTCATCGTCTAGACTCACTGTCAGGAGCCCTTTCTCCCATTTATTGCTGCAGGGCCCCGGCCTGGGCACTGGAGGGCACTCCTCCCTGGAGCAGGTGGTGGTCAGGGTCAGGCTCCTGAAGGTGGGCACTGGCTCTGCTGATGGACGTGAATACCTGGGAGGCCACAGGAAATACCTCTGGGCACAGTAGTGGCCGAGGGCACAGTCACTGCATTCTCTCAGTTTTAGTTTTCTCATCTCCAAAATGGTGATGACCATGGTTTCCTTTAGAAGAATGAAAAGGATTTAAGGTGCTCTGTCTGAATCACCCAGCACAGAATTGCACCCCCAAATAAAGGTGTTATGTCAGTGTCGTGAACCACTTAACTTGGCTGGGCCTCAGCTTCTCACCTGCAGAAATTGTGTAGAAAAACATAATACTAATAAAGTCACTGATTAATCAAATACTGATGATATAATCCAATCTGCCTTTATAGAATGTTTCAGGTGAGCCTATAGAGACGACAGACCCTCACTGGGCCACGGTATTGTCATCCCACAGCTGTGTGCTCCGGGCAAGTCTCTGTCTCCCCCAAGTCCTCAGTTTCCCCACTTGATGAGGATGATAATCATCGCTCCATTCATGGGTCTGTAAGGATTGGGGACCAGCTATGAACAGCCAGTGCACAAAAATGAGACTGACCAGGAACCCTGTCCCTGGGCCCAGACTGTGGGAAATCATCTGGAGGGAAAAAAGTTGGACTTTGAACGCAGGCCTGGAACTGCTCATTGGCCCTGCCCCTCACTCAGAGTTCACCTCTGGGAGCATGAGTGTCCTCCTATGTAAGATGAGGACAATGACAACCCCACCATTAATAGAAGGATAACACACAGTATATAGAAGGTTTGACAGTGCCACATGCTTGTGGTTAGTGGTGAGAGTCACAGTCATGTTCATTGTTCATTATGTTCCTTTTACAGCCAAACCCTCTCGCCCTGTGGTATCGGGCCCCACGGGCAGGTCGCCGCCTGGGCAGACAGTGAGCTTCACCTGCCAGTCCCACGGCTTCTCCCCCAGAAACATCGTCCTGAAATGGTTCAAGGATGGGAATGAGCTCCCAGCCTCCCAGACCACCGTAGACCCAGAGGGAGACAGCCCTCCCTACAGCGTCTCCAGCACAGCCAGGGTGCTCCTGACCCCGAGTGATGTTCGCTCCCAGGTCATCTGCCAGGTGGCCCACGACACCCTAAAGGGGGACCCTCCTCTTCGTGGGACTGCCAACGTGTCTGAGGCCATCCGAGGTAGAGCCCCTCACACCCAGCCCAAGCCACACCTGGCCCCTGTCCTCCCAGCCTGCTCCTTCCCCTGCTCTTTGCTCCAGGCCTGGAACTGCCTGGAATCTAATTCCTCACTGTCCTTCTCTTCACCAGGAACATGGATCTGCCTATTGCCCACCCCTGTCTAATTGCAGGTTAAAAATCTACATACTAAGCCGTGTACTAGATACTTTTATCTACCTTAGCAATAGCAACTCCATTTACTGAGCGCCTACTATAAGCTAAGCTTTTATGTGCTTGGTAATTTCATTTATTTTGCTGAAGTTAGTATGTTCTAACTGCATGCCAGGGGCTGTGGTGGTTGATTTCAATCATATGACCCTAATAGCAGGTACAGTCCTTGAGCGCCTCCTGGGTTCAAGTTACAGTGCTCAATGATTTCATTCATAGGAAAGAACCCTCCGTGTCTGAGCCCGTCCTCTGCGCAGTGGGGGAGCTAAGTTCTGGAGCCCCCTCTGTGATCTGTCTGTTCCATGAGGTCAGAGCTTCTGCCCTTTGCTATTTCAGTTCCGCCCACCTTGGAGGCCACCCAGCACCCCATGGCAGGGAACCAGGAGAACATCATCACCTGCCTGGTGAAGAACTTCTACCCCCGGCGCCTACAGCTGACCTGGCTGGAGAACAGAAAAAAGTCCCGAACAGAAACGGCCTTGACCCTCATAGAGAACCAGGATGGGACCTTCAGCTGGAGGAGCTGGCTCCTCGTGAATCTGTCTGCCCACAGGGAGGATGCGATGCTCACCTGCCAGGTGGAGCATGATGGGCAGCCAGCACTCACCACAAACCTCACCCTGATGGCCTCTGCTCACCAGAAGGACAAGGACAAAGGTAAAGTCCAGGGAGAGGCCTCCACTCCAACTGATTCAGTTCTATTTAAATTTTTCCTTTAATTTTAATATTATAAGTACTAATTCATGCTCATTATAGAATAATCTACAAATGTACATTCAATAGAAAATAGAATTTAGAAGTGAGCTCCCTCCCCCAAACCCCACACTGCATAGTCACCACGGGTAAGAGTTTGGTACCTACCTTTATGGATCTTTTCACCTCAATCTACATTAAAGAAAAAGTGAGCAAGTGAGGGAGACCGCCCTGGTCACAGTGTCTGCCTCTTGCTTTCTTCACCTGACAGTCACTGCATTCACACGGCCATGTCAGCCCCTGCCTCCTCCTGGCCCTTCCTAACCTCCTCATGTGTCTATTCCATCCTGGACGTTTCCATCTCCATCAGTAAGGTCACCCCAGCCAGTGCCTGGACCTACTGCTCTGTGCAGTTCCACAGGGGAGCCCTGAACACATGGACTTTGAGTCTGAACAGGGCACCCAAGTGACCATGAGTGGTCACAACACAGGCCCCAGATTTGTAACAATGAACCAGCAATAATGACAAATATCTGCCTGAGAAGTTGATCAGAATATTTTCTTCTTCTTCTGAGGTCTGTGGGTTCAATAGCAATAGCCTCTGTTCTATTTCTGATCTTGGAAATGTGTCATTTCTTCTTTTTCTTTGTAGGTCTTCATAAAAGATTTTCAATTGCATTGGTCTTTGTAAAGAACCTGCTTTTGGTTACAAGGAGTTTGTCTATTATTTCTCTGTTTTCTGTTTTCCATTTCATTTATTTGTCTCCTCTTTACAATGTTTTTTTCTTCTCTTTTGGGTTGATTCTGCTCCCCTTATCTCATTTATCGAGGTGGGGAACTTAGATGACTGGTTTTACACTTTTCCTTTTTCAGAGCCATATGGAGTCACGTATGTGCCTGGGGAGTTAGGAGAGGGTGACCTATGATTTCTGGCCCCTGTGTTCTTCCTGCAGCCTTAGGTCCTGAGCCAGGGTGCCTTCCTCTTCCACCTGTTAGAGCCCTTGTCTGCTTGTACCTGGTGGTATGTCTAGGGGTCAGAGTTGTACTGAACAGGGAGAGCAGGGCAGACGAGTCTCCATCTTGTCTGGACCACCTTGGGTTTGGGTTTGAGTCTCCATCTCCGCCTGGACCTCAGACCAGGGCCGTTACCTCCAGGTGCTCTCAGCGTGCCTGACCCAGCACACCTGCTAGTGCTAAGGCTAGCAGTGGTTCTTTGGCTTGTCTAGGTTAGGGGGCTGCAGCAAAGTGAAAGAGGCCTCCATGACCCTCTGCACCCGGATGCCACACCCTACCTTGGCTCTGAGTCTCTGGCCACCGTAGGCCTGGTCCAATGGGCTTGGTGTATGGATACAGGTCATTTTGGTCATTCTTATCATACTGATGTGTTTTACACTATTCCTAGGTTAACTGACCTCTCTCTGTCAGTTTAACATAGTTCATGTATGTGCACAGAGTTTTGGGTTTGTTGGTTGGTTTTGACAGTGGAAGAATGGTTATGATTCCTCGCATTTTTTGGTTCTCTTGTCTTTCAGGACCCTAAATTTCCACCCTCCCTTTTTCTTATTTCTCTTTACCACTCAATTGTGAAACACCATGGGGTTTGTTTGTTTGTTTGTTTGTTTGTTTGTTTTGCCTTCCCCACAACAGATTATATACTTTAAGTCAGGCCTGTCTCTTTAGTTACATCTGTCCTTTAAAAATCTTCCCATCTCCCTGGATTTCTGGGGTTATTGATCCAGCATCTAGAAGCATTCATGAATCAGGAGAAGGCGCTGTGTGTAAATTAATTAAGAGTCCAGAGACGAAACATAATTTTGAAAGGCATTTTGGGGAGTCAGAGAAGACTTAGCTAATGGAACTAAATTCTCCCTTGTCTCAGGACCCCTAGCTATTTATTAAAACAAACTGTCCTAAGGCAAGGTAGTGATACACATCAAAGGCCAGAGTTTAGTATACAGAATCCATTGTCAGATTGAAAGAATTTCCTACGTCTATTCAGGTGTTTGGCCAGTAGGAGGCAATAACATGTAGATTGAAATGCCCTCAGCTGTCTGGCAGCTGGCAATCATTTTATGCATCCTTTTCAGGTTTGGGGAAATGCCCTCAGCCATTTCCAGATGATTCAGCCCTGCTGACATGCTGGAACTGGCTTCCGGCACTGGATTAGATTCTTATTACCACTATACCCTCATGTTTTGTGGCTTAACACAAAAAAATGATGTTACCTTACAGTTCTAGAGGTCAGAAGTCTACACTGGGTTGGCAGGGCTATGTCCCTTCTGGAGTCTCCAGGGGAAGTCTCTCTGAGTATGACTCCTCTGACACTTCATATACATATCACACAGTATTTGTCATTTTGTGACTAACCTATGTCATTTAGCACAATGTCCTCAAGTTTGGGTTTTGTTTGTTTGTTTGTTTGCTTGCTTGTTTGTTTTGCCTTCCCCACAACAGATTATGTACTTTAAGTACATATGATTCATGTCATAGCCTGTGTCAGAATTCAAAATTGGAAAAGATATTAAAGAGTACAATGACTTTGCTCCCATTTATTCTTCCATCTACGCATCCATCCATCTGTCCATCCAAACATGCATTCACACTCTCATTCATCATGCATTTACCTATGCAGGCATCTGTTAACGATTACCTAAGTCAGTGGTTTTCAACCTGTGGGTCGCGACCCCTTTGGCAGTCGAACGACCCTTTCACAGGGGTCGCCTAAAACCATCCTGCATATCAGATATTTACATTATGATTCATAACAGTAGCAACATTACAGTTATGAAGTAGCAACGAAAACTATTTTATGGTTGGGTCACAACATGAGGAACTGTGTTTAAAGGGCCAGAAGGTTGAGAACCACTGAAAATCCTCCTCTGTGATTGTCCCTGGGAAGATGAGGCATCCTCAAAGAGTCCCCAGGCTACCACAGTGGACTTCCCGCAGGGATTGTCTGCTTTCTCTGGGTGGTGTCAGTTCCCACTGCAGTAACAGTGTCTCAGTCTTCACCATCCTTAGACTTGGTGGCCATTGCCTGCCATGTGCAGAGATTCTAGCCATCGAGTGTGCATCCACCTGGCTGGAGAACTGCCATGTTTCAGGGAGCTGAGCCATGAGCCTGGAGAGCTTGCAGTTGGTGAATGTGTCACTGCAGGGGTCTGAGCAGCTGCTCGCCTGTTTGGTGCAGCAGGAAGCACTGGCCAACCTCATCCTGTCCCCAGCAGCCCCCGCCATATACAAGCTCATTGGGGGTGCATGCAAGTCGCCTCCATCTGCTCCTGGGAGCAGCTGGGTTGCCTCTGCTCCTGAGTGGACAAAGGTATTTAAACTCACAGAGCCCCAGTTGATGTCTCCTTCTGCCCACTTAGGTCCAGGGACGTCTGCCGTTATTTTTGTGACTTTCCTCCTGGGCTTCAAGGTGCTGCTGGTGATGAGTGTCTCAGTCGCCTACATCCACAGGTGGCGGGACCTGTAGCAGGTGAGTTGGAGGCAGTTTTTAGGGAGGAATGTCAGGGCCAACCTCCTGTCCTGGCAAGAGGAGTCCAGGGTGTGCCCACATGGTCACGTGGTCACCACAGCCTGACTTAGCCTCAAGAGAAGATTCTGAATGCTCTTTTTTCTCAGAAACTTCCAGCTCTTACACACTGTGTGGTGCCCTGGAGTTTGAAGGTTTTCAAATTAAATTATGTGGGACCCTGAGGATGATGGTCCAAGGTGGGATGAAGGTCAAAGCTTCAAGACCAAATCTGCAAAGAGTCCCCCATAAACTGTTATATATTTCAGTTTTCCTACAATACATCTTTGGGATGAATAAGAAAGTATTGCCAAAGGCAGCTACTAGAACCCACCTGAGAGGCTAGTGGTGAAGATGAATGTGGGAATGGAAGAGAGTTCAGATTCCAGAAGGAGGTGTGGGGGTGTGGTGAGTAGGGGCTTCCTTTCTTATCCGTGCATGAACCCAGGCCAAAGAGAGAGCCTGCCACTTGGCATGTGCTCAGAAAATATTTGTGGAATTAATGCAGGAATGAATGAATGATCCTTTTGCTTCCATGAATGAATAAATGACTTTCCCTACAGCTCTTCCCTGCCACGGGATATATTGCCTCCTGTCCTCTCCAAGGGGTTTAAGTAGGAAGAAGAAGCTGCACAAACCTGCAGATTGTCCAAGGCCCCTGCCCTTCACTCTGTCAAACCCACCTCCATCACAAACATGCTCCTTCCCACACCCTCCTGATGTTGCTTCTCTCTGGTAATAAGGCTTCATCAAGGATGGCCTTTGGTCACGGTGACTCAGGGATGTCTGGACCTTGATGCATTGAGCGTCACACTGGCCCTGCCTCCACCCAAAACAGAACCAAGAACATGAAGAGAACAGATTTCACCTCCCCTGACTATAAACAACTTTTAATATTCGGAGCAGATTTCACTTTTACCCAGAGCTTCTGCCGATATACTTTTATTTTAACACATAGATATTTGAAATCACTTAAGTTGAATAAACATTTTACTATTTTGAAATTTATAAAGAATATTAATGGTATCTATGGACCTACCATCTCTCTTTGTGAAACATTAACATATTGCTATTATGTTCTCTGTTTCTTTTGAAAAAACTTTGAAATTCAGTATTTTCATTCCTGGTTTTACATTTTTACAACATGTGTGTAAATCCTTAAGCACTATTTAATATTTCTTTGCCTCTTTTACATTTTATGGAAATGCTATTTTCTGTATAAAACATTCTGGAACTTTATTTGTATGCTTAACACAGTTCTGTGTGTTTTAATAATGTTGACATATGTAACTCCATTTTACTAATTTTCCATGCTCTACAGTTTTCTATTGTAAGATATGGTATGATTTACAGATTCTTCTCAAGATGGTAGTAAAGCTCTATCTAATGTTTAGCTAGTGCAACTTTGCAACAAGCATTCTTATACAGCATTTCCTTCCTTGAAACATACTGGAGCCCCCCTTTTGTTCCTCTGTGTGGTCCACAATCAGCAGCGTTGGTTTCCTCTGGAAGCTTTTGTTCTACCACACGCTGTTTTCCACTTTTGATCCAGTTTTGCTCTTTCGAAGTTTGCCTTTGATCTGGGTATATTGCCCAAGCATGTGTGTGTGTGTGTGTGTGTGTGTGTGTGTGTGTGTGTGTTGTATGCGGTGAGGACTTTTTCCTCCACAAGGATAAATTACCCAGCATTCAGTGATTGCGCTGCCACCTTTGACATATGTCCACTTTCCATAAATACCTGGTCCTATTCATGAGCTCTCTGTTGCTTTGAGCTACTTGCCTGTCTCTGTCAGAAACAGCCTGTCTTGGTCAGGACAGCTTTGTCATCAGTGTTTATACGTCTTGTGGGCAAATCTTCCCAACACTTTTTGTTGTTCAAAATGGTGTGCGATTCAGGGTCTTAATGCATTATAGAATGACTTTGTCATTTTCACGAAAAACTATATTGGAATGATTATTTTATTGCATTGAATATATATATATATATATATATATATATATATATATATATATATAAATTCAGGCAAAGTGATATCTTTTTAATATTGAGTTTCCTCATTCATGGACATGATATGCTTTTATTTAGGTCTCTTTTTTACTTTAAATTCACAATTTGACGTGCTTTTCCCCATAATTGTTTATGCATCTCTAATTAGAGCTATCTTTAACATTTCCTAGTTCATGAAATCATTAAAAGTTACCATGACTATTTCCAGGGGTTTGTGGCTACTGTGTAGCCTGGTAATTGACTGTGATCAGCACTCCTATCCCCCAGGCCTATGAAACACTTACTACTGCTAACAGTGTGGGCAGTCTTCTTATTTGCAACATGGACAACATTAATGATCTAGAATTAGATCTTACCTTCATCAGGTGTTTTCAGAGGAAAATAGTTCTACAAGTTCAACAGATGAAAACTGGGGTAAACCTCACCTCCCACTATTTTCCTCCTCCAAGAGGCAACCATTTCAGCTCTGCTAACAGGTTATTTTACATTTTACTGCCAGACCTCACATGACTACCCCTGTGGCTCTTCTTGATTTCTGACTCTTAGGATTTATTTTGCTCACAGCTTTTGTTGTGGACATAAGTTGCATTTCTCTGAGATAAACCCCTGGGTGTGGTCATAAAATACACATGCTTTCTGGAAAGTTGTGATGAAATTACGTCCTTTGTTGCAAGGAGGCACATACCAGTTCTGCGGTCCACCCCACACTGTGCGTTTGGGTAGAGTTTTTCCAGTCCCATCAGTAAGTGGTTGGAATAGAAGGTCTTTCAGAAGAGGACCTGGTTCCATCCCAACGCTGACCAGGCTCTGGTGAGCCCTCTCCCTTCCTCCAATGAGTAGCTCTTTCTGAGGCTGAAGGAGATGAGGCCATAAGCCGGCAACATCCTAGGATCCTGGACTTGGGAGTTTGGCACACAGCCCACACCGCAGACCGTTATTGTCCTGGGCCCCCAAGTGGGGCATCACCACGAAGACCTCAGATAGGCTGAGAGACCCGTGGAGAGCAGATGCCCTGAGAACTACTCCCTGCAGGCATGTCCAGGTCCCTCTGAAAACTAAGACGAGTAACTGCTCACCCTGAGGTTGCTTTCCTGACAGTGATTATTTCACAATCTAGAAGCAGGAACTATTTAGAATACAGAAACTGGCTACTGTGTCACAGCCTTGTCACCCCTTCCTAGGCGCTTCCTCTTATACCACACAGCTGGGGCCTCACTACTCTCACAGAGCAGAGAGTCCGCGTCCTCCGGGCACACACTTGGACACAGCAGGCCACTCAGGCCTCCAGGATGCCCATCACCGCCTCCTGGCCCTGCCCTCCTCCTTGCCTGCTGCTGACTCTACTGCTGGGCCTCCCAGGTGAGCACTCCTTGGGGTAGAATTTTCCCTCCCTGCCCCTGGGCTTCTTTTTGCCCCTGAAATTTCAGGGCCTCCAGGGAAACATGGGTGTGTCACCCAGGGCTGCACACAAGGCCAAGGACAGGGCTTTATGTGAGCGCATGAAGTCAGGGATCTGAGTGTTTTCTCTGTGGGTCCAGCAACTGGTTACCTGAGGCAACAAAACAGATGATGCTTGCCTGGCCAGCATTTCTCAGTGGTTGAGCATCGATCTATGAACCAGAAGGTCATAGTTCAATTCCCAGTGAGGGCACATGCCGGGTTGTGGCCTCGATCCCCAGTGGGGCATGCAGAAGGCAGCTGATCAATGATTCTCTCTCATCATTGATGTTTCTATCTCTCCCTGTGTCTCTGAAATCAATACAAATATATATTTTTTAAAAAGATGATGCTTCAAACTGCAATAGTGACAACTTTGTGTGTATTGACTCGTGTCACACTCAGACGTCCCTCTGTGAGAGCTGTGACTGTTACCCTGGACGTGCAGATGGGGATCCGAGACAGAGAGAGTAACTTGCCTGTATCATCATCTAATTCAGTAGAGCAGCCAAGGTTCAAGTCTGGGCTACCCGCTTCCAGAGCTCTTTCTTTTTTATTTTTTAATATAGTTTTATTGACTTCAGAGAGGAAGGGATAGGGAGAGAGAGAGAGAAATATCAATGTTGAGAGAGAATTATTGATCTTCTGCCTCTTGAACGACCCCTACTGGGGATTGAGCATGAAACCCGGGCATGTGCCCTTGATCAGAATCAAACCAGGGACCGTTCAGTCTGTAGGCTGACATTCTATCCACTAAACCAAACCAGCTAGGGCCAGAGTTCATTCTTTTCACCATATTATGCTGCTTGGCTTGGCAGCGAAGCCTGTTAGCAGAAAAATAAAAAAAACCCAGAGAAGTAAACTGAAAAATAGTCATCTACGATTGAGACACTCAGCTATTCAGTTTCCGCTATTTGTACTTGCAAATGTTTGATAATTATACGTTGCATGTTTCTAATGTACCAAATATTTTACTGAGCTTTTAATATGTGTCTAATTTCATCAATCCTCAAAACAATCTGTGTCCTGTCATGCAAGGCCACACTTTTATATATACTTGTGATGCATGTATCTATGTGTGTGGGGTGTGTGCATGTAATTGGTGTGAGGGACTGCATACACACACACACACACACCCCCCACACAGAGACACAAAATTTTAGAAAACCCTTTCCCTTTTGTTCTCTTCAATCCTTTTCAGTTCACATGAAATGCACATGTACAGATGTTTAGTTCTCTCTTTCTTCAGACACCCTCCTTCCTTTCTACTTCTCCAAACTCACCCCATACCCTCCACCAAACTCTTAAGATGAGCAAGCTTCTCTCTTGGTAAAATGAGTAAAACTTTCCATCAATAAGTGAATGGATTAAAAAGATGTGGTGCAGATATACAATGAAATAGCATCTGTACTAATAAAAGAGTAATATGCTAATTAGACCAGAGGTATTCCGGAAGACCATCCGGACAACCTTCCTGACAAAGCCAGCAGGGTGAAGCTGCTGTCCAGTGGTCCCTGGTGCCAACGCCTGCGGCTGGCTGCAGCCCAGGAGATGGAGAAGCTGCCCGCCCCAAAGTCCCAGGCTGCAGCCAGCCAGAGAAGCCACCCGCCCCCTGGTCCTGGGGGAGGCGGAGAAGCTGCCCGCCTGATGTCTGGGCACCAGCGCCTGAGGCTGGCTGAGGCCCAGGATATGAAGAAGATGACTGCCCTGTGGTCCTGGGCCGCAGCCAGCCAGAGAAGCCGCCCGACTGCATCCCCGAAGGAGACTGAGAAGCCGCCTGCCTTCAGTCCAGCAGCCAGCGCCTGAGGCTGACTACAGCCTGGGACATAGAGAAGCCGCCCGCCCCGAGGTCCCAGGTGCCAGTGCCTGCGGCTGGCTGCAGCCTGGGAGACAGAGAAGCCACCCACCCTGCGGTCCTGGGCTGTAGCCAGCCAGAGAAGCCACCTGCCCCGCAGGCCTCGGCACCTGCAGCTGTAGCCGGGGTGAAGCCACCTGCCCACCGTCTCCTGCGGCTGCAGCCGGCCCAAGAGAAGCTGGCCTGGGTCCCGGGTGCCTGTGGCCAGACAGAGGGAGGGAAGCCCTGGTCCTGGGGGCCTGCAGCCGGCTGGAGGAGGGAATCCTGGGTCCTGGGTGCGGAGCCAAGGCAGAGATGATTAGGGGCGATCAAGCCAGCAGGGGAGCAGTTAGGGGTGATCAGGCTGGCAGGCGAGCGGTTAGGAGCCAGTGGTCCCGGATTGTGAGGGGGATGTCTGTCCTAAACCAGCAGGGGGACATCCTCCAAGGGGTCCCAGATTGGAGAGGGTGCAGGCCAGGCTACGGGACACCACCCCCCCCCCCCCGCACCATGCATGAATTTCGTGCACTGGGCCACTAGTTTTGTGATAAAAAAGAATAAAATCTTGCAACTTGCAACAACACAGATGGACATAGATGCTTTTGCCCTAAGTGAAATGAGTAAGAAAGAGAAAGACAAATGCCATGTGCTTTGCATTGTGGAATCTCAAAAACAAAACAAAAGAAAAGTAAAAACATGTATAGGGAAGAGCTGAGTTGCCAAAGGGGAAGTATAGGGGGAAGGGTGGGGAAAATAAGTAGAATTCTGTTCATTACTGTCTTGGAGTGCCTCTTCCATGCTGGATCAGGATGAGGAGGAAACAACAGAATGAAAGATACAGAGAATGCGGCTGGGTGCTCCATACGTATAAATATACCTATATCCATATCTGTATTCTCTGATATCAGTTGAAAACTCAAGGCCTCAAAAAATCTGCTGAGTTATAACTTTCTAATTTTCTGAACACTCACTCTTCTCACATGCCTGTGGCATCTGACCCATGGATTTAACCATGCCTCTCCTCAAATGCCTGTGGCCCCACATCCAACCCATGAGAGTCTGCTGCTTCTGTCACTGGGTGTGGAGGAGGCTGGTAGGGGGAAGTAGTTTGTGGTTTTCTTCTCCTGGGCTTTTCTGCTTTCTGCATATGCTCAATTTGCTTTTTCTCCCTGAGTCATCCGCATGGGAAACTCAGGTCTGACATAATTTCCACAGAATTACCCACCTAACACAGACTTCAGGATTCCAGGGTGGTGTTGCACTCAACAGTTCATACGTCACCAATATACTTACTGGAAACCTACTATGTGCAGGAACCATTATAAGAATAAATGAGACAAAGAAGCTGCCCCTGTGGACCTTCTATTTCAGTAGGGAAATGACAGTAAACAATGGACATAATAATAAATATTAAAATAATATAGAATATTAGAAAGTGGTAAGTGTTAGGGGGAAATTAAAGTATTGTTGAATAAGAGCTTTCAGGGAGTCTGTGAGTTGAGATGTATTTTTAAAAGTGTCATCTGGGTGGGCCTCACTGAGAAGAGGAAGTTTGAACAAACATTAAAAGAAGCTGGGAGTGAGCCATGTGCTTATCATACAGAACCTCCTGATGGGAAACAGCACATGCAAAGGCCCTGAGACTAGAAGCTTCTTGCTGTATTCAAAGATTAAGGCTATTACTTTGAGGAAATGTTGCCATTGTAGGGTTTTCAACAAAGGAAGGACATGACCTGGCATGAGTTTCAAATTATTCTAGCATTTGGTTGAGAATAGTCTACAACAGGATATAGAAGGAAGCAACTAGAGCACATAACAGGTCATTGCATTCATACAATCAAGTGTATTACAACGGGACAGCAGCAAATAGAGATAGAGGGTTATGATCAGATGTGGGTGCGTGTGGAAGGGCAGATGTTGATGGGAATTGCCTTGAACCTGTAGATTGCCATAGGTAGTACTGAGATCTCAACAATATTAAGTCTTTCAATCCATGAGCAAGAAATGTTTTCCCATTTATTTTTGTCTTTGCTTTCTCCCAGCAATGTTTAGTACTTTTCAATGTACAAGCCTTTTACCTCCATATTTAAATTTACCCCTGCATATATTATGCCTCTTGTTGCTATTGAAAATGGAATTTCTTTTTTGGATTGTTCATCACTAGTGTATAGACATGCACTTGAGTTTCGTGTGTTGGTTTTGTATGCCATAAATTTGCTGAATCCTTTATGAGCTCTAATAGAGTTTGGGGGTATGTGAAACCTTTAGAGTTGCTACATATAAATTCATATCATGTGGAAACACAGATAAATTTACTTCTTCCTTTACATTTCCAATGCCTTTTATTTACTTTTCTTGTCTAATTGCTTTTTCTGAAACGTCCAGTATTGTGTTGAACATTTGTGGCAAAAGTGCTTATCTGTGTCTTGTTTCTGATATTAGGGGGGAAGCTTTCACACGTTCAACATCAAGTGTGATATTAGCTGTGAGTTTTTCACGTAAGATCTTGTGGAAGGGCGGCTGCAGGGAAAAGCAGAGGCAGAGGCAGAGGCCACTTTGGATGGGCTCGGGTTCCCAGTGCCTCCCTCACCACACCCCCTCCCTGCTTCTCATACCTGCCAAATTTGAGCCCCACAGGGCAGCTGCCCCTCTCATGGGCACTCACTCACACCCCTAACACCAGCCTGGCATCAGCAGAGCACACTCCTCACCAGGCCCCCTGCCACCTCCTCACTGGGCCAGCACCCCGCACCCCCCACATTCCCTTCCTCTCCTCACCACCACCCCACCCCACACACAGCACCAAGAGCAGCCTGAAGCCAGACAATGAGCACCTTACCACCACCTGCACGGGCTCAGAACCAGGCTCCGGAGGCTCCCTGGAGGAGGAGGTCCGGATACAGTTCTGTCTCCCTGTGGACATTAAACAAAGAGAACTCTACCTACTCATTAGGCATTGAAGGGGTATGAAGGGTCCCTGATGGTTGAGACCCTCTTGGTTTTGTGATCCCTGACAGCCAGGCAGGAGCAGAAGCAGCAAGGATGCATGGAAAGGAATTCCCTTTGATCCTGAGAACCCGCAGACCCTGAGGCCAGAGTTTGCCAAAGCCAAAGCCTAGATGGCCAAGAACAAGCTCATGGCTACACCAAGTCCCAGCAGCGCTCACCTCTCCCAAAAAGCACACTTCATTGGAGGGGGCACATAGAACCTGATGGGGAAGCTCTGTCCCCATGTCCCCAGAGGGCTATCTCACCTGCTGCGCTCACCTACCCAGCAGCCCACACGCTCAGGGTTGCTGGGACCCTTCCTCTGATTCCACCCAGCAAGGATGGCAATACCGTCAGTTATGTTAGTGCTTCAGTCTAGTTCCCACAGCTGGAAGCTCCTGCCTCCACACTGGGGAGGGAGCTGCCCCAGCTCCACTGCCTCCAGGCGGCCTGTGCAGAGATGCTGGGTCCTCCAAAGACTGTGGATTCTCAGCCTCACTTAGTGGCCTGCTTCCTGTTTCCTTTCTCTTCTCTTCCTCAGCCCTGTCTGGCCCACAGCCTCAGGGGAGGTTACACGGCCCTTCTCGCTTGGTCACCCAGGCCCCCTCTGAGGCCTCCCTGGGACCCAGCAAGGCCTGATCCCCGGTCCAGACTTGCTTTTGTAGCTTCTCCTCGGAGAAACAAAGCACTTGATTTTACATCTTTTCTGGCATGAATTAAGACACTTAAACTTGTGTATATGTGAGTGTACAGCTTGTTCTCACATTGTGTCACCATGGCAACAGGTCCTGGTCTTTAATGGTTCATCATTCCTGGTCCTTCTCTCCACTCCCCTCCCCTACACCTGCCCTGTTTCCCTGAGGCCTGAGCCCTGCACCCTGCAGCCAGTTCCACCGCCCCACACACTTCCAAACTGACCTCCAATGACCACCCAACAAAGATAGAGTGTTTCCTTTTGCATTTCAAACCAGGGTCCTCCGCTTCCTCCTTAGACGGGCCAACAACTGTTCAGAGCATCCCTTCTCTGCCCATTTTGCTTACTCGCCCAAACGCACCCCATCCCTGCCCTTGCTCCTCATTTTTTCTAAACTTGGAAACCAACCAAAAAGTGAAAGTATTTTTGTACCCTGTGTGACAAAATATTTATGCATCGTGAAGAATTTTTCATGTGAAAAAGAAAAGATTTTGTGGACGTTTCCATATATTTTAATTTGTTGGTTGTATTTGTCATGAAAAATGTTGACTTTTGTCAAATGCTTTTTCTGCATCAAATGAGAAGCTTATGTGGTTTTTTCTTCTTCATTCTGTTAATGTGATATATTACACTGTTTGACTTTCATATGCTGAACCATCCTTACATTTCTTAAATAAATCTCAGTTGGTCATAATATATCATTCTGTTATTTTGCTGTTGAATTTGGTTTGGCTTATGTTTAGTTGAAGATTATGGTATCGATATTTATGGAAGATGTTGGTCTGTAGTTTTCTTATAGAGCCTTCATCCGGCTTTGTTATCCAGATAAGGGTGCCTTATAGTTAGTCTCAGAATGACTCTGAATAAGTTAAAAAGCCTTTCTCCCATTTTAATTTTTTTGTGGGGTTTGAGGAGGATTAATGTTAGTTCTTAAATGTTTAATGGAATTCACCAGCGAAGCCGAACAGTCTGGGCTTTTCCTTATTGGTTGATTTTTTATTGTTAATTTAATCTCCTTGCCAGTTACAGGTCTATTCATATTATTTATTTATTTGTAATTTCTTCTTAATAAGTCATGTGCTTCTAGAAATTGTCCATTTTATCTGGGGTATCCAATATATTGATGTACAATAGTTCATAGTACACTTTTGTCATCCATTTTATTTCTGTGAAATAATCAATAATGTCCTATGTTTATTCCTGATTTTAGTTATTTGATCTTCTTTCTGTATTTCTTGTCCATCCAGTTAAACATTTGTCTTTTTTTTTTTAAATCTTTTGAAGAACCACTCTGGGTTTTGTCCATTTTCAGTTGTTTTTCTAATTCCATTTGATATAACTGTGAACTAATCTTTTCTCTTTCTTTCCCTCGGCCAGATTTGGGTTAATTGGCCCCTACTTTTTCTACCATTAAATTAATGTGAATAGTTAAGAGTTAATTCATGAACTCTTCTCTTTTTAAACATATGCTCTTAACACTCTAAATTTCCCTCCAGCACTTTCACTGCATCTCATACACTTTGTTATGTTGTGATTACGTTTTCATTTGCTTTAGTATTTTCTCTGCTTTCCCTTGTGATTTCTGCTTTGAACTATTGATTCTGAAAGTGTTGTTTGGTTTCTTTGTATTTGTGATCATTTCATTTCTCCTTCTTGTTACTGATTTCTAGTTTCATTTGCAACCTCGTTTCCCAGTGCACTGCTAGAATAGTCCTTCTACCACATTCAGTAACCTGCGCTGTCCTTAACCCTTGCGACAAAGCCACAGACATAGGCTTCTGTCATGGCAACGACTTCTCTAATAGTCAAGAAACATGTGTGTGTCACACAGAACAATGGCTCCCCAAAAAGGTCTATGGGTAATACCCAGACCCTGTGAATATATTACTTTATATGACAAAAGAGATGTAGGAGAAGTGATGACCTTAAGACTCTTGATCTTGAAAGATTATCCTAGACTAAGGGCCCAGTGAATGAATTCGTGCACCTTGAAAGGCACTGTGGGCTGCAAGGCTGCAGTGGGCACAGGGGCAGGTCTCAGCCCATTCTCTGCGCTCCTGCCCAGCCCCTCCCACAGTGGCCACCAGTCCCCTGTCTCTCTGCAGCCCCACTCCCACCGCCGCCACTCCCACACGCTGACAGCGCCGGCCCCACTCACACCCACTGACAGCATAGAGCGATTTGGAGGAGCTATTTGGGCCAGCACCAGCAGCAGATGTGTACAATGGCTGCTGCCCTGATCACCCCTCAGGAGCAGGGGGAGGTGGAAAAGCCCTCAGAAGCAATAGGAGCCGGCATCCACCGCTTGCATCTGCTGACGGTGCCGAGCAATCCAGGCACCAGCAGCCAGTGCGAGTGGTAAGTGGCAGATCCAGCACCAGCAGAGGGTGCAAGCGGGGCCAGCGCCAGCAGCAGGTGTGGTGCTGGGCAGAACTGCAGCACACAGGAGCAAAGAATATTCAGTAACCACCAGAGGCTCACCCCAATGACAGCGATCGGCGTCCTGCCTTGGTCTGGCGGCCCCGCTCACCTACTCCACCATCCCGCCAAGGCCAATGCCCGCCATATTCAGCATTCTGCTGCCTTCTGCTGACACCTGCCATGTTCTACACGCACCCCCTGGTGCTCATCACACGTCATAGCAACCGGTTGTTCGGCTGTTCTTTGTTACGCCATTTGGTCTATTTGCATAGTAGCCTTTTATTATACAGGATATTCTAGGTGGGCCCAGTATAACCACAGGAGTCCTTATATAAAAGATGGCAGAAAGTCTAAGTTGGAGAAGGACAAGTGACAACAGAAGCAAGAACTCAGAATGACAAGAAGACGAGAACCATGAGAAAAGGAATGTGGGCAAATCTACACTTTGGAAAAGCACAGGACAGGGCTTCCAGATGACATGCAGCTCAGTTAAAACCCACAAATTGGCCCAATTACATTAATATGGAACTTCTGACTTCCAGAACTATAACATAATCAATTTCTGTTGTTTTAAGACACATACATTTTTATAATTTGTAAAGCAGCATTACTAAACTAATAGAATGTAGTTATGCATAAGGGAAAAAACACTTTTACTTCTTATTTGAATGACATGTTCTTGTGCCTTGGGGGCTCTGCACATCATGTCATGTACCCAGGCTGATGGAGTTGACCCCATCATGACATGTGTGTCTCCGTGAAAGCCGAAGTTGATCCATACAGCTTCCTGCAGTTAAGTGCATATCCCACAAACCACAGCCACTATCTCTGCTCACAAATTAGTGATCTGAAGCTGTGCCAGGGTCCCACCCAATGGTGAGCTGCAGGTTCCCACCCAATGGTATGACTCCTCGTGAGGCCACAAAATGGACAATCAGGAAACTTGGGGAACCATGACACTTCCAGAGAGGACCCAGGGCTCAAACCCACTCTTTGCCACATCACTGAACCTCTCTGGGCCTCAGTGTCCTCATTTGCAATAGGCTCACATTACAGGTTGGTTGTGAGGTTATAGGTATGATACATGCAAAGTGCTGGGCTCAAGAACTGCTCAGCGTGTGCACTCAGTCGATGAAAGCTGTTGTTGATAAATACTGACCGAACCCACAGGCTCCCATATGGAGAATAAATAACTGCTCTGTGCTTCCCTCCAGGAGGGGCAGGTGAGGAGCTGCAGGTGATTCAATCTAAGACGTCAGTGTCCATCAGGGCTGGAGAGACGGCCACTCTGAGCTGCACTGTGACCTCCCTGCTCCCCGTGGGGCCCATCCTGTGGTTCAGAGGGACAGGGCCAGGCCGGGAGTTAATCTACAGTCACAGAGGAGGCCACTCGCCCCGAGTAACAAGTGTTAAAGACCTCACGAGGAGAGACAACATGGACTTTTCCATCCGCATCAGTAACCTCACCCCAGCAGACACAGGGACCTACTACTGTGTGAAGTTCCAGAGAGGAAGCACTGGTGACATGGAGCTCAAGTCTGGAGCAGGCACTCAGCTCACCGTGAAAGGTGAGTACAGGGGGACCCTTTGTCCCTGGCGTGTGACACAGTCAATAAAGATGCCCTCACTTCTGTGAACAACTAAGAGTCAGGTTTGGAGATGGGTGCTTATAGTCCTGCTCTGATTCATTGTCTGATTTCACCCCGTCTGCAGATCAGGGAAGCTGAGGCCTGGAGATGTCATGCTATTTGCTCAGCCCCCACAGCTGGTCAGTGGTGGGAAAAGTCTGGAACCCCCGTTTGTCTGGCTCCCCAGCCCTGGCCTTTCAATCCTGTCAGCCCCTTGGTTGCAGGGATGAGGGAACTGAAGGGCTGAGTGACTTGCCCATCACAAGGCCAAACCTCACCAGCCTCCAGAGAGTGCTCCCCTCAGTGGGGCCGAGGCTCCTCCTTAGTGACACCCACTGGCACCTGCTGTGAGCCAGGGTCTGCACTGAGTGCTGAGGCAGCTGCAGAACAAAGCAGGCAACGGCTCTTCCCCCTCGAAGCTTCGTTCCCTTCTCTCCAGTGGGAGAAACTCACTGAGGGCAGGGAGTAGAGAAGGTGCTGCTTTATCTCAGCCTCAGAAACATCACAGGAGAAGGAAATCCTGAGAGGCCCAGACTCACTGTTCACTCTGACAGCCCCACTGGGAGGAGATGCCCAGAAGTGTGCAATCACTGTGGGTCTGCCTGGGACCCCCCCTTTATTCCAGAATCCCAGTCACTGTTATGAAGCCTCCAAGCAGAGTGGGGTCGTCTCAGAATGTCCCTCACCCATGGAAGAGGCTCCCCATGTGGGAGACTTAGTAGTCGTCCCATTGAGGCAACACCGTTCTCATTGAGAGTGTCTTACCAGAGGCTCAGGGTCCTGAAACCTGGACTGTGAGCACGCAGGGACCTTCACACCATCCAGCCTGACTCCCCAAGGAGAGGGGCGCCTGAGGTCAAAAGGTGACAGGGGCTTTGCCCAAAGTCACAAGGCCAGTGAGTGAGGAGATTATTCTAGAACCCCATCTGATTTTAGCAACATTTTCCTGCTTCAGATATAGATACTATATCCATCAAAAAAGCCTGGTGAATGCAGGCAATGAATTAAAGTTCAGTACAGCACACCAGCACCTCTTATTTACACTGATACCCAGAGCTTCACATGCCCCTCACTCTCACCCTTTGTGGACCAAGGTGATGGGGAGCCTCCCCCTACCTCCAGCCACATCGCCCCAAATCGAGCATCCACATCAGCACCTAGAGCTGCCCCTCCTTCAACAGCTGCCTCCCCTCCAGCCTGTGGAGACAGCATCATTCATTCACTGTCTTCTGTTGATGGATGTGAGTTGTTCCCAGCCTTGGGCTAGTCACACAGTGACACAGGGGATACCCTTGTCCATGGGTCACCCTACTCAGAGGGAGGCGCTCACTGGAAGCGGTCACAGGGTGCGTGCATTTTAATTTGTGTGGGTATTACCACATTCCCCTCCTAGACATGGTGGCAATGAAGTCTCCACACAAATCCTGGACACAGGCAGGGAAGGTGGCTTATCCTGAATTACATGTATTACTAAGATACCAGACTGTGTCCCTTGCCAAGGCCATCACAGGTGTCAGTGGCTCCATCACCACTCAGATCTGCTGCCTCCTAGTAGAGAGCTAGTTCCCCTTCCTGAGCTACTTGCCCAGGTGATGCCCTGGCTGAGAAAGCAGGAGCTGGGAGAAGTTAGGGGTCATGTCTTCATGGTGGCATTTACTCCCACAGCCAGTGCTGAGAGGGAGGCCATGTGATGCCCCTTAATTAGATGAGGACACTGATGCTCAAAGAGGGAACCCAAATGAGCACGAAGGGGAACTAAGACTTACACCTCAAGCAGCAATAACTCAAAGCCCCTGCTCGCCGCAATCCTACACTGTGCTTGTCAAAGTGTGGAGAAAGCTCCAACCCTTTTCTTAGAATCGTGCATTTTTATGTTCCTCTGAAAAAAATTTTTTTAAAAAGAATCCTCAGTGGAGGCAGGTCTAGGTTTCCAACTGAGATGAGACAAACCCTCAAATGTCCCACGATGTGGCCTGAAACTCTTCCTACAGGACATGGCTCTCCTTTGGGAGCATCCAGGAGGCCTTCCCTTCTTTGTGGTGTTTTCCTCACTGAGCAGCCGCAGGAGCCGCCTGGCTCAGTGGCCTGGACAGAGCAGAGGGGTCGCTGAGCCCCAGCACCGCCGTGGGCAGCATCCCTGTCTCTGCAGACTGAGGGAGAGGAGGGGGCATGTCCTAGAGGGCCCTGCGGCCCCAGTGAGCAGGAGCTCATCGTCTAGACTCACTGTCAGGAGCCTGTTCTCCCATTTATTGCTGCAGGGCCCCCAGCCTGGGCACTGGAGGGCACTCCTCCCTGGAGCAGGTGGCGGTCAGGGTCAGGCTGCTGAAGGTGGGCACTGGTGCTGCTGATGGACGTGAATACCTGGGAGGCCACAGGAAATACCTCTGGGGACAGTTGTGGCTGAAGGGACAATCCTTTCCTTTCTCTCACTTTCAGTTTTCTCGTCTCTTAAATGGTGATGATCATGGACTCCTTTTAGGAGAGTAGAAAGGATTTGAGGTGCTCTGTCTGTATCACCCAGCACAGAGTTGCACCCCCAAATCAAGGTGTTATGTCAGAGTCATGACCCAGTTAACTTGACTGGGCCGCAGCTCCTCACCTGAGAAATTGTGTAGGATAATATAATACCAATAAAATCACTGATTAATCAAATATTGATGATATAATCCAATCTGCCTTTATAGAATGTTTCAGATGAGCCTCTTGAGAGGACAGACCCTCACTGAGCCACGGCATTGTCACCCGACAGCTGTGTGCTCTGGGCAAGTCTCTGTCTCCCCCAAGTCCTGTTTCCCCACTTGATGAAGATGATACTCATCGCTCCATTCATGGGTCTGTAAGGATTAGAGACCAGCTATGAACAGCGAGTGCACAAAAATGAGACTGACCAGGAACTCTGTCCCTGGGCCCAGACTGTGGGAAATCATCTGGAGGGAAAAAGGTGGACTTTGAACGCAGGCCTGGAATTGCTTGTCGGCCCTGCCCCTCACTCAGAGTTCACCCCTGGGAGCATGAGTGTCCTCCTTTGCAATATGGGAATGATGACACGCCCTCCCACCATTAATAGAAGGATAACACACAGTATATAGAAGGTTTGACAGTACCACATGCTTGTCGTTAGTGGTGAGAGTCACAGTCATGTTCATTGTTCATTATGTTCCTTTTACAGCCAAACCCTCTCGCCCTGTGGTATCGGGCCCCACAGGCAGGTCGCCGCCTGGGCAGACAGTGAGCTTCACCTGCCAGTCCCACGGCTTCTCCCCCAGAAACATCGTCCTGAAATGGTTCAAGGATAGGAATGAGCTCCCAGCCTCCCAGACCACCGTGGACCCAGAGGGAGACAGCCCTCCCTACAGCGTCTCCAGCACAGCCAGGGTACGGCTGGCCCCGGGGGATGTTCGCTCCAAGGTCATCTGCCAGGTGGTCCACGACACCCTACAGGGGGACTCTCCTCTTCGTGGGACTGCCTACTTGTCTGAGGCCATCCGAGGTAGATGCCCCTGACACCCAGCCCAAGCCACACCTGGCCCCTGTCCTCCCAGCCTGCTCCTCCCCCTGCTCTTTGCTCCAGAGTTTTTTTCCTGGAATCTAATTCCTGACAATCCTTCCCTTCACCAGGCACCTAGATGTGTCTGTCACTCACCATGTTTAATGGCAGCTGTCAGGTGAACACCCACCACTGTACTTGGTGTTTTATCTACTTTACCAATAGCAACTCCAATAACTGAGCACCTACTAGAAGCCAAGCTCCTATGTGCTTGGCAATTTTATTTATTTTTCTACAGTTATATTTCAACTTCATGGCAGGCTATGCTTGTTTACTTTAGTCATATTACTCTCACAGGAGCTGCGAGTCCCTGAGCACCTACTGTGTGCAGGCTCCTGTGCTTAGTGATTTCATTCATATGAAGGAGCACCATCGGTGTCTGAGCACCTGCCCTTTGCGATCCCCTTACTGTGGTAAAGGAGCTAAGATTGGAGCCCCCCTGGGTGATCTGTGTTCCATGAGGTCAGAGCTGTGCCCTGTGCTGTTTCAGTTCCACCCACCATGGAGGTTACCCAGCACAATGTGTCAGAGAAACAGAACATCACCTGCCTGGTGAAGAACTTCTACCCCCGGCGCCTACAGCTGACCTGGCTGGAGAACGGGAACACGTCCCGAATAGAAACGCCCCCGACCCTCGTAGAGAACAAGGATGGGACCTTCAGCGGGAGCAGCTGGCTCCTCGTGGATCTGTCTGCCCACAGGGAGGATGCGGTGCTTACCTGCCAGGTGGAGCACGATGGGCAGCCGGCCGTCACCAAAACCATCACCGTGGAGGCCCCGGCTCACCAGAAGGACCCAGATGAACCCTCTGGTGAGGCCCCCACTTTAACTGACCCGGCTCTGAATGAATTTTATACTTTTACTGTTATAAGGAGTAATTCATGCTTATTACAGAACAACCTAGAAGTCTATAGATAGAAAGTGACATTTTGATGTGAGCTCCCCTTCCCAAACCCTACGCTCCATAGTCACCACTGGTAAGAGTTTGGTACATACTTTATAGATCTTTTCACATCAATAAACATTAAAGAAAGAGGGAGGCAGACCACCCTGTTCACAGTGTCCTGCCTCTTGCTTTCTTCACCTGACAGTCACCACGTTCACCGGCCATGTCAGCCCCTGCCTCCTCTGGTTCTTTCTAACCTGTTCTCATCTCCATTCCATCCTTGTTGTTCTCAACTGGACCAGGCACCCAGGTGGCATTGAATGGTCACAGCATGGGCCTCTGTTGTCCCCTATTTATGACAGTGAAACAGCAGTCATTACAACTGCTCACTGAACAATTCCTACATGCACATTCCAGTCCTTTAAGATCTTTGTTCCGTCACCCATGTTAGGAGTTTGGAGTTTTGCAAAAGGGACTCCGGGAGCAATGGAGGGGTGTTGTGAAGACCTCTTGTTGTAACACCAAAGAAATGGGCTAAACTAATTGGGGTAATCTGAGTCCCAGAGGACAGGCCCTACCAGCCTATAGAACACGTATAGGATAGGGACATGTTCCTGCTCAGTTGGGCATTCCCATGGGCCTAGAGAGTCCCCTTTTCTATGAACAAAACATCTCTTATTTCTCCCTCATGTACATCAGGAGGGGGTTGGGTCAGCTTTCTAAGAGTCTTTATTCTAGAAGGCCTTTCAAAGACCCACATTCCTCCCAACAACTCCTATGCTGTTGTCCTCATCTGCTGGGTCCATGCTGGGTCACCAAGTGTCCATGTCCCTGCCTGCTGGCAAGTAAACACAGAAGGAAAGGACAATTTCCCTTAAAAGCAGAGATATATAGAAGTTGCATAAATGTGTCCACTCATAACTTAGTTGTGTGTGCATATCTGGTTACACGTAAAGTCCATAATTGTGCTGTCATAGGATTAAAGACATTCGTTTTTCTACAAAACCAATACCTTCACACACAATAAAATTAAGATTAATTCCCTAATATCATGTAAAGTATTGCACATACTGAAACTCCCAAATTTCTTTAGCTGTTTCTTTGTGTTCCAAAATTGGCTTCAATTCAAATATAAACACTTGGTAAAATCTTCCTGTGAAACTATGCAGGCCTTCAAAATTCTTCGGGGGAATTTTCCATTGTAATTCAACTTCCTTAATACTTTAGAGCAGTGGTCAGCAAACTCATTAGTTAACAGAGCCAAATATCAACAGTACAACGATTGAAATTTCTTTTGAGAGACAAATTTTTAAAACTTAAACTATATAGGTAGGTACATTGTTATTAACTTAATTAGGGCACTCCTAAGCTGGCCTTTGCTAAAAACGTCCTCAATCTGATTGAGGTACGTTCACTGAGGTCGACCCCTTCCAACTCTCTCATCCACACTCGTCTTGTATACTTGTTTCGTCTATCTCAGTGGTCAGCAAACTCATTAGTCATCAGAGCCAAATATCAACAGCACTTCCTCAAAATAGATTCGCCCAGGCCGAAAACCGACTTCTGGGCCACGAAGTTTGAATCACACTGTACGTGCGCACGTGCACGTGGTATTTTGTGGAAGGGCCACACTCAAGGGGCCAAAGAGCCGCATGTGGCTCGCGAGCCGCAGTTTGCCGACCACTGCTTTAGAGCTATACACATTATTCATTTCATATTAAGCGAATTGTGGTTGTGCTTTTTGAGGAAGTTGTCAAATGTCTGCCTGTAGAGTTGGTGATCACACCCCCTCATTGTCCTTTTGATGTCTATACGATGTGTAGCGATACCATGTTTCACTCCTGATACTGGAAATGTGTTATGTCTTTCTTATCCTTTATCAAGCTTGCTAGAAGTTTTGCATTGTGTTGATCTTTTCAAAGAACTTATTGATTTTCTCCATTAGTTCTCTGTCTTCCATTTCATTGATTTTACTTATCCTTTCTCTATAATGTTTTCCTTCTATTTGCTTTATGTTGGTTTCATTCTTCCTTTTCTGGTTTCCTGAGGTGGAAAGTTAGATTACTGATTTCAAACATTTTGTGTCTTCTAATGCCACACCTGAGTTGCCTCCTGTGCCTTGGGAGTTAGGATAGTGCAACCTATGATGCCTAATGCCAGGTTCCTCCTCCAGTCCCCAGGTCCTGAGCCAGAGCCTTTCCTTCCACCTCTCACAGCCTTCCTATGCGTGTCCCAGCTCCTATCTCTAGGGGTCAGAGTTGTCATGAACAGGAAGAGAAGGAGAGGGGAGTCTCTGGCATCTTGTCTGGACCACCTTAGGTTTGCATTTTAGTTTCTGTCCATTTCTGAGGCTCAGACCATGGCTGTTAATTACTTCCTGCAGCTCTCAGGTGCCTGACCCAGCACACCTGCTAAGCACTGAGGCTGGAAATGGATTTCTGGCTTGTCTAGGTTGAGGAGCTGGAGCAAAGTGCAAGATGCCCATGTGACCCTCTGCATTGGGATGCCACAGCCTATCCCAGCGTCTGGTGGTTCAGGCCACTGCAGACCTGGCCAATGGGCTTGGCTTAAGGATGTACAGCATTTTGATCATTTTCATGGTCTGGGCTGTTTTACAATATTTCTAGGTGAATGAACCTCCCTTCCATCAGGATAGCATAATCCACATATATTAACGCAGATTTATGCTGTATGCTTGGTTTCAATAGTGGGAGAAATATTCTGAGTTCTCAGATTTTTCAGTTCTTTTAATCTTTTAGAACTCTAAATTCCCTCCCCACCATTTCCTTTTCTTTTCAACACTTATTTGCCACAAGACAGTTTTCCTCTTTTTTTCCCCTTTCCCACAGAAGGAGTGCACTTTAAATTGTGCCTGTTCTTTCCATCTCATCTGTCCTTTTATTTTTATTTTTTTTAAATATATTTTATTGGTTGTTTACCGAGAGGAAGGGAGAGGGATAGAGAGTTAAAAACATTGATGAGGGAGAAACATAGATCAGCTGCCTCCTGAACACCCCCTACTGGGGATGTGTCCACAACCAAGGTACATGTCCTTAACCGGAATCGAACCTGGGACCCTTCAGTCCACAGACCGACGCTCTATCCACTGAGCCAAACCAGTCAGAGCTCATTTGTTCTTTTAAAATGTCCCTGCCTTGCCCAGCCTCGGTGGCTCAGTGGTTGAGCATCAAACAATAAACCAGAGGTCATGGTTGGATTCCTGGTCAGGGTACATGACTGGTTTGCAGGCTCGATCCCCAATAGGGGGTGTACAGGAGGTAGCCAATCAATGATTCTCTCTCATTATAGATGTTTCTATCTCTCTCTCTCTATCTTGCTCTCCCTTCCTCTCTAAAATACATAAAAACATATTGAAATCTTATATAGTAAAAGTATAGTATGCAAATTTTCCCCTCGACCCGAAGTACACCCGGAAGTTTGACAAGGGGGTAGGGCTACTGGGGGAAGAGAGGGAGTACCCCGCCAGAAGCCGCTAGGGCCCCTACCAGTGCACAAATTTCATGCGCTAGGCCTCTAGTGTATATATAAAACAAAATGACCCTGCCTCCTTGTATGAGGTTCCTATGACCACTGAAATACATTAGCACACATTTAGTGCCTTAAAACAACACAAGTTTATTGTCTTACATCTCCAGAGGTCAGAGGTTGGCAGGACTGGGTTCCTTCTGGCTTTAGCAGAGAATCCATTTCCTCACCATTTCCAGCACCCAGAGGTGGCCCACACTCCTGGGCTGAGGGCCATCTCACTCTGAGCTCTGCTTCTGTCATCACAGCTCCTTCTCTGACTCTCCTCACTGCCGCTTGCACTGAGTCAGATCTTTGTGTGTGAAAATGGCTCTGCTTGGAAAATCCAAGACAATGTCATTTCAATTCTTAACTTTAATCAGTATGACTAGTTCCTTCTTCCAGGAAATGTAACATATTCACAGACTATGGGGATTCGGAGCCAACCTCTCGAACAGGCTCATTTTAACCTTTTCCAGTGACCTGTGCTCTGACCTGCGGACACTTCTCAATGTGTCAGATGCAGGGTGTGTTGAGTGTTGGTGGTGGTGATGTTCCAAAATAGCCCTCAGGTGCTTGGCCAGCTGCCCTTCTCCTTGTGGCTGAGTGAGGGTGGGGTGGCAGCCTCCTGGCAGAGTGTGCACTAGGATTTGCTGGTTTTTCTGTTTTGACTCTTAACTATTTTGATGTTTTCTCATTTTTCTTTTCTAGTAACAGGGAGAGCCAGTTGTGTGTAGAATTTAATTTCCCTTTTGTGTTTTTTCTTGGGTTTGGAGAGGCCCTATTTGGAGACCAGTAACTGTGCTGCTGCCATTGTGCTCAGCAGCCAGAAGGGGACAGAAGATTGTGAGCGCAATAGCCCATAGGTCCCTCTCTCAGGGTCCCTTCTTTCTTCATCAGGCGCTACCCTTGCTGAGCAGGCCCATTGACCTGGAGAACTCAACCTCCTCTCTAGCTCTGCTAGGCCTAGAACGATGTCCTTGGCCCACACCTCAGCTTTTTCTGCCCTCTGCCTCTTGAAGAAAAGAATCTGCAATGCCATCTGGTGGCTCACACTTAACTTTTACCTTGTAATTAATCACGCTTAGCTTTTCATTGTTTTTCTCCAAATTACTGATGTTCCAGCAACAGCGATCCAATCTTATAGTTGTTATGATGACCATTTGCCGACTCCTTTTAAAATTCTTAAGGCCTATGTATTACCTCTACAGAGACCTGGCCAGAAGAATAGCCTGTGAGAGCTGTGCAAATGGAGGGGAGGGTGCTGAGCCTTTAGGCTCCCAGTCCAGCCAGTCCTCTGCCACAGTCTGCCCTCTAGGAGAGGGTGCAAACGTGGCATTGAACACTCGTCCACTGAGGGAGTGTCCCAGAGAGCCTCTCAGTTGAGGAATGCTGTTCTCCAACACCCCACAGGAAATATGGCGCGGCCTGCATTGCCCTTACAAGGATTATTTATTTATGTGAAACCATTGTAATTTCCTTATTTTTTTAATTTTAAAAACAAAAACTTCTTGTTGTAAACCTGCAGATCCGCATTTCTGTGTCCAAGAGAAGGATATCAGCTGACCTGGGGACTGGTTCAGGGTGGGCTGGGTGGCGGTGGAGTCTCTCCCAAGCCTGTGACCCCATTTCCTTGACCCACCAGGGAGCTTTTGAGGCAGCTGGTCTCGTGAGGCCAGGCCACTGTGGGTTCTCCCTCAGGTCCTGAGAACATGGGGTCACCCAGCCTTGTCTGTGGCACCATCCAGGTCTGCCCTGCAACCCTCTCACTGAGAAGCCTGTCTCTATTCCTCTCAGATTCCCTGATCTCTATCATTACTATGTCTCCATGGGGTTGGACTTGTCCTCATCAATAAGGAAAAGGCTCAGTGTCATTCGATGGCAAAAAGGGTGTCTTTTTCTAGCTTTGAATCTGCACTAATCTGTACCCTTCTTAACTCTCTGAGCCTCAGTTTCCTCATCAGAATGAGAGTAATACTACCTGCCCCATAGGGTGTGAGGACCAAGTCAGTACATCAGGCGCCACACTATGGGTCACTGAGTACACATTCTGCCCACCACCTCCCTCAAGGAGGACGACTCTGGCAGCCTACTCACGGGGTCACTGAGGATAAAGAACCTCTTTACCTGATTGCTGCCTCAAGCGGGAGCCCATGGGTTCAGAGTGGTCATGGGTGCAGGTAGCCTCAGATGGAGTGTGTAGAAGACTCTGGAATGGTCTCCTCTAATGGCTTCCCCTGTCCCTTGATTTGCAGGCTCAGCACTATCTGCTCAGGTCTTCTTGGCTGTGCTCCTCGGCCTCCTAGGCTGCAAGGTGCTGCTGATGGTTGGTGTCTCTGCCATCTATGTCCACAGGCAGCGGAGAGCCCGACTGTAAGTTGTGGGACAGGGAGGGCAGGCTAACGTCTGTCCCAGAGGAGCAGGTCAACAGGAGCGGTCAGCCCACAGGTTACCCACAGTGAGGGCCCAGGTGGAATTCAGACAAGGTGACACCCCTCTATTAATACTCCCAGGAGACTTGCAGATGCCTTTAAGAGATTCCTACCTCCCAGGAAATGCGTGGCATCCTGTAGGAGGCTGACTTGGTGGTTTTTGAAAGGTGTTCACAGAGTCCCAGGGCACCTGCAGAAGAAGTGGGCAGAGGAAACTGAATGAGGCCAACTGGGTGGGCGGTTCCTTTGGAGACCACATCTAGTTGAATTGATGGCCGGGGATCCTTGGGCAGAAGGAACCCACATTCACAGTAATGTTGAGAAGCCCTGGTCAGCTTCTCTGATGGCTATTCCCAGTCTGACGCTCTTTGTGACAGTGGGGAAGGATGGGGAAGGAGGACCAGGACCTGAGAGAAGGACTAGGGACAGAGTCCAATGCCAGAGGCTGTGTGTCCTCTCATGACCCGCATTCCTGGAGGAAGACAGCCCAGGATATAGGAGACACGCAGGGAGCTTTTCTTGAATGTTGAACAGGTAATTACAGGTGGACACATTTCCCACAGCTCCTTCCTTTCTCCCCTGTTACACGCCACTCTCAGTTTTTCTTCCTCCTTTCCACGAAGGGCCCAGCCCAAGAAAAAAAAGTTGACTAAAAGCTGCTGTGGACCCTGCTCCAAATGCCTCCCCCAACCCAGAACTGCTGCCCACAGGCTCCTGCCCCTTCTCATGGTCCTTGATGCCCCGAGCTGGGTCTTCACACAGGCTCCTCTCAGACACACAGACAGAACCCAAATTATCGCAGCTCCGTTATGCCGTACACATGACTCAGATGGGATAGGAGTGGGAGATGAGATGCTAGGAATTGAGGGCATTGAAGAGACGGTGACCTCAAGTGCAATCACACCTTCAGGAGTCACCACTGACCTGGAAGCTGGAGGAAGAGAAAGCAATACCATGACCAAGTTCTGCAATTTGATAGTTTCCTACTCACATTAACTTTGCCGTTGGTTTAATAATGGGTGTGCCTTTAAAACAACACTTTGTGGTTGCCCTTTAAGGATGTTATGTAGCTAAGGTACAGTGCTTTCAGGTAAGTTGAGGATTCCTGAAATATTTCAACTGGGAGCTGGGGCAGGGGGCAGCCCTGTGTCCTGGCTGTGCCAGTCTGAGGTTGTTCTTGTTGAGCTGAAGGAAGAAGAGGCAAGAGGATCTTCATTCAAATGTCACACACTCTCACTCTTCATGCCTGTCTCAGTAGATTTTCTCAGGTTTTTTTTCATGTATTGTAAAAAAAAAGTTCCTCTCAAAACACACACACATACACACACACACACACACACACACTTCCAAATTATCACTGTTTAGGATTATGTATAGAGATATTAAGTAATTTTTCATAATAGGTACTCAATATAGCTTGAATAAATAAAGAAATTAAGTATTTCTTTCTGTTTCCTTGGTATTAAAATACCCTTTCTTCTGTGAAATGGCCTTTACATTAACTGGTAGCTGATATGAAAATTATTTTTCTTTCTTTTTATTTTCTTTTTTTTTGTTGTTAATCCTCACCAGAGGATATTTTTTTCCATTGATTTTTTTTTTTTTTCAGAGAGAGTGAAAGAAAAAAAAGGACGGAGGAATAGAAAGAGAGGGAGAGAGAGAGAGAGATCAATGTGAGAGAGACACACCAATTGGTTGCCTCGAGCCCCACTCAGGGCCAGGGATTAAATCTGAAGTCCAGGTACATGTATTTGAACAGAAATAGAACCCAAGACCCTTCGGTGCTCAGGCCACACTCTAACCACTGAGAAATACTGGCCAGGGCTGAAAATTATTTTTCTTGATAAATATAGTATATAATTGTTTTACAAAAAAGTTTTTACTTGGAATGACTAAGTGTAGAATCTCTGGACGAGACAACTCATTAAGACCACACAATCACTCACCAGACACTGAGTGAGATGTGCTCAAAGTCCTTTAGACAAATCCCAGTGGAGAAGGTCCCTCTGAGGTCTTATAGGCATAGAAACGTGGGTTCAGATACTAGAAAATACATACCAGCTACGTGAGTTTGAGCAACTCACTAACACTCTCTGAGCCTATTTCCTCCCCTGTAAGATGGGAATCATGCTACCCCAAAGAATTGTGGGGCTTGAGAGGAGAGAGCAGTCTATGAGCGCACACAGGGTCCGGAACAAGACTGTGTGTGATACAGACCCTTTCCTTCCTTTGCTCTTTGACGAACTTTCACCCTCCGTGTTTTCCAGCTCGGTGAAGTAATCACATCCAAAGCCTTTCCAGGGGCCTGGCTGCCTGAACATGTTCTCAGACTTTTCTGGGGGAAATTACCCCACTTGTAGTCTAGCACCTGCCTCTATGAATCTATTGGAAGAAGCAAGATCCACATTTGCTTCAGAGTTGGTCACACGCTTGCTAGCATGGGCAGAAACTGGAACAAACCCTAATGTAATGAAAACCAATCCCTAATACTCAACCACACCTAACAGTTGTTGTTATTGTTGTTTTCAGAAGAGAACAGCAAGACCCCCCACAGTGCCTATGGACCACCGGGTCAGACTGGTCCCAGAGCCATGCAAAGGTGCAGAAAGCCAATTAATGACTCCACCAACCCCGATGGATGGCCGAAACCAACATTTGCCCTTTGCCAGAAACTGTGTGCAGATGCAGGGGGCTCAGGAATTTTCACTTCGCTGGGCACCTGCATCTCAACCAATCTGACCCCACCCTCTAGGAACGCCTTCATACCTTCTATCACCTTTCCCATTCCTTCCCTTAGGTGACTTGCTTTCAACATGGTCCAATCAAAACCCCTGATTATAATGAACACATATGCAAATTTCTCCTTCCCCTTAAATTTGCTCTGAGTGTGTAGTCCAGGGCGTGGGAGGAGACGGATCTGAGTCCTGTCTCTGTCTCCTAGTTTGGCAGCTGGACGAATACATCTTTTCTCTATGAAACGCTCTTGCCTCAGACTAGGCTTCTCTGTGAGCTGGGCATCGAACTCACTGACTGTGTTGCTACATCATGACCTGAGAAAAATAAGGTCCTTTTTCTTTAAAGCAAAACCAATCTGGTTCAATATACTGACTTAGGAGACACCTGACCTCACCTTTGCCCCACAAACTTACTGAGACTGCAGCTACTAAATGCACAATCCCTGAGAAAGAAACCCAGAAACCAGCTGAGCAACTCCCAGACCTTGGACACACACACCAAAATCACATCTTAATCAAATAAAAGAAGATGAGACAACCTCAGGCTGTTACCTGACACAATCTCTCCATAAACCTGGCACAGTGACATATAATCCGGGGTGATGCACAACTCCCAGCTTCTCCTTGAGGAGTGGGATTCAGACCCAACATTGAGCACCCCCAATTTGTAAACTTCCCCGTGAGGAGTGAGCCTTCAAATAAAGTATGTCTGAGAGCCAACAGGACTTGAGTCCACAAGGTCCAAGGACGACAGCAAAGCAGCAGTTCTCAGTGGCCTGTGAGGACTCCCTGTCGCTAACCCCCCAGGTCTCACCAGGAGGCAGCAGAGAGAAATGCCCAGCGCCCAGTCTTTCCCTGAAAGAGGCCTATTTGCTTCTCATAAAGGCTACAGCTGAGGGTCAGCTTCTCATCTAACACAGGTCAGGGGTCCACCATCCTCTCCAGAGCCAGGGAGCTGAGAGGGCGTCAGGTCCACATGCTCCCTCTATGGCCCCCCCGGTGGCTGGTGCTTCCCTGAGAGCAGCTTGTGCACAGGGTGAGAGCCCTGACTTGCGGCTGCGGCTCAGGGGACACTCCCCTTGATCACCTGGCTCTGGCGGCCAGTGGGGCTTGTGTTAGTGGGGCCCATGGGATTGTAGAAAACAAAAAGCCAGTTCTTCCCTGGCTATTCCCAAGAGCCTTAGCTCCCACCTCCCAGCCTTTCCTGATAGAGGTCTACATTCATACTTAACCGCTGCTGCCTGAGGATCCAGCTTCCCATCAGCCTGCAACGAGGTGCAGACTGAATTCCTCCCCTCCGGACACTGAAATGGCGCCTCAGCTATTGGGAGCAACAGAGAACAAAGAAGGCAGTTTGGAAAATCACGAAGTTTGGAGAGACAGCCAAGTGCTAGAACAGGGCTGAGTGACAAGGCTCATCTTCTGCAACAGAGCAGGCCACCAAGATGGGAAGAGGCGCTGTTTTATCTCACGCACAGAAACCAACACGGAGAGTCAAGGACCATGAGGACATGGAGGAACGTGAAACAAACACCACCCCAAAGCATAAAATCAAACTCCCGAAATACACCTTAATATTTACCTGGTAGTTTTATAAATGCTCATAACGATGCTCACCTGTCCATGAGAACAAGGCTGCACAATGCGAGAATTTCAACAAAGAGATACAAACTGTGAGAACTAAAGATCTTAAATACTTACATGCATGGCCCATGGACACAGGCAGTAGGGTAATAAAGACCTGGGGTGGGTGGGTGGGTGGGGGGTAAAGGAGGGGAAATGGGAGCTATCTGTAATGCTTTCAATAATAAAATATTTTTTTAAAAAAATATGAGAATGTACCAAACAGAAATCAATCACTGAACTAGAGAATTCAATAGAAGGGTTCAACAGCAGATTCAATAAAGCAGAAAAGGTCCAGAAACTAAAAAAAAAAAAAAAAAAAGAATATGAAATTCATTCAATTAGAAATTTGGTACAGCCACCATGGAAAACAGTATAGAGGGGCCTCAAAAAACTAATAGAACCTTCATATGACCCAGCCCTTCCACCCCCAGGTCTACATCCAAAGAAAATGAAATCACTACCATGAAGAGGAATCTGTAACCCCATGTTCATCGCCCCATTATTTACAATATACAAGTCAAACAAGTAATGTAAGTGCACCTCAGTGGGTGAATGCATAAGAAAATGTATGTATGTAATGGAATATTATTCACCCAGAGAAACAAGGAAATGCTGCCATTTGCAACAACATAAATGGAATTTCAGGGCATTATGCAATGTGATAAATCAGGCAGAGAAAGAAATACTGTATGATTTCAGTTATTTGTGGAACCTGGGGGTTGGGGGGAAACTCACAGACAGAGAGAAAAGATTGGTGGATGTGAGAGGCTGCACATTCCGTAGGGGAATAGGTCAAGGTGGTCAACAAGCTTCTAGTTATAAGATAAATACGTTTTGAGGATATAATATCCAACATGGTGACTACAGTTAGCAATACTGGGTTGTATATTTGAAAGTTGCTAAAAGAGAAAATCCTAAAGTAGGATTTATTTTGCTCACAGCGTTTGCAGTGGACATAACTTGCATTTCTCTGAGACACATGCCTGGATGTATAAATGTGGTCATATAATACATGTGCTTTCCGGAAAGATGTGAGGAAATTATGTCTTTTTTGCAAGGAGGCACATACCAGTTCTAAGGTCCACACCACACTGTGCTTTTGCATAGAGTTTTACCAGTTCCATCAGTAAGTGGTTGGAATAGAAGGTCATTTAGGACCTGGTTCCATCCCAACGATGACCAGGCTGTGGTGAACCCTCTTCCTTCCTCCAGCTGAGTAGGATCCTGGGCTTGGGAGTTTGGCACACAGTCCACACCACACCCCCTTCTTGTCCTGGGCCCCCCAAGGGGGCATCACCATGAAGACCTCAGGTGGGCTGAGGGGCCGGTGGAGAGCAGAGGCCCCAGGAATAGGGGTGAGGGGGAGCACTACTGCCTGGAGGCATGTCCAAGTCCCTCTGAAAACTAAGTTGAGTAACTGCTCACCCTGTGGTTGCTTCCCTGACTGATTATTTCACAATCAGGAACTATTTAGAATATAGAGGCAGGAACTATTTAGAATATAGAGGCTGGCTACTGTGTCACAGCCTTGCACCCCTTCCTAGGCACTTCCTCTTATACCACACAGCTGGGGCCTCACTCCTCTCACAGAGCAGAGAGTCCGGATCCTCCGGGCACACACTTGGACACAGCAGGCCACTCAGGCCTCCAGGATGCCCATCCCTGCCTCCTGGCCCTGCCCTCCTCCTTGCCTGCTGCTGACTCTACTGCTGGGCCTCCCAGGTGAGCAATCCTTGGGGTAGAATTTTCCCTCCTTGGCCCTGGACTTCTTTTTGCCCCTGAAGTTTCAGGGCCTCCAGGGAAACATGGGTGTGTCACCCGGGGCTGCACACAAGGCCAAGGACAGGGCTTTACCTGAGCACATGAAGTCAGGGATCTGAGTGTTTTCTGCGTGGTACCATCGCCTGCACCTGGTTACCAAAGGCAACAAAACAGATGATACTTGGAGTCTTAAATGCTGAATAGGAGGTAATTCTTAAAATGCCTTTGAACCCAAGAACCTAGTAGGGAAGATAGTCTTTGAACGACTAGTGGGAGAGTTTGATATATTTCAAAGTCAGGAGGCAGAGTCAGTTGGTAAACTAACCAAAATTCACCTCCCCTGGAAATCATCCATATCAGATAAAAATATACAATATTCAACAGAATTGCAAATAAGGCACCTCACATGTTTAATTTGAAATGCATACTTATAGAATTCTCTTGTCTGCCCTTTAAGCCACTCACATCTGACTCTCTAAGGTATTAACCGACCTTCCATCTTTAAAGAAAAAAGGGAGGCTTAGGGGGCATCCAGAAAGATCTTTGTGGCCTGGATAGGACAAGAGAGCCCTGCATGTCGAGAGGACAAAGGCCACTGCCAGCCCCTCCTTAACAAGGGCAGAGCAAGCGAGATTTCTATGAAAAATTCCTCCTTTTCCCTGTAAATTACTAACATGGGGTCCTCTGAAGCCAACTGCTTCTAGGTCCGTCTCCGGAAAAATACTAGCAGGCCGCGGGTGTGAAATCAACACACTCCGTGCCCGTGACTGTGCGCGGAGGCAGAGAGCGTGTGCACACGTCTGTGTCTCACCACGACCCGCTGTGACAGCGCGGGGCTCCCCAGCCCTCCAGGCGTCCCAGCACCAGGGCGCTGCGTGGGTTGCAGGCGATCAGCCAGGGCATCCGGCTGGAGAAAGGACCTGGTGAGCCTCTGCCCAACTGGCCCAAGAGGGCTGGGAAGATGGGTGGGGGGTTTCGGGGGAGGAATAAAAGGCTCTTCCCCTGGGCTGGGCAGCGAATGGCCCTGGCTGAGGGAAATGCTCTCCTCCCTGACAAATCTGAGATGTGAGAGGAGGAATAGCCTGTCCTGACTCTTGGATGCAATTCTGTGAAGATGGGAAGCTGACAGTTACAGCAGCAGCTTCCTGACCCTGAGACAGGCCTGAGGCAAAACAAACTGAGGCTGAGGCAAGAACGTGTCCTCAATGACACCTCTGAGCTGGGTGCTGGGTGAGACCATTAATGCCCTTGGTTACTTCCCTCAGCTGTTTGCACACTTACCTCTGCTCCAAGCATCCTACCTGACATTAGCCACGCAACAGAGCACTTTAGAGCCAGTGAAAGTTATGCTACAAATTATTTATTAACACCGGTTGTGCAGCTCAGGGAAAAGAATTACAGAATGGTATGTTCCCATTTTATTAAAAAGTGGATTCATTTTCCAAGGAAAATGTTTTAGAAATCGTTATCTCTGATGTAGTTGTGTCTGAAAGACAACAAGTTAATGCCTCCTTATGGCATCTTTTCATTTTCTATGGATTTTTTCTACAACAAGAATGTAAGGCCGAAACTGGTTTGGCTCAGTGGATAGAGCGTCGGCCTGTGGACTGAAAGGTCCCAGGTTCGATTCCGGTCAAGGGCATGTACCTTGGTTTCGGGCACATCCCCAGTAGGAGATGTGCGTGAGGCAGCTGATCGATGTTTCTCTCTCATCGATGTTTCTAACTCTCTATCTCTCTCCCTTCCTCTCTGTAAAAAATCAATAAAATATATTTAAAAATTTTAAAAAAAGAATGTAAGGCCTGCCTCAGAGATATTGCGGGCTCAGTTCCAGTCTTCTGTGATGAGTCATAATCTTTTTGCTGGTGGAGGGTCTTTTAAAAAGAATTACCTTTATTGTTGAAAGTATTACAGATGTCCCCTTTGTGTGAGTGAGTGTGTATGTGTGTTTTTCCCCATTGACCTCCTTCACCCCATGCCCACCCATCCCAGGCCCTCACCACTCTATTGCCTGTATCCATGGTTATGCACAATGCATACAGGTTTCTTGGTGAATCAATGCCCTCCCACCATCCACCCACTGCTTTCCCTGGTGGGGGAGGGTCTTCTTGTTTTCCATTTGTAAAACCGCCAACACCTGTGAAAGCGCAAATAAAGTGAAGCGAAATAAAGCAAATGGAAATAAAATGAGCAATGCCTGGATCAGCTAAGATTCTGCCACCCTGTTTTATTTCTCTGACAATTCAGAGTGATTCTAGGGAGGTAGAAAGGTAAACATGTATTCTACTAAGCTTTCTTGAACTGGGAGTATGCTCTCTTACTAGGGAAAATTGTGTTTTTATTTTTCAAGCTGTTTTATGAAATGAAATTGCATAGTAATAGGCATTTTATTTTTTAGTGAGCACAGAATATTACAGTTTCATTTCCCTTTCTTACCTTTCATGACTTTGTAGCATTTCCCGTCAGAATTTCTTCTGTGAAGAAAAACAGTCCCAACATGAAGGCTGTGCAGTGCTCACAGGAACAGCAGGTGACACTAAGCCCTGTAGGGAAGGACAGGACCTGCCTCTGGGGTGTAGGATCATCTTGAGATGAAGCATCTGATGTCTAGATGCATCGGGTTTCCTAGGAGCTAACTGCCACGAATAGTGCTCATCTGTTTGGCTCTCTTCGAAAGCCCATTCTTTTCCGTCTTCTCCATCCAGAAACAAACATGTTTCTTTATAAACCTGGCCATTTCCAAATTTGATGGGGACATATCACATTCAAGCCATTATGATTCAAATCCTAGTCCAGCAACTATGGCTTCTATGAAGCTTTCTTTCAGGGTCCGATTCCCATAGAACATATGCAGGCAAGTCCATTCATCCTTATAGCTTCTGGTTGCTTCCCATTCTTTGTTGGTAAACTTTTCTTTCATACTCAGGAGGCATTCTGAAGTTGAAGCAGGACCTGATTCAATTCCAACTTGTAGCTCAGGTTCAGCAGCAACTACCGCACAGTCACTTTAATGAGAAACGTTAAGGATGAAACTGGGTAAGGATTCGATGAGTCTTTTGCAAGAGATAGTTTTCCTTATGCAGTGCTTTGCAAATGAATATTATTCCAAGGGATATTTGGTTTCTCTGCAGCTAACTTCCTCATCATCAGACGACCAGCCATTGCTGCCTTAGGGTCCCTGGCAAAGATGAACTCCTCAGGCTGGCTTGATGATACCACCAGCGGCCAGTCAGCTCAGTTGGGCAGCCAACCTTTGCAGGAAAAGGCCCAGTGCACCCCCTCCAATGCTGGCACCAAGCAGAACCACATGGTGGGGGGAAAACATGCACCCACTCTCTGCTACCTCTCTGTGCCACAGTTTCTTCATTTGTTATAGGCTCTCACATTACAGGTTGGTTGTGAGGGTTACATGTATGACACATGCAAACTGCTGGGCTCAAGGCCCACTCAGGGTGTGCACTCGGTCGATGAAAGCTGTTGTTGATAAATACTGACCGAGCCCACAGGCTCTCATATGCTGAATAAATACCTGCTCTGTGCTTCCCTCCAGGAGGGGCAGGTGAGGAGCTGGAGGTGATTCAGCCTCAGAAGACAGTGTCCGTCGCAGCTGGAGAGACGGCCACTCTGAGCTGCACCGTGACCTCCCTGCTCCCCGTGGGGCCCACACAGTGGTTCAGAGGGACAGGGCCAGGCCGGGAGTTAATCTATAGTCACAGAGGAAGCCACTCCCCCCGGGTAACATGGGTTGCAGACACCACGAGGAGAGACAACTTGGACTTTTCCATCCGCATCAGTAACATCACCCCAGGAGACACAGGGACCTACTACTGTGTGAAGTTCCGGAGAGGAGGTGATAATGACATGGAGTTCAAGTCTGGGGCAGGCACTCAGCTCAGCGTGAGTGGTGAGTACAGGGGGATCCTTTGTCCCTCATGTGTGACAAGTGAGTGAGAACGACTTCCATCTCTGAGCAACAACTAAGAGTCAGGTTTGGAGATGGGTGCTTATAGTCCTGCTCTGATTCATGGTCTGATTTCACCCCGTCTGCAGATCAGGGAAGCTGAGGCCTGGAGATGTCATGCTATTTGCTCAGCCACCACAGCTGGTCAGTGGTGGGAAAAGTCTGGAACCCCCGTTTGTCTGGCTCCCCAGCCCTGGCCTTTCAATCCTGTCAGCCCGTTGGTTGCAGGGATGAGGGAACTGAAGGGCTGAGTGACTTGCCCATCACAAGGCCAGACCTCACCAGCCTCCAGAGAGTGCTCCCCTCAGTGGGGCCGAGGCTCCTCCTTAGTGACACCCACTGGGCACCTGCTGTGAACCAGGCTCTGCGCTGGATGCTGAGGCAGCTGCAGAACAAAGGAGGCAACGGCTCTTCCCCTCGAAGCTTCGTTCCCTTCTCTCCAGTGGGAGAAACTCACTGAGGGCAGAAAGTAGAGAAGGTGCTGCTTTATCTCAGCCTCAGAAACATCACAGGAGAAGGAAATCCTGAGAGGCCCAGCCTCACTGTTCACTCTGACAGCCCCGCTGGGAGGAGATGCCCAGAAGTGGGCGCTCACTGTGGGTCTGCCTGGAACTCCCCTTTATTCCAGAATCCCAGTCACTGCCATGAAGCCTCCAAGCAGAGTTGGGTCATCTCAGAATGTCCCTCCCCCATGGAAGAGGCTCCCCATGTGGGAGGCTTAGGGGCCGTCCCATTGAGGCAACACCGTTCCCATTGAGGGTGTCTTACCAGAGGCCCAGGATCCTGAATCCTGGACTGTGAGCACGTGGGGACCTTTACACCATCCAGCCTGACTCCCCAAGTACAGAGGGCGCCTGAGGTCAAAAGGTGAAGGGACTCTGTCCAAAGTCACATGGCCAGTGAGTGAGGAAATTGTTCCAGAACTCCATCTGATTTTAGGGTCTTTTTCCTGCTTCAAAGACAGACACTTTAAAAAAAAAGGATAGACACTCTATCCATCAAAAGCCTGGTGAATGCAGGCACTAAATAAAGCTCATTCCAGCACACCATTGAACAGGGAGCCAGCACCTCTTATGTTCAATGGTACCCAAAGCTTCACGTGCCCCTCACACTCCGACTTTGTGGACCAAGGTGATTGGGAACCTCTCCCTGCCTTCAGCCACATCGCCCCAAATCGAGCATCCACATCAGCACCTACAGCTGCCCCTCCTTCAATAGCTGCCTCCCCCTCCAGCCAGTGGAGACAGCATTGTTCATTCACTGTCTTCTGTTGATGAATGTGAATTGTTCCCAGCCTTGGGCTATTCACACAGTGACACTGGGGATACCCTTGTCCATGTGTCATCCTACTCAACAGGGAGGTGCTCACAGGAAGAGGCATTGCTAGATCACAGGGTGTGTGCATTTTAATTTGTGTGGGTCTTGCCAAATTCCCTCCTAGACATGGTGGCAATGGAGTCACCCCACAGCTCCTGGACACAGGTAGGGAGGGTGGCTTTAACAGTTCCCAATAGTGTGTCCTTACCTAGGCCATCACAGGTGTCAGTGGCTCCATCACCATTCAGATCTACTGCCTCCTGGTAGAGAGCTCCTGCCGCTTCCCTGAGCTACTAGCCCAGGTAATGCCTGGCTGAACAAGCAGCACTGGGAGAGGTCAGGGTTCATGTCTTCATGGCGGCATTACTCCTACAGCTATGAGGACACTGGTGCTCAGAGAGGAAACCTGAACTGACCAGGAAGAGAAAGTAAGATTTAAACCTCAAGCAGCATAACTCACAGCCCTGCTCGCCACAGTCCTACACTGTGCTTGTCAAAGTGTGGAGAAAGCTCCAACCCTTTTCTTAGATTCATGCATTTTTATGTTCTTCAGAAAAAAAAAATTTAAAAAGGGTCCTCAGGGGAGGCAGGTCTAGCTTTCCAACTGAGATGAGACAGACCCTCAAATGTCCCATGATAACTATTCCTACAGGACATGGCTCTGTCTGTGGAGGCATCCAGGAGGCCTTTCCCTTCTTTGTGGTGTTTTCCTCACTGAGCAGCCGCAGGAGCCGCCTGGCTCAGTGGCCTGGACAGAGCAGAGAGGGGTCACTGAGCCCCAGCACCGCCGTGGGCACCATCCCTGTCTCTGCAGACTGAGGGAGAGGAGGGGGCATGTCCTAGAGGGCCCTGCGGCCCCAGTGAGCAGGAGCTCATCGTCTAGACTCACTGTCAGGAGCCCTTTCTCCCATTTATTGCTGCAGGGCCCCGGCCTGGGCACTGGAGGGCACTCCTCCCTGGAGCAGGTGGCGGTCAGGGTCAGGCTGCTGAAGGTGGGCACTGGTGCTGCTGATGGACGTGAATACCTGGGAGGCCACAGGAAATACCACTGGGGACAGTAGTGGCCAAGGGGACAGTCCCTTCATTACTCCCAGTTTAGTTTTCTCATCTCTAAAATGGTGATGATCATGAACGCCTTTTAGGAGAGAGGAAAGGATTTGAGGTGCTCTGTCTGAATCACCCAGCACAGAGTTGTACCCCGAAATCAAGGGGTTATGTCAGTGTCATAAACCACTTAACTTGGCTGGACCTCAGCTCTTCACCAGCAGAAATTGTGTAGAATAACATAATACTAGGAAAAATCACTGATTAATCAAATATTGATGATATCATCCAATCTGCCTTTACAGAATGTTTCTAGGTGAACCTGTTGAGACGACAGACCCTCACAGAGCCACGGTATTGTCATCCCACGGCTGTGTGCTCCTGGGCAAGTCTCTATCTCCCCCAAGTCCTCAGTTTCCCCACTTGATGAAGATGATAATCATCACCCCATTCATGGCTCTGTAAGGATTGGGGACCAGCTATGAACAGCCAGTGCACAAAAATGAGACTGAGCAAGAACTCTGTCCCTGGGCCCAGACTGTGGGAAATCATCTGGAGGGAAAAAAGGTGGACTTTGAATGCAGGCCTGGAATTGCTTGCCTGCCCTGCCCCTCACTCAGAGTTCACCTCTGGAACATGAGTGTCCTCCTATGTAAGATGAGGACAATGACACCCCCAGCATTAATAGAAGGATAACACACAGTATATGAGGTTTGACAGTGTCGAATGCTTGTGGTTAGTGGTGAGAGTCACAATTATGTTCATTGTTCATTATGTTCCTTCTACAGCCAAACCCTCTCCCCCTGTGGTATCGGGCCCCACGGGCAGGTCGCCGCCTGGGCAAAAAGTGAGCTTCACCTGCCAGTCCCACGGCTTCTCCCCCAGAAACATCGTCCTGAAATGGTTCAAGGATGGGAATGAGCTCCCAGCCTCCCAGACCACCGTGGACCCAGAGGGAGACAGCCCTTCCTACAGCGTCTCCAGCACAGCCAGGGTGCTGCTGGCCCTGGGGGATGTTCACTCCCAGGTCATCTGCCAGGTGGCCCACGACACCCTACAGGGGGACCCTCCTCTTCGTGGGACTGCCAACGTGTCTGAGGCCATCCGAGGTAGATGCTCCTCACACCCAGCCCAAGCCACACCTGGCCCCTGTCCTCCCAGCCTGCTCCTCCCCCTAATTTGCTCCAGGCCTGGAATCTAATTCCTGACAATCCTTCCCATCATCACTCACTTGGACTTGCCCATCACTCACCCTGTCTAATGGCAGCTGGCAGGTAAAAAAATCTACAACAGGCCAAGCCATGTGCTTGATCATTTTATCTGCTTTACCAATAGCAACTCCACTTACTGAGCGCCTACTATAAGCCAAGCTTTTATGTGCTTGGTAATTTCATTTATTTTGCTGAAGTTAGTATGTTCTAGCTGCATGCCAGGGGCTGTGGTGGTTGATTTCAATCATATGACCCTAATGGCAGCTACCAGTAAGATGAAAACCACAAAAACAAGATAAAAAGCAGGACACCGTCTCTACCCCTCCCCAGAGACAAGGGGTGGGGGTCCACATGGGGAGGTGGAGGTGCTCAGTGATTTCATTCAAATGAAAGAACCCTCAGTGTCTAAGCCCGCCCTCTGGGCAGTGGGGGAGCTAAGTTCTGGAGCCCCCTCTGTGATCTGTCTGTTCCTTGAGGTCAGATCTTCTTCCCTTTGCTATTTCAGTTCCGCGCACCTTGGAGGTTACCCAACACACTGTGTCAGAGACCCAGGTAAATGCCATCGCCTGCCTGGTGAAAAACTTCTACCCGCAGCGCCTACAGCTGACCTGGCTGGAGAACGGAAACACGTCCCGAACAGAAACGGCCTCGACCCTGGTAGAGAACCAGGATGGGACCTTCAGCTGGAGGAGCTGGATCCTTGTGGATTTGTCTGCCCACAGGGAGGATGCGATGCTCACCTGCCAGGTGGAGCACGATGGACAGCCGGCTGTCTCCACAAACCTCACCCTGATGGCCTCTGCTCACCAGAAGGACAAGGACAAAGGTAAAATCTAGGGAGAGGCCTCCACTCTAACTGATCCAGCTCTATTTAAATTTTATCTTTAATTTTAATGTTATAAGTACTAATTCATGCACTAGAGGCTAGGTGCACTAATTCGTGCATGGTTGAGGTCCGGCCAGCCCGCCCCAATCAGGGCCAATTGGGCAGGCTGGCAGGTGGGGGGGGGGGGGGGCAGGTGGAGTGAAATGCTGGAGGTTTGCTGGCCAGCCCCACCCCTGATCGGGGTGTGGGGGCCAAGTGGGGGTGGGGCTGGCTGGGGGAGGGGCTGAGTGCTGTTGGCCGGCTGGCCCCGCCCCCTGGTTGAACTCCTGGTTGGGTCGAACTCCCGCCCAAGGGAACAATTTTCATATTAGCCTTTTATTATATAGGATAATCTAGAAATCTATCCATAGAAAGTAGAATTTTGAAGTGACTCACAGTTATGTTGACGTTTTCACATTTTCTCTTCAAGTAATACTGAGAGCCAGTTCTGTGTAGGGTTTACTTTGCATTTTGTATTTTGTATTTGGTTCTGAAAGGCCAAATTTGGAGACAAGTAGCTGTGCTGCTACCATTGTCTCGGCAGCCAGAAGGGGACTGAAGATTGTTGAGTTCTTTGGTCCATAAGTCCCAGGGTCCCCTATTTCCACATCAGGGTCCTACCCTTGCTGAGCAGGCCCATTGATGTGGAGAATTCAACCTCCTCTGTAGCTCTGCTGCTCTGAGAATTGTATCCTTGGTCTAAATCACAGCTTTTTTAGCCATCTGACTCCAGAAGGGAAAAAATCTGCAATGCTAGCAAAATATCTTGTGGCTCACACTTAACCGTTAGCTTGTAATTAATCAGTCTTAGCTTTTCATTGTCTTTCTCCAAAGGATTGATGCCTCAGCAGGAACCATCCAACACCATAGTCCTTATAATTACCATTTCCCAACTCATTTTCAAATACCTGATGCCCAGGTATCCCCTCCTTTGGTTACAGCATCCCAGTACACCAACAGTGAACATTTAAACAATTGCTCCAATAGACCCAACAGGGCCGACTTCTACTCCAAGTCCAGCCAGTACTAGGACCTTTTGACCAGCCAGCTGATGAGTGATCTAATTTCTAAATTGCATTTTAGTTTGCTCTCCAGAAGATTCCCAGTCAAACTCCATAGGTCCGTTTCCCTGGGGAGCAGACTCTAAATAGCTATAAGAATGTGGGAAGCTTATTGTGGGCAGCTGTCAGGACCCACATGCCTGAGGCAGTGAAGGACTGGCGGAGGGAGCTGTTGAACTACAAGGCAGGCACCAAACTGGGCCACTCTACAGAGAACTGGACAGATAACAGTTTCTGAGAACTGTGTAAATGGAGGAAAGAAGGCTATTTCTTTATTTTATTTTATAAATATATACATATTCTTTTTTAAATATATTTTATTGATTTTTTACAGAGAGGAAGGGAGAGGGATAGAGAGTTACAAACATTGATGAGAGAGAAACATCGATCAGCTGCCTCCTGCTCACCCCCTACTGGAGATGTGCCCGAAACCAAGGTACATGCCCTTGACTGGGAATCGAACCTGCGACCCTTCAATCCGCAGGCCGACACTCTATCCACTGAGCCAAACCAGTCAGGGCAAATATATACATATTCTTATTGATTTCAGAGAGGGAGAAGGAGAGATAGAAACATCAATGATGAGAGAGAATCATTGATTGGCTACCTCCTGTATGCCCCACACTGGGGATCAAGCCCACACCCAGGATGTGTCCTAACTGGGAATTGAACCATGACCTCCTGGTTCATAGGTTGACCCTCAACCACTGAGCCACACCAGCCAGGCTACGCTGTGTCTCTATGCTCCCAGTCCAGCCAGTCTTTTGACACAGGGTGCCCTCTGGGAAGGGATGCAAACTTTGAATTAAACTCTCTTCAACTGAAGGGAAGTCCCAGTAAGCCTCTCAGCTGAGAATTGCCATTTTCCATCATATGATGAAAAATGGTGAGATCTTCAGTCCTACCTTAAGGATTATTTTAATTATAGTAAATCATTTAATTTTTTATTTAAACAAAAACTGCTTATTGTAAATCTGCAAAGAATACAAAAGTGTGCTTTCCCAGGTCCAACTTTCTGTGTCCAATTGAAAGATTCAGCTGACATTGACCCTGGGGTCAAGGTGGGCTGAATGTTTTTTGAGCTCCTCCCAAGCATGTGACCCCTTTCCTTGAATCACAGGGTGTTTTCCAGAAAGCAGGTGTCATGAGCTCCCCCTCAATTCATGAGAACATGGGGTGACCCAGCCCTGTCCATGGTGCCAAGCAGAGCAGCACCACAACTCTCACTGAAATCTGTCCTCACTCTACTCAAATGCTCTGTTGACATTTGTTCCTGGAACACTGAGAAGTTGGACTTGTCCTCATTCAAAAGACAAGGTTTTAGGGTCATCCTATGGGACAACAGTGATGTATTTTTTCTAGGTTTGAATCCCATTAATCTGTAACTCTCCATAAATTCCCTGAGCCTCAGCTTTCTCATCAGAATGAGGATAATACTACCTGCCCCATTGGGTGTGAAGACCAAGTCAGTTCATCAGGTGCTGCACTTACCTGTTCTTTGGAATACATATTCCATCCATCCCTTCCCTTGAGGAAGACAACCCTGGCAAGCTAAGTAGACTTTGATTGAGGATGAACCCCATTACTCTGATTTCTGCCTTGAGCCTGAGACCACATCAGCATTCAAAAGCTATTTCAGAGTATTGATGGGCACAAGTAGCATCAGATAAAGTGGAGGACCCTGGGAATGGTTTCCTCTAATGCAGCAGTTCTCAACCTATGGGTCGCGACCCCTTTGGGGGTGAACGACCCTTTCACAGAGGTCACCTAAATACATCCTGCATATCAGAGATTTACATTACAATTCATAACAGTAGCAAAATTACAGTTATGAAGTAGCAATGAAAATAATTTTATGGTTGGGGGTCACCACAACATGAGGAACTGTATTAAAGGGTCGCAGCATTAGGGAGGTTGAGACCACTGCTCTAATGGTTCCTCCTGTCCCTGGATTTGCAGGCCCAGTACTATCTACTCAATTCCTCGTAGCTGTCCTCCTAGGCCTCAAGGTGCTGCTGGTGATTGGTGTCTCTGCCATCTATGTCCACAGGAAGTGGAGAGCCTGACAGTAAGTTGTTGGGCAGGGAAGGAAGGCTAATGTCTGTCCCAAAAGGGGCAAGGTTAACAAGAGAGGCCATCCCACAAGGTCAGGGTCCAAGAAGAGTTAGAAGAAGGTGACACACCTCCATCAATAACCTCAAGAGTTTTAAGGATCCCTCTAAGAGATTCCTACCTCCTAGGAATTATGTGGGGTCCTGTAAGAGGTGGACTGTATAAAGGATTTTAAAGGATATCCACAATGCTTTAGAGTTTCTGTGGAGGAACTGGGCAGAGAGAACTGATTGAGGGACAGCTAAGTGGGTAGTTCCCTTGGAGACGATCACCAGATTATTTGATTGCTGATGCTCCTTGCGGCAAAGAGAATCCACAGTTTAGTGTATTATTGAGAACTCCTGAATTGGCTGCTCTGATCCTGTGTGACAGAGTAGAAGGGATGAGGAAGGAGGATCAGGACCTGGGGAGAAAGGCTGAGGAGGCAGAGTCCTATGCCAGGCGCTACATGTTCTCTCATGACAGGAATGTCAAGAGGAGGACAGTCCAGGACATTGGAGACATACAGTAAACATTTCCTGAATGATGAGCAGACAGTTAAACATGAACACGCTTCCCACAACTCATTCCTTCTTCTCCTGCTACATGCCACCCTCAATCTCTGCAGTCTCCTTCCTTCTATGAGAGACTCAGCCTAAGAAAAAAGTTGACTAGAAACTTCCACAGACTCTGCTTCAAACGCCTCTCCCCAAACTAGATCTGCTCCCCACAGGTTCCTCCTGCTGTTCCTTCTCACAGTTCTTGAGTCCACCAGAGCTGGGTCTTCATACATGCTCCTCTCAGAAACACACGTGGGCCCTAGCTGGTTTGGCTCAGGGGATAGAGCGTCGGCCTGCGGACTGAAGGGTCCCGGGTTCAATTCCGGTCAATGGCACATGCCTAGGTTGTAGGCTCGATCCCCAGTAGGGGGGTGCAAGAGGCAGCTGATCCAATTATTCTCAGCATTGATGTTTCTCTCTCTCTCTCTCTCCCTCTCCCTTCCTCTCTGAAATCAATAATAAATAAAAAAAGACACACAGAATCCCAAATTACAGCTGCTCTGTTATCCCATACACATGACTTGAATGTGATAAGGAGGAGGAAATGGGCTTCTGGGAATTGAGGGTATAGAATGCACTGTGACATTAAGTGCAATCAGACCGTTAGTGATAACCATCGACCTAAGAGCCAGAGGAAGAGAAAGCAATACTATGACTAAGTTGTGCAAGTTAATGCAGTGAGATAGCCATGTTGATTTTGGCATTGACTCGATAATAGATGTCTTTTCAAAAATCTTTTTAGTTGCTGTTTAAGGATATTATGAAGCTGAGGATCAGCAATTTCAAGTAAGTTGAGAATTCCTCAATTATTTCCACTGGGAGTTGGGGCAAGAGGCAGCCCTGTGTTCTGGCTGTATGAGTCTGAGGTGCAGTTGATCTTGTTGAGTTGGAAGGGGCTGAGGCAAAAGGATCTCGATTCAAGCACCAGAGATTCATATTTTTCTTCCCTAGTTTTTTATTTATACTAGAGGCCCAGGGAGGGGTTCTTCAGCCCAGCCTGTGCCCTCTCACAGTCTGCGACTCCTCGGGGGATGTCCACCTGCTGGCTTAGGCCCACTCCCTGGGGGAATGGGCCTAAACTGGCAGTCATACATCCCTCTGACAGCCCAGGAGCCCTCGGGGGATGTCCAACTAATGGCTTAGGCCACCTCAAGACATCCTTAGCACTGCCGAGGAGGCGGGAGAGGCTCCCGCCACCACCGCTGCCACCACCACTGTGCTTCCAGATACATTTACAGTATCTGGAAGTTTATTTGAAATTATTTTTCCTTAGAAAATAAAGTATACAATTATTTTTTAAAAAGTTGTTGAGCCCTAACCAGTTTGGCTCAGTGGATGGAGCGTCAGCTTGCAGACTCAAGGGTCCCAGGTTTGATTCCGGTCAAGGGCATGTACCTTGGTTGCGGGCATATCCCCAGTAGGGAATGTGCAGGAGGCAGCTGATTGATGTCTCCCTTTCATCGATGTTTCTAACTCTCTATCCCTCTCCCTTCCTCTCTGTAAAAAATCAATACAATATATATTAAAAAAAAAAGTTGTTGACCTACAATGCCTTAAGTGTAGGAATCTCTGGACCACAGGACCCATTGAAGACCACACAATCTTGTAAACCATCAGACAATGAGTAGGGATGTGTTCAAAGTTCTGTAGAGAAGTCAAAGCAGAGAAGTTCCCCTCTGAGGTCTTGTAGACAGAGAGACATGGGTTCAGATAACAGAAAACATATACCAGCTATGGACCTTGAGCAACTCACTAACACTCTCTGAGCCAATTTCCTCCTCTGTAAAATGGGAATCATGCTACCCCAAAGAACTGTGGGGCTTTAGAGACAGCAGTTTATAAGCGTACAAGGGTCTGGAACAAGACTGTGTGTGATACAGACCCTTTTCTTCCTTTGCTCATTGAGGAACTTTCACCCTCTGTGTTTTCCATCACGGTGAAGTAATTACATCGAAAGCTTTTCCAGGGGCCTGGCTGCCTGAACATGTTCTCAGACTTTTCTCAGTAAAAGTTCCCTACTTGTAGGCTGGCATCTGGATACAAGAATCTCTTTAAAGACAGCAAAATCAACATTTGCTTCAAAGTTGGGGACATGCTTGCTAGCATGAGGGGAAGCTGGAACAAACCCTAATGTAATTGAAACCTGGCCCTGATACTAAAATCAGACCCTAATTTATTTTTCTTTATTTTTATTTTTTTTTACTTTTCAGGACATAACAGCAAGCCTCTTCACAGACCTCCAGGGACACAAGACCAAGCCATCTCAGACTGATATTAAAGGCACAGGCAGGTCCAAAAAGCAGACAAATAAAATCCAGCTATCTTCTAAAATTCATTTGGATAAGTTAATTAAACATGTGAAGCCATTTATACTTCTTTGTAATATAAACTAGTTTAAGGAAGAAAAAGACAGTCCTTTATTGAACTAATAAAAATGTAAATAGAAGTAAAAAGAAAGGAGAAGGCAAGTGACTAAGAACATGACTTTTACTGATATTTTATTTTTAGGGCCCATACTCTGGGCCTGCAGCTTCTTGGTTTTCATGTTGTACAGGCACAATTAGTGGGTCCAACACACTTATCAGGCTAATGTTTCCCTCAGATGCCTCCTCACACCAGAACTACCCAAAGCATCCTTTTCCTGGTGTATCTTTGTGTCTTTTTCACCCTCTCTTCTGTCTTTCACATTTGTTCAGCCGTTTTCAATAATCCCAGGTGGTGATTAGTGAATACCTCTAATGATCATGGCTGTTTCCCAACTGTCAGGCCCAGGATTGCACAGATAAAGAATACAAAATGCCCCTGCAATTATCACAAAAATGTAAATCCTAGATTTTCACAACATTCATACATCTCTCAGGAACCTGAGCACTATGTTAAGGCAGTCACATCATAGCTCAGTGGTGAGACCAAGACACAATGAACTTTTGCCCCAGTAATAAAAAAAATGTTAAAATGCCTGAGAAATAAATTTCATTTATTATGCAAATACATATATAATCTAAATTTTCTTAATACTTACAGTAGAGAAGTTCAAAGTCTTCGCTACATAAAAGAATATGTCCTAAAACAATCTAAAGAATATGGAGTAGTATTCGAGTGTGTAACTTTATAAATGAACATATTAAGTGCACACATACTCTAAACAAAGCACTGGGGGGGAAACAAAGCATCGCAAACACACTGTATCGCCACTGCTCAAAATACACATTATAAGCATTCAAAGAATGATGAAATGAATTTATATATAAACCACAGTAATACTTTTCTTTCAAAAAGTCACAAATAACTATTGTAATAAAAAAGGATGCAGTGGATTTGTCCTAAAATTCATCCCCTTGGTATTTTGATTCATACTAAAAAGTCATGTAGCTTTCCTTAATGGATTCACTAAAATAAGTATTCTAATTTAAAGTCATATTTGAAAACTGTTATTGACTTAATACTTTCTACTGTGAATTCTCTGATATTTTACATTTAATTTTGATTAAAGTCACTTTCAAGTACAAATTATCTGGGATTTTCTGAAATACGATTTGGGGAAAAGGTTTTTCATCATTTTTCACAAAGGTAGAATTTCTCTCCAGTATGCATTCTCTGATATTCAGAAAGGCTTTAAGTCCAGGTAAAGGGTTTGCATATTCTTTAACATTTTAAGTTTTTCTCCAGTATGAACACTCATGTGGCAGTTAAGATGTAAATGCTAAAAGCAGTCTTTGCTGAACTTTTGACATTTGCATGGTTTCTCTACACTAGGAAACCTCTAAAGTACACTGAGGCTTGAGCAATGATTAAAAGTTTTGCCACATTGTTTATATTTTTATTCTTTCAATAAATTATGTGATATTGACTAAGGTTTCAACACTGGGTAAAGGCATTATCACAAGCTCTACACTTGTAAGGCTTCTCTTTGGTACAAATTCTTTAATATTTAGTGAGGTTTGGGCAATGGTTGGAGGTTTTCCCATATTTATATTTATGTTGCTTCTATTCACTGTGAATTCCTTAGTATTGAGTAAAGCTATACCGAGGTTAAAGACATTGTCACACTTTATCTAAAAATATGTTCCTATTGATGTTAGGGACAGAGGAGAAGAAGGGAGAGATAGAAACATCAATGATGAGAATCACTGATTGGCTACCTCCTGCATGCCCCCTAATAGGGATAGAGCCTGAACTGGGGCATGTACCCTGACCAGGAATTTAACCATAACCTCCTTGGTTCATAGGTCCATGCTCAATCACTAAGCCACACTGCCAGGCTTTGTCACTCTTCACATTTGTAAAGCTTCTCTCAGGGATGCATTCTCATATATTTGGTAAGGTCTAATCAATGTATGTGGGCCTTGCCACATTCTTAATGTCCGTAAGCCTTCTCTCTAGTATGACTCCTCCAATGGCTAGAAAGGTTTGAACATAATTTATAGGCTTTGCCACATTCTCTACATTTATCAGGGTTTCTGTTCTATATGAATTCTCTGATGTTTAGAAAGGGCTGAATACCAACTAAAGGCTTTGCTACATTCTCTACATTTATAAGGCTTCTCTCCAGAATGAATATTCTGATGTTGAGTAAGAAGTGACCCCTGGGTAAAGGCTTTGCCACAGTCTCTACATTTATAGGGCTTGTCTCCAGAATGAATTTTCTGATGTTTAGTAAGCTGTGAGCCCTGGGTAAAGGCTTTACCACATTCTCTACACGTATAAGGCTTCTCTCCAGAATGAATCCTTTGATGTTGAGTAAGATTTGAGTTCCGCATAAAGCTTTTGCCACATTCTCTACATTTATAAGGCTTCTCTCCAGTATGAATTCTCTGATGATCAGTAAGGTTTGAACACTGACTAAAAGCTTTGCCACATTCAGTACATTTATAAGGCTTCTCTCCAGAATGAATAATCTGATGTCGAGTAAGATGTGAGCTCTGGATAAAAGTTTTGCCACATTCTTTGCATTTATAAGGCTTCTTCCCAGAATGGATGATCTCATGTCGAGTAAGATGTGCACTCTGGATAAAAGCTTTGCCACATTCTCTACATTTATAAGGCTTCTCTCCAGAATGAATGATCTGATGTCGAGTAAGATGTGACCTCTCGATAAAAGCTTTGCCACAGTCTCTACATTTATAAGGCTTCTCTCCAGAATGAATGATCTGATGTCGAGTAAGACGTGAACTCTGGATAAAAGCTTTGCCACATTGTCTACATTTATAAGGCTTCTCTCCTGTATGCATTCGCTGATGATGGGTAAGTATTGAATACCGGCTATAGACTTTGCCACATTCTCTACATTGATTAGGTTTTTCTCCAGTATGAATTGTATGATGTTTCATAAGGCATGAACACTTCTTAAAGGCTTTGCCACATTCTTTACATTTACAAGGCTTCCCTCCAATATAAATTCTTTTATGTCTAGTAAAGCCTGAATAACTTTTAAAGGCTTTCCCACATTCTCTACATTTATAAGGCTTTATTTCTGTATGAATTCTCTGATGATGGGTAAGGGTTGAACACCATCTAAAGGCTTTCCCACATTCTCTACATTCATAAGGCTTCACTCCAGTATGCACTGTCTGATGTTGAGTAAGATGTGAGCCCTGGGTAAAGGCTTTGCCACATTCTCTACATTTATAAGGCTTCTCTCCAGAATGAATTTTCTTATGTTGAGTAAGATTTGAGCTCGAGGAAAAGGCTTTGCCACATTCTCTACATTTATAAGGCTTCTCTCCAGAATGAATTCTCTGATGTTTTGTAAGATTTGAACTCTGGTTAAAGGTTTTCCCACAATCTCTACATTCATAAGGCTTCTCTCCAGTATGAATTCTCTGATGATGGGTAAGAGTTGAACACTGGCTAAAGGCTTTGCCACATTCTTTGCATTTATAAGACTTCTCTTCAGAATGAATTCTCTGATGTTTTGTAAGGCTTAAACACTTGTTAAAGGCTTTCCCACATTCTTTACATTTATAAGGTTTCTCTCCATGATGAATTCTCTGATGTCGAATAAGGCTTGAATAAGAGTTGAAGGCTTTGTGACATTCTCTACATTTATAAGGCTTCTCTCCACTATGAATTCTCTGATGTAAAACAATATGTGCATGCCACTTAAAGGCTTTATCACATTCTTTGCATTTGTAAGGCTTCTCTGCAGTATGGATTTCCTTATGTATATGTAACTTAGAGGACTGACTAAACACTTTCACATAGTGATTACACTGGAAAGACTCCTCAATATGAGTATTTTTATGTTCAGTAAGAGTTGATGATTGGTTGAAAGACCTGGCACATTCACTAAGTCTTTCTGTCTTCTCTACAGTATGAATACTCTGAGGTATAAAAGTATTTGCGCTTTTGTCAAAGACTTTCGGACATTTATCGCTGTTCTGTGAAAGCTGAGTTCTCTGATGGTTATTAGAATTTAACCTTTGGTTAATGTTTTTCTGAGATTCATTGCATTGGTGACTTCTCTCTTCATTATAGGTACTCTGATAATGATTTAAGAGTGAAAAAGTTTTAGTTAGGGTTCTAGTATCATTGCACATGTACAGTTTTTTCCAATTACCTATTCTGATACCATGACAGCTATATGTATATCCTTGCACATTTTTGGAAATTAAAGACTCTGGAAAAATAAATATTTCCCCATGAAAGAATAATACAAAATTGCTTAAGGGATTTACAAATTCATTTATAACTTGTATCTTCATTTTTAAAATATCTCATTTTTAGAAATATTTGACTGTTTAATCAAATGCTACATTAAATCATTCAAAAATTATTTCCATAATGGACTATGTGACTTCTCTGTTATTACAAATTTTACTTCAGAGAATATGTATTCATCTATTTATTTTAATTCTCATATGAGGACATGTTTATTGATTTTTAGAGAGAAAGAAAAATCGCTGTGAAAGAGAAACATTGATCGAGTGCCTCCTGCCTGTACCTAGACCAGCAACTGAACCCTAAACCTACATGTGTCCTGACCAGAATAGAACCCACAAACATTTCAGAACATAGGGTGACACTGCAACCAACTGAGACACAGCAGCCAGAGTAGAGGATATGTACTTTTAAAAACATTTCTTTAGTCTTTATGTTCAGAAACACATTGTTCTGCCAATGAAACTGATATCAAGTAGAAATTTTCAAAATGTTTAAATCCTTAATCTCTTTAGGCAACAAGGATTTTATTAAGGGTAACTGTCCCACTTTGGCCACATCCATCATGACTAACAAGCTTTTTTTTCTTCATATTCCCCTGCATATTACAAAACTTTCATTCAGTGTAAATTCTCAATGCCACATCACTGATATCTTACCTGTAGCATTTTCTGGAATGACACTTCTACACCTGACTTTGGCAACAAATCCTGGATAACTTGAGAAGACATAGCTGAAATATAACAAATTAATTATAAAATACACTCAGGTAAATATTCTTTAAATTTTAATGTACAGAATTAATACCTGCAAGAAGACTTCAGTGAGATTGAAGAATAGGAAGCACAAAAACTTTCTTCCTCCATGGAGATGCTAACTTACCAACAATTACTGACCCAATTATCTCCTAAAGTACTTCAGAAGCCACTTCAAAGACCACAATATCCACCAGAAAGCATAAAATAAAAATATCATAACGAAGAGGGGGGAAAGTTACCTACACTTACCCACAATAACTGCTCACCCTTTCTGACACACTACAAAATATCTGTGGGATAACTCCCAATTCTCAGTTTCTCCCAGAAGAGAAATAAGTGAGTGCACTGGGTTTCCATTTGTCTGAATTTTTTGTAAATACCTGAGGGATTTTTTTCGTTTTTGAATAAAACAGATTTCTATACAAATGAAATATACTGAGCATACATTGTGGTGGACTACTAAGTAAAAAAGTTAGTAATTGTTCAAGCACCAGAAAGACTGCAATGCTGAAGAAGGACATCAGGAATGGGAAGATATCATGAGCTCTAAATAAAAGCAAAATAAGTTTTAAAGTGGGAAGTTACACAAAATCCACACAGGCTTCTGGTCAAGATGGTGGTGTAGGTAATTATAGCATTGGCAACCTCCCACAACCACACAAAAAATACAACTAAACTACAGGAAAACCATCATTCAAAACTGCCTGAAACCTAGCTGAATGAAGTTCTACACGTAAGTTCTATCCAGACTGGTAGGAGGTGCAACGCCACGGAATGGACTGGGCCCATGTGCTGGATTAAAATCACCAGCTATATATTTCTATCTCTCTCCTTCTCCCTTCCTCTCTGAAATAAATAAAAATATATTTTTAAAAAACAAAAATCACCAGCAATATATCAGCTGCAGAAGTCACATCTGAGGAGTGAAAGGTCCCAGCCCCACAGAATGCCTGCCAGCCCAGGGTTCCAATGCCAAGAAGAGATGTCCCCATTACTATGGCTGTAAAAACTAGCAGAGATTGTGCCTGAGTGAAACGGAGAGCTGATGGAGTCCTAGGCAGTTCCTCTTAAAGATTCATGCTCTGACTTACTCATATTCATGCCCTGTGAGCTCCAGCAATGTGGTAGCAGCTCGAATGGCACCAGGGACATACAGGTTGGAACTCAAGTCTCTGGCATAAAGACAAGAGCTACAGAAGGAGCTTTCTCCCAGGCATAAGTCTTGGTACAAGCCTTTGCTCCTTTTCTGAGCCCTTCACCCACAGAGCTTGTAAGAGACAGTGAGGGTCCAGGAAAGGCCTGACCCCACTCCAAGTCATGTAAAGGACATGAACTTGGCTTGCACCCCAGTTCTTGTGATCTAGGCAAGCAGACATTTTGTCATAGCAACTGTTTGTCATAGCAACTGTCAAACATAGATGGAACTAGACAAAGCTTGCCCAGTCTTGCCCAGCTTGTAATGATCTGCTACTTCCCTATGATAGGCCAAGCCCTAGCAGTGATCTATGAAGCATGACCAGCCACAGCTTAGTATAAAACAGTGTGTGTAAAAAATAAAGTTGCTGGTGCCTTGTGCCAGTCCTCCTAACCCCGGTCTCTGGTGCTTTCATCCCACGCCACCTCTACCCTGCGGGACCCCTTGGGAGCGGGCCTCCACAAGAGCTGGCAAACAAGAGCCATAGCTACGTCTCCATCAACCTGGCTCACACTTTTCAACCCACCCTGAAGATTTCCTGAGATCCACCCATCAACGTCTGGGACCACCAAAGCTGATTCCAGTGGCTTTTCCATACAAACAGCCCGAATTGCCTTATGCTTCAATCTTTACAACAATTTCTCAAACAAGCAGGATCTGGCCCCAGTGCACCACATCACTCTTGCTAAGTAGCCCCAGCATGGAAACTACGTAATGTCTAATTACTGGGGTGTACACCTGAAATGAATATAATATATTGGCAACTACAATTGAAATAGTAAAAAAGGAGTTACACACACACACACACACACACACACACACTGATTACGCTTTCCAGAATAGGTTTGACAGGCAATGAACAATCTATCACAGCTGATTGTTATTTGTTTACTCCTGTACAAAGCAAGTTCATAAAGAATGGGATGACAGCTGTTTCTAATGACCCGGAATAGTAACAAAAGATCACAAGGTTTAGGAAGAAACAGAAAAACAATCCATCCAGAGGAACAACATAAATCTCCATAAATTGGCCCTAAGTTAATGAACATCTGTTAATTACCTAACAAAGCTGTGAAAAAAAACACATCTTAAAGAGGCTCAATTGGAAAATATAGCGAAAAAAATTAAAAAATATATTACCATCAAAACTATGCATGACAAAAATAATAATACAAACAGACAAAAAGTATAAAAAAAGAACCAAACAGATATTGGGAGCTGAAGAATATAGTTAGTACCTGAATTGAAATATACAATAAAAACATCAGAAACAGACTTGATCAAGCAAAAAGAAGAATAAGACAACTTGGACACTGATCCACAGTGTTCCTGGGATGTGGGAACCAAATTCCACTATCTCAACCACTTCCCTCCCAAATTACTCAGAGGCAGAAAACAGAACTTTAAAAATAGTTTAACGTAAAATTCCTCAGCAACGTGCACAGACTTCCCCAGGTTCACCAAGAAATGCAAGAGTAGCCAGGTCATGCCACCCTCACACTGTTAGGGCAGGTCTTTGGTTCTCACTGTAAATGCGAAGGAAGATCATAGGAGCACAAGGGAATCCTTACATGGTGCCAGAGAGTAAGTGTTGAAGAGAATCTGTCCCTTGAAGACAGAAACAGAAATAAACCTGACCCTCTCCAAAATCATTTCTATTGCAGCAGATCTTTCCAAACCATATTATAATATCTGACTTCCTCCATAACCTTGGCCTCTCACTTGGGTCATCCGCTTCCTTGATTCCGACCTACCTGGCTGGCTGGATATTGTCTTTTTCCTCTTCAACTCCCAGGGCCCCTTCATGTGCTCCAAAAAGGTGACCAGGTCTGGCTTAGACACACCTGTTTATTAGAAAAGGGAACATGAGTTCAATGGAGATTCTCCAATTTACAATCTAGTACTGTGCTCACACGAGAAAATGGGACACTGTAGAATATCAGAATATTCTAGAAAATTATTTCCCAAAATAGTATTTTCTGACAGCACCTTTACTACACTAGAGACAACATTTAAATTTTTTGATCCTGAGTTCCACTACCAAATACATCAGGAAGCCTTTCTGTTCTGCACCAGTAAAACAGGAAAGCCTTTCTGTTCTGCACCCCAATTTCTTTCCTTAAGAACACGGGTCTGTCTGAAATTCTATCATAAAAAGCAGAGGCTCTAAGCAGACACTGTACTAATGAAGAAAACAAAACCCTACAGGTGGAGTACAAAATCTTGAAAGTGATCCTCACCCAGGAATACCAGGTTCCTGTAGTTCTGCAACATCACATCCATGTACAGTTTCTGCTGAGCTGGGTCCAGGCACACCCACTCCTCCTGAGAGAATTCTATGGCCACATCACTGAAGGTCAACTGTCCCTGAAATTAAAAGGGGGGAAAAGCATTACTCTATTGACCATGGGCAGAGGTCATAAGGTCACCCAAAATGAAAACAGAGTTAATGGAATTGGTTTGGTGTGTGTGTGTGTGTGTGTGTGTGTGTGTGTCTATGTGTGTGTGTGTATGCGTGTTTCTTTAATAGAGCTGGTTTTGATCTAGGAAAGTATCCTGAGTTATCCAATGGCATCACTTTGACACTAATATTCTCTAATGTATTTTGAGAAAGGATGGCATATGATCCACAAAACCACTGTAGAAGCTTTACTTTTCTGGAAGAGGAACTTTAAAAACAAAGACACCAACACAGGCATATCCATTTTTAGTGCTTTGTTTGAATCACAGAGGATCAAGTGTATATATTTCTTAGCTAGAGAAGTCATTCTGAGTGAGCAGTGTAGCACTTTTAAAATTTTTAATGAGTTCTGGGTAGGGCCTGAATTTCCATATGTTTAACCAGCTCACTTAAAACTATGGATGCCAATGTGCTGGTACATGTGCCAAACCTTTAGACAAGACAGAAGAAAACACAGGAAAAAAATTCATATACAAGACTTTGACTGAACAGTTTTAAGGAATTTACAGGTCTCACAGATTAGTAAGCCTAGCAACCACAACGGTTTTAACAGTGTTTTATATACTGATAAATCTCAAAAGTAATCAAAGAGTAACATTATTGTTCCCTTTTATTAAATGTATTTGTTGACTTTAGAAAGAGAAAAAGGGGGAAGGAGAGAGACAGACAGAAACGTTGGTGAGAGAGAAACATCAATAAGCTAACTCCTGCACGCCCCCTACCAAGGATTGAGCTCTCAACCCGGCATGTGCCATCACTGGGAATTGAATCAGTGACCTCTCAGTGCATGGGTCAACGCTCAACCAACTGAGCCAGGGCTATTCATCCTTTTTTATGAGAATATTTTGTAAAACATTCAGAAAATGGTAGAGCCTGGGTGTTATTCCAAACTTTATCTGGAATCTGTCAAAAAGAATACAGACCAATACATAGACATCAGGAATGTTCACAGCTGTTGTAATTGTAAAGAACCGAAACAATGCCCTGGCTGGTTTCGCTCAGTGGATAGAGTGTCAGCCTGTGTACTAAAGGTTCCCAGGTTTGATTCTGGTCAAGGGCACACGCCCAAGTTGCGGGCTAGATCCCCAGTAGGGAGCGTGCAGGAGGCAGCCGATCAATGATTCGCTCTCATCATTGGTGTTTCTATCTCTCTCTCCCTCTCCCTTCCTCTCTGAAACCAATAAAAATATATATATATTGTAAAAAGAATAGAAACAAGAAGGTAAGAAGAAAAAGCTCAAATAATAACATTTTTTTGCAAAAAGGCAGACATAGAAATGGAAACTATGTACACAAAAAATACGACATAAAATAATATTTTCATGTCAATAAAATTACCCTGAAATAAAATAAACATTAATGTCAATGTGTTAATCTCACAAATCTCTTTGTGAATCATCATCTTGTTACTTTATAAACACAAAAGGGAGGTAAACACACCATGATATAAAATATTAGCGCTATTGGTTCTTAGCCTATTGTTTGATGTGTTATCTTTGGTGCTGATCTGTATTTTATAAATTTAACACACTTGAACATCCATTACTATGATGCTTGTAAACATTTTTGAAAATACAAAGTAGTGATAAAGAAGAGTGTGTCTGTGACATGTCGGTGGAATAGAACAAAAATGTACAGGTCTGAGGCCTGCCTGATAAAACCCTCCACTTGCAAATCTAGGATCTCCAGTGAACAACAACAAGAAGCCTTTATTTCTCAAAGCAACCTGAACATAAAGAGAAACTGAAAAGCAATGGAAGTTTCCAGATGAAATGTGATCGTTTATGCACATTTCACAATTTTTTTTGAAACCCTTATTAAAGATTTTTTAAAATTAACTCTATGGTTCAGACACTGGGCAGAGAACACCCACACCAAGTGAAAATCAGGTGCAGAGGAAGTGACATCAGGTAATTGAAGGACACAGAGGAACACATCATCACTAACACCAGTTTTATACAAAATTCACTCCACATATACCTCCACATTCTGTAAATCTCACAGTACATTTAAATAGTAAGGCTTCCATGCCAATGTAGAGAGCAAGTCTCTGCTAACAAGTTTTCTTTTTCAGCACATTCTGATCTAATCCCAGCCACTAAGGCCATCCTGGTTAAAGGTGCTTTGTCTCAATCCTGTTCTGCAGAGCAGATGCTGCAGCCATACGAAATCTAAAACCTACATTTCCCTTCTGCAAACACCATCTCAATAGGCATCTTGGATATCAATGCCTTCCCATGTTGATCTGTCACAAAGAAAATGTTCTGAAGAGTTGAAGGTGGGGTTTCAGAACAAGGGACCCTAAGATGTGCTTCAACGGTACGTGCATTATGTTGAACTGAAGGCACCAAGACCTAGAGAACCTTCTGCTCTCCCCCTGAACTACCTAGAAGAATTTAAATGATGAGCTTGGCCCATGATCTGTGTTAAACCAAAAATGACATTTGAACTACCTAGGTCATGCGTGTCAAACTTGCGGGCCACGGGACACATGCGGCCCACAACAAATACTCATTAACAATTGCTCATTTATTTAGGCCTTTGTATTCAGCATGTCTTTATCTTAATAAACCTACATTTCTATGACATTTGAAGCTTTTGGGGTTTTTTCCGGCCCCCATAAACTTAAACCTTGTTTATTTTGCACTTGTTAGCCTTTGAGTTTGACATGCTTGATCTAGGTGGTAGGCAAACTAGGATTTCCTGAACATGTGATCTCCTGGCAACGGTATTCTGAAGTCCCAAGGTGCAATAGCTCATCCCAGGTTCAGAATGTCTCATACCAATTTTCCCTTTCATTCTCTGAGCCTCTCTTGCATGTGGGGTCTCTGACACTGTCATGTGTGTGGATCTCCCATACATATCACGTCTATCCAATTAGGCCAGCTGAGAGAACCTTGAAAGTAGAAGAAAGTATCTTCCTCCCACACAATGGCCACTAATTTGTGGTGAGAGTTCTTCATTTCTTATACGGGACCTGGATGGACACAATGGACAGAAAGCTGTGGACAAAAATGCAGGGGTAGCTGACTTTATCTGCCTCCTAAAGGCCTGCTTCCTTGCAGATGTTGAAACTGCTAACCCACATGAGCAGTTGATGAAGACTTGACTGCTGCATGAACTTCCTCGGGTAGCTCTAGTGAACTACACTGCCATCTTTCCCCCACAGCGGAGGCGCTAACAATCAAACAACCCCGTTGGAAAAGGAAGTAACTGCACCCTGAAATGGAAATCTCCACCAGCAGGCCTTTTTCAAACCACCCTCCTATGTGTCCCAAGCTTGTTAGGGCCACCAAGCTGCGCCTGCCCCTCAGTAGCTCAGAGGACCTTCCTTTCTTCTGTGTTGTCTCCCTTATGATCGAGCATAAGCCTAAGAAAATTTCCCAAGAAATTTCTCTGAAGGTTCCTCTTGATTTCGATCTTGGAGAACCCAAAAAACCCCAAGTGACAGTCACATTTTAAAGAGGGAACTTGGACAATCACAAGAAAAAAAAGTAAGCAGTTGAAAACAAATTCGTGTTGCAGGATCATCAGAAATAGAGAAGCAAAGGTCTGCACCACCTACATCCATAAACTTGAGAAGGTAAAGCAGACACAGAACTGAGCCAAGACAGAGTGTTTACCTGAGAAGCAGCCATATTGTCCTCTTCCTCCTCCTGCTCTGGGTTGTTTTCTCAGGCGACTTTATGTTGACCAATCACACCTGCATCTTGAGCATATGCTGTGCTTCCACCACACTCACAGGCAGAAGGACTTGAAATACTGAAAAATGTCACACTCCCCTGCCCTTTGTCACAGGAGAGATTAAGAAAAAGTGAGATCCTACATTAAGACCAAAGTGTAAGTTTTTCTCTATTATATTCCTGTGCTATCCTATCCCACAGACATGCACAATTTCCAACCCAGCAATGAGAATGTGGGCTGTACTTCTGTTCCTCAAAACTCAAAAGAGAACCCTGTTACCTCCCCTGGACCAAAGCCAGCTCTCAACTCTCACAAATGCACTGGGGCAGATAGCTCTTCTGATAAATACTAGCCTCCCTTTTGAATCACCTGGAGCACCACACTAAACCAACAACCCAGACAAGTTGTTCAACTCTGTGGGGGAGGGCACAATAATGTTACTTCTTACAATTCATCAAATGGTCTAATAGAAGGGGACCATCTAACTAAGCATTTCTTCTACAGCTTTAATGTGCATACAGAACCATTGGGGATCCAGGTCCCTCTAAAAAGTTATGATTCTGTAGGTCAGCAGTGAGGCCCATGAAATAGCATCTTTACCTAGTGCCCTGGTGCAGGTGACCTGCTTTAGGTAGCAGTGTGTTAGAGATACTAGACCCAACATATCTGAGACCTATGAGTAGTGTGAAGGATTGGGGTAGGAACTTCTAGAGGGCAGGCTCCTAGGGTGGAACCCTAGAGATGGGGTTGTCCTGGAATGGGTTTAGCTAGGTCTGTAGCTACTGGGCAGATGCAAACAGGGTAGGGGAAAAAACTTGGTGGCAATAGGATTCTGTGAAAATCCTGTCCTCAGAATTCTTCCAAAATGACCCTCAGTCCCCAGTTCTTTGCCCACACCCCTCCCATGGGACACACGGTATAACAGGCCTCATCCCGTCCATAGATGTATGGAGCCTCAATCCCTAAGGGACAAGGGGCAGAAAAGTGTTTCCATCACAGCTGCATTTGCAAATGAACTAAAGGAGGATACTCTAGAAGCCTCTCAAGACATGAGATTCCTTATACCACATTCATGTTCACTTTCTCTAACTGAACCCTAAACACATTTTAATCATTGTTCTTATTAATGTTTTATTATAGTAAGAACAAAACATGAGATCTTTCAATAAAATTTTTGAAAATATATTTTTATTGATTTTAGAGTGGAGAGAGATAGAAACATTAGTGATGAGAGAGGATCATTGATCGGCTGCCTCCTGCACACCCCCTACTGGGGATTGAGCCCACAAGCTGGGCATGTACTCTTCAGTCCACAAGCTGACACTCTATCCAACTGAGCCAAACCAGCAAGATATGAGATTCCTTATACCACATTCATGTTCACTTCCTCTAACTGAACCCCAAACACATTTTAATCATTGTTCTTATTAGTGTTTTATTATAGTAAGAACACTTAACATGAGATCTTCAAATAAAATTTTTGAAAATATATTTTAATTGATTTGAGTGGAGAGAGATAGAAACATTAGCGATGAGAGAGAATCATTGATCGGCTGCCTCCTGCACACCCCCTACTGGGGATTGAGCCCACAACTTGGGCATGTGCTCTGACCATGAATCACACAGCGACATCCTGGTTCATAGGTTAACACTCGACCACTAAGAAACACTAACCAGAATCAATAAAATTTTAAGTGCACAAGACAATAATGTTAACAGCAGGCAAAATGTTATACCGTGGATCTCTGAAAACTTATTTATCTTTGATAAATCAAAATCTGTATCCCTGAATAGCAACTCCCATTTCCACTCTCCTTTGCCTCTGGCAATGTTAATCATTCCTCTAATCTTTGTTCCTGTGAGTTTGACTGTATTGTGAGAATTCTGAAGCTGGATTTATATAGGGTTATATATTAAAAGTACTTACTAAGTTTAAAATCTATAAACTTAATAGTCATATTATGAAATTTGAGAAAAATATGATTAATACAAATGACTCCCAAATTTGATAGAGTTTAACAAACAATTATTATGAAAAAAATAGAAAACAAATTCCTGAAACATAGCAGATTCACTATTATAAAACATTAGAGCAAGCCCTACTAGGTGTACCTATTAATAATAGCAGATTTTGTAATCAAAGAAAACACGATAATTTCCAGAGAAACATCAAAAGTGCTTTATTCAAAGTAAGGTCCATCACTAGCTACACATTGCTCCATCTTTCAGGTAATTTGTGGATACCGTCCCAATAGAACTTTTCTTGTTTTGAGGCAAACCATTCAGAGACCCAACTTTCCACTTCTTCATATGTTCTCAAGTGCTGCTCAGAAAGTGCGTGTGCCATCTATTGGAACAAGTGGTAATCTGAAGGAGCAAAGTCTGGTGAATACAGTGGGCGGGTTAATACTTCCCAGGCAAGATCTTTTAACGTGTCTTTCACTGGTTTTGAAGTGTGTGATGTTGCGTTATCATGAAGCAAAATTACTTTGCCCTGTCTTCTGGCACATTCTGGTCATTTCACGATCAAAGAGTGGTTCAAATTGATTATTTGTTGTCAGTAGCGATCAGTATTAATGGTTTCACCTGGTTTTAGAAACTCATAATACACCACACCTTCCTGATCCCACCAAACACAGAGCATTGTCTTCTTTCCAAAGCGATTTGGCCTTGTAGTGGATGTTGATGGTTGACCTGGATCAACCCATGATTTTGTGCATTTGAGATTCTCAAAATAAATCCATTTTTCATCACCAGTCATAATTCGATGCAAAAAAGACTTTCTTTCATGCTGTTGAAGCAACATTTTACTGATGACTTTTCGGTTTTCCATTTGTCTTTTGTTCAGTTGATGTAGCACCCATTTTCCTTCCTTTAAAATCTTTCCCCATGCTTGTAAATGATTGGAAATTGTTTGCTGGGCAAACTTTAATCTTTCTGCAAGTTGTTTTTGAGTTTGACATGCATCTTCATCCAATAATGCTTGTAATTGTTGGTCTTCAAACTTTTCCGGTTAACCTGGGCATTCTTTGTCTTTCGCATTGAAATCATCACTTTTCAAGCGTTTACCCCAGCCTTCACACGTATCTTAAGATGGAGCATGTTCACCATAAGCTTCCCGAAGTATTCAGCAGCACTTTTCTTCAAAATAAAGTAATGAATTAAAACTTCCCACAAATGCTCTTTTTTTGGCACGAAATTTGACATTTTTAAGTGTAAAAATATCTATGATGTTAACACCTTCAGAAAATTTGACATATGAAGTTTTTAAGCTTGTTGTCAATACAAAATAGCATACATATCAAATCGCATATATAACAACATATGTGTAACCCCATCTATTGAAAAAAATCCGCATTATTAACTGGTACATCTAGTAAATCTTCATGGGGAAATTTATGCTTTTAATAGCAGATAAACAGGTCAATAGGCCCACATTATTATTTTACTAACATTGTTCTCAGGAATAAAAAATTGCTACCTAATCTCTCTATGCATATCTCTGTGTCCAGATTTCCCTTGTTAAGAAGGAAAACAGGCATATTAGAGGAGGGCCCACTATTAATGCCCTTATTTTAAGTTTATTATATTTTGTTTTATTGATTTCAGAGAGAAAAGGAGAGGGAGAGAGGCTGCCTCCTGCATGCCCCCTACTGGGGATCAAGAAAGCAACCAGGGGATGTACTCTTGACCAGAATGGCATCCAGCACTGGTCCGAATGTAGTGAGTTATCACAAATGGTTGTATCACAGTCTGTTACAGAATGGTATCCGGAACCCTTCAGTCCTCAGGCCCATGCTCTATCCACTGAGCCAAACCAGCCAGGGCAAGTTGATTATCTTTTTAAGGTAATCTTTAAATAAGGTAATATCCCTATTTTTAAGGTAATTTTTTAAGTAGGGTAATATCCCAAGGCAGTGGATAAGATTTCAATATATGATTGAGACCCAACTGAAGCCTTACATGATAAGTTTATGGGGGTGAGTGTCTAAGTGTGTGTGTCTATGAAATTTTATTAACCATGTAGCTTTGTTTAAATCATAACCACAAACCAGATCCTTAATTGGAGCTGCCTTCTAACAACTCCTATCCCTAACCCAGGACAACCACTAATCTGTTCTCTAAACTGATCTGGTTGGATTTAATTTTGGTAACTTTATAATTTTCAAACAATTAATGATTAAATCACAAATGTGAATTAACCCAATCTTTTATTTAACTGAATATATAGTTACCATAAATAGTTCTATTTCAACAAATAGTCAATATTTAAAGATACTTATGTAAGGTATTGCACATCCTTTCCCCTACTGTGTTCTGAAGAATCAATATGTATCCTCCACTGAAAGCACATCTCAACTGAGACTGGCCACAGTTCACAAGCTCAACAGCCACAGGAGGGGACTGGCTGCCATATTGGATGGGCCAGCACTACAGTATCAACATGAAAGTATTTTATGCAATATGAGGGCAGACTGTGCCCTGTAATACTCAACCTTTTCATTTCTTTGATGCTTTCTTTGAGGTTATGTATATAATCACCTTTGTAACTAAACATGGTCTTAGGAAAAGATTTTTTTTTGTAGGATCAGAGTCAAGTGGGTGTGTATATACACTCCCAACCTTATATCATGGTGTTATTCAGTCTTTTTTGTCCTTGTTGTATTTGTCTAAAGATGTGTCAGGTTCTGAGAGAGGAATTAAAAAGACTGTCACTCTCACTCTAACTCTAAACATGTTTTTCAATTTGTTCCCACATACCCATTCCTTTATGTCGTTCATCTTTAGCTTTGTCCATCACTTGTACATACATTTATGACTACTCGTTTACTCATCCAAGATTAACCATCTCCTTGGTGCCTGGCATTAGAGACACAGACCAGAACAAGACCAAGGTCTTGCACATGTGGGCAGCCACCTTAATCAGGAGACAGATAATAAATAAGCAAACAAATAAATAAACAGAAAAGCATCTGAGTCCAGAGAAGCCCAATGCAGACAAGTTACAACGGCGTGGAAAACTCACTGAAAGTTGAGAACAAGGGAACAGCCACGGCAAAGGCCCTAAGGCAGAAACCTGCCTATGTGTTTAAGGAACAGTGAGGAGGCCCTGTGCCTGCAGCTGATGCAGGGAATGGGAGAGAGTGTAGAAGGAGCAAAGGGAACCTGATCTGTGGGCTCCAATGGGCCATCTTAGCTTCATACACTGCATGTTTTATTATGTATTCATTCACTGAAATATTTCATTTATTAAAACTATTATAAGATTATTTAATGAGCTCTAATAGGTTCAGGCAATGAATTAGACAGATAAGGTTCTTGTCACCCAGGTACCTCTCACAGAATATTAGAGAAAGAAGAGGAATAAACAATTTGATAGAAAAGCAATAGAAACACATTTTTCCAATTACAAAATAAAATGCAACCATCCTAAGGGCCAGGCTGTTCTAAGCTCTTTCTGCAGAGTCATTAATTCTTGTGACAATATTACGTGATAATGATTGTGCCCATTTTACCAATGTGGAGCCTAAGCCACAGTGCACCAGGAGGACTCCCAAGGTTACACAACCAGCACCAGGCAGGCCTTTCTTTCTTTCCCTGTCCTAGCACTTCTCCTCAATCACCACCTACCTCTCTTCTCTCGGACTCCTCCTCCCTACAATCCCCCAAAAACTCCCAGGGTCTGGGGGAATGCAGCCCTTACAATCCCTCAGGCCCCTCTGCTCCTGCTGCTAGTACCTGCTTGATGCCTGCACTGGTGAAGGAAGAGGTAGAGGGGCCCCAGGAACCAATGCTGCATTATGGCTGCCTACCTCCTGCGGCACGTGGGCGTTAACTTGTCTTGGTGAGTTCCTCATTAAACTGAGGACCCTGGACACTGTTGAAGGGACAGTGGAATGAGAGGGCTGTAAGCAGGGAAGGGTAGGTCAGCTCTGGATAATGACCCGTTTAAGGCCATGAGATTGGGACAGACTTGATAGTAGAAACTTGAGACCAAAGAGGAGGCTCAAAGAAGGCTGAGGGACAGAAGATAGAAGCTAAACCATCTGAAACCATGGAGATGGAAAGGAGAGAATGGGTCAATTCAGGGGTCTGAAACCCGGAGAAAGAGGGATAGAAATCAGGAGTGGGGCACTTGTTGGTACAGAGGACCCTGGGTCTTGTCCAGTGACTGAGTGGACAAAGGGGAAGCTGGGTAATGAGAAAGATGAGGAAAAGACAGTGAGCTCAGTGGGAACTGTGAGTGTGAAGGGCCACCAGGGAGATATTTGGGTCCAACCGTCTATAAGCCAGGAGAGTATGAGAAGGGAACCCTATGCAAAGCCCTCCAAGAGTGAAAATGCTCAGGGTGTTCCAGTAACTTTGGTCAAACTGCACTGGGTGTGGGTGAACCTTTGAAAAATGCCACAAGAAAACCAAGACCTCAAACACCAGGCAAAGGTGCTGGGACTTCCTGCTCTAGGCAGCAGCATCATGGATGCCTGTGTCGGAAGAAAGAACCTGGGAACAGGGGTGGGGGCAGGAGGCAGGTGGATTGAAAGGGGCGCGGGTAGGCAAGTCCCAGTGAGTTCTTGAGCACAGAGAGCTCTAACAAGAAACACTTTGTAGTGATCACTTGCACACACAGCACCTCAGTGACACAGGTCTTGTGCTGGGCTTTCTACATATTCACACACTTAATTGCAAAGCTGGAGCCTTTATTATCCTATTTCAAAGGCTGAACCCAAAGCACCTGGAGGTAAATAATTTGCAAAAATTCATAGATTTGACGATTCTGAGCCCTTTGCTTCCAGCATCTGAGCCTTTCTCTCCTCTACCTCAATTTCCTGATCTGTCCAAAAGACACTGATAATACTCCTTCCATCATAGAATTGTCTGTCCCCAGGTCTATTAAAGAAACACAATCATTTTCTGCATCTTTTCCAGGAATTCACCGAGAATTATTAAAAATATATAAAATGATGCACACAAATTTTGGCGCTGAAACCTTTGAAAAAAATGTTAGCTATGAAAGTAGGTTGATCAAATTCCTTCACCATAAACAGATGAGCTCTCTTGGAACAAAGTTTCATGTCCATCCTTCAACATTTTCAGAGAATGGAGAAAAAGAATTTAAAGAAATATCATTGAAGCTTACAGCTCACTAATTTAACAAATCATATGAATGGAATTTTAAAAACTGTGACTATTAGACTCACTAAAATTAGGTTTTGACTGTTAAGAACATAGCCACTGAAATAGCCTAATATATCATTTATATGCACCAATGGATGTTCCCACATATTATACAGGAGAGAAAAAATACAAAGCATATAATCTAAAGTAGATACAATATATTCAGAAGGGAAAAAATTCAAAGTTTTAAAAATATAATGTCTTCCAGGGTTAATTGTGTTTTTCTAAGCTACCTTGTATTTAGAAAAGAATGGCAAGAGCTGATTATGAGATGTCACCAATGCTTATTTCGGAAGTAAATGAAAATTTACAAAAAAAGGAAAATTCAACAAAGATTTATTCAAATGCTTTTTATTTTTTAATTCTTTTTTTTTTTTTTTTTTAGTCCTCACCCGAGGATATTTTTCAATTGATTTTTAGAGAGAGTGGAAGAGAGAGGGAAAGACGGAGAGGAATATCAATGTAACAGAAACACACTGACTGGTTGCCTCCTGCACAAGACCCGAACAGGGCCCCGGCCTGTGAGGAGCCTGCAGCGGAGGTACGTGCCCTTGACTAGAATCGAACCCATGACCCTTCAGTCAGCAGGCTAATGCTCTAACCACTGAGAAAAAGTGGCTAGGACTAAATATGTTTTTTAAAAACAATCAAATAAATATAACAGCAGTAGAAAGAGTAAATCCATTTCAAAGAAATAAAAGACCAACACTTTTAATACTCCTTGAAAAAGCACCATGTGGGCATAGACTTGGTCATTCTTGTCCCAGTTCACTTCGCTAATCCCATCCCAGGAAATGGGAAGAGACCCAGGACTGACTGAGACAAGACTCTCCCCTCTGGCTGAATAAGGGCTGCAAATGAAAGCTATCTGCTGACACAAATAACCATTTTATCATTTATAAAATGAGCAAGCCTTATAAACTGGACCTTTGCAATTCTCGGTTGCATCTGTATAACTGAAACGCAAATATTAAATTAAATAGGTCATAAAGCCACAAGACAACACATCACAACTTAATCACCCACATCCATCAGTTTTCCACTCACCCAGAACTGGGTTCCCTTCCTCCTCCACTTCTGTTTCTCAATCCTTTAGGTGGCTCTCTTTCCTTTGCTTCTCTCCACTGTCCTTTCCTGTGTTGCCCCTTTGCTCCTGTCTCCCCTCTCCCCTTTATTCTACTCCTTTCCTATACCCGTTCCGTGAAATTACTGGAACCGTCACCTACAGGAGCCCTTTCTCCCTAATCTCTCTGATTGTTCCCCACCTTTCTCCCCCATCCCTGTGTCCCTTCTGCTTCCCTTCTGTCTTTCAGGTTCCACCTCTCCTGCCAGCCTCCCTGGCACCACCGCCTGGCTAAGCGCACAGTGCTGATTCTTTTTTCCCTTAATATTTTATTGATTTTTTACAGAGGGGAAGGGAGAGGGATAGAGAAACATGGATGAGAGAGAAACATTGATCAGCTGCCTTCTGCAAACCCGCTACTGGGGATGTGCCCGCAACCAAGGTACATGCCCTTGACCGGAATCGAACCTGGCACCTCTCAGTCCACAGGCCCCTGCTCTATCCACTGAACCAAACCGGCCAGGGCCACAGTGCTGATTCTTCCTGGGCTCGGTCATCCCTTCCTCCCTTTTAGTCCCTGCACTGGCCTCATCCAACTTTTTCTCCTGCCTCTCTCCATCTCAGGTGCCTCGCTCTTAGGCGCCCCACCTCTGCAAACCAATGACTCCTCACCCTTTTGCTCCCCTTCACCTTTCCTCCATGGTCTCTATTTGTTCTCCAGTTACCACTTTCCTGAGTTCCTCTTTCATACCTACAGTCGATTTGCAAGGAACTTCCACGTCCTCAACTTTGCGGACTCCTTATGGGCCCCCTCACTGATCCGGCCTCCTACCTACTAAGTGGGGCGTAGTGGGGGGCGGGGGGGCAACTGGAAAGGGGGGTGTCTATACTCCCAGGCCAGGGAGGAATCCGGCTCTACAGGCCGGGAACTGCGAGGCTGCGGAGGGGAGAGAGGGTTTGACTCCATCTCCCAACACTTTAATGGCCTGGGGGGGAGGGCTGGCCCGTGAACGGTTTTAGCAGGAAAACCACGCGCGGGCGGTGCGCAGGGGCCCCGGGAAGGCAGACCGCAGGCAGAGAGGACTCCACAGTTTCAGCCACAGGGACCGCGGGTCTCAATCCCGCAGCGAAGCCCGCGGGGTCAGAGGTCTCACCGGGACGCGAGACTTACCGCTGATGGGAGGCGGGTTCGGGGTTTCAAGGTCTCCTCGGCCTCCGGGCTTCACACGTGCAGGGCTGTGGGCTAAGATGCTGAGGTTTAAAGGAGAAAGTCCAAAGGTCTCAGACGCCACAGTTACCTCCCCTCCGCACCAGCCGCTTCCGGGTCCGGAAGTAACTGCGCCTGCGCGGGGCGGCAAAGGGGCCGTGGTGGGGCTCGGGGCGGCCGGGGCTCCGGGGACAATGGGAGGGCGGGGCGGGCCGAAATGCGGGGAGGAACAAAGGGGTTTGGCGGGGAGGCTGCACCTGGGGCGCTTGGTTTAGGCTGAGCCCCAGGAACTGGGGAGGCGCTGGAATGCGCTGTGGCTAAGGGTGGGCGTTGCGTGCAGGCGGAAAAGGTGGTCGGGCTTCGGCCCACAGTCGGGTTGCCGCTTCGACAGTGGAGCCCAGCCCCCAGGATGATGACCAGGATCAGCATCGCCGGGGATGCTAACTGGGTCCTGACTCCTGTCCGCTTCCCTCACAGTATGTATTTTCTGAATTCTGAACCTGTGCGATTTCTTTTGTGCCCTGTAAACCAGGACTACTCCCTGCCCATTTTAAGTTGATGTTTCAAACAGTTTAATATGAAATTTCGAGATCAGTGGGCCACTTACGTTGAAAGCTACAATGTCTTTAACAGGCTGAGAAGGGATTTGCTCAAAACTTCTATTGGGAAGTGGTGGGCTCGCCGGTGGGTATTGGCAGAGATGCCAGCTGAACTCCAGCTCTGGGTTCTGGGAACCTGGACATCCAGTTGTGGTGGAGCAATGACTGAATCGAGCAACGAACCAAATAAGTAGTTTAATGACGCAAGGAGTACAGTTGTCTGTACAGGAGATACAAACTTGAATGTGAAATTCAAAACTCTACCTTTGGGAATCAGGCCATCGCAGACCAACATCTATCAGGACACCATTTCCATTCCCATTCCCCACTCACCCTGTGATGTCCTGTGTCAGTTGCAGAGAATTGTATAAGGACAAGACCTGGAGGGATGAAGCATGTCATAATTTAGGTCACCATCCAGGCTTTTTAAAAAATATGCAGCAATAACTTTTACAAAATAGATATAAAGTGTATTGTTGTTTATGTTACTTATGAGGGGAATGATAACTTCAAACACCTTTGTTGAGATAAATGTTCGTGACATGGTAATTTATTTGTTATTGACTTCTCTATACAATTCAATTCCAAATTTACTTAATGTTTATACAGGAAAGAATATTTTTACCTATGAATTTTTTTTTTTACACTTTAGCTGTTTTACTTGTTTTCTACTTATGAGGTTCTCTCGGGTGTGGACAATAAACTCTGTAGAATAAATGTACCCTTTAGAAGACAATAGAATTTGTTTTTACCTATAGAATACTTTGGCAATTGTTTCTAAAGACATTTGGTAAAGATGTCTATCCTCTTTCAGATGAACCCTGAAGAAAATAAAGCAATTTGATCAATTTCCAGAGGCCTCATTCAAACCTTCAAGAAACTTTAAAGCAATATCTATGACATAATACCCATCATGAATTACATTTTCCTCTCAAATCCCTACATGTGCAACATTTCTGTCCAGTAAGAATTTTTAATGAGATAAAGGCACTTTGGATAAACTCTCCTTTAGCATATAATAAATTGATAAGTTGTCACTGCCATATTCATATGCGATATTCCCCAAGGTTATACCTTTGTTATACTCTTTTGACATTCATTACATTTGACTTACCTAAGATTTTGTAAGGTTTGAATATTACTCACAAAATGTGTAAGATTTCATTACAAACTCAATATCATGATTACACCCCAACTGTTGACATTTGGATAAGAACTTTGCCACACAATGTATTTTTAAGATTTCTTTTACATGTATATTTACTGAAGTTTGGTAAAGTTTGACTCTTGGTAAAATACATTGTCCAGTGCATTATATTGTAAGACACCTTCCCCAAGTAGGAGATTCTCATACTTGCTCATGCCCTTACCCCCCTGGTGTCTGTGTCCATTGGTTAGGCTTATATGCATGCATACAAGTCCTTTGGTTGATCTCTCCCACTTACCCCTCCCTCCTTTACCTTCCCTCTGAGGATTGATGATCTGATCGATGCTTCTCTGTCTCTGGATCTGTTTTTGTTCATCAGTTTATGTTGTTCATTATATTCCACAAATGAGTGACAACATGTGATATTTATCTTTCTCTGACTGGCTTAATTCACTTAGCATAATGCTCTCCAGTTCCATCCATGCTGTTGCAAATGGTAAGAATTCCTTCTTATTTACCACAGTGTAGTATTCCATTGTGTAGATGTACCACAGTTTTCTAATCCATTCATCTGCTGATGGGCACTTAGGCTATTTCCAAATCTTAGCTATGGTAAATTGTGCTATCAACATAGGGGTGCATATATCCTTTCTGATTAGTGTTTCTAGTTTCTTGGGATATATTCCTAGAAGTGGGGTCACTGGGTCAAATGGGAATTCTATTTTTATTTTTTTGAGGAAACTCCATACTGTTCTCCACAGTGGCTGCACCAGTCTGCATTCCCACCAGCAGTGCCCGAGGGTTCCTTTTTCTCCACATCCTCGCCAGCACTTGTCCTTTGTTGATTTGTTGATGATGGCCATTCTGACAGGTGTGAGATGGTACCTCATTGTTGTTTTGATTCGCATTTCTCGGATGATTAGTGACTTTGAGCGTGTTTTCATATGTCTCTTGGCCTTCCTTATGTCCTCTTTTCAAAAGTATCTATTTAGGTCCATTGCCCATTTTTTGATTGGATTGTTTATCTTTCTTTTGTTAACTTGTATGAGTTCCCTGTAAATGTTGGATATTAAACCCTCATCGGTGATAACATTGGCAAATATGTTCTCCCATGCAGTGGGCTTTCTTGTTGTTTAACTGAAAGCTTTAACCCATCTTTTTATCAAACCATTCCATTAATTGGCTTCCTGAATATATATGTGTTTTTAATACAATGTTCAACTTAGATTTGACAATCTTGACAAGGTAGATTATGTAGATTTACTGTATGTGGTAATATCACCAACCAGCCATGTTGCCACAAAAGAGCTTTCAACACACGCTCCCATTTTCACATGCAAATGGCTATGAACTTTTTATCAAACTCAGAACTGTTTGGGAAAACCCAATTACAGATCAAAGTCAAGCATCCATTTTGTTCATGGGGAGTTTTGTGGCTTATAAAATTTACAAGGGAGTGAAATGAACATATTCACACAAATAAAAGCAGTATTTCCTTATTCACTGGAAGTTTTGACATATATCTCCCTGTAATCTATATATATAAAAGCCTAAGCAACAGTTACAACCAAAAGACCAGAACAACAGGTTGACCAGTCGCTATGATGTGCACTGACCTCCAGGGGGAAGATGCTCAGTGCAGGAGCTGCCCCCTGGTGGTCAGTGCACTCCCATAGCCAACCTCCAGTGGCTGGCCAAGCTCCCCTATCCCTACTTCAATCTGTCCCCCTGCTGGGAGGACTCTATTGGCCCAGCCCCAATTGGCCCTGATCGCCAGCCAAGCCTAGGGACCCCACCAATGCAGGAATTCATGCACCGGGCCTCTGGTATCATTATAAAAGAGACGCAAATAATTAGGTTATTAAAAACCTCAAAATGATTGAAGACTTCAAAAAACTGAAAAATGTAAAAGTTAGTTTGACCTTGTGAATTAAACTCTATGTCACAAAATCACAGACCATATATATAAATTTATTTATTTGTTTATTTTTTTTAGTGAGTGAGATAAAGGAAGGGAGAGAAAGATAGAAACATCCATGAGAAACATCAACATCAATCATTGGCCTCCTGCATACCCCCTGCTGGGGAATGAGCTTGAAATCTGGGCATGTGCCCTCACCAGGAATCAGACTGGTGACCTTCTGGTACATGGGTCAATGCTCAATCACTGAACCACACTGCCCTGCGAGACTATATTTTTTAAGCACACGTGGAACACATATTTAACACTGTCAACTACAAACAATCTGGGTTGATCTAAAGAGAGACTTCAGAGCGTTGGCCTGCAGACTGAAGGGTCCCTGGTTCGATTCCAGCAAAGTGCATATGCCCGGGTTGCGGCCTCAATCCCCAGTAGGGGGCATGCAGGAGGCAGCCAATCAATGATTCTCTCTCATCATTGATGTTTCCATCTCTCTCCCTCTCCCTTCCTCTCTGAAATCAATTTAAAAGAGAGAGAAAGAGAGAGAGAGAGAGAGAGAGAGAGACTTTATACAAAAGATGATTTCAGTAGGGAGAATGCTCTGAACATGGGACTTAAAAGGGTCTCAAAGACCAGACAAAAAGGGCTTTTCTTTTTATAAAGAGTGATCGACAAGGCTAGAAAGAACAGGGGGTGGGGGAGTGGATGAGAAGGTAGCCTAACCCACCCTTGTGAACACCTTTTACCCTGAGTCTGCCTAGTTTAGAAGGAGAGATTGTTCCTAATTATACTGTTCAAGGATGAAACACAGTTCAGGGATCTGGGGAGATGGAGAGAAGATTAGGTGTTATTGATTAGGTGTTATTTAGTTCTGTCACAGCATTTTGTTGCAAATGATCAATGGGGACAACCAGTTCAGCTAATTATAAGATAAAAAATGGCCTTGGTATGGTTTGTGCCTGGCTTTGTTCCAGGTAAGCAATGGTGTTGCCTACAATCCTATCTAAGTAATAATATAAGAAAGGGCGTTTCTGTTTTCACCAACACAAAGCCTTGGGGGAACTTCTTTAATAGCTGCTGGCTGCCAGGATGAGAGGGTTCAGGTAGAGTTCAGTGTTGTTACTACTGATTATGACACCAAAAAGTTAAAAACTAATAAATACCAAAATATTATATTATAATATAAAAAACACACTCAAATCCTAGAATAAGGATAAACATGCTCAAGGATTCTGATATATATGACTTTGAATGGCATTGAAGGACCCGAATCTTCATTATGACTCTTAGGTTGGTTAAATCTGAAAAAAAGAATCAGCAATTGAGCTGTCAAAAAATGTATGTGTAGCCCAAAGGTGTGGTTCAGTGGTTGAGCATCGACCTATGAACCAGGAGGTCATGGTTTGACTGCTGGTCAGGGCACATGCCTGGGTTGCAGGGTCGATCCCCAGTGTGGGGTGCACAGGAGGCACTCAATCAAGGATTCTCTCTCATCATTGATGTGTCTATCTCTCTCCATCTCCCTTCTCTGTGAAATCAATAAAAAATATATTTAAAATACCAGAGTCAGATTCTGTGTTACTGTTCTGTTGAACAAGGAAAATGCAGAGGTTATGTTAGAAAAAAAAACTTTTTCCCCTTGGGGTTAATGAAATAAATCAACAGACAACACATGAATTTTTATAGCTCTGATTAGGCAATAAGAGATATAATTAAAATGTCAGACTCTGCCCGGCTGGTGTGGCTCAACAATTGATCATGGACCTATGAACCAGCAGGTCACTGTTTGATTCCGGTTCAGGGCATATACCCAGGTTGTGGGCTTGAACCCCAGTGTGGGGCATGCAGGAGGCAGCCCATCAATGATTCTCTCTCATCATTGATGTTTCTATCTCTCTCTCCCTCTCCCTTCCTCTCTGAAATCAATAAAAATATATCTAAAAAATAAATAAATAAAATGTCAGATTCTTGTAATATTCAACACTTTAAATTATTGTGGCACCCTCTCTTCTACCAGCTGAGCGTTGTTGAAGACACTAAGGTCAGGAAGTTCTCTCCACCCCTCATTCTCCCTTCCTCTTCCTCATTGCATGGTTTCTATTACAGGGTTTTGTTCACTGGCTTCATCACTCTCTAATCACCGCAGCTCAGCAGTAAACCAGATCCGGGCAGACCGTGCCCCAGCAACAACATAACCCACAGCCAAAGGTGGAATCGCGTGGCCCACGAGGAATCAGGGTCCCTCCTCTCTGGTTCTGAGGTGCATCACCCAAGAAGCACAGCTGCCAAAGTCACCACAGCTCAGCAGCTCTATCCACTGAGCCAAACCGGTTAGGGCAAAATATAGATTCTTACAATCCCTCAGAGTATTGTTTCTATATTTCAAAATTTAGAAATCTCAATCAGCATGTCTGTGTTGATTCCATGATCCATTGGTTCTCCATATTTCACCTCAAAGAAAGTGTGATTTTGATTATATTTGGTTCTCCATTTTTCACCTCAAAGAAAGTGTGGTTTTGATTATATTTTTAAATTTGATGCTTGAAAATATTGAATAGATGGGACAACTGAATGCCCTCATGGAAAGAATAAACTTGACACCATATATAAAAGTTAATTCAAAACATGTCCATAGAGTAATGGGAGTACAAAGCAGGTCCTCTATGAACGTGAGGAAAGAGGTTCCTGTATATCTTCACTCAATAAATGAGTGGCTACCATAGGCCAAGCTCATCCGTGCCCGTGATTTCATTTACTTGGTACATTTATTATGTTCCTCTTGCATGCTGGGACTGTGCTTAGTGATTTCATTTATATGCAAAGAGAACCCTGAGTTCTGAGCTCCTGCTGCATAGCTAGCACTGTCAGTTCCCACCTTGCGGTAATGGGAGAGCCCTCTTCTGTGGTCTGTAACTTCCATGAGGTGCGATCTTCTGCCCTGCACTGTACAGTTCTGCATTTGGGAGGTTCCCCAACACACTGTGTTCTGTCAGAGAACACAGTGAGCCTCACCTGCCAAGTGGAGAACTTATACTTCAACTCCTAATGCTGACTTGGTTAAAGGACAGAAACATGTCTCATACAGAAATGGCCTCAACCCTCAGAGAACAAGGATGGCACCTTCAATTGGAGGAGCTGGCTGCTGGTGAATTATCTGTCCACGGGGAGAATGCGATGCTCGGCTGTCTGGTGCAGCACAATGAGCAACTGGAAGTCACCAAACAACTTCCCCCAAAGGCCTCTGCTCACCAGGAGCCCCAGAACACAGGTGAACCCTCTGGAGAGGCCTCTACTCCAACTGAACCCCTTTTTAAATGGTCTCATTTATAATGTTGAGTAGTCATTTGTGATTATAGAATAATCTGGAAATCTATAGATATAAATTAGCAATTTGAAGTGTGCTCCCAACTCCCAAATCCCACACTGGTAAGAGTTTGGTACCTACATTTATAGATCTCTTGACACCAATGTACCTTAAAGAAAGAGGGAAGGAGGGAGACCATCCTGTTCACAGTGTCCTGCCTCTTGATTTCACCCAACAGTCACCGAGTTCCATGACAGCCACCTCCCTCCTCCTTGCTCTTGCTAACCTCCTCCTGGTTTCCATCCCATCTGGGCTTTCCCATCTGGACCAGGCACCCAGCTGATTCTGAGTGGTCACCGCATGGGCCTCCTTTGTCCCCTATTTATGGCAGGGAACCAGCAGTAATCACAGCCATCACTGAACATTTTCTACATCACATTTCCCTTCCTCCGTCATCTCCTTTCCTGACAACCATCCTGTGAGTTTGAAGTTTTACAGAAGGGGTGTGGAAAGACTTCTTGTCATCATACTAGGTGACTGGGCTAAACTAATCAAGGTGATCTGAGAAATATATGTGAGACTTTTGCTAAAGTAGTTTATTCTTGAAATATTAATGTTTATTGCATGTAATATATTTAAAATCATTTTTCTTAAAATACTAATGTTTATTGCATGTAACATTATATTTAAAGTAGATTTTCTTGAAATATTTAAAAAAAGAATAGTTTATTGACTTTTAGAGAGAAAGGAAGGGAAAGGGAGAGAGAGACAAAAAAAACATCCATGTGACAGTGGCAACATAGATCAGTGGCCTCCCACATGCCCCCTACCGGGGACCAAGCCTGAAACTTAGGCATATCCCCTTGACCTGGAATCAGACAGGCAATCTCCTGGTGCAGGGAACAATGCCCAACCAACTGAGCCACTGTGGTCAGAGCAGAAATGTTTGAGATTTTACTGCCCATGTTTCCCTTTAGGATTTAATCCATTTATTGAACTCAGAATAGAAAGGTAATACAAAAAAGTTAAAACAAATGCACCTGTGGCCATCACCACCCCCCTGGATCGCTGCAGCGCCCACCAGGGGGCGGTAGCACCCACTTTCGGAATCACTGGTCTAATCAATGTATATGGGCCTTGCCACATTGTTAATGTTCGTAGGCCTTCTCTCTAGTATGACACCTCCAATGGCTAGAAAGGTTTGAACATAATTTATAGGCTTTGCCACATTCTCTACATTTATCAGGGTTTCTGTTCTATATGAATTCTCTGATGTCTAGAAAGGGCTGAAGACCAGCTATAGGCTTTGCCACATTCCCTACATTTATAAGGCTTCTCTCCAGAATGAATATTCTGATGTTGAGTAAGAAGTGACCCTTGGGTAAAGGCTTTCCCACATTCTCTACATTTATAAGGCTTCATTTCTGTATGAATTCTCTGATGATGGGTAAGGGTTGAACAACACCTAAAGGCTTTCCCACATTCTCTACATATATGAGGCTTCACTCCAGTATGAACTGCCTGATGTTGAGTAAGATGTGAGCCCTGGGTAAAGGCTTTGCCACATTCTCTACATTTATAAGGCTTCTCTCCAGAATGAATTTTCTTATGTTGAGTAAGATTTGAGCTCGAGGAAAAGGCTTTGCCACATTCTCTACATTTATAAGGCTTCTCTCCAGAATGAATTCTCTGATGTTTTGTAAGATTTGAATTCTGGTTAAAGGTTTTCCCACAAACTCTACATTCATAAGGCTTCTCGCCAGTATGAATTCTCTGATGATTTTTGAGACTTGAACACTGGCTAAAGGCTTTGCCACATTCTTTGCATTTATAAGACTTCTCTTCAAAATGAATTCTCTGATGTTTTGTAAGGCTTGAACACCTGTTAAAGGCTTGCCCACATTCTTTACATTTATAAGGTTTCTCTCCATGATGAATTCTCAGATGTCGAATAAGGCTTGAATAAGCGTTGAAGGCTTTGTCACATCCTCTACATTTATAAGGCTTCTCTCCACTATGAATTCTCTGATGTAAAACAATATGTGCATGCCACTTAAAGGCTTTATCACATTCTTTGCATTTGTAAGGCTTCTCTGCAGTATGGATTTCCTTATGTATATTTAACTTAGAAGACTGACTAAACACTTTCACGTAATGAATACACGGGAGAAACTCCTCCTCAATATGAGTACTTTTATGTTCAGTAAGATTTGATGATTGGCTGGAAGACTTGGTACATTCACTAAGTCTTTCTGTCTTCTCTACAGTATGAATACTCTGAGGTATAAAAATATCTGAGTTTTTTTCAAAGACTTTAGGCCATTTATACTTCTTCTGTGGAAGTTGAGCTCTTTGATGGTTATTAGAATTTGACCCTTGGTTGAAGTTTTTCTGAGATTCATTGCATTGGTGACTTCTCTCTTCATTATAGGTACTCTGATAATGATTTAAGAGTGAAAAAGTTTTAATTAGGGCTCTAGTATCATTGCACATGTACAGTTTCTTCCAATTACCTATTCTGATACCATGACAGCTATATATATATCTTGCACATTTTTGGAAAGCAAAGACTCTGGAAAAATAAATATTTCCCCATGAAAGAATAATACAAAATTGATTAAGGGATTTACAAATTCATTTATAACTTGTATCTTCATTTATAAAATATCTCATTTTTAGAAATATTTGACTGTTTAATCAAATGCTACATTAAATCATTCAAAAATTATTTGCATAATGGACTATGTGACTTCTCTGTTATTACAAATTTTACTTCAGAGAATATGTATTCATCTATTTATTTTAATTCTCATATGAGGACATGTTTATTGATTTTTAGAGAGAAAGAAAAATCAAAGTGAAAGAGAAACATTGATCGATTGCCTCCTGCCTGCACCTAGAGCAGCGACTGAACCCTAAACCTACATGTGTCCTGACCAGAATAGAACACACATTTCAGAATATAGGGTGACACTGCAACCAACTGAGACACAGCAGCCAGAGCAGAGGATATGTACTTTTAAAAACATTTCTTTAGTCTTTATGTTCAGAAACACATTGTTCTGCCAATGAAACTGATATCAAGTAGAAATTTTCAAAATGTTTAAATCCTTAATCTCCTTAGGCAACAAGATTTTATTAAGGGTAATTGTCCCACTTTGGCCACATTCATCATAACTAACAAGCTTTTTTCTATTCATATTCCCCTGGATATTACAAAACTTTCATTCAGTGTAAATTCTCAATGCCACATCACTGATATCTTACCTGTAGCATTTTCTGGAATGACACTTCTACACCTGACTTTGGCAACAAATCCTGGATAACTTGAGAAGACATAGCTGAAATATAACAAATTAATTATAAAATACACTCAGGTAAATATTCTTTAAATTTTAATGTACAGAATTAATACCTGCAAGAAGACTTCAGTGAGATTGAAGAATAGGAAGCACAAAAACTTTCTTCCTCCATGGAGATGCTAACTTACCAACAATTACTGACCCAATTATCTCCTAAAGTACTTCAGAAGCCACTTCAAAGACCACAATATCCACCAGAAAGCATAAAATAAAAATATCATAACGAAGAGGGGGGAAAGTTACCTACACTTACCCACAATAACTGCTCACCCTTTCTGACACACTACAAAATATCTGTGGGATAACTCCCAATTCTCAGTTTCTCCCAGAAGAGAAATAAGTGAGTGCACTGGGTTTCCATTTGTCTGAATTTTTTGTAAATACCTGAGGGATTTTTTTCGTTTTTGAATAAAACAGATTTCTATACAAATGAAATATACTGAGCATACATTGTGGTGGACTACTAAGTAAAAAAGTTAGTAATTGTTCAAGCACCAGAAAGACTGCAATGCTGAAGAAGGACATCAGGAATGGGAAGATATCATGAGCTCTAAATAAAAGCAAAATAAGTTTTAAAGTGGGAAGTTACACAAAATCCACACAGGCTTCTGGTCAAGATGGTGGTGTAGGTAATTATAGCATTGGCAACCTCCCACAACCACACAAAAAATACAACTAAACTACAGGAAAACCATCATTCAAAACTGCCTGAAACCTAGCTGAATGAAGTTCTACACGTAAGGATATAAAGAAGAAGGCTTATCCAGACTGGTAGGAGGTGCAACGCCACGGAATGGACTAGGCCCATGTGCAGGATTAAAATCACCAGCTATATGTTTCTAGCTCTCTCCTTCTCCCTTCCTCTCTGAAATAAATAAAAATATATTTTTAAAAAACAAAAATCACCAGCAATATATCAGCTGCAGAAGTCACATCTGAGGAGTGAAAGGTCCCAGCCCCACAGAATGCCTGCCAGCCCAGGGTTCCAATGCCAAGAAGAGATGTCCCCATTACTCTGGCTGTAAAAACTAGCAGGGATTGTGCCTCAGTGAAACAGAGAGCTGATGGAGTCCTAGGCAGTTCCTCTTAAAGATTCATGCTCTGACTTACTCATATTCATGCCCTGTGAGCTCCAGCAATGTGGTAGCAGCTCGAATGGCACCAGGGACATACAGGTTGGAACTCAAGTCTCTGGCATAAAGACAAGAGCTACAGAAGGAGCTTTCTCCCAGGCATAAGTCTTGGTACAAGCCTTTGCTCCTTTTCTGAGCCCTTCACCCACAGAGCTGGCAAACAAGACCCATAGCTACGTCTCCATCAACCTGGCTCACACTTTTCAACCCACCCTGAAGACTTCCTGAAATCCATCCCATCAACGTCTGGGACCACCAAAGCTGTTTACAGTGGCTTTTCCATACAAACAGCCTGAATTGCCTTATGCTTCAATCTTTACAACAATTTCTCAAACAAGCAGGATCTGGCCCCAGTGTACCACATCACTCTTGCTAGTAGCCCCAGCATGGAAACTATGTAATGTCTAATTACTGGGGTGTACACCTGACATGAATATAATATATTGGCAACTACAATTGAAATAGTAAAAAAGGAGTTACACACACACACACACACACACACACACTGATTACACTTTCCAGAATAGGTTTGACAGGCAATGAACAATCTATCACAGCTGACTGTTATCTGTTTTCTCCTGTACAAAGCAAGTTCATAAAGAATGGGATGGCAGCTGTTTCTAATGACCCGGAATAGTAACAAAAGATCACAAGGTTTAGCAAGAAACAGAAAAACAATCCATCCAGAGGAACAACATAAATCTCCATAAATTGGCCCTAAGTTAATGAACATCTGTTAATTACCTAACAAAGCTGAGAAAACAAACACATCTTAAAGAGGCTCAATTGGAAAATATAGCGAAAAAAATTAAAAAATATATTACCATCAAAACTATGCATGACAAAAATAATAATACAAACAGACGAAAAGTATAAAAAAAGAACCAAACAGATATTGGGAGCTGAAGAATATAGTTAGTACCTGAATTGATATAAATAGAAACATCAGAAACAGACTTGATCAAGCAAAAGGAAGAATAAGACAACTTGGACACTGATCCACAGTGTTCCTGGGATGTGGGAACCAAATTCCACTATCTCAACCACTTCCCTCCCAAATTACTCAGAGGCAGAAAACAGAACTTTAAAAATAGTTTAACGTAAAATTCCTCAGCAACGTGCACAGACTTCCCCAGGTTCACCAAGAAATGCAAGAGTAGCCAGGTCATGCCACCCTCACACTGTTAGGGCAGGTCTTTGGTTCTCACTCTAAATGCAAAGGAAGATCATAGGAGCACAAGGGAACCCTTACATGGTGCCAGAGAGTAAGTGTTGAAGAGAATCTGTCCCTTGAAGACAGAAACAGAAATAAACCTGACCCTCTCCAAAATCATTTCTATTGCAGCAGATCTTTCCAAACCATATTATAATATCTGACTTCCTCCATAACCTTGGCCTCTCACTTGGGTCATCCACTTCCTTGATTCCCACCTACCTGGCTGGCTGGATATTGTCTTTTTCCTCTTCAACTCCCAGGGCCCCTTCATATGCTCCAAAAAGGTGACCAGGTCTGGCTTAGACACACCTGTTTATTAGAAAAGGGAACATGAAAAAAAAAAAAAAAACAAGATGGCGGCATAGGTAAACACCGGAGTTTGCTGCCGCAAACAACCACTTCAAAAATACAACTAAAAGACGGAACGAACATCACCCAGAACCACAGGAAGGCTGGCTGAGGAGAGATTCTTCAACTAGAAGGAAAGAGAACAGCATACCGAGGCTCAGAGGAGGCGCAGTGTGGAAAATACAAAGGTACGGAGGTGCACATGGAGCTGGCTGGTTGCTGAGGGCGCGGTTGTCGTTTTCAATCAGGAGGGAGTCTCAGACTCTGAGCTCCAGATGCGGGCGAGTCTCTAGGGACTCAGTCTCAAACGGGAGAAGCAGGATTATCTGGCATCAGTCGGAACGTGAGGGCAGCTTTCTCTCCGAGGTTTGCAGCGGTTGCTGGGGTTCTGAGAAGCAGAGCCTCTGGGAACGGGACTGAGAGCAGCCATAACTGCTCCCTCCGTCCGCCCTGCTGATCCCATGCGACCTGCCCCGCCCAAGCCCTGCGCAGAGCCATTTGCCGGATAGCCTCAGGCAAAGGCTAGATTAGCACCTCTCCAGAGGACAGAAGTTTTCCCACTGCAGATACAGCTGATTCTCACAGCCAGTCGGCCTGGTGGTCAAATCCCTCTAGTATTAACTACAACAATCAAGGCTTAACTAGAACAAGACTGCGCACAAAGACCACTAGGGGGTGCACCAAGAAAGCATAAAAAATGCAGAGACAAAAAAACATGACAGAAATGGAGGATATAGAGCTAAAAAGCGCACTTTTGAGGTCTTTCAATAATTTGCTAGAAGCTGCCGATAAACTCGATGAGAGCCTCACGAAATCTAATGAGACCCTCGATGTTGTGATAAAGAACCAACTAGAAATTAAGCATACACTGACTGAAATAAAGAATATTATATAGACACCCTATAGCAGACCAGAGGAGCGCAAGAATCAAGTCAAAGATTTGAAATGCGAAGAAGCAAAAAACACCCAACCGGAAAAGCAAAATGAAAAAAGAATCCGAAAATACGAAGATAGTGTAAGGAGCCTCTGGGACAGTTTCAAACGCACCAACATCAGAATTATAGGGGTACCAGAAGATGAGAGACAGCAAGATATTGAAAACCTATTTGAAGAAATAATGACAGAAAACTTCCCCCACCTGGTGAAAGAAATGGACTTACAGGTCCAAGAAGCACAGAGAACCCCAAACAAAAGGAATCCAAAGAGGACCACACCAAGACACATCATCATTAAAATGCCAAGAGCAAAAGACAAAGAGAGAATCTTAAAAGCAGCAAGAGAAAGAGACTCAATTACCTACAAGGGAATACCCATACGACCGTCAGCTGATTTCTCAACAGAAACTTTGCAGGCCAGAAGGGAGTGGCAAGAAATATTCAAAGTACTGAATGCCAAGAACCTACAACCAAGATTACTTTATCCAACAAAGCGATCATTCAGAATAGAAGGTCAGATAAAGAGCTTCACAGATAAGGAAAAGCTAAAGGAGTTCATCACCACTAAACCAGTATTATATGAAATGCTGAAAGGTATCCTTTAAGAAGAGGAAGAAGAAGAAAAAGGTAAAGATACAAATTATGAACAACAAACATGCATCTATCAACAAGTGAATCTAAGAATCAAGTGAATAAATAATCTGATGTACAGAATGAACTGGTGGTTATAATGAATCAGGGACATAGAAAGGGAATGGACTGACTATTCTTGGGGGGGAAAGGGGAGTGGGAGATGCGGGAAGAGACTGGACAAAAATCGTGCACCTATGGATGAGGACAGTGGGTGGGGAGTGAGGGCGGAGGGTGGGGTGGGAACTGGGAGGAGGGGAGTTATGGGGAAAGAAAAAAAGGGGAACAAATGTAATCTGAACAATAAAGATTTAATTAAAACAAACAAAAAAAAAGAAAAGGGAACATGAGTTCAATGGAGATTCTCCAATTTACAATCTAGTACTGTGCTCACATGAGAAAATAGGACACTGTAGAATATTAGAATATTCTAGAAAATTATTTCCCAAAATAGTATTTTCTGACAGCACCTTTACTATACTAGAGACAACATTTAAATTTTTTGATCCTGAGTTCCACTACCAAATACATCAGGAAGCCTTTCTGTTCTGCACCAGTAAAACAGGAAAGCCTTTCTGTTCTGAACCCCAATTTCATTCCTTAAGAACACGGGTCTGTCTGAAATTCTATCATAAAAAGCAGAGGCTCTAAGCAGACACTGTACTAATGAAGAAAACAAAACCCTATGGGTGGAGTACAAAATCTTGAAAGTGGTCCTCACCCAGGAATACCAAGTTCCTGTAGTTCTGCAACATCACATCCGCGTACAGTTTCCGCTGAGCTGGGTCCAGGCACGCCCACTCCTCCTGAGAGAATTCTATGGCCACATCACTGAAGGTCAACTGTCCCTGAAGTTAAAAGGGGGTAAAAAGCATTACTCTATTTACAATGGGCAGAGGTCATAAGGTCACTCAAAATGAAAACAGAGTTAATGGAATTGGTTTGGGGTGTGTGTGTGTGTATGTGTGTGTGTGTGTGTGTGTTTCTTTAACAGAGCTGGTTTTGATCTAGGAAAGTATCCTGAGTTATCCAATGGCATCACTTTGACAGTAATATTCTCTAATGTATTTTGAGAAAGGATGGCATATGATCCACAAAACCACTGTAGAAGCTTTACTTTTCTGGAAGAGGAATTTTAAAAATAAAGACCCCAACACAGGCATATCCATTTTTAGTGCTTTGTTTGAATCACAGAGGATCAAGTGTATATATTTCTTAGCTGGAGAAGTCATTCTGAGTGAGCACAGTGTAGCGCTTTTAAATTTTTTAATGAGTTCTGGATGCGGTGTGAGCTTCCACATGTTTAACCAGCTCACTTATAACTATAGATGCCAATGTGCTGGTCCATGTGCCAAATCTTTAGACAGCACAGAAGAAAACACAGGAAAAAAATTCATATACAAGACTTTGACTGAACAGTTTTAAGAAATTTACAGGTCTCACAGATTAGTAAGCCTAGCAACCACAACTGTTTTAACAGTTTTTTATATATTAACTCATAAATCTCAAAAGTAATCAAAGAATAACATCATTGTTCCCTTTTTTTAAATGTATTTGTTGACTTTAGAAAGAGAGAAAGGGGTAGGAGTGAGACAGACAGAAACATTGGTGAGAGAGAAACATCAATAAGCTAACTCCTGCACGCCCCCTACCAAGTATTGAGCCCTCAACCCGGCATGTGCCATAACTAAGAATTAAATCAGTGACCTCTCAGTGCATGGGTCAACGCTCAACCAACTGAGCTAGGGCTATTCATCTTTTTATGAGAATATTTTACAAAACATCCAGAAAATGGTAGAGCCTGGGTGTTATTCCAAACTTTATCTGGAATCTGTCAAAAAGAATACAGACCAATATATAGACACAACCCTCATGAATGTTTACAACTGTTATAATTGAAAAGAACAAAAACAATGCCCTGGCTGGTTTGGCTCAGTGGATAGAGTGTCGGCCTGTGTACTAAAGGGTTCCAGGTTCAATTCTGGTCAAGGGCACACGCCCAAGTTGCGGGCTAGATCCCCAGTAGGGAGCATGCAGGAGGCAGCCGATCATTGATTCACTCTCATCATTGGTGTTTCTATCTCTCTCTCCCTGTCCCTTCCTCTCTGAATCCAATAAAAATATATTTCTTTTTAAAAAGAATATAAACAAGAAGATAAGAAAGAGCTCAAATAATAACATTTTTTGCAAAAAGGCAGACATAGAAATGGAATCTATGTACACAATAAATACAACATAAAATATTTTCATGTCAATAAAATTACCCTGAAATAAAATAAACATTAATGTCAATGTGTTAATCTCACAAATCTCTTTGTGAATCATCATCTTGTTACTTTATAAACACAAAAGGGAGGTAAACACACCATGATATAAAATATTAGCGCTATTGGTTCTTAGCCTATTGTTCGATGTGTTATCTTTGGTGCTGATCTGTATTTTATAAATTTAACACACCTGAACATCCATTACTATGATGCTTGTAAACATTTTTGAAAATACAAAGTAGTGACAAAGAAGAGTGTGTCTGTGACATGTCGGTGGAATAGAACAAAAATGTACAGGTCTGAGGCCTGCCTGATAAAACCCTCCACTTGCAAATCTAGGATCTCCAGTGAACAACAACAAGAAGCCTTTATTTCTCAAAGCAACCTGAACATAAAGAGAGACTGAAAAGCAATGGAAGTTTCCAGATGAAATGTGATCATTTATGCACATTTCACAATTTTTTTTTGAAACTCTTATTAAAGATTTTTTAAAATTAACTCTATGGTTCAGACACTGGGCAGAGAACACCCACACCAAGTGAAAATCAGATGCAGAGGAAGTGACATCAGGTAACTGAAGGACACAGAGGTACACATCATCACTAACACCAGTTTTATACAAAATTCACTCCACATATACCTCCACATTCTGTAAATCTCACAGTACATTTAAATAGTAAGGCTTCCATGCCAATGTAGAGAGCAAGTCTCTGCTAACGAGTTATCTTTTTCAGCACATTCTGGTCTAATCCCAGCCACTATGGTTAAAGGTGCTTTGTCTCAATCCTGTTCTGCAGAGCAGATGCTGCAGCCATACGAAATCTAAAACCTACATTTCCCTTCTGCAAACACCATCTCAATAGGCATCTTGGATATCAATGCCTTCCCATGTTGATCTGTCACAAAGAAAATGTTCTGAAGAGTTGAAGGTGGGGTTTCAGAACAAGGCACCCTAAGATGTGCTACAATGGTACATGCATTTTGTTGAACTGAAGGCACCAAGACCTAGAGAACCTTCTGCTCTCCCCCTGAACTACCTAGAAGAATTTATTTATTTATTTATTTTTATTTATTTATTTTTTAAATATATTTTATTGATTTTTTTACAGAGAGGAAGGGAGAGAGATAGAGAGTTAGAAACATCGATGAGAGAGAAACATCGATGAGCCGCCTCCTGCACATCTCCCACTGGGGATGTGCCTGCAACCCAGGTACATGCCCTTGACCGGAATCGAACCTGGAACCCTTCAGTCCGCAGGCCGACGCTCTATCCACTGAGCCAAACCGGTTTCGGCAGCCTAGAAGAATTTAAATGATGAGCTTGGCCAATGATCTGTGTTAAACCAAAAATGACATTTGAACTACCTAGGTCATGCGTGTCAAACTTGCGGGCCACGGGACACATGCGGCCCACAACAAATACTCATTAACAATTATTAATTTATTTCAGCCCTTTGTATTCAGCATATCTCTATCTTAATAAACCTACGTTTCTATGACATTTGAAGCTTTTGGGTTTTTTTCCGGCCCACATAAACTTAAACCTTGTTTATTTTGCATTTGTTAGCCTTTGAATTTGACATGCTTGATCTAGGAGGTAGGCAAACTAGTATTCCTGAACATGTGATCTCCTGGCAACGATATTCTGAAGTCCCAAGGTGCAATAGCTCATCCCAGGTTCAGAATGTCTCATACCAATTTTCCCTTTCATTCTCTGAGCCTCTCTTGCATGTGGGGTCTCTGACACTGTCATGTGTGTGAAGCTCCCATACATATCACGTCTACCCGATTAGGCCAGCTGAGAGAACTTTGAAAGTAGAAGAAAGTATCTTCCTCCCACACAATGGCCACTAATTTATGGTGAGATTTCGTTTCGTATAGGGAACCTGGATGGACACAATGGACAGAAAGCTGTGGACAAAAATGCAGGGGTAGCTGACTTTATCTGCCTCCTAAAGGCCTGCTTCCTTGCAGATGTTGAAACTGTTGACCCACATGAGCAGTTGATGAAGGCTTAACTGCTACATGAACTTCCTGGGGTGGCTCTAGTGAACTACACTGCCATCTTTCCCCCACAGCACAGGCACTAACAATCAGACAACCCCGTTGGAAAAGGAAGTAACTGCACCCTGAAATGGAAATCTCCACCAGCAGGCCTTTTTCAAACCACCCTCCTACGTGTTCCAAGCTTGTTAGGGCCACCAAGCTGCGCCTGCCTCTCAGCAGCTCAGAGGACCTTCCTTTCTTCTGTGTTGTCTCCCTTATGATCGAGCATAAGCCTAAGAAAATTTCCCAAGAAATTTCTCTGGAGGTTCCTCTTGATTTCTATCTTGGGGAACCCAAAAAACCCCAAGTGACAGTCACATTTTAAAGAGGGAACTTGGACAATCACAAGAAAAAAAAGTAAGCAGTTGAAAACAAATTCGTGTTGCAGGATCATCAGAAATAGAGAAGCAAAAGTCTGCACCACCTACATCCATAAACTTGAGAAGGAAAAGCAGACACAGAACTGAGCCAAGACAGAGCGTTTACCTGAGAAGCAGCCATATTGTCCTCTTCCTCCTCCTGCTCTGGGTTGTTTTCTCAGGTGACTTTATGTTGACCAATCACACCTGCATCTTGAGCATATGCCATGCTTCCACCACACTCACAGGCAGGACTTGAAATGCTGAAAAATGTCACACTCCCCTGCCCTTTGTCACAGGAGAGATTAAGAAAAAGTGAGATCCTACATTAAGACCAAAGTGTAAGTTTTTCTCTCTTATATTCCTGTGCTCTCCTATCCCACAGACATGCACAATTTCCAACCCAGCAATGAGAATGTGGGCTGTACTTCTGTTCCTCAAAACTCAAAAGAGAATCCTGTTACCTCCCCTGGACTAAAGCCAGCTCTCAATTCTCACAAATGCACTGGGGCAAATAGCTCTTCTGATAAATACTAGCCTCCCTTTTGAATCACCTGGAGCACCACACTAAACCAACAACCCAGACCGGTTGTTCAACTCTGTGGGGGAGGGCACAATAATGTTACTTCTTACAATTCATCAAATGGTCTAATAGAAGGGGACCATCTAGCTAAGCATTTCTTCTACAGCTTTAATGTGCATACAGAACCACTGGGGATCCAGGTCCCTCTAAAAAGTTATGATTCTGTAGGTCGGAAGTGAAGCCCATGAAATAGCATCTTTACCTAGTGCCCTGGTGCAGGTGACCTGCTTTAGGTAGCACTGGGTTAGAGATACTAGACCCAACATATCTGAGACCTATGAGTAGTGTGAAGGATTGGGGTAGGAACTTCTAGAGGGCAGGCTCCTAGGGTGGAACCCTAGAGATGGAGTTGTCCTGGAATGGGTTTAGCTAGGTCTGTAGCTACTGTGCAGATGCAAACAGGGGAGGGGAAAAAAACTTGGTGGCAACAGGATTCTGTGAAAATCCTGTCCTCAGAATTCTTCCAAAATGACCCTCAGTCCCCAGTTCTTTGCCCATACCCCTCCCAGGGGACACATGGTATTGTTATGCCCAGATTTCAAGATCCCCAAAAGACCACACCAGGGAGCCAGCCGAGTCCGATGCAAAAGCAAAGAGTCTTTATTCGAGCTACCTCGGCTCCCCGACCACAGTCACCGATGCAATGGCAAGCCAAGTGGCAGAGAGAGAGAGAGAGAGAGAGAGAGGTTTTATAGTAAGGGGAGGAGAGAGGACTGTGGGCCCTGCCGATTGGCCAGGGGCAAGTCGGTGTCTCGTTACACAGGATGTGGTCATCTCCATGGCCCACACTTCCCTTGACTGTCATTGGTTAGTTTAAAGAAATCCTGGGTGTGGCTAGCAGAGGCTTGGGCTTCCAGGAAGAAGCCCCGCTGAGCACATGGCTGCCCAAAAATGGAGGACACAGGGTAATATGGAGGGCGTAGTCCTCACCCTTTCAGTATAACAGGCCTCATCCCGTCCATAGGTGAATGGAGCCTCAATCCCTAAGGGATAAGGGGCAGAAAAGTGTTTCCATCACAGCTGCATTTGCAAATGAACTAAAGGAGCATACTCTAGAAGCCTCTCAAGCATGAGATTCCTTATACCACATTCATGTTCACTTTCTCTAACTGAACCCTAAACACATTTTAATCATTGTTCTTATTAATGTTTTTTTATAGTAAGAACACAACATGAGATCTTTCAATAAAATTTTTGAAAATATATTTTTATTGATTTTAGAGTGGAGAGAGATAGAAACATTAGTGATGAGAGAGAATCATTGATCGGCTGCCTCCTGCACACCCCCTACTGGGGATTGAGCCCACAATTTGGGCATGTGCTCTGACCATGAATCACACAGTGACATCCTGGTTCATAGGTTAAAGCTCGACCACTGAGAAACACTAACCAGAATCAATAAAATTTTAAGTGCACAAGACAATAATGTTAACAGCAGGCAAAATGTTATACCGTGGATCTCTGAAAACTTATTTATCTTTGATAAATCAAAATCTATATCCCTGAACAGCAACTCCCATTTCCACTCTCCTTTGCCTCTGGCAATGTTAATCATTCCTCTAATCTTTGTTCCTGTGAGTTTGACTGTATTGTGAGAATTCTGAAGCTGGATTTATATAGGGTTATATACTAAAAGTACTTACTAAGTTTAAAATCTATAAACTTAATAGTCATATTATGAAATTTGAGAAAAATATGATTAATACAAATGACTCCCAAATTTGATAGAGTTTAACAAACAATTATTATGAAAAATATAGAAAACAAATTCCTGAAACATAGCAGGTTCACTATAATAAAACCTTAGAGGAAGCCCTACTAGGTGTACCTATTAATAATAGCAGATTTTGTAATCAAAGAAAACACGATAATTTCAAGAGAAACATCAAAAGTGCTTTATTCAAGGTAATGTCCATCACTAGCTACACATTGCCCCATCTTTCAGGTAATTTGTGGATACCGTCCCAATAGAACTTTTCTTGTTTTGAGGCAAACCATTCAGAGACCCAATTTTCCACTTTTTCATATGTTCTCAAGTGCTGCTCAGAAAGTGCGTGTGCCATCTATTGGAACAAGTGGTAATCTGAAGGAGCAAAGTCTGGTGAATACAGTGGGCGGGTTAATACTTCCCAGGCAAGATCTTTTAACATGTCTTTCACTGGTTTTTGAAGCGTGTAATGTTGCATTATCATGAAGCAAAATTACTTTGCCCTGTCTTCTGGCACATTCTGGTCATTTCACGATCAAAGTGTGGTTCAAATTGATTATTCGTTGTCAGTAGCGATCAATATTAATGGTTTCACCTGGTTTTAGAAACTCATAATACACCACACACCTTTCTGATCCCACCAAACCCAGAGCACTGTCTTCTTTCCAAAGCAATTTGGCCTTGCAGTGGATGTTGATGGTTGACCTGGATCAACCCATGATTTTGTGCATTTGGGATTCTCAAAATAAATCTATTTTTCATCACCAGTCACAATTCGATGCAAAAAAGACTTTCTTTCATGCTGTTGAAGCAACATTTTACTGATGACTTTTCAGTTTTCCATTTGTCTTTCATTCAGTTGATGTGGCACCCATTTTCCTCCCTTTAAAATCTTTCCCATTGCTTGTAAATGATCAGAAATTGTTTGCTGGGCAATGTTTAATCTTTCTGCAAGTTGTTTTTGAGTTTGACATGCATCTTCATCCAATAATGCTTGTAATTGTTGGTCTTCAAACTTTTCCGGTTGACCTGGGCATTCTTTGTCTTTCACATTGAAATCATCACTTTTCAAGCGTTTACCCCAGCATTCACAAGTATCTTAAGATGGAGCATGTTCACCATAAGCTTCCCGAAGTATTCAGAAGCACTTTTCTTCAAAATAAAGTAATGAATTAAAACTTCCCACAAATGTGCTTTTTTTGGCATGAAATTTGACATTTTTAAGTGTAAAAATATCTATGATGTTAACACCTTCAGAAAATTTGACATATGAAGTTTTTAAGCTTGTTGTCAATACAACAAAATAGCATACATATCAAATCACATATATAACAACATATGTGTAACCCCATCTATTGAAAAAAATCCGCATTATTAACTGGTACATCTAGTAAATCTTCATGGGGAAATTTATGCTTTCAATAGCAGATAAACAGGTCAATAGGCCCACATTATTATTTTATTAACATTGTTCTCAGGAATAAAAAATTGCTACCTAATCTCTCTATGCATATCTCTGTGTCCAGATTTCCCTTGTTAAGAAGGAAAACAGGCATATTAGAGGAGGGCCCATTATTAATGCCCTTATTTTAAGTTGATTATATTTTGTTTTATTGATTTCAGAGAGAAAAGGAGAGGGAGAGAGGCTGCCTCCTGCATGCCCCCTACTGGGGATCAAGAAAGCAACCCGGGAATGTACTCTTGACCAGAATGGAATCCGGAACCCTTCAGTCCTCAGGCCCATGCTCTATCCACTGAGCCAAACCAGCCAGGGCAAGTTGATTATCTTTTTAAGGTAATCTTTAAATAAGGCAATATCCCTATTTTTAAGGTAATTTTTTAAGTAGGGTAATATCCCAAGGCAGTGGATAAGATTTCAACATATGATTGAGACCCAACTGAAGCCTTACATGAAAAGTTTATGGGGGTGGGTGTCTAAGTGTGTGTGTCTATGAAATTTTATTAACCATGTAGCTTTGTTTAAATCATAACCACAAACCAGATCCTTAATTGGAGCTGCTTTCTAACAACTCCTATCCCTAACCCAGGACAACCACTAATCTGTTCTCTATACTGATCTGGTTGGATTTAATTTTGATAACTTTATAATTTTAAACAATTAATTATTAAATCACAAATGTGAATTAAGCCAATCTTTTATTTAACTGAATATATATTTACCATAAATAGTTCTATTTCAACAAATAGTCAATATTTAAAGAAACTTATGCCAGGTATTTCACATCCTTTTCCCCTACTGTGTTCTGAAGAATCAATATGTATCCTCCACTGAAAGCACATCTCAACTGAGACTGGCTACAGTTCACAAGCTCAACAGCCACAGGAGGGGACTGGCTGCCATATTGGATGGGCCAGCACTACAGTATCAACATGAAAGTATTTTATGCAATATGAGGGCAGACTGTGCCATGTAATACTCAACCTTTTCATTTCTTTGATGCTTTCTTTGAGGTTATGTATATAATCACCTTTGTAACTAAACATGGTCTTAGGAAAAGAAAAGATTTTTTTTTTTTCTAGGATCAGAGTCAAGTGGGTGTGTATATACACTCCCAACTTTATATCAGGGTGTTACTCAGTCTTTTTGTCCTTGTTGTATTTGTCTAAAGATGTGTCAGGTTCTGAGAGAGGAATTAAAAAGACTGTCACTCTCACTCTAACTCTAAACATATGTTTCTCAATTTGTTCCCACATACCCATTCCTTTATGTCGTTCATCTTTAGCTTTGTCAATCACTTGTACATAAATTTACTCATCCAAGATTAACCATCTCCTTGGTGCCTGGCATTAGAGACACAGACCAGAACAAGACCAAGGTCTTGCACATGTGGGCAGCCACCTTAATCAGGAGACAGATAATATATAAGCAAACAAATAAATAAACAGAAAAGCAACTGAGTCCAGAGAAGCCCAATGCAGACAAGTTAAAACAGCGTGGAAAACTCACTGAAAGTTGGGAACAAGGGAACAGCCACGGCAAAGGCCCTAAGGCAGAAACCTGCCTATGTGTTTAAGGAACAATGAGGAGGCCCCTGTGCCTGCAGCTGATGCAGGGAATGGGAGAGAGCAGGAGATGGAGTGTAAAAGGAGCAAAGGGAACTTGATCTGTGGGCTCCAATGGGCCATTTTAGCTTCATACACTGCATGTTTTATTATGTATTCATTCACTGAAATATTTCATTTATTAAAACTATTATAAGAGTATTTAATGAGCTCTAATAGGTTCAGGCAATGAATTAGACAGATAAGATTCTTGTCACCCATGTAACTCTCACAGAATATTAGAGAAAGAAGAGGAATAAACAATTTGATAGAAAAGCAATAGAAACACATTTTTCCAATTACAAAATAAAATGCAACCATCCTAAGGGCCAGGCTCTTCTAAGCTCTTTCTGCAGAGTCATTAATTCTTGTGACATTACGTGATAATGATTGTGCCCATTTTACCAATGTGGAGCCTAAGCCACAGTGCGCCGAGGTTACACAACCAGCACCAGGCAGGCCTTTCTTTCCTTCCCTGTCCTAGCACTTCTCCTCAATCACCACCTACCTCTCTTCTCTCGGACTCCTCCTCCCTACAATCCCCCCCAAAAAAACCAAGGTCTGGGGGAATGCAGCCCTTACAATCCCTCAGGCCCCTCTGCTCCTGCTGCTAGTACCTGCTTGATGCCTGCACTGGTGAAGGAAGAGGCAGAGGGGCCCCAGGAACCAATGCTGCATTATGGCTGCCTACCTCCTGCAGCTCGTGGGCGCTAACTTGTCTTGGTGAGTTCCTCATTAAACTGAGGATCCAGGACACTGTTGAAGGGACAGTGGAATGAGAGGGCTGTAAGCAGGGAAGGGTAGGTCAACTCTGGATAAAGACCCCTTTAAGGCTATGAGATTGGGACAGACTTGATGGTAGAAACTTGAGACCAAAGAGGAGGCTCAAAGAAGGCTGAGGGACAGAAGATAGAAGCTAAACCAGCTGAAACCATGGAGATGGAAAGGAGAGAATGGGTCAATTCAGGGGTCTGAAATCAGAAGAAAGAGGGATAGAAATCAGGAGTGGGGCACTTGTTGGTACAGAGGACCCTGGGTCTTGTCCAGTGACTGAGTGGACAAAGGGGAAGCTGGGTAATGAGAAAGATGAGGAAAAGACAGTGAGCTCAGTGGGAACTGTGAGTGTGAAGGGCCACCAGGGAGATATTTGGGTCCAACCGTCTATAAGCCAGGAGAGTATGAGAAGGGAACCCTATGCAAAGCCCTCCAAGAGTGAAAATGCTCAGGGTGTTCCAGTAACTTTGGTCAAACTGCACTGGGTGTGGGTGAACCTTTGAAAAATGCCACAAGAAAACCAAGACCTCAAACACCAGGCAAAGGTGCTGGGACTTCCTGCTCTGGGCAGCAGCATCATGGATGCCTGTGTCAGAAGAAAGAACCTGGAAACAGGGGTGGGGGCAGGAGGCAGGTGGATTGAAGGGGGCGCAGGTAGGCAAGTCTCAGTGAGTTCTTGAGCACAGAGAGCTCTAACAAGAAACACTTTGTAGTGATCACTTGCACACACAGCACCTCAGTGACACAGGTCTTGTGCTGGACTTTCTACATATTCACACACTTAATTGCAAAGCTGGAGCCTTTATTATCCTACTTCAGAGGCTGAACCAAAAGCACCTGGAGGTAAATAACTTGCAAAAATTCATAGATTTGACTTGACTCTGAGCCTTTTGCTTCCAGCATCTGAGCCTTTCTCTCTTTTACCTCAATTTCCTGATCTGTCCAAAAGACACTGACAATACTCCTTCCATCATAGAATTGTCTGTCCCCAGGTCTATTAAAGAAACACAATCATTTTCTGCATCTTTTCCAGGAATTCACCGAGAATTATTTAAAATATATAAAATGATGCACACCGATTTTGGCGCTGAAAACATTGAAAAAAAATGTTAGCTATGGAAATAGGCTGATCAAATTCCTTCACCATAAACAGATGAGCTCTCTTGGAACAAAGTTTCATGTCCATCCTTCAACATTTTCAGAGAATGGAGAAAAAGGATTTAAAGGAATATCATTGAAGCTTACAGCTCACTAATTTAACAAATCATATAAATGGAATTTAAAAAACTGTGACTATTAGACTAACTCACTAAAACTAGGTTCTGACTGTTAAGAACATAGCCATCCTTACCAAGTGTACACTGAAATAGCCTAAATATATCATTTATATGCACCAATGGATGTTCCCACATGTTATACAGGAGAGAAAAAATACAAAGCATATAATCTAAAGTAGATACAATATATTCAGAAGGGAAAAAATTCAAATTTTTAAAAATATAATGTCTTCCAGGGTTAATTGTGTTTTTCTAAGCTATCTTGTATTTAGAAAAGAATGGTAAGAGCTGATTATGAGATGTCACCAATGCTTATTTCAGAAGTAAATGAAAATTTACAAAAAAAGGAAAATTCAACAAAGATTCATTTCAAATGCTTTTTATTTTTTAATTCTTTTTTTTTTTTTTTTTTTTTTTTAGTCCTCACCCGAGGATATTTTTCAATTGATTTTTAGAGTGAGTGGAAGAGAGATGGAAAGATGGAGAGGAATATCAATGTAACAGAAACACACTGACTGGTTGCCTCCTGCACAAGACCCGAACAGGGCCCCGGCCTGTGAGGAGCCTGCAGCGGAGGTACGTGCCCTTGACTGGAATCGAACCCAGGCCCCTTCAGTCAGCAGGCTAACACTCTAACCACTGAGAAAAAGTGGCTAGGACTAACTATGTTTTTTAAAAACAATCAAATAAATATAACAAGAGTAGAAAGGAAAGAGTAAATCCATTTCAAAGAAATAAAAGACCAACACTTTTAATACTCCTTGAAAAAGCACCATGTGGGCATAGACTTGGTCATTCTTGTCCCAGTTCACTTCGCTAGTCCCATCCCAGGAAATGGGAAGAGACCCAGGACTGACTGAGACAAGACTCTCCCCTCTGGCGAATAAGGGCTGCAAATGAAAGCTATCTGCTGACGCAAATAACCATTTTATCATTTATAAAATGAGCAAGCCTTATAAACTGGACCTTTGCAATTCTTGTTTGCATCTGTATAACTGAAATACAAATATTAAATTAAATAGGTCATAAAGCCACAAGTCAACACATCACAACTTAATCACCCACATCCATCAGTTTTCCACTCACCCAGAACTGGGTTCCCTTCCTCCTCCACTTCTGTTTCTCAATCCGTTTAGGTCCCTCTCTTTCCTTTGTTTCTCTCCACTGTCCTTTCCTGTGTTTCCCCTTGGCTCCTGTCTCCCCTCTCCCCTTTATCTATTCCTTTCCTATACCTGTTCCGAGAAATTACTGGAACCGTCACCTTCAGTAGCCCTTTCTCCCTAATCTCTCTGATTGTTCCCCACCTTTCTCCCCCATCCCTGTGTCCCTTCTGCTTCCCTTCTGTCTTTCAGGTTCCACCTCTCCTGCCAGCCTTCCTGGCACCACCGCCTGGCTAAGTGCACAGTGCTGATTCTTTTTTTTTTTTTTTTTCATTCCCCTTAAGATTTTATTGATTTTTTAAAGAGAGGAAGGGAGAGGGATAGAGAAACATGGATGAGAGAGAAACATTGATCAGCTGCCTCCTGCACGCCCCTTATTGGGGATGTGCCCGCAACCAATGTACATGTCCTTGACCGTAACTGAACCTGGGGCCCTTCAGTCCGCAGGCCGACTCTACCCGCTGAACCAAACCGGCCAGGGCCACAGTGCTGATTCTTGCTGGGCTCGGTCATCCCTTGCTCCCTTCCAGCCCCTGCACTGGCCTCATCCAACTTTTCCTCCTGACTCTCTACATCTCAAGAGCCTCGCCCTTCGGGGCCCCACCTCTGCTAACCAAGTGCTCCTCACCCTTTTCCTCCCCTTCACGTCTCTAGAGCTCCCCCCTTCCCTCCATGGTCGCTATTTGTTCTCCAGTTACCACTTTCCTGAGTTCCTCTTTCATACCTACAGTCGATTAGCAAGGACCTTCCATGTCCTCAACTTTGCGGACTCCTCATGGGCCCCCTCACTGATCCGGCCTCCTACCTACTAAGTGGGGCGTAGTGGGGGGCGGGGGCACATCTGGAAAGGGGGGTGTCTATACTCCCAGGCCAGGGAGGAATCCGGCTCTACAGGCCGGGAACTGCGAGGCTGCGGAGGGGAGAGAGGGTTTGACTCCACCTCCCAACACTTTAATGGCCTGGGGGGAGGGCTGCCCGTGAACGGTTTTAGCAGGAAAACCACGCGCGGGCGGTGCGCAGGGGCCCCGGGAAGGCAGACCGCAGGCAGAGAGGACTCCACAGTTTCAGCCAAAGGGAACGCGGGTCTCAATCCCGCAGCGAAGTCCTCGGGGTCAGAGGTCTCACCGGGACGCGAGACTTACCGCTGATGGGAGGCGGGTTTGCGGTTTCAAGGTCTCCTCGGCCCCCGGGCTTCACACGTGCAGGGCTGTGGGCTGAGATGCTGAGGTTTAAAGGAGAAAGACCAAAGGTCTCAGACGCCACGGTTACCTTCGCCCCGCACCAGCCGCTTCCGGGTCCGGAAGTAACTGCGCGTGCGCGGGGCCGGCTCACAGGGGGCGGAGCCGGGCTCGGCGTGGCCGGGGCTCCGGGGACAACCAGAGGGCGGAGCAGGGCCGAAGCTCGGGGCGAGAACTGGGGCTTAGACTCGGACGCTGCACCTGGGGCGCTTGGTTTGGGCTGAGCCCCAGGAACTGGGGAGGCGCTGGAATGCGCTGTGGCTAAGGGTGGGCGTTGCGTGCAGGCGGAAAAGGTGGTCGGGCTGCGGCCCACAGTCGAGTTGCCGGTTCGACCATGGAGCCCAGCCCCCAGGATGATGACCAGGATCAGCATCGCCGGGGATGCTAACTGGGTCCTGACTCCTGTCCGCTTCCCTCACAGTTTGTATTTTCTGAATTCTGAACCTGTGCGATTTCTTTTGTGCCCTGTAAAGCAGGACTACTCCCTGCCCATTTTAAGTTGATATTTCAAACAGTTTAATATAAAATTTCGAGATCAGTGGGCCACTTACGTTGAAAGCTACAATGTCTTTGTTTTAACAGGCTGAGAACGGATTTGCTCAAAACTTCCATTGGAAAGTGGTGGACTCGCCGGTGGGTATTGGCAGAGATGCCAGCTGAACTCCAGCTCTGGGTTCTGGGAACCTGGACATCCAGTTGTGGTGGAGCAATGACTGAATCGAGCAACGAACCAAATAAGTAATTTAATGAAGCAAGGAGTACAGTTGTCTGTGCAGGAGATGCAAACTTGAAGGTAAAATTCAAAATTGTATCTGTGTGAAATTCAAAATTCTACCTTTGGGAAACAGGCCATCGCAGACCAACATCTATCAGAACACCATTTCCATTCCCATTCCCCACTCACCCTGTGATGTCCTGGGTCAGTTGCAGAGAATTGTATAAGGACAAAACCTGGAGGGATGAAGCATGTCATAATTTAGGTCACCATCCAGGCTTTTTAAAAAATATGCAGCAATAACTTTTACAAAATAGATATAAAGTGTATTGTTTATATGTTACGAGGGGAATGATAACTTCAAACACCTTTGTTGAGATAAATGTTTGTGACATGGTAATTTATTTGTTATTGACTTCTCTATACAATTCAATTCCAAATTTACTTAATGTTTATACAGGAAAGAATATTTTTACCTATGAATTTTTTTTTTTACATTTTAGCTGTTTTACTTGTTTTCTACTTATGAGGTTCTCTCAGGTGTGGACAATAAACTCTGTAGAATAAATGTACCTTTTAGAAGACAATAGAATTTGCTTTTACCTATAGAAAACTTTTACAATGTTCCTAAAGACATTTGGTAGAGATGTCTATCCTCTTTCAGATGAATTTTAAAGAAAGTAAAGCAATCTGGTCAATTTCCAGAGGCCTCATTCAAACCTTCAAGAAACTTTAAAGCAATATCTATGACATCATATCCATCATGAATTACATTTTCCTCTCAAATCCCTACATGTGCAACATTTCTGTCCAATAAGAATTTTTAATGAGATAAAGGCATTTTGGATAAACTCTCCTTTAGCATATAATAAATTGATTAGTTGTCACTGCCATATTCATATGCGATGTTTCCCCAGGTTATGCCTTTGTTATACTCTTTTGACATTCATTACATTTGACTTACCTAATATTTTGTAAGATTTGAACATCACTACTCATAAAATGTGTAAGATTTCATTATAAACTCAATATCATGATTACACCCCAACTGTTGACATTTGGATAAGAACTTTGCCACACAATGTATTTTTAAGATTTCTTTTACATGTATATTTACTAAAGTTTGTTAAAGTTTGACTCTTGGTAAAATACATTGTCCAATGCATTATATTGTAAGACACCTTCCCCAAGTAGGAGATTCTCATACTTGCTCATGCCCTTACCCCCCTGGTGTCTGTGTCCATTGGTTAGGCTTATATGCATGCATACAAGTCCTTTGGTTGATCTCTCCCACTTACCCCTCCCTCCTTTACCTTCCCTCTGAGGATTGATGATCTGATCAATGCTTCTCTGTCTCTGGATCTGTTTTTGTTCATCAGTTTATGTTGTTCATTATATTCCACAAATGAGTGACATCATGTGATATTTATCTTTCTCTGACTGGCTTATTTCGCTTAGCATAATGCTCTCCAGTTCCATCCATGCTGTTGCAAATGGTAAGAATTCCTTCTTGTTTACCACAGTGTAATATTCCATTGTGTAGATGTACCACAGTTTTCTAATCCATTCATCTGCTGATGGGCACTTAGGCTGTTTCCAAATCTTAGCTATGGTAAATTGTGCTATCAACATAGGGGTGCATATATCCTTTCTGATTAGTGTTTCTAGTTTCTTGGGATATATTCCTAGAAGTGGGATCACTGGGTCAAATGGGAGTTCCATTTTTAGTTTTTTGAGGAAACTCCTTACTGTTCACAGTGGCTGCACCAGTCTGCATTCCCACCAGCAGTGCCCGAGGGTTCCTTTTTCTCCACATCCTCGCCAGCACTTGTCCTTTGTTGATTTGTTGATGATGGCCATTCTGACAGGTGTGAGATGGTACCTCATTGTTGTTTTGATTTACATTTCTCGGATGATTAGTGACTTTGAGCGTGTTTTCATATGTCTCTTGGCCTTCCTTATGTTCTCTTTTCAAAAGTATCTATTTAGGTCCATTGCCCATTTTTTTTATTGGATTGTTTATCTTTCTTTTGTTAACTTGTATGAGTTCCCTGTAAATGTTGGATATTAAACCCTCATCGGTGATAACATTGGCAAATATGTTCTCCCATGCAGTGGGCTTTCTTGTTGTTTAACTGAAAGCTTTAACCCATCTTTTTATCAAACCATTCCATTAATTGGCTTCCTGAATATATATGTGTTTTTAATACAATATTTGACTTTGATTTGACAATCTTGACAAGGTAGATTATGTAGATTTACTGTATGTGGTAATATCGCCAACCAGCCATGTTGCCACAAAAGAGCTTTCAAAACAGGCTCCCATTTTCACATGCAAATGGCTATGAACTTTTTATCAAACTCAGAACTGTTTGGGAAAACCCAATTACAGATCAAAGTCAAGCATCCATTTTGTTCACAGGGAATTTTGCTGCTTATAAAATTTACAATGGAGTGAAATGAACATATGCACATGAATAAAAGCAATATTTCCTTATTCACTAGAAGTTTTGACATATATCTCCCTGTAATCTACATATATGAAAGCCTAAGCGACAGGTGCAACCGACAGACCAGAACAACAGGTTGACCAGTCGCTATGACACGCACTGATGACCAGGGGGAAGATGCTCAATGCAGGAGCTGCCCCTGGTGTTCAGTGGGCTCCTACAGCCAGCCTCCCAGGGCTGGCCAACCTCCCGCTGTCCCTCCCTCCCACCAGCCAACTTCCCGTGGTCCCTACTACCGTCTGTCCCCCTGCTGGCAGGACTCCATTGGCCCAACCCCAATCGGCCCAGCCCTGATCGGGACTGGGCCAGCTGTCCCAGATCGGCCCAGATCACCAGCCAAGCCTAGGGACCCCACCAATGCAGGAATTCGTGCACCAGGCATCTAGTCTACACTAATAAAAGAGAAACATGGTAATTGGCGTACGACCGCTACCCTTCCCATTGGCTAATCAGCATATCCTTATGCAAATTAACTGTCAGCCAAGATGGCGGCCGGCAGCCAGGCAGCTGGAAGGGAGCATGAGGCTTGCTTGCTCCAGTGACTGCAGACTGCAACGTTCCCCGCCTGACTTGCCGGCCTCTGAGCTACAACTCTAAGAAACTATGTTGCAAATGTAGTTGCAAAACCCCAGAAACCAGCTTTCAGCCAGCCAGGATCTCAGAGCTAGAGTTATACATTGTTTCGATTATAGCAGCTGAAGCCTCAGAGCTAGAGCCAGAGCTAAAGCTGGCCCAGAATAAAAAAAAAGAAAGAAAACAAGGAGCCGTTGGGAGCTTCAGTCACCCGCTTCCGGAAAACAGCCCTCAGCCCCTCACCCAGACTGGCCAGGCACCCCAGTGGGGACCCCCACCCTGATCCAGGACACCCTTCAGGGAAAACCAGCCAGCCCCCACCCGTGCACCAGGCCTCTATTCTATATAGTAAAAGGGTAATATGCCTCTCGGCACCGGGATCAGTGTGACAGGGGGCAGCGCCCAAACCCCTTGATCACCCTGCGGCTCTGTGTGTGACAGGGGGCGGGGCCACAACCTCCCTATCCGCCCTGCTCTGTTAATGACAGGGGAAGGCACCCCAACCCCCTGATCAGCCCTGCTCTGTGCCTGATAGGGGGGAGCTCCCCAATCCCCTGATTGCCCTGCAGCTCTGTGTTTGACAAGGTGCAGCACACCAACCCCCTGATCCGCCCTGCTCTGTGTGTGACAGGGTGCGGCGCCCCAACTCCCCTATCAGCCCTACTCTGTGGGTGATAGAGGATGGCGCCCCAACCCCCCTCCACGGGCCTTGCTCTGTGTGTGACAGGGTAGAGCCATAACCTCTCCATTGGCCCTGCCCTGAGTGTGACAGGGTGCAGCGCCCCAACCCCCTGATCCACCCTGCTCTGTGTGTGACAGGGGGCAGTGCCCCAACTCCCCTATTGGCCCTACTCTGTGAGTGACAGGGCGCGGTGCCCCAACCCCCCAATCGGCCCTACCCTGAGCATGACTGAGGGTGGCATCGCAACCTCCCAATCCTCCCTGCTCTGTGCATGACAGGGGGCAGCGCCCCAACTCCCCAATCGGTTCTGCTCTGAGCCTGACCAGGGGCTGCACTTAGGGATTGGGCCTGCCCTCTGCCACCCGGGAGCAGGCCTAAGCCAGCAGGTCATTAACTCCCGAGGGGTCCCAGACTGCAAGAGGGCACAGGCTGGGCTGGGGGACCCCCCTCTCCACCCCCAGTGCACAAATTTTTGTGCACCAGGCCTCTAGTATCATTATAAAAAAGACACAAATAATTAGGTTATTAAAAACTTCAAAATGATTGAAGACACCGAAACTGGTTTGGCTCAGTGGATAGTGTCGGCCTGCAGACTCAGGGGTCCCAGGTTCAATTACAGTCAAGGGCATGTACCTTGGTTGCGGGCACATTCCCAGTGGGAGATGTGCAGGAGGCAGCTGATCGATGTTTCTCTCTCATTGATGTCTCTAACACTCTATCTCTCTCCCTTCCTATCTGCACAAAATCAATAAATTTTTTTTTTAAAATGATTGAAGACTTCAAAAAACTGAAAAATGTAAACGTTAGTTTGACCTTGTGAATTAAACTCTGTATCACAAAATCACAGACCATATATATAAGTTTTTTAATTATTTTTTTAGTGAGTGAGATAAAGGAAGGGAGAGAGAATGGAAACATCCATGAGAAACATCAACATCAATCATCGGCCTCCTGAACACCCCCTGCTGGGGAATGAGATTGAAATCTGGGCATGTGCCCTGACCAGAATCAGACTGGTGACCTTCTGGTGCATGGGTCAACTCTCAGTCACTGAACCACACTGGCCCGGCGAGACTATATTTTTTTTTTTAATATATACTTTATTGATTTTTTTTACAGAGAGGAAGGGAGAGGGATAGAGAGTTAGAAACATCGATGAGAGAGAAACATCGATCAGCTGCCTCCTGCACACCCCCCACTGGGGATGTGCCTGCAACTAAGGTACATGCCCTTGACCGAAATTGAACCTGGGACCTTTCAGTCCGCAGGCTGATGCTCTATCCACTGAGCCAAACAGGTTAGGGTGAGACTATATTTTTTAAGCACACATGGAACACATATTTAACACTGTCAACTAAAAAATTCTGGGTTTATTTAAAGAGAGAATTCAGAGCATTGGCCTGCAGACCGAAGGGTCTCCTGTTTGATTCCAGCCAAGAGAACATGCCTGGGTTTTGGCCTCAATCCCCAGTAGGGGGCATCAGGAGGCAGCTAATCAATGATTCTCTCTCATCATTGATGTTTCCGTCTCTCTCCCTCTCCCTTCCTCTCTGAAATCAGTGAGAGAGAGAGAGAGAGAGAGAGAGAGTCTTTATACAAAAGATGATTTCAGTAGGGAGACTGCTCTGACCACAAGATTTAAAAGGGTCTCGAAGACCAGACAGAAAGGGCTTTTCTTTTTATAAAGAGTGGTTTACAAGACTAGAAAGAACAGGGGGTGGGGGAGTGGATGAGCAGGTAGCCTAACCCACCCTTGTGAACACCTTTTACCCTGAGTTTGCCTGGTCTAGAAGGAGGGGTTGTTCCTAATTATACTGTTCAAGGATGAGCCACAGTTCAGGGATCTGGGGAGATGGAGAGAAGATTGATTAGGTGTGATTTAGTTCTGTCACAGCATTTTGTTGCAAATGATCAATGGGGACAACCAGTTCAGCTAATTATAAGATGAAAAATAGCCTTGGTAAGGTTTGTGCCTGGCTTTATTCCAGGTAAGCAATGGTGATGCCCACAATCCTGTCTAAGTAATAATATAAGAAAGGGCATTTCTATTTACACCAACACAAAGCCTTGGGGGAACTTAACAGCTGCTGGGTGCCAAGATGAGAGGGCTCAGGTAAATTTCAATGTTGTTACTACTGATTATGACACCAAAAAGTTAAAAAATAATAAATACCACAATATTATATTATAATATAAAAAAAACACACTCAAATCCTAGAATAAGGATAAACATGCTCAAGGATTCTGATATATATGACTTTGAATGGCATTGAAGGACCCGCATCTTCATTATGACTCGTAGGTGGGTTAAATCTGAAAAAAAGAATCAGCAATTGAGCTGTCAAAAAATGTATGTGTAGCCCTGACCGGTTTGGCTCAGTGGATAGAGCATTGGCCTGAAGACTGAAGGGTCCCAGGTTCGATTCCAGTCAAGGGCATGTACCTTGGTTGCGGGCACATACCCGGGAGAGGGTATACAAGAGGGAGCTGATCGATGTTTCTCTCTTATCGATGTTTCTAACTCTCTATTCCTCTCTCTTCCTCTCTGTAAAAAATCAATAAAATATATTCTTTAAAAAATGTATGTGTAGCCCAAAGGTGTGGTTCAGTGGTTGAGCATCAACCTATGAACCAGGAGGTCATGGTTTGATTGCTGGTCAGGGCACATGCCTGGGTTCCAGGGTTGATCCCCAGTGTGGGGTGCAAAGGAGGCACTCAATTAAGGATTCTCTCTCATCATTGATGTGTCTATCTCTCTCTCCCTCTCACTTCTCTGTGAAATCAATAAAAAATATATTTAAAATACCAGAGTCAGATTCTGTGTTACTGTTCTGTTGAACAAGGAAAATGCAGACGTTATGTTAGAAGAAAAAAAATATTTTTCCCCATGGGGTTAATGAAATAAATCAACAGACAACACATGAATTTTTATAGCTCTGATTAGACAATAAGAGATGTAATTAAAATGTCAGTCTCTGCCCGGCTCGTGTGGCTCAGCAATTAATCATGGACCTATGAACCAGCAGGTCACTGTTTGATTTCCGGTTCAGGGCAAATACCCAGGTTGTGGGCTTGAACCCCAGTGTGGGGCATGCAGGAGGCAGCCCATCAATGATTCTCTCTCATCATTGATGTTTCTATCTCTCTCTCCCTCTCCCTTCCTCTCTGAAATCAATAAAAATATATCTAACAAATCCTATCTAATAATAGAGAAACATGGTAATTAGCCGTACCTCCGCTACCCTTCCCATTGGCTAATCAGGGCGATATGAAAATTAACTGCCAATCAAGATGGTGGCCGGCAGCCAGGCAGCTTGAAGCGAACAGGAGGCTTGCTTCCTTCAGTGACGGAGGAAGCCAATGTTCCCCGCCTGCCTTGCCGGCCTCTGAGCTTGCAGTTTAAGAAACATTGTTACAAATATAGAAGCTAAACAAAACCCCAGAAACCTGCTTTCAGCCAGCCGGGCTTCAGCCAGCAGGACCGCAACATTGTTTCAATTATAGAACAAACGCAGATCCCTGCTTTCAGCCAATTGGGATCTCAGAGCTGGAGTGAGCAGGCCCGCAACAGTGTTACAATTATAAAACCCAAACAAACCAGATACCTGCTATCAGCAGCCAAGGCCTTAGAGCTGGAGCCAAGCCTCAGAGCTAAAGCTGGCCCAGAATTTTAAAAAAAAGAAAAACAGGACAGGTTGGGAGCTTCAGTCACCTGCCAGCCTGAAAATGGCCGTCAGCCCCTCATCCAGGCTGGCCAGGCACCCCAGTGGGGACCCCACCCTGAAGGGGGTGTTGCCAGCTGCAAACAGCCATCATCCCCTCATCCAGGCTGGCCAGGCACCCTGATCCAGGACACCCTTCAGGGCAAACCAGCCAGCCCCCACCCGTGCACCAGGCCTCTATCCTATATAGTAAAAGGGTAATATGCCTCCCAGCACTGGAATCAACGGAGCAGCCAGGCCTCCCAGCCCCGGGATCAGCAGAGCCGCGAGGCCTCCCGGCACCAGGATCAGCATGACAGGGGGCACCGACCAAACCCCCTGATCGCCTTGCAGCTCTGTGTGTTACAGGGGGCGGGGCCACAACCTCCCTATTCGCTCTGCTCTGTTTGTGACAGGGGAAGGCGCCCCAACCCCCTGATCGGCCCTGCTCTGTGCCGGATAGGGGGTAGCTCCCCAACCCCCTGATCGCCCTGTGGCTCTGTGTATGACAGGGTGTGGCGCCCCAACCCCCTGACCGGCCCTGCTCTGTGTGTGTCAGGGGGCGGTGCCCCAACTCCCCTATCAGACTACTCTGTGAGTGACAGGGGGGAGCTCCTCAACCCCCTGATCGGCCCTGCTCTGTGCGTGACAGGGGGGAGCTCCCCAACCCCCCTGATGGGCCCTGCTCTGTGACAGGGGGTGGCACCGCAACCTCCCTATCGACCCTGCCTTGAGTATGACAGAGGGCGGTGCCCCAACCCCCCAATCGGCCCTACCCTGAGCGTGACTAGGGGTGGCATCGCAACCTCCCGATCCGCCCTGCACTGTGCATGACACAGGGCGGTGCCCCAACTCCCCAATCGGCCCTGCTCTGAGCCTGACCAGGGGCTGCACCTAGGGATTGGGCCTGCCCTCTGCCACCCGGTAGCAGGCCTAAGCCAGCAGGTCCTTATCTCCTGAGGGGTCCCAGACTGCAAGAGGGCACAAGCCAGGCTGAGGCACCCCCCCTTCCCCCCGAGTGGACAAATTTTTGTTCACCAGGCCTCTAGTAAATAAATAAAATGTCAAATTCTTGTAACATTCAACACTTTAAATTATTGTGGCACCCTCTCTTCTACCAGCTGAGCGCTGTTGAAGACACTAAGGTCAGAAAGTTCTCTCCACCCCTCATTCTCCCTTCCTCTTCCTCATTGCATGGTTTTGTTCACTGGCTTCACCACTCTCTAGTCACCGCAGCTCGGCAGTAAACCAGATTCGGGCAGATGGTGCCCCAGCAACAACATAACCCACAGCCAAAGGTGGAATCGCATGGCCCACGAGGAATCAGGCTCCCTCCTCCCTGGTTCTGAGGTGCATCACCCAAGAAGCACAGCTGCCAAGTCACCACAGATCAGCAGTTCCTGTGTTGAGCATCTGCCCCCTGGTGGTCAGTGCATGTCATATGTACCGGACAGTCAGACAGTCACTTAGCCTTATATATACTAATATATAGATGTTACTAACATTTTTTCCATTTCAGCTGAAGTTAAATGTCCAGGCATCCTCAAAACAGTCTCTTGCCCTAGCTGGTTTGGCTCAGTGGACAAAACATCAGCCTTTGGACTGAAGGGTCTCAGGTTTGATTACAGTCAAGGGCACATGCCTGAGTTGTGGGCTCGGTCCCCATTGTAGGGTGTGCAGGAGGCAGCTAATAACTGATTCTCTCTCATCATTGATGTTTCTATCTCTCTCTTCCTCTCTGATATCAATAAAAAAAATACTTTTTTAAAAAAGTCTCAATTTCCTTTTCCTGTGACTTAGCCACACTTTTCTGTGTTTTTCATTCCTTCTAGCTTTTGTTGAGAACTGACACTTTAAATAATATAATGTGGAAATCTAGAAATCAGAGTTTCCTCTTTTGTTCACGCTTGTTGCTGCTATGTGTTGTGGATTGTATTTAGTTTAGTGCTTTTTCACAGTGATTTTGTAGACTGTCTTCATTACATTGTGTGGTCAGTGTAGTCTCTCTTCCATTAGCTTAGTAGTCATTTTGTGTTTCACAGAGATTTCACTGAGTGACTGGAGCCAAGACAGAAAGAAAAGAGGAAAAGAAAGTTGCTCTCCCAGTATTTGCAGATTGGCTCTGAGTTCTGACAGTTGAGCAAACATTCAGCCATGCCATCTGCCACACTGTCTGCACCTTCACTTTCTGTTTGTGCAGAGCAAGAGGAGACAGCTCATGTCTTTACCCAGGTACTTCTATTCCCCAGTATATGGGTGCTGTTTGTAAAGCCCTTCGTCCACACACATTTTTTCTTCTCAGCCTCACCACACGCTTTTGAGCTTTTAAAAAAACTATATTTTTATTGATTTCAGAGAGGAATGGAGAGGGAAAGAGAGAAACAGCAATGATGAGAATCATTAATCAGCTGCCTCCTGCACACTCCACACCGGGAAGTCCACAAATCAGGCATGTGCCCTGACCAGGAATTGAATTGTGACCTCCTTGTTCATAGGTGGACACCGGCTGGGAGCATGCTTTTGATCTTTCTATCATTTATCCCATTACCCCTTATCCTAGACCACTGTGGCTAGTATATTTGTTCCCTCTATTCCCACTTTGCTGAGAGCCAATTTCATTGCGTTTTCTTCTTTTTAAATAATGATTTCATTTTTATAATTTATTGATTTAAGAGAGAGAGAGAGAGAACATTGACTGGTTGTTTCACTTATTTAAGCAATTATTGGTTGATTTTTGTATGTGCCCTAACCGGGGATGGAACCCCTAACCTTGGCCCTAACCTTGGCACACCAGGACAATGCTCTAACCCAGGGGTCCTCAAACTATGGCCCGCGGGCCACATGCAAATACAAATATTATATTTGTTCCCGTTTTGTTTTTTTACTTCAAAATAAGATATGTGCAGTGTGCATAGGAATTTGTTCATAGTTTTTTTTTAAACTATCGTCCGGCCCTCCAACGGTCTGAGGGACAGTGAACTGGTCCCCTGTTTAAAAAGTTTGAGGACCCCTGCAATAATGCTTGTAATTGTTGGTCTTCAAACTTTTTCGGTTGACCTGGATGTTCTTTGTCTTTCACATCGAAATCATCACTTTTAAAGCATTAACCAGTGTTCACAACTATCTTGAGATGGAGCATGTTCACCATAAGCTTCCCAAAGTATACGATAACTTCCAGCAGCACTTTTCTTCAAAATAATGAATTCAAACTTCCCGCAAATGAAAAAATTCGACATTTTTAAGCGTAAAAAATCTCTATGATGTTAACACCTTCAGCAAATTTGACATGAAGTTTTGAAGCTTGTTGTCAATAAAACAAAATAGCATACATATCAAATCGCATATATATCAACCTATGTGTAACTCCATCTATTGAAAAAAATCCGCATTAACCGGTACACCTGGTATATATATATTAAAATGTTATCAGGATGCAGAATTCCAAATAAAGGGCTTCTAATAAGACTTTTAAGCATCTTGTTAAATTGGCATTTGTTAAGAAAAGCCCACTGGTACTGGACAGTGCCTAGCAATCACACAAAGACCACCGGTAAATCTGGAAAAAAAAAAAGTATAGAATTGACAAGGCTGGAGAAAGTACACAGCATGTCTGCAGGGGCGAACACAAGCAGGACAAGACGCAGGAAGAGAGTGGCAGTACACAGAGTGTAGGTCTGATTTAGGATCACTAAGTGGAGTGCCTTGGGGTTCTCGAGCTAGGTCCAGGTTGTACAGCTTAAACAAAATCAGCAAAGTTTGGCTAGGTCTTCAGAAATCTTATATAAGGGGCATACAAAATGAAGACCCTGCAGTGCAAAACAAACAAACAAACAAACAAACAGACTATTGTTCACAAGGACTGCTGGAGATGCCATATAAAAAACTTACATTCACTTGGAACACTGTAAGCTGGTCTCTGTGTGCACTAGGGTTTCATGGGAGTTCAGTACAAAACTCTTTAGCTACACAAAATAAATGCCAATGCTGAAACATCATCCACTTTTTCCTTAAACTTTCAAAAATACTCCTAGATATGTTTTTGTAACCATCATAATGTCCCCAGCAGGTATGATAAAAGGAAGGAAATATATAAATTATGGGTAAACTCTTTACACATTTAAGGTTTAAGGTCTCTGGGTAAAGGATTGCTAATGATGTCATTCCATTGCGTTGTTACCTGAAAGCTTGAATGAGGTGGGAAACATTAACTTTGATGGCATATTAATACCTTATTCATTACACATCACTGTTAACATATTTAAATTAAAACACTTTATTGCCCAGTTGGTATGGCTCAGGGGATGAGTGCTGACCTATGAACCAGGAGTCATAGTTTGATACCTGGTCAGGGCACATGTCCAAATTGCAGGCTTGATCCTCCAGTGTGGGCATGCAGGAGGCAGCTGATCAATGATTCTCTCTCATCATTGATGTTTCTATCTATTCTCTCCCTCTCCCTTCTTCTCTGAAGTCAATAAAAAAATATTTTTAAAAATAAATAAATAAAACGTTTTATGAATGAGAATATATAAAGTCCACACATATTCTATGGAACAAGGAAAACATATGGTAGGTTTTACATGAGACACGAATGTAAACACAATGGAATTGCCATGAGAGATTGTCAAACCCAAAGTCATCAGATTAGGGAGAAAGAAATTCATAGAATGCACAGAAGACAATTAGCATTACAAAGCATTACAAACCCACTGGTCAAAATACACATTACAAGCATTCACAGAAGCATCAAATGAATTGAGATTTAAATCACATTACTATTTGTGTTGCAAAAAATCACAAATACTGTCATAATAAAAAGGATACAGTGTAGGAAATTACATTGTTTCAAACATCCATGCCCTTGGTATTTTCATTCATACTAGAAAATCATATAACTTTCCTTACTGGATTCTCTAAAATAAGTATTCTGATTTAAAAGGCATATTTGAAAAGTGTTATTGACTTTATATTTGCATGGTTTCTATTCAGTATGAATTCACTAAAGTTCATTGAGGCTTGGTAAATAGTTAAAAGTTTTGCCACATTCTTTAAATTTGTATCATTTCAGTCCGGCATGAATTATGTGATACTGACTATGGTTCCAACACTGGGAAAAGGTGTTGCCAAATTCTCTATACTTGTAATGGTTCTCTCTGGTATGAATTACTTGATATTTAGTGAGGTTTGGGCGATGGTTAAAGGTTTTTCCGTATTCTTTATATTTGTATTGCTCCTATCCAGTATGAATTCCCCAATATTGAAGAGCAGAGGTTAAAGGCTTTGTCACACTCTTCACATTTGTAAAGCTTCTCTCAGGTATGCAGTCTCATGTTTGGTAAGATTTGAGCGGTGGGTAAAGGCTTTGCCACATTCTCTACATTTATAAGGCTTCTCCCAAGTATGAATTTTCTAATGGTCCATGAGACTTGAAGAATTGTTAAAGGCTTAGTCACATTCTCTACATTTTAAGGCTTCTCTCCAGTATGAATTCTCTGATGTTGCATAAGTTGTGAGGGCCAGATAAAGGCTTTGCCACATTCTCTACATTTATAAGGCTTCTCTCCAGAATGAATTCTCTGGTGTTGAGTAAGATTTGAGCTCCGGATAAAGGCTTTACCACATTCTCTACACTTATAAGGCTTCTCTCCAGAATGAATTCTCTGATGTCGAGTAAGGGTTGAACACCGGTTAAAGGCAAAGCCACATTCTCTACATTTATAAGGCTTCTCTCCAGAATGAATCATCTGATGTCGAGTCAGATGTGAGCTTGAGATAAAGGCTTTGCCACATTCTCCACATTTATAAGGCTTCTCTCCAGAATGAATTTTCTGATGTTGAGCAAGATTTGAGCTCTGGGTAAAAGTTTTGCCACATTCTTTACATTTATAAGGCTTCTCTCCAGAATGAATTCTCCGATGACTGGTAAGGCTCGAAGATTTGCTAAAGGCTTTGCCACATTCCCTACATTTATAAGGCTTCTCTCCAGAATGTAGTCTCTGATGACTGGTAAGGCTTGAATACCATTTATAGGCTTTGCCACATTCTCCACATTTATAAGGCTTCTCTTCGGTATCAAATGCCTGTTGTAGAATAACATGGAAATGCAATTTAGAAACATTATCACATTCTTTTTTTTTTTTTTTTACTATATTTTTATTGATTTCAGAGAGGAAGGGAGAGGGAGAGGGATAGAAATATCAATGATGAGAGAAAATCATTGATTGGCTGCCTCCTGCAAGCCCCTTACTAGGGATCAGGCTTGCAACCCAGGCATATGCCCTTGACCAGAGTCAAACCCAGGACTCTTCAGTCTGCAGGCTGAAGCTCTAACCACTGACCCAAACCAGCCAGGGCCATTATCACATTCTTTACATTTGTGAGGCTTCTCTACAATAATGATTTTCTTATGTATATAGACATTGGATAATTGACTAAAGACTCATACTCTGATTACACCTGAAAGGCTCCTCCCCAATATGAGTATTTTCGTGTTCAGTAAGATTTAATAACGGTTTGAAAGATGTGTCACATTCACTACATTTATCTGTCTTGTCTACAGCATGAATTTTCTGAGGTATAACAATAATTGAGCTTTTATCAAAGACTTTCTGAAATTTATACATTATCTATGAAAACTAAGTTCTCTAATGGTTATTAGAATTTAACCCTTTCTTAAATTCCTAGATTTACTGCACTGACTTCTCTATTCATTATATGCACTCTAGTAATCAATGAAGATAGAAAAGCCTTTAGTTCAAGTTCTAATATCATTGCATATGTAAAGTTGTGTCCAATCACCTATTCTGATACCTATAAAGCCATAATGCTTGAATATAAAACCAAACACATTTATGAAAATTATAGCATCTGGAACAAGAAAGAATATTTTTCTGTCAAGGAATAATTCAAACTTGGTTAAGGGATTTACAAATTCAGTCACAATTTCCATCTTTGTGTTTTAAATGATTGATTTTTACAAACATTTAACTTAAATCCTACATTAAATCATCCGAAGACTTATTTACACAATGGACTAGGTGACTTCTCTGATGCTCTCAATTTCATTTCAGAAAATATGTATTTTTAAAAGGTTTCCTTTGGTGTTTGCATTCAGAATCACATTGTTCTTCCAAGGTAACTCCAAGTAAAAATTTCCAAAATCTTTTATATCCTTAACCTCTTTTGGCAGCAAGGATATTGTATGGGTAATTGTTCCAGTTTGGTTATATGCATCATAACATCTTTTTTCTCTTCATATTGCCCGGACATTCCAAAACTTTGACTAAGTGTAAATTCTCAATGCCACACATTGTACACCTTACCTGTAGCATATTCCAATATGAATTTTCGATGCCTGGTTTTGGTAACAAGCCCTGGGTGACTTGAGAAGACATAACTGAAATATAACAAATGAATTATAACACACTACATGCAGATAAGTATTTTTCAAATGTAATGTACAGAATTAATACCTGTCAAATGACTTCAGTGAGGTGGCAGAAGAGGAATCACCTACATTTTTTCTCCATGAAGATGGAAACTTAATAACAATGACTGACCCAATTACCTTTCAGAGTACTTAAGAGGTCAAAGACCACAGCACACCCCAGAGGGGAAAAACAGAAATGGGTCATGTCAAAGAGGGAAGACAAGTTGCTTGTATTTGCTCCCAATACCTGGTCACCCTTTCTGGCACACTACACAATGACTGGGATACCTCCCCATCCTCAGTTTCTTCGTGCACTGTATGTCCAATTCAGAATGGTCTGGATTTTTTGCAACTACCTGTGGAACTTGCTTCTGTTTTAAATGACACAGATTGCTAAGGAAATGGCAATTTACCATGAACACATTGTGGTGGCTGCTAAGAAAGAGAGTAATTATTCAAGCACCAAAGAGACTGTTGTGCTGAAGACAGACATCAGGATTGGGAATATCATGTGCTCTAAATAAAAGCAAAATATGTTTTGAACTGGGAAGTTACATGAAACACACCCACGCAGGCTTCTGGTCAAGATGGTGGTGTAGGTAATTGCGGCACTGGCATCCTCTCACAGCCACACTAAATAAAACAACTAAACTACAGGAAAACCATTGTTCAGAATGTCCAGAAATCTAGCTGAATGAAGTTCTACAACTAAAGACATAAAGAAGAAGCCTCAGACAGACTGGTATCAGGTGCAAAGTCACAGAACGGGCTGGGACCACATAATGGATGAAAATCACAAGAAATATTTCAGCTGCAGAGGTCACACCTGAAGAGTGAAGGGTCCCAGCCCCACAGAAGGCCCACCAGCCCAGGGTTCCAATGCCAAGAAGAGATGTCCCCATTACTATGGCTGTAAAAACTAGGGAGGCTTGTGGCTGAGTGAGACGGAGAGCTGATGGAGTCTTAGGCCCGTGGTCGGCAAACTGCGGCTCACAAGCCACATGCGGCTCTTTGGTCCCTTGAGTGTGGCTCTTCCACAAAATACCACGTGCACCACAAAATACCACATGCAGGCGCACACGTACAGTGCGATTGAAATTCCGTGGCCCATGCGCAAAGTCGGTATTTTGTGGAAGAGCCACACTCAAGGGACCAAAGAGCCACATGTGGCTCGCGAGCCACAGTTTGCCGACCACTGCGGCAGTTCCCTTTAATGGGCTCATGCTCTGACTTACTCAGACTCATGCCCTCTGAGCTCCAGAACTGGGCAGCAGCTTGAAAGGCACCGGGACACACAGGGAAGAACAACAATATCTGGCCCAAGGATGAGGCCTGGAGAAGGAGCTTTTTCCCAGACATAAGTCTTGGGAGAAGTTATTCTTCCTTTTCTAAAACCCTTCACGCACAGAGCGGGGAAAAAAGGCTCCATAGCTGAGTATCAACCTGGCTCAGACTTTTCACCCACCCTGAAGATTTCCTCAGACCCTGCCCCATGAACTTGCAGGCCCGCCCAATCTGTTTCAAATGGTTTTCCATGGAAACAGCCTGAATAAGCTTATGCTTCAGTCTTTACTACAATGTCTCAAAGAATCAGCATCTGGCCTCAGTGTGTCTTGTACCTCTTGCTAAGTGGCCCCAGCCCCAAAACTATATCATGTTTAATTACTGGGGTGTACACCTAAGACACATGTAATATTGATGTCAAGTGTAAATAAAATATTTAAAAATGATAGAAACACACACACAAACACACACACACACACACACACACACACCAATCACACTTTCTAGAATACGTTTGGCAGGCCATTAAAAACCTACCATAGCTGATGGTTATTTGTGTTCTCTTGTACAAAGGAAGCTCATAAAGAAAGGGATGACGCCTGCTTCTAATGGGCTTACATAGTAACAAAAAATCACAGGGCTTATGAAAAAACAGAAAAACAGTCCAACCAGAGGCACAAAGTAAGTCTCCATGCGTTGGTCCTAACTTAACGACAATCTGTTAATTACCTGACAAAGAATTCAAAACAACCATCTTAAAGAGGATCAATCTGAACATAGAGGAAAAAACACAGAAAACTAAATTACCATCAAAACTATGCATGACAAAAAACTAAATTACCATTAAAACTATGCATGAAAAAAAAATACAAAGGCAGAAAGTGTAAGAAAGAACCAAACAAATATTGGAAGTTGAAGTACTCAGTACCTGAACTTAAATATACAATAGAAACATCAGCAACAGACTTGGTCAAGCAGAAGGAATAATAGGACAACTTGGCCACCTATCCCCAGCGCTCCTGGGATGTGGGAACCAAATTCCAGCATCTCAACCACTTCTTTCCAAACTACTTACATGAAGCAGAAAAGAGAATTGGTTTAACATAACATTCCTCACCAATGTGCAGTTTCCCAGCGTCCGCAAGAAATGCAAGAGTAGCCAGGTCATGCCACCCTCACACTACTAGGGCAGGTCTTTGGCTCTCACTGCAAATGTGATGGCAGATCAAAGGAGCACAAGGAGAACCCTTACATGATGCCAGCGAGTAAATGTTGAAGAGGCTCTGTCCCTTGAAGACAGAAACAGAAGTAAACCTGACGCTTTCCAAAATCATTTCCCATTGAAGCCAATCTTCCCAAAACATATTTTAAAGCTTGCCTTCCTCTGTGACTTTTGACCTTTCACCTGGGTTGTCTGCTACCTTCATTCCCACCTACCTGGCTGTCTGGATACTGTTTCTTTTCTCTTCAACTCCCAGGGCTCCATCATGTGCTCCAAAAAGGTGACCAGGTCTGGCTTAGACACAACAAGACCTGTTTATTAAAAAAAAAAAAAGGAACGTGAGATTTTAATGGAGATTTTCCAATATTCAATCCAGCCCTGGGTTCAAGTAAGAAGATAGGACATTGTAGAATATCAAAATATTTTAGAAAATTATTTCCCAAAATTTTATTTTCTGACAGCACCTTTATTATACCAGAGGCAACATTTAAAGTTTCCAGATCCTGAATTCCACTTCCATATACATCAGGAAGCCTTTCTGTTCTGCACCAGCAAAACCCCAATTGCTTTCCTTGGGAACACAGATCTGAAACTCTCATACAAAGCAGAAGCTCACCACTGACACTGTACTAATGAAGAAAACAAAACCCTGCAGGTGGAGGAGAAATTCTGGAAGGAAGTGGTCCTCACCCAGGAATACCAGGTTTCTGTAGTTCTGCAACATCACATCCACGTACAGTTTCCGCTGAGCTGGGTCCAGGCACACCCACTCCTCCCGAGAGAATTCTATGGCCACATCACTGAAGGTCAACTGACCCTGAAATTGAAAGATACAAAGCAAAACAAAATTAAAACATTACTCAAGTAAACATGGACAGAGGTCACAATGTGACCGAATAAGAACACAGAGTGAACAGAACTGGTTTTGACCCAAGAGTACCCTGAATTATCCAGTAAGATCATTTTGACCTTCTCCAGTGTATTTTGAGAAAGGAGGATGACATATCATTTACAAAACCACTGTAGAGGCTTTACTTTTCTGGAAGAGAAATTTTAAACATAAAGGCATCAACACAGGCATATCCATTTTTGAGTGCTATATTTGAATCATAGAGGATCAAGTGTATATAGTTCTTAGGTAGAGAACTCATTCTGAGTGAGCACACCAAAGTACTTCTAAAACATCAAAGTGCAAAACAAGGAACTGGAGATCCACAAAGTTCAGACCCTGATTCAGGAGTGCTAGGGTGGGTCCGGAGTTTCCAACTCACTTAAAACTATGGACACCAATGAGGCTGCTGCCTGTGCCACACCTTTAGACAGCACAGAGAAAGAAAACACAGGAAAGAAATTCGTATGCAGGACTTTGAGTGAAGTATTTTACTGAATTTACAGAGCTCATACATTAGTAAGCCTAGCAATCACAATCCTTCTTTAATGATAACTATGTACTAGATATTATTCTAACATATATATATATATATATATATATATTAATAAATCTCATGACAAATCAGAGAACAATGAAAATATTCTTCTTTTTGTAACAGAATATTTTGTAAACCATCCAGCAAATGGTGGAGCTTGGATGAAAACAATATACAAATGCAACCATCATAACGTTCAGTGTTGTAACTAGAGAACAGAAACAAGAAGGTAAGAAAGAGCTCAAATAATGTTAACATTTTCTGCAAAAAGACAAGACATAATAATGGAAATGATATACATATTAAATGTGACACAAATGATACATTTTCATGTCAAGAAAATTAGCCTGAAATAAAATCAAGATTAATTCCAATTGTGGTAATCTCACAAATCTCTTCATGGATGAGTCTTTGCATTTTATAAACAAAAAAGAGAGGTAAACACACAATGATGTAAAATAAGGTAGAGCTATTCTTTCATATTCTTTAATTACTATTTTTGTTTTAATCTTCACCTGAGGATAATTTTCCATTGACTTTAGAGAGAGTGGAAGGGAGGGAGAGAGGGAGAGAAGGAAAGAGAGAGAGAGAGAGAGAGAGAGAGAGAGAGAAACATTGATTGTTTACTTCTGGCACACACCCTTACATGGGTTGGGAATCAAACCTGGATCATACCTGTGCATGGCAGGACACTCCAACCCACTGGTGTACACTGGCCAGGGCAAGTTTTATTTCTTGGATAATTTTTATCTCTTGTGCTGATTTGTATTTTATAAATTTAATACTCTTGAACATCCATTTGATCCTTATAAACTTTTATAAAAATACAATGTAGCATTAAAGAAGAGTGTGTTTGTGATGTTTGTTGAATACAATAAACATTTACAGGTTTGAGGCCTCACTGATAAAAGCCTCTATTTGCAAAGGTAGTATTGCCAGTGAACAATAACAACAAAAAAGCCTTTATTTCTCAAAGCAACCTACAAATAAAGAGAAACTGAAAAGAGAAAAAGGTTCCAGATGAAATGTGATTGCTTATGTGTAACTCTCAAAAATTTTTCCAGCCCGGCTGGTATGGCTCAGAGGTTGAGTGCTGATCTATACATCAGGAAGTCACAGTTCATTTCCAGGTCAAGTCATATGCTTGAGTTGTGGGCTTGATCCCCAGTGTGGGATGTGCAGGAGGCAGTCAATTGGTGATTCTCTCTCATCATTGATGTTTCTATCTCTCCCTCCCTCTCCCTTCCTCTCCAAAATCAATAAAAATATATTAAAAATAATTTGTCCAAGACCCTTATTAAAGATAAAGAAAAAATATTAAATCTATAGTTCAGGAACCTGGCAGAGAACACCTGCACTGAATGAAAATAAAGTTCAAAGGAAGCGACATCAGGTGACTGAAGCACATAGGAGAACAGATTATCAATAACTTTAGTGTCCACATGTACCTCCCACATTCTGTAAATCTAACAGTGCATTTAAAGAGTAAGGCTTTCAAGAAAATGGCAGCCAATTAGGCAAACCTGTGGTGCATCTCGTCCCAGGGCAAGACTGGAAATACAACTAAAATGGAGAATATTGAGGTTAAAAATGGCAGCAGAGTGAGTGGATGCTGCATGGACATGCTCCCAGGAACAAACTGGAATTACAACTGAAACACAAAAAAACCCTGAATAGTTAACAGAAGACTAGCTGGAGAGAAACCTGATCCCCAAGGATGGAAAGTGGAGACCGCATAGATAGGTAGGAGGGGCTGAGGTGTGAAGGGGCTGACCAGGCACCCACTGAAAGCAGCCAAAGTCCCGGAGAGATATCTCAGCTATGGGGGGGGTTGCCACTGAGGACTCTGGGAACTAACCCCCAAGCTGGGCCCCCCAGAAGAGAGCACCAAAACTGAGAAGGGTACCTACCCAAATAACATCTGGCTGTGAAAAGCAGGAGGGTTGCTGTCTGCCAGGGAGAGATGGCTGGAAAATCAGGCACCCTCTTAAAGGGCCAACACTCAAATTCCCTGTGCAGGCAGAGGGAGGGCAGAGTGGACTGGAGCTGTGTGAGCAGAAGCCAGGGTTGGGGACTTGGAGGTTAGAGCTCAGAATGCAGACAGGAAACCTCTGGTTTCCTGTGTGGAGTTATTCCCTCATTCAGCGAAGGACATTTTTCCCACACAGAATTGGCCTTACCTGGGGGGAAGACAGTTGACCCACCCTATTGGAAAACACTTTGTCCTGAGGTCACTTAAGAGATTAAAAATAACAAAGAACCTCCAGGCAGAAGCAACTGCCCCACCCTGCTGAAAAAAATCTCTCACCACACCTGAGGACAAGACAAGAGGAATCCTATCATTCTACAGGCAGAGGCATTCTCTGGAGGCTTTGAGTCTTTGCCTGACCTAATTAGTCAGAAACAGTGTTTGATACTATCCTGCACGAGAGACTGAGAGACATAGAGGATCTACCTAATACATAGTCACAAATCCAAACAGGCAGCCAAAATGAGGAGACAAAGAAACAACCCCCAAATGAAAGAACAAAAGAATTCTCCAGCAGAAGAGATAAATGAAGCAGAGGTAATAAATTTATCTGAAACAAAGGTAAGAGTAATGATGGTAAAGATGCTTAACAGTATGAGAAAAGATATGGTAACTATGAAAACAGAAATAAAGAATGATATAGCACAAGTAAACACAATGGAATACAGAGCAGATTAGGGGAAGCTGAAGATCAAATCAGTGAATTAGAAGACAGGGTATAAAAAAAATTTACTCAATCAGAGAACTGAAAAGAAAAAACAATTAAAAAACAGGAGGACAGCTTAAGGGAGCTGTGGGACAACAAGAAACACAACAATATTAGAATAGCAGGTGTGCCAGGAAGGGCAGAAAAGGAGAAAAGGATAGAGAATGTGTTTGAAGAAATAATGGCAGAAAACTTCCCTAGCCTGGTAATGGAAAAAGTCACACAAGTTCAGGAGGCACAGAAAATCCCAAGCAAGAAGAACCCAAACAGGTCCACACCCAGACACATCATAATTAAAATGCCAAAAATTAAAGACAAAGAGAGACTCTTAAAGGCAGCAAGAGAAAAGCGAACTGTTACCTACAAAGGAGCTCCCATAAGGCTGACACTTGATTTCTCATTAGAAACTCTACAGGCCAGAAGGAAATGGCATGAAGTATTCAAGGTAATAGAAAGCAGGGCTCTGAGACTAAGATTACTATATCCAGCAAGGCGATCATTCAAAATAGATGGTCAAATAAAGAGCTTCCCGGACAAAAAAAAAGCTAACAGAGTACATCACCACCAAATCGGCATTACAAGAAATGCTAAAGGGACTGCTGTAATGAAAAGAAATGGAGAAACCTAGGCATGCAGAATTAAAATGGCAATAAATAAGTATCTATCAATAAGAACTCTAAATGTAAATGGATTGAGTGCTACTACAAAAAGGCATAGGGTAGCTGAATGGATACAAAAACATGACCCAACTATATGCTGTCTACAAGAGACCCACCTCAGAACAAAATACATACACAGGATGAGAGTGAAGGAATGGAAAAAAATTTTCCATGCAAATGGAAAAGAAAAAAAAAAGCTGGAGTAGCAATACTCACATACAAAAAAACAGACTTTAAAATGAAGGCCATCACAAGAGACCACAAAGGTCACTATAAAAAGAAAGAACTCTTACCATTTACAGCAAATGGATGGACCTGGAGAGTATTATGAGCAAAATAAGCCAGTCAGAGAAAGATAGTATCACATGATCTCACTCATATATGGAATCTAATGAACAAAATAAACTGATAAACAAAAAAGATCCAAAGACATAGAAGCATGGAACAGACTAACAAATTTCAGAAGGAAGGTAGGGCCAGGGAGGTGGGTGAGGAGTGATTAACTGGGGAACTTATATGCATATATGGACACAGAAAATAGTGGTGAAGGCCTGGGAGGGGCGGGTTCAGGGTGGAGGGGGTCAATGGGTAAAACAAACAAACAAACAAACAAAGGAGACATCTGTAATACTTTCAACAATAAAGGGGAAAAATGAATTCTTAAAAAAAAAAAAAAAAGTAAGGCTTTCTTATTAATGTAGTGAGCAAGTTTCTTCTAACGATTTTTCCTTTTCAGAACTTTCTGGGGCTACTAAGGCAATCCTGATTAAATATGCATTTTCTCAATCCAGTCCTCAAGATCACATATTGCAGCCACATAAATTTAAAACCTACATTTCCCTTCTACACAACCTATCTCAATAGAAACCTTGGATAGCAATGCCTTCCCATGTTGGTCTGTCACAAAGAAAATGTTTTCATAAGTTGACCGTGCAGGGGTTCAAAACAAGGCACCTTAAGATGTGCTTCAATGTTTAAGGATTATGTTGAACTAAAGGCACCAAGACCCTGTGGACTCAAGAGAAACTTCTGCTCTCCCTTTAAATAGCCAGAAGAATTTTAATTAGGAGCCTGACCCATTATAGAGGTTAAAACCAAAAATGACTTTTTACCTATCTAGACGGTCGGCAAACTAATACTTCTGAACATGTGATCTCCGGTCAAAGATCTTCTGATGTCCCAAGGTGCATTAACTGATTCCAGGCTCAGAATGTCTCATATACCAAATTTCCCTTGCAGTCTCGGAACCTCTCTTGCATGTGGGGTCTCTGACTCTGTCATGTGTGTGGAGCTCCCATACATGTCACATGTAACTGATAAGACCAGCTAAAAGAACATTTATGGTAGAAGAAAGTATCTTCCTCCCCAACAATGGTCATTAATTTATGGTGAGAGTTCTTCATTCCCTATAGGGAACCTGGATGGAAACAATAAAGAGAAGGTTGTGGGACATAAGAAAAAAGTATCCCTGAGACATATAGGGAAGTCATCACACCTCAGCTCCCTACTCAAAAATGCAGAGGTAGCTGACTTTATCTCCTTTCCAAATACCTGCTTCCCTGCAGATGTTGAAACTACTGATGCCCATGAGCAGTTGATCCGGGTTTGACTGCTCCATGAACTTCCTGGGGTGGCTCTAGTGAACTACACTGCCATAGTTCCCCCATAATGCAGGCGCTAACAACCTGGAAACCCAGTTGGTAAAGGAAGTCAACCCACCCTGAAATGGAAAATTCCACAAGCAGGCCATCTTGAAAAAGCCCACTTTGTCCCAAGCTTATTAAAGCCAACAAGCAACCCTATGCGGTTTGGCTCAGTAGATAGAGCGTTGGTCTGGGAACTGAAGGTCCCGGGTTCAATTCCAGTCAAGAGCACAAGCCCAGGTTGTGGGCTCATTCCCCAGTAGGGGGTGTGCAGGAGGCAGCAGATAAATGATTCTCTCTCATCACTGATGTTTCTATCTCTCTCTTCCTCTCCCTTCTTCTCTGAAATCAATAAAAAATAAAAAAACCAAGCAGCACAAGTCCCTGAATTGGTTTAGAGAACATTCCTTTCTTCTGTGTTTTCTCCCTTATCCTCAAACATAAGTTTAATAAAATTTGCCCAGAAATCTCTCTGCTTGATACTTTTTTTAAAAAATATATTTTATTGATATTTTACAGAGAGGAAAGGAGAGGTATAGAGAGTTAGAAACATTGATGGGAGAGAAACATCAATCAGCTGCTTTCTGCACACCTCCCACTAGGGATGTGCCCGCAACCAAGGTACATGCCCTTGACCGGAATCGAACCTGGGACCTTTCAGTCCGCAGGCCGACGCTCTATCCACTGAGCCAAACCAGCTAGGGCATGCTTGATACTCTTGATTTCTGTATTCAGAAACCCCAAAACACCAAATGCCAGTAACATTTCAAAGAGGGAACTTGGACAATTATAAGAAGAAAAAAAAGTTAAGTAGTTGAAAACTAACTTGCTTTGCAAGATCATCAGAAATAGAGAGTAAAGATTTGCAGTTTCTAAATCCACCAACTTTAGAAAGAAATGCAAACACAGAACTGACCCAAGACAGGGCATTTACCTGAGGAGCAGCCATGTTGTCCTCTTCCTCCTCCTGCTCCGGGTTGTTTTCACGGGGGAACGTATGTTGAGGAATCACACCTGTCTCTTGAGAATATGTCTTGCTTCCACAGTCATGGGCAGAAGGACCTTAAAATGTTGAAAAATGTCACACTCCGTCGTCCTTTGTCACAGGAGAGATTCAGAAACAATGAGATCCTACATGAAGCTTAAACTGTGAGTTTTTTCTCTCCTGTTTACCCATGATATCCCCTGCCACAGACATGCACAAATTTCAACCCAGCAATGAGAATATGGGCTGTTCTCCTGCCCCCTCCATATCCAACAGAGCACCCTGGACCAAACCTGGTTCTGAACTCTCACAAAAGTCTTGGGGCAAAGAGCCCTTCTGCTAAACACTGGCCTCACTTTTGAATCACCTGGAGCACACTAAAACAATGATGTTCCTCCCAGACCAGTTGTCCAACTCTGTGGGGGAGGGCACAGTAATGTTATTTCTTATCATCAAATGATCTAATGGGAGGAGACCATTTAGCTAAGCACTTCTTCTACAGTTTTAATGTATAGGCAGAACCCTTGGGAACCAAGGCCCCTTCTAAAAAGCTAAGATGCTGTAATCAGCAGTGAGGCCCATGAAATGGCATCTTTAACTAGTTCCTGCCAGAGGTAACATTGCTCCCCAAGATCTGTTTCCAGTAGCAGTGGGCTAGGGAGATACTAGACACAACACGCCCGAGACCTGTGTAAGAAGTTGGGCTAGGAACTTCTAGAAGGGCAGGACCCCAGGGTGGATTCCTAGTGCTGGAGTTGTTCTGGAATGGGCATGACCAGGTTCTGGGATATTTCTGCAGGTGCAACAGGGAGGGGGAAACCACATGGAGGCAACAGGGTTGTGTGAGGTGCCTGCCTCAGAACCTTCACAAACTAACCTGAGTCCCCAGGAATTCGCCCTGTCCCCTACAATGGACCAAGTGGAACAACAGGAAAATCTTCTGCCTGACCCACTGCCCACAGGTGAGTGGAGCCTCAATCTCCAAAGGACAAGGAGAAGAAAGGCGTTTACATTACAGCTTTGTTTGAAAATGAACCAAAGGAGCATAACCTAGAAATCTGTCAAGATATAACAGTATTCACAACCCACTCATTTTCACTTTCTCCAAATGACCCCCAAATACATACTGTTGTTCTTGTTACTATTTTCATATGGTAAGAACACTTCAAACGGGCTCTACCCTTTCTATAAAATTTTAAGTGCACAATATAATAGTGTTCATGACAGGCATAATGTTGTACCAAGGATCTCTGGAACTTATTCATCTTCGAAAAATCAAAATGTGTAACCCTAAATAGCAACTCCCATTTCCAGTCTCCCTAGCCTCTGGCAACACTAATCTTTCCTCAAAAGTTTGTTCCTGTGGGTTTGACTATCTTGTGGGAATTCTAAACCTGGATTTATACAGGGTTAACACATTAAAAGTACTTACTATGACACATAAGTTTAAAAATCTATAAACTTAATAGTCATATGATTAAACTTAAAGGAAGGAAATAGGATTAAATTAATAAGAGAAAAAGCCCCCAAATCTGATGCAATCTAACAAACACAATTGTTATGAAAGAAATAGAAAAGAAATTCCTAAAATACAACAGATTTCACTATAATAAATCCTCAGAGCAGCCCTGAATATTCATGGGGACGTTTATGCTTTTAACTGCGGGTAAGCAGGTAAATAGGTCCAAGTCATTATTTCTCATTAACACTCCCAGGCAAATCCAGACAGGAGGCCTAGCAAGATGACTGAAAACCGGGGACCAAATGAGTCCTGGGAGCTTTCCAGAGACATGGGATCTGTGACCAAGGGCTCCTGCATGGTAGCAGGGAAGGTTTGGTGTTTACAAAACATTCAAGGCAGGAACAAACTAGCCCTGAAGATCCACCCCTCCATGGCAGGCACTCACAGGAAGACCCTGTTCTGCTTCCTAACTCAGTACAACTCTCTCTTGGCTCTACAACGCAATGTTAATTCATCAACCTACTGAAAAGAGAGATTCTCCTTCCTTCTGTGGATTGGTCATCTGTTAAGGAAGGATACACTTGTCCCACTCCTAAAGAGTCCTAGTGTGAAAGGGCTGGATTAGGAGTAGGGTAGCAGGTTGGCATGGAGGGTCATAAGACCCAGAGTGACTAAGGGTGGAAAAGAATTCCCTGGTTCTTTGAGGGGATTCTGCCAAAGGTGCCTTATTCACCGTTTTTAGAAAAGGAAAAAAATGAATGATTTTTTTCCTTTAGAAAAAAAATGAATGAGCCAGTTTATATCACCAGTGTTCTGGGGAAGAAAAAACTAGTACCTTTTCCCTCTATGCATATCTCTATGTCCAGATTTTTTTTCCAAAAATATGTTTTAATGATCTTTTAGAGAGAGAATGAGAGGGAGAGAAACATCGGATGTGTGAGAAAAACATCCATGCATAGCCTCCAGCCAACAAACATGAAACTTGCATGTGTTCCCTGACCAGGAATCAAACTGGCAACCTTTCAGTGCACAGGCCAAAGCTGAAACAATGTTCAAGCAACTGAGCCATGCCAGCCAGGGCCAGATTTCTGCTTTTCATGAGGACATATTTGAGGAGGGCCCACTATTATTTTAAACTGATTATCTCTTTAAGGATCCTATCTTTTAAAAGGATACTATTCCAAGGTACTGATTAAAGCTTCAAGCCCTGGCTGGTTTGGCTCAGTGAATAGAGCGTCGGCCTGTAGGCCTGAAGCTTCCCGGGCTCGATTCCTGTCAAGGGCACATGCCCAGGTTTCGGGCTCAATCCCCAGTAGGGGGTGTGCAGGAGGCAGCTGATCAGTGATTCTCAATCATTGATGTTTCTATTTCTCTCTCCCTCTCCCTTCCTCTCTGAAATCAATAAAAACATATTTTAAAAAAACAAACTTCAGTACCCCTACCTGGCTAAGCTCTCAGTGCTGTTTCTGCCTCTGCTGTGTCATCCCTTCCTCCCTTTCCATTCCTTCACTGGTCTCACCCAACTCGTTTTCTCCTGACTCCATCTGGATAGGGAGACTTATAATCTGATAGAGCACCTGAGTTAACCTGAAAAGTAATCATATTATTTTAAATCTTAGAGAACACATATAATTATGTGAATAGGGGGTTAAGTTTTTCTTAAACTCCTTTGCAAGTGATTAAGGAGGTGACTCAGCTGTGAATCCAGCAGGCAGAACCAATAAGCAGGGCCAGAATGACCCACCAGGAGTCGAAGCATCGTCTCATCAACATCATCTCACCCTCTGATGACGATAGCTGATGTCTGCGGACCTCCAGGGCTACCCGTAGCTGCATCCCTTCCCAGCCTCCCCCTCGCCCCTTCCCCTTTGTAATCCTATCCCCTGCACCGTGCTGGAAGACAGGATTTGAATGCTTGTACTAGTAAGCGCCGTCTTCTTGGTTGGCTGGCCTTCTCAATAAACGCCTAACAGGATTCAACCCTGCCTTCCATACTGGCAGCCCGCGCCCAACCAGGGGTTTCCCTGTAACAATCTGAAGTGACTTCCCCTGTGTGGCCCCCACTTCTGCTAACGAGGACTCCTCTCCCTTTCTGCGCCCCTTCAAGTGTTTGGACTTCTCCCATTCCTCCTTGGGTCTCTAATTTCTTTCTCCATTTGCTACTTTCCCGAGTTCCTCTATCACACTTCCCACTGCTTTTACAAGGCCCTCCTGCATCCTCAACTTCGCCATCTCTCTACAGACCCCTCACTGACCGTTCTGCCCTCTCACTACTCGATTTCTTTCTCATTATCTCTTTCTCATAATCCTCTTCTCCCTGAATTGGGCCTCTTCCTGCCCTCCCCTGGGAAGGCACTGCTTCCTAGTAATAGGGCAGGGAAATTCCTTGACAAGTGGAAAAAGGGAAACTGAGACAAAATCATCAGACAAGGCCAACACTTTGAGGAAGGAACTCACAGCCAGCGAATAGGGTCACCAGGCTTTATCTTCCCTAACCCAGGACATTTAGGGGCAAATGACTTGCACATGCCGGACTGTCCCAGGGCCCTCACTCCTTGGTCCCAGTCCACCTTCAATGACATTCATGAAAACAAAACTAACCAGAAAAGAACCCTGGTCCCTTTTACCCACATTTTGATGAATCGGCGTTATGAAAGGACACGTCGGAAAAGCTAATGGCTGTTCGGTAAAGACCCTCCCCTGAGACCTCCCCTAGGTCCAGCCGGCCAAGGACGGATTTTAAACAGAGCCTCAAGGCAAGGGATCCAGGAAAGCGGGGGAACGCCCCTCCCACACCCACACCCACACCTTACCCTTCCCTGACTTCCTCCTCCACAGGCTGCACCTCCTAAAAGCCGAGGGGCCACAGGAGACTTGCAGGCAGGGAAGCGGGGCAGCAGCAGCTCGTCTGAGGTTCACCCCCTGAACCCGGGTCCGGGGCCGCCTTCCCGCCCGATTCTGTCCCTGACCTCCATCTCTCAGAGCCAACGCAGCCGGCTGAGGTCCTCCCCTGTGGCCTCCCTCACCCCAAGCCCTCCTTTCATCGCACTGTCCCAGCTTTAATAAACACACTCGCAAAGCCACCGGGCTCCTGCGGTGAAGTCTTCCTACCCGAAGCCAAGAACCCACACACCACCCGTGGCCCAGACCCCGACGGGTAACACTGCGACACCCAGTGCTGTTCTAGCCCAAATCCCGTCTCACGGAAACGTGTGCCCTTCCTTGGCATCTGGCCTTTTAGATACTAAATGGAGAGTTGGGGGGCGGGGGCGGTGTCCGGAAAGGAGGGGGCTGCAGAATCCCAGGCCAGGGAGGAATCCGGGCCTTAACTGGCCTAGAGAGTCCGAGGCTGAAGGAGGGCGCAGAGGGTTTGAGTCCATCTCCCAGGACTTTAAATGGCCTGGGGTGGGAAGGCTCTCCACTGGGAGGTTTTAAGCAAGAAAGCCATCCGAGGCAGGCGCTGTGCAGTGGCCCCAAGAAGGAAAGTGCAGAGGCAGGGCGGATGCAGAAAGAATTTAACCAGAAACTAACGCGGAAACCTCAGCGCAAAGGCAGAGCCCTCAGGGCTCCAACCTCTCACGGGGACGCGAGACTCACCGCCTTGGAGACGCGGGTGTGGGGGCTTCAAGGTCCGCCGCGACCCCCGGACTCACCTGTACAGGACCGTGGGCGGAGATGCTGGGTTTAAATGAGAAAGACCAACAATCCCAGTTACCTTCCCTCCGCCTTAGTCGCTTCCGGGTTTACAAGCAACTGCGCGTGCGCGCCGATGACGGGAGGGGGCGTGGCCGGACCCCTACGGGCGGCGGGCGGCGGGCGGCGGGCGGCGGGCGGCGGGCGGCGGGCGGCGGGCGGCGGGCGGCGGGCGGCGGGCGGCGGGCGGCGGGCGGAGACCCGGAGAGGTGGGCGGGGGCCGTGCCGGGGGCGGGGCCGTGTTCCCGGGGACGGCGCGCCCAGGGGAGGGGAGCGCGTGGCTGCGCCCGAGGCGGGGGTCAACCAACTGGCGTGGCCTCGGTCTCCGGTTCAGCGGGCTTGAGCGTGTGGCCGGGCGGGCGAAGGGTGTGGCAGGGCCTCGGAAGGGACGTGGTGGAACGGGGCCCAGAGCCGCCTGCATGGCGGGCGGGTGGAGCCGGGCCCCGGGATGACGGCAGGCTCCGCGCCGCGGGGGTTATGGCTGGGCCCCGCCTCCATGTGTTCAAAGTCTTTTTGGCCTGTGAAGCAGGGCTGTTCCCTGCCCACTTTAAGTGGATGTTTCAAACAGTTTAATGTAAAATTTACTTAGAGTCCCGTGGGCCACTTATGTTGGAAGCTAAAATGTCTCTCTCTCTCTCTTTTTTTTTTTTTTAACAGGTTGACAACGGATTTACTCAAAACTGTTAGTGGACACACCTGCGCGCCTTGGCAGAGATGCGGCTGAACTCCCGCTCTGGGTTCTGGGAACCTGGACTTCCATAGCGAGTTGTGGGGGAACGATCATTGGATGGAGGAACCATCCGAATAAGCAGTTTCGTGAAGCAAGGAGTCTGTGCAGGAGATACGAACTTGAATGTAAAATTAAAAATTCTACCTGTGTGAAATTCAAAATTCTACCTTTCAAAGACATGCCAGCACATACCAACATTTATCAGGACACCATTTCCATTACTGGTCCCCACTCACCCTGTGCTGTCCTGTGCTCAGTTTTACAGAATTTTATAAGGACGAGACCTGGAGGGAGGAAGCATGTGGTAATTTAAGTCACCATCTATGTGAATGTTTTTTTAAAAAATACAATAAATTTTACAAAATAGATATAAATTATATTATTCTTTACATAGTCAACACGAGGTGAATGATAAACTCAAATTCCTATGTTGAGATAGACTTCTGTGTTATTGTAATTCATTTGACATTGATTTCTATATATAATGCAATCTCAAATTTATATTTATCCAAGAGCAACTAGAAAGAGTATTTTTATCTATTTTTTATACTTTAGCTTTTCGTGTTTGTTTTCTATTCATGAGGTTCTGTTAATGTGGATAATAAACCCAGTGAAGTATATATACCTTTCTAGTAGACACTTGAATTTGTTTTCATCTGTAGCATATGTCTGCAATATTTCTAAGGGCATTTGGTAGAGACGTCTATCCTCTTTTAGATGAACCCTACAGAAAATTAAGCAATCTTATCAAACTTCCAAAGGTCTCTTAAACTTTCAATAAACTTTAAGGGAATATATATATATGAAATAATAGCCATCATGAAATGCATGTTTCTCTCAAATCCCTACATGTGCAACATGTCTTGCCAATAAGAATTTTTGATGAGATAAAGGCATTTTGGATAAAAATTCCTTTCACATATAATAAATTTAAAGGTGTCACTGCCCATATACATTATGTGATGTTTCCCAAGGTTATGCGTTTGTTATACTCTTTCAACATGTATTACATTTGACTTACCTAATATTTTGTAAGGTTTGAACATCATGACTCATTAAAGTTGTAAGATTTTATTCCAAACTTAGTCATGATGATCCCCAAGTATTGAAATTTGTATAAGAATTTTGCCACACTATTTTTAGGCTTTCTTTTAGATACTTACTGAACTTCAGTAATGTTTAACCCTTGGAAAAATACATTTCCCAATTCATTATTTTAAAAAATATTTTTATTGATTTTTCTGAGCAGGAAAGGGAGATGGGGAGAGAAACATCGATGTGAGAAGGAAGCATGGATTGGCTACCTCTTGCACACCCCCTACTGGGTTCTAGCCAGCAACCCAGGCATGTGCCCTGGTTGGGATTCAAACCAGCAAACCTTCAGTGTAAGGATGACACCCAACCAACAGAGTCACACCAGCCAGGGTCCAATTCATTATTTATTTTTCTTTTTTTTTCCGGTTAATCATCAACCAAGGATATTTTCTCCATTGATTTTTAGAGGGAGTGGAAGAAAAGGTGAAAGACAAAAAGACAAAAACATCAATGTAAGAGAAAGAAATCAATGGTTTGCCTCCTGTAGGCACCCGACTGGGCCCAGGATTGATTCCAAAACCAAGGTAGGTGCTCTTGACCAGAACTGAACCCTCCACCCTTTAGTCCACTGGCCCACGCTCTAACCACAAGCAAAACCAGCCAGGGCCCAATTCAGTATATTTTAAGGCATCTTTCCATAGTAGGAAATTCTCATGCTTAGTGAAGATTCATCCTTCCTAAACACCTTCCAAATTCATTATATTTGTAAAAATGTTCTCCAATATTTATAACTGTGATATTTGTTTATTACTGAAGAGTGGATCAAAACTTTCCCATCTTTATTGTAAATGTTAGTGCTGATACTAGGAAGGATTATTTCATGCTGTGAAACTAAGGAGCCGTTTTGATAGATTTCCTGACTTGATTATACTTATAATATGCACCAGAAATCATAGGTATAAATTATCCTAACATTAGATTGGGCAATGCATTCTTAGATATTAACAAAAAGCTCACTCAACCCATCCCAGAATAAAATTTTGTTAAAATTTAAAAGTTGTGTATCAAAGGACACTATCAAGAAAGTAAAAAGACAATCTACAACATAGGGGGAAATTGTATTAAATTTACCTAAACAAAGAATACTTAAAACAAGCCAAAAAAGATAAATTACCTAATATAAATACATATGTAATAAATGAATAGACAATTATCAAGACAAGATATACCAGTGAACAAACACAAAATGAGAAAAAATGCTTACTATTATTAGTCATTAAAGAATGCAAATCAAAACCATGAGATGCCACGAAAAAGTTGAGAAATTAAAACCGTTGTGCGTTGCAGGTGAAAATATAAAATGATGTGGCTGCTTTAGAGAAGAGCTTGGCAAGTCCTCAAAAAAAATAAAATTAACTTATCTTTATGACACAATTCCACCCATATACCCAAGATAATTTAAAATGTACGTCCACAGGTCCGACTGGTATGGCTCAGTGGTTGAGCATGGGCCTATAAGCCAGGAGGTCACGGTTCAATTCCCAGTCAGGGCACATGTGCAGGTGAGGGCTTGATCCCCAGAGTGGGGCCTGCAGGAGGCAGCCAATTGATGATTCTCTCTCATCATTGATGTTTCTATCTCTCTCTCCCTGTCCCTTCCTCTCTCTCTTATTTTTAAAAGATGTGAACTTCTTAAAAAATTTATTATCTAAAGCTTTACATATGTCTCCTTTTCCCCCAATTGACCCCCCCACCCTTCCTCTCTGAAATTATATATATATATATGAATGAAACTTGAGGCCCGGTGCATGAATTCATGCACCAGTGGGGTCCCCCAGCCTCGCCTGTGGGATCAGGCTGAAATAGGCTCTCTGACATTCCCTGAGGGGTCCTGGATTACGAGAGGGTGCAGGCCAGGGCAAGGGACCGCACCAGTGCACAATTGGGGCCAGGGAGGGACTCGGGAGGTTGGCCAGCTGGAGAGGAACTGCAGGAAGGCTCCAGGGCATGCCTGTCCTGTCTCATTCAGTCCCAATTGGCAGGACCCCAGCAGCAAGCTGGCCTACTGGTTGGAGCATCTGCCCCCTGGTGGTCAGTGCATGTCATAAAGAGCGGCCTTAGCATATCATTAGCATATTACACTTTGATTGTTTAAACAGCTGATTGGACAACCGTATACTTAGCATATTAGGCTTTTATTATATAGTACTAGAGGCCCGGTGCACAAATGTTGTGCACTGGGGGCTGGGGTGGGGGAGGTTCCTCAGCCTGGCCTGCACCCTCTGTCAGTCCAGGACCCCTCAGGAGATGTCCACCTTCCAGCTTAGGACCCACTCATAGCGACCGGTCATTCTGTCATCTGGTTGATTTGCATATTAGGGTTTTATTACATAGGATACCTCTATCTATCTATCTACCTATCTATCATCTATCCATCTCCCAGCCCTCAAGAAACTTGCCTTCAGTTTAATATTTCATTTTTCCTCCCATTAGGAATGACTATTTCTGTGTGAGCTATAATAAAGCTATGCGCAGAGTGAAAGGGCGAGGGCTGCGCCCTCCATCTTGCCCTGAATCCTCCATTTTGGGGCAGAGCCATGTGCTCAGCAACGAGCTTCTTCCCGGAAGAAGCCCAAGCCTCTGCTAGCCACACCTAGGATTTCTTTAAACTAACCAATGATAATCAAGGGAAGTGCAAGCCATAGATACGACCACATCCTGTGTAACAAGACACCGACTTGCTCCTGGCCAATCGGCAGGGCCCACAGTCCTCTCTCCTCCCCTTACTATAAAACCCTTTTCCCCACAGAGCTGACTCACTCTCTGCTTCCTGCCACTGAGTCAGCGAATGGGGTAGATGGGGAGTCCGAGTTAACTCAAATAAAGACTCTTTTGCATCTTGCATCGGACTCGGCTGGCTCCCTGGTGGTCTATTGGGGATCCTGAAATCTGGGCATAACAAGAGCAGATTGAATATCAAAGGCTGTGTCAAATGGGAAGGCTTCACAATGCAGCCACCAATTCTTTGAAGACTTGAAAGCAGAGTAGGATTTGAAAAGGGGACAGACATTTTTTGAAAAGCCAAGTGCATGCATTTTTGAAGATAGCCCTCTATTGCTACGCGGAAGACCCTAGCACAGTGATTCTCAACTTTTCCCGCCAAACTGAAACCACCCAGGGAGCTTTCAAGGCAGATATGTCAGGGTCCTGCCCCTGAGATTGAGTTTGTTTGATCGCAGAAGACGCCTGGTCATGGAGACTTTAAGAGCTCTCCAGTGATCCTCATAAGCAGCCAAGATTGAGCACCCTTGCCTCAGGTGATAGGCAAGAGGTTGTAGGTAGGGAAAAACTGGCTGTGTTACCAGGCTGTTGTAAAAACCTCCTATGTATAGGGTGGGGCAAAAGTAGATTTACAGTTGTGAATATGCAAAACAGAGTTAATAAAGCTATTGTAATAAACATAACCTGCATGTCTTTTTCCATATGAACCACTGTAAGCCTACTTTTGCCCCACTGTGTATAATTTACACCAATTGTGGAAGTCATCTATATTACTGGCATACATTTGTTCATAGCGTTCCTATAGAAAATTATAAAATCTTCTTGCTATGTATTTCATTTTGGCTTACATTTCCAGGGTATTTTAGACACTTCCCTTTATAGTATAAAATAATGTTACTTGTGAGACTTGAAAATAATTTTATATTTCCCATTCTTATGTGGATGAAGGCAAAATACAATAAATTTACTGTCTTATGTAAGATACAAATAAAGTGTCTAATGCAGTGCCTGACATGTAAAAGATGAAGGAAATAAACTAATATTTACTAAATATAAGTCCAGGACTGGGCTAGGTAATGACATACCTAATCTTAATTTATCTTCCATCAATTCATTTATGCCCACATAACAATTTTATGTGTGTGTGTGTGTATACGTAGACAACAAAGTATAGGATTATTAAAAAGTATAGGATTATTAAAACAAAGTATAGGATTATTAAATTCACAACTTACACTAATAAACATTATTTTTCTGAAAAAATATTATGAAAACACTTGCTTTTTAAGTGTAAAGTACACTGTTTAGCCCTAGTACAATGTTCTGGCATACCTTAGCGAACATCAAGGGTCATGTAGATTACTACGACCTATTGTAACTACATTCTTATCACCAAATTACAGTGTTCACCTGGGTGGAATGCTGGTTAAACCCATTCACAGACACCGCTTAATCCTGGAGTGATAATGGTTAACATAACTAAACATGACTTAGGGAAAACTCAGGCTGCAAGGTAAATTTTTAAAAATTTTTTTTATTGATTTCAGAGAGGAAGGGAGAGGGAGAGAGAGCTGGAAACATCAATGATGAGAGAGAATCATTGATCAGCTGCCTCCGGCACATGCCTCCTACCAGGGATCAACCCGTGCATGTGCCCTGACAGGGAATTGAACCTCGATCTCCTTGTATATAGGTCCATGCTCAATCACTGAGCTATGTAGGCTGGGCATGCCAAAGTAATTATTTTAAGATTTATCTGAATAAACTATGGTGGACATCTGGCCTCTGCTCCCTCTTTCACCTAATTTCCCACCCATGTCCCACTCCCTGGCTGCTCTCACTCACTGGACTCCTTACACCCTTGGAGGCCACATGCTGCTTCTGACTCCAGGAAGTTTCACACTCTGTTCTATCTCACATGTTACCATCACCATCACTGAGAAGGTGTACCTGATTACTTTAATCTAAACAGGTCACACCTATTTCTTTTCCAAGATCTTTTTTTTTCTTCTGTGAACTAATTCCAAGCTGCCAGCCCTCTCGTTCTGCTCTCCTTCTGGCAGCCTTCCACTCTGCAAAGTTCTCCAAGCCACCCACTCTACTCTCGCCCTGCAGTGATGGTCCTGGGGCCTGCAGCCGCCATCACCTCTGGGGCGCTTGACACCGGGTGCAGCGGAGAAGCCAAGCATCTTCAATCTTCAGTCTTCAGTCTTCAGTCTTTGCTGGGGCAGGAGCCTTCAGTCTTTGCTCCATGCCTGTGCATGCAAATTAACTTCCATCTTTGTTTGGTTAATTTGCATACTCACCCTGATTGGCTGGTGGGCATAGCGGAGGGATGGTCAATTTGCATGTTTCCCTTTTGTTAATATAGATAATAAAAGCTTAATATGCTAATTATACCAGACAGCCAAACGACCTTCTGGACATCCTTCTGGACATCATTCCAGACAAAGCCAGGGCTGCGAGGGTCAAGGCAAACCGCCACAGCAGCAAGGGCCAAGCCCCTTGCATGAATTTTGTGCATCGAGTCTCTAGTGTATTTGTGTGTGTGTGTGTGTGTATGTGTGTATGTATGTGTGTGTGTGTGTGTGTGTGTGTATATATATATATATATATATATCTACACTAATAAAAGAGAAACATGGTAATTGGCGTACGACCGCTACCCTTCCCATTGGCTAATCAGTGAGTATATGCAAATTAACTGTCAGCCAAGATGGCGGCCGGCAGCCAGGCAGCTGGAAGCAAACATGAGGCTCGCTTGCTTCAGTGACTGCAGACTCCAACATTCCCCGCCTCACTTTCCGGCCTCTCAGTTGCAACTCTAAGCAACTATCTACTATGTTGCAAATAAGAAAATAAACAAAAGCCCAGAAACCAGCTTTCAGTCAGCCGGGCTTTAGCAACATTGTATCGATGTTTTCAGGGGCGAGGCCTCAGCACTAAAGCTGGACCAGAATAAAAAAAAAAAAAAGAAAACAGGGAGCGGTTGGAAGCTTCAGTCACTCGCTTCCGGAAAACAGCCCTCAGCCCCTCACCCAGACTGGCCAGGCACCCCAGTGGGGACCCCCACCCTGATCCAGGACACCCTTCAGGGCAAACCAGCCGGCCCCCACCCGTGCACCAGGCCTCTATTCTATATAGTAAAAGGGTAATATGCCTCCCAGCACTGGGATCAGCGTGACAGGGGGCAGCGCCCAAAACCCCTGATCGCCCTGTGGCTCTGTGTGTGACAGGGGGCGGGGCCACAACCTCCCTATCTGCCCTGCTCTGTGCCTGATAGGGGGGAGCTCCCCAATCCCCTGATTGCCCTGCGGCTCTGTGTTTGACAGGGTGCAGCGCACCAACCCCCCCCCCCCATGGGCCCTGCTCTGTGTGTGACAGGGTGCAACGCCCCAACACCCCCCCCCCCGCCCCCCATGGGCCCTGCTCTGTGTGTGACAGGGTAGAGCCATAACCTCTCCATCGGCCCTGCCCCGAGTGTGACAGTGGCGGCGCCCCAACCCCCTGATCGGCCCTGCTCTGTGGGTGATAGAGGGTGGCACCCCAACCCCCCTCCACGGGCCTTGCTCTGTGTGTGACAGGGTAGAGCCATAACCTCCCCATTGGCCCTGCCCTGAGCGTGACAGGGTGCAGCGCCCCAACCCCCTGATCCGCCCTGCTCTGTGTGTGACAGGGGGCGGTGCCCCAACTCCCCTATCGGCCCTACTCTGTGAGTGACATCGGGGAGCTCCTCAACCCCCTGATCAGCCCTGCTCTGTGCGTGACAGGGGACAGCACCCCAACCCCCTGATGGGCCCTGCTGTGTGTGACAGGGGGTGGCGCCGCAACCTCCCCATCGACCCTGCCTTGAGTGTGACAGGGGGCGGTGCCCCAACCCCCCAATTGGCCCTACCCTGAGCGTGACTGAGGGTGGCATTGCAACCTCCCAATCTGCCCTGCTCTGTGCATGATGGGGCGGTGCCCCAACTCCCCAATCAGCCCTGCTCTGAGCCTGACCAGGGGCTGCACTTAGGAATTGGGCGTGCCCTCTGCCACCCAGGAGCAGGCCTAAGCCAGCAGGTCGTTATCTCCCGAGGGGTCCCAGACTTCGAGAGGGCACAGGCCGGGCTGGGGACCCGCCCCCCCCCTCCCCCCCCCCCCCGGCCCTGAGTGCACAAAATTTTGTGCACCGGGCCTCTAGTATATATATAAAAGGTTGAGGAATCCAGGCTGTGGGAAGCCCTGGCTAGGGGCTGTCAGGAGCCCAGGAGCCCTTAAGTGCTAGCCACTCAACAGTGGCTTCTTCCAGTAAAAACAAGTTAATAAAAAAAAACACAAAAAACTAAAAACAAAACAGAGGGAAACAGCAAGAAAAGTCTCAAATCCTACTCCCTGCACCTGTCATACCAACCAAACCAGATGGAGAAAGCTGTACACAACACAGGATCCAAGAACATACAGGAGCATACAGTGGGAAAAGGACTGTCTCTTCATAAAAATGTCCATAGAATAATGATAGTCCATAGTAGGTACTCTACGATTGTACAGAAAGAGGTTCTTTTATATCAATGAAAGAACTGGATTTTTTTTATCCACTGAGCCAAAACAGCCAGGGCTATTTAAAAAAATTTTTTTTAAGTCTGTACTTGGTTCAATAGTCACACAAATGCCATTGTATCAGACCAACTATTAATGAAACTGCATTCTTAATCAACAGTAATAAAGGTTATGCTTTCATACCTCTAGAAGATGTGCTGCATGCCTAAAACACAGGTCTGATGGTGATTATGAATAAAACACCCTATTGAAACACTGCCTCTTTATACAGTGACAGAGTGAAAGGTTTCTGTCTCCTGCTCTCACATGCACCGTGGAATGTGGATTGTTTACTTGTGCAGACATGGTCATTCGCGTGCTCCTGAGATATGAGGTTGTGTACCACCGTGATTAAACATTCTCACTGCAGGTGAATAATTGCAAAATGGTTCTTGCAAATGCACTAGAGCCTAAAATTCCACCATGTTCCCCACGTCCACACATTTAATTTTAGAGCCCTTTTCTCATCTGTCACCTTTGTGTTTCCCCAAGGACAGAGTGGCCTAAGGACACAGAGATTTCACGCCTCCTTTGGCCCCTCATTCGTCCGGGCCCACAACACACCCTGCCCTCCTTGACCAGACATACTCTTTTTATAACTCACCACAGTGCCGGCACCATTAGAGACCCCTCCAAAAGCTGGACATGAGCACGTCTGACCCACAAGGGCCCCACCCAGGGGCAAATCCAAATCCTGCCGTCACATGCTCTCCCTTCACCAGCACTGACTCCCATCTCAACCAAGCCCACGTCCCAAAGTTCAGAGTTCAGCCGAGCTGGGAGCAGGATGCGTAGCATGGATCAGTCCTCCCTCGTACTGGCATTGTTACTTTCAGGCTGTATACCCTCAACCAGTAATTCCTTTTCCTTTTGCCAAAACCTTCACACATGCACACCTGGGGAACTTCTCAGACTTGAGTCTGGCACTTCCAACAATACAGATGACATAACAACAGATGGGGAATGAGGGACTTCCCCTCGTGCCCTGCCCCAGAATCACCATGTGTAATATAAACACATAAGACACCCATCAGCTCCTTTCTTGGAGTGGCCCCTGTGATGTCTCCTGAATCTGATTTTATATTTCATTCTAACATGGCGGTTTCAGGACTCATTGGCCCCTCTGCCTAATGAAGCTTGGAAAGCTTAACAGAATAAGTTTTAGTTCAGCTGCCTTCAAAAACGGCTCTCAGACCAAGAATTTGCTTTGCCATGGCAATTTTCAGATTACTGTCCTTGACAAAGCAGCCTCACATACCTATGAGCACACAGAAGTTCAATTCTGTTCTTCATATATTTATTTATTAAACTCATCTTTATATTTGAAAGTATTACAGATTTCCCCCTTTGCCACCCTCAACCCATCTCCTGCCCAACTCCAGGCCTTCAATACATTATTTTCCGTGTCTATGGACTATTCATATATGCTCATTGATTAATCTCATCCCCCCTAACACCCTCCCATCTGCCATCCGTCAGTCTGTGTTTCATATAGCCATGTCTCCAAGACTTATTTTGTTCAGTAGATTGCACATGAGTGAGATCATGTTATATTTGTCACTCTCTGACTGCCTAATTTCGCTTAGCATAATAACCTCCAGATTCCTCCATGCTGTCCCAAAAGGTAAGAGAGCCTTATTTTTTACTGCTGCATAGTATTCCATGGTATAAATGTACCACAGGATTTTTTACCCACTCATCTAATGATGGGCACTTGGGCTGTTTCTAGATCTTAGCTATTGGAAATAATGCTGCTATGAACACAGAGGTGCCAATATTCTTTTGATGGTGTTTTAAGATTTTAAGGGTATATTCCCATAAGTGGGATGGCTGGGTGGTAAGGCAGTTCCATTTTTAATTATTTAAGAAAACTTCATACTGTTTTCCACAGTGGCTGCACCAGTCTGCGTTCCCACCAGCAGTGAACTAGGGTTCCTTTTTCTCCACATCCTCATCAGCACTTGTTGATTTATTGTTGCATAGCAATTCTGGCAGGTGAGAGGTGATACCTCATTGTTGTTTATGTTGCATTTCTCTGAAGATTACTGATATTAATCATTTTTTCCCTATGTCCATTGGTTATCTGTATGTTCTCTTTGAAGAAATGTCTATCCAGGACCTTTGCTCAAATTTTTATTTGGGTTGTCTTCATGGTGTTGAGTTGTGTAAGTTCTTTATATGTTTTGGAAATTAACCCCTTTCCAGATGTATCAATGAAGAATATGCTCTCCCCTACAATGGGTTCCCTTTTCACACACTAATGGTTTATTTTGCTGTGCAGAAGCTTTTTAGTTCGATATAGTCCCATTCATATATTTTTCCTTTGTTTCCCTAACCTAAGAGATGTATCAGCAAAAAATACTGCTTGGTGAGAGGTCTGAGATATTATGGCCTCTGTTCTCTTTTAGGATTTTTCTGGTTGTGTGGCTTACATTAAAATATTTTATTCATTTTCAGTTTATTCTTGTGTATGATATAATTTGATGGTCATTGCATTTTTTTTTTTTTTGCATGTACCATCCAATTTTCCCAAAACCATTTATTGAAGAGACTGTCTCTACTCCCTGTATGCTCTCACCTCATTAGTCAAATTAACTATATGGTGTGGTTATTTTCTGGGGTGTCTGTTCTTTTTCATTACTGTATATGCCTGTTCTTGTGCCATTACCAGGCTTTTTTTATGACAATGGCTTTGTAGTATAGTTCGATATCCCATGTGGTGATCCATCTAACTGTGTTCTATTTTCTCAAGATAGCTAAGGCTATATGGAGTCTTTTTTGGCTCCATATGCTATGAATTTTTGGAATTTGTTCCAGATCTGTGAACTCTGCTGTTTCTATTTTAATACATATTGTGTTGAATCTAATACAATACATATTGTGTTGAATCTAGAAATTACTTTTGGGTAGTATGGACATTTTAATGATGTTAACTCTTAAAATCCATGAAACGGTATATGCTTCCACTTTGTATCTTCCTCAATTTCTTTTTCCAATGTCCTGTAGTTTTCCAAGTAGAGGCTTTTTAACTCCTTGGTTAAGATCATTCCTAGATACTTTATTTATTTATTTATTGCAATGGTAAATGGGATTGATTTTTTTAGTTTCTCTTTCTGAGAGTTCTTTATTGTTGTATAAAATGCCACATGCCTGTGGACCTGGACAAAACCCAGAAGGGATGGCTATGGGCACCTGTGAGGCAGACAGTGGGTCCTCCACTTCCCTTCTTGCTTCTTATTTTCAGCTTTGGCTTTCCTAGGCCTGCACACAAAAAACTTAACTTTTATAGTTTGTATTATTTTATTCTGTTCAACCTAATAGTGTATTAACATTTTTTAAATTTTTTTTAATTGATTTCAGAGAGAAAGGAAGAGTGAGAGAGAGATAGAAACATCAATGATGAGAGAGAATCATTGATTGGCTGCCTTCTACACACCCCACACTGGGGATCAAGTCCGCAACCCGGGCATGTGCCCAGACCAGAAATCAAACCGTGAACTTTTGGGTTCATAGGTCGACGCACAACCACTGAGCCATGCCAGTGTGGCACTAATAGTGTATTTTAAAGCATAACATATAATTTCATGAATACACATAGAGGGGTTTTTGAGACTATTGTATTTGAAACTATTTTGTATTTAACTATGTAAAAGAAATAGAAATATGAATACTACTACTAAAAATAAACACACCTCTTCTTCCTGTTGATAGCCTTTCAAAAAGTGACATCAGATCTCCCATAACAGGGAAAGGAAATTGACCAAAAATAAGCCAGACTCCAGGGGACCACCTCTTCCTGGCACTGACCCCACATCCTGAATTCAACCATTTAAGTCATTTGTTCTAGACTGTAAGTTCCTGCACAGTAAGCACCATGAATGCTTCATTGTTTTTGCAATGACTAGCTGAATAGAAAAAATTGATTTATCTGTCATTTGCAATGCTAGACCTCCTCAGAATTCCTCACCTTTATACCAGAAAGCGGAGCAACACCCATCTAGCTAAGATACTGTTCCTATGAATGTGTTCAGCCCTGTGCTTTGGGCTGTACAGAATAAAAATGGTGGAACAACTCCCCAGATAGTAAGTTCTCAACACAAAACTTCAGTAGTAGACATGAATGCTACATACAGTAAGCATATAGCTTGTCAGGAAGTACAGGACAACATCCAGTATCTATACTTTATGTGATATTTGTGTTGTTCTTCTGAGCCAACATATGCACATAAACTCTCATATTAACCAGCACGTGCAAGATCCAGTACAGGACACTGGGTTTTTACTATAAGCTCTGCCCAGCTAGAAATCCTGGGCCCATGGTGGTGGACTGGAAGATACTCAATGGGCATATGTGCAAACAGACACAATTATGGCCATGCTGTGAACATACATAATAAGTTTGCACCCAAAATCATGAAGAAAATATTTCAAATCAAAAGCTACCATGGTTTCTGGAATGCCTAGAAAGGATGATCAACAGCCCAGTTAGTATGGCTCAGTTGGTTGAGCATCATCCCATGCACCAAGAGGTCACGGGTTCGATACCTGGTCAGGGAACATGCCCAGGTTGTGGCCTCGATCCCCAGTGTAGGGTGTGAAGGAGCAGCTGATCAATATTTCTCTTTCATTTCTGTTTCTATCTCTCTATCCCTCTCTCTCTCTAAAAATCAATAAAACCATATTTTTTTAAAAAAAGAATGATCAACGGTTGGCTTTATTCAGATGAATTTGTCTGGGTTCCACTGCAGTAAAGGAGATGATAATGATGTTTCAGTAAATAAAAATTCTTCCGGATTCTAACAAATATTGAAACCAGGAAGATCATTCCCATTTTCAAATACACACTTGCTACTCTGATGTTTTCCAGTATTCAGTATTCACATTCAGAAAGAAAGCCTTCATCATGAAATTGTGAGTTGTGAGTTCTCTTTTTCATAAAACATATAATCCAAATTTTTCAACACATTCTGATGCTTCTCAACCCACTATATAAATTCTAAACTACTGATCAGTACCTACAATGATCAGCAAGGATGATGTGGGATGGGGAGAGTATTGAGATGGTATAGCCATAGCACTTCAAAGGACAATGGCTCTGATGTCCATGTAACTGAGAATAAAAAGAAATAAAGGAACTGGAGATAATTAAGAAATGAAAGAAACACAATTTATCTTAATAATTTTAGAGTCAGTTTTGCAGCCTGGAAACAGGTATCCCCTCCACATGTTTAATTCATATCAATTTTTCATACTGAATATTTTCCATTTACTTAAAACTACATCACTCCCACTGGAATATTTTCCTCCTAATTATGGAGTATCTTTACACACCAAGTAGTGTCCTAAGTGCTTATTCCCTTCATATAACTATCAAAACAATACCATGATTTTGGACATTACCAAGTTTTCAACTAAACAAACTGGCAGACCCTAACCGGTTTGGCTCAGTGGATAGAGCATCGGCCTGCGGACTGAAGGGTCCCGGGTTCGATTCCGGTCAAGGGCATGTACCTTGGTTGCGGGCACAACCCCAGGAGGGGGTGTGCAAGAGGCAGCTGATCGATGTTTCTCTCTCATCGATGTTTCAAACTCTCTATCCCTCTCCCTTCCTCTCTGTAAAAAATCAATAAAATATATATATATTTTTTTTAAAAAACTGGCAGAAAAGAGTGAATAACTTTGGTGACATAATAAGTAAAAAACAATAACCAAAGGAATGTCCACTTACATAGTTTCTCTTTAATAGAAAGAATGAAATAAAGTGTATTAAACAAACTACGACTTCATTTGCTCATTATCCAATTATTACCATTTTCAGGATATTTCTGTACACCAATGAATTCAATGAAAGCCATTCTTAAAATCTCCAAGCACGACATATAAGCAACATTTCATCCACTATGGAACAAGGAAAACATACGTTAGATCTTACATGAGACACAGAAATGTAAACAGACAGAACTGCAGTGGGAGATTCTCAGACCAAGAATCATCAGATTTGGGAGAAATTCACTGTAATGTATAGAAGATGATTCACATTATAAACCTGTAAGATCTCTAGCTTGCTAGTAAATCAACAAATATTTTTAAATTACTAATTTAGATCCTTTTTTTCTAAAGATATGTGTACACACATACACACCCACTTCTTCCTCATTAATCCTCTTACTCCTAAATCACATCTTTGTTACTATACTTTCATATTACATGCAGTACATATCAAAACCATGCAAATCTGTTATATAGGCTCAGAAAAAGGAAGTGTGAACAATATATAGGCTAAAATGTAATCATGATGCAGAATTCCAAAAATAGGGCTTCTACTCATACTTTTTTAGATTTGTTAAATTAGCATTTGTTAAGCAAAGCTCACTGGTACTGAATGGTAACCAGCAGTAACTCAGAAGACCCCAAGGTAAACTGGCAAAAACCAGTTTATAACTCATAGGCCTGGAGGAAATACACAATACGCCTGCAGGGGGCTACACAGGGACGCCAAGACAGGATGCAGGCTGAGGGAGGCAGGACCCAGAGTGCATGCCTTTGTTAGGAACACCATGTGGAGTGCCCTGGGGTTCTCAGTTGAGGTCCAGATTGTTATATTCAAAGGAAAATCAGCAAGGTTTTGGTAAACTCTTCAGCAATCTTATATATACGGCATACAAAATAAAGACCCTGAGGTACACAACACTCTATAGTGCTCAAGGGCTTCATGAGAAGTCATATCAAAACCTTACACATTTAATTGTGACACTGTAAGTTGGTGTCTAGTGTGTGCACTGGAGGGAGAATGGAGTTCAAGTCAAGGCTCCTTAGCTACACAAGACAAATGCCAATGCAGAAACATCATAAAGTATTTTAGCTAAACTCTTACAAATACTTCCACTAGATCTTTACTGCAACCATCTTAATGTCCCTGTAGGTACTATATAAGGTTAAAGGTCCCTGGGTAAAGGACTTCTAGTAATATCATTCCAGTGCATTACAAATTGTTACCCACAACGGTGAATGAGGTGGGAAACATTAACATTCAAGGCATGTTAACACCTCATTCATTACACATCACTATTAATACACTTATGTTCATTCATTTTATCAATGAGAATATATTAAGTCCACACATAGTCTAAACATAGCATTACAAACCCACTATATTACCACTAGTCAAAATACACATTACAATCATTTATAGAATTATGAAATGAATTAAGATTTTAAGCCAATAATACTTTTGTTTCAAAAAAATCACAAATACTGTCATAATAACAACTTTTAAAAAGGATACAGTGTAAGCAATTACATCTATTCAAACATCCATACCCTTGGTATTTTGATTCCTACTAAAAAGCCACGTAACTTTATTTACTGGGTTCTCTAAAATAAGTATTCGGATTTACTGATATTTGAAAGTGTTGACTTATTACTTTCTACTGTGAATTTTCTGATATTTTAGATTTAATTTTGATTAGCTACTTTGCTAGATTTTCTAGATCTTTAAAGTCACTTTAAAGGGTAAATTCTGTGGGGTTTTCTGAAGTGTGTATTTTGGACAAAAATCTTTCTTCATTTATAACAAATATAGAATTTATCTCCAGTATGCATTCTCTGATATTGAGAAAGGCTGTAGGTCCTGCAAAAGGGTTTGCCATATTCTTTAAATTTTTAAGTTTCTCTCCAGTATAAATTCTCATTTATCAATTAAGATATAAATGCTAAATACAGGCATTGCTGCATTTTTGACATTTGCATGATTTCTCTCCACCAAGAACTCTCTGAAGTTCAGTGAGGTTTGTTTAATGGTTAAAGATTTTGCCACATTCTTTTTATTTGTATTGTTTCAGTCTGGCATGATTTATGTGATATGGACTAAGGTTCCAACACTGGGGAAAAGGCTTTTCCATGTTCTCTACACTTCCCTCTGGTGTGAATTCTATATACTTAGTGAGATTTGGGCAACAGCTAAAGGTTTTTCCACATTATTTACATTTGCATTGCTTCTATCCAGTTTGGATTCCCCAATACTGAGTAAAGCTATAGCAGAGGTTAAAGGCTTTGTCACACTCTTTACATTTGTAAAGCTTTTCTCAGGTATGCATTCTCATATGTTTGGTAAGGTTAAAGCAGAGGATAAAGGATCTGCCACATTCTCAACATTTATAAGGTTTCTCTCTAGTAAGAGACCTCTGATATCTGGTAAGAGTTGAACAGTGCTTAAAGGGTCTGCTACATTCTCTACATTTATAAGGCCTTCCTCCAGTGTGAAATCTCTGAAGTTAAGTAAGTTCTGAGCACTGGGTAAAGGCCTTGGCACATTCTCTACATTTATAAAACTTCTTTCCAGATGAATTCTCTGATGTTGAGTAAAGCTGGAATACCAGTTAAAGGCTTTGCCACATTCTCCACATTTATAAGGCTTTTCTCCAGTATGAATTCTATGATGGTTGGTTAGGTCTGAACACCGGTAAAAGGCTTTGTCACATTCTCTGCATTTATAAGGCTTCTCCCCCGTGTGAGTTCTCTGATGTCGAGTCAGGCTTGAATACCAGTTAAAGGATTTACCACATTCTTCACATGTATAAGCCTTATCTCTAGTATGGTTTCTCTCATGTTTCATAAGCCTTGTACAATCATTAAAAGTTCTGCCACATTCTCTACACTTATAAGGCCTCCCTACAGAATGAATTCTCTGATGTTCAGTAAGTTTTGAGCACCTGGTAAAGGCTTTACCACATTCTCTACATTTATAAGGCTTCTCTCCAGTATGAATTCTCTGATGAAGGGTAAGGCTTGAACTCCGGATAAAGGCTTTGTCACATTCTCCACATTTATAAGGCTTCTCTCCAGTATGAAGTCTCTGATGAGTAGTCAGGTCTGAACACCGGTTAAAGGCTTTGCCACATTCTCTACATTCATAAGGTTTCTCTCCAGTATGAATTTTCTGATGTCGAGTAAGGCTTGAATACCAGTTAAAGGCTTTGCCACATTCTCTACATTTATAAGGCTTATCTCCAGTATGAATACTCTGATGTCGAATCAGGCTTGAAAACACATTAAAGGTTTTGCCACATACTCTACATTTATAAGGCTTCTCTCCAGAATGAATTCTCTGATGACTGGTAAGGCTCGAATACCACTTGTAGGCTTTGCCGCATTCTCTACATTTATAAGGCTTCTCTCCAGGATGAAGCTTCTGATATTCATTAAGTTTTAAGCACTTGTTAAAGGTTTTGCCACAATCTCTGCATTTATAAAGCTTCTCTCCAGTATGAAGTGTCTGCTGTTCAATAACATGGGAATGCAACTTAAAAACTTTATCACATTCTTTACATTTGTAAGGCTTCTCTCTAGCACGGATTTTCTTATGCATATATACATTGGATAATTGACTAAGGACTCTCACACACTGATTACACCTGAAAGGCGCCTCCCCAATATCAGTATTTTTAAGTTCAGTAAGATTTAACGACTGATCGAAAGAGTTGGCATATTCGTTACATTTGTCTGTCATCTCTACACTATGAATATCCTGAGGTATCACAATATTTGAGCTTTTATCAAAGACATTCGGACACTTATCATTTCTCTGTGGAAGCTGAGTTGTCTGATGGTTATCAGAATTTGACTCTTGTTTAATGTTTTTCCAAGATTCATTGCACTGGAGACTTCTCTCTTCATTATGCATACTCTGGTAATCATTGAAGACAGAAAGGCCTTTAGTGATGGCATTTAACATTGTACATGCAAAGCTGTTTCCAGTTACCTATTCTGCTATCTACTGAACCATGATGGTTGAATATAAACCCTAATAAACTCATAAAAATTAAAGACTCTGGAATAAGAAAGAATATGTATCTGTGAAAGAATAATGCAAACTTGGTTAAGGATTTACAACTTCATACTTAAAATTTCTATCTTCATTTTTTCAATCTGATTTTTTAGAAATATTTTACTTAATCAAACCCTACATTAAATCATCCAATGGATTATCTGCACAGTAGACTAGCTTACTTCTCTGATATTACAAATTTAATTTCAGAGAATATGTACGAATATGTACTTTTAAAAAAATATCTTTGGACTTTACGTTCAGAAACACATTGTTGTGCCAATATAAGTGACTTAGAGTAGAAAATTTTAATATGTTTTATATCTAAAAAGTCTTTTGCCAACAAGATTTTCATATGGGTAATTGCTCCATTTACTTATATCCCTCATAACATCCTTTTTTCTCTTCATATTCCCCTGCCCATTACAAAACTTTCATTAAGTGTAAATTCTCAATGCCACACCTTCGGTATCTTACCTGGAACATTTCGTGGAATGAATCTTCTATGCCTGACTTTGGCAACAAGTCCTGGGTGGCTTGAGAAGATATAGCTGAAATATACCAAATTAATTATCAAACACTACACTCAGGTAAATAGTCTTTAAATTCTAATGTACAGAAAAGGTTTCAGATGGCAGAATAGGAAGCAGCAAAACATTCTTCCTCTATGGAGATGTTAGGTTACCAACAATTACTGAGCCAATTGCCTTCTAGAGTACCTCAGAAGCCAGCTCAAGACCACTACAGCCCCCAGAAAGCACAAAACAAAAATACCGTATCAAAGAGAGAAGAAAAGTTGCTTACACTTGCTCACCCGCCCTGACACACTACAAAATGACTGTGGGATAACTCCAAATTCTCAGTTTCTTCTCAGAAGAGAAATGAGTGTACTGTGAGTCTCATGGTCTTTTGTTGTTGTTGTTGTTGTTTTTGCGACCGCCTGAAAGACTTGTTTCTATTTTGAATGATACAGATTGCTAAGGAAATGGCAATACACTGTGAATGCATTTGTGGCAGCTGTGAAGAAAAAGAAAGTAAGTGTTCAGGCACCAGACGGACGACAGTGCTGAAGACATCCATCAGGGATAGGAAGACATCATGAGCTCTATATATAATTGCGAAATTACACAAAACACACATACAACCTTCAGGTCAAGATGGTGGTGAAAATAAATGTGGTATCGGCATTCTCCCACAACCATGTCAAAAATACAACTAAGGCTTCTCTCCAGTATGGAACTACAGAAAAACCATCATTCAGAACCACCTGACACCTAGTTGAACAGAAGTCCTACAATTAAGGTTATAAAGAAGAAACCTCATTGAGACTGATAGGAGGTGCAAAGATGTTAAATGGACTGGTCCCACAGGGCAGAGAAAAATCGTGAGGGACATTTCAGCTGCACAGGCCACCTCTGAGGAGCTAGGGGACCCAGCCCCATACTAGGCCCACCAGCCCAGGTTTCCAGGGTTGGGAATAGAGGTCCCCATTAATTCTGGCTATAAAACCAGTGGGGATTGTGGCTGAGTATGAAGGATAGCTGCTGGCTTCCAAGGCAGTTCCTCTTAAAGGGCCCGCAAATGAACATACTCAGACTCACTCCCTCTGAGTCCCAGTGCTGAAGGAGCAATTTGAAATCAGCCAGGGATATACAGGGAGGAACTGAAGTCTCTGGCATTAAGATGAGAGCTGAAGAAGCTTTCTCCCAGACAGAAGTTTTGGTAGAAGCCACTGTTCCTTTTCTGAGTCCTTTCCCCACAGAGCAAGTAGGCAGGTGCCATATCTAAAACTCCATCTACCTGGCTCACACTGCTTGTCCCACCCTGGAGATTTCCTGAGACCCCACACCATCAACTTGTAGGCCCACCCAAGCTGTTTTCACTGGCTTTTCAATATAAACTGACTGGCATACACTCAAGCAGCATCTGGCTTCAGTGTGTGCCATACCTCTCGCTAAGTGTTCCCAGGCTCGGCAATAGTGGCAGCTGGCCTTGGTTCATAGCTTGGTCCTGCCTCAGAAACTCCAACCTCAGCATAATGAACAGACATATGCAGATCCCTTTGTAGATCATGCCAGGTGATCCCAGGTAGAACACAGGCACTGGTTGTGGTTGACTTTGCCCTGCACTTCATGGAGGCCCCAAGCCAGCACACCTGGCGGACACCTTCAGAGCAGGTCGAAGCACCAACCAAACCACCTCCACAGGCAATAAGCTCAAGGGGCAGACTCAGCAGACACCAGCCCACAATGAAGTCAGTCCTGCTCCACCAGGTGAGCCCTGCACAGCTAATCCTCCACAATGGTCACAGCAAGTTTTTTCAACTGATGAGACTTGGCCTAAATCCCTCCCATTGAAATTCCAACAGCAATCAAGGCTCAACTACAACAGGAGAGTATACACAGCCCATACGGTGGGGCGCACCTGGAATGCTCAGCTCAGGTAAACAGGAGGCTATGCCACTGGATGCTACTAGACATCTACTACATTAGGCCACTCTTCCAAGCCTGAGAGATGTAGCAGCTCGACCTAATACATGGAAACAAACACAGAGATCTTTCCAAAATGAGGAGACAAAACATGTCCAAAATGAAAGAACAGAACAAAACTGCAGAAAAATATTAAACAAAACCAGAACAAGCAATCTACTAGATGCAGAGTTCAAAACTTAGGGGAATGCTCAATGAACTTAGGGGAAGAGTAGATGAACATAGAACTTCCAAAGCTTAAAAAAAAAAAAAAGAACATGGAAACAAAAAAAAAAAAGAACCACTCAGAAATGAAGCACAGCCCTAACGGGTTTGGCTCAGTGGATAGAGCGTCGGCCTTCGGACTGAGGGGTCCTGGGTTCGATTCCGGTCAAGGGCATGTACCTTGGTTGGGGGCACAACCCCGGAGGGGGTGTGCAAGAGGCAGCTGATCGATGTTTCTCTCTCATCGATGTTTCAAACTCTCTATCCCTCTCCCTTCCTATCTGTAAAAAATCAATAAAATATATATTTTAAAAAATAAGAAAAAAAGAAATGAAGCACATACTAATTAAAATGAAGAAAAATTTACAAGGAAATCAATAGTACAGAAGATGAAACCAATAATCAAAACAGCGATTTGGAATATAAGGAAGCAAAAAACATCCAATCAAAACAGCATAAAGAAAAAAGCATCCAAATAAATTATGACAGTATAAGGTACCTCTGGGACAACTTCAAGTATATCAACATTCACATCATGTGGATGCCAAAATAAACAAGAAAGCAGAACAGAAAGAGACTCATACATACAGATAACATTGTGATGGTTGAAAGTAGGGAAGCTGGTTTGGGGTTGGATGATAAAAATAAAGGAATTAAGAAGTACAAATTGGTAGTAATAGAATAGTCATGGGGATATAAAGTGTAGCACATGGAATATAGTCAATAATATTCTAATAATTATGCATGTTGTCAGATGGGTATGACATTTATTAGGATGATCACTTAAGTTATATAAACACTGGGGTGGACACCTGAAACTAATATGCAGTATGCCACCTGTATTTGAAAAAATCACACACACACACACACACTGATTACATTTTCCAGAACAGGTTTGACAGGCCATTAAAAATCTACCACAACTCCTTGTTCTTTGTGTTCTCCTATACAAAGCAAGTTCATAAAGAAATGGATGGCATCCGCTTCTCATGACCTTAAATAGCAACAAAAGATCACAAGGCATACAAAGAAACAGAAAAACATAGTCCAACCAGAGGAACAAAGTAAGTCTCCATAAGTCAGCCCTATGTTAATGAAGATCTATTAATTACCTGACAAAGAATTCAAAATAACCATCTTAAAGGGGCTCAATTGGAAAATAGAGCAAAAAACATAGAAAACTAAGTATTACCACCAAACCTATGCATGACAAAACTAAAAATGCATCTAAAAATATAAAAGAGAACCAAACAGAGATTGGGAACTGAAGAATACAGTATCTGAATTTAAATAGAAACATCAGCAACAGACTTGATCATAAAGAAGGAAGAATAAGATAACTTGGACACCTATCCCCAGTGTTCCTGGGATGTGGGAACCAAATTCTAGTATCTCAACCACTTCTCTCACAAACTACTTACATGAGGCAGAAAACAGACTTAAAAATTGGTTTAACATAGAATTCTTCAGCAAGATTCACAAAGTTTCCCACATTCCCCAACAAAATGCAAAAGCAGTCAGGTCATACCACCCTCACACTAACTGAAATAAAGAATAATTTACAAGGACATTATTCTGTTTGAAGCGGACTTTGGCTCTCACTGCAAATGTGATGGAAGATCAAGGAGCAGAAGGAGAATCCTTAGATGACAGTCATCTAAGTGTTGGAGAGGATCTGTCCCTCTAACACAGAAACAGAAATAAACCTCATCCTCTAAAAAATCATTTCCCTTAAAACAGATCTTTCCAGACCATAGTTTAAGGTCTGATTTCCTCTGACATTTGGCCTCCCACCTGGGTCAGCTGCTTCCTTCATTCCCACCTACCTGGATGGATAACTACAGTCTTTTCTTCCTCCAACTCCCAGGTCTCCTCCATTTGCTCCAAAAAAGTGAGGTCTGGCTTAGACGCAGTAAGACCTGTTTATGAGAAAAAAAGAACATGAGTTTTAATGGAGATTCTCCAATTTCCAATCTGGTCCCTGTGCTCAAGAAGTGACAGGATAGGACATCGTAGAATACCAGAGTATTCTAGAAAATTATCCCCCCAAATATTATTTTTTGACAGCACTTTTACCATACCAGAGACTACATTTAAAGTTTTCCAATCCTGATTTCCACTTGCAAGTACAATAGCAAAACACCAATCTCTTTCCTTGAGAACACAGATCTGAAATTCTATCATAAAAAGCAGATGCTACAAGCAGACACTGTACTAATGAAGAAAACAAAACACTGCAAGTGGAGGAGAAATTCTGGAAGGAAGTGGTCCTCACCCAGGAATACGAGGTTCCTGTAGTTCTGCAACATCACGTCCATGTACAGTTTCCGCTGAGCTGGGTCCAGGCACGCCCACTCCTCCTGAGAGAATTCTATGGCCACATCACTGAAGGTCAACTGTCCCTGAAATTAAAAAAAAAAAAAAAAAAATTACTCAAGTGGCCATGGGTAGAGCTCATCATGTGACCCAATATGAAAACAGAGTTAATGGAACTAGTTTTGACCTAAAAGTATCCTGAATTATCCAATAAGATCATTTTGACACTAACATTCTCTAAAGTATTTTGAGAAAGGAGGATGACATATGATCCACAAAACCACTGTAGAAGCTTTACTTTTCTGGAAGATAAATTTTTAAAATAAAGGCACCAACATAGGCATATCCATTTTTGAGTGCTATATTTGAATCATAGAGGATCAAGCATTTATATTTCTTAGGTTGAGAATTCATTCTCAGTGAAAACTAAACAGTACTTCTAAAATTTTAATATGTACAACAATCAAGTGGAGATGGAAACAAATGCAGATTTGAACTTCAGCCTATGAGCCAGGAGGTCATAGTTCGATTCTCAGTCAGGGCACATGCCTCGGTTGTGGTCTCAGTCCTCAGTGTTGGGCATGCAGTAGGCAGCCAATCAATGATTCTCACTCATCATTGATGTTTCTCTCCTTCTCTGAAATCAATAAAAATATATTTTTTTTAAAAAGAGAAAAATAGCCCTGGCTGGTTTGGCTCAATGAATAGAGCGTCAGCCTGTGGACTGAAGGGTCCTGGGTTCGACTCCGGTCAAGGGCACATGCCCCGGTTGCGGGCTCAATCACCAGTAGGGGGCGTGCAGGAGATAGCCAATGATTCTATCTCATCATTGATGTTTCTATCTCTCTCTCTCCCCCTCTCCCTTTCTCTCTGAAATCAATAAAAATATATTTTTAAAAAATAACAATTTAAATAAGTAAATAAGAGAAAAATATTCTTGAGACAGTATAGAAATGTCACCACACCTCAACCCCCATTCAAAATCCCAGAGGTAGCTGACAATATCTCCTTCCTAAAGGCCTGCATCCTTATAGATGTCGAAACTGCTGATGCACATGAGCAGTTGAAGGACCTTCCTGGGGTGGCTCCAGTGAACTACACCATCATTATTTCCCCCACAGCTCAGGCGCCAACAACCAGGCAACCCAGTTGTAAAAGGAAATCACTCCACCCTGAAACGGAAATTTCCACCAACAGGCCTTTTTCAAAAGGCGCACTTTGTCCCAAGCTTATTAAAGCAGCCAATCAGAGCCATCCTTGAGTTGGTTCAGAGGACCTTCCAGTCTTCTGTGTGTTGTTCTTTATGCTCAGCATAAGCCTAATAAAATTTACCCAGAAGTTTCTCTGAAGGTTCCTCTTGATTTATATCTTGGGAAACTGAAAATTTTCAAATGCCAGTAGCATTTTAAAGAGGTAACAGACAATCATAAGAAAAACTAAGTAAGTACTTGAAAACCACCTCACTAGGAAGGACCATTAAAGTAGAGAAGTAAAGGTTTGCAGCTTCTAAACTCAAGAACTTTAGAAAGAAATGCAAACACAGAACTGACCCAAGACAGGGCATTTACCTGAGGAGCAGCCATGTTGTCCTCTTCCTCCTCCTGCTCCGGGTGGTTTCCTCAGGCGTCTTATGTTGCAGAATCACATCTGCGTCTTGAGGATATGCTTTCAAAGGCCTAAGCACAGTCTCTTCCTCTGCTTCCACCACGCTCACAGGCAGAAGGAACTTGAAATGATGAAAAATGTCACACTCCCTTGTCCTTTGTCACAGGAGAGATTCAGAAACAATGAGATCCTACATGAAGACCAAACTGAGTTTTTTCTCTACTTTCTTTCCTGCGCTCTACCCTTCAACACATGCACAAATTCTGACACTGCAATGACAATGTGGACTGTTCTGCTCCTCTCAAACCAAACAGAGCACCCAGTTGCCTCCCCTGGACCAAAGCCAGCTCTTCACAAATATACTGGGGCAGAGAGACCTTCCACTAAACATTGGCCTCAATTTTGAATCACCTGGAGCACATTAAAAAAAATGATGTTTGGCCAGACTCCCGGCCACCTCTCCCGGACCTGCTGCGCTCCCCAGCCTCTCCCAGACTCCACAAGTCCGCACCTCCACCTGCACTTCAGCCACGGATAGATTCATTCGAATAGTTGGGACTCACAACACAGTGAACAGGATTTTTCATGTTGTGGCTTTTGAATGTATGTTTACAAACCAAACCTTCACTCTCAAGAGGGCCTGATCGTTCCCAGGGAGAACGTCCCAACGATTGCGGATTGTGCCAGTGTGATTGAAGGAGTCAGTCGGAGCCGAAATGCCTTGCTGAACGGGGACACCAAGAATTATGATTGGGATTCTGGCTACACATGCCATCAGCTAGGAAGCGGGGCCCCTGTGGTTCAGCTGGCACAGCCGTACATGATTGGGTCAATACGGCGGTTACTTTGCGGTTACTTTGGGATGTGACGATGGAAGCTACAGCTACTACATTGAGGTTTCCACCACCCAGCCACAGTGGACCATGGTGGACGACAGAACTGAAGTCTCCTGCAAGTCCTGGCAGCCTGTCACTTTTGAAAGACAGCCTGCCTCCTTCATCAAAATGGTTGGAACACACAACACAGCAAATGAGGTGTTCCACTGTGTCCACTTCGAGTGTCTGGGGCAGAACAGCCTGGAGGAGGCAAACAGCGAGGAGCCGGGGACAGGGGACACCAGCCTGGCCAGTTAGCCGCTTGAGCCCCTCGCCTTGCAGGCCCCCAGCGGCAGCTCACTGCCCTCCAGCCGGGGCTCCACCTCTGGCTCACTCAGCCGCAGCACCAGTAAAGGGCTCTGATGGGCAGTGACTTGGGGGCCCTGTGCGGCAGGACTGTGTCGCTGCCCCGCCCCTTCCTGCAGGGAGCAGGTTTATTCCCAAGGATGGGAAGGCCCTGCCCGCTTTGTCCTCAATTTGTTCCGATCAGGCTGGTCTCCAGGGGAGAAAACGGTCTTCAGTCCTCCCGAGCCCAGCGTTCACACCCTGCCTCCCTAATCTAACCCAGGCCCGGAGCAGCCGTGTGTGGGCCGGCAGAGGGCAGACAGGCCTCTCGGACCTGCGGCGCCTTTGGGAAATGGGTTTCCTTCGTGTCTACTCATGAACACACATCACCCTGGCAACTGGTTTTTTATTTCTTTTAGTTACTCCCGTTTGCTGAATCCTAGGTGTTTGGGTCTTTTTGAAATGCTCAAACGGCACTTGTTTTAACCCGTTGACACTAATTGTCCTTCCTTAGTTTTGAACGGTTAAGCGCGGGGTGGATAAGCGTGGGGTGGAGCGAGAAGCACGCCGTCCCCCCAGGGCTCACAAGGACACTCCGCTGAGGACGTTCAGCAAAACACAGGCGCGGCGCAGCCTGGCACTGAGCAGTCTGGCAATGAGCAGTCGTGGCATTGAGCAGCCTGGCACTGAGCAGCTGGCACTTGAGCAGCCGTGGCATTGAGCAGCCTGACAATGAGCAGTCGTGGCATTGAGCAGCCTGGCACTGAGCAGCCGTGGCATTGAGCAGCCTGGCACTGAGCAGCCGTAGCATTGAGCAGCCTGACAATGAGCAGCCGTGGCATTGAGCAGCCTGGCACTGAGCAGCCGTGGCATTGAGCAGCCTGACAATGAGCAGCAGGCACTGAGCAGCCGTGACGCAGAGCAGCCTGGCACTGAGCAACCTGGCACTGAGCAGCAGGCACTCAGTGGCCGGGTCGTGGACTGGTCCTTCGCGGTGAATCTGACTGGGAGGTGACAGGAAGCACCCACTGTGCGCCTGCTGATGACGTGCTCAGATGCCTGTGTGGAACCTGCACACCTCCCTTGGGCTGGGCCGAGGGCAGGACGGGCAGGAATGCAGGCCTGGGCCTGGGGCGGCCCTGGTCATCCTCCATCCTCCAGTTCCAAGACGCTTTCCTCCTCCTCCTCACTGCACCGTCCAATCTGGCGGCCTGCTCGGCCCGCGCTGTGTCTCAGTCATCTCCATTTGGGTTCCCTTGTAACTCCATCAGATCCTTGTCGCTGTTTCCTCTGCAGCTCTCCCTTGGCTGTCTGACCATCCCCGCGAAGCTCCCCTAGAAGCAGAGTCCTGCACACCCTGTGACGCTGGGGGGCGCTCACAGGGGTCCTTTCTCTGGCGTCTTAACACGGTGGTTTGAGTGTACAAAGAGGAGGGCCGGTTCACTGCTTTCTCCTGCAGTCGAGCCCCGAGTGACTGAGGGGACAGTGGCGTAGTAGCATCGGATGAAGGGCTGTGGGAGCGCGCCGGGAGGAGCGGGGCTCCGTCTCCCTGCCCCTCACGCTCTGATCTGCCCTCTCCCTTGCGTGGGATGAGCGCGGAGCTGTGTCTGAGTCTAGCCCCAGGCCCCTGGGAGCGCGGCTCCTGCCCACTCAGCACCCGCCAGCCACACACTCACTGGGCAGCCGGAGGAGGCAGCAGAAGAGTGCGGATGCTTTCAAAGGCTCACCTGTCGAAGGGCCTCTCGGTAAACTCTGAAGTCACCTGTCCAGAGAGGAAGCCCACAGCGTGGACCCGGGGACATGGGGTGGGCCCCGCTGCCCACACAGCACACCCGGGGCCAGGGCTGCATGCCGAGGGCCGCTCAGCTTCCCCCGTGAAGGGGCACAGACTGTGTCAGAGCATTGGACCCAGCGGTCCCTTCCCACCAGGCTCCTTCCTCCCTTCTGTCTTCTGGAGACCCCTTTGGAGTGTGCACCTTCCAGGCTTCTGCCCTAGGCCTGTCTTGAGAGAATGGAATCTGTCCCCCACTCCCACCCCCCACATCCGGCTCTTCAGGGGCTCCTACTATCGGATGAAGGGAAGGAAGAGGAAACAGAGGCAGTCTGACGACATGGTGGCAGGGAGGCAGCTGGCCTCGCCCACACCTGTCTGGAGGCCTCACGGGCATGGACGCTGCTCTGTGCCCAGAGGTGCTCAGCAAATCCTGCACAGTTGTCCCCTGGGACCAGGCAGGGACTCTGCCCTCCTGATGGCCCCTGACTGGGGAGCAGGGGGCTTCAGGGGGCTGGAGACCCCACTGAAGGCCTATCACAGCACACATGCCCAGACAGGCCTGCACCTCCAGGAGTGAGGGGTGAGTCCCCAGACGACTGCCCGACTGCTGTTCTCCAGCGCCGGCTGGGCCTGCAGAGGACTTCTCTCCTGTGGCCATCTGGACCAAAACGGCCCCCAAACAGGAAGAGACCAAGGGAGCCTACTGGGGTGCAGGTGCAAGCTGGGCTGGCACTCAGCTGGAAGGGTTCCCAGGCACCCGGTTCGAGGAAGGAACCTGGGCTGGGCCATGGCAGGTCAGGGCTGGTGTGGGACCCGGCTCCCTCGCCTCTATGAGGACATGGCCTGGGTGGTTGTCTGGGTTAAGGAAAGGTCAGGTCAGGCTGGACCCTCAGTGGAGGTGGACAGGGATGTTTGCGACCTCTGGCCTGTTACTGTGACCCTTGTCAATTCCACACTAAAACAACAGCTTTGAAACCACCCTCTACTCCCCCCCTCCCTCAAAGGGCACTGTGGGAGTGAAAGGCCACTTTCACCAGGGCTGTGGGAGGGAGCCTTCAAAGGCACTTCTGACAGTTTCCAGGAGGCCCTGGGCAGCAGTGCGCACGCCTAGAGACTGTGCCTGGTAGGGCCTGTGCTGGGGTGGGGAGGTGTGTGTGTGTGTGTGGGGGGGGGGGGGGGGGGGGCAGGTATGGGGGGGGTCTGTGCCTGGCAGGGCCTGCACCTGGTTAAGGTGCTATTCAAGCTGCCAACTTGAAGCAGGTGCAGTAGTGTAACACAGCCATCTACACACACACTTATTTTCCGTATTCTCAGTGCTTTTTCTGTTCTGTTTCTGATACTAGAACCATGAGCCCATGATGGATGTGGGACTCTTCTTAGTCGCTCTTTAAATTGTCACTTTTAAAATCTTATTTAATGACAAATACATAAAAGTGTTTTATTCCTTAAAAAAAAATGTTTCACCCAAACCAGCTGTCCAACTCTGTGGGGGAGGGCACAGTAATGCTATTTCTTACAACTCATCAAGTGATCTAATGGAAGGAGACCATGTAGCTAAGCATTTCTTCTGAAGCTTTAATTCACATGCAAAACCCTTGGGAATCAGGGCCCTGATCTGAAAAGTTATGATTCTGTAGGTCTCCAGTGAGGCCCATGGAATGGCATCTCTAGTTCCCTGGTGGAGCTGACCTGCTTTAGGTAACAGTGGCTACAGATACTAGACTCAGAACACCTGAGACCTGTGAGTTTTGTGAGACTGGATTAGGAATTTCTAGAAGGGCAGGATCCCAGGCTGGATTCCTGGAGCTGGGGATGTTCTGGAATGGCATGGCCGGGTCCGTAGGCACTGTGTAGGTACAGGGGGGCGGGGGAAATCACACGGTGGCAACAGAGTTGTGTGAGAGGCCTGCCCTCAGATTCCCTCCCAAACTACCTTGAGTCCCCAGGTTTTCACTTTCTTCCGTCCCATGGGCCACATAGTATACAGGACAATCCACTCCCCGATCCCCTGTCCAAAGGTAAGTGGAGTCTCAATCCTTAAAATATGAGGAGCAGAAAAATGTTTACATCACAGCTTTATTTGAAAATGAACCAAAGAAGCATACTCCAGAAGCCTGTCAAGAGATGAGATTGTTAATACCCCATTCATTTTCACCTTTTCCAACTGACCCCCAAATATATTTTTATTGTTGTTCCCATTACTGTTTTACTATAGTAAGACACTTCACATGAGATCTAGCCATGTTTTCATTAAAATTTTAAGTGCACAATACAAGAGTGTTAACAACAGGCACAATGTTGTACAGTGGATCTCTGAAACTTATTAATCTTCAATAAATCAAAATTTGTATCTGTGAATAACAACTCCTATTTCCAGTCTCTCAGCCTCAGGCAACATTAATCTTTGTTCTAATCTTTATTCCTGTGAGTTTGACTCTTCTGTGGGAAATCTCAACCTGATTTATACAGGGTTTATTCATTAAAATTACTTACTATGACACATAAGTTTAAAAATGTATACAGTCATATTATTACATTTAAAGGGAAGAAATACGATTAAATGAATACAGATAAGCTCCTAAATTTGCTAGAGTCTAAGAAACATAATTATTATGAAATAAATAAAAATTCCTGAAACATGGCAGAGTCACTATAATAAAACCTTAGAGCAGCCCTAAATCTTCATGGGGAAATTTATGCTTTTAACTACAGATAAGCAGCTCAATAGGGCCAAGTCATTATTTCTATTGACACTGTTCTGGGGAATAAAAAATTAGTACCTTTTCCCTATATGCATATCTCTGTATCCAGATCCCCCTGTTAAGAAGGACAACAGGCATATCGGAGGAGGGCCCACTATTAATGTCCTTATTTTGAGTTGATTATCTCTTTAAGGATCCTATCTAGAAACAGTGTAATAGTTCAAGATACTGGTTAAGATTTCTACTTATGAATTTTGAGGGACACAACTAAACCCCTAAAAGTGTATGTGTGTGCATGTGTGTGTGTCTGTGTATGTGTCTATAAAAGTGTTATTGCACATGTAGCTTTCTATAAATCAGGACCAAGTCAGGTTCCTTAACTTGACCCCTCCTAACAACTCCAAACCCTAAACCAGGACAGCCATTTAATCTGTTTACTATACTGATGGGATTGGATTTTAATTTTAATAACTTTATCATTTTCAAACAATCATTAATTCACAAATTTCATTTAACCCAATGTCTTTTATTTAACTAAATATATTTTTACACTAAACAGTTCTATTTCAAAAACAGTCAATATTTAAAGACAATTATTTGGTAAGTTTTTCACATCCATTTTCCCTTACTAAGTTCTGAAGCTTCCGGTGGGTATTTTCCACTGAAGGCACATCTCACTCAAGTGAGACTGGCCACAGCTCACAAGTGCAATGGCCACATGAGGAGAATGGCTGCCACAATGGATGGGTCAGTATTCAAGTATCAACATGAAAGTATTTTACTGCGACATGAGGGGAGACTATGCCCTGTGAAAAAGCAACTTCTTTCAGTGTATTAATACTTTCTTTGTGGCCAAGCATAACATCAGTTTTGTAACTGAACATGGTCTTAGGAAAATATTATTTTTTTTTTTGTAGGATTGGAGTTGAATCCGTGTGTATATACACTCTTAACTTTATATCATGGTGTTATTCAGAGTCTTTTTGTTCCTGTTGTATTTGTCTAAAGAGCTTTCAAGTTCTGAGAGGGGAATTTAAAAAAACTCTTGTTCAGGTATGTTTCTCACTTTCTCCACATATTTCCAATCATTATTCATCTTTAGCTTTATTTGTCATTTGTACTTACATTTATGTGTACTCATTTACTCATCCAAGTTTTACTAACCATCTCCTTGGTGCCTGGCATTAAAGATACAAAATAGCCTGGCCAGTGTGGCTCACCAGGAGATCACCATTGGATACCCTGTCAGGGCACATGCCCTGGTGGCAGGCTCCATCCCCAGTAGGGGGTGTGCAGGAAGCAGCCAATCTATGATTCTCTCTAATTATTGATGTTTCTATCTCTCTCTCCCTCTCCCTTCCTCTTTCTGAAATCAATCAAAAAAAATTTTTAAGACAAAAAAAGGAATAAGACCAAGGCCTTGCACATGTGGGGCAGACACCCTAATCAGTAGACAGACAATGAGTAATGTAAACAAATAAACAGAAAACTATCTGAGTCCAAGAAGCCCAATGCAGACAAGTTACAACAGCGTGGAAAACTCACTGAAAGTTGGGAACAAGGGAACAGCCACTGCAAAGGCCTTAAGGCAGAAACCTGCCTATGTGTTTAAGGAACAGTGAGGAGGCCCCTGTGCCTGCAGCTGATGCAGGGAGTGGGAGAGAACAGGAGATGGAGTGTAGAAGGAGCAAAGAGGCCTGATGTTGTGGGGCCCTATGGGCCATCTTAGCTTCATGTTTTATTGTTTTACTATCTATCCAGTCATTCATTAGAATACTCCATTTATTTAAATTAAACTATTATTATTTAATGAGCACTAAGTAGTAGGTTCTGGCAATGAATTAGATAGATAAGGGTCCTGTCACCCATATGGATCTCATAAACAGAGAAAAAAAAGAAATAAACAATTTGTTAGAAAAGCAATAGAAACATATGTGTCCAATTACAAAATAAAATGCACACTTCCAATGTGCCAGACACTGTCTGAAGTTCTGTCTGTGTATGTGTTCATTTAATTCTTATGACGATATTACAAGGTAGATATAATGACTGTCCCCATTTGACAGATGAGAGCCAGCAGCCCTTCCCAGATCACAACCAGGACCAGGCTGGTCTTTCTTTCCTTCCCTGTCCCAGTACTACTCCCCAGTCAGCACCCTCCTCTCCTCCCTCCAACTCCTTCACACTACAGTGTTGCCCCAAAGACTCCCAGGGCCTGGGGAAAACAGCTTTTACAATCCCTCGGGCCCCTCTGTTGCTGGTACCTGCTGGTGCCTGCCCTGGTGAAGGGGCCACAAGCACCTGACCCTGCCTTCCACCATGTCCCTTACCTCTAGTCCCTAGAACCTTCTGCTCCTGTGGCTTGTGGAGCACTGACTCATATTGGTGAGGTCTTCATTAAACTGAGGACTGTGGAATTTGTTGAGCAGACAGGTGGCATGAGAGGGCTGTAAGCAGGGGAAGGGTTAGGTCAGTTCTGGGTGCAGAAAGGCCCCCTGGGACCATGAGAAGCGGACAGACTGGAGACCAAATTGTGGCTCAAAGAGGGCCCAGGGACAGAGGCCAGAAGCTGAGGAGAGGATGGGTGGGTTCAGAGGTCAGGAAACAGTAAGAAAGGGGGCTGGAGACTGGGAAGCTTGGGGGTGGGGGAAGGTGTTGGCACAGAGAACGTTGGGTCTTGTCCAATGACTGAATGGACAGAGGGGAAGCTGGGTAATGAGAAAGATGAGGGAAAAACAGTGAGCTCAGTGGGAACTGTGGGTGTGAAGGGCCACAAGGGATATATTTGGGCCCAACAGTCTATAAGCCAGGAGAGTGTGGCCTCATGGAGCATGGGGAGGGAAACCCTATGCAAACTCTCCAAGAGTGAAAATGCTCAGGGTGTTCCAGTCACTTTAGCCAGATTTAGGAGGGTGTGGGTGAAGCCTTGAAAAATACCACAGAAAACCAAGGCCTCAAACACCAGGCAAGGGTGCCGGGACTTCCTGCCCAGGGCAGCAGCATCATGGGACGCCTGTGATGGAAGAAAGAACCTGGGAACAGGTGTGGGGGCAGGAGGCAGGTGGATTGAAGGGGGTAGGAAAGTCCCAGTGGGTTCCTGATGAGCACAGGGAGCTCTAACAAGAAACACTTTGTAGTGATCACTTGCACACATCGCACCTCAGTGACACAGGTCTTGTGCTGGGCTTTCTACATATTCACATACTTAATTGCAAAGCTGGGGCCTTTATTATCCCATTCAGGACAGACGCTGACCCCAAGGCACAGACGGTAAATAATTTGCCAAAGTCATATAGCTTGTGAGTCACAGAGCCAAGATTTGACTTGACTCTGGACCTTCTGCTACCAGTATCTGAGCCTTTCACTCTTCTGCCTCAATTTCCTGATCTGTCCAAAAGATACTGGTCATCATCCTTCTACCACCGAACTGTCTGTCCCCAGATCTATTAAAGAGACACAGGTATTCTCTGCATCTTTTCTTGGAATTCACAGTGAATTATTTAAAATACATAAAATGATGCACACAGATTTTGGTGCTGAAAACTTTGAAATAAATGTTAGCTACGAGAATGTTGATCGAATTACTTCACCATTAAAAGATGAGCTCTATAAAGCATCAAGACCATAGAGTCCACCTTTCAACATCCTCAGACAATGGAGAAAAGGTACTTGAGGGGAACACTATTGTATTGTAGCTCAATTTAACAAATCATATAAAAGGAATAAAAGAGCTACTGAATATTAGACTAACTCACTAACACTAGGTGCTGACTGTGAAGAACATAGACATCCTTACCAAGTGCACATTGAAATAGCCTAATATTATGTACTATGTTGCAATAGACGTTTCCACATATGATAAAGAGTAGAAAGAACATAGGGTTTGTCTACTAAACTAAACACAATATAACTAAAAGGGAAAAAATTGGGGATTTAAAAAAATATGATGACTTATTGGGTGTGTTTTTTATTTATTTAAGCTACGTCATATTTAAAAAAGAATGATAAGAGCTGTTATGAGATGTCACCAATATTTATTTCAGAAGTTAATGACCTTTTACAAAAAAGGCAGAAATTCAATAAACAAAGATTTATTTCAATATGCTTTTAAAAACACAATGAAGTGAATTCGAGAGAGGTAGAAAGAAAAATGTAAATCTATTTCAAATAAATAAAAGACCAACACTTTTAATATTCTTTGAAAAAACGTCATGTGGTGACAGACTTGGTCATTTCTCATCCCAGTTCACCTCTCTAATCTAGGAAATGAGAAGAGACCCAAGATAAGTCTCTCCTTTCTGGCTGAACAGGGATGGCAAATGGAAGCTATCCAGTGATGCAAATAATTATAAAATACACGGGCCTTTTGAACTGGAATTTTGCAATTCTCCTGCTCATCTGCATAACTGAAATAATTAAGCAGATTTTAAAGTGCACAGCTTATAAGCCACAGGTCAACATATCACAACTCAATCAGCCACCTCCCACCAGTTCTCCACTCATCCAGATCGGAGTCCCCTTCTTCCTCCATGAAGGTGTATTGCTGCCCATCAATCTGTTTAGCTTCTCCTGTTTCTCTCCACTGTTGTCCTTCCCTGTGTATCTCCTCTCTCCTCCCCTCTCTGCCTCCCCTTTTCTCTCTTCCTCTCCTTATAGCTGTTCCTTGAAACTCCTGAGCCCTCTTTCACCTTCCATAGCGCTTTCTCCGCAGTCTTTCTTTGTTCCCCATCTCCCTGTATTTCAGCCTCTTTCTCCCCCAGCCCTGGGTCCTCCCTGCCTCCAGTGACCTTGTCTTTCGGGTTACACACCCTCCGCCCCACTCCCTGGCTTCCCCACCTGGCTGAGCTCTCGGCGCTGCTTCTGCCTCTGCTCGGCCATCCCTTCCTCCCTTTCCGTTCGGACACTGGGCTCCTCCGACTCTCTTCTCCCTCTGAAGTGCCTGGGCCTTTGTGCCCCACTTCTGCCAACCAAGGGCGCCCCTTCCTCCAGGGCTCTCTATTTTCTTTCTCCATCTGCTACTTTTCCGAGTTACTCTTTCCCACTTACCGTGGCGTTACCAGGCCCTCCCACGTCCTCAGTTTCGCCGTCTCTTTGTGGGCTGACCTCGCTCCTCTGTGCCTTCTCAGCAGCCCTGTCTCTGGATCCCCCTCACCCCCCGCACCCACCGCACCGGGCCGCTTTCCTGGCCTCCCCGTCGCAGGCACCGCCTGCACAAAGCCATTCCCCGCCAGGGGGTAGGTGACCTCTTCTTGGGACACCCCGTGTTCTTCTGTCCTAAATCCCAGCTCCCGGGAGAGTGTATTCTTCTTGGCATCCGGCCTCCTACTTAGTAAGTGGGAGGTGGCGGGAGGGGGTGCCTCCAAAGGGAAGGGGGCCTGCAGATTCCCAGGCCGGGGAGGAATCGGGCGCTCCAGGCCGGGAACTGCGAGGCTGGGGAGGGGAGCGGAGGGCTGGACTCCATCCCCGAGACTTTAAATGGCCTGCGCAGGGAGGGCTGGCCCGTGAGAGCCACGCGCGGGGGGGGCGGTGTGCAGTGGCCCCAAGAAGAAAAGACCAGAAAGAGTTTAACCAGAAACTAACGCGGACCCTCCACCCGGAAGCGAAGCCCTCAGGGCTCGGGAGGCGAGACTCACCCCGTTGGAGACGCGGGTTGGGGATCTCCAGGCCCGCCGCGACCCCGGGCTTCGCAGGCGCGGGGCTGTGCGCGGAGATGCTCGGGCTCGCACAACAAAGGCCAAAAGTCGAAGACCCGGAGTGACCTTCCCCTGCGCGGGCCGCTTCCGGGTCCGGACGGAACGGCGCGTGCGCGGAGCGGCCAGCGGGGGCGGGGCTCGGGGCGGCCTGGACTCCGCGGACAATGGGAGGGTGGCCAGGGCCGCGCCAACGCCGGGGGCGCCGGCCGCGGCGGGGAGCGGGGGGAGGGCGAGGGCGCGCGGGGGCGGGGGCTGGGCCCGGCCCAGGAGGGTGTGGCGGGCCTGCGGGAGGACGCGGTGGCCCCGCCGGCCGCTCGCAGGGGCGTTGACCTCGGGAGGGTGGAGCGGGCGCCGGGGAGGGCGGCCCGGGTCAGCGCAGGGACGGTCAGTGTCTGGACCCTGGCTCCCGTCCACCTGGCTCTGAGTTTGTATTTTCTGAGTCCTGAGCCTGTTCAGTTTCCTTTGTGAAGCAGGGCTACTCCCTGCCCATTTTAAGTTGATTTTCAAACGGTTTAATATAAAATGTAGAGTCCTGTGGGCCACGTATGTTGAAAGCAAAAATGCCTTTTTTTTTAACAGCCTGGAAACAGATGTGCTCAAAACCGCGAGTGGGAAGTGGTGGACACGCCTGCTTGGCAGAGACGCCCGCTGAACTCCAGCTCTGGAGTCTGGGGAACGGCACTGGCATTGCAAGCTGTGGAGGAGGTCTCCTGAATTAGACTTTATTTATTTACTTACTTATTTAATTTAAGCAATGAGATGAAGCAAGGAGTGCAGTGGTCTGTGCAGGGGATGCAATCTTGAATGTGAAATTCAAAATTCTACCTTTGCAAAATATGCCATCACATATATCACATATTCTCCCCAGGGAACTACAGGTTTATTCCCTGCCAATCACTGGGACATATGTAAGAACATTATTTCCATTCCCATTCCCCAATCACCCTGGGCTCAGTCTTGTGCTCAGGTTCAGAGACTTTTGTGTTATGGGTGGGCCGTCCTCCATGTCCTTACCTCTTGCTGGTGGAAGGGGAGCTTTTGGGGTGGGACTGGAACAAGACTTTCCTGAGGCCCCCATTGGAGGGTGAGGTTATCATAGAAAGCATTATTGATGAGGTAACACTAAGGGAGTTCCCTTCCAATGCCCGGTCCCCCTCTGTCCCACCATGGAAAAAAGTCCCATTTTTGTCTTCAGTCCTGCTAGAAACAAAGCCACTGCCCAGAGTTTCCGTTCCATGTTAGAGCACAATCCAGTCCAGCATCTGGCCAGCTTAGCTTGTGTTCCCAGCTGCAGTCCGTTGCACATGGGTCCCCAAAGCCATGGGCCACGCAGCTTCTAGGGACACATGGCAGGGTGGTGCAAGTCACAGAGAAAGTGGGTGCAAGGGCAAGCAAGCAAGAGGAACAAGAGGAGAATTCCTTTGTCTGGGGATTATGTGTTCCCAGATGTTCTTGGGCTTGCATTGGGATTCACCCTCCTGGCCAATAATCTTTGTTCCCAGGCTGGACTGACAGGAAAGCACCTTCCCTAGTCATCTCAACTCCACTGCACATGCACAGATTTCCCCCTTTGTTCACCCATTGATTGGCAGGGAATAAACCTGGAGTCCCCTGGGGAGAGAACTTGCATCTTACTGGTGAGGTTCCCAAGATGACCATGCTTATAAAATCTGGCCTTCCCTTTGCTTCCTTCCTATTTTCAATATTAATAAACTAGGTAACATAAGGACAAGAGCTGGAAGGATGAAGCATGTGATAATTTAGGTTACCATCTAATTTTTTTATTTATTTTGAGGTTTTATTTATTGTCTAAAGTTTTTTAAAAATATATTTTATTGATTTTTTACAGCAAGGAAGGGAGAGGGATAGAGAGTTGGAAACATCGATGAGAGAGGATCATTGATCAACTACCTTCTGCACACCCCGTACTGGGGATGTGCCCGCAACCAAGGTACATACCCTTGACTGGAATCAAACCTGGGACCCTTCAGTCCACAGGCCGACGCTCTATCCACTGAGCCAAACTGGTTAGGGCTATTGTCTAAAGTTTTACATATGTCTCCTTTTTCCCCAATTGACCCCTCCACCCCCAGCCATTCCTTTTTTTTTTTAATAAACCTCCCCTAAGGGTATTTTCCCATTGACTTTTAGAGAGAGTGAAAGGGAGAAGGAAAGACAGAGAGAAACACCAATGTGAGTGACACATTGATTGGTTGCCTCCCACATGCCCCTGACCAGGGCCTGGAGCCTACAACCAAGATATGTGCCCTTGACTGGAATCGAACTCAGGACCCTTCAGTCCGCAGGCCAATGCTCTATCCATTGGACCAAACCGGCTAGGGCTAGGTCACCATCTATTTAAAATATGTACAGCAATAACTTTTACAAAATAAATATAAATTATATTGGTATTTATATATTCTACACTTGAGAATGATAAAAAATTTTGTTGAGATAAACTTTTTTGACATCGTAATTCATTTGTCATTAACTTCTGTATGTAATACAATTTCAAATTCACTTTATAGTTATACAAGAGTAACTAGAATGTTTTTATCTGTATACTTTTTATATTTTTTGTTTGTTTTCTACTTATGAGATTCTCTTAGTGTGGATAATGAACCCTATAAAGTATATATACCCTTTGGAAAACACTTGAATTTGTTTTCACCCATGGAATACTTTTACAATATTTCTAAGAGCATTTGGTAGAGATTTCTATCCTCTTTTAGATGAACCCTAAAGAAAATAAAGCAATCTTATCAAATTTCCAAAGGTCTCATTTAAACCTTCAATAAACTTTAAGGCAATATCCATGAGATAATATCCATCATGAAACACATGTTTCTTTCAAATCCGTACATGTGGAACATTTCTGTCCAGTAAGAATGAGATAAAGGCATTTTGGATAAAATGCCACTGCCATATTCTTTATGTGATATTTCTGAAGTTTTAAGCATTGGTTATAGTCTTTCCATGTTCATTACATTTTATTTAATATTTTGTAACGTTCGAACATCATTACTCATAAAATTTGTAAGATTTCATTCCAAACTTAATAGCATGATAATCCCTGAAGGATTGAGATCTGGATAAGAACTTTGCCATGCATAATATATATTTAATATTTTTTTAATGTATATTTACTGGCGTTTGGTAATGCTTGACTTTTGGTAAAATACATTGCCAAATTCACTGTACTAGTATTTTAGGCACCTTCCCCAACTAGGAGTTTCTCATGCTTAGTGAAGATTAATCCTTCCTAAAGACCTTCCAAATTCATTATATTTTAATTTCCCCCTAATATATATAACTACTAGAGGCCTGGTGCATGAAATTTGTGCACTGGGGGGGGGAGGGGGTCCCTCAGCCCGGCCTGCACCCTCTCGCAGTCTGGGAGCCCTCGGGTGATATCCGACTGACAGATGGGAGCGGGCCTAAGCTGGCAGTCTGGCATCCTTAGCGCTGCTGTGGAGGCAGGAGAGGCTCCCACTACCACCACTGCACTTGCCAGCCGTGAGCCCGGCTCAGGACTTCTGCTCCTCTGTAGGAGCGCACTGATCATCAGGGGGCAGCTCCTGCATGGAGCGCCTGCCACCTGGTGGTCAGTGCACGTCATAGTGACTGGTCATTCCATTGTTAGGTCTATTTACATATTAGCCTTTTATTATATAGGACTAGAGGCCCATTGCACGAAGAGATTTGTGCAATAGGCCTTCCCTTCCCCTGGCTGCCAGCACCGGTTTTCCTCTGGCACCCGGGACCCAGGCCTTCGCTCCAGCCCGGAGCCTTCCGTCTTTGCTCCACCGCTTCTCGCCTACGTATGCAAATTAACTGCCATCTTTGTTGGGTTAATTTGATACTCTCCTGATTGGCTGGTGAGCGTAGCAGAGGGATGGTCAATTTACATGTTTGCCTATTATTAGGTAAGATGATATTTGTTTATTAATGAAGAATGGTTATAACTTTCCCATCTTTATTGAAAATGTTGGTTTTGATACTAGGAGGGATTCTTTCAAGTTCTGAAACTAAGGAATCATTTTGATAGATTTCTTCACTTGATTACATTTATAATATGCATCCTCAATATTGATCTCTACAGGTAACCCTGAGGTAACTAAAGCTTAACCCCATCTTTTTATGAAACCATTCCATGCATTGTTTTCCTGAATGTATTTTTAATACAATGTTGGAAATAGATGTGGGGATCTTGAGAAGGTAGATTACGTAGATAGAATGTATTACTTAATATTGCCCTCAGCCACACTGTCACAAAAGAGCTTTAATTTTCACATGCAAAAGGCTGTGAATGGTTCATCAAACTCAGAAATGTTGGGGGAAATCCAATTGCAGGTAAAAGTCAAGAATACATTTTGTTCATGAGAAGTTATATTGCTTGTAAAATTTATAAGAGAGTGAAATGAGCACATTCACAAGAAGAAAAACAGTATTTCCTCAATCGCTGGAAGTTTTTGACATATGACTCCATGTAATATCGTTATAAAACAAATGCAAATAATTATCAGGTTATTAAAAACTTAAAATTATTAAAGAATTCAAAAAACTAGAAAACATAGGAATTAGTTTGACCTGGTGAATTAAACTCTGTATCACAAAGTCAGAGACTATATTTTTAATTTTATTTTAATTTAATTTTATTTTTTTCTGGTAGTTACTTGTATTTTCTTTTTCTTTTTTTTATATTCTTTATTTTATTTTATTTTATTAAATCTTTATTGTTCAGATTACATTTGTTCCTCTTTTTTTTTCCCATAACTCCCCTCCTCCCAGTTCCCACCCCACCCTCCACCCTCACTCCCCACCCACTGTCCTCATCCATAGGTGCACGATTTTTGTCCAGTCTCTTCCCGCATCTCCAATTCCCCTTTCCCCCCCCAAGAATAGTCAGTCCATTCCCTTTCTATATCCCTGATTCATTGTAATCACCAGTTCATTCTGTACATCAGATTATTTATTCACTTGATTCTTAGATTCACTTGTTGATAGATGCATGTTTGTTGTTCACAATTTGTATCTTTACCTTTTTCTTCTTCCTCTTCTTAAAGGATACCTTTCAGCATTTCATATAATACTGGTTTGGTGGTGATGAAGTCCTTTAGCTTTTCCTTATCTGTGAAGCTCTTTATCTGATCTTCAATTCTGAATGATAGCTTTGCTGGATAAAGTAATCTTGGTTGTAGGTTCTTGGTATTCAGTACTTTGAATATTTCTTGCCATTCCCTTCTGGCCTGCAAAGCTTCTGTTGAGAAATCAGCTGACAGTCGTATGGGTATTCCCTTGTAGGTAACTGAGTCTCTTTCTCTTGCTGCTTTTAAGATTCTCTCCTTGTCTTTTGCTCTTGGCATTTTAATTATGATGTGTCTTGGTGTGGTCCTCTTTGGATTCCTTTTGTTTGGGGTTCTCTGCGCTTCTTGGACCTGTAAGTCCATTTCTTTCACCAGGTGGGGGAAGTTTTCTGCCATATTTCTTCAAATAGGTTTTCAATATCTTGCTGTCTCTCATCTTCTGGCACTCCTATAATTCTGATATTAGTGCGCTTGAAGCTGTCCCAGAGGCTCCTTACATTATCTTCACACTTTTGGATTCTTTTTTCATTTTGCTTTTCCGGTTGGGTGTTTTTTGCTTCTTTGCATTTCAAATCTTTGGCTTGATTCTTGTGCTCCTCTGGTCTGCTATTAGGTATAATATTCTTTATTTCAGTCCGTGTATGCTTAATTTCTAGTTTCTTTATCATAGCATCGAGGGTCTCATTAGTTTTCTTGAGGCTCTCCTCAAGTTTATTGCAAGCCCTCAAAATTGCGTTTTTTAGCTCTATATCCTCCATTTCTGTCATGTTTTTTTGTCTCCACATTTTTTATGCTTTCTTGGTGCACCCCCTTGTGGTCTTTGTGCGCAGTCTTGTTCTAGTTAAGCCTTGATTGTTGTAGTTAATACTAGAGGGATTTGACCACCAGGCCGACTGGCTGTGAGAATCACCTGTGTCTGCCGTGGGAAAACTTCTGTCCTCTGGAGAGGAGCTGATCTAGCCTTTGCCTGAGGCTATCCGGCAAATGGCTCTGCGCAGGGCTTGGGCGGGGCGGGTCGCACGGGATCAACAGGGCGGGCGGAGGGAGCAGTTATGGCTGCTCTCAGTCCCGTTCCCCGAGGCTCTGCTTCTCAGAACCCCGGCAGCCGCTGCAAACTTCGGAGAGAAAGCTGCCCTTAGGTTCCAACTGATGCCGGACAATCCCGCTTCTCCCGTCTGAGTCTGAGTCCCTAGAGACTCGCCCGGATCTGGAGCCCAAAGTCTGAGACTCACTCCCGACCGAAAACGACAACCGCGCCCTCAGCCACCAGCCCGCTTTTCGCGCGCACCTCCGCACCTTTAAATTTTCCACACTGCACCTCCTCTGAGCCTCGGGACGCTGCTGTCTTTCCTTCTAGTTGAAGAGTCTCTCCTCAGCCAGCCTTCCTGTGGTTCTGGGTGATGTCCGTTCCGTCTTTTAGTTGTATTTTTGAAGTGGTTGTTTGCGGCAGCAGTCTCCGGTGTTTACCTATGCTGCCATCTTGGTCAAGAGCCAGTTACTTGTATTTTCTGTTTTATTCCTCACCACCCCTGTGCCCACACCCAGTTGAAATTGTCAAATCTTTTTCCTGGATTATTGGGACAGCTTCGTACTGGTCGCCTGCTCTCAGAAAATAGCTTGTGAGTTAGCCTCCCCCTTGTAAGAGTTGCCCGGCTGCATCTCATTTGCTTCTTGCAAAGTCTTCATCCATAATAAGAAATGGATCTTACATCATTACCTCTACAAACACTTTAATTGTTTAGATTTATATGTATGACTTTAGAAAGCATTTCATGTAATGAAACCTTTACTGCTTCTGATGATTCTCTGATAATTTCTAGTCTGTGTCTTCCAAATATTTATCACAAGCTACTGAGTTTATTTCACAGCTCACTAATAAAGTACATCCTCACTTTGGAAATCATTCTTGTTAAAGGCCAATGTATCTCCATATAAAGTTTTTCATGCTATTTTCAAGGAGATGGCAGTCTTTCCTACCCTCTAAATTTTTATTTCTATGTGGGAAAATAACATGTTAGACAGGACAAAAATCTCAGAAGAACCCAGATCATCCAGCTTTTTTTTTTTTTTTTTTATTGCTTAAAGTATTACAAAGGGTATTACATATGTGTCCTTTTTTTTTCCCTGCCCTTGACAATCCCCTGGCCTCCCCTACCCGCCAGAGACTATATTTTTAAAGGACACAAAAAACACATATTTAACACTGTCAAATAAAAAAATAAGGATTTATGTAAAGCAGTGGTTCTCAACCTTCCTAATGCCACGACCCTTTAATACAGTTCCTCATGTTGTGGTGACCCCCAACCATAAAATTATTTTCATTGCTACATCATAACTAATTTTGCTACTGTTATGAATCGTAATGTAAATATCTGATATGCAGGATGTATTTTCATTGTTACAAATTGAACATAATTAAAGCATAGTGATTAATCACAAAAACAATATGTAATTATATATGTGTTTTCCGATGGTCTTAGGCGGCCCTTGTGACCACCTAAGGGTCGTTCGACCCCCAAAGGGGTCGCGACCCACAGGTTGAGAACCGCTGATGTAGAGAGACTTTATACAAAAAACTATTTCAATAGTGAAAATGCTCTGACTGCAGTATCTAAAAGGGTCTCAAAGGCCCTAGCCAGTCTGGCTCTGTGGTTAGAGCGTCCACCCGCAGACAGAAGGGTCCCTGGTTCAATTCTGTTCAAGGGCACATACCTCACTTGTACCTTGGTGACAGGCTCTATCCCCTGCCTGTCTGGGAGCCTGCGGGAGACAACCAATCAATAAGTCTCTCTCACACTGATGTTTCTCTCTGTCTTTCCCCCTCCTTTCTACTTTAAAAATCAATAGAAAAAATATCCTCGGGAGAGAATTAACAAAGAACATAATAACTAAATAAATCAAAGTTTAGCTAGATAAGGGCTTTTCTTTTATAAAGAGTGGTCAGCAAGGCTAGATAGAACAGGGGGTGGGAGAGTGGCTGAGCAAGTAGCCTAACCTACCATTGTGAAGGTAACATTTACCCTGGGTTTGCCTAGTCTAAAAAGTAGGTTTGTCCCTAATTGTATTGATCAAGGATGAGCCACAGTTCGGAGATTTGGGGAGAAGGAAAGATAATTAAATTTGATTAAGTCATGTCACATATTTTGTTTCCATTGATCTGGGGGACAAAAAAATTCAGCTAATTAGATATAACAGAAAACAGAAATTTATAGAGTTTGTGCTTGACCTTGATACAGGTAAACAAGGGGGTTGTCCACAATCCTATCCTATATAATAAAAGCCTAATTGGCAAATAGACCGAACAGCGGAACAGCCAGTTGCTATGACACACACTGGCCACCAGGGGGCAGGCGCCCAATGCAGGAGCTTCCCCCACCCCATAGGCCCCAGGCCAGCCAAGGCGGGTGCCAGTGGGGGTCCCCCCATCACCCTGCTGGTCACCCCGCAGAGGAAGGCAAATAGTGGTGGCAGTGGGGAACAGGGCCGGTGAGCGGGCGGTGCCAGGTCAGCCAAGGTAGGTGCCAGCAGGGGCCCTCTGATTGTCCTGCTGGTTGCCCTGCAGAGGGAGGCAACAGCGGTAGGGGGTGGGGCCAGTGAGCAGGTGGCACCAAGCTGACCAAGGCGGTGCAAGTGGGGGGCCCTAATCACCTCGCCGGACACCCCACAGATCAGCCCTGATCACTGGCCAAGCCTAGGGACCCTACCCGTGCACGAATTTCGTGCACCAGGCCTCTAGTCTAAGTAATATAAGAAAAGGTGTTTCTATTTCTGCAAACACAAAGCCTTGGGGGAACTTCTTTAACAGCTGCTGGGTTCCAGGATGACAGGGCTCAGGTAAAGTTCAATATTGTCACTACCAATTATGACACCAGAGTTAACAAAAATAATAAATAGAAATTAGAATATACAGGAACAGTAAAATCCTAAACTAACAATAATAATAATAATAATAATAATAATAATAAGCAACTAGCTCAGGGATTCTGGTGTATGTGACTGAATGACATTGTAGGGCCCTGCATCTTCATTACGGCTCTGAGGTGTCTGCTCCTGTCACATTTAAGAGTCAATATTAAGTTTTGAAAGTTGTTGCTCTAAATTATCAGCCAGATTCTGTGTTACTGTTCAGTTAAACAAGGAAAATCCAGAAGTTATATTACAAATTTTTTTTCATTTTTCTGGGGTTCATGAAATAAATCTGCAGACAACATATGACTTTTTATAGTCATGATTGGACAATAAATAGGAGTGATTAAAATGACAGACCTGTGTAACATTCAATACATTATGTCTTTTACCAGTTGAGCTGTGTTGAAGATAGCAAGGAGAGAAAGTTCGCTCCACACCCTCATCCTCTCTTCCTCTTCCTCACTGCATGGTTTTTATTCTAGGGTTTGGTTCACTGGCTCAACCACTCTCTAATCCTGGCTTGTATTTAAAACCGCAACTTGTCCTTGTAAACTTGAGGTTTTTGCGATGCATCAGTAGTTTTCAAAATATTTTTATTTTGATTTCTAAAATGTTTGACAAAACTATTTACCATCAAATATTTTTAAGATGGCATTTAAATTATAATCCTTGCAGGAGACCAATCTTAGAAATATAAACACATAATTGCATGTAAATATAAAACTGTTACATCAGTCTTCAGTGGGATTGATTTAGAAACCTAATGACCACAATTATCACTAAAATATAGTCTGCTTCATACAAATTTTACTTATTTCATCAAATCTAAGCTGACATTGCATGTGAGACACACAATTAAGTTAGATAACTTTTTTAATCAGTTATGATGCAGTAAATTTTCATTCAGAGAGAATGTTGGCATCTAAGAGGTTCCCAAAACCAGATAAAGACACTACAAAGAAAGAGAATTACAGGCCAATATCCCTGATGAACATAGATGCTAAAATCCTCAACAAAATTCTAGCAAATCGGGTCCAGCATTACATTAGATCATACACCATGACCAAGTGGGATTTATTCCATGGATGCAAGGATGGTACAATATCCACAAATCAATAAATGTGATACATCACATAAACAAATTGAGAGATAAAAATCACATAGTCATATCAATTGATGCAGAAAAAGCATTTGACAAAATCCAACACCCATTTTTGATAAAAACTCTCAGCAGAGTGGGAATAGAGGAATCATACCTCAACATAATAAAAGCCTTCTATGACAAACCTACAGCCAATATCATACTCAATGGGCAAAAACTAAAACCATGTCACCAAAGAACAGGAACAAGACAGGGGTGCCCACTCTCACCACTCCTATTCAACATAGTACTGGAAGTGCTAGCCATAGCAATTAGATAAGAAGAAGAAATAAAAGGCATCTAAATTGGAAAAGAAGTAAAACTGTCATTATTCACAGGTGACATGATATTGTACATAAAGAATCCATCAGAAAACTATTAGACTTAATAAATGAATTCAACAATGTAGCAGGATACAAAATTAACACCCAGAAATCTATGGCTTTTTTATATACCAATAATGAACTTACAGAAAGAGATATTAAAAGAACAATCCCATTTACCATTGCAACAAAAAAATTAAAATACCTAGGAATAAACTTAACTAAGGAGGTAAAAGACCTGTACTTGGAAAACTACAGGACATTGAAAAAAAGAGATAGAGGAAGACATAAACAATCCGTGTTCAAGGATTGGTAGAATCAACATCATTAAAATGTCCATACTACCCAAAGCAATCTCTAGATTCAATGCAATCCCCATGAAAATACCAACGGCATTTTTCACAGACCTAGAACAAACTCTCCAAAAATTCATATGGAATTTAAAAAGACCCCGAATAGCTGCAGAAATCCTGAGAAAGAAGAAAAGAGTAGGAGGGATCTCAATACCAGATATCAAGCTATACTACAAAGCCACTGTTCTCAAAACTGTCTGGTACTGGCACAAGAACAGACATATAAACCAATGGAACAGAACAGAGAACCCAGAAGTCAAACTAAGCCATTATGCTCAATTAATATTTAACAAAGGAGGCAAGAGCATACAATGGAGTCAAGACAGCCTCTTCAATAAATGGTGTTGGGAATATTGAACAGATACATGCAAAAAAATGAAACTACACCACCAACTTACACCATACAAAAAATAAACTCAAAATGGATAAAGGACTTAAATGTAAGATGTGAAACCATAGAAATCTTAGAGGAATTCATAGGCAGCAAAATATCAGACATATGTCATAGCAATATCTTCACCGATACAGCTCCTAGGGCAATGGAAACTAAGGAGAAAATAAACAAGTGGGACTACCTCAAAATAAAAAAACTTCTGCACAGCAAAAGAAACCATCAACAAAACAATAAGAAAGCCCACTGCATGGGAGAACATATTTACCAATGTTATTTCCAATAAGGGTTTAATCTCCAAAATGTACAGGGAATTCATACAACTTAACAAAAGGAAGATAAACAATCCAATCAAAAAATAGGCAAAGGACCTAAACAGACACTTTTCAAAATAGGACATACAGAAGGCCAAGAGACACATGAAAACATGCTCAAAGTCACGAATCATCTGAGAGATACAAATCAAAATGACAATGAGGTACCATTTTACACCTGTCAGAATGGCTATCATCAACAAATCAACAAATGACAAGTGCTGGCGAGGATGAGGAGAAAAAGGAACCCTCATGCACTGCTGGTGGGAATGCAGACTGGTGCAGCCACTGTGGAAAAACAGTATGGAGTTTCCTCAAAACATTAAAAATGGAACTCCCATTTGACCCAGTAATCCCACTTCTAGGACTATATCCCAAGAAATCAGAAAGGACATATGCACCCCTATGTTCATAGCAGCACAATTTACAATAGCTAAGATTTGGAAACAGCATAAGTGCCCATCAGCAGATGAGTGGATTAGAAAACTGTGGTACATCTACACAATGGAATACTATGCTGCAGTAAAAAAGAAGGAACTCTTACCATTCACAACGGCATGGATTGGACATGGAGAGCATTATGCTAAGTGAAATAAGCCAGTCAGTGAAAGATAAATACCACATGATCTCACTCATTTGTGGAATATAATGAACAACATAAACTGATAAACAAAAATAGATCCAGAGACAGAGAAGCATCGAACAGACCATCAAACCTCAGAGGAAAGGCAGGGGAGGGGAAGGAGTGTAAGAGATCAACCAAAGGACTTGTATGCATGCATATAAGCATAACCTATGGTCACAGACACTAGGGGGTGAGGGAATGTGCTGGGGGATGGGAGTGGCCGGGGAGAGGTCAAGGGGGGGAAAAGGAGACATATGTAATACTTTAATCAATAAAGAATAAAAAAAATTTTAGCCGAAACCGGTTTGGCTCAGTGGATAGAGCGTCAGCCTGCGGACTGAAAGGTCCCAGGTTCGATTCCGGTCAAGGGCATGTACCTTGGTTGCGGGCATATCCCCAGTGGGAGATGTGCAGGAGGCAGCTGATCGATGTTCCTCTCTCATCGATGTTTCTAACTCTCTATCTCTCTCCCTTCCTCTCTGTAAAAAAATCAGTAAAATATATTTTAAAAAAAATTTTTAAGAAGAGATTAGCACCAGAAAGTGCTTCTACCTCTCGGGCAGGTAGGATAGCAGCAGGTGGACAGTTTGTCGGTTTTGTTTACCTTTGCAAAAACCAGCCCTTCCTTTCCATAATTTTTGCTATGGCTTTTACCTGGTCTCTATTTCATTGATTTCTACACTGATCTTTATTATTTTCTCCTGCTAACTTGATCTCTTTTCCCCTTCTTTTTGTAGTCCCTTGAGGGGTAATGTTAGGTTGTTTGAGATTCTTTTTCTCAATGTAGCTATTTATCATTTTCAACTTCCCTCTTACAACAGTTTTGCTGCATCCCATACATTTTAGCTTGATGTGTTTCCATTTTCATTGGTTAAAAGTATTGATTTCTTTTTTTAAAAAAATATTTTTTTATTGATTTCAGAGACGAAAGGAGAGGGAGAGATAGAAACATCAATGATGAGAGAGAATCATTGATTGGCTGCCTCCTGCATGCCCCCTACTGGGGATCGAGCCTCAAATCCAGGCATATGCTCTTGACTGGAATCGAACCCAGGACCCTTCAATCAGCAGGCTCATACTCTATCCACTGAGCCAAACCGTCTAGGGCTATTTGGTTTCTCTTTTAACCTATACGTGTTGAGGAGTCTGTTGTTTACTTTTCACATATTTGTCAATTTTTCATCTTTTATCCTATTATTGTCCTCACTGTAGTCACATGTGATACAGGCTATTATTTCAATTTTTTAAATTTACTAAGATATGTTTTGTGACCTAACATATGATCTATCCTGGAGATGTTCCCTGTGTACCTCAGAAGAATGTATATTCTGATGCTGTTGTATGGAATGGTTCAAGTCCAAAGTTTTCGAGGTGATTCTCCATCCATTGTCAAAAGTTAGGTGTTGAAGTTTCCTACTACTATTGTATTGTGGTTTATGACTACCTTTAGGTCTGATAGTGTTTGCTGAATCTATTTAGATGCTCCAAGTTTGGGTGCCATATATATGGGAAATTGTTTTATTTTTATTTTTAATATATTTTTATTGATTTCAGAGAGGGAGAGGGAGAGATAAAAACATCAATGATGACAATCATTGATTGGCTGCCTCCTGCACGCCCCCTTCTGGAGATTGAGCCTGCAACCCAGGCATGTGTCCTTGACCAGGGTCAAACCCTGGACCCTTCAGTCCGCAGGCCGACACTCTATCCACCGAGCCAAACCAGCTAGGGCTGTTATATTTTCTTGATGAAATGATCCTTTTATCATTATATAATGACCATGTTTTTTGGTCTCTTATTACAGCTTTTGAATAAAGTCTATTCTGTGTGATTAATTATAGCTACTCCTGCTGAATTTTGGTATCTACATTCGTAAATTATTTTTTCCACCCTTCACTTTGAGTGTGTGTGCTCTTAAATCTGAAGTGTCTCTTGTAAGCAGCATATAGCTGTGCCCTGTTGTTGTTTTTTCCTCCCTTTAATCTATTCAGCCAATCAATGTCTCTTGATTAAAGAATTCAATTTGTTTACATTGAGACTAATTACTGATAGGTCAGGACTTGTTAAAATTTTCTAGTTGTCCTGTACTTCCCTTGTTCCTTTCTCCCTCTATAGCGACCTTTTAGGAAGTAATGATTTTCTAGACTGTCATGCTTTAACTTCCTATTCATTTTTTGTATCTAATGTGGGTTTTTCATTTGAGGTTACCCTGAGGTAACCACTACAAAACCATTTTATAGACATAATAGTGTATCTTACACTAACTTTGATTGTATAAAAAAAACTTTACCTTTTTATCTGCCCTTCCACATTTTGTTTTTTATGTCACAATTTAATCCATTTTATACTCATTAACAATATTATAGTTATATTTTTTATTTTTATTGTTGAGAGTATTGCCAATGTCCCGATTTTCCCCTATTTGCACCCCTCAAACTGGCTCCTGCCCTTCCCAGGCCTTGACCACACTATTCTCTGTGTCCATTGCTATGCATATATTCATATAAGTTCTTTGGTTAATCTCTTCCCAATCTCCCCACACCTCTTCCCTCTGAGATCTGTCAGTCTGTTCCATCTTTCCATATCTGGTTCTATTCTGTTCATCAGTTTACTTTGTTCATTAGATTCCTCATATAAGTGAGGATAATATGAGATTTGTCTTTCTCTAACTGGCTTATTTCATTTAGGATAATAATCTTCTGGTCCGTTCATGTTGTCTCAAAGGGTAAGAGTTCCTTGTTTCTACAGCTGCATAGTATTCCATTGTGTAAACATACCACCAGCTGTGTGCCAGGAAGGTGAAGCAACCTTGCTCCTGGTCTGCCTGACTGCAAAGCCCATGTTCTTTGTTTCCAGTGGGTGGGGAAGGGTCACACGGGGGATCAGGAAGGGTGTCCAGCAGGACAGAGGGCCACAGGGAGGTTGTAGAGGAAAAGGCCCGGTGAGGAGACAGAAGGAAAGTAGGAAATCACAACAAAGTCAGATAAATTCTAAAATCCAGGCTCGAAAGAAGGGTTGTAGGAGCTGAGGGGAGGTGCTGGGGAGAGGCCACAGGAGCTGATGTCAGAGCTGAGTCCTAAAGGGCTCATGAGAGTCATTCATTCATTCATTCATTCATTCAATAAATATTTATTAAGCTCCGATTTACACACTGAGGACTCAACCAACAACACAGCAGGTGCCACACACAATCAACTCCTACATGGAGACCAACAGGTTGAGTTTTCTACCTCGTTCCTCCGAATGTCCTTCCATCCTAGTGAATCCCCTACATTACGAGGCAGCCATGGGTTATGGGGGCCTGACTGACCTTCCCCTTAAGTACAGATCTGGCAGTCTCTTGTAGTAACTGCTGGTCATGTGGTCACCAGTTCATGATGGGCAGTGTTTTTCCTTTCTACAGGCTCTGATTTTCCCAGTCATTCTCTTTCCCATTCTCGGGGCTTTAATTCTCAAACTGCCATCCTCTTCCTTTTCTTTTTTTATAATATATTTTTATTGATTTCAGAGAGGAAGGGAGAGGGAGATAGAAACATCAATGATGAAAATCATGAATTGGCCCTGACTGGTTTGGCTCAGTGGGTAGAGCATTAGCCTGCGGACCGAAGGGTCCCGGGTTCGATTCCAGTCAAAGGCATGTACCTTGGTTGCGGGCATATCCCCATTGGGGGGTGTGCAGGAGGCAGCTGATCGATGTTTCTCTCTCATTGATGTTTCTAACTCTCTATCCCTCTCCCTTCCTTGCTGTAAAAATTCAATAAAATATATATTTTTTAAAAAAGTAAAACTGACAATAATTTAAAAAAAAAAGAAAGAAAATTATGCATTGGCTGCCTCCTGCACGCCCCCTATTGGGGGTCAAGTCTGAAATCCAGGCATGTGCTGTGACCAGGAATTGAACCGTGACCTCCTGGTTCATAGATTGATGATTCTCAACCACTGAGACACACCAGCCAGGACCTCCTTCCTTTTCTAAACTCCATTTCTAGAGCCAAGTACACTCTCCTAATTGGAGAGATCTTTTTAATCAGAGCTGTAAAGTGCTAGACACTCTCACTACTGCCTTGTGACTGTGTGTATTGGCACAGGCAGGAAAGTGCATGGGCAAGGCCAGGAAGGAAGGGAGAGCTGGATGTGGTAGTGGCAGCTTTGTCCCATTTCACACCTTCTCCAGAAAGATTTCAGGTGATTTTTTTTTAATAATTTTTATTTCTTAAAGTATTACAAAGAGTATTACATATGTCTCCTCCCCCTCCCCCACCCCCCCCCGCCCCGCTTGACATTCCCCCGGCCCCTACTCCCCTGGTGTCTTGTGTCCATTGGTTAATCTTATATGCATGCATATAAGTCCTTCGGTTGATCTCTTAATCCCCCCCCAAACCCACCCCAGGCTTCCCACTGTAGTTTGACAGTCTATTCAATGTTGCTCTGCCTCTGCATCTACCACTGTTCATCAGTTTATACTGGTCCCCATTATCTGTCCCAACCTCACTGGAGCAGTCCCAACCTCACCTGGGCCGTCTCAGCCTCACCGGGGCCATTTCAACCTCACCGGGGCCGTTCCTACCTCATCGGGGCCGTTTCAACCTCACCGGGGCCATGCCGACCTCACCGGGGCCGTTGCAACCTAACCGGGACCGTCCCAACCTCACCGGGGCCGTTTCAATCTCACCGGGGCTGTCCTGACCTCACTGGGGCAGTATCAACCTCACCGGGGCCGTCCCGACCTCACCTGGGCTGTTTCAACCTCACTGGGGCCGTCCCGACCTCACCGGGGCCGTTTCAACCTCACTGGGGCCGTTTCAGCCTCACCGGGGCCGACCCGATCTCACCGGGGCAGTTTCAACCTCACCGGGGCCGTCCCTACCTCACCGGGGCCGTTTCAACCTCACCAGGGCTGTCCTGACCTCACCGGGACCGTTTAAACCTAACCGGGGCCGTCCCGACCTCACAGGGGCCGCTTCAACCTCACCGGGGCCGTCCCGACCTCACCGGGGCCGTTTCAACCTCACCGGGGTCATCCCGACCTCACCGGGGCCGCTACAGCCTCACCGGGGCCATCCCTACTTCACCGGGGCTGTTTCAACCTCACCAGGGCCGTCCCTACCTCACTGGGGCCATTTCAGCCTCACCGGGGCCTTCCCAACCTCACCGGGGCAGTCTCGACTTCACCAGGGCCGTCTTGATCTTTCCGGGGCCATCCCAACCTCACCGGGGCCGTTTCAACCTCACTGGGGCCATTTCAGCCTCACCGGGGCCGTCCAGTCAGGGGATCTTTTGTACACATGATCAAAAGATATGTCTCTTCGTGGTTTTAATAACAATGATTTTAAAATATAATTCCTGTTTTCTTAGAAATTTACATTAAACTCAACAAATACAAAACTGAGAAGACTTAATGATTGCCTGGGAAACATGGAAGACGGCCAGCAATAGAAACAGCTGTGAGCAATTTGACCATCATTAGCAGAAGGGCTCAGTTGGAACGAAGTTCCACATCCATCCAGCCCAACCTCATCCATGATCCCTCCTACACTACAACAATGCACGTGGAAATGGCATCCAATGTTCAGAACTTTGAAAGTGCAGTGAGCATTGCCACTTTAGGTCAAAGACTATGGTGGGAAACTTAATGTGTGTGGACAAGTGACAGTGTGTGGCTAAATGCAGCAGCAGAGTGGAAAGAGCTATGGAAAAAGGGGCATAAGGATAAACTGGAGCTGCAGAGTCTGAGTTCCAGGGGTCCCAGAGTGCAAGAGAAGAGAAAGTGCGTTCAAATTGAAAGAAAAAAACCACATGGTCATATCAATTGATGCAGAAAAAGCGTTTGACAAAATTCAACACCCATTTTTGATAAAAACTCTCAGCAAGGTGGGAATAGAAGGATCATATCTCAACATAATAAAAGCCATATATGACAAACCCACAGCCAACATCATACTCAATGGACAAAAACTAACACCATTTCCCCTAAGAAGTATTAGCCATTGCAATTAGACAAGAAGAAGAAATAAAAGGCATCCAAATTGGAAAAGAAGAAGTAAAACTGTCCTTATTTGCAGACGACATGATATTATACATAAAAAACCCTAAAGACTCCATCAAAAAACTATTAGACTTAATAAAAGAATTCGGCAATGTAGCAGGATACAAAATTAACGCCAAGAAATCTATGGCATTTCTATACACCAATAGTGAACTTGCAGAAAGAGAGATTATAAAAACAATCCCATTTACCATCGCACCAAAAAAATTAAGCTACCTAGGAATAAACCTAACGAAAGAGGTAAAAGACCTCTACTCAGAAAACTACAGGACGTTGAAAAAAGAGATAGAGGAAGACATAAACAGATGGAAGAACATACCATGTTTTTGGATTGGCAGAATCAACATCATTAAAATGTCCATACTACCCAAAGCAATCTATAAATTCAACGCACTTCCCATTAAAATACCAACGGCATATTTCACAGGCCTAGAACGAACTCTCCAAAAATTCATCTGGAATAAAAAAGACCCCAAATAGCTGCAGCAATCCTGAGAAAGAACAAAGTAGGTGGGATCTCAATACCAGATATCAAGCTGTATTACAAAGCCAATGTTCTCAAAACTGCCTGGTACTGGCACAAGAACAGATATACAGATCAATGGAATAGAATAGAGAGTCCAGAAATCAGCCTGAATCAATATGCTCAATTAATATTTGACAAAGGAGGCAAGAACATACATTGGAGTCAAGATAGTCTCTTCAATAAATGGTGTTGGGAAAATTGGACAGATACATGCAAGAAAATGAAACTAGACCACCAACTTACACCATACACAAAAATAAACTCAAAATGGAGAAAGTGCGAGGATCTGCACCAATTGCCCAGAATTTAAGACTGTAGAAAAATATTTTTCACAGTCCTGGAAGCAAAAGGTCTAAAATCACATTGTGGGCAGTGTCATGCTCTATCTACCTAGAAGTATAGAGGGATAAGTCTTACCCCTTGCTTCTGCCCCGTGGATGTCAGCACCTTTGGTTCTCTATTGCCTATACATTCATCACTCTATCTGCTTCAATCATCAAAGGTGTTCTCTGTATCTGTGGGTCCAACTTCCCATTTCTTTGAGGAACCCCAGACATTGTGTTAGGTCTCATTCTAGTCCAGTCTGACCTCATTTTAACCTGATTACATCTGCAAAGACCCAATTCCCAAATAATACTACATGTACAGGTACTGAATTCAGGCTTTGAATGTGCATTTGAGTCACACAATTCACCATTCAAAAGGACTGCAAGGTACAAGATAAAGTAACTGAGGGCTGAATGTACATTACAGGGTGCAAGAGTACAAAAAAGTGAACAAGGAAATGAAGTCTGCATGTTGCGGGATAAGGAATTAAGGAAGTCACAGGAATCCTATATAATAAAAGGCCAGGGACCATAAGCGTAATGACCGGAACAACCACTCGACCAGTCGCCAAGAACAGTGACCACCTCTTGGTCTTTCCCCCCACCCCCACCCTGCAGGCTTGATCTCAGCATGGCGAATGAGGAACCAGGGCGAATGGGGGGGGGGCGGGCATGGTGGCAGCAGGGCGCGACTGAGGACTGGTGAGTGGCGGCAGGGGGCAGCGACCGGCGTGGGGCGGCAGACATGGCCCTGATCATAAGTTATGCCTAGGGATCCTACACATGCACGATTTCGTGTGCTGGAGATTGGGGGTAACCGGTAAAGGGGGGTACAAGGCAAAGATGGGGAAAATATTCAGAAAATTTAATGCCTATGAAGGTTTAGAGAACACAGAGGTTGAAGGTGGAGAGTGGGTTGTAAATGGAGTCCTGGGGACACTTACTGTTCCAGACAGACATAATGAGCGGGTCATAATGGACACAAAGAGATGAAGAGGGTGGAGGACAATGAAGGGAGCCAAGGAGGATAGTGCGTACCATGGGCATAACAGGCCCAGGAGAAAATCAGAGATTTTAGAAATTGGGGCAATGACTTCAGAGTTATGAGGAGGCTGCGGACAACTGACAACATAATGAGTGCATCTGAGGGTGGGAGAATCTCAGACAAAGAGTTATAAGATAGGGGAGAAATTCAATGTGATGTAATAGAAGATAATTCACATTATAAATCTGTAAGGTTTCTAGTTTGTTAAAAATTATATTTCTAAATTACCCATTTTAATACATTATTTACCTTTTCTTCTGAAGATATGAGTATATATACACATAAACGTCTTCCTCATTATTCCTTACTCCTAAATTATATTTTTGTTACTATATTTACACATTGCATTCAGTATAAAGCAAAACTAAGTATATCTATTTGTTATGTAGTCTCATAAAAAGGACATGGGATATATATACATATGTATATTATATACTAGAGGCCCGGTGCACGAGATTCATACACTCGAGGCAGGGGGGTCCCTCAGCCTGGCCTGTGCCCTTTCGCAATCTGGGAGCCCTCGGGGGAGGTCCAACTGACAGTTTAGGCCCGCTCCCCAGCAGCGAGCCTGGCTTCTGGGCTTCTGGGTGAGCGGTGCTCCCCCTGTGGAGCACACTCACCACCACGGGCAGCTCCTGAGTTGAGCGTCTGGCCCTTGGTGGTCAGTGCGCGTCACAGAGATGGGTCGTTCCACCGTCCATCGATTTGCATATTACCCTTTTATTATATAGGATATGATAAAATATTATGAAGATGCAGAAATACAAAAATAGGGCTTCCAACCATACTTTTTAAGATTTTGTTAAGTTAGCATTTGTAAGGAAAGCCCACTGGTACTGGATGGTGTCCAGCAGTTACTCAAAATTCTACAGAAAAATTGGAAATAAAAGTTTATAACTCACAAGCATGGATGAAGTATACAGCATGCTTGCAGGGGCTAACACAGGCAGGACAAGACAGGATGCAGGAAGAGAGTGGCAGTACACACAGTGTAGGTCTGTATTAGGATCACTATGTGCAGTGCCATGGAGTTCTTGAGCTAGGTCCAGACTGTTCAACTCAAAGCATAATCAGCAAGGTTTGGCTAGCTCTTCAGAAACCTTACATAAGGGGCATACAAATTGAAGGCCCTGGGGTGCACAAAAGACTACTGTTCACAAGGACTGCTAGAGAAGTCATATCAAAAACTTACCTTCACTTGTGACACTGTCAGCTGGTATCTGTATGCACTAGGGATTCATGGGAGTTCTTTACTTAACTACACAAAATAAATGATAATGCTGAAACACCACAGACTTTTACATAAACCCACAATACTCCCACTACATATTTTTTTTGTAACCATCATAATTTCCCAGCAGGTACAATGAATAAAAAAATAAATTATGGGTAAACTCTTCACACATTATTTAAGGTTTAAGGCCTGTGAGTAAATGTCACTCCACTGCATTACAAGTTGTTACCCACAATGGTGAATAAGGTGGGAAACATTAAGAGTGATGGCATGTCAACACCTCACTCATTACACATCACTGTTAACATATTTCAATTACTTCATCTTTATTAATGAACATATTAAGTCCACACATAGTCTAAACAAAGTATTACAAGCACAATGTATTGCCTAGGGTTGAAATACACATTACAAGCATTCAAAGATCATGAAATGAATTGAGATATAAATCACATGAATACTTTTGTTTAAAAAAGCCACAAACTTTTATAACTTTTGTAACAAAAAAGGATTCAGTGGATACAATTACATTTGTCCTAATATTCACACCCTTGGTATTTTGATTTATACTAAAAAACCATGTAACTTTCCTTACTAGATTCTCTAAAATAAGTATTCTGATTTAAAGTCATATTTGAAAAGTGTTACTGACTTACTACTTTCTACTGTGAATTCTCTGATATTATACATTTAGATTTATTAAAGTCACTTTCAAGCACAAATGCTGTGGGGTTTTCTGAAGTATGTATTGTGAGGAAATATTTTTTATCATTTATTTCAAAGGTAGAATTTCTCATGAGTATGGATTCTCTGATATGCAGAAAGATTGTAGGTTCAGGTATAGGGTTTGCACATTCTTTAACATTTTAAGTTTTTCTCCAGTAAGAATACTCATGTGGCAGTTATGATGTACCTATAAATGCTGAAAACAATCTTTGCTGAACTTTTTATATTTGCATGGCTTCTCTCCACTATAAATTCTCTAAAGCAGCGGTCGCCAACTGGTAGTCCACGGACCACTGGTGGTCCATGAGGTTTGAAAGGTTGGCAACCAAGGCTCTAAAGTACATTGAGGCTTGAGCAATGGTAAAAGGTTTTGCCACATTGTTTATATTTGTATTCTTTCAGTAAAGCATAAATTATGTGATACTGATTAAGGTTTCAACACTGGGTAAAGGTGTTATCAAATTCTCTGCATTGTAAGGCTTCTCTCTGGTATGATATTTAGTGAGGTTTGGGCAATGGTTGGAATTTTTTCCATATTCTTTATATTTATACTAGAGGCCTGGTGCACAAAACTTGTGCACTGGAGTGGGGGGGTCCTTAAGCCCAGCCGGTGCCCTCTAACATTCCGGGACCCCTTGGGGAATGTCCGCCTGCTGGCTTAGGCCTGCTCCACGCGGGGAACAGGCCTAACCCAGCAGTCAGATATCCATCTCGCAGTCCAGGACCCCTCACTGCTTACCACCTGCCTGCTCGCTGCTCCTTACCACTTGGCTCGCTGCTCCTCAATGCTGCTGCAAAGGCAGGAGAGGCTCCCACCACCGCCACTGCGCTTGCAAGCCATGAGCCTGGCTTCTGGCTGAGGAGCACTCCCCCTGTGGGAGTGCACTGACCACTAGAGGGCAGCTCCTATGTTGAGCATCTGCCCCGTGGTGGCCAGTGAGCATCATAGCAGCCAGTCATTCTGGATGTTCTGCTGTAAAGGTTGCTTAGGCTTTTATTATATAGGTTGCTTTTATTCTCTATGAATTTCCCAATATTGAGTACAGCTATAGCAAGGTTAAAGGCTTTGTCATACTCTTCACATTTGTAAAGCTTCTCTCAGGTATGCATTCTCATATATTTGGTAAGATTTGAGCAATGGGTAAAGTCTTTGCCACATTCTGTGTTTGTAAGGCTTCTCTATAGCTGAGTCCTCTGATGCTATAAAGGTTTGAACATGATGTGAAGGCACTGTGATTATCTCCACATTTATAAGGGTTTCTGTCCTGTGTGAATTCTCTGATGTTTGGAAAACGCTGAATACCAGCTAAAGACTTTGCCACATTCTGTACATTTATATGGTTTCAATCCAGAATGAATATTCTGATGTTGAATAAGATGAGAGCCCCGGGTAAAGGCTTTGCCACATTCTCCACATTTATATGGCTTCTCTCCAGAATGAATTTTCTGATGTTTAGTAAGTTGTGAGCCCTGGGTAAAGGCTTTGCCACATTCTCTACATGTATAAGGCTTCTCTCCAGAATGAATCCTCTGATGTTGAGTAAGATTTGAGCTCCGGATAAAGGTTTTACCACATTCTCTACATTTATAAGGCTTTAGTCCAGTATGAATTCTCTGATGATGGCTAAGGTTTGAACAGTGGCTAAAAGCTTTGCCACATTCAGTACATTTATAAGGCTTCTCTCCAGAATGAATGATCTGATGCCGAGTAAGATGTGAGCTCTGGATAAAAGTTTTGCCACATTCTCTGCATTTATAAGGCTTCTCTCCAGAATGAATGATCTGATGCCGAGTAAGATGTGAGCTCTGGATAAAAGCTTTGCCACATTCTCCACATTTATAAGGCTTCTCTCCAGTATGAATTCTCTGATGTAAAATAACATTTGCCTGCCACTTAAAGGCTTTATCACATTCTTTGCATTTGTAAGGTTTCTCTGCAGTATGGATTTCCTTATGTCTATTTAACTTAGAGGACTGACTAAACACTTTCAGGTAGTGATTACACCAGAAAGACTCTTCCTCAATATGACTATTTTTATGTTCAGTAAGATTTGATGATTGGTTGGAAGACTTGGCACATTCACTAAAACTTTCTGTCTTCTCTACAGTATGAATACTCTGAGGTATAAAAATATTTGAGTTTTTTTCAAAGACTTTAGGCCATTTATACTTGTTCTGTGGAAGCTGAGCTCTTTGATGATTATTAGAATTTGACCCTTGGTTAAAGTTTTTCTGAGATTCATTGCATTGGTGACTTCTCTCTTCATTATATGTACTCTGATAATAATTTAAGAGAGAAAAACTTTTAGTGAGAACTCTAATATCACTGCACATGTACAACTGTTCTCAATTACCTATTCTGATACCATGATGGTTGTATCTATCTATCTATCTATCCTCCCACAGTTATGAAAATTATAGACTCTGGAAAAAGAAATATTTTCCCATGAAATAATAATACAAAATTGGTTAAGGGGTTTACAAATTCATGTATAACTTGTATCTTCATTTTTAAAATATCTCAGTTTTAGAAATATTTGACTGTTTAATCATATGCTACATTAAATCATTCAAAAATTATTTGCACAATGGACTAGGTGACTTTTCTGATATTAGAAATTTTACTTCAGAGAATATGTATTCATTTATTTATATTAATTTTCACATGAGGACATGTTTATTGATTTTTAGAGAGAAAGAAAAGGGGGTGGGATAGAGAGAGATAAAGAGAAATTGATGTGAGAGGGAAATATGGATCAATTACCTCCTGCCTACACCCAGACCAGAGATTGAACCCTAAATCTACATGTGTCCCAACCAGCATTGAACCCACAACATTTCAGGGTGACACTTCAACCAACTGAGCCACAGCAGCCAGAGCAGAGAATACATACTTTTAAAATTTTTTCTTTCTTTTTTTTTTTGTATTGTAAATCTTTATTCTTTTTTTTTTTCTCTTTATTTTTTATTTTTGTTCAGAAACACATTGTTCTGCCAATGTAACTAATGTCAAGTAGAGGGTAACTACCCCACCCTGGCCATATCCATTATGTCTAACAATATTTTTTTCTCTTAATAGTCCCCTGCACATTACAAAACTTTCATTCAGTGTAAATTCTCAATGCCACATCACTGATATCTTACCTGTAACATTTTCTGGAATGACACTTCTACACCTGACTTTGGCAACAAACCCTGGGTGACTTGAGAAGATATAGCTGAAATATAACAAAGTAATTATAAAATACACGCAGGTAAATATTCTTTAAATTTTAATGTACAGAATTAATACCTGTAAGAAGATTTCAGTGAGACAGAAGAACAGGAAGCACAAAAACTTTCCTCCTCCATGGAAATGTTAACTTACCAACAATTACTGACCCAATTACCTTCTAAAGTACTTCAGAAGCCAGTTCAAAGACCACAATACCCACCAGAAAGTGCAAAATAAAAAAGTCACATCAAAGAGGGAAACAAGTTACCTACATTTGCCCATAATACCTGCTCACTCTTTCTGACACAGGAATGGGAAAATATCATGGGCTCTAAATAAAAACAAAATATGTTTTAAACAGGGAAGTTACACAAAACTCACACACGCAAGCTTCTGGTCAAGATGGAGGTGTAGGTAATTGTGGCACTGGCAACCTCCCACAACCACATAAAAAATACAACTAAACTACAGGGAAACCATCTTTCAGAACTGACTGAAACCTAACTGAATGAAGTTGTAAAACTAAGGACATAAAGAAGGCTGATCCAGACTGGTAGGAGGTGCAACGTCACAGAATGGACTGGGCCCACATGGTGGATAAAAATCACCAGTGACATATCGGCTTCAGAGGTCGCATCTGAGGAGTGAAGGGTCTCAGCCCCACAGAAGGCCCTCCAGCCCCAGGTTCCAATGCCAAGAAGAGATGTTCCCACTACTCTGGCTGTAAAAACTAGCAAGGATTGTGGTTGAGTGAGACGGAGAGCTGACGGAATCCTAGGCAATTCCTCTTAAAGGGCTCATGCTCTGACTTATTCAGATTCGTGCCCTGTGAGCTCCAGTGCTGTGGCAGCAGCTTGAATGGTACCAGGGACATACAGGTTGGACCTGAAGGATGAGAGCTGTAGAAGGAGCTTTCTTCCAGGCATAAGTCTTGGTAGAAGCCATTGTTCCTTTTCTGAGCCTTTCACCCACATAGCTGGCAAACAGGAGCCACAGCTGAGTCTCCATCAATTTGGCTCACACTTTTCACCACACTCTGAAGATTTCCTGACACTTCACCCCATCAACATGAGGGACCACCAAAGCTGTTTCCAGTGGCTATTCCATACAAACAGCCTAAATTGGCTTATGCTTCAGTCTTTACAACAATGTCTCAAACAAGTAGGACCTGGCCCCAGTGTACCCCCCATAACTCTGGCTATGTGGCCCCAGCATGGAAACTACGTAATTTCTAATTATTGGGATGTACACCTGAAACTAATATAATATTACATTGGCAACTACAATTGAAAAAAATTTTTAAATGAGTTAAACACACACACACACACACCAATTACACTTTCCAGAATAGGTGTGACAGGCCTTTAAAAACCTACCACAGCTGATAGTTATTTTTGTTCTCCTGTACAAAGCAAGTTTATAAAGAATGGGATAGCAACAAAAGATCACAAGGCTTATGAAGAAACAGAAAAACAATCCAACCAGAGGGACAAAATAAATCTCCATAAGTTGGCCCTAAGTTAATAAACATATGTTAATTACCTGACAAAGATAAGAAAAAAAAACTTTAAAAGGGCTCAATTGAAAAAAACGTAAAAAACTATTGCCATAAAAATTAGGCATGACAATAATAAAAATGCAAGCAGACAGAAAGTATAAGAAAGAACCAAACAGATATTGGGAACTGAAGAATATAGTTAGTACATGAATTGAAATATACAATAGAAACATCAGCAAAAGACTTGATCAAGCAAAAGGAAGGAGAAGACAACTTGGACACCTACCCACAGTGTTCCTGGGATGTGGGAACCAAACTCCAATATCTCAACCACTTCCCTCCCAAATTACTCAGACGCAGAAAACAGAACTTTAAAACTAGTTTAACATAAAATTCATCAGCAACGTGCACAGACTTCCCCAGGTTCACCAAGAAATCCAATAGTAGCCAGGTCATGCCACCCTTACATTGTTACAGGACTTTGGCTCTCACTGGAAATGTGATGGAAGCAGAAAGAGAATCCTTAGATGATGATGGAGAGGATCTGTCCCTCGAAGCCAGAAATAGAAATAATCGTGACCCTCTGGAAAATCAGTTCCATTGAAGCAGATGTTTCCAAACCATTATATAATATCTGATCTTCGGCCTCTCACCTGGATCATCTGTTTCCTTGATTCCCACCTACCTGGCTGGATGGGTATTGTCTTTTTTCTCTTCAACTCCCAGGGCTCCTTCATGTGCTCCAAAAAGGTGAGTAGGTCTGGCTTAGACACACCTGTTTATTAGAAAAAGGAACATGGGCCACAGCCAGTTTGGCTCATTGTGAAGAGTCTCATCCTGTGGACTGAAGGGTCCCTGGTTTGATTCTGGTCAAGGGCACATGCCTGGGATGCAGGCTCGATCCCCAGTAAGGGATGTGGAGGAGGCAGCCAATCAATGATTCTCTCTTATCACTGATATTTCTACCTCTCTCTCCCTCTCCCTTCCTCTCTGAAATCAAATAAAAAAATATTAAAAACAACAACCAAAAACTTATAAAAAAAGAAAAAGAAAAAGTAACATGGGTTCAATGGAGAATCTCCAATCCAATCCAGCCCTGTGCTCAAGTAAGAAGATAGGACATTGTAGAATACCAGAATATTCTAAAAAATTATTTTCCAAAATATTATTTTCTGACAGAACCTTTAACTATACTGGAGACAACATTTAAAGTTTTCAAATCTTGAGTTCCACTTCCAAATACATCAGGAAGCCTTTTTGTTCTGCACCAGCAAAACCCCAATTGCTTTCCTTAATAACACGGATCTGAAACTCTATAATAAAAAGCAGAAGCTACAAGCAGACACTGTACTAATGAAGAAAACAAAACCCTGCGGGTGGAGGAGAAATTCTGGAAGGAAGTGGTCCTCACCCAGGAATACCAGGTTCCTGTAGTTCTGCAACATCACATCCATGTATAGTTTCTGCTGAGCTGGGTCCAGGCACGCCCACTCCTCCTGAGAGAATTCTATGGCCACATCACTGAAGGTCAACTGCCCCAGAAATTAAAAGGAAATTAAAAGAAAAGCATTAATCAATTGACCATGGGCAGAGGTCATAAGGTCACCCAAAATGAAAAGTTAATAGAACCAGTTTAGACTTAGTACAGTATCCTGAATTATCCAACAGCATCACTTTGACATTAATATTCTCTAATGTATTTTTAGAAAGGAAGATGGCATATGATCCACCAAACCACAGGAGAAGTTTTACTTTTCTGAAAGATAAATTTTAAAAATACAGGCATCAACACAAGCATATCCATTTTTGAGTGCTATGTTTGAATCACAGAGGATCAACTGTACATATTTCTTAGCTGGAGAAGTCATTCTGAGTGAGCACAGTGTAGCACTTTTAAAATTTTAATGAGCTTCTTTTCCAAGGAAACACCAAATGGCGGATGACACCAGGACAGAATACGAGGTCTCTGGGGTTTCCATGGAGGATTTGGCAGCGGCACCCGGGGCCCGGGGGTGGCCGCCGGGATCAGGGCACGGGCTGAAACCGCGTAGCTCATGGAGGCAAGGCCGAGGGCAAGGAGTGGATACCTGTCACCAAGCTGGCCGCTTGGTCAAGGACATGAAGATCAAATCCCTAGAGGAAATCTATCTATTCTCCTTGCCCATCAAGGAATCTGAGATCATAGACTTTTTCTTGGGGGCATCCCTCAAGGATGAGGTCTTGAAGATTATGCCTGAGGAAAAGCAGACACGTTCTGGCCAGAGGACCCAGTTCAAGGCATTTGTCGCCATTGGACATTTTGGTCTGTGTGTTTTTTTTTTTTTTTTTTTTTTTTTTTTTTTTTTTTTTTAATTAAATCTTTATTGTTCAGATTATTACATTTGTTCCTCTTTTTTCCCCCCATAACTCCCCTCCTTCCAGCTCCCACCCCACCCTCCACCCTCACTCCCCACCCACTGTGTTCATCCATAGGTGCATGATTTTTGTCCAGTCACTTCCCGCATCTCCCACACCCCTTTTTCCCCCAAGAATAGTCAGTCTATTCCCTTTCTATGTCCCTGATTCTATTATAATCACCAGTTCATTCTGTACATCAGGTTATTTATTCACTTGATTCTTAGATTCATTTGTTGATAGATGCATGTTTGTTGTTCATAATTTGTATCTTTACCTTTTTCTTCTTCTTCCTCTTCTTAAAGGATACCTTTCAGCATTTCATATAATACTGGTTTGGCGGTGATGAACTCCTTTAGCTTTTCCTTATCTGTGAAGCTCTTTATCTGACCTTCAATTCTGAATGATAGCTTTGCTGGATAAAGTAATCTTGGTTGTAGGTTCTTGGTATTCAGCACTTTGAATATTTCTTGCCATTCCCTTCTGGCCTGCAAAGTTTCTGTTGAGAAATCAGCTGACAGTCGTATGGGTATTCCCTTGTAGGTAATTGAGCCTCTTTCTCTTGCTGCTTTTAAGATTCTCTCTTTGTCTTTTGCTCTTGGCATTTTAATGATGATGTGTCTTGGTGTGGTCCTCTTTGGATTCCTTTTGTTTGGGGTTCTCTGCGCTTCTTGGACCTGTAAGTCCATTTCTTTCACCAGGTGGGGGAAGTTTTCTGCCATTATTTCTTGAAATAGGTTTTCAATATCTTGCTGTCTCTCATCTTCTGGGACTCCAATGACTCTGATATTAGACCGCTTAAAACTGTCCCTGAGGCTCCTTACACTATCTTCACACTTTCGGATTCTTTTTTCATTTTGCTTTTCCAATTGGGTGTTTTTTGTCGAATCTTTTGTTTGATTATTGTACTCCTCTGGTCTGCTATTGGGTATAATATTCTTTATTTCAGTCCGTGTATGCTTACTTTCTAATTTCTTTATCGTAGCATCGAGGGTCTCATTAGTTTTCGTGAGGCTCTGCACAAATTTATGGCAAGCCCTCAAAATTGCGATTCTTAGCTCCATATCCTCCATTTCTGTCATGTTTTTTTGTCTCTGCATCTTTTATGCTTTCTTGGTGCACCCCCTTGTGGTCTCTGTGCGCAGTCTTGTTCTAGCCAAGCCTTAATTGTTGTAGTTAACACTAGAGGGATTTGACCCCCAGGTCGACTGGCTGTGGAAATCAGCTGTGTGGAAAACGTCTGCCTTCTGGGGAGGCGCTAATCCAGCCTTTGCCTGAGGCGATCGGCAAATGGCTGTGCGCAGGCTTTGGGCGGGGCGGGATCAACAGGGCGGGCGGAGGGAGCAGTTATGGCCACGCTCAGTCCCGTTCCCAGAGGCTCTGCTTCTCAGAACCCCGGCAGCCGCTGCAAACCTCGGAGAGAAAGCTGCCCTCAGGTTCCAACTGATGCCGGATAATCCCGCTTCTCCCGTTTGAGTCTGGGTCCCTAGAGACTCGCCCGGATCTGGAGCCCAGAGTCTGAGACTCACTCCCGACCGAAAACGACAACCGCGCCCTCAGCCACCAGCCCGCTTTGCGCGCGCACCTCGGTACCTTTGTATTTTCCACACTGCGCCGCCTCTGAGCCTCGATTTGCTGTTCTCTTTCCTTCTAGTTGTAGAGTCTCTCTTCAGCCAGCCTTCCTGTGGTTCTGGGTGATGTCCGTTCAGTCTTTTAGTTGTATTTTTGAAATGGTTGTTTGCGGCAGTGGTCTCCGGTGTTTACCTACGCCGCCATCTTGGTCTCCCCTCTCCTGGTCTGTGTGTTAAGTGTTCAAAGGAAGTAGCCACTGCCATCCGTGGAGCCATTATCCTGGCCAAGCTCTCTATTGTGCCCATGCGGCGAGGCTACAGGGGAAACAAGATTGGCAAGACCCACACCACCGTTCCTTGCAAGGTGACTGGCCGCTGTGGCTCTTTACTGGTGCGCCTCATCCCTGCCTCCAGGAGTACGGGGATTGTCTTGGCCCCTGTGCCTAAGAAGATGCTGATGATGGCTGGTATTGACAACTGCTATACCTCGGCCAGGGGCTGCACTGCCACCCTGGGCAACTTCGCCAAGGCCAACTCTGATGCCATCTCTAAGACCTACAGCAATCTCACTGCAGATCTCTGGAAAGAGACTGTGTTCACCAAGTCTTCCTATCAGGAATTCACTGACCATCTTGTAAAGACCCCCACCAGAGTTTCTGTGCAGAGGACCCAGGCTCCAGCTGTGGCCACCACACAATATTATACAAGACAAATAAAGTGAATTAAGCCTCCTAAAAAATAAATGAACAAATAAACAAACTAATAAATAAAATTTTAATGAGTTCTGGGTGGGGCCTGAATTTCCATATGTTTAACCAGCTCACTTATAACTATGGATGCCAATGTGCTGGTATATGTGCCATACCTTTGGATACCACAGAAGAAGAAAAGACAGGAAAAAATTCATATACAAGATTTTGACTGAACAATTTTTTAAAAATATATTTTATTGATTTTTTACAGCAAGGAAGGGAGAGGGATAGAGAGTTAGAAACATCGATGAGAGAGAAACATCGATCAGCTGCCTCCTGCACGCCCCCCAGTGGGGATGTGCCCGCAACCAAGGTACATGCCCTTGACCGGAATCGAACCTAGGACCCCTCAGTCCACAGGCCGACGCTCTATCCACTGAGGCAAACCGGTTCGGCAGTGACTGAACAATTTTATGGGCTTTACAGGTCTCATAGATTAGTAAGCCCATCAACCACAGTTGTTTTAACATTTATATATTAATTAATAAATCTCAAAAGTATTCAAAGAACAATAACATTATTGTTCATTTTTTTAAAAAATGTCTTTATTGATTTTTAGAGAGAGAGAAAGGGGGAAGGACAAAGAAACAGAAATGTCGATGGGATAGAAAAATCAATGAGCAGACTCCTGCATGCCCCCTACCAAGGATTGAGCCCTGAACCCGGGCATGTGCCCTAACAGGGAATTGAACCAGTGATTTCTCAGTGCATGGGTCAACGCTCAACCAAGTGAGCCATGGATATTCACCCTTTTTAAGGAAAATATTTTGTAAAATATCCATAAAATGGTAGAGCCTGGGTGTTATTCCAAACTTTATCTCGAATTTGTCAAAAAGGGGGATCGAAGATGGCGGCATAGGTAAACACCGGAGACTGCCGCCGTGGACAACCACTTCAAAAATACAACTAAAAGTCGGAGCGGACATCAACCAGAATCACGGGAAGGCTGGCTGAGGAGAGTCTCTTCAACTAGAAGCAAAAACAACAGCATTCCGACGCTCAGCGGAGGCGCAGTGTGGAAAATTTAAAGGTACGGCGGTGCGGTGGTGAGGGTGCGCGCGCAAAGCGGGCTGGCGGCTGAGGGCGCGATTGTCGTTTTCAATCAGGAGCGAGTCTCAGACTCTGGGCTACAGATCCGGGCGAGTCTCTAGGGACCCAGACTCAAACGGGAGAAGCGGGACTGTCTGGCTACGGCCCCTCCGAGGTTTGCAGCGATTGCTGGGACAGAGAGGCAGAGCCCCTGGGGACGGACTGAGAGCGGCCATAGCTGCTCCCTCCCCCCGCCCTGTTGAGCCCGCCCCGCCCAAACCCTGCGCACAGCCATTTGCCGATCGCCTCAGGCAAGGGCTGGACTAGCGCCTCCCCTGAGGACCGAAGTTTTCCCACAGCTGATTTCCACCGCCAGTCGGCCTGGTGGTCAAATCCCTCTAGTATTAACTACAACAATTAAGGCTTGGCTAGAACAAGACTGCGCACAGAGACCACAAGGGGGTGCACCAAGAAAGCATAAAAGATGTGGAGACAAAAAAACATGACAGAAATGGAGGATATGGAGCTAAGAATCGCAATTTTGAGGGCTTGCCATAAATTTGTGCAGAGCCTCACGAAAACTAATGAGACCCTCGATGCTACGATAAAGAAATTAGAAAGTAAGCATACACGGACTGAAATAAAGAATATTATACCCAATAACAGACCAGAGGAGCACAAGAATCAAACCAAAGATTCGACAAAAAACACCCAATTGGAAAAGCAAAATGAAAAAAGAATCCGAAAGTGTGAAGATAGTGTAAGGAGCCTCTGGGACAGCTTTAAGCGGACTAATATCAGAGTCATTGGAGTGCCAGAAGATGAGAGACAGCAAGATATTGAAAACCTATTTCAAGAAATAATGGCAGAAAACTTCCCCCACCTGGAGAAAGAAATGGACTTACAGGTCCAAGAAGCGCAGAGAACCCCAAACAAAAGGAATCCAAAGAGGACCACACCAAGACACATCATCATTAAAATGCCAAGAGCAAAAGACAAAGAGAAAATCTTAAAAGCAGCAAGAGAAAGAGGCTCAATTACCTACAAGGGAATACCCATACGACTGTCAGCTGATTTCTCAACAGAAACTTTGCAGGCCAGAAGGGAATGGCAAGAAATATTCAAAGTGCTGAATACCAAGAACCTACAACCAAGATTACTTTATCCAGCAAAGCTATCATTCAGAATTGAAGGTCAGATAAAGAGCTTCACAGATAAGGAAAAGCTAAAGGAGTTCACCACCGCCAAACCAGTATTATATGAAATGCTGAAAGGTATCCTTTAAGAAGAGGAAGAAGAAGAAAAAGGTAAAGATACAAATTATGAACAACAAATATGCATCTATCAACAAATGAATCTAAGAATCAAGTGAATAAATAACCTGATGTACAGAATGAACTGGTGACTATAATGAATCAGGGACATAGAAAGGGAATGGACTGACTATTCTTGGGGGAAAAGGGGTGTGGGAGATGCGGGAAGTGACTGGACCAAAATCGTGCACCTATGGATGAACTCAGTGGGTGGGGAGTGAGGGTGGAGGGTGGGGTGGGAGCTGGAAGGAGGGGACTTATGGGGGGAAAAAAGAGGAACAAATGTAATAATCTGAACAATAAAGATTTAAAAAAAAAAAAAAAAAAGAATTTGTCAAAAAGATCACAGACCAGTACACAGACACAACCCTCATGAATGTACACAGCTATTGTAACTGTAAAGAATAGAAACAAGAAGGTAAGAAGAAAGAAGAGGTCAAATAATGTTAACATTTTCTGCAAAGAGGCAGACATAAAAATGGAAACTATGTACACATTGTATGTGACACAAAATAAAATGTTCATGTCAATAAAATTACCTGCAATAAAATCAACATTAATGTCAATGTCACAAATATCTTTGTGAAAGATTGTCTTTGTATTTTATAAACACAAAAGGGAGGTAAACACACCATGATAAAAAATATTAGCATTGCCAAAACCGGTTTGGCTCAGCGGATAGAGCGACGACCTGCGGAGTCTTAGCCTTTTATTTATTTGATAAAAGTTGTCTTCGGTGCTGATCTGTAGTTTATAAATTTAACACACTTGAACATCCATTACTATGATGCTTGTAAACATTTTTGAAAATACAAAGCAGTGATAAATGAGTGTATCTGTGACAAGTAGGTGAAATACAATAAAAATGTACAGGTCTGGGGCAAAGCAAGTATCTCCAGTGAACAACAACAACAAAGCAACCAACAAATAAAGCGAAACTGAAAAGCAATCAAAGTTTCCAGGGAAATGTGATCATTTATGCACAACTCTCAAAAAACTTTTGACACCCTTATTTAAAAAGAACAAAAATTAACTCTATATTTCACAGAGAACACCCGCACCAAGTGAAAATCAGGTGCAAAGGAAGGGACATCAAGTGACAGAAGGACACATCATCACTAACACCAATTTTATACAAAATTCATTCCACAAATACCTCCTATACTGTATAAATCTTACAGTGCATTTAAAGAATAAGGCATCCATGCCAATGTAGAGAGCAAGTCTCTGCTAACGAGTTTTCTTTTTCAGAACTTTCTGATCTAATCCCGGCCACTAAGGCCATCCTGGTTAAAGGTGCTTTGTCTCAATCCTGTTCTGCAGAGCAGATGCTGCAGCCATACGAAATCTAAAACCTGCATGTCCCTTCTGCAAACACCATCTCAATAGGGAACTCGGATATCAATGCCTTCCCATGTTGAACTGTGGCAAAGAAAATGTTTTGAAAAGTTGAAGATAGGGGTTCAGAACAAGGCACCCTAAGATGTGCTTCAATGGTACATGCATTACATTGAGCTGAAGGCATCAAGACCCTTTGGGTTCAAGAGAAACTTCTCTCCCCCTGAACTACCTAGAAGAATTTAAATGATGAGCCTGACCTGTGATATATGTTAAACCAAAAATGACATTTGAACTACCTAGATGGTAAGGAAACTAGTATTTCCTGAACATGTGATTTCCTGGCAACAATATTCTAAAGTCCCAAGGTGCATTACCTCATCCCAGGCTCAGAATGTCTCATATGCTAAATTTCCCTTTCAGTCTCTGAACCTCTCTTGCATGTGGGGTCTCTGACTCTGTCATGTGTGTGCAGCTCCCATACATATCTCCTCTTTCTGATTAGGCCAGCTGAGAGAACCTTGAAAGTAGAAGAAAGTACCTTCTTCCCACACAATGGTCATTAATATATGGTGAGATTCCTATAGGGGACCTTGATGGACACAACAGACAGAAAGCTGTGGACAAAAACGCAGAGGTAGCTGACTTTATCTCCCTCCTAAAAGCCTGCTTCCTTGCAGATGTTGAAACTGCTCATGTACTTGAGCAGTTGATGAAGGCTTGACTGCTACATGAACTTCCTGGGGTGACTCTAGTGACTACAATGCCATCTTTCCCCCACAGTGCAGGCGCTAACAACCAGACAACCCCGTTGGAAAAGGAAGTAACTGCACCCTGAAATGGAAATCTCCACCAGCAGGCCTTTTTCAAACCACCCTCCTATGTGTCCCAAGCTTGTTAGGGCCGCCAAGCAGCACCAGCCCCTGAGTCAGCTCAGAGGACCTTCCTTTCTTCTGTGTTGTCTCTCTTATTATCGAGCATAAGCCTAAGAAAATTTCCCAAGATATATCTCTAGAGGTTCCTCTTGATTTCTATCTTGGGAAACCCAAAAACCCAAAGCGACAGTCACATTTTAAAGAGGGAACATATAGAATCACAAGGAAAAAAACTAAGCAGGTGAAAACAACTTCGTGTTGCAGGATCATCAGAAATAGAGAAACAAAGGTCTGCACCATTTAAATACATGAACTTTAGAAGGAAAAGCAGACACAGAACTGACCCAAGACAGAGCGTTTACCTGAGAAGCAGCCATATTGTCCTCTTCCTCCTCCTGCTCTGGGTTGTTTTCTCAGGCGACTTTATGTTGACCAATCACACCTGCATTTTGAGGATATGCTGTGCTTCCACCACACTCACAGGCAGAAGGACTTGAATGATGAAAAAATGTCACACTCCCCTACCCTTGACACAGGAGAGATTAAGAAACAATGAGATGTTACATGAAGATCAAACTGTTTTTCTCTCCTGTCTTCCCTTGCTCTCCCCTCCGACAGACATGCCGAAATTCCAACCCAGCAATGAGAAAGTAGGCTGCACTTCTGTTCCTCCCAAACCCAACAGAGGACCCTGGACCAAAGCCCATTGTCAACTCTCACAAATGCACTGGGGCAGGGAGCCCTTCTGCTCAACACTGGCCACACTTTTGAATCACCTGGAGCACCACACTAAACTGACAACGATGTTCTACCCAGAGCAGTTGCTCAACTCTGAGGGGGAAGGCACAGGCACTGTTATCTCTTACAACTTGTCAGGTGGTCTAATGGAAGGGACCACCTAGCTAAGCATTTCTTCTACAGCTTTAACGTGCATACAGAACCGTGGGGATCAAGGTTTCACTCTAAAAAGTTATGATTCTCTAGAGCTGCAGTGAGGCCCATGAAATAGCATCTTTACTTAGTGCTCTGGTGGAGGTGACCTGCTTTAGGTAGCAGTGGGCTAGAGATACTAGACCAGCCGTGGGCAAACTACGGCCCGTTTGAAATGAATAAAACTAAAAAAAAAAAAAAAGACCGTACCCTTTTATGTAATGATGTTTACTTTGAATTTATATTAGTTCACACAAACACTCCATCCATGCTTTTGTTCCGGCCCTCCAGTCCAGTTTAAGAACCCCTTGTGGCCCTCGAGTCAAAAAGTTTGCCCACCCCTGTACTAGACCCAACACACCTGAGCCCTGTGCGTAGTGTGAAGGGTTGGGGTAGGAACTTCTAGAGGGCAGGCTCCCAGGGTGCATCCCTAGAGATGGGGTTGTCCTGGAATGGGTTTGGCCAGGCCTGTAGCTACTGTGCAGATGCAACACGGGAGAAGAGAAAACTTGGTGGCAACAGGGTTCTGCAAGAATCCTGGCCTCAAAAATCCTTCCAAAATGCGACTCAGTCCCCAGTTCTTTGCCCACACCCCTCCCATGGGACACGTCATATAACAGGACAATCTCCCTCATCCCCTGTCCATAGGTGAATGGAGCCTCAATCCCTAAGGGACAAGGGGTAGAAAAGTGTTTCCATCACAGCTGTATTTGCAAATGAAGTAAAGGAGCATACTCTAGAAGCCTCTCAAGACATGAGATTCCTTATACCACATTCATGTTCACTTTCTCTAACTGTACCCCAAACACATTTTAATCATTGCTCTTGTTAATGTAAGAACACTTCACATGAGATCTACCGTTTCAATTTTTTAATATATATTTTTATTGATTTCAGAGAGGAAGGGACAGGAAGAAAGAGTTAGAAACATCAATGATAAGAGAGACTCCCAACCATAGGCTGACACTGGGGATCGAGTTGGCAACCTGGGCATGTGCTCTGACCCGGAATTGAACCACGATCTCCTGGTTCATAGGTCGACACTCAACTACTAAGCAACACTGGCCAGGCTTAATAAAATTTTAAGTGTACAATACAATAGTGTTAATGGGCAAAACGTTGTACAGTGGATCTCTGAAACTTATTCATCTTTGATAAATAAAAATTTGTATCGCTGAATAGCAACTCCCATTTCCACTCTCCTCTGCCTGTGTCAATGCTAATCTTTCCTCTAATCTTTGTTCCTATGGGTTTGACTCTATTGTGAGAATTCTGAACCTGTATTTATACCGTGTTTATACATTAAAAGTTCTTACTATGACACATAAGTTAAATATCTATAAGGTTAGTAGTCATATTCTTAAATTTGAGGAAGAAAATATGATTAAATTAAAATAAACTCTAAATTTTATAGTTTAACAAACATAATTATTATGAAAGAAACAGAAAACAAATTCCTGAAACACAACAGATTGACTATAATAAAACCTTAATGCAGCCCTAAATCTTCATGTGGAAATTTATGCTTTTAACTGCAGAGAAGCAAATCCATAGGCCCAAGTCATTATTTCTCATTAACATTGTTTTTGGGAATAAAAAATTAGTACCTTTTCTCTCTATGCATATCTCTGTGACCAGATTTCCCCTGTTAATAAGGACAACAGGAATACTGGAGGAGGGCCCACTGTTAATGTCTTTAATTTAAGTTGATTTTTTTTTAAGGATCCTTTCTTTAAATGGGGTAATATCCCAAGGCAGTGGATAAGATTTCAACATATTATTTTTGAGAGACCCAACTGAACCCTTACACAGTAAATTTACGTGGGTGGGTGTGTAAGTGTGTGTGTATATATATACCTATGAAATTTTATCACACAGGTAGGTTTGTTTAAATCAGGGACCACAAACCAGATCCTTAACTTGACACCCCTCCTGACAACTCAGTGCAACCCAGTGCAACCATTAATCTGTTCTCTATACTAATCGGGTTGGATTTATTTTTGATAACTTTATAATTTTCAAACAATTAATCATTAAATCACAAATTTGAGTTAACCCAATCTTTTATTTAACTGAATACACACTTACTATAAATAGTTCTATTTCAACAAATAGTCAATATTTAAAGATACTTATGTAAGGTATTTCACAACCATTTCCCCCTACTGTGTTTTGAAGAATCAGTATGTATCTTCCACTAACAGCACATCTCAACTGAGACTGGCTACAGTTCACAAGCACACCAGCCACAGGAGGAGACTGGCTGCCATATTGGATGGGCCAGCACTACAGTATCAACATGAAAGTATTTTATGCAATATGAGGGCAGACTGTGCCCTGTAATACTCAACCTTTTCATTTCTTTGATGCTTTCCTTGAGGTTAAGTATAAAATCACCTATGTAACTGAGCATGGTCTAAGGAAAAGAATTTTTTTTTGTAGGGTCAGAGTCAAGTGGGTGTGTACATACACTCCCAACCTTATATCATGGTGTTATTCAGTCTTTTTGTCCTTGTATTTGTCTAAAGATCTGCTAAGTTCTGAGAGAGGAATTTAAAAAATTCTAACTTTCACTCTAGATATACGTTTCTCAATTTCTCCTTACATTTCCAATCATTATGTCATTCATCTTTAGCTTTATCACTAGTACTTACATTTATGACTACTACGCATTTACTCATTCAAGTTTTATTTACCATCTCTTTGGTGCTTGGCATTGGAGACACAGAACAGAACAAGACAAAGGCCTTGCACATGTGGGACCTTAATCAGGAGACAACTTAATCAGGAGACAGACAATAAATATATAAACAAATAAACAGAAAAATATCTCGAGTCTAGAGAAGCCCAATGAAGACAAGTTAAAACAGCGTGGAAAACTCAGTGAAGGTTGGGAACAATGTAATAGTCACAGCAAAGGCCCTAAGGCAGAAACCTTCCTATGTGTTTAAGGAACAGGGAGGAGGCCCCTGTGCCTGCAGCTGATGCAGGGAGTGGGAGAGAGCAGGAGATGGAGTGTAGAAGGAGCAAAGGGAGCCTGATCTGTGGGCTCCAATGGGCCATTTTAGCTTCATACACTGCATGTGTTATTATCTATGCATTCATTGAAATATTTCATGTATTGAAACCATTAGAATATTATCTAATGAGCTCTAACTAATAGGTTCTGGCAATGAATTAGACATATAAGGTTCTTGTCACCCCTATAACTCTCACAGGATATTAAGAAGAGGAATAAACAATTTGATGGAAAACAATAGAAACACATTTTTCCAATTACAAAATAAAATGCAATCTTCCTAAGGGCCAGGCTGTTCTAAGCTCTTTCTGCAGAGTCATTAATTCTTGTGACAACATTATGTGGTAATGATTGTGCCCATTTTACCAATGTGGAGCCTAAGCCACAGTGCGCCAGGAGTACTCCCGAGGTTACACAACCAGCACCAGGCAGGCCTTTCTTTCCTTCCCTGTCCTAGCACTTCTCCTCAATCACCACCTACCTCTCTTCTCTCGGACTCCTCCTCCCTACAATCCCCCAAAAAACCCAGCGTCTGATGGAACACAGTCCTTACAATTCCTCAGGCCCCTCTGCTCCTGCTGCTAGTACCTGCTTGATGCCTGCACTGGTGAAGGAAGACGTAGAGGGCCCCCAGGCACCCAATTTGGCCTGATGGTTCGTTGGCACTAACTTCTCTTGGTGAGTTCTTCATTAAACTGAGGAACCTGGACACTGTTGAAGAGACAGGTGGAATGAGAGGGCTGTAAGCAGGGGAGTGTAGGTCAGCACTGGATACAGGAAGACTCCTTTAGGGCCATGAGAGGAGGACAGACTGGATGATAGACACTGGAGACCAAAGAGGAGTCTAGAAGAAGGCTGAGGGACAGAGGACAGAAGCTGAACCACCTGAAACCATGAAGATGGAAAGGAGAGAATGGGTTAATTCAGGGGTCTGAAACCAGGAGAAAGAGGGATAGAGAATAGGGGTGGGGGACTTGTTGGCACAGAGGACCCTGGGTCTAGTCCAGTGACTGGAGTGGACAGAGGGGATGCTGGGAAAAGAGGAAGATTAGGAAAAGATAGTCAGCTCAGTGAGATCTGTGAGTGTGAAGGGCCATAAGGGAGATATTTGGGCCCAACAGTCTATAAGCCAGGAGAGTGTGGTCTCATGGATCATGGGGAGGGAAACCCTATGCAAAGCCCTCCAAGAATGAAAATGCTCAGGGTGTTCCAGTAACTTTGGTCAGACTGGGATGGGTGTGGGAGAAGCTTTGAAAAATGCCACAGGAAAACCAAGGCCTCAAACACCAGGCAAAGGTGCTGGGACTTCCTACTCAGGGCAGCAGCATCATGGGACGCCTGTGATGGAAGAAAGAACCTGGAAACAGGTGTGGGGACAGGAGGCAGGTGGATTGAAGGGGGTGAGGTTAGGAAAGTCCCAGTGGGTTCCTGATGAGCACAGGGAGCTCTAACAAGAAACACATTGTAGTGATCACTTGCACACATAGCACCTCAGTGACACAGGTCTTGTGCTGGGCTTTCTATAAATTCACACACTTAGTTGCAAAGTTGGAGCCTTTATTATCCCATTTCTCAGATGCTGACCCCAAGGTACATAATTTACCAAAACTCACACAGCTTGTGAGTCACAGAGCCAAGATTTGACTTGACTCATGGCTTTCTGCTTCCAGCATCTGAGCCTTTCATTCTACTGCCTCAATTTCCTGATCGGTCTGTCCAAAAGGCACTAATAATACTCCGTCTACCTTAATAGGACTGTCTGTCCCCAGGTCTACTAAAGAGACACAAGCATTTCCTGCATCTTTTCCAGGTATTCACAGCGAATTATTTAAAATATATATGATTGTGCACTTAGGTTTTGGCACTGAAAACTTTGAAAAACATGTTACCTTTGGAAATAGCTTGATCAAATTCCTTCACCATGAACAGATGAGCTCTCTTGGAACAAAGTTTCATGTCCATCCTTCAACATTTTCAGAGAATGGAGAACAGGGATTTAGAGGAATATCCTTGTAGCTCACAGCTCACTAATTTAACAAATCATATAAATGGAATTTTTAAAACTGTGAATATTATACTAACTCACTAAAACTAGTTTCTCTCAAGAACATAGCCATCCTTACTAAGTGTACACTGAAATAGCCTAATCATTTGTGTATACCAATGGATGTTCCCACATATTTTAAAGGAGAGAAAGAATGCAAAGCACATGATCTAAACTAGATACAATATATTTAGAAGGGAAAACAATTCAAATTTTTGAAAATATAATGACTTCCAGGGTTAATTTTATTTTTTAATTTAAGCTGCCCTATATTTAGAAAAGAATGGTAAGAGCTGATAATGAGATGTCAACAATGCTTATTTCAGAAGTAAATGAAAATTTACAACAAAGTGGAAATTCAACAAAAATTTATTTCAATATACTATTTTTAATATTTTTTGATTGATTTTTTACAGAGAGGAAGGGAGAGGGATAGAGAGTTAGAAACATCTATGACAGAGAGACATCAATCAGCTGCTTCCTGCACACCCCCTACTGGTGATGTGCCTGCAACTGAGGTACATGCCCTTGACCAGAATCGAATCTGAGATCCCTCAGTCTACAGGCTGACTCTCTATCCACTGACCCAAACCAGTTAGGGCTATTTCAAAATACTTTATAAAAAACAGTGAAATAAATGAAACTGCAGTAGAAAGGAAAGAGTAAACCCATTTCAAAGAAATAAAAGACCAACACTTTTAATACTCCTTGAAAAAGCACCATGTGGGGATAGACTTGGTCATTCTTGTCCCAGTTCACTTCGCTAGTCCCATCCCAGAAAATGGGAAGAGACCCAGGACTGACTGAGACAAGACTCTCCCCTCTGGCTGAATAAGGGCTGCAAATGAAAGCTATCTGCTGACGCAAATAACCATTTTATCATTTATAAAATGAGCAAGCCTTATAAACTGGACCTTTGCAATTCTTGTTTGCATCTGTATAACTGAAATACAAATATTAAATTAAATAGGTCATAAAGCCACAAGTCAACACATCACAACTTAATCACCCACATCCCATCAGTTTTCCACTCACCCAGAACTGGGTTCCCTTCCTCCTCCACTTCTGTTTCTCAATCCTTTAGGTGGCTCTCTTTCCTTTGTTTCTCTCCACTGTCCTTTCCTGTGTTCCCCCTCGCTCCTGTCTCCCCTCTCCCCTTTATTCTATTCCTTTCCTATACCTGTTCCGTGAAATTACTGGAACCTTCACCTTCAGTAGCCCTTTCTCCTTAATCTCTCTGATTGTTCCCCACCTTCATACATTTCACCTTTCTCCCCCATCCCTGTGCCCCTTCTGCTTCCCTTCTGGTTCCACCTCTCCTGCCAGACTCCCTGGCACCACCGCCTGGCTACGCTGATTCTTTTTTTTTTTTTTTTAATGTATTTTATTGATATTTTACAGAGAGGAAGGGAGAGGAATAGAGAGAAACATAGATGAGAGAGAAACATCGATCAGCTGCCTCCTGCACGCCCCTTATTGGGAATGTGCCCGCAACCAAGGTACATGCCCTTGACCGGAACTGAACCTGGGACCCTTCAGTCCGCAGGCCGATGCTCTATCCGCTGAGCGATACCGGTCAGGGCAACACAGTGCTGATTCTTGCTGGTCTCGGTCATCTCTTCCTCCCTTCCAGCCCCTGCACTGGCCTCATCCAAGTTTTCCCCCTGCCTCTCTCCATCTCAGGTACCTCGCCCTTCGGGGCCCCACCCCTGCTAACCAAGGGCTCCTCACCCTTTTGCTCCCCTTCACGTCTCTAGAGCTCCCCCCTTTCCTCCATGGTCTCTATTTGTTCTCCACTTTCCCGAGTTCCTCTTTCATACCTACAGTCGATTTGCAAGGACCTTCCACGTCCTCAACTTTGCGGACTCCTCATGGGCCCCCTCACTGACCTTTCTGCCCTCTCACTACTTTATTTCTTCTCATTATCTCTTTCTCTGATTCCCACTCACACGCATTGCGCCCCTTTCAGGGCCACCCCGTCGCAGTCACGCCTTCCACGAAGCCAATCCCTGCGTGGGGGGAGGTGACCGCTTCGTGGGACGCCCCGTGTTCTTCTGTCCTACATCCCATTTTACTGAAACGTGCACACTCCCTCGGCATCCGGGCTCCTACTCGTTAAGTGGGGCGGCGGGGGGAGGAGCATCTGGAAAGGGGGGTGTCTATACTCCCAGGCCAGGGAGGAATCCGGCTCTACAGGCCGGGAACTGCGAGGCTGCGGAGGGGAGAGAGGGTTTGACTCCATCTCCCAACACTTTAATGGCCTGGGGGGGAGGGCTGCCCGTGAACGGTTTTAGCAGGAAAGCCACGCGCGGGCGGTGCGCAGGGGCCCCGGGAAGGCAGGCCGCAGGCAGAGAGGACTCCACAGTTTCAGCCAAAGGGAACGCGGGTCTCAATCCCGCAGCGAAGCCCTCGGGGTCAGAGGTCTCACCGGGACGCGAGACTTACCGCTGATGGGAGGCGGGTTCGGGGTTTCAAGGTCTCCTCGGCCCCCGGGCTTCACACGTGCAGGGCTGTGGGCTAAGATGCTGAGGTTTAAAGGAGAAAGACCAAAGGTCTCAGACGCCACGGTTACCTTCCCCCAGCACCAGCCGCTTCCGGGTCCGGAAGTAACTGCGCCTGCGCGGGACGGCAAAGGGGGCGTGGTGGGGCTCGGGGCGGCCGGGGCTCCGGGGACAACGAGAGGGCGCGGCCGAAACGCGGGGCGAGAACTGGGGGTTAGACTCGGGGGCTGCACCTGGGGCGCTTGGTTTGGGCTGAGCCCCAGGAACTGGGGAGGCGCGTGAAATGCTCTGCGGCCTAAAGGAGGGTGTGGCCTGTCCGGTGGGAAAAGTGGCGGAACCGATGCTGGAGCAGCTTTGTCTACTGGAGGGTGGAGCCCAGCCCCCTGGATGACCAGGGTCAGCGTCGCCGAGGATGGTAGCTGGGCCCCTACTCCTGTCCGCTTGCCTCACAGTTTGTATTTTCTGAATTCTGAACCTGTGCAATTTCTTTTGTGCCCTGTAAAGCAGGACTACTCCCTTCCCATTTTAAGTTGATATTTCAAACTGTTTAATATAAAATTTAGAGTTCAGTGGGCCACTTACGTTGAAAGCTACAATGTCTTTGTTTTAACAGGATGAAAACGGATTTGCTCAAAACTTCCATTGGGAAGTGGTGGACTCGCCTGTGGGGACTGTCAGAGATGCCAGCTGAACTCCAGCTCTGGGGTCTGAGAACCTGGCAGAGTTGTGGTGGAGCGATAATTGGATGGAGGAACGACCCAAATAAGTAATATAATGAAGCAAGCAGTGCAGTTGTCTGTGCAGGAGATGCAAACTTGAAGGTAAAATTCAAAATTGTATCTGTGTGAAATTCAAAATTCTACCTTTGGGAAACAGGCCATGGCAGACCAACATCTATCAGAACACCATTTCCGTTCCCATTCCCCACTCACCCTGTGCTCACATGCAGAGAATTTTATAAGGACAAGACCTAGAGGGATGAAGCATGTGATAATTTAGGTCACCGTCCATGCTTTAAAAAAAAAATATGCAGCTATAGTTGTGAATTGTTATGTTTTTCTGTAGAGTTCTGTCAGTTTTTACTCCACCTGTTTAGAATTTCTGTTTTGATTGCACAATGTTCAGAATTCTGTACTCCTGAAGGATTCATCTCTTTATCATTTTGAAATGAACTTCTTTATCCCTAATAATAATAATAATAATAATAATAAAAATATGCAGCCCTAGCTGGTTTGGCTCTGTGGATAGAGCATCTGCCTGAGGACTGAAGGGTCCCGGGTTCGATTCCTGTCAAGGGTTGTGGGCTTGGTCCCCAGTGTGGGGCATGCAGGAGGCAGCCAATCAATGATTCTTTCTCATCACTGATGTTTCTATCTCTCTCTCCCTCTCCCTTCCCCTCTGAAATCAATAAACATATATTTTTTTAAAACGCAGCAATAACTTTTACAAAATAGATATAAATTGTATTGTTATTTATATATTCGACACTTGAGGGGAATGATAAACTCCAACACCTTTGTTGAGATAAATTTTTCGGACAACAATTAATTTGTCACTAACTTCTGTATATAATTCAATTTCAAATTTATATTTATGCAAAAAAGGAGTATTTTATGTACTTTTTATATTTTAGCTTTTTGCTTGTTTCCTACTTATGAAGTTCTCGCAGATGTGGATAATAAACCCTGTAAAATAAATGTACTGTTACAAGACAATAGAATTTTCCCTAGCTGGTTTGGCTCAGTGGAAAGAGTTTTGGCCTGTGGACTGGTTCGATTCCGGTCAAGGGTACATGCCTGGACGTGTGCAGGAGGCAGCCAATCAATGGTTCTCTCTCATCATTGATGTTTCTATCTCTCTCCCTCTCCGAAATCAATAAAAATATATTTATTTTTTAAAAAACAAAGACAATAGAATTTGCTTTTACCTTATAGAAATTTTTGCAATATTTCTAAAGTCATTTAGTAAAGATGTCTATCCTCTTTCAAATGAACCATAAAGTAAAACAATCTAATCAATTTCTACAGGTCTTTCAAACCTTCAAGAAACTTTAAAGCAATATCTATGACATCATATCCATCATGAATTACATTTTTCTCTCAAATCTCTATATGTGCAACATTTCTGTCCAGTAAGAATTTTTTTTTAATATATTTTATTGATTTTTTATAGAGAGGAAGGGAGAGAGATAGAGAGCTAGAAACATCAATGGGAGAGAAACATCGATCAGCTGCCTCCTGCACATCTCCCACTGGGGATGTGCCCGCAACCCAGGTACATGCCCTCGACCGGAATCGAACCTGGGACCCCTCAATCTGCAGGCCGACGCTCTATCCACTGAGCCAAACCGGTTTTGGCCAGTAAGAATTTTTGATGAGATCAAGGCATTTTGGATAAACTCTCCTTTAGCATATAATAAATTGATAAGTTGTCATTGCCATATTCATATGTTATGTTTCCCAAGGTTATGCCTTTGTTGTACTCTTTTGACATTCATTACATTTGACTTACCTACTATTTTGTAAAGTTTGAACATCATTACTCATAAAATGTGTAAGATTTCATTTCAAACTCAATATCATGATTATCCCCCAACTGTTGACATTTGGATAAGAACTTTGCCACAACAATGTATTTTTAAGATATCTTTTACATGTATATTTACTGAAGTTTGATAAAGTTCAACTCTTGGTAAAATACATTATCCAGTGCATTATATTTTAAGACACCTTCCCCAAGCAGGAAATGCTCATGCTTCCTGAAGTTTCATCCTTCATAGAGACAGCCCAAATTCATTATATTTGTAAATTTTTTCTCTAATCTATATAACTGTGATATTTGTTCATTAATGAAGAATGGATTGAAACTTTCCCTATCTCTATGGCAAATGTCAGTTTTGATACTAGGAAGGATTCTTCCATGTTATGAAACTAAGGAACCATTTTGAAAGATTTCTTGACTTGATTACACTTATACTATGCTACTCAATATTGATCTCTACAGTTAAGCCTGAGGTAACTGAAAGCTTAACCCCATCTTTTTATCAAACCATTCCAGGCATTGGCTTCCAGCATAGATATGTGTTTTTAATACAGTGTTCGGCTTAGATTTGACGATCTTGACAAGGTAGATTATGTAGATTTACTGTCTGTAGTAATATCACCAACCAACCATGTTGCCACAAAAGAGCTTTCAACACAGGCTCCCATTTTCACATGAACTTTTTATCAAACTCAGAACTGTTGGAGAAAACCCAATTACAGATCAAAGTCAAGCATCCATGTTGTTCACGGGGAGTTTTGCTGCTTATAAAATTTACAAGGTAGTGAAATGGATAAAAGGAGTATTCACATGAATACTCCTTGGAGGCAGCCAATCAATGATTCTCTCTCATCATTGATGTTTCTATCTCTCTCCCTCTCCGAAATCAATAAAAATATATTTATTTTTTAAAATCACTGGAAATTTTTGACATGTGTCTCCCTGTACTATCGTTATAAAACATGCAAATTGTTATGTTATTAAAATCTTCACAATTATTGAAGGCTTCAAAAAACTGAAAAACATAAAAATTAGTTTGACCTGGTGAGTTAAATTCTATATCACAAAATCACAGACCATATATATATAGAGAGAGAGAGAGATTTTTTTTAGAGAAAGAGGAAGGGAGAGAGACATAAACCTCAATCAGCGGCCTCCTGCACGCCCCCTGCTGGGGAATGAGCTTGAAATCAGCATGTGCCCTGAACAGGAATCACACTGGTGACCTTCTGATGCATGGGTCAACGCTCAGTCAGAGAACCACAGTGGCCAGGCGAGACTATATTTTTTTAAGCACACATGGAACACATATTTAACACTGTCAACTAAAAAAAATCTGGGTTTATGTAAGGAGAGACTATACAAAAGATGATTTCAGTAGGGAGAATGCTCTGACCATGGGACTTAAAAGGGTCTCAAAGATCAGACAGAAAGGGCTTTTCTTTTTATAAAGAGTGGTTGACAAGGCTAGAAAGAACAGGGTGCCGGGGAGTGGATGAGCAGGTATCCTAACCCACCATTCTGAACACCTTTTACCCTGAGTTTGCCTAGTCTAGAAGGAGGAGTTGTTCCTAATTATACTGTTCAAGGATGAGCCACAGTTCAGGGATCTGGGGAGATAGAGAGAAGATTGATTAGGTGTGATTTAGTCATGTCACACCATTTTGTTCCAACTGATCAATGGAGACAACCAGTTCAGCTAATTATAAGATGAAAAATGGCGTTGGTAAGGTTTGTGCCTGGCTTTGTTCCAGCTAAGCAATGGTGTTGCCCACAATCCTATCTAAGTAATAATATAAGAAAGGGCATTTCTGTTTTCACCAACACAAAGCCTTGGGGGAACTTCTTTAACAGCTGCTGGGTGTCAGGATGAGAGTGCTCAGGTAGAGTTCAGTGCTGTCACTACCGATTATGACACCAAAAAGTTAAAAAATAACAAATACAAATATATTAGAATATTAAAAAACACTCAAATCCTATAATAACAATAAGAGATCAACCGAAAGACTTATATGCATGCATATGAGAATAAGTAATGGACACAAGACACTGGGGGGTGGGGGAAGCCAGGAAATGTGAAGGGGGAGAAAAAAGGAGATGTGTAATACTCATTGTAATACTTTAAGAAATAAAAAAAAAGAAACACCATCCCAGCATTATTAGAAAGATAAAAAACAATATATGAAGTTTTGACAGTGCCAGGTGCTTACTATCATATATAATAACTAGAGGCCCAGTGCTCAAAAATTTGTGCACTGGGGTGGGGGGGGTCCCTCAGCCCGGCCTATGCCCTCTTGCAGTCTGGGACTCCTCAGAGGATGTCCACCTGCTGGCTTAGGCCTGCTCCCTGGGGGATCGGGCCCAGCTGGCAGTCAGACATCCCTCTGGCAGCCCGGGAGCCCTCGGGGGATGTCCACTTGCCAGAGGGGAGGAGGCCTAAGTTGCAGTCGGACATCCTTAGCGTTGCTGAAAAGGGGGGAGAGGCTCCCACCACCACCGCTGTACTGGCAGCAGTCAGCCTGGCTTGTGGCTGAGCAGAGCTCCCCCTGTGGGAGCACACTGACCACCAGGGGGCAGCTCCTGCATTGAGTGTCTGCCCCGTGTTGGTCAGTGTGTGTCACAGTGACCAGTCATTCCCAGTCATTCTGCTGTTAGGGTCAGTTTGCCTATTACCCTTTTATTATATAGGAAGAGCCAATATGCAAATGGCTATCATGCCCTCACCCCACATGCGGTAATGGCTCAGACACTCAACACTGGGGAAAGAGGAATGGGGACCAGCCAGACACAAATGAACTTGAGAGGAATGGGTCCAATCAAGCTGCGGCTGGGACAAGGCACCCACCCTGTGGTCCTGGGTGCCAACAGCTGCACATGCACCTGCAGCCCAGTCTGGCAGAGGGACAAGCCGCACACCCGGCAATCCCAGGCACTAGCAGCTGGGCCTGCAGCCCTGGAGAGGGACAAGCCGCACGCCCTGTGGTCCTGGGTGCCAGCGGCTGCGCCTGCGCCTGCAGCCCAGCCTGGGAGAGGGACAAGCCAGCCCGCCCGGCAGTCCCGGGCGCTAGCAGCTGGGGCTGCAGCCCTGGAGAGGGACAAGCCACCTGCCCTGCAGTACTGGGCACCAGTGGCTGGGCTGCAGCCAGGGCGACGGACAAGCTGCCTACCCCGCGGTCCCAGGTGCCAGTGGTTGTGCCTACGCCTGTGGCCTGGGCGAGGGACAACCCGCATGCCCCGCAGTCCCTGGTGCCATGGGTTGTGCCTGTACCTGCAGCCCAGGAGAGGGACAAGCTGCCCTCCCCATAGTCCTGGGTGCCAGCGCCTGTGGCTGTGGCCTGGGAGAGGGACAAGCTGCCTGCCCTGCAGTCCTGGGTGCCTGCGGCTGTGGCCCAGGTGAAGCCGCCCACCCATGGTCCCCTGAGGCTGCAGCCAGCCCAGGTCCTGGGTGCCTGCTGATGGCCAGAGGGAGGGAATCCTGGGTCCTGGGTGCGGGGTGGGGCAGAGGTGGTTAGGGGCGATTAGGCCAGCAGGGGTGCAGTTAAGGGCGATCAGGAAGGCAGGCAGAGGTGGTTAGGGGCGATCAGGCAGGCTGGCAGGCAGGCGAGTGGTTAGGAGCCAGCAGTCCCGGATTGCAAGAAGCAATTGGACATCCCCTGAGGGGTCCTGGATTGGAAAGGGTGCAGGCCAGGTTGAGGGACTCCACCCTCCACCCGTGCATGAATTTCATGAACCGGGCCTCTAGTTAGTTATAATCACAATCATCTTCATTCTTTATTATGCTCCTTTTACAGCGCATTCCACCCTACCCCCGTGGTATTGGGTCCTCTGGGGAGGTCTCCACCTGGGCAGACAGTGAGCTTCAACACCAATTCCCATGACTTCACCCACAAGAATATGGCCCTGAAATTATTCCAAGATGGAAATGAGATTCCAGCCTCAAGACCACTGCAGACCCAGATGAAGACAGCCCTTTCTACAGCAAGCAACTCCAGCACAGCCAAACTGTCTGAGACCATCCGAGGTAGATGTCCCTCATACCCAGCTCAAACCCACACCTGGCCCCTGTCCTCCAAGGCTGCTCCCCCTGCTCTTTGCTTCAGGCCTGGAATCTAATTCCTGACAGTCAATCCTATTGCCAGGCACCTGGATGTGCCCATCACTCATCTCTGTTTAAGGCCAGTTCCCAGGTGAACATCTATCCCTATACTTGGTAGTTTCATCTACTTCACCAGTGACAACTCCAATAACAGCACCTACTATAAGCCAAGCTCCTATGTCCTTGGTGATTTCACTTGTTTTGCTATAGTTATTATGTTCTTCTATATGCTGGGGCTGTGCTTGGTGATTTCTCACATATCACCAGTCCTTCACCACCTACTTTCTGCAGGGACCTATGCTTACTGATTTCATTCATATGCAAAGAGATTGCTGAGTTCTGAGCACTTGCTGGTTACTTCGAAGTGTTCTGGGTTACTTTCAAATTCAAAGTAATTGCTGTGGTGGGGATGCTAAGTTATAGAACCCTCCTCTGTGATCTGTCTGTTCTATGAGGTAAGAGCTTCTGCCCTATATGGTTTCAGTTTTGCCCATCTTGGAGGTTACCTACCACACTTTCAGACAACATGGTGAAGCTCACCTGATCAGTAAAGAATCACCAGCACCTCCAGCTTCCCTGGTTGCAGAACGGAAATATGTACCAAACCTGTACAGCCTCGACCCATGTAGAGAAAAGGAAGGGACCATCAATTACAAGAGCTGGCTCCTGGTGAATTTGTCTACAGGGAGGATGTGATGCTCACTTGTCTGGTGGAGCATGATGAGCAGCAAGTGGTCACCAAAATCCTAGCCCTGGAGGCCTATGCTCACCAAAAGGACCAGCAGAGATGAACCCTCTGGTGAGGCCTCTACTCTAAATGAACTGCTTTTTACATTTTATCATTTTTAGTATTAAAAGTAGTAATTTACGCTTCTTATACAAGAGTCTCCAAATTTATAGATATGTTAGCATTTTGAATGAAGCTCCCTTTTTCCCATATTCCACACTCTAAGAGTCACCACTGGTAAGAGTTTCATAAATACCTTGATAGATCCTTGACACCATTTTACATTAAAGAAATAAAGAGGAAGCCCTAACCGGTTTGGCTCAGTGGATAGAGCGTCAGCCTTCAGACTGAAGGGTCCCAGGCTCGATTCCGGTCAAGGGCATGTACCTTGGGTGCGGGCACATCCTCAGTAGGGGGTGTCCAGGAGGCAGCTGATCGATGTTTCTTTCTCATCGATGTTTCTAACTCTCTATCCCTCTCCCTTCCTCTATGTAAAATCAATAAAAAAAAATTTTTTTTAAAGAAATAAAGAGAGAGATCATCCTGTTCAGTGCCTCGTGTTTCCTTCACCTAAGTCACTGTGTTCACTGTTCATATCATCCCTGCCCTTCTCCTTGCTCTTTTAATCTCTTCATGGTCCCTAATCCACCCTATACTTTCCCACCTGGACCAGACACACAGCTGTGAGTAGTCACAACATAGCCATTCTTGGTCCGCTATTTATGACAAAGAACCAGAAATAAACACAATTGTTCACTGAACATTCTTACGTGTACATTTCTGTTTTTCTGTGAATTCCTTTCCTGTCAAGCACCTTGTGGAATGTGGAATTTTATAGAAGGTATTCAGGGAGCAATGGAGGGGTTTTCACAAGACATTCTTGTCATAATAACACATGATTGGGCTAAGCTAATCAAGATAATATGAGAAAATATTCAAGATTTTACTGCCTACTTTATCTTATATAGCTTTGATTGTATTGAGTCTTACATTTACGTCTTTAATCCATTTAGTGTTCATACTTGTGTATGGTGTAAGGACATAGATTTGATGTTTTGCACAAATCTGTCCAATTTTCCAAACACCATTTATTGAATAGACTGTCTTTATTGCCTTGTATGTTTTGCCTCCCTTGTAAAATATTAATTGACCTAATAAGTGGGGATTGATTTCTGGGTTTTCTATTCTGTTCCAATGATCTATGTATGAGCTGATGCCAGTTCCATGCTGATTTTATTACTAACACCTTGTAGTATAGTTTGATATCATGTTGTGTGGTTCTGACAACTTTGCTCTTCTTTCTCAAGATTGCTGGAACTATTTGGGGTTATAATAAAACTGTGACTGGGAAGATCATTCCAACTGTCAAATCAGATGCCATTCTCATGTTTTCCAGCATTCAATATTCACATTCCAAAAGAGAGATTTCAGCATGAAATTGTAAGTTGTGAGGTCTCTTTTTCATTCAAAATATAATCCAAAATTTTCAACACTATCTGATGTTTCCCCCTATTACATAAATTCCAAACAAACTATCTGTAAGGATGATTTAGGATGGGGAGACTAGGGAGATGGTATAGTCATAACACCTCAAAAGAGAATGACTGTGATATCTATGTAGCTGGGAATGAAAAGAAATAAAGGAATTGGAGATAGGAAGGAAATGAAAAAAAGTATCATTTATATTACTAATTTCAGAGTCAGTATTGCATCCTGGAAAAAGATATCCTCTCTTTCCACATGCTGAATTCATTTCAGTTTTTCATCCTGGATCTTTTCCATCTGCTATTTAATACTACATCACTCCTATTGCAATGTTTTCCTTCTAATAATGGAGTATCTCTTACACAACTTGAATGTGCTATGTTTCTTCACTTCATATTATTGTAAAAAGACCATAATTTATGACATCACCAAGTTGTGACCTGAATAAATTGGCAAACACTGAATGTCTTTGGTGACATCAATAATAAACAATGAAAATAGTAACTAAAGGAATACTGACTTAGTTTTTATCTAATAGATGGTATGAAGTGTACCACATGAACTACAACTTCATATGCTCATTGTGACATTACTTCCATTTTCAAGATATTTCTGTACAATAATGATTTCAATGGAAGCCATTCCTCTGACCACAACATATAAGGAACATTTCATGAGCTAGCCTATCTAATAAGAGTAATATGCAAATTAACCCCCACTCCATCACTCCACAACAAAGATGGCGACGCCCATAGGGGCTGGGGCAGGACGCTGGTGACTTCACCCCGGTAATGTGAGCCCAGCAGGCAAGTGTGCCCGCAGGCAGCACTCAGCAGGGCCCACTTGGCCATCGCCACGGCGACCCGCGAGCAGGCAAGCGCGGCCGCAGACAGCACCCAGCAGGGCCTGCTTGGCTGTCGCCGTGGTGTGGAGCAGGCAGGCCCCGCAGAGAGCAGAGAACCACAGGGAGCGGGCCCAAGCCGTCAGTAGGACCTCCCCTGAGGGCTCCCAGATTAGAGAGGGTACAGGTCAAACTGAAGCCCACCCCCCCACCCCCATGCACAAATTTCATGCACCAGGCCTCTAGTGGAACAAATTAAATATATGGCATATTACATGAGACACAGAAATGTAAAAAGCATAGAACTGCTGTGAGAGAATCTGAGAAGTGTCATCAGATCAGGGAGAAAAATCAATGTAATGTAATGTAATAAAAGATGCTTCACATAATAAATCTATAAGGTTTGTTAGTAAATCAGCAAATGTTTCTAAATAACCAATTTTAATCCATTATTTCCCTTTTCTTCTGAAGATATGAATACATACATTCACAAACTTCCTCATTACTCCTAAATACATTTTTGTTACTATATTTACATACTGCATTTAGTGCAAAACAAAATGTGTACAGCTGTTATAAAAACTCAGAAAAAGGCCATGCTATTCATATATGTATAAACATATACATGTATATGTATACATTATATATATAAAATGTTGTGATGATGCAGAAATCCAAAAATCAGGCTTCTCAACATATTCTTTTCGATATTTGTTAAATTAGCATTTGTTAAGGAAACCCCCCTGGTACTGGATGGTGTCCAGCAGTTTCCCAAAAGACCACAGATAAACTGGAAATAAAAGTTTATAACTTACGGAGGAAGTACACAGCACGCCTGCAGGGACTAACACAGGGCAAGACAGGATGCAGGAAGAGAGTGGCAGTACACACAGTGTTGGTCTGTATTAGGATCACTATGTGGAGTGCCTTGGGGTTCTCGAGCTAGGTCCAGATTGTTCAACTCAAAGCATAATCAGCAAGGTTTGGCTAGCTCTTCAGAAACCTTACATAAGGAGCATACAAATCGAAGGCCCTGAGGTGCACAAAAGACTATTGTTCACAAGGACTGCTCGAGAAGTCATATCAAAAACTTACATTCACTTATGACACTGTAAGCTGGTGTCTGTGTGCATTAGGGATTCAAGGGAGTTCAGTTCAAAATGTTTTAGCTACACAAAATAAATGACAACGCTGAAACACCACACACTTTTATTTTTAAAATATATTTTATTGATCTCTTACAGAGAGGAAAGGAGAGAGATAAGAGAGCTAGAAACATCAATGAGAGAGAAACATCGAGCAGCTGCCTCCTGCACATCTCCCACTGGGGATGTGTCCGCAACCCAGGCACATGCCCCCAACCGGAATCGAACCTGGGACCCCTCAGTCCGCAGGCTGACACTCTATCCACTGTGCCAAACCGGCCTCGGCCACCTCACACTTTTATATAAACCCTTAAAAACAATCCCATTAGATATTTTTTGTAAGAGGAACAAATGTAATCTGAACAATAAAAATTTAATTAAAAAAAAAAAAGATATTTTTTGTAACCATCATAAGGTCCCAGCAGGTACAATGAATAAAAAGATAAATTATGGCTAAACTCTTTACACATTAAGGTTTAAGGCCTGTGAGTAAATGATGTCACTCCACTGCATTACAAATTGTTACCCACAATGGTGAATAAGGTGAGAAACATTAACACTGATGGCATGTCAACACCTCATTCATTACACATCACTGTTAACATATTTCAATTACTTCATCTTTATGAATGAACATATTAAGTCCACACATAATCTAAACAAAGCATTGCAAACACACTGTATTGCCTTGGGTTGAAATACACATTACAACCACTCAAAGAATCATGAAATGAATTAATCATATTAATACTTTTTTTAAAAAAAAAATCACAAATTCTGTTATACTAAAAAAGGATACAATGGAGGTAAATTACGGTTGTCCTAACATTCATCCCCTTGATATTGTGATTTATACTAAAAAATCATGTAACTATCCTTAGTAGATTGTCTAAAATAAGTATTCTGATTTAAAGTCATATTTGAAAAGTGTTATTGACTTACTAGTTTCTAACGTGAATTCTCCGATATTTTACATTAATTTGCATTATCTACTTTCACACATTTTCTACTTCTTTAAGTCATATTCACGTACAAATTTTGCAGACTTTTCTATAATGTGTATTTGGGGGAAAGATTTTCATCACTTATTTCAAAGGCAATCTCTGATATTCAGGAAGACTCTGGGTCGAGGTAAAGGGTTTGCCACATTCTTTAAAGTTTCTCTCCAGTATGAATTCTCACGCATCAATTAAGATGTAAATCCTGAATATAGACTATGCAGAACTTTTTTATTTGTATGGCTTCTTTTTAGTATGAATTCATTAAAGTTCAGTGAGCCTTGATAAATGGTTAAAGGTTTTGACATTCTTTATGTTTCTATTGTTTCAGTCCAGCAAAAATTATATGATATTGACTAAAGTTTCAACACAGGATAAAGGCATTACCACATTCTATGCACTTGTGAGGATTCTCTCTGGTATGAATTGTCTGATATTTAATGAGGTTTGGGCAATGGTTGATATTTTTTCCATATTGTTTAGATTGCTTCTATTTATCATGTATTCTCCAATATTGAACAGAGCTAGAGCAAGGTTAAAGGCTTTGTCACACTTCTCACATCTCTAAAGCTTCTCATGTATTTGGTAAGAATTGTGCAGTGTAAAGGCTTTGCCATATTCTCAACCTTCATAAGGCTTCTCTCTGATGAATCCTTCGATGTCTAGAAAGGTGTGAAGACCACGTAAAGGCTTTGCCACATTCTACACATATATAAGGCTTCTGTCCTGAATGAATTCTCTGATGATGGGTAAGGGTTGAAGACCGGCTAAATGCTTTGCCACATTGCATACATTTATAAGGCTTCTCTCCAGTATGAATTGTCTGGTGTTTCTTAAGGCTTCCACACTCATTAAAGGCTCTGCCACATTCTGTACATTTATAAGGCTTCTCTCCAGAATGAATTCTCTGATGTCGAATCAGATGTGAGCCCGACATAAATACTTTGCCACATTCACTACATTTATAAGGTTGCTCTCTAGAATGAATTACCCGATGTCGACGAAGATTTTCCCTCCAGTTAAAGGTTTTGCCACATTCTCTACATTCATAACGCTTTTCTCCAGAATGAACTCTCTGTTTCTTATGGCTTGCTCCCTCCTTAAAAGCATTGACACCTTCTGTACATTTATAAGGCTTCTTTCCAGAATGAGTTTTCTCATGTAGAGAAAGACTTAAGCTCCAGGTGAAGGCTTTGCCACATTGTTTACATATATAAGGCATCTCTCCAGTATGGATTCTCTGATGTCGAACCAGTTCTAAGCTCAAGAAAAAGGCTTTGCCACATTCTTTACATTCATAAGGCTTTACTCCAGAATGAATTATCTCATGTTCTTTAAGGGTTCCACACATGTTAAAGGTGTTGCCGACGTCTGTACGTTTATAATAGTTCTCTCCAGTATGAATTACCTGATGTTGAATGAGACTTGACCTGTGGATAAAGGCTTTGCCACATTCTTTACATTTATAAGGCTTCTCTCCAGTATGAATTCTCAGATGTTGAGTAATGCTTTTATAACCGTTGAAATCTTTGCCACATTCTCCACATATATAAGGCTTTTCCCCAGAATGAACTATCAGATGTTGCTTAAGTCTTCCACATTTGTTAAAGTAATCACTGCATTGATTACTTCTCTCTTCATTATGTGAACTCTGGTAAACATTGAAGAGATAAAATCTTTTAATGAGGGCTCTAATATCATTGCACATATAAAGTTGTTTCCAATTACCTATTCTGATACCTATGTACATCCTCCCACATTTACAAAAAGTGTACACTCTGAAACACAGGTGAATATTTCTCCATGAAAGAATAATGGAAACTTCTTTGAGGGATTTGCAAAACTAATAATTTTTACCTTAATTTTAGAAAGACCTACATTTTAGCAATATTTGACAATTTAACCAAATCCTACATTACATCATTTACAAAATTATTTGCACAATGGATTAGCTGACTTCTCTGATATTCCAAATTTTACACTAGGGAATAAGTATGTATGTATATATTTATTGATTTATCTATATATCTATTTATTCACTTCTTTATTCATTTTAATCGTAACCTGAAGACATGATTATTGATATTTATAGAGTGAAGTAGAGAGAGGAAAAGAGAAAGTGAAGAACATCGATCAATGGCCTCCTGCATGCAACCAGACCAGGAATCGAACCCACAACATTCATTATATAGGGCAAAACTCCAACCAACCGTGCCACACTAACCATGGCAGCAAATGTTTTTTAAATTTTATTGGTCTTTACGTTCAGAGACCATTGCTCTGCCAACATTGAAGAAAAGTAGATATTTTCAAGATTATTTTTCCCAAGATGTTTTATATACTTAATCTCCTTAGGCAACAAGGATTTTATTAAGGGTAATTGCCCCACTTTGATTATATCCATCAGAACATCCTTTTTTTTCTCTTCATATTCCTTCACCCATTACAAAACTTTCATTAAGTGTAAATTCTCAGTGCCACACGTGCTAGATCTTACCTGTTGCATTTTCTGGAATGAATCTTCTACGTCTGACTTTAAAAACAAACCCTGGGTGACTTGAGAAGACAGAGCTGAAATATAGCAAATTAAGTATGAAACACTACACTCAAGTAAATATTCTTTAAATTCTAACGTGAGATGGCAGAATAGGAAGCACAACTTTTGTCCTCCATGGAGATGTTAATTGACCCAATTACCTTCTAAATTGCTTCAGAAGCCAGTTCAAAGACCACAATACTCACCAGGAAGCACAAAATAAAAAATTCATTATCAAAGAGAAAAACAAGTTACCTACATTTGCCTACAATACCTACTCACCCATTGTGACATACTACAAAATAACTGTGGGATAACTCCCAAGTCTCAGTTTCTTCTCAGAATAGAAATCAATGAGTGTACTGTGTCTCCAGTAGTCTGGATTTTTTACAACTGCCTGAGGAACTTGTTTCTCTTTTGAATGACACAGATTTAAAGGAAATGTTAATATACTGTGAATGCATTATGGTGGCTAAGAAGGTAAGAGAGTAATTGTTCAAACACCAGAGAGACTGCAATGCTGAAGAAAGACATCAGAAATGGAAAGATGTGAAATCAAAATATGTTTTAAACTGGGAAGTTACAAAACACACACACACACACACACACATGCTTCTGGTTAAGATGCAGCAAACAAAAGCCCTGGTCCAGACGGATTCACAGGGAAGTTTACCAAATATTCAAAGAAGAACTGACACCTGTACTCAAACTATTCCAAAAATTTCAAGAGGTAGGATCACTTCCAAACTCTTTCTATGAGGCCACCATCACCCTAATTCCAAACCCAAATAACGACATGACAAAGAAAGAGAACTACAGGCCAATATCCCTGATGGACATAGATGCTAAAATCCTCAACAAAATTTTAGCAACCTGGATCCAGCAATACATTAAAAAGATCATTCATCATGACCAAGTGGGATTTATTCCAGGGATGCCAGGCTGGTACAATATTTGGAAATCAATAAATGTGATATAGCACATAAACTAATTGCAAGACAAAAATCACATGATCATATCAATCGATGCAGAAAAAGCATTGGACAAAATCCACCACCCTTTTCTGATAAAAACTCAGCAAAGTGGGAATAGAGGGAACATATCTCCAAATAATAAAGGCCATATATGACAAACCGACAGCGAATATCTTACTCAATAGGCAAAAAATAAAAGCACTTCCCTTAAGAAGACAGGGATGCCCTCTTTTACTACTCTTGTTCAACATAGTTCTGGAAGTCCTGGCCATAGTGATCAGACAAGAAGAAATAAAAGGCACCTAAACTGGAGAGGAGGAAGTAAAACTCTCATTATTCACAGTTGACATGATACTGTACATAGAAAACCCTAACGATTCCATCAAAAAACTACTAAATTTAATAACTTAATTCACAAACATAGCAGGATACAAATTCAACATGTAAAAATCTATTTCATTTTAATAATAGTGAACTCTCAGAAATAGAAACTAAAATAACAATCCCATTTACAATTGCAACAAAAAAATTAAGATACTTGGGAATAAACTTAACCAAGGAGGTAAAAGACCTGTACTTGAAAAACTACAGGACATTGAAAAAAGAGGTAGAGGAAGATATAAAAAAGTGGAAGAATAGATACCATGTTCATCGATTGGTAGAATCAACATCATTAAAATATCCATACTACCCAAACCATCTACAGATTCAATGCAATTCCTATTAGAATACCAAGGGCATATTCCACAGATCTAAAACCAACACTCCAAAAATTAAATGGAACCAAAAAGACCCTGAAGTGCTGCAGCAATCTTGAGAAAGAAGAAAAAAGTCGGAGGAATCACAATACCATATATCAAGTTATACTACAAAGCCATTGTACTCAAAACAGCCTGATACTGGCACAAGAGGACATACAGAAAGCCAAGAGACATGAAAAAATGCTCAAAGTCACTAATCATCCGAGAAATGCATGTCAAAACAACAATGGCATATCACCTCATACCAGTCAGAATGGCTATCATCAACAAATCAATCAATGACAAGTGTTGGTGAGGTTGTGGAGAAAAAGGAACCCTAGTACACTGCTGGTAGGAATGCAGACTGGTGCAGCCATTGTGGAAAACAGTATGCAGTTAGTTTCCTCAAAAAATTAAAAATGGAACTCCCATTTGACCCAGTCATTCCACTTCTAGGAATGTATCATATCCTAAGAAACCTGAAACACTCATCAGAAAGAACATATGCACTCTTATACTCATAGCAGTGCAATTTACAATAGCTAAGACTTAGAAACAGCCTAAGTGCCCATCAACAGATGAGTGGATAAAAAACTATGGTACATTTATACAATGGAATACCACGAGGTAATAAAAAAGAACTCTTACCATTTGCAACAGCATGGTTGAACCTGGAGACTATTATGCTGAGTGAAATAATCCAGTCACAGAAAGTTAAGTACCACATGATTTCACTCATATGTGGAATCTAATGAACCAAATAAACTGATGATCAAAAATAGACCCAGAGTCACAGAAGCATAAACAGACTTTTGAACCCCAGAGGGAAGGCAGGGGAGGGTGGGTAGGAAGAGATCAACCAATGAACTTGTATGCATATATGCATAACCTGTGGGCACAGACAATGGGGTGGTGAGGGCTTGTGGGGGAGGATGGGAGTGGGCTGGAAGAGGTTAATGGGGGAAAAAGGAGAACCTATGTAATACTTTCAAAAACAAAGATAAAAAGAAAAAAAAGATGGCAATGTAGGTAATTTCGGCACTGTCATCCTCCCACAACCACATAGAATATACAACTAAACCATAATTCAGAAATGCCAGAGACCTGACTGAATTAAGTTTTAAAACTAAGGATATAAAGAAGAACCTTCATTGAGACTGGGACCGGGGCAAAGTCACAGAATGGGTTGGTCCCATGTTGATAAAAATCATGAGATATATTTCTGCTGCAGAGGTCACGTTTGAGGAGTGAACGGTCCCAGGCCACCAGCCCAGGGTTCCAAAGCAGAGCAGAGATGTGACCATTACTATGGCTGTAAAAACTAGCAGTGATTGTGGCTGAGTGAGTCAGAGAGTGGATGGAAACCCAGGTGGTTCCTCTTAAAGGGCTCGTGCTCAGGCTTACTCAGACTCATACCTTCTGAGTGCTCTGGATGCAGCTCGGCATGAGAGACATACAGGAAGGAACTGAAATGTCTTGCATAAGGGAGAGAGCAGGAGGAGGAGCTTTCTCCCAGACATAAGCTCTGATAGAAGCCATTGTTCCTTTTCTGAAACTTTCCCCGCAAATGGCTATCAGATAGGGGCCATACCTGAGTCTCCATCGACCTGTCTCAGACTTTTCACCCTACCCTGAAGATTTCCTGACTACCCGCCCCATCAGCTTGTGGGGTGACCCAAGCTGTTTCCACTGGCTATTCCATACGAAAGGTCTGATTGGCTTGAGCTTCAGTCTTTACTACAATATGTCAAATAAGCATCAGCTGGCCCTAGTGTGCCCCTTACCACTTGCTAAGTAGCCCCAGGCCAAAAACTATATAATGTCTATTCATTGCAGTGTACACCTGAAACTAATATAATATTGTATTTGCAATTATAACTGAAAAATAGAAAATGAATGAAACACAAACACACACACACACACACACACACACACACTCCAATTACACTTTCTAGAATAGGTTTGACAGGCAATTAAAAATGTAGCACAGTGGGGGGGCAGAAAGGAGACATATGTAGTACTTTAAACAATAAAGAATTTAAATTAAAAAAGTAAAATATGGGATATACAGGCAAAAAAATCTATCACAGCTGACAGGCGGGCATGGCTCAGTGGTTGAGCTTTGACCTATGAACCAGGAGATCAGGTTTGATTCCCTGGGGCAGCATGTAGAAGGCAGCTCATCATGATTCTCTCTCATCATGATGTTTCTATCTCTCTCCCTCTCCCTTCCTCTCTGAAATAAATAAAAATGTATTTAAAATAGTAAACACAACCGAACAAAAACAATCTACCACAGCTAATTATTTGTGTTGTCTTGTACAAAGCAATTTCATAAAGAATGTGCTGCTTCTAATGACCTTAAATAGCAGCAAAAGATTACAAGACTTACGAAGAAAGAGAAAAAGTCCAGCCAGAGGAACAAAATAAATCTCCATATACTGGCCCTAAGTTAACTAACATCTGTTAATTACCTGACAAAGATCTCAAATATTCCGAAACCGGTTTGGCTCAGTGGATAGAGAGTCGGCCTGCGGACTGAAGGGTCCCAGGTTCGATTCCGGTCAAGGGCATGTACCTGGGTTGCGGGCACATCCTCAGTAGGAGATGTGCAGGAGGCAGCTGATAGATGTTTCTCTCTCATCAATGTTTCTAGCTCTCTATCTCTCTCCCTTCCTCTCTGCAAAAAATCAATAAAATATATTAAAAAAAAAAAAAGATCTCAAATAAACCAACATAAAGGGGAAATATTGCAAAATATAGAAAACATAAAAATCATTTCCATTGAAGCCAAGCTTCCCAAACCATAGTTTAAGATCTGGCTTCCTCTGTCAACCTTGGCCTCTCATCTGGGTCATCTGCTTCCTTCATTCCCACCTACCTGGGGGGATGGATCCTGTTCTTTTTCTCTTCAACTTCCAGGGCTCCTTCATGTGCTCCAAAAAGGTGACCAGGTCTGGCTTAGACACAGCAAGACCTGTTTATGAGAAAAAGAAACAGGAATTTTAAAGGAGATTCTCCAATTACAAATATATCCTGAGCTCAAGTGAGAAGACAGGACATTGTAGAATATCAGAATAGTCTAGAAAAAGTTTCCCCAAAATATTATTTTCTGATATCACCTTTACCATACTAGAGACTACATTTAAAGTTTTCAGATTCTGATTTCCACTTGCAAGTACACCAGCAAAACCCCAGTTGCTTTCCTTAATAACATGGATCTGAAACTCTATCATAAAAAGCAGAAGCTACAAGCAGACACTGTACTAATGAAGAAAACAACACCCTGCAGGTGGAGGAGAAATTCTGGAAGGAAGTGGTCCTCACCCAGGAATACCAGGTTCCTGTAGTTCTGCAACATCACGTCCCTGTACAGTTTCCGCTGAGCTGGGTCCAGGCACGCCCACTCCTCCTGAGAGAATTCTATGGCCACATCACTGAAGGTCAACTGACCCTGAAATTAAAAGAAAAAACAAACAAACATTACTCAAATGACCATGGGCAGAGGTCATAATGTCACCCAAAAAGAAAAAAGTTCGAGCCCTGACCTGTTTGGCTCAGTGCATGGAGCGTCGGCCTGCGGACTCAAGGGTCCCGGGTTCGATCCTGGTCAAGGGCATGTACCTTAGTTGCGTGCACCCCCAGTGGGGCGTGTTCAGGAGGCAGCTGATCGATGTTTCTCTCTCATCGATGTTTCTAACTCTCTATCCCTCTCTCTTCCTCTCTGTAAAAAATCAATAAAATATATTTTTTTAAAAAAGAAAACAGTTCGATTGAACTTTGTTTTTGGTTTTTGTTAATCCTCAACGGAGGATATTTTTCCATTGATTTTTAGAGAGAGTGGAAGGGAGAGGGAGAGACAAAGAGAGTGAAACACATGGATTGATTGTCTCCAGCATGTGGCTGGCCAAGGGCCTGGGATCAAGCCTACAACCAAGGTATATGCCCTTGACTGGAATCAAACCAGAAAGAAGACAGTCTACAGTCGAGAGCTCTATCCCCTGAGCCAAACCGGCCAGTGCTGAACTGATTTTGAGCCAGGGAAGTATCCTGAGTTATCCAATAACACCACTTTGACACTAATATTCTCTAATGTATTTTGAGAAAGAAGGATGGCATATGACCCACAAAACCACAGTTGAAGCTTTACTTTTCTAGAAGACAAATTTTAAAAATAGCCTGGCCATCATGGCTTAGTGGTGAGCATCAATCTATGAACCACAAGGTCATGGTTCCATTCCCGGTCAGGGCACATGCCCAGGTAGCAGGCTTGATTCCCAGGGTGGGGCATGCAGGAGGCAGCCAATCAATGATTCTTACTCATCATTGATGTCTCTATCTCTGTCTCCCTTTCCCTTCCTCTCTAAAATCCACAAAAATATGTTTTAAAAAATAACAATAATAAATAAAGGCATCAACACAGGCATATTCATTTTTGAGTGCTTTGTTTGAATCATAGAGGATCAAGTGTACCAGTATATACTTTACCTAACAGCCACAGTCCTTTAATACATTGTTCTAACAGTTTTATACATACTAATCAATCTCAAAAGTAGTCAAAGAAAAATAATATTATTCTTCCTTTTTCAAAAAATAAGTTTTTGTTGATTAGAGAGAGAGTGAAAGGTGGAGAGATAAAAACATCGATGAGAGAAACATTGATGAGCTGACTCATGCATGCATGCCCCCTACCAAGGATTGAACCGGCAACCCGGACATGTGCCCTGATTGGGAACTGAAGCAGTGACCTCTCAACCAACTGAGCCATGGCGAGTGTTTCTTTTTTATGAGAAAATTTTGTAAAACATCCAGCAATTGGTAGAGCCTTGGTGTTATTCCAAGCTTTACCTGGAATTTGTCAAAAAGAACAAAGACGAACACACAGACACAACCCTCATGAATGTACATAGCTGTTGTAATTGTAAAGAATAGAAACAAGAAGGTAAGAAAGAAGAGCTCAACATTAGCATTTTCTGCAAAAACCAAGACATACAAATGGAAATAATGTACACACTGAATGCAATACAAAATAAAATTTTCATGTCAACAAATTACCCTGAAGTTTATTAGCTGGTTAGGTTCAGTGGATAGAGCGTCGGCCTATGGACTGAAAGGTCCCAGGTTCAATGCCTGGGTTGCAGGCTCGATCCCCAGTAGAGGGGGTGCAAGAGGCAGCAGATCCATGATTCTCTCTCATCATTGATGTTTCTCTCTCTCCTTCTCCCTTCCTCTCTGAAATCAATAAACATATATTTTTTAAAAAATTTAACTCTGTAGTTCAGGAATTTGGCAGAGAACACCTGCACCAAGTGAAAATCAGATGCAAAGGAAATCACATCAGGGGACTGAAGCACAGGAAAGGACACAACATCACTAACATCAGCTTATACCAGAGGTTCTCAACCTTCCTAATGCCGCGACCTTTAATACAGTTTCTCATGTTGTGGTGACCCCCAATTTCATTGTTTCAAATTGAACATAATTAAAGCTTACTGATTAATCACAAAAAGAATATGTAATTATATATGTGTTTTCCAATGGTCTTAGGCGACCCCTGTGAAAGGGTCGTTCCACCCCAAAAGGGGTTGTGACCCACAGGTTGAGAACCGCTGGCTTAAACATATTTCAATCCACATATACCTCCCAGACTCTGTAAATTGAACGGTGCATTTAAAGCAGTGGTTCCAATGTGGGGCAATTTGACTTTGAGAGGGGAAATTCAAGAATGAGTTAACAATGAGATAGGTAAACACCGGAGTTTGCAGCCTCAAACAACCACTTAAAAATACAACTAAAAGACGGAAAGGACATCATCCAGAACCACAGGAAGGCTGGCTGAGTGGGAAATTCTACAACTAGAAAGAAAGAGAAAAGCATACCAAGACTCAGAGGAGGCGCAGTGAAGAAGTAAAATACTAAGGTGCGGAGTGCATGCGGAGCGGGCTGGCGGCTGAGGGCGTGGTTGTTGTTTTCAATCAGGAGGGAGTCTCAGGCTCTGAGCTCCAGTTCCAGGCGAGTCTCTGGGGACCCAGACTCATACGGGAGAAGCGGGACTGTCTGGCATCGGTCAGAACCTGAGGGCAGCTTTCTCTCCGAGGGGCTTGCAGCGATTACCGGGACACTGAGAAGCAGAGCCTCTGAGGGCAAGACAGAGCAGCCATAACTGCTAGCCCCGCCCTGTTGATCCCGTGGGACCTGCCCTGCCCAAGCCCTGCAGGGAGGCTTTTGCTGGATAGCCGCAGGCAAAGGCTAGATTAGCACATCCCTAGAGATCCAGGAGCCAGGAAGCCCAGAGGTCAGAGTGGGACCATCCAGTTTGCAGCTCCGTGGAACCATAAAAGACACACTCAGGGGGCAGACTCAGTGAGCACCAAAGCCCCATTGAAGCAAGTCTTGCCCCAGAGGGGTGTCTCCAGCACAGAAGTTCTCCCACTGCAGACACAGCTGATTCTCACAGCCAATTGGCCTGGAGGTCTATTCCTCCCAGTGATAACTACAACAATCAAGGCTTAATTACAACAAGACTGTGCACAAAGCCCACAAGGGGGTGCACCAAGAGTGTCTACCTCAGGTAATTGGGACAGTTAGCAGAGAAAGGCACTCTATTGACACAGCGAAGCATAAAAAATGTGGAGAAAAAGGACACAAATGACAGAAATGGAGGAAAGCAAACTGCTGGATATAGAGTTCAAAACCACACTTTTAAGGTCTTTAAAGAACTGTCTAGAAGCTGCCGATAAATTGAGTAAGGCCCTCGAAAAGACTGGTGAGACCGCCGATAAATGTAGTGAGATCTTCAAGAAATCTAGTGAGACCCTCGATGTTGTGATAAAGGACCAACAAGCATACACTGACTGAAATAAAGAATATTATACAGACTCCCAACAGCAGACCAGAGGAGCGCAAGAATCAAGTCAAAGATTTGAAATGCGAAGAAGCAAGAAACACCCAACCGGAAAAGCAAAATGAAAAAAGAATCCAAAAATACGAAGATAGTGTAAGGAGCCTCTGGGACAGCTTCAAGCGTACCAACATCCGAATTATAGGGGTGCCAGAAGAAGAGAGAGAGAGCAAGATATTGAAAACCTATTTGAAGAAATAATGACAGAAAACTTCCCCAACTTGGTGAAAGAAAGGAACTTATAACTCCAGGAAGCGCAGAGAACCCCAAACAAAAGGAATCCAAAGAGGACCACACCAAGACACATCATAATTAAAATGCCAAGAGCAAAAGACAAAGAGAGAATCCTAAAAGCAGCAAGAGAAAGAAAATCAGTTACCTACAAGGGAGTACTCATACGAATGTCACCTGATTTCTCAACAGAAACTTTGCAGGCCAGAAGGGAGTGGCAAGAAATACTCAAAGTGATGAATACGAAGAACCTACAACCAAGACTACTTTATCCAGCAAAGCTATCATTCAGAAGTGAAGGTCAGATAAAGAGCTTCCCAGATAAGAAAAAGCTAAAGGAGTTCATCACCACCAAACCAGTATTATATGAAATGCTGAAAGGTATCCTTTAAGAAGAGGAAGAAGAAAAAGTAAAGATACAAATTATGAACAACAAATACACATCTATCAAGTGAATCTAAAAATCAAGTGAATAAATAATCTGATGAACAATATGAACTGGTGATTGTAATATAATCAGGGACATAGAAAGGGAATGGAATGACTATTCTTGGGTGGTGGGGGGAGGGATGTGGGTGGTGCAGGAAGAGATTGGACAATAATTGTGCACCTATGGATGAGGACAGTGGATGGGGAGTGAGGGGGGAGGGTAGGGTGGGAACTGGGTGGAGGGGAGTTATGGTGGGAAAAAAGAGGAACCAATGTAATAATATGAACTGCCGGAAGCCAGTCCATCCTTGCTGCTTGACACAGTCGCTGCAGGAAAGAAACATCTGCACAGCATATGTTTCAAGGGACCTGGCATATATAGCATATTGTTCTTAATATGTTTGCTCTCCTTAGCGCCATGTGTTTTAACCAAGGTCACCTCTCCGAGAAAGGTTGTTTCCCCAGGTGGGGATTTTTCCCTGAGGTTAGGGAGGAGATATAACCCCTTAATTAAGTGCCAGGCGGGTAGTTAAGCTACATAATCTTTACTCCCTGGAATGGAGATAAAGAAACGCCCTAACCTTTGTAATAGAAATTGACAGGATTAAAATGGGCTGGTATAAATACGGATGTAACAAGACAATAAACATCAGATCCTCATCAGTTCCTAACCAGAACTCCGACCAGAACTTTGGCTGGAGATCCTGGCTATAGTTCCTGACTAGGCTGCTGATCAACTGAAGGCTGTCTTCGTGTCATTCCTTCTTCGCCGACTCCGTCCACACCTTTGGGGATCCCTGGACCCGCTGGGATTGGACCCCAGCAATGAACAATAAAGATTTAATTTAAAAAAATTTAAAAAAATATAAAGAATGAGTTAACAATGAATTTTTTGCATTTCTTATGGTTCTAGGGACTTCATATAGAGTATATAAATATATATTGTGACATATTTATACATTTCAGTTATCTATTATGTTTTGAAACTTTATTTGCTATTTTTTTCATATCACTTCATAGTATTAGTATTTTTAACAATTCCTTAGTGATTTCTTCCTCAGTATTTCGATTGTCCTTTCATTCTTTTACTTTTCTCTTTCATGGATGCCATGGTCTTTGGAAGCTTGTTTAGACCAAGTTAATGGACTTTTAGGCTTCCTCCACAATAGAAGTTCACTTTTTGAATAATAAGAATTATATGTCACAGGAGGGGTATCAGGATTTTAGATATGTTTAGGTGGGGCACGGCCAAAAAAATTTGGAAACCACTGATTTAAAGAGTATTTCTTTCTGTCCGGCCGGTGTGGCTTGGTGGTTGAGTGTTGACCTATGAACTATTAGGTCACAGTTCGATTCCTGGTTAGGAATCCCCAGTGTGGGGGGTGTGCAGGAGACAGCCTATCAATGATTCTCTCTCACCATTGTTTCTCTCTCTCTCCCTCTCCCTTCCTCTCTCAAATCAATAAAAATATATATATTTTAAAAAGTAATTCCTTCTTATCAATGTAGTGAGCAAGTCTCTTGCAACGATTTTTCTTTCAGAACCATCTGATCTAATCGGGGCCTGGTTAAATGTGCATTGTCTCAATCCTGCTCTACAGAGCAGATGTTGCAGCCATACGAAATCTAAAACCTACATCTTCCATCTACACTTCACATCTCATCTCTATAGGGATCTTGGATATCAATGCCTTCCCATGTTGGTCTGTCACACACACAAAAATGTTTCCAAAAGTTGAAGGTAGGGGTTCAAAACAAGGCACCCTAAGATGTGCTTCAACAGTAGGTAGATTATGTTGAGCTGAAGGCACCAAGACCCTATGGGCTCAAGAGAAGCTTCTGCTCTCCCCCTGAACTACCTAGAAGAATTTAAATTAGAAGCCTGGCCCATTATAAGTGTCAAAACCAATAATGACTTTTTACCTATCTAGGTGGTAGGCAAACTAATACCTCCTGAACATGTGATCTCCAGTCAAAGATCTTCTGAAGTTTCAAAGTGCATTACCTCATCCCAGGCTCAGACTGTCTCATATGCTAAATTTCCCATTCAGTCTCTGAGCCTCTCTTGCATGTGGGGTCTCTGACTTTGTCATGTGTGTGCAGCTCCCATACATATCCCCTCTTTCTGATTAGGCCAGCTGAGAGAACCTTGAAGGTAGAAGGAAGTATCTTCTTCCCACACAATGGTCATTAACTTTTGGTGAGATTCCTATGGGGGCCCTGGATGGACACAGCAGACAGAAAGCTGTGGACAAAAACGCAGAGGTAGCCGAAACCGGTTTGGCTCAGTGGATAGAGCGTCGGCCTGCGGACTGAAAGGTCCCAGGTTCGATTCCGGTCAGGGGCATGTACCTGGGTTGCGGGCACATCCCCGGTGGGGGGTGTGCAGGAGGCGGCTGATCGATGTTTCTCTCTCATTGATGTTTCTAACCCTCTCTCTCCCTTCCTCTCTGTAGAGGATCGATGGAATGTATTTAAAAAAAAAAAAAACAAAACAAAAAAAAAAAAAAACGCAGAGGTAGCTGACTTTATCTCCCTCCTAAAGGCCTGCTTCCTTGCAGATGTTGAAACTGCTAATGTACTTGAGCAGTTGATGAAGGCTTGACTGCTACCTGAACTTCCTGGGGTGGCTCTAGTGACTACACTGCCATCTTTCCCTCACAGCGCAGGCGCTACCAGGTAACCCTGTTGGAAAAGCAAGTAACCACCAGCAGGCCTTTTCCAACCACCCTCCTATGTGTCCTAAGCTTGTTATGGCCGCCAAGCAGAGCCAGCCCCTGAGTCAGCTCAGAGGACCTTCCTTTCTTCTGTGTCATCTCCCTTATCCTTTAGCAAAAGCCTAAGAAAATATGCCCAGAAATTTCTCTGGTAGCTCCTCTTGAATTCTATCTTGGAGAACCCAAAACGCCAAATGACAGTAACATTTTAAAGAGGGAACTTGGGCCCTGCCATTCTCCATGATTAGAGCATCTGCCCCAGACAGAAAGGATGCGGGTTAGAGTCCAGGTTGAGGGCACTTACCTCGGTGGCAGGTTTCCTGACACCAGTAGGGGTGCATGTGGGAGGCAACCAGTCCACATGTTTCTTTCAAGAAGATGTGCCCCTCTCTCTCTCTCTCTCTCTCTCTCTCTCTCTCTCTCTCTCTCTCCCTTCCTCCGTCCCTCCTTATTCCCTTCCACTCTCTAGAAATCAGTGTGTGTGTATGTGGGGGGGCGGGGGTGGTGGTGGTGGTGGAGAATATATCCTACGGTGACGATTTTTAAAAAAGAGGAAACTTGGACAGCTATAAGAAAAAAAAAGTTAGTAGTTGAAAACAAACTCCCTCTGGCAGGATCATCAGAAATAGAGAAGCAAAGGTCTGCACGTCTGCACCAGTTCACATCCGTGAACTTTAGAAGGAAAAGCAGACACAGAACTGAGCCAAGACAGAACGTTTACCTGAGAAGCAGCCATATTGTCCTCTTCCTCCTCCTACTCTGGGTTGTTTTCTCAGGCGACTTTATGTTGACCAATCACACCTGCATCTTGAGGATATGCTGTGCTTCCACCACACTCACAGGCAGAAGGACTTGAATGATGAAAAATTTCACACTCCCCTGCCCTTTGTCACAGAAGAGATTAAGAAACAATGAGCCCCAGCAGGTTTGGATCAGTGCATAGAGCGTTGGTCTGTGGACTGAAGGGTCCCAGATTCGTTTCTGGCCAAAGGCACATGCCTGGGTTGCAGGCTTGATCCCCAGTAGGGAGCGTGCAGGAGGCAGCGATCAATAATTCTCTCTCATCATTGATGTTTCTATCTCTCCCGCTCCCTTCCTCTCTGAAATCAATAAAAATATAAAGAAAAAGAAAAAAGAAACAATGAGATGTTACATGAAGACCAAACTGTTTTTCTCTCCTGTCTTCCCTTGCTCTCCGAGCCTACAGATGTGCACAATTTCCAACCTAGCAATGAGAATGTGGGCTGCACTTCTGTTCCTCCCAAACCCAAAAGAGAACCCTGTTACCTCCCCTGGGCCAAAGCCTGCTCTCAACTCTCATAAATGCACCGGGGCAGATAGCTCTTCTGATAAATACTAGCCTCGTTTTGAATCCAAATGACCCAACCCATCTGAAATCTGAGTAGTGTGAGGGGTTGGGACAGGAACGTCTAGAGCGCAGACTCCCAGGGTGGATTCCTAGAGGTAGGGTTGTCCTGGAGTGGGCATGGCCAGATCCTTGGATACTGTGCAGATGCACCAGGAGAGAAGAAACCCATGTGGTGGCAACAGAGTTGCCCTCAGTATCCTTCCCCAACTACCCTGTCCCCAGTTCTTCACCCAGTCCTCTCCCATGGGACACATGCATAACAGGACAACATACTCTGTGATGCCCTGTCCACAGGTGCATAGAGCCTCAAACCCTAAGGGACCAGGAGCAGAAAAGTGTTTCCATCACAGCTTTGTTTGAAAATGAACTGAAGGAGCATAGTCTAGAAGACTGTCACTATATGAGATTGCTCATACGCCATTCGTGTTCACTTTCTCCAACTGACCCCCAAATACAAAGCAGCTGGGCTTAGGTTCCCTCTTTTATCCTAAGGTCTTATTTCATTTTACTGTCCCCAGCTTTAATAAACATACTCTCAAAGCCACCTGGACTCAGGTTGTGAAAAGAACCCACACACTACTAGACCCTGACGGGTAACACTGGGACGCCCAGTGCTGTTCTAGCCCAAATCCCGTCTCACAGAAATGTGTGCCCTTCCTTGGCATCTGGCCTTTTAGATACTAAATGGAGAGTTGGGGGGAAGTCTCCGGAAAGGAGGGGGCTGTAGAATCCCAGGCCAGGGAGGAATCCAGGCCTTAACTGGCCTAGAGAGTCCGAGGCTGAAGGAGGGCGCAGAGGGTTTGAGTCTATCTCCCAGGACTTTAAATGGCCTGGGGTGGGAAGGCTCTCCAGTGGGGGGTTTTAAGTAAGAAAACCATCCGAGGCAGGCGCTGTGCAGTGGCCCCAAGAAGGAAAGAGCTGTTATGCCCAGATTTCAGGATCCCCAAGAGACCACCAGGGAGCCAGCCGAGTCCCATGCAAAAGCATAAGGCTCTTTATTCGAGCTAACTCAGGCTCCCCGCCAACACACAGGGGCAGGGGGCAGAGAGAGAGAGCTTTGTGGGTAGAGGGGTTTTATAGGGGGGTTGGAGTAAGGGGAGGAGAGAGGACTGTGGGCCCATGCAAGTCGGTGTCTTGTTACACAGGATGTGGTTGTGTCTATGGCACGCACTTCCCTTGATTATCATTGGTTAGTTTAAAGAAATCCTAGGTGTGGCTAGCAGAGGCTTGGGCTTCCGGGAAGAAGCTCCTTGCTGAGCACATGGCTATGGCTGCTGCCCAAAAATGGAGGATTCGGGGCAAGATGGAGGGCATAGCCCTCGTCCTTTCAGTGCACAGGCAGGGCGGATGCAGAAAGAATTTAACCAGAAACTAACGGGAAACCTCAACGCACAAGTAAAACAGGAATTTTGGAGGTGAAAAAAACAGGTTTTAGGAAATTTTAGAAATTAAGGGGACCATGGAGGAAGCACAGGGCTGCAGAGCAGCAGAAGGTATATTTCCATAGAATAGGGAAGCTGAAAAGCTGCAACAGGCATATTTCCATAGAATGAGGGAGCTGGGAACAGCAACACGTCTATATTTACAAAATGAGAGAAGGAAGCCCTTCATCCAGAAGGAGAAGAAGAAAGCCCAAAGGGAACAGAAAAACAATAAGGAAGGGGGCTGGGGGGGGGGGGGGGAGAACTTCACATGTCCCACATGAGGTTGGACCTTTGAGCCCAGTAGTTACTGTAGTAAGCTGTCTAAGGAAATAGTGACCAATCAGAGGGGATATCAAGGCACCAGGACCTGCAGCCTTTATAAGCCATACGGAAAAGAACTCAGTGGGACCCTTTCCCCCTCCCCATGTGGGAGTGTGTACTTGTTCTTCAATAAATCTCCATCTTTGCTCTACCACTTCCTGTCCGTGGATTCACTCTTCAATTCCCGCGGACAAAGATCGGGGTTCCAGTCCCGGGGAACACCACGTGTTCCAATCCAAAAATTCCGTTTCAAAAGCAAAGGGTTCCAACCTCTCACGGGGACGCGAGACTCACCGCCCTTGGAGACGCGGGTTTGGGGATTTCAAAGTCCGTGGCGGCCCCCAGGATTCACCTGTACAGAACCTTGGGTAGAGAGGCTCGGGTGTAAAGGAGAAAGACCAAAAAATCCGCAGTTACCTTCCCTCGGCCTTAGCCGCTCCCGGGTGTGCAAGACACTGGACGTGCGCGCCAGGCGGCACCGGGGCAGGGGAATGACCGGATCGCTGCAGGCTACCGACGGGGCTCCACGCGGCCAGGGCGGTGGAGACCGGAGAGGGTGGGGCGGGCCCGGATGGGACGTAAGCAGGGGCGGGTGGGGCGGAGCCGTCCTACCCGGAAAGGCGCACCCAGGAGAGGAGATGGCCCGGCTGCGCCTGGGGCGGGGCGTTGGGATGGGGGTCGATGAACTGGCTTGGCCTCAGCAAAAGCGGTTCCGCGGGTGGAAGAGTGTGACAGGGTCCGGAAAAGAATGTGGTGGAACTGGGCCCGGAGCCGCCTGATGGCCAGGGTCAGCTCCGCGCGGGGGGAGCGGGGCGGCGCATGGCTGGGCCCGGGCTCCAGTCTTGGGTCTGAGTTTGTATTTTCTGATTTCTCAACTTGCTCGATTTCTTTTGTGCCCTGTGAAGCAGGACTATTTCCTGCCCATTTTAAGTACATGTTTCAAACAGTGTAATGTAAAATTGAGAGTCCTGTGGGCCGCTTATGTTGAAAGTTAAATTGTCAAAAAAGAAAGAAAGAAAGTTAAATTGTCTTTGTTTTAACAGGCTGACAATGGATTTCCTCAAAACTGCTAGTGTGAAGTGGTGGACATGCCTGCGCATCTTGGCAGAGATGCGGCTGAACTCCAGCTCTGGGTTCTGGGAACTTGGACTTCCATAGCGAGTTGTGGTGAAACAATAATTGGATGGAGGAACCATCCAAATAAGCAATTTCATGAAGCAGGGAGTCTGTGCAGGAGATGCAAATTTAAATGTAAAACTCAAAATTCTACCTTTGTGAAACAAGCCTTCACAGACCGACATCTATCAGAACACCATTCCCACTCCTATTCCCCACTCACCCTTGAATTTTATAAGGACAAGACCTGGAGGGATGAAGCATGTGATAATTTAGGTCACCATCCATGGTGTTGTTGTTTTTTAAATACAGCAATAACTTTTACAAAATAGATATAAATTGTATTGTCCTTTACATATTCGGCACTTGAGGGGAATGATAAACTCAAATACCTTTGTTGAGGTAGACTTTTGTGATATCATAATTCATTTGTCATTGACTTTTCTGTATATAGTACTGAGAAGGAAAATAGGGGGGCAACTTTGGGGGCTTACAGCCTAATTCAGTATCTATTAAACAGTAATTTTACAAGCCCCATTCTAACTGACTTGGGCGGAGCTGCAAAGCCCACCCCAAGGGCCCCGCCACAAGAAGATATATATATATATACTGAGTGTCCAGATTATTATTTCCACCTGACGTTTGTAGGCAAATTAGTTATAATTTTGCGCTGAAGTCGCTAGAGGGCCAGACCATTATAAATAGGGAAGCCGGTTGTTTACCATGACAGTAGAAGTGATTTTTTTCTGAAGATATGGGTAAACAATGCGATTTAACAGCCTTTGAACGTGGGATATATATATATACACATATATATATATACACACACATATATACATACACATATATATACTGAGTGGCCAGATTATTATGACCACCCCATCAGTACTTTGTTGGGCCACCTTTTGCCTTCAATACTGCGGCAATTCTTCTTGGCACTGACTCCACAAGATGTTGAAAGGTGATTCGAGGAATCTGACACCATGACTGATGAATAACACTGTCCAGTTCTGTGAGATTTGATGGTTGTGGAACCAGCTGCCTGATGGCCCTTTTAACTTCGTCCCACAAATGCTCAATTGGATTGAGATCTGGTGATTGTGGGGGCCACCTAAGCAAGGTAAAGTCTCCCTCATGTTCTTGAAACCACTCCTGCACAATACGAGCACCGTGGCATGGCCCATTGTCTTATTGGAAGAAGCCATCTCCACGGGGATACGCCATCAACATGATAGGATGAACTTGATCAGCAACGATACTTAGGTATGTTGTGCTATTCAGACGTTGTTCCACACGAATTAAAAGGCCCAAATCATGCTAGGAAAACATGCCCCAAACCATAACACTGCCCCCACCAGCTTGAAGGGTTGTACTCATGCATGTGGGGTACATGCTTTCATGATGTTTCCACCAAATTCTCACTCTGCCATCTGCATGATGCAACTGGAAACGTGATTCATCGGACCACATGGCTTTTTTCCAACTGTCCAATCCTTGTGTTCCTGTGTGAACTGGAGACATTTTATTTTATCTTGGTAACTGCAGACAGCAAAGGTGTTGGAACAGGCCTTCGGCTTCCATATCCCATATGATGCAGTGTACACCTAATTTGCCTACAAACGTCAAGTGGGCATAATAATCTGGCCACTCAGTGTATATATCAAAACCTCCCCACATTGTCAGTTCAGGCTTTGGATCAAGGTCCCCTGAACTAGCAGCGCTGCGAAATAAAGGTTTTGCTTTCCTAATTCCTCTGGATAATAAAAATTTTATTTCCCAGATTCCTCTGGGTGCCGGCTATCGTTCTCTTGGGCCATTTGCAACAACATTCTTGCTTCCCTGACCCACGAAGCGTCAGCTGCGCTGGGTTTTAGGGCCAACGCTGATGCGAGCGGACTCCCGGGCACTGGGGCACTCGTTCAGGCTCTGAGACCCTGGGAAGGCGCCACTGGCACATTCGCCGGTTCCTGGAGAGACCGCTGCGACTCTGTGCTCTGGAGGACTCACTGAGGCAGGAAACAGCTTTCCGGACCCGCGGTTACATCTCTTCCCCGACCCCCCTCGTCCCCCGCCCCACTTGGCCGAGTTCAGGCCTGTCTTTCCGGACAGAAGAGGTTGGCTGACCACCCGCTAGGCAGTTATCTGCCTCTGTTTGCTGGACGGACTGACTGTGGAGCTCTTAGGTAGTTGATCTGCCTCTGTTTTGGGGCTTCCTGGGGAGGAAGTCAAACTCGGACTGACTGTGTGTGAATGAGAGCGTGAATGGTGATTCCCATATGGCTAAGAGAGGCGTCCTCACCTGGGGGACTGAGGCAACCCAGCCCCGCCCTGCGGTGGTGATCCGGTTCCAGGATTTATACGGATTCTCCAAAGCTAAGAGTTTGTCTCCACCGAGAGAGTGGCCAGGCAGACGGAGTATTTCTGTTGAAATTGTATGTCTTTTTGTTGTTTGTTTAATTTGTTTGAAGATGGGGCAAGTCCCACTTTGGGAAACCCAGTTAAGCTAGTGAGATTTCTGTCTGTATATCTGTAATGTAATCTTTTAGGGACTTTAGTTTACTCTTCCCTGGTTTATAAATCTAGGCCTATACGTAATTTTCCAAAGTCTTTGATAACTTAAAGGCTTTGGAGCATTGCTGGGTTAAATGATACTGAAACATTAATTGATCTGAGTTTACCTTCTCTGGAGAATCGAGGATGACGTTGAATCGTTAATAAGTAAGTCTTGTATTTTATTTGAAATCTCTCTTAAAATATAAATGTATTGCTAATCTAAGGAACGTTAATTACTTACATGTCACCTAAAAATTAAGGTTAAGGAAAACATGGCTTTGGTGCAATAGAGAAAGCATAGGCATAGAAATGCATTTTGAAGGAGAAAGAAGGTAGTTTCTAAAGCTGGTAATTTCTGAAAGTTATAAGAATGTTTGTGTCTAACACACATTGATACGTAATCTTTTGGTAAAATCAAGTTTGACAATCCTTCACGGGTTTAAATTTTAAGAAACTTTCTCTTGACCTGGAATTGGCTTTAGATCATCCCAATAGGCTCTGAAATGCCTCAAATGTTTGTTTTCTCTTTCATGAAAGAAAATTTTATACTGAAGGTACATAGGAGCCTTTGTCAAATACAGTTATAACTAATATTTATTAGTTATAATATTATAGAACATTGGGTTTTACAGAAAGAATTTGCCAGGGATTATAGTGTGAAACTAATTCCCTGGAAGTTAAGAACATCCTGTGAATCAGAATGGCCAGCCTATGGTGTGGGTTGGCCCTCAGAGGGAACCCTAGATGTCCCAACTGTCAGGGCCCTCTTTGAGGTCATCACGGGTGACCCTGGTCATCCTGATCAGTTTTCTTGCATAGATCAATGGCTAGAAATAGCTCGACACAGGTCTCCTTGGATCCGGCTCTGCGTGTGTTAGAAGGTTCAGTGCAAGGTTTTAGTGGCAGGAGAACAGAAGCAGGTCCCTCAGAAGGAAGCTCAGCCCCCTGTTCTACAGGAACCCCCCGAGGAAGTGCCGCCAGTTTTACCACCTCCATAGGTGCCTCAAGTGGCACCCAGTGCTCCTTTGCCTGGTCAGGGAAGCTTAGATACACCACCTCCTTCCGTCTCGCCCCACCCGGACCCTCCAGAGCCAGTTGGACAATGTTTGCGCTCAGCTGATCAGGAACCCAAGTCCCCTCTTGTCTTATTCAGGACACCAATCCACGAGGGGCACTTGCCATGATGCCTGTAGCTGCTACCCCAGCTTCTCCTGCCTCATCAGCCTTCTGAGACATGTTCAGTGCTGGCTGTCCCTTCCTGTTGCCGGCAGCCCCCAGAGGAGGTAAAAACCTGGGTGGGAAGGGCAGCAGTGAAAGGTGGGCTCTCATGCCCTCCCTGGGAAAGAAGCTTCTGTGGCCATTCTGACCCAGAACAGGAAATCCAGCAGAGACAGGTCAGGCTCCCTCCCAGATGAAACACGTACCTGCAATTCTGAAAGGACCCTTCCTGGCTCCTAAGAAACTCCATTGTGGATACCCAAGCTCTGCCACAAAACCTTTACAGCCCCATCATTAAAATGGGATTAAAGAAAAACAATTATGGCCAAAAAAGAAGTGAAGAGACATCCAATCTCATTAGTAATTAGCAAAAGCCAAATAAAATCACACTGAGATGCTATTTTGTCCCTATTCAAATAGCAAAAATAAGGAAACAATGGCTCTTTCCTACACTACTGGTGGGCATATAAATTGGCACAATTACTTTGGAAAATTTTACATTGAACATTCATATACCCAATAACCTGGCATTTCCACTCTTGGCTCAGAAACAAAGCCTCAGAGATGGCAAGTGAGTTTGAAAGCTCACACAGCCAGGAAGAGGCAAACCCAGTACTTGGTCCAAAGTCTGGCTGACTTGAGCACACCATTTTTTATTTTTTATTTTTTTTAAGAACAATCTATTTTATTGAGGGCCTTCAGGGAAGGGTTGAATCGCTGGGAGGACAATGAGATCCCATGTCTTCTGCAGGCCGGATCTCGCAAGCTTTACAACCTCCAAAAACAGCACACACTTTGACAGCCATGCTCATCTCCCTCCCAAGGTGCTGAGGACAGAGTGTGTGGCAAGGGATCATTAAAGTTTTGACAGGCTAATTATAGGAACCACTGCCCAGCCACAAAAGCCGGAACCGGTCCACCAGGCTCTTCCCTCTTGCATCAGCAGCCTTATTTTGCTGTGTTCAAAACACTTCCCCAAATAGCCTTCACCACGAGAAGCAGACACAGCCTTGCCCAAAGCCCCACTTCAGACTCCAACACGCATCTGAGAGCAAAGACACGGCCGGTCTCAGGGACTACAAGAGGCACCGTGTGCCCCTCGTCATGCCCACCCCTCCCCACTTGGCCCACTCACCTCCCTCCTGGCAACTGGTGCTGCTCCTTGTCCTCTCAGGTGAGTGGGATCTGGAACAGAACAGAATTTACCCCTGGCTGGTCCCAGACAGGGGCATCAGCTGCCCTGGCATGCCTGGTGGGGCAAGAACCCACCAAGACAGAGTAGGTTGAGGACTTTCCTGACCCCAGCAGAGCACAGACCCAGTGTCCAAAGAAGCAGAACTTCTTGGGCAGCACAGGGAAGTTAAGCTCCCAGGCTCTGGGCTCATGCCAGGTGGGTTCTGGTTCGGACACTTGTGTGCCCATGTCACCTCTTCCACCAAGCAAGACCGCTAGTGGGACCTTTCTCTAGAAATGCTGGGAGTATTAAACATAAAAATGGTGAGGTGCAGCCCAGGGCCATTGGTGTTATTGGCAGGGCCCTCGCCCTTCAGTGTAAAATGAAAATGCAAGTCCTTTGTTCAAGAAGTATTAAGAGTTTCAAAGCTCCTAGCTGGTTTGGCTCAGTGGATAGAGGGTTGGCCTGCAGACCAAAGGGTCCCGGGTTTGATTCCGGTCAAGGGCACGTACCTTGGTTACAGGCTCATCCCCAGCCCTGGCCCTGGTTGGGGTGCATGCAGGAGGCAACCAATCGATGTGTTTCTCTCACATAGATATTTCTCTTTGTCTTTCCCTCTCTCTTCTACTCTCTCTAAAAAAAATAAAAATCAATGGAAAAATATCCTCAGGGTCCCCCAGTATTGGGAGACCTGGGTCAATTGCAATTGTTGTTAACAACAACAACAAAAATGTTCCATTCTTTGATTGATTTCAGAGAGGAAGGGAGAGGGAGAGAGAGATAGAAACATCAATAATGAGAGAGTCATTAATCGGCTCCCTCCTGCACACCCCACACTGGGGATGTGACCTTGACCGGAATCAAACCCGGGACCCTTCAGTCCACAAGCTCTATCCATTGAGCCATACCGGCTAGGGCAAATATTCCATTCTTTAAAAATAATAATAATAATTTAAGGCAGCAACAACAGAGCATTAACTCAAGCATAGGCCTATGTGACTATTCACATGGAACAGCCATGAGCCAGCACTGGCCCAGCCCGAGACAAAGCTAGGCTCAAATCTCGCCACCGATTGCTTTCACTAACTTCTCTCTGAGCCTCAGGTTTCCCTCTCTGTGAAGTGGGGCTAATCATAAGACCCACCTCATGACTGTGTTAGGAGGTTTCAATGAGGTTATACCTATAAGTACAGTTGACCCTTGAACAATGCAGGGGTTTGGGGGTTCTGACTCCCCAGGCAATTAAAATCCATGTATAACTTTTGATTCTCCAAAAATTCAACTAATAGTAGTCTACTGTTGACCAGAAACCTTCCTTATAAACAGTCCATGAACACATATTTTGTGTTATATGTACTATACTCTGTATACTTAGAATAAAGTAAGCTAAATTTTTAAAATGTTATTAAGAAAATCATAAAGATCCTGGCTGGTGTGGCTTAGGGGTTGAGCATCGACCTATGAACCAGGAAGTCAATCGAACTAGGTTCGAGTCCCTCTCAGGGCACATGCCTGGGTTGTAGGCTCGATCCCCAGTGTGGGCCATGCAGGAGGCAGCCGATCAATGATGTTCTCTCATCAATGATGTTTCTATCTCTCTCTCCCTCTCCCTTCCTCTCTGAAATCAATAAAAATGTATTTTAAAATACTTTTTAAAGAAAATCATAAAGAAAACACACTTATAGTGCTGTATGTATTCACTGAAAAAAAATCTATGTTTAAGTGGATCCACATAGTTCAAACCCATGTTGTTCAAGGGTCAACTGTACCTGGCACAATGTAAAGATTGGATAACTGTTGGCAATTATTATCAGACTCATATCTCCTCTAGGATCATCTAGTTGCAGGGCCTTGAGGCTCCTGGGTATTGTTCAGCCTCTCAGCCCAGAACACTGTGACCCACCAGACAAAATGCTTGGTTCTCAACAGGCTCATTCCATCTCTTGCCCATCTGGCCCCTTGTCCCCAGCCCCTATTGAGATCTAGATTCTGTTCATCACACCTTCGGTCCCCCAGATGGTAACCCCCAGGAGGGTCCTGGTGGGACTCAGGTGTGGGGCTTTGAATAATGATAGCTAATATTGAGAGAAGTTAGCATGAAACACGGGCAGACAGGGCAGGGGTCCAGTGGAAAACAAAGGCAAGTGGAACATAGGCCGGGCAGACAAGGCAGTTTGAGCAGCCTAATCACAGAAACCAACCAAGCAGGATAACAAAATGTTTTTGGACTCAGAGCGGGGCAGGTGAAACTAAGGAGGGTCTGCAACAATAAGGTGAACTGACACATAGGAACTGGGGAAGTTCAGATCCGTTGCTGGGCAAGATCAATTAAGGGAATCAATCAGGTGGCTACATGGGTAGATATAGAGCAGGCGTGTAGCAAATATATACCTCTAGACTACAAGGCTTCAAGGGGGCAGCCCATTATTGCCCCCCCCCCACTCCCCATGCGGGGAGTCTGAATCTGCTTGTAATAAATTTTCCACACTTTTGCTTAGTTAAATCTTCTTCTGGTCCGCGGAGCTCATTCTTAGGCGTCAGAGACGCGACCCTGGGAAAAAAACCTCAGCTCACCCTTCAGGTTATCAATATGTTTAGCATTTGCATTGTGCTGAGCCCTCCATCAACTATTGAAAGAATGGATGTTGAAATCTCACACTTTGTGCATTTGTCAGTTTCTCTCTGCTATTCTATTATTGGGTTTTGCTTTATATACATACTTTGAAGTTCTGTTATTAGGTACATAAATGTTTGGGATTTATATGGCTTCTTGATTAATTTACTCCTTTATCATTATGAAATAATACCCTTTATTTCTGGAGATAGTGTTTGCTCTGAAGTCTACTTTATCTGATATTAAAATAACCACTCCAGCTTTCTTTTGATTGGTGCTAGTATGCTGTATATTTTTCTATCATTTTCCTTTTAATCTATTTACACCTTTAATATTTATAGTGCATTTCCTATAAGCAACAGATAGTTGGGTCTTATTTTTTATCTAATACAGTGGTTCTCAACCTTCTGGCCCTTTAAATACAGTTCCTCATGTTGTGAACTAACCATAAAATTATTTTCGTTGCTACTTCATAACTGTAATGTTGCTACTGTTATGAATCGTAATGTAAATATCTGAATATGCAGGATGATCTTAGGCGACCCCTGTGAAAGGGTAGTTCGACTGCCAAAGGGGTCGTGACCCACAGGTTGAGAACCACTGATCTAATATGATAAGCTCTAACCTGTACTTAACATATTTAGAGCATTTACATTGACCAATTTAAATCTATTACCCTCCTCTCTGTTCTTTGTTCCCTTTTCCTTCTACCTATTACTGGTAATTAAATATTTTTATAATGTTATTTTATCTCCTTTATTGGCTGTTAGCTATAACTCTTTATTTTGTAGTTTAGTGGTTGCTTTAGAGTTTAATTATACACCTTTAATTTATCACCATCTACCTTTTATCATACCATTTCACATATATAGTCATGCATTATTTAGGACAGGGACTGAGAAAGGCATCATTAGGTGAATTTGTCATTGTGTCTACATTTAGGGGTCATGATGAACAAAGCAACATGAGATTAAATCATGCCCAAGAGAAACTGATGCAATCAAGAGATGCAATAGACATGAGATGTGTGAGGCTGCTGCCAGAATAACATGGCATTCTGTTTTCGAGTGTACAAAATACTTCTATTTTAAAAATAGAAAAACTACACTACAAAATGATTAAAAGTATAGCATAGTAAATATGTAAAGCAGTAACATAGTCATTTATTATCATCATCAAGTATTATGTACTGTGTGTGTGTGTGTGTGTGTGTGTGTGTATAACAGAGGCCCGGTGCACAAAATTCGTGCACAGGGGGAGTGGGGGACCCTCAGCCTGGCCTGCACCCTCTCCACTCCAAAACCTCTCAGGGGATGTCCGACTGCTGGTTTAGACCCAATCCCTGTGGGATCCCTGTGGGATCGAGCCTAAACCGCCAGTCAGACATCCCCCTTGCAATCCAGGACTGCTGGCTCCTAAACACTCGCCTGCCTGCCCTCCCCTGCAGGCTTGATTATCCCTAACTGCCCTCCCCTGCTGGCCTGATCGCCCCAACCGCCTCTGCCTTAGTCCCCACTACTGTGGCTTTGTCCGGAAGGACATCAGGTCTAATTAGCATATTACCCTTTTATTAGTATAGATATTATAGTTTTATAAAACTGGCAGCACAGTAGGTTTGTTTACAACATCATCACCACAAACACATGAGGAATATGGTGCTCTATGACCTTACCATGGCTACAATGTCACTAGGAAGATTGTAGAGGAGCTGATGGGTCCACCGTAGTACATGTGGTCCATTGTTGATGAAACCGTCATTATGTGATGCATGACTATAGTATAGGAACCTTACAATAGTATACTGACATTTCTTCCATCTCTCCTTTTATTCTATTCTTTTCTTTACTTAAATAAGCACTATAAACCTCACATTAGAATGTTACTAGTTTTTACAAATTTGGGGCCTTGTTTTCAGATTTGTTAAGTGGGACAGGAGCACGTCTCTCTGAGTAAAGTACTCTGTCCTGTGTAGTCCACCCATTGCCCTGTGGGTCATGAGGTCTTCCAGTCTGGCTGGTGGGAACAGGCACAATTCTCAGTCCTGTGCTGAGGGATGGTCACTGTTCTGTGTATACATGTGAGGAAACTACTTGAGGCCAGGGAAAGGCCCACCAGAAAAGACTGGAGAGAACAGATCTGACTAGTTCAGATAATGGTGTTTGGGGTGGGTGTTGCTGAACTTCTTGAAACTAAGGACACCAAGGACAAAAAGCATCCCTAGGGTTAAACAGGGGGTGTCACTTGGTCACAACTGTGACTAATAGCACACATCTAGCAGAAGGCAGACAGAAAAAAAATTTAGAATTCTACAACCCTTCCCCACATCCTCTTAGAAGGAGACGTTTGCTTCACTGCCCTACCTCACCTCATTTGCAACTGAGAAACACCGTGATATACTGCAAGCTTATGTCTTGGAGTGAGACTGAGTTATTCCCAGGGCCTGATGGGAACAAACCAAGGGCACAAAGCTGATGACCTTGTGTGGAGCTGAACACTAAGTCACCTGATCTGCACTCCAATCCTGGCCATGATACCTACTGAATGCATGGTTCACCTCAGGTTTCTTCAACTCTCTGACATTAGTTTTCTCGTCTCAAAAATAGACATAATAGCCCATCCAGTGTGGTTCAGTGGTTGAGCATCAACCCATGAACCAGGAGGTCATAGAGTTTAATTCCTGGGAAGGGCACATGCCTAGGTTTCAGGCTCGATCCTCAGTGAGGGGCATGCAGGAGGGGCATCCATATTTCTGTATATATCTCTCTTCCCTTCCTCTCTCTCTAAAACCAATAAACGTATTTTTTAAGTTAAGAAAAAACCACAGAGGTAGTAAAATAGCACCCTTCTCATAGAGTGCTGGTACCTATGATGTTCATAACCTGGGTGTAGAACTTCCATCGGTGGCCTCCACCCTCTTTCTCTGAACTTAGTCTGAGGCCAACCTCAAAGTTCAACCTACCCCCCAGATAGACTCACTTCACAGTGCATCAACAAGCATTGAAGGAGTCCCAGGAGGCAGGGGGGTACTTACAATGAGCACCACAGCACTTAAGCTCTGTGTGCCCCATTTGAGGGTTAAGAGCAGGGGCTCTAGAAACAGGCTTTAAGTGTTTGGATTGAGGCTCTGTCACATTTTGGCGGGTGGTGAATTAGTTTGCTAGGGATGTCTTAACAAAGTACCACAGGCTGCTGGCTTAAATAACAGGAATTTTTTGTTTATATAATTCTACAGGCTAGAAGTCTAAGATGAAGATGTCTACAGGGTTGATTTACCCTGAGGCCTGTTTTCTTGGTTGTAGATGGCTGTCTTCTCCCCGTGTCTTCATGTGGTTTTCCGTGTGTGTGTGTGTGTGTGTGTGTGTGTCCTAATCTACTGTTCTTATAAGGACACCAGTCATGTTGGATTAAGACCCACCCATGTGACCTCATTTTAACTTAATTATCTATTTATAGACTTTATGACCAAATGCAGTCATGTTCTGAGGTACATGGGTTAGGACTTCAACATATGAATTGTGGGGTAGGAGCACCATTCAGCCCATAAGTGGTGAACCTGGGGAAGTTACCTAACCTTTCTGGGTACTCACTGTTTTTGTTCTAAAATGGGGATGATGCTGCCCACCTCAAGGGAGTGCTGGGAGGAATAAATGCAATAATACATGCAGGGCCTGGCCATGGTGAGTACTCAAGTGCCATCTATTATTTGTAAATTCTCCATTCACTATCTCTGTTCTCTCCAGCCAGTTGCCTCATCTCCTCTTTCACTTCCCCCTCCAGCAACCCCTGGAGTGTCCTGAGCAATTGTTCTTGGTCAGCTAATGACTAGTTTCTGTTAAGCTTGCCTCTCAGATCTCCAAATCTTTCCTGCAGCAGCTCAAGGCCTTTCTTCATCTATTGTAGGAGTCTCTGAGAGGAGCAAAGGGAATGAGTGGCAGGTGCTGCAACCTGAGGGTCCCATGCTGGTGGCAGAAGGTGAGACACTGCTACTGAGGTGTACAGTGATCGGCTCCTGCATTGATGCCATGATTAAATGGATCAAGGTGAGCAAGCAGGACCAGCAGGAAATTTATAATTTCAAACATGGCTTCTTCCCTGGGGTGACACCTGTGACCCAGCAGACGTTGGAGCCACTTAGTTGCGACTATTCCATCTACATTCATAATGTCACCAAGGAGCAGGAAGGAACCTACCACTGTGTGAGGTTTGATGGCTTGAGTGAGCCCTCAGAAATGCAGCTGGATGAAGGCACCTCAGTGCTTGTGAAGGGTGAGTATCAGGCCCTGCAGGTTAAAGCATTCTTCTCTGATCTGTTTTTCTACATCAGTCACTTGTATCCACAATCGTGCTGTATACACAAAATCTCAGCGGCACGTAACAATTAGTATATCTCACTCACACATTTACTAGTATAGGCAGCTGGGGTGGTTCTATTCCATATGTCTCATTCCAGATGAGCCAGAGTGCATTTTCTCATGGAGATGGCAGGAGAACAGGAAGTCAAGTCCTAACACTCCCAGTACATGTCAAACTTCCACTGGCATAGTGTCTGCTAACAGCCCATTGGTTAAAGCAAGTCACATGACTCAGCTCAAATTCAATAGACAAGAAAGTGTACCCTATCATCATGAGGCTATGGCAGGAGTGTGGATGTTCCAGAGGGGAGTTAAGAACTGGGGCTGATCATTTCATTTACTCACTCCCCAAGGAATCAGTCATTTTATCTGTAAGTTTACCAGTGATAACCTGGATACCCAAATCCTGGGTGTGTCATTCAATAGAAGTGTGTTTTTAAGTCAGTCACTTCAGCTCTATGTACTTGAAAAATAGACAACACAATTCCTGCTTCAAGAGTCATTCAGATAAGGAACAGATGTTTGTGAAACCACTCTAAACTGCTGACATGGAGAGTATCTGTGAGTGTGGTCATGGGGGCGGGGGATAGTGGGGAGGAGGCTGGTCCATTTTCACTTGATGCAAGCATTTCAGGAAGACTTCTCTGACTCCTTCCAAGCTGTGGCTGGTGACTTCTCTTGGTCCTGCAGTCGCTGGGTTTCCAAACTCAGGGGGATTTCCTGGACCATCTCCACAGCCAGACTGAGACCTTCTTCAGGACAGGACATTTGTGTGTCTTTCTGAGCTCCATTTTCCCCTGTTCTAGCAACAAAACAAAGTGGGTACTGAGAACTTCTTTATTGCCCTGGCTGGTGTGGCTCAGTGGGTTGGAGCATCGTCCCTTACACTGAAAGGTTGCTGGATGGATTCCTAGTCAGGGCATATGCCCAGGTTTGGAGTTCCATCCTTTTTCAGAGCATGTGCAGAAGGAAACCGATCAATGTTTCACTCTTACATCGTTGTTTCTCTCTCTTTCCCTCTCTCTTCCTCTCTTCAACTACTGAGTAATGAGGAAACATAGGAGGGAGTGGCTGAGTGAAGAAATCAGGGAAGCGGAAGGGAGGAAAGATATAAAGGTGGAAATGAGTGGACAATGGAAGAAGAGAGAGAATAAAACAAGGGTCTGTCTTTGGCTTCAGGAGCTGGGAACCTAGAGCCAAACCTCCGGATCATCCAGCCCCGGGAGCTGGTGTTGGCAACCCCTGGAGACACTGTCTTCCTGAACTGCACAGTGCTTGGAGATGGTCCTTCCGGGCCCATCAGGTGGTTCCGGGGGTCTGGTCTGAGCCGTGAAGCCATTTACAACTTTGAAGGCATCTCCCAACCCAATGTGACTGCGGTCCAGGCCTCCAGCAGCGATTTCAGCATTCTTTTGCAAGGTGTCTCTACGGAGTATGCAGGCACCTACTACTGTGTAAAGTTTCAGAGGAAACTTAACAGGCAATACCTGTCTGGACAGGGCACCAGGCTGAGGGTGAAAGGTAAGACAGGTGGTCGAGGCGGTGGTAGGGAAAGGGGGGAGGTTATCCACAAGGAACTTTTCACCATGTCCCAAACACGCCAGCTTTTCTCAGCCTCCATGCCTTTACATAAACTGCTCCCTCTGCCTGGAATGTTTTCTCATTTTCTATGTCAAACTCCTAATCGTCCTTCAAAGCTCAGCATCAATAGCCTCTCCTCTGTGAAACCTTCTCCTTTTACCAGGCAGAGTTCACTTTTCCTCATTCTGGATCCCATAGAATTTTGTATAGTTAATGGTTCAACAAACATCTAGTGCGTGCCTGTTGACTGCTCTGCAGTGTACTCGGTGCTGTGGACACTGCAGTAAATCAGACATTGTTTCAACCCCAGAGATGCTCACACGGGTCTAACTAGTCCTTATAGGGACGAGGTCTGACATATAGCCCCCATCCCAGGTAGAAACTGGCAGGCTTATTTTGGTGACCCCAGCTCCAAGCACAGGGCTCAGAAAGTTGTGGGGCAGAAAGAAAAGTGGAACTTGAGACCACCTCTCTCCCTTGCAGCAAAGCCCACTTCTTCCCAAGAGGCAGAAGTCATCAATCAACATGTAGCCAGGAGATCTCTGTCAGGTGAGTGAGTGTTCCTACCTGCAATGGAGTTAACCAGGACCCCACAGGCGAAGGTGGGGCACAGATGGCTTAGCCATGGGAAGGGAGTCGTCCGGTCTAGGGCCCATCTGTCACCAAGAGAGTTCCGGGAAGCCAGAGCACCTTGCTAAAGCTCCATCAGAGACACAGTCAGTGCTAGCTGTTCAGCAGGCGGTCTTCCCTGAGAGGCAGTGGTCTCCCCGTGATTCCCTGTAAGATTACACTGTAAAACTGTGGGTAACTGTGCTGAAGCACATGGCTCTGGATTGAGCCCCTTTCTCTCTGCGAGACTGTGGGCAGGTTACCTCACTCCTTGAATCTCTGATGTCCTGCTCTGTGACCTGGGGTGTCGGGATGGGGATCAGAGAGCCTACCTCACAGGGTTGTGTGTGGACCCAATGAGTCACATGTGCTGAATGCCCGGAACTGTGTCTTTCACGTCACCTGTTAGTACTCAGGGATGCTCGATGACTGGGGAAACTAGGCACAGAGGTTGCCAGGGTGCCCTCCCTGACGCTCAGCCCTGTTCCTGCCATTCTTGGGAGCCCACCACTTCTTTGACAAATGTGGTCCTGAGCAAATCACTTCCCTACTCTGCATCTGTCTCCTCATCTATAAGAATGGCGTTGCTATCCTACCTTGCAAGATTAGTTTGAGGATTCTACTAGGCAATTAGGAAGTGCTTAGCTCAGAACCTGGGGCAGAGGAGTCGATCAGCCAATAAATGAAAGCAGTTTTCTATTATAGCAGGGTTGACGTAGTTTCCATCATTTCGCTATAACGTGAATAAGATGCCATAGGAACTTCACTCTTGTTTATATCAATTAGCCTGTGGTAAAGTTGGTTTCATTACAAATATTATATGTTTTGCTTAAAGTCACAGAACCTATGGATGATGTTAAGGGAGGACTTACTGTATTGTCAGAAGTCAGGGATGCTATCAGGATGATTAAAGGTACAGGTAGGATATTGTCCCTTTCCGGGCCTGGGACAAGGGGAAGGGAGGTCTTGGATCTCCCCTTCCAGTAAGAGAAAGAATGTGGCCCCCAAAATTAGAGAGCAGCTGAGCCCAAACCTCGCCCACAGGGAGCACTGATGTATGGGCTGCCGAGGACTCACCTAGGGTCCTTCTTGAACTCTCCTTTGTGTCCCCAGGCCTCCTGTCTGTGCTCACAGCTGTGGTCCTGGGAATGAAGGCAGTGACCTTGGCTGCACTCCTGCTGGCCCTGGCTGCCTGCTGGAGACACGGTGGGCAAGAAAATGTCAAAACCCCAGGCCGAGCAAAGCTGTGCTCATCTTAGCCTGGGGCATGGGGCCTGGGGCATGGATGAGGGGTCAGTTCCAGAGTGGTGCTCTGAGTCGGACTGGAGCCAGGACTCCCCCACCATTTCTCTGCCTCCAATCCCAGCCTCCAGATGTCCCCCAGGACTCACGAGAAACTCCAGCATCCCTACACCTGGTTTCAGTTCACCTGGTGAAATAGCCCACTTGCCACTGGGCTTCCCTCGGATGTGCTTTCCTCGCTCTTCTCAGCCTGTCCAGGCCCTCCTTGTCCTTCAAGCCTTGCCCAGGTCTCCCTTCAAGGCTCTTGCTCCTGCTGCAGTCCCTGTGAAGTGCTCTCCCCCTTCCTTCCCCGCTCCACATTTTCACGATCTTCAACTCTAACTCAGAGACTTCCCAGAAGATACCCCTGAGCATTTCTCACCCAGCCACACTGCCTCTATTTGTATCCTTCTCTCCACTTTCCTGCCTTTTTTCTTCCTCATTGTGGCTAGCTTGGGTGGCTGCAATAGTTGGAATATAGGGTTGGTAAGTTTGACGAAACTCATAAATAACAGTGGTTTAAACCAAAACAAAGTTGGTTTCTCTAGTAATATCTGAGCATAAGCAGACCAGGCAAAACAGCTGCTTCCTGGGATTGAGACCAGGGATTCCTTGATCATGTTGCTACCAGGTCCACCTCCCAGGCTGCAAGATCAGGGAAAAGGCAATGAAGGGGAGCATGGCACTCCCCTTCAAGGGCACAGCTAGGAATTTGCCCACATCATCTCTAATTGGCTGGAATGTGTCACATGGTCACACCTAGCTATAAGGAAGGCTGAGAAATACAGTCTTCATTCTGGCAGCAATATTCGCAGCTGAAAAATTTCACTAGAGAAATAGAGGGTAAATATCAGTAGATACTGTAACCCAAGCATGTCAAAATCAGAGGCTAACATGGGCCAAATAAACAAGGTTTAAGTTGATGTGGGCCGCAAATAAAACAAAAGCTTCCATTTTCATAGAAACATAAGTTTATTTCGATAGAGACATGTTGAATACGCAGGGCTGAAATAAATGAGTCATCGTTAACATAAAATAATAGAACATTTTAATAGAAATTAATATTTTTTCTTGAACATTAACTTACCAGACACTAAATAACTGCACAAATTAATAAGCATAACGCAAATAAACCTATTTTTCTTATTCTTCGAAAGCAAAATATTTTCTGTTGCATACACCAAACAAGTCACTACAGGACTAATGATGTGGCAATGGGCTGCTCAAATATTCACTGCTAGTATTAGTGGAGAGAAATGGTGTGCCTGTGTGTAAGGCGCTTAAGGAGAATGAATGCAACACGGTTACAGTAATCAGTCATTAGCGAACGTTGTAGTTTGTATTAATAATTATGTATAACAGGATGTTGTAAAAATTAAGTTATGAAATTTTTATTAAAATGTCTCTTACAGAGACTGGACAAAAATCATGCACTATGGATGAGGACAGTGGGTGGGGAGTGAGGGCGGAGGGTGGGGCGGGAACTGGAGGAGGGGAGTTATGGGGGGGGGGGGAAGAGGAACAAATGTAATCTGAACAATAAAAATTTAATTTAAAAAAAAAAAGAAAACAGGAAAAAAAAAATAAGTAAAATGTCTCTTACATACCGTTATATTGGCTGGGCTGCAAAAATATTTGTTGTGGGCTGCATGTGGCCCGCGGGCCGTGAGTTTGACTTGCTTGCTGTAACTAGTAGTTTCCACCTCAATATCTCAATGACAGACACAGCCTCTTCCTTGCTCTGAGCGACAACTAGTTCAGTCCCCAAGGAAACAGCACCTGCAGTAGGATGGCATAATGGAGGGCAGTTTTTCTCAAGAAGAAGAGATTTTGCCCTGGCCAGTTTGGTTCAGTGGATAGAGCATCAGCCTACAGACTGAAGGGTCCCAGGTTCTATTCCAATCAAGGGCACATGCCCAGGTTGCTGGCTCCATCCTGAGTGGGGGGCATGCAGGAGGCCCACATTCCAAAATTGACTCCCAGGTCCAAGGTTGACTCCCAGGTCCCAGGGCATACAACTACCAGCCAAGTTAGAATGCCCTTTCTTTAACCAGAACAAGGCAATCATGGTTAACAGAGCATAATTAATATTTCCCATAACCACAGCTAGTCCCCAATATTCTATTTTTGCCCCTAACAAAGGTTTCACTCATTTACTTCTTCATTAATTCAGCAAAGAGTCATTAGGGCTATTTAATGCCAGCGATTGCAGGTCAGGGAGATAAAATGACAGCTAACGTTTGCTGAGGGCTTAATAAGTATCAAACATTGCTCTAAGCACATCCCACTGAATCCTTGAGCGTCCCTCTGAGAGAGGTACTGTTGGGAGCTCCACTTTACACATAGGAAACTGAAGCTTAGAGAGAGATCTGCCCAAGGTCATATAAGCAGTAATAACTGAATTTCAACCCCAGGCTGTGTGAATCCAGGGCAGGTGCTCTTAAACCATATTATGCTGGAGGCAGCCCTGGTCCCTGCTGCCACCGGGATTGTGGCCCTTGGGGAAGGCAGGCACTTAATGGGAATGCACAGCAGATTGTCTGAGGGAGCCTGGGGATGTAGACATGTAACTGAAAACACAGGTTTGGCTGCCTGCTCCCTACAAAAGTCAAAATCATGAGACGTGCTGGTGCAAAAGGGAAGAGGTTTAGTCAGGTGACCTGGGAGAATGGTGTTCTCCTGTCTCAAAGCCCATTTCCCCTTTCTGTTTAAGCCCATGAGGTTTTGTGTGTTTTTTCTCTCTATCCATTCATCTTTTTGGCTTTGGGCCTCTTAGTGTAAGAATCTCCCCCTGCGCCATCTTGGCCAATGGGAGAGACTCCCTGGCCCCCATCTGACTGTCTATGTGGAAACAGGCCTCCTTGACGCCTAAAGGATACCTAACTGAGACCAGAAGGATGAGCGGGATCTGGCAAAGGTACGACGAGAAAGTGAAGCGCATCCAGGCAGGTGGCAAGAGACAAGAGGGCAAAGAAGCTCAAGACCTGAAAGACAGGATTGTGTCTGAGAAGGTGCCCTTGGGCCAGAGGCCTGAAGAAAGTGAGGGAGCACCTTGCCCAGCAAGGAGGGAAAGGTGTACCTGGCCAGAGCAGCGAATGCAAAGACTCATGCAAATGCATGTCTGGCACATTGAGGAGCATCAAGAAGGGTAACGTGCCTGGAGCAGAGGAAGCTAGAGAGAAGCCTAAGAGATGCGGTGGAGGGGCAGGCTCATGTCACGTGGGCCTGGCAGGCCCCTAGAGACTCACGCGGGGAAGATGAGGAGGCACTGAAGGGTTGGAAGAGAGGAGGGACCTGCTGTTCAAGGTCTGCTTTTGTTCCCTAGAGTGTGAGTGAGCAACAGGAGGGCAGGGACTTTGCTTTGCTCGCTGCGGATCGCCAGCCCTGGAAGAGCATCGGGCCCTGGATAACACTCCGTAAATATCTGAACAAGTGAATGAACAAATGAATACATTAATGCAAAGACCGGATGAGTGCATGAGTAATTGACTCCTTCATTCTACCTACCCCAATGTTTCAAACCCGCCCGGCCTCTCCTCAGTGCTGCTCCCACCCCCGCCGTCGGGCTGCCGCTCTGCGCCACGGCCGCCAGAGGGCGCGGAGCGGTGGCGTTTCCAGCACGGAAGGCTTTCCCTGAGGCACCGCGTGAGGCGGGGCCTGGGAGCGGGCGCCGCTCAGCTGGGCCGGACCCACCAGCGGCCGGAACGCGAGGGAGCGGCTGAGGCTGTGCAGCGACGACCGGAGCGGTTTGGGGAGCACACCGGGCGAAAATGGCGGAGAGGCAGGAGGCTCTGAGGGAGTTCGTGGCGGTGACGGGTACCGAGGACGACCGGGCTCGCTTCTTCCTGGAGTCGGCCGGCTGGGATCTGCAGGTAGCGCCGCGAGGCAGGCTGCGTCGGGCAGGCCAGGGGCTGCGAGGCGCGGGCGCCTGGCACGTCCAGCCCGCGGTGGCCGAAGCGCACAGTCATCCCTCCGGGCCGCGGCCCGACACAGGCCTCAGGGGCCTGCGGCCGCTTGCCAGGCGGTTCCAGCGCGGCTCGGTCGTGGGGAACCGCGGGGCAGCCCCGGCCCGGCCCGGCCCTGCCTGGCCTCAGTTCCCCTCCTGCCTCGCCGGGTCGCTGGGCCAGCGAGACCCGGGCACTGCAGCCGCCCGCGTGGATGGGGGACCCTGGGGGCGTGGCGGCCGCGCCGACTCTCGGCCGGAGTCCGGGCCGAGGGACCCCACCGCGGGGCCGAGGGGTCGTTGATGGCCATTCCCGACCGCAGGAGGAGGGAGAAGCCGGCCAAGAATTTGGCCCACACCCCCTCCCACCCAGTTGCTGGGAGAACCTACACCCGGGGCGGTGGCGCAGGTTTGGCATGTATTCATCTTTCTTAGTTACCTTCCCTGTCAAATGGAGGTCTCCTAGAGGTGATTGTCTAGTTCCCCGGCACGTATTCGATATTCATAAAAACTTATTAAGACATGAAGATGAGCCACACGCAGGGTTGTTGGTGTGTGTTTTTTGTTTGTTTTTTGTAAACTGTTTAAATCACTTGTATCTGGAACGATGCCCGGCACATAAAAATCGCAGAAAGAATTGCATAAATGTTCCTGGCCGGCGTACATCTTGGGAAGAGGGTGATTAATGTTTATTGAGCACCGACCACGAACCGGATGGTGTTCTAACTGCTTTTACGTGTCTTGAGTCATGTCAGCTTTGCATTTTGCAGCTAAGGTTTAGGGCGCTTCAGTTACGTGCTCAGGGCCTCACTACCTCGCAGGTGGGAGAGAGAACATTAGAACTCAGTGCTGTCTGATCCCAAAACCCAGCTTCTTCACCACCGTGTGCCAGGCACTTTACATATGATGATTCGTTTAATCCTGGCAGGACTGAGGTCCAGAAGACGAGCCTCGTTGTATAGGCGAGGAGTCGGAAGCTCGGAGGGTAATGAATATGCCAGGGCTGCACCGCCAATAAGTAGCGAGTTTGGGATTTGTACTGGGCCTGTTGACTCCACCGTTTAAATTGCTTCCCCAAAGAGAGAAAGCGTCACACCTCTGCAGACCATATGAGCAGAGCTCCTGTGCAGGGCAGAAATACAAAGCGCAGACTCTGCCTGAAAGACCTGGGAGCTCACGGTGTTACAGTTAGCACGCCACCAGCCCCAGTCTCCTCACTGTAGGTGGGGAAACAGTGTCACGCCTGTGGCATGATTTGCATGGCCAGGCCATCACTTGAATGAAGGCACCTCTCAATGCCCGTCACTCATATCCCATGACTGCACACTTGCTCCTTGCAAGCCTGTTACGTCCTGCAGTGGCACACTGCCTGCAGCCGGCAAGTTGCATTATATCCCGTGAAGGCACACAGTTCCTAGTGGGATGATTATGTCCCACGACAGCTCACTGCCTCCTTTAAGGCCGGTGACCTTGGGGACGGAAGCCATGTCTTTTTCATCTCTGTAGACCTCCCTGCTCTTTATTTCTTTGTGCAGAGTAAGTGATCAGTAAATGCCTGCCCATTGAGTCGATGAGAGAAACAATCACAAATGGCCAAAAGACTTCCATTTTCCTTGCCTGTAGAGCTAAGACATGGCTCTAGAAATATGAAAGGATTCTCTCATCCCTTGTGCAGGTTTGGTGGGATGAGTAGGAAACCGAGCCTCAGAGAGAGAATAGAAGCAGCATCTGGACTGGCCTCACAGTTCCTGGCTCCTGGCTGTCACACAGGAGCAGAGAACCAAGAGCCTGCACACTCTGCCTGGGATGGAACCTGGCTCTGCTCCTTACCAATTGTGTGACCTTGGCCGTTTTCTTAATTTCTGAGGGCTTCTGTATTAACGGTAAAGTGAGAGGATAGTAGTTAAAATTACATAGGGTTCTTTGAGGATGAAGTGAGTTAGCACATGTGCAGTTACACTCAATGTGGCATATAAGTGCTCAGTAATTGTACACGGCTTTTACTAGATCATGTTTTTAAATAAGATGAGAATGAGGAGTGTCTCCATCCCAGCCTTCCTTCTTGCCTTTTCCCCCCCTCAGAGTAGGTGGAATTTGTTTCAGGTAACAGTTGGTCTAATTTTCTGTGACCCTCCGGTACAGACCTACTTGTAAGTGTGGGCCGTATCTTTGTGTCTGTGCTCCTTTGTACTCAGAGGAGTTATGTGTTAGATGAAGGCCTGTTTACGGATCCCAAGTAACTACCTCTCTGTTTCAGATCGCCCTGGCGAGCTTTTATGAGGATGGAGGGGACGACGACATTGTGACCATTTCGCAGGCAACCCCCAGTTCAGTATCCAGAGGCACAGTCTCCAGGTAAGGGCTATATGGGTGTGCTTCCAGCAGTGATGAGGAGCTGTTTCCTAGCTGACAGAGGGTTCAGGCCTGGGCGTATGGAACAGTGAGTTTCAGTGATGAAGCTAGACTGACTGGTGGGTCCTAGTTCTTTGTCCAGAAGGAAAACTCTGGTGGCATTCTCAGAAGCCAAGCTTGTGCTAGCTCCTTAGAGGAACTCTATGTCGAGCCTGCCTTCCCCCAATCCAACCCTGTTTGACCTCACTGCTCCTTTCCTGTAGAGATATGCATGACACTCTCAGGTGGGGACTCTTAGTGAGTGTGGTTTATGATCATCCTGGGGGAAACCTCAGAACCTCCTTTTAAGATGTTTGAGGGTCTTTTATTTATGAAAGTCAGGAGTGGCCTCTTCATCTCTGAGGTTTCAGTAGAAACTGAAGGACTTCCTTCCAGGGGTGCTGTAGATGTACAAGATTAGACTTTAAAAGGGGTTTTGTTGTTGTTTTGGATTGTTTGTTTGTTGACATTTTAGGATGCCCATTACCCTATTAAGAAGTCTTAGAGTCCAGCTGGCGTGGCTCAGTGGTTGAGTGTCGACCTGTGACCCAGGAGGTCATGGTTCGATTCCTGGTCTGGGCACATGCCTGGATTACAGGCTCAATCCCAGGGGTGGGGTGTGCAGGAGGCAGCCGATCAATGATTCTCTCTCATCATTGATGTTTCTATCTCTCTCTCCCTCTCCTTTCTCCTCTGAAATCAATAAAAATATATTTAAGAAAAAAAAGTCTTAGAGAAAGTAAATGTATTTGGGTTTGACTTCAATCCTGGAATATAGATATAAGTGTTTCTTTGCCAGTGAGTTGCTAGTTGTGTTTCTGAGCCTTAAATTACATGTCCCTTTATTTTTATTTATTTATTTACTTTTTGGTTAATCCTCATTTGAGGATATTTTTTCTTTTTTTTTTTTTAAATATTTTTATTGCTTAAAGTATTACAAAGGGTATTACATATGTGTCCATTTTTTCCCCCCGCCCTTGACAATCCCCTGGCCTCCCCTACCTCCCAGTGTCTTATGTCCATTGGTTATGCTTATATGCATGCATACAAGTCCTTCGGTTGATCTCTTACCCCCCTCCCTCCTGCCCCCCAACCCTCCCCGGCCTTCCCGCTGCAGTTTGACAGTCTGTTTGAGGCAGTTCTGCCTCTGTATCTATTATTGTTTATAGGTTTATAATGGTCTCTATTATCCATGAATGAGTGAGATCATGTGGTATTTTTCCTTCATTGACTGGCTTATTTCACTTAGCATAATGCTCTCCAGTTCCATCCATGCCGTTGCAAATCGTAAGAGTTCCTTCTTTTTTACAGCAGCATAGTATTCCATCGTGTAGATGTACCAAAGTTTTCTAATCCATTCATCTACTGATGGGCACTTAGGCTGTTTCCAGATCTTAGCTATGGTGAATTGTGCTATCAACATAGGGGTGCATATATCCTTTCTGAGTGGTGTTTCTGGTTTCTTGGGATATATTCCTAGAAGTGGGATCACAGGGTCAAATGGGAGTTCCATTTTTTGTTTTTTGAGGAAACTCCATACTGTCTTCCATAATGGCTGCACCAGTCTGCATTCCCACCAGCAGTGCACAAGTGTACCTTTTTCTCCACATCCTCTCCAGCACTTGTCGTTTGTTGATTTGTTGGTGATAGCCAGTCTGACAGGTGTAAGATGGTACCTCATTGTTGTTTTGATTTGCATCTCTCGGATGATTAGTGACTTTGAGCATGTTTTCATATGTCTCTTGGCTTTCTGAGAGGATATTTTTTCAATTAATTTTCAGAGAGAGAGGGAGAGAGAAACATCAATGTGAGAGAGACACATCAATTGGTTGCCTCCTGCATGCACCCTGACTGCAGCAGGGAATGAACCTGCAACCAACCCAGGTATGAGCCCTTGAAAGGGAATTGAACCCCCAACCCTTTGGTGCTTGGGCTGGTGCTTTAACCATTGAGCCACACCAGCTAAGGCACATTTCCTCCCTTCAACAGAACACTAACCCCAGATCTCATTGCTTCCTTAACTACTTTCCCTTCCTCCCATTTCCAGAAGAAAGAGGTTGTAGACAGCTGATCTTTTCATTATTCCTAGGTGCTAACCTGTGAGATGTCCTTAATGGCATATCAGGTTGTTACTGCTTAGGACATAGTTATAGAATAAGGGCTCTTGCAGCTGCTGGTATAAATAGCTGATTTCATAGCCACCCCAGGTTACTGTTGGGGTGTTGGCATGTCAGAGAGATAGAGCGAGAGAAGTTGAAACTTAGCCTATGATGTCAGTCACGTATTCACACCTCTGTTTCCTAGTAATCCCAACGTCCTATTAAGGGAGTGGTTAAGAGATCTGTGACCTTGGGCAGGTTACTTAACATCTCAGTCCCTCAGTTTTTCTCACTTGTCAAATGGGAATGATAATAGTCCCTACCAAATAGGAGATTAAATGAGTTAATATTTACAAAGCACTTTGAACACAAAGAGCTATTATTGTCATTTTATTACTACTGGCATCCATTCTCACCTTCCCCATTTTTTCTTTATGTTTCTTGTCATTTCACAGCAAGTATACATATTTAGAAATAGACATAAAGTAAAAGAATCAAGGAAATAGGAGAGTTTAATGTTAAGACTGAGGGCAGTAAAAGGCTGAACACATGCAGACCCAAAGGCCTTACTTTATTGCTTTGGTTAAACCTCAGACTTGGCATTGAGGGAAAGGAAGGGCAGTTTGTTGCAATGTTGTCCTTGTCCAGAAGGAAAACACTGACTACATTCTCAGAAGCCGAGCTTGTGCTGGCACCTCAAAGGAGTTCTGTGTGGGGCCTGCTTCTTCCCACCCCCAGCCCGGTTTGACTTGACTGTTGCAGGACACTTAGTCTCCTCTGGGCTCTCCCCATGCTCCACTCTCTTTCATCTCAGATATCTTTCATGTTGTCGCTGCTGCTATGAATGACAATTAGTAAGGTACTCCTTTGACTCTAGAGCAAGGGTTCTTAGTGGGGTGGCTCTGAACTCTTTGGAGAAACCCATGGAATGGTGAGAAGGTTCATAAATTACCTGAGATTGTAGGCAAAAATTGGTTTGTAGTATTTTTTCTGGCAAGGAAATCCATAGCATTTGTCAGATTCTCAAAGGTCTTCAGGACATAAAAAGGTTAATCATTGCTACAGGAGAAAATCTAAATTCCTTCATAGTAACAGTCATTTATTGAGCACTTACCAAGTACCAGACACTGGATTAAGTCTGTACATATATCTCTTTAGTCCTCACTACTACTCTGTGAGGTGGATACTGCTGTTATTTCCATTTTACAGGTGAAGACACTGAAGCTGGGCATTTTCCCAAGATCACACCGCTAGTAAAACAAGGCTCTAAATGCAGCAATCTGGTTCCAGCATTCAGCTGAATTATGTCCTGCCTCTCCTTGTGGACTTTAGGGTCCTCCAGAGTGCAGTGAACTTGCCATCCTAATCGTAACCCCCTTTTCTCATTCACCTCACTGATTTCTTGGTGTCTCAATTTTGCCTTGTTTTTGGTTCTTTCACTTTTGTTTGAGCCTCTTATCGGACGGGGCATGCCCACTCTTGCTTTCTGCCTGTCCAGATCTCCTGCTTCTCTCCGGGTTTAGCTTCACTCCCACCTTCCCTATTGAGCATGTTATCCCCAACCCACAGGCAGGACACCACAACCCTGTTCCTCAGAACTCCAGTCACAACTGTAATTCACTTATTTGACGCATATCCTTTTTCTGCTCGGTAACATCTCTACTGTGTTTTTGTGAACTCTTCTTCTGACATTTAACTTCGTTTTTTATCACTAAGTAAATCATAAGTCCCAAGAAGTGGTAGGGGCTGGTATTTCAGGAGCACCCACATCTGTCAAGCTCTGCCAGGTATCCTCACGTTCTCTTATATCTCAGTAGCTGTGGAAGTAGGTAGGGTGCTCACCATTTCACAGGTCAAGATGCTGAGCCTTAGAAAGGTTGAGTAACTCACAGTTGCTCTTATGCCAGATTCAAGCCCAAGTCTGTCTAATTCCTGAGTTACTTCTACTTCCGCGTTCAGCATCTCCCACCCCTGCACCTAGCACAGGGTCAACCAAGAGGTGGCAGTTAGTTCCTATTTTGTCTTTTTCTTCCATCTAACAAAACTATACTTTTTGAGAATTTCAGGGACTACCATTGTCTGATCTAAAACTATACTGTCCATTATAGCCACTAACCTCACGTGGTTGTTTAATTAAAATTAAATATTTGTACTTAACCACATTTCAAATGCTCAGTAGCCACATGTGACTAGTGGTTTCTGTATTGGATAATCCGCACTGCAGAAAATGTGGTCTGGCAGAGGACATTTGTGCCACTTCAGGGCTCCAGGGTAGCCTGGGGGAGAGAGTTTTGATGTTGAAAAATTGAGATTTCTGAGACATTTTGCCAACTTGTGGAGGACATAAACAAAATATTCTGAAATTGGCAGTGTCCTCGAGACATCCATACCATTAAGGTAACTCTCAGAGCAGTGTTTCTCAAACTGGAACATGCATCAGAATTACTTGGAGGGCTCCTTAAAAGCAGATTGCCAGACACTCCTCCATAGTTTCTGTTTGAAGAGGTCTAAAGTGGGGTCCGAGGATTTGCATTTCTCACAGTTTCATAAGTAATACCGATGCTCCAGTCCAAGGACCAACACTTTGAGAGCCGTTGCTCAAGAGTAGCACTTGAAATGTGCTACATTATGCATCAGTACCCCGGTTGTTCACAGAAAGCCTGTGAGGTTGGTGTTATGATTATCTCCATTTCCACATGAAAAAACAAAGGCTTAGAAACTTTATTAGTATGCCCAGAATCCTAGGGTAGGACGCTCAGTTGGGATCAGACCCAGATATGTGGACATCAGAATCTGTATTAGGTAATGTCAGAGTCTAGATATAGGAACTTCTGGGGAAAGAAACCCATATCCAGAACAAGTGCTTTACTCAAGCAAGTGCACACATGTGTATTTGAAGGTGTTTAACAACAGAAAGCCAGGATTTTTTTTTTTTTTTACCCATGTCATATAGAGCATCAAAGAATGCCCAGGAAGTTGCTCACAACTAACTTGATCAGGGAATGTATTCGCCTCATCAGTTGGTCTTTGTCTTCCCATTTCTAGTTGATGGAACCTCAAAGCCTGTTCTGTCCCCTACTTGTTTCCTTCTAGACTGAACTGGAACTTTCTTCCTAAACAATTCTTCCTTCCCTGTCTAGCCTCACTAAACCTGTATTGCCCTCTTGCCCCCATATCATAGGAATGCTATTTTTTTCTCCTTAGAAATACAGAAAATGTTTTTATAAAATTTGTGTCTTGTGATCCTTGAAAAACTAAGATTGTTCTTCGTGGACAAATCAAAACTAGAAAAAAAGTGACAGTAAGACAACATCAGAAGAGGGAGTTAATCCTTCACACACCCATTTTTTGTGTGCCTCTCTACCACACCTCAGACAACTCTGCTTTTTTCTAAACACTAAAAATACTTATTTAAAAAAAATTTTTTTTATTGATTTCAGAAAGAAAGGGAGAGAGTGAGAGAGAGAGAAACATCAATGATGAAAGAATCATTGATTGGCTGCCTCCTGCACACCCCCAACCGGGGATCGAGCCCACAACCTGGGCATGTGCTCTCAACCGGAATTGAACCTAGGACCCTTCAGTCCACTGAGCCAAACCGGATAGGGCCATTAGTAAGTTTTTTAAATAGTGCATACCCCCATTTTGTTCCTCTCCCCCTTTCTAAACTTATTCTCAATCCTATGTCACCTTGAAGAAATAAATGCCACATTATTTTACATATAAACTTGGAGAGAGATAAACTTGAAGACATATAAACTGTCTTCTACAAAGATCCTCTTCCTGTGCACCAAAAAATCTAACCCAGGTGTCCTCAACTCCTTAACAGCTGGTGATGGGGTTACCTTTCATGAACTTCCCTGAGATAATTTTGTTCTTTTCTGCATCTCCAGCGATAACAGGGTAACATCCTTCAAAGACCTCATTCATGACCAAGATGAAGATGAGGAAGAGGAAGAGGGCCAGAGGTGAGTCTTTCATGAGGGAGCACAGTCCACAGAAAAATCCTTGATAATGTGTAAGTCATGGTAATGTGTAAGTCATCTAGAAGGATAAATGTGTTTGGTTATCATTAGCTATTACTACTGTGGACTAGTCACACGCATAGTAGAAACAGTCTCCCCCACCTCCCAGAGATAGCTTAGAAGTAATCCCTGTCCCCTGTTACTACTGCTTTTATTTTGGTATATTCTGGGTTTATTTTTGTTTTTAATTGTTAAAATATTTGTTGAAGAAAATTATGGGAAGGGAAACAAATCAATAAGAAAGAAAAAAATAACTTATAATACCACAACCCAGAGGTAACCAGGTATCAATATTTTTGGTGTATTTTTTTCCAGCATTTTCTTTTTAATTAAAAAAAGCAATGCATTACAGCCCTGACCAGTGTGGCTCAATTGAGCATCTTCCTGGGCACCAGAAGGTTGCTGGTCCGATTCCTGGTCAGGAGACATGCCTAAGTTGCTGGCTCAATCCCCAGTAGGGGGTATGCAGGAGGCAGATTGATGTTCTGCTCTCACATTGTTGTTTCTCTTCCTTTCTCTCCCTCTAAAAAATCAGTAAAAACAAAACAAAACAAAACTTTTTTTTTTTAAAAAAGCAATACATCATTCCCTGCTGGCATGTCTCAGTGGTTGAGCTGCGACCTATGAACCAGGAGGTCACAGTTCAATTTTCCATCAGAACACATGCTCGGGTTGTGGGCTCCATCCCCAGTGTTGGGCATGCAGGAGGCAGCCGGTCAATGATTCTCTCTCATCATTGATGTTTGTATCTCTTCCTCTCCCTTCCTCTCTGAAATCAATAAAATAATATTTTAAAATAAAATAGCCCTGACCAGTTTGGCTCAGTGGATAGAGCGTCAGCTTGCGGACTCAAGGGTCCCAGGTTCGATTCCAGTGAAGGGCATGTACCTTGGCTGTGGGCACGTCCCCAGTAGGGAGTGTGCAGGAGGCAGCTGATCGATGTTTCTCTCTCATCGATGTTTCTAACTCTCTATCCCTCTCCCTTCCTCTCTGCAAAAAATCAATAAAATATATCAATAAAAATATAAAATAAAATAAAATAAAATAAAAAGCAGTACATCACATAATAAACAATAAAAGGCTTATAAATGTTTCTTTCCCCCACTATACATGCACCCATACTGTTTGTTTTTAACTTTTAGGAATGTTATGAAATTAGTGTTCATTGTAGAAAATACAGAATAGTGTAATAAAAAAAATACAAACACTCATCTACTATTTGGTAACTACATTAATATTTTGGCCTGTTTTCACTTGGTCTTGGTTATGTGTATGAATATACTTTGTTTTAAATACTGTATTTTACATGGTGACAGTCAGATAATTTTGTTTTTTATTCTGTTGGGTTACTACTACATCTTAAATACTTCATGTCGTTAAAATTATAAGTGCTTTCAATGACTATAATAATACATCATATGGATGTCCAACATTTAGATTGTTTCATTTTTTAACACTATAAATATTAGTGCTGTGAACATATCTGTCTATTAATCTTTGACTACATTTCAGATTATTTTCTTAGAATAGTTTCTAGAAATGAAAATACCAGGTCATGACCATGAATGACTAATGTTTTTTGAATGAATTTACTTTCGTGTTTGTTTTTTTTTAATTTTTATTGCTGAAAGTATTACAGCTGTCCCATTTTTTCCCCCCATTGACCCCTTCTGGGCAAACCCCTGCCCCCCACCTCCCACCTCTGGTCTTTATCACACTATTGTGTGTGTCCATGGACTGTGGGCATGAATGATTTTAAGGCAATTGATGAACAGGCCCCTAGTTCATAAGCAAGGCTTGGAGATCCCTTACAGTCCATTGAGCAGAATTTCATCTACCCGGAATGAGCAAGAATGAACTGGCTGCAGCCTCATTTCACGGGTTTTGCTTCTCCCTGGACTCTGCCTCGGTCTGTCAGACATTCCTAAGGAACATTGTGTAATAACCATTATGGAAATGCAGTTAGGTTATCATGGTCATTTGGGAAGTGGGCTGAGAAATTGCATGTGTTTTATTCTCTGATTTCATCTCAATACACTTTACACTACCTTCAGCCTTCTTGGGTACACTCAAGGTTCAGAAATAAATGTTAATTTTGGGGTTTTACACTCCTTGAGTGACAGGAAATGTCATCAAGTATGTGACTGCCCCGCTCCTAAATGACCTCTTCTTCCAGGCATTGACTCTTCATTTCACATCCTAATTACTTCCTTGGCTCCTCAGCATTTTAGACCTCATGACTCTGGTGGTAGTGTTCTTGCCAAAGCCTATAGCTTTGCCTTGCATTTCTTTTCTCTTTTTATATATATTTTATTGATTTTTTTTACAGAGAGGAAGGGAGAGGGATAGAGAGTTAGAAATATCAATGAGAGAGAAACATCGATCAGCTGCACACCCCCTACTGGGCATGTGCCCGCAACCAAGGTACATGCCCTTGACCGGAATTGAACCTGGGACCCTTCAGTCCTCAGGCCGACGCTCTATCCACTGAGCCAAACCGGTTAGGGCTGCCTTGCATTTCTTAGGGAATGTCAGGAAATGAAAGGTTGAGACTGATTTTTATAGGTTCTTAATTCCCCCTACCCAAGTACATGCTATTGACTCAGCTGTGAATAGGAGTGATAAGGAGGTAGCTAGCCAGGCTATGTGACTTCTGGTTTTCAGACCCAGGTAAAAAAGTGCTAACTTAATCTCAAGCCATGCTTGGCCCATTGCAAAACCCAATGTGGGTACCTTCAGGCTTGTTTTTGAGCATCCCTGACCTTTTCAAATACCCTCACCACAGTGCCCCCAGTATATGTCACAAGAATAGCAAGGTGAGGTAAGGCTTGGGTGAGCTCTTGGTGCTGTGTCACACCACCTTACATGTGTGCATTATTTTGTGCTTGTTCTTTTGCATACATCTGCTGATTTGAACCTCGGCCCTGACTTAAGGAGCAGGTAGGTAGGGCATGTGATTTTTTTCCTCCCATTTCAGAGACAAGGAAAATAAGATACAGGGCAATGCACTGGCTTGCCCAGGGTCACTCAGCAGCAGAGCCAGTACTGGAGCCTCGCTGCCTGTACTAAGTATGCCACTGTCACCATTAGCACAGAACTGCTAGTGGTAGCTGCTTGTGACTGTGGCCATAGTTGCTATGTTCTGGAGAGGTGTTGGCCACTGGATGGCTAATTGTCAGTTGGGACTCTCCGAAGCTGACTTGCTGTCATGCATGCCTGGAATGCCCTTCCCTGATTTCTTCACTTGATAATCTCATCCTCTTACTCAAGACTCAGCTCTGAAGACACCTTTCTTAGGAAGCCTTGACTGTCCTCCCCAGCTCAGTGTTTCCAGAGCACCCCTTATTCTGGCCTCTGTTGCTGCTCACACTGCATTATGCCTGCCTGCCTCCTTACATGTGTCCCCAACTAGATAGTAAGTTCCTTAAAGATGGGCATAGTGCCCTTCTCCTCAATGTGCCCAGCACCTAGCCCAGAACCTGGTACATACTGTATTTGTGTTTTCAAGTACGTTTGGTGTTAGATGTGTCTTTTCCGCACAGGTTTTATGCCGGAGGCTCGGAGAGAAGTGGACAACAGATTGTTGGTCCTCCCAGGAAGAGAAGTCCCAATGAGCTGGTGGATGATCTATTTAAAGGTGCCAAGGAACATGGAGCTGTAGCTGTGGAGCAAATGACCAGGAGCCCTGGAGAGACCAGTAAACCAAAAGTGAGCATAGAAGTTCGTCTCTGTCCACAGGACTCAGGTTCCAGCAAGAGAAGGAGGCCTTCCTCACCCCAGTAGTGACTGAATTTTTGTTTTGTTTTTCATTTGTCGCTTACTCATACACAGAAGAGCAGCACGGTTTCTCCCACCCTTTAATATGAAATCAAGATTTGGAGCAATGTTTTCAAACTTGTGACCTGTGGTCTGGGTTGGGTTCTGCACACATTTTATATGGCCTATCCAATTTGACTTAGTGTTTTGCTTTATTTTGTTTTAATTGAATTAATAGGCACCTGTTTTATTTAAAATTTGGATTTCTGTCTCTTTGGGGAAATCAAAAATTCTGCCGTTATCCTATACACCAATTTCTGCCTGGTGATGATTAACTAGAGCTAGGAGCAACTGTTCCCTTGAGCCAAGCAGCATTCCCCTCTTCCAGTTCTCACCCTAATCCTGGCCACTTAATGACCAGGCATGTAAATGGCTCTGCAGTTCCACCTGGGCCTGTAGCTCTACATTTGTGGAAAGTGGATCTAGTAGTTAATGAGCTTTTAATACATCATTGTATGTGAGTAACCCCACCTCTATTGACCCATTCCTCAAGTCTTTATATGAATTTTTCTTTTATAGCCATTTGCTGGGGGTGGCTACCGCCTTGGGGCAGCACCAGAGGAAGAGTCTGCTTACGTAGCAGGAGAAAGGAGGCGGCATTCCAGTCAAGATGTGAGTGTGCATCTACCTTCCTTAGGGGGAAGTTTGTGAACTGTTCTACCATTTTTCAGAAGGGATTGGTCATGTTACATATGAACCAGCAGCCTGTGAAAGGGAAGAGACAGTGCCCTTGCTGTGGCACATGAACAGAGAAGCTTACCTGAGAATCCAAGGTAGCTTTCATCTGGCTGGGCAGAGGGATCTGAGAAGGGGTAAGCAGAGGGGATGGACAAACAAAGAAGTCTACTGGCACTCCATGGATCTCAGGCAGAGGGGCAGTATATTCAGGGTTGTCTGGTGGGATAGGCAAAGCTAAAGAATGATCTCCAGACAACCAGAAGAGGTGTGAAATGCAACTTTAAAAAGAAAATTTCCTTACTATTACCCAGTTCTCTTGTCCTTGTGCATAAGGGTCCCCCCTTCAGTAAGACTAATCATACTATACTAGAGGCCTGGTGCATGAAATTCGTGCATTGAGGGGGAGGATCTCTCAGCCCCGCCTGCACCCTCTCACACTCTGGGACCCCTCACTCCTTATCCCCCGCCTGCTCACTGCTCCTTAGCGCTGTCACAGAGGCAGAGAGGTTCCTGCCACCGCCCCTGCGCTCAACAGCCGTGAGCCCGGCTTCTGGCTGAGTGGCGCTCCCCCTTTCGGAGCGCTCTGACCACCAGGGGACAGCTCCTGCGTTGAGCATCTGCCCCCCGGTGGTCAGTGTGCATCATAACAACCAGACATTCCACCGGTCATTCCACAGTTTGGTCGATTTGCATATTAGGATTTTATTATATAGGATAAACAGTTTTGAAGTTGTTTTAATTTAATATTAATGCCATAATCTTTTTTTAAAAGTTCTCTCTCTCTTTTTTAAAAAATATATTTTATTGATTTTAGAGAGGAAGGGTGAGGGAGAAAGAGATAGAAATATCAATGAAGAGAGAGAATCATTGATCAGCTGCATCTGCACACCTCCTACTGGGGATCGAGCCCACAACCCGGGCATGTGCCCTTGACACAGAATTGATCTCAGGACCTTCAGTCTTCAGGGTGACGCTCTATCTACTGAGACAAACCAGTTAGGGCCATAAACTTTTTCATATAGCCTTGTCACCATTAGTTTCCATAATGTATTCATTTTTTAATCATTTGGGCTTTTATTCCAAAATAAAAGGCCAGGAAGAAGAAAATAGAAATTCTATTCACCTGAGGCAGCTGCTAATATGTTGGTTTTTAGCCTTCTAGACCCTTTTCTATGAATACATATAGGGAGTTCTAGATATTTTTAATGACTGCTAAATAGTCTGTAAGTAGTTTAGTTGAGCACAAGCTACATGCCAAGCACATTGGCAACCCTTCTGATGAGGAAGCCACAGTTTCAATTAAGTCATCTGCTCAGAGCAGCCACTGAGCTAGCGATTGGCAAAATGAAAGCACAGACCCAGGTCTGCTTAAATTAAAGCCCATTCTTTTAATCTGTGCTATATTATCTTCTTATTTTAGGTTAATACTTATTTGATTGGTTATTTCCTGAGCGTACATTAGTATTTGTGCTGTATTTATTTATTTATTTATTTGAGAGAGAGAGAGAGAGAGAGAGAGAGAGAGGTTAAGAGAGAGATAGAAACATTGATGAGAGAGAAACATCAACATCAATTGGCTGCCTCATGCACACCCCCTGCTGGGGATTGAGCCGGAAACCTGAACACACGCTCTGACCGGGAATCGCACCTATGACCTCTTGGTGCATGGGTTGATGCTCAACCATTTAGTCACACCAGCCAGGCTGTCTGTCTGTCTGTGTTTTAATAATGGCACAGTAAAATAGTAAAAACATGCTAACTTGCAGGTTCACAATGGTGTGCTTGCGAGGTTCCTGACAATGTATGGACTGCGTACCTCCTCTTGTCCCAGGTTCATATAGTGTTGAAGCTCTGGAAGAGTGGATTCAGCCTGGACAATGGTGAACTCAGAAGCTACCAAGACCCATCTAATGCCCAGTTTCTGGAGTCAATCCGCAGAGGGTGAGCAGAAAAATCCTCTTCTAGATTCCATGTCATTGAGTGAGATGGGTGATCTGAGTATTTACTATTTAAGAAGTAAACATTTGTAAGCAGATTTAGCACAGTTGAGGTATAGATTCACAGATCTGCTTCTGTGTCTTGTTTTGTTTGGTCCTTGAGCATAACCAACTGACCAAATAAATACAGGTCTCTACCATGCCTTTGAGTAGACAAGAGAGAAGGGGAGGCAAACAGATAGCCATGAGAGTAGCCCGCTTTCTGTGGAGGCCCAACGATTTTCACTGAAAAGTTTATACTATCACTGTCATTCCCATCCTTCTCTGTGTGGGTCCCAGCATTGCATTTTCTCCTGCAGGGAGGTGCCAGCAGAGCTGCGGAGGTTAGCTCATGGTGGGCAGGTGAATTTGGACATGGAGGACCATCGAGATGAGGACTTTGTGAAGCCCAAAGGAGCCTTCAAAGCCTTCACAGGCGAGGGTCAGAAACTGGGCAGGTAAGGAGCAGCACAGGTAGGAGTGGAACTGCCTGTTAGGCTCAGCATATCCTGTGTATTGCTCACTTTGTATAAGTCTTTACTCTTTACAGAGTACTTCACATTTTATTTTTATGGGAGGAAAATTATGGAGAATGTGGACTTTGATGTTAATAGACCTGAGTTTAAATCTTCATTTTCTTGCCCCATGCATGACCTTGGATTGTATAGCCTCAGTTTTCCCAGTTATAAAATGGGACTGATGAGAGTCCTTACCTCTTTGATTATTGTTTTGAGGAGCACACAGAGCACTGCCCCACAATGAGCAGTAAGGGTAACACATTGCTGCTTTGACTCAGTAATTTAGAGTGTGAAGCCTTGATGGCTTCAGGCTGAAACAGACACACATACTCAGGTCATCTGAAATGGGGATTCAGGGGGAATAAGGGATCTTGGACTTTTTCCTCCCAGCAAGCCCTGCAGCAGCATTGTTCAGGATCCAGAAAAGCTCAAGGATACTGTTGCCCAGTGCAGGCTACTGGTCAACCATTATGTTAGCTCTTATCTCTTACTTCTGTGGTCCTTCCTGATACTCACTCTGTCACTTCCTGTGACTTTTCTGCCTGTGTCCTCTGCCACGGCCTCCATCTTGCATTCAGACCTCTAATGGGATCTGGTTAATTGATAGGCACTGTTACCTCTGATAGGCAGAGTTCTCCCACCAGACCCTTGACCAGCCTATATACAGGCTGCCTTCTCTTAGGGTCCCATTCACTTTGGCCATGGTCATGGGGTCACTTGACCATTATTCTTCAGAGGGAACTGAGTACACATGAGAGGCACTCAGAGCATAGTCCTTATTTTACAAAGAGAAAGCTGAGGCTCTTGGACTTTAAGGGTTACCCTTGGGTACATGACTGGTATGTGTTGGAGCCAGAACACGGGCTTCTAATGGCATTCCTTCCCACACTCCTGCATCACAAGATATCCTCTCTGACCTAGATCTGGTAGCTCTTCCATTGCCCTTGCTCTTCTCACTCTCATCTGCAGGGATCAAAATGTGGTCTATCAACAGCTGTGCTCTTTGAGCTGCTGGCTGGCCCTCTCCTAGGATTCCCTACCTCCCTGTCGGCCATCATGCCTCATCAGAGGCAAGGGCCATAGCTCAGGGCATTAGAGACCAACAGAGTATAATTTACCAGAACCAACTTAGTTAAGTCCACCCTGCTTGTGTATAGTACTTATCATAGCAGTTTGGCAGTGCACTTTAAAATTTGCCACTTTGAAATGTATCTGTACTGTCTTTCTAATTTTTAAATTGGTTGTACTCATCTTGTGAAAAAGGAAAAGTATACATAAATTTGTAATTCAAACAAAAAAAAAGTCCACCCTGCTCATCATTTCACCTACCACATTGGGATCCTGGTTAGTTCAGGACAACTATTCTCAAGGTAGTCCATTTGTAGCTTCCCTGTCAGCTATGGTAAGCTTTGTAGAGCACCGGATAATTTTTTTCTTTTAATATTATTGAAATGGATTGTGTTTATCTTTTTTAAAAAAATAGAAAATGCAGATAAAGAATAAAAACTATTCCTAAACCTAACTCCCAGTATACTCAGTCAGTATCCTGGAAGTATCCTAGTTTTACTGGTATATGTACAGTTTGTGTGTAAACATGCTGTTTTAGCACCTGCTATTTTGCCTAATCCATATAGTATTGCTGTCATTCCATATCAGCAGATGTATTTCTATAACTTTATTTCTAATGCTAATATAATTTTCTGTCCTACGTATGTGCTATAATTGAACCAGTCTCTGCTGTTAAACATTTAGGCAGCTGCCAGTATTATGAACAACATTGCAGTGAATATCTCAAATTAAATCTTTGTATGCCTCTTAATCATGAACTAGGAGTAAAATTGCTGGCTCCAAAGGTCTTCACATTTTTATGTTGTCAAATTGATCTCCAAAAAAGGTTTTATCAGTTTTTTACCCACCAGCAATTACAGGGAAAGGCTCAGAACACCATGTATTTTGGGGATTGTTCAGTTTCATAATACTAACAGGAAATGCTTTTACTGTTAGAAGATACAACAATATTAGGTGTATAAGGCTCCACATCTCAAAAAATGAAAATATTTGTAAGACAGTCTGTTTTAGCAGGATGGGAATACATACTTTATTAGTGAGGAGGATGAACCCACAGATGGAGACAGTTTGATAATCAGGTGTGGTGTTTGTCAGCTAAATAAATGTTCATTGCCAGTTCCACTTTCATTTTATTTTAGTTCTGGTGTTTTTTTATTTTTAATGTGTTCTTATTGACTTTTTTTTGTTTGTTTTTTAAGAGAGGGAGAGAGAGAGAAAAAAAACATTGATGTGAGAGCAAAATATCAATCAGTTGGCTGCCTCTGGCACGCCCCCTATCGGGAATAGAGCCCACAAGCATATGCCCTGCTGGGGACTCAAACTGGCAACCTTTTGCCCTAGCCGGTTTGGCTCAGTGCATAAAGCGTTGGCCTGTGGACTGAAGAGTCCTGGGTTCAATTCCGGTCAAGGGCACATGCCTGGGTTGTGGGATCGATCCCCAGTGTGGGGCATGCAGAAGGCAGCCAATCAATGATTCTCTCTCATTGATGTTTCTATCTTTCTCTCCCTCTCCCTTCCTCTCTGAAATCAATAAAAATATGTCAAAAATTACTTTAAAAAACAAACAAACAGGCAACCTTTTGGTGCACAAAACAATGCTCAATCAACTGAGCCACACTGGCCAGGGCTTTAAAAAAAAGGTTTTATAGCTGAAACCGGTTTGGCTCAGTGGATAGAGCGTCGGCCTGCGGACTGAAAGGTCCCAGGTTCAATTCCGGTCAAGGGCATGTACCTGGGTTGCGGGCACATCCCCAGTAGGAGATGTGCAGGATGCAGCTGATCGATGTTTCTAACTCTCTATCTCTCTCCCTTCCTCTCTGTAAAAAATCAATAAAATATATTTTTAATAAAAAGTTTTATATAGTTAAGTGAGATGGGATTTAGCTTTTTAGTCTAAACCGGATGGATAACCTTTTGGGTTTGTTTTTTGTTGTTCCATTTTGTGGGGGGTTTTTTGTTTGTTTGTTTTTGTGTGTTTTTTAATTTTACCCATAAATTTTACTGTTTTCCATTGTCATCTTGTCAACTAAAATGATCAGGAACCAAAAGTTTAAAAAAATTTCCTCAGATTTGCCTCAAAAGTAAATCCTGGGGTTTTTTCTCTGATGATCTGGAAAAATACTTTGAAGTGAATGAATAGATTGTTCTCAGTTGAAAAAATTCTTTCAGTTACATTACACTTACTTTATTGTTTTAGCTGTTGCAGTTTGCATGGGAACTAATTTGAAGGTTTGGATAAGACTGCATTTATTTGAGTTTGAGTAACAAACACCAGGAGTTGCACTTGGGTGGAGCTGGGTCATTACAGTGTGGGGATGAGCTTTGGCTGCTCGCCTTGCTTTGTAGTAGTCAATTTTGATGGCAGGGTCTCAGAACTTATAATTGTGGAAACAAAGCATCTTAGTGTCTACTTTATTTTCACTACAAAGGAAATGAGCAGTCAGATGATTCAAGCTCTTGATCTGAATAAGACTCAGTTTCCCTGTGACTCATGATATTTTCAGGGAGACAGTAAAGAAACTCCTTTTTTGATAGATGTCTGATCTGATCTGACCATTCCTGCCCCTGGATGAAGTGCCCTCACTGCTACAGATGGCCCAGCCACTGCTGGAGAGGAATGACTCAGGTGATAGCAGTTCTCAAGCACCAGACACAGACTGGGCATCCCTTGAACATGGCTGTCCTACACAATGATTAGAACAATATAGATCTAATGTTCTTTGAATGTCTTGCTTCAAATTAGAATCACAAGGCCAGTATTGAGGTTTCTCCTCCACTCCCTACCTCTCAGCTTAGGCTGGAGTGCCTCTCAAGTGACCTTCCATTTACAGCCCATGGGTAGACAGTAGCATCTCTGAGTATTTGGGTCCAGAATTTAGGCAAACATAAGTGGAAGAGGACCTTGAAGAATGATAGCAATCAGCTATTTGAGTGTTTTTCTATAGTTAACTAAGCACTATACTAAGCATTTCATATGTATTATGGCCTTTAATCCTGTTTTGATCCACATTCTACAAATAAGGATTCTGAGGCTTATTTTTTTTTCTTGTTATTAAGTTTACTAGAGGCCTGTTGCACGAAGAGATTCGTGCATAGGCCTTCCTTTCTCCTGGGTGCTGGCACCGGTTTACCTCCGGCGCCCGGGGCCCAGGCCTTCGCTCTGGCCGAGTTCTGGCTGGAGCCAGCCCCAGGGCCATGAGTCCTCGCTGCTCTGCCAGCCCCAGAGACATCAGACCTCGCTGCTCCGCTGCCCCGGGCCGTCAGGCTTCGCTCCACCTGCTCCGTATGCAAATTAACCACCATCTTTGTTGGTGGTTAATTTGCATATCATGCTGATTAGCTAATGGGAGATGTAGCGAAGGTATGGTCAATTACCGTGTTTGTCTATTATTAGATAGGATTGGAGTGACACTGGTTAACAAAATTATACAGGTTTTAGGTGCACAATTCTACAACATGTTAACGTAAAAATATTTAAACCTGTAAAGAATTTTTGTGAGTTTATTTGAGCCAAACTGTCGACAATTGCCAGGAAGCAGTATCTCAATGGTTTGGGATAATGCTCCAGAGAATGGCGGGTCTTTTATCTATTTTTATACATTGCAATCAAAGGAGGAGATGTAGGTGTGTTACATGAAATCCACTGGTGATAGACAAGAGAGGTAGGAGAAAGCAAAGTGGGGAAACCTCTGGGATTGGATAAAAAGCAAAATGATAGACACATAAGTGGGTGCAGGATAGTTAACAGTCAACAATTAACATGACAACAATGACAACAAAGGAATTTGTGGTATCTGTCCTGGCGCCCAGGCACATTAGGTTGTGACCCAAGGGGCCCAGAAAAAGGGAAGTTACAAGTTATCCAGATGTTTCAAGGATGTGTTATCATAGATGCAAAAAGACAGATAGGCTCAGTTAAGGTAAAGGATGACCTTATCAGTGAAGATACCGGCCTAGGAGGTGACTACCCACCAACTGCTTTTAGTTAAATTTTAATTTCAGACCATCCTTTGTGGTTACTTAGGTCTTTGAGTTTGCAAGACTGCCATGTCCCTCCATACTACATTTTACCCTGGAATATATCAGACAGGAAGGGAGAGGGAGAGAGAGATAGAAACATCAGTGATGATAGAGAATCATTGATTGGCTGTATCCTGCACGCTCCCCCCATTGGGGATCGAGCCCATAACCCAGGCATGTGCCCTTGACCTGAATCGAACCTGGGACCTTTCAGTCCACAGGCCAACGCTCTATCCACTGAGCCAAACCAGCTAGGGCTACCCTGGATGTTCTTACATAGCCACATAGACTTTTATTTGTGTTTCTTCTTTTTTTTTTTTTTTTTTTAAATATATTTTTATTGATTTTTTACAGAGAGGAAGGGAGAGAGATAGATAGTTAGAAACATCGATGGGAGAGAAACATCGACCAGCTGCCTCCTGCACATCTCCCACGGGGGATGTGCCCGCAACCCAGGTACATGCCCTTGACCGGAATCGAACCCGGGACCTTTCAGTCCGCAGGCTGACGCTCTATCCACTGAGCCAAACCGGTTTTGGCTGTGTTTCTTCTATATTCTGGGTATGGTGTATTATTTTTAGCTATTAGTAATTATGGGGGATTTTATTTAATTCCCATTTTATTGATGAGGAAATTTCATCTCGGGGGTAATGTTTCTGAAATCAAGTCTAGGTCTGCCTGACTCCCAGACATAGCAGGAGAGTGTGGTAGGTGTTAGGAGCACAGGACCTAGAGTTAGACAGCTTGGATTATATCCTTGCTTCACCTAGAACCAACACTGGAATTTTGGGTGAGTTGCTTAATCCCACTGTGCCTCGGTTTCCTCATCTGTAAAGTGGAGATGCTGAATCCCTTCCTTGCAGGCTGTTGTGAGGATTAAGTGAACTAATACTTGTAAAGTACTCAGCACAGGGTCCAGCTTGGTAATGGTTGCTTCGTAAACATACACTATATTCATCATGCTTCCCTAACCCACCTTATTTTCAGAGTATGCAAGAGAAACAGTCAGACGCATGGCAAGTCCATGTGTCAGGCTTTCTTTGACCTTCAGATGATGAGCACCAGCTCTATGCAAGAGGCTGTACTAGGAAGAAAGCCAAAAATACCAGTTGCTTTCTTGTTTGGAGTGTCCTGTCTTGGGCATTCTGCATACATTATCTTATCTAATCCTCATAGCAGAACAGTTCCTTGTGCTACACCTGGAGAAACTGAAACCCTGGGAAGTCAAATGACTTGTTCAAGGCCAGTCCTCTTGTTTAATTTAGTGGTAGAGCTGGGACCAGATGGCCGGTCTTATGCTCTTTCTCCAGCATCACACTGACTCCTGAATAATAATGGCTGCCATTTAGTAGACTGAAATTCTCTGCAAGTGATCAACAAGTGTAACATGAAAAGAACATGGTGCTAGAATAAGTTTGCCTTAACCGCACAATCTCTCAATACCTTTAATACACTAGTGCCCCATGATGCTGCTGGTGTAGTAATATGTGGCATTTCTGAAACTTTCCTGGAGATATCTCAAGGGACTAGGACCCCAGGAAGCACACTTGGGAAACGACTTCCAGTTGAGTGTGCTAAGAGTACCCTTTTTAGGTTTAAAGATCAGAGGGAAGGGAGAGGTATAGGGACTGATCTGATTAGAGGCTTTCAGGGGAAACAAGCAAGTTTTGGTCTAATAGCCTCTGATCTGCAAAGGCCTAGGCCAGGGCATCTGCTAAGACAATGGTCAGCAAACTCATTAGTCAGCAGAGCCAAATATCAACAGTACAACGATTGAAATTTCTTTTGAGAGCCAAATTTTTTAAACTTAAACTATATAGGTAGGTACATTGTTATTAACTTAATTAGGTTACTCCTAAGCTGGCCTTTGCTAAAAACGTCCTCAATCTGAGGGGTCGACCTCAGCGAACGTACCCCCATTTTTTCTAATGCCACTTCTTCAAAATAGACTCGCCCGGGCCGAAAACTGACTTCTGCGCATGGGTCACGAAGTTTCAATCGCACTGTATGTGCGCGCCTGCACGTGGTATTTTGTGGAAGAGCCACACTCAAGGGGCCAAAGAGCCACATGTGGCTCGCGAGCCGTGGTTTGCTGACCACTGTGCTAAGAGAAAGGCTGAGGGTGAGATGTATGGTGGTTTACAGGAGAGAGACAAAGGCTTTAAATGGTTGTGGAGAATTGGGAGTTCTATGTACATTTTGTTTGTCAGCTACTCTAATTGCTTTATTTGATTCACTCCTTAAATCCCTACAAAAACTGAGCAAGGCTGGTAGCCTTAACCCTTGTTAAAAATCCTTGTTACTACCCTTGTTGAAATTAAGGGAGCTTAAGTAATTTGCTCAACACACCATGGCTAGTGGGTGAATTCCAGCCCCGGTCCATCTGTGAGCTCTGAACACTGCAGCAGACACCGTGTCTTATTCATAAGACATAATCAACCCCTATGGTGCCGGGCACTTAGTTGGTCTTCAGGAAATCCCGCATCCATCCCCCTTTCTCATAGTTGGCACATGAGTATGAAATAGACACATGAGTGAGATTTCAGTAGGGAATGCAGGCCTGAAAAGTCCATCACAGAGAGTCTAGACTCATCCCTTATATCCATCAGCCACTGCCAGGCTGTGTCAAGCCTGCCTCCACTGCAGACTTGGAGTGCTCCTCTCCTCATTCTGCCCTCCACCTCTCTGAAGCTAAATGCATCCTGGTCTGTTGGACCCTCCAAGTTCCGGCCATGGTCTCTCCCACCCCAGGCTGCCGTGCATACAGCTTTCCTCTCTTTAAGCCCTTATTCATGTGAGGACATCAAGGAAGAGGGGATTGAATAACTTGCCCAATGTTATTAGGAGTGAGGGGGAGCTAGCAGTAACTCAGTCTGAGGAGAGTTCTGCTGGGCCTGTAAGTTCCATGAGGGCAGGCATTCTGTCTTAGTCATTCCTGTTTCAGCAACACCAAACACAATGCCAGGTGCAGCAATTGCTTAGTACAAATCTGAGACAGGATTTCCCTCGTGCCTTGTTTTTGTTAGTGTCCTGACAGGATCCTCTCTCCTCAGCACTGCACCCCAGGTATTGAATACCGTCTTTCCAGCCCAGCAAGCAGAAAATGAAGCCAAAGCCAGCTCTTCCATCTCCATCGACGAGTCACAGCCTACCACAAACATCCAAATACGGCTTGCTGATGGCGGGAGGCTGGTGCAGAAATTTAATCACAGCCACAGGTACCTCATATTGTCTGGCCTACCTTATTTTAGGAGGGTCCCAGAGATTCCCACCAAAGGGGGAGGCAGGGGGCTGTTTTTTCTTCTAACCCCAGCAGGCACTCCATGCTTTTTGAAAAGGAGGCAATGGAATGGAAAGCATGCAAGTTGGAAGCCTTTGGCCCCTAATTCCATTAAATGTGGCCAGTGATTGCTCTCTTACCTACTGTGGTTCTCATTCCTTACCTGTAAAATTAGGGGATTGGATTCCTTAGGGATTTTTTCAGCCATCAAACTCTTTGTTCAAAGGAAATCTCATGCTAAATCCCAAAGGTAGAACAGATAAAATTTGAACAGCTGTGCTTGCTAGAGAGGAGAGGAGACACAGTACCAGCATCCTACCCATGGCTTTCTCCACCTCCTTCCCACAAGGGGCCTCTGAAAATGACCAGGCTATTAAGGTTTCCAGATCTGGCATTTGAGAATTCCAGAACACCTGCTCTACTATCTCAAATCATCTGGCCTGGATCAAAGCAAACTGCCTCCCTCATTTTACAGACACAGAGTAATGAAGTGATTAGCAGGGGAGGATAGAGTAAAGATATTTGACAACTCCTTTTCTAGACTAGCAGTTTCTAAATGTCATCAATCATAGGCCAGGTGAACCAGAACCCACATGCGGGACTCAGTGAATGGCTTGACAATCCTTGAGTGTTGACAAGGTTCTCGTGTTGAGTAAGCTGTGAAACAAGCCCCAGGAGCACATGGAATCTTTGTTCAAACATTTCTTGTTCAGTAGGAACTGTTCACTGCACTGTTAGGCGCTTTGTATTTAAGGGAATTAATTCCTGTCACTTGTCTGAGTTCTTTGCCTCAGTTTCATTTCACTCAGTAACTCTAGCCTTTCAGCATGATTGCTAACTCCCCCGGGTGGACAGCCCATCCCAAGAGTTTACCAGCTGGTGGGTAAGAGGACTCTGCTGGAGGTCTCAGACTGTATCATGGATGTCTACGCCCTTAGATGTGCCAGATTGTGAATCGCATAAATTTTAAGTGTTGGAGGTAGAAAGAAGTTTCTGTTTAAGCACTCTAGGGGAGAAGGCTGGCTGTTTCAGATGACTCTTCTTGTGGTCACCAGGTTCAGGACACAAGCAGTATCTAGAGTAGGGATTCCTGGCACTCAAGGGTTGCTGACCTTCAGTAATTCTTCTCACTAGTTTTAGTGGTTTTTAAAAGAGACATAATATTTGCTGCCCTTGTGGAATTCATGGTCTACAGGGGGAGACAGACCTTAATCATATCCCAAAATTGTTTGATTACAAACTTGATCAGTACTGTGGGAGTATGATCAGGGGATGGAGCTTGGGGGGAAGGCTGCCCTAAGGAGGCAGCATTTGAGCTGAGGCCTAAGGTTTGATTAGGATTACAGGAAAAGAATCAGGCAGAGGAGCCTCTAGAAAGAGGGACCCAAATGTAGGCAGGGAGCATAGCATGAAGAAGAACTGAAAGGAGAAGGAGGGTGGTGTAAAATTGGTCAGGCCTTGGGACCACAGTAAGGAGATGGGTATTTCTCCCAAAGAAAATGGGAGTAACCCTGAAGGGTTTCAGGCAAGGGAGTGGCCTGCTCAGATGGGCTTCCAAAGGAGAGCTTTGGCCACTCTCTAGAAGACAGGGCCAGGGGAGGGGGCTTGGGGGATGTGGTGCATCCTGCTGCAGGGTGGGGTTTGTTGGCAGCAGAGAAGGGCACTGCTCACCCACTTCCCACTCACCCCTGCTCCACCAGGATCAGTGACATCCGACTCTTCATTGTGGACGCCCGGCCGGCCATGGCCGCCACCAGCTTTGTCCTCATGACTACTTTCCCGAACAAAGAGCTGGCTGATGAGAACCAGACCCTTAAGGAAGCCAACCTACTCAACGCCGTCATCGTGCAACGATTAACATAACCACCCGGCCCTGCCAGGTGGCCTCACCTTCCTGTGTTTCCCATGGCCAGCTGCCCCGTGGAGACTGCCCCTCCTGCCCCCTCTTGAACACCCAGCAGTCCAGTGCCGTCTCCTCCGTAGCTCTGGGTTCTTAGATCTCCGTTGGACATTTGTTTTCTCCTTAGTTGCATTTCCTGGTTTTTGTGACGATCAATGGACTTTAAAGAAAAAAAATAAAAACAACTAAAAAAATGGAAGGAATATCACCAGCATGTTCCAGGGAACCTCTCTCACTGAAGTAGGCTTTGTTTGCTTTAAAATAATTTCTCTCCAGGGCGTGTGAGAAGAACCTTCCTGCATAAAAATTGCTTGTGGCCCACAATACCCATCTACTTGTATGTCCACTTGCCTCTCCCACGATGACTAGTGGAGGATTTCCCCCTTTATAAGGAAGGAAGTGGGGGACTTGTAGAAAGAGGATTTGAAGCCACTTACTCCCATAAGGACAAATCTCTTGCCCAGATAAAACCAGGCAGCAGCAAAAGTCCCCCAGATATAGATGCACATGACTCCTTCAGATGAAAATAAATATTCCCTGTGCTCCTTTCGCTCAAACCCTGGGAAATTCAAACCAGTTGAGATTCTGATTTCACCTGTCTGCCCCGGGCCTTTCCTCCCTCATCATCTGGGCCATTGTCACCCTGGTGATTCTCAGCTGCTCTGCCATTGCTTTACTCCATGTGCAGAAGTGTGTACCTAGGGAATAGATGGGGTATCTTTTCACTGGGAAACAGCTCATGCCAACCTGTGTTCAGAGTCAGGGTATCTTAGTGAGAAATCATCAAAATATCACTGAGCACCCTAGCTGGTGTATCTCAGCGGTTAGAGTGTTGGCCTGCGCATCGAAGGATCTCAGGTTCAATTCCCGGTCAAGGGCGTGTACCTGGGTTGCAGATTTGGTCCCCTGCCCTGTCAGGGTATATGCGGGAGGCAGCCAATCAATGTTTCTGTCCCTCTTCCTCCCTCCTTCCATTCTCTGAAAAAAGAAATGGGAAAAATGTCCTCTGGTGAGGATTAGCAATATATATATATATCTCACCTAGCTATTCGATAATGATGTGTGCGGCAAATCAAATGTTGAAAGGGGAGGGGAGGCCTGTGCTGAGTAAAATTTTGAGAGTAAGAGTAATGTAAGTGCCTGGCTTTGGTGTGCAGGTTCCGCCTCACAGTTCTCTGCCCCACTGATTTCAGACTCACAGCAACTTAGGCAGTCGGATACAGACCTCCACCATAAATAAGTGTGGTTTTTTTCTGTGCAAGTTTGGGAAAGGAGGGTCACTGGGGTCTTGAAAGCCTTTCCACCTCCCAATTAAGTGAAGCACAGACTTAGAATCAACACTGACTCAGAATCTCCTGGTTTTGAATCAATGTCCCTCAATCCTCTTTTCCAAGCAGTCATCACCAATCCTGCTTCACACCCTGCAACAAGCCAAGAACCAACACTACTTATATCCAGAGCTGGGGAATGGCTTGGATTTCCCCAAGACCCATCCCGAGAAAGGGACACACACAGCTTGGTGCTTCTGATAGCAAATTGGCAGGGGCCTGCCAGGGCTGCAGCATCTGCCAGTGTCCTCCAGCAGGTGGTAGTAACTGTGGAAACAATGCCAGTCTGGAAAAACTTTGTAAATTATTGTCACCTTGACCATGCAACCCAGGTACATGCCCTTGACCGGGAATTGGACCAGAATGAGGACAACGGAGTTTGATGCTTTATAATGGGTTGCTTTGAAGAAGTGTAATAGCAACCATTGTAAGTACGTCTGTGCCACAAGCATCCCATTTTACAGTGCAAAACCTAAAGCCCAGCTGGTGAGTGGTAAGGTTTGCCTGCTTCCAAAGGTTATGCTCTAAACCTCGCTCCTCATACATACACGCTGTCCCCAACCCGGGCCCTGTACACATACACTCAACCCCCTCCTACCCTGCTTCAGAGTTTCTTTTTTTCCCCCAAAGATTTTGTTTGTTTGTTTTAGAGAAGAAAGGAAAGGAGAGGGAGAGAGAAACATCAATCGGCTCCCTCTGACATGTCCCCTACTGGGGATAAAGCCCGAAACCTGTGTCTGTACCCTGATGGAATCAAACCGGCAACCTTTCAGTGCACTGGACAATGCCCAACCAACTGAGCTACACTGCCAGGGCATGCTTTTTTAAATTTTTATTAAGATTTATCAGAGTTTCTGCTTAAGTTTCATTAGTACATATCAGAAGAGATCACAAAAACACCACTTACAACCTGCATCATCTAGAAAGGCACAAAGGCCTTTTGGGATTCCCACCCAGCCAGGGGAAGGGATCTAATGCAGCCATCACAGTTCAGACCATCCCAGGGTCAGAGAGCTTGTCAGCCACAGAGCGAGGATCACACTGGTCTGGATCCAGGCTGGTTTCAGTCCTGGTTCTCTCTAGGTGGTCCAGAGGGAAAGGTTCATCCACCCACAGATAGGCTTTCACAGTGTTTTTAAAAAAAATAAAGGATACTCAGCCACTGGTTATGGGGCTTCTGAATTCAGGGCTTTCTCAACTGAGGCATTTTGTTAATTGGTAGGGACATTTTGGATCATCCCAAAATTTGGTTGGCAAGTAAGGGAGTTCAATAGGCCAAGCCAAGAATATATTGCACTGCATGGGACATGTCCTGATGGAATGACATCCACAGTGAAAAAGGCAAATTAGTTATGATGATGCCCTTCCTAACAAGTTCAGCTTAAACTAGTCTCTACTGTGGGGCATACGTGGTGTTTCTGTTTGGTCTTGTAAACCACACCATGCCCAACAACCCTGTAGGTACAGTGTGGGGCACATCTGGTTGCTTCCTCAGAAGCAGGTATGTGTGGCAAGAGCTGAGCATGTCTTTGTGGCTTTGGATGGCATCTTCCAAAGCGGCAGTGCCCTTTTGTGTACCCACCAGCGCTACAAAACATGCTAGTCCCCACCAGGAACTCCTTCAAGCTGACTAAACTCATTCCATGGAAGCAACTGGTGCAGAAGTGTGGGTTCTCTGCTGCTCTCTAGCCCAACCACTAGGATTTCCAGAGGAACTGCTGTCAGGACTTCCCCCTGACAGAGCCAAATGAAAGAAAGTCGGTGTTTTTTTTTCATGGACCCCCTCCCCCCGCCCCCCCCACGCCCCGCCACACACACACACACACACACACACACACACACACACACTTCCTTCCAGGTCCACTTTTCTCAGGCCAGGACAGGGAAGCACATTGTTGACTTCTAGTGGCCAATCTGGCCCCAGCTGAGCAAGCTTCTGTGCTGTGTGACTACATCTCTGCTCACCTCACATCCAGTCCATGAACAGGCTCTTAAGGTTCTGCTGCAAATACATCCCAAATCCAGCCACTCATCATCCCTACCCTGCGATCTCCTGCGTCCAGCCTCCATCATCTCTCACATCGACAACTGCAGTGACCTGGTTGGTCCCTGAAGAACCCTGCAGGACCTGGCCCACCACTAGTATCCATTTGCTCTGCTGTATTTTCCTTCTTATTCTGTCTCCATGTGATGCATTATATACTCTCTGTGTGTTTGTTTCCTTTGTCCCTCCACTGGGTTATAAGCTCCATGACTCTGAGAACTTGGCACAGTGCCTGACACATCTTAGGTCTTCAACAAATGACTGGTTGGATGAACTTGTGAAATGGGGATAAGACCTCCCTATCTAATGGGTGAAGGTGATGATGCTTAAAGTGTCCCATGAAGTAGTGTTTGGGTAACTCAGTCCATCCCTCTCTCCCAAAGCAGACTCTCATTCAGCCACAAGGGGGCATCGTTCTAAAGGGCACCTGTAGCTGCCAGTAAAGGAATCTAGGTTCTTCCAGCAAAGACACTTAAGGAAAGGTGGAACTAAAACAGATATGGCCCTAGCCGGTTTGGCTCAGGGGACAGAGCGTCAGCCCGCACACCAAAGGGTCCCAGGTTTGATTCCGTCAAGGGCACATACCTTGATTGTGGGCTTCTCCCCGGCCCAAACCCAAGTGGGCTCGTGCAATCAATGTGTTTCTCTCACATCGATGTTTCTGTCTTTCCCCTCTCTCTCCCACTCTCCCTAAAAATCAGTGGAAAAATATACTCGGTTGAGGATTAACAACAACCACAACAAAAATATACCACCACAACAAAGCAGATATGTATGTGGGGTGGGAGAGCAAGGTGTGCAGGGGGTGCCTCGGCACCTTCCCCACCTTGACAGGACTGGACTCAGAAGTTTAAGGGCCAGTCAACCTCCATCTTGAGCATCTAACACCCTCAATGCCAGGACCAGATCTTCAGCCACTACTAATGATAACAGCAGCTGCCATTATTTGAGCACAATTTTGTGCTAGGCCCTGTATGTATCTTGCCTCGTGTAGTTTGACAACAACCCAAAGGTGCCATGGCTAGCTTATTTTATGGAGGAATACACAGGCTCAGCATGGTGAGGTCCACGCCATGTAAAAGGCCTGTACAGCCAAGATTTGAACCCCCAACTGCCTGAACCCTTGGCTTTAGGAGGAGTTAGGTCAAGAGTCAAGTTATAGTAACCTCTGTCAGGTGGTTTCAGTGAGGGCCATCGGGGTCTATACCACAATCAAAGGGGTGGACACAAGGAAATAAGTGATTCACAAAGAAGTTCAATATAGTCTCACTACAAAACCTCAAATATGCCCCTTTCTTAAAGAGGGTCAGAGGATCCCATAATAAGGTGTTTATTTCTGAATGGTCATAAGATGAAATGCACCTAACCGTGCAAAACTACCTGCACCACCTCCTCCTCCACCATCTCTGCCATCTTCCACCACTTCCTCCGTCACCATCACCTTTACCACCATCTGCACAATTGCCAGTACCTCCACTTCTATGTCCACCACCACCATCTTCACAGTCTCCACCATCATCTTCTGGGACATTCCAGTCTCGCCCGCCTGCCCTCTCCCAGCTTCCTGTACCAGGTCCTCACTTTTTGTTCGTCTGTTTGGTTGGGGTTTTTTGTTTGTTTCTTTGTTTTGAGCACTTTATTACTTTCCAGCACAACAAGATGCTCCAGGCTCATCTTGTATGTTTCCTATCCCAGTCCTAGAATCAGCCCTGGTTTCTTTACTTGGAGAATTGTATGGAAAACCAAGATCTGGGCACCAGGCAAGCTCATTGCTCTTTGGGTATCTTTTAGTGGTTCTCAACCTTCCTAATGCCGCGACCCTTTAATACAGTTCCTCATGTTGTGGTGACCCCCAACCATAAAATTATTTTCGTTGCTACTTCATAACTGTAATTTTGCTACTGTTATGAATCGTACTGTAAATATCTGATATGCTATATGTGTTTTCCGATGGTCATGACCCACAGGTTGAGAGCCGCTTAGCGAACAGAGTAAAGAAATATATACCTGACTACTAACCCACAATATACACATATCCATAAATATTACTATATGTAACCATCTGTATCTATATTAAATTAAACGAGTTCTTAACAGAGGCTCTTTTTTTATAATGTGTATTTCATCACTGAGATTTCTACTTTTTCCTGGTTTCAAGAGATTTGTAATTGATTGTTGAAGCATTTTTATGATGGCTGCTTCGAAACCCTTGTCCTATAATTTCATTTTTATGTTTTTAGTTGATTTTTTAGGAGAAGAGAGAGAGAGATTTGTTATTCCACTTATTCATGCATTCATTGGTTGATTCTTGCATGTGCCCTGACCGAAGATTGAACCTGCAACCCTGGCACATCAGGACGATGCTCCAACCAACTGAGCTGCTTGACCAGGGCTAACATCTAATTCATCTCAATGTTGGAGGTGGTTGATTGTGTTCTCATTCAAGTTGTGACATTTTTATTCTTATTTTTATGGGTGATTTTCACTCTGGGTTCTATTTAAATCCTTTATTTTAGCAGGCAATCACCCTGTTTAGGTTTAGCACACAGCCTACTTTTGTGGGCTGTGGTCCCAATGACAGTTTGATTTGCTTGGATTATCTGGTGTTACAGAGTCTTCCACTGGCCTCTCCTTAAGCTGCCATGAGGGTGGAAGGAGTTTCCCCAGGCCTGGCCACCATGTGCCTCTTGGTGGGGAGGGAAGTGCAGACCTACTGTGGTTGCTTGTTGTGCCAGGTCCCCTCCTGCCTGTTCCACCTGCTCACCTTCCCCGTGTCTCCCTGTGGGAAGGGGAGTGCTCCCCCCGATCCTTACTGTTAGTGAGGCTCCCCATCAGTCCCCCTTGCCAGCAGTGTTGGGTGTACCTGTTGCTGGCAGAGGGTCTCCCATTCAATCCAGGGCTGCCTACCTGGGCTACCTTCTGTTGCTAGGCTGGGGTGAGGAATGCCAGGTCCAGGTTCCTTCTTCTATGGGGTGGGCCGCAGTGGTCGGCAAACTGCAGCTCGTGAGCCACATGCGGCTCTTTGGCCCCTTGAGTGTGGCTCTTCCACAAAATACCACCCGTGGGCGCTCATGTACAGTGCGATTGAAATTTCGTGGCCCATGCGCAGAAGTCGGTATTTTATGGAAGAGCCACACTTAAGGGGCCAAAGAGCCGCGTGTGGCTCGCAAGCCGCAGTTTGCTGACCACTGGAGTGGGGAAATATAAGAGGCCCTGCCTCTGTGTTGCTTTTTCAATCCTGGGCTTCCAAACCAGTTCATTTTCCTTTACCACTTGTCATAGTGCTCCTTAGGTTGCCTCTTGGTTTATCATTGTGCTTAACCGGGAAGAAAACTGGGTCTATATTATCTTGTCCAACCAGAAGTCCAGTAAGCACATTTTTAACACTATGGATTTGTGTTGCCAGCTGCTTTCTTGAAAGGCCATTCTAGCCCTGGCCAGTTTGGCTCAGTAGATAGAACATCAGCCTGCAGACTAAAGAGTCCTGGGTTCGATTTCGGTCAAGGACACATGTCCGGATTGTGGGCTCAATCCCCAGTAGGGGGCGTGCAGGAGGCAGCCAATCAATGATTCTCTCTCATCATTGATGTTTCTATTTCTCTCTCCCTCTCCCTTTCTCTCTGAAATCAGTAAAAAAATATATTTTTTAAAAGGCCATTCTAATATAGTATATTGCCTCAAATGATGCATGAGGGCCTGCTCTCATTTTACAGTGTAAGATCACCTGCCCAATGTCACACAGGAGCACATAGCAGTGCGGAGTCCTGCACAAATCCTGTGTTCTCCTATGTCCCCACCTGCTGCCACCACACTCAGCACCACTTCCCAGCGCTCCAGGAAGCTCACAGCCTGGCAAGGGCAGCAGACTCAGGAGTTAAGCTCTGAGGGGGAATGAAAGTGGAAGGGCACCCAGGCCTGAGAGTGTGAAGAATCAGTCCAGAGAGGACATCCTTGAGCCTGACAAGATGCTCTGCTGAGTCCCCGCTCCTGCCCCTTCCAGCCCTCTGTGTTCAAGCACTTCAGGCTTCAGGCCAGTGTGAGCACTGCAAATGTGGATTCAGGCTCCCCAACTGTGGGGACTCCTGCGTGTCACTGCTGATTATTGCCACCAGTCCTCGGGTGGAAATGGGGGGCCGATCCAGGCACCTGTGACAGAACAGGCACTGCCTGCCCTAGGAGAGCCTGGACACCCAGCCCCAATCCTGGTGAAGCTGATCCCACTGGGCAAGCCACTGCCCCTGTTTGTGCTTTGATCTCCTTCCCTGTGAAATGGAAGCAATCCTTCTCATCCTTCGGAGAATCCATGTTGTTAATAGGCCGGATAGACTGTAAGCTCTGGTGAGAGTCGGAAAGCTTTAAAAGGATAAATCAAATCTTGGCTCTCTCTGGCTCAAAACCCTCCAGTGGCTCCCATCACATTTGAACTAAAACCAAGGCCTCATGTAGTATTTGAATTAATACCCTTCACTCCTCATGCTCCTTTAACCTGTTCTTATTTTTCTTCCTAGACATATCACTTAGTGTGTGTGTGTGTGTGTTTCTTTTTAATCTCTTCCCAGAAGCTCCATGGAGGCAGGAATCATGTCTTCTTCAATCCCTGAGCCTAGGACAGCACACCACAGACTCCTGCCTCCCTGCCCATAGCTCTTCCCACTGTACCACGCACCTCACCCTGGAAACTTTTTTGTGTCCCTTATATTTCTTCTTCTCTGTGACTGGCTCATCTCTGTAGGGACACTGTTCTGGTCTGGTGCCCTGACAACTTTGCACATGTCCACTTAGGCCATGTACGCAAGGCTTGACCACAGCTGACCTATGCCTTGATGGAACATCTGAGGATCCTCCTGGAACATGAGAAGTCAGGTGGTCATGAGAGGAGCTGCCACAAGGCCATTTCTATTCCCAGTAAGGCTGTAGCCATAGGCTCTTTCTCGTCTGCCTCCATGATTCTGATGAGGTGGGGGTTCATCCCCTTCTACCTTACCTTCCTTCCAGTTTCAGGCTGTCAAACAGCTTAGCTGCAGCATGGAATTGGGACCCCATTATTCTGGTTTCATGTCACCTAGCCCCTTTTTTTTCAGTATCATCTTGTGGTCTACGGATGCTAACACCATAGCTGATCTTGCTTTTGCCATCCATGTAAATAATAAACTCCATCAAGCCATTTGGGCTTGATGTATTCCCGCCTGCTAAACCTATGACAGAATGACACTCTAATCTAGCAGCTTCTGATAGGAATTTGTAAGTCTGCCTGACAGTATTATTTTCATGCCAGCATTATTGTCCCTCTCAGGCATATCTGTCGAGCATCCCTTATCCTGGGTTGTGCCACCACTCCTCCTCAGGATCCAGCCACTAGAATCCTCAGTTATTCAGAAGCCTGAACCAAGGAGCATTTTCAGCCTAAGCCCAATCTGGTTAATTGCTTACTAAAACAAAAATATCACCATTCTCCATAGGAGTTTAAAAAGACTGAATATTGTATAATGACATTCAAAATGTTCAGGATATATTCCAATATTACTTGACATATTGTTAGGGTCACCAAAGGAGGAATGCACAAGTTCAAGAGTGACAAGGGATTATAAATTTATTAGATCATTTGGAGACCAGATGGGCTGAGCCAAAATGGCATCAGCAGCCAGGGACGAGGAGTCAGAAATTCTAAAGGACTCTAAGAGGGCTTTTTCCATGGAGAATTCTCTGGGCAAGTCCAGATCCTGGGCAAGTCTGGAGGGGAAAGTTACTGTTCTTAGCAAATGGAATGTCTTCTAAGTGAAAGAGAATGTCAGTTGTGAAATGATCTAAAGGTCAGTTTCCCAGAGGAGGGGATATCGATTTGATTATCTGATCAGAGCTAACACGTATGAAGAAACATGAAAATCTCAACTCACAAAGGAAAAGACAATCAACAGATGCTGAGAGTACACAGCTGTTGGAATTATCTGACAAAGTCTTTAAAGCAGCTACTATAAACATACTCCAGGAAGTAAGGACAAACCATCTAGAAACAAATGGAAAGATAGAAAGTTTAAGCAAATTCATACGTAAAGAACAAAATGAAACTCTTTGAACTGAAAAATAAAGTAACGGAAAATTTTAAAACTCTTTGGCCCTAGCCAGTTTGGCTCCGTGGATAGAGCATTGGCCTGCAGACCAAAGAGTCCTTGGTTTGATTCCGGTCAAGGACATGTACACTGATTGCAGGATTCTCTCCCCACCCGCCTTTTTTTTCTCCTAATATCTGTTCTTCCCTTCTCCTATAAGCACAGAACTCCTATTTTTCATTGGGCACACAAGAAGCTAAATTTGGCCATACAAATAGGTTGTAGCCAATGAGACATGAGAAGAGATGTGTGCAACTTCTAGATCATGCACCTAAAGGGATGGGGTAAGCTTTCACTCACCCTTTCCACTGGTTGGAATGCAAGTATGTTGGAGTCAGCTTGGACCATGCAGAGGAGGGTAGGATCCTACAGATGGAGAGGCACGAGTAAAAGGAACACAATCCTCTGGAGAGCCCGTGAAGCCAAGCTGTCCCACCTGCCTCTGGACCGTTAAAAGAGAGAGAGAGCCCTGCTAGCTTAGCTCAGTGGTTGAGCGTTGACCTATGAACCAGGAAGTCATGGTTCAATTCTCCATCAGGGCAGTCCAGAGCACATGCCTGGGTTGCAGGCTCCATCCCCAGTGGGGGGTGTGCAGGAGGCGGCTGATCGATGATTCTCTCTCATCACTGATGTTTCTATCTTTCCCTGAAATCAATAAAAATATAGTTAAAAAAATAAGAAAGACAGCAATTTCAGTCACAAGGTCCCTGAGATTGTAGGGAAGGGAACACAAATGATGGGAAGAGTGTCAAAGAACTTTGAAGTCATGTTTGAAACACCCGAGGAGCACACGCAGGTCCCTAGACTGTCACAGTGCTCCCTCCTGCCACAGTGCCTTCTGCGTGTTCCTCTGCCTCTCCCAGCCCCGCACACCACCGGTCAACTCCTTCAGACCTTGGCTAACCCTAGCTCCGTGCGCGGGCCAGGTCACTACCCTCCAGGCTGAGACAGGCCTCTCTAGTCTGTCTCTCAGAACATAACGTCAGGGGCCGCTCTCTCACAGAACTTACAGATTTGAAACTTTACATTTACCTGTGTGGGTACTGGTTGCCTCTCACCAAAATGTAAGTTCTGTGAGGTCAGGGACTGAGTCTGTCTCCTTCCCTGCTGTTTCCCCAGGGAAACATAAGCCATGAACGAATGCGTGAATGAATGCATCCAGGGCACATACTGACTCCTCCTCCAACATGGAAAAGCAGAGCTCCTCATCGTGAACCGTTCATTGAACGCTAACATGCACGCACATCTGCGCTGCCCTCGCAATCATCCTTTTTACAGGATGCATGTGCACTGAGAAGCGTGAACCTGCTGAAAGTCACCTATTCGGTTACCGGCGGAGCCCCACATCGTCTCCCTGTTTCTCAGATGAGGAAACTTGATTGAAGAGATGCCGGCTTGACCGGACGCTCAGAGAAAGGAAGCGGGTCGGGGGGCGGGGGGCGGGGCAGGTCCGGCGTCCGAACCGCAGCCTCCGCAAGATAGCAGCCGCGGGCCTCCGGGCTTCCGGACTTCCGGTTCCCGGGCGCGGGGACGTGCGCGCCGTGTGGGGGGTGCGCGCGCGCAGGGCGGGGCGTGCAGGGCGGGGCGCGCGTGCGCAGGCGTCGCGCGGAGGGACGAGGCAAAGCCGCGCAGTCGCCAGATCCGCTCTCGGTCCACGCCGTCCATCGCGTTGCCCGTCCGCCCGCCCCGCGCCCGCCGCCGCCGCCGCCGCCGCCGCCGCCGCCGCCATGGGAGTGCAGGTGGAGACCATCTCCCCCGGAGACGGTGAGTAGGCGCATCCGACGGTCCTGGGGCCCCCGCCGCCGTGCGCATCCGCTCACCGCGCCCGTCTGTCTGTCTCCTCAGGGCGCACCTTCCCGAAGCGCGGCCAGACCTGTGTGGTGCACTACACGGGTGAGTCGGCGGGCCCGTGGGGTGGGGGTGGGGTGGGGGGGCGCCGGGAGGGCGGCCTAGGGGCAGAGACCTGAGGCGTGGCGGCGGCGAGGCCCGCGTGGCCGGAGGCTGAGGCCTGGGCGGGGGGCAGCGCCCCCGAGGGGCCGCCTCAGGCCTGCGGAACCCGCGACCGGCTGAGCCGGCGCCGGTGAGCGCCGACCTCGGACCGGGTATCATCTTGCCCTTCACAAGCAGTTTTGTGCCTCGGATGCTGCCCCTGTGCCCACTGCACAGAGGAGGAAACTGAGGCTGGGGGAGGCGAAGGCTCTTGCCCAAGGTGACGCTCAGGAACCGGCAGAGCCCCGGCCAGGGACCGTCAGAAAGGATTGACGTCCCGGCTGACACCCCGCTCCCCACCTCCACCCCCACCCTCGCCCCCGCCCGCACCCCACCCCACCCCACTCTCAGCCCCGCTCCGCCCTCCCTCCTTTGGCGATTAGAAGGGCGAGGCACTTCCCAATCTGCGGAGCTGCCGTTCGCCCGGGGAGTCGGGCTCAGCCCCTCCGCCGGGAGAAGCGTCCCAGCTCCCCAGCCCCCGCTGTGGCCCAGCCTGGCCGCGGAGACACCGCATCTGCGCGGTCTCTCACCTCTTTACTTTGAGGCACTGACACATCCCAGCTCCCGTGGAGTTGATGGCCCAGGCTGACAGAACGCGTTTGGCATTTAGTCCCCCTGCCCTACGAGGTGACTTTTCTCATCTCCATCTTAAAATAAGGGAATTGTGGACCCTCGGCCGGAGTTCGCACCCGAGCCCAGCACCTGGAGACCCTCTTGGACTCCATGCCCGTACAAGGCCCTCCTGGGCGGTGTCGAGGCGGGGGTGGGGGCTGCGCGGGGCGGGCGGCAGCGCCCTGCTGTGGGTGGAGGGGGGAGATCGGTGCAGCTCCGGTTGCTGATATGAATCACGGTCCTTCCCCTTCTTCCCCCCCTTCCTCCCCCTTCCCATCCTTCCTCTGTTCCTCTTCCTTCCTCTGTTTTTTTTCTCCTCTCCTTTCTTTTTTTTTTTTTTTTGTAGGTGATAGTCTTTTTTTATTTTTTTTTATTTTTTATTTTTTTAAATCTTTATTGTTCAGATTATTACATTTGTTCCTCTTTTTTACCCCCATAACTCCCCTCCTTCCAGCTCCCACCCCACCCTCCACCCTCACTCCCCACCCACTGAGTTCATCCATAGGTGCATGATTTTTGTCCAGTCACTTCCCGCATCTCCCACACCCCTTTTCCCCCAAGAATAGTCAGTCCATTCCCTTTCTATGTCCCTGATTCATTATAGTCACCAGTTCATTCTGTACATCAGGTTATTTATTCACTTGATTCTTAGATTCATTTGTTGATAGATGCATATTTGTTGTTCCTAATTTGTATCTTTACCTTTTTCTTCTTCTTCCTCTTCTTAAAGGATACCTTTCAGCATTTCATATAATACTGGTTTGGCGGTGATGAACTCCTTTAGTTTTTCCTTATCTGTGAAGCTCTTTATCTGACCTTCAATTCTGAATGATAGCTTTGCTGGATAAAGTAATCTTGGTTGTAGGTTCTTGGTATTCAGCACTTTGAATATTTCTTGCCACTCCCTTCTGGCCTGCAAAGTTTCTGTTGAGAAATCAGCTGACAGTCGTATGGGTATTCCCTTGTAGGTAATTGAGCCTCTTTCTCTTGCTGCTTTTAAGATTTTCTCTTTGTCTTTTGCTCTTGGCATTTTAATGATGATGTGTCTTGGTGTGGTCCTCTTTGGATTCCTTTTGTTTGGGGTTCTCTGCGCTTCTTGGACCTGTAAGTCCATTTCTTTCTCCAGGTGAGGGAAGTTTTCTGCCATTATTTCTTGAAATAGGTTTTCAATATCTTGCTGTCTCTCATCTTCTGGCACTCCAATGACTCTGATATTAGTCCGCTTAAAGCTGTCCCAGAGGCTCCTTACACTATCTTCACACTTTCGGATTCTTTTTTCATTTTGCTTTTCCAATTGGGTGTTTTTTGTCGAATCTTTGGTTTGATTCTTGTGCTCCTCTGGTCTGCTATTGGGTATAATATTCTTTATTTCAGTCCGTGTATGCTTACTTTCTAATTTCTTTATCGTAGCATCGAGGGTCTCATTAGTTTTCGTGAGGCTCTGCACAAATTTATGGCAAGCCCTCAAAATTGCGATTCTTAGCTCCATATCCTCCATTTCCGTCATGTTTTTTTGTCTCTGCATCTTTTATGCTTTCTTGGTGCACCCCCTTGTGGTCTCTGTGCGCAGTCTTGTTCTAGCCAAGCCTTAATTGTTGTAGTTAACACTAGAGGGATTTGACCACCAGGCCGACTGACTGGCGGTGGAACTCAGCTGTGGGAAAACTTCAGTCCTCAGGGGAGGCGCTAGTCCAGCCCTTGCCTGAGGCGATCGGCAAATGGCTGTGCGCAGGGTTTGGGCGGGGCGGGCTCAACAGGGCGGGGGGAGGGAGCAGCTATGGCCACTCTCAGTCCGTCCCCAGGGGCTCTGCCTCTCTGTCCCAGCAATCGCTGCAAACCTCGGAGGGGCCGTAGCCAGACAGTCCCGCTTCTCCCGTTTGAGTCTGGGTCCCTAGAGACTCGCCCGGATCTGTAGCCCAGAGTCTGAGACTCGCTCCTGATTGAAAACGACAATCGCGCCCTCAGCCGCCAGCCCGCTTTGCGCGCGCACCCTCACCACCGCACCGCTGTACCTTTAAATTTTCCACACTGCGCCTCCGCTGAGCGTCGGAATGCTGTTGTTTTTGCTTCTAGTTGAAGAGACTCTCCTCAGCCAGCCTTCCCGTGGTTCTGGTTGATGTCCGCTCCGACTTTTAGTTGTATTTTTGAAGTGGTTGTCCACGGCGGCAGTCTCCGGTGTTTACCTATGCCGCCCTCTTCGATCAGTCTGTCTCCTCTCCTTTCTCTTCTGTTACTTCGCCTGGGTGGTAGGCTGTAGCCAGCGGTTCTCAATCTGTGGTTCGCGACCCCTTTGGCTGTCGAACGACCCTTTCATAGGGGTCGCTTAAGACCATCCTGCATATCAGATATTTACATTACGATTCATAACAGTAACAACATTACAGTGATGAAGTAGCAATGAAAATAATTTTATGGTTGGGTCACAACATGAGGAACTGTATTTAAAGGACCAAAAGGTTGAGAACCACTGCTGTAGGCAGCTCTGAGTTGCTCAGGTCTACCCTTCCGAGCTTTACCTTCTCTCCCAGACCATGGGGGCAGCCCTCTGTTGAAGGGCAAAAGGCATTTAACAAGCCCCTCCAGTGTGCTCTTATTTCACTGGCCCTTCTCTGTGGGTGGACATGCTAAGGACTAGAACCTTTTAAAAGGCTATGGAAGAGGAGGCATTGAAACCCAGCTTTGTAAGGAACAGCCTGATGCCTGTGAAGGAAACTGGAAGGTGGTTTTGACATTTTAAATGACTTCGTAAGCCACAATCAGCACCTGAGCCTAGGGAGGCGGCTGGCAGAGGAAAGCTTGTCTGTATGGTTATTTGTGATCAGCGGGGTGAGAAGAGTGACCATTGCCTGTTACAGTGTTGGGGTGAGTGGGCAGTTCATTCACTTCCTGCAGCCAACTGGGCAGAGACGAGCTCAGGGGATGCGGTGACTTCTGCGCCCCTCCCCTCACCCCCCAGTTTGAAAGTAGCTACATTCAGATAATTGGCTACTACATCAGCCTACCCGTCGTCTGCTGCTTGGCAGGACTGGACACCAGTACGTAGGCAGGACCACATTTCACTGTGCCTCTTGATGAATTGTCCCCACACAACATGCCTGGAGCCTTTCTCTAAGAGAACAGATGGTCGTGGGACCTAGAACACCATCAGGGCTCCCAGTGCCTCTTCTCAAAGTCTATGTTTTTCCTTGAGGGTGGCACCCACCCACACGTTCCCAGAACAGCAGCAAGACCCTGGCATGCATTAGGACAAAAGCTTTCTTTTTTATTTCATTTTTTTATAAGCCCTACAAAGGCACCTTAGTGAGAAGTCAGCTCTGTCTCATGCTCACAGAATAGGTTGTTCTCAGGTGGGTGGCTTTGTTCCTCTGCGTTTTTGCCACCAGCTTCCCAGGAAGAACCTGTTTAAGACCTGTGGGGGCGTGAGAGGAATGGGTAAGCACTTTGAGATTTCATCTGTAGTAGTTAAAGCTTTTAAGCCATTGGGAACAGAGCCATCTTGTGGGAACATGATTGGCAGGGAGGGGGGCAGTGAGATTATCATAAAAGTCCAAAGGTTTTCAAAGGCAGGAAGCCCCCTGGGCCTTAAGAAGGGAGAAGGGTTTCTCATGATACCCATAGTTTTCATATCTGCTTTTCTCTGCCTGGCTGCCTTAATTATTGTTTCCTGTTACAGATTTCTGTTTTTCTGCTCCAAGTGGTGGAAGTCCCTTGTGTGCCCCCCTCCCCCGTTGCACCCCAATCCCATATCCAGTTTCTGTGTCTCCTTTTGATTACCTACCTCTAAATACTTCTGGTGGCTGTCAGTAGTAGCCTTGATGTCGGTCTCAAGGTTTCTTCTGGTGCCTTCTAGCAGAACATAGCATGAGTATGGCCTCAAAGAAAGGCTTGTGACACCTTTTTATGGTGCCAGAAGGGAAAATGAAAACTTGACTGTCAACCAGCCAAGCACCTCCTAATAGCATGCTATCATGCTATATTGAGGTCGAAGGGAGGAGGTGGGAATATAACCTGCCACATATGTGCCTTGAGGATCAAGTGGATTCTCGCTCCTCTCTCCTTGCCTCCAGTAGCTTTGTCATCTTGATTGTTGAGTTGTCCTGACACAAAGCTAGGCTTATATCCCTGTTACTCACATCAGCTGCCCACGTGCCTCCCATTGTCAGAGCAACCTCAAGTGGATTGAAGGCATTCTTTTTTTATCCTCTTAAGTAGTAGTTGACATCATGTCCTTGGGATCAGATTTGTCAGAAGCCTGGCTTCTGACAAAAACCAAGGTCCCCTCAACCCCATTTCCTCAGGAACTCCAATTGGAGAGCGACTGAGCTCCCCAGGCAGGTGTGGCCACTTGCCTGCAGCCCCCTCCCACGCCTTGCTTTTCTTCAGCCTGTTTCCCTTCTCTCTGTTTAATTCCATCCACTTTCCCGCTGGGTGTTTCTTGGATGATGATCCGATGTCTGGAGGAAGGCAGACCCCTCAGATGGCTTCCCCTAGGCTCTCTTCAGGTGGACAGACTATAGCTATTTGGGCTGGGCTGCACAGGACCCTTTCTTCCTACAGCAGATGTTTAGTGAGCAACAGCAACAAGCCAGGCAATAGGGATGTGGCCAGTGAGCTAAATAGGTAAAGACCTAATCTGGCAGCCGGGCCTGAGTGATAAGACTAATAGCATGAAGGTAGTTAGAAGCACTGTGGAGAGATTATAAACAGGGCTAGAGGGCATGGGAAGCAGACTTGCTGCTTTTAGTGAGGGTGGTCAGAAAAGGCCTCTGACAAAATGACACTTTAATATTTACCCAAATGAAATTGGGGAGTGAGTGGCATGTCTGTCTAGAGCAGTGGTTCTCAACCTTGGCTGCACATTAGAATCACCTGGGAATCTTTTTAAAATCCTGATTTCTGGGCCTCACCCTCCGGAAATTCTGTTTCTTTGTTATGGGGTGGGGCCACAACATTAGTAACAAAGAAACAGAATTTCTGGAGGATGAGGCCCAGAAATCAGGATTTTAAAAAGATTCCCAGGTGATTCTAATGTGCAGCCAAGGTTGAAAACCACTGGTCTAGAGGAAGAGTATTCCAGGCAGAGGGAAGAGGTAGCACAGAGTTTGGAGCATGCTTTGTGTGTATTAGGGGAACAGCAAGGAGACCAGTGTGGCTGGAATGGATTTTGTAAGAGGGGGGTGGGTAGGGGGGGCTAGGGGGGAGGAGTGGGAGAAGATGGAGTGATGGTGGAGCCTGGTAGATTGTTATAGGAACACTAGAGGCTTGGTGCATGAATTCGTGCATGGGTGGGGTCCCTTGGCCTGGCCGGCAAGATTGGGGCCCATCGGGGCTGGCCAGTGGGAGGGACCAAGGGAGGTTGTTGGCCAGCCACAAGAGGTTGGCTGTGGGAGCGCACTGACCACAAGGGGGCAGCTCCTATGTTGAGCGCCTGCCCCCTGGTGGTCAGTGTGCATCATAGCAACTGGTCGTTCGGTTGTTTAGGCTTTTATATATATAGACTAGAGGCCCAGTGCACAAAATTCGTTTACTGGGCGGCGGCAGGGCGGGGGGGGGGGGTGTTCCTCAGCCCAGCCTGCACCCTCTCCAATCTGGGACCCCTTGGGGGATGTCTGACTGCCAGTTTAGGCCCGATCCCACAGGGCCTAAACCGGCAGTCGGACATCCCTCTCACAATCCAGGACCGCTCGCTCCCAACCGCTTTCCTGCCTGCCTCATTGCCCCTAACCGCTTCTGCCTGCCAGCCTGATCACCCCCTTACCACTCCCCTGCCAGCCTGATCGACGCCTAACTGCTCCCCTGCCGGCCCGATTGCCCCCAACTGCCCTCTCCTGCTGGCCTGGTTGTCCCTAACTGCCTTCCCTGCTGGCCTGATTGCCCACAACTGCCCTTCCCTACCAGCCATCTTAGAGGGTGTGGCAGTCAATTAGCATATTTCCTCATTGGCTGTGGGCAACCATCTTTGAAGGCATGGCAATTAGCATATTCCCTCATTGGCTGTGGGCACCTCCATCTTTGCGATGGTGTGAGGGTCAATTACCATATTCCCTCTTTATTAGATAGGATTGTCTTTGAGAGTAAGGTGGGATCATTGGAGGGTCATGAGCTGACTTGGGTTTTAATAGGCTCCTTTTGGCTATTGTGTGGATATTGAACTGTTTGGTGGCAAGGGCAGAAACAGGGCCCTGATTGTATCCTGGGTGGGTAGAGTGTGCCAGCTAGGGCAGGTGTGCAGAGGTGGTGCCAAGTTGATGTGAGCCCCAAGAGGATATGTAGGTCCTTTGTTGGGTTCACATCTTGCCTCTGCTGTGTGTGACACGTTATGAATGTTTAGGAAAATTGTCCCACTTTTCTCAGCTTCTATGTGCCATCTGTATATTGGGAGTGACAATGCCTGGTGTGAGGGGTTGCTGGGGCAAGTGCATTCTCAGATGGACAGTGACAACAGTGATGCTGTTATTTCACATACTGTCATTAAGGCTCCCTGTGTCCCAGTCACTGGACTGTGTTCTGCCCCCACATCTTTTGTCCAGCTAACATGATCAGTGATGTCTAGAGGAACCCTGGTGTGAGTCTAGCACTGCAGCTCCTGGAGTGGCCCAAATGTACGTGCAGTTTAGGGTCAGTGGAGGGGGTTGGGCCAAGACCTCACTCTCCTTTTGTTTTACAGATAGGGAAATAGGTACCTATAAAAAAGAGATGATTCTGAGCTAAGATTTATCTTAAAACAGGCCTACACGTTGCCTGCAGAATATGATGGCTAAGAAGGCTGCAGCAGTTTTCTTAAATTTGAGGACCATGGGAGGTTTTTAGGGTTTGTTATTGTTTTTTGTGGATATGAGAAGGACAAGGTTGGGCTATCGCAGCTTGGCTATGTGGGCAATTTAAGATGCCAGTCCTTTTTCTCCAAGTTTCCTTAACATCATGAGATTTTAACATTTTGAAAATAGACCTTGCTATGAACACATTATTTTCTTTTCTTTGGGATTGTGATCATCATAATACAAAATCCTGCAGATGCTATTGCTTGTCTTAAATGAACCAAAGGCCCCACAGCATTGTGTGTATATGCAGCTATTATTGGTAAAGTTTTCGGACATAGAGAAAAATAAAAATGAAACAGTAAATACCCATGTGCTCACCACCTATGTTCTGTGATAGTTGACATTTTGTCACATTCACCATTTGTCTATTTACAGAATGATATTAATGTATATATATTCATGGGTTTTGTTTTGCTGAGCCATTAAAGTTACAGACATGGCACTTTACGTCTAAATATTTGAGCATGCTCTAAGAATGAGAATAATCTCCTTATTCTCCTATTGGTCATATCTAAGAAAAATGAAAATGATTCAGTAGTATATAAAACCAGATTCATATTGAAACTGCCACAGTTGTTTTCTGCCTTGATTTCCTGTACATTGGAAGTTGAAATGTCTGAATGGTTTTTTAAAAATTATTTTAATTAAAAATAATTTTATTGTCGCCCTGGCAAGTGTGGCTCAATTGGTTGGAGCATTTTCCCATGCACTTAAAGGTCGCAGGTTCGATTCCTGGTCAGGGCACATACCTAGGTTGTGGATTTGATCCCATCCATGGGAAGAAACCCATGGATGTTTCACTTTCACATCAATGTTTCACTCTCCCTCTCACCCTTCTTTTTTCCTCTCCCTTCTCCCCCTTCCCACCTCTCTAAAAAAATCAGTGAACATGTATTAAATACATGGGGATTAAAAAAAATAATTTTATTTTTGATACTATTACATGTGTCCCCATTTTCCCTCCCTTTGCCCCCATCTACCCAGCCCCCGCCCCACCCCTTCCCTCTGGCCATCATCACACTGTTACCTTTGTCTGTAGGTTATGCATACTTACTTGGCTAATCCCTTCACCTTCTTTCATATAGACCCCCCTTTCCCCCGACCCCTCTGACAGCTGTCCTGACTGTTCCATGTATCTATGTCTCTATTTCTATTTTGTTTGTCAGTTTATTGTGTTCATTAGATTCTACATATAAGTAAGATCATATGGTATTTATCTTTCTCTAACTGGCTTATTTAACTTAGCATAATAATCTCCAGGTCCATCCATGCTGTCACAAAATATAAGGTTTCCTTCTTTTATTATGGCCACATAGTATTCCATTGTACCACATCATGGTACAATGTACCATAGTTTTCATATCCACTCATTTACTAATGGGTACTTGGGCTGTTTCCAGATCTTGGCTATCCTGTCTAATAATAGAGAAACATGGTAATTAACCGTAACTTCGCTACCCTTCCCATTGGCTAATTGGCGAGATATGCAAATTAACTGCCAACCAAGATGGTGGCCAGCAGCCAGGCAGCTGAAGCGAACATGAGGCTTGCTTGCTCCAGTGACGGAGGAAGCCAAGGTTCCCCGCCTGCCACGGCCCAGCTCTGAGCTCCGGATGCAACAATGTTGCAATTATAGAAGCTAAACAAACCCAGACACCTGCTTTCAGCTGCCAGCGGGCTCAGAGCTTAGAGCGCCAGTGATGCCAACAGAGTTTCAATTATAGAAGCTAAACAAACCCAGATACCTGCTTTCAGCCAGCCACAGCCTCAGAGCTGGAGCCGGCTCTCAAATCCAGTGACAGCTATAGAAGGTAAATAAATCCCAGAATAAAAAAAAAAAAAAAGAGGCTGGGAGCTTCAGTCGCCCGCCAGCCTGAAAATGGCCCTCAGCCCCTCACCCAGACTGGCCAGGCATCCCAGTGGGGACCCCCACCCGGAAGGGGGTGCGACCAGCTGCAAACAGCCATCAGCCCGTCAACCAGGCTGGTTAGGCACCCAAGCGGGACCCCCACCCTGATCCGGGACACCCTTCAGGGCAAACCAGCCAGCCCCCACCCGTGCACCAGGCCTCTATCCTATATAGTAAAAGGGTAATAAGCAAACTGACCCTAACAGCAGAAAGACTGGGAAAGACTGGTCACTATGACACACACTGACCACCAGGGGGCAGATGCTCAATGCAGGAGCTGCCCGCTGGTGGTCAGGGCGTTCTCACAGCGGGGAGCTCTGCTCAGCCACAAGCCAGGCTGATGGCTGCCAGTATAGCGGTGGTGATGGGAGCCTCTCCTGCCTCCTCAGCAGCGCTAAGGATGTCTGACTGTAGCTTAGGTCTGCTCCCTGCTGGCAAGTGGGCATCCCCCAAGGGCTGCCGGGCTGCCAGAGGGATGTCTGACTGCCAGCTTAGGGCCAATCCCCCGGGGAGCAGGCCTAAGCCAGCAAGTGGTCACCCCTGAGGGGTCCCAGACTGCGAGAGGGCACAGGCTGGGCTGAGGGACCCTCTACCCCCGAGTGCACAAATTTTTGTGCACCGGGCCTCTAGTCCTATCTAATAATAGACAAACATGGTAATTAACCATACCTCCGACACACTTCTCATTGGCTAATCAGGGCGATATGAAAATTAACTGCCAACCAAGATGGCGGCCGGCAGCCAGGCAGCTGAAGCGAATAGGAGGCTTGCTTGCTCCAGTGATGGAGGAAGCCAAGGTTCCCCTCCTGCCGCTGCCGGCCTCTGAGCTGCACTCTAAGAAACAATGTTGCAATTATAGAAGCTAAACAAACCCCAGAAACCTGCTTTCAGCCAGCCGGGCCTCAGAGCTGGAGTTGCAACAGTGTTTCAATTATAGAAGCCAAACAAATCCAGATACCTGCTTTCAGCAGCCAAGGTCTCAGAGCTGGAGCCAAGCCTCAGAGCTAAAGCTGGCTCTCAGTTCCAGTGACAGCCATAGAAGGTAAATAAATACCAGAATAAAAAAGAAAAAGAGGAGAGGTTGGGAGCTTCAGTCGCCCGCCAGCCTGAAAACGGCCCTCAGCCCCTCACCCAGACTGGCCAGGCACCCCAGTGGGGACCCCCACCCGGAAGGGGGTGCGACCAGCTGCAAACAGCCATCATCCCCTCACCCAGATTGGCCAGGCACCCCAGTGGGGACCCCCACCCGGAAGGGGGTGCGACCAGCTGCAAACAGCCATCAGCCCGTCAACCAGGCTGGTTAGGCACCCAAGCGGGACCCCCACCCTGATCCAGGACACCCTTCAGGTCAAACCAGCCAGTCCCCACCCGTGCACCAGGCCTCTATCCTATATAGTAAAAGGGTAATATGCAAACTGACCCTAACAGCAGCACGACTGGGAATGACTGGTCACTATGACACACCCTGACCACCAGGGGGCAGACGCTCAATGCAGGAGCTGCCCTCTGGTGGTCAGGGCGCTCTCACATGGGAGGAGCTCTGCTCAGCCACAAGCCAGGCTGATGGCTGCCAGTACAGCGGTGGTGATGGGAGCCTCTCCTGCCTCCTCAGCAGCGCTAAGGATGTCCAACTGCAGTTTAGGCCTGCTCCCCGCTGGCAAGTGGACATCCCCCGAGGGCTGCCGGGCTGCCAGAGGGATGTCTGATTTCCATCTTAGGCCCAGTTCCCTCGGGGAGCGGGCCTAAACCAGCAGGTGGTCATCCCCTGAGGGATCCCAGACTGCAAGAGGGCACAGGCCGGGCTGCGGGACTCCCCTCCCCCCACCCCCTCAAGTGCATAAATTTTTATGCACCGGGCCTCTAGTCTATATATATAAAAGCCTAAGTGACCGGCCAATCGGCCGACCAACCAGTAGCTATGACATGCACTGACCATCAGGGGGCAGACACTCAACGCAGGAGCAGAAACCACAGGCATGGAAACCTGGAACAGACTGATGAATCTCAGAGGGAAGAGGGGAAGTGGGAGGGCGGGAAGAGATTAACCAAAGATCTTATATGCATATTAGCGGCCCGGTGCACAGATTCGTGCACTGTTGGGGTCCCTCGGCCTGGCCTGTGGGGATCAGGCCGAAACGGGCTCTCCGACATCCCTGAGGGATCCCGGATTGCGCGAGGGCGCAGGCCAGGCTGTGGGAATCTGTGCACTGGGCCTCTAGTTATAAATAATGCTGCTATGAACATAGGGGTGCATATATTCTTTTGAGTTGGTGTTTGGGGATTCTTGGGCTATGTTCCCCAGAAGTGGGATAGCTGGGTCAAAAGACAGTTCCATTTAAAATTTTTTAAGGAAACAAATCTGCACTGTTTTGTACAGTGGCTGCACCAGTCTGCATTCTCACCAACATTGCACTAGGGTTCCCTTGTCTTCACATCCTCGCCGGGTACTTGTTGATTTATTGATGGTAGCCATTATTGCAGGTGTGAGATGATACCTCAGTGTGGTTTTAATTTGCATCTCTCTGATGGTTAGTAATGTGGAGTATTTTTTCATATGTCTATTGGCCATCTGTCCTCTTTGGAGAACTATCTATTCAGGTCTTTTGCCCATTTTTTAATTGGATTATTTGTCTTACTGGTGTTGTATAAGTCTTTATGTATTTTGGGTATTCTTACCAGATGTACCATTGGAAAATATGTTCTCCCATACAGTGGGTTCCCTTTTCATTTTGCTGGCAGCTTCTTTTGTTGTACAGAAACTTTTTAGTTTGATGGAGTCCCATTTGTTTATTTTTTCTTTTATTGCCCTTGCCCTGAAGGCATATCAATAAAAATATTACTACAAGAGATGTCTGATATTTTACTGCTTGTGTTTTCTTTTAGGATTTTTATGGTTTTGTGACTTACATTTAAGTCTGTATCCATTTTGAGTTTGTAAGTTGATGGTCTCCTTTCATTTTTTTTGCATGTACCTGTCCAATTTTCTCAACACTATATGTTGAAGAGACTGCCTTTATTCCATTGTATGTTCTTGCCTCCTTTGTCAAATATTAATTGACCATTTAGGTGTCCGTTGATTTCTGGGCTCTCTGTTCTATTCTATTGATGTATATGCCTATTCTTATGCCAGTACCAGACTGTTTGGATTGCAATGGCCTGTAGTATAGATTGATATCAGGTATTGTATCCAACTTTGTTCTTCTTTCTTCAGATTGCTGAGGCTATCTGGGCCTTTTTGGTTCCATATAAATTTTTGAATATTTGTTCTAGGTCTGTGAAATATGCCATTGGTATTTTAATAGGAATTGTGTTAAATCTATAGCTTGTTTTGGGTAATATAGACATGCTAATGATGTTAATTCATCAAATCCATATACATGGTATATGCTCTCCCTTATTTGTATTTTCCGAGTACAGGTCTTTAACCTCCTTGGTTAAATTTATTGCTAGGGACATTATTTTTTTGTTGTTGCAATAGTAAATGGGATTGTTTTCTTAGTTTCTCTTTCTGATAGCTCATTGTTGGTGTATAGAAATACCACTGATTTCTGGTTATTAATTTTGCTGAATTCATTTATTAGTTCTGGTAGGTTATTGGTGTAGTATTTAGGGTTTTCTATGTAGAATATCATGTCATCTGTGAATAATACGAGTTTTACTTCCTCCTTTCGCTTTACATGCCTTTTATTTCTTCTTGTTCGATTGCCATGGCTAGAACTTTCAGTACTATCCTATATAATAAAAGCCTAGGTGGCGTCACACCCTCATGCTACATCACCACAAGATGGCCCTGCGCACAGCGGAGGTGGGGCCTGGCGGCCACTCTACACCATAAGGCTTGGGGATCCCAGGGCTCTGTGTGGCATGAAGGAGGTCGGTCCTGGTTTCTCTGCTGCCTTGCGTGGAGGAGGAGGGTCGTAGCAGGGGAGAGCAGTTGTGGGCCATCAGGCCGGCAGGGGAGGGCAATTGGGGGTGATTGGGCCGGCAGGGGAGCAGTTAGGCATCAGTCGGGCTGGCAGGCAGAAGCTGTTAGGGGCAATCAGGCAGGCAGGCAGGTGAGCGGTTAGGAGTCACTTGTCCGGGATTGTGAGAGGGATGTCCCATATTGGAGAGGGTGCAGGCTGGGTTGAGAGACACCCCCCCCCCCCCCCACCGCCCCCTGCACGAATTTTGTGCACTGGGCTTCTAGTTTTGAATAATATTGGTGAAAGTGGACATCCCTATCTTGATCCTGATCTTGAGGGAAACGCTTTTTTTAAGAATATTTTTTTATTGGTTTCAAAGAGGAAGGGAGAGAGAGAGAGAGAGAGAGAGAGAGAGATAGGAACATCAGTGATGAGAAAGAATCATTGATCGGCTGTCTCCTGCACCACCCCCACTGAGGATCGAGCCTGCAACCCAGACATGTGCCCTGACCAGGAATTGAACCGTGACCTGGTTGACACAACCACTGAGCCATGCCGGCTGGGCTTAAGGCAAACACTTCTAGGTTTTGCCCATTGAGTATGATGTTGGCTGTGTATTTGTCATATGGTCTTTATTATGTTGAGGTATGTTCCTTCTGTTCCCACTTTGCTGAGAATTTTTATCATAAATGGGTGCTAGATTTCATCAAATGCTTTTTCTGCATCTATGTGTGTATGATCATGTGATTTTTATCCTTCATTTTGTTTATGTGGTATATCATGTTTATTGATTTCTGAATATTGTACCTACCTTGCATTCCTGGCATAAATCCCACTTAATCCTGGTGTATGACCTTTTTATTGTATTGCTGGATCTAGTTTGCTAATATTTTGTTGAGGATTTTACCATCTATGTTCATAAGGGATATTGGCCTATAATTTTCTATTTTTGTCATGTCTTTATCTGGGTTTGGAATTCAGATAATGCTAACCTGGTAAAATGAGCTTGGGAGTTTTCCCTCCTTTTTAATTTTTTGGAACACTTCAAGAAGGATAGATGTTAGTTCTTTGGATGTTTGGTGAAATTCATCTGTGAAGCCATCCAGTTCAGGACTTTTATTTGTTGGAAGTTTTCAGGACTTTTAGTTGTTGGGAGGGTTTTTTTTGTTGTTGGTTGTTTTTTTACTGCTTCAGTTTCACTGTTTGTAATCTGTCTATTCAGATTCTCTGATTCTTCCTGATTCAGTTTTGGAGGATTGTATGTTTCTAGGATTTTATTGATTTCTTCCAGATTGTCCGGTTTGTTAGCATATAGTTGTTTGTCCATTTCTTTCTTTTTTTTTGGTTAATCCTTACCCAAGGATATTTTCCCATTGTTTTTTAGAGGGAGTGGAAGGGAGGAGTGGGGGGGGGGGGGGGGGAGAGAGACAGACAGACATCGATGTGAGAGAGACACATTGATTGGTTGCCTCCAGCATGCATCTTGATCGGGGCCAGGGGTCAAACCTGGACCAGGTACATGCCCTTGACCAGGAATTGAATCCACAGCCTTTCAGTGTGCAGGCCAACACTAACCACTGAACCACACCTTGTAGGTAATTACCTGCTTTTCTCTTGATGCTTTTAAGATTCTCTCTTTGTCTTCAATCTTTTGGAATTTTAATTATGACAAGAGGCCCGGTACACAAAATTCATGCATGGGTAGGGTCCCTTGGCCTGGCCTGCGATCAGGGCTGATCAGGTTCCCCGCTTCCCCACCTCCTTCCCTTGCTACCCACGTGCCACCAGCGTGCGGTCACCACCCCCCCCCCCCCCCCGCCCCCCGCCCCGCCTCCCTCTTCCTCAGCGCCCTGCTGCTGCCACTGTTTGCCCACCATGTTCCATGCCACTCCCTGGTGATCAGCACACATCATAGCAAGCGATCGAACGCCCGGTTGAACTTCCAAGGGGACACTGCGTATTAGCCTTTTATATATATAGATGTGTCTTGATATGGGTCTCTTTTGGTTCATCTTGTTTGGGACTCCCTGTGCTTCCTGGACTGTGTGTCCTTCACCAGGTTAGGGAAATTTTCAGTCATTATTTCTTGAAATAGATTCTTGATTCCTTGCTCTCTGTCTCTTCTCCTTCTGGTACGCCTGTGATGTACATGTTGTTTCATTTCATGTCCCAAAATTCCCTTAAACTATCCTAGTTCTTTTTCATTTTTTCTTCACCCCATTCTGACTGTTTTTTTTTCTACGTTGTTTTCCAAATCTGATTCAGTCCTATGCTTTATCCATCCTACTTTTTATTCCTTCTGTGTATTCTTTGAATATTTGTGAGATGTAGTATTTTTCATTTCTGACTGGTTCTTTTTCATAGTTTCTGTGTCCCTTTTCATGCTGGTGTAGTTCTTACTGAGTTCCTTGAGCATCCTTATTAGCATTACTTTGAACTCTATATCTGCTAAATTTTTTACCTCCATTTCATTTAGCTCTTTGTCTGGAGATTTCTTCTGTTCTTTCATTTGGGGCCTGTTGTGTTATTTTTGTCTCCCATTGTGGTTGTCTCTTTGTATATGTTTCTGTGTATTAGATAGAATTTCTATGACTCCCAGTCTTTGTGGGGTGGCCTAATGTAGTAGGTGTCCTGTGGGACCCAGTGGAATAGTCTCCTTGATTCCCTGACCTGGGTGCTCTAGGAATGTCCTTTGTGTGGATTATATGGGCCTTCCTGTTGTAATTGGATCTTGATTGTTGTTGACCCATTTGTTGATGGGATCAATCCTCAGGCTGGCTGACTGTGAGGCTCAACCCTGACCATGGCATGCAATCTGCTGTACAGGTGCCATTTCACTGGAATTTTACACGAATCTCCTCAAAGCTGTGCCTCCTGAGACTCTGTCTGAATGGTTTCTGGTTAAACACTTGAGTATGAAGACTTCATATATGATGCTGTTTACTTCATACTCAGCTTAACTATTTGTAATTTTAAATGTGATCTTTTTTGTAAAGGAACATTTCCCCTTTGCAAGGAGCAGGCGGTCTGGGAGGTACTTGCACATCCTGCAAATGCCCTGCTCCTCATCAGGCTTCTCCCTACTGACATTTACACCAATGACAATTCATACTGGAGGAAATTATTTCGTTGCCATTTACAACATGGCGATTTTATAATTCTTTCATTCCTTGTACATTTGTTAGCTGCAACTCTATAAAGTAGGGTAAAGCTTAATTCTTTTGATTACTATGGTCTTGTGATTTTAACTGGAGACCCCTCCACATTTTTAAAGTGAGAAGTTAGTTTTATAGTCTTCCCCAATGGTGTGGCAAATGACTTTTCCCTCTGTTTATTTTTAGTATACTGTGAACTCATAAATTGTACTCAGGGTCCTAAAATAATTGATTTTCATTACTCGTTTTGATACATTGTCTCAAATTTTGCCAGTAGGAGTCCCTTCAGGCTGGCTCCAGTGCCTTTTTGACATACTCCCACTATTTCTTAATCATTACCTTGGTTTTACTGCTCTGGCCTTGGTAGCAGTCATCTCTCTAAAGAGCTCTGGTTCCTTTTAGTCCATCTCATGGACTTTTATTTTCATTAGCAGCTTTATTGTATATAAGTTATATGCCAAAAATTCACCGATTTACCCAGAGGCTTTTTAACTTGAACATTTTTGGTGGTTAAAAACTATTTTTTTGTGAAGTCTAATGGAGTCACTGTACCCGCAAACTGGGGAATCATTTGTCTGCCTTGGGATTTTCTCTAAAAATAGTATTGTCACCTGCTATTTCCTGGAAAAGGCCAGGGGTATTTTGTATAACAGGCATGTACGATCCAGTTCTCCCTTTGGTGCTCTTGGTAATGTTTGCTTGTTTTCATTTCTATTTTCCCTGTCCTGTTTTGTTTTTGTTGTTATTTTTACCTACTAAGGAACTGAAGTGGATCTTTGCATTTCTTCCACCAGCACCCTTTAACTTGAACCAGATAAATTCTAGCAGTTTCAGAAAGAAGCAGGAGGGAAAAGGAAGAGCGCAAAAGAAATAATCAGCTCCTGGATGCTGCTGTCTCTGCTCTCATTGCCTTTACACTTCCTTCCCAGGACTCAAACCGTCCTGGCTTGCATTCATTTTCTCAAGCACACCAAGCATCCCCCTCTAGGAAGGTCTCTGCCCCTATGCTTATGTGCCACCACACTGCCTCCACTCCCCACCGCAAGGCAGGCTGTTATTGCAGCTTAAATGACACCCTTTCAGTAGATCTCCCATGACCCTTGAACCTTGACCCTGTACACACCTCTGATTCTCCAACAAGGCACCTGTCCATTTCCTTCTTAGCCTTCCTCACAGACTGATTTGTGTCCTGGGATCCAGTGTGTTCTACCCCTCATGGGCCCTCCTTTGAAAATACACTTTTAGTCATAGAACCTAGAGGGATTTGGCAAAGGTTAGAAGCATTTCCAGATGGGAAATATTCTTGCAGTCATTTTGTGTGGTGGGGAGAAAGAAGCTGGTTCTGTATTTAGGTAGGCATTCAACCTTTGTACCACGGTAGGCTCTCAGAACTTTGATTCAGGAATATTGCCATGTGTATGCAACCTCAGAGATCTAAAAACAGGACAAAGACTGAATTTTGAATTATTATCTCTTAGCTACCTCAGTGTGTAGGATCTCTTTTCACCATCAGGGTTGAGACAAATGGATGGTTGACACATTAATCATAAAAATGACATATCTTCTGTAAACATTTTTAAAAATATATATTTATTGATTTCAGAGAGGAAGGGAGAAGGAGAGATAGAAACATCAATGATGAGAGAGAATCGTTGATCGGCTGTCTCCTCCCGCCGCCCCCTACTGGGGGAATCGAACCCACAACCCAGGCATGTGCCCTTGACAGGAATCAAACCCAGGACCCTTGAGTCTGCAGGCGGATGTTCTATCCACTGAGCAAAACCGGCTAGGGCTTTTCTGTAAACATTTTAAATCCAAACATAAATCATTGGCTAAATGAATGTCTTTCTTTTAGGGTGGTTCTTCTGGGGGAGTTTACCATTAAGATTCTTGCAAAACCTAACTTTGGCTTCTTTTAAAGTGGAGCAAGGGCTATTGTAAGGTCATTTAAATGCCAAACCTTTCTAGATTTTTAAGATTTATTTCTCCAATCATATATTGGTCTCACCCATACATAATTATTCACCAGCAATAGATCAGTAGATACAGATTTTTTTTAATTCTCACCTGAGGATATGTTTAGAGAAAGGAAGGGAGAGAGACATCAGTGAGAGAGAAACATCAACCTGTTGCCTTCCTTATGTATGCCTCCCTTATGCACGCTGACTGGGAATCGAAGCCATAACTTTTTGGTGTATGGGATGATGCTCCATCCAACTGAGCCACCCAGCCAGGGGACCAGCAATATTTTCTAGTGACTTGTGTTTATTGAGTCTTTCCAAACAGTCATCTAGGGCCACTCTTTATCTATTCACACTCATATGTCATTTGTTTGTATACTATTTAATTATGTTATTAATACTCAGTAAATAAAACTGCCATAAATGGATTTGGGAATAAACATAGCTGACGAACACTTGGTAAGCATCGAACTCGTATGGGAAAGGAGTGAGGCTGCACTGGAGATTGGGGCAGGAAGGAGTCTCCACCAGGGCTGGGGCTGTACTGGCTGTGGTTTTTTTTTGTTTGTTTGTTTTTTTTTCAGAGAGGAAGGGAGAGTGAGATAGAATCATCAATAACGAGAGAGAATCACTGATCAGTTGCCTCTTGCATTACTCCCACTGGGGATCGTGCCTGCAACCCGGGCATGTGCCCCGACTGGGAATTGAACTGTGACCTCCTGATTCATAGATTGATGCTCAGCCACTGAGCAACACCGGCTGGGTTGGACTGTAGTTCTTATAAAGTCTCTAGCAAGGCAGTTAAGTGAAAGGTGTTTGAGAGAGCTCTGTGTACCAGTATAATAAGAAAGAAGAGAAATGGCTAAGCCTAAGTATACCCATTTGTAAGTTAGTACATCCTTTTGTATGAGAAATGCTTCAGGTGGCTTCAAATGCAAATCTGCAGAAAAGTTGGCAACTTTGAATTTGGTTCTCCCACCTCCATTCAACCATTGTACTTTTTGTACTTAAGAAACTACCTACTGAATTGAAAATAGAAATCCTTTCTCACCCTCCCAGCTATAAATGACAAGAACTTTATTTTGTTTTGAGGGTTTGGTGTTTGGGATATTCTCTTTTGTTATTGCCATTGTTTGATTTAGGTTTGAGTTTTTTTATTTTTTCAATCTTTTGGCCCCCGTAAAATGCTGCCTATGAAAACCACCTGCAAAGATTCATCAGCAACTGCAAACCATATTGTGAGTCATGAGCTGTAACAAGTGCTAAAGCTGTAACTCCACAGATGCCGTCTTTTTTTTATTTTTATTTTTAAGTACAATTTCCATTTATTTTTACCCCAGAGAACTTTTCTTCACTCCTTAAGGACTTAACTCCTTACATGGGCTTTGGTGAAGATCATGGGGCAGCACCCACAGGTCTAAGTCAGGGTGAGGGGATTCAGTCCTTCCAGGCTTCATGAGAACGATTCCTGACTATTTTACTATGAATGGCACAGCTCACACAGTAATGTAGTTTTACATACAGCTTGGGAAGCGCATAGGTGTCAAAGACATTTGCTTCGGAAATGTCCCTAAGGGCTGCAGCCTCTACTATGTTTCAAATGACAGATTTCTTAATGGCCTTGTCCTTGGGCAACGAATAGGCTGCACGTGGCCTCAGCCTTTTTTTGGCACGACTGTTATTCCTTTTCTTGGTCATCTTGGAAACGAAGACCCGAAAGAGTCCACAGATGCCTTCTTCAGTTATCTTTCCTTATCCATTTGAGAGTATATGGTGACTCTGCCTTCCACAAAGCAGAATACACTGGAAATGGCTCTGTTTCTGTTGGATTATTAGCAAAATAATAACCCAGTGGTCCTCTTGAATATCTAAATCCTGACCTTGGATCTTAACCACTGCTTCTGCGACTTGGGCCAGCCACCAGGAACACAGTCCTGGGGCACTTTGCTCAGGAGCTGCTGGCCAAGTCTGCTTTTGATGGTTCCTTCTGAGCGAGAGCAGTTTCAAACACATGAGCAGCAAGAAAGAACAGCATGCGGAGGGGTAGATAACTCAAGACTCCTCCCCACGCCTTTTGTTCTTGTTGAAGACCATCTGCTCCCTCTCCAAGGATTTGAGTCTGGTTCTTCCCCAAAAGAACAGCTAAACAGTTTGGGAAGAGACCCAGACACAGGTGACATCAACTGCCTTGCAGCCAGAGGCTGCTTTAACAGTCCCTCGCAATACAGCTTTCGTTCTTTTCATAGTCTTATGATTTTTAACTGAAGACTCCCAAATTTTTACATTTTTCTCACTGATCAGTAACTTAAAGGTGCTGAAAGTAAAATCTGCCACTCTGGGATTACCCCTGATTCTTTCTGCATATAGGGAAGAGGTCTAAATATGGAAGCCTCCTGCTTGTCCTGCTAATTCTTAAAAATCATGCGAGTGAAGCAAATCTGAAAGTGCTCATGAGTGCCAGCATTGTGAGTGCCAGGAGTTAAGCTGAGTGCCACAAGGACATAGAACGCTGAGTCCAGATCTGTGACCTCAAGAGAGTTCTTGAAATCGAGAATATGGAGCTATCCCAGGCAGATTCTGGGTCATGCGGTATATAGGTTTGTGTGTAGTCAGAAATGAAATTGGTCATGCTGATGATTTTTGCTAAGAGTGCCCTTTGGAGCTTAAAGAATGTCAGCTGTCGTGCCTGAACTGTAACTTCAGTTGCCTTTGCGCAGTAGAGCATGCTTTCTCTAGGAAATTATGGCACTAACTTGGCAGGTGGCTTCACTGTTGCCGGGCTCCAGGCCCTGGCACAGAGATGTCTAGAGTTAAAATGGAAACAGCTGCTGAGACTTGACTTGTTGCCTGCTTTACCTGCTCCTTCCCCAACCAGAGAAAGCACAGCTCACACAGTAATGTGAGCTGTCTATTGCCAGGTTGGGTGTAGTAGGTAAACAAGCAGGATTTTAGTAAATCTTACTTTTTTTTTCCCTTTAAAAACAAAACAAAACACTTTTATAGAGGCATAATTGACATCCAATAAGCTGATCATACTAATGTGTACATTTGTTCATAAGTTTTTGGTTGTTTAATATATTTTATTGAATTTTTTACAGAGAGGAAGGGAGAGGGATAGAGAGTTAGAAACATCGATGAGAGAGAAACATGGATCAGCTGCTTCTTGCACACTCCCTACTGGGTATGTGCCCGCATCCAAGGTACATACCCTTGGCCGGAATCGAACCTGGGACCTTTGAGTCTGCAGGCCGACGCTCTTATCCACTGAGCCAAACCAGTTAGGGCTGTTCATAAGTTTTGATGTGTTTCTTTGTTACCCTTTCTTCCCATCTCCAACAACCACACGATTTTTTCTGACAGCATAGATTAGTTTGCATTTTATAAAGCTTTATATAAATGGAATCATACAATATGTACTCTTTAACTTTTCAGTTACAGTTAAATATTATATTAGTCTCAGGTGTCAGTATGTACTCTTTTTTGTCTGGCTTCTTTCACTTGGCATAATTATTTTGAGATTTTTGTGTTATTCCATGTGTTAATAGTTCATTCCTTTTTATTACTGAATAGTTTTCTTTTTTAATTGATTTCAGAGAGAGGAAGGAAGAGGGAAAGAGAGACAGAAACATCAGTGATGAGAGATAATCATTGACTGGCTTCCTCCCGCATGGCCCCCACTGGGGATCCAGCCCGTACCTGGGGCATGTGCCCTAATCAGGATTCGAGCTGTGACCTCCTGGTTCATGGATTGATGCTCAACCACTGAGCCACACCTTTCCAGCAATGCTATATGCTTTGCAAAGATTTTTTTTTCTCTGTCTTTTGACTTAACTTTGCATTCTCTTAAAAGTATCTTTTAAAGTACAGAAGTTTTTAATTTTGATGAAATTCACTTTATCCTTTTTTGGATTATGCTTTTTAGCTTCATATCTAAGGAATCTTTGCCTAAACCACAGCTACAATGATTATTTCCCCATTTTCTTCTACAAGTTCTACAGATTTCTTGTTTATATTTATATCTGTTACCCATTTTAAGTTGATATTGATTCTGATGTAAAGTGCAGATTTAGATTTTTACTTTTTGCCTGTGGCTATCCCGTTGTTCCAGCCTAGTGTATTTTTCAGGCATTGTAGTTTTCATCTCTGGAAATTTGATTTGAATCTTACTGTCCTTCTCTACTAATTTTAATGTCTGTGCCAGTTCTGGGTTGTTTTCAATTGATTGATTAGTCTTCGAATTGTGAGTCATGTTTTCCTGCCTCTTTGCATGCTTGGTAATCAGATAATATACATTATGAGTTTCATCTTTTTGTGGGGTACTAGCTATTTTCATTCCTGTAAATCATCCTGAACTTTGTACTGGGAACCACTTTATTTACTTGAAAGCAGTTTCCAAGATCTTGCCTCAGATCTTCCTGGGTATCCTACCCAGTGCCTCATGAACTGTGTCTTTCTCCTATCTGGCTAGTGGGAACAGATGCTGACCCTTTTAAACATTTTGGATGGTTCTTTTCCCGGCCTTAAGTAGTTTCCTCAAAGACATGCATTGATTAGTACTCTCTGAATACTTAAGGGGGACCCTCTCCAAATCCCTGGGGATCTCTCTGTAGTTCTCCACTCCCGGGTACATGTCTTGTAGACTTGGCTGTCTTAAGCTCCATCCCAGTTTCCTCTCCCTGGAAACTCTCAAGGATGTAAGCTCCGGCAGTCATAAGACTCACCTTGTTAGTTTCTTTTTTGTGTGTGTATGGGGGGGATTTGTTTTTTTATTTGTTTGGGATTTTTTGTTTTTGTTTTGTTTTTGGTTTAGATGGGAGGATAAACCTGATTCCTGTTTCTCCATCTTGGCCAGAACTGTGACCAGTTTTGATGTCACAGCTTCTCTTACATTCAACACTGACCAGCCTAATTCCCACATCAGAAGATACTGTATGCACATTCGTTCCTGCTGTTTAGTGGACACTGCTTCCTCTCCTGAATCAGCTCCTCCCCCAGGCTAACAGCTTACAGCCGTATATAAAGTGGTCTGTTCCTCCCCATTGTGAGGAAGCCCTCCTAGCACCTCCTTGCCCCTATAGCCTGTGCCAGTTGTGTGACTTTGTGCTCAGCTCTGGGGATATTGTTTACTTTTTAGACTTAGATTATAGGAAATCCCCTCCTCAGGCCAAAGGGACCCCTATCATTTACCAACACCACCACTCAGCCCTTCCCTGTGAAGATTTCTCAAAGGAAGTAGACGAGATTGACAGTTGGTGACTGTGGTCTGATGTTCTGGAGCAAGGCTCATGTACTCTTCCCGGAAACAAGAGCTCATCTGAAATTGAGTAGGAGAATCAGATCCTTGGCAAAGCTCTTGCTTAAAGCCCCTTTGCTGGCATTTATAGTTTTTTAAAATAATAGGAAAAGGCTTTGCCTCTCAGTGTCCCCAGAAGAGTTTAAGAATGACATTCTCCCAGACCTACAGTCTTTCGGCTGAACTCTGGTTCTCTAGGCTGGCTCAGTAGCAGGTAGAGGCTGGATTCCACCTTGTGCTTCCAGCGTGGTACCAGTCAGACACTAAAGCATCTTACCTTTAGGCAAAGTGAGATGGATGCACATCTGGAGAATGCTTGGCAATGCATTTAATCAGGAGTAAAAGGAGTCTGTCTCAGTACCCTGTGCTTTTTCATTGCAATTAAATGCAACCTTGCCCTGGTTCAGGGCATGTTCAAATTTGGCAGGAAATAGGATAATTCTTTCATAGGTTTACTGTATTTAAAAGTGAGTTGCAACCCATTAGCGTATCATGAAATAAATTTAGGGGTCACACTCAGCATTATTCTTAATAATGAAAAGTGTGTCCCATGTAGTAACTATTACATAATGTAAATATCTCAATCAGTGATAGCTCTTTGTGGGGTGGGTGGTTGAGATCCATTTCTCTGTTACTCCTCTCTTGGCAGCACTGCAATTGAGTATGCTAAGTAAATGTGAAATAAAGATGTACCTCATACCAATTAGGTTACTTTCAGCTGCAAGTAACTGAAAACCTGACTTAAGGCAAAGCAGACTTTCCGTCACCTTAGAACACAAGTCTTGAGGGAGGTGGTTTGGGTCTGGTTTAGATCAATGGGACAACTACTCTGTGGTGCTGACCTTTTCATGGTTATAAGGTGGCTGCCATCCTCGCACAGCAGCATTCGACAGGAAGGGAGAGCAGGAGCTTTCTTCCTGAGTGTGTTTTTCTTTTTTACCACTGAGACAGGTCTTTTCCTGCAAGATTTCAGTAGACTTCACAGTTGGTCTGAATGTCCAAACTGACACATGTGCCCCAACCCTGGTATAAAAGAACGGCTTAGATTGATTCCAGTTCATGTACTGGGCCAGGCTGTTGCTGCTCCTGGAAAGTTGATATTCAGTTAAAAAGGAGGGGAGGGGCACTGAGTTTGGAATGTGCCACAGCCTGGGTTCCAGGTGCCTCTCTGGGCAGGTATTTCTCTGTGGGTTTTGTTCAGCTAGCCTTTGCAGACCATCAGGGCTGGGGACCTCACCCTTCCATCTTTGGCTCTTTCCCCGAGGGGTTCCTCACCAGTGACTTACCCACCATCGCCCCTCAGGAAGCCCTAGGGCTGGCTCCTCACATTCTGCTCTATAACATGCAGACCAGGAAGAGGCTATTTCTCCTCATTAGCCTCCTTTGTAGCTCACAGTCCCCATTGTGCTAAATAAAACCTTTTGGTAGAGCCAGACCCCACTGCTCACTGGCTCTGACCTTGAACAGGTTACTGAACCTGGACGTTGGTTCCCTTATTTCTGTTACACGCAGTCTCAGGAGAGTGAATGGGAAGGCTCCCTGCCTGGCACACAGAGAATCTGAGAATCCTAGCTATTCATTGCCTACTCTCACCCCTAATGCTGAGTTCAGCTGGGTTGAGTTCAGTGTATGAAGCAGAGCCCAATGTGTAGAAAAGAGATCTCTACAGTGAGTATTGTGGAGAGTGGAGACCTGTTCTCCCAGTTACTCATTTATAGAAAACTGTTCAAGTCCTGCCATTTGTAGTTTCTTTTACCAGGTAGTGAATGTGTTCTGGCAAGGAGATGAGCTTCATTATAACCCAACTTGCTAGTTCTGGGTGCCAGTTCCTGGCCCTGCACTTGGCAGGGGTGGATTCCTGTCCTCCTATCTTCCTCTCAGTCCTTAGCTCCCAGTTCCAGGCAGTCTCAGCATGTACTCTGCCCCAGGACATCTGTCTCCCCTCCTGCTCGGTAAGGACAGCAGTTCCTGTCCACCTCCCTCCCCAGTTCCCTATTTTGTCAAAGTACAGATAGTCTGGTGTCTGTGATAAAGCTCTCACTTGATCTCTGCTTCCCCATCCCACCTACAAGTGTTGACATTTTTAGGTTGGGATTTTGTTGGGATTTCTCTCTTCCTGTCAAAAATACAAACACAACTAAATTCTGTATTTTATTGGGTCTTCTGAGTGATGCTTAGAACCACGTCGGGTGCCTACCCTCAGCCTCCAATGGAATTAGCTTTGCATTATGTAACAATTGCTGACCCCTTCCAGTCTGGGATCCTGGCATAAGAGTTTTCAGGACCTTAGTGACAGTTATCACAATTGGCTGACAGTCTTTTAAAAAATATTTTCTGTACTTTTATTTTAAGGTATTTTTATTTTTATTGATTTCAGAGAGGAAGGGAGAGGGAGATAGAAACATCCATGATGAGAGAATCATGGATCGGCTGCCCCCTGCATGCCCCATATTGAGGATTGAGCTCAAAAACCAGGCATGTGTCCGGACCAGAATTCGAACCGTGACTTCCTGGTTCATAGGTCGATGCTCAACCACTGAGCCACTCCAACCGGGCATGACTGACAGTCTTTTTTGAACAAGGAGTTGCAGATGTCTGTTCCTCTTTTCTCAGGGTGCATCTTCATCCCTGGAATTCCCCCTTTTAGGAAGGTGCCTTTGTGGTTTGTCTGGCTTCTGGGAAACTGGAATAGTAAACCACATGGTTTTTGGATTTGTAGTCCAGCTTTATTATTTCAGCAAGCTACTTCACTACTCTCTGTCTCAGTTCCTTCGTCTGGGAAATGGAGACAGTGCCATGGGGAGAATTGAGTAAGTTTATATATGGAAAGTGCCTCGCTCAGCCCCTGGCTTGGGGTGGAAGCACTGCCCACAGTTCAACTGGAATTGTCAGTAGTTCACTAGGAAGAGGTTTTCTGTGTTTTTTCCATGCCACTCCTCTGTTTCTGACCAGCTGGTGTCCTACAACTCAGTTCAGTTCTGCCACTACCCACATTTCTGTAAAAGATGATGGGTGAATTAAGGAAGGAATATTGCTGCTTACCCTGTATGTGACTTTGAGCCATTGTGTGTGCCTAAAGGGCCCAGTTAGTCTGGGAGGAAATCCACAGGGTACTGGAAATTCATGCAAGGAGTGTGTACACTTTCCTATTCTCCAGACCAAGGTGCATTGCTGCCTGCCTTCCGTGGTCAACTTACTACTTTGAGTTAGGGAAGAGCATTCACAAGGCCTGGCTAGAGGACTACCCTACTCCTTAGAGACCCACTGAGTGCTCCCTGGACTCTGCAGTCCCTCTTCAGGCCTAGACACCCTGCCAGGCTCTTCAGTTCAGGCATCTGGGATTTGCACTCTGCTGATGGCTTATGACTTGCCTCATGTCATTACTCCTTGTTGCTCATGTTACGACTGCCCTTTTTCACAGGGATGCTTGAAGATGGAAAGAAATTTGATTCCTCCCGGGACAGAAACAAGCCCTTTAAGTTTATGCTAGGCAAGCAGGAGGTGATCCGAGGCTGGGAAGAAGGGGTTGCCCAGGTATGCTCTCATTTGTTTTGTTCTGTTTCTGAGTGTCTACCTTTTAAACTATATTTATGGTTAGAACATTCATATGGTTCAAAAATAAGAAAGGTACAAATAAAAAATTTTATTCCCATCCCACCCAATCTATCCAGTCCCCCCCCCCAAATAACTCTTGATATTAATGTTTCTTACAGAGTTTCTTTAAGCATATATAAAGGCATATACTTTTTTTTTCTTTTAGACATATACACACATTGTTCTGCATTTTGCTTTTTTACTTAATCTCTCTTTAAAACACTTTATAAACCAGGATTTAAAAAAGCAAGTTTTATTTTAGCTGCATAGTGTTTCCTTAGGTGTGTGCAATCTAATTTACTTGACCTGGACTCTATTGATGGCCATTTGGGTCATTTTGCTATTATAAATCGTGCTGCAGTGACTAACCTTATATGGACTTTATTTTACGTTTGTTAGGTGTTGCCATAGGCAAATTCTATGTAGTGGGGTGAGTGGTTCAGAGGCTGTCTTTGACATACTGCCAAGTTGCCATCCATAGGGATCACACTGAACTGCCACCAGTGGCCTCTGAAGCTGCCTATCTCCTCTCAGCCCTGCCAGCAGTGAATGTTGTTAGACTTTTGGCTCGGCAGTATGAGTGGCAAATGTTATCTTGGGGTAGTTTCAATTTGTGTTTGTCTTATTGTGGACCATGTTGTGTCAGACTACTTCTGAGAGGTCATATTCATGGGTAAAGTAATTTTGTTTGTCTTGAGTCTTTCTTCACCTCTCCCTCCCCATTGTGTAAACAGCTTTTGTCCGCCAACACTGCAAAATTTCCAGTACACAATAGGGTTGCCAAATTTCAGTTGGATTCTAGCCTTCCATGGAGTCCAGAAATTTTTTTCTTTGCCCTACCAGGTAAAGGGTGTTTATAGTGGCCTGCGACCCAGCGGGCTTTATAATTAGGCCCTGAATGATACTAATCAGTCTGTTTCCCTCTCACCAAAGAGAATTGGGAGATTTAACCAAAGTGTAGAGAGATTTCTTTCTTTTTTGTTGTTGTTAGTCCTCACCCGAGGATATATTTCCATTGATCTTTAGAGAGAGTGGAAGCAAGGGGGAGAGACAGAGAGAAACATTGATGTGAAAAAGACTAATTGCTTGCCTCCCACACAGGCCCCGACCAGGTCCAGGGATTGAGCCTTCAACCAAGGTACATGGCCTTGACTGGGAATCAAACCCTGGACCCTTCAGTCTGCAGGCCGATAACTCTATCCACTGAGCCAAACTGGCTAAGGCTCTCTTTCTCTTTTCTAGAATAGACATTGCTCCACTTCCTCTATAAAATATCACTGATTTACCTCCAAATAAATTGCTTAACTTTTAGGAACTTTAAGCCATTCCACTCCTAGGTATCTAGATTTCTGTTCCTGCAGGGCAAAGGGTTGGCAGTATAAGGAGAGGATCTGTGTGCTTTTTCAAGCAAAGTTTTGGACAAAGTGCTCCTTTTTCAAGAGCATAGATGCCACTGAACATGTCCTTTGACTGAGCAGGCCACTGAAGGACTAGGTGGTGACACTTCCCGAGTGTTGGTTGCCTGGAATCAGGTTAGTAACACCTGGGCAGAAAGGTTGAGGGCCTGACCGTTTCAGGAACCAGAGGTTTTTATCTTCCTTTGGGCCCCGTGGAGCCATATGCAGGGATCATCCCACCTGACTGCCAATCTCCACGTACTGCACAGGGGAGTGCCCAGTGCCCATGCTGTAATTACAGCTGCACAGTCGCTGTAATGTCCTACTCACATTTGTCCTGGTCAAGGGATACCCAGACTTCTTCCAGAGACAGTTGAGGAATGCATCCAACTGATTCTTTTTTCCTTGTTCTTTTTACAGATGAGTGTGGGTCAGAGAGCCAAACTGACTATCTCCCCAGACTATGCCTATGGTTCCACTGGACACCCAGGCATCATCCCACCAAATGCCACTCTCGTCTTTGATGTGGAACTTCTAAAACTGGAATGACAGGAATGGCCTACTCCCTGAGTTCCCTGTGCTTGGGTAAGGAACTTAATGCTAAAGAACCTTTAAATTACCTTTGCTCCTCCCATGTTATGCTCAGCATTTGATGGGTGGGTAGTAGAGAGAATGAAAAATGTCATGGGCTGCCTCCTCCCTCCCCCTCTTCTTCCTCTCTCGGGTATCCTTTCAGTTTTAGTTATCAGTGTACACCTTGAATGTACAGATTGGTTACCCTACGAAAGGGATGGCCTATGTTCGTGAATGTATTTATGGGGATGGGGCAGCTTAATGTAGCTGTTTAAATGAAGTATTTTTTTTTATGTAGCTTATAAGCTAAACCTCAGTTGAGAACTGAAAATATTAGTCTGATTTTTTTTTTCAATATTTATGTTTTTATTTTTTGACATTTTTTTTTTTTAATATATTTTATTGATTTTTTTACAGAGAGGAAGGGAGAGAGATAGAGAGTTAGAAACATCGATCAGCTGCCTCCTGCACATCTCCCACTGGGGATGTGCCCGCAACCAAGGTACATGCCCTTGACCGGAATCGAACCTGGGACCTTTCAGTCCGCAGGCCGACGCTCTATCCACTGAGCCAAACCGGTTTTGGCTAGTCTGATTTTTAGTGCCAATATTTTAGTTCTTTAGAAGTAAGAGTGTTGGTGACTTTGCTTACCCTGTCCTGGTTTGTACACCTTCCTCATCCACAGTTTGTGGCTACCTGCCTTGGGGAGCAAACTCAGGATAGTTGAGGCCAGCAGGCCAGCTTCTTATCAGTGGGTTGAAAGTGAGGCCAGAGGATGTTATTGAAGTGTAAAGGGTGCTCTCAGACAGTTGTAGGAAGGAATCTTAGGGTGTCAGCCTTCCTATGCAACAGGTGAGGAAATCTGAGGCTCAGAGAAAAGGGCCTTACAAGGTCTCGTTTTATCAGTGGCAAACTAGGACCAGACCAGAATCCCTTTCTAGACTTTTTTCTTCGCATTACCTTCATTTCTAAGAAACCAAACTCCATATCCTAATGAATCATAAAACACATGAATGTTGTCATCTTTCCAGTTGGCCCCACACCTCTGTTTGCTCCCCTCAGGAACCAGAGGACCACAGCCAGTGGCTGGGAAGAATGCTTTTGTTTGAAAGCTACAATAGGTGTCTGCCAGCTGTCGGTTATGGTGTAACCTTGTCCTGTTGTGGTCTTCTTTAAGTAGAGGGGCTTTTAAAAAATTAATAGTTATTTTTTCTTTTAGTGGCTTGAACCCTACACACCTGGGTCATACAGTCCTGGTCAGGTTTAATGACTTTGGCTTCTCCATTTGTTATTTCTACCAGGGGGAACTCCTGACACTTTAGAGAGCCTCCCTCAGCCCAAAGGTCTACACCTAGTCCAAACCCTCTTTCCTGTTCTTGGAGAGCTGAGTCCTTTGAACATAAATGTATTTGAGGGAACCTTGGAGTTATTCTGATTTGGGAACAGGCGTTCTGTAAATCTGATAGGATGGAGGGTGGGGAAGGAAAGGAGAGGGAGGTGAATGGCTAAAAGTCACTCTGGTCTAAGCCTCCCATGCACTGCCACAGAGCATCTCAGAGCTGTTTTCAAGGGTCTTGATGGGAAGCCCAGGAGCAAACCCAGAAAGTTACAGATTTGGGTGAATAAATGAAGACTGCAGACATTCTCTAAGTATGTTCAACATGGGGAATATCCGTTTAGAGCTTTGCACATTAAAGATACCTGAGAAGCTTTTAAAACTCTCCTGATGCCCAGGCCACAGTTGACCACAATCACTGGGAGTGAGATCCAGGCATCAAAGATTTTTAACACCCCACCCCCACCCCCAAGCAATTCCTATATGTAACCAATGATAATAGGGACCTGTATTTGTTAGTGGCCTTGGTGGACTGCCCCTCCTGCTGTCCTCAGCAAGATAAACTTACCTTAGGTTTATAAAAAAAGAACAACCTATTTAAGCAGGAAGGAGGTGGTTCATCTGGGAATCTAGCCTGAACCCAGTGCCTCTCCCAGCTCAAGCAGAAGTGGCTTGGTCCAAGTAAGACCTCCCAGATGTTGGGGAAGGGACTTGGGGTGGCAGCCAGCCCTGTGGTTGTCCCACCACACAAAGAGCACTGAGTTGCTGGAACTCACAAATTTTCTGTCCCCAACAGATGTGCCATGGAGGGATCTGGCGCCCCCGACGTGCACAAGCGAATCCGTGCGGAGCTTTTCCTGATGTTCCACTACACTTTGTATAAACATCTGCCCCGACTGAATGTGTTCTGTCACCCAGCTTTGCTCTTCCCCTTTCTCCTCGTATGTGTGTTGACCTAAACTACATGCCATAAACCTCAAGTTACTCTTTTTATTTTTGTTTTGGGGTGAAGATTCAGTTTCAGTCTTTTGGATCTAGGTTTTCAATTACATATTAGTCAAGTATTAACAGCACAAGTAATGGGTTAACTTTAGACTAGGAATTGGTGTGTGGGGGATGCAAGAATCTTTATTTTATTTTATTTTTTGGGTGAAATTTTTATCTATTATATATTAAACATTCTTGCTGCTGCGCTGCAAAGCCATAGCAGACTTGAGGCGCTGTTGAGGGCCGAACTATCTCCAAGTTGAGAGATGTCTTTGGGTTGAATTAAGAGCCCTACCCAAAACTGAAGTGGGGAGGGGAGAGCCCTCACCTCCACTGCCCCAGCCCACTCTCCCCTTAAACCCTCTGCCTTTTAAAAGCAAATCGTTTTCACTGCGATGTTGGACACTACAGGTATCTGTCCCCAGGCCAGCAGGGACCTCTGAAGCCTTCTTCGTGGCCTGGCTTTTTTTCCCCCCATCCTGTGGTTTTTTTCTAATAGATATTCAGGACTTTTATAATGTCATAGCTATCCAGGCTCCACTCCCTAAATTTTAAGAACTTTAATCGAAAGTTTAAATTGAAGGTGCTGTTTGTAGACACTTAAAACCCAATGAAAGCCCAGCCATCATGACAAATCCTTGAGTGTTGTCTTAAGAAAATGATGCTGGTCATCACAGCTTCAGCATCTCCTGTTTTTTGATGCTCACCTCCCCCTGCTGAGCTCAACGTTTTCTGGCTTTTCCTTCCCTCCTCTCACTCCTTTGCTGTCCTGTGTAGTGATTTGGTGAGAGAAATTATGGCTGCCTACCCCCCACCCACCTCTCCTGCACTACATATGACTTTCAAGTTTTATTATTGCAATAAAAGTGCTTTACGCTGGCTTTTCTCAGCTCGGTGTGACAGTGGTTACTTTCAGATTCCTCCCCCTACCATTTGGTGCAGCAGGATGGGGTTAGAGGTCTGACAAAGAGGATATAGTGTGGGAGGTTGTGTCTTGTCAGAAGAACCGCAGCAGGGACTTCTTCCCCATTGGTCTCTGGAAGCAGGGGAGGTGGAATAGGTTTGTCTCTTTACCAGTGGAGAGAATTACCTGGAGGTCAGGCTGGGGTCATCATGGAGAACCCCCTCACCCACCATCAAATGTTTATTAAATATATGTTCTGGGTAGAGGGTTATGCTTGGTTGTCTGGGGTTACCAAGAGGTTGGAGATGTGCTACCAGCAAATTGATGAATTACAAAGGGAAGATGGGATTTTAAATTGGTTTCCTCAATAACTTTTGGTGTGGAGGTTTTGTCATGTGGACAGGCTGGGTGGTTATAGTACCTTCCTGGCCCCGGCCCTGTATATGCTCCCCTCCTCCCTCATTACAGAGACCACCACATCCATATAGACGTTTTCCAAAATCGCCCTAGTGAAGAGCCTTTGATACTTAAATAGGTTGCTCAATGCTTTTACAAATCCATCTCTTTGTTAATTTAAGTCACCAGAGTATTTCAGGGTCATGTCCATCATTAGAATTCAGTATTTGTTTATGTTTTGTACCCTAAGACCTAAAAAAAGAGAGTATCACCATCTCAAAGTTTCCTTATGCCCTTCCCAGTCAGTCCCCACTCACACCCAGAGGTGACAGTGCTTTCATTTTTCTACCATAATGTTGCTTATTACAGAAGAGGACTGTAATAAAAATCAAATTAATAAACTAAATTTTTTAACCACCAAAGGTTAAAGGATAAAAATTTTTTTAGAAAGTAAAATGATTCAAATACAAAACGAACATATTAAAGATTTTATTTAACTCATTAATGAGAGAAGCAGGCAGATGTTTTATTTGGTTCAAAGGAGAATCCAGAGAGCAATTAAATATACAGTAAGTCCTCACTTCATGTCATCTATTGATTCTGAGAACCCATGACTTAAACCATGTGTGATGAAACCCATTTTACCCTGGCCTAATTGACATAAACAAGAGTTAAATTCGAACAGACTGTCAAACTACAGCGGGAAGGCTGGGGAGGGTTGTGGGGGGGTGGGGGCAGTAAGAGATCCACCGAAGGACTTGTATGCATGCATACGAGCATAACCAATGGACACAAGACACTGGGGGGCATGGGAGGCTAGGGGAGGGTCAAGGGAGAAAAAAAAGGAGACATACATAATACTCTTTATAATACTTTAAGCAATAAAACAATCTTTTTTTAAAAAAAGAGTTAAATCCCTATGGCATCTTTCTGGTCACAAAAAAAAATCACCAAACTTCTAAATCAGGGGTCCTCAAACTTTTTAAACGGGGCCAGTTCACTGTCCCTCAAGACCGTTGGAGGGCCAGACTATAGTTTAAAAAAAAACTATGAACAAATTCCTATGCACACTGCACATATCTTATTTTGAAGTAAAAAAACAAAACGGGAACAAATACAATATTTGTATTTGCATGTGGCCCGTGGGCCGTAGTTTGAGGACCCCTGTTCTAAATAAAGACCCAAAACACTTCTAATATGAAACACTGAAATAAATGTGAGCTATGCTTACATTTAAGAAAGATTAATAAAAACAGAATTATTTCACAACCCATTTAATCCAGTTCACGGTTGAGGGTGGCCAGAGCAGCTCAGGGCACAAGGTGGGCACCCACCTGGACAGGACACCCTTCCATGGCAGGGCACACTCATACACCCACACTCAGACTGGGACAATTGAGAAACCAATTCACCTAATGTGCATATGGGTGGGATGTGGAAGGAAAGCTTAGTCCCCAGAGAAAATGCATGCAGGCATGGGGAGAATGCACACTCAGACAGTGGGCCCCGGCTGGGACTGGTCTTTTATTGTTATTTGAGGACCTGCTATATATAATAAGCCCAGTAGAACACTAGGATGTGCCGGAAGCCGGTCCATCCTTGCTGCTTGACACAGTCGCTGCAGGAAAGAAACATCTGCACAGCATATGTTTCAAGGGACCTGGCATATATAGCATACTGTTCTTAATATGTTTGCTCTCTTTAGTGCCATGTGTTTTAACCAAGGTCACCTCTCTGAGAAAGGTTGTTTCCCCAGGTGGGGATTTTTCCCTGAGGTTAGGGAGGGGATACAACCCCTTAATTAAGTGCCAGGCGGGTAGTTAAGCTACATAATCTTTACTCCCTGGAATGGAGATAAGAAACGCCCTAACCTTTGTAATAGAAATTGACAGGATTAAAATGGGCTGGTATAAATACGGATGTAACAAGACAATAATCATCAGATCCTCATCAGTTCCTAACCAGAACTCCGACCAGAACTTTGGCTGGAGATCCTGGCTAGAGGTCCTGACTAGGCTGCTGATCAACTAAAGGCTGTCTTCGTGTCATTCCTTCTTCACTGACTCCGTCCACACCTTTGGGGACCTCTGGACCCGCTGGGATTGGACCCCAGCAAGGATGAATTTGCATAATACGAAACTGGCATAGTTGGCATTAATCACTAACATTCCATTGGATGCATTTCTATGGACAAGAGTTAACCTGCATTATCAGTTTGCCTCTATTTACATTATTTTAAAGTACTAGTAAGTTAAAGAAAGTCAGGTGGGGACACTCAGAAGAGTGGGCTAGATGGAACACCCAGTAATCAGGTATGGTCAGAACCTATTTCAAAGTCCCACAATGCTTTCTGGCATCCACTTTTTCCTCATGTTCATTGGCCACAATTAAATATGAAGAGCTGTCTGGTCTGGACCAACTGAGGACCCCACCCTGATCTACACTAGCGACGGGGAAGGGCTCAGGCCCCCGAAGCCCTGGCCCCCTGAACCGGATTCTTACTAATGAAGTGAGGAGGACATCAGTGGGCCTGGCTAGAACTGGCTTATGTTACTACGGACTTTTTCCTTTTTTGTTTTATTTCCGAGAAGCATGATGGTTATAGTCAGTCCTGGGATCCAGGAAAACTTCCTAATTCTGTTTTTGAGTTTTCCCGTTTGTTCAATGGACTTGGGGTGGGGGCTGAGGTATGGGTGGTAGATCATATTGTTCAGATGAATGTAAGATAGCTTCCAACTCAAAAATTACAAGTATTTAAGTTTGGTGATCACGTGAGAAACTTCCTGCCGTGACAGCCACACACACCCTCCTCCCCTAATAACCATGATGACGATTTGACTACAAAAAGGCACCCCATTGACCCCCTCTTGTTCCAGGAAATGGCTGGCCACAGAACACCCGCCACCCCTTCCTCTTTTGATATGTCCCCAAACTGCTTTCTTGCCTTTGGCAGCTAACAGTGATGACCAAATAGACTTGAATACCAGCTGGTCTCTCCTCTCCACAAATCCTACCTTAATAGGACTTTTCCCACTGAGACAGTGTGTCAGTATTTCCTTTTTACTTAGTAAAACGTACTCCCTAACACCTTTGAACCCCTGCTGAAACTGGTGACGGCAGACAGGGTTTTCTGCTGCAGTTTATGAGCAGGTTTTATTAATCTTGTCTTGAACTTAGATTTATCTTTCACACATGTGGGATGTGCGTCTAAGAATTCTGCACTTAACATGCACCTGCTTCCTGGATAAATGTGGGTTTGGGTTCACTTTGGTTGACAACCTCGGATTGCACTGGCTTAGGAACAGTCGAGAAACCATAGTTTAGGGCAGGGGTCCTCAAACTTTTTAAACGGGGCCAGTTCACTGTCCCTCAGACCGTTGGAGGGCCAGACTATAGTTTAAGAAAAAAACTGAACAAATTCCTATGCACACTGCACATATCTTATTTTGAAGTAAAAAAACAAAACGAAAACAAATACAATATTTGTATTTGCATGTGGCCCGCGGGCTGTAGTTTGAGGACCCCTGGTTTAGGGATTCTCATGAGCCCTCTAAATGCAGTGAGTTAATGAGGGACAGCTGACACCAAAAATGGATTAAAATTAAAATGTCAAGGGCAGCACTCCCTGGCTTCTGTCCAGCGTGTCTGATGCGTTCCTCTAAGTTCCCCAAGTTCCACGCCTGCACAGGGCAGGTTGCCTTGCTGCAGCAGCTGCCCCCATAGGGCACACAGGAAAACAGCTGTTAGCTTTTATTAGGAAGGTAGACATATTTGCCAATGGGTATGTAGGACTGATACATCATTGGATCTGTCTGCTAATTACCACTATAGTTTTTCCTCTTTTGGAATTAGTTCATATATTTCTCAATGCAGTGCATACCCAAGATTTAGGGAAATTAATTCAGTTAAACCGTAGAATATATTTATGGTATGCATCCCTGTGATCAGTGATGTCCTAGGTGCTAGGAGTGAATCCAGGATAGAACAGAGAAAGACACTGCCTCCAAGGAACTTATATTCTAGTGGAGACCCAAAATAGGAAGAAATAAATAATGTTAGCTATCCAGAGTGTGAAAGCAGTGAGGAGAGTGAAGTAGCCAAGTGAAGGTTTGGAGGAAAACTGTTCTAGGCTATGGAACAGCAGGTGTTAAGGCTTTCCAACCCACTTTGAGGAGTGGTGAGTTAGGGGTGCTTGGAAAACACCAAGACCAGTATGGAGAGCAGAGGTGTGAAGGACAGACTTGGGCAAGGGCCAGGCAAGGCAGGGCATTACATTACAGATACAGTGAGCATGATGATGCTATTGGTGGATTTCAGATGGGGCATGGTGTCTGTTTTTAAAATATGTCTCTGGGCTCGGCTGGGCAGAACATCTGCCCACGCACTGAAGGGTCTCAGGTTTGATTCCCAGTCAATGCCACGTACCCCATTGGATGCATTTCTATGGACAAGAATTAACCTGCATTATCAGGTTCGTTCCCCACCCGGGTGAGGGTGCATGAGGGAGGCAACCAGTCAATGTGTGTCTCTCACATCTATGTCTCCCTCACTATCCCCCTCCCCCCTTCTTTTTCCCCTCCCTCCCTCTCCCACTCCCTCATTCCCTCCCTCTCTCTCTAAATAAATGGCAAAAATCCTAGGGTAAGGATTAAGAAAAAAAAAAAAAATGTCTCTGGAAACTGGAAAATTGCCAAAGATGGCCCCCAATGATCCCTGCATTCCCCTTGACTCTTAGCTTGACTATTAGCAGGCAGTGGGAGGAAAGTTCTGGGACTTCCAAGCCCAGGCCTGAAGAGGACTGCCAGCTTCCACTTCCTTCCTCTTGGAACACTAGCTCTTGGGCCCAAGCTACACAGAAGAATTGAGGCCCACAGCCCACCCCAGCTGAGGACCCAGCCAACTGCCAGCACCAACTAGCCACCAGGTTGAGTAAGCCATCTGGACATTCTGCCCAGTCGAGTCCACAGTCCACAGCCCAGCAATATCATGTGGCTAGAGAACACCCTCAGCTCAAGAAAAGCACAGAACTGAGATTTAATATATTGGTTTTGAAGTGGCTTATGTCATAGTGATGGATAATTGAAACAGGAGCAAGTGAGGAAGTAGGACACCAGTGAGCTGGCCAATGGGTTAGTTTAGGCAAGAAATGGAGGCTTTGACTGGAATGGTGGACATGAGGGTAGATCCAGGACACACTTTAGTAACATGACTTTCAGGCTGGACTGAGGGAAAGAGTTATAATAGAAAAGCAGCAGTTCCTTGCCTGGCCTTCCTCACTCCAGACCGCTCTGGAGAGAGAACTGTTTTAAACTCTTAACTCTCTTATAGTCACCATTATATAGCACCAATTGTTTATACTGTGTTTTTTTAAGAAAGAAAGAAAATAAGATAAAAGTAAACTTTTATGTGGAAAGAGCCTTTATCTTAAGAAACAAAACCTCAAAGACCTAAAGAAAATTATTTGTAGATGTGGCCACTGGAAAATGGGAGGGAAAAAAAAAGCAAGCTATCATACAGTTAAAAGATGAGCCATAATGGAGAGAAATATTTGTAAAATATAACAAAATCCTTATATCCTAAATAGATATACAATTCTAAATCAAAAGACAATCTAATGGAAAATAGCATTAAGCTGCTCTAAGAATTTTACATTATGTTTCTGCATCTCCTGTATCACTTTTGACATCTTTCCATGACCTCTCATCCTCCATTAGACATGCCTAGGCTTCTTCACAGCATGGTGGCTTCACTTCCAGGTAGGTGAGAGGAGATACGTCTAGGCCTCTTTAAAGCCTTGGCTGTAGAACTCACACAGTGTCACTTCTGCCACGTGCTACTGGTCACAACAAATCACAAGGCCAGCCCAGATTCAAGGGAGTGAAGAAACAAACTACCTCTCACTGCAAGGACTAACAAAGTTACATTGCAAGGGGGCATGGCTACAGGGAGGAGTGATTCACTGGGGACCATTATAACACTTGAGCACACAATTTCTAAAACTGCCTTCTACCCTCACAAATGATTGATAGTTTGGCTAAGACTATTATTCTAGATTGGTTTTTGTTTTCCCTAAGAAGGAAATTATTGCTGCATTGTTTTGTAGTCTCCAGTGTTGAGAAGAGTGACGCCGCTTTGATTTCTGTTACTTTATATGTGATCTCTTTTATTCCTCCCTGAAATCTGTCAGGATCTGCTACCTATGATTTTTTTATTGTTTGTTTATTTGTTTGTTAATCTTCACCAGAAGAAATTTCTCCATTGATTTTTTTTTTTTTTAGAGAGAGTGGAAGGGAGGGCCAGGGATTGAGTCTGCAATTGAGGTAGGTACCTTCAACTGGAATCAAATCTGAGACCCTTCAGTCTGCAGGTCGACATTCTAACCACTGAGCAAATTGGCTAGGGCTGCTTATCAATGGTTTGATGAAATTTCATAATATGGCTTTGTGGGGGGGTCTTTTTTTTTTTTTAAATCTTCTCCTGTTTTTCATTTACTCTGCTGGGCATTTGGAAAGTCATTTTAATCTGGAAACGTGTCCTTCAGTTTGGAACTTTTTCTTGTTATTTATTTGAGAGCTGTATTTTCCACAAATAGATTTTCTCACAAAATATATTAGAAGAGTGGTATTATTTTACATTTTTGCAAATCTCTTTAATGCTAGGCTTAATAGAAGACAATTCTCACATCTACTTCTGCATTCCATCTGTTGCAATGTGCTGTTTTGGTTGAAGTGTATGAAGAAATCCCGGCTAGGCACATTTACAAAAGAGCTTATGTCTGAACAGATAGTACAGAAACCAATATAATTAGAAACCTGGCAACCACCTGTGTATCTTAGGACTTGGCTAATGGGGAATATTTGGTCAGTCATGTTTTTGAAGAGAATATATCCAACCTTATATTGGTAGAAAATAAAACTGACTTTGTCTCCCTGTATAAACACCACTTAGCACTTCATTTGGAAGTCTGAATGTATAATTTTGTGAAGAAAGCTGTCAGAGAAATCATGTATCCACTAGGTAAATATAACTAGCCAGAGAAAATCTACAAAGTCAGATAACCTCCTACCTGGTCTGACAGTTGCCATCACAAAGTGAATCAGCTGCCCAGAGAGTAACAACCCTCTTCCATCAGGGATTTGAGTGCATGGTGTGGACAGAAGACAAATCTTAGCGACCCCGAGAATGTGGGTAACTCATCACAAGCCACCAGGTATTCAGCATGAAAGGATGGTGACAGTTGCATATGAAGAAGGTGTCGATATTCCATAGAACACAGACAGCAATGTAAGACCAAGTTTACAAACCCCTAAAATTTTCTGGCAAGAGAATGACTGGGTTTTTTTTTAATGTACTTTGATCTGAGCAGGTAATTAGTAGGTAAATGATGGAGCATATTGATTCAGGCATCCAGAAGAAACCATCCTTTTACTCTGAAATCTTATCCTACCCATAACTTGAAATAAGTACCAAGTAATGTATCTAAATTTTCTTCCCTGGGATCAAAGAACAGGAACCTGGAGAGCAGAACCATAGCAAGGGTCATGGCAGGAGCAGCTGTGGTCCGTTGGCTCTTGGTGTCTGTCAGGCAAGAGCAGAGGGTAGTGACAATCCACGTGAAAGCACAGACAAAAATATACTGGGATACTGCTCAGCAATATAAAGGACCAAACGACCAGTACACCCAGGTATAACAGTGAATCTCACAGACATCCTGAGTAAAAGAAGGCAGACTTTTACCAAAGAGTACATTCCATGTGATTTTCTTTATCTGAAACTCTAACAGCGGTTCTCAACCTTCTGGCCCTTTAAATACAGTTCCTCATGTTGTGACCCAACCATAAAATTATTTTCGTTGCTACTTTGTAACTGTAATGTTGCTACTGTTATGAATCGTAATGTAAATATCTGATATGCAGGATGGTCTTAGGCGACCCAGAAATCAGATCAGTGCTTGTCTGAGGCCTGTGATGGAGAGAATTAACTGGGAAGGGGCACGGGCGGGGGGCGGGGGGGGCGGATTGGGTTGATAGAAATGTTCTTTACTTTGGCTGTGGTTACATGGGTATATATATTTGTCAAAACTCATGAAAATGTAACTTTTAAATGGATACATTTTGCATAAATTGCACTTTTAATTTAAAAATATATTTGGTTTTTCACCTTAACCGGTTTGGCTCAGTGGATAGAGCGTCGGCCTGCGGACTCAAGGGTCGCAGGTTCGATTCTGGTCAAGGGCATGTACCTTGGTTGCGGGCACATCCCCAGTGGGGAGTGTGCAGGAGGCAGCTGATCGATGTTTCTCTCTCATCGATGTTTCTAACTATTTCTCTCCCTTCCTCTCTGTAAAAAATCAATAAAATATATTTAAATATATATATATATATATATATATATATATATATATTTGGTTTTCAATTTTCAGACAAGATGGAGTAAATGGATTTCACCCTATTCCTTCTACTTATTACGAGTAAACATTTGGTAAAATACATAAAGCAACTATCAGGGTACTCTGATCGTGGGAAAAAGAAGGTGGACTGGCGAGGCAATTTGGTTCTCAAGGGATGACCTAGTCAGGGGTCTTCAGGAGCTTTACTTTGTCCTGTATCCCAGCCTGGGCACTAGAGAAAGCCATGACCCAAAACTACCACCAGGCACAAAGTCCCAAGGAAAGCCTGCTTTCTTACATTAGAGGGCTGGGGAAGGACAGCAATTAAGGGCCAGTCTTTTTCCAATACTTGCTCCTCTCCAAGCAAACACCATGAAAAAAGGCCCTCCTTCTCCCAGCAGGCTCTGCTCTATCAGCTCCACTTTGCACTAATGTGATCAGAGGGGGTGATCTGGAGACTGAAGGGGAGCCCTGCCACGATCCTTGCCCTAAGCAAAGGTAACAATGAGGCAGCACCCACTCCCTCACAGCTTGAGTGCATGGGGAGGGGTACAGAGAAGAAGGAGCTGCAGAAAAAGATTCTTTCAATTTGTGTATGAAGACCAGGCCACAACCCCAAGTGATCTATGTATGAAACTCACCAGAATTAATACAGCAAAAGCTTTGAGAACTGAACTATGAGATGGAATACTGTGTGGTTTCAGATTGGCCTCTGGGTAGCACACAAGCAGGGCAGACCAAAATAGCACTGACTTTGAAACTAAATTGACATTCAGACTCACAGAGCACAAAAGTGAGCCATGATGTGTGCATTCGGAACTTAAAACAGGTTGAACACATGCTAAAATAGAAGATTTAAAAAGGAACCAGCGTCTCAGAACTTAATACCCAAAAAGTCCAGAATAAAATTAACTACTGCTTATACCAAAAACCAGGAAGTCTCAGCTGGAATGAGAAAGGGCAATCAACAGAAGCCAGCGTCAAGGTGACACAGATATTGAGATTATCTGACAAGGATTTTAAAGCAGCTGTCATAATAAAAATAAGAAAGGAGTTTTACAAAGCTTCAACCAGCCACCATAAACACTCTTTTTTGTTGTTAATCCTCACCTGAGGATACTTTTCCATTGATTTTTAGAGAGTGGGTGGGAGGGGAGAGACAGAGAGAAACATTAATGTGAGAGAGACACATTGATTGGTCGCCTCCTGCACATGCCCTGACTGGGCCAGGTTTCAGATGGAGGATCAAGCCTGCAACCTAGGTATGTGCCTCTGACTGGAATCGAACCCAGAGCCCTTCACTCCATGGGCAGGTGTTCTGTCCACTAAGCCAAACAAGCTAGTGCCACTATAAACACTCTTAAAACAGAAAATAGAGGGGTTCAGCAAAGAAATAGAAGATATAAAGAAAAAAATGGAAAAAAAGGAAAGAAAAGATGGAAGTTGTACAACTGAAAAATACAACAACAAATAAAAAATGTACTGGATGGGCACAGAATGGAGATGGCAGAGGAAAAAAGCAGGGAACTTAAAGATAGACCGATAAAATTTATACAACCTGAACAGATAAACAACTTATACAGCGGAACAGAACTTCGGGGCCTGTGGGGAGTCCTGGAAGGAGAGGAGAAAGAGTGTAGTGTAGAAAGAGTGCCCGGCTGGTGTGGCTCAGTTGGTTCAGGGTTCGATTCCCAGTCAGGGCACATGCCCAGGTTGTGGGCTCGGTCCCCAGTAGGGGGCGTGCAGGAGGCAGCTGGTTGATGTTTCTTATGGGTGTTTCTATCCTCTCCCTCTCTAAAAAAAATAATGTATTTTTAAAAATAAAAAATATATATATACATACATATATATATGTTTTAGTGGAAAGAGAGCAGAGGTTCTAGGCAGATAACGATGTCACCTTTTAACCAACCTCAGCTGCAGCACAGTTCACCAGAAAGGAGAGAGCTGAGTGACAGGATTGAAAGATGTCATTTTGACCCCCGGCCAGCACTCTGGGGCTCTGTAACATCTGAACACTGGGATGCTGGGAAAAGATGTGGCCACAGTGGAAGCCATGAGACAACTCCAGTGGCAGGGTTGTTGGGAGTTGGAGATGTCCAGAGCTTCAGAGATCAGCCTCTTCATGTAAGGGGCCCCTACAGAACATTAAAGGCAATTGGGGGGCGGGGGGAGAGAGAGAGAGAGAGAGAGAGAGAGAGAGAGAGAGTTAGTTGAGAAACATTGATCGGTTGTCTCCCGTACATAGCCCAGTGGCGGATCGAACCCGAGATCTAGGTATGTGCTGTGACCAGGAATTGAGCCTGAAACCTTTTGGGGTACAGGACGACACTCCAACCAACTAAGCCACCTGGCCAGGGCTGACCATTGTTATTACTCATTTTATTCTGTGATTAATAAGGACGATAATTATGTTGTATGGGGAAGGACAGAAAGCAGCTGCTGCCTGGAGGCTAACTCCGTGTCAGCTTGACCTCACCTGAAACTTCACATCGACCTCTGAGAGGGGCTTTTGTCCATTTTTCAGGTGAGAAACCAAGGCTCTGTGAAGGGGGGAAATGAACGCAGGATCACACAATAAGTGGCAGGAGGAGGATTCACGCCCAAAGTCGGCCTGACTCCAAAGTGCAAGTCTGAAATGCGAGCGAGTGTTGAGATCCTGCCTAAGCAAAGCACAAGGATGTGGGCTGGGGTGGTCAAGGGGGCTTGGAGGATGAGGTGCTGGGAGGGATGTCCACAGGGGAGGACAGTGAAGCTTGAGGACCATGTGAGGAGTCGGAACGGGGGTTCCAGCTTGAGTCCTGTCACTTCCCGGCTGTAGTTTTCAAAGGCCCAAGATTCCATAGATCAGACTAAGACAGTGGTCTGGGCAGTGACCTTGGCTGGTGAGTATGACCTTTCCCTGCCCCATGTCTAAGAACTGGCCCCCCAATTTCCTGTGGCTCACCCCACCCTGCATCTTAAGTAAGGAGCCCAGCCCCTGCCTGGAAGTCTGATGGCTGATGGTTAAAAACATAAACCTGGCGCAGCTGGTGTGGCCCAGTGGTTGAGCGTCAGCCCATGAACCAGGAGGTCATGGTTCAATTCCCAGTCAGGGCACATGCCTGGGTTGTGGGTTCAATCCCCAGTGTGGGGCATGCAGGATGCCCCAGTGTGGGGCAAGAGGATGATATTCTCTTATCACTGACTAGAGCAGTGGTTCTCAACCTGTGGGTTGCGACCCCTTTGGGGGTCAAACGACCCTTTCACAGGGGTCGCCTAAGACCATCGGAAAACACCTATATAATTACATATTGTTTTTGTGATTAATCACTATGCTTTAATTATGTTCAATTTGTAACAATGAAATTGGGGGTCACCACAACATGAGGAACTGTATTAAAGGGTCGTGGCATTAGGAAGGTTGAGAACCACTGGACTAGAGGCCTGGTGCACAAAATTCTTGCACTGCGGAGGGGGGGGTCCCCTCAGCCCGGCCTGTGCCCTCTCTCAGTCCGGCCTGTGCCCTCTCTCAGTCCAGGAGCCCTTGGGGGATGTCCAACTGCGGTGGAACACACCACTGCTGTGCTCACCAGCCGTGAGCCGGGCTTCTGGATAAGTGGCATCCCCCCGTGAGGGGGTAGCTCCTGCATTGAGCGGGATTGAGCCAAAATTGGTTTTCTGACATCCCCCTAGGGGTCCTGGATTGCTGGATTACGAGAGGGCACAGGCCAGGCCCAGGGACCCCACTGGTTCACTATAGAGGCCGGGGAGGGACACGGGAGGTTGGCTAGCTGGGGAGAGACTGCAGAAGGGCTCCAGGGAATGTCCAGCCCATCTTGCTCAGTCCCGATCGGCCAGACCCCAGCAGCAAGCTAACCTACCGGTTGGAGTGTCTACCTCCTGGGGGGTCAGTGCACGTCATAGTGAGCGATTGAGCAGCCTTAGCATATCATTAGCATAGTATGCTTTGATTGGTTGAATGGACAACCGGACACTTAGCATATTAGGCTTTTATTATATAGGATGTTTCTATCTCTCTCTCCCTCTCTCTAAAATCAATAAAAACCTATAAAAACAAGCAAACATAAACTTGGCTTGGAGTCCCAGATCCACCACCTCCTTCCTAGATGAGTGACCACTTCTTTTCCTTAAGCTTAGTGTCCTAAACCATAAAGCAGGGTCATCATATTGACCTCAAAGGGTAGTTGTAATAATGAAACAAAATACTAATACCTGATATTTATTGGATAATTGTTATATGCCAACACTCTTCTAAAAGTTCTTATTAAATCTTCCCAACTACTCTATGAAGCTATTATTGCCATTTATAGATATGACAATTGAGAACAAGAGTGATGATGTTACTCGCCCCACCCCATACCTCTGTTCTGCTTAGCTCAATGCCTGACTCACAGGAAAAGGTAACTATGATCGTAACTAGTTCTGATGCACTGGCCCCACACACATCTTAACGTTTCTGGAATCAGGATGTGCCCCACCATTGATGCGTAAGGAACATGCCAGCCAGCAGGCGGAGGGTGACTTAGTCATTGTCTGCTGTCTAATTGCCTGGATGGAATTTTACCAGATCTCAAATATTGCATAAAATGACTTCTAAAATGGTGCCACTTGAAAATAAAAGGTTATTGAGTATATGGAAGGCTAGCATTGGCCAGGCAATGCAATTAGAAGTGAAAATCGCCAAATTCAACCAAGGAAAGTTTAGACTCTAAATGTGAAGAATTTTGATCAAATCACCAATGGAGATGTCTTGTACAACTTTATAAATAAAAACATAACCAATGTCATTTATTTCTTTCCTCACCCAAGGATATTTTTTCATTGGTTTTTAGGAAGAGAGAAATATCAATGTGAAGCTACATGCGTTAGTTGCCTTCTGCACACACCCTGACCAGGGCCTGGGCCTGGAGGAGCCTGCAACCCAATGAAGGTGTGGTGCTCTTGACTGGAATTAAACCCAGGACCCTTGGGTCTTCAGGCCGATGTGCCATCCACTGAGCCAAACCGGCTACGGTCAGTGTTAGTTTTTTTATAAGGGGCATTCCTGATTTGCTTATTTTTTCATTCATAAGTTGTTATTATTTTTTTTCTATTTCTTTTTTTTTTATTTTAATAATTTTTATTTCTTAAAGTATTACAAAGAGTATTACATATGTCTCCTTTTTTCCCCCCCTTGACATTCCCCCAGCCCCTACCCCCCGCCCCCCCCCCCCCCCCGCCCCGTGTCTTGTGTCCATTGGTTAATCTTATATGCATGCATATAAGTCCTTCAGTTGGTCTCTTAATCCCCCCCCAACCCTCCCCAGGCTTCCCACTGTAGTTTAACATTCTGTTCAATGTTCCTCTGCTTCTGTATCTACCCCTGTTCATCAGTCCATACTGGTCCCCTTTATTTGTCCAAACCTCACTGGAGTAGTCTCAACCTCACCAGGGCCGTCTGAGCCTCACCAGGGCCATTTCAACCTCACCGGGGTCGTCCCTACCACATGGGGCCGTTTCAACCTGACCGGGGTTGTCCCTACCACACCGGGGCCGTTTCGACCTGACCAAGGTTGTCCCTACCTCACGGGGGCCGTTTCAACCTCACCGGGGTCGTCCCTACCTCACGGGGGCCGTTTCAACCTCACCGGGGTTGTCCCTACCACACCGGGGCTGTTTCAACCTGACCGGGGTTGTCTCTACCACACGGGGGCCGTTTCGACCTGACTGGGGTCGTCCCTACCTCACGGGGGCTGTTTCAACCTCACCGGGGTTGTCCCTACCACACTGGGGCCGTTTCGACCTGACCAGGGTCGTCCCTACCTCACGGGGGCCGTTTCAACCTCACCGGGGTTGTCCCTACCACACCGGGGCTGTTTCAACCTGACCGGGGTTGTCTCTACCACACGGGGGCCGTTTCGACCTGACTGGGGTCGTCCCTACCTCACGGGGGCTGTTTCAACCTGACCGGGGTTGTCCCTACCACACTGGGGCCGTTTCGACCTGACCAGGGTCGTCCCTACCTCACGGGGGCCGTTTCAACCTCACCGGGGTTGTCCCTACCACACCGGGGCCATTTCAACCTCACCGGGGTTGTCCCTACCACACCGGGGCCGTTTCGACCTGACCAGGGTCGTCCCTACCTCACGGGGGCTGTTTCAACCTCACCGGGGTCGTCCCTACCACACCGGGGCCGTTTCAACCTGACCGGGGTTGTCCCTACCACACCGGGGCCGTTTCGACCTGACTGGGGTCGTCCCTACCTCATGGGGGCTGTTTCGACCTCACCGGGGTCGTCCCTACCACACCGGGGCCGTTTCGACCTGACTGGGGTCGTCCCTACCTCATGGGGGCTGTTTCGACCTCACCGGGGTCGTCCCTACCTCACGGGGGCCTTTTCAACCTCACCGGGGTTGTCCCTACCACACCGGGGCTGTTTCAACCTGACCGGGGTTGTCCCTACCACACCGGGGCCGTTTCAACCTGACTGGGGTTGTCCCTACCACACCGGGGCCGTTTCGACCTGACTGGGGTCGTCCCTACCTCACGGGGGCTGTTTCAACCTCACCGGGGTCGTCCCTACCACACCGGGGCCGTTTCGACCTGACCAGGGTCGTCCCTACCTCACGGGGGCCGTTTCAACCTCACCGGGGTCGTCCCTACCACACCGGGGCCGTTTCGACCTGACTGGGGTCGTCCCTACCTCACGGGGGCTGTTTCAACCTCACCGGGGTCGTCCCTACCACACCGGGGCCGTTTCAACCTGACCGGGGTTGTCCCTACCACACCGGGGCCGTTTCGACCTGACTGGGGTCGTCCCTACCTCACGGGGGCTGTTTTGACCTCACCGGGGTCGTCCCTACCACACCGGGGCCATTTCAACCTGACCGGGGTTGTCCCTACCACACCGGGGCCGTTTCGACCTGACTGGGGTCGTCCCTACCTCACGGGGGCCGTTTCAACCTCACCGGGGTTGTCCCTACCACACCGGGGCTGTTTCAACCTGACCGGGGTTGTCTCTACCACACGGGGGCCGTTTCGACCTGACTGGGGTCGTCCCTACCTCACGGGGGCTGTTTCAACCTGACCGGGGTTGTCCCTACCACACTGGGGCCGTTTCGACCTGACCAGGGTCGTCCCTACCTCACGGGGGCCGTTTCAACCTCACCGGGGTTGTCCCTACCACACCGGGGCCATTTCAACCTCACCGGGGTTGTCCCTACCACACCGGGGCCGTTTCGACCTGACCAGGGTCGTCCCTACCTCACGGGGGCTGTTTCAACCTCACCGGGGTCGTCCCTACCACACCGGGGCCGTTTCAACCTGACCGGGGTTGTCCCTACCACACCGGGGCCGTTTCGACCTGACTGGGGTCGTCCCTACCTCACGGGGGCTGTTTCGACCTCACCGGGGTCGTCCCTACCACACCGGGGCCGTTTCGACCTGACTGGGGTCGTCCCTACCTCATGGGGGCTGTTTCGACCTCACCGGGGTCGTCCCTACCTCACGGGGGCCTTTTCAACCTCACCGGGGTTGTCCCTACCACACCGGGGCTGTTTCAACCTGACCGGGGTTGTCCCTACCACACCGGGGCCGTTTCAACCTGACTGGGGTTGTCCCTACCACACCGGGGCCGTTTCGACCTGACTGGGGTCGTCCCTACCTCACGGGGGCTGTTTCAACCTCACCGGGGTCGTCCCTACCACACCGGGGCCGTTTCGACCTGACCAGGGTCGTCCCTACCTCACGGGGGCCGTTTCAACCTCACCGGGGTCGTCCCTACCACACCGGGGCCGTTTCGACCTGACTGGGGTCGTCCCTACCTCACGGGGGCTGTTTCAACCTCACCGGGGTCGTCCCTACCACACCGGGGCCGTTTCAACCTGACCGGGGTTGTCCCTACCACACCAGGGCCGTTTCGACCTGACTGGGGTCGTCCCTACCTCACGGGGGCTGTTTTGACCTCACCGGGGTCGTCCCTACCACACCGGGGCCATTTCAACCTGACCGGGGTTGTCCCTACCACACCGGGGCCGTTTCGACCTGACTGGGGTCGTCCCTACCTCACGGGGGCTGTTTCAACCTCACCGGGGTCGTCCCTACCACACCGGGGCCGTTTCAACCTGACCGGGGTTGTCCCTACCACACCGGGGCCGTTTCGACCTGACTGGGGTCGTCCCTACCTCACGGGGGCCGTTTCAACCTCACCGGGGTTGTCCCTACCACACCGGGGCCGTTTCGACCTGACTGGGGTCGTCCCTACCTCACGGGGGCTGTTTCAACCTCACCGGGGTCGTCCCTACCACACCGGGGCCGTTTCAACCTGACCGGGGTTGTCCCTACCACACCGGGGCCGTTTCGACCTGACTGGGGTCGTCCCTACCTCACGGGGGCCGTTTCAACCTCACCGGGGTTGTCCCTACCACACCGGGGCCATTTCAACCTCACCGGGGTTGTCCCTACCACACCGGGGCCGTTTCGACCTGACCAGGGTCGTCCCTACCTCACGGGGGCTGTTTCAACCTCACCGGGGTCGTCCCTACCACACCGGGGCCGTTTCAACCTGACCGGGGTTGTCCCTACCACACCGGGGCCGTTTCGACCTGACTGGGGTCGTCCCTACCTCATGGGGGCTGTTTCGACCTCACCGGGGTCGTCCCTACCACACCGGGGCCGTTTCGACCTGACTGGGGTCGTCCCTACCTCATGGGGGCTGTTTCGACCTCACCGGGGTCGTCCCTACCTCACGGGGGCCTTTTCAACCTCACCGGGGTTGTCCCTACCACACCGGGGCTGTTTCAACCTGACCGGGGTTGTCCCTACCACACCGGGGCCGTTTCAACCTGACTGGGGTTGTCCCTACCACACCGGGGCCGTTTCGACCTGACTGGGGTCGTCCCTACCTCACGGGGGCTGTTTCAACCTCACCGGGGTCGTCCCTACCACACCGGGGCCGTTTCAACCTGACCGGGGTTGTCCCTACCACACCGGGGCCGTTTCGACCTGACTGGGGTCGTCCCTACCTCACGGGGGCCGTTTCAACCTCACCGGGGTTGTCCCTACCACACCGGGGCCGTTTCGACCTGACTGGGGTCGTCCCTACCTCACGGGGGCTGTTTCAACCTCACCGGGGTCGTCCCTACCACACCGGGGCCGTTTCAACCTGACCGGGGTTGTCCCTACCACACCGGGGCCGTTTCGACCTGACTGGGGTCGTCCCTACCTCACGGGGGCTGTTTCGACCTCACCGGGGTCGTCCCTACCACACCGGGGCCGTTTCGACCTGACTGGGGTCGTCCCTACCTCATGGGGGCTGTTTCGACCTCACCGGGGTCGTCCCTACCTCACGGGGGCCTTTTCAACCTCACCGGGGTTGTCCCTACCACACCGGGGCTGTTTCAACCTGACCGGGGTTGTCCCTACCACACCGGGGCCGTTTCAACCTGACTGGGGTTGTCCCTACCACACCGGGGCCGTTTCGACCTGACTGGGGTCGTCCCTACCTCACGGGGGCTGTTTCAACCTCACCGGGGTCGTCCCTACCACACCGGGGCCGTTTCGACCTGACCAGGGTCGTCCCTACCTCACGGGGGCCGTTTCAACCTCACCGGGGTCGTCCCTACCACACCGGGGCCGTTTCGACCTGACTGGGGTCGTCCCTACCTCACGGGGGCTGTTTCAACCTCACCGGGGTCGTCCCTACCACACCGGGGCCGTTTCGACCTGACCGGGGTCGTCCCTACCACACCGGGACCGTTTCAACCTCACCGGGGCCATCCGGACCTCACCGGGGCCATCCCAGCCTTACCGGGGAAACAGGAAGTTTGGCCCTCTGTCCCCTGCTGGCGGCTCCCCACTAGACAAAATCTCCAGGCGTTCCTGGGGGTTGAACATCTAGCACTCCTGCCCTCCACCAAGTGCACAGACTGCCTGTCTGCTGTCCCCCAGCGCCCCACAAGAGACTGGGACCAGTGGGCATGTTTGTGCGCTTGCTGGTACAGCAGTTCCACAGTGCCGGCCGAGTCAGGCCCAGCCCTGGCCAGCCCCGGACCCGACTCTGCCCCCCGATTGCGTCCCTCCCAGATGCAAGGAGCTGAAATCTGCAGCCTGCTGGGATGGGCTCTGTACTTGGTGCCTCTGCACATCCTACTCAGTCTCAATGCGCTTCTTTCTATGCGAGGAGTTGAAATCTGCAGTTTGTTGGGTTGGGCTCTGTACTTGGTGTCACATCCTACTCAGTCTCAATGTTCTTTCTCTCCTTCCAGTTGTAGAGCTTCCACTGGGCCAACTTTCCCATGGTTCTGTATGATAGGTGTTTGTCTGATATTTGGTAGTTTCGATGTTGTTGTGTGAGGTAGCACGCACAGGTCTCTTCCTTATGCCGCCATCCTGGTTCTCCTGGGTCTGCTTCTTGAGTGTGTCTCTCATGGCTGCGAGCAGTTGAAGTCTGCAATTTGTTGGGATAGGCTGCAAAAGCGCAGGTGGGTCTTTTTGTGCACCTGGCACAGCTTGGATGGGGATGTAAATTGATTAGGGCTGAGACTCAGGGAGTCGCCATGGCGGAGCAAATAGCACTGGCTGAGTCTCCGCGGCCCCTTGACTCTCTGCCAGGGCTTTGTGTCCCCCAGTGCCGGCGAGCAGCTGTGCAACAGAGTCTCCCTCGCTTTCTGATGGCTGCAAGGCTGTGCTGCCTCTCCCCGTAGGGTCTGGTGCTTCATGATCCCGCCTGAACCAGCTCAGTGGATTTGAAAGTTTGCAGAAGCAAAGGCGTTTCTACTTGTGAGTCTGGCACAGCCCAGATGGGAATGTAAATTGCGTAGGGCGGGGTCACAGGGAGTCTCGGGGCGGAGACTCAGCGGCCCCTTGCCTATCCAGGACACCAGGACTTTGCGTCCCCCAGTGCCAGCGAGCAGCCGAGCGCCAGAGCCTCCCTCGCTTTCTGACCGCTGGAAGGCCGTGCCGTCTCTCGCCTTGGGGCCTGGGGCCTCAGAGACCCGCCCGAACCAGCTCAGTGGATTTGAGAGTTTGTAAAAGCACAGTCATTCCCTCTTGTGCCTCTGGCACAGCCCTGAGGGTAGGACAGGGTCACAGGGAGTCGCCAGCGTGGAGGAAATAGCGATGGCGGCGTCTCCGCACCCCTTGCCTCCCCGGGACACCAGGACTTCTTGTCCCTCAGTGCCGGCGAGCAGCCGCGCGTCAGAGCTTCCCTCGCTCTCCGACCACTGCAAGGCCGTGGCCGCCTCTCCCTGTGGGATCTGGGGCCTCAGAGACCCGCCCCGAGCAAGCCCTGAGGATTCGAGGGTTCGTAAAAAACCGAGAATCCATTTGCAGCCCGCGTGGCGTGTGACTGCGTACCTCTGGTTTTGGTGCCTCCGTAGCTCCCACTCAGTCTCACTGCGCTTCTTTCTTTTCCTCCAGTTGTAGATCTCCCACTGGGCCAACTTCCCCATGGTTCTGAGTGGCGGTTGTTTACTTCATAGTTGATAGTTTCAATGATGCTGTGAGAGAGCAGCACACACAGGTCCGCTCCCTACGCCGCCATCTTGGTTCTCCCCATAAGTTGTTATTAAGTAGGTATATTTTCCTTTTAAAAATCATCTTATAGCCCTAGCCAGTTTTGCTCAGTGGATAGAGCGTTGGCCCAAAGGCTGAAGGGTCTCAGGTTCAATTCCAGTCAAGGATACATAACTCAGTTGTAGGCTCGATCCCTGGCCCAGGTTGGGGCGCATGGGAGAGGCCACCAATCGATGTGTCTCTCTGCCTTTCCCTCTCCCTTTCACTCTCTCTAAAAATCAATGCAAAAATATCCTCCGGTGAGGATTAACCAAAAATAAATAAAGACAAAAACAAACAAATAATAAAAATAATCTTATAATTGATGATGCCATAAAATCAAGCAAAACAGTCAAGACTCTCTTGGTTGTTAGCAACGGAGAATCCATTTCCAACTGGCTTGAGTGAAAAGGCATTTCATTGACTCTTGAACCTGAAAAGCATAAGGGTAGGCACAGCTAGATGGGAGAGATAAGGCTACAGCAGCAGGTCCTGATCTCTCCGCCCCCAGCTCTGCCTTCTTTCCAACAGCTCCATTCCCATGGCTGCCAGCAACTCCCGCCCCCAATCCTGCCAGGTTTGATGCTTCCAGACTTATCTACAGTGTTTCCACATCTTGTGGTTCAAAGCCGACACCCACCACAGGCTGGCTGGCCTGAAAGTCCTCTGTGGGAGAGTGCTTGGCTGCAGCAGTTTGATTGGTGGTGGGAGGGGCTGGTCTTAAAGCTTTGTTAACATAATAAGCACTTTATTTTATCTAGATCAGTGGTTCTCAACCTTCCTAATGCCACGACCCTTTAATACAGTTCCTCATGTTGTGGTGACCCCCAATTTCATTGTTACAAATTGAACATAATTAAAGCATAGTGATTAATCACAAAAACAACATGTAATTATATATGTGTTTTTCCGATGGTCTTAGGTGACCCCTGTGAAAGGGTCGTTCAACCCCCAAAGGGGTCGCGACCCACAGGTTGAGAACCGCTGATCTAGATGGTGCGTCTTTTTTGGGTGATGGAGAGGCTTTTGATGGAGATTTGAAGGGGTTAAGCACCCACCAGCTCACCCCTTGGTGCCATTCTTGTCACCACCAATTTAAATGAGAGGAAGCATGGCGCTGGGTTTAGGGAGCTCAGTCAACCACAGGGGCAGCTGTGGTACCGAGCAAGTCCAGGCAACACTGTTGACAACTATATCCAGCTCTTGCAGAATACATACACCCCATTCTCCACACACAGTGTGAGGTTTCTCCAGGTACGTGGCTGAGAAGTTTGACTGCCTCTAATGCAGAGGAAGAGGTAGGGGAGGAGGATGGCCACCACTCCTGCCTGAAGGGTTCTGACAGGTTGTGTGTCAACACCGGTGTGGAATGCCACCAGCCCGTCAGTGCGACTTCAAGGAGGTGCATTGTAAGAACTGCCACCGCTTCCATTGTGCCAGGTGCCTTCAGCCATTGGCCAGTGAGACCTCTGTGGCCGAGAACAAGATCCTGTGCGACAAATGCTCCACGTGGGAGGACTTCCCCAAGTGCAAGGGCTGCTTCAAACTGATTGTGGAGGGAGTCAAGGGGACCATCTGGCACAAAGACTACATGCAAGTCATTGGGACTGGAAGCTTCTTCCCTAATGGGGAGGACTTGTACTGCATGACTTGCCACAAGGCCAACTTCGCCAAGCATTGCATGAAGTGCAACAAGGGTTGCTTCTTCTATCCTAAGCCCTTCCTTTTTTCACTGTCCCCAGCTTTAATAAACGTACTCTCAAAATCACCTGGACTCATATTGTGAAATCTTTTCTGCATGAAGTCAAGAACCCATACACTACTGGCCGGCCCTAGGAAGACCTGTTCTGGGCCCGGGCCCTTTCTGGTGACACATGGACAAGATTTTTCCAGCTGGTAGGACTTTTAAACAAGGATGATAACTAAGGACAATATTTATGACAAAGAAGTCTGTCAATGATCCAAGTGAAAAAGGGAAACTGTGAGAAAGTATATTCAGCATGAGTGTGTGTGTGTGTGCGCACACGTGTGTAAAATTTACAGTGGTTAAGAGCATAGGATCTGGAGCTAGATTGCTTATCAGTGGTTCTCAACCTTCCTAATGCCGCGACCCTTTAATACAGTTCCTCATGTTGTGGTGACCCCCAATTTCATTGTTACAAATTGAACATAATTAAAGCATAGTGATTAATCACAAAAACAATGTGTAATTATATAGGTGTTTTCCGATGGTCTTAGGCGACCCCTGTGAAAGGGTCGTTCAACCCCAAAGGGGTCTCGACCCACAGGTTGAGAACTGCTGATCTAAGGTGTTTAACTCAGGTCCTGGTGTTATTGGTGGAAGTAGGGTGTCTATTGGTGGAAGTGAGAGGATCCCTTTCCCCACTGGGTGCTGGGGATTGGGTTTTTATGATACCTTGAGAAAAAGACTTTTCTAAGACTTACACGATGGGTTGAATGATTTTTATTAGCATGGAGTTATATACCTCAGTTTCAAAAGTCCCATTTCCCTTAATCCAGGCCTGGAAGTGGTGCAGCTGGGGATTCAGCAGAGCTAGAAGCAGAGCCAGTGTGCAGTTTCTGTTCTGCGGTGGAGCTAAGTCTGGCACAGAATCCGGCCAGTCACAGCCCATCAGTGCATTACGTGCGGGTCCACGTGGCTGTGGGCTATGTGGGCAAATGCAGAGCCTGAGAGCCCTGCAAGCCAGGTGTCAGGTGAGCAGCAGAGATAAGGGGCAAGAGGGCCTGGAGAGGGAACTCCCTTTGTTGAGGAGCTTATGTGTCTCAGATTTCACGCCCCTGCAGTGGTCACGCTTATTCTGGCCAATGACCTGCTCCCAGGTGTGACACACGTAATCACCTTTCCTAGTCATCAGACCTTACTGGGCATGCCTATACGATTCAGCCTTCCCTTTGCTCCTTTTCTGTTAATTAATAACTAGGTTAAATACAACGGTATTATTGGCATACAGTAAGTGCTCAGACAATGTTAGTGGTTAATCTTGTCAGTCTCCTGTGCAGAGGCCTCATTCCCACAGTCTCTACAGCCGGCTCCACCCTGCTCCGGAACCCAGCACCCCTCTGCCGCCGGCTGCCCATTGTTCCTGCCTTCCTGCTCTGGCTGCTCCAAGAATCCTGCAGGAGCAGCTCCAGCCCAGGATGGAAAAGCACCCGGGCTCTGGCTGCCCCTCCCCCTCCTTTATGGGCCTTCAGCCAGGCCTCTCCTGACTCCAGCGCCCACGGGGTGGGGGGGAGGCGGGGGAAGAAGCGATGTGTGAGCACTGGACTGCGAGTCCTGGGGGCTCAGTTTCCTCTCTGGAAAAATAGAAAACCTCACAGGACCACATAAGGGTTCAACGAGACCACACGTGCAGGAGGCTGAGCCCCATGCCTGGCTTCCCACCGTGAACACTTCTGTCCTCAGAGGTATTGTCTCACTCAGGTCAGCTTTCAGAATGCGGCTCCCGACTGGTTCAGCCCCTAGTGTCTGGGCCTGAACGGATCTTCGGAAGATCAGCTTCCTCTCCCTGCAATCGCCCCTCCGCCAGCACCAGGCACAAAGTGGGTGAAAGGGTTGGGCAGCTTTCCCAGGCTGGCAGCCAGAGAGACAGGGTCTGGAGTCCTTGCATCCTGGCTCTGCGACAGAAGTGCTGTGTGACCTTGTGCAAGGCCTTCCCCCTCTGGGCCCCGTCTCCTTCCTCTCCTGGCTTAGGGAGCAGGTGTGGCTCCTCCGCCCGGCTGTCCCACTGGCTGGTTGGGTTACTCTGGCAAAGCTGACCCCTCCAGGGCTCAGTTTATTTTATCTGCAAAATGGGATGCCCGGGAGATTAATGAGACGACTCCTGATCTCCAGATGTTTCTTTGGTTTTCTGTCGCCCTCTCCCCCATTTCTCTGTTCAGAAGAGGGACTGTGCCACCCAACTGGGGCAGGCTATGGGAGGCTTCCGGAGACTAAATCTGAGCCTTAGCAGCATGTCTTCCTGTGCTGGGCAGGACCAGGCCAGGCGCTGGATGCGCTTTCTCCCCATCCCGATCCCCGGAAGCGGAGAGGGCCTCTGTGTCCACAGGCTGGCTCTGGCATGCCATGGACACACTGGGCAGCGTGCCCATGGTGCCGGAGCGAACCTCCTGGCAGCTTCAGAACTGACCCTGTTCTCAGAATAACTTGCTGGAGATTACTGTACCTGCTGGCCTCTCCCCATCACACTGCCTTCCTTCCCGCTTCCCTTTTCTTTGCTCCCTAGTCTGTGGAACCCCCAAACCTTCTGTTGCACAAAACAGTTGATCTCTTTCCAGTTTTGAAGGGGACAGGTGTGGGGGGCTTGGATGCTCCCAGATTCTCCATCGACTCTCTCAGAGCCATCTCAAATAAAGGCACCCCAAAGACATCGTAGGAATGTATTGTGCCTCAGTAAGCACACACAGCCTCGGGAAAGCCCCTCCGGCCTGTGTCCTCCAAGCCCCTCTTCGCCAAGCTCCTGCTTTCGAATGTGTCCACCCAAATTCATCAACGGGCTCAGCAGGGCAAAGGCTTTCCACCAAAAATATCGCCCTCTGCGGAAGGCTGCTTGGAGGAAAAAGGCACGTTTCCCCGTGCTGCTCACCTATTCCAATGAATCTTCACTCAGGTTCCTCAGGTCAGGGAGTACTGTCCCTATTTTACAGCAATGGAGCCTAGACGGCTGGCCAGCTTGGTGGGTAGGACTATCGGGCATCACAGCCCCAGGCTCTGGAATGCCAGCCGTCCTTTCTTCTCCTCAGCACTCTCAGTCCAGGTGGGTCCCAGCAGGCTCCACTGCCGGACACAGCTGCCCCCCCTGCCCCTGCACAGGTGATCGCAGCACCCTGGCAGACCCTGATCAGGTCTGAGGTCATCATCAATGTCATTCTCCGTATTATTTCCCAAGCTCTGCCCTCAGGCAGGTGGTGGGATGGCATATCTCTGCACCCTTGTGATTGGGTTGGGGTCATGTGACTAGTCCTGGCCAAGGAAGTACGAGAAGTGACATTAGTCCCTCAGCCTGGAGCCTTTTATTGCCAAGTGAAGACCCTCCCCCACTGCGGAGGCTACTGGTAGCCCCTGAGATAGATGGTGGCTGCAAAGCACCCTGGGCCCTGGAGGAGCCCTGAAGAGCCCTGCCAGCCCCCCACGGGTATGTGGTGTGTGTGACAAATAGCTTCATGTTAGGAGCCACTAAGATCTGGGCTGTTTGTTCTGCAGCGTGACCCAGCCTACCTTGCCTCGTCCAAATCTCCAGAAAGCAAAACCCCAGCAGGAGCTGAGAGGTGGCCTGGAGGACCTTCTGCCTCTGGAGACTTGTTTGTATTCTTTTATGAGATGGCCAGTCAGGTACAGCATAGAGGAGAGGCTCAGAAAAAGTTTCTTAGACTCTCTGGTCCTAGAGACGGGAGGAACGCATGCCACTCAGGGCCACGTGGTCTCTGCTGCCGGTGGCCCGGCCACTGCACTGGGAGAAATACAGGATCCGCCCTAATCGGTTTGGCTCAGTGGATAGAGCGCTGGCTTGAGGACTGAAGGGTCCCGGGTTCGATTCCGGTCAGGGGCATGTGCCTTGGTTGCAGGCACATCCCCAGTAGCGGTGTGCCGGAGGTGGCTGATCGATGTTTCTCTCTCATCGATGTTTCTAACTCTCTGTCCCTCTCCCTTCCTCTCTGTAAAAAATCAATAAAACATATTTAAAAAAAAAAAAAAGAAATACAGGATCCGAGGGATAGAATGGAAAAGGTGATCACTTCTAGAGTAACCATCTCAGGGAGAGTCCAACCTAAACTTATGGTCCAGAAAGGATGCAAGTAATTTCTGTATGTCTGATCTTCTACCACATTAAGAACTGTGCTGCGCCAGCACGGCCATGGGTGAACCTGAGGTGGGGTAGAGAAAGATTAGAAACAACAGACAAGAGAATAAAGCTGGGGCTAGGTGGGACCCTGCCCTCTGATTAGAGAGACAGTGCCATGGCCTGCAAGCCGAGTCTTTATATTATTTTATTTTATTTTTTTAAATATATTTTATTGATTTTTTACAGAGAGGAAGGGAGAGAGAGAGTTAGAAACATCGATGAGAGAGAAACATCGATCAGCTGCCTCCTGCACACCCCCTACTGGGGATGTGCCCACAACCCAGGTACATGCCCTTGACCGGAATCAAACCCGGGACCCCTCAGTCCGCAGGCCGACGCCGAGTCTTTATTTTATAGCCAGATTCCAGGAGGCAAAGTAAGGGCGTGGTCAAGGGTTTACAATGTTCAAATCTACTCAATTACATGCACCTGATCAAGCTTTGTTTACTTGCTGTACCTCCCGCAGCCCATATCAGCCACGTGGGACCACAGGTTCGGACCATAAGTAACCTGCCCAAACACTGTAGCCGCTCTCCACAAAGAACAGTAATGGATCATTTCTCACTTGGATAATGCAGTAAATCCAGTAACATGGATGGAAATATAATAGTTCAAATGTAGTTAGCACGTCCCCTGAGCCAGGCATTAAGCGAGAGTACTTTATTTGTGCTAATAAATACAAAGTGAAATCATTTTCCCCATCTCACAGGTGAGGAAACTGAGGCCCAGAGAGGTCATTTGCCCAAGGTCACATAGCCTAACAGTACGGATTTGAGCCTAAGCTGTGCCCCCTTCAGGATGTCACGTCGGGGTATTGTGAGGGCCTTACAGGTCAGGGTCTCTGGCCAGTGCCTGCACTACCAGGCAAGGGGCTGAGGTGCTGGGTGGGGCTAAGTGGGGGACAAGTGTGAGGAACTGTCGGACATTAGCCCCCTGGGCATCTGACTCGGCTACCACCTGGGACATCTGTGACTCAGCCGTGAGGGATGGGAGACTCCTGGAGCCCAGGCAGCTCCATGCGACTTACAGTCAAAGCCTGGCCTTCCCCCTCGGGCTGCGTGGTCTTGGACAAGGTGCTTCACTCTCTGAAGCCGGGGCTGCTGTGAACAATAGAGGAAACCAGGTAATGCCCCAGGCCCAGCAGAGCACCCAACATGGAGAAGGGGCCAACCAAAGACCTCTTCCTGTTATCATCATCCCACGGTGAGGAGCCGCCACGGTGACCTGCCATCCAGATCCCATGCAGAGGCAGGCGTGCACAGCGGGTACTTCTCTGCCCAGAGCCCTGCTGCAGGTAAGGCCATTTTCACTTAAACCAGATAACTTGTATTTCTGTAGCTTATAGCTGGACTGAGTCCATGAGGAAGTCGGAAACTAACGTTTACTGAGCGCCAGCTGTGTCCTAGGTACGGTGTATGACTAATTCATTTAATCCTCAAGATAAGCCTGTACAGCAGGTCCCAATATCCCCATTTGTAGATGTGGAAACGGTAGCTCAGAGAGGTTTAGTAATGGGCAACGTCATAGATCTGGGCCTCAGATTTGATGCTGCAGCCCTGCCCAGCCCATCTTTTATTTATTTATTTAAAATATTTTTATTGATTTCAGAGAGGAAGGGAGAGGGAGAGAGAGAGATAGAAACACCAAATGATGAGAATCATTGATTGCCTGCCTCCTGCAGGCCCCACACAGGGGGTCAAATCCGCAACCCGGGCATGTGCCCTTGACCAGAATTGATACTGGGACCCTTCAGTCTGTAGGCCAACACTCTATCCACTGAGCCAAACCTGCTAGGGCCCAGCCCATCTTTTAAATAAGTGAGCCATTAAATCTATCACTGTGATTGATTTTCCTAGGAGGGGTATTTATTCACTCAGTAAGTACTTACTGAGAGCCCACTGTGTGCCGGGCAGGGCCCTCGGACAGGGGTGGGAACATCTGGCCCTCGGGCCGAATAAGGCCCAGGAAATCATTTGTTCTGGCCCTGCCATGGCATAAGGGGTGAGTTAATTAAATGTTTGACCAAATATAGCAGGCTAATTTTTAAGTTGATAATTTTGTGTGGCCTGTGAATGATGTTATAAATATCCAAATGACCTTGGGCAGAAAAAAGCCCCCCTCCCCCCCCCCACCACCACCTTAGGACTAAGAATCTCCCTCACAGACAAGCCCCTGCCCTCAAGGAGCACCCACTGGGACCGGGTGGCGCAGAGGTTTCACCTTGGGGCAGAATCCAGGTGGAGGCAGCCGTCTTTGACTTTATTGTGAGAGGATTCTGAGCCACCCCTGGGCTCAGCAGGGAGGACAGTCAATGTTTGGTTACTTAGGTCTGACAAGGGTGCTGTTAGGGAGTTTCTGACTGTATGCTGGATATTAGATACCCGTTTTAGACTTTTGAAGATTGTTCATACCAATGTGTAAAAAACCAGAAATATCTCCTGGTCAGAGCACAGTTTCCAATTTTATTTTGAATATAGTTACTGTAAACCTAATTACTAGGCTCTGCCCTCAAGGAACTTAGGGTCTAGCCTACAGTACACATGAACAATAAGAGGTGATTGCTATCAAAGAACAAACTGGAAGGTCTGATCCAGCCCTCAGAGGTGGGGCAGGCCACATGATGGGGGTGACTGGGGAAGCTTCCTGGAAGAGGGGCTCAGTGGATCTGGCTGGGTGGAATGGGGGCAGGGGGAAGGCGTTCCAGAAGCAGCAGCACAGGCAAAGGTATGGAGGTATGAGGTGGGAATTGGACTGGAGAGGATTCCCACCTGGCTAGGAAGAGGTGCTGGGGAGACAAGGTTGAAAAGGTAATAAATGAGTGTGGGGGGGTAGACCATGTGGCTTCAATGTGAGGTCTGGGAGTTTGTCTTTCCCTAACCCACCCTCATTTGACCCTTCAGTAGTGGATCACTAAAGACTTTGAGCAAGGTCATGCCCAGTGAAAGAAACTTGGTGGCTGAAATAGGGATGTGAGAGATGGGAGGTGGCTCGCATGCTATGGAACATGTAAGTGGGGGTTTGGGGACCTGGGTCCTAGTCCTAGGTCTATACTGAGGTGCTGTGTGACCACAGGCAAGTCCTTTTCTCTTCTGGGCTGGTTTTCCTCCATCTTCTCTTTTTAAAAAAATATATTTTATTGATTTTTTACAGAGAGGAAGGGAGAGAGATAGAGAGTTAGAAACACCGATGAGAGAGAAACATCAATCAGTTGCCTCCTGCACACCCCCTACTGGGGATGTGCCCACAACCGAGGTACATGCCCTTGACCAGAATCGAACCTGGGACTCTTCAGTCTGCAGGCCGACGCTCTATCCACTGAGCCAAACTGGTAAGGGCTCCTCCATCTTCTCTTAAAGGCCCTTTCAGACCATGACTAAAGGAATTGAGGTGTGTGTGTGTGTGGCGGAGGAGGAGGGCTGTCATTTGGTTTAGTCAGGATCTCTATTTCCTACTTTTCTTTGGCCTTGAAGACCTGGCCCAAGGGGGCCCATCACCCACGGTTTACTTCATGCTCAGGACCACGTGGCACAGCCCTGGGTGTGTCCACACTTCAGCTTCAAGCTGCATTTGTCTCACAGAAGAGAAAACATGGCTTGGAGCCACTTTCCAGCGTGTAACTAGGAAAGGGGCTTCCCTCTCGCGCCTGCTCACAGGGAGGAAAGGAGCCACGGAGAGAGGCCTTTCAAGCACCTGGGGCAGGATCTTCACTTCCACAGGCAGGACTGGAAGGGACTTCCAAGCCTGTATGTGGAGAATCTTTATGAGTTTATTTGAGCCAAACTGATGACAACTGCTGGGAGGCAAAATCCCTATGGACTGAGAAAATTCGCTGGAGAATGCAGCTTATTTTATACGCTGGGATAAAGGGAGAAGGGAGGGAGGGTTCCTTGAAATCCATTAGTGGTAGATTAAGGAGGCGGGAGAAAGCAAAGTGGGGACATCTCTGGGATTGGATAAAAAGGCAAAATAGAGAAACCCTATTGGTGTTTACCTTGGTGGGTACAGGATAGTTAGTGAACATTCACAGCACATGGAGAGGCTACGCCGGGAACAAGGTATCAAGGAGCGGTTCCAGGACCTCCTGCTCCGGTGCAGGCAGCTGCGCCTTGATGGGCCTGGAAAAGGCTACTCTGCCATTTCAGAGGTGTGCTCTCTTAGTGTGAAAAGACAGTAGACGGGTTCACTTAAGGTAAAGATCCACCTTTGCCCGGGAAGCTACAGGCCTAGGATGTGACTCCCGTCCCTGTCCCCCTCCCGCCCCGTGACCCGCTTTCAGTTAGGAATTTCAGCGTTCAGATCCTCCTCTGTGGTTACTTTCAGCCTCTGAGTTTGTAAAGCCACCATGCAGGCCTCCCTGAGCTTGTCAGGGTTAGTATGTGGCCCCCTTTTCGTCCACTGTGCTACATTAATAACAGCTGCTTTTCTTGCTATTGTCTCTTATATTTCCTATGGGACTCTTGGCTGTAAGCTCCTCAGAGGGGAGCAGTTCCCTCCTCCAGGGGGCCGAGCACCAGCCGGGCCCCTGGTCAGGGTCTGACACCTGAGGTTAGTGGCAGCTCCACCCAGGCTTGTCATGGGGACCGACCCGGACCTGCCTGGCCTGGTGAGCAGCCCTGATACTCACCCCACCCTGTGTGGGTGCCCTGCGTCATCACATGGGACTGCCCCGCACACAGGGCACCAAGTGTGACAGGCACCTCGGTACAACTAAACACCAGGAACTAAACACAATTTGTCCTCCTTCCTGTTTAATTTTATGTGATTATTTTTGGGGGATATGTAATACATTCAAATGTTTCAAAATTTAAAAGGCACCAAAAAATGTGCTATAGAAAAGATCCCCTCCTACCCCAGCACACAGCCAATCTAAATTCCTTTCTAAAACAAACTTAATTTGCTTTCTCTTTGAAAAATCATAAGCACTCAAAGCAAAAACTAACTTTGAAACAAAACAAACTCCACCACCTTAGAATATACACAAAAGTACAAACCCAAAACCCCACCCACCATCCAGATTTTCAGCATTTAGTATAGGCCTTCCCAGAACGTTGTCAATGCAGATCCACTTTCAAAACAATAAAAGCACAAGAAGAGTATCACAGTCCTGATCATGCCAGTATCTCAGGGACATTCCTCATGGCTTCTTCCTTAAACAACGTTGATAGCTGTGTGATCGTCCATAGGTACTGACTTATAATCAGACCTCATGATGAGCATTTGGGATTTCTAGATTTGCCTATTATAAGCAACATGGTGATGGTCCCTGAGACCTCACTTGTTTGTTTGCCTACTTGTTTGTTTATTTTTTAATATATTTTTATTTCTTTCAGAGAGGAAGGGAGAGGGAGAAATATCAATGATGAGAAAGAATCACAGATCAGCTGCCTCCTGCACACCCCCCAGTGAGGACTGAGCCCACAACCCTGGCATGTGCCCCTGACTGGAATCGAACCCGGGACCCCCCAGTCCGCAGGCCAACGCTCTATCCACTGAGCAAATCGGCCAGGGCTATTTTTTGTAACATATTCCCAGAAGAGGAAATGCTGGATCACGATTTTTTAAGACCCTGGATACCCCTCAAACTGCCTTCATGTTCAGCAGGACTGGTGTCCAATGAAAATCTGAAGGCCAAGAAGTTTTGGTTCAAATCTCTCTTAATAGTAACAGCTGTGTGTGCCCCAAACCCACCTCCACATCTAGACAAAGGCCAGAGCCCTCCTCTGGGCCTGGTGACCTCTGTTTGCCCGGCCCCAGAGAATTACCTGGGCCTGCCCCGGTCCCAGGCCTGGTGAGTCAGCTGACCAGGAGCGGGCACCACCCTCCAGGAGCAAGAACGCAGTTGCGACAAGGGCCACCACCTTCCAGGGAGGGAAACAGACTCTCTGGGCAGTGACTGGAGGAGGACGTGCAGCAGCTCCAGGCCTGCAGGTAAGATCTGCCGCCCCCTTCACCCCAGCTCCCCTATAGACTGGGGCCCAGGTAAGCGAGGTTTGTTCTCACCCTGTCCTGAGCTTTTTGGGATTTCCCAGGCAGTTTCCTTTCCAGGTGCTTCACTCTGGGAGCGAAATGTGAACTGGGGTTTCCTCCTCTGATCCCAGCCCTGGGCCAGGTTTGAGGGCTGAGAGATCTTTATCCAGGCCAGGGCCCCAGCCTCCTTCTGCCTGCCTGTGAGGGTGCTCAGGGAGACGGGACCCATACTTTACCCCTCGAAGTGGGCCCTTAAAGGCCAGGCAAAAAGAAGCCGATTTCCACAAAACGGAGTGCAGGCCTCCGTTTCTGTTACTTACTTCTCTGCCTGAGGCTGTTTCTATCCACAGCCTCCCTACCACAGCCAGGAACATCTTGGGCCAGTGGCTTGACCCCTCTAAAACCTGGTTTCCCCATTTGGAGACTGAAAATACCCCTAAAATCAGGAGAACTGAGTGAGGTAATGGACATGAGGGGCCAGGACGTGCCCTCCACACAGCAGAGCCCCAGCAATGGAAAGGGTGCTTAAAATGCAGCCGATGTGCCGGGCATGCACTGCTGTGACTGCTTTGCCCAAACTAATAAGTCTTATGCCACCATCACTCCTTACCTGGGCTCCCCCTGTCCATTGTGGCCCCTCCAGTCGATTTTCTAAACATCAGCAAGAGGGGGCCCATTAAAATGAAACTTGGACCCTGTCATTCTGCTGCTCAAAATTCTCCAGAGGCCCCAGGGTAAAGGCCAAGTCCTGGCCAGGACCCACCAGCCCTCCAGGCACTGCGACTCCTCCTCTGGACCACTGACTGCCTCACTGGTCAGATGTTCCCTAGACACAATAGGCAGCCCTACCTCAGGTGGCAGTGCTCTGTCCTCGGCCGGACTGCTCTCCCCTACCCTTCAGGCTTTCCTCGTCACCCACCACCCCCTCCCCAAGCAGTGAGGCTCTTGCAGACCTCCTGACACTCTACCCTCCACCTCTTACCTTTCTCCCCATCGCTTCCCACCACCTCACACAGCAGAAGCACTTACTTATCCTCAGCCAGGAGGTTAGCGCTCCTCCGGGGCAGATTTCTCTTTTGTTCAATGCCTTACCACTGGCCCCTAGAACAGAGCTGGGATGGAGGTGCTCAGTAAATACCCTGAGTGAACAACAGCTAATGATTGCTGTGTGCCCTTCAGGTGCCCAGCACTGTGGTAAGCGCTTTCCATACAAAGCTTATCTCTATTTAAGAATCTTTTCACCTCCACAGTAACGCTGTGATGCATGCATTGTTCCCTGCATTACAACAGAAATGACGTTCAGAAGGGACTTGTCCATGCTTGTTCTCACAAGGTCCTGGCTCCTGCCCTGCCCTGCCTCTCCTGGGCTGGCTGGGGAGCACCTGCATTCTCTGAAGAAGTCCCCAGCTTCTCTCCAGCAGGCAGGACACCCTGAGAGGAGGAGGGGGTCTGTGCCGGTGGCCTAGCAACAGCCTCTTTCTTTCCAACTCACCATAATCCTGGGCTAATTTGGCCTTCCAGGAGCTACTCCTCTGCCGCTCTAGCCCACGCTTCCCTCCTGCACACTGTCTTCTGAGATGGATGAGTTGTCCACAGAACAAGTGGGAGTCCCTCGCCTCAGCTCTCGGGAACACAGTGTCCCAGAGGAGCGTTCTCACCCCGAGTCCAAAGATGCGGCTGAACTCTGAGGACCTGACTGCCAACGTGTTGTGGGTGTTGTTATTGCTGATATAAAAAAATAGTGAGGCTGAGGGATGGGCATTCTGCAAAGTGCAGCGGGAGAAGAAAATTCCTTCCAGAGGGGCTAACTGTGCGATTCCATCAGCACTGAACTGAGCAAATTCGTCCCTTGCCAGTGTGTGGGAGCCAGATGTTCAATCTGCCTCATTAGGCTGACTTATCTCCCTTTCTAGGCCCAGGGTATTTGTTCAAAGACTTCTTGGGCTTTCTCTTCCCTTTGTGTCTGCTTTTCCATTTCTTTAAGAAATGGTAACCGGACGCCTGCTGGGTGCCAGGCCCTGGGCTCAGTACTGGGGATTCAGAAATGAGCAACATTCTTGACCAGAGAGGGAAGACAGGCAAACAAATACAAAGCAGTGGAAATCCCACCCAGAAATGCCAAAGGCCTTGATCACAGCAGGTGATTAATCAGCATTAGTGGAGTAAATGTTGAATAGGTGAATATCAATCCTGTGGTCTAGAAAAGGGAGGCTGTGGGTGTGGGCATTTTGGGGAAAATTTAGAATTGGAGTCCACCAGATGAATAAGGGGGAGGGAGAAGGCGTGACTGGCATTGAAGTCAAAGGGCACAGCCATGAACAAGCAGGCTGAGTTTTAGGATCGGCTGTCTGGAATGAATGAAATGCAAGGTGAGTGCAGAAGAGGGTGAGATTGGAGTTGTACCAGGAGTCAGGTCATGGGAATGTGAATACGAAGTTGAAGTTTGAGATGTATCATAAGGAAAAGAGCTGGGTCTGGATGACTTCACGAGCAGGTGCTGAGGATAACTCCCAGGCTTCTGGCTTAGACCTTGGGTTGATTTGGTGGGGAAAATGGGTTCAGGCGGTAGTAAAGATGTGGAAGGCGGCTGGACTCCTGGCCTGGGCCTCCCTGTCCCTGGAATAGCACCCCCCACTCCCACCCTCCTGAACCTCCATACTTCGATCTTCTCAGGGTCTCCTTCCTTCCTCCAAGTGGCCTTTTGTCCTGCACTCCATAAACCCACCCGCCTGAACCCCTAGTAAAATGCAGTGGGTCCAATTTTGCTGTAGGAAGTGATCTGCTCGGCCAAGCACAAGTCCCCTAACCTGGGCAGCAGGGGCTCAAACCCCTCAGTCACCCGGCTGGGAACACTGGGTGGGTCAGTGTGGAGTGGGGCGAGGCACTTGCGGCTCAGGGCCAGGCAGGTACAGGCACCGCCCCCCCCACCCCCCCCAAGAAACCGGTGAGAGAGTGGGCGGGACAGTGACGTCACAAAGGGTAGGAACTAGTCGGTCAAAGACGCTTCCGAGTCCTAAGGAGCCAGGGTGTGTGTAGGTTCAGATTCCTTTTCAGTTTGAGCAACAGGCAGCGGGAAACGCAGGAGTGTTGACTGCCCGCCTCCGCTCCCACAGCCGCCTTGGTACAGAGCTTTGTCAGCGGTGAGCAGCTCAACGCACCGATTGCTTCGGAGGCAATAAATGGCCCTCAGGGGTCCGTGGCCACGGGGCACAAGCCCCTTTAAAGCTCGATTTGACCCGCAGCCTCCAGCCGGTAAAGAGAGAACCGCGGGGCCTGGCCAAGCCTTCTTCCTGCCTCTTAATCTGCTTTACCTGATCTTTTTGTGAGTGCCTTGCCAACCCTGACAGCGTGGCTCAGTGGTGGGGCAGGGACCTATGAACCAGGAGATCATGGTGGGGTTGGGGCACTTGCCCGGGTTGCGGGCTCCATCCCCAGGGCTGGGCGCGCAGGGGGCAGCCGATCAGTGATTCTCATCATTGCTGTTTCTCTCTCCCCCCTTCCGCTCTGAAATCTACAAAAATATATTAAAAAAGAAAGAAGGAGGCCGAGTGGATTCTAGTAACCAACCACGCCAACAACCCACCCGGCGGGGAAGCGGGCATTTCCAACCCCGCAACCGGAAAGCATTTTGGGCAGTGGTTCTCAACCTTGGCTGCACATTACCATCACCTGGGAATCTTTTTAAAATCCTGATTTCTGGGCCTCATCCTCCGGAAATTCTGTTTCTTTGTTACTAATGTTGTGCCCCACCCCATAACAAAGAAACAGAATTTCCAGAGGATGAGGCCCAGAAATCAGGATTTTAAAAAGATTCCCAGGTGATTCTAATGTGCAGCCAAGGTTGAGAACCACTGATTTTGGGAGTCGCCCGCAGCCCGCGCTGGCCGGGTGGGCCAGACGCATGCGCCCTAGACGCCACCGCGCACCCTAGCGGCCTGGCGGGGCCTCTGCGCAGTCGCCGTAGCCCATAGCAACCGGGAGCGGTCGCTTCCGGCGGGAATCGGACTGCGAGGGGATTGGAGTCCGAGTGTCTGGAGATCGATGAACAGGCGGCCTGACCGACTGGGAAGCCGGCCTGGGGTGCAGCACGAACCCCAGGGACCCCGGGGCGCTCTCTGGGCCCCGGGCATGGAGTCTGTGCTTGGCGGCTCCCATTTGACAGCGGGGATTGCGGCTGAGGGAGGGGGCGGGTTTGTCCACAGCGGCCATTTCCTCCGTAAGAAATTGATAGGATGCCCTCCCTGCCTTAGAACAAGGAGAGAGGAGGGCGGTGAAAGTAATTTATAAGATGCACTTCACTATTGGGCTACACCCGATCATGCTCGTCCCTGACAAAATGATTGTTTGGATTATTAAAACACAACATCCAACTGAATTTTGCCAACAGTTTATAGTTGACATTTAAAAAAAAATACATTTTATTGATTTTTTACAGAGAGGAAGGGAGAGGGGTAGAGAGTTAGAAACATCGATCAGCTGCCTCCTGCACACCTCCCACTAGGGATGTGTCCGCAACCCAGGTACATGCCCTTGACCGGAATCGAACCTGGGAACCCCTCAGTCCTCAGGCCGACGCTCTATCCACTGAACCAAACCAGCCAGGGCTATAGTTGACATCTTAAGTCGCAGGCGTGGAATCACTGTGGCAGCTACAAATGCAGACACGCATGGGTGTGTGCTGGTGACTGACCTGTGGTGAGAAGGATCGACAGTGATGTTCCAAAATGGTGAACAAACAAAGTATAACTTCCCTCGATTAACCTGGTTCATGCACTTCTGGATAATTTATTGTATGTGAAAGCCGGGGGGGCGGGATTTTGTGTATTTTGTATTTGTATATAAAACAGGTTATAAGCAGGTGTTTTGCCTCCCTGAAGGTTTGCAGGACAGAGACATTTACTGTGGTGAATTATTCCGTGCATGACAAGAGGCCCAGGTCCCTGCTCCCTGCTTCCTGAAGGCTAGTTGTGTCCCCTCAAAATGCCCTCACAAAATTCCACTCTGGGCTTTTGGAAACACTGATTTATTCAGTCAAATAAGTTTTGCCAGCCTTCGCGTGCTGGGCACGTTTGGTGGGGAGGCATGGAGTGGTGAATGGAGTGGGTGGGAGGGCGGGAGGGAGGCCCCCGCCCTTCTGAGGTTGGGTCCAGTGTGAGAAAATGCCCAGATAGTAATCGTATGATATGCTAAACAGGCCCTAACCGGTTTGGCTCAGTGGATAGAGCGTCGGCCTGCGGACTGAAGGGTCCTGGTTTCGATTTCGATCAAGGGCATGTACCTTGGTTTCGGGCACATCCCCAGTAGGGGGTGTGCAGGAGGCAGCTGATCGATGTTTCTAACTCTCTACCCCTCTCCCTTCCTCTCTGTAAAAAAAAAAATCAATAAAATATATTAAAAGAAATATGCTAAACAGCTTGGTAATAGAGGCAGTACAGCTCAGGTTAGGAACAAGAGAAGGCCCAGAGGGTCCTCTGACCTCAAAAACAGAGAAGTAGTTTTTGAGCTGAGCCTTGAAAGGGCGCCAGGCAGAGAAGGTGGCGGGCCAAGCAGAGGGGCCAGCATGACGGAAAGGGCCGGGGCGCCCGCACACAGTAGACGCTCACATTCTGTGAATGGGACACAGCCATGCTTGCTGGCAGGGAGCACTCCCCACTCTGCCATGAACTGCTCAAAACTGCGACAAGGCAGGGGAACACCGGCCTCTTGATGCCCCCCAGAGCCCCGGACTGAGTTGGGACCCCGAGCAGGTGACAGTGGTGGAAGGGCCACTGAAACGGAGAAAGGGTTGTGTGGCCCTGGCCTGGGAGTGATTTCCAGGAAGTGGCTCTCTGATTCCCCTCTCCCAGAGGGCAGCTGCTAAAAATACAGCCTCCCTGTTGCTTCATCGTTGGGAAAAAACAGGGCAGGGGTAGCCTCTCACCGCTGTCCGTGCGAGGTTGTGCTGGCACGGGGCGTTTTGGGCAGATGGTACCTGCCGAGGACTGTCCTAAGATAAGAACCTCCCAGAGTATGTGCGCAGGGGGAGGCCACAGGCAGAGGGCCCCCCAGCTGGTCTAAAGGAGGTCAGCGTCAGTCTCCCTCTCCCCCTGGGAGATCCCTGACCTCATGAGATGATCATTTCTTCCCCGAAGGCCAGGCGAGGGCAGGATCTGGAACTAAACGGGCTGGCTGGGTACTTGGGGAATAGGAAAGCACTAGCAGCCCCTCCGGAGGTAGGCTGAGTGTTGCTATGCATGACCCCTGCTCTTGCATTGCCCAACGTTCTTATGGTTTTCAATACAATTGGAAGTGAAGCATTTTATATTTCCATATCTTACAATGTTGGCACTAATTCAAAGACCGTGAGAGGTGAACAAGACTGTAGGACCACTGGGCCTTGCTTCCATCTCAGGAAGGCGGGTGTCCTCAGGACATCAAAGCTTTAAAGAGAAAAGTGAGGGCCGGGCAGAGTGCAGTGCTTCTGGCAATATCACCGAGTTAGTCTCCACGCTAGGGGTGAGGGGCTCCATGACAAGTGAGAAGGCCCAGTCCTGCCATTTTGGAACTCCCAGTCGAACAAGGTAGATGGACCATTAAAGAGGCAACTACAGGCAATTGAATAATCAGCATGAGTAAGGACATGGGTGGGGGTGGGGAGAGAGAGCACAAATCAAGGCAGGCTTCCCGAAAGAAGAGTGCTCTGATCTGGGACTTGGAAACGATTAGCAGTTAGCCAGGCAGGAGGTGGAAGGGGTAGAGGAGTATTCAGAGGGAGGGACTAGCATATGCAAAGGCCTGGAGACACGAAAAAAACTCGACTTATTCAAGAATCTGAAAGCAGCCCCTTCCTCACATTTCATCTAGGCAGGAAATAAAGCATCACTTGTAATTCCTTTGAATTTCTTTGGATACCTTGCCCCAAGGTCTTACTGACTCTCCTCTGGGACACGTAGCAGGTATTTGGTAAATGTTCATGGTGCTCCCCCAAGTCCCCATTCCTTCCTGTTCTCTGGAGTTTTTAAATTCTGCTACAGCTTGTGTGCCTTTTTTAAAGAATTTCCGTTGGTCTCACTTCACCGTGGCCAAGATCAAGGCTAGAAATGGGTTATACAGTAGGAACCCAAATGTCCAGAAGTGAAAAGGGGCGTGGGGGGTGGGGTGGGGAGGGAATTCTGAAGGGCCTGCTGCCTTTCTGTTGTAACTAAGTCCCCCCCAACTTGACACTGGACCGGATTCTGTGTGGTGGTGGGGCAATGCTTTGCAAACCCCTAACATAGGCTGGTGTGCAGCGGGTACTCACTACCCACCTGCTGGATGGAATGTAGGCCTCATAAACAGGTCTGATCCTTGAAACAGGGCAGGGAAGGATGTGGCCCCCAGTCCTGCTCTTCCCGGCCAGCATGTCCTGGGTGGTTCCCTGAGCCCGGGTTCTGTAGCCCAGAACCAGTTGAATGTGGTGGGATGGAACTCTGCAAGGGTGGAGACCAGGAGCTGGGGAACCAAACAGACTTGGGTACAAACCCCAGCTCCCCCATTTCCAAAATGGGGGTAATTGTGCCTCCCGGGTATTGTTTTCATCCTGAGAGTGCTGAATGGCTCATGTGGACGGACGGTGGACATGGTGCCTCCTCTCACCTCTCGCTCCTCCTTGCCTTCTGTGCCCTGCAGGGTGTTTCCCGGAGCAGCCATGTCCACCCTGTACCCATCTCTGGAGGACCTGAAGGTGGACCAAGCCGTTCAGGTACGTCGCCAGGCCTGTTAGCCTGGGCCCCCTGATGGAGCCTCAGGGTCACCCAGGGCAGCTAAGGGAGGCTGGTCTTGGACGTCGCTGGGTGGTTGGGCCCCAGGCCTGCAGGTCACCCCCAAAGGGCCTGCTGAGCAGGGCAGGTGCCCAGAGGCCAAGGCAGTGGAGTCGCAGCAGGAATGGAAACAGCCGGGCACCTGTCATGCCTGCTTTGTCCCAGCCTCTCCTCCACCAGGTTCAGTCCCTCCCACACTGTAGGGCAGGCTCCTGGCCTTCTGAGCCCCTTCTCCCTCCATCCCATGTGGTCTCAGTGGGTGTTGAGAGTTTGGGACTTTTTGAGAACTTGGCCCCAATGTTCTGGCTGCTTCAGGGCAAAAATGGGTCATTTGGTGGCTCGTAGAGAACGACCACGAACCTCCCCCAGAAACATGGGCATCTCAGAGACCACATCTACACAGGACCTCAAAGGGTCATGGATGTCTTCCACCCCCCAGGCCCGCCAGCATACATAATGCCTCGCTCCTAGGGTCCAACGGTTCGGGGGGGCAGGGGCCGGTCCCAGACACAGCTGACCAGCACCCCTCACCTCTCCGCAGGCCCAGGCCAGAGACACCCCCAAGATGCCCATCCTGCCTGTGCAGGAGACACCTGTCCCCCAGCCTCCAGGTGAGTGAGTGGGGTGGGGGTGCTCCTGACTGAGAGTGACCTCTTCTGGCATCTCCGAGTGCTGGTCTCTTGTCTGCTACTGTGCTGTGTGCTCTGGACACGTCCCACCTTCACCAGAACCCTTTGAGGGCCGCAGAGGAAACCGGCCCAGTGAGGCACTCACTGCCCTGCTCTGGGCCATCTTCCGTGGTGCCGCCTGAGGGCCAGATGTTGTGGTGGCCCCTAGCGTTGTTCATGGCCGTCTTGATTCAGGTTTTGGCAGCAAACTTGAACTTAGGCTCAATTCTCCCCTCCTCCCTGGGCACAGTGTCCCCAGAGCTGAGCTGCCCTTGGGTCAGACGCCTGCTTCTGTGGATTTCTTAAGAGCAGGGCCCCATGGCCCCAGTGCCAGCCCTGTACTTCGTGTTGGGTGTCTGGCCGGTGCCAAGTAAAGTGGTACATGAGGCACTCGGGGTCCCAGGCTGCTCCTGGAGGGAGTAGGACCCCTGCCCCTCAGACCTGGGGAGAGGACCACCTCACCAGCTCGTGTTCCTGCCTCCTCTCCCACACACCCCATCCCCGGGATACACTGTTCTCGGGGAGAAGCTGCATCCTTGGGCGCTGACAGCATTCCCAGGCCACGTGTCTTAGAAATGAGCCCCCACATTGGAGCCAGGCAGTTGTGGCCAAGCTCACCTTGGTAACACCTTTCTTCCTCCTTCTTCCTTTCCCATCAGTTTTGTACCCAAACCTGGCAGAACTGGAAAATTATATGGGTCTTTCCCTCTCCAGCCAAGAAGTCCAACAGAACCTGCCTCAGAGTCCAGACGGTACCAGTGTAGGTATCTGTCTCGTGCCTGAAGTGGGCACAGATCTTCCAACTCCCCCTCCTTCTTGGTCTTACCTTTGAACCATTCTTGCAGCCCTGTTTCTTGATGGAACTTTCCATTTTGAGCCCTCATTACAAGTGTTGTGGGATTTCATGGGGTCCCGCGGGCCTGGGGGTTGCAGAGCCCTGCCTGCCCTTTGACCCCTCCCTGGCTGCAGGCTGCTGAAGGAGAAGGGAGGACAGTAAACCCAGCCTGCGTCCGGGAGCTGCTCATGAAGGGCTGCCCGTAGCGTGAGAGCAGCCGCGTGGACAGGAGGAGCTCGTCACCCAGCCCTGGCCCCCAAACTAAACAACGTGGCTTGATTCCCGAGCTCCATGGCTCAGGGAGCAAGAGAAATACTGACAGAAACATTCACCTTGAAAACGTGTTCACTCACAGACTCAGTCCCCACGCAGACCCCTCCCAGTTAGGTCCAGCGCCCCTGCGGCCATCTGTCCGTGTCCTTGTCGGCCAGTCTCGGCCTGGCCCGTGAAAATCAGTGGCAAAGTACGGCGGGGACCTGCTGGGCCTGGAGGGTTTCGAGAGGGTGGTGGGAGTGGCACGAGAATGCACAGCCACATGCAAAGCTGCTGACAAGGGAGGATCTCACAGGAGAACGTCGACAAAGATGAGGACATGTGGGACCCTGAGAAAAGCTAGTGGCACTGGGGTGTTTCTCTGAAATGACCCCCTAGATAGTCATGCCGTGAAGTCCACACACCAAGGAAAGAAGGTCATGTTTATCTAGTTCAATTTTAGTCCATTGATTTAATCCCTCTGTTCCAATAATTAGGACATAAATGCATTTAACCTAAGTGTTGATAAAAATATGACAGCTGAATGCATTTTATAATATTTTAAAGTTTTGTTTTTATTTTTAACTTTTTATTTTTAAATAATCATAGATTCACAGGACGTTGCGAAGGACAGAGAAAGGCACCGAAGAGTGTACCCTTCTCTCAGTTTTCCCAATGACTACGTTTTACATAATGATAGCATAATGTCAGAGCAGGCACTGCATTGGGTGCAGGTGTGTCTAGGGTTCTGTGTTGTTTTATCACCTGCAGAGATTCCTGTAACCACCAGCACAATCAGGGTGTTTCATCCCCACCAAGGGCTCCTACGAGCTGCCCTTCATAATCATGCCTGCCCTGCCCCCCCCCTCTCCTGTCCCTTTAAACGTCGTCATTTCAGAATGTCATGTCAGTGGATCCTACAGTGCGTGACCTTTTCACTCAGCATAAGGCCCTGGAGATGCTTCCAGCTTGTCACGTGCATCACCAGTTCCCCCTTTTTACTGCTGAGCCGTGTCCATGGTGTGGATGTGCCACAGTTTGCTTACCCTGTTGAGGGACACTTCAGTTGTTTCCAATTTCTATTACAAATGGAGCTGTTGTGATGTTTGTAGACAGGTTTTGTATGGACATAAGTTTTTATTTATCTGGGATAAATGCCCAGGAGTGCAATTGCTAGGCTGTATGATAAATGAATATTTTCATTTTTAGAGAAATCACTCAACTATTTCAGAGTGGTTTGACCATTTTATTTTCCTGTTAGCAACACACGACAGCCCCAGTTTCTTCACATCCTCACTAGCACTGGGTTTTATCACCATTTTTAGTATTAGCTGTTATGATGGGTGTTTATTGGAATCTTATCAAGGTCTTAATTTGCATTTCCCTAATGGCTAGTGATGTTGAACATCTTTCCATGATCTTATTTACTACCTATATTCTTTTTTTTTTTTAATATATTTTATTGATTTTTTACAGAGAGGAAGGGAGAGGGACAGAGAGTTAGAAACATCGATGAGAGAGAAACATCGACCAGCTGCCTCCTGCACATCTCCCACTGGGGATGTGCCCGCAACCCAGGTACATGCCCTTGACCGGAATCGAACCTGGGACCTTTCAGTCCGCAGGCCGACGCTCTATCCACTGAGCCAAACCGGTTTTGGCTACTACCTATATTCTTTTCAGTGAAATGTTTCCTCCTATCTTTTGCTTATTCTCTAAATGGATTGTTTGCTTTTTTTTTTTTTTTAAATATGTTTTATTGATTTTTTACAGAGAGGAAGGGAGAGAGATTGATAGTTAGAAACATCGATGGGAGAGAAACATCGATCAGCTGCCTCCTGCACATCTCCCACTGGGGATGTGCCCGCAACCCAGGTACATGCCCTTGACCAGAATCGAACCTGAGACCTTTCAGTCTGCAGGCCGATGCTCTATCCACTGAGTCAAACTGGTTTTGGCTGTTTGCTTTTTTAAGTCAAGTTTTTTTTTGTTGTTTTGTTTTGTTAATCCTCGCTTGCGGATATTTTTTCCTTTGCTTTTCAGAGAGAGTAGAAGGGAGGGAGGGAGTGAGAGAAACATTGATGTGAGAGAGACACATGGACTGGTTGCCTCCCAAACTCGCCCTGACTGGGGGGGCGGGGGGCAGAAGTTTACCTGAAACCGAGGTACATGCCCTCGACCGTGCCCTTGCCCGGGAATTGAACCCATCACTCTTTGGTGCGCAGGCCAACACTCTAACCACTGAGACACACTGGCCAGGGCTAAGTCAGGTTTTGAGAGTTCTTTATTGTAGAGTCCTTCATTAGATATGTGGTTTGTAAATATTTTCTCCCAGTGTGTAGCTTCTGTTCTCATCCTATTAAAAGGGTCTCTTGCAGAGCAAAAGTTTTAATTTTGATGGGGTTCAATTTATTGATTTCTTTTCTTTTGTGGGTCATGCTTTGCTGTCCTAAGGAATTTTCACTAAGCCCTAGGTCCTGAAGATTTTTTTTCCTTCTAAAACCATTATAGTTTTATGTTTTACATTTAAATTTATGATTGAATTTGAGTTAATTTTTATATAAGGTGTGGGGTAAAGGTCAAAGTTCATATTTTTGCTATGGATGTTCAATTGCTCCTGTACCATTTGTGGAAAAAACTATTCCTTCTCCATGGAACTACTACTGTTGCATCTCTGTGAAAACAGCTGGCCCTACTTAGGGAGGCTGTTCTGTTTCATAAGTCTCCATCCCTCCATTAATCCACACTGTCCTGGTTGAGTGTGTCTTCTCACTTTCCTTTTGTCAGGATAGTTTTAGCTATTCTAGTTCCTTTGTCTTTTCATATGAAGTTCAGATTAACCTTGCCTAAATCTAGAAAACATCTTACAGGCTTTTGATAGAAATTAAATCTGTATTATCAACTGGGGACATTTGACAGTTTTCCTATTTTCTTCAAATCCATGAATCTCTATGTTTATTTAGATATTCCTTGATATCTTTTATCAGTGTTTTGTAATTTTCAACATACAATTCCTATACATGTTTTGTTAGATTTATAAGAAGTTATAAGCTTTTTTTAAAATTCTCACCTGAGGATATATTTTTCATTAATTTTTTTTTTAGAGAGAGTGGAGGGGAGGGCAGAGGGGCACAGAGAGGGAGGAGAGAGAAACATCGATGTGAGAGAGACATACACATTGATGTGTTGCCTCCTGCACGCACCCTGACCGGGGGTCATGGATTGAGCCTGCAACCAAGGTACATGCCCTGGACCCGGAATCTAACCCACAACCCTTCCGTCTGACGCTCTAACCACTGAGCAACCGGCCAGGGCTTATAAGCTTTTTGGAGTGATCATAAGTGGTATTGTATTTTTAATTTAGGTTTCCACAGGTTCATTGCTAGTATATTGAAGTACACTTGATTTTTGTATGTTGATCTTGTGTCCCGTGGCCTTGCTGAACTCATTTATTAATTCAAGGAGTTTACTTGTAGATTCCTTGGAATTTTCTAGGCCATAATGTCATCTGCAAATAGGGACCATTTAATTTTCCATTTCCAATCTGTATGTCTTTTCTTTTTTTCCTTTCCTTTCCTTTCCTTGCCTTGCCTTGCCTAGCCTTGCCTTATTGCTCTGACTAGTTCTTTCAGTCCTATATTTAATAGTAGTGGTGAGCTTGGACATGTTACCTGTTCTGGATCTTAGGGGGAAAGCATTCATTTTTACTTTTAGACTAAAATCAAACTGAGCCCACTTTTTCCCATTGGTCACTATTGCTGTTTTGTAATTTTATTTACTTTTACTTAAAAGTGAATTTTAAAGAGGTCTTTACCTGATATCAATTAGCCTTGGAAAACGAGGGCCTCTTTTCTGTATAGCCCTGCTCTTTCCTCATTTTCCTGGCTGTTTTTCAAGGCCGTGGACTTGGATGCCCCCTAGCGGCTTCATGGAGTCATGTCCCCTCTGGGCTCCAGCCGATAAGTGTGTGATCTGCTGGTGGGCGAGGCCCCAGGGCCCATTCCATTCTCCTTTCCCCCTCCTTTCGAGGCCCCAGGGGCCCGCTGACCCCCTCCTCCCCTGCTGTCTGCAGACGGTGGTCTCTGGCCCCTCGCCGGGCCAGGTGGTGGCGCCGGTGTCCGGGAACAGCCTGGGTGTGCGGCGTGCGGAGATCAAGCCCGGGGTGCGTGAGATCCACCTTTGCAAGGACGAGCGCGGCAAGACGGGGCTGCGGCTGCGGGCCATCAACAAGGTGGGGCTGGCGGCCTGGCGGGAGCGGGGTGGTGGGCAGCACCCGTAAGCAGCCTGAGCCACCCGAGCCCCGCGCCTTCGGGGCTTTGGCTGCACAGCCCAGCAGCTGGGGAGGGCATTGCGGGGTGGGGGTGGGGGTGGGGAAGATGCAGAGGGTGCTGGGAGCAAGGCCCACCTAACTCCCAAGCCCAGCCCCTTCCTCTTAGCCCCTCCCCCAAGGCCCAAGGCCTGGCACTGGATTGCTGCAGGGACCCACCAGCTGCCTCTCAGGGGCTCCTGCTGCTCAGAGCCTCCCTTCCCCGTGTCCCCCGACTCACAGGGATCTGGCTGCCAGGCGGCTGTCCGTAGGGCCTTGATGCCATTGTGAGAGGCTGCGGTCCAGTGTTTGGGGGTGCAGCCTCCAGCCAGGCTTGAAATTCTGCCTCCGGTGCTCCCTAGCTGTGTGGCCTGGGAGTTTCCGCACCAGGAAAATGGGGAGCCAGTGCACCTGCTGGCAGAGCTGTCGTCTCCGCACCCTACAGGCCCCCAGAGCATCAGGAGGAAACACCTAGGAGGAGGGACCTGGGTCGGTGGGCGCGCTGACTGATGCCCTGCCTCTTCCAGGGACTCTTCGTGCAGCTGGTACAGGTCAACACCCCTGCATCCCTTGTGGGGCTGCGCTTTGGGGACCAGATCCTGCAGATTGACGGGCGCGACTGTGCCGGTTGGAGCACAGACAGAGCGCACCGGGCAGTGAAGAGGGCTTCCGCAGAGAAGATCGTCATGGTTGTTCGGGACCGGTGAGTGCCGGCGGCAGGAGCTCCTCTGTCCGCCTGCAGCCCCGACCCGAGCCCAGCTCACTGTCCCTCTCCGCAGGCCTTTCCAGCGGACGGTCACCATGCACAGGGACAGCACCGGCCACGTGGGCTTCGTCATCAAGAAGGGGAAGGTGGTCTCTGTGGTCAAAGGGAGTTCCGCAGCCCGCAACGGGCTCCTCACCAACCACTACGTGTGTGAAGTGAATGGGCAGAACGTCATCGGGCTGAAGGTAGGCCAGCGGCCGGCTCTGCCCCAGAGCTTCAGGGGCAGGAGGCTGCTGGGAGGTGGGAGGGCCCATGTCTGTGGGCACCATCCGCGCTTGTTTCTTCATCCTAAGGTTGCTTCGAGGAGTCGATAAGACAGTCAGTACATAGAACTTTGGGCACATGGCCAGTGCTCAGTAAATATTAGCTATTGATACTAACATGGAGGTCAAAGGAGTGACAGAAAGAGGGGGTGTGGTGACATGTGAAAGGCCACCGGTGCCCAGGTGGCTACGGGCTGCATGAATACCTCCCTACTTGTGTGGTACTTCTGTTTGCATCCCAGATCACGTGACAGGAATGTTTCTGAAAACAGTTCTTCAGAAATCCATTTCTGACCTCTGTTCACTTTTTGAGGGAATGTGTGTAGCGACTTTTATTTTTGAAAAATATAAGTGGTCTCGAGTCAGTGCTAGGGGCATGGACTGAAGGTGGGTGCCTGCAGGGAATGGACCACAGAGCATGCCGAGTCACATGGCTTTTGGTCCCTGAACAAGTGAAAGTTATGTTGTCCTAACCTGATGCTGCTCCCTGGGTAAGAGGGGTTCTCATCGCAGGCGTGATTTAGATGAGGCCCTTCCCCTCCTGCAGCCAGGGCTCTGGGCTCACAAGGCAGGTCCCCCTGCAGAATGGCCTGGGTGGTGGCATTCATTCTCCGCCCCTCACAAGGGCCATCACCAAGCCTTTCCTGTCACATCTGCTTCCCTGTGCCCGGTAGTCTCTCCGCCTTCCCTGGAGGCAGGTTCTGGTAGCTCACTGTGATCAGGAAGTGCTTCCTAATGTCTGTCCTAGATCCTTCCTGCTGCATCTCTGCCCTCAGGGATCAGGCGTGACAGTCCGAAGGGAACCCCCATACCTGAAAAGCTGGCACACTGGTACCAGTTCTGAGTAGCCGGCTCTTTCGGATATGAATGAATCCGTCCTTTGAGAGCATTACCGCTCATGGACCCTAACTGAGAGCAGTCATTCTACAGGTGCTGTCGGTCCTCTCCTTTCGGACGGCTCACGGCTGCGTTACGGACTTACCCGTTATCCTGCCAAGCCACCGCGTGTGAGGCTCTTAGGACTGGGCTGGCCCCTTTACAAGTGGCCACAGAGAGCTATGCTGCTTGAGATGATCTTTCCACAGTTCATCTGCTTTCACTCTGGCCATCACTAGTCCTATCCAGCACGTCTTCTCCCCTTTATCCTGAACAACCAGACAACAGAAACCAAGCTAGAGTGAAGTCAAGGCCTCTAGTCTCTGGGCGGGCCAGGGCTCTGCTGCCATCGCTCTAGCTGTTGGGCTGCTCGGCACACTTTGCACGGAGACTTTATGTGTTGTGCTCCCCAGGATCTCATCGGCTTCTGCAGGCCTTTCCTCTTCACCGAGTGAGATGTACGAGGAAGCGGCCCCTGTGGGCAGCTCAGGCTGGCTGGCCAGCGGGCCCGGCGGGGGTGGCGCACCTAATGTTCCCCACGGCATGGCTGTTTTCTTCCTGCTTTGGGGCCAGAACCTGGCCGGGCCCAGGGAGATGGGATAGGAGATGTGGCTGGTGAGATTCGGGGCCTCTGTGGGTGAGGGAAGGAGCGTAGTTCTGTTTGTAGGCCCTGCTCCATCAGGCCCAGGTGACTGGCCCTCGAGGCGAGGGTGGGGAGTGGCCCATTCACAGAGGGGAGCCTCAGGGGAGGTCCACGTTCTCGGTCAAGCAGGGCCTCACCAGGTGTCTGCCTGCGACTCTCCCCTGAGGGCAGCCCTACCCCCGAAGTCAGGTGCCAGTGGCTCCCTAGCAGAGGCCACGCTGACCCATCCACAGCGTTGCCTGCAGTTACCCCTGGCCCCGGGGTGACCGCTCGCTCGCCTCCGCTCTAGGACAAAGAGGTCACGGAGATTCTGGCCGCGGCCGGGAGCGTCATCACCCTGACCATCATCCCCACCGTGATCTACGAGCACATGGTCAAAAAGTAAGGCTCTCCCTCGGTTCTTCCCTCCCCGCCCCTCTGCCCCGCCTCCTCAGAGCTCACACAGTGCACAGCCAGCTGCCCGCCCCACCCACCCCCCTTCAGCGTGGCTGGTGGCCAGAAATCTTAGAAATAAAAGTGGAGGCCCACGTGGGAGGCACAGGCGGCGGGGAGGAGGGAAGGCACTGCCCGTGTGGCCACTGTCGTTGTTGCTGTATCTAGGTTGTCCCCGACCCTGCTCCGCCACACCATGGACCACTCCATCCCGGATGTCTGACGTCCCGGGCAGCTCGCCTCCCTCTCCTGCAGGAACGCAGAGGCCTCAGGACGGCAGGTTTCGGAGACCTGCTGCCTGGAGCCGGGATGTCCTGACAGGGTGTGCTCGGTGGTGTGTGTGTGTGTGTGTGTGTGTGACCGCAGAGCACATCGTCTTCATGTGGAGCACAGGCCTCCTCGGAGCCTGACTTGCCTGGACTACGGCGGCCCAGGGCCACAGGCAGCGGCTTGCGCGGGTTTCAGTGTCGCGGCAGCCGGCTCAGGGCCTCGGGAAGGTGCAGCTGGGTCCCTTTCGAGACGTCACCTCTACCAGGACAGTCCACATTGAGAGAACAGAAGCACATTCCTTGTGAGAATTTTTCCCTTTACTTGATCTTTGACACACACTGTACATGGGTATAACTCCTCACTTACCTTTTGAATAAAGCTTTGATTTTAAGTAAAATTCCTTCCTCCAAAGTCATTGAAAAGTCCGGAATTTCAGTCCCAGGACATGCCAGGCTGGTTTTCTTTTAAGCAATCGTGAGACCAAGGCCTTGCCCATGCATTGCCTCTGAGAGCCGTTAGTGCTCTGACCCGTCACAGGCTGCTTGCCGTCGGAGGAGGGACGGCTAGTGGGGGGCTGGGTGGGCCCTGGAAGAGGGGACCAGCTTTGGACACCCCTCTCTCCGGCCAGGCTGCTGTGCACGTGCAGAACGGGCGTGAGAACTAGTGAGGGGAGGAGGAATGGATGCACTCAGGGTCTGACACCCAGGGAGGTGCTTCTAGATGCTTTGTCTCCGCCCCCCCCCCCCCCATGAGGGGCGGGGCCCAGCTGCCCATGCAGCTGCACAGCGGAGCGGAACCACCCGCAGCTTGTGTTCCCCTGACCTGGAGATGACCCCTGCCAGGGGGCACGCTCTGCCTCCCACGCGGGTGGGGACAGCTTGAGCCCCCTTCACCCCCCACCTCAGAAAAAAGACGACATCAAGAAACAGGCCGAGGGTCGTGTGTGTTTTCATGCTTTAATTCAGAGCCGTCTCCGCAGGTACAACTCTGTCTGAACAAAAGGACAAAGGAGACCAAAGTGAATGCCCCTCCCCACCTCCCCCCTTCCCGGGCCCCTGAATTCAGTCAAGGGGATGGCCGAGTGTGAGTGTGCACTGTGACTGGGGTGCACTGTGCCCCCAGGTCAGAGAGGGGATCATGAGGTCACTGGGCAAAGGCCCCTCCGTAGACCTTTGCCCCGGAACCTTGTCCTTTGCCCGCCCCTCCCCAAGGCTGTCAGCTACCTGTGCTGCTGCCGGCGAGCTGTGCGAGTGGCGATTGGGAAGGTGTTCAGTGAAGAGCTAAGTCATCCCCTTGGGAGACAGGCAGTAAACTCCGCCCGGGCCAGCTCTGTGTGCAGAGTCCTGGCCCGACTCTGATTCCGGCCTGAGCCTGGACCAGAGGAGCAGCAGGGCCGCTCTGGCCCGGACCCTACAATGAAGAAGCCACTTTTCCCCGCTGGGCTTCATGGGGCCAGCGTTTCCGGAAAGTGACTCCTGGAAAGACTGTCCCGTAGGACCTAACCGTCCGCTCTGGCAGAGGCTGGCGAAAGGGGGGCCCACGGATTTCTGCTCCAGAAGCGGAGGGCAGGCGGGAAAGGTCAGCCCAACGGGAGGAGGCGTTAAGCAGACACGTGCAGAATGAGCACTCAACAGCCCCACACTCTGTGCCCTGCACAGTCAGGCGGGCAGGCCCCACCTCCACCGCCTGCAGCCGCACAGGGAGCGCTGCACCTTTTGCATAGATGCGGACACTGAGCACACACACGCATACACGCAGGAGCCCTGCGGGGCCACTGGCCAACAGGGTCCCCTGGTCTGTCTCAGGGCTGCCGGTACGCCGCCGCCTCCACTAACACAAAGAAACGCCCGTCCAAGGCCCCACCAGACCCCTCCCTCCCAAGAGCGAGGACCCTCAATGCTGAGAGCAGGGCCCTTCGGACCCAGACAGGCAAGTCTCAGGCCAGAGGAGGCGCCGAGGGTGGCGGCTGGACCCACTCACCTCACCCAGAGGCCTTGGGTCCGAGCCCGGCCAGCCCTTCACCAGTGGCTTCTCTGGCAGCAGACAGTGTTGACTGTGGCCCCAACCCTGACCACATCCACCAAAACATAAGACACAACAGGAAGGCCACAGACAGCAAGACACAGACAAGAGCAGAGGGGCTACGCAGCACCACTCAATTCCAGTGGTGAAAAATATATAGATTTTATGTTGTCAAATAGAGTCATATGTTTATTTCCTCAGCAAAGCTTTGCCTGTTTCTAAGGAGACACTACGCGGCCCATGAGTACATGGCGCAGGAGGCTGGGTCCCGGCCCGGCCCGACTTGGCTTTGGATTGGGCTTGTCCTGCCCCCATGCCACGGCCCCAGCGTCCCTGGGCAGCCCTGGCCAGGCCCCAGGAGCTCGGGTTCAGTTCGGCTGGGGTGGGAGGTGCTCCACAAAGGAAGGCTGGCCTGAGGCCCAGACCGAGGAGGGGGAGCTTTGGAGGCACAAAGCGCGTGGCAGAGGGGGCTGTTGCCCCAATGGCTGGGCCGGCTGCCCACTCCCAGTGCATGCAGGCGCTGCCCCCCGTGAGGGGAGAGCGCAGAAAGGAAGGGCAGAGCCCGTGAGTCAGGCAACGGCTTCCGGAGCAGCAGGGGTGGGCAAGCAACCTTGGCAGAGAACCAGAGTGTCCCATAGGCCAGAGGGGTGAGTAGGACACAGGGTCCCACCAACCCCCCCCCCCCCCCCCCCCCCAGTGTGGGGCCTAACTCTGAAGAGTGGGTGGGACAACTAGATGGGTGTAAGCCCTGAAGGGAAAAAGGACCGGGTTTACTTTGTAAAATAATCTATATATATATATAAAAGGCTAAGTGACCATCCGACCGTCTGACCAGTAGCTATGACGCGCACTGACCACCGGGGGCAGACGCTCAATGCAGGAGCTGCTGAGCTGCGGTGACTTGGCAGCAGTGGTTCTCGGGTGATGTACCCTGGAACCAGAGAGGAGGGAGCCCAATTCCGGGGTGCATCACCCGAGAACTGCCCTTCTGGGACCCCTCGGGGAATGTCAGAGAGCCAGTTTTGGCCTGATCCCCACAGGCCAGGCCGAGGGACCCCACCTGCCAGAGGGGCCCCGCTCACTCCGCAGATGTCCTTTGAGCCCCAGCGCTGTCCCAGGTGTGGCCAGCCGGGGAGGGGCCACGGGAGGTTGGCTCCAGGGCGTGTCTGGCCTGTCTTGCCCAGTCCCGCCCCGCCAGCCACCTTCTAATTAATTTCCCTTCAATGTGCATGAATCCGTGTACCGGGGCACTAGTAATGGTAATAAAAGGTCAGCAGCGTTTCTGGGGGCCCTGATGTGGTCCTGGGAATAGAAGGAGGACAGTGAGTCTTCCCAGGCTGGGCTCGGACTGGGAGCAGGGTGTCTGCAGGCTCCCTCTCCCCCCAACCCAAGAACACCCAGGGCACCTGCTTTGGCTTGGACGACAACATGGCTTCAGTTCCGTCTTGCCATTCATCCTGCAGTAATTCCTCCTGAGGCACATGAGTCTAAGATCCGGGAACCCTTACCCTAGACAGTAAGCAGCCCCCTTTCAGGAGGTCCGGATACATGAGAACCAAGCCCCCGAGTGAGCACAGTGCAAAGCAGAAGTTGGGCCTGGGGCCCCAGAGAAAGTCGGGGTGCGCTCCAGGGCCGTCATGGCCTTGGCTGTCCACACCAGCTGAGGACTGCTGAGTGCTGCCCGGCCTCCCAGACCACAGGGCCTCATCTCAGGCCGGAGGCGCCCGAGCTGCCAGCCCACCTCCTCTCCTCGTGCCGGCACTCTGGACGGGAGCATTCCTCCCCCAGCACCGAGCCGTCTGGCTTAGCTCTCACAGGAAGAATTATCTGACGCCCAGACGTGTCAGGAGGAAAGTGGACCGTAGGGAAGGTCTGGGGCCGACAGATGCAGAACCCACACTGCCCTCGGCCCCTCTTGCCCATCTCCACCTTTCACCCGAGTGTGGAGCAGTCTGAGGGGCTGGGGCTCCAGCCAGGCCCGGCAGTTCAGGCTCTGCTCGGAGTCCTGGGTCAGGAGCCTGCACTTTGGGTCGCAGCTGCCTGCACCTGAGGAGATAATACTGGTCCAGACGCCGGGCTGAGGGCAGGGGTGGTGTGGTGTGAGCAGGGAACTGAACGGGATGTGGGGGGTGGAGGACGGGGAGACTGAAGTGGGCAACTGAGGTCCAGCCTCTCCAGCTCAGTACGCCAGAGACTTCCTGAGCAGTGGCCGCCCTTGTGAAGCGCCGAGCGGAGGGGCCGGGGTGAGGACTCCCCTGCACTCGGTCCTACAGCGGGCCTCCCTGCCTTTGGTCTCTCTTCCCCTCTCTCCTGTCCAAGCTCTGACCCCCAGCCCCCACACTGTTAACATCCAGAAAACACCACTTCCGAACCCAGAACTAAGTAAGATGATGCCCCACGGGGATGTGCGAGAGGGAGGACGGCACCCCGACAATCAGTGGTCAGGCCGCCCGACCCCCTGGCCAGGAAGGGCCTCAGAGCTGGGAGCCGCCGGCGGTGCTGGGGCCCGGCTGGCTCAGCGAGCGGCAGCTGATCCTGCGGATGGAGTGCAAGGCCACCGTGCAGCAGCCCCGCAGCAGGGAGCTGATGTTGTAAATGGGCTGGCCCTGGCGCCGCTGGGAGCGGCAGAGCCAGGCCACTGTGGGGACAGCGGGCACCACCACGGCCAGCAGATCGACGATGTAGTGGCGGCTCCAGTAACTCTTGGGCTCGGCCGCCTCCTCCTCCTCTTCCACGGGGCATGCCACGCTCACCGACAGGCTGGGGTTGGGGTTGGCACCGGGCCGGTGTGGGGTCGGCCCGCGGGTGATGGGCTCCTGGGCCTCAAGCTCATCACTCACCTCATCACCCACCGTCACCACCACCGCTGAGTTGGGGTCTCTGGGCCCTGGGGGGTGGGGGTCCGGCTCCGGGCACCTGCCCCCTGACTCGGGACCCGTCCCGCAGACCTGGGCCTTGGTCACCTTCTCCAGGATGGTGTCTAGGTCAGGCTGGTACTGCAGCGAGTCTGTCTGGATGGCACGCTCCTGCATGCAGCTGACCTGCACGCCAGCCTCCATGCCGCAGAGCAGCCTCTCGTAGGTGTTGCTGGCAGGGCAGCGGGGCCCCAGGCTGAAGGAGCTGTGCAGCGAGGCCTCCTCGGGGCCGCAGTCCACCCCCGACGACAGTAGGCTGCTGGCCTCCAGCACATCCGTCCGGCTCATGGTGTCATCGTTGGCCGCGAAGCCACTGTCAGCCCCGTCCTCCGTGGAGGAGCCAGGGTGGTCCCCAGGGGGCTGGTCCCCGCAGACGGCCGGGTCGCTCAGCTTGGTGTAGGTGGAGCTGCGGGTGAGGGAGCGGGCGGGGGAGCCGCCCGCTGACTCCCCGGCGCCGTCCTCCTTGGCCGTGCCGTTCTGGGCCACCTCCATGCTGTGCAGCAGCGTCTCCAGCTTCTTGTTCTGGATGTTGATGTCCATGAAGTACTTCTGCAGCCCCTTGTCCTTGTCAATCAGGTTGTTCTTGACGGTGTCGATGACCTGCTTGAGCTGCTTGATCTCCTTGCGGGCTTCCTTCAGGGCCAGCTGGGCTTCCACGCGGTGGCACTCCTCCTCGATCCAGTCCTCCTGCATGCGTGACAGCTGTGTCTTCAGGTCGTCGATCTCGGTGTCCCTGTGGCGGACGAGACACATGCTCACTGCTGGCCTGGCACCGCCACCAGGGGGCCAGGTCCGGAGGGGGCTGTCACCACGGACAGACGGCCTGTGCTGCCGGCTCACAGAGCTAAAACCAGGACCGACTCAATGCTCCTTCCTTCTCCTTACTCCCCAGGGTGAGGGGGGTGGGAGAGGGCCAAGGGGTAAAGACAGGAGAGGCCTCCTCCCGGAGGGAGGGGGCGGGAGGGAGGGGGGAGAAGAAATGGGGCAAGAGACAGCACGGCATCCCACGCCCTCCGGGCCGTAATGCACAGGCCTGTCCACGTTTAAATCCATCACCTGCAGAGCAGAGCAGACAGTAAAGTCTCAATTTCAAGGTGCTCCTGCTATAAAAACCCAAGACATCCTTAAAAATCTTAACGTACAACCACAGAAGGAAACCTACAATCTGTTCAATGGGAAGGGATGTGGCTTCCTGTTTGGCGGCTTTAAATGACCACCTGCAACATGGGGGCTGGGGCGGGGGCGGGGGGGAGCTGGTGATTCTACATCTTCCCTCAAGTGGAGGGCGAAGTGGGCAATCAGAGGGGAGCGATGAAACGGGTGGCACTCTTTCATCTGGGGGGGCGTTTCTGTTTTATATCTACTATAAAGAGGAAAGCCCCCCCCCCCCAAAAAAAGGCAAAAAAAGGCAAAAAAGGGCAAAAAAGGCACGCAGCTACTCCTGAGGGAAGAGGCAAGTGCCAGGTGAACCCAACAGTCCGCAGACTCTTGTCCAGAAGCTCTCGGCCTGTAAGTCCCTGAGTTGACGATGACTTAGGGGGTGTGGGGGAGGGAGGTGAGTTCAACAAAGATGCCATCAAGTCCGGAGCTAACACCAGGACGGACAGAGCAGTGAGAAAGCAGTGAGCCTGGAACCGGCTGGGGGTCCCTCCCTCAGCTCACCCCTCGGTGACACGGCCACACGCAGCCGCCGGCCCGGCGTCCGTGCAAATACAGCCCACAAGTGGCACAACGTCACTCTGGGGTTCTTGATCCCATTCGAATGACAGTCCCAGATCAAAGTGAGATCGGAAATGCAGTTCAGGAAGTGCGCCCAGGAATCGCAGCCGCAGTGCGCCGAGGGGCCTGGGTCACGGGAAGGGGACAGACTGCTGACAGGACACAGCTCGGCGCCGCGGCAGCAACAGGCTCAGAGCGGCAGCAACAGTGATGTTGGGGGTACAGGTATGGGGGTACTCGCTCTTCACTCCTCCCGTCTCAGGGTGGGGGGCTCATCCTATGGGGACCCTCCTCACTGACATGGAGCCCAGGGAGGAAGAGTGAGTTTGGAAGAAGGAGCTGGGCATGCTCAGCTCTGCGGGCACCTGCCCCCTCTCCTGGGAGCCAGCAGGGTCCCCGGGACTGTGGCTTTCCAGTCTTGCCTGGGGCTTTATTTTTGAACTGGGTCCTGAAGGATAAGTTTGCCAAGGAAGTCAGATGGGGAAAGGCCATCCCAGGAAGTGGGGGCACAGCCTCCAAAACCACAGGGTGTAAAGGATTACTGAGAGGGAGGCGACTGCTAGAACAGCAGGCACCAAACTGGATACACAGAGAGCGTGTGGAGTGAAGCCAGTGGTGAACGGCCATAGGTTCCCGCAAGGGTAGCAGGCGGGGAGCGGCCAGAGGTTAGGTGTAGGCCCTCCACGGCAGGGCACGCTGCCTGCTCAGAGCCCAGGGCAGCCCTCGAAGCTGTGAGAGGGGCCGCCTCCTTCCTGAGACCTCTGTGCAGACAGCCCAGCAGACCCAGGGCATCGCTGAGGGGAAAGAAAATCAGAAACCCGCTGAAGCCGGTTTGGCTCAGTGGATGGAGCATCGGCCTGCGGACTGAGGGGTCCCGGGTTCGATTCTGGTCAAGGGCATGTACCTGGGTTGTGGGCACATCCCCAGTGGGGGATGTGCAGGAGGCAGCTGATCGATGTTTCTCTCTCATCGATGTTTCTAACTCTCTGTCTCTCTCCCTTCCTCTCTGTAAAAAATCAATAAAATATATTAAAAAAAACAAACAAACCAGAAACCCCAGCCCTGCAGACAAGGAGGCCCAGAGTGCCGCCTGCAGCTGCCACGGTTCGAGGAAGAGGTGGCGTGCGAACTGTGTGCTTCCCGTGACCTGCAGTGCCCGGGACCGACAAGTCTGTAGAGACAGAGACTCGTGATTCCCAGGGGCTGGGGGGATCCAGAGAAGCGGGCATGACTGCTGCTGGGAGTGGGTTCCCTTCTGGGGTGATGGAATGTTCTGGAATTAGATACTGTGATGGTTGCAGAGTTCTGTGAATATAACAGAAACAATAGATTGTGTGGTATGTGATTTACAACCAATAGAGCTGATATATGTGAAAAGAAGATGAAGGAAGACCTGGTCGTGGGGGCTGGCCCCGCCCTCCAGTGCCCCGGAGCGCCCACAGCTCCCGGTCGGCTGCACATCAAAATCAACACAGTCGGAGAAGATGGTGGAGGCGAGGAGGAGATCTGAGGGCGGCCCTGAAGATGAGGCCACCGGCCTGGACAGGGGGAGGCCAAGCATTGGCCCTCAGGTCTGGAGAACGCACTTAGGGGGGCCTGAGGGGGTCCTGGGAGACCCCTGGGCTGGGGAGGAGCTCAAAGATTTCTCCTGACTGAACATCATCTATAACAGACGAGGAGGAAGGCCTTGGGGCCTGAACTGGTGGGTCAGGAGTCCCCTGGGGACGAGCAGGGCCAACGGGCTGCTCCTTCCTCACAGAGAAGGAAGGCCGGGAAGACAGCCCTGCGCGCCCACTGCCCAGGAGGGAAGGAGTCAGGGAGAAGTGGCCAAAGGGGCTGCCGGCTAAACTCGGGAGAGCCCTGCCCTGGGTGGGAAGTCCGACAAGCCCTCCTGGGAGAAACTGCTCCTGGCCTGGCCCCAAGCAGCTTCCTGAGGTCAAAGACAGCAACTCAGGGGGGACAGGGACCCGCAGGTGCTCTGGAAATGGGCTCCCCAAGCCACTCCCTCCTCCCAGCGAGGCCCAGGGCCCTGGTGCCTCGGAGTGTGGAGCGTGCCCCCAGGGCTGCCAAGGGCTGCCCCTGGCCACCTGCTCACCGGTCCTGGAGCCGGTCCTGCGTGTCCTTCAGCCTGGCCCTCAGGTGCCGGATGCACACCTCCTTCTGCTGCAGCGGGGTCAGGTACTGCTCCGGGGTGGGCGGCTTGATGCCATGGTTGTCGCTGCACAGCATGTACTTCATGGAGCGCCTGCAAGGGGGCGCTCGTCAGCCAGGAGGGACGGCGAGCAGAGCCAGGGCTAGGCCCGTGCCTCCAGGGAGCGAGAGGATGCCAGCCCCACCACCCAGGTCCACGGCCACCAGGGCTCCAGGCCAGGCCTCCCGGACAGGCCCCCGTGGGCCCCAGGACACCCCGCCCTTTTCTGGAAGGTGGGCGTTATCAGAGCTCTTCTGAGTGAAAACCACAGCGTCAGGTGGGGAGCCCCGGCTCCTCTAGTTGGGGGTGGGGAGACATACTGTAGGGCATACTGACACCACCTCCATCAGTCCAGTCCCAGAGAGCTCAGGAGCCCAGTCTCCCAACCCGAGAACGAGGCCGGGTCTGGAGGCTGGGGCTGGAGGGCCTCTCCCTCCTCGAACCCGCACACACACTCACTGGGCGTGCACATCGGAGCACACGGACTCCCAGTCCATTTGTGCCTGCATGTCCACAGACATGAGTACACACCCATGCCCACGCGTCCCCACCCTCTCTGCGGGGACAGGCACATGTGAGGACACCATGCATGGACTCATACAAGTGCACGCCCCCCTTTTCTCTGGGGCACCTGTGAGCACACATGTGGACACGGCTGGCTCTGACCCGATGTACCCGAGGTGGCAGCGGGCTGGCTGTGCACTGCTCCGGAGGCCACATGCTCCCCAGCACGAGGTGGCACAGGCGTGTGTATGGTGAGTGCACCCTGGTCCCACCAGTGTAGAGGAGGGAGGGCCAAGGCTTTCACCCCGAGAAGGAGGGCACCCCAATTCCACCAACAGAGCCTGGCCCGGCCTCCTCGGCTCCCAGCTTCCTGCCTGCTGGTGGTTCTGTTCATGAATCCCTCCTCCCCCCTTGGGTCTTGGCTGAACACCCTGGGCAGGTTTTTCAAACAACTTGGCAGGGCACTTGCTGTCCCCCAACTCGGCTCCTTTGGGGCGGGGGGCTCCCAGGTCTAGGGAGGGACGATGGCAAGTGAGGGGCCTGGAAAAGCAGGCCGGGGAGGGCCACTGCTGCAGCGCCAAGTTGCTCCTGTTTTCTGTCCAAATTAACAAAACAAAGAGGGAGCTCAGGGTGCCTCTCTGGTGGCACAAGAAATCTCTTTCCAAAAGACAAGCAAGCCAGCAGAGCCCCGCGGCCCTACGCGCTGGCCCTGTGGGCTCCTGGACCCTGCAAGGACTGCTGGGGACAGCTCTGTGGCGAGTGAAAGGTCTCTTCCCCATGCCTGGGGGCGGGGAACCACGGTGAGTTACGCGAGTAAGTGCTGAGGCTGAGAGAGGAAGCAACTCTTTTAACCTTTCCATTTGCTTTCATGAGTGTTTCCCCAATATAACATTTAACACTCGCACATTTTAGTCACTAGCTCTATCTTTGTGGGAAAACATTTATACACAGGGAGAGAGTGTACTATAATTCAAGCCTCTCCGCTGTTCCCCTGGAGAGCCCAGGTATCTGTAAGGGAGGCCAGCAGCAGGCTCTCCGAGGGCAGCAGGCTCTCTGTGGGTGAGAGGACCCTTCCCCGGCAGAGGTCAGCCTCTGGGCTGGGACCGCCCCGGGGCTGCAGGTATGACATGCATTACAAACATCTGCTACTGAAAGGAAAAATACTAAAGTTGTCAATTATGAACTTTTAAAAATTTAAGTGGCCCGGCTGGTGTTGCTTAGTGTTGAGCAACACCATGAACTAGGAGATCATGGTTTGATTCCCAGTCAGGGCACACGCTCGGGATGCAGACTCGATCTACAGTAGGGGGCATGCAGGAGGCATCCAATCAATGATTCTCATCATTGATGTTTCTATCTCTCTCTCTCTCCCTCTCCCTTCCTCTCTGAAATCAAGCCTATATAATAAAAGAGAAACATGCAGATTAACCATCACTCTGCCACTCTGCTACACCCACCAGCCAATCAGAGTGACTATGCAAATTAACCCAACAAAGATGGCGGTTAATTTGCATATGCAAGCACAGAGCAAAGACTGAAGATGGCAGCGGCCACGGAGCTGGAGCGAGCAGGAGGTTTGGGTTGCTCCTGGCGAAGGAGGAAGCCGAGCTTCCGGCCGGCCCTGGACTCCGCTCAAGGAGGGGATGGGGGTCTGGGGGCCTGGGTCACCGGGGGCGACCCAGGCTTCCATCCAGCCCTGGCCTCTGCTCGAGAAGCTGGGAAAAAAAAAAAAGGAGGGGCTGGGAGCAACCGGAGTGGAGAAGCCAAGCCTCGCTGCTGTGGCCGGACCAAAGGCCTGGGTCCTGGATGCCAGAAGAAAACTGGTGCTGGCAGCCAGGCGAAGGAAGGCCTATTGCATGAATCTTCGTGCAATGGGCCACTAGCACAAAGATATTTTAAAAAATAGTTATTAACTAATCAGAACTGCATCTAGGCTGGCTGGTGTGGCTCAGAGGTTGAGTGTCAACCTATGAACCAGGAGGTCATGGATCAATTCCTGGTCAGGGCACATACCCAGGTTGTGGGTTCAATCCCTAGTAGGGGGTGTGCAGGAGGCAGCTGATCAATGATTCTCTCTCATCTATACTAATAAAAGGGTAATATGCTAATTAGATTGGACAGCTTCTGGACGTCCTCCCAGACAAAGCCACGGTGGCAGGGGAGAGCAGTTAGGGGCAATCAGGCAGGCAGGGGAGCAGTTAGGGGCGATCAGGCAGGCAGGCAGGTGAGTGGTTAGGAGTCAGCAGTCCCGATTGCAAGAGGGATGTCCAACTGTCGGTTTAGGGATTGGGCCTAAACCGGCAGTTGGACATCCCCCGAGGGGTCCTGGATTAGAGAGGGTGCAGGCTGGGCTGAGGGACACACCCCCCCCTGCCGCATGCACAAATTTTGTGCACCGGGCCTCTAGTCATTGATGTTTCTATCCCTCTCTCCCTCTCCCTTCCTCTCTCTGAAGATGGATGCATACACTTTAAAATGTAAGTGTATGCCTCCGTCTTCCTCATGCCCTGTGTTCTGGAGTGTGGTTACAAACGGAATGCTGGGGCATGGGTCCTGCACACGTGTGTCACCCATCACTCGTGTGTCATGCTGGACAACACTGAGAACTGTTGCCTCAGCACAACCCGAACATCACTTCACACAAATGACATGCTCTCCACTGGAACGGGCAGACGAGTCCTCCCAGCGGGTGCGTTGGCCACGGGGCTGCAGGCTGTCTTCCGGCCACGACTCTCAAGGAGGACCAAAGCCCCACCGACGGCCGTTACCAGTGTCGGATGGAGACGTGGGGATGGGAAGTGACCGAATCCCCAGGCCACAGTCTTCTGCCTCCCCCAGCATTTCAACGCTGGGGACAGGCTTGTGCCGTCGTCCCAGCTCGAACTCCCTGGTCTTCGAGGACCCACGGCTCCCCTTGCCCTGCCTCCCAGCCTGATCCCGCTTCTCAGGTCTCTGCTCGCCTTTCCTGAGGGCACAGCTCAGCCTTTCTCCCCCACTTTCCTTTCCAGACCTGCTCACCTCTGCCACCCTCATGGTGCCCCCCAGGAAAGCAAGCAGCAGAAGCTGCGAGGTGCCCTCCAACGCTGTGCCCGGGAGCACACAGCTCTGCCCGACCTGGGCCCGCACATCACCCAGCTCCACAGGGAGGCGCACACAGGATTCCCGGGGAGGGGTCCCCGTCAGGAAACATGAGCCGGGAGCCTGGGGGTGGGGCTTTGGGTTGTCCCCTTTTCCTTCCTGGGCATCAGCCCGCTGCCTGGAGGTGTGGGAGCCACATGTGACAAGGACAAGAGCTACACACTGAGGAGGGGGAGCAGGAAGGCAGGAGGCGGCCTCTGACGTGCAGAGAGCTGCCGCCTGTGGCGCCTGGTCCTGAAAGCATCCCTCCTCATGGGCCTAGGACACTGTCTTTGGAGACTCACAGCTGGATGTATCACACCCATTTCACAGACACAAGAACTGAGGCTCAGAGAGGACGCGACCTGCTTGGGGTCGGACAGCCAGGGAGTGTGGGGGTGGTTAGGACACCCACTCCCCGCCCCCCAGGGTACCCAGGCTCCCAGGCGGCTGGGCCGGGCCAGGCTGGAGGGGAGGTCGTTACCTGGGCGTGGGGCTGCCATCGCTGCCCTTGCAGGAGCCCGAGGTGCTGCTGCCGCTGAGAGAGGAGGTGCCGTAGGCGTCCCGCATGCTCACGGGGGGAGAGGTGCGCCTGGAGGCAGGAAGAAGGGGCAGGTGCTCGTTCTGGCTGGCGGGCAGCTGCGGACACTGGGCGAGCACTGCCAGGCCGCTGCGGCCCAAAGCGCCCCCACTTCGGGGTCACCGCCGGGAGAGAAGCAGAGGAGAATTGGGGATGCACAGACAGGGTGACAGAACAGACAGTGCAAATCAAGATGGAAAACCAGAAGGAGGCCGGTCCTCCTGACTCCCCAGGGCAGGAATGGAGGCTGGACAGGGCTGCAGGCCAACGGGGGGTGGGGGGAGGGGAGGAATGTGCCCTTAAAGGGTCCCCCAAGCCCAGAGGAGGAGGTCCTGCATGGACCGAGTCCCAGATGGAGAAGAATGAGGCAGGCGGGGGGAGACAGGAGGGAGCTGCGTGGAGGACAGTGTGACATCCCTCTAACGGTGAAGGTCAGACAGCACTGATGTGGGCGGGAACCCCATGGTTGTGCCTTCAGAGAACTTTACACCCACCGTGCCAGGGAGCCCTAAACAGTTCCAGGAGGAGCGAGCGTCAGCAGCCCATTTTAGAGATGGGAAAACTAGGGAAATGCCTTGCAAGGGGGTGGCAGAGTGGGGACACCCCTCCCATCCTCTGAGGCCAAGGTCTGGGCCAGGGGGAGACTCACCTGCGGGATCCAGCAGAGGCCCGTCTACTGCCCTGCAGGGACATGGCCATGAGGCTGCGGGTCCGGGTGAGGGGTGGGATGGGTGGTGTCCCCGGGGCTGAGGAGAGAGCGCGCATTGGGGGGGCCGCGGCGAGGGCCGGGCCGGGCCAGGTCATCCTCTCGCTGGGGCCGCTGCCCGGCATGGCTTCTCCTTTCGCCCTTCAGCAGGGCGCCCAGGACGGAGCGAGGGCCTGGCAGGCCAGGCTCTGGCCACAGCTGGCTCCGGGCACCCGACGTAAAATGACTGGCAGAGCCTCAGGGCAGCCAGAGATCATCAGTCCAACCCCGTGCTCTCCAGGTGGGCGACTGTGCGGCACGGAGTGGAGGCCTCGCCCAAGGTCACACAGGCATCGGCAGCGCCTCCCGACCCCCGGCAGCACCGCGTCCTCTATGCTACACGCCAGCCCCCTGGGTCCCTGACACTCAGACCCCGATTCTCCCTCCTCGGCAGGGGCTGGAGGCTGGAGGCTCCCGGAGCAGGACCAGGACCCCCAAATTATGCTGGGCTAGTCTCGACGTCACCGTCCCAGAATGCCTGCTGGCGTGTGGCTCGGGGCTTCCCGTCTACAGGGGAGACAAGACAGACCAACAGACCAGCACACGTGTAGAAAGACATATGGACACACACGGTCATGAAAAGGCACCATGCCTGACATTCCACGTGAACATGCTCAGGGGACCTGCGCACGGTGCAGCACATGCAGCGGCCCTCCCGCACACGTGCCGCACACACACGCCCGCACCCATGCAGGAGCGCGTGCTGATCCTGCCATGCACAGGAGCTCAGGGCGCAGGCTCAGAGCAGGCGAGGACTGGGCAGTGGGAGCAGAAGCCCCCCTCGGGGTGTCTCTGGGGCTGGGCCCAGTAGAAAGTGACTGTGCCTGCAGAGGCCCACCCTTGGTCCTCTAGACAGTGGGTAGGGGGACGCAGGCCCTCTGGCTCCGGCCTAGGAGTCACTAGGCCCCTCTCCCGGGACCCTAGGAGGGGAGGGCCCAGGCCAGACGGGGTGTGAGCTGCTGTGGGGAGGTGGCTGCCTGGGCACCAGTCCAGGGCTCCTGGCGTCCAAGGTGGAGGGCCTGGGCCCTTGCAGCCAACATGCTAGTCCTGTGCCGGCTCCAGAGACCCATCCCCTTCTTCCACCCTCAGGTCAGTAGCCTGGGTCACAGGAGACTTGCCGAGGACGCTGGACCCCAGACCTGCCCCCATGCCAGGAAACAAGCATTCACCAAGCCCCGCTCCTCGTCTCAGACCCCAGGCCGAGCACGTTACGTACATTCCGCCATCGACGCCTCCCAACAACCCTAAGAGGAAGTGCTGTGGTTAGTCCCTTTACAGATGAGGAATCCCAGAGGGAAGGGACGGGCCCAAGTCACACCCAGTGGTGGCTGGGCCAACACCAGACGCTCAGGGGCTGGACCTCAAACCCTGGAGTCCCCGGGCCAGGGCACCACCCCTTCCCGCGTCAGGGCCCCCGGGGAGCCTGGCCATCCTGGCCGGCGGCGGGGCTGCCTCCTGAGCAGACAAAGGCGCTCCTCAGTGGCCTGTTTCCTGGCTGTGACACAGATGCGGCCCGTCCCCTGGATGGCCAGACACAGCCCGCATTGTCCGCACGAGGTGTCAGGTGCCGGCGCAGGAGCCTCCGACACCAGGCCTGTCACCTGAGCCGCTCGCCCTTGCTCGGTGACGCGGCCCACCCATCACGCCCCGTCACCCAGGCAGGGCCTTCTGGGACCGTCTGGCCGGACCTGGAGGAGGAACCACGGGACAGGGGCTGGGGCAACAACGGTGCCCCCACACTTGGTCCTTCTTCGTGGGGGGGCCAAGGCTTCCGTGATCACCTGCCGGGGACTGAACCCCGTGCGGCCAGGTGACCGTGCAGAGTGCGTTTGTGTGCCCCGCCCATGTCTTCAGATATCAACCTTCCAGGCAAGCAGGGTTTGTGATCACATTTTGGCCAAGGCCACGCGGCCGCAGGTCTGACAGACCCTGGGTGCTGGTCCCCGCCAGCCCGCTTCACCGGCATCGGCCCACATCCCCGCCTCACCCTGCTTTTGGGAGGAGGCGAAGCGGAGGCTGTGCCTCTAGGAGGACCTCTCAGCAGAGGCAGGACTCAGATCTGAGCACGCGCCGCGCTCTTCCAGGCCGGCTGGGATGCGTGTTGCTAAGTAGCTTGGGTGGGAAAGGCCAAGTCGAATTCTAGTCCCAGGTCCCGGGAGGCAGGCAGATGCCTGGCCTGCCTGGGAGCTGCGTGTGGCCTCGGTACAATGAGGGCCTTGTCCCAGCTGTCCCTCCCCTACCTTGCTTGGCAACCCCACGCCTCCCCCTCTTGAGCTCCTTCCTTCCTTTCTGACAGGAGGGTGGGGGTGGGGGTGGCGGGGTGGGAAGGGGACTGCGTTTGTACCTGGATAAAGCCCACAGTCTCCTGGGAGGCCAGGGCCAGCCACTCATCCAGGGCGGAGGGGAAGTGGCGTTTCCCCTGCTGGGACGGGACCTTGCAGGCGGGGGTCCTCAGGGGAGGGCAGAAGCCACCCAGGCCCAAGGCAGCCACCTTTCTAGGATCCTGCTCAGAAGTCCCAGTGTGGGGCCTGTGCGCTCTCAGCTCCCCCCTCCCCTCCAGGCCCGAGAGGAGGCAGGTTGCCATGGCATTTGTCACCACGCTGCCTGCTGGCCCAGAGTCCCCGCAGGCCTGTCCCCAGGTGGCCAGAGGCAGCCACTGGAACGGAGGGCGGAAAGGAAACCCTTAGCCATGGGTCACAGTCTCTCATCATGTCAACCCCAAGTAACTCCAGCCCCTTCTCCCTCCTGCCTCCCTCCAGTTCCCCACCTGCCAGACCAGGGTGCCCTGCCGAACCCAGCCCTGTGGTCAGTCCCTCACACGCCCAGCATTTCCTGAGGACCCACAGGGGGGCCTGGGGGATACAGGAGGATCTAGGGAAGATGCAGGAAGAGTCCACCAGATGTGGGCCCAAATCCCAGCTCTGTCTCCTGCAGCTGCAGGCCTCCTCATCTGTCCGGGGGCTGTGCCAGAAGGCGCCCCCTGTGGTCACTGTGGGAATGACATGGGATGATGCATGGGTGGGGCTGAGCCCAGGGCCCATCACCCGACAGACCCTCACAAAGGGGAATGCCAGTCAGTCAGAAGGGCATCACTGCAATGCAATGTGACCCCCAGAACAGAAACGCACCCAAGGCGCAATGGCGGCCTCAGGAAGGCCAGGGGAAGCTGCTCTAAAGAGAAATGTGCACGGGGCCCTGAAGGATGAGTAGGAGTTCACCAGGCAGGGAAAGTGAGCAGGAAGCAAGAGGCCCGGGCAAAGGCACAGCTGCTCAGGACACGAGGGGCCTGGTGAGGGCCGAGTCACAGCTGGGGTGAGGGGGGGCGAGGCTGCAGGGGAAGGCGGGGCCCAGCCATGCAGAGCGGCATCAGCCAGGGTTTCGCCCGCCCTCTGGGCACAGGAGGTCACGGAGGAACACCATCAGACCTGCATTTTAGAAAGCCTGGTGGACAGGGGCCCTTGTGGAGTGTGGATGGGAAGGGACAAGAGTAGAGGCAGGGAGATGAGGTAGGAGGTTATCAAAAACCCCCAGGTAAGAATGAGAGGGCCCAGGTCAGGGTGGCAGCGGGAGCAATGGACAGGAGGGCCCGAAACTCCCTCAAAATTCACTGGAGGCGTCTGATTAAGTAAAGATCAGGGCAAAACTCTTAACCCCGGAGTCCAGGGCCCTCTCACCTGTACCCTTCCCCCCGCTCTCAGCTGTCTGCTATTCTCCACCCCACCCCCACCCCAGGAAAACCATTCTTTGCTCCCACAGCTCTGCCTAGGCTGTCCGACCATCCTGCATCTGCCCCCCACCCCCCGCCCCAGGCCCCATCCCCACGCGCACACCACACGCTGGGACCCCTCCCATCATTTACTGTCATGACCACTTGCATGCCAGGCCGGGGGTTGGAACGCCACCCTCTGGGGAGTTTCATACAAATGAACACAACCAACACACACTGTACATAACACAATGGCTAAAACAGGCACGTTTGCTAAGCCCAGAGGTTGGATTAGATGGTCTGAGACGCTTCCAGAGCCAACCTTTTCCGATTCTGTAATTCCAGGGCTGTTACTGAAGCGATGGACCCTCGTCATGCTCCCCCCCTTCCATCACTAGGGCTCCAGGTTTCAGGTCCCACGGCTGTAGAATCGGGACGCTGCATCCTTTAAAGACACCATGGCATTTCACTCCACCAGCAAGTCACGGGGGAGAAGCCAGGCACTCGGGTTAATCTAATATTCCAGCTAAGTGAAAGTCCCTGCACAGCCTATAAATTATCCTTTTTCAAAGAATTAGCCATCCAGAAAGAAGAAAGCTATCCTAAAACCCAGCCAGGGAACAGAACAATCTGCGACTGGTGACTCACGCCTCTGACAGCTGTGAAAACCAGAGCCTCTCGACCAGCAGAATAGAACTTGGGGAGGGGGTCCCCTCTCTGCCCAGGCAACGCGGGAATGCGGAACACCCCACCCATCACACGGCAGAGCGCCGGGTGCGCCCAGAGTGCGGATGCGGAGAGACGTGGGAGGAGAAAGAGCGGCCTGGCAGCGTGCCAAGCGGCCACGGGGATCGCAGAGGGTTGTGCTCTGAGGGCTACTCACAGCCGCGTTCAGTGACCCTTCCACTGGCTTTGCAACCTGACCAGCCACCCCGCTCCTCCTCGGCGCTTCCAGCCAAACCCAGGGCCTCCCTTCCTGGGCCTGGGAAGGAGGCAGTGGCGGCGTTTCTCCAGCCGGCTTCCTGGTCCTGCCAGAGCTGCCCTCTGAGCTGGAGCCATGGGTGGGAGCCACTGAACGCCTCCTCTCACCATGGCAACCCCGGCTCAATGGCAGGGCAGACCCACCGCTGGGCCAATGCTGTCTGGGTTCCTAGGGCAACCAGGACGGGCCTGAGGGCTGAGGTGGCTGCGGCACAGGACTCTCCGGGAGTCAGACTCCAGGCTGGGAACCACCCGGCGAACTTGCCTCTGGGACTGCTGAGGGGTGAGCTCGGGCCTCCTGCCCCACTGCACCTGACGGGGCTCCTCTTGTGTGTGTCCTACATATGGACAATCTACAGGAAGACGGCTTTTTATTTTTATTTATTTATTTTACTTTTAAAAGAAATATTTTTAAAAAAATATTTTTATGGATTTTAGAGAGGAAGGAAGAGGAAGAGAGAGATCGAAACATCAAAGATGATAGAGAATCATTGATCGGCTGCCTCCTGCTCGCCCCCTGGGCACATAACCTCCTGGTTCATACGTGGACGCTCAACCACTGAGCAGTGCTGGTCGGGCAGGAACTGGCTTTTTAAAGAGGGACTTGCAGATTAAAAACCTGTGTCATATACAGTTCCCACAATGAGATACTCTCACATCCGCTAGGATGGCTATGATAAAAAAGATGGGCAAGCCGAAACCGGTTTGGCTCAGTGGATAGAGCGTCGGCCTGCGGACTGAAGGGTCCCAGGTTCGATTCCAGTCAAGGGCATGTGCCTGGGTTGCGGGCACGTCCCCAGTGGGAGGTGTGCGGGAGGCAGCTGATGGATGTTTCTCTCTCATCCATGTTTCTGGCTCTCTATCTCTCTCCCTTCCTCTCTGTAAAAAATCAATAAAATATATTTAAAAAAAAAGAAAAAAAAAAAAAAGATGGGCAAGCCTAGGTGAGAATGTGAAGAAACTGGAACCTTCGTGCATCGCGGTGGGAGTGTAAAGTGGTTCAGCTGCTGTGGAAAACCGTCTGGCGGTTCCTCAAAAGTTACACATAGAATCACATGACGCAGCAATTCCCCCAGTGGGCACGAGCCCTGAGGAACGGGAGAAGGTGTTCACACAGAAACCTGCACAGCAATGTTCCCAGCAGCACTAGCCACGGGGGCCAAAGGAGGAAACAGCCCGAATGCCCATCGATGGAGGAGGGGGTACACAAACGCGGTACATTCATGAAACGTAATACCAGTTAGTCACAAAAACGACGAGCTGCTGACGTGCCACCACGGGCACGGACCTGGGCAGCATGATGCTAAAGGGAAGAAGCTGAGCACAAAGACCACACATTGTAGGATTCCGCTTATGGGAAATGCCCAGAGTGGGTGAATCCACAGAGACAGAAGGCAGATTAGTGGGTGCCAAGGGTCGGGGGAAGGAGGAATAGCAAGTGACTTAATTGGTATGCAGTTTCTTTTGGGGTTGATTAAAATGTTTGGAAATTAGAGAGTGGTGATGAATACACAACTTTGGGACTATTCTAAAAACCCCTGATTTGTGTATCTTTTAAAAGGGGGAATGTTATGGTATGTGAATTGTATCTCCATAAAAAGCAAATGTGAAAGTCTATGTAACACATGTGTAAAATGAACATCTGCAAAAGGGCAGGCATGGTCCAGGGAGGGAAGGGAGCTGCCCGGGGTGGCTTGGCAAGGAGCGCCAGGACAGGCTCGGACCATCCTCCTCCACCCTCCTGACTTTGGTCAGCGCTTCCCCGCTGCTCCTGGCTCTGGTCAGCCTGGGGGAGACAGGCGCCACGGCCGCCCCTTTGGAAGGCTTTGCAAATCCACTCACCCCATCTGGTCCTCACACGCTCCCTGTGGAGGGAGGCCAGGTAGAGACTGTTCCATCCGACCCATGGGAAACCAGAAGGTGCAGAGGTTGCAAGATCACTCAAGGTCAGACCTTGGACGGCCAGGTCATGAGCACCTGCATTTCTACTGGATCATGAAGGTCTCATGATAGGAGAGATCTGGGACACATCCCATTTTGCTGCATAAAAGAGAAAAAAATCTACTTGCCCAGAAGACACTCAGACCACGGTGAGATGAGGGGGTTATATCCCTACATCCTGGCCTCCTCAAGCTTCCATAAAACCAGACATCACAGAAACAGGAGGTAAGCAGGGCAAGGAGGCTGTTAAAAAGAAATTCTTGCCCAGGCTGGTGTGGCGCAGTGGATAGAGCGTTGGCCTGCAGACTGAAGGGTCCTGGGTTCGATTCCAGTCAAGGGCACATGCCTGGATTGTGGGCTCAATCCCCAGTAGGGGACGTGCAGGAGGCAGCCAACCAGTGATTCTTTCTCATCATTGATGTTTCTATCTCTCCCTCTCCCTTCCTCTTTGAAATCAATAAAAATATATTTTAAAAAAATAAAATAAAATAAAAAAATAAAAAGAAATTCTTCAAGTCTTCTCCCTGACCAGGGCAAGTCTCTCCTGCTCCTAAGAATCAGCCACGCAGGCAAGGGAGAAGCCCTCACTGTGAGGATCACCGTTCCCAATTCTTCCAGCAGCTGCTGCAGCCCAGTCTTCAGCGCAGGTACTGGGCCAGGCCACCACTGAGGGACCCTCAGCTCCCCTGAGCCACACCTCCTGGTCCTGCTTGGTGACCCTGGGCCTTAACCTCTTTCGGTCTCAGCTGCCTCATGTATTCAGTGGGAATCACCTCCTGACCCTGCCCGTCTCTTCAGGACCCAGCCAAGGCAGGGTATGGAGGGATGGGGGAAGTTCTTGGACAACTGGAGGTCCCGACACTTCTTGCTATTACTACTGCCATCTCTTTTAAAAACAATTTTATTTCTATTGATTTCAGAGAGGAAGGGAGAGGGAGAGAGAGACAGAAATATCAATGATGAGACAGAATCATTGATCGGCTGCCTCCTGCACATCCCCTCCTGGGGATCGAGCCCACAACCCCGGGCATGTGCCCCAACTGGGAATAGAACCATGACACTTAACCACTGAACCACACCGGCCGGGCTACTACTACCACCTCTTGAGGGGATCTCTCTTTTCTTCAGAGATAGCACTGGCTTTGCCCCTCAGGGTAAGTCAGAGCAGGCCCAGGGGGTGGCTCTGAAATTCCTGGCACCTTCTGCCACACCGACTGCGGTGGGTGGCTCTCCAGGGCGATGTCTGGCAGGCCTCCTGTGTGGGGAGAAGCAGCAGGTGGGACACCGGTTTCCATCCTCCCACCGCCCAGCTCTATGCTAGGGCTGCCTCTCTGCAGACAGCGTGGGGACGGGTGGGGGACAGAGGGACTGTGGGGCTGGCCTAGCCGGGCAGCTGCCTGGCCAGCAGCTCCTGGCAGATGGAGGCCCTTCAGTGACCTTGGCCGCAGCATATGCTTCCCTGGCCTTCCTGGCTGATAGAGCTGTCAAGCCTCAGCCTGGCTCCTCTACCTGCTCCCGAGGTTCCAGCTCTAGAGCATCATGGGAAGGGGGAGAAAACGGGGCCTCCATGTCTGCGGATTCCCCCTTTTTCCCAGATCTCTGTCCTGGTTCTTAGGATCCTTGAGTCGGTGCCCTCCCTGCTTTCACTCCAGGTACCAACAAGGGCTAACACACTCTCAGAATTCTAGAATGGGAAGCATCTTGGGTGGGCTTTGTCACAGTCCCTCATTTCAGGAGAGGAACGGAAACCTAGGGAGAGCGTGTGGTCTGTCTGGGGTCGCACAGCAAGTGGGTCAGAGCCTCGCTGGCGGCTTCGGCACCACAACCCCGCCCCTCACTCGCATCTGAATCCGGGCAAAAGCTCCACAAAATAAGAGCCAAGGGCAGCTTTCTGAGTAAAGAAGTCGGAGGGGAAGCCTAGAGCGAAGACGGGGAAGTCTCACCAACTTCAAGACAGCTCGCAAATGACCGTAATAAAATATACATGGAGTCCGGGCCCAGGAAGAAGGGGGAACCACAGCCTGGCCGCAGACACACATGGCACAATGACAAGGCTCAGATTTGACTCCGAGCTTCCTGGCCACCGATGCAAAAAGAGAAATTATGCCCAATCTTCTTGCTTTCTGGGTTAAGGGGGAATGGAAAGTGGACCAGTTCTTTAGGAGAAATAAAGCCCTCCCTAGAGTAAAAGCTAAAAGAAGTATTGCTGCATGGGATTTGCTGCAGGGGAAGAGGGGCTGGGTACACTTTATTCCTGTGGCCACACCAGTGCCTAGTACACTATAGACCAGCCGTGGGCAAACTACGGCCCAAGGGCCGGATCCAGCCCGTTTGAAATGAATAAAACTAAAAAAAAAAAAAAAGACCGTACCCTTTTATGTAATGATGTTTACTTTGAATTTATATTAGTTCACACAAACACTCCATCCATGCTTTTGTTCCGGCCCTCCGGTCCAGTTTAAGAACCCATTGTGGCCCTCGAGTCAAAAAGTTTGCCCACCCCTGCTATAGACCATGCTGCTCCAGCCAGGTTGCCTATTGGGAACCTGCAAGGAGGGTCCTAAAATAGAGGAGAGATAACGCCCTCAGAGTTCACCCAGGTGGCCCTGTGTGTGCTGTGGCCTGTGTGTGCTGTGGCCCTGTGTGTGCTGTGGCCTGTGTGTGCTGTGGCCTGTGTGTGCTGTGACCCTGTGTGTGCTGTGGCCCTGTGTGTGCTATGGCCTGTGTGCTGTGGCCTGTGTGTGCTGTGACCCTGTGTGTGTGTGCTGTGGCCCTGTGTGTGCTGTGGTCTGTGTGTGCTGTGGCCTATGTGTGCTGTGGCCCTGTGTATGCTGTGACCCTGTGTGTGCTGTGGTCTGTGTGTGCTGTGGCCTGTGTGTGCTGTGGTCTGCGTGTGCTGTGGTCTGCATGTGCTGTGGTCTGTGTGTGTCTTGTGGCCTGCGTGTGCTATGGCCTGCGTGTGCTGTGGTCTGCGTGTGCTGTGGCCCTGTGTGTGCTGTGGCCTGTGTGTGCTGTGGCCTGTGTGTGCTGTGGTCTGTGTGTGCTGTGGCCTGTGTGTGCTGTGGCCTGTGTGCTGTGGCCTGTGTGCTGTGGTCTGTGTGTGCTGTGGCCTGTGTGCTGTGGCCTGTGTGTGCTGTGGCCTGTGTGTGCTGTGGCCTGTGTGTGCTGTGCTTTGCGGACATGAGGGTGAGGACTCGTGGAACACAAGGGCACATGTGGCGATGTATCTGATCTGCCGGGACCACTGCCCCTTTCCATGGAGACCGCTCCTGGCTCAGCCTGAAATCAGAGAGCTTCTGTGTTCCTAGGAATCCAAAACAGGGAACCACATAAACTCATTCATATTCTCTCACTCATCTCCTCTCTCTCATCATACTCATTTCCTCCTCACCCTTCCCCTCCCCCTCCTGGCATTTCATGACCACCTAGTTCAACTGCCACATTTTCTACGCAGAACAGAGGACTTGCCAAAGGCCACAGTGTGAGCCACAGGAGCAGGGACAGGCTGAGAGCCAGCTGACTCCAGTCCCACCAACCACTCGGGGTGCGCTGCCCTGATGGAGCCGAGTCTCCTCTGTCTCCTTGAAGTTCCTGGGGGCTCTGCACGGAGATACAAGCCCAGCTCATCCGACCATTCCCGCTTTAGCCCAGGAGCCATGTAGACCCCATGTCAGCACCTTCCCCTCCCCTCCCAGATCCTCTTTCTTCCTGCAGCTGCCAGCGTCTCCGCCATCCTGAGCAGCCGGTTCCTGTCCGGCTGATTTCCAATGGCACTTCCCAGGTCCAGCTGAATTCGTGTGCCTTCGCCAAGACCCAGGGCCTCCCACAGGTCCAACACGGCTCGTGCTTGCAGGGAGAGCGTGGGTCATTATAGACCCCTCTCCTGAGAAGCCTGCTCTCAGGCTGCCCCACACCTTAATTTAGCTAAAGCGAACATTTTAAAATGTTTTAAAAGGGAGATCTGTAAATAGCGATGTCCTATTTATTTATTTATTTTTAATCCTCACCTGGGGATATTTTTCCATTGATTTTTAGAGAGAGTGGAAGAGAGAAGGAAAGACAGAGAAATACTGATTGGTTGCCTCCTGTAGGAGCCCTGACCAGGGCCCGGGCTGGGGAGAAGCCTACAACCGAGGTATGTGCCCCTGACTGGAATCGAACCAAGGACCCTTCGGTCCGCAGGTGGACACTCTACCCACTGAGCCAAACCGGCTAGGGCTAAGTCCTATTTAAAAAGCCCTTTGTCACAGAGAGGCCGGCGAACCTAATAGAAAGAAATCATGGCTTTGGGCTCAAATATGCCTGGATTTGAATTCCAAACTCCACGTCCACTACCTTGTGACAGTGGGACGCCCTTCACTTCTTCAAGCCTCGGGGTCCCTGTGAGATGGGGCCCATCACAGCTGTGCGTGAGCTGGTCATGACTCGTGACAGCACAGGCTCAATGCCCAGCAGTGAGCTGGCACAGGGAAAGCACTCTGTGCACAGTGGTGCTTGTTTATTCACCTGAATACAGTCTGATTCCTAATGCTCTTCACACACACGACATCCTAGCCCACTCCCAAATCTTAGCCTGAAATATTCTCATAGTTGGTATCTCAGGGGTCCTGGACCCCAGAACCATTTATACTTACCTAGGTCGGTTGGCACCCACAAAAATCACAACCCAGTCATCGCCTACTAACCAAAAGAACTCCCGGGCATTGCTACTTCCATCAAACAGAGCATCTTAAAATGAGTATGTCCAAAACATGAACTCCTGGTGTGAATGCGACGCCACCAGCACCTGACGGCCCCTCCCTGGTCCACGCCACCACCTCTCTCCTGCATGATGCCAGTCTCACCCCTACAACCTCTGTGCATTAGTCAGGGATCCTTCAGAATGTGAGTCAGATAATGTCACTCCTCCGCTCAACTCCTTTTCCAAGGGTCGCATCTTGTTCTCATGGTTAAGGGATAGTGAAAACTCTTGGATTGGAATAGAAGCCAAAGTAACGAGAGCTCTTCTCTCTCTGACCTCACCTACCCCCCCCCCCCGCCCCCGCATTCATGCTGCTCTAGCCACTCTGCCTCCGTGCACACCCCCACTCAGGGCCTCTGCACATGCTGTTCCCTCTGCCCAGTGTAGTCTCTCTCCCTTCCAGTCTTCGCTCCAATGCCACCTTCTCAGGGAACCTCCCTTGACCACTTTATCTAAATTGCAACCCCAACTCCCTCTCTTTCTTCCCATGCTTCATTTCCCCCACAGGCCTTAGCAACAGCTAATATATTTATATATTTACTTTGCTTATTGTCTCTAACATATAAGCTCCAGAAAGGTAAGGATATCTTCCCATTGTGTCCTTTACTCCCGTGCCCACACCAGTGCCTAGTACACCATAGGCCTTCAATAGATATTTGCTGAATGAACACGTAGGCCTACACTCATCGACGTCACCACCCAAGCAAGTGCAAGCATCTTAGTAAATAAAAAAAGGGACAAAAAAGCTTTGTAGCACTTTGTTAATATTATTACAGTATTCTTTTTTTTTTTTAAATCCTCACCCTGGGCTATGTTACTGATTTTAAAAAGAGAGGAAGGGGGAGAGCATGCATAACAGAGAAACATTGATGTGAGAGAGAAACATCAATTGGGATCAGTTGCCTTCCATACGCACCTTGACCCAGGGATCAAACCTGTAACCTTTTGGTGCACAGGGTGATGCTCCAACCACCTGAGCCATCCAGCCAGGGCTTATTACAGTCTTTTTAATTATTATTATTATTTTTAAAATACATATTTATTGATTTCAGAGAGGAAGGGAGAGAGAGAGAGAGAGAGAGAGAGAGAAACCTCAATGATGAGAAAGAATCATTGATCGGCTGCCTCCTGCATGACCCCTTCTGGGGATCGAGCCCACAACCTGGGCATGTGCCCTTGACCGGAATCAAACCCGGGACTCTTCAGTCCACAGGCTGACATCTATCCACTGAGCAACCCGGCCAGGGCTTATTATAGTCTTTTTCATACAGAGTCCTATTTAGGTGCTGTCTCTCCTACTAGATTAGGAGCCGGAAGGGTTTCTGTCATCTCTGAAACATCAGCATCTCACAGATCTTGAGTGCTAAGCTCTTAGTAACTGCATCTTAAGGGAAGGCAGGAAAGCACCGCGGTTTAGAACTGCCAGCAGCTAATCAGCGTATTGCCAGGCACTATCTTGTTGCTCCACCTCTGTTCTCTCAATCCCCCCTTAGGTCGCCCCCACAGGCTACAGTGTGTCCTCTCTGTTATCCCCGAGGAAGCTCAGGCTGCAGAGACCATGAACTTGAACGAAGGCACATGGCAAGTAGGAGAGCGGAGCTCAGAACGGATGCCAGCTGCCCCTCCAAACGACACCTGCACTCAGAACAGCCAGTTAGTTCCGCCACCAACCCCAGGTCCTGACAGCAGCCCCGGAAAGAGGTGAGAGATACACAGCTGAAACTCATGCCGCGCGGGTTCTGTATCTGTGGATTCACCTACTCCCTGAGACTCATCTGGGACCCTCCAATCAGCTCACAGCTCCTGCACAGCCCTCCTCGGACATGTGCTGAGCAGTGGGAACATCTGAGGTGGAACAAGGCGACCTTCTGGTTCCATCTCCAATCCTTCAGCAAGCTTCCTTTTGGCAGCCTGTTAATGCCATGTTTGTCACACGTCTGTGTTTTTTGTGGATTTTGCTGATTAAAATGGCCCAGGCCTACAGGGTGCTGAAGTGCTGTCCAGTGTTCCTGCGCACAGAAGCCTGTGCCTGACAGAAAATGTGTGTCCGATAAGCTTCACTCAGGTACGAATTATAGTGCTGCTGGCTTGAGTTCAATGTGAATGAATCAACAATCTATTAGGAAGGTGTCTTTAAACAGAAACACACATCAAACAAGGTTAGGGATCGATCAGCTGATGAACTGTTGTGACCAAAGGCTCACAGGAGCCTAGCCCTGTACTCTCCCTCAGGGGCACTGGCTCAATACTCACTGGTTCAGGGTTCACAGCGGCTTTATAGAACCTAACTATTACCAAGGATGGGAATCGACGGTGCTGGGCACACCCATCCAGGACACAGATTTGCACACAGTACGTGGAGTTGTGTTTGTGTACAAGTGTGCACACATAATCACACTCATTTGTTTGCTCTCCGCTCTGTGTACCAAACACTGCCGTCAGCACCGCAGTCCCATCCGAGGGGCAGGGTGACTACTGCGTGTGAGCCCAGGGGGCAGACACTCCTGGATTCAGCTGGGAGTTCTGTGCCTCAGGCCAGTCCCACTCAGGGCCAATTTCCTTACGTGTACACTAGTGGCCCGGTGCATGAAATTCGTGCACAGCGGGGAGGTGTCCCTCAGCCCGGCCTGCACCCTCTTGCAATCCGGGACCGCTGGCTCCTAACCGTTCACCTGCCTGCCTGATTGCCCCTAACCAATCTGCCTGTCAGCCTGATCAACCCCAACTGCCCCCCGCCCCTTCCAGCCTGATCACCCCTAACTGCCCACCCCTGCCAGACTGATTGCCCCCAACTGCCCCCTGCCCGCTGGCCTGATTGCCCCCAACTGTCTCCTCCCCCCCACCGCCGGCCTGCTCTCCCCCAACTGCCCTCCCCTGCCAGCCTGATCGCCCCTAACTGCCTCTGCCTCGGCCCTGCCACCATGGCTTTGTCCGGAAGGTCTCCCGGTCTAATTAGCATATTACCCTTTTATTAGTATAGATGAGGCTAATCACTGACAAGACCATAAAGGGATGTCAAGCTGCTGAGCACAGCGTCTAGTGCACAACGACCCACAGGCACGGCTGGGCCAGCGGTCCTGGCAGGCAGCAGCACGGCCCTTTCAAAGGCCTGTGTATTTGCCCAGGGCGTGGATGGGGCCCAGGAGAGCCAGTCTAGGGCCTCTTCCTCCTGGGCTGACTGACCTCCCTGCTCTCGCAGGCCTGGGCCTCATTTGCCCAGCAACACCTCCAGCAGGATTTGTAGCAGGAATCCAGGAAGCAGAGAGGCCAAGCCAGATGGGCTCAGAGGTGGGCGCCTCCAGAGGTCAGACTGGCAGCCCCTAGGCCCTCTCGTGGCTGTAGACCTGCATGTGCATATATTTTAATTTTAGTTCTCATTTATAAGTGGAGAGATTTTATATTTGAATGAGTCCAGGTTTCTAGCTTGTCTTACCAACCCAAAGACCCCACAGCGCGTGTCTCATTCCAGCTTGGAAAGCCTGCTGAGGCCGAGCAGAGGCTCCTGTGCCAGCATCTCTTGCGCTTACACCAGGGCTGTTTGGGGAGCTGCCAAGCACTGGAGTTCGGAATCGCTTATCTAGTCAACCCCATCTGACAGGTAGAGGGTCTGAGGTCGGGGAGGGTGGCACCGGGGAAGTCAGTGGTAGAACTGGGACTCAAGCTCTAGGCTTGCAGCGCTGAATTCGGGGTGCTGGGGACATGAACAGGGGCCTTGGGCTGAGGGGACACCCTGTTCAGGAAAAGGCTTCTGGGTTGGAGAGGTTCAGCAGAGAGCACCGCCCAGGCTGCAGTCAGCAGAAGGGCTCTTCTCCCCGCCGCTGGCAGACACCGACCTCCCCGCCCTGTAAGAGAAACCCCAGCACGGGCTCTGCGGACACAGCGCTCTCAGGTGTCCCTCCCGCCTGCCTTCCCCGGAGCAGCGAGATCTTCATAATCACGGGGCCCCTGGGGTGGTGTGCAGAGCAGGACCTCCCCGGAAACCTAGTTCTAATCAGACTGAGCATGAACTTTAGCCTCCACATCTGAAAAGCAGGGCTCCGGTGGTGAAATTCAATTAGATGATGCGTGTGAAGAGCCTGGCACACCAGCTCCTCACGTGCCCAGGGACACGGGCTCCTCTCCCTGATGCCCTAAACCAGGCCCAGAGACAAGTGAATAATTCACCCTGAGAGGGTCATGAACGAAAATGTGCCCCCTCAGCTCTGACTGGGTATTTTTAAAATGTTAAATATACTTATAGTTATAAAAGCAGCTGTTACAGTCTAAAAATAGCACATACCTTTTAAACAAAAAACTCCAGTTTTGCTACTTGAAGATAAACCACTGGTCCTTCTCGATTTTTTTCTAGGTCTAGAAAAAAACTTTTTTCTTTTGTGTGTGAGTGTGTGTGTGTGTTTCACACAGTTACAGCCATGGTACACATGCACCTCTGTATCTTTAAAAAATGTAACATGGTTTAAGAATTGCCCCTAATATGGTATATGCTTTATAAAAAGTATTTTATGGGCTGCATAATATTTCATTTCACGGGTCCATCACAGTTAACATTTAGACTTTCTCCCTATCAAAAAGAATGCCTTAACAGATATCTGTGCATAAGTACGTTTCTGTATCCAGAATGGTTTCCTCAGGAGGGGTCCCCCGTGGATTTATAGGGTCAAAAAGTATGAAGATGCTGCCGGCCGCTTCCCTAAAGGGTTGAGTTGCCGTTGACAATGCTCCCCCATAATACGTGCACATCAGCTGTGCCTTCCCTCGACAAGGCCGTTGGCGCCCAGCCTGGCCTCCTAAAAGGCAGGAAGTTCAAGCTCAAACACAAGACTTCACCAAGGTGATGGTTCTGTGCCTCTCCGGCCTTGGGGCAGGGCGGGGGGTGGGGGTGGAGGCGGGAGGAGAGACCTGGCTCAGAAGCGGCCCAGCTGCAAGACTGGCAGCGGCTCCCCAGAGCTCCTTCCCTAGATAATTACAGCACTTATCTGTGGGGCGGCCCTGGCAGGGCCCTGGCAGTCAATATTTACCAAGTGTCCACTGGGCAGGGCCTCCTCCCTCAGTCCCTGTAATCGAAGCTGTGGTCAGGAAGGGCAGGCCCAGGAGGGCGGAGTCTCTGTGCCGAGCGCAGGGGGAGGATGCAGAGCTGTCTGCTGTCTGCAGGGGAGACATGAGATTCAAGGCAGGGGCAGGGGTGAGCACCGCAGAGGCACGAAGAGGGAGGAGGACAAGGGTGTGGGTAGACCAGACAGTGTGGGGGACGCAGGGGAGCAGGGAGGAAGGCTGGCAGTGCCACGTGAGTCCCCAGAAAAAGGTTCTGGGCAGGACAGTGACAAGGTCGGGTCCACGTTAAGAAGGAAACCCTGTACCAGCTCTGCTGGGAATGGGCTGGGAAGAGACGAGAGGCATCGGAGAGCTGAAATGGGAGTAGAGGAGCGAGAGAGGCAAAGATGGAGTCAAGGGAAATTACGGAGGTAGACTCTTCAGGGCCCCAAAGAGATGGGCTGTGGGAACGTGGAGGGGAGAGCATCATGGTGGTGCCCAGGTGCCTGGGTGGGTGGAGTGATGGACACTAGTCACTGTCCACTCAGTGTTCCCTCTCCCCTAACAACAGAACCCCATTTTGTTCAAGTGTGGCCACAGAGCCAACCTAAAGCACAGGAGTAGCCAGAGTGACCGTGGCAGGTCTGGGCCGTGCACCGTAAGCAGCAACACCTGGGCTAGTGGTCCACTAGCCTGCGAGGCCGGAGAGAAGCGGGCATCGTGCCTTCAGGGGCTCGGGGCCTTCCCAGGTGCCGAGAAAGCACTGGCCTGAGAACCAAGGCCTAGCAACGCCCGCGGAAGGAAGTCAGGACCAAGCAGATGCCCTGGGAGTGCTGAGACCCCCACCCCCCCCCACTATCCAGGGAGAGCCCCACCATCCATCGCCCCTGGGACACAGCAGACAGAGCACGGCGGTGGGAGCCTCTGGCTCACAGGCCCAAGGCACACTCCACCTCGTGGTACTTCAGTGACCCCATTTGTAAAATGGAGATACACCCCCCGCCCCCCACCCCCCCCCACACCCACCCACACACACAGCTGCTGTGGCAACCTGACCCCGGCCTGCCTTGCGAGCTCTGGCTCCCATCACACAGTCTTCTCTCCATCTTCCCCGAGCTCGCTCTGCGTTCGCCTGTGTGGTAACCTCTGCCTAGAAAGCCCTTCCAAGCTTCTAGCTCCTTATCTTCCAAAGCCCAGGTCCAGCCCAGACGCCCAGCAGAGCTCACAGGAGACAGAGGTTGGGGCTCCTCCGTGGGCCCCGCATGCTCCTTTGGGAGCACTTCTCACACCAATAGGACACAGACTACTTACACACATCCCACCTGGGGACCACGAGCTTCCATCTTTTGAAGGTTTCTAAGCGACAACCACCCCCCTCCCCCGCCCACCCCCTCACAGCTTAAGCAGCTGGGCTGCTGCTGGGAGCTGTGCAGGGCCGTGCAGAGGGATGAAGATGCCCTCAACCAGGCTCTACACAGCCCAGAGCAAAGCAGAGGAGGTTCCCAGCACTGGCCCAGCCACACCCCCCCCCCCCCCCCCGGCCCCCAACCCAGCCAGTGTGGAGCTCAATAAACCTTCTTTAATGAACACAGGGCTTCCCCTCCAGGGCCTGTGATGGCATAGATGGCGCTTGAAGTTGGGATGGTCAGCTAGAGGGGTCTGCCCTGGGCTCTCCCCCACAGGAAGGCACTGCTGTGCCCACTTTACAGACAAAGTGAGAGAAGCTCAGAAGAGTGACCTGACTTGCTTGGGGTCACAGGAAGAAAAGAAATCCAGGCACCCAGCCCTGGGCCTGCTCCCTCTGTGCTGTCTTTCCATGATTCTGCACGTTAGTGGAGAAGAACTGAATCCAGAAGCAGGAATCTCACAGGAAGCCAGGCCCTCTCTCACACCTGCACGTTCACACGTGCACACACATGCGCACACTGAGTTGGAAACTCCCACAGGGCCCTCTACGGCAAGACACAGACTGGGAGAAAATATGTGCAAAATACATACTTGCCAAAGAACTTGTATCCAGAATGTATAAAGAACTGTTACAACCCAATAATAAGATGACCAACAACAAAATGATTGAAGATTTAAAGGTGGGCAAAATACTTAAACAGTCACGTCACCAAAGAGATGCATGGATGACAAGCACACAAAAGATGCTCAACATCATCACTCATTGAAAAATGCAAATTAAAGCCACAAGGAGATACGACTACATGCCTGTTAGGATGGTTAACGTTAAAAAGACTGACCGTAGCAAGTGCTGGCGAGGAGCGGAGGAGCCGGAGCTCTCATACACTGATGAGGGGAATGTAAAATGCTACAACCACTTGGGAACTATTCGGGCAGTTTCTTAACAGGTTAAATATATATTTACCGAATAATTCAGCCATTCCACGCCTAGGTATTTAGCCAAGAGAATAGGGAAGTATATGCCCACACAACAACTTATACACAAATGCTTCCTGCAGCTTTATTTCTAAGAGCAAAAAACCTGGAAAAAAAAGTCCAACAAATGAAGAGATAAACAAATCAGGGTTTATCCATCCATGCAATAGAATACCACACAGCAATAAAAAGGAATAAACTATTGATATACACAACAACATGAATCTAAAATAATTATGCTGAGTGAAAGATGCCAGACCAAAAAAAGAGTGCATACTGTATGATCCTGTTTCCATAACATTCTAGAAAATGCTACATAATCTGTAGTAACAGCAGGTCAGTGGTTGCTGGGGACGCGGTGGGGGAGGGAAAGACACAAGAGGGAGGAACTACCAAGGGGCAAGAGGAAACTCTGGGGGATGATGGAGGCGTTCATTGTTAATCATGGTGATGGCTTCGTGGGTTAGATGCTATGTAAAAACTAACCAAATTGTACACTTTCAATATGTGCAGCCTGTTGTGTGTTGACTATCTATCTATATATAAAACCCTAATATGCAAATAAACCTAAGGGTGGGATAACCAAACAACTGAACAACTGGTCGTTATGATGTGCACTGACCACCAGGGAGTGCACGCAGAACATGGCGGGCATTGGCCACGGTGGAATGGTGGAGCAGGTAAGCAAGGGCACCAGACCAAGGCAGGGCACCAGTCGCTGTCATCGAGGGGAGCCTCTGGTGGTGGTTACTGAAAATTCTTTGCTCCTGTGTGCCACAGTCCTGCCCAGAGCTCGCACCCACTGCTGGAGCCAGAGCTGCTGCTCACACCTGCTGTCGGCACCCAGCACCAGCCCCGATTGCTTGATGCCATCAACGGGTGCGAGGAACGGCTGCCGGCCCTGATCACCCCTAAGGGCTTCTCCACCTTCCCCTGCTCCTGAGGGGTGATCGGGCAGCAGCCGCCGCTCTGGCCCTGGCCCCAATTGTTCCGCACTGTCTACGGGTACGAGCTGAGCCGGCGCAGTCAGCATGTGGGAGCAGCGGTGGTGGGAGCGGGGCTGCGGGCAGACAGGGGACCCGGAACTGTGGCGGGAGGGGCAGTGCGGGGCCAGGCTCGGAAGATGGGCCAAGACTTGCCCCTGTGCCCACTGCAGCCTCATGGCCCATCGTTCCTTTTTTAAAATATATTTTATTGATTTTTTACAGGGAGGAAGGGAGAGGAAACATCGATGAGTGAGAAACATCGATCAGCTGCCTCCTGCACACCTCCTACTGGGGATGTGCCCGCAACCAAGGTACATGTCCTTGACCGGAATCGAACCTGGGACCTTTCAGTCCGCAGGCCAATGCTCTATCCACTGAGCCAAACTGGTTAGGGCCCCACTGTTCCTTTTAAGGTGCACGAATTCATGCACTGGGCCCCTAGTAGTTCAATAAAGCTGCAACACAGAGAAGGAGGGACAGGGAAAAGAGAAGCAGAAGGAGCAGCAGCAAGCAGGGCGAGTCTTACTTAGGATGCCAGGCACACACATAGACATACACATGTGTGTGGAGGATGAAGCTGCCACCTGGCCTCTAGGGATACTTAAGTCTCTCAACCCAGGATTCTATCGGCTACTTTTCATTTGCTCACTTTCTTTTTCCAGAGTACTTCCTGTGGGCCTGGCTTGTGCTGGGCCCTGGGATTCAGCGGTAAAGCAAACACAGTCCTTGTCCTGGGCAGTTCGTTCCATCAGTCATGGCATAGCCTGCCCCAAATTCAACCTGAACATTTAGCCACGTGCCCCAGCTGGCTCCCTGCTCCCTTCACGGGACCTCTCAGAGCTCTTCCTGGACCTCATTTTGCTTCTAGCCTTGCCACCTCTGGGGAAAAGCCTTCAATGAGCGCACTTCTCCAGCAGAAATCTGTCTTTTATCTGTGCCGAACACACACTCAAGCCAAACTCAACTGATTTCTAATAACTGACTAATGAGATCTGAGCCAAGTCTGCACAGAATCACAGGAATTCGGGGTGGAGGAGAATCTGAAGGTTTCAAAGCCCAACATCCATCTGTTTGAAGCTCAATTTCTCTGACATCCCTCAGACCCAGTTTGAATACCTCCAGTGAGAGGGGAGCTCACTACCAACTAAGGATGCATTGGGTCTTTGGAAAATTAGAGAAGTTACAGTTCTTTCTAACTGTGGATGGAAGGGCATGGCATTTATTAAGCACCTACTGTGAGTTGAACCCTGTGCAGGGGGCTTTGCGCATGTGGGATTTCTTATCTGGCTTAATTCTCATGCCAGCGGTGCCCTAAGAGGCTGGAGCTATGCTTATGATGCCTGTTTTTACTGCTGAGGAAACAAGGGCCAGAGAAATCAAGTGACTCGCCCACGTCACAAAGTAAGTCCACGTGGAGACCGAGGTGGCAGCCCAAGTGTGTCCACCTCCAAAGTCCGGGCTTTCTGTCCTCGACCGCTCAGGGCAAAGGGCCTGCCAGCGTCTAGATCTGGAGCCTGGTTTCCTTCACCTGGATGCTGACCTCTGGGATTCCTTACGGTGACCATCTCCTGACAGTCCTACCCAATCTGAGGCTCCTCCTCTCGCAGGACAGAACGCTCCGCGGCCCCTCCTGCAGGGGATGGAGAAGGGCTTTCCGAAGGGAGTCGGCCCAGGTGGGCCGTAGGCCCAGGTACCAGCCAGCAATCCCCATAGCCACCCTCTCACACAGGTGCTATAGGGCTAGTATCTAACATTCGGAAGGCGCGCAATCCAATGGCAGCTGTTACTACTATTTCTCCGAGCCAGGCACCATTTGTATATCTTCATCAGGCTGAACAGCTCCCCAAGGGCAGGACCACACCTTGGCGCCTGCCTCAGAGCAGACACCCCGGGCATTCTGGTGGAATGAATGGGTGTAAATACTTCTTTGCGTTCCCCCACAGAGGCGGGGATCAAACCTTACCACGGAAGGTGCTTGATGCATATTTGATTAACGGGAGCCGCAAAAGAGAAGCTGTCATTAGAGCTTTCCATCGGAATCCCAGAACGCCCTGCAACCTGTCCGTGGGCGTCCTCCCGCGAACTCGGAACTCTTCTGGGGCCTTTCTCGGAGAACGATCCGGGCTTCCTCCACAGCCAGATCCCGACACCCCCTCCGTGGCAGCCACGTGGCAGAGCCGTGCACGTCCGGAGGGACTGCTTACCACCCAGCCCTCACCACGACCCCAGCAGAACCTCGCCCGCAAGGCCAGCCAGGCTTCCCAGGACAGGAACCGCCCCCCACCGAGCAGCTGCCAGAGCCTCTCTTTCCGCCACCTCTCCAGGCGGCTTCTCTGCCAGGCTTCCCAGGCCGTCAGCCAAGTTCCCTCTTCTGAGGCTGCCGACCAAGCTCCCAAAGACCCAGTGGTAGGGAAGCCCTGCTGGTGCCAACTTCAAGGGGGCACAGAGGTGTCTGGAGGCCTCGGTCCCTAGAGACTCGATCCCGACAGTGCTGCCCAAAGGGAAGGGGCACAAAAAGGGCCTTTGACGCCGGAGGCCCAGACGCAGATCACAAGCTGCCAAAGAAACGTGTTCCCAGCCTTGCAGACAGGCATGCCCGACCCCGGCGCCTTTTCGGCCTCCCCTCCCTCTCCGACCTCACAGCTACTGAGCTTTAGTGTCTGACACCTGGCACTTGACATCGCAGGACACGAACCGATGGCCCACCACACTCACGTTCTAATATGTGCATTTAAAAATGTTGACCATGTTTTAAAAATCAAGAGATGTCACGAAGGAACATCCAGATTTCTGTTTTATGAGTCAGAAGATCTGGCAACACAGGGCCCAGGAGGCGGCTGGCAGGAGCCTCTTTCAAGCAAGCCCCTCTCCATTTGCCGCAGTCCCCGCACAGCCCAGCCTGGTTTGCCTCTGTGGACAACTGGGTTGGAGGTCCCTGGCTGTGCTTGCTTTATGGTGGCACACAGACCTCCTAATGACCGTACGAGGTGGATGGCACCGTTTCCCCATTTTACGGATGAGGAAACAGAGGCTCTGGGAGAAAAAGTCACTTGGCCAGGATTCGAACCCAGGCAGCCTGACTCGAGTCAAACACAAGGACACCCCTCTACGGCAAAATTAATGGACAATGCAGTGTTTAGTAAAGCAGAATGCATTCAATTTGAAGAAGTACTTCCCCCCTGATATTATACGGCCTTCTTTCTGTGGGAGATGGAACTGTTAACATGCTCTTTCTCTCACTATGTGGTAGTGATAGTAAACAGAACTCTCACTGCCCTTTGAATGTCCTTAGATGGCAAAATAGAATGCTGGCTAACCGAGGACAGACTCCCCAACGCACCGATGTTTGAAATCTAAGGCCGGGGACCGCTGCTCTGCTATGAAACCTCCTCTCCCAGGAAGACAGCCTGCTTTGGCGACTGCCTGGCTCAGAACCCCCAAACCACCTTATCTGCATCGCATCTGCATCCTATCACCGAAGAGGTGGCTTCTGAACTGAGCCTTTCCCAAGCCCCGTCCCTGCAGCAAACCCACAGAACACTTGTTCTTGCCTCTTGTTATATTTATCTCATTCTTCCTCGAGTTACAGTTATCTGTATCCTCTCCACTCCCCTACCCCCTAAAGTGGTTACAGAACAGAAGAAAGAGCGGTTGAACTGTCCGCCAGTGGGAGCTGGCGAAGCCCTCAGAGACCACCTCTGGCGCTCATTCTGAAGGTGTGGGGAAGCAAAGGCCTCGCCTCGGGCCACCCAGGGAGCTGCTGGCAGAGCGAGGTGAGTCTCACAACTCGGCGCTGGCTCTTTCCACTGCACCAGGCCGCTTCCTAGACACTCCCTTTTGGTTGACTCAGCACCTCAATTCAGAGGACAGCGCTGAGCATGTGACAAATGCTTTGTAAATATCTGTCTATTAAGAGGTGCAAAGCGGCCCAGGGAACACAGGCCTCTCCCTCTCCAGGGCCCTCAGCCAGAGCTTCATTTCACCAACATCCAACCTTCGCTCAGTGTGAGCTGCCCATCAAATGAAGAAACGGCCCCTCAGGCCGCTGGTGACCTGGATGGAGAATGACTGCATGCAGCTGAGAAATGCCATTCCCACGAGGCTGGAGTTATGATCCCAGGCTTGCTGAGGGATCGTGGGTAAATGCCTTCACCTCTCCAGGTGCTGCAGACAGGAGGGATGGTGAGAACAGACGTGTAGGCACGTTGTTGTAGGCACCTGACAGACTTTCCAAGAGGAATTTCAGAGTCCCACCTCCATAAGCACCTGAGGAGGTAAAGCTTTAGGCCCCCCTGGGGCACACGGGTAGCTCCACTGGAAGGGTGCCACACGGTGAGCTTGAGCTGTCCCTCAGATGTCTGTGGCTACTTTTTGGGTTGTTGGGATCAAGAGTCAACAAGACTTTAAAACTGTTGGGAAATATCCTAAGCTGGGTAGAACATTTATCATTGTCCTCATCATCATCCTCTTGCATAAACTCAATGCCGAAAATTAGGAGCTGACCATGGTATGAACTCTCTAATGCTTTCCTGGCCTCTGAGTAGAAAAGACCACCCCTCCCACCCCAGGCCCATCATAGTCCATATCAGGATTATCACAGTTCCTAGACGGTTTATCATACCTACACGTTTAGATATTTGTCTCTTCCGTCAGCTTCTTAAAACTAAAGATCAACTCTACTCTTTCCTGTATCCCCTGCACTTACCCTGCGGGTAATAAATAACAAACAGATGCTGATTAATGTTTCTCTGGACAAGGAATCCCCTTCACGCCTATTCTGGGACAAGGTGGCATTTAGGTCTTTTACAGCCAGTAGATTCATCCAGTCCTTTTGTGGGACGGGAGCACCGACATTCAGAGGGAAGCTGGTTTACCCAAAGCTACTCAGTCAATGAGAGGGCACAGACTGAAAGCAACTCTTTGACTCCCAGGACAGCGCGCTTCCAGCTCAACTTTCTCAGGTTTCACAACAAATTCGCCGTGTAACGCTGGGCAAGACCCTTTGCCTCTCTGCCCTGACTTTCTCACTTGTGAAATGGGTAAAATTATGGCGTCCACATAACGGGATTTTCTGAGGAGTAAATGAGTGCCCTGTGTAAACCACACAGCACATGGGAAGCCTGTCTGTCCTGATTAGCATTCATTCTGAGCCATTCTCCGTGGTAAAGGGCACCCACCACCCACCAGCACAGCAGAGGTCACAGTGAAGGAAGACTTTTCAGCACCGGTTTATGCACGTTTCCACCCAGCAAGTCCTCTGCAGTAATCACTTCAGGGAAATGCCTTTCCCTTCTCCAAACCGCTGTGTGCACGTGCAGCGTACACACACGCACAGCGATGACAGCAGGTCTGACGGGGGGGCAGTGAAAGTTTTGCAAGAGCATGCTCTTTCGAGTCAGGTGGACCTGGTGTCAGATAATAGTTCTGCCCCTTCCAGCTGTGCAATCTTAGGCAAGTCAGTCTCTCTAAGCCTCAGCCTCATCCTCTCTCAAATGGGTATGCTTTTTAATGAGAATTACATGAGATAGGGAATGGGCTGGCACTCCATCAATGATACTGAGAGCAATAACAGTCCCATTTTTATTTAACAAAATCCACTTAAAAATGTCAGAACCTTAGGGATCATGTAGTCCAGTCCTCTCACTTTATAGCTGGAGACCCAGATCTTGAGAGGAGGCGTGATTGGCCCAAGGTCACCCAGTGAGGTGGCGGAATGAGACCTGGGACCTGGGTCTCCTGGTTTTCTACTGTGCATCCATTTTGGCTCACTTGATTCTGCTCATCTGCCTCTACCCCACAAACACAGCAAGTGGCTGGACTCACTCTCTTCCCAATCTTCTTCTCTTCATATTCATCTTAGCACCACCTGTTTGCCAACGACGCCCCTCTCCCAGGCACAGCTAGCCCCTTTAAACCTGACTTGAGAAGGTAAAACCGCTGTTGGCCACTGGCAATGGCGATAACAACAGTATTAACAACAGAAGTGACAACCAGGAACTTGCACAATGCCCTGTACTTAAAAGTGCCTTCACCTACACAATCAACACATTCCCAAAACTTCTCCCTAACCCAGTTGGCTCAGGGACATAATTTCCTCAATCTTCCTGAAGACCTACTTTGTGCCTAGCCACAGACCAGAGGTTGAGGACATAGAGAGGAAAGACAGGGCCTCTGCCAGGAGGATGTAGGCAGGTGGAGACACCACAACTTCTTTTGACCCAAAGAGTACAGCAGCCAAGTCCCTGCCCACCCCCTGGGGTGCAGTCTTTATCATGCCATCAAGAGGCAGAAGGTATGTGTGGAATAGGCTGGAGAGAGACAGGGTAAGTGCAAGCCTGGAAATTACAGCAGGGAAGGAGATAAAGAATCGAAAAGATGGACACTAAACACGTGACTGCCTCGTCTCAGGGAGATTCTAGTAAGAGACTCCCGAGAGGACAAGGGAGCAGCAGGGGGTCCACTTGAAACCAGGAAGCCTTGGTCCCCAACCCCCTGCTGGCACATAAGATTCTGATGCTTCTGTTCCCTTAGCGACTCTGCCCTCAGATGCCAAGATTTTCCAAACCCAGGGCCAGGCTATCTATGCCTCTTTGGGACCATCTTTTGCTAAAATGATGTCAAAGCCCTTGCAGTGGGAATGTGGCTTCCTAGGCCCTCAGCCCAGCAGCCCAACACACTCCAGCATCATTAGCTCCTGGCAGGGACACCATCCGCAGGGATGTAGAAGAGGCTGCTGGGGTGGGGTGGGTGGGGGTACCAGGCAGAGAGAAGAGGACTAAAAGCAGCTACTCCTCTTTCCTCAGTCTATCTCCCAGCTCCCATGTCTCTGAAAACCTACTATGTGCCAGGCACAGGTACAATTCTAAGTGTTTCCTTTAATCCCAACATCAACCCTTTGAGACGTGTGCCCTTCTTCCCGATTGACAGATGAGGAAACTGAAGCTTGGGGAAGGGGAGTGACTTGACAAAGGTCACCCTAGTGACGGCACGGGGATGCCAGCAGAGGACTGCCTGGTGCCTCCAGTTCCACGAGACCCACAAGGTCAGTGTTTCACTTGAGAAGTCCAGAGTTGAGAGAGATCAACTGAGGAAACCCCAATGATTTCATAGACTCGAGTTTAAATCCTGGGTTGCTTTAAGAGACGGGTCTCCTGCCACGTTAAAGCTGCTTGAGTGGCATATTAACATTGTACAGACCATCTAATCCAACTCCTGCATCGAACAGATGAGCAGACAGACACCCACGCCTGGAGCATTTTAAAATGGCTACTAGTCGCCTACTAGCCAGCTAAGGGGCCAGACCCCAATCGCTGGCACTTTCCCTACCCCACCCTGTCTGAAGACACCACCGTTTTCTGGGGAGCAACTCCAACTCATCCCACACCACCCGATGGGCAGGGAAGGCAGAGGACCCAGGCCTCCCTCATCTGCAGGGCCGAGGGAGGGGATACAGGGCTGCTCAGGCCTGTGGGTGCTCCCAACAGCCCAGCTCCCTGCCGAGGAGTGGAAGGAGGGAGCATCCCACCCCAGGAAGCTCCAGGGAGAGTAGGGCCGGGACCTCCCGCGTTAGAGGTCACGGGCATGTTCCCCTGATCTACTGCAGAGCCTGGATACTTCTCAGGGGGATATGGAGAGAGGCCGTCACTGGTACTTGACCTTGGGTTGGGTGTGGGGTTCCAGCCTTCTTCCACCCCCAGGGAGCCTTGCTCCTCCTCCAAGAGGAAAGAGGCGAAGTGTTTGCCAAACGCTGGGAGAGGAAGACAGACAGCAATGCGGGGAGTCCCTAACGCCCTCTTCATCGCCCACCTGGGGCATCTTCCTTGTGGCAATGAGTATCCTCTAGTTGTGAATTTCACGGTGGTGGCGGTGGTGGGGGTGCAATGAGAAGGATGTAGGGGAAGGAAGGGAGGGTATGAGTGAGTCACAGTTAACCCCTCCTCGGCCGGTGCCCTCTGCGGATTCTACCGCAGCGAGCGGCCCCCGCCCGCCACCCGCCGCGGTGCAGCGCAGGGGCCCCTCCCGGTCGCCGCGGCCTCCTCACCTGAGTCCACTCGCCCTCTGCGGCCGCGCGGGCTCGCACCGCTCCGGCCCGGCTTGGCGCAGCGCCTCTGCAGTCGCTGCTGCAGCTGCCCGGCCGCGATCAGCAACCTGCGGCGGCGGGGAAAACAGACAGACAGGTGCAGGTGAACGCGGGCGGGGACCCCGGGCAGGGGAGCCCCGGGCCGCCGACAGCTGGGCCGCCGCAGCCGGAGAGCTTGGAGGGCGGGCTGCCTGCCGGGCGCGGGGCCCGCTCCTCCCGGCGGTGCGCGCCTCCCCTCCCCCCACCCCGCACTGGGCACCCCGGGCTGCGGCGGGCGCCGCTGGGTGGTGGGCTCGGAGGTCCCCGGAGACCCTGTCATCACCTGTGGAGGCTGCCATGGCCTCGGCTGCCCGGCCAGGGCTGCCGAGCTGCTCTCCGGAGCCCCTGCTGGAAGCGGCTAACTGGGCGCTCGCCGGGGCTGGGGCTGCCGGGAGGGCGGGGCGGGGAGGGTGAGGTGGATGGAAGGGATGAGCCAGTCGGCGGCTCGCCGGCAGCTGCGTAAGCGGCTGGTCTTCACTTTCCTTCTTAAAGAGATAGTTGGCCCCTTGCTCCAGAGGGCGTGGGAGCGGACACGCGAGCACGCAGAGCGGCGTCCTCTGCCACCTACACACCAGTCTGTACTGGGCGGTGGGGCATCGCGGAACGTGAGTTGGTTCACTAAGCGGCTGTGTGACCCTGGGCGAGTCCCTTAACCTCTCTGGGCCTCAGCTTTCTGCTCTGTAACACGGGATGATGATACCCATCTGGCTTCCTGGCACACGGTTGGCTTACATGAAATAAACATTTTGATCTGAATTCCTTTAGGAACATATTTCACTCCCCAAACCAAGTATTTCTGAGTACCAGGGTTATTTAATGCAAACTGCACTTGGACTATTACAAAAATGATAGCAAGAATCTTAAATATCTGAAAACGAACATGTTTTTCTTTGAAGCTAAGATGGTGAATCATTGGAAAGATGGAAAGAGAAACAATCACAACCTAAAAATAAATGTTCATGAAACATTTTCCCCACTGCCTTCCATCACTATCACGGGGGAAGCATGGGGGGAAAGTCCAGGAAATTGGATTGTCTCGCTCACCCTTTCACTTCTGGCTATGCAACAAGCGCTAGCTCCACAAGAGAGAAGTTAACTAGCTCTCTGGGCCTGGTTTCTTGTGGCTCACGTGGGAAGGGGGAGCAGTGGGCAAGGGCTGCCTCCTTTTGAACCAGCCCTAACTACCTGACCGGTCATTCTTCTGCTCAAAACCACCCCTCACTTCCAGGACTGTGATCAAGTGTCACTGTTTCAAGGAGGCCTTTCTTGACCTCCCTACATAAAATAACTCCCTCTCCCCCTCTCCCTCTGCTCTAGTTTTGCTGCATTTCGCCATCAGCTGATGTGCTATTTATTTACTATTTGTTAGTCTGTCATTATCACCCCCCCTCCTAGAATGTACACTCTATGAGGGAAGGAACTTTGTTTTATCTATAGAATAGTGCTTAACACATAGTAGGTGCTCAATAGATATGACTAAGTGAACGAGAGAGCAAGCGCACATTGTGCCAGGCCCTAGTCTTCTTTAAGGACACTAGGTCATTTGCCATCCTGGTCTCTCTCTTTTTTTTTTTTTTTTAAATATATTTTATTGATTTTTTACAGAGAGGAAGGGAAAGAGATAGTTAGAAACATCTATGAGAGAGAAACATCGACCAGCTGCCTCCTGCACATCTCCTACTGGGGATGTGCCCGCAACCCAGGTACATGCCCTTGACCGGAATCGAACCTGGAACCTTTCAGTCCACAGGCCGACGCTCTATCCACTGAGCCAAACCGGTTTCGGCAACATCCTGGTCTCTTAAGCCCCTAAGTCTCTGTCTACTGGTGGCGAGGCTGAACTCAGTACCCTCTACTCTCCACCCAAAGCTGACCTTTTCAGAAGAATTTGTAAAGTTACTCCACGGATTTTATATTGTGACTTTGGACTACTGGCTTGGTTAATATTTCTAATGTACATGAAGAAATAATAATTAAATAAAATAAATGTTCAATTAACTGTTACTTTTCAAAGTTCAGTCTTTTTTTTTTTTCTCCTCCCCGCCTCCTCTTGTAGTTGAACCTTGATTGCTGTTGGCACATCAATGGAAGTGATTTACCTCCCAGGCTGGTCAGCTGCAAGGACTGGCCGCAACCACCATGGAGGATCAGCCGTGCAAGATCCCTCCCCTCGGAGAAGGACTTCCTGCAGCAGGGCTTTGGTGCCCATTGAGCCTGCCTCTTAAGTGTGTAGCTTACAGAAGTGGTTGGGTAATGCTTTAACGCGGTTTTGTTGCAGGAAAAAAAAAAATAGGTTTGGAGTGGATCTTTCTTGGTCTGGCCAGTCTTGGGTGGGTTCTTGACTTCATGCAGGAAAGATCTCACAACATGAGTCCAGTTGGTTTTGAGAGTACGTTTATTAAAGCTGAGGACAGTGAGACAAAGGAAGGTCGTAGGGTAGAAGAAGTTGAACAGGAGGGAGCCCAGGCGGTACTCTGTTTTTACTCTCTAGGAATGTTATAAGAAAGAAGTGAGCCACGCCGGGCTGAGTGAAATCACTGAGAAGTAAAAGTCACAGTGAGGGAAGTGAGTCTAGGCAGGGCTGCTGTTAGCTCACTGAAAAGTCTAGGATAGAAGAAGCAATAGGAGAGAGACTAGGTGGTGTTCACTGTGGCTCTCTGGAGACGTTATAGCGAGTGAGCCACCGCGGGCTGCTGTTAGCTCACTGAAAAGTCAGAGGAAAGGAGGCCTTGGAAACAGAATCAGGGTGTAAACTTGGGGCGAGCCGCCACTGCCTATTGCTCCCTCGGTTGCAAGTCTCGTGGGAACCCTTAGAGTTTCTAGGAGAGAAAAGTAAAGATGTACACCTGAGAGGGAAGAAAGTTGTGGGCGTGCTCCAGAGAGAGCCCACCTCAAAGTGAAATCTTTTTCTGTAGCTCTGATTTGTGGTGAATCACTCTACAACAATGCCTATAATTTTGCAATAAAGGCCTATAATTTTTTTGGCATTGGTTATTTTCCCCCCGCTATTCAATTAAATTGAATTCTATCAGATGACCATTATTACATTATGTTTTGTGGGAAAACATGTAGAGCATTTGTAGCAGGAATAGGAAACGGTAGTGAAAAAAGCCATGTGAAAGGAGGCCTGATGTCTAAAAAAAACCACCTATTGCTATATTAGCAAGTTAATTGATGAAATGTTTTATCTGCCCTAAGGCCCACCTAAATTATGTAAGTGACTTTTTTACACTTAAAGTAAAATCAAAGGAAGCCATGTTTTTTAAAATCAGGAGATAATTTCTGATCCTCATTAAAAATATACCTTTTTGTCTGACCCCCATGTATTTTTGCTTGGTACTTAGAAGACTACATTTCCCAGAAATCTCCACAAGGAATTTCCCTAAAGCTAGAGTACTTTCACCCACAATACTCCCATCTGGAATGGTGTTAGGCAATAAATAATTCTCTCCTCTGCATCATAAAACATGTGATTAAAAAAAGAACTAGTGTTTAGTTATAATGTAAATTGCAAATGAGGATGTTAAGCATAAAGCAAAATTGTTCTAAAGAAATCAGTAGTTTTGTTTTGTACTAATTGGGAAATACTTAAATGTGTTTAGTTTCAAAACAATTTTGATTCCACTGCTGAGCACACTGCTCCCACTGAATGCCATAATACAACCTGAACAAAATGCAGAGAGCAACTACTTGAGGGGTCTGAAGAGAAAATATTAGCAGGCAAATTGGGGAAGAAGGCCACTAAACTAGTGAATTCACCATTTTTGTTTCCTCTGGTGCCCCCTGGCCTGGTTTCAAGGCAGCCAAAATCTGGAATTTAGGGAATAAACAGAGAGACCTCTCAAAGAGGCTCCCTAGTTCTGACTTGAAGATCAGGAAAGGAGACCCCTTGATGCTCAGGGTGAGTGGGGGAAATAATTGTTCTTTTCTGTTTTAGTCTCTTCTCCATTGTCTCATGACCCAGCCTCCAAGCAATCCTGCAGTGGTGGCTGTGACAACAGGGACCCATAGGTGCCTGGAACTCGGAGGGAGGAGAAACTTCTCCAATCAGAGTAGCTGTGGTCCTGGATTACATGCTTAGCAAAAATATCCTTCAGAAATAAAGATGATGTAAAGACATTCCAAGATAAAGAAAAACTAAGATAATTCATTGCCAGAAAACCTGCTCTGAAAGAACTACGAAAGAAAATTTTTTAGTTAGAAGGGAAATTATATAAAAGGAAACTTGGAACATCGGGAAGAAAGGAAGGACAGCCACAATGGTAAATATCTGGGTACATTTAATAACCTATTCTTCTCCTCTTGAATTCTTTAAAATACGTTTGACAGTTGAAAGCAAAACTCTCAACATTGTCTGATGGGGTTTCAATGTAGTAGATGTAAAACGTAAGACAATTAGTTGCAATACAAAGGAGGGAGTATACCAGCAAAGGAACTTATATGATGCAAGGTTTCTACGCTCCACTTGAAGTGGTAAAATATTGATTCTAAATAGAATGTGAAAAGTTAAACGTGTTTTGTAGTTTTTAGAGAATCCACTTAAAAATATAACAAAAGATATAGTAAAAATCAGTAGATAAATTAAAATGGAGTTCTAGAAAAATGTTCAAATTTTCCAAAAGAAGACAGGAGAAAATGATAAACAAACAATAAAATGGTAGATCTAAACGCAAGCATATCAATATCAATATGTGGCTTAATGACACATCAATTAAAACAGAGATTATCAGGATGGATAAAGATGACTTAGATGCTATCTACAAGAAACTCAGTTTAAATATAATGATATAGGCAGGCTAAAAGTAAAAGATGGAAAAAGATATACCATGCAAATACTAATCAAAGGAAAGCTGGATAGCTTAATATGAGAAAAAGAATTTACAGGCAGAGAGAAACAAATACCATAAGATTTCACTTACATATGTAATCTTAAAAACAAAACAAACAAACCAAAACAGAAACGGATTCATAGATACAGGAAACAAATTGGTGATTACCAGAGTGGGGTGGAATGGAGGTATAAGTGAAATAGGTGAAGGGGATTAAGAGGTTCAAACTCCAGTTATAAAATAAGTCACAGGGATATAATGTACAGCATGGGGAAGGGAATGCAGTCAGTAATATTGTAATAACTTTGGTGACCGATACTAACTCATTGTGGTGATCAGGTATACCAAAAAATGTATACACACTTTAACAGCTGATAGATCAATTTCCAAAACAAAATGTATTTTAATAAACACTGCTTTTATAATTACTCAAAGTGTATGTATACATTTTTTTGGAACTCCCTATAGGTAAATATCAAATCACTATAATGTACACCTGAAATTAATAGGATATTGTATGCCCATTATTTTTCAATTTAAAAAAAAAAAAGAAAAGAAAGACTTCAGAGCAAAGAAAATTACTAGGGATAAAGAGAACCATTATACAGCAATAAAAGGGCCACTTCACCAGGAAGACATAATAATTACAAATGTGAATGCATCTAATAAAAGAGTTTCAAAATACATGAAGCGAAAACTGTCAGAACTGAAAGGAGAACTAGACAGATTCACAATGACAGCTCTAGACATGGACACTCCTTTCTCAGTAACAGAAAATAAGCAAAGTGACAGGAAATAAGCAAAGATGTAGGAGAACTGAGCAGCACTATGTGCTACATGTAACAACGTGGACTCATCTCAAAGATGTTACACTGAGTGAAATAAACCAGTCTCCAAAAGATTTTATACTGTATGATTCTATTTACATGAAAATGGAAAAATAAAAAATAAAACTATAGTCATGTAGTAGAGTGGTTGCCAGGAGTTAGAATGGGAGAAAGATGTGACTGGGAAGGGATAGCATAAGGCAGTTTTTTTGGTTGATGATACTGTTGGCATCTTGCTTGTGGTGGTGAAATCTACATATGTGTTAAAATTGATAGAACTGTGCACCAAAATGAAAAAGTCGATTTTTCTGTATATTAATTTTAAAAATAAATTTCAAAAAGGTAATTTGACATTTAAATCTTATAGTTAATATACTCAAAGAAGCCATTTAGAATTTAGTTTGTAGCATAACAGTATTTTAGAGAATATCACAGGCTTCATTTTACAGTATAGTATGGAGCTCACAGAGCATTATATGAAAATTTCCTAGCAAACTCCAAATAAGAAAAAAAATCATTTTAATGTAAGAAATGCTTAATAAACACCAAGTAAAAGAACATTTATTTTAGTAACCTTCACTTGAATTCCAGCTGCAGACAACATATCTGCTAACATTTTTAACATAATAAACATACTTAGTTTTACTGACACATGAATGGTGATTATAATAATCAGTAAGTAGTGAACAAAAAGGTTAAATAACCTATAAATAGACTGACTAACAGCCATTTAGATAATTTAAAACAAAGATGAATTTTATAACTCTTCAATTAAGATACAGTGGGGCCTTGACTTACGAGTTTAATTCGTTCCGTGACGGAGCTCGTAACTCAAATTACTCGTATGTCAAATCAACAGTGAATGAGTGAGACATGTGATGCTGGGCTGATGTTGTGGCGTTCACTGTGACGTTCGCTGCACCAACTAGCGGTGGGGTATCTGAAGCTGGCTCGTAACCTGAATTTTAGCTCGAAACTCAAAGCAAAAAATCGGCCCGAGAGACGGCTCGTATCTCGAAAAACTCGTTAGGCGGGACACTCGTAAGTCAAGGCCCCACTGTATTAGATTGAAAACCATGGCACTAGGTCAAATCAAGGATGATATGCATTTGAATCAAATAAGTTATTGTCTGGCCCTAACCAGTTAGGCTCAGTGAATAGGGCATCAGTCTGTGGACGGAAGGGTCCGGCAGGTTCAATTCCGGTCAAGGGCACATGCCCAGGTGTGGGCTCGATCCCCAGTAGGGGGTGCACAGGAGGCAGCCGATCAATGATTCTCTCTCATCATTGATGTTCCTATCTCTCTCTCCCTCTTCCTTCCTCTCTGAAATAAATAAAAATGTAAAAATAATTAAATTATTGTCTGTGGGGAAATAAAAAAGTAGTAATTATTAATTAGCCCCATAAATTTAAAATAAATATTCCAATGTAAAGTAGCCCTTTAATAACATCCTTGAGTGTTTCCTGAAGCCATATAATATTTTCAAAATGTATTCTAAATGCAACATTCAAGTCAGGGAAATGGTACATACTATACATTCAAGTCAGCTAAGTTAAAACTATTACTCAGCTATAATTTAGTATTTCTGTGAGCATATATGTTTCCAGCTCTGGCTATGATTATTCTGAGCTTACAAAGAAGAAATGGCAGGTTGGCTTGTCTATGATAGGGATCAGACCTTCAGCTGCTTCCAGGCGGCTGCTGCATTAAATCGAACAATCTATACAGAAATTCCAATGATGACATAAATCTGCATGTTCTGAATTTCCTTCATATTTTATGGAACATTGGTCCCACTGTAGCTATAATATCTGCATAGGGGGCACTCTGGCTCAGCTCAATAGCCCGCTGTTTTTTTAGGACAAGAAAGCTATAAAATCTGGCAGCAGCTTGTTTTCGGTCACTATTTCTGCAGAGAGTCATCAGACTAAAGCACTTCATTCCTGTCCTGTGAGATTCCTGGGGAAAGAATTAGAAAAGAGAAAAGGAAAGGCAAACAAGATCACTAGAAGTAGAGCAGGCTGTGGATGCACAATGAACAACAAAATATTGGCATTTTTAATAAGTGACTGTGAAAGCCTTACATGGAGAAATGCAAATGACTCGTGAGTAAGCTTAAAAACTATATAGGTCATTGAGCACAAGCTTGGTTCATTGAGAAATGCATGCAAAAGAGCTCTAAAGCATTATACAAATTCCTAATGTGTTATACAAATGTTAGGTCTTTTAAAAAATTGATGTTAACATAAATGGCTTCTGTGGAAAGTGTAATTAATTTAGGCTTGCAGGGAGAGAAAAATCCACAGGACTTTGGGAGGCTCCTAATGCAATGAAGATTATAAGCTATCAGGCTTCTCTTCCTTAAAGGCACCGAGGGATAGTGGTGACTGTGAAATTCTAGCAGTAAATATAGAATTCTATTTTGTATCTCTCAGTGATAGGGCAATATGACTATATAAATATCTCCCAGTTTCTTTGCACAGGTTAAAAAGATGTTGGTTTCATCATAGGGTAACTGTGAACCTAATAGAAAAAGTTGAGGTAAAATGAAGGGTTTAATTATGGATGAAGAGAACTCCTTTTATGAAGACTTGTACTTGGTATCAGATTCCTAGAATAGAAGTACGGTTTTTAGTTAGAAATGCTGGCCAGTATCCCTGTGAGTACGGTACTTCTTGGATAGTTGTGAAGCATTTTTAGAAATATCACATACAAGTGTGTGTGTTATTTTTTTTTTTACCAGTTCATTCCATTTAACAAATTAATAAGCTAAATACTGTATCTCAACCAAAGAAGTGGCCCAGGCTTGGCAACCTTTCAGAGATGGCATGATAAGTCTTCATTTATTCCTGTTCTTGAGGAGATGTGATGTGAGTTAGAGGCTTTCTCCCCTGGGAGGGAGCAGGGACAGCCCTTTCAATTTCAAGAATCCATTTGAAAACCACTCTGAGTGGACAGATATGCAAGGTTCAACAATGTGCTTATTCTGTTCCCTCCAGACACCCCTCTGAAATGAAGGAAAAGAAATATAAGGTAACAAAGAAAGGACATAAAGACAAAGAAAGTGGAAGACTGATGGACTTTGCAGAGTGGAGAAAGCTGAAACCCAAGTGCTAACAGGGAGGAAAGCCAACAAAAAGCAAGCCAATTTGAGCTATAGAACCTTTGGAAACCTCGGGAATTAGAGGCAACAGTATATGATGAGCTGGAGATATGGAGTGAAGCTGAAAACAGGAGAATTTCTTGAAAGTCTACTTGGGAGCAGTTGACCCTCAAGTCCACTCCACCACTTCACAGAACCAAGACACAGCTGTACCCTAGCAGGCTATTTACCCTGGGAGAGAGCAGGGACAGTCCTTTCAACTTTAAGAACCCTTTTGAAAAAATACCCTGAGGGGACAAATGTGCAAGACTGAACGTATGTGCTCACTCTGTTTCCCCCCCAGAAAGCCCTCTAAAATGAAGGAGGCAGGAAGATGCTTTTCTGGAGACAGCAACCATTGGGATGAGACTCTAGCCTTGGGACACCAGGCACTGTGGATGGTAGAGAAATGTCATCCCACAAACGAGGAGGGTAAGTATAATCTACACCCTAAACAGTAAGAGAGTCAGCCTCTCCCTGACCCACTTTTGGTTCCCAAACCATGGGCATCATGCTTATACATATATGCTAGGCAGTAGATGTAAGGATTAAGCTGGGAAAACTGTCCATTTTGAGAAAAAACACACCTATAGGTAATGACATCAGTGTGTGTGTGGCGGGGGGAGGGGAACCACCCAATTACTTCATGATGAAATCCGTAAGTCTACAAGTACCACCCATCCTCTATAATAAAAGGTTAATATGCAAATTGACTGAATGGCGGAACGACCGGTCGCTATGACGCACACTGACCACCAATGCAGGAGCTTCCCCCTGATGTTCAGTGTGTTCCCACAGTGGGGGAGCGGGCCAAAGCCATCAGTCGGACATCCCCCGAGGGCTCCTGAACTTCGAGAGGGCGCAGGCCAGGCTGAGGGACGCCCCCACCTCCCCGTGCACAAATTTCGTGCACCGGGCTTCTAGTGTTTATATAACTTTGAATCAGATTTTGGTGTTTCACTCTTAAATAAAAACAGGTAACCTAAGGTCCATCAGACATTTGAGTAAAAGTTCTGACATTCAAGAGCAAAAATGAAAGAATTCAAGAGAATCAGTAAAGAAACGGAGATAATGCAGGGAGCAAAAGAAAATGATAACCTCTAAAAATTAAGAGACTACATCTGAAAAAAATGATTAGGATGATATGAGAGAAAGCAGAGCAGTGGTTTGCTTGGGGATGGGAGAGATGGGACAAGAGATTATCAAGAGGCACAAGGAAACTTTTGGGGATTGTACATATGTGCAGTATCTTTTTTGTTGTTGTTAATCCTCACCTGAGGATATTTTTCCACTGATTTTTAGGGAGAATGGAAGAGAAAGGGGAAGACAAAGAGAAACATTGATATGAGAGAAACACATCGATTGGTTGCCTCCTGCACGAGCCCTGACCAGGGCCAGGGCCCGAGGAGCCTGCAACCAAGGTACATGCCCTTGACTGGAATCGAACCCGGGACCTTTTGGTCCACAGGCCAATGCTCTATCCACTGAGCCAAACTGGCTAGGGCCATATGTTCAATATCTTGATTGTGGTAATGGTTTCACAGGTATATACATATGCCAAAACTTATCTAACTGTATACTTTAAATAGGTATGGGTTTTTGTACATTGTACCTCAATGAAGCTGTTAAAATGAAATAAATAATAAGATTAGTATACTATAAAACAAACAAATGAAACCCCACCTAAAACCTAAGAAAAAACTCCTAGAAAACAAACAAACAAAAAAGGTAAAAGCAGAAATAAAATTCAATAGATTGGAAGATAAAGTTGAAGAAATATCCTAAACAGTAGAAAAACAACAACAAAGGAAATTAATAAAGGAGACACAAGATTTTTTTAAAATTGAAGGTGCAATTTAGGAGATCCTGCATCTGACCCTTCTGGACCCATTGGGCAGTCCAGAAAGAGAGGATAGATTAACAACAAGGAGAAAATCCAAGAAATAATAATTATAAAAAAATTCCCTAGAACTCAAGGGCATGAACTTTCAGAATAAAGAACCTGCTATACACTCAGCACAATAAATGAAAAAAGATTCATACCAAAGCACATCATCATGAAATTTCAGACCAATACGGATAAAGAAAAGATCTAACAGTTTCCAGAGAGAAAATAAAGGTCACTTACAAAGGATCACCAACCAAACAGCATCTGACTTTTCAATAACAACCAAGAAGCCTAGAAATGTTACAAAAGCCTTTAACATCTGAGAGATAACATTTCAAACTATGTTCAGAGACAACCAAACAAGTTAAAGGTAAAATAAAGAAATTTTCGGCCTTGTATGTAGGGTCTCCTATGCGCTCCGTGTCTCAGGAAATTATGACAGTATGCTGACCAAAAGGAAGATCAAAGTACCAGGAAACAGAGGAATCAATATAGGAAAAGGACAAAGGAATTCAATGTTATGGAAAAGGAATGTCCCAAGACAAAAACTGTGGGGCAGACCTAGAGAACAACTAATCCAGAGTAGAACAAAAGGATGATGAGCTCCAGGAGGAATAGCTTCAAGGAAAATAAAATGGAACCAATGAATTATGTTGCCAGAAAGTTTGGAAAAATAATTAAGAATGGATATATAGACACTAGGAAAAAGAACGATTACCTACCCCCCTCATACAGTTGACAAGAAAATAAATGTAACTACACTATGAAGTTTCAATGTGGACTAATTTTTAACATAGTCTTTGGGGCAGCAACTGCTGGTTGTCCCTTGATACCCATTCTCTTCTTCCTCCATGGTAATAGAATTACTACCTGGGCCCCAGATTGTCAGAGAAGGACTACATTTCCCAGCTAGATGTGACAAGGTGACTAAGAGCTGGTCAATGAAATGAGAAAAATGATACACACAATAACTGAGTTGTGCCCTTAAAAGAAAATTTGCTGCTGATTGGAATGCAGCAAAGCCATTTTGGATCATGAGAACAAAAAAATGAGATAAAGGGAAAGGTGGGTCTCTGACAAGTTTGTGAGAACACCTGCCCTGCCAGTTGGTACTTTTACCTGAGAGACAAAAAAGTCTACCTTTTTAAGCCACTAATATTTTGGCTCTCTGTCACAATCAAACCTGCGTTATAACTACTACAATTATTACATTATATGCACTGAATACTGCGCTCAAATATACTGAGGGGTGAGATGTAATTAAGCTAAATTTTCATTAGAAAGAAGTAAATAAAACTTAAAGCTAAAATATCAGGAGCAGTAAAACAAGTCATTAGAAATATGGATATAAATACTAAAAGAAACAGCTTAATATAGTTGCTTTTGGTGAGCAGGACTTAGAGATAAGAAGGGAACAGGCCTCACAGCATAGTACTATTAAACTTTCAAAATTACCTACATGTATTTTTTGATAAAAATGTTAAATTTTAAAATTATGGTTCACTCATAAACTGTTATAAATTAAGTTCCACATTGAATATTTGTTAATAGTACGCTAAAAATAAGAATAGGACATAAAGTAGATGTCTAGGGGCATGGGAATGGGTAAGAAATTGCTTAGAGCTTCTAATTAGAACTGTTTTGATGTAGGCACAAAAAACAGACTCCCATAATTAGCCTTGCGGATATTGCTCAAAATCAGCTCACGAATCTGGTCTCAATAAAAACATAATGAAAAACGGTTTCATTTTTACAGACCTCTAGAAAACTGAAGTTAACATTTTACTTATTTTTAAAAATAAAAATAGGGTTAACAAACCCTACCATCTTACCCGCAAATCATTTAACAGCCGATGTATTCTTCGATTCCATCTCTTTGCCTCAATATTTTGTTCACTTCCCAATGACTCCTGTTTGAATGATTGATAAAATATTTCACTTAAACCAAATTTTACTGAATGTTTACTATTTGTCAGGCATAGTGGTAGCTGCTACAAGAAACACAATTATAACACTGGGCTCTGCAAATAAGGAGCTTATAGCCTGATTAACAGAGAACAAGACTAGAATTCAAATATAGATCAACCTCTGTAGTATTACATCTATACTCCCCAGGTTACCTTCTTTTTATTAAAATTTATTGGGGTGACATTGGTTAATCAAATTATATAGGTTTCAGGTGTACAATTTTATAATACGTTACCTGTATACTGTATTGTGTGTTCACAACCCCAAGTCAAGTCTCCTTCCATTGTCACTTATCCCCCCTTTACCCTCTTCTACCTCCACCCACACCCATCTTTCCCCTCTGGTAATCACAATACTGTTGTCTGTGACTATGAGGTTTTTTTTGTTGTTGTTTTTTGCTTAATCCCTTTATCTTTTTCGCCCAGCCCACCACCCCCATACCCCTCTGACAGCTGTCAATCTGTTCTCTGTATCTATGAGTCTGCTTCTATTTTTTAATTTATTTTTTATTTTTGTTAATTCTCACCCGAAGATATTTTCCCATTGACTTCTAGAGACAGTGGAGGGGGCGGGGGGGAGAGAGAGAGAGAGAGAGAGAGAAACATCGATGTGGGAAAGACACATTGACTGGTTGCCTCCTGCATGTATCCCAACTGGCTGGACTGGGGCTGGAGCCTGCAACCCAGGTACGTTCCCTTGACTAGGAATCAAACCTGAGACCGTTCAGTGTGCAGGCCGATGCTCTAACCACTTGGAAACACCAGCCAGGGCAAATCTGTTTCATTTTGTTGATGGTTTCCTTTGCTGTGCAAAACTTTTTAGTTTGATGTAGTCCCATTTGTTTATTTTTTCTTTTGTTTCCCTTGTCTGAGGAGATATATCAGAAAAAATATCTCTATGAGAAATGTCCAAGATTTTACTGCCTGTGTTTTCTTCTAGGATTTTTATGGTTTCAAGTCTAACACTTAAGTCTTTTATCCATTTTGAGTTTATTCTTGTGACCAGTATAAGAAGGTGGTCCAATTTCATTTTTTTTTTTTTGCAGTTATCTGTCCAATTTTCTAACACCATTTATTGAATAGACCAGTGGTCACCAACCTCTTGGACCTCACAGACCACCAGAGGTCCACGGACCACCGGTTGGTGACCTCTGGAATAGACTGTCTTTACCTCATTGCATGTTCTTGCCTCCTATGTCATACATTTAAAAAAAAATATATATATATATATTTATTATTGATTTCAGAGAGAGGAAGGGAGGGGGAGAGGGAGACAGAAACATGAGAGAATCATTAATTGGCTGCTTCCTGCACACCCCTACTGGGGTTCGAGCTGCAACTTGGGCATGTGCCCTGATCGGGAATGGAACCTTGAACTTCTGATTCATGGAGCAACACTCAACCACTGAGCCACACTGACCAGGCTGTCAAATATTAATTGACCATAAAGGTGTGGGTTTATTCTGGGCTCTCTATTCTGTTCCATTCATTAAATGTCTGTTTTTATGCCAGCACCATGTGGTTTTGATTATTATGGCCTTGTAGTATAGTTTGATATCAGGTAGTGTGATTCCTCCAACTTTGTTCTTTCTCAAGATTGCTGTGGCTACTCGGAGTCTTTTGTGGTTCCATATAAGTTTTTGGAATTTTGTTCTAGTTCTGTGAAATATGCCATTGGTATCTTGATAGGAATTGCATTGAATCTATAGATTGCTTTGGGTAGTATGGGCATTTTAATGATATTAATTCTTCCTATCCATGAACATTGTATAGGCTTCCACTTATTTGTATCTTCAGTGTCTTATAATTTTCTGAGTACAGATCTTTTACATCCTTGGTTAAATTTATTCCTAGGTGTTGTTTCTTTTAATACAATTGTAAATTGGATTGTTTTCTTACTTTTCCTTTCTGATACTTCATTATTGATGTATATAAATGCAACTAATTTCTGGATATTCATTTTGTATCTTGCTACTTTACTGAATTCATTTATCAGTCCTGGTAGTTTCTTGGTGGAATCGTTAGAGGTCTATATATACAGTATCATGTCATCTGCCCCAGGCAATCTTCTGATAAGGGGCTCCAGAGTAGGAGATTCTGTTGTCTTTACTGGTAATGCATCCAGGGCATTGGGCCCTTGCTTTGAAAAACAATCAGCAAAGATCACCACTGTTGGCTAGGACTTATTTCAGCTCTGGTTAATCTGAACTCAGTTAACAGGAGTAAACATAAAGCTATATATTAAAAAACCTGCCTTGTAAAGGCCTTTATCTGAACTTACTTGGTGATACAAGAGCTCTTTTTATTTTTTTATTTTTTATTTTTTATTTTATTTTATTTTTTTTATTTTTCGCTAAAAGTATTACAAAGGGTATTACATAAGTGTCCTTCCCCCCCCCCCCCCCCCCACCCTGATACAAGAGCTCTTAACAATAACTGATGTTTAGCAGTTTGTGTACAATTGGGTTAGAAACCTTTCAGATTTTGAGGGTGCCTTGTCCAAAAGAGATCAACCAACTGCCAATCATTATCTGAATAGATTCATTCTTTTCTGTTTTTAAACCTTCAGCAACACCTCAGTATTGAAAAACCGTAAAGTTGAAATCCCTTCACAGGAACCCACTCAAAGCCCTTATCATCTAACACCTTATGAGCTGAGAACAGAACTGGACATAAGAAAGGTGCTGTTGAATCTGATAAAAAAGCAGGCCCACAAAGAGTTGGGGCAAGGTAAGTGGCCCAAATCTGACCTACTTTATACTTTTCCCTAAGCTAGCTCTGACCATGCAACACAACAGCATCTGTGTCACCTTTTCACGGGTTCACTGTCCTGCTTTCATGTGTATCTCTGGAGCCTGGATACTTCCTAAAAGTGCTTTCAATTACAAGGACTCCAAGATGATTTCAGAAAACTCCAGAATATTCTGTATGACATTTTATTCTTTTTAAAAAATATTTTCTATTGATTTCAGAGAGGAAGAGGGAGAGAGAGAAAAAAATCAATAATGAGAGAGAATCATTGATCGGCTGCCTTCTGCACGTCCCTATTGGGGATTGAGCCTGCAACCTGGGCATGTGCCCTTGACCAGAATTGAACTGGGACCCTTCAGTCAGCAGGCCGACACTCTATCTGCTGAGCCAAACCAGCTAGGGCCTGTCTGACATTTTAAATTATTTGAGGCTAAGGGGACTGCTGAGTCCCCATCCCCACCAGCTTTATGGCTTCCTGATCCTACCGATGCTGTATCCTTTCTTACATTCCAAAGAAAATTTGAAAATATGGTCACTTTATTCTGAAGCGTTTTCCCAATCCCTCCAGTTACAATGGATGTTTATTCCTTTCTGGTCTGTTCTTGGATAAATGAGCTCATCCAATTACTAATGTTGATTTTTATTGTTAAATACACAAAATGCTATTTTTCAAATGTAAAAAGCAATGGTCCAACTCTTTGTTAGAGATCCATGAGACTGAAGCTTGACCTATATTGCACAACTAAACTAACCAAGAAAAGGTTCAGAAGAAATAGTTTGTGTGCTTTGCTGAATGAAGCCTGTCCACTTGATCTGTCTGGACACCCTACAACTGAATCCTTTGTGTAGAAAGCCCAGTGGATTATTAAAACAGCTGAACTTGTGCTGTGTTGTGGTTTGCTTGAAAATAACCTGTGTCTATAAAGGCAAAGAGAAAAGAGCACATAAATCAACCCACTTCAGGCTCAGCTGTTTAAATGCTTCAGGTAAAAAGTTTAGGTATTTATTCTGTTCTAGATTAGCCAGAGAATTCAGTCTGTTTTCCACCTATGAAAAAAATAATAATCTAATAACCTTAGAACTCATCATAATGATTATTTAAAATATCAAGCATTCAATGTTTTGATATTATTTACTAAGAAACTTCTGCTAAAATTCATTACAATCTTAAAAATGCTTTTAGCACTCTGGGCAAAAACTAGAGAAAGAAGATAATAATATATATTGAGTTAGGCAGGTCAAACATTACTTCTAGCTTTGCTTTTTTTGTGATTCTGTGATTTCATTTTTTATTTATAAAATTAATAAAGGTTAAAAAAAGTAGGGTACATCTGCAGGAAAACAAGCCCTTTCATGTACTTCTGATGAATATGTAAGTTGATAAAATTCTTTTGTAAAAAAACAATTTGTCAATATATATCAAAAGTTCTAAAAATGATCATACTCTTTGCTCTAATAATTTCATATCATGAAGTAACTGTAGAGGTGCAGACTGATCTATATAGCCTGGATGTTCACTGCAGCATTATTTATAACTAGAGGCCCGGTGCATGGATTCGTGCACTGGTGGGGTCCCGAAACCCACTCTCTGATATCCCCTGAAGGGTCCCGGATTGTGAGAGGGTGGTTCTTGGGTGACACACCCTGGAATCGGGCTCCCTCCTCTCTGGTTCCCTGTGCATCTCCCGAGAACCGCAGCTCCTGTGTTGAGCATCTGCCCCCTGGTGGTCATTGCATGTCATAGCTACTGGCCAGTCGGCTTGTCACTTAGGCTTTTATATATATAGTTTTGCTATTGACCTGTGGCCGTTTCTCAAGTCTTATATAGATATAGGCCAGGGATTCTCAACCTGTGGGTCGCAACCCCTTTGGTGGTTGAATGACTCCTTTCACAGGGGTCGCCTAAGACCATCCTGCATATCAGATATTTACATTATGATTTATAACAGTAGCAACATTACAGTTATGAAGTAGCAACGAAAATAATTTTATGGTTGGGTCACAACATGAGGAACTGTATTTAAAGGGCCAGAAGGTTGAGAACCACTGATATAGGCTTTGAGCCATATAATCTTTTGGGAAAAAGATTCCCATACATTTTTTGATAAATATAGTAAAATTTCCTTTTTTAATCACTTAAAACATTTTCAATTACAGTTGACATACATTATTACATTAGTTTCAACTGTACACCCCACTGATAAGACATTACATAACTTACTAAGTGATCAACCAGATAAATCTTGTCTCTATCTGACACCATACTTAGTTATTAAAATATTATTGACTATATTCCCTATGCTGTGCTTTACATCCCCATGACTATTCTGTAATAACCAATTTGTACTTCTTAATCTCTTCACCTTTTTCACCTAAACCCCTCCCTTCTCTCAACCATCAAAATGTTCTCTGTATCTATGAGTCTGTTTCCATTCTGTTTGTTCATTTATTTTGTCTTTTACATTCAGTTGTTGATAGATATGTATTTATTGCCACTTTATTGTTCATATTTTTAATTTTCTTCTTTTTAAAAAAGACCCTTTAACATTTCATACAATACTGGTTTGAAAAAAATCGGGAGAGACCAAGATGGCGGCGTAGGTAAACACCGGAGACGGCTGCCGCAAACAACCATTTCAAAAATACAACTAAAAGACTGAACGGACATCACCCAGAACCACAGGAAGGCTGGCTGAAGAGAGACTCTACAACTAGAAGGAAAGAGAACAGCAAATCGAGGCTCAGAGGCGGCGCAGTGTGGAAAATACAAAGGTACCGAGGTGCGCGCGCAAAGCGGGCTGGTGGCTGAGGGCGCGGTTGTCGTTTTCTGTCGGGAGTGAGTCTCAGACTCTGGGCTCCAGATCCGGGCGAGTCTCTAGGGACCCAGACTCAAACGGGAGAAGCGGGATTATCCGGCATCAGTTGGAACCTGAGGGCAGCTTTCTCTCCGAAGCTTGCAGCGGCTGCCGGGGTTCTGAGAAGCAGAGCCTCTGGGAACGGGACTGAGCGTGGCCATAACTGCTCCCTCCGCCCGCCCTGTTGAGCCCGCCCCGCCCAAACCCTGTGCACAGCCATTTGCCGATCGCCTCAGACAAAGGCTGGATTAGCGCCTCCCCAGAAGGCAGACGTTTTCCATACAGCTGATTCCTATAGCCAGTCAGCCTGGTGGTCAAATCCCTCTAGTGTTAACTACAACAATTAAGGCTTGGCTAGAACAAGACTGTGCACAGAGACCACAAGGGGGTGCACCAAGAAAGCATAAAAGATGCGGAGACAAAAAAACATGACAGAAATGGAGGATATGGAGCTAAGAATCGCAATTTTGAGGGCTTGCCATAAATTTGTGCAGAGCCTCACGAAAACTAATGAGACCCTCGATGCTACGATAAAGAAATTAGAAAGTAAGCATACACGGACTGAAATAAAGAATATTATACCCAATAGCAGACCAGAGGAGCACAATAATCAAACCAAAGATTCGACAAAAAACACCCAATTGGAAAAGCAAAATGAAAAAAGAATCCGAAAGTGTGAAGATAGTGTAAGGAGCCTCTGGGACAGCTTTAAGCGGTCTAATATCAGAATTATTGGAGTGCCAGAAGATGAGAGACAGCAAGATATTGAAAACCTATTTCAAGAAATAATGGCAGAAAACTTCCCCCATCTGGAGAAAGAAATGGACTTACAGGTCCAAGAAGCGCAGAGAACCCCAAACAAAAGGAATCCAAAGAGGACCACACCAAGACACATCATCATTAAAATGCCAAGAGCAAAAGACAAAGAGAAAATCTTAAAAGCAGCAAGAGAAAGAGGCTCAATTACCTACAAGGGAATACCCATACGACTGTCAGCTGATTTCTCAACAGAAACTTTGCAGGCCAGAAGGGAATGGCAAGAAATATTCAAAGTGCTGAATACCAAGAACCTACAACCAAGATTACTTTATCCAGCAAAGCTATCATTCAGAATTGAAGGTCAGATAAAGAGCTTCACAGATAAGGAAAAGCTAAAGGAGTTCATCACCGCCAAACCAGTATTATATGAAATGCTGAAAGGTATCCTTTAAGAAGAGGAAGAAGAAGAAAAAGGTAAAGATACAAATTATGAACAACAAACATGCATCTATCAACAAATGAATCTAAGAATCAAGTGAATAAATAACCTGATGTACAGAATGAACTGGTGATTATAATAGAATCAGGGACATAGAAAGGGAATAGACTGACTATTCTTGGGGGGAAAAGGGGTGTGGGAGATGCGGGAAGTGACTGGACAAAAATCATGCACCTATGGATGAACACAGTGGGTGGGGAGTGAGGGTGGAGGGTGGGGTGGGAGCTGGAAGGAGGGGAGTTATGGGGGGAAAAAAGAGGAACAATTGTAATAATCTGAACAATAAAGATTTAATAAAAAAAAAAAGAATTTTTAAAAAATCATTTACCTAAAAAGTATGGATATTCTTAGCAATGAGTGCTTAAAAATAAAAGTTAATGTTAACAACAACAACAAAAATAATACTGGTTTGGTGGTGATGAACTCCTTTAGCTTTTTCTTATCTGGGAAGTTCTTTATTGGTCCAGCTCTTGCCCTGATGGCAGACAATTCAGTTCCTCTCCACATGTCCCTGGTGCCTTTCAAGCTGCTATCCCAGTGCTGGAGTTCAGAGAGAGTCTGAGTAAGTCAGTGTGTGGGCCCTTTAAAAGGAACTGCCTGGTACTCCAGTAGCCCTCCCTTTCCCTCAGCCTCAATCCCTGCTCTTTTTGTTGTTGTTATTGTTTGTTAATCCTCACCTGAGGATATTTTTTCCATTGATTTTTAGAGAGAGTTGAAGGGAGGGAGGGAGGTAAGAAAGGAAAAAGGGAGAGAGAGAGTCAGGAGGAGTGAGAGAGAGAAAGAGAGAGAGAGAGAGAGAGAGAGAGACAGAAACATAGATATGAGATACATTGATTGGCTGCCTCCTGCATGCACCAGGGGATCAAATCTACAACCCAGGTATGCACCCTTGACCAGGAATCAAACCCAAGACCCTTCACTGTGCAGGCCTACACTCACTTGAGGCAATCCCTGCTGGTTCTTACAGCTGGAACTTATGGGGCTTCCCTTCCTGGAACTGGAACCCTGGGTTGGGGGGCCTGGTTAGAGCTGGGACCTCTTGCTCCTCAGCTGAGATATCCCTCCTGATTTTTATCTGCCACACATGGATGTGGGATCAGCTGGTTCTGCATCTCCACCCCTCTTACCAGTCTCTATGTGGCTTCTTCTTTAATTCCCTAGTTGTAGGGCTTCCATTCAGCCAGATTTCAGTCAGTTCTGAATGATGGTTGTTCTTTTTTTTTTTTAATGATGGTTGTTCTATAGTTTAGTTATAATTTTGTGGTTGTGGCAGGATGAGAGTACTGCATTTACCTACACCACCATCTTGACCAGAAGTCCCCTAAAATAAATTTCAAATGCCTTAGGCCACACCCCTAATATAACTCTTTCTCTAGAGATTTTATAAGAATAACTTAAAACAGTGATTGTCAGCCTTTTTAATCTGTTACTACTTTTGATAAGCATAAATTCTCACAGATTCCTTTAAAATTATTTGAAGTTTCAAAACAAAAAAAGCCAAAGCAATTCTGAAATTGTATTATCAAACCACTCACACACATATTTGCTGAGATAACTAATATAAATTATAATTTTAGAAAGTAACATTATAACTCTGAAAACCAATTTTTAGGTAAATAAGGTTTTAAACATTCAGGAACAAAGTTTTTAAGAATGTTTCCAAGACTATACATATATTTACCAATTCAACTGAACCATTTTCAATTCCTTGTGCCAAGGTAACATTCATTAACGAGGATTCCTCAGCAGCCAAAGAAACAATATCCTGCTAAAACAAATTAGAAAAAAATGGGTAAGTTATCACAGTAGTAGTTGTCATCACAGGAACAATCTCATTTTGTTAAATGTTTTAATCACATGAATGCTCATTTATAAAACTAATTTAAAATACCATATTCCAGGTAGGCTGCCTCCAACGTAAATATTTCTGTTTTCCATATGCCTCCTACAAAAGAAGAACTTGCATGCCCCTTCCTCATCGCTTCCTATCCTTGTCACTCCTATTTCTCTTGCCACTCCAGATCTCATATCAAAAGTCTCTGCTGCTGTGTGGCTGAGGTCACTTTCCTTTGAAGCATTTTATCTAGCCCCAGTCCCCTACCTCTATTCTCATGCCAGTACCAGGTGGCAGAATGAGGAGATCTGCAAGTAGAGAGGGTGAGAATGAGAAAAGAGATATTATTATCCCCACCCAGGGCCATGGCAGGATTCTTCCACCACTGCTGGAGCTGTCACTGGCAAAAGGGAAGAAAAACTGTATCTGGAAGGGGAGCAGAGACATAAAGGAAGAAGGAAAAAGAGAAAGCCAGGAATTCTTCATTTCCCATCCTCTCCCCTTTTCATTGCTATAGAAGCCGTCCGCCTTTTTCATCTTCAACCTGTCGCCAAGCTTCATACCCCAGGTGTCTGTCATCTATGATCTTGAATAAGTAAGGAGCTTCCTACAACAGTTTCTTACTTGATTTTTCACTTCAGTTTTTAAAAATTTTAGTGAATGTAAGGAGTTGCATTTTATTCTTTAATATACATATTTGTGGAAACATGTTTTTCTCTCTTAATTTTTATGAATATTCTACATTTTAGATACTCTCAATTCTTCAGTTACTCTACATAAAAATTCTGTTTATGAAGAGTTGAAAATGATTAATTGGAATCAATATTTTCCTGTCCCTTCAAACTGATTGTTTTCTCATTCCTGACTATATTTCACATCTGTTTACCATTTTTGGAAGAAGAATAAGAATGAAATTGAAGGTTAAAGCATGAGCATAGGATAAAGGAGTAAAAAGTTCAAAAGAACCACTGCATCAATCTCTTTCCTTCACTCCAAGCACTTGGGAAAATCAATAAAAAAATTTTTTTTATTGATTTCAGAGAGGAAGGGACAGGGGAGAGATAGAAACATCAATGATGAGAGAAAAATCATTGATTGGCTGCCTCCTGCACGCCCCCTACTGGGGATGGAGCCTGCAACCCGGACATGTGCCCTTGATCGGAATTGAACCCGGGACCCTTCAGTCCACAGGTCGACGCTCTATTCACTGAGCCAAACCAGCTAGGGTGAAATCAATTTTGTTAATGGTAAAAAGTTATAAACTAAACAAGCTTGTTTAGTCATAATTTTCAGTAGTTGTGCTCTAAGAAATGCCTGAGCCCAAATAAAGAAGAGAGTAGTATCCCAGTATCCAATATCTAGTATGTTATCTAATATTTAGTAAAACACATTCTCTTAGTGCATTATGAAATTGTCTTTCCTTCCAAAGGCATTCAGTTTCAATGTGGGCTGACTCTGAATTCCCAGAGTGGTTATCAAAGTACAGTGATGATGGAACAGAGTAGAAAAGCACTGGTTTATTTTTATTTGGTATGGCTATAATATTTACATTTGTACAGCCAATAAAGTGACAATTGAGAAAATATTTTATAGTACATTGTTTCCAAATAACTATGTTTTTTTAAGTAAAAGTTATGTCTTCAAATAAAAAAAATGTTTAAAATTTTATTTTGGTCATGGAATCTTTAGATAGTCTTTCAGATGCAAAGCTAAGGTAACTGGTGGGCCCAAAACATACTATTTTAAAGGTGGGAAGGGTGAATTTAGATCAAAATCAAAACACAGGTGAATTGTCTAGAGTCTTAGAAGGTTCCATGACAAACTGGGGCCTAGTAATATTCCCGGCATATAACCAGATTCAAGTACAATCACTTATTTAATGCACCGCACAAAGTACTATTTCAGTATGAAACTGCTTTTCTTGTGATTAACTATCCTAAACTTCTAGAAAATCCTGTTCTACAGATGAAAATCATGTTTTATCCTGTAGTACTGCTACTTACTGAAGAAATTACAGGATAGTATGAGATGAAAATATAAACTATAAATGTAAGAAGAAACTAATTAGAGTCTCAACATTCCTTTAATATATCTTGTCAGAAAAATAATATCTTTATGATTCTCTTTGGTTAACGTACCTCAGAGCTAATATTTTTATTAGTATCCTCATGAGAGCTATAATGAGATTCATCAGTCACATCCTGCCAACTTTTGGGTTGGCTTAACTCTTGCTGGGAATTTGGATCTTTCATCATGGAGGTCTCTGAATTATTAAGGAAGTAAAAAAGATTTTACCAAAATATCTTTCCAACTTAAATTCGAATAGGATTGTTATAAAAGAAAACTTCTGACACTGTGATCCATTGAAACAAAGTGTGTTCAAACTCTCTCTGTCACAGATTTATCTTCCCTTTCCCCACAGCTGCCTCTTTTTCACCTCCACCCCCTATCCTGCACCAACTATCTCCTCAGCACTTACCCCCATATGTTTACTCACAGACAACAGGGATCGTTCAAGCCCACTTAGTATATCGTTCAGCAGATTTTAATGATTTCAGAAAAGGTGGTCAGGAAGCAGGGGCTCACTCACCACATAAGTTGGCTTTATTATTCCTTTATAATAGTCACAATAATAATCAGCAATTATTAATACTCCATGTATCCTCTGGGTGTATGGAAATATCTGTCTCAGGTTAACTGTATTGTTTAAATGCTATTATCACTAGGTGACTTTTTTCATGTTGTTTTAAAGTAAAACATTAACTTACTAGATATAAAATTTTTCTTTGTTGGAGGTTTGTGAATACTGTCTTGGGGTGGAGGTGGTGGGAAAGTGTGAGATTAAGAGTAGTACACACTGTATATAAACTTCATCTTTTTATATAGCTTTGTGGACAAAAATTAATCCATAAAGCTGAAAAATACAATGCTTACATAACAATTTCTTTTAAATTCAAATATTCTTCTAGAGATAGCATTTATAGTTTGGAATATAAAGATGGATCCCATCCTCATTTTGAAATATAAAAGGAAATTTTACATTCCCCTCAACATCAACAGAATTAGGATGTCTTACCTACTACGTTTCTGCCCCCCATTTCTTCACTTATTGATTCCTTTTGTATCAATTTCCTTCCAAGTTTAAAGCCAGAAGACAGAAAGCATTTTGTAAACAACTGTAAAAATACACATTTTTGTTTCTAGATTTTGTACAAATAAAGCAATTCAATAAATACAAGCAAATGTGCTAAAAAGTCAAAATTATAATTCATGCACACACATCCAGCATATTAATTAAAAATAAAGAGGTATTGTTTTCCAAGTTTAAGTTCTTGACTATATGAGTGTAAATATGTGTTTATTTATTTGTAAGTAAACATTGCCCCCATGTAAAAGGATGGAAAACTATTACCATTTTCAGTTCAGTATGAATCAAATCCTGGGTAGCAGATGACAGAAGTGTATCCACTCCTCCCCTTGTTTTCCACATCATCAGTCTTTGGGTAGGAGGTGCAAGTTCCAAAACCATGAGCGTGTCAGCGAAGAAAGTAAGCTGTTTATGCATAGTTTTGCTGCTGATCTCCTTGACTGGATCTATGAGCAATTTCCTCTTTTTGTTTTTCCTTTTCCAAGCAATATCTAAATATAAGAAATAGGCACAAATGTGATTGATTGTACAGCTTTGTAAAATATTCTAGGCACCACATATCTAAGAAATGTCTACCACAATACAACCTACAGAGATGCATAGAGAAGAAAATTCCCTTCTCTCTACTGAAAATTATGCTTTACAAAGTTTTTGCACAACTAGAGTGTCCAAGCAGCCAAGAATTCACACACTTTGAGGTGTTTCTCCAAGGCTCTGAGGAGAATTCTGTTGACCTACTTGGTGGACAACTGAGAAAATGTAGAGCAGAGGTTATATGGATGAGGAAGTCACTCAATTCTGAGGTTCCTTAAAATATATACATAACAGAATAACTCTTGAAACATTGACTTGTATTTGTCCAGCATATTTTTTCCTTTCCCACTGAAATTCATACACAAAGTCTAAGTGGGTAGCCCATGGGATTTCGTTCCCATAGGACATTTTACCAGGTAGGAAGCAAAAGTTAAGTTTTTCCTTAGTAAAGATGTAAAAGGGGAGGGAAGGTGAGATTTCCAAGAATGTGAAGATCTGGGATCAGATGGAGCCAGAAAGAACAGAAACCAGATTGCTGATGTGCCTCAGTGAAATCCTGGGATAAGATCCCAGAGGAGCTGGCTGTGTGATGACTCCAGAAGCTATGCAGGCTGGGACAGTGGGCACCACAGACAGTGTGGTTGATAACCAGGCGTTCCCTTCCACTGGTCACATATGTCCCCCAAATTTTGATATCACATGGCTTAGGGCAGATAAGGGAGCAGACTGAAATTCTTGCCAGTCCCATGGGGTAGAAGCTCAGAATTGAATTTGGTAAAGAAAAACTTGAATGCTTTATTCCTGGCATGTCTGATTTTATCAACTGAAATCCATATCAAATGTACTACTTAAAACTAGTGCCTTCTTAAAAGGTTTAGTTATATATTAGATTCATATTTATTGTTATTCCTAAAAACATGCTTGAGGTTAAATGTTAGAAAAGATAGTACCTCTCTTCTGGTTCTTTTATTATGCCTTATTTGATGTTCATTTATGTGTTTATTTATTTACTGATGAGATTGTAAGCTTCCTTTTTTATTGAGTTTATTGGGGTGGCATTGGTTGGCAATACAGGTTTCAAGTGTACAACTCAACAAAATAGCACATGTATACTTCATCATGCACCCATCGCCAAGTAAAGTATCTTTCCATCTTTATTTATCCCCACTTTGCCCTCTTCCACCTCCCCCACCCCACTTCCCTCTGGCTATCGCCATGCTTTTGTCTGGGTCTATGTGTTAAATATATATATTAAAATTAAATATATACACACATATATATAATTTTAATTTCCTTAATAGCAATAACTATGTCTTCTTCATTTGTGCCCAATACAGAGTAATGGCTCAATAACTATGGGAATTGAACTCAGTTTAAAATTTTCCAGTTTCCCAAACTGGAAATATGGTTTGATCAGAACAGAATATAATGAAAGGGTCATCTCAAAGTTCCTTCACACTCTTCCCTTTGTATTACAAATGTTATTACTAGATTGCCAACCTCCTAAAATATTTCATAGATTATTCAACTATTTAACAGTGAATAAGATAGTAGGTGTCAAAAATAAAAACATGAATGACTGACCTGAAGTATCAATCGGAACAAGGGTAAATCCTTCCTCTTCATTTGATAATGTGGTTTCATGCATTTTTTCATTTTCCAGTAGATGTGTACACTCTGGATTATCTGGTTCTACTAATCAACATCACCGTAAAAGGAATTATAAAAAATAATAGCTGGAGGACTATTTGAAAATTAAAGTGAAAGATAGACTAATTGAATATTTATATTGCCATCTGGAGCCACATCTGAATTGTTAGAATCATGTATTTAATAGAGTCAAAGCGGCTCAGCTATTATATGGTCTGGGACCCACAGTGTCTAGGTGAGTCAAGTGTGATCACCCTCTTTTGCACATGTGACATCTAAGGCTGGACTTTGATGTGACTGTGACTATAGTTTCAGTGAAAGTGAAAACAGTGGTACTAACCATAACAAATAACTGACTTAAAAGTGATTATATGTCTGCTAAAATTTTCATAATCTATTAAATAATTTAATTAATAGTTGACCCATGAAAACATAACTAAAATTTAATTGTCTATCTCTTGTAACATTTTAAATTTCTACTATTGTGTTAGAAACCAATATCACATGAACGTGAAGCCAATCATATTTTTAATGCTCAAAAAAAAAAAAGCAGACGAAAAGACCCCAAATCATTTGAGGTGCCTTCACATAAATTTCAAGTAGAAAATATCCTCCCATTTGTAATTTCTCTCAAATTGTATATAGGTTGTCAAACCATATTAATATGACATTAATATAATTAATAACCATATTAATGTCAAACATTAACGATGTTTTTTACCATGTAACATATGTTGTTTTAATGATTCAAAAGCACAGTATTTTGGCAAAGTATTTAAATGTGCTCTCATACCAAATTAACCCAGTCCTTGATAAATAACTACTATTGTACCTTTCTCAGAACCCAGTATCTTAATCTGCATTATATTGAGTCATACTAAGAGTTTGCAGGACATTTTTTATTATCTTCCAATATACTATACTGCTACTTAAACCCAGAAGTTCTAAAGCTTAATTTGAATATTAGCCACTGTTCACTTTCTACACAAAGAAAATTTCAACATACCCACTATAGTATTGGGAGGCTCAGGAGGCATGGAAACTTCTTTGTTCAAATGCATGTCTTCTAACAGGATATTTTCATCATCTTGTAATAGGTTGTCTTGAAAAATACAATAAATACTTTTGTTATACAGAGTTGAATCTATCATTTGTTCACTAAACGTTGATTGGCATTATATGCAAAGCATTGTGAAAGGATACAAAAACAAATTAATCCTACTTAATTAGATTTGATTGGATACATAGATTATCACATTTCATGCAGGATGACATAGAATTTTATATACTTAATTTTCTTTCCTTTATTTAAAATATATTTTTAGATGTTTGATTTCAGGAAATACTATACTAATACTAAGATAGTAGCCTTGTTACAAAGCCATGTTTAGTTTCAGATCAAGAAATAAAAGTGTTCAAACTCCTTTGGTAGAGATCTAAGGTAGAGCCACTATTTTTTCATATTTTCAAAATTCCAGAAATTTGCCATAACCAGCCTTTTAATGTAGGCCAAAGAATTAAAAAAATATTTGATGTATAACAGTCAATATCTTTAAAATATGTGCATTTGGATTTCCTAGTTTTTGTCTACCCTACACTTTCATATAATATAAAAATAAAAAATGACATAAAATGCTGGACATAGAATAGCCCTCCCACAATTTTTGTTAAAGAAAACAATGTTTTTTGGTATATGACCTAGTATATTTTGTGAGGACTATACTAAGCTCATTCTTTCCCTTCTAAAAATTAGAAAATTTAAAAAATTAAAGCAAGCAGTATTTCACAATCTATATAGAAAATATGTTTAAACAGATGGTTATTTACTTAGACCTAGCCTAAATGTTTAAATATATTACAAACTTTGAAAACTTGTGTGAAAAATGTGTGGACATATATTAAGCATATCTAAAATGTTAGTTTGATCTAATAAATCTACTAGTACATTAGTAATTTCATAGAAATAAATGTCCAATTTCTATAGAACCAGACAGCATACCAATCATTTCTCCTGCAGCCCCTTCATCACCAAATCCATCTCCACTGTCATAGAGCAGAGATTTTTCTGCATTGAGGCTTCCAGAACTATGTTCAACTAAAGGACCATTGGAATTCAGCAAGATGTTGTCATCAAAGAAGCTATGGCTTCTGAGGATTTCAGCTTCCGCCCCTAAATAAATACATATCATGAATACTGAGTTAATCAGAAAAACACAGAATTTTAGGGTTAGAAGGAAATGCATATATCATCTTCTATAGCCCCTTCCCCTCATTTTACAGGTAAGGAAAAATGAAAGCTAAAAACACTTAGTTAATTATTAAACTAAAGTCACTAAGCTGATTAGTGGATACTGGATTTCTAGTCTAACACTTTTTCCAATACAATAAGAAAAAAGAAAGTCAAAACATCAGGAGAGAGCTTTTAGTTGGTACAGTTTAATAATTCTTCTACTTTAGGTAGGTCATGTCCTGCTTGACCAAGTATTATTTCAAGGATACTTGCTTGTGTTGTTTATCCATAATGGGGGTTTAGAAAAATAAGAAATATGTTTGCCTTCTTAGGAATGAAAAGAATGGGCTTACTACATTCATTCAATAAGTACCTATTGAATGGCTAGGTATTAGGCAATATGCAGGGGATTGGAGATACAACAGTAAAAAGAGAAAAATTAACTAACATTAACTGAGTGCTTATTATGTGCATTACATTATGCAATGGAAGATACTATTACTAACATAATCCTCATTGTACAAACAAGGAAACACATCTACAGGAAGGTATTGTAATGTGCACACAGTCACACTCTAATACTAGTAAATGACAAAGCCAGGATCTGAACCCAGCAGAGCTGGTGGTAGGGTAGTATCAGTGTTAGAATTCTGACTGGTAAAATATTTTTCCAAGTGGAAGTTTACGACAGAAAACTCCTAAGACACTTTCAGCACCAGATAAACTCCCTGCTTCAAACTAGCCTTCTTCCAAATTGACTGAGAGCACATATTCTCTCCCTTCCCTGGGTTTAAATCTCTATGTCCAGGAGTCTGAAATCCCAGAGTGTCAGAGTTTGGTCTTTCCTGTTCACCCTATAACAATCCATATTAGTGCTAGTCAGTAAATAAAATCATGAAGTACCACTCAGATTGAAAATTCTTCTATAGGCACACATCTTCCAGAAAGTAAGAGTTTAAAAAGGCAACCTTTATTGTGCTGGACTAAAGATTTGCTCAAAAGAAAAGACTGACTTTTCAAAAAGAACTAAAAGTATATCCACATTTTCCAGGTACAGCTTGATAGCACACTCCCCCGCCCCTTCCCCCCCACAGCCTCCCCCCCCCCCCAAAAAAAATCAGTCTTGGTCAATAAGATAACATTTATGAAAAGACACTATATTCCTAGCACTGAGCATCACAAGAACCGAGATTACACAAATACAATCAATGAAATAATCATTGTCTTCAATCTTATATTGTATTCAGAATAGGATGGATTAATATTAAACATTTCTTGAAGGACATTAGATTTAAATTAGTTTTTGAAGAATAGAAATATCACTAATTGGTAGAAAGGGTTAAAGGAGGGTATAAGGAAAATAACCCTGTGATGTTGCTAGAAGTATCCCAATTTAGGGGAGTAAAGCAGTAAGGGATAGGGCAGTAAGGCTCAGAGAAGTTAGGTAATTTGTCCAGTATCACACAGCAAGTCCACAGAGAAAGCCCATATTTGAATCCAGGTTTGTCGGTCTACTAAGAACATGTTCTTCCCACATATACTAGAAAAAGGCAAGGACAATATTATTGGGGGTTAAATTTATACATCAAAAGATTCATTTTAAGGATATTTCTACTGGCATAGAAATAACTATTTCTATTGGCATAGTTTTAATACAAAACCGCAAATAAAGGGTGTCCCCCCCCAAATGCATACACACTTTAACAACTGATAGCTCAATTTTAAAAATGAAATGTATTTTAATAAACATTGCCTTTATAATTATTCAAAGTGTCTATATACATTTTTGGGACATTCTATATAATTGATTATGATGTAATTTTGATTTCCCAAATATTCTCACCAAAGTTCCCAGCTTGGAAAAGTAGAACATTGTGATAATCTTCTCTAAGTGTGATTTCTTCTGGTCTGCTTTGGTTCTGAGTAAATTTTTCTAAAACACCAATAGCACTGTGGAGAATATAAAATTGAGGAAAACATGTGAACAGAACATGTTTTATAGTATATTGCAAAACAACAAAAACATCCCTAAAACAAAAAAACAGATTTTATTATAAAATAAAGATTTTAATTTTCTCAATAGTATTATTTATAAACACTAGTTTCTTATACATGCCTATGACCTCCAGGTTGCAAAGTCCAATGGTCAACTCTCAGTCCTATCTTACTTACCCCAACCAATAGCATCTGAAATAGAAATTAACTTCCCTCCTTATGAAACACTTTCTACTCTTGGCCTCTGGAATACCACTCTCTCTTGATTTTCTTTCTATCCCATTGGCTGCTTCTTTTCCATCTCCTTTATTATCCTTCCTCATCTCCCAGACTATTAACTATTAGGAATGACCCAACAGTCAGTCTGAAGATCTTGATCTCATTCTCTCCCTTATTCTCTCTCTCCCTTTAAAATCTATACTTACTCCCTTGGGGATCTCCGATGACTCATGGTGGAAGTTCATCTAAATATTCACAACTCCCAAATTTATACATCCCATCCAGACCTCTTCACATTTCCTGAATCTCAGACCCAGATATTCAACTACCCTCCTACTCCCCTTGGATGTATAACAGTCACCTTAAAACTTATGTCCAAAACCTAATTTACTTCTTTCACCCTGTCCCTCTTAAACCTGCCATTCTGTAGTTATCCTAATATCATTAAGTGGTAACTCCATTCTCATGCCAAAAACCATAGAGTCATCCTTCACGTCTCTTTCTCTTAAAGCCATATCCAATCAGCAAATTCAGTTGGCTCTGACTTCAAAGTATATTCATAATTTGACTGTTATGCCTCAATATAAATGAAGACTGAGAACTAATGACATACCCTGTCATCTCTCACCTGGACTTCTTACTGCAATAATCTCTCACAGGCTCTCTGCTTCCTCCCTTTTCCCCTATAGTGAGTGGCCAAAGAGAGCACTTGAAATCCAGTCAAGTGCAATCACTCTCCTAGTTAAACCCTCCTGTGCTCCCCAAGTAAAATAAAAGTCCTTATTGTAGCCCCACATCTGCCTTCCTGGCTACCTCTCTGACCTCATTTCTTACCACTCAGACCCTCATTCACTCCACTCCAGTCTCACCTGCCTCCTTGCTGTTCCTTGAAAATGCCCAGTGCACTCTGCCTTAGCACCTTTCTTTCCGCTTGCTCTACCTGAAATATTCTTCCTCGCATTATTGAATGATTTGTTCCTTTACCTCCTTCAGGTTTCTGTTCTGACCTTATTAGAAAAGTCTGGCCTGACCATTCTGTTACTCACCAGTATTTTATTTTCTATTTCTCTTCATAATGATGATCATCTCATAATGTATATTTACTTGTTTATTTGTTTATTGTCTGTCTACTCCAACTAAAATGTAAGATTCATGCTGCCAGGAACTGTGTTTTACTCATTGCTATCTCCTCTGTGCCTAGAACAGTGTCTGGCATATAGAAGGCACTCAATAATTATTTACTGAATGAATGGATGAATATACTATTCATATTGCAAATTTAGCAAATATAATGATATTTTTTTGGTGTTCTTTGAAATTTCACACTAAATTTAAGTCTTTGTCTATGTGTTTACTTCAGTTAACTACCATTTGCATTCATGATATCTGAAGATGAAAACAATAAAATATCAAGAAAGTCAAATTGAAGGAAAATAAAATAACTTACTTCACATTCTGGATTTCAAAGTCATGAAATTCTTCTGGCAGTGTGATAGCACTGTAAGATGCTTCAAAATTCTCCTTCGGAAGGTCAACTAGTCCTGAAAAGAATAAAAAACCACATTCAATAAGTCACCATGCTATGCAAAATAGAAACTCCCAACTGAATCTTTTTTATTTAAATAAGACTTTCTCTCACTGGACTACTGCTTAGTCTCCTAACTGGTTCCCTTGTATCCACTCCTGCCTCTCTCCAGTCCATTCTCTGCAAGGCAGCCAGAGTGATATTTTAAATACAAAATCAGATCAGATCACTCCCATGTTTAAAATGATTCAGTGACTTTCCCAGTGCATTTAAATAAAATCCCAATTTCTAATCAGGGCCTCTGCAGCCCTACAAACCTATCAGCATCATCTAACGACACTCTTTCCCTCACTGACTATACTCCAACCATACTGGTCTTTTTGTTTCCTGAACAAGTTAAGCACTTTTTCACCTCAAGACCTTTGCTCGTACAGTTCCCTCTACCCAGAATGCTATTCCCTCAGGGACTTTTTAGATGACTGGGTATTTCTCATTCTTCAAGTTTGAGCTTAAATGCTATTCTCTCGGAAAGTTTTTTCCTGACTAACCTAACTAAAATAAGATGTGCTGTTATTTTCTGTTGCAGTAATCTTTTTATATTCCTTCACAGCATAATCACAATCTATCATTATTGTAATAATTTAAAAAACTGCTTCATTATCTGATTTCCTCACCACACCAAAAGGGACCTATTTGTCTTGTTTGTCCTTGTATCCCAGAGCCTAGCATAGTGTTTCACATAAAGTATGGGGCAATGAACATTTGTGGAATAAATGAAATAATGAACAAATGAACCATATTCAATATAATTTTAAATCTACATAGAGATTATACAAATATTTTAAATAAAGAAAAAATCCTGTCAATCCTGATTCAACAAATATTCATTGAAGGAATAGTATATACAAGGAACTGAGAAAAATACTATTAGAAATTCAGAAAATAAATGACAAAAATATTGCCTTCAAGAAGCTTACAGACCAGTGTGAGAGGCAAAGCCTGTAACTAAATAACCATAATACAAGATGGAAAATGATTTCTTAAAATTAAATTTAAAGGTATTATATTTATATTACATGTAAATCTCTAGCACTTTGGGATAGCTAGAGATTTTTTTTTTAAAATATATTTTATTGATTTTTTACAGAGAGGAAGGGAGAGAGATAGAGAGTTAGAAACATCGATGAGAGAGAAACATCGACCAGCTGCCTCCTGCACATCTCCCACTGGGGATGTGCCTGCAACCCAGGTACATGCCCTTGACCGGAATCGAACCTGGGACCTTTCAGTCCGCAGGCCAACGCTCTATCCACTGAGCCAAACCGGTTTCGGCAGGATAGCTAGAGATTTAAAAAATATTTTATTAATAGCATGCTATTTAAGGAGTCTTGAGAATTCTGAAAACAATGACAATTATTGATATCTAGGTTTTGTCAATTATACTATTTCTAATTTATCTCAAAAGGCAAAAACAGATATGGCAAACAAAGTAACACATTTAAAACTGAATATCAGAGTGTGTTGCACAAGTGTGGTAGCTTTGTGTATATTTCTTACATAAACATGCAGAAACATTACACGTTTTTGAAAGCATAACCTTTTCTATAAACACAGGAAAAGAATGAAGGAAAGAATATAACTTGTCCTTAACCATGGACACTTAGTTCAGTCAAAAGAAAGATTACTTTCACTATACTCAACCTGGATTTATGGAGTTCCGCCAATTAAAAGAGCCCACCTGAAATAAAAATGCAAAAGGGAACCAAGACATATACCTGGGCGAAATGTCATCTTCATTTTAAGCAATGCTTCGCTGCAGTCTGCCAAAAGATATTTTGCCTTCCTATTATAGATCCGAACAACTCCCAAGAGAAGATGTCCTGAAGTCCGAAGTGCAATTTTCACCTTTCAAGAATTTTTAAAGTATTAGAATATTAAAAATTAGATTCACAAACTCTGTTCTTTGACAATTATGAAATCATAAGAATTTCTTTTCTTTAAAATCAGACATTTTGTATTCTTATTTAAAGTGAATTGCTTAACTTCTACCTCACCTAGTAAAATAGTTAACATTTTTTTTCTTCTATGAAGATAATCTAATGTGGCATTTAAGTGAAGTATGCTATTATGGGCTTCATGGGAAGAATACAAAGTCTGCAGTCAGGCAGATTTGGGTTCAAGCCTTGGCTCAACTGCTAACGCTGAGTCATTTAACCTTCCTGAACTTCAATTTATCAACAATAGCTACAATTTATTATATACTTCTTCTGTGCCAGGCATTGTCCTGAGAGCTTTTGATTCATTCATTAATTTAATTTAGACAACAACCTCTTTTTACAGAAGAAAAAATTGAGACTCAGAGACGTTAAGTAGTATGCCCAAAGTAACACAACTATTAAGTGATGAAACAGGAATTAAATTTAAATTTGACCAACTCAAAAGTCCACACTCTTAACTACCACACTTCACTGAAGCAAAAAGAAGTGCATTGCATAGGATTGTTATGAAGATTTAAAAAACTAATGAACATAAAGCCTAATCCACTGCTTTATACATGGTTGGGTTTTTTAAAAATTATAATTTGTCTTCTCAAGCAGAAAACTTAACCTATAAAATATTAAAATACTATCTTAGTGTAAATTCTAATAGCTTGTTATGGTTTTTATAATGAACATAATACTTTATTGTTTATGAAGTGTCTTCATAGATATTTTCATTTATATTCAATCCTTTTTTTCTACTCTCCTTATTTATTCACTCATTTTTTTAAAAGGAATACTTATTTGATACTACTATGTACATAGTAATCTGATAGAGGATGAGAAACGATTGCAAAATATGTATAAGACATGGCCGTTATCCTTCAGAGTCCAATCTATTTATGATAAACATTAACACAGTTCATCCATATATATAAAAGCTCAAGCAACGGTTACGACCGAATGAACAGAATGACCCATTGACCAGTCGTCATGATGTGCACTGACAACCAGGGGAAGACGCTCAGTGCAGGAGCTGCCCCCTGGTGGTCAGTGCACTCCAACAGCCAACCTCCCACAGCCCGTACCCCCAGGCCCTGATTAGGGGGGCCAGCAAGCCAGCCTCCCATGGTCCCTCCCCCCGGCTGGCTGGCCCCTTGATAGGCCTCTATCACTGGCTAGGCTGAGGGACCCCACCCATGCATGAATTCGTGCACCAGGCTTCTAAAAAAAAAATATATATATATATATACATATCATATATGATATATGTATGATATATTTATCATCTATATGAATAGATGATAAATGTTATAGCAGTGGTTCTCAACCTTCCTAATGCTGTGACCCTTTAATACAGTTCCACATGTTGTGGTGACCCCCAACCATAAAATTATTTTCGTTGCTACTTCATAACTGTAATTTTGCTACTGTTATGAATCGTAATATAAATATCTGATATGCAGGATGTATTTTCATTGTTACAAATTGAACATAATTAAAGCATAGTGATTAAACACAAAAACAATATGTAATTATATATGTGTTTTCCCGATGGTCTTAGGCGACCCCTGGGAAAGGGTCGTTTGACCCCCAAAGGGGTCGCAACCCACAGGTTGAGAACTGCTGTGCTATAGGAACTAAAAGAGAGACCATTTGAGAAATAAAACATCCCGGGAAATATGTTCCATGATATAATGTATTTTAATTCCTTTCCTCTCTGTAAGTCATGGCAAGTACATGCTATATTTAAACAATAACATACCTTAGGTGAAATAATTTTCTCAATGATTATCTCTAGATTACATTCAGATACATGGGCCTTTGTGAGTTTCTTCTCCCAGTGAGCGGCAAGCCAGATTTTGGCCAAAGGCCCCCGCTTACTCATAAGCACATGTGTGTAGAACATGCTGCCTGTGTTCCTTAGTTGCGTTTAGTGAACAAGAGAGAACATTAAAAGCTATTTAAAATTTGATTACAAAAGCTTTTCAGTACTGACAGCAAGCAAAAACACTTTTCCTTCGTTCTATAAAATAACGCTCAGATTACCTTCTAGTTCGATGTGTTATTCAATTCAAATTATTTTTTCGAAAAGAAGAAACCCTTATTTAAAATACAAAATAATAAACGAATGACAGGGCTCTATTAGATTGTGAATCACCCCTGGTTTAAAGGTATCCTGACCACTGATCCCTGTTTGCATTTTAGTTATTTTATCCTATAAAAGGTTCTCTTATTCATATGGTCAAATAAGTAGAGGAGGGAGCCTGAAGAAAAAAAAAAAAGATATGGGAACAGGGGGAAAAAACAATGAATTGGAAAAGGTGGGCCGAGCTAGGAAAAGAGAACACAGGCCACCTCTTTTCTAAGGCACAGGAATTTGAGACGTGTGGGATTATTGCTTTATATCCGGGAGTCGGATTTCTTTGTTCTTTTCAAGATGCTCTGGTTTACTCAACAATATATTAATTTTTAAAATATATTTTATTGATTTTTTACAGAGAGGAAGGGAGAGGGATAGAGAGAAACATGGGTGAGAGAAACATCCATCAGCTGCCTCCTGAACACCTCCTACTGGGGATGTGCCCACAACCAAGGTACTAACCGGTTGGGGCAACAATGTAGTAATTTTTGAAGTTGAAATAATAAAACTCCAAAGGACCGTAAAGTGGAAAAAAATAAGAAAACAAGAAACTATAGGGGGAAAAAAGGCGAGAAAGGAAACAGGAATCAACTTCAAATGTTCTGAGATGAGAGTGGCAAAAGTAAACCACTGACAACAGAGAAGTTAAGCATATTTCTACCCAACGCGCTCTTCTCAAGAACCTGCTAGGCTCGCCATGGAGCAAAGGGGAGTCCTAGTGCTTGGCTGACGTCGAGAGGGAGAATCGGCGGGTCGCTCACATAAAGGGTGTCCCAAAATTCACGCAAGATTTGAATTTTGCGTGAGCATTAACAACAACAACAAAAAAGCCTAATTTTACTTGGTTTATTGAATCAGATTCTAATATCTGTTGCCCTTTGATTTCAATCCCTTCAATTTGATAAGCATTACCAAGTACCAATGATGGTCCAGGAGCAGGGACAATGAAGACCAATGAAGACCACGGCTTTGCATATGTGCCAGCAAAGCCGTTGGAGGCCATTTACCCGATGTGCTATTCCATACATATCCCTACCCTGTATACTTTATGAATCAATACAAAATTTACAATTTTTTTGCCCTAGCCGGTTTGGCTCAGTGGATAGAGCGTTGGCCTGCGGACTGAAGGGTCCCAGGTTCGATTCCGGCCAAGGGCATGTGCCCAGTAGGGGGTTTGCACAAGGCAGCTGATGGATCTCTCTCATCGATGTTTCTAGCTCTCTATCCCTCTCCCTTCCTCTCTGTAAAAAAAATCAATAAAATAAATTTTTAAAAAAATTTACAATTTTTAATTATAAACCTGTGTTTTCTATCAAAATTACTTCTTGCGTGAATTTTGGGACAGCCTTTATAAATCATTTTAAGCGGCCACCATAAAAGCTGTTCTCTTTTTTTTGGGTTTCCTTTCTAAAGTTCGGAGCAAGTTGAGCCAAAATAAATACCAAAACCAAATCAGCCACAGCGTTAAAATCAGCGGGACTGTGACCAAGGCCCGTGTCCGCCCAGAGAACCAAATCCCCCTGAGCCGCGCTGCCTGCCCGCCGCGCTCCCTCCTCCGCCCGCCGCGCCCCTCCCTCCTCCGCCCGCCGCGCCCCTCCCTCCTCGATGCTCCTCCCTCCTCCGCCCGCCGCGCCCCTCCCTCCGCGGCGCCGCTCCCTCCTCCGCCCGTCCCGCCGCCCGCCCGCGGGCGGCTGGAGGTCAAGGTCTGTGGCCGTGTCCGCGCCGGCTCCTCGCTTCTTTCCTTCAGAAATTAGTATAATTTCGTAAAGAAGAAACCCTTATTTAAAATACAAAATAATAAACGAATGACAGAGCTCTATTAGATTGTGAACCACCATTGTTTGGTATCTTGGAATAAACTCCAGTTGGTCCTTTTAAACTGCCCCAGGCGTGTGGTTACCCATGCACGTGAGGAAGAAAAGGAGCCAGCCTGTGGTTTGACGTTCCCGAGGCACTGACTTCCTCAGCACGTGCCTCTCGCAGAGCAAACCCCAGACCCCACAGGTGCTGCGGGTGACGGGGGAGGGGACGCCAACCGGGCGCAGGGGCCGGGGAGCCGGGGAGCCGGGGCGGCGGCCCTAGAGGGGCCCGGGAGGGAGGGGCGCGCGCTCGGGGGAGAGCCGAGGAGGGCGAGCTTCTTCGGAGCAGGCGGGGCGGGGCGGGGAGCAGGCAGGGTCTGGGCGGGGGCGTCCGGGGCTGTGAGGAGACGGCGAGCGCCTGGCGCCGGGACGCCAAAGCTCCTCCCACCGGGCACGCCTCAGGGTTCAAGGCCAAGGCCGGTGCTCCTGGCGGGGAGCTGAGGCCAGAGGGGCGGCCGCCAGCGCCCCGGCCCCGAGGAGGGGCTCAGAACGGGGCCGCGCCTCCAGCCCCAGAAGTTTCTCCCTCAGGCGGGGACCTCGCGGCTGGTGCCCGTGAGGAGCCCGGCGGCGCGTGCGGGGAGGCGTGCGGCCGCGGCCCCACCGCTCAGCCGCCTTCAGCCCCCAGGTCCCGCGGGGTCCCTCAGGCTGAGCCCTACTTTCAGCGCGAATCTCGGGACAGGTGCGCCCTAGCAGGGAATGCAGGGTCAGTGCGCCAAGTCTGAGGCGCTTCGCTCTCAGAGGGGCCGGGCGAGTGGGCGGAGTGGCAGGGGCTGGGCGGGGCGAGTGGGCGGAGTGGCAGAAGATGGGCGGGGCTAATGGGCAGAGTGGCAGGAGATGGGCGGGGCTAGTGGGCAAAGTGGCCCAAGATGGGCGGGGCGAGTGGGCGAGTGGGCGGAGTGGCAGAAGATGGGCGGGGCGAGTGGGCAGAGTGGCCGGGGCTGGGCGGGGGCCAGGCACTCCTCTCCAAGCACCAGCTATGTCCTTGCACTCTAGGCACTCTCTGACCTTAAACCTTACCGATGCAGGGGGATGACAGGGCCCTACAGAACAATTGTGAAAGGTAGTAATGCCTGACCCCTCTCTCTGGTCTCTGAGCATCGCTAGGATGGTGTCGCATCTCTTCCACCCCTGAAGAAGTTACGGTATTTAAACCCTTGAACATCAGTTTTTCTCATCTGAGAAATGGAAATGATAACAATAAAAGTATCTGTGCCATAGGTATTGTAAGAGATAAATGAGATGAAGCCTGTAAGGAGCCTAGCAATGATAAATGCTCTATAAATGTTAACTATTATTACTGTTGTTATTAAAAAGATCATCCAGTCCTAACCTGTTTGGCTCAGTGGATAGAGCATGGCCCTGTGGACTGAAGGATCTCAGGTTCGATTCCGGTCAAGGGCACATGCCCGGGTTTCGGGCTCGATCCCCAGTTGGGGGCGTGCAGGAGGCAGCTGATCAATCAATGATTCTCTTTCATCACTGATGTTTCTCTCTCTCTCTTCCTCTCTAAAATCAATAAAAATATATTTTTTTAATTAAAAAATCATTCACATTTACCCACCCTTTGGGGACAGAAAACATTTTTTGCCTGGAATATCAGTTTTCTTTTTTTAAAAAAATATATTTTATTGATTCTCTACAGAGAGGAAGGGAGAGGGACAGAGAGTTAGAAACATCGATGAGAGAGAAACATCGACCAGCTGCCTCCTGCACATCCCCCACTGGGGATGTTTGTGCCTGCAACCAAGGTACATGCCCTTGACCGGAATCGAACCCAGGACCCTTTAGTCCGCAGGCCGACACTCTATCCACTGAGCCAAACCAGTCAGGGCTGGAATATCAGTTTTCAACAGCCAAAGTCAATTGCTAGAATGTAAGAAAAATCATACTAGACCAGTAGTTGGCAAACTGCGGCCCCTTGAGTGTGGTTCTTCCACAAAATACCACGTGTGGGCGCGCACGTAGAGTGCGATTGAAACTTTGTGGCCACACTCAAGGGGCCAAAGAGTCGCATGTGCCGACCACTGTACTAGACCATAAGGATCCAAAGTTGGCTTCCTCCCTGAGCTCCATAGTAAATACTAATAAATATTGGAACAGCAATGGCATCCAATGTATAGGTTATTGATATGGTCTCGGGCTCCCTGTTGATAGGTTGTCTCATTTACCCTTTAAACAACCTCACAAGGTAGAGCCCCTTTTGCAATGAGGACATGACCCAGAGAGGAGAAGCACCCTGTGCAGGGTCACATAGTAGGGAGTGCTAGAAACAGGACTCACTCAGGTTTAGCTCCTGTTTTCCCACCTCAGGGAACAGTGTCCCAGCAACCACTCAAGCAGATGCCTGAGACACCTTGATCCCCACCTGGCCTCTACCTTAATGTCAATTCATCAGCAAGCCCATCACCCCACCTTCAAATGTGACTTTATCCACTTCTTACTGTCTCTACTCACTTCACCCTTGTCTAAGCCGCCTTTCTCCTGAAAAAGCTCTAACAGCCTCCTTCATGTCACTTGCCTCTCTTAAGCCCATTGTCCACACTGAAGCCAGAGGGGTCTTTGAAAAACATAAATCAAATCACATTACCCCCGACCTTCCCCTTTAGAGCCCTTTAAGTCTTCCTGTTGCTCTTAGAATAAAACCCAAACTCCCTTCCAACAACTATAGGACCTTGCATGGTCTACCCCATGCTTATTATTCTAGCTTCATTTTGGATGGGTGGGTTTATCTTGACAACAGTGATTCTTCAGTTTTAGGGCCCTTGCTTTCATTGGTCCCTCCACGGTCCTGGGGGAAACATAGCCACGTGATCACCTGGGCACATGTTTTTGGAAATTTGGCAGATGTAAGATATTTAACTATAATCCTTTAAGATCAATGTCTCTTTCCACTCCCACTTTCTATCTATCACACTGTGTTGGTGATGGCAATGGAGGACCCGAAGGATGCAGCTAAGGCACAGTTGAATTAGGTACATTTAATTTAGGTTCAGAGATGTTTTGGGCTGAATGTTTGTTTTCCCCCAAAGCTCATATATTAAAACTAGAGGCCAGGTGCATGAAATGTGTACATGGGGTGGGGGGGGGGGGGGCGTGTCCCTCAGCCCAGCCTGCACCCTCTCCAATCCAGGACCCCTTAGGGGATGTCTGACTGCCAGTTTAGGCCCGATTGTCGGACATCCCTCTCACAATCCGGGACCGCTGGCTCCTAACCGCTCACCTGCCTGCTGGCCTGATCCCTCTAACTGCTCTTCTCTGCTGCCCTGATTCCCCTAACTGCTCTCCCCTGCTGGCCTGATCGCCTCTGCCTCAGCCCCACCACCATGGCTTTGTCCGGAAGGTCGTCCGGAAGATGACCGGTCTAATTAGCATATTACCCTTTTATTAGTATAGGTCTTAACCCTCAATGTGAAGGTGGGCCTTTGGGAGGTGATTAGGTCATAATCCTCAGGTGAGGATGAACAACAACAACAAAATCATTGTCTTATGACTAGATGATCAAAGAATATACAGAAAAAAAGTAAAGAAAAATTATTAAAAAGCTGTATCATGCAGCTAATTAGTAAAAATATGTTGGCTCTAGATTGTATAATATTTGTGGTATTTGTCAGCTTTTTAAATTTTATAATTTGTTATTATTTCTTCTGTTATTCTAAAAAAAATTATTTGCTAACCAAATTCTGTATTTATGACTTTGTATTCTTTCTCTTTTTTAAAAATATTTTTATTGATTTTAGAGAGAACGGGAGAGGGAGAGAGAGATGGAAACATCAATGATGAGAGAGAATCATTGATGGGCTGCCTTCTGCATGCCCCCTATGGGGATCGAGCCCACAACCCAGGCATGTGCCCTTGACTGGAATCGAACCCAGGACCCTTCAGTCCGCAGGCTGACGCTCTATCCACTGAGCCAAACCAGCTGTATTCTTTCTCTTTAAGAAAAGAATACCCTAAACTTTAAAAGCTTTAAGCCCCATAAAACCTGGTTCAACCCTGTTCCTTTTGCTCCCTGTGGTCCAGCCATATTGGAATCCCTCCATGCCCACTGCCCGACACATAGTAGTATCAGGAAAATATCTGTAGATGAATGAATGACTCAGAAACTGGAGTGCTAGAATGTTAACTACATAAGAACATGAATTTTGTCTGCTTTATTCATTGCTACCTTCCCACATGCAGAATAGTGGCTGGCATACAGCTGGTGCACAATAAGTATTTTAAAAAACAGATCCAGGCCTGTTCAACTGCAGACCATACTTCTTTCCATTGCCTCCAGTTATTTTCAGTTCACAAAGCATTTTCCCAAGATCCTCTTCACAGATCTAAGAGGTGTCATTTTCATTTTAGATTTAAGGTTAAATGGAGGCTCAGAGGAGAAGTTACTTGCCCCAGGTGACTCAGGGACAGAGCTGAAATTCAAGCCCAGACCTCAAGGGCCAGAAAGCCTTATCCTCCTTGGCCCTCCCAATAAGATGCCCCACAATAAGAAAGCATGTGGTGAAGGAGCCAGTCCTACAACCCAGAGCAGGCAGGTTCCGGAAGAATGACTGTGCATGGACAGCAGGTGGCGCCCATCCACACAGTAGTTACCCTGACTGATAGCTCTTGGTTAAGAGACACAAAAACATTTGTCAAACACCAAACTTTGAATTGCCAGTTTCATTTGCTCTCAACGGCCCTGCTTTTGCTTCCGTGGCCATTGCTCTTTAGGCCTGAATAGAAAAACCGAGTCTTTCCCTCTTGAGTAGGGAAAAACCCAGTTCTCCATCTCCTGTGTGTTTTCCCTTTACTTTTACACAGAACACTTCCAAGCAATTCTCCATGACAACAGCTGGGTGTCCTACGATTTAACACAATTCTGACACTGTCTACCTGGAGGTCTCACAGGTTAAGGGCTCAGTCCCACAAGATGGCTCCCACCCCACTTCAGATGCCAATCAGAAGTAGAAGTTCCCCAGGTTACTTACAGCTTCCACCCAACGTGGCCACAAATTGGAGGTTCCCGTGGCGCCCTTCTTGATTCAGTTAATTTGCTAGAAGGGCTCACAGAACACAGGGAAGCACTCACTTACCTTTAGCAGCTCATGAAAGAATACCGAGGAGCAGCCAGATACAGAGATGCACAGGGCAAGGTCTGGGAGGGTCCCCAGTGCAGGAGAGCATCTACACCCTCCTGCTATGTGGATGCCCCAAATTGGAAGCTCCCCAAATCCCCTACTAGTGGGATTTTATGGAGTCTTCCTCATGTAGGCATGAACAATTAGTACCTCCATTTCCAGCCCCTCTCTCCTCTCTGGAGGATGGGGGATGGGGATGGAAATTCCAAGCTTCCAACCATGGTTTGGTCTTTCTGGTGATCAGTCCACATCCAGGAGCCATCTAGGAGCCCACCCAGAATCAATATAATTAGGAACTTATAAGCGTTTTAGGAGCCTGTGTCAGGGTCAAACAAATGTTAGAACAAGAGATGCCCCCAGTGCTCTGACAGGACAAGGAAGCTAAGAGAGACTGGAGCATGTGTCTGACACCCTGGTACTCACCAGACTCTCCCACTGTTTCCCACACTTCCCAGCGGTCTCCTGGGACAGATCATGTGACCTATTCTATTGAATGGGCTGTGGGAGGAAGGGACATATACTAGTAGCACTTCCTGTCTAAAGTGTCATAGAGCCAGTGTGTGACTCTCCAAATGTATCTTCCTAGCTTGGCATTTGGTGGATGCCCATGGGGCCTGGGACCTAGAGCCTTGACAAGAGGGTGCTGGCTGGTGCCCTGGGGAGAAATTGCTGCTGTGAGGTGAAGTATGGCGAGGTGGTGCTGCTCATAGGAACAGAAAGCTACAGAGAACAAAGATGAAGAACTGAATTCTTTCTCCCTCCTCCAGCCGTGGGGTGTCCCTCTAGCCCCAACCTGATTATTGGCAAAGTCTAACAAACTCTAACATGGGGCACTGGTAACACAGAAATGTGATTCGTGAAGCCTGAGCCCCAGCCCCAGCCCCAGCATCACAGTGCATTTTTTTTTTCAGTATTTATTTTTGTGTTGTATTAAAACTATATCACAAATGTTGCCATTTTAGCATTATAAGTGTACAGGTCAGTGTGGCATCAAGTACATTCACACTGTTATGCCACCATCACACCATCCATCCAGAATGGTTTTCATCTTGCAAAACTGAAACTCAGTACCCATTAAACTCACCACTCCCACTCTGCAAGCTTCTAGAAACCACTATTCTACTTTGTGTCTTTATGGATTTGACTACTGTAGGCACCTCATGTAAACGGAATCATACAGTATTTGTCCTTTTTCTGACTGACCGGCTTATTTCACTCAGCATAATGCCTTTGAAGTTCATCCACGTTGTAGCATGTGCCAGAATTTCCTTCCTTTTGAAGGCTGAATGAAATTATACTTTATGTATATATCACATTTTGCTTATCCATTTAGCTGTCAATAGAGAAGTATTTTTATATTATCAACTATTATATTTAAAAAGTCTTCGATTAGTCTGGCTGTAGACACTGTACATATAATGCAAATCCCCCACACTCTGTGTTTGTATGCAATGAGTTTACTTTTTCAAAACCATAAAAACAATATGCTAACAACATGCAAGTCGATTTTAAAAAATAAAAAGGCCTACCAATCATCAGACCATCCTAAGAACAGGGCTTTTTATTTTCACTTCTTCTGTTTTTTCAAAGTTATAACTCCAGCACCCCATCCCACTGAATGTTCTGCCACATCATAAACCTTGTTGCCTGCTATTACAGGGTTGTTATTGCCAACCCTGAATGAGTGAAATGCTGTTTTCTTCATCACTCCCCTCCTTTGCTTCTGTGAACATCTGGATTGTATTCTTCAGGACTGTTTTGGTTGCAAATGAGGGAAACCCTACTCAAAGCTGCTTAAGCAAAAACAAATTGGTGTGTGTGGTGGTGGTGGAATTCACTGGCCTCAGTCACTGGAAAGAATGCAGGAGTAACTCATTGAACTGGGACCTGAAACCAGGGACTAAAACGAGCAAGCACTCTACCTCTCAGCCTGTCTCTTGTGTGGTCCTCTCTCTACTCTTTTAAGATTAGCCTCTTCCTTTCTAAGCACAGACAGGCCTTCCCCACCTGGCAGGTTACATGGCCTCTGGCAGCCCCAGCTTTGCAACTGCAATAGAACAAGCATCCAGCTAGCAATCCCAGAGAAGGGCTGTGATTGGCTGTGCTGACCCACTCAGCCAACCCACTTAGCCAATCCTGTTGTTAGAGTGGCCATGCATTATAATTGGGCAGGCCTGATCACATGTCCATCCCTACGGCCAGGGCCAGAATGGTGACAGCGTCTGTTGCTTTCAGATAAAGGGGAATGAGAAGTCCGGTTGGAAGACAGAAAACAACCATCAAGCTTTACACAGGCTTCTGCTTGTCACCATGGCAAGACTAGATAAACTTCCTCACACACTGAGCTCTTGGTCCTAACAATTACTTTTTGAGAAATTCCCAAGGATAGGATTACCTGATGGTGCTTTCCAGAACCATGTCACATATTTGTGTTTTTCAAAGCATGTTCACACCCAATACCTTATTTGTGCCTCATCAAAAAATGCTCATAACTGACAGAGAAAGAACCAGTGACACAGAGAAGTTGAGTGAGGGGTCCAGGGACATTTAGTAGATGAGGACAGAGGTGAACCTAGGGACTTCCTGACTCCCATCCCAGTGTCCCCCACCCCAACAGCATCACAAAACTTAGATTAGTGGTGAGGGGTTCAAGCCCAGGGTCTTCTCTGACCAGTTAGGGGAGGGAGCTTCGTCGGCCATCTACCCCTTGGCGGAGCTGGGCCAGCCGCCTGGACGACACGGGCTGGTGACCCCGGCCTTCGGACCCTGCTCGAGCTCTGATGGGCGATGTCTCTCTGCTGGACACGGCATCCTCCCAGTGGGCACTCTCGGAGCGCAGCTCCTCCAGGACACTGCGAAGATGCCTCAGTGTGAGCAGGAGCTTCTGGTCTTGGATTTGCATCTCGGCCTGGGAGAGAGAGAACAGGTCTGCGAGGGGCGGGCAGTGCACTGGACACTCCCCTGGAAGGCCTGTTCTCATTACTGTCTCGCCGGAGACAAGCCCACAAGCTCAAAGAAGCCGTTTGCACCAAAGCCTCAGTTTCTTCATCTGCAAAGCGGAAAGCAAATTACCTACCTCCCAAGGCTCTTACTGTAACCAGCTCAAAATGGTCCTCTGCTGTTCAACGAGATACTGACTTGCTTTTCAGCAAAGCAGACCAAGACCACAATCATGCAGCCGGAGCACGGCACAGAGGAGAGAACTTTGGCCTCCAGCTGCACCCAGAACCAAGGTCTCACCACAACCACCACCGCCCGCCCCACCTCCCATCCTCCACCTCCCATGCCCCAGCCCGCACCTCACAGAACCACAGGACCAGGACATAACCGGAACTTGAACGCTGGAATCCTTTCAGAAGTCAGGGTTCTGTTGTCCAGGAAGATCCAGTGTTGATGCCTTTTTACCACCGATGGCCAGGTTCCGAGGTCCTCTAAGACGTGCCCCAGCAGCACCAGCACCTCCTCATAGCCCCTTAAGAACCCTTGGCCTGGTCCAGTGGGCAAGATGGATCTGAGGCACCCCCAGGTCTCCCATCTTCTCGGTGGGTGCCTTCTTGATCAATGAACCTTTCCTTATTCCAAACCCCGACATTTTGAGTTTTGGCCTTTCGAAGCGTTGGGCACACAGACTTCGGTCCAGTAACATTATGAGGATGGGATGAATTAGTTCCCACTCTAAAGAGGGCATGCGGAACTACCAAGATCTGTGATGATCTTCATCATCATCATCATCAATATTAAACATGATTCTCCTTATTTACAGCCCCACTTACATGCTATCACCCTCACTAACAAATCATTTTATAGGCATTAAGGAGATAGTGACTTCATATTAAAGCGAAGTACACCCTGCAGGCAGTAGTAATAACACCAAGAGAGCAGGGAGCTAGAAAGAGGAAACCCCTGAGAACACACAGCCATCCCTTCCTAACTCCTGGGAAAACGTTGCTTATGTTTTCTCAATTTTAGGGTTTTCCTCCCACACATTTTTTAAAAAATATATTTTTATTGATTTCAGAGAGGAAGGAAGAGGGAGAGAGAAATAGAAACATCCACGATGAGAGAGAATCATGGATCGGCTGCCTTCTGCAAGTCCCTCACTGGGGATCGAGCCCACAACCTGGGCATATGCCCTTGGCCTCCACTCCCCATTTTCCTCACTCTCACTGCTCTGGGCTTGCACCTACAAAATGAATTGTTAGTACCCCAATCCTTGTGCAAGCCTCTGCCCCAGGCGGACACAGAGCACACCCAGGCTAAGACAGCAGCTATACTCCACAGCCACCTGGATCAGGATTGTAGCAGACGTGCCGAGCAGACACTGAGCGAATGACACCATCTTCTCACCGAATCCTTTCAGTAACCCCTGCAGTGTTGGTACAACTGTTACCCCCATCTTATGATAAGGAAACTGAGGCTCAAAGAGGTAAAGCCACTTGGTAGAAGCCACACAGCAGCAGAGCTGGGCACATACCCAGGACTCAGTGTAATTTCTGAAACCGGTCTGGCACGCAGTGCACCCAAGGCCTCCTATGTAGGCCATGACCTACTTATCCCTGTACCTGAGGTGGCGACTGTGCACTGTGTGGCTGGTCCCAGAGGGCTGCCTGCAGGGCCTATACCCCAGCCTGCAGCCTCTGTCCCAGCCAATGGGGCACCTGGGAAGGGGGACCAGCAAACCTTGGCATACGTGGGGTGGAGGCGTCAGGTAAAAAGAAATGCAGAGCCTTACCAGTTCCTTCCGCAGCCACTCCAGGGTCTGCCCAAGACTCGCAGTTGGCTCTTCTGCTGTTTTCATCTCAGTGTCCTTGGGAGGGACCTTGACGCTGGCCTGGTGATGAGCCTGACAGACCGTTGACTTACACAGTCTCCTGCCTGCTTCAGGCTGGAAGCAGAGTCTGGCCAAATCACTGAGGATGAAGTTAATGAGACCAGGAAGTGGCTCACATTGGAAAATGTAGGGCTTTTTTTTAAAAAAAAGGGTTTCAGTGCTCTAAAGAGAAAAAGTAGGGAGGGCAGGAGGGAGACCATTGGATAACAGTGCCTCCGTGCCTGCGAGTTCCAGAATCCAAGCTCTGATGCCAATAGGATTACAGAGACTGCAAAGCTTTACATGATGAAAACAACAATTATTATGAGAATAGGGGTCCTCTTCTGAGGGCTCCAAGTGACATATATATCTATAGTCTCTCCCTCTAAAACATGTATTTCTATTATTTATATATGAAATCTCACTTGGGGCAAATACTCCATCTATTCCTGCCATGTCCCCAGTCCCTCCCTCCCTTCCTCACTTATCCATCGCGTCTAGATAAAGGGGAATGTTCACTCCCCAAGTCCCCCTGCTTCTGGGATGCCCATTTCTAGCAAATGGGATCAAAACAGAAATTTGCTTTGAGACTGCTAGGAAAACTTTTGTCTAGCTGGCAAAAGGGAGTGTCAGCGATGCTCCCCTTTCTTCCCCATCTTTCTGCCTTGAATGTGGGTGTGATGCCTGGAGCTACAGTAACCAGCTTACACCCCTAAGTAAGACAAAGGGCAAGAACACTGCATAGGCTTTGTGATCACTGAGTCACAGAATCACCAATAGCATCTGCCTGTTTTGTGAGACAGTGAACCCCAGTTTTAATTGGGCAAACACAGCCTTAACTGACACCCCATTTATTCTTCACAACTTGCTATGAAGCAGATATCCTTTTATTGTTGTTAATCTTCACCCGAGGATTTTTTTCCATTGATTTTTACAGAGTGGAAGGGACGGGGAGAGACACAGAGAGAGAAACATCCATGTGAGACAGACACATTGATTGGTTGCCTCCTGCACGCACTCCGACCAGGGCCAAAGATCGAGCCTGCACCCTAGGTATGTGCCCTTGACCGGAATAGAACCCAGGACCCTTCAGTCCACAGGCTGACGTACTATCCACTGAGCCAAACTGGCGAGGGCTGAAGTGGATACCCTTTAATTCTCTCTTTCCACAATCACTTATTGAGTGCCTACTGTGAGCCAGGTTCAGCTGTAGGAACTGGGTAGAGAGGTTGGATTGTCACAAGGACACTGTCACAAACCTCTCCAAAACTCCATGCTTTCAAACAACAAGTGTTTATTTTCACCTTTGAGTTGGTGGGTTGGTGGGGGTGGTCTGCATCAGACTTCAGATCTGCAGATTTGAGCCTGCTTCATGGGACTCTTGTCCTCCTCCTCGAATCACTGGGCCACTGGGGTGTGTTCTTCCCCTCTCAATGGCAAAGAATAAGAGAGCAAGTGGAACCACGTGAGGCCTCTTAAAGCCTACGCTCAGAACTTTCACTTTCAACACATTCCATTGGGCAAAGTGAGTCCCATGGCCAAGTCCAAGGTTAAGGGGCAGGGATGCACACTCCACCCAGGAAGAGGTCACGTCAAGTGTGTGGAGTTGGGGAGGGGTGAGGAAGTGGGACCAACAATCTGCACCAGGAAGGAAGTTAGTTCAGAAGTGGGGCCAGAGGCCTGGAGGGGCCCAGAGGAATGGCGGCAAGCAGAAACCAGCAGGCGGTGGGAGCTGGAGACAGGAAGTATGGCTGTGTGGCCGTGGCAGGAGACCCAGAAAGAACTAGAGAATTGAAGGATAATGTAGACTACAGACCAGGTATCATGGCATCCATAACTTCATTTCATCTTCAAAACCTTCTGGCTTCGATTCCCAAACCATGTGCCGAGGCACCCTGAGGTATGGCAGAAATCTCACAGATGCACAACGAAGTATTTTAAAAATTTGAAGAAAATAATAACCTCTGTTGGGTACTGTGTAAACTACAATTATTAAGTTGTTTAAAACGAATTGCTTAATAACTGTTAGGTATTTCTTTGGGCCTGGCACACTGTGAAAAAATTACTGACATGCTAAGGGTGCTGTGAACTGAGGAGGTTTAGGAACCTCTGCCTACGAGGGAGACACCATTGTTATTTGCATTTTATAGTTGATTACAGATAGATCCTACTATTCGCCCCCTTTTCTAGATGAGGAAACTGACATTCAAAGAGGCCCTGGCCCTGGCTGGTGTACTCAGTGGTTAGAGCGTCTGCCTGAGGACCGAAGGGTCGCCAGTTCAATTTCCAGTCAAGGGCACATACCTCGGTTGCAGGTTCAATCCTCCTCCTCCTCCCCTACCCCACCCCACCCCCCGCACCCCCAGTTAGAGCACGAGCAGGAGGGAATCAATTGATGTGTCTCTCTTATGTTGATGTTTCTCTCACTCTCTCTTCTCCTCCCCCTTGCTTCCACTCTCTCTAAAAATCCATGAAAAAAATATCTTCACTCCTCTGATGAGGACTGAAAAAACAAAACAAAACAAAGAGGCACGGATTTCTCAGGATCACCACCGCAGGGCTGGAATTAGAACCTGTTCCCCCTGACCTGTGTGGAAGACCTTGCCTGTTGTTTTGAAGTGACGGAGCGCCAGGCAGGGGCTCGAGCCAGCCATCTGCTGAGCTCCTGGGCAGGCCCAGTGGGTTCTCTGTCTGACACAGTGGAGGGTTGATAGGAGTGCGTGGCAGTTGGAGTCTGGCGCTCGGTCCTTGGCCTCCAGTGCTGACACCTGATCACCTGGAAAGCCATTTCTCCTGGTTAACTTGTTCTGATGCACTTTCATTTATTTTTAATCTTGGGATTCTGGCTCATTTTACTTCATAAGCTCAGAAAGGCTTGGCATGTGGGGATAAGGGAAGGGGGAGCCAGGAGGCCTGGAACAGGAAGGAACTTAAACTCTGAGCAAGGAAAAATGTCTCCACCAAATACAAAAGCCAGAATCGCCATCTATTCATCATCCATGGGCAGCTAATAATATGGCTTCCATGTGTCAGACCCTGCACTGATGCTGGGGGTACAGGGATGCTGGGGTACAGCGGTGAGCAAGAAAGAGCCCCACAGCTGATCTCATGGGGCTTATGGTCCAGCTGGTAAGAGGACCCATTAGCAGTCAAGTGGTTCAAAAATAGTACTTTGTAACACAAACCTGGCACATATACTAGTACTAGAGGCCCAGTGCACGAAATTCATGCACTGAGGGGGAGGGGATCCCTTAGCCCGGCCTGCGCCCTCTCAGAGTCTGGGACCTCTAAGGGGATGTCCACCTGCCGGCTTAGGCCCAATCGCCGGGGATCGGGCCTATGCCGGCAGTCAGACATCCCTCTCACAGTCTGGGGCTTTCGCAATCTGGGACCCCTCACTCCTTACCACCTGCCTGCAGCGGAGGCGAGAGAGGCTCCTGCCACCACCACTGCACCTGCCAGCCGTGAGCCTGGCTTCTGGCTGAGCGGCGCTCCCCCTGTGGGAGCACACTGACCACCAGCGGGTAGCTCCTGCATTGAGCGTTTGCCTCCTGGTGGTCAGTGCACATCATAGTGACCACTCGTTCTGCTGTTTGGTCAATTTGCATATTAGGGTTTTATTATATAGGATATGTAGAATGAATACATGAGTGAAAGAATGAAGGGATTTGCAAATGAAGAAACTGTGGCTCAGATGGAGATACGAGTTGCCCAAGCCATTCAGCAGCTGTGGCAAACATCGGTTGTCCTTTGATATCCCTTCTCCTAGTCACTCATAGCAAAGACACAGCCCCAGTTTCCCTTGTAGGTAAGTGTGGCCATGTGGTTAAATCCTGGCCAATGGGATACAAATGGAAGTGATCTGTGCAATTTCTGGGTTGTGCCCTTAAAAGGAAGAAGGAGGGGCCCTGCCTCTTCCCTCATCCTCCTGCTGACTGGAATGCAGCCACAAGGGCTGGAGGTGGCATAGCCGTCTTGGACCACAAAGTGGAGGATGGCAGAGCAACAAGCTAGCAGGAACCCAGGTCTCTTGTGACTGATGAAGCCACCATGCCAGGCTTAACTGCCAAGTATACTTTTACATGAGACAGAATTAAGTTCTGCTTTATTAAAAACACTATTTAATACAGGAGTCAAACCAATGTCCTTAAAAATATAGCGGCAGAAGTCAGGTCCCTTGATTCCCGCCCCCCCCGCCCCCCCCGCCCCCCGGCCCTTTCTATAATCCTCCCACCTATTTTATTTTCTTCCAAGTGTTTTCTTGTTCAGGACCTGGCCTGCTCCTCACAACAGCTCCGTGAAGTTCATAGCAGAGAGCGCACCCCCGTGACGCTCACAGGGCTCACAGAGATGCGAGAGGTGTAGTGACCTGCCCTGAGGCACATGGGCAGAGTTCCCATCTCTTGGACGGGGCAAGTGGACTCAGAGGTGTCATTTAGCTCTGCCCCCATTTCTGACTCCCAGTCTAGGGCCCTCCCCGCCCTTGGGGCTGTCCCCTCTCCTATTCTAGGCACCTTAGCCCTCTCCCCAACTTAGTAAAATATACATGAGGCAGATGTGTAGCAGGAAGAAACTTCCACATGTTAGAGCCCTCAAACCCTTCCACCCTCCCTTCCTCCCACGTGAGCACCTGCCATCGTGCCAACTAGGGGGAGCATGGGGATGATGCACCCACAGAACACGGTGGTTAAGATGACTGAGTTAATATTCGAAAAGCACTTAGAACAGTGCCTGGCATACAGGGAGGCCCATATAAGTGGTTGTAAACTAAAATACACACACAAGTAACTCATTACTATTACTTCACCTCTGAGCCTGTTAAGTGTTGTTACCTCTTCCAGGAATACTTTTCCTCCCCGCACCCCCGCCCCCCGCCTTCCTTCACCTAGCGAAATCTCAATCTTACTGGGGCTATTCTTTCATATCATTCCCCTTGACACATTGCAGGCTGTTTTCAGAGTTTTCTCACCTAGAACGCAGGGGGTCAGATTTGATCTGTATTTTTTCAAACTTCTGCTACTCATGTACCTCCTCCTCAATTTTTGCCTACCATCTCTGCTTTGATTTATGTATATTTGTCTTTAAATTATTCTTTAAAGGAATTTTTTTTCCTGAGTGACAGAAATGAAGTGGTCTCTATTTTCTCTCTTGTCTCCTTGCACCTGAGGGAGAATGAGCAGCCACAGGGAGGATATTTTCAAAATGCAAACCTCTCTCCTGCTCATTGCCACCCACCACAATGTCCACAAAGGGTCTTCTTTGGTTCAAATACACCCTCAGGCTCAGGAGATGATCCTAAGCCCCACTTGGCATTGGCCTATGCTGCAGGATAGAGTTCAGAAACCTCAGCTTGCTAGCATGGCACCCCACGAATGCTAGCATCAGGCACTCCTCTCTCAGCAGCAGTCCTCGCTGCCATCCAGCAGGCAGTACAGTGTAGGTGCAAGGCCGTGAGATCCCCATCCGATGGGTACAGGAGCCATCCTGGCTTAAAAGCTTCATGTCCCATGGAGCCAACATCTTTGCACCTTCCCAGTTATATGTGTCACCAGTTCATGAAGCCCAAAGTATGACTTCCTGCCATGCATTTATAATTCCTTCTAGCCCAGATGTAATTTACCAATCAGTGTCTTTAAAAAACCACTTTATTTAATTTTTAGAGAGAGTGGAATGGAGGGGGAGAGACAGAAACATTGATGAGAGAGACACATTGATTGGTTGACTCTCACATGCCCCCCAACCAGGCCCGGGGATCTTTTAAGCCTGCAACCAAGGTATGTGTCCTTGACTGGAATCGAACCCAGGACCCTTCAGTCTGTGGGCTGATGCTCTATCCACTAAGCCAAACCAGTTAGGGCAAAAAACTTCATTTTTTAGAACAATTTTAGAGTACAGAAAAATTGGGAAGGTAGTAGAGAGAGTTCCCATATCCTCATACTCATCTCCTCTATTATTAACACCTTATATCAGTATGATACATTTGTTACAATTAAACTATAATAATAAAAGGGTAATATGCTAATTAGACTGGACATCCTTCCAGACGTCCTTCCAGACAAAGCCGGGGCCAGAGTGAAGCCTGTGTCCCGGGTGCCAGAGGGAAGCCGGTGCTGGCAGCCGGGGGAAGGAAGGCCTACTCTTGCATGAATTTTTGTGTATCAGGCCTCTAGTTAACTAATATTGATGCATTATTAGCTGAAGTCCTTTATTCTGATTTCTTTAGTGTTTAGCTAATGTCTTTTTTTCTGTTCCAGGATTACATTGAGGATAACATGCTACATCTAGTCATCATGTCGCTTTAGGCTCCACTTGGCGGACGGTTTCTCAGACTTCCCTTATTTTTGATGACCGTGATCGTTTTGAGGAGTACTGCTCAGGTATTTTGAAAAATGTCCCTCCATTGGGATTTATTTTATGCTCATCTCATGGCTAGACTAGGGCTATGGGACTGGGGAGGAAAACCACAGGGGCAAAGTGCCACTCTCATCACATTATATCAAGGGCATGTACTGTCAATATGATTTGACCGTTGTTGACCTTGATCACCTGCCGGAGGTCAGCAGGCATGTCAGGTTTCTCCCCTGCAAAGTTGCTCTGCCTCCCACCCCAACTCCCTTTCATGGGAGATTTATCCCATTTTTTCATTTATCATACTTTAGGGTATAATCCAATATTCCTTTATTTATTTTGTTGATCAAATTTTTCCAGGTTTGGCCATTGGGAGCTCTTCCAATTGGTCCCTATGTCCTTTGACATACCACAACGTGTGTGTGTGTGTGAGAGAGAGAGAAAGAGAGAGAGAGAGAGAGAGAGAGAGAGAGAGAGAGAGAGAGAGAGGTTTGTTTATTTAAGCACTTCCTTAGTTTCTGGCACTATATGATGCTCCAAGCTCATCTTGTATATTTCCTGCCCCAGGCCTACAGTCAGCCCTTTCCCCCTGATTCCCTTTTACTGGAGAATGGCATTAGAAACCAGGATGTGGGCACGAGGTGTGCTTATTGTTACGCAGTCTCATTGCTTCTAGGACCTTTGGCTGACAGAGAAAGGAAATCATGCATGTAGACCAGTGATGGCGAACCTACGATACGCGTGTCAGAGGTGACGAGCGAACTCATTTTTTGGTTGATTTTTCTTTGTTAAATGGCATTTAAATATATAAAATAAATACCAAAAATATACATCTTTGTTTTACTATGGTTGCAAAGATCAAAAAATTTCTACATGTGACACGGCACCAGAGATAAGTTAGGGTTTTTCAAAATGCTGACACGCCGAGCTCAAAAGGTTCGCCATCACTGATGTATACTAACCCGGTGTATATAACTTACATATCTATAAATATTTCTATATGGAGTCATCTGCATCTATACGAGCCAAGCACGAGTTCATACTGATATCTCCAATCCATTACCACATGGATCATTCCAGCCTCCTCCTCAGGGGTCATTTTTATCACAGCAATGTTGCCTAGTAACATAGTGGACACATGTTTATGTGTTTCCAAGGAGACAGTGCTAGACAGTTAACGAAAGGTACAATTCTCAGGCAAAAGAGGAAAAGATGTTAAGCCTTTACTCTCACTGATCAGTGGCTACTCACTGCTCTGAGGATAAAGAACTAACACCTTGGCCCACAAGGTTCTGCAGTGACCTGGCCTGCTGACAGTCCAGCCTTTTCTCCTCCCACTTCCTTTCTGCGCTTCCATGGCAACCACGCTCTTCTCCTCCGAGCCTCACACTCACCATACTCCCTTCTCTCCTAGGGCCCTTGCCCAGGCCAGTCTCTCTGCTGGGTCTCTCTTCCTGGCCCTCTTTACCTGGCTGCCTCCTACTCATCTCTCCAATCTCTGCTCAGTCCTCGCTTCTGCTGGGGAGTCACCCCATCTCCCTCCCAGGCTAGGTCAGCACTGTTTCGGGCTTGCGCAGCCTATGCACCTTTGCTTTGTGGCACTTACTACAACAGCAGTGTTATGTTTCCTTTTCCTTTTCTCCCGCTAGAATCAAGCTTCTTGAGGGTGGGGATGATGTCTACCTAGTTAACAGTATATAACAGGGGCTCATCCTCTCTCTGTTGAAGTTCTCACTGTGTTCACCATTCTTCTCCCCAGTTCAGTGAGCATCTTGATGACCAATACTTTAAAGTCTTTATCGGGTAAATGATTTATCTCCATTTCATTAAGGTTTTTTCCTGAGGTTTTTGTCTTGTTCTTTCATTTGGAACCTATTCCTGTGTCTCTTTATTTTGCTTGACTCTCTGTGTTGGTTTCTCTACAGTAGATGAAGCAACCAGCTCTCCCAGTCTTGAAGGAGGGGCCTGTGTAAGACATGAACTTTTGTGATTCAGCCCTGCCTCAGCTCTGGGCTGTCTCTCAAACCTTTGTACTTGTCCAAGCAGCCTGTTATATTCTTTTATTAAAAATATATTTTTATTGATTTCAGAGAGGAAGGGAGAGAGAGAGAGAGAAACATCAATGATGAGAGAGAACCATTGATCGGCCGTCTCCCGCACGCCCCCAACTGGGGACTGAGCCTGCAACCCAGGCATGTGTCCCCAACTGGAATCGAACCCGGGACTCTTCAGTCCGCAAGCCGACCCTCTATCCACTGAGCCAAGCTGGCTAAGGCTCTATTATATTCTTAATAGCTCCCAGTAGTTGAGGATATGCCAAGACCTGTCAGCGTCCTAAAGGGGAGGATCTCAGCCCCTAGACATAGGCTGACTGGGAGCCAGATCCTCGGGCACCGGCTTTTAAAAGTATGCAAATATAAACAGTCCGTGGGACTGCTACTGACCAGCAGAGCCAGGTGATCTGGAGGTGTCACTTGGGTGGCAGTTGCAAAAATCAGGGCTCCAGACGAGTGTATAAGTCTTTTCTGGGTGATACTGGTGAGCTGCAGCAAGGTAGACGGGGAGCGCCGAGATGGCATCCACAGCCCATGCTCCTTGAGAGGAACTCTCTAGGCCACTAAACATGTGTCAGACCTGAAGCCTGTCCCTCAGACCAAAGCTTCAGGGCAAGCAAAGAGGCCTCCTGCACAGAAAGACTGGGGCGTCAGCCTCAGTCCACTGTGTGTGCAATGCCCCGGGGGCAGCAGCTCTCCAAGAACTTTCCAATTGCCATGGTCCCAGAATGCAAGCCCCACTGGCCACCAGATCCAGGCAATCAAGGGGTGTCCGCTGGGCAGAAGCTGCAAAAACCAGTGCAGACTCATGTAAAGCTCCCTTCAGGAGACACTGGTGCTCCAGAGCACGTCAGAAGGTGAGCACAAAGACCCCCTCAGGGGTCTCTAGAAAGGATTACAATCGGCCCCTCGATGCATATTTAATGAGAATCCTGCCCCTCAGGCCTCAGGCATGATGATTAGCTAACAGGCATGACGATTAGCTAACCAAGCTCTTGGGTCTGTTGTCCCTTGCTGTGTGCTGGGGTGGCTGTTAAAACTCTCTAGTGGTTATAGTCCTGTAGGACCCACGAGCATAAGCCCCACTGGCCACCAGAGTCAGAAGAGGTAGAGGTGTCCGTCGGCAGTAGTCATAAACATTGGGGTGCAGTGAAGGGCATAAGTTCCTTTCTGGGTGACACCAATTATTATAGTCCCTGGCTTCTCTGGCCTCCAGAGCCAAGCAACAGGAGGTGTCCCCTCGGCAGCAGCCACAGAAATTGGGACATCAGACGTGTGCAAAAGCTCCATTCTGGGAGCTGCTGGTGCTCCGAGCATGGCACAGGGCGAGTGTGAAGATGGCACCTGCCAGTCTCCATCCCTGGACAGTCCCAGCAGACTCCCAGACACGTGTGTTAAATGAGATGCCTGGCTCCCAGGCTGACGCTTTAACACAAGCAGGTGAACCTCCTTCATTTTAAGTCTGGGCACGGCCGGCTGCCTCTGAGCTGGGCCCTGGGCTGAGCAAGTGAGACCTTTAAGAGCAGTTTCTCAAATTGCTTCAGTCTTGTGGGTCTCAGGATGGAAGGCACATTGGTTTTCAAAGTTAGACATTTTGGGGGCTCATCTCTCAAATGTATGTCTTAAAAGTTGGAATGCCCAATGTGGGGGTTCAAACCCTTTGATCCTAAAGGAGAAGCTCTGGGTTTTGAGTCCCACTCATTGTGAGTCACTGCACCTGGGGTGGGGGTTATGGTGAATTGTCTCCAAGTCTCTCCTAGATGAAGTTGAAGACAGAATCAGTGAACTCGAAGACAAGGCAGTGGTTACCCATTAAAGCAGCAAAAGAAAAAAGAAAAAAAGTGAAGATAGCTCAAGGGACTTATAGGAGAACCAGAGGCCCGGTGCACGAAATTAGTGTATGGGTAGGGTCCCTATGCCTCGCCGGCGATCAGGGCCAATCAGGGCCTTCTGGCTGCTGGCTGGGGCCTTCCTTCATTCTGTGCCACCCCGTGGTGGTCAGCACACATCATAGCGAGCGATCAAACTCCCGGTTTCCCGGTCGAACTTCCGAGGGACACTTTGCATTATATATAAAGGAGGAGATAAAGAGAAAGGGGCAGAAGTATTATTTGAGGAAACAATGACTGAAAGCTTCCCTAACTTGGGGAAGGAAACACATCCAGTCCCAGGAATACCAGAGAGTTCCAGATAAGAGGAACCCAAAGAGACCTACACTAAAACACATTATAACTAAAATGTCAAAATTTAAAGCTAAGTAGAGAATACTAAAAGCAGCAAGAGAAAATAACTTATTATGTACAAGGGAACCCCTATCAGACTATAAGTAGATCTTTCAGCAGAAACTTGACAGGCCAGAAGAGATGGTATGATATATTCGAAGTGCTAAAAGAATAAAACTTCCAACTAAGAAGTGAAGGGGAGATAAAGAATTTCCCAGAATGGCAAAAGCTAAAGTTGTTTATCACCACTAAATCCGCCTTACAAGAAATGTTAAAGTAACATATATACACAGTTGTTAAAGGAACTTCTTTAAGCTAAAAAAAGGCACTTGTTAGTGCAAGAATGTATATGAAAGGATAAATCTCACTGGAAAGTAGTGAATGAATCACTTAAAAAACTACTATGAAGGTTAAAAGACAAAAGTAGTAAAATCAACTAGGATTACAATACTTATTTAAGGGATACACAGGATAAAAAGATGTAAAATGTGACATCAAAAATGAAATGTGTAAGGGATAGTAATAATATTGAGTTTTAAAACGGCATCAAATATAAGTTGTTATCAACTTAAAATAGATTGTTATGGATATAAGTTGTTAAATGTAAGCCTCATGATAACTACAATGCGAAACCTATAGTAAATACACAAAAGGCAAAGAGAAAGGAATAAAAGTATACCACTAAAGAAAGATATTAAACTTGTGCTCAGAATAAAATTTTAAACTATTTTATCTTTCAAGAGTTGAATTTTTTCCTAGCTGATGTGGCTCAAAGGTTGAGCGTCAACCTATGAACCAGAAGGTCATGGTTGGATTTCCAGTCAGGGCACATGCCCAGGTTGCAGGTTCGATCCCCAGTTGGGGCATGCAGGAGGCAGTTGATCAATGATTCTCTCTCATCATTGATGGTTCTATTTCTCTCTTCCTTGCCTTTCCTCTCTGAAATCAATAAAAACATATTTGAAAAACAAAAGTATTATGCTAAGTGAAATAAGTCAGATAGAAAAATACAAATACCATATGATCTCTCCTATATGTGGAATCTATAAATAAATAAACAAACAAATGAATAATTAAATAAACCCAAGCTCATAGACACAGAGAACATATTGGTGGTTGCCAGAGGTGGGGGTTGGGGGAAGAAATGGGGTAAATAGATTTTTTTTAATTAAAATAAATGGAAAAAACTAAACAAAGAAAAAAAAAAAGATTGGCAGGATATTCCTAGTGAAAAGGGGAGTTCTGCGGTCAACCGTGAATAGGAAATGTGTGGTTGATAAAGCTAACACAGGTTTCTTTAGAGAAGGACTCCTTAGACAGTGGTTCTCAACCTTGGCTGCACATTAGAATCACCTGGGAATCTTTTTAAAATCCTGACTTCTGGGCCTCATCCTCCGGAAATTCTGTTTCTTTGTTATGGGGTGGGGCCACAACATTAGTAACAAAGAAACAGAATTTCCGGAGGATGAGGCCCAGAAATCAGGATTTTAAAAAGATTCCCAGGTGATTCTAATGTGCAGCCAAGGTTGAGAACCACTACCTTAGAGCCTTTAAGGCCAATATGCTTTGCAAATCTCCGACAGGGAACAAATTATTCAGCATTTCTCAAATTCACTTGACCCCAAAACTCATGTTTTACAAAGTTCCTCTTTTTATTTATAGAAGTTACAGAAACACTGTGGATGAAAGATACAGTGGGTGATGTAGATGAAGTATACAATATAGTTCCTGTCTTTCCTTTAAGGCAGACATAGTCTTGCTGGGGAAACAAAGCTTTTAAAACAAATGTGCATAAAACAATGATTGACCTGTTCCATAGACAGCAGGATTTCAGGTAAAGTAAGCAGGGAAGGGAAGATCAGTGTGGGTTGAGACACCTGGAGCTGAGATGATAGGAAAGGTATAATTTAAACCGGGGCTTGAAAAAATAGGGCAAAGGAAAGGGGTGGGAGGATGATGGTAAATAAAGCAGACAGAAGAATGAGTGAGTGAGGAAATGGGTGACAGGTTTGCATAAGTCTGATTTTTCATTTGTTCAGATAGACCAACCAAGGGGGGTTTACTGGACAACCTATACACAACTGATTTTATTTTTTTATTTTTAAAATATATTTTATTGATTTTTTTACAGAGAGGAAGGGAGAGGGATAGAGAGTTAGAAACATTGATGAGAGAGAAACATCGATCAGCTACCTCCTGCACACTCCCTACTGGGGATGTGCCCGTAACCAAGGTACATGCCCTTGACCGGAATCGAACCTGGGACCCTTGAGTCCGTAGGCTGACGCTCTATCCACTGAGCCAAACCGGCTAGGGCCACAACTGATTTTATAAACTACTTTTTAAAATATGTTTTTATTGATTTTTTGGAAAGAGGGAGAGGGGGAGAGAGATTAAAAACATCAGCGAGAGAGAAACATTGATCAGCTGCCTCCTGCACGGCCCCTACCGGGGATCCAGCCTGCAACCCTGGCATGTGCCCTGACTAGGAATCAAAACAGTGACCTCATGGTGCATGAGAAGATGCTCAATACACTGAGCCACCCCGGCTGGGCTAAACTACTTTAAAATATATATATATATATATATATATATATATATATATATATATATATATTTATTGATTTCAGAGAGGAAGGGAGAGGGAGGAAGAGATAGAAACATGAATGATGAGAGAGAAAATCATTGATCAACTGCCTCCTGCACACCCCCTGCACGCCCCCCTACTGGAGATTGAGCCTGCAACCTGGGTATGTGCCCTTGACAGGAATTGAACCTGGGACCCTTCAGTCCGCAGGCTGACGCTCTATCCACTGAGCCAAACCAGCTGGAGATAAACTACTTTAAAATGTCATATTTTTAAGCTCAAATGATTACTAGCAATTCATTCTGGACTAGTTTTTCTTAGGAGAAAATAATATCAATAGCAAACATATCAACTGCACATCAAGAGAGGTGCCTCAGGCAGCCTGAAAGTCCTCTGTTCTCCCACACATCTACAGCTCCTTATCCAGAACTCCCAACCCCCAAAGCTCTAAGTTCTCTCCCCCAAGTGATTTTGTGGCAAAACCTTTCCTGAACTGATAAGAGGCTATTTATAGTCTTTATCTAGCCCGCTTAGTGTGAATATCCATTCATTTGGGGATGCTATCCCAGACTACATTGGAGTATTCTATAAATTGTAGTATACGTATCATGTCATCTTTCTAAACTCTTAAAATTCTAAATTCTGAAAAAGGTCTCTAAAAAGGGACTGTGGACCTATAATTCTTATTTGTACCCTAGATTTATGCTGTCTGTGAAAAAAAGTGTTTGCTATGTAGCACAGCCTATGGGTGACTCCGATTTAAAAGGGGAAAGAATAGATGCTCAGCAAATATTTGCCTATTTTCTCCATTCTCTATTCAATAAATATTTATTAGTGGCCTCCAATGTATGGGTTCTGTTTCTCGTCTCTAGGGATACAGCAGGGAGGGAAACAGGTAAAGCCTCTGCTTCCTGCAATTATTTTTGGTAGGAGTGACAATTAACAAAGATAAGCTAGTGTCTGGAGTTGATCAATTTATGGAGAAAAAAATCAAGGAGTAAAGGGTTCTGGGGCATGTTATTTTTCAAAGGATGGTCTGGGGCCCAGCTGGTGTGGCTCAGTTGGTTGAGCAATGTCCTGATGCACCAAGAGGTTACTGGTTGGATTCCTGGTCAGGGTACATGCCCAGGTTGCAGGCTTAATCCCCAGTAGGGGGTGTGCAGAAGGCAGCAGATCAATGATTCTCTCTCATTGATGTTTCTCTCTCCCTCTCCCTTCTTCTCTCTCTAAACTAAATACAAACATATTTAAAAACAAAACGAGCCCTAACCGATTTGGCTCAGTGGATAGAGCGTCGGCCTGAGGACTGAAGGGTCCCGGGTTCGATTCCGGTCAAGAGCATGTACCTTGGTTGCGGGCACATCCCCAGTGGGGGATGTGCAGGAGGCAGCTGATCAATGTCTCTCTCTCATTGACGTTTCTAACTCTCTATCCCTCTCCCTTCCTCTCTGTAAAAAATCAATAAAATATATTTTTTAAAAAACCCCAAACAAAACAAAGGATGGTCTGGGAAGAAGTCTCTGAGAAGGTGACACTTGAGCAAGGACGTGAAGGAGTAAGAGAGTGAGTCTGGGGATCTCAGGAGGAAGTGTCCCAGGCAGAAGGGACAGCGGAGGCAATGGCTCTGAGGTGGGGCCGTGCGTGAGGGAGGGAGGAAAATGTAAGTGCTTTATAGGGAGTATCTCATCTAATCCCCCAAACCCTTACGAAGTCCACTTGGCAGATGAGGAAACTGAGCTCTGAGAGGGGAGCCTTTTGCACAAGGCCACAGCTGTGAGTGGCACCGCTGGGATTCGCTCTGGAGCGAGGTGTTGCGGCTAGCTTCCCCTCGAAGTGCCTGACAAGCCAGCCCTTTGGAAGGCACGCAGAGACCGAAGCCTTCCCAACCCTGGAGGCCCTGCCTCGCTCTCCCTCCTCAAAGGCGCAGACATCTGGCTTCCCGGGTGACCTCGGCTCTCCTGGCTGCTGAGGACCCTCCTGGCTGCTGAGGACCGCACAGGCCTTTGGAGCAGGTCAGGACAGGGCAGGCTCTCCAATAAGGTGGCTCGGGGAGCCAGGACAGGGCACCTCCCCTACTTACCTTTCTGGATGGCGGACCTCTGCTAACCCCTCAGGGCCCCGGGAGCCTGCACTTTCAGGATCCCATCAGCAGGGCGAACACTGAGGCTCACAGAGCAAGAGCACTTACCTGAGGCCACGCTGGCGGCCACCGAGTCTTCCCAGGAGCCCATGACCTTCAGACCAAACTTCTCTTTGGACTTGGCCTGGGCGCCCAAAACGAGGAGCATCTCTTTAACTCTTGTGCTCTGGGCACCTCACTTAATCCACCTTAATCGAGACCCTGTAAAGGAAAAAAACCGTGAAAGTCACCCCTACTCACCACCTGTTCACTCACCCCACCGCGCAGGGCTCCCGGGGACCAAGAGAGCACCTCGCTGGGGCCCTGGGGCCGTGCACCCCACTGTCCCACTGAGAAAGAAGAGCAGGGGAAAGGTGGTTGGTGGTGGGGAGGGTGGGGGTGTCTCAATGGCTTTCTTCCAGCCTTCAGGTGGCGCCCTCGAGCCGCGGAGCCGCACGAGTCAGTGAAGACCGCCGGCACCTAAGGACCAGGTCCTACCTGGGGGCTGTGTGCCCGGCAGAGAGGGGAGGGCTGGGGCGGGGAGGCGGCGTCTGAGATTGGCGCAGGCGGGGCGCCCCAGCGGTGGAGACTGGCAAGCGGCGGGGAGGGGTCTCCTTCAGCAGCCCCCCCCCCAGACCCCGCCCCTGCGCCCTGGAGCTTCGGTCCCCCCACTCCGCAGATAAGCCCTAAGGGGAGGGGAGGAGGATGGCGCCATGTCCCCCGCTCCTCACCCCCGTCTGTTCCCGGCCTCCCCGTCCCTCCCCACGCTAACTCTCCCGGCGCCCTCGCCGGCCGCGGGCGTAGCTCGATCCGCTGCGTCCGGCGATCCCCGGCTCCCTCCCCTTCTCGTGTCCCTCCTCCCCGGAGCCCCCAGCGGCCGCCGCCGTGCAGCCCCGCGCGGCGCGAGCAGGTACGTGCGCCTCGGCAGCAGCGGCTCCGCGCCGGGCCGGGAAGGGGGCGGGAGCTGCGGGAGGCACACGGGTGGCGGCCGGGCCCGCGCCTCCCGGGCTGCGCCGCAGCGGAGACTCCGGCGGGCGGGCGCCGGCTGCCGGGAGGTGGGTGGGCGCCGGGGAGGACGCGCCCTCGCCTTCGTCCGCGGCCGCGGGGCGCAGAGCCGCCCGCCTGGGGAGGCAGGGAAGGAGGCCCGGCACAGGTACGCCGCGGGGACGACTGCGGGGCGGCGGGAGGCGGAGGCCCGAGGCGGGGAGGGCGGCGAGGAGAGCTCGCTGACCTCGCGGCCCGGCCGAAGGACACGCGGCGAGGGGACCAGGGCGCACGCCGGTCCTCGCGGACCTGGTCTCCCTGGGCCGCCAGGCAGTCCTTCTACAGGCGCCGCTCGGCCCGGTTCCGTCTGTCCCGGCCCGGCCCGGCCCGGCCGCGTTAGTGGTCAAGGGCAGGAGCAAGGGGTGTGAGCTGCGGGCAGGCGGTGCGCCGGTGCGGCGGGCAGCCGGGTGTTGGCGCTTCCTGCGCGGAACTTTGGGTGTAACAGCGAGGACCTGCGTGTGCGTCTGTGCGCGCCCCAAGTCTTTGTGTACAACTCGTGCGTGTATCTGTCGACTGGGTTTTGTGAAGCTTCATCCACGCCGGCTCTACGTCTGTCTTTCCGCGTGTTAGTGCGCGCGAGTTGATGGGGGTGCTGGGCCCCGGGTGGGTCTGGCGTAGACCTTAGCAGTCCTGGGGGTAGTTAACTGTGTGTGTGTGTGTGTGTGTGTGTGTGTCCAGCCTTATCCCTTTTGGGTGTGATTGCCTGTGTGACCCGTGAATCTGTGGGTCACACCGTGTGGCTCCCCATGTCTGTGGGTGCTGCGGGTGGAAACGGCCCCTGGGGTGTGACTGTACGACTGGGGGGTGCCTCTCAGGTCTTGTGGGACTGCAGGTGAAATTGGAGTGTCTCTGGTACAGTTGCCATGTGAGCAGTGGACTCCAGCATCTTTGTCAGTTTGCCCGTTTCTCCTTATGTTTTGGGTTATTGATTGGGCATGTGGGCATCTCTGAACCTGTTGTGTGAGAGAGACTCCCCTTTTCTCTGCCCTCTTCCTAACTCTGGCATCCTGAGGAAAAAGTTTTGGGTTCTTGCTGGTGAAAGCCCTGCTGCCAGAATCTGGGTGCCCTGGATTTCCTCTGGGATACGGAGGCATCCGTGCGCCAAGCTGGGAAGGTGGTTCCTGGAGTTGAGCTCTCTGGAGAGTGCTGAAAACTGGGGGTGGGGGCACATCTGGACACCCACTGGCAGCAGCTGTCATCACCAGTCCCTGTTTGTGCAGGGCACTCAGGAAAATGCGTTTGGTGCAGAGTAGAAAAGCCAAACAATCTATCTCTCCTCTCCTTTTACTGCTAGTGGGAGCAGTCAGCTGGGCCTGGCCTTGAGTTGGCCTCCCTTATCCTTGTGTGGGAGAGATTGTCTCCCTGGGCAGGTTGCCAAGCCACTCCTGGGGACTGCCTGTGTTCTAAGCCCTGGGCAGGGGGCTGGAGATCCAGACGGAATCCACACATATCCCTCCCTGCCCTCAAGCTGCTCATAGTGGCTGGTAAGTAGTAGGAGAAAGTCAGTCTAGAGCGAGGGCGGGTGGAATGATGCCGCTGGTGCAGGAGTGTGTGGGTTTGCAGGTTTGCAGGTGATAACAAGAAGCTGTGCTTGCCTTCGTGTGCCCACATGCACTCCATGGGACCTTGGCCACGTTTTGTCAAGTGGAGAGAGTACTTCCTGCGCTCGCTCGGGGCTGGTGAGGGTTATAGCAGATACTCCGGAGGGAAGTGCCCACTGTAGGGCCCAACAGGGAGTGGAGGTGCTCAGTAAACACTTACTAAACGGGAACTCAGGAAAGAAGAATGTGGTGATAGAATTGGGTTGTAAGTGGAAACAGGCTTTGTACTCAGATGAAAGGCTCTGTGTGAGCTAAGAGGTGTCCAATGCAAGTCCATGTTGGAAAAAAGATCAGAAAGATAGAAAAACGTGTCTTCCTGCACTGAGGCTCTTTGAGTTTCATTTATTCACTCATTCATTTCATTCAGTTTTCACTTCATTAACTAACTCATATCCCCTCTCCCCTGCCCCATCCCCCCCCCCTCTCTCTCACACACACACACACACACACACACACACACACACGGAACAACAATGCACTGGAAAATAAATTCAGGCATGAGAGCGCACAGAGACATCTAGAATCATGTGTATGGGTGTATGTAGACACACCAGAGCGTGTGAGCCACTCTGCAACTGGAGGGTCTCTGTACAGTGTGGGGACTTGGGTCTGTGTGCCTGGGGCCCTGGGTCTGTACTCCCAGGACATCGGGTGTGTGGGGAACAGAGGAGTTCTGCTGTGGGACCGGGAATTTTACACGCCAGGTGGGGAAGGGGGCTTCGATGGGACCTGGGAGGGGTGGCACTGAATCTGCTAACAGGAGGCCTCCATCAACTCCAGCTGAGGTGTTGTGAGGAAATGGGTGCCTAGGGTGTTGAGATTATTCATTTTATAAGAGAAGCCAGGAACCCAAAGCTTAAAATGTAAAATATTTTGCTTTTTATATATTGGCAAATACTTCACCAAAAACAAATGGACAGACCAGAAACAAACAAACAAAACCCCCCCTGAAACTTCTGTGAGCCAACATTGGCCCATGACCCATAAATTGGTATCCTTTGGCAGGAATGCACTTGCGCTGTCTACCTGTCTGACTGTGCGGGAGTGTGTTCTGGTTTTGGGTGGGATACCTCCTCTTTGAGCAGCGTGCTCCCTTTCTCCCTCCCCTCCCCTCTCCTCCCCCTCCCCTCCCCCTCCTCCACCCCTCTCCTCCCCCTCCCCCTCTATCTCCCCATCTGCAGTCCTCAGCCAGCCCCCTCCAACCCCCAGCTTCTACTTACATGAAGGTGTTTGGCTTTGACTTCAGCATGGCTCTCAAGTATGCTCCTTCCTCTCAGTCCCCATCCGTGCCTCCGCTGACCACATCAGAGTCCTCCCTGGACCCCTGGCCTCCACACAGCAGCCAGAAAGAGCTTTCTGAAACCTAGGCAGTCCTCCCTGTCGCCACAGCTCACCTCCCTGACTCCTTGGCCTGACGGTGTAGAGTCCTTTGAGAGTGGATTCCAGCTGACCTGTGAGGTACCCCATCCCCCTATCCCCACTCATCCTCTCAGATCTGGCTCAAATGCCGCCCACTCCCGGAATCTTCCCTGACTTTCTCTGCTTTGTTCCCACATCACCACCATCACCTCTATCCCTCCCCTGCTCCTCGCCATCCTCACTTCATCACAATGGTGTCCATTAATTGAACTGGCTGGGCCTTACATGCATTATTTTATGAAACCCACAAGTTGACCCTGTGAGGGAGGCACTTCGCTTATTCCCATTTAACAGATAAGAAAATTGAGGGTGGAGAGGCCACATCGCTTGCCCAAGCCCAAGTGGTGAAGCTGGGATTTAAACCTGACAGCCACTGTGTCTAAGTTCCCTCCATCATAAAATAGCCCGTCGCTGATCCTTACAAGCACTTATTGTCATGAGAGCTTTATATGGATTATCTCAATCCCTACATCAGCCCCATTAAATAAGGGAGGGGTAGTAGTACCGTCATTTAATAGATGGGGAAACGGAGGCCCAGAAAGGATAAATGAATTGCCCAGAGCCACCTGCCAGCCAGGCGTGGAGCAGGATCCTAGCACGGGTTGTCTTTGTCTCATTCCCACCTCCCCACTCTCTGGCAGCTCCCCCTGGTGGGAACTGTGCCTGGCTCATCTGCACATCGCTTGGGGTCCAGTGTGCCGTCCAACACCAGCAGGATCTTGGTCGAGGTTTGCTAAATTCTACTGACTTTCTGTTTTCTCTTCCAGCTGCCAAGGGGCCAAGGGATGAGCTGGGGCCCTCCTTCCCAATGGCATCTCCCCCTGGTCTGGAACTGAAGAAACTGAGCAGTGGTCCCCAGACCCCAAGGAGACCAGCTCCTCTAGGCCTCGTGGCCCCATCCAGGCAGGGTGTGGAGAACGCCTGCTTCTCCTCGGAGGAGCATGAGACCCATTTCCAGAACCCTGGGGACATCAGACTCGGCAGCTCCCCCAGCCCTCCCGGGGGTGTACCCTCAAGGCCCCGATCCCAGCGGGATGACCTGTCCCTGCATTCAGAAGAAGGGCCAGGCCTGGAGCCCGTGAGCCGCCCGGTGGATTATGGCTTTGCTTCTGCTCTGGTTTTCCTGGTGAGTGGGATCCTCCTGGTGGTGACAGCGTATGCCATTCCCCGTGAGGCCCATGTCAACCCGGACTCGGTGACAGCGCGGGAGATGGAACGACTAGAGATGTACTACGCCCGCCTGGGCTCCCACCTGGACAAGTGTATTATCGCGGGCCTGGGGCTGCTCACAGTGGGCGGCATGCTCTTGTCCGTGCTGCTGATGATCTCCCTGTGCAAGGGCGAGCTCTACCGCCGGCCGGCCTTCGTCCCCTACAGGGGCTCCAGGAAGACCTATGGCTCCATTAACCTGCGCATGAGACAGCTCAGTGGGGATGGGGGCCAGGGCCTGGTGGAAAACGAAGTTGTCCAGGTCTCAGAGACCAGCCGCACCCTCCAGGGGTCTTAATTAGGAGCTCCCCTGATCTGAAACCCAAGGCTACAAGCCCCCCAAGGCCTTGGGTTTTAGACTGAGCTCCACACAGGGGCCTGGGGCAGGAGTCTTGGGTGCTGGAAGGGGAGGCCAGGGCCGGGCTCAGGCTCCCCTGCAGAGGGTGGCCCCCTCATCTGTTTTGTAGCTTGAGGTTTTGTATAAGTTTTGTTCGGAGATGGCTTCTGCTGCTAAAAATACAGAAGTTCAGAAACTGCTGCCCTTGGAGGATGAGGTTTCTTGGCATTTCTGACAATTGAGAGCAGTTTGAAAGGCTGCCCATCCTGTTCCTCATGCCTTGGGAAATTCCAGAATCTCTGTATACAGTCCTCATCAGCAAAGTGTGGGTGCTGGGCGACTTTGGAGGGACCCCTTTCAGCCCTGACCATCTAAGGTGGAAGGTGGCTTCACAATGAGGGGAGAAGTCAGCACTGGGGTGACTCTCCCCTCTCCAGGCCTCTGTCCCCCTGACTGTAAAGTGAGGGTTGGACTGGACGATTCCTTGGGCGCCTCCAGTTCTGCCCTAGGATGAGCGCCCATTACCTGCCTCTGGCCACTCCTTCAGGTACTGACCATTCTCTGTGCCGTTTTCTGGGCCACTTCAGGAGCTCTCACAGCCCTGCTAGAGTTCCCTAAGCCTCCCGGTGATGCCAGGTTAAGTCCAAAATTTGCTACAGCCTGGTTTTGGTCTTGGGATTGAATTTCCTTCAGTGACTAGATCTTAGCACACATTTCACAAAGTCAAGTGCACAGTTTTCACCAACTCCCTGAACAAGAGGGGTCTTTTATGCAAGAAAAGGTGAGGGCTTTGCTGTGTTTCTATGGACACGAGGTGGCCCTGCGTTACCTCCCCCTTCTCCATAGTATTTCTCGTGGGCCTGACTTTATTCTGATAGCAGAAAAAAAATTTTTTTTTTTAGTGCTGAATTTGTAATCTCTCCCTCTCCCCCAGCCCTTCTCAGCAGTAAAGTGCAGTCCCAAAATATCTGGGGAGGAATCAGGCACATTTGGGTGGCCTGGAAACTCTGATCACGGTTTGTTTGTTTCTCTTGTGGAGTGTTCCCAGGCTCTGTCCAGACTCTTTTTAAACTACTGACAAGGAAAGGAAGTGAGTTCTAGGGGGCAAGGAGATACAGGTGTTTGAGGACTGGGGGAGTCTCTGTCCAGTCTGAATGGCCTGGGGAGGCTTTGAGAGTCCGTGCCTTCTAGGCCATGGGCGGGAAGGGGTCAGTTTAGTGAGCCAACCTGACTCCGTGCAGATCCTGTTTCACTCCATCTCCACTGGCCATGTGGGCCTTGGATCTGACTGTCCCTTGGGGGTGGGCAGGTGGGGTGGGCATGGGGTCTGTAGGCTAGAGCAGCCCTGATTAGAGCTGTAACCTGAGCCTCCAGTCTGGTGAGTGGCACATGGGGCAGTGTAACATCACAGCTTCTAGGGAAGATCAAGTATCTGCTCCTGCCGGCAGGTTTTGCCAGAAGCAGAGGGCTAGGGGAGGGCTGGAGGGCACAAGGGCTGTTCAGCTTGGCCTGCCAGGTGCTGCTCCTGGTGATGAAGGGATGTGGTGCGAAAAGAACAAGGCTTCAAGATGGAGAGAGATTCACAAGCCAGGGCTTCCACCACGGTGCCCATTTCCCCTGGGCTCCCTGCGAGGAGTGGATGCAGAAAGTGGCAGGAGCCATTCTAGGGAAACGACAGTAGAACTGAGCATCCCAAATGATGAGCTAAGGCCCTTCAAATTCATAATGATAATAAAAACACAAACCCAGGCCATATGGATTCCTGGGATGGTGGGGGACCCATTTGGAGACTAGACCCGTGGAGTAGATGCACCTGGGATCATCAGTTCCTATAATTTAAATGCAATGAATTGAATTTAGGAGCTAAATCAGAAGATGAAATCCCAGGAATCTCAGGTTTTCTCTAAGCCAGAGAAGCCTGCTTTGCATCCTAATGCAGAAATTCCTTTAGAAAATGTGTGTAATGGATCGAGGCAGTCATTACCTTGTCAGTGAATTAGGAAAACCTGAGAGATGCCAAAAACATTTCTCCAAGGTTGCAGCTGAACTCTCCCAGCAGTGGATGGGAATGAGGTTAGGGAGGGTGGCAGAGGGTGCCGAGAACTTCCTTTGCAGGATTTTGGGGGGTATGTGTGAAGTGGTCCCACAGGACCGGTGGCCACTGGAATGGGGCTCACCTCCAGGAACGGCCTCTCCCACCAGACATGCTACTGGGGTGCAAGTCTTGCTTCTCCTGGCGCATTAGAACAGATAGCGACTGGGAGTTGGGAAAACTGGGTTTGAACCCAGGCTCTGCTCTTTACTGGCCGTGTGACATTAGGCAAGTTATACTCCACCTCCGAGTATATTGCCTTCTTTATCTGTGAGGTGAGAAGAATGAAAGCTCGGGCTCAGGGAGGTGGTAAGAGATGAGCTAGAGACCTGCATGGTCCGGTCAGTGCTCGCTCTCCTCCCCACCGCAGTGGAGACAACTGGATTAGGCCTAAAACCTCAGGGTCAACTGTCTGCCTTTTTTCTCTCATGCCTCCTTCTACCCATCGGCAGATCTTTGTTCTGTCTTCAGAATCTGCCCCTCTGCTGCCCCCCCTCTGCTCCCCATTCAGCCTCCACTCTGCAGCCAGATGAATCCTGTGAAAAGGTTACTTGGGGAAGGCCACTCCTCAGCTCAGAACCTTCCGATATGGTCCCCTCTCACTCCAGGCAAAAGCAGAAGTTGTTGCCCTGTCAAAAGGAGGGTTTACCGTGCAGGCCCCTCACTTGCATAGGCTCCAAGGTCCCGAGTCAAGTTTTTATTTATAATTTTGATTTTTAAAAGGATGACCCCCTAAATTGCCTAAGTTTTAGGTCCCTCACAAGCCTATATAATAAAAGCCTAATATGCAAATTGTCCCCTTGGGCGGTTGTTCGACCGGGAGACCAGGAGTTCAGCTGCTCGCTATGATGTGTGCTGACCACCATGGCAACGTGCTGTGACCTCTTGCCAGCTACCTGGGGGTGATGGGGATGGAGGTGCGGTGAGAATGCAGGGTGTCCCCTGAGCTCACTCTCACTCCCCCTACTACCCTCCCCCAGGATGCCAGGGTTTGGCTCCGGGGAAGCCCCCCACCCCCACCCCCCATGGTGCCGGTGCCCATGAGGAGCCCGCCCCTGCACCCCTGCTCCCCGCACCGTGGCCTCTTTCGGGTGAGCTGGGCCATAGCCACTGGGACCTGCCACAGCGGCCTGGACCATAGGGACCAGTCAGTTGGGTTCCCCGTGGGTTAGTGCAGGAGCTGGTCTGGGAGGTTGGCTGGGAGAGAGCGCTCTGTCCATCTAGCCTCTGTGTGGTGCTACTGGGCGGCCCAGAGGCCCACGCTGCGCCCCGGCCCACAGAGTCTGGCCACGCTCATTGCAGCTTCGTGTGGGAACTCGGCAACCGTGACTCAGGCAGAGGGGCTTGTACAGGGGTCAGGGACCCAGGTGTTGCCAAGGGCCCAGAGGTCACCTGGTACCTGCCCTTCCATGCCAGACGCTCCTGCTTTGATCACCGGCCAGGCCTAGAGACCACACTCATGCATGAATTTCATGCACTAGGCCTCTAGTGGCCTATAAAACACCAAGCAATATGGCCCCTGGGCCTCCCTGACCTTATTTCCCCATCCCTTGCCTCTGGCTTATTCCAGGAGAGCCAGGCTCACCTCCTTGTCTCCCACTTTATATGGGAGAGGTGAGGGTCTCCCTGATGGCAGAAGACCCCTCTCCCCAGCCTTGTCAGGAGACAGCCAGGTTCCAGCTCATCTTGGGGACATTTGCCAGGTGTTTAGGAGCCTGAGATCCACCAGCCTGATTCTCCTCACTCAAGGGAGTGCCCAGGCCTGGACCTTTGGAGCTCCAATATCCACCATCGCATCTGCCCACCTCAGGCATCCTCTGCGTCTCTCAGCTGGAAATTCTGCTGCCAGAGAGCCCACCATTACCGCTCCCTTCCTTGGCAATAAGCATCACCTTCTTAGGGATTTTATTTATTTATTTACTTATTTATTTTTTTCTTTAAAAAAAATCTTTATTGTTGAAAGTATAAGATATATCCCCCCTTTCCCCCCACTGACCCCCTTCAGCCCGTCTCACCCTCCACCCCAGGCCTTCACCACCCTATAGTCTATGTCCATGGGTTATGCATATATGCATACAAGGTCTTTGGTTGATCATCTCCTACTCATCAATCTCCCCGCCCCACCCCCACCTTCCCTCCGAGATTCCACATTCTGTTCCATGTTTCCAAATCTCTGGATCCACTCCATTCATCAGTTTATTTTGTTAATCAAATTATGAGGATTCTTTTTAAAATGTCCTCTTTCTTCCATGTATGCACCTACACATACACATACATGCACACCTGCAGGAGCACATGCCGGTGCGTGTATACGCACTCACATGCACCCACCTTGTGCATGAACACACACACACTCGTGCACACACAGCTTCTCTGGTGTGACCTAGCTCAGAAGCCAAGGACACATGCTCCTGAAGCAGCTCCCAGCCAGGCAGCCTCTGGGTTATTGATAACGTTTTCTCTTTCTCCGGAAGCCACAGGCCTTGCAGCTCCCAGGATGCTAACCCACAGCAACAGTTCCCGCTGCCCCCCCCGCCCCCCACCATGCTAAGCTGCTCTCTCTGTGTCCTTCCTGCTCCCTGATGGGTGGAAGCAGAGAGATGTCCAGGGAGCATTTTCTACCTGGAATTCAGTGTGGTTTTGGGCAGGGAACCAGGTGAGCAAGATCCTGCAGGTCATCCCTTCCCTGTAGGCCTTTGGGCAAATCATTCTACTTCCCTGGTCCTCCGAATAAAATTGGGAACCTCCCCACTCTGCCTTCTCCAGGGACTGAGGGAAACGGGGGACCAAGCAGAGGGCTCTTCAAAGCTACAGGCACGTTACCCTGTGTCTGGAGAGCTTTGGAGGGGCACGAGGAGGGGGAGGAAGGGAGGCGTCACTGAGGCCACAGGAGGAGGGTTTCTGTCTATAGGTTCTGTTTGGGAGGGAATGGGGTGTCGGTGGTACTGACGAAGTCAAGGAGATGCCTCCAGCTGAGTCTGCTGGTTTCCCTGGGAGAGAATGGGCTTCCCTGGATGTCCACGAGGAGGTAAACTTCAGCTACGGGAAGAAGCTTGCTGAGACCTGCCTGGGTTGGAGTGGTAGGGAGCTCCTTGTCAGTGAGGGATGTTAGCATTTACTGGTCAATGTTGGGTATCTTCAGGGATAGAGTAGTGGAGTCAGGCAGGATTTAGTCAAGAGGCTCCCCAAGCTTCCAACTCCCCTCCTTTGAGAAAACCCAGTGCCCCAGTGACCAGAGCCTGGCTAGAGAGAGTAGCACCCCTGGACATGCTGTATCTTCCTGTCTTTGGTCTGAACACCCTCTTCCTCACTCATCCTTCTTCTTGGGCCGGGTTGTTAATGAGCAGATGGGAGGGCCCAGGGTAGCTTATGGCAAGATTATGGCCTCCCTCCCCCTAGGAGGCCAGGACTTCTGAGCTTTCTGAGTGACTGGGAACAGGGCCCCTTATGGAGGGGGTCCACTGGGGGTCATCCATCACATGAAAGTACAAAGGCCCTGGCTCTGGAATCTGATTCCCTGGCTGCTTGGTGGCTGCTTAATGCACTCGAGCCTCTGTTTTCTCATCTGTGAAATGGGGGTGCTAATAACAGTGCCTTCCTCATAAGATGGGGTGAGCAGTAAATGAGTTGATACCTGCAAAGCACTTAGCACAGTGCCTGGCACCTCATAACCCCTCAATAATGTTAGCTATTCCCGTTCACCTGTCCATTCACACCTAATCTGCATTCTTCCCTGGGCAAGGCACTGTGGGGCAAGTGGCACCTGCCCTTGAGTTGGTCACAGACACTCTAGGGAAACAGGACAGTGCCCAGGAGGCTGTGTGTGTGTGTGTGTGTGTGTGTGTGTGTGTGTGTGTTGCGGGGTACAGAGGAAGTACAGGATTGTCTGATTGAGTTGGGGTCAGAAAAGGCTTTTGTGGAAGGGATGATATCTAATAGGAATCTTAAAACAGTGAGGCAGTATTGGATGTGGGGGGCAGGAAAGGTATTTCAGGCAGAGGAACAGCATAAACAGAGGCTGAGGGGCATAAAACAGCCCGGTGTGTACTGGGAAGAAGCAAGCTGGGAGGGAGGCTTGCAGGTTCTGTGCTGGAGTGTCGAGATGAGGCATGCGGTAAGGCAGGGGCATCATCATGGGAGTTTGCATTTCATCATCTATAGAATGGGGGTGACCAGCCCTCAACTCATAGGGTTGTTATGAGGACTCACGTTCATGCTGATACAGCACATAGCACAGGGCCTGGTATGTGCTGAGGCTCAGTCAACCATTATGGTTGCTTGCAGATGTGTGTGGCAGGAAGAATCTTTGGAAGCCAAATGTATTGAAGGGCTGACCTCAAAACCCAGGACTCCATCTCAGCAGCCTGTTCCTTCTCAGCATCGGAGCTGCCAAGGCGGAGGTGGCAGCTGCTGCTCTCCTGGATCAGGGGGAAGGTTAATGAGGAAAGCTGGCCAGGGGAGTAGGGTGGTGGGGCATCTGGGCCAATACTGAGGTAGGGTCAAGGGCATTCAGGAAAGGCCATCCCTCTCTCTCTCTCCCAGTTCTCTTCCTCCAATCTCTCCCTACCCTTCTCTTTTTGATTCCTCTCTCTGTGTCCACATCTCCTTTTACTGAAGCCACTCCTAGGGGTTAAATTAAACACCCACAGGTGAATTATTATTGCTGACTCACCGACAGCATCTGACTCTCATCCTGAGAGTCTCCAGCCTCCCCCATAAAAAATGAAAGCAGGGGCCCAAGTGCAAATGCCTTAGGTGGCATTCGAGAATGGAGCAGGCGGCTGTGGGCAGCAGTGGCAGGATAAAAGGGCTCCTGTGTCAGCGCTGGCTGGCTGTTGCACTATGATGGATGGGTTTAGGGTTGCCAGGGTTCATGATTTTTTAAAAAGCAGCTGGACATCTGGACCTTTGTGTAGGTAAAAGGATGGAGAAAGGGATTATCCTACTGCTGGAGAATTGTGACAGGCCAAATCTGAGGACAAGGGAGTGTCCAATGAGATGTTACCTGCTGGGCCCAGGCATCCCTGCCCCCTGCCTGGGGCTTACTGAATCACTCACAGAGATAGGAGTTCTCTCAGGAAGTGGAGTAGCCTCTGCCTCCCAGCTGGAGGCCGCTGAACCGCATGGCCTGCAGACCACTCGAGTACTGCTCACCCAAGAGAATCCATTCTTCCAACAAAGATCTGAGTGTCAGCTCTGTGCTGGTTTTGGAGGTATAGCACCAAACAGATGAAAAATATAAGGAAGGTGTTCTCGAGGGCTTGAAAGGCGTCTTCTGGAGCATAGGGGCGATTGTGAATGTGGAGATGAGGTCTGTTTCTACCTGCAGAATTTCTGATGTGGGAGGCCCATGGGAACAGCCATGCTAGCCTAAAGGGATGGTGGTATTGACAGTTAGGAAGGAAGAGGGAAGTCCTGCACCCCCTCCCAGTGTTCTGAGGCCTTGGAGGGAGGTGAAGGACGCTGGCACTCCTGGGCTCCAAGTGTTGATGAAGGGCAGTGAAGGGAGGCTGGAGCTGTGGGGTGGTACAGGTGGCTATGCAGCCCAGCATACTTCCTCAAGAAGCAGATGGACTGTGGGCCTCTGGTGGACTGGACAGAGACCCTGACTACCCCGACTCCTCTCTGAGAGTCTAAGATGAAGCTCTAACCATTCCCCAAATTATTCATGTTGTCTACTGGAGACCCCAGCATAAAAAACAACACAAAAACCCACCAACCAATCAAACAAGCCCCTCCACACACAAAAAGCAGTGTGAATTGGAACAAGAGCACCTCCCCACAATCCCCAACATCATGGCCAGTGAAGAGACTGTTTATCTTTCTCCCTTCGTCCTTCCCACCCCACCACAGTGGGGCAAGGATTTAAGAGGCCAGAGGAGACATCCTAGAACTGGCTGTGAGTTGGAAAGTTTTAAATTGGATTGAGTTTGAAAATCAAATTGACCAGTTAGTTATTGGTTGGACGCTCACTCCTGAGACGAGAAAGGGGGAATTGACAAAAGTTGGTAGAATAAAAAGACTTCATGTCACTATATTTCAGTGAACCAGTCATGCATTACACATTAGATCATCAAATTTTTACATGAAATAGTGTCCTCTCTGTGCCAGGCACACTTTCAAGTCTTTACATCTACTAGCTTACTTAAGCCTCAAAACCACCTTGGAGAGTGAATGCTATCTTACTTCCATTTTACAGATGAGGCAGCTGAGGAACAGGTGGATTAAGTGACTTACCCAAGGCCACAAGGTGAGAGCTGGTAAACAGCAGTCAAGTCTCAAATTTAACAATATGCCATTGTGCATCTTACCAAGTTTAATAACATGCAGGCCAGTCAGAGCATGTTTTGGACAGATATGGGCTGTGGGCTGCCTCTCTCAGGCCCATGGTTTAAATGTGAGCTGGAAAGTTCTGTGGGGGAGAGGGCAGGTGGGGGAGTACTGAACTTGGTCAGGTAGCCAGCCCACTTAAAACCATGGAATCTCATAGATGGACAGGATCTTGGCAACAGTCAGGCCCACCTTTATCCCCATTTTACAGATGGGAAAAGCTAAAGGACTTGCCTAAGGTCACCATGGCTCAGGGCCCTTGCATATCCCTCTCTTCTTATAGGCTTCTCGCTTGAATTTATGCCCTGGGCACAAGCAGTCTACAGGATGAAACTGTGCTCCTGTGGTTCTAATCTGGAGGAGGGGAAGGACAGGGCTCTTTCCTGGAGGCAGGACACCTACAGCCAGGTCACCTTCTTTTTTAAAAAAATATATTTTATTGACATTTTACAGAGAGGAAGGGAGAGGGATAGAGAGTTAGAAACTTTGATGAGAGAGAAACATCAATCAGCTGCCTCCTGCACACCCCGCGCTGGGCGCAACCAAGGCACATGCCCTTGACTGGAATCGAACCTGGGACCTTTCAGCTGACGCTCTATCCACTGAGCCAAACCCGTTAGGGCCCAGTCCTCTTCTTTTAGGGATGCCTGTCTGTCCCAGGGGTGGGCCATCCTGGATTAGGTAGTAGACTCTGACCTAACCTGGCCTAAAGGCTGCCTCTGGCAGCTGCGAGGAAGGTGGGCGCTGACCAAGGTGCTGAACGTGTATGGCTCCTTCCTCATAATGCTCAGACTGAGGGGAAAGAGGGAGGTGGAAGGGAAGAGGACTTATATTTTAGTCACTTGGGGGCCAACCTGTCTGGGGCCGTTTTTAGTGGGAAAACCTTGGAGCTAGAAATTCTGTGGTCTGCATGACCTTAGAAAGGTCACTTAACTGCTCTGGGCCCGCTTTTCATCTGTTCAATGGGGAGAGTAGCTCCTATCCTACTAAACTCAGGAGGCAGAGGTGAGTGTTATTTGGTGAGAGCCCTGCACAGAGCCCAAGCCCTTTTCTGGGGTCTCGTGAAGGCGCTCAGGAGCTCACCATAATGGAGGGATTTCGTGGGCCTGTTTCTTCTGTTTAATGCTCCTCTGCTGGGTGGTTGCAGATGCCCCTAACCTGGGTGCCCTGGGCATCATGGCTGTATGTGGAAGTGCTCCGAATGTGAGATACACCTTACAAACAGGAGAGGACCGAGTTAGGAGTCTGAGACCATTCTGGAGTCATGTTCCTGTCTCACACAAGCCCTGACTTCGTTTTCCAGCTTCAGAAATAGGTTTTGCCCAGGGAGCCATGCTCTTCACCTGCATAGGGTGCAGCGGTTCTACAGAAAGAGCACTGGCTTTAGAACCAGGCTGACCCAGGTTCCCATCATGCTACCACCCCTAGAGGGCAAATCCAGCACCTCAACCAATGCTGCCAAGTGTTATGGCAGGGGTGGCTAAGATACCACACATGACTAGGAGAAGCCTAGTATGCCGAGTACCAGATAATGCTTGTTCTCAGCACTGGAGGGCAGCTAGTTTCCTTCCTCTTGTCCACGAGCCCCCGGGCTTACCTACTCACGTGGCCTCAGTAATAATAGCTGGTAGCCACATAGCTCCAACTATCTGTTTATAAGACACATTACCTGGCCGGACCCTACAACAATCCCGAAGGTAGAGGTGATACTCACTTTGCAGATAAGGCCACACACCAGCAAAGGTAGGGCTGAGAGTTGCACTCATGCCTGCCTGATTCTGAGACCCCTGCTAGGTTTTGAGCAAATTATTGGACCTTTCCAAAGTCTCTTTTTCTGGCCTAGAAAATGAGGATAGTATCTCATTATGGTTATTTGAAGATATAATGTATTCTATAGTATAAGAATATATGCATATTTAAAAACATATGAAACACATTTGATTCATGGGTCAAGCGAATGGAGTGGATACAGGGGGTAAAAGTAGAAAAACTTAAAACGAGGGGCTCTTGCATGCACTAATCATATTGTGCCATGAACCAAGAAGACTGCACCTGATATCCAGGTGAAGGAAAACATTGTAGTTTATAAACTAGAACATCTTAAACTTTAATATGCACATGAGCTACCTAAGGAATTTGTTAAAATGCAGACTCGCATTTAATAAGTCTTGGGTGCAGCCTGAGAGTCTACATGACTAACAAGTTTCCAGGTGCTGCTGCTGATCTGAGTACCAAGAATGTAGAAAGTCTGTTCCTCCCTTCTCAGTTCTCAAACTTGCCTGATGTGAATCACCTGAGGAACTCATAAACATGGATTTAAAGGCCCTTCCCTGAGATCTGGATCCCAGTCTGGCTTGGGCCCAGGGTGTACAGTGCACTTGGAGCAAGCATCGCAGGAGACTCTCTGGTTCGGGTGAGCTGGGGAAGCAGACAGACACAGATCAGGACACCAGACCTCTGTCCCAGTGCACCTTTCTGAATGAAAGGTGGGAAACGGGAACAAAGACATTTTCCTGGGCTCTCTTGCAGCTACGGTTAGAGAGATGGTATAGGTTCTATCAGATGCATTCAATTAAGCCTTGAATTTGAACTGAGCTGAGTGGGAGTCAAGATGGCAGTATAAAGGGCGTTCACTTTCTCTTGCGGATCTATGCAGTTGCTGCATGGCTCTGGAGTTTCCTGATCCCCAGATCATGACAATGATGATGTAACCTTGCTAAATCTCTATACCCAAACCTTTTTGATTTTTAAGACAAAAGCCCAAGTCATTTGTTTACTGCAGCTGACCCACAGGATTAACAGTTCAGCAGGAGCTCCCCTGCCCCCTTCCCTCTGAACCCCCATCACATCTCTCACACTTACCTTATGCAGCTCCTATGGAGCTTCATGGCCTTTCATGTGGCCACCCAGGCTCCTCTATCAGACTGCACAGTTAGCCTCAGCAGGGACTGGGCCTTCCACTTGCTACCTCCTATCCAGCCCTGCCACTAGTGGAATACTGGAACCTCATTATCATTGCTCCTCTTTGCATTTTAGAGTCTGTCCTTAGTCACCTGGGACTTGCCACCGATCACCGCCCACCGTTCCTGCCTTTGACCCACCCTCCAGGTCAGATCCAGGTTCAAGCTCAGCTGGAGTGACTTGGGTGTGTCTTGTAGTATCCGAAGGACAAACAAAAGCTGAGGACTTGGCTGCCTGTCACTGAATCTCTCCTATGGTTGGTAGTGGCCCACAAGCATGTTTTATGAGAGAAAGCTGAGGATATGAATGTGTGTGTGTGTGTGTGTGGGGGGGGGGGGGGGTGTCCTTCCTTTCCTTGGTGGTGGGGCCTGTCTTTATTGGCACAGCACCAAAGTAGACAAGATTAGAAGGTGACATTAACTGTCCCACACATTCTAATTCTCCTTCTCTGAAGAGAGGCATGGATCAGTAACAGAATGTCATGACAGTAGAAAAGGAAGCCGTGAGAGAAGCTGAGTTCCAAAGAATGAGGTTGTGTGGAACTTGCTACCGTTTTTTAACTATGTATCCAGCAGGAATATAAAGTCTCCATTTTTAACATAATACATTGGAGTCAGGGTCTCAAGAGACTCATGACTTCATAACGGAGGTTGACACAAGCTCATGACTGAGTAGATGATGCAATGAGAAACACAGCCAGCTCAAAACTGGGAGGAGATAAGACAAGAGAAGGTGGGGATGTGGGGGCTGCCAGGGATGGTAGTACAGTGGTCTATGGCACTTCACCAAAAGACAGGATTTGGAATAAGACCTTTATTTCACTTGTAAGCCACCAGATAAACAAAGTTCAAACCAAGTGAAAGTGAGGCCATGAGTGTCACTAGACCTGGAAAGGTCAGGGAACTTACCTGCGGACAGCACCTGTCCGATTCACATCCAGCCCAGAACCTTCCCCAAAATTCAAACCAATTCTTCTGTGGCTCACCAGCCATGGCCATCCCAAAGTGGTCATTACCAAAGCCATGGTCTGCTCCCCAAGGGGGACTGGCTCTGGTCTCTGCCTTATTTGGCCTAGGTCAAAATTCTTTTTTAAAAAATTTTTATCCTCACCAAAGGATCTTTTTTCAATTGATTTTTTTTTTTTTTTTTTTTTTAGAAAGTGTAGAGGGGAGGGAGAAGGGGGGTGGGGAGAGAGAAATATCAATGTCAGAGAGACGCATCAATTGGTTGCTTCCCATTTGTACCCCGACTGGGGGCAGGGATTGAGTCTGCAACTGAGGTACACATGCCCTTGACTGGGAATTGAACCCATGACCTTTGGTCCGCAGTCCGACACTCTAACCACTGAGAAAACTGACCAGAGCAAATTTTTTTTTTTTTAAATAGAGGACAAAACCACAATGAGATACCACTTCACACCAACTACGAGGGCTATACCCAAGAAGACTAACAAGTATTGGCAAGGATGTAGGGAAACTGGAATCCTCATATCCTGCTGTTGGGAATGTGGAATTGGAAACAGTCTGGCAGTTCCTCAAAAAGTTAAGTATCAAGTTATCATATGATACAGCAATCCCATTCCTAGGTTTATACCCAAGAGAATTAAGAACATATCTCCACACAAAAACTTGTACAAAAATGTTCACAGCAACAGTATTCATAACTGCCAAAAAGTCAAAACAATCCAAATGTCCATCAACTGATAATGGATAAAGAAAATGTGGTATATTAATACAACAGAATATTATTCAGCCATAAAAAGGAATGATGCACTGATACATGCTACAACATGGGTGAACCTTAAAAACATTAACTGAAAAAAGCCAGGTGCAAAAGGCCACATATTATATGATTCCACTTATGAGAACTATCCAGAATAGTCAAATCTTTAGAGACAGAAAATAAACTAGTGGTTGCCTGGGGCTGGAAAGGAGTGAATGGAGAGTGGCTGTTCGTGGATATGGGGTAGTTTTTTTTGGAGTGGTGAAAATGTTCAGGAATTAGGTATAGTGATGGGTGTACATAATGCGGATACACTAAAACCACTTAAATGCACACTTTCAGAAGGGTGAACTTCGTTAAGTATGTGAATTACATACAAAGTTATTTAAAAAAGAGAACTAGGTTATTAAGTGCTGATATTTATTAAGGCTCCAACCTTTAGGGTTCCAAAAAACAAACCCGAACCATTCCCATTTGCTGCTTGGCAATTACTTATGGCTGGAAGGAAGGACGTGGCCCGACTACAAGCACAGACAGCTTGACCAAGAAGTTCCTAAAAGCCCCCATGGAACTAAGACATCATCTGTGTTACTCAATGTCCTTGATGCAAGGAGACCCAAACACAAAAATGGCTGATTCTTCAGATGAATCACTAAAGTTTCTGTTTTCAGAAAACAGAGTTATGTATTGGACTATCCTTCGACCTTTGCTACTAGTAAATCTAAGTGGCAAATTTACTGTTTTGATCTTGTCTTTTCTTTGAGTCAGGGTCCTAAAAGTGATCTACCCCCCTTCCCTGCTTGTTAGATGGTCTCTGCTCAGATGTTCCTTTAAGCCTTCTTTTAGAGTAAAGGATGCTTTTATGAGTAAATTGCCCATGTCGTTTTGGTAGCAGGTATGAGCCAATTGCAAAACAAAAACATTCTATCATTGCTGGCCCCTCGGGAAGCAAACTAGGATTGATGACTACATTTGCAGCTCTGCCTGACCTTGGGCCCTTCTCCAGAGCACACGTGTTCTAAAGGACCAAGCTGGTCTTTTACTAGGTTAGTGCTAGAGATGGGGTCTGCCAGAAATGCCCAGAGAGCCCACTCATGTTAGCCTCTCCACCCTGGCCCAGCCTCCACATCTTAGGTTGACCTTGGGCCTATGGGCCAATTTATTTTACCCCTAACCCACTCTCCAGCAGGGCAAACAGGGAGTCCCAGGCTATAGCACATTAGCAGATACCTCAGAAAGGCGCTGGTAGCCCCTGCCCACAGAGAAATAATATGTCCTAATTGAGGGGAAGGAACCCAAGGAGCTGAGAAGTGAAAGGACCCAAACATGGCTGAAATGCTAGTTGTGGAGCCAAAGTGACTAGTCCTTTGATGTCTTGCGTCTGAGCCTGGTGCTCTATGGTGCTCTCTCCACTCCAGCATAAGGTTCATCACTGACCCCATCTGTCAGGCCTCGGGCTGAAAAGGATCCGGAGAACACCAAAGGTCAGGCGGGCCTGGACAGAGGGCACAGGCTTCCAGGGGTGGGGCTCCCTCGGGGTGAATGCCTTCCTGGGTTGTTTCGTGCTTGGCTAGTTCTTCCATCCACCCCAGCCAATGGCTTTGAGGCTGGCCTCCTGCTCCTCCCGGAGTTCCACACCGTGCTTACATGGAGCCTGTACTCCTGTGCTCGGCTGGGCCCCACGGAGGGTGAGAGGCACAGAGTTAGATTGTAAGTACCACATAAAGCCTTGAACCTTCATTCTTTTCCTTCTGCCCCAGTTCCCAGGGGTCGGCATACATAGCAGACATCAGAATGGGAAGGGCACCTCAGATTTCATAGGTGGCACAAAGCCATGGGAGGGCAAGGGACTTAGGGTCACTCAGTAAGTTAGTGGTAAAAAGAGACTAGTGCTCAGGTCTGTTGTTTGTAGGCTGCCACTGCCCAGGCACAGACTCAGGCCTGGGTCAGGTAAGGCAGAATTGGAGGGTTCTGCCCTCCATAGAAGCACACAGTCTCTGCAATGTGCCTGCCCGTGTGAAACCATCCTTGTGACCTATGAGGTTTCCAGTCACTCATTTTCATCCACGCAGCCACACTGGGACCCATCTTGGTGATGTCAGGAGCCAACAGCAATTTATGAAAGGAAGGTGCCTGAGAAGTAAGAATGGGCCCTGGGAAGGAAAAGTCATTTAGCCCCACAAAGATTCAAGCTCATAATTGGAAGGAACTGTGCAGTAAAGAAAAATGGAAGACGGCAACATGACTTCTGTATTGACATTTGGCTCTTAATAATAACATCCAAAATGCATTCTGTTCTTAAAGCGCTGCACTGGGTGGAGGGTATATGTTGCCGGAGTCTCCCTTGGGAAGTGGGGAGGAGCTGGTGGTGAGAGAGACTGACTTCTCTTTGGGACCTATATGCAGCCAAGTGGAGAGCTGCAGCAGGTGCTGTGGCTCTGACAAGGAGTAGGGAGGCAATCCCAGCCAGCCTGCCAACACATGGGCAGAGTCCCTTGCCCCCAGCCCGTAAGAACACGGTTGCTGATGGGGCTAGAGGTGGTAGCTCCAGGAGAGTGGAGGGAAGGCTGGGATGTTACATTCTTGAGGCGCTCACAGGTACATGTCATCGTAGCCCGGCGGGGGGAGATGGTCTGGGTTAGGTCTGGAATGGAAAGAGGGGCTGGTGAGTTGGAGGGATGAAGGGCCAGGGGCACACAGACGGACAGGACCCTGAGCTGAGGGAGCCTGTACTCCAGAACGATGGGGTGGTTCGTGCAGTTTAAGAGCACACGTGTACTCCAGAGCCAGACAGCCTGGACTGAATCCTGATTCTTCTGTCTTGGCTAAGTTACTTCATCCTTCAAGGCCTCGATTTTCTCTATCTACTAGATGTGGACAGTAATATCTATCCATGAGTGTTGATGAGGATCCAGTGGGTTCCTGACACAGCTCAACACAGCAAGGGAGTCGCTCCTCCTCCCCCGGGTCCTCTCTGAGGGGAACTGAGGGGAGGGAGGCACTGAGGAACGGGGTGCTCCTGGAAGCTTCGGGGGGAAGTGGGGGAGGCATCTGGCAGGGCCTGGAGGAGGCTCCACTCTCTTGCCAGTGGGGGATGGAGCTGCTGGCATCTGTGCCTGGCGTGACGCCTTCGTTCCTGCAGCCCTGAGATGAGCGTCATCAGGTCCTACTTCTCAGCATACCTGAGTGAATACCTACCCAGCTGGGCTGGTCCCAATGGGTCCAAAGGGGTCAAAGCGCGCTCCTGGGGGCACAGCGCCTGGAGGAAGCCGGTTTGGGAGGCCCGAGGATGGGTCAATAGGTACTCTTGGGTAGCCAGATCTCAGAGGATCCACAATCATGCCACCTCTCCGATACCTGAGGCAAGAAGGAAAAATGGGTCTGCAGGTATGGCAGGGAGCTATTGGAGAAGAGGTGAGAACAGACTAAGAATGCCTGGGCTTCTCCTGCACGGTGGCTCAAGCAGACACGCAGGGATGGCGGCCTGAGCACCAGCAGGAAGTGGGCAAAGAACATAAATAGCACAGTCTGGACCTTTGGCTCTCCAGGGTCCCTGAGCATACAAAATTGAGACTCCTGCCGTGACCTGTACCCAACGGGAGCAGTTTGATCAAGAACAGGTGCCAGAACTCGCCAAGGTCAATGCAGAACCATCACGAGGCTCTGCAGGGCACTACTTTAGGTCTAAGGCCTAAGGATAACATTGAGACAATCCATGCTGCTAGCTTTTCTGCTGTTCATTTAAAGAACCTCAGGGCCATCTATGGACTGCCTGTGGGTCTTCCATCTGGCTCCTGACAGCATCTCTCTCATGGAGTTCCATGGACCCAACCTCATGTGCTCAAACTAGGACACATGTGCTGATGTTCCCTAAACTTTGAGGTCACTGTTCAAGCTTAACTGTGCACTTCTGTGACTTCATCACTGTCTAAAAATCAGAAGGTCAGGCTGGGACACTCTGCAGCACAGGTTAAAATCTAGTGTGACTCATTCAGAGAAGAGAGTGCATAGCTGAGGCTGTAATGACTTCAGTGGGTGTGTGACAAGAACCACCCAGAGCTTATTTGGGGATTAAAGACTCCCCTTATCAAGCAAGGTGACCTCTGAGTAGCCCCGAGATGTCCTAATGTCTGTAGCCCACAAATGATAAACCCACCTGGTATCCTGCCCTCCTAGGAGGGGGCTGCTGTCCTCCACAGCACAATAGGGGCCAGAAAGGACAGAGGAGCTGCCCGCAGTGCTGGCTTAGCCCCTCCCCCACACTCAGAGCTCTCCTGCACGGCTCCAGGCATGGCAGAGCAGAACAATGGCAATGACTTAGCTCCTCAGCAACAGACTGGCTCCTTCACCCCAAAGGAAGACTGATGAAAAGCTCTAGAACAGTGGTTCTCAACCTTCCTAATGCTGCGACCCTTTAATACAGTTCCTCATGTTGTGGTGACCCCCAATTTCACTGTTACAAATTAAACATAATTAAAGCATAGTGATTAATTACAAAAACAATATGTAATTATATATGCGTTTTCCGATGGACTTAGGCGACCCCTGTGAAAGGGTCGTTCAACCCCCAAAGGGGTTGCAACCCACAGGTTGAGACCACTGCTCTAGAATCAGAAGATGACCTGGGCTGAAAAGCCAGGAGAGCAAGCTGTATTGCTGCCACGTCCCCAGCGGTACTCACCCAAAGGGGTCTAGGTCCTCTCCCCCGACAGCAAATGGGCCCAGGGGATCACACCTGAAACAAACAAGGGACAATTACTATAAGTCCCAGAGCAGCCAGGCATCTGGGCTCCTAGGAGCCTGAACCTGACTCCCAGGCTTGGGGACAAGGGAAACCCCTGCATGAACCATAACACAAGGGATATTTCAAAGTGGCCCTTGGCAAAGACTAACACTGATAATGTTACGATGGCTGAATACAAAGCTACAAAACATGGAGAATCCCAATCTATAGAAAGAAAAATATCAGCAGTGGTAACCGCCACATAAATTTTATTTTATTCACACCCTTCTCAAACTCTTAAACTTTGGATAAAGAACTTAGACCAGAAGATTATTCTAAAATGCAAAACCAAAAGCTCAGATTTAAAAGCTTCCAAGGGTAGAGTGAGATGTGTACTCACATACAGCGAACACAGTGCTTCTCAACCTTTTTTTCCCTGTTTATGCACTGTAGCCACCGGAGGGTCACAAACCATTGTAACCGCTAAGATTTTTTTCACCGCTCTCCCATTACCCTCATTGACAATGCATGAGCTAGGAGAATAAATGGAGATTCTGTATTATATAATATATATGCCCACAAAATAGATCTCGCTCTCAAAAGCTTTTTGTATCTTTACTATATTCTTTGATCCAACAATTTTATGTCTAGGTAGCAATCTTAAAGAAAGAACACTTAATTCAAATTAAAATATCTCCATGTAAACTAATCAAGGGAAATGGGTCAGCCTAATTGGGGACCAGTTAAGAACATTAGGGCATATCTCTAAATGTGGCCAAGGAAACAATGCTCTTAGAATGTTTTAAAATGATGTGTAAATATGTTTATGTTCGAATGTTAACTGTGGGAGAAAAAGGGATTATCAATAGCCTAAGAAATCAACTGTGAAAAGCGTGGGTGGGTGTGGATAAATAAAACTGGAAAGAAGCGTACTGAAAATATAAACAGTGGTGAGTTTCTTCTATTTCTTCTATAAAGGATATGGATATGAATGTAATAAAATAAAAAAGATTTAGTATTTGAAAAAGTGGTCTTTGGAATCTGCTTAGTATTTGAAAAAGTGGTCTTTGGAATTCTGTTCTTTGTTACTAATGTTGTGGCCCCACCCCATAACAAAGAAACAGAATTTCCGGAGGATGAGGCCCAGAAATCAGGATTTAAAAAGATTCCCAGGTGATTCTAATGTGCAGCCAAGGTTGAGAACCACTGATTTAGATGGACTAGGTTTCCAAGGGAAGTTATTGTTCCCAAGCTGTGGTTCATGGAGCTGGCAGTCAAAGTCTCTGGTGGCCTCCCACAATCCTGCCTCACTGGTCAGACCAGCGGGTGCCAGAGGGCAGCAAGCATCTCACCTATCCCCACAAACTGCCCCCTTCAGAGCAGCAAGCAGAGGGGCTTCTAGTGGCTATAAACATGCCTGGGAGAACAGTCTGATGGCTCCTGAAACATGCAGCCATCTCCATTTCTCTCTCCTGGGCCACAGAGCGGGAAGGGGAGAGGAAATGGATAACAATGGGGCCTAGAATGGCAGCCGCAAGGTCAACCCCAATAATTTGTGTACTTGAAACTGTCGCATCATATCCTTTAGGCCAGTGGTTCTCAACCTTCTGGCCCTTTAAATACAGTTCCTCATGTTGTGACCCAACCATAAAATTATTTTCGTTGCTACTTCCTAACTGTAATGTTGCTACTGTTATGAATTGTAATGTAAATATCTGATATGCAGGATGGTCTTAGGCGACCCCTGTGAAAGGGTCGTTCCACCGCCAAAGGGGTCGCGACCCACAGGTTGAGAACCGCTGCTTTAGGCTCACACTCAACACATGCACCCTTCAGTGAGCTCATTATGGCACATGCGCAGAATCCATTTTAAAGTAGTCTCTGTCCTGGAGGTGCTGACTGAGGCTCTATGGCAGGGGTGGGCAACCCCTGGCACGTGTGCCAAACATGGCACACCAGTAACTTTTGCTGGCACATGAAACCCTCTCTTATAATCTTCCATTTACAATTTTTTTCTTAATATCGACTTTTTTATTTTTCAGATAAATTCAGTGTAGGTGCATCTTAGATAAATAAATAATTTTACATAACAAGTTATCTTAAAGACCATAGACATGGATTGACGAGAGAGGGAAAGAGCAATTTCAATAGTGTCGAAAACGAACTACTGAGGACTTGCAATGCCATTCCAGAAAATTTTTTCTGTTTAAAAAACTTTGCAACAGCATTACTCTCCATGTTTTCATCCACATACGCTTGTGAATCTTTGTTCTCAGTGATGAATTTTGTTACGTCTCGTAATAGGAGTAGCCTGACGGATGAAAGTAGTAGCTCGTGCATATCTCTGAAGGTCACGAAATATAAACCTGATGTAAAATCTCTGTCATCAGTGATGCAGCAGCAAAAGTCCCACTGATAATATCAAACGGAGTCATAAAGTTTTCTGTCGGACTATCAGTGTACATGTATACATTAAAAAATAAATGTATTTTTCATCATCATATACTATGTTTTTGTCGCTCAAATGAATTTTATTATTTCTTCAAGGTTCTTCACATACGTACACCTTAAGAGATATCAAGAAGGTGTAACATGTTCTCAAAAATTAGGGTTGGCACGCAGAAGAATTTTGAGTCAGAGATTTTGCTGGTTTTGGCACGCATTCACAAAAAGGTTGCCCACCCCTGCTCTAGGGTTTAACATAAGAAAGTAACTTTTGCACATGGTCCCCGAAATCCAGACCCCGCTACTTCATCTGGTAATCAACAGAAGGAAAGAGTGTTGTATAATTAACCCGTAGGCACTTCTTGGCTGGCCCACAGGACAGTATGTCCCAGCTCCAAAAGGGGCCCCTTTAAAGGATTTGAGGTGAGTCTAGCCACAGTTTCCTTCTTATATGCTCCCCCTCCTCTCAGACACACAACACTCCTCTCCTGGATACACAACTCCGGTGGGTGCCATGCCAATGGCTGAGGTGCTCTGGGGAACTGGAGTGGCCTCAGGGCTGGGATTAAGAGATGGGCTCTGTGCTCTGAACTCTGGGTGGGGAACTATCTAGCTGGTTGGCAGGGGTCTATCACCAAACCTCTGCATCCCCGTCTTCTAAGATGTAAATCTAAGTAGTGACACTCACAGGGGCTGCTGTTATGGTGAAACATAGTGTGGCCATGAACAGATTTGTTGGCAGTTCGAAAGGCCTGGAGGGACGATTAACAGCAGCCACCATTTACTGTGAGCTTGCTTTGTGCTAATTTAGTTTTTAGAAGATTAAAAATTTTAATTTTCGCCCTGGCCAGTTTGGGTCAGTGGATAGAGCATCGGCTTGCGGACTGAAGGGTTGCAGCTTCGATTCCACTCAAGGGCATGTACCTTGGTTGCGGGCCCATCCCCAGTAGGGGGTGTGCAGGAGGCAGCTGATTGATGTTTCTCTCTCATCGATGTTTCTAACTCTCTATCCCTCTTCCTTCCTCTCTGTAAAAAAAATCAATAAAAATATATACTTTAAAAAAAAATTTTCTGAATAGGTAATGCATTCACCAGTTTCAAAATTCAAGAGTAAAAAAGGATACACACATCCATAATCTTAGGCTAGCTGTGTTTTGGAATTCAGAACTTTTCGTGTTTTAGAAAGGTCAGGTAAGTACTGTAATATATATTGTGCAACGCTCCCAGGCAGCACCCTGTACCCAATACCCTAATATTTCTGCAAAATAAATGAATAGTCACAAGTGGGATAAATGAAAATATAAGGAGCTTCATGACACTTTAGGTCAGGCTTTCCTATCGAACAAGGTTCAGGACCAACCTGATTTTGGGGGAAAACAAACAAAACAAAATACCATGGTTTTCAGATCTCTTTTGATTTCAGAATTATTGTTAGGAGATTATGGACTCTGTAAAAGTAAAAACCTCCTTCTCACTCTCCGCCCTCCCCAACCTACCAAGTCTTCAGTTTCTTGTATGTCCTTCCAAGACACTCTTTGTAGCAGCCCTCTGACTATGTGTACTTGTTAGTTCAGAAAAACAACTGACAATATATGTTGCCAATGATAAAATTCAAGCTTTTAAGTGAAAATTAGCAATTTGGAAATACGTATTTATCACTAACTTGATGGCTTCCCAATAATGATGCTGATGAGATTGGTAATATTAATGAATGTGATTTTTTTATATTGTGTAATAAAATGTATCAGAATTGAGCAGATCTGCACATCTCAGTGAACCAATATTTTCCAAACAATTGATACATGATTTTCTAATATCATGCATGGGTAAAAGATCCACTCAAAAGCATGAAAGAGCAGTGGGGTTTAAATGTAATCTATATATATAAAAGCCTAAGTGACCATTCGACCATTCGACTGATCGCCATGATGCGCACTGACCACCAGGGAGCAGTCAACTTGGACAGATGAAAAGAGAAACAGGCGATTGAGTCTATGAAAGATTGCAAGCAGGTGGGGCTGAGCTGCAGTTCGCATTGGGCGGCCGGGCCATCGGCCCAAATTCCGCTGCCCCCCAGGCACCACTCGGGAGGTGCAGCGCCCCCGACCCCCATCAACACCTCCGGTTGCATCCTCCCCGGGCAGCCAGAACCAAGGGATGGAGGGAGGGAAAAAAGAGACCACGAACTCCATCCCTAGCGCCCACCTCCTCCTATCAGACCGGAGCCACCCCAGGACTTGCAGGACATGTGCGAAGTGGGTGGACTTGCTGCACAGCTACTGCGACTCCCTGGTCTGCCCTGGGTACTCACCCCACTTCTCTGAGCCTCAGTCAGCTCCCCTAGCGAAGCCATGGGAGCTCCACCCTAGGGACCCACTTCTCCATAGCTGGGTGCAGCAGACCAGGAGATGCAAGGGGTGGTGGTAGAAGACTTGGGGGTGGGGGTGGGGTGGGAGGGGCAAATGCTCAACTGACCAGGATGAGCAGGGCCAGGATGAGCCGGAGCGGCTCCTTCCCAGTGCTTCACGCACTACTACATCCCTCGGGGGATGTTGGATGATGGTTTTAGCACTATCCACACTGAGGGACCCCACGTGCACAAATCTGTGCACTGGGCCTCTAGTAATGTATAAAGCGTTCACTGACATGGATTTGGATTCTAAATTACAACTAACCCTTAAAGAAACTATCACATGTCAAGTTCTGGTGAAATGCAAAGAACACCCATGATTATTTGAAAAGCTTATTAAACGATTTCTCTCTTCTCCAACAACCTTTAACAAAAACATTATCACTTACTAACTACAGAAGCAGAAATGAGAATCTGTCTGTCTTCTATGTTAGATATTAAAGAGATCTGCAACAATGTAAAACAATGTCATTCTTCTCACTAATATTTTCTGTTTTGGAAAATATAGTTATTTTAATAAAATTTCTTACTTATTTTAACATATAATGGGCTTATTACTGTCATTTTTAAATTAATGGCAAACTGTGTATTTTGAAATGTTGGGCTGTAATTTCTAACATGATAAACACTGACAGACATACCTCAGACAAGAGCTCCTTGGGGTCCTCAGTAATCTCTGAGAGTGCAAGAGGGTTCCTAAGACCAGAATGTTTGGGATCTGCCAGCATGGGAAATATAACTCAAGGAAGTTAAAATACACACACACACACACACACACACACACACACACACTATATAATAAAACCCTAATATGCAAATTGACCAAACGGCAGAACAACCAGTCGCTATGACGTGCACTCAATGCAGGAGCTGCCCCCTGGTTGTCAGTGCGCTCCCACAGGGGGAGCGCTGCTCAGCCAGAAGCTGGGCTCACGGCTGGCAAGCGCAGCAATAGAGGCAGGAGCCTCTCCCGCCTCCATGGCAGTGCTAAGAACCCCTCTGAGGGGTCCCAGACTGTGAGAGGGCGCAGGCCGGGCTGAGGGGAACCCCCTCCCCCAGTGCACGAATGTTGTGCACCAGGCCTCTAGTACACACACACACACACACACACACACACACAAATGTTCATAGCGTGCAATTTAAAATGAAATACTGGAATGCTAAAAATACTGCCCCCCCCCGAAGTTAGGCAAATGATAACATAGCTGTATTATATAATATCAGATGTTAAAAACCATACTTAATACTTTAATCAATGAATTATGAAATTAAAAAAATATATAGAACACAAAATATTGGGAACATTAAAAATATGTAAAGATACAGACTGGGATTAAAAATGAATTTTGAATGACATAAGAGCTTTATAGCTAAGGATTTATTTTTAGCAAAGCTGGTTAAGCATGGGAAAAATTATTTTTTCAAAATGGGGAACAAGATTTGGGACAGAGTCTCCTGACTGATGGAGGACAGATGGAGCAAAGGGAAATGGATTAGAATTGTAAATATTAACAACAAAAAAGTTAGGCTTATATGAAAACAAACAAACAAAATCAACAACCTCCCTTACAGATGGGCTGTTTTCAGTAATTCTCCCTAGAGATCTCAGGAGTAGATCTACTTTTCACCCTCAATTCTCCATCACAATGGAATGTCCTCTCCATCTATACCAACATCAAACCCAGCATCAATCCAGCAGACACAGTAGCCTTTGATGAGCTCTGACATACCTCAACACACGGTTAGAGAAGCAACTCTCTTTATGCACTAGGGCAGGGGTGGGCAAACTTTTTGACTCGAGGGCCACAATGGGTTCTTAAACTGGACCGGAGGGCCGGAACAAAAGCATGGATGGAGTGTTTGTGTGAACTAATATAAATTCAAAGTAAACATCATTACATAAAAGGGTACGGTCTTTTTTTTTTTTTAGTTTTATTCATTTCAAACGGGCCGGATCCGGCCCGCGGGCCGTAGTTTGCCCACGGCTGCACTAGGGCAGACATCCTAACTTCGGTTTGCATTTGGAGGTTTATGGAATAGGCAAGATGAGGGTGTGGAAGGTGAGGGGTGAGACACAGAACTATGTCCTATGGGAAGAGGCAGAGGCTGCTATTTCCCACTGGGAGCATATGCCAAGCTTTTCAGGGATGGGGTAATTATCACCCTGCAGTACCAGATGGGTCTGCTGCTGTGTTGCTCTTTCTCTACTCCCCAGTCTAAAGCCCCACCCCCAAATTAGGCATCTGAGGGAAGAACAAAAAGGTGAAAGTGTGAGTGCTGGGCTGCCCAGCAACGTGGTGGTAGTGGTGGCTATAATAAAGGAATGGATGTCATTACAGACATCTGGCCTATAAAGAAAGGGGGCTGGCAAAGAGTGGGGGTGGAGGGAAAAGGGGGCTACAGAGGGAAGACCTGACAGACTCAACTCACTAGTGGCTGACAAAAAACCTACACATCCCGCCTCCTCTTCCAACGATCTGTTCTAGTTCAGTGTCCTAGTCCCGGAAACAGGCTCGCTTGAGAAAAACCTAATGGGGCAGGGGGAAGGAGACGGGTTTCTCCATATGCTCCACACTGAACTTGTACACAAACTGATTACATGAACTAAAACTGAAGGGTGCAGTGAGGAAAGCATAAGCTGAGCCGGACCCACAGAGGAGCAAACCTCAGTCTTCACCCTCCCAGTTAGATACTTCAGGGAGGTTATGCTACTGCCCTACCACTGTCTCCTCCCCTTGTAAAGTAGGGTTGCACTGATCTTCTTGTAGGGCTGTCTAGAAGATGAGTAACCACAAATGAAAGCCAAGATCTGGCCTTTACTCCTGTCCTCGATAAATGGCTGCCAGTGTTGATATAAGGAAACAATGTCCATAAGAGCCTGGGTCTAAACACAGTCACTAAACACACCCTCTGGGTCAATCCCCTCACACCAATGTGGCTCCACTGCCTCAGATCCTTTTATGGGGGGAGGATACTAGGTATTTGAAAACATAAAACAAGGTTCTCTCTGGGGAGACCCTCTACTCATTACACCTTCAGCCTTGTTCTCATCTCTACTGTTGTCTGAATGGGACCTGCTAAGTATTTATTCAACGTTTACTATATTCTGAGCAATGAGCTCAACATGTGACATTCATCAAATTCAATCCTAAGAAACCTCTGAGACAGGAATAATGACCCCAAAGTGCAGATGAGAAAACCAAGGCTCCGAGAGGCTACATGTGCTGGCAGGTAAAGCTACAAGGTTAGGATGTGAACCCAGCCGATCAACCTCCAAAGCTTGTTCCTAACTGCCATGTAATACTCTCTTCTTGACACGGGGGTTAGATGGGAGGCAGAAAGAAGGGGAGTAAGTCCTGCCTGCTAAGGGTGGTGTGCAGGTGTGGTGAGGCTCGGCCTTCTGCCGTACCCCCTCCAACCCACCAAGCTCTTTAGCCAAAAGCACTACTGCCAACAGGATCCTTCAGTGGTTTCCACCTGCCCCCGGGGAGACTCATGTACTCCACATCAGGGGCCTTCCAAAACCCATCCCATCCTCCACAGCTGTTGTATCCTAGGACTCCAGACACGAACTCTTCCTCTAATTTCAGGGACAATCCCATGCATCTGGCCTAGTGTTCCCTCAGTATGAAACAATCCCCTGAAAGAAATGCTATGAAATAATTCAGACACATAAAAGAAAAGAAGCTTAAAAAATACTGCTCTTCCCCAGAGAGACACAGCAGAGGTGGCACCTCCTCCAAAGCCTTTCCCAGGGTGCCCATGAAGGATCCCTGCACTAACCTCTGTTAATGGCGGCTATCACTTTAATTTACTCCCTTGTTTTCAAAGCCAGAGGAAGAGTGTGTGCCTCCAGGGTAGGGGTCTAGCCCTAGGGATCTCTAACCCACAGGAAACATTTGCAGAATAGAGAACTCATCAAGTATGTGCAAGGCATAGTAAGTCCAGATGATGGAGCTACAACGAGTTGGAAAAAAAAAAAGCCAATAATCTTGGGATTAGACAAAAATAACTGAGTGAGTCAACCCCAGGCTAGGGGCCTGGGGTTCTGGCTAACAAAACACACACAAAGGGCAGGAGAGTGTAGAGCCGGCTGTGCCTGCAGCAGGCTGATTGGCTGACACCATTCCCAGGCTCTCTTCTCCATCTTGTGGGCCTAGAACAGTGGTGGGCAAACTGCGGCTCGCGAGCCACATGTGGCTTTTTGGCCCCTTGAGTGTGGCTCTTCCACAAAATACCACATGCGGGCGCGCACGTACAGTGCGATTGAAACTTCGTGGTCCATGCGCAGAAGTCGGTATTTTGTGGAAGAGCCACACTCAAGGGGCCAAAGAGTTGCATGTGGCTCGCGAGCCGCAGTTTGCCGGCCACTGGCCTCTAACAATGCCCACATCTTCCCTAAAGCCTTTCTCAGCCCAAAGACCAAGAGCCTTCACAGAGGCCCGTGCCACTCGCTTGGTAATTACCCACCTTGATAAGGAGTATTGTATCCTGTCCCTTCCCTGAGTGGGGAAGCCTGCTGTAGGCTCTGCAAACACTCACCACCACCACGCCCCTACTCCATCTGTACCAGCTCTAGCTACCCTACCTGTCCTTCCAGGGCTCTGCAAAGGACAGCCCTTTAGGCTGGAGCACCCTTTCTCTCCTGTTTAGAGGTCAGTTCCTTCTTGGGGAAGCCTTGCCTGAACACAAGTGTGGTTCAGGTTCCGCTTCTTATGTGTTCCCAAGTACCCTGCTGTTCCCCTACGAGATGAAATGAGAGCAGAGCCCAGATGCTGTCACTGGCATTAGTGAATCACCCAGGGCTAGATCTAGTGAGCTCAATGAATAGCACAGACTTAAGAACCTAAGTGGCTCCTCAGCCTCTAAATTTTAAAATAATTATCCATGAATGTCTGGATTATTTCTGGACTCTCAATTTTATTCCCTTGCTTTATATGTCAGTCCCACACTGTCTTAATTACTGTAGTTTTGTAGTAAGTTGAGAAGTATAAGTCTTCCAAATTTATTTTCCCCCAAGACTATTTTCACTATTTCGGTTCGCTTGCATTTCCATATGAATTTTAGAATCAGTTTGCCAATTTCTAAAAAAACAACACTAACAAACAAAACCTTCCAACAAAAACACTCTGGGATTTTGATTTGGATTATATTGAATATGCAGATCAATTTGGGGAGTATTGACAATATTAAGACGTTTTACCCATGAACACGGATGTCCATTATTTATATCTTCCTTAATTTCTTTCAACAATCTTTTGTAGTCCTCAATGTATAAATCCTATACTTCTTTTGTTAAATTTATTCTTAAGTATTTTATTCTTTTGGGCATTATTGTAAATGTGATCATTTCCTTAATTTCATTTCCGGGTTGTTCCCTGCTAATGTATACAAATACAAGCAATTTTTGTGTATTGATCTTGTATCCTGTCATATTGCTGAATTTGTATATTAGTTCTAAAAAGTTTTTTTTTTTTAATTTCCTTAGGATATTCTACATATAAGACCCCATGTCATTCGAAAATAGAGGTTGTTTTACTCTTTACTTTCTAATCTGGATTCTTTGATTTCTTGAGTGACTGCCCTGGTACTTGTTACACAACAAGTACTATGTTGTGTAAAGGTAGCAAAAGCAGATACCCTTGCTTGTTCCTGATCTTAGGGGAAAGCACTGAATCTTTCTCCATTACGTTGGAGGTTAGCTGTGGGCTTTTTACAGGTGTTCTTTATTGGGTTGAGAAAGTTTCCTTCTATTGCTGATGGCTTTTACCATGAAAGGGTGCTGAAATTTGCAAATGCTTTTTCTCTATTTGAGATGAACATGTGGGTTTTGTCCTTTGTTCTATTAACATGGTATATTATATTGATTTATTTCCAGATGTTAAGCTAACCAATTCTGGAATAAATTTCATTTGATCATGATGTATACTCCTTTTTATATATTGCTGGATTTGTTCTGCTAGTATTTTGCTGACGGTTTTTGCATGTATATTCAGAAGGGATACTGGTTTGTAGTGTTCTTGTGATATCATTGGTTTGGTATCAGGATAATACTGGCCTCACAGAATGAGTTGGGAAGTGTCCTTTCCTCTTCTATTTTTTGAAGGAGTTTGTGAAAGATTGGTATTAATAAAAAAATAATTATTAAGGAAATTTTCAAATGGCCCCAAATAGTACAAATAGTAAATTTATGAATCCCCATGCATCCTTCTACTCGTTTCAATAATTATTAATATTCTACCACTCTTGTTTCACCTCTACTTACTTCCTAATGCCTGATTCTTTAGAGGGTGAAATTACTTTAAAGAAAAAGACTTCATTATAAATATTTGTAAAATATATCTCTCTAACAGATAAAGACTTTTTTTCTTTTACTATAACCAAAATTTAATTGTTTCACAACAAAATTAGCAATAATTCCTAATGTTATCTAATACCTGGTCTATGGTCAAATTTCTCCAAATGTTTCAAAATAATTTTTAGAATTACTATGAATCAAGATCCAAAGAAAGTCCAACACTGTATTTGGTTGATATGACTTTTATTAACAGTCCTCTCTCTCCCTTTCTTCCCCATGCCATTCATTTATTTGATGAAAAAAAAACACACACAAAACAAGGTCAATTTACTGTGTAAAAATTTTTCATGTTCCATGTTTGGCTCTATCCTCATGTGTCTGTTTAACTCATTCTTCTATTCCTTATGCTTCTCTGAAACTGAAGGTTCGATCTAGATTCAGGTTGCTAGGAACTTACTTATAGAAGACACAATGTCTGGCTGTCCTACTTTCAGTGTTAAGATTGATCTATGGTTTCAGGTGCTATCAGTCTGATCCATCTATACTAATAAAAGAGTAACATGCTAATTAGACCAGCCGTATTCCGGACGGCCATCTGGACGTCCTTCCTGACAAAGCCTGCAGGGTGAAGCTGCCCTCCAGCAGTCCCCAGCGCCAGTGTCTGCGACTGGCTGCAGCCCAGGAAATGGAGAAGCCGCCCACCCCGCGGTCCTGGGGGAGACGGAGAAGCCGCCTGCCCCACCCACGGTCCTGGGCCGCAGCCAGCCAGAGAAGCCGCCCGCCCACCCTGTGGTCCTGGGGGAGATGGAGAAGCTGCCCGCCTGAAGTCCAGGTGCCGTGCCTGAGGCTGGCTGCAGTCTGGGAGATGAAGAAGCCGCCTGCCCTGTGGTCCTGGGCTGCAGCCAGCCGGACTACCCGCCCGCACAGCATCCGGGGGGAGACGGAGAAGCCTCCCGCCTGCAGTCCAGGCGCCAGTGCCTGAGGCTGGCTGTGGCCCAGGAAATGTAGAAGCCGCCCACCCTGAGGTCCCAGGCCACAGCCAGCCGGAGAAGCTGCCCGCCCCACGGCCCTGGGCCATAGCCAGCCGGAGAAGCTGCCCACCCCACAGGCCGGGCGCCAGTGCCTGCTGCTGTGGCCCGGGCGAAGCCACCTGCCTGTCCTCCGAGGCTGCAGCCGGCCTGGGTGAAGCCGGCCTGGGTCCTGGGTGCCTTTGGCTGGCCAGAAGGAGGGAAGCCTGGTCCTGGGTGCCTGTGGCCGGCTGGAGGAGGGAATTCTGGGTCCCAGGTGCAGGGCTGAGGCAGAGGTGGTTAGGGGCGATCAAGCCAGCAGGGGAGCAGTTAGAGGTGACCAGGCTGGCAGGTGAACAGTTAGGAGCCAGAGGGTCCCAGAATGGAGAGGGTGCGGGCCGGGCTGAGGGATACCCACCATCCCCTGCCCCGCCCCCATGCATGAATTTCGTACACCGGGCCACTAGTCTATTATAAAATTCCTCATAAACCTTTTATCTAATGGTTTTAGCAACTACCGACAATGTGTATGACAAAGTTTGCAACATGGTGATTTTCTAATTCTTCCACTTCCTCTAAGGATAGGATTTTTTTACCTTTATAATTCTAGACTGTAGGTCTATGATTCCAAAATTAGGATGGCACAGCCTTCAGGTGCCAATTGTGGAAGCTCTGGGGTGTTTTTGCTTGTCATAGTGTCTGCAGAGTCCTCGTGGCATTAACAGACAGAGGCCAGATGCTGCCTGCTCTACAATTCACAGAATCCTACATAACAAAGAATGCACTGCATCCCACACAACCTTTGAAAGTCTTGTTAGACATTAAAGGCGATGTAAAGCCTACATAAATTATCTGAGTCCAAGACTATTTTACATATGAACACAAAGTATTTTTCATACTGGTCTAATACAAAATTTTCCAGGAATATAACTGATGTAACTAAGAAACACTGTCCATCCATTATTTTGTTTGCCATTCTCCTATGGGCTGTTCACCATTTCAGAAAAGTTATGTTAGCAATAGCAACACAGTTTATATACTCAGTTGCTGACACGACTCATCTGTATGCGCCAGCTTTTGTTGCTGTCAAATTCAAGATAATTCCACATAAAACAGCAAATATCTGACTATGTTTTCCAGTGAAATCTTGCTCAGGCATCTAAACAATGAAATACACATTATCTTATTATTAACCAGAGGCCCGGTGCAGGGGAGTAGGAGTGGGGTGGGGAGGGGTCCCTTAGCCCAGCCTGCACCCTCTTGCAATCCGGGACCGCTGGCTCCTAACTGCTCACCTGCCTGCCTGCCTAATCGCCCCTAACCACTCTGCCTGCCTGCCTCATCACCCCTAACCACTCTGCCTGCCTACCTGATCACCCCTAACTGCTCGCCTGCCTGCCTGATTGCCCCTAACCACTCTGCCTGATTGCCCCTAACTGCTCGCCTGCCTGCCTGATTGCCCCTAACTGCTCGCCTGCCTGCCTGATCACCCCTAACTGCTCGCCTGCCTGCCTGATCGCCCCTAACTGCTCGCCTGCCTGCCTGATTGCCCCTAACCACTCTGCCTGATTGCCCCTAACTGCTCGCCTGCCTGCCTGATTGCCCCTAACTGCTCGCCTGCCTGCCTGATCGCCCCTAACTGCTTGCCTGCCTGCCTGATCGCCCCTAACTGCTCGCCTGCCTGCCTGATCGCCCCTAACCGCCTCTACCTTGGCCCCTGGTGCCGTGGCTTTGTCCAGAAGGACGTTCGGAATGTCGTTCGGCTATCCGGTCTAATTAGCATATTACATTTTTATTATTATAGATTACTCTCTTTTTATTTCTCATTTATATTATAGTTAGAATTTTATACCAATTCTATTTGAAACTGAACATTTGGTAAGTAGCAATATCTATGAATTCCATTTTGAGAGAGTAAAGGAGATTTCACAGAATATTTATTTTGAAATGGGCAGTGTGTCCAAAATAACTGAATTATTATCTACTTAAGGTCTAAAAATCTCCTCCAATTTGACTGCTGCCCAGGCCTTATTCTGAAATCTTGCCACCATATTCTGGTTACATCACAGCCAGAGTATTGTGCTGGGTGTGAGGATACCTGGACCCCAGCCCTGACTCTGTCTCTTTATTAGTGGCTCATGACTTTACAAAGGTCATCTTACCTCTGTTCCTGTCTGTAAAATAAGAATGTTAGACCAGACAAGCTGTTCCAACCTCTCAACCATTTTTTATTATTCTTTACTCTCCCACAGGACCTAGTATTTCTGAAGATTGCCAAAGAGACTGCCAATTATTACTTACTACAATAATTAAATCAATTTCCCACAAAAATCTAATCAAAAGTATATTAATTGCCAAAGAGAATAAAATAACGATAGTTAGCACTTAATGAGTGTGTATTATGGCCTCAAAGTGAACCTTCCTCCACCCTGCCAATCCTTTCCATTGTGGATTCCAAATTGGAAAGTGCGTCTCAGCCAGAGACTAGTCTCCCTGGTCCTTCTCTCCTCCCTTGGAGCAGAAGTCACCAGCCCTGAAGGCTGCTATGCTCATCTGCAAAGATCTTGGGCATGATTTGTTCACACACCATGCTGTTTTGGAAAAGTTCTGAAGTTGTCAAAGGGGTCAGGGGACTCCAATAAACTGAAACAGGCAAGACACTGGGACTACATCTTCTATGGGACAGTACTTCTGCATCTTTGCATTTTCCCAAAAAGCCTGTCCAGGGCCCTGCACATACCAAGAGCTCTGGCATCAATAACTGAAGCACCTCGGCAGCCACGTAGGAGTATGCACACAAACCCCATGGGCATTGACCCTTGGGCTGACTCAGAGGCTCTTTGTGGACTCCATAAAGGGGCAGGCAGCCTTAAGATGCTGGGTAGTTAGGTGACTAGTGGCAGCGCAAGAACTCACTGCTCTACTTATGTCTTCTATCTCCATACACTGGGACTCTGACAAATCTGTTGAAGACACATAGGGGCCAGTGAGGAGGTCATGGCTGGAATCCTTCTACAGAAGCATGGCTGCCCACTGGGGGCTCTATACTCACCAGGAAGGAGGCCGGCTAATGTGTGGGTGCTGTGGGTGAATCCGGAGTGGGTCCACCTCTCTGGCAGTGGCAGGCGGAAACTCCCGATGGGGACTGCTTACACTAGCCTTGTCCCAAGGCTCGTGGAGAGGTGTGATGATTTCAGATGCAATACGAGACCGAAGTTCCTCACTGTTCCTGTAGGTCCTATAGGAGGTAGATGAGGTGTCAACTGTTTGTTGCTGGTTGGCAACCCTTAATACAGTATTTTGGTGGCTGCGACGGCCTTGACAGCTCTTGAAAGTACGCTTAGACTGTTTGCAAGGGTGGGAATGGGCCGCCCAGCAGGCCTGGGCGAGGCGGGCAACAGCCCGAGGTTTTCTACGAGATTTGCGCCTAAGCCTCTTAGGCATCTGAGTTGTCCCTCCTCATTTACCACCCCATTAGAAAGAGGTGAGAGTGTAGGGGCACAGGGCCTGGACTGGCTACTCCTCTGTACCCACCCCATCCCATCCCACCCTCAATTATGTGTTCATCATGTGTCATGGGAAGGATCATGGAAGGCAAAGGCTCTGAGGGGAGGATAAACTTGGTTCCTGGTCCAAGTAGGCAGGGCTCTGGGGGCTCAAGGTCTAGTTCTGTCACTAACTCAGAGGCCCTTGGAAGGTTCCTCTGGGCCTCCCTTCTCTGCCAGTGAGAGCTGGCAATGTGAGCTATAGATGAGGTGTTGAGGCAGAGTTGGGTAACAGGTGTTTTAAAATGAGCCATATCCTAGGTCAAAAAGCAAACCTCACAAATGTTAAAAACTGAAATAATATGTTTTCTGACCATATGGAATAATATTAAACATCAACACAGAAAGGAAGTCTCTAGATACAAGGAAATTAAGCAACACTAGTCTAGATAATCCATGAATCAAAGACAAAGTCTTGAAAAAATACAAAGTATTGAATAAAAATAAAACATATTAAAATATGTGTGATATAGCTAAAGCAGTATTGAGTGGAAACGTCATAGCATTAAATGCTTACATTGGAAAAAGTGGGGGGGAAATCATAATAAATCTCAGAGGGAAGGTGGGGGTGGGAGGTTAGGAGGAGAGATTAAGGAAAATTCTGACTTAAGAACCTAGAAAAAGAAGATCAAATTAAACCCAAAGCAAGCAGTATGAAATAATAAGGAACAGAAATCAATAAAGCAGGAAAGTAGTAGAGAAATTTAATTAAAAAGCTGGTTCTTAAAAAAATGAATAAAATTGATAAACCTATTGCAAGACCAGCAAACATAAAAAGAGAAGACACAAATCACCCGTATCAAGAAAGAAATGAGATTTTACAACAGCTCTGTTGCTAATGAAAGAATAATAAGAGACTACTAAGAATAACTTAATTCAACAACTTAGACCAATTCTTTAAAACCACAAACTCTAACAACTCAGCCAAAATGAAAGAGATAATTTGAATATAGTAACTAAATCCATACTTAAGCACCCCAAAAAGAAATCTCCAGGTCCAGATTATTTCAATGGATAATTCTACCAAACATTTAAAGAATTAATATTTTTTTAAAAGAACATCAATTTATAGTCACTCCCAGAAAAATACAAGAGGAGGAAACATTTCCCAACTCATTTTATGAGGCCAGTAATACCCTGATATCAAAACCAGGCAATGAGTACAAAACAAGAAAACTACTGACCAGTATTTCCTATGAACTTGGATGCAAAAAATGCTCAACAAAATATTAATAATTTGAATAAAAAATATATAAAAAGAAATATACACCACAGGATTTATTGTAGGTATGCAAGACTGGTTCAATATTACCATACCGATAAGTTAAGAAAAATCAAATAATTATGTCAATTGATGCAAAAAAATATGACAAAAGACCTATAGTAAATCTATTCATGAGAAGGGAACTTCCTCAATTTGATAAAGAGCATCTACAAAAAAAGCCCATAGCTAGCAATATATTTAGTAATGAAAGTCTGAATACTTTAGGAACAAGGCAAGTATATCCTCTCCCACCACTCTTATTTAGCATAATACTGGAAGTTCTAGCTCCTTCAATTTTGCAACTTAGAAATTCACACATGAAACCTACATGTGCATGTTGACCAATGTCACCCCAGTAAAATTTAATTAAAAAAACACATTCAAACCTGAAAAAAAAATTAAGCAAGAAAAAACACACAGATTAGAAAACAAGAAATAAAACTGCCCCTATTTGCAGATGACATGATAGTCTACCTTGAAATTCTAAAGGAATCTATAAACCCCAACACTGTGAACTCACCAAATATTTAATATACAAGACAGCATATAAGAGCAATACACAAAAATAAACAGCATTTCTATATACAAACAATGAACATTTGAAAATCAAAATTAAGAAAGAACTCCATTTATGATCACCTCTATTCCCCCCCAAAAATAACAAAAACATGTTCAGATTCTATATGTTTAAAATTACAAAATGATCATGAAAGTAACCTAATTAAGACCTAAGTAATTGGAGACATACTATGTTCATAGTAAAAGTGTCAAGTTTCCCCATCATAGGTTTAACGATCAATAGGTTTAATGCAACTTCTATCAAAATTCCAGCAGGTATTTTATAGACACAAAATTATTCTAAAGTTTATACAGAAAGGCACAGATCCTAGAATAGCTAAAACTATCTTGACAAAGAAGTGAATGGAGGAATCATTCTACTCAATATTAAGGTTTACTATGTATCTACAATAATCAGTATTGTGTGAAAGGTGCAGAGGGATAGACACAAAGATCAAAGGAAAAAACAAAACAAAACAGAGAACCCAGAAATAGACCCACACAAGTACAGACTACTGATTTTCAACAAAGTTGCAAAAGCAATCCTATATAATAAAACCCTAATATGCAAATTGACTGAACATGGGAATGACTGCTCGCTATGATGTGCACTGACCACCAGGGGGCAGATGCTCAATGCAGGAGGTGCCCCTTGGTAGTCAGTGGGCTCCCATAGGGGGAGCACCACTCAGCCAGAAGCCGGGCTCACGGCTGGTGAGAACAGCGGTGGTGGAAGGAGCCTCTCCTGCCTCTGCAGTAGGCGGCAGTAAGGAACGAGAGGTCCTGGACTGCGAGAGCCCCAGACTGCGAGAGGGATGTTTGACTGCCAGCTTAGGCCAGATCCTGGGGAAACCAGGCGTAAGCGAGCAGGCGGACATCCCCTGAGGGGTTCCGGACTGCCATAGGGTGCAGGCTGGGCTGAGGGACACCCCGCCATGTACGAGTCTTGTGTACCGGGCCTCTAGTTCAATATAAGAGCAAATGGTGTTGAAGCAATGATATCCACAGGCAAGAAACCTCACATCTTACACAAAAGTTAACTTAAGCCTTGGCTGGGTGCTCAGTTGGTTGGAGTGTCATCCTGTACACCTAAAGGTTGCATGTTTGAATCCCAGTCAGGGCACATACCTAGGTTGCAAGTTCGATCCCCCATCAGGGCGCATCCAGGAAACAACTGACTGATATTTCTCTCTCTCTCTCTCTCTCTCTCTCTCTCTCTCTCTCTCTCTCTCTCCAACCCTCCCTCCTCCCCCTCTCCTTTCCCCTCTAAAAATCAATAAAAACTTATCCTCAGGTGAGAATTAAATTTTTAAAAAATTAATCTATAATAATAAAAGCATAATATGCTAATTAGACCGGACAGCTGAACGACCTTCCAGATGTCCTTCTGGATGAAGCCGCAGTGGTGGGGGCTGAGGCAGAGGTGGTTAGGGGCAATCAGGTAGGCAGAGTGATTAGGAGCCAGCGGTCCTGGATTGCGAAAGGGTGCAGGCCGGGCTGAGGGACAACCTCCTCCCGTGCATGAATCTCGTGCATCGGGCCTCTAGTTTAAAATAAATCACAAACTTAAATGTAAGACAAAGCTAAAATGTTTAGAGAAAATATTTGGAAATCTAGGGCTAGGCAAAGAATTCTTAAAACTTAACACACTAAAAGCAAAAATGATAAAATAGATATTTTCAAAATTCAAAACTTATGTTTTGCAAAAGTCCCTGTAAAGAGAAAGAAAAAACACAATACAGAATAAAGTAATTATAAATCCCTACCTAACAAAGACCTTGCATCTGAAATATATACTTGTATAAGGAACTCTCAAAATTACAACAGTAAAAAAATAATTAGAAAAGGGGCAAAAGACATTTTGCCAAAGAAGATGTACAGATGGTAAATACACACATGAAAAGATGCTCAACATCATTAACCATTAGGAAAATGCAAGTTAAAACCACAATGAGATATCATTACATATCTACCAGAATAACTAAAATGAAAAATAGTGATAACACCAAATGTTGGTGAAGATACAGAGACCACTCACAGACTGATGATGGAAGTGTAAAATGGTATATGTACTCTGGAAAATTGTTTGGCAATTTCTTAAAAAACTAAACATGCAATTACCATTGTACTCTTGGGCATTTACTGCAGAGAAATAAAAAATTTGTCCACACAAAAGCCTGTACATGAGTGTTCATAGCACCTTTATTTGTAATAGCAAAAAGCTGGAAATAACTCAGATATCCTTCAACGAATGAACAAACTGGGTATATCCATACCACAAACACTACTTAACAACACAAAGAAACAAACTATTGGTGCATGCAACAACTCGGATAGATGAGAAGTCAACTCCGAAAGCTTACATACTGTGTGATTCCACTTATATTTTTTTGAAATGAGATAATTTTACAAATGAAGAATAAGTAATGGTTGCCAGGAGGAAGAGTAACCGTGGCTATAAAAGGCATCAGGAGCCCTAGCTGGTTTGGCTCACTGAATGGAGCGTTGGCCTGGGGACTGAAGGGTCCCAGGTTTGATTCCGGTCAAGGGTATGTGCCTTGGTTGCAGGCACATCCCCAGTATGGGGGTGTGCAGGAGGCAGCTGATCGATGTTTCTCTCTCATGGATGTTTCTAACTCTCTATCCCTCTCCCTTCCTCTCTGTAAAAAATCAATAAAATATATATTTTTTTTCAAAAAGGCATCAGGAGGGATCCTGTGGTGGCTTTGTATCACTGTATCCAAGTCAAATTCTGGTCATAATGTCTAGTATAGTTTGTGCAATGTTATCATTAAGGTAAAAAGTATAAAGGACACAAATGGTCTCTCTGTATTAAAAGTTTAATTAAAAATACATTTATTGAATAACCATAAAATAAATGGAGGTTAGACTAGATCAGTGGTTTCAGGTCTTTAGCAAAGCATAGAAGGGGGGGCCCAGGGAGGGCAAGAGAAAAGCCACGTGGATGGGGCATAGGGAGCTCCATTTCCTGCTCTGCCCCCCTTTCCACCAGAGCACCTCTGCTTTAACCAATTTAATATCAATCCTGAAGAACACTGTGCTTGAAGGAGTTCATGGTTAGAAAGTGGTAATACCTACAATGGCCTGAAAGTGCTAAGGGCCTGTGGGGTCCATACATCCCTACAAAGAATAGGTTTCTACTTACAACACAGAACTCTGGGGACTTTACTGCTTCGCTGACCAAGTTGGTTGGGAGGGATAAAGGAATCTAACTTACCAATCAGATGAATGATGTGTGGTGCACTTAGAAGACCTCTGATATCCCTATGTAAAATGTTTACATGTAGAACTCAGGTCTGATTCAGAAACTACCAAGAGAAGTTCTCACACAATTTCCAAGTCTCAGTAAAACTGCCACTTTGGTGGTAGCAAAAGAGCTTGTCATCCTTTCTAACATAAAAAGGGCATGGCAAAAAACACACAACAGGTTTATACTCCTTGGCAAACCGCAATTTGCTCACAAAGGGGCACAACTAACTAACTAAAACAGACAAGACATGCCATAATGACCTCACAGGGAGGGCCGCATGGGGATAAGGGACTAGAAGCAGGCAGCTCAGTGCTACGCACAGTAAGGCAGAGGGAGGGAGAGCCTTATGATTAGGAGGCAGATCCCATACCCTAGCTCTCAAAGCCTCCGTTTCCATGGAGATGATTCCTAGTGATCAGATTTCCCACCTTTGCTATTTACTAAGAGCTTGGGCCCAGCACTAAGCACTCTGTGCTGACATCTCATTCAATTCATTCTCAGAACAACAGCTGAAATAGTACTATTATATCCCTCATTTCACAGTAATCAAAAAAACAAAACACCCACACACATAAGACCTAGCAACAAATGTATTTTAAAAAACAAATAAACATTATTACTATTTCTCTCTCAGTATTGCTGAGGCAAGGAAATGCCCTAATGTGCATGAACAGCTTAATACAGGCCTGGATTCTTACCACAAGTTTTGTCAATTTCTCTCCCAGTGGAATTCCAGAATGAAGTCTAGCGAGACCACACTCCAAATGTACTTCCCTTATATCTTGTTAAGGGGTTTAGTGGGGTCATGGTGTGGGCAGCTCTCCAAAGGCCAGGCCTGGCCTCACTTCACTCTTTGATTCCTTTGTCTACTATAGCGATTTTCAACCTTTTTCATCTCATGGCACACAAATTACTAATATTCTGCAGCACACCAAAATATATATATATATATTTTTTGCTGAACTGACAGAAAAAAAAAGGTATAGTTTTGATTCATTTACAAATGGTTATTGTGTTGACGGCTGTCATTTTTTTTTAACCCTCACCTGAGGGTATGCTTTTATGATTTGAGAGAGGGAGAGGGAGGGAGGGAGAAAGAAACATCGAATGGTTGACTCCCATGTGTGCCCCAACTGGGTATTGAAATCACAACCTAGGCATGTGCCCTGACCAGGAATCGAACCCACGACCCTTTGGAGCAGGGAATGATACTCCAACTAACTGAGCCACACCAGCCAGGATGCTGCTCATTTTTTTTATTTGACAATCTAAGGGAAAAGAAGAGGTCAGTGTGCCTGACTAAACAGTCAATTATTGCATGTTTTAAAAATTCTTGTGGCACACTGGTTGAAAATTGCTGGTCTACATGCAAAATAGACCCAGGACTTGCTCTCAAGGAGATCACACGCTAACAGGGGAAACCAACTCTAAAAAGTTAATCATAAAATATCCACTTATTACATTTTTAAAAGGTTGTTTCAAAACACCAAATGTGGGGTGGGGCAGGGAAGGCTTCTCCGAGGAGCTGACATTTAAATGGAAACGGAAAGAACAGGAATTGGCTATGGAGGTAGCTGGGGAGAGCATGCTAGGCAGAGGGAAGAACTCTGAAGAGGGAGGAGAAGCATGGCACCATGGCTAAGACACGGGGGCAGGTGGCACAGGATGAGGTTGGAAGGCTTAGGCACGAGGCTTTAGGCCTCATCAAAGATTTTGTTCTTTATCCTCAGAGAAATGAAAATTCACTGAAGGGTTTTAGTCTTTTTCCCCCAATTAAAAAATACTTAAAACTGTATCAATATAACATTTTAAGTGTACAGTTCAGTAGTGTTTAAGTACATTCACATTACTGTGCAACCCACCAACAACAACCATGTTCAGTGCTCTTTTCATCTTGCAACACTGAAACTCTACCCATTAAACAGTAGCTCCCTGTTCTGTCCTCTCCCAGCCCCTGGTAATGATTATACTACTTCCTGTGTCTATGAATTTGACTACTCTAGGTACCTGATATAAGTGGGATCATACAATACTGTTTGCTTATGATTGGCTTATTCCCTTAGCCTAATGTCCTCAAGGTTCATGCTGACACCCTCCTTCCTTTTTAAAAATGAATAATATGCCAAAACCGGTTTGGCTCAGTGGATAGAGCGTCGGCCTGCAGACTGAAAGGTCCCAGGTTCGATTCCGGTCAAGGGCATGTACCTGGGTTGCGGGCACATCCCCAGTGGGAGATGTGCAGGAGGCAGCTGATCGATGTTTCGCTCTCATCGATGTTTCTAACTTTCTATCTCTCTCCCTTCCTCTCTGTAAAAAATCAATAAAATATATATATTAAAAAAAATAAAAATAAAAATGAATAATATTCCATTGTATGTACATACCACATTTTGTTTACCCATTCACCTGTCCTAGGTACTCTTAGGTACTTATGTTGCTTCCACCTTTTGACTACTGTGAATAATGCTTCTCTGAACATGGGTGTACAAATATATCTGTAAGATCCTGCTTTCAACTCTACCAAGTGTGTGCCCAGAAGTGGAACTACTGGATCATAAAGTAGTTTAATCTTTTGAGGAACCACTTTCTATAGTGATTGCATCATTTTACATTTTCACCAATAGTGTACAAGGGTTCCAATTTCTCCCCATTATCACTAATACTTATTTCCTGATTAAAAAAAAAATAGTAGCCATCCTAATGCGTAGAGGATTTCACTGAAGTATTTCAAGCAAGGGTTTTTAACCATGATTTAATCTATGTTTTAAAAAGGCTGGTCTGACTGCTGTGTGGTAAATCGACGGGAAGGTGGAAAGCAGGAATGGAAGTTGGGCTCTCCTCACATAGTGGTTGTATGGAAGAGGGGAGCATACAAAGAGGGGTAGCCAGAATGATGGAGGTAGGTGGTGTGGAAGTCTGAGTGGAGTACTGAAGATTTAAAATGGTTATTACTGATTAGATACAACTAAATGCAACAGGGTTTCTAGGCAGTTCTGATGACTGCCGATTTATAGTGATGCCAGGCTTCCTCCAAAACCCCAAGAGGTCAATGAAAATGGGGGAAAAGTCCCTAAATGGAATAAAGTGGAAGTAAATGGGACAAATTATATAGTAAACAGATAATTTCATTATATGGAAAGACAAGCATTAACTTAAGTACCTTTTGAACACAATACTCTTCACTTTATACATCCTCAGTGGGATACCCACAAAGGACAAAAGACCTGGGAAGAGATCATATTTGAAACTTTACTTCGTAGATTTGTTCTTGGTGGGTTCTGATGTAGCAGTTCAGAAACTATTTGTGTATATTTTAGGATCAAACAAATACAAACAAGTAAATATATTGGTGGTGCTGGGCCCCAGAGTTCTCACCAGAGAAGGAGATAGATACAAGGATGGAATAAGAGAATAAGAATCCCATGGACTTAGATAAAAAATAGAGGAATCAGCTTGAAATTCAAGACAAATAAACTTTAAGGAAAAAGCTGCCTACCTCTGTTCTCTGAGAAGACCTAGATGCAATGACATCCTTAGTCTTAATGAACATACTCAGGGTGAAGATTTTGGTTTTCAAATAATATTCCCTATGAACAGAAATCATGGTTCCTCAGAAAAATGGCTAATTTCAAGGTTGGGGCAAGGAAAGTGCAAGATGAGATTAGAACATCTTATCGTGCCAGAAAGTATGAAAACACTCAAAGAAGGATGAGGACATGTCAAAAGGACAAAGGAAGCAGCTTGAAGAGGTTCCTGCTGTCATCTCTGGAACAACTTGAGCATTCAAAGAATGACAGAAATGGACTACAACTCTGAAAAAAAAAAAAAAGAACCCGTAAGTCTGCACTGATATTTTAAAAGTTAAAAATAAAGGGGACAAGAAGAATAGAAAACTTTTTAAAAAAAATGCTAACTAATAAATGTAGAAAGAATAAAAAATAACTATTTTATAATTATCACAATAATAATAGATTCAGGCAAGAATCTTTGACAGATGCTAAAACCACTGGGTGAAAGACCAGTGGGAAGCAGATTATTTAGTCTGCTAGCATAATCCCACAGATCACTTATTAAACACAAGCAAAAACAAATGCTTTTATTGCAAAGAAAACTGGAAAATAGTATCCTAACCAAGCGATCAACTGAACAAAATCAACTGAGACAGACGTCATGACATGCCTGATGTGAAACACTGAGATCACAGCCTCACCCTGTACAGTAGGTCCTTGGTTACATCGGAGATCCATTCCTACAGCGTGACATAACGCGATTTTCGCCACAAGTCGGAACCTACCTACATAAGCACCTACGTCACTCACATGGAGCACATACACACCAGTAATGAAGTGAAACAGTAAAAAAAATTTAAAAGATAACAATTCCTGACTTTTACTTGTGGTAAATAAATAATAAAAAACATAAAGCACCTATGTACATACGTCAAAATGACGACCTTTTTTTTTTTTTTTTTTTATAAATAAATGGGAGATGGCGACATAACCATGAAACAATGTACGTTGAGTCCGACATAACCCGAGGACTGTCCGTAGTGTCCTTGTGGAAAATGTTCAACCTACATCACACAATGAGGAAGCAATCTGATCAATCCAATCCTGAGGAAGAAATCTGAACATTCTACACAAGAACTGACCTCAAGTCTTCAAAAATACCAACGCCACACACACAAAAAGTCTAAGAAACTGCCTAGGTTAAAGGTAATTAAAGAGACATGAAAATAAATGCAATGTGTGATCTTGTTTGGACAAGGAAAAAACCCTTAAACCCCAAACCAAAAGACTAGCTAGCTAAAAGGGACACTGCTGTGCTGACTGCAGAAATCTGAACTGAGCTGTGTAGTAAATGATACTAATGTATCAACGTTACAGCTCCTGAGTGTGATGACCTGTATTAAGGTTATAGGAGCATGCTCCTTTAAGGAGATAAATGCTAAAATATTTAGGAGTTAAGGTCCATAAAGTCTGGAAATAATTCTCAGATGGTTCAAGAACAAAAAAGCATCTAAAAATTAAGCAAATAGGGCAAAATGTTAAAAACATTTGGTGAATCTAGCTGATGGGTATATGAGTGTTCACTGTAATATTTCTGCAACCATCTTTTCTGTAGGGTTGTAAATTTAAAAATAAGAAATTAAGAGAATGAGAAGACAAGACTAGGAAAAAATATTTGCAAAACACATACTATATGATAAAGGACTGTTATCCAAAATATATAAAGAATTAAAACCCAACAATAAGAAAACAATTAAAAAATGGGCTGAAGACCAGAAGAGCCTCACCAAAGAATATATACAGATGGTAAATAAGCATATGAAAAGATGCTTAACATCCTGTTATTAGGTAACTGCACATTAAAACAAATAATGAGATACCATTACACATCTATTAAAATGGCCAAAATCTGAACTAACACCAACAAATGCTGACAAGGATGTGAGACAATAGGAATTCTATTTCTTTGCTGCTGGGAATGCAAAATGGTACAGTCACTTTGGAAGAGAGATGACAGTTTCTTATAAACCTAAACATACTCCAACACCACCAAGGGTGAACTCTAAAGTAAACTATGGAACTTGGGTGATAATGTGCATCAGTACAGATTCATCCATTTAAAAAAATGCACCATCTAGTGAGGAATGCAGATAGTGACGGAGGCTGTGCATGTGTGTGTGTGCGTGTGGTGGTGGTGGGGGGGGTGGTGAGGGGGGAGGAGGGGACAGGAAGTACATGGGAAGTCTGAACTGCTCTAAAAATTGTCTATTAAATAAATAAGTTGGGCCCTGGATTGTGTGCTCAGTAGTTAGAGTGTCTTCCCATGCACTGAATGGTCATAGGTTCTATTCCCGACCTGGTTAGGCAAATACCCAGGTTGTGGGTTCGATCTCCGGTTGGGGCACATGCGTGAGGCAAACAATTGGTGCTTCTCTCTCACATCAATGTCTCTCTCTCTCTCTCTCTCTCTCTCCCTAGAATCAATGAAAAAGCATATCCTTCAGTGAGGATTAAAAAAAAAAAATGTTGGGGGTGGAATGGAGACCTGATTAAGGACACTGTTCTCAGGAGCCTACTCTAAATGACCCCCTTGGCCCAGCCCCATCTCTACTCCGTAGCCACTATAGCACTTGTGGATTCTTGATTGCATAATTTTATTTCACGTAACATTTCCCATGAGTCTTCTTTTCAAATAAATTAAAAATAGGAAAAGAGAACTGAGAAGTGACTGTGCCCAGGAGTGAAAGATCCTTCTGTTAACCTTCCTTAATTCTCTGGATATCTCCACGCCATTCCTTATATCTGGCCACTGGTTCGTTCTCTCTCTCTCTCTCTCTCTCTCTCTCTCTCTCTCTCTCTCTCTCTCTCTCCACGCCATTCCTTATATCTGGCCACTGGTTCGTTCTCTCTCTCTCTCTCTCTCTCTCTCTCTCTCTCTCTCTCTTTCTCTCTCTCTCTCCCCCTCCCTCCCCTCCTGCACCCCCAGGGAAAGCTATCACTTAGAAGTACCTGTGGAAGTCAAGCAGGTTTTCTGAATCGATATAATCATCCAAGTTGAGGGTCAAATCTGACACTTGCTGTGAGCCATATTCCTAGAAAAAAAAAAAGAGAGATGGACTATTTCTTGTCTAAAGAAACATGTATGTGCACAAAGAGACATAGATAAGGACTGTTTGTAATACAGGAAATACCCTTCTAATGATTGGGGACTTCTCTGATTTAGGAATACCATTTTTTTGAGGCAGAGTCCAGAAAACCTACTTCCTAGGCTCTTTTGCAGCCTGGGCACAGGCATGGAACTGAGGAGCCAAAAAGATGCACAACTTCGACATGGAGGTGGGCAACATGGGGAAGCAGGCTGAGCAAGAGACAGACATCTTACTAAGGAGGGGTTCCAGCATCAGTGGCTCAGGAGAAGCACCAGGCCAGGCAGGACTGGCCAGTCCCTCACATCCTTGTGGTGGCCACAGCAGTGGTTTCAATGGCATGGTTTGGGGCACTATCCTGGAGCCCAGATTTGAATCTGTTTTCTAGCCCTTCCAATAATTCAAGGAAACTATCCCAATTCTTCCACAAACCCAATCTATAAACTAACCTGAAGGGATTTTGTTGTTTGAAACTAAGAACCTTGTCTGATACAAGATCTAAGTGTTCATCAAAAGGATAAATAAATTATGGTATTATGGAATATGGCATAATAAATTAATGAATAAGGTATAGCTACTAGTATATGCATTCCTATGTAAAGACCTCCAAAATATACTTTTCCATGAACACACACAATCAGAACAAAAAGAAAATCACTGCCTTCATGGTGCTCACTGTCCACTGATAGAATACATACATTAACCCAAAGCATGAATAAGTATGTAAGTACACATTGTGGTACCAGGCAGGAAAATGAAAGGATCAAGTAGAGAAGTACACTTTAGATTTTTCTGGCAGGTGAGAGTAGGTGGTCAGGACTGAGCTTTCTGAGGAAGTGAACTAAGAGAGGGCGTAGGCCTGGCTAAAGAAAGGGTGAAGAGTGTGTATGCATGTGAGGCCCTCACAGGGGGAAGAGCTTCCCAGCACAGGAAACAAGAGATGTAAAGGCTTCAAGGCAGCAAGAAGAGAAGCTTAGCTAAAGAACTAAAATATCCCCCAGGGCAGGGGTCCTCAAACTACGGCCCCACGGGTCACATGCAAATACAAATATTGTATGTGTTCCCGTTTTGTTTTTTTACTTCAAAATAAGATATGTGCAGTGTGCATAGGAATTTGTTCATAGTTTTTTTTTAAACTATAGTCCGGCCCTCCAACGGTCTGAGGGACAGTGAACTGGGCCCCTGTTTAAAAAGTTTGAGGACCCCTGCCCCAGGGGCTATGGTTTTTCCTCCCAGATTGTCACTGAATGGACTTATCCTAATTTACTTAACCATTCCCCTGTGATGGAAAGCCTCCCCGCCAATACCAGTGGTGAAAATCTTTGAGCACAAAGCTTTCTATCTTTAGGGTTCTTGCCTCAGGATAAAGATCCAGAAGTAGGATCAATGGGTAAAGGCCTCACAAATATTTAGGGCTTTTCATCCATACAGTTAAATGGGTTTCACATCTACTCTCATCACCAGATCCCTCCTTGTCTCAGACACTCACCAGCACATTGATGATCATGCTCTTCTCCACAGTGACAGCCTTCATGAGGAGCTTTCTGGACCCCTCCTTCGACTCATACCGGAGGACGTACAGGTCTTTATTGTTGTTCCATCCAACAGGCAGCAGTTCTGATTTCTTATCACTGGGAACTGGCTGAGAAGACACGAGGGTTGAGAGGAGGAAGGTTACAACCTCAGAACACAGCTATGAAGGATTTATAATCTAATCACATTGCTTGCTTCACAGATGAGGGCATAGGGGTCAGGAGCTCTGGGACCCAGGTCTCTGGACTCGAGCTCCTGCTCCTCTCTCGTCTCTGACTGCCTTTGTCACACAGCACTGGAACCTGTCAAGAATCTGCCTTGCTTCAATAATCTCCTCGCCATCCCTCTGCCAAGAATAAGGCCAATCATTTCAAGGAAATCTGTGAAATTCTAAGGTAGTGTTTTTAAAAGTCTGGAACGTGGGCCATCTACAATAGGATCACTAAAGTGTTGACTAGAATACAGATTCTAATGTACCCCCCTCCAGATTACTGTAGTGGCTTAACAAAAATTATGAACAATTTCATACACATACGAAATATAGCATATGTACAAGATATAAAAGAACTATAAAATGGACACCTATGTATCTGCCACCAGCTTAAGAGATAGAATATCACCAATACTGCTAATGCCTTGAGTAGTGTACCCCCAATGAAGCTCTCCCCCTCCCCCTCACGGGTTATTACTACTCTGTATTTCTAAAAACTTCTTTACTTTTCCTTACAGTTGTATTACTATGCACACAACCCTAAAAATAAAATTTTCAAATGTTTTTGAATTTTATATAGATTGTATCAATTTATCACTTGCCTTTTTCATTCAATGGTTTTTTGAGATTCATCCATGTCAATGCATTTCACTATAGTTGATTCACTATATAGCATTCCATTGCTCTACAGTTCACAGCTATATAGCATACCATTGTATGAATATCATACAAGCTACACTTTCACTTGTTGGTAGGTATTTGGAGTGTGTACAGTTTATCTGTTTAGCTATTATAAAGACTGCTATAAACATTCCTGTACACATCTCCTACTACACATGTGGATAAATTTCCATACAGTATGTCTGGGGGAAGGACTTTTAATTTATAAGATAAAGTGTAATTGTATCCCAAAGAGGTACTGATTTATAATCCCATCAGCATAAGAGTTCCTGTTGCTCCGTGTGGTCAGCAACATCGCTATTGTCCAATTTAAGTATTTTTGCCAACCTGGTGGGTGAAAAATGCATCACTGAGAGTTGTGATGTCTTCCTTCCTTTTTTTTTAGCAACCCTAGGACTTTCCTTTTATACACCAGAGTTTGAAAAACAGTTCTCAAACTATTTCTATAGTAAGAACTAATATAGTAACTTCCAGGTGGGGAACGATTTCTTAAACAAAACTGACAAAAGAAAAAAGTGCTGCCTTTGAGACTATTCATAATTTAAAGCTTCTCTTCAACAACAGACACTACAAATAGGCAGCCACAGGTTAGGATGAGGTATCTGCCATGGCTACAGATGAAAAGAATTAATAATTAGCACATAAAGGGAATGCTTGGAAATGAACAAAAGTTGTGAACCCACTTGAAAAACTGGCAAAAGATATGAATAAGCAAAAGATAAGAGCAGCTAATAGTGTATAAATGATTGTTTAATAGCACTTAGAGAAGCACTGGTTGAAATAATGAGATACCAGGTTACACCCCAGATTAGTTATTATCCATATTTCTATTTTTTGTCAGGTGTTTGTGTGGGTGTGGGGAGAATAGGACCCCCCAGATACTGCTTTCTGGTAGCCATCTTACAACCACTTTGGAGGGTAATCTGGTAGTATTCAGTGCAATGAGGTGAGCTGACACGCCATAACCTCCACTCCTGGAAGAAACCCTGTGCACAGAGGCACAGAGGACATGACAAATAATTTTCATCACCAAAGTGGAGGGGAAATAAGACATCGCCTCACAGAGGAGCATGATATAGCAGTGAGAAGGAACAAACTAGATCTAAAAATCTATACTAATAATCTATACTCGTGGTCGGCAAACTGTGGCTCGTGAGCCACATGCGGCTCTTTGGCCCCTTGAGTGTGGCTCTTCCTAAGCCTTAGGAGTACTCTAATTAGGTTAATAACAATGTACCTACCTATATAGTTTAAGTTTAAAAAATTTGGCTCTCAAAAGAAATTTCAATCGTGGTACTGTTGATATTTGGCTCTGTTGACTAATGAGTTTTCGGACCACTGATCTATACTAATAAAAGGGTAATATGCAAATTGTTGGGATGCCCTCATGCAACAACCGAACAGCAGGCTGTGGTGGGGTGACCAGGCTGGCAGGGGGGCAGTGAGGGTGACCAGGCCGGCAGAGGTGGGCAGTGAGGGGCGACCAGGCTGGCGGGGGGGGTGGGGGGAGGGGGAGCAGTTAGGGGTGACCAAACCAGCAGGGGGTGCAGTTAGGGGCAATCAGGACAGCAGGCAGAGACGGTTAGGGGTGATCAATGATCAGGCCAGAAGGGGGGCAGTTTGTGGCGATCAGGCAGGCAGAGGCCGTTAGGGGCAAACAGGCAGGCAGGGAGGTGAGCAGTTAGGAGCCAGAGGTCCCGGATTGTGAGAGGGATGTCTGACTGCCAGTTTAGGCCTGATCCCTGGGATTGGGCCTAAACTGGCAGTTGGACATCCCCTGAGGGGTCCCAGATTGGAGAGGCCCCCCACCCCGTGCACTAATTTCATGCACTAGGCCTCCAGTGTGTGTGTGTGTGTGTGTGTGTGTGTGTGTGTGTGCGCGTGCGCGCGCGCGCGCGCGCGCACGCGCATGACAAAGAAAGGCTAAGAAAAAATGAGATTTATAGCTGGGTGACATTTATGCACACATTTTAAAAATGCACATAAAATATTTTTTTTTCATGGATGCATATTTATATAGCTGAATATGGAGAAACTGGACTGGGAAGATCTGTATTCATGAGAATATAGTATGAGAGAGTGGGACCAAAGATGAAGAACAAGGGCAAAAGACAAAGGTCCAGCAACCCCAAGGACAGTGGGAAGCCAAGAGTGGAGAATTGGGGGCCTCTCTGATCACCCCTGATATTCAGGAATCCAATGGGGGGAGAGGTTCCAAATAAAAGTCAAGATGTTGCAACTGGCATGGTTTAAAACCTGGATGGCTGACAAGGAAATTCACAGGCTTGAAGCAGAGAAATGAGAGTGAAGGAAACCAAAAGTGAAACTAATCAAATCACTCTGCTAAGTGAGTAAGAGAAACTTTCCCTTCATCCCAACTGGTAAGTTTCCTGTAACATGGTTAGCATTGTGGATTTACGGTTTATTTTGGAAGCCAAGAATTTGATAATATATCTGTCTCTGTTCTGTTAAGGGCCTTTGAATATATGTCCTCCATCTAGAGCAGTGATGGCGAAACTATGACGCGTGTCAGAGGTGACACGCGAACTCATTTTTTTGGTTGATTTTTCTTTGTTAAATGGCATTTAAATATATAAAATAAATATCAAAAATATAAGTCTTTGTTTTACTAAGGTTGCAAATATCAAAAAATTTCTATATGTGACACGGCACCAGAGTTAAGTTAGGGTTTTTCAAAATGCTGACACGCCGAGCTCAAAAGGTTCGCCATCACTGATCTATAGCAACCCATCAGAATTTTTTCTTAGACTATAGGTAACTCAGTCTGCTCACTATCCCATAACCTCTGGCTTCCAGAATAAGAGAGAATCCTGGGGCCAAGTGAGGTGATGCCTCTCACTGCAGTGGAACCGATGTTCCTCAGCCCAAGGGCTGCCTTGATATGGGGAAAACAGGGGGACAGAGAGGGACTGGTCCCAGTGATATCAGTCCAAATATGGCATTCACTGCCCTCGAGGCCCTGACAGGAAATATCAGGTCTCCCAGAAAGCTACAACTGGAAAGTAGCCAAAGTGCAATTGTGTAGTTTACTTCCCTTAGAGGAAAATCTAAGAAAGGGCTGACAGGGCCTGAGAATTGCCCAAAGTCACGGTAAGTCAGGGACAGAGCTGGATTTGGTAGTCAGAGCTTCTGGTTGCCCTGGCTATGGCTGGAGAAGATTTTTCCAGCCAGAACCACCAGGTTGGCTCCAAGAAAGGAAATGCAGTTGTCCCCTTAGGCAAACTGCTGGGGCTAGATGCCTTCTTTAATGGTCTTGAGTTCATCCCAGTGCCTCTGGGCTAAAATGTGCCCAAAGAAACTCAAATTGACCATTCTGGGCATTTTCTCTCTTTCATCATACTACAACACAAAAAAATATTCTCTAAGTCTATGACCATCTCTATCCCTTGCCACCTAAGCCACTGTAAAGCTCTTATGAGGCATGGTGCTGACTTCAAGAAAGAAATACAAATTCAAATATTGGCTTTTTATTGAAGCCAGTGAATGCATTGTTCTCCTAATCAAGTATTACGTACACAATTCCCCAGTACCAAAGGAGACAAAACCCAACAGAGGAGACAATTTAGCTTTTTATTTAATTGCTAATATATTATATAATCAAGCACATACACACTTTTGGGACCTTCCTCTCTCTTTTATCACCCAAGAAGGGTGAGGAGCAGGAGGTGGCTGGATAGGCAACACACACATCCTCTGAGCTTGGCAGACACTACTGGTCTCTGCTGAGTCTTCTGGTCCCAGGCCAGAAAATTAAACCCTTTTAAATAAATTATTAGGAAAGATGCCTCAACTCTGAAGAAGTAGACTCAGCAGAAGTGAGAGGAGGACACATGCAACCTGAGCTCCAATGACAGTTAAAAAAGAGAGGCCAAGAACAGCAGAAATATACTCAAACGTGCAATACAAACACCCATCCCCTCTAAGATCATGCACGCTTTAGCACTGGGTAGTCATGTGAACAGTGGGCAGTGCCTTCCGAAACCCTCATTCCCACTCTCCCTGGCCTCCCCTATGATGTGTGGAGCCGCAACATTTTCTGTATGAACTCACCACATAGCATATGAATAGAGTGGAACTAGATGGACCTTTGGGAATTAAGGATCTTTTATTTACTTTCTAAAACCAGTATTGAGATCATATTCTTTCTGATCATTTCACCTGAAAATTTTGGGGTCCAGAGTATATGGCAAAGGGGATGGTGCTGGCTGGAAGGAGGCAATAACCTAAGCTGTCGAAGTGAATCAGAGTTGCTGACAGGATTCGAGAGGGATGAGTGGTGGAAGCAGATCTGCAGTGTTGACATGTCTTTTTAGCGTGGGGAGAAGAAAAGGGAGTCACACAGGCCCTCTGTAACAAAAACCTGCTCCTGGGGAGAGAGGTTCTGACAGTGCGTTAGAGAAGCAGTAGCTAGCCGGCAGGAGATAAGGAGAGTGGGGTACATGAGAAGGGGCAGAGAGCGGGGCAGGCATGTTAGATCTGAAAGACAAGCAAAGAGGTGGGGGGAGCTCCAAGGTCATGACCAAGTCTAACTCCCCTCTCCTGTCCCACTGTTCCCTGTGCTATCCCACACATCAGCTTTCTGGGAGAAGTTCCCAGGGAAGACTGAAATGAAATGATTAGGGCAAGTGAAAGAGTGTTAAAGATGAGAAAGCTGGAGTGGGGCAGGTGAGGAGATGCTGGGAAACTATACACTGAAAGGGGGAACGGGACTCTTGTGAGTGGGGACTGTCTCTACCTTGTCCCAAGGTCTGAAGTGCAGGGTAGACAGACAGGCCACGAAGAGGCGTTTGGGAGGGAGAAATGGCTCTTGCAGTGTGTGTGTGTGTGTGTGTGTGTGTGTGTGTGTGTGTGTGTGAGTGAGAGAGAGAGAGAGAGAGAGAGAGGGAGAGAGAGAGATTGGCCCTTCTTTTCTGTCTTATCACCAGTCCTAGAGTCCACACGAGGGATGAAGTATGTGTGAACCTAGAGGTGGGTTTAGAGGCGGGGGGGGGGGGGGGGGGGGGGCAGAAACCCATGACAGTTCTTGTGCTTCTGCTTCCTGTCCTGGGAGTAAAGTGTGAGAGGAGGGTGGTGGTCCTGGCCACTAGTTCTAAGAGACAGCGGATGGGGCAGCCAGGAATGTGGGGAAGACCTGGCTCCACGTGCTCAGGGCGGATAAACCCTTTGAGGAAGGATTCCTGAAGCTCTGGGCAGAGAGGAAAGGTTCAAGACTCTGGATGTACATCTGAGAAATAAAAAGGATTAGCGAGCAAGAGAACTGAAGCAGTGAGAAGTGAGAGCAGGGTCAAACATCTCACTGTTGGATGCAAGAGGGGAGGGGCCCTGCTCCCAGAGCTGGTGTAGATTCTGTGGGGCAAGATGAGAAAGCTGGAGTGGGGCAGGTGAGGAAATGCTGGGGGTACATGAGAAGGGGCAGAGGTGTTCTCTCTGGTAGGAAAATAAAGGGGCAGGAGGGGGCCCGGCCCAGGTCTCACCGGAAGCTGATGTGCAGGATGAGAGTCACAGGGGAGGGGCAGGCGACAGGAGTTAACCACAAGGGGCTCTGTGGGGATAACGCCCCCGGAGGCAGAGGGGAGGGTGGGAGAGCAGGAGGGGCTGGTCCTGTAGGGACAGCTGTGGGGAGGAAACCTTCCCTGGCCGCACCCGCGTGTGTACGTGTGTGAGGTGCTGGTTTTCCAGAGCCTGAGCTGGGGACAACAGCAGCGAGTGGCCTGCAAAGGATGGAGGGTGTGAGCTCTCCGGGCCAGGCTGAGGCGTGAAGAAAGGGCCCTTGACAAGGGCTGAGTAGGTCCAAGCTCACCCCGACACCCGTGCTTGGATCCCGCTACCCGGTGGGGACCCCGGTACAGTATGAGGGCAGCCCCCCCGCCCCGACTGTGCGGGAAGGAACTTAGCGGACACTCCAGGTGGGTGAGGCGTGCGCAGGGGGGCTACCGCCGTCTCGGTGCCAGGCCCACACAGTCCTGGCCTCGGAGTCTGGCAGGCTGTGCTGACTTGGGTTTTCCACACACTGTGTTGTGAGGTGCTCTGAGCTGAGCTGGGGCAGCAGAGCCTCTCCCCAAACGCAGTCTGTACCAACGGTGGCGTGAAACCCAGACCTGGGAGAGGGGAAGGTCAGAGCCCTGCACCAGGCCTTCGGTCCTATGGGTTTGGGCCGAGGACACCTTCGCCCCTCCGCCCTAGCTCCGAGCCGCTCCGTGGCGTACCTGCTCGCCGGCACCCACGCTGTAGTAGCCGCGCGTCACCAACTCCCAGTGCAGGAAGCAGACCAGCGCGTCCTGCGCACAGGTCATCGCCGGCGCCGCCGACGCGAACAGAACCTCCAAGCCCGCCATGCGTGCCCCCGGCTTCTGCGGGCAGAGGAAGGGAGTGAGGAAGTGCGGTGAGCCGACCGGCCCTCCGGGGACTGATGACTCCGCACCGATAATCCACTCGCTCCAGCTGCTTCCACCCACAGCCAAAATGGAGACGCCCTCGGGTAAGGGGGCGTGGCTGCCGGAAGTAGCTCTAAGGCGCGGCGCAGCCGCGCGAGCGAGTCCGGGCTGGAAACATGAGCGCAACACTTAAAGGTTCCGGCAGGCAGTGCGCGGGCGGGGCGGGGCGGGGCGAGGCTGGGCGGGGCCCCCAGCTGGAATCCCGATCTTCCCAGGTTGCTAGCAGGACCGCTGCAGGTAGGGTGTTGCGTCCTGGAGGAGAGGCCCCCTTATTCTGAGCCATAGACTTCCCATCCGCAGAATGGGGTAGGCGCATGCTAATGAGGGGGGATGTTATGAAATATGGTAAAAATATACTATTAATAGTAATGGCCTCTTAGTCATTTCTTGCTACGTGCCACATTATTCGAAATGCTTCACTACTTGTATTCATTTATTTAATCCTCATGACCCATATAAGGTTGGTATTAATTATAGCCCCATTTTACAGATGGGTAAACAAAAATGCAAAGGGTTAAATTTGACCAAGATAACACAGCCATACAGTGAGTATGGCAGAGATGGAATTAGGACTTAGCTGACTGGCTCCTAGGATAGCATTTTTATTATTTTTAATCCTCACCTGAGGATTTTTTTCCCATTGATTTTTAAAGAGAATGGAGGGTAGGGAAGAGGGGGAGAGAGAAAAACATCAACGTGAGAGAGACACATGGATTGGTTGCCTACCCTATGTGCCCAGACCAGAGCAGGGGATCAAACCTGCAACCGAGGTATGTGCCCTTGACCGGGAATCGAGCCCACAACCCTTCCGTCAATGGGCCGAGGCAACCACTGAGCAATCGCCTGGGCTAGGATAGCATTTATTAAATGTTTATTGTGTACTAGATGCTGTGCCAAAACCTTTACATCACCCTAACAACAATTCTGAGGTATGTTCTATTATCACCTCCATTTTGCAGATGATAAAACCAGCTCAGAGAATCAAGGCCTCTTCCCCCAAGAAAACAGCTGCCTGCCACAGAGCTGAAGTTCCTGATCTACTACTAAATTTCAATAGTTTATTTGCCTGTCTCCTTCATGATTTTTACCACCTATTATTTCTCCATCAGGTTTCTTGAAATCTAGTTTCCTATCCCAGTCAGCAATTGGCTGCAAGCCATTATCATCTCTCATGTTGATGCCTACACTAGCCTCTAAACTGCCCTCTCCTGAATGTCTCTCCTACGTTCTGCAACTATAGATTACGTTAGAACATACGCTAGATCACATCCCACATCTGCTCAAAACTCCCAGGGCTCCCATCACACTCAAAGGAAAAGTAAATTCCTCCCTATGGTCTACACTAACCTGCATGTGGTCTGCACCCCTGTCCCTCCCTCAGCACTTACCTCTCTCTGACATTAGCTACTCTAACTCTCCCCTCATCACCTGCATTCTTGGTTGCAATAACCTTGACTCCCACCTTCTCTCACACCCACATTTGCTTCAACAGCAAAGCTAGTCGACTTCCTGACTGCCTCCACCTTGATCTGATTCTCTAGCTAGCCTGTCATACTTGGACTATTGCAGTAGCCTCCTACCCAGTCTCTCTCTTTCACATGTTCGATTCTCCTGGCCTTTCTCTGCATGTACTGCTGTCCCTGCCTGGAGTGCTCTCTCTCCAAACATCTGCATAGTTCATTCCTTCCTTTTAGGTGACTCCTTCCCTCATCTCCTACTAGCCTCAGCAGAGGGCTTCCCTGACACCCATCTAAAACAACTTCCTTCATGCAACCACTTTTTTTTCCTTCCTGAAAAGTATTACTCATAACCTGATACTATATTAGGTATTTGTTTGCTTGTTTATTTAATGACTATGTTCCCGCTAGACTGTGAAAAGGAGCAGAGACCATGTTTTCTTGGATACAGGTATGCCTGAGTACCTTCCCAGTTCAGTATATACTTATTGAATGAATGTATGGATGAATGCATGCATGCATGTGTGAATGAATGAATGGTGAGTGAATGAATGGATGAATGAATGATTGGGCTAGTCTCACTCACCCTTCTGCAGTCCACCACTCACTTTGTTAGCTGGCCTTGTATCTCTCAAAATTTTGTGTTCTTGAGGTAACCTTTGGATGCCCAGATTCTTACACCTCATCTGTGGAGATTCTAGATGAGCAGGTCTAAGATGGAATACATGCATGTTGACCACACTCTGGGTGATGCTACAGCTGGGGACTGTGGAACTCCTGAGATGTATTGCGGGTGGCATAGGCTATTTGCTCTTTCCACCAAGATTCTCTGCATTATCAGGCATCCCTGATTTTACTTGCTCTGTCTCTTCTGCTCCCAATGTCTTTCGCCAGTTATGGAAAATTCCACCAATTCATTCTTTTAATCATTAACTAAACCTCCATAGGCTGGGTTGCCCTGGATGGTGATGCAGGCTCTGTACTGCCCAAAGGTGTCCACCCCAGTGGCAGCCCTATCACTAAGTGCCTACTGTGATCCAGGCCCAGATGAACAAGCCATAGTTCCTGCCACTATGGAGCTCACTGTCCAGTGGTAAAAAAAGGAACCCTAGTGTGAAAACTGTTATGGCAGAGGGACACTTGGAGGTCTGTGCAAGCCCAGAGGAGGCAGCTAATTCAGGTTAGGGGTCATGGAGGGCTTCTTGAAGGAAGAGATGCCCAATTGCACTGAACTGTAGTGGAAGATAGGGAGCAAGGTGTTCCGGAAACAGGGAGCAGCATATGCAAAGGCTTGGACGTGTGAAATGCAGCCAGTACTCTGTGATTAGAGGGTCAATGCTGCCTCCTGAATGAGGCCTCCCTTCATCTCCTCTGCCCAAAATTAATTACTCTCTCCTTAGTGCCATTGGCGAGTGGGGGTGCCAAAGGGCGGGCATGGGACAGAGAGAGCTAGCAGACTCAGTGGGGAGGAGAATTTTATCATTCCAGATGATTAAAATGCCTGGTTCATGGTGATAATAAAAAGCAGACTGGCTGTTGATCAGTTTTATTATTGCTTTAAGGTTGTTGTTTTTTTTAATAGACAGTGTGTCCCCACCCTTGCCTGCACTGGGCAGACAACTCCCTATCCCCCTTGGTTTGTCCACTGCTTTGGGTACAATTGGTTATAACTTGAATCCCACAGAATTTTGGTTCCCTGTTATACATCCTCACCCCTGTTAGCTTGTGTTCCCTCAGAAGCCAATGTGAGGCAAGGATTTGAATGGTTTATTTGGGACCTGATTCCAGGAAATAGCAATAAGGGAGGAGAGGAGTGAGACAGGGAAGGGAAGGAAGCCTTAGGTGTTATGTGATCAAGCCAAGGTTTCACCTCTTGGCATCTGGACATGAGTTGTCCCATTTGAGAGCAAAGGAACTGGGGTGTTTCTTGTTCAAGATGCAGCCTGCTGCAGGTTTAGTGAGGGCTGCTTCTGGGAGCATGAAAAGCCCTCAGGCCGAGAATTGCAGAGTTTAGAGAAAGCAGCCTTTGGTGCTTAGTGGTGAGTGCTGAGGAGTGAGTGGGGCACTGTGGCATCTACTTCCCCCTCTCTCCCCCCCCTCCCCCAGCCCATTAAGGGTGAGCCATGTCTTTGAAAGTTTCTGGCCCAGCAGTCACCATGGAGTAGGCACTAACATTTGTATACTGAAAGAATAAGGTAAGCTCTGACTATTGCACTAGGCTGTGAGTCCCCTGAGGGCCAGGACTGTGTTCTGTCCACCCTGGACCTCAGGGTCTCCATGGTTCTCCTTGGATGGGAACAAATAGGAGGGTCCCGTGTGGCTGGAGCTTGTCCATGTCTGCCCCTGGTCCATCCATCCAGCACTTTCTGTGGACTTACCTTTATTACCAAGAGTCTCGGTTGTTCCTGTGAGGCCTGTGTGCAGCTGAGAAGGTAAGCAGGTGGAAGGTGCCTTGTTAGCTGGGCACCCGCTGCCTGGGCGGTGCAGAGCCCATGGGCCCAGGATGATGGAAGAACATGGCAGGTGGCTGCAGCTACCAGTTCCTGGTTGCCAAGTAACAGCAATGTGAGTATTCCAAGTTATCTGGAAACCGTCTCCCTGGAAACTGTAGAGGTGAGCTAAGGGGCAGGTCCCATGTGGACCCGGAGGTAGAATCATTCACCGCTGAAATTCTTCTTCTGTTCCTTTTGCCTAGCATAAGCCCAACCACCTCACCTCCTCAAGGAAGCTCTCCATGATTAGTACTGCTCAGTACTAACTGAAACCCAAGACCTCCCATTCCCCTTGTCAGTGGGGTGCCCAGCATATTTGACATCTGGAAGAGAGAACTCTATTTTTAAATAATATAACTAATATCACTCTATTAGGTTTTTTTGAAAGACTTTTTTGTGGTAAAATACACATAATATAAAATTTAACTGTCTTAACTATTACAAGGGTATAGTTCAGTAGTATTAAGTATATTCACATTGTTGTGCACTCACTTCCACCATTATTTTCAGAACTCTTTTCATCTTGCAAAACTGAATCTCTGTGCCCATTAAACAACAACTCTCCGTTACTCCCTCCTCCCAATCTCTGGCAACTACCATTCTACTTCTGTCTCTTTAAGGATTTGACTATTCTAGGTACCTTATAAAAGTGGAATCACACTGGATTCATCTTTTTGTGACTGGCTTATATCACTTAAAATAATGCCTTCAAGGTTCATCTATGTTGTAGCATGTGCCAGAATTCCTTTCTTTCTAAGCCTTAACAATATTTCATAGTCGATGTCTATATCTATCCACATTAATATATGCACAATGGGATACTTATATTTATATCTGTCACATTTTGCTTATCCACTCATCTGTTGATGGACACTTGGGTTGCTTCCACCTTTTGGTTGTTGTGAATAATGCTGCTATGAACATGGGAGTATAAAAATCTGTTTAAGACCCTGATTTCAATTATTTTGGGCATATACCCAGAAATAGAATAACTGATCAATCATAATTCCATTTTTAATTTTTGGAGGAACCTCCATACTGTTTTCTTTGATGGCTGTACCATTTACATTCCCACCAACAGTGCACAAGTGTTCCCTTTTCTCCACATCCTTGCCAACACTTGCTATTTCCTGTTTTGTTGTTGTTGATTTGTTTTGTTTTTATAGTGACCACCTAGTGGGTATGAGGTTATATCTCCCTTTGTTTTGCATTTCCCCAATGATTAGTGATTTTGAGCATCTACTCATGTGCTCTTTGGCTATTTCTACATCTTCTTTGAAGAAATTCCTATTCAAGTCCTTTGCCCATTTTTGAATTAGGTAGTGTTTTAAATAGCCATTATTTTTTTAGAGCAGTAAAATTGAGTGGAAGATACAGAGATTTCCCTTATGCCCCCTGTCTCCACACATGAATGGCTTCTCCCTTTTACCAAACGTTCCCCCACAGAGTGGTGCGTTTGTTGCAACTGGTGAATCTACATTGACACATCACTATCACCATAGTTCGTAGCTTACATTAGGGTTCACTCTTGGTGTTGTACATTCTATGGATTTGGACAAGTGTATGATGACATATTCCCACCATTACTGTTTTATACAGAGTGCCCCAATCCTCTGTGCTCTGCCTATTTGGCCCTCTCTACTCCTAACCTCGGACAGCCACTGATCTTTTCATCTTGCACACTATGTCTCCATAGTTTTGTCTTTTCCAAAATATCATATGGTTGGAATCATACAGTATGTAGTCTTTTCAAACTGTCTTCTTTCACTTAGTAATATGCATTTAAGATTCTTTCTTGTGTTTTCATGGCAGCATTTGTGTGTGTGTGTGTGTGTGTGTGTGTGTGTGTGTGTGTGTTTTAGTGTTGAATAACATTCCATTGTCTGGATGTGCCAGTTTACTTATCCTTTCACCTACTGAAGAGCATCTTGGTTGCTTCCAAGTTTTGACAATTATGAATAAAGCTGCTATAAACATACATGTGCAGTTTTTTTAATGTGGACATAAATTTTCAACTCCTTTGGGTAAATACCAAGAGTGTAATTGCTGGGTTGTATGGAAAGAGTATGTTTAGTTTTGTAAGAAACTGCCAAACTGTCTTCCAAAGTGTCTGTACCATTTTGCATTTCCATCAGCAATGAATGAGAATTTCTGTTGCTCGACATCCTCACCAGCGTTTCATGCTGTCAATGTTCTGGATTTTGGCCATTCTAATAGGTGTGTGGTAGTATCTCATTGTTTTAATTTGCATTTCCCTGATGATGTATAATGTGGGGCATCTTTTTATATGATTTGCCCTCTGTATATTTTCTTTGGTCTTTGGCCCAAGTTTTAATTGGGTTATTTGTTTTCTTATTGCTGAACAACTCTTATTATTGTTGAGAATTTTTTTTTATATATTTTGGATTAATGTCCTTTATCAGATGTCCTTTGAAAATATTTTCTCTCAGACTGGTTTGTCATTTTATTCTCTTGGCAATGTCTTTTGCAGAGTAGAATTTTAAAATTTTAATGAAGTCTAGCTTACTGATTCTTTCTTTCATGAAACGTGCCTTTGATGTTGAATCTAAAAAATCATTGCCAACCCTCAGGTCATCTACATTTTCTCTTATGCTATCTTTTAGGAGGTCTATGATTCATTTTGAGTTAATTTTTGTGAAGGATGTAAAGTCTGTGTCTAGATTCTTTTTTCTTTGTTTTTTTTGCATGCAGATGCCCATCTATTTCAGCACCATTTGTTGAAAAGATTACCATTTTTCCATTACATGCCTTTGTGAAATAAATTGTCTATATTTATTTGGGTCTATTTCTAAGGTCTCTATTCTGTTCCACTGATCTATTTGTCCATCCCATCACCAATACTATACTGTCTTTTTAAAAAATATATATATTTTTATTGATTTCAGAGAGGAAGGGAGAGGGGGAGAGAGAAACATCGGCTGCCTCCTGCATGCCCTTTACTGGGGACTGAGCCCGCAACCCAGGCAATGCCCTTGACCGGAATTGAACCTGGGACCCTTCAGTCCGAAGGCTGATGCTCTACCTACTAAGCCAAACTGGCTAGGGCTACACTGTCTTTTAAAAAAATATTTTAACTATGTTTTATTGATTTTTAGAGAGAAGGGAAGGAAGAGGGATAGAGAGATAGAAACATCGATGAGAGAGAAACATAATTGATCAGTTGCCTTGTGTAGGCCTCCCACTGGGGATTGAGCCCACAATGTGCCCTGACCGGGAATGGAACCAGTGATCTCTTGGTTCATGGTTGACACTCAACCACTGAGTCACACTGGTTGGGCTAAATACTGTCTTGAATACTGTAGCTCTATAGTTTTAAAGTTGGATAATGTCAATCTTTCAAATTCTCCTTCAATGTAGTGTTTGATCTTCTGGGTCTTTTGCCTCTCCACATAAATATTAGAATAAATTCATCCATCTCCATAAAATAATTGATTGAGATTCTGATTTGGGGTTACATTGAATCTATAGATCAAGTTTGGAAATCCTGACATCTTAAACAATATTGAGTCTTACTACTCATGAACATGGAATCTCTCTCCTTTTAGTTAATTCTTCTTTGATTTCTTTCACCAGAGTTTTGTAGTGTTCCACATATAGATCTTGAAATTTTTGGGTGGAATTTTAAGAGTTCTATATATATCCTGGATATTAATCCCTTATCAGATATATGACTTGCAAATATATTTTCTCATTCTGTGGGTTGCCTTTTTACTCTGTTTATAGTGTCTTTGAATGTACAAAAGCTTTTCATTTTCATGAAGTTAAATTTGTTTATTTTTTTCATTTGTTGCCTGTGCTTTGATGTTGGATTCAGGAAATCATTGTCAAATCCAATGTCAGGAAGATTTTAACTTATGTTTTTTTCTAATACTTTTATAGTTTTAGGTCCTATATTTAGAACTTTGACTCATTTTGAGTTAATTTTTGTGTGTAGTGTGAGGTAGGGGTTCATCTTTGCTCTTTTGCATGTGGATATTCAGTTTTCCTAGAACCACTTGTTATAATCACTGTCATTTCCCCAAGGGTGAATGGTCTTGGCATTCTTGTCAAGAATCACTTGACCATATATGAAAGAGTTTATTTCTGGACTCTATATTCTGTTTCTTTGGTCTATCTACCTACCTTTATTCTAGTACCACATTCTTTTGATTACTATAACTTTACAATAAAGTTTGAAACAGGAAGTGTGAGTCCTTCAATGGATCCCCCATCTATATGACAAAATTCTTTAAAATAATAATCACATAGTAATAAATAGAAATTATTTTCCTGATCCATTCTTTTTCCATGAAGCTATAACTTACATATAGTACAAATTCCCCTTTTTCATGTACAATTCTATTTTGACAAATGTACACAGTACTGTAACTATGGGGCACTCTAGATATTTCAGGAAGGCAGAGATTTTTAAAATATCATCTTTATTGAAATATAACTTGCATACAATAAAACCACAAGTTTAATTCTACACTTCAATAAGTTTTGGCAAATGTATACACCAGTGTCAACATAGTATCAAGATGCAGAACATTGACATCGCTCCAAAAGTTTCCTCAGGCGTCTCTGCAGCCAGTGTCTGACCTCTGGTGCAGGCTACTACTGGTCTGCTTTCTGTCTCTATTGGTTAATTTAGCCTCTTGAAATTTCACAAAAATGAAATGTATCTGTTGGCTTGGGACCCTGGGAAGCGATGTCAGAATAGAGTTAGTATACTAGAGAATTATAACAGATAAGGCTTGTTTAAAAAGGGGGGCACCCCAATAAGTTTAACAAAAAAGGGAAAAACTAAAACAAAAAAGGGGGTGCAGAACAGGAGTAGGTGGGGAGGACTTTCACACGATGATGCAGGTCTGATGCCTGGGAAAAAAGGGGAACGATGAGAATTGGAAAGGAGGAGCCTCAGGCGTCAGTGCAGCCCAACACGGAGCCCCAGAACAGAGCCCCACAGACTCCCCCGTTGGGCAGAAGTGGCGCGGCGTCCCTCTGTACCCCCGCTGTGCCCATCTCGGGGTGGGCTGCTGTGGAGAGCATGGCCTCAGCATTGTTCTAAAGGTGCTGCAGCTGGAGGTTGCTGGCGACCTTTACTCCGATAGCTGACTGGCAGTTTCTTTCTTGAAGAGAGATTGCTATCCCTCCACGGCTAACACTGACAATACTCTTCGTGCCTGCATTTTTCCACTCCTCATTATGTCTGAGGTTCATCTATGTTGTTGTATCAGTGCCTTCCTTTTCATTCATGAGTAATTTTCCATTGTACAAATGTATCAGTTTATACCAGGGGTCCTCAAACTATGGCCCACAGGCCACATGCAAATACAAATATTGTATTTGTTCCCGTTTTGTTTTTTTACTTCAAAATAAGATATGTGCAGTGTGCATAGGAATTTGTTCATAGTTGTTTTTTTTTTTAAACTATAGTCCGGCCCTCCAACGGTCTGAGGGACAGTGAACTGGCCCCCTGTTTAAAAAGTTTGAGGACCCCTGGTTTATCCATTCCCTTCTTGATGGACACTTGTGTTATTTCCAGTTTGGGGTGATTATGAATGATGCTACTATAAATAGTCATACACAGGTCTTGGTGTGCACATATGTTTTCACTAGTCTTGGGTAAATTCTTACAAGTGGATTTCCAAAGTGACTGTACTATTTCATACTCCTATAAGCAATGAGTGAGAGCCCTGGCCGCTCCACATCCAGCAGGAAGGCTTTAATATGAAAAATGTGGCGCTTACAAAGCCATTGGGTGGGTTGGGATGTAAAGATTAGGCTGGAGGCAGCTTTCAGAGAGTCTGGAAGTTGCAAGGACTGCAGGAAAGCACCAGCAATGACCACAGCCGCCCTCCTGTCCCAAGGCAGAATCCAAAACCTGCAGAGGAGACTGCAAAACGGAACCCTGAAACTCCGGATTCTGCCATTGCTGCTGGAGAAGCAATAATGTGCCTCTGCTGCCTCCTGTTGGCTGAATTTAACCCAGAACCCTGTGGGCAGGTCATTCTGGGAATGTCAAACTCCAGACCCCTGCAATACAGAAGGTGTGTGTGTGAGCCGGTGGGAGACAGGGACTGTTTTGTGGTTTTAACAGACAAATTGGACAGTGAGTATTATCTCATTTAATCCCACAACTCTTTAAGGTGGAAGGTATTTTGAAGTCTCATAGAATCATTTAACTCTTTAAAGTAGGTGGGTGTATAACACTGATAACATAAAAGCTAATTTAAAAAAAAAACTTTTGTGTACTATTTTCACTAAGTTTCTTCAAAGTTAAAAATATTTAATATCTATATTAGATTCTGTGTTTAAAACAGACTTTGAGAATGAATTATGATCGGGGCTTTAAGGTAGGACAGAAGAAAGGGCAATGCAAACTGCAACTAATAGTTCATCAGCAAAGAACTTAGGAAATGGATCTATAACCCGCTTGCACAGAACACCTGCTCTTTCATCTTGGCAGTATGTTTCATTAAATATTTGAAATAAAAAGAAATTAGGACTCTCGTTATTAAAATATAAAAAGAAAGGCACAGCAAGGTTGCACAATTGCCCCTAAGTGGTGCAGTCAAATTGTGAACCAGATGTCCCGCTTATACGCCACAGCACCACCGGCTGTGCCCGCGATGGCATCGCAGGGGCTTGCAGGCACCCGAGCTTTGTGTCCGGAGATCTACACAGGAAAGGGGAGAGAACTGCTGTCCGGGCCTGGGCTGGAGGCAAGAAAGGCTGGGTTAGGGAAAAGGGTCCAGGCTGGGGACAGAGAAATGATCCAAGCATGGGAAGCCCCTCCAACCACAGGACACATGGAGGGTCCACGCAGACAAGGGAAGCCACAAGAGGGCGCCCGGGCCCACCCAAATGCCCACCAAGGGCAGCCGTGCAGGGTGAGGTGCATATCCCCTTCATCCTGACTACCAGTCCGTTCAGGGGAGCCCTAGACTGGGGGACCTGTGCAGGCTCTGTCCTCAGTGCAGTCACAGTCTTCGTGCAGGGAAATACCTGCTTTGAGCTCTGGACATGGTTGACCCTCAAGGAGAGACAGTCCTCAGAGAACCCAAGTCTCTGGGGGCACAGATGGTCAGCTCTGCTCGATTCTGAGACCATTCTCCTCCCCACATCCTCCATGCCCCTCAGCAGACATCTTTGTAGCCATCCTTTCATAGACTTGGTTCTGATCCTTGCCCATGCCTCCAGCACCAGCCATGCCCTAAAGCCCCCTTGGGCACCAGCCTTAAAGGCCAGAAGCTTTGTCTGATTGATGCTCCCCTAACTAGAATATGAGCTTCATGAGCACAGACATTTGTGTCTGTCTGATTCACTACTGTACCTCTAGCTCCTAGAACAGTGCCTGGCACACATGGTAGGCGCCCAATAAAAACTTGTTGAATTAATGAATAAATTAGTGGATGTACAGAGTGGAAGAGTGTCTAGGTCTTGGAGTCAGCAACCTGGGTTTACATCTCGGCCTCATTACTTGCCCTTTGTGCAACTTTGGTCACATTATTTAAATTGTCAAATAGGGATTATAGCAGTATTTTCCCAGGGGTTGGGATGATTCCTAAAGGTGATGCCACTAAAGTGCCTCCCATAGTGCCTGACACATGCCAGGGGCTCCTAAGTGGTGGCTCATTTTTTGAGATAATGAAACCTTGGAAAGCAGCTGCTGTTTATTGAGGATTTACCATGTGTCTGACACTTGGCTTTTATTATCTAACTAGAGGCCCAGTGCACAGATCTGTGCACTGGTAGGGTCCCTTGGTGTGGCCTGTGGTGATGGGCCTACACCAGCAGTCCAACACCGCCTGCTGCTCCTGCCTGCCACTCCCGCTCATCCCAGCCCTGCTACTACGCCTGCCGCAGGCTCGCGCCCAGTTAGTCCCGATTGGGAGAGGCTTGCGCCATTGCAGCTTGCAGCAGTGCTCCAGCCGTGAGCCCTGTGTCTGGCACCCATGGGTTAGCTGAGCGGCGCTCCCGCTGTGGGAGTGTACTGACCACCAGGGGGCAGCTCCTGTGTTGAGCATCTGCCCCCTGGTGGTCAGTGTGCACCATAGCGACTGGTTGACTGGTCATTCGGTCGTTTGGTCTCTTAGGCTTTTATATATATAGATTCAATTTTTGTAACTACTTCATGAGAGATTAAGCAGCTCAGAGAGGTTAAGTAATCACACAGGATTACACAGTGGAGAAGAACAAACTTGGGTGTAAGTCCAAGTCTTGAAGATTGACGCAAAGTCAGACTTCCTGGGTTTAAGTCCTGTCTCTATCACTTACAAATACTAAGACCTTGGGCAAGTTTTTCAGTGGAGAGATCTAGGAAGGAACAGAAGTGGGCCACCACATAGGCCTGGACTGTTCTTCAGGATTTGGAGGAATTAAGGACACCACCAACTGTGATGCTGCAGCCTCACTCCCTTGAGATTGAGCAACCTGCCGTCGCCTCTGGAACCTGCTCTTTAACCACAGCATCTCCTGGCTCCCATCACACACTAGAAATTCCCAAGTGAATTCTTTGGTTTCTACCTGGAGCTGCATTTCACAATCTATTCAAGGAGGCAGAACACACACACACACACACACACACACACACACACACACCTCCAGAAAGAGAAGGTGTTGGCTTAGCTGTGTAACTGTGGCTATGTTGCCTTGCCGCTCTAGTTTCTAATTTCCTACCTGCATGAGGATTATCTAGAAAATACACATGGGAGGGCTGAGTCCTGAGCCCTAGAGGTGAGCAGGGGGCAATGGAAGGATTGATTTCCAGGGCTATTGCCATAAGAATCAGACACTGATGTCTAAAGCCCATTAAAAGAAACTTTCATTAAATGGTAAAATCATGACTCTCTAACCAATATAGAAATGATCATGTGTTAAAGATTTTATTTTACTTGTTAAACAGTGGGAGAACCAGATAGATGTTGTAAATGGTTCAAAGGAAACGTAAGAAAAGTTCAACTGTGTACAGAGTAAGGCAGTGATGGCGAACCTTTTGAGCTCAGCGTGTCAGCATTTTGAAAAACCCTAACTTAACTCTGGTGCTGTGTCACATATAGAAATTTTTTGATATTTGCAACCATAGTAAAACAAAGACTTATATTTTTGATATTTATTTTATATATTTAAATGCCATTTAACAAAGAAAAATCAACCAAAAAAATGAGTTCGCGTGTCACCTCTGAGACGCGTGTCATAGGTTCGCCATCACTGGAGTAAGGGAACTGAATTCTAAATGGAGGCAGCTGGTTTTTCCACAAGGGAAGGGAAGTCAATTGTATGAGACTGGATAGAGTTTGGATCCGTTACCTACAGTTTCCAGAGAGGCACAATAGAGCTCAAAGACAATGAGCTTTGTCTGTAGCCCATTTTGGGGAAGTGCTGTATTTCTCAATTTTTCTGGGTTTCAGTTTCCTCATCTGCAAAATGGGGTTACTAGTTACATTGCCTGCCAGGTTGTTGTGAAGGTGAAGTGAGCTGGTAGAGTGCTTAGAATGCGGCCTCGCACAGAGCAAGCGGTTGTTTCTTTTTAGGGTTCAGACTGTTCTTGTGGGAAGAAGCCATCCCAGGCTGAAGGACCGTGTTTTTGTGTGTGTTGCCTCATTTCATCCTCACAACCCGACACAGAGGAGACTGTGATAAACTTTGATTAGGAAACCGAGACTCACAAAGGTGGCACTCGCCCAAAGCTGCTCTGAAAGTAAGTGCAGACTGGGGGCAGCCCCGGGTCAGTCTGGTCTTGGAAGCCGCGTGCTTTTGTTGAATGCCTGTGCCACCTTGGACTCACATGCTTTCATTTCATCCTCATAATAAGCTCAGCAGGTAGGCACCATTCTCACCCTCATTTTTCACCTGTGGAAACTGAGCTAGAGAGAGTGCTGTGCTTGCTCGAGGTCAGAGCTTGACTGCAGAACGTTGCTCTTATGTGAAGCTGCCCTTTGTGTAAAGCACTGAGTTAGCACTCCTAGGCTAGATCTCATTGTTACTGTCTTCTCAGTCCTTCCTCTCAAGTGCATTGTAGAGGATGCTACACTTAGAAATCAGGGGATTTTTGAGTTCTAGAAAGGCCTAATTCTGTCACCAATAACCTAGAAGCCCTTGAGTGACAATGACAATAGCTTTGCTGATCACCAGGTCTTCTGTCCACTATCTGATCTGCTATTTGCAGGGGGTCCTGGAAGGAGATGGGGTGGGAGGGTTGTTAGCACCAGCCTGCCCTGTAGGTAAGGAAACCGAGGGACTCAAGCTGCTTGCCCCCGGGTACTTAGCAGGTCAGTTAAGAACATCTGTGATCTCCTCACTGCTCCTCCCTGGGCCTCAGTGTTCTCATCTGCTGAACCGGCAGAAGGGCACTTGGGCTGGGCAGTTTCAAAACTCAGAGCTGGTGTGAAGTTTCTGGAGTGAAAAAGAAAAGAGAGAGAGAGAGAAAGAGAAGGGGGAAAGAAAGGGAGAGGAAGAGATACAGAGTGTTAAAGGGGTGGCTTCGATTTCAGCTTTTCTTTTTTTTAGATCATAATGAGAAAAGATTCAAAGCAGATGTTGTCCTGGTGACTTGCAGTAGCAGAGAGTGAAGCTGTGGTGTGATAATACCACACTAGCTGCGAGCAATATATCTATCGACAGCCCCAGTCATCAGAGCGAAGCAGTTGGCATTTGCAGGGACTGAGTCCCCCACGCTTGAGTTCGATGTTCGTAAGGGCCTCAGACTCCAGCTGGGTTTACAGGTTCTTCTGGGAAAGGCCCATTCTTCAGAGGTCATCCAGCCCCTGACTCCCACTCCCACCTCTGGGGAGAGCCTCACTCATAGGGCAAGGCCGGGACCCCAGCCACTCACTTGGCGACACATTTGAGGCAGGATGGGGAGGCAGCCGTCAGAAGAGCCAGGCTCAGTGGGGGCAGATGGAGCGTGGCCCAAACAGCCCTCAGGATCACAGGCTGCATTGTTATTACTTTTTAATTAAAAGGGCGTCTTTTTCCCTTATTACAAAAGCCATGTCTGTTTATTTTAGCAAAATTAGACAGGCCAGACCAGGAAAAAGAAAAAATTAAAAACGACCACGATCCAGAGAGAGCCATTGTTAATGCCTGGCACATTCAGGAGTCATAAACCGAATGCTCAGGGGCCAGGCAGTTAATGTAAATGTGAATTGGATGGTATTAAAATGAATGTAAATGTGTGAGTAGGGTAAATTAATTTATATAAGAATTAATATAAATATGTGAATTGTGATCTTAAAAATATCAGAAATGTTTGAATCTGTGGAGTAATAGATAGCCAGTGTCGACATTTAAAAGTCAAAGAGATTTTAAATAATGACTTGGGCTCCAGGGGTCACCAGTTTGAAATAACTGCTGCCTATCTTACTAGATCGATCTATCTATCATCTATCTAAAGTACACATGTATCAATATGTATATGTATTAAGATATACACAAGCATACATATACATATACACATACATCAAGTGGAATTTTATGGGACACTCAATATAATATTCAGATAAATGTGTAAGTGCTTGGGTTGAAGAAAGATTGGGGGCGAGTACCTCCATCCCTTCTTGCCACTTTCTCACCCAACAGCAGCCTCTACATAACTCTGGGCAACACAGGAATCTGATTTGAAAACCAGTCATCTTATTCCACTGGTCCCTAGTCTTTACCATTTCATGGACTAGTAAATTCTACCTTCCAAAAATCTAGAGTTACCAACTATTTTTTCATCAAGTGTGGCAGGCATGGCTTGCTCCCCTCTCAATAGTTGTTTCCTACCTCTCAACCCCTTTTTTCTTGGTGTTATTTGAGGGGCCATGCACTCACTCCTAGACAATTAATTGTCATTAGGAAACCCAACATGGTAATCTCATTTCCTTTTGGCAGATTATTGATTTCCTAGACTTTCTTGCAGCTAAGAGTGGCCTTGTGCCCTAATTTAGCTAATGACACATTGAGGAAGTCTGCTGGAGACTTCTGAGAATGCTTTTGCTTTCCTGTAAAAAACAAAAAGTCATTGGTACCATCTCATCCCCCCTCTTCCTACCTTGACCCATGGATATAATGCCAAGAGCAGTGGTAGCTTTCTTGGGACCTGAGGGGAAGAATCACAGAGACTCCTACATGCCTAACATTGGTGAGCACTGAAACTTCCCCAGTGGTCACTACCTCCAGACTTCTTTTAACATGAAAAAATAAGCTCCTATTTGTTTATGCCACCATCCTATATAATAAAAGCCTAATATGCTAAGTGTCTGGTCATCCATTCGGCCGTTCAACCAATCAAAGCGTAATATGCTAATGATATGCTAAGGTTGCTCAACTGCTCGCTATGACATGCACTGACCACCAGGGGACAGACACTCCAACTGGTAAGTTAGCTTGCTGCTGGAGTCAGGCCAATTGAGACTGAGGGAGATGGACTAGACACTCCCTGGAGCCCTCCCATGGTCCCTCCCTGGCCAGCCAATCTCCTGCGTTCCTCCCTGGCCGTGATCATGCACCTATGAGGTCCCTTGGCCTGGCCTGCACCCTCTCGCAATCCGGGACCCCTCGGGGGATGTCAGAGAGCTGGTTTCGGCCCGATCCTGCAGGCCAGGCCAAGGGACCCCCCTGGTGCATGAATTCGTGCACCGGGCCTCTAGTTAATAATATTTTGTTATGTGCAGCTTGGAAAGAAGTAAAAACTTATCCATTATCATCATCAAGCCAAAGAAGTAAAATGGAGATAATGTTACAGAAAAACAAAAGTTTTATGAACATCTTTTTGTCGTTCCTATTTTTCTGAGTTTGCCATAGACCAGCAAAAACTTTTTACTGAGCAGCCTTGGCCCATGGACAAACATCTGGGAACTGTCAATCTTCACCACAGCAACAGATCAAATGCATAAAGAATAGTCCATCATCAGATGTCCAGACCAGACTCTTATTGTTGGACATTCAGATGGTTTCCAGCTATTTCCTATATGGTGTTGCAATGAACATCCTGGAGGCGAAATCTTTGCCCTCATCCTTACTAATTTTCTTAGGATAAATTCTTAGAAGTACAATTTGAAATTTGAAGAATATGTATGTTTTAGGCTTTAGCTCATATTGCTCAACTGTCTTCCAGAAGGAAAGTACCAAGTTACACAGTCATCTCCCCACAGACGTTTCACACAACTTGGATGGATACCACAAGTCATCCCAGGATCCTTCCCAAACTGTGCTTTGGGTCAAGGTGGTCTGAGTTGGCCAGCTTCTGCCCGCTACAACCAGGAGTCCTGATTTACATACCTGTGCCACTTCCAGGCCTCCCAAGATCAAAGCCACTTGCTGATTTACGAGCGGTGACTGCCCATCTTGCAATCCACCCTGCCCTGTTCCCCCAGAGCTTGGGGAATAAAGTTAGGGCCCTGGCCAGCTTCAGACACAGTATGTGCCATCAGCACTTGCTTACACCCCCAGCCTCATTGCCCACTTTTCTCTGGCACATCTAGCGATAGGGAACTATTTACTGTTCTGCAACCACATCATGAGCTTTTGTGTTTCTGTGCCTTGTACATGATGTTCCCATCACTGGGAAGGCCTTTCCTCTCTTCCTCGCTAACTGGTACTCATCTTTCAAAATTCAGCGTAAACATCACTGCCACCAGGAAGCCTCCTTGATCTCCCCAAGCTGGGCGAGGGCCCTACACCCTCTCTAAATGCTTGTCCCATAATAGCTTGGTCACACTCTGTGGCAACGGTCTGTCCACCTGTCTTATTCTGCCACCAGACTGTTAGGTTCTCAAAGGAGAGAGAGCTGGGAGAGAGAACTCCCTTTGAGGAAACCCCTGTCTTCCTCCCTGCTCTCCACACATACAAACTCAGCCCATACTTCAAGCCCTTGTGTAAGACCTCACAGCCCCCGCCCTGGAATCTTAACTGGTGGCCTCAGACCCATTGGCTCCCTGGGGGCCTGGCTCTTTTGGCCTTGCCCCTGAGGAGACCGTTGCCAGAGAGCAGGGCCTAATCTTGCCCAGGCTTTGTCACGTGGCAGTAAGAGAGAGAGGGCACTGGTCTCTTCCTCTTCTTTCAAGGACACTAATCCCACTGTGGGGCTCTGCCCCCATGACCTCATCTAAACCTAAACACCTCCCAAAGGCTTCATTCACCTCCCAATACCATCCTGTTAGAGGTTAGAGCTTTAACTACCAGTTTTAGAGGCTCACAGACATTCAGTCCATAGCACTACTGACAAGCTGTCTGACAATAGGCACATCCCTCCCCTCTCTGAGCCGGATCTCTCCTTTTGTACAAGGAAGGGATCAGAAAGGACATCCTTGACCAGCCAGTGCATTCTAAAGGGGGCATTCATGGTTTGTGACTCCATCCTCCCAGCATCCATTCCCTTTTCTCCTGGAAAATGCCCTGGTTTCCTTCCCTCCGTCCAGGACGACTGGGGATGGAGCACTTGACTTAGGTATTGCTTAGTCACAGTGATTGCTTGGGCATGTGGGCACTGAGAGCCAATTAGAGTGAACCCCCAAACTGCTGCTGGGATTTCTGGAAGACTGTCACTCTTCTGTGCAGCCCTGGGATCAAAGGCTGGAGCTACCTAGGTTGCTATAGAATGGGATCCACAGGGATGGGCCAGGAGAGAAGCCAGATTCTGAAATGTTGTTTACACGCTGTATCTAGCCTATTTGATTCTATCTTCCCTCCCCTTTCCTCCTTTTTTCTCCTTCTTTCCTGAATTTTCCAACCTCTGCCTCTCCATCCCGCCCCCACAGTCCCCAGCTCCTCAGCATCTTGCTCCCTCTGCTGCCCTGTCCCCACATGTACAGATGTTTCAGGCTCAGGTCTATCCCAGGCTGTGCACTGGCCCAGCTGCAACCTTGATCCTAGCACGGGTGGGAACGGGGTCCTCAGAGGAGCTGTGAGGAACAGGCTGCAGAGGACACATGGAAGGGGCAGAGACTGGGTGACAGGCAGTGTTCCCAGGACCCTCCTTGGGGTGTTTCTTTGTTCTAGACGCATGGCTCAGTTGATGTTGGCAGTCTCATTAAGAGCTTAAGAGCTTGCCCCATGCCAGCTTTGCTCAGCACTGTCCCATTTGCTCATTATTCGGACAGTTTAAAGTCAGCACTAGACAGTGCAGGGAGAATTCAAGGGAAAGGTTTCCATTACGGCTTTAATATCATTCTTGTGCCGTTAATTGGCAGGAAGCACAAAAGACATCTATGCCATCACCTGGGTCCATACAGCTCCCACTCAAGCCTGGCTCATCATCTCTTCCTGGGACCATTGCCTTTTTATGCTTGCCCTGCCAGGAGCTTCTCATCTGGCGTCCAAATCACCAACAGTGTGCTTTGTCTGAAATGTGAGGTGTTCATTCACGTCACTCCACAAATCCAGGGTGTGGGTTAGTTCTATATCGCGGCATAAAAAAATCACAAAACGAAGTGGCTTTGCAAACCATTGTCCTCAGAGGTCTGCTAACTGTTGTCCTCAGGCTAACCCTGGCCCACCGCTTGGTTTTATAAATAAAGTTTTATTGGAACACGGCCATGTCTATTTGTTTACGTATAACCTATGGCTACTTGTGCAGAGCTGAATAGTTTGAACAGAGACTATGTGGTCCACGAAGGCTAAAATATTTTTACTCTCTTTATATAAAAGTTTGCTAAACCCTGGATTAACACAATACTGATCATTTAATATCTCTCATGGTTTCTATGGGTCAGGAATTTGAAAGCAGCTCCGCCAGGTGGTTCTGGCTCAGGGTCTTTCATGAGGTTCCAGTTAGGGGCTTGCTGGGGCTGCACTCATCTGAAGGCTCGACTTGGGGCTGAAGGATTCTCATTCACGGAGGCTCACTCAGGAGGCTGGCCAGTCAGTGCTGGCTGTAGGCTGGGGGCTTCCGTTCCTCTGTACATGGGCCTCAACGCAGGAGAGCTTGAGTGTCCTCATGCCATGGTGGCTGCTCTCCCCAGAGTAAGTGATTTAAAAGAACAAGGTAGAATCTCACTGCCTTTGTGAGCTAGATTCAGAATCCATACACTGTCCCCTCTGCTGCATTCTACTGCTCACATAGGCCAGCCCTGATTCAATACAGGAAAGGCTGGAGCCATTGTGGGCTGGACTTGGCCGTGGCTGCCCTGTGAAGTGAGGTTTGGGCTCTTGCCATCCAGTACTGGACCGCGGCTTCTGCCTGTGGTCAGCCCTGGCGGTGGTGGTGGCAGGGGTTTGTGTGTCGGGAGTGGGTGGTGGGAGGGAAGTGGGGATCTCCAGCCACAGATACTCCACGTCTCCATGGGGACCCCTGACTACCACGTCTGGGAGAAGGACATCCAGAGCCTTTTCAGTGATGATGGCCAACTCCTCGAAATAGACCTTAAAAATGGGTACTGCTTCGTGGAGTTGGAGGACTCCCTACGCCCTGTACAGATGAACCGCAACCACCGAGCACAGGGCGCTGTCTCCATGGCTACAGCTACGACGCGGGATCGCGGGGTGGAGCAGGATACAGCAGGCGGAGAGCGGCGGGAAGAGACGAACACGGCCCACCTGTTGGAACGGAATTCAGGCTTAGGGTAGAAATCTTTCTAGTCGTTACAGTTGGCAAGATTTAAAGCGTCTCATGAGATAAACCGGCGAAGTAACCGATGCAGATGCTCACAAAGAACTCACAAACGAAGGGGTCAAATTGAGTCCCGCTCCTACTCTCACATGAAGCTTGCTTTGGATAAACTGGATGGCACAGAAACAAATGGCAAAAATATTAGCTCATTAAAGATAAAGCACGAACTAAACTTAGGCGGTTTACACTGGAAGCAGATCAAGGTCACGAGTCGAGCAGCCGCAGCAGAAGGCACAGTATCTCAAAGAGTCGTTCCTGATCCAGGTCTCCGAGCAAAGGTTGTTCACGGTCTCGGGCAAAAGGCTGGAAATCTAGATCAAAGAGCAAAGCGAAGTCCAAGGCCGATGAGGCCTCCCATTGCACTCTCGAAACAGGTCTAGGGATGAGTATGGGGAGTCTCCACGCAGGTCTCGTTCTCGATCATTCCCCCGAAGAAGATGGAAAAGGTGATATAAAGTAAAATCTAGATCGAGGAGCCAGTCTCGTGCCAAATCTCCCCTACCTGCTCCACCCTCGAAGGCTCCTTGTGTGTCCTGCCACCCAGAAGGGCTTCAAGTTCCCATTCTAGGTCCCATTCAAAGTCATAGTCATGGTTCAGATGGAGTTCCAGAGATTAACCCAGAACTCTATGCTATTTGCATGCTAGTTCGGAACACTTTCCTGCTTGCCTAGGCAGTTACTCTTCCATGTTTGTACCTGGCCTTTTCTGCAAGAGGCGTCTGAAAACAAGGGCGCAAAGAAATTTGTTTGTGGCCAAATTTGATGAAAAAGAGATGGTGCCATAAAGACCTCCCTTCTTTGTAGATTTAAGATGACTGATTTTATAGCTTTTAAGCGAAAATAACTTTCGAAAAGATTGAGCTCGTTTAGATTATTTATTTATTTGTTTAAATTAATTTCAGAGAGGAAGGGAGAGGGAGATAGAAACATCAATGACGAGAGAGAATCACTGATTGGCTACCTCCTGCCATGTCCCTTACTGGGGATCGAGCCTGCAAACCGGGCATGTGCCTTGATTGGGAAAGGAACTGTGACCTTGTGGTTCATAGGTCAATGTTCAACCACTGAGCCACACCAGGTGGGCTCATTTAGATTTTTAAAAGTATTTCAGCAGGGTCTGCTGCAGGGGCTTTGTTGTTTCGTTTGCTTACTTGTAAATTAACTGTTTCAAGCTTTGGTTATTTAAGCCTTTACAGGGAGAACCTATTTTTCAATTATGTTGGCTTTTAAATAAAGCTTGAGTTATGTAAGATTTCAACAAAAGTTTGCCACCAAGATGATTGTCTATTTGAACAGGTCATTATAAATTCCTTTAAATATTGATATCTGCTGTTTGTGAAAACAATGTAAATTCTACTAAGTGTAAAACAAGGCAAGCCTCAGACCAGCAATGATTTATTCAATTTGCATAACATTATTTTGTGCTGTTAGTCAACTTTTCCCTTTTAACAAGTTAAATTTAAAATAAAATATATTTTGTAGTATAAATATATGAAAGGATGATGCAAGAGAATAGGTATCAGGAGATGGGATCATTGAGGCCATCTGAGAGACTGGCTGCCCTGTGAAGGTTGCATACTCACGCTCCCCTGAGCATTTGATCTATAGGTGTATTTTGCACCATGCTTTAAGTCAATATTTTTAAATTGGGACATTTCACAAAATCTCTAAAATATCTAAATGATCCAACATTTCTACATGTTACAATAAGATAGTGGTGAACATGATTCTTTCTGGTTACCACATTCCCTACCATTTTTACAAGGAAATGAATTTTAGTGATCATTAATAATTATCCGTGGTCTGTTTCCTTACTGAAGAGAAATATATCTCTGTGATCTCATCTGTATTAAAAGAGGGCAAAGAAAAGATACACTAAGAGGGCCTCCCATTTTAAGAAGAACCAAGGGGAGAAGACTATTTCTGTATATTTAATATGCAGATAAAATATACATATTTTCAGCAACTACAACCACCACAGCTTGTAAATGTGGCTGCCTGGCCTGAGGAGGCCAACCTCCTTAGTTTGTCATTAAAGATCTTTTGTAATCTGTCCCTTCCCCACCTTATAGACAATATGGCATAGAAATGAAGAATATAGACACTGAGATCAGACCACATGGGTTCAATTTTCTCATCTCAAAAATGGAGATAATAATAGTATCTATCATACAGGGTTTTGTGACTATCTTTTCAGCTCTATTTCCTGCTAGCACTCTACATACCTGAACACTTCAGTCTGTTTTAGTCCTTCGTGTCCTTGCACATTCTGCTTCTTCTGTCCACAATTCGCATGTCCTGTTTCTCACTAATGCCGGCCTTTACACTGTTCACCAAACACATCTGGTTCTCCTGGGCATGAAACCTGTGATGGTATTTCCTTGTGGTTGGGCTGGGGCTATGTGACAAGATCTGGTCAGTAATTTGTGGGTACAAATAACACCTGTCTCTTTCAGGCTTGGAACGTTTAACAGCAGGTTCAGGCTCCCCAGAATTCCCTCTTCCTTCTGCCATAGTAACTGAGTCCTGGAGTGAGAATGGTGGTGTGGTCAGAGCCACAGCCAAGCCGTGTTAGATGTGTGGACCAAAATTCCACCTTCGGTTTAAGACAGAGTTGTTACAACAGCAAATGTAGCCTGTATTGACTCCTTTAAAAAAAAAAAAAAGCTTCCTTCAGCTTTCCACAAACAGAGCTTATAATGGTCTATGGGTTGCCATGGCAACCATTGCAAACCTGTATCAATGAGTTACCCTCTATGATCCTGTATTAAATGACTGGCTTGTATAAACCATGATGTCCACTGGTACTGTTCTCTTCTCAGAGTGAGCTTCCCTAACTAGCCATTGTAAAGACATTCCCTGCTCTCTTCTTTGAATGAACACCCAGTTTAATTAATTGTTGGTACTTTATTCCCAACAGCAATTATTTTTATTTATTGTTTATTGTTTGCCTCTTTCACTAAACAATCAGTTTACAGCCCTGGGGCCTAGCTCAGTGTCTGGCACAGAGATGAATTAATGATTGAATGAATGATCAATGAAAACTGTATATCCAGTGCTTAGAATTGGTGCTTGGTGTACAGTGTGTGAGCCTAAATGAATGAATATCCGCCCCCCGCCTCCCCCGCCTCACACCCCCATACAACTCAACAATTCATCCACCCTTGAACATATGCACAAGTGTTCTCTCTTAGGCTGGATTTGAGAGGCAGCAGCAAGCCCAGTAAGGAACTCCTGACGCTGCCTTTATGTTTCCCCTGCCGCAAAATCTCCTGTGACCGTTTAAAGCCAGGAAGCAAAATCAAAGAGCTCTGGATTCAAAGGACACTAATTACCTTTCAAAGCGTTCGCCTTGGCTTTAGCCCCACGATTCCCGTCAGAGGCCGTGGGAGTCTGTGGTTCCTGTGTCGGGCTTTGAAACTGGGAGGGATTAATGGGACTTGATTAAACCACAAATGTCAGGAAGTGTGGAGGGCAGCTCAGAATGCTGCCACCTCCATCCATCCTGGGAGGAGGGACAGTCACTGACCTCCCCTCCTCCACTCGGCTTGAGCTTCTGATAAAGTAGCTAAGAGGGAAGGCACCCTCGCCTCCACTCAAGGGTACCATGTTCATGCTTATGATGAGGCTGACTGGTGTGCCAATGAGAATTTAATTTTGCATATTGTTAATGCAGGTGTAATAAGAAACCCGCCCATTAGTTTTTCATGTCCTGACATCTGAACAGCAACTTCTTCAACTCTACAACACTAGTTGTGTGCTAAAATAATTGATGATAATGACCTTAATAGGTACCAGTTCACTGAGGACCTACCTTATATACCGCACAGAGCTCATTGCTTCATATGGTTGATCTCATTTCACCCTCATAACCTCTCTGGGGGGAGATAAGGACTCTTATTAGCTCCATTTCACAGATGAAGAAAACTGAGGCTCAGAAAGGTAGAGCCACTTGCCCAAGTTCACGCAGCATGAAAGTGACAGACCACTTCTGAACCCGAACTGTTCTATCCTGTTCACTTCTTATGGTAAATTATGAGTGGCCATCCTTCTGATATTCCAGGAAGTATGATTCTGTGAAAAACATACTGTAAGATAAGAGAAGTAGACAGACATGTTGGAGAAATCTGTACCAGCTGTGGTGGAGCCTCATTTTATTTGCATACCAAACCTGAGCCTGACTCCCGAACCATTTTATTAATCCCCCGACTACTGAGGAAGAAGCAGGTAACACTTCCTGTCAGAACTTTTCAGCTGGAACTCAACTCAGTGAGAAGACGCTGTGGATTTGCCCATCCGACATCATCCCCGGCCTTCTTTGCCTGTCTCCACTATAAAGGTTGGAAAAACCGAATTTCCCAGCCTCCCTTGCTGCCAGAGGTGCCCGTGTGCCAATTCTGGCCAATGAGACATACGTGGAAGCCTCCACTTTCCCCAATAAGAGGGACAGAGTGCTTGCTTCCTCCTGACTGGGACATGATGTGACACCTGATCTGTGGCAACCATCCTGGGCTCGGAGGGAAAGACCAAGAAAGCCACAGGCATTGCTGAGCCATCGAAGCAATGCTAGGCACTGCCTACTTTTAGAAGTTTAGAAAGTGAGGAAAATAAAACCCCTATTTATTTAAGCTCCCAGTAACTGGATTTTCTTTCGCTTGAAACCAAAAGCATCTTAGTGGGACAACCTTTCATCCTACATCTCTTATTACGAATGTACACATTTCCCAGATGATCCCTCCCTACAGATTCCCCTCACATCTCTGTCCAGAATTTTGTCCGATGTCTCTCTGAGCTAATAGCTGGTCAGAGGAAAGGGACCAACGTGGGCTGCGTGGACCAGTGGTTCTAAAACTTGAAGTGCATCATAGCTAACTCCTAAATCTGTGCGTCAGGGCTGCTTACAGTACAAGTAACAAAGTAAGTCAAAGTGGCTCTCACAATTGAGAGGCAAGGCATGGCTGAATCTGGGGCCTCTCATTGGTGTCATTAGGGCAGTCTCCCTCCATCTACCTCTCTGCCCAGCTGTTCTCTCTGTTGGCTTCATTCTCAAGCAGGAATCCCCATATGACAGTAAAGATGGTTGCCAGAGGCCCCAGGTTTACATGATTCTCATCCTTGGTATCCCTACAGAAAACACGGAGACGGTCTCTCCCCTAGCATCCATGAGAAGGATTCTGATTGGTCAGCCTGGCCTTGTGCCCACCCCCTATAGGAACACACGACTGACAGCTCCACTAAAATCACTGGAGTCAGAGATGGAAGGGAGAGGTCCCAAAAGGAGAAGATTGGACAGGGGAGTGATGCTAGGTGGCCATCATGGCAGAAGTCCAGTACCAGTCAGTCTCCACTGCCCCTCACTGACTGGGGTGGGGAGACAGGAGGCCTTGGCATATTGTAATTTCTGGGACTCTGACTTTGCTTATCTGGCAAATGGGGAGCCTAATCACATTGGGTGAAAATCAGATGAGGAAATGCATGGAAAAGATCTGCAAAATAAGACACTCTGTAAGGAATTGCTTGCATCATCACTGGCCTTAATTAGTAGTCACCCTTCAGCTCAAGAATATTGAATGGTTTCCTATTGCCTGACTCATCAAGCTGAGGATCCTCTATAGGTCTTACAAGTCTCTTCATAGTCTGGGCCCCATTGGGCGACCACATTTCTCCCTAACCCACCTCCTCCACTCTAAGCAGGCTGATCTCTTGCCCCACACACAAGTGTTGTTCAGAGCCAATCCCATGGTTCTGCCTGGTATGAACCAAGTTATGTATTTTCTGTGAAACCCAATTTGCTCATCTTTTAAATGGAAACCATTACTTCCCAAAGGTCATTGTGATGCATGAAAGAATGGATATATAAAGAGGCCGAGAGTACAATTCTCATGGTCTGTGTTCCCTCTTCCCTTGCACACCCTTTTCTGTGCAGTCCCCCTGGGATTGCCTTTGAGAAGGTAATTGATCACTCAGGAAGGAATTTCCCTCTTGGGAGCACTTGGGCACCAGAGGCACGTATGTCAGGTTGCAGAGGAAGAGTGGGATCAGCCTTCTTCGCCCCAGGACTTAAGAAAGATTCTCCTAGGAAGGAAGGAGAGAAAATGGTTGGGGCTCTGGGTCCGGGAGGAAGTGGATGCCTCAGCCATGCTGAGGATGTGCTCTGGGTCAGGCTGTGGCTTGGGGTGGACCTGAGTCTGTGCACAGGGGAAAGGATGGCGGTGAGCAGGCACCGTGATGGTGTGTGGATTGGGGTCTGGACCAGGTGTTACTTGGCCTGTGTTCTAAGGGAAGTCCTCCCTGGCAGACAGCCATCTGCTCTTGGCTCCACACCCATCTCTCTGCCCTGGGGATGTTAGTGCTAGTCTTCACTCCACGTGTAAGCCAGGCCTTCCTTCACTTCTGCCCTTGAGAGGTGCTGCCAGCAACATTCTGGCCAAATCCAGCCTGCAGACCCATTTGGCATGGCCACACGGTGCATATAAATGGATGTAAATTCTCTGACACTCCTCCCATCAAGAAGTCTGTGTAGCCCTGGCTTGTTTGGCTCAGCGGATAGAGCATTGGCCTGTGGACTGAAGGGTCCCAGGTTTGATTCTGGTCAAGGGCACATGCCTGGGTTGTGGGCTTGATCCTCAGTAGGGGCATGCAGGAGGCAGCCAATCAGTGATTCTCTCTCATCATTGATGTTTCTGTCTCTCTCTCCCTCTCTGAAATCAATTAAAAGATACACTAAAAAAAAAAAAGAAAAAGAAAAAAAAGAAAGAAAGTCTGTGTATTCTTTCCCTTAAATCTGCGTGGGTCTGTGGCTACTTTGACCAGTAGAGTAGGTGGAAGTGACACTATGAGACTAAAAGGTAGATCATAAAAGGCCATCCTTGAGTGCTCCCTCTCTGGATGTTCAGTGCTCCCCGTCTGCCTATGCATTGCTGGCTGTCTGGGCACTCTGCCTCGGAACCCAGGGCATGGTGTGAAAAGCCCAGGCCACATGGAGAAGCCACATGTAGGCGCTCCAGTGGACAGTCCAGTTGAGCCCAGCCTTTGAGTCATCCCAGCCTGGGCACCAGATATGTGAGCAGAGAAGCTCCCAGATGATTCTAGCCCCGGCCATTTGAATCTTCCCAGCTGAAGCCCCAGTCTCTGTGGAGCAGAGTCAAGCCGTCCCCACTGTGCCCCATCCAGACTTCTGACACAGACAATCCATGGGCATAATAAAGGTCTGCTTTACGTCACTACAATTGGAGTGGTTTGTTACATGGAAATATTAATGAGAAAATAGTGCTTTAAAATTTTTTGATTCTGTTGCCAACATTTAAAATTGGGAAATTTCACATACAAATTTGGATTTCTGGCTTTTAATGAGAAATCAAAAAATCTGGCCACATTGACATCCCTGTTTGGCAAAAATTGGTCAGAGCTGCCCACTTAAGAAGGGATATGGATGTCCTGTCTGCCTTGGCTTCTATCTGTCCATCTTTACTTATTTACGCCATCTGCCTGGTCCCCATGGGCACATGGGTGTGTGGGCCCAGGGCCAGAACCATCATATAGCCTCATGGGCACCCAATGGCTCACGATGGCCTGGACATCCCTGACCTCCCTGGGTGCCCCCTTTTTGTCTCTGGAGCTATGTAAGTCCACCAAACTAAGCAGGGTTATACCCTTTCCTCTGCTCAGAAAATCCCTTACATGAAATAAAAAACAGGCGAGGCTGGGGGTGGTGATGGCTGTGTCTGGAGCTTGCTTGTCCTGTAAACAATTTCCTGGTGATAATCTTTCCAATTATCCCTCCGAGCTGGAACTGCTGTGTGAATCAAGCTGGGTGCCCTTGGCTTATCCTGTACATCTTGGAGTCATTAAAATCCAGCTTTCTATTTCAGGGTGAGCTGTCCAGAGCCACCAAGGTTGGGATGTCTATGATCCTTGACACAGACACAGACAATCACAGTATTATAGAAACTTTGAAACCAATGCAGGGCAGATTATAGAATTTTATACTCAACAAGACTCTTAGAAATCAGCCTAAGCACTAAGCATAGATGATCCAGGTCCAAATTCCAGTAAATATAACTTTCTTTTTCCTTATATAAATTTATTTATTAACTTCCATTCATATAGGTTGCTGAGATTTGATTAATTAGTTAAGTCATTCAACAATTGTGTCTCAAGGGCACCTGGGTACCAGGTATTTTCTTTTCTTAAGGGGTAGGAATATAACCTTAACATGTCAGATAAAAATCTCTGCCACTGTGGAAGCTAATTTGCATTCCAGTAGAAGAGACAGGTGAAAAACAAATAAGTATACGAGAGAATGTCATAAGTGGTGAGAAGTGTTCTGAAGGAAAAGCAGGCAGTAGGGAAGAAATATGTAGTGATGGAGAATGAGTGTTATTTTATCCAGGGTGTTCAGAGGACATGCCCCACGAGGCAGCCTTTATGGAGAGACTTGGAAGATGTGAAGGAATGAAGCTCATGAAGACCCAAGGAAGAAGGATCCATCTGAGTGAAGGGACAGGCTGGGCTAGGGTGTGCGTGGCCTATTGTGGGAGAAACAGGGGCAAGACCTGAATGGCTGGGCAGAGGTGGGAGAGAGGAGGAGGAGGAGAGATTGAGGTTGAAATCTCAGTCTGTTTAATATTCTTCTTTTCTACTGGGTTATGTCTAAATCCTAAGGGGCTCACATAAGATGGGAGGGAGCATCTAGTCCTTCATGTTATGCATCTAGTCCTGTAGCCATGCTGCCTGATCCTCACATGCCCACCTGATTCTGATTTCCAATTGGGACCGTTGGCTTTTGGTGCTCCACCCATGCCTCTTTCAGGTGCTTGGCTCACCTTGATTATCTGACCTGTGGGAATCTGTGGGAGGCTACCTGCCTGTCTAGGCACCTCCTACAAATTTTTTCAGCTATATACTATGCCAAGAAGGAGGGATCTGGCTGGGACTCAGCCAATACCTGGTATCTCCTTGAAGGCATGGAAGGCTAGGGCTTGATCTAATTTGTGTGAGGTCAAAGCTTACACCATTTTGAGTGACCCTCTTTTAAAAGAAGAAAAAACAATAAGAAAATATATTTAACTATGAATGTAAATATTTATTTTGAATGAAAGAAGAAAATGAAAATAAATCACAAATTTTAAAAAGCTAACAAATACTACAAACAATACAAAATCCAGAAAAAATAACACTATTTTTATTAACTGTATGACATTCCTCTATAATACTTTGCCATTTTTGGCTGCAGATTTTACATCAGAAGCCATGGAGATGAGAAGGAAATAAAACAACATGTGTAAGGTGCTGGAAGAAAAGAACTGTCAACTCAGAATTCTATACCTAGAAGAAATAACCTTCAGGAATGAAGGTAAATAAAGACATTGCCAGGTAAGATAATTCATAACCATCAAATCTGCGTTCAGAGAATTGCCAAAGGAAGTTCTTTAAACAGAGGGAATGGTAGGGAACTTGGAAGGTTGGGGATGAAAGAAGAGCAACATAAATGGTAATAACAGGCCATGAAATGGTAAATATCTTAGTAAAAATAATGGGCCATTTTTTTTCTCTTGGGTTTTTAAAAATATTTTGACAGCTAAAAGTGAAACTTTGAACATTGTCTGTTGGAAATGTTAATGTATGTAAATGTAATATATAAGACAACTATAACATAAATGAGGAGGGTAAACACATATATGATGGCAAGGTTTCTAAATTTCTCTTGAAGTGATAAAATATTGATTCTATATAGACTGCAACAAGCATATACTGTAATCAATAGAGCAGCTACTAAACATAACTATACAAAGACATACAGGAAAAACACACAAAAAATTTAAAATGGAATACTAAAACATGTCCAAATAACCAAAAATAAAAGAAAGTCCGGGAAAGGAAGAACAGTGGAATAAAAAAATAGAGGGAAGAAATAGAAATAAAATGGTAGACTTAACTCCAAACATATCAATATATACATTAAATGTAAATGGTCTAAACATACTAATCAAAAGTCAGAAATAGCCAAAATGAGATTTTTAAAAATGACCCAACTGAATGCTGTCCACAAGAAATTTACTTGAAATATGATGGAATAGGCAGGTTAAAATTGAGAGGATGAAAAATTATATACCGTGCAAGCATTAATCATAAGAAAGCCACATGTATCAGTGACTATATTAATATCAAAGTGAATTTCAGAGCCAAGAAAATTACTATGGATAAAGAGAAACATTACATAATAATAATTGGTTCTATTCACTAAGAAGACAAAACAATTCTAAAGTGTATATAACAAAATAGCTTTAATATACAGGAATAAAACTGGCAAACTGAAAAGTGAATAGATAAATCCACAATTATTTTTGAAGCCTTCAATACTGCTCTCTCAGTAACCAATAGAATTAGCAGACATAAAATCAGCAAGGATATAGAACTGAACAACACCATCAAACAACTGTATTTAATTGACATACATAGAATACTCAACCCAACAACAGCATAAAGCACATCCTTTTCAAGGGTACATGGAACTTTCACTAAAATAGACTTTATTCTGCATGAGGAAATAGGATAAAGGTTATAAAAAGTAAAGGGAAAATTCCTTCAGTTAATATTCCAAGTCTTTGAACCTTGGAAACAAATCCAGAGAATCATCTATAATAGTAAAAGCATAATATGCTAATTAGACCGGACAGCCAAATGACCTTCCGACATCATTCCGGACGTCCTTCTGGACGAAGCCACAGCGGCAGGGGCCGAGGCGGAGGCATTTAGGGGCAATCAGGCAGGCAGGCGAGCAGTTAGGGGTGATCAGACAGGCAGGCAGAGTGGTTAGGGGCGATCAGGCAGGCAGGTGAGCGGTTAGGAGCCAGTGGTCCTGAATTGTGAGAGGGATATCTAACTTCCAGTTTAGGCCCCATCCCGCAGGAATTCCTGTGGGATGGGGCCTAAACCAGAAGTTGGACATCCCCCGAGGGGTCCTGGATTTCGAGAGCGTGCAGGCCGGGGTGAGGGCCCTCCCCCCCTCCCCCCGCCCCAATGCATGAATTTCGTGCACTGGGCCTCTAGTAGAAATATAAACACAGATTCTTTGGAAATGTAGTTACATTGACTAGTTGTTGAGTCCTAGAAGTATATAACAAAAAAATATGAGAATCTTGGATATTTTAAAAGCATATAATGTCTTATGCAAAGCCCCACCCAGCACACAGTCACATGATCAAATCCAGCTAAGATCAACAGAGTTCCAGCTGATCCAAAGTTGCACGAGCTACAATAATAAATGTTGTTTTAAGCCAATGAGCTTTGGGGTGGTTGTTACACATCAACTTCTGATTGATATAAGGAAGTGACTTAGCGACACTGATGCATTCCCCTCCAGTTCTCTTTCCATTGCTTCAGTGTCTTCTCAAGTGAGGATGGAGTACCTTAGGGAGGACTTATGCAGGACTCAGCAGAGTTCTGAAAAGCACTGAATCACACAGGGGGAGTGTTAGTCCATCTCCAGCTCTTCATTAGTCCAGATGATAACTTGAAGAAGGTGCTAATATGTTTTTAACATCTCTCCATCACTTGCTAATCATTTTTTTTTTAACAAAAAGATTGTCTCTGGTTCAAATTTTTCAGGTAGGCAAGAGCATCTAGCAAGAATTTGATGACATTATTTAGTTTTTAGAGTATTAACTTTTAAAGACACCTTCGAGTCATAACAAGGGTACTGCGTTTTTATTTGTAGTTGTGATATGATTTCTAAATTTTAAAATATATCTATTTAAATATAGCAGGTCCTCGAATAATGCTATTTCATTCAATGTTGTTTCGTTATAACATTGATGAGATGCCATAGGAACTTAACTCTTATTTGTAACAACTAACATGGTAAAATTGGTTTTGTTACATATCATTTCACTTAAAGTCACAGAACATAATACATTTTAAGATATTTATTTACAGAAAGAAAAAATAGTCAAAAAGAAAAATATGGAGTCAATAAAAGAACAGATGTTGGTGGATCTGGCCAAACCATACCATAGTGATACAATGCTTCAGGATTGTGGCAGAGGGCACAGCTGGGCAGTTCAGCTGGGTGCTGAATTCAGGAGAGTGAGGATTGTTTCAAATAAACATCACCAAGGTTACGGGTCTGCCTTGAATGGACCTGCCAAAAAGTTCTCTTCTAGAATTCATACTTTAAGGCTGATTCATATGATATGATGACTCTGGACTATGATTTGGAACCAGGAGGGTCCAGCTCCCCATCTCTCTATGTAGCTTGGCTGGATCCCTTGCCGTTTCTGGGTTTGACTCAATGGGCCCTTCTCTGATCTAAGAAAAGTAAGTGAAGTAAGATTAATGCGCTGGTGTGGGCTCCAGCTCTATTAGGAAAGCATGCTGCTCGCGTCTGCCTGCTCACCCTCCCTTACCAGTTTCATCTGGGGATTTCTCCCCATCTGGTTTAGCAAGAGGCTGATCAGGGACCCTCAACACTGCCTGGAGAAACACAGACAACATGTTACCACTCTCAGTGGGCATATGTTTCCCCTCCAAATGATTGGAGAGATGTAGGCGTGGATTTGAGTTTTCTGGAGTCTCAAAGGACATTGGGCCTATGGATTCTCTCCCAAAGAGAAACTGGGGCAAGGCAGTGTTGTAGGTTAAATTGCACGCCCCCCTCCCCCCCCGCCCCTCCCTCAAATCATGGGTTGAAGTCCTAACCCTAAGTACTTCAGAATGTGACCTTATTTGGAAATAGGGGTCATTGCAGATGTAGTTAGCTAAGATGAGGTCATACTGGAGTAGGGTGGGCCTCTAATCTAGGTATCTGTTGTCTTTATAAAAGGGGGGCAATTTGGATACAGATGTGCTCACAGGCAGACCATGTGAAGGCTGGAGCTTTGCTGCCACAAGCCAGGGAACTGTCAGAACCTAGGACAGGCCTGGGACAGACCCTTCTCTAGTGCCTTTGAAGGGGGTAAGGTCCCATTGACACCTTGCTTTCAGACTTCTGGTCTCCAGAACTGTGAGACAGTAAATTTCTCTTGTTTCAAGCCACCTAGTTTGTGGGACTTTGTTATACCAGTTGTAGGAAATTCACATACCCCGAGTCCCCATAGTTCAGGGGTGCCAAACTCAAAAGCCTATGGGGTCAAGTAGGTACATAACTAAGTGAGGCCAGTTGGAATGGGGCTGTGGTGACTGGAGTGAACACATACCCTTGGGATGGGGTCACTACTGTACAGACCAGCCCACTGTTGCCATGTAAGCCCAGTGTACCCAGAACTTACAGTTTTTCCAGAGGAGTCAGAAAGCTGAACTTCTATTTGCAATCTTGCTATTATTAAAGGTTGACAACTATTTGAGAATATTTAATATTCTCTTTCAAAATACAATTGCAACAGCAGCATCAGTCACTACCACGACCACAACCACTGCCTGTTTCTGATGTTCACCTTATCGTCTTAAGTGAAAGACTCAGGTTTGAATTTGGTCCAACCTAAATTAAAAAAAAAAATTCTTGGGAAAATTCTGGGAAGATGGCAGCAGGCATGGAAGCACGGTTTTTTGATTTTCCTAACCCCCCACATAAATATACTCATAGCAGATAGATAGCAAACCAAAACCCATGGACAACAATTACAGCAAAACTCAGCAACAAAGTGTTCCCTTTAACTCTAAGTCAGTGGTTCTCAACCTGTGGGTCGAGACCCCTTTGGGGATCGAATGACCCTTTCACAGGGGTCGCCTAAGACCATCGGAAAACACATATATAATTACATATTGTTTTTGTGATTAATCACTATGCTTTAATTATGTTCAATTTGTAACAATGAAAATACATCCTGCATGTCAGATATTTACATTACGATTCATAACAGTAGCAAAATTACAGTTATGAAGTAGCAACGAAAATAATTTTATGGTTGGGGGTCACCACAACATGAGGAACTGTATTAAAGGGCCGCGGCATGAGGAAGGTTGAGAACCACTGCTCTAAGCATAAGCACACTGTGGGGAAACCATCAATAGTCTCAAAACCTGTGGGCTGTTAAGTCCATGCCAGAAGAAGCCAACGTAAGCTATATGCATCTGACAGACACTAAAGATAAAGTAAACCCCAACGCTAACAGGAGTAAAATTGAGCAGGACAGAGATGAGCAGATAAAATGAAGAGAAGGTCCCCACTAAAGCTGGGGGAGGGAACCAGACTCAGAAAGCAAGCCATCATATTTGTTGGACATTATACAAAAGCAACAAAAAAGGGAGCTCTAAGAATTTCAAAAAGTTCACCTGAATTGTGGGGTTATTCTAAATGGTCTCTTCCTAAAACATCCAGGTAAACTAATTTAACATAAAACTTAGCCTCAGAAAAGTATCGAGGTCAAATACCATACAAAAGTATTTTTTAAAAAAATCTAGATCATAAGGTCTCTACAGATAACGAAAGCACTCCAGAGAAACGTATTCATAAAGTAAACTAGAACTGCAATGTAATCCTTCCAATCGAGCTAAAATATACATCAGTGAAAACCCAGAAATTACATTTAGAAATAAAAGGAACACCATTAAAAAATGAAGTCTAACCTATCAGGAACAGAATGAATCAACACAATAAATAAAGAAGGTGAGAATGAGGAAGTTGTTAAATGATCAAAAAGAAATGAAGAAGAGCATAAAAATTTTCAAGAAAAAGTGACATTGGTCGGCAAAGAAGACATATCATATGGAAAATAAGAGTGCCTAAGAGGGAAAAGCAAAGGAAAAGGCCAAAAAGAATAAGTACTAAAAACTACAATTAAAAAAAAACTTTCTTGAATCCAAAAACAAAATTGAAATTATATATTGAAAGAGGACACTACACACCTGATAATATTGACCTTGATTGACCAAGACATATTCCAGTAAAATCACTATATTTTAAAGAAAAATAAACAAATGATGGGTAACTAGGCCAAAAAAGTCCTTACCTAAAGAAAGAATTTAGATTGCCACCAGACTTTTTTGAAAGCAACATTTTATGGTAGAGGAAAATGGAGCCACATATTTAAGATACTCAAGGAAAGAAAACGATAACCAAGGATTTTGTATCCATCAAAACTGACTTTCAAATACAAAGGGCACAAACTGTTAACAACATTTAAGAATTTGAAGAATACTGTTTTCCTGATCCTTTCCTGAGGAATCTATTAGAAATGAGCTTCAGATAACAAAAATAAATAGAAAGATGTACAAATAAAGGCTGGTGGCGAGCATTCATATACACTTCTTCATAGACCCATGACTAGGTGATGTTTGAAAGGAAGAGTATGTAGCATTAAAGATTTAATATCTGATTGTGTAAACTTAAAAATGGGGACTTAAAAACATAGCAAAAATTTTCAATCTGAACTCAGATGAGCAGATAAAATGAGCAGATAATGGTGATAGTATTAGTATTATTCATTTAAGACAGTTGTATGTGTAGCATGGATCAAGCAAATGATTAATTATGGACTATTGCTATCATCCCCTGTGCCATTAAGAACTAGAATTGTCAGTGGGTAAGAAAAAAGATACAAATATATTGAAAAGAAGTTTAATAAACAACCTGAGTTCTTAGCTAGAATTGAAAATACCAGTATGAACAGAGAACAGGATAGCTCTCTGTCCACTGACAAAGACTAGAAATATTGACCCGAGTAGTATCAATGAGCAACTGTAGCATTCAGATCGTGGTCTTGAAATAACATTTAAAAGGAACCAGGACTCGGAGAAATGACTGTTCTGGGTCTGAGGCAGGAAATGAGGGCCTAGAAGAAAAGCCTGGAATATTTTGTCGTACCACCTAGCAGTTTCACTTGATACAAACTCTAATGGAGACATGGTAAAATGACTCAGGACCCAACTTGGACCCTGGTCCAAGATGAGACAAGTTAAGTATAAACCATAAGTGCAAAGGCCCTGTGGCAGGAGTATCGTTAGCGTGTTTTAAACCATCCTCACAAGTTTCTTAGAACCACCCAGCCGGCCTCCCTGGATATTATATCTGGAGCCCCAGTGACTCATTTGGTTGCAATTTTGGTGATTTGTAGCACTTGTTGCTGGGGCAGGATTGCCTCTGGAGTTGTTAACACCTTGTAAATCTGTCCCTTGTAAGCAGCACCATGTGCACATGCTTTGATACAGCTATAATTGTGGTTTTGGGTTTAATTAGAGGAAGCTCCTGGGGGATTAACTATGTGCTAGTGATGGCAGTGAGATCCTCCTGCAGAGGGCTCACACTGGGGGTATGCTCCCGCTGCTGGGATAGGCTGGTCCACCGGGGCCACCTGGGAAATGTGGGGCTGAGCGATGATGAGGGCAGCTGAGCAATCCCTGTTAGGTGGAGGTGGCCACCAGCCCTTCCTCCAGCGTGGGTTCCTTGGGGTGGCAGCAGCTCTGTGGCAGGGACATCAGAACCACTTGCCGCTTTTAATGGGGACACTGAGACCAGACAGTCAGAGTTCCTTCAGGTAAATGCCATTCAAAGCATCCGTGAAACATATTGAACACCTGCTCAGGGCCAGGTCTGTATACTCACCAGAGTTAAAAGAGTAAACAAGCCATGTTGCTGCTCTCAAAGAACTTACGGCATTTTCACGTATTCCGTCTTAGCGGAAGCAGTTCTGAGCTACCAAGCTGGAGACCTGAGGTCTAACCTCCGATTTGAACATTTCTTGGGTAGAAGCACGGAAGGTGCGGTGGGTAGTTTATGAACTCTGAGTATTGCCAGACCTTCCTCCCATTTTTCTCTCTCCTCCCCCACTCCCCCTTCCTTTTCCCCAAATACCTGTATCTTTCCTTCTGTCTCTTTCACTCTTCCAGGCACAGAGACTCCAGCTGTAAATAAGACACCTGTCTGCCCTGGGGGAATCTAGTGGGAAAGACAAAGAACCAGTCAATTTACAAATCAAAGAATTGCAGGCTTGTAGGTGCTGAGAAGGATAAAGATTGTGATGATAAAGAGTAACAGGTGGGTTGGGGTTATTCTTTCCAGAGAGATAACACAAAAACAGCCCTAAAGGATGAGATGGTGCTGGTCAAGCAGAGACCCAGGGAAATAGAAGAGCAGGTGGATGGAACAACAAATGCAAGAAACAGCCAAATGTGTTTAAGCCGGGACAGAAGGAGGACTGGTATGGTTGGAGCCGATAAGCCGGGAGAGAGTGGGATAGATCAGGCTGGGAAGGGGGCCGGGGCTGAGACCTTATGCCAAGGGAGAGGAGAAGTGTTGCAGGACTTTAAGTAGGAGTGAGCCATGGTTTAGTTTATGATGTTCAGGGACCATTCTGGCTGCTGTCTGGAGAGTACATTGGTGAGGGAGTAGGTGAGGTGAAGAGCTGCCGACACCACCCAGGGGAGAGTTGGGTGTCCTGCCCTGATGTTAGCAGTGCAGGTGGAGAGAAGAACAGAACTGGGGGACATGTTCTGGAAGTGGAACTGACAGGGTATAACCAAGGATTGCACATGGGGCTTGAAGGGGAAAGGAAAACCAAGGATAACGCTAAGGATTTTTTGCCTGGACAACTAGAGGGATATACGGCAGGTCTTTGATAACATCATTTTATTCAAAGTCACTTTGTTATGATGTTGGTGAGATGTCCTAGGAACCTAATTCTTGTTTCTATCAATTAGCCAATGGTAATTTGGTTGTGTTACAGGTCCTTTTGCTTCAAGTCACAAAACCTATCCATGATGTTAAGTGAGACTTACTGTGGTTGCAGTCTGCTGAGATGGGGCAGATAAGGAAGTAGCATGTTCCCCTTCAGATGTGTTAACGTTGAGGTGCTTGCAGCTCATCCAAGTGAGTGAGTGAGTGGATACCTTGGGCAGTAACTCGGAAGACGAGTCTGGAATATAAATCTAGGAGGAATGAGCATTTAGGAGGTTGGAGAGCCAAACCAGTGGCTCTCAACTTTGGGTAAGAGTGGAATCACCTAGGGAGGTTTATAAACTCTAGGTACCCAAGATATAATGCAAATAATTAAAACCGGAATCCCTTGGGGATGGGGCCTAGGTATCCGTATTTTAAGGCTCTCCCAGAGGTTCCAATGCACAGTCAAGGCCAAGAACCAAAGCTCTGAATGCTGGTTGCGACAGTGACTGGCTCTCCAGGTGTGGTCTCAGGGCCAGCATCATCACCATTACCTTGTTAGAAGTACGAATGTTCAGGTGTCATCCCAGATGTATGGAATCAGACACTATGGGGTGAGACCCCCAGCCATGTATATATTAACAGGTCCTCCAGGCTACGTGGCTACATGTCAAGATTGAGAAGCCCTGCGATACATGGTGGAGTGGGGAAAAGCCAAGGGCTTGGCTGTGAGTCCCCAGTCAGTCAGTCAGTCAGTCTGCATTTGGCAACGAGGTGGAGGAGGAGCAGCCAGGGCTGCAGAACTTCAGGAGTCAGAACAGGACCATGTAGCAAGATGGGAGGGGTCGACTGGTCAAATAAAATAACATGAATGCTAACAGGGATTCAAATAAATATAAGACCAGGACAATGAACACAGGATGTGTAGCATGGAGATCCTGAGTGGCCCGGCAGAGTCTGGTCAGCCCGACTGACATGGTCACCAGAAGAGAAGGGCTGGCAGGTAGGCATCAGTGGTCTGGGGGCCTGGGTTGTGCTCAGTTAGTATTTCCTGTTCTCTCCGCCTTTGAAAAGTCTGTTGTTAAACAAATGTAAAGTATTATTGCCCCTTCCAATATATTTTTTTCTCTTAATAGGTCGTGAGTGACAATAAAGATTATTGCATAAAATGCTTGGGACCTTCGGAGTGCTATTAGCAAACCCAAGTTTTTGTTTGCTTGTTTGAAATATATTTTTATTGATTTCAGAGAGGAAGGGAGAGGGAGAGATAGATAGAAACATCAATGATGAGAGAGAATCATTGATCAGCTGCCTCCTGCACACCTCACACTGGGGATCGAGCCCACAACCCGGGCATGTGCCCTTGACCGGAATTGAACCCAGGGCCCTTCAGTCCGCAGGCCCATGCTCTATCCACTGAACCAAACCAGCTAGGGCGCAAGCCCAAGTTTTTGCCAAAATTCTATGCGGTAGAAAGGCAGCCCTGGGCTGATCACCCAGGAGCCCAATCTTACCCCCTTCTCCTTTGCTGACTCTCACCAGGGAGGCTGGAGATGAAGGTGTAATTAATACTGATGTCCCCACTTTCCTTACCTAGGGGAGTGGCCCTGTGGCCATGCTGCCCAGGGAGATGGAAGGGGAAGCTGTAGGGAGGGTTCTGGGGAGGATATTTTGTGTCCTCATAAAAAAGACAGGCCTGTGAGAGGAGTTCCTAGATGCCACCCTTCCTTTCAAAGCTTTCTTCTGGCTAATAAATCCACACTTTGTCATGTTTTTGTCCTTGTGTCTGAGTTGAGCATCTGCCGTTTGTCACTAAGGGATGGCTCGCTTATGCAATAAGTAGAAACTTTTGTTAAGTTCTCTTGCATCACCAGTGGTCCAGAGGTTTTTTTGTGGGGAGTTAGAGGTAACCGAACCCTCCAACCCCAGGGGGATAGGCGGGTAAGGCATGGAGGATGCCCGCTGTGGCAGACTACTCAGGAGTCAGAAGCAACGGTTGCACATACATGGAGGCTAAATCTTAAAACATAGTGTTGAGTGAAAAGGGCAGTGAACAATAATATTAATAACACACTACACACAAAAAGCAACATTGCACCTTCTCAAGGACATGTGCATATTTAAAGACATATACCACACGTGTCTGAGGGGGTCCTGGGATGGAGAAGAATTAGAGTAAGGATGGGGCATGAAAGGGACAAAGAATAAAACAAAGGAGGGGCTTCATTCTGATCAGTAACAAGTGTGGCTGGAGCTAAGGCTCCCTGCACCTGACTTCCACTTAGAAGGGAAAAAGGAGTGAATGTGTCTTTGGGGAACCGAGGGGCAGCTCTGTGTGGCTGGGCAGAGGGTGGGAGGAAGGTCGAGGAAGATGAAACTTGAAATTTGAAGTCATTGTGGCTTCTCCCCTGGAGGCCTCTGAAGCTGACTTTGAGCTATGTTTTGTAGACAATGGGGCGCTTTGGCACGCTTTGGAGCTGGAGAATCATGAGATCTGAGTTAGGCTTTCGAAGATCCCTCTCAGCTCTGAACAGTTGGAACGGGGTAGAAGGCGGTGGAGGGATGTCCTTAAAGTTGTACCTATTAAAAATAATGACAGCAGACAGTGTGTTTTAAAATGGCTCTTGGTTGGGAAATGTCAACTGGAGGACTTTGGGTCCCTTGACACTCTCTCCAGATGATTATCTCAAAATGCAAAGCAGCAAGCATGGCTAGTGACTCCGGACGGTGATGGCCACTTAGATGCTCTGTACACGGTGCATGGCCTGCATTTCTCACCGGTTCCTCACGGCACCAGGAGTGGCTGCTCAGACCTCCATCTCTGAGATGTGGGAGAGGAGGCTCAGAGCCCACCCTCTTCACGCAAGAGCAGGCTGGACTCTCAACCCACCCCCTTCCTATTTATTTTCTGTTTCCCAGTTTAATTTTGGGCCATGTTTTTTCTATTTAAAGTTATTTGCTGACAATAGAACTCAGTCCTCAAAGAGACAAAAATACACAGGGTCTCCCTAATGAGAAACAGGGGAAACTCCCTTAGGGAGAGACGGATGAAACAGCTCCAGGAGGACAGAGCAAGATGGGGAGAAAGGCTGGGGCAAGGGATGAGGTAGACCCGTTGGGGTGAAGGAAACAACTGGCTGCTCATACCACTCAAGCAGGAGGGTCCTAATGACCGCCCCCCCTCCCCCCGCCCCCGGCCCCGTGGACTCAGATTTCTGATCTGTAAGATGAGACAGAAAGTAAGAAGGAGTTTGATTCCAGCACAGGTGCAAGAATCTGCCCTGTCAGCTTAACATATAGATCCCCAAGTCCCAGCACAGGTATTGTATTTATTTTCAAATAAACCAGGCCAGTCAGGTGTGTGCAGGCAGAATTAAGCTGACTTTCCAGGGTTCCGAAAAGTTATAAAATTTTCAATGTATCCCTTTTCCTTTTGAAAATAAATTTTATCATCCTCTCCCCCTGCGGACCGCCACCTTGATTACTTGATTACAAATGCATTTCCTTGATGCTAAGACACTTTTCCCTTAGACTTGAACTTTGCTGAAATCTGGAGAAATCTTACAATTTCATGTGGTAGGATTTCCTTCTCTCCTCTGAAACAGTGCTGTCCAGTTGACAAGTCATCTCAACGTTCAGAGCATCATAGAATTAGAGAAGCGTGGCATAATACTCTTCCAAGCTGAGAGTTTCGGGCGAGGGGTCGGGGGGGAGAGGGTCATCACAAAGAAGACAACAAAGTCATCCATAATCTCATTCCCAGAGGGACTATTGCCAGCATTTGGTGACATTTCTTTCTAGTCTTTTGTTTGTGTTGTTCCAAGTCTTTTGCCACAAATAAGGACTCCTTGAGCACCCAGTGGGGACCTAGAAGTACGGTAAGAATTCCAGCCACTCTGTGTGGAGGAGAGACTGTTCCCTGACATAAGCACTGTCTGTCCCGCAAGCTGGACCCGGGCCAGACGGAGACTGCTTTCTGCGAAGCCCCCTTAGAGACTGGCCTTAACTGATGACCATCCTGACGTCAGTCAGCACCCCTCCCCTGCCTCCTGCTGTGTGCTGGTTCCTGGAACAGGTGGTTGTCCTGACCTGGTCAAGCATGTGAAGTCATTTCCCTGCCTGGTAGCATTCATGTACTCGTCCCGGTGAGTATTCCTTGCCCTCCCCCCGCCTGCCCCCGGCCCTTTCTGCAGGAATCCATTTTGTCTTGCTGCTGCCTAAGACGTGTCTCGTGTGTAAGTTTCCCTTAACAGACTATGTCAGTTGCCAGGCTGGAGTGCCCTGTTTCTTGCTTGGGTCTCCGCTTGTGGAGGTAGAATTTCAGTCTCGGGCTTTGCCCTCAGTCGCTCTGTGCTGGCACTTTAGGTACATGACTGCTTCATTCCATGGAACAGCCCTAAGAGGTGGGGGAGAGTATTTCTATTGAACGTGGGAGGACACAGAAGCTGAGGAGGTGAAGGACTTGTCCGAGGGTCATGGTTAGTGAATGGCTGAGTTGGGATTTGAACCAGGCAGCTCTCAGTGCAGACGTCAGTCCGGCCTAAGGAGAGAGAGTTCCTGGATTATGGGTCAGGACTGTGGGGCAGGGGCCTCCTGGAGAATCATGCAGAGGTGATGTTAGCAAAACATGGCTCTGCAGTCCTGGTCCTTACAGATCATTTAAACACTCTGAGCCGCAATTTCCTCATCTGTACAATGGAGATAAATGGTCTTCTCTCAAAGGGGTATAGAAAGGATGAGAAATTATATATGCAAAGTGCCTGGCTCAGAAATAATACTTAATATAGAGAAACTAGAACTGCCAGGGTTTGGATCAAAGCTGTAGAGGAAATATTAGAAGTCTTCCTGACATGTCAATATCAATATAAATAGTCTAAGAAGGGGTGCCTATTTTAGGCAAGTTCTATCTGGGATATTTTGATTAAATTATAGGTGATATATTGGGGGCTTCTATTATTAAGTGATATATATTTGGGGGGAAATCAGTTTGGTTTACAATGAAGGAAAAACAAAATTAGTCTCCAGGTTTTAGGTCTGCAAAAATAGTTTATCTCCTCTGGCTTGAGACTTCACATGTTCAGCTCAAGTTAAACGCAGGACTTCTATCTTTTCAATACCAGGGATGGGTCACAGGTGTCTACACTTTTAAGGGCTTCCAGGCAATTCTGATGAATAGCCAGAGTGGAGCTGGGCCCATCTGAGTCACCCTTGCATGGACCATTGGCCCTTATCTACCCTCCTGATGCCCACAGCCTAGCTGTGGGGATGGGTAGATGGGTGGGTGAGTGGGGCAGGACACAGTAGAGCTGCCAATCCCTGGTGCCCAGGTTCAAGGCCAAGACAGAGGAAAAGACCGAGGTGAAGCTCGGGAGGGGTGTGAGCACGAATAGAGCACCTGCCATGGGCCAGCACCAGGATGGGCCCTGAAGATGAAAGGGCTGGGATCAGGATGTCGGGGTTAGAATCCCAGCTGCCCCACCTCCCTGCTGCTTGTTCTGAGGGGAGTTCCCAATCTCTCAGCCTCTCCATTCCCTGTCTATTAAGCAGGTTGTTGTGTATATTAAATGAGAATATGCAGGTAGGGGCCTCGCTCAGTACCTGGCATATAGCAAGGTTCAACAGATGCTAACTGTTGTTATCATGATCTTCTTGACTCTTTTTTAAAATATTTTTTTATTGATTTCAGAGAGGAAGAGAGAGGAAGAGAGAGATAGAAACCTCAATGATGAGAGATAATCATTGATGGGCTGCCTCCTGCATACCTCTACTGGGGATCGAGCCCGCAACCTGGACATGGGCCCTTGACCGGAATTGAACCTGGGACCCTTCAATCCGCAGGCTGATGCTCTATCCACTGAGCAAACCCAGCTAGGGTGTCTTCTTTATCACAACACTGACCATTCAGTGCTATTGTCTCTGCCATTGCACAGATGAGGAAACTGAGGTTCAGAGATGTTGAGTTGCTTGCCCAACGTTACACAGATGGTAAATGGCAGGGCTGGAGTTCGCACTCAGATCTGTCCGCTTCAAAATCCGTGCCCTTTCCTTTTCTGGGCTGGACAGAGTGAAAAGGGAGACATTTTTGTGAGTGATAATGCCGGGAATTGATCAGCCCCTCCCTGATGTCTGTGCTTATTGGGAACACAAGAGAACCTCCATCCTTTGCTTATGACTCAGGCCACACCAGCCAGACAGGACCCCCAGGAGACAGGGCTGTGGAGGTTCCAAGACTGGAGGTTTTTGACAACTGGGCCTTGTTTGGGGTTAGTTATGTTGGAAAAGTGGAGGGGGACATAGGAGAAATGGTCTCACTCCCAGGCATATGGGAGCCGGCTGTCAGCTAATATGGAAAATGATTAAGACAGCTTAATTTTCTTATTTTTTATGTATACTAATAATGAAGCAGGAGGAATTTGGAGGAGGAGGTCTACAAGGAGAGGGGAAAGTATTACAGATGTTGGAATCACGCACGGGGATGGCTCTGGTCCCGGTGGGACTGCAGCCCTTGTAGCCAGGAGGGGAGGAGGAAGCAGGAGCTAGTGGCCCTCAGCAATGTGGGAAAGCTCCATGGTCTGTCCAGAGGCAAGCATATGTCTGGTCTGGGGCTGGGGGTGGACAGGGAAGCAGAGGTTCCTCTCTGGGTTGATTCTAGTCCCCAAATCCTATAATGACACACATGCCAGGCAGGAGGGCTGGGGGAGCAAGGTGAGTGTTTTCTCAACAGGAAGCATGAAGGGTGTGGGAGGTGGGCTGAGGAGGTCAGTGGAGAACTTGGCCTTGGATGGCTAAGAACCTATGGCCACAAGGCCATCAATGGATGTGGTGAGGCCCAGAAGGGCATCTAGAGCAGGTGGAAATGGGGCTGGCAGGATGAAGAAGCTGGTAGGGGTGAGGAGGACCAACATTGATTGAGCACTTGCTGTGTGCATGAAACTAAAAATTAGAATAGAAATGCATTCATTCAACAAATATTCATTGAGTACCTTCTTGTGGGGAAGCATGGGACTTGGCTGGAAAGTCTGTAAGGAGGATTCTCTGAAAGGTTGGGGGGCCCCTAGAGTCGAGGGGGACCTTACTGAAGGTGGCAGCCTCTGCCTTGACTTTTCCAAACAAGTCCAAACCCCTGGGTGTTTTACTGGAATCTCTATGTTTAGTCTTTAGACATGACCGTGTAGAAGCATGTGCTTTCTCAAGGATACTTACCCTGCTGATTGTATCTAGAGATTAATTTTAGTTCAAGCTGTTGTTACAATAAAAGCCTAAGGAGGCAGATGAACAGGGCAGTCTGGTGCCTCTTGCCAGGCAGCCCCTTAGCCCTCTCTTTCACAGAACCGTGTGTCAGAATAATCCATTTATCTGTCACTCAGGGTCTGCTGCTCAGTCCCGGTACCTATCTGGAGATAAACCAGAGAATAAAACAGACATAATCGCTGCCCTCATGATGCTCACATTCTGGTGGAGGACAGGGACAATGATCACATAAGAAGATAAATATCCTGCTGGGTAAGTGATGACACATGTAAGAAAAAGAAAGAAGGTTCCCTACCATTTACTGAGTATGTATTGGTCTAGGACTCTGTAGCTATTGCTCCTACTTTAATACTAGCTTAGGTTTACTCATCATTTATGTGCTTGGCACTGTTCTAAGTGCTTAAGTGGATGAAGTCATGTGATCCTGACAAAACAAGGAAGGAGGTATTATTATTGTCATCCTTGTTTTACAGATGAAGAAACCAGGGTGAAAGAACTCATTGAGGGTCATGTGTTTGAACCCAGGCAGGAGCTAAGACCTGCACACTTAACCTCAGTTAGGTTGTTGGCTGGAACATTTACATCTGTCTTCTCCATGGGGCCTGGGCTTCCTCACAACATGGCAACTAGTTTCCCAAGACAAAAAGCCAGAGAGATGCTGTATTATTTTTTCTAACCCAGCCTTGGAAGTCATACAGTGTCACCTCTGCTGCATTCTATTCACTGTCAGTCACAAGTCCTGTCCAGGTTCCAGAGGAGGTGAAATAGACTCCCCTTCTTGGTGGAAGAGAGTAGCAATGTTCTTGAAATGCATGTGGGAATAGAAATATTGTTATAGCCATTTTTGGAAAATACCATCTGCCACACTCAGCCACTTGACAGATGGGGGAAATGGAGCTCCCTTCCCTTCCCAAGGAAATGTCTTGTCTAGGTTTACACACAGGCAGAACCCAGCGGTCATGCTTCCTAGTCTCCTATCCTTTGCCCTGGGAGACCCACTGCTGCCCTGCCAGCCTAGGTCTCTGCAAAAGTGAGCCTCTCCATGCTCAGCTGGTGGTGTTACAGCTGGGGTGGTGGGGGTGGAGAGTGGGGGGTGGAAGGAGGGGGTTGACTCCATTTGCAGCTACATGCTGCTTCTCCTTTGGGATGGGCGGGTGGATAGCCCTGGGACAACTCATTCTTTCTTGGCTTCTAGGCTCATTGGGGAGATAGCCCTAAGTTCTGGTCCCATTCCCATCTCAGCCAGAGCTCTGACAACCAGGATGATCTGATTGGCTGAGCTCCAAAGCCAATCTCTGATCCAATCAACCACAGGGAAGGGACCAGGTTATGAGCTAAACCGAGTTACCATGGGTGGGAAGTTCTTGGGAAAGGGAGGAGATGACCTGAAAAGACTCCCCCAAAGTATCTACTAATATCAATAGGCTCCTGCATTAGATTTTGTTCAATGGTTTGTGGATTATTTAGTTTCCCTTGCTCTCCATAACCAACCCATCAGCAAGCCTTTCAGAATATACCCTGAATGAATTTACTTCACTTCCTTCTTATTGCTCCCAGCTTCATCCAGGCCACAATGCTCAATGGCCAGGATGACTACACCACCTCTCTCTGGTCCAGTGTCCACTCTTGCCTCCCTCCAGCTCATCTCTGCACAGCAGCCAGAGGGGTCATTTCAAAATGTGAACTAGATGGGATTTCTCCCTGCTATGGTCCCACTCACAGTGGCTTCCCCTAAAATCTGGACTCATGACTGAGGCCACTGCCTGCGTGTCTCACCTCTTGGGCCATTTATTACGGTCACACTGGCATCCTTTCTGTTCCTCCTGTATGCCAAGCTCAGTCCTACCTTGAGACTTTTGCATCTGCCTGCAGTGCATTAACCCAGTTTGTCATGTGTCACTCAGGTCCCAGTTCAAACATTACAGTGTGCCTTATACTAGGCTAAAGTGCTGTAACAAAAAGACCCTGGAATGTGTGATGGCTCTAGCACACTAGTTTATTTCTCAATTAGGTAATGGGTGTGCCAGTGCGATGGGTAGCTGTCTTCCATGTGGTGATTTAGGGATCCAGGCTCTTCCATCCTGGGGCCTTGCTGTCATTTGAATTCAGCCAGGGGAAAAGGAAAGAACCCGGAGGAAGCTCACTCACTTCTGAAAGCCTAGGTTCAGAAGCGACACTCATCACTTCCGTTCCCATCCCATTGGCAAGAGCTGGTCACATGGCCACACCTGGATGCAGAGAGGGCTGGGATATCTTTTCCCTGCTTGGGCAGCCACTTGCCAGCTCCCCATACATGTGAGTCATGGATTTGGTTGACAAGTAAATACCTTGGCCATGACCACCTTCTCAGAGAGGCCCTCCCCAACCATCTCACCCACGGAATGTTCCTTCTAGCCCTGTCCATCTAGTATCCCAATTTTATTTTCTTCATAGTGCATTTTATTTATCCACTTGTTTATCGCCTCTTTCCCCATCTAAAAGGCAAGTCTGTGGGGATGGAAACCTTGGTTAACCAGTTAGTGCCATATTCCTAGCACCTAGATCAGAGTTTGGCCAATAGAAGATATTTAATGAATACATGTGGAATGAAGGAAAGGACAAATAATTTCAATTTTAACTGTGGGGACACAGAGAAGACAAGTGACTTCATGAAGAGGCATGCTTGGTTAATGGCTTGGCATAGGGTAGGAGCCATCTTCATGCTAATTCTTTTCCTGCTCCAGGGTCGATCTTGAAGTTGCCGATGTCAGGGAAAGGCCAGGCTGCGGTCTGTGAGTTGGGAAGCCTGGGGTTGAGTCTGGCTCTGTCCTGACTTCTGTGTGTGCCCCTTTTCTCTCCTGTATGGGCCTCGGTTTCCCAGTGTGCAAGATGGGGGTGGAGCAGGTTGGGCCAGACAAACTTCCACATTCTTCGTGGCCGGGAATAGACGACCACCCCTGAGTACGTCTGTACCTTCTTTTTCCAACTGCTGACCTTTGGGAGAAAGTCCCCCTCCCTTTCTTTCTCCCGCTCTGTGGGTTTAATAAGGCTTAATGAGGGGCCTGGGTGGGCCCACCTCCTCAGTGGCCACCAGCTCATACTTCCACCCAAGGGCGGGGTGGGGGAGCATGGCTAATAACAGGGTCCTGGTGGGGGGTGAGCTGACAGCCTCAGCTGGCCTTTCTGGGCCTCTATTAACAGACCACACAGGGAAATGTCTTCCCAGGGCCCGTGATTTTCAATTTTCCACTGGAAAAGGCAGCTGGGAGGAGGTAGCCAGGAGGCCAGAGACACTCGCCTGTGCTTCTGTCAACAGTATCCCGTCTGTCCTCCCATCTACTCTTCCACGTATCCATTCACTTAACCACCCCAGTATTCAAGCATCTAAGCATCTGCCCACCTATCCATACACCCATTTTTCTACCTAACTTTATACTAATGTACCCTTTCACCCAGCCAATAATCCGTCATCCACCCGACAACCTTCCATCTATCCATCCATCTAGTCACCATCCATTCACTCCCCTGCCCATTCACCCCTTTATTCATCCTTTCATTCACCACACACACACACACACACACACACACACACACACACACACATTACCTGTCCTTCCTATACAGGGTTATCTAAGATCTATCTGGCACCAATTTTGAACCTTAGGCTAAAATAAAGAGGAATAAATCATTCATTCCATTCCCTTCAGCCTTTGTTTTGTCATATGATGAAAAGTAATAATGAAAAGTATTACTTTGCTGACTATGAGACTTGAGGTTAATCTGAGCTCTGCCTTCATTAACTTTGTGACCTTGTATTTAAGTACAGATGCCCCCTTTCCAAACTCTGGCCTTTGTTTCTTTGAGGGGAGTCAGGGAAGAAGAGAAGAAAGAGAACAGAATGTGCTGGTTTCATGAAGTGCTAGAAATTGAGTCTTTGAGGGATGGTAAGAGCTGTGAATGGGGAAATTGAGTCCTGGAGAGACCCACAGAATCCAAGGCTTCAAGATCCTCTGATGGTAATGATGATAAACAGCAGGATGTACTCGGAGCACTTCCTCTGAGCTCAGGCCACATGGTGCCCCAGTTTGCACAACCCAACAATGGGGATTAATAACAGCTCAAACCTCACAGGGTTGCTGAAAAGATTAAAGAAGTTAAGACACGCAAAGGACCTATCCCTATGCCCGCCATGAGGAAAGTGCTCACTACATGTTACCATTATTCAGAATAACCCCACGGAGCCCTGTGAGCGTGGAGCCTTTTCTTTCTCCAGGCTAGTCTGAGGTCAGACAAGCGGGCCATGGCTGCTGCCTCCCAGCTCTTGTGTCTCTCCAGATAGTCCCAGACGAGTTTGCTCCGAGTGTGGTTTTACTTAAGGCCAGTGCTGCCAAGTGTCGCTGTCAGGCTGTCTGAGAGGGTGCCCAGGAAGGCCTCCTGGGAATGCCATCCTTGTCCTAATTATGCAGAGTTCTAACTGATGTTGCCTGGAAAGCAGGATGCCGGAGTACAGTCAGAGTTTGGGCTCTGCTTCCAGACAGAGATGGGTTCAAAGCCTGCCTTTGCCCCTTCAAAACTGTGAGCATGACCTTGCCCCTCTGAGGCCACTTCCTCGTCTGTACATCAGCAACGTGAACAACAGCTACCTAGTGTACAGTGGGCTCTTACAGTACAAGTTGGATTCTTACCTCCCTGGAATCCATTCCCCCTTCTTCCAAAATTTCCCCTTGTCTCCATTTCCTTCCTGCTCTTTGGTCAGTGCAATCACCCCTCCGCCAACCAAGGTGTGGCACTCCTGGGCCACAGTGACTGGTCCAGACAGATGCTGCTGCCGCCGCCATGTTGCTTCCACAGAGATCCCAGATGCGAAGCCAACTCGACGGGATGCTGAGTGGAAAAATGGAGAGAAGCCCACTCCCATGACTACATTTGAGCCCTGGACCATGCCACACCTGAAGCTCCATCCTGAGCTTTTCAGTCCAGGAAATCCCCTTTTCTCATGAGCTGTTTTCCTGAAACCAAGAGTCAACTGATACAGACACAGTGAATGTGGAGTGGAGGCTGGGGGCTCTGCCTGGGAGCCCCACCAGCGACCCATTCCAGGTGATGGAAGTATCAGCTGCTGACGGTTCCCAGTGGGCGATTGCCCTTGGAAGCAGGGAATTGCCCTGCCCAGGGATCATCCTTTCCTGGGCCCAGCCCCGACCTGATGTGCAATACAAACACTCAACTCCACCCCCCAGTTGGGGACATTTTGAAGGGCCATCTCAGCTCCAGAGCTCCTCGTGGGATCAGCTGAGAGCTGTGCTGCTGCTCCACTGTGTGTCAGCTTTTCTGTCATCCCAGGCCTGTCTTCCGCACTCCCTCACAGGTCTCACCCTGAGAGCCCTCCCTGGCAAACCCCTGAACACCGATCTCCACATGAGGAACCAATGGCAGATAACGGGCATGGCAGAAATTCTAGTACTCCTACAGGGAAAAGGGCGCAGGAATCTGGGAGGGTGGGAGATGGAAAGAAAGCCCAGAACAGGAAGGGTTAGACACTGGCCTGGGCAGAGCTGGGCAGTCCAGTCCTGGGTCTCTGGAATATTCCAGCCTTCTTCCTGCCCTGGTTTTCATGACTAGCCTCATTCCTTAGTGATGGGTGTTGGCTGTGGGGCCTGCCCTTGAGTTTGAATTCCAACTCTGTTTCTGACCCACTGTGGGGCTTTGGGCAAGTCCCTTCACCTCTGGGGGCCTCAGTGGTGCCAACTGTATAATGGGGCTGGGAAAAATCAACAAGGGGTGCTGCAGAGCTCCTACCATAGAGCCCGAGGTCTCTGGGGTGCTCGTAAATGCTTCCTCTTATGCAATCCCTCCTTAGGGATGAGGAAGGCAGTTTACATATCATCCTGCAGGGACACCATTTTTACATTTTACTCCTAAGGCCCCCTTCTCTGCAACCTTAAAGTTTCCCAAGACTTTTCAGAAATCAGAGGAGGTTTGTCCACTTGGAAAGTTTTATTTCATGATGCCCTTTTATTTCATGATGGCTGACAGCGATCAAACAAGAATGAGCCACCTCAACTGAGAGGTTAATGTGTGCCGGGCAGAGCTCTTCCTAAGAGCTCGGTAGAAATGGAACTCTTGTAACCCTGTAACAGGAGTACTATTTTTAAAGAAGATAAACTGAGGCTCCAAGAGGTTAGGCAGCCTGTGAACAATGACATCTAGGCTGTTGGGACATTCCTATAAGCTAATGTCTTCGAATTAGGTCATAGACAAGGGTTGTTGTCCTAATAAAAAGGACACAGAGCAAGAAATGACTCGTTCTGACCCAAGGAGAGTCCAGGAAGAGCTCTAGAGCAGCGGTTCTCAACCGTCTGGCCCTTTAAATACAGGTCCTCATGTTGTGACCCAACCATAAAATTATTTTCGTTGCTACTTCATAACTGTAATGTTGCTACTGTTATTAATCGTAATGTAAATATCTGATATGCAGAATGGTCTTAGGCGACCCCTGTGAAAGGGTCATTCGACCGCCAAAGGGGTTGCGACCCACAGATTGAGAACCGCTGCTCTAGAGGCAGGGCTATGTGAGCTGAGCCTTGATAGTGAATAAAATATGAATCATCAGAGAAAGATTGGAAGGCATTCCAGGCAGTAGCAACTGCTTTAGCAAAGGCCTAGAGCAGTGGTTCTCAACCTTGGCTGCACATTAGAGTCACCTGGGAATCTTTTTAAAATCCTGATTTCTGGGCCTCATCCTCCGGAAATTCTGTTTCTTTGTTACTAATGTTGTGCCCCACCCCATAACAAAGAAACAGAATTTCTGGAGGACGAGGCCCAGAAATCAGGATTTTTGAAAGATTCCCAGGTGATTCTAATGTGCAGACAAGGTTGAGAACCACTGGCCTAGAGGTTCGTAATCAAGCCCCCAACTCATCCAAGTTGCAGCTGATTTCTTTGGCCAGACCCATCTCTCTCTTCTCCCACTCGATTAATGCTGATGGGTAGTGGGGCGAACACCTAACGCTTAATACATCCTCACATACCATCCCCCTTTGGTTACTGACATTGCCAGCACTCTGTGTTGCCTTGGGCTTCCTGATGAGTGCCTGAGCATCAGTGCACAGCAGGTCTAATCATTTATTCACTTACTTATTCAGTCATTCATAATGAATTTGTCTATTTGCTGAACAAACATTTCTCCAGGGCCTCCTCCCTGCCAGGTGCTATGTCAGCATCAAGACAGTCAGGCTTCCTGCGCTGGAGGAGCTCATGGTCTCCTGGGGAGCATGGATGAGAACTATCTCAGCCAAAAAAAATAAAGATAAAATAGCTGGTGATGAAGTCTGTGAAGGAAGCAAGCAAGAGGTTGAGAGATGATGTCAGGGAAATCCTGCTGTCTATACGGTGGTCAGGGAAGGCCCCAGAAGAGAGAACAATCAAGCAGAGGACGGTAAAGGAACAGCCATGAGAAGAGTGAAGAGAAGGCCATTCCAGGCCACGGGAACATCGTGTGTGACAGCCCTGGTGTAGGAAAGGATGTGGCCTGTGGAGGACCTGGAACGAGGTCAGTGTGGTAAGACTGAAGCAAGGCAGAGGCTGGGAGTAAGAGGCGGGGCCAGGCCTTCAGGGCCTTGTAAGCCATGGAGAAGAGCTGGGTTTTGTTCAGTGTGTTAGGAAGCCATTGGGAGGTTTCAAGTGGGAAAATGAGACGATCTCTCAGTTGAAAAGATGGGGCAACAGGAGGTCCAAGGGGTAGATGCTGTAGGCATGTGGGCAAGAGATGTTGGATGTTTGTCCCCTTTCCCTGTTCATTTTTTTTTTTCATCCCTCTGTTTGCACACCTTGGATTCTGTACCTTGGAATGTGATTCTTCCATAGTTGGGTAGTTTGAGCTGAAGGAACATGATCCCTTTGGTCAGTGATTCCTAAACATTTTAGTTTCAGGACCCCTTTACACCCTTAAAAATTATTGAGGAGCCCAAAGAGTTTTTGTTCGTGTGGATTATATCCAGAGCCAGGACTGGGGTGAGTTAAAAGAGCATAAAATTTAAGGGGTGCCCCAAATCTCAGTAATCAAGATAAACATTTTAATGATATTTTGAAAATGCATATTGGAGACTGAGGCAAAAATCAATAATATAGATCTTGTCTTTATTTAACATTTTTTATATTTTGTTCAACATGAAATTAAAAAAAAATATTTTAAATTGATTTTAGAGAGAGAGAGAGGAAGGGAGAGGGACAGAGAGATAGAAACATTGATGAGAGAGGACCATTGATCGGCTGCCTCCTGTACATCACCAACTGGGTTTCGAACCCAAAACCAAGCATGTGCTCTGACTGGGAACCTAACAAGTGACCTCTTGGATTCTGGGTTGATGCTCAACCACTGAGCCACATTGGCTGGGCATTAATTTTTTTACATGACTTTTTTTCATTGATTTCAGAGTGATGGTGCTACCACATATATCAACTATGGACAATTCCACTGAGAGAGAAAGGGGCAAATGATGTCTTAGTGTTATCATGAAAGTAGTTTTGACCTTGTGGACCCACATGCCCAGGGATTTCAGATGGTACCTTAAGAACCATTGCTTTTATTCATTTAAAAAATTTTAATGTGGCCCTAACCGGTTTTGCTCAGTGGATAGAGCGTTGGCCTGCAGACTGAAGGGTCCCAGGTTCGATTCTGGTCAAGGGCATGTACCTTGGTTGCGGGCACATCCCCAGTAGGAGGTGTGTAGGAGGCAGCTGATCGATGTTTCTCTCTCATTGATGTTTCTAACTCTCTAGTCCTCTCCCTTCCTCTCTGTAAAAAATCAATAAAAATATATTTTTAAAAAATTTTAATGTTAACATCATTGCAGGAGTCCCCCTTCCCCACCCCCTTTGCCCACCTCCACCCTCCCCGTCTACTCCTTCCTTGCCATTTACCAAATTATTGCCCATGTCCATGGGGTATGCATATATGTCCTTTAGTTATTTCCTTCGCCTTCTTTAGAATCTCAAGACACAAATCAGAAAGAATATATGCACCCCTATGTTCATAGCAGCATTATTTACAATAGCTAAGACCTGCAAACAGTCCAAGTGCCCATCAGCAGATGAGTGGATAAAAAAATCTGTGGTACATGGGGGAAGGTCAATGGGGGGAAAAGGGAGACATATGTACTACTATTTGTAATACTTTAAATAATACAATACAATACAATAAAAACCCTGTGGTGCAGCTACACAATGGAATACTACACAGCTATAAAAAAGAAGGGAGTCTTACCCTATGAGACAGCATGGATGGACCTGAAGAATATGCCAAGTGAAATAAGTCAGTCAGAGAAAGACAAATGCCATATGATCTCGTTAATATGTGGAATCTAATGAACAAGAACCATTGCTTTTAATGCAATTGTTTTAAATTATTTAATTTTTATTGAATTTACTGAGGTGACATTGGTTAATAAAAGTATATAAGATTCAGGTGTATTATTCTATAATGCATCATCTGTATATTGTATTGTGTGTTCACTACCCCAGGTCAAGTCTCTTTCCATCACCATTTATACCCTCTTCTACCTCCCCCCAGCCCTTCCCCTCTGGTCATCACCATGCTGTGGTCTGTGTCTATGAGAGAACCATTGCTTTTAATGGAACCAAAACCTTTTCCAGGGAGTTCCCACCCTTTGGTCTTAGATCTGGCCCTGAGGACTCCCCCTGTCTTTCCACTGCCTTCAAGATGCTCAGCGCCTGAGAGGCTGAGCTTCAGAATTCATGCTGCTTTCCCATCTGCTCCAGGCTCAATCCTCACAGTGCTCAGGGTTCCCATCCACCTCTCCCCTGGCTCTCCTCTGGACAAACCCCACTTGGTTGATGTCTCTGAAAGGCTGAGAGGCCCCCAAATAGGGCCTGCAATTCCAGGTGGCCTGAGTGGCATGGAGCCCCTGTGGGCTTATCATCTCGCCCTTTAGACACCCATCTCTGTTCCTGCCCCTGGGTCCGTCCATCCCCCCACCACACGCCCCATGGTTCCTGTCCTCCTCCCTCCTAGGCTGGTGATTGGAGTGTTCAGAACCTCTCTGGGCTTCCTCTGGGATCCTGGGGAGCAGGCACCGAAAACCTCCACTGTATTAAGCTGGCTGCTAGGAGGCCAACTCCTGAAAATTCAATTTGTCAGTAATATAAACAGGATATGGAGCCTGGCGAGGGCAGGCGTGGAGGACAGCAACTGAGGGGGAAGAAAGGAGGCAGCAACCTGCAGGGGTACCGGTAACGTGGTCACATTCCTCAGCAGCATGAAATCCCACCACTAATCACAAACAGATCCCGGCACGCCCAGGGTCTGCCTTTCTTTGTTCAGTAGAATCTCTCTCTCCAATACCGCCGCCAAGTCCGCCAGGCTCTGCCTGTCTGTGGGCCTCAGTTTCCTTGTCTGCCGTATGAGAGGGCTGCACTTGGGTCTAATATCCCAGAACCCAAACTTCTCTTGTTTGAAGGCCCCCAAGAGTGTGGAATTCCAGGATTGTAAAATGCCTGGGTTTTATGATGCAGAATTTGATAGGTCAGTGACGGTGTGGGTGCTAACGTGCTTGATTTTAAGATTCAGTGGTTCTCAGAGTCTGAAACTTTCTATGACTCTGACATTCTGAGTCTCTGATTTTTAAGTGTCTGAGGCAGTGCAGTGTGCCCTAAAGCCAGACGGCCTCGGTTTGTCTACTGCCAGCCCCACCCCCACTAACTGGGTGACCTTAGGCAAATTACACATGACCTTTGGGTGCCTCGATTTCCACTTCTGTAAATTAAGGGCATAGCAGTAACTGTCTCATGAGTGGTTGTGAGGACCATCTGAGTTGATGTTTGTAAACAGTGTCTAGAGCAGTGGTCGGCAAACTGCGGCTCGCAAGCCACATGTGGCTCTTTGGCCCCTTGAGTGTGGCTTTTCCACAAAATACTACGTGCGGGCGCGCACGTACAGTGCGACTGAAACTTTGTGGCCCATGTGCAGAAGTCGGTATTTTGTAGAAGAGCCACACTCAAGGGGCCAAAGAGCCGCATGTGGCTCGTGAGCCACAGTTTGCCGACCACTGGAGCATTAGTAAGTGCTCAATAGATGTTTTGCTCCAGCCTTTATTTTAGATTGGAAAGTTTCTACAGCCTTAGAGTCTGAGATGGGTGATTCTAGGCCTCCAAGATGCCAGGGTTCAAAGTTTCAAAGAATCCATTGTTCAAAGATTCAGTGATACACTGGTTCTGGAAGTTAGCTGTGAACATATGTGTTTTGATGTCCTTGTCCCAGGATCATGGGAGTTTGCCAGGGCAAGCTGAGGAGTCTGGCACTTTCAGCCACCAACCCAAAGAGCATGACAAGCTTGGGACTCACAGCCTCTGAAAAGTACCCTTCTCTGCCCTCAACACCCACGTGCACCTGGAGATAACTTGACCTTCTGGCCAAAAGTTCATTGGTGCTGACTGACTCCTGGAACTCATGGAGACACAGGAAGACAGTTACCCCCAGAGCTTGGAACTCCCTTCCTGAAGAACCTCCTGTGGCTCCCTACTGTCCTTACAATTTATATTTCTCAGCCTGGCTTTGCCCAGCTGGCATGGCTCAGTGGTTGAGCATTGACCTATGAACCAGGAGGTCATGGTTTGATTCCCTGTCGGGGCACATGCCCGGATTTCGGGCTCGATCCCCAGTGTGGGGCGTGTAGGAGGCAGCTGATTAATGATTCTCTCTCATCATTGATGTTTCTATCTCTCTCTCCCTCTTCTTTCCTCTCTGAAAGCAAATAATACTATATTAATTTATGTCCACTTCAAGGTAAGTTGAGGTCATCTGCAATGGGGAAGGGGGAATTGGGATAGTTCCTTTGGAAGTTACTTCTAGGTCCATGCACCTTTGTTCAACCGTTTCTTTACTCCACAGATATTTATTAAACATCTACTATATGCTAAGCTCTGTCCTAGGCTCTAGGGACACAAGAGTGAATGGAGGCAGACAACATCTCTGCTCTTGGGAGCTCACACACTCACTTCAGGTCTCACTCACTGTAGAGCATGTGCTCAGAGGGTGAAGGCACAGGCCATTTCCTGACCGTGGAACTTTGGACCAACACTCTGAGCCTCATTTGTAAAATGGGCCAATCACACCACCTACTGCATGGGGTTGCTGTGAAGATTAGAAGAGAGAGTGAAGGTGAACACCTCAGCACAGCGTCTGGCACACGCACGTCTGCAATCCATAGGAGCTGCTGCTGGTGGTGGTGCTGCTGTTGTAACTTGATTTCTATCCCCAGCTCCCTCCAAAGCACTTAGTGTGCGGGTTAAAAGCCAGACAGACCTGAGCTCAAGTCCTGGGATGTAAAATGGATATAATCATAGTGCCTGCTTCCCAGGGCTAGCTGCCTGGCATGCTGGGCACACCCAGCTGGGGCTCAGGATGTAACAAGAACATATTCTCACTTCCCACTAGCTCTGTCTGAGAACTCATCCCAACCAACCTCACTGCCCACATCAGTTCTCACATAGCTCACAACCTGACACCTTCCTTTCCCCTCTGGGTCCCAGTGTCCACCACATAGGGCCGGGGGGAAATCAGCTCTAAGACATAGGCTGAGACCTTTAGGCATGATACAGAAGGCAGTAGGGAGCCAAGGCTGGCTCTGGAGAGAGGGGCTCTCCAGATGAAGGGCATCCTCTGTCTTCCAGTGGCTACTCTGTACCCTCTGCATCTTGTCCTCATAGCTGCCAGGGCCTCCCGCCAACTGTTGGCCATGAGTCCCTGCTGTGTCTTGGGGTTAGGTTATTTTTTCATTAAGTTTGCAATTATTTTTAAAAATGCAAGTCCCATTGTGACGTGCTGAGCTGAGAAGACTGGAGGGTAAAGCTTTTTCCCTGCCTGCGGCCCGTTGGATCCCCACCCTATTCTGAGTGAAGGGGAACATTTTCGGGGAAATGAACAAGGAGGCCTTGATCGTTTGGGGACTTTATGAACTTGACCTTACCCCCACTCCATACCCCACCCCGTTAACAGGCTTGGTCGCTCTCCCTGTTAATTAAAGGGGAGACTAGTTTCCAGGACATTTTCAGCTCCAGCCTGGCCTGTGCCCACATCCTTTAGAGGGAGGCCATGGTGATTGGGTGGCTGGTGGCCTCAAAGGTAACAATTTGTCCTGAGATGGAATCCACTCCCCCAAATAAAGGGACTTTGTATTCTTTTCCTTTCTCATAGCCCCCTGGCCTCCAGGGAGGTAGTTATTAGAGGGGAAGCAGCTGTGGTTCCTCGAGAGAAGGGGCTGCCATAGGAGGCAGTGCAAGACCCACTACCTGCACCAGCCAGACTGACTGCCCCTGGGCCTCTGTCTGTGTCCTCAGAGCTCCTGCCTTCTCATGAAACCTGTGCGTCCATGCCGTCATTCACTCCTGCACTCCTTCACTTGACACCTCTTTATTGAGCATCTAATATACTAGGCACTGTGCTAGGCACGCGGCATAGAGCAGCAAAAAAGAAAGACTCCCTCCATCACATTCCAGTGGGTAGACAGACACTAAAGATGAGTAAGTCAATATGGGATCCATTGCCAGGCAGCCAGGTGAGAGCAGAGGTAGGAGGGAGGAAGTGGTGGGAGGGCAGGAGTCCTCTCTGAGGAGGTGATATCTGAGCACTGGCTATGGGGACAGTGGCGCTTCTGCTGTAGCAAAGTCACACAGGCCACCCCCCCCCCCCCTCTTACCCTCTCTGTGCTTCTGCCACGGCTTCCAGGAGGGCCTTCCCTCTGCTCTGCCTGGCAAGCAATGACTTGTCTGGATTTTCCTTAATATATAATTTGCTATGTTATTGACAGTGTCCAATGCATTTGTAAAAGCAGAACACAGAGCTGTCTGGGTTACATAATACATGCTGTCCAGTGAGTTTCACGAAACCCACATGGCTGATACACTTCTCTCAATATAACGGTGCTTTTACCATGGAAAACGCTAACAGAATGGTAATTCTAAGATGGCAGACTACAGGCATTTCCACCCCCTTCTTTATTAAAAATTCTCCACAAAACAAGAAACAGAAACACAAACTCTGTCTTTGAGAAAACTTGGGAGACATTGTAACCCTGAATCATAATATACAAGGAAGAGAAGTGAGTCAAAAATGGCCAGTGACTTAACAGAGAGGAATACAGTCACACCTAAATGCCTGGAGTGGGTGGTCCCCGAGCGAGTGGATTGCTGCAAAGAGAAACAAACTGATTTGCCTGAAAGGCACAAAAAATGGAGATGAGCTCCTCAGCTCCATTCATTTGTCTAGTTGCAGGATGTCGTTGGGTGGACCTATGCCCTCCCCTCACCCCCAGGCAGAAAGTTATCTAGAGAACCACTTCTAAGACAAAGACCTACAGTTATGACAATTTGGGGGAGAGGGAGAATGCTCCACAGAATAAGCTAACTAGCAGCCACTTGATCACACAACCTACACAGAAGCCCACCAGTCCATCATCCCCACCCATGGCTTCCAATCAGATTGGACAGCCAAGGACCACTATATACTCCACAGATACCCCATAGTGGTGGAGGAAAAAGACTTAGAGAAAGAGAAAATTCAAAGGACAGGAGAAAACTTAAAAATAAATCCTACAAGGAATATCCTTTGAGAGATGAAGATATTGCATCCAGACAATATGAACTGGAAGCTACTAAAAAGAAATCCTATATAATAAAAGGCTAATATGCAAATAGACTGGACAGCGGAACAACCGGAACAACCAAACAACGGGTTGCTATGACGTGTGCTGACCCCCAAGGGGTGTGTGTGGAACATGGTGGGCATTGACCGCGGTGGGATGGTGGAGCAGGTAAGGGGGCTGCCAGACCAAAGCAGGGTGCTGGTTATTGTCATCAGGGTGAGCTCTGGTGGTTACTGAAAATTCTTTGCTCTCGCTCACTGTGGTCCCACCCGGTGCTTGCACCTGCTGCCGGCGCCGGCCCTGCTCACACCCACTCCCCCAGCTGGTGCAGGAGCTGCTGCTTGCACCTGTGCCATCAGCTGGTGCGAGCAGTGGCTGCTGGCCCTGATCATCCCTGAGGGCTTCTCCACCTCCCCCTGCTTCTGAGGGGCGATCGGGGGTAGCAACCACTGCTCACACCCGATGACACGGCAGGCCCCAATAGCTCCACACCTTCAGAGGGTGCAAGCAGGGCCGGCGCCTTCAGCACATGAGAGTGGCAGTGGCGGGAGTGGGGCTGCCGGCAGACAGGGGACTAAGCAGTGGCAGGAGGGGCAGGGTGGGGGCACGGAGGATGGGCCAAGACCCACCCCTGTGCCTACCACAGCCTAGCGGCCCACAGTTCCTTTCAAGGAACGAATTCGTGCACTGGGCCCCTAGCAGAGAATAAGGAAGTAGAATTGGAAATATATGTGGTAGATTGCACAAATGGCCAAAGTTCCTTCCATCCCAGAGCGCCTGCCCCTTTGCCCCTCAGGTGGAGTCTGGTTGTCTACTGCTGTGTAAGGAACTATCCCCAGAGTTAGCAGGTTAATTTCGTGGGTTAGAAACGCAGGGAGGGTTAGGCTGGGTGATTATTCTGATTGATGGAGATCACTCAGTGGTTTTCAGCTGGTGGATGGGCTGGGCTGTGGGTGTCCAAGATGGTGGCACTATGGTCTGGTGCCTTTGGCAGGGAGGGCTGGAGGGCTGAGCTCAGCTGGCACTGTGGTCTGGTTACATGTGGCCTTTCCAGCATGGCCGTCTGAGGTGGTCAGACCTCTTGTGGTGGCTGCTTCCCCCAGAGTGAGCATCCCAAGAGAGCCAGGTGGAGGCCACATGCTCTGTTCTGACCTTGCCTCAGAGGCTATAGACCATCACTTGGGTGGCATTAGTAAGGCTGGTCCAGACTCAAGGTGGGGAAGGGTATATCCAAAGCCCCATATCCTGATGGGACACATATCAAAGAATTTGTGGACATGTTTTAAAACTGCCAGGCTCCCAGAGAATATCCTCCATCACAAAAAGGGACTAAACCAAGGAAGAGAAAAACATGTATCACTTAGCTCTCCTTGTGTAACAAACTTCCTAAAACTTAGTGGCTTAGCCCGGCTAGCGTGGCTCAGTAGTTGAGTGTCTACCTATGAACCAGGAGGTCACAGTTCGATTCCTGGTTGGGATATATGCCTGGGTTTCGGGCGTGATCCCCAGTGTGGGGCATGCAGGAGAGCCGATCAATGATTCTCCCTCATCATTGATGTTTCTATCTCTCCCTTCCCCTCTGAAATCAATAAAAATATTTTTTAAAACAAACAAACAAACAAAAACAACACCAAAAAAAAAAAACCCTTAGTGGCTTAAAACAACCACCGTTGACTTGCTCATGAATATATGGTTCCTCTCATGTGTCTGGCGGACACTGGTGTCCCGTGGTTGATATCAGCTGACATCCGCTGGGTAATGAAGATGATTTGGTCACAGGTCTCTTACCTCCAGCAAACCAGCCTGGGTTCACAACCAGCTGGTGCTGCTTGCAGGGTTCCCCAGAGCTGCAGAGGGCAAAGCCCCCAAGTGCACAAGTACTTTTCAGTCCTCTGCTTGTGTCATGTTTGCTATTATCCTATTGGTTAGAGAAAGTCATGTGATTGTGCCCAGCATCTACAGGCTTCGAAAAGGACTCAGAACAGGAGGAAACTGGGGGCTTTGGTATTTAGTAAATCTCCTACAGCAGTGGTTCTCAACCTTCCTAATCCCGTGACCCTTTAATACAGTTCCTCATGTTGTGGTGACCCCCAACCATAAAATTATTTTTGTTGCTACTTCATAACTGTAATTTTGCTACTGTTATGAATCATAATGGAAATATCTGACATGCAGGATGTGTTTTCATTGTTACAAATTGAACATAATTAAAGCACAGTGAGTAATCACAAAAACAATATGTAACTATACATGTGTTTTCCGATGGTCTTAGGCGACCCCTGGAAAAGGGTCGTTCGACCCCCAAAGGGGTCGCGACCCACAGGTTGAGAACTGCTGTCCTACACAGTAAGAGATCCAGGAGCTGGTGGAGGGACGCAAAAGAATTCCTCGTGGGTAGCTGCACCCTACACCCAGAACAAAACAAGTCTAGGTGGACACTGAAGGCCAGAGAGCCCAGAGAAAAAGATGGCAGCATCACGTTAATTAAGAGATTTGTCTGCAGAAATCACAGGAGAGGTGTTTTACAGAGCTGTGTTCTGGGCGTGGGAAGCTTGAGTCAAATGTACAAAGAAAACTAAGCAGTTAAAAATAGCCAATTACTAATTCAAGGAGAAAGTGCTGGGCGTTTAAGAGAAAGCAAATGTCATTACAGTACAGTACTTATTCAGCAAGAAACAATACTTGCATAGGCGCAATCATGAAAACACTGAAAAGAAATGCACAAAAAATGGATATGATATTGGAAAGAGGAGAGAGGAGAAATGGGTTTAATTGAGCTAAAATCCCTTCTCTTTCATAACAAGCAGTAATAATCCAGTGCAGTGGGAAGGACGCAGCATGGCTTCCAAGGCTAATATTCCCGCCAAAAAGGCATCACCAGGGTCTAATCATGGGGGGACATCACACACACCTGAACTGAAGGGTGTGACATTTTATAAAACAACATAGTTACATTCTTCAAAAATAACAATGTCCTGAAAGACAAAGGAAGGGCGGGAACTGTTCCAGATTAAAGGACACTGAAGAGACGCAACGCCTAAAGCAATGCGATCCTGGGCTGCATCCTGCCCTGGAAGGAATTCTATGAAGGACATTATTGGAGCAGTTGAAAAATTGGGTTACAGACTGTGTTAGATGAGAAGCAATGAGCGGCTGGCCGGTGGGGGACAGGCCTGCTGCGCTGCTCGGAGAGCCAGGCCATTGGCGACATCCTCCCGGTTACAAACACATCCCCTTTGTCTGCTGGTCCCACTCCCAGGAGTCTGTTCTGCACATATGCATATTTGCAAAATGGCATCTGCATAAGGACCAGCATTGCAGCCTCGGGGTGATAGCGCAAGGCAGGGGACAACCTAAACATCCGCCGATGGGGCACCCATTAGACAGGTGATGGCGCAGCTACACCATGGGGTTCTGCAGCTGCGAAGGAGAAGGGGCAGCTCTCCAAACACTGGTGAAGACTCATGTCCAAGTTGCATTGCAGAAGTGAAGTTCGGAACGCTGTGCTGAGCTGTCATTTGGTAAAGAAGACGGGAAAGAGAGGCTGTATGTGCATAGGCTTATAAATGCATAAGCCACTTCTGAGTGAAAACACGGGCAAGAAACCAAACACAGTGGCTGCTTCCAGGAAGGGGCATTGGGTGGCTGGGGGACAGGTGGGAGGGAGAATTACTGTCCCCGGTACACACAGTTGTACTGTTTGTGTTTGCACAACATGTGTCTATTACCTATTCCAAAAAGAAGAGAGAAAGGAGAATGAGAAAGAGGAGGAGGAAGAAGTAAGAAAGGAAGGAAGAGGACAAGGAGAAGGAAGGAGAAAAAGGAGAAGGAAGAGAAGGAGGAAGAGAGAAGACGGGGGGTGGGGAGAAAATGGGAAAGGAAGGGAGGGAGGAAAAGAAAAATGGAGGGTGGATGGAAGGAAGGAAGGAAGAAAGGTGGGAAGGAAGGAAGGAAGGAAGGAAGGAAGGAAGGAAGGAAGGATTCTTAAAATTTTTTTAAAATTATTATCAGCTTATACTTGCGGTCCTGGCGCACTGTTGGAAATGTATAAAAAGAATCATAGACAGTAGATAAAAGGGGCCGTTTAATCTGTCTTCCCAGGACCAGAGGCGGAGACCGAGCCCCTTCACCCCCAGAGGACTTTGGAAGTTTTGAGAGGAGCACCCAGGCCTCCTGACGCCCCACTGCCCACCGAGCCACCACCACCTCGCTGTGCTATTCCCTCCCACACCATTCCTGTGCAGCCACATGTGTCTTGGTTAGCACGTTTTCATCATTTTCTTGGCTGCCCATTTCACCACCAAACTGTAAGATACGAGTCCAGATTCCGAAGCCAGACAGACCTGAGTGCAACCCCCGCTGCACCAAACCACCAAGAGGAGCCCATGCCTGCACAGGCTTGGCCAGGGACTCACACCATGGAAGCTGCATTATCATGGAAAACGGACCCCATCTGCCAAACCCTCAGCTCCCATAAAAGGCTCAGCCAAGGGGAAAGAAACCCCATCAAGCAGGTCCCAGGCCTCCAGCCGCCTGCTCGGGATGAGGGGGTGAAACAGCAGCCCTCGACCTGCTCAGCGATCCTCGTTCTCTCCTCTGACCTTGTGAAGCTCCCTGGTGTCCTGGGTGAAGGCAACTTGCTGGTCCACACACACTGTCTGTGAGCATTTAGCAAATGGTAAGCATCCAAGTCACATATGCAGACTACACTCTACGTTCTCTTGGAAAATAATTGAAATGTGCAGAAATCTATCGATTAAAAAGTAAAAATAATGAAACATAAGCAACAGAACGATGCACAAAAACGGCCAAGCACAAAATTTGTATCCATCTTACGATCCATTTATGTAAAGTTTGAAAATTGGCAAGAGAATCTTGGGCGATGAAGGTGATAGAGAATCGTGATAATTGCCCTCGGGAGCATGACAAGCAGGGCTCCAGGGAGCCGGCGTCCTCTTTCTCTTCATCTGAGTCCCAGGTTCAGGGGTGCATACAGTTTGTAAAAAAGTATCAATTTTTAAAAAATATATATTTTATTGATTTTTTTACAGAAAGGAAGGGCGAGGGATAGAGAGTTAGAAACATTGATGAGAGAGAAACATCGATCCACTGCCTCCTGCACACTCCCTACTGAGGATGTGCCCGCAACCAAAGTACATGCCCTTGGCCGGAATCTAACCTGGGACCCTTGAGTCCGCAGGCCGACGCTCTATCCACTGAGCCAAACCAGTTAGGGCAAAAGTATCAATTTTTATACCTATCTGTGTGCATGTTAAACGTGCATTGTTGTTCTGCGACTGGCTATTTTCTTTTATAATGCGCTTTGGAGACCAAACATCAGTGTCATAGATCTGTTCTTGTTCTTTTTCCAAAAGTACGCATAGTATCCCATAGTGAGGCCAGCCCACCACTTACTCAGTGCAGAGCTGTTGGGCTTTTAGGCGATTTCCCACCGTTGCCATCGACACAATGCAGCAAGGAACATTCTTCCACACATTTCCTTGAGAGTTCGTTTCCATTGAGCAGATGGCAAAAGGAATCTCTGAATCAGTGAATGTGCATTTAAACCGCTAATGGATGTTGCCAAATCGCCTACCAAAAAATGTTACACCGATTTGCACGTTGTCCATCCATTCATTCCTTCACTCACGCACCTGGTAGATATTTATCCAGCACCTGCTCTGTGCGGAGCATACTGTTCTAGGTGCTGGGCACTCAGCAGTGAGCAGGAGATAGTCCTTATCGTCATGGAACTCAGTCTGGTCATGAGAACAGCCCCAAGCAAATATCCTGTCGGGCGATGAGAGGTGCCAGAGAAGAATAAGGTGTCCGAGTACGCCTAGTTCTCTATACCCTCACCAACATTGGTATTACCCATTCTTTTAATTTTTTATTGTATTTTTTACTGATATGACAGCTATTTCTTCTGAATGTGAATTGTGTCTTTATTCCCTGTTGCCCATTTTCTCATGACGTGTTTTTTTTTTCTCATTGACTTGTATGAACTCTCAATTTATTATGGATTTTAATCCTCTGATGTACATATGCTGCAACTATTTCCCGCAGCCTATTAACTTGTCTATTGTCTGCTCATGGTGTTCCATGGTGTCCTGTGATGGGGAACCACAGGAAATTTATTTCAGACTTTTATTCCAGGAGAAGTTGGGCTTCTTCTCAGAAACTGGTTTGGGGGTTCTCCCCACAATGAATCCATGTAATTGATTCTCTTTTCTGGTTTTGGCCACAAGGAAGCTCAGAACAAACTTTTCTATTCACCGCTAGCAATGGTCCAGAGCCTCCCAGCCGACATCCAGGAACTTGAGCCTCATCCTTGAGTTCACATTCTTTTCCTCTTGTACAATTTCATTGTCCATTTCTTTTTCTATTCTCTGGTTTTATAGCACCTATAAGTTGCCTACAACCATTTTTGCAACAATGTGGGCATACATAAATGACTTTATTTCCTGCTCATAACAGCCCATTTCACAGAGGATGAAACCGAGGCCCACAGAGGGGCAGTACCTTGGGCCAGGGCTGCAGTGAGTGGGTCAACAGAGAAGAGCAGACTCAGCCTGTTCATGTCTGCTGTGCTCCTTCCTTGCCCTGTTTCCAAAGAGGGAAGCCTGTCTGGTTTGCTGACGGGATTAATCATAATTCTCTCAGTTGACTGTGACAGAAATCCCGTTAAACAAGCAAAAGGAGTTTTTTTTTACTCACATAAAGGGCACATCCAATGGGCTACAGGTATGGCTGGATCCAGGTTCAGAGGCAATATTGGCAGGCCTCCCTCCACATTCAGCTTCATTTCTCTCTGTCTCTCTGCTTGGTAGCATCATTTTTTCCTGCTTTTAGACAACTTCTCTCCCAGTGGCCTAAATATGGCACCAGTGCCCAAGACGGCATCCTGATCGCCTGAGAGGGAAACCCTCCTCTACATCCCCAACAGGAAGAAAAGGGGGAGCCCATCTGGGAAGCCTTCCTCTTGTAGCCAGGGTGACAGGCATCTTGATTGACAGCTCCATCCAGGCTCCTGGAATCAGGGTGGAGTTCCCCAGAGACAGAGGAAAGGGGAAAAGCTAGTGTGGTGGGCAAACAAACTCTGTGCGGACCAATGGTAATTGCTCCAGGAAAACCAGTGGGGGAGGACCAAGGACAAATCAGCCAATGGATTGCTTTGGTCTTTCCTTAATGGAAACTCATCTTCTCCCCTCCTGCTCTTCAGCTCTTGGGGCTCTGGGGGCTGCTCTGCCATCATCACCTCCAACCACAGCATCTTTCAGGTCAGTCCTCACTGCACACACTGGCTCTTGCTATTCCTCCTGAATGCCCCCTCCTTATCACCTAACCAGTTCCTAGCCCTTCTTTCTTGAAGACCCTCACCCGGGGGATGTCTCCCTCCTCTGAACTCCCCACCCCATCCAAAGACATTGTTTTTTTACAGCAATGACTATGTACTTAGCTCAATGGGGAGAGAAAAAGGTGCCAGGGTAAGAAGGTGCCTCAGATCTGACCTAAAATGCCATTTCAGGAGGTGGTTGAATGGCTCGCACACACTCTTCCCATGGTCCCCAAGGTTGCTTAGGAGACTAAGTTAGAAGAGAAATGGGAGGAGAAGGCAGTGAATGTGTGCTGTAGCTAGTATGTACCTGATCTAGTTGAGGTCCCCCCACATATCTGCCACGTCCATGTGAATTTACAGACAAGGAAACTGGAGCTCAGAGGTCAAGTGCCTCACCCAAGATCACGCAGCCAGTAAATGACTGCGGAACTCAGATCTGAATTGTCCAACTATCCTGTCCCGTTCTCTCTACCAGTTCCCTAATAAGCACCCCTCCCCCCCCCCCCCCCCCGTTATTAAATGATGACTCACACCACACAAAACATGTCTCCTAATTAAAAGTGAAAATAAGAAACGCATTTGGAATGGACTCTGAGGAGGCTAGCCTTAAGAGAATTACTTCCATACCAAGAATTTGTCCCCAGCTATGTAGCAGCTGGGTATTTTTTTTTTTTCATTTCTTGATGTTCTCAGTGAGTGGAATGTTAGAAGCCAAGATGGCCGGCTTTCACCCTTCACTTCCTTCCGAAGCTGCCTCAGACCCTTCATACAATACAGATATAGAACTCAATCGATCAATCAAGGGAGAAAACTATTCATGAATTAATACATGTCCACTTTTACCAGATACTTTTATTTGGGGCAGTTATTGACCCGAAGTGGACACAGTGGATTCCTAGGCACCATCCAGCAAAACACAATGGCAATCAGTGGAGAAGGTCGATTTGTTTTATAGCCAACGGTCTGAGAACACATCTGTTGTCAAGCTCCATATCAAGCCACTGAAACTGTGAAATGAAATATGGGCTCTTTCCCTCCCCTACCAGACAGAGTTGGCGTAAAACAAGCTGGGTTTGAATGTGCCAGCTCGCTACCCTCTAAGCAGTGTGACCCGGAGACTAACCTTCTCAGAGCCTCTGTGTACCCACCAGTAGAATGGTGGGTCGAGTCAGGTGGTTTCGAAGGTCACCTCCAGAACTGGCCATGAGTCTACAAGTATCTCTCATTCTGAGTCCAGCACCCAACAGGAGGAACTCAAACAATTTTTTGAAAGATTTGAGTAGAGTGACAAAATAGAATATGGGCAAAACTGATGCCACCTCATGACCTCTCTGAGCCTCCACTGCATCCTTTGTAAGATGGAGCTAACGATGCCAGCGTTAGGAAGTGGTGAAGATGGAAGGCGCTAAGTAAAGCATGTGAACAGTGCTGGGTAGTGGCTGCCCCCTCCCATTCTTTACCCAACAAATGACAGACTTGTCTCTCACGGAAGCCAGTGCGCAGATCTCGGCCTCCTAAGCCCCATCCCTGGTACCAGCGTCCATTGCGGTTGTGAAAGCCACTGGCTGGGTGGCTGGAAAAGGAAAGATCAGGCAGTTCTGATGCGCAGAGCTTGGCGGCTCCTTCCCTGGCAAATGAGAAATCACTCTACGTTTGGGAGACTGTTGACCAACTCACTTGAAGTAAAATTTCATTTAGCCCTAAATCAGTGGTTCTCAACCTTCTGGCCCTTTAAATACAGTTCCTCATGTTGTGACCCAACCATAAAATTGTTTTCGTTGCTACTTCATAACTGTAATGTTGTTACTATTATGAATCGTAAATATCTGATATGCAGGATGGTCTTAGGTGACCCCTGTGAAAGGGTGGTTCGACCGCCAAAGGGGTCGCGACCCACAGGTTGAGAGCCGCTGCCCTAAATGGACTCTTCATCTTCTGTTGCTCCTTCTCTCCTTCTGCTTCCTCCACACCAGCCTCCCTGCTGCTCCCGGGGCTTCTGCACAGCTGTTCCCTCGGCCTGGAAGGCTCTTCTCCCACGTTGTCCCAGGATGAGCTTCATTCCTTTAGGGTTCTGCTCAAATGGCACCTTGCCAAAGAGGACTTCCCTCTCAGCTTGCCTCAGCTACTGCTGGCATTGCTCCTCTGCTTCATTTTTCGTTGTAGCATTTACGCCTCATGTAATTATGTATTTATTTGTTTGTTGTCTGCCTCCCACAACCAGAATGTGAGCTGTATGAGGCAGGACTTTGTCCAGCTTCAAGTCACATCTCAGTCTCCTGGAATAGTAATTGGTAGATGGTAGGCTCTCAACTACTGAATATATGGGTAGGTGAGTGCTTGCGTGGGCAGATGGGTGGGAGGATAGGAGCATAGATGGATCGGAATGGATGAACCGGAGTGTGGGAGGTTGGGTGATTATAGTTGGTGGATGGAATGATGGGTCATTGGGTCAACAGGTTGATGGGTGGATGGTGGATAGAAGGATGATAGATGGGAAGATGATGGGTGGGTTGATGGGACAATAGATGGATGGGAGGATGGGTCCATGGGCCGATGAGTCAATGGGTTGATAGATCAATGGGTAGAGTAGAAAGAGCACTGGATTTGGAATCAGACAGACCTAGGCTTTTGCCGGATGGACCTGAAGTTGAGCCCTAGTTCTGTCCCTGACTTGGGCAAGTTGCTTCCTTTTCTCTGAGCTCTGGTTTCCTCAGTTGAGAAATGTAGATAATAATCATTTCTGTCTCTTAAGGGTGTCGTAAGCATTACACAAAGCTCTATATAAAGCAGTGGTTCTCAACCTTCCTAATGCCGCGACCCTTTAATACAGTTCCTCATGTTGTGGTGACCCCCAACCATAAAATTATTTTCGTTGCTACTTCATAACTGTAATTTTGCTACTGTTATGAATCATAATGTAAATATCTGACATGCAGGATGTATTTTCAGGGGTCGCGACCCACAGGTTGAGAACCGATGAAAAGGGATTATCATGATACTGTCACTGAGATGTCATGTTGTGAGGAGACTCAAGCAGCCCAGTGGAGAGGCACATGTGGAAAGGAACTGAGATCCCCAGCCAACAGCCAGCTCAAGCCTGCTGGCCGTGTGAGTGGAGACATATCTTCCAGTCCCAGACAAATCTTCGGATGTGTACAGTCCCTGACAGCTGACATCTGCATTGCCATGTTCAGAGAGACCCAAGCCAGAGACACCCAGCTTCCTGGCCCTCAGAAACTGCGTGAAATAATAAATAATTAGTGGTGTTTTTAGCCTGAGGCCAGTGAACTTTTTCTGTAGAAGTTCAGAGAGTGAACATTGCTCTCTTTGCAAGTCATGTGGTCTCTGTCACAACTGCTCTGCCACTGTGCCGCAAACCAGCCGAAGACAGCACGTAAGCAAAGGTGTTTCAGTAAAACTTTTTTTATAAAAACAAATGGCAGGCCTGACTTGGTCTCTGGTCCGAAGTTTGCCAACCCAGTTTTAAGCCACTAGAATAAACGATTCATGCATGTCTCCCAGTGTATAAAAATGGCCCCTTTCTTCATGGACTCGATGGTCTTGCCTGGAACGCTAACTCCATCTCCTGTGCATCTCCCCCATTGAACTGCTCAGACCTCAGGGCAGGGTCTGTGTTGAGGCACCTCCGTGTTTTAGCTCCCCCAGCTCTCAGAGCCACGCACAGAGAGAACGCTCACCTGACTACGTGCCAGAGGAACAAACCAAGGAAAGCTCAAGATACTATTTGTGCCCCAAGTGGGGGGAAGATTCTTAGGGCTGTGGGAAAAATCGCCAAGAATTAATATGATCTGGAAGGCTTTCTGGAGGAAATGAACTTGAGCTGAATCTTGAAAGGTAAGTGCACTCAGGCGAGCATTAAGCAAAGGGACAATCATTCCAGACCAGAGGGAGCAACATGAGCAAAATGTGGAAGGGCAGATGCCTGGTGATGGAGTCAGCGTGCTGAGAGTCTCAATGTCAGCTGAGGGGCTTGGACACCTGGGCTTCTCAAACAGAGGCCAAGGGGCTTCACAGATGAGCTCTTGGGAGAGCGGCTGTGACCGAGAGACAGTGAAGACACTGGGGTAAGCAGGGCTGAATATCAAAGTCCATGGGCCTTCCAGTGTCGCTCTCTGATGCTACTAGTAACTGATGTTTGCTTTAGCCTCCAGCAGTGAGCCACTGATGCCACTCAAATTTTTGCTTTATTTTATTGATTTTCTTACAGAGAGGAAGGGAGAGGAATAGAGAGCCAGAAACATCGATGAGAGAGAAACATCGATCAGCTGCCTCCTGCACACCCCCTACTGGGGATGTGCCTGCAACCGAGGTACATGCCCTTGACCTTGAATCGAACCTGGGACCCTTGAGTCTGCAGGCCGACGCTCTATCCACTGAGCAAAACCGGCCAGGGCTTGTGTTTTATTTTAAACAGAAGAAGAAAGTGTCTTGGTTCAGGTTCGCCTCAAAGTAGACAAGTGGAAAAACCAGGGTGGTAGGTGGTAGAACCAGGGCTTGAACCCAGGCAGTCTGACTCTGGCCTCCATGTACCAGCAAACTCTGCTGCCGCTCAGATGACAAACTTGGATACACGGAATAACAATGGCAGCAACTATTAGTACTTGCACCTGCTCAGTGTCAGGCCTTGTGCTGGGTGCTTTGCAGCCCCTTTGTCTTTTGATCGCCAGAATCCTCCTTAGGCAGGTACTATTGTCTCCATTTGACAGATGAGAAAAGTGAGGCTCCGAGTTAAAGGCACACAGCAAGTAAGAGGCTCCAGGCCTCAGCTCCTTCCTGAGCAGAAACCTTTCGAGATCTTAACCTTGGCTTTTCTCCTCCATCTCCCCAATTCCATTGCCACCCAGAGCCCAGGCTGGTCCCCACCCCCCCACCCCCAGCCACCTGGCGTCCTCTCACTATGGTAACCTCTTTTGGTCCTTCCCTTCTCTCCTCCAGCCAATTACCGAGAGGTCAACGCGATGGTGAACATATTTTGGAAATATTTTTACTGCTGTTTTTAAATTTTTTCCTTTGTTTGAAAGAATGTTACAAGTTCAGTCACATAGGGGGAAAAAACCCTACACCAGTCAGTCGGGGCTGCGAATGTAAAAGCAGAAACGACTCTATTACATTATCAAGGTCAAGTTTCAGTGTGATGAAGGAGCAGGGCTCCATCTATGATGAGTTAGGGTTCAGTGTGTTACCACGCTCAGGACTCATTCTGAATCTTCACATGACTAAAAGGGAGTCTACCATTTCCTGAGAGAGACCCGTTCACCTTCGAGGCCTCAGTTTCTCTTCCGGGAGCTGGGTATGATCATCGTCCTTGTCCTGAATCCTTCCATGGTTAAATGTCAGGCCAGAGAAATAACGATGTCGGCAAGCTTTGCATACTGTAGAGCAGGGGTCCTCAAACTTTTTAAACAGGGGGCCAGTTCACTGTCCCTCAGACCGTTGGAGGGCCGGACTATAGTTTAAAAAAACAACTATGAACAAATTCCTATGCACACTGCACCTATCTTATTTTGAAGTAAAAAAACAAAACGGGAACAAATACAATATTTGTATTTGCATGTGGCCCGCGGGCCGTAGTTTGAGGACCCCTGCTGTGGAGTGTTAGACAGATGTTTACATAAACACGGAAGCCCCAAAGAAGGCTCACTGTGGGGAAGTCCAAATGTCACTAAGCTCCTGCTCCAGCTTCTACCCTAGTTTCCCCTCCGCTGTAAAGCTAATAGCAGCTGACAGTTACACAGCATGGCCTTGTGCCAGGCACTGTCTAAGAGCTTCATGTAAATTTAATTTAGTCCCCGAACAACCTCATGAAGTAAGTGCCAATATTGTCCCTGTTTTCAGAGGGGGAAACTGAGGCACGGGTTGGTTAAGTCATTTGTTTACAGTCACACTCGATGAGTAGGAAATCTCTGGTTCAAATCCAGGCAGCTTGGCTCCCACGTCTATGCTGAGTGTAGGAACTGGGCTGCGGGATTCTTCGTGGAGCAGACAAATGGGGTGAGGGGAGCAAGCCAGCGATGGGCCCAGCAGCCTGCCGTGCCCAGGAGGCTGTCTCTCAGCGGACCCCACTCCCACCGGGGATGAGCATAAAAGGCTGCGGGGGGAGTTGGCGGGTGGCATTAAGGCATCTCTTTAAACTTGTTTGTTTATGGAAAGAAATCTCAGGCCAGCTGCTGAAAACCTGTATTTTATGGGTAATTTTTCAATTTATTTCACACTGGTATTAAAAACAATAACCCAACCCACCATGGAGGCTGTGATTCCACTGTGGTTGGCAAGGGAGGGGTGGCTGGCTTGAAGCAGCTTCTTTGTTTGCCTGAGCCCCCCAGGGACAAGGCTGCTGGCCTTCCCTTGGGAAAAACCAGACCAAGCAAAGAGCAGCGAGGGTGGCAGAGGCTGTGATTTAACAGGAGAGTAAGATGAAGCCCAGTGGAGAACGGTGGGGAGTTCAATTCCTCCCTTTTATAGGTGATGAAAATGTAGCACAGATGATGAAAACTACTCGTGAGCACTTACTCTGGCTTAAGCATTGTTTTTACCTGCCCAGCCTCATAGGGGGTTATGAGAACTAACAAAATACTGTCTTTGTTTGAAGCTGCCAAGAAGCAGACCCTGAGACAAAGATTTAATTTCAAGAAGGTTATTTGAGAATTGATCCTGGGGAACATGGGGCTGAGAATATGGAGTGAAACGGGATGCGAAGGCAGCCACCGAGGGTGGGTCTTTGGGACAGTTACCACTGGGGACACAAGCTCAGCCTGCCGGGGCGTCCTGGGAGACAGAGGGGAACCTGCCTCCGACTCGCCCACTGGTTGGAGGAGGGAGTCGGGGTATGTGTCCATCACTGAATATCTTCACTCTACTACTGAGTCCATCAGTAAGTTGTTTTCTTAATGATTGTATCATTCAGTTTTATAATTCTATTTGGGATTTTATAACTTGTATTTCTTTGCTGAAATGTTCTGTTTTCATTTGTTTTAAGAGAATTTATAATTTCTTGTCAAAGCATTTTTATGATGGCTGCTTTAAAAGCCTTGTCAGATAATTTCAACATCTGAATCACCTTGACATTAACAGCAGCATCGGTTGAGTGTCTCTTCTCATCAAAATTATGGTTTTCTGATTCTTGGTATGACAGATGATTTGCTCTATAGTCTCTACATTTGGGCCATTATATTAGGAAACTCCAGATCCTACTTAAAACTTTTGTTTTAGCAGGTAGTATCACTGTTTAGGTGTAGCATGTAGATTCTCACTTACTTTGGGTGGCTATAGTTGCAATGACAGTTTAGTTTTCAGAGCCCTTGCAATGCTAATTTGGTCTCCTTTGTTCTTCTAGTGCTATTAGGGGTCTTTTTATCATTATAAGCCAGACAAAGGCAGTACAAAAAACATAGAGAGCCCAATATATTTCATGAATTTAGATGCAAAACACTTAACAAAATATTAGCAAGTAAAATTCACAATATACAAAAAGAATTATACACCATGGCAAAATGGCACTTATTCCATGGAGGGAACTCTATCTCAATATTTGAAAATCAATCAATGAATGCATTATATCAATAGGCTAAAGAAGAAAAATTGGCATGATTATATCAATAGTTGTAGGGTTGGGGAGGGTGAGATATGACAAAACTCAACACTTGTTCATGATTTTAAAAAACCAACTCAGAAAAATCACAATAGAGAGGAACTTCTTCCACTTGATCAAGGGCAAAACACCTTCAGTTAACATTCTTCTTAATGACAAAAGAATGGATGTTTTCCCACTAAGCTTGAGAACAAGGTAAGGATACCTGCTTTCATCATTCTTATCCAGCAAAGTGCTGGAAGTTCTAACCAATGTAATAGAGCAGGAAAAAGAAACAAAACACACACAAATCAGAAGAAAGAAATAAAACTGTCCCTATCTTCAGACATATGATTGGCTATGTTGAAAAACCCTAGAAATCTATAAAAATACTCCTTGAACAAATAAGTGGATTCAGCAATGTGGCAGGATATAAGATCAATACATAAAATTAGTTATATTCCTACATATTAGGAATAAACATATGGACAGCAAAATTAAAAATACAATACAATTGCTTAAGAAAATAATACTAGGTGTAAATATAATAAGACATATACAGAACTTATATGCTGAAAATAACAAAACACTGATTTTTTAAAAAATCAAAGAAGATCTAAATAAATAGAGAGGCATACCATGTTCATGGATTGGAAGCTCTCAATATAGAGGGTACCCCCAAAAATGTATACACACTTTAACAGCTGATAGCTCAATTTTGAAAATGAAATGTATTTTAATATGCACTGCCTTTATAATTATTCAAAGTATGTGTATACATTTTTTTAGGACATCCTATAGTTAATATGTAATTTTTCCCCAAATTGATATACACATTTAATGTAATTCTGATCAAATTCCCAGCACGATTTGTTTAGATATAGACAAAATTATTATAAAATTTATATTAAAAGGCAAAGAAACTAGAATAGCTAAAACAATTTTGAAAAAAATAAATGAGTAGGATCAGTCTACCCAATTTCAAGATTGATTATAAAGCTACAGTAATTAAGACCATGTGGTATTAGCAGACAGAACAACACATAGTCTATGGAGCAGAACAGATAACCCAGAAATAGATGCACACAAATATGACCTATTAATATTTGACAAAAGAGCAAAATCTATTTCACAGAGGTAGGACAGCTTTTTCAACAAATCATAGGACATCCATAAGCAAAAAACAAACCTTGACCTAAACCTGAGCCTTTATATAAAATTAATACAAAAATGGATTATGGTCTTGAATATAAAGCTATATTACTTCCAGAAAAAAAATAAAAGAAAATCTTTGATACTTAGGTCTAGGCCAGTGGTCGGCAAACTCATTAGTCAACAGAGCCAAGTATCAACAGTACAACGATTGAAATTTCTTTTGAGAGCCAATTTTTTAAACTTAAACTATATAGGTAGGTACATTGTTATTAACTTAATTAGGGTACTCCTAAGGCTTAGGAAGAGCCACACTCAAGTGGCCAAAGAGCCGCGTGTGGCTCGCGAGCCGCAGTTTGCCGACCACAGGTCTAGGCAAATGTTCTCAAACTTCACACCCAAAACATTATCCATAAAAGGAAAAACTTATAAAGTGGACATCATCAAAATTAAAAACATTTGCTCTGTGAAAGATGCTGATAAGAGGCTGAAAGGACAAATTATGGACTAGGAGACAATATTAGAAAATAACATATGCAATAAAAGACTTCTGTATAGAATAAACAACTCCTAAAATGCAACAATAAGACAAAAATATCCAATTAACAATGTGCAAAAGACATGGCAGACACTTTGCCAACCAGGATATATAGAATTTGTACACAAATGTCCATAGTAGCTTTATTCTTAATGGCTCAAAGCTAGAAGTTATCCAAATGTCTTTCAATGGATGAATGGCTAGACAAATTATTGTACATCCATACCATGGAATATTACTCAGCAGTGGAAAGCAACTGTTAATACATACAACAACTTGGACGAATCTCGAGGAAATTGTGCTGAGTAAAGAAAGGTAATTTCAAAAGTTTACATACTGCACGATTCCATTATATAATGTTTGTGTAACAACATAATTATGGAGATGGAGAAAAGATTAGCGCTTGCAGGGGTTAGGGTGGAGGAGAAGGTGTGGGTGAAATCATAAAGGGGCAGTATGAGGGAGTCTTGCGATGGTTCCGTTAGGTGTTTTAATGTAGCGTTGGTTACACAAAGTTATACATGAGATAAAAATTGCATCCCAGCCTGGCTGCTGTGGCTCAGTGGTTGAGCGTTGACCTACGCACCAGATGGTCACTGGTTCAATTCCTGGTCAGGGCCAGTTGGGGCTTGATCCCCAGTAGGGGGCGTACAGGAGGCAGCCGATCAATGATTCACTCTCATCACTGATGTTTCTATCTCCCCCTTCCTCTCTCAAATCAATAAAAATATATATTTAAAAAACACTGCATCCCAGAAAACTCTTTAATCCTTGGCAAATCAGGACAGTTGGTCACTCTAGCAGGTACCACCTTGCAACACTTACAACTCTGAGGAGTTTGGGCTTCACCTAGAAAAAATGTAAGTCCTCAGCTGAGATTTTGTGTTCTCTCAGAGCCCTTAGGAAGAGCTGCTTAGAAAGAGGAGCTTGCAGGTGTCAGAGCCAACACAGGTAAGAGCTATTGCCTCACTGGGGCTACTGCAAGAGTGGCCCAATGTGGCAGACTGGCCAGATGTTCACCAAACTCTTTGGTTTTCCTCTGGAGCACACGGCTGGACGATATTTCTGAGCAGCCCTTTTAGATGGGTGAGGCACGTGTCTGTGTTCTGACCAATGGGATGTGGGGAAACATGCTTCGCCCTTCTATTTGTAGGTGGTCCTCCATGCCCTGACCCATCCACAGTGAGCTTTTTTTTTTTTTAAATTTCAGAGAGGAAGGGAGAGGGAAAGGGAAATAGAAACATCAATGATGAGAGAGAATCATTAATCAGCTGTCTCCTGCATGCCCCCTAGTGGGGATCGAGCCCACAACCTGGGCATGTTCCTTGACCAGGGTTGAACCCGGGACCCTTCAGTCCGCAGGCTGATTCTCTATCCATTGAGCCAAACCAGCTAGAGCCACAGTGAGCTTTAATCCATGTACTGAAGAACTCAGAGTATCCGCTGCAAGGGACCCAAGTCCCCGCTATCCCACTGAGAAGGATTTGCTGTCAGGAACAAGAACTGTAACCATAATGTGTTTCAGCCATTATACCCATTTTCATCTATTTATAACCGTTTCCAATGGTTCCTTAACTGATACCTCTGGTGTGTTCACACCCCCTGGGGATGTCAATAGCACCACTGGCCTCAATGTCCTTCCTTGGTGCCTATATTCAGGGAGGATGATCGGAACAAACTGGGATTCTCAGACAGTCCCCTAAAAGCTAGAGAACCCAAGATCCTCTGAGTAGCTCAGGGTTAAGTGGGGCCCTGAGTTTTGGGTATTAGAATCCTAGAAATATCGAGTTCTGAAAAGTCTGGAAAAGCTTTGAGAGAACACAAAATCTCAGCTGAGCTATTGAACACGTGGAGAAATTGAGCCCACGAGAGCAGGAGGTAGTTGAAGTGCCACAAAGAATTGAGGAATGAGTGAATGCTCATTTATTCATTCTACAAATATTTAAGCACTTCGTGTGTTGGCACAGGATAAAATAAGAAGATTTCTGCAGTCAATCCCCGGTAGGGGGTGTGCAGGAGGCAGCCAGTCATTTTATTTTATTTGGAGTGGTTTATTCTATTTTATCTGGAGTGGTCAGAGAGCCCTCTGAGAAGGTAGCCCTGAGCTAAGACAGGCCCTGAGGGTATCTGAAGAAGACTTTTCCGGACAGAGGGATCAGAGGCTATAGCCTGCAGTCATGCTGAGGGGTGTGACTCCTGTGCACATTGACCTCTGCTTACCTGGGGGCTGTTCTGTTCTGGACTTTGGAGACTTCAGGACTGGGAGTGGTTGGGTCGAAACTGACTTTCCAACTTTCTAACGCTTGATCTTCTAGGGCAGTGATGGTGAACCTATGACACGCGTGTCAGAGGTGACACTCAAACTCATTTTTTGGTTGATTTTTCTTTGTTAAATGGCATTTAAATATATAAAATAAATATCAAAAATATACATCTTTGTTTTACTATTATTGCAAATATCAAAAAATTTCTATATGTGACACTGCACCAGAGTTAAGTTAGGGTTTTTCAAAATGCTGACACTCCGAGCTCAAAAGGTTCGCCATCACTGTTCTAGGGTCACTTCATTGTCCAGGTACCTGAATTTCATATATAAGCATGGAGACTTCTGCATCTGAATAACTCATTCATTCATTCGTTCATTCTACAAACATGCCAAGCCTCTATGTCTGGCATGTGCTGGGCTCCAGGGACCCAGATAGGACCTCATCTCTGATCTGAGAGAGTTGAGAATTTAGAGGACGGGATCCCACCTGGTGTGATCAAAGCTGTGATAAAGGGGCGCTGAGCCTGAACTGAGAATCAGGGAAGGCTTCCTGGATTAGGGCATGTCCAGGGCTGGGTCCTGAATGAGTCAGTAGAGCAGCGGGAGGGGATGCAGACCAGCATTCCATGGAGAGGCCACACATGAAAGGCTCAGAGGTATGAGAGGCCTGGAGACGTCTGTGAAATACTACAAGAGTTGGGTTCTCTGGGATTAAAGGGGTGAGGGGTGGGGGTAGTGGGGAAAACTGAGATCAGAGAGGTCAGAACATGAGGGCCTTGACGGGCATGGTGGAGGGGACCCTGCTGGGACACCTGGTTGCACGTCCCAGTTCTGTTCTAGCATCACTGAGCTATTTAAGATAGGCCCCCAAGTCCAGAGGCCTCAGTGGCCCCATCTGTGAAATGGAGCCGTTTGGGTGGGATGACTTTGACAGTCCACCAAGATCCTTAGAATGTTGTCTGCCAGTGTTCATGGAATCCCACAGGCCAGAGCTGCCTCACTTGCTGTGTGTTTCCCACCCCCTGACATGTCTTCAAATGCCCTCACTGCCCTGGGGGACCCCCTAAGGAGGGGGAAAGGGGGCTACAGAGGAGACATCAGCGTTTACCTTCCTTTTCTTTCAGATCAAACCACATACATAAGAAACAGGAAGGACAATTGTTCAGCAAGAACATTGTCAAAGGTAAGTGTCCCAAGTAGTTGCTAAGAAGACAGGCACTGAGCTGTGTGGCTTTAGGCAACTCACTAGGCCTCTCTGAACTTCCCTTTCCTCCCTGTAACATGGGGCTAATCAGAATAGAGCCTCGCTGGTTTGTCTTGAAGATTATATTATGTGTAAAGTCCTTAGCACAACGACCTCAAAAATGATAGTTAGCATTATTATTGTTGTTATTGTTTTTAGTGGGTAAGGCAACAGGGGGCAAACGTGTGCTGTTTGTTTGGGTGGGAGGAGGGATTTTGCCCTGAAAGGGTTAAAATTCAAACCAGCTGCTCCCAGTCCCACAGATAAGAGTGGAGAAACACAGTCCAGGTCCCCAACCCCTTCACTGCAGAATTTATGAGGTGCTGGTTGCTTTGAGTCAAAGATTAGGGGCTTCCGCCTGGCGGGGCAGGAGAAATTCAGGGTCAGTGGCCAGAAAGGACTTAGGACTCTTGTAAGAAACAGAGCAGGAAGAAACAGAGGCAGGCAGCACGGGTAGGGCATGCACCCCACCTGCAGGCGGAGAGCAGAGAGGTGGGCACCAAGAAAGAGAGAAAAGGCAGGGCCAGGGGGCCAGCCAGGTGGGGACACAGAGACAGGGACCCAGTGCGAAGGAGAAGATGGGCAAGCGAGAAATTAAGAAGCTGCAGTGGGGGTCGGGGGAAGAGACAGCAGAGGAGGACCACAGACAGAAAGGGAAAAACAGTGGAAGGCGCGGGAGACAGAGAAAATCAGAGGCAGGAGGCGGGTAGCGGGAGGTGCTGGGAACCGAGGGATGGGGTCACCGGCGTGTGTGTGTGTGTGTGTGTGTGTGTGTGTGTGTGTGTGTGTGTGTACCTGCGTCTGGCTGACAGTAGATATGCGAGTAGGACACTGTAGGGGGCGGAAACGACGCCAGACCCCGGGGAAGGCGGGACAGTCGGACCACTTGGTCCCTGGCCGGGGCGACCCCCTCGCCCCACCTCCGACCTCGCGCACCGCCCAGAGTGGGTAACGCGCCGCCCCGCCGGCCGGCCGGCTCCTCCCCGCCGCGGGCAGTGTCCCCGCTCCGCCGACGCCCTCACTCGACCCTGTGGCGGGTCCTCTGGCGGACGGGACGGCGGGTCCGGAGAGCCCGGAGCACCCCCCGCGCCCGCTGCGCTGCGCCGCCCCGCCGTCGGGTTGCCGCCCGGCTATTGGGCCTCCCCGGAGTCCCCGCTGGCGCCGCCTGGGAGCCAGGAGACCGCACACCCGCCCGGACCAGGCTGCCCAGATGCGGGTGCCACTCTGCCTGTTGCTGCTCGTCGCCCACGCAGTGGACATGCTCCCCCTGAACCGAAGGAGAAAGCAAGGTACGAGGAGCAGCCGGGCGGGGTGGCCAGGCGGGCACAGCAGGGACCACCGGGGTGCCCCCGGGGACATCTGCCCGGTGCCCTGGGCTCTTGACTCCTCCAGGTAGGTGTCAGTCCCACTTTTCAGATGGGGAGACTGAGGCCCATGGCACCCGCTTCGAAAGCTGGACCCAGGAGGCGCTGGGAGGAGAGGGAGGGACGGGCAAGGCTCAGTGCCCCCGCTCCCTAGGGTGGCATCAGTGCCAGGAGGAAGGAAGGTGGCTCTGTGCAGACAGGAAGCCTCGGGTGCAAGGCTGCAGGGCCCTGGGACGAGGGCACAGAGTTGGTGGCCTAGAAGGCATCCTAAACATCCGTGATAGGCCAGGAGGTGACACAAGGAGCTGTGGGCTGCCCAATCCCGTCACCTACCTGACTCAAGGTGTCACTCCAAGAAGTCATCGATCTTCAGTGCCCCCCACCCCTTGGGGTGAGGGCATGAGCTGCAGGAGCTCAGGGAGACCTGAGACCTGCGTTTGGGTCTGTTTTTTCTGGGAATGACCTGGAATGTCCAGCTCCTCCAAGAGCCTCTGTTTGTTTCATCTTGACCTCCTGGGGCCACTAGGAAGATGACCCAGGGTTCAGACTATAACCCGGGGCACCAAACCAGGGGCCCTTGCACCCTCAGCTCAGGGTCCTATGCCACTGCCCCTGGCTGGGGGAGTCAGCATCCTCAGGAGGGGGCGTGAGGCGGTCCCCACAGAACTGGAGTTGGCAGAGCCCGTGGGCACAGGAGGAACAAGTTTCCACCTACGCCAGGCAGCCCTTCAACCTCTGGGTGCCAAGCTGAGAATCGACAGTCGAATGCCCGCCACTGTGCCAGGGGTTTTCACATACGAAGGGAATCCCCACTACATCCTCACGACATAGCTGGATGCCAAGTCTCAGACAGGTTAAGTGACTTTGCAAGTGGTCCAGCAGGGGGATGGAAGACTGGTGGCTTCTTTCTTCCCAGGTGTGGTGTTAGGGCTGAGCAAGGCTACACGGGAATGAGAACCAGAGTCTGCCTTCTGGGGACTTCTAGTCCATTTGAGTGAACAGCCCTACATATGGGCACAGGAGTGGAGCAGGAAGCAGAAAGGGTCTGTGGGAGAGCCGGGAGGTAGGATCGGGTGGGGCAGGGAAAATGTGGCCCAAGCTCCAAGCCCTGGTGGGACGGGATAGAAGGACCCGGGGAATAGAGGTGGGTGGGCTTTCAGTAAGGGGGGGGGGGGGGGGTGGGAAGGAGAGGGAGGGACACTCCTCGGTGAATGGCCCTGACATAGTGGTTAAGTGCATAGGCTCTGGAATCAGCCTGCCTGGGCTCAAACCCTCTCTTCCTCAGTTACTAGCTGAGTGACCTTGGGGAAGTCACTTTGCCTCTACGAGCCTTAGATTACCCTTCTGGGGACCTTTTAGAGGATCTCTAAACTCTATCCATTCTAGAAAAGACCAAAAAGACTTTCTCCTCATTGACTCCTCTATAAAATAAGAATAATCATCTTAAGTGTGAGTAAGACTGAATGAGTTAATGGGTATGTCAAGTGCGTAGCCGAGTGCACCCGCTACTAGTGGGCACTTGTATTAGTCACTCTTGTTTCCTGTCCATGGTGTTCTTGGCTACTCACAACAGCCGAGCTGGGTTGCTCATTATCCGTATGAGGAACCGGAATCTCAGGGAGGGAAACTGGTTGTCCGAGGTTGCACAGCAGGTAAGCAGCAAAGCAGGCTGGCATCCCCAGGCCTCTGACAGGACACAGGTGCCTCCCTCCGTGCTGTGTTGGTCTTCCCTTCCCAGAGCTTCCGTTTCCGCATCGGAAGAAGAGCTGTTTTAAAAGATGTTTAAGATGTTTGTTTCTAAGTTCTAAAAAGACACACACACACACACACACAGAAGAAAGGAGAAAAATTCCATTCCCAGTTGCTCAGTGAGGAGGTCAGGCATGGCTGCCGGTTTGGTGAGGGGCTCTCGGCACCCCTCCCCATGGTAGTTGACCTATTGCATTTGGACGCATGCACGTCCACCCAGCCCAGCATCTTCAGAGAAAGGTGTGGCTTCCGTCATCAGCCAGGTGCGCTAGAGACAGCTTTGGGTTTCAGTCCCACTCCCGACACCTTTGTACGGGGTGACCTTGAGTAAGTGGATTGTCCCCTCTCCCCCCCACAGCCTGGATTTCCCCATTGGTACTGGGGCGGGTGGGTGTTGGAAGGGGTGTAGGAAAACTCTTCCTATAGCATCTTCTGCAACGTAGTCATAGGATCCCTGGTCAAACCAGTTTGGGAAATGCCGGGTTTAGTAGATTTATTGACTGCATGACTTGCCAGAGCATTCATGGTGAAGAGGTGAGGATGGGGAGTGGGACCTTTCCCAAACTAATTACACCTCAGAGACCATTTTTTCATAAGACAGCTGTTTGGAAAATTCTATATGAGATTTCTGAGGGTCTTACTAGCGTTGACATTCTGGTCTAACTTTGGCAGGAGAATGTGTCCTGAAGGCACCTGGGTATTGGCAGTGCTTCATTCACTCATTCATTCATCCATCCATCCATCCATCCATCCATCCATTCATTTGGGTGTTCATTCAGCAAATGTTACAGGGAAGCATCTGTGCCAGGCTCTGTGTTTGGAACCTCGAGGATGCCAAGGTGAACAGACCTGGGGCCTGCCCTTGAGGAGCTGCCAGTATGGAGGCATGCCCCTCCTCTGACCTGCCCCAGCCTCCCCTCCATGCCCAGTCCTTGGCCCCAGCCTTCGGCCTACTCTGCAAGATCAGGAGGAATGACTCTGACCAGCAGCCGCCCCGTCTGACCCATCACCCCTGGGGCCTGGCTCCCACAGACCTGGGCTTCCTAGGGCTTCAGCGTCACTGCTTCTTGATTAAACTTAATTTTTCTGTTTCTAAGACAAGAAAGAATGAAAGAACAGGCTTGAGAAAGGTTTTTGGATCTCGTGTCTATTACAAAACAACATTTTGATTAATTAAATATAAATGAATCAGAACCAGATGGGGACATTTCTCTTAAAACACGCCGGGGCGTCCTGGCAATGGGACACTTGGACAAAGTGAGGGGGCTCTGGTCTGCACCCCCCACCCTGACACAGAGATTCATTAGGCAGCGAGGAGAAGACAGGCTGGGACCGACTTTCCCTGCCGTCCAAGGACGCTGGGGAGGGGGCTCGGTGGAGGCCAGAGTCCCCCACATTCTTATGGTGCTTTTCCATCCTTCTAGACCTGAGGCAGTAAGGGGCCGAGGGAGGAGCTCCGGAATTCTGACAGCCCTGGGTTCAAATCCTAAGGCTTCTCCTGCCCTAATGTGACATCTTGGACAGGCCACGTGTCTTCTCCGATCCAGGGCTTCAAATCTGTGAAATGGGAACAATTGTACCCACCACGTCCCAGAGGGAAGGTGCCCAAAGGCACACAGCAGGATGAATTCAACCACTTCCTCCTCCCACTACAGCAGAGTGGAATACTCCCTGACTGGGGGACGTGAGACTCCTGTGGGTTGAATCTCACCTTTGCCTCGGCCCCTATGAGCCTCTTTTCCTTTGTTTGTAAAAGGACTGTGCCAGCGCCCCCTCCAAAGGCTTGTTAGGTGGACTGAATATAATAATAATTCTCTGTAAACAGGAAAGCCCTGTGGGCAGCCGGCAGGCAGCACTGCCCCGTGCATAGACAGAGAAGCTGAGACCCACAAGCAGGTGCCCAAGGCCTGATCGGGGAGGACCCGGATTTCTCGTCTCCAGTTCAGGGCCTCGACTAGGCACAGAACAAGGTGCAGCCCCCTAAACGCTAGCGTCCAGGTGAAAGCAGGTGAAGATGCATGTCAGGGGCGAAGCTGGAGGGGAAACAGGACTCCTGAAGAGCGGGGGGGGGGGGGGGGGGGGCGGGGGGCGGGGGGTGATACCTACATGGGGAGCCTTCGGGAATGGCCCTGTGGGTCAGTAGAGTGCTATCTTGGGCAAGTCCTTCTGCCCCTCCAGATCATGGTTTTCCTCATAACAGAGGGGCTGGTTGAGAGAAGAGAAGGATACTCAGCGTGGAGTAGGTGCTCAATAAAACAGGCCCTGCCCACCCGCCCTCCTCTTCTGAAGCCAGTTTTGAAGCCAAACTTGGGGCTCAAATGAGATGCTGTTTTCACCTCACATGGCTCTCATTCCCCAGGGAACCCACTTCCTCCTCAGTGGATGGGAGCCAAACAACCTCCACCCAGACTCAGAAGGAGGCCCTTGAGACTTAGTGAGGGCTGGCCACGTGCAGGAGCTGTGCATATGGGCCGTGAATCCTCCTATGGCTCTGCCATCTCTCAGACAAGGGAGCTGGGGCTCAGAAAGGGACAGTGACCTGTCTAGGAACTTCCAACAGCTGAGCTGGGATGTGGAGCTTTGGAGGCTCCAAAGCCTGTGCATAGAAATAGAAGTGAATCCTGTTCGTGACTGCCCGGCAGAGGCATCTGAGAGGAGCTGCGTCAGGGGGGTAGATTTAGGATTTTGTCAGGCAGGCATGGCAGCAGGGTAGGGGCTGGGGACTCTGGCAAGAGGAGAGAAGGTTGTATCTAGGTGGAAAGGGTCCGAGGAAGTGAAGGTCAGATTGCAGACAGGGCCAGACTCAGTCATGGATGGCCTCGGATGCCACTCGCCTGTCACCATAGTCACAAAGAAATATTGATTGAACCCTTCCTCTGGGCCAGGCCCTGGACTAGGTGTTGACAAGGACAGCAGAGATGCGCTCTACTGTCTCCGCTGTCAGAGGCCCAGCATCTCCTTGAGATGCTAGGAACAGGTCCCTCGGAAGGATGACATGGACAGGATCCCGCTGCTCCCCACCCTGCCTTGGGAGGCTGGTCGGTGGTGGTCCCATGCTCAGCTGAGGGGTCTGAGACTCTGAGATGGGACTTAGCTTGCTTTAGATGTCACATGGATTAGGTGACTCTGTTCATTTTATTCCCCTCTCTCTTCTTGTCTCCCAGTCCACTGTTTATTCATCCATCTTTTTGTCCTTCCATCTAGTAAAAAAAAAAAACCTGAAGCTCACATTAATTAAAAGTTTTTCACACTGAGGTTTGCAACCCAACAGCAGGTCAGGCAAATGCATTTAGTAAAGCACAGCCAGCATTTTTAATGAAATGGAGTGGAACGGAATAGAATAAAATAAAATATGTGGGGTCGGCAAGTATGTTTGTAGAGGGCCAGATACTTAATATTGTCAGCTTTGCAGCCATATGTGATCTGCCGCATTCTCTCCTTTGTTGTTGCGGTGGGGTTTTCTTACATTGCTTTAAAAATATGAAACCATTCTTAGCTTACAGGCCATACAGAAAACAAGCTGTAGGCCAGATTTGGCCCATGGGTAGAGTTTGTCAACCTCCTTTTTAGAAAATATCGGAGTGCATGGCATGTGTTAAGATGAATTATTATTTTGAAAATGTGTTAGAGTTCTCATATACATGTGAATGTGTGTGCAAGTGGTGAGTGTGCATGCACATGTGTGGCAAGTGTGGATGTGTGTGCACATGGGTGTTGGCATGTGTGAATGAGTGTGTGTATGTATTCTGTGCACTGGGTGAACTTATATAAAAGTGCAATTTCACCATTGTCAAAAAGCATGGGTCAGCCCGGCTGGTATGGCTCAGTGGTTGAGCATCGACCCATGAACCAGGAGGTCACTGGTTCGATTCCTGGTCAGGGCACATGCCCGGGCTTGATCCCTAGTAGGGGGCATGCGGGAGGCAGCTGATCAATGATTCTCTCTCATCATTGAGGTTTCTATCCCTCTCTCCCTCTCCCTTCCTCTCTGAAATCAATAAAAACATATTTATTAAACACACACACACACACACACATACACAGGGGAACTGGCTTGTCCACGGTCATCTAGCACATGTGAGTGTGACCTGGGCTTTCCTGATTCCAGATCCACAGGAGCCAATCCTGCCTTTTCCAGAAAACCCATTCAATGCTGCTGTTCACCAGCACTTTACAGTTAGCAGAACGGTTCAACCTTCATTTCCTCTCCGGAATTCGGAGAAGGGTTATGAGTAACAGAATGTTAGGGCTGAAAAAGCCAATTGAGACCTTTGAGACCAACACTTGGAAAAATGGAACCTCCAGCCAAGGTCCCCAAGACAGGGGTGAAAGTGGGGGTTCAGGAGAGATCGGGTGAGGGTGGCTTTGGTTAGGTAGAGGAAGGCAGCTTGTCCCAGAGTTGGAAAGTCTGACTTAGAGCTTCTCAGAGCCTCAGCTTCCCTCCGTGTGACTTGGGCATGCCCTCTCTGCTCTGCCTTTCTCCCTGGTCTAAGGATAAAGGTCAGATGAGCAGATGGACCCACGAGGCCGTTCACAGCTTGAGGGCTGCCTGCAGAGGTTTCTTAATAACCAGAGGCCAGTCTGGGGTCAGGAGCCGCATACGGGCCTCTAGAGTTACTGAGTGCCGCATCGGGTCTGTGGCCCTAAAGGGACCTGGCGGAGGCCTGGGCCAGATGCAGAGCCACCGTGGCCTCAGAGCCTCGGGCTGTGGACATTGTCAGGGCACACAATGGCCCTGGGCTTGTTGGACACCCAGAAGCATGCTCCTCACCTGTAGATCTACACCCATATGTTTTCCTTAAAACATATATTTTTTCTTTGAGAATACTTAATTTCCAGTGGCATGGGAGGTTTAGGAAAGTCTCTTTTGGATCTGGCTTTCTGGTTGAGCATTTACTCTGTGCCAGATGTTACCCGTATGGTTTTATTCAACAACGTCAGGCACTGTTCTAAGTCCTTTATACATATGAACCGATCACATTCTCCTAATAAACCTTTGAGGTGGGTACCGTTATCCTTATTTTACAGAGGACACTCAGGCAGGACTTGACTGTGTGCTGATCAATGATTCTCTCTCATCATTGAGGTTTCTATCCCTCTCTCCCTCTCCCTTCCTCTCTGAAATCAATAAAAACCTATTTATTAAACACACACACACACACACACACACACACACAGAGAGGGGAACTGGCTTGTCCACGTTCATCTAGCACATGTGAGTGTGACCTGGGCTTTCCTGGTCACGTGTCCAACCACTCCCTTTCACCAGAAGCCTCCACTTCCCCTGAGTCCTGACAGCCCAACGTCACACAGTCAAGTCCTGCCTGGTCCCAGACACCAAGCTCCAACTGCTGAGCTCAGTAGCCTCCCAGCCTTAATTCATCCTTACAGCAACCTGTACGAGGACTGTTATCCACATCTTACAGAGAAGGAAACTGCCTTAAGAGAGAGGAGCATTACTTGGAGTCAATGAAATGGCCATTTTTGTTGGTAGAATACAGCCACATATTAGCAGTTTCTTATGGTTGAGTCCAACAACTTGGCAAGTACATTTGGCAAAGCCAGAATGTAAACCTAGATAATTGATTCCAAAGCTTGGGTGCATGGCCACCCTGCCAGGCCTTCTCCCAGTTCATCCACATCATAGCCCATGAGTTCGTTTGATCTTGTTCTTCTACAGACGAGGCCCTCCACGCTCAGAGAGGGCAATCAACTGGCCAAGGGCACACCGCCAGGGTGGGGAGAGGTTGGGATGTGCCCTCCGCTCTCCACGACCAGAGCCTCCTTTCTTAGCCCCGTGCAACAGTCATCGCCACCTAGGACACACATGCCCTCGGCCCCATCCTGGGACATTCCTCCAGATCCCACAGGGAAGGGTCTGATTGCCATGGATGGGCGAAGCTAACCCCTCTTGGGCACTGCTGCCTCAGGCCGGGCCGCCGCCGCCTGCAATGGAATGATTTCTTGCAGCAATGCCACATGATTCATAGGGCCCACTCTGTGGCCCATGGTGGGGGCTCCCTTGTGCCACTGCGGGTGGGGGCTTCTGTTTCACCAGCTCAAAAGAAAGGCATTCCCCAGCCTGGGGGACCCGACCGCACGGAGAAACCACTCCCTTTCGCCAGAAGCCTCCACTTTCCCTGAGTCCTGACAGCCGTGCCCACATCCGCAGGGTGGAGACCACGGAGGAGGAATGTCACAACTGCCCTTCCGGAGCCCGCGCTGGGTTTGGCACATGGGCACAGCTGTCTCCAGCAAGTAGCAGAGCGGAGGCTGGCAGGCTGGCACGAAGGCCGTAGGCTCTGCCGCTCACGACTGAGTGGCCTCGGGCCGGTCATCTCTCTCCTCTGTTCCTCTGTTGGCTAACGTGACCACGGGGCATGAAGTGCATTCCTTGCACGTAAGGAGAGCTCAGTTAGTGACCACGACCAGTGTCCAGAGCAGTCGTGGGGGGTGGGATGTGGGCCTGGCAGGCCTGGGCTCCGCTCCCAGCTCTGCTACTGCCATGCTTGGGTGAAATACTTCCCTCCTGCGTCTCAGTGTCTCTACCAGTATAACGGAAACAACCTACATCATGTGGTTGTCTCAAAGACCACGATTCCGCATGGAACCCCCCTGGGAGCCAGCAGGTGCTCAATGAATGATGGAAACAGTCATGATTCCTGGGAGCTTGGCTCTTTCCAGTGTTCAGAATGCTCCAGCCTGAGGTCAGATATGCCTCCGCCTCTATTTGAAAGTTCTCGGCAGACCCATTCATTGCAGGAAGGTTACTTTGAGGAGCCCAGATTCAGAGGATAGGGTGGTCCTCAGTGCTGTGTGTCTGCGGCATAGTGACTCACCCTCTCTGAGTTTCTGTTCACTCCGCCATGAGGACAAGCAAGGATGGCGGTGTGCGTGCGTGCGTGTGTGCGTGTGCGTGTGTGCATGTGTGTATGTGTGTGTGTGCATTTGCGTGTGGGTGTGTGGTGCTGGCACGTTACGAATGTTTAAATAATGTGATGGCTATTTGTGGAGGAAGCATGGTGGGGCCTGTCAGCCTACCCCCTGCCCACGGGCTGGAAAAACCCGGTCAGATGCTGCCTTGCAGACGTGTTTTCTTCCTCCCCCTTCTTGCCCCACTCTGGCAGGCATTGGAGTCCATCAGACGCCTTAATTCACAGCACATTATCAGCACCAGTCATGCAAGACCCTGCTTGCTTGCGTTTTCCTTGTTCTTTTTCAATTGTTACAAATTGCTGATTTTCTATTTTATATTTGTTTCATTTTTAAAAATGTTTTATTTTTATTTTAACATTCTAATTTTATTTTTAAAGTTTTTAATTTTAATGTAATTTATTTAAATTTACACTTTTAACTTTTTCTCAGTTTGTTTTTCATTTTATATTTTATCACTTAATTTTGTTTTAAAATGCTATTTTATTTTAAAATTTTTAATAAATTTAAATAATTTTATTCCCCTTATATTACATTTTTTATTTTACTTTTTAGTGTTTTTCATTTTAAAATTATTTTTGTATTTTATTTTTCCCACTTTTTTATTGGGTTTCCTGGATTTTTAAAAATATGTTTCTTATTGTTGATAGCATTACAGATAGCTCCCATTTTCCTCCCCTATACCCCGCTCCCAGCCCCTACCTAATTTATAGGACTTCCTTTTATTACCTACATTAATGTCCCCAGTCGATTTGAACATGGGAGATATCTTTCTTCAGTCTGACGCTGACCTCCTAAGTTTGCGTGTCCTCTGGAGAATAGAAATCACGTGTGATGATACGGTTTATGTGGTCAAATCTCTTGAAGGAGGAGGGGTTTCTTCCGCCTCATGGTCTGGCCTTTTTGAGTTTACAAAACGCCCTATAGTATAGGACCTACACGCAGGGCTCATATGAGGGGCATGAGCCCTCAGTTCTCTGTCCCGGAGCAGACACCCGACCCCACGTTCAGGGACCACCTTCCCGGGAGCGATTCTTCGGTCACACGTGCGGATGGTCCTGATGCAGTAGCGCTCGGCCTTCCCGAGGACCCTGCTGGAAGTCCCAAGTGCAGGTGACGCTTCCCTGTTCACCGTCGCCCGGGAAGTCCTGAGCCTCTGCATTGCGGTCAGCACACACCTGCCGAGCACTTGCTGTCAGCCGGACCCTGTCCTCGGGGGCCCAGACTGGTGAGGAGGCAGTCCCAGCCGTGGGAGCCTCAATGTAGAGTAGGAGAGCGGTCAGCGGGAGCCCTGCCCCGGACAGGGGAGGTTGGCTTGAGGTCCTCCCCAGAGCTGAGCGTCCCTGGCCAACCGCAGGCATTTCCCAGGGCTGCTTTGGCTCAATGGCTTCACTTTGTGGATCATCTTATTCTCCTGTATCAACAACACCCAAGAAAAAGAAAGAGGAGGCTCAGGACGTTTGTGCATAAAGCAGACTTGACTGAAGGTCTGGGGAGAGCTGCTAAGGGCTCATCCCACAGGGCGGACGGTTCCAGATGGACAGTGACTGTGCTGGTCCTACAGCCTCCTCTCTCCTCCTGTCTGGGGTAACTCCTCTGCTTCTGTCTGTCCCCACAAACGGCTCGGGGCTCCTCTCTGACGGGCCTTGGGCCCTGAGAGATGTATGGCTTTCAATGGCATTTCCCTGCTTCTGGAGGGACACTGGGCAGGAGTCAGCAGGGAGGGGCTGACAGGGCACAAGGGGCAGTTAGGAGCTTGGACTCAGGTTTGCCTCCCCCCGACTCCTCGCTGTGAGTTCTTAGGTCAACGCTTCACCTTTCAGCCTCAGTTTTCTCATCCATGAAATTGGGGGTCGGTGTACCCCAGCTTTGTAGGGTTGTGCTGGGTGTGAGATGGTTCCACACAAGGACCTGAGTAGCATGGAGTCCTGCAGGTGGCAGCTGCTCAGCCAGCATCTGCCTGGTGCTGCCCGTTTGCAGTCCTGGTCCCTCTGAGGATCTGCCAGAACTCAGAGACCCGCATGTCCAGCCACAGAGGCCCATCTCGGCTCCAGCTCTCAGTCTTGGTTTTAACTGGGCCAGAAGGACATGGCTCCCATTTTGCAGATGAGACCCACTGACGCCTCTACACTCTACATCTCGCTGCTGAGCGGGTCTGATTGGGAGCCTCGTCTGTGGTGGGGAAGGGATGACAACAGGAGAGCGTCACCTAGAACAGCAAGGCCCCAGCCACCCTGAGCCCCAGAGCAGGTGCAGCAACAGTATCACGGGCCTGGCCTCCCCAGTCAGGGGCCAAGGGCCAGGCTGTGCACAAGGCCAGGTGGGAAGGACCAAAGGCACCCATTCCGAGAGCAGGGTTCCAGCCTGCCCTCCAGCAGCCTGCTGTGTGGCTCTAAACAAGTGCTGGCTCCTCTCTGAGCCTCAGGCAAGGCACCATCTCTCAAGTGGTATTACTGCCGATTTTAAACTTTAATAGACTCTGCCCAAATTCCTTTCTCAACGGGAGCGCTGGATGCTGTCAGTCTTTTATATTTGCCTGTCTGGTAGGTCATAAGTAATAATTCATCTTTGTTTTAATCATCATTTTGAAAATTATTAGTGAGGTGGGACAGCTCTTCATGTGGTTACTGGCCCATTTGTCTTTTTTTCTTTGAATTAATATCTTTGCCCATTTTCCCACCTTGGATTGTTCCTATTGTTCTTATTGATTTCTGGGAGCTCTTTGTATATGGAGGATGGTAATCCTTGGCCTAGTTTGTGTGTTATTGGCTTAATGATTAGATTGAGCACATAATAGAAGATTATAAACATGACATGTGTACTTTTTTTCCTCAAATTCTCTATTACGTCTCTAAAACTCAATCCTTAATAAGTTTGGGCGGATCTCAGAGCTTCCTGGTACTAAAAAGCCCAGTCAAGTGCTACATTTTAAAATCATGTGTCTCATTCAAAGCCCTCTCCTTCCCCACCACTGACTCCAGGTATCTGCTCTGTGGGGAGATGTGTTCTGCTCCCTCTCTCTCTCTCTCTCCCTTGTATGTTGGGAGCAGAAGAAAGGATGGGACAGGGACCGCTGTCTCTTACGTCTCCGATACTCCTGTGACCTCACAGCTCTGAGCACAGAGAAAACTCAGGGCCCCACTATCAGCGAGCAGCAGGGGCAGGTCTAACTGTCCCTCTGCCTCCCCCCATGCCCTCCGTTGTGTGGCAGGTGCCCTACTGTGGCATGGGGGTGACATGGGCAGAAGCATGGTCTTGACCTCTTCTGACCTTCCTAGCTCCCTCACTGTGGTCTCCCCCCGCCTCCAGCCTCTTTTGGGCTGGGGATCTGCAGTTTGGTTCAAGCTCAACTGCCTCCTTCAGTGTCCACTTGACCCGGACAGAGAATTGACCAAATGGTGGCTGTGCAGGGTTCCCAGGACTGCCCCTGCCCCTCTGCATCTCTCATTATCTTCCCCTCTCCCCCCATAGCCATGGGGAGGGTCAGCAGGTGTGTGTCCAGTCAGAGGATGAAATGCCCATCTCCATGGCCATCAGGTCCCCTCCAAACTATGAGGATTCTCTTGCCACCGCATCAGGGTTTAGGGAGGCAGGGAAGTACTCTGCTCTGCCCCAGCCCCTGGGGGTGGGGGCAGTCCTTGGATTTTCTTCAGACATCTGCTTACGTGGGCTGGGAGGCAGTGGTGGGGCAGTGGAGGGTGCATAGACAGTTGGCCCCACTCACTAAGTCTCAGAGGGGGTGTCTGGCCCCAGTTCCACCCTCATGAGTCAGCTCTCTTAGAACATGGTGATTAGGGTGGGGAGGACACAGGCTTTGCTTCACCCTTACTCACGTGTTTTGGAGCAGTAAGAGAAGTCCTGTCCATTCAGTCAGTCAACAAACGACTGCAGAGCACCCAGTGCACCTGGCACTGGGCATGGCGCAAAGGCCTGGGGAACTGACCTTCTCAATCCACTATCATTTTCACATATTTCTTTTTTTTTTTATTATTTTATTGATTTTTTACAGAGAGGAAGGGAGAGGGACAGAGAGTCAGAAACATCGATGAGAGAGAAACATCGACCAGCTGCCCCCTGCACATCTCCCACTGGGGGTGTGCCCGCAACCAACGCACATGCCCTTGACCGGAATCGAACCCGGGACCCCCCAGTCCGCAGGCGGACGCTCCATCCACTGAGCCAAACCGGTTTCGGGCATTTTCACATATTTCTGAAATGCTTTCACCCTTATATTCCTGGAGTTTAGAAAAGGGCCTGGTACGTTGTAGGCATTCAAAAAATACCTGCCAGATTGATGGATGGATGGATGGATGGATGGATGGATGGATGGGTGGATGGATGGATGAGACCCTTGTAAACACTGTCTTTAACCATCCATTTGACAGACAGGGAAACTGAGGCCCAGAGACTTGCTGAGGATTCACAGAGCAGGAATGAGTTCATGTCAGGGCTCTCTCCCTTCTACTAGGATGTGAGAGGGGGGTGCGCCTGTGTGGAGAGGCCATGCCCAGAAAAGGGTCCCTGAAGATGCCTGCTCACTCTGTGCCTGGTGTGGCTGGAGGCCCAAACTGGATTCCTGACTCTCTGTCACCCCTTAGGACCTCCAGGTCCCTTGGGTGCTGACTGAGGGGGCTAGGGCTATGGTCTGAGGGCCAGATTCAGGCCCGTCTCCGCCAGCCCTGCCTTTTAGACCCTGAGGCTAACTGGCAGTATGACCCCAGGTACCCTCTGCACTGAGAGCTGATGGTGCACCTAAATATAAATCTTCCTTAGGGCTTAATTTTATGAAGTGAGGGGAGTGTTTGTGTCGTGCCTAATTTGAGGGGTAGGCTTCCTCCAATACATAATAGTAACTGCTCCTTAATAAGACTGCCTGTCTTTAAATCCCACCTTGCCACGTACCAGCTGTGGGATCCTGGGCAGCTTGCTTGCCTTCTCTGTGCTTTAACTTCCTTGTCTGTAAGAGGAGATCATGATACCTTATAGGGTTGTCACAACAGCCTAGCCGTGTAAGAGCTCCACACGGCTCACGGCTATCCCATCATCTGCCAAACCTTGTTCTACGCATGTCACACACGCCAGTTCACTGCGCCGTCACAGCAATGTATGAGGACAGCTAGTGCCTTTTACAGGTGGGGAAACTGGCCCCGAAAGGTTAGGTTGGGATTTGAACCCAGGCTGTCTGTTTCCAGAGCCAGTGCTCCCCCACCTCTCCTGCTGTGAGCGCTGGGGGCCTGTGGGCTCGAGGGGCTTAGAGATGATCCAGGTCCGGGCAAAGGGAACCCAAAGGCTAGGCTTGCGAGCCTCACCTCACCCCCATCCGGCTCCAGCTCTTACCTGCCCTATTCACTGAGCTCCCGTATCACATCTCGTCTCAGGAAGAACCAGGCTTCCTTGGCTGAAGAAAGCTCGAAAGCCCTCTATCAAGACCAAGCCTTGTCTTTCTGTTGGGGACACCGAGGCATGCGGCCATGAGGGACTCTGCCAAGGGCACGGGCACACAATGAGCCTAAGTCCAAGCCAAGGCAGAACCATGGTCCTTCCTAGTTCTTAGCCCCAAGGACTTCAGCGTGACAGAGTAAAGGAGGTCATTTGTGGAGCAGACCGCAAAACGTGGTGTCTTCCTCCGTCAGATTAATCTCTGGGGTCACAGTCTTCCCGGTCCTTCTTAAGAAGCCCACTCCCGCCCTCACCACCTTCCTAAAATCCTAGCACTCACATCTGCCCCAGGGCCTGTGGGGGGCCTCCTGGTTTGCACTGCGGGCACCGCCCCTGCCCCCGGGTGTGGCAGTGGGTCTCCAGATCGGCTGGATGTGTCCCTCCCTGGTCCTAACTGCTGCAGACGCCCCCCGACTCAGCCAAAGCTGAGGCATGTACAGCCTCCCAGAGAGCGACGAGAGGCAATGCAACCCCGATGAGGAATTACAACCTCCCTCCCCAGGGCAGGGAGGGACTAGCAGCCAGCGTTTATTGCCCCCCGGCCTTGCCAGGCACTTTACACACAGCTCTCGGGGCACTTTACAGCAATGGGAGGCTCAGAGATGATCAGAGATGACTGCCCAAGGTCACACAGTCAGACCATCCCACTGTGGAAAGAGCCAGAACTGGAAGGAGCAAGAACCTGAGTCCCTTCCCCAGCCCACAGGGTCTCACTGAGAACCTCCTACTGTGTACCAGGCACTCACTTACTCTAACAGGTACTGGGGCCGCAGCCACGAGCAAACAGAAACAGGCTGCCTCAGGGAGATTCCATTTTCGGGGGACGTAGGTAGCGAGTTCTCTTGAGCACCTACTATGCGCCCGGCACTGTTTTGAGCATGCTGCATTTGATCCTCAAAACAGCCCTCTGAGCCAGGTTCAGAAGAAGAAACTGAGGCACGGAGTATTTTAAGGCCACACACACACAGCAAACGTATCCCTATAACATGAAAAGGAAAAAACTGTCCTCTCAATATTTTTTCAAAAGAATGGCAACCTCACATACCCCACAGTTTCATGACAGTTTCACATACAGGGCAACTTTAAGGCAGTTTCTTACACAATTTCACACACTTGACAACCTTCTGACACTTTCACACACAAGACAGCTTTGTGACAATTTCCAAGACAGACTGACTTTTTGACGGCTTCACCCTCAGGGCAGCTTCATGACAATTCTGTGTTCACGGATAACAGGCGCTGAGCTCTGGGGAGATGGGTCCCGGGGAGGAAGTCCGCTGTGGGTATGACTGCCTGCCCTGGTCCTGGCCTCGGCCAGCTGCCCTGCCCCCAGCGTTAGCCTGCCCAAGGACGGGGGATCCAGCAGCAATCCTTTCTTAAAAAAATTACGATTTTCTGAAGGTCAGTGGTGGCCATTCTGGGCTGCTCAGGGCCCCCAGAGCTCCCACCAGGAACACAAATGTGACTGCTCTTTAATGAGTGACTAATGGGGTGGGGGTGGGGGGCGGGCAGAATGCATCTTGTGGGTCCAGGGCGGGGTGTTAAGAGACAACAGGGGAGCAAAGTGAAGTGGTCAGATCCTGGACATACTTCGGAGGTGGAACTGACTGATTTCTGATAGATTGCATGTAGGATATGAGAGAAGAAAAGAGGAGAGATGACTCTAAGGTTTTTGGCTGCGTAGAGTAGCCATTGACTAGGACGGATGGGAGATACAAGTGTGGAGGGCATTGTTGTTATATTCTGAGGGTCTTGTCCTTTCACCCCTTAGGGGTCATGTATTGACACCTTAGCAGGCATTTGCTGTCTGCTCCTTGCCCAAGCTCTTTCCCTGCCACCAACTCACATACCATCCTGGGCTCACCTCTCTTAACATCCTTTCCTCCTCCTACACAAACTAGTCCTGCTTCTGTCTCCACACCTGCCCCTCCAGAAACCATCCCTCCGGGCTCCAGTCTCTGAGCCCAGCCCTTTCTGCCTAGGCCCCTCGCTCGGCTCTGAGCTCCTGGGCGGACAGCATCAGTTTTCTTTGCACTCTCTGACCCTGGTCCTCCCAACCAGACTGCAGGCTCCCTGAGAACAGTTTTTGAGAACATTTATTATGCCATCATTCATTCTTTCATTTAAGAAATGGTTAGTAGGTACTTACAATGTGCAAGACTATGGATATTGGAAGGACAGCAAGCCAAGCTGGGCCCCAGCCCTCGAGGGAGCACCTTCGGATGCCTCCCATTTCCCCCCATGAATCAAGCAATAAAACAGTGCTTATGCATCTACCACGAGCTGTGCAGAGCACTCTGCATGGATAAGTTCACATCATCTTCACAGGAGCCTGGGAGGTGATTGCTACTACTGTTCCCATTTTGCAGCAGAGAAGACTGAGGTTCAGAGTAGTGAAGGCACTTGCCTTAGGTCTCCCAGCCTGGAAATGTGGTTTTCAGACCCCAAAGTCAAGACCACCTAAACATGCTGCTGAACACGAGCCCCTCTAGGTTCCCTCCTGAGGACTCAGAAGCGTCTGGGGGCTGGACACCTCTGGCCCCAGCTGCCCTGGGAGTCTCGAAGCCAGGAGTAACTCCAGGACCCACCCCTTACTGGGGATGATGCAATCTGCCCCCCAGGCAGGAAAGCCCCATTCTCCAGTGGTAGTGACTGCCTCCCATATGTGGCGGCTGAGGAGGCAGGAGGGAGCCCAGATGTTATTTATTTCCTCTGGTCATTGGTGACAGCATCCCCCAATGCCAGGCAGGGGTTAGGGAGTGCCCAGCACTCCCTGCATGTGGCCCCCCTACATGGTTCTGGATCCTTCCCAAGGACAGAGCAGGACCTGTCCCTCTGCAGGTTGCACAGCCTCGGGGCCGGGGGGGCAGTGGTCTCTCTTTCCTCATCCTTCTCACCCCCAGGGGGTCCTTCAGGACAGCTGTGTTAAATCCTCAGTCCTCCATGACACATGATGTTCTCATGCAAGACACACTTCTCTGGGCACACCCCAATTATGAAGAAACTCTATCCCCAAAAATGTTGACATCAAAATGAAGAGTTCTGCCCTGACTGCCAAAGCAAGTCCAGGATTGCAAACACCCACGGAGGCATGGCAGGTGGGGATGGTCATATCACGGAGACCTCGTGAGTGTCAGGCTCGCTCAGGTCCCCACAGCATTACCTGTTAGGTCAGCCAATGCGGTTCCTGTTTTACAAATGAGAACACTGAAGCACAAAGAGGTTAAGTTCAAGGTTACCTGGGCAAGGAGAAGGGGCAGAGCTGGCATGTAAACCCAAGCAACCTGGCTCTTAACCCGACTCCGCTCTTAAAGTGTGGTCCCAGGACCAGCAGCATCAGCAGCATCTGGGAACCTGTTGGCAATAGACATCCTCACACGCTGCCCAGACTTACTGAACCAGCAGCTCTCAGGGGAAGCCCAGCCTCTCTGTGCTAACAAGACTCCAGGTGAGTCTGCTGTGTGCCCTGGTGTGAGAACCCCTGCTCTACAGGGTCTTCTAATGTGAGGTAGTGAAGTGGGTGTAAGAGAAACAGCAGCTCCAGGATGATAAACATAGCAGCTGACCTTTGCCCTCAGTGCCAGGTATAGTAGGGAGTGGTGGGGGCTGCAGCAAACTGGAGTGCATACGCCCCATCTACGTAACTCCCATCAGTCATTGCCTTGCAGCACTGCAGGCCCAGCATGGGCAGATATTCTGACTTTTTATAGAGAAGCCCAAATTCCAGGTGGTTGGGTTTTGTTGTTTTTTTTTTATGTGAAATTTTATTTTTCAAGTGTTGGTAATCTATTCAAATTACTGGGTGGGGGTTGTTTTCTGTTTTGTTTTGTTTTGTTTTTAAGCGTGGGGCTGAAGTTCTTCACGTGGGTCCTGAAGCTTTTTCGGGGACACATTCACTGCAGGCTGCTGAGGAGGTGAACCTGTCTGGGGGAACATGTACTTTTCAGTCTCGGATGTCACCCTGTGCCTTTTGAACCACCGCCCAGGGAAGCTCTCCGAGTAAAGGCAGGTGCATGATCCTGCAGAGATGACCCCGAATTCACTCCAGATCCCTAAATGGAAAAAATATAGAGATCACTTGCAACCGCTGAGCCATTGATTCCTATTGCTCAGGATGTGGGCCACCCTGAGGTTTGAAGCATGCAGGTCATTCCAAGATCCCAGCAGAAAGAATAAACTACCTTTCACCCAAGAGCAAAGTTACCACCTCATGTCCCTGCCCTGAGCTCTTCACTAGCCCAAGGATGAGAGACCATCTCCCTGGAGATGGTAGTTGGTAGTTGCTGTCCTCTGTTTGCTCACCTATGAAAGGGGAAGAGGGTCTGAGGGTCCAAATGTGGGTGTACAATCCCACCGTGTGTGGTGACAGTGTGGGGACAGGGAGGGAACTCACATTTATGGAGAAACACCTACTATGTGCCAGGCACTTGCTGGGTGATTTGCAAACACCTTTCACCACGGCCCATGAAGGTAGCATAGGGTACCTGTCCAAGGTCACTCAGCGAGTATGGAGCCTGGATTGGAATCTAGGCGCCTGAACCATAACACGTGGCCTTAGATTTTTGAGGCCAGAAAGCATGTCATCTGCTTCAATATAATAACAGCAGCTCAATTTATCAAGGGCCTGCTGAATGCAGGGCTGTCAGCTAAAAGTTTTCCATGCATTATCTCCTTGAATCACAACAACCTTGAAGATAAGCATTATTACCCCTTTAACGGCTAAAATAATTGAATCTTGGAAAGTGAAGGTACTTTGCCCATGATCACACAGCTGCCCCCTGGACCTGACACAGAGTAGAGGCTACTTGTTGGATGGATGGATAGACGAATGGATGGATGGATGGATGGATGGATGGACGGACGGATCGATCCTGGGCTAATGCATGCATTCAGAGCTGTCTTAAGCCTGCATCCCTTTGTAAACTGCCAAGCCTGACATGCTGAGTTCCACTGCCATTGTCCATAACATGGACATCCAAGTCCCAACTAACCCGAGTAGCCGAAAAGGCAAAGTGACTCAGATGTCATCCCAAGACCCTGCCACCACCCATTCTCTCGCCAGCTGCTAGAATAACACAAGGCCATACATTTTGGTCCATCTGGCATTTTGACTGGGGAAGAATGGTCTTGATTATGGGAGACAGTTGCTAAGGGAAATCACAAGTGGTGCCATCCCCTCTGGTGCCCCAAGAAAACTCGGGGAGGTTGCCATTAGAACTACAACGCCTTCACTTAGAAACCTGCATCTGAGCTGGGAGAGGGCAGTGATGACGTGTAGAAGGACGCAGATATTTTCAAAGTGTGGCCCTGGGACCCCAGAGCCCCTTGGGAGGCCATGGTGGTGGTGCTCCAGGCGCCTTTATCCTGTGAAACCGTGATCTGTGTCCTGTCTGGCAAATTACACCATTTGATTGTGAGTTGACAGGAGGAGAGATGGCTCAAGTGAAAAAGTGACTTTTTTTTGGATCTATGTGGTGAACCAACCCTGGGGGGACCGGAACCTGGGCGTGGAAAATGGGCAGAAACTCGATCTTTTGGACCCCAGTAGGTTTCTAGTTGCTGTGCTCTCTCTCTCTCTGCATCTGATTGTTTATTTTTCTCTCTCTGCTTCTGTCTTGGTCAGGAGTCTTTTGGTTGAAAGTGAAAGAAAACCTAACTCAAAGTGGCTTAAGAAATTTTATGGACCCCCGCCTCCACACTCCCACGGGTGGATCCAGGTGCACAGCCGATCCGTGGCTCGGCTGCTGCTCTGTGGCCTCCATTCTTGGGACACTCTCCCCTCATGTGGGGCCCACCAGCTCTGGTCTACATCTTTCCAAATCCAAATGGAGTGGGAAAAGAACACACACACACACACACACACACACACACACAGTCATTGACTGGCTCTGGTTGAGATACATGCCTATGTCTGAACCCACCATGTAGTCAAGGGGACCTGAGTCCTGATTGGCCACGCCCAGCTTGAGTGCTTCTGAGTGGAGATGGCTCGGCATGAACCTCAGACTCCGAGGGTGCAGAGGCATGGGGCCTCTGTTGCAGAGGGGGCCACAGATGCGATTGCCCACCAGAGCTTGTCACACGTGCGCACCAGAATGGGGCACTCTGCCCTCCTACAAATATTCTTAGGTCAACAGGCCAGCCCAGACATTGTCTATCAACCCAGAGTCAAAATCCTCAAGATATGCAGCCCAGCCTACATGAGCTGTTCGTCCCTGGTTCAGCATCCACCAGGGAACAGGCTCATGCAGTACAAGTGTAGCTGCCAGGGCCAGTTCTGAGGGGAAGGAGGTTGTGAGCAAGGAGGACACTTCCAAAATGCCTAGCAGTCTTATTTTGGACTTGTTAAAATGTACATTCCCAGGCTTACAAGCCTCCCTGGGGATTCTTATGCACGGTCAAATTTAAGAACCATCAAGTTTGGATCTTTCTAAAGCAGCATTATACAAACTCTAGTTGTCATCACTTATCCTATATAATAAAAGGGTAATATGCAAATTGACCCTAATAGCAGAATGACCAGAACGACCGCTGGACCAGTCACTATGAGGTGCACTGACCACCTCTTGGTCTGATCGCCTGATGGCCACCTGTGGCGGGGGTGGGGCAGACAAGCCGGCAGGAACAGCTGACCTCTTGGTCCCTTCCCCTGGCCGTCAGGCACCTATCACCCAATGGTGAACGGGGAACGGGGGGTGGGTGGCAGCGAGGGATGGGGCTGGCTTTGGGCAGCTGGGGAAGGTGGCCCTGATTGCAGGCCAGACCTAAGGACTGTACCCGTGCACGAATTTTGTGCACCAGACCTCTAGTTAGTCATAAAATTGGCATTCGACTCTGCAACTGTGACCTTGGGGATGGAGGAAAAGAGCATTGCTGTATTTAACTAGTTAGACAGATGTGATGAAAGCCCCGACCGAGTAAGACAATCCGAATTCACAGTCACAGGTGCTATTACAATATAGAGGCACTAGAGGGCACCCTAGCCAAACACCAGGACCAAGGCAGAGCCACCTCTCTTCAAAGACCTGGGCTTGAAAGATGCTAGTTGAGATCCATAGTGAGTTCTTGTACACACACACACACACTCACAGAGACTGACACTATCTGAGGTCAAGGGGAGGGTCCTTGTGGGGTTCTTTTGTCTTCAGAAAGTTGGAAATATCACCCTACAAATATTAGTGCTGTAGCTCTAATTGGGGCATCTTTGCTGTTGGCTGCCTGACTTTGGGGAAGGTTCCATTCCTCTGGCCTCAGGGTCCTTGGTGAACAGGCAGCGGCCGGGCTGAGTCACCCTAAGCCCTCCCGAGAGACAGTGGTTATTTAGAGTGTTGCTTTGTCCCCACCTGTGTTGCTATCAGTCCTCTCTGCAGGCTTCAGTTCTGCCATGAGGTCCTGTGATGGCAAGGCCAGGTGTGGGTCGCCGCTGAGGCCCCAGGTCCGGAACGAATGCTCCACGAGGGCAGTGGACGGCCTACTGACGTGGTCCCTGCCCCAACCGGTTCTACGGGACCCTGAGCAAGTCATGGCACCTCTTTGCACCTCTGTTTTCTCAGCTGCAAAATGGGCAACAGCACCCCTGTCAGAGCATGAGTCTCAGTTCACAAACTCAGTTTGCAGGAAATGCCATTTCGTTTTTCTGCAATCGGACATAACTTCTAATTTAAACTCCTTTCCTGCCAAATGGCAGAGATCATCTCAAGCCAATTGAGGGTCCCTTTGCCCTTTGTTGGTGGGCGGCATCTCAGGTCCAAGGGGCTCATACAATGCCAAGGCACTGAGGAGGGGCACCCTGGTGTCCCTTGGCATCACTCTGTGCCCACCAGTGTGGCTAAGACCTGACATCATCAGTCATTATCACGTAGTTCTCGGCATCTGACAGAACCGGAGGCCTCAACAGGAGGGACAGCACTTTCCTCCCTCTCCTATAAAAGAATCTGAGGTAGACAGTCCCGGGGCTGGTCTGGCTCAGCCACAGTGTCTCCCTGTCAGGTCCCTTTGTCACCTGCCTTTGCTGTGGTTCCAGCTGCCTCGTTCTCAGCCTCGAGGGAGGAAGGAAGAAGGGAAGGATAGCCCTGCCCTTCCTTTAAAGGGCATTTCCTGGGTGTGGCACAGGACATTCCCACTTAAAGTCCATTGGCCAGAACCTAGACACATGACCACACGCAGCTGCAAAGAAGCCTGGGAAATGTAGTCTTTATTCTTGGAAGACATAAATTCTGCTAAAAATCAGGGTTCCATTACTGAGGAGGAGGAGGAGGAGAATGGACATGGGGATACAGGTAGCCTAGTGCTCAGAGGCGCAGGTCTCCACTGCTCTCAGAATTTCTATCACCTCCCCCTGCTCAGGATCTCAGCTTGAGGATGGGCCGGTGCTTGGGGGAAGGGAGATGGGAGGAGGAGGAATAGAAAGAATATAGTTCTCTGCCCCTCCGCACACCCCCAGGAAAAAATAGAGGCTAAACTCTTCTTTTAAAAAAATATACTTTATGATGAAATATTTCCAACCTACAGTCAAGAATAAAAGACAAGATGGTGAAGATTCGTGTACTGGGCAGCCACTTTTGTCAAATCTTGCCATTTTCATAGTTGCTTTAGATTTTAGGATATTAAATATTACAGATACGAGTAGAAGTCCCCCGTTTTCTTGCCAATGTCTTCTCCCACTTCTCACCTCAGAGGTGTTACATCCTGAACTCAGTGTTTATCAGCCCCTTCTGTCTTTTACTCTTAATACAAATTTATGTATAATAAATGTTACAAAATATTGTTTTGCAGGTTTTCAACTTGATGTAAATAGCTCCTTACTGTATGACTCATTGTGCAACTTGCTTTTTTGCTCTCAGCAGTGTCTTTGAGAAGTAGCCACGAAAAGACTGTAACTCCACCTCTGTCATTCATCATGGCTGGGCCATATGTGTGGTTTATGGCTGTGGCATAGGTCTATACCACAGCGTGCTGCTATATTTTGATAAATGGTTAGGTTTTTGCAATTGTTTGCTATTAAATAATGTTGCAATAAACGTCTTTGTACATGTCTCTTTGTGCACACACACGGGCGTCTCTAAGTCAGTGGTTCTGAGAATGTGGTCCCTGGACCAGCAGTATTAGCATCACCTGGGTGCCTGTTGGAACTGCAGACTCTCAGGCACCACCTCACACCTAGAGAGTCAGACCCTCCAGGGTGGAACCCCGCGATCTGTGTTGCAACAAGCCCTCTAAGAGATGCTGAGGCCTGCTCGAGCTTGAGAACCACTGCTCTGGGTTTTATAGCAGAAGCACGTCCTCAAATTTACTAGATGCTGCTAGATTTTTCTCCAGAGGACGGAAGTTTCCTCTCATCCTTGCTAGCCCTCGCTGTCATCAGAACTTACGGTCTCTGCCAATTGGGTGGGAGGTCTGGGCACTGTTCACTTCGCAGTTGTCCCTTTCTGGCCCTGGAAGTTCCTCTTACAACATCACACTTTCTCTCTGCCCTCAGGTCCTGCCAGGTCTATCGTTTTGGAAACACACAAACCTTTACTCGGCTCCTTGTGGCAGTTTCTCTTCTCAGGAGCATCAGCACTGTGCTCCTCCATATGAGCCCGCTGGGTAGTCAGGGGTCTCAGATGTAAGCAACAGCAATGGAGTTATCAGCAGGATGTGTGGGCTCCCAGAGTTCAAAGAGCTGCTTTTGGCCACATGACCATATCTAGTTGCAAGGGAAGCTGGGAAATGTAGTCATTTGACTGGTAGCTATGTGCTCAGTTCATATCTCAATGAGACAACATATATGGTTTGACCATCTCTCTCCTTTTCCCTCACCCTCCACCCTGGTCTGGATGGCAGTGGGCACTGGTCTGGGCGGCAACTGCACAGGCTGCGTCATCTGCTCAGAGGAGAACGGCTGCTCCACCTGCCAGCAGAGGCTCTTCCTGTTCATCCGCCGAGAAGGTATCCGCCAGTACGGCAAGTGTGTGCATGACTGTCCCCACGGCTATTTCGGCGTCCGTGGCCAGGAGGTGAACAGGTGCAGAAGTACGTGGCTCCTCCCTTGTCCTGGGCTAGTGTTGGGCTCCTGGGCACCTCTGGCTCCTATCCTCTCTGGTACCCCGACAGCCACAGGGGAAGTGGGTGTATGCCTGAACCCAGACTCAGATACTTGCTTGGTTTCAGGTGGCTCTAAAGCCCTCGGCAAGTCAGTGTCTTCTCTGGTATAAGCAGGGGGCCTTCATCTCTACCCTAGTTTGCTGTGTGGCCTTGGGCGTGTTTCTCACCCCCTGAGCCTAGCTCAAATGAGAAAAGGAGTCCTAGCTCCTAACTCTCTTTTTGCTGTGACCTGGGACAATCATGACCACCTCTGAGCCTTGACGGAAATGGAGCAGGGAGTCCTCACTCCTCGCCCAGATTTGCTGTGTCACTTGCCTTTTCTTTGCTCCAATGAGAAAGGGAAGCTTGAGCTTTAAACACAAATAACCATGCTGCCTTGGACATGTTACCTGGCCCTGCTGAGCCTCAGTTCACATGAGAGAGGGAGTTCCCCTGGAATGCAACCCAGTTTGACCTTGGACAAGTCTGGGCTTCAAAGGAGACACTGAATCCTGACCCCGGGCTGCAGGGCCTGGGGCTGCTCAGAGGCCCTCCCACCTCAGGCAGTCCCAGAATGCCCTCCTCCTGGGCAGCTTCCCTCACCAGGGGTGGCCCTGGCTCTGTTACAGAATGTGGGACCACGTGTGAGAGCTGCTTCAGCCAGGACTTCTGCATCCAGTGCAAGAGGCGGTTTTACCTGTACAAGGGAAAGTGTCTGCCCACCTGCCCACTGGGCACCGCAGCCCAGCAGAGCACGCGGGAGTGCCAGGGTGAGTAGGGGCCTCCTCATCCTGCCCGTTGCCCTTCCGCCCCGCAGCAGAGGCTGGTGAGGGTGTCAGGAGACCTGGAAGAAGTGTCACGTGGATGGCAGGCCCCACACACCATGTCAGGTATACACAGGAGTCATTCAATATGCTAAAACCACCATTATGATTATTATTGCGACCAACATTAGCATCATTATCATTAACAAGGGAGGCAGCTGAGTACAGAAGAGCACTGATTTTGGAATAAGACAGACCTGGGTTCAAATCCCAACTCTAAAATTTACCATTTGTGACCTTGAGCAAGTTACTTAAGCTCTCTATCCCTCAATTTCTTCAAACATTAAAAAAAAAAAAATTACCATAGGACATAGAGCCTACTTTGTGGGAGAGGATTGTTATAAGGATTAAGTTAATAAAATTGGAAGCGCTTAATACAGTGACTAGTATACAGTAAGTGCTCAATACATGTCACTGTTATTACTGCTGTTTTCCCCACTGCTCCTTTTCAGACTCCTTTGTGAGCTCTTCTTCTGTGATCTGTCCTCACTTGAGACTGGATGTTCCCAGTGCTCTCACCTGAATCGCATATCTCTGCCCACACATTCCCTCTGGGCTCCTGTTCACGGTCATTCCAAAAGCTGGTGGCTCCCGACTCACTGTCCCTGGCCACATCCCTCCCTGAGCATCAGACCACAGCCGCTCCTGCCCTCTGCGTGTTTCCGTCCCTCCTTCCCCATCCCCAGCCTGGTGCTTTCTCTGTCCTTAACCAGCTCCACGGCCCATGCTGGCCACGCCGGAGATGTGGGCATCACTGGTGACTCTCCTCTCTCAGCCTACATCCAATCCGATCTGCTCATTCGTTTGCCAAGAAATATTTACTAGGGTATCTGCTATGTGCCAGGCACTTCCGAGGTGCTGGGGACTTATTAGTGAACAAAATAAATAATGCCTTCGTCCTTGTGGATGTAACATTGTGCTGGGAGACAGAAGAGTCACACAAGAATAAATACAGATGTCAGGTGGCAAAACCCCCACAAACTTTGGGGGGGAAATGAAGCCGAATAAAGGTCCCCAACCGCCCTACCCCCCCCCCCCCCCATCCCTCTTCTCCCCACACTCTGCCCATCACTGGGATCATGGCCACCGCCTCCTGGCTGTCTGCCTGCCTCAGGTCTCCCTGCTTCCGGCCCATGCTGGCTCTTGTCCGGGCAGCCAGAGAGATTATTTCAAAATGGCAATATGATCAGGTTTCCCTTCTGCTCAAGGCCCTTCAGTGGCTCCCACTGTCCTCAGGGAGAGCCCTCCCAGGCCCTGTGCAATCTGGCCCCCATCTGCCAGCCTCTCCACCCATCACTGTTTTCTCTCCACTTGAGTTTATACTCCAACTTCCCCAGTTCCCGGCTGGTGTCAGGCTGAGTCCTGCAGAAGATCTGCGGTTATTCCTTCCACCCGGAGCACTTCTTTTTCTTGCCCCTCCCTGAGCCTGGCTAACCTCTCCCTCCACTGTAAGACCCGGGTCCAAGGCTCCTGCTTCAGGAAGCCTTCCCAGTCCCCCAGGCTGGGACCTGCGCCCCCTCTGAGCTCCCACAGCTTCCTGGGCTCCTCCCTTTACTGGGCGAGCACCCTGTCCTTCCAGCCTGACTTCTCCAGAGGCAGACCCAGGTGTGCCTTGTCCCTGCTGCACCTCAGCACCAGCACCGCCCCTGGCATGCAGTAGGTGCTCAGTCTTTGCCAGTCCGATGAATGCATCCAGCAGAAGGACATTCTTCTAAGGTCTGGAGACCTGGCTCTGGACCCAACAGGATCTCAAACCTGTGTTCTCTTGTGCGAGACCCTTCTCTCTTCCCTTAGCCAGTCCCTTCCCTGCTCTGAGCCTCAGTGCCCTAATCTGCCAAATGGGGATGTTAATAGCCCCCCCCATTCTCTGCTACCTCTCAAGGACTCTGAAAAGCATCAACTGTGAAAGAATAGATATATTTATTTTTTTTAAAGACTACTCCCTACTAAGACCTTTTATGTCCATGACTTCATTTTCCCTCCAACAGCACTGCGTAGCTTCCACCTTCTATAGCTGATCAGACACATGATCAAGTTCAAAACCATGTCCTGGCCCTGAGGGCCATTCAGCCAACCCTCTGGCCTCTCCTTCTGCCCCTCCCCTCCCAGACCCTCACTCCGCCCCCACGCTAGCTGCTCTGTCCCTCAAACATGGTTTTCCAGGCCCTGGGGCTGAGTGGGAGTCAGACATGTGCTCGCTGCCATCACCACCCAATGCACCACTGTCTCCCCTTAGCTTCTGTGTCACCTCCTCGGGGAAGCCTTCCCCTCTAAAGCCAGACAGCTGGCCCCTCTGGCGTCTGGCCCACGATGGCCTGTGCACCCTCTAGAAGAGCCCTCGGCCCAGGCTTTGGTCCCAGGCTCTCGTCCCAGGCTCTCAGAAGCTGCGATTCAAATGTCTCTCTCTGCTCCTGTCCAGCCTGATTCCCCGCATGTAGAGATGTGGCCACAGGCAGTTGACCCGCCCTCACCCTGCCCTTGGATCTGAGGGACACTCCCTGCCAGCTGACTCCATCGGTCAGTCTGTCTGTCTTTCCCTCCACCCCACAGAGGAGTGTGAGCTGGGCCCCTGGGGCAGCTGGAGCCCCTGCATGCATCACGGGAAGACCTGCGGCTCGGCCTGGGGCCTGGAAACCCGGGTACGAGAAGCCGGCCACGCGGAACAGGAGGAAGCAGCAACCTGCCAGGTGCTGTCTGAGTCGAGGAAATGTGCCATCCGGAGGCCCTGCCCAGGAGGTGAGCTCCAGACCAGGCCCACAGGGCTGTAGCGGGAAGGGCCCAGGGGCACTCTGAGCGGCCTTGGGATGCTGGTCTCCCAGAGAGTAGATGTCAGGACCTGAGCGTCCACCATTAGCCGTGACTTCATGTGGGTAAGCATTGCCCTCCCGGTGTCCCTTCAAAGGAGGGTCTGCCGTCTGCCCTCCTGGGGGTCAGGCCCAGATCATTAGGAAGATCGAGCTTGTCCTTTACAACAAGGTTCTCAGCACTTTCAGACTGACCCCTCTCTTTCATCACAAGGGGTTTGGAACAGCCTCTTTAATATTCTGAAATGAAACTCATGGATAATGTAACCCACTTGCGTATGTCATTTTAAAAAGATCAGCATAGTGCCCTAACCACAATATAAAAGAGAAACAAAAGAAACCTCATCACGGCAATGCTCGGGCCCAACACGCCGAGAACGCTGAGTGAAGCAGAATCATGGCCAAGTGATGGCCAAGCTCAGGGCTCAAGTGCACGTTTGTGTTGCCATCAGAGATGCGGCTTCCCTAATAGTGGCCAGCTCTTAACAAAGTCAACAAAACTGTCTGGCCGCTTGATGAACACCACCCTGGCCACCCTAGGCCAGTCAGTGAATGGGGAAAGTGTTCACACACCCTTGGCATTCACACCAAGATGGAATTTGGCTCTGAGCAAGCAGATTGTTCAGCTACGTGAGAGCTGGGTGGGATGGGACAACTCTTTTTGTGAGGGACTGTCCCTCCTCTGATCCCTGTCCACTGAATGCCTCTGGGACCCCTTCTTTGTGACAACCAAGATCACCACACAGATATCCAAAATATTCCCTGCGGGCGCTTAGGAACCATTGATGTGGAAAAGAGGGACTGCAGAGTGTGGTCGGTAAGATGTGAATGGTGAATAGTAATAATATGGAATTAGCTAATGTTAACTGTGCTCTTACTATGTGCTGGGCACTCTGCTAATTCTCTATACTCATTAAGTCATTTAATCTGCACAATGGCATCATGAGGTAGGTATTAGTATTATACCCATTTTACAGATGAGAAGATTGAGGTCCAGAGAGGTTAACTCATTTGCCCAAGGCTCACACAGCTAGGGAAGTATGGACCTGGAATTCAAATGTAGGTCTGTGTGCAAAGAGGGATCCAAAGTTGTGTTTAAGGATGAGCGACCGGGAGCTAGGGCACCTGGGACATGGTGGAGCCAGGCCTTGAACCCAGGGACACCCCTGGCCAAGTGAGCTGGGAGCCACTTGAAAGTGACACCAGGAACTGCAGCCCAGGCTGTGCCACTGAGCAAGCAAGGCCTCTGGCTGGGTCTCAGTCATCTCATCCGAGATGTGGGACTAATCAGATATTTGTGTCAGACACCCACCCCCGCTCCACAGGGGTGGGGGCACAATGGGGTCAAGATTCTGAGTTAGACTGGGTTTGCGTCCCAGCCCAGCCCCCGCAGTGGGCACTGGGTGAGGTACAGACCCAGAGCTGCCTGTCAGGGCCTCCCCCACAGCTCCCTGAGTCTAACAGAGCATCTGGAGCACGGCTGCCATGCGGGGCCCCTAGCTGAACGCTCCTGTGTAGTTGCTGTTCTTTTGATTGTCATTGTTTCAAATGGCATCACTGGGGCCCCGAGGTGAGTGGGGAAGGTGCTGCGGGGACCTGGGTAAAATGTGTTCCCTCCAGTAAAGATCCCTGTAAGCCATGGAGTGCGTGTCCCTGGAAGGCTCACAGGCACCCCCACAAGCCACCCTTAGTCCTGGGGGGCCTGAATGAATCTCCAGGCCTGGGGAGGGCCCAGCAAGTGAGCGCCCCTCCCGGCCCCCAAGGAACTGAGAGAAGTGTTTGGTTTGGGGTAAGTTTTCCCACAGTCCAGACTCCAACAGGAGTGGTTGCCAGGTCAGCGCCCAAATGCTACTCTGGGCCCTGCTGGGAGTGGGGGGGGGGGGGGGGCACCTCGTCTTTCAGATTGAGGGGTCTTCCCGGACCCAGCTGGCCTCAGAAACAGCAGCCTGTGCTCCCGCTGCAGAGAGAAACCCCAGCCCGAAGAAGGCCAGGAGAGACCGGCGCCCGCGCAAGGACAGGAAGACGGACCGCCAGCTGGACATGAGGCCACGCCGGCCGCAGGCCTGAGAGCCAGGGGGCTGCCGCCTGACCGCCCTCCTCCAGGCCTCGTGCTTTCTCCGCACCCTCTTGCTTTTTTTCTTTTCCCCTTTATCTTTCCTCCCCGTTTTCTGTTTTCCATGTCAAGCTGCCTTTCTGCTTTTCTTCCCTTTATTTCCTGTATCTCTTCCATATCTACTTTCCTCTCCGTCTTTTCTTCCTGTCCTCCCTCCCTCTTCCCCCTTTTCTCTTCTTTCCTTTTATCTGTCTGCCTTTCTTTCCCTTTCCTCCCACTTTTCTTCCTGTTTATCATTTCTCCATTGTGTCCTCTCTCTCTCTCTCTCTCTCTCTCTCTCTCTCTCACACACACACACACACACACACACACACTTTGAGAGACCAAATGCCTGTGCCTTGCCTCTGCCCCGCCCCCTCTCCCCCTCTTTCTATCTACTCCTTAAAGAAAGTAAATATCTTTTTCTAGGCCTTTCCCTGACCCTGTCCTGACCCCGCCTTTTCAGAGAAGGGGTGGGCAGGGACACAGCACAGACCTGCTCCCGAGTCCCGGGAGCCCTGCTTCTGCTCCAGCGGGGACCCCAGACCCCAGGTGCCCGTGCCTCCTGCTCTGGCCAACCTCTGGAGGATGTTTCCACAGCCCTGGGCCACGGCTCCCCTAGGAAGGCTCCGGAAGAGGCTCCTATGGAGGAGCCACCGTGCAGCCTCTGGCGGACAAGCAGCCCTGCGCCGCGTGTGGCAACACAGTCCGCCCTCCTGGAAGCTCCTTCAGCGCCCGCCCTCTTCCCGTGGGACTGTGGTCTCCTGTCCTTCAGGGATCCAAGCACTCCATCAGGGGAGCTGGCAGCCGGCTCAGCCCACATGAGGCCGTCGAAGCTGAAAGGAACTTGGAGCAAATCCAGTTACTCTGGTCCCCAACCTGGAGCTTTCTGCCCATTGTACTTCTGGGGAAACTGAGGCCTGAAAAGAGAGGGACTTGCCTAAGGCCTCAGGGAACCCAGAGGCTGTGCCTTCCACCCGTTGGCTGCCCTGCTGAGAGGACCTTGGGCCTTTGAGGGGCGATGGAGAACACTGTGGCCAGGAGCAGAAGACGCCCCGTCACCCACACCACCATGAGCGCTGTGTGACCCCCCCACACGCTAGGCAGGAAGACCAGGGGGGAGTCTCCGGCTAGGCCCAGCTTAGAAGTAGCTTTGCTCGCACTGCTTGTCACTCCACCACCATGGCACCCCTTCCTGCTTTGTTCCCCGAAACCCCAGCAAGGGGCACTCCCAATGTGCAGTGGCATTACTGGCTGGTCTGAACTCAGAGGGCTCAGCAGCTAAGAGAGGAAGACTCTGACCCGAGGGGCCCGGGGTGGGATGGGGCACCTGGGGAAGGGGGTGCCAGCAGGCTGGGGCAGGCTGAAGGTGATGAAATACCATCACTCCCCCACTCCAAGAGAGTGCCCAACCTCGGGCCTTCCTCTCTGTCCTTCGCTTGGCACAAGGGGAACCCCTGACCCCTAAGGCCCACCCTCCCTCTCACCTCCCTAGGGACAGTTAGAGCCCCCCCCCCCCCCGCACCCCCCCCCCCCACTCCTCACCTGGCCAAACCACCAGCTTCTATTCTGCAAAAGTTTGTGCTTCTGAAATGCTCTTTGTTGTTTCAAGACCCCAACATTTTTTTAAATAAAGGGAAAAGAAATAAGGAACTTGCGAATGCTTCTTGGGCTTGGGTAGCCGAAATGAAACCATATGGGTTGTTTGCACTGGAATGCTCAGGGCTGAGGGAGCCAGGTTGTGTCCGTGGCGCCTGGGGGCTGGGCTTTGGCCCTCAGACCCCCCAGGCCCCTCTCGAGAAGGGGGTCAGCCAGAAACAGAGGAGAACACCATGCTCCCTCCACCCCCGGTGCCTTGTAGCCCCAGGAACCCATCTGTGCTCTGAATGACGTGCCAGGAGCCATCTAACACCTGCACTGTTGGTGAGGTGGCCTCAGCACTGGGAGGCACGGGTTCGAGTCCCAGCCTGTCTGCGGTCTGTGGGGCCAAGGCCAAATCATTTCCCTTTTCTGGGCCTGCTTCCCCATTGGAGAGACGAGCAGGTATGACTGGGCTTAATCCAGTGCCCAAATCTGGTGGCCCGAAAGCATCCTCCGTGCACTTTGTAAAAATTCCGGTTTCAGGGTCCCACCCAGACTTACTAAATGTGGACGAGTTCGGGAGCAGGCAGCGAGAGCAAGCTCTGGATGGGTATTCCAGGACACGCTCACCGCGAGGGCAGCTCTCCGGGACTGCCAGCTGGGGTCTAAATACTGAGTTTTCTGATAAGATTCAAATGCGAGGATGCTGACGTTTCTAAAATCCACGATTTTAAGAGACCCAGAGAGGAGAAGAAGTTTCCCTTCCAGCAATCCCCTGGCCGTGTTTTCTCCCTCCTGGGATCTGGTTTTCCGTCCCCAACTGGGGTCTCTGGTCAAGGTTGTTTCTTATGTTTCAAATTAGAAGATGGATTTTTCAATGCCTAAGCCTCTCCTGTGACCTTCGGAGCTCAGACATGGCCTCCCCTCCAGCTCTTAATCCTTTACAATCCCAGCCTCTCCCACATTCTTCTGAGGATCCAAGCGTTTTGCTGGGAAGGAGAGCTTCCCACGTAACTGCCTCTCACAGGTGAGGCTCAGAGGTGAACTCAGAAACTGGCTGGGCCGTGGGCGGACCCCAGCGGATGGTGCGGCCCCTCCAATGGGAGAGAACAAAGATTTGGCCGCAGCTGGAGGTTTCCTGCCCTACCCATCCCTCCCGGATCCAGAGGGGCTGCACCTGGGCCCTCCCGCAGCCGACCCCCGCCCCCAACCTGCTGCCTCACTCGGTCCCCATCCCTGCCTGCTGCTGCACCGAGGCCCGGCCTCTCATTCCCACCTCCTGTCACTAGAGGGCGCGGCCCAACCAGAAATAGAGCAACAGCCCTAATTACAACATTTCCCTGAAATAGGAAGCATGTGTTGCTTTTCTCTCCTAGCTAGACCTGGGAAGGAGCAGGGAGGCTGCCTCCTGCCTCAGGCCGGAGGACCAGAGTTGCCGTGGTGACCTGAGTGACATTCAGAGGAAGACCCAGCCCAGTATCCTGCAGCCAATAATCATGACTGGCAGTTCCTGGCTTCCTGCTAAGACATCCAGGGACGGGGAGCAGTGTTATATGTCTCCATTTTCACCAATGGGAAAACTTCTAACTATCCTATGTGGTCCTGCTGACTCGGGAAATATGCATTCTTATAATAACAAATAACAGTAATCACGACGCTCTGGCCAGTGTAGCTCAGTTGGTTGGGTGTCGTCCCATGCACCCAAAGGTTGCTGGTTCGATTCCTGGTCAAGACATATGCCTGGGTTGCAGGCTTGGTCCCCAGAGGCAGCTGATCGATGTTTCTCTTTCTCTCTCGCCCTCTCCCTCACTCTTGCTCTAAAAATCAATAAAAATATTTGGGGGGAAATAGTAATCATGATAATAATGATTAATAATAGCAATGTCTTATATGTATGTGTCAGGCAGTGAAGTGCTTTGGGGGCAGTATTTCATTTCCTTTGCTTTCCTCTCCTCAGTAAAGGTCACAGCAACTCCCATTCGACTCATTGGCTTTAATGTGCGGACATTTTCACACCCTCATCTCCTGCCACAGAAACCCTGCAAGCTAACTTATCGAAGAGGAAACTGAGGCTCAAGTGAAAGTCATTCAAAATTCATCAATCTCCATTATCCATCCATTCAATAAATATACCAAAGTGCCTGCCCAGCACTGTGTGACCCAGGCCCGGTCGCTGTAGCTTTCAGTCTGTGGACAAGTCAGTTACAAAGGCCTACCTCGGAGGACAGGATCTAGGAGGAGGAACAGCACATCCATCCACAGCTTACAGGCTCAGGGGGCTCCTCCTCTAAGACCAGATAACCAGGCTGAGAACTGAAGAATGAGGAGGCGTTGATGGGATCGGGGGAGGAGCCCCAGCTCAGGACACAGCACATGCCAAGGCCTGGAGAAGAAGCTCCTCATGGGGTGCCAACCCCAGAATCCTCCTGGGCTCTCAGACTCTGGAACACAGGGACTCAGCCCTGGGGACTGCTGGCTCCTCCATACCCCACACCCACACTCCCTCCATGGCTCCTAGACTCACCTATAGTCTTTCATGAAACCTGCCAGCCACCAGGTGAAATAGGTCCAGGCAGACCTGCAGCTGAAGAAGCCATCTCAGAAGGGAGCCTCCAGTCCCAGCGGCTCCAGCCCCAGGCATAGTCTTCCCAGCTGGGCCCCAGCAGAGAGACCCTGGCCCCACTCTGTCCTGTCTGAACCCCTGATCCTCAGGAGCACAATAAAATGGTTGTTGCTTCATGCCTCTAAGGTTGGGGAGGTTTGTTTCCAACAATGGACAATTGGAACAGGGGCTAATAGGAGCTAATAGCAGCACTGCTCTCCTAGGGTAGTGGGACCGGAAAGAGCTAGACAGCAAGGCTACAAATCCCATCTCCACCTCTGGCCAGCTATGAGCCCTTAGGCATGATCCTGTACTTATTTCTGCCTCAGTTTCCTCATCTGTGAAAGGGGATAGTGAATATCCCACATGGTGTCACTGTGAGGTTTAAATAATAGAAGTTTTTATTACTACACATATTTCATTTATTCATTCAACAACCATTTCTTAAGCACTAAGTCTGACCAGAAACCGTACCAGGCACTTAACATTGAAAAGTTAAATCCATCCTCCCCAGAGCCTTCTGAAGTGGGTTTTATTATTATTCCTACTTTTTACAGAAGAATCTGAGGCTCAGAAATCAAGTAGTGATTGAGAACTTAAAACCTTGTCCTCCACCAGGGGGCGCTCTATGCTCAGGCGCCCAAGGGGCACAGCCCACTCAGCCCAGGGAGGTGAGCATCCCGTGGAGGAAATGCGTGCAGAGCTCCACCGCCGCCTTCCACTCAGCGTCTGGAAAAGGAACCCTAAATGACTCTTGCACACACACCGGAAAAGAGCGCCAACCTCACTCCAATTAAACGACAATAAAGTCACACGGAAGTACCATTTTTCACCTATCTGATTGGCAAGGAGCCCAAATTTGAAACCACGGGGCCTTGGGTGGGTTGTAGGTGAGCTGGTGTTTTCTCCTACCTTCCTAGGGGAAGGGACATGGCCCAGCCTCTATGGACGGCGAATTGACAACCTCTATCAACATAATAATGCACATGTCCCCCGACCCAGCAATCTGTTCTAGGGATTTATCCTCTAATTCGCCTCGCCCACATGCAAAATGACAGGTGTACTTTGTACAGGGCTGCTCTCTGCAGCCTACATGTGATCACAAAAGCCTGAAAACATCCTAAATGTCCAGAGGAGATGAGGTCACCGTGATCATTTTATTGGTTTCAGCTCTGACTCTATTTCCTCCTGGAAGCCTTCCCAGACACCCCCTAAGATAGGTTGGGTGCCTCCCTCATTAGCGCTGCAGTGATGTGCCTGTGTTGTCCCTGACTCGATGTGTCTGTCGTGCCCCTAGACTGGGAGCCCCATGAGGGTAAGGCCTGGGTCTGACTCATCTCTGGGTCCCTGTGCCCAGTCCCAATCTGGCACAAGGCTGGGACACAGTTGAAGGGACGAATGAATGAATGGCCCCAAAGTGGCTCTAGGCAGGAACGAGATATCCTGTTACCTGTCAAGCAGCAGCCACTGCCATGACATCCACAGGCTGCAGCAGATCAGAATCGAGCCCCCACCCCAAGGTCTCAGCAAACAGCCTCCAATCTGGTCATCGAACCCCCACTCTTGACTTCCTACTCAACCTTCGAAGCCCTGCCCTCACTCTCACACTATGAACGTGAACAATAGATCAGAGCAACCTCTATCCCTGTAGGCATCTGGAAGTAGTTATCAAATTTATCAACATAGGTGTGGCTTAAATATTAGGTTTATCCTATATAATAAAGAGGTAATATGCAAATTAACCCTCACACCCTCACCAGATGGCTGCCTACGACCAGGCTGGCAGGGGGGTTAGTGAAGGACGACCAAACAACTGAACAGCAGGCTGCGTTGGGTGACCAAGCCGGTGGGGGGGGGGGGGGGGCGCTGTGAGGGATGACCAGGCTGGCAGGGGGGGCAGTAAGAGGCAACCAGGCCAGGGGAGGGGACAGTTAGGCGAGACCAGGCTGGCAGGGGAGGTGCAGTTGGGGATGACAAGGTCAGCAGGGGGGCAGTAAGGGGTGAGCAGGCTGACGGGCGGGGGGGAAGGGGGGAGTTAGGGGCAACCAGGCAGGCAGGCAGGTGAGCGATTAGGAGCCAGTGGTCCAGGATTGTGAGAGGGATGTCTGAGGGGTCCCGGATTGGAGAGGGTGCAGGCTGGGCTAAGGGGACCCCGCCCCCCCCCACCCTGCAAGAATTTTGTGCACCAGGCCTCTAGTTGAAATATAATTTACTACAGTAAATAACATTCATCCCTTGGAAATGTGAAATTCATTGCATTTTGACAAATAGGTACGGTCATGTAACCACGGCCACAATTATGATCTGGAACAGTTCCATCACTCAAAACGTGTTCAGGCCCCTTAGCAGCTGACCTCCTCCCCCTCCCCCGTCCACCCTGACAAACACTGATCAGGTTGCTGTCTGACATGTGGCTCTGCCTCTTCCAGAAGGTCATGGAAGGCACATGTCCCCGGGGGATCATACAGTAGGTCGCCTCTTGAGTCTGGTCATTATGCCTTTGAGTTTCCTCTGTATTTTTGTGTGCATAAATCAATAGTTCGTCCCTTTTAATTGCTGAATAGTGGTCCATTATTTATCCATTCACCTGTTGGAGGATGGTTGTGTTTGCTGATTGCGATAAAAGCTGCTATAAACACGTGTACAGGTTTTTTTTTTCCCACCACTTCACTTCTCTTGGGCAAATACCTAGGCTCAGGATTGCCAGCTGGGTCAAACGGAAATCATATATTTAATTTTATAAAAATTGCCAAGCTGTTTGTTTGTTTTCAGTTCCAGTTGCTATGTCCCCTTGCCAGCTCTTGGTATTATCAGTTATTTAAGTTCAGCCGTTCTAATAAGCATAGCGGTATCTCACTGTGGCTTTAACTTGCATTTGCACATAATATTGAGCATGTTTTTTTTTATTCTTTTAAAAAAATATTATAATAAGTATTACAAAGGGTATTACATATGTGTCCTTCCCCCACCCCCCGCCCTTGACAATCCCCTGCCCTCCCTTACCCCCCAGGGTCTTATGTCCATTAGTTATGCTTATATGCATGCATACAAGTCCTTCGGTTGATCTCTTACTCCCCTCCCTTCTGCCCCCCAACCCTCTCTGGTCTTCCCGCTGCAGTTTGACAATCAGTTTGAGGCAGCTCTGCCTCTGTATCTATTATTGTTCAAACGTTTGTAATGGTCTCTATTATCCATGAATGAGTGAGATCATGTGGTATTTTTCCTTCATTGACTGGCTTATTTCACTTAGCATAATGTTGAGCATGTTTTTGTGTGCTAATTTGCCATCAATAGCTGTATTTTAGCAAAGTATCTTTTTCAATATTTTGCCCATTTTTATTGCATTATTTGTTTTCTTATTATTGAATTGTGAAAGTTCTTTAAATACATTCTGGGTACAAATGTTTTTAAATCAGATATTACTTTTGAAAATATTTTCTTCCAATCTGTGGTTTTCATTTTCTTAACAGTGACATTAGAAGAGAAATTTAAAATTTTGATTAAGTCAAATTTATTTTCGTTTTGTGTCTTATCTAACACATCTTTGCCTGACTCAGGACCACAGAGATTTCCCCCCTGTGTTTCTGTCTACATGTTTTACAGGTTGAGGCTTGGCATTTAGATCTGTGGTCCATTTCAAGTTAATTTTTGTTTGTGGCATGAGGTATGGGTTGAAATAATTTTTTTACATATTAATGTAGAACGTAATTTTACCTCTAGAAAATAACCCTGCTTACGCCCTCCCACAGAGGTACGAAACGGGTATTCACTGCAACCTGGACTGAAAAGGGAAGCCTTGGAACCTGCCTCGTGCCCTCACTTGAAGACAGTCCTGTTGGCACATCACCCAATGAAAGCACAGCTCAGACCAGAGCTGGCCCCGCCCCCAGCACCGAACAGCTTCCGGGTGATGCACTGCTGGGACCCATTCTGGCTGGTCAGTGTCCCTGCTGAACACTTCCGTGACGTTTTGAATGTCCTCTTACTCCGGCGTCAAAAAGACTCAGGAGCTCTCTATGGTGATGTAGAAAGGCCTCTAGTGTCTTGTTAAGTAACAAAAGGACAGAGCAAAATAGTGGATGAAGTTTGACATTCCTGGGTAAAAAAAACTATGTGGCTTTCCTTGGATGCTCATGAAATATCTCTGGGGAGATTTACGAGAAATGGGTGAGGGGTTGCCTGCGGGAAGGGGCGTCTGAGTGACAGGAGGCGGAAGTGGGAGACTCCTTCTTACTAAGTGCCCGTTCGTACCTTCGAGATTTGTGCTATGGACGTGTATGACACATTCAGAAAATAAATGCAAATAGAAAATGAAAACCAAACAAAAAGGCTCTACTTCCGCAGGGGCCTGGTCTGGGAGAATCTGTCTGGTGTGCACAGTCCTCCACGGTTTGGGAAATTCCCTCATGTTCCTCAGTTTCCCCACACAGCCGCTCTGCCAGGCCAGCTTGGTGGGGAATGCCCATCTCTCAGATGGAGAAACTGAGGCTGCGAGGAAGGCTGATATTCCTGAGGTCTCCTGGCAGGCTTCCTCAGGTATCTACCAGGCCAGAGGGGGTGAGAGCAGGGAGGAGGCCTGCCGTCCCACCCTGGGGGGACCCAGACAGTCACTTAAGGTACAGCTCAGAGCCGAACCCATCTGGAAGCTATCGCCACCCCCACCCCAGGCTGCGGAGGAGAGATGGGTGGGAGCCCCGACTCTGTACATCTGTTCCTCATCAACACTCTTGCTCTGGACTAGGCTCCAGCCCTGGAAATCCCATTTCCCGGCCAGGCCAGGCCACCCTCACACCGTCACCTTCCCACTGGGGCCTGAACAACGGCGCATGTCGGGGAGCAGCCCTGAGATCCAGGCTGGCACGTTCCTTTACCTCTCCGAGCTTCGGGGTCCCCTGGTTGTAAGGGTTAAATAAGCCAGTTCGTGCAAAGCACTCAGCACAGTCAGCATTCAGTGTCAACAGCGGCTGCTACTGCCGCTCCCCTGACACCCCTCCCAGTCTCATCCCTATACTGTAGGTGCCCACATAACGCCAACGGGGGGGCAGGGGGAGGTGCCAGCACTGTTTGAAGTGCTGAGTGTGTCCTAACTCTTTCAAACTTCTGAGCTAGATGCTCCTACTAGATCGGCTCTTCTGGTGACCCAGCTGAGGCTCAGAGATGTTGAGTAACTCGCCCAAAGTCACACAGCCAGCAAGGGCACGGCCAGGATTCAAACCCGGGCCCCCTGGCTCCAGAACCCCGAGTCCAAAGCTCTCCCGCACTGCCTTCGGGGATCTGAACCTCCTCCCACGGATCCCTGACTCCTGCAGGTGCCTGTGACAGTGTCCCCTGAGGCAGATGAACACTGCTCTCCACCAGTGTTGTGTGACTGAGAGACGACACCATCAGCTCGGCCATGAGACGGTGCTCAACCTCTAGCCACCCTAGAGGCAGGGGACTGCCAGGATGGAAGCTCGGGGGTGAAAGACACCCTCACACATGGCCTGGGGGCAGCAAGTATGCGGGTCTAGGGCAGCCTTCCGGGGAGGTGGGGTTTGACGGTGCTCCCCACACAGAAGGAGCGTGTGCTGTCCATCAGCCTCATGTCCAGGGATCTGCTGAGAGAAACCGTGCCCTGTGGACCAAGAGGCATGAATGAGGGCTCTCCCTGGGGCCTGTTAGGAACAGAAGGAACCACAGCCCGGAGGTCCATCAAGCCTCTGGCTCCACTGACAGGGTGGCCCAGCCGCCTGGTGGCGAACTATGCAGTGATGAAAAAGCCTGGCGCGGGGCTCCCAGCTGACGCCCGGCCAGGCCCCATTGTGCAGAGGACAAAGGGAGCTGCGAGGCCGCGTGTGCGGGTGTGTGCGGGTGTGTCCCCCTAGAGCTTTCTGTGCGTAAAGAGCCGGGGAGGGGAGTGAAGGCGACCCAGACACAATTTGTCGCTTTATAGCCTTCTAGATCTTCTTTCACTGCCCTGATCATTGTTTTATTAGAACAGGGAGAGAGAGACCATGGAGCCCAGTGTCCAGCACATGGAGGGGGCGCACCCGCAATTGACGAAGGCGTTTTGAGCCCCTGGGGCTGCTTGGTGCCAGGGTAGAGCTCTGAAGGGGCAGCCAGGGGTCCTTCCCTGGACTGTGGCAAAGTGCCCAAGTGAGAGCAGCTCATGGAGGTGGCAGGGGAGGGGCAGGAAAGCCTAGATGAAGGGACAGTGGGAATCTGAGGGTTAAAGACTGCAGGGGGATTTATCGAGGGTGTCGAGAGTATACAATGGGCCGTGCACCAGTCTAAGCAAGAAATCCGCTATCATCCCCAACGTGCAGATGAAGAAACTGAAGCCTGGGGAGTGAGCGCTGAGCTGCCCATCCCCCCTCCACTCACAGCGGCTCCTGCCCGGCCTGAGCACTGCACCAGGGGTCTGAAGCTGGCTTGTGATCCACTCTGGCCTCTGCTCCCGCATCCCTGACTCCCTTCCAAGGTCGGATGAGGGCAGCCAGCAGCCATGGCCGCTCAGCCAAGAAGGCTGGGAGTGATTAGGGCCTCGCCACATTTTTTGGACAGCGGCGCCTCCTGCATTTTAAGCACGCAGGGCAAGGACAGAGCAGCCCACATTGCTGGTCTCCAGCGGAGCTGGGGCAGGATGGAGGAGAGGGGGCACACCCTCAGGACCGGGGAGGCGAGCGCTGCGTGGACGGGCCAGGGCCAGGGTGGCAGGGAAGCATGAAGAATGTGGGGGATCCTGTCCCTGGGACCTGATGGAGAACCCCCTTTAAAAGGTAGCAAATGCTTGAGACTCCACTTCCTCCGTCATTCCTTCCCACTCGCTTCCTGCTCCCTCAGACTCTCAAAAACACAACAGCGATCTTCCTGGGTAGCCATTTAGGCCTTAGGGATGATTTCTTGTCCTGACCTCTCCTCCTGGTGGAAAGGACCCTTTTCAGGGGAGTAAAGCTTGGGTCCCCTCAGAAGGGTGTCGGACAGGAGAGCTGCAAGGCTGGAGCAGGAAGGAGGGGTGGGGTCCATCTCCTGGAGGGGAGAGCAAGCCCCGCCCTCCTCCCCGGGCCCAGGCAGAGCATCGGGTAGGTAGGGGAACATGACCCCTCCACCCTGGCCGAGAGGTGCAGGTATAGGCAACAACCAGGCCAATCTGAAAGCTGGAAAGGGGCCTCAGAAAGGATCCCCATTAGAATGGAAAAATAATAGTAACAACAGTAATTCCAGCAGGTACTGTGCACTGAGCACTGTGCCTTTAATTCTCACCACACCCCTGGGGACTGGGCCACCCCCATGGAAACTGAGGCGTGGGGAGGGTCCACAGCTTGCCCACGGACAGCAGCTGGAAAACAGTGCAGCCAGCCCAGCCCACTCCTCAGGTGGAGGAGGAAAGGGAGGCCCAGAGGTGGGCAGTGATGAGCACCAGGTCACACAGCAAGTTAGGGGCAGGGCAGGGGCTGTGAGGCCTTGACTCTCAGGGCTGTCTGTCCCTTTCCTTTGTTCTGCCGCAGGCTCTCGAGGATCCAGGAATGTGCCCAAGTCATTCCAAGGACCTGTGGACTCAAGCTTGGGCCTCATTTTCCCCAGGGATCTAGCCTCCACTTGTAGGAAGAGAGTGAGAGTGAGAGCAGGAGAGTGAGAGTGAAAGAGCGAGTCAGGTGGAGAGGGGAGGTAAATTGGGGCTGAGACCCCTGTCTTCTCTCCTCCTTTGGGTACCCCTGCCTGGACCCCCAGAGCGGGCACCCAGATGCATCCATTCAGGAGTACTCTCCACCCTTCCCCCCATTGCCCACCCACACTTGCCCCTTGTCCCATCCCTGCAGCCTCTGCAGCTCATCACCCTCCCTCCGCTGCTCACTGCACTCCAGCCACTGTGTCCTCCTTCCTGTTCCCTGATGCGTGGAGCTCATTCGGCCTCAGGCCTTTGCACCTGCCCTCTGACGCACTGTTTCCTCTGCCAGGGACCCTTCCCCAGAACATCATGCGGCTCATCCCTGCTCTCAGATTAATGTGAGGGAGGTCTCCCCTGACGTGGAGACTCAGGACGCTGCCGCCTCCCATCGCAGACCGGCGGCTTCCTGACTTAGTGTGTTCATGTTACTCATCCTTATCTGACCCCTTCTTGTTGACGTGCCTATGTATTTATTGCCTGTTTCCCCACTAGAATATCAGCTCCACCAGGTCCAGGATTGCCATCTACTAGTATTTTGTTCACGGCTGTGTCCTCAGCCCCATACACCCTGCCTGGCACCTGATGAAGTGAAGGCACGAGCCCCAGGGAAAGGCTGCGCATTGGGAAGGAAGTTTATCTCAGGGACGTGCCGCTCATCTAAAGGCCCTGCCTTTTGGAAAGTATCCTCAGACGCCCTCCGTGTTCCCATCTGCAAAATGGGGCTGACACCAGCTGTGCCTTCCTCGCTGGGTCACCATGAGGATCAGACGAGATCAGGCCTGTGAAGCAATCAGCTCAGTGCCCGGCGACTGGTGAGTACTCTTGACTATTGGCAGTGGCTTCCATTATTGTCATTATCACTAGAGGCCTAGTGCACAAAATTTGGGCACTGGTAGGGTCCCTAGCGGCTGCCGGCTGCCAGCTGCTGGCCGGGGCCTCCCTCCCTTCCCCCAGCCAGCCCTGCCCCCTGGTCGAACTCCTGGACAAACTCCTGGTTGAGGGGACAATTTGCATACTACCCTTTTATTATATAGGATTATTGTTATTGTTAGTCTCTTACCCTGGCTCCAGGCTTGACATCACGAGCTGCCGTCTGGGGGCCAAGGGAGGAGGGCTCAAGCGGAGTTTGGCCTCAGCACCAAACAGTGTGGTCACTGCTGGCTCTCCAGTCCTCCTGGCCTCCCACCTTCGGTCTTTGCTGACATGCACAGGGGTGTCCTCTCTGACTGGCCATCCATCGTTTACCCTACAAGTCTTTTCAGGCCACACTGTTCTCTCTGTGGGTATCCTCTTATCATTCTAGCGAGGCTCGAGGATCTGCGCTCAAAGAGGTCTCCCTGGGCACCCTACAAAACACTTTATCCCTTTCCCCGCCGCGATTCTTCATGGCGTTTTTATTATCTGACATCGTGTCTTAAATTTATTTGCCTATTTGCTGTCCATCTCCCGCATTTGATTGTGAGCTCCTGAGGGCATGGACTGCATCTAAGGCGTTCAATTCTGAATCCCCACTGAGTACAATGTACCTGGCATACAGCAGGCGCTCAATAAATATTTGTTAAATGGATGAAGTATTGTGCCATCTAATCGAATTCAAGCATTTCTTGAGCACCTGTGGTCTATGGGTTGTGGATGTGGAAATAAGTCACATCGCACTTGGTCTACAGGGAAAAGAGACGTTTGGACAAATGTCACAGAAAAACGGAGCTGGGAAATTCGCCTCCAGCTCCGCAAACTTGAAGTAAGTGAGTGAAAGGAAGGAGGAGGGCAGTGACGTGTGCTGAGGGCCTGCTCTGTGATAGAACCTTGGACATGTCATATCTGGCTCAATCCACACAGTAATTTTACAGATTAAGCAGCAGGAATTCAGAGAGCTGAAATGGTTCTGCCAAACTCAAACTCACGGCAGAATCAGGACGGGAACCCAGGTGGCCTGATTCCAAACTCTGAGTTAGAATCTACCTCAAGGCCTCTCTTGTCCAAGAGAAAGAAGTTAATTAAGTCCAGCTTAACTACGGGGGCAAGCAACAAACAATGTGTGTATTGTTTTATAGAAAATAAATTATATGTTTTTATATAGAAATACCTTAAAAGTATTTTATAAAATATATTTTTCGATCTTAAATATTATATGAAATAAAGAAATTAAATGTAATATATTATCATTTGCTCATGTAATGACCATTCTCTCCCCACCTCCCCAAAGAACCAAATCCTGAGGCAAAAAGAATGTCTCACCACAGGCCTTGGGGTTGGCCAATCCAGTGCCCCGCTCCCATCAGCTCCTCCCACTGTGGAGGCTGTGCAGCCAGGGTCCACCTTCCCAGCCTCCCCCGCAGCTCATGGCACAGCGACGGCCAGTGAGATGTCAGTTGCCATCAGCGGGCAGGAGGAGGAACTGCTCTGGTAATAAGGGCAGCAGCGGCTGGGACACAAGCACGACCAGGGAGCATGGACCATTGCAGCCAGAGGGAAAGGCCCAGGTGTCACCACCACGTCAGCCCTGACACTGCCACGCCGCTGAACACCACCCTTCAGACTGTTCCTGAGAGAGAAAAGTAAGACTGTTGTTTGAACCACAGCACTTGTTTCCTTGTTGCGTGTAGCTGAGGGCATCCCTGACGGGTACACCTCTCGGTCAAGTCCGCATGTAGTCCTCATCTGATGGGGCCCTGTTCCCCCTGCTGAAACAAGACTACTCTTTCCAGCAAGGCTATCATTCAAAGATGGTGAAACGAAGAGCTTCCCAAACAAAACCACGGTGGCCAGCAGAGGTGGGATGTGCCAACTGACCACTCCAGCTGCCACCCTCGCCTCATAGACTTGGAGTGGGCAGGGCTGGTTCTCCGGTGGAAAAGCAGGGGAGGGCAGCGGTAGTGGCTCTACTCCCTACGCCCCAGGATCCATGGAGATGAGACAACTTGTTCTTGGCCTAAGCTTTCTCCCATCATTTCCTGGACCGCGGGGATATTGGCTCCTTTATCCTCCAGGCTTTTTATTGGAGAGGTGAAGAGGGGACAGCTCAGTGGAACTGTCCAGAGAGGGGTAAAGGACAAGCCATAAAGCCAGCATTAAATGCAGTGTGCACAGGGTCCTGTGCCCGGGCCATCCCTCGCCTGAATCCGTCCTATCACATCTCATTCCTCGCTAACCTAAAAGAAGAAGACAAACCTCCCCCTCCTCAGACGCCCCCACTCTCCTTGTGAGACTTCTGAGCCAATCCAGTTTGAGTTGAAACCTGCCTCCATCGCCCTGGTAGGTGGGTGGCCTCGGCTGTTATCTTTCCTCTCTGCACCTGTGTCTCTGGCCCTGGAGACAGAAGGACCCTCCCTGGGGAGGATGGCATGAGACAGAGTAAACCGAGCGGGTGGCCAAGGTGGCCCTGTGGCCAGCAGCAACACCGAGGGCCCTTTCTCTGCAAACCCTTCTCATCATTGATGTTTCTATCTCTCTCTCCCTCTCCCTTCCTCTCTGAAATCAATCAATAAATATATATATTAAAAATAATAATAATAATTTTTCTTGTTTTCTGAGGTAAGCCTGTAATGCTATGAACTCCCCTCTCAGAGCTACTTGGCTGTATCTCATAGATTTGGGGTTGTTGTCTGTTTACTTTCATTTGTTTCCAGGAAGTGTTTTATTTCTTTCTTGATCTCATCGGTAACCATTCGTTGTTTAATCCATTCAGCTACCCTATTTCTTTTGATTGGAGCATTTAAGCCATTTACATTTATGGGTGTTAATGATAGGTACTTATTTATTGTCATTTTAATTCTTTTTTTATATATATATTTTATTGATTCTTTACAGAGAGGAATAGAGAGTTAGAAACATCCTGCACACACCCTACTGGGGATGTGCCCGCAACCAAGGTACATGCCCTTACCGGAATTGAACCTGGGACTTTTCAGTCCGCAGGCTGATGCTCTATCCACTGAGCCAAACCAGTTAGGGCGTCATTTTAATTCTTTATATCTATGTTTCTCTCTTTATTTCTTCTGATTATTACAGCAGTCCCTTTAACATTTTTGTAATGCTGGTTTGGTGGTGATAAACTCCTTTAGCTTGATTTTTGTTTGTTTGTTTGTTTGTTTGGGAAGCTCTTTATTTCACCGTCTTTGAATGATAGCCTTGCTGGATAGAGTAGTTTTGGTTTCACATCCTTGCTTTTCATTACCTTGACTACTTCATGCCATTCCCTTCTGGCCTGTAGAGTTTCTGATGAAAAATCAGCTGACAGCCTTATGGGAGCTCCTTTGTAGGTAACAAACTGCTTTTCTCTTGCTGCCTTTAAGATCCTCTCTTTGTCTTTAATTTTTGGCATTTTGATTCTGATGTGTCTGGACGTGGGCCTGTTTGGGTTCTTCTTGCTTGGGACTCTCTGTGCCTCCTGAACTTGTGCTCTCAGTTCTGGTGCTCTGGGCTGGGGAGCCCAGCTTGGGGTTTAGACCCCAGAGTTCTCAGTGGGAACCCCCAGGCCCCCAGCTGAGATATCTCTTCAGAACTTTAGCTGCTGTCTGTAGGAGCCCAGCCAGCCCTCTCACACCTCCACACTTCCTACCTACCAGGCTCTATGTGGTCTCCACTTTCCATCCTGGGTTATAGGGTTCTCTCTAGATGGTCTTCAGTAAGTAAGTATTTGAGATGGTTTTTCTATATTTTAGTGGCAATCCCAGTTTGGTCCTGGGATAGTGTCAGTGTAGCTTCCATTTGAGGAGGGGAATACACCATTTTATGCACCAGTTCGCAGCCATCAGATTGCCACAAATGTAAAGCCTGAGAATACGAAGGGGTGGCAGGAATGCAGAGCAACGAAAAAGCTCATGCCCAACCTGGCAGTGTCCTCAGGCTGGCACTGAATATTCCCCACATCCCAGGAGAAGCGATCCTCCACAAGTACCCTAGAGAAACCTCAGATCATGGGCACAGGGTGCAGGTATAAGACAGCCACAGCCGCCTCGTTAGGAATAACAGAACAACTGTCCATCCTTCCCGGGCTGAATAAAGAGTGGTACTGAGGCAAGGCTCAGCAGTGACAAGAACATGACCCTGGTCACAGGATCTACATGTGGAATTTGGGTAGATCTGCAGAACATACTGCACAAGTGGGACATTGCTTACAGCTCAATAGCATATATAGGGTATCCCCGAAAAATGTATGTCAACTGTAACAGCTGGTAGCTCAAGTTTAAAAATGAAATGTATTTTAATACACACTGCCTTTATAATTATTCAAAGTGTGTGTATGCATTTCTTGGGACACCCTATATTTAAGTTTTGAATATACTTAATGTACATTATTTATGGATACATGTAAAAATGTACGTTATTTATGGATACATATATAAGGGCCAGTGGGCAAGGAGGGGGGGAAATGAGACTGGGAAGGATGATGTGAGGGATACCAACCTTACCTGTAATAATATTTAATTTCTTTTAAAAATCTGGGACAACTTTGCAAAATGTTAACATGCAAAATGACATGGGCTCATGTGGAGTGATGGGTATAATGGGATCATATTATCCTATACAATTTTCTAATTCTTTTTTTTTTTTAAGGGTAAATCCAAAATAAGTAAAATTTTAAAAAGTTTAGAGAATGTTTCTTTGTGTTTTGTTTTGTTTTATTTTGTTTTTTGTTTTTGTTTTTTTTTGTGGGTTTTTTTTGCTAGAAAATCCATCCAAAAATATATGCATCTTTATGTAGACGGACGTGATTAGGAGGAAAATACTCCAAACCGTTAGCTGTAGTTTTTGCCTCAGGCTGGTGAGAGCACAGGCAACATCTATTTTTTCCCTCTTGCTAATATATTTTTTTCTGACTTTTCTATGAGGGACATGCTGTGCTTGTTTAATAAAAACAAACAAAATCCAGAGGGCCATGTTGGTTCTCTGGGTCACAGGCTCCTCTGAGCCTCCACGGGGTCCCAGGTTCCAAAATAGATCTGTGCTCTGACCTGGCAGGCTCATGCCTCACGTCCTGGAATGAGTGCCAGGCTCGGGCTCAGAGGCAGCGAGCTCCCCAGGCCTGGGCTAGAACTGGCGCGACTGGTGGCCCCGGCCAAGCAACACTAGAGGGCACATGCCCTCCACCCAGGTCCCCTCAGCTTCTAGGGTGGCAGAGCTTCTGGGGTGAATAGGCCCATTATTCAGAGGGGAAACTGAGGCTAAGGTAGGTCCCCCAGGAAAGAGCATCAAGTGTTGGCAACAGCAGGGGCAGCTGTGTTCGAGGCCCGTCTGGCTGATAATGGACTGGCTGCTGGTCTGTTGGGTGCCTTTGGACAAGCCCCAGAGTATCTCTGGCCAATTGCTATGGCAGCATCAATGGAAACAACTCCACTTTCTGCTTCACGTTTAGCTGTCAGGGGGCCTGAAGGACATCTTTTATGTAAAGAGATGCTTGCTATTTCCAGTAACACAGATGATATAATGATAGCTACCCACTATTGAGCACGTGCTTACATGCTAAATACTTATATAGCATTTTCTCATTCTCCCCTCCTTTGGCGATTATATTTTCCAACAATATCTCCCATCTCACATGGTCTTCTGAGACCTCACCGGTCTCCATCGACAAGAGGTCTATTCCTCGTCTCCCTGAACTTGGGTGGGACTCTGTGACCGCGTCTGTGAGTAGAATGTAAGAGTTGACCCTGCATGATTTGTGAGGTGAGGTCACAAAAGGTCATATGCCTTCTCCCCGACTCTCTGCAGATGCTTGCCCTGGGAATGTTGCCACTATCCTAGGGGATGCTCTTACCCTGGCAATGCAGCCACCATGCTGTGAGGAAGCCCTGGCCACATGAAGAGGCTGTATGTAGTCATTCTGGCTGACAGCCCGAGCCCAGGTCTCGGATATGTGAACGGATGAGCTTTTGGATGGTTCTGGGCACTAGCCTTCAAGCTACACCAGCTGATGCCAAATGGAGCAGAGTCAAGCTGTCCCCACTGAACCTGGCCAAAACAGGTGTCGCCATTGTTTTAAACCACGAAGTGTTGGGGTACTTTGTTAAATAGCTCTGGTAACTGAAAGAACCTGGCCCACACCTGCTAGTGAGAGACGGTTCTCTCCATTTTATAGATAAGAAAACTGAGTCTAACCTACTAGAGTGGAATCAAGATTCAGTGCCAGAAGTTTGGGGCTCTTAATCATTAGGCCCGGGTCACAGGGGTGACCTCAAAACTCACCCTTGTGTCCCTTCTGATGTATCAGTTGTGCCGTGGCTTGGGATTGGGGCGGTGGAAATTAGAGGGGACAATTGACAGACTGTTGGCGGGGGGGAGAGGGGGGGAGGGACACAATGATTTTTGCTCCATAGATTCATCTCTTGACTCTTGGGGACTCTGACAGATCATCCCCAGAGTTGTCAGCAGCCCCAGGGCTTCCTGCCAGGACCTCACCATCAGTGGCCCTAAGAGGTGCCCAGGTCATGTCCGCAGGGACGTGAACAGCACCGTACAAGAGGCTTTGGGTGTGCTTTAAGCTGCCAGACTTGCAACCCTTGTGTATCACCCTGGGTGCTGAAATGCAGGGAGCTGGAAAGGGAGGTGGGTCGGGACGTGCTGGGTTCTGGAGATGCGGCCAGGAGTGGGGGTGACTTCAAACTCTCCTTTGGGCCCCAATACTTGAGGAGCCTCCAATTAACAAGCGACTCTCCAGGAATGATCCGTGTTCCCTGCCTTTGTTCCCAGGACCAGAAAGATCCGTTCTTCCAGGAAATAGATTCCAGTGTGTTGCCTCCTTCCCTGGGTGTGCTTTCTCATGAGCTAAATGTGAGGTGAGGACTCTAGGCTCCACTGGGTCGGGGTGGGAAGCCAGCTCACCAGGTGAGGGGCCGGGATGGGGAAGCAGGTGGGCCAGTGTTTTATGTCCATCAATACCCATCTCCCTTCTGGTCACTCTCCCCCAGGTTCCCGTGACTCCCCTCCCCGCAATCCCTTTGGGTCCCACGAGGCTGACCTCCTCCTGTTCCCAGGTGCCTGGTGAAGGCTGTGCAGTGAGCAGAGCTGGAAGAGCCCAGGAGAGGCTTGTTGGAGCATAGCAGGGGAGCAGGACATGGGGGCTGTGTCTGAGGCCGTGAGGGTTATGTCCAGGAAGCAGAGATGGCTCTGGGTGTGGGGCTCAGGATGAGGTGGGGATGATAAGTTCACCCACAGAGCACGCTGACCACCAAAGGCCCTTCCAGGCCCACCTTTGAATGTTGCCTTTGGGCACCGGCACAGGGCCTCCCTGAACTTGCCACCTGACCTCAGAGGGCGTCTTTCCGGTCCCTCCTCTGGGCCCTGCCACCAGCTCCTCGTACCTGCTACCACCTTGACACACGCTGCTTCTCGTGGTGCTGGCTGGTCCCCATTCCACTGAGAGCTGGAGGTCCCTCCCCATAGCTCCTCTCCAGGCTGGACTTATGCCCAAACCCCCGGGGACACTGGCCGAGAGGCCTCTGTTTAAAGGTCCTCAGCAGCTGGACAGTTTATGAACTTTCTCTAGAGCTCACCTCTGTGCGATCTCGGGGGGGACGGAGATAGAGCCTAGTCACGCTCTCCAATCGAGAAGGACAAAACTGGGCCCAAAGCGGCCGCAGCCTGCCCAGGGCCACTCAGGTCTGTGTCAGCCAGGCTTGCCCTGTTAGTGTAGCCCATAGTGACTGCACAGCACTCCTCCTGGTGCCCATCTCCAGGCTCAAGCATTGCATTCATTCATTCATTCACACATTCATTCATTCATTCATCCGGCAGGTATTTACTGAGAACAAACTGCATATCACATGCTGGGGACAAACAAAGAGATGAGTCACCACACAAGTCGTTAACCTTGCGCCTTGAGAAGGGTTCACATAAAGGGGAAAGGCTTGGCGGGGGGGAGGGTCTGTTTTAGGACTTGGACAGGGCTAAGGGGCCTGTGTGAGCAAGTGTCAGCAATATTCACACTGAAACAATGAAAGGTAGAAGGAGCTTCTCCTGCCGGCACCACTTCCCAGAGGGGGTCACAGCGGCACGTGCCCCTGCAGCAAGCTCTTCTGGTGACAATGACGCCCTTCCACAGAAAGGTGGGTCTACGGCCCTGCCTTGCACCTGGGGAGACCCGGACCAATGGAATGTGGTAGAAGCTCCACTGAATGACTTGTGAGGCCAGGTCCTAAATGGTGATATAGCGTCCACCTGGCGCTCTGGGGACGGCACCTTTGTAGCCCTGAGCGGCCATGGAAGAAGCCTGGCTGCCGGAAGCCACCGCGCTGGAAACCCACCTGAAGAACCACAGAGGGAGCGGGAGGGGGTGATGGGAGACACCCAGGAGCTGGCAGGCGAGATGAAGAAGCTTCCAGATGACCCCAGCTCAGCCTGCGACCTCATGAGAGACCCGAGCGGACCGCCCAGCTGAGCTGCTCACAAATTCCTGATCTACAGAAACCCTGAGAGATAATAAATGGTTATTTTGGTTTTAAGTCACTAAGTTTTGGAGTCATTTGTTGGCAGCCACAGTAACAGGAAGCTGGTGGCGGGGGCGGGGGGGGGGGGTAAGGGTGAGGGTGGGCAGACAATAGTGCTCTGAACAAGAGAACACAGCATATGCAAAGGCCCTGGGGTCAGAAGGGGTGCTGAAGTGAAGGTGCAGAGGTCGGCAGGCCATCTCCCAGGCTTTCTAGAATTCTTCTGTTCATCCGATTTACATTTCTTCTGTGGATGGGTCATTCTGTTTCTTCTTTTGTACAGAGAGACCCTAGTGTAATTTTAGGACCGGTGTCTATTTAAGTCTATGCAGGGAAGGAACTTACATTACATTCATTCATTCTTTCCATCAAGAGGAGTAAATGCATCACCTGTGCTTCCCATCATCATCTTGACGTCCCACGAGGAGTTTTAATGCTCTCGGTTTAGTGCACAGTGAGGAGACAGAGAATGAGGGGGCTGCTGTCCCTGCACACTGCACACGCCCTGGGAGGGTGGGTGGGAGGGAATGGGTTAGGCTCTGGGACAAGCCTGGTGGCTACGCCTCTCCTTCTTCAGTCCAGGCCAAGCACTCCGGGCTGTGTAACCTTAGGCAAATCCCTCCTCTACTCTAGGGTTCCGTTTTCTCTTCTGTAAAATGGGTAGATGATAATGCTGGCCTCCCTGGGATTATTGCGCAGCTCAACCTACTCAGTCCTAACGATAGGCTCTTGCTCTGGACTCCTGTATGCCAGGCACTGTAGTAAACCCCCAACCTGTGTGAGCACACCTCTGCCTTGCAAGGCCGGAGGTGGTGTGACTCTGCCGGTTGAGGGGGAGTGAGAACAGGGCCCCCAGCACGCCGGAAGCTCGCGAGTGCAGGTGCCTGATCACCAGCTGCCTTTCCGTTTCCTGCCACTGCCCAGCACACCTGGCTGAATGTTCTCAGTCCCCCGGATGAGCCCCCGGTTCGCCGCTGTCCCAAGCAGCTGCCCTGTTCAAAATTCCAACAGGATTTGGGAAAACAAAGGGGAAAAAACAATACCAAACAGCGGATCTGCCCCCACTCTGGGAAAAGGAGCAGAGAAAGCCGGAAGGCAGCCACCCAGAAGAGCCCCCTCCTGGGCACCTCCTGCCCCACAATCACCTCCGCCCGCCAAATCCTTGGCCTCATGGGGTTAACATTCCGGTGGGTTGGGGGAGGGGAGATAGATAATAACCTTACACTGACCCTAATTTAAAATAATTATTTCTACTCACCCAGTGCCAGCGCTGTTCTCGCTGGCTAATGTTCACACCCTGAGAAATGGGTGGTATTTTCCTCGGTTTATCAAGAGGAAACAGAGAAGTCAAGTGACTGGCCCGAAGGTGAACAGCGGGTAAGGCGTGGAGCCAGGATTTGAAGCGGTAAACAAGGACATCAACAGTCCCCAGTCCCCATGCTGAGGACTCACATGCATTCCTGGCGCGAGAGACGGGTTTACTCAGCTGACGGGTGGGGATATGGAAGCCCCCAAGGTCTCAGGGCCGGCAGCTGGGGAGCGGGCTTAGAGCCGCCGCCTCTGACTCCAGAGCTGCCTCCCAAGCTCTTCTCCCGACCCCTACCCCCCTCAGAGGCGGCCGCAGAGCAGTCTGCCCCAGGACAGACGGCCTCTCCGGCTGTCACAGGATCTGAGCCAGGGCCACCTCAGGGCACAACGTCCCTGGCGGCCCTGAGGGTGAAGCATGCACTTCTCTGGCCCCACAAGGACGTTCTGTCTCCTGAAACAGGTTGGACGGGCTGCCTCCTCCCCAGCCTCGCCCCTCTGCCCCTCCCTTGGCTCTATCCTGGTTCTTTCCCTGTGAGCCAAATGCTCCCCCGGAACTAGAGCAGGAACGTGCTAGGGGTGGGGGGGACAGCGGAGGCATGGGGTGCTGAAATTTGAGATTCCGGCCTTCGTGGGAGGAGGCTGGGAAGAGAGACAGAGACAGAGACAGGAAGAGACAGGAAGAGACAGTTGGGTTGGGTTGGTTTTCTGCAGCAGGCGGCCTGGGGGTGCGTGTGTGAGTCTGAGTGTGTGTGCACACGTCTGTGGGTTTTTTCTTTCCTGCGCCCTCACAGGGAGGCCGGGTCCCCCTGGGTAATAAGGGCTCTGAGGCCCCTACGCACAGCAAGGCTGGTGCACAGACAGGATAGCAAGAGGGCCCTAGAGAGGAAGGAAGGGAAAGGGGAAGAATAGAGGTGAGGGAGAGCGGGAGAGAGCAGGGCGGTGGGCGGAGCTGAGCAGCTGTGGCATCTGGAACAAGTATAAATAGCTGTCTGGGTGGAGCTTGGCCAAACAGGGGTTTGCAGCTGCAGCGGTTCTAGGGCAGACCTGTCCACTGCTGGCCACAGCGGGGACACCCAGGCACGGAGCGGGGCCGGGGGCTCTGACCAGACACCCCTCACCATCACCACATCTCCGGATGCTCTCCTGGCCGGCCATGCTGCTGGGGGGCCTCCTCCTCACCGTGGCCACCCTGACCGTGGCCCAGCGGAGGGGGCAGGAGGTGAGAGAGCGCCGCCTGGCGCATCGCGTCCAGCATGGCCAGTGCAGCTACACCTTCCTGCTGCCAGAGCCGGAGGCCTGCGCTCCAGAGACTGGGGGGACCTTCAGGGGCTCCAACAGCCTCCAGAGGGACTCGCTGAACCTAGTGGCCTGGCCTACCAAGCGGATGCAACACCTGGAGAAGATGCTGGAGAACAACACGCAGCGGCTGCAGAAGGTACGGGCTGGGCCTGCGGGGGGCGGGGGGGGGGGCGGGGGGAGGCAGCAATTGGCAGCTGGAGCATCCACCCCAGAGGCCTTCCCTGGGCACAGAGGGCCAGGCTGATGGGACCCTTGTCTCTGAATTGCAGAGACTGAGATAATGAGGCCCAGAGAGGGGCAGGGATAAGCCTGAGGCCACACAGCAAGACTGGGCAGGGTCAGAACTGGAAACCTGACTCCCTAACTGCCCATCACTCATTCACCTGATAAAAGCTACCATGGGCCAGGCCCTGCCCGAGTGCTGGGGATTCACCAGCAAATAAACAGTATGTCCCCTTCTGGACTAGTGGGGGCAGAGGCATAAAGAGATGAACAGTAAAAATCTACCCGGCCAGATGGTGAAGCAAAATGAAAGAGGGGGAAAGGCAAGAAGTGGCCAGAGGTGGCTATTTGAGGTCAGAGAAGTCGAGAGAACCCTGAGAACAAGTGGAGTGAAGGAGCGGCCCATGCGGGACCTGGGAGGAGGGCCTTTCCGACAGAGGGACCAGCGAGTGCGAAGGCTGGGAGGTGGGAACGCAGCCGGGTGCCTGGGGACAGCAGGATGGCCAGTGCGGCTGGAGCAGAGGAGGAGGGGGATGAAGGGTGAGGGATGAGACCGGAGGAGAGGGGAGGGCAGTCCATGTTGGGCATTGGAGGCCTCTGGACGGACTTTGGCTCTTGCTCTGAGCACCCTGGGAGCCATTGCAGGATTCTGAGCAGGAAAAGACACACCTGAATCGGTTTGAACAGACCAGTCCGTAGGGGACAGGGTGGAGGTTTGAAGCCCGAGGAGGAGGCTGCTGCAGCCACCAGGCAAGAGCGATGGAGGCCTGAAGCAGGATGGGGCTGGAAGTGGGCGTTGATGCCATTCATGTCGACAGTCAGATGCTGGTATATCCTGAAGAGGGAGCTGGTGGGCTCTGCTGATGCATTGGGTAGGGGGTGGCAGAGACAAGGAGCTGAGGACACCACTGCCATGTGCCCCAGGCCAGTGCCACTAGGAGCTCCTGCCCTCATTTTTTCAGCAAACACTCTGAGCTCCTACTGCGTGCCAGGCCCGAGGTCGGGCACTGCGGTGAACGAGGCAGGCTTGGCCTTGGGGCCGGCGTAGGGGCAAGAAAGGCATCCTGCAGGTCCCGAGATGGACCTGGCCAGCCCTCTAAGTAGGAGCTACCGAGGGAGAGAGCAGGACCCAGGCACCAGAGACCGTCTGATCGATAGCAGGAGTGGAGAGGAGTGAACCGATTCCGGGAGCTTTTGAATGTATGAAACAGCAGACAGCAGCTTATAGACTCAGGTGAGAGCAAAGGAGACAAGAGTGATCCCCGAGGTGCCTCTCCAAGGATCGGGCCCTTCTTACCATGGTTTCCAGATTGTTCCAATCGTGTGCCCACGCAGCAATGTTCACTCCCTAATACGTGCATATTTATCAGATAGCTATGCACGGGTGCCCACATGAAGATCGTATGTACAAGGGATGACACAAACGGAAATGCACATCAAGTGAAAATGAACATTAAAAAGATGACATAGGACCCTGGCCGGTGTGGCTCAGCAGGTTCGGCATCGTCCCATGCACCCAAAGATTGCCCGTTCAGTTCCCAGTAGGGGTCGTGCAGGAGGCAGCCAATCAATGTCTCACTCACATCAGTGTTTCTCTCTCCCTCCCCCTCCCTTCCTCTCTCTCTGAAAATCACTAAAAAAAATCTTTTAAGAAAGATGCCATGTGAAATCATGCAAATTGAAGTTCTGGTATTTTCTCCCGGTTTCCCAAAGGACTGCCTTTTGCACACCCTGGGGGCTCCATCCGCAAGGGAGAGGCTGCCCTGCACCTGTCTTACCACGTGCGCCATGCACACACTCACACCTTCGTGCACACACACACTTAATCTCCTGTTTCACTCCTGCCCAGACCACCCGTCTCCTCAGCCCTCACTCAGCATCTTCCCACCTGCCCTCCCACTACCTGCCCTGCAACACCTCCAGCCTCCACCATCCCACCCTCAGGCCCCCTCCCTCAGGCCCCCCTCCAGGGAGCTCTTGGCTTCACACTCTGGAGCCAACCCAGTTGGGGCGCCATGCTGCCCTGAAATGTGTGTCTTCAGGCACCTGTTTCCAGTCCCATAAAAGTTACTCCAAACCTCACCTTCCTTAGGCCTCCATCCTGAACCCCACCCATCTTCTCACCAGACCATGGACCTCCTGCAACAAGAAATGGGGCCCGGGAGAGAGGTGCCCCTCAGCAGCCTCCCCCACACCTGCAGGCTCACCTGCGCACCCGCCCGTCCCCAGAGCCTTTCTCCAGGGGCCAAGGCCGCTTCTCCGTTCTAGGCTGTGAGCCCATCCTCTGCAGCCCCTCAACCTCCTCCAATCAACATCCTTCCTGTGTCTCCATCCACTGCTCCCTCCCTGCTGGCCCTCCCGCTTCGTGCTTAATCGCATCCAGGCATCTGCCGTGTTTCAAAAGGAAGAGAAAGAGGAGGGAGAGAGGAAACAACCCTCTTCATCCCACAGCCCCTCCGACTCTGGCCTGGCTCTCAGAAGCCCACATGCTCTACCTCTGCTGCCTCAAGGCCCACTTCCTCGTTCCCGTAAGGTCGCCCCCCACACCCCACTTCCCACATCAACGGCCACGGCTCAGTCTTCATCATACTTGACCTCCTGACAAATCTAGTACCGCTGCCCAGCACCATCCTTCCAGAAGCTGTCTCCATCAGCAACCCTCATCTACAAGGCCTGCTGTTCCAACCACTTTCCCTACCTCCACGGGCCCGCCCTGGACAGCCACCCCATCTCCTTCCTACCTAGACGGTCCTCACAGCCACCGTCCTGGACTCCGTTTCCACCCAGCACCACAGTCCTTTCTGCACAGCAGGCAGCGGGGTCCTGCTCAAACCTAAGTCAGATCCTGCCCCTCCTCTGCCCAAACCCTTCCCAGGGCTCCCATAAGAGCAAATAGCCTTAACTCCTGGAACACCCCTCCCCCAGATACCCACATGTCTCATCCCCGACCTCCCTCAGGTCTTTGGTTAAATGTCACCTCCTCAGAAAGGCCCTCCTTGTCCATCCTATTTAGAACAGTCACCCTCCTGCTATCCCTCCACCTGGTTTTGGTTTTTCCCTTAGCACTTACTACTACCTGTTCTTACGAGCATTTCTTTTGGTCTGTGAGCTGCCAGAGGGCAGGGACCATGTCTCTTCTGTTCACTTCTGTGTTCCCAGGGCTGGAACGGTGCCTGGCACATAGTAGGTGCTCAATCCGTATCTCCTGGATGCATGGTGTTCCTCCCATCTCGCAGGTTGCCCCTGCTTCTCCCCCTATCCTGAAATGTTGGTGTTTCCCAGGACTTCATCTCATCTCTTGGTTTCCTCTCACCCTTAGTGGCACTGCCCTCCGTCCGGGCTGCCCCCCACCAGTCCTGCTCACTGTCTCCAACCTGCTCCTCCATGACACCAGATGGGCACCTGATGGGTTCCTGTGCCCCAAATCCATAACCCTGATGTCCCCCCACCCCTGGAGCCCAACTGTTGGGATTCGAAACCAGTGTCTCAGCTCCAAAGTTGTCTGACGCTCAGCTCTTCCCTCCCCTGCCCACTGCTCTCTCTGTTTAAGATATCATCACCCAGCCAGCAGGCCTCTGCACCTAGAGCTGTCCTTCACCTCCTCTCCCCCCACCCCTACCCGCCAGACAGCATGTCCCATCCATCCTGCTGCTTCAGCTTCTCTCGTCAGCATCCATCCTCCCATCTACCTGGCGCTGCCCTGGCTGCTGCCCTGGCTCAGGCCTCATCAACTCCCATCTGGCTTCTCTACCCCGAGTCTCACCCTCTCATCCACTTTACTCCCCTGGATGCCTGGTGCTTAGACAACACTGACTCAGCCAAAGGATGGATTTAAACTGAAGGCTTTTGGGTCAAAAGGTCACCCAGCTCATCCCTTCAGCTCACAGTGGACTGTTCTCTCCTTGCGCCCATCCACCTAGTCTGATAATCCCGAGTCCCCATAGGACACCATGGGCCTGCGGTCACTGATGTAGGAGTCAGGCCATCCTGAGTTCGCAGCCTGGCCCCGGCCCTTCCCTGCCACATGGCTATGGATGAGTGAGTCTCTGTTTCCCCGTCTCTGAAATGGAGAAGACGGCAGCACGTCAGGGGGTGGCTGGGGAAACCAGCGAGGTCACTCCCGAGCCACTCTCAGCCTGCTGCCGGCTACGGTCCTGCTTCGCGTAGCCCACCTGGGCAAGAATGCAGAGGACTGATGGGCCATCATTTACTCAACATAATCTCTGTTTTGAACTCTGTACCACGGGTTGGGGGAAGCTCAGTCCTGGTCAAGTCATCCAAGGATGGCAGATAACCTCAGGGTTGGGAATGTCACTTGTCTACGCTGGTGTTCTCGAGGGGTCCCCCATCATGCTGGGTCTTTGGTGGGGTTCATGCAAGTGTTGGCCATGTTATCTCCTACGTGACAGACCCCTTGGGTTGAGTGCTTCCTCATGCCTTTCAGTGCCCAGTCCTTCTGTGCCCGAGGAGCTGGCCACAGGTCGGGCTCACAGGCCTAACCACACCTGGCAGTCGCTTTCCCCGAGTCCTGCACTTCCGGGGGTGGCATCAGAGACTAGAAGGTGAGAGCCCAACGCTGGAGCCCAACTGTTGGGATTCGAAACCAGTTCTGCCTCTTCTTCGCTGTGTGGCCCGGGGCAAGTTGCTTCACCTCTCTGAGCCTTGGTTTCCTTTCCTATAAAGTGGAATGACAGCTACCTACCTCTGTGAGGTGAGGCACAGGCAGTCCTCGGTCCGGTGCCAGGTACCTAGTAAACTCTCAATACGTATTGCCCGTTTCCATTCGGCGCTCGCCCTGGGAATAGCAACATGAGTCCTATGATTCCTGGGTCCCTCCTCCCCCAGCTGAGACATATGACCCCTGGCTCAGTGATAGGCAGCATTTGAACAGTCACTCCTCTCCCTCCTACTCTCCCCGGCCGCAGTCAGGAACTTCAGCGGCCATGATCGTGACCTCCCTCTGGCTCTTCTCTTGTGTAGTCTATCTTGTATAGTCTTTGAAACGCCAATGCCACTTTTTGGCTTCTTCTAGGACAGTCCAGAAGAGAAAAAAGTGATTTTCAAAATAGCCTTATCTAGTGACAGCAGCAGCATCATCACCATGGCCATTGGGGTGACCTGGGGTGACAGGAGATAGCCTGCCCCCCGACCCAGCACCCAGCAAGATTCTGTTCATCTTGGTGGGTGCAGGGGTGCTGTTGCAAGCTCCCAATGGCCAATGCCTGCCCAGCCATACCCCAGCTCCTCCCCTGCACAGATAAGGAAACTGAGGCCAACCAAGAGAAGGGACTTAGCAGAGTCATGCAGCAGCAAAAACCAACCTCCTTACTCGAGGTTCTTTCTCTGGCTGGAAGGTGTCAGGGAGGTGGGGGTGGCAAGATCTGAGAGACAGCTGGATGCTCCCTTCTGCCTCAGAATCCCAATTCCCAGATTCCCACTCTTCTCCCAGCATGCAACTGGCTGGTGTCCTGCCCTATGCTCAGATGTGCATAGGGTGGGGGTGCCCTGCCCTTGCTCCCTCTCCCTGTTTCTTGCTCTGCTCCCCTGAGCCCCTCTCCCTTCCCCTCCTTCTACTGTTCTTACCTTCCTTCCACCTCTCTCTTCTGCCCCAGTGACTCGTGTCCATCAGGACTCTGGGTGGGCTCACAGCAGCTCCAGCCAGGAATGTTGGGGGGCGGGGAGCAGGGCTAGCTGGAGGGCAGGCTCCCCTAGCTGAGCCGAGAGGTACCGTGGTTAGTCACATGGCCTCCTGGGTCACCACAGACCAGCTCTGTGACCCGGTGTAGGCCCTCACTCGGTGCCACATTTGTGAGGCAAGTGACATGGGGCCATGAGCAGCAGAGCTGGGGAAGTGTCTGCCCGCTGCATGCCCCCAACAAAGGCACACACTATGCCTGCCATTGCCCCAGCTCCCAGCCCCCCAGCAGGAGGTGCATCCTCTGCCCTGGCGCATGCTCCCCACAGGCTCCTTCTGCAGAGGAGGAGAGTGAGGAAAACTGGGGCCACACAGGGCCCCAGGCTCCTGCCCCCCCGCCCCCACCCAGCACCAGAGGGCAGCACGCCTTCTTCCAAGTCTCTGTAGGTCACTCCACTTTCTCCCTGTCCTGGTAGCAGCTGACCCTCTGTGCCTGCGTCACTGTCTGCCTCTCTCCTTTCACCTCTGTGTGCCTCTGCCTCTTGGGGTCTCTCCTGGGGCTCCCACGGTGGCCCTGTGGTTTCTGTGCATGTGTCTCTCTCACTCTCCAATTCTCTCTCTTGTCTGGCTGGTGTCTCCCTTAGCCTCTCCCTGTTATTCTCTCAGATTCTCCCCTCACCACTAGGCCATCTGCCCCCACCACCTCTACCTCCCCAGGCATCCACATGCGCTGTCCACCCTGGAGGACACCCCGGCCCAATGGCCAGCGCCCACCCCTCCAGGGGGAGGCTGGAGGCTGCGCGGGAGCCTCTGACCGGGCACTGCCCCTCGCCTCTGCTGTTTGCTCCAGTTCCCTGACGTCAAACCTCAGAATAACTCAGCCCCTCGCCTGGCGGCCACTGGGCCCTGCCTGACCGGACATGGGTCAGAAGCAAGTGGGGCGGGAATGCAGTGTGGGGTCCTGGCGCAGCCTGAGACCCTCCCTCACTGGCCGGGACTTCCAGCTCCCCGGCCTCCCCAGGCTGCCCGTAAATTCTTGGCATTTTCAGCCGTGGGTTATCCAAACAAGAAATGAATCTCGGTTGCTGAACCAAATCTCTTGGGGTTTGATTTCCTAACCTTCCCCTGGCTGCTTTCTGCTCGGGGCGGGGGGTGGGGTGGAGAAAACAGCATCTATGTCTTGGAGGAAGAAGGCTGTCTTCCCGAGCAGGGAGCCTAGAAAGGCTGGCACCGATGCCCTCAGCCGAGGGATGGCCTGGCGCAGCGGCCTCAGAGGCCCGGAGCACGGCTTCCCCCCAGGAACGGGTTTATTTGTTCAAGCGCCTGGCCCGGCCATCCCGTGGGGCAGGGCATGTGTTTCTGGCTCTTTCCTTCCAGCCCCAGAGCTCGGTGGCTGGGTGTGCACAGACCCTCTCCCTCTTCTCTCCGTGGGCAGGAAATGTGAGAAAACAACCCCTAGGTCTGTCTCCTGAGCCCGCACCTCTGGCCTCAGAGCGTTTGCTTAACCACAGCGCCGGCTCTGCAATGTCTGGAACGGACTCCGGGAATCTTGTGGGATCTGAGGAGGCCTGAGCGGAGGTCAAGTGGCCAGGCCCCAGTGGTACCACTGACCAGCTGTGGGGTCCTGGGGCAGCCACCACCTGCATCATTTGGTTCCTCTAGGAAGTGGAACCGAAAATATTCCCTGCCTCCCAGAGAGAGCGTAGGACAAAGAAAGATAGCCAACATGTACTTACTGTGCGCTAGACACTGCTCTCTGTGCCTTGAGAGAATTATTTCATTTCATTCTCACAACAAGACTGAAGCAAGATGGTTTCCCATTAATGGATGGAGAAACTGAGGCACCAAGCGGCGCCATGGCTTACCCCAGGCCGCATGGCAAGGAAGCGTGAGGAGTCACACTCATACACGCCAGACACCCTCCCACCTCAGGCCTTTGCACTTGTCCTTCCCTCCTGACTGTCCACAGCGGGCCCATCTCACCTTCTCAGCTCAGGTGAGGGTTCCCCTCCCGCTCTGGCTAACCGTGCCCTCGAGCCCAACCATCTCTCCATCTTATTCTCTTCATAGCACTCGTCACCACTGGAATTTAACTGGTGGATTTGGTGACAGTGCCCTGGAATCAGGTAACTTGCCAATTTTGTTCATTCCTGATTCCATAGCGCCTAGGAGAGCACCTAGCACGGAGTAGGTACTCAAGGAATAACTCCTGGCAGAATACATGAAGGAAACTCAGGGTGGGGATTACTTTGAGGAAACGTATTTAGTATGATGATATATATGGGATGTTTGAAAGAACTTTGTGTTGGTGGGTTTGTTTTTTATTGTATTTTATTCCACATTCAATGAAATTCACCCTTTTAACATATAGTTTTATGAGGTGTTTTTTGTTTTGTTTTGTTTTTAATCCTTACCTGAGAATATTTTTCCATTGATTTTTAGAAAGAGTGGAAGAGAGAGGGGAAGTCAGAGAGAAATATCGATTGGTTGCCTCTTGCATGCACCCCAACCAGGGCCCAGGCTGGGAGGAGCCTGCAACCAAGGTACGTGCCCTTGACCGGAATTGAAGCCGGGACCCTTTGGTCTGCAGGTCAACACTCTATCTACTGAGCCAAACCGGCTAGGGCTGTTCTATGAGTTTTGACAAATGTGTACAGTCCTGTAACAACACCATAGTCATGATATAGACTTTGCAAACTCCAAAAAGTTCTTATCACCCTTTGTGGTCAGTCCTTGCCCCCAGGCCTAAGCCCCTGGCAGCCACAGATTCTGACTTTTCCAGAAAGTCATATAAATAAACCAGACAGCGTGTAGCCTCTGAGTACGCAGGCTTTGTTCACTCGGCAAAATACATCGGAGAGTCACTCAGGTTCCTGCGAGGCTTCCTTTATGTTGCTGAGCAGGGCCCATTGGATGGATGGACCCAGGTTGTTCATCTGTTTGCCGGTTGAAGTCTTCTTTATTTAAATACTGAGGAGGAAAAGGTGTGAGAAGATTTCCGTGGCTCCCAACACTCAACCACAGACACTCATCCGTTCTCTTTCCGAAATCTGGCTCTTCTTCCCCAGCCCCAGCCCCTGCCTGTCAAGGCGCCTTCCCTTTCTTCCAAGGCCCTTTTCAAGTGCCCTCTGCTCAGTGAGGAGCAGGGTTTCCTGTCCCCATGTCCCAGGGTGGTGAGTGAGCTCAGAGCAGCAGAGGAGGCCCACCGCTGGAGGGAGCAGAGCCAGAGCTCAAACCCAGGGCCAGCGGGGAAGCAGGTAGCCCAAGGGCCTAAGATCAGCCTCTTTGCAGGCTGGAGGGATGCTGGGAGTCCAGGCCCTCTTTCCCCATCTTAGCCCTAAAAATGTGCCAGCATGAGGGTGAGAGAGCAGGGGTAGGTCTAATGGTGGGGTGGGAGGAAGCTGTGGCCGATCCCATCACCTGTGGGTACCTTCATTGGGAACCCTCCCCAACCCTTTCAGCCGGCTCCTGAGCCCTGGTATAAACCCAACCCCCACCACCCAGGCTGACATCAGTCACCAGACTCTCACCTTGGCCATACTGGGCCCATCTGGACTGCATTACCCATCCCAGAACTCGCAATGGTGGGTGGGTGGGTGTGGCAAATGAGATAATGAGTCCCAGCTGTGGGTAGCCTTTGTCCCACTCAGCCACTTGCAGCCAAAGGACCAGTGAGAGACCAATGAGGGAGTTCCTGTCACTCAAGATGACCCTCAGCTACCCTGAGGTCCTACCCAGCTCTGTAGTCCGGAGGAAGCCCCTGAGCAAGGAGTCTTGGAAGCTAGCCCACCAAGTAGTGACCTTGGGCAAGTCTTCTGGGCCTCGGTTTGTCCATCTGCAGCGAGAGGCTTGGGGGATGCCTGCGGAGGCCTTAGGGCAGGAATGAACTTGCTGCCTCAGAGTGTGGGGCAGAAGCTCAGGGCCTAGGAGTCCTGGGGGTGGGGGTGGGGTGGTGCACAGGATTCAACAGAATAGGTTATATTTTTTCTCGAGTGTGGAAAATACATAGCTTTTATTGTATTATTCTTTGTATGTGTGAAGTATACCATAATAATGTTTTAAATTTTTTAAGATGAGGATAAGAATGGAGGTGAGAAAATGGAGACAATTTGTTCAAGAAGTTATATTATTGAGGGGACCAGAGAAATTGGAGGCATAGTTGAAGGGGTCTGGGAGGTCCAAGATTTTTTCTCTTTACTTTTAATTTTTATTGATTTTTAGAGAGAAACAAAGGGAGAGAGAGAGAGAAAGAGAGAAACGTTGATCTGATCAGCTGCCTCCTGCACACCCCCTGACAGGATGGCGAGCCCACAACCAGGGTATGGGCCCAGGGAATCGAACCGGTGACCTTTCGGTGCACAGGGCGACACCCAACCAACTGAGCCACACCAGCCAGGCTTTTCTTCACTTTTCACATGGGAGCTGTTGAAGCATGTGTGTGTGCTGCAGGGGACCATGGGCTGGGGGCTGAGGATGCAGGGAAAGAAGGGGGCGCCGAGGGGACAGAGGCTTGAGAAGCTCAGAAGTGCTTGTCTCCCTGGTGCTCAGCCCACTTGGTGACCTCTGCACTCAGGGTCCTCCCACTTGAGTGTCAGACTCACCAGGACGGCTGGTGTCACCCCAGAGCTCCTGGTTCAGTGGGTGTGGGGTGAGACCTAGAAATGTGCATTTCTAATGAGCTCCCTGGGGATACTGTTTCAAGGACCACACTTTGAGAACCACTGTTTTAATCAATACCAGTGAGCCCAGAGGCACCCTCTTCTGGATTTGACCTTGCACTACAATAGAAGATGCTCCTTCCAAAGCACTCTGGGGAGGGGAGGGGAGCAGACAATTGAGATGGCAGAGGGGAGAAGAGATGAAGGAGGAAGCAGCCAGAGCCTGGGCCCCCGGCCAAGGTTACCACCTCTCTCTGGGGAGAACCAGTCTTCCCAGGCGCCCTGGGAGCTGCCCTGAGGGACCTCCGGGAAGACTGAGGGAGAGCGTGAGGAAAGAAGCTGGGAGTGTGTGTGGAGGGGGTGGGGGGAGTGGCAAGAGGCCAGCATGTGTGCAGAATGGAGAGGGAGTGCCAGAGGGGCACTGGGCCCTGAGACACGCCGTTCACCTTTGCAACTTGATCCCGGTGTCTCTGCCAGCCCAGCTCCTCCTGCTCTTGGGGGAAAGGCAGTCCTGTCAGGAAATGAACATTACCTTGGGGGATCCCAGAACTTTCAAGCTGGGAGGACCCTTGGAGACAGGCCAGCTCAGCCCTGTGTGGCAGATGGAGAGGGCCAGGAAAATAAAAGTCCATTTTGGCAGATGGACCTGCAAACTCTTATACGAGGGAGAGATGTGTCCCCACTCTCTGCTGCTGGCTGTCCCCCAGGAAGCTGGGTAATGGGCATGACTGTGGGGGCTATGCTCTGACCCTGGCTGCTCCCCCTTTTCTATCAATTCATTGAGCACCCAGCATGCGATAAGCATTCTGCTAGACATGGAGAGAAAGCGGTGAGCAGGACCAAATTTCTGGCTTAGTGGAATTGACATTCCAAGGGTAAAGCAGGCAATAGACAGAGAAATATGTACTATAAAGTGAGGGATTGATAAGTGATAAGAAGAGACCTGAAACGACATGAGGGAGTGAGCCATGCGATAGGGATGGTGGGGAGAGGCTTCTCCACGCAGAGGGAACAGCATGTGCAAAGGCCCTGAGGTAGGCACGTGCTTGCTGTGTTGGAGGGATGTCACAGAGGCCAGTGCCTCTGGAGCGAGGGAGGAAGAGAGGACTCAAGAGAAAATCAGAGTGGTGGCGGGAGGCCAGGTCATGTAGCAAGCTGCAGGCATAGCAGGCTTCGGCTTTCCCTGTGAGTAAGGAAGGAACCCTGGGAGAGGTTTGAGGGAGGGAGCATGTGATCTGACTTAGTTTAACAGGATCCCTCTGGCTGCTGAGTGGAGGATGGACTAGGCAGAGAGGGACAAGAGTGGAGGCCGAGAAGCCAGGGAGAGAGCTGCTGGAATAGTCCAGGCGGGAGGTAATGGTGGCCTGGCATGGCAGGGAGGTCTCTCCTGGTTGTTCTATGTCCTTCGTGGAGACATATGAAGGGGCAGGAGCCTTCCCCCCGCCCCTGCCCATGACCCCGCCCACGGTCTCCCCACAGCTGGAAAGGTACATCCAGATGAACTTGAGGTCGCAGCTGGCGCAGGCACGGCAGCACGTGGTCCAGAACCAGACGGCCGCCGTGCTGGAGCTGGGCACCAGCCTCTTGAACCAGACCACCGCCCAGGCCCACCGGCTGACTGACATGGAGGCTCAGGTACCAGGGGGTGAGCGGGTGGCATCGGTGGGGGGGCTGCGCCGGCCAGGCTGGCTCACAGCCCAGGTCATCTTGCCTTGACCTCTGTTCCTGGGTCATGTCAGGGCCTCCTCTGGGCCTGCATCCTCCTGGGGCCCCTCCTGATGACCCTGTCACAGAATTGTCTCCCACCAGGCCACGAGTCCTAGGGGGGACACTCGCTCTGGCTCCTGGGCCTCTGTGACCCCAATGCTCAGGTCTGTGCCTGGCACTGGGCTGAAGGGGGACAGCACACTCCCCTGTCCTCAGGGGGCTCACAGTGCTCCGGGGGAGATGGGAAATAATTCATTAGATCTCAGGGGGCCACTGACTGAGAGAGGAGACAGCTGTATAAATGGGAGGGTGAGTTCGTGAATGGATGAAAAGGCGACTGACAAATGGGCACGCGTTTGTTGAAGCCCTACTATGTGCCAGGCACGGCTAGAGGGGCCCGGTACTAGTTTATAGCACTAAATAAAACAGGTATGTGGTCCTACCCTCATGGAGCTTCCTTCCTAAGGAGGTTTAAGAACATAAACAGCATAAACAACATATGTGTGAGGTGGGGATAGTGCTAAGGAGACATAGCATGGGTGAGAGCGATGGGAGTGTGTGGTGGCAGAGGCGGGAGGGGTGAGTTGCAGATTTAGATCGTGAGGCCAGGAAAGCACCATTGAGCAGGTAGGATTGGAGCCTTTACTAGGAATGCAGTCCAGACAGGGAAAACAGCATGTGCAAAGGCCCAGAGAGGGGACCAGGCTGACAAGCTCCAGGAACATCAAGAAGGCTAGTGTGGCTGGAGTGGCGAGGGAGCAAGTGGTGGGCCAGGGGTCAGAGAGGTGATGGGGCAGATGGATCACAGGCCCCCTCCAGAGGGTGAGAGCTGGGCTTTCTCACTCAGGATGTGGGAACTGCGGGAAGACTTTGAGCAGAGAATGGACTGTAGGGGACAAGGGCAGGAACAGGGAGCCCAGTGAATAAGCTGGCACAGGACACAGGGTGAGAGATGACGAAGACCAGGCCAGAGTGGGGTCCATGGACAGGGAGGGGAGTGGTCAGTAGCCATGTGGAAGATAGAGCTGATGGGACTCGCTGATGGATGAGCTGTGGGGGTCAAGCCTGAGCAGGGGGAATGGAGCTGCCGTGTGCAGTGACGGGAAGAGCAAATTTAGGATGAAGATCATAAGCTCAGTTAGGGCCTGTGAGTGAGTGAATGAGTGAATGAATGAATGAATGAACAACCACGGGAACTCACTACGGGGAGGGTGAAACAGATCAGCAAGTTTCTGGGATGGCAGAGCCCGTGGGCAGGTGGGCAGTTGCTGGGAAGGCCTCCTGCAGGGCTTACGTAGCCCCCGCCCCCTCCTGCTCGCCGAGGCAGGTACTGAACCAGACATCAAGAATGGAGATCCAGATGCAGGAGACCTCACTGTCCACCAACAAGCTGGAGAAGCAGCTGCTTCTACAAGGCCTTGAGCTCCACCGGCTACAGGACTACAACAGGTGGGCGCTGCCCCCGGGCCAGGAGAGGGGCTGGGGCCCAAGCTGAGGGCCAGGGCTGGGCTGGAAGCTGGATGTGGTCTAGCGCCTGGGACAGGGGCTGGGACAGAGCTAGAGGCCTAGATTAGGACTGGAGTGAGGCATCATTTGGGGACTAGGGCTGGAGCTAGAGCTGGGGCTAGGCCAGGGCAGTGATAAGGACTAAAATTAGGGTTGGAAACCAGACTGACCTTGGAGGGAAGGTGGACACTGGGGTGGACTGAGGCTGGAGCTGGGGGCCAGGCAGGTACAGGGCCTGGGTGGGGACAGGCATTTTCCTGGAGCTCAGGGCACCCTGACTCTTTCTTTCTCCCTCCCTCCTTCCTTCCTTCCTTCTTTGCTTCCTCCCTTTCTTCCTTTCTCCATTTATATATTTTGTAAATTTTTAACAGCTTTATTGAGCTACAATTTATGTACCATACAACTTACCCTGTAAATCTTCATCTGATTTATTCATTTGTAAAAAAAATAATAATAAATCTGATCTCATTCACCAATTTCCCTTCCCAGAAGCAAGCACCGTCAGTTACCAATTTCCTGTCTGCATGATAGAGAGTCTCTGTATTTATCAGCAAATACATATGAGGGAACACCCTTCAAATTACAAAGAAAAAAGAGTCATGGGGTATAGCTGAGGCAGACACCCAAGGCTGATTTCATCTCAGTTTCGAGCTGAGTAGAGAAAAAACTGCCAGGGTCAGGGTGCTGGAGGCGGCAAAACGCACACACAGAGACCGCCACAGGCCTGTGTACACGGCGAGGTGTTATTGTTGCTCATGTGATGGGTCAAGATAAGGCCGCGAGGACCGCCCAGCCCCCTCTGGTCTGGGTGCAGTTAATGATAGTTTGTCACCTTCTTATTCTTACCCTCCCACCCCCAGGTGGGGCAGGGCAAAGACTGGGATGCTTCCCATCACTCTGAATTGGCACCAGGTGCCTAGAAATCAGTGCAGATGGGTGGCGTCAATTAGCTCTTGGCCACTGGAGATGGCTAAAATTCTAGAATCTGAGTGAGCCCAAATTCCCTCTCTTCCTGCAACATACAGTGGGGCCTTGACTTACGAGTGTCCTGACTAACGAGTTTTTTGAGATACCAGCTGTCTCTCGGCCGATTTTTTGCATTGAGTTGATAGAGTAATTTGAGTTAACGAGCTCCTTAATGAGCTCCTTAACGAGCTCGGTCTCCGAACGAATTAAACTCGTAAGTCAAGGCCCCACTGGACCCAGGGGGAATTCCCTCTGCCCTGGCTGGGCTTAGTGTTTTAGCCTGGAGAATGGGTCAGCATGACCTCACCTATAAGAAAATCTCTCCCTCCTTTCGCTTTCCCTCAGCCACCCACCCACCTGCAGCAGAGGGCGCCACTGTTCTTAGTTTTTTGTGTGCCCCCCCCCCCCATCATTCAACCAACAATATTTGGGGGGAAGAGGAAGGAATTATTTCTTGAGCTCTTACCATGTGTCAGGCACTATTTATAGACCCAGGGGTTAGAGAAGTGAACAAATAGACAAAAATCCCAGTCCTGGTAGAACGGACATTCTAGAAGCTGATATAAGAAGGTTTCTTATAGATGAATATTTAATGTGTGGATATAAATATGTATGAATTTTGCCCTACTGAAACCCAAATGTGGGCTTCTACTCTTTTGTACCTTGGTTTGGGGGTTGGCTGGTTTTTCCCAGTGACCCTGGAAATGGTTCTGTAAGTGCATGACACCCTCGCTCATTCTCTTCTCCTGTCCCTGCATTTATTTCCACGTCCCCAATTAATGGGTATTGAGGTTGTTTCCAATTTTTTGGCAGTTGAGCCAGTGATGCGATGAACAGCATTCCATGTCTCACATCTGTGGGATAACATGCCAAACGTGGAAGGGCTGAGTAGAAAGCCTCTTTCTTTCAAAAACTTTTTTTCCAACTCATTACAAAAAGGCCTCATGCTTATATCATCAGTCAATAGAGACCTGTGTAAAATGAAAGGGAACGCCGGCCCCTTCCCCCAGCCCCTCTTCCTCCCCCCCATCTCCACCACGCAAGCCTGCTCTGCAGCAGTAACAGCGCTTAGTGGATTCTTTCACTTTTTCTTTTGCTTTTCCACAACGCAGGCAGGCACCACTGCGTCCTTCCACGTTTTTCCGCATCTTTCCCTATAAGTTCACCTGCAACCCTCCACATTTACACTAATGCTTTTCTTCTTTCTCTCTCTTTTATTCTCCCACATGTGGGGTTACACTAGAGGCATCGGTGTGCCCGGGTTGTTCCTCGCCAAGTCCTGGGCATCCTTCCAATCCTGTGCAGGCGACTCTGCCTCCTCCTCTTCGTGGCTCCCGAACATTTCCAGGAACAGCAGACAGAACAGACTCAGCCAGCCTTGGCTGCTGGGCACTTGGGCTATTTCGTTTTACTGTCACCACAAATCCCCCGATGGCATCTGCTCCTGGACGGTCCTTCCTGAGCGGGGACTGCCTGGCCAAAGGCCAGCAGATCAGGAGTTGATCGGGGCTACTGGTTTGCTGGCATGTTCCTCCCAGCCCCACCTCTTCCCTCTGCTGGACCCAAATCTCTCTCACAGAACTGAGTCTCTCTCTCCTCCATTTCTCACTCTGGGCCACGGGCCTCTGAGCTTTGTAACTCTGGCTGGACGCTCTGCCTCTCTGAGCCTCAGCGCGGGTCTGTCCTGCTGAGTCACCCGGGGACCCAGGGGAAAGCGTCCAAGTGTGGCTGCCCGTGGGGAAGGCGGGCTCACCCCTGTGCGCCCCGCCCCACCCCGCAGCGCGCTGGAGACCCGCCTGCGAGCCCTGGAGACGCAGCAGCAAGCGCAGCTGGCCAGCCTCCGGCAGGAGAAGGAGCGGCTGGGGAGCCTGCTGAGCCGCCAGAACGGCGCCCTCGCCGGCCTCGCGCGCAGCCTGCGCGCGGCCAGGAGCAACTCCAGCCTCCTGCAGAGGCAGCAGGACCGACTGCTGGAGTCCATGAAGCGCCTGCTGCGCACGGTGGCCCAGGGCCCGCGTGAGCAGGGTATGCCCGGTGCGAGGGAGCGGGGGGGCGGGGGGGGGGGGGGCGGGTAAGCAGATCCTGCTTACCCTCCCTGTTCATTCCCCAGCCTCTGCCTCGAAGCCACCAAGGGAAAGGCCTCACCCCTCTCCCACCACCTGTGAACAGTCCTAACAGGGACCAATCCAGACTCTTCTCCCTGACTCCACGAGGAGCCCTGGGCATGCCCCTGTCCCTCTCTTGTCCTCAGTTTCCCCGTCTGTTTAATGGAAATGGTGCTAATAACAAGGGCACCACCAGCTTAGATGAACAATTTTGCATTTCAGGATTTCCACTTGCTGGGGCTTTCTCCACCCCTCCCTGGGTCTCAGTTTCCCTACCTGTAGAATGGGGAGATTAGACTCACTGTTCCCCCAAAGGCTTCTCTCATCCTAACACCCTTGCCCGTGAGCCAACGAGGGCCAAAGAGAAGTAAGGTGGCACCTCTGGCCCTGACTTCTGAGCAGGAGAACAATGCCTGGGCCTGCTCCTCAGTCCTCACCGGCTCCTTCTGACGGGTCCACCGGGGGAGGCCAAGGCACTCCTGGTTCCAGTCCAATCACTCAGTCACCAAACACTTCCTGGGCACCAGGCCCAGGGCTGGGTGCTGGGCATACAGCAGTGAACAAGGTAGCCATGGCCTGTGTCTCTTGTAAAAGTGCCCACACCACCCCACACCTGTCTGTGTGTCTCTGAGGGAAGGAGAAGAACATGCATATTTGTTGAGTGCCTACTATGTGCCAGATGCTCTGCTAGTCGTGTTTCTGAACTTTGCAGACCATGAAAGGTCTAAAAGGCTGTGCTAGGAAAGGGAACTTTAACCCGAGGGCAGCTTGAACAGCTAGGACTGTTTCAGGAAGCTTGATTAGAGCCATGGAGTGGAGGATGGCTTGGTGAGAAAGACCCAGGAAAGGGTTCCTACTGCCTCCGGGTCTCCGTGGGGGAGGCTGAAAGCCTGATAGCACAAGGAATCTAGCTATAGTGTTGGACGCCCGGCACCGTGGCTGGCAGCTATTTGGGGACAGGATGGCACCATGGCTCCATCTAAGTCGGGCAGACCCTGCGGGGTGGGGGGTAGGGACCTGAGGAAGCCATGGCAGACGAGGCGGATGCCTGCCAAACCCTGAGATGCGAGGTGGCCCGAACCATCACCAGCTGGTGCGTCGCCCGGCATCTGCCCAGGGAATGTCCATGCTGGTGGGTGTGGGGCCTTAGTCATCTCATCTGTGATCTAGGAAAAACTGCTTCTTTCTAACACGTGCCCCAGCTCCAGGACCTGGGATCCAGGTCAAGTAGGAGGCCAAAACAGGAAGTCCTGCCCCCTGGTAGCCTCCTGGTTCCTCCTGGGTGAGGATACCTGTCTACCTGGAATTTTAGCCCATCCTTGGATAACCACCTACCTAGAGATTGGATTCTGAAGGACTCGTAGCTCAAGCCTATAATTGGATCCCTCTCTAAAAGGAGGCAGAGAGGGGAATTTTAATCCCTTTCTATTGGTCAACAGTCACTTTTTTTTTTTTTTTTTCAGATCAGGCTTGAGGCCCCCAGGGTGCTAGTGGGATTGGGTCACTGATATTCTCCTGAGGGAAGAAATATGGGCTCCTAAGACCAGTGGTCAGCTCACAGTGGGGGCATGATGGGGGGCCCACCTCCAGGCTGCAGGGATACCCAGGGGGAAGGGGTGGCCTGTGGAGGGGACTCTGAGCCTCCCACCCAAGGGAGCGCCAAGGACAAATCCCTCCTCATGTGTCCGTCCTTGGTGACCCTCTCTGAGCCAGCCTTGCCCTACTCCTCTCAGGTTGATCAGACAACCAGAGCTTTCTCTGGCCTCAGACCCGTTCGCATGGTGTGAGTCACTTCCCCTCCGGCCTCACTCAGTTCCCCTCACTGCGCCCTGTTCCCTGCACACACCAGGACTGTTCCCACCTTGGAGCCTTTGCATATGCTGTTCCCTTTGCCTGGAACCCCCTCTCCTGTGCCACTTGGGCAACGCCTGCTTCTTACCCAGGTCCCAGCTCACTGTCACTTCCTCTAGGAAACCTTCCCAGGTCCGATTCATCTCCCTGTCCCCAGCACCTCCCAACCAGGAACCTGGAACCAAGCAGGCAGGAGTGCCCACCTGGCCTCTTCTCTCTCTTCTTCGCTCACCTGCAGTTGTTTTTGCTTCGTCCAGTTGCAGCTGAGCGGGTGTTCCAGGACTGTGCAGAGATCCAGAGCTTCGGGGCCAATACCAGTGGCGTCTACACCATCCACATGGCCAATATGACAGAGCCCAGAAAGGTTAGGGGGCTCTCTGGGGGCTGAGGCTATTGGAGGTACTGAGCCAAGGGCTTTCCAGACAAATCCTCCCTCATCAACTGCAGGCCTGTCCAACATCTTAGATTCCAAAGAAGGTGGGTGGCCCTTCCTTCTGGAAAAGAAGGGGTCCACACAGAAGTTCCCAAATTGGAAGTGCATCCTTCTCCTGCATCTTCTCCAGAGATGCCTTTAAGTCGGAATCACAGGAAATAGTTCTATGTTGGTTAAGGCACTGCTAGCTGATGTAACAAACAACCCCTGGAATTCCAGGATCTTAACACAAAGAAGTTTATTTCTAGTTGACATATAGTCCGTGGAGGCAGGAGTGGGGGCTCTCTGCTCCACTGGGAAGTTAGGGACTGTCTTCAATGAGTGGCTCCCAAGGTTGCCCTGAGCTTTGAGGTCCAGTTATCAGATGGGACCAGCGGGGGCAGGGGAAGAGGTCAAGGGAAAGTGTGGGGGTCAGGAGGGAGGGTTTGGGGCCAGGCCCAGTCGGGGAAGGGTATGAGGAACAGTTTGCCAGTCTTCACACTTCATACTTCCCTCTCCATTTCCTTTCAGCCCTTCTGAATATAGCCAGGAGAATGGCTCAGTTTGTTTCCAGGTTGTCTATATCACACCTGCCAGAGTCCCCTTTAACAAAGAAAGACCAGGCTCTCCATTTCTAGCTAGAATTTCATAACACATTTTTTTTCATTATATTTATTTTAGATGAATCTGAACAAAGGCAAGTCTTATTAGTTTTCCACTTATGGTCCTGATAAGAAGTCCTTTTAAAGTAAACATTCCATATGAAATCAAATAAACTGAGCTTTGGTGGAATTTGGGAAGGTGTGAATGGCTGAAATTTGGGCAGAGGGAAGAGCTGGCCTGGGAGGCAAGAGGTCTGTGCTCGAACCTCAGCTTTACTTAGACTCACTTGCTTCGAGCAAATCCCTTCCCCTCTCTGGGCCTCAGTTTTCCTTTCTGCACCCTCTGTTATCCTCATGACATTGCCACTGTCTTCTCTCACTGAGCAGGCCTTTACCATCTCAGAGCCTCTACTCCTGCTGCTCCTTCCACTGAAAATGCCAGGCTCATCTCTACCTGACAGGCACATTATCAACCAAGGCCCTGTTCCAATGCCACCTCCTTGGGAAGCCTTTCAGGGTTTCCCAGTGACTCCTTTTTGAGGGCTCTCCTTACAGCTGCCCAAATGTTTGTCATCAGTAGTCTGCCTGCACTATCCTAGCCTCCTCCAAACCAAGTCAGATGACAAACTGAGGGTCAGTGTACATCTGATCTGTCTCTGACTCTTCTGACCCAGGGCCAGGCACCAAGTTTGTCTTCATTGATAATGAACATGTAATGAACTGGAAAAAAATAATATGTGAACAAAGGTTAGACTGAACGGTGTGATTGTCATCGATGGTAAGCATTTTGAGAGAAAGAACTCTTTCTGTCTTACCCATATTGGCATCCAGTGCTTTGAATGGAGTCCGGCCCATAGGACGTGTTCAGAAAACATTTGTCCACTGAATGGAATAGCATTTCTTGAGTCTATACGGTGTGCCAAGCACTTTACACTCATCAGCACTTAATCCTTACAGCAGCTCAGCAACAATAGCGAGTGAAAAGCCTGCACTTATTTAGTTCCTAGTGCATGCGAGGCTCTGTTCTGTAGATGATTCATCTCATTTAATTCTTACAACAACCCCAGTTTGCAGACGAGAAACTGAGATGCCAGGAGGTTAAGGTATTGATACCCCATTTTACAAATGAGGAAAGGAAGGCTCTGAGAGGGCATCACTTTCCCTCTAGAAAAATAATGACAGTGGGAGGGGAATTTGAATCTGGGTCATTCTGATGCCCTTAACCACCAGGCTCACCTGTTGTTAGGTGAGGTTCTGTTGGCCAGATCACGCTTAAGCTGGCCCACACACCTGGCGTCTGGCTGCCTCCGCGGACTCCCAACCCGCTCTCCCCGCCAATTCCCTCAGGTTTTCTGTGACATGGAAGCCAATGGAGGTGGGTGGACCCTCATTCAGCGCCGTGAGAATGGCAGCGTGAATTTTCAGCGGAACTGGAAAGATTATAAGCAGGTAACATTGCTGCCCTGAGGAGGGCTTTTCAGCTCTGAAACCTGGGGTGGGAGGCGGGTTGTGGACAGGGGAATGGTTTGTCCTTAACCCTTCCTAAAAAAAAAAAAAAAAATCAGCCAACCCCAAACCAACCAACGTCAAACAAACTTTCCCGGTGCACATTCACTTTCAGGGACTCTATGCTCTAAATTTAGACCTTCTTTCTGCAAGTTCTGACATATATCAAATAATGAAACTTTAACTTCTTTTTGTTTTAAATTTTAGAAAAGATGACGTATATACAGTGCTAAAAAAATTTGAATACTACAAAGAAAGGGAACATAAAAACAGTAATCTCTCTCCCGCACTCCTGGCTGCATTGCTTAAGTGAATTTCCTTGTCTTTGTACGCATAGGTGACCACATCTGCAGGAGAGAATCTGTAATGTGGAATTGCTGGCTCAAAAACCAGGTGCATTTTACAAGATAAGAAGTAGAGCTCAATTGTCTTCCAATTTTTAAAATTAAATTATGAATAAAGGATTTCTGGCAAGCTGGCTGAAAAGCTCTTCTAGTTTTCAAAAGCAAAAGAAATGGACAAAGATACCCACAAGGAAATACAACAATATTATTTTTTTGTGCTGCTTGCTGTCCATTTGATAAATGCTTAAATACCAAATTAAGCTATGAGTGTTCTTGCGTCTATTTGATTTGAAACAGTCATTAAAATAGCAAAGATATACAGGGTGCTCAGATCCAGAAATACAGAAAAGAGTGCTGCAGATTAACCATTACACGAATCAGCTGCACAGCAAGGCTAAAGTGGGGAGTGGGGCTTAGGTGCGCCTTGTCCTTGGTGCTGAATTAGTGTTCTAGCTGAGGACATTGATTTCTTGTCAACCCAAGAAATCCGTGACTCCCTTTTATTTACGTGTCTATGTTGCTGGAATTTTGTAGTTGCTTCCATGTCACTGAACAAAGTTCGCTCTATCATTTTTGCCGTTGATTAAAATCTTTAATTTTTAAATTGAGATTTAACCTAGATGCACTAAGTGCACAAACCTTAAGTGTAAAAGTCAGTGCATGTTTACATCGGTGCTCGTCCATGTGACCACCATTCAGATATAGATATAGGACACCTCCAGCACCCCGGAAGCCCTCCGTGGGCCCCCCCCCCCCCCCCGCTGCCCTAGTCAGTACTCGCGCAAAGGAAGTTGCTATTCTGACTTCTATTAACACAGATTAGTTTGACCTGTTCTTAAACTTAATAGAACGTGATTATTTTAACAGACTTTTATAGTTGCAAAAGTCTTAGTTTTTTTTGCTCTAGAAGTTGGGGAGCTCCCCTCTCCCCAGTTCTGCCCACACTGTACTTTATGAACTTGAGCATTAGGCCAAGTGGTTTTGGATAAGTGACCCCAGGCCCTGGCCCAGCCCAGCCTCTCAGCCTGGGGCATAGCCTCCCTCCTTGGCATACAACCCACGCTGTCCTTCCTCTCCTCCTAGGGCTTCGGTGACCTGGCTGGGGAGCACTGGCTGGGCAACGAGTTGGTGCACCATCTCACCAGCAGGGCTGCCTACTCTCTGCGTGTGGAGCTGCAAGACTGGGAAGGCAACGAGGCCTATGCCCAATATGAGCGTTTCCAGCTGGGCAGCGAGGGGCAGCTGTACAGGTGGGCTCAGGGCCCAGGCTGGTGGGTGGACTGAGGACCCTGGGCTAGTGGCTGCAGAGTCTGCACCAAGGGTCAGACCCTGGGTGTTTCCTGTTCCTACCATCTGTCCCCCATTTGGGCGCACGTCACGGGATGTGGAGGCGGCTGGTTAGCACTCAGCACATCCCAGCCACTGGGTGGGGTGGAGACAGTGTTGCTGATGCTGTCATCTCGTGAGCAGGAAGGGCCTTCCAAGGTCAATCACCCTAAGGCAGTCACTTTGCAGAGGCTCAGACTTCCCAGCGTGCCCTGTGCTACGGGATGAGACAGAAAGGTCCCTGGGCTGGGAATCGGGGACCTGGGCTCATGCTGCCTCCAACTCACTTTGAGAGCTTGGATGAATCAAGGTTCTGGCTTCTCTGCACCCCTGCTTTTTAACAACAGGATGGGCTTGAATATGAGCATATTTTAAAACCATCGAGGCCTCCCTCCTTCAGCCTGGTTCTTGGCTCTCTTTAAGAAAAGGAATGAGCATTTATTGGGCACCTACCATGTTCCAAGCACATTACTCTAGTTAACCTCCCACAACACTCTGAGGTAAGCATGGCTGTACCTCTTTTAGTGATGTGGAAACTGAGGCACTGAGGTGATGCCTGTAATGGGTGGGCATTCTCCAAGAGAGAACAGGAAGGACATCCCAGGCAGTGGGGATGTTTGAAAAAGACAAAGAGAGAGTTGACATTTGTTGGCCACAGACACCTGAAGCCTGAGCAAGGCTCTTTCAAAGGCTGCTGAGATGACCAGGGAGCGTCCCCACTCATTCAGGAAAAGCTTAGGAGACCGGGGTGGAGATCCTGGAAAGCATAGTGGGGCCTGAAACTGCCCAAGGAGGGCCAGGAGGAAAGTGACAGGGCAGACACTGGGCCCTGTGCCACCACCAGACAGGACCGGCCAGCTGGTAAGGTTAGGAGGATGCCCATAGGAAAGTCCAGAGGCAGCAATGTGTTGGCAGTCAGCAGCTGGGGCATGGGCATCAGGGGCAGGAGGGACACCCTTATTTGTCAGTCACAATCATGGCGGCTTCTGGAGTCCAGCTGGGGCACGTGCACAACCCTAAGGAGAAAGTGGCCCATGGGGAGGGGAGGGGGGGGCACAGACAAGACACCAGGCGCTCACACACAGACACTGGGCACACGCCTCCCAGAGGCACTCACCGCCCAGGCCTGACTACAAAAAAGACAGGCATTCACACGTGCAGGGGCTCGCCACACCCCTGGGGCACATGCAGAGCACAATATCACACAAGTGCATAGCTACACAAACAGGCACACACACCCAGACACGCGTGCAAATATCCCTCACAGAAGCCTTCACAGGTAAACATGCACAACCCCAGGCACAAAGGCAGATTCCCAAGCACACCCTGGACCCACAATAGATATTCTAGCACAAACTCAGCACACACACACACACACACACACTCACACGCTAGACTGGAAGATGGTATCACACTACAGACACATAGACTGGTATGCGGACCCACAGACACATGGAAGACACACCTGATGTTTCTAACTTGGGGATCCCCAGAGACTCGTGTCTTTGTTTGGGTTCCCCAGGACTGAGCTATGAACATATTCAAAGTGCATCTGAACAGCGGGTCAAGTGGGGTTTCCTGGTCCATGACTGGGGGTCCCCCAGAGATCACAGGTCCCTAGGCTGGCTCCCAAAGGGGAGAGGAAGCGAGGCAGAGCTGAGCTGAGGACTTGGGGACAGGAGAGAGGCCAGTCCAGTGCTGATTCCACACAGCCCCAAACTGAGTAGGACCCCAAACTGTAGCCCGTGCCCTGAGCCTGGCTTGGAGCTGACATCACTGAGCCCTCAAGAGGAGCCCTCAGTGGCCACAGGAACCGCCAGGACCATGTTAGCAGGTGGACAGGCTGCTTGTCCCCAGCCTGGGAGCCCCTGGCCAGACAGGGCTCTTGCCAGGGCCAATTTGCAACACTAGTCGATTGAGCCCCAGGTGGCATGTTTGAGGGCACAGAGCCTCGTGGCTGGCCACAGCGATCTGGGCCCTGAGGGCCATGTGCCTGCCTCGCCACAGACAGAGCCTGTGGGTGGGAGGTGCAGGGACTCAGCCAGGCCATGTGCTCTGGCCCCACGTTCCTTCTGGGCCCCACGGGGAACAGCTCCAGGCTCTGCCCTGCAGACCCAGAGTCCCTGAGCTGCCCTAGCCGCATCTGGCGTCCACCTGCCTTCACCTGGAGGGCCTTCTTTATTGCTCCCAAACTGGGTCCTTGTCTCCGTGGCCAGTGCAGCCTCTTCCCTGCTACCAGAACCCAACACTCCAACCAGGCCTAGTGGGAGCCTGTGCCAGCTGCGTGCCACGGGCCAGGAGCACAGGGGCATTAGCAAGCGGCGTTACCTTGCTGAGCATTTATCCCGGGCCAGCGCCGCTCTGCACCCACCACACCCTGAAGTCATCAAATCACAGTAGCCGATCGGCACCGTGAACACTATCATTACCACCTTAACAGATCATTACCACCTTAACAAATGAGGAAACGGAAGCTGAGAGGCGCAGCAGTCTGCCCAAGGTCATGCAACTGGCCAGTGGTGGAGCTGAGACTCGCAGCCTGGCAGAGAAATAGAGACCCTCCCCAGCCGGCTGCAGAGGTGGAAGTCATAGGGATAGGGGTTCACCGGGCACAGGTCCAGGTGGGCAGGTGTGGTCAGGGAAGGCCTCCTGGAGGAGGTGGGTGGGTGTGAGGAGGTGTGATGGGCTGGGGTTGCACATGGTCAGCGGGGGAGGAAAATGCACATAGCTCCAGGCCAGGCCCCCCGGGCTGGGATGTGGCTCCCACCCTCCTTCATTCTGAAACCTTAGGCCGGCTCCTCTGGTTCTTGGGACCTTTGTTTCCTCGTCTGTAGAATGGAAATACCTGAGTTTTGTGAGGATGAAACGGATGAGTTAAACCATGTAAAGTGTTTTGAACAATGCCTGGCACATGGTAGATTTTTTTACAACGTTAGCCATTGCCCTCACTGTTACTGTTGTCGTGATCATGCTACTCCCATCTAAGACTCAGTTCATCGAGTCGAGGGAGGCCTGGCACAAGGTGGGTGCTCGGTGCCTGAGAGGCAGCAGGCAGGGAGTGCGAATCCAGGAGGGAGGTGGCCCACGGAGTCCGGGCGGGGGCTCCCCGCCCCCGACCAGCTCAGAGCCCCTTCCTCAACCAGCCCCAACCTGACTCTGCGCCCTTCTCCCACCACCACCTCCGGGTGGCTTCCAGGCTTTCTCTGAGCGGGTACAGTGGCTCGGCGGGGCCCCAGAGCAGCCTGGCCCTGGAGGGCACCAACTTCAGCACCCGAGACGCAGACAACGACAACTGCCTGTGCAAGTGCGCCCAGATGCTGTCCGGAGGTGGGTGCGGGGTTCGGGGAAGCCCATCCACCCACCGGTGGGAGACAGGAGACCCCCTGAGACACAGAGCCAGGGACAGGTGGAGACCGAGAGACACTCCGGAACTGGCTCAGAGACAGAGTGGTGGCAACAGAGAGCTACACAGGGGCAGACGTACAAAGGAGAGATGGAGGGAGAAATGCAAATCAGGGCAAGAGAAAGGAACACGGTGTGTGAGAGACAGAGAGAGCCAGAAAGGCAGAGAGGGTGACATCAGAGAGAGGAGCCCGGCTTGAGAGAGACCCACAGAGTGACAGACAAGCACAGAGACCATCAGAGAGAGAAAGAGACAACCCCAGGTGTTAGAGACTCAGGTGACAGAGAGCACTGTCCTCACAGAGAGAGGGAGATGGGACTTGTGCGGGAGTGAGAGAGGAGGCGAGGGAGGGAGACATGGACACAGAGGGATTAGGGACAAGGTGAAGGGATGGAGGGGCCAAGAGGGGCAACTGGAGCCCAATGCCACCCTCCTGGGGCCCCAGGCTGGGCAGAGGGTCTGGGAGTCGCGCTCCCACCCCCATGGCCATTCCCACCAGCCCCATCCGGGGAGCTGACTTCCTGGAGGAGGCAAAGGCCTGCGTAGTCTTTGAGGTAGGGGGCTGCCCTCACCCCACTGGTGGGCCCCCAGCTCCCAAAGCCTCTTCCTCCCCTCCCCCAGGATGGTGGTTTGACGCCTGTGGCCTCTCAAACCTGAACGGCATCTACTACCCAGCTGGCCGCCACCTGCGCAAGCTCAACGGCATCCGCTGGCACTACTTCCAGGGCCCCAGCTACTCGCTGCGGGCCACTCGCATGATGGTGCGTCCCATCGGCACCTAACAGCAGCCTCGCACGAAGGCTGGGCCACAGGAGGAGACGGGACTTGCTATGCCCTGGGCAAGCTGGGCCCCAGCACAGGACACGGTGCCAGCGCCTGGACACCTGGATCCTCCGAGCCAGCCCTCCTCGCCCCACGAGTCCCCAACAGTCAGCTGCCTTGCTTCCCTGTCATCCTCAAGTTGTGACATGGGGGACGTTTGGGGGTTCCTGTCTCTGCAGGACCCCTCTTTTCTCCAGTCTTCTGCAGGGGCCCCTGCCAACTTGAGGGTCACAATACCCTGAATGAGCTGAGAACAGACACCTTGGCTCCTCCAAGGAATGCCTGGCTAGGGAGGGAATTTCAGGCAGATGGGAGGGTATCTGCTGGCAGGAAAGTGCTCAGTTGGAGCCCCAGATTCTAGCCCCAGGGTTGGTGGGAAGGCCAGCGCCTGTTCCAAGCCTTCTCAGCCTTGAGCTGTCCTTGAACTGTCCCAGGCTGAAAGGCCTGCATCTACCCCATAACAGGAATCATTATTTCCACCCCACACTGCCCATCACTCCCGGGCCCCAGCATCTGGAACTCAACCCTGGTCTCTCAAGGGCTCCAGGAGATCTAACAGAGATTTCTTTACCCCCAGCAGGTTCCAGAATATGTTCCACAGAGAATAACTCACACTTCCCTCTCAGAGTACCTCTGGTCAAGGGGGAGAGGAGAGCGCCAGGTTAAGTCAATGTCGACAGGCATTCTTAGCTGCAGGACTTGTCAGAGCCTATACTGTGGTCATGTACTCTGTGACTGCCCATGAAGGGGCTGGAGCGGGCAGCTTTCTCCAATTGTGCTTATTTGAAAATGGGCTCTGTTTCTCCCAGAGCATCTCTTGGGGCGGTGGATGCCTCTGGAAAAAGCTAGTCCGCAAGTGTCATGAGGAGGAGCCCCAGGGCGCCATCTCCCACCCCTAGCGACTCATCCTTTCTGGCTGCAAACGCCACAGTGAAGGTCTCACGTAGTCTCTAAAACAACTGGAAAGAAATGTTGGATTAAAACAGACACACACCATCCCTGAGTTTCCTGTCTGCTATGGGCCAGTGATCTCCCAGGCTCCTTCTGGCCCCGGGAAGCCAGCTCTCTGCCTAGGGCTGCCCTCAGCACTCCCTGTAAGCCCAGCTCACCCTCGCTCAAGTACAGGCACCACCAAGGACTGTCCACACTGCCGTGGGCAGGACACCAATCTGCAGGTCCAGATCCTCCCAGGTCTAAGCCAGAACCCCTAGCCCTCTCCTCCTGCCCCGTCCAACATGATGTTACAGCTGGGGCTCTGGGAGACCAAGGACTCCTCATGAGCTTCTTTCACTCCCCCTTCACTGTGTCACCCTCTTCAGTCCCAATGAGGCTTACTGTGTGCAGTGTGGTACTGTGGGTAGGGCTTGGAGTTGGACAGACCTGCTCCAGCTCTTTGAACTTGAGGCCTATGGCTCAGCCTCTCACGGCCTCAATTATCTTGTCTGTGAAATGGAGGTGATGACCCTCACTCCTCTCTGGGTTGGGGCAAGGAGGTGATGAGACCCTGTATGTCAACTTCTGACCAGAGCCTGGTATGAAGCAGGTGCCTAATAAATAATAGTTCCCAAAGAGGTGAATGGGGTGAGAAATTGCCTCTAGTGTATGTCATCCCTTCTGCTGGACCCAGCAGGGTGAGCATGTATTACTGTATCCACAGCATTTATTTGTATACTGCTATGTGCTGGAGAGGAGTGGAGAGGGGAGCTGGGAGCCTCAGGGACAGACTCCTCTGCGTGGGGTGAAGGCCCAAATTCCTGTCTGCACCCCTGTTCTCTAAAAGATCAAAAAAGCTGGTTTGGTTACCCTCAGACACTTGTTTTTTGTTTGTTTGTTGTTTTGTTTTTTAAATATATTTTTATTGATTTCAGAGAGGAAAGGAGAGGGAGAGAGAGATAGAAACATCAATGATGAGAGAGAATCATTAATTGGCTGCCTCCTGCACACTCCCTACTGGGGATGGAGCACGCAACCCAAGCAGGTGCCCTTGACCGGAATTGAACCTGGGACCCTTCAGTCTGCAGGCTGACACTCTATCCATTGATCCAGACCGGCTAGGGCCAGACACTTGTTTTTAAATAGTCACCTTTCCCTCTCACCTTCCTTCCCCCTCCAAGCCAGGACTCTCCAGTGCAGGGCATAGAAACCTTATCCCAAGGAATGGATTGGCTCACATAACAAGTCTAGAAGTGGATTCAGGTGTGGTTAGATCCAGGCGCTCAAATGGTGTCCCTCTTCATCTCCCGGTTCTGCCATCTGCCTTGTTGACTTCATTCCCAGCCATGTTCGGTCCTGACAAGAGGGCCCTACCAGCTGGCTCACGTCCTCCCAACCCGGCATCTCTGAGGCAGAGAGCTGCCCTGTCCCAGCGAGGGCATGATCCTCTCAAGCCAGGACTGGTCCTGTGCCCGTTCCTGCACTTACACTGTGATTCTAATTGACCAGACCTGGGTCACATGATCTTGCCTGGAACCAGGGGGTGGGGTCTGTCCCACCTCAGTCACGTGGCAGCTGGACGAGCAGTGGGGAAGCAGACATTGTTTCAGGAAGCAGCGATGCTGGGAAGGCAAGACCAGAGACCACTTTTTCTCCATCCGTCTCTGACGCCCATCTCTTTTCTCTCCATCTCTGCCTCCCCTCCATTCTCCCTGACTCCAAGGCCTGGCCCCAGGCTCCAGCTCCTGCCCAGGTTGCCCCAGATTATCAAGGACACAGCTGTGTCCTGCTCAGGCAGTGTCAGACCCTGGCCCTCTCTGAGCCTCCGTTTCCCTCTGTGCAGTCAGGATGGAAGACGTGCAGACCTCTGAGGGCCCTCTGACCGTGATGCTCATGATGGCTGCACACAAGACCAGCTGACAGACGCTGCGCAGCACAAAGCCTGTGGGGGACGTGGCTGGCGTGGCCTTGGCGCTGCCGGGTCTCCTGGGGGCCACTGCTCTTAGGAACTGGCTTCGGGGATCCCTGCCTCTGCAGGCTCCTCTGAGGAATCCTTGTCACCTCTCCCTACATCAGACCAGTGTTCTCCTCATTTTCGTGATGAATAAATTAGAGCTCAGAGAGGGAAAGGATTTCATTAAGGCAGCACAGCCAATTACCACCTTTGGGCACAGGCACCCACAAGCTGCCTCCCTCGTCCAGAGCTCTCTGGAGCCATCTTGGCACTGAACATAGAAATGCTGGAGTGGTGTCCCCTCCACCAATATCAAGAGCTGAAGGAACTTTCTGGAAAGCTCTCCAAGACCTGTCTGTGTTTCCCACTGGCAGCTGGTAGGTCCTGGTGGAGCCAGGCAGACAGAGCACACTGTTCCTGAGATCTCTGCATGTTCCCAGCCACGGCTGGGGGAGAGCTCACTGTGCACAGCCCAGAGGCGACAGCCATGGGTGGGGTAGACGGTGGCCCTTTGCAGGGGGTGTGGGAGCAGCCAGCATAAGCGTAGATCGCCGCTTGGGGGATTTGACCCCTTTTTCCAGATGGTCCAGCCCGTGATGTCTGTGTGAGCCGTTACCTCTCCTATTTAAAAATGTTTCAGAACGCAATCAGTGCTGCCTTGTGGCAACAGCATAGTTTGATGGAGCAGCCCTTCAGAGAACGCAGTCTGGTCCAGGCCATGTCCAGCTTAAATGTGTTACTTTCTTGTGTTCGACTAATGTGGGCATACACGGCTGATGTTCCCATGTGGCTTGAGGGCAGGGAAGTCCAAAGGCCTTTAGTTTCTAACACATTCCAGCCCTACCTGGTGAGAACTTTCTGAGCCTCTCTGTCTGTGTTTGCACAATAAGGAGACTGGGATCTAGCTCACAGGGAAGTCAGGCAAGTTCAATGTACAGCCATTCATGCACACATTCATTTATTCACATAGCAGCAGTGTACTGAGGATCCACCTGGGTCCAGGCCTGGATAGGTGATGGGGATGGAGCAGCAAACGAGATACACGTCCACAGTTCTATATGCATAGAGCTTAGCAGGCTCGAGGGACCGACGCCAAAACCAACTGTTTTTAATTTAAAAACTAAATTAACAAGCTAATATATTGCAAATGGAGAAAATAAACAGGAGACAGAGGTAAAAGATTACAGAGGGCCCAACTTAGGGTGATCAGGGAAAGCCTCTCTGAAGAGATGACACTGAAGTTGAGGACTAATACGGTGAGGAAGAGGCAGCCAGGGGAAGAGCTGTGGAAAGAATAGGCCCACTAGACTCTAGTGACTAGAGGAGCAGCAAGTGCAAAGGCCCTGGGGTGGTCATGAGGAACTACAGGGAGGCCAGCATGGCCGGAGCAGAGTGAGCAAGGGGGAAGTGGTGGGAGAATGTGCCCTCTGAGCACCTACATCAGAGACCACCTCCCACCCCAACACCTGCCCAGGCCTGGATGCAGCCACCACTCTGCCAGAGTCGCACTGGGGCAGAAGCAGCCACAGCTCTGGTAGGGGCTGGGGTGGGCAGGGCCTTCGGTGCCAGGCTGAGAAGGGGACACAAGAAGATGCAGCCTTAACAGCAGGAAGCCAGTGCCCGAGGGTCACTCAGAACCCACAGGCTTTCTCCTCCTCCAATATGAGTGTGTGAACTTTCTCCCTCCAGTATGAGTGTGTAAACTTTCTCCCTCCCATATGAGTGTGTAAACTTTCTCCCTCCAATATGAGTGTGTAAACTTTCTCTCTCCAATATGAGTGTGTAAACTTTCTCTCTCCAATATGAGTGTGTGAACTTTCTCCTCCTCCCATATGAGTGTGTAAACTTTCTCCCTCCCATATGAGTGTGTGAACTTTCTCCTCCTCCCATATGAGTGTATGAACTTTCTCTCTCCAATATGAGTGTGCAAACTTTCTCTCTCCAATATGAGTGTGTGAACTTTCTCCCTCCCATATGAGTGTGTAAACTTGCACAAGTTACTTCCCCTTTCGGAACCTGGGTTTTCAATGCCAATGAAGCAGGAATCTCGATACCTGTTTTGGCAAGGCTTTAGAGAAAATCTATCCACCATCATGAAAGACCTACTCCAACATGGAAGACCTCTCCAAAAATGATGACCACTGCTATTTTCAATGCAGCCTGTGCATTTCCGGTCCCCCCCCCCCCAATTATTTCCTGTTTCCTGAACATTTGTCATTGCTGAAACTTGGTAGCAGACGCCTGGGAGTGGACCCCAAAATTTTTAGGGAAAATTTTAAACGGAGAGAAGCCAAGCCATGCATTTATTCGTTTCCTGCTGTTTGGAAAAGGACTCCGGGGTTCCACAGGAACCTAGTTTGAGAACAATAACCCACAGAAAGGTAAAGGAGGATGCTCCAAGCCTGACATCTGTGCAACGGGTCCTGCGGACTATACAGCAGCCGAGGAGTATTGCTCACATGAGCCCCTAACTGGGAACGTCAAGAGGAAAATGGATAAGCAGTGACACATTCATACCACGGACGCGAGTATTCCCTGGGAAGGGGGACTAGGGCAGCCTGTGAGGTGCTAGGAGTGTTTGTTTCTTGACACACCTGAGGGTGACACACACGAGTTCTGTCTGCGAGAATTCAGCAAGTTGTGCCTTTATTTGTGCACGTTTCTCTATGTGTGTTTCTCTGTGTGTGGGCAGCAAGGATTATCTATCCTATCTAATAACAGACAAAGATTGAAATTGACCGTACCTTTGCTACGCCTCCTATTGGCTAATCAGCGAGATATGCAAATTAACTGCCAACAAAGATGGTGGTTAATTTGCATACATAGGCGCGAAGCGGCGGAGCGAAGACTGAAGGCGGCTCTGGCTGGAGCGGCACTGGTTTTCCTCCAGCACCTGGGACCCAGGCCTATTGCATGAATCTTTTCATGCAACAGGCCTCTAGTCTATATATAAAAGCCCAGAGACATTTATGGTGGAATGACCAGAACGACCGGTTGTTATGATGCACACTGACCACCTGGGGGCAGACACTCAATGCAGGAGCTGCCCCCTGGTGGTCAGTGTGCTCCCATAGGGGGAGTGCTGCTCAGCCAGAAGCCGGGCTCATGGCAGGTGAGTGCAGCAGCGGTGGCGGGAGACTCCGAAGCAACGCTAAGGAGCAGAGAGCCCAGCTTCTCAGAGATCGAGCCTAAGCCAGCAGGTGGACATCCCCTGAGGGGTCCCAGATTGCCAGAGGGTGCAGGCCGGGCTGAGGGACCCCTAAGTGCACGATTTTCATGCACCGGGCCTCTAGTACAAATATAAATATACTGTAAACACAAAGAAAGCTATGTGAAGAAAAATAAAGTTTACAGAGAATTTGGCAATAGCTAAAAAAGAATTCATATGAATTTATCCTTTCACACAGTAATCCTCATTTCTAGGAGTCTGCCTTGAAAATATATATAATACCTGCACAGAGTTATTTATTCCAACTTCGTTTGTATTAACAAAAGATGAGGATCAACCCAAATGAATAAAGTATGGTACATGTATTTCTCCATATCAAACTACCCCATCTTAGGGGTAGGGTTAATCCTGTAGCGAAAAACAAGAATATATTTTATTTTGCTCATGGATTCTGTAGGTCAGGACTCAGACAGGGCACTGAGGGGATGGCTTCTCTCTACTCAGCGAGGCCTGGGCTCAGCGGGAGGACCTGATGCGGGGAGGTGTTGGGAAGCTGGGAGCCGTGGGAAGGGATCAGCTGGAGGTGTTATTCCTGTGCCTGGGCTGGGCTGACTCACGGGCTGGGCTGGGGTAGGCTGTTGCCTGGAGCACCTGCACATGCCCTCTCCATGCGGCTCGGGCTTCCTCACAGCGTGACGACTGGGTTCTAGGACGCCTCCTGACTGCAAGCATTCCCAACGAGGCCAGCAGCGTAATCTACAGGGCCCAGCGCAAGATGAAAAGGTGGGGCCCTTTGTGCAAAAAGTAGGAAGAAAGTGCCAGTGGCGGTGCTGAAATATAAAGCTTTTTCCCTTCTTCTAGTCTCCCTCTCTCAACCAGTCATGGCGTGGCTTTACTTACTGCTAAATGTTGTTCTAAGGAAAGAAAAACATTTTAATGCAACTTACGTGCATGAGCTTTACCATTCATCTTTACATAGTGCAACGATAGTGTGAAATGCAAACGTGAGAGCATTGAACTCACGTGCAGAATCACTGACATGCCACCAGTGGTGTTTCATAACTCACGCACGTGTGTGTCTATTTCATTCTCACCAGAACATGGAAATGCTGCGCCAAACTAATTGAATTGCTCTTCTTTCACTTCCGGATACGCACACATTCAATCAACACTCTCTACTTCCTACCTGCTGGTGAGTAGGAAGACTGAAAGGAAAGGGAACAATGGGATGCCCTGTTTCTCTCTCTATGGCATCATTTTGAGTGTAAGTGGTTGGCCAACACAGGAAAGTAACATGAATACGAAAGGATATGATAAGTTTCCGTGGTTGTCTGTGTTTCTTAGAATCCCACTGTCTTTTTCTCTGGCCAAAGGAACTGCTAGTTCACACAAAAAGCATAGCATCTGTGGGCTGTGCCCCAACTTCATCGTAGCCATCACAGGCTTCCCTTGTTCACACTGGGAGTCTCTCTGAACGTCCAGGCACTGCGCGTGCACCACGAGCCTGTGCTCAGGGGGCACTGTGAACACTGTATGTGAACGGTGGGCATCCATCCCGTGTGCATCTCTTCTGCCCATAGGCATGAGCCCTTGCCCCCCTGGACTTCACTTCCAATACACGAGCTCAAGGGTAAAATTAAGAATTTCAAGATGGTGACAGCAGGCAGACAAGACAGGAGCCCCTCTGAGCATGGGGCCCTCCGTGCAAGGTAAGTGGTAATGGAAGCCGGTATCGAAAAGGCAGATGCTAGTAGGGTGGCAAGGAACTAGCGTACACAGCCCTCCACAGAGGCACATCTCCGTGGTCCCATCACACTTCTCTTACAAATCACAAGTTCACAGATAAAATCATTAAAAATGTCAAGACCACAGCAGAGCATTAAAACAAGTGAACAACGCTTCTGGCTCAGGCCCTGTGCAACTAAATAGGTCACACGCCCAAGAAGCTGGTCCTGGCTCCATGCCAAACAGGCAGACACTGCATGGCCTCCTCTGACCTGGCCTGGAAAGTCAGTGTAGAAGCAACACTTCCACCCTATTGAGCGGTCAAAGCCGTCACAGAGCCCCAGCCAGACTTGGGGTTTGTGGTCATAGACCCCACCTCTGGGTGGAAACTGTATCAAAGCACGTACAGCCTCTTTCAAACACAGACACACACACAGACACACACACACAGACACACACACAGACACACACAGACACACACAGGCACACACACAGACACACACAGATACACACACACAGACACACACAGACACACACAGACAGACAGACACACACACAGACACACACACAGACACACACAGACACACACAGACACACACACACAGACACACATACAGACACACACAGATACACAGACACACACACAGACACAGACACACAGGCACACACACAGAGACACACACAGATACACACACACACACAGACACACACAGGCACACACAGACACACACACAGACACACACACACACACCATTTTGGTGGCAATGTGGCCACATAAAGATCCCATTTCCCAGACTCCCTTGATACTCAGGTGTGGCATGTGGCCAGGTTCTGGGGATGATCTGTAAGAAGAAATGTCATGTCAGGAAGATGGGGAAGCTGGCCAGACCAGGAGGCGAACCCCTGTCCTCCCCTTTCCTGTGTCTGGGGTGCAGGTGTGAGGGTTGGAGCACCAGCAGCCTGGACCACGGGCGAGCTTGAGGACTGGGCAGGTGCAGCAGGACAATACAAGGAGCTCACATTTCTCTCCATCGCTTAGCTGCTCCCCAGCCCTCGACCAACTTTCACAAAAGAGAAGCAAACTTTTCTCTTATTTAAGCCACTGTTGTTTGGGACTTAAAATCTTAACTGATACGCATTTTTCTCAGGGACTTGTGGGAAGACATGAGATCCTTAAAAAGGAGCCCAGAATGCTGCCTCGTGCCAACTCTGTTTAAAAGAAAGGGTTTTTTCAAGCAAGATTTTTTTTTTTTTAATTATCTCTCTGGCTCCGCACCATGGCTGGCGTGATCATCTCAGAACCCAGATCTAATCGGGCCATTCTCATGCTCACAGTTCCTCCCAAGGCTGCCCCTGCCACTGACCCCAGAGTAAAGAGTACGCCCGGGGGCCTGCCCCTCCCTGCCTGCCCAGCCCCCCCCCACCCCCCCCACCCCCCCACCCCCCCCCCACCCCCGCACATGCCGCTGCCATCCTGTTTTCCGGGGGAGAGCCTGCCGTGGACGAGGACAAAGGGAAAAGCAGTCCTGAGTCAAGCTGCACTTGACCTGGCTCACTGTGGACTTTTCAGCTCCTTGAGCCGATAAAAGTTCCGTTTTGCTCAAGCTACTTTGAGTTGGGATTCTGTCGCCTGCAGCTTAAAGAAGCCTGGATGGCACGCGGGTGTGGCTGTGAGGGTTTCAGATGTCAGCAGGGGACGCACAGGTGTCTTTCTTGGGCTTGGCCACCGAGCCGCGAGGTGGTGACATGTACTGGCCAACTAGTCTCGTCTTTTCTGAAAATCACAGACGGACGTAAGCTCCCAGAGCCCGGTTCTGAGACAGTGCCTTCCCCTAATTTCCCAGTGGACACATTCATGGGTGAGGACTATGTTCATCATCTTGACTGAGGTGAGGGTTTCAGGATAAATACCTGTTAACACTCATCAAATGGTTCCCCTTAAACATGTGCCATCTATGGTGTGTCAATTTTACTTCAATGGAGCTGTGTGTTTTTTAAAGTTACTACATTAGACGTTAGACAAGATACAAGTCATATTTTCTCTTCATGCCCGAATTTCCTCAGACATAGCATCGACTGGACATAGAGGCTGCCTGGCCCCTCGGTCCTCCCCCCGCCTAGCCCTTGAAGGACAGAGCCCATGTGATCCCAGAGGTGAGGCTGAGGCCCAGAGAGAACAGGGATTTTGGTTCCCTTTTCTACAGTACGCACTACACACCCCAACCCAGAAACAGATCCACACATCCACGTGCCTGGCGCCTGCCTCAGGATATTCACATGCATGTACACAATACCAAGAACGAGCCCACAGCAGCCCACAGGCTGCAGAGACAGCTGACAGGGTTTATAATGCAATCCACTCAATAGCTGTGTGACCGGAAGCTAGCTCCACACCCTCTCTGTGCCTCGTGTCCCCTTCTGCAACAAGACCTCAACTGAGAAAGGAAAGCAGCGCTGCCCCTGAGGAGCTGGCCTGGATGGTGGCCAGCTAGGCCTGGGCGTTGCTAGGAATTGCCCGGCACAGGTAATAGCTGATGTCCTGTGAGCATGAACATTTTACAGATCACCCACATCAAACAAGGCACTCTGTGACTCATGAATCAAGACAAAAACAAGATCACTCTGTAATGATGTCTGAACATTAACCATGAATATTTCCAAGCCACAGAAATAACCAAACTGATGAACAAAATAGAGGCAGAGCCATGGAAGCATTGAACAGACCGCCCAACCTAAGAGGGAAGGCAGGGAGGAGGTAAGAGATCAACCAAAGGACTTGTGTGCATGCATATGAGCATAACCAATGGACACAGACAGTAGCAGGGTGAGGGCATGTGCTGGGGGGTGGGAGCAGCTGGGGAGAGGTCAATGGGGTTGGGGTGGGGGGAAGGAGACTCATGTAATACTCTAAACAATAAAGAATTTTTAAAAATAACCAAACACCTCCCCCTACCCCCTGTCCTGGCTCACACAGTGACTGCGCTGCTTTCCCACCTAACACTTAGCCTGGCTCTGCCTCCTCCATAGAGAGGACTTATCAAGACCCCAACCATATAATCACTCCCACTGCCTCACAGCATCCCACTTCTGTGAACTCAGAATCACCGGACACAAATCCTATAGGAAGCCCTTTCTGCCGCCCTCTTACGGAGACACCCAGGGCTCCCAAGCGTGCAGTATCGCTGTGCAGCGAGGAGTGGATCCAGCCTGGTTGGCTGCAGGTGAGCTCCTGATAGTCGCAGGCCCGAAGGTACAGACAGAAAATCACTGATTTGTAGACGCTCATAAAACGAGGTCTCAGGTCCTGAAGCTTCTGTTTCCCAAAGAACAAAAATCTGAAACAAAATGACTGATTATTGTCCATTTAGGATGAGGTTAGACTTCTTGTAACAGAAAACTCAAATCACAGACTTGCGAAAAGGAAGTGGTTTGGGCAGCAGGTAGTTCTTGCTACACAACAAACTGCCTCACAACTTAGCGGCTTAAACTACCCACTGATTTGCTCAGGACTCTGGGTGAGAAGTTGGACTGGGCTTAGTGGGGAGGGCGTGTCCCTGGGCCCATCACCCATCTGCAACCAGCGACAGTCAAAGCCTGTGGTCTGTTTTAGGCGGCGGGAGCTGAGGTAACTGGGCCACACGTGGCATCTGCTGGCAGGCAGCCTGCCCTGGCTCACGTCGTGGTCTCAGGGGCCTACGGGCAGCAGGCCCCACAGACCAGCCTTTTCGAGCTTTGGTCTTTCCCCATTGGCCAAAGCGGGTCAAATGGCCCCGCCCAGATTCCAGGGATGGAGAAAGAGATTTAATTTAGGTCTTGATGAGAGAAGCTGCAAAGTCATGTTGCAAAGGGGTGAGCTCATAGGAATGGGAGGAATTTCAGACCTTAGTTGCAAAATAACTACCTCGGTTTTTCTCTTGTGTTAAGACATCTGGGGAGCCAACCCGGAAAGAGCTCCCAATGACCAAAGGTGGAACAATTTGAGGGGGAAATTAAGTTGTACTGGATTATAACCCAAAGAATAAAATAAATACCCATGTGTTCATACAGATATTAGAAAATAAATGAGATAAGATAAGGAGAAAAGACTGACCTCCCGTGCAGAAGAATTCCACATAATTTCTGTAGAAACTCCACCCTTACGAAGGGAACAGAACTCCCAGCCCTTCCGGGTGGACTGTGCACAATAACCTGATTCCCAAGAACACAGCACGGAAAGGCGGGAGGAACTTTATGGTGGAGAAACGGATAGTGATCGAAGTTTACATCCATCCTGATAAGTCGAGTTAATAGCACCTGCCCTTCGAGGAACGAGGAACGGGAGAAGAATGTCACTATACCTGTGTAGCCGTCTCCCCAAAGCACAGTGCCCTGGTAGGATCGTAAGAAAATGGTCAAAGCCCAATTGAAGGACATTTTACAAATACTTACCAAGGTCATCTGAAGCAAGAAACGTCTAAGACTGTCACCGCCGAGAGGAGCCCAAGGAGATAAGATCACTAAGTGCAATGTGGTGTCCTGGGTGGAATTCCAGGACAGAAAAGGGACATTCCAGGGAAACAGGACATCTGGGTGAAGTGCGGACTTCCTCCTTAATAACAGCATAACAATGTTGGTTCGTGAATTGTGATAAATGTACCATACTAACATAAGATGTCAATAATATGAGAAGCTGGGTTTGGGGCATATAGGAACTTTCTGTACTATCTTGGCAATAATTCTGTAAATCTAAAACTGTTCTAGGATTATAAGTTTTGTGGGGGTTTTTTTAATTCTGAAAAGATCAGTCCAGGCCAGGGCTGATGCCATCTCCATGGGGTCATCAATGTCAAGGTCCCCTCTAGCTTCATGTTGCTTCGTCTTCCTACCTGGCTTCATCGTCAAGGTCACTTCTAGTTCCAAGATAGCTGGTGGGGCTCCAACCGCAAGGAGTGAGTCCCATGTAGGAAGAAAACTGGCCCGGCCAGCATGGCTCAGAGGTACATTCCATGTACCAGGAGGTCACAGTTTGATCTCTGGTCAGGGCATGTGCCTGGGTTGCAGGCTCGATCCCTTGTGTGGGGCACGCAGGAGGCAGCTGATCTCATCACTGATGTTTCTCTCTCACACTCCCTCTCCCTTCCTCTCTAAAATCAATAAAAATATTTCTTTAAAAAAGACAGGTACATCGGCTTTCCTCCCAGGTGCATCAGCATCTTCCAAGGATATTTCCCAGAGACCTCACCTCACCACCTCCACTCCTGGCCACCAGCAGCTACAAAAGAAGCTGAGAATGTTTGTTGTTTGCCTGGGTACATCATCACCCAAGAATAAAAATGAGGATTAGCTCCAAAACAGTGAAAGGAGAGAAAGAAATTGCAAAGGCAACTAGCAGTCTTTCAGGTTCTATTCTAATTCCATTTGAGGGTTGAGAAAAACTGAGGCTGAGAGAGATTGGGTGACTCGCCCATAGTCTGAGGACTAGGCAAGAAGGAAGATGAATTTGAACCCAAAATCATGACTCTTAAGCCCATGGCCCTACCTACCAAAGTATGGTGCCATAGCATCGAGGTAACCACTTTAAGTTAGTGATGAACACGATGTCGCTTTGCTGAAGCTGAATAGTCACCAGCAGTGTGAATATGGGACATTCAGCTGCACTGCCGTTCCTTTCGGGTTTGTCACACTCCCTCCCAACTCTGTGTCTCTGTTCTGATGGCTGTTTCTCCCACCATTTGGATTTATTTCACCCACAGTGAAGGCTGCTTCCCACCCTCTACCTCTGCACCGATTGGACCTTCCTTAGCAGGAATTTATCTTTACACGTCAGCCACCTCTGCCCTTTTCTCACCACCCAGAGATGTTACGGTGATAAAGCATAGTGATCAAGATCACAGGCTCTGGAATCAACCTGGGTTCAAATTTTGGCTACACCCCTTACTCGCTGTGCGGGTTGATGCAAGTTACTCAGTCTCTCTGTGCCTCAACTTCTTGATCTGTGAAATGGGAGGATAATAGCACCTCCTATCTCCTTATAGCATTGTTGTGAGGGATAATGAATAACACACACAAAAAAGCCCATAGTTCTCAATAAATGTTATTCTTTGGTGCCAGTGTGACCCCCAAATTCAAATACAAGCTCAGGTAAGAATCACCGTGGGTCATGCAGATGATTCATGATATGTTTGAGTTCCTTTTACGTGGTATCATCAAAATGAAAGCAAACAATTTTAAAATTCTTATGCAAAATTCATGAGCCACCATCCCTGACTCATCCCCACATACAGGCTGAAGAAGCCCTGACTTCGAGCCAAAAGCACAGGCTTTTCAGATCTGGCTCAGAATCCAGGTCTGCCATGACATTGTAGTGTGACCTTGGACAAGTCCCTGGCCCTCTCGGAGCTCAATTTGCTCAGCCCCCAAACGTGACTTCGATATTATTACTGGCCAAATGCTACAATTGGTTGGGAAAGGAATCTGTGGTCCATGAAGTGCGTGGGGACCTGGGTTTCATCTGAGGCAACAGGACCTGCTACTAATTAGAGATGAGCTTCCTGCTCCAAGAACTGCCCCCTGGGGGCTGGGATTTGGAGGACCTGGAGCGCTCCAGAGTCTGCCTTAAACCTGCTGTGTGGCTTTAAGGAAAGCTCTTCCTCTCTGGTCCTCAGTTTCCCCATCTGCTCATTGAGGGGCCCCTGGTTCCCTGCAATCAGATCACACAGAGAGGCTCAGTAACTGGCTCAAGGTCACGCAGCCGATAGGTCATAGAGAACCAGATTCCAGTCCAATGCTCTTTCTGCACAGAAGCACCCCACAGTGACCTACACAGACCTGAGGGGTCACTGCTCCACCCCACAGACTGCCCTCAGCCCCCAGCAATGCTGTATCCTCCCAGTCACCACATCGACCAGGGGGTGCAGGGTGGCAGACACCAGAAAGTTACCCACCAAGGAGCCCATCGGTGGTTAGAGGAAGTGGCTCCTGGGATGGGAGAAGAGCCCTCAGCGTGCGTCCCCCTCGGGGGCCTCTGGGCTCAGAGGCAGAGCCTGTGGCTGTCCTCTCCGGGGCACTGGCCTGGGACGATGCATCTCCAGCCTCCCCCTGCCTCTGTGCCCTCAAGTTTCAAATTCCCCGGAGCCTGCAGCCGGGTGTCTGTCAACACCAGGGAATCGGCTGTGGGCAGAGGACAGCGTGCAATCATCAAGCACGGCCAGTGGGGACGCGGCAGTGATGCCCACCCAGTTTGTGTCTGACTCACATTCCCACCTCCGGCCATTTGCACGAGCTGTTGCCGTCCGTCCGTTAGAGAAAAACAGGAAGCAGTTCCTCGACCTGGGAACAGAAATAAATGCACATTTTTGTTTGCCAAAACCTGCCTGCAGCTTTACTGCTTACAAGCCCAGTGCTGCTCGGGGCAGGGGCTTAGATGGGTGCAGGGCCAGAGAGTTGAGGGAAAAGAACTAATGTTGTTTTCCCAGAAATGTATGCAGGAACAAAAATGTTCCCAGCCCACAAACATTTGTCTCCAAGGAAACCAAACTTCCCTCACCCTGGGAGGCTCTGCCCCGCTGCCCTTTCCAGTAGGCATGACCAAACTCACACGCTCCAACGATGATCATGAGGGTGATAAAGCTGACATTTTTGGAGGCACTCAGCTGGGTATCTGACCTGCATCTCCCATGTAATGGTAGGTATGATCAGTAGCCCTGTTTTGCAAGTGAGAAAACCGAGGCTCAGAGAGCTTAAGTGATTTATCCGAGGTCACACGGCTAGTAGGAAGCGGAGCTGGAATTTGAACCCTAAAATGGTCGATTGTTAGGGTCCCCAACACAGATCTAGGATAAAATCAGTTAACAAATAGGGGAAGGAAAGGCCCACAAACAGGACGCGGTTGGAGACATGCATTTGCACATTGACGGAGCTTCTGTCCAGAGTTTCGTGTGCGGCCGGAAGGAACGCATCCCTGCTCCCGGTTCACAGATGTGGAGCTCAGCATGGGAAGTCCCTAAACCAGGGTCCTACGGCTGACGATGGCCGGGCTGGGATGCCGGCCAGGATCCCTCTGACCTCTCCCCTGAGTTCCCAGACTCCGTCAGACCTGGCTCCTGCACGCTTGGGCCACGCTCTGCTGTGGGGGTGGGGGCGCTACCTCCTGGCCACCTGAGGAGCCAGATGGGGAGCCTGCCCGAGCTTGCTCCCCAGGAGATGAGGCTATTCAGTGGGTGGCCAGAAACCAGCTCTCTGGGGGGCCAGCGCCCCCACAGAGGAAGAGTTAGCAGAGCGGCTGATACCGCAGCCTCTGAGGGGATGAGAGGCTGGGCCTGGCAGAGCCTCCAGGGCGGGGGCAGCTTCTGCCTGACATCACCTCCCTGCAGGGACCAGGTTCATGTCCCATCTGTTCTCTGGGCTATAGTTCCCCATCTGCACATGCGGAGGTTGGACTCAGTGGCTGCTAAAGACCCTCTTAGCTCTGACATGGTGGCATCCTAGGATGCCCGAATTATCATCTACTGCTGAGTTAAAGATGATCACAAACGTGGGGACTGAAAGCAACACTCTTACAGTTTCTATAGGTCAGAAGTCTGGGTGCAGCATCTCTGGGTTCTCTGCTCAGGGTCTTACCCGGCTGAGACCAAACTGTGGCCTGGGCTGTGCTCCTCTGTGGAGGCTCAGGGTCATGCGGGTAGTCAGCAAAGTTCGGTTCCTGGTGGCGACCAGTCTGAGGGACCCATTTCCCCCTGGCAGTTCGCTGGAGGTCACTCTCAACTCCTAGAAGCCACCTCAGGTCCCTGTGTCCCTCACCTCCCGCAGCAATACTTCCCTTGTAGGAGATTCAGAAACTGACACTCCTCACCCTCCGCCCCCTGCCCCCCATCCAGCTCTTGCCTCTCCATCTAGGACTGTTGCAGTAGCCTCCTCGCTGACCTCCCTGCTCCCTCCCTTGCTGCCCTGCAGCCCATTCTCCATTGGCAGCCTGGGATAGCCCGGGGATGGGGGTAGGGTATTAAAATACAAGTCTGATCCTGTCCCACCTCTGCTCAGAACCCTCCATGGGCTCTCAGCGTAAAAGCCAATGTCCTCACCGTGGCCTACACTGTCCAGCACTGACCCCACCTCGTGACCCTCCTCCCTCACTCACTCCACTCCCACCACACTGATCTCCACGCTGCTCTCAAACACACCAGGCACAGCCCCTTAACTCAGTTCACCCTGCAGACCAAAGCTCTACAAGGCCACTCGCCTCCTTCCAGCCTCTGCTGACGTGTCCCCTGGTCAGTGAAAGCTGCCTTGACTGTCCTCTTTAACAGCAGCACAATCCCCACTTCTAGCTAAGTTACCACTAGGCCCAGCCAATCCACTCCTGGCACTTACCCAAGAGAAATGAAAACATGCGCACACAAGGAGTTGTACACAAATGTTCAGAGTAGCTTTATTTGTAACAGCCCAAAATGGGAACAGCCCAGATGTCCATTCAACAGGCTGATGAATAAACCAGAATGGGCCATCCATAACATGGAATACTACTCAGCAACACAAATGAACACACACACAACATGGATGAACCGTCAAGGTATGATGCTGGAAGAAAGAAGCAAGATTCCACCCAATCGACAGTGAAGGAAAACTGACCAGCAGTTTCTGTGTGTGTGTGTGTGTGTGTGTGTGTGTGTGTATTGATTTTAGAGAGGAAGGGAGAGGGAGAGAGATAGAAACATCAATGATAAGAGAGAATCATTGATCGGCTGCCTCCCGCACACCCCACATTGGAAATCAAGCCCCAACCTGGGCATGTGCCTTTGACTGGAATCGAACCCAAGACTCTTCAGTCCGCAGGCCAATGGTCTATCCGCTGAGCCAAACAGGCCAGGGCCTGTCCAGCAGTTTTTAGACGGGAAGTGGGTAGGAGGTGGGGAATGGCTGCCAGGGGGGCCTGAAGGAACTTTACAGCTCGATAGGAATAGGCTATAACTTGTCTGAAGTGGTGGATACACAGATACATACAACTGTCAAAACTCACTAAACTGTGTATCTAAAATGGTTCAACTTCATTGTTTATCAGTTATACCTCAATAAGAAGGGGGGAACCTAGAGCCCCCCACCTCTCTTCCTTGCTTCATTTCTCTCCATAGCATTTCCAGTCTCTGGTGGGTATTGCCTATCTCTCCACCTGAATGTCAATTCCACAAGAGCAGGATATTCTATCTGTTTTGTTATCTGCTGTACCTTCAGTGCCTAGAAGAGAACTGGCACATAGCAGGTCTTAATGAATATTGGATGGATGGATGGGTGGGTGGGTGGATGGGTGGGTGGATGGATGGATGGGTGGATGGATGGGTGGATGGATGGATGGATGGATGGGTGGATGGGTGGATGGGTGGATGGGTGGATGGGTGGATGGGTGGATAGATGGGTGGATGGGTGGATGGATGGGTGGATGGGTGGATGGGTGAATAGATGAGTGGATGGGTGGATGGATGGGTGGATGGGTGGATGGGTGGATGGATGAATATGTGGATGGATGGGTGGATGGGTGGATGAATGGATGGATTCAGTGCCCGAAGGTTCAGAGCTCATTGATGGGATGCCTGTTTTGAAGTACCCACACACCCACCTGGAGGTTGCAAGACAAACCCCAGCCCAGCAGGGCCTGTGAGACTGTGGGAAGTGTCAGCCTTCCATGTGGCTGCGTCATCACTCAGGCATTTAGACACCATTCCTGGAGCTGTGTCATGCCCACCACCAACCTTGGCAGGAGGCCCAGCCTGGAACCTGATGCCCATTGGCTGGGGTTTCCTGTGGGTGCTGTACGTGTGGAAACCAAAATATTACCGTAGAGGGTGGAGCCACAAAACCAAGCTGGGCAGAGCCTAGAATGCGGTTCGTGGTTGCCCAAGGGTGGGGCCAGGGGAGGGAGCCAACTGGGCCAGCTGGCCTGGTATCTATCTTTCTGTTTGAGATGTCTTGTTGTCTACTTTATTTCACTTTTTTTTTTCCTGCATAGATAATACATTCACGTGGTTCAAAATTCAAAAGGTACAAAAAGTGAAAAGTGAGACCCCTCCCACCCCTGGCTCCAGACAGCCAGCTCCCTCCCAGACACCCAGGGTGTAAGGTCCCCTGTGTGCTCTCCTAGGAGGGTCTATGCCAGGACAAGAGTGTGTGGACACGCATTCTGGTTTCCGCAAACACAGCACACCTCGCGTGCCACCCCACACCTTGCTTTGCTCACTGACCCAGGTGTGTCGCCAGGTATTCCACATCCAGCGCACGCAGGGCGTCTTCTCCATGGCTACGTGGCATTCCACTGCTTGGCTGGGCCCCCGTTCTTTTAACCACTTCTCCCGGATGGACATTTACAGCTGTTTGCTATTGCAAACAATCGTGTAATAAATAATAGTATACCCTCTGAATGGGGATAGTTTACACTTACACAGTTACTTTCCCACATTTAAACAGTGAGAGAATAACCTACTAAATGTTTTTGAGATTTCTTTAAATATGTTTTTATTGATTTTAGAGAGAGGAAGGGAGAGGGAGAGAGAAACATCAATGACAGAGAAACATCAATCGATTGACTGCCTCCCACTCGCTCCTCGCCAAGGATAGAGCCACAACCCAGCCATGTGCACCAAGCAGGAATCCAGCCAGTGACCTCTTGTTACGCCCAACCTACTGAGCCACACTGGCTAGGGCACATTTTTTTGAGATTTTGATTTTCATGAAAACTTAAAACTTTGGCCCCACTGAGCCCACATTCCTGGAGGGTGGCAGTGGCTGGGACAGGCCCTCTCCATTTACCACTGCCCCGCCCCTCTTTGCCAAGAAAAACACAGACAGGGAGTGAGGCACCTGCCTGAATAAACGCCAAGGGTCTCAAGGAGCCCAGAGGGGTGAGTGCTGGAGTCTCCGCCACCGCACGCTCGTCTCCCTCCCTGCTGCTGCCTCCCCGTGGTGTGGCCTCAGGCCTGTGGCTTCACCTCTCTGAGTCTCTGTTGGTACCCACTTCACAATGCACCCGCTCCCAGGAATGAACGCCCCTAGAGCACTTCGCTCTGAGCTGGGCACACAGTAGGCAACTAATTAAATGTTTAAAACTTGGTCCATGCTAAGGTTAGTCCTGATCATGTCCAGGATTCGGTGATTTGTCCTACTGGCAGACACTGAGGTGAGAGCATGATGGGGACCCAACACGCCACTCAGTGAGGACGTAGCAAAGGTGGGATTTGAACCCAGGCAGCCTGGCTCTAGGTGCTATTAACCGCCACACTGTGTCAGGGACCAGACATCCAGGGGACCAGTGGTGAAGGGAGGGCATTGGTAGTGAGGCTCAACTGTGGTCATGCCACCACACACACACACACACACACACACACACACTGGCAGAGAAGGGCTGGACCAGACCTGGGTACCAACAGTGACTGCACTCCATCCTAGCTGTGTAACCTCCAATGAGGCAGCTGTCTCCGAGCCTCAGTGTCCCCACCGGTAAAGCAGCTACCCTGCAGGGTGAAATTAGACACGGACTGAGAAAGAGCTTTGCAAGCTGCAAAGGCTGCAGGCATGTAGGGGATTAAGGGATTTATATGGCCAGGGAGGAGGGATAGGAGGGGAGGGGGTTGGGGACACCCAAGAGGCCCAGTTTGCCCTTAAGAACTCCCAGGTCTACAGGGCCCAGCTGTCAGGCAGCCTCGATCCCAGCCCAGCGCCAGGCTGGCAGGCTCCAGACAGAGCCCCCTGGCTCCAGCTGGATGCCACAGTGAGGGTAAGGAGACGACCTAGGGCCTGGGATCGGCTATTTTCATCCCCAGGAGGGCCAGGGAGAGTGAGCCAGCTCCCTTCCTCCCCCATGGGTCCTGTCCCACATGCGGCTCTTTGGCCCCTTGAGTGTGGCTCTTCCTAAGCCTTAGGAGTACCCTAATGAAGTTAATAACAATGTACCTACCTATATAGTTTAAGTTTAAAAAATTTGGCTCTCAAAAGAAATTTCAATCGTACTGTTGATATTTGGTTCTGTTGACTAATGAGTTTGTCGACCACTGGCCTAGAGACTTCCTTTCAAACCCAGAACCAACCTGGAGACCACAGATGCCTCGTAGCACAGCTGGGGAACCAAGGAACAGAAAGGCAAACAAGTCATTTACATCACAGAAGGGCTTCAACCCAGACTTCCTCATTTCCAGGAGCCGGTTACTCCCAGCATGCCTTGCACTTACTGGTTTTCACTCATTCCTTCATCCAACAAATGTTAGGGAATACCTACTGCTCCCCCAGGGAATGGGTCACAGCCTAAAGCATAGAAAGTCCCTATCTCCTGGAGCTGCACTGCTAGTAAGAGACACCGACAGGAAACAGATTATGTGGCCTCTGTTTGCTGTAAGTTAGGGGGTGATGTGTACTTCTCTAGCAAAAAAATAATTAATAGCCAAACCGGTTTGGCTCAGTGGATAGAGCGTCGGCCTGCGGACTCAAGGGTCCCGGGTTTGATTCCGGTCAAGGGCATGTACCCTGGTTTCGGGCACATCCCCAGTGGGGGGCGTGCAGGAGGCAGCTGATCAATCTCTCTCATCGATGTTTCTAACTCTCTATCCCTCTCCCTTCTTCTGTGTAAAAAATCAATAAAATATTTTTAAAAATAGTAATAATTAATAAACCAGGGTAGGGAACTAGTGACTGTTGGATGCTGACGGTTTAGCTGGAGAGGGCAGTGAGAGGGTGGGTCAGGAAGCTCTCTCTGAGGAGGTGAGGTGTGGGCAGAGACCTGAATGAAGTGAGAGAATGAAGTGGACATGTGGGGCAGGATAGGTCCTGGCAATGAAAACAGCCAATGCAAAGGGCCTGAAGTAGGAATGTGTCTGGTGTGTTCCTGGAACATCAAGAAAGCATCGTGGCTGTGCAGTATGTATAAAGGGAGGGAGGAAGGAGTAACAGGAATCTAGGTCATGAGGGCCTCCTGGAGCAATTAGACCTCGGGGGTTTTTATTTCAGGCTGCCTGGCAAGACAGGCCTTTGAATTGTTCAGAGACTCTCATAACCCCATACGGCCCGGCTCTTATGCTCCAAGTCTCTGTTCCTGGAATGTCCTGCTCCCACCACGGAGACTTTGCACACGCTCTTTTTCGATCTGGTGTCTTTTCCCATTCCTACTCCCTCTTCTCCTGGTGGACTCCTACTTATCTTTCACACCTTTGCTCAGATACCTCAGGCTTCCAGACCTCCCTGGCCAGGTCAGCAGTCCTCCCTTCCTCCCAGGACCTCATCATAGCGACCACGAAATTATTGGGATGGGTTCGTGTCTGTTCTAAACCTAGGCTGAGCTTCCGAAGGGCAGGTGTTGGGTTCATTTTGTTCACTGCCATATCCTCAGGGTGCGGCTCGTGCTTGGCACATGGTAGGCCCTAAGAAATATGCATTGCACTAATGAACAATTGAATTTCATGGGCACTTCATAAAGACCTCATTTCATGCTATTGTCTCCAGGTTACAAAGCTCAGAGCGCTGGGGCACCTTGACTGAGGTCAGACAGCAAGTAAGAGGGTAGCACCAGGAAATCCAGGTCTTTCTGATTCTCGAACTGGGAATTTCCCCCCATACTTTTCCTGGCACACATAGGCTGTTGTCCACTGGGAACCGGCTGCAATCATTCCTCTATGCCTGGACTCCTGCCCTTTTGCAATATGACTGAGAGAGGGAGACTATTTCTCCATCCCTTGGATCTGACCTGGCCATGTCATGTTGTCTGGGACATTTGTAATCACCATCAAAGGCAATGGAGCTGGTCCTCTCTTGCTGAACATGGAACTCGGAGATTACCATGTGAATGAGCCCAAGCTAGCCTCCTCGAGGGGAGCTGAGGCACCTCAGCGAACGGCCTGCCAACTGCCAGGCATGTGTGGGAGGCCCTCCGAGACCACCCAGCCCCCACTGACTGCAACTACATGAATGAGCCTAGATAAGACCAGAAGAACTACCGGGCTGAGCCTAGATTACCAATTCATAGAATAAATTACCTTAGGCCACTGGGTTTAGGGTGGTATTTTAAGCAGCAAAAACTAACTGATCCATATACCTTGTGAATACACACTATGCAGACACCACCTGTACACAGATGCATACGCACATAAATGTACCCAGATGGCCTTCCATTGAAACTCTATCAGCACCCACACAGGCACTCCCACACCCCTCACAGGGCACATACACACATACCAGCCATCACCCAACCCCACACACACCTCTTCCGACCATTCTCCTGCCTGCTCACATGTCAATGTAAATGTCAACCTGGGAGTGGGAGGGTGGACATTGCCCAAGGTCTGTGTCCCCAGCACTGGCCGGCACCGCGCAGAGCATGGAGAAGGACCCGGCAGACTTCTGTTGAATGAACAGGTGAATAAAGCCAAGGGCAGTGAATGAGCCATAGGACGGCACCAGTGAGCAGACCAGTGAGGTGCTGAGGGGTTCCCCTGGGTAAATGGGGAGGCCTGGCAGCAGGGCCACAGCTTCAGTGCTCAGCCCTCGTAGGACCCATGTGGGCAGGAACACACAGTGGTGCTCCCAAACACTTACCTTACAAACTGTCCCTGTGCTTGAGACTCTATTTGTAAACTTGGTTCCCCTGTTTTTATTAAAAAGTGAAGGTTGTTAAAAAGCCCTGGAAGGGTTACAGGAAATAAACTGGAATCAATAATTTGTCTTCTATGTGTAAATTGAGGATGTCTGAGAATTAAGGATGAGTTAAGAGGAAACTAAGGGAAGAAAAGCGAAGCAGGTAGTAGTAACTCCAGGAAAAAGCAACAACAAAGAGCTTCACAGGAAAGGAATGTAACCATAACATGTGATTTGGCTTAGCAGGAAACCATTCTTATACAGGTATAATAAAAAAGCACTCAGTATTCATCAAATGGAAAATTGTGACAACTATAGGTTCAAAGGAGAGGAGGGTGAGAAAGGTTCAATCTTCCTTGACAATAATAATGATAAAAAGAAACAGTTTTGACCACTCACTGGGTAATGTTCATTATTCTTGACACTTTACATGTTGAATCCTCACAACAACCCAGCATCTTAAATACTCGTATTACTCTCATTTTACAAATGTGGAAACTGAGGCACAAGAAGGTTAAGTCATTTGCCCAAAGTCATGGCCAGCCAGACAGGCAGGCTGCAGAAGGCATATATGAAGACATCAGACCAGAAAGGAGGTCAACACTTGCCTAAAATTAATTAAAAAAAAAAAAAAGGAAAAGCATGTCACTTAGAAATACGGAGGCAAGAACCAGGAGAAATTGTTAAAAGAGTTGAATGTGGTTGCTTGGAAGAGGTGGGCTGGGAGTGAGAAGGACAGGGCAGGAGAATGGTTTTTATTAGTGCTATTCAACTTATACAGACATGTTGATATACCCATGAGGTGGGGACAGAGGTTAGCAGGGAAGGAACACGGAACTTTCCACATTGATAGCATTGCTCTGTATCCTGATTGGGGATTGGGATACAGCATGTTTTTATCTGAACTCAGCAAAGGGTACCTTTAAGATCTGTGCATTTCACTGTATGTAAATCTTACCTCCCCCAACAAAGAGTAAAGAACTGTAAACAAATACTTTTGAACTATAGCTAATGATATGCATGCTGAAGTGCCTTTAAGGGGAAACATACTAGTGTTTGCAACTTACTTTGAAAAGCTTCAAAAAGATAAGCTGTCTTAATAGATGGGTAGAATGATAGATGCCTGATAAAGCAAATCTAGCAAAATATCAAGAATTGAGCCTCTGTAGGTAGTCATAGGTGTTCACTGTATAATTCTTGCAAATGTTCTTTTTTTAAAAATCCGCACCTGAGGATATTTTTCCATTGTTGTTGTTTTGTTTTTTTTTAAGAGAATGGAGGAGAGGGAGAAGGGAGAAAGAGGAAGAGAGAGGAACATCAATGTGAGTGAGAGACACATCCACCGAGGTATGTGTCCTTGACCTGGCATCGAACCCGGGACCCTTCAGTCTGAGGGCCGACACTCTAACCACTGAGCAAAACCAGCCAGGGCACAAATTTTCTTTTAGCTTGAAATTTTTCTTAATAAAATGTTGGAGGAAATATATGAATATGTTATCTGAAAAATAATATTAAATTTTTAAAAACCTGAATGGGGTCTTCTGTCTTGGGCCTGGATGGACCCACACAACTCTAAGCCCTCTGATGTGTATGTATGACAGCTGTTACCATGTCCCCACCTTACCTGGGATCCTGTAGCCTGATCCTCCAGTCCCTCCATACTACCTCTGCTGTCAGGCAGGATGCAGTCATCATTCCCCTGGTCCCCTCGAATGCCTCAGTAGCAGAACCATTTCACAGGCCCCCTAGCTACACCCCATCCCTTGCCAGGAGGGTAAACTGAAGTCTGGCAGGTGGGTTGGGTGCCTTTCCCAGAGGCCCATCACACCTTCCTGACAGAAGTGAGCAGCCAAGTTGCCAGTCTCCCAAGCCCACGTGTATATAATTAGCTGGTGGGAAATAGAGCAGGGGGCAGATCTCATCTCTACCTAATTAGGGGCTAGGCAGCTGGGCCAATCTGGCCTGGGGGAGCTGCGATGGGGGAGCTGCGATGGGGGCCAGGCAGCCCCAGGGGACGGGGCAGCAGCTGCAGGCCCTCGGAGGGGCTGAAAGGCAGCGGCTGCTGCTCCTTGCCCCTCACACTCCAACTGGAGGCAGAACAATAGAGGGGCTGTTTCCGCAGACCCTGAGGCAGGCAGGCTGGCAAGGCTGGTGGGCTGGTTGGGGGAGTGGGGGGAGCCCCAGCTGTGGCTCCACAGAGCCCTACATGAGAGGGTAGTAGGCTCCAAACTCCTGGCAGAGAGAAGCCCTCCACAACTAGGAAACCTCTGCTGCAGAAGTCCAGGCTCAAACTGGCACCTTCCCCACTTTCCAAGAATCCCTCCTGCTCTCCTCCCAACAGACTCTCCCAATGCCCTTCAGGGCTACCACAGGCCCAGCTCCTGGGAACAGCTCTGGTCTTCAGGCAAAAGTCCCTAAACATACCTGCTCCACATTGTATGACTGTGTGCTTACTCTTTAGCTGCCCTTCCCTCTCCACCCCAAGATTAAGGGAGGGGCCAAGGCTCTCTTACCCACTGCTTGGCACCCAGTAGGTGCTCACTAAAGTAACCAGAAGGAAAAGCTGCCAGGATGGGGAAGAAGTGAGGCATGTGTCAAAAGCATCAGAGTGCCACTGACTGTGGGGTGTCCACAGGCCAGAGTGCATACCTGGTCTGAGGCAGCCCACAAGCCACCATCCCTCCTGCTCTAAGACAAGAGATGACCTTCTAAGATGACCCTTGAAGGGCCATCTTGAGGATTTAGTGACAGGACGAGTGTAAAGGGTCTGAGCCCAGCACTTAAGCCTCCTCCAGGAACAAGGGCCCTCCCAGCCTCAATTTCTTCACATGTAAAATGCAGCCAACACACTCACCTTCTTGTGTTTCTGAGGGCTGGTAGGTCACAGAAAAGGCAACTATTAGCACAAAATTCTGGCCAGGTTGCCCAGAGGAGCTGGGCTTTGACCCCTCAAAGGATACCACCTCTGCAGAGCCTGCCCAGATTATCCATTTGCTCTCATCACTCCTTAACATAGGGACCAGGAGGCCCAGCCCCTACATAATCACACCTGCTGGGCACCTGTGGGCAGGTCGCCTTCCCTGTGCCTCAGTTCTTCACCTGTATCATGCAGGGAAAGACTTCATTCTCATGGGCCCTCACAACATCCTCTTCTATACCCCAGTTTCCCCTTGTTTCCTTGAACTGCTGGGCCTAGCCTAATCCCCCAGGGGCTGGTAGACTGTCAGAGAGACAGACAGACAGCTGGGCTGACCTGGAAGTTTGTCAATAGCCCAACGGAAATCTCCTCTTTATGCCTAAAATAAAACCGACATCAAACCTGTCACTAGGGCCCCCATTAGCGCTTCCTGTTTCTGAGCAGTGCAGCCCAGGCAGCCCGAGTGAAAGGAAGCACCACCCAGGCCCTCCCCTCTCCCACCCAAAAGCTGGCAGAGGCCACCCACGCTTTCATCCTCTGTGTCCTCGGCTCTAGCTCTGGCTGCTCCACCAGCCAAAGTGTGGTCTCCTGACAGGTAACTAACCTGGAGAGACAGGAAGGAGCAGGGACCTCAAAGCCCAGTGCCAGCTGCTTCCTTCCCCTTCCCCCTCAACTCAAAGAAGACTGTGCTGGTCCAGGGTCACTCAGAGTTGGAGGTAAGTTCATTCATTTTGTGCTGTCCACCCAAGTCCCTCTTCCTCTAAGAACTCCCACTTCCAACCCCCAAATCTATGGCTTATGTGACCTCAAGTTCAGGGTTTGCCCTCTCTGAGCTTCCTTCCCTCTTTGGAACTGGGCAGGGAGTGGGGGAAGTCAGAACACCCGTGATGGGGAGGGTCCCTCACCATGTTAGCCTTTCCCCTGCAGTTCCCCTTCCTGCTCCGGGGGAAGGCCCCTGTCCCAGCCCCAGCTCTATCCCAACTCACTGGGTGCCTGGACCCAGCTTCTTCTCTGAAGGAAGTGCACCAGCCTCCCTGAGGCTCCCTCTTGCCCCACTAACTGCTGGGGTAAACAATTACTAGGTTTGGAAGGCCCCGCCCCAAGACTTCTCCCCTCCCCTCCCCTTGTGAACACAGAAGAGTCTGGTGACCCAACCTTGAAAAAGCAAGCATTTGTGTTTATTAACCAAAGGGAGGGAAGCCAGAGCCAGGAGGGCTCCTACCAGTCCCTCCTGTAGTCTACCCACCTAGGCCAGGCTGCCAAGGCCTGGGAAGAACAGTGGCTAGACCACTCTTCCCTGCCCCCACCCGAGGGTGAATTCCCAGGGAACCAGGGCCCACTGAGTGAGGAAGAGGAAGTCAGCAAAGGATAGAGGCCAAGGAAGGAAGAAAGAAACAGAGCCACTGGGTAGACAGACCTGGTAGGGATCCTTGGCCCCTCGCTCGGGGGGAGGTCTAAGTGCCCCAAGCCCATGCGAGGAACCAAGCAGAGGGGCACTGGTGGCAAAATCCCGACAGGTGAGGAGGAGGGAGTGGTCCAAGTCAAGAGGCCACTCTCACCAGGGTCAGTTCTTGCCAGACGGATGCTGGCCCAGCCTCGGAGCCTTTGCCTCCATGCCAAGTTCACCAAAGGCAGTGGTCTCCAGTCTGCCCCAACCAGGGAAAGGGTGAAGGAGAGCTCGAGGGGCCAGTTGCCTCCTTAAGCTCTGTCCTGTGCCGAATGCGAGTCCAGTGGAGACCTATCCCTCCACCGCTGGAGTCTCCCGCGCTTGCCGCAACCCGTACAGCCACTTGATCACACGGGCATTGCGCTCAATCACGGACACGCCATAGGGGACGCGCTCCCGGGCCCGCTCCTCAATAGTGGCCGAGCTGCGGTGGGAGCAGCCCCCCTCGGAGCTACCTGGCCCAGCACTGGGCCCCGCCAGAGACACTATGTCTGAGCTGGCTCGTGCCAGGTGGGCCACACCCAACCCCCGTGCCTCCTCTGGGTCCAGGCCGCAGAAGTTAAAAAATCGCTCCAGGTCGGCCGCTGCCCGCGAGAAGCGCTCACTCAGGTCTGACTTGGAGCGCTGCAAACCCGGGGGCCGTGCTGGACTGGAGGCAGCAGTGTCCGGTGATGGGCAGGGCTGGGCAGGTGAGGCCGGCAGGGGACGGACATCCACTCGGCGGACGGCAGAGGTACTGGGAGGTGGGCGTGGAGGGGTGGCTGGGAGGTCCTGGTGGGCTCCCTCTGCCCGCCCGGGGGTGCGGCTAGCCTCGGCAGGGGACACCGGGCTATCACACAAGTCGATAAGGCTGCTAAGGGTGTCCAGGTCCAGTTGGGGCCGGCGGCAGGGGCCCGGCAGGGCTCGGCGGCTAGGAGTGAGCACAGTGCGGCGAGTCCCAGGGCTGAAGAGCGGCTGCTTGGACAGCAGCGGCTGCACAGGTTGCTGGCGGGTGTTGGCCACCTGCAGGCTCTTGACGTACTTGGCCTTGTCGGCCTCCAGGCGCTCCACCGCACTAGGTTTCCGGGCTCCACCGTCGGCTGGCCTCCGGAGCAGGTAGCCCGGGACCTTGGTCCTCAGGCGGAAAGGCAGGGCGGGTGTGTCCCGGGCTCCAGGAGACAGCATGTCCACAGGCATGACTGTTACATACCCCAAGGCCTTCTGCACGAGGACACGGGAGAAGAGAGGAGACAGTGATCCAGGCAGAAAATTGGCAGCTGGACGCCGGCAACGGCTGCAGGGAGGAAAGAGAAGGGCTGAGCACGCTCAAAGGCTCGGCAGACTGGAAGAGGCTGAAGACGCCTTCCCCATTAAAAGTGAAGGCCACGCCCCTGGTTCACAGAGCCAATCAGAAGGCAGAAAGCACCAGCTGTAGGGTTTGAGGCTCCGCCCACATTCCCCGCCCTCCTCCGAGAACCCGGCCCAGGGGAGGCAGAGTTAAAAAAAGGTGCCAAAGAAAAGAACAGGCGCAGCCTGAGCAGAAAAGACAGGGCAAAGGAAGTAAAGTGGGCTCGGAACCCTGTGCTGGGCACCAGCCGGCTCAACCGCAGTGGATCCTCTTACCAGTCCATTTTGCCGATGGGGAAACTGAAGCTAATTCAACAAATTGGTGGCTCTATTCCTGCCTCCAAGCAAGGAAGTGCTGCCACAGGAGCCTTGGGGCTAAAACCCAAGAGAAAGGGCTAAAACCCAATCTGGACTGCCCACCGGGAGCCTGGTACCACGGCCACCCCTTGCCTACCCGGACAGGAAGCTGCTCTGTGCCATCCACCCGCCTAAACATGCCAGGCCCCAGGCACAGCAGCAGCAGCAGCAGCGGCGGCGTTTGTGGGGGAGGAGGGCAGAAAATCCCCACCCCCGCCACAGGGGAGTACAGGCACCATCAGCTTCCAGGACCGGACGCCAATGCCAGGCCCACAGTGATCCATGAATGCCTGTCACAGGGAAACGTCAGACCTAAGCTATGCTGCTCCCAGCGTGGCTGGAAATGCCCAAGATCGCACAGCCCTGCTTGGGGGCATCCAGCGGACTCTTGATCTGCCAGTACCCATAGCACAGACACCCACAGGCAGGAGTGCCCCCACCTGGGTGCAAAGTATCCACGTAATCACCTGGGCATCAGAGCCCGGTGTCCCTGTCCCTTTTTCCAAGGAAGGGCTGGAGCCACAAAATGCCCCCCAGCCTCCCTGGAGATGGGCCAGAAGAAAACCTGTAGGCCAAGTCCTGAACTTTCTCATCTGTTAATTGGGGAGGAGGACTTTGTCAAGGTGATAACCAAGAGGAGTGGAGGTTCAGGCCATCTAGAGCTGTGTTGTCTAAGTCAATAGCCACCAACCACAGACGTAGTTTAAATTTAAATTAAAATTTACATTCGGTTCCTGAATCACACCAGCCACATTTCTAGGACTCGGTAGCCATAGACGCTGGTGGTCATACAAGAGACGGCACAGACTGCAGCATTTCCATCTTAACAGAATGTATTGGGCAGCGCCACCTACACATCCAGAATTCCAGGAGGGGAAGTCTAGATTGGTGTGGGGAGGCAGGGATCTCTACTGTGTGCTTGCTAGACATTTAACACTGTCCTCCCCTGTAATCCTCCAGCAAGCCAGGGAGATGGGTCGTTGTCACCTCATTTTACAGATGGAGAAACTGAGACGCAGAGAAGTGATCAACCTGGGTCCCAGAGCAGCTAAACAAGACCCAAGTCACAGGAAGCTGAATTCACTTATCTATTATGTCTGTGGTAGTTTTACTTTTTGTTGTTCCCATTCCTCTAAAATATCAGCTCCACGAGGGCAGGGGGTATCTTGTTCACTGTATCTAAGTTTCACGATATTACTCTAGATGCATAATAGGTATTCAGTACAGTTTTATTGACTTGAAATGTCTACGGGGGCCCAATGTGAATAGACACACCCCGTCTGCGGCAGGCAATGGGCCCAAGGTGGTGCATGCTGGATATTCTAGGAAGCTGGAAATCCAGAAGTGCAGGAAAACTCTGGGTTCTTAAAAATTAGCATATTAAATAATAATAACTTTAAAAACATTGCATGTACGGGGCCAACAAAGCATGCACCTGCCACCACACCCCCTTCCATCTGGCCCCAGCCCATCTGGGACCTTTGCTGCAATGGCGAGTTGAGAACAGACCCTTTGGGGCTGTTGGCCCAGAGCCAGAGCTGCTCCCCAGGTGGAAGGGATGGAGTGGGTGGAAATGGCGGTCCCACCGAGGGCCGACCTCCAGGAGACCTCAGGAGAGAAGAGCCTGATAGGAAAGGCAGCCTTGCTGAGCCCTGTCCAAGTAGCTAGACTCTGCCCCACCCCCGGGCCTGCCGCCTCCCAAACCAGTCCAACCCGTCCCGAGACGGTGGTTCCGGGCACTATCCCACTATCGGGGAATCGGGGATGAAGGGGGTCAGATGGGCAGGGCCAGGGCAGAAGCCACGCTCGCCCCCAGCTCGGCTGGGGTCCCTACACCCTCGGCCGGACCCGCCGGCCCCGGGGCCTCCCATGGACTGATACCTGTCTGGGCTTGGCCACCACCGGCTGCGCGCTTTGTGCAAGCAGCCGCGCCTCCTCGAGACTCCGTTTGCTTATCTGTGAAATGTGGTTAAAAATAGACCTCCAGGTCACCGTGAGGATGGAGACAAAACAGCTCGGGGACTTTCTTCAGCATCCGGCAAAAGGCGACTCCCCACGCCCCGGGCTCCTTGTTTTTCAAACTCCACAGACCTGGCTCCCTCCTCGCCCCCCCCCCCGCCCCCCGCCGGCCCTCGCAGGGGTCTCTAACCCGCTCAGGAAGGGGCCGCGAACAGGAAGGTCCAGGCTGAGAGCCTCGGAGAGGACCAGTCCCACCTGGCACTGGGGCCCTGGCTTCAGCTCGCGGGCACAGGATAGAGGCTAACCCGTGAGCCATCCACGCCAGCCCCATTTCACAGGCGGGCAAACAGAGTGCGGCGGCTCCTGCGAGCTGAAGCCAGGGCCCCAGCGCCAGGTGGGACTGGTCCTCTCTGAGGCTCTGAGCCTCCTTCCATCGCCCAACGCCTCACCCACGGATTTCAAACGCCCAAACGCGCGGCCCCGGGCCCTTCTCGTTGGCATCTCTGGGCACTCGGTCCCACCTTGCCCCCTTCCCACCGGCTTCCCCGAGGGAGCCTCAGGAGGAGAGAGGGAGCGGGGCAGCTCGGATCCCGGTCTGGCTTCTACCCTTCCCTACTGCGGGGCAATCTAGGAACTCCCTGCCGTGGAAGAGGCCGCGGGCCCGGCGCGGTCTGCGTGACTCTCGCCGATGGTCACCGCTCTCTGCGCCCGGGTTGGCCTGGCTCTGAAATGAGGGGCCTGACGGCACGATGTCTGCGGCATCCATCCAGGCCGGAAGGTGAGCCCCCGCCCGGTGCCCGCCGTCCCGAGGAGTAAGGGGTGCGGGGCCGCCCCGGGCCCTGACCAGGCGCCCACGGCCCGGCCCCGGCCCGCACGTACCTGGCTGCACCCGCGCCGCTACACTGCGCTCCTCCGCCCGGCCCACCCGGGCTCAGGTAACAAGCATTGCGCAACTTCCGGTGGCCGGCGGCGAGCTGGCGAACCTGTCGACCCAGGTATTACCCAAAAAAGAGCGAACGCGCGCCAGGCAGCGGCCAGAACCCGAGCCCAGACGCGCTGTCGTGGGCGGGGCGCCTGGACCTGTCCCGGGACCCACTCAGGAAGCTCCCCGGGAGCCGGGCGCTCTCACAGCTGCACTGGCCCCTCCACGCGAGTCCCCGTGGCCACTCCCGCAAGCGTGCCCACTGCGGAGACAGAGAAACTGAGTCCCCTCCCACCTCCACCGGGACCACCGTTTAAGTTCACTGTGCCGGGCGTGAGAAAGTGCTTTTCCTGGTATCAATTAACCCATTTTAATCTTCCCAACAACTCCTATGAGCTGAGCGCTATTATTATCCCCACCTGACTAATAGAATTCTGAGGCTGAGACAGGCTGCATCAGCTGCCCAAGGTAACCCGGAGGAGTCCAACCTGGGTACCTTCCCTCTGGCCGAGCCCTTTCTAGCTGTGTGTCCCTGATCCGGTTGCTTAACCTTTCTGACCCTCCAAAGAGGGGATCCCACCTTACAGGCCGGGTCAGTGTGAGTTCTTGGGGTCTGAGAGTGCCTGTAGAAGCTTTGAGCAAGCTGTAAACATTAGTAACAACAGCAATAAGAGTAATAGTGGTAACTACAATTTTTGAGTGCCAGGCACTGTACTTACTTAAATCTCTGGACAATCTCCCCACTCCCCAGACCGGGAACTATTTCATCCCCGTTTTCTGAGGAAATGGTAGTAGCCCTGCTGGAAGGAAGGAATCCCGGGAGGGAGCTGATGGTCTGCTCTGCCAGCCTAAGCCCTGTTAAGTCATTTCAGGTGGCACATTTGGTCAGGCCAGTTTCATGGGGATCCTGAGGCCCAGAGAAGGAAGTGCCCCCCCCCCCCCAACCCTGGGGAGGCTGAAGAGGTCCATGTCTGTGCCTGGAGAGGCTAAGACAGAATAGGGGTGGAGGGCATGAGGAGATAGGAAGTGACTCAGGGAACCGCTGTCTACACTGAGAGTGAGTCAACCCTGACGCCCCCTCCAGGCCCTGGGGCCTGAATGATGGAACAAGACCATCCTTCCCCACAGTAGCCTGCTGGGTCCCTGCCTGGCCCTCCACGGTGAACAATGAGGTGGGAGAGGGTTCAGTTAGGCACTAATAGTAGTAAAAGCAAAGCGACAATAATACTTTTCAGAATAAAGTCGGTAAGAATTTTTCTGAGTGCTTTCTTCGTACCTGGCACTCTTCTACACTCTCTATGTATGTTAACTCGTTTAACCCTCACACCCACCCTGCGGGATAGGTACTACTAGTGTGCCTGTTTTACAGCTGAGAAAACTGAGGTACAGAGAGGTGGGACCACTTGCCTGAAGTCACAAAGCTGGTAATTGGCAGAGCCAGGATTTGAACCGGAATATGGGTCTTGGGGGGAGGAGGGAACAGGTCTCCAGTATTGGGTTCGGCCACTCACCAAGGGTCTCCTAAGGAATCTACAGCCTCCCTCTCTGGACCCCCGAGAGTGGAGCTGCTTCAGGAAGCACTCCCTGGCTATGGCTCTGGGTCTGTTTCCTCAACTATAAAATAGGGGCAATAATAGCAATGTTTTCCCAACAGAAATTAGATCTCTTCACTGCTCTACCGAAAACCCGCTGTGGCTCCCCATCACCTGAAAATAAAGTCCAAACTCTCCCTGGGCCCTCAGGCCCCCCCAGATCCAGTCCCTGCCCTCCTGTCCCACCTCATCGGCACCCTTTTCTGCTCCGGCCACATAGCCCTCCCAGCTGTTCCTGCACACGCCAAGCTCTTTCCTGCCTCAGGGCCTTTGTACCATCCGTTCTCTGCCTGGAACCTCTTCTCTCAACTCCTTCAGGTCTCACTTCAAATGTCACCTCCTCAGAGAGAACTCCCTGCCCACTCTGAGGCTCCCACCAACTCTCTCACCTGGTCTGTTCCCTTCCAAGCATTCATCACACCCTGTTGTTTTAGATGTTCACTTATTTGTCACTTGTTTCCTGTTTCCTATTTGTAAAATGTATTAAGAGGGCAATTCAGGCCAGGAAGTGGGCTTGGCTGTGGAGCCAAAAACAGAAAATAACAAGTATTAGTGATATGCAGAAACTAGAACCCTTGTACACTGTTGGGAATATGTTTCCCCCACTGGGCTGGGAACTCCTTCACACTCTTCCATACTGTCTTCCTCCAGGGACCAAACACCAGAGGGGCCAACACTGACCAAGGGGTAGGACTGGAACCAGGCTACCTCCAAGGCCAAGGCCCCTCAGCACCAAGCCTCCTTCCAGCCCCCTGACCCTGCCCCAGGCCTTCCCCCACCTGCCCCATTCCTCCAGCCTCAAATCACCCCCATTCAAGGTAGGCTCTGGCCATTTCTAACTGAGCCCTGTTCTGTCTCCAAACCTCCAGACACCACGTCCAAACCTCTGCACACACTGGGTCTGCTGCCAGCACTGCCCTTTTCCACTCCATCTCCCTGGCCAGCTCTGTAGCATGGACTCCGGAACCAGCCTGCCTGGGGTCAAGTCCCAGCTCCACCAGTGACCAGCTATTCAGCTCCTCCATGCCTCCATTTCCTCCACTGTAAAACAGGACTGCTCTCTCGTGCCCTCTCCCAGCACGAGGCCAGTGCATGACAAACGCCACCAAAGTGTGAGCTGTGACAACTATTCACCAACCAAGTGCTCCTGGATGAGGCCTTCGTCAGTCCAGAATGTTCACCACTCTGTCAGAGGTTATCAATCTAAATGCGGAGTCACTTGAATAGACATCTCTCCAAAGAAGGTGAATAAACAGACAATAAGCACATGAAAAGGTGCTCGACATCACTAATCGTTAGGAAAATGTAAATCAAAACCACAATGAGATACCATGTCACTTCCATTAAGATGGCCATTATAAAAAATATATACAGAAAATAACAAGTATTGGGGATGTGGAGAAACTAGGACCCTTGTGCACAGTTGGGAATATAAATGGTGCAGCCAATGTGGAAAAAGTACGTCAGTTAGGCAAAAATTTGTAAGTAGAACTACCATAGGATCCCGCAATTCTACTTCTCAGTATATACCTCAAGGAATTGAAATCAGGAAGTTGAACACATATATGTACAAGCATGTTTATAGTCGAGTTAGTCACAATAACCAAAAGGTGGAAGCAACCCCAGTGACTATTAATGGATTAAACAAAATGTTATCTATACATACAATGGAACATTATTTAGCCTTAAAAAGGAATGAAATTGATACATGCTATAACATAAGTAAGCCCTAAAGACATGCTAAGAGAAATAAACAGACACAAAAAGACAAATATTGTGTGATGCCAGTGATCAGAGTACCTGCAGTAGTCAAATTCATCGACAGACACTAGAATGGTGGTTGCCAGGGGCGAGAAGGGAGGAGAATGGAGAGTGTTTAATGAGTATAAAATTTCCATTTGGGAAGATGAAAAGGCCTGGAGGTGGATAGTGGTGATGGTTGCACAATGTGAAGGTGCTCAACGCCCCTGAACTGTACCCTTAAAAATGGATAAAATAGCCCTGGCTGGTTTGGCTCAGTGGATAGAGTGTCAGCCTGTGGACTGAAGGGTCCTGGGTTCGATTCCAGTCAAGGGCACATGCTCAGGTTTTGGGCTCAATCCCCAGTGCGGGGCGTGCAGGAGGCAGCTGATCAGTGATTCTCATCATTGATGTTTCTATCTCTCTCTCCCTCTTCCCTTCCTCTCTGAAATCAATAAAAATATATTTTCTAAAAAATGGTTAAAATGGTCAACTTTATCTTAATACATTTTACAAAAGAGAGAGAGAGAGAGAGAGAGAGAGAGAGAGAGAGAGAGAGAATATGAATATATAGAGTCTGGAGCCAAACTTCATGCCTTTGAATTCCAGCTCTAGGTGACCTTGTACAAGTTACTAAATCTTTCTAGTGCTCACTTTCACTTTGTAAGGTGGAAATAATAATAGTGGTAACTACCTTACATTATTGAGGGAATTAAAATAGTTCATACTTATAAAGTACTTAGCACACAGTGAGTGCTCAAGAGGCATTAGTGATTTTCATTCTTTGCAAAGAGGGCAGAGGTATAGTTTCTGATGTTTATCATTTCCATGACATTCTGCACTCCCACCCCCACCCCTTCCTTCCACCTGCTTCTCTCCTCATCAGCAGAAGCCAAGCCCAGACTTGGGTGGAGACAGGGAGGCCCTCACCTGCCTTAGAGGAGGATCAGGAGGGCTCCCGGCAGCAGGAAGGGGGCTGGCCAGTAGGGTAGCCCAGCTCAATTTCAGCCCAGCTGTCGGGGTCAGAGACACCCGGCTAGCTGGGCATCCCCCAGGGCCACACCAGGCCCCATGCTATTTCTGGAGTCTCCCTAGACGCTCGTGCCCTGGCCTGCCTGGCGTCAGCTTTGCCCAGAGTCAGCCCTGCCTAGGGCGGCCTTGCACAAGCCTCGGGAAGGCAGAGGTGAGCAGGCTGTGGGAAGGATGCGGGGGCAGTCACCTAAGGCAGCAATCTTCTATTTGGCCCAGTGAAGGCCAACTCAGTTCTCTGAGCCTCCGTTTGTACCTGAGGTTGCAAAATGGGAACAAAGGGGCTTGCAGTGGAAACAGCATGAGAGACACCACATGCAGAGCCTTAGGGCAGGGCCCGGCACACAGGATGGGGAAGGGGAAGGTTGGGGAAGACCCACAGCCAAGCCCACTTCCCAGCCCGAATTGCCCTCTCCCAGGCCTGAACTCACCATTATGGCTTCTTATCTTAGACCAGAGATGTAAAGAAACTTGCCCAAAGTCACACAGCAAGTCAGTGACAGATCACAGACAGGGCAGTGGTCTTTTGATTAAATATATAATCTAACAGATATAAAATTTTTCAACCAGGTGATATATGCACATGGCTCAATTCAAGAGCTATAAAGGGCAAGAAGTAAAAATAAACTCCCCCCCACTCCTGTTCCCAGCCACCTATTCCCCTCCTTGCAGGCCCCACTATCACCAGACAATGTGTCCTTCCAGGGAGATTTTAGGGAGATATAGGCAATAATGGACAGATATAGGGTGGCCCCCAAAAATGTATACACACACTTTGAATAATTATAAAGGCAATGTTTATGAAATACATTCCGTATTCAAAATTGAGCTATCAGCTGTTAAAATGTGTATACTGTTTTTGGGGGGAATACCCTGTATTCTTTCTTTTTTACACATATGGTAACATGCTGTATGTACTGTTTTCATCATGCTCTTCTTACTCAATAATATATGTTGTTCTTAATAATATGTTATTACTATTTTAATTATAATATGTTATTAATACACTTAATAGTATATGTTGTTGCTAATATATGTTGTGCCACCTCTGTACATAAAGAGCCCATCAGCCTCTTTTGATGCAATTTAGTCTGTGTCCAGTCTCTCCCTATTACGCACCACACTGCAGCATAACTCCACCTTCATCACTCTGCCTGGAAGTAGGACAGGTGGCTTCAGGGATGCACTTGTAATTGTGACAGAAATGGGAGGGACTGTGTTGCATAGAGGCCATACGAGTTATCTTCAGCCAGCAGAACACACCACAAACGGTCAATAAATGTCAACTTTAGTTGCTTTGATCACAGAGGTTTGGGGCACCCCCTCAATTTCACTTTGGAGGAAAGTGCCTCACTTACCTCATCCTAAACCCCCTCCTTGCATCACATGCCAGTCAGGAAAGAGAATAAACTCCCTAAAAAGTGACATATATATATACAGGACATCAAATGGGGTAACTGCTACAAAATAGACAAGGGGGAGGGCAAGGCATATGAAGTCAATAAATATTTGTTGAAAGAAAGAAAGAATGAATGAATGAATGAATGAATGACTTGTTTCCTTCTGAGTCCCCAGAGCTCCCCTCCCCAGAGCCAGGAGGAGAGAGGATACCTGCCCTTAAAGAAATCCAAGACTCTCAGATGCTATGACTCTGAGCGCCTAGAATTCTAATACTGAAGCCAGACAGACTGGGAGCCAACCCCAGCGGTGCCAAGTCTGCTGGTGTGACTTTGGGCAAGGGGCTTATTTTCTGAGAACCTCAGTTTCCCCACCTGCAAAAGGACACCAAGAATAGCAACCTGGGGGGGGGGGGGGGGGAGATTGAGGGTGGGGGCGGCCAGGAGGCAGGACACAGTCGAGGTCAGAAGCTCACCAGGTTGCACCACCCCCAACTCCAAAGTCTCTAGTGTTTCTGGTGGCTCTGGCTTCCGTTGAGGGGCTGCCTCTATCCTTTCCCCGGGTCCCCAAGAGCACAACAGTGACTCCGGGGTCAGAGCACCTGCTGCCCGCGCCGCTTCTAGCCCAGCAACGCCAGTCGCGCCCGATACTCCCGGAGCGGAGCGGGCCTCTCAGAGGAACAGCGCTGTAATTCAAAACCTCGTGGGCAGAAGAACCAAGTCCAACCCCTGGCGCACAGGAGCAGACAGACGCCCAGAAAAGGCACCCAAAGATGGTGTGGGAAGGGACAGAGGGGGGTGATCCAGCCAGGGCTCATGGCTGCTAAGACCACCAGGTGCCCCTCTCACGCAGGTATGACGCAGGGAGGACACACAACGCAGGCTTCCGGTGAGCGGGGCCCCCCCAGACCGAGCTCGCGCCCCAGACCACCTGCGCCCTCACCTGGAGCCCACCCTAGGCGAGTCCCGGCTCTTCCAGGTCGGGTGGTGGAGAGGCTGACAGCTCGGACCCGGGCCGGGAATGGCCACGCCCAACGCCGCTCGGGGGCCAGTCCCGCGTGAGGACCCGCAGAGGGACCTCTTCGGAGCGGTCCTCCGCACCCGAGACGAGCGGGGGGGACCCGACCGTCGCAAGGCCCCCACCGGAACGAAGGTCCTGGTGCGCAGAGGAAGGGGAAGTGAGCATGCCTTCCCCCTCCACCCCCGTCACGAAAATGGTTTGCCCCGGACATCCTGATTGGTTCCTCGCTTCCGTTCGAACGCCGCGCCGCCCGTGTTGCCAGGCGACCGTTTAACTTCGGTAGGTCCGCAGAGCCCGAGGCCAGCAGCCCCGCCCCGCCCCGCCCCGCCCCTTCGCACCGGCCTCCTGTTCTTCCAGGGGCGGCCTTAGCCCGGTGCCTTAATGCTCAAGCTGGACTTTCTCCTGGTTCCCAGCTGCGTGAGGCACCATTTAGGGTCCCAGGGCTGGTTCCTAGTCCGGACTTTGCAGCTAACTCGCTATATGAGCCCCGGCAAACCCCTTTCCCTCTCAGTACCCTTAACAGCACCACAATGAGTGGGTTCGTTTTAAAATGTGCACACCCAGCAATCTTGACATTTACTAAGGAAATGACCAAAGATTTGAGCAAAGATTAATATAGCCCAGCGTTATGTATCATAGCAAAATAATGGAAATAACCTGAATGCTCAGCGAAAGGGGATTGGTTATATAAATCCATTCTGCTTTTTACATGCCCGGTAACTTTACATGACATAACCCTTTGAGATGGGTACCTTTAATTAACCCCACTTACTGATGAGGAATATTATGCAGTCATTAAAAACTATGTTGTTAAAAGATATTTAAAGAAAATGCCAAGAAAGTGTTTGTTTGTTTTAAAATATGTTTCAAAGCACCATGTACAACATATGTATTAAATACATAATCATAGCATCACATGTATAGGTGTATAATCATTTATAATAACAGCAGTTAATTTTTTTCTTTGGCTTTTGTGGATTTTCCAAATTTCCAACATTTAAACATGTCCAAAAAATTTTTTAATAGGATTAGAATAAGTTAACTCAAAAGGCTCTTAGAGATGAGGAGATTTCATAGCTATGAGTCACTGTTCGAGTCTAGGGCAGTGGTTCTCAACCTTCCTAATGCCTCGACCCTTTAATACAGTTCCTCATGTTGTGGTGACCCCCAACCATAAAATTATTTTCATTGCTACTTCATAACTGTAATTTTGCTACTGTTATGAATTGTAATGTAAATATTTGATATGCAGGATGTATTTTCATTGTTACAAATTGAACATAATTAAAGCATAGTGATTAATCACAAAAACAATATGTAATTATATATGTGTTTTCCGATGGTCTTAGGCGACCCCTGTGAAAGGGTCATTCGACCCCCAAAGGGGTCGTGACCCACAGGTTGGGCCAATTTAGAACCAGTTAGTGTCTTTCAAATTCTTGGATTGCCAATGATTGAGCACTTACTGTGTGCACATTCCTTGGGTACACAGGGGAGGAGACTAATAATATACCAATAGCTAACAATGACTGGGTGTCCTGGCCTGGGCACCTACCAAATCAGAACAAATACTGTCAGAAACAGGGCATCTGACTATATCTGAGAGGACCAGCAAAACATTAAACCTGGCTCTAACTGTGCCCTCTGCCAGGTTGTGCTTGAGGCCTTATACATGTTTTCTCACTTGACTTTATTACTATCTGAGAAGATAGATCCTATTATTCCTATTTTATAGATGAGAAAACAAAGGTTGGTCTGGATCCAGCAGGAGTCTTCTGAACTATTTTATTATATCCACATGTAAATGTGCAAAACCTGTTTGGTGGTAACAGTGAGGAAAGGCAAGGAGGGCCCTGTGATCCTAAAAGACACAGAGAAAACTTAGCAGGGGCAGATCCAGCCTTTGTACTTCCCACGGTTTATACAATTTAGGAAATCTTATTTAAGAAAAGAACTACAGCCGAAACCGGTTTGGCTCAGTGGATAGAGCGTCGGCCTGGGGACCGAGGGGTCCCGGGTTCGATTCCGGTCAAGGGCATGTACCTTGGTTGCGGGCATATCTCCAGTGGGGAGTGTGCAGGAGGCAGCTGATCGATGTTTCTCTCTCATCGATGTTTCTCTCTCATCGATGTTTCTAGCTCTCTATCTCTCTCCCTTCCTCTCTGTAAAAAATCAATAAAATATTAAAAAAAAAAAAAGAAAAGAACTACAGCCCTAGCCGGCTTGGCTCCATGGATAGAGCATCGGCCTGCAGACTGAAGAGTCCCAGGTTTGATTCCGGTCAAGGGCACATGCCTGGGTTGCGGGATCAATCCCCAGTGTGGAACGTGCAGGAGGCAGCCAATCGATGATTCTCTCTCATCATTGATCTCTCTCTCTCTCTCTCTCTCTCTCTCCCTCTCTGAAATCAATAAAAATATATTTTTTAAAAAGAAAAAAAGGAAAAGAACTACAAAATTACAAATATAAAATTGGATAATAAAGTGATTATTAGGTTAGAAAGATAAAAGAAACCATGGCAAATGACAAGTTCCACAAACATTACCAGAAAAATAACATTACTTTTATGAATTACCTCCGTAATACTTTCCACAAACATGTAACCACTCTTACGTATAGAGATATAACCTCTGACTCGCATGTTCACATCACAGTGGTGTTTGAGTCAACTCAGTGTGCTAAGTAGGGGCATTCCTGGAAGCCATTCCTATACTAGGTCAGTTGGTAATAATTTATTCATAAAAGTTACTGGAAACAACATAAATAAAACCACTAAACCCAAATGAAATGTCACGGGCATCTTAGCCAGATCCCCAAAATGCTAGCACTCACTCCCACATCATCTGACACAAGGGGAAGTAAGCCTGAAAAGAGATGGTGGTTTTAACAGAGTGCGGTTAAAATACCTTGATGTGGCAGATTTTACAAAAGCATATGACAATGTGAACATATTGCTAGGCTGCCTTCCAGACCTCAGCATCCCCATTTTAAGGTCGGGAATGTCAACAATGGTGTGGTCTCCAGATCCTTCCCTAAGATTTACACCTGTGATCAGGGGTGGGGATATTTGAGATGCCTCCATACAGGCCCGGCTGGCCCTGGCATCTTCAAAGCTTGCCTCTGTCCTGCATACCCTGGATCTTAAAACAAACAAAATAATACACAAAGTGTTGCTCCCATGCTGAGCCTCTGCCCTGGCCAAGGTAGCTCAGTTGGTTGGAGCATCATCCCATGCGCTGGGAGGTCGCGGGTTTGATTCCCAGTCAGGGCACATACCTAGGTTGCAGGTATGTTTCTCTCTCTTCCCCTTCCTCCTGCTCCAAAATCAATTTTTTTTTTTTTAATGCAGAGCCTCATTCCCAGAGTAAGAAAGTAAGGCAAACAGAGGGCAGAGGAAACCTCCCCTGGACTCCAAGTTAGGCCTCACAAAGTGAGATTATTTGGGCAACTCAGATTCTCGAAGTCTGAGCAGCTTCACCTGCCAACAACATATTGGTGGTGCCCCCTATCTTCAAGGATTTGTTAAGTACCTGGTGCCAATTCAGAGAGCTTGAGAGCATCCCAGTCCTCCCCATCCCTGACCAGGTACGGGGGGTCAGGGGTAGGGGGGAGGAGTGCCCATAAAAATAAGGTGGACAAGCTGTCATTACTGTGCCCAGATCAGAGGGAGCTGGAGGGTTATTATGACCCTATCCTGACCCAGCACGTGAGCAAATAACATCTAGCCCTGCACACAGGCCTGAGGCTGTTTCCATGCCTCCTCCAGCATCCTGACCATGGCGGTGTTTTCTTCACTCGACTCGAAACCAAGATGAAATCAGCCTCAGATGTCAGTTCCCTATCTTCTGTGCACCCCAGGGCTGTGTTTTGTTTTTTCCATTTAAGTTAAAGGGTGTTCTCTATATACATATTTGCTTGCTTCTGAACTTTCCTGGCAGCACCCGCCAGAAACTAGTCCCAGTGGTGGCTACTGGGCTGGCTGGGGGACAGAATAAAAGCTTTTTAGAAAATATTCTATATACTTTTTGGATTCTATACTTTATAAATGTATTCTCTACTTTTTTAAAAATAAGTAACAGCATTTTTAAAAGCTGAGCCTCATTCCCAGAGTAAGAAAGTGAGGCAAACTGAGGGCAGAAGGAATCTCCCCTGGCCTCCAAATTAGGAGATTAGGCATCTCAAATACCTCCCTGGTCACAGGTATAGAACTTAGGGAAGAATCTGAGGACCACACCATTGTTGTCATCCCTGACCTTAAAATGGGGACGCTGAGGCCTGGAAGGTACCCTACCAACATGTTCACATGGTCATAGGCTTTCGTAAAATCTGCCAAATTAAGGTATTTTAACCTCATTCTGATCCCTATGAGAGAACAAAAAAGGCAGTGAGTGAAAAGACAACTCAAAGACTATACTTTCAGGGATCATTTCTATGGTTCGTTACCAGTGAAGTTTCTCTGAATGTGCAGAGCACCCGAAACCACAAGGAGGAGATGCAGCGTCCTCTCTTGAGCGTGAAGCCAGCTCTTGGTGTTGCTTCTGCAACTGCCACTTGCCGTTAATGATTGTTCCTCCCTTTCTTGGGAGGGGAGAAGGAAAGGACGCATTCTGAGTAAAATTTTAAAAAGAAAGAAAAAGAAAAAGATAACTCAGCTCAGAGAAAGAAGCAGCCATGTTAAAGAGACACATCAATTGGTTGCCTACGCACCAGGGCCAGGGATCAAGCTTGCAGCCGAGGTGAGGTCCTGGGCCTGAACCGGCCTGTGCTGGTTCCTTACAAAGGGATCCGGGACAGCCTAGATGCCGTTGAGGTCGCCGGCCTGCCTGATGCATCCTTTCCGGAAGCCCACACGCTGCCACAGCACACTGAGTGTGTCAGATCAGCTAGAGCGAGGATGACGGGCAGGCTGGAGCCAGGAGGGGACGTCAGCCATGGCCCGTGTACACGGTGGACTCTGCTGGCCTGAACATGCAGCTGCTGGGACCTCTGAGTCACTAGACCTCAGTGCTGAATCAGGACCTCACTCAGGAAGACTAAAGGAAATGTGATCTATGTACAAAGTGTATATTCGGATATGTATCGATGCCTTTTAGTTTTTCCAACGATGTTTACACTATATTCCTGCCACCGAGGCTTTTTTAAATAAGCAAAAAAAGAGACAACTCAGCCCAAATATGTCCCTCCAAACACGGCAGGTCCTTTTAGATCAGCAACATGGTCACATTTCTCAAAAGATGTTGAGAAATTTTATGCTGTATCAATAGGCCTATATTCTGATCTAGCATCAGTACTTTTAGAAATTGACCTTAGGCCCTAACTGGTTTGGCTCAGTGGATAGAGCGTCGGCCTGCGGACTGAAAGGTCCCAGGTTCGATTCCGGTCAAGGGCATGTACCTTGGTTGCGGGCACATCCCCAGTAGGGAGTGTGCAGGAGGCAGCTGATCAATGTTTCTCTCTCATCGATGTTTCTAACTCTCTATTCCTCTCCCTTCTTCTCTGTAAAAAAATCAATAAAGTATATTTTTAAAATTATTTTAAAAAAAAAAAGAAATTGACCTTAGCCATATACCGAAGGAGACTCAGAAGGATTGAACAAGAACATTTATTACAGTATTGCTATTAATAGCAAAAAAAAACCAATCAAACTTTTTGGCCACAGGGCAATGGGAATGGTGAATGGGACTGGAATAGAATACCACACAGCCATTAAAAATGATGGTTTTAAAGAATATTAAGTGACAGAGAAAGCTTTTTTTAAGTAATGTATCTCCCAATGCGATTATTTGTTCCAGAAGTATCTTTGAGAGCTATGACATAGGTGCAAGCACATCTCTCTGAGCTTCCGTTTCCTCGCCTGTAAGTGGGATTTGCCCATGACTGTGTCCCAGGCACCCTCGTGAGAGGCACGGCAGCCTGACTGACCTTCGGCACCCTGTGGCTATTGCTTCTGCTGCTGTGCTTATGCTGTCTGACAGTATGAACTCAGAAGGCAGCATGTCTTTGAGTAGCACTCTGCTACCGAAACCCTCCAAAGACTCCCCAACAAGCTCTGAATACCACAGCCTTTGGACGCTGACCCCTGTCAACTTCATCGTCGACCACCTTCCCCCTCCGCCCTCCTTGATCCTACCACTGGCCTCATGTTGCTTCTCAAATACACCACGCACCCTCAGGCCTCAGGGCCTTTGCATGTGCTGTTCCCTCTGCCCAGGTCTCTCTTCCCCAGACACAGCTGCCCCCGTACCTCCTTCCTTACCTCCTTCAGGTCTCTGTTCAAATGTCGTTCTCCCAGGAAACTCCTCAGCCCCCATCATCACTCACATTTCTCCTCCTAGAACTCCAACCTGCTGCCCCTTGTGAGTCCCTGTGCTCGTGTCTTGTCTGTCTCCTCCACTGACTGTGAGCACCCAGAAGGAGGGTCCACACTTCTCTTGCCCACTTTTCCTACAATCACTATAGTAAAGGCTCTTTACTGGTCAGAAACATTTCTTTCTCTTCGCTTGTTACTATTTCTCAAACATATTCTGTAGCGAGCGGCTATAGGGTTAAGCCTCGGACTGACCTGTTGGCAAAGCCACAAACAAGTCCCAGCTTAGAGGGCACAGCCCTCTTATAATTAGGCTTGACCTTATGACGCTCCCTAAATCTTATCTGGGAAGCTAAAGGGCTGTGGGAGATGCAGCAAGTGCTGCCAAAACAAGTGAAACTCACAAGAACATTGTAGCTATGGTGACCACTACCTTGTTTACCTCTGGCTATAAAATAAAAGCTCAGCTTGCTTCTGGATCTCTCTCTGTGGCCTCAGCCAGGCACAGGAAGATCCACCGACCCAGCTTATTCTCTTTGTCTTTTCTTCATCCTTCGCTGCCCCCCCTCAGGCTCCCCGAGCCCTTGGCTGAGCTGGCTCGGCCCAGTATTCACCCCTGCAGTCCTCTGCCCTCACAGCACACAGAAGCAGTGAAAACGCTGTCTCCAGAGGGCGGGTCTCTAGCATGTGACAAGGGACACGTCCTCCTCTGCGGGAGCCCCTTTAAAGTGCAGGGCGTCCACAGGGGACCAGGCTGTACAGACACAGGAACTGTCCTCAGTCTCCAGTTCCCCACGGCGCCTGCCTCTCAGACCACCCTGCTGCCTCCAGGGGGCCAGGTTCCACCTGCCCGAGCATCGGGCCCAGCTTCCTGTGGCCACGTTCCCGGCCTGAGACACACCCTGCCGGTCAGCCACACTGTTTGCTTCCCCCAGCTGCCAGGCTGTGCGCCCCTGGGCTGGGCCCTTCTTATCTCGGAGCCTCAATTTTCCATCTGTGCCATGGAGGCACCAACACTCGCTTGGAGTGTACTCAGGAAGGTGCCCCGAATACACAACCCAAGCCAGGTTCTGGGTTTCTGTCCTTGGAAAGTTTTTTTTTATTCTAAACCAGGCAGGGTCAGAGCAATCACAAGGCCCAAGATACTACACCCAACGGGCCCATACCCCGAGATCATGGGGCCTACTCCCCCTGGATTTCCAGGAAAAGCGTGCAGCCAGGAGACACGGCGGGGGAGGGCTCAGCTCAAGAGGAGCACCCTGAGACCCCAGCCTGTGGAGGAGAGATGGGACCGCTGTCTGTCCTGCAGGCTGGACCCCGGGCCAGAACAGAGGTTGCTGTCTGAAAACCCCTCTTAAAGACAGTTTGATCCCCTGGCCAGTGTAGCTCAGTGGTTGAGCATCGACCTATGAACCAGGAGGTCACGGTTCGATTCCCGGTCAGGGCACATGCACAGGTTGCGGGCTCGATCCCCAGTGTGGGGTGTGCAGGAGGCAGCAGATCGATGATTCTCTCTCATCAATGATGTTTCTATCTCCCTCCTTCTATTTTTAAAAAAGACGGTTTGATCGTAGTTGGTGTTCATTCTGACATAAATCAGCACCGCTCCCCTGCTCCTGTCATGTGCTGGTTCTTGGAAAAGGCTGTTGCCTTGACCTGGCCAAGCATGTAAAGCGATGTCCATACCTGGCCACACCTGGTAGCATTCACGTACTAGGACCCGTGACTATTCCCCACGCCCCTGATGAGGTCCAATTTGTCTTGCAGCTCAAGACATGTCTCATATGTACGTTTCCCTTAATAAAGTCTATTAATAACCGGACTGGAGTGGCCAGCCTCTTTCTTTGTTTGTTCCCTGGCCTCCGCTTCGGGAAGGAGACTTTCAGTCTCAGGGCCTTTCTCTGGGTCTTGGTGTATGAACAGCCCCCGCAGCCACCAAGCCTGACTCGCTGCCCTGTGCAGCCACCCCAGCAGCGTCCAGCTGCCCCTCCACAATGCCCCCCATTGCTCCCCTCAATGCCCACTGCCTGCAACGCTCTCCCTGCCCTTTCTCCTCCTGGCCCGCTCCCCCATGTCCTGTGGAAGGCACTTCCCCAGAGCCTTTCCTGCCCCCTTCGCAGCTGAGCCGGGGGCCCTTTTCCCTGCTCCCAGTCTCCCATCATATCAAACTGTGTTGCGTGTGTCCATTTGCAGGTCCACTTTCCCCACGCAGGTGACAGTGAGCATGCAGGGGGGACTGGCCTGCTCCGTGTCCCACACCCCAGGGCCAGCCCGGTGCACACACAGGCACTCAGTTGACATTTGAGGATAGAACGGAGAAAGAGCCTCCCACACATCCTGGTCCTCCTGGCTGCTCTCCTCCCAGGGGCTGTCAGAGGGGAACATGGTGCAGGGGGCAGCCCTGAGGGACATGCAGTCAATGCTGGTCCCACACCTCCTGCCTGGGGGGTCCTGGAACGTGGTTCCGCCTCTCTGGGCCACAGCTCCTCCTCTGCAGGCTGGGAATGGGGACACCACTCCTCAGGGGTGTTATGAGGATCCAACGGGATCACGCGCACCAAGCGTCTGCACGGGGCTTGTCACGTGGTTAGTGGTCAACAAACATGATTCCCGTCACTGCTCCTATCGGAATCGCTGTTATTGTCGCTCAGAGCGATGTGCCCACCTGGGTGCCCTGCTCACAAAGCGCCTGCTCTGAGTCCTGGGCTGCCCCGTCTACCTGGGACCAGATCAGTCCTGACTCCCTTTCTATCTTGTTGGGGGGCATTGGGGGCAGATTCTGTCTTTTTTTTTTTTTTCCAACCTCCTGGCCCAGGAAGGGGTGAGAGTGAAGCCGGCACCCTGTACAGAGACAGAAACCTGGAATCCGCCTGTTCCACCCCCCCTCCCAGGTCTCCTGACCGTGCAGCCTGCAGGTGTTTTATTAGGTAAATGGAGGTGTTGATGGCCCCCAGCCAACCTCCGGGTGCTCCCAGTAACCAGCTGAGAAAGGGCTTGGGGAGTATGAAAGCGAGGCTCTCGGGGTGGGGCCGTTATCACTGAGCTGCTGCCAGGGCTGAGCATTCCTCGGCTGATGGATTTTTTCTGGACAATTAGAAGATAGCGGCTATCTGTGTGGAGAGAGGACGTGGGCACACCCACCCACCCCTGCAGACCTTCCTCCTTCATCTCCTCTTGGCTTCTTCCAAAATGTCATCTGAGCCCCTGGCGTGTGCCATTGCCAGGAAGAGAGAGGGAGCCCAGGGAGTTCCAGTCTAGTGAGGGAGACAAGCCAATAGCCAAGTAAGTGTATCAAGGAGGGAGAAATGTTATACATAAAAATAAAGCAGAGTAAAACAATAGGCCAGATGGAAAAGGGGCTGCTGGATATTGCATGGCCAGGGGGGCCTGTCCTCTGAGCCGGGACGGACATGAGGGGTGGGAAAGAGGCAGCCATGCCGAAGCCTAGAGGCCAGCAGAGCGCGTAGCATGAGCAAAGGTCCTGAGGCAAGAGTGAGCTTGATATCTTTAAGCCAAAGGGCCAGTGGCTGGAGTAGGGAGCCGGGAAGAGACTGACCTGAAATTGCTGAGTGTCTGTAGGCCACGGGGAGGGATTTAGATTTTAAAGATAAAAAGCAGCAGTTTAAGGTCGAGGTCAGGAATTCCGGGATCAGCCTGTTAGGATTCCAGTCTCAGCCCTACCAGCCGCCTGGCTCGGGAAAGTTCCTTAAAGTCTGGACTTTCAGGTCTCTCATCGTTAATGGGAAGAATGATTTCGCCTACGTCATAAGGTGTTACCTCGAATCCCTAGGATGATGCCGGCAAAACCCTTAGCACGGGGCCTGGCCAGAATCTGGCTTGATGACCGCGCTCTGCGCTGATGATGATATCAGAGGTTATACAGCACAACCTGGGGGCTCCTGGCAGCTCTCAGATCCTGGCAGAGGGCACACACACTTGTGCCCCGGGTCTCCTGGGGGTGAGGGACAGACCGGGTGCAGCTGAGGGAAGCAGGGAGGGACGGACAAGCCCGAGGCCCAGGCTGGGTTTGGCCGCAGCTGAGCCCCATCGGCTCTCCACTCCCAGTGACCTAGAACTTTCGGTGAGGGTGAAGTGTTCTGTATTTGTCCAGTACAGTAGCCACTGGCCACATGTGGCTGTTGAGACGTTGAAATGTGACTAGGACAACTGAAGAATTGACTTTTAACTGTTATCACATTTTAATGAATTTAAACGAAAATAGCCACACAAGGGTAGTGGCTACTGTATTTGATAGGGTAGCTAGAGTCCAAGCTATTTCCTCTTCGATCCTCTCTCGCTGTGTCTGGCTTCCTCCAAGAGAAGGGCCTCCTTTGGTGTTGCGCTGCTAGTTACCTGCTCCCTGTACTTGCTCATTTCAACATAGAGAGAGGGAGAGGGGCCTCAGACTCCGGGCTGAGCTGGAATTTGGGTTCCTTTTTAAAATTCGTCTGTGGAGGTAAATGTAAATACAATAGAACTCACCAACATCAAGTGTACATTTGGATGATTTTTGAAAAATTTCTGTAGTCTGTAATCAGGACCACAATCAAGAAATTGTTGCCTGGAACGTGGCCCCCATGCCTGTCACAGCTGATTCCCTCCCCTCACTGGCCACCACTGATCCGTTCTTTTTCTCTGTCGCTTTGCCTTTTCTAGAACATCATAGACATGTGCCCCGCTTCTTCCCCTTGAAGCTAGACTAGAATTTAATGGCTCTGTTTTATTCCCATTCCATTATTTTCCCCACATTTTTCTAATTGTGGCAAATGATAATGGGTTAGAGATATAGTGTGAAATTTCTTTTAAATTGAATCTGTTTAAGGAGGGTACATTCACTTAAAAAACCTTAAGTCATTAACAGAGCAGGTGGATCATGGATACGGCAACAGTTACATAAGTGGGACAGAAGTCACTGGAAAAGCCACCCAGGTCCACCTCTGCACGTGGCACGTGGGGAAACCGAGGCCCAGGAAGGGGCGGCGACTGGCCTGGAGAGGATGCAGCAGGCGGCAGAGGCCCATGCGGCCCACAGCAGATGGCGGAGGCTGAGAGGGGAGGCTGGGGTCTCCCTTAGGGTTTGGGGGCTCTCCCCTCCCCCACTCTGCAGCCTGCGCTGACTGGGCTGTCCAAGGTCAGAGGCTGGGCCTGACAGATGGGATCTGCAGGGGAAGAGGATTCTGGGAGTGAGGGCCTTTGTCCTCCTAATGTTCCAACCCCAGATGGCAGGGCCAAGCCGGAGGGGCTGGGGGAGGTAGGACCCCTCCTGAACGGGAAGGTCACAGCCTGGAGACAGAATCTTTGTGGAAACGTAACTGCCAAGACCCCCCACCCCAGGGGCTGGTGCAGGCCTTTCCAGCTTTCAACTTGACCCCTCCATTCCACATGCAGCCAGATGCAAATGAGCCTGGCTGCTGCGGGGCTCAGCCTCCCTTTCCTCTTGCTGGGGCCCATCCCACAGGTCCAGACACCCATGAAGCCCCAGGCCCACATCCCAGGCCCAGATCCTCAGATCCTAGAGTCTAGGGCAGAGACATGAAACGGCCGCACCTGACCCATCTCTGCCTGGACGCTGCAGCAGACCTGGGGCCACCCCTGCTCTCTCCCCACTCCCATCCTCCTCCTCCCCTTCTCCCTCCTTCCCACATCCCACCCTCCTCCTCCTCCCCCCAGCTCACTAGAAATTTTAACTTTCTGATTCTCACTTGGTTCCTATGTAATATGAGGCTAATTATGTCTCTCTCACATTGTCGTAACAAAATTCAAGCAGAACTTTTAAAGCATAAATCAGCATTATAAAGCTATAGTAATCAAAACAGTAGGTGCTGACATCAACACACACATAGACCAGTGGAACAGAACCGAAAGCCTAGAAATGAACCCACACAGATGTGGCCAACTGATACTTGACAAGGGGGCCCAGAACACTCGACGGTAGTGGTTCTCAACCTTGGCTGCACATTAGAATCACCTGGGAATCTTTTTAAAATCCTGATTTCTGGAATGAGGCCCAGAAATCAGGATTTTAAAAAGATTCCCAGGTGATTCTAATGTGCAGCCAAGGTTGAGAACCACTGCTCTAACTAATGGTGTTGGTGCAATAGAGTGCACAGATGTCAAATTATAATGCTGTGCACCTGAAATTTACATAAGGTCATTACCAATGTGACCTTAGTACACTTAATTAATAAAGTAAAATAAACGTTGTTGGGAACACTGGGTAACCACACGCAAAAGAATGAAATTGGACCCCATCCTACGCCGCTCACAAAAACTAACTAGAAGCAGGTTAAAGACGTAAACAAACGTAAGACCAGAAACCATTCAACTCCCAGAAGAAACAAGCTCCTGACATCGCTCCTGGCGATGATGCTTTACATCTGACACCAAAGCAAGGCAGCAAACGCAAAAATCAACACGTGAGTCTACATCCAACCAAAGGCTCTCCGCAGCCAAAGAAACAAACGACAAAATAAAAGGCCGCCTAAGGAATGGGATGAAATATCTGTAAATCATATATCTGATAAGGGATTGATATCCAAAATACAGAAAAAAAGTATACAACTCCATAGCAAAAAGAGAAACAACCCTTAAATAGACATTTCTCTAAAAAAGATATACCAATGCCCAACAGATAGATGTAGAAACGGAATGAGGGGGTGAAAATTCATGCTATCTACAACCCACATTAAAATACCTCAGAAAGAGGTCGGTGAAGTAAACGGGGAAAAATGCTAATGTTAAATCTGGGGGTTGGATATCGATGTCATAATGTTATTCTCTATTTTTCTGTGCATCTAAAATTATCCAATTCCATGTAAGCCCATAGATTTTAAGAAAAGGCATTAAGAAACCATCACTATGGAGGACCCTGGGAAAGGCCAATATTGTGAGCACGAAACCAGCATGGAGGAAGACGGGCGGGGCAGGGAGGGCTTTCTGGGCTGGGAAAAGCTGCCCTTCCTGTCTGCGGCCCCTCCCCTGGGACCCCTTCTCCTTCTCTGCACCTCTGAGCAGCTCTGCGACCATACCCCTCACCGCCCCGCTTCCTCGGCATCTCAGCTCTCCGGTCTGGGGCCCGGCAGGAGACAGCGTCACTGCCCCTCTGAGAGCCTGGCCCCTCTACTCTGCCAGTGTCTGGAGTGGGAGGGGCAGAAGGACGCAGCCCCTTCACCTCAGCCCGTTCCTGGCCCGGGCCTGGGCCTAGGCCTCTGTCCTCTCACTGTCCACCTCACTGGACAGGTAGGGAAACTGAGCCCCAGGCCTGACGGAGGTCCCGTTTCCAGGGCCGACGCTCTTCCTAAGAACCAAGGACACACAATCCCGCAGAAGGAAGAGGCGAAGAGAAGGCCCGGGGCACCGAAAGGGTCAGAAGCAGGCCTCTGGCCCCCAGGAGTCAGGGTCTTCGGCAGAGGGTAGGGGACAGGAGCCCAGAAGTCTGAGATCTCTGAAGCGAGGGAATCAAGATACGTAAGTGAACTATACATAACACACCATCAGGGGCACATTAAGGAAAGAAAACTGAGGGGCATGAGGAGGCAGGGAGTGATAGCAAAGAGGCTAATTTAATAAGGGGGTCACCCCTGGGGGAGGAGATTGAGCAAAGAGCTGAATAAGGAGCAGGCAGAGGCATGGGGCTACGGGAGGGGGAGGGGAGGGGCCTTAGGCAGAGGGAATGGCAAGTGCAAAGGCCCTGAGGCAGGAAGTGAGTTTGCCGCCCAGAGAGCAGCAAGGGGGGCAGTGTGACTGGAGCCGAGAGTGAGGGGTGGTGGGAGGGGGACATGGTCAGGTGGAATGGGGTTCCGGTGAGGAGGAACTGAGCAGGGCCGAGAGGATTCTAAGCAGAAGCAGAACAGGCTCTAGCTTATGTTACAACAGCTTTCCTTCGGCTGAGAATGAGGTGAAGGGGAGAAAGGGCGGTAGCAGAATGGCCAGTGAAGAAGCTACTGCAAGAGTCCGGGCAAGACATGAAGGACGCTGGGTGGGGTGGTGGCAGTGGAGGAGGACCGAGGGGCCCAATTCTGGACCTGCCCAGGGATCAGATGAAGTGGGGGGAGGGGGGGGGTAGGGAGGGGAGATAACGCTATGTAAGACACCATGCTCCTTGCTGCATCCCCAGGGCACAGGACAGAGTTTACCTAAATCAATCGTTACAGAAAGTGAAAGAGCAAATAAAGGAAGGAAAAAAGAATCCCCGTCTCAGGTTCTCCCTTCAGACCGGACTGGCTTTTTTTCTTTTTCGGCCCTGTCAGACGGCGACCTCTGGTGGCTAATTATTGAAACTGCAAACCCCCACGTTGAGGGCCATAAGGAATGAAGAACGGACCCTAGAAGATCCCGAGCTGGATAAAATCAGAGACCACATTCCACCCCTTAACCACTTAACAGATGATGATACTGATGCTGGAAGTTCATCCACTGCCTTCCTATGTTCCCAGGAAGCATCGTGGGCCTGCATACATCCCAGGTCTAGGCACACCCCAAAGACCCCCGTTAGCCCATAGCATCTCTACTTAGCTGGAAGGGAAACCTTGAAACCCTGTGGGTTAGAATCTCCACTGTCCTCCACTCCTGGAATCCTGCTCCAGAGCATTCAGCAAGAACCCATTTCCCACACACACACCTGGCACCTGCCCCCGTCCCAGCTCAGTTCCTCCAGTCTCAGTAAAGGGCATGCTCCCCCATCGGCTCCCCATTCAAACGGCACCAGGATTCCTCCTACCTTCAATTCTCGGTGTTCCTGGAGCTGTCATTGTTCTTTACACAGGACAGAACTAAGGAGATGAAAGGAGGTCCCAGGTGTGTTCTGAGCAGAGCACAGGGGACTATCACCTCCCTTGAGCTGCACGTAAGACCTCTGTTGATGCAACACAAGATGACATTTGATGTTTCTTTAATTTCTTTTTCTTCATGTTTCTTTTTTGAAGTAATTTTTCATTTTACATTATACAACTATTAGGGTTATGGAATCCCAGAAAATATTTCAATTAAAGCTAAAGTCCTCTTTGATCACTCCCTATCCCCCTTCCCATTCCCAGACCCCCTGAGCAGAGGACAACCACTGTTGTCAATTTGAAATTTATCCTGGCAGAATTTTTCCTTTGGATGTATATGTGGACACACACACACACACACACACACACATCCCTAAAGAATATGTAGCATTTACTTACTAGGATTATTTTTCTATACAAGTAGAATCATACTGTACATATTTACCGCATGAATTTTTTCTCCTCTCTGTTCTGGACTCTTGAGTTCAATTCATGGATATGAGATGGGACTCACTTTGATGGGGAGCTGCATCGTGCTGCAAGCCCTTATGAAAAGTGAACTAGCCCCTAACTGTCTGGAGGCCCCTCGGAAGCCCCTCGAACCCTCTGCTCCCGCGTCTCCTTTCCCCCGCTCTCCTTCCTCCCACCTACCACTCTCCTCTCACCTTGGTACTTAGGTTCCACACAACCAACCCCCTTGTGAGAAGGTCCTTAGCCACCAGATGCCCTTGAAAAGGTTCATCTCCGGAGTTTGGGGCTCCCTGCGCCGCCTGGTGGTTTCTCTAAGTAACTGCGGTAGCACCGTCAGCCCCCTAATCCATTCATCCGTCAATTCATTCAGGAACACACCTGTCTTGAACCTACCTGTGCCTGCCCTGGGGGCGTGGCCACAGATGAGCTCATCTCCAGAAACTCTCCAGTGGAATGTGAGTGCACTCATGACCTGCCAGAACCTACCTGTTTGAGAGTGCTCGGGGAAGCGCTTTGTGGGAAGCTCAGGTCCTGGTGCAGAGCCTTTGGAGGGCAACTGGGTGGTCCCTCTCAAGTATGTTGTAGTTCGCGGCTGGGGCTTGAGTCTCTAGTACTCTGCCACATGGGGGGGAAAACAGATTGCCAGCGTGTTTGTTGCAACATTGTTCTTTTGTTTAATTTTAAAATATATTTTTATTGATTTCAGAGAGGAAGGGAGAGGGAGAGAGAGATAGAAACATCAATGATGAGAGAGAATCATCCATACGCTGCCTCCTGCATTCCCTCCCTCCCCCCTCAAACTGGGGATCGAGCCCACAACCCGGGCATGTGCGCTGACCTGGAATCAAACCATGACCTCCTGGTTTATAGGTCGATGCTCACCCACTGAGCCACGCCCGGCACAACATTGTTCTTGATGGCAAATTCAATGCACCCGGCAAGGAGGCCAGCTAAATTCATTCGGGTGCATTAGGATAATGGAACATGTTTAAGTCCAGCCCTTCCCAGGCTGGGTCTCTGTCCCCCTCAGAGTGTCTCTACTGGCTTCGACCTGCCCACTCCAGGTCTCCTCACCCTCCTCTTTCTTTCTTTTCTTTTTTTTTTTAATATGTTTTTTATTGATTTCAGAGAGGAAGGGAGAGGGAGAGAGAGAGATAGAAACATCAATGATGAGAGGGAATCACTGAATGGCAAGCAGTTCTGGCCGTAAGCTGCAAAGGCTACACTCCAGGACGACGAGTGATAAAGTGGTCCAGGCTCATTGGTCCCAGCTGAGAAAGGGCGGAAACGTGAGCCCTGGGCATTTTTCTTGACTTGATAAGCAACAGAGGAGTCTTTGTAAGTTGAGAATAAAGATACAATTTTAAAATTGAAATAACACAAGCGGCACCTGTGAGATTGCCGGAGTGAGGCCCTATCAGCAGGGAGTGGGTCCCCCCTAAGGGAGAACTTCCTGTTGTGGGGGGGGCGGGGGCGCATCTCTGGGAGGAGGGACTGGGGCCTGGAGCAGCCTCGCTGTGGGTGGAGGCCAAGCCTTTCGGGCTCCCTGGCAGCAAATTCTTGGGCGCCTGTGACCCAAAGCGTTTGCTACCAATACCTCCTGAGCCTTCGCCGGCTGAGAGAGGGATCCCGGGCCGGCTCACCTCTCATCCCGAGCATTCATCTGGGAGAAGGATCGCTTGGTAAGTAAATGCATGTCTCGGAGAATGATGCAAACAAACAGTGAGCCGGAATTATTGGTAGAAATCACATTCAGTGAGCATTGAATCTGGGTAAGGTCAGCCCTTTATTGCTCCTGTCCCTGTGATCATCCTATGATCATTGGGACTTGCCGCCCAGCTGGGCTGCTGGGGAGATTCCAGGCACACAGTAGGCTCTTGGAGGCTCTGGGAGTCCCGGCCACACACCCCCACACACACTTTGGGGGCGGGGACAGGTTAATACTGAGCAAGCCGCCTCCCGCCCTTCCAGGCAGAGCCGCTGGAGAACTATTACTAAGAGCCTGGCACTTAGTCAATGCTCATTGGATGTTGTTTTCAATGTAAAATGAACACCGTGGGAGTGGGTTCGAATCCTGACCACCTACTGGCTTTAGCGCCTTGAGCAAGTCACTTAACCGCTGAGTCTCAGTTTCTCCGTCTGTGAAGTGGCACCCACTTACTGCCTAGGATGATGGACAGGTGTAATCAGACAGGAACTATTACAGCTGGTCCAAGTAATATTTGTCACTGGGCATAGAGACCAGCTCTGCCAGGGCTCTTGACTCCTTTGGGCTTCTGTTTCCTCGTCTATAAAATGGGGACATTTATAGAATCTCCCCAAAAAGTGGTGGTGAAGATTACGTGCATATCAAGCCGGGCCTGGCGGAGTTGGCTCAGCACACGCTAGCTGCCAGGACTTCTGCCCTATGCGGAGGGCGCTATGATTACCCCCACTTTCCAAGAGACTGGCTTAAGAGCCAGGAGTTTCTGCTCCCTGGAGCCAGGTTCCTATAGCAAAGAAAATACAGTAGCCGTAGGGTGGGGCCAGAGCCAGCAACCTGGGCAGGTCCTCTGCCTTCTGGAGATCAGCCCTCAGGACATGGGAATGTCAGCAAGCACGGGGTAAGGTCAGCCCTTTATTGCTCCTGTCCCTGTGATCGTCGGGACTTGCCGCCCAGCTGGGCTGCTAGGGAGAGTCCAGGCACACAGTAGGCTCTTGGAGGCCTTGGGAGCCCCGGCCACTCCCCTCCCCCCCCACTTTGGGGGCGGGGACAGGTTAATACTAAGCAAGCTGCCTCCCGCCCTCCCAGGCAGAGCTGCTGGAGAACGAGAACTAGACCTGCAGGGAGACGGGCAGAGCTGGGCAGCTCAGGACTGTGAGGGCACAGCTGCAGGTACCAGGGGCCGGTCGCTGGTAGGGGGGGCCTGGCACAGGGTGGAGGAGGGGCCCTCGTCTGGGGACAGAGGTGGCTCGTGGCCTTTCCCCTAGTTTCAGCCTGCCTGGTGGGAGGGGAAGGAGGGAAGGAGGGAAGAAGGGCCTCCTTCTGTGCTGACCAAACCCTGGGCCCCCATGACCTCTGCCCCGCTGCAGCTCATGGGACCTCTAGACGCTGGCTCCTGCAGGCTGGGCCTGGAGCCTCACCAGCCTGGCACCAGGACTGGGGGTTGGGAGCTGGGATAGGCACCGAGGGGAGGGGAACCCAGCCAAGGCCAGGCCTGTGGGAGGCCTGAAGCCCTTCCAGGCCCTGGAAGGGAGGACAGGGAGGATAGGACTCACAGTCCCATCTGGCATCCTGGGCTCTGTTATCTCCTTGCTTCCTCCCTGACACCCAAGCCTGACGAGCCTGGGCATCCTCAGAGCCTTTGGTGAAAGTTTAGCCCAGAGAGGGTGAGCAGCTGGCCTGAGGACACACAGCAGTAAGCACAGGCCTGGATGACTGGCGGCGGGGTTGGGGGCTGGACAGGATGTGGGCAAGTTTCCCCACATCTGTGAGAGGGGAACACTGAGGTGACTGAGGCCCTGGGGAACTCGGGGGCGAGGAGAGGTAGAGAAGGCCTCTTGATACAAGCAGATGTGAGCTGTGAGCAGCTGGGCGGCTGCACCAGGCCAGGCCTCCACACATCCAGCTGCTCTCCTGCCTCCATCTCCTCCTCACTCCAGCGCCTCTTTTTGCCCAGCCTATGTCCCTGTCTCTTTCTGCCCATTTCTGCTTCTACTTTTGGTTCTTCTTGTCTCGGTCTCTCTCTTTTTCCATCTCTCCCAGGTTTTTGGTTTTGATGCTCTCAATCTCCCTATTCTGTTGACTCAAAGTCATCCTGCTCCTGCCCAGACAACCTCCCCTCCACCCTTATTGTAGGGGGGTGTGAGTGGGGGGCTCAGCAGGCCCTGAGAGGGGGGGCAGGTCCTGAGAGGGGGAGGGGCCTGCAGGACTCACCGAAGGCTCCGGACCAACTTCTCCAGCAGCTTGACACCTGAGACAACATTGACTCAGACCCTTGTCCAGACCTTGTCAGACCCTGGCACTGACCGGGGCCACCCTGGCCAACTCAGCTCACATGGCGAAGGCAGGCTCGGTTGGTGGCCCAGGCATTGGCGGTCCAGATGGCCACCTGGACACTGGGGGAGAGGACAGGGCTCTGCTCTCCTGGAGATGACACTCCATGTGGGAGGACCATCGCCCATCAGATAGACACAGATACACTCTGGTAGCAGCTGATGCACCTTCACACTGTAAAGCAGTGGTTCTCACCCTTCCTAATGCCGCGGCCCTTTAATACAGTTCCTCATGTTGTGGTGACCCCCAGTTTCATTGTTACAAATTGAACATAATTAAAGCATAGTGATTAATCACAAAAACAATATGCAATTATATATGTGTTTTCCGATGGTCTTAGGCGACCCCTGTGAAAGGGTTGTTCGACCCCCAAAGGGGTCGCGACCCACAGGTTGAGAACTGCTGCTGTGAAGGAACAAAGCGGAGAGCAGGAAAGAATCCAGGAGAGGAGGCTGCTAGGGCTCTGATGGTCAAGGTCAGATGGGACCCTTCCAGCTGGTGGGGGAGGAGATGTCCCAGGCACTCCCTGAAGGCGCCCTGGCCCTCGGGCAGGAACTCCTCCCAGCCCTTCCTCCCTTGGGCTTTTGATGCAAGAGTGCAAAGGAGACCTCCTGCCTGGGGCTCTCCTGGCTCCTCTGTTCGCCAAGAGTGACTTTTATGGGAGTGCCTTTGAGTGTCTCATTCAAAGCACAGCCTTAGGTTTCTGGTCTCCCACCATATTGGGCAGAAGGTTCTCGAGGGCCTGCCGCCTTCCCGGCCCACATGCTGCGGAGGCTGGGGTTAGTGAAAAAGGATCCTGGTCAGCTTGGTCCCTGCAGCCTTCATCATGCCCTCACCCCAGGCTGGCTAAGAGGGCTGAGTCCACAGTCAGACCTGCCCGAGCTCAAATCTCAGCTCCCCAATGACCAGCTGTGTGACCTCGGGTAAATCACTTGCCCTCTCTGTGCCTCAGTTTTGTCATCTATAACATGGAGATAATCACAATGCCTGCCTTAGGATTGCTGCGAGGATTTGATGGATAATGTGTATAAAGTGCTTAGCACAGGGCCTGGCAAAATAAGTAGCCAATAAAACTATTGTTGTAGTTGCTATTATTGTTATTGTTACTATATTATCTTTTTAAATATATTTTTATTGCTTTCAGAGAGGAAGGAAGAGGGAGAGATAGAAACATCAATGATGAGAGAGAATAATTGATCCACTGCCTCCTGCAGGCCCCCTGCTGGGGATTTCGCCCACAACCTGGGCATGTGCCCTTGACTGGAATTGAATCTGGGACCCTTCAGCCCACAGGCTGATGCTCTATTCACTGAGCCAAACTGGCTAGGGCTATATTATCTTTTTTTTTTACCTGAATTACTACACCAGCTTCCTAACAGGTTAATAGGTTTCACTTCTGCTTCCACCCTGGCCCCACATTCTGTTAAAACTAAATTAGAGCCCGGCTGGTGTGGCTCAGTGGTTGAACATCACCTATGAACCAGGAGGTATTGGTTTGATTCCCGGTCAGGGCACATGCCCAGGTTTTGGGCTCGATCCCCAGTGTGGGGTGTGCAGGAGGCAGCTGATCAATAATTCTCATCATTTATGTTTCTATCGCTCTCTCCCTCTCCCTTCCTCTCTGAAATATATATATACACACACACACACACAAACACACACACACACACACACACACACACACACACACTAGGCCTGTTGCATGAAAAGATTCGTGCAATAGGTCTTCCCTTCCCCTGGCTGCGTGCACCAGTTTTCTTCCTGCACCCAGGACCCAGGCCTTTGCTCCGGCCGGAGCCGCCTTCAAGCCTTCACTGCTGCAGCTGGAGCCGCCTTCAAGCCTTCCCTGCTCCTGCTGGAGCTGCCTTCAGTCTTCGCTCGCTGCTTCGTGCCTATATATGCAAATTAACCGCCATCTCTGTTGGCAGTTAATTTGCATATCTCGCTGATTAGCCTATGGGAGGCGTAGCGAAGGTATGGTCAATTACCAAATTACCATGTTTGTCTATTATTAAATAGGATATATGTGTGTGTGTGTGTGTGTGTGTGTGTGTGTGTGTGTTTAAAATCTCTCTGGTCCCACCTCTGCCTAGCAATGAGGATTCTGGCTCAGAGAAAACACCCACACTCTTGCCTACAAGGCCCGGTGTGACCAGCCCATCTCCATTCACACTGCTGCAGCTCCCGGCTCTTCTTCCCACACCAAGATCTGTTTCTGGGACCTGGCAGGCGAGGCCCCACCGCAGGGCCCTGGCACTGGCTGTTCCCTCCCCTTGGAGTCCTCTTTCCCCTCACAGGGCTCACTCCCACCTCTCCTTCAGTTCCCCCGGACAACTCCAACTGTGATTGCAGCCAGCCTCCAGGATCGCCCGCCCCTCCCAGCTTCCGCTTCCTCCACAGCCCTTATCGGTGGCTGACTCGCTTGATATTTCTGTTGTTTTGCTTAGTGCCTGCTTCTCAGGCTTCCTTGAGAGCAGAGATTGTTGTCTAGCTCACAGCAAGTCCCCGACAAATACCGGTTAAGTGAATGAACAAGAGCTGGAAGGTCACTATATCTAAGAAATAGAAAACAGAGATCGTCATTCAATATTCTCTGAGTATTAGTCATGCTGAGCAGCTCCTTAGTTCTCTGAAAGCGACCAGGCCTCTTGCATGCAGTTCCCTCGCCCACTGTCATCGACGTTGCCCCTCTCCTTGTCACTGATGGCTGTGTCCTTCCGTCCAAAGCACGTGGCACTTGCTGTGGCTGGCCGAGCGTGGGCCAAGGCAGGGGAGCCATGAAGGAGGTGGGTCATGCTGGGCCCACCATTGTCCTGTTTTCCAGATAAGGAAACAGAGACTCAAAGAGCCAAATCACACAGCTATGCGAGGGCCTAGATCAGAATCCAGAGAACTCGGCTCTGGGGGGCGTGGGGATTCAGGCTTTCAGTGCAAGGGACCCATTGCCCATAAATGGAACCCAGGCTCCTGACCTTCCTGCCTGCCCCCATCTTCCCATCAAGCCCACTCCCTACTCCAGCCATATTGGCCCAGGCTCATTTCTGCCCCAGGTCCTTTGCAAAATCTGTTATCTATTTGATGTTCTCTAGGTATTTTTATTACAGTCATGTGCCACTTAACAACAGGGACATTCTGAGAAGGGTCTTTAGGCGATGTTGTTATTGTTACACAAACCTAGAGGGTATATATAACCTACGCACCTAGGCTACAAGCCTGTTCCGAGTGTTACTGTACAAAACCTCACTAAACTGATTCACGTACAAGAGAAGATGATGCAACCAAGAGATGAGGGAAACAAGATGTATGAGGCTGCTGCCGACGTAACATGGCGTACTGCCTTACAGAAAGCTTTTGTTTTAATAAGTAGAAAGAGTACACTCCAAAATAATACAAAGTATAGTATAGTAAATGCATAAGCCAGCAACAGTCGTTGATTATCATTGTCAAGTATTATGCACTGTGCACACTTGTGTGAGCTGTACTCTCTCACTGGGCTGGCCGCACACCAGCTTCATTTACACCAGCATCGCCACGAACACATGAGGAACGTGTTGCGCTGTGACGTCACGAGGCGGTAGGAATTTTTCAGCTCATTAGAATCCAATGGGAACACCGTATTCTTTTTTTAATTTAAAAAAAAAAATGTGATCCATCTGCACTGGACTTCTTTTGGAGGGCGTGGGGTTAAGTAAGAAAGAAACCCAGCTTTATCTGCTTTTCCCCAATGGCGACTCCATAGCAAGTCCTGCTTTCTGCAGGTGGTTCTATGCAGGAAAACTGCATGTTCGTAAATGTGTAACCCGCCTCCTTGCTGAACTCTCTCATTAGTTTAATAGCTTCTCGGATGATAAAGGTAAACCGGCTCCTGGGCATTCGCCTCCTTCTTTAATTGTTTACTTATTCCTATTGATCAGGCGTAGCATTTATCACCTCGACATCCAGCACCTTCTGCTGTCAGGGCTGGGACAGACCTTTGCCCCAAGTTTACTCCTGATCTTTTGGGGCCTCTGTAAGATGTCTCTCGATCACTGATTTTGTTTGATTTTGGTTTTTTATCAAATCCTAGTTGGGGCAGGACCTGAGTTTCTTAGTTGGGGCATCAGCAGTAAAGGAGATAAGTACACTCATTCAATTTTGGTTACTATAATTGGTCAATAGACAACCTTGAGTATACCTCTCTGTACACTTTAGGCGGTGTTTTGCTGTATATAAAATAAGAGTGTCTAACAAAATAGAAGCTTATTTACGGCTTAAACATCATTAAATAAGCAAAATAATTCAGTGGCAGGCAGAGCGGGGTGGTGTGGCGGCTCCCGGCCACGGAGTCCAGGGGAGATCTAGTCTCCATCCAGCCCCACACCGTCCCCCGTGGGGCAGCGTGGCTGCTGGAGTGCTGGCATCACATCCGAGTTCTAGACAGCAGGATAGCGGAAGAGAACGGCACCCTCCCTTCTCTCTAAGGAGAGTTCTCAAGTCCCTTACCACCTCATAGTCCGGGCTTGATCACATGGCCATGCCTAGCGACCAGGGAGGCTGGGAAATGTAACCCTTTAGCTCCATGGCTGTTTGCCCAACCAAAATCCTGGTCTCAGGAACAACTAAGGAAGAAGGAAAGAATAGCTAATGAGCATCTGGCAGCCTTCCCCTTGGACTATCACACATGCTCTACCTGTTTCTTCCTTCCATCGTGTTTCACAGACGGTCATCAGAACTCTGCCCGAGTTGGCACAGGGCAGCTTTTTTTCCATGGGATTCTGCCTGCTCTACACGCGAGTCCGGTCTCAGGCGGAGAGGGCAGCCGCGGCCTGCTTCTGGGTCTCGGACAGCACAGTGGGGAGCTGAGATGCACACCAGAGCTCCTGGCTTTGAGAGCTGGTTTGGAGGTTCCAGAAGGGGGGCGCAGCCACTCGTATGTCCAGGACCAAAGAGTGGCCCTCTCCTCTGTCAGGGAAGGTTGTCCTCTTCGCCCGGGACCCTGCAGCTTCCGGGGGGGATGCACATGGACCGGTGAGGGAGGATGGGGACACCCGCCTCACCAGCCATGGGGTAACAGGTGTCGCAGCCAGACTGCCCGCACATCCCAGAGCTCTTGGTCTTTGAAAGAGATCCTCTCCCTCCTCCTCTCCACCGATCCTCCAGGAAGACCTGCCCCCATTTTGCAGCCATCGAGTTACCTGCCCTGGCCAAGGTAGGGTGAGACACCCTGCGCCCCCTGCCCACCCCCCCACACACACACACCTACCCAGCACACCTCCACCTTAGACTTAGTGGTGGCACTTGAGTTCTGCTGCCCATACACCTCTTCCTCATACCTTTCTCTGGGGAAATCCCCTGTGGCTTTTCTGCTTTCATCTCTCAGAGCTCTGAACACAACATTAGTCATCCCTAATGGACTGGTAAAGAGGAAGTGATGACAAAATCTTGCCACCAGGAATTACTTGTGTTGTACCCAAAAGTGTGTTCAGGGCAGCTGCCTGTTTTCAAATGCAATTCATATATTTGCTGAAATATGAAAAACAGGAATCAGAACAGTTAACGTTTCACTGAGCACTTACTCTGTGTCAGGCACTATTCTAACACTTTGCAAGTTCATGGTCATTACAGTCCCGATGTTGGTCCTGGGAGCCTCCCCATTTTGCAGAAGAGGTGTCAGGCACGGGAGGCTGGCCTTTGCTCAGCGTGGAAGGGTTGAAGCTGGGGCTTGAACCTAGGCGTCTGGCTCCAAATTTTACTGCGAGAGAGAGCAGTAAGGTGGCTGGAGGCAGTGCCTGGAGTCTGGGACTGAGAGAGAGGCCCACGACTGGATTCCAGGCCCCAGTTTGCCCCCAGCTAGTGAGGGATCCTGGGGGCTCAGAAATAAGGGGTCCCAGGGCCTATGGGGCCAAGTGGGGCCCAGGCAAGTACCCTAAGTGAAAGAGGGCCAAGAGTGGTGGTTGCCAGTGGGCATGTAGGCCCGGTGTGGTCTTCCAGAATATTCTTGACAAACCAGACATCTCGTATTCCCCCATGGCAAGCTCTAGTCTTTATTTCCAATCTGTTGCAAACTCTTGATTTTTTACTTTTACAGTAAAAATGAATTACTAGAGAAATTAACATTTTAAAACTGAAGACATAAAATACACCTCACCCCCACCCCAATTTTTATTGTGAGGTTTGACATAACATTCCAGGGACCCAGAAATCTTGAGTTTTGTATGCCACTTCCCAACTTGCTAAGTGTTTATAACAGACAGGAAACCAAAAGAACACGTCTGCTGTCTGGCTATGGCCAAAGGGTGACCAATTTACAAATCCTGAGCTAGGTCATCTGCAAAGCTCTTCTGCCTTCAGAGCCAGATCCCCAAGCAGCTCTCTGCCCTCAGTCTCCCCAGAAATGTGCCTGGATGTGTCCACACCAGAAACGCTGACATGAAGGGCACCTGGGGCCCAGTGCTGCGCATCCTGGGGACGGGGCCCTGCGGAAAGCTCCAGGCTCAGCACAGCACAGGCAAAGGGGAGCAGCCGGGCAGGCGGCCATTGCCTGGAGCTGCTCTTCTCCACGGGCCCCTGTGGTGCCCCACAGCCAGGCTGTCCTGGGCGGTTAGGCCAGCTTCACAGGTGAGAGACAGAGCTTATTAAGTGGCTGAGCTAAGGCCCGGACCGGAGGCCACGGATCGGGAGCGATTGAAAGCAGGTCAGACTGCATTCTGCTGCAGCGCTTCCCAGGGCGGAGGAGAAGCGAGTCAGAAGGGTGGATTGGGTCTCCTCCCAGGAGGAAGGAGGAAGGAGGAAGGGAGAGGGGGACCTGAGAGTCAATTCTGGGTGTGGACACCTTGCTGTGGTGTCAAGACTTTCCCGAGGGAGGCAGGCCAGGAGAGACCCTCCCGCACCCTGGCCTGGGGGCTCAGTTGGTTGGGCGTTGTCCCAGGTAACAAAAGGTTTCAGGTTCGATTCTGATTCCGGGTCAGGGCACATACCTAGTTGCCAGTCCATCCCCAGTCGGGGAGCCTATGGGAGGCAGCCGATCTCTGTCTCTCACAGCTCTCTCTCTCTCTTTCTCTCTCTCTCTCATTTTCTCTCTCTCTCTGTCAGTGAAAACATAACCTCAGGTGAGGATTAGAGAGTGAGAGAGAAAGAGAGAGAGAGAGAGAGAGAGAGAGAGAGAGAGAGAGAGAGAGACTCCTGCACGTTCTAGAAGAATAGAGACCAGGAGTTAAAGACTGACAGTGTGAACTGCATAGAACCAAAGGATCAGGGGTCACCACAGGGTCATGTGGGGCGGGGACTGGCTCCAAATACACCTCACCTCCGTCTCCGTCTCCGGAGAACCCCTCCGTCCCTGCAGACCCACCCTGCGTCCCATCTGTAAAAGGATGGATGGACTTCGGCCTGTCTCTCCTCCAGGATGGTGCATAGACCGCTGGCGACTGCATGTGGCTCCTCATGGGGAATTATTTTCCCTTTTAAATTTGAATAGTCATGTGTCCATTTTCATGTGAATTAGAAAACAATGACGATGTCCCCAAGCCTGGCATTTCACCATAAGGATAGCAGCTGACCCTCAGCCAGTGCTCACTGTGTGGCAGGCACAGTCCGAGACAACGGCAACTCTCTAACATATTAGGATCCCGCGGATGCTGTCACCGTCCTCTGTTTACAGAGGAGGAAGATGAGGTCCTGAGAGGCGGTCACGTGCCCAAAGTCACCCTAGTGAGTGGCAGAGCTGGGTTCAGGCCCAGGCAGCTGGCTCCACGGTCTCGCTTCTGGCCTCTCCTCTATTTATTCCCCTTATACTGAGGGGAGATCAAAGAGAAGAAGGGCACAGGAGGTGTGACACAGCTCACTGGGAAGGTGGTAAGCAGGTGACAGGATGGTCCTCCCAAGGGTCAGAGTTAGGCGGTCTCTGAGGGCCTGTCCAGCTAGGGGGGTCTATAATGTCACCAGAAAATGCCAGGCTGGAATTCTATGTTAAGGAAGCTTCTTTGTAATAGTATGTTTACATGTTTAGTTGTTTACATAGTCAACACGATATAAAAAGGTCTACAAATCTTTCTTTCTAATTCTCACCTGAGAATATGTTTATTGATTTGAGAGAGAGAGAGGAAGGGAGAGAGAAACATCGATGTGAGAGAGAAACCCATCCGTTGCCTCCCTCACGCACCCCGACCAGGGATAGAACCCACAACCGGCAATCGTGCCCTGACTGGCAATCGAACCCGAAACCTTTTGATGTACGGGACGATGTTCCAAGTACCTGAGCCACCCGGCCAGGGCTAGAAATCTGTTTGTATTGGCGCCACCAACACCCCAGTAGTTCCTGTGTGTTCTGCTTTGTGCAAATACAAGCAAAGAGAACATATCTTCCTCTGTGTTTCCTGAATCCAAAAGGCAGCAGCACACTGTCTACCTGCCTCGATTTTGTTCCCTTATCAGCATAACCTTGAAACCTGTCCCTGTCAGCCAGGGAGGGCTCCCGCATCCCTCATTCCTTTTGCTGGTGTGGAGCATTCCGACTCAAACGTTCCTTTTTGTAGCTCCTCCCTTACTGACAGGCACCTGGGTCATCCTATCTAATAATAGACAAACAGGGCAATTGACTGTACCTTCGCTACACCTCCCATTGGCTAATCAGCAAGATATGCAAATTAACTGTCAACAAAGATGACGGTTAATTGGCATACATAGGCGCAAAGGGCAGAACCAAGACTGAAGGCCTGGGTCCCTGTGCCGGAGGGAGGAAAACCGGTGCCGGCAGCCAGGGGGAGGGAAGGCCTAGTGCATGAATCTTTTCATGCAGCAGGCCTCTAGTTTTCTATATTTTGCTGTTACCAACAAGGCCACAGGAAACAGAAACCTCATGCAGGCATGGTTTCGTCTGGGGCAGGTAACCTTTGGGACAATCTCCTGGTGAGAAATGGCACCTTGGAGTCATTGTTAATTGACATTTCCCATGAGTGAAGGTGATCATCTTTTCCCATGTTTAAGACTTACTTGTACTTTTCCTCTGAACTTTTCCCGTCCTTTACCCACCTCACTGTTGGGTCTCTCTGTTCTTACTTTTCTAAAAACTCTATGTATTAGGAAGACGAGCATTTTGCAAATCCTTCCCCCCAGGGTGTCATCAGTCTTCTGATCTTGCTGTTGCATTTTTTGCAGGGAGTACTTTCTTGTTGTTTTAATCCTCACCTGAGGATATGCTTTCACTGCCTGTAGAGAGAGAAAGAGCTCCCTGACCAGGGATTGAACCTGCAACCTAAGTACATGCCCTGGTGGGGAACCTAACCGAAACCTTTTGGTGGATGGTGTATGGGCTGACGCTCCAGCCAACCGAGCGACCTGGCCATGGCTTTTGTTGGTTTTTTCTTGTTTGCTTTTCTGTTTTGATATTTACACAGTTGAATGTATCACGCTTTTCTTTGGTGATCTCTGGCTTTACAAGTCATGGTTAAAAAGTCTTTCCCACTGGAAGGTTAGTTATAAAGGAATTTGTTCATGTTTCCTGCTTAGAAAAAACAGCAAAAAGCCCACTGTTCATGAAGGGAATGATATGAGAAAACTATGGGCCTAAAGCCCAGTCTTTTGCTACCAGGGGTGGGGAACCTTTTCTCTGCCAAGGGCCATTTGGATATTTATAACATCATTCTACAAAATTATCAACTTAAAAATGTGCCTGCTATTTTGGTCAAACATCTAATTAACTCACCCCTAATGCCTTGTCAGGGCCGGGCCAAATGATTTCTCAGGCCTCATGCAGCCTGTGGGCGGGACGTTCCCCACCCCTGAGCTAGATAGTGAACCTGACATTGCTCACCTGGTCTTTTGCTCTGTAGGCCCTGCTGCAGGCGGATCTGGGAGGTGGCAGCCTCTGACCCAGGACAGATATCACCATGGCCCTCCTGATACACCTGCTTGTCTGCACCTTCGGGATGGGCTCCTGGGTGGCCATCAACGGGATCTGGGTAGAGCTGCCCCTGCTGGTGACGGAGCTGCCGGAAGGCTGGTACCTGCCCTCCTACCTCACGGTGATCATCCAGCTGGCCAACGTCGGGCCCCTCCTCTTCACCCTGCTCCACCACTTCCGGCCTGGCTGCGTGTCCGAGGTGCCCGTCATCTTCGCCGTGCTGTGTGTGGGCACCATTTCCTGCACCCTCTTTGCCTTCCTCTGGAATGTCACCTCCTGGGTGCTGGGCAGCCTCCGCAGCATCACCTTCATGGTCCTCACCTTCTTCCTGGCCCTGGTGGACTGCACCTCCTCCGTCACCTTCCTGCCCTTCATGAGCCAGCTGTCCACCCACTACCTAACCACCTACTTTGTGGGTGAAGGACTCAGCGGCCTCCTGCCTGCCCTGGTGGCTCTTGCCCAGGGCTCGGGGCTCACCACCTGCGTCAACGTCACCGAGACACCTTACAACACCTCAAGCCCTAGCATCGTGAGGAAGACCAGCATCCCACAGGTACCGACCCCACCCAGAGCCGGCGCAGCGCTCGGCACTCGGTCACGGCAAGGGCACACGGAGGGCTTGGGTTTCCGAAGTGTTGGGTGGCCCCGTGCCCTTGACCTGGCTACACCTTAGCTTACCTGGGAGAGCTACTGAAACACACTACTGGGGCCCCCACAGCCAGACCAATTAAATGAGACTCTGAGCGTGGGGACAATTGGTTTCTGAGTTAACACCCATTGGTAGGGAGCCATATAGAACCACGAGGCTGTCTTGGGTTTTCCATGGCCCCGGCTATTTAATTTACAAGCGTTGTTTAACCACACAATTACCCTAGACGTTTGTTCATTGTTTATTTCACAATACTTTCCATGCCATTTAACATAGAAACAAACCTCCTAGGTGCTCCAGTGAGCCTCTGGAACACTGCAGATGTATTCCGACACATACTAAGATTTTAACCCTTAAAACCGCAATTTCTAATGAAAACTAAGAAGTAAGCAATTAGCATTCTTTAGCTTAAATTTATGAAGATATTTTATTCTAGAAACACATTTCGTAGACATCAAATTCAATTATTAACATAAATTTATTTTTGTAAACCCAGGTAAAATATAGGGTGCCCCCAAAAAATGTATGCACACACTTCGAATAATTCTAAAGTCAGTGTATTCATTTTCAAAATTGAGCTGTCAGCTATTAAAGTGTGTACATTTTGGGGGAATACCCTGTATAAATATTATATTTAAAATCAATAACTAAAAAAAATGTTCTACTCAAACCAACAGACTTTAACTAACTTTATTAACTAAGAATTACTCTTAGATCATGAGAACTTGAGAAGCATTTGATTTAGTTTCCATATTTCTGAGAATTTTAGAATACCCGATTCTTACAAGCGCTTGCCTTTAAATTAATGTTAGCAATATCATCCAGAGGTAGAAAGTTATTTCACATTTACAACAGACAGATATAGGCACACTAGTTTACAAAAGAACAGCTGGATCCCATTCTTTTCGGAGACATTTACAATTTATATCTGCGGCTGATGAGACATGTCCCAAATGACCTTCCCCCTTTTAGAACCAGGACGGCCATTTTTAACCTCAGAGAACTGGGTTGACGCCTAACCAACATCGCAGGTGGATCCATTTATCTAAATCCTCGTTTTGAAGCGTCAAGAGACCAGTTAGATGTGTTTTCCATTCATTCTGCCTCGTTTACAGCCAGCTTTTCCTCATTGGGTGCCCCAGCGTTTAATGTAAGTCCCGAAGGCTCCTCACCTCAGCCACCTCAGCATCAGTGGGAGGCTGGCTGTCATGGGCTTGTTGGCCTTGGAGGTGTGGTTTCCCATGTTAATTTTAGTTTTTCTTTGAGATCCATAGAGTCTGAACAGACTTTTGGGAAAAACCAGCCTTTAGGTACACGTGTTCAGACGAGCCAAATGTAGTGAATATCCCTATAGGGCCGTGATGGCGAACCTATGACACGCGTGTCAGAGGTACACGCGAACTCATTTTTTTGGTTGATTTTTCTTTGTTAAATTGCATTTAAATATATAAAATAAATATCAAAAATATAAATCTTTTTTTTACTATGGTTGCAAATATCAAAAAATTTCTACATGTGACATGGCACCAGAGTTAAGTTAGGGTTTTTCAAAATGCTGACACGCCGAGCTCAAAAGGTTCGCCATCACTGCTATAGGATATCCCTACATCCCTGTAGGAAATTTTCTTTGGGCCACCCCACAAAGATTCTTAGTCACCTAGGAATACCTGAGCAAGGGCCCACAAGGGCCTACCAGGCACCACCAGGACCACGCCACCCCAAGGCCCAGACCCTCTCTCTGTGTGAACCCATTCTAAGGCCTCCTGCCCTGCTCCTGGGGCTCCCACCAGCTTCCCCCAAACCAGCTGCCCTTCCACACAGAACGGCCCCTGGTGCCCCTCTCTACCACTCCAGATTCGGGGTCTGCACCAGCTATTGTCACCCCATTGGCTATTCAGGTTGGGGATGCAAGTATCCTTTCTCTTTCTATCCTTTCTCTTTTTGAACCAAAGAGAGTTCAGGGTCTCATTTAACTAGCAAAGATTTTGTTCAGACTCTCGGTAAGCAATCCAGTTAAAAAGCCAAAATTAGAAGTAGCAACAACCTTTCTTTGCTCTTTCCCTGGGTTACCTCAATCTTTATCCACCTGGAGGATTTTCTAAGAATAGCTCTCTCTCTCTCTCTCTCTCTATATATATATATATATATATATTATATATATATATAATTTCAGAGAGGAAGGGAGAGGGAGAAATAGATAGAAACATCAACGATGAGAGAGAATCATTGATCGGTTGTTTCCTGCATGTCCCCCACTGGGGATCAAGCCTGCAACCCGGGCATGTGTCCTTGACTGGAATTGAACCCAGGACCATTCAGTCTGCAGGCTGACACTATATCCACTGAGCCAAACCAGCTAGGGCTGGTAGCACTTTTTAAAAAAATTTTTTTTTAAATTGGTTTCAGAGAGCAAGAGAGAGAGAGAGAGAGATAGAAACATCAATGATGTGAGAGAATCATTGAACAGTTGCTTCCTGCCTGCCCCACTATGGGAATGGAGCCCACAACCCGGGCATGTGCCCTGACCTGGAATTGAACGGTGACCTCCTGGTTCACAGGTCACTGCTCAACCCCTGAGCCACACTGGCCGGGCAGGTAGTTCTTGAAAGAGATCTCTCTGGCCACACCAGGCCACATCACCACAGAGTGAGTCAGGGCAGGGGGGTGGGGGGGCCGGGTGTAGGGGGCTGCTCTCCCACTGGCTGGTCCCCAGCCCGCCCTCCTCTGAACATATATGTAGTTGCCAGCCTTGGAGGGCTATAGAGTAGCAAGAGGCAGAGCTGAGTCAGAAAGAACCAAGTGGACTGGTTTTGCCACATACTCCCGTGACCCTCAGGTAAGACGAATCTGTTCTGACACCTCTGTGCCTTGTAAACCGGGGTAATGGTCCCCACGGCACAGGGCTGTTAGGAGGTGCACACCAGCTGTTGCATGCGAGGTGTGGTGCCCAGGAAGCAGTCGGTCAATATGAGCATTGATTATCATGACTTCCGTTGCTATGTGTATATTATTCATCACATACTAATCTACACTAATAATAGACAAACATGGTAATTGACCATACCTTTGCTATGCCCACCATTGGCTGATCAGAGCAATATGCAAATTAACCACCAACAAAGATGGCGGCTAATTTGCATACTGCAGGCAGAGTGGGACAGCATGCGCTTCGCCTGAGCCCTGCCCGCCCGCCAGGGACAGGGCCCACTCCTGTGTGCGACCCAGGGGCGGGCGGGGGCTCAGGTGAGGCAATCGTCATCGCTTGCCTTTGCCTGAGCCTTGCCCGCCCACCAGGGACACAGGGCCCTCTCTGAGAGAGAGAGAGAGAGAGAGAGAGAGAGAGAGGTGGAATTTGGCACCCCGCATCCCTCCCTGATCGACCACTGCGATTCCAAGCCAGCGAGGGCTGCCTTCAGGCCCCAGCTCCAGGGCCCTCACCCCCACCCCAGGCCCGAGAGCACAGTGCTGGGCAGGGGCACCTGGGGGTTCGGGAATGCAGTGTGAGGGGCCGGCATGACGTCGGGGGCGGGGGGCTGTGTTTACACCGCCAAGTTTCCCACTTCTGCCCTGGCCCGAGCATCCCTCCTCCTTCCCCTCAGAGGCCCAGCTCCTGCTTACATGCTTGCTGGGCAGGCCCAACTGCACCTGGGAGTGAGCCATGGCGATCGGGATGGCCACTTCCTGGGATGGGGACAGCCAGATCATGGCGATTCATGAGGGCAATGAGGCCCGTGGGGCATGCACAGCCCTCGGGCGGCGGGGGTGGCCGGCCAAGCCAAGTCTGGCTTCAGTGGGGCCAGTGGGAGCCTGAGGCCACCCCAACCCCCATAGGTCCTGGGTGGATGGTGGCTCAGTGGAGAGCGGTGTCTCCATGCATGGTGCCCAGGGGCGGCTGTGAGCTGCTGCAACCCCGCCCCACACTTCAGGGAGGGGGAGAAGGCTCGCAGCCACCAGCACCCTAGGCTGCACTGCCTGTGCCTCAGCCTGCCAGGTTGGCAGGTTCCAGAGCAGGTGAGCTGCTCCCTTCCCCCAGTGGTAGAACAGGGAGGAGAGCGCTGGGTGCAGGGAGGGGACCTCAGCTGGGATCCTCCTGGTGTGGGGAAGGGGCCCAGCCTGGGCCCGGTGGGGACCTTAGGAAGTCTGGCTAAGCAGGTGCTGATTCATACCAACTCTTACTCTGCCATCTTCCTCCAGCTCTTCAAGCTAGCCCCCTTGCCCCACCTGTCCAGGGCAACAGGCTCTGGGTGACCTCCCTGAGCTCAGACTGTGGACCCAGAGACCTCAAGGAAGAGTGCAGGGGCCGGTGCAGAAGTACCAGGGCAGAGTTGCTTCGGTGTCTCCGTGAAGTTTGCAACTGACCCAAGGAGGAAACCCCAGAGGGGAAAGGCCAGGAGGCATGAATTGCCAGTACTTTAGCCACTTGAAAACAGCTCCACTTGGAATGTGAGGCGGTTGTATGTTCAACTGAGAAGTGAGGGGGCTGAACTCCACCATCGCTGGGCTCCTGTCAGTCCAAGGCCCAAGCGTCCACCACAACAAGGAAAGGACAGACCGAGGGGCCCAGAAGAAGGGAGGACAATTGAAGAAAACCGTGTCTAGACTTTCCCCAGCCCTCTCCTTCTTTCTGCTGCCTACAAGAGCACCAGGCCCAGCCACAGTTCTGTCTCCACCTTTTAGTCCCCTATTCTCCAACCACAGAGGAAAGAAATAAGGAAGGAGTCTGTGCTGCCTTCAGAAAGTATCTAAACAGTGGGGCCTTGACTTATGAGTTTAATTCGTTCCGTGACGGAGCTCGTAACTCAAATTACTCGTATGTCAAATCAATTTGAGACACGTGATGCTGGGCTGATGTTGTGGCGTTCACTGTGACGTTCGCTGCACCACTAGCGGTGGGGTATCTGAAGCTGGCTCGTAACCCAAATTTTAGCTCGCAACTCAAAGCAAAAAATCGGCCAAGAGACGGCTCATATCTCGAAAAACTCGTTAGTCAGGACACTCGTAAGTCAAGGCCCCACTGTATACCTGATCGGCCAGTTGCCTTCCACAGAGGGAGGCCAGACTGCGGGTTAGGCCCGCTCCCCACAGGGACATCAGTAGGACATCCTATGAGGGCTCCCAGACTGTTAGAGGGGGCAGGCTGGGCTGAGGGATGCCCCCCAAGTACACAAATTTTTGTGCACTGGGCCTCTAGTTAATAATAATGCATCAAATTTGTTGTGTATTATCATTATTAATGATTTCCCCTGTGTCCCAGCGTCACCCAGGGGTCCGATAACCATTGCTTCGTCTTCCCCAGGGAAATGACAGCACTCCTGTGCCTGGCCTCACGGGGACGGCGCCCACCATGGTCCATCTGGAAAGCCGCTACCTCCCTGCTCACTTCTCGCCCTTGGTCTTCTTCCTGCTGCTCTCCTTCATGATGACCTGCTCCCTCCTTGCCTTCTTCCTCCTCCAGCGCCACCCCAGGCGCTGTAAGACCTCCACAGAAGACCTCCTCACCTCCCAGGTCACCCTCTACTCTATCCGGCCACTGACAGAGGACCTGGGCCCCTCGGGCCCGGCGGACACCAGTACGAGCCAGGAGCCCGCGGAGGAGAAAGCGGCCTCCCGCTACCCAGCCCACCTGCTCTTCATCTACGGGCTGGTGGCCTTTGTGAACGCACTCACCAACGGCGTGCTGCCCTCCGTGCAGACGTACTCCTGCCTGTCCTACGGGCCAGTAGCCTACCACCTGTCCGCTACCCTCAGCGCCATGGCCAACCCTCTGGCCTGCTTCCTCTCCATGTTCCTGCCGAACAGGTCTGCCGCCTGCTGGCCCCGGGGAGCTCTGGTTGGGGATGTACTTCAGTTCAAAAACCAGAATTCCAGGCCCCACCCTCAGCTATAGTGGTTAATAGTGTAGTGGTTAATAATATGGCTTCTGGAGCCAGATGGCCTGGGTTCAAATTCCAGCTCTGCCCCTTACTAGCTGTGTGATATTGGACAAGTCACTCCACCCCTCTGTGCCTCAGGGATTCCTATCTGAAAAATGGGGATAATAATTGTTCTACCTCCGAGGTGGCCAGGAGCAGGAGATGAGCTGATTTTGTAAAGCTCGGAGCATGGCAGGTCCAGTGTGTCCGCCATCACTGCCATTGGCCCCTGAGAAGCAGCAACCAGACAGGAAGTGAGGTTCCATTGATGAATGGGACCCCTGAGGCTCAGAGAAAGGCAGGCCCTGCTTAACTGCCAGGATTTCAGCTCTGCCCTCCTGCCTCCAGCCCTTCTCACCCCACCTGCCCTCCGGCCTCCAGCCCAGGCTGGCTCCTTACAGCCGCAGCTCTAAAGAATGGGGGACAGACTGGTGGGATGCAGACCGAGCCAGCCTAGACAGCACCGGGGATTTCAGAATCTAATGAGCAACTCGAGTGGTTCTGATGCAAAGGCTTCAGGCCCACCTGGGAGAGAAGCTCACCTTGGGGTCTGGAAACCTTAGGTCCCATAGCCTCCCATCTACCCCTCTGCCCTGCATGCCCTCACTGGCCTCAGAGCTGCACACCCCCACCTCCCCCAGCCCTGCCCACCCCCACCTGCCACACCCCCACCTCCCCCAGCCCTGCCCACCCCCACCTGCCACACCCCCACCTCCCCCAGCCCTGCCCACCCCCACCTGCCACACCCCCACCTCCCCCAGCCCTGCCCACCCCCACCTGCCACACCCCCACCTCCCCCAGCCCTGCCCACCCCCACCTGCCACACCCCCACCTCCCCCAGCCCTGCCCACCTCCACCTGCCTCACCCATTGCCCCAGCCCTGCCCACCCCCACCTGCCACACTCACCTCCCCAGCCATTCTCACCTCCACCTGCCTCACCCACCTCCCCCAGCCCTGCCCACCTCCACCTGCCTCACCCACTGCCCCCAGCACTGCCCACCCCCACCTGCCACACTCACCTTCCCAGCCATTCTCACCCCCACCTGCCACCCCCACCTCCCCAGTCCTTCTCACAACCACCTGCACACCCCAACCTCCCCAGCCCTGCCCACCTCTACCTCCCACACTCACCTCCTCCAGCCCGTCTCACAACAACCTGCCACACCCACCTCCCCAGCCCCGGAAGGAGAGAGAATGAGTACAGGAGAGTTAAGACAGAAAATGCCATTTTGCCAGAAAGCTGAATTGTCTTCCTTGGGGCTTAAAAACTGATGGAGGCTGGAGATTTCTGGGGAAGCAGGACCAGAGACCACAGAGCTGTGGAACCTGAGATGCCCAGAATGTTAGCAATACAGAATCTGAGAGTCAAGGAATCCAAGAATCCTGGAGCCGAAAGATTCCTCAGAGGCAGGGGCAGACCCTCACTCTCACCCCGCACAGGGCAGCCTTGGTGTTCTGAACATAGGCTAGGAGGAGCCCAGGGGCAAGACCTCCAATGAAGGAAGGACAGGGCCCTCAATGTCAGACCTGGACTCGGAATGGAAGGCATCCAAGCTGGCCCCAGAGCCCCCAGATCCTGCGAGCCTCCGTTATAGATGGTAGCTGAGGCCAGAAGAGAGGGATTCTCGAGGTCACACACCACACCTGCAGCGCCAGTGCCCTGAACAGAGCCACCTTCTCTCTAGCCCAGCTTCCTGTCTAAGGCTGGGGGTGTTGCGGGAGGAAATGGCAGCTGGTGAAATACTAGGTAGGGCCCATGGCCAGGGCCAGACACTGCACGCTCTGCTCCCACAGGTCCCCCAAGGCTCGTTTCCCAGGTGAGGACACTGAGGCTCAGGGACCAATCTTCCAGCTTAAATGGTGGGACTGGGATTAGAACCAGGTCCGTGTAGCGCCAGTCATTCTGCCTCCTGCTGGGATGCTGGGCCTGCCACCAACGTTCAGGGTAACTTGTCCCTTAGGAGCCTCACTGACCCACGGGAGCCTGGTGGCCTGGAAGTTTCAACCTCTAACCCTGGAGATGCTGACCATTCCATGTGGCTAGGGGCGGGGGGCGAGGGGGCGGGCAGAGGTCAGGCTTTTCACAACTCCACTCACCTCCCCCGCTCTGCCCTAGGTCTCTGCTCTTCCTGGGGGTCCTCACAGTACTTGGGACCGGCTTCGGGGCCTACAACATGGCGATGGCGGTGATGAGCCCCTGCCCCCTCATGCAGGGCCACTGGAGTGGAGAAGTCGCCATCGTAAGTATCTGCTCCCACAGGTGCCCTCACCTAGCCGGGCCTGGGAGACACGGGCTATAGCCCTTTCTATTGAGCAAAGTCTCTGGTTGCTCCCTTGGGAAGCCCCAGGGGGTGGGGGTGGGGGTGATGGTGGTGAGGGGTTGCTTCTCATTTGGGAGAGGAGACTTGGGAAGCCGAGGTGGGCGGTCCAAGGTAATGGCTCAGCCTCTCCTAGGAAAGCCAGACTCTTCCCACCCTGTCTTGGTCAGCAGTGGCTTTCTCCCACAGGCCCTTGACTTGAGCGTGCGGGAGGGAAAACCACTGAGCTCCCCTTTGCCCTTGGGGAGGGGTCAAATCATGGGGTTCCCTTAGCCCTATTAGGTCATCCTACACCTTTGGCCCCTAGGAGTCGCCCCAAAGCCCCCAGCACTCTGCATCTCTCCCACCCTGTCCCTGCAGGTGGCCTCGTGGGTGCTTTTCATTGGCTGCCTGAGCTATGTCAAGGTGATGCTGGGCGTGATCCTGCGCGACCGTAGCCGCAGCGCCCTCTTGTGGTGTGGGGCGGCGGTGCAGCTGGGCTCGCTGCTCGGAGCTCTGCTCATGTTCCCGCTGGTCAACGTGTGGCGGATCTTCTCCTCCGCGGACTTCTGCAGCCTGCAGTGCTCCGCCTAGGGCCTAGGCCAACTGAAAACGGGGGCCCAGGGAGACAAGGCAAGGGCCCAAGGTCACTGGGAAAGTGTTGGGGTGGGGGGGTGGGGTCTCTGAAGCAGAGCCTGAGGACTTGAACCATCAACACAAACCCCCCTCCTGAAGGTGGCTGATTCCACAGGCCTCCCAGAGAGCCTGGAAATGCAGAGCACAGCCCTCCCCTAGCTCTGAGTCAGGTGCTTGCAATTCCACTCTCTCAGGGCCTCCTTCCCTCAGGCTTGGGAGGGAACTGACTTGGGGCACCCAGCTGGCGGCGGGCTCTGACCAGCTGTGCGACCTTGGGGAGTCACCTGATTTTTTGTGCCTATGTTTCCTCATCCATAAAACGGGGATTGTAATACATAGCACCTACCTCATACACCTGACAGAGGGCTGAAAGGGAGACACCCGCGTGTGGCAAAACCGCCTGGGCCACTTCCTGATCTGATGCCCAACAGTAATGAGAAGAGTGACCTACAGTGGCCAGGGCTTGCGAGATGACCCCTGCCCCATGTCCCTTCCCCACTGTCCTCAGAGGAGCTTCTGGAAGACACGGCTAATGGGGGAATCTCGGGGAAGGGGTCCCTGATTCCCAGTATGGAGGGACACTGTACCCCACTCACCCCTTCCCATCATCCCTCCTGACCCATGACCTCCTGAGAGGCAGAGAGAGGTGATGGGGGAGGGGCGACACCAAGTGCCCGCCCCCAGCTCAGCAAGGCCGACCACTGGACCCCGAGGACCCCGGGAAGCAGGTCTGCTGCCTGGAGGGAGGAGGAGGATGGGGGAGGGCGTTAGTTACCTGACTGTTGTTTTACCTGATGGTTTTTTTTTTATTCTACCTTTTGTGTGTTTTTTAAAATAAAGACATTCCCTGCTTTTACACTAAGGTCAGCCTTCCAAGAAAAAGTCCACCATGAACCCTGAAAATGTATCAATATAATTAATTCGCTTTCAGTTGACTTCAAGGTCAAGACTGAGCTCAGAAACGAACAGAATCAAATGCTTAGAGAATGTCTGCATCTGGGATTTCTTTCCTTCCTGGTTTGTTTCATTGGCTTGCTACCACCCCTTCCTTTTATTTTTAATAGATAATATAGTCACATGTTTCAAAAATCAGAAAATATAAAATGGTGCTCAGCAAAAAAAAAAAAAATCCCATCCCTCTTCCCTCCCCCATCCACCCAGTTCCTCTTAACACACATGAGCACTTTTCCTTTGTCCCTTCTCTACTCTTCCAGAACTTATGCCAATGTAAGAAAATACAGAGTCTTTACAGAAAAAATATGAACTACTCTGAAGCTTGCACTTTGACTCAGCAATGACAACGAAGAGAGCATTTTTTGTTCTTTGTCAGGACTGCATAGTATTCCACTATATGGAGGTGCCACATTCACTTAGCCAGCCCTCTGCAGGAAGATGTTTGAAGGTGCTGGAGACAAATTTTATTTTAACACGTTAAACGCCATGTCAGTCACCGGTGACGGACACCATACTTTCCATCCGGACCGGTCGGCCACTGGTGCCGCCAGCGTATCAGTGAAATCGGATATCTCGGGCTAAACGGAAAGGAAGGCAAAACAGGCGTGGCGCTTACCGTGTTCAAGTCTCCCACTAACCCAGAAAGCCTCTCCACAAAAGTAGAAGAGAAAGAAAACAGTTTTTTTTACTGAATAAACATTAAACCGATTGTGGTGCACATCACAGGCAGTCCACCCATGACATGCAAAGGCGGAGAGGAACCCCTCTCTTTTCTATACAAGCAAATACAACCGATTACACCTGCGGGACGGCCAGGCAGCACCAATTGTCACAGTTCATCCCGAATTCACCTGTTTGGGGTGGCTCTGTGTTAGCTAGCTGTCCTTATCCACAGGGGAAAAGAAGCTCGTATCTTTACGGGGGAGGTTGTTTTGCAACTGGAAGACTAGCACTGCAGGTGAGAGGGTGCTGGGTTTTCTAAAGTAAATGCTCTAAGAAAAGGGAGAAGGGATGTCTCCCTCCTTAGCAGGGAGAAGTTCTCCCATTCGTGTTAGCACAGCCTCTACCAGGGCGTGCGGGTGGTTTCAGGGCATTCCCTCGCAGAAAGAAGGCTGGAGTCGATAATGAGCAAGAAGTTCTCTGCTGACTCAGGAAGATGCTCCAAGATTAATGACACACTCGGAGAGCAGATGCAGAAGAGCGTGTACAGTACAGAGCTGGTCACACTGGTATCTGCTGCCAAGGACGAGGTGAGAAGGCGAGCGATAGGATATGGAGAAGGCGCCTTCTTTTCATGCCCCTCTGTGGCTTGGCTCTCACTCACCATCCTCAGAAGTCTTGATGGCCGTACAACCTTTCAGTTAGCCTTGTCTCCTCCTCTGTACAGTGGGGATGATAAAAGCACCTCCCTCCCATTTTATAGGCCTTTTTGTTTTTAAGTGAGCACCTTCTAATGCTTCAGACATAGGGCCTGCGCCTCTGTGTGTGTGCCAGGCCCTGCAAATGGGCTCATGCGCTAGCAGTGGCCCAGGTGGGGAATGACCCAGCCAGAGCCCCCCGAAAAATGGACCGCAGAGTCAAGGCACAGACACTCACTCTGAATCCAGGGTTCTTTCTGATGAACTGATGGCATAAGTACCAAGGTACCACACTGCACATTTATCCTGGAGGAAGTGGCCCGGGAACTTGGAAATGGAAAATCGGGCCGGGACTTTAAGGAGAGGCCCACAGAGTCATCGGAAAGAGAATCCGTAGGGATTACACCACACGCTTCCTCGGGGTTGGTCAGCACGGGAATGCCCCCCCGAAAAGGGAGCATCTACCCTTCATCCTCACTGATGTCCACCACGGTGACCATCAACCTGATAGCCCTAAAGAGCCTTCCCACTGCCACCCTTCCTGGTTGGCCAGATGCCAGGCCAGGGGGTGGGGAACATTCCTGTGGTCATCTGCTGAGGAAGGGCCTCCCCAAGCCCTGGGTTCTTCCTGAGACTTTACTGAATTAATCTCACAGAAGCCCTAAAAGTACTGTCTATTATTACGAGCACTATTTTGCAAATGAAGAAACTGAGGCACAGAGAGGTTAAGTGTCGTGGCTGAGGTCACACAGCCAGTGAGTGGCAGAGCCAGGCCTTGGACCCAGGCCACCCAGACTCTGCATTACTTGGTATTTCTGTGCCAGAGGCATGAGTCTCAAAGCATGTGAACTAATCAAGAAAACCTTGGCTTCAGGTGGAGATAAAGGGCCTCCCCTGGCTCACTGTCTTCTGGTTTGAAATAAAAATAGAAAACTTCACCCCGGTTGGGTAGCTCGCTTGGTTAGAGCATGGTCTTGATATGCCAACACCGCGGGTTTGATCCCCGGTCAGGGCACATGCAAAAATCAACCGATGAATGCATAAATAAGTGGAACAACAAATTCATGTCTCTCTCTCTCTCTCTCTCTCTCTCTCTCTCTCTCTCTCTCTCCCCCTTCCTCTCTCTAAAATTAATAAACTTAAAGAGAAAGAGATAAATAGAAAACTTCAATCCAGTCCTATGGTCTCCACTCCATAACCCACACACTCAAATTCCTCTGGAAGTGAGAAGAAGGACGAGAAATTAGTGCTTTTGTAACAGGATGTGATTTGTACACACACAGTCTAATGTATCACTTTAAGAATGACTAGTAGAGGGGCTGAAACTCGCTCACCAGAGGTCTGTCACACACCTTGTCTTGCAATTCTGGTTTTGCAATGGGATGGCCTTTTCTGATTCTCTCAATATATTTATCAAAGGTCAAATCTGGGGGAAGTGCCCTTTCATTTGGAAATTGCTGGGAGCAGCTGGCTCCTGGGTGTGCCTTAAGAAAGTTGCTCTATTACAACTTGTAGTTTGGCCTGGGGGGAGGAGGGTTTGTTCTCTCACAGGGTTCAATGGTTAGAATGAAAGATAAGATACAGAACTTTCTCTTTTGCTGAGGAAAGATATTATTATTGAGAGAATGAAGCCCTGCTAGTTGCTATAAAGTCCACTTTCCTGTTTCTTTATAGTCATAGAGCCCCTGAGGTTTAGCTGGCACATGGGAGCCCAGAGTAAAGAACACATTTCCTGGGATTCCTTGCGGCTATTAACGGCCATGTGTTTACATCAGACAAACATTGCCAAGAGTAATGTGTATGACTTCCAGGTTGTGTACTTAAAAGGCAGAAGCAGGACCTCCACTTCCCATTTACCCCTTCATGCTGGTGGGATGCAGATGCGATGGCTGGAGCTGGAGCAACTGTCTTAGACTATGAGGAGGAAGCCAGAGGTCGAGAATAATAAATAGGAAACATATAGTAAGAGCCTGAAATCATGACTGTGAGCACCATTCCTACTGGGACCCGGATTTAATGTGACAGAGAAATAAGCTTCTATGTGGTTTAACAGCAGAATTCTCATATCCTTAAACGTGCGTTCCTCTAGATGTATATAGAGGTGCACACACACACTCACACACGTACGATCACACAGGAAGGGGACTGGAATGATATATATAAAAACGTTAGCCCAGTGAACCCAGAGAGAGGGATATCTGTGGTTTTCTTTTTTTCTTCTTGACACTTCGCTGTGCTCTCCAAGCGTGTGTTATTTTAAAGCTCAATGAAGTCTAAAGAAAGGAAGGCTCCTAAAAATAGATCCTATTGTTTAAAATCACCTTCATTTGCTTCATATTCCAAAGATCACACACACACACACACACACACACACACACACACACACTTAGATCTTACGGAATAGTTGGCTTTGTTTCCTGTGGGTTATAGAACTTTTTTTTCAGACGTTCTTTCTACTGAACAAAATGTCTTGGGGATGGTTCCGTGTCCCTGTGTATAGGGTGACCTTATTTCTTGTAACCACCACAAAGCCCTTTCTGAATGGCCTTTACTGAATGGTTTCCGCTGATGGAAATCTATACTGTTTCCAATTTTAAGCTACTGAAAACACACACACACACACACACGCAGTAATGAAAGTCCTCAGACCTGCCTCTCTGCATCTATACAAGGCTTTGAAGTCTCACAAACTTGGGTTTTAATCTGTGCGACCTCAACTTACTGTGCATCCGAGCCTCCATCTCCTCCGCTGTAAAATAGGGAAAATAATGAAGCTTGCCCCGTGCAATTATTATGAGGATAATAACAAATAAGATGTATCATGTGATTTCTGCACGTCAGGCACTTTTCTAAATGCTTCCCATGAGTTAGCCAAGTTCATGCTCACCAGGGTGAGGGTGAAAGATGTTCTGAACGTTTTCTAGAAGCTTCCAGCTTTCACACAACCAGCAGGAAATCCTCTGGCTAAAGCTTCACATGGAGCCCTTCCACAGTCTTCTTAGAAGTGGTGGTTAGAGAAGATACTTGTATGATTTCCACCTTTTAAAGTTTATCGAGATTCATTCTGTGGCCTGACAAATGGTCGACCCTGGAGAATTTTCCATGTGCATTTGAGAAGAAGGTGTATTCTGCTGTCGCTGGGTGGAGTGTTCAATAGATAGATGTCTTTCAGGTTTAGTTGCTGATAGTGTTGTTCAAGCCTTCTATTTCCTTCTGGGTCCTCTGCGTAGATGTTCTTTCCATTATTGAAAGTGGAATGTCAATGTGTCCATCTATTACTGAATTCTCTAGTTCTCCTTTCAATTCTGTCCATTTTTGCTCCGTATACTTTGGGGCTCTGTTGTGAGGTGCATATATGTTTATGCTTTTTACATCATCCTGATGGATGGACCCTTTGAACATTAGAAAATATCCTGCTTTATCTCTTGTAACATATTTTGTTTTAAAGTCTATTTTTTAGACACAGACAACTGTGTGGTGAAGGCCAGGGGAGAGGGTGGTGCTTAGGGTATAGGGAGGGATAAATGGTGATGGAGGGAGACTTGACTTGGGAGGTGAACACACAATACAGTGTACAGATGACGTGCTGTAGAATTGTGCACCTGAAACCTGTATAATTTTGTTAACCAGTGTCACCCCAATAAATTCAAAAAAAGGAAAGTCTATTTTCTCTTATATTAATATGGCCAATCCAGCTTTCTTATGATTGCTTTTGGATAATATATGTTTTCCCATCCTTTAACTCTCAACTTATTTGTATCTTTGAATCTAGTGTGTCTCTTAGAGACAGCAGTTGGAGCTTGGTCTCTTATCAACTCAGAAAATCTCTGCCTTTGGATTGGTTCCATTCACACTTAATACTGTTATAAGTAGAGTTGGATTTACACCCATCATTTTACTTTATGTTTTCTATATATCTTGTGTCTATCCCTCCCTCTATTTTTCCCTTACAGATTTCTTTTACATTAAATGAGTACTTTCTAGTGTAACATTTTAATTTTTTAATAGTCTTTTCTCACTTTTTTAAATGAATGCTCTGCACTTACCATATACATCTTCATTTATCAGAATCTATTTCAGATTTATACTAACTTAATTACAGTGAGATATAGAAATGTCGCTCCTATATAGCTCTATGCTTCCTTCTCTCTATTTGTACTACTCTTGTTATATGTGTTACATCTCATGTTATAAACCCCACAACACTCCTCTGGGTGTGCTCACTAGCAAGAAGAGAGGGGAGGGGAGAGCAGCAGGAATCATCGGTTAGATCACCAGCTTCCTCCAAGATCTCTTCCGGGGTCCACGGCTAGCTAACAGCAGCCTTCCCTCTGAGGAACTGGAGGAGGCCCCTTTTCCCCAAACATCAGGTACACGGTCCATGACTCATAGAGATCTGGCCTGCCAGTGCTCAAAACAGCCTTCCCTGCGGCCTTGACCTTGGTTACACATTGTCCCTGCTGAGGGTCCTCTGTGACATTGCAAGTCCCGTTCCCATCACCACCTTTTCTAGCATGTGGAGACAAGAGAGCTTCCCCATCTCCTAGCTTGATATGTAACACTAATTAGTATTGAGAGAGCATCTGTATGGACAATCGCATGGAATCCCTAATGAAATAGGTAATCTTCTTATGAAAGAGACTAATGAGGCTCAGAGAGGTTAAGTAACTGAGCCAGGTCACACAGTAAGTGATAGGGCTGGAGCTTGAACCCAGGAAGTCTGGCTCCAGAGCCAATAGGCAGGATCACTCCACTGTACTGCTGCCTGAAGGTGATCATTAGAGGATCTATTTTCTCCTGGTAGTGGTAAGTGTTTAACATCTATAAAGGAAAAAACAAAACAAAAACCTCCTGTTTCCATTGCCCATTTCCATGGTGTAAATATTCTCATGGTTGCTGATTTCAAGCTACAAACATGATGGTACTGAATGCAAAGCTGGGAAAAGATGTGCACAATCAGCTCTCCTGAGCTGGTGCAGCCCTAAATTGGGCAAAGGTGAACAGGAGGTGGGCAAGGGAGAGCAAAGGGTCTTTGACAAGAGCTTTCTCACCTAAGAGATCACTGGGGCAATCTGAAGTGCGATTATTCCTGTCTTTCAGATGCAGGACCTGGGGCTCAGCAAGCCTCATGCTTTGTTCAAACACAATTACTGAGCAGACACCCAGAGTGGGCCCCGGATGAAAGGACCAGTATTGGGGATGCAAAGATGACCCAGACCAGATTCTGGCCTGCCTAACGGGGCTTGTGGGCTTACAGTGAACACACAGACACATACGCGTGGCTCCCGTGGCGCCTCCATTCAAGTGGGTAGCATCATGGCTGAGAGTGTGAGTTCTGGTCTCAGACTCCCAGTTTCAAGCCCAGGCTCTACCATTTGCTAGCTGTGTGACCCTGGATTAGCTGCTTAACCTCTCAGTGCCTCAGTTTCCTCATCTGTAATAACAGTACCTACCTCATAGCACAGTGAGGAGGATGACACAAATTAATGCCAGTAGAGAGCTCAGAAGAGTGCCTAGAATAGTGCATAACAAATGCTCCAGGAATACTAGCTGCTTTTATTATGTAACTTCAGAAATGCAACCACGTGTGCCCAGAGAGAGAGAGAGAAGAGAGAACGATATACACGGCGTGGGTGTAGAGTTGGCGCTGCCTGGACAGGAGCCAATTGTGGGCGAGAAGCAGGGAGTGGAGGGGCCCACTGTTCACAATCCCACACAACTGAGTGAGAGCTGAACCTAAAATTATAGCAATCTATGCAATTGCTACCACATACTGCCCCTCTTTATGTTAGTGTATTTATTACTGCAAAGGATCATGTTCAGAAAACTGCCTGTACTGTACTTTATGGGCGATTGAAAGATTTTGAAACAATTTTTTAATTGTTTATTTTGCCCTAACCCAGTGGTTCTCAACCTTCTGGCCCTTTAAATACAGTTCTTCAAGTTGTGACCCAACCATAAAATTATTTTCGTTGCTACTTCATAACTGTAATGTTGCTACTGTTATGAATCGTAATGTAAATATCTGATATGCAGGATGGTCTTAGGCAACCCCTGTGAAAGGGTCGTTCGACTGCCAAAGGGGTCGCGACCCACAGGTTGAGAACCGCTGCAACCGGTTTGGCTAAGTGGATGGAGCGTCAGCCTGTGGACTGAAGGGTCCCAGGTTCAATTCCCATCAAGGGCATGTACTTTGGTTGTGGGCACATCCCCAGTAGGGGCTGTGCAGGAGGCAGCTGATTGATGTTTCTCTCTCATCAATGTTTCTAACTCTCTATCCCTCTCCCTTCCTCTCTGTAAAAAATCAATAAAATACATATTTTTAAAAATTGTTTATTTTTATGAGTTTCTCCTCACATTAGAGCCCAACACCCACATTAAGTGTTCTCTCCACAGTGTCTATATTCCAAGATGATAAATGCTAGAATAAATAAATAAAGTAAGCATTTTCCAAAGGTTGTTCAGCTGATGGCTGGGTGAGCCAGAGGGAGACCCCAGCCGGGGGACTCTCAGTCCAGTGCTCTTTCGTCTGCAATCTTGACCTTGGGGGACAACCCTGACATTCTCCCAAAGACCCCTGACCTCAGCTCCTGGCTCCCCTCTGAGTAGAGGGAAGGGCTAGTTTAACCCAGAACTTGAACTCACCCTAGGAGGGTGTTTGGAGTGGGGGGAGATGGAATGTGGATTCAAATCCCAGCTCTCAGCTGGCTCTGTGTGACCTCCCTGAGGCTCAGTCTCTATAAAATAGAGGCATAAATATGTATCATATTCTGCACCCAGCAGGCGCTCAAGTGTAGATTCCCTTCCCTATAACCTAGTTATGCAGGCAATGGGCTCCAGGTGCCATATAGCTTTGGGCCAGCAGGTGACACTGTGGCCCAAGAAGCAGGAAAAGGGAGCCAAGAAAGGGGGGGTGCCTGGAGGGTTGATCCCTAGGATCCTGCAGGCGAGGAGGGGCAGCATTCAGAGGGAAGGCAGGAATCCATGTGTGCTCCCATGCCCACATATGCAGACACCCAGAGGCTCATATACGTGCATAACCAAGGACTAATCTTGAAACAGAACAAGTCCTTCCCATACACAATCTCCTTGAATCCTCTTTCTGTCCTATGGATAGTACCAAGAAGAACCCATTTTACAGGTGAAGAAACTGAGCCCAAAGAGGCAAAGTGACCTGTACCATGGCAGAGCTGGGATTACCAATGCCCATAATAATAACCACCACCAACCCTTGGCAGAGCTGGGATTACCAATGCCCATAATAATAACCACCAACAACCCTTCCTGCTAATATTGCCCCCAGGCCTTCTGCATGTATTAACTCATTAATTCCTCCTAAGAGTCCTATGAGGTAGGTATTAATACTTTTAGTCTCGCCCTAGCCAGTTTGGCTCAGTGGATAGAGCGTCAGCCTGTGGACTGAAGGGTCCCAGGTTCGATTCTGGCCAAGGGCACATGCCTGGGTTGCGGGCTCGATCCCCAGTAGGGCGTGCAGGAGGCAGCCAATCAATGATTCTCTTATCATTGATGTTTCTATCTCTCTCTCCCTCTTCCTTCCTCTCTGAAATCAATAAAGAAATATATTTTAAAAATGTTTTAGTCTCAAGTTATGAGGTTAGACAACTTGCCCAAGGCCACACAGCCAGAGCGCGACCGGAGCACAAGAGCTGGGTTTTTAACTCCAGAGTCTCTGCTCTAAACCACCGCACTCGTCTGCTGCTTGGGGCCTGCCGGGAACAGACATTCAGGTTTGCATGGGAACACCCACTCTCACACTCACATGCTCAGCCACGGCAGCTCCTGACTGTACGGAGGGCGGTCCCCTGGGTGCTGGGAGTGAAGAGGGCCACAGGCACACTCCTCCTGGCCCCGACACCACCCTCTGACTGGCCATCTCAGGAGCCGTCTCCCTGGGAAAGGGAGGAGAAGACTTCCCCTCTCACAGCCCCCAGCGGCCAGGGAAGCTAACAGAATTTGATGTGTGGGTGTGAGAGAAATTGTTACATGCAATAAAATATACAGTTGACCCTAGAACAAAACAGGTGTGAACTGTGTGGGTCCACTTATACACAGAAAATTTTATTTTTTTGTAAGTATTCCCTGCACCTTTTATTAACTCTCTTTGAGACATTTACGAGAATTTACCAAATTTTGGTTTCTAACTTTGCTGGGGTCCAACCCCAGCGGGTCCAGGGGACCCCAAAGGTGTGGACGGAGTCGGCGAAGAAGGAATGACACGGAGACAGCCTTCAGTTGATCAGCAGCCTAGTCAGGACCTCTAGCCAGGATCTCCAGCCAAAGTTCTGGTCCCAGGTTCTGGTTAGGATCTGATGACACAGAAAATTTTTTAAAAATACAGTTGGCCCTCTGTGTCTGCCCGCGGTTGTTTCCATCTGTGGTTGGGTATCCGTGAATGCAGAGAGCCAACTGTATGCATCGTTCCACGTCATCTTATCAAAGAGAGACTCGAGCATCTGCGGATTTGGGTATCTGCTGGGGGGTGGGAGGGAGGTGTCCAGGAACCAATCCCCTGCAGATACTGTAATCATGAGGCACACATGTTACACAATTCTGTAATAAGATCATTAGTTATCAAGTGCTGCATAACAAGTGAACTGGAAACAGTGGCTTAAGAGGACCATAAGCATGTACGTCACAAACCATTTCTGTGGGTCTGGAGTTCAGGAGTCGCTTAGCCGGGTGGCTCAGGCTAAAATTTTTCGTGAAGTCCAGCCTGGATGGGGCCAGAGGACTCGCCTCCAGGATGACTCACTGAAGTGCTCGCTCAAGGTCATTATCAAAGAGCCTCAGTTCCTGTCCGTGGGCTACTTGGGTGTCCTCATGACCTGGTGGCTGCCTGCCCCCCGAGACGGGACAAGATGGAAGCTACGGTGCCTTTTATAACCCAGCCTCAGACAAGACATTGTCTTGTTTCTACGCTATCCTGCCAGTTCCATAAGGAAGCCCATTCAGTGACAGAGGGTATCATTCAGGGCATGGGTGGCAGGAGGCACGGATCACTGGGGCCATCTTGGAGCTGTACCACAGAGAGAAAATTTTTCTTTCTTTTTGTTTTACTTTTAAATTGTGGTAAAATACAGATAACATAAAAGTTACTGATTTAATTTTTTTAAATATATTTTTTAATGACTTCAGAGAGGAAGGAAGAAAGAGATAGAAACATCAATGATGAGAGAGAATCATTGATCGGCTGCCTCCTGCATGCCCCCCACTGGGGATCAAGCAAACTGGGCATGTGCCCTGACCGGGAATCAAACCATGACCTCCTGGTTCATAGGTCCACACTCAACCACTGAGCCATGCCAGCTGGGCGAGTTCCCAGCATTTAAAACAATTGGCAGACAACATCAAAATGAAGATTTACAGCTACTCTTAAAAAATGAAAGCTCTGGCCACAGGGCCTGCTTTCCCAGCTGGTGGATGTCACCTGGATCAGGCCCCAGCATCCGCATGCCTTCAGTGTTGGCTGCTGATGGCTCAAGTGAGAGGCTGCTGTACCAAGATTACATCTCCCTCAAGACAGTCATTCCAAAGACTGGTCAGTGAGCAGCACAGAGGCCTGACCTGTTCAGAATGTGACATCTCCGCAGGCTGTCCCAGCTCCCCAGCTCCTGAGGGACTGCCCAAGGCCTCTGTTGCAACTGCCTGACCCCGCTTTCCTCACTCCCCCCAGATCTCAAGAGCATTCCCTCGAAAACCACCTGACACCCAAGTCTCCAGCTCATGGTCTATTTCCCAGGGACTGTGACCTTCAAGAAGAGCATGTACTTGCCAGCCCCCCAAGGCCCCCACCTGGCCCACCTGGCATTTGAGATTTCCACTGCTGGCTATGTCCTGGCCTCCCAGAGGGGTAACAAAAAGGAAGCTAACACTTCCAAGGCAGCGGCCACATGTTAATGTGCTGGGCATTATTCTCAGCAATACATTTATTTAATCCTCCCAATAAAATCCCAAGACTCTATGATCGCTATATACTTATTAAAAAGACCAAATTAACACACACACACACACACACACACACACACACACACACCTGGACAATACTCAGTGCTCGTGAGAATGCAAAATGGTACAGTCACATCTGAAAACAGGTCTCTTACAGAATTATAGAAACGCCTACAGTATGACCCAGTGATCACACTCCTAGGTATATACCTTAGAAAAATGACAGCTATGTCCACACAAACACCTGTAGGCACACGTTCATAGCAGCATTATTTATTATCACCAAAAACTGAAAATGACCCAATACCTTTCAACTGATCAATCCTATCTAATAAAAGGCTAATATGCAAATCGATCGAATGGCAGAACAATCAGTCGCTATGACACGCACTGACCACCAGGGGGCAGACGCTCAACACAGGAGCTGCCCCGTGGTGATCAGTGCACTCCCACAGGGGGAGTGCCGCTCAGCCAGAAGCCAGGCTCACGGCTGGTGAGCGCAGCGGTGGAGGTGGGGGCGCAGGCCTAAGCCGTCAGTCGGACATCCCCCAAGGGCTCCTGGACTGTGAGAGGGCACAGGCCAGGCTGAGGAACCCCTCCCCGCCAAAGTGCACGATTTTCGTGCAACAGGCCTCTAGTAGATAAATAAGCCATGGTGTATCTACACACTGGAATACCACTCGGCAATAAAAAGGAACGGACTTCAGATCAATGGAACAATATGGATGAATCTCAAATGTGTTATGCTGCGTGAAAGAAGCCAGACTCAAAAGGCTCCATCCTGTAGGATTCCATTTATCTAACCTTCTTGCAAAGGCAAAACTATCCAGACAGACCACAGGTCATAGTTGTCAGGTGTGTTCATTTCCTAGAGCTACTGTAACAAAGTAACAAAATCTGGATGGCTTAAAATACAGAAATTTGTTTTTATACCATCCCAAGGCCAGAAGTCTGCAATGAAGGTGTCAGGAGGGCCACACTCCCTCCCCAGGCTCCAGGAGAGAAGCCCTTGCTTGCCCCTTCCAGCTTCTGGGGGCACCAGCATTCCTTGGCTGTGGCCACATCACTCCAGTCTCTGCCTCTGTGGTAACATCGCCTCCTCCTCGCATATGGGACTCTCTCTATAAGAACACTGTGATGGCCTTCAGGGTGCACCTGGATAATCAACTAATCTCCATCTGAAGATCCTTAATTTAATCACTGCTGCAAACATCCTTTGTCCAAATAAGATAAAATTTACAACATTCAGGGATTAGAACTCGATATCTTTAGGGAACCATTGTTCAATCTGCTACACCAGAGGTCAGCGGGGAGGATACTGACCACAAAGGGGCATTGGGGGACTTTGGGGTGTTGGAGATGTTCTACATATCAATTGGGGTGGTGGTTACATAGTTTGTACATTTGTCAGGAGTCTCCCAAGGTGCCCAGCTTTTTTTTTTTTTCTTTAAGGTTTTTTTTTTTTAATGCTTTTATTGATTTCAGAGAGAGGAAGGGAAAGGGAGAGTTGAAAACATCCATGATGAGAGAGAATCATTGATCAGCTGCCTCCTGCATGCCCCCTTACTGGGGGCATAGAGCCCGCAACCCCCGGCGTGTGCCCTGACCAGGAATCGAACCATGACCTCCTGGTTCATGGGTCGACGCTCAACCACTGAGCAACACTGGCCAGGCAGGTGCCCCAGTTTTAAGGAGCAGAACTGGGGACGAAGGAGACAGACTGGCACCCAGTCTGTTCTGAATGTAATCAATGCACTATTTATTATTTGAGGACAGAATGAGGTGGGGGTGGGGCTCCTGGGTTTCACTGCTAATAATTAAGCAAACAAGTTTGAAAATGACAGGAATAGATGAGCTCCCCCACAGCCCTGACATTTCAGGATTCTGCAGTTCCTTGGCGTTCAGATTCGACTTCAGAATTCCGTGGGGCTGGAGATGCTGCCCTCTCTGGAGCGAAGAGGGCAGTCGTCTGGGATGCTCTGGCCAGGCGGGGGAGGGGAGAAGCTGATTCGGATGGATGGAAATAATAGCAGGGGGGGAGCCTGACCCCTCTCCCGGAGAGCACTCACGCCCAGTCCCTGGGGACCAGGCCTCTGTCCCCTCCATTCACTCACCCCAGCTGATGCCACACACCCCCACCAGAGGCCTCCCCACCCCCTCTCATTGTCTGAAGGGCTCAGATGGAGGGGCAGCCCATTAACCCCTTCCTGGCCTCATTGCTTCACTCCGCAGCTGTCACACCCGCAGCCTCAGGCCTGCGCAGGGAAGAGGACCCAGTAGTTAATCACAATTACAGCTCAGAGTGTCAGCTGTGAAGCTGGCCTCCGCCGCCAGCCCATCGGCTGCCAGCCGGCCGGGCTGACGAACCCGCATCAGCCATCCAGCAGGTTCTGAGGCCTTAGGGAGGTGGAGAGAGAACAGTCCCTTCCTGGGTCACTCCTGGGGACTTCCACAGAGATGCCCGCCAAGTGTCCTTCACTGCCAGAGCTGCATCCAGGAGCTTTCAAACATGACAAGCCCATTGGTCCCCCTGCCCCCAGCACCTCTGCCTCATCCTCATGGGGCAGGCTCCTCATTCTGCAGGTCTCCACGGAAACGTCACCTCCTCCAAGAGGCCTTCCCTGACCACCCTGGCTTATGTGAAGCTGCTTCCGGTCATTCTCCACCACAGGCCCCGTTTTCTTTCATGCTTTGTTTTATTTTTCAAAGCACCTAGAATTCTCTTAGGTGCTGACTGGTTTAGTGAATGTATTCACTTCCTAGAGCTGAAGGAACAAATGACCACAGGCTGGGTGGCTAAGGCAACAGGGTCAAAGTCTCAGTCTGGAGGCTCAAAGTTCAACACCAAGGTGTCGGCAAGGCCATGCTCTCTTCAAAGGCTCCAGGAAAGGATGCCCGTTGCGTCTTCCTCGCTGGGAGGGCTGCCTGCAATCCTCCGCGCTCCTGGGGCTCCTGGGCTTAAAGACGCATTGCTCCAACCCCCGCTTTGTTGTCGCCTGGCCTTCCTCCTTCTTGTGTCTGCGATTGTGTCCACATTTCCCTCTTCTTATGATCAGCCATCGGATCAAGGCCCTCCTTCGTCCAGTACGATCTCAGGGTTGATTCCATCTGCAAAGGCCCCATTTCCACAGCGGGTCACATTCACAGGCACCAGGGGCGGGAACTGAACACATCACACAATCCCAGGACTGTGTGCTTTTCTGGGTGTTCTAAGAGTGCCGGGCCAGGAACAGACAAGGAGGCAGGTCTGTCGCTAAAGATGGCTTCCATCCATCTCCAGGGTCCCTGGAGCCCAGCGCACGGGAGCATCAGTAAACAGGTGGTCTGAACAGATGAGGAAGAAGAGAGGGCACCACGAAAGCCAGAGGAACCAACTCAGACTGGAGACTGTCACCAGGCAGCTGAGCCTCACGGGAGAGGAGTGGCTGAGGAAACAGCATGGGCACAGCGGTCTCCGCGAGCCTGGGTACTGAGCTGGCGGCCAGTGGCTGCCGAGCACCACAGAGGATGCTGCCTGGATGGGGCCAGATAAGCAGGAACAGCTGAGAGTCTGAGCTCCGCCCTGATGGTGATGGGATGGAACTGAAACTCTTAAAGCAGAGGTGTGTTGCCTTATCTGGTTTGGCTCAGTGGATAGAGCATCGGCCTGTGGACTGGAGGGTCCCAGGTTTGATACCAGTCAAGGGCACGTACCTCAGTTGCAGGCTCCTTCCCGGCCCGCGGCCATGGTCGGGGCTGGTGCAGGAGGCAACCAATCAATATGTTTCTCTCACATCGATGTTTCTCTTTGCCTTTCCTTCTCTCTTCCACTTGCTCTAAAAATCAATGGAAAAATATCTTCAGGTGAGGACTTAAAAAAAACACACAATAAAATAAATAAATAAAGCAGGGGTGTGTTGGTGTGAATTTGCATGTAACTGATTCCTTCATTTTTTTTTTATCAGGTAGTACATGCACCTATGTCTTTAAGAGTCAACAGTTGTAAAGGAAATAGCCAAAAGCCTTCCTCTTCCCCAGCCCCCAGTCCAGCAGGCAGCCACTGTGACCAGCCTCGTCCAGAGACTCTATGCCAGTGGTTCTCAACCTTCCTAATGCCGCGACCCTTTAATACAGTTCCTCATGTTGTGGTGACCCCCAACCATAAAATTATTTTCGTTGCTACTTCATAACTGTAATTTTGCTACTGTTATGAATCATAATGTAAATATCTGATATGCAGGATGTATTTTCATTGTTACAAATTGAACATAATTAAAGCATAGTGATTAATCACAAAAACAATACGTAATTTAATTATATATGTGTTTTCCGATGGTCTTAGGCGACCCCTGTGAAAGGGTCGTTCGACCCCCAATGGGGTCGCGACCCACAGGTTGAGAACCGCTGCTCTATGGAGCTACAAACAATTCTCTTTTCTTTTGAACATAAAGGGTAGCATAATCCACACTCTGTTCTGCACCTAGCTTTATAAGAAGATTGAAGTATAATTTGCATGCAGTGGAACCAACACCCAATCATAAAACAAAACATTTGCAGCACCCCACGAAGTCCTTTCATGCCCCTTCCGAATCAATCCCCCATCCCAGAGGAAGCCACTGGTCTGGTTTCTAGCACCCCGGATTCATCAGTTTCACCTGTTCTAGAATGTCGTATCAATGGCATCGTTACAGCCAGCTGGTCTTCGTGTCCAGCTTGTTTCTGCTCAGCACGTTTTGAGATTTGTCCACGTGTTGTATGTATCACTAGTTCACGCATTTATACTGCAGTGTAGTATTCCACTGTATGGACTCACCCATTTGTTACCTATTCACCAGTTGGTGGACACGAAGCAGTTTCCTACTGTTGTCTATTACAAATTAAACTGTTGTGAACATTTGTATAAAGTCCATGTAGTCCTTGAAATTATTGATTTCAGAGAGGAAGGGAGAGGGAGAGAAACATCAATGATGGGAGAGAATCATTGATTGGCTGCCTCCTGCATGCCCCGTAATGGGACTTGAGCCTGCAACCCGGGCACGTGCCCTGACCTGGAATCGAACTGTGAGCCCCGGTTCATAGGTCAACACTCAACCACTGAGCACACTGGCTGGGCTTCCCTCCCTTTCTGACTCCTTTCTCCTGTCTAATGACTGGAAGACTCTCCATCTGGGATGTAGATGTGATGACTGGTGTTTGAGCAGTTGCATTGGGCCATGAAGTAGAAGACATATACTGAGGGTGGTGCAATAATAAGATAGAAGGAGTCCAGTTCCATGAACTATGGAGTGCCACGCCAGCCCTGGCCTGCCTGCCTTCGGATTTTATTTACGTGAGAGAGAAATGCCTTACTTTACTTACGCCACTATTACTATGTGTTTTCTGTCATATGCAGCTATTGGGTTACAGATCCTATGCATTTGTAGTTTTGAAAAAGTTGTGCCACATAACTCGGCTTATAGAAAGGGCATTTGGGGTGTAGTGGGGGGGGGGGTGCAGACAGACTAAAGGGCAAAGTAAAGGGAGACAACTGGACAGTGGTCAAGGGGGGAGAATGATAAGGCCTGAACCCACTTGGGAGCAATTCTGGTGGAGGTGGGGGCGGCCAACTTCTTTCCAAACCTAAGGAAGAGAATGTTACCCTGGAAATGGTCTGAGGGGTGTACCCACCCCGCCCCACCCACAGCCCACACTTTCATCTGGCCCTGCTCACTTCTTCAGCTCATTGCTCACCTCCTTCCTTTGCACCAAGCATGTCAAACTCAAAGGCTAACACGGGCCAAATAAGCAAGGTTTAAGTTTATGTGGGCCACAAAAAAACAAAAGCTCCAATTTTCATAGAAACGTACGTTTATTTCAATAGAGACATGTTGAATATGCAGGGCTGAAACCAATGAGTCATCGTGAACATAAAAGAATAGAACATTTTAATAAAAATTAATATTTTTTCTTGAACATTAACTTACCGGACACTGAATAACTGCACAAATTAATAAGCGTAACGCAAATAAACCTATTTTTCTTGTTCTCCGAAAGCGAAATATTTCCTGTTGCGCACACCAAACAAGTCAGTCCAAGACTGATGTCGTGGCATCCGGCTGCTAAAATATTCGCCGCTAGTATCAGTAGAGAGAAATGGTGCACCTGTGTGCAAGGCGAGTAAGGGAAATGAATGCAACACGATGACAGTCATCAGTCATTAGTGAACGTTGTAGTTCGTTATTAATAATGTATAACATGATATTGTAAAAATTAAGGAATTTTTATTAAAACGTTTCTTACATACCGTTATATCGGCTGGCCACAAAATATCCGTTGTGGGCCGCATGCAGCCTGCGGGCCGCGAGTTTGACATGTTTGCTTTGCACAGTAAGTCCCAGGACCCTCCCCAACTAGGGGGTGCTGCTCTCCCCAGAGTGGACCGTGCCTGCTCTTACTGCAACCCCTCTGCACCTGCTTTTCTGGAAAGGTCTGAATCTCCCATGGCCCTGGCTAATTTCCAACCTCTCTTAGGTCGTATCTCAGACTGGGCCTCCTCCGGTGAGTCCTCTTGGACTCTCCCTTCTCCCCAGGGTCCTCTTCTGGGCCCTCCGTGCCCTGTTGCTGCCCTTACTCTAGCCTTTGCCAGGCTGCATTGTAATTGTGTATAAGTCGGCCTGCAGCACTAGGCTGACAGCTCTTCGCTGGTGAGGATGGGGACCAAGGCGCCCAGCCCCGGATGCGGCATTTTAAAAGGTGACCCGTTTGCCAGGCCCTGTGCTCAGCCCTTATCGCACAGAAATCCTGAAGGGGTGAGTGAACAAATGAATGACTGAATGAATGAGGTACCCACCAGGGGGCGATGGCGCTCGCCAAGGAACCTGGGGCTGGCGGGACCGGGAAAGCCGCTCTCCCACCGCTCCCGCCCCCTTCTAGGTTCTCAATCCCTCCCGAACCTCCCTCCCCGCCCCACGAGGGAATTTCCTGGCCCCGCCCACCCCCACCCGCTGCAGATAATTAACTCGAACCAATAAAACGCTGATTGCGGCGCCTTTGTACGCGCTGCCTCGGCATTGTCATGGAAAGCGGGGTCTCCTCCCCATCCGGGCTGCTCTCCCCGCCCGGCCCCCGCAGCTGAAATGGTATCACGCCACCTGGACGGGACCGGGGGACCCCGAGCCGTCCGGCGCCTCGTCCATCTGCTCCCCATCCCCACCCGCCCGGTCAGCTGCGGACGCGATCCAGCCCGTAGGCCCCGGGAGCTCCCAGGGAAGCCCGCACCTCTTCCCTCCACTCCGCCCCGCGGGACCCCAGGGAGCAGGCGGCCGGGATCCCCGCAAGCCAGCCTGGGTCTGTCCCCAGAGATGGCGGGTGGAGGTGCGTTCATGACAGAAATGATAACTACGCTGGGAAGCCAAAGAGTACAGGAGGGAAACGGTGAAACACCCACCCCCCATCCCGTCCCCTGAGAAAACCTCCCAGAAATCATCTATCAAATATCTGCACATATAGGAACATATTTTAAAGAGGGTATGAGTCATTCAGGAAAACGAGCTGGAGGTACCCCATTTAAACACTGCTGTGGGTTTTCCAGGATGGCTCCCCCTTCGTCCTCGCCGCCACCCCCCCCACCCCCCCCCCACACACACTCACCACTGTCAGTTTGGGGGGATTTCTCCAAAGAGCTTTCTCTGTATGCACACTCCTAAGTGTACCTGCGCGCGCGCGCGCACACACACACGTGTTAGCGAAATGGAATCACCGTGCCTATTATCTATGGGTCCCTTTATTTTCTTTGACAAGTAATGTGGTAGAGATCTGTTCACCGCATGGGTGTTTGCAAAACAACCTCGCCACAGGCCCCTCCTGTCGGCTCCCACCCCACCCCCTCCAGCCTGGGTGCGATCCGCTGTCTGGCCTGCGTGTGCCCGGACCGCCATCATTTGTTACCCAAGGCTCTGCCCTAGCACCCCCTGTGAGTGGGGGTGGGGTGGGGTCTGTGTGTTCCTGGGTTTCTGGGAACTTAGGAGGTTTGTGAGCTGCCTTTCAGCAGAGAGAAGTGGAATAATAATAACAAAACAACAATAACAGCTGTAAAGATAAAAGTATCCAAAACCTGCAGATAAGACAAAAGGAAGTCTGTGTGTCCTTTCAATGTCATATTCAGGCACTGCCTGATCCGCCTGCCTGAGTCACCTGACTCTCTAGCCAACGCACCTTTGTTTGACTTTGCCCTTTATTACTGATCAGAGTCCCAACTCAGTGAAGTTCCACGTTGACTCGTAAAAGACGCACAGTTGCAAGTTATTTCTGCCCTGAAGTAAAAATAACGCTAAGGCTGTGGTTTTGCTGCCCTGTTAAGACACGAACCAGTTTTGCACCTAACTTCTCCATCAGGCCAGCTTTTCCATCTTGCTGGTTCCGTCGCGAATGAGTTAAATAAGCCTTTGACATGTGCTCACTGTATATTTGTACAAGATTCATGTTTTCAACTTTCTGAAAATAACTTTGACTCAGTTAACGTTTCTGGAAGGCTCACTCTGTGCCAGGCACCATCTACACACAGCTTCACACGGAGAAGAGGGTGAGAGGTGGGTTCTGGAGTAAGACAGCTCTGGGTGTGAACTCCCCTCTGCCACCCACCAGCTGTGAGACCTCTAGTAATAATAATAATAACAATAGCAGCTGTAAAGATTCAAAAATATCCAAACTTGGCCTGGCTCAGTTGGTTGACATGTCCTCCCATACACTACAAGGTTGCAGGTTCAATCCCCGGTAGGGGCAAATACTGGAGGCAACTGATCAATGTTTCTCTCTCTTCCCCCCCTTCTCTCTCTCTAAAACAAACAAACAAACAAAAAACAATAAAAAACATATTCTTGGGTGAGGATAAAAAGAAAAAGCCAAAACCTTGGAAATAAGACAAAAAGAAGTCCGTGTCTCCTTCAATGTCATATTAAAGCACTGTTTGATCAGCCTGCCTGAGGCACCTGACTCTATTAAGCACCAACTGTGTACCAGGCCCATTCACATTCTTATCTCTTATTCAATTCAAATTGCACAACACTGTAAGATGAGATTTGCATTTACATTTTTCCAGTTTTTGTGTGTCCTTCTGCACGTGTCCCTCTGGGAGTCCCTTCCCTCTTTGAGCCTCAGGGTCTTTGACTGTGAATGGGGGTGGTGACAGCTGCCCCAGGACTGTGTGGAAATAGGTGTAGTGTAATCGTGGAACAGCCTGTTACTTGTGGTTCCGCACCAGAACGCTCAGGGTTGGGAGTAAGGAACCCAAAGTCGCAAGGTCCCAGAGCCTGGGCTGTCGCTGCTGCTGCCTCCATCACTTAATGCCTCAGACCCCCCATTTCTACGTCTGTAAAATGGGAATAACAGCTGAAAGCAGACTGTCTGGCAGAGGGGTCAGCTGTTGTGGCAGCTGCAAACTGTCCGCCTTGTGGTTGTATGATGCACACCCGTGTCGCGCATCAGGGGCTGCTGTTGAGATACCATTTTGGTTCTTCCTTTTAGAAGTGGCACCGGAGAGAAGTATTTTTTCTTGCTTCCACCCCCAACAAGCTGAATTCGTGCCCTGAGCTCCAAGCTCTTGCTGGGGCATGCTAAGCAGCTTCTTTGTGTGTCTATGGTTTTCTGTCCTGGGATGGACCCCGCACAGAACTGGGGTCAAAGGTGGCAGCTCCCCAAACCTCAGTCTTAGACTGTGTGCTGGTTGTCTGGGGCTGTGGCAACAAAGTACTGCAAACTGCCCCGACTGGTTTGGCTCAGTGGATAGAGCGTCAGCCTGCGGACTGAAGGGTCCCAGGTTCGATTCCGGTCAAGGGCATGTGCCTTGGTTGCGGGCACATCCCCAGAAGGGAGTGTGCAGGAGGCAGCTGATCGATGTTTCTTTCTCATCGATGTTTCTAACTCTCAATCCCTCTCCCTTCCTCTCCGTAAAAAATCAATAAAATATATTTTAAAAAAATAAAATAAAGTACTGCAAACTGAGTGGATCCAAAGGACAGAAATGTGTCGTCTCACAGTCTGGAGGCGAGAAGTCTGAAGTAGAGGTGTCGGCAGGGCCTGTGCTCCGGGGGCTGAGGGAGAACCTCCACGTCTCTCCGTTAGTCTCTGAGGTTGCCCACAACCCTTGGTGTTCCTTGGCTCGTAGCCGCATCACTCCAACCTCTGCCTCCATCATCACAGGAAGTTCTCCCTTCTTGTGTCTGTGTCCAAATCTGCCTCTTCTTATAAGGACCCTGGCCATCTTAACTTGATTACATCTGCAAAGACCCTATTTCTAAGTAAGGTCACATTCTCGGGTTTCGAGTGAGCAGGAATTTGGGGCAGTGGAGAAGGGAGATGCTATTCAACTCAGTACAGACAAACATCTAGCTGATGATCCTGCAAAAACCCCAGGATCTCCTCTGGGCGAGCTCTGTCAGGCGGTGTCTGTCCGTCCTCGCAGCAGGCAGCTAGGAGCTGCATTTCCTCTTATTAGACAAGTAAAGCACAGGCGTGTCTCTGCTCAAAGCTACACACGTGAGTGCTGAGCTCTGAGCTGCCAGCGAGCCAACCTCGCCTCTGTGGTCTACTCGTTCCTCCTCTGTCAAGTGGGCGCAGTGAACACAACTGCACTTACATGAATTCCGAGAACAAGCAGCATTTATGCTGATAAAAATCAGGGTAGTGGTTACCTGAGGGGTGGGCAAGAGGGAGTTGTTGGGGGTGGAAATGGTCTATATCTTGATCTGAGTGGTAGTTACACAGTATGTACAAATTTACTGAAATGCACACTTTAGATGTGTGTGCTCTAGGTACTTTATTGTGTGTGTTTTACATATTAATAAAAGGGTAGAAAGAAAATAAAAGGCAGGAAAGAAGTGGGGAAGGGAAGCAGGGAGGGAGGGGTAGAGAGAAAGATGAGCACCGTGATCTCTGTCCAGCTTGTCTTCCAGGAAAAAGTGAAGAGGCTGTGCCGTGCGTGCCCAGGTCTTCTGCAAACAGTGGGCAGAGGGGCACCAAGATAGAGCTCTGAAAGCAGAAATGGAACGGAGGGGCACGCCCCTCTCTCTCTGCCTCCCACCCAGGCCTCCCCGCTGGAAGAAAGTGGGACTTTGGAGTCACACTACTGGCTGTGTGACCCTGGGCATGTGGCTAGCCTCCTCTGGGCCGCAGGCTTCTCACCTGGAAAATAGGACTAATGCTCTCAATGAACTGTGGAGAGGGCTGCGACACCAGCTGAGCCACCCTTAGCGTGGCGGTGCTGCCTCCGGTCAGCGCTCTTCCTGGCCCAGGCCCAGTTGGCGAGGGAGGTGTGCCCGAGGACCAGCCACACTGTCCTGATGGTGGTTAGACAGGTAAGAGGCAGCGTTCTTCCCCGGCCAAGCCCTGTGTGACCGTAGGCCAGTCATTGTCTCGGTTCCCTCCTCCTAAGGTTGTCGTTTCACTCACTCCTTCACCCCTGGGCAATTTCCCACACTTTTCTGTGGCTCCATTTGCTTACCTCTAGGATGAGGGTAAGAAGAGTCCCCACAGCATAGAGTTGCTGTGAAGATAAAAAGAATGTGTGGACAGCAGTGACTGGCGCCAAGCTCTACTCTCCGTGACCACCCACTGGGGGAGCGCCTGCTGTGTGTGGGCACCAGGCTAGGCACAGGGTCCTGGGAACACCTTCCTCTGAGCTCCTGCAGGTAGATGACAAGGACACCCCGAGCACCCCGCTTTCCGAGGCCACTGCCTCCCAGGCGGAGCGTTTCAGCTGTGCCCGGGCCAGATGCACGGTTCTGCCAAACGCGGCGCCAAGAGAGGCTGTCACCCGGTGGCACAAAGGCGCTCGTTGTGGGCGGAGCCCAGGGAAGAGCTCCAACCACCTGGCTCTGCAACTGCTCCTGGGGCAGCCTGGCCTCAAGCCTGAGCTCCCTGCTCCGTGCGCAGTGAGAGGAGGGGGCAGCGGGATGGCAGGGGCAGCAGACAGGCCCAAGATGTCTGGCAGAGAAGGGGTAAGAGCAGGAGCACTGGGCCTTGAGGGAGTGAGGGGCGGAGGAAAGGAGACCACACAGACAGTGAGGAGAAGAGGAGTGGATAGAAGGTCATTAATGGTGAGCAGCTAAGACTCCCCTAGCTACCCACTGGAGCCCAGCCCTGGTCTAAGTTATTCCTCATAACAACCTTCAAGAAAGATACTGTCCCGATCCCATTTCACGGCTCAGGAAACGAAAGCACAGAGAGATTAAGTAACTTGCCAGGATGTGACAGAGCTGGGATTCGAACCCAAGGCCGCCAGAGTCCATGTTCTTAATCGTTATGAAGAAGAGGAGGGAAAGGAGGGGGGAGGAAGAAGACCAGACAAAAGAAAGGTGGAGAGAAGATGAAAGGGTGGGGGGTGAGAAAAGAGAGGAAGGAGTGAAAGAAAAGGGAGAAAAGATGGAAGGAGAGAGGAGAGAGGGAGGAAGAAGGGAGCCATGGACAAAGCTGAGGAGGGAGAAGTGAACGTTCAGGAGGGACGGAGGCCTATCCGGTGGGGAGTCTGGGGGAGAAGAGTTGCTCTGGGTCCTGTCCCTCCGCTCCCCCACCGACACTGCGGCTCCTCAGTCTCACCAGGCCCCTGGGAGAGCCCTGAGGTCACACCAACAGAGGACGGCTCTCTGGAAACAGTGGCCTCCCTGAGAGGCTGGTGGGCCAGCAGCCGCCGGGAGCTGGAGAGGGGAGGTCACAACCACAGACCAGGAGGGCCTGCCAGCGAGGAGCCCCCGCTGTGTGCCTGGCTGGAGGGCCGGTTTCCACACCACCGCCACCCCTCACGGGGGCTTTTCTCCAGCTCGAAGTTGAAGAAGCCCAGGTCGAAAAGGCCAGGGAAGCCCCAGGTCACATGGCTGGTGAGCCAGGGCAGGGTCCACTCGCTGCCCGGCTCAGAGGCTTCCCTCAGCCTCCACTCCCCACCCTCTGTCCTGGGCGAGGCAAGCAGAGCTCGCTGGAGAAGCCGGCCTGGACACAAATGGGCTCTCACCTCTTCCCCTTAAACTGTCTACTCGGTCAACTGCAGGCCATGTGCTCGCGTCCGCCTGCCCCAGGCCCCAGAAGTGTCCTGGGTTGGAGGCTGACCCACCCCGGCCCATGGCTGTGTGCCACATGCATGAACGATGGAGGGGAAACACCCCACATACAACAGGAGCCCCTTTGGAACACAGAGAGGCACTGAGGCGTGGCTGACGACCTCCCTGGGCCTGTGTCCCCACGGGTCAGATTCCAGGGAGGCCTCTTCCAGCCCCAAGATTCTGCTGTCACATCCCCCAGAAAGTAGTCAAGAGACAACACCTGGAAAGTAGAAGAGATGGGCCCTGGCCCACGTAACTCAAGAGTGTTTTCCACGCACCAAAGGGTCCCAGGTTCGATTCCAGTCAAGGGCACATACCGCAGTTGCAGGCTGGATCCCCAGGCCTGGTCCAGACGCATGTGGGAGGCAACCAATTGATGTGTCTCTCTCACATCAGTGTTTCTCTCTCTCGGTCTCTCCCCCAACCTTCAATCTCTCTAAAAATCAATGGAAAAATATCCTCTGGTGAGGATTAACGGGGAGGAAAAAAAAGTGTGTCCCCAGAACCAGCAGCACCAACATCACCCGGGAACCTATACGATATGCACATTCTCAGGCCCCACCCCAGACCTGGGACCGGGGCCCAGCCATCACACTCAACTTTGAGAATTGCTGTCATACAAGGGAGCTATCCTAGTAGCAATGTGTCTAGGGGTGTGCTTTGTGGGAAGGGGGAATGTTTATCAGTCTTAGCCATTCCCCACCACTAAGTCCCTCCTTCATTTATTCTGAGAATACAGCAGGGTGACCCAACAAGCCTTCCTCCCCACCCCACTCAGGGGAAGGATCCACTCCCAGCCTCTAGGTAGAGACCGCAGGCCTGGGTTTGTGAGGCTGCACACAGCCCTGCCTTCTTCCCTCCGCTCCTTGCCCCTCCACTTCCCTCCGTCCCCAGGGGCACCCCGGCCACACCCACCTGCCTCCCCTTTGTCTGCCAATCTGTCTCCCTTCCAGGATGAGCCCCTGCCTCCACCAACCAGTCTGCGCTCCACCTTCAGGAGCCAGAGAGGGAGGCCTCTATGCTCCCGACCGTTTCTCATTTTCTTGGGGAGAGGTCCAGGAGAATGGTTCATGCTACGGGCTCCCTGTCCCAGGGCGGGCGACAGTGGCCCCTCCTCACCAGGATCAATATCTCCCTCTAAGACAGTGATGGCGAACCTTTTGAGCTCGGCGTGTCAGCATTTTGAAAAACCCTAACTTAACTCTGGTGCCGTGTCACATATAGAAATTTTTTGATATTTGCAACCATAGTAAAACAAAGACTTATATTTTTGATATTTATTTTATATATTTAAATGCCATTTAACAAAGAAAAAGCAACCAAAAAAATGAGTTCACGCGTCACCTCTGACACGCGTGTCATAGGTTCGCCATCACTGCTCTAAGATGCTCAAAGCTTCACCAGAAAAGTGAGAAAATGGGGGACAGAAAGGCGCAGAGGCTGGCCTGAGGTCACTCCACAAGAGGGGGACACAGCCAGGATTGGGACCTTGCTCTCTCTTCCCCCCTGAGTCACCCAGGCCCAGGCCCCAGCAGGTGGCAGGTGACAATTTTTTTGTGGTGACGTGTGGTAGGGACATAGTTGACCCTGGAAGATCCGAGGCCTTCAAGGACTCACTAAAGCAGCCACGGCCCATCACGGCACCATGGTGTTCGCCTTTCTCCAGGAGGCGTGATCCCCGTCCTTCTTGCTGATGTCGCAGCCCATCAGCTAACGCTCAGAGTCAGGCAGACACTAGCCAGGGGTCACGTAGCTGCCTGTGCTTTCCTAAGCTGGCAGTAGGGTGATAACATTAGCACCTTCCTTCCTGGGTGCCCAGCTCATCCCTGTCCAGCCCCACCTTAGGGACCCCTGGAATGTCAGGCCAGAATAAGTGGCAGTGACAACAGGCACGTGTATTGAGCACTCACACTGTGACAGGCATGGTGGGTACCTGCTCTGCAGACACTGTCCCATGGCATCCTCACCAGGAGCCCACTCCCCGGATAAGGGCATGGGACTCAGAGGCTAAGTGCTTAATCCTGACTGACCTAGACCAACCCCTCCCTCCATTCATAGAGAGGCGACACGATTTCCTCAAAGACACACAACCGGTGAGTGTCAGAGTCAGCTGTCCCTCGGGAAAGTAATCACAGTTCATTCTACGGCACTTTACCACTCGTCAAGCTCTCCTGTCGGGAAGGCAAGGGTTTCTTTTGTGTGATGGTTATCATGTTGGGGAGCGTATGTGCTGTCCCAATATGGTCCTAAAGGCTTTATAAATACGAGCCCGTTTAATGCTCACAATTACAAGGCAGATACATTTATTATCCCCACGCCGCAAGTGAGGAAACTGAGGCACAGAGAGCTCAAGTAATCTGCCCAAGTCACACAGCCAGGATTCAAGTGCAGGCACCCTGATGTTCTAAGCACTAGAATGGCCTATTTCTGTAGCTGAAAAACCTGAGGACATGACTTCCTGAAGGCCACACAGCTGGAAGGGGCGCGATGGTGATGGTGGTGAAGGCCACACAGCTCGGATCTCCTGCCTCCAAGGCCACTGCTGGCTCCCCTCCCCATCGATGATCTTTCTCACTCGTGATTAGAAAGCACTGACTGGAGCCTTCTTTGCCAGAACAACCCCCACAGTGTCCCTGCCCAAACGGCGAGGCAGACAGGAAACAGACACCGCAACAGAGAAGGATGAACAGGTTCACAGAGGTACCGGGGCAGCTGTGGGAGCACCTGGAAAGTCACCGCCCACCCTGGGAATAAGGGAAGGTTCTGGAAGTCTGATCCTTGAGTCAAGACTTTAAGTTCAAGTAGGAACTTTTCCAGAAGGACAGGGTAGAGCAGGGCCTCCCAAACTGAGGAAACAGCGTGTGCAAAGGCCAGCAGTGTGAAAGAGAATGTAAATTTTTGTGAAGAGTTCTGTTCAGGCCCAGCCAGTGTGGCTCAGTGGTTGAGCATCAACCTGTAAACTCTTCCTGGTCAAGGGCACATGCCCAGGTTGAGGGCTCGATCCCCAGTAGGGGGTGTGCAGGAGGTAGCCAATTAATGATTCTCTCTCATCATTGATGTTTCTATCCCTCTCTCCCTTTCCCTTCCTCTCTCTGAAATCACTAAAAATATATTTTTTTAAAAAAAGAGTTCTATGAGTGAGGGTGGGGACAGAAAAAGCTGAATAGGGAGGATTATGGAAGGCCCCTGAGGGAGTCAGGACACTGCAGTCCTGGCCACATATCAGCCCCTGTCTCACAGAGTGACCTCAATGTTCCCATCTGTAAAATGGGAGTGAGGGTGAAGGGTTGGTGTCTAAGGGCCCTGTCAGCACTAACTTTCACCTGGTGGAGTCAGAATGGATTTGAACAGGAGGACAGTTTTGATGTGAGGGTAAAAGGCAAGGGAAAGAGGGGTACGCTAAAAAAGAGGACCCACATTAGCAAAGGTTCAGAGAAAAGGAAGTTCAGGACAGGAGTTAAAAATGAGGAGAGGATATGGCTTCAGGTCCCCGGGATGATGTAGCCAGAGGAAAGCATGTGAGGAAGCTGCATCAGTGAGGATATTTTAGTTATAAGCGAAAGAAAGCTGGGGAAATGGGCTATTGCTTTATATAACTGAGAAGCCCAGGGTATTGACTTCAGATATGGCTAGATCCAGGAGCTGACATGTTATTGTGAGGACCCTGCCTCTCCCTCTATCTTTGCTTTGATTTCTTCATCACTGATTTCACTCTCAAGGAGGCTCTGTAACCTCATGAGGCAAAGGCGGCCACCAGTTGCTCTAGAATCGATCACACAAACTACACTCCTGAAGGCAAAGAAAGATTCTCAAACCCTCACATGCCATTACCCTGGACCTTTTTCTTTTCCTCACATCTAACATTAGGTCTATCCTCAAATCTTGTGGAATATTCCTATAGAAGAGATCTGGAATCTACCCACTTTTCCTCACTCGCATTGATAACAGCCTGTCCCAAGTCATCCTCATCTCTGTATTTTTTTGTTTTTCATTTTTTGAGGCATTACATTCATGTAGATGAACACAACTGGATGTGTAAACCCAGCTTAATGAATCTGCACACAGTGAGTGAGCACATGATGTAACTTCCACCCAGATCAAGACATAGAACACTGACAGCTCCCCCGCCCCCCTCAACCCCCCTACTAGTTAATAACCCCCTTAACAGTACGCCCTCTTATGTGTGTCAGTCACCATCCTCTCTCGCCTGGTTTAGTACACTGGTTCCCCGCTGTCTCAAGCTTTCACTCTTGCTCCTTTCCGTTAATTCAGTCAATTTAGAGATCCTATAAAAGGTAAATAAAAGCTATCCCTCCTCTGCCCCAAACCCTCCCATAGCTCCCATTTCATTTGGTCTAAAAGACTTTGTGTCGGCTTGCAAGATCCTGACAAACTGGCACCTCATCCCCTCTCCCCCTCCTTCCCCCAGCAACTCCTGCTCCAGCCATACGGCTCTCTTCGGTTCCTCAAACACTCTTAGGCACACTTGCACAGGGCCGTGGTACTTGCTGTTCCTGCTACCTGGTATCCTCTCCCTCACCCCCATATCCTCACGGTTCACTCTATCACCCCCTTTAAGTCTGTGTTCTAATGTCTCTGAGGTGGGTCCTGGGATTGCCCTAGTTACAACCTGGAAGGAGTTTCCAGATCCTAGTGCCGGAAGGGAACCCAGGTGGAGTCCAGCAGACTCCCCGAGCTAAGGAGATGCGGCTGAGAGTCCAGGGAGACCAAGGAGAGCAGAGTATGCAGGACAGAGTGTCCAGGAGGAAGGATCTGCACCGAGAGAGGATTCCAGAGATCTGCAGAAAGTCTCCCTGGAGCATTATGCTAAGCACTAGTTGGCACTTGTGTGTGACAAAATTATTCTGGGCTAGAAAAAAACCATGGGGAGAGATTAGAAAACAGTGCCCAGCACTCACACAGGACCAAAATGGTGCCAAAATAGAAAACATTTCATTAATTCATGGCACACTGGTTGGAGTAGGGTAGTCCCCCTCTTATCCATGGAGGATCCGTTCCAAGGCTCCCAATGGATGCCTGAAACTGCAAATAGTAGCTGAACCCCATGTATACTATGTTTTTTCCTAAACACACATGCCTTTTCACTTAAAGAAAGCCCTTCATGGCTTCTCTTTGGCATATCTAAATTGCCATCATCGCTACGCTCCCACTTTGGGGCCATTATTAAGTAAACTAAGGGTTATTTGAATACAAGCACTTCAGTTCCGAGACAGTCGATCTGATAACCCAGATGACTATTAAGTGACTAACCAATGGGGTGTGGGGTGGGGGTGGGGGGTGGGGGGGTGGGGACATATACAGCATAGATACAGGTACACCAGACAGAGCAGGACAGCTCGAGATGTCATCATGCTACTCAGAACAGCACACAATTTAAAACTGACGAATTATTTCTGGACTTTTTCATTTACTATTTAAGACCATGGTGGATCGCTGGTAGTGGAAACTGAAAAGTGAACTTGTGGATAAGGGTGGACTGCTGTACTCAGGAAGGTCTTTTCTCACTATTGGTAAAGAATTAGCTCTCAACAGAACACTGCTCTGGACCCAACAAATCATAAAAGCAAGACTTGAAAGGATCAGATGGTTTCCAAGTAATCTCATTGACTCTCAGCAAAACTCGAGGATTTATAGAAATATAGTTATAAAAATATACAGCACCCAACAAAGGTAAAAGTCACAATGTCTGGTATCCAAATAAAGATTATGAGCTATACAAAGAAGCAAGGAAATAATGGCCCATAATAAAGAATATAGTGAATCAACTGAAATTGACCCAGAACTGACACAGAAGTAGTGAATAAGAATAATAAAATAATTATTAACACTGTATTCTATATGTTTAAAAGTTAAAGAGACAGCCTGGCCAGTGTGGCTCAGTGGTTGAGCATCGACCTATGAATCAGGAGGTCACGGTTTCAGGTTCAATTCCTGGTAGGGGGAGTGCAGGAAGCAGCCAATCAATTATTCTCTCTTATCATTGATATTTCTCTTTCTCTCTCCTTCTCCCTTCCTCTCTGAAATCAATAAAAATATACATATTTTAAAAGTTAAAGAGACACATGGAAGATATAAAAAAGATCCAATTGAACGTCTAGAAATGAAAGCTACAATGTCTGAAGTGAAAAATATGCTAGGATTAATGTCTGACTAAGAGCAGCAAGAAAAAAGGATAATCTGAATCAGCAAATAGAAACTATCCAAAATGGAACACATAGAGCAAAAAATAAGTTAAAAGAAAAAACAAGAAGAGTATCAAGAGCTGTGCAACAACTTCAAGCAGACTAATATATAATTAAAGTCCCCAAAGGAAAGGATATATCTGGGGAGGGGGGGAGCTGAAAATGTTCCAAATCTGATGAAAACTATAAACTCACAAATCCAAGAAGCTTAACAAACCTCAAGCACAAAACATAGGAAGAAAATTACTCATCATGATCAAATTGCTCAAAACTGGTGACAAAAAGGAAAATATTTTTTAAAATAGTCATTAAAAAAAAGACTTGTTAAGTACAGAGGAACAAGGATAAGGATAATGACATTTCATGTTCAACATGATATAAAGAATAAAATAGTTGACAACATCTTTTAACTTACTGAAAGAAAAAAATGTGTCAATGAAGAATTCTATACCTATTTAAAATATCATTCAAAAAATGAAGGCGAAATAAAGATATTTTCAGACATACAAAAGCTGAAAGAATTATTCACCAACAGACCTGCACTATAAGAAATGACAAATGAAATCCTTCAGGCAGAAGGAAAATGATATCAGATGGAAATCTGGATCCACACAAAGGAATAAAGAGCACTGAAAATGTTAACTACCTAAGTAAATATATAAGATTTTTTTCTTATCATTTAAATGTCTTTCAAAGATAATTTATTGTTTAAACTCAAATAATGATAATATTTTATGGAGTTTAACATTTACATAAGTATGGCAATAATAGCATCACAGTCAGGAAGACAGAAATAGAAGTACACTATTGTAAAGTTCTTACACTACATATAAAGTGATATAGTATCACTTGACAATAGACTGTGATAAGTTAGAGATACATTCTATAAATCCCAATGCAACCATAAAATAACAAAAGGAAGAATTATAACTAATAAACCAACAAAGGAGGTAAAATGGAATTGTAAAAAATGCTCAATTAATCAGAAAAAGGAAAAAAAGGAAGCAGAGGGTAGATGGGACAAAGAGAAAACAAATAGCAAGATGATAGATTAAAACTAACCATCAGCCCTGACCGGTTTGGCTCAGCGGAGAGAGCGTCAGCCTGAGGACTGAAGGGTCCCAGGTTTGATCCCAGTCAAGGGCATGTACCTTGGTTACGGGCACATCCCCGGTGGGGGGTGTGCAGGAGGCAGCTGATCGATGTTTCTCTCTCATCGATGCTTCTAACTCTCTATCCTTTCCCTTCCTCTCTGTAAAAAATTCAATAAAATATATTTTAAAAAACCAACTAACCATCAATAATCACATTAAATGTAAATGATCTAAACACCCCCATTAAAAAGCAGAGATTTTCAGATTGGATTTTTTTAAAAGACCCAACTACATGCCAACTACAAAAAAGCATACTTTAAATATAAAGACACAAGTTAATGGTACAAGGATAGAAAAAGACAGACCACGCTAATCAAAAGAACACAGGAGTGGCTAGTTTAATATCAGACAAAGTTCATTTCAGAGCAAAGAATCTTACCAAGAATAGATACGGTCATTTCATAATGATTAAGAGGTCAAATAACCAAGAACATATAACAGTTTTAAATGTTTATTCCCCTAATGGCAGATACTTAAAATACATGAAGCAAAAAACTGATAGATCTGCAAAGAGAAATAAATCCACAATTATAGATTGAGATCGCAAATCTCAGCAATTGAAAAACTGAAAATCACATGTGCTGGGGGAATGGGTGTGGCCGGGGAGAGGTCAATGGGGGGAAAAGGAGACATATGTAATACTTTAAACAATAAAAAATTTAAATTAAAAAAAAAAAAGACTGAAAATCAAATGTCACCTTCTTAGTGCATCCTACCTTGGCCATCAATTTTAATTGCACCTCTTACTCCCTACCCCTTTCTCCTGCACACACCACCTTCTAACAAAATATTTATTTATTTATGTTAATTCATATCCTATATAATAAAAGGCTAATATGCAAATTAACCAAATGGCAGAACAGCCGGTTGCTATGATGTGCACTGACCACCAGGGGGTACATGCTCAACACAGTAGCTGCCCCCTGGTGGTCAGTGCGCTCCCACAGGGGGAGCGCCACTCAGCCAGAAGCTGGGCTCATGGCTGGCCAGCGCAGCAGCAGTGGCAGGAGCCTCTCCCGCCTCTGTGGCAGTGCTAAGGATGTCTAACTGACAGCTTAGGCCAGCTCCCCACATGGGCCTAAGCTGTCAGTTGAACATACCATGAGGGCTCCTGGACTGTGAGAGGGCACAGGCAAGCTGAGGAAACCCCCCCACCCCCGCCCAGTGCGCGAATTTCGTGCACTGGGCCTCTAGTATTTGTATAATGCCTAGAATAGTCTGGTACTTAGAAGATTCTCAAAAAGAAAAATACTTACATAAAAACATGATTGGGAGACTACGTATACCACACCCTGGAAAAGGACACCATATGGCAACACCTACATGCGGTGCAATGAAATCACCCGGGTGCTTGTTAAACATTCCGATTTCTGGACTCCAACTCTTTCCTACTGAGTCAAGGTTTACACGAAGAGAAGTAGCTCAGTGTTGAATAATTAGGAAGTTTAAAAAAAACAATAACAAAAAACTCTCCTGGGGAGAATCGAAGATGGCGGCATAGGTAAACACCGGAGACTGCCGCCGTGGACAACCACTTCAAAAATACAACTAAAAGTCGGAGCGGACATCAACCAGAACCACGGGAAGGCTGGCTGAGGAGAGTCTCTTCAACTAGAAGCAAAAACAACAGCATTCCGACGCTCAGAGGAGGCGCAGTGTGGAAAATTTAAAGGTACGGCAGTGCGGTGGTGAGGGTGCGCGCGCAAAGCGGGCTGGCGGCTGAGGGCGCGATTGTCGTTTTCAATCAGGAGCGAATCTCAGACTCTGGGCTACAGATCCGGGCGAGTCTCTAGGGACCCAGACTCAAACGGGAGAAGCGGGACTGTCTGGCTACGGCCCCTCCAAGGTTTGCAGCGATTGCTGGGACAGAGAGGCAGAGCCCCTGGGGACGGACTGAGAGCGGCCATAGCTGCTCCCTCCCCCCCGCCCTGTTGAGCCCGCCCCGCCCAAACCCTGCGCACAACCATTTGCCGACCGCCTCAGGCAAGGGCTGGACTAGCACCTCCCCTGAGGACTGAAGTTTTCCCACAGCTGATTTCCACCACCAGTTGGTCTGGTGGTCAAATCCCTCTAGTGTTAACTACAACAATTAAGGCTTCGCTAGAACAAGAGTGCGCACAGAGACCACAAGGGGGTGCACCAAGAAAGCATAAAAGATGCGGAGACAAAAAAACATGACAGAAATGGAGGATATGGAGCTAAGAATCGCAATTTTGAGGGCTTGCCATAAATTTGTGCAGAGCCTCACGAAAACTAATGAGACCCTCGATGCTACGATAAAGAAATTAGAAAGTAAGCATACACGGACTGAAATAAAGAATATTATACCCAATAGCAGACCAGAGGAGTGCAAGAATCAAACCAAAGATTCGACAAAAAACACCCAATTGGAAAAGCATAATGAAAAAAGAATCCGAAAGTGTGAAGATAGTGTAAGGAGCCTCTGGGACAGCTTTAAGCGGACTAATATCAGAGTCATTGGAGTGCCAGAAGATGAGAGACAGCAAGATATTGAAAACCTATTTCAAGAAATAATGGCAGAAAACTTCCCCCACCTGGAGAAAGAAATGGACTTACAGGTCCAAGAAGCGCAGAGAACCCCAAACAAAAGGAATCCAAAGAGGACCACACCAAGACACATCATCATTAAAATGCCAAGAGCAAAAGACAAAGAGAAAATCTTAAAAGCAGCAAGAGAAAGAGGCTCAATTACCTACAAGGGAATACCCATACGACTGTCAGCTGATTTCTCAACAGAAACTTTGCAGGCCAGAAGGGAATGGCAAGAAATATTCAAAGTGCTGAATACCAAGAACCTACAACCAAGATTACTTTATCCAGCAAAGCTATCATTCAGAATTGAAGGTCAGATAAAGAGCTTCACAGATAAGGAAAAACTAAAGGAGTTCATCACCACCAAACCAGTATTATATGAAATGCTGAAAGGTATCCTTTAAGAAGAGGAAGAAGAAGAAAAAGGTAAAGATACAAATTATGAACAACAAATATGCATCTATCAACAAATGAATCTAAGAATCAAGTGAATAACCTGATGTACAGAATGAACTGGTGACTATAATGAATCAGGGACATAGAAAGGGAATGGACTGACTATTCTTGGGGGGGAAAGGGGAATGGGAGATTCGGGAAGAGACTGGACAAAAATCATGCACCTATGGATGAACTCAGTGGGTGGGGAGTGAGGGTGGAGGGTGGGGTGGGAGCTGGAAGGAGGGGAGTTATGGGGGGAAAAAAGAGGAACAAATGTAATAATCTGAACAATAAAGATTTAAAGTCAAAAAAAAAAAAAAAAAAAAAACATGATTGAAAGTCTGTTCATTGCTGTTATGACTTCTATTACGTGACTCTGCATGTAGTCTTTCTCTATTGCCATTTCAAGGCACAGACCCCAACAAAATCAATATAGGAGACCCAGAATTCTGGAACACAAGGGTAGAAATCATAAAAATGTAGAATGTTTGTATAAGATGCATAGGATGTTAATAGTCTGAAGCCTACAATGTTAGAATTCTGGGATGTTTAAAGCCAGAACTTTAGAATCAGGTAGCATAATTGATGAGGGATTTAAACCTGGAGGTTGTTAGAGGGTGGGGGAGTTCTGTTAAACAGTACTTTTTAAAATTCCACCTGCTGGTCCTGGTGTTCCCTATCTTTAATACCCATAGGGAGGTTTACACCCAGCTAACTAACGCAGCTCAGCAAGGCAAAGGGACTGCAAAACTATTCACCCATGGCCTCAGGGGTTGGCAATGAGGGGAGTGAGGAGAGGATGAGGGGGGAGGGAGGCTGTATTTCTCCATTTTAATTCAGCTCCCGCTGACAGGGCCCCTTCTGGACGGTGGGCCCATAAGGCCTTTCTGTCATGCAAGACTGGAGGTTGTCATTATCAGAAGGAACCACCCACCACCTCCACAGGAATAAGGGGGAGAAGCCACAGCAGCCTGAGGCCTGCCCATCACCCCAGAGACCCCATGGCCATGGAACTGGCTGAAATGGGTCCTAGGGACTGTGGAGATGGGCTGCACATAATCGGGGTGGCCTTATGTCTTTGGGCCCAGGAGTGTAACCTTCGCTGCTCTGACAATGGGGCTTCCTGGTGGGGGTGAGGGTGGGGATGTCTAGCAAGTGGGGCACACACCTAATCAGTTGTCCTGGTTTGTTTTATCTGCAGCTCTTATCATCCACTGAACCTCATGTCTTATGTTGATCTTCTCGTCCATCTCCCAAACTAGACGGTGAGTCTGTGAGGGCATCCAACAGCTTCTACTTGGCTCATGCTGTCCCAAGTGGTGCTACTACGGAGACTCACATACAGTGAGTGTTCAGTGTTGGTGGACTGTACCTGGACACAAAGATTCTGTGCACACACTGGGCCACGCCCCTCTCATGAGAACTAATGAAGGCTGTCAACTCCCTACCCAAAACTCACACCCCTCAGACACTGGTGCAGACACTTCCCAAGGACCACACACTCACACACACCAGCCCCAAGGCCTGCACAGCCCACAGGTTTGCAGCCCACGCCCCAGCACCATTCTATTTCACTGGCTCAGGAGTAGAATGAAACGCAGGGGCTCATTCCCAGCACCATCTTACATCCATCCGTTTTCAGCCTTGGCCCTATCTTGGGAAAACCACAGAAACTACCAAGAACCAACACTTGTGAGTACATACTGCACCAAGGTGGTCTCAGCCCATCACTTCCACCACCCAGGCACAGAGCTGTCACCGACACACCACCCCTCACAGTAAGGGGGGAGGGGCACTTTCTGCACCTCTTTCTGAACACCCTGTTATTGGCCTCTGCAATAGCCCCGGTTTGACCCTCCATTTAGGACTCAGGTTCTCAACCCTACAGGAATCACAGGCTGCCTTTCTGAGGCTGGGTCAACTGCTGACAAAACCCCAGAAAAACTGCACAAAGAGGCACGAATTATCAGCCAAATTCCCAGGGACACTCCCTCCCTCCTCTCCACCCCTCTTCCCATCACCACCACCACCACAGTCCTTGGAGCCTGAAGACCCCCAAGCCAGGAACCAGGCATTACACACCTGGGGGTACAGGATGGGTGGCCGGATCCCTCTTTTGGGGCACTGCTGGGAAGCCCACCTCCCCATTCCTCAGACTGCTGCCGCTGTGCTTGCCCCCCACCCCCTTCTTAATTACCTCGACGCTGCTTAATTGGGCAAAGGGCGCGCGCGCGTGCGCGCGTGTGTGTCAGGGGGGTGGGGTTCACTCCTCACACATGGGGCGCCGGGTGGAGGGGGTGCTGGCTTCCTGCCCAAGAGCGAGCCCCCTCCCCCAGCCCCAGCCGCTGGAGGATTGTGAGCTCAAACAGATGGACCGAGCCGGAGGGGCGGGGGCGCGCTGATGGGGTGCGAGACGGCAGCGCGCTGGCCGGGCCTAGCGGCGCCCTGACAAAGGCGGGGGCCGGGCGGCGAGGGGCGCCTTATCAGCGCTAGCAGACCGCTGGGTCGGGCGGGCGCCCGCAGCCCGCGATCGGGCTCACAAAGGCCCGGGCCGGGCGGTGGGGTGGGGGCTCGAAGATTAATTGCCCAATCAAGTTGTCGGCGCGGGGCGGGGGCGGGACCGCGGCCCCGGGGGACGCGGGGCGGCGCATAATGAAGTGTGCAAAAAGTTAATTTGCTCCGCGACTCGCTGCTCGCCACAATCAAAGGCGGGCGGCGGGGAGGGGAGGAGTGGGGATTGTGCCCCCCGCCCCAGCTTGCGATCCACGGGGGGTACGATGTGGGGACACGGGGCACCCCCAGCGCCAGAGGGGGCGGAGGTCTCCAGACGTACCTTCACCCCCAACTTCCTCCCGCCTTGTCCCCCCCCTCCCCCTTAACCCCCGCCCAACCCCATCCCCGGCGCAGGTCCCGTCCAGTTTCCTCTCCTCTCCTCTCCTGCACGCACAATGGTTGACATTTCTGGAGCGCTCGCCCTGGGCCGGGCTCTGCGCCAAGCGTTTTCTGGCGTTATCTCCTCTGGTCGCAACCTGAGGAGGTAGGGCCAGTGAGCATCCCGCGTTGCAGAGGAGGTGCCGCGTTGCAGAGATGCTCAGGAAGTGCTCCAAGGTCAAACACAGGGCCCTCACACAGCCCCAGGGCCTTAGGGGGAAAATGGCACGGTGGAATGTGTCCAAGACAAAAAATAAAAATACATCAAACAATGGGGAAGATGATTTTATTCAAGCTCTTGCAATAGAGGAGCAACCTGGGCCCCCAGATCGGAGATTGTGGGTGGAGTAGGTCTGCATTAGTCTTTCACAGGGAGGTGCAGACAGGTTACAGGCGGGGGAGTTTAGCGTTGGGATTGTCTGGCAATGGGGAGTCTGGTCAGCCAGCGGCACAGGAAATGTTTATCTCAGCGTCTAGTTTCAGATGGGACAAACAGTTCTAATCTCAGCCAATCAACCATGAGACAAAGAATAGGAAGTGGGAGGGTCTGTCTGGTCTTATCGGCAGGTTCAGGCAAAAGGGGAAAGGTCACAGGCAAACAATAGAGTCATCCCTGAGCCTTACTGGGAGTCCAGAGAAAGACAGACAGTCTTATCTAAGTGACATGGGGAAGGTGGTCCCTTGCGGTCAGCCATTTCCCTGAACACAAAATGGTACCAGCAATTTAAAAAAAAGGGTGGGGGATTTCTTAACCATCATTTTTCCAGGAGCCAAGTTTAAACATTGTCAAAAGGTTAGCTGATAGCAAGGGTAGAAGCCCAGGTACCCTGTAACAGCAGCTTTCCTGGGCGGCTTAGAGTCACTGCCTAGTGAGGAGCTCATCCTTAGTAACTATGAATGCCCCTTAGGCACCCCACCCCACCCCATATCACCTTGGGCAAGTCATTTAACCTGTCCTCCATAAAATGGAAGCCATAGTAATACCTTATAGGATGCTGTTATCAGTGAGACCATAAACGGCAAGCACAAAGCAAGCACAGTGAACATGGTAGGTGCTATGAGGATTCATTTTTTTCTCAGAAAGTAGTGGTGTCAGGATTTGAATTCAAGCTGCATGGTTTCGGAGCCTGCACACTCACCCCCAGGTGCACTGCCAGATCTCCGTGTGTGGATTCAGTTCTCCAGCACCCAACACAGTCCAAACCTGTGTCCCAGGCCCTGGGTGTCCCACAAGAAAAGGAACAGGCCCTGCCCTCCCTGAGCAGCTCATCCTGCGAGGACAATGGCACAGAAGCCACAATGGCCCTAGGAGCTCAGAGGAAGTGCCGGACCTGAGGTTAAGGACAGCTTTGGGGAAGTCTGGCAGTCATGTCCCAGATGCCCATGGGCCAGTTGACACAGAATAGCACCTGCCCTGATCCCCAGTCCCATCAGACTCTTGCCAAGAAGCAGCTTCCAGGACAGGTTCAGCTCCTCGCACTGACTGATGGCTCCTGGGTCCTGGTTCTCTGACCCACTGTCCAGGCCTGTCTCTGGGCCCAGACAGGACCAGGGAACTGGAGAGGGAGCCCTTGAGCGTGACAAGAACTAGGCTTGCAAAAAAGGGTGGGATCACAGCCAAACCAAGATTTATGGGCCCAATCATAATAATGAAAGAAAGAAAGAAAAAAAGGATGCGTGTTCGGCGATGCCCAGGGACTAGGACTGCTGCCCTATTACCAAAAATGTCGCTCTCGACTCTGCAAATTAGCATAAAACATGCTGTTTTGCATTCGTTTGCATGTCATTTGCATGCTAATGAGTTGACACCACAATGTACCCAGTCCCCTAAGCGGCTTCTGGTCTTTGCTTTTCTCCCAGCCCTGCCCATTGTCTTGCATTGAGAAAACCGGGAGATCTGGGTTCTAGGATAGGCTGAGCTACTCACTCCCTGTGGGGCCTGGTCCCTGCCGTTCTCTGAGTCTCAGTTTCCCTAACTGTGAGCCGAAGGAGTCAAACTGGCAGGAGTTTTCATATCATGCTTCAGTAGCCCCCTTGGGGACTACTGACATTGAGATGGGAGAGCAGGTGGGGCAGGCGCCCCCCTTCCATCCCCTCCTAACAGCTGGGGCTCTGAGTAAAATTTCTCTTGAGCAATGCAGAGCTTCTCTGTTAAAACCAAAGACAAAAAGTTTGCAAATGGACCCAGTTATCCCCGCTGTCTTTCCAGTCCTCTAAAGACTTGGATAATAATAAAAATTAGAGTTAAAATATAGCACTTACCATGGGGCAGGCACTGTTCTAAGCAGCAGATACACATAACTCAATCTTCACACGACCCTTGAAATAAGTGCTATTATACTTCCCGTTTTATAAATGGGTAAACTGAGAGTAACGCAGCTAGGTTCAAACAGCCACTACATGGTAGAGTGAAGAAATTCAGATGGTCTGGCTCTACAGCAAGCATGTCAAACTCACGGCCCAAAGGCCACATGCAGCCCACAACGAATATTTTTGCGGCCCAGCCAATATAACGGTATGTAAGGAACGTTTTAATAAAAATGTCATAACTTAATTTTTACAATATCCTGTTATACACAATTTTTATACAGCATTTGCTAATGACTGATTACTATAACTGTGTTGCATTCATTTCCCTTACACACCTTTACACGCAGGCGCACCATTTCTCTCCACTAATACTAGCAGCGAATATTTTAGCAGCCGATTGCCACGTCATTAGTCTTGGACTGACTTGTTTGGTGTGCGCAACAGGAAATATTTTGCTTTCGGAGAACAAGAAGAATAGGTTTATTTGCGTTACGCTTATTAATTTGTGCAGTTATTCGGTGTCTGGTAAGTTAATGTGCAAGACAAAATATTAATTTTTATTAAAATGTTCTATTATCTTATGTTAACGATGACTCATTTATTGCAGCCCTTCGTATTCAGCATGTCTCTATCGAAATAAACCTACGTTTCTATGAAAATTGGAGCTTCTGTTTCTTTGCGGCCCACATGAACTTAAACCTTGTTTATTTGGCCCGTGTTAGCCTTTGAGTTTGACATGCTTGCTCTAGAGGCTATGCCATGAGTTTAGCTAGGCCAATTACCACTTATACAGAGAAGGAAACTGAGCCCCAGAGAGGGAGAGAGGAATTCGAAGCGCAGCAGCTCAACTTGAACTTTGCTTTCTACCTGAGTCCCTGCTCTCTGCCACCAGGGAAGGAGGGCCAAAAAAGGGAGGTCTGGGGTTTCAGAGATGCTCAGGAAACCTCTCTCGGTCCAGTGGGCTCCAGGGTGAGGGGTGCCTTCTTCCCTGGCCACCAGAGCCTGCTTCCTCCCCTCAGCCAGCCTAGTCGCAGCTGGTGGACTTCAGGAACAGGCTCCGGAACCAGCCAGAACGACCCCCTAAATCAGGACAGCCAGCAGGCTGGTGAGAACACCAGGTGTGCCATCAGAGCCAGCACACAATGCCCTGCCCGGCTGTGCAGGTGGAGGCATGCAGAGGGGGCTCCACTGCAGGGGGCTGGGGGCCTTTATCTGCACAGAGGCAGGCTGTGCCAGGCCAGCAGGTGTTGGGCCCCTGCCCCTCGGGGGTCTGGCTGGGAAACCCCCAGATGCAGGGATGACTGGCCTCCCTTATCCCTTCTCTATTCAGTGCCCCTCAGTGGCACCTTGGCCTTTCCTAAGCCCCTTCCCTCCTGTCAGTCTTCCCCTCTGAACTGTCCCCTCTCACCCTGCTCCAGCTGCCCTGGCCCTTCTCTCAGTTCCTTCCACATCCCAAGCTCAGTCCTGCCTCCGAACCTTTGCACTTCCTGTTCCCTCCACTTAACCTTGTTTGCTTCTCAGTCTTATTACAATCTGAATTAATCTTGTTTATTTATGTGTCTCCTCATTTAGTGCCTGTCTCCACTGCTAGAGCCAGGACCATGTCTGTCTTATAGAAATATAGGTCTCAATAAATATTTGTTGAAGGAAAGAAATAAAAAGGGAAGGCAGCAGCTGTTGATGATTTATTTAGTTAGAGTCTGTTTCCCTCTCCCCTCCCTACCCCTAGAACAGCAGCTCCACACTTACCACTGTGATCACCAGCACAGTGCCTGGCACACATTAGGTGCTCAATACGTATTTGTTGCATTAATGAACCAAGTGTGCAAGATCTCTGCACTGAGAGTCAGCAGACCGGGGTCCCTTCCCAGCGACATCCCTGGTGGTATATAGGACGCTGGGCAAGTTCCCTCTGGGGGAAGGAACTTCCGTTTCCTCATCTGAAAGCTGGACTTTGGAATCCCTGCCACATTCATCAGGACTATGAAAGCCCAAGTGTGGCCCATCCTCACTCACTCCCCAGGGGAGGCAAGTGGGGCCGCTGCCAGGAGGCAAAGGGCAGGCAAACCTGGGTTCCAAGCAGGAGGTAGCTACCACCCTGTCCCTCTCGGAGCCTCCATTTCCTTATTTGCAAAAGGGCCACAGAAACTGTGGGGACTACATCAGATGATAAAGGGAAATAAAACAGTGCAGGCGGTGACACGCCTTGCCCATAGAGGCCATTCTCACCAGCAGAGCAGTGCAGCCAGGCGGTCACAACATGGCTCAGCCCAGCCTGTTTCTGTGTATCTGTTAAAGGGGTTCTGGATCATACCAACCTCAAGGGGCTGTTGTGAGAATTAAAGTGAGAAAATGTATGTATGTATCTGGCACATAGTAAGGGCTCTGTGACCACAGGAACCCCAAAGTTGCTGGGCACATGGACACCCAGAACGGAGATCACACTCACTGGCCTCTTGAAGTTATGTGTGGCCATGTGTCTCCGTTCTGGCCAAGAGGAGGGAAGTCGTATCACATTCATTTTGTAGGAGGTCCGCGGACCACTGGTGGTCCGTGAGGTCCCAAAGGTTGGCGACCGCTGTTCCAGAAGAAGTCCTTAAAGATGGGAAAACATTCTTTACCACTTCCTCCTTCCCTCTGGGTGGGGGTGAACATGATGGCTGGAGGGCGAGCAGCCAATTGGAACCATGAGGTGTTGAGGAGAATGAAACAGCAAGATAGAAGGAGGCTGGGCCTTTGGAGATCAAGGAGCAACCTTGATAGCCGTGAACTGCCTGCCTCCAGACTGATTATAAGAAAGAGAAATCAGTATTTGTCTCATTTAAGTCACTCTTCTTTTGGGCTCTCTGCCACTCACGGTCAACCCAACACAAACAGGTCCAGTTGGTACAGATGATCTTGGAGCTCTGTGGCCCACCTTGACATGAGAGGGCAGAGGACTCTCCTGGTACATCTTCCTGCTCACACTGGCCCGGAAACTGCTGGCCTCTACCACCCAGCTCTGCCATCTGAGGGCAAAACCCAGGTTAGCCCAATTGGCTGGTGTCCCTGGCTGGGCCAAACGGTGACAGGTGCAAAGCGCATGGGGGCCTAAGACCAGGGCTCCTGCTGCTGCCTTTGCAGCTCTGAGAGGCAGGGAAGAGAGAGGACAGTGGACAATGGCAGGATGGCACTGTCCATTCTCGTGGGCCACCTCCAGCCCCTTCTCACCCACCCTCCCTGTGGCACCCAAGAGAGCTTCTGGCCTCACAAATCCCATGTCGGTGCCCTCCCGCAGCCCCCAGGGTCCTCAAATGGACATCCAATCACCTCTTTGGCCCCTCAGGTCCTGTAGGATGGGGCTGACTCTTCAACGCCCAGCGTCAAGCACACCCATGAGCACAGATTCCAGCTCCTATGAGCTCTGTGACTTCGGGCAACCTGCTACAGCATTCTGGGCCTTCATTTCCTCCTCTGTGGAATGGAGATGACTCTAACAACTACTGCGTACATGAAGCCTCAGTGCGTGAGCGTGGAGATGCCAGTGACTGCCGTACAGCAAACCACCCCAAACACAGTGCCGCTGAACACTGTCTTATGCTCACAGCTTCCTACGGGTCAGGATTCAGACAGAGCACATGGCAATGGCTTCCTTCGGCTCTACAACGTCTGGGGCCTCCGCTGAAGAGTTGAAGGCTGGGGGTTGGAATCCTCTCGAGATGTCTTCCCCTGCGCGTCTGGCAGTCAAGACTAGTTCGGCTGAGGCTACCGGCCAGACCACCCCTGTGGCTCGGGTGCTGGGCTTCCTCACAGCGTGGTGGCAGGATGCCAAGCGTGAGTGGCCCCTGAGACCCAAGCAGAAGTGGCTTGGCCACTTCTAGCCTATTCTCAGAAGTCACACAATGTCACTTCTGCCCCCTTTTAGTCCTGGAAGCAATCACAGGAGGGGACATAAACCCCACCTCTTGGCAGGAGGCGTGTCAAGGAATTTGGGGTCAGACTTTAAAACGGGCTTGAACAATGGCTGAGTCACCATAAACACTCATTAAATGTTAGCTGGGAGAAACAGCAATAGTACAATAGCAAAGGGTTCAATCCCGTATGTATTGAAACAGTCATATCGGGTGACCCTGGGCATAAAGGGGTTAATGGAGGAGGCACAAGGGCAGGTCCCCGAACCTGACATCCCCACTACTCTAGAAGAGGCACTGAAAGATAGAACTTAGATAAAAAGAGCTAATAGGCCTTGAGTGCTTACTAGAGGCCAGGCACGGAGCCAAGCACTCTATGCATGATCTTATATAATCCACACAATCATCCAAGAGGCAGGTCCCATCATTATGCCCATTTATTGATGAGAAGCCAAAGGCTCAGAGAGGCATAGGACCTTGCCTTAGGCCACACAGCTAGGAAGAGGCACAGGCAGGATGAGAACCTAAGCAGTGGGTTTCAGAGCTGGTCCTCACTTCCTAAGACCAAGCTGGGCAATAGCCAGCCTGCCAGGTGGGACAGGACATCCTGACTGTTTGGTGACAGACAGGGAGGGCTGGTACTGCAGGACGGAGAGCCAGGGCCAGGAGGTGTGTCGGCTGCAAGCCCACAGTCACAGGCTGGGGGAATGGGGCCAAGCCCTCCGTCTGGTGAGATGGGGGAGGGAGAGACTGAAGAGAACCCAGAGAGCAAGGCAGAGCCCCCCTCCAGAGGCAGCTAAGCACTGAGGGATGGAGATAGAGCCTGGTCACCAGTCACCTTGAAATGAGCTCTAGGATAAAGAAGGGGCCCTGACCTCTACTCCTTGGAGCCCCTACCAGGCCATCAGTGCTCCACCACATGGAGCAGGGTGTTACTGGTGATCTGGAGGCTCAGAGGTAGGGGGAGGAGCAGGAGGACAGAGGGGGGAGCACCAATCCATATAACAGCCAGGAAGGATCACAGAGGGTATGCCCAACAGCACCAGGTTCTAAGGGCAACCCGCACACTTGCACCCTCTGCCCTTGACTTTTCTCCTATTCTCTACCACTCCCTTTCCCTTCCTGACCTCCTTCCTTCCACCCATCCCCTTCCATTTCTCGTGTCCTCCCTTCTCCCCTCCTTCCATTTTTTCCCCATTATGAAGTCTCACAGGGAGAAGCTGCGTTCCCCAAAGGCAGGAGAAGCCTGGTCATGACCGTGGACTTCATCAAGTGAAACATGATTCCTCAGCCATCACAAAACCAGTCCTGACAACGTCCTGAGTCCGTGAGGAGTGCCTTCGACTCTCAGATGTAATAGGGTGTCAACTCCTCTGTGCCCCAAAGGGAGAGGGTGTCTTCTGGGTGTCACTGGGAGGCAGCTCCGGGGGGCACTGGATAATGAGTCGATCGCCTTGGACCCGCTGCTAAGCCCCTCTGAGCCCTGGTTTTCTTGGCTGAAACAACTGCCCGGGTGGAGAGGAGGAGAAGATGGACGGCATACAGTTGCACGCAGTGTGTGCTCTGCCTTGCCCGGTCCCTTGCTGGCACGGGCCTCTGACCTTTCTCCTAGGCCCGTGGGGCAGAGCCAACTCTCAGCTGATGTTGGCAAGCGGCGGGGAGGGTGGACGGGCAGGCTGTCAGGGCCGGCCTTGTGCCCAGAGAACCTTCTGTGCCACTGTTCCTCGGCCAGGCAGGCCCAGCCCACCGGCCACTTCCCGTGGCCCTGGCAGGACAGGGCTGTAGGCCCCTCCTCTCCTGCATCTTGCTCAGCTGACCGAAGTGGCCACCTCCTCCCCACGGGCCCTAGAAACAGAAGTCTCCAATATAAATGCAAATGCGCTGCAGTCCCCGGTCTCAGGCTGGCCGCTCCAGCCTGTGCTGCCGGCTGGGGGCATGAGCTGACACTGGCCCAGAGAGATAAGGCGTTTCTGGGCCACCCCCACCCCGGGCCCCGCCCCCTCCTCATACTGTCAGCTCCACAAAGACCCCAGGGAGTCCAGCCCTTCCTCTTTGCTGCCCATAAGGCCTGTGATGGACCCGTGAAGGTCCCCGTGCTGCAGTTATGGAGGGCTGCAATCCTCGGTGGTGATCCTCACCCTCCTACCCTCCTGGGCTGGCAGGACAAAGCCAGGAGGCAGGCTAGGAAAGGGCAGGCGGCCTGGGGGCCAATCTCTACCACATCCTCCACCAGGCTCCAGGCTGCCACTGGCCCAGAGAATCCCGCTGTGTGCATTAGGAATAGGCACCCCTTCTTCCTGGTGCAAGGCAGCCTCTTAGCCCAGCACACCGCGCACTGTAAGCCACAGCTCTTGGCAGCCAGTCTCCCCTTCGGGACTCGGTTTCCCCTCTGGCCAGGGGAACCACCTCGAGAGACCTCCAAGTACCGCACAACTGGTCTGCTTAGGCCAAGAACACAGGGCTCTGGAGCTGGCCACGGCAGCCCCCAGGGTGAGACCTCTTCTGGCTCATATATCCTACCATCCTTCCATTCCTCAGCCCCAGACATTCCCACCCTTAAGCCACGACTCCGGGATTCTTAAGAAGGGAGCAAGACATCTCTGGCCGAAGCATTCTGTGACAGAGGTGGAGTAGGTTCGGGGTCACAGGCAGAGCTCTGGAATGGCCCAGGTTCAAATCCAATACATTCCTGGCTCCAGCTCTAATGGCACCTCCTCAAAGAACCCTCCCCTGATGGTCTCCTAGTGGAGCAGTCCCTTCCCTGCTGCCAGAGACCAGGTCACATTGCCCTGTTGCTTTTCTTCATGGCGTTTAGCGTTACGTGAAATTGTCCCATTTATTTATGTCTTCCTGTGGTTATTTCCTGTCTCCCCTCTCCCTTATTGGAATGCAAGTTTCTACAAGGGCAGGCACCATGAATCAATAACTCCTCCCTCGACACTTTCTGGGAGATAATGACGGATGCCCTGCCATAGGGGTAGTGTAGAGCCTTCATCGAGAAAGCCAAATTTGCTTAGCAGAGAGCCAGCACACAGTAAGCGCTCAATAAATGCTAATGGGTTTTGCTGTTATTGTCCTCCATGAAAGGGCTGGTGTCCTGGTGCCAGGAGTCTAACTCGGGACACACTCCTCCACAAATTCCAAACCCAACACCGGGGCCAAGTCCTCCTTCCCCCTGACTTCCGCCGTGACCACACTGCAAACTGCCGCTTCTTTCTATCCCTCTGTAAAGCGACGGGCTGGCTCCTCCCTGCCTGAAACTTCAGAGCTGTTATGAGTGTCAAGTGACATCAAGAGGAAGACACTTTTTAGTTCCGAAATATGATTTCAATGATACAAATAACTCTGCACGTGTCTCCCGATGGCCTGCCCCCCCCCCCCGAAATGTGAGATTACTCCTTGCCTACCACTCCCTTTCCCTTCCCTCCCTCCTTCCTTCCATCCATCTCTCCTCCCATTTCTCCCATCCTTCCCAGGGCCCTGCTGCTTCCTGACCCAACCCAGCCACATCTTAGGCTTCTTCCAAGGACGAGGTCTCCACTGAGGAAGGTTTCTCGAAGTTTTGACATAATCATACCACCTCCTCCCCCCACTCCCATTTGCTGTCTGCCTGTATATATACTAATAAAAGGGTAATATGCAAATTAACCATCACTCCGAGACCAAGATGGCGGTGCCCATAGCCACAAAGATGGTGGCGCCGGCTGGAGCAAGCAGGACTCTTGGCTTCCTTCGGGCGGGATGCTTGGCTTCCTTCATCGCCTCAGCGACAAAGGAAGCCAAGCCTTCTGCAAGCCCCGGCCAGCCGCCGAGGGCCGGCCTCTGGGCGGTGACCACAGAGCTGGCTGGAACTGGTGGGAGGCAGCTCCGGCCTGGAGCAAAGGTGGGAGGCAGCAGCCAAAGCGAAGGCCCGGGTCCCAGGTGCTGGAGGGAAGCTGGTGCCAGCAGCCAGGAGAAGGAAGGCCTATTCTTGCACGAATCTTCATGCTTCGGGCCCCTAGTTTCATTATAAGTAATATTTTCTTTAAATTGCCTCATTTAAAAAAAGAAAGTCAATTCATGCTAATGGGAAGCTTTACTCCACTGCCATACATTAAAATTATTATCAACTGCTATAAAAAAAATATATGCTGATATTCCCTAAAATAAATGCCTAAGTATTAAAAGTCTGATGCCCCCCGCAAGGTTTTCAAGTTCTCAGCCTGAGAGTTCTCTGGGGAACTTTTTAAAATTCCTTCGTTCACTGGACAAACATTTCATGAGAACCTTACTAGTCTGTGCCCAGCCCAGGTGGCAGCAGCCGTAAGTGACTCCATTTCCAGCCCTCAACACAGAGGACCTCGTTGAGGTGGCAACTGATGCCCTTCAAAATACAATTAATTAGTAGACAATCATTACCCATACCGGCCTCACTAGGCATTTCTTGGTTCTTTCCTCTCAACACCACTCAATAAAGGTATCTTACCAGTGGGGGCTGGGAAGGAAGAGAGTGGGAAAGGTCTTCATCCGTCAGCGTGACCACACACGCACGTGCCCTCTGCCACCCGGGAGCAGGCTCCAGGACCCCTGTCCAATGCCATCCGTCCATTTTGCCGATTCCAGACTCTTGGGAAGGGCAATTCAACACAATGGGATATTGTTTCCAGGAAAGGTATCAAAAACAAGACCCCCTGCAAATTTGGTAAACTGTTATCAGAAACCTTTAATTGGGTAGGCAGTTTCTCTCCTAAGACTTTATCTAAAAGAAATCATCATGAATGTGAACCACAATAGCTGCAGCATCGTTGATAATAGTGAAAAGTTTAAAACCTAAATGTTCATCAATAGGGAATTCAGTAAATAGCATATCCCATACAATGGAAACGTATGCAACCATTTACCAATGGTGCTGCAGAATATTTTGACATGAGAAAATGTTCATGTTATATTGTTAAGTAGAAAAATAGCTACAAAATAGAATGCATAATATCACTACATACACACATAAATGAAAGACTGGGATGGATTTGAGTTGCAGAGAATTTCTTAAGCAAGAAATGAAAGGCCAAACCATAAAGGCAAATATTAATAACTTAATCTACCTTAGAATTATGACTCTGTTCAAAGTTCACCACAAAAGAAATAAAGAGATAAGCCACAAGCTAGGAAATGTTTGCAACAATCTAGCAAAAGTTAGTACTCAAAATATATAAAGAGCTCCTACAGATCAATAAAACAAAGACAATCAAAAAGAAAAATAGTCTGAAGATTTGAAGACATAAAGGATAGAAAACATGAACAGCCAATAAGCATATAAATAGATGCTTAACCTCTTAGCAATTAGGGAAATCCTCATTAAAAGCTCATTTTATGTCCATTAGATTGGCAAAACCTAAAAGCTGCACAAATTTAAATATAACCACCTGTGTGGAACAAGAAGGATTCTGTGACACTGGTGATGGGGGGTCACTTTGGACAACCACTTTGGAGAACAACTTGCCATTTTTTGCATTTACCATACTCTACAACCCAGCAATCCCCTTCCTGGAGACATGCTAGAGCAGTGGTTCTCAACCTTCTGGCCCTTTAAATACGGTTCCTCATGTTGTGACCCAACCATAAAATTATTTTCGTTGCTACTTCATAACTGTAATGTTGCTACTGTTATGAATCGTAATGTAAATATCTGATATGCAGGGTGGTCTTGGGCGACCCCTGTGAGAGGGTCGTTTGACCGCCAAAGGGGTTGCGACCCACAGGTTGAGAACCGCTGTTCTAGAGAAACGTGCATAAGCACAGGAGGTGTGGGCAACGATGTTTATATTGGCAGGACTCAGCCCTGCCCTCAGTCCCTGATAAATCCACCTTCCTGTCACTGTGTCTTTTAACTTTCATTGGGCAACGTTCGCCGTTCAGGGGCGGGTACCTGTCCAGCACACTCCCCTGCGCTGTGAACATGACGGCGCTTACCGCTGTGATTAGATCACGATATGTAGCACAGGTTACTGTGCCAGACTTGTGACTTTCAGGGCTGGGACTTTAACTCTCCCAATTTCTGGGTGAGGGGACCCAGCCCTGCAGGGCAGCCACTGGCCAAGCCAGATCCCACGCTCATCATTTGAGTGGAAACAGCAGGATGAGCTAGAGCTTCAGTGACTGTCCTGGGGGCCAGGGAGAGGCCAGGAGTGCTCAGGGTATTAGGAGAAGAGGTGGCAGGGTTGCAGGTAGGGCTAGCTCATAAATGACAGTTCATCCACATAACAGACTGCTCTGCTGCAGTGAAAAAGAATGGCGGCTCCATAGGAGCCAATCCGAGCATCTCCAAGATCCATTGCCAAGGGGAAAAAAGCAGCTGAGCCGCTACCATTGTGAAAACGGTGGGGGAGGAGAAGCTAGGTGTATATATACCTGGACGTGCAGACATACATCTGAGCACAGAAACTCACCTCAGGGGTGGGAGAGTCTTTTCACTGCATCCCCTTTTGTGCCTTTTTATTTTGTACACTGCATGTGGCACTATGGGAAAATAGTCATTAAAAAATGGAAACAAAATACAGTCCCATTAGATATAACACATGTATAACTCCTATGAGGGTTGAATCAGTTACTGGTCACCAGTTGGCATAATGCTACTTTGTAGACAATTAAGTCATATTGCTTTCAACTCTGGTAAGTTATTTTGTTTTCCAGCCAACATTTTTTAGGTTTCAGACTTTTCCACAGACCCTTGAAGAGTCTGTGACTTCCTGCACTGTGCCTGCAGGGCCACTGTGCCCACAGGGCCACGTGCATGTCATCACCCATGCCCCGCAGCCCAGATCCCCCACAGGCTACACGTAGGTAGGCAGTCCATTGACTTAAATCATCTCTAGGGTTCTACCCTGGGAATGCTCCTTAATTCAAGTGAGTCCATGGGACATCGGCAGGGATCCTCCCCGCACTCAGGAGCCAAAAATGCACAAAGTCACTCCTAGTGGGTTATATAGCTCTACTTACGTTACTCTGCTCTCTCCTACCCCTCACTCCTTCTCTCATTCTCCTCTCGTCACACTGGCTTCCACGTTCTTCAAACCCCCTCTCCATGGCAGGCAGAACTCTAAGATGACCCCCGAGATTTCCAGTCCCCCCAACCCCTGCCCCAGGTGTAACTGCCCGACATACTCCCCGGAACTGCGAACATGATGGCGTTTACTGATGTGATTAGGTTATGTCATATAGCACAGGTTACTGTGCCAGACTTGTGACTTACAGAACTGGGAGCTAAATGGGTGTTGTTTTGAGCCACTAAGTGTGTGGTAATTTATTACGTGGTAATAGAAAGTAATACACGTGCTAAGCAGGCTCCACTTTGGGCCTTTTCTCTGATGGGTACTTCGGCCTGGAAGGCTCTCCCCAGATATCCACAGGACTCACTCCATCCCTTCACCCAGGTCTCGGCTCACATGTCCCTTCCCAGAGAGGCCTGCCTGACCACACCACCTAGAATACCACCACCCCTTCCTCTGCTATTCCCTTGCCCACTTCATTTTTCTATATATCACTTATCACTGCCTGACATTATATGATTTAAGTATCATCTGAATAACTTTTAAACTTTATTTTGAAATAATTTTAAGCTTACAGAAGAGTTGCAAACACTGTACAAAGAATTCCCATCTATCCTTCACCCAGAATCCCCAAATGTTGACATGTAAACTTAACACATTTGCTTTATCATTCTCTCTTTGTATAGAGAGATTATTTTTTTGAGCCATTTGTTAAGTTGCTGATCCAACGCCCGTGACCACTGCCATACTTTAGTCCGTGTTTTCTACAAACAAGGAAATTCTCTTACATATTAATCACAATAAAATCATCCAAATCAGGACACTGACATTGATACATTGCTATCACCTAATCTTCAGATGCCAGTCAAAGATTGTCAATTGTCCTACTCATAACGTCCTTTGTAATAAGCCGAAAGATCCGTCCAGAAATACTCATGTCCTTAGCTGTCTTATCTCTCTCATCTCCTTTCATCTGGAACAGTCCCTCCGTTTTTCTCTTGCCTTTCATTATCTTGACAGTTACCAAGATTATGGGCCAGTTATTCCGTAGAAGGTTCCTCAATTGGAGTTTATCTGATGGAGCCTCATGATTAGGTGTAGGTTTTGCATCTTCAGCAGGGACATCACAGAAGTGATTCTCTGTGTAGCCTACCAGGAGGCACATGCCAGTCTGTCCCATAGCAGGCGAAGTTGCCTTGGATCGCTTGATTAAGGTGGTATCTGCTCTCTTTCTCCACTCTAAAGTTACTCTCCTTCCCTCTGTAATTAATACGTTATCTGTGGTGAAATACTTTAAGGCTATGGAAAGATCCTGTCCCCCAACACATGTCGCACAATGGCTTTCATTTAGCATCCAGTGATGATTCTTGCCAGAATCAATTATCTATTTCCATCTTCCCTTCTAGCTTCGTTATTAGACATTCTACTGTCAGAAAGAGAGCTCTTTCTTCATGCATATGCATGACACATGGATGGATGGATGATCTACTCCCTGCTATTTCCCCAGCATCAGAAACCATCAGAATATGGGAGGCACTCAATAAAATGTGGTCACTAAACGAACCAATGACCAATGCTCTCTGATCCTGAACTTGACTGTCTCGAGCGTTTACATCAAGCATGTCAAACTCATGGCCCACAACAAATATTTCTGCAGCCCAGCCAATATAACTGTATGCAAGAAATATTTTAATAAAAATTTCATAACTTAATCTTTACAATATCCTGTTATACATAATTATGAATAACAAACGACAACATTCGCTAATGACTGATTACTATAATCGTGTTGCATTCATTTCTCTTACGTGCCTTATGTGCAGGCGCACCATTTCTCTCCACTAATACTAGCAGCGAATATTTTAGCAGCCGATTGCCACGTCATTAGTCTTGGACTGACTTGTTTGGTGTGCGCAACAGGAAATATTTTGCTTTCGGAGAACAAGAAAAATAGGTTTATTTGCGTTACGCTTATTAATTTGTGCAGTTATTCAGTGTCTGGTAAGTTAATGTTCAAGAAAAAATATTAATTTTTATTAAAATGTTCTATTATCTTATGTTAACGATGACTCATTTATTTCAGCCCTTCGTATTCAGCATGTCTCTATCGAAATAAACCTACATTTCTATGAAAATTGGAGCTTCTGTTTTTTTGTGGCCCACATGAACTTAAGCCTTGTTTATTTGGCCCGTGTTAGCCTTTGAGTCTGACATGCTTGGTGTACACAGTGCTCACTGTGTGCTAGGTCCTAGGCCTCTTCTTGCCAATCCTCCAAACTCCCCCGTGAGGTAGGGACTGTTTTGACAGCATCACTTTAAAGATGAGAGCCCAGAGGCCTAGAGAAGGAGCACAACCAGGCTGCTGTCATACACTAGCCAAAGGCCACGCCAAGTTCCCACCCACCGAGTCAGACTCTAACCACCGCACCTACTGATCTCAACACGTTTCTTCTCTCCCCACACACAGATCCGTCTCCCAGCCCTTCACGGACCCCTCATCTTGCCTGTCACACTTTCCTGGCCTTATCCACTTCTTCTCAGCCTCACCCCCAGCCAGAGGAGCCTGCTCCCCACCCTCAGCCAACACAGGACAGGACCAAGAAGAGGAGCTGTCATTTCCATACAGCTGTCCCCAGGAGCCCGGCCCTGCCTGAGCCCCTCCATTTTCCCTGAAAAGGCTGAATTGTCTTGGCCGTTTGGGGGGCACCTCTCGGCACAGGCTGGGCTGCCTGGGCAGGGCCTGGCTGAGCTATTATCCCACATTATCTCACTCCCCTGCTCCTGAAAAGAACCAGTGACTGCTCGCCCCCCTCAGCCCTCCCCTGCTCACTCCTGTCTTTTACACTTAATTACCTCACTCATTACCCCAAAGCCTGCAGAGGCCGGACCACAACTGGGGCGTGAGTAATCTCCGCATCACACACCCAGCCAGCCGGCCAGCAAGGAGCAAATTGCTCACACAGCCCATCAATAAAGAAACAGGGCCCACTCCAGCCTTCGCAGCAGAAGGACCTTCGTGGCACTGCCATGAGGCAGGCACGGGTCCCAGCTTCCCAGTTGGCCAGCCCTGATGAGATGGTCTCCACCCCAGACAGTGACCTTGAACTTCCCCAGGCCACTGAAGTCACAGCTCAGTGCCATTGACAGATGGGGCCCGCCCCACTTCCTTACCACAGCCAGGGAACTGCCCAAGCATGGCTTCCAGGCTTCCTGTGCAACCCCTCCAGCCATCTCTCACCACTTCCACTCCCTAATTGAATGTTTTGCAAATCCCCTATCTGCTCTTCCTTCCCCAGCTTCTTTGCACATGCTACCATTCCTGCTTCCAGAACTCTCTTCCTGAGCACCCAAGGGCCTGGTTAATTCCTATACATTTGAGAGGTCAGCTCCTCTGGGGAGCCCTCCCTGATCCCCTCTGGGCTGGGTTAGGTACCTCATGCACTTTCTTCTTTGAAAGCATCAAGCCTTTATGTTGTCATTGCCTTTTTGCTTGTGTCTTTTGAAGGAACAACTGAGGCTTACACATCTTCCTTTGCCTAGAGCCCAGCCCAGGCCCTGACACAGCTCTAGGCCATTTACTAGGGACTGAATGAATGAATAAGTGAATGAATGAGTGACGACTGTTAAGCTGCATATGTGGGATGAAGGGGTTTAAGGCCTCCTTTTCCCATGGGCCTCTTCCTTCCCATGCAACAGGTTCCTGCAGGGCAGGGCCTCTGAGCTCAGAAGGGAGGCCTCCTTGGGGCTAAAACTTCCCTCGGACCTCGAGGAGGTCAGGCTCAGCTTCCTTCCTTTTTGTCACCTTTGGAAACACCAACTTCTCAACTCTGTCATGAGATAATCCAGCCCTGGCCAAGAAGTAGTCTGCACAACCTCTTTTCCATCAACTTCAAGGCTTCTGCTGGCCCATCACCTCCCATATCACCTCAGGGCAGCTGGCACAGAAGCTGGCTGTGTAGTCAGCTTCTCTCAGTCTGGCAGACTTCATCTCATCCTCCTGCTCCCCTCCCTGATCCGTGATAAGGAAGGGAAGTTGGAAAAGTGGTGGGGAGGGAGCTCCTCAAGCCTGATAGGCCAGAGATCATGGAACTCTTGTCTGCTGAAGCCTATGGACCCTTTCTCAGAACAATGTTTTTAAATAAATAAAATAAAATACAGCCCTTGCCAGTTCGGTTCAGTGGTTAGAGTGCTGGCCCGCAGACTAACAGGTCATGGGTTTGATTCAGGTCAAGAAAGTCACATACCTCGGTTGCAGGCTCGATTCCCACCCTGGTCGTGGTGCATGTAGAAGTCAACCAATCAATGTGTCTCTCTCACGTCCATGTTTCTGTCTCTCCCCTTCCCTTCCACTCTCTCTAAAAAAAAAAAAAAATCAATGGGAAAAAATGTCCTCGGGTAAGAATTAACAAAATAAATAAATAAATAGTTTACAAAGGAAACCAATTATATTTAAGCAGTTATCAAAATATTAAAAACAAATTTACATTACAATAATACATGAGCTTCTTTATTATAATTATAACACAAGTTTAGCAAGTAACTATTATAATTTCTAAATCATCATGAGTGTAAATGACATCTCAAGATATCCGGAACATCTGTAATATGATAAGAAAATATCTATGATTCTATTGGTGACAAAGTCACAGGTCCTGCTAAAACCACTGTGGTCTGTTGCCTGTATTCATCATTGAAGGAAAGTTAAATTTCAGAGAGAGGCTACTGAAATTAAAGACATAATACTTTTCTTATTCGAGTTCATGTTGGAACCCCTGAATTCTTTCTATGGACCCCAGGTTAGGAACACCTGTGACAGGGAATAACAAGTACATCAGGAGCGTACAATCCTTCCCTTCCTGTATCTCGGCAGGCGTCTTTCGTCAATTACAGCAGTCTTTCCCACCGAGCCCAAGCTCAGCTCCAGAATCCATCTCAACACCATGTTCCAGGCAACTGAGACCAACCAATCAACATGGGTTCTCTCACTAGTAAGCTGTAATCAATTTGTCATTTCTGGGGCGTTGGGGATGTGGGCAATGCCATACTGAGAATGGGATTATGGGAGAAGTGTGGTAAAATGAGGTTTAGCAACAACATAGGAGGGAACCTAAACACAGAACACTCGATGGAAGCTTAATGTATGTCATCAGGACAAGCAGTTACCAATAAGCTTTTGAAATGTCTGGTCATGTCATTTGAAACCAATATCTAGGGTGAGGGAAGTGACAGTCCCTTTCTGCTCAACTCCGCTCACATATGGCTGGGATTTCTGTGTTCAGTTGTGGGTTGTACACTTTCAGAAAAACTTCAAAACTGGAACATGGTTCAGGGGAGCAACCAGGATGTGTGAAAACCATTCCTGGGTCACTTATTCATCTGATGCGCATGTATGGGTATTTCCCTCTGAGCCACATTGAGCTAGGAACTGGGAACACCAATGTGAACAAGCCCAGCCCCTGTCCTTGGAGTGAGGACAGTGGAAAGAACTGGGTGTCTGCCCATTATCCCAAGGGGCCATCCTGGGCAGAAGGATGGAGTCTGTGGGATTCTATTCAGCCTGAGAAAAATGTTACTGCTGGACTATACAGACAACGGCACGGGTGGCTGAACCGTCCAGGGGCCACAGCAGCACACATGCTTGAAGACTCTCTAAGAGAGCCAGAAACCAGGAGTGGAGGCTTCACGTATGGGGGGGTCGGGGGGGTGGGAAACGCCCCAATTGGGTCAAAGCCCTGTCCTGGGGAGACTTCACTGCTAACACCATGACGCCCCAAAGCCAGAGCTCATGCTGCTGACACTGACGCTGGACACTGACACCTGGACGTTTGTCTCTGCTGCTTTTGGACACTCAGTGGACAGGTTACCACTCTGTAGCCAAAATGATACAGGGCTGCCTGGGCCACGTGACCACCCCTGGCTGCTGAGGAAGCAGGGAAGGCCAGTATAGTCCCCACCAGTGGGAGGAGGGGTCTCTTAAGCTAAGGGTGTTTGGAGGCGCTGGGCAGCTGAAAGGAAGGTTACCTGTCCACTCCAGCCACCACAGCTCAGGGGCTTCTGGTGGGCCCAACTCTGTGCTCAGCACTTTCCGGGGATTGTTTCTGTCAGTCATCTGTTTTCTGGCGTGTGGCTGTGCTTCTCAGTGTGTTTTACAGATGAGAGAAGTGAGGCTCAGAGACTCTGACATTTGCCCTGTTCTTTTAACTGCTCCACGCAGGTGTGCCAGCTGGCATAGGGGTATCATTACCCACTTGGAAGCTGACCCAGGTGCCACCAGTCCTGGGGTCTCTAGGGTCGCAGACGGAACCTGCCACAGCAATGCTAGAAGGAATCCCCATGTCCCAACCTAAAGCACCTGAAGTGTTCTGGACTCTACACAAAAGTCATCTCCTCAGAGCGGTCATCCTGGAGCACCCCGTCTAAAACAGCCCCCACCCATCCTACCTTTGTCCCATGACACCTACCGTCCTAGTGCTTTGTAGACACGAAGCTGGCATATCTGCCTACTTGTTCATTATCTGTCGGCACCGTAGGCTGCGAGCTGCCTGAGAGCAGGTCATGGTCTTGTTCGCTGCTGTGACCCCTTAGGGCAGAGCCTGGCACATGCTACGTGCTCAGTAAATCTCTGTGGACTTAGCAAGGCTGGAAGTCCTTGGGAAATTTCTTGACCTTTCTATGCCTAGTGCCCACCTTTATAAAATGGGTACAACCATACTGTCTACCTCCATCATGATTGTGAGGATTCTGTAAGTTCATGTGGTATCACAGCCAAGCCGACCTTTGAACAAGCCCTGCCTGGGCAGCAGTGGCCAGCAGGATTTCACTGCAGGGCCTGACCTTTAGAGCCACAGGGGTCAACAAGGAGATGCTCCTTGGGGCCAAAAGGTCCAAGAGGTCAACGGGAAGAGGGTGGACTCGAGGTTCACAATGGCTGGTATTATTGAGCACCAGCTGTGTGCAATCCTAAGCACCTCACTCATTTCCCCACTGCTCTGTGAGGTAGGCACCATTAGTGTCAGCATCTCCATTGGACAGCCAGAGAAACTGAGGTTCAAAAGGGATAGGTAAGTTACCCAGAATAACGTGTTAGTAAGTAGCAGAGGAGGGAGGTGAACGGAGGCCTTCCGTGCTTTTAACCTCTCTGCTCCCCTGCCCCTCTGCAGCCAGGGGAGATGTAGGGGAGGCTGGGAAGGCGTGCACTGGGGCACATGGGTGTTCTGACTCCTTAGGAGTCTGTCCACCCACCCAGCCTGGGGTCAGGCACAGGTCAATACTGACAGCCCCCTGCCTCCACACACCTGGGCCACCTCCTGACTGTCTCCAGAAGCCAATGGGTCCCAGCTGGTGGTAAGCAGAGGCAGGGAGCAGGAGGCAGAGCCAGGGTGCTGGGGGGGTGGGGGGGAGATTCCTCTGTTCCAGGAGTCCTGGGAGCCCGGAAATGCCAACTCTGCAGCTCTGACAGCCGCCTCAGCATCTGCTAGGGATGGTTCTGGGCTCGGCGAGTGTGGAAGAGAGGGAGGCAGGAGAGGCCACCATGGGGTGAGGGAGCCAGCCTTGATCTGGCAGGCAGGAACCTGAAAGTCCCAGCAAAGGCATGGCCATATCCTGTGCCTCAGTTTCCCCAACTGTCAAGTGGGAGTGGGAAAGGAATGATGCTGATATGCCAAAGGCTGTTCAAATGGAGCTTTTATTTATCAAGGGCTAGCCACGGTCCAGGCCTCGTACAGCCCTATGCTGTAGGTGCTATTGTTGGCTGCAGTTCACGGAGGTGAAATAGAGGCAGAGAGAGGAAAGTGACTTCCCCAAAGTGACACAGCTTGAGGAGGCAGAGCTGGGATTAAAACTTGGCTCAGGGTGACCCAGGCCCAAACTTTGAATCAGCTCACTTGCTGGGGCTCTTGCATAAGGGCCTTTTAGCCACCCTATCCCCAACCCATCTGGTGTCCCATCCCCAAGTCCCCTGACCCAGCAGGAAGCCTGGTGATCATATTCCTTCAACCAGTCCTTTCTAGAGGTTTCAGGGAGCTGCCGAAGGGTAACCTTGCAGTGGTTAGCGTTTTCAGGAATATCTCCAACTCTGAAGGAAAGACACTAATTGGGGAATGTCAAGGTCTGTGATCATCAGAAGAGGGACTCAATTATCCCCGAACGCAAAGGGAAATCTTGAGAGTTGACAAATCAATGGGAACTCAGGCCAAAAGGGACCAAGGTGAATGAGGGTCACAGGAGGTTTTTCATTCATTAGTTTATTCATTCATTCATTCATTCAAGAGATGTGTTTTTTGAGCACTTATCACTGCTCAACACTGTAGTGATGGGGTGTGGCAGTGAACGGGGAGAATGTGGGCTCCCACTTGAGGAGCATTCAGCCGTGGCAGGGCAGGAAGAGGGAAGGGAGGCCCCTTTTGAAGGGCCCTCTCCTACCTGCCCCGGTCTCTTAGAGAAAGGAACTCTGGTTTAAAATCAAGGCTTTGCAGCCATATAGCCTGGTTTGAACCCTGACACCTAGCTGGGTCCCCTGGGACAAGTCACCTTGCCTCTCTGAGCCTTGATTTCTGCCTCTGTAAAATGAGTATAGTGCCCTAACCGGTTTGGCTCAGTGGATAGAGCGTCAACCTGCAGACTGAAGGGTCCCAGGTTTAATTCCAGTCAAGGGCATGTACCCTCCTCAACTCCTCCTTCCTCTCTGTAAAAAAAAAAATAAAAAATGAATATATTTTTTAAAAATGAGCATAGTGGTAGGCCCCTCACAGCTTGCTGTGATGGTTAAATGAACTAATCCACATGAAGGGTTGGATTTGGCCCCCGGCATAAAATAAATGCTCAGTAAATGTCAGCTAGCATTATTATAATCTGGAACGTTGAAACATGGTTCTTCCTACCACATATCATCTCTGTTCTGGGCTAGATCCTGGGGTCAAGCAAGAGAGCAATGGAAGGAGAGATTAACTAGGCAAAGAGGGAAGAGGAGTGTGCTCTGGATAGCAGGGTAGAAGTTTTAGGAGGGCATGGGACCCTGCCATGCCCCCTCCTGAAGTGTGTTGAGGCTCAGAGCTCCTGAGCCCATGAAGGATAAAAATGGAAAAGTTCCCAGAAATCTATGCCAGAGCCTCTGCAGCTGACGAGGAGGCGGCGTGGTGCAGACATCAGAGCCCAGGCTCTGGAGCAAACTGGGCTGGACCTGTGGCTCACCACCTAGGAACTGTGAAACTTTGGACAAGTTAACCTCTCTGGGCTGTTTCCTCCTCTGTCAAATGGAGCTAACTATACTGTCTGCCTCAAAAGCAAGTGTGAGGATTAACTAAGGTAATATTTGAAAAGTGTGTAGATCAGTAGCTGGCTCATAGCCCAGAGGTGTGTGTATTAAATAAATAAAGTGAAGCAAAACATGCGGGGCCATGGGGAGGTGCCTGCCACTGGGCTCTGCGGTGGACTGCAGTCACTGAGAGCCTCCAGCGACAGCACCCCCTCAATCCGCCAGCGTTTGAGCCCAGGACAGCCCTGGCCAATGACTGGGCACAGCAGAAAACTAGCGCCTGACCATTCTGTCCAGCAGGGGATTCCTCTTTGCCCTGGAGCTCCCTGTGGGTTTACCCAGACTTCCTTAGAGCTGCACCACTGTCTGAGGCTCCTCTTACCCAATCTTCCTTTCTCCCACCTCTCCTTTCACAGGTGGAGACCGGTGCCTGGCCTGGTGACCTGTGCACCCTCTCCACCACAGGTGCTATCTCCAGTACATCTTTTGCACTTCCACCTCCATTGGCACATCTGCTTCCCAGAGGATCAGTGACCCAAGAGAGACTGCAGCATTTAACAGATTCCAGAGGACCCACCGCATCCCATGGCCAAGTCTTCTCTGGGAGTCTTGGTGTACACAGCTGTGAAATAGCTTGTTTCGTATTTTCCTACCCCCTTTCCTTTGGCTCCGAGGAGGACGGCCTGGGTAAACAACACTGGAGAAACTGGGCAGGGGAAGTGACGCCCACCAGAGAAAGAGCCCCATCAGCGTGGAGCGGATGCATTTGTAGTCACTCTCCTCCTTGGAATTCATACAGAATTCCATTATCGGTTCTGGACAGCAGTTCAGGGACCATCTTGTCCCATGCCCATTTGACAGATGAGAAAGCTGGAGCCAGAAGAGAAGCAGAGGGAGGAGAGCCAGGGCTGGAATCTGGCTCCTGACTCCCAGGGCAGTGCTCCTTCCTAACACCACAGAGTGAAGCCTGCAGACACGATGCTGCATGCCCTCTTTACAGATATGCAGAGGCTCAGGGTAGCTCTGCCAGCCACCTGGGGTCACACAGCACTGAGATTCACACTCAGACACTAGTAACTACCCTCCTTCTTGATGGGCAGGGCAGGGCAGGGCTGAAATCTGGAAGACCCGGGAGCAAACTAGGCAGGGTGAGGAGGGCCGAGCCTGCAGCCCCCACCAGCTAGGCCCATTATGCCAAGCCCTGGGCTCCTGGGAAGACAGGCAGCAGGACCCTCCTCAACTCCTCCGAACAGTGGCTGTGAGGCCTTGAGACAGTCATTTCACCTGAACCAAGCTACTGAATGGGCCAATAACAGAGCCTTCTCCCAAGAGGCCATGGTGGGCTTAGATGAGAGAAGATATGTAAATAAAAATAGCCAACAATTACCAAGTCAACTTCCTGTGTGCCAGGCACTGCTCTAAGCATTTCCTAGGTACATTATCATTTCATCATCACCACAATGTTGTGAGACGGGCCTTATAAATATCCCCATTTTCCAGATCAGGAAATGGAGGCACAGAGAATCACTGGGAAATGGCAGAGCTTGGATGTGAACTGAATAGAGGCTGACTCCAAACCCCTCTGTCTAAAGGCCCTGGAAAAGCCTCTTCTGTGAAGGGTAAGTGTTCAGCACAGTACTATGCGCGTGCAGCTGCTCGGTAATGTTGCTGTTGATAGAATAGCAATTATTGTTGTCCTTGGGGAAATTTGCCACCAGCAGTGCTATCTTCCCCAAAGTCAGAAGAATGAACACCCTGACATGTTTCATGGAACTTTATCATTTCTTCTCTTAAGAAGTAAGGGAGCAGATAGCAAGTGCTCAAGATAAATGCTTGGTGAATTGAAACATTGCATGGTCTTTTTGGAAAGTGCAAAAAGAAGGGGTAAATAAATAAATACCTATAGTCCTACTACCCTCCTTTCACTTTTCAGTGAATGTTTATTTTTACTTTGGTTCACAGTTACAAACATGCTGTGAGAGATTTCTGGATTCTGCAACCTCCACTTAACATGAGCTTTCCCCCCATACGATAATGTTTAATGGCTGGAGACTATTCCATCCAGCGAAGTCTTCTTCACAACCACTTTCCATTTCCTCTAACTTGGGGACTTTATCTGATGTGACTTAGAGAAATGCATTCCTAACAGTTGACTTTCTTTTATTTTTTTAAAAAAATATTTTTATTGATTTCAAAGGAAGGGAGAGGGAGAGAGGGAGAGAGAGAAACATCAATGATGTGAGAGAATCATTGATCGGCTGCCTCCTGCACGCCCCACACTGGGGATCAAGCCCACATCCCGGGCATGTACCCTGATAGGAAATCAAACCGTGACCTCCTGGTTCATAGGTTGACACTCATCCATTGAGCCACACCGGCTGGGCATAACAGTGGACTTTCTGAAACCAGTAAGCTGGTGTTGGAGAAGGCTTGGCAACGGAACACCCTTCTCAATGTTCTAGTGATGAAACCCTGCTGGCCATTGTGTATTTCAACAATGTCTAATCCCCCCCACCCCAAAGAGGTATTTTTGAACCTCACCTTCTGGGCTGAAGATTTCTTCTTATCTGCTAAAGATGCCCACACCATCTTCCACAAGCCCTGGTGAGGGAGGGCCCTGGCCCAGCTCTGTCCCTAAGTCGCCATGGACCCACAGTGTCTCGTGAAACTCTCTGAGCTCTGTTTTACCATCTCTTTGTAGGAGCTTGGAAAGATAGAACCATCAGGCAGTAGGTGAGCTCACGGGCACCCACTTCCCTTATCCACCTTACTGGACTAGGCACCCCTAGAGGACAGAGACCCCAGAACCCAAACTCCAAAATATGAATACACTATGAATAACTGTCAACAACTTCCTCCATGGCCCAAGCTCATTCCTGCCTCAGAGCCTTTGAATTCCTGAAGCCTCAGCCTGGAGCACTCTTTTCTCGGCAACTCCCAGGGCTGGCCCCATCTCGTCACTCAAGTGTGGGCTCAGATGTCACCTCTTCCAGGAGACCCTGGTCACCCTGTCTAAAGGTACCATCACTGTCCATTACCTGCCCTGGTTTATAGTCCTCACAGCACTGAACAATTATTTGAAAGGATATTGTTAACTTCCGCGTTTCCTTGTTCAGTATCCATCCACTGTCCCTTGAACGTCACCTCCAAGACAGCCGGGACAAGGACGGGCAAGGTCACCACTTATTCCACAGAACCCCACAAACGTGTGATAAATGGACCCTGGGTACTCCAGGCACAGCTGTATACATAGAACCCACATGTATTGGGCACCTACTATATGCCAGGCACCATGCTAACCAACGTTTTGTAATGCTCCCAGCAACCCCTGAGACAGCAACAATTATGACTAGCATGTTATAAATGGGGAAACTGAGGCACAGATCAGTTGAATAATTTGCCCAAGGTCCCATGGCTAGTATGTAGAGCGGGGAAAGTGTGATGAGCCAAACATGGGGCCGAGTCCCTGTCCTCACGAAGCAAAGGGGCTAATGGGCAAGTGGGCCTAGTCCACAATGTGGGAAGTCAGGGTCTTTCCTGGAGGAAGTGATGCCTCAGCTAAGTCCTGAGGACGAGTAGGGGTGTGCTAGGGGGAAGTGGAGGGAGGGACAATCTGAACAGAATGGAGGCCAAGAGACAAACGAGAGAGGAGCAAACCGGAGGGACTAGGAGGAGGCTTGTGTGGCTGGAGTAGGGAATATGGGGTGTGCCCTGAGTCAGAGGGTGTGGTCACCTCAGCCCTCACTGACTGAAGTTGAAAAAGTCCCAGAGGATGAAATAAGAGGCAAGATGACTGGGAAGATGGGCAGGGTGCCTCAGATCACAAGGGGCCTTGGCAAGATCAGATTGGGGACTAAAATTTTATTCTGAGGTTTCTAAGCCACACCTCAAAGACTGTGTGAGGTCCTAACTCAGTGATGCCCAAAGACCACAGGGGACTCCAGAAATTTCTGCTGACTCACTGTGGGACCTTGGGCGTCTCCAGGCCCTCTCGGGGTCTGAGTCTCCCAACTGGTATTGGATGACCCAGTCCCTGCTCCCGCAGCCTTGCAGCCCATAAACAGAATACTGTTGCCTCCTGAGATCTTGGCATTCCTGGAGTTTGATTTTGGGGCTCTTCTGCACTGGCCACCCCATACTGCTGTGGCCAGCCCACCGCTGTGGCACTTTGCCAAGCAGCTTCTGGGCTGGGGGCTGAGTTCTCCGATCCCTCGGTCCTGCCACGATATGGGAGCTCCCCCAGGTTTTGGCTGGATTGGGTGGGGGGGTCTGCTCAGATCCTCCCAGAGACAAAGGAGCTGACCTGCGAAGAGTTCCAGCGGGAGCCCCGTTCCCCCTCCCTTCCCCCCTCTCCCTTCCCAGTCCACGTGTCTCTATTGTCTGTTCCCAGCTTCAGGGAAAGACACAGCCTCGGATGTGTCAAAACCACCACCACCATCACCCCCCACCCCCCCAACCCCCGGCAGCAGGGAAATTAATTACTGGACGATTTTCACTTCCTCTTGCAGCGCCGCCTGAGCTAGGCACCGGAACAGGACCGGCTGAGCAGGGCAGGCATCGCATGGAGGACTTGCTCCCCCCACCAGTCTGGGAGAAGAAAGTTGAACCCCAAACCCAATAGGGGGCTTCAATGGGAAGCTGAGCTGGGGTAGGGGGACGACTTCCTTTAGTTAAAGCTGAGTGTCCACATTGGCCACTTCAGAGTTGGGGGCGAAGGAGAGGACTGGAGGCAGGAGGGTCCCCGCTGGCGAGCTCACACTCTTTTCTTTGCACCCCTTCCCTGTGTCCCCATGTGTGTGAACTCCACCTGCTCGGAACTGCTCTCCCTTCTCTCCCCCCTCAGCTTCTCCCTCTATCTTGCACTTTTCTTTTCCTTTCTTTGCATCGCTGGGGGGCTTTCTTTTTGTGTGTCTGGATCTCTCGTTGCCTCCCATGGGTGTGTGAGTGTATGTTGCTACTTCTCTCTGCTTTTCTTGTGTCTTTTTGTTCTTATCTTGGTCTCTCTGTGTCTATTTCTACCTCTTTCAGTGTGTGTGTCTCTTTTTCTCTGCATGTCTCTCTCTGTCTTTCTCCGTGTATCTCCTCTCTCTCCTCCCCACTCCATACATACTTCTTTCTCTATCTCCGCGCCTTTCTCGCCCTCACTTACTCCCCTCCTGCCTGCCCACTGCTCCCTGCGCCTGGCCTGCCCCCACCGCCGCCGGTTCAGGGGAACGTGTGCGGAGCGATTGTCCTGGGGGACATTTGATGGATTAGAGCGCTGAACAGTTCCATTGCTAGGGGACCACCTGATCTCCTCCAGCTTGCGTCCCATATAAAGCCGGCAGCCGGAGTGCTGAGCACAGCTCCAGCAACCGCCTGTCTCCGCGCCACCGCCGCCAAGCCCGAGCGGGAGCCCGAGCCGAGCCGAGCCGAGCCGGGGCCGCCGCCACTGGGGCCGGCTCCGCGCTGCTGCCGGCCCGCCCGCCCGCTGGGAGCTGTCCAGTGCTGAAACCCTGCGCAGACAGCCAATCGCGCCCGGCTGGCCGCCTCCCCCACCCGGCCACCACGCAAGTGCCCCCGCCGAGCCCCCGCCAGTCGCACCATGCCGCGTTCCTTCCTGGTAAAGAAGATCAAAGGGGACGGCTTCCAGTGCAGCGGGGTGCCGGCCCCCACTTACCACCCCTTGGAGACCGCCTACGTGCTGCCTGGAGCCCGGGGGCCGCCCGGGGACAACGGTGAGTGGGACCCGGCGGGGTTGGGGGGGGGCGGGCGGGGGAAGGACGGTAAAGAGGAGGGGGTTCGGGCTCTCCCCAACTCGGGCTACAAGGAGGGTTGCGCGCAGAAGGGAACCCCCGGAGGAGACTTCCCGTGCGGCGTGCGCCTCTGGGGCTTCCAGAGGACCGGGGCGGGTGGGGCAGGAGCTAGGTCTGTACAAAGGGAAAGTCGCAGGGTCGGCCCATCCCCAGGATACGCGCCAGACCGGACTTTGAAAGTTGTGGCCCTAGAAGGGGCGAGAGTGAGGGGCGGTGAGAGAAAGGAGAGAAAGGGACGCCCATGAAGGGCTAATGCTGGGAGCTAATGCACAAGGCGGTCTGAGGTGCCCCTCTCCCTGGTTGAGTGAAGGGAACTGGCTGCCTGAGTGTCGTCCCCTCCGGGAAGGTAAGCCAACCTGGACTACCAGTCTCTGGGGTGATGGGGTTGGCTCCCTGGAGATAGCGGGGGGCAACCTCCTCTTCCCTTTAAACCTGCTCCCCCTGGCGATGCCAGACAAGTGTTCTCAGGCCCCTCTCTCAGCAACTCTTTTGTTACCCTCAGCCACATGCCTGCCAACGGGCAGGGCCTGTCCTGGGGACTGCAAAAAAGAGGGGATTTCTAGGAGGGGTTCCCCCAAAGTGGCTCCTGGGCCCCTGGGAAGCACTCCCTCCCCACTCCAGCTCCTCACCCTCCTCCAGAGGCAGCCCTGCTGCTCCTTGTAAGTCCCCCACCCCCAACACAGTCCATCTCTTCTCAGAGCAAGTTCCTGCAGGAACAAGGGTTTGGGGGACAAGAGAGGTCATTCAGGCCCAGAAGAGAGTGATCTCTGAAGGGTGTGGGGAAGAACCAGGGACTGCTTCTGTGGCCCCTGTCCCCAATCAAGGGGATCACAAAACCGGTCTCTGCTGAGGGCTCCACCAGGGCAGGTGTCTGAAGAAGAGGCAATCAGAAATCTGACATCACATGTGGCATGAGCTTTGGGGTGTGTGTGTGTGTGTGTGTGTGTGTGTGAGAGAGAGAGAGAGAGAGAGAGAGAGAGAGAGAGAAGAAAGGGCTGAGGATAAGGGGGGAAGCTGGTCCGGCAAAAGCAGGAGCCCAGGAGGGTGGGAGCTCCTGCTTTGGGCATTTCCAAGCACTTCACCCACATTCCATCACTATGCCAAGCCAGGTAGCAAGAGGGCGCTGGGTAAAGGGCTCTGTGACCTCATCAAGGTCAAAGAAATTAGGGAGTGATCAGGAATATAGCGACAGTCCCTCAGCCCCTGGCCTCACCTAGACTGCCAAGAGAACCAACCCCCTTTCTTGTTGCCCACATACTCCTTATTATACTGTCTTCTTTTCTTGACCCCAGGGCCTCTTGGGGTCCAGGACAGAAGCCAAGAGATGTGGCTGGGCTTGGCTGAGTGCTGGCAGGACAGAGGGTGGACCTGGGGCCATGCCAGGGCTAGGGCGTGTGTGTGCTGGGAGCTGGGTAGAAACTGAAATGCCTGCAAGACTGCAATGTGGATCCCATGGGGGACTGACTAAAGCCCTGGGCTCCCATGGGAGGTGCCCTTGGTTCTGTCTCCAGGCCAGGTGAGGAAACCCAAAGAAGCCCAGAGCATTTCTCATGCACAGCCCAAACTGCAAGGTTGTTCCTCAGGAGGGAGGCAGGAGTGCCTTGCCTTGAATTCAGTCCTAAAGAGCTTACAATGAGCCCCTGAGTGAGTGGTGGAGAGCAGGGTCAGGGCAAAGCCATCAGCAGCGGTGTTCCTGTGGAGGTTCTAGAACCACCTCTATCTTTGGCCCTTTCCCCAAAGGGCTCCAGACCAGCTTCCTGGCCTGCAGGGAATCCCAAAACTGTCCTGATAGCCTGATACCTGGCCTGGAACTCTGGGAGGCCTGAGCTCTACTTCTCTGACTTGCTGTGTGACCTTGGGCAAGTGCCTTCCCTTCTCTGGTCCTCCATCTCCCCAGCAGTAAAAGAGTTTAGATAGCATGAACTAAGTATCCTTCCAAATTTGACAAGCTCAGCTTCTATGAAGGTCAAGTGTGGGAGGCACTGGAGACGCCGGGGTGAGGGTCTAACAGAATGCAGGGGGCCATTGTCAGGGATTCTATAGGGCTCTATTTACCATCTGATGCCTGGCTGAGGGTGGCAGAGGTTTTGAGACCCGGCATTTTTCTTGGCTTCAGTCTTTGCAGCCTGCCCCATGGTGAAGACAGGCACCCTGGCCTGGCTGCCTTGGCAGTATCTGTATAGACAGTTGGTACCAGAGTCCAGGGGGTGACCCTTCAAGCTGGTGCAGCCAAGGAAGCACAGGGTCTACCTTACCCTGTTTTGAGGGGCCTCTCCCATCCCTGGGGTGTGGCCAGATGAGGCAGTTAGGGTTCTCTCACTCCACAGTTGGGAGGGGTGCTGGGGGTCCTTGGAGAGCCTGCCAGCTCCTAGTGGTCCGTTGTCTCAGCTCTGCCGGAAATAACCTTGCTGAGCGTTTGAGGGAAGTGTGAAAAATTGCTGAGCTGACGTTTTTCTCTCCCAGCGTGTGTAAGTGTGCTGGGTAAACAAGGAGAAAGAGAGGAGGGGGGGAGGTGAGGAGAATGAAGGAGGAAAGGAGGGAGGGAAAAGAAGGGGGGGAGAGGGAGGGAGGGAGGGAGGGGAGGGCCTGGGGCTGGAGAGAGTTCCAGTTATAAGAAAGATCCTCTTACAAGCCATTCTTACAGCAAGGGCTGCAGGGTCAGGAGGAGGATGGTGGGAGGGGAATGGGGGGGAGGGGGCATTGAGGAGGCGGGCGGGCTGTGAATGTGGAAGTCAAGGGAACCACAGCTCCTAACTGATGAAGATGCAAGACCCCAAATGAAAAAGGTGTACCCCCAGCGCCAGGAATGCCTGGGAGTGCTGGAGAATTCCTGGAGGACACACACACACACACACACACACGCACACACACGCACACACAGAGCAATGCTCTTTTTTTGTCTTCCTGCTCCCTTCCTTTTTCGCTTCCATGGGTTAGGCATAGGGTGCAGCAGGTGTCTGGTCTCCAGGCTCCCCCCAAACCACAGAACCCATAAATAGGGGAGAGGCAGCCTCCAAATGAGGAAAGCTCCAGGTTCCTCTGCAGAGCTCCCCAAAGAAGGAAGACCAGTTCTAATTTCACCATCCTCTCCAATATAATGCCTCTTTCCTCCTGCTCCTCTTGCTTCTCCACTGTTTTCTGCCTCTTTGAAGCCTTCCCTTCCCTTCCTCTCCCCTGGGTAATTCTGAGCACAGATTCATTCTGTGGGTGAGATGCCAACTCACATCCTCCTAACCCTCTCAGTACCTGTCCCTCCAGCTTCATCAAGCGCACTCCTTCACAGGCCTGGGTTCCTCTCCTGGGGGGTGCTGGGAAGTCTTACCATCCCAGAAGAGACTGCTGCCTACCCTTTTGCACAGCAGTGGTCTCTGTGGACCCCAACTGAGTGTCTACCTTCCTTGGGCCTTAACTCTGCACTCCAGCTGGGCCCCAGGTCCCCCTTCCCCTGCACCCTGTCCTGGCCTTGCCGGCCCCCCCACCCCACCACACACACACACACACACACACACACACACACACACTCCTTCAGAGTGCATCCGACCCAGGCAGATGAGGGATCAATGCCAATCCAATAACACAGCTGTCTGCCCTCTACAGCTACATTAAGCCTCCCCTGCTAGCAGGCTGAGGAAGCACTCCTACTTCTGCCCATGGGCTTATCTAGTTGACCACATTACAACCGTGCCCACTTCCTCTCACTCCCTCTGATGGCGCCGGGAAGTCGCTCCAGGCAAGGCCTGGGAGCCCGGCTGAAAGGCCCCAACATGTACACCCCACACCTCAGAAAGTTCATCTGGGGGGCAGGGATACAAAAGAGCTGCCCCAATATTTTGGCAGAGGGAGCCCAGAAAAGGTTGAGGAGGTGCCCAATGACACAGAGCAGACCCATCTGGGTGTTCTTTAACCATGACTTTCCCAGGCATCTTAGTCTTGGTCCAGGTCCAAGATCCAGTCCAATGTCCAAGTCCAGATCTGAGGTCCAGGTCCAATGTCCATAATCAACCTTAGGTGTAGGACTAGGCTCAAGGTCTAGGTCCAAGGTCAATGTCTAAGGTTATAGGTCCAGTCCAAGATTCAGAACAAATCCATGTCCAAGTTCAAGTTTCGATGTCCAGGATCAGATCCAGGTCAATGTTCAGGGTCCAGAATCAAAATACAGGTCCAATTTTTAGCCCAAGGTCATGTCCAGGACCTTTCTCAAAGCTAGCTGGGTTCAAGTCTTAGACCCATCATTAGCTTTTTCTGTGGCTTTGGACTAATCTTCCCTACCCCAGCCTCAGTTTCCCTCTCATGAAATCAAGCAGTTGAATTTGATTTCTCTCAGCTCTGACTTTCTGAGGACCCAGAAATCTGGTTTTCCTAAGAATTAGTCCCTGGGAGTGTGGAATAACAGGGCCCATGTGGGATATGAAATCTGGGGCTCATGGTTCCCCCTAAAGCAGTGGTTCTCAACCTTCCTAATGCTGCGACCCTTTAATACAGTTCCTCATGTTGTGACGACCCCCAATTTCATTGTTACAAATTGAACATAATTAAAGCATAGTGATTAATCACAAAAACAATATGTAATTAATTATATATGTGTTTTCCGATGGTCTTAGGCGACCCCTGTGAAAGCATCGTTCGACACCCAAAAGGGTCGCGACCCACAGGTTGAGAACCACTGTCCTAAAGCCTAGGGCCAACAAGGGGTACATGAGGGGTCCGCGCTGAGGCTCCCCTCTTGGAAACGTCTGGTTCCTGAGGGAGGACAGGATAGCATACCAAGTCCCTATGTCAGCACAGCAATTTATACAGGGTGTCCTCAAAAAATGTATACACACTCTAACAGCTGATAGTTCAATTTTGAAAATGAAATTCCTTTTTATAAACACTGCCTTTATAATTATTCAAGGTGTGTGTATACACTTTTGGGACACCCTATCTATCCCAAAGATTCCCCATGTACACACAAACACAGTGGACAAAAGACAATGAGCACACAGGAGTATTAGCTCTGACCTACAGAGGCAAACCTAGGGCTAGAAGGGCCCATGACTTGCCCAAGGTCACAAGGGCATAAATGGTGGACCCTGCCACACCTCCCTGGTGGATGCTTCATCCACATTCCAGGGGTCCCTCAGCCTGAAGGCCTCTGGGGGGCATGGTGAGACCGTGCAGAGAGAGATGATGCCCCCAGAACTCCTGGCCTCCTTCCCAGCTGTGGTCCCTCCTGGAGTGTCTACTGCCAGCCTTTGGGCAGGAAGGGAGGTTGGAATGGGCTCTCTGATTACACCCTTCTGGGCAGAGAGAGGGTAGGGTAGGAAGCAGGAGGCCTGGAGGGAGGGCACACATTGTGCAAGACACCTGTTCTCCAGACGGAGGCCCAGAAATGACCTATCGGAGATTCCCTGAAGGAGCAGGAGGCTGCTCCACCAACCAGTACTGGGCAATTCAAGACCCTCAGCCACCCACTTCTATCTCCAGACCCCTTGAAAAATCTTTCCTATTGATTCCTACAGAGCTGTGGACCTCCCTGTGGGCCACAGGAACTGGGTCACAGTAAGGAAAAAGCAGAATGTGGGGGATTTCGGGAGATGGAGTTGGTGGGAAGGGGCCCTGGAATCCTCTAGAAACTCCCTGGGTCTGGGTCAGGGGCCAGGGGTCGTGAGCACCAGGCCCTACAGCCCTGGTCACAGTGGGCCAGGCCTCACCCTGCCTCTGCTCATCTGGACTCAGAGACCCCTCCCCAATGGGCAGGTGTACCTGCTGCCGGGCCCTTGGAGGACATGGGTGTTGTATCTGGTCCAGTGCCCAGGGAACCGCTAACAAAGATGCTATAATAAGGGGAAGGGGAGGTACCAGCCCTTTGCCCAGCTCTGTGAGCAGACAGGAGAAACTATTTTTATCCCGCTTTGCTGCTGACAGACCTGGCTTTCTGCTCAGCTGGCTGGAGCTGATTCTCGAGGCCCGAGGCCCTGGCACAGCAAGAAGCAGCTCTAAATATACCCAGGCAGCAGCCCCTCCAGCCCCCTCCACCAAGCAGGGCTGGGCTCTCCTCAGGAAATTGGGCCACCTGGGAAGCTGGCCCACCACTTAGCCCTCTCTTTTTCTGCCCATCTCCAGACAGGCAAGCAGGGCTGCAAACTCCCTGGAAGAAGTTTGGGACCCTGGGAATCTGGGAGAGACTGGGAGGCAGGAGGCCAGCTTCACTCTGACTTGAATTTGCTTTGTGATCTGAGATGGGCCTGTTTCTATAGAACTAGGGCACCAGAAGAAGTGACCATCATGCTCCCTAAGACACAAGCTAATTAAAGCACTGAATAGGGTACCTTGTACACAGTAAGTGCTCAATAGTATTAGTCATTACTTTTATTAATTATTATTTACAAGGGGCTACAGCATTTTCTAGAACAATGGCTTCTCCTACCCCCATCACCCCACCATCCCATCAGCCACAGGTCAACTGGTAGATATTATTTTAAGGAATCCACCACCCCTTCTCCCCACTGATTGAAAATCTTTCCTCCCCCAGCAGGTCTCCATGTTCACTCAGGTGTTTTGAGAAAGCCACAGACTTTGAAGGGTTTCAACCCTAACACCTCCTCCAGTAACCTTGGGCAAATCCTCTCTCCTCTCTGGGCTTACTAGTGCAGTACCCATGGGGAGGACTCAGTGGGAGCTGGAATCGTAGCAGTCCTAGCCACACTTATCAGAGATTCCCCCACCCGCAGCTGGATGAGACAGCGTCTGCAGAGAATTTATTAATTTTCATAAAATTCCATTCCCACCACTCCTTTGGGTGCAGGATGTTTAAAAATGGATTCTGGACCTCCAATCTGAACTATCAAGACTCTGAGGCAGGGAAAACCAGAAGTCATTCTCAGGTGACATGTACAAGACCTTCCACATCACTAGAGTGTTTCTGAGCCTTCCCTGCCACCCCACATGGCAGGGTGTCTCTAGTTCCAATCCCTCAAATGGGGGAATCTGAGCCCAGCGAGGCTGCATGACATGCCCAAGGTCACAGATCTAGGGTATGAGTACACGGGCCAGGATGAACACCAGGTCTCTTCTCCCTGGGTCCCTAGGCCCCCCTGCCTCTATAGGGACCCAAACAAGAGAGCCCTGTCTCTCCCTTTCAGCTGAGAAACCACCAGCTCAACCTTCTATAGTCGCCTGTGGGACAGAGGAAGGCACCCCAAACCCATCCAGGTCCCACGAACAGCGTTAGAGCACGGCTTATAGTGTCCTAAAGAATTCTCCAGGGTTGAGGCCCAGACAGGTGAGGTGCTTTGCCCAAGGCCACACAACATGTGCCCTGGGCATGTTACGTAACTACCTTGTACCTGAGACACCCATGGGTGTCTCCTACTCTCTGGCAGATCGGAAGGATATCACCAGAAATTAAGGGATAATAATAATGAGAATAATAACAGTTTGAGAAGTTATTGTGTGCCAGGATTGTACTAAGGGCTTTATATGCATTAATTCACTCAGTCCTATTATGAGCTTCCTTATCCAGATGTGACATAAAAAGGTTAAATAACTTGCCAGAGATCACATAGTTAGGGAGAGGTCTGTGGATCTGAGAAGAATGAGATGGAGTTGATGGGGGTGAGGGACAGGACAATGGGCATCACTGACAGATCTATTCAGCACGATGCAGAAGATGTCTTTAGAGCATCCCAACCTTCATCCTTACAGATCAAATTCAGAGAGGTTAAACAACCTGGCCAAGGTCACAAAGCAAACCTCCTCTTAATATCCCCACCCTACCCCCACAGCCCATGCTAAACTCCATAGCTGCTGGGTGTCAGGTCTCGTCCCACAAATTCCTGTGCCAAAGGGAATTCCACATCTGTCTTTAGGCAGATGAGCAACCTTTGTTGGAGGTACCCCTATCCTATATAATGAAAGGCTAATATGCAAATCAACCAAACAGCGGAACCACGGGTCACTATGACGCTCATTGACCACCAGGGGGCAGATGCTCAATGCAGGAGCTGCCCCTGGTGGTCAGTGAGCTCCCACAGGGGGAGTGCCGCTCAGCCAGAAGCCAGGCTCACAGCTGGCGAGCGCAGCGGCGGTAGTGGGAGCCTCTCCTGCCTCTGTGGCAGCGCTAAGGATGTCTGATGCTGGCAGTTGGACATCCCCCGAGGGCTCCCAGACTGCAAGAGGGCGCAGGCCAGGCTGAGAGTCCCACCCCCCAAAACCCCCCAAGTGCACAAATTTCGTGCACCAGGCCTCTAGTTTCTATATAAAGAGCCTCCAAGAGACAGGAGTAAGATGCTGCAGTGCTGCAGGCTGCCACCAGATGGCGATGCCTGCAGAGAGCCCAGCTTGGGTGAAAACTACTACCCATCAGAAGTTTTCTCATCAGAACATGAGGTAGAAACCACACCTCCTGGATGAGGAAACAGAGAAGAGCAGCAAGATTTATCCATGCAGATGCCAAGAAAACTGCAGCACAGAAACATCTCTGGGGAACCGTTATTATTTAACAATAATGGACAACATGTATTGTGAGTTTACAATGTGCCAGGCACTGGGCTGGAATTCTAACTCTAAGTTACTAGCTGTGTGGCCCTGGGAACGTTACTGAACTACCTGTGCCTCAGTGTCCCCATCTGTAAGATGGCAGCAACCTTAGAGTCATGAGGGTAGAATGCATTCATGTATGTAAGGCCCTTAAAATAGTGACTGACACATACGTACTCTAGGAGTATTGGTTATTATTTACTTTTCATTTATTGTTTACTCATGGGCTATATGAATTAGATGCTTTTATTACCCATCATTTTACAGCTAGGGAAACTGAGCACAGAGAGGTCAAGTCGTTTGTCCAAGATCACATAGCTGGGAATCGTAACACTGAAACTCAACCCAGGCAGTCTGGCACTAAAGTGTACACTTAATCAATATGCCCTCCTCCCTTCATAAGAAAACATGCAAAGCACTGGTCACATTGTCAGCAACCCCCTTCAAATAGTCTGTATTCTATCCCCATATCCAGAGAAAGGACCTAAGGCACAGAAAGATGCATGACTTACTCAAGGTAACCCAGCTAGAATCTATGCAGGGAATCAAGTCATCCCCAAACCTGGCAGACAGAACAGCCTGCAGCAGACCCTGCTGGGCTGGCCTGGCAAACCTTTATCACCCATTCCACAAATACTGCGTGCCCACTAGCTTTGGTCCCACTTATAGGAAGTGAATAATCCAGCCACAACCCCTTCCTCAGGGACCTCCCAAGGTATGGAAAACTGGGGAGCATGCAGTGAATTCTATTCCCTGCTCCACCCCTTAAGCAAGTACCATCACTACTCTGCACCTCAGTTTCCTTATCTGCAATACAAGAATTTTTGTGATGATTCAATTAGGTAGGTGATGGAAGTGAAGCACTTAGCCTAGAGTCTGACATATATTAAGTGCTTAATAAACACAAGCAATTATTATTACCATCAGTAAGTACAATGGGAAAAATACTAAAGAAGAAGAAGGGGATCTAGGAGTGCCCAACAGATATTTAACTCAGTCTGAAACAATATTCCCTGAACATCTGGGGGCTTGATTCCTGGAGGAGGAGAATCTCCAGACTGAAGGCATAAAATAGGGGGGAATAGGATGCTGAGAGGCTTTGCAAACCTCCCCCAATTAAAAAACCACTACAGCCCTGTCTGCATCCGACCACAGAGCCCCTCCCTACTGAGTCCTCCACCCCCACAACTCCCAATCACATCTGTGTGCAGAGGATCCTGTGCAAGCAATTGAAGGGACAGAGGAAACCATAAGGACACATTCTCCCTTCAGGGTTGGCAGACAGTCGGCACAGATTTCACCCTGTGACCATCCTAAATGCCAGGTGAGAGGCAAAGGGAGCTAAACTCCATTGTTCTCTGGAATCAAAGGACAATGGAAACGTTTGGTAATTTAGTACTAGGATGACAAGTTTGTACATGTCTGCCAGAAACTCCCCTGGGAGCCCAAGCCCCAGGGTCCTCCGGGAGAGTGCTAAGACCACGGTAAGCCCTGGGAGGCAGAGACAAATTGGGGTGGCCCAGAGCCCCAGCCTGCACACTCACCACTCCCTCAAACCCATATGCACAGGATTTCTGGTACAACTCTAGAGAGGGGGGAGGAGGAGGTGGAGCTGAATTCTCACAGAGGGACATCAGATGGCCTCTAGTGGAGCAAAGTAGACTCTAGAGCAAATACAAGGAAGTCCCCTCCCTAGAGCACTTATTACAGACCATACACTTGACCCCTTAAATCTTCCAGCAACCCTGAAGTGGGGCTGGGGTCTAACAGGATTGTGACTCATTCATACAACATCTATGTATCACACACCTCTTTGGAGCCAGGCACAGTCTGGGCCCACAGATCCAGCCCTGGGAAGCTCATAGTCTGGTGGGGAAGGCAGACAATTAAACAATCATCAGTGAAATCACTTTCTCAACCAAGTAAAATGCATACTTATAATAGCTAACATTTATATAGCAATTACTGTGTGCTCCCTTTCTCTCTTTCAATTTCCTTCCATGTACAATGGGGATTATAAGAGTTTCTACTTGGTAGGGTGTGTGACGATTAAATGGGTTGACATGGGTAAAGCATCAAGGCAGAAGCTGGCACACAGTAAGAGCTTAACACATGTTTCTATTCATCACTTTACCTAGTACTTCCAAACCCTGGGAAGGAGTGTCCAATTATAAGCTCCACTTTGTAGATGAGGAAACAGATTCAGAGAAGCTATAGGACTGGAATGGCAAAATAATGTCAGAAGAGAGAAAGCATAAACTTTTGGTTATCAGATTGCCACGGTCTGAATCTTGGCTCCATCATTTCCTAGTGGTGAGCTTAGACTCTATGTGCCTCAGTTTCTCTATCTGTAAAGTGGGTGCAATAAAAAATAAGACCTTCAGTTTCTCTATCTGTAAAGTGGGTGCAATAAAAAATAAGACCTTCACCGTGTGGCTGTAAGCACTTAAGAAGCTAGTGAAAACAAAGCCAGTAGAACCGTGGGGGGGGGGGGGGGGGGCTCTGTGCTCCATGAGGGTGGGGTGGGGGTTATTCTTACTGGGGCCTACACAAAAGGGTTCTGAACCTAGGCAGCCTGACACCGAGAGCAAAGACGCCTGACAGCGCCCACTGTCTTACCAGCCGCCACCATCTTTCCAGAGCCGTCAAGGAACGCGGAGCTGGAGAGCCTGGGCGGCGACCTGCCCCACGGGAGAAGCCCTCTTCAGCGCCTCACCTTCTCCCGCCACCTTCTCGCCCCTCCAGGTTACGCCCCGCACTGCCTTCCCCCCGCCAGCTATGATGTGGACCAGAAGCCGGGCCTGGAGCTGGCACCCGCGGAGCCTCCGTACCCGCCGGCGGCGGCGCCGGAAGAGTACAGCGACCCCGAGAGCCCGCAGTCTAGCCTGTCGGCGCGCTACTTCCGCGGGGAGGCGGCCGTGACCGACAGCTACTCCATGGACGCCTTCTTCATCTCGGATGGGCGCTCGAGGCGGCGGCGGGGCGGGGCCGGCGGGGACGCGGCGGGGCCGGGGGACACCGCGAGCGCCGGGGGGCGCGCGGGGCGCGCCGGGGCGCCGGCGGGCGGCGGGCACCGGCACGCGTGCGCCGAGTGCGGCAAGACGTACGCCACGTCCTCGAACCTGAGCCGCCACAAGCAGACGCACCGCAGCCTGGACAGCCAGCAGGCGCGCAAGTGCCCGACGTGCGGCAAGGCGTACGTGTCCATGCCCGCGCTGGCCATGCACGTGCTCACGCACAACCTGCGCCACAAGTGCGGGGTGTGCGGCAAGGCCTTCTCGCGGCCCTGGCTGCTGCAGGGCCACATGCGCTCGCACACGGGCGAGAAGCCGTTCGGCTGCGCGCACTGCGGCAAGGCCTTCGCCGACCGCTCCAACCTGCGCGCGCACATGCAGACGCACTCGGCCTTCAAGCACTACCGCTGCCGCCAGTGCGACAAGAGCTTCGCGCTCAAGTCCTACCTCCACAAGCACTGCGAGGCCGCCTGCGTCAAGGGAGCCGAGCCGCCCCCGCCGCCCCCCGCCGGCCCCGCCTGCTGAGCTCCGGCCTCCTGCCCACACCCGGAACGCGCTCTCCGCTCGCCCCGGGCCCCTCACCTGCGCCCTCTCCAACCCCCAGCTGCGTTTCCCTACCCGCGACTCTTGTGGGAACCCCCCCTCCCAGCCCGGAACTTTTCTCTCCAGCCCCAAACCCATACCTGACTCCCGGCATTGTTTCCCCCAACGCATCCTGGCCCACATAGTCCTTTCTGGCTTCCCAGACTCGGACCTTGACCCCCTGTCCATGCCCTCAAGGCTCCCAACTCAGGCACCAGGTCCGCGCCTCTCCCGGGCCCCAGAGCCGGAATTTTCTCCCACCCAGACCCTGCACCTTTCCTCTTCTGACGTTCAGATCTTTCCTCTCGTTGCTCAGCAAAGTCCCTGTGACCATTCCTCTATTGGAGGCCCTAAGCTAAGGCCCAAACCTACCCTTGACTCACCCCTGCCGCCTGCCTTCGGTTTCCCCTCCACACTCCCAATGCCATGCGATGCGGGCCCTGCAGCCTCCAGACCACATTCAAACCCCAGGCCATTCCTCTGGCCTCTTTGCTGAGTTAGTTCCCTTGTATCCGTCCTGATCCCCTCCATACTCTGGCCTTAGGCCAGCCATTCACACACTATCACCACCCATCCACCCTCTTGGGCCTTCTAACCCCCCACCCCACCCCTACTGTCTCCAGACCCCCTCATCCCTCTAGCATCTCTCACCCCTCTGAATTCTCCTGACCTGGGGCAGACTTGAGGGGCAGTTCAGGCCCCACCCCCTCAAGTAGCCCCTCTCTTACCCCAGGACAGCCCCTCCCTGAGCTTCCAAACTCAAGCTGCCCTCTCCCCAGATTCTCTGAGCACTTTCCCCATCCCTAGGATGGCAGGTACCCCTCCTTATTTGTTGGGGGGGAGGTCTGGGGCACCTCACAAATGCCCTTCCCCTGTCTGGCTGGGCCTCTCCAGTTATTTATTCGTGTATTTATTTATTTATCTATTTATTATTCTATTTAATCTCTTGTCCTCACCCAGGAACGGTCTGGCTTCCCCAGCTGGACTGGGAGGTCAGGGAGCCAGGCAGGGAGAGGACAGCAAAGGCCATAGAGGGCTGTCCTGCCCGCCCCCCACACCCTCACCCCATCTTGGGGAGTGAGGGAGCAGCCCCACCCTCATCAGAGCTTGAACTCGCTGGGGAAGGGGACCGGAAAATGGGGGGATTATGCCTGCTGACCCTCACTGGGGGGGAGGGGAGGTGTCAGGAGGTCCGGTCATGGGGCAGGTCCCCACCCTCCTGAGCCTTCCACTCCCGCTCCAGGAGACTGGAGAGAGGAGCCTCCTCATTTGTTTCCTATTTACTCCTCTTCTCGAGGGACCCCAGGTTCCAGGGACCGACTGAGCCCCGGACCCCGCTGGGGCCTCGGTCTGCTTCGCTCCCGGGAGGAGCGCTCCCTCCCAGCCACATCTATGCAACTCTCCCGGGCAGAGGGGCCAGGGCTGCCATTGCCCGGTTGGCCGCCACTACCTCCCCCGCCGCTCTTTGGCTTGCCCGGGTGAGGATCGAAGCACACACCTCCACGCTCACGGGCCGGCCCTCTCTGCTTCAAGCACACACTCTGCCCCATCGCTAGGCGCCACCTCGGGGACAGCAGTCCTGGAGCCTCCAACCCTCCGCCTCTCCCCCGAGCCTCAAGGGAGGCGGGGCGGGGGGGGGGGGGGGGGGGCTGGAGCAGGGACACTTCTCTATGGCTTCTCCACTCCCGGCCCACCCAGGAAGGGAGGCGGCAGGGATGGGGGAGGGAGAGGGTTCACAGAAACAATTACGGAGGGTGTTGACCCTGTAAATAGGAACTTCGGACAGCAATAATTTTCCATGCATGCTAAGCCTTTTGGCCATATTTTGTATGAGCGCTTGGCGCTCCCCCCTCTCTCCTCCCCGTCTCCTGCCCTAGACGCCCCATCCCCTCCTCACCTCCAGCAGTACTACTTGTAACGCAATTCAGGGATATTAAAGGGACTTTGGCCACTCTCCAGCGCCTCTAGCCCTTGTGATGGAGGGACAAAGGGTGGGGAGCGCTCCTGAGAGGAAACTGGTTTTTTCCCCACTCCATTTCCCTCCCTGTAGCCTGACCAGCCAGTAGCTGCCACCAGGGGGCGCACACATCCAGGGGTCCCTTGACATCCTCAGTCCTAAATATTCCTCAAGTACTGGGGTCACCAACTCAGAGGGTTCAAGAACCACAATAATAACATAGGTGAATAAAGCAGGTTGCCTTAATGCGTTGTGGACTGGTGGAGCCTGAGACTAACAGGAAAGAATGTGTCTCCGCTTAAAGAACTGCAATTCAAGTGACCCCTCCAAATCAAACAAAGGCCAGACTTGTCCCTTGACAGCCAGCTTACAGCCCCTACATTCTTCCCCACCACACGCTCTACCACTCTGGTCAGGCTTCTGGCCAGCCCTACTGATCACACAAGCAGCAAGTGCATGCAGGCAAAAAAGCTGACTTTGGCTCAAAATTGTCCAAAAACAGTGAACTGCCCCTAGAGCTCATGAGCTACCTGTCATTAAAGGTGTTCGGGAAGATATTGGACAACCAATCCATCTTCCGTGCTGTCTTGGTGATCCTTCAAAACACAAATCTGTGCTTGCCTTACTAGAAACTTCACTGGGGATCTCCAGCACCACGTCACTTAATTCCAACCCTCAACACAGATTCCTTGAGAGGTGGGGCCTGTGTGCTTTGAGGGCTGGATGCCAGGCAAGCGACTGGGGGCTGAAGGCTGGAACCCCATCTCTCTTGGGGCTGCCTTTCAGTCTTTCTCCTTTTGTGGGCAGCGCCCTCAATGTGAGCCCCTCATCCTGTCTGCCTTTGGACCCTCGTGCCTGTCCACCTTTCCCTTCACACACCTCTGGACAGGCACCTGCACCCTGAGCTGCGTGCTAGGTGTCTCCAGCAATGACAGCAATGTGGGAACCCCCACAAAGTCTCCAATGGGATTTTGAGGGGCCCAGGCACTGCTGCCTTCCCTAGCCAACAACACACAGTCCTCTGTGGCTACTGCACACACTGCTCCTAATTGGCTGTTGCATCCGTTACATCTGCTTCAGGCTCAGGGAGAAGAACCCACGCTAGATCAGTATATTATAAACATCTAATTCCTATGTCAAATCCCTTTGAAGTGGAAAGTATTTAACGCAGGGAATTGACTGCTGACAAAGTTGTTAGAAGAGCTGGACCCCCGAACATCACCATAGTACTAGCCCAGCAACAAAGCTGCTGCCTCTTTCGCAGCCACACTGGGCCAGTCAGGAGGCTGCACTGCTGAGTGCAAGAACACAGCACAGCAGGTGAGACCCAGGGATCAAGAGGGCTCCGCCACTGCCCCTGTAACGGTCTGTCTCGCGTCTCCTACTGCCCCGGTGGCTCCACACTGGGACACTGTCAGAGGAAAACTCAGTTCCTCCACAACCATCCTGCCCGTAGTAACAGACAAGGCAACAAGAAATGGTCCCTGCCCGCTCCTGCCACCCAGACCCCACAAAAGCGCACCTAACTGGCAGAACCTAACTCCCTGTCAGTACCCTTGCTGCAAGGAAGTCTGAGAAATATAGTTTTTCACTCTCCAACACAATTCACCCAGACAAGGGAGGATCTCCTTATAAAGCAGCCCAAATCAATGAAGCTAAAGATTTACTAGAAGGTCAAGCTAAAAAAAAAAATAAAGTAAATGTACGATGAATTTTAAGTTCTTGTTAGTTATGTATATGAGAACCAGCTTTTTATAATAAAATGTCCCAAAGCTGCACATTTTAAAAATGACTTAGCACAAACTAAGTCAAAGTCTTGGTATACATTTCTGGTTTAAATTATGAGGATTTTAAATCAAATTATAGAAAATTTTTAGGTTAATGCTCAATTATGGATACATACCATTGAAATAGAAATATTATTCATTACTCATTTAGTAAATAATTTGGTACTTACGTCAAGGCAAAGTCACTGCTCTCAAGGAACCCCAATCTGATGAGACCCATAAACTCGTAATTAAAATACAATGTGATACATATTATGATGGAATTAGTACAGATTGTTAAAGCAGACTTATCTCTTTGGGAAGAAAGACTGTCAAGGTAGAGAGAGCTGGCTCAGCTGCTTGGAACTGTGAATTTAAAAGTGAGTTTAGCCACAACTTTGACCTAAAAAGTTGATGATGCTATGTATCATGTCATTGACAGAATTCAGATTTCACACATTAAAAACCTGATTTTTAAAAAGGGTGAGAAGTTGCTTCAAGACCCCAAGGAGATGCTCAGCAGTCACTGAAGCTGCAGAAGAAAATGACAAACTTTCTGCCTAAAGTAAGTACAGGAACTTAGTGGTTGGTAGAGGGGACAAAGAGGAAATGGAGAAGAAAACAGAAAGAATGGCACCAAGCAACATGGCAGAGCCCTGAAGCCAAGCTGTAGAAATGGACTTGAGCAATGTGGGGGTAGGAGAATGTGACATTTTAATGTTCCTTTTGTGGCACAGAAATTCTTTTGTCTCCCCAGAAAAGTCTTTTGCACACTCAAATGCTTGAGGTACTAGATTCTTTGTCAAAAATGAAAGAGAAGCCCTGGCCGGGTGGCTCAGTTGGTTGGAGCATCGTCCTATACACCAAAAGGTTTCGGGCTGGAGTCCAGGTTAGGGATATACCTAGTTTGCAGGTTCAATCCCCAGTCAGGGTGCATACGGGAGGCAACTGATCAATGTTTTCTCACATTGTTGTTTCTCTCTCTCTCTCTCTCTCTCTCTCTCTCTCTCTCTCTCTCTCCCCTTCCTTCCTCTCTCTCTAAAAATAAATAAAATTAAAGAGAAGTGGAGGGGCAGGGAGCCCAGGAGAAGGATGGGGAGAATAGGTAGTTAGGGCCTTTGGTTGCAAACAACAAACAGGGACTCCAGCTGGTTTGGACAAAAAGAGAATGTATGATGTCCTGGCCCTTATTCCCTTAGTCCACCTCTGAGGTCACTATAAGGAGGCAGATTCATCCTCTGGGTCCCCAGACACTTGCTCAGTTGGAGTACAGGCAGCCCAGAAATGGCAGAGTTAACATCAGGCAACCAATGAGGGACAGGAGTCAGTGAGTAAATGCCCAGCCCCTTATCCTCTGGCCCTCAGAGGGACAATGCTGATACATGATGCATGATGTTTCTTCAAAGAGCCCCCAGGTGTGAGCCCCAGTTTGCCCGCCAAGTTAACCTGCTCATCAGTGTGCCCTCTATTGCCACTTCTCCCTTCCCCAGTCCTTCCTGGGATCACCTCCTACAGCAGATGTGTCTTCTAAGATGGTCACAATACTTCCCACCCACAAGCTCTTTTAGCATCTTGCTACTCTACCATTAAGAAATGGAGTCTTGCCCTAGCTGGTTTGGCTCAGTGGATAGAGCGTCAACCTGTGGACAGAGGGCTCCCGGGTTTGATTCCAGTCAAGGGCACATGCCCGGGTTTCAGGCTCAATCCCCAGTGGGGGGCATGCAGGAGGCAGCCAATCAATGATTCTCTCTCATCATTGATGTTTCTATCTCTCTCTCCCTCTTCTTTCCTCTCTGAAATCAATAAAAATATATTTTAAAAAACAACAACAACACTTGGTTTGAAAAAAGAAAAAGAAAGAAACAAAGAAAGAAAGAAAGAAAGAAAGAAAGAAAGAAAGAAAGAAAGGAAGGAAGGAAGGAAGGAAGAAAGGAAGAAAGGAAGAAAGGAAGAAAGAAGAAAGAAAAGAAAAGAAAGAAAGGGAGTCTTTGTCCCTTTCCTTGAGCCTGGCTCATCTCCTGCAAATAGAATGCTGCAAAAATGATTCTATATGACTTCCAAGACTAGACTAGAAAGTCCATGAAGCTTCTGCCAGCTTCTCTTGAAGCAGTAGCTCTTAGAAGCTAGCGCCATGCTATGAGGAAGTCCAGGCCGCATGGAGGTATTCTGGCTGACAGGCAGTACCATCTGCCAGGTGTGTAAATGAAGTCCCTTCCAGATGATTCCAGCCCCAGCTATCAAATCACCTCCCAGCTAATGGCTCAATAATTGTGGGGCTGAGGTGTGGGTGTCAGTTGTACTTCCAGAGACAAAGTATGATTTAGGTGCTCACAAGGGTTATATATTTTTTAAAATATATTTTATTGATTTTTTACAGAGAGGAAGGGAGAGGGATAGAGAGCTAGAAACATCGATGAGAGAGAAACATCGATCAGCTGCCTCCTGCACACCCCCCACTGGGGATGTGCCCGCAACCAAGGTACATGCCCTTGACTGGAATCGAACCTGGGACCCTTCAGTCTGCAGGCCGACGCTCTATCTACTGAGCCAAACTGGTCAGGGCCACAGGGGTTATATTTTGATGGCCTCAGCGTTCTATGGTTTGCAAGAGACTAAGAACCCAAGACGAATGCTCTTCAACAGTAAAACGGGTGTTACACAATTCACTGAGCACTTATTATGTGCATCTTCTCAATTCACACTCATAACAACTTTGAGTGATGGGCAGCATTACCCCACTTTGCAGAGAGTTCAGAAAGTGTCAGCTACTGGCCCATGTAGCAGCAGCCCCGCCCCGCCCCCCCCCCCCCCCCCCCCCCCCGGGTGGGTACCATTCCTACTTTTCTCCAGCTGAGAGGGGGACTGCATTCTCCATGCAGGTGCCAATTAGGGTGAAGACACCAAACCAGACAAGCCTGCCTTCAACCAGATCTGGAACTGTCCCACCTCCCTGCTTTCGCTCAAGCTGATCCTGTGGCTGGAATGTCCTTCACATCTACCTTTCATCCAGCAATTTCTAGTGCCAGGTACCTTTCTAAACACTTACTGTGTTATCCTCATGTACGCTCCCTGGCAATCCAGGGAAGAAGCTGAGGCACAGAGAAGTGGAGTACCACTCCCGCCCCCAGGCACCACAGCTAGTAGGTGGTGATAGAGCCAGGATTCAAATCCATGCCATTCAAGTGATTCCAGAGCCTACACTCTAAACCATCACCCACTTCTTCCCTCTCCCTCTCTAGGACCAAGCCAATTACCAGCCTGAATGCCCCTTGTCCAGGGAGCCTTTCCTGATACTCTCAAACTTAGCCTCTCCTTAAGCATTCGGGATGCTCATGATAAAACCAGTCACCTTCCTTGGTTACCACTATGTACTTGGCCGACCACTATGTACTGATTTACCCCCCACCTTGCCCTCCATCAGCCATTATCTCTGAATGCCCCCACAACCTCCCCACAACTACTTTACTGAAGAGAAGGCTGAGGGTCAGAGAGGTTAAGCAACGTGCCAGTGACCACATAGCTAGGGATTGGCCAGATGAGACCCGAACCCAGGCCAATCTGTGCCCAAGCCCTAATGTTGACAAAGACACTGATAAATACCTGGAATTTAACCCAGGGGCCTCTGCCTACCTCTCTCTGGCCCCGGAGGACATTCAGTGCTGAACGTGGGCACAAGGGGACAGAGGGCTTTAAACAGGAGAGCGGGCCTGGCAGTCAGCATGTCTGGACCTAAGTCATTATCATCGTCCTCTGAAGGCTCCGTGTCCACATCTGTAAGCAGGTGTTTGTGGCAAAGCGGCCCAGGGTTCTAGGCTCAGGTGACCTGACTTTCATTTTCACCTGCTGTACCTTGGACAAGCTGTTCAATAACCCCTAGAGGTGGGGTCAGGGTGTGATGAGACAGTGTGGAACTTCGGGGCAGTGCGCACACACTGTCAGCACGATTCCAGAGGGCTCCTGGTGACCGTTCGTTACCTTTGCTGAACGGAGGCAGCCAGCGGTGGGGTAGAGAGCGCCCCCTAGAGCCAGCCTGTCTGCATTTGAACCCTACGTCAGCCACTTCCTAGACAAGTCACTGTGCCTCAGTTTTCTCATCTGTAAAAAGGGAATAATAATCAGACCTACCTTGCAGGATTGTTTTGAGGTTTAAGTAAGTTGTTATACATGCAAAGTGCTTAGAACAGTGTCTGACACAGCACCAGATTCGTCGTTTTACTGTTGTCTGTATTATTATCACTCGAGGGTTATAGGGTTCCGACCGCCAGACGGCCAAGTACTGTGGGTTTTGCAGACTCATCCTTGTCCCACAGGTCCGGCCACCACTCCCCCTCGTCCCCGCCCCGGACCCCGCAGGCCTGAGTCACCGCGGGCTGTGAGTCACCCGCGCTCTCCCGCCCCACGACCTGCAGACTCACCCTGAGTCAGCCAGTCTGGGCGCTTCCACTCCCGGGACTCCAAAGCGCCGAGGGGAGCCGGCGAGGCGCCCCCAGCGGAGAGCCAGACCCCCCGCGGGTTCCGCGGCGCCCCGCAAGCCGAGAGGGAGTCGGGTTTCGGGACGCCAGGACGGGACCGGACCACCGAGGGGCCGGGGGAGAAAGGCACCCTGGCCAGGGCCCCCCTCCCGCCCGCGGGAATGGTACGGCCCGGCCGAGTTAAAGGTCTGGATGGGGGAGGCGGCCAGGCTGGCGGCGGTGCGATGGGGCTGCGCGCGGGAGGAGCGCTGGGTAGGGCCGGGGCGGACCGGGGGGCGCGCGAAGGACCCGGGCCCGGCGGCGGCGCGCAGGGTGGCAGCATCCACTCGGGCTGCATCGCCGCGGTGCACAACGTGCCACTGAGTGTGCTCATCCGGCCGCTGCCGTCTGTGCTGGACCCGGCCAAGGTACAGAGCCTGGTGGACACGATCCGGGTGAGGCCCCGGGGACACCGGCGGGAGGGAGGGCGCCGGAGGAGGCAGGTCGCACTGGACGCTAGAGGGGGCTGGTTCCCGGCTCCTTCCGAGCACTGCCTTTGCTGTGTGACCTTGAGCAACTGGCTGGGATTCCCTGAGCCTCTGTTTCCTCCCTTGAGCAAGTAGGGGTTGATGAAAGGATTAAAGTAACGATCGCCAACAAATAGCACTTCGCAGGGGCCCAGGAGCAGTTGTAAGTGCCTGAGCTGCTTCATGCCAACAGAATGCGGTAGATACTTCTGTTGCTCCTCTTACAGATGAGGAAACTGAGGCACAGGAGGATGTAAAGCAACTTTTGCAAGGTCAGAGCCTGGCCACCGCACTATCTGTCCCCTTAAGCTGAGTTATTTCTCCAGGAAGCACTTCTGTCCACCTGAGATTATGTTATACATTTATTTGTGGGTGTTTTGTTGTCTGCCTGTTCCATTTCCTGTGAACTCCACAAGAGCAGGGACCATTCCCAGCATGGTGCCTGGCTGTTTGTGAAGGATCTAGCCCTGCGTGCTGTCACCCTGGGCCTTTGCACGGGCTTTTTACCCTGCTAGGAAAACTCTTCCATCTCTCTTTATTATATCTAACTCCTCCATCTTCCTGTCTCAGGGTCAGTGTCTTCCCTGACAGTCCCTGCTGGGTTAGAGGCCTCCCGTGGGCCCCTAGCCACCTGCATGCCCACCAGCAGAGTTCTGATCCCACTGGGTTTTAATGGGCTGTTTAGACACCTGTCTTCCTCGTTAGAACCATATGCTCTGTGAGGGCGAGAACCAGACCTGTCTTTGCTTACTATAGGTATTTTCTACTATGGCTACTATACCAAAGTACCAGGAACTTAGTGGCTTAAAACAGTACAGATTTGTTATTCTATAGTTAGAAGTCCAGAATGGGCCTCACTGGGCTAAAATCAAGGTGTCAGCAGGGCTGCATTCCCTTATGGAGTGTCTAGGGGAGATTCCATTTCCTTGCCTTCCCCATTTTAGAGGCCACCACATTCCCTGGCTCATGGCATCTTTGCTCCATCTTCAAAGCTAGCAACATCAGACCTCCTCTGCTGCCAGAATACTCTCCCCTGTCAAGATCCTTAATTGCATCTGCCAAGACCCTTATGCCACTTAAGGTAACATATGGACAGGCTCCAGGGATTAGGATGTGGACACTTGGGGGAGCTGTTATTCTGCCCATCCACCCACCATCATGCCATTAGCACCCAGCATGGCTGCCCCTCGTTAGGGCCCCTCCACCAGGCGGGCTGTGATTTGCGCTCTGTGTCAGCTTCTTAGCTTTCAGCAGCCCCATAGAGCAGCGGTTCTCAACCTGTGGGTCGCGACCCCTTTGGTGGTCGAACAACCCTTGCACAGGGGTTGCCTAAGACTATCCTGCATATCAGATATTTACATTACGATTCATAACTGTAGCAACATTACAGTTATGAAGTAGCAACGAAAATTATTTTATGGTTGGGTCACAACATGAGGAACTGTATTTAAAGGGCCAGAAGGTTGAGAACCACTGGGTTAGGGCAAAATAAACAATTAAAAAAAAACCACAACTTTCCAAAATCTTTCAATCACCCATAAAGTACAGTACAGGCAGTTTTCTGAACAAAGTTTCAATTATAGAAGAAAAATAAATCCCAGATACCTGCTTCCAGCCAGCCTCCACTGGGAGCTTGGGTGGCTGGGGGCTGTGGCCAGCCTGCAAACAGCCATCAGCCCCTCACCCAGGATGGCCACACCCTCATGGGGTGAGGGTCCCTGCTGGGGGCCTTGGCCAGCCTGCAAATAGCCATCAGCCCCTCACCCAGGCTGGCCAGGCACCCCAGTAGGGACCCCCACCCTGAAGGGGCTGTGGCCAAACTGCAAACAGCCATCAGCCCCTCACCCAGGCTGGCCAGGCACCCCAGCGGGGACCCCCACCCTGAAGGGGCTGTGGCCAACATGCAAACAGCCATCAGCCCCTCACCCAGGCTGGCCAGGCACCCCAGTGGGGACCCCCACCCTGAAGGGGCTGTGGCCAACCTGCAAACAACCATCAGCCCCTCACCTAGGATGGCCACACCCTCATGGGGTGAGGGTCCCCACTGGGGGCCTTGGCCAGCCAGCAAACAGCCATCAGCCCCTCACTCAGACTGGCCAGGCACCCCAGCAGGACCCCCCACCCTGAAGGGGCTGTGGCCAGCCTGCAAACAGCCATCAGCCCCTCACCCAGGCTGGCCACACCCTCATGGGGTAAGGGTCCCCACTGGGGGGCTTGGCCAGCCTGAAAATGGCCCTCAGCCCCTCACTCAGGCTGGCCAGGCACCCCAGCGGGATCCCCACCCTGATCCGGGACACCCTTCAGGGCAAACTAGCCGGCCCCCACCCATGCACCAGGCCTCTATCCTATATAATAAAATGGTAATATGCAAATTGACTCTAACAGCAGAGCGACTGGGAATCACTGGTCACTATGACACACACTGACCACCAGGGGGCAGATGCTCAATGCAGGAGCTGCCCCCTGGTGGTCAGTGCACTCCCACAGGGGGAGCTCTGCTCAGCCACAAGCCAGGCTGACGGCTGCCAGTACAGCAGTGGTGGTGGGAGCCTCTCCCGCCTCCTCAGCAGCACTAAGGATGTCCGACTGCAGCTAGGCCTGCTCCCCGCTGGCAAGTGGACATCCCCCAAGGGCTCCCGGGCTGCCAGAGGGATGTCTGACTGCCAGCTTAGGCCCAATCCCCCAGGGAGCGGGCATAAGCCAGCAGGTGGTCATCCCCTGAGGGGTCCCAGACTATGAGAGGGCACAGGCCGGGCTGAGGGACCCTCCCGAGTGCACAAATTTTTGTGCACCGGGCCTCTAGTAGCATAATAAGAGAGAACCCATGGGCCAGTGACAGGAGGCCTCCCAGGCAGCTCACACTCAAAAGTGGTCTCCCCAGTGTGCTCTACTCCCCACCCAGCCCTGCCTTAGGCTTTCCCCACTTAGAGGACCACCCACCCTTCAGCAGGCTGCAGGTCCATAACAAAAAGGCAAGGGCTGTGTCTGTCTCATTCCGGCTGTACCTTATTCCCAGAGTTTAGAACAGTGCCAGGTAGATATATAGTGTATTTGTATGTATATGTAGGTATTTATGCATGTGGTGTGTTAATAAATGTTTAACAACCTGGTTTCTAAGGAGGAAAAGCCCTGCTTTGTAGTATCTGCCCATTTCCCTGGTGTAAATACTCTCACCATGGCTGAATTTCAAGTTACTAGGATGATGTCAACCAACACACAAACTTCCTAAATATTTGACAGTGTTTCTCACAAGCTAGCATGAACCAGTGTGCGCACCCTGTAGGAACTCAGCACAGGTTAACAAAGTCTGCTTTGCAAACTGTCAGGCATTGTTCCATGTTCACTTACCCTGTGCCCCTTTCTCTCCAGGAGAACCCAGACAGCATCCCCCCCATTGATGTCCTCTGGATCAAAGGAGCCCAGGGTGGTGACTACTTCTACTCCTTCGGGGGCTGCCACCGTTACGCAGCTTACCAGCAGCTACAGCGAGAGACCATCCCTGCCAAGCTTGTCCAGTCCACCATCTCAGACCTAAGGGTGTACCTGGGTTCCTCCACGCCGGACTTGCAATAGCAGGCTCTTTGGCACCTGCCACCACTCCTAAGAGCCCAGAAGAAGTTATACCTGGTTTCCAGTGGGCTGGGCTGTGCAGAAGGTGTAGCAGGGGAGCATTCTCTTTGCACCTGGAGGAGGAGGGTCTGACTCTAAGCCCCCTCTTTGCTAGCTACAAGACCTTGGACTCACTACTGAATGGCAGGGGACCCAGTTCCCACTGCTGTGAAAATGGGTCATGTCTTTGCTTTTGAGGGATTATTAAGAGGATGAAATGAGAACGGAAATGGGTTTGGAGAACCACATGTGACTGGCTCCAGATTCCCAAGAACAAGGATCCTTCTGCATTTTTGTCTTAGTATATCCTATTATGTGGAATACAGTTAGCTGTCAGTAAAGGAAAACCGAGGTTAACAAAGAAAGGTTTGTTTTTCCACATAGCATCCATTTTGGAGACAGATGACTAACGGTATTGCTTTAACAACTCAGCGAAGGTAGACCACACATCTCAGTGGTCCTTTCGGTCTTTCCCTCATTGCTTGTGACTTCATGGTCACAAGATGGCTATATTCAAGGAGAAAAGTAGTGGGGGAGAAGGAAGGGCTGAGCCAGCTGGACCTGTCAACTTCTATCATAAAGTCAGACCTTTTTCAGAGGCCTTTGTCCTGCTCTCTGCCCTGCATAGTTCCACTTAGGTCTCCTGGGCCCAAACCAGTTACCATTGCTACCCCAAGATGCAAAGAAAGCTAAGACAGCAGGAAACAGAATTGTCACAATTGAGTAGACCAATCATATCCCATCTCCTGCGACTGGCACACTGCCTCTTGAAGTAAAATCAGAATCCCACTACAAAGAGAGAAATGAGCAATTGTATCAGCTAGTCTTTGCTGTGTAACATACCATCCCCAAACTTAGTAGCTAAAGACAAGTCGTTTATTTACCCACAATTTTGTGGGTTGGCAGTTTGGACTGGGTGTAATCTGGACAATTCCGATGTCGCCTAGAGTCATTCCCAGGACTGTTTGCAATCAGCTGTCATCTCAGATGGATCTAGGATAGTCTAACTCACTTGTCTGTCAGTTGGTGGGCTGTTGCCTGGGTGACTAGTTCTCCTCCATGTGGCCTCTCCAGCAGGCAGGCTCAGGCTTAATCACCTGATGGCCTCAGGATTCCAAGAGAATGAGAATAGAAGCTGTGAGGCTTCTTGAGTTCTCTGCCCAGAATTGGTATAACATCACTTCTGCTAAGTTTTTTTGGTCAGAACAAATCATAAGGCTAGCCCAGATTCAAGGCGTGGGGAAACAGTCTATTCCTCTTAGAGAAACTGAAAATAATTTGTGACATTTTTCATCTCTCACAAATTATTTGCATAGGCAAATAGCAGTGTTTCTGTCTCACTCTCTTGCACAGGGCATCTCTCTGCCCTGGCTGAAGTCACTAAGACATTGTCCTGGGCCTCAAATCTCAGGGAAGAGGTGATAGGGCAGGGTGGATTTCTCCCAGGGCTGGGCTCCCTCCACTAGGGACATTTCATTATCTGCGCTGGTGGGATGGGGTAGGTCAGGTGGGACATTCCAAAGGGGCTCTGAAAGCCAAGAGTCCTGGGGGGATGGGAAGACATAGAGGAAGGGTGTAGAGTGAAGCAAGCCTTGCTCTCCCTGCCTGCCTTAGGGAGCTGGTTTGGGCCAACAGATCTTGGTCACTTGGCATTTTCAAGTCCCAGTTTCCCAAGCCCAGTAATGAAGACAATAGCTTTCCCACCCATTCCCTGTCCCAGGGAAAGATGACGAAGGTGAGCAATAGAATTTAAAAAGAATGTAGTCCTAAGTGCAGTGTGATAGCCTGGATTGAATCTTGGGGGAAAAAAGGACATTAGTGGAAACCCTGGAACTCTAAACAAGGCCTGGATTTTAGTTAATCACACACCAATGTCATCTCTTAGCTGTAACAACTTAGTACTAGGTATGATGTTGACTCTGGGTTGGCTGGGGATGCTCCGTACTATCTTGGCAACTTTTCTGTAAATCGAAAATCATTCCGAAATAAAAGTTTATTTAATAAAAAGAGGAGTGAATTGCTTTAGACCAATGGTTCAGTTCTCAAACTGGCTTATTAAAACAGTTTTTAATTCAGTAGGTCTGGGGTGGGACCTGAGAATTTGCTTTTCTAACAAGTTCCCAGGTGCTGCTGCTGCTGCTGTTCAGTGACCAAAGCTGGGAATCACTGCTCTAGGCTGCATCAATTATTTTCAAACATGGTGACACGCCCTGTACCCCCACTGGGCTGACTCCTAGGGCATCTGTGTTCTAGGGCCAGCTTGTGCACACATTTCACTGTGACAGTGGACAAGCCCTTCCCTGGGGGCTTTTCCAAGCTGTCAAATGGACTGTCTATCCCTAAGGTTGGTAGCAAGGGTCAGGAATCTATAGACACGATTTGTAGACTATGCTGCCAGGAGGTGCCACCATTTCAGGTGAGTAATGAATGATCTCCTCACCCATTGACTAGAGTGACAGAATGGTTGCCCCTTCCTGAAAGGGCTTTTCCTTCCTGCAGATACGATTCAAGCAGACAACGCTAGGGGCCCTGCCAGGCACTGTTTAGGGAGAGCAGAACAGTCTTGGAGTGGGAGGGGTTGGTCATTCTGAAGGAAGAGGAAGTGGGTTTTGAAGGGTGAAACCTAGTTGCTCAGTGGAGAGTGAGAGCTGCATTTCCCTATTGCGCCAGCAGGTGGCGATGCTTTCTGGCCTGACGGAGCCAGCCAGGCCTCTAGCCGGCAGAGCTATGGGAATGGGGTGGGTGGAAGGGCCGGCCTGAGAGGAGGCCCAGGGAAGCAGGGGTTCAGACATGAGCAGGAGACTCAGCTGGGAGTTTGTAGGTTCAGATTCTCCTTATTCTGACCACTCTTGCCTTGTGTCCTTGCATACACATCATGATTTCTGGGGATCCTGAGCCAGCTGGTGGCTCAGCAAAGGTGGCTCCTCCTCCAAAAAGCTTCCTGATTCTCTAGGCTGAGCTACATGGCTCTTCTGGGCTCCCCTGATCCAACAGTGTGTCCTCTCCCCAAACCAACCTCTGCCCCCAGGAACTTGGGTTCAATGAAAGGCAGTGTGTAAGTCCCCTCACTGCCCTGGAACCAACCCTCTTCATCGTGGTAGATTTAAACACTTTTTAAAAATTTTACAAGTTATATGTGAGTATATGCACCTTTAAATCATTGAGATATTAAAATGCTGAGTAATTAAATATTTAAAAATCTAAATATTAGAGGGAACCTGAAGTCCACCATGAGGCCTCGTGTTGATTGTCCCTTGGCCTCCCTAGTTGGGATAATTACCTTCATTAATTTGGCATATACCCTTCCAGAACCTTTTCTAACTTTGTGGTAGTGCTAGTGTGTGCAAGTAAAGAATGCTTTTCTTTTATACATTGTTTTTCAGATTGCATTTCTTCCCTGTCTGTGTGCCCTAGCCATCCACTCACTGGGTCTTTGTTCTCCCTGAGTCTCTCTCATTCTGGTCACTTCCTCAGAGGGGCCTTCCCTGACCATAATGCCTAAAACAGCCCCTTCCCCATCTTTCTATCACCTTACTCAGTTTTATTTTCTTGGCTTTTCTCACACTCCTTAAAATCACTTTCTATGTCTGTTTATGACTATCTCACCCGCTCAGATGTAACTTCTTGAGACAGGACTTGATCTGTCTTATATATCCCTGTAGGCCCATTGCCAAAACCATGGGTAGTGCATAGTAAGTGTTCAATAAACACCCGTTGAATGAATAAATTCCATATAGGTTTAGCTTATTCTTTTCATTGCTGCATGGCATCCCAGGGTCTGAACACAACAATGTATTAGTCATTGTCCTGTCGATGGACATTTAAGGGTTTACAGTTATTTTGCTGCTGTGAACACCTTCATCCATCACTCTCTGTGTTCTCTCACCGTACACCTAGGAGTGGACAGTCTGGCCAACACACAGCTCAATTTGCAACTTCCAAGGTACTAGTCAATTGCTCACCAGACTGGCTATTCCAAGTCCTCTCCCTCCAGCAGTTTGGGGGCTGCTTTCCTCCCCTACACTCCAGGCAGTACTTCTTCACCTTTTTAGGGTCATGAAGACTGTTGAGAATCCTGGGCATGAGCCCTTTCTCCAGAAATACACACACACACATACTTGGGGCAATTTCTGGGGCTCCTGGACTTGATGGCCTCGTGCCCCCCCCCCCCCCCCCCACCCAGGGGACCCTGTGGTGAGTGTTTAGAAGCCTAATCATCTCATGAGATGGATGGGAACGCTGAGGCCCATGCTGATGGGGTGTGGATGAATTAATAGATGGGACCTGGTTTTATGGGAGGTGGAGGAAAGTGTTCAGACCCAGGTCTGTCTCCAGTCAGAAAAAAACATCTATCAGGGGGGAAGGGAAAGGGGTTCTGGCCCTGCTGTACCCTGGAACAGCCCCCCCTCCCTCCCCTCCCCCATTGGTCTTCAAGGAATCCCAGGACTCAGGGCTGATAGCTCCACCTCTCAGCTCTGGCAAAAGGCAGCCCGCGTCTGGCATCCAGGGTCAAAGCAGGGAACCAGGGAGGGCCCTGACTCCCCTGGGCCAGGCACAGGGATCGTGTGCTCCAAACCACAGGTGCTTCCTGGGTCCGACCCAGCCTTTGGGTCCCGACTGTGGCGCTTCCACAGAACAGGAAGGTGGGGGCTGCTCCTTACAGAGACTCACCACCACCACCACCACCACCACCACCACCACCACCCTCATCGCCTCCATCCCTGACACCTTCGTCTTGAGAGGCGGACAGGGCAGCATGACCTTTCCTGTGGGACAGATGGACAAACCGCGGCCTCCAGCGCAGCAGCGCCCTGCCCCAGAGCCCCCGGGAGAGCAGCCTGGTTAATGGGCCCGCACACACCGACCCCCGGCCCAGCCGCCCCGCCCGCCCTGGCGGCCCCTTCCCCGGGCCTGACCCCCGGCGCTGCCTGACAGATGACCTCAGCTGCCGCCAATCCATTGGTTCCAGCTCCCGGGGGGAGCGCAGAACAAAGCGCGCTTTGTGGCGGGGCCGTCCCCTCGCCCGGCGCGTCCGCCGCGGGGACCCCCTCCGGAACTGCGGGCGACGCCCCCGGCCGACAGCCGTGTAATGTCTTCCAGGCCGCGCAGCTCCTTCCAGACCCCGCAGCCGCCCGCCTCCCCCGGGGGGCTCCCCGGCCGCCCAGGTCCCCGCGCGGCCCCCCAGGCGGCGGGGTCCGGGGCGCCCCCGCAGGAGGCGGCGCTGGCTGCCCACCTGCCCCGGCGGAGGAGGAAGCAGAGGGCGGGGAGTCCGTGCTCGCGCCCCGGGGTGAGCACCGGCAGGTGCGGCCACGGACAGCCTGACGCTAACCCCGGTGCTGCCCGATGGAGTGGAAAACGCTGTTGCTGCCGGTGGTGCGGTTACTGTCACCGCTGTCTTTGCTGTGGCCGCTGCCATGAGTGCTGGTTTGGGGGGAGTGGGGGAGGCTCTTTCAGACAGACCGGGGTTGGAACGCTGGCGCTGCCACCCGCTGGCTGTAGGCCCCCGGGTCAGGGCGCCCCTGGAACAGCCGCGTGGAAAGCAGCGTGTCCTGAGCCCCTGCTGCGTGCGGGACCCCCGGTGCCTGCAGAGGCGAACTCATCAGTCCCCCCAGCCTTAGCGGGCGGGGTGCGTCCTCATTTCACAGAGGAGGGACCGCGGCGCCAGCTGTCCTGAAGGCAAGTCCTCCTCTCCGGGCCTGTTTCCTTGTCTGTGAAACAGACACAAGCATAGAACTTCCCAAAGGCTGGTCACTCTCATTCAAAGTCTTACATCTTTCCAGATGCGGACACAGGGGCTGGGAGCAGGTCCCAGGCTTGCCCAGGGACACCCAGCGTGGTTCTGCCCCCAGGGCCCCCTGTCTTTTGAGGACTCTCCGAGGCTCCCATCAGGCTTGTAGGGGAGAGAGGAATAGGGGGAGGGTCTGCCTGCCGCTGGAAACCTTCCCCCTGAGAGAGAAGTTTCACTATCCTGTGGTGCCTATTAGGGTTGGTGGGGTGAGGGCAGGAGGAGAGAGAAGCCATGCCCAGAGAGGGGACCGAGGGGCCGCAGAGAGGGCTGGGAGTGTCTGCCACCACCACCCCGCCCTCCACACACCCACACACCTCCCTTGATGTTCACTGTATAAACTGCTACCGGGCATCTGCTGTGTGCCAGGCACTGTACCAGACACTGGGGCTATCAGAGTACAAAGCAGCTATAAAACTCCTATCTTCTTGACATTCACTCAGGGGCGACAGGCAGGAAACACACATACAAAATATGTATAAAATGTAAAATACAATATCCCGTGATGAGTGCTCTTAGGGAAAAGCAGAGAAAGAGCGAGAATGAGATAGGAAATATCGATTTTGTTAAGGCGGTTGGGCCTCTGTGAGGAGAAAGCATTGATCTGAGCAGAGAGGAAAGAAGCCACATGGATTTTAGAAGGAAGTATGTGTCAAGCAGAAGGACTAGCTCATGCAAAAGCCCTGAGGTGGGAGCCTGCTGGGAGTGTCCAAGAAACAGCAAAGAGGTCAGTGTGGTGGGGCAGCCCGGATAGGACAAGGGCCGGGGCTGGCAGGCGAGAAGGCAGGAGAGGTGGGCACGTCAACTTGGGAGGGGCCTTGTAGGTGGTAAGGACTTGCCTTTTCCTCCAACTGACCTGGGAAACATGTGAGGCTGCTGGGTGGAGAGGGACAGGAAGGGGTGAAGGGGGAGGCTGCCGCTGTCACCAAGGCCCAGGTGACAGTTGGTGGATTGGGCCAGAGTGGTGAAAAGTGGTCAGAATCCAGGTGTAACTGAAGAGGAATCACATCATCCCTGGCTTAAGGATCAAGTTTAGAAAACAATTCCAGGCTCCTCATCATCAATGCCCTGAATGACCTGCTCTTCCTCAGCTCATCCCACTCCAGCCAGGCTGGTTGCCTCTCAGATTCCAAGAGCTTTCTGACCTCAGGGCCTTTGCACTGGCTCTTGCCTCTGCTAGAATGCCCTTCCTCTGGTTCTTCTGGCTCCTTCAGATTCTCCAGGGCTCAGCTCAATGTCAATTCCTTAGGCTTCTCCTGCTTCCTCATCCCTCCCAGGGTCTTCCCACTCTTCTTACCCTGTTTTTCCCTTCGTGGCTTATAATTGTATTCTTTTTTAAAAATATGTTTTATTGATTTCAGAGAGGAAGTGAGAGGGAGAGATAGAAACATCAATGACGAGAATCATTGATTGGCTGCCTCCTGCAGGCCCCCTGCTAGGGATCAAGCCCACAACCTGGGCATGTGCCCTTGACCAGAATCGGAACCGGGGCCCTTCAGTTCGCAGGCCGACGCTCTATCTACTGAGCCAAATCGGCTAGGGCATAATTGTATTCCTTATTCGCCTGTATACTTGTTCTTTGTCCTGCTGCCTCACCTTGACGTAAGCTCTGTGTATGCAGAACTTGGTGGACAGAGCAGCTAAGCATCTGGGATGAAGAGCCTGCAGAAGGCAGACTTGGAGAGGCAGCATTTGGGCTGTCCCCAGGTAGGGGCTGTCCCCAAATAGGGCCTGTCCCCAGGTAGAGGAGCACATGTGTCTGTGGAGCTGCAGAGGGTTGGGGGGGGGGGGGGGCGCACGAGGAAGCTGAACTTAATACGAGGAAGGGTCTTTCACACAGTCCTAGTGATCAGACAACGGAAGGACGATGTCATGGGGTAGGGAGGACCCTTTCACAGGTGCTATGTAAGCTGAGATAGGACAACCCTTGATCAGGACCACCCCATGTGTTGGGCTGTGTGGGACCGACTCAGTACCGTACATGCGGTAGCTATTCATTGACTTGCTCACTTACCCATTTGTTCATTCAATCTGTCTCCTGTCTATCCATTTTTCATTGACTCTGTGCTCCCCAAATTTACTGTGTAGTAGACAACCTCATACTTTGGTCACACCCTCATGGCATCTGTATTTAATATCTTTTTTTTAAAATTTTTGTTTTATTGCTTAAAGTATTACAAAGAGTATTACACATGTCTCCTTCCCCCCCCCCCTCCCTTGACCTTCCCCCGGCCTCCTCTACCCCCCAGTGTCTTGTGTCCATTGGTTATGCTTATATGCATGCACACAAGTCCTTCGGTTGATCTCTTACCCTCCGCCTCCTCCCTGTACTTAATATCTTTTTTTTTTAATATATTTTATTGATTTTTTACAGAGAGGAAGGGAGAGAGATAGAGAGTTAGAAACATCGATGAGACAGAAACATCGATCAGCTGCCTCCTGCACATCTCCCACTGGGGATGTGCCCGCAACCCAGGTACATGCCCTTGACCAGAATCGAACCTGGGACCCTTCAGTCCGCAGGCTGACGCTCTATCCACTGAGCCAAACCGGTCTCGGCTGTACTTAATATCTTAAGTACATATATGTATATAACATCTTAAGTCAGCCTTGGGTGCTTGCATAACTTTATTGAGGTTTAATTAACATACAATAAAATACACCTATTTAAAGTGTACAGTGCAATATATTTTGACAAATATACACACCCACAAAACGACCACCTCAATCAACACAGAGGGCATTTCCATCACCTGCCACAAGTGTCCTTGTGCCCCCTTTCAGTCAGGCCCCCATCACTACCCTAGACCCCCCCCCAAAAAAATCACTTTATCGAAAAGTGCCAAACACATATCCAGAGATTCTCCAGGACCAGTTGGCAACCCCCCCAGCAATATCCAAACATATATGAAGAATCAGGATCTCTTATCACAACTAAAAAGTAGCTGACCAAGATAAAAAGTGGAAACAAAATAATATTCTCAGATTCTAGGTGGATACCATTGTCTATAGAAACTCTGAGCCCAAGACCAGCTTTTTCCAAATTAGAAAAAGAAAGAAGAGAAAGAGAAGCCCCCCGATATTAGAAAGGTGTTATTGGCACCATTGGGGACCTTCTGCTTAGCCCATTGGAAGGACTGGGAGATTCTGAAAAAAGAATGACTTTCTCACTTTGGATTTGTTGTTATTACACACTCTCCTCCTCAGTATCCCCTATTGGTTCCAGGACTCCTGAAGACACCCAAATCCTCAGATGTCCAAGTCCTTTAAATAAAATGGCATAGTATTTGCATGCAGCCTACAGACATCCTGCCATATCATCTCTGGATCACTTATAATTTGCTAATACAATGTAAATGCTACATAAATATAGGGTGTCCCCCAAACGAATGTATACATACTTTAACAGCTGATAGCTCTTACATTTTGGAAATGAGATATATTTGAATAAACACTGCCTTTATAATTATTCAAAGTGTGTATACGTTTTTTGGGACACCCTCTAGTTGTTATACCGTATTGTTTAGGGATCAGCTTTCTTGGATTATTTTAAATCTGCATTTGGTCGAACCTGTGGATGCGGGACCCATGAATATAGACTGTTCCTTGTTGCCATTCACCCACATCATCTTATGTCCACTTCCCACCCTCACCCCGTGATGCAGGTTCCATGAGGCAGCACCTCATCTTCTCTAACATCCACCCACTCATTCATTCATCCACATGGCAAGTGTTTATTAGCAGCTACTCTGGGCCAGCTGCTGGAGCCGGAGAGAATAACTACATTCTGGCCACTATGTCAGTTTTGAGAGGGGCATAGTGCCTGGCACATAGTAGACTCTGAACAAGAATCTGCTGAGTGGATTGCTGTGAAATGAAAGACACAAATGCCACTATCCTCCCTGATACTCTAAGCTGTTGCTCTAACCAAGTCTGCCTGGAGCAATGAAGGAAGGCTTCCCTGAGGAGGTGGCCTTTGAGCAGACACCTGACCCCCCCCCCCCTTCCACTCATTCTTTTCCTCTCATTTGACAGATGGGGAAATGGAGGCACACAGAAGTAAAGTGACTCTCTCAAGGCTGCATAGGAAAAAGAGGGAAATGAGAGACGGGTAGAAGACAGGACTTAGGGCCCCATCTTGTCATTTCTCCAAGGGCTGGGCCAGGTCCAGACCAGCGGACAGCAGAGCCGGCCTGGGGTGCCAGCTCCTAGGCCCGGAGTCTGGAATCCATTTGCTCTGGCCAGCAATGTTTTCCCAGGGAGAAGCAGGACGCCCTGGCCCTGCCCCTCCCGGTCCCACCCACCCGACCACCACCACCATCTGCTCCCTATTTATTTATTTATACTTAAGTCTCACCTCCCAACCCTGCCGGGGGCACCAAACAAACCGGCATCCCTGCAGAGAGGGGAATGGGGGAGAGGGGCACTGCAGCCTGCAGCCAGGGAAGCCCAGGTCTGAGAGCTCCTTAGCACCACTGCCCCTGCAGGGCCCACAGGGTGACTGGGTCCCTCCCCTAGCGGACTTCCTGGCCGTTGACCTCTCTGTGCCTGCGCCTCCTCATCTGTAAAATGGGGTTAATAATAGTAGACACCTCCTGGGGTTGGTAGTGAGGATTTCGTAAAGTGCTTTGGACAGCGTCTGGCACAGGCAGGCTCAGCAAGCGTTTCTGTTGCACTGTGTGACCTTGAGCAACACACTACCCTTCTCTGACTTGTTCCTTTGCTTCTGCAATGGGCAGCTAACCACAGACCGAAGGGGCTCCAGGCCTGATGTCCTAGGCTTTACAAGGAGTTACAACCCCTGTCTCCTCCCCAGGGCCCTTTCCCGTGGCCCTGGCCGAGGGTGGATAATGGATGCCTGCCCGCTGCCTCCGGTCGATACTGCCCTCCTACAACCTCCTAATCTGCAGGGAAGACCAAACTACACCTTCCCTGCCCCATAGGAGGCCTGGGAATCCCTCACCTCGGCTCCCTGAATTGCCACCCCCTGGAAGGCTAGCTCAGGGAGGTGCTGATGTGCTGAGTGTCGCTGCCAAGACAAATCCCAGGGAGCCGGGCCCAGCTGCTCATTAATGATAATTAGCTTGGGGGCCGTCAGCTGGGAAGGGGATGCAGGGCCCAGGCTGCTCCCGGGCCTTTGTTCTGGTGCCACCTCCACAGGCACAGCCCCCCTCCTCCCTGGCTGCAGTGGATAGACCGTGTGCACACACTGCTCCCCAAATTGACCTTTCCTCTGCCCCCAGCTCCCTCTGTCTGAGCCTTCACCCCCCTGGTCTGAATCTGTACCCTCTCCCATCTGAAACCCATTCTCTCTCTGTTCCTCCAGCTCCCGCTGCCCCAGCCTCTCAGAGACACTGTCACCCTCACCAAGTCCATCTATCTCACCGAATCCCCGTTCCCTGTGGTGCTCACCTCTCCTTTGAGCCCCCTCGCCCCTCGTGAGCCCCATTCCTCTACCCCCCACCCCTCTCTCTGAGCAGACTTCTACCCAGCCTGCCTCCCCTTCTGAGCCCATCCCACCCAAACCCCTACCCCCTCACACACCACACGGTGCTCAGGTACCCCTGGAGATGCACATGCCATCTAAAGGCCTTAGGGATGGGGGTCACAGGGCATCCAGGCAGACCCCTGCATTTTGGGGACCATGCTGTCCTGCAGAAGCCTTTGGGAACAGATTTCTGGAAGGAGAAAGGAGGCAGAGCTGAGGGCTACCTCGAGAGGGAGTGAGCACCCATCAGCTGAGGCCTAGGGACAGCCCCGCCCCCCTCCAAGATGTTAAGTGCAAGTTGAAGGTCTTCTGCCAGCAGACAACTCAGCAGCCAGGTGCCCGGTCCAGGAGTCAGCAGGCCCGACTGGACCCCCATTGCTTCTGAGGCGATGAGTTGGGGGAAACAGCAGGGGGGGGGGGTCCCTAACCAGAGAGGGACCCAGCAGTGGCAGTTTTAGGAGGCCACGGTGCAGGCGCGCCTCCCTGCCTGCTGGACTCACGTGAAGCGTGACCCCTCCTCATGTCCCAGGAACAGCTCAGGAGGAGCTCTCATCCGCCTGATGCACAGGCGGGCCAGGCTGTGCTCTCACCGAGCAGGGCTTACTGTATCCCACCTTCTCTCTGCTACACCCGAGGTTCCCAGGCCAGGGAGAGAGGAGAGGGCGGCTGAGCCCCACCCCCGTGAGAGGAAGCTGGGGGAGCAAAAGCTCCAGGGAGGGCGGGAGTGGCAGGAAAGGGGGAGAGGAGGCAGGTGTCTGTGGGATCCTCTATCCTCGCCCTCCTCAGCCCTCTATCCCCCACCCAAGTGGGCCCCTCACCCCGCCACCCCACTCTCATCTGGCCTCCATGTGCTGGGCCTGCACCTGAATACACACTCCCCAACGATCTGTCTTGGGCTGTCAGAGGATCAATGGGGCTCCCAAGGCCTGGCCCAGCAGGAAGCTGCAGGGAAGTCCCTAACAGGAGCTGGAGGGCTATGAAGAGGACCGGGGTGGGGCGGGGGGGGAGGGGGGGCAAGGAGAAGCCAGGCTGGGAACAGAGCCATGAGCCTGGGTCTGGCATCTTGTGGGGATGGCCCCAGGAAGGCCTGGCTCCCCAGTGGTGAAATCTGGCGGGGTCCCCGGCTGGTTTCCAGGCCTGTTTGCCTTCTAAGTTTGGGGACCAGCTCCTTCCCCACTCTGGGCTCCTCAATTGTGAATGTGAAGGGATTGCATCTCAGATAGATATAAGGTTCTCTAATCAGCAAGAGAGCACTCTTTATGTGCACATAGAAAATGGTCTCCAAGCTGGTAAGTGCAAGTTGAAGGTCTTCTCCTCTATATCTTATAGTGGCCACCAAGACTCCTCTCAGAAGCTGAATCTGAAGTCGCCCGGAATTGATCTAAAGGTTTTGCCATGAAGATGGGAAAACGGAGGCCAAAGTAAGGAAACTATTCTCAGCCATTCTTAACACAATTTTTTGTTGAGGGCCTACTGTGTTCCAGGCCCTCTGCTAGGTGTGTGATGGGGGAGAGACTGGGGAGAAAACCCACTACTACTCCTGCCCTCATGGGACTTACTCTCCAGCTCAAGAAAAGAAACAGATAACTAAATATTGACCAAGCATAGCAGGTGCTGGAAGGAAAAATAGAGGGAGTACCAATCGAGACCCACTTTGGGGGACCATTAGGGACAGAAAGCCTGTTAGCTAGAAGGGGTGGTCAGTGATGTGATATGTGAGACTTCAAAAGAGGCTTTGTCCTGTAAAAAAAAAAAGAATAGAGGGTGATTGGATGTTATCAGCACTGTTGTTTGTAATAGCAAAACCCAGTAATGACCCAAATGTTCACCAACATGGAGTTCTAGATAATATACTGTGGCATCTTGATACAATGGAATACTATACAGCAGTGAAAAAGAACGGCAGCTGCAACCCTCAACACAGATGGATCTCCAAAGCACACTGTGAGAGGACAACAGCAAGTGAAATAGGATACAGAGTATAAATACAGCCATATGTAATATCTCATGGGAATTTCTCTATGCTTTTAAGAATGAAATACAGCCCAATATATTGTATAAGGATTTATAAGTGCATAGTAAAAGTTAAAAACATTCCTGGGAATAATAAATATCAGGATAGTGGTTTCTTCAGCATAGAGAAGGGAACTGTTATTGGGGGGATACTAGGAGCCTCTGCATTGGCGATCTATCCTATGTAACAAGTAACTCCACAGCATGGTGTTTAAAAGCAACAACAGTCATTCGTTATAGCTCACCGTTTTTGAGGATCAGGAGTTGGGGAGTGGTTGAGCTGGTGGTTCTGGTCCTCAGGAGGTTCCATTCAGTGTCAGCTGGGGCTGCAGACATCTGAAGGCCTGACCAGGGCTGGAGGAGGCCTCTGCATGTGGCCTGGATTCCACCACATGGTGACTGGATTCCGAATGTGAGCACCGAGAGACAGACATCTGGGCAGAAGCTCCATTCTCTTTATGCCCTGGCCTCAGACCTCACTCCGCCACAGTCTCTTCATCAGAAGCGAGTCACTAAGCCCCCAGCCCACACTCAAAGGTGGAGGGGCGTAGGCGCTGCCTTTTGAAGAGTGTCAAAGGCTTTGTGGACATATTTTAAAACCACGACACCGTCCATTGGGTTTGAAAGGTTTTCTTTCTTCAAGTGGGTGTTGAGAACATCATATATTATTCTCTATGTTTCTTTATGTGTTTAGAAGCACAGCAGGAGAAGGGAAGTGGGGAAGCTGAGCAGTGGTGAGTGAGGGGCAGCCCAGGAAGGCAGAGGGGTGGGCAGTGCCCAAATCACTCAAGGTCTTGTTGGCCGAGATCACATCGTGGGAAGAGCAGAGTCAGAACCCTGAGCAAGGCAGGGTGGGCCTGCTTCCGCTCCGAGTCCCAGCGCCTGGCATTAGCCTGGCCTGGAGGAAGTCCCGAAGTGGGTGGCAATTCTTTCTCTGGACACCACTCCCAGGTACCCGCTCTTCTGAAGTCCCCCATCCACTCCTGTCCCCTGATACCTGGTTCATTTCCCCAGAAGCGCCCACTTATATTAGTTTCAGGGACATTCCCCCATAGACATACCCCTTGTTTAGAAACTTACATGCAGACGCATACGCTTTTATTGTACACACCCTTCTATACCATGTTCCCCTTATCTATACACTTCAGAGAGTCTTCCATATTCGCACATGGCGAGCTTCTTCATTCTTTTTCATAGCTTCACAGGACTTCAGCACGAGGGCATGCTGGAACTGTTTCCACCAACCCCTGATTTTTAGTCATTTATCTTATTTGCCTTTGTAATTACTTTTTGAACTTCAAATGTAGAGTTGAGTTAAAAACAACTCCTCAGTTCATAGCAGATTATCATTGTTGACCCTTGTGTGTGCACGTGTGCGCTCTCTCTCTCTCTCTCTCATGCACACACACACACACACACACACACACACACACTTTGTTTTAGTTTTCTCTCTCTGTTTCATTTATCTCATTTCCCCTTCCCATTTTATGTACCTCTGTAGACCCATTCTGATGGATTCCATGTGTGTTCTTTGATATGTTAGCCTTCTTGGAGAACATAACATGATTGTATTGTTGCTTTCTGTGTGTGCATTTTAAATTTATTTTTGCTCTAGTGCTCATTTCCTGTTTGATGTGCATTGGGATTGTGGCCCCTAGAACTCCTTGGTTTGCATCTACCTCGTTTTCCTCTCTAGTGCCCGAGCAGTGGGCACCTGGGTGGTCTCTAAGTCTCTGCCACCACCACAGCACTGCCATGTCCTACTCTGGGCTCTAGAATTTTCCTGCACAAATAGTCAAGAGTACAATTGCTGGGTCATGAGCTACATGTATTTTGCTTATATTTTGCACCACAATAAATTACCCTCAAGTTAGAGGTTAAAACAACCACTTTGTTTGTAATTTTATAGTTAGGAATTCAGGAAGGGCTCAGCTGGGTGGCTCATCTCTGAACCATGTGGTGTCAGCTGAGACAGCCAAGGCTGGAGGTTCCCTTCCAAGATGGCTGGCTTCTTCATTCATATCTTCAGCCTTGATGCACCTAGGCCACGCCACAACACACATGCACACGCACACAGAGCATCTCACCCTAGAGGACACCTCCCCATGGCTAAAAGGACGTCTTCACAGCATGGCAGTCTCAGGATGGTTGAACTTCTTTCATGGCTAGCTTCTCCCAAGCAATCATTCAAAGAAAGAGGAAGTGGAAGCTGCTAGTCTTTTAAGACCTGGGCCTAGAAACTGACACAGCATCACTTCTGCCATAGTCATTGGTTAAAGCAGTCCCCGGAGTAGCCCAGATTCAGAGAACAGATACATAGGCTCGCCTCTCAATGGGAGAAATGCCAGAGAATTGGCGGCCATGTTTTATACACTCTGATATATATTTTTCTAACTTGACAGCCTGCTCTCCAGATGGCAGCTCCAATCCCCACTCCCCCAGCACTATCTCCACATCCCCACCCACATTTAGCTCTATGCAGCCTGTTCAGTTCTCCCTTTACACAGAAATAAACGGTCTTGTATATGGGTCATTTCACCCATGTGCAAGTATAATGTAGGCTACGTCCCGGAAGCAGACGTGCTAGGTCAAATGGCACACGCACTTGCAGTTTTGACAGATAGTGCCAACCTTTCAATAATCCCCGAGTTCCAACTCTTCATCCAGAATCTGAGTACTTCTCACCACCTCTACCCACATACCCCCTTACAAGCCACCCTCCTTCCTGGGTCCCCAGCTTCTGCCATAGTCCATTCTCCACGTGCAGCAGAGGGATCCCCTTAAAACCCAAGTCAGATTCCGTCACCCCTCTGCTCAAGCCCATGATGATCTCTCATATTACTCAGTGTAAAGCTTTTTTTGTGGTGGCTCTGAAGCCCTATGTGTCGAACCTCATTCCTTCTTCCCTCCCCTTCTCTGTCCCACCCTGGGCTCCAGGCAGGAGTTTAAACCCACCAGACACACTCCCATCTCAGGACCTTTACAGTTAACCTTTCGTCTTTCCGAAATGCTCTCTCCTGAGGTGTCTCCATGGCTTGTCCTTACTTCATCTGTGCCTGAAATCAAACACCAGCCCTCCCTACTCGGGCTCTACTTCTTACGCTGCTTTGATTTCTTTATAACATTTCTTCTCCCAACATTCGATGTATCAAGTTGTACGTTTGCTTCTTGCATGTTTCCTCTCCAGGTTATACGCGCAGGGCAGAGGGACTGGGTTGGACTTGTTTGTTGCAAATGCTCATCACCTCCATAGCACCTGGCATTAAGTTGAGGCTCTACAAATACATCTTGAATGATTGTGGAATTCAATCACCCACCATAGAGATGGTGCCAATCTGCACTGCACCAGCAGTGTGTGTGGGGGCCTTAATAATGTGAATTAACCCCCACACACTGCCAGATTCATATCCTGTAAGTTCACCCTTCCCCTGCTCAAGGACCTCAGGGGCTCCCTCTTATCTCGTTTGGTACATCTCAACGGGAACCCAAGACCTCTTCATACCAGGGCCAGTGTTCCCCCAGCTCCGTGGAAAAACATTTCATGGATGACATTTTCTCCATGTTAAGTTTTCCCGTTATCCAGTTTTCTTAGGTTATTGGTATGGACTCCCAGTTAACTAAAAAAATAAAAATCATTAAGGAATAAAAGGGCTCCTGGGCTCCCAAATGATTTCTCAATAACAATTTATTCTCTGCCATTATTAGAATAATTGCCATCGATAACAGCTGACCACTATGGCAGGTTTACTGGGTGCTACGAGTGTCCTCTGCATTCTAAATCCCTCAACAACCCTAGGAAGTCAGTGACTCACATCAACCCCCGTTCACAGGCGAAGAGACCTTGCTCGGTGACAGAGCTGGGATTTGGTCCTGTGCCTCCGCCTGCTAAGGGGTGGCTGGATTGCTTCTGTTAGACAAGGGCTTTCATGCCGTTAATTCATTCAACTTTACCGTCACACCTTGAAGTTCATACTCCTCTCATTCCCATTTGCTGACAAGAAATTAAGGCGCAGCGGAAACCGGTTTGGCTCAGTGGATAGAGCGTTGGCCTGCGGACTGAAGGGTCCCAGGTTCGATTCCGGTCAAGGGCATGTACCTGGGTTGCAGGCACATCCCCAGTGGGAGATGTGCAGGAGGCAGCTGGTCAATGTTTCTCTCTCATCGATGTTTCTAACTCTCTATCTCTCTCCCTTCCTCTCTGTAAAAAATCAATAAAATATATTTTTAAAAAAAGAAAAAAAAAAGAAATTAAGGCGCAGTGCGCTGCTCAAGGCTACACAAAGCTCTCTGCAGTAAATCTGCCGGCCTCACCTCCCCTGGCGGTATCCAGGATGTCACAGCTTGAGCGACCGATTTACAGTGCAGGAAGGAGCAAGTCAAGGCCTCGGGGGCGCTGGGCAGGGTTCTCAGGCAGTTGCCCAGAGATCCTGTTTACTGGCAGGGCCGGAGGCAAACCAGACCAGGAAGGAGGGAGGCCCTGAGAGAGGCCTGCCCCACGTTTGCATCTTCAAAGCCTTGCCCTTGTGCTCTCCCATCCTCAGGGCTCCCCAGAGGGGTAGCGAGCTGTCATTTCCATGGAATGTCCTCCAACCCTGGCTACAGTGGCTCAACCCAGCCTCTCCACTCCTGCCCTTTCCTGACCCTCAGCTGCTTCCTCATCCAGACAGCCCCGCGCCTGGGCTCCTGCAGCTCATTCATTCACTCAGCAAATCAGCATTGAGTGGTTTTAGGCACTGGGGATACATTCAAGAATAAACATGATCCATGCCCTATTAGTTGATATTCTGGGGTCGGAAAAAGTCAATAAATAAAAACACACTGAGTAAAATGTATAGTATGTCAGGCAGTCATAAGGGCCATGGCAAAATAAAAAAAATAGAGAAAGGTAAGTGGTTTGGGAGTGGGAAGGAAGGTCATGGTGTTAAATAGGGTGGGCAGGGCCTCAGTGGGAAGATGACATTTGAGCAGATATGTGAACAAGATGAGGAAGTAAACCAGCAATACCTGGAAGAGGAGTGTTTCAGGCAATGGTGCACTGCCCACAGCACGTGCAAAGGTCCCGAGGCCACGTTGTGTCTGGCATATGAGGAGTAGCAAGGAAGCCAGTGTAGCTGGAGAGGAGTCAGCAGGGGAGAGGGTAGGAGACAGGAGAGAGGGGTAATGGGGTGGGAGAGAAGGCAGATCACATAGGGCCTGGGGAGCATTGTAAGAATTTGGCTGTTGCTCTGAGTGAGCTGGGAACCAAAGGAGGGACATGGTCTGGCTTGCACATTAGGGGGCCTCTCTGGTTGCTGTGGAGAGCACACGGCAGAGAGGAAAGCGGGGAACCAGGGAGCCCTGTGAGGAGACTGTTGCAAGAATCCTGGCAAGAAATGAAGGTGATTTGCCCAAGTTGGTAGCACTGTTTCAGTTACTATTTGTGTGTAATAAACTTCCCCAAAATTCAGTGGCTTAAAGGAACAACTATTTCGTTATGCTCCGGACCTCAGCCCCGGCATGGTGGGGCTGGCTTGCCCCTGCCGCCTGGTGTCTTGAGCCTCAGCTGGGAAGACTAGGCTGGATTTGGCTCCATAGCTGAAGGCTAGAAGCATCCCGGCCCCTGGACTGGGGTGATTTGAAGACTAGGGCTGCCAGCAGGAGCGCCTACACATGACTCTAGAGCCCGTGTGGCCTAAGCGTCCTCAAGGCATGCAGCTCGGAGCACGTGGGCTCGTTACAGGGCAGCTCGAGGCTTCAGGAACCAGCGTTCCAGTGAACGAGGTGATGCTGCATCCCCTCTATGACGCAGCCTCGGACGTCACCGAGCCACTCTGCCATAAAGCAGTCACAAGCCCACCCCGACTCCAGTGGGAGGAACATGGGCCACGTTCTAAAACGGCCACAGCACTCAGCATCTTCAAGGCAAATTGAAAGTTTCTTGCGTTGGCTGGTGCAGGAGGACCGGGGGGAATCAGAAGTGGCTCTGCTCACCCAGGCTCACAGCCCAGTGACCAAAACAGTTATCTCCCCGGGGTGTGGGCAGCCGAGAGGAGGCCCAGCCTGGTGTGGCCAGTCAGGGCCGGCTTCCTGGAGGGGATCATGCTGAGCTGAGTCTTAAAGAGGGAGGGGTCAGTCAAGAGACGTGGAAGAGACCAGCCCAGGACAAGGAGAGTTAGGAATGCTCACACTGGGAGGCCAGGAGTGAGTGCTTGCGAGGTGGATTCTGGCACCCGCGGGTCTGGGTTTGAATCCTGCCCTCCCCTGCCAGGGGCCGATATCGGACAGGCCACCTCACCTCTGTGAGCCTCCGTTTGTTGTAAAATAGGAGTGATAGTCATTGCACCGCCTCCCTTGGAGGGAAGGCATGCCAGGTGCCTGCAAGATAGAAAGAACCTCAAACTCTCACCTCTGACTAGGGAATGACAGATGGCGGCCATCTCACTCAGGGTGCTCAGATGAGAAAACAGGCAGACGCCTGCCCAGTGCCACCTAACACAGAAGGGGAGGACCGGAATCACACCCATCCGCCTGCCCCATTGCCCCTCGCCGTCTTCTCTCGCTCCTTGCCCCACAAGTTCATTTGGGGGAGGGGGTGTCACTTCTTCCTTGCCTGTGCCCCCATCCGAAGAATCCCATGAAGCCTCCAGAGGGGATCGCCTGGCCCAGAGGTGGGGCCTTGAAGACGGGGGTGGTCTGTGCCCCGACAAGGGCTCCCCGCTGTCTGCCCGCTCCACGTCCAGTTCAGCAGGAATTCCTCCGTTCAGCATGCAGTTCCGGTGGGTTTTATGGGCCAGCGCAGCAGACACACGGAGAAGAACAAACATCCCTCTGGAGCCCTGCGCAGCTCTCAGAACCTGATTTCCGCTCGGCTGGAAGGAGGCCGAGCTGCGTTAACCCTCTGTGGGAGGGACCAGCGGGTCTGATTGTAGATCCTCCGAGCTCCCTGTCCTGCCTGCCCATCGCACAGGCTCCCTTCCTTCCCCAGTGGCGCCTACTCTGCCCCAACCCACCCCAGGGCTCAGCCTCCCCCTCCCTGTACTGCCTCAAAGGCTCCAGACCCTTTGGAGTCATCAGCAGAGCATGGGTGTGTACTGTGTGCCAGGCATCTTGTAAACCTGGGCTGGTGGGCAATCATGGGAGCAGGTGGGGAAAAACATGGGCATGGGGCTCAGACAGAAATGGGCCTGAGCCCGGCCAGTGTGGCTTAGTGGTTGAGCATCAACCTATGAACAGGGAGGTCATGATTCAATTCCCAGTCAGGGCACGTGCCAGGGTTGATCCCCAGTAGGGAGCGTGCAGAGGCAGCCGATCAATGATTCTTTCTCATCATTGATGTTTCTATCTCTTTCCCTCTCTGAAATCAATTACATATATATATATATATATATATATATATATATATTTAAATGTTGCTGTTTAAAAAAAGAAAGAAAGAAAGGAAAGAAATGGGCCTGAGATCCAGCTTTGCCTGCTCTAGTTTGTGAGATGTTGGGCAAAGTCCCTTAACCTGGCTGGGTCTGAGTTTCCTCATCTGTAAAATGGGCTTTATAATTGGCTCTATCCCATAGGCTTGTCGTAGAGTCAACGAGATCAGATGTGTCAAGTGTTTAGCATGTAGCCCTTGACAAAGAATAGTTGTTGCTACTATTATTACTATAGTAGCCCCCCCTTATCTGAGGGGGTACTTTTCAAGACCACCAGTGGATGCCAGAAACCGAGATAGGACTATTTTTTCCCTATACCTATTTACCGCTTTACTTAAAGGAAGCACTTCGGTCTTCTCGGGCATATCCGAACTGCCGGCATCACTACTCTTGCACGCTGGGGCCAGTAAAATAAGGGCCGCGTGATCACAAGCACGGTGAGACTGTGACAGTGGATCTGATCACCAAGACAGCTACTGAGTGACTAAAGGGTGGGGAATGCGTAGAGCATGGAGACGCCGGAGAGGGCCTGAGTCACGTCCCGGATGGGACAAGGCAGGATATTGAGAATTTCATCACATTGCTCATAATGGGGTGCAACTTAAAACCTACAAATACTTGACTTCTGGAATTTTCCCTGTGTATTTTCAGACGGCAGTTGACTAGAGTAACTGAAACTGCAGGGGGTAAAACCGCAGAGAAGGGGACGGCTGTATTCCTTTCCACCACAGACCTGACTGGGAAGGCGTCATCACCCACGCGTTACAAATGAGAAAAGTGAGGCTCTTGAACTGCTTTATGCCTTTACCTGCGGATGCCTCCCTTTCTCCAATATTCATCAGGACTGAGACCTAAACTTATTAAATAATAGTCAGTTCTTATAACTCACAGATTCCATATTTGTGAATTTGCCTACTCGCTAAAATTTATTTGTAAGGCCACACGAATGCTTGCCATGCTTCCACCGATTGGTACAGTGATGAACATTTTGAGTCTCCGGAAGCGCATGTTCCCAGCTGAGGTGGATCGAGCTGACATCCTGCCCTCTTGTTGCTGCTCTCAGAGTGTCAACAAGTGTTCTTTTTGTGAACTATTTAGAGCCACACTTCAGAAATGTTTGTGCTTTTTGTCGGTTAAAATGGCCCCCAAGCATAGTGCTGAGTGCAGTCTAGTGTTCCTAAGTTCAAGAAGGCTGGGATGCCCTGGCCAGGGTGGCTCAGGTGATTGGACATCGTCCTGCACACCTAAAGGTTGCCGTTTGGATTCCGGTCAGGACACATGCTGGGTTTCAGGCTCGATCCCCAGTAGGGGGCGTGCAGGAGGCAGCCAATCGATATTTTGCTCACACATCAATGTTTCTCTTTCCCTCCCTCTCCTTTCCTCTCTCTCTCTCTCTCTGAAAAATCAATAGAAACATTTTTCAAAAAAGAAGACTGTGATGCACCTGATGGGGAAAATATGAGTTCGATAAGCTTTGTTCAGGTGTGTGTTACCATCTTGTTGGCCATGAGCTCAATGTTAACGAAGCAACAGTTTATATCCAAACGGTATCTTTAAACAGACACACACATTAAAAAAGGCTATGTATTGATCGGTTGACAAAAATGTTGTGACCAGAAGCTCACAGGGAACTAATGCTGTTTTTTCCCCAGGAGTGATGATTCGGTATTTGCTAATTCAATGTTTGCAGTGGCTTCACAGAACATAATTACAATGAATAATTTAAAAAACTCCATTTTCAGGGTTTTGGTACTTTCAGGTGTGAAGATAATGTTTGGGAGACATTGCAGTGAGCTACAGTTACAATTAGTATAGCTGTGGGACAAATTACCCCACAAATTGGTGTCTTAAATGACCATTTTCTTAGGCTCCCAAATGCTATACTTCAGAAATCACAATAACAGGCACAGCAGGGAAGACTGTTCGCTGTTCCCTGGTGTCTGAGGTTTCAACTGGGAACACTCAAAGGTGGGGGTGAGTTAACAGCTGGGGCAGGAATCAGATGAAGGCATCTTCACTCACTTATCTGTCTCCTGGGCTAGGAGAGGAAGAATAGTACAACCAATCTGAAGCACCTTCGCGTAGCCGGGGCTTCCTCACAGCATGGCGGTCTCAGGGCATTTGAACTTGTTACATGGCAACTCTGAGCTGCAAGCAAGAGGATTCCAGTGAACAAGATAGAACCTGCATCACTTTATTATTATTATTATTATTATTATTATTATTATCATTTTGGTTAATCTTCATCTGAGGATATTTTCTCCTTCGATTTTTAGAGAGAGTGACAGGGAGAGAGTGACAGGGAGAGAAGGAGGGGGAAGAGAGAGAAAGAGAAAGAGAGAGAAAGAAACATCAATGTGAGAAAGACATATCGACTGGCTGCCTCCTGCACATGCCCTGACCAGGGTCAGAAATTGAATCCGTGACCCTTCAGTGCTTGGGCTGATGCTCTAACCACTGAGAACACCGGCCAGGGCTGCATCACCTTTTATCATCCAGTTTCAGAAGGCTCAGAGGGTCACTTCTGCCGAATTCAACAAGCCAAAGCAGCCACAAACCTGCCCAGACTCAAGGGGAGGGACATAGACCTCAGCTCTTTTTTAAAAAATATATATTTTATTGATTTTTTTCAGAGAGGAAGGGAGAGAGATAGTCAGAAACATCGATGAGAGAGAAACATTGACCAGCTGCCTCCTGCACATCTCCCACTGGGGATGTGCCCGCAACCAAGGTACATGCCCTTGACCGGAATCAAACCTGGGACCTTTCAGTCCTCAGGCCGACGCTCTATCCACTGAGCCAAACCGGTTTCGGCTAGACCTCAGCTCTTAAAGGGAAGAATGGGGGTCATGTTTTTAAAGCACCATAGCTATTAACACAGACTTAGAAAAATTAGAGATTTTCTTTTATTGATTTGAAAGAGAGAGAGAGAGAGAGAAACATCGCTTTGTTGTTCCACTTATTTATGCATTCATTGGTTGCTTCTTGTATGTGCCCTGACTAGAGATCGAACCCACAACCTTGACTCTGCCCCTCTCCTAGCTTAACACCTCAGAGCCCTAATTTCCCTTTCTGTAGCATGATGATAATTCTAGGATGTGAGGATGCAACGAGACAGTGAGTGTGAGGCATTGTTAGTTCAGTGCCTGGCCCACAGGGCACTACAGATGATAATGGTACGAACATTATTAGGAGGCCTGGATGTATTGATAACAGCTTGCATTTGACTGTATATAACAGAAACTCAATATGGTGGCTTCACCAAATAGGAGAGTCCCCCCCCCCCCCCCACCCCGCCCACCCCCACAAGAGATCAGGGGCAGTGTGGCTGCTCAAGGAGAACATCAGGGACCCAGCTGCTCTGGCGTTTCACTCCGCCCTCCTGAGCATGTGATTTTAGTCCTCATGGCATCAAGATGGCTGCTACACCAGGAACTGCATCTCCATTCCAGACAGAAAGACGGTGAAGGCAAAAGGCAAAGCCTTCTCAGGAGACGGCCATTTCATCTGGGGAAGTGGACCCTCCATAGGAACTTCCATCTTCATCTCATTGGCCAGAATGAGCCACGTGGCTGCCCTCCCTGCAACGAAGGCTGAGAAGGGAAATGTTTACAGTTAGACCCCCTAGAGCAGCGGTTCTCAACCTGTGGGTCGCGACCCCTTTGGGGGTCAAACGACCCTTTCACAGAGGTCGCCTAAGACCATCAGAAAACACATATATAATTACATATTGTTTTTGTGATTAATCACTATGCTTTATGTTCAATTTGTAACCATGAAAATACACCATGCATATCAGATATTACAGTTATGAAGTAGCAACGAAAATAATTTTATGGTTGGAGGTCACCACAACACGAGGAACTGTATTAAAGGGTCGTGGCATTAGGAAGGTTGAGAACCACTGCCCTAGACAAATTGGGGTTCTGTTGTTTGGGGGATATTGTGTAGATGAACAATAGGGTCTGATCTCACTCTTCTCTAAAATCCTATTGTCTGAGCTGAGCTCCAAACCAGGAACTGGGGGTAGCATGATCTGCCATGTCTGGGCTCTCCGGGTTCCCAATCTGCACTCCCACACTGTCTAGTATGCAGAGGGGAGGAAAATTGCCCATGGGCACAAGGCAGCCGCTGAGCGTTAGACAGGGGCCCTACCCCTGACATTCAACCTTAGAGATTTTCAACAGGACTTCTCCAAAGGACTCCTTAAACAGCAGTTTCATTTAGCATCATCTTGATCGTCTACATCATCTTGGTGACTCCGTATAACTGGTATTAGTGCCAACCTAAGCCAAATGGGTACCTGGGCGGGCTTAACTATCTTAGCACTTCCTTCCATTTGATAGTCTTTAAGCATCAGCCCAGTGTTTCTTTAGAGCAGTGGTTCTCAACCTTCCTAATGCCGCGACCCTTTCATACAGTTCCTCATGTTGTGGTGACCCCAATTTCATTGTGACAAATTGAACATAATTAAAGCACAGTGATTAATCACAGAAACAATATGTAATTATATATGTGTTTTCCGATGGTCTTAGGCGACCCCTGTGAAAGGGTCGTTCGACCCCCAAAGGGGTCGCGACCCACAGGTTGAGAACCGCTGCTTTAGAGGGATGAAGCTGAAGGAGGGCACCCAGGGCAGCACCAGCGTCCTCTCTATTATGGAGCAATTCTGCGGTGGCCCTGAACTTGCATCTCCTGGTGGGGCCAACCTGAGCCAAGTGGGTACTTGTACAGCTCAACAAAACCAGCACTGCAGCTAGACCCATGCTCCCTGGAGCAGAGTTTTGGGAGCATGTAAGCTTAAACTGTCATGGAAAGGCTCTTCCCTCTTCATACCCACCACAAGCAACTCATCAAAGAATTCCCATCCATTCCCTAGCTGTGTGACCTTAGGCAAGTTATTAAATCTCTCTGTTCCTTAATCTACTTAGCTCCTGGGGCTGCTCTGAGAGAAAATGCATACAAGTGCTTAGAAGAGTGCTTAGCACAGAGTAATCCCTCAATTATATTATTATTATTTCTATTTACATGGCACTTCCCCTAATAGAAATGCCAGAAAACACATTTTATCCCAACTGTTACATTCCCAGTGATGTTTTAGAGTCCCTTAGACTGTAAGGCTTAGAGAGTGGGGCTCTGGGAAAATGCCTGGAAGTACCCCTCTTAGCCCAGCTCTGCCTGGTCACCAGCGCCCTCCTGCCCACCCCCCCCTCGCTCCTATCAAACATGCTGTCAAGAAAGAATGGAACCCACGCACACTGAGGTGGATGTCACTGATAGCAGCTTGGAGAAATGTCTGCTCACCTGTTTTCTCTATTAGGTGTCTGGACCAGGATGGGGGTAGGAGCTTGAGTGGGAGGATCTATGGTCAAAGAGCCTAGAATATGCAGATTGAAATAAAGCCTACGGAGTTTTTTTGCTGCAGGATTCCTTTAACATGCTGGTGTCCCTCAACTTTCTAGAAGGCGGGTGCAGAATGCAGCTTCCCAGACTTTTTTGTTTTTATCCTGGGACCCTGGCAATCTCCCAGAACAAGGGTTCCCAGCAATTCAAAGGCACCAGCCCCATGTGGTGGGAACCATGTGAGTGAAGTCAAGTCAATAGAGCTTTTCTCACTAACCTGAACAGAACACAACACAACAAGACCTTTCTCTCTGTACGAAAGCTCTAAATGTTTACTTAACACACTCATCCAACAGATATTTCTGGATGCTTATTATGTGCCGGGTGCTGACCTGGGTCTCGATCTTGTTCTCTAAGAATTGCTATGGGATGAGGCAAGTGGGGAAAATTGCTGTCAGGCCAAAGTCTGCTTCCATCACTTTCTGGTTGTGTGACCTTGAGAAAAGCCCTGGTAAGGATTAGATAAAGATAACAGCCAACGCTTAGACAGCACATAACATGTTCCAGAAGCCTTACAAACGGTGTGTATTTTGACTCAATTCAATCCTCTCAATAACCCTATACAGGCTCTATTATGATCCCTGTTTTACAGACAAGGAAACTGAGGCACAGAGAAATTCAATAAATTTCCCAACATCACTTGGCTGGTAAGTGGCAGAGCTGAACCTAAGCTGCCTGGCTCCCGAATCTCTAACTTAACCCCGTGACACTGTGTTATGTCCAAAGATAACACCTGCGGTGGTTATCAACATCCCCAGTTGTTTCCCGATATCCATTTTTTCTTCTTTGCTAATGGAAACCTAGTATTCGGCTGCTTGGGAGGCCGTGTGCAATGGAGACTACGTTTGTCAGCCTCCTTTTCAGTACAGTAGAGTCAGATGACAAGGTCTGGCCCATGGGGCATGGGCAGACGTGAGACTGTAACTCCCAGACAAGTGTCCTCAAAGGGTGAAGTGTGCCCTTCCTTTTTCTGCCTCTTTCTCCTTTTTGCCAGTTGGAAGGCAGACCGGATGGCTCCAGCAGCCACATTGGTCCATAAGAGAACCTAGGGAGTGGAAGCCACATACGGTGGAGCAAAACGATAGACAGAGCCCGGGTCCCTGACACCACCTGCTTTCGTTACCTAATGTTGTATGACGAAATACCCTAAACGTAGGGGCTTACAACACCAATGATATCTTTATCTTTCTTAGTTATTTTTCGCAGTTCCCGTGGGTCAGAAATTCAGGGTCCATATCCAAGGAGGCTTACTTACATGGTTGGTAGGTTGGTGCTGGCTGTAGGTTGGGGACCTCGGTTCCCCTTTCCATAGACCTCTCCACAGGACAACTTGAGTGTCCTCCTGTCATGGTGGCTGCTATCCCCAGAGTGAGTGATTCAAGAGAACAGGCAGAAGCTCAATGCCTTTCTCAGCTGGATTCGGGAGCCACACGCTGTGACTTTTGCCATATTCTTTTGGTCACACAGTCAGATCTGATTCAGAGGGGCCTATGCAGGGAGGTGAATACCAGGAGACAAGGATCACTGAGGGCTACCTGGGAGGCTGGCTACCACACCAGATCTGCCATGCTTGCAAACACCTTGCATGTGGGCGAGAAATACTTATCTTGCTGAACTTACGATTATGATTACATATCTATGAGTCCTGGACAAAAAAGTAGGCCCTCAATAAGTTCTAACTATTTTGGTCTTTTTCTCCAAGTAGATTGAGGTGTAGGACTGATGTGACCCCTCACATGCACACATGTACCACCACCATCTCGGTCAAGGTTTGGTACAAAGTAGGTGCAGGAGGCTGTGTATTAGCCTTTTAATTCAGTCAGTCAGTCAGTCAGTCAGTCACTCGGTCCACACGTATTCACTATTGCCCACAGTGTGCCAGGCTCTGGTCTCGGATTCTGGAATACATTCCCTACCTTTAGAGAATGCACAGTCTAGTGGAGGAGGCAACACAATGAGATGGAAAATAACCCGTTTCTCTGTCACTAGAGAAATGCAGATGAAAACAGGAGATCAGATGACCCAAGTGCCAGGGATGATGTGGGGAAAGTGGTCTCTCAGGCCCAGCTATGGGCATGTGGGCTGGAGCAGTCATCCCAGCGTGCAGTCAGACGGCGCTTAGCCTAAGCATAAATCTTCTCCCTCCCAGGAATCCTGCCCTTGGGTGCACATCCCAGAAACACACACAGGAGTCCATGAAAGTCACGCAGCAGAAGTTCACAGCTTTGCCTGGGGACGCGGGAGTTGGAAGTAGCCACAGTGTCATCACTAAAGGAATGGAAAGAGGAGACAAAGGGAATTTATGCGCACGCGCCATGCACACTGAGCAACAGTTAGAAGCAATGGACTCGAGTTAGACTTAGCTCACTGAGCACAGTGTTGAGTATCCAAAATAACCCCCCCAAAACAGATCTACAGAAACGACCATTTGCACAAATTTATAACCCACTCACACAAATCAGCACTATATATTTCATAAGGATACATATTAATTTAAAGACAGGTATCAAAAATATTTGAGTGAGCCCAGAATAGTCAACACAATATTGAAGAAGATCAAAGTTAGAGGACTAATGCTACCCAACTTCAAGAGGTACTGTAAAGCTACACAGTATAATATTGGCGAGAAGATAAGCAAATAGGACAATGGCCTGGAATAGAAAGCCCAGAAATAGACCCCCATAAATATTGTCAACTGGCCTTTGACAAGGGAGTAAATGCAACACAATGGAGCAAAAATAGTCTCTTCAACAAATAGTGCTGGAGCAACTGGGCACCCACAAGCAGCCACATGAATCTAGACACAGACTTTACACCTTTCACGAAAATTAACTCAAAATGGGTCATAGACCTAAATGTGAAACACAAAACTATAAAATTCCTGGAAGATAACATAGGAGAGCAACTATGGTTTTGACTTTTAAGGTATATCAAAGACATGACCCATGAAAGAAATAATTGATAAGCTGGACTTCACTAAAATTTAAAACCTCTGTTCTGCATAAGACAATATAAAGAGAATTAGGCCCAGACAGCATGGCTCAGTGGTTGAGCAATGACCTATGAACCAGGAGGTCACGGTTCGATTCCCAGTTGGGGCACATGCCAAGGTTGCAGGCTCAGTCCCCAGTGTGGGGCGTGCAGGAGGCAGCCAATCAATTATTCTCTCTCATCGTTGATGTTTCTCTCTTTCTCCCTCTCCCTCTCTGAAATCAATTAAAAATATATATATAAATCAATAAAAATATGTTTAAACAAAAATAAAGAGAATTAGAAGGCAAGCCACAGATTAGGAGAATATATTTGCAAAAGACACATCTGGTAAAGGACTGTTATCCAAAGTAATCAAAGAACACGTAACATTCAACAATAAGAAAACAAACAACCCAATTAAAAAATAAGCCAGAGACCTTAACAGACACCTCACCAAACGAGATATACAGATGGCAAATAAGCATTTGAAAAGATGCTCCACATCATACATCATCAGGGAAATGCAAATTAAGAAGAGATACCACCACCCACCTATTAGAATGGCCCAAATCCAGAACATGACGACACCAAACCCCAGCGAGGATGTGGAGCAACAGGAGCTCTCATCTATTGCTGGTGGGAATGTGAAATGGTACAGCCACTTTAGAAGACAATTTGTGATTTCTTAAAAACGAAACATACTCTGCCCTAGCTGTTGTGGCTCAGTGGATAGAGTGTTGGCCCATGGACTAAAGGGTTCCGGGTTCAGTTCTGGTCAAGGGCACATACCTTGGTTGCAGGCTCAAAACCCAGCCCCATTCAGGGCACATGCGGGAGGCAACCAATCAATGTGTCTCTCTCAGATCGATGTTTCTCTCTGTGTCTCCCCCTGTCTTCCACTCTCTCTAAAGAAATCAATGGAAAAAATATCCTCAGGTGAGGATTCACAAACAAAACAAATAAAATAAAATAAATAAAACTTAACATATTCTTATCACATGATCTAGCAATCACATGCCAAAGGAGTTGAAAAGTTATGTCCACACAAAAACCTGCATACAGACGTTTACTGCAGCCTTATTCATAATTGTCAAAACTTGGAAGCAACTAAGCTACGATCCAGTAGGTGAATGGATTAATGAATTGTGGTACATCCAGTCAATGGAATATTACTTAGCACTAAAAATAAATGAGCTATCAAGCTCTGAAAAGACATAAAGGAAGCTTAAATACATATTACTAAGTGAAAGAAGTCAATCTGAAAAGGCTACACACTATGATTTTAACTCTAGGATATTCTGGAAAAGGCAAGACTATGGAGACAAAAAGATCAGTGGTTGCAGGGATGGGGGTATGTAAACAGGCAGAGCACAGAGAACTTTTAGGGTAGTAAAAATACTCTGTATGATACTATGTGATGGGTATATGTCAGAATACATTTGTCCAAACCCATGGGATGTACAATATCTAGAGTGAACCATAATGCAAACTATGGATTCTGGGTGATAATGATGTGTCAAGGTAGGTTCATCAATCCTATATAATAAAAGGCTAATATGCAAATTGACCTAACAGCAGAATGACCAGTTGTTATCCTATGTACTGACCACCAGGGGGCAGACGCTCAATGCAGGAGCTGCCCTCTGGTGGTCAGTGTGCTCCCACAGAGGAAGCGCTGCTCAGCCAGAAGCCGGGCTCATGGCTGGCGAGCACAGTGGTGGTGGCGGGAGCCTCTCCCACCTCCACAGCAGCGCTAAGGATGGCTGGGAGCAGGCCTAAGCTGGCAGTTGGACATCCCCGGAGGGCTCCCGGACTTTGAGAGGGCTGGGCTGAGGGACACCCGCTCCCCCAGTACACAAATCTCGTGCACCAGGCCTCTAGTTGTAATATATGTATCACTCTGGTATCACTCTGGTGAGTGAGTGATATTGATACTGGAGAGACTATTCATGTGTGGGGGCAGGAGGCATGTAGAACATCTCTGTACCTTCTCAATTTTGTTGTAAACCAAGCAGCTCTAAAAAAACAAAGTAGTAAAAATATTGGAGTGGGTACCCTGTAGGGGTTGGAAAATAGAAGTGGGGAATCAGGGATGAAGGGAGAGAAGTCAAAATACAATGAAATCAACACTATGAGACTGCACCAAAGTTGGAGAAGAGAAACAAAACTTAGAGGCGGCACTGAACTTTGGCTGAGTAGGGTTGTCTGGTCAGACCTGAAGGGACAGGTACTGCAGCAGGGAGGACAGTTGGGAAAAGGCTCAGTGATGTGCAAAGCTGATGCCTCAGAGCAGCGGTTCTCAAACTGTGGGTCGCGACCCCTTTGGGGGTCGAATGACCCTTTCACAGGGGTCGCCTAAGACCATCCTGCATATCAGATATTTACATTACGATTCATAACAGTAGCAACATTACAGTTATGAAGTAGCAATGAAAATAATTTTATGGTTGGGTCACAACATGAGAAACTGTATTTAAAGGGCCAGAAGGTTGAGAACCACTGCCTCAGAGGAACTCCAAATATTTCAGCAGGACTGAAGCCCAGGGTGCCCTGGTTAGAAAGGCAGGTCCTCCTCTTACCTGATGGACTCCTACTCAGCCCTCACACACCTCTGGGCTACCTGAGAGGTCATGGGGTTGGGGAAGGAGACCAACTGACCTGAGCTCCTCCACTGGCCCACTGTGCGACCTCAGGCAAGTCACTTTTCCCTCTCGGAACCTCAGTTTCTTCATCTGTAAAATGGGCATAAAAACAATACCTACCTCAGAAGATTGTAATGGGGAGGGAGTAAGATGAGCAAAATACAAAGCCCCTGCCCCGTGAAGCTTGCATTCTAGTGAACAAATAAATTTGTAGTATGTTCACTTCCATAGTCCCAGAACCGAGAACTGTGCTGGGGGAAATAGTAGGTGCTCAATTAATAGTTGTGAATGAATGAGTGAAAGCGGTGAAAAAATGCTCTAGAAAGAAGTAAAGCGGGGTAAAGGGGCGAAGGAGAGCCGTAGGCAGGGTGCTGGGAGATGGAAGGGACAGTTGCTGTTTTAGTCCCAGTGGTCAGGGAAGGCCTCCTGAGGAGACGAGATTGGAGGGAAGACTGGAAAAAAGGGAATAAGATATGGAGTTATCTGGAAAAGTGCATGCCAGGCAGAAGTGAGCTCCAGGGTCAGTGAGGTGGCCACTGTGACTGGAGCAGAGGACAGGAGCTGAAGCCTCCTGTGTGGGTGAGCTGAGAACGTGACAGGACCCCCACCCCACTCCCACGAACAAAATCTAGAACAGAGTCAAAGCTGCCCCTCAGCCGCCCTCACACACCACCACAAGCTCCTCTCAGACGGTGAGCGCTTGTGGGGGTCAGGCCCTGGCGTTTTTGGCATAAACTCAGGGAGCCACCGCCAGCCCTACTAATGGGTACCATTTTTCAGTTTTCAGAGCAGGAAACTGAGACTTTAAGAAGCAGCTAGCCTTGGGCCGGAACCGTCTCTCTGATGCCAGACCCTGGCTTGCTCCAACCACATTGTCCTGAAATTCTTTGTTTACAACTTGCCTTCCCCTCTGGGCTGCAGCAGGCCAGGCTCAGTCTCATTCATAATTTTATTTTACTCCCGGGGTCCCATGTGTCAAAACCTGCCGGTAGAGCAAATGAATGAATGAGCCTACCAAGTCTGCCCCCTCCCGCCTTCCTTCAGGGCCAAGTTCACGCCCTGTTTGGCTTCTCCCATCAAGCTGGAAAAGAGAGGGGGCTGGACAGAGGAATTTCAAGCCACCTGAAGGCGAAGAACTGAAGAGAGGGGGCCAAGGGGGAGAAAGCGAAAGTGAAGGGAGCCGGGAGCCCCTGTAAGGAGGCGCAGACAGGGAAGGAAATCTCCCGGTCATAATTCATGGCTCAGGAAGCAGCAGCCTGGCCTGGGGCTGCATGTGGGACTGGCCCTGCGGAGAGGGGGCTGTGCAACCTCCTTCTCCGCCTCAGTAAACCCCAGCCTGGCCAAGGTCATGGTCAGACGAAGGGGTAGGGGGAGCCAGGTGTGGGAACAGACTTTTCTTCAGACAATGGAGCCTGAAGACTTCAGGGGCTGCTCTCCCAGCAGCCAAGGGACACCCTCCAGCCCCACCCCTCATTCTGGCCTGGGTCAAGGAAGTCGGTAAAGCACATGGCAGGGCTGGGAGGCATCTTCAAGAAAGGAAGGAAAATGGAGCCAGAAAGTACCTTGAAGCCTTTTCACTACACTCCCTGCACTCTCTCTGGCACGTGAGCTGCCATTAGAGCTGAAGAGAAAGTTATTGTCCAGGCCAAGTGGATGCCGTCTTGGCCAGTCCCCAGGATAGAGCTGGGAAGGGGGCAGGAGTGACACAGGGACCTCAGACATCATCAGCTCCGTAACTCTTCCCAGGGCCTCTGAGGAGGAAGACATGTCAGACTGGACAATCTAAGGTTTCCTGAAGGAAGAAAGGCAAGAGGGAAGATAGCGTGTGTGTGTGTGTGTGTGTGTGTGTGTGTGTGTGTGTGTGTGATGGGGGTCGGGGGCGGGAGATTGACATTCCAAGCAGAAGAACCTGCCTGGGTTAAAGGTGGGAGGTATGTGTACAAGTCAGGGGGTCTGCAGCTTTCCAGGGTGTGACTGTGAGGAGAGAGGGAGAGAAACTTGCATTTGATTCTAGGGATGGGTGGAAAGGTGGGGGATATAGTGCCCCCATTCACCACTTGTAAGGCTAAAGGCCAGAGCTCTTATCTGGAAATCAGGGGTACGCACCCACGACCTCAGTGAGGAGCACAAAAGATCAGTAAAGTGGTGGGTGCCAGACACCAGTAGGACCTCAACCAAAATGTCACCTCCGTAAAAGGCAAAGAGTTTGTTTTGTGTAAATCTGTATCCTCAGACTTTAAACCATGCCTGACACATAGGAGGGACCTAAGACATATTTATTGAATGAATGGAGCTACTGGTGGTTTTGTTCTTGCTTTGCTTTGGTTTTGTTGTTTTTTGTCCTCGGGGATGTGACGCCTTATTTTGGAAAGATTATAGTGTTTCTCCAAGTGTTCTCCACGACATCACCATCGTGGACGTACAGCAAATTCCTGGGCCCCGGTCCAGACCTGCTGGGTCAGGATGGGAGGAATCAGGCATCTGTACTGTCAAGATCCCTTCTCCCCTTTCCCAATTCTTACCCAAGGAAGTTTCAGAACCACAGAATCAGAATGCGAGGGCACAAAAACCTGAGCTGCTTCCTCCCAACGCCCCTACCGAACGAGGAAACGAAGCCCAGCGAGAAGGGACCAGTTCGCAATCTCTGCAGGTTTAGGATGCGGATAACAAGTCCGTTTTGCGCACATGCCACCCGACCCATCCAGACTCCCGGCATTTGCCCAGCTCGCCCGCGGGGACCGGGAGCTTTCAGGGCGGGCCACCAGCTCCCGGGACGCTTTCAACCTGGGGAACGGGGGCGGCGGGCGAGTCGCCATTGGCCGGGGCACAGCGGGCGCGTCCTCATTGGCCAGGAAGGAGCCCACCCGCTCGGGCCGGGGCGGCCGCGTGGTGGGCCCCGCCCTCGGCTATAAGGCGGCGGCCGGCGGGGCCGTGGGAGCGCGCGGGAGCGCACGACGGGGCGCGGCCGAGGCTGGGACGCAGCGCTCGGAGGAACGCGGCCCGGTGCCCATGGCGTTCGCGCTGCTGCGCCCCGTCGGCGCGCACGTGCTGTACCCGGACGTACGGCTGCTGAGCGAGGACGAGGAGAACCGCAGCGAGAGCGACGCCTCCGACCAGTCATTTGGCTGTTGCGAGGGCCTGGAGGCGGCGCGGCGCGGCCCGGGCCCCGGGGGCGGCCGGCGAGCGGGCGGCGGCGCGGGCCCGGTGGTGGTGGTGCGACAGCGGCAGGCAGCCAACGCGCGGGAGCGGGACCGCACGCAGAGCGTGAACACGGCCTTCACAGCGCTCCGCACGCTCATCCCCACAGAGCCGGTGGACCGCAAGTTGTCCAAGATCGAGACCTTGCGCCTGGCGTCCAGCTACATCGCGCACCTGGCCAACGTGCTGCTGCTGGGCGACGCGGCGGACGACGGGCAGCCCTGCTTCCGAGCGGCCGGCAGTGCCAAGAGCGCGGTCCCCGCCGGCTCCGACGGCGGCCGCCAGCCACGCTCCATCTGCACCTTCTGCCTCAGCAACCAGCGCAAGGGGGTGAGTGCGCGGCCAAGTGCGGGCGGGAGGTCATGGGGGTCAGGGCTTCTTACGGAGCAAAAGAGGGCCGGAGACCCCAGTGAACGTGGAGTTCGTGGGGCGTGTGGTGCTCCAAGCCCAGGGTTTGGTATGGAACAAAACCACTTGCTTAATGTCTCCCGGTCAGAAGGTGTGCAGGAAAGCCCAGAGCACACGCAGGATTGAAAACAGCGATCTTCAACATTTCCATCTCATGGCACACATAAGCTAATTACTGAAATTATGCGGCACACCAAAACGTATGTTTTTTGTTGATCTGACCAAATTTTGATTCATTCACACCAGCTATTGTTGTGTTGGCTGTTGTCATTTTAAAAATATATACATTTTTGTTGACTTCAGAGAGGAAGGGAGAGGGAGAGAGAGATAGGAATATCAGTAATGAGAGGGAATCATTGATCGGCCGTCTCCTGCACGCACCACACTGGGGATCTGCACGCACCACACTGGGGATCGAGCAACCTGGGTCTATGCCCTGACCAGGAATCTAACCATGACCTCCTGGTTCATAGGTCAGTGTTCAACCATTGAGCCACGCCAGCCAGGCCTGTTATTATTTTTTGACAATCTAAAAGGAAAGAGATCAGTGCCCCTGATTAATTAGTCAGGTATTGCATTAAAAATTCATCCAAGGACCGCCCCCCCCAACCAAAGGTGTGCTAGGAAGAGGGCATGAGGAAATAATAACAAAGCCCATCATTTATTGAGCTCTTCCTATGTACCAGATGCTTTCCTGATCATTTTTTTTTTTTTTACCTTCACAAGAACTTCATCAGGCTGGTAGTGATCCTGCCTGTGAGGCTGTGAGGCAGGGATGCCAGCACTTACGCAGCTGGGAAGCCAGAAGGCAGATTCTGAGCTTACCTGAGCTACCCTGACCTTGAAACAGTTGTCTCCTATCCAGAGACCTGATCCAAGGCAGGTGACTGAGAAGGGGATGCATACCTGCAACCAAGAGCCTGTGGTACCCAGCTGATGAGCAGTAGGAGTGAAGATGGGGGTTTCCTGGGGGCACCCAACCCCAAAAGGGACGCAGTGCTGGGCGAGGGCACTGTGGACTCGGCTTGGCCGAGCTGGAATTAAGCTCCTCTGCTCTGTCCTGGGTAAGGATGAGAAGCAGGCTGGTGGTGATGAATGGGGCTGGGGAGCAGCAGAGGTTGCCAGGGGGCTCTCATGGTAAAAGCTAGTTCTCCTCCTGGCCAGGCCCCAAGGAGCCTGCTTCACCCCCAGCCTTTCCCCTTTCTGACTTGGGCTATTCTTGCATTAAGGACTCTGGTCTGTGTGACAGCTTTGGAGTCCAGCTGCTACCATGTAAATCTGGGGAAATAGAGGCTGAGAATGGCCCATTGCCTTTCCAAAAGTGAAAGGGCATGGAGTCAGGCCTCTGAGTTCCCCAGTCTTTGATTCTCATGGCTGCCCTACAGTGTCCTGGCCTCAAACCACCTCTTCTGGCTCATCAGACTCCCATTCTGGCCTCTAACCCCCATGGCTGCCTCAGTTTCCCTGAGAGTCCCTGCTGCTCTCAGCTGTGGGCCCCAGTCAGTGCTTCCGACTGAGTTGGGAAGTTGGAGTGGGCCTTCAAAAGCCAGCCTGGGTGTGGAGCGCCCTCCGTGATACTCCCTGACTGCCTTTCACGCTGCTGTGTCCTGTCGTTCAGCAAACCTTAACTACCCAACAGCCGCCTTTTGTCAGCTCTGAGAACATTCCCAAAGAGGCAGACTGTGGACCCTCACTCACCAGTCAGGACTCCTGGTGTGGTGTCAGGGCCAAGGGCAAGGAGATGAGAACAGGGATGCTGCGGCCTGAGGGTGGGAAGGGGGAGAGACAACAGGACTGTCAGAGCCCAGAGGTAGCCCACAACCAGTGGGCTCAGTTCCTGGTGGACGCCTGGGAATGAAGTCAAGCAGATGAGGGAGTTCGGACAGGTGTTCTGGAAGAAGGGCACAGCACGAGTTGGAGCCAGACCTAGAGAAGGAACAGGGAAGACGTTGAAGGTGGTGGAATAGAGAGGAGAGGCAGAGACTGGCCAGTGACACCGGTCTTGCTGAGCAATGATCTGCTGTGCTAAGCACTCATCACGGGTTATCACTCCTTGGCAGCCTGAAAAGGAGGTGCTCTGGTTATCCACACCTGCTTAGAGATGCTGTCACTGGTTCAGATACACAGCCCATGATGGAGCCAGGATTCGAACTCAGGCCTGGGTGATTGGGATGTGGAAAAAGTTAGTGTGGGAGGGCCTGTAACTGCAGGCCTAGGGCAAAAGGTGTGTCTATCATGCGCCCATCGTAGGTAAGTTGGTCTCAGGTCTGTCCCACAGGTCATGAACCCTTGCCTGGGTCTGGCTGCTTCCTTGGGATCTGTTACAGGACCAAGAACCCAGCCAAATTTGGCTACAGAAAGCATGCTCTCAACTCCACAGGCTCCTCTGGGAATAGGTGAAAGGGGCCATCCTGGCCAGCTTTGGCCCCTCAAAGACTTGATTGGAAGGAAACGGCCTGTCTTAGGGAACTCCTGGGGGCTCCCTTCTGAGCTTTGCGGGGGCCAGAGAGCTCTAAGACTCCAGACCCTATCCCTTCACTGGCTGGTCTGGTGTTGAGGTCACCATGGAAACAGCTCCCTGGAGGCCTTCTGTGGTAGAAGTAACAATTGTGAGATAGAAAGGGAGTTCTTGTCTCTATGCTGTTTCCCCTTTTATCACCTAGGGCATTGATGGCGAACCTATGACACGCGTGTCAGAGGTGACACGCGAACTCATTTTTTTGGTCAATTTTTCTTTGTTAAATGGCATATAAATATCAAAAATATAAGTCTTTGTTTTACTATGGTTGCAAATATCAAAACATTTCTATATGTGACACGGCACCAGAGTTTTTCAAAATGCTGGCACGCCGAGCTCAAAAGGTTCACCATCACTGACCTAGGGGGTGAGGGTGGGATAGGACTGTCTTATAAGGCCCTCCCCAGTTGATGCTCTCAGCTATGGAGCAGAAGTGGCACCAAGGGCTTTAGGGTGAGGAGGTGCCATTACCAGATGATGTTGATAATACTTGTGTGAACATTGAACACATACTGTGTTCCTGACACTGTGCTTAGGGCTTTATCAGGGTTAATATGTGTAGTCGGCACAGTAACTCCACTTTACACATAGGGAACAGAGGCTCAATGAGGTGAAGTCACTTGTCTGAGGTCCAACAGGTAGTCCAAGGCATAGCAGAGATTGAAGCTCAGATCTGTCTCACCGGAACCCACTTCCTAACCACGGTGCTTCCCAGAGCCCTTGGCGCTGAGTTCCTAAGAGACACAGAAGCTAGGCCTAGTCAGGGCCTCTTCAAGTGCTTTTGGCAGTTTACAAGCTTCTTCCACAGCTGCATTGGCAAGTAGAGTAATTCTGTCCCCATTTCATAGATGAAGAAACTGAGGTTCAGTCCCAGCATTCTCATGGGACTGAGGTCTCTCGGTGACCACCAGACTCGGGGTGGAGGTGGCTCTTCCTGAAGACATAGATGAAAGGGTGGGAGGCTGGTTTTCCATCCCCCATCCTCAACACTAAACCCTCCTCCCCCTACCCCATCCCTCCTTCTCCGACACTCCTGCCAGAGTTTGTCTGAGAAGCCCAAGCCCCAGGCTCTGCTGGGACTGTGGCCTCAGCCCTCAAAATAGCCCTGCCTGTGAATGAACACGCTGTCCCTGGGCCCAGAGAGCCTCAAGGGAGGCTTGGCTCACATCTGGATGGATCTGCCCCAACCTGGGCCCAAGGGCGGAGGGGAGCAGGGGGCAGAGCTCCCAGATGGTCAGCTCTTTCTCTAGATGCCTGAGAAAGATGCCTGTCCCGTCACCTCCTAGTGAAGCACAGAGGGTGAGAACGTACAGTGGGATTTCAGACACTACCACGTCCTGGAAACAAGACAGACTGTTGGACAACATGCATTTCCAGCCCAGCTCTTTTACCAACTGGCTGGGTGCCTCTGGGCCAGTCACTCAACAGCTGGAGGCCTTTAATGTCTGTGATCTTGCTGGCTTTACAGTGAGGATGAAACCCACGTGTAAGACCTCAGGATATTGGGTAGAAAATGCCCCTGTGGGGTGAAGGGCTGGTGGCCTCAGGTGCTGCTACCATTAGCTCCTCTTCCGATGGTCACCACTGATTCAAGCAACATCGCTTGGCACCTGCTACATGCCAGGTCCTGGGCTGGAACTGGGGTCACAGAATGAAGAACATTCCCCGAGCTCCCAGCCTGATGGAGACAAAGAGAAACCCAGTCATCCCCCTTCTGAGATATCCTGGTGGAATGTCCCCGGAAAGGCAGGAAGTGCTAGCCAATTGCAGGAATAGAGAAACCTTCCCAGGGAGACAGGAGCAGAGAGCATATTTCCTGGCAGAGGGAACACGCTGAATGAAGGCTGGGAGGAAGAATCCATAGTCTCCTTTTGAGGTCAATGAGTAAGCCATTGGGCATATAGCCAGGCACTGGGGATAGCATCACTGTGGGTTTTGTTTTGCCCTTTAATGTAAAATATTTAAATGTACTGGATTCTTTTTAAAAAGCAACTGACCACGTAGGGAAGAAATGAGGAAGGTAAAAATGCCTCTCTCCCATTCTGTCTCCCCACTATCAGATTCCTCTTCTCTGAGGAAATCTATTAGCAATTTCTTATGTGCCCTTCTCTCTCTCTCGACATCTCAGCACACAGGTTCCTGTGTGCTTTTGTCCTTAAATAATGTTATCTCGACATCATTCCATAGCAGTTCATAAAAAGTTTCTTCTGCCTTATGCTGCAGAGAACTTTATCGAGTGGCTGTGATGTATTTATTAAGTCCCGTATTACTGGACGCAGAGGTTAGTTCCCGTGTTCATTGTGATCTGATCCAGCTTCCTGATACTTCTTTCTCCCTCCTGTAGAGCGGCCGTCGTGACCTGGGAGGCAGCTGCTTGAAGGTGAGGGGGGTGGCCCCCCTGCGAGTGCCACGGAGATGAGCCTGAACCCCTGTGGCATTTGCTCCAAGCAGGACCTAGAGAAGGAAGCCAGAGGCCAGCCACTGGTTGAACAGGGGAGAAGACCCCAGGAGCCGATCCTACCCCTCGATTGTATAGGGACCAGAGGACAATGGCTTGGGCCCGTGACCCTTTGGACAGGCCCCCTGGGACATCTCTACCCCACCGTGGAGAGCTGTGAAGACCCATCCAGCTGGCCCCAGCCCTGGCTGGTCAGAGACAAGGCAGGACTTTTGGAAAAACAAAGACTGTTGGTGACAGAGGGTGTGTGCATGAGTGAGTGAGTATGTAAATGTGTGTGTGTGTGTGTGTGTGAGAGAGAGAGAATTGGTGGGTTTAAATAAAAGGTATTTTTAAATAAAGGATGTTCCCAACTGAGGAAGGAAAGGGTTTGGGGGACATCGGCGGTCAGAGGTGACCCTTCTCCTGGACCTTGGCAGAGGCACCGATGTCACCAGTGCTGCCCTGTGCCCTGGAGGGATGGGCTGGGAGAATGCAGGAAGACCCCAGAAGTCGGGATAACTAAACTTCCCTCAGAGTCTTCTTGAATACCTGTTGTGGTTGGTAAAGAAACCTTAATTGTATTCACTTTTGAATAAGGAATATATTCATTCATATGGTTCAAAATTCAAAAGGTACAAGAAGGTATAGAGTGAATACAAAGATTGTCAGTGCCAAAGGGTATCACCAGCAGATACCTATCCACCTACCACTTCTCTCTGCAAGCAGCCTCAGCCACCAGTTATGATACCCATTTCCCATGAATAACCAAGCAAATACAGGGGAAAAAAATACCTTTTTTCTTCCACTCTTTATACAAACGGTAGCATGTTACACATTCTTTCTGCTCCTTGCTTTTTTGTTTTGTTTTCGTCTAACTTGGCTGTCATCTCAAATCAGATCACAGAGGTAAAGGGTCCCCTTATTCCTTTAGTGACTGCTTATTGCACTTTATGAATGTACGATGCAGGCATACCTCGGTGATATTGCACATTCGGTTCCAGACCACCACAATAAAGCAAGTATCGCGATAAAGCGCGCCATCATCTTTTTTGCTGGTGGAAGGTTTTTGCCTTAAAAAAAACATCTGTGAAGCGCTATAAAGTAAGGTGTAATACAGCGAGGTATGCCTGTACTTGAACCCATCTCCTATTCCTGTCTTGACAAACGGCTGTGTAGGCACACAGTTTTCCACGTGTACTAAAAGGGGGTATTCTTACCCCTGTTTTAATTGAGATTGTTTGGAGGAATGATGGCGCCTAAAGGTGCACGCTGGCATGTGGCAGGGTGACAATGTGAGATCTGCCCACCTTTAAAGCCCAAAGTGAGCTCCCTCCCCTGCTGGAGACGCCCCAGATGCAGTGCCAGCTCCTGTGACCCCAGTTCTCCCAGCAGCCCCGGGAGGTGGAGGCTGGTGTTTCCCCATTTCACAGGTCCGGCTGAGACCGTGATGGGGACAGCTGGCCAGTGGAGCCCAGAGTTCTTGGCTCTCCAGCTGAGTTCTCTGTCCCTGTGCGGCCAGGATCAGAGAAGCCAGGAGGCAGAGGAGCTGGGAGAGGCTGCAGAGCCAGGCAGCGCCCTCTCCTAAAGGTATGCTCACATGCCTATTGTTTATATTTATTTAGCAAACACTTTCATTGTTTATCAACTGAAGTCTGGCTCCAAAGTCCATGCTCATATCCTCTCTGCCACCCCCTACTTGCCCTCTCTGCCTGAGCCTGAAGTGAGCTGCCCTTTTTGCAGATCAACAAACACTACCCAGCACCCTCACTGTGCCAGACACCACAGGACAGCTGCCTCACAGACAAACCAAGACCCCAGGAGACCAAAGGGGTCGCTGGAGTTGCCAGTCCTGGCTGGAGGAGGCCACGAAACCGCTACATTTAATCCCTTTGGTATAAGGAGTAGAGGAAGGAGGGCCCCAAGGGGCCTGCGTCCTGCCCAGGACAGCTTTCCAAGTGCCCTCTACCTTGCTTCCCCAGTGTTCCAGGGACACTGATGTTCCCATCCAGTTGCGCTTCCCCCTTCGGGAGCTAATTAGGAAAGCACATTGCATTCCCTGCGCATACCCGGGTCCAGGTCCAGGCAGCCCCTGGCAAAGCCACAGGAAAAGGACTGTGACCTCGTCAATGGCAGGAAACCTGGGAGTGGGGAGCAGAGCAGGCACTTGGGTGCTCTGGGCTGGAGGCCCACTGTTGCCACCAGATTTGCTGGGTGACCTCAGAAAAGTTGCTTGACCCCTCTGGGACTCCTTGGCCTGATCTCTAACCAGCAAAAAACAGATGGGACAAAATGATAAGTATTTGTTTTGCCTTGTCAAATAGTTTTAATAGACCATTTATACCCTGGGCAAATAATTCAAATTGTCTCTAACAATATGCAGTGAAAAGTACTTACCTCCCTCAGGTTCCTTCCCAAAGGCAACTGCTCTTTGGCAGTTTCCTGTGTGTCCTTCCGGAAAGGCTCTATACCGATGACTGTTTCTGAAAGAGTATTTGTAGGTTTTCGTTGTAAAAAGAAAAAAAAAAATCAAATGCTACAAGACCCTAGAGCAGCAGTTCTCAACCTGTGGGTCGCGACTCCTTTGGCGGTCGAACGACCCTTTCACAGGGGTCGCCTAAGGCCATCCTGCATATCAGATATTTACATTACGATTCTTAACAGTAGCAACATTACAGTTATGAAGTAGCAACGAAAATAATTTTATGGTTGGGTCACAACAGGAGGAACTGTATTTAAAGGGCCAGAAGGTTGAGAACCACTGCCCTAGAGCTATCACCCATCCCGAAGGTAAGCAGTTAACACTAATCCTGCAGAGTTTTTGTGAAACATACACAATCATTCACAGCATATTCAGTTAAAACTTTCTATCAAAGTGTATCATGCAGGCAGGAAGGTGCACATGCCATTAAAGGTACAGCACGACGAGTTTTCACAAGCTGTGACACCTGTACACCCAGCATGCACATCAAGGAATGCTGTTCACAGCATCCCAGGAGCCCCTCTTGCACTCCTCTGCTCAGACTGGGTTCTTTAAATTGTATTTCCTTTGAAGTAGATAATACATTTTCGGAGTTCACAGTTCAGAAGACACAATAGAGAATGAACTTCCCTCCCACCCACTCAGTTCCAACTCTCAGAGGGAATTACTTAACCAGGGTCTTGGGGATTCCCGGCCAGATAGTCTTTACAGACACAGGCAAGTCAAATTTTTTTTTCACACAAGTTATAACATTTTACACACTGTTCTACTTTTTTCTTAACAATACATCTTGGAGACTCTTCAGTGTTAAAAGGGCTGCTTTACACTTTTTCCCAGCTGCATAGTGTTCCACTCTGCACATTTTGCAGCTTGCTATCTTCCTTGAGTTCTGGGTAAGAGACAGTTAATGTCTACGAGCCTTTGTGTGCAGCAAGGCCAGCCCAACACATGTGGCTTGAGAGGGGACAGCTGCGGACCAGGACCTCTGGGGGCCATTTGGCTAACACCCCTGCCACCAACACACACTTTTTGCCATCAGGATAGGCCAGCCCAGCCAGGCTCCTCCAGGCTCCCTGAGTGAGGGTATTTTAGAGCCAGAGGAGTAAAGGAGCTCAGGGAAAAGAGACTCAGGGTGGAGGGAGTGGATGACCAACTTCAGCCAAGTCACCTGGGACCCTGAAGAGGAGGCTGCAAATGCCAGGTCACATCTTCCACTCCAACGAGGGGCATTAGCATGAGCAAGAATGATCTAGAGTTCATCGTGTTACAATGAGGAGACTTAGCCAATAGAGAGGAAGCAACCTGCTGGGCCTCCGGGAACTCAGGTCTCCCTCCTCTAAGGGAGTACACAGGGCTCCCTTCCCTAAGTCCACAATTGCACGGAGGAAGGCCTCACGGATCGCTCATGGCAATGGGGAAACCAAAGCCCAGAGAAGGACAGCAATGGGCCATGGTCACACAGCATTTGGAGCTGAGCAGAGCTAAGAATGCAGGGCCCTTCCTCCAGACCAGGGCTTCTCCACCTCATTTAATTCCCCTCAAGCCCAAGCCACTTCTATTTTATTAGGCTCCTATTAGATTAAACACACACACACACACACACACACACACACACACACACGCAAAACAGAATTCTGAAAACTGGCATATTTGGCAAGTTAACTCTTAAACACCCATACACAGTCACAAGTACAATGCATTACCATGAGAACGTTAAGTCGAGGATTTACAAACATATTAGGACATCCATGTAAAGTTGAACATCTTTATTCAATCCTGTCTGTGGTTTTCCTTCATGTGGACATGACATCAAAAATCTAGACCTGGACAGCAAAATGCATTGCATGCCCTGAACTAGATCCTGTACGGCAGCGAGAAATTGCTATAGAGAACATTATTGGGTAGTTGACAAAATTGAGATAAGAACAATAGATAAAAGTCTGTTCAATGTTACATTTTCTGAATTTGCTAATAGTATGACTATGTAAGAAGGTCTCCTTGTGCTTAAGAAATACACCCTGAAGTATTATGAAGGGGTAGAGGAACGTGATGGAGGTGACATACTCTCAAATGGTTCAGAAAAAAAAAAAAGTGTGAGTAAGAGCAGGATAAAGCAAATAAGACCCACGGTTAAAACTTGTTGAATCCAGGTAAAGAGTATATGGGAGTTCTTTATATGACTTTTGTCACTTCTCTGTATGTGTGTAAATGACTGCAGAATGAAGAGTTGAGGTCGAGATTTTGGCCCGCTCAGATGTAAGGCCTGCCAGATGGTGTCCTGGCCCCCTCTGACTCTTCCTCACCTCAGCTGCTCCAACAGAGGATGGAAAATACCCCCAGTGGACCCAGGCACCCCTGCCCATGACTCTCAGGCCCCTGTGCCCTTTGGGAGGCTAAGGTGTTCCCAGCCCCCAAGCCTCCTGCCACCATGATTTATGTCCCTGTGAGCCTCAGCAGCTGTGAGCCCGGGTCCCACCAGGCGGCCTGCTGAGGGGGGCCAACTTTTGCTTCTCAGCGTGTCTAATTCAGACCAGACTTACAGGCCCCATGGGCCTGGGATCAGGCTCCCAGGGGGCCAGGGTCAGAGGGCAGGCCAGCAGGGCTTGGAAACCCAGGAGGCACTGAGGGTGAACTGGCTGCAAGGCAGGAGACCTGGCCTGGTCTAGCTTGGCCTCTGCTCCTGTGTGACCTGGGGTGGGTGTCTGCCCATCTCTGGGCCTTGGGTTTCCTCATCTCGGTACAGCCTGCACATGGTGGACCAGAAGGACTTTGTAAACTGGGACAGACTGGCCTTGTAGGAGGGAAGGCTGGTAAAATTTAGGAGTTGATTTTTTTTTTTTCCTGAATGCCCAGATCCTCAAAGGTTGGAAAAATGCCTAACTTTTTGAGGGCCTACTATGTGTCAGTCCTTGGTCTTCCCACTTTACTAAGTTAATTAATACAGGCTATTCAACAAGTTTGTACATTATTGCCCTATTTTATAGATGAGGAAACAGGCCCAGGGAGGTTAAAAAACATGCCGGGGGTCACTTGGTGGCTAATAAGCAAATGGATTTGAACCAGGTAATCTGGCTGCAGAGCCCTACTGGGCTCTCAACCACAGCCCCACACATCTTCATCTAGTCCTATAAGGGCCTGACCAAACTTGCACTTCCAGAACAAGACCGGAAAGGGCATCCCCAGCTTGGCTCTTTACCCCAACCCCCCGCCCAGTGGAGCCAGGACCCAGCTGCACCAAGGGCATCAGAGTCTGGGATGGTCCAGGAAGCAGCACCTCCCATGGGCTCCCCAGTATTGTGGACACTCCCAGGACCGGAGATGCTCAAACGCAGGTTCTTAGAGAGTCACCAGTGGGGACACTGAGGCCCAGAGCAGGTGAGGCGGTATCCCCAACATCACCCAGAGAGTCAGAGATGAGCCAGAACCAGACTCCCATGTGTCCCAGTCATCGCCTGGTGACGCGTCACAGGGCAGCAACGAGTATGAGAGTACGTGACCTTGATGTGACTCACTAGTCAGAGACATCATTTTAAGTGACATACACAATGGCCTCAATCTTGCAACAGAATGCTCATTTCACAGCCTCGAGAAACAAGCCCAAACTAGGCCATGGCATAGCTGTGATTCGAACCCAGGGCGTCTGGTTCCAGATGCCATCACCTGAGCCACAGCAGGAAGGCATAGGATAGAGTATGACTTCACAGAGCAACTTCAGGTGGTGGGTCAGACTGTCAGTCAGTTAGTCAGTCAACAAACACACACTGACCTGCTCGTGAACCAGGCAAGGCTCTAAGGATGATCAGAGAATAAGACAGATGTGGTGCTTGCCCTGGGCAGGCCACACTCTATCAGAAAATCAAGGTCTGAGCAGATAATAAAAATGTGATGGGTGCCCGGATACACCAAGGTTACAGGTTGATTCCCCGTTCAGGGCACGTATAAGAAACAGCCAATGAATGCATAAATAAGAGGAAGAACAAATCTCTCTCTCTCTCTCTCTCTCGTTAATTAAAAAAAAAAAATTAAAGACAAAAATAAATGTGACGGGTGCTTCTAATGCTCACAGGCATGTGTGAGCAGGAGCGAGGAAGCGGAGAAATTATGCTTCGGAGGCAAGAGAAGGGAGGCTTCGCCGAGTGTGAAAGGTTCTGCAAAGTTGTCCAGCCCGCCCTGCATCAGATGGCTGATGGGACACCTGCGGGTCCCTGGGTCCCCCGGAATGTAGCCTGATAATCCCTGGCATCTATCTATCCTCTGAGCAGCTCCGTGGAGCAGTCAAAGCAAGGCAAGCTTTGGAGAGTAGCAACAACCTGGCCTGACTGAGCACCGCCCCTGTGCCAGGCACTGTTTGAGCCTTGTCCCTCGGCTACCCCGCCCCAACCCAGTGAAACATGGCTCCCCAAGGTCCCACCGCCACTGCATGACAGGCCTGGATGTGGACCAGGTACGCAGGTTCCAGAGTCCCCAGCCTCACCTCCCTCCTCTACTGCCCCCCTGCTACATGCCGAGGTTCCCAGGCAGGATGCAACTGTCCCAGATCACAGAGCCAGGCCAGAGGCCCTGCCCACCACACCCTCTGGCTGCCATCATGCTGCAGCATCCCCAGTGCCTCCCCCAGTGCCAGCACATAGTGGGTGCTTCGCAGATACCTGCCAAAGGACCCAGAGGCATCGTGCTGTCCCATCCTGCACACCACCCTGCGGAGTCGATTTTACCCATTTCACAGATGGGGATCAGAAATGAGCAGTTAAACCTCGAACCCAGCTCTGCGGTTCCTCTGTCTGCAGAAAACCCACGCCGCCTGCAAGCTCAGAAGACACTGGCAACGGGCCTTTAACCATAGAGGAGAGAGGGATGGGCCCAGAGCTCAGGGAGGAAAATAGGCGCTGACCAGCTGGGAACTCCGTGGGAATGTCTCTCACCCCCCAACCCCATCCCACCCCAATCTGTCCCCCAGGCAGCAGCCAGGGCAGGGCGAGGAAGGGGTCAGGGAGGCAGGCCACGGATTCCCAAGGAGGACATCCCCTCCTGCCCCTGTGGGATGGCCAAGGAGCCACCCAGGAGCTGGGCCTGTCTTGCTCTCGCTATCCTCACTCTTCTCCTGGAGGCAGCCGCCCCTCCACCCCTCGCCCACCCTCCCCCGCCTCTCCTCCCCGCTCAGCCCAGGCCCACCACCTCCTCCGCCCGCCCGCCCACCCCCGGCTCTCAGAAAGCCCTGGAAAGGCTGCTTTCTTTGAGACAGGAAGGTGTCCTCAAGTCTCAGGAAGGAAAAACAGTCAAGCTGAACCCACCAAGACCGTCTCCAAGGGGCCGGGGCTGGCGCCTGGCCAGGACTGACATCACCTGGGAACTGCCGGAGCCGCAGCTGCAACACGCCTCCTGGGGGGACGCGCTTTTGCTATTTAAAATAATAATAATAATTTTAAAAAAACATTTCCAGTCTGGTGTTTTTAAATGTGCTTTTTATAGTGGGCCCTGCAGTGTGGGTGTGTTGGTGTCCCCCAGTTCTTTCTCCTCACGTCCTGACTTTCACACCACGGCAATGTAGCCTTTCACCAATTCCAGCGAATTCCTGGGAATTCGGGGTAGAACCTCCTGCCAGTGTCTGGCCCACCACCTCAGATGATCTCTTATCTATCTATCTAGATATATTTAATTTTAATTTATAGAAAAATATTAAAAATATTTGCTCACGGTAACAAATTCAAAAGGTATCTAAGAGCATCAGGTGAAAGTACGTCTCTCCCTGCCTCCCAGGCAACCCTTCTTTTACCCAGTGCTCACTCTGTGCCAGGCACTCTTCTAAGCAATTATCTAATATTAACTCATTTAATCTTCATGAAAAGCATGAGTAGGGTTTCCATTGGCGGCTGTCTTGTGAATATTGCTGGAGATATTCTATGTATATAGAAGCAAATCTAGATCTATGACCTTTCCCAATCTCTCTCTTTAAAAACACAAATAGATGCTTTTTATATACCCTGGTCTGCACTTTGCTTCTTTTTATTTTTTTTTCTTTGTTAATCCTCACCCAAGGATATTTTTTTCATTGGTTTTTGGAGAGCGTGAAAGGGAGGAAAAGAGGCAGGGGAGAGAGAGAAACATTGATGTAAGAGAGACACAACAACTGGTTGCCTCCCGCACACACCCCAACCAGCACCAAGGATCGAACCTGCAACCCAGGTATGTGCCCTTAACCAGGAATCAAACCTAAGACCCTTTGGTGTGAGGACTGATGCTCTAACCACTAAGCCAACCGGCCAGGACTGCTTCATTTAAAAAAATATAATGGAATGATTCCATGTTGTGCATACAGAGGTTCCCCATTCATCTTCATAGCTGCATATTATTCCCTTATAAGGGAGGATGTGCCATAACATAATTAAGGTGTCCACTATTGGTGGACATGAAGGATGTTTCCAATCATTTTTTTATTGAATTTATTAGGGTGACATTGGTTAATAAAATTATATTACATTGTTTCAGGTGTACAATTCTATAATACATAATTTATATATTGGATTGTGTGTTTACCACCCTAAGTCAAGTCTCCTTTCCCCCCTTTTTACTCTTTTCTCCCTCCCCCTACCCCATTTCCCTCTGGTAATCACCATACTGTTGTTGTCTATGACCAATGTTTTCTCTTAGGAATAATGCAGCAATGAATAGACAGAGTGATTTTCTAAAAGCATAGACCTCATCAGTCCACTATTTAATATATATATATATATTTTATTGATTTTTTACAGAGAGGAAGGGAGAGAGATAGAGAGTTAGAAACATCGATGAGAGAGAAACATCGACCAGCTGCCTCCTGCACATCTCCCACTGGGGATGTGCCCGCAACCCAGACACATACCCTTGACCGGAATCGAACCTGGGACCTTTCAGTCCGCAGGCCAACGCTAAGTCCACTATTTAAAAACTCTCCATCCTTCTCCTTTGTATGCAGAAGGGCATCTGAAATGGAGGGGTATCAAGAATCCCTCCGAGACTCTGATGAAAGCTCCCCAAATGAACCTGCTCCCCAAAAGAAGCTCATGGACAATTGGCCTTCATGTGAGGTTCAGGGACCCCTGGAAACCCCACTCATGGAGGCAATAATGCCTATACACCTCCCCCCCCCCCCCCCCCACCAGCTGTAAGGTGTGGCCATGGCTTTGAACTGGGCAGTTTGGACTGACAGCTCTTCTGCTTCAGAGTTACAGGGCCTTGGGAAAATGGCTTAATCACACCAGAGCTCAGTTCTCTCATCTCTAAAATGGGGCTAATTATGGCAGCTTCCTCCTAGAATTGTGAAAAATAGATTGGATTCAGACTCTGAAGTGTTTAGCCTGGCACACAGCAAGTCCTCAGCCTAGATTGGCTGGCGGTGATTCTGACTGTGGTGGTGGTGGTGGTGACCATAGTGGTAGTGGCAGTGGTGGTGGGATTGTTCTTATAAGATAAGCTCCAAACTCATTCATTTATTCAACAAATATTTATTGAGAACACACTGTAGACAGGGACTTGGGAAGGACTACTTCACTAAGAGAAGGACTACTCAGAGGTGTGGAAAGCCCCTGGTGACCAAGGTGAGGGCTGGTTGGGGGACGGCCCAGAGGCTGGTTGGAGGCCACTCGGGTCATCCATGTAAAAATGATGACCTCAAAAAAAATAATAAAATAAAATAAAAAGGATGACCTCAACTAGGTAACAGTCATGAAGGCAGGCAAAAGAGGGCAGCAGCCAGCAGAGATATACAGGAAGCAGAGGTGAAATAAATACCTCAATTAAGAGACTGATTGAGTGTGGGAGAGAGGGAAGAGTTGAGTAAAAAGGGTCAGTTCATGCCCCTCCCCTGCCCAGTCCTGCAAGGGCTTCCCATCACTCTTACAATGAAATCCAAGGTCCTCTCCTAGGGTGCCAATCTCTGCTGCCCTTATCACCTCATCTCCCTCCTGCTCCCCTTGCTCTCTGAGCTCCAGGCACACCAGCCTCCTAGCAGTTCCTGGAACACACCAGGCCCATTGCCATCTGCCTAGAATGCTCTCCCCTCACCTACCTCAAGGCTTGCTAATTCCCTTCATTCAAATCTCTGCTCAAATACCACCTTCTCAAGGAGGCCTGCCCTGACCACCCAAGCTAGAACAACACTCCTCCACCAATCTTTTGTTTTGGGTGTGGTAACATATATATAACATACAATTCTCAATTTTAACCATTTTTAAGTGTACAATTCCATGGCATTAAGTACATCCACAATGCTGTGCAACCATTTTCATCGTCCAAAACATCTTTCCACCAATCTTTATCCCCTTGTCTTAGTTTTCCTTCATATGTCATTACTACCTGGCTCTACTAGTATGATATTTATTTATTTATTTATTTTGTTTACTGCCTGTCTCCTTTGACTAGAATGGAAACTACAAGAGGACTAGGACTTGCCTGTATTGTCCACTGCTATCTCACCAGCCCTTCAAGAGTGCCAGGCACATAGTAGGTGCTTCATAAATGATTGTGGATAACTTAACCGATGAAGGAAGGAGGATGCAGGCAAAGGAATGGACTGATTTTCTGCACAATTCAGGCACATCCCTCCCTACCAGTCCCTTTCCCACCACTTCTCTACCCTTTCCCTTCTCCCAGCCACCTTGCAGGTTCCACTGCCAAGCCTTTGCCCAAGCTGCTCCCCTCACTGGAAATCTTGTTTCTTCTTCATGCATCAAAATCCTCTTCATTTTTCAATACCCTACTCAGGTCCTACCCCCATCACAAAGGATTTCCAGCCAATTCTTCATCACCCCAACTGCTCTCCTTTTCCAACGTTCCCACGTGTTTCTACCTGGAATTGGCCAGTTCTCTTTTGGTTGTAAGTGACAGAAATCCAACTCAAAGTGGCTAATGGAAAAAAAAAAAAAGATGAGTGATTGGTTTCCAGAACTGACTTCAGGACACTGATTTTATGGCTGAATGCAGATGATCTTAGAGTATCATTAGAACTGTCTCCATGTCAGCTTCATTCTCAGAGAGCCTCCCTCTGTTAGAGACAACGATGGCTGCCAGCAACTCTGGATCACAACTATCCTTTCAGAGACTCCTTTGGAGTGGGCCATCTTCCCAGCAGTTCCAGCAAAAGTCCTGGGGAAGGTCCCCCTTGGCCTGACTTGGGCCATGTGTCCAACTTTATGCCAATCCCTATGGCCAAAGGAATGAAGCATTCTGATTGGCCAGGCCTGGTCATGTGCCCACCTTTGACGTGGATGTGGGGTTTGCCTGGCCTGAGCTACAACAAGCAAGAGTGGGGGAGGGATGGTTTCCCAAAAGAAAATGGGGAAATGAACACTCTGCAGGCAAAAGCCCTAGATGTCATTAGCAATGTCTGTTGGAGCACTTGCCACACTGCCTCCAGGAACTTGAATTATTTGTGTAGGATGTGTCTTTCCCCTGAGTCCCCTTGGGGCAAAGTCCAGCACCCAGTGCAAGATCTAGCACATGCTCAGTGCTTGATGAAACCCAACGTGCTTCTCTCCTCTCCGTCAGGGCCCAGGCCCTTTTTGCTCCGGCTGTGACTTGGCCAGCTTTGGAGGACCAGTGTAGTGGCAAGGCCGATAAGAGTGCACATGATCTCTGGCCCTTGCCCAACCCCTCTGGCACAGGTTGTCCCCACCACAGAGGGACCAGGCAGTCCAGTTCTCAGTCCGTGTCATTAGTGTGCCCTTGAGAAAGTCCCTTCCCCTCAGTAAGCCTGTGGTCCCTTCTGTTAAGTAGGGGCTGGGAGAAGCATTTGACCTGAGAGGCATTTCATCCTTTTCAGCCCATCACACTCCTCTTCATTATTCTTTTCATGTCTGGGTGCCACCTGTGCTGCCAGTTACATAACATGTTCTTCTTTAAACAGACCCTCTTTTAAAAACATAAAAATATTCATTTCAAAAGGGAACTTTAGATCCCTCCATAAATGGAAAACCAGTATCCCGTGCCATAAATAGAAGGTAACCATAAAAATAAGTACAATGAAAACAAAACAATGTCATTAAATTCTTGCCAAATCCGGCTGCCTGCAGAAGGCTCCGAGGTGGAGGCTGGCTCCCTGCTAAAAAGGGAAGTCAGTGTTAAGAGAGGTGTTAAAAACACACCAGCATTCCAGGGAGACTTTCTCCTTCAGAACAAGTTGAAGGAGAAATGGAAAGGGAGGAAGGCTCTCACTCTGGGCTTTGCCGCTCTTTAGTTGGGTGGGGCTCCACCCAGCAGCAGCTCAGGCGGAGCCCATGGCACCAGCCCTCTCCCAGGAAACAGTGAACCTTGCTATCTCGTCCCATAGAGGGGCTGTGTCTCCCCTGCACGCAGGCCAGGTGGGAGGTCAGAGCCCCAGCCAGGATGAAGCCCAAGTCTGGGCCTCTGATTCAAGTTTCAGGATAAATGAGAGACGGATAGACAAATCCCTACCAGCTCAGTCCTAACTACCCTCACCAAGCATATAGCCTTGGGCAATAACAATACATTTTTTTCATTTGCATAAATTTGCTTGAAGAAACTCTGGAACGATCAGAAACTAATAAAAGTGGTGGGAACCAGGAGTGAGAATGAGACTTTGACAATATCTTTATTTATATATTTTAAACCGTATGAATATATATGGTTTAAATATACTCCATTTTTAAATAATAAAGATAAATATTTGTTAGTCTGTTGTGTAAGCGGACTTGATGTTAGGCACTGTGAGTTCATTCATTCATTCATTCCTTTCATTTATTTACTCTCTTATAAACTAATGGATTCAATGAGCATCAGCACAAACCACTGAGGCTTTATTTGTTCATTGTTCATTTATTCAGTGAACTAATGTTTATCAGACTCTGTGACTTTGTTCACTTTGTGGGGATACATTGGTGGTAACTCCTGTTCTCAAGGAACTAACAGTGTAAAGGGGGAGGCAGGGAGCCTAACAGACAAGTGAGCCCCACAACTTGTGCTGTAGAATCCTGTACATTCTTCTGGGTGGGGTTAGGGTGCAGTGAGGGAAAGTCAGGAGTAGCAAGGGTGAGGTTGGACAGCTCATGGGGCCACATCAGGAAGTCTGGTCACCAGGGAGAGGAGTTCAGGCATTATGCAGCAGGAAATGGGAGGAGGGGGTTGTCTTTGATGCTGAGATAAATCCCACCTCATACCTGCCCACTCTCACAAAATGCCTCTCCAGTCCAACATTCTCTTCATTTCCAGGGCCATCTATATCTATATCTATATCTATATCTATATCTATATATATATCTATATATATCTATATATATATCTATGTAGATATATATATAGATATATATAGATATATATATAGATATATATATATTTACTACTACTACTACTACTACTAGAGGCCCAGTGCATGAAATTCATGCATGGGAGGGGAGGGTCCCTCAGCCTGACCTGCACCATCTCCAATCCAGGAGCCCTCAGACAGTCGGACATCCCTCTCACAATCCGGGACCACTGGCTCCTAACCACTCACCTGCCTGCCTACCTGATTGCCCCTAACCACTCTGCCTGCCTACCTAATCACCCTTAACTGCTCTCCCCTGCCGGCCTGATTGCCCCTAACTGCTCTCCCCTGCTGGCCTGATCGCCCCTAACCGCCTCTGCCTCAGCCCCTGGCACCGTGGCTTTGTCCAGAAGGATGTCCAGAAGATACCCAGTCTAATTAGCATATTACCCTTTTATTAGTATAGATTTTAGAGAGAGAGAGAGAGAGAGACATGTATGAAGTATAACTCATCGAAGAATCAGGACGATTTAGAGATGAAATACATAGCTTCATTCTGAAGAGAGCTAAAAAGTTTGATAAAAGCCATACGTTTGACAAAACTGAAAAAAAAAAAAAGAGAGAGAGAGAGAAAAAAGGAGAGAGAAAGAGGGAGAGAAACATCAATGAGAGAGAAACATCAATGGGCTGCCTCTTGCATGCCCACCACCAGGGATAGAGCCTACAACCCAGGCATGTGCCCCAACCAGGAATCAAACCAGCGACCTCTTGGTGCATGGGACAACTCTCAACCAACTGAACTACACTGGCCAGAGCACTTGGGCCATCTTTCATGTCTGCTGTCAGCTTTTGCCCAAATAACTACTATAGCCTACTTGCTAGTCTCACTCCTCTATTTTGTCCCCCTCCAGTTTACAGCTGTCAGAGTTCTCTTTTGAGACTTAAAATCTGACACAGTCACTCCACAGTTTAAACCCTGTAATATCTTGCTCCTAGAATAAAATCCAAACTCCTTACTGTGGCCCACAGTGTGTTGTATGAGCCAGCCCCTGTCAACATCGCTGGCCTCATTTCCCAAGCTCTCCCTCAGTCACTGTGCTTTGGTCACCGGCACCTTTACTGGTCCTTAGATACACCAAACTCTTTTCTACCTCGGGGCCTTTGTGCATTCTGCCCTCTCTGCTTGGAATGCCAGCTTCTTCTCATTCTCCAGGTTTCATCTTAAATATCACCTTCTCAGGAAAGTCTTGCATGATTTCAAACAGGGATCAGCAAACAATACCCATATCCCAAATCTAGCCTACCACCTGTTTTTATAAATAAAATTTTATTGGAACACAGCCATGCCCATTCATTTCCATATTGCCTCTAGTATGGTTGCTTTCCCACAATGGCAGAGCTGAGAGTGGTGACAGAGACTAGATATCCCTCAAAGCCTAAGATACTTACTGTCTGGTCCCTTACAAAGTTTGCTGACCCCTAATCTAAAGCAATTCTCTCTTCCCAAGTTTATTGTATCACTACACTTACTGATTTCATGGCACTTACAACAATCTGTAATCATTTTGGTTGCTGCTGTTGTTGTGTGTTGTCTCAAAGAAAATTCAGAGACAAAAGCATTTAGATATCAAATTAAAAAATTTACCTGAAAAGAAGTTTCACAAGAGGATCTGGGTTTCAGAACAATAAATCACCAAATGAAAACTATAACAGTTACTTCGAGGGGAAAAAATTACCGAGGGTTAGCCTGTCCAAGGTAGGAGAGACAGCAATTTTCTCACCTGAGTTTTATATCTGCAAAGGTAATCACATGTTTTCAGATGGGGTTTTGCAGACATGAAATAAAGTCGTTTTTGTTAGGGAGTGAGTAACTCACAGGAAAGGCCCAAGACTTCATTTATTTGGGGATTTAGAGCTAGACAGAAGAGCCCTGGTTTTTCTCAGGGTACAAAGTGCTTTTATAATCTGATTTTAGACAAAAATGGCAAAGACTCAGTTTGGCTTCCAGAAATTGTGTGTTCCCCAGCCCTCCACCCCACTATTAGAACATAAGGCAACATTATAACCTTCCCCCTGAGGGAGATACTGTGTCTGTATGGCTTACCTCTGTGTTACCAATACCTAGCACAGGTCTGACTCATATCAGGGAAAATTGTAAAAGACTTGAAAAAGAAAAAAAGCCCACAAAGATCACCGGATATCCTATGGCATGCTATACCTTGTCATCACCACATCTCAGGTCATCTGATTCTGTGGCAATCATGCCTTTCTAATATATATTGTTTATTGATTTCAGAGAGTAAGGGAGAGGGAGAGAGAGATAGAAATGATGAGAGAAAAATCATTAATCGGCTGCCTCCTGCACACCCCACACTGAGGATCCAGTCTGAAACCCTGGCCAGGAATCAAACTGGCCGGGAAATTATGCCTTTATCTTCGATGCATCACACATCTCTGTAGATTGTAACAAGGCTGATAGCAATACAAATAATTCTTGTCCATAGAGATGCAAATACATTTTATCTGCTTGAGGTGCAAGTGATTCCCCCCACCCCCGGTCCTCTTGAAAGAAAATCATTTTGCATCTTTAGCAAATTAATTTCAGCATTCTTCATTGTGTGTTTGTGTGTGTGTGCGATTCCCTCATAAGTTAATGATTTTAATAAAAACTCTGACACGTGTTCATTTTATATTTGAACAAGAGGCATGATTTTACTCTTGAAAAATGATCTTCTATCATCTCTCTTGTTAAATACTGGTGTAATGAATGCTGGAATTAATACTGAATATGCTTTCAGAGCATCCTGTGCTTCTTTGTAGGGCTGATTTAATAATTTAGTAATTATAGTTATTCATGCATTTATTTTTGTATCATCTGTCTCTATTGACCATAAGCTTCCTGAGGGCAAGGACCTTGTCTGACTTGCTTGCCACTGTGCCTCCTGAGGCTAGCATGGTAACTCCTGACACATATGATTATACATACATATGTATGTATGTAGATTGTTCGCATGTATATATACACATGTATACACACACACACACACACACACACACACACATATATATATATATACCAGAGGCCCAGTGCATGGATTCATGCACTGGTGGGGGGCGTGACCTGCGGGAATCAGCAAGCTGTGGGAGCACCGCTCATCCCGGTCAGTCAAGCAGCTGTGGACCCACCCTCTGAGCAGCTGCATATCATATATATATATATATATTTTAGAGGCCCGGTGCACAAATTCATGCACTGGTGGGGTCCAGCTTGCCTACCCTGATGGGGGCCATCAGGGGCGGGCCAGCTGGGGTGAGGGGTCGTGGACAGGGCCAGCCGGGGTGAGGGGCCATGGGTGGTTTGCTGGCCAGCCCCACCCCCCAATCAGGGTCCAGATGCCCACTCAGGGGTGGGGCTGGCCAGGGGGAAGGGCTGCAGGCATTCCAGTCATTCCACCTTTCGGTCGATTTGCATATTAACCTTTTATGATATAGGAGAGAGAGAGGGAGTGGGCTATGTGCTGCCCAGTTTAGAACAGACCTGGAAACCTCTTTGAAGCCCCCAGTACAAGATGAAATCCTTTCTGGAAAAAGGACTCAAATTATTTCTAGGACAGATTGAATAATTAGAGGAGGAAGGAGAGAGAGAGAGAGAGAGAGAGAGAGAGAGAGAGAGAGAGAGAAGATGAGAGGTGGAAGGAAGAGAGAGAAGGAAGGAAAGAAGGAAGAGAGGGAGGGAGGGAGGGAGGAAGTAGGGAGGGAGGAAGGAGGGAGGGAGGAAGGAAGGAGGGAAGGAAGGAAGGAGGGAGGAAAGGAAGGAAGGAAGGAGGGAGGGAGGGAGGAAGTAAGGAGGAAGGAAGGAGGGAGGGAAGGAAGGAAGGAGGGAGGAAGGAAGGAGGGAGGGAGGGAAGGAAAAAAGGAGGGAGGAAGGAAGGGAGGAAGGAAGGAAGTAGGGAGGGAGGAAGGAAGGAAGGAGGAAGGAAGGAAGGAGAAGGGAGGAAGGAAGGAAGGAGGGAGGAAGGAAGGAGGGAGGGAGGGAAGGAAAAAAGGAGGGAGGAAGGAAGGGAGGAAGGAAGGAAGTAGGGAGGGAGGAAGGAAGGAAGGAGGAAGGAAGGAAGGAGAAGGGAGGAAGGAAGGAAGGAGGAAGGAAGGAAGGAGAAAGGAAGAAGGGAGGGAAGGAAGGAAGGAGGGAGGGAGGGAGGGAGGGAGGGAGGGAGGAAGGAAGGAAGGAAGGAAGGAAGGAAGGAAGGAAGGAAGGAAACCACTGATGGTTTTCTCTGACAGGAATGGGCCCATGGTGTTCCAAACAAACACCTCCCCATCCCCCCCAACTTTAGGCACCATTTATCCTCACCAATGAGATAAGAGTGGGCTGTTGAGCATCCCCTGAGGGAAGAGCTGTGGTTACTAAGCCATCCTCCCCCACCTCCATGCTGCTCCCGCCTTTCCAGGCTCCTCTATGCCCCTTTACCCAGTCCAGCCCTCTTGCCAGTCACCTTCCTGTGTCTCTCCAGTGAAGCTGGCTGCCTCCCAGAGGCCCAGCCTGACCTTTAATCCTCTCCGCTTTGGTCATCACCAGCAAAAGCCCTCTCACCCACTTGTTCTGATTCCATCAAATCATCAATCTGAGAGGTCCTCTCTGTAAGTCTGAGCTAGAAGCTGCCAGGGACATCAGGGTAATTAAAATAACCCCCTGCCCTCAGGGAACTTGCAGTCTAATGGGAGAGAGGCTATCTTTCCCTATGGAGTCTTCACACTGTGGACACTACTGGTGCCCACACATCTTCTCATCTGTGCCAGAGACCACTCGTTGCCTCTCATATCCATTCTCCCTTTCTCCTTTAGAAATAAAACTTCTGACTTTTATCCAAACACTTAGCCACATAGAATAAAGACTACATTTCCCAGCCTCCCCCTTGCATCTATTTATAGCTATGTGACTAAATTCTGACCAGTGGTATGTGGACAGAAGTGATGTGAGCATCTTTTAATTCATGGCTGCCCCTTGTCTTTCCCTCTGCTCACGGGCTGCGGTGTAGACATGGGGGAGTCATCTGACCAGGGCAACACCCTAGAGATGGCAGAACTATAAGAAAGAAGAAGCCTGGGACCCCAACTGTATCATGCTAGTTCTGAATGATTTACACCCAAACTTGAGAAAAATAAAATTCTATCTTCTTTGTGCTATTATTACTTTGGATTTGTGTTAGAATATGTGAACCTATATATTTTTTTAACTGGTCACCCATTTTCTTTGCAATATAATTTAAGCAAGAGCAAAATTTTTGAGTGCCTACTATGTGCCAGGCCCTGTTTAAGAGTCTGAGACACAGAAAAAAAATCTCTACTGTGATGGAGAATACAATTTACTAAATGAATAAATGTATCTAAGTCATGTATGATTCTCTTTTCTGCTGCCTCTCCTTCCCTACTCATGCTCCATGCTCGGTGACCAGCATAACCATATACCATGCCCAACGAATAATGAGAGAAAGGCATGAAAAAGATGTAGAATTTGTTGCCACATGAACTATATTTAAGTCCCAGCTTAACCTCACAGAAGCTCAGTTTCCTCATCTGGAAAATGGGGATAAAAGTAATAACTACTTGGGTTTCTGGGGGGCGGGGCAATATGAGGCAATGCATGGAAGGCTTACAGACAGTGTTTAACACATAGTCAATGCTCAATAAAACATGGCTGCTAGAGTAGTAACAATATTAATTACCTGAGTAACGGTGACAAGGACATCCTAGGGGTCTCTCTTTTGATCCAACGTTACCTAAGAAGCTAAACCTAAGTGTTCCTCACCTCACCACTTCCCTATCTTTCTTCCCCGCTCCCAAGGCCAGTCTCTCCTTCCCTTTGTCAAATCCATGCCAGTCCTAGGGCTTCTGCTGTCACCTCCCCCTGAATGGAGAGCCAAAGTCTAGAAGAATCCCCTGCTCTACTCAGTCTACAGCCAGATCCTGCAGCAGCAGCAGCATTCTTCCACAGCTTCGAGGTGGGTTCTTTCGCTTACATGTCCTCCCAGATTTGGGAAATGGCAACGGGGCTAGTCCAAGAGGCTGGAGGCCTGGTTGCAAGTCTCTGCCCCATTGCTAATTCTCAGTATGGTTGTGCACAGTCACTTCCCCATCTTAGGACTCAGTTTTCCCCCCACAAAAACACCAGTGAACTTCTCCTCATCCCTCTAGACCAGCCGTGGGCAAACTACGGCCCGCGGGCCGGATCCGGCTCGTTTGAAATGAATAAAACTAAAAAAAAAAAAAAAAAAAAAAGACCGTACCCTTTTATGTAATGATGTTTACTTTGAATTTACATTAGTTCACACAAACACTCCATCCATGCTTTTGTTCCGGCCCTCCGGTCCAGTTTAAGAACCCATTGTGGCCCTCGAGTCAAAAAGTTTGCCCACCCCTCTTCTAGACCCAGCTCAACTGCCACCCCTTTGTGAACCTTCCCCTGATTCCCTCAGGTAGGTGGTGGCTCTTTTCTCTGTGTTCTCCCCCACGGTACATGATGCAATCATTCCTCTATTATAGCAGCCATCACCTTGTGTATAACTCTTGGCTTGTCTGTTTTTCCCTACTAGACTCTGAACCACTTGAGGACACATTGTAATTTATTTAGTCTGTATCCCTAGTACAGTTTACATAGCAAGTGATATGAAGCACATGAATGAATGACTGGATTGATACTTATAGACAGATGATAAAATGGTTAGATGAATTGTATGTGGTTATTTAGATAGATGTCAGATGCATAGACAATGATAGATGTGGCTAATAAATGATAGATATTTAGGGAAAAGGTGAATGAGGGATGGATAGTGAATGGAAGATGAATGAATGAAGAAATCGGTGAATTGATGATTGGTTTGTGAATGATAGATATGAAAAAAAATGAATGAGGAATATATGTTGGATGGATGGATGGATGGATGAGTGATAAATAGATGGATAGATGCATGAAGAATGAAAGGATAAAGATTAATGAATGCAGACAAGATGGTAAATGGCTATTAATGACTAGTGAATGGTAGACAAATGAATGATGGATAGATAATAAATAGATAGATGGAATAATGATGGCTGGGTGAGTGGCCTGCTGAATGGATGTATGGATTATAAATAGATTGATGAGGGATGAATATAGAATAGATGATAGGTAGATGGATAGTGGTTTGGTGGTGAATGCATGATGATGGATAAGGAAGAGATGATGGGTGAAGAATGAATGGACATTTGGCTAGATGGATGGTGAATGAATGATGAATGAATTGTTGCTATTTAAATTAATGTAAGAAAAATGGATAGGTAATAGCTGGATAGATTGATGGATGATATGTGAACAATCGTGAATAGATGTGTGTGTTACTATAGATATTCTTTGAGGATCCTTCTAGCCCTGATATTTTGTGAGTCCACTCTCGGGAAAGAACTGAAACTGATATTTGATGAGGTTCCAGAGCCAGGCATCTTCACATGTGCTTGACTTATGTCATCTCAAGTACTCACTGCAACAAGACTGCAAGGCTGGTCTTGTTATGCACACCTTACACATGAGGAAAATAAGGCTCCGGGGAGGAAGCGATCTTCCCAAGCCTGACTCCACTTTGCTTCTTTGTCAGTTTTCTCCTTCTTCCTCTAGTGGTACCTCCTCCTCTCTGCTAACAGTTTTACACGTCCCTGCACCATTCATGGCTTGCCTCATCCAAGAGCCTCTCCACACGCTGGCCCTCAGGGATCTCTCTATTCCACACTTCAGATCTGCTAGCCTGCCCTCCTCTGCCTTTCACTTGGTTCCTACCATGATTCACAATCTTCAGCAAAACAAACATAATAGTGGTTTGGTGGTGAATGCATGGTGGTGATAACAATAGCCCTAAAGGTAGTTATGGTTATCCTCATCTTAAAGGTGAGAAAGTCAAGACTCAGAGATGTACAGTGACTTGACCACGATCACCAGCTAGTTAGTGATGAAGATGGGGATGTAACGTTGGTCTGTTCAATCCCAAAGTCTGCATCTTAAATCTTAATGTCATATTTCCTCTTGGCTACTGTGATGTTGGGTTATCCATATTTGTATGCCCGTGTATCTGTGTCTCATCTCTCCAGATTGGAATAGAGATGCCTTATCACGCTTTTCCTGAACTCCCTTCTGTGTCATAGACCGGGAAGAACCACAGAATATCACTGCAGAAAGAGGCACCATGGACATCCTGAAGTTCAACCCCTTCACGGTCCCAGTGAGATCACCAGGGCTCAGAAAAGGGATACAAAATGCTCAAGGCCATTTGGAGGCTGGGCTGGGATCTGAACCTGAGCCTTGAGCCTTGGTGCTCAGCAAAAATTTATTGATGAAATTGTGGAACTGCTGGACTGGTGCTAGGAATAATAATAATTTTAAAATGTGAAGCAGATATAACTGTCAGCCCACACCCAAAATAAATAGCCTCCATTCAACTGGGTAGTAGAAACTTAACCTTGGTCACTTCCAAGTGCCTTCTTTCTCTTTATTCCCCTCAGGTCACCATTCTTCCTCCCCGCCCCCCCCCCCTTCCCCCGCCACCACCACACACACACACACACACACACACACACACACACACACACAAACACACTTCCTTATGTGTGCAGAAAGGTTCCTGGTCCAGGGGCCTGCACACCCACTCGAACATCTAGGTTTGTAGGTTCCTTAGGTTTGACCTGGAGTAAGGCCCTGGGTCTTGCTCTCCAATCCCTCAAGATTGTCCAAGGTTTCTGTATTCTCTCTTCAGGGTCACACATCAGTATCTACATGCTCCATAGCTTCCTATATCTGACCCTCTGTATTACTTGGGATGCTAATTCAATTCTTGTAACACAGGCCAAACTAACTGTGTTCTAAGTAAGATAGAAGTTGATTTCTCTCACTAACCAGTAGAGGGTAAGTAGTCCAGCCTGATATAGTCCCATGGTGTCAGAAACCGAGGCTTTTTCCATTTTGTTGCTCTGACATCCTTCACATGTAGCTTGTGGACTTAGATGGCTTCCCAAGCCTCTACCACCATGTCAAATTCTAGCTGGCAGGAAGGGGAGAATTTCTGCCATTTAAAGAATGTCCCACCCTAGTCAGTTTGGCTCAGTGGATAGAGCGTCGGCCTGTGGACCAAAGAGTCCCAGGTTCGTTCGATTCCGGCCAAGGGCATGTACCTTGGTTGCAGACTCCTCCCAGGCCTGGGCCCTGGTAGAGGTTCCAATCAATGTGTTTCTCTTACATCAATATTGATCTTTGTCGTTCCCTCTCTCTTCTACTCTCCCTAAAAATCAATGGAAAAATAGCCTTGGTTGAGGATTAACCCTCCCCCCTCAAGAAAAAGAATGTCCCTTTTTTCTTTAAATACATGACCCATAAATTGCACACACCATTGGGTTTATATACACATCCTTTGTCAGAACCTGGTCATGTGGCCACATATAACTGCAAGGGAGATTGGGAAATGTAGTCTTCAGCTGTGTGGCCATCTGCAGCTACAGAAGGGGAAGTCAGATCATTGCATGACTACTAAATATCTCTGCTACACTTCCCTTACCCCCAGATAATCTTTATCTCATTTCCTAAACAGGAAAAACTAATTTGACTCATTTATTCTTCTTACTCCACTAGCTATGGCAGAAATTGTATACCCTCAAATTACTCAGGGCTTTGACTAAATTTTCATGACTCTGCAAACCAAAAGCTTTGGCCTTCGGAACTCAGAAAGTAATTTCTCCCATTTCTGTCCATTTCTGTCCTTTATAAGGTAAGGGAGGCCACTAACAAATAGGGGAAAGGTAAGGTGCACTGACAAACACAGGAGATGCCTTCAGTGTTACAAATATTTTACAGCTACAACTACAACTTAGACACCTCCCATTCCTGCTAAGTCTTTTGGTGGCTTCCTTAGACTCTTAGTTTTGGCTTAAATTAAGACTCCTCAAAGAGGCATTCTCTGCTACCCTACTTTTTCCTTCATAACAGACATCACAGTATGTAAGTGAATTCACATCCTAGAGCCTAGTGAGATTTAAAAAATCTTTGAGTCTTGTCCCAGGTGACTGAAAACAGTGTGGATGTGACCCTACTTACAATTAACGGCTCAAGACCCTAGAGGTCAAAGTATAGACTTGGGTGGGGCTTTTCCCAGTGGATGCCAATGTGGGGAGACATGCTGGAGGACCAGATGGGTGCTACAGCTTGACAAATACCAGTCACAGACTCCTCTCCCTTCCCCCAACCAATACTAAGATGTCCCCACCATCCAGGACTAAAAACCCAGAAAAAAAAGGGAGGAAGGGGAAAGCTTGACTCATTCAATCATGTTCAAATCTGAAATGACTGGGTTGTTTTGTTTTGTTTTGTTTTCTATATTTGATTGAATTTTGCCTTTTCTGACATCAGGAAAAATAGGAGCTCAGGAGAAGCAAAATTCAGTTATAAAAAATGGAATGTTACATTTCTTGCATATTTGAGTCATGGCTGATAGGTGTGTTTTGGCCATATTAGAATTCTGGAACCACAGATGGGTTAACTTATGAAAACTTGTAATCACAGAGTTAATATAGTCAGTCTAAGAATCATATAAGGTTAGAATCATAAACTCTATTCAGAAAGAACATTAGAGATTGTCTTAGTTTGGGTTCTCCTAAAAGCAGAGCCTGAGACCAGGATTTGGGTACTAGTAGCCCAGGAAGCCAGAGGAATCTGAGAGAGCGGGAAAAGGAAAGGGAGGAAAGGCAATAAAGGTAAGTTACCGAGCCAGTTTCCAATATGCCAACCAGTGCCCTATCTTTTCTAAAAACTGATTGATTGATGAGAGAGAGAGAGAGAGAGAGAGAGAGAGATCAATTTGTTGTTCCACTCACAACTATGCATTCATTGGTTGATCCTTATCTGTGCCCTAACTAGGGATAGAACCCACAACCTTGGCATATCAGGATGATGTGCTAACCAACTGAACTACCTGGCCAGGACTTAGTGCCCTATCTCATTCAGACTCCTGAGCTACCAATGGATAAAAGGCTGAGAAACTTATCCACCAACTCCCATCTTCCAGGGATTAAGGTTTTCCCAGGGTGGATCCTGGTTGAGAGAGTTCTCAAGGTTTCAGAGAAGCCAAAAGACTGCCAGGCACTTGAAATGAGATGCTGTCTGTGTGCTGGAAGTATCCACAGTAGCTCCAGCCAAAGTTAGCAGTGGGTTAAGGAAATGAGGAGTGGGACCAATAACAAGCAATGATCCAGTTTTACCCCAAATAAGAATTCCCTTCTAAAGGTCTGGACTAGAAGTCTACAGAATGCATCTTTCTGTGTGGATTTATTTGGTTCCATTAGCACCTTGTTAAAATGAAAATGAAATCTAAAGGCCTTTAGGAGGCTCATGCAGTTTTCATTTTGTCCTAGGCCCCACCACTCCCTATTGCTCACATGCCTTCTGATTTCTGTTACCTGCCTGGCCCCCAGAAGCATTTGACTTTGAGGCCCGTGCACAGTACATCTCATCGGCTACAGGGTCCTTCAGATCTTTGTCTCACATCTGTATCTTCAGCTCCTAACACACAGCCTGGCCCATGATAAATGTTTCATAAATGTTTGCCAGAGAATGTAGCCTCTGCTTGCATTTTTCCCTGCCTGGGAGCTCACTCCTTTCAAAGCTGCCAGTTGTATTGTCTGCTACCTGCCCCCAACCCCTTACTGACCAGCCCCCAGGCATTCCCAGTAGGGACTGGGGGTGAAACTCCCTGCTTGGGGTGAGCAGCAGGTTAATTTCCTCCTGGAGCTTCCCTCAGCAAACAATGAGACAATGGCCAGCCGGAGGTGGCCTGCGTAAGACAGCGGAGAAGGGGAAGTTGTAATCTGTGCTTGAAGCCAGCAGGCGGCAAAGGGGCGAGAAAAGCAGCCTGAGCCAGACCGGGCCCTCCACCCAGCCAGCCCCTGGGACCTCGGCAGGGCCCCAACCTGAAGGTCACCTGAGTCGCCCTTGAGGAAAACAGCCACAAACCACCATCCTCGAGGAGAAAACACGGATGGGTGGGGCTCACCCTACTACCCCCCTCCCTGTCCAAATGGTCCTATTTCCTCTTCACATAACCCCATCTGCCTACCTTCTGGGCCCTGCTGGCAGGGAGATATCCCCAGACAAGACAGACACCATCTGATGCTGTCTGGCCTTGGGGCATGTTACTTAACTTCCCTGCACTTTATCTGTAAACAGGGAATAATACCACCTCCTTCCTCTGCTTGTCAAGAGGATTGTCAAGCGGATTCCGTCCCTCAGTTTATGTGCATTTATTGAGCATCTGCTATGTGCAGGCACTGGCTGTGTTGGATGTTGTGGATACAATGTCCCTGCCCCTGTGGAACACCGTTGTAACATGGAGAGAGTCAATAACCAGGCAATTGCCCCAGGGCATGAAATCACACCAGTGACAGGTGTCACAGGAGGGCAGGCAGCACCATTATGGCCAGGCAACACTGGACCCTAGGCTGCAGATTGATGTGGGCTTCCTCTAGGAAGAGGCAGCTAAACTGAGTTAAACAGGGAGTGGAAATTGACTAGGCCAAGGGGAAAGGGCCCAGGGAGGCAACGCAAAGGCCTGGATGTCAGAGCAGAGTGACACCATCTCACTGGCTTTCCGATAATGTGTGGGGTTGCTCAGCACAGTGCCCAAGCCGGTGAGCTCCCACCTCAACAGAGGGGTCCTGTCTAAGCACCTCATGCATGACAAACTGCTGCTTCCCCAAACCTCCTCACACTGCAAGGGCTGAGACTTGCTGTACCCACCTCACAGGAGGAAACTGAGGCTCAAGGTAGGGGAGAGAGAGAGGTGAGTGAGCACAGCAGATGGGTCCCAGCTTCCTCTGGGGAAGGGTCAGTGATTGGCAGGACATCCTGAGATCACAGAGAAACTCAGGAGGACCCCCCTCCTCCCACACACACACATCTCAGGGTAGTTTCTTGTCCCCCTTCCCATGCCCCAGGGGCTCCCCTAAATCCAGCTCTGTACCCAGAAAGGGAAGAGGACTACAGATAACTGAGAGATATACCCATCCCAGGACATAACCCCACATGTCCAAAAGAGCTGAGCAGCCTCGCCCAAAGCCATACCCACACCGGGTTCAACACCAGCCTGTGGCTCTGCCACCAGCGCCTCCCCCAAGAGACTGGCTACACACCATGGAGTCTCCCAGAAAGAGCAGCTCCCACCATGGAGAGCGGTAGCTGTGCCCTTCCGGGTCCTTCCTCTTAGCTACCCAGTGCTATGAGCCCCACCTTACTGAGGAGGAAACTGAGGGATGAAGAGGGAAGCCTCCTGCCCATGGTCCAAGAGCCATCAAGGAGCTGTGCCAGGTTCCAAGCTGATTGGCCTCACAGCTGGTGCTCCACATCCCCATCTCCTGCAGGACCCCCTGGTGGCTCACTTTACAGACCGCGCCACTGCACGCTCAGAGCCCTCTGTGGCTTCCCGTGAGTCAAGGTAAGTCCTTGCCTTGGCTCAGCCTCTCTGCTCATCTCCCACTCCGCACAGCCTTTCCTTCTCTCACTCGCTCCCACCTCGGAGCCTTCAGCACACACTGCTCCCTCTGCTTCATTCATGCCTCTGCTCACATAACCCCACAGGAGGCCCTCTGAGACCTTGCACCCCGCTTTGTATTTCCCCACAGGCCTCATCTCTACCTGACCACCTAGGCAGCATTTATTTGTCTGCTGTTGTCTGTGAGCCCAAGAAGGCAGCGTGGACTTGGTTTCTTGTTCACAGCCAAGCCCCAGTGCTTGCCCAACGGTAAGTGCTCAACAGGTATTTGTCACATGAATGAATGAAGAAAGGCCGAAAGGTCTCCAGTCTCCCTCCAGCCCCAACTACATCCCAAACCTGCATCCTCAACTCCCCCCAAACACCCCACTTGCTGATACCAGCCTTCTGGGTTCCGGAAAAGCCCAAGCACAGCCAGCTCCTCACTGACTGGCCGGCCACCAGCCTTGGCAGGCCCTGATCACAGGCCCCTCTAAGGATGGAGGAAGCCAGAGCTTAGCGAAAACATGTGGCTTATCCAAGGTCACAGAGCCCCAAAGGTCACAGAGCCCCAATTCCCTGGGGGGGAACATCTCACTCCCCCATCACTACAGCGGGGGGGGGGGGGGGGGGGGGGGTCTGCTCGGAGGCCCAATGGAATGGGAATATGGAGGCTCCAGCTCACCCACTTGCTCCAGAAAACCCAGTTATGTTGGGGGGCAGGGTGTCACTCTGCTGCCAGCAGCTCCCTCCTTGTAGCACTGGGACTCCAGCTCCACGTGTTCCAGGAAATCCAGGCCACATTTCCCTCCAGGAGCCACCGCCCAAAGGGACCCTCTGGGGAGAGACAGAGCATTTTTAAGGAAAAGGGGGGGAAAGGTGGGAGGTGTGGGAGAAAGAGTCACCAAAAAAATAATAATAATAAAATACTGTGGCTGGGCCAGGAATGTGCCTGGGTGAACCGGAGCCAAGCCTCCTGTCACATCCACAGCTGTGCCGGCCAGGGTGGGGTGCAGGGCGCAGGCGGGGCCGGGTCACTCTCAGGACAGGACACCAGCTGCCAACCTGCTCCTGGCAGGCAGGCTGGTTCCCTGCCTCCCGCCTGGGGAGGTAATGGGAAGAGAGCTGGGCAAGCACCTGGGACAGAAGTCAGGGCTCCGGGCTCTGCTACCCCAACCCATTCACCAGCCTGGACCTCAGTTTCCCCTTCTGTGCAATGACAAGATTTGGAGAAATGCTACAACAGGGTGACTTTTCAATAAGAGACCAGTTGAATAAAAGCAGGGACAGGGACAGCTACACTTTTTAGCAGGGTTTGACCTGGGGTCCCAAACTCAGGGACTCTGTGAACTTGGATAGAACAAATAACAACTTCATAGTCACCAGCTTCTAACTGAAATTCAGCATTTCCTTCAAGTATGCATGTGGATCATGAGCCACAGCAGGGTTAGCAGTGGCCTTGTCACAACAGAAGCTGAAGGCGCTTTTGTATGATAACACAGTGGTTGCAGACACCTCCACAAATCACTGATGCTCCCCAAGACCCGGGCCCTGCATCCACACCGTTTATTTTATGTGCTATTAAAGGAACTCAGCTTTTACTGCATCACTAACCCTTGTTACTATTGCAGTAATAGCATTTCAATATAGTGGGTTTGCTAAAATATAATCATGCACTTTACTTTATGTCCTTAAAAAAAGGAATATGAGAAGGGGGTCCAACCTGTCACCAGATGTCAAAGGGGTATACGACACAAAAAGCTAAAAAACCCCTCTTTATATGCAGCCATTTTTATTTTTAAATGGGGAAGTTCTCTGTATACTGACTTGGAACAATGTCAAAACACAGTGCTAAGAGCAGTCAGAAAAGCAGGATACACCAGTGCCTGTAAGAACCAGGCGGCTGCCTACGTTCGCCTGATGCAGGGAGCCCTAAACCATAACAGTGGTCATCCCCAGGGCCTGAGTGCCCTCAATCCCTGCAGCTCTGCCTTTCTTCCATGCACGTATATATTCAGGAAGAGTCGAGATTCTGGAAGGTGGCTGTGCCTGAGGGGAAACAGATTTTGAATCTTCCCAAATCCCCACATCCAAACAGACAAAGCAACTAGGTTGCAAACCAAAACCAATGGACAAGATTTAGGACAAAACTAGGTGACAAGGTGTCCCCACAAATCCCAAAATCCATGTGGGTGGAGACAAATCTGCACATTATTAAGGTTTGTGTGGGAGGACACTCCCACCATGAGTATTTATTTGTTTGGGGGACACACGAAATAATAATAAAGTCTCAGTCTCTGCCCCAGGATCCAGGAGTAGTGGGGAACACAGACAATCACAGAAACATGTGAGAAGAGTAATTCTAAGAGTCTGAGACTCTGAACATGTGTAAAGGAACCCATGTTTGAAATATTTCATTGCTAAAAAAAAAAAAAAAAGAAAAGAAAAAAAAAAAGAACAAAGGAAGAAAGAAAGTGAGAAAGAGGCCGGTAGACGAACAGACATGCTGGTAACTCCTCCTTTGCCAGACCAGTGGCATCTTAGGGCAGCTGTTCACACACACAGGCTCCAGGGGAGCTGCCCAGCCCCCAGTTCAGAACTCAATGCCCACTACCCAGCATCTTCCTTTTTGATGAATCATGTGTTTGTGGACTAAAAGGCAGGGTTATCCCAGCCAGGAAGTCCTTAGAGTCATCAGCGTGGAGGCAGCCCCTTAAAGCGGAAAAAACAGCCCTCAGAAGCTCGAAACACAGGTTCGAGTCCCAGGCCGGCCACATAATTCACAGCGTGATCTCACACTGGTCTCAGAGGCACAGAGAGAAGGCAGCTGCCAGGGCTCACCCATAAACCTGCAGACGCTTCTGGACGCCCAGGTGGAGGAAATCGGAAGCCCCTGGCAGCCACTAAAGGTAGGGGTGAGGATGAAGCCAGGTCTGTGCCCTCTCTCCTCGGGTTCTCCAAATACTCAGGCAGCACCACCCTCCGGGCAGGACAAGAACAGTGCACTCGGGACCCAGCCACACTCCTGTTCACTAGAGCAACCCCAGCAGGAGGTATCCTTATCCCCGTTTTACAGATGAGGAGACTGAGGCTTAGAGAGGGGAGGAAGGCCCCAATGTGCTCTGACCTGGGTCTCTTGTGGGGGCCCTCACCCCTGGGACAGCTCTGTGCTGGCAATCCTGACCTCCACCAAGCCTGGAGGCCCACTCAGGGGTGTGGCTGTCTCCCTGTAAGCAGGGCTATTTTTAGTGTCGGCAGCAGGGGCTAAGGGCCAAAGCCAGGAGTGACAATGGGGGGAAGGGGGTGGGGCTGCTGGCGGCCGCCCCCGCACCCAAACAGCCGCCCCATTTCCTCGAGGAACCAGGCCATGCACAATACAAGGAAAGCCGAATGGGGAGCGGCTGGGGGCTCCTGGGGGGAGGGGGGGCTGACCTGGCCCATCAGGGCAGCTGTGGGCCAGGAGGGGGACTCCAGACCAGGGGGAAATGGACCATTAGTCCAGCTGCCTGGTCCCGACAGAAGTGATCGTTCATGCTCCTCTCACTCCCATACACACACACTCACATTCATTCTCTTTCACACATACACACACTTTCTTAATCTCTCAGTCATTCTCTCATACAATAATCATACTCATTCTCACACACCCATTCACCGACACTGACGTATTCACACTCATTCTCTCTCACACTCACTCATTCTCACACACTCATCTCTCACATATATTCTCTCTCTCTCTCTCTCACACACACACACACACACACACGCACACACACACATACATGAGTCTTTTATTAATTCCTAGGCCAGGGCAGGGTCTAATCCAGCCTAGAGGCTGAGAACTGGGCCCCAGGGACTCAATGAGATGAGATTCCCAAGCAGGAATTGATTTGGGGACCAGATGAGAAATGTTGTCATGAGCACCCCAGACATTTTACCAGGGTCCTGGCCTCTTTGGGGAGGGACGTCCTTGCTGGGGAGGTTTCAAGCCTGGGGCTGGGGCTCTCAGACAAGCGAGGGCTAGGTGACAGGAACAGGAAGGTGGTCCCCATAGCCTGGTAGCAAGGGCTCCTTCCTTGCTCCTCTACAAGGGGAATTCCAGTTTTGCCTGGGCAAGAGCCCTGAACTGAACTTGACATCTGAGGTTCCCCTATGTTCTCCCATGGCTTAGGGTAGGAGATGGCTTCTCTGTCTTCCCCATCCCTGCTCTGCCAGCCACCGCAGACTGAACTCTGGCTAATGCCTCCTCTCCATCCCACCTCTACACCCTTTTGTGTGCCATGCCCTATGCCAGGGGTGCCCTCCTCTGTCTCCTGTTCTCCCACCACCATTAAAGCTCTGAGAACAAGAACAGTGATATTCTTGTTTGCCATCACATCCCCAAAACCAAGCAATTGCCTGACACATAGTAGATGCTCAATAAATACCTATGGCATGAAATCCTTGCCTCTTCCTGGAGGCCTATTCTCCTCCCCAAACCATGGACAAAACTATCTCATTGGGCCTTCTCAACTGCCCGGTGAGGCAGACATATTCATTCCCATTTTAGGGAGTAGGAAACTGAGACTGGAGAGGGAATGTGGCTGGCTGAGGATCACACAATGGGTAGCAGCCTAGGCAGGACTTCTATCCTCAAACGCCCATACCCACCCCTGGCCGTCATCAGCTCTGGGAGTGAGTCCACAGAGGAGAAGATGGCAGAGCTTTACTAAGAGAGTAATCAAGGGTGGCAAGAGTGAGGTTTGCTTGTTTTGGGGTGGTCCACCCCAAGAGTGAGAGCTTCTTCCACCACCACCCCCGGACCCACTCAGAGCTGGGCTCTCCTTTGCATGGGTGGAGCTGCACCCAAGGATCAGGAAGGAAAGGTAGAGGATTTCTGGACATGTACTGAAGGCAGACTCTGCACCACATAAAAAATTACCCATTGGAGGTGATTAAGCAATATTTGGGGAATACTCCTAGGCAATAAAAAGAAGCAAACTACTGATACAACAACATGGGTGAATCTTGGAGACATTAAGACTAATGAAAAGCCAGGCACAAAACAGTACATGCTGTCTGATTCCATTTATATGAAATTCTAGGAGAGGCAAAACCAAGTGATAGTGACAGACATCAAATGAATGGTGGCCTGGGCCCAGGAGATGGGTTGGTGGGTGAGGGGCACAGGTATTTGGGAGTGATGGAAATGATCTGTGTCCTGATTGGGTGGTGATTACACAGGGTGTACATTTGTCAAAACCCATGGAAAGAGACACACTTAAGATGGATAACCTTAAGTACCTTTGATGTTATGTTAATAACATCCTGATACAATTGTTTTTAAAAATTAGCACCATGCTCTCAACTTTGAGAGTCTATCATCACTTACCAGTCAGACTGTGTTCTCTCTGGTAATGGAGGGTGCCTCCTTCTGGATGGTTTGTAAGTCCCAACACGTGAGGTTGCACTTAGGCACCTGCCAAACTTATTTCCAGGAGCAGAATGCTGCAAAGCAAACACAGGCTGCTGTTTACTGAGCACATACTGTTCATGGGTAACTCAGTTCCCCCAGCACCCAATGAAGTGGGTGCTCATATTATCTCCCCTTCACAGAAAAGGAGAAAGGTGGAGGGAGAGAGGTCTTGCTTAAGATCACACAGCTGGCAGGTGGGAGAAAGGGGATTTGAACTCAGCCTGCCTCCAGGGGGGTCACTGTTCCACCTTCCAGATGGTTCCCTCTTTTCTGGCCTCAAATGCTCCCCACCCCTTCCATAAACAAAATCCCAGCAGGGGCGCAGGCATGCCCTCCTTACCTGGGAATGCCGGAACTGTAGCCAGCTTGTTCCACTTCCTGGCTGTGTGACCTGGGACAAGTGCCTCTACCTGCCGTGTTCATCTGTAAAATAAGGGGGAAACACTACTTACCTTTAATGGGTACGAGGTTTTCTTTTGGTGATAAAGTGTTTTGAAACCAGACAGAGGTGGTGGTTGTACATCGTGAATGCACTAAATGCCACTGAATTGTCAACTTTAAATGGTTAATTTATGTTATTAAAATTGACTCAATAAAAAAGGGAAAAAGAGATAATCTGTGTAGATATCAATGGACAAGTAAATTAAGAAAAAAACTACCTACCTTAAAAGTTATAGTGAGGATTCAAAGAACGGCAAATATCAAGCACTTAGAATAATGCCAGACTAGCAATAAGCATGCAAGACATTGGTATTTTCTTTCATATTTAGTGGCCCCAATTGTCGGCCAAGCTGCCATGCTGGATGACCAGCAGCTGCACAAGCCCCCCGGGGCTCCCTGCCTCAGCCCATGTTCTCCCGTCTGCCCTCCATCTCCCATCACTCACTTCACTCACTTGTGCCCATCCACACTGGCCTCTCAGCCTTTCACCCTCCCCCTTGCTGGGCAGGCTCCTGGGGGGAGCGGGGAGGCTGACCTGGCCCATCAGGGCAGCTGGGGGCCAGGAGGGGGACTCCAGACCAGGGGGAAATGGACCATTAGTCCAGCTGCCTGGTCCCAACAAAAGTGATCGTTCATACACACACATACACACACTAAATGGTGTGGACTGTATGGGGAAGTTCTCTGTATACTGACTTGGACCAGAATGCTGCAAATACATGTCGGCCTGAACACTCTTCTCCAGACTCACACAGCTGCGTCCTCACTTCCTTCAGCTCTTTGCTGAAATGTCACCTCTTCAGAAAGGTCCTCCTTGACCACCCTCAGGAAACAGCTCTGCTCCAGCCACTCACCATCCCCTCACTGGCTTTACAGTCTCGTGTGAGATTGTACACTGATTTGTTCATTGTGTTTTGTTCATCTCCCCATGAGATTGGCAGCTCCTTGAAGAGGGATGTTGTTTCCTGCTGGGAGCCCAGCCTGGCACATGGTGAGCCCTCCATAGATAGTTGTGGAAGGAAGGAAGGAAGGAAGGAAGGAAGGAAGGAAGGAAGGAAGGAAGGAAGGAAGGAAGGAAGGAAGGGAGGGAGGAAGGAAGGGAGGAAGGAAGGAAAGAAGGAAGGCAGGCCACAGAATGTGTCCATTTGGTCATTCAGCTGGGCTCAAATGTGTGAGTCACCAAGGACAGGGACCCTGGGCTTGCCTCAGTGGCCTCAGGATTGCTTAGCACTTGGGGCATCTGTTGAGAAAAAAAGACCTCTACTCTGTTCAGGGTCCTGCCACCTGTAAGAGACTGGCCTGCCCCACACCATCCCCAGCCCTGTCCCAGTTTTACTTCCTCCCCTTACAGCTGTTCCTTCCATTCCTCCTCATCTGGTCCCTAGAACATCTCCTCGGGCCTTTGTCTTTCCCCTCAGCTGCTTAGGGGGAAGTTAGATACCTTCCTTCATCCTCTCCTTCCCCACCCTTCTGGCCTGGGTCCGAAAGCCTCCCCCTCAGGCTCAGCACCCACTCCAGCCACTCCCCTCACCTCCAGCAATTTCCAGGGAACAGATGTGGAGAACAGTGGACAGGCAGGTGTGGTCAGAGGAGCCTCAGGTCCCTCCCCAGGTCAGTTTGCTGTGTGACCCATCTCTCCACTCAGAGGCCAGCTGGGGAACTAGGCTATTTGTGCTCCAAATCCAGCTCTACCACTTGCTAGCTGTGCAGCCTTAGGCAAGTCACTCAACCTCTCTGTGCCTCAGAATTTGTCTCAGCACAAGGGTGCAATGCAATAATGCAGAAGGGCTTTGTAAACTGCAAAGCCCTAAACCACCCTTGGCTATGTATTTGTGCTATTTCTGACCCAAGGAGCCCAGAACTGAAGGACAACCTCCCAGTGGCCCTAAGCTATCGCAGATGTTATTTGCCATCGTCCTTATTACATGATCGATAACATCCTCAGGTTTCACAAAGGCCACAGTCAAGGGTCCATTAACTTTAAGACAAGGGTAAAGTCCCAGAGAACACTCTAGAACCACACACTTCCAGCAAAACTCACCGTCCCGCAGGGGCCTCACAATAATCCCAAACAGGGAAGAGTCATTACTATTCCATTTTACAGATTTGGAAGCTCAGGCTGCCTCTGGTAAGCCCAAGCTTTATAGTTGTTCCTGCCTGACAGACTGGAGTCCTTATCCAGCCCCCATACCTGCACCTACCCTACCGCCCTGGGGACTCCTTTGAGCTCCCCGCCACTCCTGTTTAGCAATACCTCTCCCCGGTTTTCCTAGGCACTTGACTATTCTCCCAGAATACTTCTGATCCCAGCCAGCCTGGCAGGGGCCAATGCTAGATCAACCTCACTTTTCCTCCAGATTCCAAACAAGATCAACTGCATTTCCCCTCCTGATTCCAAAAGGAGGCAGGCTGGCAGCACTGAGCACTACTGGGGAAGGGGGCCGGGCAGGCCTAGATTTGTTTGTAAGCATTAGCAACAGCTACTACATCGGATAGGTTCTTATTCCTATCTTAAAATGCAGCGCAGAGGAACTGGGTGAGCAACTTGCCCGAGGTCACATAGCTAGGGAGAGTGAGAGCCAGAGTTGAAACTCAGGTCTATTTGACTCCAAAATGCTTGACATCAGCCTTTGAAGAGTTCACTGACATTGGGTGACTTCATTTCCAGCTCTTCCCCTAAGACTCCTCATCTCTAAAAGTGAAAGAGTAATACTTTATTGGATTTGTTGAGTTGTGAGAATTAACTTGGATGAGTTTGTAAAGTGCCCAGAATAGCACAGGGCACCTGGATGTGGCTGGGGCTCTGTGGTCAGGCCAACCAAGGGTTAAGGCCCAGCTTTTGCCTGTGGAGACAATTATTCTACCTCTCTGAGCTTCACTAGACCCATGTGGACAACAGACACCATCAGCCCCTCTCTCAAAGATGGTGCTGGTCCCAAAAGCTAATTTTCTGAAAGTTAGAAACATGGCTCTCATACCAATAAGAAGTGAGCACATGCCAAAATCATATGTGATTCATTGGTATTACCCCCCCAGCAGTGAAGCTGCTTCTAAAAGTGTTAGAGAGTCTGAAAGGTTTATAGCTAACAGAAGACAAAATGCTGAAACAGGATTGCAAAGTGAAACTGGTTAATGTCCTGCAGGACCAAACAAATGTAACCTTTGGGGTGATCTTTTCTACTGGAGACAAATGATTTGCAACTTAAATCTACAAGTGAGCCCATAACTTTCCTGAGTTTGGGCCCCAATACATAAGGAAATGACAAGTCAAACAAATATCTGTCCCCCTAGAGAGTTAGTTAACTAACCCTGGAGTGGGGCTGTTGGACAATGCTACTCAAAGAACATGCAGTTCTCCTTTTGTTTTATTTCCAAGTTTGGGATTTTTTTTAAACCTGAGAATGCAATGCAATAATGGAGGTGGAAGAACTTTAAAGTGCTGAATGCCTCTTGGCTTGTTATTTGGGTAGCATCTCTGCCCAACAACCCAGAACTCTGAGCAGCAATCCCTATGCTCACCAAATGAGGTGGACAGGGAGCTAGGAACACTCAAAAGAATGCAAAACAAACAAACAAACAAAAAGAATGCAAAACTATTTGCAAGCATGGTCTTATTCATCTTGATTTCCTTCCAGAGCACTCTGAGCTCAGGCCTGGGACTAGGATGAGGTGATGCCTCATATCACACAATCCATAAGTCTCCTTTCCACGGAGTCCCTGCTCACCTACTGACATTAGTTAATAAAATTTTATAGGTTTCAGGTGTACAATTCCATAATCCATCATCTGTGTACTGTATTGTGTTCACTATCTCAAGTCAAGTCTCCTTCCATCTCTATTTATTCTCCCTTTACCCTCCTTTTTTTAACAATATTTTTTTTATTGATTTCAGAGAGGGAGAGAGAGAAACATCAATGATGAAAGAAAATCATTGATCGGCTGCCTCCTGCACGCCCCCTACTGGGGATGGAGCCCAAAACCCGGGAATGTGCACTGACCGAGAATTGAACCAGGACCTCCTGATTCATAGGTCGATGCTAAACCACAGAGCCGGTGGGCCCCCCTATACCCTCTTCTATTTCCCCCACCCCCTTTTCCCTCTGGCAATTACCATATTGTTGTCTGTGTCAATGAGGTTTTTTGTTTGTTTGCTTAACCCCTTCATCTTTTTTTGTCATTTATTCAACCATTATTTTCTGTGTGTCTACCTGCTGCCAAGCACTGTCCTGGGCATTTGGGGTAAAGCACAAAACAAGACAGACATAGTCACTGCCTTCAAGGGCCTAAAGTCTAAACAGGAGACAGATGATTGGTTAACTAAGATAAATAATCAAAAATCACCACAAGCTCTAAGAAGGAAAAGAACAGAATGAACATGAGCAGGGCTGCCAGCCTCAGAGAGAGGCCGGAGAAGACTCCCTAAAGAGGTGACATTCAAGCTGAGCTGTGAGGAATGAGAGAATGCCAGCCAATGGAAAAGCTGGGGGAAAGGCATCCGAGGTGGGAGGTCCAGCATGTGCAAAGGTCCTGATGCAAGATGAGGCTTCAAGGAACGTTGTGGCCATAGTTTGGCAACTGGCAGGAGATGAGTTGAGGGAAGAAAGCAGGACCTGAATCATGGTGGGAATGGGGGGAAGGGATCTGCAAGAGACCTAGATGTAATTCTAAATATGATGGGAAGATATGGAGCATTTTGGTCAGACACCGTTGTAACCCAACTGTGTTTCTATCGTGGGGTCTTTTACAGTGGGGTCCCTGCACCAGCAGCATCAACATCACCTGGAACTTGTTGGTAATGCAGATTCTTGGGCCCCACCCCAGAACTACAGATCAGACCTTCTGAAGGTGGAGTCCATCCATTGGTGTTTTAACAAGCCCTCCTGATGATCTGATGATGTTTGGAAACCACCACTCTGGAATCAATAATCCACCAGTTAGTAACACAACCTAGAGTCGTCACCTGGTGGCACTTTATAGGAACTACAGCCTGACTGCTGCTTCCACCACCAGCCCTTTTTGACACTTCCCACTGAAAGGACCAAGACCAGGGTCATGGACAGAAGGATGGCTTTAGAGCAGTGATGGCGAACCTATGACACGCGTGTCAGAGGTGACATGCGAACTCATTTTTTTTTGGTTGATTTTTCGTTGTTAAATGGCATTTAAATATATAAAATAAATACCAAAAATATAAATCTTTGTTTTACTATGGTTGCAAATATCAAAAAATTTCTATATGTGACACGGCACCAGAGTTAAGTTAGGGTTTTTCAAAATGCTGACACGCTGAGCTCAAAAGGTTCGCCATCACTGTTTTAGAGTGTGTCTGTCTACTTTCTCACATGCAAGAACACACAACATGGGAGGGCTTCAATAACTTCAAGTTTCCTCCTGCTATGCTTAGAACAAAACCCAGATTCCTTACACAGTTGCTCTGTCCTAACTTCCTCTCTCCTCTCACACACTCCCTGTCAGCCACACTGGCATCCTTGCTGTTTCTCAGATACACCAAGCATGTTCTTACCTCAAGGTTTTGTTATTTGCTGTTCTTTCTGCCTGGAATGCTCTTACTCCACACTTGCATGGCTTGCTCCTTCTCTCTTTCAGATTCCTTTCAAATGCCATCTCCTCTGGGAAGCCTTCCATGACTGCACACTCACTATGGAGCTCTTGCCCTACTGTCTTTCTGTCTGTGACCCTGTTTTCTTTGTTTAAGCAAAATTTTTATTAAAGAAAAGCTCTCTGCAGGAGGGAGGGGACCTGAACTGATTGCCCCTTTTTCTTCATTCTTGACATTATCTTATATATTTATTTGACTTTTGTCTATCCTCCTTATTAGACCATGAGTTTCAATAAGGCAGGGATGTTTATCTCTTTTGTTCACTGTTGTAACCCCAGTACAAACAGTAGGTGCTCAATAGATATTTTCTGAATGAATAAATATACTCAGTGAGGCAAGTATTACCACCCTCTTTTCCACCAATGGGGAAACTGAAGCCCAGTGTGATCTGACTCACTCAAGTTCACACAATGAGTAAGTGGCTGGGGTCCAGATTTGAAGTAGGAATTCTGGAAACAGAAGGGTGAGCCGTGTCCACACTGGCACCCTGAGGTTCCTGAGGCTGGGGAGAGTTTTCAATCAAGCAACCACATCACCGTCACCCAAGATCAGCAAGCAGGTGGCTGTGGGTTCTGAAGGATGTTCTTCATGGTAAAAGGGCAGAGGGCAAGGTCTAGATCAGCCGTGGGCAAACTACGGCCCGTGGGCCGGATCCGGCCCGTTTGAAATGAATAAAACTAAAAAAAAAAAAAAAAGACCGTACCCTTTTATGTAATGATGTTTACTTTGAATTTATATTAGTTCACACAAACACTCCATCCATGCTTTTGTTCCGGCCCTCCGGTCCAGTTTAAGAACCCATTGTGGCCCCCGAGTCAAAAAGTTTGCCCACCCCTGGTCTAGATCCTAAGTTGGGCAGTACCACCAAGAGCTGGGCAGTCCCCAGTGATTGCCCCAGGCATACAGCAGGAGCAGAGCAGGGCTGCAGACATCCCCCAAATGAGTCCCAAGTCCTGTGTGGTATTCATAGTTCCCTTTAGTAATTGGCATAGATGAAACCCTGTTTTTAATTATCTGAGCCTGGGACCAAATTCTATTTCACACGCAAACACTATGTTTGTGTGGGGTTTTGTTTTGTTCATTTTTACTAGACTTTATTTTTTATAACAGTTTTAGGTTTATAGAAAAATTATGCAGAAATGACAGAGTGCCGAGAGAGAACCAAGATGGCGGCATAGGTTAACGCTGGAGTTTGCTGCCTCGAACAACCACCTCAAAAATACAACTAAAAGACAGAACGGACATCATCCAGAACCACAGGAAGGCTGGCTGAGTGGAAGTTCTACAACTAGGAGGAAAGAGGAAACCATACCCAGACTCAGAGGAGGCGCAGTGCTGAAGTGAAATACTAAGGTGCAGAGTGCATGTGGAATGGGCCGGCGGCAGAGGGCGCGGTTGTTGTTTTCAACCGGGAGGGAGTTTCAGACTCTGAGCTCCAGATCCGGGTGAGTCTCTAGGGACCCAGACTCAAACGGGAGAAGTGGAGAAGCGGGAAGGCAGCTTTCTCTCCAGGGTTTGCAGCGGTTGCAGAGCCGCTGGGGGACGGAACTGAGAGCAGCCATAACTGCTCGCTCCGCTCGCCCTGTAGATCCCCTGGGACCCGCCCCGCCCAAGCCCTGCACAGAGGCATTTGCTGGATAGCCTCAGGCAAAAGCTAGATTAACACCGCCCTAGAGATTCAGCACAGAACTCTCGCACTGCAGACACAGCTGACTCTCATAGCCAGTTAGCCTGGAGGTCAATTCACCCCCAGTATTGCCGACAACAATCAAGGCTTAACTACAACAAGACCGCCCACAAAGACCACAAGGGGGTGCACCAAAAAAGCATAAAAAAGCGGAGACAAAGAAAGATGACAGAAATGGAGGATATAGAGCTAAAAAACGCACTTTTAAGGTCTCTCAATAATCTTCTAGAAACTGCCGATAAACTTGATGAGAGCCTCAAGAAATCTAATGAGACCCTCAATGTTGTGATAAAGAACCAACTAGAAATTAAGCATACACTAACTGAAATAAAGAATTTTATACAGACTCCCAACAGCAGACAAGAGGAGCACAAGAATCAAGTCAAAGATGTGAAATACGAAGAAGCAAAAAACACCCAACCGGAAAAGCAAAATGAAAAAAGAATCCGAAAATACGAAGATAGTGTAAGGAGCCTCTGGGACAGTTTCAAGCGTACCAACATCAAAATAATAGGGGTGCCAGAAGATGAGAGACAGCAAGATATTGAAAACCTATTTGAAGAAATAATGACAGAAAACTCCCCCCACCTGGTGAAAGAAATGGACATACAGGTCCAAGAAGCGCAGAGAACCCCAAACAAAAGGAATCCAAAGAGGACCACACCAAGACACATCATCATTAAAATGCCAAGAGCAAAAGACAAAAAGAGCATCTTAAAAGCAGCAAGAGAAAGAAAGTCAATTACCTACAAGGGAATACCCATACGACTGTCAGCTGATTTCTCAACAGAAACTTTGCAGGCCAGAAGGGAATGGCAAGAAATATTCAAAGTGATGAATACCAAGAACCTACAACCAAGATTACTTTATCCAGCAAAGCTATCATTCAGAATTGAAGGTCAGATAAAGAGCTTCACAGATAAGGAAAAGCTAAAGGAGTTCATCACCACTAAACCAGTATTATACGAAATGCTGAAAGGTATCCTTTAAGAAGAGGAAGAAGAAGAAAAAGGTAAAGATACAAATTATGAACAACAAACATGCATCTATCAACAAGTGAATCTAAGAATCAAGTGAATAAATAATCTGATATACAGAATGAACTGGTGATTATAATAGAATCAGGGACATAGAAAGGGAATGGACTGACTATTCTTGGGGGGGAAAGGGGTGTGGGAGATGTGGGAAGAGACTGGACAAAAATTGTGCACCTATGGATGAGGACAGTGGGTGGGGAGTGAGGGTGGAGGGTGGGGTGGGAGCTGGAAGGAGGGGAGTTATGGGGGGAAAAAAGAGGAACAAATGTAATAATCTGAACAATAAAGATTTAATTTAAAAAAAAAAGAAAAAGAAATGACAGAGTACCTCATACTCCCTCTTCCCAACACACACAGTTTTTCCTATTACTAATACCTTATGATACCTTTGTTACAAATGAAGGACAAATGCTGATTCATTATTATTAACTAAAATCCATATTTATATTAAGGTTCACTCTTGGTGTTGCACAGCTCTATGGATTTTGAAAAATGCATAATGCGCCCGGCCAGAGTTGCTCGGTGGTTGAGTGTCGACCTATGAAGCATGAGGTCACAGTTTAATTCCTGGCCAGGACACAGGCCAGGGGTTGCAGGCTCAATCCCCAGAGGGGGGCGTGAAGGAGGCAGCTGATCAATGATTCTCTCATCATTGATGTTTCTCACTCTCTCTCCCTCTTCCTTCCTCTCTGAAATCAATTAAAAAATATTTTTTAAATGCATAATGTCCTTTATTTATCATTACAGTATCACACAGAAGTCCACTGCCCAAAAAATGCCCTCTGCTCCATCTATTCATCCCTCCTCCCTCCCCAAATCCTTGGCAACCATTGCCTTTTTTATTGTCTCTATAATTTTGCCTTTCCCAGCATAGGGTGTATTTGCTTGGTTTTAATGTATAGTGACCCTGCCAGGAAAGTGACCTCCACATAAGTTGGAACCAGACCGGGTCACGTTTGGTTCAGGACTTTACCTAGAATTGCTCGAATTTTGGAGGATCACTGCCATGATGAGGTCGTGGTGTTTGAGTTACCAGAGCTCCTGATTCAGCCCGCAGATTCACGGTGATTCCACCAAAACCATAACCTCCCAACTACTTTGTAATGTTTCCTATGTATTTTGCTCAAATATTTACATAGTAATTTATTCTAAACTAATTTCACTTTTTCTTTTATATTACAATTAGGATATTATTTATGTTGAAAATTATGTGTCAGTAGGTTATATCATCCAGGAATTTCATTTTGGAAAAGCATTGCAACTGTTGTTAAAAGGAACAACTGGGCCCTGGCCGGTTTGGCTCAGTGAGTAGAGCGTCAGCCTGCGGACTGAGGGGTCCCGGGTTCAATTCTGGTCAAGGGCACATGCTTGGGTTGCGGTCTCGATCCCCAGTGTGGGGCGTGCAGGAGGCAGCCGATCAGTGATTCTCTCTCATCATTGATGTTTCTATCTCTCTCTCCCTCTCCCTTCCTCTCTGAAATCAATAAAAATATATATTTAAAAAAAAAAAAAAGAAACAACTGGGAACCCTGGGTCCCCTAGGGTTTCAACCCATAATTGTACTGCATGACAATCACAATGGCAGCAAGCATTCAAAAGGCACTGTGCTGGGCCAGTGACTTCTGTATACAACTCATTATATCCTTACAGTTCCCCTGCCAGGTGCTACATGGTGTGTAGTGTTATCCCATTTTACAGAGGGGAAAACTGAGGTTCAGACAGAATCATGTCCCTGAGTGGGACTGGATATGGAATTCCAGCCCATGCTCCTAACAACCCAGCATCCAGCCCTGGATTTCCTGGGCCTCCTGGAAAGACCGTGTTGGGTGAGCTGAATATCTCCAAGCCTGCAAGGCCCCCAGAAGAGCACATGGGGGAACTGAGAGATCAAGAGCACAGGTTCTGGCCTGGGTTCCAATCTTGGCTATGACACTTACTCTGAGTGACCCTGGGACAGTAACTCCCCTTCTCTGAGGCTCAGTTTGCTCATCTGTAAAATAGGGGTGATGTCACCAAAGTGTGGTAGATACTATCTTTTTCCATGTTACCAAGGCAGAAACTATGGCTCATAGAGGGGAAGTGGCCTTCCCAGTGTTAAATGGAGAGTGATTCAATGGTCCTCTAAGGACATGCCCCCTTTGCCTGGTAAGGTCCCTGTGGACCTTATCAATTCTATATCACAGGTCACCAGGAAAAGGTCAGGGGTCACCTTCCCTGGCCACCTATCCCCCAATCCAACCACCTACTTGTTACCCCATAGGGAAGAAGTCTCTGAGAGCCCCAAGACCGGGAGAGCTGGAAGAGGGGTGCTGTCCCTGGAAGCACTGGGACTCAGTTTCCCTGTGGTGAACTCCAAGTCCTAAAGTGATGCATTCCTCTCCATCGCCACCACTTCCTTCTCATGTAGACACTCCTTTCCTCCTCCTTTCCTACCCAGCAGCCAGAGATCTCTCATAAATGTAAACTCATATGAAGTTACTCCCTTGCTTAACCCTTCCATGGCTCCTTATTGTCCTTAAGCTACACTTCTCTACCTGGTGCACAGGAACTTGCCCACTCCTCCTATCTCATTTCCCACAATGCTGCCTCCACTCCCCACTCCCCACGTATGTTCAGGGCACATTGGGCTCTCCCATGGGCCCTTAATGCGCCAGCATGTTCCTGACTTAGAACCTGTGCCCATGTGCTTCTCCTTGGTCAGCTCATAAACAACTCACTCCTTCCCTTCACCAGGCAAACCCCTCCTCCCTCCCTCCACTAGGCCAGCTTTTCCTGTCATGCTCTCTCATACCCCACCCACTGGTCTCTCCTAGCAATAATCCCAGTTTTCAACGATAGATTCATCTAATTATCTTCTCCCCACTTGACTGAGCTGCACCGGGACCCTGCTCTGTTTCCTTCTGCATACTGAGAACCATGAGAAGTGTCTGCCCCCAGTAGGCACTCCGGAGAACCTACTGACTGGCAGACTAAAAGGCCACACAGAGGAGAGAGACGGCCCATCTCCTCCACCAGGTGGACTAAGACATACAATACAACTTGAAAGGAAGGAAAAAATGGGAAAATGGAAGGCAGAGGTAATCCCAGACACAATTCAATTCACTGTTCAGCATGCCTAGACGTGCCAGACGCTATGCCATGCACTGGGGACAGTGTATGTGTGCCACACTGCCTGGACTCGGAGCCCAACTCACTACTCACTAGCTGTGGAAGTTTAGGTAAGTCACTAAACCTCTCGGAACCTGGTGTCTCTAACTATCAAATGGAAGTGGAGAGGTTACTTTATTACAGAAAACCCATGCCTTAGGGCATTAGGACTTACTATGCCCTTGAAACCCCAGTGAAACCAGCAATTCTGTTTGGTTACTATTGCTGAATCACACACCACTCCAATATTTAGTGGCTTAAAACAACCACTTTTTCCTTCACTGGTGTGTGAATCAGAAACATTGGAAAGGACCAGTTGGGTAGGTCTTTGTTAGAGTCAGATGTTGGCCAGGCCTGTGATTATTTGAAGGGTCAATGGCTGGCTATTGACTGTGGGCACCAAGCTGTCATATTCGTTACCTGCGCCCATCTACCCACCCCCGCCATTACCTGAATTTCTAGCCTATCACCTTCTATCTTTCCAGCCCACTCTCTCCAGTACCCCAATTCCCACAATCCTTCAGTCCCACTGAGACCTCTGATTCATTGAGCCTACCACCTTCCCCCTCATGTCCTCACCTCCCTCCTCCCTGCTTAAAGCCCCTGGGGTGTCATTATCCTCAAGCACTGCGCACTCCCAAGAGAGGCCCCTGCTCCCCTCTGGTGGAACACCCAGTGGTTGACACCAACTCTCTGTCCTTCTGTGCTTATTCCCCTGCAGTGCAATGTGGTTGAAGAACAACACACCCCATGTGGACTGGTCTCACTTTACTTACCTGACTGCTAGGCCCAATGGGCCTTCAGTACACTGCAGTTCCCTTGGCCCATTTCTTCTCCCCAGGCAATTCCTTCCTATCTTCTCCTCAAACCTCCATCACCTTCTCTCCCATTCTCAGTCTTAGCTGAGGATCTTGCTTCCTATTTCACAGGGAAAATTCTAGCAATTAGAAAAGACTTCCACAAGCTTTTATTTATAAATACTCTGCCCCAAGCCGTGGTCCCATCTTGTGTATAGCTCCCATCTTTCTCTGTCTTCTCCCTCTGGCATCATCATTATTTCCAATCTACTGAATCATTCTCATCAACATAAAAATATGCTAATATGTCTGCATTTAAGTAACTTCTCTTAACCGCACTCTGCTCTCCACCTAACACCCCATCCTCAGTCCTAAAGCAAAACCCCTCAAAAAGCTGTCTGTACCCACTGCCTCAGTGTCTCTACTTGCTCTCCTTCCATTACAGAAAAGGTACAAAAATAGTACAAAAAATACCCAAATATCAATCACCCAAATTTTTACCATCTTTGCTTTATCATTCTCTTTCTTCCCTCCTCCTCAACTCTTATAGAGTAAGTTGTAGACGTGAGTCCTTTATCCCTAAAAACCAGTGTGTATTTCCTAAAAGCAAGGACTTTCTCTTACAATAACCAAGATCAGGAATTTTTGCACTGATACAATATTATTATCTAACTAGAGGCCTGGTGCACAAAAATTTGTGCACATGGAGGGGGGGCGGTCCCTCAGCCTGGCCTGTGCCCTCTCGCAGTCTGGGACCCCTCGGGAGATAACGACCTGCTGGCTTAGGCCTGCTCCCGGGTGGCAGAGGGCAGGTCCAATCCCTAGGTGCAAACCCTGGTCGGGCTCAGAGCAGGGCCGATTGGGGAGTTGGGGCGCCGCCCCCTGTCATGCACAGAGCAGGGCGGATTGGGAGGTTGCGATGCCACCCTCAGTCGCTCAGGGTAGGGACGATTGGGGGGTTGGGGCACTGCCCCCTGTCACACTCAAGGCAGGGTCGATGGGGAGGTTGCGGCGCCACCCCGTCACGCACAGAGCAGGGCCCATCAGGGGGGTTGGGGCTCCGTACCCTGTCACTCACAGAGCAGGGTCGATCAGGGGGTTGGGGAGCTCCCCCCTGTCACGCACAGAGCAGGGCCCATCAGGGGGTTGGGGAGCTCTCCCCTGTCACGCACAGAGCAGGGCCCATCAGGGGGTTGGGGAGCTCCCCCCGTCACGTACAGAGTAGGGCCAATAGGGGAGTTGGGGCACCGCCCCCTGTCACACACAGAGCAGGGCAGATCAGGGGTTGGGGTGCCACCCTCTATCACTCACAGAGCAGGGCCGATCAAGGGGTTGGGGCGCCGCCACTCTCACACTCAGGGCAGGGCCGATGGGGAGGTTATGGCTCTACCCCGTCACACACAGAGCAGGGCCCGTGGGCGGGGGGGGGGGGGGGGGGGTGGAGGGGGGGTGGGGTTGGGGCGCCGCACCCTGTCACACACAGAGCCACAGGGCGATCAGGGGGTTAGGGAGCTCCCCCCTAGCAGGCACAGAACAGGGCTGATCAGGGGGTTGGGGCGCCTTCCCCTGTCACGAACAGAGCAGGGCGGATAGGGAGGTTGTGGCCCTGCCCCCTGTCACACACAGAGCTGCAGGGTGATCAGGGGGTTTGGGTGCTGCCCCCTGTCATGCTGATCCCGGTGCCGGGAGGCCTCGCGGCTCCGCTGATCCCGGTGCTGGGAGGCATATTACCCTTTTACTATATAGGATAGAGGCCTGGTGCATGGGTAGGAGCTGGCTGGTTTGCCCTGAAGGGTGTCCTGGATCAGGGTGGGGGTCCCCACTGGGTGCCTGGCCAGTTTGGGTGAGGGGCTGAGGGCTGTTTTCAGGCTGGTGGGTGACTGAAGCTCCCAACCACTCCTTTTTTTCTTTTTCTTTTTTATTCTGGGCCAAGGCCTCTGCTGCTGAAAGCAGGTATCTGGTTTGTTTCGGTTCTATAATCGAAACACTGTATCATCTCCAGCTCTGAGATCCCGGCCGGCTGAAAGCTGGTTTCTGGGGTTTTGTTTAGCTTCTATATTTGTTACAATGTTTCAAACTGCCAGCTCAGAGGCCAGCAAGGCAGGCGGGGAACATTGGAGTCCTCCTTCACTGAAGTAAGCAAGCCTCATGTTCGCTTCCAGCTGCCTGGCTGCCGGCCGCCATCTTGGCTGGCAGTTAATTTGCATATCGCCCTGATTAGCCAATGGGAAGGGTAGCGGTCGTATGCTAATTACCATGTTTCTTTTTTATTAGATAGGAGGATATAGAGACCTTACTCAAATTTCACCAATCGTTCCACTACTATCCTTTATAGGCAGTGAAAAATCAATGTTTCCTGGTCCAGGATCTCACACTGTATTCAGTTCTTGTGTCTCTTTGGTCTCCTTAATCTAGAACTGCTCCTCAGTCATTCTTTGTCATCCATGATCTCGACATTTTTGAAGAGTACAAGCCGGTTTCCATTTTGTAAAAATACCCTTCAATTTGGGTTCATGAATCAGTTAAGCATATCTGGCAGATACCACTGAAGGGATGCTGTGTCCATCTCAGGAGGAACATGATGTCAATTTGCCCCATTAATGGTGACGCTCCCTTTGACCAGTTGGTTGATGTGTCTGCTGGGTTTCTTCACTGTAAAGTTACCATTTTACCCTTTGTAATTAATAACTATCTTGTGTACAGAGGCAGAGCAGCATCGAACAGATTGTCAAACTACAGCGGGAAGGCCGGGGAGGGTTGGGGGGCGGAAGGGGGGGGTAAGAGATCAACCGAAGGACTAGTATGCATGCATATAAGCATAACCAATGGACACAGGACACTGGGGGGTAGGGGAGGCTGGGGGAATGTCAAGGAGGGGGAAAAAAAAAGGAGACATATGTAATACTGTTTGTAATACTTTAAGCAATAAAACAAAAAGAAAAAAAAAGAAATAAAAGAGAAACTAAAAAGAACCGTCCCATTTACCATTGCGACAAAAAAAATTAAGATACATAGGAATAACCTTAACTAAAAAGTTAAAAGACCTGTATTCAGAAAACTACAGGATGTTGAAAAAACAAATAGAGGAAGACATAAACAAATGGAAGAATGTATCATGTTCATGGATTGGTAGAATCAACATCATTAAAATGTTCATACTGCCCAAAGCAATCTATAGATTCAATGCAATCCCTACTAAAATACCAATGGCACATTTCACAGATCTAGAACAAACTCTCCAAAAAGTCATCTGGAATAAAAAAAAGACACTGAATAGCCACAGCAATCCTGAGAAAGAAGAACAAAGTTGGAGGGATCACAATATCAGATATCAAGCAATATTACAAAACCACTGTTCTCAAAACTGCTTGGTACTGGCACAAGAACCAACATATAGACCAATAGAGAAGCCAGAAACCACCGAAACCACTATGCTCAATTAATATTTGACAAAAGAGGCAAGAGCATACAATGGAGTCAAGACAGTCTCTTCAATAAATGGTGCTGGGAAAATTGGACAGATACGTGCAAAAAAAATGAAACTAGACCACCAACTGACACTATAAACAAAATAAACTCAAAATGGATAAAGGACTTAAACCTAAGACAGAAAACCATAAAAATCTTAGAAGAATACATAGACAGCAAAAAATATCAGACATATGTCATAGCAAAATCTTTACTGATACATTTCCTGGAAACTAAGGATAAAATAAACAAATGGTACTACTTCAAAATAAAAAGCTTCTGCACAGCAAAAAAAACCTTCAACCAAACAACAAGAAAGCCCATTGCATGGGAGAACATATTTGCCAATTATATCTCTGATAAGGGTTTAATCTCCAAAATTTATAGGGAACTCATGCAACTTAACAAAAGGAAGATAAATAATCCAATCAAAAAATGGGCAAAGGACCTAAATAGACACTTTACAAAAGAGGACATACAGAAGGCAGAGAGACATATGAAAACATGCTCAAAGTCACTAATCATCTGAGAGATGCAGATCAAAAAGACAATGAGGTACATCGCACACCTGTCTGAATGTCTATCATCAACAAATCAACAAATGACAAGTGCTGGCGAGAATGACAAGTGCTGGTGGGAATGCAGACTGGTGCAGCCACTGTGAAAAACAGTATGGAGTTTCCTCAAAAATATAATTCCCATTTGACCCAGCAATCCCACTTCTACGAAAATATCCCAAGAAATCTGAAACACCAATCAGGAAGGCTACATGCACCCCTACTTTCATAGCAGCACAATTTACAATAGTTAAGATTTGGAAACAGCCTAATTGCCTATCAGCAGATGAGTGATTTAAATCAGTGATACATTTACACAGTGGAATACTATGCAGCTGTATAAAAGAAGGAACTCTTACCATTTGCAACAGTATGGATGGACCTGGAGAGCATTATGCTAAGTGAAATAGGCCAGTTGGAGAAAGATAAATATCACCTGATCTCCCTAATTTGTGGAATATAATGAACAACATAAAGTGATGAACAAAAATAGAGCAAGAGTCATAGAAGCATTGAACAGACCATCCAACGTAAGAGGGAAGACTGGGGAGATGGGGGTAAGAGATCAACCAAAGGACTTGTATGCATGCATATGAGCATAACCAATGGACACAGATAGTATGGGGGTGAAAGCATGTGCTGGGGCGTGGGAGTGGCTGGGGAGAGGACAATGGGGGCGGGAATGGAGACTTATGTATTACTTTAAACAATAAAGAATTTAAGTTAAAAAATAAAAAAAATAACTATCTTGTGAGAACTCTAAGACTATGCAAATATCCTGTTTCTCCTCAAAGTTTAATCTACTATTGATTGAAGCATCTATGAATGAATCTCTCCTGAAACAATTATTACTATGGTGGCTGCCAAATAGTGATTTTCTAATTCTTACTCTTCTAGATTTTAGGTGACTTTCTGCCCTTAAAAAGAGATTTCCTTTTCCTTTCTGTCTTTCTGTATTTAAATCCTCTACTCTCTTAATCCCACTCCAATCAGGCTTTTGCTCCCACCATTCTCCTTAAACTCTTTCCTATCCAACAATGCCCTCCACTTTGCTAATTCAGTTTTCGATTCTCATCTTCTTCTTTTTTATTTTTAATCCTCACCCAAGGATATTTTTCCATTGATTTTAAGAGAAAGTGGAAGAAAGAGGGAAAGACAGAAACACAGATTGCCTCCTGCATGCGCCCTGACCATGGCCCAGGCGGGGGAGAAGCCTGCAACCAGAGGTATGTGCCCTTGACCAGAATCGAACCTGGGATCCTTCCACCTGCAGGCCAACGCTCTCTCCACTGAGCCAAACTAGCTAGGGCAAGATTCTCATCTTCTTGACCTCTCAGCAGCATTTGACACAGATCACCAGCTCTCCCCCTTTGAACTGTTTTCCTTACTGGTCCCCAGGACACACCCCTAGCTGCTCTGCCTCGGACTCCTTTGTTTCTTATCTCTTAATGATGGAGTTTCAGTCCTTGGTCCTCTTCTCTTCTCTGTCTATGCTCACTCCCTTGGAGATCTTACCCAGTTGCATGGCTTTAAAAACCATTTCTACAACGAGGACTCCTGTGTTAATCTACTTGGGCTGCCAGAGCAAGATATCACAGACTGGGTGGCTTAAAAACAGAAATTTAGCCCTAGCTGGTTGCTCGGTGGGTAGAACGTTGGCCCAAGGACCAAAGGGTCACAGGTTTGATCCCCATCCCCAGTCAGGAGGTGGGGGGGTGGGGTAGGAAGGCAACCAATTGATGTGTCTCTCTCACATCGATGTTTCTCTCTCTCCTCTCCCCCCTCCCTCCACTCTCTCTGAAAAAAAAAAATGGAAAAAATATCCTCACTCCTTGAGTAAAGACTAAAAATAGTAGTAATAATACTAAAACAAAAAATAATAAATACATTTTTAAAATTGATCCTATGGCACTTCTGAGCCTAGGCCTCAAGAGAGGCCTTGCTGCTTTTGTTCTCTTCCTTTTGGAGGTCATCCTGTAAGGAAGCCTGAGCTAGCTTGCTGAAGAAGCCACGCGAAGAACCAAGGCACTCCAGCCACAAACCCAGTCAGCGGCCAGATCTCTGAATGAGGCCATATAGGACCAGCCAGCCTGTCACCTTGCTGACCTCAAGGGCAGGAGTAAGCCCAGACAAGACCATGTGCAACAGAAAAGAGCTATCCTAGTTGAGATATGTCCAAACTGCCAAACCATACAAATAAGCAAATAATGATTGTTGGCTTAAGCCACTCTGTTTTGGGATGATTTATTAAGCAGCAATACGAAGCTGATACATTTAGGTTCTCAGTGCAGTGACCCAGGTTGAAATGCAAGTTCCATCTCTGGCATATGATCTTGGGCACGTCCTGTAATCTTGCTGAACCTCAGTTTCCTCATCTGTACAATGGGATACTTTTAGTTTCTACCTCCTCAGGCTGATGTGAAGATTAGATGATGAACATTCAGTGTATGGCATAGGGCAAGCACTGTCAACATTTTAACTGTGGTTGTTGCTGTTGTTGTTTGAAGGAAGTCTAGCTTGATACTTGCTATGTAGGCCGTCAAAAAGAGTAATGTGAAAGATAACTGAGCTTGTCTTTGGAGGCTCCATAACTAGTGGATGTTGGAGACTGGGGGCTTCTTGGGACCAGAGACCTATATCAGGCTAGCCTGGGAGATGGCAGGGGTTGGGTCCCAACTGTGTCCTACTTGGTACAAAGCGGCTGTATGTGTGTGCCTGGTGAGCCCTATGAATGAGGTCACGAATGGAGGCTGGAATTGGGTGGAAGAATGAACAATAATGCTGTAGGAGGGGCTGAGATCATAGGAAAGGTGTGAGGGCTAAATCTTGGGAATACCCGCACTCTGTGAAATTACCTTTTTAAAAAAAATATTTTTATTGATTTCAGAGAGGGAGAGGGAGAGATAGAAATATCAATGATGAGAGAGAATCATTGATCAGCTGCCTCCTGTACGCCTCTCACTGGGGAATGGAGCCTACAACCCCGGCATGTGCCCTGACCTGCAACTGAACGGTGACACTCAACCACTGAACCACATTGGCCAGGCTGAAATTACTTTTTTTATTCTTCTGTTTACCTGTGCATAATCTGTTTCTCACTTTAGAAGGTGCGCTCCATAAGGAACTGGTATCGGTCTTGCTCATGCACCTCACAATGTCTGGTTCATAGCAAGTGAGTAAGAGCTGAATAAATGTGAACGAAGGTGGGAAAAAGGGAGCCATGAGAGCCAAAAAGACATGGTCCAAGAGCTAAGCGGAAGGCTAGTCATTTCCTGAAAGAGGGCTTCACAGGAACATTGGGATCATCTTCTCTAACCTCCTCAGTCCACAGTTGGGGAAGCAGAGGCCCAGAGAGGACGAATGACCAGCCTGAGGACACCCATGACTGCAGATTCCCTGCCAATGAGACCGAATGCCACAGACCTGCCTGACAAGGAGGCACAGAAAAGTCACGGCCACCTCCCTGAGGCCATCACTGTAGGTCAGCAGCTGCCGCCACCCCCATCCCATCCCATCCCATCCCATGGGGGCGAAAATTGTCTCTCTGGGAGCAGAGGTGCCAGTAAGCTAAACTGTCAATGGAGGGCTGGAGCGGGCAGGCAGCCCCGGGGTAACAGCTGGCAACACCAAAATAACCCGGCCTCCTCGCCTTGTTCCAGCCCTCACACCTCTGCCCCCTCAGAGGCAGACGAACACGAATTCCTCCGTAACACTTCATACACCAGCTTTCAGCAGGGCCTGCAGGAAGCGGGGGTGGTCATGAGACCCAGCCCTGTCCACTGGGGGCTCACAGTCTATGATGAAGCAGGCAGGCTGGGCACCCGTCGGGCTGCTAAATGATGGTGCCTAGGTCTTGGGGAGCTCAAGAGAGGGAAGATCCTCGGAGAAAAGGACCCCTGAATTACTTTAATGAATGTTAGCCAGTCCAGGAGGTAACAGTAACCGAATGGAACTGCCAGTGAGAAAGGAGGCAAAACAGATACATTTCAGGAATTGGGGGGGGGGGGGGGGGGGGCAGAAATGGAGGTAAAAAGGGGGCTGGATGGGTTGTCCAAATGATGTTGGAACATGGACGTCAAGAGGAGAGATTTGCTGTTTTTGGTGCACAAAGGAGAGCCTCGGGGATTTTTAACCCAGGTTGGCACTGCACAAAGTGCCCTGTGGCTGCTTTGGGGAGGTGGCCCGGACAAGAACAGGGGTGGGGGTGCAGACCGACCCGAGAACGCACTATTCCGGATGGACAGCTCAGCCAGGGCTCCTATGGGAAGCAGGATGAGGTCTCAGTGTCCAGAAGGCCGGCATCGCCCCCTCCTCGGCTCCGGTGCCACACCATCCCGGGTCCAACCTCCGCTCGCTAGTTCCGGACTCGAAGTTGGAGCAGACAAAAATGTACCGCCGGAACCTTCCTCCCAGACGAGGGGCCCGAGCAGGAGACTTCAACTTCCAAAATGCCCCGCTCCTCAGCTCCGCAGGTCGCGCATGCTTCTTTCCAAGCAAGGCGGGCCGGCTGGCAGACGGACGGGCCGCGTCAGCGGGCGGAGTGCGGGAAACCCGGCGGCCGCCATCTTTGCTGGGTCAAACCAATTGGGAACTCAGGGGGAGGCTCGCGTTGTCTCTCTCGCCAGTTCTTAGAGGTACTGGAATCAAACGCGCTAATCATTGCAAGTCCTTTTATCAGGCTTTACCTTGAGAACTCCTTCCATTTTGCACCCCCATCCGGAAAAGAACCCCAAGGTACAATAGGACATCCCAGCACGGCGGCACTCGCCACGGTTCCGCTGGGGGCGGGGCCTGAAGCCGTCCCGCCCCGCCTCCTGGCAGAGCGGGTTTCCGCTTCCGGCGGTGGCGGGAGCAGCCTCGCTCTGGTCCCTGCGGCTGGCGGCCGAGCCGTGTGTCTCCTCCTCCGCCGCCGCCATATTGTCTGTGTGAGGAGAGGGGAGCGCGGCCGCCGGCGCTGCCGCTTCCACCACAGGTACAGTGGGAGCCGCCAGGCGAGGCTGCCGGGCGGGGGAGGTTGGCCCAGAAGAGGGCAGCCGGGCGCGGCCGCCCCTGGGGCCTCCAGCGGGCTCCGGAGTGCCCTTCGCCTTCCCCTGCCCCCCCTCTACACACACACCAGCCGAGGCGCCTGCAACCCACCGGGGAGGCCCGGGGCCACCCCACAACCCGGGGCGGGGTAGCGGGGGGCGGGGGCGAGACGTGGGGGCAGAGGCTGATGTGAAGGTGGGAACTAGCCTTCGGGAGCCCAGCTTATTCGGGGAAAGAGGACTTCACTGAGGCGGGGACTAGGGGTAACTTGGGAGGAGGGGGTCCCCCAGGGGGACGGGAGCTGGCGGGGTGGGGCCGCAGGGGGATGCTGGGGCCGGTGCCTAGGGGAGTGGTGCCTCCTGGGAAGGGCGGAGCGGAGCAGCTGGGGACGGGGCGGGGGGGCCTTCGCGGGGTCCCTGTGGGCGAGGCCGGGCTTCGCACCTGCAGGCTGGGCTGCAAGGCGGGGGGACCCCGGGCTCGGCCGCCGAGGAGAAAGGCGGAGGGCGAGGACCGCGGAGCGGGGCGGACCGGGCTGGAGCTGGAGTTGAGGGTAGTTGGGAGCCAGGTGTCAGAGGAGAGAGGAGCGGAGTGGAAGGCTGGCCGCGAGGATACCTGTCCGTGCGTGACCTTTTGAAAGAGCAGGACTTTTCCTTCGTCCCCGTCTCTCCTTCCCCCTCCCCCGGCGTCAGAACATTTTTAGCCGAGGCAGGTGATGGGTGGAGCTTCTGTAGTTTGTTTTTGGGAAGCAAAGTCAGGGTCAGAAGTTGCTTCTTGGCCGTTGCTGTTGCGGAAAGGAAAGCGTTCTGGACAGGAGGTGGCGGGCTCATGGGAGAAGACTCGGTTACCTTGCCGCCGCCGAGTTCTGTGAGGAGGGTGTGGGGGGAGAGGAAGCTGGAAAGGGAAGGTGCTGCTTCCCGGCGGGGAGCCCTCCTCCCAGCCCGGGGGCTGCAGAGCGGCCGGTGGCGAGGACCGACGGCCTGGTGCCCGGGTCGGTGTGACTGCTGCGGACGGTGCTGCCGCGGTCCAGTCCTCTTCTATCGGTAAATTGGGGTGAGGATAGTCTCTAGAATAGATCGTAAGTTTATGGTGAAGAGTAAATGAGATCATGTGTGCCAAGTGCTTACCACAGTGCCAGTAAGTGCTGGATAGCTCTTTCCTGTCACTGTTATTAAAAAATAGCTCTTACTGTCACTGTTATTAAAAGGGACCAGCTGGTATATTTGGTTCCAAGTAAAACTTAATAGTCAGGAACCTTAACAGTAGGTAAGGCTTCAGAATATTACCTTTGTACTTGCTGCAGTGTTTTTGTTTCCTTGTAAGTCTTCTGGGTTAACGGAACGGGCTTGTTGGACCTTGGGGATGAAAGATCAGGACCAATACTAGTCCTCCCGCAGGTCGTTTTATTTTATTTATTTTTTTTAAATATATTTTATTGATATTTTTTTTTTACAGAGAGGAAGGGAGAGGAATAGAGAGTTAGAAACATCGATGAGAGAGAAACATCGATCAGCCGCCTCCTGCACTCTCCCTACTGGGGATGTGCCCGCAACCAAGGTACATGCCCTTGGGACCTGGAACCCTTGAGTCCGCAGGCCGACGCTCTATCCACTGAGCCAAACCAGTTAGGGCTCCCGCAGGTCATTTTAAAAAGTTCACCTGCAGCCCAGTCAGCATAGCTCAGTGGTTGAGCGGCAACCAATGGACCAGGAGGTCACGGTTCGATTCCCGGTCAGGGCACACGCCCGGGTTGGGTGCTCAGTCCCGTGTGGGGCGTGCAGGAGGCAGCCCATCAATGATTCCCTCATCATTGATGTTTCTCTCTCTCTCCCTCTCCCTTCCTCTCAGAAATCAATTATATATATTTATTTTATTCTTTTTCTAAAGTTCATCTGCAGTTTACCTGGGAAGGTTTGTCCTGTGACTTCGAAATCGATGAATTTTCATTCCTGTTGGAGGAGGGTATATGACTTGTAAAAGGAACAAAAGGATTGTAAGTTTCCTTAGATTGATTCATTAACTGATTACAAAGTTAGGTCACCCTGGGGCAACGTATGCCTAGTTATTTCCTTTTGTACTGAATACAGTAGAGAAGAAAAGCACACATTTGGGGGTGGGGGGCACATTGTGTTATTTTCTGCATAATGGGTTCATTAATTGCCTTGTATTGGGGATGAAACAAGTGTCACTTTCTTTTCCACAGTGTATTTTTAAGCTTTCCTGTCATCTAGCTACCCTCTTCAGGGTGAGGCTTTGATTTTACTGTTGTCTGTCTCTGAACATACACCTTTACATACTCCTTTGGAGAAAGGAGAATTTTTCTTTAGGAACTGAGTTTAAAGCCTTACATAAGGATTGAGTTTGTAGTAGGCAGAATGGCCCCTCCCCAAATAAGATGTTAATTCTGTAATCCCCAGAATCTTTACATATGTAACATGATAAAGGGGACTTTGCAGATGTAATTGGGGTTAAAATAGGAAGATTGTCCTGGATTTTGTGGGTAGGCCCAGTCTAAAAGCAGAGAACTTTCTGTAGCTGGGAGTTAAAAAAGAGGTGGGTCAGAAGCAAAATTGGGAGATCTGAATCATGAGAGGGACCCCATGTGCTGTTGCTAGAGGGGGCCACTGGGAAACCATGAGAAGGGATGTGGGTGGCCTCTAGTAGCAAAGACCAGCTCTGGCAGACAGCCAGCAAGGGAAAGGAAACCTCAGTTGTACAGCCACAAGGAACTGAAGTTAACAGTTCTACATGAGCTTTGAAATAGATTCTTCCTCAGAGTTTCCGGCAAGGAATATACCTTGATTTTGGCCTTGTGAGACCCTAAACAGGAAACAGCCAAGTTCATCCAACTTCTGACCTGCAGAAACTGAGATAATAAATTTCTGTTGTTTTAAGCCACTACGTTTGTGGTAATTAGTTGTGGCAGCGATCGCACACTAGTACAGATTTTGGTACCAGGAGTTGGGGTACTGATACCTAAAAATGTGGAAGGGGCAGTGGAGGCCAGAAATCAACCTTCCTTCCTTCCTTCCTTCCTTCCTTCCTTCCGGAAAGGAGAGGGAGAGATAGAAACATCAATGATGAGAGAGAATCATTGATGGGCTGCCTCCTGCATGCCCTCCATTGAGGATCGAGCCTGCAACCCAGGCATGTGCCCTTGAACGGAATCGAACCCGGGACGCTTCAGTCTGCAGGCCGATGATCTATCCGCAAAGTCAAACTGTGCAGGACCAGAAAATTTTTGAGGATTATGGTAGAAAAGACTTAGAATAGATTGTTGCTAGAAATATGGATGTAATGCCTTTGTTAATGAGGGCTTGGTTGGAAGTGGGATATGCATTCATTGGAGACTGGAGGAAAAAGGATCCTTGTTACAAAGTGGCAAATATGCTTAAGAACTGTGTCCTGTGGTTATGTGGAAAAGAAAACTTAATGTGATAAACATGGATATTTGGCTGAGGAGATTTCCACAGAAAAGTCTTAAAAATGCACCCTGGTTTGTTTGTGGATCTGAGTCTGACTAGGGGAGTGAACCTTTGTGAAATTCATGTAAAGCCTTCTGGGTTCTTGAGGATTTATACTAGCAGAAACAGCTTGGCTTGAAAGAGAGTAGGAAATTAAAGAGGACTGTGAACCCCCTAAATGCTACTAGCAGAAAGCAAGCTGGTAAAACTACTCAGGTATAAATGTGCTGGCTTTTATAAAAAAAGAAGAAGAAGAAGAAGGGTGGAACCAAGGGCTCAGAGAGCTGAATGCCACTGAGGATTTTTCTCTGGTTTGGAAATGGAATGAATGGAGTTAGCTCAGATTTTGAAACTGCTTTGGACCAATGGATCTGTTTTCTCTTATATTTTCCCTGCTTAGACTAGAATGTCTATAACTGGTGCCCTATCCCTGACCCCCATTGCATGTTGGGAGCAGATAACTTTTCTTTAAGGAATTGTAAACCAGGGATTGTAGTTAATGTATTATATCCAGAGCCTCATTATACCTAATTTAGATTATGAGTTTTGAGACTATGTTGGGAGGCAAGAGGGTGGGTGTAGTAGATAGAATGACACTCTCCTACCCCCAAAGATGTTCATAACCTCATCCCTGGATTCTGAATTACAGTAACATGTGGCAAAGGGACTTTGTAGATAGGAAATTATTCTATTGCAGATTATCCTGGTTTTTCTGGGTGGGGATTATTTTCTAGAGAACAAAGGCAGCAAAGATTATTCTATAAAGTGATTTGGTCCTGGAAGACTTCACAGAATAATGGGATTGAGTGGAACCTATGCCTCTTTCTTTTTTTTCTTTTTTTAATCCTCACCAGAGGATATTTTTCCTTTTTTTTTTTTTTTTTTTTTTTTTTTTTAGAGAGAGGGAAAGACAGAATTTCAATGTGAGAGAGACACATCGATCCGTTGCCTCCTGCATGTGCCTTGACCAGGGCCCAATCCAGGGAGGAGTCTGCAACCTAGGTAGTCGTCCTTGACTGGAATCAAACCCAGGACTCTTTGGTCCTCAGGCCAACGCTCTATCCACTGAGCCAAACTGGCTAGGGCTTTATGCTTCTTTCTTAATGTTTAAGTGTCCTGTTCCTGGCTTTATATGCAATTTGGAAGGACTACATGATGAGCTTGGTTAAATGTAGATTCTAGAGCTACAGGCCATTTTAGTAGGATTTCTATAAATTGATGATTCTTCCATGCCTATAATAAACTTCTTGGGTAAATGGCACAATTTTGTCATTAATTTTTATTGGCTGAATAAAGCAATGAGTTTATGTGACAACCTTTTAAAGACTTAATTTCCTATTTTTTAGAGGAGATAGAAACGGGTGATTGTTTTTATGAATTGATAGCCACCTATACGTACATTGATCTGTCTGTTTTTTCACACCTCCCATCCCAATCCAAAGATGTTGTAAGGTTGTTTCTCCCTGTCATTGTTATTTGAGGTTAAGAGTCAGATTTGAGGATCATACTTGCAGAGTGGACTTCTAGCTTTTAAGAAAAAGTACTGTTTTTTGCTCTTCAACAGTATCCTATTGATTAGATTCATAAAATGACTCTACTGAGGGAGACTTCAGAGGATGGAGAAATTTTGTTTTGTTTTGAGTTAGTTACCTAATTACAGTGTGATTACAAAATCAACATTTCAGGGTATGAGTGACTTTTGAGATTATTTGTTGGACTTTTAGCTTTAGAAGAAAAGAAATTGGGCCACATGAAGGTTAAGTGGTTCAACCAAGTATCTTAGCCCTAGAGCTGGCCTAGTCATCCTGGTCCAGGCAATGGAGATTCATGGCTTCTGACTACACCACGTCCTTGAATAATGTGGTGTTTTGTTTTGTTTGTTTTGTTTTGTTAGAAGCTTAATGAGATGCCATAGGAATTTAACTCTTGCTTATATCGATTAGCCTGTGATAAAATTGGTTTCCTTATACTTATAGACAACATTAAGTGAAGACTTACTATATATCTCTGTGCACCCCTCCCTGCATTGTACTTTTTCTAGATTTTACCTTGGAAAGGTTATCTCTGTGCCTCAGTTTCCTCATGGGGTCATTGTGAGTATTCAGATTATGCATGTAACACATCTACACTAATAAAAGAGAAACATGCAAATTGGTGTCACTCTGCTACCCTTCCCATTGGCTAATCAGCATATCCTTATGCAAATTAACTGTCAGCCAAGTTGGCGGCCGGCAGCCATGCACTGAAGCGAACAGGGAGGCTTGCTTGCTCCAGTGATGGCGGACTCCAACGTTCCCCGCCTGACTTGCCAGCCTCTCAGCTGCAACTCTAAGCAACTATGTACTATGTTGCAAATATAGAAGCTAAACAAAACCCCAGAAACCGGCTTTCAGTCTGCCAGGCTTCAGCCAGCCGGACCGCAACATTGTATCAAATACAGAAGGTAAAGGCCAGAAACCTGCTTTCAGCAGCGAGGCCTCAGAGCTAAAGCTGGCCCAGAATAGAAAAAAAAGAAAAGAAAAAAAGGAGCAGTTGGGAGCTTCAGTCACCTGCCAACCTGAAAATGGCCCTCAGCCCCTCAGCCAGACTGGCCAGGCACCCCAGTGGGGACCCCCACCCTGATCCAGGACACCCTTCAGGGCAAACCAGCCGGCCCCCACCCATGCACCAGGCCTCTATCCTATATAGTAAAAGGGTAATATGCCTCCCGGCACCAGGATCAGCGTGACAGGGGGCAGCTACCAAACCCCCTGATCGCCCTGCGGCTCTGTGAGTGACAGGGGGCGGGGCCACAACCTCCCTATCTGCCCTGCTCTGTTCGTGACAGGGGAAGGCGCCCCAACCCCCTGATCAGCCCTGCTCTGTGCCTGATAGCAGGGAGCTCCCCAATCCCCTGATCGCCCTGCGGCTCTGTGTTTGACAGGGTAGAGCCATAACCTCTCCATCGGCCCTGCCCTGAGTGTGACAGTGGCGGTGCCCCAACCCCCTGATCAGCCCTGTTCTATGGGTGATAGAGGGTGGCGCCGCAACCCCCCTCCACGGGCCTTGCTCTGTGTGTGACAGGGTAGAACCATAACCTCCCCATTGGCCCTGCCCTGAGTGTGACAGGGTGCAGCTCCCCAACCCCCTGATCCGCCCTGCTCTGTGTGTGACAGGGGGTGGTGCCCCAGCTCCCCTATCGGCCCTACTCTGTGAGTGACAGGGGGCGGCGCCCCAACCCCCTGATTGGCCCAGCTCTGTGAGTTACAGGGGGTGGCGCCTCAACCTCCCCATCGACCCTGCCTTGAGTGTGACAGGGGGCGGTGCCCCAACCCCCCAATCGGCCCTACCTTGAGCGTGACTGAGGGTGGCATCACAACCTCCCCATCCGCCCTGCTCTGTGCATGACGGGGCGGCGCCCCAACTCCCCAGTCGGCCCTGCTCTGAGCCTGACCAGGGGCTGCACCTAGGGATTGGGTGTGCCCTCTGCCACCCGGGAGCAGGCCTAAGCCAGCAGGTCGTTATCTCCCTTGGGGTCCCAGACTGTGAGAGGGCACAGGCCGGGCTGGGGGACCCCCCCCCTCCCTTCCCAAGTGCACAAATTTTTGTGCACCGGGCCTCTAGTCTATATATATAAAAGCCTAAGTGACTGTTCTACCGGTAGCTATGACCTGCACTGACCACCAGGGGGCAGATGCTCAACACACAGGTATGGAAATGTGGAACAGACTGATGAATCTGGGTGGGGCGGGGGGGGGCTGAGAGATTAACCAAAGATCTTATATGCATCCTAGAGGACTGGTGCTCAGATTTGTGCACCAGTGGGGTCCCTCGGCCTGGCCTGCGGGGATCAGGCTGAATCTGTGCACCAGGCCTCTGACATCCCATGAGGGGTCCCAGATTGCGAGAGGGCGCAGGCCAGGCTGAGGGACCCCACCGGTGCCTCTAGTTTAGCATAATACTTAGCATAATAAGTGCCCAAAAGATGTTGACTGTTAGAACACTTATGATTATTATTTTGACAACTATATGACATTTGCATAAATTACAGTACAAGCTGTATAAGTTCAAAAATTGATAACTGATATGATTTGCATTGGATTAGGTAAGGACTTAGAATTTTAAGGTAATAATGCTTGTGATGCTTGATTTAAAATGACAAACTGGATTTGATCCTTGGTCTAACACAATTCATTGGGTGAACTGGACCAAGTTCATTTCACAAGAGTATTAGTGTGTTTATACACCTAAACTACTTTGAACTCTTAAGGTGGATAATTTCAAAAGTAGAGTATCATTTAATTGTTTTTTTCTTTTTTTAAAAAAATATATTTTATTGATTTTTTTACAGAGAGGAAGGGAGAGGGATAGAGAGTTAGAAGCATCGATGAGAGAGAAACATCGATTCAGCTGCCTCCTGCACACTCCCCACTGGGGATGTGCCCACAACCAAGGTACATGCCCTTGACCAGAATCGAACCTGGGACCCTTTAGTCGGAAGGCCGACGCTCTATCCACTGAGCCAAACCGGTTAGGGCTAATTGTTTCTTAATAGAAATCTAGGCCACCTAGCTTTTCAAATGAAGAAATTCCTCTAGGATTATTAAGAAACTGCTGTCATTGTAACAAAGCATATATTTACATTGGGTTATAGGCCATTGGCAGTTTTTCTTAAATATTTGGTGTGCTCCAGGGTAGATATCAGCAGACTTAGTTGTTGACCAAAATTTTTTTTTTCCATATTGTAGAAATTAAGGATTAAGTCTTTAAAAGTTTTAGGTAAATGAATTCACAGTGTCATGCTAGGAGTGGCATTTCACTGGTTTCTACAAATTCTGTGCCTTAGACATAAGAAACCTACTTAGCAACCGTTACTATGGTAGGCAAGCTTTTTTTACATTAGTGATAATAGTGTTTTCTTGCATTGAAAATAATCGTGTTATCTGATGTGAGTGTTTTAAGGTTCAGTACCAGAGTATACTTAGAATAATCTTTAAATACCTTTAATTGGCCACTGTTTTTCTTTTCACAATTTTTGATTTTGTGGATTTTTTCTGACAGGTTTTTATTAGCTGAAACATTTTAATCTGCTTGAAAAAGTGAACACTAGAAATTTTTCTGAATTTATGACTGATATAGTAACAGGCATTTCTCAGTTTTAGTTATTTCATTAATGTTCTACAAAATTTAGGAAAGCAACCCTGTTAAAAATGAATGGGTAAATTATTTTCCTAAAGAAATGAACCATAGCATATTATAAAGTACAAAATAGTCATTTTGGGCTATTGAATTTATAACCAGTCAAAAGATGTTACTCATTCAACAGACCCTCAGTGCCTACTACATTTCAGATAGATGCTGTGCTAAGGATCTCTAGATTGTCTCTATCCTCAAGCCTACAACTGAGGACATTATGTAATGATGCATATATCATTCTACAATTTAGTAGCTTTCTAAGATGTTTTCTTATGAAAATTTCTGTTCGCTTTCCTCAGACTTGGGGAAAGTTCAATTGTATAGTTTCTGAAATAGCTACAGAAATTTGGGGGTGGGGAGTTCAGACTTTCTCATTCTTGAACATTGCTTGTCGGGGAGCAACAGGATTGTTGGAATGAGACAGACCAAGTCTGGGGACTGTTACTTTACATCTCTCAAGCCTAGATTTTTGTCATCTAAACAATTTAGATAACTACCTTGAACAACTTAATTATTAACCTGTAAAATGGGGGTTGGTAGTACTTGTGAGGGTTAATAACTAAAGAACCAGATAAATTTATCTCAGGGTTACTGTGAGGATTAAAGGAGATAATTTATGAAATTCTGGGCACCTGACTAATATGAGTTCTTTCCCTTTTCTGTCAGTGAAATCAATGTGTTCAATGTCAGTGCTGCTGCTCTTTATTCTTTATTTTCATTTTCTGCTGCCAGTAGTTCTTATTTTTTAATGAGGCCTTTTGACCTGTACTTCCTGTTTCTGGTCTGGCCCACTTAATGGGTGAGGTACTGAATTGTTGCTGTTGATAGGTGGGTTAGTATGTAACTCAAGCTTGGTGTAGATGCCTCAGTTACTCATATACAGTGCAAATTGTGAGAATGGTTCTTTAGTCTTCATGAATATAGGATTCTCTTGCTTCTAGATAGAGAAGGGAATCCCATCTCAGACTTGGGGTACGTTCAAAGTTTGCTCACCTTATAGACTTGTGAACCTGGATTAGAGGTCTTATTTGTCAGTGGTCCTTTAATTATAGTTTGGGAATTACTTATGCATTGTATGTTAGGGATATGTTTGAAGAATTGTATCCTGCATTGACATCTTCTGTATGCCCTGTTCTCTTAGGTAATGCACTAATTTGCTTTCTTATTTACTTTGTATTCTTAAATAATACACTCCTTAGATAGAGAAGGAACCTGTCTTTATCAGTAGTTTAAAGTAGTTAACATGTTCTGTGTATTTATGACTATATAACATGAAAACAAATAGCCATCTGCCTTGGAATTTTTCTTCCTGAGCAGAGGGGTTCAGATCTGGCCTCAGCCACTTAGTAGTCCTATGACTTGGCAGGCTTAACCTCTGGACATGTTTAGTTCTAAAATGGGAGTGTGCATCTCATACCAGGCCAGGCTACTAGAGGCATTTAAATGATAGCAGTAATTATTACATATGTAAATGCTGGATTATATTTAAGTTACTCTAGGTCTCAAATGAAATTTTCTTTTAGTTCCAGAGAGTTGTGGCCAGTGGAATAAAGTGTCAGTTGTGACTTTATTTTGTTTTTGTTGCCTGGTAAAAATATACACAGTGATATCTTTGCCCATCATCCTATATAATCCTATATAATAAAAGCCTAATATGCAAATTGACTGAAAGGCGGAACGACCAGGGGGCGGGGCCGGCGAGCAGGTGGTGCCAGGCCGGCCAAGGTGGGTGCCAGCAGTCAGAGGGAGGGGACAGTGATGGGGGGGCGGGGGCCGCCTCTTGCTGGCCTGCGCCATATCCCTATCAGCCCGCAGGTCGCCTCCCACAGAGGGAGGCCAGACTGTGGCTTAGGCCTGCTCCCCGCAGCCATCAGTCGGATATCCCCCGAGAGCTCCTAGTCTGTGAGAGGGCACAGGCCGGGCTGAAGAACACCCTCCCTCCACCCACACGAAATTCATGCATGGGTACGGTTCCTAGGCCTTGCTTGCGATCAGGGCCATCTTCCCCGGCAGCTGGCCCCGCCCCCCACCACTACCCACCCCAGAACCACTCACCATCGGGCAGTCGGAGCCTGCTGGCCTGGAGGAGGGATCGAGAGGTTGGCCGTTCCCACTGGCTTGCTGGCCCCGCCCCCCCGTCACAGGTCGCCCTCTGTGTGCGGGGCGGGGGGCCTTGGCCTGGCACCACCGGAGTCCGCCGCTACCCACCCCGGTTCCCCAGTTGCCATTGGGCAATAGGAGCCTGCCATCCAGGGTAAGGGATCGAGAGGTTGGCCCGTAGACCCCAATCAGGGCCTGCAGGCTGGGGGCAGCTCCTGCATTAAGCATCTGTCCCCTGGTGGTCAGTGCATGTCATAGCAACCGGTCCTTCCAACATTTGATCAATTTGCATATTACCCTTTTATTTTATAGGATTATTGGAGACAATACTGGACTTCAGACTTTGGTCAAGTGAGTTAGAACTATATTAATTCATATCAAACTGCTTGGGTTTCCTTACAATGCTTCCCTTCATTGGAAGACTTCCTACTGTTCCTATGTTATTTATGTTACATTGACTCTTTGATCCTTTTCTGGTTTAAAGGTGGAGAAATAAAATTCACAGAGGGCTCGAATGTTATTTGTTACTCCATACATGCTGGTTCGTTTTATAGAAATACTTGAGTGTTTTGCCTCTTAAAATAAGAATGTTGTAAATTTTGTAGATGGGAATAAAAACAGAATCCTCAGTGATATGTTAGGATTATAATGTCTTAAAAATCCTATAATTTTACACAAGCAGTAGCTTAATGAGTTACTAGGTCCTACTGTGAATGCTTATATTCTGAATTCAGCTCCTTTGCAGGACCGGGGGCGGGGCAGGCGGGGGTGGGGACACAAACCTATACTCTGGCTTTGAACAGGTTGTTTCTCTGTGCACTTGGAGTCTTGAGATTTAAAGGTCAGAGTGGGTTGGGGAACTGTCAAGGAGCTAATTGTTAACCATTTTTACCTGTTTTCCCCTACTTAAAAAACAAAAACACCACTATTTATATTGCACTAGTTTGATGGATGAGAGAGAATGTTGTTGGCCATGATTACCACCTTAAGTTGAGACAAGAAAAGAGAACCATTATAAAGTGGAAGAAAAAGATAATTTCATTTAATGTTAACATTCATTTTTACCACTAACTTATTCTTTTGGCTTATTCTTCTAAGATAGAGATAAAAGGTTTAGTTTGTATTTGTTGTTTTTGTGGGTTTTTTTTGTGCCAGTTACTCCAAATATGTGATCTCCCAGAAGAGATGGTTGCTCATTAGTGTCATATCTGGACTCTACTTGAAATAAGGGGAGTTATGAAATAATTTTTTCAACCTGTGTGGGTTTTGACTAGCCTGTGATCTCTCTAGGTCAGTGGTTCTCAACCTTCCTAATGCCTCGACCCTTTAATACAGTTCCTCATGTTGTGGTGACCCCAATTTCATTGTTACAAATTGAACATAATTAAAGCATAGTGATTAATCACAAAAACAATATGTAATTATATATGTGTTTTCCGATGGTCTTAGGTGACCCTGTGAAAGGGTCATTCAACCCCCAAAGGGGTTGCGACCCACAGGTTGAGAACCGCTGCTCTAGGTGATTTAAACCAGAAATTTTGAGCCACTGTATTATATCAGGAAGAATAACAGATGTGTGGAGATACTGGTCCCCTCAGTCCTCTGGCCATTTGTGCGAGATACAGGGCATCTAAGTCAATGATCTTAGGTCTGAAAGTCTTGATCATTTATCCTAGTGTTCCACACAAATATTATGTTCTCTTTGTATTTTGACTTTTTAAAAGGCTGTAAGCACTAATTTAGAAAGTTCAGTAATGGTATCTTAATAGTTTTAAGATTTAAGAGGTCACCAATCTTAAAATAATCGTGACTTATAAGTTCAGAAAAAAACATTTTAAAGTATCTCTCTGGCTCTCAAGAAATTCCCTTTCCACATATAATTCAAGGGATATACTTAAAAATGTAAGCTTTGGCTGGGTAGCTTATTTAGTTAAAGCATCATCCGGATACCCAAAGGTTTCAGGTTCGATCCCTGGTCAGAGTACATACAAGAAGCAACCAATGAATGCATAAATAAGTGAAACAAATCAATGTTTCTCTTTTTCTCTCATCAATTTAAAAAATGTAAGACACTAAAATGATTTAAGTTTGGACACTTATAAAGAAAATCAAGTTCTTATTTTTTAAGCAGTAATGTAAAGCAAAAATAAAGTTTCCTTGTGTAAACCGGTGTCCTCACCTGATTGATTCTGAATGCCACTGTATCTTTTCTGAGACTGACATTTTGTTAATCATTCATCAAGCTTGGGGCTCATGCTGGAACATAAATTGAAGTCAAGGATACATTGTCATTTTCTCTGCCTTTAGGAAAGAATGGGGTATACTTAGTTTGAGAAATTTAATTGTTTAATATTTGTGTAAATTGTCAAGTTAACCTTTTTAAATTAATATTAAACAGTATTAAAGATGTACATTTCCTTTTGTCTAACTCAGTGATTCTTAAATCTTCTGTAGTTTACAGATTTCCTCTGAGCCTGTAATAAAAGCTCAAGTACCTGCACCTGCTTTTTGGTATATACTTTTTTTTAAATATATATATATATTTTTACTGATTTTTACAGAGAGGAAGGAAGAGGGATAGAGAGTTAGAAACATCGATGAGAGAGAAACATCGATCAGCTGCCTCCTGCACACTCTCCACTGGGTATGTGCCCACAACCAAAGTACATGTCCTTTACCGGAGTCGAACCTGGGACCCTTGAGTCCGCAGACCGACGCTCTATCCACTGAGCCAAACTGGTTAGGGCAATACTTTTCTTTTTTTTAATCCTCACGCGAGGATATTTTTCCATTGATTTTTAGGGAGATTGGAAGAGAGGGAAAGACAGAAACATTGATGTGAGAGAAGCACATTGATTGGTAGCCCCATGCACAAGCCCCAACCAGGGCCCAGGCTGGGGAGGAGCCTGCAACCAAGGCACAATCCCTTGACCGGAATCGAACCTGGGACCCTTTGGTTCACAGGCCTATGCTCTATCCATTGAGCCAAACTGGCTAAGGTTTAGTTTATACTTTTAAGGAGTTCATGGACCTCTGATCTTATTAATGAACTCCATTTTCAGTGTTATAATTTATTTTGTCCAAAAAATAGTTTCCCCTCTTAATTTTTTAAATATTTCAACACTTGCTTGATTTATCACTTGTCACAGTGTTATTCTTTCAACAAGTATTTCTGGATCATCTTCTACATGACAGTGGTAGAGACTCTTGGGGATACCGTTTTCTGTCCTTGGAGCTCTGTGTAGCTAGATGGATGTGTAAACAGTACAATGGCAGTGCTCAATGGAAGAGGTAAGCAGAGTGCTGTTAGAATATGTACAGAGAAGAGGTCTTGACCATTAGAATTTTTCTGTAAATCCATGGTCAGTTCTGTATTTCTTAATTGACAAAAGGCATATTGTAAACTGATCCAAGATGTTTCTTTGAAGTTCTAATTGGACTAATAATGGAAACTAAATCAAGGAGCAAATAGTCTTAAATTAAGAACTTAAATGTGTTTGCCATTGCATGTGATAATGCTATATTTAGTATAGAGCAGGGATTGCTAACACAAATAACCACAGGAGTTGGGCCAGTAAGCTAAATTAACAGAGTTTTCCAGGTTTACCTGTGTCATCTCCAGTGGATGACATACCTTTAGAGCCCACTGCTGGTGGGTACACACAGCTCAGTACATCAGAGTGATTTTGTCAGTGCAGGAATGCAGAATTATTGTTACCAGATAATCCTACCTATCTTCTCTTTTTCTTTTGAGAAACTGAAGGATAAAATTTTTTTAGTGTCAGCAACTAAGTCACAATTAAAAATAATTTATTACAAAACATTATTAAGTATATTTTTTATTGGTTTCAGAGAGAAAGGGAGAGAGAGAGATAAAAACATCAACAGTGAGAGAATCATTGATCTGCTGCCTCCTGTGCATGCCCCACACTGGGGATTGAGCCTGCAGTCTGAGCATATGCTCTGACTAGGAATTGAACCATGACCTCCTGGTTCATAGGTCAGCGCTCAGCCACTGAGTCACACAGGCCAGGCTATTACAAAACATTTTAGCACAAAATTTAACTTAATAACTGATCCAGGATGGGAAAATCCATAGGATTAGTGGTTGTTGGGAGTGTGAGGAATGACTGCTATGTGGTATTGGGTTATTTTGGGGGGTGATGGAAATATTCTGGAATCAGATAGTGGTGGTAATTGCACATTGTGAATATACTAAAAACCACTAAATTGTGCACTTTAAAATGATGAATTTTATGTTATGTGGATTTTACCTCAGTTTTTAAAATTGGGATAAAACATACTGTGAGCCAAATAGGACATAAATGTTTGCTGTAGAGCAGAATGAATAGACTGTGAATCTAGACATAATACTTTTAAATCATCTCTCTGTGACATTGTAGCGATTACTCCTATTTGCCTTTTGTGAAATGGGAAGAATATTACCTAGGTCTTGGACTTGTTAGGTTTAAAAGTGATCAATATAAATCCCAAGAAGCAGTGACTGACTCATCATAAGCATTCACATACCTTTATATATAGAAGCCAGCCAATGTTTGCTGCCCTCCGTTCCAGCCTACTTTTTGTTAGCAAGTCTAGGACAACACGCCCTTTTAGTTATTGCTTACATCTGCAGAAATATGGTTGTCTCTTTTGTAACCTACCTCTGGACAGTAAAGGAGGAAGTAGGAGAGAGTAGTATTCCTTATATTTTGCAGTTTCTTCACTGTAATCAGATGGGTGAAAAGACAGATCCAAGGTCATATTTGTTGTTAGTGGTCCCAAGGTTAAAGCCTTTCAGGAACAGTACTGAATTGTTTCTGTAGCTCTATCAAGGATTGTTGGGCACTGTGCTCATCACATGGATAAATCACACAGCCTCATAAAAGGGTAAATGGAGCCATATGGCTCCAAAGAAGCATCTCATACATATGACTCTCTTCATATCTGTTTGGGAAGTGGTAGTATGACTTTTACCTCTGGTATTAGTTATGATGTGAAAACATTTATATGTAAGACTGAAGAGCATCTTTAAAATCAGCTGTAAATCCAAGTATCCATTGTACAGCTAAACTTTTTTTAAATATATTTTTATTGATTTCAGAGAAGAAAGGAGAGGGGAGAGAGAGCAACATCAATGATGAGAGAGAATCATCGATTGCTTGCCTCCTGCACGCCCCCTACTGGGTATCGAACCTGGGACCCTTCAGTCCACAGGCCGATGCTCTATCCACTGAGCCAAACCAGCTAGGGCTAAACTGCTTTTCTTAATTTTGAACAGGAGAAGGTCTATATGCAACAAGGTTAATTTTTGCCAAAATATTGTTTACTACTGTCTTGATAATTCATTTCTTCAAACATTTATGAAACACCATGCTAGGCACTGTGATAAATACAGGGTGTATATCAAGAGAAATAAGTCAGGGTCCAGGTCTTGAGTTATCTGCTGAGAGAGAAATGTATAAATAAATTACATGTGATAATATAATAAACTAGTGGCCCGGTGCATGAAATTCGTGCAAGGGGCGGGGGGGTTCCTCAGCCCGGCCTACACCCTCCAATCTGGGACCCCTTGGGGGATGTCCGACTGCTGGTTTAGGCCCAATCCCTCTAGATATGTAGATATTTGGAAGTGCTTTAGCTTCTGAGGAAGTGCTTGATTCATTTTGGAGAGATGTGTGCAAAGGCTTCATTGTGGATGTAAAACTGATTCTTGAAGAATGAATAGGAGTTCCCCCAGCAAGCAGTATTGGTGGAGTGCAGTGTAAAGGCATGGGGTGGGGCCGAGGAGTATGTTCAATACTCATTTGCTTAACATTGACAAAGTTTGTTACCTTTTGGAAGTGTTAAGCTGTACAGTAAAAAGACATTAGGATAGAACAGGTTATAGTGATATCCAGTTACAGTACTGATTGAACTGGGTATGAGACCCTAGGGTTTTCATTTTTTGTGTCAGTTTTGGTAAGTCTTTCCTCTAGGAATTTCAGATTTACTGGCATAAAGTTGTTCATGTTATCCTATGTTTAAATTTGATTTTTACAATTAATATACAGTAAAATTGATTTCTCTTTGTGTTTTCAATTCTGTGAAATTTAACACAAACATAGATTCAAGTGACCACATCACAACCAGGACACAGAACCCTTGGTAGTCACACCGAGTCTCCCACCCCTATTTGTCAACATTATTGCCTCCTTCACTCAGCATATTGCTTTTGAGATTCATTGAAGTTGTATCAATGGTTAGTTCCTTTTTATTGCTTAAATAGTATTCCATTGTATAGGTGGACCACAATTATCCATTTACTTAACATTCTTTGATTATGAATAAAGCTTCTATAAATTACCTGTATAGGCTTTTATGAACATAAGTTTTTATTTTTCTAGGGTAAGTAGCTATAAGTGGAATTGCTGGTTCATATGAAAAATATAATTTAAACTTTTTAAGAAACTGCCAAACTGTTTTCTAAGGTGACTTACTATATCATGTTGCATTCCCACCAGGAGTGAATTATGTAATTTATATTACTCTGAATCCTCCTCAACTTATTGTCAGCTTTTTTTGTTTTTTAACTTTAGCCATTTTAATCGATCTGTAGTGTATCTTAATTTTTATTTTAATTAAACTTCCCTAATGACTAAAAATATTGTGCATCTTTTCATGCTTATTTATATATTTTTGTTAAGCGTCTTAATATTTTTTGCTCATTGTTTGTTTTATTGGTACAGGTCCTTTTTTTATACAAGGTGTGAGGTTTAAGTTGAAGTTCATGATTTTGCAAATGGATGTCTAAGTTTTCCAAAACCATTTGTAAAAAAAAACTATCCTTTTTCCATTGAACTGCCTTTGTACCTGTGTCAAAAATAAATGGGCTATTATTTGTGTGGATCTATTTCTATATTCTTCATTCTGTTCTTTTGGTCTGTTATCCCTTTGCCAATATCACACTATTTTAATAACTAGCTTTGTAATAATAGTCTTAAAATTAGTGTTATTCCTCCAGCTTTATTTTTATTTTTTAAAACTGTTTTGGTTACTCTAGTTCATTTGGATTTCTTTTTTAATCCAGTCTCTGACAGTCTTTGTCTTTTACCTGGATAATTTATTTCATTTATATTTAATATAATTAGCCATATTTCTGTTTAAATTTTCCTTGTGTGTCTTATGTCCTATAGTTCTTTATCTACCATTCTTTTGGATTCTTTTTATCACTTCATTCCCCCAAACCCTTTTCTAGTTTGGAAATATGGTATTTTTGTTCTGTAAGTAAATACCATCATAGATATTATAAATTAGAAGCATAACATATCACAGACTAATATTAATAGTCAATGTTTATTTGAACATTTCCATAAATTTTTCTCTTTTATGCTCCTTATTTTCTCTTTCAATTCAAACTTTCTAAGTGGGATTATGTTCTTTACAGATATTTACTGGATATAGAATTTAATTTGGCAGGTTTCTTTCCTAAGCGCACTACAGTATTAAACTGTTCTTGGCTTCATTGTTGCTTTTGGAAAAATCAACTACTATTCTCATATTGCTCCTTTGAATGTAATCTGTCTTTTCTGCTTGGTTTTCAGATTTCTCCTTGTCTCTGGTTTTTCTGCTTACTTGTAATTATATGTTTAGTTATGGATTTCTTTTTATTTCTCTTGTTTGTAATTTGTTGGTTTCTGGAATGTGACTATCTGGTTGCTCCTGGGAAATTCTCAACTGTTACTTATTCGATTATTGCCTTTGTCCTGTCCAGTTTTCTCCATTTCTTCTAGTACCAATTATAAAAGTATATCAAACCTTTCACTCTGTTATTCCTCTCATTTTTTTCATAGTTTTGACTTATCTGCTACATTGTGGATAATTTCTAGCCTATTTTTTAAAGTATCCTGTTCCCTACAAATATTCTGAAATATCTCTTATTCCTATAAGCATAATTGTTTCATAGTTTGAGTCTGACAAGATCAAAGGTCTCCGTGGCCTTTTCTGTTTTCTCTTCTTTTTCTGTCAGTTTTTACTTTGGAGTTTTTCCTTCAATGCCTAGTTATCTTTTATTATAATTGGATGTTGTATTTGTTTCTTTTTTTTTTTTTAATTCTCACCCGAGGATATTTTTTCATTGATTTCTTTCTTTTCTTTTTTAGAGAGAGTAGAAGGGAAGGGGAGAGACAGAGAAACATCAGTGTGAGAGGGACACATTAATTGATTGCCTTCCATACAAGCCCCGACCAGGGCCTGAGATGGAGCCTGCAACAGAGGTACAGCCCTTGACTGTAATCTAATCCAGGATGCTTCAGTCTGAGGGCCAGCGCTCTATCCACTGAGCCAAACTGGCTAGGGCTTGATGTTGTATTTGGAAAGTTATTTGTAAGAATCATTTGAGGCCCATACACCGCAAGGAACTTTTCTCCACAGAGAGCTTATTCATATCAGGTATCTAAGTATTACTGGTCCAGGGACCACCTTAAAACAAGCTTCAGATCTGATAGCCCCTCCATGGGGTCATAATTCTTCTCTGGATCTACTCACCCCATCCCCTTCACTCTCATCCTAAGGTAATAACCCTGAAATCTCAGCCTATTATGGAAAGGTTCTCCTATTAGACTCTTTACCTTGTGAGGGCGCTGGACTTTGGTTTCTGTCAGAACAAAATTCTAATTTTTAGGGATCAACAGACCCTTTGGGCTTGCTTGCTTGCTTCTCTGAGTTCTCATTTTCTCTTCTTTTACTTATATGTTTTACTTAAGAATGAGAGACAGAAAAAGGAAGAGGGACAAAGAAAGGGGAGGGGTATGTGTGTTTAGGAAGGTTGACCCAAATAACCTATCCCACCATTACTGAAAACAGGAATATTATCTGAAAAATTCTTGCTTTCTTACTTTGAAAACTGACAAGCTCTAATCACATTTTCAGGGATCATCTACACTCCCCTAGTTATTTGTCCTTTTGAAGCATTTTGCTCTGTGACCTCTGCAGTAAAAGTGATTTGTATATAAGGAGCGGAGAAAGGAAGAGAATGAGATTTGAATTGTAATAATTTTGAATTAATGATTCTATTTTCTTTTAGGCACACATAGTAACAGTCAAGTAGGGTACACCAGTATTCTCCAAATCAGATATAAAAGGGTTGCTGATCCGATGTGCTTCTTATAGGAGTTAACGAGGTGTTCCAGCCTTTGGAAATTTTAGGGTCAAAATTACAGGTCTTTAAAATTCTTAACTTGCTTGAAGTATTGTTCTTTACAATATCTTGTTTTAGTGTTCTTCACTTGAATATTTCCTGTGCATTCTTCAAAACTAAGCTTAGATGCTATTATTTCCCTGACAGCTTTTCCCAAAATATTGAGGTACTCCATAAATATTTATTGGATGAATGATAATGGATTGCAGGGTGACTTGAATTCCTTTCAGTGCCTTCAGAGTACCCTGACTTAATTATTTCCAGTGCTGATCACTTGCGATTGTAATGGTTTTCCTTGTTCTGGGAGTTAGAGAAAGAATCCCTTTCTGGCAACAGGCACACATTTCCTGGTACATAGTAAATGCTTACTGATGAACATTCTGCTCTTGATTTAAAAGGAGGAGAGTATTGGAAATTAAGGGCAACTGTGGAATTTGAAACAAGTGTTCTAGATAATATTAACTGCTTTTTTGTGTTCATATGGCCTTCTAAGCAGTGCCACTTTTTCTTTTAATAGTAGTTTACATTAGAGTTCACTCTTGGTGTACATTGTATGGGATTGGACAGATGTATGATGGACATGTATCTACCATTGTAGTGTCATACACAATAGTTTCACTGCCCTACAAATCCTCTGTGTCCTACCTATTCATCCTTCCCTCCTCCCAACCCCTGACAACCTCTAATCTTTTTATTGTCTCCTTAGTTTTGTCTTTTCCAGAAAGTCATATAGTTGGAATCATACAGTTTGTAGCCTTTTCAGATTGGCTTTGTTCACTTAGTAATATGCACTTAAGTTCCACCATGTCAGCCAGGAAAAGAAAAGCAGTGCCACTTTTGAAAGGGGAAAAGGTAAGTTTATGTAACTCAATATTTGTCTGCTTCAACAACAAAGCACAAGCATATATATAGTTATGCTCTCCCTGAATTTGTTTCTCTCTTACCAGTATGTGCTGCCTGATTGCTAGGAAGAATTCATTCTCTGTAGCAATGCTTAAAAGGTGTTGTTTTCCTCATACAACTGCTTTTCCTCTCAACAGTCAGTCCTAAATCATGCTGACAGTGCAATAATAAGCACATTCCTCATTCTTTGCCATAGAAATCTTTGTCCTGTCTGGATGGTTATGAGATCTTGTTCATCCACTGTGGTTGATCTAGGAGTGGCAAGAGGCTTTGTGTTGCAGGGTTGTTGTTTTTTAGATAGAGACCCTAATAAATAGTAGGGTTACAAGAACTAATAAAATTGTATTACAGTTTGAAAATGAAGTTAACTTTTTAACTTTAAAGTTCCAGAATAATGTTTACAGCTCTAATACTAGAATATTAATGTATAAAAGTATATTAGAACAAATGACCAATCAGACTTGTGCATTTTTCTGATATTAGATAGACCATTTTTTAGACCTCTAATTTTCTTTTTTATTGCCAGATTGAAAAAAAAAATCATATGGAATAGAAAAGATTAAAGGGAAACACACTGGCTGAGAAGGGCAAGAGAAGTTTTTATTGAAATTAATTAGTTCTATTACATTCCATTTGTGTTAGTAAACTTCTGATTTTGGCAGTGTATGTTTTATTTAGCCTTATTGTTTAATGGAGTTTTTATTTCCTTGCATTTTATAAAGAATTAGAGGCCTGGTGCACGGATTCGTGCACAGGTAGGGTCTCTCAGTCTAGCCTGCGCCCTCTTGCAATCTGGGACCCCTTGGGGGATGTAGTAGTGCCAAAGCGGCAGGTGGCCAGTGAGGAGCCCCAGCCAGGCCGAGCGCAGCTCTGCTGCCACTCATCCCGGCCCTGCTGTGCCTGCCACCTCCGCTGCTTGGTAGTGCTACCGCGGCGGCGGCGGGAGAGGCTCCTGCCACCACAGCTGCACTTGCCAGCCATGAACCCAGCTTCTGGCTGAGCGGGAGTGCACTGACCACCGGGGACAGCTCCTGCGTTGAGCGTCTGCCCCTTGGTGGTCAGTGCATGTAATAGCTACTGGTCATTGAGGCGTAACAGTCGCTTAGACTTATACACACACACACACACACACACACAGTAGAGGCCCAGTGCATGAATTCGTGCATGGGTGAGGTCCCTTGGCCTGGCCGGCGATTGGGGCCAATTGGGGCCCTCTCTCCCAGTCCTGATTGGGGCTGGCCGGGTAGCAGGAGGTTGGCTGTGGGAGTGCACTGACAACCAGGGGGCAGTTCCTGCATTGAGCATCTGCCCCCTGGTGGTCAGTGCCCGTCATAGCTACTGGCCCATTGTCCGGTCATAATGGTCACTTAGGCATATATATATACTAGAGGCCTGGTGCACAAAAATTTGTGCATTCGGGAGGGGAGGGGGGTCCCCCAGCCCGGCCTGTGCTCTCTCGAAGTCTGGGACCCCTCGGGAGATAACGACCTGCTGGCTTAGGCCTGCTCCCGGGTGGCAGAGGGCAAGCCCAATCCCTAGGTGCAGCCCCTGGTTGGGCTCAGAGCAGGGCTGACTGGGGAGTTGGGGTGCCGCCCCCTGTCATGCACAGAGCAGGGCGGATCAGGAGGTTGCGATGCCACCCTCAGTCACGCTCAGGGTAGGGCCGATTGGGGGGTTGGGGCACTGCCCCCTGTCACACTCAAGGCAGGGTCGATGGGGAGGTTGCGGCGCCACCCCCTGTCACGCACAGAGCAGGGCTGATCAGGGGGTTGGGGCGCTGCCCCCTGTCACTCACAGAGCAGGGCCCATCAGGGGGGTTGGGGCTCCGTACCCTGTCACGCACAGAGCAGGGCCCATCAGGGGGTTGAGGAGCTCCCCCCTGTCACTCACAGAGTAGGGCTGATAGGGGAGTTGGGGCACCGCCCCCTGTCACACACAGAACAGGGCGGATCAGGGGGTTGGGGCGCTGCACCCTGTCACACTCAGGGCAGGGCCGATGGGGAGGTTATGGCTCTACCCTGTCACACACAGAGCAGGGCCTGTGGGGGGGGGGGGGGGTTGGGGCGCCGCACCCTGTGACACACAGAGCAGGGCCTGTTGGGGGGGGGGGGGGGGGAGTTCAGGCGCCATACCCTGTCACACACAGAGCAGGGTCGATCAGGGGGTTGGGGAGCTCCCCCCTGTCACACACAGAGCCACAGGACGATCAGGGGGTTTGGGCGCTGCCCCCTGTGACGCTGATCCTGGTTGCTGGGAGGCATATTAGCCTTTTACTATATCGAATAGAGGCCTGGTGCATGGGTGGGGGCCGGCTGGTTTGCCCTGAAGGGTGTCCTGGATCAGGGTGGGGGTCCCCACTGGGGTGCCTGGCCAGTCTGGGTGAGGGGCTGAGGGCCGTTTTCCGGCTGGCGGGTGACTAAAGCTCCCAACTGCTCCTTTTTTTCTTTTTCTTTTTTATTCTGGGCCAGCTTTAGCTCTGAGGCCTCGGCTGCTGAAAGCCGGTTTCTGGCCTTTGTTTTTCCTTCTGTATTTGATACAATGTTGCGGTCCGGCTGGCTGAACCTGGCTGACTGAAAGCCGGTTTCTGGGGTTTTGTTTAGCTTCTTATTTGCAACATAGTACATAGTTACTTAGAGTTGCAGCTGAGAGGCTGGCAAGTCAGGCGGGGAACGTTGGAGTCCGCAGTCACTGGAGCAAGCAAGCCTCATGTTCGCTTCCAGCTGACTGGCTGCTGGCCGCCATCTTGGCTGACAGTTAATTTGCATAAGGATATGCTGATTAGCCAATGGGAAGGGTAGCGGTCGTACGCTAATTACCATGTTTCTCTTTTATTAGTGTAGATTAGAGGCCCAGTGCATAGGTGGGATTTGGCCAGCCCACCCCGATTGGGGGCTGATCAGGCCGGCTAAGGGGACAGGCTGTGGGCGTTTGGCTGGCCCTGCCCCTGGTCAAACTCCCGATTGAGGGGACAGTTTGCATATTAGCCTTTTATTATATAGGATAGATAGGTCAAGCAGAGCCATGTAATTGGTTATAGATGTGGTCTGACTTCAGTAGGGAAAATGTTGTTGACCAGATAATATTTCATAGTTGATTATAATTGGCTTCTGTTAGGTTAAACATTGAACAAACAAAAGTTAGCCATGTCTTCAGAATTAATCTGGTGGCTTTTTAGATAGAAATAGTGGTATGTTAGATTTTCTTAAGGTATATGGTACATGTTTTATGAACAGTAAGTAGGAGAATTGACCTTCAGAGTATCCAGGACTTAGGCGCTTCTCCAAACTTCCAAATAACTATTTAAAAAATTGCTAAAATAAAGTTTCTCCAGTATTCTCTTAATTATTGAGGTGGGGGCAAATTTTAATTGTGGCCCTGTTCTTTAGTAGAAGAAGCTATAATATTGGGAGGGAGAGAGAGCAAAGGGAGCAATTTCTCAAGAACCCTTGAGTTGGTCTTTTAGTTCCCCCTCGCTGTGCACCAGATGATCAGAAGTGTTTGGGGCACCCTGCCTTTTGGAGGCAACTGCTTTTTCTTTTTCCTTAAATATATTTTTATTGATTTCAGAGAGTAAGGGAGGGGGAGAGAGATAGAAACATCAGTGATAAGAGAGAATCATTGATTGGCTGCCTCCTGCCTGCCCCACACTGGGGATTAAGCCAGCAACCCGGAAATGTGCCCTGACTGGGAATTGAACCATGAATTCCTGGTTCATAGGTCGATGCTCAACCACTGAACAACACCAGCCTGTCGTCATTTTATTTTTTAAATAAATCAAGCCCAGCTGGCTACTGTAAAGTAACAAGGTAAATTAGACATGGATCTTGACTTCAGGGACCTACGGGTCTAATAGAGAAATTAAGATTTGTATAAAAGGTTTAGAATGTGATAAGTTCTATATAGGCATGAAAAGAATTGAACCTTGGGAGGTAAGCCAACTTGGATTTGATCCCATTTTTACGGGATATTCTATCAAGCTACTGAGCTTACTTACCAGTAGGTTGGGGAAAGAAATGCCCGTCTCATGGAATTGCTGGGGAGGGTTAGATAATTTAAAGCTGAGACGCTTTTTCAGCTCCAGTCTTGTAATATCTAAGTTTCAGTTCAGTATCCTTTTTAATGTTTCAAAACCATTTTCACCTTAAGTCCAAAAATTGACTTTGTGAGTTCACTTCCAAGGTGTTTTCTATTTTCATGAAGCATCAGCAGTCTATCTAGCCAGAAATCTAAACTCACCTCCCACTCCTTACCCCATTATCCAGTCCACCCCCAGGTGTTTTTTTGTTGTTGTTTATTTTAGAGATAGGGAGGGAGAGAGAGAAAGAGAAGCATCAATGTGAGAGAGAAACATTGATCTGTTGCCTCCCATACATGCCCCGAACCCACAACCTGGGTATGTGGCCTGATTGGAAATCAAACCCAGGACCCATTGGTGCACTTGACGATGCTCCAACCAACTGAGCCATACCAGCCAGGGCCAGAGATATTGTTTTTACACCATAAATTTTTGTTCCTCGTTAGTCCACATATCTCCATTGCTACCACCATTGGTCAGTCTTCCATTATCTCTCTCACATAGGTGACTATTAGCAGCCTTTTTGTCTGTCCCTAAATCTAATCTCTGCCTGTCCCATACCTGGACAGAACAAACTTCAAAAATGTATATGAATCACCTTTCTGCCTAAAACTCTGATGAATTTCCATTATCCTTAGTCTGCAGATAAAGGCATATGTGTCTCACCCTGTTCTGCCTTGCTCGTTACTCTATTTCCAAGGCCTAACATAGTACTTTTTCATAGTAAATGCTCATATATTTAAGGGATGAACAAAGGAAGGGATGTATGGAAGAATCAAAGTAATAATTGAGAAATGTATGCTATCCTTGTATTTCCTTCATGTTAGGCTGCATGTGAATCTACATACATGTCTACCGAGATATGAGCAAAATACTATTTCTGAATAAAATAATGTTTATCTTTGATGACTTCTCTTTCCTATCTCTTCACATCCCCACTCTATCTCCATCTCATTACCTTCCTTCTTTGCACCATTTTATTTATCTAGAGTTCAAGAACCCTGTTATCTTCTCCCCATATATTTAATGAAGGCCAACCATTGAAATTCATGTGAGTGACTCTTACTATAAGCAAATTATTTGATATGCATGACAGTAAAGTGAAGTTTTTTTGGGGGACACTGTAAAACAGATAGTTGCCCTCCCAGTGGAGAGTCAAATCCACTAGTTCATAAATTAGGTTCCAGCTAATAATGAGGCACAAAGCTGCAAGGGTCAGTCAAACAAGTACTTGAGAATCTCAAGAGTTTCATTAGTGAACTAGAGGCCCGGTGCACAAAAATTTGTGCACTCGGGGGGGAAGGGGGGTCCCTCAGCCCGGCCTGTGCCCTCCCTCCCGCAGTCTGGGACCCCTCGGGAGATAATGACCTGCTGGCTTAGGCCTGCTCCTGGGTGGCAGAGGGCAAGCCCAATCCCTAGGTGCAGCCCCTGGTCGGGCTCAGAGCAGGGCTGATTGGGGAGTTGGGGCGCCGCCCCCTGTCATGCACAGAGCAGGGCGGATCGGGAGGTTGCGATGCCACCCTCAGTCACGCTCAGGGTAGGGCTGATTGGGGGTTTGGGGCACCACCCCCTATCACACTCAAGGCAGGGTCGATGGGGAGGTTGCGGCGCCACCCCCTGTCACGCACAGAGCAGGGCCAATCAGGGGGTTGGGGCGCTGACCCCTGTCACGCACAGAGCAGGGCCCATCAGGGGGGTTGGGTCTCCGTACCCTGCAGGGCCAATCGGGGTTGGGGCGCTGCCCCCTGTCACGCGCAGAGCAGGGCCCATCAGGGGGTTGGGGAGCTTCCCCCTGTCACTCACAGAGCAGGGCCGATAGGGGAGTTAAGGCACCGCCCCCTGTCACACACACAGCAGGGCGGATCAGGGGGTTGGGGCGCCGCCACTCTCACACTCAGGGCAGGGCCGATGGGGAGGTTATGGCTCTACCCTGTCACACACAGAGCAGGGCCTGTGGGCGGGGGGTTGGGGCGCCGCACCCTGTCACACACAGCGCCGCAGGGTGATCAGGGGGTTTGGGTGCTGCCCCCTGTCATGCTGATCCGGTGCCAGGAGGCCTCGCGGCTCCGCTGATCCTGGTGCTAGGAGGCATATTACCCTTTTACTATATAGGATAGAGGCCTGGGGGCCGGCTGGTTTGCCCTGAAGGGTGTCCTGGATCAGGGTGGGGGTCCCCACTGGGGTGCCTGGCCAGTCTGGGTGAGGAGCTGAGAGCTGCTTTCAGGGTGGCAGTTGACTGAAGCTCCCAATCGCTCCTTTCTTTCTTTTTTTTTTTTTTTTTTTTTTATTCTGGGCCAGCTTTAGCTCTGGCTCCAGCTCTGAGGCTTCCGCTGCTGAAACCAGGTATCTGTTTTGTTTGCTGTTCTATAATCGAAACAATGTATAGCTCCAGCTCTGAGATCCCGGCCGGCTGAAAGCTGGTTTCTGGGATTTTGTTTAGCTTCTATATTTGTTACAGAGTTTCTTAGAGTTGCAGCTCAGAGGCCTGCAAGTCAGGCGGGGAACGTTGGAGTCTGCAGTCACTGGAGCAAGCAAGCCTCATGTTCGCTTCCAGCTGCCTGGCTGCTGGCCGCCATCTTGGCTGACAGTTAATTTGCATAAGGATATGCTGATTGGCCAGTGGGAAGGGTAGCGGTCGTACGCTAATTACCATGTTTCTCTTTTATTAGTGTAGATAGTCTTGCTCTGCTCATCACAGAGAATACCAAGGCTTTAAGAGAGCAGCAGAAGACTGGGTGGTTGTGATTCATAGGCTAGTAAATGGGAGTTGGGGAATATTTTTCACGTGAATCGGGTGGTTTCTAGGGAGAAATGAAGTCTCATTTTGTAATGTCATGTTCACCCATGAGCTGGCCCTGAGAAGCTGGGAATTAACCACTGCTGCTATAATTTTTGTATTTTATGGAAAACTAAAGAAAAGAAAACTAGAAATGAAGACTGTAGCCTTTTAAAAAAAAATTTTTTTTTAGGGAGAGAAACATTGATGTGAAAAACATTGATCTGTTACCTCCGGTATGTGCCCCAATCAGTGATAGAATCTGCAACCTCTTGGTGTACAGGATGGCGCTCCAACTAATTGAGCCACCTGGCCAGGGTGAAAACTAGCTTTTTAAAGATAGGTTTCTTCTTATTAGTTTTCACTGAGGAGCTGTGGCATAGTAATAATCTCTCCATATAAAACCCTAAGCAACCGGTCGCTATGATGCCCGCTGACCACCAAGGGGCAGACACTCAACACAGGAGCTGCCCCCCTGATAGTCAGTGAGCTCCCACAGCAGGAGCACCGCTCAGCTGACCAATAGGGTGCCAGACACCAGGCTTATGGCTGGCAAGCACAGCTGCGGTAGCGCAAGCCTCTCCCATCGCAGCAGGGCTGGGATGAGCAGGAGTGGGGCTCAGGCTTCTCCCCAGCCGCCTGCCGCTTCATGCGCTACTACATCTCATAGCCCGGGTCCTGGATTTCGAGAGGGCGAAGGCCAGGCTGAGGGACCCCACCAGTGCATGAATCCGTGCACTGGGCCTCTAGTTTAATAATTTACATGTGTTTGGTGTTCCTGAGCCCTTTCTGGGAGCTTATCTCCTTTGATCTTCTCTTCAGTCTGCAAGTGCAGTTAGGCAGGTTTTGTAAGTGATGAACCAACGCTGGAAGAAACCCAGTAGCCAATTAGGGATTTGAAACCAGGACTCTACTGTTTCATCACCCTATTGCATCTAATCCCTGTTAATAAATTTGTGTTGATTTTACAAACTTCTAAAGGTGAGAGCAGAAGTTAAGGCTTTGCGATCAACAGATGCCTATAAAGCAGCGGTTCTCAACCTGTGGATCACGACCCCTTTGGGGGTCGAATGACCCTTTCACAGGGGTCGCCTAAGACCATCAGAAAACACATATATAATTTTTTTTTTTTAAATATATTTTATTGATTTTTCACAGAGAGGAAGGGAGAGGGATAGAGAGTTAGAAACATCGATGGGAGAGAAACATCGATCAGCCGCCTCCTGCACATCTCCTACTAGGAATGTGCCCACAACCAAGGTACATGCCCTTGATCAGAATCGAACCTGGGACCTTTCAGTCCGCAGGTCGACGCTCTATCCACTGAGCCAAACTGGTTTCGGCAAAACACATATAGAATTACATATTGTTTTTGTGATTAATCACTATACTTTAATTATGTTCAATTTGTAACAATGAAATTGGGGGTCACCACAACATGAGGAACTGTATTAAAGGGTTGCGGCATTAGGAAGGTTGAGAACCACTGCATATGGAGACTGAAGAGAAAGATTGTTTTTATCAGATAAGATGCTAAGAATTTAATAGTTTAGTATCATTTTATTAAAAGTCATAAATACCTGGGTACAGTATTTCTCTTGGTTTCAGCTGTTGCCTATACTGCTTTAGCTGTTTGCAGGTGTGCACACATTCACACCTTTACCTATTTTCCTAGTGCCTCACTTTTGTCAATGCAGTCATCTAGCCACACAAAAAAGCCAGCACTCCCACAGCACAAAGGACTGTGTTTTTTGGGAAGAACAAAATTACAATAAAAGTGTCTGCTTTCTGGGTTGGTTTGTGTGGGTTTTTTTGTTTTTTTTAAAAAAATATATTTTATTGATTTTATACAGAGAGGAAGGGAGAGAGAGAGAGAGTTAGAAACATCGATGAGAGAGAAACATCGACCAGCTGCCTCCTGCACATCTCCTACTGGGGATGTGCCCGCAACCCAGGTACATGCCCTTGACCGGAATCGAACCCGGGACCCTCCAGTCCGCAGGCCGACGCTCCATCCACCGAGCCAAACCGGCTTTGGCAATGTGTGGGGTTTTTTTGTTTTTGTTTTTTTGCTAGTATGGAGGATGTGTGTGTTTTTTACACTTAATCAATATTAGGTAAAGATAGATTACTATAATCTGGTTGTTTTATAAAACCAAAGAAATAAATACTTGGAAATAATTTTTAAGACTGTTTTGGTTCACTTTTTAATAATTATTTGAACAATTTTGTTGTTTTTTGGCCATTTGAATTTATACTCATGGGGCTCCAGAGTATCACTGGTTGTCACATTTCCCCGTACAGCATTAATCCCCACCCCAGTCTCTTGCTCATCCTCTGAAAGCTTTAAGCCATTAAACCATGTGTACAAGGAGACATCTTTTCTGGCTTATCTTCTTTGTGTATGCTTGCTAAGCTCCAGCTTAAATACAACATTGGAAAAACATAGTTGTCATAAATGGGTCTCAGAACTCTCAAGTAGGCACAGTTGTAAACAGTTGGTATTCATTAAGTTATTGAATCCTTACCACAAACCTATGATGTAATTACAGTGATGCCTATTTTATAGTCTGGTTGAATGTCAGTTCCTCCATCTCTGTGTCCTTTGGCAAGTCACTTAACCTTTCTTTACTTCAGTTTCCTCATCTGTAAAATGGGGATGATGATAACTTTCTCACCATTTGTGTGGTGAGGATTGAATGAAATCCACGTAAAGCACATAGTGAATGCTTGCAGAGTTAGCTATTGTTATCTAATTAGTGTATATGATTGATGGCAAGAGAAATCACTGTCAGAAGAATCAAAAGTTTGGTTTCTGGTCCTCGCTCTTCTATTAAGTAGCTATGGGACTATAGGTCAATTTTCCTCTTTCTGGGCCACAGTTTATTTATACAGATTTTATTTTAACCTTTTATTTGGAAGTAACTTCAAATTTACAAAAAAGATAGTACAGATATGACACTGAAAGTATACACAAGAGCATACCCAGTCTACCTTCTAAATTACAGTTTTGTCATTTGATCTTCATAGTAGTGTGTGTGTGTTTTAAATATGTTTTTATTGATTTCAGAGGGGAAGGGAGAAGGGAGAGAGAGAGAGAGAGAAATCAGTAATGAGAGAGAATCATTGATCGGCTGCGTCCTGCACACCCCACACTGGGGATCGAGCCCACCCAGGCATGTGCCCTTGACCGGTATCGAACCTGGGACCCTTCAGTCCACAGGCTGACGCTCTATCCACTGAGCCAAACCAGCTGAGGACCATAGTATTGTTTTTTAACAGCATTTCTCTCTCTCTCCTCCCCTCCAGTACAGGATAGGGTCATTTTTTAAGAGCACGGTATATCCATCCCTCTGTTTGTTTATGGGTTTTGTTTTATTTGTTTATTTGTAGAGAGGGAGAGAGAGATAAAAACATCAATGATGAGAGACAATCATTAATCAGCTGCCTCCTGCACACCCCCAACTAGACATCAAGCCCACAACCCGGGCATGTGCCCTGACCAAAATCGAACTGTGGCCCTCACCAGTTTGGCTCAGTGGATAGAGCGTCAGCCTGTGGACTTGAAGGGTCCCAGGTTTGATTGCGGTCAAGGGCACATGCCTGGGTTGTGGGCTAGATCCCCAGTGGGGAGCGTGCAAGAAGCAGCCAATAAATGATTCTCTCTCATCATTCATGTTTCTATCTCCCTCTCCCTTCCTCTCTGAAATTAATGAAAAAAAAAATATTTTAACAACAACAAAAAAAGAATCGAACTGTGACCTCCTGGTTCATGGGTTGACATTCAACCACTGAGCCACACCAGCTGGGCACTCCCCCCCACCCTCTTTTAATAGAATCTTCCTCATTTTCTGTTTATCCAGTGTTTATTTGTAATTAGTTCGAAGTTATGCAGTCTTGGACAGAAAACTGCATAGGTGGTAATGTGTCCACAGGTTATGACCTCTGGAGACTCAATGCATTTTTAATTAAATGCAGAGTAACAGGAATCAACAAATACTATAGGAATCTCAGAACAATCAGGGAAGATAACATAAAGGGAACTTAGTTTACCAGTTTGTTTGTATTTCTAAAATTTCACGGATTTTTCTCTCAAATTTTGCATTAGTTCATCCAATATATGTTAATGTTTACTATCAGTTTTTATTAAGCTTACACCTGTATTAAGTAAATAAAAAGGATATTACTGATTTTATTTTTAAATTTAATGAAATAAAGTATATATTTCAAATGGTGATCAAGGATGTACTGATTATTACATAAAGTTCCCCAAATGATTTGGATTAATATAGAATGACATTGAACTTTGATGTGTGAGAACAGTCTTTATTTCCTTCCTTATTTCATCAAATATTAGAGTCAGACTGGCGGTTTATATTCTTGGCTTTGTCACCACTCTAGAGCCTTTTAGCATCCCTACTTGAGCTATAGAAAGCTGCTGAAAGGAAAGTACTGTTCTTGCCAACATTTTCTGTAGAATGTATAAATAGAAGTAATGCTGATGGGTCTGTCCTCAATGCCATGTTTCCCTTCCAGGCTATCCAGACTTTAGGTGAGGAGGTAACAAACTACTTTGCAGGATAGGGATTAGGGCTGATACAGGTTTGGTTTTGTTCTGTGTTAAGGGAAACACTGTGACACAGTTCGGATATATTCATTGGTTTAGCAGGTAGGAGAGCCAGAACTATATTTAAGGCCATTGTTGTAAGGTGATTTTTCTTCCTGTATGCTTTTAAAAAGTAATTCCTTGGCCTTTGTGCATTTTGTTTCTGCAGTTTGAAGAAAACAGTTCTGAAACAAAGTCTTACCCCACCCCACAGCTGCCTCTGAACACAGTGACTGCCAGATCTCCAAACATCAAGATCAGCTTTGTTCGCCAACCTGTCTGACATGTCGGGACCCGTGCCAAGCAGGGCCAGAGTTTACACAGATGTTAATACGCACAGACCCCGAGAGTACTGGGATTACGAGTCACATGTGGTGGAATGGGGGTAATTGTTTCCTTTTATTTCACTATATTCACCCAAAGGGCTGACTCATGGATTTGTAGAGTAATTTATGTCAGGCAACCTCTCTGGCTGAGCATTTGTAAACCTCAAGATTGAAGTCCGATTTGTGTTTTCTTCTGCAATGAAGAACCAAGGTATTGCTTTGACAAATTAACAATTTTGATGAGCTTATCATTTAAGAATCATTTCAGTCTTTTTCTTACTCTTTGATTTATATATTCTGTATACAAAGCTGATAACAAGGAGTTACCTATCAACTTGCCTCAGCTAAGGGCTTTGTGGTTAGGTGAGAATTAAAACAAGAGATTTTGAAAACACTAAACTCTTACATAAAGTGTTTTTGAGGTCAGAGAATGTTGTCCCATGATCATTCTGAAGAATGAAAGGTGTCCTCTTTCTAATGAGAATCAAAATTAAACACTTGCCCTTATAAGACTAGACATGTGTAACATGGAATTCAGCCCAAATTCCATCTTGAACAGTTGCACTCTGCCGGAACAGCAGCGTTTGCTCTCTTAATTCTCTCTGCAATCTCATTTGGATGTTTGCATTTCTTGTCCCAACATGGTATTTGTTTAATTCATCAGGTCTTACTTTGTGATAAAAAGCTTTTTGACATTCAAATGCAAAAGAAAACTATTTGAAAACTCATAAAGCTACAGCTTCCATATGCTATATTTTATATCTATCCACATGTGATGTCCATAGCCTGTAAATGGATAAATATACCCTCTGAAAATTGTGGGTGTATTTAATCATGATTGGGTTGTGAATCTCAACAGTTAAGTACATTGCCTCTGCACAAGGAGACATAGTGTGCTTTAAAGATATACTGTCAAGAACCAGTGGTACAATACCAGTAAATGTTATCTATAATAATAAGGGTAATATGCTAATTAGACCGGACATCATTCCGGATGTCCTTCCTGACAAAACTGGGGCCGGAGGGAAGCCAGCCTTGGTCCCAGATGCCTGCCTGTGGCTGGAGGAGGGAAGCCCGGGTCCTGGGTGCCAGAGCGAAGCCAGTGCCAGCAGCTGGGGGAAGGAAGGCCTACTCTTGCACAAATTTTTCGTGCATCGGGCGTCTAGTTATTGATAATCTAACAATTCTCCTTATATCCGGCTTTGAATTTGTGCACCTTGAAAGGAACTGTGGGCCGCGAGGCTGCAGTGGGCACAGGGGTGGGTCTCGGCCCATCCTCCGCACCAGCGCCTGGCCCCTCCCACCGCGGCCCCAGGTCCCCTGTCTGCCCGCAGCCCCACTCCCGCCAGCCCCACTTGTACCCGCTGATGGCGTGGAGCGATTGGGGCCGGTGCCATCAGTGGGTGTGAGCAGCTGCCCTGATCGCCCCTCAGGAGCAGGGAAAGTTGGAGAAGCCCTCAGGGGTGATCAGGGCCGGCAGCCGCCACTCACACCAGCTGACTGTGCCGAGTGATCAGGGCCGGCGCCGGGCCCCGGCAGCGGGTGCGAGCAGCATCTCCAGCGCCAGCAGCAGGTGTGAGTACTGGGAGCAAAGAATTTTCAGTAACCACCAGAGGCTCGCCTCAATGACAGTCACCAGCGCCCCACCTTAGTCTGGCACCCCCACTCACCTGCTCCACCATCCTGCCACAGCCAAGGCCCACCATGTTCCACACTCTGCCGCCTGCTGCCCATGCCCACCATGTTCTGCGCCATGCCCCCTGGTGGTCAGCACATGTCATAGCAACCAGTTGTTCCACCATTCAGTTGATTTGCATAGTAGCCTTTTATTATATAGGCTACCTTCCCACAGGAGGGGATCTCAACCAGAACTAAGAGCTCCCTTTCCCTGCTATGATTATTACGTTGTTCATTGTCCTTACTTCCTTTTTCCTTTTCTGTTCATTCACTTTCTTTTTAGTTGCTTGAGGAAAATTAACGGCTGATTTGTTACATGTTAGATTCTCAGTGTCTCCAGCAGGAATAAATAGAATGTAGACATTACTAAAAGGACTGTGTCATTCTTTAGAGTAAAGTGTTCTAAATTGTAAGCAGAGACAGAGAGAAAATGTTAGCGTTTTTGTTGTGGTTTTTTTTTTTTACCTCTGATATTGTTTAGTGGTCATGAAATAAATATGGGTAAAATAGAGGAAGGGACCCCCTAACTATGGTTCATGATCTATAATATAGTTTGCAAAACTCCATTATATGGACTGTCCTCAGGTCTTGCCTGGGAGAACAATTGGGAGGTCAAGCCTATATATTTGAAAGCCACTTACCTACAAAGAAGCCCATTCAAAATAGCCTGCTCCCAAAATGTGGCTGAATTGAACTATTCTTGTAATGTGTATTTACTTCCTGCTAAGTGCCAGCAGTGGGCCAGGCACTAGGAGACTGGAATATGTAAAAATTATCTCCAAGGGAAAGCTTTTGTTGTTGGTTGTTTGTTTGTTTGTTTTTTAAATATATTTTATTGATTTTTTTTTTTACAGAGAGGAAGGGAGAGGGATAGAGAGTTAGAAACATCGATGAGAGAGAAACATCGATTAGCTGCCTCCTGCACGCTCCCTACTGGGGATGTGCCCGCAACCAAGGTACATGCCCTTGACCGGACTCGAACCTGGGACCCTTGAGTCCGCAGGCTGACTCTCTATCCACTAAGCCAAACCAGTTAGGGCTGTTGTTATAGGCAAGCATGTATAATAAATCCTAATAAAAGCTAGCTATGTGTCCTATGCCAATATAGATGTAAACAATTTCAGGTTTGAAAGAATAATTGAAAGGATTTGGAACGCACCCATTTTCAATTGGCCCAATTAAAATAAAGAAAATGATTTGGGAATTATTTGAAACTAGAGGCCTGATGCATGAAAAATGGTGCAAAGGGCTTGGCCCTCGCAGCAGCCCCAGCTGCCACCTCGGCCCCGTCCCCCCACCCACTGGTCGTTCCCAAAGGTCATTCCACCATCTGGTCTAATTAGCATATTAGCTCTTTATTCTATAGGATTATTATATAGGATACCTCATATTTCTTTTACTCTTACTGGTAATAAATTTTATAAGCTGAATTAGTGCTTGATAAGTTGAACTTTTAAAATCATTGTGATTTTGACTCTTTGTTTACAGAAATCAAGATGACTACCAGCTGGTTCGAAAATTAGGCCGGGGTAAATATAGTGAAGTATTTGAAGCCATCAACATCACAAATAATGAAAAAGTTGTTGTTAAAATTCTCAAGGTGAGTAAAAAAAAAGAGAGAGAGATTGTAATTTCAGAGGTATTTGGAATTTAGATTTGTTTTAAGTAATAGTGATGCCTTTTTTAAAGTAGCATTTGAAAGGGCGTTTGGAGTACTTTAACACTTTATTTTATTTTGCTATCTGAAATCAATAGAGATTATCTTCATTTGACAGATCAGAAAACTAAAGCAAGAGAAGTGATTGGTTCCAGTCATACAGCTATATTGTGGCAGAGGAAGGGCCTAAAGGTTCAGTCCTCTCTCTAAGCCTAATACTGATTTGATTTCCTAATACTGATTTCCTCTGTTTTTAATTCTATTTGATGCTTTTGTTTTCAATAAATTGTTACCTCTACGGTGTAAGGATGAGGAGTCAGAAATGCAGGCCTTTAGAGGTCAGGCAGATGACATGCAGCTAGTCTGATGCAAATGCCCATTAGAGGAGGTGAGTGATGGGTGCTGTAGTAGTGCAAGACCAGAATTGCTTGATACTCCTTTGCAGAAAGAAACTATAAAGATTTATATACATATGTGAATTCTCCTGATTTTTAAATGTTGGCTTAGTTTTTTTAAAAAAAACACACACTGTATAGATTCAGATTCAGCAGATGTAGGTGGATCCTGGGAATCTGTGTATTAAAAAAATCCAGGTTATGGATCATCAAAGTTGAATAACCACTGATCTTAGTAATGAAGAGTTTATATATGCTTAAAATAATTTCTGAGAATTGTATGCAGTATGTCGGTAATCTGAGGTGATTGACACCCTGGGAAAGAGCTGCAGGTCAGTACAGCAGGCATGAGTCACATGTGGCTATTGAGCATTTTAAGTATGGCTGGTCCAAACTGAAATATGCTATAAGGATCAAATATACTAGATTTCAAAGGCTTAGTAAAATAAATATATCTATACTGCTCATTAGTAATTTTTTATATTGATTTACATGTTAAAATAAGATTTTGAATATATTTTGTTAAATATTTTATTAAAATTAATTTTGTCTGTATTTTTTTTTAATATGTTTTTATTGCTTTTTAGAAAGAGAGGAAGGGAGAGGGATAGAAACATTGATGAGAGAGAAACATCATCAATCCTGCTCGCCTCCCCCCTCATCCCCACACACACATACACAGGGGATTGAGCCTGCAACCTGGACATGTGCTCTGACCTGGAATTGAACCGGCAGCTTCTTGGTTCCTGGGTCAGTGCTCAACTGCTGAGCTATGTCGGCTGGGCTGTTTCTTTATCTTTTTTTAACATGGGTACTAGAACATTTAGAATACACATGTGGTTTGCATTATATTTCTTTTGGACCAGCACTGTTTTATACTACTTATGAGGAAGGCTTTGTGGAGGTGGTGCAATTGGACCAAAGCCCTCCTCAGAAAAATGAAAAAGATTCTGTCCCAGAGCAGATGTGGAAATGATGAGTGAGGACAAAAGAATATGGAAGTATATTAAGGGACTCTGCAGAGTGGTCTTTTTAGAATAGAGAAATGAATTCATTTATAGGAATACTGGTCATAAGGCTAGCTAGATTCTATCCCAGTAATATTCTGAGATCTCATATACTTCACTTGATTCTTATAACAATCTTATGAGATAAGTACTCATATTGATCATTTTTCCCAGGTGAAGGCTTAGAGAGGTCATGTAACTTACCCATAGGCATACAGCCAGCAGGTCATGAAAGTAGGATTTACATTAGGCATTTTTTACTCCAAAGCCCACATTTAACCCACAAGTTTATGCTGCACAAAGATGGTTTGGCCTTTCTTGATGTTGGTACTGTTCCCCTAATCTCTGTTGGGTGTTTATTTATAGACTTAAAAGAAGAAATAGAAAAAGTCTGTTTCATTCTAATTGGTAAAAAGATTTTTCAAGATTACCATTTATAGTATTAGTATTACCATTTATAATCCTAGTTTGTATAGTTGTAAAGAGTTAACATTTTAAGACTGATGATTGGAATTAAATGCTAATTCTGCAAAGGTCTAATCTTTGGAATGGAAATCTTTTTTCTTTCAATTCAACATTTTCTAAGTAACCCACAGAATGCCTGTCATAGGGCTAGGAGAAGGGGATTCAGAGATGAATCTGACACATTTCCTTCTTTCAAGGAGCTCATAAATATGTATGTATTAGATTATCTATTGAAATATCCTGAAATACTTTATTTCACTGATGTACGAACTTTTACTCTTTCAGCCAGTAAAGAAGAAGAAAATTAAGCGTGAAATAAAGATTTTGGAGAATTTGCGAGGCGGTCCCAACATCATCACACTGGCAGACATTGTAAAAGACCCTGTGGTAAGTATAGTATGTGCTGGCAAGGCCCACCAGGGCTGAGGTGGTGTTTGACTCAGAGCACAGCTGGCCTCTCTCTGTTCCCCCCTCTACTGTTAAGTCCTGATTTAAAAGTGCTTAATCAGTTATAGCATTTAACTAGTTTGGGTCTTTCTTTCAAAGAGACCTCCACCCACAGACTATTTCTTATTCTTCTAGGATAAGAGACTGATAGCACTGGAAACTGAAATGTGTTAATCCATTTTGCAAACTCAGGTCCGATGCCGATGGGCGATGGGCGCATTGTCGGGCTGCCTAGAGCCTGGTGAGACTTCAGCTCCATGTCTTCTGTTTGAAATCCATCCCAAAAATGACCTAAGTGTGGTGATCAGAGAGGGGGGAGGGCTTGTAGCAATAGAGGGATTCCTACTACTGAGGCGAGGACTGCCAAATTCACCACGTAGCATCCGCAAGCATTGTGCTCATTAAAGCTGCCAGGGCTTTTGCTAATGTGTGTTTTCTTTTTCTTTTCCCTAGTCACGAACTCCTGCCTTGGTTTTTGAACATGTAAACAACACAGACTTCAAGGTATAATATATAACCAATCTTTTCAAGCTGTTGGGTTTTTAGACTACATAGAAAGCCTTTTAGGGATATTAGTATTAGAAGAACTTCCTTCCAACTTGCTTAAAAGAGCTTTTCATCTTCACAGTGTTAAATTATAAGATAGAAATACTGCTGTACAAACTGCCACTTTCCACATCTTGGCATTTTACACTTTTATTTGTTGTGTGCTCTCTTTAATAGCCAAATACATTTACTTTTCACCACCTTTACCATTCATTTAACAGTTTCCCCTGATGTCAAACGTAATGAAAGCAATAACACATGTTCAGTCGAGATCTGTCCGTGGGCATTTTACTTTGAAATGGCAGTGTTCAAGGAGGAATGTATTGTGTATGAAAAGCAAAGTCTTCTTATACCTTAGGATTCCTCTGGGTTAGGGTGGTATAAATTCTGCTACGACACATACTTCTACAACCGATCTCTGACTTCCCGCCCATCCAGCAGCCTACTTCAAACAATTCTCAATTCTAGTACCAAAAAAAAAAAATACGGACACTCTCTTCAGTTTCAAGTTGTAAGGTATTTGACTCGCCTTTGAACCAATTCAGTATGAAGAATTTTAGATATCAATAAATGGGTGAATTCTTTTGCTGAAATAAGGAAAAAAGGAACTGTTTTAGAAACAGAGCAATAACTTCAAAGAAAACGTCAGATGACGTCACTAACCATTTAATGATATGTGCATGTGTTGTTTTTTTGTTTTTTTTAAAGACCATAACTCTTTGGAAGCTGGAAAGGATACATAACAGTTGTTCAGAGTTTATTTCAAATTGGGAGAGGAATAATTCTGTTAAATTGGCTTGACAGATTTGGCAGCGAGCCATCTGCATACTCACTGGTGATCTGCAGATGAGGTAGTTTCCTACTAAGGAGGCTGTGTATTTGCCAAAATGCCTTTTTTGAGAAGGTCTGGAGGTAAATGAAAAGCAAACTTGATTGCAAATGTATATCAGTGCATATTACTTACAGTTTATTTATAGATAAACTGGTATATTCCCAACAGTGAATTTTAGCTTCAGAAATACAAGTTAAGTAATTCTTGACTTTTGCATATACAGTTAAAGACTCAGCGTATCTCTTTAAAGGCAATGTTATGTTGAAGAAGTAGAGACTGGTGTAGATACAGATCTTGGAATGATGGCAAATGAGCCAAGTCTTGGTTTGAATTACTACAAATGAAGATGAGAAATTGCCTTCCATTAGCAGTATTTCATGGCTCAAATGTTGCATTTGTCTTTAACAGCAATTATACCAGACGTTAACAGACTATGATATTCGGTTTTACATGTATGAGATTCTGAAGGTAAGGGAACTTTGAATACTAAATACTTTTAGATTGATCTTACCTTTGTTAAATAACTCAAATGACTATAGAAAAGCTAGTGAATTAACTTTTAAAATATGTTGAAAGAAGGGGCCTTTTCATGTAAGTTTTTAATAAGTTAATAGCATCAGAACTCTTCTGCTAATGTAAGGGGTATGGAATAGGGTCTAGTAGGAATATAATTTAGAATGGTTTGGAAAGAGAGCTGGGGCCCCATAAATATTTGTAATCTCAATTTTGCTCTTATGAAAGTTAACAGTTAAATTATTCAAACTTGTAAAAATATCTCCAGATGTGTTGGCTTCTGGTATACTTTATTTCACTTAAAATTGAACAAGTAAAACAAGAAACTTCCTCAGCTGTCAAAGGGTCGTTGTTTTAAGATTACATAAATCACTGCTTAGAGATTGCTGATTTAGAGTGGACTTTGACTTCTAAAGTGGGATCACCAAATTATCTTCCTCCTAGTAGTCACAAGATCAACTTTATATATGAGAAAATTGCTAAGAGTTGGCTAAAGTTTCTTATGAAATGAGGGTTGATGTAAAGCCTTTATTTGAACCTTAGAAGTACCTTGAAGAGACTATGCCAGTAGAGATATTTGATCTTCCTATTGGCTCATGCAGTCTTGTGGCAAGTAGGACTTCATGAAGTTAAGGATATGCTTGACTAGTCCTAGGAACCATAGGAACTCAAGTTGCCCTTTAAAAAGGACAAGAATTTGGCCAATGACATCAGCTGATCTAAAAGCCAGGATTAGCAAATCCCAAAGGTTGTACCACTCAGTTCACCTTAGTTTGAGTTTGGACATGGTTTTCAGATTAGATTTGATGTCATAAAACAGGAGTTGGCAAGCATCAGTACAGGGATAAACAGTAAAAATTTTGGCTTTGTGGTCCATAGGGTCTTTCTCAAGCTACTCAGCTCTGTTGTCGTACGAAAGCGGCTACAGACAGCATGCAAATAGGTGTGGCTGTGTTCCAGTAAAATAAACATTCACAAAAACAGGCATCAAGCAATATATGGGCCATGGGCCTCTACTGTAAACACTTAGCTGCTAAAGAATTATTGTTCTTTGAAGAACACTTTGTAGTATAGATCAGTTTTCTTCTTTTGAGGGGCCTATGCTTATGAAAATAATCCAGGCTTTATATAAGGGAGAAAAATTGGAAGTGATGCAATTGGTGTCACTTTGGGTCTTTTTGAAGAGAAAGGATGTTGTAACAACAGTGTAAGAACAGAACTTGAAGTTCAGAGGCCATGAGTTTGATTTTAGGATCTTGAGCAAGTCTGAGAAATAGCTGTGAGAGTGATTGTCCTAACCCTGACTCCCAGGGGTGTTTTGAGACTAGAAAGAAAACTATAGAGGAAAAGTAAAAAGCTTTAACTAGAAAATCACTCATATGCAAGCTTTTGTTTTTGTTTTTACCTATTTCTCTTACAGGCCCTGGATTATTGTCATAGCATGGGAATTATGCACAGAGATGTGAAGCCCCATAATGTCATGATTGATCATGAGCACAGAAAGGTAATGTGATAGACTGACAAATCTTTTCCTGCCTGATAGAGTGAACAGCCCATCTTCAACACTTTATCCCTAGCATCTGTTACAGTCCCTGGTACCTATTAGGCACTTGACACATATTTGGTGAATGAATAAATTAACTAATCAGAATGTTTAAACCTTTATTTTTTTAAAAAATACATTTTATTGATTTTTTACAGAGAGGAAGGGAGAGAGACAGAGAGTCAGAAACATCGACGAGAGAGAAACATCGATCAGCTGCCCCCTGCACACCTCCTACTGGGGATGTGCCTGCAACCAAGGCACATGCCCCCGACCGGAATCGAACCCGGGACCTTCCAGCCCACAGGTTGACACTCCATCCACTGAGCCAAACCAGTCAGGGCAAGAATGTTTAAACCTTTATTCATATTCCTAATGATACTATCAAGAAGGATGCCCTGGCCAATGTGGTCCAGTGGATAGAGCATCAGCTCCTGCACTAAAGGGTCACAGGTTCAATTCTTGGTCATGGGCACGTACCTGGGTTGCAGGTTCCATTCCTGGCACCAGTCTGGAAGCATGCGGGAGGCAACCAATTGATGTGTCTCTCTCACATTGATGTTTCCTCTATGTCTCTCTCCCTCTCCTGTCTCTCTCCCACTCCCTTCCCCTTCCACTCTATAAAAAAAAAAACAATGAAAAAAATATCCTCAGGTGAGGATTAACAACAACAAAAAGAATACTGTCAAGAAGGAAACATTTTCCCTAACCGGTTTGGCTCAGTGGATAGAGCGTGGGCCTGCGGACTCAAGGGTCCCAGGTTCGATTCCGGTCAAGGGCATGTACCTTAGTTGCCGGCACATTCCCAGTAGGAGGTGTACAGGAGGCAGCTGATCGATGTTTCTAACTCTCTATCCCTCTCTTCCTCTCTGTAAAAAATCAATAAAATATGTTTAAAAGAAAAAAAAGAAGAAGGAAACATTAGAATAATGGGCAAATCAGTTTTGGGCATGGAACCCGACTTCTGGTTTTATTTATTGAATAACTAGTATCTGGGAAACTCCTTTCTTCTTTGCTTCCTCTCTCTTACCTGTATAACAGGTATAATAATATTTGCTCTGCATGCCACTAGGTTAATGTGAGAATTAAGTGTGCACAGTTGTGAAATAGATGAAGTATTTAGCAAGTACAAGTGCTATTAATGAGAGTTCTACTGAACTCATGCTTTATAATATTTCAGTTTTGTAAGATAACCAAGCGTACCTTTTGTAAGTAGTGATGACTCTCTGTTGTAGACTTTGGAGATGTACAGGATTTGTTCATTCAACTAAAATTTTTTTAGATACACACTATGCATGGTATTGTTCTAGAGGCAGGGGATATATGCTTGAAGCAGATAGTAAAAAATTCTTGTCCATAAGGAGCTTGCCTTTGCAGGTATGCTGTGAGGCCAGAAAGTTAAAAGTGATGTGGAAGAGCAATAAGTCAGGAATAGGAAAGAGCAGGGGATGTTGTGGTTTTAAATAAGGGGTAAAGGGAAGATTTCATTGGGAAGTTGACATATTTAGAGAACACTTGAGGGCATCAGCCATGCAACCTTAGGAAGAAATATGTCCCGGTAGAGGATGCAAAGTTCTGAGGCAAAAATGTGCCTGGCTTGTTGGAACAGTGGCAAGGATATACAGTAGAGACAGGGATGGGGAGTGGGAGTGGGATGAGAGAGGTAAAGAAAGCCAGGTCATGTAAAACCTTAAATATTGTCTGAACTTTTCTCTAAAGATGCAGAGCTTTTGCAGGGTTTGTGGAAAGGGTGGACAAGCTCTCACTTGGCATTTTTAAAGTTTACTACACATATATTAGAATAACTTAAAAAACAGCGCAATACCAAATGCTGGCAAGGATGCAGAAAAATTCAATCTCTCATACATTGTTGGTGGGAATGTAAAGTGGCACAGCCATTTTGGAAAATGCCAGCCTATTGTTTTATAGTTTGTTGGTTTCTTTAAAAGCTAAACAAACAACGCCAGCTGGAGTGGGTCAGTTGGTTGAGCATCATCCCGTTCACTGGAAGGTTACCGGTTCAATTCCAGGTCAGGGCACATGCCCAGTTTGTGTTTCTAGTCCCCAATATTTTCTCTCTCACATCGATATTTCTCTCTTTCCCTTCAATTCTCTCTAAAATCAATTTTAAAGAAAAGACATTACAAATAAAAAAGACATATTACAAATACAAATATGCTGTGTGTAAACAAACATGCTTACCAAACAATCCAGCAGTGACATTTATTCCAGAGAAACCAAACCTTAGGTCTGCACAAAAACCTGTATATGAATGCAGCTTTATTCCTAATAGTTGAAAATTAGGCCCTAGCTGGTTTGGCTCAATGGATAGAGCATCGGCCTGTAGCCCGAAGGGTCCCAGGTTCGATTCCGGTCAAGGGCAGGTAGCTTGGTTGCAGGCTTCTCCTGGGCCCTGGTCAGGGCACATGCAGGAGTCAGTCAATTGATGTGTTTCTCTCATATCGATGTTTCTGTCTTTCCCTCTTTATTAATTTAAAAAGACTATTTTTAAAAAAAAAGAAAATTGGGAGGCAAATGTCCTTCAGTGAGTGAATGTTTAATCCAACAGGTATATCTATATCATGTAGTGTTATTACTGAATAGTATTACTCAGGAATAAAAAGGAATGAACTATTACTGATAATGCAACAACTTGATTGGATCTCATGCTGAGTGGGGGAAAAAAAAGTTGTGCTGATTTTTCCATTTATAATACATTCTCAAAGTCATAGAGCTAGAGAATAGGGGTTGCCAGGGGTTAGAAAGTGGAAAAGTAATAGCAAAAGGGACATCTGTGATGATGGAATAGTTCTGTATCTTATGGTAGGAGTTACCCGAATCTACACATGATAAAGTTACATAGAACTACACACACACACACACACCAGCATGTAAAACTAGTGAATAATGAGGTTTGTCTGTGGACTGTGCCAATGTCAGTTTCCTGGTTTTGAGTTGTACCATTAGGAAATGTAAAGTTGGGTGAAGGGTACACAGAATTCGCAACTTACTATATATTTATAATAATTTTAAAAATATAAAGCATTTAAAAGGGATCATTCTGGCCCTAGCCAGTTTGGCTCAGTGGATAGAGCATCGGCCTGTGGACTGAAGGGTCCCAGGTTCAATTCTGGCCAAGGGCATATGCCCAGGTTGTGGGCTCGATCCCCAGTAAGGGGTGTGCAGGAGGCAGCCAATCAATGATTCTCTCTCATCGATGTTTCTTATCTCTCCCTCTCCCATCCTCTCTGAAATCAATAAAGATATACTTCTAGCCCTAACCAGTTTGGCTCAGTGGATAGATCGTCAGCCTGCGGACTGAAGGGTCCCAGGTTCGATTCCAGTCAAGGGCATGTACCTTGGTTGCAGGCACATCCCCAGTGGGAGGCGTGCAGGAGGCAGCTGATCGATGTTTCTCTCTCATTGATGTTTCTAACTCTCTATCCCTTTCCCTTCCTCTCTGTGAAAAATCAATAAAATATATATTTTTAAAAATAGATATACTTTTAAAAAAATAATAAAAGGGATCATTCTGGTTGCTGTGTAGAGAATAGAGGGCAAGAGTGAAAGCAGCTTGACAAGTTAGGAGAAGAGGCTACTTCAGTACATCAGACAAGAGATGGTGGTGGCATGAACCAGGGCAGTAGCAGTGGAAGTGATGATGATGGTCAGAATATGATCCAACAAGATTTGTTGACAGATTAGATAGATGTTGAGTGTAAGGGAGACAAGAGTCCAGGGTGAAGTGTTTTTGGCCTGAATGATAGGGTGAATGGAATTACCTTTAACTGACAAGGCAGAGGCTGTGGGAGAAAGGGAATGATTAGGTTTAGCTCTGAGATGTTTGCTAGGTGATCAGAGAGGCAGAGATGGCTGGTAGAAAACATGGGCTAGAGGAGCGGTCACCAACCTTTCAGACCTCATGAGTGGTCTGTGGACCACCAGTTGGTGACTGCTGAGCTAGAGAGTATAAGTAAGAAATGCTGATATGCTGTGTGTGAAGCCATGGGGCTAGAAATACTCATCTGGGAGTACTTGTTGCTTAAAAAAAAAAAAGAAGAAGAAGAAGCTCGGGGATAGCTCTGAAGCACTTTTTTTAAGGGGTTGGAGAGAAAGACTGTAAAAATAATTATACTTTCGCCCTGACTGGCTTGGCTCAGTGGATAGAGCGTCGGCCTGCGGACTGAAGGGTCCCAGGTTCGATTCCCGGTCACAGGCATGTACCTCGGTTGCGGGCACATCCCCAGTACGGGGCGTGTAGGAGGCAGCTGATTGATGTTTCTCTCTCATCGATGTTTCTAACTCTCTATCTCTCTCCCTTCCTCTCTGTTAAAAAAAAAAAAATCAATAAAATATATATTTTTTAAAAATATATATACTTTCATATCTTTTGTTGTAATTCCCTTTGTTCACCAAAACAATGAAGACACTGTACCTAGTTAACAGTGACAAATTAGTCACACTCTAGTACCCACAATTCAAATCATGCTTATGTTTTACACAATGGGAATATAAGATTGCCTCTTGACTGTGCTAGTACTTTTTCCACTTTCAGGATACATTTTGGTAAAAGGCCATTTTGTGCGGCTTTTCTCTTACTTCATTCACTAGTTTAAGTTTAAAAAATTTGGCTCTCAAAAGAAATTTCAATCGTTGTACTTACTGTTGATATTTGGCTCTGTTGACTAATGAGTTGGCCGACCACTGATGTTAGAGCATCATCCTGATGTGTCAAGGTTGCGGGTTTGATCCCCAGTCATAGCACATAAAAGAAGCAACCAATGAATGCATAAATAAGTGGAAAACAAATTTCTCCCTCCCCTTCTCTCCCACTTTTTCTCCCCCCTCCCCGCGCCCCCCAAAAAAATAAAGTAAAATATTTTTAAAGATTTGTGGGTTCTATTAAAGCAGTATATCTGAGGTTTAGGGAGGGACTAAAGGCAATGGTTGGTTGTACTTGATAATTAGAAAAGACTTCAGTGAGGACCTAACTTAACCAATAGGAGTCTAGGAAAAGCCTAGACATTCTCCTCAGCTGAGCAGTTTAAGACATTTGCAGAAGCCACAAAATGAAATTGTCTTTCAGTGGGTCTCCCTGGAGCACAAGAATTAAGTCATGAGAACTATCTGTCAAGCTAAACAGGGTTTTCCAAAAAGTTCGATTTTCATCTTAAATACAGGGGTTGGCAAAACTAGGTTTACAGTTGTGGGTATCTGAATCACAGTTTATTCCTGTATTATTTATTCTTGTATTATATTTTTCCATATGAAAACTGTAAATCTACTTTTGATGTTCCCCCTTCCACCCACCCCCCGTATAATAGGTAGTCACTGAAGGGGTTTTAATTTAAAGTTACATGGCTGGTATCTTCGTATATAATAAAAGGCTAATATGTAAATTGACCCAACGGCGATTGACCAATCACTATGATGCTTACTGACCACCAGGGGGCAGACGCTCAATTCAAGAGCTGCCCCCTGGTGGGCAGTGCATTCTCACAAGGGGAGCACCACTCAGCCAGAAGCCGGGCTCATGGCTGGTGAGTGCAGCGGCAGTGGCAAGACCTCTCCCGCCTCCGCGGCAGTGCTAAGGATGTCTGACTCACATGAGTCGGACATCCCCCAAGGGCTCCCGGACCGTGAGAGGGTGCAGGCCGGGCTGAGGGACGACCCCACCCCCCAAGTGCACAAATTTCGTGCACAGGGCCTCTCGTCTATGTATATAAAAGCCTAACTGGCCGTTACGATGGAACAACCCGTCACAATGACGTGCACTGACCACCAAGGGGCAGATGCTTAACACAGGAGCTGCCGCAGGCCCCCATCACCCAATCAGGGCAGGGCCCTGGGTTGAGACAGGGAACTGGGGGGTGGGTGTCAGCAACCAACCTTCTGTGGCACCTGGGCGGGGGGCTTAGACCTCTCGCCAGCTACCTGGGGGCAGGGTTGACAGAGGTGCAGTGAGAATGCGGGGTGTTCGCTAAGCTTGCTTGAACTCCCACTGCTACGCTCCCCTGGGATGCCAGGGCTCGGGCACCGGGGAAGTCCCCGCACTCAGGTTCTGGGCACCCATGAGAAGCCCGCCCTGCACCCGAGTAGCCTCTTCCTGGTGAGCCGGGCTGCAGAGGCCAATCAGGCTCCCCATGGGTTTGCGCAGGAGCCAGTCTGCGAGGCCGGCCAGAGGGGAGCGCACTGCCCACCCAGCTTCTGTGTGGCACCACTGGGCGGCCCAGATGCCCACGCTGCGCCCCGGCCCACAGCGTCTGGGCATGCTCACTGCATCTTCGTGTAGGGACTTGGGCACCGTGACTCAGGTTGAGGTGGGCGCACAGGGGCCTGGTGGCCCAGGTGCTGCCCAGGACCGAAAGGTCAGCTGGGACCTGCCCTTCCACGCCAGACCCTCGCACTTCAATCGCCAGCCAGGCCTAGGGACCGCACCTATGCATGAATGTTGTTCACCGGGCCTCTAGTTTTTAAAAGTACCCTAAAGGCAATGTAGCAGTGGTTCTCAACTTTCCTAATGCCGCGACCCTTTAATACAGTTCCTCGTGTTGTGGTTACCCCCAACCATAAAATTGTTTTCGTTGCTACTTCATAACTGTAATTTCGCTACTGTTATGAATCGTAATGTAAATATCTGATATGCAGGATGTATTTTCATTGTTTGCAGCCCACAGGTTGAGAACCACTGCAATGTATGGAATAGCTTGGAAGATAAAATTGCTTATGATTTATTCTCTTTTTTTTCTTTCAGCTACGGCTAATAGACTGGGGTTTAGCTGAGTTTTACCATCCTGGCCAAGAATATAATGTCCGAGTTGCTTCTCGATACTTCAAAGGTCCTGAGCTACTTGTAGACTATCAGGTGAGAAGAGAACCCCAAATAAAATTTCTGCCTTAGCTCTGGTCAGTGTCGCTCAGTAATTATAGCGTCAGCCCCAAACGAAAAGGTGGCATGTTTGATTCCTGGTCAAGGGCACTTACCTGGGTTGCAGGTTTGATCCCTAGCCCAGGTCAAGGCAAGTGCAGGAGGCAACTAATCAGTGTGTGTGTGTGTGTGTGTCTCTCTTTTTCTCCGCCCCTCCCTCCCTTCCACTCTCTCTGAAATGGAAAAAAAATCCTCAAGTGAGAATTAACAAAGTTTCTGTTCTATGCTTATTTTGTACATAATTTGCAAAAGCTGTCATTTTGAGTAGGTTACTTATACATGTCCATGGCTGTCCCTTTTATATAAATGTAAAATATGAATTGAGAATAGGTTTAACCAACCTAAGGACTAAACTAAAAAGTGCTCTCAAGATTTTCATAAATTGTATCTATCTACACTAATAAAAGACAAAGATGCTAATTGGCCATACCTTTACTGTGCTCCCCAAGCCACGCCCACCAGCCAATCAGAACGACTATATGCAAATTAATCCAACCAAGATGGCGGCCAGCAGCCACGGAGCTGGAGCAAGCAGGAGGCTTGGTTGCCTGGGTGATAGAGGAAGCCAAGCTTCCCACCTGCCCTGAGCCGGCTGTGGCCTCCGCTCATGGCAACAAAGTTTCAATTATAGAAGATAAATAAAGCCCAGATACATGCTTCCAGCCAGCCTCCACTGGGAGGTTGGGTGGCTGGGGGCCGTGGCCAGTCTGCATACAGACATCAGCCCCTCACCCAGGCTGGCCAGGGACCCCAGGGGGAGTCCCTACCCTGAAGGGGCTGTGGCCAGCCTACAAACAGCCATCAGCCCCTCACCCAGGCTGGCCAGGCACCCCAATGGGACCCCCACCCTGATCCAGGACACCCTTCAGGGCAAACCAGCCGGCCCCCACCCATGCATCAGGCCTCTGTCCTATATAATAAAAGTGTAATATGCAAATTGACCCTAACAGCAGAGCGACTGGGAATCACCGGTCACTATGACACACACTGACCACCAGGGTGCAGATGCTCAATGCAGGAGCTGCCCCCTGGTGGTCAGTGCGCTCCCACAGGGGGAGCTCTGCTCAGCTGCAAGCCAGGCTGACGGCTGCCAGTACAGCGGTGGTGGTGGGAGCCTCTCCTGCCTCCTCAGCAGCGCTAAGGATGTCCGACTGCAGCTTAGGCCTGCTCCCCGCTGGCAAGTGGACATCCCCCGAGGGCTCCCGAGCTGCCAGAGGGATGTCTGACTGCTAGCTTAGGCCCAATCCTCCAGGGAGCGGGCCTAAGCCAGCAGGTGGTCATCCCCTGAGGGGTCCCAGACTGTGAGAGGGCACAGGCCGGGCTGAGGGACCCCCCGAGTGCACAATTTTTTGTGCACCAGGCCTCTAGTATACATATAAAAACCCAGCAACCAGAACACCAGAATGACTGGAACCACCGGTAGCTATGATGCCCACTGCAGCTGGCCAACCGGCCTGAGAGGGAGTGGGGCCAGCTGGCCAACCACCTGCGGCCCCTTCCAGTAGTTGGCAAATTGGCTCTCGAGCCACATGCGGCTCTTTGGCCCCTTGAGTGTGGCTCTTCCACAAAATACCGACTTCTGCGTATGTGCCGCAAAGTTTCAATCGCATTGTACGTGCGCGCCCGCACGTGGTGTTTTGTGAAAGAGCCACATTCAAGGGGCCAAAGAGCCGCATGTAGCTCGCGAGCCGCAATTTGCCGGCCCCACCCCTGATCGGCCCCAATCCGGGCGGGCCAGCTGGACCCCGCCTGTGTACAAATTCGTGCACCAGGCCTCTAGTTCTATATATAAAGACCTTCCCTTTACTAAAAAAGCCCTCTTCTCACAGAAACAAAATCCTTGGTAGTACCTTTCATGCCCAGTCCTCCCAGATGTTTTCAGATACTTTAAAAAGTAAGACTGGCCCTGGCCGGTTTGGCTCAGTGGATAGAGCGCCAGCCTGAGGAGTGAAGGGTCCCAGGTTCGATTCCGGTCAAGGGCATGTACCTTGGTTTCGGGCACATCCCCAGTGGGGAGTGTGCAGGAGGCAGCTGATCGGTGTTTCTCTCTCATCGATGTTTCTGACTCTATCCCTCTCCCTTCCTCTCTGTAAAAAATCAATAAAATATATGTATATTTAAAAAAAAAAAAAGTTAAAACTGTCCTAGAAATTATTTTTCTAGGATCCTGAGGATATAACCCTGAGTTTGAACATTTTGTGCATAAAAATATTTCTTTTAAAAAAAAAAGTATTGCTTTTTTTTGAGAAATACTGATTTTTGTTCCACTTATTCATGCACTCAGTGATTGATTCTTATATGTGCCCTGACTGGGGATTGAACCCACAACCTTGGCATATCAGGATGATGCTATAACCAACTGAGCAACATGACCAGGGCCAAAAATATTCTTTATGATATTATTTATAATTATTTGTATTATTAAACAAAACATTATCCTATTATAGGGAAATTAAAGATTAAATTCTGAAACATTTATGCAATAAAATAATGTTACACATTAAATGGTTTCCAGAGGCTAACAACTTGAGATGTTTTTATGTGAGTGAAAATGGTAATTCAAGGTAATATGTACAGATTGTTTTAAAATGGGGGGAAATGCATAGAAGAAAAATTGAAGAATGTATATGAAGATGTTATTGGTTTTTGGACATTTTAGTGGAGTGAATTTTTTTAAATAGTAATTTTTTATTTGGAAAGTACAAGATAATTTATTCTTATCATTTCATTTATAACTTACTTTTTTTTTTTAACTTCAATGCAGATGTACGATTATAGTTTGGATATGTGGAGTTTGGGCTGTATGCTGGCAAGTATGATTTTTCGGAAGGAGCCATTTTTTCATGGACATGACAATTATGATCAGGTGATACATGTTGTTCTCATTAGGCAACTTACTGGGCTAACCTAGTGATGATGAGATCTAGCTACTTAGTAGAAACTGGTGGATTTTGCTAAAATATAGATGCCCATCCCAATCTTTTAGAGTGAGACCCTAGAATAATTTTCAATTCAAGGCTTATTCAGTCAGCCCAACATTGATTCTCATATTGGTGTTTTGGGAGCTACCGTTCACTCTAGCCTTTTGAAATCACTGAGTTTTTCCCCTAGTCTTTTGATTTGTTTGCTTGTTTCATTGTAAATTATACATGTAAAATGGACATTACCTTAGAATCCTTTAATGTGAGTTTTCACTAAAGTTGGGAATATTTTCTTCAACATGTTGATTTATATATGGTATTTCTATGATCCTTTTGTCTCTTTTTTAATATATTTTTACTGATTTCAGAGAGGAAGAGAGAGGGGGAGAGATAGAAACGTTAATGATGAGAGAGAATCATTGATTGGCTGCCTCCTGCACGCCCCCCACTGGGGGCCGAACCTGCAACCCTGGGTATGTGCCCTTGACTGGAATTGAACCTGGGACCCTTTGGTCCACAGGCCGACGCTCTATTCACTGAGCCAAACCAGCTAGGGCTCCTTTTGTATCTCTATATGGATTGAGTTGGTGTATGTCAGTAGAAATATAGATGATGTTTTTTAAACTAGCTCCACTTCCCCTTGAAGATCAGTTAAAATCAACAAGTCTTTATGAGGCGCCATGCAGGGTTGGGGAAGACTTCTTTCTTTTTTCTTTTTTAATATATTTTATTGATTTTCACAGAGTGGAAGGGAGAGGGATAGAGAGTTAGAAACATCGATCAGCTACCTCCTGCACACTCCCTACTGGGGATGTGCCCGCAACCAAGGTATATGTCCTTCACCGGAATCGAACCTGGGACCCTTGAGTCCGCAGGCTGACGCTCTATCCACTAAGCCAAACCAGTTAGGGCTTTCTTTTCTTTCTTTCTTTTTTTCTTTTTTTTTTTTTAAGTTTAGTTTAGCCCTGGCCTGTGTGGCTGAGTGGTTGAGCGTCCATCCAGGCACTAAGAGGTCACTGATTCAATTTCCAGTCAGGGCACATGCTGGATTTGGGGCTCAATCCAAACCCAGGGGCATGCAAGAGGCAGCTGATCAATAATGTTTCTCTCATCGGTGTTTCTATCTCTCCCTTCCCCTTCCTCTTTCTACAAAAAGTCAATAAAAACATATTTTTAAAAGTACTGAGGAAAAAGATTAGTCCAGCCTCTCAAATAGTTCATAGTCTAGTAAGGGAATCAAACATACAAGGAAATAAGTTACAGTTATAAATGTCAGAATAGAAACGTAGACAAGGTACAAAAGGCAGTTGTGGAAGTGAGTGGTCTGAGTGTACAAGGGGAATTTCCCAAAAGAAGTGACACCCTTAGCTGGGTTGTCAGGGTAAAAACATAAGACTTCATCTGGGAGACGTTTCAAGGGAAAGGAACCAGGTTATATCATTGTTTGTTTTTTCTTTTTTTACACCATCACATTGAGTTCTGATTTAGAGAATTTTGTGTGGAAATTATCCCTACGATACACAGAAATCTGAAGTAAATTGAGTGTATGTTCATACCTTGTAGCCACGATGATCCCTTGCTGTTAATCCAATCATGGCTGTTTGTTGATTTAATCTTGTAACATGATTGTTGTGTGGGTTTTTGTCTTTCTTCAATCCTAGTTGGTGAGGATAGCCAAGGTTCTGGGGACAGAAGATTTATATGACTATATTGACAAATACAACATTGAATTAGATCCACGTTTCAATGATATCTTGGGCAGGTGAGTCATAAAACAAAATCTATGCATCAAAAAATAGTTATGACCCTGGCCAGTGTGGCTCAGTTGGTTTGGCGTCATCCTGTGCACTGAAAGGTTGCCGGTTTGATTACTGGTCAGGGCACATACCAGATTGCAGGCTTGATTCCCCGGTGGGGGGCGTGCAGGAGGCAGCTGATCGATGTTTTGTTCTCACATTGATGTTTCTCTCCCTCTCACTTTCTCTCTCTAAAAACCAATAAAATATATTTCTTTAAAACTATTTAAAAAAAACAGTTACATCCTCTTTGCCAGCACTGCTAAAGCATCACTGGTCCTGTACTACAGGGTGCTGCTTGGGTGATTCTGTGATAAAATCACTGGCAGTTTTCCCAAATTCACTTACAGGACAGGTGTGGAGATTACTGTCAGAGGATTCCTGTAAAAGTAATGAAATGTAGATTCTAATAGAAGGGCTATAGTTGACTTAGCTTCTCCAAATGACAAAACCCTCTACAGCGGTTCTCAACCTGTGGGTCGCGACCCCTTTGGCGGTCGAACGACCCTTTCACAGGGGTTGCCTAAGACCATCCTGCATATCAGATATTTACATTACGATTCATAACAGTAGCAACATTACAGTTATGAAGTAGCAACGAAAATAATTTTATGGTTGGGTCACAACATGAGGAACTGTATTTAAAGGGCCAGAAGGTTGAGAACCATTGCAAGAGAAATAAATAGTAATAGGAAATGTATGTTTCTAGACTGATGTGCAGACAGACAATGAACAGACTCTGAAAATAGTGGCTAGGCACAATACAAAATCATTCACCACTTACCAGGAGGTGGACTTTCCTGATGCAAAGGCAGAGATGCCAGGAATGTGTGAGGGGATGGATGGGAAAGAGGCCTGGTGAGACTAGCCACCTGACCCTCCTTGCTGTGCAGAAGTATTCAGTATTGTAAAGGAACATGAATTATGGTTTATAAAATTGTGAGCACCCAGATTTCTCTTTTGTGCAACACTGCTGTTTTCAGTCTCTCCAGTTAGCTTGGTTGTCTCCCCAGTGACAGTATTATAAAACTGCTCTCTTGAGTTTTGATTTCTTTTTGCTAGTGGCTGGGCTCCTAGTCACTAAGGAAAATTTAGGAGTGAAATAAATGTTGGGCTTCTCTGCCCCTTGTTCATTTCTTATTATCCCTTTTGGCTCTGCAGACACTCCCGTAAGCGATGGGAACGCTTTGTCCACAGTGAAAACCAGCACCTTGTCAGCCCTGAGGCCTTGGATTTCCTGGACAAGCTCCTGCGATATGACCACCAGTCACGGCTCACTGCAAGAGAAGCCATGGAACACCCCTATTTCTGTGAGTCCAACTGTTCAATCCATAGAGCCTGTGCAGGCCTGCCCAGCAGACTGTACAAGACAAGGGAAAATATATGCTGTGAAGAAAACTGTGGACCCATGGTCCCGCCAGAAGAGAGTTGGAATCCCAGCTCTGCTTAGCCTGTGGCAAAGTTATTTCACCCACAGTGAGCCTTGGTTTCTTCAAATGAGGACAGTGATGGCAACTGTCTTACAGAATTGTTGGAAGGATTCTTGTCTGATAGTACTTAATACATGATTGTTCCTTAAAAAAACTGCTTTTCTTACTGTGTTAGTGACACTTCTCAGAGGTTAGCTAATAATGAACTAGAGGCCCAGTGCATGGATTCCTGCACCAGCGGGTGGGGTCCCTCCACCTGGCCTGTGGGGATCGGCTCTCCAACATCCCCTGAGGGGTCCCAGATTGCGAGAGGACGGTTCTCTGGTGACGAACCCCAGAATCAGGCTCCATCCTCTCTGGTTCCAGGTGTGTCACTCTAGAGCCGAGCTGCCAAGTCACCACAGCTTGCAGCTCCTGCATTGAGCATCTGCCCCCTGGTGGTCAGTGCACGTCATAGCTACTGGTTGGACTGTTGGATGGTTGCTTAGGCTTTTATATATATACTAGGGGCCCGGTGCACAAAAATTTGTGCACTGGGGAGGGGGTTTCCTCAGCCCAGCTTGCCCCCTATCACATACTGGGAGCCCTAGGGGATGTCCTACTACCTGCTCCCTGCTCCCCTTGGGGAGCGGGCCTAAGCCACAGTCTGGCCTCCCTTTGTGGAAGGTGACCGGGCTGATCAGGGGAAGGCAACAGCCCCATCACCCCTCTGCTGCAGCCACTGCCAGTCACCGCAGCCACCAAGGTGTTTTCATCAACACGGACTCCAGTCCCTTTACCATGAAAAAATGACAACTTTCTTTAGGCATTTTCAAGAAGTGTCTTTCATAGGACATGACATTTCTTTCTTTCTTTATCCTCACCTGGGGATATGTTTCCATTGATTTTTAGAGAATGTGGAAAAGAAAGGGAAAGACAGAGAGAAACATCAAAGTGAGAGGAACACTTTGATTGGTTGCCTCCTGCATGAGCCCTGACCTGGGCCGGAGCCAGGGAGGAACGTGCAACCTAGGTACATGCCCTTGGTCAGAATTGAACCCAGAATCTGCATTGGGCAGGCCGAGGCATTATCCACTGAGCCAAACTGGCTAGGACAGGATATGACATTTCTTAACCCTCCAGCAGCAGACCTTCATTTTTTTCTCCAGGAGTGTGGTAAAAAAAACCCTAGATCACTTTTTGGACTCTTATTACCCAAGTTACTAAGAATATTACCAGTGGCATACAGAGAGCTTAACCAATCAGAGGTCAGAAAAGGTGTTTCCTCTGTAGTTCACACCAATTGCTGGTTTGGCCCCTGCCCAGGCCTAACGCCTCTGGCGAGTCATTAGCCCTGGGCCAGGGCACCCTCAGCTCCAAGCCACCGTGGCCATCAAGGATCGCTGGCTGGCTGCGCCCGGGTTCGGGCCGCCACCACCATCAAGGATCACTGGCTGGCTCCTCCCCGGCCCAGGCCTAAAGCCTCTGGCCCAGGCATTAGGCCTGGGCCGGGGCACCCCCAGGTCCCCGCCACCGCAGCCATCAACGATCCCTGGCTGGCTCCTCCCTGACACAGGCCTAAAGCCTCAGGCCGAGGTTTTAGGCCTGGGCATCTCGCCGCCTCCGAAGATCGCTGTTGGCTGGCTCCTCCCCGGCCCAGGCCTAAAGCCTCTGCTCGAGGCTTTAGGCCTGGGCCGGGGCACCCCCAGCTCCCACCGCAGCTGATCGCTGGCTGGCTCCTCACCGCCCCAAGCCTAAAGCCGCAGCCGCCGCCGCCCCCACCGCGGAAGATCGCTGGCTGGCTCCTCCCCGGCCCAAGCCTAAAGCCTCTGCTCGAGGCTTTAGGCCTGGGCGGGGGCACCCCCAGCTCCCGCCGCAGCCGATCGCTGGCTGGCTGCTCCCTGACCCAAGCCTAAAACCTCAGGCCAAGGTTTTAGGCCTGGGCCAGGGCACCCCCAGCTCGCCGCCGCCGCGGAAGATCACTGGCTGGCTCCTCCCCGGCCCAAGCCTAAAGCCTCTGCTCGAGGCTTTAGGCCTGGGCCGGGGCACCCCCTGCTCCCACCGCAGCCGATGGCTGGCTGGCTCCTCACCGCCCCAAGCCTAAAGCCGCAGCCGCCGCCGCCCCCGCCGCGGAAGATCGCTGGCTGGCTCCTCACTGCCCCAAGCCTAAAGCCGGCCGCCATCTTGGCTGACAGTTAATTTGCATAAGGATATGCTGATTAGCCAATGGGAAGGGTAGCAGTTGTACGCTAATTACCATGTTTCTCTTTTATTAGTGTAGATATACATAGCCCTATATCTGTCCTGTCTCTGGTTATAATTTATTGGAGAGCCAAGGAAGCTTCAAAATCTTAACTGTATGAATACCTTGACTTAGGTTTGTGATATAGTTAACTGTGCTGTCCTGGGTGAAAATGTCAGTTAGACCCACTCCATCTCCACTGTGATGTTAGTTTCAACATTGGATTATTCCTTGGAGTGTTGGAGTGGTTTTATAGTGAACTGATTATGCGGTTGCCCAGTCTCTTGTATCTGAAGCAGAATGACCTGAAGTCTATGGTAATAGCACTAATTTGCACAAGTTATAACTTTGGCCTATTTGGTACCATGCTTAACCAGTTGAGTTGTGGGCTGCAGTAAGATCATTTCACTCTGATAATATATCACTCTAGGCTAGGTTAGATTATATTATCTTATTAAACCCTAACAGGATCAGTTTTGTTTTAAATTAGATCTACCATGGATAATTACCTCATCTTCCTACCATTTAATTTTATAGGTTGCCTTTACTAGTTTGACAGGAAAGATAATTCTATTTTCTATTACTTGTCTAATTCATGGTGAAGACAAGGCAGTTGCCACCTTAAGTTCTTCTGGGAATTATATGGAATATAAATAAGATTGAAAGCATGAACGTGACTGCTTTAAGATCATTAGTAATCGTTAAGCATAACAGAACTTAACATTTTTGTCTTTGTCTAGACACTGTTGTGAAGGACCAGGCTCGAATGGGCTCATCTAGCATGCCAGGAGGCAGTACGCCTGTCAGCAGCGCCAATATGATGACAGGTCAGTTCATTAGTGAATTTTTCTTTTCTTTTTTTTAAGCGGTAGAAGTCAATTATTCTTCCTTATTTGTGTTTTTGTGGCCTGATTTGGTCCCTGTTGTGACCTGATTTCTTGTGAACCTCCTCTTCTCTCTCTTATGATTACCTTATTGATATTGATATACTAACCTGTGCAGCTCTCTCCACTAGGCTTCAGGATGCTTTTGACATCTGACATACCTCAGTGACACTACTTTGAGTAGGCTATCAACAGGCTCTTCTAGGAATCCCCAAAGTGTGTCAGAGGGACATGAATGTCCCAACAAACCATGAAAAATAAAAGGTGATCCTTTTATCTCACAGTTTAGAGTGACAGTAGTTGACATGGTCCTCAGAAACAAGATTAAGAAATTGGGGAGATTCGACTCCTGGTGTGGGAACCAAAAAAAAAAAAAGAAATTGGGGAGAGAAGATGTGGGGTTTGCACACAGGGTGTATATGAGTAAAAGAATGGTTCTTTGATTCCCCCCCCCCCCCCCAAAGCAATTACCATGTACCTAATAAATTGTAAATATATGAAATTATTTTTCCTTATTGTTGAGTCACTACGACTTAGAGCAAGTTTTTGTATAGAGTACACAATTATTCTAAAGAAATTATAGGCCCATATTGTGAGAATTATACATATAGGCAGATCCACGTGAGTACACTTGTAGTGAGGTCCTTTACTCAGACACCCTCAAAGAATTACTGTTAATGAGCTAGCTGCCTTCTAGAATTTATCACCTGGGAATCTTGCCTATGTGCAAAAGGATGCATGTCCGAGGTCGTAGCCTTATTTGTAATAGCAAGATATTGAAAACAGCTCTCAGTAGGGAACTGTTAAATAAATTATGGGACATCCATTCAGTGGAATGCTATGCAGCCAGAGAAAAGAATGAGTGTTTCGTGTTCTTTTCTAGCTCCAACTCCAAGATAATGTGAAAATAAAATAAGCAAGGTGCAGAGCCATGTCCAAGACCAGGAGTGGGCAAAAATATATAATCACATTTCTATATATGGTATCCATATGAATATTCTGATAAAATTGTGTTCATGTATATGCATAAAATATTTCTAGAAGGATATACCCTAGAAATGGTGCCATAGTGACAGGGCAGGGGAGATTTATTCACTGTATATTCTTTTGAACTTCCTCAAATAATGTTTTAGCTTAGAGGTGGGAAGTGCTCCTTTCCCCACTAAAAATAACTTTTTTTTGAAATTTTAGTTGGCAGTGTGATATAAGCACATGAGTTTTTACTCTAGCCCTCTGCTATTCAGTATGGTGGTGACTAGCCACAGGTGGCTATTTAAATTAAGCAAAATTTAATAAATGTTAAAAAACAAAAAAAACAGTTTCGTAGTTACACTAGCCACATTTCAAGTGCTCAGTAGCTAAATGTGGTTAGTGGCCACTAGTTTAGCACAGGTTATAGAACAGAATATTTGCACAGTGCTGCCATAGAGAGGCCTGGGTTGGAACCCAAGCATAGTTGCTAACTTTACTAGCTGTTTACCTTTGGTCAAACTGCTTAAACTCTCCAAGCATGGATTTCTTTACCTCCTAAATTAATTAGAACTTGCCATTTTAATTTGTGAGGACTTAATTTGAAATCAGTTTAATTTGTAAAAATCTGGCAAAGGAGATACCTTTAATAAAGAGAATTTTTTTGTGTGTGGAATATAATGAACAACATAAACTGATGAACAAAAATAGATCCAGAGACATAGAAGTATCGAACAGACCAAGAGAATTATTTGTGTTTCACTTTTGAGATAGGGGCTATGGAAAACTGGTGACTAAGATGTCCATGGTTGGTGTCTCTGACTTACCCTCATCTGTTTCTTTCAGGGATTTCTTCAGTGCCAACCCCTTCACCCCTCGGACCTCTGGCAGGCTCACCAGTGATTGCTGCTGCCAACCCCCTCGGGATGCCTGTTCCGGCTGCTGCTGGCGCTCAGCAATAAAGGCCCCTTCTGTCTCCTGAGGCCTGAGCAGAGGTGGGGGAGTCCACTCTCTCCTTGATGCAGCTTGCGCCTGGCGGGGAGGGTGAAATACTTAAGAAGCACCGTGTCTGAACCGTTGCTTGTGGATTTATAGTAGTTCAGTCATAAAAAAAGAATTATAATAGGCTGATTTTCTTTTTTTTTTCTTCTTTCTTTTTTTTTAACTCGAACTTTTCATAACTCAGGGGATTCCCTGAAAAATTACCTGCAAGTGGAATATTTCACAGACAATTTTTTTTCTCCCCTTCCAAATTCAGTTCCTCATCACTAAAAAACAAAGACAAACCAGCCTCAATTCCTGCTGCTGCATTTGGGTGGAGATTTCTTCCCATGCCATTGTTCACCCACCATCCCACACTTTGGGGCAGGGGGCTTGTATCTCATGCTCTTTTCCAGAGATTACAAAAATGTAGCTTCTTCAAGGGAGGTGGGAAGGAAGGAGGGAGGACCCAACCTATAAAAGCAGTGTACTGCTCGTCATTTACATCACTTTATTCCCAAAGTGCTTCAGTGGGGTTATCCTGGTGAATCTAGTGGAAATATGTCTTAATTATAGTTACATTGAGATGCTGAAAAATCTACCCAAAGTGCTGACAGGTCCTGAAAATTTCTGTTCAGTCTGAATCATGTCTTATTGACCTGACCCTAAATCCAACTCACTTATAAGTTTAGTTTAAAACTTCAGTAACCTTCCCTCCCAGGCTCTTTACCTTGGTCCTCTCCCCTCTCGTCTCCCAGCATACTCTATAGTTGGAAGGAGACTTGGCCATTTTGAATTCATTTAGCTACTGGGTATAATTTATTGCTTTTTACAAAAGAAAAAAAAACATTGTCTATATAGGTTTTATGTTAAGAACGCTTTAAGAGCTAATGGGAGATGTGGCCACACTTTCATTTTAAGCTTTCCACCTTCTTTCCCTATTTTCCCCTTTCTTCACATGCCATTCAGTGAGAAGGCCTGCCCCTCAGTCTTGTAAATGTATCTGAGAGGTAGGAGCAGAACCACTGTCTCCAGTGAAACTGAAATGGTAGACCTGTAATTGTGGGAAAACTATAAACTCTTGTTACAGCCCTGCCACCCTTTGCTGTGTGTATATAGATAATACTTTGTCCTTCATATGTGAAAGATCCAGTGTTGGAATTCTTTGGTGTAAATAAACGTTTGGTTTTATTTATCAAGGTTAGATTTAAGTTCCCTGTGTAAAGGTCTCGCTGGGTGGGTGTCTCACGTTCACATCTGAGGGGCCTGCAGCCCTGTACCGTGGAGGCTTCCTAAGGCCACCATTTTTATACACCCCTCATTTGACCCATGGTACCGGGCAGGGCAGAGAGGCCTTAAAAAAGCACCACAAGCCAAAGCGTCTCTGGGGATTAAGGATCCTTTGCCATAAAATTCACTTTGTGTCTCAGCAGTGCAGGGATTGGGGATGGAAAAGTCGCCAGTTTTGTGTGTTTGTGTGTATGTAAAGTGGATTTTCCACTGTAATCCAACCACCTAAGTTTATCAGGTGCTTCACTGAGGAAGCCTAGTTTTTTAAGCACAATAGCAAAACCATCAGCTCTGTATCTTCTGTTAATTTAATTACAGTAGCTGCTTGTGGGGACTAGGAAAAATTCTTCCAACATGTTTTAAGGCCTAAAATCTTAGTTCCCCATTCTCCTACCTTTATAGATTCATAAGCCTTTTTCATCTGGGCGTCATAGATAAATGTAATTATTTGAGGAGTTGAATCTAATGAACTTATCTAACTTTGTAACCCAAATTGGCTCTAGTAACTTACTTTATCAAGGTGATGGCTTTAGTGAGTATAATGATGAACTTTAGAGAAAGCTAAAGCCTCCTTTTGTAATGTTTCTCAACCACAGGGAGAACACTCTGTGTGGCAGGTGGTTTTCTTTCTTGTGGCCACTTACAGTGGATATTTATTGTTCTTGACCCTTTTATGCCCTAGAATGCTGTGTGGGTTACCATGTTGAATTTGTGCAGAAGCTAAAAGCACCGGATGTGCCAGAGATGCAATTTGTGATTACGTTTGCACTGGATTGTGATTTGAACAGGACACTATGACTAATAAATTCTTTCTTTTTAGGTGGGGAGGAGGGTTGTTGTAAATCAAGACTTCACATCCTACCCTTGTAGCTCAGAGAATCTAGGTGTAGCAGAGGCTGATGTGAGGAGCTGCAGACAGCTGAACCTCCTAACACGCATCAGACCTTGCAAGAAACTGAAGGTAAATGGAGAGGACTCTGAAATGCCACCCAAGAGCCTTTTAAAAGAAACAAACTTTTTAAAATGCTAATTAAGGAGTCACTGCAAAAGCATGAAAAAAAGACCCAATTGGGTGGGGGGGGGGGGGGCAAGGGTTTACAGAGTAACAACTTCTTTGTTGTAAATTACCTCATCTGTATACCTTGTATTGGGACACTTTATTTCTCAGCACTACCTGTGTCTGCATTGATCAGATTGCAGGAGATGGAATGCCAATATAAGACAGTTGTGTTGGCAATTACTCTAAAAGGTTTTTTAGTATTTTTTAACTTTGTTTGAAGTGGGCTTCCCCCTCTCCCCCCCCCTTTTTTTTTTTTAAGTTTTAAGTCAGAAGTTCCCCCCTCCCCCTTGATTTATTGGTTGTAATTGTATTGTAATTGGTATAACTAAAACATAACTGTGCTGGGAAGAAGTTGTGCCATGAAGGTCTTTAAATTTTTTTTTAATAAAAACATTTAAACAAATGAAATGTCCCTACAGCCTGAGCAGTATGCTTCTCCAACCGACACCGTATGTGATAGATGGCTTAGTTCTCACGTACTTTGAATTTAATATTGAGTTTATAGGGATGTGAAGTGGGATGACTTAAGATTGGTTGAGGAGCACTAAAGTCTGGGAGTTTTTGACATTGAGATAACAGTGAAAGAGTGTGATGTTGCTAAACAGGACTGGTTTCATTCCTGCCCTTGTCACGCACTTGGCTACTTGGCAAATTACTTAACTTCTGAACTGGTTTCATCATCTATAAAATGGGGCCACTGCTTCCTTGGAATTGAATCAGTGTAAATGTCAAGTATTAATGCACCTATTAGGCCCTTGATAAACCTAGTTTCCTTGACCCCCTGTTATGGAGGATTAGTCCTTGGTCCTGACTTTGCTAGTAATTTCACTATACAATCTCCTCTGGAACTCTCCAGACCTCTGTGTGTGTTCAGTCAGGAGGAGACTATGTGAGTTGTCTTCTGAGTTCCTTTTCAACTCTGACATTGATTTTAGAAAGTTTGAATGATTCTTAAGTGAAAAGGTCCATGGAGACAGCTTGTTCACAGCAGAAAAGACCAGTGTTCAATGAATGGCAATAAGCCCTGTGGAAGGTGATTACCCCAGTCCCGGAGACAATTTGGCAAAGTCTCGGTGCCTGGAATGAAGGTGTGCTGGTGAGCACATACTTGGCAGCTCCGATCAAAACTATCAAGAGGGCTGGTAAAAGAGATGAAACTGGGTTTTACTTACTTATCAATGCCAAATAAGTAAATTTTACAAAAGTATATACTTGAATTGCCTTTTATTCTTTCTCATTTACAGTTTTTAAAAATTAGTTTCCTTTAAATCTTCATTGCATACTATCTTATGGCATCTACATCTTATCAATATTTGGAGTTGAAAAGTGTGTTTTAAATAAAGTAGTCATTGTGTAATATCTTGAAACTGAAATGTCTAACATGAACTTTACTTTCTAACATTCCAATTTTATACATGATAAATATAGGAAGATAAATTGTTAGAGAGGGCCTGTTAGAGACAGGAATATATTTTGTAAAATTAGATTTTCAGGGTATGGCTAATTATTATAGCCTTAAAGTAGTGCAGAAAATTGGAGATTGGTTGACATACTTGGGAATGTTAATTTTCTCTCGATCTTTAAATTTCATCTTGTTTCACCTGTTGTCAAGTGTGGTTATAATTAATACTGACTGTTTGAGCATCTCTTGAAAAATCTAGTTTTGTCATAACTGCCTAAAGATTCCCACCAGCAAATTCTCTCCTAAGACTAGAGTTGGGTTTGAGTAGTTGTTTAATCATTAGTCTTTATCTGCCTCTCTACTGGTAATTCCTCCTTCCTGTGCCTCAGCTTTAGGAACTGTATAGCCCAGTGATTCCCAAAGTGGGCACTGCCGCCCCCCGGTGGGCGCTGCAGCGATCCAGGGGGGCGGTGATGGCCACAGGTGCATTTGGGGGCTATGAGTAACTGCTATTAAAATTTTTAAAAAATTAATTTCCAGGGGCTGAGTAATATTTTTCTGGAAAGGGGGCGGTAGGCCAAATAAGTTTGGTAGCCTACAATCGGTGACATGCATGCTAGAAAGGCTGTCTTCCAGGGCCTTTTCCTCCTTAAGGAAAAAGTTAGCCAAAGGCTTTGAAATAAAGTAGTCCCTAGTTCCCTCCTCAAAATGGGTCTGAAAACCTTAATGTCAGCTGATGCTCCACCCTATCTTAAGTGTCTCCCTGCTCCTCCCACTGCCTTTACTACCACTATCCCATTGCCCTTTTTCTTAACCTCACCCAAGGGTATTTTTTCCATGGCTTTTTAGTGTCAGTGGAAGGGAGGGAAGAGAAAGAAGACAGAGACAGACAGACAGACAGACAGACAGACAGACACATCCATTGTTTGCCTCCCACACGAGACTCAACTGGGACCGGGGATTGAACCTGCAACCCAGATACATGCCCTTGACCAAGACCCTTTGGTATGAGGGTCAGTACTCTAACCACTGAGTCACACCAGCCAGGGCAACACCTGCACTTTTATGGTATTATTTTGTTGATTTATTTATTGTCTATCTCCTCACCTGCATATAAACTCCCTGATGATCTTGTATGTCTTACTAATCTGTGCTTAATTATAAAACCTTTTTTTCTTTAAAGTAGGCCACTATCCCTCAGTATTGAACATGATTGACTAGAGTAGCCCAAGGACAATGCTTAGCACCACACCAGACTCATAATAGATGCTCAATAAATGGTAATTTCATCCTCTGTTCTCACCTCCACCTTACCCTTCCCCACCACACAAAAAGTTAATAAAAGTACTGTTGCATAAAGAGCATCTCAAGGTCAGTAGAAACTTGACCTGAGGCTTGCAAGTGTAATTATAAGCCACAATCCCCAGACTGAATTAACATAAGAAAAGGTTTCTTTAATGAGTGGTTGGTGAAATTATAAGTGACTGGAGGCTAAACAATGATCCTGACCAGATTATGTACAGAAAATGATGCCACATCTAAAGAGATGCTATACTTTTTTATTCGTGGCTGTAAAGTGTCTTATGCTAGAAAGGGAAAATATGCATACGTTAAACATGACAGGTTCTCAACAGATGCAGGTCAAGGATCTAATTTGAATTGCCTTGTTCCCACCCTCTACGATTTCCCTCTAAGATTCTATCTGTCTCCTCTGAATTTTTAAATTTTCTACTAAAAGCCAAATATTCTTGCACTATAGCAAACTGCTATCTGGATTTGCCTCTCTGTGGCGATATTCACCAGGGATTCTTACTGGCCTTACTGTAAGAAGCTCTCCCCAGGTACCTCCATATGGGAGTTTATAGGATGGCCAGTCTGTTTATTGGAGAAGTTCCTAAGGCGATTGGGTATTTCTGAGTCAGCTTCATTCTTACATCACCTGCTTTGGCAGTGTTTTCTTGGCTCCTCTGAAAAGGAAAAGCAACAGCGGCTGGTAAGTGGTTCCCTGATCCCACCCTGTGAGTCAGAGTCAAACATTTGTAGGCTTAACTAGAAAGGCAGGACCTTGCTTCTGTGTATTGAGCAGTTCTATGAAGGAATCCAAATAGCCACAGCTCTCCACATCTCATGTATACCTCATTCTGTTTCTCATTCACCCACTCAGCTTCTCAGCCCAGGGTTCCTTATGTACTCACCTGTAAGATGCCTTTCAACAAACTGTTGTTGTCCATGAGACTCAAACCTGTGGGGTAATGTGTGCTTTTCAGATGCAAAAGCAGGAAATGAAATTGTGTATGAGGAATCATTTCGTCTGTGTAAAAAAAAACACCCCAGGGTTAAAAATCAGATTGCCCAGTCAAAAATTGTAGTCAGCTAACTCCTGCTCCAAATATTGAAGATGCTGACTAAAATTAACATAATTTACTTTCAAATAAATAGCCAATTTCAAGGAAAGAAATGGAAATTCCTGGGTGACAGAAACAAATTCAGAGTTCATCCTGAAGGTAAGTGGATGTTGAAGTCACAGTGGCCCCTAAGACACCAGGCTTGCAAACAGATGAGCCTTTGGGGATAGGGTTAGAATGCCCCCAGGGAGATAGGAGACAACCTCTGGGCCTTTCAAGGTGGAAACTGAAACAATCCCCTGGCACTTGAAAGGGCTGTTGCTAGAAAGACAGGATTGGAAGAAAACAAAATATTAATTGTAGTTGCCTTGGGGTTGAGGTTAAGATAGATGTCACAGAAAAACAGTAGGAGAAAGGAGTCCTGAGCTCTTAGGGAAGGGAAAATAGTCAGGGAGTCCTTCCCAGAGTGGGGGCTGCTGGAGCTGGCTAAGAAGAGGCCCACCCTTAGCAATTCAACCTGCCAGGGCCAGCACCTGAGATTTGAACCCTTTTCTCCGGGCTTAGTTCTGCTTCCTGGAATGCTTTTGCATACCTGTGCTGCCAGGAATCCTGTTCAGGTTTCTAGCCAGCCAATGCAGATAAACTTTTTTCTTTCCCTTGCTTTTGCTCTGTGGTCCTTTGAACAAAAAATGTTTATCCTCACAGAAATTTCTAGGTCAGCAGATCTAGGTTCAACTGATCTAAACTAGGCTCAGCCAAGCAGCTCTACTTCAGGTTGAGGATTGGCTGGGCTGAGCAACTATGTTGATTGGATTCAGGTTTGTTCCATGTGGGGGCGGCTCCTTCTGAGTCCCATGCTGAAGTTGCAGCAGCGACCCAAGGCATGATCTTTTTTTTTTTTTTAATCCTCACCAAGGTTATGTTTTTACTAATCCTTAGAGGAAGAGGAAGGGGGCGGAGAGAGAAACATTGATCATTTGCCTCCTCTACACAACCCAACTGGGGATCAAACCTGCAGCCTTTTGGTGTAAAGCAGTGGTTCTCGGCCTTGGCTGCACATTAGAATCACCTGGGAATCTTTTTAAAATCCTGATTTCTGGGCCTCATCCTCCGGAAATTCTGTTTCTTTGTTACTGATGTTGTGGCCCCACCCCATAACAAAGAAACAATTTCTGGAAGATGAGGCCCAGAAATCAGGATTTTAAAAAGATTCCCAGGTGATTCTAATGTGCAGCCAAGGTTGAGAACCACTGGAAGGCATGCTCTTGTGGATTGCTGGAGCACAAGAGGCCAAATGAAATAACGTGGGCAAAAAAATATTTGGAGGAATAAATTTGGGTATTTTCCAAAATTGACAGACACCATACCATAGATCCAAGAAACTCAACACCAAGCAGAATAAATTTATACACAAAAGGCATATCATGTTCAAAATGCTTACACAGAAAATCTTAACAGGCAACCCAGGGAATAAAGTGGCACATACAGAGGATACTTAAGAATTACCAGACACCATTCAAGCTAGAAGACAATGGAATGGCTTTAATGCTGAAAGAAAAAAACAAACCCAGAATCCTATGCGCAGTACAAATAACTTTCAAAAAAGGAAAAATAAAGCCTTTCTCAGATAAAAACTGAGGAAATAGATTGCCAGAAGACCTATAAGAAATACTAAAGGAAGTTCTCCAGGCATAAGGAATATGATAGACAAATTTAGATCTATACAACAAAATTAAGAATACTGGAAGTGGGCCCTAGCCAGTTTGGCTCAGTGGATAGAGCATTGGCCTACAGACCAAAGGGTCCTGGGTTCAATTCCAGTCAAGGGCATGTACCTTGGTTGCAGGCTCCACCCCAGTCCAGGCCCTGGTCAGGGCTCATGCAGGAGGCATCCAATGACGTGTTTCTCTCACATTGATGTTTCTGTCTTACCCTCTCTTCTACTCTCCCTAAAAATCAATGGAAAAAAATGTCCTCAGGTGAGGATTAAAAAAAGAATACCTGGAGTGGACTAAATAAAAATTTTAATTACCTTTAACTGAAGTCTAAAGTATGAAGTGGGCAAACTTTCTGTAAAGGAACTGATAAGTATTCTAGGTTTTGCAGGTCATGATCTCTACTGCAACCACTCTACTGTTGTAGCATAAATAAAAGCAGTCTTAGGCAATAGGCAAATGAGCATGGCTGTTTCAATAAAACTTTATTTTTGGACTGAGATTTAAATTTCATATTTTATGTGCCACTAATCTTTTGATTTTTTTCTCTTCATTTAAAATTGTAAAAGGCCATAGAATGTCAAGCAGTGGGCTGGTTTTGGTTTGTGAATGAACCATCCTTTGCTAACCCCTGGTCTAAAGCAAAAATATTAGCAATGAATTGTGTGTTTATAGCATATGGATAAACGAATTGTAAAACCATACGATGAAATGTTGAGCAATAAAAAGAAATAAACTTGATACATGCAGCAACATGGATTAGTCTTAAAATAATTTTGTTGACTGAAAGCCATACCAAAAAGACTACATTCTGTATGATTCCATCCATTTAAAATTCTAGAAAATTCAAACTATAGCCACAAAACATAGTTAAGTGGTTGTCTGCAAGTGTGGGGTGGGGAAAGCAATAGTAGGAGATGGGGAAAAGGGATTTTAGAAGAAAATAAAAGTATGATAATAACATGAAGATTAGAAGGAAGGAAATGGGAATCTACTGTCGAAGGCAAATTGATTAAAGATGCGTGTTGTAAATCCTAGGGCAATCATTAAAATCTTTCACCTACAAGGCTCCATCCCTGGCTCAATGGTAGAGCATAAGATTGAGCCCTAATGCCCTGACTGGTTTGGCTCAGTGGACAGAGCATCGGCCTGTGGACTGAAGGGTCGCAGGTTCGATTCCGGTCAAAGGCATGTACCTTGGTTGCGGGCACATCCCCAGTAGGGAGTGTGCAGGAGGCAGCTGATCGATGTTTCTCTCCCATCGATGCTTCTAACTATCTCTCTCCCTTCCTCTCTGTAAAAAATCAATAAAATATATTTAAAAAAAAAAAAGATTGAGTCCTAACCAATGGTGACTACAGTGAATGGTTCAGTCTAGGCAGGTGGCAGTAAGACAAACACTCTTCTTAGAAATGCTGAGACAAAGAATTTAAGGTATTCAGTCTGATGTAGAAAGTACTGTATGGTGAGACCAGGCTGTCAGGGTCGTATTAAGACCCCCAAAGGCCTATGTGGGGTTGTAATTCAGTCAACATGAAGAGGTGGGTAGCTGAGAGGTGGAGATAGGGGATGCAGAAGGGCAAAAACTTCAGTTACATGAGCCAATAAATCTTTGCCTGGGCTTTTTTGGGGTGAGATTTTTCAGTCTCTTGCTGTGTAATAAAATACCACAAATTTAATTATCTTGGTTTTGCAGTGCAGGTATCCAAGTGTGGGTTAGACAGGTCCTTTACTCAGGTCTCACCAGGCTAAAATCAAGTCAGGCAAGGCTGTGATCTCAACTGAGGCTCCATGCCCGCTTCCAAACTTACTGTTGGCCAAATTTAGTTTCTTTTGGTATAGGACTGAGGCCCTCCACTCCTAGAAGCTGCCTGCTATACACTGTTTGGCCTTCTCCACAACATGGAAGTTCATTTCTTAAAAAGCAATAGGAGAATCGCTGCTTTGAATTTCTTCAGAGAAGGCCCCCAACTTCTTTTAAATGAATCATCTGATTAGGTCCACCCAGGTCAAACTCCCTTTTTAGGGATCCTGGTTTTATCTGCAGAATCCCTTCGTCTTTGTCTTATAACATCACCTAATCACAAGAGTAAAATCGCATCATATTCACAGGTGCTGCCCACACTCAAGGGGAAGAGGATATGTCACAGACTGGCACGGGTTTGGTATTCCATAAACATATGGATAAGTAAAGGTGACTCTTATACTGGAAATGAAGATTAAAGTAGGTGACATCAAAGACCACATTCAATGCTAAAAATATTTAATTCCACCCTGCTGACTTCATCCCGTCCAAACTCCCGAGCGATCCCGCCTGACCTGCTCCAGCACACGTCTCTGCCCTCACTGGTGTCAGAGTCCACTTTCTCTTATACTGTGCTGTAAGAACACTAAAGCACAGTTTCTAGACTGGTTTGCTTTCTCTTAGCTTCATGATAGTGCCTGTGCCATTTTCTCGGCTAAAATGCTCTTCCCTACACCAACTGACTGACTGCTACCCAACCCTCTATAAAAGCTTAGAAATTTTCCTTCATCACCCCTCTGTGTGATTTGGGCTTCTACAACCCTCTAAGCTTCTTCCCCCCACCCACGCCCCCTAGAACTTTTCACCTTTTATAGTTGAAGAGGCCATCTCCCTAACCTGAGCTGTCCAGGAAGGCAGAGAAGAAAGCTTCATTATGTTAGGTCCTAGCACTGGCCTGGACTGGTTAAGGTCCATGAATATTTGTTGAGCAAACAAATGGGTTCAGTAATCGACATGTTTGTGATTTGGGATCTTCCAAGATACATGTGCTTCCTGGTGTCCTTGGCCCCATGGCAGACCGGCCCAGCAGGCTCTGGCTTACCTACAGGCTCCAAGCTCATGTAACGGCAATGGAAATGTCCATCACAATGCTTGAGTACGCTCATTTCTGTTGATTCAGGAAGGCTTTAAAAGTCCCATCTCACCCGGCCAGTGTGGCTCAGTGTTTGAGCACTGACTCATGAACCAGGAGGTCACTGTTCTATTCCCTGTCAGGGCACATGCTCCGGTTTGCAGGCTCAATCCCCAGTAGGTGGTGTAACAGGAGGCAGACGACTAATGATTCTCATCATTGGTGTTTCTCTTCCTCTCTGAAATCATTTTTTAATATACATTTTATATAAATAAATGGTAATTCATTATTTTAAACAATTCTCATTTGCCATCTAGATCTCCTTTCAAAGAGAATGAGCATTAGGAATTATGAGGCAAAATGATTGATCATGCTGACATATAGAGTTCCATGGTAATGAATTGCAATTAGACAATGTGCTGCACACAAAGTGGGTATCAGCCTGGGACAGGAATTGGTTATCTCCATTCATCTTGCTAAGCATCTGGCAGTTTCTTGACCCTCTCTCTTTTCCCTGAGAGCCAGTCACCTTCTTGTGTTATAGAGAATGAGAGCTGGCCCAAGCCTCACAATAACAACATACTGCTTAGCCCTGGAATTGTGATGATGGGGAGGAGAGCAGATCCTTGTCCCATCATTACTATAGACAAGAATTCACTGGCCAGCACAGTAACAAAGAAATAAATACCCCAAATTGCTTGAGTATATTACTCCCAAATTGGAACAACAATTCTTTAGGACAGTGGTTCTCAACCTTCCTAATGCCGCAACCCTTTAATACAGTTCTTCATGTTGTGGTGACCCACAACCATAAAATTATTTTCATTGCTACTTCATAACTGTAATTTTGCTACTGTTATGAATCATGTAAATATCTGATATGCAGGATGTATTTTCATTGTTACAAATTGAACATAATTAAAGCATAGTGATAAATCACAAAACAATATGTAATTATATATGTGTTTTCCGATGGTCTTAGGCGACCCCTGTGAAAGGGTCATTCAACCACGAAAGGGGTCTCGACCCACAGGTTGAGAACTGCTGCTTTAGGACAATACGCATCTTTTAACCTCAACTACAATTTAGAATCACAACTAGAAATGTTTTAAACTCGCAGTGCTAATATTTTTTGCATTAAGCAATCTATGCAAAAATGTGATGCTTTAAATACTTGTAATATTTAAGATAATTTTGGAAATTCTAACAGATTCTTGTACTGATTACAAACATATTTGAATAATAGATTTGACTTGCGATTTTAAGTCGAAGTCTTATTAAATTTGTATTGATACATTTAAAAGAACTCATGACTTAACATGTAAGTTTATTTCATTCACAAGAATTACATAAAATCCCAAAAGGCTTTGTTAGAAAATTGTGATACTTAAAAAGAAAAGTGAATTATTAAATTTATAAGTGCAATGTCAAATCTTCAAAAGGAATTTAATCAAGTTTGTTAATGTGACCAATGATATGGTTGTTAAAATGACTAGATTTATGAATGGAATTGTAAAATTTGTTCTTTGAAATTAAGAAAACTCGATTTGGGGATTTCTAATTTTAATAAATTGAATATTCGTTTTAAAAATCAAATTAACCTCAAAGCAATCGTTTCTGCTTGTGAAACCTACCCAGAGGGCCTTTTTAAAAATGACTTGTAATGGTAGATAGACCATGGAATTTGAATTGAACATGAAAGCAAGGGAGGCGAGGAGTAAACCCAGGGGGCTGGATGTCTGGAGAGAATAAAGAGCAGTTTGGTAGGGGTCACCCCGCAACCAGAATCGAAGGAACTTAAGGTGTGTGGGGCAGTTTCTGGCCTCGACAATAGGGGTGTGACCGAGGGAATGCGTGGCCAACTGGAGAGAAAGCACTGTCATTGAAGATGAGAAAGTGGTCAAAGATCTGATAAGACATGTTCATCTTGGATGAGTGGCCAGGTTTGTGCAGCTCCAAGGGGGACACTGGTCACATAATCGTCTGTGAAAGGCGCCTCCTGGCGCTGTGCAGTGAACAGCCTGCGGAACCACATAGAATGGTTCTGATCAAGGCCTGAAGTCGCCAGGTATGATGACAGGAGCATGTGGGTAGGTGAGATAGGAGGTAAGATCCTTGTAAGCAAAAACACGAGCTTTTCATTGTGAAGTAGGTACTATATGCGTGGTAGTATTCTCAGCACTTTCCCAATAACTGAGTTAGTACTCTCATTATTATCAGCATAACTTTACAAATAAGAAAAGCAAAGTAAATGACAAAATCTGTTCCGGAACGCACTTGCTCTATATACTTCTGACGCAACTCTCCCGGGCGCTCCCCGCGCTCTCTCCGCTCAGGGCGCCTGTGCGCCTGCCCGCCCGGGAGGCCGGCGCTCGTTCTGGCGTCGCGGACGGTCACGTGCCGGTACGGGGGCGGGGCCCGTGCGCAGATGCCGTGGCGCCTGCGCGCAGCGGGCTACCGAGCCGGGCCTGCCGGGAAGTGCGGGCGCGTTTTCTCTCGGCTCCGCCACCAGCCGGGGCTCGGGCCCGGGCCCGGGCCCCCGGGACATGGCCTCCCCAAGTGCGCAGGGCGACGTCCCCACCTCCAGTCACTGGGACGACGGCGCGGAGACGGCAGGTACGGAAGCCGGCCGGGGCGTCGAGGGGTGGCCTGCGAGGACAGCCCGAGGGACAGGGGCGACCCTAGGCGACGGGGACAGCTGTCGGCGGAGCGGGTCCCGGCGCCAGCGGCGCTCGACGGGCCACCTGGGTGCGCCCAGGGCCGAGGGCCGGGCCGGGCCGGAGTCGGGACGGCGGGGAGGAAAAGGCCGAAGGGAAGGAGAGCCTAGTATAGGGGCCCACGGATGCGGGGACCAGAGGAGCCATGGTGGCAGAGCCGCATCCCCTGTGGGGAGGGCGGCGGGACTCGGCCCCGGCGCGTCTCAACGGGGGAATCGGGTCTGAGAACTGGGCTCAGCCTCAGCCCGGCCCGAAGCTGTCCGGCCACGTCCACAGACTCCTGCCACCTCCCTGGTTGTAGGGCAGGTGCCCAGACCTCAGCGATCGCCGCCTTGACTTCCGTGGTGTGAGTGGACACATATTTCTTTTCATCGCCATAATATCCAGTCCTTTTAAAGTGCACCGTTCAGTGGTTCTTAGGACTTTCACAGGGTTGTGCGATCTTCCCCACTGTCTAATTACAGAACATTAGTATTCCAAAGAGGAAGCCCATTCCCCAGTCTCCACGGCTCCTGGCAGACACTCATCGACTTTATGTCTCAAGCCTGTCCCACCTGTCTTAATGTTATTTAATTGTGTAAAAAGCTATTTTCTATTTTTATACTGTCTCACCCTAAGCCATTATTTCTATGAAATCATGGTTTCATTGTGCACTGTTTTCAGATATGTTTGACATATTAAGATAGGACTGTTAAAAGTATTCATGTTTATTCTGCACCAAGTAAAATAATCTCTTTTTCCTCTGGGGAAGATAATTAGCTTTCCCACTCTTTGGTGGCGGCCATAGTAGAACCAGTTGACATATTCAACCCACATATGATGATGAAGCACCCGGTATCCACATCTTGTTTCTCTGAGCTCGTTTTCTGTCGTCCCCCTTTTCTTCCTGGATAGAAGTGGAGCTCACTCATCATATTACTTCCCTGGGCCCTTTGGCCTTGTAACCCTTTGATGGTGTGTGACATCTGTCTTCATGGCATAATAGTCCCTGCCCCAAGTGGTGCAGGTCTGTGACCTGTTGTAGTGCAATTGTTTTGAGAGACTGAGTACCTCCCAGTTTCCTTCATTTTATTTCTCTGGATGCATGGGAAGAACTTAGAAATCAGAGTGTTTTTATTTTGTTTTGTTTCACGGTTTTTTTTCCTTTTTGTTTTCGTTGTGGTTTTAATCATATTGGAGAATTGACAGTTTTTAACACTGGAAGCTCTCGTTTGTAGAGTTCATGGTTTACGCTCTAGAATATTTTTCTGCATTGTTGAGGTAAAACAGTCTTTCTTTTTTTTTAATTTTTTTTTTAGAAGGAGCAGGCCTGCCATTTATGTTTGTTTGTTTGTTTTTTTTAAACTATATTTTATTGATTTTTCACAGAGAGGAAGGGAGAGGAATAGAGAGCTATAAACATCAATGGGAGAGAAACATCGATCAGCTGCCTCCTGCACACCTCCCACCGGCGATGCGCCCGCAACCAAGGTACATGCCCTTGGCCGGAATCGAACCTGGGACCTTTCAGTCCACAGGCTGACGCTCTATCCACTGAGCCAAACCGGCCAGGGCAAAGCAGTCTTTCTTAATGCACACTTGTTTTTATGTTTCAGTAATGAATCTCTGCTAACTCTGGTACTGTTTGTTGAAACTAAATAGGGCCTCCAAAAACAAAGGCTACTATGTTTTATTTAGATTTTAATAGGAACCTTACTCAGAAAAAGGTAAGGTTTTCTTCTCCCACTGTCTTTCTCCAGTACAGATATGAAGTTCAAGCATAAAATTTTAAGTTAGTTTTCTTTTTTTGTGTTTTTAATTAATTTCAGAGAGGGAGAGAGATAGAAACATCAATGATGAGAGAGAATCATTGATCGGCTGCCTCCTGCATGCCCCCTACTGGGGATCAAGCCTGCAACCCAGGCATGTGCCCTTGACTGGAATTGAACCTGGGACCTTTCAGTCCACAGGCCGACGCTCTGTCCACTGAGCCAAACCGGCTAGGGCTTAAGTTAATTTTCAATGTCAACATCAAGAGTTCAAGGAGGGGCAGGGCAATGTCTGTCTGAGGGGATGGATCTCTCTCTCCCTCTCTCTCTGATTGGTTCTTTCACTGTTTGATTAAGGCTAACATTGCTTAGTTTGAGTTTAACTGCTATTTAAAGACTGCAAAGCTTTCTTGATGTGCAAGCTTAAACCAAATAAGTATGGAATTTTGTACTCTCACATAAGATTCCATTATTAAGTATGTAGACCTTTTACCTGATGTAAGCCATTAATGTGTATTTTGCTGATGTGGAAAAACTTTTAGAGGAATCATAGCTAGTGTTCATCTTCAGTCCTTGTCCTTTCCCTATATTTCCAGTTCCCAAGCCAGGTGTTTTTGGAGATAACCTGTTGCTCTGAGGAGGCAGGAATCTTCACCTGGGTTCTGTAGCCAGAGTTGGGAAATATTTGAAACAATAACAGGCTCATCCATCTTTTATCTGAATTGTTAAGAACTGCTGCTTCAGTGCCCTGATTAAAATGATCGTTTTAATGGAGAGCAGGCCAAATAGTACCTCTTATCATCTTTTCCTGTGTTGAATGAATTGCTTTTCAGGCATCAAGGATTTATTTATAGCAGTGTCTTATATTTTGCAGCCAATTGTAGAATAATCATTTCATTCTGTCGTGGTTATCATAGCCAAGATCTCTTACTGTAAAGGAATTTGGAAAGTCTCAACTTTGGAATATGTAATACATCTCTCTTATTAGGGGTGCAAAAAGGAATTGGAGAAGAAAGGATTCAGGAATTGGGATTACATATATACTACTTCCTGATGAAATGTGGACTTTTATCCCAAGTCCAATGTTAGCATTCTGGAGTCAGGAAGTGCGTGTCCCACCCCAAAATCCATATATAAAATGTATCTTAAAGGAGATAGTAGGCATTAATTTTTATATTTTCCTGAGCATCCCAAGAATAGTTCTGTAATTTTTCTCTGAGATGAAGAGGATACATGTAAATTAGTTTCAGTTGAGACTCTGCTAACCTTTTTTCCCCTCTTTGTGTAATCTAGCAGTTGACCTTATCATTCTATAATTTATACATTTCTAGCTTACTTGAGTTTTCTGTTTTCTCTTCCCTTTTTATGTCACAATGAGAGTTTTTATATTAGGGGTAATAAATGGTTGTGGGGTGGGCGCACACTTAGGAGTGCCTTCTTTATCTGCCATTAATAATCACTCAGCTGTGGGATTGAGGAAGGTGATATTGGGGCCTGAACAGACCCCACATTTGAGCAGCATCCTACTCTGGGAAGTACCGGTATCTTTAGAAAAAGGCCAAAGAGTCTACATCTCTACAGTCATATGCTGCATAACAGTTTCAGTCATTGATGGGCTGCATATACAAAGTCTAGGTGCATAGTGGGCTATACCGTCCAGGTTTGTGTAAGTGCCCTCTGTGATGCTCACACAACAACGAAATTGCCTAACAACACATTTCTCAGAACGTATCCCCGTTGTTAATTAGCACATGACTGTGTTTAGAGCTGTGCAGTAAGCATATTCTTAACAGTAGTATGGGCAAAATGATGTCATTTATTATAGGCCAGTGTTTCCAAAGGAACAATAGCTAAGCTAGCTTTTTATTCTATTCTGTACACACTGTGTTCCCACAGAGCACCGAAAACCAGAAGGTAGTAGTAAATTTTGTAATGCAGGATTAAAAATGGAATTGGAACTGTGTTAAGAAAACTAAGGAGCTGTGGTTTAGGTCTAGAAATAGTAAAAATTCTGGCAGATTACTTACGCAAACCTAATAGAAATCCAGGTGATTGCAAACAGTGTTATTTCCTTCAAGACACAAGCAAGGATTTTCCTTTCCCCCAGATTGCTTAATGAATAGCTTACTTGGAAAGAGGGGCAGGGTGACTATATGTCTAAACAAATGAAGGAAATTTTTCCACACTCTTCGTAAGTAGGTTAACAAGATTTCTAAAGTCAGTTTATCTCGAACAGTATTCATATTACCATTTAATTGTTCTTAATTTGTGATGTGTAGAAAATACAAAGAAACTCTAAGTAAAAAAAAAAATTACAGGCTATTTTGTACTTTATATTCTTTGTTGGAAATTAATTCAGTTCCTTCTCATATTTTTAAATAAAAAGTCCTCTCGCCCTCGCTGGTTTGACTCAGTGGGCAGAGTATTGGCCTGTGGACTCAAGGGTCCCAGGTTCGATTCCAATTGGGGACACATGCCTGGGTTGTGGGCTCCATCCTCATCGAGGGGTATGCAGGAGGCAGTTGATCAGTGATTCTCTCTCATCATTGGTGTTTCTGTTTCTCTCTCCGTCTCCCTTCCTCTCTGAAATCAATAGAAAATATATATTTTTAAAAAGTCTTCTCTGTGTCTTGTTTATCTATGGTCCCTCTTTGAAAACATACAGCCTTCTCTTCCAAAGGATGGCCCCTCGACCCTGTCTTTCCTGAGTGTAGGATAAATCCAGCCCACACTCTTCCATAAGCTACATTTTTTGCAGACCTTCAAGCTTCTGTCCTCTTCTTTTACCAATACTTCAGCCTCAGAATTACCTCTGTGTTTTCTGGACATGATGTGTCTTTCATGTAACAAGGTCTTTGCACACAGTCCTCTCCCTTCAACCACTCTTCCATGTGCAGTTTTCTTTAAGAAGATACAAGATCTATTCTTGGCAAAGCCTTTCCTGATTGCATGAGAAGTAGTCATTCTTTCCTCAGGAGTTTCATAATTCTGTTATATCATGTATAATAATTGTTTGTACCCTTCCCTACTGTGAGCCTCTCAAGTGCTGGGAAGGAGTCAAATTAATCTTTATCCTTAGTACAGTGCTTACTATAAATAGATGTTCATTAAATGATAGGCTGATAAATGTATGGACTAATGGACAAGTGGGTAGGTGGACAAATGGATGAATACACTCAAGCCAAGAGCATGAAGCACCTTGTAAATAAACATTTAACTAGTTAGGTGTCATACTGACAGAGGAAATTGGGACATAATTTTTATGATTTCTAGATAAAGTAACCATATAATTTAGCATCCAAGCCGGGACATTTTTGAAAGTACAGATAGCAGGAGGGGTTTGCTATGAACAGTTATGCCATAATTATAGGTGTGAGCCAGGAATCTCTCAAACCTGAAAGAGATGATCACTCTACTAAGTTACCAGGGAAAAGAACATTCTAGACAGGAGAACAGGTTTACGTAGGTGAAAAGTGACCTGCATTATTTTCCTGTCTGCACCTCCAATTGCATGTGACTCTAAAGCAGTTAATTTATGTCACAGCTCTCATAGGTAGGTAACCATGACCATTAGGTACCAGCTTTCATTTGTGTTAATAATGTGGAGCTTTGTCATGGAAACAATTTGTAGACTGTTGCCTCAGAATAGAAAATTATTGAGGAAGACTGCTTATTTAGAAAGTGTCCCTTCTGAACCTAATCTACCTGCCGTTAAACTTCTCTAAAGCCTAGCCTACTTCCTAGTGTTTATCTCCCCCCTTATATTACTCCAGTGCCAGTGCCTTACACCTAATATATGCTACATAAATATTTTCAATGATCTGTTTACTGTTAAAGGAAAGGGCCTTGTGTTTCCTGTCTCCGAGCTTTTTTCTGCTGTCTGCCTCTCTTCCCAGCCTCTTGAAATCCTCCTTTTCCTGTTTTTTAAAACATGTTAACTTTATTATATATTTTTTTAAGTCCTCACCTGAAAACATGCTTTTATTGGTTTTAGAAAGAGAGGAAGGGAGAGAGAGAGAAACATCAATCAGCTGCCTCCTGCAGGCGCCTGACTAGGGATAGTACCCGCAACCTGGGTATGTGACCTAACCGGAAGTCGAACCTACGACTTTTCGGTGTACAGGATGGTGCTCTAAACAACTGAGCTAAGTGGCCAGGGCCCGCCTTTTCCTTTGTAAATTATACTCTTTGCTAATGCTTTCTCAGTTTAGTCTGACTCACAACATTCTCTGAGCTCTTGGTGTCTGCACATTCCTTTTTTTTTTTTTTTTTTTTTTTGGCAATTATAGTGCACTTCTTTGTGGCATCTCTTTTATGGTGTCTTGTTTAACTTTTGTTGTGTTTGCTGTTCTTAAAATTAGACATTCTGCCTGAAAACTCTAGAAGCCTATTACTCCATTACTTTAAATAGAATAATTATAATATGGTAAACATCAACCAAAAATTCTCAACCAATTTTCTAAAAAGACAATTAAACACAGTAAAATGCCTATGTATAAATAACAAACTATCACATAAGGATGTAAGATGCTTAAAACATAACTTCCAGATCACAGTAATTAATATGGTTTTTATTTATTTATTTTTATTTATTTATTTATTTATTTTATTGCTTAAAGCATTACAAAGGGTATTACATATGTGTCCTTTTTTTTTCCCCCCGCCCTTGACAATACCCCGGCTTCCCCTACCCCCCAGTGTCTTATGTCCATTGGTTATGCTCATATTAATATGGTTTTTAAAAAACAGTTGTTTTGTGTGTAGTATCATGCCTCTCTAACCACCCACACTGGAGACCCAAGTATACCCTTTGACATTCTGATTTTGAAAATATTTCTGTGATTTTGATATTTTATCAGTAACTAGGAATTTTTGTGGTTTTGTTTTAAAATATATTACTGAATTTTGGTGGCATGTATATACATTTTTCCTCTATAAACAACAGGAAAAATATTAAGAGATATATATTAAGAAAGAACAGGCATTCTATTAGGAAAACATTAACAGTAACAGATATGCCTGAATTTACTGAGCATTTATTATAATTATAATTTCTTGCTGATCACTTACATGGCATACCTCCTTAGTGTTTTGTACATAATGTGCTAATTAAATATCTGTAGGTTGGCTTTAAATATACCTACCTGTACCTCAGACCAGATAAGGAGATTGAGCCCTGAGTAGAAAATGTACACATGCTGAATATGTGCCTTAATGCCCCTCCAACGCCTGTGTGTGTGTGTTTGTTTGTTTGTTTGTTTTTGCAGGCTTTAACGCCAAAAAGAAAAAGAAAGTGGCAAAGATATACCAGGCTCTGAACAGTGATCCCACTGATGTGGCTGCCCTTAGACGCATGGCTATTAGCGAGGGAGGGCTCCTAACTGATGAGATGAGACGAAAAGTGTGGCCCAAGCTCCTCAATGTGAACATCAATGACCCACCTCCTATATCAGGTAAGATGGGGAGTACTGTGAGGGGAGCTTATTTAGGAGGCAAGGAAAAAAGAATTTCAGAATCTTTGATTTTTATGCAAATGTCAAACCAAGAGTAGATGAGTAAATCTAAAGCATTGAGAATATGATTGGTCCAACTCTGAAAAGAAGGCCAAACTAATAAGTAGAATTTTATTCAAAAATGGAATGAGCTTTTATTGGCTAGGTAGAGAAGTTTATTAAAAACGTATATTTCACCCCAAGCCCCTGTGGTTCTGGGGTTGAGTTTTGTCCCAAGAACCAGGAGATCAGGCTCAGTTCCTGGTCAGGGCACATGCCCAGGTTTTGGGCTCAATCCCCAGTAGGGGTCGTGCAGGAAGCAGCCAATCAATGATTCTCATTGATGTTTCTATCCCTCTCTCCCTCTTCCTTTCTCTCTCTGAAATCAATTAAAACAGCAGTTCTCAACCTTTGGCAGTCGAACGACCCTTTCACAGGGGTTGCCTAAGACCATTCTGCATATCAGATATTTACATTACGATTCATAACAGTAGCAACATTACAGTTATGAAGTAGCAACGAAAATAATTTTATGGTTTGGTCATAACGTGAGGAACTGTATTTAAAGGGCCAGAAGGTTGAGAACCACTGGATTAAAACATCCCTAGCTGGTTTGGTTCAGTGGATAGAGCATTGGCCTGTGGACCAAAGGGTCCCGGATTCGATTCCGATCAAGGGCATGTACCTTGGTTATAGGCTCCTCCCCGGCCTGGGCCCTAGTTGGGGCTTGTGCAGGAAGCAACCAATTGATGTGTTTTTCTCACATTGATGTTTCTCTCTGTCTTTCCCTTTCTCTCCCACTCTCCTTAAAAATCAATGGAAAAATTCCTCGGGTGAGGATTAATAGTAACAACAAAAAATAACGTATTTTTAAAAAAATGCATATTTCAGTCCATATTTACTTAGAGATGGGTTGTAGGAATCTGTATTTTAATAAGCACTCCACCTAATTCTGATGTAGATGGACTACATTTTTGAGAAACAGGCTATGGGGAGAAATAATATCTTTTTAAAAAAAAAACAAAAGCCCTAGCTGGTTTGGCTCAGTGGATAGAGCGTCAGCCTACAGAGTGAATGAAGGCTCCAGGGTTTGATTCTGGTCAAGGGCACATGCCCGGGTTGCTGACTCGATCCCCAGTAGGGGGTGTACAGGAGACAGCCGTTCAGTGATTCTCTCTCATCATTAATGTTTCTATCTGTCACTCCTTTCCTCTCTGAAATCAGTAAAAATACATTTTTTTTAAAAAGAATTTTTATTGGGAAATATGCTCATTTTGGATTCTAAAATTCTGTAGTTCTGTGAAAAGCTATAACTTTAACTAATCTGCAAGGCCTGTGTGGTAAAAGGAGTTCCTTGGAATATAGTGTAGAATACAGATAAAAGTACTATAGAACAATGAACCCATTTTGTCATTCACTCAACAAACATTTGTTGCTTTATTGCTATGTATGGCAAAGTCCGGCTCCTGGGGATTCTTTCACTCATTTGGCAGATATTAGTTGTGCTCCTGTTGTGTGCCAGATACTGGAGATAATGAAACAGCCTCCGCCAGTAAAAGTTCACAGTGTCATAGTGCAGCCGAGTAGGTGTTAAGTTGCCTCTTGTTTAATCTTTGAAGCTGGCTGCCTCAGAGCAGTAAGCCTTTTGTTGGAAGGGAAAGGCATTACCATGTTCACACTCTGAATCCTGAGATGGTGTTCTTCTATCAGATTGCAGATTTCCCCGATCTTTATAAGATGACGTTTGTGTGGGGAAGTTTTGCACAGGCTCCTCTGTTAGCTTTTGATTTCAGTTTGTGAAGGAAATGTAGACTTGCTACACAACACTCAGTTTGGGTTGAGGGAAATGTGCACTTGTTATATATATATAACAGCTGGAGCCTGCTCCTTACATTCACACTGTGTTGGGCTTATCACCTGAGCAGAAATACAATGTCCTATTTGCAGTGTGTTAGCTTTAGAATTTCTGGGTCAAGGGAAGTTAGGTTCTCCTTTATAGGAGTTTATCTTAATACTCCTTTCTGAACAGCTCAGTGCTTCCTAGACTTTACAGATGTTAGAGTTTTTTCAGTGGTCTATGGTTTCCACATTTATGATCTTATTTGATCCTTACAGTAACCTGAGAAGTATATTATCGAAGGGAACAATGCCATTTTTATAGATGTGGACTTTGAAATCCAGAGCAGTTCCCCAGGGATGCCACAGGAGGCCCCTGACTTCTCTGCAGCTTTTCCACCTAACTCTATTATCTCCTGGACAATGAGATCCTTCCTCTTAGGTCACAAGACTGCATGTTTGGAACTAAACGTTGGAATTATCTCCAATTATTGTATTTTGAGTCATGTTCTTTTCAGGAAAATGCAGGAGTACGTCCTCCTGGCCTTTGGTGTAATACCACAATATTTTGTTCCTGATCTGGCTTCCCAGACATTCCTACAATGACATGTTCCTTTTCCTCCAATAGGGAAAAACCTACGACAGATGAGCAAGGACTACCAACAAGTGCTGCTGGATGTCAGGCGGTCCTTACGGCGGTTTCCTCCTGGTGAGAAGCTCTCTCCATCCGTCTTGTTATATGGAGGTTTCTGTCCCAGTTGCTCTTACTTTCTTGTGTTGATGCTTGCCAGTCCCAGGGAGTTTCCATCCCAGCACACAGTGTGACCTAATATCTATTCCCATTCTGCTGAGCCATTCTTTAATTTACTCCATCACACTCAGACCCCCACTGAAAGCCTGAGCCAAAAGTAATTTCTCTTGGCCTAGAAGTGGTAAATGAGAGAAGTTTCTTCCCCCCTTTCAGAGCTACAGAAGAGGCTTCATAGAGATTGCTAGAGCCATCAGTCTGGCTTTAAAGAGCAGGTTAGTTTGAAAGTGGACATTAACAAGAACTTTTTTTTTTTCAAATTCTTATTGATTTCAGAGAGGAAGGGAGAGGGAGAGAGAGAGAGAAACATCAGTGATGAGAGGGAATCATTGATTGGCTGTCTCTTGCACACCCCCCACTAGGAATCGAGCCTGCAACTCGGGCATGTGCCCTGATCAGGAATCGAACCGTGACCTGGTTCATAGGTCGATGTTCACTGCTGAGCCACGTTGGCCAGACTAACAAGAACTTTTAACATCTTCTTGGATTAGATTTATAAATAGTGATATCTTGCATAAATGTGTATTGAGGTCCTTGGACTAGAAGGGAGGCCATTCTCTGCATGTTAAAAGAGTTTATTCCTAAAATTGCCTCCCCATTCCAGGAAGAATGAGAAGAATGACCATTGTCTCCATTTTCACAATGAAGGCAATTGGGCAACCAACCGCATGCTTATGATCTATTTCTCTTCCTTTGCAACTCCACCTTTAGGTCCATGAAGAGAGGAGAATTGCTAACAGAAAATCAGTTGCCATGGCAAATCAGTGTGTCCTGAGAAATTTTAAGGGGTTGGGGATGCAGCAAGGGGCGCAATAGTCTGGGTGGAGGCTTAGCATGGTCCTAGAGATGTGGAGATGCCCGTGTCTGCAGTGAGGCCTGGGAAGTGGAGCTGTGCCAGGTACGGCTCTGGACCATGTTGGGGCAGACCTGCTGTTGCACCATCATGTTGGGGGATTTGGGGAGTGTGGCAAGACGGTGCTCCTTCGGGTGTTTGCCAAGGACACCTACCGTGGGAGTTATGTCCCCACCATGTTTGAGAACTACACTGTGAGTTTTGAGATAGACAGGTGCACATTGAGCTCAACTTGTGGGATACTTCAGGTTCCTCTTACTGTGATATCGTCTGGCCCTGGCTTCTCCTGATTCAGACACGGTGCTCATCTGCTTCCACAGCCAACCAGAAACACTGGACAGTGTCCTCAAGAAGTGACAAGGAGACTCAGGAATTTTGCTCCAGTGCCAAGGTTGTGCTGGTTGGCTGTAAACTGGACGTGTGGACTGACCTGACCACACTGAGGAAGCTGTCCAATCAGTGGCTTATCTCTTACACATGAGCAGGGCACTGTGCTTGCCAAGCAGGTGGGGACCGTGTCCTACATTGAGTGCTCTTCCCAGTCCTCTGAGCACATGTCAGGGATGTCTTCCATGTAAGGACGCACACCTGGGACTGCAGCAGTCTGCTCAGCTGGCAGAAAGGCCAGACTGTGGGACCGGAACAGAGGCGAGATATACAAGAATCGAGCCAAGTGTTGCAACCTCATGTGCAGGGCCAGGGAGGAACAAAGTGTCAGGAGGGGTGGTGAAGGGCACAATTGTTCCTCTGCCCGAGCCTTGGCTTCCTGACCTCCTGACTCTGGCTGGAACTTCAGGGCAGGCTGAATGAGCACTTCTCTTAGTCAAGGGACCCAGAGGCAGAAAGGGTGCCACCATTCCCCATATCTTCATACCCTCCTCTCCATAAGAAGTTGAGGGAGCTAGCAGGGCAGGCATCTGGGCCCGGAGCTGGGATAGGGCAGGGGTGTAGGGGAAGCTGGCATCGAGCAGTGACCTTGATTGAGTCTCAGTATATGAAGGGTGCCTTCCCTCCCCACCCCCAGTCTCTATATCCGGGTTCAGGCTTCCTTCCCTAAGGAAAGTGTCCGTTCCATGACTTTCCCTTTTCCTCTCCTCTCACTTCTATAGCTGTTCTCACTCAACCTCCAGGCAACATGCACTAATTAAAAAGCAATTTGAAAAGCCCCTTCCCCTATAAATCCACCAGCCCTAGCTCCTCCCTCTCTTCCCCCAATAGCCCACAAATAAAGCCCATGTCCATGGCACGGGGATGTCCATGGCAGGGGAGGAGGATTATTTTTTAACATGCAATAATTGACTATTTAGTCAGGGCCACTGATCTCTTTTTTTCTTAGCATGTCAAATTTTAAAATGACAACAGCTGACACAACAAAAGCCATCTGGTGTGAATAAGTCAAAATTATACCTATTTTTGTGGGGGGGGGGGGGCGTGTCAGGTCGGCAAAAAATACAAAATATTTTAGTGATGCCTTTAGCAGAATTTTAGTAATTAGTTTATGTGTGCCATGAGATAAAAAAAATTGAAAATCACTGCTAAACCCATTGCTTCACTCTTCTGAAACCATGCTTTGGCTTGGATTTTGTGTTAAAGAAAGCTCTCTTTCCTGCTTACATCTTTGCTCCCTGGAGGGCTTCTTTTCTCCTGTAGCCAGTGGCCTGCCAACTTGGTTTTTAATGTTTATTTTATTTATTTATTTATTTATTTTTATTGAGGTACTAGAGGCCCGGGGCACAAAATTTGTGCACGGCGGGGGGTAGGGAGGTCCCTCAGACCAACCTGCGCCCTCTCACAATCCAGGACCCCTTGGGTAGGATCCCTAGGCCTGGCCAGCGATCAGGGCCTATTGGGGCTTTCCTGCCCCCGGCTGCCAGCAGCTGGCCCCACCCCCGCCGCTTCAGCTGCTTGCCATCTGTGCTGCGCTGCTCCCCCGCCACCTGTTGCCTCCCTCTGTGGGTGACAGGCATGCAGTGCAATCAGTGCAATCACTTGGCTGGCCTGTGCCTCTCTCTGTGGGGCAATCGATCGCGGGGCCCCCAGATAGATTGCTCTGCAGAGGGAGGCCCTGCCCACCTGGCCAGGGCTCTGCAATCAATCGCTGCGCAGAGGGTGACCTGGGCCTCCCTCTGCAGGGTGATTGCAGAGCCCTCCCTCCGTCCCCCGATTGCCCCAGTGGCCTGGGCCTCTTTGGGGTGACTGTGGGGTGATGGCAGGGCCCTCCCAACCAATTGCATCGTGCCCGCCTTGGCTGGTCTGGTGCCAGTGTGTGTCATAGCATGGTCTTCCGGAAGGTCATCCGGATGGTTGTTCTGCTGTTTGGTCATTCGGTCAATATGCATATTACGCTTTTATCATTATAGGTAGATAATTGGCATATAACAATATATTAGTTTCAGGTGTACAACATGATGATTCAGTATTTGTATATATCCAACTTGGTTTTAATGAAAACATATGCCCATAGTCCAATCCCCATTTCCCTATCCTGTTACTTTGATTCTTTTTTTGTGTGGGGGGGGTTTTGTTTTTTTTAAATATATTTTTATTGATATCAGAGAGGAAGGGAGAGGAGAGAGAGATAGAAACATCAATGATGAGAGAGAATCATTGATTGGCTGCCTCCAGCACGCGCCACAGTGGGAATCGAGCCTGCAACCCAGACATGTACCCTGACCGGAAATCAAACCATGACCTCCTGGTTCATAGGTTGATGTTCAACCACTGAGCCATGCCAGCTGGGCTTATTTGTGTGTTTTAAAAAATAACTTTAATTTAGGTTTTTATGTTGAAGATCAACTTTTTAAAAAGAAATCTACAGTGACATTTATTTAAAATTTTTTTTAAAATTTTTAATTGTAGTTGACATTTAATATTAGTTTCAGGTATACAGCATAGTTAGACATTTATATAACTTACAAAGTAATTTCCCTGATAAGTCTAGTACTCACCTGGCACCATACATGATTATTACAATATTACTGACTATATTCCTTATGCTGTCCTTTACATCCCTGTACTATTTTGTGACTACCAATTTGTAACTTCTTAATCCCTTCATTTTTTCCCCTAGCTCCCTGGTAATCCTCCCATCTGGTAAACATCAGTTTGTTCTCTATGAGTCTATTTTTATTGTTCATTTAATTTTGTTTTTTGTTTTTCTTTGGATTCTACATATAAGTGAAATCATGTGGTATTTGTATTTCTCTGTCTGACTTATTTTACTAAGCATAATACCCAGCATGATCCATATTCTTGCAAATGGTAAGATTTCACATTCTTTTTTTATGGGTAAGTAATATTCCATTGTATATATACCCCATATTTTCTTTATCCAATTGCTATGGACATTTAGGTTGCTTCCATATCTTGGCTTTTACATATGAAATGCCCTTCCTTGTCTCTTGTTTTTATAACCTTTGTTTTAAAGTCTATTTTGTCTGATATAACTATTGCAACCCCCAGCTTTTTTTTAAATTTCCATTTGCATGAAGTATCTTTTTCCATCCCTTTACTTTCAGTCTCTGTATGTCTTTTTTAAAAATTTCTTTTGTTAATAATTCTTTATTCTTGAAAGTATTACATATGTCCCCTTTTTCCCCCCCATTGACCCCTTCAAACCCGCCCCCCAATGTGTCTTTTTTAAAAAAATACATTTTTATTGATTTCAGAGAGAAGAAGGGGGAAAGAGAGAGAGAGAGAGAAACATTGATGAGAGAGGAACATCAGCTACCTCCTGCATGCCTCCTACTGGGGATCAAGCCCGCAACTCTGGGCATGTACCCTGCCTGGGAATCAAACCAGCAACTTCCTGGTGCATGGGATGACGCTCAACCAACTGAGCCACACTGGCTGGGCTCTGTGTCTTTTGCTCTAAAGTGGGTTTTTGTTGGTAGCATATGTATGGATCTTGTTTTCTTCTCCATTCAGCCACCATGTCATTTGATTAGAGCATTTAATCCATTTACATTAAAGTAAATGTAAATGGATTAAATGTTCCAAATGACATAACTATATAGTTTTAATAAATGATGGGTATATAGTTATTGCTATTTTATTATTCATACTTTTGGTCTCTTTTTCTCCCTCTTAAAGAAGTTCCTTTAACATCTATAATAATCTATAATAATAAAAGCGTAATATGCAAATCGACTGAACAGCCGAACAGCGGAATGACCGTCTGGATGACTTTCCGGATGAAGCCGGGGCTCCAAGGGCCAGCCAAGGCAGCTGGGGCTGCAAAGGCCTACTATTGCGTGAATTTCGTGCATCAGGCCTCTAGTTTCTTATGATACTGCTTTAATGGTGATGACCAGCTTTAGCTTTTTCTTTTCTGGGAAGCTGTTTATTTCTTCAGTTCTAAATGATAGCCTGTGCAGTAGAGAAATCTTGGTTATAGGTCCTTGCTTTTCATCACTTTGAATATTTCATGCCAATACTTTCTAGCATGGAAATTTTCTGTTGAGAAATCAGCTGACAGTCTTATGAGAGCTCACTTATATGTAACTGACTGCTTTTCTCTTGCTACTTTTTAAATTTTTATTCTTAATTTTTTAAAATTAAGAATGAGAGAGCGAGAGGGGGGACCAGCGAGAGAGAGAGAGAGAGAGAGAGAGAGAAATACCAGTTTGTTGTTCCACTTATTTATGCATTCGTTGGTTGCTTCTTGTATGTGCCCTGACCAGGGATCGAACCTGCAACCTTGGTGTATCATTACAATGCTCTAACTAACTGAGCTACCTGGCCAGAGGTAGCTCAGTTAGTGGTTTGTTGTTGTTTTTTTGTTTTTGTTTTGTTTTGTTAATCCTCACCTGAGGATATTGATTTTTAAAGAGAGTGGAAGGAAAAGGGAAAGACAGAGAGAGAAACATCAATGTGAGAGAGATGCATCAATTGGTTGGGATTGAGTTTGCAACCAAGCTACCTGTCCTTGACTGGAACCAAACCTGAGACCCTTCCGTCTGTAGGCCAATGCCATATCCATTGAGCCATACCTGCTAAGGCTTTCTTGCTACTTTTAAGATTCTCTGTCTTTAATCTTTGGCATTTTAATTATGATCTGTCTTGGTGTGAACCTCTTTGGGTTCATCTTGTTTGGGACTCTTCGTACTTTTTGGACTTGCATGTCTATTTCCTTCACCAGGTTAGGGAAGTTTTTTGTCATTTTTCCAAATAGGTTCTCAATTCTTTGTTCTCTCCTCCTTCTGGTACCACTATGGTATGAATGTTGTTATGGTTGAACTATCACCATTTAAAAAAAATTTTTTTTTCTGTTCTGATTGGGTGTTTTCTACTTGTTTTCCAATACGCTGATTTTATTCTCTGCTTCATCTAGTCTGCTGTTGATTCCATCTAATTCTTCACTTTTGACTTTCTTTTTTATGGTTTTTATCTCTTTGTGAAGTTCTCACTGAGTTTATCTATTGTTTACCTAAGTCATTGAGCATCCTTATAACCAGTGTTTTGAACTCTGTATCTAGTAAATTGTTTGCCTTCATTTTGTTTAGTTTTTTTCCTGGAGTTTTGTCCTGTTCTTTTATTTAGGATATGTTTCTTTGTTTTCTTCATTTTGGCTGCCTCTCTATGTTTGTTTCTGTGTATTAGGAAGATTTGCTATATCTCCCAGTCTTGGAGAGTGAGTGGCCTTATATAGTAGTGCCCCATGGGGCCCAAGGTTCACACTCCCTGGTCACCTGAGCCAGATGCTCCAGTGGTGTCCCTTTTGTCAGCTGAGTGTGTCCCTCTGTTGTCGTTGGCCCTTGACTACTGTTAGCACATCAGTGGGTGGGATTGATCCTCAGGCTGACTGACTATGAGGACTGTCTGTGAGTATAGCAGATGAGCCATTGTGCAGGGGCTCACCCCACAGAGCAGGATGCAGTTTAGTGTGGCTCTGGTGCCTGCCAAGTCTATCTTTGGGTGTGTCATTTGTGGAGCTAATTGGGTGGTGCTCTTATGTGGTCTGAAGCTGGCCACTGGCCACTGGGTGTATTGGTTCTGGGGCCTTTTGGGAGGAGCTCTGGCACAGGCTGAAGTCTGCCACTGCCTGTGCTCAGTCCAGGGTTACCTGGTAGTGGCTATAAAGTGATCTGTGGTTGCTGGACATGGAGGTACCTAAGAGATGCTGCAAACTGATGCCAGCTGCCACTAGTGCCAGAGCCCACTTAGCAAGAGGGACAGGGCATACCAAGGCCATGGCTGCTTAATTGAGGTTTGTGGACCTTTGAGAGGTTTTAGGAAAGTCTGCAGCCTGGGCTGAGATCAGTAGCTTGTGAGGAAGAGCTGCTGAAAGAGGTTGGGGCTGATACACAGGTTGGGTGGGGCAGTCAGGGTCTCCCGATCCTGCTGCTTTGGATGAGACCACCTGGTACAGATGCCGCCCATATTTTCCCCCTAGGAACCCTTTATCCTCTTCTATTTATGTAACACCAGCCTGTGGTATTCTTTCTGTAGGCTGAATTTTCCATGTGGTTTCATATTCCTTTTGCATTCATGTTCTTCTTAGCTTAGCTGAGTACTCTTCTACTGAAAATTCAAACGGGGTTTGATGTTTTCTATTATTACTTTTATGACTTAACCTATTCATAGTACTTGATTTACTTCGTTTTCTTTTTTATTTATCTTTTACAATATTCCCTTTTGAAAAGGGGTGGGGTAAATATAGGCAAGAGATGAGGTTTGCTTTCACCTTAAACCTTCCATTCAGTTTAGTCTGGGCCCTTACATTAGCTGTTTTCTCTGACAGCATCTTTTTAACTGAAAAAACTAATGGTGTAGGAAAACTGTGCTGTGTGCGTTCTTCTAAAGCAGTTCACAAGGTCAAGATTTGGTCTTTTTATACTAAAAGTCAGGTGAGCTAAGGAACCACACTGACCATTGCCAGAACCAGCTGCATGCTCAGAAAGAGCTCCCAAGCAGGCTCCCTTTTTCCAGCCATATCTTTGGAGCAAGGAGATCAATATTTCCTATATTTAGTTTGCTTTAGTAGGGAACATGCAATTAAGTCTTTTTTTGTTTTATATGATTTCATACCTACAGAAAGTTACAAAAATAGGATAATTTCCCACATACCTTTTACCCAATTTTCTTATATGTTAGTATCTTATTATATTTGCTTTCTCTCTTTCTCCATATACACACATATAAGTTCTTTTTATTTTTTTTAAATAATTCTTTATTGTTGAAGGTATTACATATGTCCCCTTTTTTCTCCCGTTGTTCCCCTCCAGCCTCCGATTCCCCACCCCCACCCCAGGCCTTCAGCACCCAATTTTCTGTGCCCATGGTTTATGCATATATGAATGCAAGGTCTTTGGTTGATTACTGCCCACCCACCTACCCTCCCCCGCCTCTGAGATTCCCACTCTGTTCCATGCTTCCATGTCTCTGGATCCACTCCATTAATCACTTTATTTTGTTAATTAGATTCCACATAGGAGTGAGGTCATGTGATACTTGTCTTTGACTGACTTATTTCACTTAGCATGATGCTCTCCAGGTCCCTTCATGCTGTCTCAAGAGATTCTTTTTTACTGCTGCATAGTATTCCATGGTGTAAATGTACCACAGGTTTTTAATCCACTCATCTGCTGATGGACATTTGGGCTGTTTCCAGATCTTAGCTATTGTAAATTGTGCTGTTATGAACATAGGGGTGCATCTATTCTTTCTGATTGGTGTTTCAGATTTCTTCTTTTTTTAAAATAAATCTTTATTTTTCAGATTATTACAGTTGTTCCTCTTTTTCCCCCCCATAACTCCCCTCCACTCGGTTCCCACCCCACCCCACCCCATGCCCTTACCCCTCCCACTGTCCTCATCCATAGGTGTACGATTTTTGTCCAATCTCTTCCTGCACTCCCCACACCCCCTTCCCCCCACGAATTGTCAGTCCACTCCCTTTCTATGCCCCTGATTCTATTCTATTTACCAGTTTATTCTGTTCTTCAGATTTTTTATTCACTTGATTTTTAGATTCACTTGTTGATAGATATGTATTTGTTGTTCATAATTTTTATCTTTACCTTTTTCTTCTTCTTCCTCTTCTTAAAGAATACCCTTCAGCATTTCATATAATACTGGTTTGGCAGTGATGAACTCCTTTAGCTTTTTCTTATCTGTGAAGCTCTTTACCTGACCTTCAATTCTGAATGATAGCTTTGCTGGGTAAAGTAATCTTGGTTGTAGGTTCTTGCTATTCATCACTTTGAATATTTCTTGCCACTCCCTTCTAGCCTGCATAGTTTCTGTTGAGAAATCAGCTGACAAGCGTATGGGTACTCTCTTGTAGGTAACTAACTGTTTTTCTCTTGCTGCTTTTAAGATTCTCTCTTTGTCTTTTGCCCTTGGCATTTTAATTATGATGTGTCTTGGTATGGTCCTCTTTGGATTCCTTTTGTTTGGGGTTCTCTGTGCTTCCTGGACTTGTAAGTCTGTCCAGGAAGTAAGTCTATTTCTTTCACCAAGTAGGGGAGGTTTTCTATCATTATTTCTTCAAATAGGTTTTCAATATCTTGCTCTCTCTCTCTTCTTCTGGCACCCCCATAATTCGGATGTTGGTACGCCTGAACTTGTCCCAGAGGCTCCTCCTTACACTATCTTCATATTTTTGGATTCTTTTTGCTTTTTGCTTTTTGCTTTTCCGGTTGGGTGTTTTTTGCTTCTTCGTATTTCAAATCTTTGACTTGATTCTTGGGATCCTCTAGTCTTCTGTTGGATCTCTGTATATTATTCTTTATTTCAATCCGTGTATGTTTAATTTCTAATTGGTCCTTTTTCATATCCTTGAGGGTCTCACTAAATTTCTCAGAGGTTTCTAGAAGATTCTTGAGTAACCTTATAACCGTGGTTTTGAACTCTATATCCAGTAGTTTGCTTTCCTCCATTTCTTTCATTTGTGACATGTTTCTTTTTCTCTGCATTTTGGCTGCTTGCCTGTGTTGATAGAGTGGCTTTCTGTGCTAGGTGTCCTATAGGGCCCAGTGGCTCAGGCTTCCTAATTACCTGTGGTGGACACTCTTGGTGCACCCCTTTGTGGGCTGCACAGTCTTGTTGTAATTAAGCCTTGATTGCTGTTGGTATCACTGGAAGGAGTTGACCTCCAGGTCAGTTGGCTGTGAGAACAAGTTGTGTCTACAATGGGAGAACTGCTGTGCTGGAGACACCCTTATGGGGTAGGACTTGCTTCAGTGGGGCTTTGGCGCTCACTGAGTCTGCCCCCTGAGTGTGTCCCTTATGGATCTGAGGAGTTGTAATCTGGTATGGTCTCACTCTGACCACTGGATACACTGGCTCTTGGATCTCCAAGGAGGTGCAAAGTCAGCCACTGCCTGAGGCCGCCCAGCAGGAGCTACAGAGAGATCTGCAGATTCCTCCTCTTTGTTTGGGGTTTGGAGGTGCTCAGATGAGGTGCAACTGTGAAGCAATGCAGGCTGCCTTCTTTTGGAAGCTCTGGGGCTCTCTCACCCAGCTGCAGTTTGTTAGGTTTTAGATTGCAAAAGGCCAGGCCATTCATATGCAAAAGCCTCTGCGCACAGCTTGGGTGGGTTTTAAATTGGGTGGACGGGGTCTCTGGGAATCACCACAGCAGAGCAGACAGCAATGGCTGCCAGTTAGCCCTGTCCCGGAGAGGTCCCGGGGTCTCTGTGTCCCGGGGCCCCGTGCAGGAACAATGATTGCTGCAAGCACCTCTGTGAGAAAGCCGCCCTCACATTCCGACGGATGCCAGATAGTCCATTTTCTCCTGGTGTGAGTCTGGGTCCCCAGAGTCTGGCCCGGAACTGGAGTTCAGAGCAGTTGGGAGCTTGTATCTCCCTCCCGATTGAAAAGGACAACAGTGTACCCAGTTGCCAGCCCGTTTCTGCGCCCACCTCCGTACCTTCGCCCTTTTGTACCTCAGCACCTCCTCCCAGTCTCAGTGCGCTTTTTTCTCTTTCCTTCTAGTTGTATAACTTCCACTCAGCCAGTCTTCCGTGGTTCTGGATGATATCTGTTTTGTCTTTTAGTTGTAGTTTTGATATAGTTGTGCGATTCAAGTTTAGGTGTTTACCTATGCCGCCATCTTGGTTGTTCTGGTGTTTCAGATTTCTTAGAATATATTCCCAGAAGTGGGATCACTGGGTGAATTGACAGTTCCATATTTAATTTTTTGAGGAAACTCCATACTGTTTTCCATAATGGCTGCACCAGTCTGCATTTCCACTAGCAGTGCACTAGGGTTCCCTTTTCTCCACATCCTCACCAACACTTGTTATTTATTGATTTGTTCATGGTAACCATTCTAACAGGTGTGAGGTGATACCTCATTGTTGTTTTAATTTGCATCTCTGATGATCAGTGACTTTGAGCATTTTTTCATATGGCTCTTGGCCATTTGTATGTCCCCTTTGGAGAAGTATCTATTTAGATCCTTTGCCCATTTTTTAATTGGATTGTTTGTCTTCCTTTTGTTAAGTTGTATGAGTTCCTTTTATATTTTGGATATTAACACTTTATCAGATGTATCATTGCCAAATATGTTCTCCCATACAGTGGGCTCACACACACGTAAGTTGCTTTCTGAATTATTTAAGAATAAATTACAGACATGGTGTCCCTTTGTTTCTACATATTTCAGGGTGTAGTTCCTAAAAAACAGGGCTCATATATAATCACAGTACATTTATCAAAATCAGTAACAATATTAAAAAATACTGCTGTCTAACCTACAGATTTTATTCAGATTTCATCGTTTATATCAGTTATGTCCTTTATAGGAAAAGGAAATACAAATTCATGCATTTTTCCATTCAGGTATCATATCTCTTTAGCCTGATATAACCTGGAATAGTTTATTTATATTTTATGACAGTCCAGTTATTTATTGATTTCAGAGAGGAAGGGAGAGGGAGGGAGAGAGAGATAGAAACATCAATGATGATAATCATTGATTGGCTGCCTCTGCACGTCCCACACTGAGGGTCGAGCCCACAACCCGGGCATGTGCCCTGACCAGAAATTGAACCGTGACCTCCTGGTCCATAGGTCCACGCTCAACCACTGAGCCATGCCGGCTGAGCAACAGGCCAGTTATTTTATAAAATTTCCCTTAATTTGAGCTTGGTATTTCCTCAATGTTTAGGTCAATACATTATTTCGTGTGTTTTGTTTGTTTGTTTTTTGTTTTGTTTTTTAATCCTCACCAGAGGATATTTTTCCATTGATTTTTAGAGAGAAATTGTAAGGGAGAGAGGGAGGGGAGGGTCGAGGGAGGGGAGGGGAGGGGAGGGGAGGGGAGGGTCGAGGGAGGGGAGGAGAGGGAGATGTGAAAGACACACATCAACTGGTTGCCTCCAACCAAAGTACATGCCCTTGACCCGGAATCTAACCTGAGACCAGAGACCCGAGACCCTTCAGTCCGAGGGCTGATGCTCTAACTACTGAGCACCTGGCCAGGGCAGTTTATACGTTCTTCATAGGAATACCCCAGGAGTGATGCTGCGTTCTTTTCAGTACATCAGGAGAGACATGCTGTCAAATAGTCACACTTCTGGCCTTGTGAACAGTGGTGACTTAGTTAAGAAGGTGGCTGGACTCCCATTGTAAGGTTGCTAGTTGGTGGCTCTTTTCTGTATGTCACATATTTTATATGTGTGTGGATCTAGAAGTGTGTTACTAAGATACAAATTTTCTTTTATTAAATACTTTATCTGAAAATCCATTGCTGTCCATATTCCTAACCTCTGTGTTCCTAGGCTGCTTGCCATACTTAAGTGCACCTCTCCTCCCCACCCCAGGCATGCCAAAAGAACAGAGAGAAGGGCTCCAGGAAGAACTGATCGACATCATCCTCCTCGTCTTGGAGCGCAACCCTCAGCTGCATTACTACCAGGGCTACCATGACATTGTGGTCACATTTCTGCTGGTGGTAGGAGAGAGTCTGGCAACATCCCTGGTAGAAAAAGTATCTACCCACCACCTCAGGTACCAGCACAGAGGGATATACGAGACTGGGCATCACTTCCCAAACTCCTCAGCCCATTTTCTAATCAGTGTTTTCAATGGTTTTAGCTCCATTTCATTCTCACCCTTATCTAAGTGTTTGATCTGATCATACTCATTGAATTGTCTCCCTCTAGGGATTTCATGGATCCAACAATGGACAACACCAAACATATATTAAACTATCTAATGCCCATCATTGACCAGGTGAATCCAGAACTCCATGACTTCATGCAGAGGTATATATGTGTCTATATTTATGGGTACACATACACACACACCCCTTCATCTTTTCTCTAGCCTTTATTTTTTCCTCACAAGTCTAGCTAGCTCATCATTATCTTACTAGAGGCCCGGTACACGGATTCGTGCATCGATGGGGTCCCTCAGCCTGGCCTATGCCCTCTCACAATCTAGGATCCCTCAGGGGATGTCAGACTGCCTGTTTTGGCCCTGCAGGGATCAGGCAGTTCAACATCCCCCAAGGGATATAGTAGTGTACAAAGCCGCAGGCGGCCAGGGAGGAGCTCAAGCCCAGGCCGGGTGCCATGCCACACCGCTCATCCCAGCCCCGCTGTGCCTGCCACCGCCACCATCACTGCTGCGCTTACCAGCCCTGAGCTTAGCATCTGGTGCCCGTTGGCCAGCTGAGCAGCACTCCCACTGTGGGAACACACTGACCACCAAGGGGCAGCTCCTGTGTTGAGCGTCTGCCCCCCGGTGGTCAGTGCACGTCATAGTAACTGGTCGATCAGTCATTCGGTCACTTAGACTTTCAGATAGATAGATAGATAGATGATAGATAGGTAGATAAATAGATAGGTAGGTAGGTAGGTAGGTAGGTAGATAGATAGATAGATAGATGTAGATACTGATTTTCTGAGTTTTCTTTTGTTTTGTTTAAAATATATTTTTATTGATTTCAGAGAGGAAGGGAGAGGGAGAAAGATAGAAACATCAATGATGAGAGAGAATCATTAATTATTCGCTGCCCCACACTGGGGATTGAGCCCGCATCCCGGGCATGTGCCCTGGCAAGGAATCGAACCCTGACCTCCTGGTTCATAGGCCGACACTCAGCCACTGAACCACGCTGGCCGGGCCTGAATTATTCTTTCTAGTTAACCAGCAAGCTGGATAAGTCAGTTCTGTGCACAGTCTTAGAGCACATTTGGGTGCCTGCTCTTTTGGGGATACAAGAGATGTGACAGCTCATTCCCCTGAGGAGTTTACATCTAGAGGGAGTAGGTGGGCAAGTTAAGTATGCCAAGGCAGACTTTGAGGTTATTGCCACAAGAGTAGTACAGAGTCCTGTACGATCCAGAGGTAAGAAAGACAAGGCCATCTGTGGGTGGTAATATTTACCAAGCACCAAGGAGAAGAAATATTTCTTTGCAAATTTCATATGATTTTTATTTCTCTTCTGTTTAGTTGGAAATTTGTCCTTGGCTAATGCCTGACTTTTTTTTTTTTAATTTTTATTGATTGATTTTTAGAAAGAGAGAAAGGGAGAGAAACATCGCTTTGTTGTTCCACTTATTTATGCATTCATTGGTTGATTTTTGTGTGTCATGACTGGGGATCGAACCTGCAGCCTCGGTGTATCGAGACAACGCTCTAACCGACTGAGCAACCCGGCCAGGACCTTTTCCTTTCAAATAAGAGCTAGTCTTAATATGTTTCAGTCACCTCATGTTAACTAAAAAATTAATAGAGTTGTTTTCAAGCCTGAGAATATGTACCTGTGCCCCCCAAAAGAGCATGACTTTTTCAGAAGGAAAATTATGGTATAGTTTCCTGTAAATAGGTATTTTTTGTCCCTGTAGTAGACATTTGTTGGTCATTAGAGCATCTAGTGAAATAAGGCAATCAGGAACCTATTGTAGTGTTAATATCATGATGAGGGGTATAATTTAAAGACTTTGTGTTTTTTTTTAGGAGAAAATGCTGAATTCCTAGGTGGCTGAATTTCCCATAAAGTACATTTCCCAAATGCTTCCTTCTCATCGCACTGGGAACAAAGAGGGCCCAGAAAAAGGGAAGGGATGACTCAGTAGGGAACCTAACATCTGGATTTCCTTGTTCCTAGTGCTGAGGTCGGGACCATCTTTGCCCTCAGCTGGCTCATCACCTGGTTTGGGCACGTCCTGTCTGACTTTAGACACGTGGTGCGGTTATATGACTTCTTCCTGGCCTGCCACCCCCTGATGCCCATTTACTTTGCAGCTGTGGTAGGTACAGGCCATAAGCCAGCGGTAGGGTCACATCACCCATTCCAGCTTGATCATTTTGCCTAAATGGAAACCTGGTGGTTATGGAAAGATGCAGAAGACAGCATTTCCCAGGCTGGTGTGCCTGGACACCATTTTGTACGATGGGAATGGGAATGTCATGGGGAAAAAATTTCTGTGTAACACTAAGGTTGGGAAATGTTGGTTAAATGAAGATAAACAGATTTGTTTATTACGAGACTAGAGGCCCGATGCACGAAATTTGTGCAAAGAGCTCGGCCCTCGCAGCCCCAGCTGCCTCGGCCAGACCTTGCAGCCTTGGCCAGCCCTTGCAGCCCCAGCTTCGTCCGGAAGGTCGTTTGGCTGTTCAGTCTAATCAGCATATTAGCTCTTTATTATATAGGATTCTTCTGAACATTTAAAGTGCTCCCCCACACTTGAATTCTGTGTTCTTGTTGTCATCTTCTGGAATGAGTGCAAATTGCCAACTTTGGGTTTAAGAAAAGACGGGGTGTGGTATTATAGAAAATTGAGATGGTTTGGGGGTGCTCCAGTTATGAGAGGGCCTGAATCATTGGGGTGGTGTGGGGTGGGGGGTGGGGGTGAAGGTGTGGGCTCACAGGCACTCTTCATTGTTCTTTAATGAGAGCAAGACCATTCTTTCTACTGTTTGAACCATTATTTTCTGTGCTGGCGCTCCAGGAGTCCCTCTCTTCTTCCTCCTAAAAGAATCTCCTTCATTTAAAGGTCAGTCTTTCACATGACAGGGTAGAAGTTTGCCTCCAACAGGAAGACCCAGCCCAGTAGGAAAAGCACTCAGATATGTACATTATATGTCCTAGATGGATACAAGAGTTTGCCGAACATTTGGTGTGAGCCCTGTCACCAGTTTAAATTCATCTCTAAGGAGAATGAAATGCACATGGCCAAGACCTTGTATGTTCTGGTCCCTGATGGAAGGCCTTGCTCTCCACAGATCGTGTTGTATCGAGAAGAGGAAGTCCTGGATTGTGACTGTGACATGGCCTCGGTTCACCACCTGTTGTCCCAGATCCCTCAGGACCTGCCCTATGAGATGCTGATTAGTAGAGCCGGAGACCTTTTTGTTCAGTTTCCCCCATCTAGACTTGCTTGGGAAGCAGCTGCCCAACAGGAAGCCAACAAGTGAGTGGACCCAAGCCGCTGGTTGGGGGTGGGAGGTGTTCGTTAGTGAGCAGAAGTGATGGAAGATGGTGTCTGGTCTGGACAGGGCTGGGGGATGTTTCCAGAGTTCTAAGCTTGTGCCAGCAGAATCCCTACTTCAGTCTTGATGGGTCTTTATCAAAAAGAGTTTCTGAGCAGTGGACGGCTATGCCCTCAGCCTGTGTAATCTAGTTTTTCTTTCCTTCCTTCTCTATTTCTTTCATATTATTCCTTTTTCCTGTCTCCTTTTCTCCAGAACGGCAGCCTCTACCTTCAAAGACTTTGAGCTGGCATCCACCCAGCAGAGACCTGACATGGTACTGCGGCAGCGGTTTCGGGGACTGCGGACTGAGAATCGGGCAAAGGACGTCCTGACCAAACCAAGGACCAACCGCCTTGTGAAACTGGCGGTGATGGGGCTGACGGTGGCACTTGGAGCAGCCGCTCTGGCTGTGGTGAAAAGTGCCCTGGAGTGGGCCCCTAAGTTCCAGCTGCAGCTGTTCCCCTAAATGCCAGAGAAGATTCTTCCTCTGGCGTTACTTGAAGGTCTCGCCCTTCCATGGAAGGATGGGGAGGGGTGGGATGTCCTTTATTAAAAGGGTTTCTGTCAAGGGTTTTGTATTCCTACCACCCTTCCCTGCCACTCCATGGTTTGCCTTTGCTTCAGAGGCCAATAGCAGAATCTGTGTGACACTGGGCACCTGGGGCCTGAGCATAGAGCTCTCCTCCCTCACAGTGGGCTTCTGAGTGCTCTCCACTGCCGCCTCTTGTGTTGGAGGAAGTGGGGTTTTAGCTCCCAGCTGCCTTTGGAGCCTGCTGGGCCTTGTCTCTGGGGCCTTTGGGCTGCTGCCTAGTAGTAGCTGGACCTGTGAATGCCCGCCTCACAGCTCCTCCTGTTCAGTCTGCTTTGGCCAAAGAAGTCCGACGGTAGAATGAAGGCAAGGCGGCGGAGAAGGTAGCCCAGGAATAAGATTGGCCCTTGTTAAGAGCAGCTCTATTAGCTGGTCAGAAATCAGAGAGACAGATGGGAACTAGGTTACTGGGTAACTCCTACTGCTTTTCAGCCTAGAAATCACAGTATTTTCAGACAAACAGGAAGGAATGTTAAATTGTAGGGCCCAGACATAGACTGGTTTTGCCTACCTTTTTTTTTTTAATCCTCACCCGAGGATATTTTTCCATTGATTTTTAGAGAGAGTGGAAGAGAGGGAAAGAGAGAGAAATATCAGTGTGAGAGAAACACATCACTTGTTTGCCTCCTGCATGTGCTCTGACCAGGGACCGGGCTGGGGAGCAGCCTGCAACCAAGGTCCATGTTCTTGATTGGAATGGAGCCCGGGACCCTCTGGTCTGCAGGCTGATGCTCTGTCACTGAGCCAGACCAGCTAAGGCAGGGCTTTTTTATTTTTAATCCTCACTCTGAGGATATGTTCCTTGACTCTAGGGAGAGAGGAACGGAGAAAGAGTGAAACATCAATGTGAGAGAAACATCAATAGGTTGCCTCCCTCACTCGCCTTGACTGGGGATCAAACCCGCAACCTAGGTGTGTGCCCTGACGGGGAATCGAATCTGTAACCCCTTTGGTGCACGGGATGGTGCTCCAACCCACTGAACCACCCAGCCTGACTTGTCTGCCTTTTTTTTTTTTTTTTGCTACCTATTCTCTTCCACAAGCCACACAAAGTTGCTTTAAAAAAGATACTTTTATTACTATTTTTAGAATTATGTAATACCCAATATATAAAGCAGCCTCGCTTTAAAAATAATAGTTCCTTCATGGAAGAAAATAGTTCCCATCGGAAGGATGAGCTTCAAAGACCGTGAGGGTCCCTTTTTAACCAATTGTTTAACGTTTCACATTAGGCAGAGCTGCTGTTCGGAAACTGCCCCACACTCCCTAAGTGCCCTCCTTGTGTCTCCCTTTCCTGTTTCCCTCAGATCACCTGTCTAGTCCAACAGGCACCCACTCATTACCGTGGCTTCATTTTGGGGGTTTGACTTATCTCCTTCACTGCGGTCTCTCCTTCCTGGTTGGAAATGTCAGTGGAGACGTTCAGCACCCAGAAAGGGACAGGCTGCAGCCTGAAGGTCAACAGGAGCCCGAACAGGCCGCTCCTCACTGCGGCCTGAGGGAGCAGCCCTGGACAGCTTTTCCTGTGAGCCACGCCAGCTGTTTTAGACAAGCTCCGGCTTGGAAAAAAGTGCCTTTTGCTTTAGAGAATCGGGGTATATAGTATGAAGCAGCCATGCACTTACACTTGCATGGTCTCTCCAGCACTGTTCTGTCTTGACAAGTGTTTTAATGTGAACATGCCAGAAGCACTCTAGCCACTCTGCTCAGACCTCCCCTCCTTCCCGTGTGCCCCTGTGTGCAGAGTGGAGGGCATGCAGCGTGCCGGCAGCTGGCAAGCCCAGAGACATTCGGAGAGGCGTCTAGACTAAGTTACGCTCAGCACTTTAGAACCAAAAAAACTCAGTGATGGGTCATTCTCCATAGCAGGAGTCCCACCCGGGGTGAGTGTGGTGTGGATGGATTAATCCAGAAAGTGGAAGATACATCAAGACAAAGGAAATGCTTTCAGGATCCAGAGGTGATGACGTGACAGATACTCCCAGTCTTCTCCCTCAGCAAGTTTGTCCTCTTGTTACAAATGGACAGCAGCAGCAGCACCTCCTGCCACAGCCCTCGGGCCTGTCTGTAATGCTGAGGAATCAATGGGGAGAGGGAAGGAGGTGCACACGATCAGGGTCCCACGGCCACAGCTTTTTGGAACCCAGGAAGCAAGTGGCATTTGCTTCAGTTGTGGCCTGAGAAGGAACAAGTTCATTTGTGTGATAAGCTTTGCTGACATCAGGATTCACCTTGTCGATGAGAAGAAACCATTATCTTTCTACCTTCAGGTGGTTTACTATTCTGTAAAGAATATCTGTAAATACTTTGTACAGAGCTATGTATGAAATACACAGCCATATGTGGTTACTAATCTCTCTGTCATGCTGTCCTGTCTGCCACTTGGTAGGAGTAGACTCTGGTCTTAGACAAATGGCTTGATGCTCCCCGCCTCCCACCCCGGCCGGGGACTGTGCTCTGGTCTCTGGACTCCTGGTCAGCCTTGAGTTGCCTGGAGAGCTGGGATGGTACCTGCAAGTCCTCTTTCTGTTTCACCTGCAATGAGTATGATCTGCACACTCCGGCCGTGGCTAGGTGCCCCTGGTTAGTCAAGCAGCAGAAGTGGTGTGGGGTGTGAGCTGGGCAATCTTGACTTTTTCACATTGATCTAGGATGCCCTCATTTCCAAAGGCTGACACTCGCGTTTGGAACCTAACCAGAGGCCAGTGGACATAACTTTGCCTCCACGTGTAATTCCTGTCCCAGAGGAGCTGTGAGCGCTTTTTCTTGCCAAGCTTTTCCAACATGACACTCCCAGCAGTTGGGTATTGGGAACCAGAGCAGTTGCCAAGTGCCTGTTGCCACCATCCTGTGGATGGGCCGATCACAGGCAAGAATCGGTGTCGTCTGGGATGTTTGTTAATGTTTCCCTGTCCCAGATGGGGGGAGGGGAGAGTGCCCAAGGCTGAACAGCATCACAGCCCCCTGACCTGTCCCAGCACTGTAGCCAGCTGCCCATGCTGCCCCCCGAACTGACGCGGAGAATGCAGAGCTGGGACACAGGTCAGGACCCTGTGGCCTCTGGGAGCTCACACCGGCGTTGCATTGAAGGAACAGTTTGGGTGGCAGATTCACTGGCAGTTTCATGGGAATTGAGTGTAAAAAGTAGAATTTTGAAAATGGGAACATTGAAGAAAAGGTGTATGTTGTATGAGAAATATTTGTGTTTTTTCTGTTTCCCTAAAATTCTTGGAATTTCCTGATAGGAGTATCTTTTGTGCTTCATGATTCCCTTGCAGTCCCACCTGAGTTTATGCTAACGAGATGGCTCGCAGTGGGACTGCTAGATGTTCTCAGAATGGGGCAGGTCCCCGAAAGGCCAAAGTGATGAGTGGGGACTTCTGGTCCCATCCCCTGGCCTTCTGGGAGGAGAGGGAAGGCTGCAGATTGAACTCCACAACCTTGATTCAGTTTCTAGGAGCTGCTGGGTTGGTGAACGCATCAAAATGCTGGGAGGGTCTGCACCCTCTCCCCATACCTTCTCTATTCATTTCTTCCATTGAGCCGTTTCTGAGTTATATCCTTTATTAAAAATCGGTAAACAAGTGTTTTCCTGAGTTCTGTGAGCCCTACTAGCAAATGATTGAATCTGAGGGGGAGTGGTAGGAACCCCTGAATTTGAAGTTGGCCAGGAAGAAGTGTGGGGAGCCTGGGCACCGTTTGCGGTTGGCATCTGAAGTGGGGCAGTCTTGTGGGACTGAGCCCTCTAATTTGTGGATCTGACGTTAACCAGGTAGTGTCAGGATTGAACTGTTGGACACCCGTTGGTGCTGGAGGATTGGAGAAGTGCAAGGCTGAGGGGAAAGAAGTATGAAAATAACAGCTGAGTGAAGTGTGTGGGTGTCTGTAGACAGCAGAGCCCAAGAGGACCGGAGTTTGGGGTCTGTGGATGGAGAGGGCAGTGGCAGGGGAAGGTCCTTAGGGTTCAGGTCTGGGACAACTTTGAGCTGTGGAGGAGAGTGGGACTCTAGGTCCATGGTCGGCAAACTGCGGCTCACAAGCCACATGCGGCTCTTTGGCCCCTTGAGTGTGGCTCTTCCACAAAATACCACGTGCGGGCGCGCACGTACAGTGCGATTGAAACGGTGGCCCACACGCAGAAGTCGGTATTTTGTGGAAGAGCCACACTCAAGGGGCCAAAGAGCCGCATGTGGCTCACGAGCCGCAGTTTGCCGACCACTGCTCTAGGTGATTTGGGGGTGAGGATGGGCCCAAAACTGGATCCAGAGAGAATCATTGGTAGCATCATGGCAAGTGTGTTACTTCATGGCAGTTTGAGCTGCTGCAAGTTCAACATCTGTAGACTCATTGTCAGTAACAGTAAGATAGGGATAGTCCCATCTCACATGGACGGTAATGAAATGATGTTTGGGAAAATGCTTTACAAACTGTGAGGTCATGCCAGTGTTTTGATTCCATTTTGGTGAACAGTTTAAGAATAAATGCCTTTAGCCAGCCCTGCGCATGGGACCCATGTTCATTCAGAGATTAAGTGGTGACTAAAAGGAATAGGCCAAAGGCTTTTGCCAAATCAACCAAGAGATGATGGGCCTGCGGCTCAGCCTGACTGTCCTTTCCCTGCCCTGCTGTCCTCTGTGTTTTCTGTAGCTCCTGCTGCCTTTTTTCCTGTCTTCACAAAGGCCCTCAACTTGCTAGCAGTATTTTTCCCAGACTTGCATATGGTTGGAATTTGCCCAGGAGCCTTTGTGAGCCAGCAAGGCTGTGGGCTTGCCTCCAGCTTCCTGCGTTTGAGCGAGTGGCTTTTGTGCCAGCCCAACACTAGAGGAAGACACATGCAGCTCTGACATGGGCTGTGGCACGTCCTCCACTCCCTGCCCACAGCAGCAGCAGCTCTTTATCTGAGCAGTGGGCTTCCACTTGCCTTTTCCTGTCCGGGAGACAAAGATAGTCACACAAATATATTTGGGGCCTCCTGCTGCTTCCTTGGGGAGGTAATTTAAGTCTAAAGCTCATGGGGCTTGGTTTCAAGTCTGCTCTGGCCAGTTGGCGATGGATTCTCAAGAGCCTGGGGCCCAGGCCTGGGGTGGCCCCTTGGGAGAGGATGGCACTTCCCCTTGACCCTGCAAGAGAGAGCACTTGTGAACCTCACCCCCTGGTACATTGAGTGTGGCACTGGAGGCTAGAACCCTGGGGCTGCCCTGACCCCCAATTTTGGCTGCAGCAGACTCATGCCCTGTCCGTGCTGGCGTGGATGGAGTGGGCCGAGGAAGAGACGAAGCCAATGAAGCCCCTTGTGCCTGTCTTGTCCTTATTTTGATGCAGCCACAGGTAAATACTGCAACACCTCTTAATATTTATGGGGGAAGGAAAGGCAGGGCACTGAAAAGACCTGTTAGCAGTTGCATCATCTGAACCAAGAGAATGGTCTGCTTTCCTCTTGTGCCCCAGCCCCTAAGGCAGAGGTGGGGAACGTCCAGCCCTCAAAATCATTTGGTCTGGCCCTGCCAAGGCATTAGGGGTGAGTTAGTTAAATGTTTGACCAAACAGAGCAGGCTAATTTTTCAAAAACTTATTTTTATTGATTTCAGAGAGGAAGGAAGAGGAAGAGATAGAATTATCATTGAGTTATCAATCGGCTGCCTTCTGCACGCCCCGCTCCCCCCCACCACCACTGGGGATTGAGCCTGCCACCCAGGCATATGCCCTGACGAGAAATCAAACAGTGACCTCCTGGTTCATAGGTCAATACTCAATCACTGAGCCACACCGGCGGTGCTAGCAGGCTACTTTTTAAGTTGCTAATTTTGTATGGCCCATGAAGGATGTTGTATCCAAATGGCCCTTGGCAGAAAAAAGGTTCCATCCCTGTCTAAGGGATGCCAAGATGGACCTGGCAGGAGAGGAGGGAGGAAGGAGGTGGTAAGAGAGTACTCTGCCCTGATCTGGGCCCCATCTTACTCCTGTGGTCCAGGTCCCAACTGCTGTGCCCTCCAGGTCAGTAGCTGTGCCTGTGTCTCGCTCAGAGTGGGAGGCTGCCCAAGCATGCCCTTGAGCTACCACAGCTGCTGTGAGCCAGCGCTGGCAAAGCAGGAAGGCATTCATGTCCTCTGATAGCTCTGCTCACAGTGCCTGTGGTCAACTCCAGTCCTGGCCTCCAAGGACAGGGGGCATTGCGTTTCCAGCGGTTAGAATAAGCTCACTGCCCCGAAACCACATGCCCCAACTTCTGGAGCCTGGAGTCGAGGCCCTGAACAGCAGAGACACGCTCTGCCTCTTTGATGACCCACGGCACAGCTCAGACATGTTGACCATCAAATACCAGGTCTCACGGGAAGGGAGTGGGTCCGAGAATGCAGTAAAACTTACAGAATGAACACCCAGAATGTTTTTTATTAATCCCTGACCAACACAAAAAGAAGACTGATAAGTATGGCTGGACCAATGCTATGACATTTTTACCTGAGATGCTAAAATTAGGATGGACAGCCTCACCCCTCAATTGCAGCAGTTTTACCCGATCCTGAAATGTTTGTTCCCCGACCTTGGATGCCCACTGAGCGGCAGAGGGAGCAGCAAGCCTTTCCTGCCGCCTGTACCTGCTGCTCGGCCCCTTCCTGCCCCTCAAGCCCACACCCATCTGCAGAACCTGCTTTGTGGCCTCTCGATACACTGCAAATTCAAGAGCATCCTACCCGCTCAAGCTGAGCACAGGAATGCCAAGCGGCTCACATACACTTCCTGCTGCAGTTCCTGGAGCGCCTGGGATCCTGCTTCCTCAGAGTCCCAGCCCATGTCCCTCTCACTCCCTCAGACATCACACTCATCCCTTCCTGGAAAACCATTTTAATGAGCTGACACCAGCAGCAAAGAGGGAGACGTGGAAGCTGGACCGGAGGAGCTGTGCTTTAGAGACTGCTAGGTCTCCCTCCTGGCTCTGAACAGGATTAGCAGCAGTTCTAAGAGGCCCCAGGCCTCCAACAGCAAAGCCAGAGAAAAGTCAGCCCAGAAAGCCGACGGGAAGTGGCAGGCTGGGAGCGCGCAGTGTTGAGACGAGGTGGGGGGTTGGAGGGGGGGGCATGTATGGACTCACACGGGGCTCTCAGAGGCTCTACCCAGCAAGGCCTAGGGCCAGGGCTGTGTAAGGCTGCGCCAGGCAGAGGTGGGAGCCACAAAGAAGAGATGAAAGGTCTGGCCAGCAAGCCCCAGGGAAAGGCAAAGGCACTGGGGCAGAGGCGGCTAAGGACAACAGCCAGCTCAGGTGGGGCCCTTGCAACACCCACAACAAACAAGGCCGCCATGCAGCTCCGAGGCCTTGGCTCTGCTGGGTCCTTCTCGGCCAAGCGTAAAGGCATCTCCCAGGCCAGAATTCAGAGCCAAAGCACCTGCCCTGTCCCACAGCAACTGTGGGCGTGGGGCTGGTTTGGCGTGGGGACTGGGCCATCTTCAGCTCAGTGACAGTTCTGACAGCTGGGGTGGCAAGGAATCCCATTCACCCGGCAACGGCAGCCCCCGCTGGTGTCTCCAGGGCCCTACAGAATCGGGGAGAGAGGTCAGGGCAGGGCAGACAGTGGCCCCATGATATTCCATCAACCAAAACCCACTCCACTCCAGGCCCTGCTTCTAAACCGGCCCTCGGCCTCAGCAGCCTGATGGAGGCCATCACGAGGGCCTTTCTGGGCACCCAGTTCCATGGCCTCGCTCTGCCTCCCCGAGACCCAGAGCAGGGAAGGAGCTGGTGGTCTCTGCACATTCTGGAAGGTCAGCACATGGGCAGCACCAAGAAGGGCTGCTCCTCCACCTCCACCGTCTCAAAGCCCGTCTGTGACAATGATCCCCCAATCCCAGCAACACACCCCTCATTTGATAGCTACCACATATGAAGTGCTCACATGACAGGCATCCACTGCGCCCGTTTCTTACCCTTTTTCATTTGATTCTGACAATAAGCCTAAGTGAGACAGGCCCAGCTATCACCTCCATTTTCCAGATAAAGAAACTGAGGCTCAGAGAAGGCAGTAACAGCCTAACCCACACAGCCCGCATGTGCCGGAGCCGCGGACCCACGCCACCGCGGACTCCACACTGAGCCCTTCCTGGTCACTGTCCTCTAGGGCAAGGGCTGCGACGCTTTTCAGACGGTGATTTCCGGCCTTGCAGGCCACGCAGTCTGCCTTCGGAGCATAAAAGCCGCCGCAGACTACGTGAAAGAATAAGCAGGGCTGTGCTCCCCTAACACTTCGCTTATGGACCAAAAAAATCAGATTCATGTGATTTTCACATGTCACAAAATATTCTTTTGATATTTTTTAACCATTTAAAAAGTAAAAAATGTTCTTACTTCACAGGCTGCACAAATACAGGCAGGGGACTGGATGGGGCTGTAGTTTTCCAACCCCCACTCCTGGGCGAAGCCGAGGGCCCCCTCCCCACCTCTCCTGAGCCTCTGCTCCCTAAGGACTCACCCCGGGGCCCCAGCGCGGGCCCTTGGTGACCCAGCAGATCTCGGTTTGGCAGACAGTGCAGCGGATCCAGTCACAGCCGTCCTTCTTCTGCACCACGATCTGGCACTGCGGGCAGTGCATGGCCTCGCCCTGCTGCAGCATGGACTGGGGCAGAGCAGGGCTGACGTTGGGGCCAGGCGGGGGCAGCGGCCCGGCCTCGCTCCCTCCCGGCGGCCCTCCCGACTACAGAGGAGAACCCACCCGCCTCCGCTGGAGTGGCCTCTCTCCCAGGCTCCCTGTTTCTGCCATCTCCTCCCTCCACCCAGACACCTGTCCTGCTGCTGAGCACCTATCCCAAGCCCCCGCTCTGGATGGGAGTGAGGCCAGAGGGGGGCCAGAGCCTCCAGGGCCCATACACCACAGCCCTTCTAGCTCCCAAAACTCAAATCCCCAGGCCCTCAGCCCTTCCCAGCCTCACCCTCAGCATCTCCGTCGTCTGCCGGGCGGCTACGTCGTTCTGAGCCCGCAGGGCCAGGTCGTCCTGGTACTCCCTGCAGTTCATCTGCTCGTGGATGGCCTGCAGGGAGTGGGGGGCTCGAGATGAGGAGGCTCCCGTTGGGAATCTGGGAGAGGTGGGGGACAGCAGGCACCCACACAGTACGTAATGCCTCTAGGTGTTGTCACCGACCGGGCCTCATGTTATAAACCACACACGCACTTTACAGAAGACACTGAAGCCAGGGAGGTGAAGCCGAGGTCGGCATGTATGATAATATTTACCCATTTAAGTCCTGATGGGCCCAAACCCTAAACCACCTCTCCCCCAGCTGTGGCCCCTCATCCCACCTTGCAGAGCAGGCAGTTGACGCGGAAACACACGGGGCAGGTGAACTCATTGACGTCATCCTCAAAGAAGCACCACCCCTTGCAGTCGGGGGTCTTGCAGTGGTAGCTGAAGGCACTGCGGTTCTCAGCGATGGAGACACCCAGGTCCAGAAACCGCTGGTAGTCCTCGGGGGTCAGCAGCTGCCAAGACCATAGCCTCAGTCTCCGGGACTCAGAACACCTGCTATGCGGCCCTCCCTGCCCCCAAATATGCCCCTGGAAGCCCCCAATCCATAAAGTCCCACCCAGCCCCAGGCTCGTTTCTTCCCATCAGTATTTAAAACTCCATCAAAAAGTGGATCAACGTTCTGGAGAGGGCTGGTGACGATGGCTGCACAACAGTGGGAATATGCTTAATGCACAGAACTGTGCATTTAAAAGTGGTTAAGATGGTAGTTTTATAAACATTTTACCACAATTTAAAAAAATGGACAAAAACAATAACAAGCAACGCTGGGGAACACGTGGTTACACTGGCACCCTGTACATTTCACTCTGAGAAAGCGATGTGTCAGTAACATTTCAACCACCCAGGCTTTTCCAATCCTTCGGGACTCACTCTGCTTCTACAAGTTTATCCTAAGAAAATAATATTAAGAAGAAAGAGACACCATGCAAAATGTTCGTTGAAGCATTGCTTACGAATGGAGATGTTGGAATTATTATTAAGAGGTATAAACAGGATCTATGCCATAGCGATAACCTTTAGAAAGATTTTGTAGCAAAATAGCAAAGGCTGCCCTAGCCAGTTTTGCTCAGTGGTCAGAGCGTTGGCTCACAGACTGAAGGGTCTCGGGTTCGATTCCTGTCAAGGGCACGTACCTCAGTTACAGGCTCAATCTCTGGTCGGGGCAGGGGCAGGGGCAGGGGCAGGAGGCAACCAGTTGATAAGTCTCTTTCACATCAGTGTTTCTCTCTGTCTCTCCCCCTCCCTTCTACTCTCTCTAAAAATCAATGGAAGACATATGTACTACTATCTGTAATACTTCAAACAATAAAAAAACTAAAGATCAATGGAAAAAATATCCTCAAGTGAGGATTAACCAAAAAAATAAATAAAATAAAAAAATAGCAAAGGCTATTGTATCTATGCTGGTTATACTAGTAAAAATCATGCCTGGCCAGCATGGTTCAGTGGTTAGGATCGACCTATGAACCAGGAGCTCATGGTTCAATTCCTGGTCAGGGCACATGCCCAGGCTGCAAGCTCGATTCCCAGTAGGGGGCATGCAGGAGGCAGCCAATCAATGATTCTCTCTCATCATTGATGTTTCTCTCTCTCCCTCTCCCTTCCTCTCTGAAATCAATAAAAATCATGCCTACGTTCTATATCTTGATTGGGGTGGTGGTTACATGAGACATCTGTCAAAATTCACCCAATAGTACACTTACAATAACTGCATTTTATTGTGTGCAAAGTATACCGTAATGAAGTTGATTTAAAAAAGGAAAAATACCATGTCTGCCCAGAGACACCAAAGTTAACAGGAGAAAAATGCAATCAGGGATCTGCTGGGATGGTGGGGTCGTGGCAACGACTATGGCTACCAGGTCACATGGACTGACTCTCCAGGCCCCGGAGAGGAGGCCTCAGCAAGCTTCTGGAGGTACCCTTCCCAGATACCCCACAGAGGAAGGAGATGAAAATGGGGCTGCTCTTGGGGTTAACTGTGGGAGTTCTCAAGTTCTACCCTTCTGTCTGCACTCTTTCCCTTGAGGCAGAACTCCTTGGGCTCCACGAAATGCTTGGTGAAGCCAGAGGGTTCTCAGAAGCAGGGTCACAGGAGAGAGGCAGGAGTGACGGGGAGAAACAGGGTCTGGTGTACGTGCCTGTGGGGTCCCCCATTTGGACCTCAGCCACCATGCCTCACGTTTTTGCCTGGGTGTCCGAAGATGCCCAGTTCTGGGAAGGCCACTGCCCAGCAGTTTAAAAACCTTAAATCAAGCCCAATAGTCCACTTTACAGATGGGGAAATGAAGGCCCAGAGGAGGAAGAGATCAACAGCAGTCAAGGAGAGAACTTGATAATAGCATTAATAGCAATAGCGCGCGCGCGCGCACGCGCGCACACACACACACACACACACACACACACAGGTGCACACACAGACAGCTCTGTGACAGACTGCACACAGATAGCACTGTGATAGATGCTGGAGGAATGGCCCCAATTTGCTCATGTCTCCCTGACTCCAGGCTCATGGGTGGTCCCCTCCTGCACAGAATCTGAGCTTGAGCCTGTGACTTGCTTTAGCCAGTGGAAGAGCAGCAAGTGTGAAAGGAGCCGATCTGAAAAGCACTCCTGCGCTGGGGCCCCCGCTGGCTGCTCTGGGAACTCTGAGACCCTACCACGTGAGAGCCTGGCCAGCCTGCTGGCAGATGGGAGACCAAAGTGGAAAGAGGCCCAGCCAGCCCAGCCATCGCAGGTAAGACCATCGTAAGCCAGTCCAGGACAGTGACCACCAGCTAAGCCCAGATGAGGTCAGCCAGGCCCAACCTGGACCAGAAGAATCGTCCAGATAAGCCAAACCGAAATTACTAAGTGGCAGCTTCATGAGCTAAATAAACGGTGGCTGTTTTAAGCCACTAAGTCTGAATGACCTGTTACACAGCACAAGGCAACTGATGAGGACTTACCATGTGTCAAGTGCTACTCTCGATTCTTTACACAAATCCTTCACAACCTTGAAACAGAAAGTAACTCTAACTTGGCCCTGCACTGAGATGAGAACACTGAGGCACAGAGGCCGAGTATCTGACGGGAGGTCACCCAGGCCCGCTACCTGCTTGGCTGTCTTTCCCTCATAAGGGGGTTTCTTGACCAGCTACCTCCCCCAATTCCTGTCCTGTTGACTACTTGGGCCCCCAGCATCCCACAGAGAAGGCTCTTGATAAATGTCTGCTGCCCGAGACCGGCACCCTGGGCCAGTTCCCACCTGCCAGCTCGGGGCCCAGCTCCCTGCCCCCAGGCTTACCGCCCGGATCTCCCTCTCCAGCAGCTTGCCCGAGCACGAGTAGGTGTTGTCAATGAAGGGGCAGGCGACCTCTGCCTCCTGGCTGTTGAGGATGGTGCCCTGCAGACACTCCCTGGGAGAGGGATGGAGTGGAGGTGGGTCATCTGAACCCCACCCACCGGGACCCCACCCTCGCAGGGTGAGCCTGTTCCCAGGTGGGTTTCTCAATGTCTCCCTTCTGCCCCACCAACCCGTCACCATGGCCTCAACGCCTGCCCACCCCACTGCTCTGGTCCAGGTCTCCGTCTCCCTCACCTGGAAGACAGCGGTAGCCTCCTGGGCTCCCTGTGTCCCCCACACTCCTCCCCAGTGGCTCCCATCCCGTCCTGCTCAGGCTCAGAACAAATCCAAACTCTTAACTGTGCTCCTAAGCACCCCATGACTTGCCCTCCCTAACACCTCTCTGTCCATCTGTCTGCTCCAGCCACACTGACCCCTTTTCCTGTAGAGGCCAGGCACATACCCACGCCAGTGCCACCTCCAGGGCTCCCTGGCCCCCTGCTGGAACAGGGCCCTGTTATCATAATCCGCTGGTGCTTGGCACATCGCAGTTACAGTTAACCCGTGACTATGTGACTAATCGGCCTCCCACTGGAATGACACCCCAGAAGGCAGTAACTGAGCTTTGTGCTCCCTCCTGGGCCTAGCACAGCCCCTGGCACCCGGGGGCTGCTCACCAAGTGTCAGGATGTGCTCTCCACAGACCAGGATGGAGGGGCCGTGAGAGGAGGAGCCTGCCCACCAGCCAGGTGCAGGGCGAGGTTGGCTCGGGTGGCCAGGGCTAGGGCCTCAATGCCCTGCAGGGGCCTGGGTAGGAGTAGTGAGGGGCACGGGCTCTGGAGCCAGAATGCCTGAGCTGTATGGCACTGAGCAAGTTGCTGGCCTCTCTGTACCTCACATTCTCCCCTGTGAATGGGGAGACAATGCCTGACAGGGTTTTGTGGGTGTCCAAGGAGATGTGAGAGCACAGGGCCCACCCCCTTTCCGCCTGGTTAACTGGTGGCCGGGACCCTTGCTGCTTTGCGGGGGTGGGGCCCGCACCTGCAGAAGGCGTGCAGACACTCCCGCAGCACCACGGCCTCGCCGGGCGCCAGCACCGAGTAGCACACGGGGCACTCGGCGGGCTCGGTGTTCAGCACCAGGCTCCTCTGGTCCAGCTGGACGTGCTGCAGGTAGTTCCCCTCCTGCTGCTGCTGCTTCCGCTGGGCACATGGGGTGGGGCCGTGGGCAGGTCAGGGTCTCAGGGATGGGTCAGACCAGGAAGGGGGCAGGACAAGGGTCCTGGTCAGATCCCAGAGAGGGGACAAGGCTGGGAGAGTCAGGATTCCCAGGTAGGGGTGGCAGTGGCTGGGCAGTGGGCACGAGCGAGAGCTGCTGGGAAGAGTGAAGCTCGGAGCAGGGCCAGGCAGAGTACCAGGGGCAGGAGGAAGGCCAGGCAGGGCAAGTTGGGGCTGCAATCAGGAGTCAAGCCAAGCCAGGGAGCCATGGTGGTAAGGAAAGGCCAGGGTCTGAGGAGGCAATCAGAGGTACCAGGGCTCACATTTCTGCCAAGCTGAGCAGGCGGGGCCAAGGGTTGGAGGTGGGGCAGGTAAGGTCACGGAGTAGTCAGGGGTATGGGAAGGGGAAGTGATGTACGGAGCAGAGCAAGGCGGGAGAGAGGAGGAATCCGGCCAGGGTTGCAGATGGACCAGGAGGGAGGTCATGGCTGGGTGGGTAAGGGCAGTTCTGGGTCCAAAGGAGCAAGGTGGAGGATGGGGCATCCGATCGGAATGGGGACATCAGGGTCAGGTATCTGTGTGATCAGCACTGACAGGACGGGACTACAAGAGGGGCGGGCCAGAGGGTGGGGCCAACCTCCCAGGGAGCAGTGAGGGGCTGGGTCCTGGGGTCACAGGAAGTCAGGGGTGGGATACAGCCAGAGAGGGAGGGTGGACAGGAATAGCAGGACCCAAGGTGAAGTCACAAGTGGACGAGGGGTGGCAGGTGGGACATGGTCATGGTCTCAGCCAGGATGTTGGAATCCCAACAGGCACACTTGTACGCACAACTGGTGTGTATGTCAAAGCGAGGGGCGGGACCACAACCCACAGGGGGCAGGACATGAGAGCCTGGCTGGGGCCACAGCCAGGGAGCAGGGCCTCGGCCCCAGGAGAGGGAGGGTCAGTCAAGTGCAGGGGTCAGTCCAGGAGGGGCCAGGCAGCAACTGGGGAGGAGCAAGGTGTGGAGGGCCTCCCTTCCTGGCCTCCGCCCCCCGGTCCGTCCGCAAGTGTCTGCCTGGGGACACCCCTGCCCACCTGCTGGTACTGGCGCAGCGCCTCCTCCTCGCTGGCCAGGCGCGCTCGCTCCTCTGCGTCCGGCTGGTACGTGGCGGGGACCTGGTAGGTCTCAGGCCTCGCCCGGCAGCACATCTCACAGCCGGGCCGTGTGGGCTTATTGATGAAGGTACAGCCAGGGCACTGCCAGCCCACCTGAGGACAGAGGGGCACGAGCTCAGCACGTTGAGGGGCCAGGCAGGGTGAGTCAGGGACCAGGGGCGGCTTACCGGTGGGGGCTCAGGAATGGTGTCAGGCCCCTGACCTGGCTCCTGGGGGGCCCCAGGCTTCGGAAGTGCCGGCTCCTGTGGGCCCCTGGGCTGCAGCGCGAGGTCCTTGAAGCCCAGATCTGGGGAAGAGGGTTAGGAGTTGGTGGATCCATGCAGCCCACTTCGCCCACCCCCGCAGCCAGCCAGGACCCCACCCTGCGCCCCACTCCCTCCCCCCCTCCTTCCCCCTGGGAGGAGTCTCCAGTTGGTCCTACCAGGTGGACCCAGACCAGCTGAGAGTCCTGGTGCCCACAGGGTCAGCGCCCCTCCTCCACCCATGAGTGCCCCTGTGTCCTGGGGGCTTAAAAATCCTGCCTCACAACCGGCCTCTTGTGCTCCTGCAGTGAGGCACCTTGAGGGACAAACAGCACTGCTGAACTGGACCTGCCAAAATACTGACTCCGACCCATTCATGAGACACTTGACGAAAACACAAAACTGGACTCTTAACACATCAACATCAGGAGGGTCAAGGGAAGACTGGGCAGACCTAGGACTGAAGGGACGGAGAGGACAGCTGAATGCCAGGGCCTTTGTTATAAAGAACGTCTATACTAATAAAAGGGTAATATGCTAATTAGACCAGACCTCTTCCGGACGTCATTCCAGACGTCCTGCCTCACAAAGCTGGGACCGGAGGGAAGCCAGCCCGGATCCCGGGCACCTACGGGCAGCCGGAGGAGGGAAGCCCGGGTCCCAGGTGCCGAAGGGAAGCCAGTGCCGGCAGCCAGGGGAAGAAAGGCCTACTTTTGCAAGAATTTTCGTGCATTGGGTCTCTAGCTAGTACATAAAAGTGCAGTATCAATTCTAACTTTCTAAATTTGATAGCTGTATGTGGTAATACAAGAAAATGAGTCTTTTTTTTTTTTTTAAGAAACACACACAGAAGTATTTATGGGAGAGGGCTATCATGTCTGCAACTTACCCTCAAAACAGTTCAGAAAAAAATTATTTATACCCATACCAATAATTTTTATAAATAATGTTATAGAAAGATGATAAAGCAGAACAAATATGGGAATCTGTTATACAACTATTTATACAATTTTGTAACTTTTCTGTAGGTCCGACATATTCAAAAGTATAAAGCAGCCCTAGCCGGTTTGGCTCAGTGGATAGAGCATCGGCCTGAGGACCAAAGGGTCCAGGGTCGGATTCCGATCAAGGGCATGTACCTCGGTTGCAGGCTCCTCCCCTGCCCAGGCCCTGGTCAGTGCTCGTGCAGGAGGCAACCAATCGATGTGTTTCTCTCACATTGATGTTTCTCTCTGTCTTTCCCTCTCTCTTCCACTCTCTAAAAATCAATGGAAAAATATCCTCGGGTGAGGATTAACAAAAACAAACAAAAAAAAAACAAAAACTAAATAAATAAAATATGAAGTAAAAAATTTAAACACTAGCAATTATTATCTAATTTACAGAATTAGAAAACTAATGAGCAAAGACAGGAAGGGTCTTGCCAAGACCACCCAGCTGATAAACGCCAGAGCCAGGGCTGGACCCAGCCCCTCTCCCCTGGGCCGCTGTCCCCAAAATGGATCCAGAATCGACTCCCTCCCAGGGTGTCCTTCATCCTCTCTTCCCCACCATGGGAGGATCCTCCAGGTGACCTGCCCGAAAGCCCAGGGGCTCTGCTCCCTCGAGCCCCAGGGCCTCCGGTGAGGGCCCTGTCACTCAGGAGCGGAGCCTCACCTTCCAGCATCCGCAACTGGCGCTGCCGCTGCAGCTCTTGAGGGTTGAGGGAGGTGTTGCAGGCTGACAGCAGGTAGAGGTAGGCCCGGTCACCATCCCGCCGCACGCCATGCGAGTGCAGCGTCTCCTGGTCCCGGGCCAACCGCTGCCCAATCACCCACTGCTGCAGCGCTGGCGGGAAGCCATAGTCCAGGAACACCTAGGGGAGTGGGGAGGGGGAGGGGGGAGCGACCAGGGAGAGTCAGAGCCAAATGGGAAGCCTCCGCCCTGATGTCTCCCCTCAGCCTCCTCACTCACCATGTCCTTGAGGGAAGCCACGGTCATGTCAGGCCGCACTGTGAGCCAGATGGTGACAGTGTGCATCTGAGCGTCCTCCACACTCACCCACAGCCTGCAGAGGAGAACTGGGGAGTAACATGGGCTCGGGCTGCAGGTCCCCTCAGCCGCCAGCTCTCCGCATGGACATGTTTGTACACTTGTGCATGACATGAACACACACACACACACACACACAGGCCCCCTCCCACACCACCCCCCGTCTGTGTCAGGGGCCTCTCCTGGATTCTCGCACCCCTGTGCTTCCTTTATCAGAGCCCACTGCTTAGCCCCTGCATTGTCTGCATAGTGCTCCTGGAATACATCCACACTCACCGTGCACACAGGGCCTCTGTGACTGCCCCCTCACCACCTCTCCAGCCTCTTCTATCATTCTCTCCCTTGACAGTGTGCATCTGAGCGTCCTCCACACGAAGCCACCCAGTTATTTACCATATGCCCAGACTCTGCAAAGCGCTTGACATGCATTAACTCACTTAATCCTCTCAACATACCCATGAGGCAGGTATGTTGTTATCCCTAATTTACAGATACAAACACAAGCCCAGCCCTAGCCGGTTTGGCTCAGAGGATAGAGCGTCGGCCTGCTAACTGAAAGGTCCCAGGTTCTATTCCGGCCAAGGGCACATGATCGAGCCCGGTTGTGGGCTCGATCTCCAGTGGGGGGCTTGCAGGAGGCAGCCGATCAATGATTCTCTCTCATCATTGATGTTTGTTTCTCTCTCTCTCTCTCTCTCTCCCTTTTCCTTCCTCTCTGAAATCAATAAAAATATATTTTTTAAAAAACACAAATGTATAAAAAAACAGAACAAAACACGAGCCCAGACAGGTTACCGTGACTTTGCCAAGTAAGCAATTTATAACTGTTAGAGGCAGGATTTCAATCCAAACAGTCTAATTCCAGAGAAATGGTTTTAAACACATCCTTCTCAAGGATCCCAAAACGTTTTTGGAAGACCAAAAGCATAAAAACGGAAAGCTAAGCCGTAGCCCGTTTGGCTCAGCAGATAGAGCGTTGGCCTGAGGACTGAGGGGTCCCAGGTTTGATTCCAGGCAAGGGCACGCACCTCGGTCCCCTGCCCTGGTGGGGGTTGGGGGGATGCAGGAAGCAACCAGTTGATGTGCCTCTATCACATCAATGTTTCTCTCTCTCTCACTCCCCCTTCCTTCTACTCTCTCTAAAAATCAATGGAAAAATATTAACAAAAAAAAAAGCGGGGGGAGAGACTAAGATGAAAAACCAGAAATGAGGCCAGAAGAACCGGATAAATTAGGGTACAAAACAATAACAGTAAAGTCTACTTCATATCTTCAGAGAGATTTGGGAGAACACTGCATCCATAAAGGAAGAACAGCCAGAAGCAATCATAAAATGAGGAAGAATTCCTAAAAATTTACAAAGTGACTCCGGATTAACCTAGCCTTTAGATCCAACTACAAGTTCACAAGAAAAACGGGAGATACTAAATGACACCCTGAGGAGGCAATTAATAAATCCAGAATGTAGAAAATTTCTAAAAGTCAAAGACCAGTTTTCTTAAAAAAAATTAATGCCATAAAAATAGAAGAGAATAAAACAGGCTTAGACAATATTAAGAAACGCTATGTGTAGATCTCATTTTGTTCCTGATTGGAAGAAACCAAGTATAAAAAACAGTAATGAGATAATTAGGGAAATCTGAATATAAACAGAGTATTAGGGGGATATAAAGGAGTTAATTTGTGAAAATGGTTTTGAGGTTATTTTTAAGTCCTTACTTTTTAAAAGATATCAAATTATTCAGGAATGAAATAATATCTGAGATTTGCTTTAAAATACTCCAGAAAATACTCTCAAAATTCCTCAGGATAATGATTTTCAACACCTAACCAACTATCAATGACGTGAGGGCAAAATATAGAAATTTTTAGACATGTAAAGACTTCAAAAGTTTACCATCCACTTTTCCATACAAAAAGTTTTTGAAATATAAGAACTAAGAATAGCCTGGCCAGTGTGGCTTAGTGGTTGAGCATCGACTTATGAACCAGGAGCTCACGGTTCAATTCCTGGTCAGGGCACATGCCCGGGTTGTGTGCTCAATCCCCAGTAGGAGGCGTGCAGGAGGCAGCCAATCAATGATTTTCTCTCATCACTGATGTTTCTATCTCTCTCTCCCTCTCATTTCCTCTCTGAAATCAATAAAAATATATTTAAAAAATAAAAATAAAATGCTGTTTGGTATAATAGGTATAAAATAAATTCTGTGGAAGAGGGAAAACAATAACTGTTCTATTGGCAAGAATATATTATGGCCCACGAGGGTGCAGCAAGCCCTATGTCCCTGGCCAGCCATGCACTCCTCACCTGATGTCCTGTGTTGGGGAGATCTCAGGCTTCAGCTGCACCCTCAGGGGTACCCGTTGCTCTGCCAGCCAGGTGGCACACTCCATAGCCACCTGTTCATCCCCACCTGCCACTGCTCGGCTGAGTCTCAGGGCCATCTCCTCGGCTAAAATTCAACACAGTGGAAGCAAGTTAGCACAGGGTTTATTTCACAGGATCTGAGGATGAGGGATCACAAAGTAGGTGATCCTTTTACATGCTGCTTCCTCTGTCATCCCGGTGAACTCCTACATATCCTTCAGCACCCAGCTTAAAAATCCCCTTCTTGCCTGGCCAGAATGGCTCAGTGGTTGAGTGTCGACCTATGAACCAGGAGGTCAGGGTTTGATTCCCGGTCAGGGCACATGCATCGATCCCCAGGAGGGGACGTGCAGGAGGCAGCCAATAAATGATTCTCTTTCATCATTGATGTTTCTCTCTCCCCCCTTCCTCTCTCTGAAATCAATAAAAAATAATTTTTTAAAAAAAAACACCTTTCTCTGGGAAGTCTTCTGATACTCCCCAGTCCCCCTCCCTGCTCATTTGGTTCTATTTGTCCTTCATACTCCCAGGTCCCCTATATTTCCATTCATTTATCTGACAAGCATTTATTGAGCTCCTACTGTATACCAGCCACTGTCCCAGAAACTGGGATTCAGCCAGTGAATTAGCTAAACACAGTCCCTCTCTTCATGTACGTTTCACCCTGGTAATTAGACAAGTTTAATAATGGGGGTGGGGGGGGGTGGGGGGCGGGAATCAGATTGTGATCCACGCTGGCAAGGAAATAGACAGGGTAAGGAGATGAGAGAAGGCCTCTAGGAGGAGGTGACACTGAAGCTGAGACCTGAAAGAGGAGCTGGATATTTCAAGACCCAGTTGGGGAAGAGTGTCCCAGGTAGAGAGAAAGGTAAGGGCAAAGGTCTTAGCAAGAAAAGGTTGGATTAGATCAGAAAGGGGCGGGGGGGTGGGGGGGGGGGCGCTCCAGCAGAACGAGCAAGGGAGTGATGAGCGGAGGAAGACGGTGAGGTCAGCCAGGGCAGCGGCAGGGCCTTGTGGGCTATCCAGGGCCCAGGCTGTTCCAAGAACGCGGGGTGCACAGGAGGGTTCCGAGCCGGTGGGGACAGGGGGCAAGGGGCGAGGCCAGAGCCCTTGGTATTGAGGTCAGCGGGGTGCCCCCCCCCCCCCCCCCCCCCCCCCCCCCCCCGGTCCCAGCCTAGGAGGTTCCCTGTCCTCCAGGCGCTGCCATCGCGGGTCAGGGCCGGCCCACGGGGGCCTTGCGTAAATGAATGACCAGGCGCCTGCGGAAGTGGCCGGGCCGGGGAGGAGATGAAGGGCAGTGGGCCGTCCCCGCTCCCGGGCCCTTCCTGGCAGCGCCCGCCCCCGGGAGTCTCCAGGCGCCTCGCTCCGGGCGGTGCCCACCTTTCTTGGTCTTCTCGTCCATCTGGCCTGGTTGCTCCCATCCCCCTGGCGGGGCCGCCGCTCCGGGAAAGGCTAGTCCCGGTCACCGGGGAGAGGGCGCCCGGCCAGGACCCGCGCGGCCCGGCCCGTGGCCTCCGGCGTGGCCTGAGCCCTCTCTGCGCCTCGCGGTCCCCTGCGGCCGGCGGGTGGCATCACCCTCCCGCGCACCGGGGACGGGGCCTGGGGCCGGGGCCAGCCGGACCCCGCGCAGGAGGCGAACGGGCAGGAAGCTCGGCCCAGCCGCAAAGGGCGGCAGGAAAAACCAGACCCGCCTGGTGTGCGGGGGCGACGCGCGCAGGCTGGACGCGGGAAGCCCCGGCAGGGCCCCCCCCTTCTCCCTGCGGCTAGCGCCCCCCGGCGCCCGGGATTTCAGCCAAACTCCCTGCCCTCTGGTCGGGAGGAGGAGAGCAGTTTCGGCGGAAGAGAAAGTGAAAGCGGCGGCCCCGGAAGTGGGGCGGGAGAGTGTCGCCAGATCCGGGACACCTGCCCCTAGGCAGGCAGGCCCGGGGGACGCCGCCCGCACCCCCCAGCGGACTCCCGGCTCCCCGCCCGACAAGCTCCCGTCGGGCCTGGCCACGGCGCCCCGGGGGGAGGGGCGGGACTTGAGCGGGGTCTGGGGGCGGGGCCGCGGGGTGGGCGGGGCCGCGGGGGAGGGGCGGGGATTGGGCTTAGCTCAGCCGAGCCCCCGGTGGTGGGCAGACATGGTCCTTCGCTTTGTTTGCAGAAGAGGAAACGGAGACTCCTTACACTGGTTCTCAACTTTCTGACCCTTTACAGTTCTTCATGTTGTGACCCAACCATAAAATTATTTTCGTTGCTACTTCATAACTGTAATGTTGCTACTGTTATGAATCGTAATGTAAATATCTGATATGCAGGATGGTCTTAGGCGACCCCTGTGAAAGGATCGTTCGACCGCCAAAGGGGTCGCGACCCACAGGTTGAGAACCGCTGGTTTAAGACCTGCCCAAGGCCACAGTCGGATTTGAATGCGGGCCTGGCGGGCTCAGGAACCCACCCTTAGCCAGCCAAGCTCTGCCACCTCTCGGCGACCACCCTCCGCCTTTTGTTGGGCAGCTCATGAAGTTTGCATTTGCTCGCCACGGGCTGGACGCTCTTTGCATCCGCTAGACAGCCTGTCCCTTAATTTTCCTTCCACACTCATCCCATAATCAGTGGTTCTCAACCTTGGCTGCACATTAGAATCACCTGGGAATCTTTTTAAAATCCTGATCTCTGGGCCTCATCCTCCGGAAATTCTGTTTCTTTGTGACTAATGTTGTGGCCCCACCCCATAACAAAGAAACAGAATTTCCGGAGGATGAGGCCCAGAAATCAGGATTTTAAAAAGATTCCCAGGTGATTCTAATGTGCAGCCAAGGTTGAGAACCACTGCCGTAGATCATCAGGTTACCTGTGGGCTCCACCCCCCAGAAGAGATCCAGGATCTGTCACCTCTCACTTCGTCACGCCCAGTCCCGCTGTTCCTCCATTTCTCCTCTGGTGTTTCTCAACAACCTCTCCATGGGGCTCCTTGCTTCTCCTCTTGGCCCCTAGTCCATCTTCCACCCAGCTGTCAGAGGGTCCTATTAGCATGTAAATCCAACTATGCCACTCCTCAAAGCAGTCCCAATAGTTCCCATCTCACTAATAGTAAAAGCCTGTGAAGTGCGTCCTCTCCTTTGACTTCTCCCACCAGGCTCACTGCACTCCAGCCCCACTGGCCTTTTAGGTTCCGGGACAGGGCAGACGACACACCCCCCTCAGGGCCTTTGCGCTTCCCATAACCCAAATATCTTCATGGCTTGCTCTCTCCCTTCATTTTGGTCTTTACCCGAAAGTCTTCCCTGTCCACTCTACCTGAGATTCATATACACACCTACATGTAGCATTTCATAGCCTCTTTCCTGGCTTCATTCCGCCCCCTCCACGCCCCCCTAAAGCATGTATCATTATGTAACAGCATATTTTATTTATCTTGTTGTGTTTTTTTTTGTCTGTTTCCCTCTTCTAGAGGGCAGAGACTTTTGACTGCTTTGCTCACTGCTGAGAGTTCCTGGTGCTTAAGGATCATATATTAACTAGAGGCCCGGTGCACAAATTCGTGGACAGGTGGAGTCCCTCCACCAGGCCAGCGATCAGGGCAATTGAGGCCATCGGGGCCAGCTGGCAGTGTGGCGGGGTAGGGGCCCTGGGAGGTTGGCTGGCCAGGGGGAGGGGCTGCAGGAGGTTGGCTGTGGGAGCACCCTGACCACCAGGGGGCAGCTCCTGCACTGAGCATCTGCCCCCTGGTGGTCAAGTGTGTGTCATAGTGACCAGTCATTCTGGTTGCTTAGGCTTTTGTATAGATTGAATCACTTTCATCTGTGATCACTTTCCTTTTGCCTGAAATGTGTTCTTTAAAACCGAGGTTCTCAACTAGACTGTACTTTTGAATCACCTGGGGGAGCTTTAAAAAAACCCTAAAACCCCGCCCTAACCGGTTTGGCTCAGTGGATAGAGCGTCGGCCTGCAGACTGAAAGGTCCCAGGTTTAATTCCGGTCAAGGGCATGTACCTGGGTTGCGGGCACATCCCCAGTAGGAGGTGTGCAGGAGGCAGCTGATCGATGTTTCTAACTCTCTATCCCTCTCCCTTCCTCTCTGTAAAAAATCAATAAAATATATATATTTTAAAAATCCTAAAACCCCACCATATCTCAGGTCAATTGCTTCAGAAACCCTGGGGGTAGGCCCAGGTGTCAGGAGTTTTTACCAATGTCGCTGTCTGGTGTTCCTAATGAGAAGCCAAGTTTAAGAACCACTGTTAAGGAGAGTCTTCTGGTGACAAAGTCTCTTGGGTTTTGTTTGAAAATATTTATTTAGAACTCATTTCGTTGTTGTTGTTGTTAATTCTCACCTGAGGATATATTTTTCCATTGATTTTTAGAGAGTGTGGGAAGGGGGGCAGAGACAAAGAGAGAGAAACATCAATGTGAGAGAGACACTTCGACTGGTTGCATCCTGCACATGCCCCGACCGGGGCAGGGGATCGAACCTGCAACCGAGTTATGTGCCCTTGACCCTTCAGTCTGCGGGCCAACGCTCTAACCACTGAACAAGCCAGCTAGGGCTAGACCTCATTCTTGAGAGACATTTTCACTGGGTATAGAATTCCAGCTGGCATTCTAGCACCTTGGAGATAGCACTCCGCTGTCTTCTAGCTTCTGTGGTTGCTATTGAGACATCATCACCTGTCAGTCTGACTGCTGTGAGGTTTTTTAACAGTTTTATTGCGATGTAATTTATTTTATTTTTTTCCTGCGATCTAATTTATGTACCATAAGATCCACCTATCTAAAGTGTACAATTTAATGGTTTTAAGTGCATTTAAAAGCTGTGCAACCATCACCACAATCCAATTTTAGAACATTTTTATCACCCCTTTAAAAATATAAAAAACCCGGTACCCAATTGCAGACACTCCCCATCTGCCACCCTCCAGCCCTCAGCACAAATCTACTTTTGGTCTCTATAGATTTTCCTATTCTAGACATTTTATATTAATTAAATCTTACCATACATGGTCCTTTGTGACTGCCCTTCTTTCACGTAGCATAATGTTTTTTTGACGTTCATCCATGTTGTATGGCTGTTCTTTTGAAAATAATCTGGTTTTCCTTTCTGATTCTCTTAAGATTTTATCTTTGCTCTTTTTGCATTTTCACTATCATGTATCTCTGTGTGAAAACTTATGGAGTCTCTTGAATCTGTGATTGTTGTCTGATTTCTATCTCAGTAACGTCCTTTTTAGCCACATCTAATCTGCTGTTTAACCCATCTTTTGGATTTTTAATTTTGGTTATTGTGTCTTTTATTTTAGAAGATCTGTTAGGTTTTCAAATCTGTTATGTCACTTAATATAACCCCTGGTCATAGTATCAAGTTTGTTATTTACTGAAGCCCTGTTAGTAAACATTTATGTTTTATAACTTGTGCACGATAATATGCTACCTGAACTCTGAGCGTCTGTTTCTGCTCGTTTGCACTCCTGTTGCCTTGTTTCTCCTGCTGACCCTGCTGGTGTGTGACAGTCATGTTCCCTGCAGCCCTGAGGTCACCTGCACAAATCTATATTAGGGTAGATATATTCTTTCGGTTGTTCTGGTCTTAGCCTTGGCCCTTCAAGGGCAGACACCCTTCATCCCAGTGGGTAAACTCCAGTCATTCAAACCTGGGTTCAGTCCCACGGTTCACTATCTATGTGACTCTGGACAAGACATCCCCCCTCTCTGGGCCTCAGTTTTTCCCTCTGTACAATGATGATTATGATGGTCCCTCCCTCATAGGGTTGCTGTGAGGATCTGTATCAGTTATTGGTTGTTGATATGCAACAAATTATCCCCAAACTTAGCAGCTTAAAACAACAGTTTCTATGGATTAAGAATTTGGGAGCAGTTTCTTATGTCATTTGACTAAAGGTCTCTCATGAGGTTGCAGTTAAGATTTTAGCTGGGGCCTCAGTCATCTGAAAGCTTGATTGGGGCTGGAGGATGAACTTTCAAGAAAGCCCACTCATATGCCTGGCTGGTGCTGGTCAGTGCAGGATACCTACGTCCCTCACAACATGTACCTCTCCGTGGGGTGACTTGAGTGTCCTAGTCACATGGCAGCTGGCTTTCCCCAGAGCAGATGATATAGGCATCAAGGCAGAAGCCACAGTCTATTTTATGGCCTAACATAAAAAGTCATACTTCATCATTTCACAGTCTCCTATTAGTGACACTGGTCAGCCCAGCTCAGGGTGGGAGGGGACTACACAAGGGCATGGACACCAGGCCTCAAGGACCAAGGACAAGGCTGGCTATCACATGTCAAATGAGATAATGTATGTAAAGCACGTAAAACCATGCCTGGCACGTGGTATGTGCTCACAGTAAACACTAACCATTCCTAATAAGTGTCCTGGCTTTGCCCTAGGCATGTAGGATCTACACAGTAACCACTTTCATTCAGTCACCCAGCAGCTGTGTGTCAGGCACCACTCTAGGAGCTGGGGACACAACTGCAAACAAAACATAGTATGAAACCAACACAAACAAACATCTAGAATGTTCTGCCAGGTGGTGCAGAGTGTTATGAACAACCACAAAGGCAGGGAAGGGGAGAGAATGATGAGAGGATGAAGGCTACAGGTCTTTCCCCATAAAGCTGGTACGACAGTAGTGGTGGCTCAGAATTGGACCTCTGGTAAAGCCCTCCCACACCTGTGACCCCATCCTAGCCTCACAGGCAGCTAGAATTTATACCCATTTTACATCTGAGCGGGAGTCAAGCACCCAGAAGGAGCGGAAATGAGCTCTGAGTCCCTAAGGAATCAGGATTTCTCCCACTCCAGAGGTTCTCCAACTGGAATGCACAGCCATCACGGAGAGGCTGTTAGGAGGTGCGCGCGCGCGCGCACACACACACACACACCCCATCCCACATCTGACTCACTAGGTCTGGGGAGAGTCCAAGGACCTGCATTTCTTTTTATTTTTAAAAATGTATTTTTATTTATTTCAGAGAGGAAGGGAGAGAGAGATAGAAACATCAATGATGAGAGAGAATCATTGATCAACTGTCTCCTGCTCGCCCCGCACTGGGGATGATTGAGCCCCAAATCTGGACATGTGCCCTGACGGGGAATTGAACCTTGACCTCCTAGTTTGTAATAGGTCGACTCTCAACCATTGAGCCACACCAGCCCAGCAAGTATCTACATTTTTAAGCAAGCACCCCAGGGGGCACCCCAACCACATCTGAGAAACCCTGTTGTGAGGGCTTTGGTGAAGCAGGGGCAGGAAGGCCTTCTCTGACAAGTGCCAGAGGAGGCTCCAGGCCCAGCCTCAAGGAAGGGAACAGACTGAGGCCCAGAGACACCACCCAGCTCGACTCCAGGCGCTGAGTTCTCAAGTACGACAGACAGCGCCACCCTCCTTCTTCCTCGGGGCATAGATGTCTCTAATGTGATAGCAGGGACAACAGAGCCAAGAGGCAGAAAGAGACTGGGAGCCGTTCCTGCATCAGCCAGCCCTGAAACCACCCTCCTGTTGACGTCTTGCTTTGTGTGAAATACATTTCCTTCTGCTTTAAGCTACTTTGACTCAGAGTTTCAGGTACTTGCAGTCAAAATTGACCCCAGGTGACACCCATAGCCTCCAGAACAGTGGTTCTCAACCTTGGCTGCACATTAGAATCACCTGGGAATCTTTTTAAAATCCTGATTTCTGGGCCTCATCCTCCGGAAATTCTGTTTCTTTGTTACTAATGTTGTGGCCCCACCCCATAACAAAGAAACAGAATTTCCGGAGGATGAGGCCCAGAAATCAGGATTTTAAAAAAGATTCCCAGGTGATTCTAATGTGCAGCTAAGGTTGAGAACCACTGCTCCAGAAGAAAGGGAGGGAGTGCAGAGGACTCGCCGTGGGGCTGGTTTGGGAAAACGGATGAGAGACCAGAAGAAACGCCCGGGAGAAATAAAAGTATTCCAGAACTCCTTTATTAGGCACAAGGTAAAAATATATACTCGGAGCATCCAAAATCTACAGTGCTAATGTGGGGTTCTGGACCCCAAGTGTCCCCAGAACTGGACTTAGGACTTTCCAGGAGGCCAGGGGCAGACCCCACCTAATCCTGTGCCCCAACTCCAGTCAGCAGCTCGGGTCACGGCTGCTGAGGCGGACAGGCCTGGACCCTCATTCCCAACCACGCCTTGAGCTGGATGAGGACCCGCCTCACAGGTTGGACTCTTGATCTGCCAGCCCAGACCCTTGGCTCAGGCCTGGACAGAGGATCCCCTGACCAAGAGGACACAGCGGCTGGAGCGGAATTTGCAGCAGGGCCTGGGCTCTGGGCCTCGGGTGCAGGGGAGAGGCCTGAAGGCTTTGGCACAGGACGCTTCCCTTTCTCAGAGGTGCAACACACAAAGGCAGCTGGGTGGGTCGTAAAAGGGACTGTCCGTGACAGCAGTGCGGGGGTGCCAGCATGCGTGGACGCCGTCACCTGCACTGGTTGTACCCAGCCCAGTGCAGACACTGGCCTGTGGGGATGGAGAGACTGACAGCCCTGTGAGCCGGAGTTTTGTCTCTTGTTCACAGCTGTGTTCTCAGCACCTGGAACAAGGCACACAGTGAGCTCCCAACAGGTGTGTGAACCACACAGGCGTGCCTGCAGCACACTTCAACACGCCTCCTCTTTTCTCCCTCCTACAAGGCACTTAGGGTTTATCTCAGTTCAAAGAGGCAGGAGAGAGCTTGGGGACGCCCCAAACTCAATCCACAGTTCACAGCTGAGAGTCGGGTAGGGTAGTCCTAGCCATATAGGCCCACTTCCCTTTCTCCCTCCTCTGCCTCAACTTCCTCCAGCCCTGGCCCTTCGGGGACCACCTGGTCAGCCTCCCAGAGGTGGGCTCGGGATGGGACTGAGGGGGTTAGGTTCTCTCGCAGCCAGGGGTGCAGCAGGATCCCCGAGGCTGTGAGACGCTCAGCGGGCTCCCGGCGGAGCAGGCAGCGGACCAGGCAGCGGGCCGGGGCGGAGAGGCCCCGGGGCAGGGCGTAGGTCCCCCTGCGGATCTTGCCAAAAAGCAGGGCAGGCTCCGAGTCCTGGAAGGGGTAGTGTCCGGCCAGCATGGTGAAGAGCGCCACGCCCAGGCTCCAGACATCCGCCGCCCTGCCTGAGTAGGATACTCGCGAGCTGAGGATCTCGGGTCCCACATAGGCCGGGCACGCGTGCTTGTCCCACAGGGAGTCGTCGGGCCCGGTCAGCACGCAGGCGTCCTCCAGGTTCTCCAGCACCAGCTTCGTCCTGTGGCAGGGAGAGGGCAGCGGGTCAGCTCCTGCTGGGACCCCCACGCCCCCACCCACTCGACTCAAAGGCCTCAGGTTTGATTCCGGTCAAGAGCACATGCCCAAGTTTCCGGCTCGATCCCCAGTAGGAGGCGTGCAGGAGGCAGCTGATCAATGATTCTCTCTCATCATTGATGTTTCTATCTCTTTCCCTCTCCCTTCCTCTCTGAAATCAATTATATATATATATAATTTTTTTTCCTTAAGTAGAATCAGGATTTGAGCCCAGGTTTGTCTGACTCCATTGCCCTTCTCCTACCAACAGTGTTTCTCAAACTATTTCCTTGAGAAAAGAAAGAAGCACTTTCTCACCTCTGGGAGATCTGGGGGTGTTGTACCCACCCCTAAGCTTAAACTGATTTGAAGTTGTGCATTAGCTCAAAAATTTTACATTCCATTTCTTACTAAAGGCATTTTAAAATATTAAAATGGGTTTTGGGCTCGATCCCCAGTAGGGGGCGTGCAGGAGGCAGCCGAACAAGGATTCTACATTTTATACATTTTTAGTATAAACTGTAGAAGGAACTAGAAAATCACCCTTAGGCAAACATCACAGTGTAACTGCTACACTCGCTACAGGGAAGATAGATGGCTGCTAAAGTTAGTGGGTGAAACTCTGAGGAGAAACACATAATTTCAAAGCGCCTCGAGGTACTTATTAATGACGAGGTATTACTCACGGCATTTGTTAATTACAAAGGGCAAAATGGGAACTTCACAGTAGAGGCACCTGGCAGACACCACCCCAACCAATGATCGATGTTAATATCACCATCATGCACTTCCTGATATCATGCACTGAGAAGGACCTATCACTTTTTTTATCCTCACCTGAGGATATGTTTATTGATTTTACAGAGAAAGGAAGGAAGAGGGACGGGGGTGAGGGAGAGGAAGGGAGAGAGAGAAACATCTATCAGGGATCAAACCCGAAACCTTTTTGTTCCCTGACCAAAAATCGAACTCGTAACCTCTTGGTGTATGGGACGACGCTCCAACCAACTGAACCACCCTGCCAGGGCTTCTGTGGTATTCATGCCAAAGATGTATCACCTCAACTTAACCGGGAGAAAAACACCAGCTGACCTCTAATGGAGGGGCGTTCTACACAATGACTGACCGGTTCTCTTCAAAAGCATCCAGGTCAAGAGAGAACAGAAAAGCCTGAGGATCCGTCAGCCTGGAGGGCACGGAGGAGGCCTGACTGGCGAATGCGGGGTGGGACCCAAGGGCATAGGGGGAGACGGTGAAACCTGTGGTTTAGTTAGTAGTACGAAGCCAAGGTTACTGTTTTGGCTTTGGTAGTTATACTATGGTCAGGTAAGATATTAACTTCAGAGGAAATCGTGAAGAAAACATGGGACCTCTTTGAACTGTTTTTGCAACTTTTCTGAAAGTCTAAAAGTATTTGAAAATAAAGTTTTTTAAAATCCAATGGGGTCACCCTCCTCCCAAAAATACCTTGAAATGAAATCAATGTTCTAATGGGTGTGCATGTGCACCTGGTGGCTGGGTGAGCTGACACCCGGCATACTCCCAGGATCTGGGGTGGGGACAGGGTGCCAGGTCCCTTTCTGTCCCCCCTCCAAAAATCACTGATTTTCAGTTTCAGAGGAAAAGGTACCTGTATGGGAAGCTCAGGGTGCATTTTGGCTGTGGCCCTGAGCTGTGTGTGACCTTGAAATCCTGGCGACATCTTGACAATCCAGCCTTTCCCCTACCAATCGGGAAACTGAGGTCGGGAGACACTGGGCCACCCAGAGTCGGCAAGTCACCCAGCCAGGCCTCCCACCTCTCATGCTCAGAGGGAGCTAGGGCCCTGGCTCTAGAGTCACATCTGGGTTCAGATCCCAGCTTAGTATTTATTCAGCTGTCGGGTCTTAGGCTACTGACCTCGCTGGGTCTGTTTCCTCGCCTGCCATATGGGGACAATAGCAGTGTCCACCTCCTATTTACCAGGATCCAGGCCACGGCAGGCAGAGCAGCGATGCTCTCCATCACTGTCACTATTATCACAAAGGCAGCGCTGCCCTGGCCAGTTTGGCTCAGTGGATAGAGCATCGGCCCACAGTTCAGGGTTCAGTTCTGGTTGGGGCGCGTGCAGGAGGCAGCCAGTTGATGTGTTTCTCTCACATCGATGTTTCTCTCTCTCAGTCTCTCCCCCTCCACTGTCTCTAAAAATGGATGGAAAAATATGCTCCGGTGAGGATTAGCCACGAAGGCAGCGCTCCACCCCAAGGGGTTTCCCACAGGACTGGGTCCCCTTCTCCCCTGGACCGGGCAGTGGTGCTGTCCAGGCTGCTCCACAGTCTGTGTTGGCTACTTGGCCTTCCTGAGCCTTGGTTTCCCCGTTAGGGCCCACCTCCTGGGCGGCTCCTCTGTTGCCACACTCACCTCTCACAGTCGGCGAAGACGAAGCGTCGCAGCTTGAGGTCTCGCAGGACCAGACCGTGCTGGTGACAGTGCGCCACGGCGGCGGCCATCTGGCAAAAGAGCCTGGCGGCTTCAGGCTCGGGCAGGCGGCGGCGGCGGCGCACCAGGCTGTGCATGTCCCCGTGGGGCCGCGGGAAAACGGCGTAAAGGTGGTGTGAGCCTGCCAGGACCTCCACGGGCCGTGCCACATGCTTGTGGGGAGGCAGCCGCGAGTAGGGCTCTAGCACCTTCAGGCTCTCGCAGACGGGGTACACCTGTGGGCGGAGCACGGCATGAGCACAGGGGGCACCGCGTGGAGCCCAGGCTGACCTTGGAAACAGTCAGCTGTCCCTTACATACTACTGGGTGCCAGGCAGTGTGCCAAGCGCTCCTGCAGCAAGACACTCAACCCTGAGGAAGCCAAGAGGCCACACAGCCAAGTGTTCTTAACTGCTACCTTATATGTTCTTAAACTTAAGAGAATTGAAAAAATAACAGAGCCCAGCCAGTGTGGCTCAGTGGTTGAGCGTCAGCCTATGAACCAGGAAGTCATGGTTCGGTTCCTGGCAATGGCACATGCCCAGGTTGCAGGTTTAACCCCCAGTGGGGGACATGCAGGAGGCAGTCGCTCAATGATTCTCTCTCATCATTGATGTTTCTCTCTCCCTCTCCCTTCCTCTCCGAAATCAATAAAAAATATTTTTTTAACAAGAAAAGAAAAAGAATAGGCAACCCAAACAAAAATAACCCAGAAAGCAGGGAAATCCAAAAGAGCAGATGATGCAGAAGTAGCTTTATGCCCATTATCATCGCCATCAGAGCTTCCATTCTCTAGAATTCACACCGCCCACCCTTTCTTGCATTCCTACCTGTGCCAGCCACTGGGCATCTAACTTGACTCACAGCCATGGTCCCTGGCCTCCTGGTGCCCATCCAATACAGGATGCAGTAAATAGGCCCCAAAGCGACATATTTATGCACAATAAGCAATCAACGCAATTCTGATAAGTATTGCAAAGGAACCAAGAAAGGTGCTGGGAGCGGAACCGCCATCTTCCAGGAATTCGCCAAAATGACTAACACCAAGGGAAAGAGGAGAGGCACTGCTATATGTTCTCTAGGCCTTTTAGAAAACATGGAGCTGTTCCTCTGGCCACATACATGCGAATCTATAAGAAAGGTGATATTGTGGACATCAAGGGAATGGGCACTGTTCAAAAAGGAACACCCCACAAATGTCACCATGGCAACACTGGAAGAGTCTACAGGGTCACCCAGCATGCAATGGGCATTGTTGCGAACAAGCAAGTTAAGGGCAAGATTCTTTTTTTTTTAAAATATATTTTTATTGAGTTTTTACAGAGAGGAAGGGAAAGGGATAGAGATTTAGAAACATCCATGAGAGAAACATCGATCAGCTTGCCTCCTGCACACCCCCTACTGGGGATGTGCCCGCAACCAAGGTACATGCCCTTGACCGGAATCGAACCTGCGACCCTTCAGTCAGCAGGCCAAAGCTCTATCCACTGAGCCAAACCGGTTAGGGCTATGGCAAGATTCTTGCCAAGAGAATTAATGTACATATTGAGCATATTAAGCACTCCGAGATAGCTTCCTGAAACATGTGAAGGGAAATGATCAGAAAAAGAAGGAAGCCAAAGAGAAAGGTACCTGGGTTCAACTGAAGCGTCAGCCTGCTCCACCCAGAGAAGCACACTTTGTGAGAACTAATGGAAAGGAGCCTGAGCTGCTGGAACCCATTCCTTTCGAATTCATGGCATGATAAGTGGGGAAAAATAAAAAAGACTTCTGTGCTGATAAAAAAAAAGAAAGAAAGAAAGAAAGAAAAGAAAAAAAGAAAGGTGCTGGGATACAGAATAACTTGGAAGGGGGTACCTCTATTAGAAACTGTGGTCCTAAAGGGACTCTGAGGAAGTGACCTGAATGATTCAGAAATGCCCATGGGATATGTTTTCCAGATTGGGGGCGGGGGGGGGGGGGGTTGGGTGGGAGTCCAGACAGTGCAAAGGCCCTGAGGCAAAAATGAGCTAGATCAGCTCTAGGAACACAACCAAAGGTCAGGGCGGCTGGGATAGGGTGCGGAGGGAAGGGAGGGGAGGGAAGCATGTAGTAAGAGCAGCTCAGCTTGTGGGCTTTAAGGATATGAGATGGAAGCCTCCAACGTTCAGAGAAGAAGGTGACTTGTTGGAAGTCATACAGCCAGTCAGCGGCCTAGCTGGTGTACTCCCTTTGGTTCGCCTGACTTTAATCCCTTTGCATGTTATTTTAACTATGCCACACAGAAAGCAAAAATAAAGTACATACATATTTAATCCACCAGGAATAAAATGCAAGCATATGTCTTAAAAAATAAAGTTGAGGGGCATGGAGGAAATAATCCACAGAGACTTTTTTTTAAAGTTGGGGGGAGCACATCCCTGCCTCTGTGCATTTGCACTTGCCTTTCCGCCGCTGGATGCTCTTCCCTAAAGCTGCTCATGGCGCCAGCTACCCCTGGGGCCAGCTCCCCCAGCCCACACAAGTCACTACTCAGATGTCACCTCCTCAAAGAGGTCTTCCCAGACTTCCCTACCTAAAATCACCTGCACCTGCTACCCTCCCTGTTCCCCTCTCTGCCAGCTCCATAGCACATAGGATCACCTGACATAGATTACTCGTATTTCCTTGTTTACTGTCCAAGTCCCTCACTAGAACCTCCGCTGGATGAAACCTCAGCAGAAGTTTGTCTGTTTTTGAACTACAGCATGGTGCTCGCAGGTGCTCAACTAGTTTGTCCAATTAATGAATTAGGCCACAATCTACAAAGGCAGGTTGTTGGTCTTTCTACACCCTGACCAAAAGACCCTAGACATGTGGAATTGACAGGATACAGTCAATGACAGGTCAGCCCTCACAGTTCCTGCTGGTGTGGGGACAAGCAATCCCTGTAGACTCCCCTAAATGTTTCTCAATAATTGGGGCCGTATGAAAGAGCGCGGCTCTGGTTCCAGCTCGCTTTAGTCACTCCCCTCAGCATGGACTTCCTCCCCAGTGGGGACAGGGAAGAACCCTGATGCTGCAGGAAGGGGACCCAGAGTTCAGGGGCCCCTTAGAGTATCTGGGGCAGAGCACTGGGGAGCTGTATCAGGCAGCTCAGAGCCCTGATAAAGCTGATGGCTGGACCACTTGTCCAGATCTGTCCCCCTGCCCACTGCACCCCCATCAGCAGGAGCTGGAGCCAGCTGCTGCTGTTCCCAGGCCCCCTTCTACCCCTCCCCTATGTGCCTGGGTCTCCCCTATCTTCCATACCCCTGCCCACCGGGAGCAAATCTGCTCTGCTTGTGTCCAAACCACTTGTCCCAGCCTGCCGGGGCCCAATCTCAGCTCTGACACCTCCTGGCTCTGGGATGACAAGTAACCGCATCCTTTTGAGCCCCAGTGTCCTTTATCTATAAATGGGCCCAATAACAGTACCTACCTCAAAGATTGTGTGGAGATTAGAAGAGATTACGCACACTAAGCAATCAACACAGCCCCTGGTGCACAGCAAACACCCGTTTTAGACTTTCTCATCTCTCTTTGGGCTGTGACCTGCCAATGTCTTGTGTGGGCCTGACCCCTCGTGGGGTCTTGGTCTTGCCTGGTTCCTGATTTCGGCCTAGAACCCTGGACCTTGCCCTAGGAAGCCAGGCCCCATGTTATGTGGATTCGTGCATGACCCTTCTCCTCTCTTGACCTCAGTCTGTATCTGTAAAATGGCCAGAGGTTAGGTCCCATGACCTCCAAGATCCCAGGAGTTCTGATGCCTACTCTATCTCATCTTTCTCTTGTGCAAATGTCTTCCATGGCTTCCCACAGGAGGTCCTTTCTAGTGCTGTCATGCCCAGTGGCTGCCAGCCCCTATCTCCTGCCCCTGGCTGCACACCCTTCTCCACTCGGCCATGGTGAAGTCCTGTTAACTCCCTGAAGCGCCATGCTCTCCCTCCTCTAGGCCTCTCTGCACAGCTGTTTCCCTGCCCGGACCTCCCTCTTCCCGCTTCTCCCTAGCTAACTCCTCGGTCTTTTTCTGACACCCCCTTGTGTGGGGCACGGCCAGAGTGTTTTGGACAGGTTCAAGCCTTGGACTACTGAGAGGGCACAGTCCTCTCATTGCCACGTGCAAGTCCCAGCTTGGATGGCAGAGCCCTCCCAGCACAATTAGCCAACAGCTGTAGCTGTAAGCTTGAACCTGTGATCTGAACACGTGGCCCCACGTGCCTGAGTGATAGAGTTCGGGTGCATGCAGTGGAGTGGGATTGAAACCCACAAGAATGTTGTAAACATCTTGATCACGCCCTTACTCTGCCTCGTGGCATCTGCTATAAAATAAACACACCGTTTGTGGGCGCTGGCGCTGTCTCCTCATCAGGGAGCAGCGTCCCACCGAGACCCAGCTTTCATTCTCTTGTCTGTCTTTTCTAAGCCTTTCACCCCCCCACCCAGGGTCACTGAACCAGGCTGAGCTGGCATGGCACATAAGGCGCCTGGGGCTGAGTATGCCATGGCTGTGCTGGCTCCCCACACCCTTGAGTACATTAGAGGCTTTTCCCCTCTGCTGTCATGGTCCGTAAGCTCCACCCCTGCAACCTGTACCCATTATGGGGACCTAAGCTATGAATTCCCCAGGGCTGGGACCATCTGGTTTACTTCTCTGGTCACAGTCCAGCCTGGGGGGGCTCACTGACTGCTCCCAATAAACACAGGATGAAATGAATACACAGACCCCTCAGGCCTGACAGTCCTCTGCAGCCAAGGCTCCTTCCAGGCCCCTGTGATGCTGGAGGAGGGCCCCCAGGGGCACTTACCTGGCAGGTGTATTCGGTGCCTGTGGGGCAGTGCAGGGCCCGGTAGGCCCGGCCGCCCTCCTCGGGTTCCAGGAGGACATAGGGCCCAAGCCGGGAGGCAGTGGTCACAGCAGGGGCACGGACTGGAGCAGGGGGTGGGCTCAGGGGCAGAGGGCAGGGGGGCAGCCTGGGCTGGGGTCCACTTCGAGCTTGCTTCCGGGCGGGACACTCCGTGTCTAGGTCATCATCCAACTTCAACTGCTTCTTCCTGGAGGGAGTACCCATAGGAGCTGCCAGAGGAGTGGCTCGCATCTAGAAAGAAGGAGAGAAAGACACCAAAGTCAGGCTGCCTGGGGGCTCCTCTCTCCCCCTGATGGGAGGGCACATTGGCACAACTCACACCGACGGTGACTTGGCAGTGTGCACTACACTGACAACGGCATGCACCCTTGACTGGGTGCCTCACTTCTTGGATTTATCCTCCAATTAAAACACCCCAAAGTTAGCCTTAGCTGGTTTGGCTCAGTGGATAGAGCACCGGCCTACAGACTGAAGGGTCCCGGGTTTGATTCCAGTCAAGGGCACATGCCTGGGTTGTGGGCTCAATCCCCTGTGTGGGGTGTGCAGGAGGCAGCCAATCAATGATTCTCTCTCATTTTTGATGTTTGTATCTCTCTCACCCTCTCTCTTCCTCTCTGAAATCAACAAAAATATATTTTTAAAAATACCCCCAAATTAAGTATGTAAATTAATCAGAGCCTTGTGTCTAAGAGCAAAAGGCAGAAAACACCCCCAAATGTCCAGTAGTAGGGGACTGGTTAAAACATCATGACACAGCCATAGTGAAATACTATACAGTTCTGAAAAGGGACCAGGAAGCTCTCCATACTAAGGTAATGATACAAGTACAAGGCTATTCCTGTAGCCCATGTAATAGAGACAATTGAATGTCCATCATTAGGGGACTGGTTACATACATTATATGTCATCCATACAAGGAACAATTGTACCCATTTAAACGATTGAGGCAACTCTTTATTGCTAATTGGAAAGGTCTCCTAAGTGATTTATTAAGTGAAAAACAAAAGTAAAGTGGAAAGATGGATTTGGTAGTTAATGAGAGGAAGAAAGAAAGACTTTGCATGGTATCTATTGAATATTATAGGGTAGGCAGCTGGTACCCATGAAAGGGAGAAAGGGGCGGGAGGCAGGGGGAAGGAGGGAGGAAGGTACATATGACTGAGTACTCTGGAATGGATATACTGTCACGTGAACAAAGCGAGCTGCCGAACAATACACCTAAGATGCCCTCATTTATGTAAAAACCCGGCAGCATACACTATGATGTCTCTCCATGTTTACACAGCGATAGCGGTGGAAATGCACAGGGAAAAGTCTGCAAGGACCCAGGTTTAGCTGGCTGCACAGCAGCTCCTGGCCTCCTGGGAAACTTCTAGAAGAGGAAGGGATTTGGTCAGGAGGCAAGTGAATTTTTTATTTCAATATTTTAAAATAAAGATTCTACGTTCATTTATTGCTTGAGTATTTCAAAAAAGATGAGTGGATTTCTTTTTTTCAATTGTGAACTTTATGACTGCCTGGTGGCCCGAGAGCTACCAGAATCACAGCGTCCACACACAGAGCCCACCCGCTGCCAGCTCAGTGTCATCATGAGGTGAGAAGTGAGGCAGGGCAGGGAGGTCTCTCAAAGGCCCCAAGAGTTCATTCATTCAAAGGCAGAGGAAGTCACCAGCCTTGCAGCTGTGTTGCTGTGTGTGGTGGGTGGAGGAACAGGCAATGGCATGTCAGGCAGAGAGGTTCTCTCTAGAACCCATCTCCCCACCCATTCAGAGTCCAGATGTGGGCCAAGGAGGCCCAGGTATAAGGTGTGAGAGGGAGAGAGACTTCGGCCTGATTAAAGACCTTCCCAACAGTTTGAGGCATGATTCATGGGGAAGCATCACTCAGAGTCCATTCTCGGACTGACACCCACCCTCCAATCACGCTACTCGCTAGTGCATGGGCCGCCTTGGGAGGGAGGGAGGGAGGGAGGGAGGGAGCCCCCACCTTGAGTCAAAGGCCGTAATCCTGTCTTGGTAAGAATGCAGTTGGGGGCCGAAACCGGTTTGGCTCAGTGGATAGAGTGTCGGCCTGCGGACTGAAAGGTCCCAGGCTCGATCCGGTTAAGGGCATGTACCTGGGTTGCAGGCACATCCCCAGTGGGGGGTGTGCAGGAGGCAGCTGATCGATGTTTCTCTCTCATCGATGTTTCTGACTCTCTATCTCTCTCTCCCTTCCTCTCTGTAAAAAAATCAATAAAAAATATTTAAAAAAAAAAAAAAAAAAAAGAATGCAGTTGGGGGTGGCACTCATCAAATATTCCCGGACCCTTCCCAGCTGGGTAGCCCTGGGCAAGGTCTTCAACCTTCCTGGACCTCAGTTGCCTCACAGGCTACAAGGCTCATAGGATTTTTGTGGGAAGAAATTAAAACACAAATAGGGTAGTATGGCCCTGTTACATGATAGGTATCAGGAAATAGTCAATACTGTATTATTATTATTATTATTATTATTACTATTATTCATAGATGAAGATGGCTTAAGTACTACCTTGGGAGCCTCAGAAATCTCCCTAGGGATGAGGCTAGGGATAACACTCCTTACTTCACAGGTTTTTCTGAGTCAAGCAAGGTGCTCCCTGGCCGTGTAGATGCTTGTGCCTGGGAGGCAGAGACACGGGGAGTGGTTCTCCGGGGGTTGTATCAGCACCCCGGGTTTATTGGACCCTATCCATGCCTCAGAGCCGGGTGGGGCGGTATCTGAGTCTATAGATGAACAAGGGAATTGGCAGGCAACACTGAGGGATCTCCACTGGAGGGTGGGGCAGCGCCTACTCCCTGACAGCCCGGGTGGGGGAAAAGGGCAGGTCACACCAAACACACACTTAAACAACGGGGCAGACAGGTGTGCATGTGCCCCTCAAAAACACACTTTGTCCAAGCCAGCCAGCCCCGACACACAGCCACAGCAGAGGGGGGCACACACAGCCTTAGGTGACACACGTCTCCCTCCTCGGGCAAGCGCGCACGTACACTCACACACAGAGCTCTCCCACCGATCGCGTTCACGTCCACACGACGGATACCGACTAGCCACACACAGTCCGACATCCCCGCCCCGGTCCTCCCACCCCCGGGTCTGGCTGGAGGCAGGCCCTGGCCTCGCACAGCCGGGAGCCAGGCTCCTCCCTTGGGAGCGGAAGCGGAGGCTCTGGTGTCCGTGTCCCAGGACAGAAGGTTCATCGGCCACCAAGCGGCCGCGCGGAGACCTGGAAGGGATGAGGCCGAGGGAAGGAGGCTGGGCCCCAGGGTTGGGGGCAGGGGTGCACCTCGCCTCCCCCTCCCAGCCTGTAGGTACAATGCACACCTTCTGCAGGAGCACAGCACACGCGAGCACATGCAGCGTGTGAACCTGGTGCCGCACCGGAGACCCGTGGCGGCCGCCCCGCACTCACCCGGGTCCCCATCCGCGCGCTGCTTCCGCGCTCCCACGGGCCCTCCGCGGGTCCCCCGCCCCCGAGGCGCCCAGCCCTGCCCAGCGTGTCCCCCGCACAGCCAGCACCTGCCACCAGGTGCTCGGCCATCCTCGCAGCTCGCACCGTCCACGGAGACACAGAGCCCCGAGACACATCCCCACGCAGACCCCACGGACACCCCCACAGTGACAGACCCTGCACACCGTCCTCCAGTCCCCCGAGGCCCCCCACAGTCCTTTACACACGACCGCCTGCACCAAACCACACGACACATCACCCAACACACACAGCCGCACACCTCTCTCGGGGCGCCACCCCGACAGCTCAGTGCCCGGCCCCCTCCGCCCCGGGACACAGTTGACACCCGGGCGACCCCAAGCCCGGCGGGGCCGCGTTACCGGAGACCCGGCGGGAACGCACGGCCCAGGTCGACCTCCACCTCCGACGGCGGGTTTGTTAAACGGTGTGTGTGTGTGTGTGTGTTCGCGCGCGCCCGTGTAGGGGTGCGCGCGCGGGGGGTGCGCTCGTGCGCGCGTGTGTGTGACATGCGGCGGCCCGGAGGCTCCCGGGCCGCCCTCCCACCGGTGGCCCCTCGATCCTACCCGCCCCTGGCCCTGCGCCGGGTACCTTGTCCTCGTGCAGCACAGGAGCCCGAGCTCAGAGTCTCTGAGCTCCGCTGCGGCCGAGCTCGGCGTCCGTGGGACTCTGGCCTCGACCCCCCACGGCCTCACGGGTGCTGAGCCGCCGCCGCTTCCGACGCAAGTTTCTCGGGGACACGGGGCGCCCAGGCTCCGGCTCTGGCCCGGGTGATGCAAACCTGAGCTAATCCGCCGCCGCCTGATGCGCTCGGGCCCGGTATTGCACCATCCCCGGCGCTCCGCCCCTCGGGGTCGTGCCCGAGCGCGCCCCGCCCCGCCACACCCTCACCCGCCAGGGCACCTCGCCTCTCGGGCCCTCTAGGGGTGTCTCGCCGCCAGCCCTTTCCCTTCCCGCCCCGCGCCCCAAGTTTGAGTGTAGCCACCAGCCACGGATTCTCCCTATCATCTCGGGAAACGCATTTTGCTTTTCTGAACCTCAGTTTCCCCCTCTGTGAAATGGGAGAAAATGTCTTTCCTTCTCAGGATGGTGCTGAGGAGAAAAGAGCAAACCATGATAGTGTCCCAGGCGCTTCCCGATTAGCAGACACTTTCCCACCATTGCATTCTTAAACCTTTGGAGAACCCGTGGCGGCAGGAAGTTCGGGTATTCCCATTCTACTAAGGTGCAGCTCGAGGCTCGGCTGTGGGAAAGCAGCCCAGGAACTTGCAAAAACCAGAGTTATAGGAGCTGATTCGGGCTCAAAAGGGCCAGTGTAGTGCCCTGGGGAGGCCTGATGTTGGGTGGGCTGCGCAGCATTCATTTGCTAAGAGCAGTGCAGCCTAGTGGTTAAGAGCAAGCACCCTAAACCAGCCTGCCTAAGAGTGCACTCACCTCTGCCCAGACCCCCTGTGCTACGTCAGGAAAGCTCTTTAAAACCCTGCTTCGGCCTTGGGAGCTGTGGCTCCATTGGTTGGTTGGGCGTGGCCCCGTGCATTTTAAGATTACCGGTTAGATTCCCAATCAGGGCAAGTGCCTTGGTTGCACGCTCTATCGCCCGTAGGGGGCGTGCAGGAGGCAGCCAATCCATGTTTCTCTCTCTCTCTCTCTCTCTCTCTCTCTCTCTCTCTCTCTCCCCCTCCCGTGTGTGTGTGTGTGTGTGTGTGTGTGTGTGTATCAATTTCCTATTCTATGAAATGGGCTTATAAATAGCACAGCACTCACTTTGTAGGATTGTTGCTTGAATTAAATTAATACATGTAAAATGCTTACAACAGTGGATGGTACATTGTAGGTGCTCAATAGAAAGACAGATGCTTAATAGAAAGAGTGGGCACAGTGGAGGCTCGGAGAGGAGAAGGCAGCTGTAAGAGGACTTGCACCCCAGGTCTGGCAGGCCCAGTGGCACTTGCTGTTTGGGGAAGCATTGCTGTGCACCCCCGCATCCGGCACCCAGCACCTTTCCGTGGAAATCCTGTTTGGGTCTTGGTGTGGAATATACCAGTGTCCAAAATAACTCCTCAGGCAGAGGCTGAATGTGAGGCGAAGGGAGTCGCCTTTGTTTCCCTGGTTCCAGAACCCCAGGGACCAGCTCACCTGTGGCTCAGAGCTCTCAGGGCACAGCAGGGGAGTCTGGGATTTCATTTAACCCTGGAGACTCCGCTGCCTGCGAGGGATAAATGAATTCATTTTCTACACCAGGACACTCCGACTCAGGTTGGAAGGACCCAGAGCTACAAGGGGCAAAGAAAGAAAGGGGTTGTTTGTCTTCTGAGCGCATCTATGAAGCCAGCACTCTGCTGGATTTATTCACACATTCCTAACTTTGTTTCCTGCTGTGTCATGTTCTGAATGCAGGGGACTTATCGGTGACAAGACTGACCTACCCCTGTCCTCACAGATTCTATAAATTAGTGGAGAGACAGACCATAAAATCAACAAACTAAGATGATTTAAAATAGATTATGTGTCATGTCTTTTCTGGAATAAAATTGGGTAGATTTGTTCTCTATCACGTATGACCGAGGGAGAGATCTTTTCAGTAGGAATCATCCGGAAGGTGGTGCTTAAAGTAGTATCTTAAGGAAGGAAAGGGATAACGAGTGCAAAGACGTGAGGGGGAGACAGGAAAAAGTAAGCGCAAAGGTCCTGAGGCAATGACAGAACTGAGGTGGGTGCTGTCATCTCGATTTAAGGTCAGGAATTTGCCCAAGACCACCCAGCTCATTGTAGAGGTGGGCTTGGATTTGAAGCTGGGGCTGCTGGCCCCAGAGCCCACACTGGTAGGGGCATTTCATAATCTTTGCAAACCAGCAGCCTCCACCACACTTGTAGGTGTATCTTCTCTGAAACATTCTGGGCTTGGCTCCCAAGTTTGAGGCCAATGTCACAGTTGAGGGTGTCCAATCCCAATTCTCTGGATCGGCACTTTCCAATAGAACATAACATGAACCATCTGTGTAGCTTCAAATTTTCTAGTTACGCATTAAAGAAGAATAAAAAGAAACAGGTGAAATTAATTTAATAATATATTCTATTTAATCCAATATATAGCATATTATCCGTTCAACAGATAATAAAATATTAATAAGGTCATCTAATTTTCATACTAATGTCTTCAAAATTGGTATCTCGTATTAGTTTGGACACAAATCCGCATGGAATTGGTAACCGTTAGTCGGGCCAACGTGGCTCCGTGGTTGAGCATCGACCTATGAACCCGGAGATCACTGTTCAATCTCCGGTCAGGGCATACACCGTGGCTGTGGGCTCGATCCTCAGAATGGAGCATGCAGGAGGCAGCCAATCACGATTCTCTCTCATCATTGGTGTTTCTATCTCTCTCTCCCTCTCCCTTCCTCTATGAAATAAATAAAAATATATTAAAAAGTGAGAAAATAAATGGTGACCAAAACCTTCACACACACACACACACACACACAATTAAATGCAAAAAATATGCACTTTCCTGGAGAGAAAGGAGTTCTGCTTTCATAGATTCGCTTCTCTCCAGGCCCAGAACATCCTCCACCCAGGTGTCTGAGCCAAGAGGGCTGCATTGCCATTTGGTGTAGTTCGTTAGAATGAGCCCAGACTCTGACCCTCGGTGCTGAGCACAGGAAGTTGGAAGGCTGTGCTCCAAGAGAAGGTGCGTGGGGGTCCGAGGAGGCTATGATAGGAGCCACGCCTGCTCCCTCCCATTCCACTCAAGTGTCGCTAGTGACTGCTGCATACCTGAAATCCCACACCTGGTGTCCTTAAACTTTCATCTTTATAAATTCTCCCCTCTAACGCGTGGAAAGAGTTCTGGTTAGGTTTTAGGTTTGGCTGAAGCCACTGACCCTGTGAGATCGGGGGCAAATCATCTCTACTTTTGGGGCCTTCGTTTTCTTGTCTGTAAAATAGGAAGAGAGAGTTGATTAGGTCGGTGTTTTCCAACATATGATATGCACAGCAATGGTTTTAGGGGCTCCAGACGCTATTACATAACATCGAATCCTATCATGATATGTATATTTCCTTTTGACTTTCTCCCTGTTCCTCCAATTACTGGGGGAGAAAATCTCATTTAATAGCTTCTGTGTCTTTAACACTTCACTGGCTAAGGAAGCGAAAGCAGGACTCAGCTCAGAGCTGTCAGCAAGAAATGGGATTTAACTAGAATTTTAAAATCTTGCTTTGCTTTCCTGGTATTTAACTTTTATGATTCCTTCACCTTCATGGTAAATGATAGTGGTTTTCCATTTGAGATTAGTAACTTCCCACTTTAAATAAATTTTTAAAAAATGAGTTGATCGAAAGCAAAACAGTATAGAACTAATATATGGATTTGGGCCAATGGACTTGGGAAAGATGGTGGGTGATTCAAGAGTTGCAGCTTTAGCCTCCGCTTGGGGAGCCCTTAAAAAGAGACTGGGCACCACCCCTTCTCTGGGGTCTCCCAGGGGCTTTGTAGAAATCCTTCATCATCTGAATCAGGCTCTGGCTGGGCCCCGGGAAAGCAGGCAGGCCAGGGCCCGGGCAGCATCAACCCAGTGGTAGCCACAGCCCTGCCGAGGGACCTTGCTCTGTCTGCCCTGGAAGCCTGGGCTTCCTTTGCAAAGAATGTAATTCCTCTGCCGGCGCATCGAGCATGGCCCCGTGTGGGTGCTTCCCTTACATCCTCTCACTGCATCCTCCAACCTCCCCACCAAACTGCTGTCTCATCCCTGGAGGAAGATGAGGAAACTGGGGCTCAGAGAGGTGAATCACCGCTCTAAGGCGGGAGGGGGCCTGGCGGGTCTTTGGCCATTGCGTTATGCCACCTCCCAGACCTGAATCAGGTGTATGACACTGAGCAAGTCACTCCGCTACTCTGAGACCCAGAGCCGACATCTTTAACACGGAGTCAATAAGGGCATCCTCCTGATAGGGTTATTGAACTGCTCATTGTTATTGGTAACTGCTATTGGATTAAATGGAAGTTAAATGAGTTAATGCAGGCAACGTGTTTAGAAAAGTTCCAGGCACTTGATGATGTGACTTGTCTCATTTCCACGGAGCCCAGGCTGCCACCTCTCCCCCAGCCGCCCAAACCCACCCCCCTTGAAAGCTGAGGGTGACAGAGAAGTAGGGACACATTTCCTGAGCATCGCCCCTGAGGCGGGCCTGGGCAGTGGCCTTCATCTGCTCTCTCATGTAATCCTGACCACAACCCTAGGAACCAAGGAGGAATTGATGCCTTTTCACAAGTGAAAAAACCAGGTGTCAAGGGAGAAGTAACCGGCCGGGTTCACACAGAAAGCCATGAGGGTCTGAACCAGGCCCTGGTCGTCCCAAAGCCCCTGTCAGTCTGTTACTTCAGGAGCCTCCATGAGATCCATTGAAAGTTCCTGGGGGGTCCCATGCCCTCCTCAAGGGTGAGAGGTCCTCTCCCTAACCTGTGGTGGGAGGAGCTAGAAACGGCACAAGGGGGGAAAGTTGGTTTCTGGTTCTGACCTTGCCCTGACAGGGGGGTGACCTTGGGCAGCCACTAGGCCCTGCCTGGCCTCAGCCACACCATTACTGCTCTGTGTGTCATGGGTGGGGCTCTCCACACTTCTAGGGGTCCTGCTGCTCTTGTTACCTCCCAGCAGGGAGGAGGAGGGAGCCGGTGATCCACCCCCTCCCAATACTCGCTTTGCTGATGAATTGCTGCCATCCGATCCCTTCCAGCTTGCCAGCCTGCCTCCTGGGGGTCCTGAAGCCTTCCAGGCTAGGGAGGGAGAGGGATTATGTATATTCAATCCAGGCCAAAGCCCAGCCCTTCCCTTTCTGAGAAAAGACTGCCGGTCTGGTAGGGACTAGGCGGAGGGTGTCGAGGTGTTCAGCCAGCAGCCAGTTGCATCAGAAACCTTGCACAAGGCGCCCCATAGCTCTTACCCCCACCCTCGTCCCCTGAGGTGCCAAAGTGAGGACTGTTAGGCCTTGTAGGGAACACCAACCCAGGCCTGGTCCTCAGGGAGTGGCCGGGGAAGGCAGGGGTTGAAGGGGAGAGTTTGGAGCAGGTGCTGCTCATCTGCTTGGGGAATGGAACTTTAGGCTGAAAGGTGCTTCTCCAGGAATCCAGAGCCAAGCCACCGGCTCAGTTCCGCCCTGGAGAAAGGGGACACTGACTGAGCCTATTCCCTCACTTTGGACTCCAACTGGTCTCTGACTTGAAACCTTGGACACAGCCTGGTCACTGAACCCTGAGCACAGCCCCAGCCATGGCTAAAGCCTGACCCTGTGCCCACACTGAGCGCTGACTTGGTCACGGACTGGGCACACTCCTTTTCCCAGGCTGACCCCTGACATAAGTCCAGTTCCAGCTCCTGAGACACTTAGCTCTAATTCAGTGCTGCATTTCAAGAATGTTTAAAACATGCAATGCCTGACTATTTATTTAGTCAGGGGCACTGCCCTCTTTTCCTTTAGATTGTCAAATAAAAAATTACAATAGCCAACACAACAATAGCTGTCAGGTGTGAATGAAACAAAATTATATCTTTTTTTTATCAGCTTGGCAAAAAAATATATATTTTGGTGTGCAGCGGAATTTCAGTAATTAGTTTCTATGTACCATGAGATGAAAAAGATTGAAAATTGCTGCTCTAATTCATGAACTTGGACCCCAGTCCCCAGATAAGCCCCAACTCCAGCCTCAGGCCTGGTCAGACACTCTCTGGAGAATCAGGAGAGCTGTGCTCAGGCACAGGCATCCAGAGCTTGGCACCTGCTGGCCTCCCTTCTGGCCCTTTAACCGCTCCCAGGCTGAGGGTAGCTCAGGGACTGGGTGGAACTGGAGGCCCCATGGAGCTGTCCTCTGGCCAACCCCACACTGTGACTCAGCAGGGAGCTGGGTGTGGAGTCAGGGCCGTGCTGAGTCAGGACACGGAGGGAGGCCAGACGCTCTGAGGTCCAAGCTGCAGGCGGGGTTTGGGGAGGGCCTGGATCTGCATATGGATCTGGGAGTGGCCGGGGAGGACTGCACGTGGCCAGTAAGACCATTAAGGTAAAGCAGTCCAGCCCAAATTCTATCCACCCCCATCTACTCATTTATTACACATTTTCCATCACTCATCCATATGATTGTCTCTCAGAGGATATTGTCCTTTTCCTTCATAGCATATATGGTAATTAGGAATTATATATGTATTTAATGACATGTAATTTTTATATATTAATAATATGTAATATATATATATATATATATATATATATATATATATATCCCACTAAATTGTAAACTCCCTTAGGGTAGGCACCTGCTGGTTTGGCTCATCAGTATATCTCCAGTGCCTAGTATAGTCTTGGGCATGGTAAGTGCTCAGTAAATATTAGCTGAATGGATTCAATCCCTCCACCTATTTATTCATCCCTCATCCATCCATTTATCATTCACCCATAACCCATTTCCCACCATCTATCCATTCAACTTTCTCCTACTATCTCTCCATTCTGGAGCTACCTATGTATCTTTTTGCACCAGTCAACCCATTTATATTTCCCTCATCCATTCAACAAATATTTACTGGGCACCTCTTACTTGCCAGGCACTGTTCTAAAGGCTGGAGATACTGCAGTGAAAATAACAAACAAAAATGGGACTTACCCCCCCCCCAACCCCCAGTAAATAGAAAACATGCAAGAAAAACCATAATAAATGCTTAAATGATAGGGCATGTTGGAGGGTGATAAGCAAAAAAAGTAGAAGAGTGGGTAAAGAGGATCCGGAGCGGAGGGTGGAAGCAGACAGTGGCTCTAGTGAGTTCCAGCGGATCCCACAGGACTCTCTGGGGGGCAGAATGTTCAGGCAGGGGCAATGGCTTATGCCGAGGCCAAGGGGAAGCTTGACTGGTGTGCTGGCCAAGGCGGTCAGTGTGGCTGGAGTGGAGCAAGTCAGGGGAGGTGGTAGCAGATGAGGGCAGGGGGGTCAGGGCGGGTTCAGACCATCTGGAGCTTAGGAGGCCTTTGGAAGGACTCTGGGAAGAAGGGAGCAGAGGTTGCAATACTTTAGAGAAAAATCCAGTGGCTTAGAGCAGGGCAGCGGCTGTACAGGTGTGATTGGATTCCGGGTAAAGCTAAAAGGTGGAAGTAACAGGATTGCTGATGCTTCAGCTCTGGAGTGTGAGGAAATGGGAGGGTCAAGGACACCTCCAAGGTGTCTTGGCCTGAACAACGGCAAGCGTGTAGCTACCATCACATGAGATGAGCAAGGTGTTTGGGGAAGACCAGAGGTTCAGCTTTGGGAGTTTTGAGTTTGAAGTGTCTCTTAGACGTGCTAGAGGAGACGTTGGGTAGGCAGTTGGATGTATGCCCTGGAGTTCAGGGGAGAGGTCTGGGCTGAAGATAGGAACTGGAGAGCACCAGGGACTGAGTCCTGGACCACTCTAGCAACTTTGGGAGAAACAAAGTTGAGGTAGGAGAACAGCCAGGAGAGTATGAAGGCCTGGATGCCAAGTGAAGAGAGAAGATGTATTAGGGGGCACAGAATGATCAAAGGTGTTAATCAATTTGGAAGATGAAGACTGCAAGTTGAGCATTGGATTTAGAAACAGGGCGACCTTAACAAGAACAGTTTCCATGGGGGTGGGGTGGGCAGGTAGAAGGGTGACTGGAATGAATTTGAGAGAGAAGAAGAATTAAAGGCAGTGAGTACAGACAATTTTGCAAAGACTTTGCTGCAAAGGAGAGCAAAATAAACGGGTGGTAGCTGTGGGCAGGGCTGTAGGATCACAGGAAGGCTGTCGTCTTAAGATCCATCCATCAGCCATTCATTCATGAAGCCATTCATCCACCATCTGTCTGTCCATCCACCAGTCACCATGCATCTACCTGACCATCCACTCCTCATCGGTAAGCTAAGAGGTCTGTCCTGAACTCCTTCAGAGTCCCAGCTAGTGCTAACCAGAGAAGGGCGACAGGTTTTTCTCTTCCAGGACATTCTGTCCCAGGGGACAGGTAATGTGTGGACATATGGTACTTTCCAGAGGACAAGTTCTAAAATATTTTTACTTATTTATATTTTGGCTCAAAATCCCAAAGGTACAAGGTATAGAACTAGAAAGGTCTCCTCCCATTCCTGTCTCTAGCCCCCTCGTTCTCTTTCTGGGGGTAACCAATTATCTTGTGTTGTCTTCAAGACATTAAGTTGTAACTATTTACTTTCCCTGTGTACACAGATGAGAGCATACACAGTCCTTCAGATAGCTTTTTTCTCTCTACTTCACAGTTTGTCTTAGGGAAGACAAGACCTTCCTGATTCAGAAAGAAAGACCTTCGGTTCAGAAAGACCTTCCTGACTTTTTGTAGCTTTGTAGTATTCCGTTGTAGGGATGTACTGGTTTATTGAAACCATTCCTTGTCAACGAACATCTGGTTATTTCCAGTCTTTTGCTATCACAAACAATGGAACAATGCTGCAGTGTTCAGACACGGGGAGTAGATTAGAATTTCTGAGCTGATTTCCTAGAAGCAGAATTACTAAGTCAAAAGTCTGTGCATTTTCACTTTCGATGGAAGTTGACTCCCCGATCCAGACGGAGCCAAAGCACCTCCTACTGGCAGAGCGTGAGCGCCACCCTGGGCAGGAGCCTGTGCTGTGGGGGTGTCTGAGCTTCGCCGATCCGATTGGGAAAAGCAAAAGTGTCTTCACGCAGCTTGTATTCGTTTCCCTTGTTCTGACATGAATCTTCTCCCGTTTTACAGCTGCTAAGGCAGAGCAGGAAGAGGAACTTCTCAAGGTCAGTGCCCCCAGGCCGCTGTGGTGGGCTGTGAGCGGCCCGTCTTGGGAGGTGACTCAGCAGAGGGAGGAGGAGGCCAGGTGGTTGCCTGGCAAGGGCTGTGCTCAACGCCTCTGTCCTTGGCTTGCCCTCTCCTCCCAGATGTGCCTCTGGACTGTCATCTCCCCAAAGTCTGCAGCCCCACCGGCCACTCCAGATCTCACCCCCACTCCCCCATCCCCCCATCTCCCCTCCTCAGGAAGCCATCTCCCCCTTCCTGCCATTTCAAGTTCCCTTGGCCCAGAGCTTCTGGAAGGCCGAGCTAAGGGGACAGCCAGCCCTCCTACGTGGCCTCGTAAGACACCAGGGAAAATGTTAGAATCTTAGGTTGTCTCTGCTGGTCTGGCACTCAAGTGACGGTCAAGCCCACACCCCCTCATCATGGGGCAGTGTGCAGAGTGTATGTGTGCTGATGTGCGTATATTGGTGTGTATTGCACAGGTGTGTGTCTCTGTGGCAGCCTCGAGTAAAGAAAAAAAACAAACACCTGGTTCTCGCATTGCAAACTGGACCTGAACCCCTGCTTAGCCTCTAATTAGTGGTGTGGCATTGGGCCAGTCACTCACCCTCAATGAGCATCAGTTCTCTTGTCTATAAAGTTGGAATGATAGCCCTGGCCAGTGTTGCCAAGTGGTTAGAGCGTCAGCCCACACACTGAAAGGTCTTGGGTTTGATTCCCGGTCAAGGACCCGTATGAAGTACCCGGGTTGCAGGTTCATCCCCAGCCCCAGTGGGGTCTCTGGGGCCTTGTGTTCGGGAGGCAACCAATCAATGTTGCCTCTCTCACACTGATGTTTCTCTCTCTCCCCCCTCCCTCCCTCTCTCCCACTCTCTCTAAGAAGCAATGGAAAAAAATCCTATCCTCAGGTGAGGATTGAAAAAAAAAAGTTGGAATGATAATCAAGGAGCTGACTCCTGCCAGCCTCGCTGAGTCATCACCTTCCACAGTCCCTCACCCCTCCTTCCAGCCACACTCCCTTTTTTCTAGAGCTTGAACAAAACAAATCCTTCCTGCCCCTGCGCCATGGCCCTTGCTGTTCCATTTGCCTGGAATTTTCCCTACGTCTTCCCAGGCTCCCCCTCCTCTTCTTTCAGGTCTCAGGTCAAATGCACCTCCTCCGAGAGACCCTCCCTGAAGGGTCATGCTCCCACCCAGGCCCCTGCAGCCTGCCTCGAATCCATAACTGTCTTGTTTTATTCACAGCACTTTTCAAAGTTTGAAATGATCTCATTTATGTACTAAATGGCTATTGTCTGTCCCTCTTGCCCTTGCTAGGAAGTAAGAACCCTGCTGTACACAAGCCTGCTGTGTCCCTATGTCTAGCAAAAAGCCTGGCACCTACTAAGTGTTCAATTAATTGTTGAATGAATGAATGAATGAATGAATGAAAAGCGCTCAGCACAATGCTTGACATGTAATAAAGCTCAAAATTGCTGCTGATTATGATTACATAAGGGCTAGTGGCTATCACTGTTGAAGAGGAACAGCTTTGCTCAGCAGTTCTTACAGCAAGTACTTATGTGAGTGCTGTGTGAAGTGTCGTGGGGGAAACAGGGTCGTGAAGCCCAGTGGGTTGTTGAGGAATAGACCACATGGATGAGGCCCCTGGGAAAACAATCATGATGCCTGGAGATCGCGATGCATTGAGTTATTCTCACAACAAGACTGAAGTGGCCATTATCACTCATTTTGTAGATTAGAGATTGGGGCTCAGAGAGGCTGAGATGCCTACGGTCACCCAGCTGGTCAGTGCATCTCCAAAGCATGTAGGGTACCTGTGCCCAGAGGGAGGACTCAGTGGCCACGGTGTCATTCGCACGTCTGTCTGGACCTCCCTAGGGCACTTTGGCTGCTTGGCATGCGCAGCACGTGCCTGGGCCCCACACACCTGGGCACGAGGGAGGTGGCCATGGGCTGCACGCCTCCTCTGGGGCTCGGGTGGAGAAGTCCATGCGGAGAGGTCCAGGGCTGTGTCTGCAGGGAGGTTGTTCTACTGGGGGTAAAGCCGCTGGGCCTCTCTGTACCTCTGCTGAGGTCCAAGTTCTGGGCCAAGGAGGACTTTGTCCTGTGGTGGAAAAAGCAGTTTTGACATAGGGCAGGACTGGGGCGGTAGAGGCCTGGGACACACGGGGGGACACACGTTGGCAGACACCAGGCTGTTCAGGCACATATGCGCGCGCGCGCGCGCACACACACACACACACACACACACACCTCTTGTACACACTTGTTCCCCCAGACATGCTGATGATTGCTCACACTGGCTGAGTCACGTTGCACCTGGCCTGATGGCATCGCTTGAACTCTCAGTTTTGCAAAGGCAGGGCTGTGTCCACCCTGCTCCCCGAGCTGCCACAGAACCCAGCCCAGGGCGAGCTGAGAGCAGGCACTCAAAATTTGTGGAGAAGGTAAATCCATGCCCCCTCTATCCATCATTACTCTGTCACCCTTCCTCCACTCATTCTCTCGCTCACTGAGGGCCTCCAGGATCAGCACCAGGCGCTGCTACGATCCATCCTGCTCCCTCCCTCTGCACCTCTCCCCAGCACGCCTTGGCTGAGTGCCCCATCAGATGCCCAGTCTCGGCAGCTCTTGCCCTGCCAAACCTGGTTCCTGGCTCCTGCCAAGTGCACACCCCAGTGGACATCCTGTTTCCCTCCCTCCTTCTTCCTGCTCTGCCCACATGTCCTAGGCCAGATACTTATGAAATCCTGTGAGTTCTTCCATCACCAGGCTCCTGATGGCCTGGTGCCCAGGGTTTGGCTTTGAGTCATCTGCTCTGAGGTTTGGCAGGACTGGGACAGGAAGTTCACAGCCCTCGGTGACACTAACCCAGGCTGACTTGGAGGGAGGCCAGAGTCCCTGGTTGCATCACCACACACCCACGGAGCACACCTGTGCACAGATATGTGAGGATGTGGCCTGGGAGAGGATGTGATATGTCCAAGGTTACAGGGAATGTCAGTGTCAATGTGGGAATCCAACCGTGGCACATCTGTTCATTCGTGAACACAACTGCACAGCAATGGAGCCAGGCTGCACTTCCACATGTCGCTGGGCCAGGGTTTGAAGCCCAGCCATTTACCAGCTGTGTGAGCTTTGGAAAGCCACTTCACTTCTCTGAGCCTTATCTTTACTTATTTGTACATAGTAGATGCTCAATAGATGTAGCTGCTGAAAAAGATAACCAATAGCAGGGTAAGTCCAAGTACACAGTTACCAGTATGTCTACAGATATCCATCATCATAACGTACACGCCTGTTGGTGTGCACGTGAATGTATATGGGTGCACACCTATGCATGTAACATGCTTATCCAGGGGCTTGTATAAAGCCCACCAATTTGCATATGGATGCACGTGTCTGTGACGTCATTTGGGCTGATCACTTTTTCCCAACAATGCACACTAGTAGAGTGGTTTTCCGGAGGATTTCCTGAGCTCTTGTCATGGGCAGGATTTGGTGTTTATCTAGGTAGACATGCATATGCTTGCCTGTGTCTGTGTGAACCTGTGTGAGGGGTAATGCGTATGACCCCCGCCCCTTATCAGGTTGGTCAGTTGGTAGAATCTGTGGGGATGGTGTCACCTCTGCATCGATGGATGCCCGGGCTTTGGGGCATTCTAAACCCAGATTGTTTGAGTTCAAATCTCACCTGCATAACCTTTGACAGGATGCTTAAACATTCTGTGCTCAATTTCCTATTCTGTGCCTTGGAGATAATGTTAACCACCTTATGGTGGTCTGATGACTAACAGAATGAGTTGTGTGAAGTACTGACAAGTGCTATACCTCTGCGTCTGTCCTCTGTGATAGATGGTTTGCCTTCTATTACTGCTCGCACCCTATTAAATCTCCATTGCCTCTCTACTGGACTGTCCTTTCCACTAGACTGGGAGTCCCTGGAGGCCAGGGCCATGTGGAGTCATCCCCCATTATAACCTGTGCATTGCCTGCTAGTCCTGACCCTCAGACTTCTCCTTCATAACAATGGCTGGCATTTATAGGGCTCTTCTTGTGCCAGGCACTGTGTTAAGCTCGTTAGATCTTCAAACAATCTCAAGAGATTGGCATCTTTTTTGGCCCTATTTTAGAGAAAAAGAAACTGAGGCTCAGAGAGGTTAAAAATTGCCCAGGCTCACACAGTGGCTTGAACCTGGCAGACCGCCTCACTCTCGGCCTGATCTCTGCGTAAGATTTGAGATGAAGAGTTTAGGGCATGAATGTTGCATCTCCTTCTTAGTGTTCTCTCTCTCTCTCTCTCTCTCTCTCTCTCTCTCTCTCCCTCCCTCCCTCTCTCTCTCCATCTCACTAACACCTGTCCCATATGAATACCCCCACGTTTCTCTTTCTCACCTTGGGGCACCTCAGCTCCCTGCCCAGGCACAGCGTCCCCAGAGGCCAGGCAATGCTCAGATCATTCCTTCTTTGGTCCGGTTGGGGGTGAGGTGGAGGAGCTCCTCTGAGGCTGGTCAGCAGGGAGGAGGGAGGGAATGCAAGACTTAGCAGGAGCAAGGGGCAGCCTCTGGGGAGTGTGGGGCTGGGTGCCCAGGCTCTGGCATAAAAATGGAGCAGAAGGTGCCTTCCTCCCCACCTCAGAGAGGGGAGGGAATGCAGGATAGAGGGAAAAGAACTTCCCTCTGACATAGAAGAAGCTGTCAAACTGCTGAGCTGCCACCGTTTTGAAGGACACCAGAGGGTGCCCTGAGGCAGCTAGGAGCTCTGTGTCTATTTAGTTCCCCCATGTGCCCCTGGGTCTCCAGGGGCCACCAAGGCCCAAGGTCTTGTGTATTCTGCCCTGTTGGGTGGGGCGCCTTATAAATGTCAGTAAGGTCAAGTTGGGTGATAGTGCTATTCAAATCTTCCCTAACCTTACTGATTCTCTGTCTACTTGTTTCATCATTTATTAAGAAAGTATTGAAATCTGTTCCACGGCCTGGAAACTCAGGGAAGTTGACTGGGACAACTGTAGAAATGAGGAAAAATTATTCTCATTCATTTATTTCCTGGCCCATTCTTTGGTTCTTTCAAGTGGGAGAATAAGCCTGATTCCTATTACTCCATCTTGGCCAGAAAAACTGTATTATTTTTAACTTTGGGGGGGGAATAATTTTAGATTTACAGAAGAGTTACTAAGACAATACAGACAGTTCCCAGGTGCCCTTCAGCCATGTCTCCTTGCCTTTCCTTATCTTTCGTGCAACCATTATTACTGTGGCATGCAATTTCTTATTTCTCTCAATCCTTCTGTGTCTATTAATTGAAATTCTTCTGTAAGAAAGATAAATCCCTTCTCCCCATTTATTAAATGCATTCAATCAAATATAATATTTTTAAAATTTTAAAGAAATGTATTTTAGAACGAAATATACTCCCATGGTTCAACATTGTAAATGGGTACAAGACTCCCTCCCACCTTTGTCCCCTCCCCAGAGACAACCAAAGGCAACAAGGATTTCACACATGCACAGGCAAGGTCCATACATCTTCTCTTTACAGAAATGGTTTAGAAGAATTCTAAAAGATGCTGCACCTTGCACCCTTTCACCTAACCATGTCACAGAGAGCAGTGTAGCTCAGTACATAAGGCACTTTTTCATTCTTTCACATAGTGTTCCAGTGTGTAACTGTCCCAGGATTTATTACTTAGTCCCCTGTCAAAGAGCATCTAGGTTGTTTCCAAATGTTTTCTGCGACAAACAATGCTGCCGTGTCCAACATATGGAACTGAACCTAGACCCGCCCAAGAGGGAGGGATCAAAGGGCATGGGTGTTTCCCCTGTTGATATTGCCACACTGCCTCAGGCTGCTCCAGCTTACAGCCTGTTTCCTAACAGGCTATACAAAGGACCCCATACTATGTGGCTTAAAACAACAAAAAATTATTCTCTCACAGTTCTGGAAGCTAGAAGTCTGGGAAATTTTGGCTTTTACTCTGAGTGAGGTGGGAGCCACAGGTGGGTACTGGGCAGAGGAGGGACAGGACCTAAGTTGTGTGATACCAGGATTTACCTGGCTGCTCTGAAAAGGTTAGACTTGGGGGATGGAGAAGCAGGAAGTGAGGGGACCAGGGAGAAGCTGGTAGGTAACCCAGACGAGAAGTGATGGTGGCTGAGGCGAGGGAGCCAGCTGTGAGGTTGGGTACAGGAGGTATGTCCAAGGTTGAGTTGACAGGACTTGCTGATGGATTGGATTCAGGCCTTGAGGAAAGGGAGGAGTCAAAGATGACTCCAAGGTTTTGGCTGGAGCTACTGGGTGGCTGGAGCTGCCATTCTCTAAGGCAGTGGTTCTCAACCTTCTGGCCCTTTAAATACAGGTCCTCATGTTGTGACCCAACCATAAAACTATTTTCGTTGCTACTTCATAACTGTAATGTTGCTACTGTTATGAATCGTAATGTAAATATTTGATATGCAGGATGGTCTTAGGCGACCCCTGTGAAAGGGTCGTTCGACCGCCAAAGGGGTTGTGACCCACAGGTTGAGAACCGCTGCTCTAAGGTGTGGACAGCACATGGGGTTTATTAAGCACCGAGAGCGGGGCCTGGGCGCTGGTGAGTATAGCTAACCCATGGGTTAGCTGTTCAAATGGCTGGAAGAGATTCCATCCCTGAACTGTCCTTGCCCTCCTTCCCTCTCAGGGATGGGGCAGTAGGTGATGGCTGAGAAATTTCCTTCCCACCCAGCAAGCATTTAAAGTCTCCCTCTGACCATGAGTTGCCTCACCTGTAAAATGGAGATAATAATCTCCTTCCTCGCGAGACACAAGTGAGAAATAATGGACGTCAGTGCCCAGCACACATGGCAGCCTCTTTCCTCCCTCCCCACGCCCAGTGGTCAGGAAGAAAAGAAGCAAAGTCAGTATCCACCCCAGCTGTTTATTGAATAGGAAGGTGGGATGGGAGAGGTGCAGAATGGGGAGACGGTCTGGGGCACAAGAGCAGCAGGGCCTGCCTGGTGGGGGAGGACTGGGGATATCCACCCCCCAAGGTGGCCTCAAGGCAGGTGGTGACAGGGAGCCCAGAGGGTAGGGGCGGGGTCCACGGAGGTCTCTTTCCAGCTGTCTTGGAGCTCCCCCTGGTGGCAGAGAACGGAGATGATGCATCACCTGTGGGTGATGGTTTCTGTGGGAGGGACTTTTTTTTTTTAATGTCTATCTCTCTTTTTTTTAAATATATTTTTATTGATTTCGGAGAGGAAGGGAGAGAGAGTGAGAAACATCAATGATGAGAGAGAATCATTGATCAACTGCCTCCTGCACGCCCCCTACTGGGGATGGAGCCTACAACCTGGGCATGTGCCCTTGGCTGGAATCGAACCCAGGACCTTTCAGTCCGCAGGCCGACGCTCAATCCACTGAGCCAAACCAGCAAAGCTGTGTTTGAACTTGAGGAACAAAGACATCCTAGTTCTCCTGCCCCCTGGCCCTTAGAGGCCATTTAAGTGCATGTTCAAAGTATTTTCTTAGCCACCTGGGACACCAGGCTTCCAGCTAGTCTCTCTGGGCCGAGCCTGTCCCCAAGCCCTGAGGGGGGCGGTCCGAGGAAAGCCAGAAAGACGCAGGGCCCTGCTACAGCTATAGAACAGGAGCTGGCCCAGGAGGAGTCAGGAAACGTGGAGCCTGCAGACGGCCAGCCTCCCTCAGCGCCTCATCTGTACACGGGAGATAGTAATAGCTCAGGATGGGGTGGATAGGGAGGAAGGCTCTGATGCCAAAACGCATGAAGAAAACAGACCGTAGGGAGTCACTGTTTCTGCGCCACCCTGGACAGGACGTCCAATGAGCATCTTTGACTCATCCTGAGGCATCCTGTGCAGCGGAGAGAGGGTGGGGTCAGTGGATGAGAATGACACCCACGTTTGTCTATAGAGGGTAATGCTTACATCAGGGGAGATTAGGAAAGTCATGGGACTCGAGAATCTGGCCCAAACCACTTTTACTTCAGAGGCAGGAACTGGTGGTCTGAACAGGTAAGGGGCTTGGCCATAGGGAGAAAAGCGTGGGGACAGGTTGAGGGAGATGCTTTCTGCCCCTGAAGAGCCTGGGGAAGGAGGGGTGGCGGGGAGTTCTGAGTGGACTTGGGGACAGTTGGCATCTGGGACGAGTTGGGCCCTACCCCCCGGGAATGGGCATGGGAATGTGAGCTCCAGACTTCCTGACCTGGAGCTCACCCTTTTGTAGGCGTAGACAGAAGGGTCCCTGCTGAAAGGGAGACGTTAAGGAGACGATGGGGTGTGGTGAAGAGGAGGAGGGGTCCGGTCTCTGGGTCTGGTGCCTCCTCCAGCTCTGCGGGCAGCTCAGGAGCTCCACTTCGGCTGGATGGTCTGCACGGAGGATTGCCCAAAGGCGCTGGTGGGCGGCGAGAACCAAGAATGGCCACTGGCGTCACAGTAGACGGGGGAGAGCTGCTGCTCTGACTCGTCCCCAAAGACCTCCACATGGCTGTCCACTTCAGTATACAAAGGCTCTGCCTTGGTGTCCTGGCTCAGCCAGCCGGTCATGGCCCAGAACAGGCAGATGGCCAGCAGGACCCCGGCGGCCGCGCAGAGCGCCGTGCCTGCCAGGCGGCAGGTGCCCAGAGCCTGGTTGTAGTCAGCTGCCCGCTGATCCAACACCAGGAACTCGCCCTCTCCAATGCCCTCCAGCTTGGGGGGCACGGCATAGCCGGTGGTCAGGGCTGCCACACCCAGCAGCAGCAGCAGGGTCCCCGAGGACAGGCTGATCTGGAGAGAGGCAGACAGATTGGGAGGCAGTCAGGGCCGGTCGGGGGCCGTAGGCCAAGGGTTCCCTAGTGCACCCTGGATCCCAACTGGATTTCACAGTAACCCCTTTAAGAGATGGGAGTCACAGAGCATACCTGCTAGGATATAACACTGTCATGTTCTACTTGGAATCTTGAGACCTCTTGATTAATTCCTTCCCAGCTCCCACCTAGCAGTGGGCTTCCCTTGACAACCTGAGTGCCCCTCCATCGTTATGTGGGTCTTATCCCCAGTACCATCTACCCTCTATCTCTATTTCTCTGTCTGGTTAACTCCTACACATCCCTCAGGTATCATCTCAAACCTCACCTCCTCAGGGAAGCCTTCCAGGGCACCTCTGCACTGGGTCAAGTCACCTGCTCTACACTCTGCAAATGCTCTGCCCATTCATTCTCCAGTGTATCACCTTGGTGCACACTAGGATACGTACTTTGGTTGCTATGTAAGTGATGTCGGCCTGCCCCATCAAACTGAGAGCATGAGAGCAGAGACTGTGTCCATCCTGGCTCACTGGGTGTCCTCCACGCCTAGCACAGTACTAGTATAGCGTCGCAGCTGAGTGAATATTTGCAGAATAACTAAATGAACCACAGCTAGGAGCTCCTTGAGGACAGGAACCACGTCTTCTTTAGTTCTGTGTCCCCAAGAGCCTAGTACACTGCCTGGCAATTAGACGATGCTTTAAAAAATGTGAAAAGGTACTGACTTTCCTGGAAATCTTCCCTGATCACCACAGGTGCTGAGAGCATTTCTTCTCCCAGCATCCTCTGCACACCTGGCCTGAGGTTGTGATTCCCTCTGCACAGGTTGTCACCTGACCTCTCCACTAGAGTAAAGCCTTGTGGAAACAGAGGGGAGGGACTCTCTGCCTCGGTCTTCCTATAGTGTTTATCAAAGAGCCATGCCCACTGTCAGGACCCTGCTCACTGCCACCTCCATACCTTTACCCGCACAGGGCGCCCTAACTGACCACTCTGCCTGGCTGATATGAGTATCAACTGTTTCTCTCACATCTTCCACTGCCCTGGAAACAGTACCCACTAAACCACTGGGAAGCAGTAATATTTCAGTGGGATGGACCCCCATCCCTGCCGGTCAGGATAAACAATCCCCCTGGCTGCAATAACTAGTTCAGGCCTGGGCAAGTGACCCAGTCTGAGCCAAGGCAATACTTGCCAGGACTTCTAGAAATAAAAAGCCTTGTTTCTTTTCTGAAGGAGATACTAGAGGGGATTCTGGTTTCCCTTGGATGGTGTGGAGTAGAAGATTGAGGGGCAGCATAGTAGCAGCTGTTGGGGAACATGTGGGCAGAACCTGAAGCTAACAGGTTGCCAGGGCGGGGGTACCATGGGAAGCCTGAAGACTAAGAGAAATCTTGAGTCCCTCAGTGTGATGGTTCGAACTGCTGGATCGAACTTTGCCTGAAGGCACACAACCTCTGACTTCTTCTAGAAAATAAGCAATATTTTCCCTTTATAGTTTAAACCCATCGGAGCTGGGTTTTCTATTGCTTGAACGCGCAAGACTTTTAACTGCTACGCCATCCCTTTTCTTTCTCTCCACTGGGTGCATCTTTCCCCTGAAGCTACGGGAAATCCCCGGAGTTGCTCCTCCTCCGGCCTTACCTTCCAGCACAGTGAGGCCCAAGGTCGCCGGGGACACAGAATAGGAGGCCCCTCAGGGTCATCACTGAGGGCGGTACCTGCACAGTCCTCATAGAAGAGGTGCAAGTAGGAGCGGACCCCGTACCACTTGCCGTCTTCCACATTGGGGCCTGGGCCACAGCCGCAGGGACGGTCACAGTTCGGCATCGTGGAGTCCTGTGGGACCGGCAAGGTTCAGCAGACAGAGGGAAGGGTCAGTGAGAGCTGCCTGTGCCGACCCTCCCGGGCTCCTGAATCTTTGTGTCCCGTCCACTTCTCCCATGTAAGACACGCCACACTCAGAGCACAGCCTGGCCTTCTGGAGTCCTGGCCTGGGTTTCCCTCGTATACAGTGAATGAGCCAGTGCCCTGAAGGGCTGAGCCCAGTGCCTGGCAATTGGAGGTGTCAATAAAGGTGTGTGTTTGCTCTGGAGGCCACTCGTGGCTGGGACGGTGGGTTCTGGAGCCTCGCTGTCTGGACTGGAACCCCTGATCCACCACTTCCTGGCTGTGTGACCTTAGACAAATGCTTTCACTTTTCTAAGCCTTCGTTTCCTTACCTGTAAAATAGGGCTAAGGATTACGCCTGCTGTGTACAGTTATTGTGTCTTCTGGTAGCTGTTGTATTATTATTACTGTAATTTCTTCATTTTTTTTTTTTTTATCCTGAACTTATCTGGAGTGAAAGGTCCTCATCCCCATCTTCTCTCAAAATCTCCCCCTTTTTAGGGTACCCTTGGGGGTAGCTGTCCAGGCTGCAGTTAGAGCTCCACAAACAGCAAGGCCCTAAAAGACCCCTCCCCAGGGCTGCCCCTCAGAAGGCAACAACTTCCAAGTCCCAAGGAACCTTGACTCCACAGCAGGTGAAAGTCAGGGGCCCTGGGGATTAGGGGCTCTTGGGTTCGACAGCTGTTAGCTTTCCAGAGAACCCTGTCTAAGAACCCTCTTCTCACAAATGGGGACAGTGAGGTTTCCGAGGGAAAGGTACTCATCCACACACAGGCACAACTAGAACCAAAGTCGCAGGTGGGGGCAGAGCTGTGGAGGCCTGGGCTCCTGCCCTCCCCCCTCCAAGATCGGCCCTCAGACCCCCTGAGCGGCTTCAGACAAAATAAAGCAGTGCGCTTACACTGAAGGGTAAAACAAATTTCCAGTCCCCTCTCATTTCCCGCCAGATGTGGCCCTCCAACCCCTGCACATACACACCACGGAGACACACCAACGCAGACACACAAACACCACAAAGACTTACCCAGACAGGCACCCATATTATACCACACAGAGACACATGCAGATAAACACACACAGCACAGAGAAACACACAAAAACAGGCAGACACACACAAACGGACAGAGACACACGCGCCGACAGCCACAGTGTGTATTGGGGGTGACCCTGGGAGTCCCCACGGATCCCTACCAGTCACAGGCCCGCTGTGGCTAAAGCCTGTCTATAGATTGCAGCTCTTCACGGCCCTTACCCACAAGTCAGGCGAAAAAGAGAAAAAAATAAAGAAAAAAAATGGACAGAGAATGGGAAAAGGCGGAGACTAAAGGCTGAGAAAGGAGAGATCTGCAGGGCGGGCGGGGGCGGGGCGGGGCTCGGGGGCGTGGCCACCGCGGGACCCGCCCCGGTGAGCAGCGCAGTCGCTCGGGTGGGAAGATGAATGGGCTGCGCGGGACAGTACGCGTGAGCGCAGCGACCATTCACTGAAGACCCTAAGGGAGAGGGCAGGGCGAGGATGCGGGGCTGCTCGGCCTGCGTTAGCTCCTCCCCTGCAGCTCACGGTCCTCCTCCCCAAATATACTGAACCCCTGAATCCTGCTGGCCGTGGAGAGGAAGGTGACCTTGACGCTGCCTTCCCGTCGGCCGGCCCCGCCCCCACCCCATCCTACATCCTGTGCTTGGGTTGCTGGGCGGCGGGCTGGCGGGCTGGGGTCTGGAGGTAGGAGGGAAAGGATGGAGGACACCGCGTGCGCCCGGGACAAGGGTTGCCATAGGAACCTCTGGGGAGGTGCCCCTCGGCGGCAGGGGGCAGGAGCTCGCTGGTAAGGGAGCAGGAGGAGGAGGGGACTCCAGGGTGCAGCGGGGAGACTGCGGCGGAGTGGGCGCTGCGGGGGGCGGGGCGCGGGAAGGTGACGTGCGCGAGGGCCCGAAGATGGATGGGGTCGCTCTTCTTTGCCGGGCCTCACTCGGTGCTCCCCAGAGCCCCAGGCCCGCCCACTCCAGGGTCCGCAAGGCTGAGGCCTCGACAGGGGGCGCCCTGCTCGGGGGCGAGGCCAGGGGAATCAGGCCGCCCCCCGCCCCCACTGCACCAGTGTTTCTGGCCCGCCCACCCATTCCGGGCCGCGATTCACCACCTCCTTCCCCCAGAGGTAACTGAGTCCTGCGGGGGGCGATGGGATTTTAGTGGAGGGGTGTCTCCGGGGCTGGAGCTGGAGCGACCCCTGCCTGGCTGCTTCCCTGAGACATCACCTCCCGAAGTCCGAGGCACCAGGGCTGGCGCTGCCGTCCTGCCCGACGTGGGCACGGCCCGAGCTGGGGGTGCGGGCGGGGGGGGTGGTGGGCTCTCCGGGACCCCGGGGAGGGCAGGGTGGGGTCGGGCCGCGCGGAGCAGGGCTGAGCTCACCTCTGCCTGCTGTGTCCACCAAGCGGAGTCGGAGCGCGAGCGGGGCGAAAGCCGGTTGGTCGCGCCTGCGCCGCAGTCGGAGGTGGGGGTGATGCTGGGGTGATGCTGGGGTGCGATTCCCGCCCCCCGCAAGGGCCGGCTCTGCAGGTTGCGGACCCTGCAGGATCACCAGCCCCTGTCCCCCTCCAGGGTTTCCTTCTCTGAGACCCCAGGCCCCTCGCGGAGACCCCACCCCATCCTGGACCACACCCCTCACTCAGTCCCCCAGGCTCCTCACCCGACTCTCCAATCCCTCCCCCTCGCTGACCCCTCGCCTTCACCGAGCCTTCATCTCTTACTGCATCCTCAGTCCCTCTCCCGGGTTCATCCCCTCTGGGAGCCTCACTCACCCAGTAGACAGACGCTCATCTACCTGAGTCTCTCCTCTCTCTCTCTCTCTCTCTTCCCCCACCGCCCCCACCCATCATCGAGCCTCACCTCTCTCACTGGGTCCCTAACAGGAATTACCTTCCTCTTATATCAGGGCCCTTATCTTTTCCCCTCTTTGAGCCCCTACTCCTGGCCGGGGATCAGGCGCCCCCCCCCCCCCCGCCCCCATCTTGAGAAGGGAGTTGGGGCTGGGGAGGAGGTGTTAGAAGGGAAGGAGCCAATGAGGCAGCCTCCTTCGTTCTCTCTGAACCTACCCCTGGTTCTGCCCTGGGCGGTGTGTGCCTACAGCCCATCTCCCTGGAGAGCCAGCCTTTGCCAAGCAAAGGCGTGTTTATTTCATTCCTTGTTAAGTGGCTACAGCCTTGGTTTTGTCCCACATTTGCTGCGTGGCCTTGGGAAGGTCACCACACCGCTCGGAGCTCACCGCTCGGAGCTCCATAGGCACCACTGCACAAATGTCTCCACACCTTTTTATTTTTTAAGTATATTTTATTGATTTTTTACAGAGAGGAAGGGAGAGAGATAGAGAGTTAGAAACATCGTTGAGAAAGAAACACCCATCAGCTGCCTCCTGCACACCCCCTACTGGGGATGTGCCCACAACCAAGGTACATGCCCCTGACCGGAATCGAACCTGGGACCCTTCAGTCCGCAGGCCGATGCTCTATCCACTGAGCCAAACCAGTTAGGTCTGTCTCCACATCTTGAGCGCCCATTCTGTCTCTCTCTATGCTATGGGCCCAGGGATGAATGGGCTCTGAACATCTTCTTCCTTCACTATTGTATCCTGAGCCTCACACAGTGCTTGGCATTGAGTAGGCAGCTCAATAAATATTTTCTGAACACAGACTAATAAGAATATCAAATATATAGGATTGGGCAAAAGTAGATTTACAGTTGTTCATATTAAAAATAATATAATTAATTAATAATAATACAAGAATAAACCCTGTGATTTGTGTACTCACAACTATAAACCTGCTTTTGCCCCCTCCTGTATGATGCTCATTATGTGCAAAGGCTTGTCTAAGTGCTTCACATGTATTACTTACTCATTTAGCTCTGTGTGTGTGTGTGTGTGTGTGTGTGAGAGAGAGAGAGAGAGAGAGAGAGAGAGAGAGAGAGATCCTGGAGCTCAAAATGATAGGCCTTGAGAGACAGGCCACATGAGATCTTTCAGGGCCTCATAAGGAGTTGTCCTTGCAGAAGTGGAAAAGTCTAATGCCTCTTGAGCCCAATAGAAAGAAATGAGCTTTTAAAAGGTGCTGGGCACAGTAAAATCTATTAATTCATTAAAATGTTCCAAGGCAAAGAGAAGGTTAAAGCAGCGATTTTCAACTGGTGTGCAAGAATGTTTAAAACATGCAATACCCGCCTGGCTGGTGTGGCTCAGTGGTTGAACGTTTACCCGTGAACCAGGAGGTCACGGTTAGATTCCCAGTTAGGGCACATGCCTGGGTTGTGGGCTCAATCCCCAGTGAGGGGCGTGTAGAGGGCAGCTGAGCAATGATTCTATCTCATCATTTATGTTTCTTTCTCCCTCTCCCTTCCTCTCTGAAATCAATAAATATATACTAGTATATATTTTTTATTAATAAAAATATATTGTAAAAAATAAAGCAAACCTAAGCACTATGTATTGAAACATTGTGGGTGTGGTTTTAGTACATGGAACTGGCTACAGTCAAATGGGTGAGATGACTAAATTATTATTATTATTATTATTATTATTTATTATTATTATTATTATTACTTAGAGAGAGTAAAAGGAAGGGAGGGGGAGAGAGAGAGAGAAAAACATCGATGTGAGAGAGCCACATTGATTGATGCCTCCCACCTGTGCCTCGACTGGGGCTCGAACCTGCAACCCAGGTACGTACGTGCCCTTGACCAGGAATGGAACCTGTGACCCTTCGGTCCTCAGGCCGACACTCTAAACCAGGGGTGGGCAAACTTTTTGACTCGAGGGCCACAATGGGTTCTTAAACTGGACCGGAGGGCCGGAACAAAAGCATGGATGGAGTGCTTGTGTGAACTAATATAAATTCAAAGTAAACATCATTACATAAAAGGGTACAGTCTTTTTTCTTAGTTTTATTCATTTCAAATGGGCCGGATCTGACCCACGGGCCGTAGTTTGCCCACGGCTGCTCTAAACACTGAGCCACACTGGCCCAGGCTAAACTTTTGAGAGAATGCTTCTGCCAAAGAAGTCACAAGCCTAGGATAAAAAGCTCATGGTTGTTTGAATCTCAAAACAATCCTAGCACTTACATCCATTAGCATGGCTACTATAAAAAATAAATAAAAATGCAAAGCCAGCCCTGGCCAATTTGATTCAGTGGATAGAGCATCAGCCTGCAGACCAAAGGGTCCCGGGTTCGATTCCGGTCAGGGGCAGGTCCCTTGGTTGCAGGCTCCTCCCCGGCCTGGGCCCTGGTCAGGGCTCATGAAAGAGGCAACCAATCGAAGTGTTTCTCTCACATCGATGTTTCTCTCTGTCTTTCCCTCTCTCTTCCACTCTCCCTGAAAATCAATGGAAAAATATCCTTGGGTGAGGATTAACAAAAAACAACAAATAAAAAGCAAAACCAGCCCTGACCTGTTTGGCTCAGTGGATAGAGCGTCAGCCTGCAGACTGAAGGGTCCCGGGTTCGATTCTGGTCAAGGGCATGTACCTTGGTTGCGGGCACATCCCCGGTGGGGGGTGTGCAGGAGACAGCTGATCGATGTTCCTCTTTCATCGATGTTTCTAACTCTCTATCCTTCTCCCTTCCTCTCCGTAAAAAATCAATAAAATATATTTAAAAAAATAAAAATAAAAATAAATAAAAAGCAAAACCAGAAAATGACAAGGTTGGTGAGGACGTGGAGAAATTGGAACCCTTGTGTAATGTTAGTGAGACTGTAAAATGGTGTAGCTGCTATGGAAAACACTATGGCAATTCCTTGACAAATAAAATTAACATATGATCTAACAAGTCCACTTCTGAGTATACACTTAAAAGAACTAAAATCAGGGTATCTTGAAGATATATTTATACCCCATGCTTATAGCAGCATTACTCACAATTCTTAATGTGGAAGCAACCCAAATTTCCATTCTATGGATAAACAAGATGTGATCCTATATAACAAAACCCTAGCCCTGGCTGGTTTGGCTCAGTGGATAGAGCGTTGGCCTGCGGACTGAAGAGTCCCGGATTCAATTCCGGCCAAGGGCGCATGCCCAGGTTGCAGGCTCAATCCCCAGTAGGGGGCGTGCAGGAGGCAGCTGATCCATGATTCTCTCATCATTGATGTTTCTATCTCTCTCTCTGAAATCAATAAAAATATATATATTTTAAAAACCCTAATATGCAAATCAACCAAATGGAAAAACCAGTCACGATGATGTGCACTGACCACCAGAGGGCAGACGCTCAATGCAGGAGCTGCCCCCTGGTGGTCAGTGCACTCCCACAGGGGGAGCGCTGCTCAGCCAGAAGCTGGGCTTATGGCTGGCGAGCACAGCGGTGGTGGCAGGAGCCTCTCCCGCCTTCCACAGCATTCGGACATCCCCTGAGGGGTCCTGGACTGGGAGAGGGCACAGGCCAGGCTGAGAGACACTCCCCCCCCCCGCCCAGTGCACAAATGTTGTGCACCGGGCCTCTATTATATACATACAATGGAATATTATTTAGCCTTGAAAAGAAAGGAAATTCTGACACACTATAACATGGGTGCACCTTGAGGACATTATGTTAAGTGAAGTGAGATGGTCACAAAAAGACAATATAAATTCTGCTTATATGAGGTGCCTAGAATAGTTAAATTATAAAGTCAGAAAATAGAATGGTTTTTGCCAGGGGCTGGGGGAAAGGGGAAAGGAAGAGTTTTTTAATGGGCACAGAGTTTCAGTTTTGCAAGATAAAAAGAGTTCTGAAGATGGATGGTGGTGATGGTTGCACAGCCATGGACTACTTGCCACTGATCTCTGCACCTAAAAATGGTTAAGGAGCTAAATGTCATGTTATGTGTATTTACCACAATTTTTAAGCATCGAAATATTAAAAGGAGGAGGAGGAGAAAAAGGAGATCATCCTAAGGTTCTCAAAAGTTTATAGGCAGGAAGTGGAAGGGAAATGCTGTGGGCCGCCCCAGGCAGCTGTGGGTCCGGTTGCCTTCCAGCCATTCCTTGCTCTTTCCTCAGCTGCATTTCCCAGCCACCCTTGTCAGCGGGCATCCAGCTGAGCTCAGCCCAGAGGAAGAGGCAGGATAGGAGGTTGACAGGAAAAAGGGAGAAGCCGCGATTTTCCTGCTCTTCTTCCTCAGCTTCTCTAGCCTCGCCTGACTGATACAACCACCTCATCTGAAATAGCGGCCCCTCCTCACACTTTATCCCCTGTACCACGTGACATTATTATATACATTTAAATGTTGATATATTGTGTGTTTTCATCCACTAGCGTGTAAAGCTTCATAAAGGCAAGGACTATGTCTGTTTTGCTCACTGAAGAATTCCCAATCCTTAAGACAGTGCCTGGCACAGAGCAGGCACTCCGTAAAGATTTGTTGAAAGAGTGAATAAATTTAGCAGTTGGATAAAATACACACAAGAGAAGGGGGAAAGCCCTAAGGAACACCTGGCAGGTATTCAGAATCTGCATTAAAAGCAGAGAGGGCAGGTAACTTAAGTCACACAGTAAATCCTTCAGTGACCTCAACCCCAGACTTCTTCCCATTCTGGGTTGGTATCCAGGTTTCCGAAGAGATCCTTAGTGTAAGGTATTTTTTGGCTAGAAGAAGCAGAACTTGACATTCATTTAGTTAACAGGAAATCCCGAAAACAACTGAGAGTGAAAAATTAAGTTGCTAAGAAACCTCCGAGGATTGGGGAGAGGGTTGGAATTTATTGCTAGGCAACCTGGAAGAAGCTAGACAGGCAGGTTTGGCGATAAACACCTTCCTCCCACACTTTTATGGACTCCTACAATGCCAGGCTGGGTAAGCTTTTAAAGACCGCTAGTCCAACCACCTAACTGTACAGACGAGGACACTGAGGCTCCAAAAGGCAATGTGATTGGCCCAAAGTTGCTCCAATTTCTCAACAAGAGCAAAGACAGACGGTGTGGGAAGCCCTTGTCATGGAGAGTGGCCTGGCAAGGCTGAGGCAGAGTTTTAGAGCAGAGACGGTAGCTGAAGAAGAGTCTACAAAACACACTGCAAAAGGCCTTGAATGCTAGGTCAAGAACGTCAGCCTTTACCCTGAAGGTAGTGAGTGTGGTGGGGAGCCACCGAAAGGTTTTCCATGATGGTCAGATTTGTGTTTTCAAAAGACCCCTTGGGTTTCCGTGGGGAGACTCTGGAGCAAGTCCAAATGCCTTCAAGGGCCTTCATGCTCTTGCTCATCCTCTCTCCCTACCACCGGCCCAGCCACAGCCAACTTCTTCGCATGTCAGCCTCTCTGAATGAGTCTTCCCACTTGCCTTTACTGGTGTCTGGAAAGCTTTTTTCCTTCATCTGAATCACCTCATCCTACTGTTCTAGTTATAACTGCTGCCCCCAAACTCAGTAGTGTGAATAACCACCACCCATTTGCTCATGAGCTCTGTGGGTCAGGAATTGAAACAGGGCAAGAGGGGGTGGCCTTTCTCTGCTCCGTGATGGCTGGGTCTCAGCTGGGTAGACTACAACAGCTGGGAGTGACTTGAATGCCCGGGGGCTGGAAACACCTGGAGCAGTGGTTCTCAACCTTCTGGCCCTTTAAATACAGGTCCTCATGTTGTGACTCAACCATAAAATTATTTTCATTGCTACTTCATAACTGTAATGTTGCTACTGTTATGAATAGTCATGTAAATATCTGATATGCAGGATGGTCTTAGGCGACCCCTGTGAAAGGGTCGTTTGACCGCCAAAGGGGTCACGACCCACAGGTTGAGAACCGCTTAGGGTCACTGGGCTTCTTGCATGGTAGTTGGGTGTGACCTAACCTTGGAAACGTACAGCATCATCCCACCGTATCCTATTGGTTACAAGTGGATCACAAAGGCCAGCCCAGATTCAAGGGGAAGGACATTCATGGAAGGAATGTCAATGAACTTGTAGCCATTTTCTTTTCTTTTCTTTTTTTAAAAATATATTTTATTGATTTTTTACAGAGAGGAAGGGAGAGAGATAGAGAGTTAGAAACATCAATGAGAGAGAAACATCGATCAGCTGCCTCCTGCACACTCCCTACTGGGGAAGTGCCCGCAACCCAGGTACATGCCCTTGACCGGAATCGAACCTGGGACCTTTCAGTCCACAGGCCGACGCTCCATCCACTGAGCCAAACCGGTTTCGGCGAAGCCATTTTCTAAAACCACAACTTACTGAGGTCTCACTGTTTAAATATCCTGGAGGAAAAAAATATATATATATATTTAAATTTAAAAAATATATCCTGGAGGAGGTGACCTGACCACTCTGTTCCGTGTCTGGGCTAAGTGCCTCCTCTGTGGTCCCCCAGCCCTGCTGTCCATCTCATCAGTGCGTTTCCATCCCTGTGTTTATGTATCTTTCTCCTCCTCAGATCTGTCTTTTTCATCTTTGTATGTCCAGAGTCTGGCATAAGCAACCCCTTAACGAATGCCTGTTGAATGGGTGAGTGAATGAGAGATTGAATGGCCTAAGGCACAGAGTCCAATTGTAGAAGTCATTCCTTCCTCATGAAGTTTACATACTAATCGAAAAGACAGACACCCGGAACCTCTATGTTCATGTTGACCAATGTCACCCCAATAAATTTAATTTAAAAAATAAGTGGAAAGATACAAAATAAAAACTATATGTGATAAATGCTATTAAGAAAAATAAAGCAAAGGAGATATTATAAGGGGTGGTGGAGATACGTTGTATAAATGGTTGGGGAAGACCTTTTTGAGGTAATGACATTGGAGCTGAGACATGAAGAAAGTGAGGGGGTATGTCATGTAAATATTTTGGAGAAGAGCATTTCGAGCAGAGTGAACAGCATGTACAAAGGGCCTGAGGCGGGTGTGGGCTTGGCCGTTTTGAGGAACAGCAAGGGAGTCAGCCTGGCTAGGGCACGGTGAGAAAAGGGAAAGGCAGTTGGAAACAAGGACCAGGATGAGCCACAGCCAGATCACATAGGCCTTTAGAGGACACGCTGGGGACTTTGGCTTTGGGCCTGAATGAGATGGAGACCATCAGAGAGTTTTGAGCAGAGGGAGGACATGGTCTGATTGATAGTTTAACCAGATCCCTTTAGCTGCTGTGTGGACAATAAGAGTGTGAACAGGGCAAAGGAGAAAGCAGAGTCCAGTGAGGGGGTCAGTACAGGACCCAGAGCTGATAGCAGCCAGGACCAGGAGGGGGGCCATGAAAGAGGTGAGAAGTGATAGGACACAAGACACATTCTGAAGGTAGAGCCAAGGGATCTGAAGCCATGAGAAAAAGAGGAGCCAAGGGACGGAGAGGTTTTTGGCCTTTTAGTGACATGTGGAGATGTGGGTGGGATTAGGCAGCAGGCTTGGGAGCTTTGTGGAAACAAAAACTTACTTTGGGACAGGCCAAGTTGGGGGATCGATTAGCTACCCCAGTGGAGATAACCAGAAGGCCGCTAGACAGACAAGTCTGGAAATGTTGGGATGGAGACACACCCCTGAGAACCTACAGTTGATAAGCAGAATTCTAGGATGGCCCCCAAGATGCCCGCCCCTGCTGGGCATGCCTGCCGTAAGCTCTTCCCCAGTGTGGGCCAGACCAGTGCGCATCATGACCGTCAGTCGTGTGATTAGGTTAAAACGGCAAAGGTGAAGGGATTTTGCAGATGTGACTCAGGTCCCAGACCAGTTGATTTTTAATTAATCAAAAGGGCGATTTTCCTCGGTAGTGTGATTGGATCAGGCACGTCCTTAAAAATAGAGCCTTCCTGTGTCCAGTGGCTGGAAGTGGAGGAAGATTCTCCTGCTGACCTTGACAAATAAGCTGCCGTTCTGGGAGAAGGCCTGTGAAGAAAGGAACTGAGCACCGGCTCTCGGGAATCAAGCGTGGCCCCAGGTGACAGCCAGGAAGAAGACAGGGACCCCATTCTTAAACACAAGGACCTGGATTCCGCCCACCACCACGTGAATTTGGAGGGAATGCTGAGCTCCAGAAAGGAATGCAGCCCAGCCAACGCCTCCACTGCAGCCCTGTGAGATCCTGAGCAGAGAGCCGAGCTGAGGCATACCTGGCCTCCTGTGAAACAATAAACACGTGGTTTTAAGCTGCTCAATTTCGGCAGTTCATTATGTAGCAATAGATAACCAACAGATCAGCGTGTAAGTGTCTTTAAGCCTTGGAACCAAGATGGCTCAAAGAACCCAGGCAAGGGACCTGGCTGCTGAGTCAATGACTGCACGAATGCAGTGAGCTTCGACATGGACACACCCCCAGCCCCAGCCCCAGCCCCAACTGCGTCCTACTCCGTTCAGCCACTAGGTGTCCCCAGAGTCCACACAAGCAGATCTCCCCACCTTTCTCAGGTCAGAATCCATTTCCTTCTGAAATGGAAGGAACCAAATAATAAATGGTCTCTCCTCTATTCCTATCCCATCTCCTCCACTTCACATATGCGGAAACTAAGGCCCGCAGAGGGAAAGAGCCTGGATCAAGGCTGACGCTCTAGCACCGTAAGCAGCCAGGCATGTACCCTCCCCGCGCCCATCCTCACCCCTGCCTCCGCCTCCTCCCTGAGGATTCTGAAGGGCAAACACAGATTGAGGACCGCCCTTTCTCAGACCTGGAGGGACTTCACATGAGAATGACATCAGCAGAGGGCTCCGGATGCCTTGTGGCTGACGCTGGAGTATGGGATACCTACTGGAAAGGGTACGACCCTAAGGTTGGGGCCGTATTGGTGGGGTGAATAGACTCCTCCTGACACCAACTCCCAGGGGGTGGCGGGATCAGAGGTGCCAGGCCAGGGTTGCTGAGCCAGCTACCCAAGGCCCTTTGTCCAGCCCCTCGCATCCTCCATTGCAGACTGGGTTCTCCAGAAACAGACACAGAGACTGAGTTTGGGGTGCAAAATATTTATTAGGGATTAGCACCTGTGAAAAGAAAAGGGAGGAAGCAGGATTGGGTATAGGAAGTCAGATGGCCCTGCAGGCCTGGCAAAGCCTCCCCCACGCTGGAGGGGCCTTGGGAGAGTGTGGGGGGAGGGGCAGCACAGTACTGTCTGCCGGAGTCTGTCCCACCCCGAAGCGAGAAGGCCAGGCTGTCACTCCTGATCTCACTCAGACACCACACAGCAGCCCTGGGTGAACGGCGCTCTGTAACCGGAGCAGACCCTCAAAGAGCTGACGGAGAGGCTCTGCACTGACCAGACTTCCCGCAGCTGGGGAAGTCCTTCCTTGAAGGGGGTTGTGGGGGACACGCATCTGTCTTCCACAGTCCTTAGCTCTTTCTTATAGGACTTGGGGGGTGGGGTATCTCGTTTCCAATTAGCGAAGCCGAGAAACTGTCGCTGTCATTTCTGCACTGCCCCAGACCACCTTCCTGTACACACCCAGCCCTCCCAAACTGTGCCCTAGTCCCCCTTTAAATCACCCAAGGGCATCCCAGTCCCCGCATACCCTCTCTAAATGAGGTCTGCACACGCGGCCTTGGTTCTCACTGGGGAAACAGGCTTTGTCCAACCTTAGGAATTCACAGGATCTGGTAGAGGAATAATTAAGGTGCAGGGGTGTCCGGGGGACAAAAGAATTTTGAAAGCCTTGGTCTCAGTTTCCAAAACACATGGTGAGAATCTCAAGGGTAGGAACCATTGTTGCTTGCTGCTTTTCTTTACTCATTTAATAAATCTATGCTTTGGGCCGATTATGTGCCGGCACTGGGACCAACACCACCACTCTCGGCTCTGAGCCGTGTGCAGTTTCACATGGGGAGAGGCAGTGCCCTGAAGTCATACAGAGACAGACCCAAGATTTGGAGCCCCATCTTTGATCTTGGTTGCTCCTCGCCACTCTGACCCTCAGTTTCCTCCTCTGGACACGGAAGTAATACAGTTTCTGGAGCACCGTGTTAAATGCGTCTCACTTCGAACTCCATTTCACCCTATGAAGCAGGTACTACTGTCATCCCCATATTACACATATGGAAGGAAGAGTCAGGGTCAAGTGAACTTGCTCAAGGTCACACAGGTAATGGAGCTAGGCTTTGAGCCCAACACTGCTTCTTAATCCTCATTAAGATCAGGGCCAAATTGGCCCCCCTTGGACCAGGTGTGTCTCACACATTTCAGTTGCTCCACAAGGATTTAAAAATATCTGAGTCGGCTTTCATTTTGAAATTGAGATGGTCATAGAAATAGACTCTTTCCACTTTCTCTTGAAAAATCTAGCCATCTGACCACTGTGGGCTGCAATCCCACAGGGTCACAACTGACAGGTGAGCCACCCCCTCTCCCCCCAGTGGGTCATGAGCCAATGTCCACCCAGACTCCCATTCATTTATGTTACCTGCCTGGCCCCTGCAGGAATGAGTCTGCCATCCTTAATGAAGCCCAGGGAGTCCTGAGATAGAGGGAGACAGGCTGGATGGGCCAGGTGCCTTGCCCCGGAACCCCCCAGCTCTTCCTGAATGGCGCTAACAAAAGACTTAAATCTGGCAAACTGTTAGGGAAGGGTTGAGGAAAGGCACAGACATGTAGAACCACAGGGCGAGGTAGGGGCAAATACACTTTATTCAGTCCTGGCATCAGACTGGCATCAATCCTGCTGTGGGTGCCAGTGCCCCAGATGGGAGATCCCTCCCTTCAGCTACTAGACTAGTTCTCCAAGACCACAGACAATGACATCTCTTCACTCACATGACGTTTTCTGGGTTTTTTCATTGTCTTTTTGTTGTTGTTTTACTTAAAAAAAAGAGAGAAAGAGAAAGAGAGAGAGAGAGCGCGAGAAAAGGCCCAGAGCCGGAGCACCAAGCGTAAAGGAGGCAGCTGGTGGCTTTGTCAGCGACGGGAACGCGTGGGGCAGAGACCAGCAGAGACCCTGGGCAGGGGTCCCGGAGGACTCTGGGACCGTTTGTTCCTGAGATTTGTGTGTGTGAATGAGTGTGTGTGCGCACCTGGGAGGGTGAACACACGCCGGTGAGATACAGGTAGTGAGGGCAAGGGGGGTCGGGGGAGGCCGGAGGGGCGGGGCTTGAGCTAAGAATTGGAGTAACGGGGGTAACATCAGGGGCAGGGTCCCGAAGGCACCCGAACCTGGACACAACTTCCTCCTACAGCAGCTCTATCCCTATTTTTCATGGAAAAACTGAGGCGCACAGGGCACACCTGCACTGCTCTGACCGCCCTCAGTCTCACTGGCCCAGTCGATGGGCTCTCTCAAGTCAGCGGCTTTAACACGAGGCTCTTCATGCCACTCCGTCTGCTATCGTGCCTCGGTTTCTCCCACTGAACACGATCACTGCGGGCACAGAGGAGCTTGGGTGATGGAATGGGGCTGTGGGCTCGAGGAGCAGCCCAGCTGGGAGTGCCCTGGAGTGACAGGGCACTTCCGGGGGAGGAGGGGAGCAGCAGGGACCCTGTCCCCACACAGCCTGGTCTGTGTCGTGGTTCTGAGTTTTCTTGGTAGGTGGCCCCTTTTGTCTCCTGGTGCGTTTCCAGGAAAAGACCCTACCCCCAATTCCCAGGTGGGGGAATGAAAGAGAGGTTTCTGGATACCAAAATAGGCTGTAGAGGCATTCACGCAGTCGGTGTGTGTGTGTGTGTGTGTGTGTGTGGAGGGGGTGGGGGGTTTGCATGTGGGTCTGGGCGACCCCGTAAGCAAAAGGGGGTTATGCCCCTTGGGGCAGTTCCAAGTTCCAAACCAACACCTTCGGACCAGCTAGTCCCTTCCTCCCCCTCCTGAGTGCTCCTCCCTATTAAGGCAGAGACGCCCCGCCGGGTTGAAAGGGAGCCGCAGCTCCCGAATCAGAATATTTCTTAGGATGGCTCCACACCCACGCCGCTTCTCCCCAGCGCTGGACAGAGGGACCAGCCCCCTCCTCCAAGAAGCACTAAGCATGCGCGAGAAGGGGGCGGGCCGCGGCGCTCCCGGAGCACCAGGAGCGCGCCCCTCCCCCCGCCGTGGGAGGGGAGGGGCCTGGGAGAAGCGCGCGGGGCCGCCGGGCCCCAGCGCCCCCTCCGACGAGAGAGGAGGAGGGCTGGGCGAAGGCGGAGGGATCCCAGAGCAAGGGCAGGGGCGTGTCCTCCGGCCTCGAGGAAGGGCAAGTGCATAGTGGGGGAGGGGCACAGGTTTGCAGGCAAGGACGGGAGGTGTGTCGGAGGGGGGCTGGCTGCTGGTGGCTGTGCAGGAGGGGGCAGGACGGGGAGGGGCTTGGATGTCAGGGGGAGGGTGGGGGTTGGGCTCTCCTGGGGTGTGTCTGCGGGGGAGGGGCATGTCTGGATTCGAGGGGGATGGGCACGTCTAGGAGGGGGGAGGCTGCGTGGGAGTTGGGGTGCCAGCCTCGGCCTCCGAGGGGCCCCAATACCTGATTCCTGTATGTAAACAGCTGGTTTGGGGGCTTGCGCGCCCCGCTGACGGTGGGCTCAGTAGGTGAAAACCAGGTCGGCGATGCTAGACGGGCGCCAGTCCCCCGCGATCATCTCGGTGACCTCGGGGGTGCAGTAGTCCGGGAACTCGAAGTGCGACGTGCCCGAGGGAGGCTGCAGGTCCGGGTCGCGGTCGAGGGCGCTGCAGTCCAGGCCGGCTGGGCACGGGGGCAGTTTGGACAGAAAGCCCAGCGTCTCCTCTCCCGAGGCCACCGTCTCTTCCTCGCCATCCTCCGCCGCCGCCGCCGTGGTCTCCTCCTCCTCTTCCTCCGGCTCCTCGTCCTCCGACGGATTCGGGGAGGCGGTGGTGACAGCCGCCCCCTCGCCCGACGGCCCCTGGGCGCGCTCCGCTGGTCCCCGGGCAGCCCGCCCCGCCGGGACCATCTTCCACAGCTCCCGCCCGGGGGTCTCCACCAGGCGCACTTCCAGCAGCTCCTCGTCGTCGTCCTCCTCGTCGTCCTCGGGCGCCGCCGCGCCGCCCCCCAAAGGCCCTCCCGCCGCTCGGCGGCTCCCGCGGCCAGGCAGCTGCGGCCCGGACTTGAGCCGGCTGCCGCCGCCGCCACCGCCACCGCCGCCGCCGGGGGGGCGGGGCCGCGCCTTGGCTGGCGCCCCCTTGCTCTTTTTGCGCGGCCGGTACTTGTAGTCCGGGTAATCCGCCATGTGCTTGAGGCGCAGCCGCTCCGCCTCCCGCACGAACGGGATCTTCTCCGAGTCCTGCAGCAGCTGCCAGCGGCGGCCCAGGCGCTTGGAGATCTCGGCGTTGTGCATGTCGGGCCACTGGTGCATGATCTTCCGCCGCTCGTGTTGTGACCACACCATGAACGCGTTCATCGGTCTCTTAATGTGCCCGCTCGGGGTCTTGCACCAGCCGGGCTCACGCGCCCCCTCTTCGGCCGGCCCGGGCCCCGGGGGCGGCGGCCCGCCGTCCCGCTTGGCCCGCGTACCCCGCTGCTGCACCATCGCGCCTGGGCCCGGGGCCGCTAGACGCCGCCGGGGGCCGTCCGCATCCTCCGCGGCTGAGGTGGGGGAGGAGGCAGCAGCGACGGAGGGGCGGCCCCGCCCCACAACTCGGCCCGGCCCCCGCGAGCTGAGGAGCGAGGAGCTGGGCGCTCCGGCCCAACGGACGGCGGGGGGAGGTCAGCGGCTCAGTCTCAGGCGGGTTCGGCGCGCCCCCGCCGCCCCCCGCAAGTTGCGTCCCGCTGCACGCTACACATTGTTTTGCGGGGGCGGAGGAATGGTACCCCCCGGGCCCCCGCAGGCTCTCCTAGCAGCTCCTGCTCAGCCGCGGCCCGCGCGCGCCGCTCCCCGCCCCGCCGCCTTCCAGTGTCTTTCTCCCCGCGCGGCCCCGCCGGCGCGCGCACCGCCCCTCCCCCTCGCCGTCTGCGGGCCGCTGCGGCGCGCGCGGGGCCGCCCCGTGTAAACACCGAGGTGCCCGCTTGGGCTGCGGCCGGGCCACGCCTCGCGCTCGGGCGGCGCGTCACCCGTTGCTGGGCAGAGAACCCGGTATTTGCATCTCCCAATCGCTGGCTGCCAGTGCGGGGCGGGGCGGGGCGGTCTCGCGTCTGGGATTGGGGGTGTCGGATGAGATCGGTTTCTTTTCTTAGATTGGGGGCTGGAGCGGGGGGGGGGGGCAGGCGCCGATCATGCTTCCCCTCTGGCTCCGAAAGCTGGTACCCCCCCGCCCCGCCATGCCTTTGAAATTTTAGTTTATTCGAGGACACCTGCTGCCAGGTGGGACCTCCGCCCTCTCCTCTTTCGGGGTGTGTCTTCGGACCATCCCAGAACGGAATGTTGGGGAGCCAGGCTCAGAAAAGCTCCTTAAGGGGACAGACTCATCGTGCCATAGATGTAGTCCCTGCCAGTACAGACAGGGTCCAGCTGCTCGGGCTCAACGAATGCTTTTGGACCCAATGAGCCCTTTCATATTTCTTATCTTGTGCGAAGTGCCAGTAGATCCTGAGAAAAAGGGGAATATCACGCTTCTTCAATGTATGAAACACGGAGGATGTGTGGACTAGGGCTCGAAACCTAGGCTCGCGGTGCCAGCTTTTTCCTGCTCAGCGCACAAGGGCCCGGGCACCTCGCCTACCAGCCAAATCCCGAGCAGGCGGACTTTCCGCTTTTCACAGTCCTCGGACGAGGTTTGAGGATGTGTGGATGCCCCGTCACCGGGTCGCAGCACACACCGCAGCCCTTGTGCTGCGGGGATAAGGGCGCGACGCACCTCCGAGGTCCGGAGTGGCGGGCGCGTGCACAGGGGCGGTGCCAGGCCGAGGGGCGTGTCGGGGACGCACGCTCGAGGCGCGTGGCGGGGAGGGGCTGCGCGCTCCCCGCTCACCACGTGTGAGCCCGCGCGGGCACTGCGGGGTGTGTGCTCACCCCGGGGGAGGTCACCTTCACGGCGACCCGCACCTGGGCGAGGAGAGAAGGCGTTGAGGCCCAGCCCCTCGGAATCGGTTGCTGGAAGGGGTGGGAATTAGGGGCTCTAAAATGGCATTCTGCTGGGGCGCAGTGGGTGGGCACCGTCCGGGCGGAGGGAACTTGTCTCTGGCTGCAGACCTCACCCTCCACTCGGCGGGTTGGGGCTGAGAGCCCAGCCCGAGGGTGTGGGGCGTGGAGGAGGGGTTGCTACGCCAAAGCGGGGGGCGGGGTGATGCTCTGGGTGCCCTGGAGGGAAATTGGAGCATCGCGGGCGGGAGGGGGTGACTCTTAAAGGCACAGGACACTCCAAAGGAGCAGGGCCTGCTCTTACCAAATGGTTCCTTCGCCGACTTACTGGACGACGATGAAGTCATGCTATTCCCGAGTTTGAACATTCACAACGGCAGCCTGGCCGGTTCAGTGCTCGATGGAGTCAGAATTACTGTATTCATATCTTGGTTCCTCCTTTGCTGATCTTAAAATGGGGAAAAAGCAGTTTCTCTCTCATAAGGTTGTTTTACAAATTAAGTGGGATAATGGATGTAAACACAAACACATTCCTGCCTGACCCCATGGGGAAAAGAAAAGCTTTCAAATTTTTTCTAACACTTTTCCACTTTTTCCATTTAATATTAATTTTATTTTTAAATGACATGATGGATACAGCCATCTTTTAAATGCGCAGGGCTGCTCAAATGTCTTACTCTGGTCCTGTTGCTGCTGCTGCTATTATTATTATTATTATTATTATTATAGTTTATAAGCATACTGGCCTCCTGGATGTTCCTCAAAGACAGAAGGCTTGGGCCCACTGTATGGCTTTTATACACACTGTCTCCTCTGCCCAGAAAAATTTTCACTCCTATCCCCACATGGCTGGACCATCTCATTGTAACCTCAGTTTAAATAGGACTGTCCAGAGAGGCCTGCCCTGACCACTCTCTATGTGGTCTCCTTTCTCTTCTTACTTTTTAAAATGTTTTTCTTACACATATATTCTCTAGCTTTACCAAAGTATGCTCTATGCAATATTCTGGCATTTACTTTCACGCTCATTATTATAGTGCTAAAATTCATCTACATCATCACACCTGTGTGGGGTACATTCATTTTCCTACTGTGGGATATACACAATTTTCCCATCCATTCTCCTGCCCACAGACATTTGAATGATTGCCAGGTTTTTGCTCTTATGAAGAGTGTTACTGTGAACAATCCTGGTGCTCAAGGGCAGGAAGTTCTCCCACGTATATCATGGAAAGTATGGTTGTACATCTGAAGACATATGATTGCTAACTTTTACAAGGTAATGCCAAACTTCCAAGTTGTACCAATTTACTTTTCCACCAACAACATACAAGAAACCCTGTTCATCCACATCCTGTCCCAAGTTTGGTATTATCAAGTGTCTTTGTTTGGGTTGCTTTCTTCCCTTTCGTCACCCTTCCTCTCTTCTTCATAACATCTACCACATCTGCAATTATGTTACTTGTTTACTTGTTTTTCGACTTCTCCTCTACACCAGAATGTCAGCTCCAGGAAGGAGAGATGTTTGTCTTTGGTTACTGCTTTATCCCTCGGAGATCCCCTGGCACACAGTAGGTGCTCAATACCCATTTATTGAATGGATCAAAGTCAGTGTTCTATGATGAGTGCACTCAAACTCCTATGGAAGCCCAGAGAAGGAAGTACAATTCTGGAAAAGAAAACCCCAAACTGCAGTCTGCCACTGAACTGTGGTTGTCCTTACACACAGATTACCCCAAGTCCTTTCAAATGGGTGCCCAGAGTCTAAACCTTACAGGCCACAGGAGTTCAAGGCTGGGCTCACCACTGAGCTGTTCAATCCAGACTGTAGTAGATAGATGATGAGGTTCTTGCCACCATCATCTCTCATCTGGGCACCTGCCCAGCCTCCTTTCTCGTCCCTGAACCTACCAGGTCTCCTCCCTGCAGCCAGAGTGGTAGGACTTGTAGTCACAGATTTGATTATGTCTCTTGCCTTCCTAACACCCTTCAATAGTGTCCCCATTACTCTCAAGATAAACAACAGACTTACCTGGCCCGCCAAGGTAAGCTTGGCCTGAGGTCTGCTCCCCGACTTTTTCTGTTTTGAGCCGGCTTCCATTCAGTGAGGCCCACTGAGTCCCCACACAGGTGCTGTGCAACCCCTCCTCCCACCCTTTGCAGCATCTCCACCTCTGTCTGCCTCCTCAGAGCTCTCCTAATTCCCTGTTCCTTTTCTTCAGTGCATGAGTGGCCTACCTAGCTTATTTGTCCCTCGGAACAGATCATTTTCAAACACTCACCTCCTCTAAGTAACATTATTTTCAATAATAGTCATGAAATGCAATGAATAATACTAATAATCTCGAGAAAAGAAATGCAGACAGTGAAAATATTCTTTTATTGAACTTTCTGTATGTAATCATCAGTAAAAATAAATAGTATAATACAAAAGAGGAAAAGAGTGTTGAATCAATAATATTCTGTTCCATTAATAAATTTCTTTGAAAAAATAAAAACATATCTATATAGCAGTTTGTTGCAATAATGACATTACATTAATCACATTATAGTTTAAAAACAAGAAAACAGCCCGGCCGATGTGGCTCAGTTGGTTGAACCCAGGCTCCAAGAGGTCCAAGGTTTGACAGGGCACATGACCGGGTTTGTGGACTCTAATCCCCAGTGCAGGGCATGCAGGAAGCAGCCAACTGATTGATGTTTTTGATGTTTCTCTCTCTCCCACTCCCTTCTTCTCTCTCTCTTAAAAAAAAAAAATAATTAAAAAGACATTTTAAAACAAGCAAGAAAATACTTTAAAAATAAGACTCAATGCCCTAACCGGTTTGGCTCAGTGGATAGAGCGCCGGCGGGTCCCGGGTTCGGTTCCGGTCAAGGGCATGTACCTTGGTTGCAGGCACGTCCCCAGTAAGGCGTGTGCAGGAGGCAGAGCTGATCGATGTTTCTAACTCTCTATCCCTCTCCCTTCCTCTCTATAAAAAAAAATCAATAAAATATATGTTTAAAAAAAATTAAGACTCAATTTCAATATTAAATATATTATTTATATCTAAAAATTTTACTAAATAATAAAATAATAAAATTTTACTAAATAATAAAATTTGCAGTTACCACACTTTGCAGTTTGTTCTGTTTTACTGTTTTATTTTTTAAATATGTTTTTTATTGATTTTAGAGAGGAAGGGAGAGGGAAAGAGAGATGGAAACATCAATGATGAGAGAGAATCAGTTATCGGCTGTCTCCTGTACACCCCCCACTGGGGATCGAGCCCACAACCCAGGCATGTGCCCTTGACCAGAATCGAACCCGGAATCCACAAGCCTATGCTCTATCCACTGAGCCAAACTGGCTAGGGCATGTTTTACTCTTTTAAATTTTCAGTGCAAAAGCTTTAAGTGGTTGCATGAAATGAGAGAATTGAAGCAACTCAAGTTCTGGTTTTTCAGCTTCATAATCACTGTGCTATCATTGTTTATTTGGAATCTATTGTTTAAACACAGACATATGTTGTACCAAAGGGTCTGGAGACACAATTGGTCAGGAAAAGAGCTTTAACAATTCCAGGCTGTTCTAGACTTAGTCTCAAAACCAATTCCTGTAGTTCTGTCTGACTTGGCATGTGGTAGGAGCTGAGTTAAGGAGTGCTCTGAATTAACTTCCTTGTAGAATATAATGTATAGTAGTGTATAAGTAATTAAAATATCCTGATTTAAAGCTTATAAATATATTATTTAGACTCAAGTTAGGCCAACAACTTGATCTTCAGGGAGGGGAATTTTGTCACTGACATGGTTTAGAATTATGGGCACTTGGTGATAATAAAATGCAGATTAGCCCTGGCCAGTATGCTCATGGTTGGAGCATAGGCCAGTGCACTGAAGAGTCTTGGGTTTGATTCCTAGTCAAGGGCATCTATCTGGGTTGCAAGTTCGACACCACCCCCTCCAACCCCTGCCGGGGCAAGTGTGGGAGGCAGCCAATTCATGTATCAGGGACACATGGATCTCTCTCTCTCTCTCTCTCTCTCTCCCCCCCCCCCCCCCCCCACACACACACACTTTCTGTAAAAGTCCGTGGAAAAAATATCTTTGGGTGAGGATTAACAAAATAAATGCAAATTGACTCTCAGTCAGTTTTTTTATTGTTTTAAATTCTCTGCAGACACAGCCCCACTTGGTATGCCATGGCAGAGCTGAAGCCCCATGAAATCCGAGGGCCCACCTGATTTCCACTCTCACCATTGTATCCCCAATACTCAGCAGAGTTTGGCACAACACAGACTCTGAATATCTGTTCAATGAAGGGAGGAAGGAGCCACTCAGGTACCATTCACCCACCCCAACTGTCTAGCTCAGGCATCAGTCTGCAAACTGGCATGGTCCTTAAGGACATTCATAATAAAGAACCAGAACAGCCCTAGGCGGCTTGGCTCAGTGGATAGAGCGTTAGCCTGTGGACTGAAGGGTCCCAGGTTCGACTCCGGCCAAGGGCACATGCCTGGGTTGCGGGCTCGATCCCCAGTGGGGGGCAAGCAGGAGGCAGCCGATCAATGATTCTCTCTCATCATTGATGTTTCTATCTCTCTCTCCTTCTCCCTTTCTCTCTGAAATCAATAAAGAAATATATTTTTTTAAAAAAGAACCAGAACAATAAGAACAAGATCAGTAATTTTTGATTCATGATTCATCTAAATATCTTTAAAAATTCAGAGATTATGGCCCTAACCGGTTTAACTTCAGTGCATAGAGCGTCGACCTGCAGACTCAAGGGTCCCAGGTTTGATTTCAGTCAAGGGCATGTACCTTGGTTGCAGGCACATTTCCAGTAGGGGGTGTGCAGGAGACAGCTGATCAATGTTTCTAACTCTCTATCCTTCTCCCTTCCTCTCTGTAAAAAAATCAATAAAAAAATATATTTTAAAAAAATTCAGAGATTATGTGTACGTGTGTGTGTGTGTGTATGTGTGTGTGTGTGTGTGTGTACTATGGGCTCTTTATCAAATAATGGTATAGCACTGTACATGTGGTTCTCGAGCACTTAAATATGGCTAATGCAAATTGAAATGTGTTGTACAAAATTCTCACCACTTTCAAAGGCAGCATAAAATGTTAATATCACATTAATATTTTTCCTGTTCATTATATGTTGAGATAATACTATTTGGACATATTGAGTTGAATAAAATATGTTAAAATTAATTTCACTTGTTTTCTTACTTTTTTACCTTCTTAAACATGGCTTCTGGAAAATTTTAAATTGCACCTATGGCTTGCATTATATTTCTAATAGACAGTATTAATATAGAAGATGGAGGTTTTTCTGGTCTTTACCTGGCAAAATAAAAAGTTGGCAATCCTTTTGTCCATTCCCAAACTTTAAAACATGTTCTTTTTGCAGGGGCAGGAGAGGATTATTTTTAACTTCTTTGTGAAGTCTCAAAGTCTCAAAAACCCTGGCGGAATGGGAATGCTGGGTTGCCAATCCACGAGATATAGTTAGAGACTCAGAGAAGCATGAGGCAGAGAGGAGAGACCAGAACTGGGGGCACATTCTCAGTGAGAGGAAGACAGCATCAGAGTCATTTTAGCAGCATCAGCACGACTGGTGGAACTGGTGCAGAATCAGATTGGGAGAAGAAGGGGAAGGTGACTAGATGGGAGAGAGAATTTTATCTGGATGGTGGGTCCTATCTGGTGATTCTGAAATCACACCCCATTGGTCCATGTCTACATCTCCTGGAGTATATAATCTGACTCTGATATTCTTTAGACTTTTCTCTTTGGGGCTGACTATCTAATTTATCATAGGAACGGACACTGTTAGTAATTATGCTGGAACAACAGAAATAAACTGAGACTGCCTGGGTAAAATGGGAAGTCATCCTCACCTTATTGACTAAATTATGGCGGATTCTCATAATTCTCAGAAGTCAAGAATGGAAATACTAGGCAGGGCTTTAAACAATCAATGCAACCAGGGTGTTAAGTCAGATTTTGTTCAGTGTTATAAGTCTTTAGGGAGTTTCTTTCTTTTTTTTTTTTAAATATATTTTATTGATCTTCTACAGAGAGGAAGGGAAAGAGATAGAGAGCTAGAAACATCGATGAGAGAGAAACATCGATCAGCTGCCTCCTGCACATCTCCCACTGGGGATGTGCCCGAAACCCAGGTACATGCCCTTGACCGGAATCGAACCTGGGACCTTTCAGTCCGCAGGCCGACGCTCAATCCACTGAGCCAAACCGGTTTCGGCTTTAGGGAGTTTCTTTATTTCATTTGCCTCAGTTTCCTCATCTGCAAAATTGAAAGAGCATAATAGGTCAGGACATGGGACGTGGTAAAGGTGTAATGAGCGGTAGCTATAACAAGAGCAACAACAAAAATACTCTGTGTGTGTCTTCTACTTAAAAAAAAAATTGAGAACAAAAAGGCAAAATTATAGAGACAGTAAAAAGATCTGTGGTGGGTGGAGTTTGGTGGGGAGAGGGTTGAATGGATGAGGCACAGAGCAGTGAAACTCTTCTGTATGATACTGTAATGGTGGGTAGAGGGCATTATGCATTTGTTAAAACCCGGAGAATTTAATGCATGAAAAAATTTAAAAAATCATTTAGGACATCTGGAGAATCCCAAGACAGAGCGTAGCATGTGACAAAACAATGAACTGTATTACAAAGGTATGAAGCAACCTCACTAGAGGGAACCGGGGAAAGGCTGCTGACTTATGTAACTTAGAAATGAGCGGAGTGTGTAAAACTAAAAGCATAAGAAAGTGTCCAGAAGTATTACATTCTAGTTGATAAAATTTCCCACGGGGGTATGGGTTAGCACTGCTGACACTGCTCTATATGTACACCGTAACTGAACAATTAAGTTAACAGATGGTGGTTCGGGGGAGCCAGGTTTCTCACTGTTGGAGTAAGAATTTACTGATAAGCAAGAGAAGGAGGCTAGAATGATTCATGTAGTAATGGATGAGAGTTGGAATATAAATATGAACTCGTGTTTACCTTAATATAGATACAGGTGGTTACATACAGAAATATTTATAGATATGTGATAAATATGGATTAGTATATATACATATATTTCTTTGTTCTGTTAGTTGAGAAGGTTTCAAAGAAACAACACCCCAACAATGAGCACACTTAGTGCTCAGATCTTGGTTTCTAAAGTCATTCTCCAATAGGAGGAATCAGGGCTGAATTCCATTGAGAAACGGCTGATTCTAGGACTGGGGCAGGAAATATGTAAGATGAGCCTGGGGCATCATCATATAGCGCCAGAAAGTAAGAGGATATTAAGGAACAACAACAACAAAAGAAAAAACATACAAAGATGGGGGCATGTCTAAAGGACACAGGAGCCAAGTAAAAGAGCTGGCAAGGCCAAAGCTGGAACAATTTTTTTCTTTTCTTTTTTATTAATTTCAGAGAGGAAGGGAGAAGGAGAGAGAGATAGAAACATCAGTGATGAGAGAACCATTGATTGGCTGCATCCTGCACGCTCCTTACTAGGGATCGAGCCCGCAACCCGGGTATGTGCCCTTGACCGGAATCGAACTCAGGACCCTTCAGTCCGCAGGCCGATGCTTTATCCACTAAGCCAAACTGGCTAGGGCCAAAGCTGGAACAATTTGAGCAACAAAATTTAGTACTGAGTTATAACCTAAGGTGTGAAATAAATGCTCCACAGTGAGATAAAGAAAGAACTGAATGAATAAACAGAGGAAAAGACAAATCTGAAGTGTGGGCTAAGCATCATCACTTCCTTCCGAGGAGGACAGCATGAAAAGGGGTAAAGGAAAGGAACAGAGGAGAAACCTGACAAACACTGCCTTAGCCAAGTGGTCCAGGTCAACACCAACAGGGCTAACTCACTGGCTACCTGAGAAGCTGCCACAGCCAGGAGGAGCCTCCGGAGACATGAGACCCACACAGTGTGGCATATGGTTGGGATCCCGGGGCAGAAAAAGAACATTAAGTAAAGAAATCTGAATAAACGATGAACTTTTGTTAATACCAATGCATCAATATTGATTTACTGATTGTAATTAATGTAAAATGTTAAGAATGGAGAAAACGGAATGGATGGGAGATCCAGGAACTATGTATTGTCTTTTCAGTGTTTCTGTAAATCTAAAACTGTTCTAAAAATACAGGTTTTTAAAAAAATGGCATAAGGTTTTAAAAAAAGACATTTAATATATCTATACTTTAGACTTTAGAGCATCAAAGCCATTACATGGCCTACCTTAAAAATGGAGTTTCTTCAATGGATTAAGAGAAATATTCATTTATCCTACAGTTTTAATATGCTCTGAATCCAGGAGTTAAACTGTCCAGTAAAAGTCAGCTACCAGTTACTTAGGTCAATGTCTCATGAACTCAGCATCAACAACTCAGCATCTTTAATTTGCATGTATTTGAAATACAAACAAGGCAAGATGACTAGTTCTTTATTTTAAATTAAATGAAAATACCTATAATGAAAGAAATCCATAGGACAGATATGGATTGCCTAATTTTTCATTGCCTAAAATTGCTGTAATAGAGAATGACATATGTTGTGTAATTGGAAGTTTTGTTCTTCTTAAATAAAATACCAGCCAAAGATTATTCAAGGCACAACGGACAGAGGCGTTACTGCTGGTTTCTTCTAATTTGGAGAATTCCTTTTTTTGAAAAATCGAGTCTGTTGCTACTTTGAAGCTAGAAGGAAAGCAGGATCGAAGCTCATTGGTAATGTCCGTGGGCCGAGGGCGGGCTCTAAGCTAAGGGACATGCCCATTGGTGGGCTGCCGGCAGCCGGCGGGCGGGGGTGCCTGGGATGGAGCTCGGGAGCCCGGGATGGAGCTCGCAGGCCATTGGCTGCGTCGCTGGAGGATGGTGTAATGGACCGCCAAGGCCTGTGCAGCCCGTTTCTACGGCAACGGAGGCTTGAAAGAGCCACTCAGATTTCGGCGTTCGCCCCCAACTCCCCCTTCCGGAGGGGGCAGGGCCGCCTGGATTTGAGGGCCGGTGCAGGATGCGTGGGGGCTGGGAGTTAAGGGGACAGGGCCTTCTGCAAACCCATCTAGCCAAGCAACATTTGAACTGGGTTCGAGGAGCCTGGCCTGCAAGGTCCCTGGTAAAAAAAAAAAAGCCAAGCAGGCGTAAAGAAGAAAGAGAAAAATGACATGTAATTCCACCCTTTACTGCCCTCTGCGCTGGTAACATTTCTCATGCGAATGAACACAAAGCCTGGCACAGAGTAGTAATTGAATACTCAGTGGGAGGAAGACAAAAAGGAAGAAAGGAGAGAGGGAGGGAGGGTCCAGGATGCGGGCAACGTGGCGTGAGACGGAGTGCCCGCCCCCTAGAGCGGACGGAGTATGACGGCCTTGGGATGAGGGGTTGAAGGAGAGGGGTCGCCTGTGCACTGCGAGGAGGGTGGCGGCGGCAAACAGGATCGCGACTCCAGGTATCGGGGAGACCTGACTCAATTGTCAGACCCCGCCCCCCCCCCCCCCCCCCCCCCCCCGCGAGTTCACATTCCCGCTAGCTCTGCCACTTACCGGCTGCCGGTGCTTCGGCGCTCCGGATCCCAGTGTCTTTGTGTTCGGGGAGAAATAAACAGTACCTACTTCATGGAGTTGGTGTCAGAACTGAATGGAGATAGTACATGTCAAGTTCTTAATACGAGGCCTGAGACAGTAAACGTGCCCTCACGAGTAGCTATTATCATAATGTTAGAAGGGGTAGGATTCGACTATGTGGAGAGAATCGGGAGGTTATCACTGGTGTAGGTTAGGAGGGAGGAGCAGTGCGGAAATCCCACAAAAGAGACCAGTTTGGATGGCATGTCATGTCGTACAGAAAAGCATGGGAGATGATAGCCAGGGAGCAAGAAGGAAAAAATAACAATGATAGTTAGTTGACTGAGGGCCCGGCCCTCTACCAAACCCTTTACATGAATTGTTTCATTTCATTTTTTCACCAGCCCTGTTGAGGCAGTTGCCATTAAACTCATTTTTCTGGTAAGAAAACAGGCCTGGAGAGGTTATGTGGCTCAGAAATGACACAACCAAACAGGGGCCTGTATGGAGCCCAGGACAAGAGTACAGCTGGAGTCCCATATACTGTATGTCTCCAAATAGAAGTTATATATCAATCTACAGCAATGTGCTAAATGAAATATGTTCTATTCTCCTCCTTGACAAATATACCTTCATAACAACCTGGAAGGCCAGGTTCGAATTAGAATTCCAGGACCGTTGGAGTTCTGGGCCAGAATGTGTTGGCCTGAAACCGGACAACAAATGGGTCCGGGCTGCCTGTGACTGCCTGAGCCAATTAAGCAGAAGCAGGGTTGAATCATGGGTGAGCGTTTACTTCAATAATGCCAGCAGTATGGGAGAGCAGCAGGTTATTCATGAAAACCTGCTCTGCACTCCCCCATAAATCAGCTGTTTATACGAGGTAGAAGAACAAAGATTACATGGGGAAGTAGGCAAACGGAATAGAATGGGTATCATGATTACAGATTACAGGCAATGTGGGTTGGTAGAGAGGGCTGCAAAGGGCTGTAACAAGGTTGTTAATCTTTCCATGATAATAGGCAGTTCTTGGATGAGAATGGACCACATCTCAAAGTTAACTCCCAGATCCCAGCCAGATCAGAATATGCTTTTTAAAATCAGAACAAAACAATCACGGTTAACAGAGCATGATTAATATTTTTCATAATTATAGCTAGTCCCCAGTATTCTATTTCTGCTCCTAACAAGCCCAGGAGAGCTACCCTCTGGATCCTGCATCCAACCTTTGCCAGCTACCCCCCACCCCATCAGTGAGGGACGTCATGTCCAAGCTGTCTTGCAAACAGCTACTTTGAGACCTAAGCCTCAGGTCTATAAGGTGTGCATCAGGTGGTGCAGCTTGCCCTCAGCTGAGATGGACCCAGGAATGAGGCTCACGGTAGGCAGCTGTCTAGTGCCTACAAAATCCTCTCCCTGTGCCCTGAGGAGAGTTACTGGGGGCTCAGGGTAGGGACTACTCTTGCTAGGGGTAAGGGAGTGTTGAACCCAGGCATTCGGAATCAGGAGCCTGGTGCTCACCTCTGTGCCTCTTAGTGCCAGTGGACATGCAGGCTATTATTTCAGTAATATTCCCTCAGAGAAAAAGGGGGCTGGGAGTGGGCCTGACCTCCCAGGCTGAAGGGAGCCTGACCAAAGGCCAGAAGACTGAAGGAGTGAATTACCTTTTTAAAAATATATTTTATTGATTTTTTACAGAGAGGAAGGGAGAGAGAGAGGGATAGAGAGCTAGAAACATCAATCAGCTGCCTCCTGTACACTCTCCACTGGGGTTGTGCCCGCAACCAAGGTACATGCCCTTGACCCGAATCGAACCTGGGACCCTTGAGTCCGCAGGCTGACGCTCTATCACTGAGCCAAACCAGTTAGGGCTGAATTAACTTTTTAAAATGGATGGATAAGTCCTTCTTCAGTATAGAGTATTATTAAAGGACAAGTAGCCTACCCAGGTAGCTCAGTTGCTCAGAGCATCTTCCTGATACACCAAGGTTGTGGGTTCAATCCCTGGTCAGGGCACATAGAAGAATCAAACAACGAATGCAAAAATAAGTGGGACAACAATAATAAATGTCTCTCTCCCCTTCTTCTCTCTCTTAAATCAATAACTAAAAATGTTTTGTTTTTTTAAAAATATATTTTTATTGATTTTAGAGAGGAAGGGAGAGGGAGAGAGAGATAGAAACATCAACGATGAGAGAGAATCATTGATCGGCTGCCTCCTGCACAACCTCCACTGGGGATCGAGCCCACAACCCAGGCATGTGCCCCCGGCCCGGAATCAAACCCGGGACCCTCCAGTCTGCAGGCCGATGATCCATCCACTGAGCCAAACCGGCCAGGGCTAAAAATGTGTTTGTTTTTAAAGGAAAAGTAGACACATCATGATCTGTAACCTCAGCTAAGTAATTTCTAGATCATTCATGCCATAAATATTTATCAGGCTTTCACTATGTGCTAGGCACAGTCCTAAATGCTGGAGCTACAGCCAAGAGCAAAAAAGTCATGATTCTTGCCCTCTCTCTCGAAGCTCAAAATTGAGAGGCAGAGGCAGATATCAATCAAACCATGGCATAAATAAACCCTAACCCTAACAGTAACCTAAACTGTTGGAAGGAGAGGAGAATGTAAGAGGGAGGTTCTGGTCTAGAAGATTAGGGAAGGCTGCATTTAGGAAGTGGCATTAGAATTGAGCATCAGGGAAGGGAAGGGTTAACCACATGTCAGGGAGGGTGAATTCCTGGGATGACTATCAGGAGCCCAGCCAGGGTTAGGGGGTGAGACTGAGGAGGCAGGCCAGATGAGCCCCAGGGAGGACACAGAGTCTTTGAAGGTCTTCAAGCTGGGGAGTTAGTGATCAAATTTCATTTTGAGGACTATTTTTTTGGATTGAAGGAGACCAAGCTTGGAAGCAGGGAGCCCAGAGTTGGTTGCTGTAGTTAGAGTATTAAACTTTCCTATTAACGTTTCTTATTTTTAAACATAGAGGAAATGGATTCCTGTCTTTGCAGAGTCTACAGGAATTTCTTTGAAGTCATGTTGTGCTTTGCATTGATTTTTGTTACTGATTTTTTTTGGCCAGAGACAACATATGAAATAGTTAAAACAAACAAAAAAAAATTAAAAAGCAAAATAAAAACCACAGGGATATACCATAGAAAATAAGTTTTCCTTCCATCCCAAACCCCAAATATGTAGATCTTCTCAGAAGCTACAACAATTACCAATTTCATTAATATCCTTCCAGAGTTATTTGTACATAAATAAGCATATATATATTTATTCCATCATTTAAAAATTGTAATACATGTATAAATAACATTGAACACTTTACATCTTATGATTTTTGTCAGGTATACCTCAATGAAACTGAAAGGTAAACTTAAAATGTAAATAATAATATACCATATCTTGCTTTGTTCACTTTAAAATGTGTCTTAGAGCCCACCTGGCCAGCATGGGTCAGTGGTTGAGCGTCGACCTATGAACCAGGAGGTCATGGTTCAATACCCGGTGAGGGCACATGCCTGGGTTGCAGGCCCGATCCCCAGTAGGGGGCATGCAAGGGGCAATCAATGATTCTCTCTCATCACTGATGTTTCTCTCTCTCTCTCTCTCCCTTTCTCTCTGAAATCAATAAAATAATATTTTTAAAAAGATGTGTCTTGCCCTGGCCGGTTTGGCTCAGTGGATAGAGCGTCGGCCTGTGGACTGAAGGGTCCCAGGTTTGATTCCGGTCAGGGGCATGTACCTTGGTTGCGGGCACGTCCCCAGTGGGGAGTGTGCAGGAGGTGGCTGATCGATGTTTCTCTCTCATTGATGTTTCTAGCTCTCTATCCCTCTCCCTTCCTCTCTGTAAAAAATCAATAAAATATATTAAAAAAAATAAAATGTTACGTGAATTTTAAAATTTGATAGATAGTGCCAAATTGCTTTCCAAAGATGTTATTCCATGTTTTATTTTAAAATGCTGCAAATTTTCCATTCTCTATAATGTATCTGTATTTTTATGAAACCTGTCCTCCCCCAAAATTCTTAGTTACACTGACAAGACAGCAAATAGTGCTGTATGGATGGATCCATTGGCTTTGCACATGCCTGGAACACCACTTTCAACTCGGTATGATCTGACCACCACTCATCTTACGCCACTCCTTATTCCACCATACTGAACTCTTCTGGTTGCCATACCTGCATTTGACATGAAGAGATGTAATCGGCACTCTGGCTGACCATGAGGTCCCAAAGGAGCCCAGGAGCCTCCTGTAAAAGGAGTTGAGTTGACTAAAATTAGGAAGATTAGTTGTTCCTTAGTCTGACTCCTGCTCCCGTCATTCTACTCTAAAAGGCCCTCGCTGCCCTAACCGGTTTGGCTCAGTAGATAGAGCCTTGGCCTTCGGACTAAAGGGTCCCAGGTTTGATTCCGGTCAAGGGCATGTACCTTGGTTGCGGGCACATCCCCAGTAGGGGGTGTGCAAGATGCAGCTGACCAATGTTTCTCTCTCATCGATGTTTCTAACTCTCTATCCCTCTCCCTTCCTCTCTGTAAAAAATCAATAAAATATATTTAAAAAAATAATAAAAAGGCCCTCGCCAATAACCTCTACATCACTCCATCCAATGGGTGCTCTTCAATTCTTTGACATTTCTCAGTCAGTTTTACTTGACCTCTTGTAGCACTCAATACAGTTAATTCCTGCCACTTGTAACTCCTCTCCCTGTTTATAAGTCTGTACACTTTTGTTTTCCTTCTCCCTTCCTGGCTGTCCCTTATGAGTTTGTCACGATGCCCCTTTCCCTCAGGGGAAACTCTCACACAGAGTTGCTTAAGGCACAATCCAAGTTGCTGTAATTTTTCTCCCCTCTGCTTTCTCTCATGGCCCATTAGGAGATTGTAAAATAAATTTAATGGGTCATATAAGTATTTAAAAAACAACGAAGCAAAACAAAAACAAAAACAAAACAATGAAGCAATAGAATAAAAAAAAATATCAGGGTACCCACCCAGACAGGCTCAGGTGGTTAAGCATCGTCCTACCTCTTGCACTGAAAAGTTGCTGGTTTGATTCGCAGTCAGGGTACATGCCTGGGTTGCGGGATTGATCCCTAATGGGGAAGTGTACGTAAGGCAACCAAGATCAATGCTTTTCTCTCACATCAATATTTCTCTCCCCTGCTCCTCCTCCTCTAAGCATGTCCTGGGGTTAGGATTAAAAAAAAAAATCAGGGTGCACTACCCACAGAGTTAGTATTATATATATATCAAGGGTGGGGGAGCTTTTTTTCTGCCAAGGGCCATTTGGATTTATAACATAATTCGCGGGCCATACAAAATTATTAACTTAAAAATTAGCTGGCTATATTTGGTCAAACATTTAATTAACTCACCTTGGCAGGGCCAGACCAAATTATTTCTTGAGCCTTATATGGCCCATGGGCCAGATGTTCCCACCCCTGATATATATTGTTTACATATTTTTTTAATATATAAGCACACACATGCATACATGTCTCCGATGGCTGCAAGGTAAAAAGTACATATTAATGTGGGGGGTAGATAAAGAGTGTGAAAGCTATTGTTACAAGACTCATGTATGTTTATTTCTCAAGCCCAGTACTTTTCTTAGAATTTAAGACGGTGCCTATTGAACCACCTATTCTGCACCTTCTCTGAGACATCCTCTATGGAGACCTTAAAATCAACACAAACTCAAGGCTTTCATCCTAAACTTGGTATTTTCTCCTTTGTTCTACATCTCAGGAAATGGCCCCACTATCTTTCCAATTGCAGAAGCAGGAAACCTGGGGGTCAATTATGGTACTTACCCTTTCCCAGCCCATGTCTACCTTGTTGACTTAAATGTCTAAATATATCTTTACCCTGACTGCTTTTCGCTATCTGCATCATCCAGGTCCAATTTACCCCCATCTCTCACCTGGGTAAACTGTACATCTTATGCTCCTCTCTGACCCGTTCTCTACAATGTCTCCTGAATGGTATTTAAAAAACACAGCCCTGATCATGTCACCTCCTCGCTTAAAAATCCTTCAATGGCTTCTCATCATTCCTAGACTCAAATTTTTAGAGTCTCTCTCTCTCTCTCTCTCTCTCTCTCTCTCCTTTCCCTAACCCCTTCCCGCAGGCAGGCACTTCTTTGCTTCTCTCTTTCTCCTAAGCTCCAAGGGCCCGTCTTTTGCCTCTGTAACTTGTTCCCTGAGTTCACTCATGCAGCTCAGCTGGCTCATTTCTTAAAGAAATAAAAAAAATCTAAACATGGCTGACCAGACCCCGTGTGAGATCGCCAGCCCTATTTCCTACCATCATCTCCCTCCCGCCTCTGTATTATAGCCACACTGGCTGGGCTGGATAAGGTTGGTCGGCAAACAACATCTATTCCCACTCTGTTTATATGCCTTCCTGTGCTACATATTTCCAGACTTCTCTTCAGGTAGGGCTCCAGCAATTAGATATACTTGCATGAGATTTGGAAGGTGGAAGGAAGGCAGAAGTCACAGTTTTGGCTATTTTTGCTTGTAAGCTTGTGGAAACTCCAGCTTATGGTCTCTGGCTTCAAAAACTTGTCATGTCACTGTCCTGGCAGTAGGTTTCTGATCCTAGCATCCTGTCCTTGGGTGGCAGGTTCAGCAGTGTGTTCTCAAACTCAGCCTTTGCAGTGGTGAGCTCCTGGTTCCTTTCTGACGATGAGAGAGGTGGTAGCTCCCCTGGCAGGTCAGTTTCTATGCTGTTCTAGGAGTGCCTAACATAACATGTTGAATGAATGAATGGAATGGAGGTGGCCAGACTACAGGGCATTAAGACAAAATCAAACCTCTTAAATGGCACCGACAAGGGACGTGCCACCTCCTCTTGGCATTTTTCCAACCACATCTTCTCTGACTTTCCAGACTGAACATGCTGTGTGTTCCAGGTCTCTGCACAGGCTGTTTCTGTGCTTGGATATCTCTTCCCTCCTTACTTGGCTCTTATTCATCCTGCAGGTTTTAGAGGAGACATCATCTCTGCTGGGAAACTTGTACTTCACACAATTCTGTACGTTTTGTACTCTTCCCCCCCCCCCCCCAGTATTTAAAAGCACTTATTATTTTTAAAATTGCTTGTTACGTATCTGTATCTCCTTCTGCAAGTGCACTGTCTTGTTCATGGGTATGTGCAGAGCAGCGCCCTGCACGGGGCCTGGCAGCGAGTCCGCCAGCCTCAGTCTAGGGATCTCAGCACACTCCCCTGGAGCCCATGAACAGTGAGGAATTGTAATTTGGGGGCTGCTAGATGGGGAGAGGAAGCTGGGGGAGGTTTGTTCCGCTCCAGCCCTTGGCTCAGTCCCCAGAACGCGAGGCAGGAGGCCCTGGAGCGGATTCTGTGGGGGAAGGGCAGGGAAAGTTTCTTCCTCCGCTCCCCCCAGGAGAGTTGTAGGGAGGGGCGGGGAGAGGGAAGATCCTTCCTAAGAGGCTCCTTGGCACAGTGCCCGCCAGGAAGAAGGGGGAGGGGAGCACGATGAATGCAGGCTTTCTCCTGCCCACTGGCCTCCAAGCGCTGGGAGGGAGGAGAATGCAAGGCAGAGAAGAGAAAGATGAGGGGGAGGGAGAGAACAAGAGGGAGGAATCCAGGAGGGAAGGGTCTGTTTGCTTTGGGAGACAGGAAGGAGAGGGGCTGAGCTGGCTCTGAAAAAAAGGGTTCCCCAGAGCCAACCAGGCCCCACCTACACCAGATCAGCTCTGGAAATATCTGAAAGCATCGACTCAGAGAATCAATGCACTGGGAACTTTCTTAGGAACATAACATCTCAGAGCTGAAAAGTCCTTCAGAGGTTTGGGGCTGGGGTTAGGGGAGGGAATCTCCAGGATTAGATCAGTTTGGAGGTCTGAGTCAGCTCTCTGCACGAGTCCCTGGACTCTCTCTTCCTCCCTTACAGCTAGACGAGATGGCATTTTAAAAAAGCCCATGGATACTTTGCATCCAATTCCTGGCACTCACAACTGTAAGATGACGAAACTGACATCTTCCCTGTCCTTCCCACTAGTTTGTAATTTCTCAAGGACAGAGTCCCTCTCACTCACTTTAGTACCATTCGGAACTGTGATTCTCAAAACTGCCCACTCACCAGAACTGCCTGGGGTGCTTGCTGAAAATGCTTCCCCTCGCTCCAGTGATTCTGATTCTTTGGAGCTGAGTTAGGGACTTCAAACTTGAGTTAAGTGATTAGCACACTGGGTTTAGGGAGCAACTCCAAAGGGCCTGGTTCCACAGGGTAGGTGCTAAGTGCTGGCCTGCAGGGGCTGGAACGGTATTTGCAGGGTAAACAAGTGGTGTGTAGGAGGAAGCACATTGAACTAGGGTCTGTGTACCCATGCATCTAATACTTTGAAAGGAAATAGCGCAGCAGAATTAGCAATACAAAAGATAAATATTTATTCAGAACAAAACTTTTTAACAATGGATTTTACATTCCAAGCCACAAGGAAATAGCAAAACTGAATGCAAAGGGAAGACAAAAACCCAAAGTAGTGTATTGTCTATTCTCCTTTAACTTGATAACAGTTGACCCAATGCTCTCTCGCATGGCCTATTTCACAAGTACATTTTAAAGTTAACAACTCACTTACAATTCTGGGTTAAAACAGCCTTTCTCCTGAGAGTCAGGAGTTTGCAGATGAACTCCATGAGCTGCTTCTCTGGGGTGTCTAACTATTGAGACTAAGGTGCAAATGTAAACCTTTACTAGGTTTCCTTACTCAGGAGCACCCCCATTTCTCATGGTGGCAACGAACGGGGAAGGGAAAGGCCCCCAAAGGACCAGGCACACTGTAATCCAGGTGTGATACCCCAGGGAACAAGTGCACCCTGGATTATGCTCTTTTGTCCCTTCTCTGTTTCCCAAGTATTCAGAAGCCCCTGCGAAATTTTCTTTTTTTGCTCTCTGGCCCAGATGGCACATTATTCTGGAGAGATCAGGCTTTCCGGGCCCTCAAGTGTTGAGGAAAATGTTGTGAAGTGTGAGAGGTAGTGGAATGAGCACTGGCCTTGGGGTCAGGGAACTCTAGGCTGGCTCGGGCACCAGACAGCTATGTGATTATGACCCAGTCATTTAACCTCTCTGGGCCTGTTTCACTGTTGGAAAACCAGGGGATTGGTGTAAACCAACTTCTAGGTTCTTTCCAACAGGACAATTCTAGATTCCATAATTGTGTGGCTCTTCTAAGCCACTGAAAGAGCTGTCACAAAGTCCATGTATTTTAATGCCATAAGAGAGGCCCTTGGCCACCATGCAGAGCTTATTGACTCAGATTACATACACTTCTAACAACACTGGTTTCACAAATTCTCAGACCACACAGATTAGAAGCAGCAAGTGATAAGGGGGAGGGAAAAAGGGCTGCACAAGCTGGACATCCTGACAGAAGTCACAGTCAACAACGTTTTCAAGTCAACAAACACTGATGGAGCGCAGTGTCTACCACGTGCTGGGCCCTGTACTTAAGTGCTAGGACATCAAGATGAGCAGGGCAGCCCAAAGGGTGAAAATTCGGGGAGAAGACAAGACATGGGGAGTAACAAGTACAAACCACCCCCCGTCCCCCAATTACAAAAAACGAAAACAAAATTCAACAGAGGGACTGGCGACATAACTGCACACCAACAGTTGTCGGTAGTCACGACTGGTGAGAGTCACCAATTCAGAAAAGGCTGAAATGGAGTACACTCGGTTTAAGAAGGCAGAGAGAGAGACATCTCTTGTTTAAAAAGATCTCTTTCAAACACGATAGAAAATGGTTTCAAAAAAGGTTTTGGCACTTAAGAGGGGTAAACTGGCTCTGTCTTCACCCTGGCTGGCTGGCAGGCGGCAGGCAGGCAGGCGGGTGCTCAGTGCCCGGCCACCCCAGGCAGCGGAGGTGCCACGGAATTGTGAACCGCTTTGGGACACTGGGCGAAGGCGTGCCCCCGCTTGCCACAGAGGTTGCACACGATGCCCTTTCGGCAGTAAGGGCTCAGGTGCCCCTCCTCCCCGCACCTGAAGCACCTGTCCTGCGTGCAGCTGCCGCTCAGGTGGGTCCGGGAACCACATTTAAAGCACGTCTTGGGCTGCCCCTTGTACCAGCTGTAGCCCCGCTCGGCCCCCAGAAAGAAGGCCCCCGGCAGGTGCCGGACGCCGCCCTCGCCCTGGCGCAGCTCGATCTCACACTTGTACTCCCCGGTCCAGATCCCGAACCTGTCGGTCACCTTCACGGGCACGGCCAGCACATCGCAGTGGCGCTTGAGCCAGGTCACGATGTCCTCCACGTCCACCGTCTCGTTGCGGAAGAGGATGAAGAGCGTCTTCAGGCTGGACCGGCTGCGCCCCAGCACCACGAAGTTGTCCCAGCAGTCCTCCCGCTCGCGCTTCTCCTCGTAGACGCGCAGGAACAGGGCCAGCTTCTCGGCCGAGCGGAAGCTCACGTCGAACTCGCGGCTGCCGGGGATCTGGATGACGGCGTAGATGTCGCCGGGCTCCATGCCGATGGAGCGCAGGATGAGCGCGCCCACCACGAAGTCCCGGGTGGGGCAGGCGCTCTCGTCGCCCTGGAAACAGATGCGCACGAGAAAGCGGCCCTTGCCCGGGCCGGCCGCGGAGCCCGCCGCCGCCGCGCCCGCCCCCGGCCCCTGCTCCTCCGCGGGGGACTCCTCGGCCGGGTCGTCGGCCGCGCCGAGCCGGGACGGGGTCGCCATGGCCGCCCCCTCGGCCTTCTTCCTCCGGCCCGCCTCCGCGGCGCCTTTCTTGGGGCGGGGGTCCGCCGCCTCGCCGGCCGGCTCTCTCCGGCGGCCCTTCGGGTCCCCGCGGCTGGCCGGGGGGAAGTCGCCGAGGTCCGCCGCCGCCAGGCCCGCCGGGGCGCCCAGCGCGCCACCCGCGCCGCCGCCGCTCTCGTCCTCGCGCCGCGGCGGCCGCGACTCGCGGAACTCGCCCTTCTTCCCGGCCAGGTTCTTCACCACCTGGGCCCAGCCCAGCTTCTCGCGGCCGCCCTCCTTCTCCTCGGCGCGGGCCGCGGGGCGCGCGGGGGCCAGGAGCTGCGGGCGCCCCCGCTGCCGCTCCTCCTCGGGGCCGCCGCCGGTGGCCATGTTACCTCCTTCCCAGCATCCTCCACTCGCTCCCGCGGCCGGAGGGCGCCCATCGCGCGCCGTGCGGTGGGTTTTGGAGGCTTTTTTTTTTTTTTTTTTGAAATTTGATGCCGCCTCTCGCCGCCCCGCCAAAAATATTTACATGCGGCGCCCGGCCGGCCGGGGCCCTGGTAACGGCCGCGCGCGCTTCCGCCGGGCGCGCCCGCCCCGCCCCGCCCCGCCCCGGGGCACCGCGCGGCCAGGAGCTTGGAGCGCGGCCCTGGCTCCGAGGGCTTGGCAGCCGCCGCCTCGCTCTCGAGGATTTGGGGTTTCGCAAGCGGCCCGCGGTGGTGTCACTCCGGCCGCGCTCCCCGAAGGCGGGGCAGGCGGGGGATCCTTTTCCATCCGACGGAGCGAAACTCAGCCTCCCGCCCCCCGCAGCGGAGCGGACCGCCACGCGATGGTTTTCCGCGCTGGGTCGGGAACATTTCAAACACAGAAAGTTGCTTCTTAACTGCGAACGTTTTGCCTTTGGACTGTTTTAACTGTCTGGCATTAAATTTTACTGCACTGCACCCCTCGCACACGACCCCCTCTTTCCACCCGTCCTTATTTTTTCATAGTAATATTTTTCAAGTAAGTTATACGGCATCACTTTAAAAAAAGATCTCGGGCCCATGCATGATAAGGATGATACACTGAGCGCCGGAGCGCAGCGCCCAGGCCCGTTCTAAGCGCAGCGCAAGCCGTGCCACGTGGAATCGTCCAAAACAAAATGCTGCCTTTACCCTTGTCCGGGACGGAGCGGCGTGGACATGGGGATACATTATGCGGCCCCGCGGCAGAGGTAATGGGGGCTCCTAATTATAAACAGGTGGCTCATATTTACTTATTAAACCGCCTTGTGTCTGACGTTGTGGATCAAAGACTATTTGCATCCGACTCCAGGAAACAATCTTAACACAGATTCGGGGCTGAAGTTAGCACTGGGCAGGATCTTCCCCTCTCGTCCATCTCAACCGGTGTTTTGGAAACGTTGATAACCTTTGGGGGATGGAGGGGACGGGTTTAGCATGATCTTTTTGTCAGGTTTGTCTTTCTTCTGTGTATCTGTACATTTCAGGGTGCGTCCGTGACCTTTCCCACTTCAGTGAAAGGAAAGGCGGATGTGGAGTCGGGGAGACCCGCGTTGCAATCTGAGTGCTTCACATCTCAGCTTTGTCCCCGGGGCCAGTGACTTCAGTTTTCATAGCTCCAATTTGCTCCTCCTCAACAAAGGGATATTATATCTGCTGTCAGAGGAGGCATGTGGGAGTGCGAGGAGATAGCGTGTGTTAAAGACCTTGATCCACGGTGGGCTTTTTTAAAAAAAGTTTTTTAAAATATATTTTTAGCCCTAGCCGGTTTGGCTTGGTGGCTAGAGCTTTGGCCTGCGGACTGAAGGGTCCCAGGTTCGAATCTGGACAAGGGCACATGCTGGGTTGCAGGCTCGATCCCCAGTCGAGGGTGTGCAGGAGGCAGCCAGTCAATGATTCTTTCTCATCATTGATGTTTCTATCTCTCTCTCCCTCTTCCTTCCTCTCTGAAATAAAAAATATATTTAAAAATTTTTAGAAAAAATATTTTTATTAATTTCAGAGGAAGGGCGAGGGAAAGAGAGATAGAAGCATCAATGATAAGAATCATTCATCATTCCACAGTGGGTTTTCCAGGATTGGTTAATTGAATTCCTCAACGATGCTCTCAAGGAACAGGTCCCCTACACTTTCCCCTCTTCCATTCCACCATTTGGTTAACTCCCCTCACAGTTCCACAATTCTGGTAATGCCACACAGATATGACAGTATCTAGTAGCAGACGAGGAAATGTTTTTCTTCAATGTCTCTCTTAAAAAACATATAGATAGCCCTAACCGGTTTGGCTCAGTGGATGGAGCGTCGGCCTGCGGACTGAAAGGTCCCAGGTTCGATTCCGGCTAAGGGCATGTACCTTGGTTGCGGGCACATCCCCAGTAGGGGGTATGCAGGAGGCAGCTGATCGATGTTTCTCTCTCATCGATGTTTCCAACTCTCTATCCCTCTCCCTTCCTCTCTGTGAAAAATCAATAAAATATATTTTAAAAAATAAAATAAAAAATATATAGATATATATAATTTATTTCAGAGAGGAAGGGAGAGGGAGAGAGACAGAAACATCAATGATGAGAGAGAATCACCTACACCCCCCCCCCCCCCCCCCCCCCCCCCCCCCCCCGCCAATCAGGATCAACTGCAACCCAGGCCGGACCAAACACGTAGGTGGAAGCTCAACCACCGAGCCACTGGCCTGGCTGTAATGTCTATTTTTTTAAAGTGTGATGAAAATCTTTCCCAAAGTCTCTAAGTAGACTTTTCACCCTATTCTTTGGCCCTGCTTTTATCAGATGCCTATGACTAAACCTAAAACTGGCGAGAGAAATGGACCCACCAAAGCTAGCTCAGACCAATCATGACTTTGGAGAGGGCACTGGGACTAGGGCTGGGGCCTGCCGCCTCTAAAGACAGTGCCTGTCGGAGTAAGATCAAGTAAGATCCCTCCCTTCCACTGTCTCTAAAAATCAATGGAAAAATATCCTCAGGTGAAGATTAACAAACAAGCAAGGAAGACACACTCACAACCCTGGCTTATTGGGACGATGTTCTAACCAACGGAGCTACCTGAGACGGACCGGGAGAAATGGCTGTTGGGTAGGCAAACACCCAGGTCTGCCATATGTTGCCGCCTCCTACTTTTTAACTGTTTTGTGGCACAGAGCTTCTCAGCTGCAATTGAGGTACAGTGGGCTTTGTAAATGGGGGTGCCTGACAGGGATTCCTTCAGCCCTAGGGGCAGCCAAGAGGTGCCGGGATGGCCAGAGTACCCAGCTGATTGCCTTTACCATAGCATTCTCTTCTGTTAACCATAGTGTGCAGTGCAATTTAAAACATTTTCCTACGATTTAAAAAATATATATGTATTTTTATTGATTTCAGAGAGGAAAGGAGAGGGAGAGGGAGATAGAAACATCAATGATGAGAGAGAATCATTGGTCGGCTGCCTCCTGCACGCCCCCCACTGGGGATGAGCCTGCAACCCCGGGCATGTGTCCTTGACCGGAATTGAACCTGGGGCCTTTCAATCCGGCCGATGCTCTATCCTCTGAGCCAAACTGGCTAGGGGTTCCTATGATTTTTAAGAGGAGGAGAAAGTGGGGAGCTCTGGCCTAGTATTCTTTAGTAACATTCCCCTATTCAACTTTAGGTGATTTCAAATTATTTGCTCCCTTCAAATTATTTTTTAAACTGGAATGCACTTTTATTTATTTTAAAAATATTTTATGGATTGATTTGAGAGAGTAAGAGAGAGAGATTGATTTGTTGTTCCACTCATCCATGCATTCATTGGTTGATTCTTATATGTGCCCTAACCAGGGATCAAACTCACAACCTTGGCCCTAGACCCGTGGTCGGCAAACTGCAGCTCGTGAGCCACATGTGGCTCTTTGGCCCCTTGAGTGTGGCTCTTCCTAAGCCTTAGGAGTACCCTAATTAAGTTAATAACAATGTACCTACCTATATAGTTTAAGTTTAAAAATTTTGGCTCTCAAAAGAAATTTCAATGGTTGTACTGTTGATATTTGGCTCTGTTGACTAATGAGTTTGCCGACCACTGCCCTAGCCGGTTTGCCTCAGTGGATAGAGCATCGGCCCATGGACCGAAGACTGAAGGGTCCTGGGTTCAATCCCTGTCAAGGGCACATACCTGGGTTGTGGGCTCTATCCCTGGCCCTGGTCAGGGTGCCAGGGTGCGTGCGAGAGGCCCCCAGTTGATGTGTTTCTCTCACATGGATGTTTCTCTCTCTGTTTCTCCCCCTCCCTTCCACTGTCTCTAAAAAATCAATGGAAAAATATCCTCAGGTGACGATTAACAAACAAACAGGGAGGACACACTCACAACCCTGGCTTATTGGGACGATGTTCTAACCAACCGAGCTACCTGGCCAGGACCGGAATGCATTTTTTGTTTATGCTGTATATGGCAAATCTGGAGTGTGGAGAGAGAACTGGAGTGGGGCTAGAGTGGGAGCTGATACTGGAGTCCAGGCATGAGAGGAAAGCAGGGTATGTGTGTGGGTGACAGAAGTAAGTGGCCTGATTCCAGATATATTTTAAAGGTACTGCTGGCAGACTTGGATGTGGGATGAAAGATGAGTCAAGGGTGACTTCAGGAAGAGCTGTCATTTTGAGAAGGGTGAAAATGTTTCTGGGGAAAGAATGCATGCTAGTTGCCTATTAGGTGTCTGAGATATTGAGTAGACAATTGGCTGTATGTGACAGGAATTCAGGGAAGAGGCTGAAGAGGTGAGGCTGGGAAGCATCTGGGTAGATATGGCATCTGCAGTCACAAGACTGGGAGGGCACACATGGAGTGAAAGCAGATATTACTGGGGCAATCCAGTAATAAAGGGGGAAGGGGAGGGGCCAGCAAAAGAGAAGAAAAGGAGGTAGGAAGGAACCCCTGAGCGTGGTTTCCTGGATGCCAAGTTTAGAAAGTGTGTCAAGGAAGGAGTGACCCATTGTGCCAAGTGCTGCACATAGGCCAGGTAAGAGGAGGTTTAGCCAAGTGGAGGTCACTTGTGGTATTGATTGACAAGGGGCGTTTCCCTCCAGAGGGGGAAAGTGAAAGCCTGGCCGAAGAGGAAGAAAGGAATGGCAAACAGAGTAGGCAGACCTCTGTAGGAGTTTTGCTGTGAGGTGATGCAGAAATGGGAGGGGAGCTGGATGGAAGTGGTCACTTTAAAAAAATATTTTTTAAAAATATATTTTTATTGATTTCAGAGAGGAAGGGAGAGGGAGAGATGGAAACATCAATGATGTAAGAGTATCATTGATCGGCTGCCTCCTGCATGTCCCACACTGAGGACTGAGCCCGAAACCAGGGCATATGCCCTGACTGGGAATTGAACCATGACCTCCTGCCATAAGTTGACACTCAACCACTGGGCCATGGTGGCGGGGCATATTCACTTTTTTTTTCAATAGAAGAAATTAATATATGTTGGTGTGACAATGAGAATAATAAAGAAAAAAGAGTGATGGGAGAAAACGGGGTGAATTGCTGGGGAAATAGAAAGTAAGAGAGTAGGATTCAGTGCATAATTGTAGGAGTTGGTCTCAGGAGGCAATTTATACACCGTCACAGGAGAGAGGCAAGTAGGTGGGTAAATAAGGTGATGTGAGCTTTTGAGTTTACTGATCCCAAGATTTTCTTAGTGAAATAGGAAGCAAATTCAAGAGTAAGATTTGTTCCTTCCTCCCTTTCTTCCTTCCCTTCCCTTCCTTTCCATTCCCTTAAAAAAAAAAAAAGTAAGGATGGGGAAGGAAGTCATAGAGGTTTGATGAGAGTAAAAATATGACATAATTCTTCAGGCTGTTGGGCGAAGCCAGCTGAGGGATATTTGAAACCAAGTTGAAAAGAATGTGTCCAGAGCTACATTTTGCCCTGTGAGATTGGTCCCTCTAGGCACCCCGTAGTCTGCGTCCGTTTCCTTGGAGACGTAGACCCAGCTGAAGCGTCTGGTCTCCAAGGGAAGTCTGAGTGGCCTGAGTTACCACGCGATCCGCGCTGAGACTAGGAAGTTGGAGAAGACGAATAAGTAGGCACCCCAAGAGATCGGTGCCCCACGGACTCCCCCGACTCTTCTTCCATTTTCCCCAATGGCGCATGCCTTTCCAAAGTAGGTGAAAGAGTACCGCGAGGTGGTGAAGCGCGCATGCATCGGCCTCCCGCCCACGCGGGGGGGGGGGGGGGGGGGAGGGGGTTCTTCGCGGTCTTTTGCCCCCCCCCCCCCTTCGCCCACAGCTCCCGAGCCCCGCCTCTCCCTGGCGCTCTCTGGGTTCTGGCTTGGCTGCGTCCCTAGGAAACTGCGGTTTTGGATTGGAGACCCCACGCCTGTTTCATGTTTGCTGCTTGCACCCCTATGGGCTGGCAATGATGGAAGGTCTTTCCCGCCCTAACTCTTTTCAGACCTACCGACTCTAGGAGTCGCCCTACAGTCCCCAAGTCCCAGACTCCGGTGAGTGCGGGAGGGGCTGGGGGAGGAGGGGAGAGGTTCGCTGATCCTGAGCCCGCAGTCCTCTGCTCTCCCTTCCCGCGGAAGCCACAGTCTTAGGTGGTAGAGTCCTGAGATCTGAATTCCAGGCCCTGCCGTGTCACACATTTGCTCTGGGACTGAGGCATGCCTTTGAACCTCAGTTTTCTTACCTCCTTATCAGAATGTAAGGGTGTAGGTATATTGTGCTGCTCTCTTATTTACCTATGGTTCTATTCTGGTTCCCTTTGGGTCTTTTTCATGCCTTCTGTTTCTCACAGTTCTCAGCACCTCCCAGCCTGGATGTGCTTAGGAAATTCAGGCTGGCTGGTAAGAGTGATAGCTGACATTATGGAGCACTTACCACATGCTTTACAAATCTCTCTCAGAATTCTCACACCAACCTATGGAGGTAGGTTTATAATGAGATCCAGTTTGCAGATGAGAAAATTGAGGCTCAGAGAGGTAAAGTCACTTGCTCAAGGTCACTGATATCTATAAGGGGGGAAGGTGGAATTTTTTAAAAAAAAATATTTTTATTGATTTCAGAGAGGAAGGGAGAGGGAGAGAGAGAGAAACATCAATGATGAGAGAGAATTACTGATCAGTCACCTCCCGCATGCTCCCTACTGGGGATCGAGCCCACAATCCGGGGCATGTACCCTTGACCAGAATCGAACCTATTAACCCTTAAGTCTGCAGGCTGACTCTGTATCCACTGAGCCAAACCGGTTAGGGCTGAAGCTGGAATTTGAACCCACAAGGCTGTGTGACTGATTTTGTTTTGTCTGGTAGGATTATGTTTCAGGGCAGCGGTCCAAACATAAAACCAAGCCCTCCACTGCGCTTCCAGTCCTGCAAACCAGTGGCCATAAGAAAACCAAAATGAAGCCTTGGATTAGTGACCAGCCAGGTGAGCAGAGGCACTTTGGGCTGGTATGGGAGTTGGGGATCAGGTAGAGTGAATGCCCTTGGCCCTTGGTGACTCCATTTATTTTAGGGGAGGCTCACTGCTTTAATCAACAATCCCCAGATATCAAGTATTAATTCAGAAGCGTATATCTCATATATGTCAAAGGACATTTGTGCATCTGGGCAGGAGGAGGTGATCTTTTCTGCATGATTATTTAGGGACCTGGGCTCCTTTGCCTTGTGGCTATGACATTTTGTAAGGCCTTGACATTCTAAGCAAGGATATGGGTGATTTTGTGGGCAGTTGTTTTTTTTCCCCAGGGCCCAGATTTGAAGTGACACAATATCACTTCCAGTCAGTAGCCATAACTCAGTCATCTGACCACTCCTAACTACAAAGGAAGATGGGAAATGTAGCCCAGCTGTGTGTCCAGGAGGAAAAGAAAATAGGGTTTGGTGAATTCAGGATCATCTCTGCTACATCATTGTCATGCCTTTCCAGGGGAGTTCTGAGGCCTTGCCAGGCAGACACGGCTTCAGATCTTGGCTCTGCCTTTTACTCTCTTGGTAAAATCATTTATTCCTCTGTGCTTACCTGATAGGATTGTTGTGAGAATTAAATGAGATGATCTCTTTAAAGCATTGTTGCTCAACCTTGCCAGATTCAACACTCCTTTTAATAACAAATATTTTGTAATATTCCTATAGTCTCCTGAAATAAACTTCATAGATAATATAACCTACCTACAGATATAACAAAGAAATAATACCCTAACTGTAAAGAAAAAGTAAAAGTTTTTTTATAGTTTAATAACATATTTCAATAGGTAAATGCTCAGGTTGGACTCCACTAGAAGATATGATAAAGTCATCAGAAGCTTACTCATAGATGTAAAGCAAGCATGTCAAACTCAAAGGCTAACACGGGCCAAATAAACAAGGTTTAAGTTTATGTGGGCTGCAAAAAAACAGAAGCTTCAATTTTCATAGAAACGTAAGATTATTTCGATAGAGACATGCTGAATACAAAGGGCTGAAATAAATGAGTCATTGTTAACATAAAATAATAGAACATTTTAATAAAAATTAATATTTTTCCTTGAACATTAACCTACCAGACACTGAATAACTGCACAAATTAATAAGCGTAACGCAAATAAACCTATTTTTTCTTGATCTCTGAAAGCGAAATATTTCCTGTTGCACACACCAAACAAGTCAGTTCAAGGCTAATGACGTGGCAATCGGCTGCTAAAATATCCGCTGCTAGTATCAGTGGAGAGAAATGGTGCGCCTGCACGTAAGGCGTGTAAGAGAAATGAATGCTACACGATTATAGTAATCAGTCATTAGCGAACGTTGTAGTTCATTATTAATAATTATGTATAACAGGGTATTATAGAAATTAAGTTACGAAACTTTTACTAAAACGTTTCTTACATACCGTTATATTGTCTGGGCTGCAAAAATATTCATTGTGGGCTGCATGTGGCCTGTGGGCCGCGAGTTTGACATGCTTGTTGTAGAGAGTCCTGGTGGATGTAACAGTTGCAAAGGCAGATTGACATGTGGTAGGATCCTGGGACTCTAATACCAGGGGGATTTTTCATTGCTGCCATGATTTACAAAGTGGTACCCATCTTTTGGTAAATTCCAAACAAAACAAAGTATGATCTTTCTCTTGATTATAGCTGCTTCCTTGGAAAATTCAGCATTAGAGTAAACCTCTGCAAAATATCCTTTCTCTCTCTCTCTCTCTCTCTCTCTCTCTCTCTCTCTCTCTTTGTCAGTCCTCACCCAAGGATATTTTTCATTGATTTTTAGAGAAAGTGGAAGGGAGGGGGAGAGACAGAGAAACATCAATGTGAAAGAGACACACTGATTGGTTGCCTCCGGCATGTGCCCAGATCGGGGTTGGGGATCGAGCCTGCAACTGAGTTGCGTGCCCTTGACTGGAATTGAACCAGGGACCCTTCAGTCTGCAGGCCACTACTCTATCCACTGAGCCAAACCGGCCTGGGTGCAAAATATTCTTTGTGTTTATATGTGGCCCACAGTCAGGTTCTGAGATCAGACCATTATAAATAGCGTTTTCACCTACATCAGTATCTGAGAGGACTTTGGAAAGTCAGGTAGAACCTAGGAGAATTCTGTGTTCTCTGGGGCTGTCCTGTTCTGGGGGATGTCTAGCATCCCTGGCTCCCACCCACAGATGCCAGTTGGGCCCCCCAGTATTTGTGAAAACTCTGTCAAGGTACCTAAAACACCCCTTTTGAGAGTCATGGATGTAAAGTGATGATCTTAAGGCCTGGTGGTGGTGATAGGATTTTTGTCTAGAGCCCTAGACTCTATTCAGACAGCATCTATAATGAAACTCTTGCCCTTTTCTTTCACTGAGAAGCCAGAGAGATACATAACAGACACAACCACAACAAGAACAAGAGTAGTTAACATATGCCAGGCACTTATTACATACAGGCCAGATACTGTTCTCAGCACTTTACAAGTATCACTTCATTTAATCTTCCAAACAAGCCTGTGCGGAGGGTGCTGTTATTACCATCTCCTCTACAGGGGAGGCACACACAGGTGTCACTCCCGAGGTCACTCAGTTAGGAGGAGCATAGCCAGGCTGTGACATTTGACAATTTGACTTTAGGACCCACAGTCTTTTTTTCTTTTCTTTTTTTTTTTTTTTTGATCCTCACCCAAGGATATTTTTCCATTGATTTGTAGGGAGAGTGGACAGGAGAGGGAAAGACAGAGAGAAACGTCGATGTGAGAGAGACACATTGATTGGTTGCCTCCTGCATGTGCCCCGACCAGGGCTGGGGTTGGGGAGGAACCTGAAACCAAGGAACTTGCCCTTGACCAGAATCGAACCCGGGACCCTTCGATCTGCAATCCGATGCTCTAACCACTGAGCAAAACTGGCCAGGGCAAGACCCACAGTCTTTTTTTTTTTTTTAAATATTTTTTATTGATTTTTTACAGAGAGGAAGGGAGAGGGATAGAGAGTTAGAAACATCGATGAGAGAGAAACATCGACCAGCTGCTTCCTGCACACTCCCTACTGGGGATGTGCCCGCAATCCAGGTACATGCTCTTGACTGGAATCGAACCCGGGACCCTTCGGTCCGCAGGCCAATGCTCTATCCACTGCGCCAAACCGGTTAGGGCAGGACCCACAGTCTTAAACATACATATGTAGCTGGAAAGAGTGTGAGCACTGGAGAAATATAGACCTGAGTTGGTGTTCCAGTTTCCCTTCTTGCTGGCAGTTCCATCTAAGTAACCTGTCACAACCTCAGTTTTCTTTTCTGTGGAAATGGGCACAGAGATTCCTGTCCTATGCAACTGTATAAATAATGCTAAAAATAGCTACCATTTGCTGAGGATTTATTTTGTGTCAGGCTCTGTAGTAGAGGCCTCATTCATTCATTCATTCATTCATATATTCATTCAGCAGCAGCTTTTCAGAGCCCCCATGTGCCTGGCATTGTTCTGAGTGTTGTTGACTCATAGTGAAGGAGACAGATTGGGTTTCTAGTCACAAAGAACTCATGGTTCCAGTCTCAAACGTGTAACTCCACAACACTTTACACTTGAGATAGAAGGAGATCATCATCTAGATCACTCCTTACAATGACAGGAGATGATGTTATCACCATTTTACAGATGAGGAAACTGAAGCTTAGGTTGGTAACACGTTCTGAGCAAAGTCCTGTCCTTGAGGACAGTTTTGTGTAGTCAAGAGAAATCGATCATCTCTACCAAGATGGAGTAGCCCTGTTCCTTTCTATTCCTCCCTTTTACAACTCAAACATGTTGGGTATAACACACAAACAGAAAGACTCTGAAAACTGGAAAGAAGAAGGTGGGCTGTTAGGGTGGTGAGTGAACACAATCATCTGGCGTAACAATGAATATGTGGAAACCAAATTTAAAACAATACATTTAGCTGAAACCGGTTTGGCTCAGTGGATAGAGCGTCGGCCTGCGGACTGAAAGGTCCCAGGTTCGATTCCGGTCAAGGGCATGTACCTGGGTTGCGGGCACATCCCCAGTAGGAGATGTGCAGGAGGCAGCTGATTGATGTTTCTCTCGCATCGATGTTTCTAGCTCTCTATCTCTCTCCCTTCCTCTCTGTAAAAAATCAATAAAATATATTAAAAACAAAACAAAACAAAAAAAACAATACATTTACAATCACTTTAAAGAAAATGATTGGCCTGGCTGGCATAGGCATAGCTCAGTGGTTGAGCATTGACCTGTGAGCCAGGAGGTCACATTTTGATTCCCGGTCAGGCCATATGTCCGGGGTCGCGAGCTCAATTCTTAGTGTGGGGAATGCAGAAGGCAGCTGAACAATGATCCTCTCTCATCATTGATGTTTCTATCTCTCCCTGTCTAAAATAAAAAAAAAAAAGAAAAAGAAAATGATATTTAGGTATAAAATTAACAAAACATAGAGGATCTGTATGCTGAAAATTACATAAATGCTGGTGAAAGATATCAAAGACCTAAGTGAATATAGAGACATACCATGTTCATGGATTGGAAGACTCAACATAGCAAAGATATAAATTTTCCCCAAATTGATGTATATGTTTAATACAGTTCCTATCAAAATTCCAGCAATGTTTTGTTAGACAAAGACAGGTTTATTTTAAAATTTATATAGGAAAGCAAGACCCTACAATAGATAAGACAATTTTGAAAAAAGAAGAATAGCATGGGAAGAATCAGTTTACATGATTTTAAGGCCAACTATATGGCTATAATAATAAAGACAGCATATTATTGGCAGAGAGACACGTAGGTCAATGGAACAGAATAGAGAAACCAGAAATAGAGGCATACAAATATGCCCAACTGATTTTAAAATATATATATATATATATATATATATATATTTTATTTTTTACAGAGAGGAAGGGAGAGGGATAGAGAGTTAGAAACATCGATGAGAGAGAAGCATCGATCAGCTGCTTCCTGCACACCCCCTACTGGGGGTGTGCCTGCAACCAAGGTACATGCCCTTGACTGGAATCGAACCCGGGACTCTTCAGTCCCCAGGCCGATGCTCTATCCAGTGAGCCAAACCGACTAGGGCCCAACTGATTTTTTTGTTTGTTTTGTTAATCCTCACCCGAGGATATTTTTTCCATTGATTTTTAGAGGGAGTGGAAGGGAGGGAGCAAGTGGGAGAGATAGAGAGAGAGGGAGAGAGAGAAAGGGAGAGAGAAAAACATTGATGTGAGAGCGACACATCAATTGTTGTTCCCACATGAGCCCTGACCGGCATCAGGGATTGAACCTGCAACCCAGGTACTGCCCTTGACCAGGAACCCTTGACCTTTCAGTGTGTGGAGAGACACTCCAACCATTGAGCCACATTGGCCAGGACCCAACTGATTTTTGGCAAAGGTGCAGAAGCAATTCAGTGGAGGAAAGAAAACCTTTTCCACAAATGGTGCTGGAGCAATTGGACATCCATAGACAAAAAAGGAACCTCAATTTAAGTCTCACAACTTACACAAAAATTAACTTGAAATGTGGAGAAATAAAAATTAAATGCAAAAGTGTAAATCTTTTAGAAAAAATCATAGTGGAGAAAAACCTTTGAGCCAAGGAAAGAGTCCTTGCACTGTACACAAACAGCTTGATCTATAAAAGAAAAATGAAATAATTAATAAATCGGGCTCCATAAAAAACACACCCTTTTGTTCTGTGAGAGACTTTGTTAAGAGGATGAAAAGACAAGCTTCAGACTTGGAGGAAATATTTGCAAACCACATATCTGACAAAGAACTGCTATGTAGACTATATCAAGAATTCTCAAATTCAACAGAAAAACAATTCAGTTAGAAAATGGGCGAAAGATATAAAGAGACATTTTACTGAAGAGGATATACAGATGATAAAACACATGAAAAGCTGCTCAATATCATTATCCTTTAGAAATATGCAAATTAAACTACAAAGGGATGTCACTGCATACCTGTCAGAATGGCTACAATGAAAAATGCTGGCAGAGGGGAGAAACTCTATCATGCATTCATTGTTAGTGGGACGGTAAAATGGTGCAGCCATTCTGGAAAAGAATATAGCAGTTTCTAATGAAACTAAACATGCAATTCCCATAATAATCCAGCAATTGCACTCTTGCACATTTATTCCAGAAATGAAAACTTACGGTGCATGAATGTTTCATAGCAGCCTTATTTATAATACTCCCAAACTAGAAACAACCCAGATATCCTTCAATGGGTGAATGGTTAAACAGTCTATGGTCCAATCCATACCATAGAACATCAGTCAGCAATGAAAAGGAAAGAACTATTGACAACATTCAACGATTTGGCTGAATCTCCAGAGAATTTTGCTGAGAAAAAAAAAGAAAAGCAGCTAATCCCAGATACATACTACGATTCCATTTATATGATGTTCTGGGAATGACACAATTATGGAAATGCAGAGACGATTAGTGATTGCTAGCAGTTAGGGACAGAGGTGGGAAGAGGATGGTAAGGCGAGGGAAGTGGGCGTAGCTGTAAAAGGCAGCATGAGTGATCCTGTGGTTAGGGAACTATCTTGCCCTTTAAACAAAAAGTTTTCATTGATTTCAGAGAGGAAGGAAGAGGGAGATAGAAACATCAATGATGAGAGGGAATCACTGATTGGCTGCCTCCTACGCACCCCACACTGGGGATTGAGTCCACAACCTGGGCATGTGCCCTGACTGGGAATTGAACTGTGACCCCTTGGTTCATAGGTCGACACTCAACCACTGTGCCACGCTGGCTGGGCTATCTTGCCCTTCTTTTTTCCTTCTTTTTTTTTCTTTTCTGTTTAATCTTGCCCTTCTTAATGTTAACATCCTGGTTGTGACATTGTACTTAGTTTTGCAAAATGCTACCATTGTGAGAAACTGAGTTAAGGGTACACAGGATTTCTCTGTAATCTTAAAACTGCATGTAACCTGAACTTATCTCAAAATAAAAAGTCTAATTAAGCCCTAGTTGGTTATGCTCAGTGGATAGAACGTCAGACTGCGGACCAAAGGGTCCCAGGTTCGATTCTGGTCAAGGGCACATACCTCGGTTGCAGGTTCCTCCCCTGCCCGGGCCCTGGTCAGGGTGTGTGCAGGAGGCAACCAGTCAATGTGTTTCTCTCACTTGGATATTTCTCTCTGTCTTTCCCTCTCTCTTCCACTCTCTCTAAAAAACAATAGAAAAATATCCTTGGGTGAGGATTAAAAAAAAGTTTAATTAAAAAGAAAAGATAAATCAGGGCTGCTACCATTAATGAAAAGAAATAACCATTATTAAAGCTGCAGATCTTTCTAAGTACTGAAGTTCAATTTACAAATCTCATTATTTTTATAAATACTTTTAAGAGGGATTTTGGAACTTGGTTAATTAAATTCTCCTATGTCCTTTAAGCCCCATTTAAAAATTTAGTATATTTATTTTCATTTCTAAATAGTTCACTTATCTGATTAACAAAAACCATTGGGTATTTAAACAGTTTTTGTACATCTAATAAAATAAACTTCTAAATATGGGTAATCTTATATTTTTTATATATACATATATTTTTTTATTGATTTTAGAGAGGAAGGGAGAGAGAGAGATAGAAACATCAATGATGAGAGAGAATTATTGATTGGCTGCCTGCGGCATGTCCCCTACTGGGGAGGATTGAGCCTGCAACCCAGGCATGTGCCTTTGGTCGGAATCGAACCTGGGACCCTTCAGTCTGCGGGCGGATGCTCTATCCACTGAGCCACATGAGCTAGGGCATCATCATTGATGTTTCTATCTCTCTTTTCCTCTCCTTTCCTCTCTGAAATCAATAAAAATATATTTAAAACAAAACAATAATTACTACTAATAAAGTAGAAAAATCAGTGATCAGCAGCTACTATGGTGAGAGGCAGCTACCTGGCTGGGTATTATGACAAGCAACTACAAGTGCCAGAGTATGTAGCAAGCTAGACTATGTCGCAACACAGCTACGCACGTGGCCATTTCCATGATAGGTAATAAGGGACAAAACACAATATGGTCTTGAATGGAAAGAGCCTAATTATTATTTTTTAAATATATATTTGTATTTATTTTTATTTTATTTTCAGAGAGGAAGGGAGAGGGAGAGAGAGATGGAAACATCAATGATGAGAGAGAATCATGATCCGCTGCCTCTTGCACGCCCCACACTGGGGATCGAGCCCACAACCCGGCATGTGCCCTGACCGGCAATTGAACCGTGACCTCTTGGTTCATAGGTTGATGCCCAACCACTGAGCCATGCTGGCTGGGCGAGCCTAATTGTTTTTTAACCCCATATTTATTTACTTACGTTATATTTACTATGTCAATGCATAGCAAAAAGTTTCTAGGAAAATGCAAAAAACAACAACACAACCCCTAAAATCTGGAGGAGTTGGAAGCAGAGTCAGAGGCCAAGGTGACCCCCGTCCCTGACAGGTGGACACTAGACCTGCATGGGAACTGCTGCAGGGATGGGAGCCTGCCACCCACCAGTGCCTGCCCTCACGTGCGCAGCCCATTCTGGGACTAGACAGCCCTGTGGTTAGAAGGATCTTTGTTTTATTGAGACCAAAATATCATTCCCTGTAATTATGACCTTTGGATCATGATTTGCCTTAAGAGTAGATACATATGTCTAATCCTAAGTGTATACATTCAGCTGGTCCTTACTTAGCCAAGGATTAGCCCCTGAGGGACCTGGAAACTGGATTGGGTGATTTTCCTGAGAAACGCAGAGAATGACTATGCTATGAAAAAAAGGAAAACAAAGGAGAACAATCAAGCAATATACTGTATTAAAAGTTATGTGACTGTGGTCTCTCTCCAATTATTGACCCTTCTTCTTGCGATGATGTGAGATGGTACAATGCTACGTGATGAGGTGTAGTGAGGTGAGTGAAGTAGGCTTTTTGAGGTAGCATTTGTCTACTACCGACCTGATGATATGTCAGAAGGAGGATCATTGAGCCACGGTGATGTCATGTCTTCCACCCCCAATTTAATGCCTTTTCCATCTTGACTGAGTGGTGACCATGCACGGTGGCTGTACCTTGTGCAGCCTGAGGTGTGACAGCAAAACCAGCACAGATTTATTTTTTCTTCTTCACAATTTCCTGGACAGAAGATTCGTTGTTATAGACCTTAGAAGCTTCAGCATACGATTTTTTTTTCTTTCCTTGATGAGAATTTTCATCTTTTCACCTAAAGGAAGCACTACATGGCTTCTCTTTGGCACATCTGCATCGGCAGCATCACTTCTAGTGCTTTGGGGCCATTGTGAAGTGAGGTGAGCATGACTTGAACACCCACTGTGACACCCACAGTGGCCCTGGTCGCCCAGATGGCTGCTCAGCGACTAACGGGCAGGGGCATGTGCCGTGTGGAGATGCTGGACAGAAGGACGCTTCACGCCCTGAGCGGGATGGTCAGGATGGAGTGAGATTTCATCACGCTTCTCAGAACAGTGGGCACTGTATCACTTACCAGTTGTTTATTTCTGGAATTTGCCATTATATATTTTTGGACCATGGTTGACTGTGGGTAACTGAAACTACAGAAAGTTAAACTGTGGATGGCGGCGGAGGGCAGGGGACCGGGTACTGTACAGATAATTCCTGACGTTCACACAAAATTATTTTACCTTACTTCTTTACTTTAATACTTAATATTAAACTTTCCCAGGGCTGAGGGTATTGATTCATTAAAGAAGGAGTATTTTTCTGAAGTGAACTGTGTTGCACGGAGGCAGGGGCTCTGGTTGGGGCTGCAGCGTTCCGGTGGCCTGTCTCATGCCCTGCGTGCAGGACTTGCCGAGAGGACCCAGCGACTCTCAGGACATGCCCTCCACATGCCCTATTTTGATCCGAATTATTCTCCTATATTCCTTTTCTGGCAGGACCACACCGCTTTTATAGGTATTTCAGAGACAGCCAGTTGGAGTTCTGTGTAGCTTCTGTGCCGATGGCGTGGTCCTGATCCCAGTGCTCAGGTCATTATAACAGTGACAGCTAATTGATGTGTACTCAGTACTCAGTGCATGTTAGGTGCTCTTCCAAACACTTTAAAATGTAGTAACTTCTTCTTTAATTTCCATGACAACCTGTCAGGTAGGCATGATGATGATTTCTATTTTGCAGATGGGGCAACTGAGGGACAGAGAGATCCTGATTCATGTCCAAGGTCACACAGCTGATACAAGGCAGAGCCTGGATTCAAACCCAGGCGGCCTGGCTCATTAGTTCTTGCTCTTGACCCTTACCCTGTTTGAGCTTGCCTTTGGCCGGGTTGGTGGGAGAGATTGGGGGCACATGGCTGTTTCCTGTTCCTCTCCCCCCTCTCTGTTCGTACCCACAGTCACTGGGTATGTGGAAGTTGCCTGGGCTTTACTGAGGGATATGCATTTCATCCTTTGTCTCACTGTCACACATTGTAAAGTTGTCCGTGGCTAGGGCCGGGGCTTGGACCATCTCTCATGGATGGTGCATTCCTTGGGACCTGACCCAGGCCTGCTTATACCCCCTACTCTCTCTGCCCTGTACCATGCCCTAGGGCATTCCAAGTCTCCCACGTTGATGACATGCCAGCTGGGGAATCCACAAGACCCGTGCAGAGGGAAGTTGGACTCTGGGAAGATCAAGCTCCGGCTAATGAGGGTATTTGGAGCATCCTCCCAAGGTGCTGGGGCCCCCAGGGCAGGGGCATGGGGATGGCGGTAGCAAACATGCGCCGGGCACTTCTGGAAAACCATCAGAATCCCTTCTTATTCATTTAAACATTCCCAGTAAATTCCTTTCATGGAATACACTGCATTTTGAAACAAGGCTTAGAAGCTTACGATTCATTTTTATACATCAGCTGACACAATTTTGGATAATTAATTTTCTCATCGTCCATTGTTTTACATGGTTTGGGACAATGTTTCAAAATATTTGAAATGACTAAAAGAAGGAGGGGGCTTTCATGTCTACAGCAAGAAGTAAAATATTAAATACTGTAAGTACGATCGAATACTATAGAGGAATTCTTAACTTCTCCAGGAAAGTGTTTAATAGCTCAACGAGCAATGACTGCTGTACAAAGAAATAGGGGAAAATGTATTTGCTTTGAAACCTTTTTACCCCTTTAACCTTCAGTTTTTTTTTATTAGTTAAGGTATTACAAATGTGTCCTCATTCCCCCCATTAACCCCCAACCTCCCCCGCTAACCTTCAGTTTTCCAAAATGATTTAGAGGCCGCCCAGCATTCTTAAAGGAGAAACTCATATTTCCGATGTTATTTTTATCCTGACTTTAGAAGTGTTCATGTATTTTTGTTTGATAAAAAACGTGAACTTGGACAATTTGGCTCTAAAACCTGTGCTACCGATTTCTGATACTGTCTCTTGTAGTCATTCATTTGTTTACTTAGTCAACACATATTTATGGAACACCCATGTGCCAAGCCCTGTTCTAAGCGTGGGGGTTCACCCGTGATTTGGCCTCTGACATTAGGTAGCTCACATTCTACTGGGGGAGACAGACAGTAAACAAGACAAATATGTAATACCGAGGCCCAGTGCACGAAATTTGTGCACGGGTAGGGTCCCTAGTAGCTGCCGGCCATGGCCTCCCTTTGTTACGCACCGTCCTCTGGTGGTCAGCACAAGTCATAGTGAGCGATCAAACTCTGGGTCGGTCAAACTCCCGAGGGGACACTTTGCATACTAGGCTTTTGTATATATAGATGTGTGGTGATGCTAACTGCTATGAGGAGGCATAAAGATAAGGTTAGAGGGCTAGAGAGGCACCGAGGAGGGAGCGACTGTGACTGTTTTAGATGGGGTGGTCAGGGAAGGCTGCTGAGGGGGGTAATATCTGAGGGAGGAAGGTTTCAAGTAGAGGAACCTTAGTGCGGAGGCTCTGCGGTTGGTGTGAGGTCAGTGTGGCTGGAGCAGTTGATGAGGGGGAAAGATGTTGGGATGCGAGGATAAGGGGGAAAGCTTGTATACGGCCCTGTAGTCCATGATTACACTTTGTGTTTTTATGATGAGTAAGACAGGAAGACCCAGGAGGCTTATGAGTAGAGCAGGGAAGTGATCTGACAGATTTTCACAGGAGTCCTTGGGGCGCTGCTGCTGTGGAGAATGGACTTGGGGAGACGAGGGGAAACAGGAAGGGAGCACAGACTACCCATTGGTTTGTTCTTGGAGGTGGAGTAGGATCCTACTCTGCCTCTTAGCCTCAGGACAATTATGTATTCAATCCACAATGCTTGAGAGAGTGCCTACTGTGTGCTAGGCACCATGGCTGGTGTTGGGGACCCAACCATGAACATGGCACTAAGAATTTGTACTGTTATGGGGCTTGCACTTTAGTGGGGAGAAACAATAAGTGGATTTTATTTATTTTTTAGTTGTGGTTAATCCTCACCTGAGAATATTTTTTCCATTGATTTTTAGAGAGAGTGGAAGGGAGAGGGAGAGACACAGAGAGAGGAAACATCAATGTGAGAGAGACACATCGATTAGTTACCTTTTGCACTTGCCCAGACCAGGTGGAGGATTGAGCCTGCAACAGAGGCATGTGCCCTTGACCTGAATCAAACCCACAACCCTTCAGTCTGTGGGCCAACGCTCTAACCACTGAACAAAACTGGCTAGGGTGATAAATGAATGTTAAAAACCCAGGGAATAGGTCCTCATCAGTGTATTCAACCCATACTTCTGGAGCTCTTGGTAATGTCCCATGTGCTGGCTGTCACATTTTATGTTATTTATTTTTATTTTTTTTATTTTTAAAAATATACTTTTATTGATTTCAGAGAGGAAGGGAGAGAGAGATAGAAACATCAGTGATGAGAAAGAATCATTGACTGGCTGCCTCCTGCACACCCCACACTGGGGATTGAGCCCTCAACCCGGGCATGTGCCCTTGACTGGAATCGAACCTGGGAACCCTTCAGACCACAGGCCGACACTCTATCCTCTGAGCCAAACAGCTAGGGCTGGCTGTGACATTTTAGTGGGGGACACAGGAAACAAGGTAATAACAAAAATATCTGTTATGTTGATTGGTGATAAGTCCTAGGACAAAAATACATTGGAAAAGGGGAGACATAATTATAAACTATAATTAGTAATTACAGATTGGAGTAAGGGTCAGGAAGGAAGCGAAGAAGGGTTTCTACTCTAGATCTGGTGGTCAGAGAAAATCCATTTCTAGGGCAGAGGTCTGTAGTGTATCTAAGTCACTGGGAGCCCTAGCCGGTTTGGCTCAGTAGATAGAGCGTCGGCCCGAAGTGGGGTGTGTTAAAAGTGAGATTCCTGATGCCAACCCCAGTGATGCTGGCTTAGTGGACCTGAGACTTGGAGACCGGCATCTTTCACAAGACGCTCTGGTCCCTGTGGGCCATATTTGGGTATTTTGGTGTGGAGATGTGGAGGCAAGATAGTGGAGTGGGCCCTGGCTGGTGTTCTCAATGGTTAGAGCATCGGTGCATGGGTTTGATTCCCGGTTAAGGGCACATAGTGAGGTTGCAGGATCATACCTGGCCCCGGTCATGGCATGTGCGGGAAGCAACCAATCGATGTGTCTCTCTCACATCAATGTGCTCTCTTCTTTCTCTCTCTCTGTCTCTCCATCCCTTCCTTCCACTCTAAAAATCAATAGAAGAAATCTCCTGGGGTGAGGAGTAAGAACAACAAAAAGATTGTGGAGTGGTTAGGAGCCAGACTTCAAGGGCAACAGCTCTACTGTGTGTGACCTTGGATAACTTACTGAACCTCTCTCACTGTTTCTGCTTCTGTAAAGTGGGACGAATAATAGTGCCAACTGAGATAGTGCGTATAATGTGCTTAACACAGTCTTGGGCACATAATAGGTTTGCCCTATTACTCTTTTTAAAAATATGTATATTTCATTGATTTTTTTTCCCCCAGAGGGTAAGGGAGGGGGAGAAGGATAGAGAGTTAGAAACATCGATGAGAGAGAAACATCATTGATCAGCTGCCTCCTGCACACTCCCTACTGGGGATGTGCCTGCAACCAAGGTACATGCCCTTGACTGGAATCAAACATGGGACCTTTCAGTCCACAGGCTGACGCTCTATCCACTGAGCCAAACCGGTTAGGGCTGCCCTATTACTCTTACTATTATCTGAGGAATATGAAAGCTGAGGACTAGTAAGGGAGGGGGGTTCTAGCAAAGGACAGAGAAATAAGGGAAAAGAGAAGGAACGAAGAAGAGGGCACATAGGTATGGCAGAGGGGGAGGGGGAGAGCCAGTGAGAATAGCATCAGCTCCTGTTCACTGAGTGCACTCTGAGTGTGTGAGACTTGCTACTAAGTGGCTTGGTTGTGAATATGATCTCGCTGATTTTTTTTACAGCAGCTCTCCGAGTGGGTAGCAGTTATCTATGTTTGAAATCAGTATCGTGGGGCTCTGGGAGTCTAATTTGCCCAGTTTCCCATAGGTGGTGAGTGCCAGAGTGGGATTTTTGTTGTTGTTGTCAATCCTCACTTGAGGATATTTGCCATTGATTTTTAGAGAGTGGAAGGGAAGGGGGAGAGAGAGAAAAACATTGATGTGTGAGTCACATTGCTTGGTTGCCTCCTGCAGGAGCTCTGACTGGGGGGCCTGGAATAGAATCTGCAACCCAAGTATGTGCCCTTGACCAGGAATCGAACCCAAGACCCTCAGAGTGTGGGCTGTTACTCTAACCACTGAGAAACACTGGCTAGGGCCAAGAGCTGGGATTTGAAGCAAGGTATGCCTTGGCCTGACATACACGTCTTAATCACTTTGAGGTTCAGCCATGCCTTGCAGCTTTAAGCCCATTCAGTTCCTTGTCTTAGTGTAGAGAAAAGACAGGCATAGTCAGAAGTCCGCCTTTCCGGTTGTGGTGACCCCACGTCCTGGCTGTGTGACTTTGGGCAAGTCACTTAACCTGTCTGAGCTTACACCTATCAATAAAATAGAGTTGCAAACATAGGGCTGTTAGAGGATGAACTGATACCATGTGCCATGTACCAAATGAGGCACACTGTGCAACCCATAGTAGGTCCTCAACAATTGTTACTGCTGTTATTATTGTAGATTTTTGTACTTGCTGGGTGTGACTTAAGCCCTCAGTAAGGGTTCGCGACCCCTGAAAATACATCCTGCGTATCAGATATTTACATTACGATTCATAACAGTAGCACAATTACAGTTATGAAGTAGCAAGGAAAACAATTTTATGGTTGGGGGTCACCACAACATGAGGAACTGTATTAAAGGGTCGCGGCATTAGGAAGGTTGAGAACCACTGCCTTAGACCCTCACTATTTCCCCAGGGGCATTATATGAAATGAGAGATTACTCGATTCAGCTGCCTGGTGAAAAATGTTAGCGATCATCATCCACTCTGCCTCCCTGCTTCTCCAGACATGGCCCATTACCTCTGCCACCTCTTTACCTACCTGGGGCATTTTCTATTATAATAATTATTACTACTATATTTCAGTGATTTTAGGCAGCTATTGGTAATAAGTTGCACCTTTATTTTATTTATTCACTAATAAAATATTTGTCAAGTATATTGAGACAGGCGTCAACTGTAAGATGCATCCCTACTTTAGAGAAGTAAAATTATGGGAAAATGGGCATTTCAGAATGGATGAAATAGTTGGCGGTGCTGTGACCCGCTGAAAATGGGGAACCGCCTCCCAGCATGGGTTGCATTTACCAGTCGAGGCCACTAGGGGGCGAGCGTGCGGCCGGAGGGAATTGGTCCCTGGGCTCCGGGATGCGCAGGCTGCCGCGCCCTGCGCTGCACCACCTCACATCCTCCTCCCTCCGCCCACAGTCGTTGCTCAGGAGCCGGCGAACCGCACTCCAGGAGCTCTGCAAGCAGGAGGGCTTTCTCATCAAGCTCAATCAAGACCTGATCACGACCATCAAGGACATGGAAGACAGCTCAGCCCTGAAAACACGCGGGATGCTGCAGCAGCAGGACATCTTTGGGGTGAGGCTCCACCTTGGCCCTGCAGCCCCGCCTCTGCCCTCTGCGCCTCGGTCCCGCCCACCATGCCGCCCTCCTGAGCGCTTTGGCGCCCTCTCCTGGTCTCCCGGCTGATTGCACAGCTGCTGCTTCCATCTGGAAGATACATCTCTTACACACTTGGCCCCACCTACCAGGGCTTTGGAATCAGACCTGGATTGGGGGGGGGCTCATCCTAACGTCAGTACTTATTAGCTGAGAGACTTTGCGTTAACCTCTGAGTGGTGTAAAATGGCTCAATAGCACCCATTCCAAAGGGTGGTTGTGGTGTACTTGGTACACACACCCAGTAGATGTGCAAGAGAAGGTAGCTGCTGTCATCACCAGCAGCAAATACTTACACAGTGCAATACTAAGCGCTTTGTCTATTCTCAAGCAGCCTTACAACAACCCTGTGGGCTGGGAATTATTATTATCTTTATTTTACATATGAAGAAACAGAAACATAGGCTAGGTGACTTGGTCAAGGTCAGTTTAAGGTCACCCAGCTAGCAGGGTCTGTGTTCCTTCCACCAGCTGTGATACCACTCTCGTCCAGTGGTGGCACTTCCGGTCCGTGGGTTAAGAGGGAGTGACTGCAGAGAGCCCAGGGAATGTCCTCAGCCTCCTTAGGAGAGGCTAGGTGAGCTGTGGTGAGAGGCTGAACGTTCACAGGAGACCCAGGAATTCAGGATGAAGAAGAGTTGGAGAAAATGGTTTAATGGAGAAGTGATTCTCCTCTCTGACTGCCCTCTGCCCAGGGTGAAGAGGGAATGAGCTCACCTGAGCCTGTGAGATGAAGAGAAAATTGAATCTTGTGAACTCGGTTGGTCTGCTCATCAGGCTGCTGTAACAAAATACCACAGACCAGGTGGCTTAAACAGCCAAAATGTGTTTTCTCATAGTTCTAGCCCAGTGGTTCTCAACCTTCTGGCCCTTTAAATACAGGTTCTCATGTTGTGACCCAACCATAAAATTATTTTCGTTGCTACTTCATAACTGTAATGTTGCTACTGTTATGAATCATAATGTAAATATCTGATAGGCAGGATGGTCTTAGGCGACCCCTGTGAAAGGGTCGTTCGACCGCCAAAGGGGTCGCGACCCACAGGTTGAGAACCGCTGTTCTAGAGGCTGGAAGTGTAGGATCAAGATGCCGGCGGGGCTGATGTCTGGTGAAGTCTCTCTCCTGGGGGTGTGGACGGCTGTCCTGCTGTGTTCTCACATGGCCTTTTCTCTGTGCTCACATGGAGCGAGAGAGCTCTCTGGCGTCTTTTCCTCTTCTTATAAGGACACTAGTCCTATTGGACTAGGCCCCCACCCGTTTGTTCATTTATCCTTCATTACTTTCCTAAAGGCCTTATCTCCAAATACAGTCACATTAGGGGTTAGGGCTTCACTATATGAATTTGGAGTGGGGTGGGAACACACAATTCAATCTATAACAGAGACCAAGGAATACGCCGTTATTCGGCCCAAGGAAACTTAGTAGAATATTCTCCAGACCTAAAGTCACTGTCCCTCTCCTATGTCATGGATGAATTAATAAATTTTTTACATTAATTAATACATTCCCCTGAGTACTTGGGAAACAGTGATCTCAAGCTCTCATTCTAGTGGGGCCCCAGGCAGTGAGAAAGCCATTTGTGGGTACTGATGGGGATGAGGGGCGCAGAGCTTAGTGGATCTCTCTAACCCAGACATGGGAGGATTGGGAAGGCTTCCTGGAGGAAGTGGTGCTGGGGTTGAAACATGCAGACACAGGTGTTAACTGTAGAGAGCAGAAAAGTGTCCCAGGCAGAGAAAATGGGCATAAAAGGCCTGGGTGAGAAGGAGCATGGCCAACTCAAGGAGCCACATGTTGCTTAGTGTGGCCAGACAGTAAGACCTGAGGAAGGGATCAGGGAGAGAGGAGGTTGGCCCAGGCCGGGGGAGGGGGCTTTGCCAGACAGGGTAAGGGGTTTGGACCTTGTTTACAGGGCAGAGGGGAGCCGTTGGAAAGTTCTAAATAGGAGAGGGACAAAGTCAGTGGTTTTTAAAGAAAGGTCCTTCTGACTGCTGTGTGGAGCATCACTTAAAGGGGAGGACCAGTTAGGGGTAGCTGTTGTCATATTCAGACAGGAGATGGAGAAAACCTGAGGAAGATAGTGGCAGCAGGGATGGAGAGAAGGGCATGGCTGGGAGTGCTGTTTGGGTATAACAGCCAGACCACTTGGTGACATTTTGAGTGAGAGAGGGGAGTAGAGGCTGCTGCCTGGGTTTGGGCCCGTGTGCCTGGGTGTGTGGGGGCTGATTGGGTGGTAGGAAAGGGGAACGTTGGGAGCGGTTAGGGTAGTACGTGACTGCTTTCTAGCCGTGGAAAGGTTCCCGGGCCTGGGAGTGGGACTGGGTTTGAGGACTCCTAGGAGGCAGTGCTGAATTCCCTGAGAGGCCATGCTCTTGGGGGACGGGGGTTGGGGGGAGGAGGCGAGCTCACCCCACCACTCCCACAGACCATCATCAACAGCTTGGGGTACTCCAACAAGAAGAAGCTGCAGCAGATGACGCGTGAGCTGCAGGAGTGGAAGGAGAAGGAGGAATTCAAGATGAGCTGTAAGACTCCACGAGGCAAACTCCTCGATCCTCCCCTGGCCCGCTGGGGAGGTCACCTGCAGGGCCCTCACCTTGTACCTACTGTTCTGGAACCAGCAGGCCCATCTTCTCCCTGCTGAGGCAGATGGGATTGTTAACATCCAGAGCTAATAGCTTGCTTATGGAGTGTTTAGCAGGTCCAGGTCCCATGTGTCTTCATTTTTATGAGCACACTCTCAGTCATTGCAACTGTCTGTGAGGGAGGGAATAGTCTCCCATTTTACAGATGAGGAAACGGAGGCTAAGAGAATTGAAGTAGCCTGCCGAAGGTTATACAGCTAGCGGTCGAGATCCAGCCCAAGCCCGCCTCTGTTTCCTGCCAAGTTCGCTGTGAGAGTTGGGGCCCGGGCCAGGTCCCAGGTCTCCCGCTGTCTCTCCTGCTGAGCCTGTGGCTTCATTTCCCTGAGCAGACTAGAAGCCTTCTGAGCAGAGGGACAGTGTGGTGCGTCAGAAAGCATCAGCTAGCGGGGGTCCCCGCCAAGGAGGACGGCAGGATAGACTTTGTCTTAATCCTACTGTGGCTGTGTCTCGGGAGCCAGTGTTGCCCCATCTCCCTGGGCTTGTGTTGCAGGTGTGAGTACGAGGAGGCTGAAGTCCAGGGAGGGAGGTCTTGGTGAGGGTCACATAGCAAGTTGTCGACAGAGCTGGGACTAGCCTCGGGATCGTGCACCAGTTTAGTTTCCCTTTCCTACCCCGTGTTGCTTCTTCAGTGGGTGGAAGACTCTCGGGGGCCTTAGCTTGTCACCACCTCCCCGCCTCGTGTGAGCTCGCGTCAGCCCAGAACCCGATCCATTGGCTAAGGACCGGGGGAGGGGTCCTTGAGGGAGGATCCTGCCTCCTGTTCCCCCTGACTTCTCCAGACCTGAAGCAGCAGGTGGAGCAGCTGAATGACAAGATCAAGAAGACCCAGGAGGAAGTGAATTTCCTGAGCACTTACATGGACCATGAGTATCCTGTCAAGTTGGTCCAGATTGCCAACCTTCTGCACCAGCTGGAGCAGGTGAAGGACAACCAGCAGGTCGGTGAGCCCCTGGCTTTGCCCTGTCGGCCCCGGGGGGAGGCAGGGCCAGTGGCCAACATGTGCCTGCTGCCCCCCAGGATGAGTTGGATGACTTCAATAAGATATGCCGGATGGTCTTGGGGTCTTTGTCTGATCAGATTCAGATGAAGAGAAAAAAGCGGCTGGGCTCTCTGGTGGTGGTGAGTAGCCAGCGCCGGCACCCAACCCTGCTTGCCTTCCCAGCCTCGGCCTCCAGGCCCCCTGCATGCACTGCTTCCCAGGAAGAGGCATGTGGGGCCAGACTCTCCTTCGTTCACAGAAAATCCAGCATCCCATTCAGGACGTTCTCCTGCAGAAGACCCGGGAAAACCAGAGCATGGTGAAGTACACGGACAAGTACAGAAGAGTGAGTGGCCAGGGCGGCGATGGTCCCCTCCCCCCTCCCCCGCCGAGGGAGCAGAGGGGTGGGGAGTCCCCGGCACCTGCGGGAGACAAGCTTGTCCTGACCTGGTGCTCAGGAGTCTCGGACTCCCGTGTTGGCCTCTCTCCTTGCAGTGCCATCACTGTCACTTGCTCCTCATCTGAGAAGGGGATTGGTGGCGGCTTAGGCCTTGCCTCAGAAACCCACATCGCTGGGCATGACCCATTAGCAACATCACCAAGCATTGCCTACGCAACCACATTTTGCGGTCACCAGCCACCCCCTATCTCCACCCCTTAATTCTTGTCATTGACCACCTCTCATTACCAGTGTTAATGAGCGTCACCATCACCACCCTTTTGTGTTAATTTCCATGACCTTCATCAGTTACCTTCACCATCTCCATCGGCCTCATTAACCCTCATCACCAAGCACTGCCCTCTGCTCTGCAGCCTGTATGCGTTCTCCGGGGCCCCCTCACCTTTCTCAGGGCCACCAGGCGTTGTCACTGATCTGTGAGCCAGCCCTGCCTGCCAGAGCAGCCCCTCTCCGGAGTCCCGCAAGTCCCTACTCTGCACCCATTTTGCCCTTCCCTACCTTTGGTTGGGGTCATATGGATTCTCAGTCTCCCCTGCTGTCCCTCTCAGTTTGTCAATGAGTTTGAGGAGGAAATACCCAATTTAAGGGCCGAGGTGGAACGGCTCCGAGTCCAGACCCAGGAACCCCGAGAGATCGCGTTTGCAGACGTTCTGCTTCGGAGACCCAAGTATGTGATCATTCTGCTACTTCCCGGGCATCTCGCCTGCCTCTTGCTACTGTGTGGGAAGCATAATGCCTGCCCCTTACGAGCGTTTATTGCATACCAGCCTGGTCTCATTTGTTCCTACCAGTGGCTGAGGTCGGAATTATTACCCCTCCCCCTTTTTCTTTAAAAAAAAATATTGGTGAAAGATGAATGAATGGACTAGTTTATTTTATTTTAATATATTTTATTGATTTTTTTACAGAGAGGAAGGGAGAGGGATAGAGAGTTAGAAACATTGATGAGAGAGAAACATCCATCAGCTGTCTCCTGTACACTCCCTACTGGGGATGTGCCCACAACCAAGGTACATGCCCTTGACTGGAATCGAACCTGGGACCCTTGAGTCCTCAGGCCGACGCTCTATCCACCGAGCCAAACCGGTTAGGGCATTACCCCGCTTTGATCGCGGAAACGGAGGCCCAGCTGGTGTCTGTCACATAGTGAGACACCAGGCGCCGACAGGAGGACCGAGGGTCTGAGAGGGCAAGTGGGAGACACAGGTGACACAGAGCCAGGTTTCCAAAGGCGTCATCAGACTTCAAAGAGAGCGCTCGCCTGAGGGGCCCAGCATCTTAGAGCTGAGTTCCTGCTCCCTCTTGACCTTAGACCTCCGTAGGGGAACACCAGTCCTGTCAGACCCATTCCTTTTTTATTTTTGAGTGTTTGTGTGTGTGCATTCTTACGCGGTTGGGCTGCGAGGCTGCAGATGGGGCTCCCCAAATAAGTACCAGTGTTCTCGAGAGCAGGGCTCCCCTGAGGACATGCTTCCCCATCTACAACCCAGGCACCCCTACTTGGCCTCTCACACCTCTCGTTGCTCTTCCTTACCAGGTGCACCCCAGACATGGATGTCATCCTCAACATCCCCGTGGAAGAGCTGCTACCCTTCTAGATGGCAGGGCCATGGCCACCCTTCCCTCCCTGCTCTCTTCCCCACACCCGGAGCCTGAGTCTTCTCCTTCCAAGACCATATTCCCATTGGTACCCTCCTCGTCTGCCTCTCCTTTCCTCCCTCCGTCCTTTTGGTTTGGGGCTACCACTTGGGCCAGGTGGGACTATTCCAGCCAAGTCCACCACTTCCTTTTACCAATAAAGCTGGATCTGCATTTGCTCTTTGCCAGTGGCTGGGGGAATGGACTTTGTCTTAATATGAGGGCAGCTATGCTGGCTGCACCTGGGGCTCAAAACTTCTCGAGAAATGCCAGACTGACCCCCAGCCTGAATCTCCGTGGCTCTGTGGCTCCAGGACGCCCCCTTCCTGGTTCAGTGGAAGCCCAGGTTCCGTCCCAAATTTGTGCCCAGTTCTGTTAGGACCACTGTCAGGGTGAGTTTAATACACTTGGGAATTTGCTGGGCCTTCATTGACAAATGAGCCCCAGTAAAGCTAAGCATGACAAAAAGGCCATACAGTGACGGTTCGTGGTCATGGCCATTGTGGCTGAATCCCACCATTGTAGGTGTGTGGGAAGGGGGCAGGGGGGAGGGAGTCGCCCATGGGTTAGCAGGAGTGTAGGTCTGGGTGACAGTACTTGGTGGGGAGGGACCAGCCCACATACATTTGAGGATATTTCTCATGTGTGTCCATTTTAAGTTACTCTGCCCCTGATTCACTATCCACGCCATATTGTCTGCTAGGCTGGGTATAGTTACCCCCACCTCCTGTGAAAGTTCATCATTATTAGCTACGAGTCGGCTCTTGTATCCGTGGAATTTTGGCAAAGTTTCTGCCTTAGGCAAATTAGGATCATCAGGATTCCAAATCAGCATATCTGGGGTCATGCGGGTGTGTGTGGGGGTGGCACTAGATAATGAAAGGATCCCATCCAGTTATCTGTCCTTAGTCTGTCCACCATCCTTTATTGGAGCATTGGAGGGCAGCAGGAGTGAGAACGGGTGTATGGGGATGTGGAGGAGGAGGGGGAACTCGGCGTGCTGTTGCCTTTACTGGCAAGAACAGGTGTCTTCAGAGCATTTTGCAAAGGTGTAGAATGCCCCATAGGTGGAAAATGTAGCAAAATAAAGGTTGTGGGCAGGCATGACCCAGGCGTTATGTTTAAGTTTTAGTAGGGGATGTTTGAAAAACCTATTCTGGTATCAGGGCCAGCTGATCGAGTAAATGTAAGTTTCTCATTCTAAGGCCAATTTCTGTGTACCTTGTGAGGTTCCTTGACCTAAATCTAGTTTAGGACACCAGTAGGAATCAGGAGGGCTTTGGTCTGGTCCTGGGCAGCGGAGTCACACAGTGTCGGGTGTATGTCCATGTTAAGTGTGTCGACTTTGGTGTGGGCATACCGTGTATAACCAGAAGATGGCAGTAAAGGGCCAATAAAATTAACCTGTCAACTTTAAGGCCTGGCCCCTGGGGAATGGCTCCCCCGATTTTAAATCTCCAGCGGTCTATTTTATTGTAGAGTTCACAATTGGAGACGATCATTTTGGCCATTAGTGTGTCAATGGGAGGCCGTTGTTTTGCTCCTATTGCTATTCCTTGCTCCCTGTCCACCTGAGCTGGCCAGCCTCCAGCCTCATCTCACCATTCTCCTCCTGTTCCTATTTCTTAGTCCCGTGGTCGGCAAACTGTGGCTTGCGAGCCACATGCGGCTCTTTGGCCCCTTGAGTGTGGCTCTTCCTAAGCCTTAGGAGTACCCTAATTAAGTTAATAACAATATACCTACCTATATAGTTTAAGTTTAAAAAATTTGGCTCTCAAAAGAAATTTCAATCGTTGTACTGTTGATATTTGGCTCTGTTGACTAATGAGTTTGCCGACCACTGTCTTAGTCCAAGGAGCCCTCCCTACTCTGCCGAACCAGCTCTTCTCCTGCTCAGCCTTTGCAGAGGCTGGTGCCCTGCTCTGAAGACTGTTCTCCAGGTCTTCGTGCAGCCGAGTCACCATGCCCTTAGTGCAGGGTTCCTTTCTCAGGGAGGTCTTGCTTGACCATTTCTTAAAAATAGATTTTTATTGATTTCAGAGAGGAAGGGAGAAGGAGAGAGAGAAAAACATCAATGATGAGAGAGAATCATTGATTGGCTGCCTCCTGCATGTCCTCTACTGGGGATTGAACCCCAACCTGGGCATATGCCCTGACTGGGATCCTCCTGGTTCATAGGTCAATGCTCAGCCACAGCTGGCTGGGCTGTCTTTTCATTTTGTTGATGGTTTCTTTTGCTGTGCAAAAACCTTTTAGTTTGATGTAGTCCCATTTGTTTATTTTTTCGTTTGATTCCCTTGCCTGAGGAGTTATATCAGAAAAAATATTGCGCCCTCACCAGTTTGGCTCAGTGGAGAGAGCATCAGCCTGTGGACTGAAAGGCCCTGGGTTCAATTCCGGTCAAGGGCACATACCTTGGTTGCAGGCTTCTCCCCGGCCCGGGTTCGGGTCAGGATCTGTGTAGGAGGCCACCAATCGATGTGTTTCTCTCTGAAAAATCAATGAAAAAATATCCTCACATGAGGATTGAAAAGAAAAAAGAAAAAAAGAAAAAATATATTGCTATGAGAAATTCTGAATGTCTGAGATTTTACTGCCTGTGTTTTCTTCTAGGAGTTTTATGGTTTCGAGTCTTACATTTAATAATTTAATTCATTTTGAGTTTATTCTTGTATATGGTGGAAGAGTGTGGTCTAGTTTTATTTTTTTCACACATGTTTCCAGTTTCCCCAACCATGTATTGAATAGAGCCATCTTCACAGAGGTGTGTCCCCTGTTACCCATTACATCATTTTGTGCAGCTTTTTTCCTGGTTGGATTGAACCTGCAAATTGTCTCCTGAGAATACAGCAGCAGCGAGTGTCCCATCTCCTTCCCCTTCCTGCTCCCCACCCCCCACCTGAGCAGGTTCAGTTACTTCCATTTCCTGTGAAAGTTCATCATTGTTATTAGCTATGAGTTGACCCTAATACCCATGAAATTTAAGCAAAGTTCCTACCTTAGGCAAGTGAAAATTTGCATAGGGGAGATAAACAAGGGGGGATAATGCAAGAAGGTCAAAAGATACAAGCTCTCACCTCAGACGGTGGTTTGGTTATTAGGTGACACCTTGGGACTGGGGTGAATTTTTGTTAGTACAGGAATATTCAATTACAAATTAAAATGTTTAGGTAACTATATTAAACTTACGCAGATGTGTGTAGTTATGGGCGGAGTCATTTTGAACAAGCCAATGAGCACTGCTATAACAGTGACTAAACATTTTTTTCTTTTAAAATGTTTACTGTAAAAGCAATTCTAAATTAAAAACCAATCTGAGCACATGGTGCTCATGGTCCTGAGTCATTCCTGAGGGCGGAGGGTGTACTCCATCGCGGTGCACCAGTGCGACTCTAGCGGCTAGACTCATTCTCTAAGGCTGGCTCTCAGCTTTGTTTTTTAAAAATATCTTTTTATTGATTTCGCAGAGAGGAAGGGAGAGGGAGAGAGAGATAGAAACATCAATGATGAAAATCATTGGTTGGCTGCCTCCTGCACGCCCCCTACTGGGGATCGAGCCCGCAACCTGGGCATGTGCCCTTGACTGGAATTGAACCTGGGACCCTTCAGTCAGCAGGCCGACGCTCTATCCACTGAACTAAACCAGCTAGGGCTAGACAATTTTTTTTTTTTATTAATACAAATGGTCCAAGTGAGCCAGTCACTCAAGAAAAATAACTGATAGTATTTTTGGCAACAATAAAATAAAATTCAAAGTGTATCCATCACTGGGTTTGAAGCTTCTCAGGTTTTAAAAACTTTTCTGATAAATGGTGATATTAATGAATATGATATTTTTATATTGTATAATGAAACGTCAAAATCTGGAAGATCTGTATAACTCTGAATCAATATTTTTTAAGGAATCAGTGCAGGAAGTGACTAAGTCATGGATGGGTAATAGATTTATTTAAAGAACAGTATATGCCAATGCATTTTAATGTAACAGAGTACAAGACAGTCCTTTGACATGGTTTCAAATTCCTTGTTACAATTAACCTTTAAGGAACTACCACATGTTTGAGTTTTGGTGTAATATCAAAGAAGACTATCCACAAATATCTGAAAAGGCTATTAAAATACTCCTCCCTCTACACACATTTCAACCATAACAACATATGGCAGCAAGATGAATACAGAAACAAATATGAGAACACTGATGTCTTCCATTAAATCTATGAGATTTGCAGAAATTAAAATAGCCACTTTTCTTATTCAGTTTTTTCAAAATATACTTATTTTTCATAATATATTTATGTTTGCATGTAATGAGTTTATTACTGCTATTTGAAAATCAATTAATAGCCCTAGCTGCTGCGGCTCTGTTGGTTGAGCATCGTCCAGTGCACCAAAAGGTCACTGGTTTGAGTCTCAGTCAGGGCACATACCCAGATTGCAGGTTTGGTCTCTGTTTGGGGAGTGTACAGAAGGCACCTATCAATGTTTCCTTCTCTCCCTTTCTTTCTCAAATCAATAAAAAACATTTAAAATCAAATAAATATTTACAATTTCTTAGTTTTAATTTCAAATGTAGTAATTATTGAAAGATATAACCTACATAAACAAGCTCTCTAAGGTCCCCAATAATTTTTAAGAGGATAAAAGGGTCCAGAGACCAAAAATATTTGAGACCAGCTGTCCTAGCTTATTCTAACTGTAAGTTTTAGCTACATTGTTTAAGCATTCTTTTATTTGATCATTTATGTATTAATCCAACAAATATTCATGGAGCACTGCTATATGCCAGTTATTCCAGGCCCTGGGATTTCAGCAGTGAATTAAAGACATAAGACCATTCACAAAGGAAGTTACGTTCTAGTGCAGCCGTGGGCAAACTATGGCCCGCGGGCCGGATCCGGCCGTTTGAAATGAATAAAACTAAAAAAAAAAAAGACCGTACCCTTTTATGTAATGATGTTTACTTTGAATTTATATTAGTTCACACAAACACTCCATCCATGCTTTTGTTCCGGCCCTCCGGTCCAGTTTAAGAACCCATTGTGGCCCTCGAGTCAAAAAGTTTGCCCACCCCTGTTCTAGTGTGTGTGTGTGTGGGGAGGGGGGGACAAAAAAACCCCAAATAGACATGTAACATTTGTAACATGTTAGATAGCATTGAACCTGTGGAAAAGAGAAGAGGGAATTCCTGGGATGAGGGTATTCGATTTTAAATACAAGCAGTCAGGGAAGGCCTCACCTAGTGACATTTGATGGAAGACCCGAACAAAGCGAGGAAGGGAACCATGTGGATGTGCAAGAAAAGGTCACTTTAGTGACAAGGAATTGTTACTGTGCAAAGGCCCTGAGCAGGAGCGCATGCGGGGTATATTCAAGGAACATCCAGGGACACAGTGCGGCTGTTTTGGTGTCTTGCAATCAGCACTCTAGGGTAGACGTGGATCCTAACTTTTTATTTGGCATAATCGAGTGGATATAGGCTATTTTGCTGGATAATTGTGGTTGGTATCATCTTCAGAATGTGACCTATACTGTTTGTTTATTGCTCATATTTTAAGTTATTACTCATATCTCAGACAGCAGGTATGTACTAGTGAGCATCTGTCCCTAACTATTTGCAAGGCCCTGTTCTAGGCTCTTGAGGTATGTCTGTGAACAAAACAAAGATTCCTGTCCTGGGGAAGTTGGATTATTAAGTAAGGGGAGGTAGAGGATAAGCAGTAAATGTCACAAGTAAGTGAATTATATGCTATATTAGAAGGTAATATGTTGGAGAAACTTGTTGTTGTTAATCCTCACCTGAGGATATTTTTCCATGGATTTTTAGGAAGAGTGGAAGAGAGAGGGAAAGATAGAAACATTGATGTGAGAGAAACACATTGATTGGTTGCCTCCTGCACTAGCTCCCACCAGGGCCCAGGTCAGGGAGGAGCCTGCAACCAAGGTACGTGCCCTTGACCAGAGTCGAACCTGGGACCCTTTAGTCCGCAGGCTGATGCTCTCTCCATTGAGCCAAACCGGCTAGGGCTATGTTGGAGAAAATTATGGCTTTGATTGTGGTGATGGTTTCACGGGTGCTACTTATCGCCAAACCCATCAAGTTGTATATATTAAATACCTACAGCTTTTTATTTTTATTTATTTATTTTTTAAATTTTTAAAAAATATATTTTATTGATTCTTTACAGAGAGGAAGGGAGAGGGACAGAGAGCTAGAAACATCGATGAGAGAGAAACATCGACCAGCCGCCTCCTGCACACCTCCTACTGGGGACGTGCCCGCAACCAAGGTACATGCCCTTGACCGGAATCGAACCAGGGACCCTTCAGTCCGCAGGCTGACGCTCTATCCACTGAGCCAAACCGGTTTGGCAGCCTACAGCTTTTTAAAAAAATATATTTTATTGATTTTTTACAGAGAGGAAGGAAGAGAGATAGAGAGTTAGAAACATCGATGAGAGAGAAACATTGATCAGCTGCCTCCTGCACACCTCCCACTGGGAATGTGCCCGCAACCCAGGTACATGCCATTGACCGGAATCGAACCTGGGACCTTTCAGTCCGCAGGCTGACGCTCTATCCACTGAGCCAAACCGGTTTCAGCACCTACAGCTTTTTGTATGTCAATTATACCTCAATACAGTGATTTTAAGAAAAGGGGACTGATAAATGCTATGGGGAAAAAAGCAGAGTAGGGGTCCTGACTTAAGTCTTTGTAAATTTGACACATAAGTTCATAATGAATCAATTTTTAAAAATTTTGTGGCAAATGCTCTTTTACTTTTAAATTTAGACTCACACAATCTACCTAGGTAGTAACCTATGAGGGTGGATGTGGCCAATGATGGTTATTAGGCTAATTTTTTTTCTCTGTGTCTAGAAAATTTTAGTGCCTGTTATTTAACTCTCTTCTTCGATGAAGGAGAGGTTAGGGTTGTAAATAATTGTCTCTATTTCTTGTCTATTTATTGGTAGTAGTTCATATAACAAACAAACGTTCCAACTCAGCTGTTCAACCTAATAGTTTACTTCTCACATACATTCCAATCCAGAGTGTGAGGTGTGGTTCGCTCCTCCGTGAATTAGTCAGAGACCCTTGCTGATGGAGGCCCTGGCATCTTCTACATGTGACTTCCAAGATCACACTGGGTATTACTGTCCCCCTGAAGGATGTTCAGTGAAGGAGAACGGGATATCCTGCAGGAGGATTTTCTAGGTCACCAAGAAGAGGCATAATCATTTCCACCTCCATTCTGTCGGCCAGAAAGAACTCAGTCACCTGACCCCCTTAACTGCAAGTAAGTCCATGAGATGTAGGGTAGTAGTGTATTCAGGAGGGAAAGAAATTAGTTTTGGGGATGAGCTACCCTGGTTCCATCACTTGCCCTATGGAGAAAGGTCATTGTTGTATCTTCAGTAGGGAAAGAAGGGCAGTGTGTTTTTTCTGCCCTAGAAGCTGTAGTCTCACATTCAGCTGCCCCGTGGCCAAGACCATGCTAGTAACTGGAGAAACAGATATGGAGGTGACGACATTTCATATGGTCAGAAGCTGCAGGTGGCTCTAGTCCCATGTAAAAAGGTTTGCCATTTTTACCTTGGAAAGAAAGAGTACCCAAACTATTGGTTACAGTTTTAAAAATTATCCAAATATTACAGCTTATCAATTACTTTTTTCCCTTTTCTGATTTTTCTCAGTCTTCCTCTCACTTATAACTGGTATGATGATCTTAAACCTTAGTTACTACACTACACATAATAATATTAAGATAATCTTAATATTACCTATATTGTCATATCAAAGTATGTTTAAATTGTAACATTATTTAAAACAAAGACAATCTTAATTAAAAACTCAATTAAATCTAACTTAAGTATATTATTATTATTATTATTTTTTAATTTTTATTTTTTTTCGCTAAAAGTATTACAAAGGGTATTACATAAGTGTCCTTTTTCCCCCCCACCCTTGACAAACCCCTGCCCGCCCTTACCCCCCAGTGTCTTATGTCCATTAGTTATGCTTATATGGATGCATACAAGTCCCTTAAGTATATTAAGATCTTTCGGTATACATGGGAACTTACCATTATATTAAAGTCTCAAAAGGCATTTTTAAAATATCAGAAAATATAACATGCCAATGCAAAGAATATCAATGTTTAGAATTACTAGAGAAATATTATTCTGTTAAATCCACGCAGAAAATTTTAGTGGATTTTAGTTCACAAATTTTTATAATATAGTCTGGGTATAACCAGTTTGTAAGTCATTAGTTCATAAAATCAAAACACATTTTAGTTGGAAATCTGTATTAGGTTCCCAGTGTTGCATAACAAATGCCCACAGAGCTAGCAACTTACACACCACATATATTTATTAGCTCACAGCTCTTGGGTCAGAAGTCCTAGTGGGCTCGGCTGAGTTCTATGCTTAGGGTGTCACAAGTCTGAAACCAGAGTGTCAGCTGGGTTGGGCTCTGGGACAGTCAGCTTCCAAGCTCATTCAGGTTGTTGACAATTCAGTTCCTCGGGTAGGACTGAAGCCCCCGTTTCCTTGCTGCACTGCTTTCAGCTTCTAGAAGCCACCCACATTCTCGGTCCTGGGTCCCCTCCATCTTCAAGCCAGCAAGGGGGCATCAGGTCTTTGTCATGCTTCAAATCTCTCTGACTCCTTCTACCAACCAGGGAAAACCCTGCTTCTAACGAGCTCCCCTGATGGGGGCAGACCCATATGGATAATCCCTGTATATTAAGGCCAATTGACCTGAGACTTTAATGATATATCTGCATAATCCCTTCACAGCAGTACTTGGATTAGCGTTTGATTGACTAACCAGGGACAGGAATGGTGAGGATGGGGCAACGTTAGAATTATTCCTACCACAAAACACATGTTTACATTACACTTCTATGTCCTCAAAGTAATGGAAGATTAATGCTTCCTAGAAAGGCAAAGGAAGTTAAAATGTTTATAGACAGATTTGCTTTGGTTTAAAAAGCTCATTAAACAAATAAAGTATGTCATGTCTGTATTTTCAAAATTTGCTACATTATGTAATTAATGCATTATTATAAAAGAATTGAAGCAGGTCTATATTCATTCTCTCAAAACAATTACATTTACAACTGTGTACCAATAGATATTCTTATTTCTGCTAATTGGTAATTTCAAGTATTGAAATTCCCAAACTGAGTGTTAGGAACTGAATGTTTCTGTCTCCCCCAAACTCACATGTGTTGGTTCACAAACTTAAGAGTTCCCAGGGTGAAACCTGAAACTGGCCTCCTGAACGTGGAGGGCAAGGAGAGATGGAAGAAAGACGCAGACCACTTTAGGTTGGTGGGTGGCAGTTTACTTTGTTTTTAATATATTTGTATTGATTTCAGAGAGGAAGGGAGAGGGAGAGAGAAATAAAAACATCAATGATGAGAGAGAATCACGGACCGGCTGCCTCCTGCACGCCCCACCCTGAGGATCCAGCCCACAGCCCGGGCATGTGCCCTGACCCAGAATTGAACGGCAACCTCCTGATTCATAGGTGGATGCTCAGCCACCCAGCCACACCGGCCAGGCGGTGGGTGGCAGTTTAATAACCGAGGGAACTTGCAAACGATGTTTGTCTTGGGGCGGGGGTGGGGGGGGTGGGGGGGGTGGGGTGTCACAAGATGAGGCCCCTTCACCCAGCCACCAGGATCTTAAACCGTTAAGATTCTGTTTAATAAATAAAAAATAAATAGACGTTTAATAAATAGGGACCTTGCCCAGCTGGTGTGGCTTGGGGGTTGAGCATCAACCTATGAACCAGGAGGTTGCAGTTCAATTCTGGCAGGGCACATGCCCGAGCTGGGGGCTTGATCCCCAGTGTGAGGCGTGCAGGAGGCAGCCGATCAATGATTCTCTCTCATCATTGATGTTTCTCTCTCTCTCTCCTGCTCCCTTCCTCTCTGAAATCAATAAATTTTTTTAAAAAAAAAATAGGGTCCTTAATGGGTTCAGTCACACAGTTTTCAGATGGTCTGCGCAACGTATTACTCTTCCAAGGCTGTGTCCTTTGAAAATGGCTCCCGCTATGGAACCGGTGGGCGGAACGTAAAGCCCAAGGAACATATATTCCGAGGACCGGCAGGGAGTGAGGAGCCTCTGATTGCGGGGGTCCAGCGTCCGGGTCAAGCTGGGGTCACGTCCTCGGGCGAGGAGCCGCGCGCTCTCCCCACCATTTGAGGACCCACCAGCCTGGGAGCGAGCTCTCACCGTAAACCCACCCTGCCGACTCCTTGACCCAGGACCTCCAGCCCCCAGACTGTGAGCAAATATATTTCTGTTGTTTACGCCCCCCGTCCATGGCGTTTTGTTAGCCTGAGCAGACTGAGGCACTGAGAAATATTAAAATTTACAGTATGATTATTTTATGCATTTTATCGTTCGCCTTTAAACTTGGAAATAAGATCACTGTTAAAATTTAAAAATCAATCCTCATATAAGTTATACTAGAAGAGTGGTGGTTTTATTCGTTTTAGCTTAATAATTAGGGCCATCAGATTTATTTTCAAAAAAGGAGAAGAAACCTTTTATTTTAAAAAGCCCCAGGGTTTCAGCCTTGGAAAAGAATGTCTTGACAGAAGCCACTGTGCCATTTTTCTGGGCGTAATGCCACGGTACATACATTATTTTATCAGTTTCATCACTGCCGGCCAGGTTGCAGTTTTGGTAACTCACAAGTTCACTTTCCCCGGTGAATGCGATTGTACTTAAAGACAGACTATTAAGGACAGTTTAATTTCATAATAGCACTTGGTTTTATTGGTTAAAATTCCTGTTGGGGTGGGCTGATAGTACAGCCTGTTAGCGTATTTCTCCCCGTCTCCCCCTCCTCCCTCCTTTCCTTCTTGGCCAAGAATACAATCAGAAAATTAGCTTTGAAAGAACAAGATTCAGAATTGTTTTTCGTTTTCTTCTTTGTAAGGAAAACAACTAGTTAAGAAACAGGAGCAAGCTAAGCGCGTACCTATTAGAATAGTAATTGAGACTGAGCGAGTTTACAGCTCTGCGTTCATCTTTTCCAGCTGCACCTGCTCCTCACAGTCCCTGTTTCAGTTAAGCTTTAGGAAAAACGAGAATGGGAGAGGAAGAGAGAAGGAAAGAGTCGTTCTTCTCGTGGAGAGCTGTTTACTTAAGTTATATGATGGAGTTTGTCATGGTTCTTGAAAGTTTAGATTTTAATATTTTATATTAACATTTTATTTTATGAGAGCCAAGTTTGTATAAATTAAAAGTTCTCTATTATCTTGATATAGTGAAGGATTTTTTCCTGTGATAATGAGATTTTTGTGTTTGTATCTTACTTTTTAACTTCTAAAATACAGTAAAATGGACTATATTTTGGGTGGACAGTTGCATGAGGTTTTTTTTTGACTCTTGTCAAAAAGGTTTATTAACATGGAATTACTTCAAATACAGATAAATTCTGTTCAAGTTTGAATATTTTCAATATACAGGAATTTAAAAGAAAAAATTCTGAGTCTTCACGTTGCAGTGTTATTTCATTTTAATTTTTACCTTTTAAAAAGTATTGGCACCGCCCGGCCGGCATGGCTCAGTGGTTGAGCATTTATTTGCCTTTGAACCAGGAGGTCACCGTTCGATTCCCGGTCAGGGCACATGCCCGGGGTTGGGTCTCAATCCCCAGTGGGGGGCATGCAGGAGGCAGCCGATCAATGATTCTCTCTCATCATTGATGTTTCTCCCTCTCTCTTCCTCTCTGAAATCAATAAAAACATATTTTAAAAAACGTATTGTCACTACAAGGTTCTGTAAAGAATAGAAGTGACAAATTTAAAACACATGAAAATCTTTTTTTAGATGAGTTTTAACTACCACGGAAATCAGAATGCAGAAGAGTTCTATCACCTCCCCAAATTCCCTTGGCATCCCTGACTACCACAGAAAGGAATTCTTTCATCTCCTGCCCAGGAAATCTAAGCCTGGCTGGCAGCCTATTTAAAGCTGAGAAGGGGAAGGAACCAGCCAGCCGTCTTATAGTTCAATAGATGTGTCCTTTTTTTCTCCTTTTTTAAAAAAATTGAATTGATTGGGGTGACATTGGTTCACAAACCCATACGGGTTTCAAGCGTACAACTCAACAAAACATCACCTTCACACTGCATCTTGTGCTCATCGCCCAAAGCAGTCTCTTTCCGGCCCCAGTTGTCCCCCTTTGCCCACTCCTCTTACCCCACCCCCTTTCCCTCTGGCTATCACCACACTGTTGTCTGTGTCTGTTTGTGAGATATATAATTTCTTTTGCTTAATCCCTTCACCCCTCTTCTCTGACAGCTGTCATTCTGTTTCATGCGTCTGTTTCTAGTTTGTTTGTTGGTTTATTTTGTTCATTCGATTCCATATACATGTGACAGCATATGGTATTTGTCTTTCTCTGACGGGCGTGTTTCACTAAGTATAATAATCTCCAGGTTCACCCGTGCTGTCACAGAAGGTGTGTTTGTATGGCTCTCATTTGACCTGGTGTCCTTGAGTCCAGCAGCTCCTTTTCATACTTTCAACGGAGAAGACATTTGCTTTTCTTTTTATAATAATTTCTCTTATTTTGCTCTGAGTAAAGACTGTGTAGTATTGAATTTATGCTTTTAATTTTTAAAATTTAATTAATTAATTTATTGTTAATCCTCATCCGTGGATATTTTTCCATTGATTTTTAGAGAGAGTGGAGGGGAGAGGGACAGACAGAGAGAAACATCAATGAGAGAGAGAGACATCGATTGAGTGCCTCCCATGTGCTCCCAACCTTGGTATGTGCCCTTGACCAGAATCGAACCTGGGACCCTTCAGTCCGCAGGCTGATGCTCTGTCCACTGAGCCAAACTGACGAGGGTTTAATTTTACTTTTAAACAATTTGATTCCTACCTGAAACTTTGCTAATTTTTGTGACTCTTCCATAGGTTTTTCAAAGAAATGCTTATTTTTTCTAATCATGCAGAATGTTCTTTCTCTGGATTGATTACTTCAAGTTTGTTGATTGTTTAGTAGAAGTTCTCTGTGTTCTTATTTTTCCCTCCTTGTACTTGATTTATTGATTTCTAATAAAGTGGAGGTCATTTACAGGATGAAATTTTAGGAGAGACATTCTGGCTGGGAAAACTTTATAAGAATAAATTTACAGCACCTTTTTAGTATCCTCTCAATTCTGTCTTTCTACCTTCTCTGTGGATGAAGGGGATAAAAGTGAGGTGTGGTATTGTATCTTTTCCAAGGGTTCTGTTTCATCCTTTGATGGTTCACCATTGATAGCACCACAGATAATTTTGGGATTGTGCCTTGAAGAAACTATTTACCTAAATTTTATGTATTAATGGAACTGTTTCTTTTTTTTTTTTTAGTTATTTTTTTAAATCTTTATTGTTCAGGTTATTACAGTTGTTCCTCTTTTTTCCCCCCATAGCTCCCCTCCACCTGGTTCCCACCCCACCCTCTGCCCTTATCCCCCTCCCTGCCACTGTCCTCATCTATAGGTGTACGATTTTTGTCCAGTCTCTTCCCGCACCCCTCACACCCCTCTCCCCCTGAGAATTGTCAGTCCACTCCCTTTCTATGCCCCTGATTTATTATATTCACCAGTTTATTCTGTTAATCAGATTTTTTATTCACTTGATTTTTAGATTCACTTGTTGATAGATATGTATTTGTTGTTCATAATTTTTATCTTTACCTTTTTCTTCTTCTTCCTCTTCTTAAAGAATACCTTTCAGCATTTCATATAATACTGGTTTGGTGGTGATGAACTCCTTTAGCTTTTTCTTTTTTAAAAAAAAATATATTTTATTGATTTTTTACAGAGAGGAAGGGAGAGAGATAGAGAGTTAGAAACATCGATGAGAGAGAAACATCGATCAGCTGCCTCCCGCACATTTGCCACTGGGGATGTGCCCGCAACCCAGGTACATGCCCTTGACCGGAATCGAACCTGGGACCTTTCAGTCCGCAGGCCGACGCTCTATCCACTGAGCCACACCGGTTTCGGCATTCTAGCTTTTTCTTATCTGTGAAGCTCTTTATCTCACCTTCAATTCTGAATGATAGCTTTGCTGGGTAAAGTAATCTTGGTTGTAGGTTCTTGCTATTCATCACTTTGAATATTTCTTGCCACTCCCTTCTGGCCTGCATAGTTTCTATTGAGAAATCAGCTGACAATCGTATGGGTACTCTCTTGTAGGTAACTAACTGTTTTTCTCTTGCTGCTTTTAAGATTCTCTCTTTGTCTTTTGCTCCTGGCATTTTAATTATGATGTGTCTTGGTGTGGTCCTCTTTGGATTCCTTTTGTTTGGGGTTCTCTGTGCTTCCTGGACTTAGAAGTCTATTTCTTTCACCAGGTAGGGGAAGTTTTCTGTCATTATTTCTCCAAATAGGTTTTCAATATCTTGCTCTCTCTCTTCTTCTGGCACCCCCATAATTCGGATGTTGGTTTGCTTGAACTTGTCCCAGAGGCTCCTTACACTATCTTCACACTTTTGGATTCTTTTTTCATTTTGCTTTTCCGGTTGGGTGTTTTTTACTTCTTCGTACTTCAAATCTTTGACTTGATTCTTGGGATCCTCTAGTCTGCTGTTGGATCTCTGTATAATATTCTTTATTTCAGTCAGTGTATGCTTAATTTCTAGTTGGTCCTTTTTCATATCCCTAAGGGTCTCACTAGACTTATTGAGGGTCTTACTAAATTTATTGGCGGTTTCTAGAAAATTCTTGAAAAACCTTATAACTGTGGTTTTAAACTCTATATCCAGTAGTTTGCTTTCCTCCATTTCTGTCATTTGTGACCTGTTTCTTTGTCTCCCCATTTTGGCTGCTTCCCTGTGTTGATAGAGTGGCTTTGTGTGCTAGGTGTCCTATAGGGCCCAGTGGCTCAGCCTCCCCAATTACCTGTGGTGGACACTCTTGGTGCACCCCTTTGAGGGCTGTGTGCACAGTCTTGTTGTAGTTAAGCCTTGATTGTTGTTGGTATCACTGGGAGGAATTGACCTCCAGGCCAGTTGTCTGTGAGAATCAGCTATGTCTACAGTGGGAGAACTTCTGTGCTGAAGACACCCTTATGGGGCAAGACTTGCTTCAGTGGGTCTTTGGTGCTCACTGAGTCTGCCCCCTGAGTGTGTCCCTTATGGATCTGAGGAGTTGTAATCTGGATGGTCCCACTCTGACCACTGGGTACACTGGCTCTTGGATCTCTAAGGAGGTGCTAATTTAGCCTCTGCCTGAGGCTACCCAGCAGGAGCTACAGAGAGATCTGCAGGTTCCTCTTCCTCGTTTGGGTTTTGGAGGTGCCCAGATGAGGCCCAGCTGTGAAGCAATGCAAGCTGCTGTGGGGCCTTGGGCCTTCTTTTGGATGTTCTGGGTCTTTCTGACCCAGTTGCAGTTTGTTAGGTAATCTTAGATCTCAAAGGGCCAGCCCATTCATATGCAAAAGCCTCTGCTAGCAGCTTGGGTGGGGCGGGGACTCAGGAAATCAACAGGGCAGAGCAAACAGCTATGGCTGATCCTCAGTCCTGCCCTAAGAGGTCCAGGGTCTCAGTGTCCTGGTAATCGCTGCAAGCACCTCTGAGAGAAAGCCGCCCTCGAGTTCCTCCCGCTGCCAGACAGTCCAGTTTCTCCCGTATGAATCTGGGTCCCCAGAGACTCGCCTGGAACGGAGTTCAGGGCCGTCGGGAGCTTGTGACTCCCTCCCGATTGAAAAAGACAACCGTGTCCTCAGTTGCCAGCCCTTTCCACGTGTGCCTCTATACCTCTGAACTTTACTTTTGCACCTCCTCTGAGTCTCAGTGTGCTTTTCTCTTTCCTTCTAGTTGTAGAATTTCCACTCAGCCAGCCTTCCTGTGGTTCTGGATGATGTCCGTTTTGTCTTTTAGTTGTATTTTTTTTTTTTTTTAATATATTTTATTGACTTTTTACAGAGAGGAAGGGAGAGGGATAGAGAGTTAGAAACATCGATGAGAGAGAAACATCGACCAGCTGCCTCCTGCACACCTCCTACTGGGGATGTGCCCACAACCAAGGTACATGCCCTTGACCGGAATCGAACCTGGGACCTTTCAGTCTGCAGGCCGACGCTCTATCCACTGAGCCAAACCGGTTTGGCTTTAGTTGTATTTTTGAAGTGGTTGTGCGAGGCAGCAGTTTTAGGTGTTTACCTATGCTGCCATCTTGGTTTCTCTGGAACTGTTTCTTTTTATAGTTATATTCTTTAATAAATTATCTATATATATAAAAGGCTAAGAGACTGTCTGACCAGCCAGTAGCTATGATGTGCATTGAACACTAGGGGGAAGATGCTCAACGCAGTAGCTGCCGAGCTGTGGTCACTTGGTAGTGGCGGTTCTTGGGTGACCCACCCCCGGAACCAGAGAGGAGGGAGCCTGATTCCTTGCAATGCCTCTCGCACTCTGGGACCTCTCAGGGGATGTCAGAGAGCCGGTTTCGGCCTGTTCCCCACAGGCCAGGCTGAGGGGCCCCACCTGCTGGAGGGAACCCACTCACTCCACAGATGCTCTTTGAGTTGTTGTGCTGGCCCAGGTGTGGCCAGCTGGGGAAGGGACCGCAGGAGGTTGGCTCCAGGGCATGTCTGGCCCTTCTCACCCAGTCCCGCCCCACCAGCCACCACCTGGGACAGACCACCTGCATTAGTCTCTGCACTGGAGAGACTAATTAATTTCCTTTCAATGTGCACAGATCTGTGCACCAGGATACTAGTTTGGAATAATAGGACAACAAACAAATCATTATATATAACAAATTTTTGGGCCATTTATAGCTGTTCTGCCCTAGGGATCCTTGTGAGTCCTTGAGCAAGAGTGGGGGAAGGAGTAGAAAACTAGAAAATGTTTTCCCAGTTTGAGTTGCAATATGCTAATTAATTATCATGTCTCTATTAGAGAATTACTTTTTCTTGGTAATCTGTTTACTGTAGAAACTTAGAAATATAAATAATTAAGAAAAAACATTGTCCATAATCCCATATTCTATCTTTAGAACCTCTTGCTATCAGAAATGTATTTATGATGATGAAGAAATAATTTATTTGCAATGCCATGTTATTTTCTAGAGAGTAGATACTAAGAAAGGTTATCATATTTGTTGACCTGGTTCTGGATGTAAGGATGTGAATAGGAGAAGCAGAGAGAGGACAAAATGACCTTCATATCACAAAGGGGAGAATTGGAGGTGGATAGGGGGCCAATGGAGAGGAGTGACTGCGAGACCCAGGGTCTGTGAACTGAGCTGTCCGCGGCTGAAGAAGAACTTGAAACAAACACACGCGCGCGCGTGCGCGCGCGCGCGCACACACACACACACACGAATTTTGAAAGGGCGTTATTATGAAGATTTGCTGTGTAGTGGTGATGCAAACCTTCTTCCCTGTCTTCCCATATCTTTGGTAAAACATTTATTTCTCATGACTGCATTGTGGAGTTGACTTTATTTTGGGATGCATTGCATTTCTTCTTTGAGAAGGCCATGGAGCAAAAAGAGTACATGTAGATAGGGCCCCAGCATTTTGGGTATCTGACTATGTGTGTGCATGTATTTTTATTATAAAATGAGATTAACCACCATGATTCTAAAATTATTTTTTGAATTGATAAACATGACTAGATTTATTCTATATGATTGAAGAAACTCTAAACTTATATTTTTTAAAGGAATGCATAGAGTTCCGCTTTATGAATATATTTATTTAACAGTCCCCTCATATCTGGACATTTAGGTAGTTTTTAGTTTTAAACTATGTTGTTAGGATTATGTTTGTGCATTATTTTTTATATGGGTTCTGCTTATTTCCACAGAATATATGTATTCCTAAAATTAGAGTCTCTGAGCAAAGACAATCAACATTTTTAAGGTTTTTTGAAAAGTGTCTTCCAGAATTTACCCATTTCTCCTAATTAGGAGTGTTTGATGACAAGACTTGTTTCTGTTTATACCCTGTCAAACTTAGGTTTGCAAATCTTTTGACTTTTTGAAAGTCTAATAGATAAAAAATGAGATCTCATAATAGTTTTAATTTGAATTTATTTAATTATAAGTAACACAGATTTTATTTTTTTGCCCATGTTTTTTGGGCATTTTAGTGGTTAAGTTGCTACTTCACGTCACATTCATTTTCTACCAGAGGTTTTGTGTTTTCCTTGTTACTTTATGTTAACTTGTTAACTTGTTAAGTTTTTAGGGTATTAATACTTCATTTTTTTAAAATTAATACTCTATTTTAAGATTTAAAAAAAAATGATTTCAGAGAGGAAGGGAGAGGGAGAGAGAAATAGAAACGTCAATGATGAGAGAGAATCATCAATTGGCTGCCTCCTGCACTCTCCCAGGGCATGTGCCCTGACTGGGAATCAAATCATGACCTCCTGGTTCATTGGGTGATGCTCAACCACTGAGCCATGCTGGCTGGGCCCATTTGTTTTTTAACTATGACACTTTAAATTTTCTGTTTCACTTTGAGGTTTATTTTAGTATATGTGCTGCCGAAGCAAGCACATTTGAGGTTTATTTTAATAGCTTTTATTGAGATACTAGAGGCCTGGTGTATAAAATTTGTGCACAGGTAGGGTCCCTAGGCCTGGTCGGCGATCAGGTTCCCTGCCTCCTCCTTCCCTCACCACACGCCGCCACCGCGTGGTCTGTCCATCCCCCCCGCCTCCCCACCTCCCTAACCCCTTCTTCCTTCACCACTGCATGGTTCCCCCTGCCTCCCTACCACCAGGGCTCCTCCTTCCCTTGCTCGCTCAGCGCTCCGCCACCTGCCGTGTTCTGAGCCGTCCCCTGGTGGTCAGCTCATGTCATCGTGAGTGATCGAATTCCTGGTCGAACTCCCGAGGGGACACTTTGCATATTAGCCTTTTATATATATACTAGAGGCCTGTTGCACAAAGAGATTTGTGCAATAGGCCTTTCCTTCTCCTGGCTGCCAGCACCGGTTTTCCTCCGGCACCCGGGACCCAGGCCTTCGCTCCGACCAGAGCTGCCTTCCGTCCTCCGTCTTCGCGGTCCCGGCCGAAGCTGCCTTCCGTCTTCCATCTTCGCGGCTCCAGCTCACCTTCAGTCTTCGCTCCGCCGCTTGGAGCCTACGTATGCAAATTAACCACCATCTTTGTTGGCGGTTAATTTGCATATCATCCTGATTAGCCAATGGGAGGCGTAGCGAAGGTATGGTCAATTACCCTGTTTGTCTATTATTAGATAGGCTATAGATAATTGACATACCATAAACTGCACACATTTAAAATTTGGTAAATTTTTTACTTACTAGTACGTATATCCATGCTAAGCCATCATCACAATCAAGACAATGAACATATCTATCATCTCTCAAGGTGTCCTGATGCCCCTTTGCAGTTCCTCCTGCCAGTTGTCTCTACCCACCCTCATATCCACAGACAATCTGCTTTCTGTCATTAGAGCTTACTTTGAATTTTCTAGAATTTTATATGAATGGAATCACACAGAATACACTGTTTTGGGTAGTTAGTTATTAAAGAAATGCAAATTAAAAAATCACAATGAGATACCATTACACACCTATTAGAAAGGTTAAAATGAAAAAAACTGATTGTACCAAATATTGGTGAGGGTGAGAAGCAACTGGAATTTTCATATGCTGCTGGCGGGAATGTATAGTGATACAACCATTTTGGAAAACAGTTGGGTATTTTCTTAAAAAGTTAAATATTCACCTACCATATGATCTAATCATTCCACACCTAGGTATTTACCTAAGAGAAATGAAAACATGGACCCATACAAAGACCTGTATATGAACATTCATAGACACATTGTTTGTAATAGCTCCAAACTGGGACCAACCAAAATGTCTATCGCCAAATCAGTGGGTAATAAAATTGTGGTACAATTTATACAATGGAATAGTATTCACAAATTAAAAAAAGGACTATTGATACATGCAAAAATATGAATACGTTTAAAGATGGTATCTTCAGACAGATAGAAATTTATGCTATGTAATCAGTTTATTCTTACATGAGTTTTGCCTTTTTTGCCATACCTACTTAGAACTTCCTTGCTCCCAAATTAAATATTTAAGTATGTAATCTTTTAATACTTTATTTTTCACCTTTTCATTTTAAAACTACCTGGAATTAATTTTGGTCTTGTAGGGAATTGGTATTTAAATTCTTTTTGGTATGGTTAGAATGTTTGCAGGATTGCTTGAAATTGTTTAGGCTCAGGTGTTCTGATTTGTTCTCAGGTTGAATTTGGTACCTGTGACACAAATGTTATACAACATTAATGGATATCAAACTTTAAGAGGAAATTTATACATGATCTTGCTTGCCCACTAAATAAGAAAGTCATAATTTTCATGAGTTTTTTTGTATTGCTTGAAGAGACAATTTTGCCATAATAGCAACCATATTATAAATGCCATTTTGAATAATGTTATTAGTGTGTATCATTATTCTATAAGCATTTCTTTTCCATTTGTCCATAATTATACATGTTACTTATATATAATATTTCATCATTCAGAATGTTCTAATTTTCTTGCCATTTAAATAACATTGCACTGAACCCTCTTGTGCCTATAACTTTTTGCTTCTTTGGAATAACTTATGATGCATAGAGCCAGAAGTACTGTTGTTAACTGGACTGAACAGATAGAAGTTCTGTTTCTTTGTCCTTATTTCCACTCTGCTTCCCAACAGGGTTACGCCAACTTTGCGGGTGGGCACATAGGAGTCACCAGCATCTTTCAGCCTTGCTTTCAGAGTGTTAGCAATGTTAGTTCTATGTACAGTGGGGGGAAAAAGTAGATCTACAGTTGTTCGTATGGAAAATAATACAATAATTAATAAATAGTAATACAAGAATAAACTGTGTTTTGTATACTCACAACTGTAAGCCTACTTTTGCCCCATCCTGTATTTTGTCCAGTTTATTACATGAATGAGTAAATGAATACCTCATCAGTCCATCCACTGGTCATGCATACACTTGCAGCTCTTTTTTTTTTTTTTTTTTAAATATATTTTATTGATTTTTTACAGAGAGGAAGGGAGAGGGATAGAGAGTTAGAAACATCGACAAGTGAGAAACATCGACCAACTGCCTCCTGCACACCCGCCACTGGGGATGTGCCCGCAACCAAGATACATGCCCTTGACCGGAATTGAACCTGGGACCTTTCAGTCCGCAGGCCGACGCTCTATCCACTGAGCCAAACCGGTTAGGGCCACAGCTCTTTTCTCTCTCTACTAATGCTCTGTGGCAGCCATGAGGGTACACCACTCAGGTCTCCTTTCAAGAGAACCCGTTGCCAGGATGTAATTGGTGGACAGCCTCTAGTTGCCAGAACTCCAGAATTCCGGTAGCATTCACGCCAAGGCCATGCTCTCCCTGAGCTGCTCCCAGCTGGTGACAGTGGGATGCTGGGGTCTGGACATTCCTTCCCCTTGGTGGGGCTCCTCTGAGGGACAGTTCTTGCTTTGGGCCTCCCCACCCCGTCTCATGACTGAAACTTCCTTAGATCTGCAGCCTCAGGCTCCTCCTTCCAAGGCCTCCTCCTGTCCTCTCTCCTTGTACAAGTATCAGACCAGCATTGCAGTCTGCAGACTCTCCTTGCCTACTGTTGCCTCTCACCTTTGTCCATCACAGGCGTCTCTCCTCAGTCAGTCTTTCCAGGTCTAATTCTGTCTTCGCATCACTCTCAGGGGACTCAAACTGGCATACCCTGTGGATGAATCCACGTGGCGTAATTCCTGTAGGGCCGATACGAACTCCAAATTCTTTTCTAAGTGAATGACAGACTGATGTAGAAGATAGGAGCTTTGAGGTTGGTCATAAGTTGAAGCCCCAGAGGAGGTAGCCCCAACAATTTACTGGTAGGTGATCTGATGATGTATAGTTCTCTGAGTCATTGGAGAGGTTTTGGTCTCATACTCATTCCTGGCCCTGCTTTTTTTGCTTTTTGTGGTTCGTCTGCATGGGTACCGATAGGCAGGTGGTGGCTTAATGGGCTCTGGCACCAAGCCATTCATGACACAACATAGTTTGTACCTGTCACACATGAACATAGATCTTTCAGAGGAATGACAGCGTAGCCTGCAGTGTCCGGGGACCTTACGCCCACATCTTGTTCCGCCCCCACTGGCTGCAGGGAGAGAAAAAGACCAGAGAAGTCAAAGTTAGAGGCAGCATAGGAACTACCAAGGGATGGGGGCCAGACGGGGACATTTGGATTTTTATTTGGAGACGTATGCTCGAGATATCCGGTGAATGAGACTTGGGAAGGCCGGTGAAGAGCAGACACAATCTCCCTTGATTGATGGCCTCTGGGAACTCAGAGGAGCCTTTTCTTTTTGCCAGTATCTGCATCTTTGCAGCTTATGAAGCCCTAGCTGGTGCTGCAGAATGTGTGGGTGAAAACGGGTAGGTGGGGAGAGCCAGGTTGTCATTGTCAGGGAGGCGCACGGACACAAATAAGGGAGAACTGGAGCTATTCTTACCCACCCACTGTCTCCCCTTTTATGGTGTTTCTGCTTCATTTGTTCTCAAGGAATATAAAGCTGTAAATATCAGTCAATCCAGGCCAAAAAAACACACAACTCATATCATTCTCCAAGAGCATTAAAGGGCAACTGATGGTTGCTACCAACAGTTTTTGTGTGTTTGCATTCAGACACTGCCCAGCACCAGAGACCACCTTCTAGTTAAACCTGGGGCTTTATCTCAGCGGTGCCTGCCATCAGCTCACAGCACTGGCATCTTCTGAACGCCCCCCGTCCTCCGGCTGACTTCACACCCATTGCCTGGCTCTCTGACCTCTTTCTCTCTTTGAGTCTTCATTCTCTCCTTGTCCCAGGGTTTGAGCTGCGCACCTTGTTTGCCATCCCGTGTGGAGCTTGCCCTCTAAGAGGTTTCCTCACCCTGCCCGCCCTGTGAAAGGGACCCCAGTCTCTTCCTCCCAGGCGCATTCTCACCTCTGAGCACTAGCCAGGGTTGGTCTCAAAGAATGAAAATTGTGAAGAAAAATGCCTTCTTAGTGTCTTGGGAGATTAAGGGAGGGTGCGAAAAGTGAGGAAAGATATTTTGGATGAGGTTGAGGCCGACCCTTGCTTTAGAACAGGAAAAATGTTTTGGGAACTGTGTGTTTTTTTGTTTTTGTTTTTGTTTTTGTACAAGGTTGTATAGGGTGGTGGCTGGGTATGGGGTACGAGCCCAGTGGTGGATGTGGGGAGATCCTTAGCTTAAGTTGGAACTGAGTGGGGCAAGCCCTGCCTCCTTCCACCCTCACTTGTCTGTTACCAGAGCCACCACATCTCGTGTTTCTGGCCCCCAGCTCTCCTTTTCCCTCCTCCACCCAGTTTACCTGGAGTCACCAGGAATCCGAGGGCTGCAAAGACCAGGAGCAGGATCTTCATGGCTGAAGGAATGGCCTGGAGAGCAGGTGGAGTTTTAATGGAGTCGGGGACCTTTGTGTAATGTGCTTGGAGCTGCTGCCTTTATAGGATCCACACGATGCCAGGATACTTGGCAGTGAACCAGAGGGATGGGTCTCTGCCACCCAGATCAATCCGATTAGATCAGATTGTCTACTAGTGTGCAGCCTGGATTGATTTATTGGGCACCTGTATTCTCGGCTGTTAGGAGGGAGAGAGGCAGAACAAAGACATCAGTTCATAGTGCCCCCTCTTTAAAACTGTGCTTCCAAGCCGGTGATGGTGAGGCTGTGGGGAAACTCGTATTCTCTTGCACTGGAGCTGGGAGTGTTAATTGGTAACAGTTTTAATTCTGGAGAGCAATTTGACAATATACATCAGAAGTAAAAAGTGCCTGCCTTTTTATTCAGAAACTCTATTCCTTGGGCTTTTGTCTAATGGAAATAATTGAACAAGTACACAAAGGTTAAAAAAATGCCAAAGGTTAAAGACAAAGAGTCTTAAAAGCAGCAAGATGTAACAGGTAAAGTGAACACAGCTTTTTAACATAATACTTGCTTAAACATTCCAGTTTTCACAATCCTATTAACCATTACACTTTCACATTCTTTTGATCTAATTGTAGCCTGAGTTAGGGCTTCACCAATGGATTTTTGGTACCATAGTTCATGGGATTTCTGTATCAAGGAGTTCTGGAAATTTCTCCATCTCTCAACCATTTTACCCATTCTTGTGCAAAACAAAAGGTGGAACCAAGGGACCCTGTCCCCCATTTTTTAAATAGAAAAAATTGCTATTGTGGTTGTCTTTTTTTTTTTGAGGGTTTGCTATTATTTTTATTTTTTAATAATTTTTTATTTTTCAACTACAGTTGACATACAATATTATATTAGTTTCAGGTGTATAGCATAATGATTAGACATTTATATAACCAGAGGCCTGGTGCACGAAATTTGTGCACTGGTAGGGTCCCTAGGCCTGGCCAGCAATCAGGGCCGATCTGTGGGGTGACCGGTGGGGTGATCGGGGCGGGGCCCCTGCTGGCAACCACTTTGGTCAGCCTGGCACTGCCCGTTCACCGGCTCCGCCCCTGCCACCGCCACTGGTAGCCTCTCTCTGTGGGGCAACTGGCAGGGCGATTGGGGGGGTCCCTGTTGGCACCTGCCTTGGAGGTGGCCGGTGGGGCAACTGGGGGGCAGCATCGGCCTGTTTGCTGGCCGGCCCCCCTCCCCTGCTGCTGCCGCTGGTTGCGTCCCTCTGCAGGTGCGAGCGGGGCCGGCACTGGCAGTGGGTGCGAGGGGTAATCACTGGCAGTCGGTGCGAGAGGCAGCTGCTGGCCCCAATCTCCCCTCAGGAGCAGGGGGAGGTGGAGAAGCCCTGAGGGGCAGTCGGGGCGGGCAGCCACTGCTCTCACCCATTGATGGCACCGAGCGATCAGGGCTGATGCCGGGCGCCAGAAGGGGTGCAAGCGGTGGCTCCGGTGCCGGCAGTGGTTGCAAGTGGGGCCAGTGCGGGTGGCAGTTGTGAGTGCTGGGCGGGACTGCGACGTGCGGGAGCAAAGAATTTTCAGTAACCATCACAGGCTTGCCCCGATGACAGCAGGTGTGCCCCGTCTTGGTCTGGTGCCCCTGCTCACCTGCTCCACCATCCTGCCATGTTCCGTGCACGCCCCCTGGTAGTCAGTGCATGTCATAGCCACTGGTTGTTTGGTTGTTCCAGTTGTTCTACTGTTCAGTCTATTTGCATATTAGCCTTTTATTATATAGGATGTAAGACCCCAGAGGGGAAGTTGTGACAACAAATTTGATTTTTAGTTTTTCAGTTTTGCAACAATAAGATTATATGGGGTGTCCGTGTGAAAGGGGCCCTCTTAACAGCATTTACCATGACCTGGATAAAGGGCATTTTCAGCAGGTGACTATCCTGGTTATCATAAAGCTAGTCCCACATGGCTTGCATACAAAGCATAGCAGCTGCTTCATCTGGGTGTTCCATCTGGCATTCACAGGCAGAGAGGAATAGCCCACATTCTCAGGGTAAACATACCTACTTTTGTCCAGTGCGTTAGGCTGGCTGTTCCCTCAGGAATAACCTCCTGTGTGTTTGAGGCATATATAGCCATCTGTGATTGTTCCATAGTGAGCTGTGGGCCCTGAACAAACCCAGCATGCTTTTCCACTCTGCAGCATTCAAAACCAAAGAAACAGCCCCCAAATTAGTTACTCCCACAATCCATGTTACTAAAGGTTCTTCAGGAAGCTCATGATACTAATCCAAAGTGAAACAACTCCCTCTCACTAGTAACCAGGTTTCTTTTCTCTTTCCGCATGTTGATTACCTTCTTGTTCCTTCATAATCGGGAGTCAGTTTTGAGGCTAGTGGTGGAAGGTCAGACTCACCGAAATCTGAGCTTGGTCTAGCACAAAGGTCTAACGCAACTTTTTTTTTTTTAGAGAAAGAGAGAGAGAGAGAGATATGAGAGAGAAACATCGATTGGTTGCCTTCTGTATCCGCCCTGCCCAGGGATCAAACCCACAACCCAGTTATAAGCCCTGGCTGGGAATTGAACCCAGTAACCTTTTGGTATACGGGATGACGCTCCAACTAACTGAGCCACCCAGCCAGGGTTTTTCAACTTTTAGTTTAGCTCTTACAGATAACAATAACCAAGGGATTGAATATTTTGCTTTTTTCTAACTTGTTTGCATTTCTTTATGCATCCAGTGGGACCAACTTCCCAGGAGTTGGAATCTTCTCTAAATTCCATTGGTAACTTTTACCTTGACTGATTGCAGCACAGCTGCTGCTCCATACCATGGGGGACCACATGGCCACCCAGGAATCAAAGGTTCCTCATCCCATGCCCTTTCGTCCGTTTTCTTCCCAAACTACATGTTTCCCTGAGCTAGGATAATTTGAGCATATCCCAGTTCTGACACTGATTTGACTGTGTGTTTTCCAACACCAATAAGCAGTCAACTCAATCTGACACTATCTCCTCGGAGATAGCATCAGACCCCACAGTTTCAGAGCTCGGTCTAAAAGACTGGCCCTCCACTCCCATCAGGCATCAATCAGAAGTCTAGGTTGTCACCAGTGCTTCTGACAAACTGGCTAGACATCAGAGATTTCCACAACCTCCTCCTTTGGTTCAATCAGTTTGCTAAAGTGGCCCACAGAACTCCAAGAAACATTTTGCTTACTGGATTACCAGCTTATTATAAAAGGATATAACTCAGAAACAGCCACATGGAAGAGATGAATAGGGCAAGGTATGGGTGCAGAGTTTCCATGCCCTCTCTAGCCATGCTAGTCTCTCTGAATCTTTAAGTGTTCACCACCTGGAAGCTCTCTCTTTCTAATCTTCTCACAATGCTGGAGGCTGGCAATCCAGGGTCAGGTGTCAGCAAGGTCAGTTTCTGATTAGAGCTCTCTTCTCGGCTGTTAAAATAGTTGCCTTCTCACTGTGTCCTTACATGGCCTTACTTGGTGTGCATGCATGGAGAGTGAGTGAGCTCTCTGGTTTCTCTTCTTATGAGGAGACTAATGCTATCAGAGCAGGGATCTATATTTATGACCTCATTTACCCTTAATTACTTTGAGATCTCATTTCCAAATATATTCACATTGGGGATAGGACTTCAAAATATGAGTTTTTGGGAGACACATGTATTTAGTTCATGACACCCAGTAAGACCTATTTCAATTTGTTTTGTCTCTTTTACTTCCTTTAATTTGGAATATTTATACATCATTTCTTTGTCTTTTTGACATTGTAATTTTTTGAATAATATAGTCCTTCCTATTTTGCTTTAATAAAATGTTCCTCATATGTTTTTATCTGTTGTTTCCTTGTGATTAGATTGCGCTTATGCATTTTCAGTTGGCATTTAGCATAGATGATATTGTACCCTTCTCAGATATGACATCTAATGTCCATCTGTCCCTTCTAGGCAGTGTTAACTTTGATCAGATGTTGAAGGTGTTGCCCAATTTCCCCACTACTTTATATGCATAGTACTGTGATGTTTCTCTCATACTCTAAGACCTTGCAAATCTCTGCCCATGATAAAAATTTCATCCTAGATTTAGCAACCATTGGAAATTCTTGCCTGATATAATTTCTACCCTGATGGTTGCAAAATCACCCTATCTACTTTTGAATGTGCTCAGTCTTTATGACTTATGATCAGAACCTTCATTTCCTTAGATTTCTTCACTCACATGTGAACATTAGAAGTTCATTTTTAAAAATTGATTGATTTGAGAGAGAGAGAGAGAGAGGTCAATCTGTTGCTCCACCTATCCATGCATTAATTGGTTGCCTCCTGCCATGTGCCCTGACCAGAGACGAAACCTGAAATCCCAGCACATCGGGACAATGCTCCAACCAACTGAGCTACCTGGCCCAGGCCAGAAGTTCATTGTTCTTTGAAGTTATGTTTCATGAAGAAACACAATTTAAAAGTCAGTTCACAAGAGTTATCATGTTTGTGTAAGCAGAGAATAATAAAGCCACTATCAACTGAGGGCATCAGCAGTTGCCTGGATTTCTCCTATATTTGTAACCTAAATATGTGCCTCAGAAAAATGAATAAAAGCACAAATTTCAGTGGCCTGCAGGGTTGCCCACAAATTATGGAAGGACAATTTTAATGTATGAGTTTGAAGAGTAAAGTATCTCTGTACTTTTATTAGTAAAACCTAAAACTTTACTTCCTTTTTTACTGGCTACTCCTTGTTCATAAACACTCTAAACATTTTGCAAATGGGCTACTAATAGAAGTCTCCTTGTCTTCGTGTGGGTTATTTTTAGATCAAAGGCCATGGACATTTCAATTATTCTCTTAATTTTGTTGGGTTCAGTCCGTTGCTATAGCTAGTTGAAATTTCCAACTCTGTCTTCTTGTGTATTTACTGTTCTTTCCAGCTCCATGTCATTATCAAATTTTGTAACCACGCTTATTTTTGCTTCTTCCAAAAAACTAATTAAAAGTGAAATATATAGGTATTTCAGGCAGTTCTGAATGATGGTTGTTCAGTATTTTAGTTTTAATTTTGATGTGGTTGTGGGAGGTGGCAAGTACTGGTGTTTACCTACTCTGTTGTCTTGGTTCTCCTTTCATTTATTTTAATATATATTTTTAATTTTTCAGTTTTAAATTCTAAAAAATACTTTTGGGATCTCAATATATAAGTTTTCTTTCTCTCTTTCCCCCCCGTACATCAAGACTGGTAGGAGGGGTGGAGGTGCGGAACAGGCTGGTCCGAAAACCAAGTGTAGTGTTTTCTTAATCGGGAGGGATATGTCTGCTGCAGAGGCCTCTTGTGAGAAGCAAGGGGTCCCAGCCCCACATCAGCCCCTGAGCCCAAGGTTTCAGAGCTGGGAAGAGAAGTCCTCATAACTTCAGGCTGTAAAAAACCAGCAGCAGTTGTCTCAGGCAATTCCTCTTAAAGGGCCAGTGCATGAACTTACATGGATGGTCCTGCTCCCTCTGAGCTCCAGTGCTGGGCAGTGGCTTTGGGGAATCTAGGGCCATATAGGGAGGAACTGGATTGTCTGGCATTGGAGCAAGAAGTTGGAGGCAGCTTTCTACCAGACAGGGGTGCTTGCTTGCAGGGGTCATTGTTCCAATGCTGAGACTTCCCCCATTGTAGAGCTGACTGGCAGCCATATATGAGTTTCCTTCAGCGTGGCTCACACTGTTTGCTCTGCCCATGTGATTCCTCGAGACCAAGTCCCATCCATTTTGCAGTCTCAACCAAGCTGTTGGCAGCAGCTTTTCCATAAGAATAGCCTATTCTGGCTCAGGTTTCAGACTCCTAAAATCTCTCAAACAAGCAGCAGCTGGCATCAGTGTGCCCCATACCTATCAATAAGAGGCCCAAGACCTGGCACTAGCACCAGCCTGCCTAGATTCACAGCTTGGCCTCACATGGGGACTTCCAGATTACAACTCTACACATCCACAAGTGACATATTCAAGGGGCAGACTCAGTGAGCACCAAAGCCTCACTGAAACGAGTACTGATCCATAGGGTTGTCTCCTGCACAGCAGTTCTTCCACTGTAGTCACAGCTGGTTCTCACAGCCAATTGGCCTGGAGGTCAATTCCTCCCAGTGATACCAACAGCAATCAAAGTTCAACTACAACAAGACTATGCACACAGCCCACACAGGGGCTCAGCTAGAGTACCTAGCTTAGGTGACTAGAGAGGCTGAGTCACTGGGCCCTACAGGACACCTACTACACAAGGTCACTCTACCAATTCCAGGAGATGTAGCAGCTCTGCCTAATATATAGAAACAAACACAGGGAAGCAGCCAAAATGTGGAGACAAAGAAACATGTCACAAATGAAAGAACAGAAGAAATCTCCAGGAAAAACAAAACAAAAACTAAATGAAATGGAAGCAAGCAAACTACTGGATACAGAGTTCAAAACAATGATCACGAGGTTGCTCAAGGATCTAATGAAAGCTTCAAGGGACTTAGTGAAACTTTCAAGTATCTTAGTGAGACCTTCAAAGACATGAAAAAGGACCAGTCAGCATATACCTACTGAAATAAAGAATAATTTACAGGGATTCAACAGTAGAGTAGAGGATTCTGAGAATAAAATCAATAATTTGGAATATGAGGAAGCAAAAAACACCCAATCAGAAGAGCAAAAAGAAAACAGAATAAAAAAATATGAAGATAGTGTAAGGAGCCTCTAAGACTGTGGTTCTCAACCTTCTGGCCCTTTAAATACAGTTCTTCATGTTGTGGAACAACCATAAAATTATCTTCGTTGCTACTTCTTAACTATAATGTTGCTACTGTTATAAATCATAATGTAAATATCTGATATGCAGGATGGTCTTAGGTGACCCCTGTGAAAGGGTCATTCGACCGCCAAAGGGGTCGCGACCCACAGGTTGAGAACTGCTGCTCTAGGACAACTTCAAGTACCAACATTTGCATAATGGGGGTACCAGAAGGAGAAGAAAGAGAGCAAGATATTGAAAACCTATTTGAAAAAATAATGATAGAAAACTTCCCCTACCTGGTGAAAGAAATAGACTTACAAGTCCAGGAAGCGCAGAGAACCCCAAACAAAAGGAATCCAAAGAGGACCACACCAAGACACATCATAATTAAAATGCCAAGAGCAAAAGACAAAGAGAGAATCTTAAAAGCAGCAAGAGAAAGAGACTCAATTACCTACAAGGGAATACCCATACGACTGTCAGCTGATTTCTCAACAGAAACTTTGCAGGCCAGAAGGGAATGGCAAGAAATATTCAAAGTGCTGAATACCAAGAACCTACAACCAAGAGTACTTTATCCAGCAAAGCTATCATTTAGAATTGAAGGTCAGATAAAGAGCTTCATAGACAAGAAAAAGCTAAAGGAGTTCATTACCACTCAACCAGTATTACATGAGATGTTGAAGGTTATCCTATATAATAGAAGCCTAATATGCTAAGTGTCCGGTCATTCGTTCAACCAATCAAAGTGTAATATGTTAATGATATGCTAAGGCCGCTCAACTGCTTGCTATGATGTGCACTGACCACCAGGGGACAGATGCTCCGATCAGTAGGTTAGCTTGGTGCTGGGGTCTGGCCGATCAGGACTGAGTGAGATGGGCTGGACACACCCTGGAGCCCTCCCACAGTCCCTCCCTGGCTAGCCAACCTCCCTCATCCCTCCCCGGCCCCAATAGTGCACTGGTGGGGTCCCTCGGCCTGGCCTGCTCCCTCTCTCAATCTGGGACCCCTTGGGTGATGTCGGAGAGCTGGTTTTGGCCTGATCCTGGATCTTGCAATATGGGACCCTACTGGTGCACAAATTCATGCACCAGACCTCTAGTTCTTTAAGAAGAGAAAGAAGAAAGGGAAGGGGAAGGGGAAGGAGAAGGAGAAGAAGAAGAAGGGGAGAAAGGGTCTTTATCTGACTGCAGCCATAAGGTAATCCAAGATCGGTGCTTACAAGTACATCCAGGAGCTATGGAGGAAGAAGCAGTCTGATGTAATGCGTTTCCTTCTCAGGTGCATTGCTAGCAGTATTGCCAGCTCTCTGTGCTCCATAGGACCCCCGCCCCACTCAGCCTGAAAAAGTGTGCAGGCTGGGATATAAGGCTAAGCAAGGTTACGTCACATATCAGATTCATGTGCGCCGTGGTGGCTGCAAAGCTCTGTTCCTAAGGGTGCGACCTACAGCAAATCTATCCACGTAGTGTTAACCAGCTAAAGTTTGCTCAAAGCTTTCAGTCTGTTGCCAAGGAGTGAGCTGGACGCCACTGTGGGGCTCTGAGAGTCTGGAATTCTTATGGGTTGGTGAAGATGCTACGTACAAATTCTTTGAGGTTATCCTCATTGATCCATTCCATAACGCTATGAGAAGGAATCCTGACACCTAGTGGATCACCACACCAGTCCACAAGCACAGGGAGATGTGAGGGTTGACATCTGCAGGCTGCTTGGAAAGGGCCTCAGGTTCCGCTACACTACTGGTGGTTCTCATCGTGCAGCATGTAGAAGGCACAGTGCCCTCCAGCTCCACTTTACCACTAATAAAAGTAATGCTTGTAAAATTCTTTCCTACAGAATGGCAATACATACATGTCTATCAACAATTGAATTTAAAAATAAAAATAAACGAACAAGGGATCTAACGAACAAAATAAACTGATTACTAAAATAGAACCATGCCCGGCTGGTGTTGCTCAGTGGTTGAGCATCTACCTATGGACCAGGAGGTTACAGTTCCAATCCCGGTCAGGGCACATGCCCTGGTTGCAGGCTCAATCCCCAGGGTGGGGTGTGCAGGAGGCAGGCGATCAATGATTCTCTCTCATCACTGATGTTTCTATCTCTCCCTCTCCCTTCCTCTCTGAAATCAATAAAAATATATTAAAAAATAAATAAAACCAGAGGCATGGAAACATGGAACAGACTGACAAATATCAGAGGGGAAGGGGGTGGGAAGAGATTAACGAAAGATCTTATATGCATTACCTATGGACACAAACAATAGGGTGGTGAAGGCCTGGGGCGAGGTGGGAACTGAGTGGAGGGGCCAATGCGGGGAGATAAGGGGGATATTTGTAATACTCCCAACAATAATAAAAAATAACTGAAAGATTACATTGTGAACTAGTCATTTCTTAGACATGCATAAGGCATGGTCACTGTTTATTTACAAATTCAGGACAATACAAACTCCACCCAATATGCAGCCATTAAATAGCAATTGTAAGCTTATTGAACAAAACATTATAATTTGAATTTAAGTAGGGAAAGAAATTTCTCAAAGAAGAAAGTTCTAAAGAAAGATTGAACTTGTCCAGAATTAAGAAAATGTATGAGACCATTACATGGGTAAGATCAATAACATAATTTTGGTGAAAATAGCTATTTTTCAAAACAGAAAGTTTAGTGAGAATAGTGGCATTATTTTACATTTTCTCTAATCTCTTTAAAAACCTGGCCAAATAGCTCTGGCTCAGTTGGTTGGAGTGTCGTCCCATACACCAAAAGGTAGGTTTGATTCTCAGTCAGGATACATAACCAGGTTGCAGATTCAATCTCTGAGGTATAGGCAGGAGGTAACCCATTAATATTTCTCTCACATAGATATTTCTCTTTCTCTCTTTCTCTTTCTCTCTCTCCTTCCCTCCCTCCCTCCCTCCCTCCCTCCCTCCCTCCCTTCTTCCCTCCCTCCATTCCTCCCTTTCTCAAATCAATAAAAACATATCCTCAGGTGAGGGTTAAAAAAAAACCAAAAAAAAAAAATACAAAAAAACACCTGGCTAAATAAAAGACATCCGGATTCTCATATCCACTTCTGCATTATAATTGGTTGTGACATCATATGCCATGCAGCCCCTGGAAAATGCACAGGCAGAGGATGAGCGTGAAAATGACAAGTAATGTTTTAGTATTCTTATGAAAATAGTTTTAATTTCATGGGCCCCTTGAAAGTGTTTTTGCAACCCCCAGGAGTTTCCAAACTAGACATAGAAGAGAATTTTTTATTCATAAAGAAGAGAGGTCTGTCTTAAAAACTAGTACAGACATGCTTTTTGGATCATGATATCCATGCTAGTCAGATTCATGCAAGGTCCACCAAGTTTTAAAGGTAATTGTACAAGCAAAAAACACCAACTAGGAGGAAAAGAGACAGTGCAAAATGAAAAGATTCCTCTAGCACTCCAACGCCCTATAGGCAGAAAGCAAGATAAGCAGCTGCAAACACTGGCCATTCTTCTTTCTTATGGGGTGGAGTCACATGCCCAGGGTAAATCCAAGAGCAGAAGTGAAAAAGTGAATTAGGGAATCATTCCTAGGGCATGGAAGTGCTTACTAATCAGAGAACATTCTCTGTCCCCAGAGCACAGGGAACTGTCAGTGTAGGCCTGACTGGATTTAAGAATTATTTTGGACCAGTGACTGTTATGTATGTCCCCGCCTGTTCCCCATCTTCCCCTTTTGAACAGGAGTGTTAATTGTTGCTATTCCATCCCTGTGTCTCCATTGTACTTTGGGTGAGATGTGTGTGTGGGGTGGGCAGATAACTTACTCTTTTAGTTCACAGGTCTCTGGCTCAAGAGGATCAAGTTGAAGGTGTTTCATCTATATTTGGACCCAATTTAGATGATGGGACCTTAGTCTTCAAACCTAAGCCCGAGGTCATGATATGATACGAGTTGGGAGTCATGGGAGGGAGGGAGTATATTTTGTATGAGAGAAAGGTATGAATTATTTGGGGCTAGAAGAAAGAATGCAGACTGTTGGATGGTCTCCACTGAATCCTGTCTCCCAGTTTCCCATCCTTGTGTTGTCACTCCAACATTGAGATCAAGTTCTGGCCCTGATGCCACAGACTCCCACAGTCTCAATGAGATATAGTAGATTTTCTCAAATAAGTGCTTCTTGTATTTGCTGTATATACTTAGGTCTGTTTCCAGAGACTTTAAATGGTTGTTTATAATTCTCCCCCTGCTATAGATGTCCATTAAAATTTTTCCCTTCACTTAAAAATAGATGTATCTAATGCTTTTGTTTCTGTCTCTCCTCCTCTCCATCACTCTCTTCTCAATATGGAGAATTTCAAGTTGCTTAAGGTCATTGAAGCCAGGAATAGAGCAGCAAAAGCCAGAGGCAAGAACTTCATGCCTGAAGGACCAGGGACATGCCTGGGGAGATGCAGTGGGTGGATGGGACAGAGCTACTTGTGTCACTTGCCCAGAGCTCTAATTTAGACTTTAAATGAGATCAAAGTTGGGCAGTGAGCCAGTGATAAAGCAGAAATTCCTGCCATCAGGCAAACAGATTTGGTCAGAGTATCTAATTGGCTATTGCACAAATTTACTGAGTACTTACAGAATACCTGAAAGTCTAGCCCCCATTCTTTGAAAATAAGCTTTCTAGCTACTATTGTTAGCAAGGGTGAGGCAAAACAGGAACAACTGTGCCTGTGATTTTAGTATTTTGGCACAATATATTTTGTCAGTATATATTCAAAGTCTAAAACAAAATTAAACAAAACTATGCTTGCCCTTTGACCCAGAATTAACACATTGAATAAATAGATAAGTTCACAAGGATATAAGTACTATATCCCCTTCTTAGCGTTACTTATAACAAGGGTTTGAAAATCTCAATGTCCATCAATACTTTGCTAATTTATGGTACATTAATTAGAATTTCATGCAGCTTGAAATGATAATAACTGAGGATTTAATGACATAAAAAGCCATCAATGATGTATTAAGTGTAAAAGGAGAGGAAGTATGCATTGTATGATTTAGTCTTTGTTATTTATATATACATATAAAAATTTTTAAAAATTTGGTAGCATAGATACCAAAAATTTTAAGGGTTTTCATCTTTGGGAAAGATTATTTGTGATTTAAAAAATTATATATATATATATTTTATCCTTACCCAAGGATATGTTTTTACTTATTTTTATCTTTTTGAGAGGGAGAGATCGATGCGAGAGAGAAACATCGCTTGGTTTCCTCCTGTACGCGCCCTGACCAGGGATTGAACCCGCAACCTAGGTATGTGCCCTTGATAGGGAAAGGGCACATAGTAAGAATTGAACCACAGTTGTTTTTTTTTTAAAAAAATATTTTTATTGACTTCAGAGAGGAAGGGAGAGGGAGAGAGAGATCGAAACATCAATGATGAGAGAGAATCATTGATCGGCTGCCTCCTACATGCCTCCTACTGGGGATTGAGCCTGCAACTGGGGCATGTGCCCTTCAGTCCGCAGGCCAATGCTCTATCCACTGAGCCAAACCAGCTAGGGCTGAACCACAGCTTTTTAATATTTATTTGCCTTACTAAGTATAGATAACAGGTTTTCTTACAGACCCTGGGAAACTGGAGGATGTGCTGCAAGAAGAAAAACAGGACTGTAAAAAGATTAGATGCCTTGGAGCCCAGATGGGTCTATGACTTAGGAGAAAAAAACCCATATTTTGAAAGTAGACCAAGGACAGGACATGCTTTGACTTGGTTGCTGTGCCCCGACTCTGACCCCCTCCGGGAGTTTGCCTCAGGAATGCTGACCGTTCTCCAGCCCCAGGAACAGGCTGAGCTCTTTGTAACATCATAGAAGATTAGCCACCTTGCTATCAGACTTGGAGCTCCTGGGAGGCCAGACTGCAGACCTTCCCTCCCCTTTCCCTGTTACACTCGCAGCTTGCAGCTGCACGCAGCTATCTTCCCTATGCAATCAGCCAGCTGGCAGAAAAAGGCGGAGCAGAATTTTCAGGATAATCTGAGGCTCTCCCCGTACTGCCGGCATGACTGGAATAAACATTCATATATGATTCAGTCCTGTCTCTGCTTATTTGACTTAAGTAGTGTCAGGCAGCCTCAGACCCGTTTAATGTCCCATATCACCCTGACTGGAAATTGAACCTGCAGCCTTTTGGTGTATGGGACGACGCTCCAGCCAACTGAGCCACCGGGCCAGGGCTGTGGTTTTTATTTTATCGAATACTTTTGTTTAATCTGAATGTTATAAAATGACTATATGTAACTTCATAATCAAAAAAGTCAATTAAGCTATCATGGAGGGAGAACATCTTGTTTAAAAGTTTTGAGATGAATATATGCACAGAGGAATATTTGATTTCTTTTTCTGATGAACACAAAAGATTGATCAGATTCACAGGAATCAGAGATCTATCCCATATTTAGCTTTAGTGATAATTTCAAAGCTAAAAGTAATAATGAAGCACAGGTAAAACATGCACCAGGGTGGGTGTCCATACCACTTCCTGGGTCCTTCCTTACCTCATCAAAATGAGCTGTGGGTTGGAATTAGTGTTAGAACCCTAAGTAATGTCCCAGTGATACGCACATCACTTACAAAGATGGGGCTGTTTCAGTGAGAAACTCCTCTATTTTATTATCTGAAAATTACATAGCTTGATAAACACACGACATCTCCCAAGGAAGCATGGCCTGGAAATCCGTAGTTTCTAGGTTTGTTTATCAGGAACAATTCCGGAGGGAGCAGATGCATCCTGTGAGGAAAAGGCTATGATGCTGGTGACATTAGTGAGTTCTCCAGCTCACTCATGTTTATAAAGGGGATCTGATGGTGTCAACTTTGTTCTTTTCTTTCCTTTTAGAACAGTAGTTCTCAACCTTCTGGCCCTTTAAATACAGTTCCTCATGTTGTGACCCAACCATAAAATTATTTTCGTTGCTACTTCATAACTGTAATGTTGCTACTGTGATGAATCATAATGTAAATATCTGATATGCAGGATGGTCTTAGGCGACCCCTGTGAAAGGGTCGTTCGACCACCAAAGGGGTCGCGACCCACAGGTTGAGAACCGCTGTTTTAGAAGCAATGCTGGTAAAGGGAGAAAATTAAGTATAGGGACTGTTGTCAACCTTTTCTTTCCTTAAAATGAAAGCATTGAGAGGTATTATCACTGAATTTATGACTTATAAAGAGTGCGTGTGTTTTTTCTTTTTAAATATGTTTTTATTGATTTTAGAGAGAGAGGAAGGCAGAGGGGAGAGAGAGAGAAAATCATCGATCAGCTGCTTCCTGCACACACTCTGCCGAGGACTGAACCTGCAGCCTGGGACCAGGAATCAAACCGGCAACCTCTCTGTACACGGGACAATGCCCAACCAACTGAGCCACACGGGCTAGGGCGTGTGTGTGTGTGTGTGTGTGTGTGTGTGTGTGTTTCTTAATTGGAATCTTTTAGTATTTTCATTATCATGGCTCCTACTCTGTACTCTAATTCCATCTGTCCTCAATTCCTTTTACAATGTGGTGGTCAGAAGCAAAGGCAATAATTCGAATGTGAGTAACCAGGTCACTTAACTTTGGCAATTGCAGGAGTTGTGGAAGCCTGTCAGGATAGGCATGCTCACTCCTCCTTCTCCTTACAGTGTCTCCAGCAGATGCAATAATCAAGTCTTCTAGAGCTTCTTCCAAGCCATTGCTAAGATTCTAAGATGAGGTTATTCACATAGATGGCCTTATTTTATATCTGGCACTGGGGTACATGCTCCAAAGCTGTTGCCACTGGGAGTCAAGGTGGCATGGCAACTAAGGGGCTCTGGTGTTAGACAGGCATGGATTTAAGTCCTGGTTCTACTTATCTGTGACCTTCAGCAGTTCAACTTAAACTTCAGTTGTATTAGTTATATAATGTGTATAGGGTTATTGTAAGGACTAAATGAGATAATATATTTAAAGCCCTCAGTGCTATACTTAGCACTCAAAAAGTGCTCTATCACTCTTAAATTGTTGCATTATATAGCTTTTATATAGATCCTCATCAAGGTTGCTATTTTTTTCTTTAATACCCCTTGGTAATGTCATGCATCACTTATTAATTCATTGGGTTGCTTTTGAATTGAATTTCTATTTACTGATCTTGTTCACCAGGATCAATGTTCAATTCCCAGATTCTCTGAGAGTTAGAAGGCATCAGTGGTTAGCCTTGGATATGTGAAATCCAGAGCTATAAGGGATGCTTTATCATAGATGCATAGAATCTCTAAACCCACGGTCCTTTTTCGATTAGCATCAAATGGTACTTTCATTATGATTATTTGTTAGTTTTGGGGATTGTGCTCAAAAGGTGAAATCTGCGGTGGAGGACAGAGAGCAGAAAGCAAAGTGAGCCTTGTTTCCTTTCTTTGCCCAGATTCACCGAAGAGAGGAAGCAGCAGCCCACGGTATCAATTACCCATCATGTAGTTGTTAAGCAAATTGTTCTCACCTAGTAGACATTGCAGCATACTCTCATCATCTTGTCTAATGTTGCTTCCATAATTTGGATCCACAGGGAGCTTGACAATTTTATCAGCCCACAGAATATTACACAGGTTCACAGTGAAGACCTGGTGAAGAGAAAGTTGTTGTACCCTAGTGACTGCTAGTTATAAGCCAGAGGATGCCGCAAGAACTCCAGGAAAATAGTGGAACCTTCCATTTCAGCAGAGTTGTTGTGGATCCAAAGTCTGGGGTTCAGAGAAACAATGGCCTTATCCTGTACACTTAGATGCCAGCTGTGTCTTTTTGAATTTTTGAGGCATATGAGAGTGTTCTCTGGCCTGTGCCTTCAAGATTTTACTGGGGCCAAGAGCAGTCAAAGCTTTTCGGCTGGTCCAGGCCACAGTCCAAGCTACTCTCTCACTCCCACTATTTTTTTGATCTGAGCTATTGAATTGATCATGCTCCCCCATTTGTGACAAACCAGCTAGGGCTCCCCTCCCTCTTGTTCTAAAGAGTTTAATGACTTTATTTTATATGTTCCTTTAAATGTATACTTTCTGCATATATTTTTAGTTATATAAATGGCATTGTAGGTCTGCGTTTTCTTTTTCACTCAGAGCTGTAGTAGTTAAGATCCACTTGCATAGCTATGTGTACGTTGAATCTGTTGCTCCTAACTTATGCGTGGTATTCTAAAATGTGCATCCATATACTTTTACTGATCCAGTACTCCAGAATGGCTATCTAGATTGCCTTAGATTGATATTGGTCTTACCAATTGGGTAAGAATATCTGAGATATATTTATAAGTAGAGTTCTTGGGTCATAAAGATAAGTATCTAATGAATTTGACTAAGTAGTAGCAGATTGTTCGCAAGAAATAGGAACCGTCCATACTTCTTTTTTTTTTTTTTAAAATATATTTTATTGATTTTTTACAGAGAGGAAGGGAGAGAGATAGAGAGTTAGAAACATCGATGAGAGAGAAACATCGACCAGCTGCCTCCTGCACATCTCCTACTGGGGATGTACCCGCAACCCAAGTACATGCCCTTGACCCAAATCGAACCTGGGACCTTTCAGTCTGCAGGCTGACACTCTATCCACTGAGCCAAACCGGTTTCGGCGCGTCCATACTTCTATAAGCAGTATTAGAAAGGTTCCTGTATTCTTACATCTTCCCTAATATGTGCCATTGTGCAGCTTTTATTATTATTATTTTTGAGATTTTACTGAATTTATTGGGGTGACATTGGTTAATAAAATTATATAGTTCTATAATAATCATTTGTATGTTGTATTGTGTGTTCATCACCCCAACTCAATAACCATTTATTCCCCCTTACCCTCTTCTGCCTCCCTTCACCCCCTTTCCTTCTGGTAACCACCATACTGTTGTCTGTGTCTATGTGGTGTGTTTTTGTCTTTGCTTAATACCTTCATGTTTTTTACCCAGCCCCTCAACTGCCTGTGCAGCTTTCTAATTTTACCAATACCATTGTTGTTTTGATTTGCTTTTCTCTGATACCAGTGAATCTCAGCATCCCTTCTTATTTTTTTTGCCTATAAGGGTCAACACAATCCCTATCAAAATTTGAGCAGAACTTTTCAGCAGAAACTGACTAGCTTATCATTTATGTAACAAGGCAAAACATAATACAAACATTATTTATTTATTTATTTATTTAAAATATATTTTTATTGATTTCAGAGAGGAAGGGAGAGGGAGAGAGAGATTGGCTGCTTCCTGCATGCCCTCTACTGGGGATCGAGCCCACAACGTTCGATAATGACTGATTACTATAATCGTGTTGCCTTCATTTCCCTTATGCACCTTATGCGCAGGCACTCCATTTCTCTCTACTGATACTAGCAGCGAATATTTTAGCAGCCAATTGCCACGTCATTAGTCTTGGACTGACTTGTTTGGTGTGCGCAACAGGAAATATTTTGTTTTCGGAGAACAAGAAGAATAGGTTTATTTGCATTACACTTATTAATTTGTGCAGTTATTCAGTTTCTGGTAAGTTAATGTTCAAGAAAAAATATCACTTCTTGTGAAACCAAGATGGTGGCATAGGTAAACACCTGAAATTGCTGCCTCGCACAACCACTTCAAAAATACAACTAAAAGACAAAACGGACATCATCCAGAACCACAGGAAGGCTGGCTGAATGGAAATTCTACAACTAGAAGGAAAGAGAAAAGCACACTGAGACTCAGAGGAGGTGCAGAAGTAAAGTGCAGAGGTATGGAGGCTCGGGCTCGCGCAGAAAGGGGCTGGCAATGGAGGACGCCGGTGTCTTTTGCAATTGGGAGGGAGGCACAAGCTCCCGGAGGCCCTGACTCCATTTCCGGGGGAGTCTCTGTGGACCCAGACTCATACTGGGAGAAACTGGACTGTTTGGCAGCGGGCGGAACTCGATGGTGGCTTTCTCTCAGAGGTGCTTGCAGCGATTACCATGGGACACTGAGACCTGGGGTCTCTTAGGGCAGGACTGAGGATCAGCCATAGCTGTTTGCTCCGCCCTGTTGATTTCCTGAGTCCCCGCCCCACCCAAGCTGCTAGCAGAGGCTTTTGCATATGAATGCCCTGGCCCTTTGAGATCTAAAATTACCTAACAAATGCAACTGGGTCAGAAAGACCCAGAACATCCAAAAGAAGGCCCAAGGCCCCACAGCAGCTTGCATTGCTTCACAGCTGGGCCTCATCTGGGCACCTCCAAAACCCAAACAAGGAAGAGGAACCTGCAGATCTCTCTGTAGCTCCTGCTGGGTAGCCTCAGGCAGAGGCTAAATTAGCACCTCCTTAGATCCAAGAGCCAGTGTACCCAGTGGTCAGATTGGGACCATCCAGATTACAACTCCTCAGATCCATAAGGGACACACTCAGGGGGCAGACTCAGTGAGCACCAAAGCCCCACTGAAGCAAGTCTTGCCCCATAAGGGTGTCTCCAGCACAGAAGTTCTCCCACTGTAGACACAGCTGATTCTCACAGACAACTGGCCTGGAGGTCAATTCCTCCCAGTGATACCTACAACAATCAAGGCTTTGTGTGCAGATAGCCCACAAAGGGGTGCACCAAGAGTGTTCACCCCAGTGGCCCAGTCAGAGCCACTGGGCCCTATAGGACACCTAGCACAGAAAGCCACTCTAACAACACAGGGAAGCATAAAAAATGCGGAGACAAAGAAACAGATCACAAATGACAAAAATAGAGGAAAGCAAACTACTGGATATAGAGTTCAAAACTATGGTTATAAGGTTTTTCAAGAATTTTCTAGAAACCACCGATAAATTTAGTCAGACCCTCGAGGATATGAAAAAGGACCAACTAGAAATTAAGCATACACTGACTGAAATAAAGAATAATATACAGAGATCCAACAGCAGACAAGAGGATCCCAAGAATCGAGTCAAAGATTTGAAATACGAAGAAGTAAAAAACACCCAACCGGAAAAGCAAAAAGCAAAAAGAATCCAAAAATATGAAGATAGTGTAAGGAGCCTCTGGGACAACTTCAAACATACCAACATCCGAATTATCAGGGTGCCAGAAGAAGAGAGAGAGCAAGATATTGAAAACCTATTTGAAGAAATAATGACAGAAAACTTCCCCTACCTGGTGAAAGAAATAGACTTACAAGTCCAGGAAGCGCAGAGAACCCCAAACAAAAGGAAATCAAAGAGGACCACACCAAGACACATCATAATTAAAATGCCAAGGGCAAAAGAGGAAGAGAAAATCTTAAAAGCAGCAAGAGAAAAAAAGTCAGTTACCTACAAGGGAGTACCCATACAATTGTCAGCTGATTTCTCAACAGAAACTATGCAGGCCAGAAGGGAGTGGCAAGAAATATTCAAAGTGATGAATAGCTAGAACCTACAACCAAGATTACTTTATCCAGCAAAGCTATCATTTAAAATTGAAGGTCAGATAAAGAGCTTTACTGATAAGAAAAAGCTAAAGGAGTTCATCACCACCAAACCAGTATTATATGAAATGCTGAAAGGTATTCTTTAAGAAGAGGAATAAGAAAAAGGTAAAGATAAAAATTATGAACAACAAATATCTATCAACAAGTGAATCTAAAAATCAAGTGAATAAAAAATCTGATGAACAGAATAAACTGGTGAATATAATAGAATCAGGGGCATAGAAGGGGAGTGGACTGACAATTCTCAGGGGGAAAGGGGTGTGGCGGGTGTGGGAAGAGACTGGACAAAAATCGTACACCTATGGATGAGGACAGTGGGGGGATAAGGGCAGAGGGTGGGGTGGGAACCGGGTGGAGGGGAGCTATGGGGGGAAAAAAGAGGAACAACTGTAATAATCTGAAAATAAAGATTTATTTAAAAAGAAGAAAATCAATTTTTATTAAAATCTCCTATTATCTTATGTTAATGATTACTCATTTACTAGTATTTCAGCTCTTTGTACTCAGCATGTCTCTATAGTAGTAAACTTGTGTTTCTATGAAAATTGAAGCTTTTTTTTTTTTTGCGGCCCTCATGAACTTAAACCTTGTTTATTTGTCCCGTGTTTGATTTGACATGCTTGCTATAGAGGCAGTGATAATGGGATGTGCATGGGTGTGTAATTTGATTATTCTGGTTTCGAATATTAGCTCTGAGATTTGAAAAATTCAGAGTCACAGCTTCTGAATGCTGCTGTGTGGGGGCAACACTGGATGTGCCAGCGTGAATCCCAATCTCATAGACCCTGAGTAGCAGAGTCTGGGGGTTGCACTAGGATGTGCTAGGGAGAATCCCAAGGGAGAATTTACAGTCACTGTGGGGCTCTCAACGCTTAGAAAAAGGCCCCTCTTTGTCCCTCAGAGGGAAGGCAGGGGTGGGTGGGAAGAGATCAACCAAAGAACTTGTATGCATATATACATCACCCATGGACACAGACAATAGGGTGGTGAAGGCCTGGGGTGAGGGGTGAGGGTGGGCTAAAGGGGTCAATGGGGAAAATAAGGGGACATATGCAATACTTTCAACAATAAACATTAAAAAATAAAATGAAATAAGACTCTTCGAAAAAAATAAAAAGGCAACTCTGTGTTCATCAATAATATTAATGCATAATTTCGAGAGTGGCCAGTTCTGGACTTTGCATAAAAGTATGGCTGTTCCACCTGGTGAATGTAGCTTTTACTCTGGCTGGCCTTGGGCCAAGCTGACATTAGGAGGATCCTACTGAAGTGAAAGGAGAGAGCAGATATCGGAGATATTTGTCACATATTTGTTATGTGACATTTCCCTGAAGGAAGGTATTCCCCAGTATCAATCATCCTGAGAAGAGTTGATGGGTGAGTTCTCTGACAGGAAATGAGGATTCAAAAGGAAGCCTTAAACTTAGGTGAGATAGGCACTTTCTTTTCTTTCTGTAGGTAGACCATGAAGAAAGCACTCCAACTGTGGGAAGGTAGGCTGGACTTTCAAGAGTTTGGCTCGGTTGGAGCGTCATCCCTACCCTTAAAGGTTGCGGGTTCAGTTCTCATCAGGGTACAAACCTAGGTTGCTGGTTCGATCCCTGGTTGGGGTGCATATGGGAGGCAGCTGATGGATGTTTCTCTCTCACATTGATGTTCTCTCTCTCTCTTTCTGTGTATCCCTCTCTCCCTCTTCCTCCCACTCTCTGTGAAATCAATAAAAACATATCCTCGGTGACGATTAAAATAAAAAAGGAGTGTGGCAAATAGCTGGAGCAGGGAGGAAACCTAATGCCCATAAGATATACTTGGGTTCTTCAGGGAACACATAAGTAGCTGGAGTTGAAGTTATTCTCTGCATAGCAACTTTTTTCCTGTTGTACAAAAACGTCTAGGCACATAATTTAAAAAGTTGCACTCTAGTATCACTGTAGGGCATTGTGGGAAAATCTTTGCCTTTCTTGGGGTGACACTATAGTAAAGAACCAGTAGGTTAAGGAAGGATGGCCTTTAAATTGATGGAGGTAATATGTAGCAGAGAATAATACGTTAAAAACTGGAATAGGGACCCATGCCATTATAATTTGGGCAATAAAAGGAAGTGTGACCTGAGATATAAGGAAATGGATTCTGGGGTATAACTTGTCTACATTTCTATTTTATAAATGAATAAATGGATGCTCACATATGGATAAGTGATATGTTCAAGGCGCTCATAGCTAAAAAGTACCAGAACCAGAATGCTAGCCCAGGCGCATCAGACCTGGATTTCTATATTCTTAATTCTATGCTACAGCCCTCAGAAATATGGCTGCCTCCTCTAGGTTAGATCATCCCCTTTACCTAACAATGCTGTAGCTATATGTGTCCCAGAACTCTCCAACCAGGTGCTGTCCAATATGGTAGCCACTAGCCACATGGGACTATTGAGCATGTGAAATGTGGCTAGTATGAATTGAAATGTGCTGTAGACACACTGAGATTTCAAATTCTTAGTGCAAAAAAAGAATTCGAAAAACCCCAATTTTTTTTTATATTGAGTACCTGTGGAAATGACAATGTTTTGGATTTACCACATCAAATCAAATATATTATTAATATGCATTCTACCTATGTCTTTTTACTTTTTAAAATGTGGCTACTAGAAAATGCAAAGTTGGTTTGCATTGTAGTCTGCATTCTGCATCTGCTGGAAGCACCGTTCTACTGTGCCTTCTCTCATATCCCCTCCTCCTTCCTCCATTCCTCCATTGTCTTATCTTAAATGGCTTTGTAAATTAGGTTATGGTCTTTTATGGGGAGTCGACTTGACCCTCCCATATTCCATTTTGCATATGGGCCTTTGCCCCCCCAAATCTATGAACAAAGAAAATATGTCTCTTGATAGTTTCCTTTCCATGGCTCTAAGAAAAGAACACCATGTGAGAACCGTAAGTCCTTGTTACAGAAACTAATCTCGGTCATCCATGGGCCAAATTCAATGGTGCAGTAGTCACTACTCTGAGTGCTTGCTTTCTCCTGGGCATGTAAATGAAAATTCCATCCCTCTCCAACTCTGTCTCCTCTGTGAGGCTCTGCGAGAATAAGATTGTGTAAACTCTAGGTATTTAACCGGTATCTATTGAGTGACTCATGACAGAGGAAACCATTCTGTGTCTTATTTAATAGATAGCAAAGATAGAGAGGAACTTAGTGTTTTAAGGGAAAGACCCACATTCCTTGCTCATCTGCTCCAGCTCCATTTGTGGTATCGGCAGTGTCTACTATGGTGGTGGTGACGGTGGGGAGAAGTCAGTGGCTGAACCTCTGCTTTTCTTGGTATCACCCTTGGTAGAAGTAGCAGGGTATGTAATCTTTCTGAAGATCATGGCGTTGGTGATGGCAGGGTTCACAGCACTGGCATTTGAGATAATGGTAGTGTTGATGTTGGCAAAAGGGCTTTTGATTTTGGGAGAGAGCGATAAAATATATTTTGTTTGTATCACAGCCCTAGAAGTCTTAATAGGTTTTAGCTGTTTTGCAGAGCCCTCTTCATGTCCATGGGGCATTTCATTTTGCAGGTAGTTATTTATCAGTTGAAGTGTTTTTGGTCCAATACAACATTTTTTCTTCTTGCATTTCTGTATCTCTTTTTCATCCACGGTGCAGTGGTTTTTGCATCTCCCCAAACCCATTAAACATTTTTTCCAGCCAAAGAGTTCTGCACAAAGAAAAAACTGGGTTAAGTTAGTAACTAGATATAATCTTAAAGCTGCTGAGGGGGAGAAATCAAGTAAGAGGGAGTTTGTTAATGCTAAGCCTTAAGTGCAGTATTTAGGAGCATTGATGAAGGCCCTGGAAGACCGAGAGAGTCTCTGTACACCTGTGAAACCCAAAATAAATCTCTCTCGTCTCCCCTGAGTTACTTTAAAAATCTAGGGCACACAAAAGAGAGAAGAAAAGGGAATCCAATTATTTGCTTCTGGGTAAGATTTTCGACCTCCAACTTAGTATCTTAGACACTTGAAGGAAGGACATCACTCTCTCTCCGCATGATCCTAGGAAATACCAACAGGAGTAAAATCTGTCATAAAACTAGCCCAAGAAAGAATTTCAAAGAAGAATTAATAGCAGTTTCAGGAGTGCTGGCATCTTGCCAAATGCAGTGGTTTATGACCTTACCCCCCTTGACAACGGCTTGACCTGTGTTTCCTGGGGCATGGAGTTCTGTCATTTTCAGCCTCTCAGGACACTCTGTTCCTCAGAGGTATTAGTTATTATCATAACCTCGCCGCTATCAAGATAATTCCCACATTGTTACCTGGAGCTCTGCATTCCCTGCTCAGTTTAGTACCTCATCTTCATCTGCTGGATGGTCTTTTTTTCCATCCCAATGTCTCACCTTTTTATTTCTGAATCAAGAAAGTTCTTTCTTTCTCATCTTAACAATTCAACTCATAATGTTCACATACATTCCAACGTTGTTTCTCATCAAAGACAAAACAGTAAAATTCGTGTATTTCAAGCAGCTACATTGATTAACCCAATTACACTCAGGTGGAATTTGAGGCTCAAAGTGGCTAAGCTGTTTTACCCAAGATGACACAGTCACGCTTGCTTATGCTACTCTCCTTCTCTTAGGATCCCGAGATAAACACATTAGAAACATCTTGGACTCTTACTTTCCTTTCCCTGACCCGTTGCCAATTATTCCAACTATCTGGATGATTCTTGTATTTTGAAACATGTCTCAATGCTTTGGTTTTCTTGTCAAGTGACAGCGGCCAGTTCTGTTTCAGCCTTTTGCCACAGTGTATTCCTAGATACTCTTATGGGTAACTTGTGGGTTTCCAAGACAAAAAAGACTGAGAGAAGGGATGAAACTATAAAAATCTGAAAAAGTTGAGATGGAGAACATAGACCTATTTACTGGATCTTAAAAGAGATTTTTTTTTTTTTTTTTTTTTTTTTTTTTTAGCATAAGGGTAAGGGTTTCCTCCTTATTACACCAAAGTACAAATTGATAGGAACCTTTGCTTCAAGAGATGTTTTAAATTAGAAATAGAGCAAAGATAAGGGAGACTTGGGCTGAGACCCAGATGATAGCTCTGTCGAGGGTAGGAAGGCAGCTTTGTATGTTGGAGAGTTTCTTTCTTCTTTTTTAAAAATATTTTTATTTATTTCAGAGAGAAATGGAGAGGGAGAGAGAGAGAAACATCAATGATGAGAGAGAATCATTGATCAGCTGCCTCCTGCACACCCACATTGGGTATCGAGCCCACAATCCAGGCATATGCCATGACCAGGAATTGAACTGTGACCTCCTGGTTCATAGATCTACACTCAACCACTGAGCCACGCCAGCCGGGCTGTTGGATAGCTTCTGAGTACACACAACCACCCTAACCCCCAAAAAACACCCTGCTTTTGCTTTAGGGAGCTCCTGATGTGTCCCCATCAGATACAGTCTGTGGTTTGAGCCTATGGGGATGCATGGGGGATGGCACATAACTCATGCAATAGGTAGACTCTACAACCATTTCTTTGGGCAACTCATCTTTCAGCATCTCTTGGGGTTCCCATTGTCATGAACAACTAAGTCCCCGCTTCTTCACACCAACCCCTCTAAAACCCAGGATTCCACATTACCTGTGTTCACCTGTAACTGTAGCATGAGGCTGGCAAAGATAGGAAAAAGGAGCTTCATGGCTGGGTATCAGAGAAGAAGGCTTGGATCTGTGTTGATGATCTTGAGTTCCAGTCTTTATTGGCCTCTTCATGGCCTTGGGCCATGAGCAGTAAAGTGCACCAGAGCTCACAGAAGTTGTGTTTTCTCTGATTCTGTTTGAGAACAACCTTCTCTGAACACTTTATGCAACATATTTCCTGCTCTTGATCCTGGGGGAAATACAAGGCATAAGATGTGAAAGAAGTGCAGGCCCTTTGCATCTCTCTTTCTTAACGTTTGAGCAGGGGATGTATATTTATTTGCTTCACTATTTGTCAGGTAATTATGCCTAACGCACTCAGTGTGTGAGAATCAGAAGAGCAGAAATTGCTTAACCAGGGACTCCTGGAGGATAGAGACTGCCTTTTTTGTACTGATGTCTCCAATGGCCAGCATGGCTACTAAATCAACATAAGAACTCAGTACGTAGCCGAAACCGGTTTGGCTCAGTGGATAGAGCGTCCGCCTGCGGACTGAGGGGTCCCAGGTTCGATTCCGGTCAAGGGCATGTACCTGGTTTGCGGGCACATCCCCAGTGGGAGATGTGCAGGAGGCAGCTGATCAATGTTTCTCTCTCATCGATGTTTCTAACTCTCTATCTCTCTCCCTTCCTCTCTGTAAAAAATCAATAAAATATATTTAAAAAAAAAAGAACTCAGTACGTGTTTGTTAAATGAATTTGTGGGAAGCATCTCTTGGCATAAATTTAACTTATTTTTTTATTGAGATATAATTGACATGTAACATTATATTAGTTTCTAGTGTACACAGAGGTTCAATATTTGTATAAATTGTAGAATGATAACAATGCCTAGTTAACACCCATCACCACACAGTTACAATAGTTTTTTCCTGTGATGAGAACTTTTAAGATGTACTCTCTTAGCAACTTTCAAATAAGTAATATGGTATCATCAACTATAGCCACCCACCTGTAAGTTACATTCACAGAATTTATTTATCTTATAACTGGCCATTTGTGCCTCCTGACCACTTTCATCCATTTTGCCCCCCTCACCTCTGGCAACCACCAATCTTTTCTCTGTATCTATGAGTTTTTCTGTTTTGTTTTTAGGTTCTATGTATAAGTGAGATCATATGATTTTTGTCTTTCTCTGTTTGACTTACATAATTTAGCATAATGCTCTTAAGGTCCATCCATGTTGCAAATGACGTGATTTCTTTCTTTTATGTATGGGGAAAAAATACATATCACATTTTCTTTATCCATTCATCTATCAATGGACACTTAGGTTGCTTTGATGTTTGGCTATCTAAAAACCTGGGTGGTGTTCATCACGACCACCAGAACCGCGACTAAGCGGAAGGAAGTCAGTCCTGCAGGGGTTATCTTGGCAACAGCTTTGCCCTCCCTCCCCAGCTGTTTCCCGGAGCTGTTTCCGGTGAGGGCGGGGTTTGAGGCAGGAACCCGCCCTCAGAGCGTGGACCCATTGAATCCTGGGTTGCTTTATTTTATTTTTTTTTATTTTTTTATTTTTTGCTAAAAGTATTACAAAGGGTATTACATAAGTGTCCTTTTTTCCCCGCCCCCCCGCCCTTGACAAACCCCTGCCCTCCCTTACCCCCCAGTGTCTTATGTCCATTAGTTATGCTTATATGGATACATACAAGTCCTTCGGTTGATCTCTTACTCCCCTCCCTCCTGTCCCCCAACCCTCCCTGGCCTTCCCACTGCAGTTTGACAATCAGTTTGAGGCAGCTCTGCCTCTGTATCTATTATTGTTCAAAAGTTTGTAATGGTTTTTATTATCCATGAATGAGTGAGATCATGTGGTATTTTTCCTTCATTGACTGGCTTGTTTCACTTAGCATAATGCTCTCCAGTTCCATCCATGCTGTTGCAAATGGTAAGAGTTCCTTCTTTTTTACAGCAGCATAGTATTCCAACGTGTAGATGTACCAAAGTTTTCTAATCCATTCATCTACTGATGGGCACTTAGGCTGTTTCCAGATCTTAGCTATGGTGAATTGTGCTGCTATGAACATAGGGGTGCATATATCCTTTCTGATTGGTGTTTCTGGTTTGTTGGGATATATTCTTAGAAGTGGGATCACAGGGTCAAATGGGAGTTCCATTTTTAGTTTTTTGAGGAAACTCCATACTGTCTTCCATAGTGGCTGCACCAATCTGCATTCCCACCAGCAGTGCACAAGTGTTCCTTTTTCTCCACATCCTCTCCAGCACTTGTCGTTTGTTGATTTGTTGATGATGGCCATTCTGACAGGTGTGAGATGGTATCTCATTGTCGTTTTGATTTCTGTCTCTCGGAATATTAAAAGTTTTCTTTTATTTCTCTGAGTGGATAATTTCAAATATCTGTATCTGAGTTTGCTAATTCTTTCCTTTGCTTGATAAAGTCTGCTGTTGAAGCTGTCCACTGAAGTTTTCAGTTTAGTCATTTAAAAAAAAATCAAGACTTTATTTATTTATTTATTTATTTTTAATTTTTTATTTATTTTTTTAAAAATATATTTTATTGATTTTTTTACAGAGAGGAAGGGAGAGAGATAGAGAGAGTTAGAAATATCGATGAGAGAGAAACATTGATCAGCTGCCTCCTGCACATCTCCCACTGGGGATGTGCCCGAAACCAAGGTACATGCCCTTGACCGGAATCGAACCTGGGACCTTTCAGTCTGCAGGCCCACGCTCTATCCACTGAGCCAAACCAGTTTCGGCAAGACTTTATTTTTTAAATGCAGTTTTAAGTTCACAACAAAATTATGGGAGGAGGTACAGAGATTTGCCATATTCTCCCTGCCCCTGCACATGTATAGCCTTCACCGTTATTGACCTACTCCACAAGAGTAGTTCACTTGCTACAATTGAAGAATCTACGTTGACATATTATAATCGCCCAAAGTTCATAGTTTGCATTACGGTTCCTTTTTGGTGTTGCACTTTCTGTGGGTTTGGACAGATGTATTATGACATGGCTCCATCGTTATGGTACCATAGACATATTCACTGTGCTCCACATACTCATCCATCCCTGCCCTCCAGTCCCGGGCAACACTAATCTTTTTATTGTCTTCATAGTTTTTCCTTTTAATGAACATCATAATGTTTAATCACACAGTTTGTATTTTTTTTGAGATGGGCTTCTTCCACTCTAATATGCATTTACCTCTTCTTCACATTTTTTAATGGCTTGATAGCTCTAACTTTTAGCACTGAATAATATCCCATTGTCTGGATGTACCACAGCGATGTCATTCATCTTCCCACTGAAGGACATCTTGGTTGTTTCCACATTTTGACAATTACAAATAAACCTGCTTTAAACTTTTGCGTGCAGGTTTTTTTGTTTTTTAAATATATTTTTATTGATTTTAGAAAGGAAGGGAGTGGGGTAGAAACATCAATGATGAGAGAGAATCATTGACAGGCTGCCTCCTGCATGGCCCTACTGGGGGTCAAACCCACAACCCAAGCATGTGTCCTGACTGGGAATTGAACCGCGATCTCCTGGTTCATGGGTTAACGCTCAATCATTGAGCCATACTAGCCGGGGTACTCTTACACATCTTTTGGTGCCTATTCCCTTCTGCAATAGACACTGACACTTTCTTTTAGCTGCCTAGTACCTTTCACCTCCCTCTCTGTTTTCAGAATTCTACACCTGTGGCAACTATGGGACCTTTTCCCTCAAACACATGCTGTCCTTCCATAGTATTCAGGTGTCACGTCTCATTCCCCTTGTGTCTACGTGTGGTACATGATTTATTCTTACCAATGCAATGTGAGGTGAAGTGATTGTCACTTTTGGGAAGAGGCTTTTAATAATGGTATGATTTCTTTTCGTTTCCATATATTTGCACCAATAGTCTGAACCTCATTGATATGTTTATGAGAGAAACATAAAGCCAGTGTGTGAAGTTGTTGAATGATCAGTATTAAGGTCTCTGCACTGGGAGGTGTGGATCCAGGTAAGGAAGGCTGTGATGTATATGACGGGGGCCTCTACAAAGTGCGATTTTTTTTTAAAGGTAATCTTTTTTTTTTTAAATATACTTTATTGATTTTTTACAGAGAGGAAGGGAGAGGGATAGAGAGATAGAAACATCGATGAGAGAGAAACATCGATCAGCTGTTTCCTGCACACTCCCCACTGGGGATGTGCCCGCAACTAAGGTACATGCCCTTGACCGGAATTGAACCCGAGACCCTTCAGTCCACAGGCCGACGCTCTATCCACTGAGCCAAACCGGTTTCGGGCCAAAGTGCGATTCTTAAAATGCCTCTCTGCAGTGTAGCTCATGCGAACCCAGTCCCTGGGCTGCTGCACATGATGATCACCCTTGTTAGGAGAGATTAGCAGAGACTCTTGTACAGGTAATAGAATGGCACATGCATTTTACAGGAACATAATGCTTTGCAGTAATTGGCCAGCACATCAGGTAGCATATGAATGTCCAGGAGCACCCTCTAGAGGAGTCACAGGCTGTTTCACCCTGTTTCTTGGATAAATCCATCTTCCCTTTACTATAGATCTTATTTTCCTAAGTGCTATGGGCGGCCTGTTTGGCTTTCACTTTCCTAGTTGTATACTTCTAGATTAGTTTAGTTTAATTTTTATATAAAATTATATAGTACTTTGCTATTTAAAAAATAAAATAGATTATACATAACACTATAAAAACTAGCACTCTGGTTGTTGGAGTATACTACTGGTGACAGGGAGGCCCTGGAAGAGCGGTCTGCAAATAGGGAGGAGGTGATGAAAGATGAAGTAGATAGGTGAAGGTGGAGCGTGGGGTATGTGTGTGGAAAATGTGGGCGTGGACAGGAGAGGGAAGGCTTAGGGTGAAACTTCTAGGTATCTGGTTCAGTCACTGGTGTATATGATAGGGACACAATCCATATCCCTCCTCCCAGTGATCATTTATAATGCTCTTCCTTCTTTTTGGAGGGGCTGTTTTTCCAACTGATATCATTTCCCTTTAGCCTAAAGAGCTTCCTTTAACATTTATTGTAGCATAGTCTGCTGGAGATGGCTGTTCTTACTCTTCTTTTATCTGAGAATATATTCCAGTTTCATTCTTTTTTAAATATATTTTTTTTATTGATTTCAAGAGGAAGGGAAGGGGAGCGAGAGATAGAAACATCAATGATGAGAGAGACTCATTGATTGGCTGCCTTCTGCATGCCCCCTACTGGGGATTGAGCCCACAACCCAGGCATGTGCCCTTGACCAGAATCGAACCCGGGACCCTTCAGTCTGCAGGCTGACGCTCTATCCACTGAGCCAAACCAGTGAGGGACACTTTCATTCTTCTTTTTTTTTTTTTTACTTTTAATTTCTTTATTGATTAAGGTATTACAGGTGTGTCTTTATCCCTCCAATATCTCCCCACTCATGCCCTCACCCCCCTGTTGTCTGTGTTCATTGGTTAGGCTTATGCATGCATACAAGTCCTTTGGTTGATCTTTCCCCCTTACTCCCACCCTCCCCTACCTTCCCTCTGAGGTTTGATGTTCTGATTGATGATTCTCTGTCCCTGGTTTGTTTTTGTTCATCAGTTTATGTTGTTCATTATATTCCATAAATGAGTGAGATCATGTGATATTTATCTTTCTCTGACTTATTTAACTTAGCATAATGCTCTCCAGTTCCATCCATGCTGTTGCAAATGGTAAGAACTTCTTTTTTACTGTAGCATAGTATTCCATTGTGTAGATATGCCAACGTTTTTGACACACACTGACCACCAGGGGGCAGATGCTTAATGCAGGAACTGGCCTCAGGTGGTCAGTGCGCTCCCACAGGGGGAGCTCTGCTCAGCCACAAGCCAGGCTGACGGCTGCCAGTACAGCGGTGGTGGTGGGAGCCTCTCCTGCCTCCTCAGCAGCGCTAAGGATGTCCGACTGCAGCTTAGGTCTGCTCCCCGCTGGCAAGTGGACATCCCCCGAGGGCTGCCGGGCTGCCAGAGGGATGTCTGATTGCCATCTTAGGCCCAATCCCCCAGGGAGCAGGCCTAAGCCAGCAAGTGGTCACCCGCGAGGGGTCCCAGACTGCAAGTGGGCACGGGCCGGGCTGAGGGACCCCCCCTCACCCTACGAGTGCACAAATTTTTGTGCACTGGGCCTCTAGTTTCAGAATATAATTTGTTGGGTTACCTACAAGGATAAAAATTATTATAGTCTCAGTCCCTGTGAATCTTTAAAGGTTTCCCTGATATTAGAGAACTCTTTTGTTAATATTTTGAAACCTCTAGGTTTCCGTGGTCCATGGACCATGCAGAACAATTACAGAAGTGTGATATTAATAATTTCTGGGGAGCTATCTTGAAGTTTGGGTAGGTAGGCAGTGGAGTTGCTGTGGCCACTAGATGGTACTTGAAATCCAGAAAAGCTGAATTTGACTCTTGAATGAAAGACAATGAAAACTGGAGCTAGCCATTCAAGGGGTTTATGATCGAAGAAAAGGGAAAATGAGCATGACTGTAATGGGTTTTGCAAGGGCTGCAGGAATTTGGAACAGAGTATTCAACTGAGAAAACAATTCTTGCCATATTCTGTTGTCTCTTGGTCTGATAGGCAGGGAATGAATTAAGAAGACAATTTTGTCTAACCTGAAAGTTTATCCATACTTTCTGAGGTATATCAATTTTATTGCTACAACAATTTTACAGTTGTGGATAACTATTGTTTTAGATCTAAAATAATCAGAAGTAACTCTATTTTGTCGAGCCTTTAGCTTCATACATAATTTTCTCTCAATACATAGATGTGTTTTCAAACTCACACTTTTACACCAAAATTATTATGATAGAAAATATTTTTTCTTCATTTTTCTGAATATCTGAAGGTGTATGTGGAGTCCTTCAAGGAGCACGAGTTTTCCTCACTTGGTAACTGGCTTCAGTATGTTAGTTAGTCTAGAGCAGGGGTGGGCAAACTTTTTGACTCGAGGGCCACAATGGGTTCTTAAACTGGACCGGAGGGCCGGAACAAAAGCATGGATGGAGTGTTTGTGTGAACTAATATAAATTCAAAGTAAACATCATTACATAAAAGGGTACAGTATTTTTTTTTTTTTTTAGTTTTATTCATTTCAAACGGGCCGGATCTGGCCTGTGGGCCGTAGTTTGCCCACGGCTGGTCTAGAGATACCTCCATCTTTCTGTGATGTCCTATCAAAGGATGAAATGTGTCTCTGGTTTAGATTTTAAAACCTTGGGAAACTCTCAGAGAAAAACCCTGCAGCTGAGTCATCACAGGGTTTACTTTCTGGGCTAGAGGATACCAGTTGTCCCATGTGACGGAGGCCTCAGTTCAGGTTTGGAGGCTTATTGGCAAAGTCTATCCTCTCTGACAATACATGCTTTACTAGGAGTATCAGTTAATAATGCGGGTTTTTTTCAATAGATGCAGTTACACATATGTTGATATATATGCAATTTGATATGTACTATTTTGTTGTATTATCAGCAAGCTTCAAAACTTCAAATTTTCTGAAGGTCTTAACATCATAGATATTTTTATACTTAAAAATGTCGAATTTCATGCCAAAAAAAGAGCATTTGTGGGAAGTTTTCATTCATAACTTTATTTTGAAGAAAAGTTATTGTATACTTCAGGAAGCTTATGATGAACATGCTCCATCTCAAGATACTTGTGAACGTTGGTTTAAATGGTTTAAAAGTGATGATTTCAATGTGAAAGACAAAGAACATCCAGGTCAACCGAAAAAGTTTGAAGACCAATAATTACAAGCATTATTGGATGAAGATGCGTGTCACACTCTAAAACAACTTGCAGAAAGATTAAACGTTGCTCAGCAAACAATTTCCGATCATTTACAAGCAATGGGAAAGATTTTAAAGGAAGGAAATGGGTGCCACATCAACTGAACGAAAGACAAATGGAAAACCGAAAAGTCATCAGTAAAATGTTGCTTCACCGGCACAAAAGAAAGTATTTTTTGCATCGAATTGTGACTGGCGATGAAAAGTGGATTTATTTTGAGAATCCCAAATGCACAAAATCATGGGTTGATCCAGGTCAACCATCAACATCAACTGCAAGACCAAATTGCTTCGGAAAGAAGACAATACTCTGTGTTTGGTGCGATCAGGAAGGTGTGGTTTATTATGAGCTTCTAAAACCAGCTGAAACCGTTAATATTGATCACTACCGACAACAAATAATCAATTTGAACCACCACAATATTCCAGAAGACACAGCAAAGTAATTTTGCTTCATGATAACGTACCATCACACATTTCAAAACCAGTTAAAGACACATTAAAAGATCTTGCCTGGGAAGTATTAAACCGCCCGCTGCATTCACCAGACCTTGCTCCTTCAGATTGCCACTTGTTCCGATCGATGGCACACGCACTTTCTGAGCAGCACTTCAACACATACGAAGAAGTAGAAAATTGGATCTCTGAATGGTTTGCCTCAAAACAAGAAAAGTTCTATTGGGATGGTATCCACAGATTACCTGAAAGATGGGGAAATGTGTAGCTAGCTATGGACATTACTTTGAATAAAGCACTTTTGATGTTTCTCTTGAAATTATTGTGTTTTCTTTGATTACAAAATTCACTAAGATGCTGACATCTTGACATGAGGCTGAATACTGTACTAGTTTCTTATTGCTGCTATTACAAATTACAACAAATTTAGTGGCTTAAAACAACACAAATTTACCACCTTACAGTTCTGAAGTTTATAAACCTGAAATGACCTCACTGGCCTAAAAAGGTGTCAGCGTGGCTGGGTTCCCTTTGGAGATATGAGGGAAAATCTTGCTTTGTCTTTCCCAGCTTCTAGAGGAGTGAATTCTTTGGTTCATGGCCCTTTCCCCCATCTTTAAAGCTAGCCATGTATCACTGTCACATCTTTCTCTGACAGTGACTCTCCTACCCATTAAAATGATCCATGTTGTTACATTGGGTCCACCCGGATAATCCAAAATAATCTCCTTATTTTAAGGTCATCTGATTAGCAACTTTAATTCCATCTACAACCTTGATTCTCCCTTGTCATGTAATATAACATATTAAGAGGCTCTGGGGATTAGAATGTGGACACCTTTAAGGAGCCCATTATTCTGCCTACCGTAAATATTATTAGCACACTTAATTTTTTTCTACCTTTAGAACTGGCTCAACATTGTACATATAACACATTTGTTGTTGCTGTTGTATATTTTTTGTTGAGGGAGGAGAAAAATATTTAGCTGAGATCAGTTTGGGTTTAGCTATGTAGAGGCTGAAACATGAAGGCATCTGGCATATCATTTGCTGATTGACAGTGGGGTTCCTTCATAGTTATCTTTAACTGGAGTCCAAAGTACAAGGATATTTTGCCCATCTAGCCCTGAGCACAGCCCACCCATCATGGACCCGCACATGATTTTCTCGTAAGTCATACCAGAAACAGAGTCAATCTGAGTCGCCTAAGATGCTTTGAGCTTAACTTTTAAAAAAAATCACTTTAAGTTTTCAATCTTTAATTATTTCTGGAGACCTCTTCCAACCACTGATAAGGCCAATCTGCTGAAACCAGATTCACTAATTATGAATTAACCATTTATTTCTCATTACTAACATATGCTCTTTCTCTTTTATCTTGTGTACTGCTGACCTCTGGAGAAAATTCGCATTTTGTCCTGTATTGAGGCCACAGATTCTACTCTTCTATTTTAGATCCATCTCTCATGGTATTGTTTAACTATTAAAAAATGATAAAAAGAAATACAACTTTGGATTAATTTTGACTTTTTAGTAAAATGGTCTGAAACACACTGCAGCAGAGAGACAAAACTATGAGATTGTTTATTCCAAATACTTTAATCTTTTAATAGCTCTGGAGAAAAAAGGAGAGCAATAGTCAAATGGCATACTTAAACTAATTCACTTACATCTTGACTGTTTAAGCAAATACAATTTATGAGCCCACGCTAATTCACAACCTAGATAGGCATTTTATGTTTTTGTGTGGTATTTTAAAATTAATGTCCAAACACAAAAATAGAGGTTCAGCCCTAGCTGGTTTGGCTCAATGGATAGAGCATCGGCCTGGGGACTGAAGGGTCCCAGGCTTGATTCTGGTCAGGGGCACATGCCTGGGTTGCTGGCTCGATCCCCAGTGGGAGGCATGCAGGAGGCAGCTTATCAATGATTTTCTCTCATCATTGATGTTTCAGTCTCTCCCTCTTCCTTCCTCTCTTTAAAAATATATTAAAACAAAATAGAGGTTCAAATGTGTGTTTCCTAAAATGCAAGACATATTTCTAATATATTTGGGTTTCTGTAATGCAATGGATTGAGAAGGAATAGTGATATATAGCCAATTGCAACCCTAATTGGATTAAAAGCAGATTCTTTCAAAGGGAACATTATATTTCTGAATTCATATTAACCTTCTGAAAGAGGTGCTTTCATGTTTGTTATTATGATATCATTTACTTATTTTCTACAAGGTCATCTTTCATTTTCTTATTGATTTGTAAACATTCTTTATATATCATGGATATAAATTATTTTATGGTATATAATGCATTATGAATTTTATTCTACTCTGATTGTCTTTTTAATCGTATACTGCTTGCACCTTCTCCTGAATGAATTTTGTTATGAGGATGTTGTGCATTTTATATAGATAAATCTGTCACTTTTAGAAAATTTAATAATTCTCTTTTGTTATCAGTATTAGCTTATTTCCTTTGAGGTCATTTATTCTTATTGTTCATTTAAGTTCTCTTTTATAGTGTTTATTTTCCTAAAACTCTGGTTATACACACACACACACACACACACACACACACATACTAGAGGCCTGATGCACAAAATTTGTGCAAGAGTAGGTCTTCACAGCCCCTGCTGCCTCGGCTCTCGCAGTCCTGGTTTTGTTGGGAAGCACCTCCCGAAGGTCGTTCCACTGTTAGGCCGTTCCACTGTTCGGCTGTTCGGTTGATTTGCATATTACGCTTTTATTATTATAGATTCTCAAAAAATGTATATATACACTTTGAATAATTATAAAGGCAGTGTTTATTAAAATACATTTCATTTTCAAAATTGAGCTAAGTTAAAGTGTGTATACCTTTTTTGGGGGTACTCGGTATATTTAGGCATACCAAAGGTAGATCAATAAAGGCAGCTGATACTGGGCTCCTCTGTATTGGTACATGTCTGTTTGCCAATAGGCCTATTTCTTGAATTGGAGGGATGAGGGTAGACTTTGTGTGTGTATGAGTGTGTGTGCTCAGGGCATGTTTGTTGACTAACAGAATTTATTTTAAATTGAGTGTATGAAAAGCAAGCAAGCTCTTTTTGCTTTATCTTACCTCTTACCCGATTGTCAAAATAAATTACTTTGGGAGCAAAATATTTAGAAGGCTAAACACCAAAATATTACCAGAGAGAAAAGAGATTATGGGTGGCTTCTATTTTCTTATTTTTGTTTATCTATGTGTCTGATTTTTTCTAGCATGAAATGTTAATTCAATTGTTTCTCATTCCCTAAACAAAGAACAATAAAAGAATCTTGCCTTGATTCCCCCAGTCTTTGTAAAAGGGAATTAGTAATCCTATCTCTTGCTTAGATTCAGTCTATCCAACAGTCTGGAAAGATAACATCTTAAGTAGAATTCAGACAATATTTCTAAGAAATGAAACATTTAAAATTCATTTATAAGTAAGCCATTAAAAACAGTTTGTACTATTATGGACCATAGTGGGAGGTGTAGTAACAAATGTTCATGGGTGATTTTTTTTTTAACTGACCATGGCTAAAAAGCAACATTTTATTATCCATCCCAGCCTACTCAGGGGAAATCTATTACTTAGAGAGCTTTGAATATGAGAACATGGTGTGCTTACTTTACCTGGTCAGGATTGCATAAAGACTCTGAGTTGACACAGATAAACAGATAAACAATCACACTTAAGAATCTATTGAAGTAGGCCAGCAATATTGCTTCTAGGATGTAATAATGCCATCTGTGGAAATCAGAAATACGAATTCTCTCAATATAGGCTGCTCTCGAAATATAGGTTGCTCTCTGAGTGGTGAGTAGGCTGTAAGCAGATGGGTAGAGGGGAAGATGTCCAGCCAAGTTCATGACCAATAAATTTTGTGAACAAACCAATATTATGTATTTGATTATTTTGTATTCAGTCTCCCAACGATTGACCCAAAAAACACAGCCAGAGAGGCAGATTAGAACAATGGGAAAGGCCTTTACTTTTAGGTTCATGTAGATCTCTGTTGATCCTAGCTCATTTTTAAAAATTTTTTTATATGTTTTTATTGATTTTAGAGAGGAAGGGAGAGGGAGAGAGAGAGAAACATCAATATGAGAGAGAAACATCATCTGCTGTCCCCTACTAGAGACAGAGCCCCAAACCTGGGCATGTGCCCTGACCAGGAATTGAACCTGTGACCTTTTGATGCATGGGACGACTCTCAACCAGTTGAGCCACACCGGCCAGGGTGATCCTAGCTCATTCTTTGCATTGGGCACATGACCAGTTCCTTAAATTATGGTTTTCCAATTTGAAAAAGAGTGGTATTAACTTCTACTTCATAGTGCTCTCATGAGGATTTAAGTAAGTAATATAAACATAAACATATATAATACATTTGTCATCTAGTGGTCATACATGAAGAATTCATGGAGCTGAGAAATGAGCTGTAACCAAGTAGTCTGATTACTGGGAAACACAATAGTTTATGCACAATACTCATTCCTAATCCTAACCCTAACCCTAACTCTATGTTGTGATATGAGTTTAATCATCAACAAATATTTATACAGCCTCCACAGATTCTATTTTCCTCCAGGTACTGTCACAGAAAGATATTTGGATGGGCCCTAATTACTATAAATTTAAGGTTCTGGTGTCTAGAAATTGTAAAATGCAGTAAATAGAATTCTTTAGGCTATGTTTTAAATGACTTTATTACTGTCTTGGGGTACTTTAGCAATAATTTGTTCAGTAATTTGCAATCATTCATTTTGTAATTATGTACTAAGGAGTTTTCTGTTGTGCCTGAAGAACTGCAAATTGAACAAAACCAGTGACCTGCCTGGAGGGGCTCATTGATTATTACAAACTAGAGGCCCGGTGCACAAAAATTTGTGCACTTGGGGTAGGGGGTCCCTCAGCCCACCCTGTGCCCTTTCGCAGTCTGGGACCCCTCGGGGGTGATCACTTGGTGGCTTAGGCCTGCTCCCTGGGGGATTGGGCCTAAGATGGCAATCAGACATCCCTCTGGCAGCCCAGCAGCCCTCGAGGGATGTCCACTTGCCAGCGGGGAGCAGGCCTAAGCTGCAGTCAGACATCCTTAGCGCTGCTGAGAAGGCAGGAGAGGCTCCCACCACCACCGCTGTACTGGCAGCCATCAGCCTGGCTTGTGGCTGAGCAGAGCTCCCCCCTGTGAGAGCGCACTGACCACCAGAGGGCAGCTCCTGCATTGAGCATCTGCCCCCTGGTGGTCAGTGTGTATCATAGTGACCAGTCATTCCCAGTCTTTCTGCTATTACGGTCAGTTTGCATATTACCCTTTTACTATATAGGATAGAGGCCTGGTGCATGGGTGGGGGCCAGCTGGTTTGCTCTGAAGGGTGTCCCGGATCAGGGTGGGGGTCCTGCTTGGGTGCCTGGCCAGCCTGCTTGGGGCTGATGGCTGTTTGCAGCTGGTCACACCCCCTTCAGGGTGGGGGTCCCCACTGGGGTGCCTGGCCAGTCTGGGTGAGGGGTTGAGGGCCATTTTCAGGCTGGCAGCTGACTGAAGTTCCTAGCCTCTTTTCTTCTTTTTTTTTTATTCTGGGATTTATTTACCTTCTATAGCTGTCACTGGAGCTGAGGCCCGGCTCCAGCTCTGAGGCTGTTGCTGGCTGAAAGCAAGTATCTGGGTTTGTTTAACTTCTATAATTGAAACTCTGTTGCCATCACTGGCGCTCTAAGCTCTGAGCCCGCTGCCGGCTGAAAGCAGGTACCTGGGGTTTGTTTAGCTTCTATAATTGCAACATTGTTGCATCTGGAGCTCAGAGCTGGGCCGCGGCAGGCGGGGAACCTTGGCTTTCTCCATCACTGGAGCAAGCAAGCCTCATGTTCACTTCAGCTGCATGGCTGCCAGCCGCCATCTTTGTTGGCAGTTAATTTGCATATCCTGCTGATTAGCCAATGGGAAGGGTAGCGGAGGTATGGTTAATTACCATGTTTGTCTATTATTAGATAGGATAAACAAATAATTGGAACATGACATGGTGTGACCACCAACAAAAATACAAGATACTGTGCTCGCTTCGGCAGCACATATACTAAAAAATACAAGATACAGTGGTAGCACAATGAAGAGACTGCAGGGAATCTTTCACAGGTATGGAGGTGATTACACTTGGTTTTGAAGGAAAATTAGAAGCTCAACAGGGGCAGTTAGGTGGATGGGATGGGTGAACATAATATAATATGTGAAGAGGGATTTAAATGTGCAAAGAAACAGGTTATGTAAGTTGCAAGTTGAATAGGGGCACACAAACTAATTTGGCAGAAACATAAGTGGTTCCATAAAATGCTCTGGGAGAGGTGAGCAGGGACCACTAGTTCATGACTTGAACACTGTGCTAAAGAGATGTGGTCTTCTAAAAGGCTTCAGTTGTAGAATTGAGTTGTACTGAACAGGCAGAACTTTATGGGGAAATTCTGAAGTCATATTAATTTATCTCGCCAAAGCTAAAAGCAACCTTACTCCTAGATGATTTTCTGCAAGTTTCATACATTATAAATGATTACTGTATGTGCTTGTGATCTACCTTGATTAGCTAATGATTTTATTAATCTCCTAAACTGGGTTACTTTTGCAAGTGAAAGGGGGAACTAGCTAGATGGGACATTGGAACAATAGGAATAAAGTGGGAATGTCCCACACGAACCAGACATAGGACCATCCAACGTTGACCCAAATAGACTGATGGCGCAGGTGAAGCAATCATTACTCCTGCTTTCTGGGAGCTCACATCCTGAGGAAGGAGAAGTGGGTGTCATGTGATGGAACATTCTGTGACTGAGAACTCCATATTTGGGAATGTAGGTGGGGGTGGACTTGGATTTCCTGTTAATCCATGTGGGTTAAAATGAGAGCTCAGAAGGCAGATAGCACCCAAAACTCTGGCTCATCTTGAAAGACCCTGAGATCACTGGACAAAAAGATCCTGCTGCCTATTTCTCTTGGGAAGTCTGTAATCATGAAGCTGTTTCTGATTCTCATTATTCTGCTCTTTGAGGTGCCCACAGGTAACTTGTCCAAATGTACCATGCAATCCTAGGACATATTCCTATCCATAGGAGTGGAGTCAGGGCCTTTGAAATTACTGGTATCTTGCCAATTAATTAAAAGTACCCACTGTTCCGGGTGCCTAACCTGAGTCTGCGTCTTAGAAGAGAGCATCTAGCAAGGTAACAAGAGATCAGGGCCATACTCTCAGAAGTTCTCTCCAGAGGTGGGAATGAGTTCATCATCTAGAATTACTTTTATCATATTTTTACCCAGGAACCTGGCTATCTCTTTTTAAATTCAAATTCATGTTTGGCCTCTACTACAACAGCAATGAGAACAGTACAAGCTTTGGAGTCATGTAGATATGAGGTTAAAATATGTCTTCATCATTGACTATTGTATTTATTGAGCTAATACTCACTTTGAACCTAGTTTTCTCACCTGTTAAATGAGTAGAATGACTCAATTTCATAAAAACTTTATTTCATGATCTTACAAATGTGAAGCACCAAGTTCTCCCTTGCGGCTGTGGGAAGGCATATGGTCTTTTTGTGGCCCTAAAAATACTTTTTATACATTCAGAGATGCTCCCTGGTTCTGGAATTTAGGATAAGGGAACTGTGTCTTTGTTCTCCACCTTTATTCCATGGGTTTGTCCGAAGTTGTGTACAGGGGCAAATAAAGATCTGGAAGCAGGAGACCTAGGACCTCAGTGCAGTACTCTGAATGGGTGCCAATTTGGATCTCTAGTATACATGCAATTGAGTTGAATGCTGGGCAACACATTAATGAGAGAGAGAGAGAGAGAGAGAGAGAGAGGGAGAGAGATATCGTAGAAGCTGACTAAGGGAAGGCATTTTCAATAGCATTTATTGCTGAGACCCATGTGGTCTTGGCAGAGGGAGATTTCTACTGCCCATGTCAGTGAGTGTGACACCCAATTATATTGTTAACTTAAAAAGTCCTGTGTTTGATACTCTTTGAAAAGTTAATATGGCTCTGAATTGTGCCATGGTGACAAGCTGGTACTCTCTGGAGACACTGGACCAGGGTAGGCTCTGACTTAGGAAGACAAAGTCAGATTTGCCAAGGGCCTAGGGGTGGGACTAGCCTCACTCAATAGCCATCAATTGAGTTCTCTCTTCTCTTTTGTCACATAAGTTCTGATGTTCTCAGAGACAATTGAGTATTGGCTTGGAACTTCAGTTTTGGATGTCCTTAATTTGGGATGATTTTCAAGAAGGAGGCTCTGAGTTTTCTTGTATCAGTATGAGGTTCACTTTGGGACCACGGGAGGACATAGCTAGTGGGAACCACATACCTCTTCCACTCTACCTCAGGAACTAATCTGGGTTTAATGTTGTTTGCTGTGTACAGATGCTGCACGACCCAGAAAATGCTTTGGTAATATAGCAGGCTACTGCAGGAAGAAATGCGAAGTGGGAGAAATACAAGGACAATCATGTCTATATAAGAAATTTTGTTGTATTAATGAAGCCGAAAACAAAAAATACCAGAGAGAGCAAGAGTTACTTCTGTCTTTATTGCAGTCTGATCAGAAGCTGGACTATTCCGTTTTACCTACCATCACAGTTCTCACAATCCAACTATAAATCAAGTTCTTGTTCCACTGGTCTCCCCTCTTTCTAAAATCAAAAATGCCACCTAATACAATAGGCTGGGGCAAGAGATTTTTACTTCTTTCTGTAAACTTGATTCTCCACATAATAAAGTCCTACGCTTTTCCCTGGATTTATTTATTAACGTATTAACTCACTTTTTTGAACACGTCAAACATAAATGAATAGTTATTACGTTCCAGTCATTATAGTATACGGTGGGTGTAGTAGAGATGAAGTGAACATGTTGGTAGAGGAAGAAGTTAGCCCCTCCATTTTCGCAGCATTTCAGGTGTTACTCCTCTTTTTAACGACGTTTCTTATGTCTAAGCAGATCTGAATGTCCCAGTGTTCTTTGTGTAGGAATGAGTACCGAGGGTTTTTCTAGCAGCTAAGGTTTCATTAGAGGAAGGCAAGATATTTGCACATTTTCATAAGTTTTTTTTTGGGCAGATCTAATGGGCAGTAATGACAGCTAGTGATAATTTTATTGCATCATTTGAAAATCAATGTACATGCTTCATTTCTTTTTAAAGTAGCAATTAGAACATCCAGTTGACACAAGTTTTAGACATATATTACTCTTACCATCTTTGAAAACATTGTATGTTCTGTTTCAATGTGTGGAATTTACAAACTTTCTGCTATAAGATGAATAAGGTCTGAGCATCTAATGTAAAATATGGTGATTATAGTTGATAACACTGTATTGTATAATTGACATTTACTAGGAGGGTAGAACTTAAATGTCCCCTCCCCCCCAAAAAAGAGACAGAAAGATAAGTACATATATGAGGTGATGGTTGTGTTAATTAACTAGGTGGGGGCATCTTTTCACAATATATACCGTATATCAAATCACCATGATGTACACTTTAAATAGCTTAGAGTTTTGTAAGTCAATTATACCCCGATGAAGCTGAAATTAAAAATAAATTTAAAATAGTGTGAAATTTTAAGCCTTATAAATAAGGAAGACATATTTAAGAAGCTCCTCATGACCTAAATACAGTTTCAGAAGGTCCTGATGGTAGGAAGACTCTCCAGATGAATAGAACAGAACAGAACATTTTGTTGTGAAGTTGCTTGGTTCAAGTATAGGTCATAGAAAACTTTTGTGCAGTTAACATTTACTTATCTGGGATAAAGAAATCAACGGGCCTGTTCCTCCATGTGCAGCTCAGCATCTTGTTTCACTGGAAGGGCGGGAAGACAAATATTTAGATGGATATGTTAATGTTTTCAGAGCCTACAAGGACCTTCCTTTTAGTAGTTGAGGCTTTTGAGAATTCTGGAGAAGTGTATAGGAAACAACAACAGGTCTAGATTGCAACATTTTCAATATTTTTTGTTGATGATTTCAGTACCAAGGAAGCTAATGGATAACTGTTTCACAACATGAAGATTGTCTTATTTATTTAAAAAATATTTTTATTGATTTTAGAGAAGAAGGGAGGAGAGAGAGAGAGAGAGAGAGAGAGAGAAACATCAATGATGAGAGAGAATTATTGATTGGCTGCTTTCTACATGCCCTATACAGTGGGGCCTTGACTTACGAGTTTAATTCGTCCCGTGACGGAGCTCATAACTCAAATTACTCGTATGTCAAATCAATTGTGAACGAGTGAGACACGTGATGCTGGGCTGATGTTGTGGCGTTCACTGTGACGTTTGCTGCGCCAACTAGCGGTGGGGTATCTGAAGCTGGCTCGTAAGCCAAATTTTAGCTTGCAACTCAAAGCAAAAAATCGGCCGAGAGACGGCTCGTATCTTGAAAAACTCGTTAGTTGGGACACTCATAAGTCAAGGCCCCACTGTACTGGGGATTGAACCTGCAACTTGGGCATATGCCCTGACTGGGAATCAAACTGGGACCTCCTGGTTTATAAGTCTATAGTCAACCACTGAGTCATGCAGGCCAAGCTTGCCCATTGTCTTTAATTTGTATGTGTCCTCTATTCTATGAGTCCATTGATAAGTTAGATAAAAGAATTCATTTTGGCTTAGTTAGTGTCATATCACACAGTGAAGTGTCTCCTGTGTTGGGAGAGAGAGGTATAATGAACTGAACAGAAAATTAAGCCTTGAATTTTACTTTAGGTGGATCTAATCTTTACTTTGACTTTGCCCCTGTCATCCTCCAAACTCACAGGAGAAGTGGATGTGGTTGGTATTGTCAGATGTAAGTTTATTTGTCTGCCTTATTTTTATATACAAAATAAATGAAAATCCTATATTTTTATTATGTGCCCTTTTAGTTCAGGCAGTATTATAGGTACCTTATTTTTTTATTGGCTCTGTCTTAGAGCATTTTAAAAAATCTTAGAGAACATTTTAAAATTGCCAGAATGTCCTAGGTAATTTTCTACTACATAGCAACAATTGGGGCCACTCATCTCTCTGGGGGGTTTTGGAAAAATGCTCACTAAAGGTGCCAGAGATATTAATCATTTCCCTCATCCCTTCTTAGAAAATTTGCCAATAGCTCTTCTCAGGGAGCCTATTTCTTTGGGCTCTGGCAAGAGAGGAGAGGGCCTGATAACCCTGCTATCTTGGACCAGGGTAGGTAACAGATGTGTATGTAGAGGCTGAACCTATTTCCGTGGATGTCCAAGTTGGGTCCTGGTACACTTCTGAATAAGAAAAGCAGGAGGGAGGGAGGAAGGATGGGAAGGAAGGACAGAGAGAGAGATTTCCAGTTTTTGGTTCTATTGGTTCTGGTCCCTACGGCCTTATGCGATTGTTAACATCTCTGATAATAGGTCCTCCTTTTCCGGAGTGAGTTTTAGTGGGCTTATGTTTTCTATGACCTCATATCTAAGACACGACAAATTGTGTACTGGACAATTTTTTTTTAGCATGGAGGTACAGATTAGTACAGACCAGGATAATGATAGTGACAACAATTAAGATCCACTTCAACAATTGGTTTTAGAGATAACCAAATATTTAAGACAGGCCATGATTAAAGCAACTTTATAATGACATGTTTTGTTCGTAGATATGTTTGAATTTAGCCTTGATTACTCAGTGGCTCTTAGGAATATATTGATATTTATTACTAGTTTTGTAGTTTTGAAACTTTGAAAAAAATAACCAATTGATACTATTAGAAAACATGGATAAGCTAGTGAACAATATTTGTAAGAGAAGAGAAGTCTGGAGGCAAACAACAGTTAGTAGGTTGTTGCAGTTATCTGGTAATATATGATGCATGCCTGTTTGCAGGCAGTTTTGGAAGATATATGGAGGTAAGGTTGGAATTTATCTTTGTTTTATGATTTTTTATTTTTATTTTTTCATTGTGATATTTTTAAATGTAAGTATAGTTGGTGCACAATATATTAGTCATATTAATTTCAGTTATACAATATAGTAATCAACATTTTTATACTTTAGTAGAGGCCCAGTGCACAAAAATTTGTGCACTTGGGGGGGGGGGAGGGGGGGCGTTCCTCAGCCTGGCCTGTGCCCTCTCGAAGTCTGGGACCCCTCAGGAGATAACGACCTGCTGGCTTAGTCCTGCTCCCGGGTGGCAGAGGGCAGGCCCAATCCCTAGGTGCAGCCCCTGGTCGGGCTCAGAGCAGGGCTGATTGGGGAGTTGGGGCGCCGCCCCCGTCATGCAAGAGCAGGGTGGATTGGGAGTTTGCGATGCCACCCTCAGTCACGCTCAGGGTGGGGCTGATTGGGGGGTTGGGGCACCGCCCCCTGTCACACTCAAGGCAGGGTCGATGGGGAGGTTGCAGCGCCACCCCCTGTCACGCACAGAGCAGGGACCATCAGGGGGGTTGGGGCTCCGTACCCTGTCATGCACAGAGCAGGGCCAATCAGGGGGTTGGGCGCTGCCCCCTGTCATGCACAGAGCAGGGCCGATCAGGGGGTTGGGTGCTGCCCCCTGTCATGCACAGAGCAGGGCCGACCGATCAGGGGGTTGGGGCGCCTTCCCCTGTCACGAACAGAGCAGGGCGGATAGGGAGGTTGTGGCCCCGCCCCTTGTCACACACAGAGCCGCAGGACGATCAGGGGGTTTGGGCGCTGCCCCCTGTCACGCTGATCCGGTGCCAGGAGGCCTCGCGGCTCCACTGATCCCGGTGCTGGGAGGCATATTACCCTTTTACTATATAGGATAGAGGCCTGGGGGCCGGCTGGTTTGCCCTGAAGGGTGTCCTGGATCAGGGTGGGGGTCCCGCTTGGGTGCCTGGCCAGCCTGGGTGAGGGGATGATGGCTGTTTGCAGCTGGTGACACACCCTTCAGAGTGGGGGTCCTCACTGGGGTGCCTGGCCAGTCTGGGTGAGGGGCTGAGGGCTGCTTTCAGGCTGATGGTTGTTGACTGAAGCTCCCAACCACTACTTTTTTTTCTCTTTTTTAAATTTTATTCTGGGCCAGCTTTAGCTCTGGCTCTAGCTCTGAGGCTTCCACTGCTGAGCGTTCTATAATCAAAACAATGTATAACTCCAGCTCTGAGATCCCGGCCTTCTATATTTGTTAGAATGTTTCAAACTGCCAGCTCAGAGGCCGGCAAATCAGGCGGGAAACGTTGGAGTCTGCAGTCACTGGAGCAAGCAAGCCTCATGTTCGCTTCCAGCTGCCTGGCTGCTGGCCGCCATCTTGGCTGACAGTTAATTTGCATAAGGATATGCTGATTAGCCAATGGGAAGGGTAGTGGTCGTACGCTAATTACCATGTTTCTCTTTTATTAGTGTAGATAATGTGATCACCCCACTAATTCTAGTAATTATCTGTTACCATGCAAACTTATTACAATACTAGAGGTCCAGTGCACAAGATTCGGGCTCAGCCCGGCCTGTGGCTTCTCATAGTCCAGGAGCCCTTGGGGGATGTCTGACTGATGGCTTGGGGAGCGGGCTTAAGCTGGCAGTTGGACATCCTTAGTGCTGCTGCAGAGGCAGGAAAGGCTCCCACCACCACCGTTGGACTCACCAGCTGTGAGCCCGGTTTCTGGATTAGTGGCACTACCCCTGTGGGAGCGCACTGACCACCAGGGGGTAGCTCCTGAATTGAGCATCTGCCCCCTGGTGGTCAGTGTGCATCACAGCAACCAGTCGTTCCACCGTTTGGTTGATTTGCATATTAGGGTTTATTATATAGGATTACGTTTTAAGTAATTAAAATGTTTTTCAATTATAACTGACATACAATAGTATATTAGTTTCAGGTATACAACATAGTGATTAGACATTTATATAACTTATGACGTGATCACCCCAATAAATCTAGTACCCAGTTGACACCATACCTAGGTTCCCCTTCACTTTTTTCACCCACTCCTACAACTCCCTCCCCTCTGGCAATCATCCCTACCTAATTAGAAGATAGAATCAACCAAATTTGTTGATTACCTGAAAGTAGAGGATGGGAGAGAAAGGACTTAAGTGTTCCTCTTAGGTTTATGTCTTGGGTCACAGGGTGAATGCTGGTATATGTCAGGAAATAGGGGATTCTCGAGGGTGTGCATGCTAGTACAGTGCCTGTTATCTTTATAGTCCCCTCGCTGCTGTAACTGCCCTGTTCATAGCCCTCTCCTCTGAGAGGCAGCATTAGGCTATACCCTGCACAAGGGTGGGCACCTGAATCAATGCAGCTTACCCAAAGGCCGTCTTAATAGTGGCCAGATGTAGAAAGTGTTACTCAGCTGAGACTATCAAGGTGGTTCCTTTTGAAATTTGGACTAGGAGTTAAAGTAAATTGCTAGTTGAGGGTAGTGAGGGAACACAGCACTCACACTGATAAAAATAGAAATGCTTTGGGTCAAAATTGAGGACCGCTTCTTCTAAAATTTATATTTCAACTAAACAAGATCACACATCGGCACCTGGAGAAAAACACTGTGGTCCCATATAGAATCACCTCTATTGCATTGCTTGACCAGCATTCATGGTTGTGGCTTTGTTCTGATTGCACATTCAGGTTTATTGTGCTGGCTTTTTGAGAGAAGAAAAGGAGACCCTTATCTTAGGTCACTGTTTAAGGAAAAAAGCCTGTACTTCTCAGGGCATCGTATCTGCCTCAAAGACCTACCTCACCCTGGATCACACCGTATTCCCAGACATAGAGAAGACGCAGTCTCTTTTCCAACAGAGAGTGGGCTAGAGGAGGGGAAAGAGTGAATTGGGACATGAAGTGACAGTAAGGTTAGTGGAACCTGGGAAGGCAGAATAGATGACCTTGGGTGACTATATTGAAGGAAGTAGAATCAGCATCATTCTACAGTCACTTAAATAAAGGAAGATTTACTTATAATTTCAGTGGTGATACTATATACATCAAATGTAGTATCCTGCTGCCAGCTTTGTGTATTGTCAGGATCTCACTGAGCATTCACTTGTCAACTCTGTGTACCATAACTATTAAAACTGTAGCCCTGGCCGGTTTGGCTCAGTAGATAGAGTGTTGGCCTGTGGACTCAAGGGTCCCGGGTTTGATTCCAGCCAAGGACACATACCCAGGTTGCGGACTCTGTCTACAGTAGGGCGTGTGCAGGAGCCAGCCAATCAGTGATTCTCTCTCATCATTGATGTTTCTATCTCTCTCTTACTTTCCCTTCCTCTCTGAAATCAATAAAAATATATTTACAAAACAAAACAAAACAAAACTGTACCCTGGTTCAATCCATGGCTCCCAGAATTCATTCAGGGTGCTTAAATCAGCAGCTGGAATTGTGATTATGAGGCAAGACAAGGATACACACACACACACACACACACACACACACACACACACTTCTAGCCTATCTAATAAAGAGGGAATATGCTAATTGACCCTCATGCCATCCCAAAGATTGCGGAGCCCACAGCCAATAAGGAGGGAATATGCTAATTGACTGCCCGTCCTCAAAGATGGCAGCACCCTCAGCCAATAAGGAGGGAATATGCTAATTGAATGCCCCACCCTCAAAGATGGCGGCGCGCACAGCCACAAGATGGCTGGCAGCAGAAGGCAGTTGTGGGCGATATATATACTAGAGGCCCGATGCACAAAATTCATGCAAGAGTAGGCCTTCCTTCCCCTGGCTGCTGGCACTGGCTTTCCTCTGGCACCCGGGACCTGGGCTTTGCTCAGGTCGCTGGCAGGCACCCGGGACCCGGTCTTCCCTCTGGCCCCGGCTTTGTCTAATTAGTATATTACCCTTTTATTATTATAGATACTAGAGGCCCGGTGCACGAATTTGTGTATGGGTGGGGCCCCTCTGGGTGGCCTGCGGGGATAGGGCCGAAACCCACAGTTCAGCGCCGCCTGCAGCTCCTACCTGCCACTCCCGCTCATCCCGGCCCCACTGCGCCTGCCACAGGCTCGCTCCCAATCAGTCCCAATCAGGAGAGGCTTGCGCTGCCATAGCAGCGCTCACCAGCTGCATTTGGCGCCCTCCCAAGGGGAGTGGCCTGTGTGATCGAGTTGAAACTGGCTCTTTGACATCCCCCGAGGGGTCCCAGATTGCGAGAGGGTGCAGACCAGGCAGAGGGACACCATCGGTGCAAAATTGGGGCCAGTGCATGTCATAGCGACTGGTCAATTGGTCGACTATCTTCCCCTTGGTGGTCAGTGCACGTCATAGCGGGCAGTTGAGTGGCCTTAGCATATCATTAGCATATTATGCTTTGATTGGTTGAACAGTCAACTGATCACTGGATGACTGGACACTTAGCATATTAGGCTTTTATTATATAGGATATATATCTATATATATAAAAGCCTAAGTGTCCATCTGACCATCTGACCGGTAGCTATGATGCACACTGACCATCAGGGGGCAGACACTCAGTGCAGGAACTGCCATGATGTGCACAGGCCATCTAAAAAGAAACGGCACCGCAGACCTGGTGCTGACAAGCCAACACTCGGCTTCCCCTAAGTGGGACTCTGCCCTGTCACCACCCTGGAGTGATACTTAATCACAACCAATGCTTCCAAGACCCCATGGTGCAAAATGTGGCCCACAGCCCAGCTCAGCCTGGAAACAGTTGCTGTGGGCACAGGGTAATGATGTCACGTAGCAATGCCCGGCTTCCTCTCCCTAGTGACTAGTCTCCTTGGAGTTTCTTCAGCTCAGGAACATGGCTTGCTTTATAGCCAGGTGCAAAGATTTTACAATTTAACCAAATGTCTGTGAAGCATTTTCATTTGCCTCATCTCATTTGATCCTCACAGAAGTCCTGGAGTAGGTAGATAGGAGACTCGGTGGAATCCTATTTTCTTTTCGTTAGCCAGAAAATGGAGATTTAGAAAGCTTAGAAACTTGACCTGACTGAAAAGAAGTAAGAAATGGTGGAACTTGAAAATGACCTCAGGTTTTCTCACTGGGCAGAATATAGTCAAACACTGCTGCAGTTAAATATTTTACCCTTTGTTCTCCCTGCGTGATCTACAATAATAATCTGCTTCATGTTGATATTTACTGCTGTATTGCTGACAATTACCTGAAAGAGAAGTTGGGGTGCTTCACTGGGCTGGAAAAAGTTTAGCTAAATCAGATAGCAGGTCTAATTAAGCAAGTTTATCTATATATAAAGCTCTCACTGGCACCAATTGCATGTGTGTGTTTTGATCTGTCATTGTGGATTGTGAATTTGGTTGACATTTCTATTATAGAGAAAGGGCGAATAGCGATATTAAAATATTTCTTCTAGTTAATTTCCTTTCAATGTGTAGGAATCCGTGCACCGGGACACTTCACAGAGTGACATTACCATCTCTCAGTTTCTCATGTCACTGTAGGCTGAAACCTGGGCATCATCCTCATTCCCACCACATCTGACAAATAACCAACTATTATAAATTATAGCTGCCAAATAATTCTCTGATCTACCCACTTTGTTCCCTCACTTTGGTCCAAACCACCTCTCACCTGGCCAATTGTAATAACCATTTAATCTCTCTTTTCATATCTACTCCCAGTTTTAATGCATTTTTTTTGCATTCAATACAGAGTGATTTAAAAGTGCAGGCAATCACATTAGGTTCCAAGTCTGGAGGTGATGTTGGGAGTCAAGCCACAGAAAAACAGTGAATGAATGAAAAGTGACCTCAGAAGATCCTGAGATGAAGGCTAGGGATCTGAGGTGGGAGTGTGTAGCACTGAATATGTGCAAGGTCTCCTGATCTTTGTACTGCCTCCGTAGTTTTGCCCTTTCCAGAATGTCGTATAGATGGAATCATACAGAATGTAACCTTTTTACATTGGCTCCTTTCACTTAGTAATATGCATTTACCGTTCCTTCCTGTCTTTTTATGACCTGACAACTCATTTCTCTTTAGTACTGAATACATATTCCATTGTCTGAAAGTATCACAGCTTATTTATCCATTCACTTACTGCAGGGCATCTTGGTTTCTTCCAAGTTTTGGTAATTTTGAATGAAGCTGCTATAAATACTGGCGTGCAGGTTTTGTGTGGACAGTTTTCAGCTCACTTGGGTAAACACCAAGAACTGCAATTGCTGGATTGTATAGTAAAAGTGTGTTTAGTTTTGTAAGAAACTGCCAAACTATCTTTCAAAGTGGCATGTCCCATCTTTCATGAACGAGAGTTTTACTCCACATCCTTGACAGCATTGGGTGTTGTCATTGTTTTGGATTTTGGGCCTAATACTGCAATTCAGACTGATTCCCAGGTCCTTTATGTTTTCTCTAAACTCCAAAGGGCCCCAAGCACCAAAAGGACGCTGTTACTAGTGGTAACACACAAAACAACAACAGAGGCCTGGGTACATGGAGGAGACTGACAGCTGTCAGAGAGGAGTGGGGAGGGGGCGACTAGATGAAAGAAGATGAAGGGATTAGCCAAAGAACATATATGCATAACCTACAGACACAAGCAACAGTGTGGTGATGGCCAGAGGGAAGGGGTAGCGGGGTCTAGGTGTAGGTGGGCAAAGGGGCAGGGATGGGGAATCTGTAATAGTGTCAACAATAAAAATAAAGTTAAAAAAATAAACAACAACAAACTCTTCTGTCTTGGAATTAGATATTTATGTCTGCCTCCACCTTATATAGTGAGCGCCACCATAGTGGCAACCTGTTCATCTCCCCTTTCCGAGTTCACTGATTTTACGGAGAACGAAAGAAATTAGACTTTCCATAGTTCAACTTTGGTTGTGCTATTCTTAAACCAAAGTGCATGTATATCCTTCTGAAATGCCCTGTCTTTTCTAATTTCCTTCCGTTTGTTGATTTCAGTCTGTTTACTCGAATCACTTTCTTTATTATCAGTCACCTGTTGATATCTGACACAGTTCACAAGGTACTACTGTTAACTTACTGGTGAATTTCCCCTGAACACTTGGCTTCACCATTGTCTCTCCAGAATTACATGTCTGCTTTCCTGAGCTTCTTGTTTCAATTTTCCACATAGATTTTTTTTTGTAGTGCACTGGTTATATCCCCTTTTCAAGGGGAGGTTCTGAGTTGTTCTTATCACTTGGTATACTGAGTGTCCAATTGCTGGTTAAAGAAGAAATAAGTCAGAAAACTGGCAATGAACTTTATTAGAATCTACGTTAAGGTCTTCTGAAAATTAAGGAACCAGACAGGAAAAGATGTGAATTACTTCACCTTAGTTTATTGGAATAGGTTAAGAAATAAATGAATGGAGAATTGTACTTGATTTATGTAGAATTTGTCTTGGGGCTTATATAATTTCCTACATATGTATCATAATATTGAGGTAAAGTTATTGCATATGTGATTGGCTTTGGACGAGTTGGCTTTGGTATTCTTTTGCGTGCTTCCAGTTCCATGATATTGAGGCAACAATATCTCCCATTTTCACATAGTACTTGGCGTGTTTCAGTTACTTTGCATATTTTTCTGCAGTTTCCTTGTACATATTGACCCCAGCATTTCTTAAGTTGTTCAGTTACTGTGCACATAAAGAACAATTGGTCAAGGTCAGTGTTTGAGATTGAAAGGCAACTTTGGAAATGGAAAGTATAGAGGAAGTTTGTAGGGATTAGGTGTATGGGAGATTCACAAGGCAGATACCCGTAATATTCCACAGAGGATGCCCCAAGAAGGCAAACCTCAGTGTTTATATCTATCTGATCACTCATATTTAGTTTCTCCAAGGCTTTGGGCTTCTAGTCAACATCTGATGGACTCCATCAAGAGCATCAGATCTTATATGGGAAAATAAGAAGTTGATTCCTTGATTTCAGGGCATGGCACTATACTCCATCAGGGAACCACCGCAAATCTTCCTCTGTTTGAATGTTCCCAGGCACTCATTGTTTTTATAACTGCTCCACCTTATTACCCAAAGTATAATAATTCTTTATTATGTATTTATGTCTGGGTCAAATTATGTTCTTGGGTTCATACTCACTGCCATGGTCACAAATGACTTTCTTACCAGTCAGGTATTTTTTCCCCTTAATAATCTTCCTCCCTCCTCTGTTAATCTTAGCATTGTCCATTTCTTTCTTCTTCTCCTTTTTTTTTTTTAGCATTGTCCATTTTTGCCAATGCATATCTTCTTTTGGCTTCTAAGTCATTATAATAATCTTGGACTTGTTTTATGCCTCTATGACTCCTCATTCTTCCTCTACCCCTAGTTACAAGAATTCCTCCAATGTTCAGCCCCAGACCTTTGCTCACCTTGAGATATATTCTTTCCTTTAGTGATCCTAAATACTTTCTATGATCTAAGAGTTAGGATGTTCAAATTTTGGTTTCTGGCTGGTACAATCTTCTAGAATAGGCCCCAGAGGGAGACTGAGAACAAAGATGCCTCCAACCTCAGGTTCTAGAACTCCTTTGATTGTTAGGAATTTAGGGGCCCAGGGACATGCCATCACCATGACTATAATAAGAGGCAAATGTAATAGATATGGTTTTGAAAGAGAAATTTCAAGTTCTTAGTATGTGCCAAGCCCTATGCGAGGTGCTTCACAAATGCTATGTCATTTAATAAGGCCCTCGTGAGTCCGGCGTCATTATCTCCACGAATGAGGAAACTGAGACTTAGAGAGTCTTCACCTTTTATCCAAAGCTGACAAACCAGTAGTGAAGGCCTGTTTCTTAAACCTGACTCCAAAGTTAGTGAGTATTCACACTCTGTAGTAAAATAGACTAATATATACCCATTTCCACTCTTTCCCCACTACTCACACTCTACCATATATACGATGGAAGACGATATGATTGGATGCCAGAGTAAAAACTGTATCCAAAGAAATAAGTGCATCCCTATATATTGGGTGCATTACTTTCTACAATGAGACTTTCCCAGAGGAAATCATGGCCTCTTTTCAGCTCTGAGTACTCCCTTTTAAGAACAGTACCATGGTAGAAGGCCTCAAAGAGCGAATCTCTCATGACACTGGGTAGACTTCAGTCATCCCCGGGGGACCTATTTCCTTCTACTATGAATTATAAAATTATCTTGGGTTCTTAGAAATACTCCATCCCATTGTTGATTTGTGTGAGCCCCTGGAAAACTCTGGATTACCTGTGGGCTGCTGGAAAAGCAGAATTGCAATGATCAGGAAGAGCCTCATGGCCAGGCTTCCCAAGGGAGGTGGCAGTCGAAGCTCTTGGTCCAGTGAGTTGCACACCATGTCACCTTCCTCAGAGACTTGGATTCTTATGCACTGAACCAGAATAGATGGTATGGTACGAAGTGTGGCCCCAAAATTCTGATCTGTGGATTTTGCATCATGTGGGCAGGCGCCGGAAATTTGAGGTCACCCATTTTACCCCTACATGGAATCAGACACAGCATGTTCTATTTCATCATCTGATGCCATTCTGTGGGCTGTGGACTCCTGGGGAGAAGAATCTGTGCTTTCTCTACTTGACTGTCTGCCCAGATAGACCAAGATAGACCAAGATAGACGTGTACTCACTTCTAAGAGTGAATGAGTTAATGTAAATAATGAAGCCTATTCCATTTATTGCATTCAGCTAAGTCTAGGATCTCTGGGTGTTGTGTCTATCACTTTAGTCAATCCAAATGAAAGCCAATTTTTATTTCTACATCCTAGATTAATTTAATTGTTCACAAACAAGCAATGTATAATGATGGAGGAATAATCGTATGATTACAATAAAAATTTCATTTAGAAAAAAAGGGAGAAAAGTCAGAGATAACAACATAAAGCATTGTCCTAATGGATAAGAACAGCAAAGTTTTTTGTTTTTCCTGCCATTGTGGAGTGGCAGTTGTCAACCTTTTGCATCTCATGGCACACATAAATTAATTACTAAAATTCTATGGCACACCAAAAAGTACATTATATTTTTTGCTAATTTGTCAAAAAATAGTTATAATTTTGATTTATTCACACCAGATGGCTATTGTTGTGTTGGCTCTTGTCATTTTTTTCCTTTATTGATTAAGTTATTACACATGTGTCCTTGTCATATATATATAATCTAAGGGACAATCTAAGGGACAAGAGGTCATGCCACTGACTAAATAGTCAGGTGTTGCATATTTTAAAAATTCCTGTGGTACACCTGTGTGCCTGCCGCAGTTGAAAATCACTAGTGTAGAGATTTCTTTTGTATTCTTTCTGTTCTGATCTTGGTGAAGGTTTCCCTTGTTCTCAGTGGCCATACCTTGGAGGAGACTAGGGTGAGGGGATTCTTCTGGGAGCTCTGCTACTTTAGCAACATGTTTCTTGTTAGTGTAGGTTTAGGAAACTGTATGAATTATTTTGTTACCCAGACTCTGATTTCTATGGCATTATAACTCTTTTGAAAGATCAACAGACTTTATTTTGAATTGTTCTCCGTCATTTTCATGTCTAAGACCCATCCAGAAATCCTTTTGAAGCATGACAATTTATTTTAGATTCCAACCAGGGCACTGGTATCAATAAAAAAAGCTCTTGGAGATTATACCATCTCTATAGCTCTTAGCTTAACAACCTCTCACTCAGGCTCTGATTGTATGTATTTCAGTACAATAGCCTCTGGACAGCCTGGCCAGTGTTGCTCGGTGGCTGAATGTCAACCTATGAACCAGGCGGTCACAGGTTCAATTCCTGGTCAGGGCACATGCCCAGGTTGCAGGCTTGATTCCCGGTGTGAGGCAGCCAATCAATGATTCTCATCATGATGTTTCTTTTTTTTTAAATTTTTTAAAATGTATTTTGTTGAGTTTTTACAGAGAGGAAGGGAGAGGGATAATTAGAAATATCAATGAGCGAGAAACATTCATCAGCTGCCTCCTGCATGCCTCCTACTGGGATGTGCCCACAGCCAAGGCACATGCCCTTGACCAGAATCGAACCTGGGATCCTTGAGTCCGCAGGCCGACGCTCTATCCACTGAGCCAAACCGGTTAGGGCTCATCATGATGTTTCTATCTCTCCCTCCCTCTCCCTTCCTCTCTGAAATCAATATATATTAAATAGCCTCTGGACAGTGTAGGTGAACTAATCAAGATTGATCACCATGTATTTATAGTGGTATTTATGTGTGCTCTTGTGTAATGCCAATAGCAAAACTTGTCTATCTACATGCAGAAATGTACGCAACAGATACTTGGGTTAATACAGGGCTGTGGTGTGCCCAAGGAATCAAATGACTTGAAGAAGTGAAACAAGGAGTCCTGGTTATTGGCTAGAGACTTAGTGAAGTAAAGCATGGACTCTATTCTTGACAAGAAGAGAAATATAAACAGGGAGGGGCTGACAAATTAGTCTTTGGGTTTTGAAGATTTATACTAACAAAATGTATTGCTTGTGCAATGGAGAGAACATTCTGTATCTAACCTGCACTGTCTTCTTCACCAACTCCTTGATTAGAGAACTCAGGTTCCTTTGTCCCACAGATAACATTAAGACTGTATCTTAGAAAAAAAATGGTGTCTCTCTATTCCTACTTCAGTGATGTGTGTTTGCTTTTGCATGTGCATGTGCAAGTGTGTCTGTGTATGTCTTTTCTGTCCCCTGGTGTTGGAGAGTCTGAGGCTAGATCTCCTCGATTGATTCCAGAGAATCTTTTTTTCTTGCAAATCTTCTTAGAGCTTAAACAGTGTTTCCACAGCAAGATGGGATGAATAAAGAACAGGATGTTTCTTAATGAGGAGGAAATCACCAGTCAGTACTTACTGTTAAATCTCAGGACCTCAAAAATTTGGGACTTTTGAAAGTACAAATTGTTTTAATGTTCTACTTATAAAAGGACATAAGTAGGAGAGCAAATAACAGCTGACCATTGAACAATGTGGAAGTTAGGGGGGCCAACTCCCACACAGTTGAAAATCCACCTACTGCTAGGTATTTAAATGAGCTGTTCAGGGAAGTCATGTTTGTTGGAAAGATTTTTGTTTCGTTTTTTCTTTTTATATCAATTAAAAACAATATTTAAAAATAGTTTTATTGTGTAACGTGCTTTATTGAGAAAAATCAGGAAATATAAAAACAAAGAGAAAAAAGGCAACAACAGCAGCAGAAAACATCTGGAAACATGTTGTATAGCATTCTAAAATTTTTCTTTAATAGAATGAAAATAGCTTTGTTTAACCGGAATATTAGCTTAATGGGATTTTCCTGATTAGTAGGAAAGGTGTAGTAAAACTGTCTCATACTTCCACCAACTGCATGGCTTTTGGGAATCTGGGGTCCTCAGCTCTCTGCTAACTCCAGAGATGTTTACATTCTCAGGGATCCACTGGCCTTCAGAAATCTGTCTGCAGGCGCTAACTCTGACTTGTACCATATTCATCCTTCCTGGTGCAAACCTCTCTCTTAACTTCCAACAAAAATAAAATTACGCATACTAAGCATTTAGGAGTTTATCAGAATTTATATAAGAGTTTGGGAAGGAGGATTACTGAGAAGGTGATTACCTGGAGTAACAATCAAATTTCAAAATGACTGGAAGACATAAGTGATCTTAAATGAAGTTTCTTCATCCCAGTAATGGTGAATTCTTTTGGCTTCATCTAATCTTAGCTTCTCATTAGCTCACTGCCTTTTAAAATTATTTTTTGCCTGTTCCATTTCCTTCACTCAAGCTTTCTTTTAAAAATTGCCTCCAAACTCTTTTATATATTGTGGAATAGTTTTTAGTGTCTACTGGCCACACGAGTATTTCCTTGGCACTAATTCCTAGAGGTGATTAGGTAGATTAGTGGAACAGGACTTTCCTAAGACTTTTAGTAAATATTGTCAATTTGGTTGTATAAATTTTACAATCTATCTGTAGTTGAGGAGAGTATGTTTTCTTAGCCTCCTTGTCAGCACTCAACATTATTGTTTTCTGTCCCCTATAGACTTTTCTAGGAAGGTTTTAATGGCTAAATTGGTTCAGATAATTCAGATGGAGGCCTCCTGCCAAAGGATATTAGTGTGTCTCCACCTCATTGATTTTTCATAACCACAGTTTTACATATGTCCAACCCAGTTCTGAGGCAGCAACTTTAAGAACTAGACTGAGCCTGCTGGTGTGGCTCAGTGGTTGAGCGTTGACTTGTGAACCAAGAGGTTGCCGTTTCAATTTGCTGTTAGGGCACATACCTGGGTTGAGGGCTCAATCCCCAGTAGGGATGTGTAGGAGGCAGCTGATTGATGTCTCTCTCTCTCTCTATCACTTCTCCTTCCTCTCTCTCTCTAAAATAAATAAAAACATATTTTTTAAAAGAATATTCTTTAAAAAAAAGAACTCAACTGAATCTAATGGTGTGATTTCTTAAACCTGGATAAGGTATTTGCATGGATAAGGGCTAATTATGAAAGAACCATAAGTGCTGCTCCTTTCATCAGATAAATGCATTTTCTCTTAGCTTAGGCAAGCTTCGCACTTAAGCCTGAGCAATGAGAGTCCCTGCCCTGGGCCCTATGCTCTAGAGAGCCCTATTCTGGCCTTCATCTGGCTGTATCCCTTCCTGTAGTGCAGAATGTCACTGAGGCCAAAGGGATATGTTAACCTAGAAACTGATTTCACCGCTTCATCCTTGTGCTCTGGGTAACGGGGACCCAGAATCCATACCCAAACTGTCTGTAGCCTCTTTCCCAAGCCTGTATGTCTCTACATGTGTCTTCCCAAGGACCCTCATAGTGTGGGAAAAAATAGAATGGGTAGTAAAGAGAATTAAGCTGCAGACTGGAATCTGGAGCCCCGAGTTTGGCTTTCTTTGGGATGCCATGTCCTGGAACAAAACTTCCAAAGAGTCTGAAAATATAAAATTTGAACTTGGCTTTTTTTTTTTTTAAATATGGAACACTTCACGAATTTTCGTGTCATCCTCGTGCAGGGGCCATACTAATCATCTCTGTATTGTTCCAGTTTTAGTATATGTGAGCACTGAACTTGGCTTTTTAAATTTTTAAAATAATAATAATAATTTTTTTATCTTTAATTTCTTTATTGGTTAAGGTATTACAAATGTGTCCTCATCCCCCCATTAACCCCCAACCTCCCCCCCCCCACTCATGCTCTCATCCCCCTGTTGTCCATGTCCATTGGTTTGACTTATATGCATGAATACAAGTCCTTTGGTTGATCTCTCCCCCTTAGTCCCACCCTCCCCTGCCTTCCCTCTGAGGTTTGAGCATCTGATCGATGCTTCTCTATTTCTAGATCTATTTTTTGTTCATTGGTTTATGTTGTTCATTATAATCCACAAATGAGTGAGATCATGTGATATTTATCTTTCTCTGACTGGCTTAGTTCACTTAGCATAATGCTCTCCAGTTCCATCCATGCTGTTGCAAATGGTAGGAATTCTTTCCTTTTTACAGCAGCATAGTATTCCATTGTGTAGATGTGCCAAAGTTTTTTAATCCACTCATCTGCTGATGGGCATTTAGGCTGATTCCAAATCTTAGCTATTGTAAATTGTGCTGCAACGAACATAGGGGTGCATATATTCTTTCTTATTTGTGTTTCTGGTTTCTTGGGATATATTCCTAGAAGTAGGATCACTAGGTCAAATGCAAGTTCCATTTTTAGTTTTTTTTTTTTTTAGAGTTGTGAGCCTACAAAACACCAAGTTTATTCTTATATCATTATTTATTAACTAGTAGCCCTGTGCACGAGTAGCTCACTGCCGCTTGCCTCAGCTGGCCACCCTGCCCACTGCTGCTGGTAGCTCTCTGCTGCTTGTAGATCAGTTGTGACATTAAGGCGTCCTGGCTAATTTGCATATTCCTCTATTATTATATTAGATTATTGTATTATTTTCTTTTTTTAAATAATTTTTTTATTGCTTAAATTATTACAAAGAGTATTACATATGTCTCCTTTTTTTCCCCCACCCTTGACAATCCCCCAGCCTCCCCTACCCCCCAGTGTCTTATGTCCATTGGTTATGCTTATATGCATGCATACAAGTCCTTTGTTTGATCTCTTACCCCCCCTCCTCCTGCCCACCCTCCCGCCTTCCTGCTGTACTTTAACAGTCTGTTCGAGGCAACTCTGCCTCTGTATCTATTATTGTTCAAAAGTTTATAATGGACTCTATTATCCATGAATGTGTGAGATCATGTGGTATTTTTCCTTCATTGACTGGCTTATTTCACTTAGCATAATGCTCTCCAGTTCCATCCATGCTGTTGCAAATGGTAAGAGTTCCTTCTTTTTTACAGCAGCATAGTATTCCAACGTGTAGATGTACCACAGTTTTCTAATCCATTCATCTACTGATGGGCACTTGGGCTGTTTCCAGATCTTAGCTATGGTGAATTGTGCTGCTATGAACATATGGGTGCATGTATCCTTTCTGATTGGTGTTTCTGGTTTCTTGGGATATATTCCTAGTAGTGGGATCACAGGGTCAAATGGGAGTTCCATTTTTAGTTTTTTGAGGAAACTCCATACTGTCTTCCATAGTGGCTGCACCAGTCTGCATTCCCACCAGCAGTGCACGAGTGTTCCTTTTTCTCCACATCCTCTCCAGCACTTGTCGTTTGTTGATTTGTTGATGATAGCCATTCTGACAGGTGTGAGATGATACCTCATTGTCATTTTGATTTGCATCTCTTGAATAATTAGTGACTTTGAGCATGTTTTCATATGTCTCTTGGCCTTCCTTCTGTCTTCTTTCGAAAAGTATCCATTGAGGTACTTTGCCCATTTTTTAATTGGGTTGTTTGTCTTCCTTTTGTTAAGTTGTATGAGTTCCCTATAAATGTTGGAGATTAAACCCTTATCAGAGATATTGTTGGCAAATATGTTCTCCATGCAGTGGGCTCTCCTGTTGTTTTGTTGAAGGTTTCTTTTGCTGTGCAGAAGCTTTTTATTTTGATGTAGTTCCATTTGCTTATTTTCTCCTTTGTTTCCCTTGCTCTGGGAGATGTGTTGCAAACATATTGCTAAGAGAGATGTCTGAAATTTTGTTGCCTATGGATTCTTCTAAGATGATTATGGTTTCCCATCTTACATTTAAGTACTTTATCCATTTTGAGTTTATTCTTGTGTATGGTGTAAGTTGGTGGTCCAGTTTCATTTTTTTGCATGTATCTGTCCAATTTTCCCAACACCATTTATTGAAGAGACTATCTTTACTCCATTGTATGTTCTTGCCTCCTTTGTCAAATATTAATTCAGTGTAATTGTCGATTTCCGTGCTTTCTGTTCTGTTCTATTGACCTATATGCCTGTTCTTGTGCCAGTACCAGGCTGTTTTGATTACAATGACTTTGCAGTATAGTTTGATATCTGGTATTGTGATCCCTCCTACTTTCTTCTTCTTTCTCAAGATTGCTTCAGTTTTCAGGGTCTTTTTTGATGCCATACAAATTTTTGGATTATTTGTTCTAGAGCTGTGAAATGTGCCATTGGTATTTTAATAGGGATTCCATTGAATCTATAGATTGCTGTGGGTAGTATGGACATTTGGATAATATTAATTCTTCCAATCTATGAACACAGTACATTCTTCCATTTATTTTGTAACTTCCTCTGTTTCTTTTTTCAATGTCCTGTAGTTTTCTAAACACAGGTCTTTCACCTCCTTGGTTAAGTTTATTCGTAGGTATTTTATCTTTTTTTTTTTGTTGCAATGGTAAATGGGATTTTTTTTTTTAGTTTCTCTTTTTGAAAGTTCATTATTGGTGTATAAAAATGCCATTAATTTATGGGTGTTAATTTTGTATCCTGCTAACTTGCTGAATTTATTAAATCTGGTAGTTTAGATAAGCTTCTCGACATTGATCTGAGCAATGATTTTTGGACATAACACCAAAAGCACAAGCAACAAAAGGAAAAATCAGCAAGTGGGCCTACGTCAAACTAAAAGGCTCCAGCACAACAAAAGAAACAGTCAGCTAAATGAAAGGCAACCTACAGAATGGGAGAAGATGTGCAAACCATTTATCAGATAAGGGATTAAAGCCAAAATATATACCTAACTCATACAACTTAATAATAATAAAAAACTGCAATTCAAATTTAAAAATGGACAGAGGAACTAAAATAGACATTTAAACAGAAAATAATAGATGGAAGCCACTCATCAGTAATTACTTTAAATGTAAATGGATAAAATTCTCTAATCAGTTTAATAATAGAGATTGACAAAATTGATTTTAAAAAACCCCCAAATATGTTTCAACTATATGTTACCTAAGAGAGACTCACTTTAGATCCAAAGACACAAAGAGGTGGGAAGTACAAAGATTGAAAAATATATCCCATACAAATAGTAACCAAAAGAGAGCTGGTGTGTCTGTACTAATGTAAGACAAAATAAATAAAAAACTGTGATGAGGCAGAGTGGGACATTATCTATACTAATAAAAGGGTAATATGGTAATTAGACCAGATAGACTGGACGTCTTCTGGATGTCCTTCTGGACAAAGCCACAGCGGCTGCGAGGGCCAAGGGCCAGCGGTGTTGGGGAGGCCGTGGTGTGGGCTGGGCTGGTGTAGTGGCCCCTTCCGCAGAGGCAATGAGAGAGGGGGCTGCATGGTCCCAGTCCCAGTGCTGCCCCTTCTGCAGAGGCAGCCACAGAGGCAGCGGCATGGGCTTGGTCCTAGCGCCATGCCTCCACAGAGGCTGGACAGGGTGTGACCTGCTGTGCCTCAACCTCCCACAGCCCCTCCCCCAGCCGGCCTGGCCCCATATTGCCCCCCACCCACCAGTGAGCAGGGGGAAGGGCCAGCGCTAAGAAGCGAGGGCCGAGGGCCTGCAGCCACCGCTGCCGGCAGTGGCAGCAGCAGCGGCGGGGTGATGGGGGCGGCGCCTTCCCCTGATCGGCCCTGTTGCCTCCCACAGAGGGAGGCCAGACTGTGGCTTAGGACCGCTCCCGGTGGGGAGCGGTCCCAAGCTGTTAGTAGGACATCCCTTGAGGGCTCCCGGACTGTGAGAGGGGGCAGGCCAGGCAGAGGGACCCCCCCTCCTCTCCCCAGTGCATGAATTTTTGTGCACCGGGCCTCTGTTGCTTAATGATTGGAGTTTCTGTTTGGGGTGATGAAAGGGGATTAGACCAGATAGTGGTAATGGTTGCAATTGTGAATTTATTTATTGCCACTGAATTGTACACTTAAAATGGTTAAAATAGCAATTTTACCACATTTTGAAAAGAGATGCAAGAGGGTTTTTTTTTTTAATCAGGTGTTCCTTGTCTTTGAGAAAATTATTTTGACATTTTAATTAACTTTTAATATATTTGACATTATTTTAGCTTTGTTGTTTTATTTATTCCATATTATTGAAATGTGTATGCATGCAAGCATGCATGCATGCGTGCTTGAGTGAGTGTGTGTGTGTGTGTGGTGTATCTTGGGTAACTCTGGTATCTGACTTTCACTAAATCAAAAGAATCCAATAGGGGGAGATACTTACCTAAATTATCCTTAGACATTGATTTTATTTTTCAAAAAATTTTAACCCTGTGAACCATTGATATGCACATCAAAAATAAATAAATAAGTAAATAAATAAGCCAATTGGCTTGGATGGGTATTCACCATTCAGGTCATACAGTGGTTTATCATGGGAATATCTTTTATGTCAAAAGAAATTGACATGGAAGAAATCCTTATTGGAGGCAAATGTAAATTGAAGTTACCTCTGAGGTCCCAAGGATCACCTCTCTTCACCTTTGCCATGAGCCTTTCCAGGAAGACTAGGCTTAAACAGGAAGACTAGTTTAAGCCTAGTCTTCCTGTGAACATGCTTTTCTTTTTTAAAATATGTTTTTATTGATTTAAGAGAGAGGAAGGGAGAGGGATGAGAGAAAATTATCGATTGGCTACCTCCTGCGTGCCCCTACCCAAACCCAGGCATGTACCCCGACCATAATTGAACCACAGCCTCCTAGTTTACAGGTCAATGCTCAACCACTGAGCAACACTGGCCGGGTGACATGCATATCTTCTGTATGTGACTCGCTGTGGCGTCACCTATAAGCTTTAAATAAAGAATTAGTTAAGTCTGAGCAGTCAGGGAAAGTACATAAGACTTTGCATTGTTTAAGTTTTATTTCTGAAGGTTGTTGGTAAGTTAATAATAATAAACAAGCATAAGCATAGGTCTTAAAAGTGAGGACAAATCACTAATATGTAAAATATAGATACTTAAAAATAAATGTATAATATTCATATCAGCAGGAGATCAAGCTAGTGAAAACTAAGATATGAGAAATAAATGGGACATAACCAGAGGGCAGGAGAAAGACCTAATACCAGTAGTTATAATACATGTATGTATCACTTGTTTGTTCCTTTTCATTACTGAGTTGTATTCTTGGCATGTATGTACGTTGTTTAAACATTCACTTACTATAGGTCATTTTGGTTATTTCTAGTTTTTAGCTATTACATATAAAACTGCTGTGCATATCATGGACAGTTTTGTAGGTGGACATGATTTCATTTCTCTGGGATAAATGCTCAGGAGGAGGATTTTTGGGTTGTGTAATAAGTGTATATTTTATTATTTTGGGAAACTATCAAACTAGTTACCAGAGTGGCCTGTACCATTTTACATCCCTACCAGCAATGAATGAAAGATTCAGTTTTTCCTCATCCTTACCAGTACTCCAGGTTGTCACTATATTTCATTTTTGCTGTTTTGATAGGTATATAATGATATGTCATAACGAGTTAATTAGGATTTCCCTATTTGCTAGTGATGTTGAATATGTTTTCATGTGCTTGTTTGCCATCAGGATATTCTCTTTGGTGAAACATCTCATGTCTGAGACTATTTTCTAATGGAATAGTTTATTTTATACTATTTTAAAAATGGGAACATATATGACAGGTAACACTGTGTAAGCTTAACGTGTAAAACATGTTGATTAATACATGTATATATTGTAATATGATGGCTATGTAGGATTAGCTGGCACCTCTACCACATCACCTAATTATCATTCCTTTTTCCTGGTGGGAAAATTAAGATGTAATCTCTTAAGTTTGGTGTATATAATACAATATTGTTGATTATAGTCACAATACTGTGCATTAGATCTTTGGGGTTTATTTATCTCCTAGTTCTACTCATAAGCTTGTATTCTTAAAAAGTCTCCCCATTTTCATCACCTCTGACAATTCTGTTTTTGTTTTGTTTTTTTTAAATCCATCAGCCACTCCGTGCCTTTGGTAAATTCAATCCATTACATTTAGAGGAGTTATTGCAACGTAAGGACTTACTACTACCACTGTATTGATTGATTTCTGGTTGTTTTGTATTTCTGTTGTTTCTTTTTTTGCCTCTGTTCCTACTTAGCTTTGTAAATTGGTCATTTCTTGGTGGTGTGTTCTGTTTCTCTTTAAAAAAAAATCTTTCGTAAGTCTATCTTGGATTAAAAAAATATTTTTAGTGATTTCAGAGAGAAAGGGAGAGAGAAACATCAATGATAAGAGAGAATCATTGATTGGCTGCCTCCTGCAGGGGCCCCCCTACCAGGAGATCAAGCTTGCAATCCGGACACGTGCTCTGATCTGGAATTGCATCGAACCGTGACCTCCTGGATCATAGTTCAATGCTCAACTACTGAGTCACACTGGCTGGGCTATCTTGGATTTTTGCTTTGTGGTTATCACAAGGCTTACATAAAACATCTCATAGACAAAACTATTTTATGCTGATAGCAACTTATCTTTGTTTGCCTATAAAGCCTCCACCCTTTTCTTCTCTTTTATATTTTTATTGTCATAATTAACATCTTTTTATGCTGTATTTTCATTAGCAAGTTATAGAAGCTATAGTTATTTTATTTTTTAATACATTAAAAACTTTTTAAAAATTTTTTTCCTTTTTTTTATTGTTTTATTGCTTAAAGTATTACAAGAGTATTACATATGTCTCCTTTTTTTCCCCGCCCTTGACAATCCCCTGGCCGCCCCTACCCCCCAGTGTCTTATGTCCATTGGTTATGCTTATATGCATGCATACAAGTCCTTTGGTTGATCTCTTACCGCCCCTCCTCTTGCCCCCCAACCCTCCCCGGCCTTCCCACTGTAGTTGGACAGTTTGTTCGAGGCAGCTCTGCCTCTGTATCTATTTTTGTTCATAAGTTTATAATGGTCTTTATTATCCATAAATGAGTGAGATCATGTGGTATTTTTCCTTCATTGACTGGCTTATTTCACTTACCATAATGCTCTCCAGATCCATCCATGCTGTTGCAAATGGTAAGAGTTCCTTCTTTTTTACAGCAGCGTAGTATCCCATTGTGTAGATGTGCCACAGTTTTCTAACCCATTCATCTACTGATGGGCACTTAGGCTGTTTCCAGATCTTAGCTATGGTGAATTGTGCTGCTATGAACATAATGGTGCATATATCCTTTCTGATTGGTGTTTCTGGTTTCTTGGGATATATTCCTAGTAGTGGGATCACAGGGTCAAATGGGAGTTCCATTTTTAGTTTTTTGAGGAAACTCCATACTGCCTTCCATAGTGGCTGCACCAGTCTGCATTCCCACCAGCAGTGCACGAGTGTTCCTTTTTCTCCACATCCTCTCCAGCACTTGTCGTTTGTTGATTTGTTGATGATAGCCATTCTGACAGGTGTGAGGTGGTACCTCATTGTTGTTTTGATTTGCATCTCTTGGATGATTAGTGACTTTGAGCATGTTTTCATGCCTCTTGGCTTTCTGAATGTCCTCTTTTGAAAGGTGTCTATTTAGGTCCTTTGCCCATTTTTTAATTGGGTTGTTTGTCTTCCTTTTGTTAAGTTGTATGAGTTCCCTATAAATGTTGGAGATTAAACCCTTATCAGAGATATTGTTGGCAAATATGTTCTCCCATGCAGTGGGCTTTCTTGTTGTTTTGTTGATGGTTTCTTTTGCTGTGCAGAAGCTTTTTATTTTGATGTAGTCCCATTTGTTTATTTTCTCTTTCGTTTCCAATGCCCTAGGATCCGTATCAGTGAAGAAATTGCATGGGCATATGTCTGAGATTTTGTTGCCTCTGGATTCTTCTAGTATTTTTATGGTTACCCGTCGTACATTTAAGTCCTTTATCCATTTTGAGTTTATTTTTGTGTATGGTGTAAGTTGGTGGTCTAGTTTCATTTTCTTGCATATATCTGTCCAATTTTCCCAACACCACTTATTGAAGAGACTATCTTGACTCCATTTTATGTTCTTGCCCCCTTTGTCAAATATTAATTGAGCATATTGGTTCGGGCCGATATCTGGGCTCTCTATTCTATTCCATTGATCTATATGTCTGTTCTTGTGCCAGTACCAGGCAGTTTTGAGAACAGTGGCTTTGTAATACAGCTTGATATCTGGTATTGAGATCCCACCTACTTTGTTCTTTCTCAGGATCGCTGCAGCTATTCGGGGTCTTTTTTTATTCCAGATGAATTTTTGGAGAGTTTGTTCTAGGTCTGTGAAATATGCCATTGGTATTTTAATGGGAAGTGCGTTGAATTTATAGATTGCTTTGGGTAGTATGGACATTTTAATGATGTTGATTCTACCAATCCAAGAACATGGTATGTTCTTCCATCTGTTTATGTCTTCCTCTATCCCTGTTTTCAACGTCCCGTAGTTTTCTGAGTAGAGGTCTTTTACCTCTTTAGTTAAGTTTATTCCTAGGTAGCTTAATTTTTTTGGTGCGATGGTAAATGGGATTGTTTTTTTAATCTCTCTTTCTGTAAGTTCACTATTGGTGTATAGAAATGCCATAGATTTCTTGGCGTTAATATTGTATCCTGCTACATTGCCGAATTCGTTTATTAAGTCTAATAGTTTTTTGATGGAGTCTTTAGGGTTTTTTATGTATAATATCATGTCATCTGCAAATAAGGACAGTTTTACTTCCTCTTTTCCAATTTGGATGCCTTTTATTTCTTCTTCTTGTCTAATTGCAATGGCTAATACTTCCAGTACTATGTCGAACAGGAGTGGTGAGAGTGGGCATCCCTGTCTTGTTCCTGTTCTTAGGGGAAATGGTGTTAGTTTTTGTCCATTGAGTATGATGTTGGCTGTGTTTTTTTGTTTTTTTTGTTTTGTTTTGTTTTTTTTTTTTTTAGAGAGAGAGAGGAAGGGAGAGGAACAGAGACAGAGAAACATTGATGTGAGAGCAGAACTTTATTGGCTGCCTCCTGCACGCTCCTGACTAGGGGATTAAGCCCACAACCAGGGAATGTGCCCTGACCAGGAAATGAACCAGTAACTTCTTGATGCAGGGGGCAACACTCAACCAACTGAGCCATACCAGCTAGATTGCTGTAGTTATTTTTAATACTCTTTTCCTTTAACCTTTATCCCATAGTTAAGTTAATTTAACACACTATGCTATTGCAGAATTAGTTTTCTAAATCTTACTATATGTTTTTTACCTTTAGCATTGTGTTGTATATTTTCATGTTGTATTTAGCGTCGTTTCATTTCAGCTTGAAGAATTCCTATCAGCGTTTCTTGCAAGGCAAGTCTAGAGACTATTAGACCTGCCTAATAGTGGTGATACATGCCCTCAGCTTTTGTTTCTGTGGGAAAGCCTTTATTTCTTCTTCATATCTGAAGTATAACTTTGATGGATAGAGTATTTTTGGCTGGCAAGTTTTACCTTTCATCATGTAATATGTCATTCCACCATCTCCTACCCTGTAAGGTCTCTGCTAAGGAATCTGTTGATAGCCTTATGAGGGTTCCCTTGTAAGTTATACTCTTTTTTCTCCTAGCTGCCTTCAGGATTCTTTCTTTTTTTCCACATTCACATACTTTTATTACAATAGAATGCTACAATTGTTCTATTTTATTATTAGTTATTGTTGTTAATCTCCCACTATACCTAATTTATAAATTAAACTTTACCGTAAATATGTATGAAGAGGAAAACATTATACATATCGGATTTGTACTATAGGATTCTTTCTTAATATTTAATTTTTATAGTTTTATTATAATGTATCTTGGAAGAGAGAATTTTCCATGGAGATAATAGGGTGACCTGTTACCTCCATGAACTTGGTTGTCAAGTTTCTTCCCAGGTTTGGAAAGTTCTCAGTTATTATTTATTTAAATAAACTTTATGTCTCCTTCCTCTCTTCCCCCACTGGAATCCAGATTATTCTTCATGGTTTGCAGAGCCCATTTCTGAGGACTATACATATGGCGATGTAAAAGGACAAACTAAAGAGGTAGAAATCAGCTTTGAGGATGTCTTCAGGATTAGCATGAAATGGGTAGAGATGTTAGCCTTGGAAGCAAGCATTACCACCTTTGATAAATGATTGTTTTTATGCAAGATCTTCTTCTCCATGAATCTCAGATTTTTTTATATTTTAAGTGGGAAAAAATAGACCTTCTCATTAAGCCTCCATGCCTTAGCTTTTCATGGATTTCAGAGACTGTGATGCCCCATATGCCTTACCTATTTTAATTTTTAGACTTATTCTAGGAAGTAGTAGGTGTGTCATTATATCTTGCCAATGAAGAAATTTTGGTAGAGACCACATAATAAGTAAAAGTAGTAAAGGAAGCCCTGACCGGTTTGGCTCAGTGGATAGAGCGTCGACCTGTAGACTGAAGGGTCCCAGATTCGATTCTGGTCAAGGGCATGTACCTTGGTTGTGGGCACATCCCCAGTTGGGGGTGTGCAGGAGACAGCTGATCCTGATCGATGTTTCTCTCTCATTGATGTTTCTAACTCTCTATCCCTCTCCCTTCCTCTCTATAAAAATCAATAAAATATTTTTTAAAAAGTAGTTAAGGAAGAACCTAGATATGTTTGACTCCAGTTTCCTCAGCGTTAACCATGTTACTGTAATGACCATAAAATGCTTCTGTTTCATCAATGTGCTTGGCACATTATGGGTTCTTCTGCAGTAAAGGTTCCCATTCTCCCCCAAATTTCACAGCAGGGAAAGGTTATTTTCCACTGAATTTCAAGCATGGGATGAAGAAGAAGTGGATATAAGGCAAAAAGAGAGGAGGGTTGAGTTTCAGGCTGCAGCATTGAAATTATGTTCCTCATCCGTAATGACACAGCTCACAGCTCTAAGATGTTTTCGAGGCGGTGATCCAGGTGATTAGTGAGGAGAAAGCACAGTGAGTTCTACCAGGAGCCTTTAAAACTCCACCTGGCTGTTCAAGGAGATCCTATTATCCTAACCTCAGTCACATTCTTCCCTGCATAGTAATAAGCTTTCCCCCAGGTGAAGCATGGCTTATAATCACCCATAACCTTGCAGAGCTGCCTTGATCCAGTGGGCAGGGCCCTGGGCAAGGGTACCTTTCTGCCCTTTATCCAAGAATCAGCAACCTGCTAGCTAACTCCCTATATTTAGTAAATTTAAAGATACTACTCTAACAACCCTCAAAATAGCCTGAGTGGGAGTAGGTATTTTTTTTATTTTCCCAGTTCAGAAACTTAGGCTTCAAGATGGGAAATCAATTGTCCTCAGTCTAAGACTGAATACCTGGTGGGACCAGGAATAACCTCATATATATTTGGTTCAAAGTTTATGACTTTTTCTACTGTTCTTCTCTGCTGAAGTGACCAACTCTGTCTTTCTAGCTTCCTGTGTGCATTCATGAGTTCTACCTACAATGATAGCCATGAGTATAAGAGGCAATGATATCCTACTGGTTGGGTCTATCCACTGCTCCCATCTCTTCCACTAGATAATGACATAGATCACAGATGTGTTTCTTGAAGGAGGCATAAGCCAGCCTCCTGGAGAAGAACTAGATATAGAAAAAAATGAAGGTGAAATTTCAGTAACATCCCCAAATTTTCTAGGCCCTCAAGATCCCATTTTATTTAATCAAGTATTGGTATAGACTCCAGTTGGAGGATGATAGGAGAAAAAGAAATAGAAAAAGTTATTTCCATTGACTCTAATTTCAAAGTCTAGTAGAGGAGAAGACATACAAGCAGACATATAGAACATGATGTGACATGATGACAATTCTGGATAGGTCATGATAGTAGAGAACAGGAGGTGGTGGTAGTTCTGTTTTGGGAGAAGCATGTGATTTTCAATGTTCTCTGGAAGAGGATAAAGAGTTAAGGCAGGCAGGCTTAAGCAGAGAGAGAAGCATATGTACAGAAACTTATTATCCAGAAGCAATCCAGTGAGTTCAAATCAAATATGAATAAGTGTGTAGTATGAGGTGTAGGATGTTCTTTGGGAGAGTGAGAGGAGATGAAACTGGAAATGTAATCTAGGATATGAACATGAAGAACAATGAAATCTGTACTGAAATACTGGCTAGGATGCTTTCAACCTTAGGAAGGAGGCCTTCAATCATTCCTTAGGCCAGTGGTTAGCAATGATGCCAGAGGTGAGTTTGATGAATAGCTTTGCATTAGAAAAGTGACTGGCTATCAATGTGGAGGATGCATGTGTATGTGTGTGAAAGGAAGGCAGAGTGATCAATGGGAAGGCTACCGCAATAATCCCAGGGCAAGTCGTAAGAGCTGAATTGTTACATAGCGGTGGAGATGAAGTGATGGCAATACAGTAGCAGTGGAGATGAAGTGATGGCACCTATTAGAGGTGGTAGATGCACATGGACGTATTAGTAACTGGATGTTACTAATTAGTAATCAAGTGAAGAAGGAAAAGGATTTTGCGATGGCACTCATGGACTTGTCTTTTGTAATGGAGATAACCCTTCCAGCAATGTTTTCTCCCAATGTTTTTAGTGTTTTCTCTGCATTATATCTTTGGTCCCTGATGAGGTCAAAAGTGAATTGATCCCACAAGGCATAAGCTAAGCTCATATTTTTAGAATCAGAAGGATCCCAGTGTGACAAGGGTGAGGAGAAAGACATTTGGCCCAACTCTGTCTTCCCATAAGTAGGAAAAATGAGACGGACAAAAACATGGCTACCATAGGTGTCCAGAAAGTGATGGCAGCTGTGTTTCCTCTTCTCCCCATCCAGGTATCAAGGAAGTGGGCCTGCGGCATAAATGGATAACTATTATGTGCCATGTTATCTCATTGGTACAGGAAGAGCTCTTAAGGGGAAAATCTTATGGCTTAAGGTGAGTGTCTATCTCAGTCTTCAGGTCACACTGTGGAGATCTTGATCTTCCATCCTATCTAAGCTTGAATCTATTGATTGAGGATTTCCAGGGAGAGGAGAAAACTGGACATCAGGGTATAGTGACAGAGTGCGCTCAGTAGTCAATTAAATCTATTTCAGTTCTAATGCTTCTGCATTAAGTTTAGTCTTCTCTGAAGTGAGATCATAATATGCACATTCTGAAGTTGTTATAGGAAAGCTAATAAGAAAATGACTAACTAAGCACTCTGTAGGAATGCTTTTGTCTCACTAACCACATCAAAAAATACATAGGAAATGCTTTCAGTCTTTAGAAGGAGGCCTTCAATCGTTCCATATTATAGGCCAGTGGTTTTCCAAGTGTGTTCCCTAGACAAGAGACATCAGCATCGCCTGGAACTTGTGAGCAATGCTAATTCTCAGGCTCTACCACAGAATCAGAAATGGGTGGTGAGGCCCAGAATCCTGTATCTTAGCAATCCCTCCGTGTGTTCCTGATGCACTTTACAGTGTGATAACCACAGCTACAGGCAGATTGTGGACCCATGGGCTGGGAATTGTCTTCATTGATGACATCGTTCTTATGCATCTGTCCTTAATGTGTCTTTTGGACTAACCCTCACATGTGCCTGGCCTCTATCTTATTTATATCCCTACCCTGGAATTGCGGGTGCTTCAGAGATGTGATTCCCTTCCAAACACGTGAGAGGAGAGAAGGTGAGAAGTAATGAGAAGACTGACACCAAAATAAGGTCCTTTGCTTTAATGAACCAAGGATCCTATCTCAGGAGACAGAGAGTGGAATGCTCATGGGCTAGCAGTAGTGGGTGATGCTGTGGTCGCCTTTGCCGCTGTTGTCATTGCTCCTGACACCTTTGCCGCTGTTGTCTTTTCCTCCATCTTTGTCGGTGTCATGGCCCACGCCATAGTTGTTTCTTCACCTTCTGGGGCATTTGTAGTTATGGGACCTGTGGTTGAAGTCATTGACTGACCAGCACAGAGAATAGGATTAAACTCTTTGCCATTCATAACACAGCACACTTTTTCCTTGCTGCATATCCCAGTAGGAGGGTCTATTAGTAACTCTCCAATTTTGCACATGCTCCTGCAATGTCCACTTCTGTTTGCACACTTTCTCACATACCAATTACCTGCATAAAGGAATTATATAGATCATGTCAGTCAGAAATCTATCATGAAAAGTTAAAATGACAATAATTTCTTGAAGACTGATTATTCAAGTCCCTTGCCAGTTGCTTTGTTATACCTTTCCTAGTCATGAAGACCTGCTCTGAGGATTAAATGAGATTTTAAATGAGATTTTATAAAAATATACAAACATAGGTTATTTTTTATATATGAATGTCCATTTTGAAACCAAAATTCTGCATATAAACACATGGCAGGTTTCTATTTTCCATTTTAAATGGAAAAATATATAACATATGATTACTTATGAATATAAAACCGGTAATCAATTTTAAGAAAATGTTTCTAAGAAACACCTAAATAGAACTTTAAAAACTATAATTTTAAAATATAAAATTGTCAAATCATTACTGTAATGCTTCCCACTGTTATTAAACACACATGGCTTTTGTTGATACCTGGTGAGATTTTTAAAATGTCTTTACATGTTTCTGAGGTCCTACAAATGTATTTGAAATATTTCTCTGGTTTTGACTAATATATTACTTGCTAATTATAAATATATATTTTTCTTATATATCTATACTTAGATATATATGGCTATAACAATGTATTATTGAGGTATAAATATATTCTACTCAATTTTGGAAATAAAAAACCAAAAGCCAGTCTACTAGTAACATATTCATTAGGGAGACATTCTGTAGAATATGGCTATATATGTGTACATATTATATACATATATGCTAAATGCTCTCATCACATGGTATATAACACAGAGAAGGCCCTGAAGAGATGCTGAAATACTTTCTCACCTTGTTCTACATTGCTTAACCCATTCCTCTCCATTCAACCAACAAATGTATAGTGAGTGCCTAGTATGTCAAGAACGCTGCAGGATGATGGGAATAAACAATGAGTAGAAAGACAAGGTCTGAGAAGATTACATTGGAGAATGAGAAAGAAAAGAAACAAGTAAATGAATAAACGGAATAACTACAGTTTGTGGTAAGTGCAACAAATTGAAAAGATAATGTGATGTAGCAGAGTAATCACTTTTGAGTTCTGACTATTACCACTACTATTATCCTTTATCAGCTGCCTAATCCTCTCTTAAGTTTAAAGGGGATTTTCTGTACATAATATTTATATACATACATTTACACTCATAGATTTCTAGATGTATGTATGGGCCTCTCACCCCTAAAATCAGAATTCTGTGTGAGGGTCATTGAGGAAAGTATCCCTCAGGAAAATGATGTTCAACCCTAGACATAAAGGATGAAAGGCTCTAACTATGTGACAATCTAGAAAAGTATTTAAAGAAGGAATAACATAAGCAAAGGCCTTGAGCAGCGGAAGAACCTCATACTTCTGAGGAACAGAAAGATTTCTTGACTTTTGTTTTCATGATTTTTCTTTTCCTCTTTTTCTTCTTTTGTATCTGCAAGGGCTCTCCATAATGTTTCTTAGGCTTCAAATTACTCTGCACGCCTTCCACAATCCCCTTCTTTATTAGGATCCCAAATATCTCCGTGAAGATAACATTCAGATGTTTTTTTTCACTGAGCAATCTATGTGAATGGAAACCACAGATCAAGTTTCCCTCCTTTCTATCCTGATCTTCTGTGGGCGCTGGCATTTTATTGATTTTTCTTTCCAAATGTTCTTTCTCAGTGTGGTCTTTGTAAAGCCTCAGGATCTTGGGTTAGACTTAGATAATGTTACAGAATAATCTTGAATTGTGTATGTTTGTCTAGAAAAAAACAACAACTGAGGGTTTATCTCGGGTCCTTTGGTTTAGAAAGAGCACACCATGCAAGTATGTGATGTGTGTCATTCATGCCCTAGAGACAGAGTGAGAAATCATGCAGTCCAAATGCATAGAATTTCAAGGATGTAGTAGATGTGAAACATTTTGTGAGGCAACACTCATACTGTTATTAATTTCCTCTTGAACAGTTCTGCAAATTCTAGAGAACATTCAGTACTACCCGTAGAAACAGCTGTAGAGGTACTAAACAATTTCCATTAAGAAATTGTACCACTAAAATGTTGGATTCTCACTGTGTGCCGTATATAAAATATGAGGTTGTGTCAGTGTAGAAAAAAACAATAATTAAACCTGTAAAAGAAGTTTCAGTAAGCAGAAGTTAATTAAAATTATTTAAGATATTATTTATTTAAGAGAAATTGTCAAAAGTGTTCATTCTCTCAATTCAAAGTGAGATAAGGAGCGAAACACATTTTGAAAATATTGACGAATCGCTTTCATTGAAGCCAGGAAAGTAAAATTATAAATAAATAATTTAAACTTAAAAAGAAAACAAATCTGTAAGCGTGATGAATAAACTGTTAGCATGCAGAACTTTCTAAGTGAGTGGAAGACTGCAAACAAAATACCAGTATATTTGCCACATGAAAATGAAATTTTTGTATCTGAAACAAATTAATACATTTGTTAGAAGTAACCCATATATTAGAAAATATTTGCAAGAAATGTGAAACAGAAAGTTTGAAAATAGTAACAAAATAGTATCATTTGACAATATATGCTAGTTTTCTTTATCACCTTTTGACCAATCAATTGAACTTCTAAAATTTACCTATATAAGCAGAGGATCTTACAATGATATATTAACAAGGTTGTACTATGTTATTTATAATAGTGACACACTGGAAAAAACAATCCAAATAACACACATAAGGGGCTCTTCAAGTTAATATTGGTACAAAAAATGTGACAAAATAATAAGCACATACTGTTAATTGTATATTCAAGGATTTCTCAAAGACCTGGGAAATTTCCCCATGTACATTCTTAAGTTTAAAAATGCAGATTATAACTTGTTCATCAGTTGGTCACAATTTTTAAAATGCAAGCATTTTACATGAAATGGTAGCCAATTTCTTTATTTCTAAAATGCTTTCAGTGTTCCCATCTTAATGATGTAAATATAAACTATGGAATTAATTAAAAAGAAGGCATGCTTACAGAAGCAGAGCTGAAATCTGACACAGGATTTCCAAGAGGCTTGACTCCCCCCACCTCTTTACTCAGAATAATTTTCTTCCCTTTTCCAACTTATGGTTCTATTACTTAGATCCAAGAATTTAAAAAGTGGGAAATGTTCTCTGTAAGACCAAGAAACCTGGGAGAAGTAATATTTTAGGATTGTTGCCATATAAAGTGAAGCGAGGCAGGGTTGGACTGCACTGGCCCTAAGTGATAGCACAGGGAATCTGGGGTGTCATGATCATGTCAGTCCTTGGCTTCTCATTATCTCCCTCAACTCCAGTATGGACATTGTGAGAGCCTTGAGGTCTCTTAGTGGTGTTTTGAAGAAGTAAGGCAAACCTCAGCCCCGCTCCTGTGATAGCCCTGCCCCTACTCCCATTGCCAGTTTGAAAACAGGGACTCCATGTGCAGGACCCTGTTCTAAGTTGGTGTTTCTTCTTCCCAATATTCTAGTTACCTGAGACCAACTGGGCCAGGAGCAAAAAAATTGCAAGAGCAAGTAGTAGGTACTTCATGACTCCTGAAAGACAGTAGCAGGCAGTGGGTTGTATGGAGTCCAGAACTGTCTATTCAGTGTGACCCTGAACACGGGTCTTTATTGTCCTCCCTGGGTGGGGTTGGGCTCAGCCAGTGAACCAGAAGGATATAGGACACTGTGCCAAACATGACTTCAGTCCATTGGCCAGCAGCTCTAATTGGGGCATCACTATTCAAGAGGCCTGTTCTAGGCATGCCTTGGGGGAAAGAGAAAGATAAGAGAAGGTGTAAGACCTGCTGAAGTGTATGGCAATTTAGAGAGAAAGACACAAGAAGAATTTTTGTTGATTTCCCTAATGTTGGGTACGCCTACCTTTTTCCCACAGTCTCCTATGTTGGTGGTTCTACCAGAGTATTTATCTTACTGCATGAGACAGTCTGTTCACCTGTTTGTCTCTCCCCTAAAATAAAATGTATTTTTTGAACACTGACTATATATACCTTTTTTAATATTAGTTGTGGGCATAGAGGAGTACCTAAGCAATCTTTTGTTGAGTGAAAATTTCATTTGCTAATAATCTGTCAACTTAGAAAATATTTTCTAAAGAAATAAGTCAGTGCTCCAAGATATATGCACGAAGATGTCTTTAAGGGAGTAGAGGGAAGGAACCAGAGTTACTGGAGTTAGCTGGGCCTGGAACCATGAGTATGTGTGAACTTCTGAGCTACCAGATGGTAGTGAAGTATGTGGATCTTCCTTGCACCTCTTCCAAACTGGATATAAAACTAAATTGGGGAACATTCATCTGAATTATCACCTGAAGATTAGCTGAAGAGGAAACTTTTGATAAGGAAGGGCAGAAACCACCTCAAGATTGCTCCTGCACAACAGCTTGTATGATATGGTCAGGGTTGAGCCTCCCAGCCAGCCAGTGTGTGGTGGGAATCCCACCCACAAACAGGACAACAACAATCAAGACCCACTTACAACAGGAGATCCCAAATAACCCACACAGGGGACATTCTTAGAGCGTCCAGCTCAGGAGATCAAAGAGACTGTACCACTGGGTCCCACAGGACACTTACTACATAAGGCCACTCCACGAAGACTGGGAGGTATAGCAATTCTAATAAATAGAAACAAACACGAGAGACAGCAAAAATAAGGAGACAAAGAAACAACCCTCAAATGAAGGAAAAGGAGGAAGGTCCAGAAAAAGAGTGGAATGAAATGGAGGCAAGCAATTTATGAGATATAGAGTTTAAAGTAATGATTATAAGGATGCTCAAGGAACTTAGTGGAACTTACAATAGTATTAAAAAGGAAATAGAAACCATGAACCAGACCAGTTGGAAAAGGAGAATACCGTATTTGGCTTCAAGAATACACTGGAAGGAGTCAGAGAAAGATAAGTATCACGATCTCACTCATATATGGCACCTAATGAACAAAATTAACTCTGAATGAAATAGATCCAGAGACGCAGAAGCATAGAATAGATTATGGAATCTTAGAGGAAAGGTGGGGAAGGGAGGGAAGGTGAGAAGGGGTCAACCAAAGAACTTGTATGTATATATACATAACCTATGGATACAGACAATAGGGTGGTGAAGGCCCGGGGTGGGGAGGGCAAGAGAGCTCAATGGGGGGAAATGGGGGACATATGTAATACTTTCAACAGTAAAGATTTAATTTAAAAATATAAAAGAATATACTGGAATAAAAAGTAGAACTAATTTAGCAGAGGATCAAATCAGTGATTTGGAAGACAAGATAGAAAAAAACACCCAATTGGAGCATCAAAAAGAAAAAAGAATGAAAAAGCAGGAGGTTCGTTTAGGGGAACTTTGGGATAACATGAAATAACATTGCATCATTTGGGATACCAGAAGGAGAAGAAAGTGAATAAGGAATAGAGAACCTGTTAAAGAAATAATGACAAAAAACTTTGCTAACCTTGTGAAGGAAAAAGTCACACAAGTTCAGGAAGCACAGAGAGTCCCAATCAAGATGAACCCAAAGACACATCATAATTAAAATGGCACACTTTAAAGACAATGAAAGAATCTTAAAGGCAGCAAGAGAGAGAGAGACAGAAAGTTACCTACAAGGAAGTTCACATTAGACTCTCAGCTGAATTCTCATCAGAAACATTTCAGGCCAGAAGGGATTTTCATGAAATATTCAAAGTAATGACAAGTAAGGACCTGAATCCTACAGTACTCTATCTAGCAAGACTATCATTTAAAATTGAAGGTGAAATATAGAGCTTCCCGGAGTAAAAAAGGCTAAAGGAGTAAATTACTACCAAACTAACATTGCAAGAAATGTTAAAAGGACTGCTTGAAGAAGGAGAAATCCAGAGGGGCGGTGAAGGGGGGGGGCGGGGGACGGGAAACACAGGTATAAAGAAAAAAAATGGCTATAAATAAGTACTGATCTTAATAACCTTAAATGTAAATAGACTAAATGCTCCAATCAAAAGACACAGCATGGTTGAATGGATAAGGAAACATGACTCATATATGCTGTCGACAAGAGACCCACCTCAGAAGAAAAGATTCACATAGATTGAAAGTGAAGGGCTGGGGAAAATAATCCATGCAAATGGCAACAAACAAAAAGCTGGGGTAGCAATATTCATATCTGACAAAATAGACTTCAAAATAAAGGACATATCAAGAGACAAAGAAGGTCACTACATAATACTAAAGCATCAATCCAACAGGAAAATATAATCCTCATAACATGTACATACCCAACATAGGAGCCTCTAAATCTATATAAAAAAATCTTGGTGGAATTTAAGGGAGAGATTCACAGGAGACTTTATCACCCTTTACTGACATCACTGGATAGATCTTCGAGGCAAGAAATCAACAAGGAAACAGTGACCTTAAATGCACACTAGATCACATGGATTTATGGCTATTTACAGAACATTTCATCCCAAAGCATCAGAATATACATTCTTCTCAAGTGCACATAGAACATTTTTGAAAGATAGAAAATTTTGACATGTTTGGACACAAAATATGTTTTATCAAATCCAAGAAGATTGAAATCATATCAGGCATTTTCCTGAAACACAATGACACGAAACTAGAAATCAACTACATTAAAAAAAATACTCAAAAACATTCAAACACATGAAGGCTAAGTAGCATATTATTAAAGGGTTACCTATGAGATCAAGGAAGAAATAAAAACTTCCTCCAGACAGACAGAAATGAACACAACAACCCAAAATCTCTGAGATACAACAAAAGCAGTCCTGTGAGAAGTTCGTAGCATTGCAGCCTTACTTCAAGAAACAAGGAAAAGCTCAAATAAACGGTCTAACCCACAACTGAAATAATTAGAAAGAGAACAAGAAAAGCCCAGAGTAAGTTGAAGGAAGGAGATAATAAAGATCAGCATGGAAATAAATGACAGAGACAACAAAATATAATAAAATAAAATAAAATCAAGAAACCAAGAGCTGGTTCTTTAAAAAGATAAACAAGATTGACAAACCTTTAGCCAGATTTATCAAGGAACAAAGAGAGTGGACCCAAATAAATAAAATCAGAACTAAAAGAGGTGAAGTAACGCCATAGCCAGTTTGGCTTAGTGGATAGAGTGTTGGCTTGCAGACTAAAGAATCCCGGGTTCGATTCTGGCCAGGTTGTGGGCTTGATCCCTCTTCCCCGAGCAGGGAGTGTGCAGGAGGCAGCCAATCAATGATTCTCATCATTGATGTTTCTATCTCTCTCTCTCCCTTCCTCTCTGAAATCAATAAAAAATATTATAAAAAAGAGGTGAAGTAACAACTGACATCACAGAAATACAAAGGATTGTAAGAAAATATTTCAAACAACTACATGCCTGGATAACCTGAGCAAAATGGACAAATTCCTAGAAACATAAAATCTTCTAAAACTCAATCAGAAAGAATCAGAAACCTGAATAGGCGGATAACAACTAATGAAATTAAAGCAGAAAGAATAATAAGAAAAAAACTCCCAGCAAACAAAAATCCAGGACCAGATGGCTTCATAGAAGAGTTGCACCATTCAAAGAACTAACACCTATCCTCCTCAAACTATTCCAAAAAATTTAAGAGGGAGGACTTCCAAGCTCTTTTCATGAGGCCAGCGTTATCCTAATTACAAAACCAGATTCTAAAGACACTACAAAGAAAGAAAATTATATGCCTGATGAACTTCGATGATAAAATTCTCAACAAAATATTAGCACATTGGATCCAGCAATACATTAGAAAGACCATACACCATAACCAAATGGGGTTTATTTCAGGGATGCAAGGCTGGTACAATATTTTAAAATTAATAAATGTGATACATCACATAAACAAAATGAAGGATAAAAATCACTTGATCATATCAATAGGTGCAGGAAAAAGCATGTGACAAAACCCAGGATCCATTTATGATAAAAACTCTCAGCAAAGTGGGACTAGAGGGATCATACCTCAACATAATAAAGGCCATACATGAGAAACCTACAGTCAACATCATTCTCAATGGGCAAAAACCTACAGCATTTCCCTCAATTTCAGGAACAAGACAGGGATGTCTGCTTTCACCACTCTTATTCAACATAGTACTGGAAGTCCTAGCCATAGCGATCATAAAAAAAAATAAAAGGCATCTAAATTGGAAAGGAGGAAGTAAAACTGTCATTATTCACAGATGACATGATATTGTACATAGAAAACCCTAAAGACTCCACAAAAGAACTGCTAGGGTTAATAAATTAATTCAGCAAAGTAGTTGGATACAAAATTAACATCCAGAAATCAATAGCATTTTTATACACCAATAATGAACTCTGAGAAAGAGACTAAAAAAAACAATCCCATTTACCATTGCAATAACAAAAACTAAGATATCTGGGAAAAAACTTAACGAAGGAGGTCAAAGACCTGTACTCAGAAAACTATAGGACATTGAAAAAGAAAATAGAGGAAGATACAAACAAATGGAAGCATATACTGTGTTCATGGATTGCAAGAATTAACATCATTCAAATGGTCATACTACCCAAAGCAATTTATGAATTCAGTGCAATCCCTATTTAAATACCAATAGCATATCTCACAGTTCTAGAACAAATATTCCAAAAATTTATATGGAACCAAAAAAGACCCTGAATAGCCTCAGCAATCTTGAGAAAGAAGAATAAAGTTGGAGGAATCACAATACTGGATATCAAGTTATACTACAAAGCCATTGTAATCATAACAGCCTGGTACTGGCACAAGAACTGGCATGTAGACCAATGGAACAGAGAAGAGACCCCAGAAATCGACCCATGCCCATATGGTCAATTAATATTTGACAAAGGAGGCAAGAGCATACAAGAAAATAAAGACAGTCTCTACAGTAAATGGTGTGGGGAAAATTGGACAGGTACATGGAAAAAAATGAAAGTAGCCCACCAACTTATACCACACACAAGAATGACAGTTATTTATTTATTTATTTATTTATTTTTATTAAGGTATTACATATGTGTCCTTATCCCACCATAACCCCCCCAGACCTCTCCAGCTCATGCCCTCACCCCCATGTTGTCTGTGTCCATTGGTTAGGCTTATATGCATGCATACAAGTCCTTTGCTTGATCTTCCCCCTTACCCCCACCCTCCCCTACCTTCCCTCTGAGGTTTGACAGTCTGATCGATGCTTCTCTGTCTCTGGATCTGTTTTTGTTTATTAGTTTATGTTCATTATATTCCATAAATGAGTGAGATCATGTGATATTTGTCTCTCTCTAACTGGTTTATTTCACGTAGCATAATGCTCTCCAGATCCATCCATGCTGCTGCAAATGGTAAGAATTCCTTCTTTTTTACTGCAGTGTAGTATTCCATTGTGTAGATGTACCACCGTTTTCTAATCCACTCATCTACTGATGGGCACTTAGGCTGTTTCCAAATCTTAGCTATTATAAATTGTGCTGCTCTGAACATAGGGGTGCATATATCCTTTCTGATTGGTGTTTCTAGTTTCTTGGGATATATTCCTAGAAGTAGGATCACTGGATCAAATGGGAGTTCCATGTTTAGTTTTTTGAGGAAACTCCATACTGTTCTCCACAGTGGCTGCACCAGTCTGCATTCCCACCAGCAGTGCACGGGGGTTCCCCTTTCTCCACATCCTCGCCAGCACTTGTCATTTGTTGATTTGTTGATGATAGCCATTCTGACAGTAGAGAGATGGTACCGCATTGTCGTTTTGATTTGCATCTCTCGGATGATTAGTGACTTTGAGCATGTTTCATATGTCTCTTGGTCGTCCTTCTGTCTACAAGAATGACGTTTTTTAAAGATGAAACTAAACCAAAGAATGACCCTTACACCTCTATACACTCATTTTGATGAAGCAACATATTGAAGGACACACCTAGAAAACTAATAAATATTCTGTCAAGACCCTCCCCTAAGACCTCCCCTAGGGTTCCCACCCACACATACAAAAATAAAAGCCTCAAGACAAAGGACCCAGCACAGGCTCTCTGGAGCATACCTACACCTTTTCTGTGGCATGAACTTTTTATTTGCTTTCTCCTAAACACTTAAGTGTCCCTGTGAGACTTACAACCAGGGGAGCAGCGGGCAGGTGCAGCTAGTCCCAGGCTAACCCCCTGAACCTGTCTCCAAGGCTTCCCTTTTCTCTGAGTTTCCAGTAAGCTGACAGCAGTCCCACTTTGGCTCACTTCTCTCACTGTGACTTTTACTTCTCATTGAATTCATGCCGCCCAGCATTCTTTCCTATAACATTGTAGAGAGCCACAGTAGCCCAGCCTAGGCTCTCTCCTGTTGCTTCTTCTACTCTTAGCCCTTCCTTTGTTTCACTGTCCCCAGCTTTAAGAAATGTACTCTCAAAATCACCTGGACTCATGGTGTGAAACCTTTCCCACACAAAGTCAAGAACCCACACACTATAGGCCAGCTCAAGGCAGATCCACTCTGAGCCAGGTCCCCATCCGTTAACATAACCACTATTTTTTTACACCTGAAACTAATCTACACTAATAAAAGAGAAACATGGTAATTGGCGTACGACTGCTACCCTTTTCATTGGCTAATCAGTGAGTATATGCAAATTAACTGTCAGCCAAGATGGCAGCCGGCAGCCAGGCAGCCGGCATCCAGGCAGCTGGAAGCGAACATGAGGCTTTCTTGCTGGGAACTCCAACGTTCCCCGCCTCACTTGCCAGCCTCTGAGCTACAACTCTAAGCAACTGTGTACTATGTTGCAAATAAGAAGATAAACTCCAGAAACCAGCGGACTGAAACCCAGCCGGACCACAACATTGTATCCATGTTTTCAGCAGCTAGGCCTCAGAGCTAAAGCTGGCCCAGAATTAAAAAAAAAAGAAAACAAGGAGTGGTTGGGAGCTTTAGTCACTCACCACCTGGAAAACAGCCCTCAGCCCCTCAGCCAGACTGGCCAGGCACCCCAGTGGGGACCCCCACCCTGATCCAGGACAGCCTCCAGGGCAAACCAGCCGGCCCCTTCCCATGCACCAGGCCGCTATCCTATATAGTAATAGGTTAATATGCCTCCCGGCACCGGGATCAGTGGAGCAGCGAGGCTCCCGGCACTGGGATCAGCGTGACAGGGGGCAGCGCCCAAAACCCCTGATTGCCCTGCGGCTCTGTGTGTGACAGGGGGCGGGGCCACAACCTCCCTATCCGCCCTGCTCTGTGTGTGACAGGGTGCGGCGCCCCAACCGCCCCCCCCCCCCCCCCGCACCCATGGGCCCTGCTCTGTGTGTGACAGGGTAGAGCCATAACCTCTCCATCAGCCCTGCACCGAGTGTGACAGCGGTGGCGCCCCATCCCCCTGATCGGCCCTGCTCTGTGGGTGATAGAGGGTGGCGTCCCAACCCCCCTCCACGGGCCTTGCTTTGTGTTTGACAGGGTAGAGCCATAACCTCCCCATTGGCCCTGCCCTGAGTGTGACAGGGTGCAGCGCCCCAACCCCCTGATCCACCCAGCTCTGTGTGTGACAGGGGGCGGTGCCCCAACTCCCCTATCGGCCCTACTCTGTGAGTGACAGGGAGGAGCTCCCCAATCCCCTGATGGGCCCTGCTCTGTGAGTGACAGGGGGCAGCGCCCCAACCCCCTGATTGGCCCTGCTCTGTGCATCACAGGGGGTGGCGCCGCAACCTCCCCATTGACCCTGCCTTGAGTGTGATAGGGGGCGGTGCCCCAACTCCCCAATCAGCCCTGCTCTGAGCCTGACCAGGGGCTGCTCCTAGGGATTGGCCCTGCCCTCTGCCATCCAGGAGCAGGCCTAAGCCAGCAGGTCGTTATCTCCTGAGGGGTCCCAGACTGCGAGAGGGCACAGGCCGGGCTGAGGGACCTCTCCTTCCCCACCGAGTGCACAATGTTCACCGGGCCTCTAGTCTACACTAATAAAAGAGAAACATGATAATTGGCGTACGACCACTACCCTTCCCATTGGCTAATCAGCGTATCCTTATGCAAATTAACTGTCAGCCAAGATGGCGGCCGGCAGCCATGCACTGAAGCGAACAGGGAGGTTTGCTTCCTCCAGGAAGTGCAGACTCCAACGGTCCCCGACTCACTTGCCGGCCTCTCAACTGCAACTCTAAGCAACTATTACTATGTTTCAAATAAGAAGCTGAATAAAACCGGCTTTCAGTCAGCCCCGGACCGCAACATTGTATCCATGTTTTCAGCAGCGAGGCCTCAGAGCTAAAGCTGGCCCAGAATAAAAAAAAAAGAAAGAAAACAAGGAGCAGTTGGGAGGTTTTAGTCAACTGCGAGCGGGAAAACAGCCCTCAGCCCCTCAGCCAGCCTGGCCAGGCACCCCAGTGGGGACCCCCACCCTGATCCAGGACACCCTTCAGGGCAAACCAGCCGGCCCCTACCTGTGCACCAGGCCTCGATTCTATATAGTAAAAGGGTAATATGCCTCCCGGCACCGGGATCAGTGGAGCAGCGAGGCTCCCGGCACTGGGATCAGCGTGACAGGGGGCAGCGCCCAAACCCCCTGATCAGCCCTGCTCTGTGCCTGATGGGGGGGCTCCCCAATCCCCTGATTGCCCTGCGGCTCTGTGTGTGACAGGGTGCAGCGCACCAACCCCCTGATAGGCCTTGCTCTGTGTGTGACAGGGTGCGGCGCCCCAACCCCCCGCACCCCCATGGGCCCTGCTCTGTTTGTGACAGGGTAGAACCATAACCTCTCCATTGGCCCTGCCCCGAGTGTGACAGTGGCGGTGCCCCAACCCCCTGATCGGCCCTGCTCTGTGGGTGATAGAGGGTGGCGCCCCAACCCCCCTCCACAGGCCTTGCTCTGTGTGTGACAGGGTAGAGCCATAACCTCCCCATTGGCCCTGCCCTGAGTGTGACAGGGTGCAGCGCCCCAACCCCTTGATCCGCCCTGCTCTGTGTGTGACAGGGGGCGGTGCCCCAGCTCCCCTATCAGCCCTACTCTGTGAGTGACAGCGGAGAGCTCCTCAACCCCCTGATGGGCCCTGCTCTGTGAGTGACAGGGGGCTGCGCCCCAACCCCCTGATGGACCCTGCTCTGTTAGTGACAGGGGGCAGCGCCCCAACCCCCTGATTGGCCATGCTCTGTGCATGACAGGGGGCAGCGCCCCAACCCCCTGATCGGCCCAGCTCTGTGCATGACGGGGCAGCATCCCAACCCCCTGATCGGCCCTGCTCTGTGAGTGACAGGGAGCAGCGCCCCAACCCCCTGATTGGCCCTGCTCTGTGAGTGACATGGGGCAGCGCCCCAACCCCCTGATGGTCCCTGCTCTGTGTGTGACAGGGGGTGGCGCTGCAACCTCCCCATTGACCCTGCCTTGAGTGTAACAGGGGGCGGTGCCCCAACCCCCCAATCAGTCTACCCTGAGCGTGACTGAGGGTGGCATTGCAACCTCCCGATCCGCCCTGCTCTGTGCATGACGGGGCGGCACCCCAACTCCCCAATCGGCCCTGCTCTGAGCCTGACCAGGGGCTGCACTTAGGGATTGGGCCTGCCCTCTGTCACCCGGGAGCAGGCCTAAGCCAGCAGGTCGTTATCTCCCGAGGGGTCCCAGACTGCGAGAGGGCACAGGCTTGGCTGGGGGAACCCTCCCCCCCCCCCCCCCCCACCGAGTGCACAAATTTTTGTGCACCGGGCCTCTAGTATAAAAATAATATTGAATATCAATTGTAATTGAAAAATATTTGTTTTACATTTTATGAATTTCTTCTTTTTATGTCTACTATTTATTTTATTTGATGTATTTGAGTTTGATGTGCTAACTGTTCTCTACTGTTTTAGTTTGAACCTCTAATAATATATTTTCAATTTATCTCTTTTCCTAATGTATGGATCAAATGACATACATTCCCCTCTACGAACTATTTAGCTGATATGTTATCTCTCTAATATAATTTAGTTCAGAATATTTTATTTTTCAGTTTTCTTGAGATAGATTGATAAATTAAAATTGCATATGTATTAGGTATACAACATGATGTTTTGATATATGTATACATTGTGAAATGATTACCAAAATCAAAGTAATTAACATATCTATCAGTTCACACAGCTACAGTGTGTGTGTGTGTGTGTGTGTGTGTGTGTGTGTGTGTGTGGTGAGAACCCTTGCAATATTTTATTTTTTACTTTTCATTGAATTTATTGGGGTGACACTGTTTAACAAAATTATACGTATTTCAGGTGCACAATTGTACAACATATCTTTGTGTGTTCACCACCCCAAATTAAATCTCCATCCATCACCATTTATCCCCTCTTTACCTTCTTTCACCCCTCCCCCACTCTCTGGTAATTACCATACTGTTGTCTGTGCCTATGAGTATTTTTTTCTTTGCTTAATCTCTTTACCTTTTTCACCTAGCCCCCTAACGCCTTTCCCCTCTCACAGTTGTAAGTCTGTTCTTTGTATCTATGAGTCTGTTTTTATTTTGTTTGTTAGTTTATTTTGTTCCTCAGGTTCCACATGTAAGTGAAATCATATGGTACTTGTCTTTTTCTGACTGGCCTATTTCACTTTGCATAATACTCCATCCATGCTGTTGCAAAGGGTAAAATTTCCTTCCTTCTAAGCATTTCATAGATGCCAGAGACCGTGCTTCATGTTCAATGTGCCTTACTTTATTTTTCTTATTTTTAGTGGTAATAACTTATACCTCACTAAGCCTACATGCCTTAGAGTTTTATGGGTCCCAGTTTTATGTGATGTCCCATATGCCTCACCTATTTTATTTATTTATTTTTTAAATATATTTTATTGATTTTTTTCAGAGAGGAAGGGAGAGGGGTAGAGTCAGAAACATCGATCAGCTGCCCTAGCCGGCTTGGCTCAGTGGATAGAGCATCGGCCTGCGGACTGAAGGGTCCCAGGTTCGATTCTGGCCAAGGGCACATGCCTGGGTTGTGGGGTCCATCCCCAGTGTGGGGTGTGCAGGAGTCAGCCAATCAATGATACTCTCTCATCATTGATGTTTCTATCTCTCTCCTCCCTTCCTCTCTGAAATCAATAAAGAAATATATTTAAAAAAAAAAGAAACATCGATCAGCTGCCTCTTGCACACCTCCCACTGGGGATGTGCCCGCAACCAAGGTACATGCCCTTGACAGGAATCGAACCTGAGACCTCTCAGTCCGCAGGCCGATGCTCTATCCACTGAGCCAAACCGGTTAAGGCCTCACCTATTTTAATTTTTAAACTTTTCCTAGGAAGGAGATATATGATTATATCTGTCTTATCAAGGAAGAAATTTTGGTAGAGACCACATGATAAGTGAAAGTAGTAAAGGAAGAACCCAAATATGTTTAGCTCCAGTTTCCTCAGCTTTATCCATGTTATTGTAATGACCATATAATGCTTCTGATTCATCAGTGTACTTGGCCCATTATGGGTTCTTATGCAGTAAAGGTTCCCATTCTCCCCCAAATTTCACAGCAGGGAAAGGTTATTTTCCATCGAATTTCAAGCATGGGATGAAGAAGAAATGGGTATGAGGCAAGAAGACAGAAGGGTTGAGTTTCAGGCTGCAGCATTGAAATTATATTCCTCATCCGTAATGACACAGCTGACAGCTCTAAGATGTTTTCGAGGCGGTGATCCAGGTGATTAGTGAGGAGAAAGCACAGTGAGTTCTACCAGGAGCCTTTAAAACTCCACCTGGCTGTTCAAGGAGATCCTATTATCCTAACCTCAGTCATATTCTTCCCTGCATCGTAATAAGCTTTCCCCCAGGTGAAGCATGGCTTATAATCACTCATAAACTTGCAGAGCTGCCTTGATCCAGTGGGCAGGGCCCTGGGGAAAGGTACCTTTTTGCCCTTTATCCAAGAATCAGCAACCTGCTAGCTAAGTCCCTATATTGTAAGTAAATTTGAAGATACTACTCTAGCAACCCTCAAAATAGCCTGAGTGGGAGTAGGTATTTTCTTTATTCTCCCAGTTCAGAAACTTAGGCTTCAAGATGGGAAATCAGTTGTCCTCAGTCTAAGACTGAATACCTGGTGGGACCAGGAATAACCTGGTATATATTTGGCTCAAAGTTTATGACTTTTTCTACTGTTCTTCTCTGCTGAAGTGACCAACTCTGCCCTTCCACCTTCCTGTGTGCATTCACGAGTTCTACCTACAATGATAGCCATGAGTATAAAAGGCAATGTGCCCTACTGGTTTGGTCTACCCACTGCTTATATCTCTTCCATTAGATAATGACATAGATAACAGATGTGTTTCTTGAAGGAGGCATAAGCCAGCCTCCTGGAGAAGAGCTAGATCTAGAAAAAAATGAAGGTGAAATTTCAGTAACATCCCCAAATTTTCTAGGCCGTCAAGTCCCATTTTATTTAATCAAGTATTGGTATAGACTCCAGTTGGAGGATGATAGGAGAAAAAGAAATAGAAAAAGTTATTTCATTGAATATAATTTCCAAGTCTAGTAGGGGAGAAGACATACAAGCAGACATATAGAACATGATGTGACATGATGACAATTCTGGATAGGTCATGATAGTAGAGAACAGGAGGTGGTGGTAGTTCTGTTTTGGGAGAAGCATGTGATTTTCAATGTTCTCTGGAAGAGGATAAAGAGTTAAGGCAGGCAGGCTTAAGCAGAGAGAGAAGCATATGTACAGAAACTTATTATCCAGAAGCAATCCAGTGAGTTCAAATCAAATATGAGTAAGTGTGTAGTATGAGGTGTAGGATGTTCTATGGGAGAGTGAGAGGAGATGAAACTGGAAATGTAATCTAGGATATGAACATGAAGAACAATGAAATCTGTACTAAAATACTGGCTAGGATGCTTTCAACCTTAGGAAGGAGGCCTTCAATCATTCCTTAGGCCAGTGGTTAGCAATGATGCCAGAGGTGAGTTTGATGAATAGCTTTGCATTAGAAAAGTGACTGGCTATCAATGTGGAGGATGCATGTGTATGTGTGTGAAAGGAAGGCAGAGTGATCAATGGGAAGGCTACCGCAATAATCCCAGGGCAAGTCGTAAGAGCTGAATTGTTACATAGCGGTGGAGATGAAGTGATGGCAATACAGTAGCAGTGGAGATGAAGTGATGGCACCTATTAGAGGTGGTAGATGCACATGGACGTATTAGTAACTGGATGTTACTAATTAGTAATCAAGTGAAGAAGGAAAAGGATTTTGCGATGGCACTCATGGACTTGTCTTTTGTAATGGAGATAACCCTTCCAGCAATGTTTTCTCCCAATGTTTTTAGTGTTTTCTCTGCATTATATCTTTGGTCCCTGATGAGGTCAAAAGTGAATTGATCCCACAAGGCATAAGCTAAGCTCATATTTTTAGAATCAGAAGGATCCCAGTGTGACAAGGGTGAGGAGAAAGACATTTGGCCCAACTCTGTCTTCCCATAAGTAGGAAAAATGAGACGGACAAAAACATGGCTACCATAGGTGTCCAGAAAGTGATGGCAGCTGTGTTTCCTCTTCTCCCCATCCAGGTATCAAGGAAGTGGGCCTGCGGCATAAATGGATAACTATTATGTGCCATGTTATCTCATTGGTACAGGAAGAGCTCTTAAGGGGAAAATCTTATGGCTTAAGGTGAGTGTCTATCTCAGTCTTCAGGTCACACTGTGGAGATCTTGATCTTCCATCCTATCTAAGCTTGAATCTATTGATTGAGGATTTCCAGGGAGAGGAGAAAACTGGACATCAGGGTATAGTGACAGAGTGCGCTCAGTAGTCAATTAAATCTATTTCAGTTCTAATGCTTCTGCATTAAGTTTAGTCTTCTCTGAAGTGAGATCATAATATGCACATTCTGAAGTTGTTATAGGAAAGCTAATAAGAAAATGACTAACTAAGCACTCTGTAGGAATGCTTTTGTCTCACTAACCACATCAAAAAATACATAGGAAATGCTTTCAGTCTTTAGAAGGAGGCCTTCAATCGTTCCATATTATAGGCCAGTGGTTTTCCAAGTGTGTTCCCTAGACAAGAGACATCAGCATCGCCTGGAACTTGTGAGCAATGCTAATTCTCAGGCTCTACCACAGAATCAGAAATGGGTGGTGAGGCCCAGAATCCTGTATCTTAGCAATCCCTCCGTGTGTTCCTGATGCACTTTACAGTGTGATAACCACAGCTACAGGCAGATTGTGGACCCATGGGCTGGGAATTGTCTTCATTGATGACATTGTTCTTATGCATCTGTCCTTAATGTGTCTTTTGGACTAACCCTCACATGTGCCTGGCCTCTATCTTATTTATATCCCTACCCTGGAATTGCGGGTGCTTCAGAGATGTGATTCCCTTCCAAACACGTGAGAGGAGAGAAGGTGAGAAGTAATGAGAAGACTGACACCAAAATAAGGCCCTTTGCTTTAATGAACCAAGGATCCTATCTCAGGAGACAGAGGGTGGAATGCTCAAGAGCTAGCCTTATTGGTTGCTGCGGTGGTCGCCTTTGCCGCTGTTGCCATTGCTCCTGTCGCCTTTGCCGCTGTTGTCATTGCTCCTGTCACCTTTGCCCCTGTTGCTTTTTCCGCCGTCATGCCCCCGGTCATAGTTGTTTCTTCTTCTTCTGGGGCATTTGTAGTTATAGGACCTGCAGTTGTAGTCATGTGGTGATCACGACAGAGTAAAGGATTAAGCTCTTTGCCATTCAGAACACAGCACATTTTTTCCTTGATGCACATCCCATTATGAGGTTTTATTTGTAACTCTCCAGTTCTGCACTTGCTCCTGCAATTTCCACTTTTGTTTGCACACTTTTTCACCATCCAGTTACCTACATAAAGGAATTATATAGATCATGTAAGTCAGAGATCTATCATGAAAAGCAAAAAATGACAATTATTTCCTGAACACTGATTTTTCAATTCCCTTACCAGTTGCTTTGTTAAACTTTTCCTAGTCATGAAGACCTGCTCTGAGGATTAAATTAGAATTTAAATGAGATTTTATAAATATATACACACATAGATTAGTTTTTATATATGTATGACCCTTTCTGAAACCAGAATTCTGCATATAAACACATGGCAGGTTTCTATTTTCCATTTTAAATTAAAAAATATTTAACATATGATTACTTGTGAATATAAAATCCTTAATCAATTTCAAAAAATATGTAACTAAGACACACCTAAATAGAAGTTTAAAAACTATAATTTTAAAATATAAAATTGTCAAATCATTATTGTAATGCTTCCCACTGTTACTCAAATACACATGGCTTTTGTTTGCCTGGTGAGATTTTTAAAATGTCTTTACATGTTTTTGAGGTCCTAAAAACTGTATTTGAAATGTATCTCTAGATTTGTCTTATATATTATCTTCCTGATATAAATATATAATCTTCTATATATACATAGCTATAGCTATGTATTATTGAGGTATTAATATATTCTACAAAATTTTGGAAATAAAAAACCAAAAGCCAGTCTACTAGTAATATACTCATTAGTGAGCCCTTCTGTAGAATATGGCTATATATGTGTAATATTATATACATATATACTAAATGCTTTCATCAGATGGGATATAACACAGAGAAGGCCCTGAAGAGATGCTGAAACTTTCTCACCTTGTTCTACATTGCTTAACTCATTCCTCTCCATTCAACCAACAAATGTATAGTGAGTGCCTAGTATGTCAAGAACGCTGCAGGATGATGGGAATAAACAATGAGTAGAAAGACAAGGTCTGAGAAGATTACATTGGAGAAGGAGAAAAAAAAGAAACAAGTAAGTGAATAAACGGAATAACTACAGTTTGTGGTAAGTGCAACAAATTGAAAAGATAATGTGATGCAGCAGAGAGTAATCACTTTTGAGTTCTGACTATTACCACTACTATTATACCTTATCAACTGCTTAATCCTCTCTGAAGTTTAAATGGGTTTTCCCATACATAATATTTATATACAAATTTTACACTCATAGATTTCTAGATGTATGTATGGGCCTCTCACCCCTAAAATCAGAAATCTGTGTGGGGGTCATTGAGGAAAGTATCCCTCAGGAAAATGATGTTCAACCCTAGACATAAAGGATGAAAGGCTCTAACTATGTGACAATCTAGAAAAGTATTTAAAGAAGAAGGAATAACATATGCAAAGGCCATGAGTAGCGGAAGAACCTCATACTTCTGAGGAACAGAAAGATTTCTTGACTTTTGTTTTCATGATTTTTCTTTTCCTCTTTTTCTTCTTTTGTATCTGCAAGGGCTCTCCATACTGTTTCTTAGGCTTCAAATTTCTCTATACTCCCTCAAGAATCCCCTTCGTTCTCAGAATCCCAAATTCATCCATAAAGATAACATTCAAATGCCTTTCTTCACTTAGCAATCTATGTGAATGGAAACCACAGGTCAAGTTTTCCTCCTTTCTATCCTGATCTTCTGTGGGCGCTGGCATTTTATTGGTTTTTCTTTCCAAATGTCCTTTCTAAAGCCTCAGAATCTTGGGTTAGACTTAGATAATGTTACAGAATAATCCTGAATTGCTTATGTTTATCTAGGAAGAAAAACTAAGGAGTTTTCTCAGGTCCTTTGGTTTAGAAAGGGGACACCATGCAAATATGTGATGTATGTCATTAATTTCCAGAGACAAAGTGAGAAATCATGCAGTCCAAATGCATAGAATTTCAAGGATGCAGTAGATCTGAAACATTTTCTGAGGCAACACTCATACTGTTATTAATTTCCTCTTGAACAGTTCTGCAAATTCTAGAGAACATTCAGTACTACCCGTGGAGGCAGCTGTAGAGGTAGTAAACAATTTCCATTAAGAAATTGTACGTCTAGCCGAAACCGGTTTGGCTCAGTGGATAGAGCGTCGGCCTGCGGACTGAAAGGTCCCAGGTTCGATTCTGGTCAAGGGCATGTACCTGGGTTGCGGGCACATCCCCAGTGGGGAGTGTGCAGGAGGCAGCTGATCGATGTTTCTCTCTCATCGATGTTTCTAACTCTCTATCCGTCTCACTTCCTCTCTGTAAAAAATCAATAAAATATATTAAAAAAAAAAAAGAAATTGTACGTCTAAAAAGTTGGATTCTCACTGTGTGCCATATATAAAATATGAGATTGTGTTAATGTAAAAAAAATAATTAAACCTGTAAAAGAAGTTTCAGTAAGCAGAAGTTAATTAAAACTAAGATATTATTTATTTAAGAGAAATTGCCAAAAGTGTTCATTCTCTCAATTCAAAGTGAGATAAGGAGCGAAACACATTTTGAAAATATTGACGAATCGCTTTCATTGAAGCCAGGAAAGTAAAATTATAAATAAATAATTTAAACTTAAAAAGAAAACAAAGAAATCTGTAAGTGTGATGAATAAACTGTTAGCATGCAGAACTTTCTAAGTGAGTGGAAGACTGCAAACAAAATACCAGTATACTTGCCACATGAAAATGAAATTTTTGTATCTGAAACAAATTAATACATTTGTTAGAAGTAACCCATATATTAGAAAATATTTGCAAGAAATGTGAAACAGAAAGTTTGAAAATAGTAACAAAATAGTATCATTTGACAATATATGCTAGTTTTCTTTATCACCTTTTGACCAATCAATTGAACTTCTAAAATTTACCTATATAAGCAGAGGATCTTACAATGATATATTAACAAGGTTGTACTATGTTATTTATAATAGTGACACACTGGAAAAAACAATCCAAATAACACACATAAGGGGCTCTTCAAGTTAATATTGGTACAAAAAATGTGACAAAATAATAAGCACATACTGTTAATTGTATATTCAAGGATTTCTCAAAGACCTGGGAAATTTCCCCATGTACATTCTTAAGTTTAAAAATGCAGATTATAACTTGTTCATCAGTTGGTCACAATTTTTAAAATGCAAGCATTTTACATGAAATGGTAGCCAATTTCTTTATTTCTAAAATGCTTTCAGTGTTCCCATCTTAATGATGTAAATATAAACTATGGAATTAATTAAAAAGAAGGCATGCTTACAGAAGCAGAGCTGAAATCTGACACAGGATTTCCAAGAGGCTTGACTCCCCCCACCTCTTTACTCAGAATAATTTTCTTCCCTTTTCCAACTTATGGTTCTATTACTTAGATCCAAGAATTTAAAAAGTGGGAAATGTTCTCTGTAAGACCAAGAAACCTGGGAGAAGTAATATTTTAGGATTGTTGCCATATAAAGTGAAGCGAGGCAGGGTTGGACTGCACTGGCCCTAAGTGATAGCACAGGGAATCTGGGGTGTCATGATCATGTCAGTCCTTGGCTTCTCATTATCTCCCTCAACTCCAGTATGGACATTGTGAGAGCCTTGAGGTCTCTTAGTGGTGTTTTGAAGAAGTAAGGCAAACCTCAGCCCCGCTCCTGTGATAGCCCTGCCCCTACTCCCATTGCCAGTTTGAAAACAGGGACTCCATGTGCAGGACCCTGTTCTAAGTTGGTGTTTCTTCTTCCCAATATTCTAGTTACCTGAGACCAACTGGGCCAGGAGCAAAAAAATTGCAAGAGCAAGTAGTAGGTACTTCATGACTCCTGAAAGACAGTAGCAGGCAGTGGGTTGTATGGAGTCCAGAACTGTCTATTCAGTGTGACCCTGAACACGGGTCTTTATTGTCCTCCCTGGGTGGGGTTGGGCTCAGCCAGTGAACCAGAAGGATATAGGACACTGTGCCAAACATGACTTCAGTCCATTGGCCAGCAGCTCTAATTGGGGCATCACTATTCAAGAGGCCTGTTCTAGGCATGCCTTGGGGGAAAGAGAAAGATAAGAGAAGGTGTAAGACCTGCTGAAGTGTATGGCAATTTAGAGAGAAAGACACAAGAAGAATTTTCGTTGATTTCCCTAATGCTGGGTACGCCTACCTTTTTCCCACAGTCTCCTATGTTGGTGGTTCTACCAGAGTATTTATCTTACTGCATGAGACAGTCTGTTCACCTGTTTGTCTCTCCCCTAAAATAAAATGTATTTTTTGAACACTGACTATATATACCTTTTTTAATATTAGTTGTGGGCATAGAGGAGTACCTAAGCAATCTTTTGTTGAGTGAAAATTTCATTTGCTAATAATCTGTCAACTTAGAAAATATTTTCTAAAGAAATAAGTCAGTGCTCCAAGATATATGCACGAAGATGTCTTTAAGGGAGTAGAGGGAAGGAACCAGAGTTACTGGAGTTAGCTGGGCCTGGAACCATGAGTATGTGTGAACTTCTGAGCTACCAGATGGTAGTGAAGTATGTGGATCTTTCTTGCACCTTTTCCAAACTGGATATAAAACTAAATTGGGGAACATTCATCCTGAATTACCACCTGAAGATTAGCTGAAGAGGAAACTTTTGATAAGAAAGGGCAGAAACCACCTCAAGATTGCTCCTGCACAACAGCTTGTATGATATGGTCAGGGTTGAGCCTCCCAGCCAGCCAGTGTGTGGTGGGAATCCCACCCACAAACAGGACAACAACAATCAAGTCTCAATTACAACAGGAGATCCCAAATAACCCACACAGGGTACATTCCTAGAGCATCCAACTCAGGAGATCAAAGAGACTATACCACTGGGTTCACAGGACACTTACTACATAAGGCCACTCCATGAAGACTGGGAGGCATAGCAATTCTCATAAATAGAAACAAACACAAGAGACAGCAAAAATAGGGAGACAAAGAAACAACCCTCCAATGAAGGAAAAGGAGGAAGCTCCAGAAAAAGAGCGGAATGAAATGGAGGCAAGCAATCCTATCTAAAAATAGAGAAACATGGTAATTAACCATAACTTCACTACCCTTCCCATGGGCTAATCAGGGCGATATGCAAATTAACTGCCAACAAATATGGCGGCCAGCAGCCACAGAGCTTAAGTGAACAGGAGGCTTGCTTGCTCCAGTGATGGAGGAAGCCAAGGTTCCCCACCTGCCGCAGCCCAGCTCTGAGCTCCAGATGCAAAAATGTTGCAATTATAGAAGCTAAACAAACCCAGATACCTGCTTTCAGCTGCCAGCAGGCTCAGAGCTTACAGCGGCAGTGATGGCAACAGAGTTTCAATTATAGAAGCTAAACAAACCCAGATACCTACTTTCAGCCAGCCACAACCTCAGAGCTGGAGCCGTCTCTCAGCTCCAGTGACAGCTATAGAAGGTAAATAAATCCCAGAAAAAGAAAAAAGAAAAAAAAAGAGGCTGGGAGCTTCCGTCGCCCACCAGCCTGAAAACGGCCCTCAGCCCTTCACCCAGACTGGCCAGGCACCCCAGTGGGGACCCCCACCCTGAAGGGGGTGTGACCAGCTGCAAACAGCCATCAGCCCGTCATCCAGGCTGACCAGGCACCCAAGCGGGACCCCCACCCTGATCTGGATCACCCTTCAGGGCAAACCAGCCAGCCCCCACCTGTGCACCAGGCCTCTGTCCTATATCGTAAAAGGGTAATATGCAAACTGACCCTAACAGCAGAAACACTGGGAATGACTGGTCGCTATGACACACACTGACCACCAGGGGGCAGACGCTCAATGCAGGAGCTGCCCTCTGGTGGTCAGGGCGCTCTCACAGAGGGGAGCTCTGCTCAGCCACAAGCCAGGCTGATGGCTGCCAGTACAGCAGTGGTGGTGGGAGCCTCTCCTGCCTCCTCAGCAGTGCTAAGGATGTCCGACTGCAGCTTAGGTCTGCTCCCTGCTGGGAAGTGGGCATGCCCCAAGGGCTGCCGGGCTGCCAGAGGGATGTCTGATTGCCATCTTAGGCCCAATCCCCCAGGGAGCAGGCCTAAGCCACCAAGTGGTCACCCCCAAGGGCTCCCAGACTGCGAGAGGGCACAGGCCGGGCTGAGGGACCCCCTAACTCCCGAGTGCACAAATTTTTGTGCACCGGACCTCTAGTTTATGAGATATAGAGTTTAAAGTAATGGTTATAAGGATGCTCAAGGAACTTAGTAGAAATTACAATAGCATTAAAAAGGAATAGAAACCATGAACCAGAGCCAGTTGGGAAAGAATAATACCATATTTGATTTCAAGAATACACTGGAAGGAGTCAGAGAAAGATAAGTATCACATGATCTCACTCATATATGGTACCTAATGAACAAAATTAACTGTGAATGAAATAGATCCAGAGACACAGAAGCATAGAATAGATTATGGAATTTCAGAGGAAAGGTGGGAAAGGAAGGGTGGGTGGGAGGAGATCAACCCAGAACTTGTATGTATATATACGTAACCCATGGACACAGCCAATAGGGTGGTAAGGCCTACAATTGGGGGCGTGGGGACAAAAGAGGTTAAAGGGGAATAAAGGGGAACATGTAATATTTTCAATAGTAAAGATTTAATTTTTAAAAAAGTTTAAAAGAACATGCTGGAAGGAATAAAAAGTAGATCTGATTTAGCAGAGGATCAAATCAGTGATTTGGAAGATAAGAAAGGGCAGAAACCAGGTTATAATGTTCTTTATTATCCATAAATGAGTGAGATCATGTGGTGTTTTTCTTTTACTTCCTGACTTATTTCACTTAGCAAAATGCTCTCCAGTTCCATCCATGCTGCTGCAAATGGTAAGAATTCTGTTTTTATGGCAGCATAGTATTCCATTGTGTAGATATACCATAGTTTAATAATCCACTCATCTGTTGATGGGCATTTAGGCTGTTTTCCAAATCTTGGCTATTGTAAATTGTGCTGCTATAAACATAGAGGTACATATATTCTTTCTGATTGGTGTTTCTGTTTTCTTGGGATATATTCCTAGAAGTGGTATTACTGGATCAAATGACAGTTCTGTTTTTAAATTTTTGAGGAAACACTGTACTGTTTTCCACAATAGCTGTACCAGTCTGCATTCCCACCAGCAGTGAAGGAGGGTTCCTTTTTCTCTGCATCCTCTCCAGCACTTGTCATTTGTTGATTTTTGATGATAGTCATTCTGACAGGTGTGAGGTGGTACCTCATTGTTGTTTTGATTTGCATCTCTCGGATGATTAGTGACTTTGAGCATGTTTTCATGTGTCTCTTGGTTTTCTGAGTGTCCTCTTTCCAAAAGATTCTATTTAGGTCCTTTGCCCATTTTTTTTTATTAGATTGTTTATTTTCCTTTTGTTGAGTTGTATGAGTTCCCTGTAAATGTTGGAGATTAAACCCTTATTGGAGATAACATTGGCAAATATGTTCTCCCATGCAGTGGGCTTTCTTGTTGTTTTGTTGATGGTTTCTTTTGCTGTGCAGAAGCTTTTTATTTTGATGTAGTCCCATTTGTTTATTTTCTCCTTAGTCTCTCTTGCCCTAGGACAGTGGTCGGCAAGCCGCGGCTCGAGAGCCACATGCAGCTCTTTGGCCCTTTGAGTGTGGCTCTTCCACAAAATACCACGTGCAGGCATGTACGGACAGTGTGATTGAAACTTCGTGGCCCATGCGCAGAAGTTGGTTTTCGGCCTGGGTGAGTCTATTTTGAAGAAGTGGCATTAGAAGAAGTGTGTGTGGGGAGGTGTCGGTCGGTGGGTCCGGCGACAGGCGACGCAGTGCAGGCGGGCCTCAGGATACGCAGTGCTGGGGAGGCACACGAGATTCATGCACAATTTGAGTGAGCCAGTCAGTCAGCAGTCTCATAGTGCAGTGGTTAGTGCTAGTCACGTCCGCAAATTGCACGCAGGTGACAGAAGTACCTACTCGAAGCATAAAGTTACCTGTATTTTTCCAACCAGCTGCAAATCCTACAGGTATTTTTGTCATCAATTTAAGAATTGTAATTCTTTTGTGTTGGTGGCTTTATTATTATAAAATGAAACATTCTTTTAGGCGCCCTGTTTGAGATGGCTACAAAGAAGAAGCAAAGAAAAACGGAATACGAAAACTGTGTATTTAAAGTTGAATGTACCTACCTATATAGTTTAAGTTTAAAAAATTTGGCTCTCAAAAGAAATTTCAATCGTTGTACTGTTGATATTTGGCTCTGTTGACGTAATGAGTTTGCCGACCACTGCCCTAGGATCTGTGTCTGTAAAGATATTGCTGTGACATATGTCTGCAATTTTGCTGCCTATGGAGTCTTGTAGAATTTTTATGGTTTCCCGTCTCACATTCAAATCCTTTAGCCATTTTGAGTTTGTTTTTATGTATGGTGTAAGTTGGTGATCTAATTTCATTTTATTTTGCATGTATCTGACTAAATTTCCCAGCACCATTTATTAAAGAGGCTGTTTTGACTCCATTGTATGCTCTTGCCTCCTTTGTCAAATATTAATTGAGTATAATGGCTTGGGTCAATTTCGGGGCCTCTATTCTGTTCCATTGGTCTATATGTCTGTTCTTGTGCCAGTACCAGGCAGTTTTGAGAACCGTGGCTTAGTAATATAGTTTAGTGTCTGGTATTGTGATCCCTCCAACTTTGTTCTTCTTTCTCAGGATAGCTGTGGCTATTCGGGGTCTTTTTTTATTCCAGATGAGTTTTTGGAGAGTTTGTTCTAGATCTTTGAAATATACTGTTGGTATTCTAATGGGGATTGCATTGAATCTATAGATTGCTTTAGATATTATGGACATTTTAATGATGTTGATTCTACCAATCCATGAACATGGTATGTTCTTTCATTTGTTTATGTCTTTCTCTATCTCTTTTTTCAATGTCCTGTAATTTTCCGAGTACAGGTCTTTTATGTCCTTGGTTAAGTTTATTCCTAGGTATCTTAATTTTTTTTTTTTTTTTGGTGCAATGGTAAATGGGATTGTTTTTTCATTTCTCTTTCTGTGAGTTCATTATTGGTGTATAAAAAGGCCATAGATTTCTGGGTGTTAATTTTATATCCTGCCACATTGCCAGATTCATTTATTAGGTCTAGTAGGTTTTTTGATGGAGTCTCTAGGGTTTTCTATGTATAATATCATGTTGTCTGCAAATAAGGACAGTTTTATTTCTTCTTTTCCAATTTGGATGCCTTTTATTTTTTCTTCTTGTCTGATCACTATGGCTAGTGTTTCCATTACTATGGAAACAGGAGTAGTGAAAGTGGGCATCCTTGCCTTGTTCCTTTTCTTAGGGAAAATGGATTTAGTTTTTGCCCATTGAGTATGATGTTGGCTGTAGTTTTGTCATATAGGGCTTTTATTATATTGAGGTATGATCCCTCTATTCCCACTTTGCTGAGAATTTTTATCAAGAAAGGGTGTTTGATTTTGTCACATGCTTTTTCTGCATCAATTGATATGATTATGTGATTTTTGTCTCTCAGTTTGTTTATGTGATGTATCACATTTATTGATTTGCAGATATTGACCCATCTTTGTATCCCTGGAATAAATCCCACTTGGTCATGGTGTATGATCTTTCTAATGTATTGCTGAATCTGATTTGCTAGGATTTTGTTGAGGATTTTAGCATCTATGTTCATCAAGGATATTGGCCTGTAGTTCTCTTTTTTTGTGGTGTCTTTATCTGGTTTGGGGATTAGGATAATGCTGGCTTCATAGAAAGAGCTTGGAAGTGTGCCTTCCTCTTGAATTTTTTGGAATAGTCTGAGTAGGATAGGTTTTAGTTCTTCTTTGAATGCTTGGTAGAACTCCCCTGTAAAACTGTCCCGACCAGGGCTTTTGTTTGCTGGAAGGTTTTTTTTATCGCTGTTTCAATTTCTTCAGTAGTTATCGACATATTCAGGTTTTTTGACTCTTCTTGGTTCAGTTTTGGGAACTTGTATTTTTTTAAGAATATGTACATTTCATCTAGGTTGTCCATTTTGTTGGAATAGAGTTGTTCATAGTATTTTTTTCATAATCATTTGTATTTCTGTGGGATCGGTTGTTATTTCACCTCTTTCATTTCTGATTTTGTTTATTTGGGTCCTCTCTTTTTGCTTCTTGGTGAGCCTGGCTAGAGGTTCATCAATCTTATTTATCCTTTCAAAAATTCAGCTCTTGGTTTTGTTGTACTTTTGTATTTTTTTTTTGGTCTCTATGTCATTTATCTTCACCCTGATCTTTATTATTTCCTTCCTTCTGCTTATGCTGGGCTTTTCTTGTTGCTCTCTTTCTAACTCTTTGAGTTGTAGGGTTAGATAATTCATTACCATTGTTTCTTGTTTTTTGAGGCAGGCCTGTAGAGCTATGAACTTCCCTCTCAAGACTGCTTTCACTGTGTCCCATAGGTTTTGGATTGTTGTGTTTTCATTGTTGTTTGTTGCCATCATGCTTTTATTTCTTCTTTGATCTCTCTGATAACCCAGTCATTGTTTAATAGCATGCTATTTAGCCTCCAGGTGTTTGATTTTTTAATTGTTTTTATTGTTGTTAATTTCTAATTTTATGACATTGTGGTCTGAGATGGTGCTTGATATGATTTCTATCTTCTTGAATTTGAAGAGACTTTGCCTGTGACCCAATATATGGTCTATCTTTGAAAATGACCCATGAGCATTTGAGAAAAATGTATATTTTATGGCTTTGGGGTGAAATGTTCTGAAGATGTCAATTAATTCCATCTGATCTAGTGCATCATTTAGGATTGATGTTTTTTTGCTGATTTTTTGTTTAGAGGATTTGTCCAATGGTGATAGACAAGGGATTTGTCCAATGGTGATAGACAAGGGAGAGATTGATAGCAATACAATCATAATAGGGGACTTTAATATTAAAGTCCCCTATTATGATTGTATTGCTATCAATCTCTCCCTTGATATCCTCCAAAAGTTTTTTTTATGTGTTAGGATGCTCCTGTATTAGGTGCGTATATGTTTACCAGAGTTATATTTTCTTATTGGATTGCTCTCTTTAATATTATGAGTGGTCTTCCTTATCTCTTGTTATGTCCTTCACTTTGAGATCTAATTTGTCTGATGTAAGTATTGCTACCCCAGCTTTTTTTCATTTCCATTCGCCTGAAAAATCTTTTTCTATCCCTTCACCATCAGTCTGTGTGAGTCCTTTTTTCTGAGATGGGTTTCCTGTAGACAGCAGATATATGGGTCATGTTTTCTTATCCACTCAGCTACCCTATGTCTTTTGATTGGGGCATTTAATCCATTAACATTTAAAGTTATTATTGATAGGTACTTGTTTGTCACCATTTTTATTCTTTATGCCTGTGTTCCTTCTTTGTTTCCCATTTCTTCTTTTTACAGCAGACCCGTTAGCATTTCTTGCATTGCTGGTTTGGTGGTAATAAACTCCCTTAGTCCTTTTTTGTCTGTGAAGCTTCTGATTTCACCCTCAATTTTGATTGATAGCCTTGCTGGGTACAGTATTCTTGGATTCAGACACTTCCTTTTCATGAGTTTGTATATTTCATTACATTCCCTTCTTGCCGGATGTGTTTCAGTCACTAGTCTGATGAGGGATCCTTTGTAGGTAACTTTCTGTCTCTCTCTGGCCACTTTTAAGATTCTTACTTTGTCATTGATTGTTGCCAATTTAGTTATAACGTGCCTTGGTATCGGTCTTTTGGGGTTCATTTTGTTTGGGACTCTGTGAGCTTCTTGGACTTGTGTGAGTTTTTTCTTCACGATATCAGGGAAGTTTTCTGTCATTATTTCTTCAAACAGGTTTTCTATTCCTTGCTCAGTTTCCTCTCTTCTGGGACCCCTATTATGTGGATGTTGTTTTGTTTCATGTTGTCCCAAAGTTCCCTTAGACTCTCCTTTGTTTTTTACGTTTGTTTTCTAGTTGCTGCTCTGCTTGGGTGTTTTTTCCTATCTTGTCTTCTAGCTCACTGATTCGGTCCTCTGCTTCTTCTAATCTTCTGTTGATGCTTTCTATTGAGTTCTTTATAGCAGCGATGTCATTTTTCATTTCTTCTTGGTTCTTCTTCATTTCCTCTTGGTTCTTACACATATTGTTGAATTTGTCTTTCATTATTTTCAGCCATCTTATGACCATTTCTCTGAATTCTTTCTCTGACATACTGCTTGCCTCCCTTTCGTTTACTTCCTTTTCTGGTGATGCCTCCTTTTCTTTCATTTGCGAGCTGTTTCTTTGTCTCCCCATGATCTCTCTTCTCTGGGTGTCTGGTTATGTAGGTCTCTCTCTCTTTTCCGTGAGGAGGAGCAGGGCTTGTCCAAGTCCACGTATTCATGCTGCTTGAGATCCAGTGTTATTGGGTTCGTAGCTGGTCCCTGGGTGCCATGGTTACAGTGTCCCTGTATGTGTACGCTTCCGATAACAGCCACTCTCCCCTTCAAGATGGCGCGGTCTCCGCGGCAGAGCCAGGCACTCTGGGAGAGATTTCAGCAGCAATGGAGGCTGCCCAGTTAGGGGAGCCCAATCCAGCAGTCTCCAACAGTCTCCTGGAGTATAGCTATCACTCACCCGCAAATTTACACTCTCCCGTACGTCCACACCCTCTCCTTTTGTTCTCACTCACACACTACCTTGCAGTCTGCCATCGCGTTGGCAGCCATCTTCCCTCCTGGCATGAACTTTTTATTTGCTTTCTCCTAAACACTTAAGTGTCCCTGTGAGACTTACAACCAGGGGAGCAGCGGGCAGGTGCAGCTAGTCCCAGGCTAACCCCCTGAACCTGTCTCCAAGGCTTCCCTTTTCTCTGAGTTTCCAGTAAGCTGACAGCAGTCCCACTTTGGCTCACTTCTCTCACTGTGACTTTTACTGCTCATTGAATTCCTGCAGCCCAGCATTCTTTCCTATAACATTGTAGAGAGCCGCAGTAGCCCTGCCTAGGCTCTCTCCTGTTGCTTCTTCTACTCTTAGCCCTTCCTTTGTTTCACTGTCCCCAGCTTTAAGAAATGTACTCTCAAAATCACCTGGACTCATGGTGTGACACCTTTCCCACACAAAGTCAAGAACCCACACACTATAGGCCAGCTCAAGGCAGATCCACTCTGAGCCAGGTCCCCATCTGTTAACATAACCACTATTTTTTTACACCTGAAACTAATATAAAATAATATTGAATATCAATTTTAATTGAAGAAAATATTTGTTTTGTGTTTTATGAATTTCTTCTTTTTATGTCTACTATTTATTTTATTTGATGTATTTGAGTTTGATGTGCTAACTGTTCTCTACTGTTTTAGTTTGAACCTCTAATAATATATTTTCAATTTATCTCTTTTCCTAATGTACGGATCAAATGACATACATTCCCCTCTACGAACTATTTAGCTGATATGTTATCTCTCTAATATAATTTAGTTCAGAATATTTTATTTTCCAGTTTTCTTGAGATAGATTGATAAATTAAAATTGCATATGTATTAGGTATACAACATGATGTTTTGATATATGTATACATTATGAAATGATTACCAAAATCAAAGTAATTAAATATCTATCAGTTCACACAGCTACAGTGTGTGTGTGTGTGTGTGTGTGTGTGTGTGGTGAGAACCCTTGCAATATTTTATTTTTTACTTTTCATTGAATTTATTGGGGTGACACTGTTTAACAAAATTATACGTGTTTCAGGTGCACAATTGTACAACATATCTTTGTGTGTTCACCACCCCAAATTAAATCTCCATCCATCACCATTTATCCCCTCTTTACCTTCTTTCACCCCTCCCCCACTCTCTGGTAATTACCATACTGTTGTCTGTGCCTATGAGTATTTTTTTTCTTTGCTTAATCTCTTTACCTTTTTCACCTAGCCCCCTAACTCCCTTCCCCTCTGACAGTTGTAGGCCTTTCTTTGTATCTATGAGTTTGTTTTTATTTTGTTTGTTAGTTTCTTTTGTTCCTCAGGTTCTACATATAAGTGAAATCATATGGTACTTGTCTTTTTCTGACTGGCTTATTTCACTTAGCATAATACTTTCCAGGTCCATCCATGCTGTTGCAAAGGGTAAAATTTTCTTCCTTCTAAGCATTTCATAGATACCAGAGACCGTGCTTCATGTTCCATGTATCTTACTTTATTTTTCATATTTTTAGTGGTAATAACTTATACCTCACTAAGCCTACATGCCTTAGATTTTTTAAAATTAAATCTTTATTGTTCAGATTATTACAGTTGTTCCTCTTTTTCCCCCTATAGCTCCCCTCCACCTAGTTCCCACCCCACCCTCTGCCCTTACCCACCCCCCCCCCCCCACTGTCCTCATCCATAGGTGTATGATTTTTGTCCAGTCTCTTTCCGCACCCCCTATATTCCCTCCCCCGAGAATTGTCAGTCCACTCCCTTTCTATGCCCCTGATTCTATTATATTCACCAGTTTATTCTGTTCATCAGATTTTTGATTCACTTGATTTTTAGATTCACTTGTTGATAAATATGTATGTGTTGTTCATAATTTTTATCTTTACCTTTTTCTTCTTCTTCCTCTTCTTAAAGGATACCTTTCAGCATGTCATATAATACTGGTTTGGTGGTGATGAACTCCTTTAGCTTTTCCTTATCTGTGAAGCTCTTTATCTGACCTTCAATTCTGAATGATAGCTTTGCTGGGTAAAGTAATCTTGGTTGTAGGTTCTTGCTATTCATCACTTTGAATATTTCTTGCCACTCCCTTCTGGCCTGCATAGTTTCTATTGAGAAATCAGCTGACAGTCATATATTCTCTTGCTGCTTTTAAGATTTTCTCTTCCTCTTTTGCCCTTGGCATTTTAATTATGATGTGTCTTGGTGTGGTCCTCTTTGGATTCCTCTTGTTTGGGGTTCTCTGCGCTTCCTGAACTTGTAAGTCTATTTCTTTCACCAGGTGGGGGAAATTTTCTGTCATTATTTCTTCAGATAGGTTTTCAATATCTTGCTTTCTCTCTTCTTCTGGCACCACCATAATTCGGATGTTGGTACCCTTGAAGTTGTCCTAGAGGTTCCTTACACTATCTTCATATTTTTGGATTTTTTTTTCTTTTCCGATTGGGTATTTTTTTTGCTTCTTCATATTTCAAATCTTTGACTTGATTCTTGGGATCCTCTAGTTTGCTTTTGGATCTCTGTATATTATTCTTTATTTCAGTCAGTGTATGCTTAATTTCTAGTTGGTCCTTTTTCATATCCTCAAGGGTCTCACTAGATTTATTGAGGGTCTCACTAAATTTATCAGCAGTTTCTAGAAAAATTCTTGAAAAACCTTATAACCGTGGTTTTGAACTCTATATTCAGTAGTTTGCTTTCCTCAATTTCTATCATTTGTGACCTGCTTCTTTGTCTCCGCATTTTGGTTGCTTCCCTGTGTTGATAGAGTGGCTTTCTGTGCTAGGTGTCCTATAGAGCCCAGTGGCTCAGCCTCCCCAATTACCTGAGGTGGACACTCTTGGTGCACCCCTTTGTGGGCTGTGTGCACAGTCATGTTGTAGTTAAGCCTTGATTGTTGTTGGTATCACTGGGAGGAATTGACCTTCAGGCCAATTGTCTGTGAGAGTCAGCTGTGTCTATGGTGGGAGAACTTCTGTGCTGGAGACATCCTTATGGGGCAAGACTTGCTTCAGTGGGTCTTTGGTGCTCACTGAGTCTGCCCCCTGAGTGTGTCCCTTATGGATCTGAGGAGTTGTGTAATCTGGATGGTCCCACTCTGACCACTGGGTACACTGGCTCTTGATCTAAGGAGGTGCTAATTTAGCCTCTGCCTGAGGCTACTCAGCAGGAGCTACGGAGAGATCTACAGATTCCTCTTCTTTGTTTGGGGTTTGGAGCTGCACAGATGAGGCCCAGCTGTGAAGCAATGCAAGCTGCTGTGGGGCCTTGGGCCTTCTTTTGGATGTTCTGGGTCTCTCTGACCCAGCTGCAGTTTTTTTTAGGTAATTTTAGATTACAGAGGGCCAGCCCATTCATATGCCAAAGCCTCTGCACACAGCTTGGGTGGGGCAGGATCTCAGGGAATCAACAGGGCGGAGCAAACAGCTATGGCTGATCCTCAGTCCTGCCTGGGGTCTCAGTGTCCTGTGGTAATCGCTGCAAGCACCTCTGAGAGAAAGCCTCCTTCGAGTTCTGCCCATTGCCAGACAGTCCAGTTTCACCCCGTATGAGTCTGGGTCCCCAGAGACTCACCCAGAACTGGAGTTCAGAGCAGTCGGGAGCTTGTGTCTCCCTCCCGATTGAAAAAAACAACCGTGTCCTCAGTTTCCAGCCCTTTCCTCGCACACCTCCGTACCTCTGCACTTTACTTTCACACCACACCTCCTCTGAGTCTCATTGTGCTTTTCTCTTTCCTTCTGGTTGTGGAATTTCCACTCAGTTAACCTTCCTGTGGTTCTGGATGATGTCCGTTTTGTCTTTTAGTTATAATTTTGAAGTGGTTGTGTGAGGCAGCAATTTCAGGTGTTTACCTATGCCGCCATCTTGGTTTCTCCTCCCTCAGAGTTTTATAAGTTCCAGTTTTATGTGATGTCCCATATGCCTCACCTATGTTAATTTTAATTTTTAAACTTTTCCTAGGAAATAGGTATATGATTATATCTGTCTTATCGTAGAGACCACATGATAAGTGAAAGTAGTAAAGGAAGAACCCAAATATGTTTAGCTCCAGTTTCCTCAACTTTAACCATGTTACTGTAATGACCATATAATGCTTCTGATTCATCAATGTGCTTGGCCCATTATGGGTTCTTATGCAGTAAAGGTTCCCATTCTCCCCCAAATTTCACAGCAGGGAAAGGTTATTTTCCATCTAATTTCAAGCATGGGATGAAGAAGAAATGGGTATGAGGCAAGAAGACAGAAGGGTTGAGTTTCAGGCTGCAGCATTGAAATTATATTCCTAATCCGTAATGACACAGCTGACAGCTCTAAGATGTTTTTGAGGCGGTGATCCAGGTGATTAGTGAGGAGAAAGCACAGTGAATTCTACCAGGAGCCTTTAAAATTCCACCTGGCTGTTCAAGGAGATCCTATTATCCTAACCTCAGTCACATTCTTCCCTGCATAGTAATAAGCTTTCCCCCAGGTGAAGCATGGCTTACAATCACTCATAACCTTGCAGAGCTGCCTTGATCCAGTGGGCAGGGCCCTGGGGAAAAGTACCTTTCTGCCCTTTATCCAAGAATCAGCAACCTGCTAGCTAAGTCCCTATATTGTAAGTAAATTTGAAGATACTACTCTAGCAACCCTCAAAATAGCCTGAGTGGGAGTAGATATTTTCTTTATTCTCCCAGTTCAGAAACTTAGGCTTCAAGATGGGAAATCAATTGTCCTCAGTCTAAGACTGAATACCTGGTGGGACCAGGAATAACCTGGTATATTTTTGGCTCAAAGTTTATGACTTTTTCTACTCTTCTCTGCTGAAGTGACCAACTCTGTCCTTCTAACTTCCTGTGTGCATTCATGAGTATAATGATAGCCATGAGTATAAGAGGCAATGATATCCTACTGGTTGGGTCTACCCACTGCTCCCATCTCTTCTATTAGAGAGTGATGTAGATCATAGATCAGCCTCTTGACACAGGCAGATACCTATCTCCTGGTGAAGATAGAATAAATGAAGGTGCTATATTATTCTCATTATCTTGTGACCCGTATGGGCGGAATCCTTAAGGCAAAAGTCCTATGGCTTACCATGAGTGCCTATCCCGTTGTTTAGCCCACACTCCAGAGCCCTTGATCTCCTTTGTAACCTCTCTAAGTTGGCGATTTATGTGAATTTAGATTTATAGGTAGAGAAAATAATTGGATAATATCACAGTGTATTGACTGAGTGCTCTTACACGTCTGTCTCAGTCTCAGTTCTGATGCCTGCAAATCGATATTTCTCTTCTCTGAAGTGAGGTCATCCTACAGTTGTAGGAAATCCAATAAGAAAATAAATATGAAAACTCCATAGGAATGCTTTTGTATCAATAACCACTTCAAAAATATATAGCAAATGCCTTCCATCTGTAGGAGGAAGCCTTCTGTCATGCCATATTGTAGGCCAATGGCTCTCAAGTGTGCTTTTTGCACCAGCAACATCAGTATCACCTGGGAATTCGTAATGCTAAGTCTGGGGCTCTACCTCAGTGAGAACCAGAAATCTGTGTTTTAGCATTCCCCACAGATGTTTCTGATGCAAAGTAAAGATTGATAATTATGGCTACAGAAAGACTGTGGGCATATGGACGGGGAAATGTTTTCAGTGATGACACCACGAATGTCCATGAGTCCTTAATGGATGTTTTGGACGAACCCTCTCTTTGCCTGGCTGTTACCTGATTTACCTGCTCCCCAGAACTTCGAGTGATGTAAAGATGTGATGACCTTCCAAACTCTGTTGAAGGGACGAGAGTGGGAAGGTAGATATAGAGAGAAGACTGACCCAGAACAAGCCACTTTGCTTTAATGAACCAGGGATCCTAAGGCAGGAGACAGAGGCTGGCATGCTTGAACAGTAGCAGCAGTGGTCACCATTATTATTGTTTTCAGTTTCTTAGTCGCTGACAGTTGTCAATTCTCAGTCGCTGGCGGATTTAATTACTGGAACTTAAAGGTTTAATGTCTTTAAGCCGAGCACAGCACCGGGTATTTGTGGGACATTTCCATTTTGAAATATATTTTCTATACTCTCCGTGTTTGCATATCTTCCTGCAATATCCATCATTGAATTCACACTTTGTCAAAAACATAACACCTGCATAAAGGAATTGTGTAGATCATTAAAGGTATTCATCACAATAAATTTAAAACAGCCAGTTTTTGAGCATTGACTATCCAAGTCTTTACCAGTTGCTTTGATATATTTGTCCTAATAGTCAAAACCATTTCTGTGGAATAAATGAGATTTTATGCATATATAAACATATTTATGGGTATATGTATGGACTGATCATTCCTGAAGTTAGAATTCTGTATGCATGCCCTGACCAGTGTGGCTCAGTGGATAGAGCGTCAACCTGCAGACTGGAGGGTCCCGGGTTCGATTCCGGTCAAGGGCATGTACCTTGGTTGCGGGCACATCCCCCGTGAGGGGTGTGCAGGAGGCAGCTGATTGATGTTTCTCTCTCATCGATGTTTCTAACTCTCTATCCCTCTCCCTTCCTCTCTGTAAAAAATTAATAAAATATATTTTAAAAAAAGAATTCTGTATGCAAACTTTCACCAGAGTTCTAGTGCTCATTTTTTTTAAACGGGAAAAAATATGACAAATAAATACAAAATCCCCACCCAGTTTCCTAAAATGTAACAGAAAACCCACTTAAACATCTAAATAGAACTAACAAGTTATCATTTTAGAATGTGAAATGCTTAAATTAGTGTTGTAATACTTCTCAGCATTACCCAAAACATACTTGAGATTTTCAGAATGTCCTCTCATGTTTCTGAGGTCTTATAAATTATATTTGGAATATAACTGTATGCTTGCCTTATAAATTTGTATTGTTCAAAATGTTGTATTGACTTACAGACACGTACCTATAAACCTTATATATAAACGTTGATTACATATATAACATTGAGATATTCACACTTTTTGATAATTTTAGGAATAAAATACATGAGGCATTGTTCTAAGATTATATTAATCAGAGAGCCATTCTTCAGGGTGTGGCTGTATATATTTAGATATTATATACCTATATAAAGTCTTTCATCACATATAGTAGACCTTGAACAATGTTGCAACTCTTTTCTACCTTGATCTATGTTGAGTCATTTTTTTAATTCAATCAAAAAATATATAATCAATGTCTACTGAGCAAGACAGACAAGGTTAGGGACTTATACCAGTATTAGAGAGGAGGCAAAAGAAATAAACAAATAAATGACTACAGATTGATATAAGTATAATTAAGGAATGAAATAATGTGATGTAATAGAGAGAAACTAAATAGAGCTACTATTGACAGGGTAATGTAGGGAATTATTCCTCAAAAAGTGACATACAAGGCTAGACATGAAAGATAGACAGGATTCAGTATGTGACGAGCTAGAACAGTGGTTCTCAACCTTCCTAATGCCACGACCCTTTAATACAGTTCCTCATGTTGTGGTGACCCCCAATTTCATTGTTACAAATTGAACATAATTAAAGCATAGTGATTAATCACAAAAACAATATGTAATTATATATGTGTTTTCCGATGGTCTTAGGTGACCCCTGTGAAAGCGTCGTTTGACCCACAAAGGGGTCGCGACCCACAGGTTGAGACCAGCTGAGCTAGAAGATTGTTAGAAGCAAAGGGAATAGAATATGCAAAGCCATGAGCTTGTGAAGAGCTTGATGTATCTAGGAAACTTCTGTTGTCTCCACGATTCTTCTTCCCTTATTATTCTTCTGAATGCCTCAGGAACTCTCCATCATAGTACCTGGACTTAACTCCCTTTCTAGCCATTCCATCTATTATCTTTCCTCAGTGTTACACCTCTCCTCCATAGGCATGACACTCCAATGTCTCTCATTTCAGATATGTTGGGGGAAATCTCAGATTGAATAATTGTTGCCTTCTTTTCATTCCTGATGTTCCATGCTTTTTGGTGTTTTGTTGGTTCTTCCATATATCCTTCTAGGTGTTCATTTCTAATGCCACCAGGTCTTGAATAATCCGGAATTGCTCTTGTATTTGTCTAGAAACGGAATCTGAGTTTTCGCAGGGCCCTTCGGTTTAGAAATAGAACACTATGAAAATATGTAATATATGGTATCAGTTTTCCAGAGGCCGAGAGAAACAATGTAATCTAAACTCATAGAAGTTCAAGGATACGGTAGACCAGAAACATCTGAGGCAACTTTCATACTATTATTAATTTCTTCTCATCCATAAATTTCAATAGTTTGCTATTGATAGAGAGCAAAAACTACTATCTCTAGAGGCAGGCTAAACAGTTATTATAATACTCTCTGTTAGGAATTTCTTCTTCAAAGAGTTATTTTGGCCCTGGATGCTGTGGCTTGGTTGGTTGAGCATTGTTCCATGCACCGAAAGGTCACTGGTTTGACTCCCCGTCAGGGCATGTACTCAGGTTGCTCTCTCACTTTCTCTAATCAATAAAAACATGCTTTAAAAATGAAATATATATTTCTTTAAATTTTAAAAGTTAGTCACTTTATTTCATAAATTGAAAAATTATAGATGAGATATGATCCAGTGTAAAAAAATTAAACCATAGAAAATATGAAGCATGTATGAATAACTTGTCAACATGGGGAGAAACATTCTAAGCTAATGGAGAATGCAAAGAAAAAATATCAGTAGATTTGATATGAAAATGAAATGTTTATGCCTCAAATAATAAATAAAAAAATTATAAGGTGATCAAAGGTGATTTGCCTTGAGGGAAAAAAGTGATTTGCCTTGGGCTGGTGGAGCCAAGTGAGGAGTGACTGCTATGGTACAAGGTTTCTTTTTATGATGATGAAGCAGTTCTAAAGTTAGATGATGGTTGCACAACCTTCTAAATATACTAAAAGGCATTGGTTTCTGCATTTTAATAGATGAACTATATGGTTGGTAAGTTCTGTATCAATAAAGGTGTTAAAAATTTACAATATGCAATATGCTAAAGGTAATATGTTAGTCATGTAAAAGTAACAAATAAGTAAGAAAGCACTAATATCCTAAGAGTAACCATTTAAAAATGTATGCCAGTTTCCTTAAAATATAATACCATATAAATAAAGGTATTAAAATATAATACCATATAAATAAAGGTATTAAAAACCAGCACACAATATTTACAGTAATATCAAATATACTTATCAGGTGAAACTTAAACAAATTAGTAATAAAACACTAACAAAGAGTAACCCTTTGAAAGTATATGTCAGTTTCTTTAAAAGAAATGATATGCTGAAACCTGGAAATGGAACTTCTAAAATTTGTTTATATATATGTCAGAAATCTCACAATGATTTATGAACACTATTTATAATACTGACACATTGGAAAAATAACTTAAATGACACAATAGAGGTCTTTTCAAGTAAATATTGGTACAAAAGTAGAATAGCTGATGACATGATACTGTATATAGAGAACCCTAAAGATTCCACCAAAAAACTACTAGAACTGATACATGAATTCAGTAAAGTAGAAGGATACAAAATAAATACCCAGTTGCATTTTTTAAAATCCCTACCAGAGGACATGCTTAGAGAGATGAAAGGAAGGAGGAAGAGAAGAAGGGAAGGAGGGAGGGAGGGAGAGAGGGAAGGAGAGATACATAGACATCAATGTGAGAGAGAAACAGATTGGTTGCCTTCTATATGTGCCCCGACAGGGAATCTAACCAGCAACCTTTAGGTGCATAGAATGATGCTCAACCAACTGAGCCTCTCCGGCTGGGCTCAGTTGCATTTTTATACACCAACTAGAGGCCCAGTGCATGAATTCGTGCACTGGTGGGGTCCAGCTGCCCATCCCAATGGGGGCCAATCAGGGCCAGGCTGTGGGGGGTGGGGGCCATGGGAGGTTGACCAGCCAGCCTTGCCTCTGACTGGGGTGGAGGGTGCCAATTGGGGGGCTGGGCCAGCTGGGGGGGGGGGGCCATGGGAGGTTGGGGGCTGATTGGGCTGCTTGGTCGCTGCAGTGCGCGTCATAGCAACCGGTTGTCCTGGTTGTTTCAATCACTCCGAGTTGTTCTGTCGTTCTGGTCACTTGGCTTTTATATATATAGATGGTAAACTATCCATAGGGAAAACTAAGAAAATAACCCATTTACAATTGCATTAAAAAAGTACCTAGGAATAAATTTAACCAATGGTGAAAAAGACCTGTACTCAGAAAATTATAAGACACAAAAGAGCCCTGACCGGTTTGGCTCAGTGGATAGAGCATCGGCCTTTGGACCGAAGGGTCCCAGGTTCGATTCCAGTCAAGGGCATGTACCTTGGTTGCGGGCATCTCCCCAGTGGGGGGTGTGCAGGAAGCAGCTGATCGATGTTCCTCTCTCATCGATGTTTCCAACTCTCTATCCCTCTCCCTTTCTCGCTGTAAAAAATCAATAAAATATATTAAAAAGAAAGACACAAAAGAAAGAAAATGAAAATACAAATAAGTGGAAGCATATACTGTGTTCATAGATAGGAAGAATTAACACCATTAAAATGTCATTACTACCTGCCCTGCCTGGTTTGGCTGAGTGGTGAGAGTGTCAGCCTGTGAACTGAAGGGTCCTGGGTTTGATTCTGGTCAAGAGCACATACCTCCTGCTGCAGGCTTAATCTCTGGCTGAGGTCAGGGGCGCATGTGGGAGGCAACCAATCAACGTGTCTCACATCGATGTTTCTCTCTCTGTGTTTCTCCCCCTCCCTTCCACTCTGAAAACCAATGGAAAAAATATATCCTGAGGTGAGGATTAACCAGAAAAAAATTTCCATACTCCCCAAGCAATGTATAGATTTAACACAACTCTTATAAAGATACCAATAGCGTATTTCAAAGAACTAGAACAAATATTCCAAAAATTTATATGGGACCACAAAAGACCCACAGCAATCTTGAGAAATATGAATGAAGGAATCACACTACCTGATATTGAACTATACTACCAGACTATAGTAACCAAAACGGCATGGCATTGGCATAAAAACAGATATATAGATCAGTGGAACAGACTAGAAAGTCCTGAAATAAACCCACACCTTTATGCTCAATTAATATTTGATAAAGAAGACAAGGATACACAATGGGGTAAAGAGAGTCTATTCAATAAATGGTGTTGGGGAAATTGGACAGATACGTGAAAAAAAAGAATAAACTCAAAATGGATTAAAGACTTAAATGTTAGACTCAAAATCATAAAAATTCTAGAAGAAAACAGGCAGTAAAATCTTGGGCAATTCTTGTTGCAATATTTTTTCTAATATATCTACTCAGACAAGGGAAACAAAAGAAAAAAATAAACAAATGGTACTACATCAAATTAAAAAGGTTTTACACAGCAAAGGAAACCATCAATAAAATGAAAAGACAACTCACTAATTGGGAGAACATATTCACCAGTGATACATCTGATAAGGGGTTAATATCCAAAATTTATAAATATCAATGATGAGAGAGAATCATTGATTGGCTGCCTTCTGCACACCCCCCCTCTCTCTCCTTTCGGAAATCAATAAAAATATAAAAAACAAAAGAAAAACAATAAGCAAGTGTTGGTAAGGATATGGAGAAAAGGGAACCCTTGTGCACTGTTGGTGAAAATGCAGACTGGTGCAGCTACTGTGGAAAGCTGTATGGAGTTTCCTCAAAAAAATTAAAAATGGAACTGCCTTATGACCCAGTCATTCCACTTCTGGGAATATATCCGAAGACACCGAAACACTAATTTGAAAGTCTATATGTGTTCACTGCAATGTTATTTTTTATTTTTTTAAAAAATATATTTTATTGATTTTTTACAGAGAGGAAGGGAGAGGGATAGAGAGAAACATCCATGAGAGAGAAACATCTATCAGCTGCCTCCTAAACACCCCCTGCAGGGGATGTGCCCGCAACCAAGGTACATGCCCTTGACTGGAATCGAACCTGGGACCCTTCGGTCCACAGGCCGACACTCTAGCCACTGAGCCAAACTGGTCAGGGCACTGCAGTGTTATTTATTTGTTTTTTGTTTGGTTGGTTAATTTATTGTTATTAAATAATTAAAAAAAATAAATTAAATAATTTTCTTGGGATCGAGCCTGCAACCCAGGCATGTGCCCTTGACTGGAATCGAACCCAGGACCCTTCAGTCTGTAGGCCGATGCTCTATCCACTGAGCCAAACCAGCTAGGGTACTGCAATGTTATTTAAATAGCCAATATTTGGAAGCAGTCCAAGAGATCATCAGTAGATGAGTGAATAAAAAGCTGAGGTACATTTACACAATGGAACACTACTTGGTTGTAAAAAGAAGGAAATCTTACTTTTTATGACAGTATGGATGGACCTGGAGAGTATTATGCTAATTGAAATAAGCCAGTCAGAGAAAGACAAGTACCATATGATTTTCACTCGTATGTGGATTTGAAGGAACAAAATAAAACAACAAACAAAATAGAAATAGACTCATAGATACAGGGAACAGACTGGCAGCTGTCAGATGGGTGAGTTGTTGGAGGTCTGGATGAAAAGGGTAAAGGGATTAAACAAAACACCCCCAAAAACTCAGACACTGACAACAGTATGGTAATTACTAGTGAGAAAGGGGGATGGAGAGGAAGTGTGGAGGGTAAAAGGCTGATAAATGGTGGTGGAAGGAGACTTGACTTGGGGTGGTGAACATACAATACAATATACAGATGGTATATTATACAATTGTACACCTGAAACTATATAATTTTATTAACCAGTGTCACCCCAATAAATTCAATAAAAAATTAAAAATAAGAATATTAAACATCTATTTAAAATCTGATTTCCAAGAAATATTTAAAGATCTGCATTTTTTAAAAAATAAAATGTTGTTAAAAATCAGTTTAGAAATATGCCTATAACTTGGTCAAAACTTAGAAATTATAAGAGGTAATAAAATTGTAGCCAATTTTCTATTTCCCAAACACTTGCAGTGTTACAGTGTTGATTTTGTAAGTATGAACCATGGAATTAATTAAAATGAAGGAATGCTTACACAAGTAGGGCTGAAATATGACAGGACTCCCAGCCGTTCTGAACTCTTTCCCAGTGTCCACCCAGAACAGTTTTCTTCACCTTTCCCCCTTAGGGTCCTATGGGTATTGAGAAAGAGCCTCCCCTGTCCTGTTCACCACATCCAAGAACAACAACAATAAAAAAAGGAATAAAAGGGAGACCTCTGTAGAATCAAGAAAACTGGAAGAAGTGGTATTTTAGAATTATTGCTTCAGGAGGCGATACCTGGTGCCATACAAAGTGAAGCGAGGCAGGGCCGGACTGCACTGGCCCTAAGTGACAGCACGGAGGGAAGCTTGGGGTGTCATGATCACGTCTGTCCTTGGCTTCTCATTTTTCTCCCTCAACTCCAGTACGGACATTGTGAGAGCCTTGAGGAGTTTTAAAGGAGTAAGGCAAACCTCAGTCTCCGTGTTGTAACTAGCAGGCTCACAGCCAGTTTGAAAATAGGGACTCCATGTGCAGGACCCTGTTCTAAGATGGTGTTCCTTTCTCCCCAATATTCTATTTACCTGAGACCAACTGGGCCAGGAGCAAAAAAATTGCAAGAGCGAGTAATAGGTACTTCATGGCTCCTGGAAGACAGTAGGTAGATAGTGGATTCTATGGAGTCCAGAACTCTCTATTCAGTGTGACTCTGAACAGAGGTTTTTATTGTCCTCCCTGGGTGGGGTTAGGCTCAGCCAGTGAACCAGAAGGATATAGGACACTGTGCCAAACACGACTTCAGTCCATTGGCCAGCAGCTCTAATTGAGGTACTGCAGTTCAGAGTCTTAAACTATGAATGCCTTGGAGGGATGTAAAAGACAGAAGAGAAACACACAAGTGGTATGGTAATTTGGAGAGACCAAAGGCAGACAAGAATAATTTATTCTGATCCCTCAAGCCTGGGTCCTCCTACTTGTTTTTGTCACAGCCTCTTGTGTTGGTTCTGTGTTTATCTTACTGCTCCTGACAGTCTATTTGTCTTTCTCTTCCCCTAAAATGAGATGTTCTTCAAGACACTGATCACATATGATTATTTTCTGTTTACCAGTGCTGAGCACAGAGAAGTACCTACACGTTTGTTTATTGGATGAACAAATTAATGCTTTTTTGATAATAAATATTTTAAAAGTCTTTTTTAGAGAAATAAATCAGTGCTCAAAGGTATATGTGCAAATCCCTTTTTGAAGTCCATCAACAGAATATCATTAAATGAAGTGTATCTACATGATTTAATACTATGAATCTGCTAAAAAGAGTGCACTGAATATGCTGCAGCATAAATAAAATGATTTTCTAGTTCAAAATAATCTGAATGAAAGAAGATATTCGCCAATCATACATCCTATAAGGAGTTACTATCCAAAATTGATAAAGAACTAATAAAACTCAACACCAAAGAAGCAAACAATCCAATTTAAAAATGGGCAGAAGACCTGAATAGAAATTTCTCCAAAAAGAACATCCAGATGGCTAATAGACATATGAAAAGATGCTCAGAGTTACTAATCATCAGAGAGATGCAAATTGAAATCACAATGAGATATCATCTCACTCCTGTCAGAATGTCTATCACCAATAAATCAACAAACAAGTGTTGGCAAGGATGCAGGGAAACGGGAACCCTCATGCACTGATGGTAGCAGCCACTATGGGAAACAGTATGGAGTTTCCTCAAAAAATTAAAAATAGAACTACTTTATTACCCAGCAATTACACTTCTGCATATTTATCCAAAGAAATCCAAAACACTAATTCAAAAAGATATATGCATCCCCATGTTTATTGCAGCGTTGGTATTTACAGTAGCCAAGATATGGACACAACCCAAGTGCCCATCAATAGACAATTGGGTAAAGAAGATATGTGTCTATATATACCATATATATGTGGTATATATGTCTATCGTTATGCCAACATTAACTTTCATAATTACTGAGGTTTTACAATAATTCTTGCATTTAGGTAGTCTAAGTTTTTGGTTTTGTTTGTTTTTTAACTATGTTCTTCTTTTACAAAGTATTTTTTGGCAATCTTAGGTCATTTGTATTTCCATATAAGTTTTAAAATCAGCCAGTGAACATTTACAAAGAGGCTTGCTAGGCCTTTGGTTGGGATTGCACTCACTCTATAGGTCAATTTGGGGAAAAATGACCTTTTAATATTTCAAACCGTGAGCATAGTTTATGTATCCGTTTACTTAGGTCTTGATTAATTTCTCTCTTTTTTTAAGTTTTAAACAACTTCTGTCATATTTATCCTGAAGTATTTCCTATCTGATGCTGATGTATATACTAGTATTAATGTTTTACTATTAATTGTTGGATTGCATAGAAAAATAAAGTTGATTTTGGTATATATATATATATATATATATTTTTTTTTTAAATTTTATTTTCTTGTTTAGAGTATTACAAATAGTAGTACATATGTCTCCTTTGTTTCCCCATTGACCTTCCTCCGGCCTACCCTACCCTCTGGCACATGCCCCCCCCCCCCCCCCCAGTGTCTTGTGTCCATTGGTTATGCTTATATGCATGCATACAAGTCCTTCGGCTGATCTCTTACCCTTACCCCGCCCCCTCAACACTTCCCAGCCTTCCCGTTATAATTTCACAGTCTGTTTGATGTATCTCTGCCTCCATATCTATCTTTTTGTTCATCAGGTTATAACGGTTCTTTATTATCCATAAATGAATGAGATCCTGTGGTATTTTTCTTTCACTGCCTGGCTTATTTCACTTAGCAAAATGCTCTCCAGTTCCATCCATGCTGCTGCAAATGGTAAGAATTCTTTTTTTATAGCAGCATAGTATTCCATTGTGTAGATGTACCATAGTTTTCTAATCCACTCATCTGCTGATGGGCATTTAGGCTGTTCCAAATCTTAGCTATTATAAATTGTGCTGCTATGAACATAGGGGTATATATATCGTTTCTGATTGGTGTTTCTGTTTTCTTGGGATAAATTCCTAGAAGTGGTATTACTGGGTCAAATGGCAGTTCCATTTTTAAATATTTGAGGAAATGCCATACTGTTTTCCACAATAGCTGCTCTAGTCTGCATTCCCACCAGCAGTGAAGGAGGGTTCCTTTTTCTCTGCATCCTCTCCAGCACTTGTTATTTGTTGATTTCTTGATGATAGCCATTCTGATAGGTGTGAGGTGGTACCTCATTGTTGTTTTGATTTGCATCTCTCAGATGATTAGTGACTTTGAGCTTGTTTTCATGTGTCTCTTGGCCTTCTGAATGTCCTCTTTTGAAAGTGTCTATTTAGGTCTTTTGCCCATTTTTTGATTGGATTGTTTATCTTCCTTTTGTTAAGTTGTATGAGTTCCCTGTAAATGTTGGAGATTAAACCCTTATTGGAGATAACATTGGCAAATATGTTCTCCCATGCAGTGGGATTTCTTGTTGTTTTGTTGATGGTTTCTTTTGCTGTGATTTTGATTGATGTAGTCCCATTTGTTTATTTTCTCTTTAGTCTCTCTTGCCCTAGGATCTGTGTCTGTAAAGATATTGTTACAACATATGTCTGCAATTTTGCTGCCTATGGAGTCTTGTAGGATTTTTATGGTTTCCCGCCTTATATTCAAGTCCATTAGCCATTTTGAGTTTGTTTTTGTGTGTGGTATAAGTTGGTGGTCTAGTTTCATTTTTTTGCATGTATCTTGACCAAATTTCCCAGCACCATTTATTAAAGAGGCTGTTTTGACTCCATTGTATGCTCTTGCCTCCTTTGTCAAATATTAATTGAGTATAATGGTTTGGGTCAATTTCTGGGTCCTCTATTCTGTTCCATTGGTTTATATGTCTGTTCTTATGCTAGTACCAGGCAGTTTTGAGAACTGTAGCTTGGTAATATAGTTTAGTGTCTGGTATTGTGATCGCTCCAACTTTGTTCTTCTTTCTCAGGATAGCTCTGGCTATTTGGGGTCTTTTTTTATTCCAGATAAATTTTTGGAGAGTTTGTGCCAGAAGCCAATTCCAGCATGTCAGCAGGGCTGGATCATCTGGAGATGGCTGAGGGCATTTCCCCAAACCTGAAGAGGATACATAAAATGATTGCTTGCTGCCAGACAGCTGAGGACATCTTAATCTACATGTTATTGCCTCCTACTGGCCAAACACCTGAACAGCCGTAAGCAATTCCCCATTCTGACAATGGATTGTGTATACGAAACCCTACCCTTTGATGTGTATATCTCCACCTTGCCTTAGGAATAGTTGTGTTAATAAATAGCAAGGGGTCCTGAGATGAGAACTTGGTTTCTTTAGCCAAGCTCCGTTGGCCCCCAAATGCCTTCCAAAATTATGTTTTGTCTCTGGACTCTTACTTGATTTACACACAGTGCCTTCTCCAGATTCCTGAACCCTTCTAGATGCTGGATTAAGAACCCTGGCAAGTTTGTTCTAGTTCTTTGAAATATGCCATTGGTATTTTAATAGGTATTGTATTGAATCTATAGATTGCTTTAGGTAGTATGGACATTTTAATGATGTTGATTCTACCAATCCATGAACATGGTATGTTCTTTCATTTGTTTATGTCTTTCTCTATCTCTTTTTTCAATGTCCTGTAGTTTTCCGAGTACAGGTCTTTTACGTCCTTGGTTAAGTTTATTCCTAGGTATCTTAATTTTTTTGGTGCAATGGTAAATGGGATTGTTTTTTTTATTTCTCTTTCTGTGAGTTCATTATTGGTGTACAAAAAGGCCATAGATTTCTGGGTGTTAATTTTATATCCTGCTACATTGCCAAATTCATTTATTAGATCTAATAGTTTTTTTATGGAGTCTTTGGGGTTTTCTATGTATAGTATCATATCATCTGCAAATAAGGACCGTTTTACTTCTTCTTTTCCAATTTGGATGCCTTTTATTTCTTCTTCTTGTCTGATTGCTATGGCTAGTACTTCTAGTACTATGTCAAACAGGAGTGGTGAAAGTGGGCATCCTTGTCTTGTTCCTGTTCTTAGGGAAAATAAGTTTAGCTTTTGCCCATTGAGTATAATGTTGGCTGTAGTTTTGTCATATAGGGCTTTTATTATGTTGAGGTATGATCCCTCTATTCCCATTTTGCTGAGAGTTTTTATCAAGAAAGGGTGTTTTCTGTATTTTAGTTGTAATTTTGATGTGGTTGTGGGAGCTTAAGAGTACAGGCATTTACCTACACTGCCATCTTGGTTCTCCAAAGTTGTCTTTTTTCGTATAGGTGAAGTTCCATCTGTTTTCAGTTTGCTGAGCATTTTTATTATGATTCAATAAAGAAGTTTATTCAAAAAAGTTTTTCTGCTTCTTTTTTTTTAGTATTTTGGATTGTTTTTTTATTGTAGTTTATTTCTAATATTATGCCATCGTGGTCTGAGAAGATGCTTGATATGATTTCAATTTTCTTGAATTTGGGGAGACTTTGTGACCCAATATGTGGTCTATTTTTTAATATGTCCCATGAGCCCTTGAGAAGAATGTATATACTGTGGCTTTGGGGTGAAGTGTTCTGAAGATGTCAATTAAGTCCATCTGATCTAGTGAGTCATTTAGGATTGCTCTTTCTTTGCTGATTGTTTGTCTAGAGGATTTATCCAGTGATGTCAGTGGTGTATTAAAGTCCCCTACTATGATTGTATTGTTGTCGATCTCTCCTTTGATATCTTCCAGGAGTTTTTTTATATATGTGGGTGCTCCTGCATTGGGTGCATATATGTTTATCAGGGTTATATCTTCTTGTTGTATTGATCCCTTTAGTATTATGATGTGGCCTTCCTTATCTCTTGTTATGGCCTTCACTTTGAGGTCTATTTTGTCTGATATAGGTGTTGCTCCCCCAGCTTTTTTTTCATTTCCATTGGCCTGAAAGATATTTTTCCATTCCTTCACTTTCAGTCTGTGTGAGTCCCTTCTAATGAGGTGGGTCTCTTGTAGACAGCAGATGTATGGGTCATGTTTTTTTATCCATTCAGCCACTCGATGTCTTTTGGTTGGAGCATTTAGTCCGTTTACATTTAAAGTTATTATTGAAAGGTACTTGTTTGTAGCCATTTCTTTTTTTGTGTGGCTGTTTTCTTTCTGAGCTTTTTATTTCTTCTTTTTACACCAGTCCCTTTAGCATTTCTTGCATTGCTGGCTTGGTGGTGATAAACTCCCTTAGCCTTTTTTTGTCTGTGAAGCTTCTTATTTCCCCTTCAATTTTGAATGATAGCCTGGCTGGATAGAGTATTCTTGGATTCAGTCCTTTGCTTTGCATCACTTTGTAAATTTCTGTCCATTCTTTTCTGGCCTGATGTGTTTCTGTTGAGAAATCATTTGGTAATCTAATGGGAGATCCCTTGAATGTAACTGTCCGTCTCTCTCGTGCAGCCTGTAAGATTATCTCTTTGTCCTGAACATTTGCCATGGTAATTATGATGTGTCTTGGTGTGGGTCTTTTCGGGTTCACCTTTTTTGGGACTCTCTTTGCTTGTGTGATTTTTTTCTTCCCCACCCATGGGAAGTTTTCTGATACTATTTCTTCGAATAGGTTTTCTAACCCTTGTTCCTCTTTCTGTTGTTCTGGCACCCCTATTATTCCTATGTTGTTTTGTTTCATGTTGTCCCATAGCTCCCTTAGGCTCTCCTCCTGTCTTTTAATTTTTTTCTCCAATTGCTGTTCAGTTTGGGTGTGTTTTGTTTCCCTGTCTTCTAATTCACTAATTCGGTCCTCCGCTTCTCCTAGTCTTCTGTTGAAACTTTCAATGGTGTTTTTTATTGCAGCTATATCACTCTTCATTTCTTCTTGGTTCTTACATAATTTATTGATTTTTTTCATCTGTTTCTTCTTTTTTTTTTTTTTTTTTTTTTTTTCAATAATAATTTTTATTTCTTAAAGTATTACAAAGAGTATTACATATGTCTCCTTTTTCCCCCCCATGACATTCCCCCGGCCCCTACACCCCGCCCCCCCCCCCCCCCCCGTGTCTTGTGTCCATTGGTTAATCTTATATGCATGCATATAAGTCCTTCAGTTGGTCTCTTAATCCCCCCCCAACCCTCCCCAGGCTCCCCATTGTAGTTTAACATTCTGTTCAATGTTGCTCTGCTTCTGTATCTACCCCTGTTCATCAGTCCATACTGGTCCCCTTTATTTGTCCCAACCTCACTGGAGTAGTCTCAACCTCACCAGGGCCGTCTGAGCCTCACCAGGGCCGTTTCAACCTCACCTGGGTCGTCCCTACCTCACAGGGGCCGTTTCAACCTGACCGGGGCTGTCCCTACCACGCCGGGGCTGTTTCAACCTGACCGGGGTTGTCCCTACCACACCAGGGCCGTTTCGACCTGACTGGGGTCGTCCCTACCTCACGGTGGCCGTTTCAACCTCACTGGGGTTGTCCCTACCACACCGGGGCCGTTTCGACCTGACTGGGGTCGTCCCTACCTCACGGGGGCTGTTTCAACCTCACCGGGGTCGTCCCTACCTCACGGGGGCCGTTTCAACCTGACCGGGGTTGTCCCTACCACGCCGGGGCCGTTTCGACCTGACTGGGGTCGTCCCTACCTCACGGGGGCCGTTTCAACCTCACCAGGGTTGTCCCTACCACACCGGGGCTGTTTCAACCTGACCGGAGTTGTCCCTACCACGCCGGGGCCGTTTCGACCTGACTGGGGTCGTCCCTACCTCACGGGGGCCGTTTAAACCTGACCGGGGTTGTCCCTACCACGCCGGGGCTGTTTCGACCTGACTGGGGTCGTCCCTACCTCACGGGGGCTGTTTCAACCTCACCGGGGTCGTCCCTACCTCACGGGGGCCGTTTCAACCTGACCGGGGTTGTCCCTACCACGCCGGGGCCGTTTCGACCTAACTGGGGTCGTCCCTACCTCACGGGGGCTGTTTCAACCTCACCGGGGTCGTCCCTACCACACCGGGGCCGTTTCGACCTGTCTGGGGTCGTCCCTACCTCACGGGGGCCGTTTCAACCTGACCGGGGTTGTCCATACCACACCGGGGCTGTTTCAACCTGACCGGGGTTGTCCCTACCACACCGGGGCCGTTTCGACCTGACTGGGGTCGTCCCTACCTCACGGGGGCCGTTTCAACCTGACCGGGGTTGTCCCTACCACGCCGGGGCCGTTTCGACCTGACTGGGGTCGTCCCTACCTCACGGGGGCTGTTTCAACCTCACCGGGGTCGTCCCTACCTCACGGGGGCCGTTTCAACCTGACCGGGGTTGTCCCTACCACGCCGGGGCCGTTTCGACCTGACTGGGGTCGTCCCTACCTCACGGGGGCCGTTTCAACCTCACCGGGGTTGTCCCTACCACACCGGGGCTGTTTCAACCTGACCGGGGTTGTCCCTACCACACCGGGGCCGTTTCGACCTGACTGGGGTCGTCCCTACCTCACGGGGGCCGTTTCAACCTGACCGGGGTTGTCCCTACCACGCCGGGGCCGTTTCGACCTGACTGGGGTCGTCCCTACCTCACGGGGGCCGTTTCAACCTCACCGGGGTCGTCCCTACCTCACGGGGGCCGTTTAAACCTGACTGGGGTTGTCCCTACCACGCCGGGGCGGTTTCGACCTGACTGGGGTCGTCCCTACCTCACGGGGGCTGTTTCAACCTCACCGGGGTCGTCCCTACCACACCGGGGCCGTTTCGACCTGACTGGGGTCGTCCCTACCTCACGGGGGCTGTTTCAACCTCACCGGGGTCGTCCCTACCACACCGGGGCCGTTTCGACCTGACTGGGGTCGTCCCTACCTCACGGGGGCCGTTTCAACCTGACCGGGGCTGTCCCTACCACGCCGGGGCTGTTTCAACCTGACCGGGGTTGTCCCTACCACACCAGGGCCGTTTCGACCTGACTGGGGTCGTCCCTACCTCACGGTGGCCGTTTCAACCTCACTGGGGTTGTCCCTACCACACCGGGGCCGTTTCGACCTGACTGGGGTCGTCCCTACCTCACGGGGGCTGTTTCAACCTCACCGGGGTCGTCCCTACCTCACGGGGGCCGTTTCAACCTGACCGGGGTTGTCCCTACCACGCCGGGGCCGTTTCGACCTGACTGGGGTCGTCCCTACCTCACGGGGGCTGTTTCAACCTCACCGGGGTCGTCCCTACCTCACGGGGGCCGTTTCAACCTGACCGGGGTCGTCCCTACCACGCCGGGGCCGTTTCAACCTGACCGGGGTTGTCCCTACCACACCGGGGCCGTTTCGACCTGACTGGGGTCGTCCCTACCTCACGGGGGCCGTTTCAACCTGACCGGGGTTGTCCCTACCACACCGGGGCTGTTTCAACCTGACCGGGGTTGTCCCTACCACACCGGGGCCGTTTCGACCTGACTGGGGTCGTCCCTACCTCACGGGGGCCGTTTCAACCTGACCGGGGTTGTCCCTACCACGCCGGGGCCGTTTCGACCTGACTGGGGTCGTCCCTACCTCACGGGGGCTGTTTCAACCTCACCGGGGTCGTCCCTACCACACCGGGGCCGTTTCGACCTGACTGGGGTCGTCCCTACCTCACGGGGGCTGTTTCAACCTCACCGGGGTCGTCCCTACCACACCGGGGCCGTTTCGACCTGACTGGGGTCGTCCCTACCTCACGGGGGCCGTTTCAACCTCACCGGGGTTGTCCCTACCACACCGGGGCTGTTTCAACCTGACCGGGGTTGTCCCTACCACACCGGGGCCGTTTCGACCTGACTGGGGTCGTCCCTACCACACCTGGACCGTTTCAACCTCACCGGGGCCATCCCAGCCTTACCGGGGAAACAGGAAGTTTGGCCCTCTGTCCCCTGCCGGCGGCTCCCCACTAGACAAAATCTCCAGGCATTCCTGGTGGTTGCACATCCAGCGCTCCTGCCCTCCACCAAGTGCACAGACTGCCTGTCTGCTGTCCCCCAGCGCCCCACCAGAGACTGGGAGCAGTGGGCATGTTTGTGCGCTTGCTGGTACAGCAGATCCACAGTGCCGGCCGAGTCAGGCCCAGCCCTGGCCGGCCCCGGACCCGACTCTGCCCCCCGATTGCGTCCCTCCCAGATGCAAGGAGCTGAAATCTGCAGCCTGCTGGGATGGGCTCTGTACATGGTGCTTCAGCACATCCTACTCAGTCTCAATGCGCTTCTTTCTATGCGAGGAGTTGAAATCTGCAGTTTGTTGGGTTGGGCTCTGTACTTGGTGTCACATCCTACTCAGTCTCAATGTTCTTTCTCTCCTTCCAGTTGTAGAGCTTCCACTGGGCCAAGTTTCCCATGGTTCTGTATGATAGGTGTTTGTCTGATATTTGGTAGTTTCGATGTTGTTGTGCGAGGTAGCACGCACAGGTCTCTTCCTTATGCCGCCATCCTGGTTCTCCTGGGTCTGCTTCTTGAGTGTGTCTCTCATGGCTGCGAGCAGTTGAAGTCTGCAATTTGTTGGGATAGGCTGCAAAAGCGCAGGTGGGTCTTTTTGTGCACCTGGCACAGCTTGGATGGGGATGTAAATTGATTAAGGCTGAGACTCAGGGAGTCGCCATGGCGGAGCAAATAGCACTGGCTGAGTCTCCGCGGCCCCTTGACTCTCTGCCAGGGCTTTGTGTCCCCCAGTGCCGGCGAACAGCTGTGCAACAGAGTCTCCCTCGCTTTCTGATGGCTGCAAGGCCGTGCTGCCTCTCCCTGTAGGGTCTGGTGCTTCATGATCCCGCCTGAACCAGCTCAGTGGATTTGAAAGTTTGCAGAAGAAAAGGCGCTTCTACTTGTGGGTCTGGCACAGCCCAGATGGGAATGTAAATTGCTTAGGGCGGGATCACAGGGAGTCGCCGGGGCGGGGCGGAGATTCAGCGGCCCCTTGCCTATCCAGGACACCAGGACTTTGCGTCCCCCAGTGCCGGCGAGCAGCCGAGCGCCAGAGCCTCCCTCGCTTCCTGACCGCTGGAAGGCCGTGCCGTCTCTCGCCTTGGGGCCTGGGGCCTCAGAGACCCGCCCGAACCAGCTCAGTGGATTTGAGAGTTTGTAAAAGCACAGTCATTCCCTCTTGTGCCTCTGGCACAGCCCTGAGGGTAGGGCGGGGTCACAGGGAGTCACCAGCGTGGATGAAATAGCGATGGCGGCGTCTCTGCGCCCCTCGCCTCCCCGGGACACCAGGACTTCTTGTCCCTCGGTGCCGGCGAGCAGCCGCGTATCAGAGCTTCCCTCGCTCTCCGACCACTGCAAGGCCGTGGCCGCCTCTCCCTGTGGGATCTGGGGCCTCAGAGACCCGCCCCGAGCAAGCCCAGAGGATTCGAGGGTTCGTAAAAAACCGAGAATCCATTTGCAGCCCGCGTGGCGTGTGACTGCGTACCTCTGGTTTTGGTGCCTCCGTAGCTCCCACTCAGTCTCACTGCGCTTCTTTCTTTTCCTCCAGTTGTAGATCTCCCACTGGGCCAACTTCCCCATGGTTCTGAGTGGCGGTTGTTTACTTCATAGTTGATAGTTTCAATGATGCTGTGAGAGAGCAGCACACACAGGTCCGCTCCCTACGCCGCCATCTTGGTTCTCCCCAATGATTCCCCTCATCTGTTTCTTCTTGCTTCTTGCATAAGTTTTTGATTTTTTTCCTCCATCTGGTTTATGCACTCTAGGACCCTTATTCTGAATTCTTTTTCTGTCATGTTGCATGCCTCTGTATCACTTAGCTGCTTTTCTGGTGAGCTCTCCTTTTCTTTCCTTTGGGGGTTTCTTTGTCTACCCATGTTTGATCATACCACCATATCTAGATGTTGAGTCGTTCAGTGGCTGCTCCCTGGGTGGCAGTGGCTCCTCGGGCTGCGGTTGCTCCTTGGACGGTTGTGGTAGCAGCTGCTCCTCAGTTGGTAGCAGTTCCTCTGGTGGGTGCTGTTCACAGTTGTGGTGGCTCCTCTAGCTGGTGGGGGTAGGCTTCATGTACAGCTGCTGTTCCTCAGACAGAGGGTGTGGTGATCAGGATGCTGCTGTTCCTTGGATAGGAACGGGCTATACAAGCCTTTCTGCTTCTTCTGACAGGAGCATATTTTTTTTCTTTTGGACTATTAAAATGTTTAGTTACATTGCTAGAGTTAAAGTCAACTTGAATTTCTGTAATAATTTCCAGTTGTTCATGCTTCCATATCTTGGCTATTGTAAACAATTCTGCAGTGAACATGTGCATGAGAGATATGTATTTATTGCCACTTTATTATTCATATTTTTGATCTTTCATTTTTTCCTTCTTTTTAAAGAAGAACCTTTAACATTTATTGTAATACTGGTTTGGCAGTGATGAACTCCTTTAGTTTTTTTTCTTGTCTGAGAAGACAAAGAGAAAGATAGCGATTACCAATATCCAGAATGAAAGAGGGAGCATCATTAGAAATCCTACAGGGGGTTCTTCTGAACAACTTTATGCCAGTACATTTAATAACTTAGATGAAGTAGCCAACATCTTGGAAAGCACTAACTTTAATACTCCATATTAGAAAGGAAGAAATAACCTGGGTTACCTGTATCTATCAAAGAACAGGGAATTTGTAGTTAAGGACTTCCCCATAATGAAAATTTAGGCCTAAATGATTTCAGTGGCCAATTCTACCAAGCATTTAATGAAATAATAATAAGTCTCCATAAACCATTCTAAAAAATTGATTAAGAGGGAATTTCCTAATTCATTCTCTGAGGCCATCATCACTCTTCTCCCCAAATCAGACATTAGCATTACAGTAAGACTACAGACCATTATCCTAAATAAACCTGAATAAAAAATATTTAACATTTTAGAAAATAAAATACAAAAATGTTAACATGTCAGACACAGAAAGATATGATTTCACTTATATGTAGAACCTAAAGAACAAAGTAAACAAACCAATGAAACAGAAATAGACTCTTAGATACAGAGAACAAACCGAGGGTTACCAGATGGGAGGGTTCTGAATGAAAAAGGTGAAGGGAGTAAGAAGTTTACAAAATAGTCACGGTAATACATAGTACAGCACAGGGAATATAGTCAGTAATATTGTAATAAATACGTAAGGTGCCAGGTAGGTACTGAACTCGAGGGAGGTTACTTTGTAAATTATATAATTGGCCAACCACTATGTTATACAACTGAAACAAATGTAAAAAATACTGATTGTCAACTATAATTACAGAAATGTTTTTAAGTGTCCAGAAACTGTTGGTGCTGCCAGGTTGGGTAATTAGAGATATGTCGGTCAAAGATTAAAAATGTAGAGATAGAAAATGGATAACTTCTGCAGATGTAATGCATAGCATTGTGATTATAATTAATAATACTGTGTTATGTACTTTAAAGTTGCTAAGAGACTAGATGTTAAATGTTCTCACTACAAGAAATGATAATTATGTGATTCTAGATGTCTAATGCACGAAATTCATGCTCTTGCGGGGGGGGGGGGGGGAGGGCCCTCAGCCTGGCCTGCACCCTCTCACAGTCTGGGAGCCCTCGGGGGATGTCCAACTGACAGCTTAGGCCCGCTTCCCATGGGGAGCAGGCCTAAGCCAGCAGTCGGACATCCTTAGCGTTGCTGCAGAGGCAGGAGAGGCTCCCACCAATGCCGCTGAGCTCGCCATCTGTGAACCTGAATCCTGGCTGAGTGGCACTCCCCCTGTGGGAGCACTCTGACCACCAGGGGGCAGCTCTTGCGTTGAGCATCTGCCCCCTGGTGGTCAGTGCGCATCATAGTGACCAGTCATTCCACTGTTCAGTCGATTTGCATATTAGCCTTTTATTATATAGGATAATAGAGGTGTTAGGTAACATTACAGTGGATATCATATTGGCATATATACAAGGTGTCCTCCTCAAAATGTATATACACATTAAACTGATAGCTCAATTAATGATTCTTTCTTTTCAGATTTAACTCAATGGAATTAATAAATTATTCAAAGTGTGTATACAGTTTTGGGTACACTCATATATATAATATCTCCATACTGTACACCTTAGACTTACACAATGTTATACGTCAATTTTTTAAATGCTTAATATTATATATATACATATATATGTATAAATAGATAGATATAGATAGATATAGATAGATTGATTTCAGAGAGGAAGGGAGAAGAGGCAGAGAGAGATAGAAACATCAGTGATGAGAGAATCATTGATCCGCTGCCTCCTGCACACCCCACACTGGGTATTAAGCCTGCAACCTGGGCATGCGCCCTGACCTGGAATTGAACCGTGATCTAGTGGCTCATAGGTCGATGCTCAACCACTGAACTATGCTGTCTGGGCTGTCAATTTTATTTCAATAAAAAGACCAAGAAAAAGTTATAACTAATAAGTCAACAAAAGAGATAAAGTGGAATAATAAGAAATACTTTACTCACATAAAAGGAGTCAGAAAGGAGGGAAAACAAAAGAACACCTGAGACAAAGAGAAAACAAATAGCAAGATGCTAAATTTAAACACAATATATCAATAATAAAACTTATATGATCTTAACATTTCAATTAAATGGCATAGATTATTGAATTGCACAGAAAAGCAAGACCCAAGTATTACTGACCATAAGAAATATTCACTAAATAAAGTAAAGAATGTAGAAGAACTTGAATAGCTATATTGATAGCAGACAAAATAAATTACAGAGCAAAAATTATTGTCCTCCAGTTTGGCTCAGTGGATAGAGTGTTGGTCTGTGGACCAAAGGGTCCCGGGTTCGATTCCAGTCAAGGGCACATACCTCAGTTGCAGGCTCCTCCCTGGCCCAGGCCCTGGTCAGGGCTTGTGCAGGAGGCAACCAATCAATGTGTTTCTCTCATATTGATGTTCCTCTCTGTCATTCCCACTCTCTTTAAAAATCAATGGAAAAATATTCTCGGGTGAGGATTAACAACAACCTGTTTATATATATGCATAAACAGGTCATTCCTATAATAATTAAGGTGTAAATTCATGAAGAGAGCATAGCAATCTAAATGTTTAAAGACTTAATACCAAAGTTTCAGAATACATGAAGGAAAGCCTAATAAAATTTATAAGGAAAAAGACAAATTCACAATTATAGTCAGATATTTCAAGAACCCTTTCTCAATTATTCATGCAACAAATAGTGAGGGGGAAAAAGTAGAGAATTGAACACACTATCAACTAATTTGACCCAATTGACATTTATTAAACATCATACTCAATAATGGACATTCTTTATATTTGCATATGGGACACTAACCAATCAATGAAATCAAACACTAGTTTTTGAAAAGATCAATAAAATTGATAAAACCTAGCCAAAATGAACAAGATGTGAATATTGTTCCAGAGGTCTTTTAAACTATTCTCATTTATAAAATTCTTTTTTCCTTTGTGCTGCTCTGAATGGCTGTTTTCTGTTACTTTGTCTTCTTTTTTTTTTTTTTTATTAAATTTTTATTGTTCGGATTACATTTGTTCCTCTTCCCCCCCCCCCCCCATAACTCCCCTCCTTCCAGTTCCCGCCCCACCCTCCGCCCTCACTCCCCACCCACTGTCCTCATCCATAGGTGCACGATTTTTGTCCAGTCTCTTCCCGCATCTCCCATTCCCCTTTCCTCCCCAAGAATAGTCAGTCCATTCCCTTTCTATGTCCCTGATTCATTATAAGCACCAGTTCATTCTGTACATCAGATTATTTATTCACTTGATTCTTAGATTCACTTGTTGATAGATGCATATTTGTTGTTGTCAATTTGTATCTTTACCTTTTTCTTCTTCGTCTTCTTAAAGGATACCTTTCAGTATTTCGTGTAATACTGGTTTAGTGGTGATGAACTCCTTTAGCTTTTCCTTATCTGTGAAGCTCTTTATCTGACCTTCAATTCTGAATGATAGCTTTGCTGGATAAAGTAATCTTGGTTGTAGGTTCTTGGTATTCATCACTTTGAATATTTCTTGCCATTCCCTTCTGGCCTGCAAAGTTTCTGTTGAGAAATCAGCTGACAGTCATATGGGTATTCCCTTGTAGGTAATTGAGTCTCTTTCTCTTGCTGCTTTTAAGATTCTCTCTTTGTCTTTTGCTCTTGGCATTTTAATTATGATGTGTCTTGGTGTGGTCCTCTTTGGATTCCTTTTGTTTGGGGTTCTTTGTGCTTCTTGGACCTGTAAGTCCATTTCTTTCACCAGGTGGGGGAAGTTTTCTGCCATTATTTCTTCAAATAGGTTTTCAATATCTTGCTGTCTCTCATCTTCTGGCACCCCAATAATTCTGATATTAGTCCGCTTGAAACTGTCCCAGAGGCTCCTTACACTATCTTCACACTTTCGGATTCTTTTTTCATTTTGCTTTTCCAGTTGGGTGTTTTTTGTCAAATCTTTGGTTTGATTCTTGTGCTCCTCTGGTCTGCTATTGGGTATAATATTCTTTATTTCAGTCCGTGTATGCTTACTTTCTAATTTCTTTATCGTAGCATCGAGGGTCTCATTAGTTTTCGTGAGGCTCTGTTCAAGTTTATAGCAAGCCCTCAAAATTGCGATTTTTAGCTCCATATCCTCCATTTCTGTCATGTTTTTTTGTCTCCGCATCTTTTATGCTTTCTTGGTGCACCCCCTTGTGGTCTTTGTGCGCAGTCTTGTTCTAGCCAAGCCTTAATTGTTGTAGTTAACACTAGAGGGATTTGACCACCAGGCCGACTGGCTGTAGGAATCAGCTGTGTGGAAAACTTCAGTCCTCTGGGGAGGCGCTAATCCAGCCTTTGCCTGAGGCGATCGGCAAATGGCTCTGCGCAGGGCTTGGGTGGGCGGGCTCAACAGGGCGGGGGGAGGGAGCAGCTATGGCTGCTCTCAGTCCGTCCCCAGGGACTCTGCCTCTCTGTCCCCGCAACCGCTGCAAACCTCGGAGGGACCGTAGCCAGACAGTCCCGCTTCTCCCGTTTGAGTCTGGGTCCCTAGAGACTTGCCCGGATCTGTAGCCCAGAGTCTGAGACTCCCTCCTGATTGAAAACGACAACCGCGCCCTCAGCCACCAGCCCGCTTTGCGCGCACACCGCTGCACCACCGTACCTTTAAATTTTCCACACTGCGCCTCCTCTGAGCCTCGGTTTGCTGTTGTTTTTCCTTCTAGTTGAAGAGTCTCTCCTCAGCCAGCCTTCCTGTGGTTCTGGTTGATGTCCGTTCTGTCTTTTAGTTGTATTTTTGAAGTGGTTGTTTACGGCGGCATAGCCGGTGTTTACCTATGCCGCCATCTTCAATTCTCCTGTTACTTTGTCTTCTAAATTGATGATTTGATTCTCTGCTTTATGCAATCTGCTGTTGATTCTTTCTAATGTATGCTTCATTTCTGACTGGTTCTTTTTTATGGTTTCTATGTCCTTTTTAATGGTTACTATTCTTTGTTGAAGTTATCATTAAGTTTTTTGAGCATCTTTATAACTAGTGTTTTAAACTCTGTATCTAGTAGATTTCTTCCTTTCTTTTCATTTAGTTCTTTTTCTGGAGATTTCTCTTGTTCTTTCATTTGGAACATGTTTCTCTGTCTCCCCATTTTGGCTGCCTCTCTGTGTTTGTTTCTCTGTATTAGTCATATCTGCTACGTCTCTCAAGATGTGCTAGTCGTGGCAGTGTGGCTTTATGTAGTAGCTGTCCTTTGCGGCTCAGTGGTGCAGTCTCTCTGACAACCTGAGCCAGGAGTTCAGGAGTGTTCCTCGTGTGAGTTAATGTGCCCTCTTGTTGTAGTCGAGCCTTGATTGCTGTTGGCATGTCAGTGGGTGGGAACCTCAGGCTGTGAGGATTGGCCATGACTACAGTGTATGAGCTGCTGTGCAGGAACTGACCCCAGGGAGCTAGATTAGTCCCAGCAGGGTCTGGTGCCGGCTGAGATCTCCCTTGGGATGTGCCACTTGTGGAGCTAATCAGGCAGTGCTCTACTGAGGGCTGAAGCTGGCTCCGGGTGTGTTGGTTTCGGGGCCTGTTAGTGGCGGAGGGCTTCAGTGCAGGTCAGTGTCAGATGTTGCCTGTGACTGGCCCGAGCTGTCTGTCAGGAGCTACAAAGTGATCCATGGTTGACAGTTTCCTGTGCTGGGCCTGGATGTGCACGGGAGAGGCCATGCTGCAAAGTGAGGCCAGCTGCCACCAGTACTGCACCTGGGACAGGTCAGCAAGAGGTCCAAGGAACCCCAAGACCTGCAGAAGGCTGCCAGGCAGGAGGCTAGTTGGGTAAGGCATTGTCTCAGGAAGTCACCAGTGTGGGGTGAGTGGTATTCACCAGGTTAATACAGACTCAGATTTGGTGCCAGTGCTGAGCCTGAGGCCACTCAGCAAAAGTGTCAAGGTACACTGAGGTCACCTGCCACTCTCCTGGGGCCTGCAGACCTATGCAGCCGGGTGGGGTCTCAGAGAGTCATCAGTGTGGAGCTAGTGGAGTTAACCAGGCTAATAAGGCATCAGACTTATCTATGTTGGGGGAGGACTCAACAGAGACAGTGGTAGCTGTCCCTCCAGCCCTCCATCTGAAGCCACGCAACTCAGTTTCTCCCTGTATGTCTCTGGCACCCCTTGAGCATGGGCCTTTTAGAGTACTCGTGGGTTTCCAGCAGGCTTCTGTCTCATCCAGATTAATGGAATGTTCGCCAATTTATCACATCTTTATCCATTCATCCATCAGTGGAGACTTATGTTGTTTCCATACGTAGCTACTGTGAATTATACTGTAATACATATGGGAGTGCAGACATCTTTTTGATATCCCATTTCCTTTCCTTTGGGTGTATACTCAGATGGAATTACTGGATCACATGGTAGTTCTATTTTTAATTTTTTGAGGAAGTTTCATATTATTTTCCATAGTGGCTGTACCCATAGTGCACAAGCTTCTCTTTTCTTCACATCCTCGCCAACATTTATTATTTATTATCTTCTTGATGATAGCCATCCTAACAGGTATGAGGTAATATCTCATTATGGTTTTAATTTGTATTTCTCAGATGCTTAGTGATGTTGAACATCTTTTTCATGTCCCTGTTGGCCATTTAGATGTCTTTTCTGGAGAAATGTCTATTCAACTCTTCTCCCAGTTTTAAATTAGATTATTTTTGTGATTGAGTTCTTTATATATTTTGGATATTAACTCTATCATTATATGGTTTGCAAATATTTTCTCCCATTCTGAAGATTGCCTTTTTTATTTTGTTGAATAGTTTCTTTTTTTATTTTCTTGAATAGTTTTTGTTGAATGTCTGTCTTTCTTTCCCCACATTTCTAGCATGTGCTTTTGCCCTATACATACTTATGAGATGGTTGCATTGCCATGGTTGTATTATGGCCATGTTTCATGTAAAAGGAAGGGGCATGGCAAAATCTACTGGGTACAAGCCACCTGAACCTCTGCACCCTCCCTGTTACATATCTTACCAAATACTCCACCAAAAATATCCTGCTTAATATCATTGGCCATAATTGCATCACATTTCACCACTGTGTGCTGGCAAAATTTGGAGAAAGTATTTACATGTGCATATTGCTGCACTTAAACCATCATTCAGACACAATAAGCTGTAATAAGGAGCCAGTAAAAGGGAGTGCCCAGAGCACACGCACAGAATTCCCCGGGAAAGATGGCAGACCCCACAGGGGTAGCTAATGACCCCTTTCTTGGGACATCAAGATCTACCTGTGCCGGCAGCCTGTGGGCACACCCACACCCTGCGTTCTGTGGACCATCTCAGAGGGCAGGAGAGGACCTGCATGTTCATGCCACCATCCGTGAAAGGAGCCGCTACATGTGGGGCAGATAGAAGAGCTCTGCTGACGGGTGACCAGTGCCGCTCCTGATGCTGAGTCAGCTGATGAATTTTGGCAACTGATATTAGCCTACAGCTCCTGGAACACGGGGGAGGGGGGGGGGGGCTTCTCAAAAAGCTTCTCATATTAGGACACAGTATATGTCCAGGCAACACTCTTAGTGTTGCCTAGATGGCATTCAATGTTACAGTATTTTCATGCAAGTTGCCTATTGCCCTGCTCCCTGTCCAACTCATTTACCAACTAGGTTACTTTTTGGGTTTGATTTAACAAATAATTCATATAGATAGGATAACTAGCTTCCAAAGTTTAATAATCAGAAAGTGATTCCTTTGATTCCCATGTAAAGATACTTTAAGAAAAATGTAACAAAACCCCCACATATACACATGCCATAAACAGATCATCTATTATATATGTCCCAGAAAACTAATGCCACAAAGTAAAATGAATATTAGATGGTTATTATTTAATAACTAATGACTGTGATTGGTCTACTTTAGACACCATTTACATAATATCATTCTGTGGTAGATGAGGGTGTATCTCACTTATATCTTATCTCTGACACCTTATTATTGCTTCTGCAATGTGAACCAGTTTCTTGCTATACAGGCTAGAGATATGTCATCCTAGACTTTTGAATTATATAACTCCTGAGTTGGCATAAATATTTTTGGGTGCCATGTTTTCATCTTATTTTTAATTACTCTATATCTTTCTGCTTAAGTGCATTTTGTAAAGAAAATGAACGCGCAGTTCCCATCCTGCCCTCTGAGATGGTCCACAGAACGCAGGGTGTGGGTGTGCCCACAGGCTGCCGGCACAGGTAGATCTTGATGTCCCAAGAAAGGGATCATTAGCTACCCCTGTGGGGTCTGCCATCTTTCCCGGGGAATTCTGTGCGTGTGCTCTGGGCACTCCCTTTTACTGGCTCCTTATTACAGCTTATTGTGTCTGAATGATGGTTTAAGTGCAGCAATATGCACATGTAAATACTTTCTCCAAATTTTGCCAGCACACAGTGGTGAAATGTGATGCAATTATGGCCAATGATATTAAGCAGGATATTTTTGGTGGAGTATTCGGTAAGATACGTAACAGGAAGGGTGCAGAGGTTCAGGTGGCTTGTACCCACTTCTTTTTGCATGAAACATGGCCATCGTACAACCATGGCAATGCAACCATCTCATAAGTATGGGGCAAAGGCATAGGATAGACATGTGGGGAAAGAAGGAAAGACATTGCCTGGAGCCTGATGTTATTGTAAAGTTCTTGTAGCATCACTTGACTTGGTGTCATATGAGAAGAATAAAGCCCTAATTTGGATAAGTTGCCTTTTTGCCCGTCTTTTTTGTTTCACATTAACAACCTATTGCAATTGGTCATGTATTACAGATGGAATATGATTGAAAGACATAGCCAACCCGCTCTTAATGATATATAGATGTAGTTTTCTTCCTTATTTTTCATTCTCATTATGGTCTCTAGTTGAATGTGAGGGCAATTAATTATATTAGGACACTTTTATCTGGAAAATTGCAACATGATATTGACTGGAGAAATGTAGATTGATAACTCTAAGAAGAGTACCATCCCGATTTTGAAAACAAACCAACCAAAACCCCATAAAACATAAATCAGAGATCTAGAGTATATTTCTTGAGGTCATGGAATGGAAGTTTAACCTTCCCAAAACCAAGGATTATTTCTGTTTTTCTCACTGCTCTGTCTCTAGATCCTTCACCAATACAGGCAGAGAGCAGGTGCTAATAAATATTTGTTGGAAGAATAAATGCATGAAGGTACTCATTTTCTACACAGACACTCACATGTGCACACACACAAAACAATACTTTGGGATAAGTTCCTAAATTTCTTTGAGCTTGTCTGTCTTCCATGATTTTTTTTTCTTTATGGAAAAGGACAAGAAACTTCATTGGAGTATAGAATGTGTTTCACGCTCAATACATTGAGCTCCTATTGAAGAGACATTCTGAAGTGTCTGGGTATAGGAGAGAGTGCCACTGTGGAAAGTGGGGAAGGGCTCTATCCAGGAGATTACACAGACCTGGAGAGGGAGATGCCCTGGGACAGCCCGCAAGGAAACTGACTGGAGCACTGCGGCAGGAGCAGCTGTCGTTTAGATGCAGCACGTGACACCTGCTTTGTTAGATCCTACACTAGGTGGAGAGAGGGTAGCATCTGTCTCCAAAAGCAGATTGTGTTGGACTTCAGCTGGTTGACAAGCCCAGAAACACAGGTCCCAGGGAACAACATCACCAAGCAGACTTTATTTCTAAGTCCCTTTTACTAAAAACACCACAGACACCTCCTCTACCAAGCCTGTAATGAATATAATCAGAAGAGCAAGAGGGTAGCACATCCATGAAACGAAATAGGTGTTTATGAAAAGGAACAACTGGAGATATGAGTGATGAAAAACATAGCTGTTTATATGTCATCTTTTCACTATACATTAATGTTGTAATGAACCCCAGTTGAGAGTAGCACAGTAATTTGGAAGCGCTGGATAGAAAATGCTAGATTGCAATTCTAGATAAAAACAAGGAAATGGGATAGAGAGTATGTGTGTGGGGGTGGGTGTAAATGTTAAGAAATGTGAGGAACAGTCCAAGAAATTCCAAAATCTACTTAATAACAGTGCTGGGCAGGCCATGTCTTTTCATATAAAAGCCCTGGCCAGTGTGGCTTAGTTGGTTGGGCATTGTCCCATCCACCAAGAGGTTGCCAGTTTGATTCCCGGCCAGGGCACATGTCCAGGTTGCAGGCTCCATCCCCAGTGGGGGTGTGCAGGAATCAGCCAATCAATGTTTCTCTCTCCCACTTCTTTCCTCTCTCTAAAATCAATAAAAACATATATAAAATAAAATAACCTTATAGAGTGTACGGGGAATAAAAAGACAGAATGGACTGGAATAAATATTAAAGGAACCAAAGAGAAGAGAAAAATTTAAAGATATGAAAAGTGAGTGCTCTAATTGGAGGTGCCCACTAAAAGTCTGGAAGGAAAAATCAAAACAAAAATAAATAGAATTGGCTTCCAATTCCACAAAGATTGAGTAGCCCGTTTCTCCCAGGTTCTCCCTGTTACATCTAAAAAACTCGAGACTTACTGTAACAGGGTGGAGGTAAGAAGGTGGACTGTCAGTACTGCTCAGGACTTGCACTATTACATGGGGCTGAGATCCCTGGTTTCCTTACTGCCCCACATATACCCAAGGCGGGTGCTACAAAGTATTCCAGCCTAGAGCAGAAAAAGGTGTCCCTTTCTGTGCATGTTGTCCTAAGAGACTTTGACAAAAGAGCTAATATTTATAAAATCAAAGCCCAGAAGGAGTGGAGAGAGAAAGTCGGGCTGTTGTAATATTTGAAGAAATACTCCCAAGCATGGCAAAAGATACCGTAATAACTTACAGAGTCAAGAGGCTGGGTAAACCTCAAATGGGATAATCTAAAAGAAATCCTTGCCACGACAAATTTATTATAACACTAGAAGCCCGGTGCACAAAAATTTGTGCACTGGCAGAGGAGGGGGCGTCCCTCAGCCCAACCTGTGCCCTCTCACAGTCTGGGACCCCTTGGGAGATAACCACCTGCTGGCTTAGGCCCGCTCCCCTGGTGGCAGATGGCACGTCCAATCCCGTGGTGCCTGCCCCGTCTCCCCTGATTGCAGATGGCAGGCCCGTATCCCATGCTGGGTCCAACGGCTGCTGGGATCGTGCTGCCTCCCGCCCCGCCCCAACCACCCAGTCCCGCACACAGCAGGCCCGGATCCTGCGCTGGGGCGGGCGGCAGCTGGGGATCGAGCTGCCACCCCCCCCCCCACCCCCCCCGTCCCGGGCTGCACACCACAGGCCAGGATCCTGCGCTGGAGCAGGCAGTGGCTCTGGATCACGCTGCCGCCCGCCCCGCCCACCCCACCCTACACACAGCAGGCCAGGATCTTGCGCTGGGGCAGCCAGCGGCTGGGGATTGCACTGCTGCCAGCCCCAGGCAGGGCAGCGCAGCAGGATCTGCCTGCAGTATGCAAATTAGCCGCCATCTTTGTTGGCGGTTAATTTGCATATCATGCTGATTAGCCAATGGGAGGCATAGTGAAGGTATGGTCAATTACCATGTTTGTTTATTATTAGATAGGATATATATTAAAAGACATGGCCTGCCCAGCCGGTGTTGCTCAATGGTTGAGTGTAGACCCATGAACCAAGAGATTCGCTATTTGATTCCCTGTCAGGGCACATGCCCAGGTTGTGGGCACATCCCCAGTAGAGGGCGTGCAGGAGGCAGCTGAATGATGTTTCTCTGTCATTGATGTTTCTACCTCTCTATTCTTCTCCCTTCCTCTCTAAAGAAAAAAACACACAACATACTTAAAAAAAAAAGACATGGACCCTAGAGTAATTAAACCATCGTGACAGAGAAGAATAAATTGGGAGGTATCCGTCTATCCAATATCAACGCTTAGGTACAGTATGCAAGGCAGTGTGGTATTAGTAGTGATAAATATATATCAATAAAATATATGAGCCTAGAAATGGACCATAAAATTATGCTCAACTGATTTTTGACAAGGTCCAAAGTAAATTAGAGGAGGGGCCCTTGTGCTGATGAAGCCATTTTGAATCTGCAGTGCGGTGGTGAATATATGAACCAACACATGTGACAAAATTGTATGGAACTACAAACACACACACTATCACAACACACACACACAAATTATAACCAGTAAAACTGGGGAATTAGAATAAGATTGATGGGATGTATCAGTGTTAATATCCTGGTTGTTAATAGTGTAATATAGATTTGTAAGGTATTACCACTGGGAATCACAAGATAAAAGGTATACAGAATCGCTCTAAGTTATTTCTTACAATTGTATGTGAATCTACAATTATTTCATCTAAATAAGTCCCCCCCCCTTGGTTGATTCTTTTTTTAAATTTTCTTTATTGATTAAGGTATTACATATGTGTCCTTATCCCCCCTTCCCCACCACCACCCTGCTCATGCCCTCACCCCCCTGGTGTCTGTGTCCATTGGTTATGCTTATATGCATGCATACAAGTCCTTTGGTTGATCTCTCCCCCTTACCCCCACCCTCCCCTACCTTCCCTCTGAGGTTTGATGGTCTGATCGATGCTTCTCTGTCTCTGGATCTGTTTTTGTTCATCAGTTTATATTGTTCATCGTCTTCCACAAGTGAGTGAGATCATGTGATATTTATCTTTCTCTGACTGACTTTAAGTAAGTTTTTAATTTCATTAATGAAAGGTTCAGGGTTGGTCCAGGGTCACACAGCACAGACTCAAGGCTCAGTGTAATCAAAATGATAATTTATTCCAGGCACCTGGGTGCAGGTGGTCTGACTGGAGAAAGAGCCAGCGGCGAATGGGGGAGGGAGCCAGCTTTTTATGCTCAGGGAGAGCTGCAGACGGGGCTTCGGCTTGACACACGTATCAGGGCCATAGATTTACAGCCTTGCCCTTTGTCCTCCTGCTGGCGCCAGGCGTCCTTTGTCAGGGGGCTGTGCAGGGCTTACGGTCTTCAGGAATTTCTGTAAAATAACCACTCAAGGGGAGCATGTGCAAGGCTTAGGCTAGCAGAACGAGCTTTCCCTTTGGCATTTGTTAGATTTTCTAAGGCTCAAGCCTTGTTCTCCAGTTAACCCTTTCAATTAAAACTATTAGCTGACAGAAATCGGCAATGTGTTAAAAGAATTAAAATAATGACCATGTGGGCTTTGTTGTGTGTTGAAATACAGTTAAATATTTGAAAATCATAAGTATTAGCCACCACTTTCACTCCATGGAGCATGCTCTGTCTCTCTGCAACTTTGAGTTGGAAAATGCCATCCCTTCTCCAAGACCCATCGGATGTGGACTTTGGGTCCCTTACCTGCCTCATTTAGTCTGTCCTCTCCTCGGTAGACGGGGCTGATTATAGTGCCTACCTCAGGACTGTGAAGAATGCTAGCCATGCTCAATACGGTGCAGAGCACAGTGACTGGCGAGTGTAGCCCTAGCCGGCTTGGCTCAGTGGATAGAGCGTTGGCATGCGGACCGAAGGGTCTAGGGTTCGATTCCGATCAAGGGCACATGCCTGGGTCTCAGGCTCGATCCCCACTAGAGGGTGTGCAGGAGGCGGCCGGTCCATGATTCTCTCTCATCAATGATATTTCTCTCTCCCTCCCTCTCCCTTCCTTTCTGAAATCAATAATTTAAAAAAGGAATAAAAATAAAGACCTGAGTGCATGTCATTGCTCACACTTCACACTTCACCCAGCAAGCATTTTTTCAAATGGCTATTGCCATGGCTCTAGGCTCCAGAGGCCTTGAGGTCGTTAGTATAGGTATGGCCGCTGCCCTCGGGAGCCTGCATGAGATCAGATGCTGTTTACATAACATGTTTAATAGCTTGAGAGGTGAAGTGCTTTATATGAGATCACATAACTGAGGGCTATTGTTTGCAGTCCTAATCCTCTTTTTCTTCTTTCTTTCATAATTAAGAAATTATTGGGGGTTCAGAACAAGTCACCCCAAGATGTGTCTCTGTGGTGTGAAGATTGTTTGAGCTAAAGACTTTCGTTGCAGGCTCAAGAAAAGCTTGTGCCTTCCCTTAAAAGGCACAGGGTTTTTTGGGAAGAAGCTGAATTAGGGGCCTGGCACATAATAAGCAATTAGAGATAACGTCTTTTGGCCTATCTGTAAGGCAGGGCAGGTTCTACTTACTATCTGCTGTTCTTCCCCTTTGAAGTGCCTCATCCCTAGCTCCGAATGTCATGTATATTCATGTTCCCTTTCTATCTCTGTAGCTCTGTGCATGAGGGGGGGGGGGGGGGGGCGGGCGGGGGGGGGTTGTCTCTGACTCTCTCATGTATGCAGGGTTCCCATATATATGTATGTATTACATTTGGTTATTTTCTCTTGCTAATAGGCCTCATATCTATTTGGTTATTAGACCAGTCAGAAGAACCTTGAGGGCAGAGGACATTTTCTTCCTCCTCCACATAAGCTCTAAAGAAAGGGAATAGATGTTTAATCACTTTGTTTCCCACTCACTCCCCAGTTCTTCCCAATCATCTGCCATCTGCTAAGTAAATTAAAGCAATTTCCTCCCCCTTAATATTTGATAATGTCAACTCCCCAATTTTATAAATCTCACTTGTATAATGTTCTGTATTCCTTTCTATCTCCTTCACTGCCTCCCCTTCGTACTCCCTGCTAGGTGCAGAATCGCCTCAAGTCTGATGTGTCTTCTCCCTCACGACTGGATCTCTGCTACCTCATCCCCTTCCTGGGCTTTAGGTATCAACAGCATAGAAATGGCTTCAAATCTTGGTCTCTGTGCCCATCCTGTCCTATGCCCTGCATTTACTACTAACTCCAGCGATCTCCAAAAACCACGGGGTTTTCCCACAAATTCCAAGCAAATTAATTATCTTTCACCCCAAAACTTTTTTTCTCTGGTCTCTCATCAGAATGATTTCACGAAATTTCCATCATCCAGATTCAAAGCTCGAAGCCCTCTCTTTGTCTCTATCCACCAGTGCTCCTTTTCACCCCTTGGCCCCCTTCCAGTTACAGATACAATACTGACTCCAGCCTTTAGAGTGTTAATGTATGATAGATACTTAATGAATACTAAGCCACTTAACTGAGCTGCTTAAAATAAGTTCCTGGTTCCTTGCTGACCATGAAATAAACTTGATTTTGCCTGAAGATGCAGGCAGACTCCAATTTACCTTGCTTTTTTTGTTGTTAATCCTCATCTGAGAATATTTTTTCCATTGTTTTTTTTTCTTTTTGAGAGAGAGAGAGTGGAAGGGAGGGAGGGAGGGAGAGAGAGAGAGAGAGAGAGAGAGAGAGAGAGAAACATCGATATGAGAGAGACACATTAATTGGTTGCCTCCCACACATGCCCCAACTGGGGCTGGGAGTCGAGCCTGCATCCCAGTTACATGCCCTTGACCAGGAATCAAACCCGTGACCCTTTAGTCCATGGGTGATGCTCTAATCTCTGAGCCAAAACAGCCAGGGTTCCAAAATTTAATTAATTAATTAAAATAAATAAATATCACCCTAGCTGGTTTGGCTCAGTGGATAGAGCATCGGCCTGTGGACTCAAGGGTCCCAGGTTCGATTCTGGTCAAGGGCATGTACCTTGGTTGCGGGCACATCCCCAGTGAGGGGTGTGCAGGAGGCAGCTGATTGGTGTTTCTCTCTCATCGATGTTTCTAACTCTCTATCCCTCTCTCTTCCTCTCTGTAAAAAATCAATAAAATATATTTTAAAAAACAAAACAAAACAAAACAAAACAAAAAGAGCACATGCCCAGGTTGTGGGCTCGATCCCCAGTGGGAGGCATGCAGGAGGCAGCCGATTGATGATTCTCTCTCATCATTGATGTTTCATTCTCTCTCTCCCTCTCTCTTCCTCTCTGAAATCAATAAAAATATATTTTAAAAAATAAATATCAGCCACCAAATTATCAGGCTAAGGAAAAAAATTATATGATCGTATTATAAATAACATTTCAATAAGTTCCATAAGCACTCATAATCTTTAAAAAACTCTCAGAAAACCAAGAATGGAGGAAAACTTTCTCAACTTAATAAAAAAAAAATCATCTACAAAAAACTTCCAGCTAACTTAATGGTAAAAGAATGAATACTTTACTTCTAAGATAAAAAGCACAAGGACATTCACTCTCACCACTCTTATGTAACATATTTGGAAAATAATACCTCGCATTATAAGACAAGGAAATGAAGTAAAAAGCATACAGGTTGGAAAAGAAGGAAAAAAATCTGTCTCCATTTGCAGCTGACGTGTTAGTCTGCATAGAAAAGACCAAGGCATCTACAAAAAACCTTTTGGAACTAAAACATGAGTTAAGCAAGGTCCAGGCTACAAGATCAACACATAAAAATGAATTGTATTGCTCTATACTAGTAAGGATATGTGGATATTAAAATTAAAGTTAAAAATACTTAGGTATAAATAGGAAAACCACTTTAGGTCTTATACTCCAAAAACTAAAAAATTACAAAACACCGATGAAGGAAATTTTATTTATTTTTTTTGAAAGAAATTAGGTGACATAGACACACATGTTCATTCCTTGAAAGACTCAACATAGTAAAGAAGTCATTTCTTCCTAAACTAATATGCAGGTTTAACTTCATTGCTATCATAATCCTAGCAAGATCTTTTGTACAAATATACAAGGTCATCTAACAATTTTTCTTGAAAGACAAGGCTACAACAATTTTTAAAAAGAATAAAGCAGGAAAAATTGCTACACTATCTCAAGATATTATGCAGCTATAGTAATCAATAGTATATGATATTGACAGCAGAATAGGCACATAATCAATGGAACAGAATAGAGAACCAAGTACAGCCAAGTAATTTTTGACAGATGTGCCAAAGTAATTCAATGGAGGAAGAATAGCGCTTTCAACAAATGGTTACTGCAAAAAGTAGATATCCACTGTTAAAGAAAAATCCATCTCAAACAAAGTTTTATACCTTATCCAGTAATTAATACAAAACGAGTGGGGCAATCACTCAAGTGGGAAGGAGAATACTCTACTGGATGTCATGAGCTATTGGTCTGAAACAAATGGGATGTTTACATAGCATTCTGCTATCATTGAATATCTATGGTGCCACCATCAGAAAGACCCCATCTTGGGTTAAGGAGGACTTTCTTTGGGAATTATTGCTTTCCATCAGACCCCTCACTTCCTCAGAATTACAACTCATTTCATAAGGCCTCAGTTCCCTCTTCCATTTTCTAGAACAGAACATTATTTTGTCATGCACACTCAATGGTGCAAGTTAATGGTCTGGTGTTCTGCATGGCATAGCATTCTGCCCATCTCTGATTCGTCACCCATGATCGACCAGTAAAGGTGACAACTTAGATTCCCAGCTGTCTAAAATGTTTTGGGTTCCTCATCATACAGAGCTTCCTCTCTTTCAGAAGCCATGAATCTCCTGATGCTGACCTTCATTCTATGTGGGTTACTAACTCCAGTGACCAAAGGTAATGGAACCCTAGAATGCAAGGATGAAGGAACGAGGATGAGTTATTGACATTGAGCTCCTACGTTTTACCAAGGGGGAAAGGGGCCCACTGGAAAAGTCTTGGGCCAATAAAGAGTAGTGCAAAATGCTCTTATTATGGCAGCTCCGTATCCCTACTCTCTAAGAATTTGTTAGAGGCACCTATCAAGCTGGGTGTCTTCTGAAACATTTCTCCAAAGACACAAATTTTCTCAATCTTCTCAGCAGCCTTATATGTCTCTCTATGTAACTAACCAGTGTTAACTCAGCCTCACTTCACTTCTATTTGAATGATTTCATTGTTGTACCTGTTTCATTGTTGTGTCCTACTAGCTAAACTCTTACTACCATCTTGAATTCTCTTTTCTCATGAAAGTATCTTCACAGGAGTCTTTTATTTTTATGTTCTGAGATATGGCGAACAAGTTCGTCACACTGTAGATTCTGCAGAGCTGTCATAAATTTGAGTTATAAGGGGGATAAATTAAGACAGAGATAAAGACTAATATGCAAGACCAATGGCGAGCTTCTGTGATATTAGATAAAAATGAATGAGTTTGTTCCTCTTTTGAATAATGCTACTACTGAAAATTATTATACTTACAAGTGTTAAAAAGTGTCAAGCAATTGATAGGTTTCTATAAGTTTAAGGAAAAGTACCATACTTCCATAGAACAACAGTTCTTCAGTCTTCCCTTCAGAATTTCCGAATCAATCATTCTAACCAGTTATATATAGTAGCAGGTGCAAGTGTATATATACATTTTCAAGGAGACAGCATGTGATGGCTTTGTAAAGAAACTTTTTACCAAGCGAAGAAATAAATATATGCATACTATATACACACATATGTAAATATATGTATGATATGTATCTCTTAGATTTTAAAAAATCCAGCTCATATGAGCCACGTGGATTCTTCTGCAATGTGCTAGCAATATGTCTTAGAGACTTCTTATCAATATATAGACTGACTTTATTATTATTAACACATCCATACATAGAACTTAAAGGGTGTGTGTGGATGAATTTCCTTACTTCATTTAATTCATCCACTACTGCTGGAAAACCAGTTTTTAATTATCAGAAACAATTCAGTAAGAAAACTTTGTAAATGAAAGTCTTTTATTCATGACTATACACACAAATACACACACACACGCGCACACAAGATTGTCAAACAACCCACCAAGTGGGCTACATTACTTTTTACTTTTATCACAAGTGTGTGTCAGCTTCTCACATACTCATTATTACATTTTTCATCAGATTGCTTCAACTATTTCATTTTGAAGTATGAAAATATCTTTTTTTGTTTAAATTTATCACACTTTAACTATAAATGAGTTTGAACATCTATCCCTTTGGTATTTTTGAACTCTTTCTTATTGATTTTAAGAGTTCTTTATATACTAAAAAAATGGGTTCTTTTAAAGTTTGGAGATGTTATATTTTGCTTAGAAAGGTTTTCACTTCCATGAAATGGACATAAAAATTCTCATGATCTTATATCTTAATTCATATGGCAACATATTAATTTAGTAAGTGAGGTAAAGATTAATATCTATACTCAATTCTGATTATGAATTATTTGCTGAAATTTTGTAAAGTTTTGAAATATTAAAGAAGTAAAAATAAGATTTTGCTCTATTGCTTTCCCTCAGATTCCTTGGATACCAGGTGAAGAAAAATGTGTAGTTTACCTTGTAATTTTCTATTACATCATTAGTATTTTCTCATATAGTAAATATTTTTCAAAAATTGAATTTTCAGTGATTGCATAACATTTTATGGAATGGATACTCTGAAATTATTTATTCAGTTTCATAATTGGGCATTTATGTCCTTATTGCTTTTGCTAATAAGTGTACTTATATTTCACATGTAAGTATATTCCATATAACTATTCTTAGATATACCATTCAACATAAAATTCCTCAAAATGAACCTGATTCCTATCTGCTTAGTATTTGTTGTCAATTTCTGAATATTACAAATTTTTAAAATAAAGGAAAACATCTAAATGTATGTTTAGATGTTTTTCCCATTTCTTTGACTATGGAGAAGTCAAACTTAAAATATATATTTATTGTGTATTTTAATTTTTCTATAAATTATGTGGTCTGCCTCTTTTTCCCTTTTATTTTGGGGGTAGTTTTTATTCCTGTTAGTTTACAGATTTTCCATTATAGGTTCCATTTTAAAACTTAACTATTTGATGTGTTTGACTTAATTATTGTGTGTTTTCAAATGAGATAGCATCTCATGGTTTCATAAAGAAACTTTTTACCAAACCAAGTTGTCCATCAACGGGCTGCTGTCAATAGCTATAAGTCAATGCTATCTGATTCTATATTTGGCATGTTTTAGGGAGAATTCACACTTGGGATAATGTTTTGGCTAGGTGGCTTATATATCTGAAATAATATAGTTGTTATTCATATATTTTAGTTTTACGGTTTTGACATCTTGGTCACAGAAGCCACAAGTCCTAACAACATAATGATTCTAGATTGAGGAGTTTTGCAAAAAATGACTCCTGTCATTATTTTATTTATTTATTTTTAATTTTTATTATTTTTAAAATTTCTTTATTGATTAAGTTATTACATATGTGACCTTATCCCCACATTACCTCCCTATCCCCCCACTCATGCCTTCACCCCCTGTTGTCTGTGTCTATTGGTTAGGCCTACACTGTCATTATTTTTTAAAAATACATTACGTTATAGATTGCTCCCAGTTGTGGTTATTGTATTGCTTAAGCTATATTCTTGAAATTATCTTCGATATTTTTAGCTGTGACATTCATATCTATCAAAAAGTCTGTTACATCTACCTGCAAATTATATCCAGAACCAACGAACCTCACCACCTCCACTGCTACCACTCTAATTCAAGTTACTGTCATGTCTCACCTGTTACTGCGATAGCTTCCTCACAGGTCTCTGTCCTATCCTTGGCTCGTGCAGTCTACTGTCAAGATAGCATAGAGCATGATCTGCTCACCCTGGAAGTCAGATTACGTATATTTTCTGTTCAAAACTCTGCAATGGCTCCCCCTTCTTCACTCAGAGCAGTAACCAAGGTTCTTATAGTGGCCCACCTGGCCCTCCATGATCTGGTCCTTAGGACGTCTCTCACCTCATCTCTTCCTATGCTAGTCCTTGCTCACTTTGCTAGAGCCACACTGGCCTCAATGCTGTTCCTCAAACATGCCAGGCTTGCTGGACCCTCAGAATTCTGTTTGTTTCTTCTGGTTAGAATGTACTTGCCCCAGGTATCAGTGTGGCTAATTCCCTTACCTCTTTCAAGTCACCGTTTAATTGTCACCTTCTTTCAGTCCTATGCTAACTGCTGTTTAAGAAATTGCAGTCTGGCCCCATATTGCAAACAGATTCCACTTAAATCTATTCGCTCTTATTTCTGCAAACCACTGATCACCTTCTCACATACAAGCTAACTTACTTGTGTGTTTTTTTTATTGTCTGTAGTCCCCTAAGTTACGTGTGATTTTGTCTGTTTAGTCCACAAATGTACCTCACGTGTCTAGAATTGAGTCTGCACCATAGTTAGGGGCTCAAAACTGTGTTGAATGAGGGATTATGCCCTAAATTTTAACGTTGGAGGGAATGGTTAAAAAGGAGTAATGAGTAATGCAAGTAAGAAACAATGTTGATAAAAACTTGACAGACCAAGATGATTTAAAGAGTTTAGGGGAGATGAACTGAGAAACTTCTGATTTCAAGTATGGGTACCCTGGAGGAAAAGAAACGATAATCTCTGTAGACGTGAGGAATGGAGAAGCAATGATGGATTTTGTTTTCGATGAGGCAAGTGAAATGTCTACATTTTTCAATTTTTATTTTTCAATTACAGTTTACATTCAATATTTTGTATTAGTTTCATGTGTACAGTATAGTGGTTAAACAATTATCTAATTTTCAAAGAGTTCCTCCCCATATTTCCAGCACCCACTTGGTAACATCAGACTCATAGATACAGAGAACAGACTGCTGGCTGCCAGATGGGAGGGCGCGTTGGAGAGTTGGGTAAAAAAGGTGAAGCAATTAAGAACTATACATTGATAGTTACAAAATAGTCATGGGGGTGTAAAGCACAGCATAAGGAATATAGACAATCATATTGTAATCTACATTTTAAACTTACAGAAAATTCTATCATGAACCAAGTAAATTTGGGCCAATAAAATAATAAGGGAATGAATCATTGGAGAAGTGAAATAAAGCCAACGTATTTCAGAGGAGGCAATAGGATCCAAATTATTTTGAGCTTTATAAATGCCAACCCAAGAAAGGTGCTTTTCATACATGATCAAATTAAATCCAAAAGAGGTTGTTTTGAGAATTGCTTGCTCTTCCTCATATATACCAGCCTTCCTCCATCATCGAATCTTTGCTCTAGCTGCTTCCTTTGCCTAGAATATACCGACCTTGGTACTTTTCAGGGAATTTATCATGCAGTTTGCTTGATAAATGATCATACAATAGGCCGACAAGTTTCCTTTAGATTAATATATACACCCCACAACTGAATTATCACGCTGCTGAAAAATCTTCCTATATTTCTCTTGTAAGCTCATCTTCCCCTAGACAGCTTTTTAAAAAAGGATTTTTTAAAAAATATATTTTTATTGATTTCAGAGAGGAAGGGAGAGAGATATAGAAACATCAGTGATGAGAGAAAATCATTGATCGGCTGCCTCCTGCATGTCCCCTACTGGGGATCGAGCCCACAACCGGGGCATGTGCCCTTGACCAGAATCGAACCCAGGAACCTTTAGTCCACAGGCTGATCCTCTGTCCACTGAGCCAAACTGGCTAGGGCTTTTAAAAATATTTTTAATTTATTTTTAGAGAGAGGAAGGGAGAGGGAGAGAAACATCCATCAGCTGCCTCCTGCATGCTTCCTACCAAGAGCCCACAACCAGGACATGTGCCCTGATTGGAATCGAACGGACAACCTTTTGGTGCCTGGGATGATGCCCAACTAACTGAGCCACACTGGCCAGGGCGGTAGACAACTATTTTGTACTGACCTCTCTTTCATTTTACTCTCCTGCTCCACTCCTCTGCGTCACTCTCTGTCCCAGTTTATGACCGTACCCCACACTTCATGACTTAAAAAATTCAAATAGAACCTTTTGTTTTTATCACTGCCAACATTCATACCAGTAGGCCTTTGCATCCATCTTGTCTTTCCCCCTTCACGGGATGAGGAAGTGTGCCTTCTCCATCTCAGTCACTCTGCTGTATGTTATTTTAATCTTCGTCAACTTGTCAAGGTTATTCCCTTCTGTTGTCTCATTTCCCTCTTGCATTAATCTCTCCCTCTCTACTTGTTTCTTCTTGTTTGCAAACATGCTGTTATTTCCCATTCTTTTTAAAAAATATTTTTTTCTTGATTTTAGAGAGGTAGCAAAAAAGGGAGAAAGATAGAAACATCAATGATGAGAGAACATCATTGATTGGCTGCCTCCTGCATGCCCCCTACTGGGGAATTGAGCCTGCAACCCAGGCGTGTGCCCTCACCTCCAATAGGTCCACGCTCAGCCACTGAGCTATGCAGACCAGGCTGTTTCCCATTCTTAAAAACAAAGGCAAAAAAATCCATCCTTAATCCCATATTGTCCACCAAGAACTTATTTGTTTCTCTGCTCTTCCTTTTAGCTAAACTTAAGGTTTGTCACCAGATGCTACTTCCACTTCTTTTATTGACATTTCAACCAGCTTCACTTTCGTTTCTTTTCTTCCTACCCACTCTGAAACTACTCTTGTCAAAGTTCCCTGAGGCACTCATCAAGTGAAATGCAATGGACATTTCTACCCTTATCTTACCCTCTCAGCAGTAATTGCCTACAAAATGTCAACTCATTTCTTTAAGAAACATTTCCCTCTCTTGCATAATCTAGTCACCTCTGATACAATCTTCGTGGTATCCTTTTGGTATTTTCCATTTATACGCGCACCGGCTGGAGCTGTACTGGCAGAATCCCCACAGCATGGTTGATTGCTTGGGAAAGATCCCTGTTCAGGGCAATCCAGAAATGACAGGGAGTTATCAGCTCCCTCTGGGCTCATCTATCAACTATTGGCTGGCAGGTCAGCAGATAAATATTCCTGCTCATTTGACCCTCAAAAAGGATTACTCTGATGCTTGTTTCGTACACTGGCTGCCATAGTTCCCCATGGGGTTGTGCTTTAGTTAACCACAGTGATAGCTAACTGTGTAACTCACTTCTTTTGGCTTTATTATTCCCTAACTTCCCCATTTCAAATTGATTTTGGGGGGTGGTGAATGCCTCTTAACGTAATTATTGTACTCACTCTCCCCCCAGCCAGTTCTGCTTTGGGGGGAACTGATCTAATCTCTAGTGTTTCATTCTCCTGATTTGCTTTGATTTATCTGGTTGTTTCCTTTTGAGTCTTTTCCTCTTTTCTGAGCTCTCAATAGTGATACTCACCAGGATTTAATTAGGTCCCCTTTTACCTCAGATTATTTCAACTTAATATACTTTATCTGTTACTGTAGTTTCTAATACTATCCATAAGCAATGATTCCAAAATTTACATCTGGAGTCCAAACTTTTTTACTGAGATCTTACAGGTATATACCACTGCCTTGTCAACATTCTAGATATATTATGCTGTTTGCCCCAAAGCAAATACTTGAGCCCACCTTTTTCTCTTCCCTCCAAATCTTGTTCTTTCCTCAGTGTACTATTCTGTTAGTGGCAAATATCACTAATCTCCCCATCTCAGTTCAGAAATGTAGTGATGCACTCTGATTTCTCCATCTTCCTCTGACCTTGTATCCAAACAACCCAAGTCTTAAATTTGTCTTCTTTCCACTACTCTCATAGCCCCATAATGTCTTACCTGGCTAAAGCCTCTATCATATGTGTCCCGAATTCTATTCTTCCCTTTCTCTAATATAATTTTCACATGAAATCCCAACTAATTGTCTAAATCATAAAGTAAATTAGCTCACATTATGTTTTGAAATAAACAAAAATGCTTAATAGTGGCCTAAAGTGACTGAGGAGAAGGCATTACTACTTCAAGCTCATTTCATCTTGGGATTCTTTGCTCTTTATACATTACTAGAGGCCTAGTGCACGAATTCGTGCATGGGTGGGGTCCCTCAAGTGGCTGTGGGATCAGGCCGAAACCGGCTCTCTGACATTTTCTGAGGGATCCTGGATTGTGAGAGGGTGCAGGCCAGGCCGAGGGACCCCACCAGTACACGACTGGGGGCAATGAGGGACTGTGGGAGGGTTCCAGGGCGTGTCCGGCCCATCTCCCCTAGTCCTGATCAGGGCCGATTGGGGCCGGCCAAGGAGGGACACGGAAGGTTGACCAGCTGGGGAGGGACTGCAGGAGAGCTCCAGGGTGGGTCTGGCCCCTCTCGCCCAGCCCCGATTGGCGAGACCCCAGCATCAAGCTAACCTACCCGTCAGAGCATCTGCCCCCTGGTGGTCAGTGCACGTCATAGCAACTGGTTGACCAGTCAACTATCTGCCCCCTAGTGGTCAGTGCATGTCATAGCGAGCAGTTGGGCGGCCTTAGCATATCATTAGCATATTACACTTTGATTGGCTGAATAGTCAACCGGTCACCGGACAACTGAACACTTAGCATATTAGGCGTTTATTATATAGGACTAGAGGCCCGGTGCACAAAAATTTGTGCACTCGGGGGGGGGGGGTCCCCCAGCCCGGCCTGTGCCCTCTCACAGTCTGGGACCCCTCGGGAGATAACGACCTGCTGGCTTAGGCCTGCTCCCGGGTGGCAGAGGGCACGCCCAATCCCTAGGTGCAGCCCCTGGTCAGGCTCAGAGCAGGGCCGATTGGGGAGTTGGGGCGCCACCCCATCATGCACAGAGCAGGGCGGATCGGGAGGTTGCGATGCCACCCTCAGTCACGCTCAGGGTAGGGTCGATTGGGGGGTTGGGGCACCGCCCCCTGTCACACTCAAGGCAGGGTCGATGGGGAGGTTGTGGCGCCACCCCCTGTCACGCACAGAGCAGGGCCAATCAGGGGGTTGGGGTGCTGCCCCCTGTCACTCACAGAGCAGGGCCAATCAGGGGGTTGGGGCGCCGCACCCTGTCACACACAGAGTCACAGGGTGATCAGGGGATTGGGGAGCCCCCCCCATCAGGCACAGAGCAGGGCTGATCAGGGGGTTGGGGCGCCTTCCCCTGTCACACACAGAGCCACAGGGTGATCAGGGGGTTTGGGCACTACCCCCTGTCACGCTGATCCCGGTGCTGGGAGGCATATTACCCTTTTACTATATAGAATAGAGGCCTGGTGATGGGTGGGGGCCGGCTGGTTTGCCCTGAAGGGTGTCCTGGATCAGGGTGGGGATCCCCACTGGGGTGCCTGGCCAGTCTGGGTGAGGGGCTGAGGGCCGTTTTCAGGCTGGCGGGTGACTGAAGCTCCCAACCGCTCCTTTTTTTTTTTTTTTTTTTTTTAATTCTGGGCCAACTTTAGCTCTGAGGCCTCACTGCTGAATACATTGATACAATTTTGCGGTCAGGCTGGCTGAAGCCTGGCTGACTGAAAGCCGGTTTCTGGGGTTTTGTTTAGCTTCTATATTTGCAACATAGTTGCTTAGAGTTGCAGCTTAGAGGCCGGCAAGTCAGGCAGGGAACGTTGGAGTTCGCCGTCACTGGAGCAAGCAAGCCTTCCTGTTCACTTCAGTGCATGGCTGCCAGCCGCCATCTTGGCTGGCAGTTAATTTGCATAAGGATATGCTGATTAGCCAATGGGAAGGGTAGCGGTCGTATGCTAATTACCATGTTTCTCTTTTATTAGTGTAGATACTTCAGACTGATCAGCCTTCTCCAAATACCTTAAAGACACTATGTAGTTTCTCAACACAGGGACTGAACATTTGCTGGTCCTTTCCTGAAATAATCTTTGCCTCCAATGTACCTTGCTGGCTCCTTTTATCCTTCTTGCCTTCTTGTTTTAAATACCAGCTCTTATAATGCCTACCCTCTCTGTCTCTTCTTCCTCCTTCTCCTTCCTGTCTCTCCTCCCCCAATTTCCTTGGTTCCTTGGTGGCATATTTTTAATGACAACACTTTATCATGTTGTTGAGCTAAAAACTTGACCTACTTATTTACTCCTTGCAGCTGGCTGGGGAGTCAAACAATGCTGGAAGAATAATGTAGGACACTGCAGAAGACGATGTTTACAGGATGAAAGGTACAAAATTCTTTGTATGAACAAGCAAAATTGTTGCATTCCCATAAACTTCGAGGAATACACTGGAAAGCCACCACCTCCCCTATTCCCTACAGATTTTCCCACCAGTGTTACTGGGGATGTTTTTCCTGCTTCCCCTGGAACTCGGCCCGATGATGCACTAACATTTAACCCAGGTGAAGGTAGCTCAGTAACTGTGACCAGAACTTCCAGGAAGAAAGTTTCTCCACCGGTTTTGGCACCTGCTACTACTACTATACCTACTACTGCTAAGAGAAATGGTGGTACAACTAACTAACATTTCCACTTGGGTACGAGACACTAGAGATAACTATTAGGAATAATATCCAGGAAGCCACTTCTACTTATCTTATTTCACCGGAGACAATTCTGCTGGGGATTGGATGACATGGAGACAGACATAATGCTACTGCCAAGACAAGAGCCAAGCAAGTTACCTTACAATTAGAAATGTGGAAAGAGAAGTATAAAACAGGGATTCTCTTTACTGGGCTTAAATTCTTGGTCTTTTTCACATGTATTAAAATATATGGTCTAATATTTGGCCTCAAGTGAACATTTGTGTGTCTATGAATTTTCCCTTGTCCCCTCACCCCAAATGAAGGCCACAGTGTGGAGCTGCCTTTTTGGTCGAGATGAAGATTTTGATTTTAATGATGCATGAACTACCACTATCATATATGAAAGAATCTATGAAGGCACATAAAAAGTTCCAGACCAGTCTTCCCTTCCCAATTCTTCCACCTTTTATTATGAGCTCTGACTTAAATCCCTGTCTGAATCATGAGATCACATTTTGTTTAAGGCTTCAACTAGGAACTCACCCAGCTAGAGTTGGAAACTATCTAATTCAGCACAAACACCGATTTAACTAGATAGAGATGACAGTGGGACTTACCTTAGGAGCACAACATATAAAATGAAAAGCTATATCACAAGGTCTACTTATCTTTCCAATGTCCTTTCCTTTCAAAAGTCCACTACCAGCTATGGTGATCTCATAGCATGCCTCTCCAGATCTTCATTTTGTCTGTGAATACTAGTTAGGTGTAGGGTATCTATGTTTGTGTGCCTATGTACATGCGAGTGCTGTTTATATGACAACTAATGGGTCAGCAGGTTTGCTCTCTGATATCACAGAGAAGGTAATAATTGTAAAGTTGATTAACTATTAACCTGTTGGGCTAAGGCTGAGGTGCTTCCAAGAACCAGAGTGTCAGATGCCTAAATGTTTCAAAATCAAAATTCTTTCTATTTTTGTGTAGATCAAGCTGCCAGTAACCATGGCTGTTGTTTGGACATTAGCTATCGGAATGCTGATCTTTCAGTAGACCTCATATTTCAATGGATCTCAGATCTCCCGTTAGGTAGACAAACCATCCAAGTGTGCCTGGGACTGAGGATCTTTCCAGATCCTGGAAATTAGAGGACCCAACTCAAGACAGTCATCAGCAAACTGGGACAAATTACCTTCCAAATGTACCTCAGCCTAAATTGCTCGTCTCCATTTCTTTGTGTAGCTGACACCTCATCACATAGGTCACAGGTCAGTTCTTCACAGAGGCATTCTTTCACCATAAAAACCTCCCCAGACCACCAATCTGCCTTGTAAAGTTGATTAATTATTCTTTTTCCTTATCTTTGCCTCAAATGTGATATCCTTAGAAATAATCCTTGGCCATGAGACTACTCCTTACCATAAGTTGTATTGTTTTCTTCCTATCACTTAAACTCTTGGAAATTATTTTGCATATTTTTTTGCTCCTTCTGAATTACTGAGTTGTTTATTTATTTATGGCCAATCATAACTGCCATAATGTACATATAGTCCTGATTCCTTAATCTTGCTCATGGCTGTGTCCCAAGCTGCTAGACCAGTGCCTTGCACACAGTAAATGCTCAATAAAAATTTGAAAACATGTCCATGCAATTATTCCAATAAATTAAAAAGGGAACTGCCATGTGTGATCTAGCAATCTCACTTCTGGATATATATCTGCATGAAATGAAATCATTATCCTGAAGAGTCATTTGCACTTCTATGTTCATTGCAGTGTTTATCATGATAGCCAATGTATGGAAACAACCTAAATGTCTGTTGACAGATGAACAGATAAAGAACATGTTCCATATACACGCAGGAGGATATTAATCAGCATTGAAAAAAAAGAAAATCCTGCCACTTACGACAACATGTATGAACCTGTAAGACATTAATTATGCTAAGGGAAATAAGCCAGATGAAAAAAGAAAAATACTGCATGAGCTCATTTATATGTGGAATCTCAGTAATCAAACTCACAGAAGTGGAAAGTACACAGTGGTTACCAGGGGCTCTACGGAGGAGGAAATGAGGAGTTGGTCAAGGGATATAAAGTTTGAGTTATGCAAGATGAAAAAGTTCTGAAGATCCATTGAACAACAATGTAACTATAATTAACAATGTTGTGCTGTATACTACAAATTTGGTAAAGGAATAGACCTTAAGTACTTTCACCACAAAAGAAAGAACAAAAAAGAGGTAAAAATTTTTTTAAAGGATTAAACGAACAAACAGACTGAGAGCTATTACTTGCAAACTCAAACATATATAACAAAGAACTCAAGTATAGAATATATAAAGAACTCTCAAAATTCAGCAGTTCAAAAATAATTTACTTAGAAAATGGGCAGATGAACAGACATTTCACCAAAGAGGACATATAAATGGCAAATACGTACATGTAAAGATGTTCAACATCACTAGCAATTAGAGAAATGCAGATGAAGACCAGGATGAGATACTACTACATAGATATTAGAACAGCTAGCATTAAAAACCATGACAATTCAAATGCTGATGAGGATAATCTTTCATACGTTCCTGGTGAGGGGTTAACCTCCCTCAGAGCCTTTGCTCTTCCTGCTCTCTCTGCCTAGAAGATTCTAGATATGCATGTGACTATTTGCCTCAGTACATTTAGATTACTACTCAACATCACTTCCTCAGAGAGTCTTTTTTCTTTTTTTAGTAAGCTGTTCAACACACACACACACACACACACACACACACACACCCCATATTATTCTCTATTCCTTACCCTACTTTTATTTTCCTTTATGGCACTTGTAACCATGTGGCATTATATGTTTGTTGTCTCTCTCATTAACCAGAATGGCAGGATGTTGCTTCTCCTCCTCTTAGACCCAATGCCTACAACTGTGCCTGACATATAGATCTATATTCAGCCAGTTCAGCAGTCCTGAAGAACCTGAGAGAAGTGGTCATGCAGACTCAGTTTGTAGCATTTGGACACAGGAACCACCACTTCTCCCAGACAGTCCAACCATTTCCAGATGGTTCCAGTCATCAGAGTTCTTTCCAATTAGTTTAAAACTGCCCTCCTGCAATTTCCACCTGAGACCTAAAAAAAATTCATATATATATTTCAGAGAGGAAGGGAGAGGGAGAGAGAGATAGAAACATTAATGATAAGAGAGAATCATTGATCGGCTGCCTCCTGCACGCCCCCTACTGGGGATCAAGCCCACAACCCTGGCATGTGCCCTGACCTGGAATTGAACCGGCAACCTCCTAGTTCATAGGTCGACTCTCAACCACTGAGCCACACTGGCCAGGCTCCACCGACGACTTTTAATTCTACCCTCTAGGCCTGCATAGAGCATGTCTTTCAGAAGATAGCAACTATAACTCTCTTCAGCCCATTACTACTTTTCAGGTTAAACAGGCCTCCCTTTCCATCATTACTCAGGCATAGTCCTCTGAGATGATAGAAAGAACATGTGCTCTGAGGACAGGTAAACTGGGTCAGAACCCAGACCTCATTCGTAAGCACTGTGTCACCTTGAGCAAATCACATCTGCCTATAGGGAGCCTGTGAGGATCCTAGGGGTCATGTATGTGAGAGTTCAGTGCCTGGATTCATGCTCACTGTTTTTCTGAAGAAGGTACTACCAGGATATCAAGGGCAAAACAGATTTTCTGAATCTCATCATGCTGTCCCTAATACTTGCTGAATGTAGGAAGAAGAGAGTAGAATAGAAGAGTACTGGACCCATCAAAAGGAGTAAAATAATTAAGACAGACCACAGGCCCAGAAAATATATCCCAAGAAAACAGAAACACCAATCAGAAAGGATATATGCACCCCTATGTTCATAGCAGCACAATTTACCATAACTAAGGTCTGGAAACAGCCTAAGTGCCCATCAGCAGATGAATGGATTAGAAAACTGTGGTACATCTACACAATGGAATACTATGCTGCTGTAAAAAAAAGAAGGAACTCTTACCATTTGCAACAGCATGGATGGAACTGGAGAGCATTATGCTAAGTGAAATAAGCCAGTCAATGAAGGAAAAATATCACATGATCTCACTCATTTATGGACAATAAAGACCATTATAAACTGATGAACAAAAATAGATACAGAGGCAGAGCAACATCGAACAGATTGTCAAACTGCAGTGGGAAGTCCGGGGAGGGTTGGGTGAGGGGGAGGAGGTCAACCAAAGGACTTGTATGCATGCATATAAGCATAACCAATGGACACAAGACACGGGGGGGTGGGGGAGGCCAGGGGAAGGTCAAGGGGAGAAAAAAAAGGAGACATATGTAATACTCTTTGTAATACTTTAAGCAATAAAACAAAATTAAAAAAAGAATGTAACTTAATTTCCAAAAGAAAAGAAAAAGAAAATTTAGAGGACTCACAAACTTCCTGCTGGAGCCCAGGCAGTGCTCCCTTCCACACCCTCTTTGTTGGAGAACCCACCTGAAATGTTTTTGCTCGATTCTTTGAGGCTGGAGTCCAAGAAAGGCCCAGAAGCAGCTAACATTAAAGAGTTGGTGTAGGAAATAAGGAGGAAAACGCAGAGTTGGAAAGAGCTGAACTAGGGCTTGGATTATGAGGGCTCTCAGTTTGTTTCTTTCTTACTCACAATGTGACGCTAGTCAAGATTTTTCTACTCTCTGGGCCTGCATCTTGTCAACTGAGACATGCCAATTCTAAGATCTACCAAGATATGAGTGAATACTATACATGCACTCATCCATTCACTGGTTTCAACAGTTGTTAAATACACACTCTGGATGTACAGAAATCCCAGCGTTCAGGGGTCCCTACTGTCAGGGGGTCTCACTGTCTATTAAAAGTTGCCCTCAATGGTGATAGTCCGATAGGGAAAATGAACTAAGTAAATACTTGGTTCCAATTCATCAATAAGCATTTTGACAAAAGGAAGGAAGGAGAGGGGGTGTGAGAACATAAGGAAGGAGGTTAATGACCCAAAAAGAGGAGCAATAAAGGCTCCTTGGAATGTGGGTCCATTCTCTTCACAACGCCACAATTTGTGTAGGACTTGAACATACTCAGCTAATGCCTTTCACTGTCTCAGATGATGTCTAGAGAAGGACTCTAAACACTAGATGATCCTTTTATACTGCTGACCTGCAGGCTGATGTTCTGGGTGGTGAAACATTGTGCTCTTCTCTGATTTATTGTCCATGACTCAGCCCTACCCAAGCCAATAAAATGCAGAGTGAAGATCTACCTTCCCTAGGACGTTCAGTATGCTGCAGGATCATTCCTCACCCCTCTCAAGATACATTAAACTCTTGTTCCTGGCTTTAGCTGTCCTTGTGGTTCTGGCTCAGGCGTCCCCAGGTAACTAAACTATGGAGAGGGGGGAAAGGGAGTAAGAATGGGGTCCTACTCATAGAATCATTGGAAAACTGAACATGTGTAGGAGTTAGGATAGCCCGCAGGGAGGACTGAGATTTGGTGAAAAGCCTTACAATGAATATGCTCAATTAATAAGGGCAGTTTGTCACTGACCATGATGATGCTTCCTATTAGGGAACCTGGTGGATATCAGCAGAAGCCAGGGTGTCTTGTATGAAGTCCCTTCTCTCTGCAGAAGCAACCCCATGTTCTTAATATCCTTGGCCCAGATGTTCATAGAATCTCATCCCAGGCACCTTTCACTTCAATTTCACTTCCAGTTGATATTACCTCTTGCAGTAACCAGTCCCATTACTTTACCTTTCCATTGCTGTTTGGCTTTGAATGCTCCTTTGAAGCAATCAGAGGAGGCATCTTGCTCTTGTCTTAGAACATATAGTGAAAAAGATGTAGGTTGGTGTCGGATAGCTATAGTTTAAGGTGGTGCTGGAGTTAGGGCAGAAGATTCTGGATTCCAAATTAAACATGGCCAGAACTCTCTAACAATACAACAGGTTTCATGGCCAAGTGGTGAATAACTTTCTAATAGAAATATTTCCACTTAGGCTTCCCAGAGATTCTAAAGTTTGTGATTTTTAAAAAAAATATATTTTATTGATTTTTTACAGAAAGAAAGGGAGAGAGACAGAGAGTTAGAAACATCGATGAGAGAGAAACATTGATCAGCTGCCTTCTGCACATCTCCCACTGGGGATGTGCCCGCAACCCAGGTACATGCCCTTGACCGGAACCGAACCCGGGACCCCCCAGTCCGCAGGCCGACGCTCCATCCACTGAGCCAAACCGGTTTCGGCAGTTTGTGATTTTTAATTCCATGGTTTTCCTTTGGGTCATTGCTGTTGGAAGTTGCCTCTTCTCTTGGATCAGCTTTTCAAACAAAGTCTTTGCCAATCACTCAGTTGTTCTAAAAGCAAAGGAAGGTAATTCTGAACTTATCCTGATTTGATTTCAGACTCCCTTAAACTCTGGTGAGGGCAACTTGAGTAAACGAAGGAGTTGCAAATGCAAACGACACTTTGGAGAATGAATCTGCACATTGATTCATGGAATTAGAGTCCTCTTGACTCTGATTTTTCTAGTCTGAACATCCTGGTGAGAAAGCAAGAATTGGAAATTCTCTACCAGGAGGGGTGTCTGGGGAAGAAGAAGTAGAGGGAATCTGTCATTTAAGCCAAAATACTATGGTATCTCAACTGAACTCAGTGTGCTGGGGATGTGGGTCAGCCTTTTATGTTTTATGACCCAGGCAGGGCTGAGTCAGAAACAATAAATCACATAAGGGCAGTGTTATACCATCCAGAACATTAGCCTGCAGGCCAGCAATATGAATTGATAATTTAGTGTTCAAAGTCCCTCTCTAGGCATCATCTGGGGCACTTGAACAGTGCCTGGCACATGGTAAGTGCCCAATAAGTCACTATTGAGTGAATAATGAAGGGAGGGGGGAAACAGGTAATTGAAGGATCAGGCCTACTCCCTGGATTTGGGGATTAGGAGGAACCAGAATTGATGAGACTGTGAAAAAATTATGGACATGGAAACATAAGTATAGAAATAAAGTCCAACTGGAGGAAGAGAGATAACCAATCTTATCTAGACCAGCAGTAGGCATTCTACATGCACCATTATTACAATTACCAACATCTCTAGTAGAATAGTCTTTACTCTTTTTCATGTATTTGTTTATTAATTTCTGTTTATTTTGATAGATGGATGGTTCCAAGAGTGCCATTATTCAGTTGGCCAATGCAGGATAGCTTGCAAAGAAAATGAGAAGACAAAAGAAAAATGTGTGGGGAACAGATTTTGCTGCCTCCCTGTAAAAAAGCAGAAATCATCAGACTTCCCAAGAAACAAGAAATGATATGTAAGACTATGGCAAGTGCAATTAACTCTCTATGTAAGACTTGTGACAAAAGAATTTTAACAAACCTTATAATGAGTCAGTGAAATGACTATGTAGGCACTTGCCTGGTTCTTAGATTTTAGATAACTGCTGGGTACTCACATGGTCCATTAAAGAAAATATGCTCATTTCAGCTATTATATCTTGTCTCTCTGGTCCTCTGTAGCCTAACATCTCTAGGTTGTCCTAGGACAGTGATGGCGAACCTATGACACACGTGTCAGAGGTGACACACGAACTCATTTTTTTGGTTGATTTTTCTTTGTTAAATGGCATTTAAATATATAAAATAAATACCAAAAATATGTCTTTGTTTTACTATGGTTGCAAATATCAAAAAATTTCTATATGTGACACGGCACCAGAGTTAAGTTAGGGTTTTTCAAAATGCTGACCCGCCAAGCTCAAAAGGTTCGCCATCACTGTCCTAGGATATGCCTAATAATATTGGTTCTCATGGTGAGATAATTTTATAGGATCTGGATCCTGAATTCCTAAGCCTCTGACTAGGTGCTATTAGGTCCCTGAATGTGGATGTTTTCCACACTTAATGCAAATTCCACCTTGGCCACACATTTTAATCTGATGTCTCATCCTGGCTTGTTGAGATAAGCCAGTGTGATCTAGAGATCTTCTTTTGCCTGTTTAGCTCAAGGTGTAGCCCAAGGCTCTGCCTCACTCTTAAAATGTATCCCTTACCTTAATCTCCTAATCACACTTTGCTGTCCAAAGATTGGCATGCCCTCTGACCAGGAGGCAACCATTTCTGCCCCAACCAAATGGGAGGGGGAAGTAGTAAAAACAAAACAAAACAACCCCCCTCAGCATTTACTGAGAACTTACTGTGTGCAAGATCTTGTTCTAAACACTTACCACATATAACTTCATTTTGTCCAACAACGGCTCCATGACGTTGTTACCTCAGAGATACGGCAGTTTCAGTTCCTGACCACCTAAACAAGCCGAATAGTGCAATAGCGAGGCGAAGTTTTTTGTTTCCCAGTGCATATAAAAGTTATATTTATACTGTATTACAGTCTATTAATTATGCAATAGCATTACGTCTAAAAATCCATGTATATACTTTTAATTAAAAGAATACTTTATTACTAAAAAATGCCAACCATCATCTGAACCTCAGCAAGTCATTAATTGTTTTGTTGGTGGTTGTCACAAACCTTCAATTCATAAAAAAATAAAATAACAATATCTGTGAGGCACAGTTAAAGCAAAGCACAATAAAATGAGATATGCCTGTATCGTGTATTATGTCCCTTTTGCAGGAGAGGAGACTAAGTCTCAGAGAGTTTAAATGCCCTGCCCCAAAAGGCACAGATATCTGGTTCCGTGGCAAAACTTTGAACCCATGATGACTGAATGAGACATTAAGGTTCCTCAAAGTGAAAAATGATTGTTGCAGTAAGAATAGCTTCCCTTGCCAAAACCGGTTTGGCTCAGTGGATAGAGCGTCGGCCTGCGGACTGAAGGGTCCCAGGTTCGATTCCGGTCAAGGGCATGTACCTGGGTTGCGGGCGCATCCCCAGTGGGAGATGTGCAGGAGGCAGCTGATCGATGTTTCTCTCTCATCGATGTTTCTCACTCTCTATCTCTCTCCCTTCCTCTCTGTAAAAAATCAATAAAATATATTTAAAAAAAAAAAAAAAAAAAAAAAAGAATAGCTTCCCTTCAGTGGGAGCGGCCGGGGAGAGGTCAGTGAGGGGGCGGGGGGCGGGGGAGGGGCATACATAATACTTTAAACAATAAGGAATTTAAATTTAAAAAATTCAGATACTAAAGAGAGAGAAAGAAAGAAAGGAAGGAAGAAAAAAAGAAAAGCTTCCCTTTACTCTTCCTACCCAGAACCCACTTCCTTAATGTGGAAGGTGTGATGAAAGAGAAAGCTTTGTGAGCCTCCCTGTGGTTAAAATAAGTAACAAACCCAGCACTAACTGGTATATCCAAGCACAAATATAAATGATCCTGCGTTCCAGTTGAAGAGGAAGTTGTACCCACTTAGCCGACAGTCTTAGTTCCGAGGCCAATGCCAGTCAGGTCTAAAATTGAACACAGTCAAAAGACAGTGTGCAAAAATCATCACAATAATTGCAGCTCCTTATTTTTCAGTCTATTTCTCAAAGTACATTTACATCAATTCTCTCATTTACCCCCTGCAATACCGTGAAGTAATATTTATATCTTAAACCTAAGAGGATATCCTTGGGATGTCTGGAGAATGGGTCAGAGTCTAGGTCTCAGATTACCTAGACACTGTGATTCCAATGAATAGTTTAACTTCAACCCAGACCACACCAATGGCTGCAGAAAATCCTTAGAAGCTACCTGTTCTTGTACCAAGAGTTTTTATATATTTTTGGCTTGAGAAATTACGCCCACAAAGGGACCCAGGAGTCTTAGAGAGTTTGGAAAACATAACTCTAAGTCTTTAGTCCTAAAGAAGTGAAAAGGGTGCAGAGGAAATCCAGATGGACTAATAGGATCTGACTAAAATCATCTTACTACTCTAGGCCTCAGTTTGCCCATCCTCCAAATGGAAATGTTGGACTAGATTATAAACTCCATATATCTTTCACACCGCAACACCTTCTTCATTCTTGAAATTATGGTGAAAATCTACTCTCTACCTGAGACTTTAAAAGATGCCACCTCAGAAAGCAAAGACGTGGAATATGAGAGAGACTGAGAAACAGGAAAGTGGCCTCAATCTAAGTACTCAAATCATAATTCTAAAATACACCTTAGATGCCTTTTTGTTCCTCACTGACCCCCATCATGCCAGCTGCAATGACTTTCCAAGACTTCCTCCATAGCACCTGTTCTCCATCTCTGCCTCTACTATTGTATATTCTAATTCAGCCATCTTTCCTTACCAATAATTATTGGCTAAACTGTGTCCCCTCAAAATTCATATGTTGAAGTCTAACCACCAGTACCCAAGAATGTGACTGCATTTGGATTCAAAGAGGTAATTATGCTAAAAGTGAATCATTAGGGTGGGCCCAGATCCAATTGACTGGCATTCCTAGAAGAAAAGGACACAAATACATACAGAAGGGAAACCGCATGAAGACAGAAGATGACCATCTACAAATCAAAGACAGAGGCCTCCAAAGACACCAACTCTGTCAATACCCGATCTTGGACTTTCAGCCTATAGAATTGTGAGAAGATAAATGTGTTGTTTAAACCAGTGAGTCTGTTGTACTTTTGTTATGGCAGTCCTAGAAAATTAATGTGCACATACTCTAACACTTGCATCCTCTGGGTCTCTTTGTCTCCCATTATGACTCTGACTCACTTTAATCTTTCTATACAGTTGCCAGGGGATTATATCTAAAACCCATCTAACATTTAAATGTTTCCTTTTAAACTCTTCAAAAGCTGTACAATGATTAAAGGAATCAATTCTAAACTCCCTTTATGATAATCTCCTGCCCACCTTGGTAGTCTCCCTGTCAATTCCCGCCATGGACCTCACGAGCAACTTGTGTTCTTGGGAATTCATCTGTTTCTCTGCCTCCCCACCCCCAGGTAAAAATATTTTTAAATATTTCAGAGAGGAAGGGAGAGGGAGAGAGACATAGAAACATCAATGATGAGAATCATCAATTGGCTGCCTCCTGCATGTCCCCCACCAGTGATTGAGCTGCAACCCTGGCATGTGCCCCGCCCAGAATAGGACCGTGACCTCCTGATTCGTAGGTTGACGTTCACCTGCTGAGCCACCACAGCTGGGCTCTCTCCCCCTTTTTAAATAAGCTTCCCTTTTGTGGGGAAGATTCTTTTTGCAAACCAGATTTATGATTCTCTGTAATCAACATCTAAATATAAAAATAAAAATTTCTTGCCCTAAGCCATGCATATTCATTCCTTTTTCCACCCAGAACGACCTTTTTATTTACTTTGTTGTCTTTCTTTTTACAAATAAAATTTGTATTATTTAAGGAATGATGATTTTATAGACAATGTGATGATTTGATATATGTATATATGCTTTTATTATGTATATGCTTAAAGTGAGTATGGTGAAGCAGATGTTCAATTTTTCATTTATGTATCTACTAGCAGAGGAGGGTGCCAGTTCCTCCACACCCTCTCCACCGCAGGGAATTGGCATGTGCTCAGCCATTTCAGCATATGCTGAGTAACATCTCACTGAGGTTTTAATTGGTTTTTCTTTGTTTAGTGGCCATTTAAGTATCCAATTTTGTGAAGTGCCTACCCATGTCTTTTTCACACTCTGTGATAAGCAAGGTAAAATATAATTTCCCTTCCTCTGTATTATCTATGTCTACTGGACTATCTCAGCATTTTATTTGCTTTCTTGACTAGAGACTTTTACCAAATTCAGTGGTTCCCACCCAACTTCCCTCCTCCAATCATGAATCTTTATAGAATAAAAGACAGATACAGGAGGCTGGATGCAATTTTATAGTGAAAATATTTGACAGGAAGATTTCCAGAAGGGAAAAAGGTTGAGAATCTTCAGTACGAAGGTTGACTGGAGGTGGTAAATTTTAACAATTTAAAATCCTCAATTACAGGAGAAAGAATGGTTGAAGATGAATCTACACAGCACATTTGGTTGTTTTCAGCACAGTAATGTAATTCAACTTCTGACTGTTTGCATTTTTTTCTGCACATTCCTTTGTTATTCTCACACGTAATTGCAAATTTCACTGGCTTAATTCTGGGGTATAATCTTTTCATGCTTCCTGGAAAAAATATGGCTATGGTTAGACTCTATGCACAGGAGATGGAACCAAAATCATCTAGATTCAAACCCAAGTTCTGTTACTTGCTAGATCTTAGTCTTGGGACAAGTGACTTCAGCTCTCTGTCCCTTTGTTTCTCTCATCTGTACAATGGCAATAATAAGAAAAGACTACCTCTTTCAGTTATTGTGATTATTAAATGCGTTCATATATGTAAGTTCTTAGAATAATGTCTGACACTTATTAAGAGGTAACTAAACGTTAGGTTTTGTTGTTACAATTGTTGTCGTTCCCATTGTTGCTGTTATTAGATAGAGGCATTTTTCTGAGAGTTTATGACTATAGGCTTGGGCAAGTTCCCATTTGCCTGAATAGATATATGTTCTCAATGCTCAGCTTTTTCGAGATAGCCAGGTTTATTACAAATTAGGACATACACATATTTATCAGTGCCTCTGTGTTTTGAAATAATAAGCATGTACTACACATGACACCTTCTGTGCCTTGCCTCCCACAGAAATAGTACTGTATACCAATGGGCACAATAGCATGGACATGTGTACAACTCAATTTATTCCAAGAACTACAAACACACACAAACCCTACATGGACACGTGTGTGTTTGCAATACTCACCCATAGTTGTATATTCACAACCTGTATCAATGCACAGGCAAGTGAACCAGTCACTCATATATACATGTGTATCCAAGCCTTTGCCTGAAAACACTTTAGTGATACAATTCCTGACATACAGCTAGCATATCTATCACCACTAATTAGTAGCAACAGTTGGATTTCTCAAAAAATAAGGCCTTTAGAAAGAAAATAATAACTACTAGCAATCATTTAACACCACTTGTGTCAAGAATTTTTATATGTTACTTCAGTGAAAACTATCATTATATCTTCTTTTTTTCAATTAAGAAAACAGAAGCACAAAGAGATACCATTTTCTGCTGAGGTCCCCACATTGGTAAGGGAGGGAACCAAGACTTAGTTCCTGGTCTACATGACTCAGACATCTGGAGCGACCTCATCAGCAAGATGGTAGACAAGAAAGTTTCAGGTCCTCATTTCCCTCACAGAAGAAACCAAATAAACAACATGTGGACCTGAGTAGCTTTGTGAAAAGGAACTCCACAACCAGTTAAGAAGCTGCATTAATCAAGCAAACACCTAACAACAACAACAAAAGTCACACCCAAGAATGTTAGGAACATTTGTGGCATTTTTGCTCACTTTTTCCCCCCATCTACTTTTTGGTGCAACATGGCATGATCAAGAGGAAGCCATCCAATTCTCAGCTCTTCCATCAGGATGGAAAGAAAGAGTGGAATTTGCTTACAATATTCTGGGTAGTGGTTAAGCCATCTGAGGGACTAGTATCTGCCTTGTTTGACTCAGAGAACTGAAGAAAATGGGGCATAATTTGGACATCAGATTGGAGGCTGCTGAAAGCAGTGGTGGGCACCACAGCTTGTGAGACTACAGTCCCATGGGAGCCTCAGAACAAGAACTCCTAAATATAGGAAGCAAACATTGACAGAATTGAAGGAAGAAATGGACAGTTTTCGTGGCCTCATGGCTCCCACTGCACCAGGTGGCATCCATGACACTAGGTTCCCAGTGGGCTTCCATGAATCCAGTTCCCCAGCTCACTCCGGCATCTGCAGGCTCCATGGCCCCAGGCATCATCCACAGCACCAGGCTCACAGGAATTGAGCCGCTCGTGCCCTCCTCCCCTCACTCTGAAGCCTGCTGGCTCTAGTGGTCTCAGGAGACTCCCAGGCCTAAGGCAGCTCTGGTAGCACCAGGCTCCCAGAAGACTCCTGCAAATCCAGGCCCCAACTCACCCTGGCATCTACCAGCACTAGTGACCCAGGTATCTCCACTGGCTCCAGCTGGCTTCCTCAGTTCCAGGCTCTTCATGAGCCTCTCTGAACCCAGATACTTGTCAGCTCAAGCAGCCCTAGTGGTTCAGCTGTCCCAGGTGGCTACCACAGCTCCAAAAAGATTCCTTGGCTCCAGGGTCCTAGAGGACCTCAATGAACACAGGCCCCCAGGCTACCATAGCATCTTCTGGCTCCCATTGCTTCAGGTAGCTCCTGTGGCCCCACAATCCCAGTGGGCTCTGACAAACCCAGACTCCTAGCCCACCCCAACACTGGGCACTTCCATGGAACTAGGATTCTGGTGGGCTCCTATAAACCCATGCTTCTCATTATAGTACCAATTGGCCCTTGTGACACTGTTCTTCCAGTGCATCCCAGAACTGACTAGTTCTTGCAGATATGGGTGCCTCCTGAAGTCCCAAGGCCTGCCCTCCCCCCCTTCCCCACAAAAAAAAAAAAAAAAAAGAAACCCACTAGCAAACCCAGGCTAAAGAGGGGCATCTGTGAGCACAGAATTCTGATGGGACCCAGTACCAGGCTGACTTCTGCCATCCCAGACTTTTGACACACCCCAGCACTAGGCATCCAAAATTCTAGCATTAAACCTTCCTGGGAACACCACTGTATGGTCCGCCCAGAAGGGCTGATTGGTGAAGGGCTTTGCCTTTTAAAGTTAGTCTGTAAAGACTTTTCAAATGCACAGACACCAAAGCAAATGCACAAGGATAATAAATAATCAAGGAAACATGACATCACAATAGGAAACTAATAAAATTCCAAAGATTAACCCTAAAACATGGAGATTTTTGAACTGTCAGACAAATGATTTAGAATAATTCTCAGAGAAATTTAGTGAACTGTAAGAAAACAGACAACTAAATGAAATTAGAAAAACAATGAATGAACAAAATGAAAAGTTCAACAAAGAAATATAAACCATTAACACACACACACACACACACACACACACACACGCAGAAATCCTAAAGTTGAAGAATACAATGACTGACCTAAAGAATCCAGTAGAAACCTATAACAGCAGATTTGACCTAGCACAGGAAAGAATCAGTGAACTATAAGATAGGTCATTTAAAATCATGCAGTCAGAGGAGAAATAAGAAAATGAATGAAAAAGAGTAAAGAAAGCTTGCATCAATTGTGGATTACCAGTAAGAGATAATCTATGCATTATTAGAGTTCTAGAAGGAAAACAGAGAGATAGGGAACAGAAAGCTTATTTAAAGAAACAGTGGATGTAAACTTCCCAAATACAGGGAAAATTAAACATACAAGTCCATGAAATTAATGTCACCCAAAAGTTCAACCCAAAAAGAGCATTATAATAAAACTGCTAAAATTAAAGACAAAGAGAAAAAGTTTTTAAGCAGCAAAATAATTTTTTCACATATAAAAGAACCCCCATAGGGCTATCAGCAATTTTCTTAGAAATTTTTTTAAAAACAGACATACAAAAAACATTGCAGGCCAGAGCAGTGTTGATGATATATTCAAGTGCAGAAAGGAAAAACTACTAACCAAGAATACCTTGCCCAGCAAAGTTTCTTTCAGGAATGAAGGAAAGATAAAGCTGAGAAAGTTCATTACCAAGATCACTTAAAAAGATGCAGAAAAACTCAGGTGTCTCATTCAAGTCCAACTAGCCCTTATCCCAAGTTAATCCAAACTCTATCCATATCAACCTCACATTCACCTTTCTTGAAACAAACACCTGACAAAACTTGACTCCAAATCCCAACTTTACTTCCATCCTATGCTATCCCAAGACAAACACAACAATAATTAAGCCACCCAGCACCAATATCCAGCTTCAACTCAACAATAACCCAAATAGAAGCTCCATCTACTTCAATTCCAAGCTTCATCCCACTTCACTGCAAGAGCCATTCAACCACAAATATTATTCCCAATCCTGCCTATTCCAAATACAGTCTAATTTCATAAATACAATCTCTCACCTTCAGCTAATTACTATTTATTTTTCTACCATTACCCCAACCAAAAGGTCTTATCCTCTCCTCACCAAATTCATTTCCCAATCTCCAAAGTAACCCTTTGATTGATCTTATCAATTCCCAATTAGGACTTAATTCCACAAACATAATCCATATCCAAGCTTTCATCCCAATGACATTGCTACCCTAATATGTTCTATGCTAAATATTCTCTTCCACTTCTCCACCCAGGAACATCAAACCTTTAAATGGATCATAGCCATATAAATCCAGTAAGATCCTGGCATAATAGGAACTGAGGTTAACATCCCTAAGCTGTCTGACATTAGGTTACCAAAGTTGCAAAACCACATGCAGTACCCCAGAACTTTTGAGAGTGCCTTGAGTTACCTGAAGTCTTATGAACCAGAATCAGAAAGATGACAATGGTAATTAAATAAGCCTTCATAACTGACAGATTCTGAGAGAATGAAGGGCACACACAGGGGACAGAACAGAAGTATTTGCAGCAGGGCAGTGCCCTGTTTTATTCGTTTCAGAAGTAGGTTAGGTTGTGGGCAGTGATCTAAGAAAGATGGGACATACTTGAGGTCATCCAGGCAGAAAGATAACATGTATTACATATGTCATCTGGGCACTCGGTGTGAATGGAGGCGCTTTGCCAGCACCCACACCAAGGGGGGCCTTCCCAGTGAGAGACAAAGTAAAATTAAAGCCAGTTTGTATATCGTGTAAATTGGAAAGAAAAATTGGAATAAGTGAAAGAGTTAATCAGCACAATAATGAAAAAAACTAGTAATTATAAGAAAGAAACTTAAAAAATAGTTCTTTATACTCCTGTCAGAAGTACATCACATCAATCATTAGCACTTACTGTATATACAGCAGTGTACTAGCCATCAGGATAAAAGAAAAGAAAAAACGATGTGGGGAAATTGAGAGAGGGGGGATGGGAAAAGGAAAAAAATATGGGAAGTAAAAAACAAAAATCAGGGAGTAGTGGTGAAATAGCAAACTAAATAAGAGATCCACTTCTCACCCTCCCCCCCCCCACCCCGCCACCCCCGCCACACACACATAAAAAATGATCCACTGATGAAAGTAGCTCTGGAAGAGGTCCAGAGTACAAGAAGAATCTACAGCAACCCCAATGGAGCACAAAAACCAAGATTGGCTGCATTGAAAAGTGTTGGAAGCATTTTATCAACATCACCCCACCCCAGCCTAGCAAAGCTCAGCACCGAGAGGGATCCCCTCATGAGTGAACTCCAACTGCACAGGAAAAGGAGAGAAAAAGAACTCCAGAAACCTTTGCCACCAAGGAACCAAACAGTCTTCACCACCGTGTCTCTCTCACATCGATGTTTCTCTCTGTTTCTTTCCCTTCCTTCCACTCTCTCTAAAAATCAATGGAAAAATATCCTTGGATGAGGATTAACAACAACAAAAAGACACTACAAAGAAAGAAAAGTATAGACCAATATCCCTGATGAACATAGATGCCAAAAATCCTCAACAGAATATTAGCACATCAGATCCAGCAATATATTAAAAAGACCCTACACCATGACCAAGTGGGATTTATTCCAGGGATGCAAGGCTGGTACAATATTCACAAATCAATAAATGTCATATATCACATAAACAATTAGAAAGATAGAAATCACATGATCATATCAATAGAGACAGAAATGATAAAAACTCTCAGCAAAGTGGGAATAGAGAGATCATACCTTAACATAATAAAAACTATATAACAAACTGAGAGCCAGCATCATACACAATGGGGGGAAACTAAAAGTGTTTACCCTATGAACAGAAACAAAACAGGGTGTCTGCTTTCATCACTCCTATTCAACATAGTACTGGACTAGCCACAGCGATCAGACAAGAAGAAGAAATAAAAGGCATCCAAATTGGAAAGGAGGAAGTAAAACTGTCATTCACAGATGATAGTTTTACATAGAAAACCCTAAAGACTCCACCAAAAAAACTGCTAGATTTCATAAGTGAATTCAGCAAAGTAGTGGGGTACAAAATCAACATCCAGAAATCGTTGACATTTTTATATACCAATAATGAATTCTCAGAAAGAGAAACTAAACAAACAATCCCATTTACCACTGCCTCAAAAAAATTAAGATACTTAGGAATAAACTCTAACCAGGGAAGTAAAAGACCTGTATTCAGAAAACTACAGGACATTGAAAAAAGAGATAGAGAAGATATAAACAAGTGGAAGCATATACTGTATTCATGGATTGGAAGAATTAACATCATTAAAATGTCCATACTATCCAAAGCAATCTATAAATTCACAGATCTAGAACAAATACTCCAAAAATTTATATGGAACCAAATAGCCTCATAGAGAAAGAAGAACAAGGTTAGAGGGATCACAATGCTGGATATCAAGTTATACTACAAAGCCATTGTAATCAAAACAGCCTTGTACTGGCACAAGAACAGGCATATAGATCAATGCAACAGAACAGAGGCCCAGAAATCGACCCATGTCATTAGAGTAAAGACAGTCTCTTCAATAAATGATGTTGGGAAAATTGGACAGGTACATGCAATAAAGAAAAAAGAAAAAGAAACTAGACCACCAACTTACACCATGAACATGAATAAATTCAAAATAGATAAAAGACTTAAAGGTAAATCATGAAATCATAAGCATCTTAGAAGAAATCATAGGCAGCAAATCTCAAACATCTCACATAGCAGAATTTTCACCGATACATTGTCTAGGCCTAGGGCAAGAAAAACAAAGGAGAAAATAAACAAATGGGACTACATCAAACTAAAAAGCTTCTGCAAAGGAGAAGAAGCCATCCTCAAAATGCAAAGAGAACCCACTGTATAGGAGAACATATTTGGCAATGATACATGTGATAAGGGGTTAATTTCCAAAATATATAAAGACCTCATATAACTTAACAAAAGGAAGACAGACTATCCAATTAAAAATGGGCACTTCTGGAAAGTGGACATACAGATGGCTAAGAGATATATGAAAAAATAGTTAATATCACTAATCATCAGAGAGATGCAAATTAATCACCTTTCACCTGTCAGAATAGCTACTATCAATAAATCAACAAACAACACCTACTGGCGAGGATGTGCAGAAAAGGGAATCCGACTGCACTGCTGGTGGGAATGGAGACTGTGCAGCCACTAGGGAAAACAGTGTGGAGTTTCCTCAGAAACTTAAAAACGGAACTGCTGTTTGACCCAGTGATCCACTACTGGGAATATATCCTAAGAATCCCGTAACACCAATCAGAAAGAATATATGCACCCCTATGTTCATAGGTAGCATATAGAAACTCTGTTAATAGGTTGGCTTTTAAGTCTGGGAACAAATACAAGTGATAGACATATGGGGGGGAGGTTGGTTTGGGGGGTTTGCTTGGTCTCTGTGTATCTGAAAATGCTTATGAGGGGCTTGTTTTTCCTTTTGAGGTTCAATAATGATGTTTTTTCAGCCTCTCATAGAGATATCAGTAAAGGAGAGAATTTAGAATTTTAACTCCCATTTGACCCTGTGATCCCACTTCTAGGAATATATCCCAAGAAACCAGAAACACCAATCAGAAAGGATATATGTACCCAGATGTTCATAGCAGCACAATTCACCATAGCTAAGATCTGGAAACAGCCTAAGTGCCCATCAGTAGATGAATGGATTAGAAAACTGTGGTACATCTACACGATGGAATACTATGCTGCTGTTAAAAAGAAGGAACTCCTACCATTTGCAACAGCATGGATGGAACTGGAGAGCATTATGCTAAGTGAAACAAGCCAGTCAATGAAGGAAAAATACCACATGATCTCACTCTTTCATGGATAATTAAGACCATTACAAACTTTTGAACAATAATAAATACAGTGGCAGAGCTGCCTCAAACTGATTGTCGGACTGCAGTGGGAAGGCCAGGGAGGGTTGGGGGGTAGGAGGGAGGGGAGTAAGAGATCAACCGAAGGACTTGTATGCACCCATATAACCATAACTAATGGACATAAGACACTGGGGGGTAAGGGAGGGCAGGGGCTTGTCAAGGGCGGGGGGGAAAAAAGGACACTTATGTAATACCCTTTGTAATACTTTAAGCGAAAAATAAAAATTAAATTAAATTAAATTAAATTAAATTAAATTAAATTTTTAAAAAAAGAATTTTGATTTCCTTGTGTAAGCCTTTCCCCACAAAATACCATGACTAATTTCTGGCCAAAATGGGAGATTTCCAGGTTTTTTCTTAGATGTTTTGATCATCCTTCCTTTAGAATAAAGGAGGAAACTGACACTAGTTTGGAGGTGATCTCTGGTCACCAATTCCACATTTTTCTGAGTGATACTATAGTAGTTTAAGATAAGCTAAACAGATAGAACTTCCTTTTTGACCATTTGACTGCAGATCCTGCAGAGTACGGTCTGACCTAAAAAACAGGAGCACTGATTTTTCTCAGGTATAGACAATAAGAGTTAACAGACAGGCAAAACACACACACACACACACACACACACACACACACACACAAACACTTTCCATGGTCCCTACCTGAAGAACATAGCATTTCTGAGCTCAGGTGTGGAGCCACGGCACCTCAGGCCACAGAAGGGAGATAATGGAGGAGGATCTGAAAGCTAGGCCATGTGTGCATTCAGTCCACATCCTGTCCTCCACCTCCACTCTTCTTAGATCTTAGAAACTATGCCAAATTGCTGCACAAGAATGGCCAGACTCAAACGTTTTAAATCAATGCTTGCTATTCACTAGAACTGTTTTTCAGGAAGGAAGGGGGAGACTGCCCATCAGCCAGGGGCTGGGATTCACTTCACCCCCATTGTTGAACACATCAAAATTACATGCTTTCTTTTACAACTTAATTTACCTTTAAAAAATCCCTATAAGAGGCAATCAATTGATGTGCCTCTCTCACATTGCTGTTTCTCTCTCTCTGTGCCTCCTCCCTTCCCTCCCACTCTCTCTAAAAATCAGTGGAAAAAATATGCTCAGGTGAGGATTAACAACAACAAAAATCCCTATAAGATTTGTGTTGATAAGCAGTGGGAAAAGTTAAACTCGAAAAGGAAATATGAGAGAAACTGACGTTGATGAGAACGAAGGAGATCTTATAAAATAGCAAACTTCAAAGACACTATTTAATAGGAGTACTAATAACAAAATAAAGATAGGCAAATATACATTTGAAAACAGAGGAAATCACATTACTTTGGGGGTGGGGGAGGCGGGGAAGGGTGACACTGAAGACCCCTAAGGGAGTAATAATGTACATTCAAGGGAATAAAACATTAAGGGTTTATTAATTACTTGAGAGTTTTCACTTTCAGAACAGTGAATCCTCCACTTAGGATTGTGCAAAGGCTGATTTCATCATTAAATTAAGGTGAGTTTAAAAGTTGGAACTAAAACACATTTTAATGGCTTAGACATGGTGACTTGAGATAAATTGGGGGGGATCAAGAATGACTCGCTCCCAACTTTCTGAATTGAGCAACAGAATGAATTGTAGATGTCAATTACTGAAAAGGGAAGGCAAACAGATTTAGAATCCAGTTTAGGACATTTTGAGCGTGAATTAGCTAAGAAATCTAGGAGGACATAATAAATATGTAATTTAATATATGAGTGCGGACCCAGGCTGAGGTTGAATATATCAATACCAAACTTACCCAAGATCAGACAGCTTCTGAGCAGTGGTGGGGAGCAAGGGACAACCCCTTCTGTCTCCATATTCATGTTTCTTTCTCTAAGACATGTAGAAACTAGAGAAGTGGGAATCTGCTTTAAATATAGAATTCCACAACTATCATCTCTCTACAAATACTGCTGAGTAGAAGGTCTAGAAATATATATTTCAACTACAGTGCTGAACCCAGAACCGACACTTGCTTCCAAATATTTAAATGTGTGTCTAATCAAGCTACTTATGCCAGAAATTTTCTCTGATTCTTCTTAAAACTTGGCCAAGTCCCTATCTGCTGCCTGACAAACACATCTGAGTGTCAGTGAATCTCAAAAACATAAGCATCTTTAAATTTTCCCATAGGACTTCTAAGTGCCATGAAAATCCAGCTGTATTAATCTGTTGTCTGGTTCATGGCCTTTCGTCATCGGTGTGGTCTGGGATGGTCATTTGCCTAATAATGAGAAATGCAGGTAGAATGTCTGGTGAAAAGAAAGAGAAAACAGGAAAGATGACAGATACGGGGTAGATGGCAGAAGAGGAACCCCCAAAAGGAACTACTAATGAGCACCCAAAGACCAAAAGCTAAGGCAAACAAGTCTTTCAAGGAAGGATTGAGAGCAGTGTAGGGGAAATAGTAGCTAGAGGCAAAGTAAATGGGAAAACCTAAAGACTACTCAAGGTTTTCAACACTGAAGGCATTAGTGTGCAAAGCCAGGGCCATTTCAGCGACGTGATAAGCACAACATCGAGACTTCTCTGAGTGGAGGTGAAATTAGGAACATGGAACTTGGAGAACTTACTTGGAAACACTAGCTTTATTAGTTTGGATCCAAAGAAGGGGAGAGATAAGACATTAGCCATGGAAGAGAAGTGTACGTAACACGATGAAAAGTTCATAGCGTGTCAAATGTTAGTTGTGACTAAGTTTGGAGTGGAGAAGCAATATTCTTCAATTCCCAGGAATGAAAGGGCCTTAAAGGTTACCAAGTGAAATGTCCAGCTTCTGTTCTATATCCCTAACACTGTGACCACCCCCATTGCTGTTCCACATCCAGAAATGGTCTCCAAACTGTTTATTCCACAAGCCTGTTTATTCCACTTTCCAACAAAGCTCTACCACCTAGAAAATGTTGCCCTCATCTGTCCATCAGATTTCTACACTCTGTTTTATCCATCCATCTGCCGGGTCCTGGGTCTTCTGAGGACACCACATCACACCAAACAGACCAGGGAAGCTCTCTGGGTGTCAAAGGCAACCTGATTGTCCCTGTCCTTATCCTACACTGTTTACTCAGTGACTTCCTCCACGCTCACTGGACATCCAGACTCATCCAGTTGTCACCTTCTCTCCGTGGTCTCCAGAACAAATCACATGCTGAGCAGAAACATGATCTCCTCCCTTCCTTGGCACCCTCAACATCTATTGAGCTATTCTTGTATCCTGTTTGATTTTGGGGGCGGGCGGGCAGTGCCCTTTCCTATTCTCCGTGGCTCTCCAGCTCTCAGCCTAACCTTCCCCTGTCCAGTGATGATCCAATGATGACTACTCACAGATGAAAGACACACACATGAGAAGGAATGCATTTTTATGGGGAGAATATTCCAGAATGGGAGAGGAATTGCTCCAGGAGGGGGTGAGGTTGGTGATACTCAAATTTCAGAGTAGCGTTAGGTGTTTGTAACTGACAGGTTGGCGTTGGAGTTGGAGTTCTTCACATCGTTAGAACTGGTTATTTTCTCAGAAAATTTCAGGCAGCACTTTTGATCATTGGGGCAGGTTAAGTACTGAATTTCTTGTTTTCTGCAGGCGTTTCTGCACACGCCATGGTAAAGTTGGCATGGAATCCAAGGCTCCTTGCTCTTGCCAAAGAAGGATCTGAACAGGCCACCTGGGAAAAACATAGCCATGTTTAGTTTCTCCGGAGCAATGAGAACAGGAGTGCAGGAGCATGATTTAACAGAATTAACCCTGAGCATATTAAGAGCACAGGATCTGGATTCAAAACGACCTCAATTCAAATCTGCGCTCTGTCATCCTTATAGCTCTTCATCCTTAAGCAAGTCACTTAAGTTCTTGAGCCCACCATTGCATCACCTTCACAATGGGCGTAATAATTAAACCAACTTCTTAACATTTTAAAAATATATATATTTTATTGATTTTTTTTACAGAGAGGAAGGGAGAGGGATAGAGTTAGAAACATTGATGAGAAAGAAACATCGATCAGCTGCCTCCTGCAACCCCCTACTGGGGATGTGCCCGCAACCAACGTACATGCCCTTGATCAGAATCGAACCTGGGACCCTTGAGTCCGCAGGCCGACGCTCTATCCACTGAGCCAAACCAGCCAGGACTTCTTAACATTTTTGTGATGATAAAATTAGCATATATAATATGCTCAGAAAAATAACAAAAAATAAATATTAGGCAGTGTTGTTGATATGAGAGTCTTTTCCTTGGGTTCCAGGACTTTAAGGGCTGCCACTGTGAGCACCAACTGGACTTGTCCCAAGTGCCCATACAGATGTGTGCTCCTCATACACGACTTCCGTCAGAGACAGCCAGGATCTGCTCTGAGGCTGGACACATGTATTTGAGCCCACGCATTGCCTTTGTACTTTGAAATACTTGAGCAAACATGTGCCATAAGTGCTCACAGTACAAATCTCTACGCATATTTTTCTACATATGGCCAAAGCCCATTTGTGAGTATTAATAGCTATGTATAAGTCATCCAGATATGTCCATGTGTATATGGGCTCATCAGCTGAAAACATTTATAGTCAGCATGCTATAAATATTAGTCATCAGTTAGTTACTCATTGGAACTTTCAAAGACAAAGGAGGCATTAGAAAGGCAATAATACTGCCCTAGTTGATTTGGCTGAGTGGGTAGAATGTCAGCTGGCAGACTGAAGGGTCCCGGGTTCGATTCCGGGCAAAGGCACATGCCTGGGTCGTGGACTCGATCCCCAGTAGGATCCCTCCCTTCCTCTCTGAAATCAATAAAACCATATTTAAAAAATTTTAAAGGTATAATACTAACTATCACTACCATACATTTGGCATCTTCTACATACCAGGCATTTTACAAGCAATATCTCACTGAACCCTTGCAAAAGCCTGCTCTTACCTCCATTCATTAGATGAATACACGGAGACTGAAAGAGAGACCTTATTCTGTCCATATGCTCATAGCTCGTGCTTGACCAGGCTGGGATCCTATTTCTGGTCTACGTGATATTAAACCCATGCTCTTTCCTCTCTGTCACACGTCCTCTCTATGTGATAGAATTTCTAGGAGAGGGTGGCATATTATTGTGTGATGTGTGTAGACACTGTGCCTTCTGCCGTTTTCAATAGATAGTCCAAAATTCTTAGTTTAGCATTCAATAACTTTTCAACCGTCCACCCATCCCCTTATTCCACACCCATTTATCAGCACTCACCCTGTGCCAGGCCCTGTACTCAGTGCTAAGCATGCAGAGGCCTCAATGCCCCACCCGCATTAGTAAAAACCGGACAAAGCAAGTTTGATGTTATTTCCTTCATGGAAAAACAAACAAACACCACTCTGTTAGTTTTTTTACAAGACAAAGTAAAATTTTCCAAGTTTAAGTAAAGTCAGAGAACCGGACGGGAAAGAAAGAAGAAAAGAGCTATTTCATTAGCTGCCATCCTATAGCCTTTGGGTCCCGGTGTATATGTGAACCGCCCCAGAAACTGGCACCTGGAGCCAGAGGAGGCACTCAACTGCTGCTACATCAGCCAGCCTGCCCCTTCATCCATGCCCCAGCATCATGGTACCACTGCATCCCCTGCATTAATCCTCACCTTCATCCTGGCAAGAATTAACGAGAACTGCCACTTATGAACCAGTCTACTTGTAGGAAAGGGAGATCTGCAGGGGGCCTCCCCAAAGTGACGGCCATGCCCACAGGACTTTTCTTTTCTCCTCAACACAACGGATGGAAGCCAAGGCACCAGGATTTCCTCTTCGTAGTCACCAGAAGATGGATAGGAACGTAGATAACAAGAAGAAGGATCAGGCAGGCTGCCTTTTCCTTACTCTTTCCACATAGGAAGCATGTCAAGACAATTCCAGGAGGATTCTGCTTAAACAAACAAACCCTGTATGTTACAGTTTGTGTCACGACAAACTGTAACACCCACATCAAGTTCATGTCACTTTTGACGATCCCTCTATCTTCAAAATGAAGTCAGAGGAGACCTGCTCTTGAACCCCAGTATTGCCTCTGATCCTCTGGACCTAGCCTCCCTGTGGGAGAAATGGGAATGGGAGTGTTTGCACCAGATCAAAAAAAGTCTCCGTTGTGTTTGTAAAGAAGGAGGTTACCAAGGTGTGTCATGCTTTGTAATAACCTAGCGGATGTTTAATCCTCACATCAAGTCTCCAGAGACTGATTCGAGAGGTCTGGGGAGAGGCCAGAGCAAGGGTGCTGTGCAAGTGTTTCTGAGAAAATACTCATGGGCTTCTGCTAAATGTGAGAGCCACAATCCTGCTAACCTTCTAACATTCACCCACAGACACTCACTTTCCCACATTGGACTTGTTTTAAGAGCAAATGAAAACGTAATAAACTTAAAACCAAAGCATATGCTCTAGACGCTATCAGCTCCATCCAGAGACCGAAATCAATGTGATACATGATTTCTCCGCCATCTGTGCAGCCCACATATGAGCCTTTCCCACCCTACTTCTAAGGTTCTTCCTACCTATATGTACGTATTAGGTACTAGAAATTCGTGCACTTGGGGGAGGGGGTCCCTCAGCCCAGCCTGCACCCTCTCACAGTCCGGAGCCCTCGGGGGATGGAGAGTGGGCCTAAGCCAGCAGTCAGACATCCTTAGTGCTGCCACAGTGGTGAGAGAGGCTCCTGCCATAGCCGCTGTGCTCGCCAGCCATGAGCCTGGCTTCTGGCTGAGTGGCACTCCCCCTGTGGGAGCGCACTGACCACCTGGGGGCAGCTCCTGCATTGAGCACCTGCCCCCTGGTGGTCAGTGTGGTCATAGCGACCAGTCGTTCCTCCGTTTGGTTGATTTGCATATTAGCTTTTTATTATATGGGATAAGTCATTTATAAATTCATTCATTCAATAAACATTTACTAAAACCTACTATGAGGAAAGCACTCAGTTCAATACCAGGAATACATAACTTTAAAAGGCAGAGTCTTGGTTTTCAAACAGTTTAATTTCATTTGTATATATTTGGGTGCTGAAAAGAAAAGATGGCTTTGATTGTCCCAGAAAAGGTTGCCCAGAACAGTTCCTACCCATAAAATCCACCAGGTGAAAGTATAAAGTAGTTATTAAGGAAGCAACACTATGTACAATTTTTGAAGCATAGAATGTCATCTTTCTTGTTGTTTTTGGCAAACCCACCTGTGGTTTTTATTACTATTCTAGCATGGGAACTGAGAAAGATTGTCTCTCAAGTAAAGAAGATAAAACAGGGTGAGCAATAAGGGGTAGGAGAATGTGAAGTAGGAAGAAGATGGGAAAGGAGAGGGAGGAGAAAGGGAAAAAGGAGATAGCACTAAACAGTAACTCTGAACTCAACCCCAGAAAGGAGAAACAACCTTAGTTTTCTACAGGGCTGGGTTGAGACCACTCCCATGTCTCTCTGTAGATGCCAAAGTTTGACAGAGACATTGAGGATCCTCCAGACTTCGGATTTCACTTATCCTCTCTACTTGTATCTATTGTTCTTCAGTGCCCCCTGGAAGTCACACTAAAGTAGCTTTTTTAAAGAATTTGAAAATATTACTGGATACTTTTCATCCAGCATTCATTCTCCCCATTTCAACAGCCACAGCTCTGTTGTGATAAATTTGGCTGTCTTATTCAAACTTAATAACCCCCAAACCTGGGCTAAGCCAACCACTTCCCAGATAACACCCACGTAATATCCTGCTGGAATAAGACACATACTTGAACCAAATATCTTACTTCAACTCCCAGCCCTATCTCCCCTGATAACCACCCAAGGCTCAATTATAACACTTAATACAAACATAAAACGAGCCAAACTACTCAATCCTAATCACAACATCAAGCCAAAACACAGATCAACTACAAACTTCACTCTACCCTAACTCCTGGTTCTACCCAACTCCTCCCTCAGCTCCATTCAATGAAAAATACTATTCCTCTCCAGACTACATTAAAATATTAGGTGAGCCCAATTTTATAAATAGACTTGCTCTCTCCCCCTCCTCCCCATCTCTTCTCATTTCCCCCATATTACTCTAAGGTTATATACCATCCCCATCGCAACTCACTCTCCAAATTCCAAACTACTGTTGAATTCTCCCTACAGCTCTCTCACACCTGATACATGAATCAAGCTTCCATCCCAATAATAGCGCTCCTGAAAATGCTTCATGCTTCAACACTCCACTGTCCCAGGAACAGCAACCTCTTAAGTTTGTCTTGGCAGAGCAGAAACAAGGGAGATCTTAACATGAAATGGAGCTTGGAATTAACATCCACAACCTACCTGAGACGAGAAAAGGCTTTGGGCAGTGCCTACTATACGTAGTTACCTCAGAGGTCACCAAGATACCAATAGCACATGTAAGACCCCAGAACTTTTGAGAGAGGCCTGAATTACCTGGAGTCTTATGAACCAGGATCAGAAGGATGGAAATGGTCATTAAATAGGGCTTCATGACTGACATGTCCTGAGAGGATGGAGGGCTGTGTAGCAGGGGACTGAATAGAGATCATTGAAGCAGGACAGTGTCCTGCTTTAATTCATTTTGGAAATGGGCCAGGGTTGTGTGCAGTGAACTAAAAGGGATGAGACATCCCTGGGCTCAGCCAAGCAGAAGGATAATATGTATCACACATCCCAGCTGGAACTCTAATAAGTTTGGGAGAATTACCAGCAGCACCATGTCAAGGTGGGCCTTCTTCCCAGGAAGAAGTAGACTAGAGCCAGTTGTGTGAAACATACGTATTTGAATGAATAGATCAATTGATCGATCAATCAATCAAACAAACAATGAGAAGACTAATACATAATTTAAGAAATCAGAAATCTTTTAAAACACGTTGTTCTTTATCCTCCTGACAGTAATCCTGTACTAGACATCAGAGATTAACAAAGAAAGAAAAAGACAATGATGAAAGAAGAGATGGGAAAGAAAAATTAAAGAGGAAGTGTAACTGGAGGAAGGGAGCGAAAGACATGAGGCAAAAATAACAGCAATTCACATTTACCATGACTCTACCATGTGTCAGTTTCTGTGCTAAATGCTATGGGATAGATATGAACACTTACTACAACACTGTGAAGTTGGGTAGTATTTCCTACTTCACAGATGAGGATGAGAAAGTTTGAAGAGATGTTGTAACATTCCTATGCCACACATCTAATAAGGCATAGGGCCAAGAATTCAGCATTTATCCCATGAGAAATGGGAATAACATGATTTTGTAGAGAACACCACATTGACTTTTTACTCTAGTGAATTAATGTGGAAGATGGGTGGCTGGTGTCGTCTTTTGAATAAAAGTGAGGAAGTGAGTGAAAAGGCTCTTTGGAAAATCTAGGCTAGGATTTCCACATCTTGTCATTACAAGGAACTAGACTCATCATGTCGCTCAAAGGTATGGACTGAAAAATATATTCTAACTAATATTTAAATGTACATAATTATTCTTTCATGTTTTGTTATTTAGTTGATATTTTTAAGACAGAAAAAACATTTAAAATGTGTGATATGGATATATATATATATATATATATATATATAGTAAAAGTTAATGTTTAAAATTAGGTATCTTATTGTGCTTTATGTTTTTCTCTCTCTTAGGTAAAGTGTTGATAGAAGACAACCAGTTCATTGCTCCCATAGTTTCCAACCATACAAGCACATGGACAAAACCAACAGGTATGGATCCTTCAGCCTACATGTGACAGAGTTTCTAAGAAAACGAAAAGGAGGTGATTCAGATCCATCCCAGTAAGTGAATTTGTTCCTTTAACCCCATTAAATCTTTTATTCTGGCACTTTCCAGTCCAGCTCTGAAGATTATTAGGTATCCAGGAGGGTCAAGTGGAGTCATGTGGGAGACTGGGAAGTCCAAGACTGAGGTACCAGCATGGCCCGTTTTGGGTAAGAGCTCGCTCCTAGCTTGTAGACGGTGGGAAGGGAGAAAGGAGGTTGATTTGCAAATTATTAGCATGATTAGATGAGAAAATTGTGCTTCCTCTTAAGTTATATAGTAAATTGTTGAATATTATAGAGTTTATATAGAAACTAGAGGGGAACATATTTAAAATATCTGATCCCAATATACTACTATACTCATTGTTAAATATTTGCAGTATCACACCTTGGTACAGATCTTGGTAATACTTGTGGTACAATGAAAAGAGGAGAACATATGTATTCATATACAAATATATTTATGCATGTAAAATGTGTGTGCTTGAGGAGCAATACTCATTAGGCAAGATCTATCTTTCCTCTTCATTCTCAAGTTTGACTTAGCTAATGATGAATCTTTACTATTTCAATCAAATCTTAAGAAAAATGTGTTGAGTTTGCCTGGAAAAACTAACTTGGAGTTTGCATTAGGAATGATTGAACTCATAGACTTATTTGGGGAGATGGATGTTTTAAGTCATCTTATCCTGGAGTATGAATGTCTCATTGTCTCTGTCCTTTGTCAGTATGTAAGAGTTTTCCCTGTAGAAGTCATATATGTAGGATCAAAATAAAGTCTAAAGACCTTATAGACTTTGCTGCTAGTGAAAAAATTATATCTTATTTTACATTGTCTTTTCCACTTAATCATTGGGAACATAGAGAAATGCTATTGATTCTTGTAAATTGATCTTATATCCAGAAAACCTACAGGACTCTCTTTTGAATTTTATTGGTTTGTCCTTTTTTAAAAATTTATTTTTATTTTTGAGAGCATTACGAATGTCCCCCATTTTCCCTCCTTTGCCCCCTTCCACCCGGCTCCCACCCCACGCCAGGCCTTCACTTCACTATTGTCTATGTCCATGGGCTATGCATATATGCACATAAATTCTTTGGTTAATCTCCTCCCGTTCTGCCCTTTCCTTTCCCTCTGAGATCTGTCAGTCTGTTCCATGCTTCCATATCAATGGACTTATTCTGTTAGTCAGTTTATTTTGTTCATTGGATTCCACATATAAATAAGATCACATGATAGTTGTCTTTCTCTGACTGGCTTATTTCACTTAGCATAATAATCTCCAGGTCCCTCCATGCTGTCTCAAAAGGTAAGAGATCCTCCTTTTTGCAGCTGCATAGTATTCCATGGTATAAATGTGCCACAGCTTTTTTATCCACTCATCTGCTGATGGGCACTTGGGCTGTTTCCAAATCTTAGCTATTGTAAATAATGTTGCTGTGAACATAGGGGTGCATATATTCTTTCTGATTGGTGTTTCGGGATTCTTAGGATATAGTCCCAGAAGTGGGATCACTGGGACAAAAGGCAGTTCCATTTTTAGTTTTTTGAGGAAACTCCATACTGCTTTCCACAGTGGCTGCACAGTCTGCATTCCCACCAGCAGTGCACTAGGATTCCCTTTTCTCCACATCCTCGCCAGCACTTGGTGTTTGATGATTTATTGATGGTAGCCACTTTGGCAGGTGTGAGGTATTAGCTTGTCCTTTGGTTGATTATTCACCTAAGTGACTGCATTATCTGTCAGCAATGACATTGTATCTCCACCTTTTCAGTCTTGGCACTTAATTCTTATTTTTCCTAATAGCATGGGCCAGGACTTCCATTGTTATAATAAACATTTGAATGTTAGTGGGAATCCTTGTTTTCCTTCCAATTTTAAAGAAAATGCATCTAAAGTTCCTTTAAAATATATAACATTTGCCCTAAGAGTTTGGCATTTAATATTTAGCTTGTTTAGTAAGTTCTCTTCTCTACTTAATTTCTTAAAATATTCTACTATAATTGTTTTTTTGAAATTTATAAAATATTTTTCTCTCAGTCATTTAAAGTAATTGTGTAATCATTTTTTCGATTAAAGTAGAGAATTGTATTGTTTCTGATATTATATCATCACACATTTTTTAGATATATCTTAACTGATTATAGTATATTTTTAACACATTATTAAATTTAGTTATTTTTAATTTAATATGGAATTTTGGCACATTCATGCAGAGGAGATATGGCTTATAGTTTTCTATTCTTTATTGTTCACATCTGTTTTTGAAGGCAAGATAATATTAACCTCCTAAAATCATCTGGGTAGCTTTTACATTTTCTCTTTCTTCTGAAACAACTTGTGTAGACAGGAATTAACTGTTCCCTCAAAGTTTGCACCATCTGCCCTAGTCGGTTTTGCTCAATAGATAGAGCATCTGCCTCCAGACCAAAGGGTCCTGGGTTCCATTCCAGTCAAGGCACATACCCTGGTTGCAGACTCCTCCCCAACCCGGGCCCTGGTAGGGGCTCGTGCAGGAGGCAACCAGTCGATGTGTTTCTCTCACATCGATGTCTATCTCTGCCTTTCTCTCTTCCACTCTCCCTAAAAGTCAATGGTGGAATTGTCTCCGGTGAGGATTAACAACAAAAAATGTTTGGGACATCTGAGGTGACCATAAATTCATCCGTAATGAATGTAAACAGGACACATTCGAGAATAAAGACGAGCATTATTAATAATTATGCGGTGGCAAAGAGGGTGAACAAGGGCTATTCTAAGCAGAACAAACTAGAACTCAATGTCAATACTTTGTGAGTGTGGGACTGAGTGGGAGGAGGGAAGGCGCTCAGTTCCACTCAATGTCTTCATGCTTCACAGATCTACTTAGGTTTGGATTTCTTCCAGTGCTACTCTTGATGGATGGTTTGCTTTGAAGTATTTTTCATTATTTATTGTGCATATTTGCTCATCATGCACAGATATCCCATAAAGCACACATGCCCAAACACTGTATGTGATTTTATACCCCTCAGCCTCTGTTAATCTAGCATATACTGACTTGTCCTATAGGGATATGTTGAAGACACCCGGCCAGCTATTCTTACAGTGGTCCCCTTTCTGTTCTATCAGCTTTCCTGTAGCTTGTTACCAATATACCATGTAAATAGGAGGTTAGTTGTAATGATTTTATTGATTCAGGTTATTATTTTTGACAAAATTGCATCAGAGGTGATGCTGTGTTGTCTATATCGCAACCCATCAGGACTCACTTAATATGTGGCTATCCCTTAATATTCAGACTCATAACTGAATTAAAGTGATGACTGCCTGACCTTCCTATTGAACGGTGCTGTTCTCCCCTTCTATATTCAAAGCCGTCTGTGTGGTGCAACTTGGCCTGTACAAACGTCTGGCACCATGTCAATCCTACACTTACTGGTTTTAACACAAATTATAGTCCTTGCCTGAGACAATAAATTCTTTGGGAGTTGTAGGGTACAACTCAGTAAAATAAAACTTTCCCTTATCACTAGAGATATTTGGCTACAGAAGCACAGCTCCTACTGGAGAGGCAGGATAAATACTTAATTTATTCAAATTAGTGACTGGTTATCAAAGGAAACAGTTTGCTTAGTGGCTGCCTCAAAACGTGACACAGGAGCTTTTCTGGCTATCCCATCTCTAGATATTATTAGATAATCATGTCTTTCCCCTGATTCAATGCATTTCAATCTGTCGTATTTAACTTTATTTTGATGTTCAAGTTCTCATAACTTTGGCACATATACACTTCTTCCAGCTGGATTCTGTTCTTTTTACAGAACCCCAACACTTTTTTATATCTTGAAATAAAATTATAAATATTTATTAGTGTCTAAATGATAACTTTAAGAAGCTGGTCTGATAACTAGTGAAGTTTCAACACGGGGGTAAGCATAACGATATCTCAAGATATATTCAAAAATCTTTAATATGATACAAAATTATTTTTATTTCTAATGTGATAAAGTCAGAAGACTAGACAGTATTAATGAACGTGTTGCCCACATTTGTAAATTAAGGAAATGCTTAAATTTCAATTAGAGATTAATGATAACAAAGACATTATTTCTCCATTCGTGTACATAGTCCTCAATTTATGAGCATGGACTGGTGGGAAAAGCTTTGGTCTCAGAGTGAAAAAAAACCTGATTTGGCAATCTCATGCTGCCACATTCTCCCCCCACCACCACCACCACCAGTTTTATTGAGACACAATTAACATGCAACACTGTATTAGTTTAAGGTGTACACCGTAATGATTTCACACACACACACACACACACACACACACACACACACACACCACGATAAGTTCAGTTAACATCCATCACCTGACAGCAGAGCACAGCCTGAGGCCTTGACCAACTCCAAAGCCCAGACTGCATCCCCACCAGAACATGGATTCCAACCGGAGGCACCACCCAGTCAGGAAGCACACAGCCTCTCAAAGCCGAGTACAGAAGGTTGAACTCGAAGCCCAGAGACAAGAGGTAATTGCATAAGTGGCATACATGTCAGTGCCAGCCGTGACTCCGACACATGCCCAAACCTGCTACCATTTGACCACTGCAGCAGCACTGATTTCTTAAATCTATCTTGACAGAGAATAACCAGAAAGAGGTACTCACATGACGTAAACATGGGGGCAAATTCACCAAGCTGTCTGAAACCAGGCTTCAGTTGCTGGCCACCGTAATATAAAATCAGTATCCTAAAACAGGACGAGATTGCAGTACTAAGAGTCCTGTGTTATTTGAGTTCCATGGGCCAGGTTTTTGTTGTTGTTGTTTTCCATAACAAAGATCAGGATATACAGCCCCATGGCTATAGGGTCTCAGGAGTCTGTGGCTGACTCATGAAAATGAAATCATTTTAGCAGCAAGGCTGAAGTCTGACACTATTAGCTTCTGAAATATGATCGTTTTTGGTCAGTGAAGTATAGATAGGGGAAGGAAACTGATCTGAAGTTGGCTTGGCAGACAGACAAAGCTTAACATATATCCCAGCTAGACACGTTTTAGGAAAATGGGATTCTGGCCAACATGCATAACAAAGGTGTGATCTTCCTCGCAGTAAGGCAAAGAAGCAAATTAAAGCTACTTATCTTCTTGTGTGAGACACAAACAATAATGGAAATATTTTCTTTTTTAAAAAAACAAACATGTTTTTCTTATTAATTTATTTTAGAGAGAGAGGAAGGGAAATGGGTAGAGAGGTAGAAACATCGATAGGAGAGAAACATTGATCGGCTGCCTCCTGCACGCCCCCTAATGGGGATCAAGCTCAAAACATGGGCATGTGCCCTGACTGGGAATCGAACCAGCCTCTCTTTCTGAAATATCATTCGAATTCGTGCACTGGGCCCCTAATAGGATTATAAAGGAGAATGGGCTAGGGTGAGGCTGGGAACGGAATGTTCTACAGGCACCCCTGGAAGTCCGAAGAATTCAGCTGTTGTTCTTGGTCATCAGGTGATGAGATGATGTCTTGATTCCTGATGGGTTCGGCCTGATCATGCTTAACGGTTCTGCTTGCTTGCTGGGTACATTGTCCATTGTCCAGAGCTGAGTCACCTCCTCAATCGCTTTGCCAGGGATCAAAGGGAGTATGCAGGTGCACTGGCCTAACAGGTGATTATTTTTCAGATTAATTTAGGTGCTCTATCTATGAGATTATAAGTCCCCCCTCCCCACCCCACCATCACTATGAAGTTACTTTTAGTCACTGGGCTTGTCATAGTTATTACATAGCCCCTTTTTCATTCACAAAAAAGGGGTAATTTTAAATAATAAATTGTCCTTATTATATTTGTAATATCTTCTCTTTTCTTAAGATAAAAAGCCAGAAAGGGGTCACCGGATCTTCCAAATCCTCTCATAAAATAAGTTATTACCCTAACCCCTAACCCTGATCCTAACCCTGCTGTCAAGGAGGAGTTATGGAGCACTCCTCATGCATTCAGGTTTGTGCTAGGAATGAAGAAGGCAGCGAGGTGGGAGTAAAAATTGAAGGGAAAAGGGAAAGAGGGAACAAGGGAAGGTGGGAGGGTCCATTAATATTTATCAAGCACCATTTTGTGCCATTCTCTGTTCTAAACGACAACTTGTGCAGAAAGGAAAATGGAAGTTCAGATTGGGTGTTCACTTTCCCGAGGTCACGCATCCCTGAGGACAAGGATGAGATTGCAGATTTGTCTAAAGTCTCAAACAAAGTACATCTTCATGGAGACAGGATGCGGAGGAAGCCAGTAGAAGAGATTAAAACTTTTCCCAATAGCCGTTATTAATTTGACTACATCCAACTTTTGCTTTAGATAAGAAACCTGTAGAGTCATTTTACTCCTTTGTTTCATTTTATGAGAGGAGTTGGAAGATCCGGTGATCCCCTTCTGGCTTTTTATCTTAAGAAAAGATAAAATATTACAAATATAATAAAATATTTCAAATTTAATGAATGTGGCAACCAATTGGGAATTACAGCCCTCATGGCGGTTATGATTAATTTCATAAGACATAGCAACGGACTTTGAAGTCTGGATGGTTTACAAAACTTCTTTGTTAGCATTGATCTTCATGAGAATTGTTGTATCAAAGGGGATATTATCTGCGTTCTTAGCAGACTGCGCGAGAGAAGGGAACATTCTCTCCTTTTCTTGTTGCAATTTATTTCACCAACAGTGAGTAGGATTTATGGTTTCTAGGACAAGTGCTGGGATCTGATGATTATGAAGAGGGGGCGGGAGAAGCAAGTTTAAAACACAGAGACATATGGAAATTTTTACCAAATAAAATATGGAGAATGTAATGTTTTACATTCACAATTCCTTTTTCTGTTGTCGCTGACACTTCACCTTAGACTTGAATTTGCAAAAGATGCCCTTAACTTTTTTCCAGATTTCGTTTCTAGAACGCACTACTCTTTAATATCGTTAAAGAGAAGATCCCAAGCCCAAAATGGTGTCACTTGCACTAAAGCCCATGGTACCAAATCTAGGTGTAGTACCTGACCAGGTTGCTGGTTCAGCTTCTCCTCAAAATCTAAACTTAATCAGCCAGTCTGAAATGTTCTGGTCAACCCCAACGAGGCAATCCGTCACTTGGGTTCTCTCCATTTCCCCACCTCCAACCCCATAGAAAGAAGAGGTAATCTGCCCTGATGGTGTGGCTCAGTGGTTGAGCATTGACCTATAAACCAGGAGGTCATGGTGTGATTCCTGATCAGAGCATATGCCTGGGTTATGGGCTCGATCCCCCGTCTGGGGAGTGCAGGAGGCAGCTGATAAATGATTCTCTCTCATCGTTGATGCTTCTATCACTCTCTCCTTGTCCCTTCTTCTCTGAAATAAAAAAATATATATATTGAAGAAAAAGAAAGAAGAGGTAATCTGCATGATAAAAACATTTGCCTGGGTCTCTTCCCCCCAAAAGAAGATGTCCTACTCTAAAAATAATCCCTTATTTTATTTTGTCAATAGCTCCCCTGCTCCACCCTTCTTCCTATAAAACCCTCCTGTTTTGTACAACCTCTTTGAGAGCCCAATTCTAGTTGCTAGGTGAGATGCTGCCCAATTCATGAATTACTTAATAAAGCCAATTAGATCTTCAAATTCACTCGATTCAATTTTGTTTTTAACAATATCCATGTGAAAACATTTGTTACTTATTCGTTAAAGCTGCAAATTACACAACATTCCAAAAATGTCACTGTTAAATATAAAATGCTTCTTCCAGCAATATTATTATTCTGTACACTTTAAAGTCAAGAAAACATAAATAGAGACAAGTTAAGTGTTGGGTTTTTTAATTCCTTTTTTGTGTGTGTGTGTTTTTTTTAATGTCTCCAAATACTCAGAATCTCCTATATACACTTGTCTTTTACCAGACCTTCTCCTTCAGGGGCACTTCACACTTCTCTTTTCCTCCTCCATTTTCCCTTTGATACACTCAAACATTCCTGAAAACTTCTTAATTCTCTCTTAACCAGGTGATAAGGGTCACTGCAGGTCTTTTATTTGTATGTGAATTTGTACAACAGATGAAGTAACTTCAAGCCTCCATCCTCCTTCCAGACATCCATTCTGGGTGAGGGTTTGTAAAATGGGCCTCCAAAGCCACTTATCATGTGCAAAACTGATATCTTCTCAGTCCAGCCAACAGAGTCGTACTTAATAAGGCATTGTATGCATTTAAAAAGAAAATAGAGTCTTGTCTTTGTAAGTCAGTTCTGCCCTTGGTCTTCTTCCAGTCTCCAGGACAGCACAAGTCTTGACCACCCTGTTTAACCACAGTTTTCTCAGAGAGTCCACTAGACTTAATTGGCCAGCATCCAGAGGTGTCCAGAAAGGTCACAAACTATACATCTCCTAGGGTACACTGAGGCGCTTCACCTAGAATCCCCGTCAGGACTGAAGCCTTCATTCCCCTGGCTGCCAGGAGGGCTGGCTGCTGGCAGCTCTGGGATTTGCCCTCTACTGAAAGGAGCTGCCATTCCCAAAATAATGTTTTATGTTAATTATACCTCATCATAATTAACTAGAGGCCCAGTGCACAAAAATTCATGCACTTGAGGGGTCCCTCAGCCTGGCCTTCACCCTCTCACAATCCGGGACCCCTCGGGTAGGTTCCTAGGCCTGGCCTGAGAGCAGGGTCTATCGGGGCTTTCCTTCCCCTGGCTGTAGGCAGCTGGCCCCACCCCTGCCACTGCCACTGCTTGCCAACTGTGCAGCACTGCCCTCCCCTCCCCTGTCACCAGTGGCCTCCCTCTGCAGGCAACAGGCTGGGGTGTGATGGCTTGGCTGGCCTGGGCCTCCCTCTTTCTTTTCTGGGGGGTGGGGCCAGCCCTTCGAGGGGCTGTCTGCCTACCTGATCACCCCTAACTGCTGGCCTGCCCACGTGGCTCATTGTCATTCTCTCTGTGTCATGCCATAGATTACATAAGCAAAGGAAGAGAGTAAATCTTTGGTGCAAACAAGCAGTTACCCATGAAGACCAAAGCTGGGCTACATACAAAAGATGACTGTCAGTCTCTGACTGAAGGTCTAAATTTGAGTACTGATTTTGGACCAGGGTGATATCTGGGGGCACTGTCATGGGAGGTTGGTCAGTTGAACATCAGAGCATAGGGGCATGAGATCAGAGAAGGCCACAGTCTTGCCTGTGTGGATAATTGGTCATGATCTTTTAGAATCACCACTTTAGATGTTAAGAGAAGGATCATTAGAAATATAAACTTACTCCAGAAGTAAGGGAATCCTTATCCTATATAATAAAGAGGTAATATGCAAATTGACCACCACACCCTCCCACAAGATGGCTGGCCCCATGTGGTCACAAGATGGCCACGCCCATGTCATCACAAGATGGCTGCCACAAGATGACCAGCAGGGGAGAGCAGTTAGGGGCGACCAAGCCGGCAGGGGAGGGCAGTTAGGGGCGACCAAGCCGGCAGGGGAGGGCAGTTGGGGGTGACCAAGCCGGCAGGGGAGGGCAGTTGGGGGTGATCAGGCCGGCAGGGGAGGGCAGTTGGGGGGGACCCAGGCATGAAAGGGAGGGCAGTTGGGGGAGATCAGGCAAGCAGAGGAGCAGTTAGGCATAGATCAGGCTGGCAGGCAGTAGTGGTTAGGGGCAATGAGCTAGGCAGGCAGGCAAGCGGTTGGGAGTCAGCAGTCCCGGATTGTGAGAGGGATGTCCAACTGCCAGTTTAGGGGATCAGGGATCCCCACAGGGGATCTGGCCTAAACCGGCAGTTGGACATCCCCCAAGGGTCCCAGATTGGAGAGGGTGCAGGCTGGACTGAGGGACACCCCCTAGTTATTTTTATAATTGTCTAAGTCATAAAATACCCTACATGCATGAGAGTCAAGTTCCTGATATGAGAAAATGTGCTTAATGAAGGGAGAAAGGTCTACCACCTGTACAAAATACACAGAATGAAAAAAAGATTTGCCTGCTGATTCTGAGAACAGACCACATACTTTGAGTTCAACTTGCTTTTCTTTGATATACCAGTCCTTTCTCCTCAACTAATTCAAATTTTTCATTAATTAAAAAATATCTTGATATATACTTGCATGTATATATACAGTATATACTTATGCAAATAATGATTAAATGACAAAGTAAATTTTAATGTTTAAAACATAAAAAGCTTCTGCACAGCAAAAGAAACCATCAACAAAACAACAAGAAAGCCCACTGCATGGGAGAACATATTTGCCAATGTTATCACCGATAAGGGTTTAATCTCCAACATTTACAGGGAATTCATACAACTTAACAAAAGGAAGATAAACAATCCAATCAAAAAATGGGCAAAGGACCTCAATAGACACTTTTCAAAAGAGGACATTCAGAAAGCCAAGAAACATATGAAAACATGCTCAAAGTCACTAATCATCTGAGAGATGCAAATCAAAACAACAACGAGGTACCATCTCACACCTGTCAGACTGGCTATCATCAACAAATCAACAAACAACAAGTGCTGGAGAGGATGTGGAGAAAAAGGAACCCTCGTGTAGTGCTGGTGGGAATGCAGACTGGTGCAGCCACTGTGGAGAACAGTATGGAGTTTCCTCAAAAAACTAAAAATGGAACTCCCATTTGACCCAGTGATCCCACTTCTAGGAATATATCCCAAGAAACCAGAAACACCAATCAGAAAGGATATATGCACCCCTATGTTCATAGCAGCATAATTTACCATAGCTAAGATTTGGAAACAGCCTAAGTGCCCATCAGCAGATGAATGGATTAGAAAACTGTGGTACATCTACACAATGGAATACTACGCTGCTGTAAAAAAGAAGGAATTCTTACCATTTGCAACAGCATGGGTGGAACTGGAGAGCATTATGCTAAGTGAAATAAGCCAGTCAATGAAAGAAAAATACCACATGATCTCATTCATTTATGGATAATAAAGACCATTATAAACTGATGAACAAAAATAGATACAGAGGCAGAGCAGCATCAAACAGTCTGTCAAACTACAGCGGGAAGGCTGGGGAGGCGGTAAAAGATCAACCAAAGGACTTGTATGCATGCATATAAGCATAACCAATGGACACAAGACACTGGCGGGTAGGGGAGGCCGGGGGAAGGTCGGGGGGGGGGGGCGGGGGCGGGGGGGCGGGGAAAGGAGACATATGTAATACTCTTTGGAATACTTTAAGCAATAAAACAAAATTTTAAAAAACACCATAAACTATCTTATTAAATATAATTTAAGATTATGTACATATAATTTGATTGATAGTTAGAACCTTAACTAGGTGGTTTGAGGACCAAATGAATTGACATCAGTAAGAATACATGTTTCACAATAAGAGATATGTGGTAAGTATAGACTTTATTTTCTCGGTCTCTCCAAATTTTCATTTTTTTAAAGTATCAAAATAAAGATTAATACTCAATTACTAAAATAGTGAATTGTTTTATAGATCCTAAAGTTAAAGGGACAATGAATCACGGTTCATAATAAGAATTTGACAAAAAAAATAAGAACATCATAAAACTGACCTAGGTGGTATAAGTGGTGAAACTATCAAGCCATAAATGGAATATTTTTTTAAATTAAATCTTTATTGTTCAGATAACATTTGTTCCTCTTTTTTTCCCCCCCATAACTCCCCTCCTCCCACTTCCGCCCCACCCTCCACCCTCACTCCCCACCCACTGTCCTCATCCATAGGTGCACGATTTTTGTCCAGTCTCTTCCCGCATCTCCCACTCCTCTTTCCCCCACAAGAATAGTCAGTCCATTCTCTTTCTATGTCCCTGATTCATTATAATCACCAGTTCATTCTGTACATCAGAGTATTTATTCACTTGATTCTTAGATTCACTTGTTGATAGATGCATGTTTGTTGTTCATTATTTGTATCTTTACCTTTTTCTTCTTCCTCTTCTTAAAGGATACCTTTCAACATTTCGTATAATACTGGTTTAGTGGTGATGAACTCCTTTAGCTTTTCCTTATCTGTGAAGCTCTTTATCTGACCTTCAATTCTGAATGATAGCTTTGCTGGATAAAGTAATCTTGGTTGTAGGTTCTTGGTATTCAGCACTTTGAATATTTCTTGCCATTCCCTTCTGGCCTGCAAAGTTTCTGTTGAGAAATCAGCTGACAGTCGTATGGGTATTCCCTTGTAGGTAATTGAGCCTCTTTCTCTTGCTGCTTTTAAGATTTTCTCTTTGTCTTTTGCTCTTGGCATCTTAATTATGATGTGTCTTGGTGTGGTCCTCTTTGGATTCCTTTCGTTTGGGGTTCTCTGCGCTTCTTGGACCTGTAAGTCCATTTCTCTCACCAGGTGGGGGAAGTTTTCTGCCATTATTTTTTCAAATAGGTTTTCAATATCTTGCTGTCTCTCATCTTCTGGCACCCCTATAATTCTGATATTACTGCGCTTGAAGCTGTCCCAGAGGCTCCTTACACTATCTTCGTATTTTCGGATTCTTTTTTCATTTTGCTTTCCCAGTTGGGTGTTTTTTGCTTCTTCGCATTTCAAATCTTTGACTTGATTCTTGTGCTCCTCTGGTCTGCTATTGGGTGTCTGTATAATGTTCTTTATTTCAGTCAGTGTATGCTTAATTTCTAGTTGGTTCTTTATCACAGCATCGAGGGTCTCATTAGATTTCGTGAGGCTCTCATCAAGTTTATTGGCAGCTTCTAGCACATTATTGCAAGCCCTCAAAATTGCGTTTTTTAGCTCTATATCCTCCATTTCTGTCATGTTGTTTTGTCTCCGCATTTTTTATGCTTTCTTGATGCACCCCCTTGTGGTCTTTGTGCACAGTCTTGTTCTAGTTAAGCCTTGATTGTTGTAGTTAATACTAGAGGGATTTGACCACCAGGCCGACTGGCTGTGAGAATCAGCTGTATCTGCAGTGGGAAAACTTCTGTCCTCTGGAGAGGTGCTAATCTAGCCTTTGCCTGAGGCTATCTGGCAAATGGCTCTGCGCAGGGCTTGGGCGGGGCGGGTCCCACAGGATCAACAGGGCGGGTGGAGGGAGCAGTTATGGCTGCTCTCGGTCCTGTTCCCAGAGGCTCTGCTTCTCAGAACCCCAGCAACCGCTGCAAACGTCGGAGAGAAAGCTGCCCTCCCGTTCCAACTGATGCCAGACAATCCCGCCTCTCCCGTTTGAGTCTGAGTCCCTAGAGACTCACCCGGATCTGGAGCTCAGAGTCTGAGACTCCCTCCTGATTGAAAATGGCAACCGCGCCCTCAGCCACCAGCCAGCTTTGCGCGCGCACCTCCGCACCTGTGTATTTTCCACACTGCGCCTCCTCTGAGCCTCGGAATGCTGTTCTCTTTCCTTCTAGTTGAAGAGTCTCTCCTCAGCCAGCCTTCCTGTGGTTCTGGGTGATGTCTGTTCCATCTTTTAGTTGTATTTTTGAAGTGGTTGTTTGTGGCAGCAATCTCCGGTGTTTACCTATGCCGCCATCTTCCATAAATGGAATATTATCTGAAGTTTTCAAGAACCAAATTTATAAACACTAAATGTTTTAACTTATGGCTTATTTAATTGAAGACCTAAGTTTACATTTTATATCCATAAATATTATTATAATTAATAAAAACTTATCAGATCTACAAATTATAGGGAATTTAGGTATTTAATGTAACCATTTTGTAAAATAATAAATAAATAAAAAGTCTTGAATAAACTAAAAATGTCATGTTTGTATTTTTATTTTCCACTGGGATGAACTAGAAGAGAATAAGTATAGAGTTCTTTTAATCCAAACATCATAAAAAAAAAAAAAATGTTTTCTTGATTGGGAGTATTGATGGGAACTAGATGTAACTATAAAACATCTTAACCAAGTAATGTTACAAACTTTACAGAACATTTCATAATGTTCTTTTATGATAACTCATTATTAGCCTAAGGTCAATTTGCATATATTTTGTTTCTTATATTGTACTCATCAGTAAACACTTAGATCATTTGAATTGAAAGGATATATTTTAGAACACAGGAACACCACTTAAATCATTTTCAAGTAACTCATGATTTTACAGGATTCTTTATACATTTTTAGTTATGTATATATATTTTTATTTTATTTCTAAATGAGTATAGTATCCTTTCTGACCAAAAGATTTTAAACAATTCAACACTTTAATTACTTCACTTGCAAAACACCTTTTTAAGTAGAAAATCATAAGATTCAGTCTTCTGAAGACAATTTTCTTTAACTTATTTAATGTACTTTCACATGTTACAAAGTTTAATTTATGACTGAATTCCTCAAATACTTGCCACTTTCTCCAAGGCTGGAGGGCTATTTTCTTTCTTACTTTTTTTAAAAAAATAAATTTTATTGATTTTTTTACAGAGAGGAAGGGAGAGGGATAGAGAGTTAGAAACATCGATGAGAGAGAAACATGGATCCGCTGCCTCCTGCACACCCCCTACTGGGGATGTGCCTACTGGGTACATGCCCTTGACCGGAATCAAACCTGAGACCTTTCAGTCCACAGGCTGACGCTCTATCCACTGAGCCAAACCGTTTAGGGCAAGGAGGGTTATTTTCTTAAAGTGCTAATAGATGTAAAGTATTAGAATTGGGGTTGATTTTTTTTTTTTTAATTTCTGAATACTTATAAAACATTTACACTTTCCAGTAACCTCCTTAGGCAGCCTCACCTGTTTAATGTAGAGATACCTTTTATTTTTTTTGTTAATCCTCACCCAAGGATATTTTTTCCATTGACTTCTATACCAAAGGAGGGAGGGGAAGAGAGAGAAACATCGAAATGACCTCACATTGATTGGTTGTCACCCTCACCTGCAACTAGGTAGGTACCCTTGACCTGGAATTGAACCCTTGACCCTTTGGTGAGCAGGACAGCACTCTAAACAGTGGGAACACCAACCAGGGCATGTAGATACCTTTAAAAGGAAACTCCTTTCTTTCCTTCCTTAGTCATATCCTATTTCCATCAACATTCAAGGTATGTGACTTCTCCAACTGTCCTGTACTCAGAGAGCATCAGAAATCATCAGGAAGCTTTCTGATAGAGCATCGGCCTGCAGACTGAAGGGTCCCAGGTTCGATTCTGGTCAAGGGCATGTACCTTAGTTGCTGGCACATTCCCAGTGGGGGATGTGCAGGAGGCAGCGGATCAATGTTTCTCTCTCATCAATGTTTCTAACTCTCTATCCCTCTACCTTCCTCTCTGTAAAAAAAACAATAAAATATATTTTTTTAAAAAGAAAGCATCAGAAAGATAGACACTCTAGGACAGAATCCTCTTTTGTTACCAGAATAAAGAAGTTCTTTTGCCTGCATATGTCAAAGCCCAATACGTCACAAACAGGAGTTTGCAGCAAAGAAAGGAAGGGCTTATTTTTAGGAAGTGGCCGTGGGCAAACTACGGCCCACAGGCCAGATCCAGCCATTTGAAATGAATAAAACTAAAAAAAAAAAAGACCGTACCCTTTTATGTAATGATGTTCACTTTGAATTTATATTAGTTCACACAAACACTCCATCCATGCTTTTGTTCCGGCCCTCCGGTCCAGTTTAAGAACCCATTGTGGCCCTCGAGTCAAAAAGTTTGCCCACCCCTGCTAGCCCCAAGACACAGGTTCAATAAGGCTCAAAGTCCCGGTCTCCAGTGGCTTCCAGAGGACGGGTTGTATAGGGGGAAATCATTAATCCTGGTGATAAGGGAGTTGGGGTCCTAGTCCCAACCAATTGGTCGGCACTAGGGTTGATCAGCGCATTTGCCTGAGGTCAGCCATGGTGCCACATCCGCTAGATTGACTGCTTTCCGGGGCCTGGAGCTGAAACACAATGGAGGCCTAGATGTCATCTTTAGTTGGTTGAAATGCTGTCTCTGTGGGCAACAGACTCGAGGCTTTGTTCCTGAGGTTATCTGATGCGGACCAGAACCTCCTTGCCCTAAGGGCTTACTGTTTAAGGGAGTGGTCTTGGGAGGGAGAAGGAGGCAGGTGAGTCTTCGTGCTGGGTGAGGCCAGTTTTAATCAAAAGGAAAGAAAGGAGAAAAGGTCATATTAAAGAAATAAAGTTTCTGCTCAGTTACGCTTGCATTTTTCACTCTCGGTCTCTCACATGGCCTCACACAGAGGTAACTATAAATTCTTGGGCAAGCTGGAAATTGTAGAGCAACCCTTATTTTTCAAGGAAAATGAACATAAATCCTATTCAGAAAAGAAAACATACTAAGCTGCTTTGAGATGCCTGTGAATCAAAACTTGACCTCCAGGGGGCAGCAGTTCCCTGATACTGAGGACAGATCGTTTTAAATTTTTATTTTATTTATTATTGTATTTTTTTAGATTTTTAAAACTTTTTCATCATCATTTATTCCCTCTATACCTTCTTCCATCTCCACCCACCCCTCATCCTCCCCACAGTCACCACACTGTAGTCCATGTCCATGAGTTCTCTCTTTTTTGCTCAATCCCTCCACCACCCCCAAAGCCCCCACCCACCCACCTGCCAGAGCTGTCTGTCTGCTCTTTATCTATGACCCTGTCTCTATTTTGCTTGGTAGTTCAGTTCATTAAATTCCACATATAATTGAAATCATATGGTACTTGCCTTTCTCTGACTGGCTTATTTCATTTAGCATAATGTTCTACAGGTCCAACTATGTTGTCACAGAGTAAGGTTGTCTTCCTTTTTTTGGCAGAGTAATATTCCATTGTGTAAATGTACCACAGCTTTCTTATCCACTCATCTACTGATGAGCACTGATTGTGGGCTTGCGGCTTTTGCCTGTGTCTATTAGGCTATAGGTGGGGTTTTAGTTGAGAAGCCATCAGCAATGTTCTCAGAGGAGGGAGTCCTGTTTCTGTCCTCTTGCAACGAATGTTTGTAGGTCTCAGCGTTGATTAGCTTAGAGTTGCATCTGCTTCCAGACAAATGAGTTTTCCTCCTTTGTGCGAATACACCCCTCAGTGTTTTCTCAGCTTTAGGTCCTAATTCCACACAGAAAATCGATTCACCCATTACGGCTCCTGTGCTCTCACCAGCAGTCTTGGGAGTATGGCCCTATGTTTAGCAGGTCCACCCTCGGAGGCAGTTCCCCAAAGGGACATACTATATTCTCACTGAAGCAAAACTGATAGAAGAACCAAATGAAATGTAATCTTTGACATAATGAAGCCCTTCAAGGAAATGAAAATGAAGCACACAAAAAATGCCTATAACTCAAAGCAATATGGTCAGTTAAAAATTGTATTGAAGTAAACAAAGGAATGTCACAAGAAGAGCTGAACTGGTGGTCTATGTGATGACATGGACGTGATACTTCACAATGCAAGACTAAATACAAGGAAATGAAATTGTTATCTGGGGAATGCTTCCTGCAGTCTCCTCATGCTTTTACGAGAAGACTTAGCTACACACTCCAAGAGGGAACGTATTTTAAAGAACATTTCCATGATGCGGCTCCAAATAATGAGCTCAGAAATTAAAAGGGGAACATGTGGAAAGTATAGAGACATAACAGAAGGAAATTTCTCCACCCTGAAGAAAAACGTGAGTTTCTACATTGAAAGAATTTGCCAAGTCCCAGGCATATTAATGAGAGAAAGCACATATTTAGACATAAACTGGTAGAACGAATTAATCTGCTTTCCCAGGGTAGAAAGGCAATACCAGAAGCGTCCAGGCAAAGAATAAGAGATACCAACAAAGGAAAGAGAATCAAACTAGCATCAGACCTCTCATCTGCAATTCTGGAAAGTTGAAAGTGCAGTACAATAATTTTATAGACAATTATTTTTATAGGCAGTCATATACAATTTCTATGTTAACACAAAAAAGTTAAAGTGGAATTCAAGGGTAAAACCAAGTAAAATATTATGTAAAAGTAAATGTTACAGCCCTAACCGGTTTGGCTCAGTGGATAGAGCGTCAGTCTGCAGACTCAAGGACCCCAGGTTCGATTCCGGTCAAGGGCATGTACCTTGGTTGCGGGCAAATCCCCAGTAGGGAGTGTGCAGGAGGCAGCTGATCGACGTTTCTCTCTCATCGATGTTTCTAACTCTCTATCCCTCTCTCTTCCTCTCTGTAAAAAAATCAATAAAATATATATATTTTTTAAAAGTAAATGTTACAATCTATAGAGAAGCTGTGATAGTTGTAAAACTTGATGTAGCCCAGCCATCGTGGCTCAGTGGTTGAGCGTCGACCTATGAACCAAGAGGTCCCGGTTCGATTCCCGGTCAGGGCACATGCTCAAGTTGCAGGCTCCATCCCCAGTGGGGGTGTGTAGGAGGCAGCCGATCAATGATTCTCTCTCATCACAGATGTTTCTCTCTCTCTCTCCTGTCATCTCTGAAATCAATAAAAATATATTTTAAAAATAAAAAAATTGATATATCATTTATAATTTACAATTTAATATAAGGAGAATTTTATTAAAAGCTTAATCACATTTAGGGGATTTAATACAATTATCTGAGTATTTCACAGTTCATATAAATAGCATTTAAGTAAGAATATTTGAGTTTGGGTGGGAGAGTAAAAAAAGTTATTATATAATAGGGGACATTGTCCCAGATCCAACCAAAGAACCCATTTCATTGACAGAAAAAATCATTACAGTAGCCTCCCCTTATCTGTGGTTTCGCTTTCCCAGGTTTCAGTTACCCACAGTCAACTGTGGTCTGAACATATTAAATGGAAGAGTCTAGAAATGAACAATTCATAAGTTTTAAGTTGCATGCCATGCCGTTCTAAGTAGCATGATGAAATTTCACATCATCCTGCTCCATCCCACCTGAGATGTGAATCACCCTTTGTCTCTTAATCCCAGTGTTTCATCTATAAAATAAGGAAGTTTAACCTACTTGATTCCAAAGATCCTGACCCTAAGAGTCCCCAGGATGCACATTTGTATAAAAATATGTGTATCCCCTTCATTATATGTTATCTTCTTAATTTAAGCCCCTGGCCCTGGAATCACAGTAAAGACAGAATTTTTGCCCACAAAAAAGTTTTCAGTTGGTCCCAGGGCAGTGTGGTAAGGACTAGGATACAGGGTAGGGACCATGAGAAGAGAGATTGCAACACTCCCATGAGCCGGGTGGGATAAGGGACCAGGAAGACTCCCTGGTGTGTGACCCTCTCTTTATATACTTCTGTGATCTTTTTATCAGCTCCTCTGTTCGCCTCTGCCTCCCCTCCGAGTACAGGACTTAGAGTAGTAAATAATCAATTAATGCGACTGGCCAAAGCATCAATGTTGTTTTATACTTTTCTTTGTTTCATTGCCCATGACCCGCCCCCGAACCCCACCCCACGGAAGTAAATAAAAACTTGACTCCAGAGCTCCACTGCAGAATGTTCTGGACTCCTGGATCTGCCACAGCCTTCTCAAAGACCATGGAATTCTTGCTCCTGACCCTTACTGTGTTTTTGATTCTGTTCCAGATGTTGCCAGGTAACCAGAACCAAAAAAAATAAGGAAAAGAGAGCTAGGATGGGGAACTGCCTATGGAAGATTTAGTATTTTTCTGTCAATTCGGACAAGGTTTTCCTTCACTATTTAAAGTGTTTATTTATTTTTTCATATGCGTGATAGTTGAGAAGTTGCCACAACCCTGATTTTTCTGGGTTTATGTAAAAAAATATGTTCATTTGGGTTTTCTAAAACTTTAGAAAGACAAGTGATTTCTTCTGGCTGTCTGATCCAGGAGACATAGAGAAAGTGCTCACAAAAAACAAAATTATAAACTTAGTCTACCTAGCAACTTAACCTGTAGGAATTTATTCAGAAATTTTTGTCTATTACCAAAAAACAAACAAACAGCACCAACCTGTGGTATACAGACTAGTACTATCACATTTTATAGATTAGTAAAATGAGGTTAAAAAGGGTTAACTTTATTAATTTGTTCAAAAATATTCTCTAACTACCTATTCCATTGAAGGACATTGTGGCTGACACTGGGGCTACAAGGGTGGAGATGACAGGCTTATTGCCTGATCTGATGAAATGTATTGTCTAGCAAAGAAAGTAGAAAACAAACACATGAAAAAATAAATAACTTGTGATTGATGCTATAACGGAAACAAGAAAGGGTGAATGACAACTGGAATATGAGTGCCGACTTTAGATGGAGTGTGCAAAAAATTCCCTTCTGAGAATGTGACATTCAAGCTAAAGTCTGAAGCAAATGGTCAATGTTCTAGGAAGATGATACAAAGAATACATGATAGGTAGTATATTGATATAATCAGGATAGAAAAGATTATATGGCAAGAACAAACATATCCTTAACCTCAGTGGCTTAACAATAGTGATTTATTTTGGCTCATACAAAGTCAGTGTGGGTCACTCAGACCTTCTCCACCTTGTAGTTGTTTACAGCAGCTGAAACATGTGGCCTCTAAGATTATCACAGCAGGAAAAAGGGGCCTGGATAGTCATATAATGTGTCCTTAAGAGCCAACACAGAAAGATTTATGTCATTTCTATACTTACTCCCATTGGCCAGAATTCAGTCACATGACACTACCTGACCTGTAAAAAAGGCTGGAAGATGAAGGAGAAGGGCATAGATGTTTGGTGAGCACTAACAGACTCTACCATAGTCTGAAATCATCATATTCTCTTTTTAAATTGTTTTTTAATTTTTCAATGACCGTTGGCATTCAATATTATATTAGTTTCAGGTATATAGCACAGTAGTTAGACATTCATATAATTTATGAAGTGATCTTCTCAATAAGTGGTCAGATCTCTTAATCTCTTCTTCCTTCATATAAAACACATTCAATTTCTTTTCAGGAGACACAATTTAAAATCCAGTTCAGCTCAAAGACTAGTATTCTTTTTTTTTTCCTGCTCCAACCCCTTGCCTTCTTCCTCTATTAAACTCATTTGGCAAAACTTCATTCTCTCTACACACTTGCACTGAAGCAGTAAGATATGGCTACTCAAAACCTTCACTACACTTCTTTAATTTCTTTTTTAAAAAATAATTCTTTATTGTTGAAAGTATTACAGATGTCTTCTTTTTCCCCCCCAGTAACCCCCTCCACTCCCCACCACCGCCCAAGGCCTTCAGCACCCGACTGTCTGTGTCCTTGGTTTTGCATATATGTACATAAGGTCTTTGGTTGATTACCTCCCACTCACCGGCAATCCCCTTCCTTCCCTCTGAGATTCTGCACTCTGTTCCATGCTTCCATGTCTCTGGATCCACTCTGTTCATCAGTTTATCTTGTTACTTAGATTCCAATATGAGTGAGATCATGTGATACTTGCCTTTCTCTGACTGACTTATTTCACTTAGCATGATACTCTCCAGGTCCCTCCATGCTGTCTCAAAGGGTAAGCTATTCTTCTTTTTCACTGCTGCATAGTATTCCATGGTATGAATGTACCACAGCTTTTTTATCCACTCATCTGCTGATGGGCACTTGGACTGTTTCCAGATTTTAGCTGTGGTAAATTGTGCTGCTATGCACGTAGGGGTGCACACATTCTTTCTGACTGGTGCTTCCAAGCCCAGTATTCTTGAGTTATGTTGGGCCCTCACCAACAGGTCCAGAGGTGGATCTCCTCAGTCTGACAACCTAAAAAGACAAGTTGTCTGCTCACCTATGTAAACTGCTAGATTAGGAATAAAGTAACCACCACAAATCTTCTCATTTAGAAAAGACCAGCAGCCATAGTCATTAGACCCAAACTATGAAGCTCTCCCCTGTGCCTAGGAGAGAGTCCTTGCAATTTGAAAGAGGTCTGCTTCTGCTCTGTGATGAATTCCCTTGCCCTTTATTCTCTGTGACCCCCAAATCCATCCTGGTGGAGCTTCCTCCTTATACATAATTCTCCTCGACAGTATCTGGAATTGGTGTTTGGAAGCTTGCCTTCGAAGCTGCTTTCCTCCTTGAAAGATTGGAGAACTAGATTGTTCCACAGCTCAGTCAGACACTTTGTTGGCCTGGGGTCAATGGTTTCTTTGGCAATATGGCTACCTTTGAAGACTTAGCAGGCTCCTGATATATTAGCTTCTCGTCAGTTCCATCTGCAATGAACCAAATCTGAGATTCCTTCCTCAATTACTTATTTCTCAAATTATTTTTATTCTTCCTTGTGCCCCGCCCTCTCTCCCTAATAAATGGCAGCTACTGTGAAGCTCTGAGAAGTCCACATCATTAATCTTACCTTTTCTCTCACTTGCTTCATACCAACGGAAATATTTTACCTGCATTTAGTGTTCAATGCCTTATTAAATCCCTTCTCTTATTATTTAGGGGCTATGATTAGACTAGTTTTCTACCCTTGCAAGGCCCTCTATTTCAGCTCATTTCTACTTGCAAGCTGGCCAGTTCTTTCTTGAAGGCATCTCCTTGGAATACCAAACCAAACACAGCCCTAATCAACCAGAACATGTCTTGGTTCTCCATACTTTGCCCATGGACCTATAAGATCATCAGGCACAGGATCTGCCTCCCAAGTTTCAAGGTTCTCAGCTGCATCTGATCCCAAACATTACTCAAGTTTCAGGATAACATAATCCTCTATGGACAACATCCCACTGAATCTACCAAAAGAACTACTGGAATAAAGGAGTTTAACAAAGTTGCACATCATGAGTTTAATATACAAAAATCAATTGTATTTCTGTATACTAGGAACAACAAATAAAATGAAAAATTTTAAATGGTCACTCATAATATTATAAAAAATACCTGGGGATAAATATGACAAATGACGTGAAAACCTATTTATTAAAAGCTATAAACATTATGGAATTCAGTTCAGGAAAACCTAATTGAGTGAAAAGATATATTGTGGCCTAGAAGGTGTAGCTTAGTTGTTGAGCATCGAGCCATGCACCAAGAGATCACGGTTTGATTCCCCATCAGGGCACATGGCCAGGTTGCAGGCTCGATTCCCGGTAGGCGGTGTGCAGGAGGCAGCTGATCAATATTCTCTCTCATCATTGATGTTTCTATCTCTCTCCCTCTCACTTGCTCTCTCTGAAATCAATAAAATATATTTTTAAAAATATGTATTATGTTCATGGGTTGGAAGACTCAATACCTTTAAGGTGTCAATTCTGTCAAAATTAATCTATAGATTCAATGCAATCACAACTAAGTTACTGGTAAGTTATTTTTTTAATTGACATACTGACTTTAAAATTCATATGGAAATGCAAAGGATCTATAATAGCGAAAACCACTTAAGAGGTGGAAAGATCTTCAACATTATTAGTAATTAGGGAGTTATAAATTAACCTAACTATCAGATATCACTGCACACCCATTAGAATGGCTGAAATTAAAAAGACTGATCATATATAAAGTGTTGTTGAGGATGTGGAGAGCTGAAACCCTCATACATTGCTGGTAGCTATGCAAGATGGTACAGCCACTTTGGAAAACACAGTGGAAATTTCCTAGTAAGTTAAGCTGACGCCTACCATGTTATCCAGCCATTCTACTCCAAGATATTTACCCAAAAGAACAGAAAACATATGTCCAAATAGAGACTTGCACGTGAATGCCCATACTATCCCTTTTGGAATAGCCCAAACTAGAAACAATCCAGTCTAACTGGGTAAGTTCTGGAAAATGCAAACTAATGTATGGTTTCAAATAGTAGCTCAAAAGTCATCTAGGGGTAGAGGGAGAATGCAATAAGAAGTAAGGAGGGCAATTTAAAGAGGCATAAAGAATTTGGGGGAAGTTGCAGATATGTTAATTCTCTTGATGGGGATGAAGTTTTAATGAGTACATACATGTTAAAATTATCCAATTGCATACGTTAAATAAGTACAATTTCTTGTTTCTTAATTATGCCTCAATAAAGCTGTTTAAAAAAGTGAAAGCAACTTTCAGCAAAATAGAAGTCCAATAGACAGATAAACAACAATGTCACACCCTCCAGGTATACTTAGTGATGGGCAGGACCTCAGTTTATCCCGTGACAAGGATGGCCAGAGTGGGCACTGGGCCAGAGACTCACTGTGATACACGAACTGCATGCACTTATCTTCTCCCCTGTAATAGGCTTTTCCCCTTCAGAACATGTTCTTTTAGAAATTACCCTTCTCCATTCGCACTACCACCACTGCAGACATTAGGACAGGCTCTACGAATTGGGCTGGGGGTAGTCCAAACATTCCTGCTTTTCTGTAGTGTGACCCCAAAAATGGTTTTTCTCAAGGCCCTCCATTTAGAAAGTGCCAGGTATCTCACTCATCATAAGACATTGAGAGACACCATTCATAAATTTAATATATAGATTTTTTTTATGCCTGGATGGAACTAGAAAAGCTACTCTTTGTTCCTTGGAGAAATTCCTCTTATTTTATCACTTAGCCTCAGCTTGACAAACCAGTTAGAGAATACCCTAGACCTCTCTGAGCAGACATTTCATAGTAAAGGAGCTCTGCCTGTTAGGCGGTGTTAACCTAAAAGTGGTTTGAATAGCCCATACTGGGCACTCCAGTTTGCTCATCCACATGGCCACCCTGCCAATTCCTATTGTCTATTTTCACAGGCATGGTCATCAAACCCAGGAAAGGAAAGTCAGCACCCTCTTCTGAAACTTTACAGGTACTTTTAGGACCAAGTAAACAAGAGGAAGCAGGAGTTGGTATAGGGTGAAAATGGGATGTAAACAATTCAGGACGAGGCTGACTCTAGAGGTCACATTGGGGCTCTGCATCCCAGGGGCTGATCTGAATGTCAAGGCCTTCACACATGATCCCAGAGCTTCAATGGCCTCCAGGGAGCCCATGTCAGAAGTAACATATCAAGTTCCTGTGGAGCTGCCTTGAGTAAGGTGCATTTCTTCTTTTTTTAATCTTTTAAAAAAATACTAGAGGCCCGGTGCACAAAATTTGTGCAGAGGGGTGGTGTTGTCCCTCAGCCCAGCCTGCACCCTTTCCAATCTGGGACATCCCTCTCACAATCCAGGACTGCTGGATCCCAACCACTCACCTGCCTGTCTGCCAGCTTGCCCCCAACTGCTTCTGCCTGCCCACTATATCACCCCCTAACAACTCCCCTGCCAGCCTGATCAATGCCTAACTGCTCCCTGACTGCCGAATTGCCCCTAACTACCCTCCCCTGCTGGCCCAGTCACCCTTAACTGCCCTCCATTGCAGGCCAGATTGTCCCTAACTGCTCTCCCCTGCTGGCCTGGTCGCCCCAACTGCACTCCCCTTCAGGCCTTATCGCCAACAACCGCCCTCCCCTGCCAGCCATCTTGTGGCGAACATCTTGTGTACCTATGGGGATGGCCATCTTTGACCACATGGGGGCAGCCAGCTTGTGTGTTCGAGTGATGGTCAATTTGCACATTACTCTTTTATTAGATAGGATATTTTTATTGATTTCAGAGAGAAAGGGAGAGGAAGAGGGAGAGAGATAAAAACATCAATGATGAGAAAGGATCATTGATTGGCTACCTCCTGCACGTCTCCTAATGGGGATAGAGCCTGCAACCCGGGCATGTGCCCTTTACTGGAATTGAACTTGGGACCTTTCAGTCTGCAGGCCAATGCTCTATCCACTAAGCCAAACCAGCTAGGGCAGGAGGGTGCATTTCTGATGACTGCATAACATCCCACTTTGAGTCCTATTATAAATTCTCTCCCCCAAATTCTCCAGCAAACCAGCTCTATTACCTTGGGCAAGTCACTTCCCTGGTGGACACCAATGTAAGATTTTTGGAATATAGATTGACATGTTTTTTATTTCCACAAACCTTCACTAGAAAGTGCTTTGTGCCTTAGGGTTCAAAAATGAGAGATACAGTCCTTATTCTCAGGAATCTCACATCCAGTGGGGGCAAACGCACAAGTCAATAGACACTTTAAAAGCAGGCATATGCCGGGGTGGGAGGGACTGTGAGCAGAGAAGGCAGGTCCCTTATGAGAGGCCTGGGGAAGCCAGCGGGGAGGCCACTCTTCATATCTCCAAACACACCCTAAAGGCCCGTGACATCTAATCATCTGCTTGACCTCCAGGGCCGGTATCAGATGCTCAATCCGTGTGCCAGCCAATAGACTGCTGTTCCACATGAATTAGCTTTTATCTTTCCAGTTTAGTGCCCAGAGAGGACAATAAAACTCCAGTTCAGATTCACACTGTACAAAGTGTTCTGGACTCCCGGATCCACTGCCGCCTACTTCCCAAGGACCATGAAACTCCTGCTTCTGACTCTTACTGCCCTTGTGTTCCTACCACAAGTGATCCCAGGTAATCAGAACCCCGGGAAACTCCGCACATGGAGGTGAAAAGGCCTCTGGCCCTGGAAATTCCAATGTGTTACTGTTCCCCTCACCCCGGCAGCTCCCAGGTTCTCTCCCTTGGGACTCTGTCCCCAGCAGGTGTAGAACCTAAGGGTAAGACAAGCCCTTCCTTACTAGACAGAGGCAACCCCACCAGCCAGAGTTGTCTTTGGGAAAATTCCAAGTAGCCACCTACGGAACCAGATGAGAGTTTAACTGCTTCAGTTCTCTTCCCAGCTTGTGTCAGCTCTTGGAAATGATTCCTAGAGCCCACTTTTCTGTTTTTCTTGGCCCTAAAAGTCCAGTTGTAGCTTTAAGCGAAGTCCTTTTTTTTGCATATTCTAGAATTTGGCAAACAGGTCAGAAAATATCTGCAGAACTGTATTGAAATAGAGCAATGAAAGTCTAGGGTTTAATATCACTGCTTTTTAAAGTTTATCTAGAGTCATGCCCAGCCCTGTGAAATTGCTGCTGAAGTGGACCTGAATAGTTTCTTATTCAAAGTACTCTGCTTCCTCCTGTGTTGTATATTTCTCAAGATACATTTCAATGTATGAATAAAGTCATATAAAAACGAACCTGTTTCTTTTCTATAAAAAAGTAACATGTGCCGCGAGATTGTGGCTCAGTTGTGGTTGAGCATCAACCTATGGACAAGGAGGTCCGATTCCTGGTCAGGGCACCTGCCCAGGTTGTGGGCTCAGTCCCCAGTGGGGGGTGTGCAGAGGCAGCTGATCAATGATTCTCTCTCCTCATTGATGTTTCTATCTCTCTCTCTCTCCCTTCCTCTCTGAAATAATATATATATACTTTAAAAATAACATGCTATATACATGGTTATGCAGCATTCTCCTTTCACTTAATAATGTGTTGTGACCATCTTTTCATGTCACCACCTAAAGATCTGACTTATTCTTTGTGAAATTCCACTTATGATAATTTATGCAAAGTCTTTTGGGAATTTTCTGATTTTCTAACAACACATCAGTGAACATACTTATTAAGTATCCATTCATACTTTGACAAGGATATATATAGAATAGATTCCTTGAGGTCAAAGGTCAGGGTAAAAGTAAGTGTAAAGTGTTTTATTCCACGAAGTCCTCCCTTACAGATCTTTCAGGACACTGCCAGTAGAAATTGTTAGCTGTTATGGTTTTGAGTAATTTTTCAGTCTGTGTGGGATTGGTGGTGTCTGCTTTCAGTTCTGGTGGAGGTGTTGAGACTAGGAAAGAGACGGAGGTGCAAGATTTTGTAAAAGCAATCCTCGAATCATGGGAACTCAGAGCATGAGGGTAGTGAAGGAAATATTACATGTTCTAGGGTTTTAAGTCTGACTGGTCTGGTAGGAGATATAAATTTGGGCAATCCCCTTGGAGGGAGTAGTTGAGATGATAAGAGAAGCATAAAGTCTTCATGCTTTATCTTGGACAGCCCTTACACGTAAGGAAGAAGCATAAAAACCAGTGACAATTACAGGGACAGGGAACATTCATACCTCTCACCAGTAGTGCACAAGACTTACCATGTCACCACAATCCCTCCAACACTCAGCATTTTTACCTGTCTGATGGCTAGGCCATAGTACACTGTTGTTTGCAATGGCATTTCTCTTATTCTGTGATCAAAATATCTGAATGGCTTCCTTCAATGACTTGCAAGACATTGTGTGATCTCAACCTCCATTATGTTTCTTCAATTATTTCCACATAACTCATTGTACAGTCACCACAGCCACCTTATTATTGTGCAAAATCTCTGGGCCTTGGGCTTTCTCTGCCTGGTGCACTCTTTCCCCAGTGAATCTCATAGCTCACTCACTTCCTTCTCAATGAGCTCTTTTATTACTTCTCTTCCAATCACAAACTTTATACTGGGGATTGAACATACAACCTGGGTATGTGCCTTGATGGGGAAGTGAACGGGCAACTTTTTGGTGCATGGGATGATGCTCAACTAATTGAGCCACACTGGCCAGGGCAGGAGTTCTTTATTTTTTATGTTATTCCCTAGTCGTCTTTAGGAACTGGGCATATTATCCCCGAATCTGTCATGAACTATCTATGAATTGTGCCCAGGATATGTCTGTTCTTCATTGAACAAAAATAAGTAATTCTGATCTAAACAAATTCAACCTTGCCTTGGTGGTTTCGTTAAAGTTCTTCCCACTCGTATGTCTCAAAGGAAATCTGTGACATTATCTTACAATAACTTTTTAGCTTTGCCTTTCATGTTTAGATCTTTAAGACACCAACCAGAATGTGTAAGGCCACTTTTATTTTTCTCATGGAGTGAACCAGGCTTCCCAACACCGTATGCGAAATAATTGATGCTTTCTCCATTGCTATTGCATATAAAGTTCCTGTTTAAGCACGTATCTATTTCAAACTGTCTATTTTACTTGCTCTACCAGTTTCCTTGTTCTTGTAACTATGCTTTATTTTTTGTAACAAACTTTATAGTCTGTCAGTATTTAGAAGGACAAGCCTTTGTCTTGCTTTTTAAAAACAAAATTTTATCTTATTGATTAAGGTATTACAAATAGTAGTACATATGTCTCCTTTTTCCCCCCACATTGACCTCCTCCCCCTTACCTGTCCTCCCCTACCCTACCTCCTGGCACTTGCTCTCACCCCTTCCCCAGCCCACGCTCGAGTCTTGCGTCCATTGTTTATGCTTATATACATGCATACAAGTCCTTCGGTTGTCTTGCTTATTTTAAAAAAAAAAAAACCTTAGCTCTGCATGGTCTTTATTCTTCATTACAAACTTTAAAATAAAATAATCAAGTCTCTCAAAAAATCCCACTTGAATTTTGATTAGCATTGCAATTGATTAATTTAGGGGAAAGTGAACATATATACTAATTAAGGCGCTCCATCCAAGATCACATTTTTCTGTTAGAGTTTTAAGACATATCCCATAGAGGTCTTAGATATCCTTCACATTTAAGATACTTCGTAGCTATGCTATCTATTTTAATTTCTGGTTAGTTATTGTTGGTGTCGAGACGTGCTATTGATTCTTTTAAGGTAATATTGCATCTGACATAATTACTGAACTCATATTTATTGTAAGAATTTGTTAGTTCCTTTTTAATATTTTAATCATAATTGCTAGAATGGATGACAATTTCATCCCTTCCCTTCGAATCCTCGTACTTCTGTTTTCTTTTGTCTTTTCCTTTAAACACTGACCAGGGCCACCACTATTATTTTAAAGAATAGCAATAATAGAGAGTATTTTTATTTTCCTGACCTCATTGGATATTAGTTTCTCCATTAAATAATGTTAGCTTTAGAATTTGATGAATAACCTTTACCAAATTAAGAAAATTCCCTCGCCCTAACCTGTGTGGCTCAGTGGATAGAGCGTCAGCCTGCGGACTGAAGGGTCCCAGGTTCGATTCCGGGCAAGGGCATGTACCTTGGTTGCAGGCACATCCCCATTTGCAGGAGGCAGCTGACCCATGTTTCTCTCTCATCGATGTTTCTAACTCTCTATCCCTCTCCCTTCATCTCTATAAAAAAATCAATAAAATATATTTTTTTAAAAGAAAATTCCCTCTATTCCTGCTTTGCATGGAGTTTTCATCATAAATAAGCATTGGACTCTATCAAATAGTTTGTCTGTATTAAATAACATAATTCTATTATTTATCTCCTTAATTCTGTAAAGGTAGTGAATCTCATTAAAATATTTTCTAATGTGGATTGTTACAGAAGACCGGAGAAAAATCAAGCAACATTTAGAGAAAGCAAGTTACACTTTATTATGTGCAGGCCCAGAGAAAAATGTGTCTTTCAAATTGTGGGCCCCCAAACATGGAGGAAAATGTCTCTATTTATACTTTTTCCAGTCTTTTGTCTCCCAAATTGGGAATGAGACTTCTGGGCCTTCTGAGAAAGAAGCCCTCGTGCTGGGAGGGGGCCATGAGACCATATCTCAAGGCCTGGCCTGGTGCAGCACGACAACTCTGTCTGGGGCATAGTTTACAGCTTCTCTGGAATGGGAGTAGTCTTACTTTCCTTATTATTTGAGCAAGCAAATGTTTACAGAAGCCAAAATAGCAGCGTTAAAATTTCAAACAGCAGTTTTTAGGTAAGATGGATGCTTCGGGAGGGTAGTTTACATTCAGAATAAAACCTGCTTGATCATGATGTGGGTGTTTTGCTGTTGTCGTTTTTTGATAATCCTCACCTGAGGATATTTTCCCACTGACTTTTAGATAAAGTGCAAGAGAGAGAGGAAGAGGGGGAGAGAGAGAGAAACATGGAAGTGAGAGAGACACAGATTGATTGCCTCCCACACAGGCCCCAACTGGGGCAGGGGATCAAACCTGCAACCCAGGTGTGTGCCCTCGACCGGGAATCAAACCCGTGACCCTTGGTGCCCAGTCCAGTGCTTTAACCCTTGAGCACACCAGCCAGGGCAAGATGTATTTTAAAACATTGTTGAATTGAATTGGCTAATACTTTAGTTAGGATATTTAAATTTTATATCTATAAAGAAAATGCACCTATAATTTTTGGTTTTAAAACCAAAATCCCCCCACCCAAAGCCCCAGATATTTTCTGGAACATTTTGTGTGTGACCGCCAGTGAAAGTAGCAGAACGCACCTTTACAATCACCCAGGCTAACAGCATTATTCACAATAGCCAGAAAGTGGAAGCAATCCAAATGCCCATTGAGTGATGAATGGATACAGAGGAAGCGGTGTATACTAGTACATGCACGGGAATATCATTTACCCTTCAAACAGAAGCAAATTCTGATACATGTTACACTGTGGATGGACATTGGAGACTTAATGCCAAGTGAGATAAGACAGTTACAAAGGGACAAGTACTGTATGAGGGGATCATAATAGAATCGTCAGATTCATAGGGACATAAAGTAGACTGGTGACTGCCAGGGATATGAGAAGGGTGATTTTTTGTTGTTGTTAATCCTCATCCAAGGATATTTTTTCCATAGATTTGACATAGAGAGAAAGAGAGGGAGAGAGAGAGAGAAAGAGAGAGACAGACAGAAAGAGAAAGAGGAAGAAAAAGAAAAAGAGAAAGATTGGTTGGTTGCCTTCCTATGCACCCCAACTGGGGCTGTGGATCTATTGGTGACCTTTCAGTGCTCTGGCCGATGCTCTAACCTATTAGCAACACTGGCCAGGGCAAGAGGGTTATTTTTTAATGGGTACAGAGTTTCATTGCAGCAACATGAAGAAAGCTCTGTAGATGGATGATGGTGATGGTACCATAACAGTGTGGGTGTATGTGATACCCTGGAGTCGTTATATGTATTTTACAAAAAATGTAAAAACCATCCAGGGCTGGGGCTTCCCAGAAGAAGTGTTTTTTGTTTTTTGTTTGTTTGTTTGTTTGTTGTTTTTGTCTTTTACCATTTCATTTCCAAACACTTCTTGATTTATTTAAGTTTGTCTTTTCTTCCTATGCCATCCCTGGACTATATTTAGGGATTTTCACATTTCATCTAGCTTTTCAATTTTATTTGTGTTCAGTTGTTGATAATCTCTTTTGTTATTTTTAATATGATGTATCTTTTTTTATTTCACTATGGATGTCATTTTTTGTTTCTCTTAATTAGGTTTTCCCAAAGTTTCCTGAATTCACCACTTCTGACTTTCTTACCACTCTTCTAATCTAAGTTTTGTTTTTACCCTCTTATTTAATTTCCAACTACATGGAATTTTTAATTCTATTTTTTTGCATTTGTTTGGAATATATGGGATATTAAACACATGGAACTTAGTGAGGTATTTTATGTCCTGAAAGCTTGCTATATAAAAGCTAGTCTGTGGACTAGAAGTATTGGCATCCCCCAGAGAATTGTTAGAAAAGCAGAAACTCAGTCCCTACTCCACCTACTGAAGCAGAGTGCATTTTAACAAGACACCCACCTGACTCCTGGGCACATTTCTGGCCTAAGCAGCACTGACTGATCACCTGAGCAAATGAAGCTCTCAGGTAGGAAAGCCTACACTACTCTCAGATCCTAGCAATGCTCTGTTTCCTTTCTTTTCTTCTTTTTTTTAAGGAAAGTTTTGTTATTAATATATTTTTATTGATTTCTGAGAAGAAGAGAGGAGAGAGAGAGAGAGAAACAACAATGATGAGAGAGAATCATTGATTGGCTGCCTCCTGCATGTGTCCTGACTGGGAACTGAACCATGATCACCTGCTTCATAGGTTGACGCTCAACCACTGAACCATCAGAGCTGGGCACAATGTTCTATTTCTGATTAGAATGCAGGCATTTGGGTGTTCGTTTTATTTTTTGTTTGTGTGTTTAAAACTATGCACATTTGTTTTACATACTCATTGGAATGTATATTTGGCAATAGAATGTATTCAAGGAAATTTAACTACATAGGATATTATCAATGTAAAGGACTCCAGCACAGTGGCAAGATGAACTTTATGTGGATAGCTTCACACAGGAACTGTAGCTTCATTAAAACTGGCTCCCATTCCTGTGACTGGCAAGTTTCTTTTCTTTTATGGTAAAATTCATCTCACCTTCAGACAAAAACTTTGGCCGATAGGAGGTTGGGAACAAATATTCTTAGAAACATGGTATTTACCAGCCCTGAGCTTGTAGCCATGGTCTAATTATGACCCATGAAGTTGTTATGAGATGTCAAATAGGCAGGCATGCTTGTAAAATGGTCTTTCCTTTTATTATTCAGCCTTTCCTGCAAAGAAATGCCGGCAAGAAGATGGGCGCTGCAAGAGAAGCTGCGGTGCTAAGGAAGAGATAAAACCAGGATGTAAATACCGATTCGGTCAAGTCTGCTGTGCCAGAAAAAAAGGCCACCCTGGGATCTATCACACGGTGCCTAGGCCTCCGCCCACACCACGCCGACCCCCAAGTACATTTCATGTCGTGGTAACAGTACCGCACACACATACACCTGTGTTCACTCCTGACCGAGTTACAAAAAATGAACGACCTACGCAGGCAGTAGGAACTCAGGTGACTCTCCCACCAGTTTCTTAAAGCTCATGGCTTCCTCTCGGCTGTCACTCACCCGTCCTCAGGGTAATGGACTGAGGCACATAGATAAAGTATTTGCAAATACCACGGTGACACACTCTGCCTTCCATCAATGTGTAATTCTAGATTAAAACAACAGCTGTGTAAGGAAGCCCAAAACTTCCCAGTACTGTCAGTGATAACTCCTCAGCACTTTTCCTGAAATGTCCAATTATTTCCATGACAAGTTTGAACCGTTTGTCTGCTGGTGACTTACTAGTATGTACAGCCTTAATCACTTAGTTAAGCATTCCAACCTTAATCTTTCCCTGTGTCCTTCTGTCTTCTTAGCGAGTGGTTTGGGATATCAGAGGCATCCCTTGTGTCAGTCCTGCCCCTTGATGGCAGCATAAATTGTCACAATCAAAATTCTAAATCCTTGCATTTGTGAGAGTCGTTTTTAGAACACTAAGTTTTCTGTGTAGCAGCAGAAACCTCAGGTGAAGGCTAACTCTGGCTCCAGACCCCTGTGTCATCACTCACTGTGGGAAACCGGCCCACGTGTGAGCCCCAAGGACTCCTTTCCCCCAGCTGCTACAAGGCTGGAATAGAAACTGTTGAAAGGCTGGCCTCATAGGCACATTTCTTTGACCACACTTGGATCACACATGGACATCTGAATGTAGGCCTCATAATGGTGGGTGAAGGATGGGCCATTTTGTCCACTGGCTACTGAGAACTTCATTTGTCTTTCTGATGGCACACAAATATCAAGTACAAATTGGTTTTTACAAAATAATCAGGGGGTTGGAAAGTGCATCATAGGGAATCTACACTAATAAAAGAGAAACATGGTAATTAGCTTACGACCGCTACCCTTTTCATTGGCTAATCAGTGAGTATATGCAAATTAACTGACAACCAAGATAGCGGCCAGCAGCCATGCACTGAAGCGAGCAGGGAGGCTTGCTTTCTCCAGTAACTGCGGACTCCAAGCTTCCCCACCTATCTTGCCGGCCTCTCAGCTGCAACTCTAAGCAACTATGTACTATGTTGCAAATAAGAAGCTAAACAAAACCCCAGAAACCAGCCGGACTGAAAGCCAGCCAGACCGCAACATTGTATCGATGTTTTCAGCAGCGAGGCCTCAGAGCTAAAGCTGGCCCATAATAAAAAAAAAAAGAAAAGAAAACAAGGAGTGGTTGGAAGCTTCAGTCACTCGCCAGCTGGAAAACAGCCCTCAGCCCCTCACCCAGACTGGCCAGGCACCCCAGTGGGGACCCCCACCCTGATCCAGGACACCCTTCAGGGCAAACAGCCAGCCCCTACCCATGCACCAGGCCTCTATCCTATATAGTAAAAGGGTAATATGCCTCCCAGCACTGGGATCAGCGGAGCAGCAAGGCTCCCGGCACCGGGATCAGTGTTACAGGGGGCAGTGCCTAAACCCCCTGATCACCCTGCGGCTCTGTGTGTGACAGGGGGTGGGGCCACAACCTCCCTATCCGCCCTGCTCTGTTCGTGACAGGGGAAGGCACCCCAAACCCCTGATCAGCCTGGCTCTGTACCTGATAGGGGGGAGCTCCCCAAGCGCCTGATTGCCCTGCGGTTCTGTGTTTGACAGGGTGCAGCGCACCAACCCCCTGATTGCCCTGAGGCTCTGTGTTTGACAGGGTGCAGCGCACCAACCCCCTGATCGGCCCTGCTCTGTGTGTGACAGGGTGCGGCACCCCAACCCCTCCCCCCCACAGGCCCTGCTCTGTGTGTGACAGGGTAGAACCATAACCTCTCCATCGGCCCTGCCCCGAGTGTGACAGTGGCAGCGCCCCAACCCCCTGATCGGCCCTGCTCTGTGGGTGATAGAGGGTGGCACTCCAACCCCCCTCCACGGGCCTTGCTCTGTGTGTGACAGGGTAGAGCCATAACCTCCCCATTGGCCCTGCCCTGAGTGTGACAGGGTGCAGCGCCCCAACCCCCTGATCCGCCCTGCTCTGTGTGTGACAGGGGGCGGTGCCCCAACTCCCCTATCGGTCCTACTCTGTGAGTGACAGGGGGGAGCTCCCCAACCCCCTGATCGAACCTGCTCTGTGTGTGACAGGGTACGGAGCCCCAACCCCCCTGATGGGCCCTGCTCTGTGACAGGGGGCAGCGCCCCAACCCCCTGATGGGCCCTGCTCTGTGAGTGACAGGGGGCAGCGCCCCAACCCCCTGATCGGCCCTGCTCTGTACGTGACAGGGGGTGGCGCCGCAACCTCCCCATTGACCCTGCCTTGAGTGTGACAGGGGGCGGTGCCCCAAACCCCTGATCGGCCCTACCCTGAGCGTGACTGAGGGTGGCATCGCAACCTCCCAATCCGCCCTGCTCTGTGCATGATGGGGCGGCGCCCCAACTTCCCAATCGGCCCTGCTCTGAGCCTGACCAGGGGCTGCACTTAGGGATTGGGCCTGCCCTCTGCCACCCGGGAGCAGGCCTAAGCCAGGAGGTCGTTATCTCCCAAGGGGTCCCAGACTGCGAGAGGGCACAGGCCGGGCTGGGGGACCCCCCCACCCCCCCGCCGAGTGCACAAATTTTTGTGCACCGGGCCTCTAGTCCTATATAATAAAGAGGTAATATGCAAATTGAACATCTCTCCAACACACCAGATGGCCACCTCTTGTGGACACAAGATGGCCTGCAATGGAGGGCATTTGAGGGGGAACAGGCCTGCAGGGGAGGGTAGTTGGGGGGAACCAGGCCGGCAGGGGAGGGCCTCTAGTAAATAAATAATTTCATTAAGAATAGGCAATTGGGGGTGACTGGACTGGCAGGGAAGGGCAGTTAGGTGTCATTCAGCCTGGAAGGGGAGTGGTTAGGGGCAAGCACTTCAGCAGGGGAGCAGTTAGGCATCCATCAGGCTGGAAGGGGAGTTGTTAGAGGGTGAGCAGACTGGCAGGCAGAAGTGGTTAGGGGCAATCAGGCAGGAAAGCAGTTGGGAACCAGCAGTCCTGAATTGTGAGAAGGATGTCCGACTGCCTGGTGGGATCAGGCCTAAAAGGGGCAGTTGGACATCTCCCAAGGGGTCCCAGATTGGACAGGGTGCAGTCTGGGCTGAAGGACACACACCCTTCTCCTTAGCATGAATTTCGTGCACCAGGCCTCTAGAATTGTAATAACTTTGTATGGTGTCAGGTGGATACTAGACTTATTAAAGGGATCACTACATAAATTATAAATGTTTAACCACTATGCTGTACACCTGAAACTAATATAAAATAATACTGAATGTCAACCGTCTTGAAAATATTTTTAATTTAAAAATTAAATTTTATTCAAAGTAAATATCTTCATACCCCAAGCTCTTCAGAGAGGTCCATTCACATAACTCACACACACACCTCGTTGCTATAAATCTTATCTTGTCCTTTCTGAGACCCTGACCAACCCACCAGTCAACCCATTTTCACTGTCCATGAATTGCTGTGGATCCATACCTTAGGCCATCCCTCTTTCTCTGGGAAGGATTTTCCTTACTCGCTGTCAAATCTCAGGGCCCCTCTATACCAGGCTGTTAATACTGCACTTCTGGCTGGTGCCGGCATCATGCAAACCACTCCACAAACACGCTCTTGCTTTTTCCTCCTCTGTTCACTAATATAAGCACTCCTTGTGACCCCGTTGGTGTGCGATGAAAGACAGGCAGTAAAGCATGTACCCTAGACATCTACCCACCTGGTTCTGCAGTTCATTTATGCTTTGCAGACCTTAAGTCCCAGTTTTGAACATATCATTTCTATCTAACATTGGGGTGCTTCTTGACAGGGCTCAGATAATATTTAATTGATGAGAAATTTAAATCTCCTGAATTCATTTTTTCAAAAGCTTATTAAAATTAATGTTACTAATACTTCTAATATGTGAAGCCTTTGGAAGTCTGAATCTCTGGTCTGTAGATTCTGCTGTCCTTAATTCATGGTGCCTCATTGCCTTGCGTGTTTTCCGATCTGTGCATTTTTCTTGGAATTTTATCTGAGTAAATTAATTGAGTCCTGACCTCCAGAACTACCTCTTCTTTACTTCTGTCAAGTATCTTTGGCAGTACTGTTGGGACAACTTTAAACTAAATCATCAGCTGGATTTTATTTTTAATTCTTTATTTTTGAAAGTATTACATATGTCTCCTTTTCCCCCTTTGAACTCTGCGAACAGCAGAATGACCATCTGGACGACTTTCTGGATGAAGCCGGGGCTGCGAAATCCTACTCTTGCATTAATTTCATGCATCGGGCCTCTAGTAAATAAATAATTTCATTAAGAATAGGCAAAGATTCAGTGAAAGATAAATACTACATGATCTCACTCATTTGTGGAATATAAAGAACATTATAAACTGTTGAACAAAAATAGATACAGAGGCAAAGAAGCATCGAACAGACTGTCAAACTACAGCAGGAAGGCAGGGGAGGTTTGGGGGGTAAGAGATCAACCAAAGGACTTGTATGCATGCATAGAAGCATAACCAATGGACACAAGACACTGGGGAGAGCCGGGGGGAGGGCAAGTGCCAGGAGGTAAAGGAGGCCGGGGGCAGGTCAATGGGGGGAAAAAAGAGAGGCATATGTACTACTATTTATAAGACCTTAAACAATAAAATAGATAAAATAAAATATGAGAGAACTAAAAAAAAAAGAAAAAATAGAATGGGCTAAGAAATTGAATAGACATTTTCCCAAAGATATACAAATGGTCAACATAAACATGAAAAATCACCACCAACATCAATAATCATTAGGGAAATTCAAATAAAAACCACAGTGAGATATCACCTCTCACATGTTCAAATGGCTATTACCAAGAAGACAAACAACAACAAGGGTTGTCGAGAATGTGGAAAAAAGGGAACCCTTGGGCACTGTTAGTGGGTTCACTCACTGTGGAAAGCAAGATGAAGGGTCCTCAAAAAATTAAAAATATACCCACTTCCAGGTATGTATTCAAAAGAAATGAAAACAGGATATCAAAGGGATATATGCACTTCCATGATTATTGCAGTATTATCCACAAGAGCCAACATATGGAAAAAACCTATCCATCAAGGAATTGATGGATAAAGAAAATGTGATGTAAACATACAATGAAGCATTAGCCATGAGAAAGAAGGAAATCATGCCATTTGCAACCACATAAATGGACCTTGAGGACATTATGCTAAGTGAGAGAAGTCAGAGAAAGACAAGTGTTATGTGATATCACCTATATGTGGAATCAAAAAAAAAGTCACACTTGTAAAAACAGAGTAAAATGGTGGATACCAGGGGCTGGGGGCTGGGGAAATAGGAATGCTGTTTAAGGGTACAAACTCGCAACTACTAGGTAAATAAGTCTTGGAGATCTAATGCACAGTACAGGCAGTTCTCGGGTTACGTTGGACTCGATGTATGTTTTTGTGGTTATGTCGCCATCTCCCATTTATTTATTTTTTTAAAAGTTCCGTCATTTCGACATATTTACATATGTTCTTTATGTTTTTTACTATTTACTGTATTTACCACAAGTAAAGGTCAGGAATTGTTATCTTGGTTTTAAATGTTTTTTACTGTTTCACTTCATTACTGCTGTGCATGTGCTCCATGTGTGTGACGTAGGTGCTTATGTAGGTGGGTTCCGATTTATGGCCAAAATCTGTTATGTCACTCCCTAGGAACGGATCTCCCACGTGACCTGAGGACCTACTGTATAGTGATGATAGACAGTAATTTATATGTATAAAAAGCCAGGGGCCGTCACACCCGGAACAACCAAATGGATGACCAAACAGGCTGAGTCGGGTGACCAGGCCGGCAGGGGGGTTAGTGCGGGACGACTAAATGACCTAACAGCAGCCTGCGTGGGGTGACCAGGCCAGCAGGGGGGGCAGTATCGAGCGGCCAAATGACCAAATAGAAGGCTGCATGGGGCAACCAGGCAGGCAGGGGGGAGGGCAGTTAGAGGCAACCAGGCCAGCAGGGGGTGCAGTTGACGGTGTCCAGGCCTGCAGGAGGGGCTGTGAGCGGTGACCAAGCCAGCAGAGGAAGCAGTTGGGGGCAACCAGACTGGCAAGGGGGGCAGTAAGGAGTGACCATGCAGGCAGGGGGCCAGTTAGGGGCAACTAACCCAGCAAGGGCTGTTGGGGGCGACCAGGCCGGCGGGGCAGAGCAGTTAGGGGCGATCAGGTAAACAGGCAGAGGTGGTTAGGGGTGATTAGGCTGGCAAGGGGGCCAGTTAGGGGCGATCAGGGAGGCAGGAAAGTGAGCAGTTAGGAGCCAATGGTCCTCGATTTTGAGAGGGTTGTCTGACTGCCAGTTTAGGCCCGATCCCCTGAATTGGAGAGGGTCTGGGCTAGGCTGAGGGGACTCCACCCCCGTGAAAAAATTTCGTGCACCAGGCCTCTAGTATATAATAATCAAACTTGATAAGAGATTATATTTTAATAATTCCCACCACAAAAAAAGAAAAGAGAATTATGTGACTTAGTAGAGGTGCTAACTATTGCTACAATGGCAAGCATATTACGATATATAAATGGATCAAAGCAACATGTTGTATGCCTTAAATTTACACAATGATATATGTCAAATATATTTCAATTAAAAATAAAATAAACACTTCTATAAACAAACAAACTTCTGGCTGATGTCTTGCTCTAGAATGGGGGCAGGCCACACCTAGAGAAATCCTTCTTCTTCCTTTGTTTAAGGACTACACAACACAGACAATCCGGTTGATTTGCAAGCTCCATGGGCTTCTTTTATTGACCCAAGCTCTGGTTATATTTGGCAATCTGAGTACCTGTATAGATGGTAGCAGAGCCCTGCTTGGTAATACTTGCTTTGAGGATATGTGTTAGGGGAGAAGTAACAAAACAAACAATAGAAAGGGAAGGGAAAGGAAGGGAAGGGAAGGGAAGGGAAGGGAAGGGAAGGGAAGGGAAGGGAAGGGAAGGAAGGAAAGGAAAGGAAAGGAAAGAAAAAAAACATCTCTTCCAGCATAAGCACCAAGGAAAGAGAAAGCTCACTTAGGAGTCCTCCATATGGTTTTGATCTTTGCACATCTCCATTTTCTTGGAGATGCAACAAGCAAGAAGCCGTGAGCTCTGCTTCCTGGTTGGAATGTGTGATGACCCCACATTATGGGGCCTGTAAAAAAGCAACCTGTTCCTGAATAGGAAGAGCTTACACAGCAAGTGCAGTTTAGCCCAGGAGTGCTGCCCACAGTCTTGCAGAAAGTTCCTAGCCCAGGAGCCCTCATCCAAGCAGTTTTGTTACTAAATAATTATGAACACTCTGCTGAAATGATTCTCTGTAAACTTCAGATGCTAGAATATCAGAAGCTGTGTTTCCCTTCCTGGCAGTTTAACAGCAAAACTTAAATTTGAATTCTAAGAATAAACTACTCCTCAAAATAGCAGCACTCAAAAACAAACAACGCCAACCTATGGTACACAGATTCATACTATCACATTTTGTAGATGAGAAAAATGAGTTTGAAAGGGGTTAACTTCATTAATTTATTCAACAAAATTCTCTAACTACCTATTCCATTGAAGGACATTGTGGCTGACACTGGGGCTACAAGGGTGGAGATGACAGGCTTATTGCCTGATCTGATGAAATGTATTGTCTAGCAAAGAAAGTAGAAAACAAACACATGAAAAAATAAATAACTTGTGATTGATGCTATAACGGAAACAAGAAAGGGTGAATGACAACTGGAATATGAGTGCCGACTTTAGATGGAGTGTGCAAAAAATTCCCTTCTGAGAATGTGACATTCAAGCTAAAGCCTGAAGCAAATGCTCAATGTTCTAGGAAGATGATACAAAGAATACATGATAGGTAGTATATTGATATAATCAGGATAGAAAAGATTATATGGCAAGAACAAACATATCCTTAACCTCAGTGGCTTAACAATAGGATTTATTTTGGCTCATACAAAGTCAGTGTGGGTCACTCAGACCGTCTCCACCTTGTAGTTGTTTACAGCAGCTGAAACATGTGGCCTCTAAGATTATCACAGCAGGAAAAAGGGGCCTGGATAGTCATATACTGTGTCCTTAAGAGCCAACACAGAAAGATTTATGTCATTTCTATGCTTACTCCCATTGGCCAGAATTCAGTCACATGACACTACCTGACCTGTAAAAAAGGCTGGAAGATGAAGGAGAAGGGCATAGATGTTTGGTGAGCACTAACAGACTCTACCATAGTCTGAAATCATCATATTCTCTTTTTAAATTGTTTTTTAATTTTTCATTTACAGTTGGCATTCAATATTATATTAGTTTCAGGTATACAGCACAGTGGTTAGACATTCATATAATTTATGAAGTGATCTTCCCAATAAGTGGTCAGATCTCTTAATCTCTTCTTCCTTCATATGAAACACATTCAATTTCTTTTCAGGAGACACAATTTAAAATCCAATTCAGCTCAAAGGCCACTATTTCTTTTTTTTCCCCTCCACTCCATTGCCCTCTTCCTCTATGAAACTCACCTGGCAAAACTCCATTCTCTCAATGCACATGCACTAAAGCAGTAAAATATGGCTACTCAAAACCTTCACTACATTTCTTTAATTTCCTTTTTTTAAATAATTCTTTATCATTGAAAGTATTACAGATGTCTCCTTTTATACCCAGTGACCCCCTTCCAACCCCCCAACCCCCACCATAGGCCTTCAGCACCCGATTGTCTGTGTCCTCGGTTATGCATATATGTAAACAATGTCTTTGGTTGATTACCTCCCACTCACCCACCCTCCCCTGCCTTCCCTCTAGATTCTGTACTCTGTTCTGTGCTTCCATGTCTTCAGATCCACTATGTTCATCAGTTTATCTTGTTACTTAGATTCCACATATGAGTGAGATCATGTGATATTTGCCTTTCTCTGACTGACTTATTTCACTTAGCATGATACTCTCCAGGTCCCTCCATGCTGTCTCAAAGGGTAAGCTATTCTTCTTTTTCACTGCTGCATAGTATTCCATGGTATGAATGTACCACAGCTTTTTTATCCACTCATCTGCTGATGGGCACTTGGACTGTTTCCAGATTTTAGCTGTGGTAAATTGTGCTGCTATGCACATAGGGGTGCACACATTCTTTCTGACTGGTGCTTCCAAGCCCAGTATTCTTGAGTTATGTTGGGCCCTCACCAACAGGTCCAGAGGTGGATCTCCTCAGTCTGACAACCTAAAAAGACAAGTTGTCTGCTCACCTATGTAAACTGCTAGATTAGGAATAAAGTAACCACCACAAATCTTCTCATTTAGAAAAGACCAGCAGCCATAGCCATTAGACCCAAACTATGAAGCTCTCCCCTGTGCCTAGGAGAGAGTCCTTGCAATTTGAAAGAGGTCTGCTTCTGCTCTGTGATGAATTCCCTTGCCCTTTATTCTCTGTGACCCCCAAATCCATCCTGGTGGAGCTTCCTCCTTATACATAATTCTCCTCGACAGTATCTGGAATTGGTGTTTGGAAGCTTGCCTTCGAAGCTGCTTTCCTCCTTGAAAGATTGGAGAACTAGATTGTTCCACAGCTCAGTCAGACACTTTGTTGGCCTGGGGTCAATGGTTTCTTTGGCAATATGGCTACCTTTGAAGACTTAGCAGGCTCCTGATATATTAGCTTCTCGTCAGTTCCATCTGGAGTTAACCAAATCTGAGGTTCCTTCCTCAATTACTTATTTCTCAAATTATTTTTATTCTTCCTTGTGCCCCGCCCCCTCTCCCTCATAAATGGCAGCTACTGTGAAGCTCTGAGAAGTCCACATCATTAATCTCACCTTTTCTCTCACTTGCTTCATACCAACGGAAATATTTTACCTGCATTTAGTGTCCAATGCCTTATTAAATCCCTTCTCTTATGATTTAGGGGCTACGATTAGACTAGTTTTCTACCCTTGAAAGGCCCTCTATTTCAGCTCATTTCTACTTGCAAGCTGGCCAGTTCTTTCTTGAAGGCATCTCCTTGGAATATCATACCAAACACAGCCCTAATCAACCAGAACACGTCTTGGTTCTCCATACTTTGCCCATGGACCTATAAGATCATCAGGCACAGGACCTGCCTCCCAAGTTTCAAGGTTCTCAGCTGCATCTGATCTCACACATTACTCAAGTTTCAGGTTAACATAAGCCTCTATGGACAACATCCCACTGACTCTACCAAAAATACTACTGGAATAAAGGATTATAACAAGGTTGCACATCATGAGTTTAATATACAAAAATCAATTGTATTTTTGTATACTAGGAACAACAAGTAAAATGAAAAATTTTAGTTGGTCACTCATAATATCATCAAAAATACCAGCGGATAAATATGATAAATGACGTGCTAGGCCTATTTATTAAAAGCCATAAACATTATGGAATTCAGTTCAGGAAAACCTAATTGAGTGAAAAGATATATTGTGGCTTAGAAGGTGCACCAAGAGATCACGGTTTCATTCCCTGTCAGGGCACATGCCCAGGTTGCGGGCTCAATCCTCAGTAGGGGGTTTGCAGGAGGCAGCTCATCAATATTCTCTCTCATCATTGATGTTTCTATCTCTCTTTCCCTCTCAGTTGCTCTCTCTGAAATCAATAAAATATATTTTTAAAAATATATATTATGTTTATGGGTTGGAAGACTCAATACCTTTAACGTGTCAATTCTGTCCAAATTAATCTATAGATTCAATGCAATCACAATGAAGATACCAGTAGGTTATTTTTTTAATTGACATACTCACTTTAAAATTGGTATGGAAATGCAAAGGATCTAAATAGCCAAAACCAAAGATGTGGAAAGATCTTCAACATTGTTGGTAATCAGGGAGTTATAAATTAACGTAACTATCAGATATCACTGCACACCCATTAGAATGGCTGAAATTAAAAAGACTGATCATATCAAGTGTTGTGGAGGGTGTGGAGAGCTGAAACCCTCATACATTGCAGGTAGGAATGCTAATGGTACAGCCACTTTGGAAAACACAGTGGCAATTTCCTAGTAAATTCAACTGACACCTACCATGTCATCCAGCCATCAGTCTACTCCAAGATATTTACCCAAAAGAACAGAAAGCATATGTCCAAATAAAGACTTGCACGTGAATGCCCATACTATCCCTTTTTTAAATATCCCAAACCAGAAACAATCCAGTCTAAATGGATAAATTCTGGAAAATGCAAACTAACGCATGGTTTCAAAAAGTAGCTCAAAGGATGCCTAGGGGTGGAGGGAGAGTGCTGGAAGAGGTGAGGGGGAATTTTAAAGAGGCACAAAGAATTTTGGGGCAGTAGCCAATATGTTAATTCTCTTGATGGGGATGAAGTTTTAATGAGTACATACATGTTAAAATTATGAAATTGTATTCTTTAAGTATGTACAATTTCTTGTTTGTTAATTATACCTCAATAAAGCTGTTTAAAAAAGTAAAAGCAACTTTCAGCAAAATAGAAGTCCAGTAGACAGGTAAACAACCATGTCACACCCTCCAGGTATACTTAGTGATGGGCAGGACCTCAGTTTATCCCGTGACAAGGATGGCCAGAGTGGGCACTGGGCCAGAGACTCACTGTGATACACGAACTGCATGCGCTTATCTTCTCCTCTGTAATAGGCTTTTCCCCTTCAGAACATGTTCTCTTAGAAATTACCCTTCTCCATTCGCACCACCACCACTGCAGACATTAGGACAGGCTCTACGAATTGGGCTGGGGGTAGTCCAAACGTTCCTGCTTTTCTGTAGTGTGACCCCAAAAATGGTTTTTCTCAAGGCCCTCCATTTAGAAAGTGCCAGGTATCTCACTCATCATAAGACATTGAGAGACACCATTCATAAATTTAATATATAGATTTTTTTATGCCTGGATGGAACTAGACAAGCTATTCTTTGTTCCTTGGAGAAATTCCTCTTATTCTATCACTTAGCCTCAGCTTGACAAACCAGTTAGAGAATACCCTAGACCTCTCTGAGCAGACATTTCATAGTAAAGGAGCTCTGCCTGTTGGGAGGTGTTAACCTAAAAGTGGTTTGAATAGTCCATACTGGGCACTCCAGTTTGCTCATCCACATGGCCGCCCTGCCAATTCCTATTGTCTGATCTCACAGGCATGGTCATCAAACCCAGGAAAGGAAAGTCAGCACTGTCTTCTGAAACTTTACAGGGACTTTTAGGATCAAGTAAACAAGAGGAAGCAGGAGTTGGTATAGGGTGAAGATGTGATGTAAACAATTCAGGACGAGGCTGACTCTAGAGGTCACATTGGGGCTCTGCATCCCAGGGGCTGATCTGAATGTCAAGGCCTTCACACATGATCCTAGAGCTTCAATGGCCTCCAGGTTGCCCATGTCAGAGTAACATCCCAACATACTGTGGACCTGGGAATTGACCTTGGGACCTTTCAGTCTGCAGGCCGATGCTCTATCCACTGAGCCAAACCAGCTAGGGCAGGAGGGTGCATTTCTGATGACTGCATAACATCCCACTTTGAGTCCTATTATAAATTCTCTCCCCCAAATTCTCCAGCAAACCAGCTCTATTACCTTGGGCAAGTCACTTCCCTGGTGGACACCAATGTAAGATTTTTGGAATATAGATTGACATGTGTTTTATTTCCACAAACCTTCACTAGAAAGTGCTTTGTGCCTTAGGGTTCAAAAATGAGAGATACAGTCCTTAGTGTCAGGAATCTCACATCCAGTGGGGGCAAACGCACAAGTCAATAGATACTGTAAAAGCAGGCATATGCCGGGGAGGGAGGGACTGTGAGCAGAGAAGGCACGTCCCTTATGAGAGGCCTGGGGAAGCCAGCGGGGAGGCCACTCTTCATATCTCCAAACACACCCTAAAGGCCCGTGACTTCTAATCCTCTGCTTGACCTCCAGGGCCGGTATCAGATGCTCAATCCGTGTGCCAGCCAATAGACTGCTGTTCCACACGAATTAGCTTTTATCTGTCCAGTTTAGTGCCCAGAGAGGACAATAAAACTCCAGTTCAGATTCACAATGTACAAAGTGTTCTGGACTCCCGGATCCACTGCCGCCTACTTCCCAAGGACCATGAAACTCCTGCTTCTGACTCTCACTGCCCTTGTGTTCCTACCACAAGTGATCCCAGGTAATCAGAACCGCGGGAAACTCCACACATGGAGGTGGAAGGGCCTCTGGCCCTGGAAATTCCAATGTGTTACTGTTCCCCTCACCCCGGCGGCTCCCAGGTTCTCTCCCTTGGGACCCTGTCCCCGGCAGGTGTAGAACCTAAGGGTAGGACAAGCCCTTCCTTACTAGACGGGGGCAACCCCACCAGCCAGAGTTGTCTTTGGGGAAATTCCAAGTAGCCACCTACAGAACCAGATGAGAGTTTAACTGCTTCCGTTCTCTTCCCAGCTTGTGTCAGCTCTTGGAAATGATTCCTAGAGCCCACTTTTCTGTTTTTCTTGGCCCTAAAAGTCCAGTTGTAGCTTTAAGTGAAGTCCTTTTTTTGCATATTCTAGAATTTGGCAAACAGGTCAGAAAATATCTGCAGAACTGTATTGAAATAGAGCAATGAAAGTCTAGGGTTTAATATCACTGCTTTTTAAAGTTTATCTAAAGTCATGCCCAGACCTGTGAAATTGCTGCTGAAGTGGACCTGAATAGTTTCTTATTCAAAGTACTCTGCTTCCTCAGTGTTGTATATTTCTCAAGACACATTTCAATGTATGCACAAAGTCATATAAAAATGAACCTATGTTTCTGTTCTATAAAAAAGTAACATGTGCCGTGCGATTGTGGCTCAGTTGTGCTTGAGCATCAACCTATGGACTAGGAGGTCCGATTCCAGGTCAGGGCACATGCCCAGGTTGTGAGCTCAATCCCCAGTGGGAGGGGGAGGGGTGCAGAAGGCAGCTGATCAATGATTCTCTCTCTTCATTGATGTTTCTATCTCTCTCTCTCTCCCTTCCTCTCTGAAATAATATATATATACTTTAAAAATAACATGCTATATACATGGTTATGCAGCATTCTCCTTTCACTTAATAATGTGTTGTGACCATCTTTCCATGTCACCACCTAAAGATCTGACTTATTCTTTGTGAAATTCCACTGTATGATAATTTATGCAAAGTCATTTGGGAATTTTCTGATTTTCTAACAACACATCAGTGAACATACTTATTAAGCATGCATACATATTTGGACAAGGATGTATATAGAATAGATTCCTTGAGGTCAAAGGTCAGGGTAAAAGTAAGTGTAAAGTATTTTATTCCACGAAGTCCTCCCTTAAGATCTTTCAGGACACTGCCAGTAGAAATTGTTAGCTGTTAAGGTTTTGAGTAATTTTTCAGTCTGTGTGGGATTGGTGGTGTCTGCTTTCAGTTCTGGTGGAGGTGTTGAGACTAGGAAAGGGACGGAGGTGCAAGATTTTGTAAAAGCAATCCTCGAATCATGGGAACTCAGAGCATGTGGTAGTGAAGGAAATATTACATGTTCTGGGGTTTCAAGTCTGGCTGTTCTGGTAGGAGATATAAATATGGGACAATCCCCTTGGAGGGAGTAGTTGAGATGATAAAAGAAGCATAAAGTCTTCATGCTTTATCTTGGACAGCCCTTACACGTAAGGAAGAAGCATAAAAACCAGTGACACCTACAGGGAAAGGGAACATTCATACCTCTCACCAGTAGTGCACAAGACTTACCATGTCACCACAATCCCTCCAACACTCAGCATTTTTACCTGTCTGATGGCTAGGCCATAGTACACTGTTGTTTGCAATGGCATTTTTCTTATCCTGTGAACAAAATATCCGAATGGCTTCCTTCAATGACTTTTAAGACCTTGTGTGATCTCAACCTCCATTATGTTTCTTCAATTATTTCCACATAACTTATTGTACAGTCACCACAGCTACCTTATTATTGTGCAAAATCTCTGGGCCTTGGGCTTTCTCTGCCTGGTGTACTCTTTCCCCAGTGAATCTCATAGCTCACTCACTTCCTTCTCAATGAGCTCTTTTATTACTTCCCTTCCAATCACAAACTTTGTACTGGGGATCGAACCCACAACCTGGGTATGTGCCTTGATGGGGAAGTGAACGGGCAACTTTTTGGTGCATGGGATGATGCTCAACTAATTGAGCCACACTGGCCAGGGCAGGAGTTCTTTATTTTTTATGTTTTTCCCTAGTCATCTTTAGGAACTGGGCATATTATCCCCGATTCTGTCATGAACTATCTATGAATTGTGCCCAGGATATGTCTTTTCTTCATTGAACAAAAATAAGTAATTCTGATCTAAACAAATTCAACCTTGCCTTGGTGGTTTCGTTAAAGTTCTTCCCACTCGTATGTCTCAAAGGAAATCTGTGACATTATCTTACAATAACTTTTTAGCTTTGCCTTTCATGTTTAGATCTTTAAGACACCAACCAGAATGTGTAAGGCCACTTTTATTTTTCTCATGGAGTGAACCAGGCTTCCCAACACCGTATGCGAAATAATTGATGCTTTCTCCATTGCTATTGCATATAAAGTTCCTGTTTAAGCATGTATCTATTTCAAACTGTCTATTTTACTTGCTCTACCAGTTTCCTTGTTCTTATAACTATGCTTTATTTTTTGTAACAAACTTTATAGTCTGTCAGTATTTAGAAGGACAAGCCTTTGCCTTGCTTTTTAAAAACAAATTTTATTTTATTGTTTAAGGTATTACAAATAGTAGTACATATGTCTCCTTTTTCCCGCCACATTGACCTCCTCCCCCTTACCTGTCCTCCCCTACCCTACCTCCTGGCACTTCCTCTGACCCCTTCCCCAGCCCACCCTCGAGTCTTGAGTCCATTGTTTATGCTTATATACATGCATACAAGTCCTTTGGTTGTCTTGCTTATTTTTTTAAAAAAAATTTTAGCTCTCTATGGTCTTTATTCTTCATTGCAAACTTTAAAATAAAATAATCAAGTCTCTCAAAAAAAATCCCACTGGGATTTTGATTAGCATTGCATCACATTTATAGATTAATTTAGGGGAAAGTGAACATATATAATACTTAAGGCGCTCCATCCAAGATCACATTTTTCTGTTAGAGTTTTAAGACATATCCCATAGAGGTCTTAGATATCCTTCACATCTAAGATACTTTGTAGCTATGCTATCTGTTTTATTTTCTGGTTAGTTATTGTTGGTGTCGAGACGTGCTATTGTTTCTTTTAAGGTAATATTGCATCTGACATAATTACTGAACTCATATTTATTGTAAGAATTTGTTAGTTCCTTTTTAATATTTTAATCATAATTGCTAGAATGGATGACAATTTCATCCCTTCCCTTCGAATCCTCATACTTCTGTTTCCTTTTGTCTTTTCCTTTAAACACTGACCAGGGCCACCACTATTATTTTAAAGAATAGCAATAATAGACAGCATTTTTATTTTCCTGACCTCATTGGATATTAGTTTCTCCATTAAATAATGTTAGCTTTAGAATTTAATGAATAACCTTTACCAAATTAAGAAAATTCCCTTGCCCTAACCTGTGTGGCTCAGTGGATAGAGCATCAGCCTGCGGACTGAAGGGTCCCAGGTTCGATTCCGGTCAAGGGCATGTACCTTGGTTGCTGGCACATCCCCATGTGCAGAAGGCAGCTGACCCATGATTTTCTCTCATCGATGTTTCTAACTCTCTATCCCTCTCCCTTCATCTCTATAAAAAAATCAATAAAATGTATTTTTTTAAAAGAAAATTCCCTCTATTCCTGCTTTGCATGGAGTTTTCATCATAAATAAGGATTGACCTTTATCAAATAATTTGTCTGTATTAAATAACATAATTCTATTATTTATCTCCTTAATTCTGTAAAGGTAGTGAATCTCATTAAAATATTTTCTAGCCAAAACCGGTTTGGCTCAGTGGATAGAGCGTCGGCCTGCGGACTGAAAGGTCCCAGGTTTGATTCCGGTCAAGGGCATGTACCTGGGTTGCGGGCACATCCCCAGTAGGAGATGTGCAGGAGGCAGCTGATCGATGTTTCTCTCTCATCGATGTTTCTAACTCTCTATCTCTCTCCCTTCCTCTCTGTAAAAAATCAATAAAATATATTTTAAAAAAAATAAATAAATAAAATAAAATAAAATATTTTCTAATGTTGGATTGTTACAGAAGACCAGAGAAAAACCAAGCAACATTTAGAGAAAGCGAGTTACACTTTATTATGCACAGGCCCAGAGAAAAATGTGTCTTTCAAATTGCGGGCCCCCAAACATGGAAGAAACTTTCTCTATTTATACTTTTTCCAGTCCTTTGTCTCCCAAATTGGGAATGAGACTTCTGGGCCTTCTGAGAAAGAAGCCCTCGTGCTGGGAGGGGGCCATGAGACCATATCTCAAGGCCTGGCCTGGTGCCAGCACGACAACTCTGTCTGGGGCATGGATTATGGTCTCTCTGGAATGGGAGTAGTCTTACTTTCCTTATTATTTAAGCAAGGAAGTGTTTACAGAAGCCAAAATAGCAGCGTTAAAATTTCAAACAGCAGTTTTTAGGTAAGATGGATGCTTCGGGAGGGTAGTTTACATTCAGAGTCAAACCTGCTTGATCATGATGTGGGTGTTTTGCTGTTGTTGTTTTTTGATAATCCTCACCTGAGGATATTTTCCCACTGACTTTTAGGTAGAGTGAAAGAGAGGGAAGAAGGGGGGGGGGGGGAGAGAGAGAAACATGGAAGTGAGAGAGACACAGATTGATTGCCTCCCGCACAGACCCCAACTGGGGCAGGGGATCAAACCTGCAACCCAGGTATGTGCCCTCGACCGGGAATCAAACCCGTGACCCTTGGTGCCCAGTCCAGTGCTTTAACCATTGAGCACACCAGCCCGAGAAAGATGTATTTTAAAACATTGTTGAATTCAATTGGCTAATACTTTAGTTAGAATATTTAAATTTTATATTTATAAAGAAAATGCACCTATAATTTTTGGTTTTAAAACCAAAATCCCCCCCACCCAAAGCCCCAGATATTTTCTGGAACATTTTGTGTGTGACCTCCAGTGAAAGTGGCAGAACGCACCTTTACAATCATCCAGGCTAACAGCATTATTCACAATAGCCAGAAAGTGGAAGCAATCCAAATGTCCATTGAGTGATGAATGGATACAGAGGAAGCGGTGTATACTAGTACATGCAAGGGAATATCATTTACGCTTCAAACGGAAGCAAATTCTGGTACATGTTACAGTGTGGATGGACATTGGAGACTTAATGCCAAGTGAGATAAGACAGTTACAAAGGGACAAGTACTGTATGAGGGGATCATAATAGAATCGTCAGATTCATAGGGACATAAAGTAGACTGGTGACTGCCAGGGATATGAGAAAGGTGATTTTTTGTTGTTGTTAATCCTCATCCAAGGATATTTTTTTCCATTGAATTGAGAGAGAGAGAGAGAGAGAGAGAGAGAGAGAGAGAGATTCGTTGGTTGCCTTCTTATGCACCCCAACTGGGGCTGGGGATCAATTGGTGACCTTTCAGTGCTCTGGCTGATGCTCTAACCAATTACAACACTGGCCAGGGCAAGAGGGTTATTTTTTAATGGGTACAGAGTTTCATAGCAGCAAGATGAAGAAAGCTCTGTAGATTCATGATGGTGATGGTACCATAACAGTGTGGATGTATGTGATACCCTGGAGTCGTTATATGTGTTTTACAAAAAATGTAAAAATCATCCATGGCTGGGGCTTTCCAGAAGAGGTGTTTTTTGTTTTTTGTTTGTTTGTTTGTTTGTTTGTTGTTTTTGTCTTTTACCATTTAAATTTCCAAACACTTCTTGATTTATTTAAGTTTGTCTTTTCTTCCTATGCCATCCCTGGACTATATTTAGGGATTTTCACATTTCATCTAGCTTTTCAATTTTATTTGTGTACAGTTGTTGATAATTCTCTTTGTTATTTTTAATATGATGTATCTTTTTTTACTTCACCATTTCAGTATGGATGCCAGTTTTCATTTTCTCTTAACTAGGTTTTCCCAAAGTTTAATAATTTCACCACTTCTGACTTTCTTACCACGCTTCTAATCTAAGTTGTATTTTTACCCTCTTATTTAATTTCCAACTACATGGAATTTTTAATTCTATTTCTTTTTGCATGTGTTTGGAAAATATAGGATATTAAACACATGGAACTTAGTGAGGTGTTTTATGTCCTGAAACCTTGCTACATAAAAGCTAGTCTGTGGACTAGAAGTATTGACATCCCCCAGAGAATTGTTAGAAAAGCAGAAACTCAGATTGAGTCTGCAGCCAGGAAAGGCAGAGGACTCCTAGAAAAAGGGGACAGTTAGAGATTGAAGCTGAAACCTCTCCCATAGCGCCGGGTCAACCGCGGAGACCGCACCATCTTGAGTGGCTGTTACCGGCATCCAGAGATCGGCTACCAACCTGGAAGCAACTGCTCTCAAGCAGCACGACTACGTGAACTCAGACGAGCCCTGCTTCTCTCCACAGAAAGCAGATCCAAGCAACAGCGGCCTTCTGATCACCACACACTCTGTCTGAGGAACAGTTGCGGTGTGTGAAGCCTCCCTCCACCAGCCAGAAGAGCCACCACAGCTGTGAACAGCACCCACCAGAGGACCTGCCACCAACGGAGGAGCAGCTGCTATCACAACCACCCAAGGAGCAACCACAACCCGAGGAGCCACTGCCACCCAGGGAGCAGCCACTGAACGACTCAACAACTAGATGTCGGTGAGATCAAACATGAGTAGACAAAGAAACCCCCAAAGGAAAGAAAAGGAGAGCTCACCAGAAAAGCAGCTAAGTGATACAGAGGCATGCAACATGACAGAAAAAGAATTCAGAATAAGGGTCCTAGAGTGCATAAACCGGATGGAGGAAAAAAATCAAAAACTTATGCAAGAAGCAAGAAGAAACAGATGAAAAAATCAATAAATTATGTAAGAACCAAGAAGAAATGAAGAGTGATATAGCTGCAATAAAAAACACCATTGAAAGTATCAAGAGTAGACTAGGAGAAGCAGAGGACAGAATTAGTGAATTAGAAGACAAGGAAGCAAAACACACCTAAACTGTACTGCAATTGGAGAAAAAAATTAAAAGACAGGAGGAGAGTCTAAGGGAGCTTTGGGACAACATGAAACGAAATAACATAGGAATAATAGGGGTGCCAGAACAATAGAAAGAGGAACAAGGATTAGAAAACCTATTCGAAGAAATAATATCAGAAAACTTCCCATGGGTGGGGAAGAAAAAAATCACACAAGCAAAGAGAGTCCCAAACAAGGTGAACCCGAAAAGACCCACACCAAGACACATCATAACTACCATGGCAAATGTTCAGGACAAAGAGAGAATCTTACAGGCTGCAAGAGAGAGACGGAAAGTTACATTCAAGGGATCTCCCATTAGATTATCAAATGATTTCTCAACAGAAACACATCAGGCCAGAAAAGAATGGACAGAAATTTACAAAGTGATGCAAAGCAAAGGACTGAATCCAAGAATACTCTATCCAGCCAGGCTATCATTCAAAATTGAAGGGGAAATAAGAAGCTTCACAGACCAAAAAAAAAGGCTAAGGGAGTTTATCACCACCAAGCCAGCAATGCAAGAAATGCTAAAGGGACTGGTGTAAAAAGAAGAAATAAAAAGCTCAGAAAGAAAACAGCCACACAAAAAAAGAAATGGCTACAAACAAGTACCTTTCAATAATAACTTTGAATGTAAACGGACTAAATTCTCCAACCAAAAGACATCAAGTGGCTGAATGGATAAAAAATCGTGACCCATACATTTGCTGTCTACAAGAAACCCACCTCATTAGAAGGGACTCACACAGACTGAAAGTGAAGGGATGGAAAAATATCTTTCAGGCAAATGGAAAGGAAAAGAAAGCTGGGGTAGCAATACTTATATTGGACAAAATAGACCTCAAAGTGAAGGCCATAACAAGAGATAAGGAAGGCCACTTCATAATACTAAAGGGATCAATACAACAAGAAGATATAACCCTGGTAAACATATATGCACCCAATGCAGGAGCACCCAAATACATAAAAAAAAAACTCCTGGAAGATATCAAAGGAGAGATCGACAACAATACAATCATTGTAGGGGACTTTAATACACCACTAATATCACTGGATAAATCCTCTAGACAAACAATCAGCAAAGAAACAGCAATCCTAAATGACTCACTAGATCAGATGGGCTTAATTGACAACTTCAGAACACTTCACCCCAAAGCCGTGGAATATACATTCCACTCAGGTGCTCATGGGACAGATTCAAAAATAGACCACGTATTGGGTCATAAGCAAAGTTTCCCCAAATTCAAGAAGATTAAAATCATACCAAGCATCTTCTCAGACCACGATGGCATAATATTAGAAATAAACTACAATAAAAACAACCCAAAATACTCAAACACTTGGAAGCTGAATAGCATGTTATTAAATATTGATTGGGTTACCAATGAGATCAAAGAAGAAATTAAAAACATCCTGGACACTAATGACAATGAAAACACAACAATCCAAAACCTATGGGACCCAATGAAAGCAGTACTGAGAGGGAAGTTTATAGCTCTACAGGCCTATCTCAAAAAACAAGAAAAAATGGTAGTAAACGATCTAACTCTACAACTCAAAGAATTAGAAAGAGAGCAACAAGAAAACCCCAGAGTGAGCAGAAGGAAGGAGATAATAAAGATTAGAGAAGAAATAAATGACATAAAGACCAAAAAAACAATACAGAAAATCAAGAAAACCAAGAGCTGGTTCTTTGAAAGGATAAACAAGATTGACAAACCTCTAGACAGGCTCACCAAGAAGCAAAGAGAGAGGACCCAAATAAACAAAATCAGAAATGATAGAGGAGAAATAGCAACAGACCCCAAAGAAATACAAATGATTGTTAAACAATACTACGGACAACTCTACTCCAACAAACTAGACAACCTGGAGGAAATGGACAAATTCCTAGAAAAATACAACATTCCAAAACTCAATCAGGAAGAATCTAAAAATCTCAATAGGCCAATAACTATGGAAGAAATTGAAGCAGTCATCAAAAAGCTTCCAGCAAACAAAAGCCCAGGGCCAGACAGCTTCACAGGGGAATTTTACCAAACATTCAAGGAAGAACTAAAAGCTATCCTCCTCAGACTACTACAAAAAATTCAAGAGGAAGGAACACTTCCAAGCTCATTCTATGAAGCCAGCATCATCCTTATACCAAAACCAGATAAAGATAACACAATGAAAGAGAATTACAGGCCAATATCCCTCATGAACATAGATGCCAAAATCCTCAACAAAATCTTAGCAAATCGGTTCCAGCAGTACATCAGAAAGATCATACACCATGACCAAGTAGGATTTATTCCAGGGATGCAAGGATGGTACAATATCCGTAAATCAATAAACGTGATATATCACATAAACAAATTGAAAGAAAAAAACCACATAGTCATATCAATTGATGCAGAAAAAGCATTTGACAAAATCCAACACCCATTTTTGATAAAAACTCTCAGCAAGGTGGAAATAGAAGGATCATACCTCAACATAATAAAAGCCATATATGACAAGCCCACAGCCAACATCATACTCAATGGACAAAAACTAACAGCATTTCCCCTAAGAACAGGAACAAGACAGGGATGCCCACTCTCACCACACCTGTTCAACATAGTCCTGGAAGTATTAGCCATTGCAATTAGACAAGAAGAAGAAATAAAAGGCATCCAAATTGGAAAAGAGGAAGTAAAACTGTCCTTATTTGCAGACTACATGATATCATACATACAAACCCTAGAGACTCCATCAAAAAACGACTAGACTTAATACATGGATTAGGCAATGTAGCAGGATACAAAATTAACCCCAACGGGATACTTCACAGATCTAGAACAAACTCTCCAAAAATTCATCTGAAATAAAAAAAGACCCCGAATAGCTGCATCGATCCTGAGAAAGAACAAAGTAGGTGGGATCTCAATACCAGATATCAAGCTGTATTACAAAGCCACTGTTCTCAAAACTGCCTAGTACTGGCACAAGAACAGACATATAGATCAATGGAATAGAATAGAGAGCCCAGAAATCGGCCCGAACCAATATGCTCAATTAATATTTGACAAAGGAGGCAAGAACATAAAATGGAGCCAAGATAGTCTCTTCAATAAATGGTGTTGGGAAAATTGGACAGATACATGCAAGAAAATGAAACTAGACCACCAACTTACACCATACACAAGAATAAACTCAAAATGGATAAAGGACTTAAATGTTCGACAGGAAACCATAAAAATTCTAGAAGAATCCAAAGGCAACAAAATCTCAGACATATGCCCAAGCAATTTCTTCACTGATACAGCTCCTAGGGCAGTTGAAACTAAAGAGAAAATGAACAAATGGGACTTCATCAAAATAAAAAGCTTCTGCACAGCAAAAGAAACCATCAACAAAACAACAAGAAAGCCCACTGTATGGGAAAACATATTTGCCAACGTCATATCTGATAAGGGCCTAATCGCCAAAATTTATAGGGAACTCATACAACTTAACAAAAGGAAGATAAACAATCCAATCAAAAAACGGGCAAAGGATCTAAATAGACACCTTTCAAAAGAGGACATTCAGAAAGCCAAGAGACTTATGAAAACATGCTCAAAGTCACTAATCATCTGAGAGATGCAAATCAAAACAACAACGAGGTACCATCTCACACCTGTCAGACTGGCTATCATCAACAAATCAACAAACGACAAGTGCTGGAGAGGATGTGGAGAAAAAGGAACACTCGTGCAGTGCTGGTGGGAATGCAGACTGGTGCAGCCACTATGGAAGGCAGTATGGGGTTTCCTCATAAAACTAAAAATGGAACTCCCATTTGACCCTGTGATCCCACTTCTAGGGATATATCACAAGAAACCAGAAACACCAATCAGAAAGAATATGTGCGCCCATATGTCCATAGCAGCACAATTCACCATAGCTAAGATCTGGAAAGAGCCTAAGTGCCCGTCAGTAGATGAATGGATTAGAAAACTGTGGTACATCTACACGATGGAATACTATGCTGCTGTAAAAAAAGAAGGAACTCCTACCATTTGCAACAGCATGGATGGAACTGGAGAGCATTATGCTAAGTGAAATAAGCCAGTCAATGAAGGAAAAATACCACATGACCTCACTCCTTCATGGATAATAAAGACCATTATAAACTTATGAACAATAATAGATACAGAGGCAGAGCTGCCTCAAACATATTGTCAAACTGCAGCGGGAAGGCCAGGGAGGGTTGGGGGGCAGGAGTGGAGGGGAGGGTAAGAGATCAACCGAAGGATTTGTATGCATGCATATAAGCATAACCAATGGGCATAAGACACTGGAGGGTATGGGAGGCCAGGGGATTGTCAAGGGCGGGGGGGAAAAAAAGGACACATATGTAATACCATTTGTAATACTTTAAGCAATAAAAAAAAGAAATTAAAGATAAAAATAAATAAATAAGGAAATAAATAAAAAATAAAAAACAAAACAAAACAAAAAAAGAAACTCAGTCCCTGCTCCACCTACTGAAGCAGAGTGCATTTTAACAAGACACCCACCTGACTCGTGGGCACATTTCTGGCCTAAGCAGCACTGACTGATCACCTGAGCAAATGAAGCTCTCAGGTAGGAGAGCCTACACTACTCTCAGGTCCTAGCAATGCTCTGTTTCCTTTCTTTTCTTCTTTTTTTTTTTAAGGAAAGTTTTGTTAGTAATTGATTTTTATTGATTTCTGAGAAGAAGAGAGGAGAGAGAGATAGAAACAACAATGATGAGAGAGAATCATTGATTGGCTGCCTCCTGCATGTGTCCTGACTGGGAACTGAACCATGACCTTCTGCTTCATAGGTTGACGCTCAAACACTGAACCATTACAGCTGGGCACAATGTTCTATTTCTAATTAGAATGCAGGCATTTGGGTGTTCGTTTTATTTTTTGTTTGTTTGTTTAAAACTATTCACATTTGTTTCATGTACTCATTGGAATGTATATTTGGCAATAGAATGTATTCAAGGAAATTTAACCACATAGGATATTACCAATGTAAATAACTCCATCACAGTGACAACAAGATGAACTTTATGTGGATAGCTTCACACAGGAACTGTAGCTTCATTAAAACTGGCTCCCATTCCTGTGACTGGCAAGTTTCTTTTCTTTTATGGTAAAATTCATCTCACCTTCAGACAAAAACTTTGGCCGATAGGAGGTTGGGAACAAATATTCTTAGAAACATGGTATTTACCAGCCCTGAGCTTGTAGCCATGGTCTAATTATGACCCATGAAGTTGTTATGAGATGTCAAATAGGCAGGCATGCTTGTAAAATGGTCTTTCCTTTTATTATTCAGCCTTTCCTGCAAAGAAATGCCTGCAACAAGACGGGAGCTGCAGGAGAAGCTGCGGTGCTAATGAAGAGATAAAACCAGGATGTAAATACCGATTCGGTCAAGTCTGCTGTGTCAGAAAAAAAGTCCAGAAGGAAGTGGTTGTTCACACGGTGCCTCCACCTACTACCATACCAGAATTTTTTTTTGATCTCTCAATTCCATTTAATGACATGGTAACAGTACCGCACACACGTACACCTGTGTTCACTCCTGACCGAGTTACAAAAAATGAACGACCTACGCAGGCAGTAGGAACTCCGGTGACTCTCCCACCAGTTCCTTAAAGCTCATGGCTTCCTCTCGGCTGTCACTCATCCGTCCTCAGGGTGATGGACTGAGGCACATAGATAAAGTATTTGCAAATACCACGGTGACACACTCTGCCTTCCATCAATGTGTAATTCTAGATTAAAACAACAGCTGTGTAAGGAAGCCCAAAACTTCCCAGTACTGTCAGTGATAACTCCTCAGCACTTTTCCTGAAATGCCCAATTATTTCCATGACAAGTTTGAACCGTTTGTCTGCTGGTGACTTACTAGTATGCACAGCCTTAATCACTTAGTTAAGCATTCCAACCTTAATCTTTCCCTGTGTCCTTCTGTCTTCTTAGCGAGTGGTTTGGGATATCAGAGGCATCCCTTGTGTCAGTCCTGCCCCTTGATGGCAGCATAAATTGTCACAATCAAAATTCTAAATCCTTGCATTTGTGAGAGTCGTTTCTAGAACACTAAGTTTTCTGTGTAGCAGCAGAAACCTCAGGTGAAGGCTAACTCTGGCTCCAGACCCCTGTGTCATCACTCACTGTGGGAAACCGGCCCACGTGTGAGCCCCAAGGACTCCTTTCCCCCAGCTGCTACAAGGCTGGAATAGAAACTGTTGAAAGGCTGGCCTCATAGGCACATTTCTTTGACCACACTTGGATCACACATGGACATCTGAATGTAGGCCTCATAATGGTGGGTGAAGGATGGGCCATTTTGTCCACTGGCTACTGAGAACTTCATTTGTCTTTCTGATGGCATACAAATATCAAGTACAAGTTTCAGGGGGTTGAAAGTGCATCATAGGGAATCCAATATAATAAAGAGGTAATATGCAAATTGAACATCTCTCCAACACACAAGATGGCCTTCCCTTGTGGACAAAAGATGGCCTGCAAGGGAGGGCATTTGAGGGGGACCAGGCCTGCAGGGGAGGGCCGTTGGGGGGAGGGGGGAGAATTGGCCGGCAGGGGAGGGCAGTTGGGGGCAACTAGGCCAGCAGGGTAGGGCAGATAGGGGTGACCAGGATGGCAGGGCAGGGCACTTTGGGGCAAGCAGGCCAACAGGGGAAGGCAGTTGAGGGCAACCAGGCCAGCATGGGAGGGCAGTTGAGGATGACTGGGCCAGCAGGGGAGCAGTTAGGCGTCGTTCAGTCTGGAAGGGGAGTTGTTAGGGGCAAGCTGACCGGCAGAGGAGCAGTTAGGCATCCATCAGGCTGGAAGGGGAATTGTTAGAGGGTGAGCAGACTGGCAGGCAGAAGTGGTTAGGGGCAATCAGGCAGGAAAGCAGTTGGGAACCAGCAGTCTTGAATTATGAGAAGGATGTCCAACTGCCCGGTGGGATCAGGCCTAAAAGGGCAGTTGGACATCTCCCGAGGAGTCCCAGATTGGACAGGTTGCAGTCTGGGCTGAAGGACACACACCCTTCTCCTGAGCACGAATTTCGTGCACCGGGCCTCTAGTATTGTAATAACTTTGTATGGTGTCAGGTGGATACTAGACATATTGAAGGGATCACTACATAAATTATAAATGTCTAACCACTATGCTGTACACCTGAAACTAATATAAAATAATATTGAATGTCAACCATATTGAAAATATTTTTAATTTAAAAATTAAATTTTATTCAAAATAAACATCTTCACACCCCAAGTTCTTCAGAGAGGTCCATTCAGATAACACACACACCTCGTTGCTATAAATCTTATCTTGTCCTTTCTGAGACCTTGACCAACCTACCAGTCAACCCATTATCACTGTCCATGAATTGCTGTGGATCCATACCTTAGGCCATCCCTCTTTCTCTGGGAAGGATTTTCCTTATTCGAATCTCAGGGCCCCTCAATACCAGGCTGTTAATGCAGCTCTTCTGGCTGATGCCAGCATCATGCAAACCACTCCACAAACACGCTCTTGCTTTTTCCTCCTCTGTTCACTAACATAAGCACTCCTTGTGACCCCGTTGGTGTGCGATGAAAGACAGGCAGTAAAGCACGTACCCTAGGCATCTAAGCCACCTGGTTCTGCAGTTTATTTATGCGTTGCAGACCTTAAGTCCCAGTTTTGAACATATCATTTCTATCTAACATTGGGGTGCTTCTTGACAGGGCTCAGATTATATTTAATTGATGAGAAATTTAAATCTCATGAATTCATTTTTTCAAAAGCTTATTAAAATTAATGTTACTAATACTTCTAATATGTGAAGCCTTTGGAAGTCTGAATCTCTGGTCTGTAGATTCTGCTGTCCTTAATTCATGGTGCCTCATTGCCTTGCGTGTTTTCTGATCTGTGCATTTTTCTTGGAATTTTATCTGAGTAAATTAATTGAGTCCTGACCTCCAGAACTACCTCTTCATTTATTTCTGTCAGGTATCTTTGGCAGTACTGTTGGGACAACTTTAAACTAAATCATCAGCTGGATTTTATTTTTAATTCTTTATTTTTGAAAGTATTACATATGTCTCCTTTTCCCCCTTTGATCTCTGCGAACTGCAGAATGACCATCTGGACGACCTTCCGGACGAAGCCAGGGCTACGAAATCCTATTCTTGCATTAATTTCATGCATCTGGCCTCTAGTAAAATAATTTCATTAAGAATGGGCAAAGAGTCAGTGAAAGATAAATACCATATGATCTCACTCATTTGTGGAATATAAAGAACATTATAAACTGTTGAACAAAAATAGATACAGAGGCAAAGAAGCATCGAACAGACTGTCAAACTACAGCAGGAAGGCAGGGGAGGTTTGGGGGGTAAGAGATCAACCAAAGGACTTGTATGCATGCATAGAAGCATAACCAATGGACACAAAACACTGGGGAGAGCCGGGGGGAGGGCAAGTGCCAGGAGGTAAAAGAGACCGGGGGCAAGTCAATGGGGGGAAAAAAGAGAGGCATATGTACTACTATTTATAAGACCTTAAACAATAAAATAAATAAAATAAAATAAAATATGAAAGAACTAAAAAAAAAGAAAAGAAAAAATAGAATGGGCTAAGAAAATGAATAGACATTTTCCCATAGATATACAAATGGTCAACATAAATATGAAAAATCACCACCAACATCAATAATCATTAGGGAAATTCAAATAAAAACCACAGTGAGATATCACCTCTCACGTGTTCGAATGGCTGTTACCAGAAGACAAACAACAACAAAGGTTGTCGAGAATGTGGAAAAAAGGGAATCCTTGGGCACTGTAGGCGGGACTGTAAATTGGTTCACTTACTGTGGAAAACAAGATGAAGGGTCCTCAAAAAATTAAAAATATACCCACTTCCAGGTATGTATTCAAAAGAAATGAAAACAGGATATCAAAGGGATATATGCACTTCCATGATTATTGTAGTATTATCCACAAGAGTCAACATATGGAAACAACCTACCCATCAAGGAATTGATGGATAAAGAAAATGTGATGTAAACATACAATGAAGCATTAGCCATGAGAAAGAAGGAAATCATGCCATTTGCAACCACATAAATGGACCTTGAGGACATTATGCTAAGTGAGAGAAGTCAGAGAAAGACAAATGTTATGTGATATCACCTATATGTGGAATCCAAAAAAAGTCACACTTGTAAAAACAGAGTAAAATGGTGGATACCAGGGGCTGGGGGCTGGGGAAATAGGAATGCTGTTTAAGGGTACAAACTCGCAACTACTAGGTAAATAAGACTTGGAGATCTAATGCACAGTACAGGCAGTTCTCGGGTTACGTTGGACTCGATGTATGTTTTTGTGGTTATGTCGCCATCTCCCATTTATTTATTTTTTAAAAAGTTCCATCATTTCGACATATTTACATATGTTCTTTATGTTTTTTACTATTTACTGTATTTACCACAAGTAAAGGTCAGGAATTGTTATCTTGGTTTTAAATGTTTTTTACTGTTTCACTTCATTACTGCTGTGCATGTGCTCCATGTGTGTGACGTAGGTGCTTATGTGGGTGGGTTCCGATTTATGGCCAAAATCTGCTATGTCACGCCCTAGGAATGGATCTCCCATGTGACCTGAGGACCTACTGTATAGTGATTATAGACAGTAATTTATATGTATAAAAAGCCAGGGGCCGTCACACCCGGAACAACCAAATGGATGACCAAACAGGCTGAGTCGGGTGACAAGGCCGGCAGGGGGGTTAGTGAGGGACGACCAAACGATTGAACAGCAGGTTGCCTGGGGTGACAAGGCCAGCAGGGAGGGCAGTAATGATCGGCCAAATGACCAAATAGAAGGCTGCATGGGGCAACCAGGCTGGCGGGGGGGTGGGGGGGGGCGGGGGGGCAGGGGGGGCAGTTAGAGGCAACCAGGCTAGCAGGGGGCGAAGTTGACAGTGACCAGACTGACAAGAGGGGTTCTGAGGGGTGACCAAGCCAGCAGAGGGAGCAGTTGGGGGCAACCAGGCCAGCAGGGGGGGGAAGTTGGGGGCAACCAGGCTGGCAAGGGGGCCAGTAAGGAGTGACCATGCAGGCAGGGGGCCAGTTAGGGGCAACTAGGCTGGCAAGGAGGGGTGGGGCAGTCAGGGGCAGGCCGTTGGGGGCGACCAGGCAGGCGGAGTGGAGGAGTTAGGGGTGATCAGGTAAGCAGGCAGAGGTGGTTAGGGGTGATTAGGCTGGCAGGGGGGCCAGTTAGTGGCGATCAGGCAGGCAGGCAGGTGAGCAGTTAGGAGCCAATGGTCCTGGATTTTGAGAAGGTTGTCCAACTGGGAGTTTAGGCCTGATCCCCTGAATTGGAGAGGGTCCGGGCTAGGCTGAGAGGACCCCACCCCCATGCACAAATTTTTGCACCAGGCCTCTAGTATTATAATAATCAAACTTGATAAGAGATTATATTTTAATAATTCCCACCACAAAAAAAGAAAAGAGAATTATGTGACTTAGTAGAGGTGCTGACTATTGCTACAATGCCAAGCATATTACGATATATAAATGTATCAAATCAACATGTTGTATGCCTTAAATTTACACAATGATATATGTCAAATATATTTCAATTAAAAATAAAATAAACACTTCTATAAACAAACTTCTGGCTGATGTCTTGCTCTAGAATGGGGGCAGGCCACACCTAGAGAAATCCTTCTTCTTCCTTTGTTTAAGGACTACACAACACAGACAATCCGGTTGATTTGCAAGCTCCATGGGCTTCTTTTATTGACCCAAGCTCTGGTTATATTTGGCAATCCGAGTACCTGTATAGACGGTAGCGGAGCCATGCTTGGTAATACTTGCTTTGAGGAAATGTGTTAGGGGAGAAGTAACAAAAACCAAAAAAAAGGAAGAGAAGAGAAGAGAAGAGAAGAGAAGAGAAGAGAAGAGAAGAGAAGAGAAGAGAAGAGAAGAGAAGAGAAGAGAAGAGAAGAAAAAAGTAAAGAAAAGAAAAGAAGAGAAAAGAAAAGACACCTCTTCCAGCATAAGCACCAAGGGAAGAGAAAGCTCACTTAGGAGTCCTCCATATGGTTTTGATCTTTGCACATCTCCATTTTCTTGGAGATGCAACAAGCAAGAAGCCGTGAGCTCTGCTTCCTGGTTGGAATGTGTGATGACCCCACATTATGGGGCCTGTAAAAAAGCAACCTGTTCCTGAATAGGAAGAGCTTACACAGCAAGTGCAGTTTAGCCCAGGAGTGCTGCCCACAGTCTTGCAGAAAGTTCCTAGCCCAGGAGCCCTCATCCAAGCAGTTTTGTTACTAAATAATTATGAACACTCTGCTGAAATGATTCTCTGTAAACTTCAGATGCTAGAATATCAGAAGCTGTGTTTCCCTTCCTGGCAGTTTAACAGCAAAACTTAAATTTGAATTCTAAGAATAAACTACTCCTCAAAATAGCAGCACTCAAAAACAAACAAACACCCATTAGAATGGCTGAAATTGAAAAGACTGATCATATCAAGCGTTGTGGAGGATGTGGAGAGCTGAAACCCTCATACATTGCTGGTAGGAATGCTAATGGTACAGCCACTTTGGAAAACACAGTGGCAATTTCCTAGTAAGTTAAACTGACGCCTACCATGTTATCCAGCCATTCTACTCCAAGATATTTACCCAAAAGAACAGAAAGCATATGTCCAAATAAAAACTTGCACGTGAATGCCCATACTATCCCTTTTGGAATAGCCCAAACCAGAAACAATCCAGTCTAACTGGGTAAGTTCTGGAAAATGCAAACTACAGTATGGTTTCAAAAAGTAGCTCAAAGGATGCCTAGGGGTGGAGGGAGAGTGCTGGAAGAGGTGAGGGGGAATTTTAAAGAGGCACAAAGAATTTTGGGGCAGTAGCCGATATGTTAATTCTCTTGATGGGGATGAAGTTTTAATAAGTACATACATGTTAAAATTATCCAATTGCATACTTTAAATATGTACAATTTCTTGTTTGTTAATGATACCTCAATAAAGCTGTTTAAAAAAGTAAAAGCAACTTTCAGCAAAATAGAAGTCCAGTAGATAGGTAAACAACCATGTCACACCCTCCAGGTATACTTAGTGATGGGCAGGACCTCAGTTTATCCCGTGACAAGGATGGCCAGAGTGGGCACTGGGCCAGAGACTCACTGTGATACACGAACTGCATGCACTTATCTTCTCCCCTGTAATAGGCTTTTCCCCTTCAGAACATGTTCTCTTAGAAATTACCCTTCTCCATTCGCACCACCACCACTGCAGACATTAGGACAGGCTCTACGAATTGGGCTGGGGGTAGTCCAAACGTTCCTGCTTTTCTGTAGTGTGACCCCAAAAATGGTTTTTCTCAAGGCCCTCCATTTAGAAAGTGCCAGGTATCTCACTCATCATAAGACATTGAGAGACACCATTCATAAATTTAATATATAGATTTTTTATCCCGAATGGAATGAGAAAAGCTATTTTTTATTCTCTGGAGAAATTCCTCTTATTTTATCACTTAGCCTCAGCTTGACACAACCAGTTAGAGAATACCCTAGACCTCTCTGAGCAGACATTTCATAGTAAAGGAGCTCTGCCTGTTAGGAGGTGTTAACCTAAAAGTGGTTTGAATAGTCCATACTGGGCACTCCAGTTTGCTCATCCACATGGCCACCCTGCCAATTCCTATTGTCTGATCTCACAGGCATGGTCATCAAACCCAGGAAAGGAAAGTCAGCACCCTCTTCTGAAACTTTACAGGTACTTTTAGGATCAAGTAAACAAGAGGAAGCAGGAGTTGGTATAGGGTGAAAATGGGATGTAAACAATTCAGGACGAGGCTGACTCTAGAGGTCACATTGGGGCTCTGCATCCCAGGGGCTGATCTGAATGTCAAGGCCTTCACACATGATCCCAGAGCTTCAATGGCCTACAGGGTGCCCATTGTCAGAAGTAACATCCCAACATACTGTGGAGCTGTCTTGAGTAAGGTGCTCTCTTCTTTTTTTAATCTTTTTAAAAAATGCTAGAGGCCCAGTGCACAAAATTTGTGCGGGGGGGGGGGGGCGGGTTGTCCCTCAGCCCAGCCTGTACCCTTTCCAATCTGGGACATCCCTCTCACAATCCAGGACTGCTGGATCCCAACCGCTCACCTGCCTGTCTGCCAGCTTGGCCCTAACTGCTTCTGCCTGCCCACCATATCACTCCCTAACAACTCCCCTGCCAGCCTGATCAATGCCTAACTGCTCCCTGACTGCCCAATTGCCCCTAACTGCCCTCCCCTGCTGGCCCAGTCACCCTTAACTGCCTTCCATTGCAAGCCCAGTCACCCCTACCTGCCCTCCCCTGCTGGCCATATTGCTCCTAACGGCCCTCCCCTGCTGGCCTGGTCACCCCCAACTGCCCTCAGCTGCAGGCCTGGTAGCCACAACTGTCTTCCCCTTCAGGCCTGGTCGCCCCCAACTCCCCTCCCTTTCAGGCCTGGTCCCTCCAAACTGCCCTCCCCTGCTGGCCTGATCGCCAACAACTGCCTCCCCTGACAGCCATCTTATAGCGAACATCTTGTGTACACATGGGGATGGCCATCTTTGACCACATGGGGGCAGCCAGCTTCTGTGTTCGAGTGATGGTCAATTTGCACATTACTCTTTTATTAGATAGGGTATTTTTATTGATTTCAGAGAGGAAGGGAGAGGAAGAGGGAGAGAGATAAAAACATCAATGATGAGAAAGGATCATTGATTGGCTACCTCCTGCACGTCTCCTAATGGGGATAGAGCCTGCAACCCGGGCATGTGCCCTTTACTGGAATTGAACTTGGGACCTTTCAGTCTGCAGGCCAATGCTCTATCCACTAAGCCAAACCAGCTAGGGCAGGAGGGTGCATTTCTGATGACTGCATAACATCCCACTTTGAGTCCTATTATAAATTCTCTCCCCCAAATTCTCCAGCAAACCAGCTCTATTACCTTGGGCAAGTCACTTCCCTGGTGGACACCAATGTAAGATTTTTGGAATATAGATTGACATGTTTTTTATTTCCACAAACCTTCACTAGAAAGTGCTTTGTGCCTTAGGGTTCAAAAATGAGAGATACAGTCCTTATTCTCAGGAATCTCACATCCAGTGGGGGCAAACGCACAAGTCAATAGATACTGTAAAAGCAGGCATATGCCGGGGAGGGAGGGACTGTGAGCAGAGAAGGCAGGTCCCTTATGAGAGGCCTGGGGAAGCCAGCGGGGAGGCCACTCTTCATATCTCCAAACACACCCTAAAGGCCCGTGACTTCTAATCCTCTGCTTGACCTCCAGGGCCGGTATCAGATGCTCAATCAGTGTGCCAGCCAATAGACTGCTGTTCCACACGAATTAGCTTTTATCTGTCCAGTTTAGTGCCCAGAGAGGACTATAAAACTGCAGTTCAGATTCACAATGTACAAAGTGTTCTGGACTCCCGGATCCACTGCCGCCTACTTCCCAAGGACCATGAAACTCCTGCTTCTGACTCTCACTGCCCTTGTGTTCCTACCACAAGTGATCCCAGGTAATCAGAACCCCGGGAAACTCCACACATGGAGGTGGAAGGGCCTCTGGCCCTGGAAATTGCGATGTGTTACTGTTCCCTCACCCGGGCAGCTCCCAGGTTCTCTCCCTTGGGACCCTGTCCCCGGCAGGTGTAGAACCTAAGGGTAGGACCACCCTTCCTTACTAGATAGAGGCAAGGAAGGGTGCCTGGATGGAATGAGAAAAGCTAGAGTTGTCTTTGGGGAAATTCCAAGTATCCACCTACGGAACCAGATGAGAGTTTAACTGCTTCCGTTCTCTCTCCAGCTTGTGTCAGCTCTTGGAAATGATTCCTAGAGCCCACTTTTCTGTTTTTCTTGGTCCTAAAAGTCCAGTTGTAGCTTTTAGTGAAGTCCTTTTTTCTTTTTCATATTCTAGAATTTGGCAAACAGGTCAGAAAATATCTGTAGAACTGTATTGAAATAGAGCAATGAAAGTCTAGGGTTTAATAGTACATCTAGAGTCATGCCCAGCCCTGTGAAATTGCTGCTGAAGTGGACCTGAATAGTTTCTTATTCAAAGTACTCTGCTTCCTCCTGTGTTGTATATTTCTCAAGATTCATTTCAACATATGAACAAAGTCATATAAAAACGAACCTATGTTTCTGTTCTATAAAAAAGTAACATGTGCCGCACGATTGTGGCTCAGTTGTGCTTGAGCGTCGACCTATGGACAAGGAGGTCCGATTCCCGGTCAGGGCACATGCCCAGGTTGTGGGCTCAATCCGCAGTGGGGGGTGTGCAGAGGCAGCTGATCAATGATTCTCTCTCCTCATTGATGTTTCTATCTCTCTCTCTCTCTCCCTTCCTCTCTGAAATAATATATATATATATATACTTTAAAAATAACATGCTATATACATGGTTATGCAGCATTCTCCTTTCACTTAATAATGTGTTGTGACCATCTTTCCATGTCACCACCTAAAGATCTGACTTATTCTTTGTGAAATTCCACTGTATGATAAATTATGCAAAGTCATTTGGGAATTTTCTGATTTTCTAACAACACATCAGTGAACATACTTATTAAGTATCCATTCATACTTGGACAAGGATGTATATAGAATAGATTCCTTGAGGTCAAAGGTCAGAGTAAAAGTAAGTGTAAAGTATTTTATTCCACGAAGTCCTCCCTTACAGATCTTTCAGGACACTGCCAGTAGAAATTGCTAGCTGTTAGGGTTTTGAGTAATTTTTCAGTCTGTGTGGGATTGGTGGTGTCTGCTTTCAGTTCTGGTGGAGGTGTTGAGACTAGGAAAGGGACGGAGGTGCAAGATTTTGTAAAAGCAATCCTCGAATCATGGGAACTCAGAGCATGAGGGTAGTGAAGGAAATATTACATGTTCTGGGGTTTCAAGTCTGACTGGTCTGGTAGGAGATATAAATTTGGGGCAATCCCCTTGGAGGGAGTAGTTGAGATGATAAGAGAAGCATAAAGTCTTCATGCTTTATCTTGGACAGTCCTTACACGTAAGGAAGAAGCATAAAAACCAGTGACAATTACAGGGACAGGGAACATTCATACCTCTCACCAGTAGTGCACAAGGCTTGCCATGTCACCACAATCCCTCCAACACTCAGCATTTTTACCTATCTGATGGCTAGGCCATAGTACACTGTTGTTTGCAATGGCATTTCTCTTATTCTGTGATCAAAATATCTGAGTGGCTTCCTTCAATGACTTGCAAGACCTTCTGTGATCTCAACCTCCATTATGTTTCTTCAATTATTTCCACATAACTCATTGTACAGTCACCACAGCCACCTTATTATTGTGCAAAATCTCTGGGCCTTGGGCTTTCTCTGCCTGGTGCACTCTTTCCCCAGTGAATCTCATAGCTCACTCACTTCCTTCTCAGTGAGCTCTTTTATTACTTCCCTTCCAATCACAAACTTTATACTGGGGATCAAACCCACAACCTGGGTATGTGCCTTGATGGTGAATTAAATGGCCAACGGTTTGGTGCACAGGACGATGCTCAACCAACTGAGCCACACTGGCCAGGACAGGAGTTCTTTATTTTTTATACTAGCGGCCCAGTGCATGAAATTCATGCACAGGTAGGGTCCGTAGGCCTGGCCAGTGATCAAGGCCGATCTGTGGACCAACTGGCAGGGCGATCAGGGGACCCCCACTGGCACCTGCCTTGACTGGCCTGGCGTCTCCTGTTCACCGGCCCTGCCCCCGCAGTTGCCACTTGTTGCCTCCCTCTGTGGGGCTATTGGCAGGGCAATCAGGGGTCCCCGATGGCACCTGCCTTGGCTGGCCTGGGGCCTGTGGGCTGGGGGCAGCTCCTGCATTGATCATATGCCCCCTGGTGGTCAGTGCACCACATAGCAACCGGTTGCTCCACCGGTCTCTCTGCTGTTCAGTCAATTTGCATATTAGGCTTTTATTATATAGGATTATTCCCTAGTCATCTTTACTAACTGGGCGTATTATTTCCGAATCTGTCATGAACTGTCTATGAATTTTGCCAAGGACATGTCTGTCCTTCACTAAACAAAAATATGTAATTCTGATCTAATCAAATTCAACAATGTTTTGCCTTGTGGTTTTGTTAAAGTTCTTCCCCATTCTTTTGTTTTTCAAATATATTTTTATTGATTTCAGAGAGGAAGGGAGAGGGAAGAGGAAATAGAAATGGCAATGATGAGAGTCATTGATTGGCTGTGTCCTGCATGCCCCCCACTGGGGACTGGGCAGGCAACCTGGGCATGTGCCCTTGACTGGAATCGAACCTGGGACCCTTTAGTTCACAGGCTAACGCTCTACCTAGTGATCCAGAGAACGGGAATGATGCCCGTTCTCTGGATCACTTGGTTACACTCTTTGACTACTTTTAAAAGCCTATTGAAAAGAAAAAGGGGAAGTAGCCCTGGCTTTTTTGGCTACTTGTGAAATTCCACTGTATGATCATTTATGTAGTCATTTAGGAATTTTCTGATTTCCTAACAACACACCCGGAATGTGTAAAGCCACTTTTATTTTTCTCATGGAGTGAACCAGGCTTCCCGAGACCGTGTGCTAAAATAATTGACGCTTTCTCCATTGTTATTGCATATTAAGTTCCTGTTTAAGCATGTACCTATTTCAAACTGTTTATTCAGCTCTACTAGTTTACTTGTTCTTGGAAGAATACCTTATTTTTTTGTAACAGACTTTATAGTCTCTCAGTATTTAGAAGGACAAGCCTTTGCCTTGCTTTTTTTAAAAAAATTATTTTATTGTTTAAGATATTACAAATAGTAGTACATATGTCTCCTTCACCCCCTCCCCTCATTGATCTCCCCCCGGCCTCCCCTCCCCTACCCCTGGCACTTGCTCTCACCCCTCCTCCAGACCCCCCCACCCCCATCTTGTGTCCATTGGTTATACATGCATACAAGTCCTTCGGTTGTCTTGCTTTTTTAAAAAACAAATCTTAGCTCTCTGTGGTCTTTATTCTTCATTACAAACTTTAAAATAAAATAATCAAGTCTCTCAAAAAATATCCCTCTGGGATTTTGATTAGCATTGCATCACATTTCTGGATTAATTTAGGGGAAAGTGAACATATATAGTAATTAAGGCGCTCGATCCAAGATAACATTTTTCTGTTAGAGTTTTAAGACATATCCCATAGAGGTCTTAGATATCCTTCACATCTAAGATATTTCATACCTATGCTATCTGTTTTATTTTCTGGTTAGTTACTGTTAGTGTCGAGAAGTGCTATTGATTCTTTTAAGGTAATATGGCATCTGACATAATTACTGAACTCATATTTATTGTAAGAATTTGTTAGTTCCTTTTTAATATTATAATCATAATTGCTAGAATGGATGACAATTTTATCTCTTCCCTTCCCATCCTCATACTTCTGTTTCCTTTTGTCTTTTCCTTTAAACACTGACCAGGTCCACCACTATTATTTTAAAGAATAGCAATAATAACGAGTGTTTTTTATTTTCCTGACCTAATTGGATATTAGTTTCTCCATGAAATAAAGTTAGCTTTAGAATTTGATGCATAACCTTTACCAAATTAAGAAAATTCCCTCTATTCCTGCTTTGCATGGAGTTTTCATCATAAATAAGCATTGAACTTTATCAAATAATTTTTCTGTATTAAATAACATGATTCTATTATTTATCTCCTTAATTCTGTAAAGGTGGTGAATCTCATTAAAATTTTTTCTAATGTTGGATTGTTACAGAAGACCAGAGAAAAACCAAGCAACACTTAGAGAAAGGGAGTTACATTTTATTATGCGCAGGCCCAGAGAAAAATGTGTCCTTCAAATTTTGGGCCCCTCAACATGGAGGAAACTTTCTCTATTTATACTTATTCCAGTCCTTTGTCTCCCAAATTGGGAATGAGACTTCTGGGCCTTCTGAGAAAGAAGCCCTCGTGCTGGGAGGGGGCCATGAGACCATATCTCAAGGCCTGGCCTGGTGCCAGCACGACAACTCTGTCTGGGGCATGGATTATGGCCTCTCTGGAATGGGAGTAGTCTTACTTTCCTTATTATTTAAGCAAGCAAATGTTTACAGAAGCCAAAATAGCAGCGTTAAAATTTCAAACAGCAGTTTTTAGGTAAGATGGATGCTTCGGGAGGGTAGTTTACATTCAGAATAAAACCTGCTTGATCATGATGTGGGTGTTTTGCTGTTGTCGTTTTTTTTATAATCCTCACCTGAGGATATTTTCCCACTGACTTTTAGATAAAGTGCAAGAGAGAGAGGAAGAGGGGGAGAGAGAGAGAAACATGGAAGTGAGAGAGACACAGATTGATTGCCTCCCGCACAGGCCCCAACTGGGGCAGGGGATCAAACCTGCAACCCAGGTATGTGCCCTCGACCGGGAATCAAACCCGTGACCCTTGGTGCCCAGTCCAGTGCTTTAACCATTGAGCACACCAGCCAGGGCAAGATGTATTTTAAAACATTGTTGAATTGAATTGGCTAATACTTTAGTTAGGATGTTTAAATTTTATATTTATAAAGAAAATGCACCTATAATTTTTGGTTTTAAAACCAAAATCCCCCCACCCAAAGCCCCAGATATTTTCTGGAACATTTTGTGTGTGACCTCCAGTGAAAGTGGCAGAACGCACCTTTACAATCACCCAGGCTAACAGCATTATTCACAATAGCCAGAAAGTGGAAGCAATCCAAATGCCCATTGAGTGATGAATGGATACACAGGAAGCGGTGTATACTAGTACATGCAAGGGAATATCATTTACCCTTCAAACGGAAGCAAATTCTGATACATGTTACAGTGTGGATGGACATTGGAGACTTAATGCCAAGTGAGATAAGACAGTTACAAAGGGACAAGTACTGTATGAGGGGATCATAATAGAATCGTCAGATTCATAGGGACATAAAGTAGACTGGTGACTGCCAGGGATATGAGAAGGGTGATTTTTTGTTGTTGTTAATCCTCACTCAAGGATATTTTTTTCCATTGAATTGAGAGAGAGAGAGAGAGAGAGAGAGAGGAGAGAGAGATTCGTTGGTTGCCTTCCTATGCACCCCAACTGGGGCCGGGGATCAATTGGTGACCTTTCAGTGCTCTGGCCGATGCTCTAACCTATTAGCAACACTGGCCAGGGCAAGAGGGTTATTTTTTAATGGGTACAGAGTTTCATAGCAGCAAGATGAGGAAAGCTCTGTAGATCGATGATGGTGATGGTACCATAACAGTGTGGGTGTATGTGATACCCTGGAGTCGTTATATGTGTTTTACAAAAAATGTAAAAATCATCCATGGCTGGGGCTTTCCAGATGAGGTGTTTTTTGTTTTTTGTTTGTTTGTTTGTTTGTTTGTTTGTTGTTTTTGTCTTTTACCATTTAAATTTCCAAACACTTCTTGATTTATTTAAGTTTGTCTTTTCTTCCTATGCCATCCCTGGACTATATTTAGGGATTTGCACATTTCATCTAGCTTTTCAATTTTATTTGTGTACAGTTGTTGATAATTCTCTTTGTTATTTTTAATATGATGTATCTTTTTTTTATTTCACCATTTCACTATGGATTTCATTTTTTTGTTTTCTCTTAATTAGGTTTTCCCAAAGTTTCTTGATTTCACCACTTCTGACTTTCTTACTACTCTTCTAATCTAGGTTTCATTTTTTACCCTGCTATTTAATTTCCAACTACATGGAATTTTTAATTCTAATTTTTTTGCATTTATTTGGAAAATATAGCATATTAAACACATGGAACTTAGTAAGGTATTTTATGTCCTGAAACCTTGCTACATAAAAGCTAGTCTGTGGACTAGAAGTATTGGCATCCCCCAGAGAATTGTTAGAAAAGCAAAAACTCAGACCTTACTCCACCTACTGAAGCAGAATCTGCATTTTAACAAGATGCCCACCTGATTCCTGGGCACATTTCTGGCCTAAGCAGCACTGACTGAACACCTGAGCAAATGAAGCTCAGGTATGTCCAATTGTTTCCATGACAAGTTTGAACCGTTTGTCTGCTGGTGACTTACTAGTATGTACAGCCTTAATCACTTAGTTAAGTATTCCAACCTTAATCTTTCCCTGTGTCCTTCTGTCTTCTTGACGAGTGGTTTGGGATATCAGAGGCATCCCTTGTGTCAGTCCTGCCCCACGATGGCAGCATAAATTGTCACAATCAAAATTCTAAATCCTTGCATTTATGAGAGTTGTTTTTAGAACACTAAGTTTTCTTACACTTTAGAACACTACTCTCAGGTCCTAGCAATGCTCTGTTTCTTTTCTTATTTTTTTAAGCAAAGTTTTGTTATTAATATATTTTTATTGATTTCTGAGAAGAAAAGAGGAGAGAGAGATAGAAACAACAATGATGAGAGAGAATCATTGATTGGCTGCCTCCTGCACGCCCCCTCCTGGGGATCCAGCCACATCATGGGCATGTGCCCTGACTGGGAACTGAACCATGACCTCCTGCTTCATAGGTTGACCCTCAACTACTGAACCATCAGAGCTGGGCACAATGTTCTATTTCTTAATTAAAATGCAGGCATATGGGTATTCATTTTATTTTTTGTTTGTTTAAAACTATTCACATTTGTTTTATATACTCATTGGAATGTGTATTTGGCAATAGAATGTATTCAAGGAAATTTAACCACATTGGATATTACCAATGTAAAGGACTCCAGTACAGTGACAACAAGATGAACTTTATGTGGATAGCTTCACACAGGAACTGTAGCTTCATTAAAACTGGCTCCCATTCCTTGTGACTGGCAAGTTTCTTTTCTTTTATGTTAAGATTCATCTCACCTTCAGACAAAAACTTTGGCCGATAGGAGGTTGGGAACAAATATTCTTAGAAACATGGTATTTACCAGCCCTGAGCTTGTAGCCATGGTCTAATTATGACCCATGAAGTTGTTATGAGATGTCAAATAGGCAGGCATGCTTGTAAAATGGTCTTTCCTTTTCTTATTCAGTCTTGAGTGCAAAGAAATGCCAGCAACAAGACGGGAGCTGCAGGAAAAGCTGCGGTGCTAATGAAGAGATAAAACCAGGATGTAAATACCGATTTGGTCAAGTCTGCTGTGTTCTCAGAAATAAAGGCCAGAAGGAAGTGATCGTTCACAAGGTGCCTATGCCACCTCCCATACCAGAATATTTTCTTAACACAGCTCCTATGGATTACATTGTAACAGTACCGCCCAACTATACACCTGTGTTCAATATTTACAGAGATACAGAAAATGAACTATCTGACCAGGCATTGGAAACTGAGGTGACTCTCCCACCAGTTCCTTAAAGTTCACGGCTTCCTCTCAGCTGTCACTCACCCGTCCTCAGGGTGATGGACTGAGGCATATAGATAAAGTATTTGCAAATACCACGGTGACACACTCTGCCTTCCATCAATGTGTAATTCTAGATTAAAACAACAGCTGTGTAAGGAAGCCCAAAACTTCCCAGTACTGTCAGTGATAACTCCTCAGCACTTTTCCTGAAATGTCCAATTGTTTCCATGACAAGTTTGAACCGTTTGTCTGCTGGTGACTTACTAGTATGCACAGCCTTAATCACTTAGTTAAGCATTCCAACCTTAATCTTTCCCTGTGTCCTTCTGTCTTCTTAGCGAGTGGTTTGGGATATCAGAGGCATCCCTTGTGTCAGTCCTGCCCCTTGATGGCAGCATAAATTGTCACAATCAAAATTCTAAATCCTTGCATTTGTGAGAGTCGTTTCTAGAACACTAAGTTTTCTGTGTAGCAGCAGAAACCTCAGGTGAAGGCTAACTCTGGCTCCAGACCCCTGTGCCATCACTCTCTGTGGGAAACTGGCCCACGTGTGAGCCCCAAGGACTCCTTTCCCCCAGCTGCTACAAGGCTGGAATAGAAACTGTTGAAAGGCTGGCCTCATAGGCACATTTCTTTGAACACACTTGGATCACACATGGACATCTGAATGTAGGCCTCATAATGGTGGGTGAAGGATGGGCCATTTTGTCCACTGGCTACTGAGAACTTCATTTGTCTTTCTGATGGCATACAAATATCAAGTACAAGTTGGTTTTTACAAAATAGTTGGCGGGTTGGAAAGTGCATCATAGGGAATATAATCAATAATATTGTAATAACTTTGTATGGTGTCAGGTGGATACTAGACTTATTGAGGAGATCACTTCATAAATTATAAATGTCTAACCACTGTGCTGTACACCTGAAACTAATCCTATCTAATAAAAGAGTAATATGCAAATAAACCATCACTTCACGATAAAGATGGTGGCACCCACAGCCAATAAGGAGGAAATATGCAAATTGATGCGACAAAGTTGGCTGTGCCAACTGGAGCCACAGAGCCAAAGGAGAGCAGGCAGGATGCCAAGACTGGCCAGAGAGCGGGAGAGCGGGCCGTGGAGCCACGCAATCTCTCCCCGCACCCAGCCGGATTGAGTCTGTCATGCCACAGGATGGAACACCCAGAGCTGCTGCCTGCAGATGGGAAGCTGGTGGGGGTGGGGTATGGATGCAGGGGCCTCAGAGCTGGACCACCCAGCAGCCAGCATGCTCTCTGCCTGGAGGCATCCAGCTGCAGACCTCCGACCCCATTAACTGGATCAGTGGTGGACTGGAAAGCTACCTGGGAGGGTGAGGAAATGCAACTTGGGGCTGGCACCACGGGTGCAGTCCCCATGACCTTCCCCTCCCAGGATAATGCTGCCCTCCCTGACCTCCCTCGTGCCAAGAGATAAATGTGGATTTGCAAAGGGACAGGCCCCGAGGAGCTTTAGCTGGGGGATGAGAGGAGATACTCACTTCTGACACCCCCACCCTTTGCTTGAAGCCTGCATTCTCCTTCCCTAATACATGTTGCTTGAAGTACACAATGGTTTGTGTTTAGACATGGGATAAAGGTGGTAAAAGCAAAATTTTGTGCTTTATAACACAAGAGGCTGGAGTCTTTGAAGGGCCTCTCTCTCTCTTACACACACACACACACACACACACACACACACTCACTCCTTCCTCCCCTCTTCCCTGGCCTGGTGAATCTTCAAGCAGAAAGTCAATCCTAGTTCTTCAGAACCCACCCTCGCTGGAGTGGCCTCTGTTTTGTTTTGGTTTTTTCTCTCACAAAGTTTCTTTCTAACCTCTAAACCGGGAGTCAGACATCCCCCGAGGGGTCCGGATTGTAAGAGGGCGCAGGCCAGGCTGAGGGACCCCCTCCCGTGCATGAATCTTTGTGCATCGGGCCTCTAGTATAAAATAATATTGAATGTCAACCATATTGAAAATTTTTTAATTTAAAAATTAAATGTTTTTCAAGACAAATATCTTCACACCCCAAGCTCTTCAGAGAGGTCCATTCAGATAACTCTCACACACACCTCATTGCTATAAATCTTATCTTGTCCTTTCTGAGACCCTGACCAACCCACCAGTCAACCCATTATCACTGTCTATGAATTGCTGTGGATCCATACCTTAGGCCATCCCTCTTTCTCTGGGAAGGATTTTCCTTACTCGCTGTCAAATCTCAGGGCCCCTCTATACCAGGCTGTTAATACTGCACTTCTGGCTGGTGCCAGCATCATCCAAACCACTCCACAAACACGCTCTTGCTTTTTCCTCCTCTGTTCACTAACATAAGCACTCCTTGTGACCCCGTTGGTGTGCGATGAAAGACAGGCAGTAAAGCACGTACCCTAGGCATCTACCCACCTGGTTCTGCAGTTTATTTATGCTTTGCAGACCTTAAGTCCCAGTTTTGAACATATCATTTCTATCTAACATTGGGGTGCTTCTTGACAGGGCTCAGATAATATTTAATTGATGAGAAATTTAAATCTCCTGAATTCATTTTTTCAAAAGCTTATTAAAATTAATGTTACTAATACTTCTAATATATGAAGCCTTTGGAAGTCTGAATCTCTGGTCTGTAGATTCTGCTGTCCTTAATTCATGGTGCCTCGTTGCCTTGCGTGCTTTCTGATCTGTACATTTTTCTTGGAATTTTATCTGAGTAAATTAATTGAGTCCTGACCTCCAGAACTACCTCTTCATTTATTTCTGTCAGGTATCTTTGGCAGTACTGTTGGGACAACTTTAAACTAAATCATCAGCTGGATTTTATTTTTAATTCTTTATTGTTGAAAGTATTACATATGTCTCCTTTTCCCCCCATTGACCTCTCCCAGCCTGCCCCTGCCCTCCAGCACAGACAGGCCTTCACCCCCCCTTTTATCTGCGTCCATTGGTTATGCTTATATGCATGCATACAAGTCCTTTGGTTGATCTGTTACCCTCCACCCTCCACCCTCCACCCTCCCCTGCCTTTCCTCTGAGGTTTGATGGTCTGTCTGATGCTACTATGTCTCTGGCTCTATTTTTGTTCATCACTTTATGTTGTTCATTATATTCCACAAATGAGTGAGATCATGTGATACCTATCTTTCTCCAACTGGCTTATTTCACTTAGCATAATATCAGCTGGATTTTTTCCCCCCAGCCCATTCATATACCATGAGTTTAGGCTAAGAGACTATATGAAAGCCAGCTTGCAGTTCTAAATTCTTAGTGGAGGTGTTTTTTCTACATACTCAGTACAAAGATTCAAGACCAGGCAATTGTCCTTGAAACATCTGGTGAAGGAGGAATGTTGTGTCTGCTTTATCTTACATAGCAAATGTAACACACTCAGGACTGAGGTTTATCTAGAAGTCTCCTACCACACTCAGTTTTTCAGACCCTAGGCACTGTCTCCTCTCCCCCGCCTTCCACCTCTCCCCTGGCCAAAGCCATGGAAACCAAAGCTCAAGTTCACTTCATTCAGCAAATGCTTCAGTTATTGCCCTCAGAAAAACACCTGGTTTCTCTTGACTATCATTCTTTGCTCTTTTTGCAAGGTCAAGGATGCCTAAGAAGTTGTTTTGTATCATTCAAGTAAGTTATCTTAGATTTAGATATTCCCATGGGAGGGATAATTTGGGTTTTTAGACCATTATTCTTCCAGAAACAAAGGTCAGGACCAACACTCTTCTCCAGACCCTGAGCTTTGCTGTTGTGAGAAGATGGGTGGAAGCAAGGAAGAAAGAAGAAAATCATCAAAGGATAAAATTATCACTCAATGTCTGGAACCAAAATGATGAAATGACCACTTTCTTAAATAAAGTCATGCTGGTCAGGCATGGGCTCATTCAGCAGAGCAAAGAGCTGAACTTATACAACATTTGGGGGAAGCATCTTCAAGGGGTGGTGTTGGTTACAGATGTGGAGGTGGGTTGATGACAACTTAGAAGTGTGTACACTGAGGTGAACCCAGAGCCAACTGGCTGGCTTTCAAAGCATAATGCTGTCCTTGATAATTCGGTTTTCAGAAGTGTGTTCACTGAAGCAAGTTCCACTGGTCAATGTGAGAGGTTTAAAACCATTCGAGGAATTTACTTGTTATCATGGCTATAAAACTGTCGATCTTTTTCTAGGAATGTGAAGAGTTTTTATTCTCACAAGAGAATAGAAACTTCAGGGGAATGTATGAGACAAATGACAGAGGAACTCCAAAAGATAATGAAGAAGGAACAGCCCAAAAGTTAGGAGGAAAACAGAAAGACGTCACAGAAGCCAACCAAGTTAAGGTTTTCAAGGAGGGAATGCACTAGGGTTGAAAATGCTACTAAGAGGCAGAGTAAGATATTAGTTGAGCAAGATCCATAAACTTTCAAAAAGGAGTCCCATTGATCACCTTGGCCGGAACCAGTTCAATAGAACAATAAGCACAAAAACAAACTGTACCAAGTTGCGGAGAGGCAGAGAAACAGAGACAAGACATATAACTTTCCTTTTGACGAAATGTGGAACTAAAGATAGAGAAAGAAATAAGATATCAGTGGAGGTAAGACAGAGCAAAATTAGAATGTTACCTTAAAAAGCTAGTGTTGGTGTAATTAGGGGCACAAGCCTCTTAGATTTTCAGGAATTAAAAGACCTTAATCATCAAAAAGAACAGCAGCATTCAATGTTCCAGTTCCTTCCCCAATAATTACCTAACTTGAAACCTTGCCAACTTATTCCACATTTCAGCAGCTGGTGAGGAAGTTCTTCCATGGGCTAAGACAGATTTGTCTACAAGACCTTCACCCACTGTCCTACGGATGTATTTCACTAGTTCTGGTCTCCCTCTGAAACCTACATAGCACGGATAAGGTCATAGTTCTGCCTAAACCCTCAACTTTCCCTCAATGAATTCGAGTACATTTTCTCCCTATCTTCACTGACTTATCTAGATTTTTTCGTTTCTTGTCCCTGGTTTTTTGCCTTCTCTGTCACAGGACTGGATCCAGAAAGGGGAACCGGGGGGCAGATATCTCGTCATGCAAAACCCAATCTCACCGTGATGTGCAATAGAGGAAAGACAAGGGTATCAGGTGCATAACTTTTAATGAGGGGTATTAACAGCAGGTTGAGGATGGTGGTCACCAGCGCTCAGGATATTTTTGGCCAGCGGGTCTCTTTGCTCCATTCATGTTTGTCCTCTTTGCTGAAAAGGTTTATCTTCATGTAGGGTTGGAGGCAGCATGTTTTATAATTTCTACAGTAGAGGTAGGGGTGTTCAGCCTTTCTGCAAGATGTTCTACAGATTCCCGTGTTGCCCAGGCATCGGAGGGTGTGTTGTCTACCTGGCCAAAAACAAACAAATGTGAGAGGTTTGTTAACAAATAGTTAATTTCCACTTACTAGTAGCAGTAACAGAGATATAATGAGCCAGGGAGCACAGTAAAAACCCAAAGGGGCTAAAACAACAGTGAGATGGCATTAGCGGAAGGACCAAACCTGGAACACTGGAAACACGGAATTCTGGCGGGAATGTGGAGCTCAGAACTCTCATACTTTGCTGGTGGGGATGAAGAGCAGCACAGGCACTTTGGAAGATAGTTCGGTGGTTTCTTGGAAAACTAAACACACTCTTACCATACCAACTAGCAATTGTATTTCTTGGTATTTACCCAAAGGACTTGAAAGCTAATGTCCATGCAAAAATCTGCACACACAGGAGTTTATAGTAACTTTACTCATGATCCCCCAAATTTGGAAGCAAACAAGATGCCCGTCAGTGGGTGAATAAATAAACTCCGGTACTTCCCGATAATGGAATATTATTTAGCACTAAAAAGAAATGAGCTATCCGATCATGAACAGGCATAAAGAAAGCTTAAATGCATATCGCTAAGTGCAAGAAATCAATCTGAGAAGGCTACATAATGTATGATTTCAACTATATGATATTCTAGAAAAGGCAAAACTATGGAGACAATAAAAAGAGTAGTTGTCATGGGTTGGGGTGGGGTAGCGATGAATAGGTAGAGCACAGAGGATTTGGGTGGCAGTGGAAATACTCTCTATGATACTATAATTATGGATTCGTATCATTATACATTTGTCCAAATCCATAGATGTACAACACCAGGAGTGAGCCATATGTAAACTATGGGCTGTGGGTGGTTATGCTGTGTTGATGTAAGTTCATCAATCATAACAAATGGGCACTCTGGTGGGATATGTTGATAACAGGAGAGGCTGTGCCTGAGTAGGAGCAGAAAGTATAGGAGAAACCTCTGCGCCTTCTTCTCAATTTTGCTGTGAACTTAACACCAGTCTAAAAAAAAAAATAGTATTTTTTTAAAAGGAATCCCTTCAAAATTAAATAAAGCTGCTATGAACATTCATCTGCACGTTTTTAAAACTACATTTTTATTTCTCTGGAATAAATGCCCAAGAGTACATTTGGTGGGTAGTCTGGTGAGTATATTTTTGTGTTTTTTGTTTTGTTTTGTTTTAAGAAACTGCCAATCTATTTTCCATAGCGGTCGTATCATTTAACATTCTCACCAGCAATGTATAAAAGACCCAGTTTCTCTGCATGCTTGCCAACATTTAGTGTTGCCACTATTTTTAATTTCAGCTATTCTAATAAGTATGTAATGGGATCTCATTGTGACCTTAATTTGCATTTCTCTAATTGCTATGATGTTGAACATCTTTCACTTGCTTATTTGCCTGCCATCTGTATATCCTCTTCAATTAAATATCTTTTCGAGACTTCCTTCTAATTGGACTGTTTGTTTTCTGCTGTTGAGTTGTGAGAGTTGCCTATATCATCTAGATACAAGTCCTTTGTCAAATATGTGGCTTGTCAATATTTCTCCCCGTCTGTAATTTGTCTTTTCATCTATCTTTTTCTCAGGGCCTCTCCCAGAGTAAAAGTTTTAACTTTTGATTAAGTCCAATTCATTGATTCTTTTTTTTTTAATGGATTGTGCTTTTCACCTATATCTGAAAGGTTTTTCCCATGTTTTCTTCTAGAAGTTTTATACTTTTACATTTAAATTTAAATGTGATCCATTTTTGTTGAATCTTTTGTATAAGTTTTGAGGTTTAGATTGGGGTGTTTGTGTTTTTGTTTGTGTGTGTGTGTTTAGTTTTGTTTTTTTGTTTTGCCTACAAATTCCAAGTGCTCCAGCACCATCTGTTGAAAAGGATACCTTTCTTCCATTGAATTGCTTTGCCCACTTGTAAAAAATCAGTGGGTGGTACTTGTGTGGGGCTATTTCTGGGTTTTCTATTCTGTTCCATTGATCTATCTGTCTATCTCTCCACCAATATCAGTATCTTGATTACTTTAGCCATGTAAGTCTTGAAATCTGTTAACATGACTCCTCCAACTTTATTCTTCTTTTTCAAATTTGTTTTAGCTATTCTCATGTCCTATGGACCTCGGACAAGAATCAAAGATGAGCCCTAGCTGGTTTGGCTCAGGGTAGTGTTGGCCTGCAGATTAAAGGGTCCCAGTTTCAATTTCTGTCAAGGACTTGTACATCCTCCCCAGGGAGGGCTGGTGCAGGAGGCAATCAATCAATGTTTCTCTCACATGGATGTTTCTCTCAGTCTTTCCCTCTCTCTTCCACTCTCCCTAAAAATCAATGAAAAAATATTCCCAGGTGAGGATTAATCTCCTCCCCCCCAAAAAAAGACTCAAATTCTTCATCTAAGTATCAAATGCAACTTAGAAGATGAGTACTGGTGCACAGAACAGAGGCTGGATTGAGGTTCAGCCACCTCAGCAGCCCCGTGTATAGTCCAAGGAAAGGTCCAGGGCAGGTGCCAGTCTACCCTGCTTTGGGCTCACAATACTCTTGTAACTGTCAGGTCAACCTCCCTCCCCAAAGGGGTTTGCTACCCTCTGCCACCTTCCCACCCCTCAGACAAACCTGTTTCAAACCTTTCTCCTGGAGAAAGGCCATAGCACCCAGTAAAATAATGGCACCCAGAGTAAAATAATGGTACAAATTAGCCATTTGTACCCACCTCCCAATCCGCTTTTGGTTTCAGATATGCATTTGTCATTCATCTATTCATTCACTCAGGAAACACTCACCAAGTGGCATCTGTGCTGAGCACTGGGCTTGCCCTCAGACATGCAGACATAAATAAGATGCCTGGTATGTGTGTGTTCGGGGGACTGGTGGGAAGGGGGCAGTGCCTGAAGTAATGACACAATGACGTGATGTGAACCATGCCTCCTTAACAGTGACGCTTTGTGAAGCCAATCAGAACTCACTTTGAATCCCTGTTCTATCTCAATCTTTTGTGACATTCCTGCGAAGGATGCACACACAGTGAGCCCCACCTCCCGGGGTGGATCTAAGGAAAGGTCCGCACAGTCCCTGGAAGCAGGCGTGGGGGTTCTTTGGGTAGGAAATTGCAGGTCCCAGCTACCCTGGCTAATGCACTGGGTACGAATCAGGGTGGGATCTTTTCTGGGTGGAGGGATCAGAGGACCACGGCCTCAGTATGTTTGGCTCTGGCTGGCAGTGTTAGGAAGGCTGCAGGGCAGCTCACGGGCCTTGCTCAAGTTGGTTCTTACTCATCAGTTAATTTGCTCTCAAAACACATAGATTTCCCGGCGTGGGAAGGAGGTGGTCTGAGGAGAGCCCAAGGAATCCCCCGGACACAGCCGTAACACTGGTGGGTCCTGGGGCAAATGCAAATGGAGGCTCATAAATCATACGTCTGAATATTTAACAGTTCTGAATCAAGCTAATAAACAGAATAAATAAAAGATATTCTATTGCCCTTTATGAAATTGCCCTTGGTGATCACCTGAAAGGTCAGATCTGAATTTACACTCCTTGGATTCTTCAGGGTTCCATGCAGGAGCATGGAAGATGAAGGAGCTGGCTCAGACCATGGCCCGCCTCTCTCCTCGTCCATCCCACCTCTCTCCTAGTCCATCCTGCCTCTCTCCTAGTCCATCCTGCCTCTCTCCTAGTCCATCCCGCCTCTCTCCTAGTCCATCCTGCCTCTCTCCTAGTCCATCCTGCCTCTCTCCTCGTCCATCCCGCCTCTCTCCTCGTCGGTCCACCCCCAGCTCTGCCCCACGCTGCAAGGATTCTCACATGCACAGACATGGACACCCAAGCCTGAACATCCAAGCTCTGCCACAGACCCTGACACTCCTCCTGCCTAAGGATCCGCAAACAGTGAGCCCCACTCTCCAGGGGTGGACCTAGGAAAGGCCCACACAGTCCCTGAAAGCAGGCACCGGGGTTCTTTGGGCAGGAAACTGCAGGTCCCACCTACTCAAATCACAGTCTAGGAAGCGGGGTGGGGTCGCATGGGGAGTCCACGGTTCCTAGGCAGATGTATCTCTCTTGCCCCCGGTTAGCCCCTCAGCCCATGGGAAGGGACGTAGCCGGAGGAAGCCTAGTGTAAGATCAGGATTAGAGAAGGGGGGTCTCTCTCTCCAGAGTCTGAGGGTGGAAATATTGAATTGAGAGGAAATTGTCTCCATGGATCCGAGTGAACTTCTCTGTCTCTCTGTCACGCACCACGCTTCACAGGACACTCCGTTCTCTGCGCTCACTGCCCAGAACACTGCGCCGCTGGTTCTCCCGTCAGATAAATGAAGCCTGGAGAATGGGTTTAGGATACCAATGCCTGGAAGACACCTCTAGAATCTTCTCTCTTCCCACTCAGAGTTCTTGAATGTTCCCGGCGGGTGAGCCTTCTCTTAGTTCAAATGAAACAGGCTTTTATGTCCCTCAGAATCTAACACCATTGGAAGACACACAACACATATTCATCCCTCAAATGCCTTAAATCAGCGAACAACCGCAGCAACTAGCGTTTGCGGACAACGTCCTATGGACAGGGCACCGTGTTTTGCGTTTTCTCATTCCATTCCCACCCGCCCTGAGACAGCGTCTGTCATTCCAATCTTACAGGCAGGGGAGCCGGCGTTCCAAGAGGTCAGAGAGCCTGACAGTACACGCACGTGGCAGAGCTGAGGTGAATGAATGAATAACTGAGTCCTCGAGAGAATGTAAACAATGAATAACAGATGTATTTATAAGTCAGTAAATGCATGTACTTTCTCTTTTTTAGTACTTAGAAACGTTCGGATCCTTGGGGCTGTGGGCTCTTGAGCATCCAAAGGCATCTCCGTCAACTTACCCAGAAATCCAAGGATTTGTTTCTATTCACTCCCTGTCCACCCCCAGTCCATTCACCCCCAGGATGGACCAACTCTCCCAGAAGCCCAAGGGTTCTCCCACTCTCTAGGTATCTGCTGTGTCTTTAAATCTCGGTTTTCCACGTGTGCTGCTCAGTCCACTCCTGACCCGATACCCCTTCCTGCAGCTGGAAGATGAGGAACCATCTTCAAAACTGTAATCATCACTCCACCGCTGTGGCCCAGCCTCCGCGGTGTCTCTCTGCTACCTACTGACCCCTCCCTGGCCATCTCCTCACCCTCAGTGCATCTGGAGCATCATGTCTCATGATTGACAGGCACAAGAAACAGATTTGCGAGTTTTAATGGAATGCGAAAACTAACAAACTGGAAGCAAAGTCATTTCAACCCACAATTTCCATTTATCTTCCAATTCTGTGTCCAGGTCTGGGCTTAGGTGCTTTTGGTTTTCTGGTCAGCTTAGGAGTGGTCCAGGGGAACGGTCCATCAATTGTTACTGGATCCATTGTTAAGTAACGACTAAGGATACAGCACCGTTTACGGTTTGAGCAGCGTAGGACATTCTCTTCATCATCTTTACACATCAACCGGCATTTTCCATTCATCCAACAGTCTGCCACTCGCTCTAGGAACAACCATGTTAGTATCCCTCAAGAGGAGAGACAATAGGAAGCATAGAAGGACAGGGGGAAGGGGAGGGAGAGGGTTGAGTCAGTAATGCTGGAGCCAGTCCCAGGAAATGAGAGAAGAGATCTTAAAAGGGGAAAGAACTGAGACAATTGTTCCAACATTGGGAATGGCAAGGTGTGTGTTTTCAAAGCCTTTTTTAGACACTCCACCCTTCTCTCTTCCTATCCCCCAACCTCCTACTCCTAATTTTGGGATCAATTGCTGCCAATGGCACTAATAGAGCTTGGGGATGATGGAAAAAGGACAAAAAAACAACAACATCACCTATAATATTAGGGGATTTCCAGCCACATTTCAACAGATCTGGCTCTTTATCAATAGTCTAGCCCTATCTAACTTAAGCTCAACAAGCCTCAGCTCCAGCTACAACCCAATCTGCAATTCTCCTTGACCCCATATTCACCCATTTCAAACTCAAAACCCAGCCCAATCTTAATTAGAACTCTCAGACTTACCCAGCTCAATGCCCCTTGGTCCCCAACTCGAAGCCAAACACAAATCTAGTCAAGTCACCAGCCTCAGTTCTGAGCAGTAGACCCTCACCAAGCTGAACCTCTAATAAACTTCCTGCACCATCCAGTACCAACTCCCAGTCTCAGCCCAACCCCTGTCTAACCCCCAACACCAGCCCCACTCACCCCAAATCCCAACCCTTCTCCAACCCACCCCAAACATCAGCGAAGCCCAACTCCCCACCTCCCGCTCATCTGCATCTTCCCTCTCTCACTCCAACCCTAAGGTCTTTCTCCCCCCATCACAACTCACCCCCAGCCTTCACTCTAGTCTCCCAACTCCCCAAAAAGTCCTCAACCTACACCAAGCATGTCAAACTCGCGGCCCGCCAACCGCATGCCTCGTTTATTTGGCCCGTGTTAGCCTTTGAGCTCGACTAGCTTGACCTACACCCAGCCCTTCGCTCCTGAGCCTGCTCCCAAGATCCCACCAGAATACTATCCTGCCTTTAAGTGCCAGATGCTCCAAACATCTCTCTTCCCACCACTTTGGCAAAGAAGCATCAGGGAGAGGTGTAGACATGAGATGATTATGCGAAGACCTCCCAAAGCCGCATGAAATGAAGACAAGCTTCAGATGCTGCCCACAGTGAGGAGGAAGGGGAAGCAGAGAAGTTCATGACCGGGATCCCAGATACTTGAGAGAGGCCCACGCTACCTGATACCACTGGCTGGACGGCCAGGAGAATGACAAGCAGGAATAGAGCCTTCATGACTGGCAGGTCACCGGAGAAGCAGGCGGCTGTGTTGCCGGGGATGGAAAGAGTTCGCCGCCGCCGGGATGAGCCTCGTTTTTATCGGCAGTGCCGTGGGCAGCCGAGTGTGGCAGGAGAAGGTTTATGTGAGGTCAGCCAGGCCAGAGGACAGTGTGTAGCAGATGCGGCAGCAAAGCACAGGGTGAGCATGTGGGGGACTGGCCAGCGCCCGTGCCCAGTGGCTTTCCCTCCTGCAAGGAAACGGGCTGAGTGAGACCCACAGGGAATTATTTAGTTAATAGGTAAATGCACATCAAGAAACATTTACTTTAAAGACAAAAACATTCTCAGCTTCCTTTTTAAATTAATTACTTTATAGTAAACACATTCTCTGCTTTCTAACAAAAAGATACACACATGTATCCTTTCTGAACCTTGACGTTGCTCATCTCATGCCCAGTCCAGGGCGTTTGTTCTTCCTGTAACATCGCCCCTTCGGACCCCACCCACCCCCATCCCCACCCCCCCACCCCCCCACCCCCGTGGCTGGCTTGTGCTCAGCGTTCAGTCTCCTCCCAAGCGTCACCTGCTCGGAGAGGCGTTCCCGGTCACCTGCAGCCGCTCTGTAGCACAATAACTTGTTTTGTGACCTTCAAAGATTTATCCGTTTTTGTTTTGTTTTGTTTTTACATGTTTAGTCTTGGTCTCTCCCATCAGAATGTCAGAAATTTGCCTCGGCATCCCAGCGCCCATCACATCAGCTGGTATTAGTACGTGTAACTAGAGTATAACTGAGATATTAATTCAACTGTTTTAACCAGTATTTTTCCCCCAGTGATTCCCAAAGACAGACCCTGGTTTCTTTCTCATGTGAAAGTCTGGGCAAGCAGTTCCGGGCAGCAGCTCACCCTTCAGCAGGAGCGCCGTTCCTTCTGGCTGGATGCTCGGCCAGCCTCACAGGCAGCTCCCCTGGATGATCGGGAGGGCTGCTCCACCCCCACCATCAAGTCCCCATGGCAGCCATCGGGGGAGGACAGAGTGCACAGTTCCCCCCGCCCCCCCCCAGGGCCCCACTGGGAATCGGCACACATCAGTCACTTCCGCTCCAGGACTTTGGCCACACCTAGCTGCAAGGTAGGCTGGAAATCTTCCCTTTATTCTGGGCAACCATGGCTAGTTAAATTCAGGGGTTATCTCACTAAGAAGGGGAAGACAGTTACTGAAGAACAGCTAGAACTCTCTGACACACCTGGCACATTGCAGGTACCTCATGCGCATGTGTAGGCTGAATAAATGACAGGCATTTAGTGAGGCTCTGAGAACTGTTCTAGGGGGTCCTCCTAGGGTGTAGAGAGAATGGGAATCGTGCCCCTTCCGCTGAGCTTCTGAAAAAGCTGGGTAAGGCCTGGGCCCCAAGTGGAACTTAAGATACATTGAGAGGAGACAAAGAAAGAATTCTAGAACCCTGAAATACTAGAATTGGAGAATAGGTTTTGGTGTCAGAGAGATTGGATTTGAGTGTTGGCCCTGACACTTGGTAGCTGTTGACCTTGAGTGAGGTAAATTGTCTGAGCCTCCTCTGAGGAAATACAAATTACAGTGGGGCCTTGACTTACGAGTGTCCCGACTAACGAGTTTTTCGAGATCTCTCGATTTTTTGCTTTGAGTTGCAAGCTAAAATTCGGGTTACGAGCCAGCTTCAGATAACCCACCGCTAGTTGGCGCAGTGAACGTCACAGTGAACGCCACAACATCAGCCCAGCACCACGTGTCTCACTCGTTCACTTTTTGATTTGACATACGAGTAATTTGAGTTACGAGCTCCGTCACAAAACGAATTAAACTCGTAAGTCAAGGCCCCACTGTATAACTGTACCTGATGGGGTAACTTATGTAAACTGCCTAGTCCCTGACACATAGTTGATGGTGAATCGTTATCAACTGTTATTATTGTTGTTTTTCTTTATTTTTATTATTGTCATCCTCATATTTATCATTATGATCTTCAGAACAATCCTCAGAAGCAGAAATCATAAACCTTCAACTCACACATGAAAAAACTGAGACTCAGGGGAAGTGAGCTGCTCAAGGGCCTCCTGGCAGGGAGAAGAATGGAGAATAGAAAGCAGATTTCCATAGCGGAAGGTCAGGACTGGTCAGTAAGCAGCTGTAGCTGTGAATATTGGTGACAGAAGGGGAAACATTGAGGCAGGTGAGGCAGACACCAAATCATCATGGGAGCGAATCGAACCTGCAACCTGGGTATGTGCCCTGACCAGGAATCGAACCGGTGAGCTTTCGGTGCACAGGACAACACTCAACCAACTGAGCCACACCAGCCAGGGCAGATGTTGTTTTTTTACCCAGAAAAATCACTCGGACAGCTGGTACTGAAGATAATTACCATGGTGAGGGGAGATTGGTACGGAAATTGCTTCTCTTTCAGGAGAAATGACAAGGCCTGCATTGTAGCTGACAGAGGACACACATAAAGGGTGTGGGAAGAAAAACATCACTAAAAGCTGGAACCCTCAGAGGTGATCCCTCCCTGACCACAGTAACCAGCTAAAGAGATCTGACTCCCTGCTAGGTTTGGTGAGAAGTATTTCACAGGTATAGTCTCCTCCCAGTCTCACAACCACCAGAAAGAGTTTTCCCCGTTGTGCTGATTTGAAAACTAAAGTTCAGAAGAGTTAACATTTTGCCCAGGTAACCATATGAGGGATCCAAGATTTGAACCCCGGTCGACTGCCTCCCAGTTACGGTGCTTCTCCTCACACCCTGTCTCCTGTTGTTTCTTCAGACTTGGGCTAGCAGGGGTCCCAGATCCGTGAGGAAGCCAGTCTGAAAGAAGACTCTAGGTGCCAGGGTGTTATCCACATCTAGAAGGGTTCAGGAATCTGAAGAAGGGGCTGTGAGTAAATTAATAAAGAGACTAGACATGAAATATAAATTTGGAATACATGGGGGAGCCAGGGAGGCTTAGTTTTAGTAGCTGAGTTCTCCAAATCTTCGGGCCAAAGGCTTTTTATTCCCACATTTTTCCCTTTAGCAAAGCAAACACACATATCAAAGGTGAAGTTTGGTAAGAAGTGAAGTATCAGGTTGAGGGAACTGCCCTCAGCTGTCTGGCAGCAGGCAATAATATATGCAGACTTTCAGCCCTGCTGAAAGAGTCCATTCAACCTTTTGAGGGCTCTGGCATTTATTATGACCCTGCTGGAATTAGCCTCCAGCATCTAGGGATTCTTGCCTGGAAAAACTTGAGGAGTCCCTACAGAGAGAAGGTCAGGGTAAGGTAAGAGTAACGCTGGTTTGGACCTTCGTTATTTTATAACAACTTTATTGAAGTTTCATGCTATAAAATCCACTCCTTAAGTGTACAATGCAATGACTTTTTGTATATTTATAGAGTTTTATTACCATCACTACAGTCCAATCTTAGAACATTTCCATCACCCAAAAAATGTCTTCCCATACCAATCTGTAGTCACTACTCATCCCACCCCCAGCCATGATGGAACTAATGTTCATGATAATACCATCAACTATATGGAGCATTGTCTGGGTTAATTCTCACAAGAAAATATGTCTGACTAAGGAGGAAACTGTGGCTCAGAGAGGTGAAATGACTGAACCAGGGTCCCTGAGAGGGTCAAGATTCAAACCTCGGACTCTCTGGGCCCAGACCAAGGAGAAGGTTCTGAGGAAATGTGTTTGTAAAGATGTGGGGAGATGTAACATTGTTTAAGCTGAGGAGAAATGCACTGTATAAACAGAAATATTGAAAATATAGAAGAGAGAGGGGTTTGTTGATAGAGAAAATTCAATGGAAGCAGAAGGGAGTGGAATAAAAGAATTAAATGGAAACACTGGACTACAATAGAGAGAGCTCTCTTGTAAAAGGATGGGGGTTTTATAGAATGACTGCATCACACTGTCCTTAAAACCTCAAACTTTTATGTCAAACAGATCTGAATTCAAATCCTGCCTCTGCTACCTGTGTGGCTGCTATAAATATTTATCTGTTTTGTTTTGTTTTGTTGTCTGCTTACCATCTGTATCCACCTTCCCATTTTGGAGAAGTCCCTTCACCATCTCAGTCTTGGGGAGGGGCAGTGCCAACTCTTAAAGTTCAAGTACTTGTTTTCCTGCCTCTCTTGCAGCTAGGATGTGAGCACATGGCAGAGGCTCAGCCAATCAGATGCCCCCATTCTGTGTTTGTTTGTTTTTAAATCAGATGCTCATAATTCCAGGAAACAGGGACAGTGGAGGATTTATTTCAGCAAAAGAGCCCGCAGTGATATCCAGTGTCCAGAGGCAGCAGGGAAGCAGAGCAAGTAGAAGTGGAGCTCAGGGTCCCAAGCAGTGGGGTTTGGTGGCAACTGAATCTTCCCTGAACTGGGTCTTAGAGTGATTTTTCATTCTGGTTCTACCTACCCACCTCCCAACCTATTCTTTAAGCCTAATTATGCAGCCCCTGAGCTGGCAAATAGCCAAAGGGTTTCCTTGCTAAAAATTCTAATTGGTACAGTGACCATGGGCAAATTGTTTAATTTGGGGGATAATAATATGTCTGCCTCATGCTTCCTTTTTTTAAAATATGTTTTTTGTTGATGTTTTGTTTTGTTTTGGAGAGAGAGGAAGAGGGAGAGAAACACCGATGTAAGAGAGAAGCCTACTGGGGATCAAGCCTGCAATCCAGGAATGTGCCCTGACCAGACCAGTGACCTTTTGATGCATGGGACGGTGCTCAACCAACTGAGCTATACCAGCCAGGGCTCATGATTTCATATGACATTTAATTGATAATAAATGTCTATCCTGTGTTTAGCACAGTTCTGGGCAGATAGTGCTCAATTCTCTTTAGTTACAATTTCTTTGTTTTGAAGGGTCAGAGAAGGCAATGGGAACCTTGAGTGGGTTGGACCTCTACTGTCTCATTGAAAGTAGAGCTACGTTCCTCTGTTGGGTGGAGGGATGGGGCTTGGAGAAAATGGACAGTCTAGAGAAGCCATTCTGGGCAACACAAGAGAATCACCCATAAACACAGAGCTGAGAGGTTGAAACCTCTGATCAGGGCTGGAGGGCCCAATAAGAAAACTGAATGTGTGCTCAGGACCCCAGCAGGGCATGGGTCAAAAATAAAGTCAGGAAATCTCAAGAACCCATTTTAATTTCAGCATACAAGAATGCTTTGTATCATCTTTATATATAAAAGCCTAAGCAACCGAACAACTGAACAACTGAAAGACCAGTCGACCGGTTGCTATGATGCGCACTGACCACCAGGGGGAAGACACTCAACACAGGAGCTGCCCCTGGTGGTCATTGCACTCCCATAGCGAGAGTGCCACTCAGCTGACGGAAAGGCGCCAGATGCAGGGCTGGCTGGCAGGCACCGCTGCAGCGGCCCGATCCTCTCCCGATCAGGACTGACTGGGCGCAAGCCCGCGGCAGGCATGGCAGGCACAGCAGGCCGGGATGAGCGGGAGTGGCAGGCAGGAGTGGCAGGTGGCATTGGACTGCTGGTTTCAGCCCAATCCCCACAAGCCACGCTGAGGGACTCCACCGGTACACGAATCCATGCACCAGACCTCTAGTTTCAAATAAATAAAATTTTATTTCAGAGTTGAATGTTGTTTTATTTTGAATTCTACTTGGGCAGCACTGTAAACCTCTCTGTGTTTAAGGTCATTCATTCAAAGTGTTTGCGAGGATTTGATCTGTGTGCAGTGTTGCTGCTCAGGATGAGGGAGTTTGGGGTCACCACCCAGCAGTGCCGTGGAGGTGCCAGGTGTTTGGTTTGGTCCAGGGTTGGGGGAGCCACATGCCCTTGATTATGTCATTCAGTGTCTTCAGGGCTCAGCATCAAATGAGACAACATAGCACAATGTTGGTAAATCTGTAGTCTGAAGTTAGTCTCCAGCCAGTGTTACTTTGTTTTGAAAATTTAACTCTGAACCTATTTCCTCAGCTATATTATGGAGGAATAATAGTGCTTTCTTCATAGGGTTGTTAATGAGGATCCAATGAGTGAATTACACATAAAGCACTAAGAATGACACCTGACACTGAGTGACTGTAATGTTATCATTGCAATAAACTAGAAATTCCCAACCTGGAGATGTCAGACCTTTTCTTATTACAACTCTTTGCAATGTTTCATAAGCCCCCTTATGAATCCTTACATGCACAGATTGCCCAAAGGGTGAGAAATGGCCTTGATTGAGATAAGGAAACATGGCAAAAGGTAGTTTTTTGTTGTTTTGTTGTTGTTGTTAATCCTCATCTGAGGACATTTTTTCCATGGATTTTAGAGAGTGGGAGGAAGGGGGAGAGACAGAGAGAGAGAAACATCGATATGAGAGAGACATATTGATTGGTTGTCTCCCAGGGATCTGGGGCCTGGGATGGAGCCTGCAACCGAGGTACGTGCCCTTGACCTGAATCGAACACGAGACCCTTCGGTCCTTGGGTCGACACTATCCACGGAGCCAAACCAGCTAGGATGAAAAAGATAGTTTAATTGCTATAGCACATTTATGTTTGGGTGCCTGGGCCTATATTTGTATTGCACTTTGTTTATATGTACTTGTGTGTATGTGTGTAAATTTTGCATATTTGTATATGCTCAAATTTTGTATGTCTTGTGTATATTTTGTGTGCATGTGTTACTTGTATGTAGTTTGTGTATGTGAGTATTTGTATGTATATGTGTAAGTATTTTATACTTACATGTAGTTGTGTGTGGACATGTAATTGGTGTGTGGGTGTGTGTTTGCCTATTTTTGAATATATATCTGCATATGTATTTGTTCTCAGTTCCTTTGCTCTCCTCTCGCCCCTCCATTCTATGACTGGAACATGGCAGTTGCATAGTGATTTCTCTGTTAAGCTGGGAGGTCTGGTCCAAAGCTAAGAGAAGTGCCTGAAGGGGGAGCAAGGAGCAGGAGTTACCAAGGTAGCCAGTAAATAAAAGCCACTGTGAGCAAAGAGGCCAGGAGATAGGCAAAGCGGCAGGCCTGGTGGGAGAGCCAAGTTGTCCCCTGGGTACTATGTGATATCTCCTGGGACCCACCAAGACCAGAACAGACTGTGGCCTCTACCTTTGTAATGCCTCCCACATGGGTACAGGCTGGCCTGGCCAGTTCTCTAAGACCAGTAGCATTCACCCCCTGAAATCTGTGCAGTTGCTTTTTTAAGTTTTTAAAGGGCCACTCACTCCCTGCAGCCTGAATTCCTCAGTGGGGTCAGAAACTAGTTATCAAGTTCCTAGATGGGTCCCACACAGTCCAGGTACTTAAAAAATATTTATTTATTTATTTATTTATTTATTTATTTATTTATAAATATGTTTTTATTGTTTTCAGAAAGGAAGGAAGAGGATGAGAGAGATAGAAACATCAATGATGAGAGAGAATAATTGATTGGCTGCCTCCTGCACACCCCACACTGGCCTAACCGGGAGTCAAACCATGACCTCCTGGTTCATAGGTTGACGCTCAACCACTGAGCCACGCTGGCCAGGCTGGCCTTTGTTTTAAAGTCTATTTTGTCTGGTATAAGTATTACTAGCTCAGCTTTTTGTTTGTTTGTTTGTTTGTTTTTTCATTTCCATTTGCATGAAATATCTTTTTCCATCCCTTTACTTTCAGTCTGGTGTATCTTTTGATCTCAAGTGGGTCTCTTGTAGACAGCATAGGTACAGGTCTTGTTAACTTATCCATTCAGCCACCCTAAGTCTTTTGGTTAGAGCATTTAATCCATTTATATTTAAGCTATGGTGGGTGCTGCAAAGGAGAAGTGCAGGATGCAACTGGCAGGGTCAGGTCTAGGGTGAGGCAAAGGAAGTGCCCAGGGTGCAACATTAAAAGAGGCACTTGCATGACCCTAAGAGTGAGTGCTTCTTTAGATGCTGTGTCATGGACACCTCTCTCTCCTCACCCTAGTCCTGCCCCTGGCAATCAGAAAGGTCAAAGGTTAAAGGAAAGGCTTCAGGGGCAGTATTCCCTGGTAGTGGTCATTTGTGCCCTGATGGACGCTCAGCATCTGAGCCCCTTTCCATTGGGAGTAATTCTCTAGTCTTTGGGTCTTCATGGAAAGGAGAACTGACCTCCCACCACAGAAAGCACTAAAGACAAATATTCTTCTGCGCCACCTTGGGAATTAGCAGGAGGCACACGACCCAAACTCAGCCAACTGGACACTCTAACAAAGGACTTTGAATTTTAAAAGATTAAATCCAAACCACAGGGCCCGTGAAAAAAAAATTCACATAGTGGCGTTAGCAACGGCAAGAGTTCAGGTGTGATGCTATTGTCCAGTGTTAGGATGGCCGTGCTGGTGGTGGAATGAATCCTGGTAAGTTATTCCTGCTGTCCACTCTCCCTGGGACCTGCCCAGCCCAATTGTCTAGACTTCCAGTTAGTTCTATGAACTACATGCTATCCTTTTAAGAAATTCCTTTCCTGCCCTTTTTGTCTCCGACAAATTCTGACCATCACATCCAATAATGAAAGAGACGCAGCAGGCTAAGAATGGATCCTTATGTTCACCACACATTCTTCTTGCCTCCTTGTCTTCCTCTAAAATACCCAGAGACTGAGCCTCATAGCCTGCCTCAGCCTTACAGACTCTAACGCTACACTGTCCAATATGATAACCACTAGCTGTATTCCTTTAGCGATATAAGTTTAAATATAAATTAATTTAAATTGAAAAGTCAGTTCACCAGTCATACTAGCCAAATTTCAAGTGCTCATTGGCCACATGTGGCTAGTAGTTACCATATAGGACAACACAGATAGAGAACACTTCCATCGCTGCAGAAAATGCTACCGTGTTGGCCTAGAAAACAAGAATCAAATGGATAGAATGAACATTCCTTATTTCTATCACCTGGGATCAGCCGCGAGGGCCAGCAGGCTAGGAGCTATGTGCAAGACTGAGATTACCTCCACCCACTGGTCTATCCTGTTTCCTTAATACCCTCCCCCCCAACACACACACACACACACACCTTTCTTCCTTTCTATTCATTTCTAACTACACTTGGTGGAACTGCCAGACACAAACAGAGTCTAGCCGAGAATGATTTAATAGAACTGTGGGATCCAGTGATGTTAGACTCCCGTTGGCTACGACCTGTCGGGCTGCAGAAGGTTATCCCAGGCTTCCAGCGGAGTTTGAGGATTTAGTGTTGACAGGCACGTACTTCGGATTCACACAGCACTTGGCCTCAGCATTGCATAATATGTAGAATACTTCACCCTCTTCACATTCGGTTCTGCACTTTCCCAAACTACGCCAACACTTCATGACTGAAATTAAAAGGGCAAGAGGGGGCAAGCTTAGTCTTGAAGTAAAGCAGAGAACTGGGGAAGTGGGATGCCAAAGTAGAGAAGACAGTAGTGAGGGAAATAGGAGATGTGTGCAAAGAAGCCCTCATAAGGCATCTTTCAGGTTTAGGGGAGATTATAGGTCACTGTCCTTTCTTTTCCCACTTGTGTCCCCAGTCAGAACCTCAAAGTCCTCCTCACTCAGTGTCCTGGGACCTCCCGTGGGGCAGGCAAGAGATCCCCCTCTCTCCAGGGGTTCATCTCTCTCATATTATGATATAGCCAGGTGCCCAGTGTCAGTTCCCATTCCCTTTGTCCTTCAGTACCTTCCTGACCATGTCAGTGAAAAGGGACAGGAATCGGAAATACACCCATCTCCACAACATCCTGGGGCTTTTTGCTGCCAAGATCGTTAGGAACAATTGTTCTGGGGAACCTACTACCTAAAGGAGATACATTAAGGCTGCCTAAGAGAGAGGCATCAGAATCCTCACACAATCAGAAATTCAGGAACCATTTTCATGGAGGCAATGAGAGATCAAAATTCAAACCCCCCAAGGAATGTTCCAGAAAAACTCCCATTTTCTCTGTACTCCATGCACTAGTCTCTCTCCTCCTTGTACTCTGCTCCCTCACACCCCTCCTCCAGGTCATGTTCAACTTCTTCTACGCCAACCAGAGAGAGCGGTTCAAGATGGTCAAGTAATGGCACCCGAAAGATCAGTTGGTACCAGAGAATCCAAACTTCCCCCTTAGCTAGAAAGGTCATCCAAAGGCCTCTGTGGGGCCTGCCTGGCCTTTCTCCCAGGCCAAGCTGTTAGAGCCCCAGCGTTCCCTGAATAGGCGCTAGGTTCCCTGAGCCACTACCCCTGGGGAGAGAGCCTGGTTACCTTTGGCGGCCTGGGCCAGTGTCAGGGTAACGATCAAAACCAGAAGAATGAGCTTCATGGATGACAGAAGATAAGAGGCTTCTGGGCTGGCAAGTCCAGCAGTCCAGACTGGTATTTATTGCCCCAAGGAACAGGGTAGAGCCATGACCAGTGAACCAGAAAGGGAACAGTCATTTAAGATTAGATGGGCAGGCAAGTAATCAACCACACTTCCAGAGGAGGCTGGGGCGGGGGATGGGGAGTCAGGGGCGGAGGTGGAAGAGAAGTTAGCAAAGAGAAGACACAGCCTTGTCTTTGAAAAGTTTCATAATGCAACTAGAGAGTGAAGGGGGAAATGGATTTATTTTATTTTATTGTTGAGAGTATTACAGATGTCCCCCATTCTCCACTCTTGCCCCTCTCCGTCCACCTCCCAATCCCCACACCCAGGCCTTCACCTGCCTATTGTCTGTGTCCATACATGCTTATAAGTTCTTTGATTAATCTCTTCCCACCCGCCTTCCCTCTGAGATCTGTCCATCTATTGCATGCTTCCATGTTTGTGGTCCTATCTTGTTCATCAATTTATTTTGTTCCTTAGATTCCACCTATAAATGAGATCATGTGATATTTCTCTTTCTCTGACTGGTTTATTTCACTTAGCTAAATATTCTCCAGGTCCCTCCATGCTGTCTCAAAGGGTAAGAGATCCTTCTTTTTCACAGCTGCATAGAGTTCCATTGTGTAAAAAAAAATTACCACAGATTTTTTTATCCACTAATTTACTGGTAGGCATTTGGGCTGTTTTCAGATCTTAGCTATTGTAAATAATGCTACTATGAACATAGGGGTGCATATATTCTTTCTGGTTGGTGTTTCAGAATTCTTAGGCTATATTCCTAGAAGTGGAGTCAAATGGCACTTCAATATTTAATTTTTTGAGGAACCTCCATACTGTTTTTCATAGTGGCCGCACCAGTCTGCATTCCTACCAGCATGTGCTAGAGTTTCCTTTTCTCCGCATCCTCACCAGCACTTGTCATTTGTTGATTTGTTGATGGCAGCCATTATGACAGGTGTGAGGTGATACCTCATTGTCGTTTTAATTTGCATCTTTCTGGTGAGGGTGATGTTGAGCATTTTTTTCATACATCTGTTGGCCATCTGTACGTCCTCTTTGGAAAAGTCTCTATTCAGGTCCTTTGCCCATTTTTTAATTGGATTGTTTGTCTTCCTCTTGTTGAGTTGTATAAGTTCTTTGCATACTTTGGAAATTAACCCTTATCAGATGTATAATTAGCAAATATGTTCTCCCATGCCATGGGTTCCCTTTTCGTTTTGTTGATGGTTGTTTGTTTGTTTGTTTTTTCTGTGCAGAAGCTTTGTGGTTTTATAGTCATTTGTTTATGTTTTCCCTTGTTTCTTTTGCACTAGGAGATGTACTGCCAAAACTTCTGTTGGGTGAGATGTCTGTGATTTTACTGCCTCTGTTTTCTCCTAGGATTTTTATGGTTTCATGATTTACATTTACGTTTTAGCCATTTTGAATTTATTCTGTGTATGGTGTAAGTTGGTGGGCTAGTTCATTTTTTTTGCATGTACCTGTCCAATTTTCCCAATGCTATTATTGAGGAGACTGTCTTTACTTCATTGTATGCTCTTGCCTCCTTTGTCAAATATTAATTGACCATATTGGCGTGGGTCGATTTCTGGGGTCTCTGTTCTGTTCCAGTGATCTATATGCCTCTTTTTGTGCCACTACCAGGATGTTTTATTACAATGGCTTTGTAGTATAATTTGATATGCGGTATAGTGATCCCTCCAACTTTGTTCCTCTTTCTCAAGATTTCTGTGGCTATTACCAGTTTTTTATGGTCCATATAAATTTTTGGAATATTTATTCTAGTTCTGTGAAATATGCTGTTGGTATTTTAATAAGAATTGAAATCTATAGATTGCTTTGGGTAGTATGGACATCTTAACGATGTTAATTCTTCCAATCCATAAACATGGTATATTCTCCACTCGTTTGTATCTTCCTCTATTTCTTTTTTCCATGTTCTATAGTTTTCCGAATACAGGTCTTTTACCTCCTTGGTTAAGTTTATTCCTAGGCATCTTATTTTGTTGTTGTTGTTGTTGTAACCATAAATGGTTGTGTGTTTGTTGTTGGTGGTGGTGTTTTAGTTTCTCTGGAAATGTTTTTATTATTAATTCATTTCCGTTAAATGAAGGGGGGGGAGAGGTGATACTTCACTGTTCCTTGGGTTCTTTCAGCAATAAAGACATCTTAGGATGTCCCAAACGTTAGTGGTTCATTCTAAGAGTGCTGAAGGGCAGAAGCAGACAGAAATACCTTGTTAGCTCCATGGCTGTCACCACTGGAAACTAAAATGTCAGCATTTGTGGAGTCGGATATGCAGGGAGGCCACAGACCTCGCTTTTCACGGTGCATGTTTATTAAGAACAAGTAGCACCCTCCTAGATGGCAAAGGACAAGCCTTTTACTACAATTGTGACATTTTCTTATAATGTATGGTAGACTGCATTATTGACCCCAGTTCTTCACCCCTACTTGAATCCACATTTTTGCCATGGACTCATCCTAGGAGGAATGTACTTCCTGTCCCCTGAGTTTTGTCTTGGCTGTGTGACTCCCTTTTGCTAATGATACATGGGCAGCAGTGACAGTGAGCCAGTTCTGAGCCTGGGCTTTAAGAGATGATGACTGTTTCACTCGCCCTTTTGTGCCTCTGCCATCACCATGAGGAGAACATGCCCCACCATGGAGCTGAGCCATCCCAGATGACCCACAGGTCTACAATGAGAAACAGAGTTGCCCCTGGCACCCCAGCCTCAAACAGAGCAATCTAGCCAGACTCAGTTTACCTGCTGACACATGAGCAACAGTAACGGATGGCCATTTTAAGCCACTGAGTGTTGGAATGGAATGTTACGTAGTCAGGGTGTATTAACACATAAAACCAGCGGGTAGATCAGGAAAGAGCCAACTGCTTTCTTAGCACAATGATGGCAAGGTCTGTTGTTCCAAAATGGGCTGAAACAAAGGCGTATTAACAGGAGGAATGTCTTCTTTCTGATATGGAAAAAGACTATTGTCTCCAAGAAAAATTAATGCTCCAGACCAGGCCATCTGACTTTTTCTGTAAATACCCAGATAGTAACTATTTTGGGGGTTGTAGGCCATACAGTCTCGGTCACAACCTCTCGCCTCTGCATCTATAGCATGAAAGGACCGTAGACGGTATGTAAGCAAATGGATGTGGCTGTGTTCCGATTAAACTTTCACAGACACTGAAATTTGAACTTCATATAATTTACACACGTCACTAAATATTATTCTTCTGATTTTTTTCCAACTATTTAAAAATGTAAAAAAAAAAAAAAACATTCTTAGCTCCTGGGCTATAAAAATCAGGCAGCAGCCTGAATCTAGACTGACACGTATTAGAAAGTTGAGCAATGCTAAATAATGTCAGGAAAATGGGGATACATACACATGTGCTGCTGGAGGGATGTAGATCAGAGGCAGAATGACTGTGAATTTCATGAAGGTTCAAGGTTCCTCACTTGCTTGGACCCTTATGAGTGCTAGGAATTCTAGAATGTTCTAGGTAAGGAGAGGAAGCCACATTGCAATCAGGAAACAATAGTAAGAAAAAAAGTATTTCAGGTCAATTAAGAGATCCCAGCAATCTATTGTTATTTCTTAGTTTGTATTAAATAAATATTCACTTTGGGACGTAGGCTTGCATTTGTAATGTTGTGTTCTTCTTAAAAAGAACCTTAATATTGTAGAAGTGCCCGGCCCCACAAAACCTGGATCTTCCTGTGAGAGGGAGGCAGCCACTCTGGGAGGAATCTGATAACATGTAATCCAAGTAAGTGGAAGCACTTGTTCTGACCCAGAAATTCCACTCCTGGGCACATATCCCAAAGGAATCCTGCACATGTCTGTAAGGGAATGTGCACAAGGATATCTATTAAAGTAAGGCCCAGAGTGGCAGGGAGTTGAAGACAAGCTGAACTTCATCTCTGGAGAGTGGAAGGTTGAATGTGGCGGGTGCACACCATGGAGTATTATGTAGCTGTCATAAGCTAGAGAAGTAGGTGTGTATAAGTAAATGTGGATGGGTGTTTAAAACCAGTGCTGACTATAATAGTATCATCATTTTGGGAAACAGTTTGACAGTTTCTCTTTTTTTAAATATATTTTTATTGATTTCAGAGAGAGGAAGGGAGAGGGAGAGAGATAGAAACATCAGTTATGAGGGAGAATCATCAATCCTTTGCCCCCTACGTGGGGTGGAGCCCACAACCTGGGCATGTGCCCTGACCTGGAATTGAACCGTGACCTCCTGGTTCATAGGTTGACGCTCAACACTGAGCCACACTGGCCGGGTGACAGTTTCTTAGAAAGTTAAGCATGCATCTACCATACAACCCAGCAATTCCAGTCTCAGATAACTGATCCAAGACATACACCAAAAAATGTACATAAATTCTTGTAGCAGCTTTATTCATCATAAGTAGAAACAACCGAAATGTCCATCAACTAGAAAACAAATAAATTGCAGTATATTCATACGAATAGAATATTGCTCAGCAATAAAGAATTAACTGCTGTTACACATGGTGTGGAAGAGTCTAAAAAGCATTGGACTGGGTGAAAGAAGCCAGAACAAAGGAATAAGCTCATTTCTATGAAACTCAAAGAAAAGACAAATCCAATCGATAGCGACCAAAAAACATACCCACAGTTGCCTGGGGCTGGTGGGCGCAGGTGGGCATTGCCTGAGATGGGGCACGACAGAACTTTCAGGAAGATGAAAATGCTCTGGACACGATGTCAAAACTCATCAAACACCTTAAAACGGGTGCATTTTATTTTATGTAAATTATATCTCAGTAAAGTTGACTTCTTTTAAAATTAGTGCTAATTTTTAAAAATAAGCAACAGAATGAAGCATAAAACAACTTATATAAAATAAAAATATATACACATTACAAAGATACAAATTGCCCTGGCCAGTGAGCTCAGTGGTTAGAGTGCCGGCCTGCACACCAAAGGGCGCGTACCTCGCTTACGGGTCCCCTCCCCACCCCCGTTCAGGGTGCGTGTGGGAAGCAACCAGTCGATGTGTTCACTCTCACATCAATGTTTCTCTCTCACTCTCTCCCCCTCTCTGGAGAGTTGAAGGTTAAATGTGCTTCCTTCCCTCCCTTCTAGTCTCTGAAAAGCAATGGGAAAAAAATATCATTAACTGAGGATTCACAACAACAAAAAAGATACAAGTTAAAACATTGAGAGTTGTCTATGCAGGACATAGATAGGAGTTGATTATAGGGATAAAAAACCAATAAATCAGCAAAATAAAACAAGAGAGAGACTTTGTATAAGACCAGTAATGACAAATTTGTCATAAATAATTAACTCAACCCCTGACAACAGAAGACTAAAAAGAAAGAAAACAAACTGCTCTATTGGCAAGGGGCTCACTTCCAAGGTTGCTAGTGAGGAAACCAAGCCTGTGGGCTGGAACTCATTTCCTCCCCTTCCCCATGGGGCCGCAGAATACAAACCTGAAGGGCCATTGGCATTTACACGGCCCAGGGCAAGGCCAGAGGGCACACCTTCACCCACTCTGGAGGAAGGAGAGTATTTGTAGTTAGAAGATTAGGGTGTTGGGCTGAGAGTCCTGACCGGCTGGAGAGAGAGAAGAGAGCAACTCATGGGAGCACTATTCTTGCAGAAGCCTTCGTCTGGGAGGGACTCCTTTGCACATCCAAAGAGCCCTTAGTGACCCCGAGGTTCCCCCACATTGAACTCCTATTCGGACATCTACTTCTCCTCCAGCACAGAACTCCATCACACCTCTGCACGTTTGCTTCTGGTGGGTGCTGCCTACCAGAATGCAGTGGCCTGAGGAGGGGATGACCTGGCTCCATTACGTGCATTCTTTAGCAGAGTCAGCTATGGTTTTACATCGTAGAGGAGACTCCTCCCCATCTGGCACAGGTACTGCAAGACAAAATGCCCTGCTTGCTCTCCAAGCTAAAGAGGGCTCCCCCACACCCGAGCCAGATTGATCTGCATCTTTGGGGTGTCTTAAGATTTAGCATCTTCACCTCCTCCCTTCAGCTTCTATTCATCGTCAACTATTTTGCCATGGCTCTCATTCGGAGCTCTCCAAGAAAATAATGGATTGGCTACAAAGAATCGGATTCATTAGCTAATACAGGTAAACCTTCCTTAAAGGTTCAGAAAACTATGGGACCACCTCCCTTACTGATATCTGCAAATCTGAGCTTTTCTGTTGCCAGGCATGAAATATGCACCTGTCATTAAGAACAAAAAAAGGCCGAAACTGGTTTGGCTCAGTGGATAGAGCGTCGGCTTGCGGACTGAAAGGTCCCAGGTTCGATTCCGGTCAAGGGCATGTACCTGGGTTTCGGACACATCCCCAGTAGGAGATGTGCAGGAGGCAGCTGGTCGATGTTTCTCTCTCATCGATGCTTCTAGCTCTCTATCTCTCTCCCTTCCTCTCTGTGAAAAATCAATAAAATATATTTTTAAAAAATAAAAAAAAAGAACAAAAAAAGAGCACAGAAAGTTATGAAAGCAGAGCAAGAAAAATAAGAAAGGAATAAAGAACTGGGTGGGAATGTGTGGTTTTCAGACAGGATTACAGACTTGGCCCTGGCCGGTTTGGCTCAGTGGATGGAGTGTTGGCACGGGGACTGAAGGGTCCCGGGTTCAATTCCGATCGATGGCACATACCTCAGTTGCAGGCTCAGTCCCTGGCCCTGGTTGGGGCAAATGCAGGAAGCAACCAATCGATGTGTTTCTCTCACATCGATGTTTCTCTGTCTCTCCCCCTCCCTTACACTGTCTCTAAAAATCAATGGAAAAATATCCTCAGGTGAGGATTAACAAAACAAACAAACAAGACTACAGACTTGGACAGGAAGAGTCGGTAAGTAGTCCGTTGGGAAGATCATCTGAGGATGTGGGAAGGTAGGAAGCTTTCGGCAGAAAGGGATTCTCACTGATGAGTGGGCTTCTTTGTGAAATGCCCAGGAGCCCAGAGTCCTGAAACTGAAAGTGTACTGAGACCCCTGGCCTTGATGCCAATCAAATGTGCCTGACCCTCTCTCTAGGCTCCTGAAGTGCTGTGGTCCTTCGCTTACCACTGTGTTCCTCTCTTCCTGAGCCACAGGTGAGTACTGCTACCATCTCCGGCCTGGTAGCAGATGGGATGGCACCTGATATCCCGAAAACTCTGCTTCCGTTCCCTGTTGGGCCATTGCTCTTGCTCTAACCCAGTGTTAACCACAAGCCTCCTTGGCTGGAGTGTGCCTCGCCTAGAAGACGAACCTTCTTATGCTTCCAGTGGGTTATCCATCTTGGCCAGCACCCTGCCACTCCCTTCTCAGGTGTCTGCCGCCCACCCTGTTATCCTCTGCTTCCCGAGCAGCCGCTCAGGAAAGGAATCGCCTGGTGAGAAAAGAGGACGAAGCTACTGGCCCAAATGAGCTTGGAGATGTTCCTGGTTTCTATTACATTCCACGTCTCCGGCGCCTGGTGCCAGGTGCCGTTAGCAATGGTGATGGCCATGCTGAGGCTTTTTCTTTGAAATGATGTTTGGCAATCTATCACGAAGGACATAAGCTTTGAAGCCAAACAAATCTGGATTAAAACCATCGCTTTGCCTCGATTAGTGAAGTGACCCTGAACAATGCCTCTGGACTTCAGTTTTTCCTTCTCTCACATGGAGACAACACTGCGGACCTCAGAGATTCGCTGTGAAGATTGCGTGCGGCAATGTCCTGTAGGGGAAGCCCCTGGTGCCTGGTTGCAGCTGGTGTTTACTATGAGCTCACCCTCCTTGCCTTTGGGCCATTGGACAGCTGACCTCTTTCCTCTCTGAAGCTCTCCTGGCCCTGCTTCCAGGTCAACATAGTCAATATTCAAGAAAAGGAACAAGGATGGACAGCGATCCAGAGACTTCTCTGCTCACTGTGTTTCTTCAAGTCAAAGTTGAACATTTCCAAATTTCGGGTCTCCACCCTGAGAGGCAGCATTCTTACCCCGAATCCAAGTTCAAGGGCAGACCTCGCGCCCCTGTGCCTGGCGTGCACACAATGTAACTCTGTTTGAGCTCTGGTGAGAGGTGATAAAGAAGGTCTCAGCTCTGTATCAGAGCATGTTTCCAGCTTATCGCTGTCCCAGCTCTCCTTGTGCCTCCCAGGATGTCTTCCCGGCTTCTTATCTCTGCTGCTGCCTAAACTTCCCAGAAGCAGTTCTCTCCCCGACGCCTTCATTCAATGTGTCTACTGTCCCAGGAAGCAGCCATTGCTCTGTCCCCGTTGGTCATGTTTTCATCCCTCCCAGAATGCCCTTCTCTCACCTCCCCCTCCACTTCTGAAACCACCCAGGCCGTTGTAAGTTTCCTGTGGATTGAGGACTGAGGTGGTGGCAGACAAACTGTCTAAAAGGGTTTCTGCCCTTGAAATCCTTACAGCTTCCTTAGGAAAAGGAAAAGCACGAATTTTTAAATAAGCTTTATATCCTCCCCAAAACACGCAAGAAATGTTTGCCAAACAAAACGGATCTTGAGTAAGTATCTACTATGTGCCCATAGTCTATTGAGCACAAGAAATGCAGAGCATGATAGGGTACAGTCCCCTACTAGGCGGCTGTATGAGGATAAACCAAGTTATGAAGCAGTTACAAGGAAAGGAATCTCGGTGGGTTGTAAGGACAAAGGTTTACTCTTCACACCTGCTGCAGAGGCATCGCAGGTTGGCTGGCGACTGGGCCCGAATCTCCTCATCCTGGAACCAGACTCACTGAATGGCCACTCACTTGTTGCTCATCATCACAGCAGAAGAAAAGAGAGCTCTGATGGGTCTTGAACTGGCCATTACACATGCCCTGACCTGGGAAGGGATGTGTAGCTCATAACTCACTGGCTGCAACGGTGACATGGCCCCATTCCACCACAAGAAGGCCAAGAAGTGCAATCCCACCACAGGCCTAGAATCCAGAAAGCCAGAAATATTTGCTGAATCGCCTTAATGACCTCCAAAAAGACAAGTATAGTGGTCAGGCAGAATGGCCACATGAATAAAAACAATTCAAAGTAGCCTGTGATTAATCAAAATTTAAAAAAAACAAAAACATATTGTAGTAGAATGAAGTGTGGGGGCAATCACCAAAGGCCAGGGAGGTTCAGAGAAGGTTGCATGGAGGACCTTCTCCAAAACCTGAAGGAAGATAGACTTCAGAGAAATGGCGAAGAGGAAGAGGATATGAGAGCATATTCCAGTGAGGAGAGCAGTATGAAGAGAGGAGTGGTGGCAGAAATGTTTGTAAGCCACTTGGAAACAATGAAAATGCTGCAGTCAAGCAGGGCTGTAGGTCGTGCCCCCAAGTTCAGTGGAGCTGTGGGCTGGACTTCACAATCAGGTAGGCCACTGGCTGTGTGCTACTGTCGGGCAAGGTTACTGGCCAAGCTCTCTGGTCAGGAGAGGCCTCCGGATGTATGCCACAGTTGGGTGGGACCAGAGACAGTGCTCCATGGTTGGGTGGGGTTACTGTTCGGGCTCCCTTGTGGGGCTGCAGGCTGTTCCCTGTGATTGGGTGGGGTCACTGGCTGGGTTCCTGGCCAGGGTGAGGCAACAGGCTGTGTTCAGCTATTGAGCAAGGCCATAGGCTGGGCTGGGCTTCAGGGCAGGGCTGTCCACTGAGTTCCATGGTTGGATGGTGCCACGTGTTGATTTCCAAGGCTGTGCGGGATCACTGTTCAGGCTCTGTGGTTATGCAGGGCCAGAGGCTATACTTAACAGCTAAGCAGGGTAGCTGGTTTGGCTGCCAGGATTTCTGTGGCTGCCCACGTTCTCTGAGCAGGTGTCCTGGTCAGCAGGACTGCAGGCTATACTCAGCAGTTGTGCAGGACTGCAAATTTGCTTTCCTGTCTGGGCAGCCATTAAATGGGCATCACAGTTCATTGTCTGGGGACTCAAATCTGCCAACTGAGCTCTCAGCCGGATGCGGTCACCAGCTCAGCTCTGCAGATGGGTAGAGCTGATGGCTGAGACTAATGCTGGGTCTATGTTGCAATCAAGGATGTGGTCCACCAGGATCTGAGCATTGGTTGCTGTAAGCCCTCTCTCCCTCTCTGTCAGATCTTTTGTAGTCAAGCCCAGCAGAGTCCGGTGATCATCCTCCTCCTTTCCCAGCAGATAACTAGAGCTTCGTTAGCTCAGGAGACTAGTACAAAGAGTCTCTGGGACAAGGAACAGGATGCCAGTGGGAGAGTTAAGCGATGTTTTATAAACTTAACTAGAGGCCCGGTGCACGAAATTCATGCGGGGGGGGGGGGGTGGTTCCCTCAGCCCGGCCTGCACCCTCTCCAATCTGGGACCCCTCGGGGGATGTTCGACTGCCGGTTTAGGCCCACAGAGATCGGGCCTAAACCGGCAGTCGGACATCCCAGGGATCAGGCCTAAACCGGCAGTCTGACATCTCTCTAGCAATCCAAGACCGCTGGCTCCTAACTGCTCGCCTGATTGCCCCTAACCCCTCTACCTGCTGGCCTGATCACCCCTACCTTGCCCCCCTGCCAGCTTGATCGCCCCTAACTGCCTGTGCCTCGGCCCCCAGTCTGGCCTCCCTTTGCGGGAGGCGACCTGGTGGATCAGGGGAAGGCACTGCCCCCATTACCCTGCTGCTGCTGCCACTGCCAGCCTGAGCCTCAGCCCTTCACAGCCTCCCATGGCTGCCTGAGCCTCGGCCCTCGCAGCTGCTGCGGCTTTGTCTGGAAGGACGTCCGGAAGACGACCACTCTAATTAGCATATTACCCTTTTATTAGTATAGATGTTAAGACCCAGCCTTCTTTCCCAGCTCAGCTTTGAGGACAGTGACAAGCAGGATTGTGAAGAATTCTTCCCAGGGAAATCCAACCACAAAGGAAATGCCTGACGACACAGATACTCTATGTCTTTGTCTGTTTGTGCTGTAACAAACTACCACAGACTGGGTGGGTGAGACCATAAACAGTTATTTCTCACAGTTCTGGAGCCCAGGAAGTCCAAGATCAGGGGACCAGCAGAGTCAGTGTCCGGTGAGAGCCCACTTCCTGGTTCATCTCACCGTCTCCTCACTTTTTGGAGGAGACGAGCTCTGTGGGTCTTTTGTAGAAGGGCCCTAATCCCATCCATCAGGATTCCATCCTCCTGACCTGATCCCCTCCCAAAAGCCCCACTTCCTAATACACTGGGAATTGGGATTTCAACATATAAACTTGGGAGGCACAGACATTCAGTCTAAAAGGCTTGTGGAGGATTCTTCCCAGAAAAATGTGACCAGTCCAAGAGGAAAAAAAACTAAAGACACAGGCACCATATGTTCACTGATAAAATAAACCAGTTAGTAGTGGCCCACTCCAAACTACAAGCATATGGCCAAGAACGACTAACCAGATAAGGAAAGCTTCTAACACTAAAAATAAATAAATAAATGCAACTAAAATGAAACAGATTATGCAGGGGATAATATCATCAGAAAAAATTATCAAAATTCTCAGAAAAATAAGAAGCTATTGTAAGCATGAAACAAGAAAGGATGCTATTTTCAAAAAGAAAAGAAGAAAAATAAGGAATGAGAAATACTTTAGAGAATAAAAGTAACAAGATGAAATTTCTCGAAAATAGAATAAAATGATAGCGATAAAAGCAGTAGAGAAAATATAAGGAAATAAGGGAATCTGTCGGGGAACTTAACATTTGAAAAATAAGAATTCCAGAGAAATGAAACAAGAAAAACAAAGGGCAGGATGCCTATCATTAAGGAAATAAATCAAGAAAAAATAAGTCCTAGAATTGAAGGACATAAGTTTCCAGATTGACAGGGCCCATTGAGTGCTCAGTGAAATTGATTAAAATAAACCTTCAGTAAATTTAAGCACATCATCATGAAATTTCAAACACCCTGTAGACAAAGAGAAAAGTCTTAAGCTTTCAGAGAGAACTAACAGGTCCCATACAGAGAGACCAGATTCAGCATGACTAGCTTTCTTCACAGTGACACTAGATGTTGAAAGACAGTGGAACAATGACCTTAAAACTGAGAGAATCATTTACAATATGGAATGAGCAACCAAACTACATACTAACCAATTGTAAGATGAATAAAATGAGGTCAGACATTTTCAGGAAGCTGCCAAGAGGTCCTCTGCCAAAATAAAGGAGTTTATCAAGAAAGACCCACCCTGAGAGTGTTGCTCAGTGATTTGAGCACTGAAGGATCTCGGGTTTGAGTCCCAGTCAAGGGCATATGCTGGGTTGCCGGTTCACTCCCTGCTTTCTGGCTGGTTGTGTGTGGGAGGCAACCGGGAAATGTGTCTCTCTCACATCAATGTTTCTCTCTCTCTCTCTCTTTCTCTCTCTCTCTCTCCCCCTCTCTCCTTCCACTTTCTCTGAAAATCAATGGGAAAAATATCCTCAGGTGAGAATTAACAACAACAAAATAGAAAGAGAGAGAGAGAGAGAGAGAGAGAGAGAGAGAGAGAGGAAGGCAGACCCAGGATCCAGAAAGCAGGGCATTTATCTCAAGAAACTATAAGAGATTCTCCCAGATGGTGTGAATGGAGATCCAGGATGGCAGCAGGTCACCAGGTGCAGAGACAGCCAGTTCAGAGTGGAGCAGGTCCAAGTGCCCAAGAAGAGAATTCTCCAAGAAGATAAAATTGATAAATCCCTAATGGTGCTGAACACATTCACTGGAGATAAAAGAATCAAATTCTCACCTTCCATACTGGTAGTAGGAGTTTAATGGGTAATACCTACTAGTAAAACTGAAAAACAAAAATTATGAATTAACAATATAAGTTAGCATATTGTTTATAGATATGGAAGTAAAAGTCAAAGAAACAACAAAAATGTGAAAATGGTTTTCTTTGGAAAGCAAGAAATGGAAGAAGGGAAATGGGGACTCTGATAATTTATTATCCTCTCTTATTCAAAGTTGACTCTTAAAACCATGTGGATGTATTGTTTTGATGAAAATTTAAATTAAATATTAAAAAAATTAAAATAATATATAGAGAGAGAAACAACAGAGTATGAAGTAGGCTGACGGATAAACACAGTTTTCTGCCTAACTCTTTGGCTTCCATAACAATCCCAGAAAATATATGACCCCAGTGTAACACTGTCTACCCCTGGCTTTTGAGAGATTCTAATGACTATAATACACATTTCTATTTATAATAGCAATAGTGCAGGAGACAAGGAGCTCATTGCAAACTTATATGCAGACCGACATTTAATCCAGCAACCTCCTCAGGTTAGTTATGTGACATTGGGTAAAATGACTCTCCAGTCCAAGCCTCGTCCAGAAAATAACAGTGATGACACAATCTACTTGTTAGGTTAGTTGAAAGGAATAGATGCGGTAAGATATGTGTAAGCCCATTTTCCCCTCCTATAAATGCTTCCTCACCCACACCTCTTCTGCTTGAGTTTGATTAGATTTACTAAGAGACACACACAGAAGTCAGCCAAAGGTATTTTAATAAAACTCAGGAATCTACGTGGTCAGACTCAGGGCAGGGTTTTCTTCATTGTTGCGCTCTCGGGCTTCAACCACTAACTCGCTGCCGGGTTATCTTTGGCTGGAACTTGGGCTTCACACAGCACAGTTTGCCGCTTGGACAGAAAATAAAGACTGATTCGTCCTTATGGCATTCCTCACGGCAGTTGCCATGAAGATTCCAGCATTTTTCAGTGCTGCCTGATACAAAGAGAAAAAGAGAAGGGAGGCAAATCAGTCCCGAGGGGGAAATGAGCCCTGGCTTGAGAAGGCTAATAGTCAGGCTGAAGGGGTGGGGCGGGGGGGGGGGGGGGGGGGGGGATGCAATAGACGGAGGAGTCACCTCTAGATTTATAAGGTGGTAGAGTCTTGCATCCTTTCTGGACACCCCATTTCAAGTCCAGCCCTTCTTGAAAGTTCTCTCACAGGTTCCATGGGTCCTAATGGCTAGGAACATGGACTGTTGAGACCCATACACCTGGATTTTGAATCTGTCTACACCACAAGCCAACTGGGAGACCTTGGGCAGGCCATTACCCTTCTCAGAGCATCAATTTCTTCTTTTCTAAAAAGAAGATATAGCACCCGCCTCAGAGAGTTGTTGTGGGGATTAAATGAAATGGTCTATAAAACCATTAAATAAAGTCAGACAAATCATGACAGGACCTCAAAAATAATTAAATATTTTATAAACCATTCCATAAGTAAAGATAAAACTAGAAGGAATATGTGAGCAAATAAATGCAACAGATCATGGCTTCTGAGAAACACAAGGTGAAAAAGAGGATACATTCCTCAAAAAGAAAGGAAGAAGTGCCCTAGCCATTTTGGTTCAGTGGATAAAGCGTTGACCTGCAGACTGAAGGGTAACGGGTTCGATTCTGGTCAAGGGCACATCCCAGGTTGCAGGCTCGATTCCCAATAAGGGGTGTGCAGGAGGAGGTAGCCAATCGATGATTTTCTCTCATTATTGGTGTTTCTCTCTCTCTCTCTCCCTCTTCCTTTCTCTCTCTGAAATCAATTAAAATGTATTTTTAAGAAAAGAAAGGAAGAAAGAGGTAAAAAGAAATTAATAGAAAGTTACAAATATTGATTGTAAGCAAAAGAACTCCAACATACAAATAACAGGAAGCACCAAAGAAGAAATAAAGTCAAGGCAACAGAATACTACAAACTGCATTCACTAAACTTTCCCCAATATTGACTCCTCACGCTAACATATTATTCCACGTTGAGAAATGAGTACATTGGAACTCAGAGCAGCCAAATGGCTTGTCGGGTGTCATAGAGCTAAAAACTGATGGAGCAGGTTCTAACCCAGGATTTGGAGGTGGATGGTGTTTCATGCCTGTGTCTGGCGTGAGCAGGCCCAAATTGTGAGGCCGTGCTCCCAAGCAATCCACTCACATCCTGGCCTGTGGAAAGTTTGAGATGCTGGGGGGTGGGCGGGGGGGGCGGGGGGGCGGGGGTGTGGATTGAGCTCCTCTCTGATGAGGGGATGGTACTAGCACCTTGGCCTGGGCAAGTTTGATGAGGGTCCTTCTCTACTGAAAGCTATTCCATGGCTTTGGTGCAGGGACTGGTACTGACAGGCTGCCTTAAGGCAGCTGTGAATAGTGCAAAATCCAAGTAATTCCAGGGACCACGGGCAGAAAGGGTCACTGTTGCCTCCACTCTTTCCTGTTTCCCCTGCCCGGCCCCACTCCTCCTCGAACAGCAGACCTCCTGTCCCTGATCCCTGGAGCTGACCAAGGAAAGGGGGTCTGAGAGGGCGGCTGAGGGAACAGTCTGGAGGTTACAGCTGGTTCCTAAGAGCTGGCGCCGTTCCTGGCAAGGATGGCTGTCTGGGTGCCAGGTCCCCTCTGGGGTGGGCTTAAAAGATAAAGAAGCTGCGTTTGTTACACACCAAAGTGCCAGTGTGTTCGTGTTGATTCCACAACCTGATTCATTATTTCAAATGGACAAATGAGTACATTGAAGGCAACTGGAGCCAAGTCGTTCTCTGGGGACATCACGGAGCTAATAAAGGCGGGGCAGGGTCGAACCCAGTACTTGGGGGCTCTTCCCTCTTCCCCAGATCAGTGGTGGTGCCCACTGCCACCTGCCAGCCCGTCCTCCCAGGCCCTGGAGTGCCCTGACCGAGAGCCCCTCTCCACCCCGCCCCTCCCCGGGGAGGTCTACATTACCTGGAGTGGCCTGGGACAAGAGCAGCAGCACAGTCAGAGTGAGCATAAAAGGCGTCATGACTTCAGCAGCCCCAGCAGGAGTCTTGGGTCTCGAGAGGCGACAAGCCAGTGGGTGAGAGCCCTGGACTCTTCTGCTCGCTCTCATCAACCAGGACATGATCAACTGGGTCACTTACACGTGCCCTCGGCTGCCCACGGGTACAGTCTGCCCTGAACCAGCCTGCCTCCCCCACACTTCTCAGTCACTAACTCAGTGCCCCCGCATCACCACTCACACCACCGAGCTGACCTGTCTCCTTTCATCCATCTTCACTTTTCGGGACCAGCAGGGAGAAGTCATACAACGGCCAGAAGGATTTAATATATATATATATTAGCCCTGGTCATAACTCAAAATCCTCCAAGACTCCACATCACACATTGAAGGGGAAAAAAGCACAATCTTTACTATGCCCTACAAAGCCCTACCTTATCTGGTCTAGAGATCCACCGTTATGGCGATTTTAATGTACGTTAGGCAAACTCCTTTATGGAGTTTAATTTTCCATTTTGAGGGCAGAGGAGGAGAGAAAGAATGACACTCACTCAGATCTTGGGAAGAATGTGTCTATCTGATCATTTTCTCTCTAAGAGAAAAGTCCCCACTGTCCAAAATGTTCAGTTTCTGCCCTTACCGGTTTGGCTCAGTGGATAGAGCAGTGGTTCTTAACCTTCCTAATGCCGCGACCCTTTAATACAGATCCTCATGTTCTGGTGACCCCCAATTTCATTGTTACAAATTGAACATAATTAAAGCATAGTGGTTAATCACAAGAACAATATGTAATTATATATGTGTTTTCCAATGGTCTTAGGCGACCCCTGTGAAAGGGTCGTTCGACCCCCAAAGGGGTCGAAACCCACAGGTGAGAACCGCTGGGATAGAGCATCGGCCTGCGAACTGAAAGGTCCCAGATTCGATTCCGGTCAAGGGCATGTACCTTGGTTGCAGGCATATGCCCAGTAGGCGGTGTGCAGGAGGCAGCTGATCGATGTTTCTCACTCATCAATGTTTCTAACTCTCTATCCCTCTCCCTTCCTCTCTGTAAAAGAAATCAATAAAATATATTTTTTAAAAAATAAAATGTTCAGCTTCAGGAAGGATTTTGTCATCGAGAGTGAGAGAGGGAAGAGTTGAAAGTATTCTGCTGGCTGTGCCACTCACTTGCTGTGTGACCTTAGGAAAGTCACTTTCCCTCTTGGGCTTTAACTGCACCAATGAGCAGGTTGGAACAGATGGGCTGTAGTATGCTATGGTTCTCTGGATGCTGAAAAGGCACAGAATGTGGAGTGCTGTGCGTTTTTACCACCAACACAGGCCAGGCTAATTGAGTTTACACCTAAGGATTCTCAAGGTGTCCTCAGCAGGCTCCAACTCTCTTTACACACTGAGGTCAGAGGCCTCTCCCCTTGTTCCTGACATCCAATATGCTATATGGCATTTGCAAACCACAGTCCCACTCTGGCCAGCCCATTTATCTGCTTCAAGATTCCAAATGGTTATTGTGTTGTCCATCGCATTCTCCTCTTATTTATTGGATTATAACTTTTAAAAGTCTCTGTAGTTGCTATAGTTTAAGTGCAACTTGGGAACTGAATGCCTAAAAAGTGTGTGTATTTAACCCACCATTTTTCCCGAAAAGCTCAATGGTGTGTTTTAAAAAATTATATTCTCTTTTTATTTCGGGTGCCTAAAAAGGCTATTAATTTCTGTATTTGATTTTCAATCAAAAACGATTCATTTTATTTTTTCTTTTAAATATATTTTATTGATTTTTTACAGAGAGGAAGGGAGTGGGATAGAGAGTTAGAAACATCGATGAAAGAGAAACATCGATGAGCTGCCTCCTGCACACTCCCCACTGGGGATGTGCCCACAACCAAGGTATATGCCCTTGACCAGAATCGAACCTGGGACCCTTGAGTCCGAAGGCCAACGCTCTATCCACTGAGCCAAACCGGTCAGGGCCAAAACGATTCATTTTAAATCAAATCTGCATTTCTGGATCTCAACCCACTTAAGTCACAAAATGTTAACATTTTTACATATTTCTGGATTTTTTTGGTCAATATTATGTCTAAGAAGATTGTACCTTTTTGTCTGGGCCATTTGGCTCAGTGGTTGAGCATCGACCCATGCACTAAGAGGTCACTGGTTCAATTCCCGGTCAGGGCACATGCTCAGGTTGTGGGCTGGATCCTGGTATAGGTGTGCAGGAGGCAGCCAATTACCGATGTTGTTGTTCCTCTCTCATCAATGTTTCTATATCTCTCTCCTTCTCCCTTCCTTTCTCTCTAAGATCAATTTTTTAAAAGCATATTTAAAAAAAGATTGCAGAGACCACCAAGATGGCAGCATAGGTAAACACCGGAGACTGCTGCCGCAAACAACCATTTCAAAAATACAACTAAAAGACGGAACGGACATCACCCAGAACCACAGGAAGGCTGGCTGAGGAGAGACTCTTCAACTAGAAGGAAAGACAACAGCATACCGAGGCTCAAAGGAGTCGCAGTGTGGAAAATTTAAAGGTGCAGAGGTGCGCGCGCAAAGCGGGCTGGTGGCTGAGGGCATGGTTGTCGTTTTCAATCAGGAGGGAGTCTCAGACTCTGAGCTCCAGATCCGGGTGAGTCTCTAGGGACTCAGACTCAAACGGGAGAAGCAGGATTGTCTAGCATCAGTTGGAACGTGAAGGCAGCTTTCTCTCCGAGGTTTGCAGTGGTTGCTGGGGTTCTGAGAAGCAGAGCCTCTGGGAACAGGACTGAGAGCAGCCATAACTGCTCCCTCCGCCAGCCCTGTTGAGCCTGCCCCGCCCAAGCCCTGCGCAGAGCCATTTGCCGGATCCCCTCAGGCAAAGGCTAGATTAGCACCTCCCCAGAGGACAGAAGTTTCCCTCTAGTATTAACTACAACAATCAAGGCTTAACTAGAACAAGACTGCGCACAAAGACCACAAGGGGGTGCACCAAGAAAGCATAAAAAATGCGGAGACAAAAAAACATGACAGAAATGGAGGATATGGAGCTAAAAAACGCAATTTTGAGGGCTTGCAATAAACTTGATGAGAGCCTCACGAAAACTAATGAGACCCTCGATGCTATGATAAAGAACCAACTAGAAATTAAGCATACACTGACTGAAATAAAGAATGTTATACCCAATAGCAGACCAGAGGAGCGCAAGAATCAAGTCAAAGATTTGAAATGCGAAGAAGCAAAAAACACCCAACTGGGAAAGCAAAATGAAAAAAGAATCTGAAAATACGAAGATAGTGTAAGGAGCCTCTGGGACAGCTTCAAGCGCAGTAATATCAGAATTATAGGGGTGCCAGAAGATGAGAGACAGCAAGATATTGAAAACCTATTTGAAGAAATAATGGCAGAAAACTTCCCCCACCTGGTGAAAGAAATGGACTTACAGGTCCAAGAAGCGCAGAGAACCCCAAACAAAAGGAATCCAAAGAGGACCACACCAAGACACATCATCATTAAAATGCCAAGAGCAAAAGACAAAGAGAAAATCTTAAAAGCAGCAAGAGAAAGAGGCTCAATTACCTACAAGGGAATACCCATACGACTGTCAGCTGATTTCTCAACAGAAACTTTGCAGGCCAGAAGAGAATGGCAAGAAATATTCAAAGTGCTGAATACCAAGAACCTACAGCCAAGAGTACTTTATCCAGCAAAGCTATCATTCAGAATTGAAGGTCAGATAAAGAGCTTCACAGATAAGGAAAAGCTAAAGGAGTTCATCACCACTAAACCAGTATTATACGAAATGCTGAAAGGTATCCTTTAAGAAGAGGAAGAAGAAAAAGGTAAAGATACAAATTGTGAACAACAAGCATGCATCTATCAACAAGTGAATCTAAGAATCAAGTGAATAAATAATCTGATGTACAGAATGAACTGGTGATTACAATAAATCAGGGACATAGAAAGGGAATGGACTGACTCTTCTTGGGGGGGAAGGGGTGTGGGGGGTGCGGGAAGAGACTGGACAAAAATCGTGTACCTATGGATGAGGACAGCGGGTGGGGAGTGAGGGCGGAGGGTGGGGCGGGAACTGGGAGGAGGGGAGTTATGGGGGGGGGGAAAGAGGAACAAATGTAATCTGAACAATAAAGATTTAATAAAAAATTTTAAAAAAATAAAAAAAGATTGCAGAAAAAGTGCATGCAAGCTGCTCCTCCCAGGGGGCCTGGGCTAAATGTTCTTGAGCATCTCCAGGAAGGCCTGCAGGGATGGTGCCTCCACATTCTGGAAGGTGTTCTGGACTCTGCTGTACAGGATGAAGTATTTCACCTCCAGCCAGATGAACCCGAAGTGGTTCTCATCGAACAGGATGAAGACTCCAGGGAAGCGCCTGGGGTAGGTGAAGCCATGGAAGGTAACCATGTGGACGCCATAGAAACACATCCTGCAGGTTCGGGGGTAGTTCTGGTCTCTTGAGTGCACACCCACAGGCAGAACAAACGGAACAGGCTGCTCCTCCGGAGCTGCAGCCCCGGACTCCCCGAAGCTGGGCAGGGCAGGGCTCTGCCAGCCATGGCCCTGGCTTTCCTCAGTCTGGTCTTCTTGCTGCTGCTGCTCCCGGATCACCTGCTGGTCAATCTCCTGGACCACGAGGGAGAGCTCCTTGAAGTTGCGGAAGATCTCGCCATCTCGCAGCTGGATGCGGCGCATGAGGTAGATCTCTAACGCTAACGTCTTGGTTATTCCCATGATCTTCGTGACCCTGGCATACTTCCCATGGAAGCTGAGCATGGCAATCGTTAGGCCGTAGGCATCGTATTTGCCTTGGAAGAGGCCTGGCCTGATGAGGTCGTCCGGGTGGCGTGGCGGGAGGTAGAGGCGGCGGTAGGTCAGGCAGTCATACTGCTGTCCGTCCTCCTGTACCAGCACCCGCCCCCGTTCGTCCCAAGGCCGCGTTGGTGAATCCTTTCGGTGGTCTGTCTTGATGCACTGGATGCTGAACCTGTCCTTCTGAATCTGCATGTGGCGGTTGTGGGGCCTGCTGTGGCGGCCTTCCATGCACTCCACCGTGACTGATTTCCTCTCCGTCAGGCGAATTCTGAACGAGGGCTCGAATTGCATTGGGCCATCCACATGGGTGTTAAGGGAAGGCCTGCACGTCCAACCAGTAATGCATAAGCCGTCCACCACGACATTCAGCAGTGTTCTATAGCCATGATCGAGCTGCCACAAACCCAAAATGTTTCTGTATGGGAACATCTTCGCGTAGAGTTCTCGATAAGACCTACCGATCATCTTCAGGTCCTGCAAGTTTTCACGAAAGCCAAACTCCTCCCAGCAGCGCCGTCTCCAGATGCTGTCGGTGTGCAGGATGTGGTGGAATTTGGTGCAGGCCAGGGCCAGGCTGGGGAGGTCGGTGCCGGGGAGCAAGGCGAAGATCTCCACCAGCATCTCCACCGGCAGGTCCTGCAGCGAGCAGCGCAGGGGCTGCGGGGCCAGCATGGGGCCCGCGATTCCTCCACTCCCAGCACAGCACCGCACTGCTGCGTCCGCCTCGACGTGCTTTTCTGCCGGGGCCGGCTTGGCGTTGGCTGCTGCCCTCTCAGCCAGGCGCTGGCGCTTCTGAGGACACCGACATCCCCGGGAAGAGCCCACGCTGCAGAGGCAAGCGCACTCCTCCATGCCTCCAGGCTTAACAGCCACCACAGCGTGGGCCACCACACCTCAGCAGGGTTTTAAGCTGTTTCATCCCGCCCTAGATCCAGCCACGCCCCCCAGGGCCTAGCCACACCCCCTCAGAGAGGAGCCAATTGTAGGACTTTAAACCCATACCCCTTAACAGTCGCCTCCCTTTCCCAGTGCCCCTCCCTGTCCTCCAGCCCTAGCCCCAGGCAGTCACTAATCTGCTTTCTGTAGGGATATGCCTCCAGGGATATGCCTATGGGGGTAGGGCATTTCACATAAATTCAGTAAAAAAAAAAACAACTGTGGTACATCTACACAATGGAATACTATACTGCGGTAAAAAAGAAGGAACTCTTGCCATTTGCAACAGCATGGATGGAACTGGAGAGCATTATGCTAAGTGAAATTAGCCAGTCAGAGAAAGATAAATACCACATGATCTCACTCATTTGTGGATTATAGAGAACAACATAGACTGATGTACAGAGACAGATCCAAAGACAGAGAAACAGCAATCAGACTATCAATCCCCAGAGGGGAAGTAGGGGAGGGAGGGGGTAAGGGGAAGAGATCAATCAAAGGACTTGTATGCTTGCATATAAGCCAAACCAATGGACATGGACAACAGGGGGATGAGAGCATGAGTGGGGGGGGGGGGGGGGGTTGGGGGTTAATGGGGGGATGAGGACACATTTGTAATACCTTAATCAATAAAGAAATTAAAGATTAAAAAATAAAATTAAATTTGCACTTTTTTCACCCCTCCCCCTGTCCTCTTGTCTTCTGGCAACCATTGGTTTTCTATAAGTCTGCTCAGTTTTGTTCTGCTTATTCATTTGTTTTGATCTTTAGATTCCACATAGAAGTGAAATCATATGGTATTTGCCCTTCTGTCTGATTTATTTCACTTAGCATAATAAATGAAATAAATTTAGGTCCACCCATATTGTTGCAAATGGCAAGATTTCTTCTTTATATGGCTGAGTAATATTCTATTGTGTATATGTACCACATCTTCTTTATCCAATTGCCTGTTAATGGACACAGAGGTTGCTTCCATATTGTTTAGGTTTATTCTTATACACGTCACTTTATTTGTTAATCATTTCTTCTTGCACCTAAGACCTTTCAAATAGGTTTATTTTTCCTTCTTCATAAAGTACATCCTTTAATATTTCTTTTAGTATGTTGGTACCAGTCTTGATCAATTTTTATTTGTTGAGAAATGTCTTTATTTCACCCTGGTTCTAATAACTGAAGTTTGTATGTGTAGTTCTTATGGTTCTTGTTGATGGTGCCTTGTTTCTCCGTGTGCTTCATAATCTTGAATATGTACTATTAATTGTCCTTGAATTTTTTAAATAAGTCTTTATTGTTCCGATTATTACAGTTGTACCTCTTTTTCCTCCCCATAGCTCCCCTTCACCTGGTTCCCACCCCACACCATGACCTTACCCCCCCCCCCCCATTGCCCTCGTCCATAGGTGTAAGATTTTTGTCCAATCTCTTCTGGTACCCCCCACAACCTCCTCCCCCACCCCCCACCCCCCGCCCACTGAGAATTGTCAGTCTGCTCTCTTTCTATGCCCCTGATTCTATTATATTCACCAGTTTATTCTGTTCTTCAGATTTTTTATTCACTTGACTTTTAGGCTCACTTGTTGATAGATATGTATTTGTTGTCACTTTGTTGTTCATAATTTTTATCTTTACCTTTTTCTTCCTCTTCTTAGAGAATACCCTTCAGCATTTCATATACTACTGGCTTGGTGGTGATGAACTTCTTTAGCTTTTTCTTGTCTGTGAAGCTCTTTATCTGACCTTCAATTCTGAATGATAGCTTTGCTGGGTAGACTAATCTTGGTTGTAGGTTCTTGCTATTCATCACTTTGTATATTTCTGGCCTGCATAGTTTCCATAGAGAAATCAGCTGACAGTCATATGGGTACTCCCTTGTAAGTAACTGTTTTTCTCTTGCTGCTTTTAATATTCTCTCCTTGTCGTTTGCCCTTGGCATTTTAATTATAATGTGTCTTGGTGTGGTCCTCTTTAGATTCCTCTTGTTTGGGGTTCTCTGTGATTCCTGGACTTGTAAGTCTATTTCTTTCACCAGGTAGGGGAAGTTTTCTGCCATTATTTCTTCAAATATGTTTTCAATATCTTGCTCTTTCTCTTCTTCTGGCACCCCCATAATTCGGATGTTGGTACGCCTGAACTTGTCCCAGAGGCTCCTTACACTATCTTCATATTTTTGGATTCTTTTTGCTTTTTGCTTTTCCATTGGGTGTTTTTTTTTTTGTTTTGTTTTGTTTTTCTTAAATCTTTATTGTTCAGATTATTACATTTGTTCCTCTTTTTTTCCCCCCATAATTCCCCTCCTTCCAGCTCCCACCCCACCCTCCACCCTCACTCCCCACCCACTGTGTTCATCCATAGGTGCATGATTTTTGTCCAGTCACTTCCCGCATCTCCCACACCCCTTTTCCCCCCAAGAATAGTCAGTCTATTCCCTTTCTATGTCCCTGATTCTATTATAATCACCAGTTCATTCTGTACATCAGGTTATTTATTCACTTGATTCTTAGATTCATTTGTTGATAGATGCATGTTTGTTGTTCATAATTTGTATCTTTACCTTTTTCTTCTTCTTCCTCTTCTTAAAGGATACCTTTCAGCATTTCATATAATACTGGTTTGGCGGTGATGAACTCCTTTAGCTTTTCCTTATCTGTGAAGCTCTTTATCTGACCTTCAATTCTGAATGATAGCTTTGCTGGATAAAGTACTCTTGGCTGTAGGTTCTTGGTATTCAGCACTTTGAATATTTCTTGCCATTCCCTTCTGGCCTGCAAAGTTTCTGTTGAGAAATCAGCTGACAGTCGTATGGGTATTCCCTTGTAGGTAATTGAGCCTCTTTCTCTTGCTGCTTTTAAGATTTTCTCTTTGTCTTTTGCTCTTGGCATTTTAATGATGATGTGTCTTGGTGTGGTCCTCTTTGGATTCCTTTTGTTTGGGGTTCTCTGCGCTTCTTGGACCTGTAAGTCCATTTCTTTCTCCAGATGGGGGAAGTTTTCTGCCATTATTTCTTGAAATAGGTTTTCAATATCTTGCTGTCTCTCATCTTCTGGCACTCCAATAATTCTGATATTAGACCGCTTAAAGCTGTCCCAGAGGCTCCTTACACTATCTTCACACTTTCGGATTCTTTTTCCATTTTGCTTTTCCAATTGGGTGTTTTTTGTCGAATCTTTGGTTTGATTATTGTACTCCTCTGGTCTGCTATTGGGTATAATATTCTTTATTTCAGTCCGTGTATGCTTACTTTCTAATTTCTTTATCGTAGCATCGAGGATCTCATTAGTTTTCGTGAGGCTCTGCACAAATTTATGGCAAGCCCTCAAAATTGCGATTCTTAGCTCCATATCCTCCATTTCTGTCATGTTTTTTTGTCTCCGCATCTTTTATGCTTTCTTGGTGCACCCCCTTGTGGTCTCTGCACAGTCTTGTTCTAGCCAAGCCTTAATTGTTGTAGTTAACACTAGAGGGGTTTGACCACCAGGCCGACTGGCTATAGGAATCAGCTGTATGGAAAACGTCTGCCTTCTGGGGAGGCGCTAATCCAGCCTTTGCCTGAGGCGATCGGCAAATGGCTGTGCGCAGGGTTTGGGCGGGGCGGGATCAGCAGGGCGGGCGGAGGGAGCAGTTATGGCCACGCTCAGTCCCGTTCCCAGAGGCTCTGCTTCTCAGAACCCCGGCAGCCGCTGCAAACCTCGGAGAGAAAGCTGCCCTCAGGTTCCAACTGATACCGGATAATCCCGCTTCTCCCGTTTGAGTCTGAGTCCCTAGAGACTCGCCCGGATCTGGAGCCCAGAGTCTGAGACTCACTCCCGACAGAAAACGACAACCGCGCCCTCAGCCACCAGCCGGCTTTGCGTGCGCACCTCGGTACCTTTGTATTTTCCACACTGCGCCGCCTCTGAGCCTCGATTTGCTGTTCTCTTTCCTTCTAGTTGTAGAGTCTCTCCTCAGCCAGCCTTCCTGTGGTTCTGGGTGATGTCCGTTCAGTCTTTTAGTTGTATTTTTGAAATGGTTGTTTGCGGCAGCGGTCTCCGGTGTTTACCTACGCCGCCATCTTGGTCTCCGAAACTAACATTTTTTCATTGGGTGTTTTTTGCTTCTTCTCATTTCAAATCTTTGACTTGATTCTTGGGGTCCTCTAGTCTGCTGTTGGATCTCTGTATATTATTCTTTATTTCAGTCAGTGTATGCTTAATTTCTGATTGGTCCTTTTTCATATCCTTGAGGGTCTCACTAAATTTCTCAGAGGTTTCTAGAAGATTCTTTAGTAACCATATAACCATGGTTTTGAACTCTATATCCAGTATTTTGCTTTCATCCATTTCTTTCATTTGTGACTTGTTTCTTTGTCTCTGCATTTTGGCTGCTTCCCTGTGTTTGTTTCTATGTACAGGGTAGCTGCTAAGTCTCCTTGAGTTGATAGAGTGGCCCTGTGTGGTTGGTGTCCAATAGGGCCCAGTGGCTCAGCCTCCTCAGTCACCTGAGGTGGACACTCTTGGTGCATCCCTGTGGGATGTTTGCACAGTCTTGTTGTAGTTAACCCTTGATTGCTGTTGGTATCACTGGGAGGAATTGACCTCCAGGCCAGTTGGCTGTGGTGTCCAGCTGTGTCTACACTGGAAGATCTGTTGCACAGGATACACTCTTATGGGGCAGGACTTGCTTCAGTAGGGCTTTGGTGCTCACTGAGTCTGTCCCTTGAGTGTGTCTCTTATGGATGTGAAGAGTTGTAATCTATTATCATCTCCAAGGAGGTGCAAGGTCAGCCACTGTCTGGGGCAGCCCAGCAGGAGCTACAGAGACATCTGCAGATTCCTCCTCTTTGTATGGAGTTTGGAAGTGCCCAGACGAGGCCCAGCTGTGACTCAAGGCCGCTGCTGCTACCAGGTATTGGGCCTTTTTTTGGAATCTCTGGGGCTCTCTGACCCAACTGCAATTTGTTTTAGGGGAAAGGACAGGCAATTCATATGCAAAAGCTGATGCATACAGCTTGGGTGGGTTGTAAATTGGGAGGGGCGGGGTCTCTGGAAATCACCAGGGCGGAGCAAACAGCGAGGGCTTCCCTGAACTGGAGAGGTCCCTGGTTCTCCACATCCTGCGTGCCGTGCAGGAACAATGATTGCTTCGAGCACCTCTAAGCATAAGCCACCTTCACGTTCCTGTCCCGATGCCAGACAGTCCAGTTTCTCCTCCTATGTGTCTGGGTCCCCCAGAGTCTCGCCCAGAACTGGGATTCAGAGCAAGTAGGAGCTTGTATCTCTCTCCCAGTTTAAAGAACAGCACGTCCAGGTGCCAGCACTTTCCGAGCCTCCGCACCTCTTACCAGTCTCAATGCGCTTTCTTCACCTCTCTAGTTGTGGAATTTCCACTCAGCCAGCTTTCCCGGTTCTGGGTGGTAGTTGTTCTGCCGTTTAGTTGTAATTTTGGTGTGGCTGTGAGAGGCAGCAAGTACAGGTGATTACCTCTGCCGCCATCTTGGTTTTTCTCAATTGTCCTTGAATTTATTTGTGGTTTCCTGGGGGTCTAGATGACCTTGCCTTCCTTTAGAGAGCATTCACTTTTGCTTCTGTCAAATGTTTGGAACATTTCCAGTTTGGGAACATTTTCTCTCTCTCCCTTTTCTAAAAATATATTTTTATTGATTTCAAAGAGGAAGGGAGAGGGAGAGGGAGATAGAAACATCAATGATGAGAGAGAATCATTGATTGGATGCCTCCTGCACACCCAACACTGGGAATCAAACCCACGGCCCGGGCATGTGCCTGGCTGAGAATCAAACCGTGACCTCTTGTTTCATAGGTCAATGCTCAACCACTGAGCCATGCCGGTCGGGCTGGGAACATTTTCAAATAAAATCATAACTCGAAAGCTTGGGGGTTTTTGCTTTGTTTTGTTTTACAGTTCAGTTGGTACTGTAGTTGAGCTACAAAAACACTTGAAGATTAGCTTGTAGTTACAACAGCCTAATGACTTTTCTAGTGTCTTGCTCTGCTTAACAGTAACAACGAAAACATCTGAGAAGGGTAGCAGGTTTACTAATGGCTCGCCCTTACTCTCAATGTATGGTTCTCTGTAGTCCCAGCTTAATGGGCGTACAGAATCCCTTACTGAACTTTACCCTGAGTGGGCCTGGCCTTTGAATTCTCTTCCTCTCACCTCTAGGCCATCAAAGCCTCAAGTTTGCAGGTGTCCTCAGGGCAAAACCTAAGAGTTCAGAGGAGAAACCCCAAATAGCTGGTTCTTGGGTCTCTGAGAAGGGGCACAGCCTGGTGCCCAGAGGCAGGAGCCTGTGGGTCAGGCCTAGTGCATGGTTAGTACTCGGAGGGCAGGGGGCTGTGGCTGCTGGCAATTCTGAGAGGGCACAGCCAGGCTGGTGCCGGGAGCTACATCTCTTACTACCATTTTCCTTCCAGTTTTAGCTCCAGGGACGTCATACTTCTCATTTTCAACACCAACATGAGCCTTTGTACAGACTTTCCTCTGCCTGGAGCTCCATTTTGGCTCATCTGCCTGGTGATGACACTGTTCAATGTCACCTTCAGTCTGTAGGATTCCGTGTACATGGCGCCCCCTTGTGGTCCCTTCGTTTAGAGCTGGGTGGAAGGACACGTGCAAGTCTCGGACCAAGGGCCTTGTTGTTGCCCGACCTCTCCCTGCTGACCTAAATGACGAAAGGCGGCGTGCCAGCTGAGTGCGTGGCTGCACACTGTGGCTCAGGGGGCGCGGGGGCCGTGCCTGTGGGCAGCTGAGGGCACGTGTGGGTGGCAGCTGTTCCGATTGGTCAAAGGGAGCGCAAGCCAGAGCGGCCGGAGCTCTCCCCCATTAGCTTTGCCATCGCCTGGGACTTGCAGCTCCACCTTGGGCCACTTCCAACCATGAAGCTCCTTTTGCTGACTGTGACTGCACTGCTGCTCTTGTCCCAGCTCACCCCAGGTAGGTCACCTTCCAGAGCCGTCTAGAGAGGACACCTTCACCAGCAGGTGCAGATCTCAGCCACACCATCGCTGCTCCCCAGGGAGCGTGCCCAGGTGGCCTAGCACCATGAGAGGGAACGGGAGGGGTGGACAAGAGAAGCAGGAAGAGCAGAGGACAGTAGAAATAGTCCCCAGAATCATCTCGCTGTGTGAAGGTCACAACCACCGAACCAGGAGAGAAAAGCTGGTTTCCTATTGCTGTCTCTGTGCCAGAGCCTGTGTGGGGAGCCAGGGTCACAGAGGTAAATGGCACAGCCCCGGGGGCGATACCATTTACAACCCAGAGTGACTCCAGCTGTGATAAAGGGAGCCAGGAGGCTGAGGTGCACGTGGAGGGGGGACCAGCCCAGCCTGAGGGCCAGGGGCATCCTCCCAGAGGGATCCCCCCACGTCCTGAAAAATGTGTAGAAGACAGAAGGGGAAGGAAAAGAGGGGGGGAATCGAAAAGGTGCCCGGCAGAAATCACCGTATGCGAAGGTCCAGATGTGGGAGAGATCACGGTGCCTTTAGGGAGCTGGCACAAATGGGGGCGTGGGTTAGGGGCGTGGCGAGGGGTAAAGCTGAGGCTGGGCCGGGAAGGCCAGGGAGGGAGCCATGGGAAGGCTTACGAAGAGAAGGGCCATCATCAGACTTGCCCGTTCCACCCACCCCAGCATGAGCTACCTGGCCCCTCCTGCTCAGCTGCCAGAGCTTCTGCCCACCCCCAGGCTTTCCTCTAACCTTCCCAGGTGTGGGAATGTGTGAATTTCCTCAAACAAGCTGCCCCGAGTCCTTGTATCTGCCTGTGGGAAGATGCTTGAAAGGGCTCACCCGGGGTAGAGAGGAAAGCCCCGGAACCCGGTTAGAAACTGCCCAGCTTTTTCTCACACTGGGACCCCCAGCAAGCAGCCCGGCTGCTCCGTTTCAATGTCCTCCTTCCTCGGACTGCTCCAATAGTGCCTGTGTAGCAAGGTCAGGTTGAGGCACAGCAATGAACACACTGACATTTTGGTGTGCGAAAATAGGTAGCTTCTCTATTTTGTGTAACTCATCTGAGTTCCCCCTGGAACTTCCATCATGCTGGTGGGACAGTTGGGAGGGGGGTGGAGCATAGGGGCTGTGCCTAAACTCGGCAGTTAAATATTCATCCTTTCTGGTTTAAACTGGTTACCAGGTTCATTCTGTCCCTTTGAATAAATATTTGGTCTTTCAGCATTTTTCCTTTCTTATGCTCCCCTTCTCCTTCCCAGAATAGAATTGAGTTTAAGAGAAAGTAACTTGGCCGAAACCGGTTTGGCTCAGTGGATAGAGCGTCGGCCTGCGGACTGAGGGGTCCCAGGTTCGATTCCGGTCAAGGGCATGTGCCTGGGTTGCGGGCACATCCCCAGTAGGAGATGTGCAGGAGGTGGCTGATCGATGTTTCTCTCTCATCGATGTTTCTGGCTCTCTATCTCTCTCCCTTCCTCTCTGTAAAAAATCAATAAAATATATTTAAAAAAAAAAAAAGAGAAAGTAACTTGATATGTCATGATTTCATTAATTGGTTCATTCAGGAAACATGGTTGAATAGATTTAATGTTCCAGGCAATGGGATAGGTACAAGAGAAAGAGCAGTGAACCAATCAGAACAAAGCAAGATAAGCAAAATCTCTGTCCTCTTGGAGCTTACATTCTATTGAAGGAGAAAGAAAAAAAAATTGAAATAAATGAAACATATGGAATGTCAAATGATGAAAATAATGAACAGAATAGACAGGCAAGGGGAATAGCAAATATGAGTGGGGTGGACTTGCCATTTTAAAGGTGTGCTCATGGAATGGCTCATTGTGACCTGAGGGAGGATAAGGGATAAGCCATGTGGGTTTGTGGGGTAGAACATTCAATCTGGGGGTGCAAAGGCCCTATGTCGGAAGCATAAGGAATTGGGATAGGGTCCTATGCTGAACCTTCACTGGCTTTTAGGACGATGCCCTTCATTGTTTATGGTCAGTGAGTGTCCTGCTGGCACTTGCTACTGGATCCCATGGCTGATAAAATTTCAGTCCTGTCAGAGCCCCACTGGCTCAGCCCTTGATCTCAGCTAAATCTCCCATCTGCCCTTAGGTTTAGTCTGTTCACACCCCTTCCCACTGCCTTATGCACAGAGGTCTACTCTTCAAAAGTCCCACAAGCTCTTAGCTTCTCACTGGTTTTCCTAACCAGAGACACAGAGATTAGGGACCTTCTGGTCTATTTTATGCCACAAGGAAACAGAGGGAGATGCTCAGCCATTTCCAATCCTCCTCCAGGTGGCACCATGATGTGGGTGCCCAGTAGGTTAGCAATAACTGGGCCATGCTCAGGCTAGAAATGCTGGCCGTTTGTCCAGACCAATCTGGGTGTTTATAGCAAAAGATTGTCTTACCCCTACTTTTCTCAAATTAGTTGTCTCTATGTCCTAGGACCTAGGTCGACCAGCAGGCCAATAGTGGAGAAGGGGTAGAAAACCTTGGTTTCTAGCTTGCTGATAGGTCCACCATCAGCCTGGCTGGCTGAGGTGAAGTATGAGGTTTTAGCGGAAGTCTCAGGCCTGTAGCTGCTGCTGTTGCTGCAAGAAGTGGATTTAAGTGCCCACTTTCTCCTAGGGAGAGCATTTCCCTTCTACTTTCTGTTGGGTGTGATGGTGGCAAAGATTGAATGGAAGTTTCTCTAGTCTTGCTATGAACTAAAACTACTCATCTCATTTAAGCAATGACTTTGTCATTCTAACTGTTCTTTACTATTTCTCTAAAGCCCAGGAACAGCTTAATTCTGCTTTTTGGCAACCAAAATGAAAGAAGAATGAAATACATATTACTTTAATATTTTCAAACTATTAAAGTTAGGTTAATTGTGGAAATTTTGGGCATATATATGAAGCCTGAGAACCCAACAGATATTAGATTTAGGTGGGACATGTCACCTACTTTTCTATTATACCTCCTCATAGCACCCAGAGTTCTTCCTTTATAACATTCATTACAACTCTAGTCCATCAAATATCTGGGAAGTTATTTCTTTAATGGCTATCCCCCCACCACCACCAGCACCACTAGACTGGAAATTCTAGGCAGTGTCTATCTCTAACCTATTCCTAGTTGTATCTCCAATACAAATATATTCTCAATCTACCCACATGAGTATTTCTCTAGGATAGACATCTGGAAAGAAAGTTGCTATTTGAAAGAAAATTCTGTTCCTAATATTAAAGTGTATGAGTCATTGCTAAGTAGCTTCCAAGGAGGCCAAAACCAAGTGTATGAGACCATCTTTCCTCTCACTCTCACCAACAGTTCATCTTGACACTCTTGAATTTAAAATTGAGATTTTATTGCAATGGTTTGGGGTGTTGTAAAATAAAACACAAAATTACAGATTATGAAACCACATAAAATGAATGCACAGCTTAATGAATTGTTATAAAGCACACAACCTAGTAACCACAATCTAGATCAATAAATAGAACATTGACACCCACAAAAACCCCACCTGCCCCCATCACAACTATCTCCCTTCCCCAAATTAAGCAAAATCTTGACTTTTACCAGTATAGCATTCAAGTCTTTGCATTTTCTTTATGGTTTCATTGCTAACGATGCATCCCTAGACATCCTATTTTTGTCATGTCCACTTTAAAAATCTGATGTCCCTTAAGATTATTTAATGTACTGGCTACATCTTCATCCCTTTCTTGTCTTTAGAATTTATCTGGTTATCTGGCATGACAGGATATTCTAGGCTCATCTTGTACAACTCCTGCTGCAGAACATGAAAGCCATTTCTTTAAGCTCTGATTTTTAAAAATAGGAAAATGGTATTTTTAAAACTAGAACTATGATCTAGTGCTAGAGATATTCAATGTTACTAAATTGGTCCTTTCTTTTTCTTTTCAGTAGGAGAGAAAATCAACACATTTAAATGTATATAAAATACCTCATGAATTCATATTGATACTTTCTATTCAAAGTGAGGACTACAGGATTTGTAGTCAAAATATTTCATATTCCTCCTGTATTTTCCTTCTTCCACACCAACATTCTCATACACTGTGTACTTCTTCAACTTCAGCATTTTCAAGTCATCTGTTATTTAAAGAACATCTTGACTTATAGTTTGAGTATTTTTTCTGATATCTTGCTCTGCTTTTTCCCCTCAAGGTCTCTTCTTGTCTCTATGTTGAATCTCCTTTGCCTATCTTCAATGGTTGTCACTTTCTATTGAATTTTTCTCTTGTTTCTTTCTTTTATCATTTTCATGGATTCAAATTTACATAAAATAAAATGCCTACATGTATAAGAATAAAAGCATAATATGCTAATTAGACTGGACGTCCTTCCGGATGACCTTCTGGATGAAGCCAGGGCTACAAGAGAAGCCCGGGTCCCGGGTGCTAGAGGGAAGCCTGTGCCGGAAGCCGAGGGAAGGAAGGCCTACTCTTGCATGAATTTCGTGCATCTAGTTTTAAATATAAAATGTCATCTTCAACAAATGTATATATTCATGTAACCACCACCACAATCAGTATAATACATTTCCACCATGCCCCTTTGCAATCAGTTACCTCCCCTCCCCTGCCCCTACCCCCCCTCACCCACCCCCAGCCACCAGCAACCACTATTCTGTCACTTTAGTCTGGCCTTTTTGAGAATTGGGAAAGACAAACAAGCTCATAAAGTTGTAAAATAACTCCCACATGATCGAAATCAGCTAGCTCTGAAGGTTGTGATCTATCTAGACCAGGGACTATTGACACTCTTGGCAATTATTGGCATTTGGGGCTGGATAATTCTTTGTTGTGGCTGTAGTGTGCATGGCAGGATGCTTAGAAGAATCCTTGGCCTCTACCCAGTAATCGCCATGGTAACCCCAATACCACCACCACCGGTGGTGACAAATAAAAATGTCTCCAGATGTTTCATTACCAAACACCTCCTGGGGGGGCAAAATCACCCAGTTGAAAGCAATGCTCCAGACAACACATAGTTTTTCATTGAGCACAAATTTTCCCCCATTTTGGCCAAAAGATAATCTCAAAGAAAAGTTATTCTTGATCACAAAATAAATCTGGTCTAAATCTTTAGCAGAAAAAAGGAAACAACAAAGAGTAAATTATAAATTAATGAAATAGAGAGTGGTCATGGCACCAGACTGTCTAAAGAAAATAATTCAATTGAGACAAATAGAGGTTACAAGCTTTATTCAGCTGATGGACATCAGGGAGCACCTGAAAACCCAACTCCGAGCTGGCTTGGAGTTTTTATTGAATAAGGAAGAGAGGGATAATGTCATTTTTTGGCTTGAGTAGCAGATTTCATCTTTAACTGCTGCAAAACTTGTGGTTGGAATAGTTGGGAACTGTTCCAGATTTTTGTGTCTCATGGTTGACGTCATTGGTACAATTCTACCCCAACACTGTCCAAACAGTTCTTTTGAAAGCTATTTTTGCAAGCCTTGTAGTTTATTGGTTAGCCAAGATTCTGGGACAGGAAAGGTATCAAAAAATAATATGGATAGGTTATTGCCTGGGGGTCAGGGGAAGGGAGAATGGGGAATTATTGTTTAATGGATATAGTTTCAGTTTTACTTATGGGGATAGATGACAATTATGGATTCAAAACAATGTGAATGTATTTAATGCCACTGAACTGTACACTTAAAAATGGTTAAGATGGTAAATTTTATGTTAAGTGTATTTTACCACAATTAAAAACAAAACTAAGTATAGCCACCTTCTTGATGAGGTGCCTTGGCAAAAACAAAGCAAAATAAAAATCTACACTAATAAAAGAGAAATATGCAAATTGCTGTCACTCCACTACCCCCACCAGCCAATCAGAGCAACTATGTATATTAACCCAACAAAGATGGTGGTTAATTTGCATACACAGCCCAAAGACCGAAGGCTCCGGCCAGAGTGAAGACTGAAGAGGCTTGGCTTCTCCGCTGTGGCCGCAGCAGGCACCCCTCTCTGTTGATCTCTCAGGCTCCTGACCTCCACTGCATGTTGTACTCTCCCTTGAGCTGTGGCCAGGGTGGGGTGCTGCCTGCAGGCCACGCTTTCCTGCTCATGGATCGCCATGGCAACCCAGGAGCAGGTGCACACAGGGGCTGCCTGCAGGCCACCCTTTCCTGCTCTGAGATCGCCACGGCAACCCAGGAGCAGGCCTTGCTGGGTACTGCCTGTGGGCGGCACTCTCCTGCTCTCTAATAGCCATGGGGTCCCAGCTGGGGGCGGGGCTTAGGCGGTGTGGGACTTAGGCAGCACACAGGGGTCCCGGGTGGGCACGGGGCTTAGCCAGCGCGATTGAGCCGCCTAAGCCCCACCGCCCAGGGCTGCACACAGGGCCCAGATGGCGGCTCGCGCTATCCCACCCTGCCTGCAGTATGCAAATTAGCCACCATCTTTGTTGTTGGCTAATTTGCATATTGTGCTGATTAGCCCTTGCGTGGCGTAGCAAAGGTACGGTCAATTACCATTTCGTCTATTATTAGATAGGATTCCATTGGCATAAAATATGCAGAGTAGGCAAATCTATAGAAAGGAGGGCAAATTGGTGGTTGCCCAGGGCTGGAGTGGGAGAGGGAGGGGGGAATAAGAATACATGGGTACAGGGTTTCTGTTTGAGATGATTTTGAAAGTTCTGGAACTAGATGGTGATGGTGGTTGCACAACATTGTGAATGTACTTAATGCCCCTGAACTGTACGGTTTAAGATGCTTAAACTGGTGCATTTTATGTTATTTGTACTTTACCACAATTTTTTTAAAGGAAGGGAAAGAATAAAAGAGGAAGGACAGCAGAGGAAACTGAGGATCTTCTATCATATCTGTTTCAACCCTTTTTATAAACCGTTCAAATCCAGAACCTATCTCTTCTTAGGACTGACATTGTTTCAATTCTTCTTTCATTTTTCGTGTCAGGTGGCACCCAAAAATGCTGGAATCTTCTTGGCAAATGCCGCCACACATGCTTCAAAAAGGAAAGGATCTATGTTTACTGCACAAATAGTAAACCATGCTGTGTGAAGCCCAAGTATCACCCAAAACAACATCCCTGGTTATTTTGAGTTCTCTGAAGCCTAAAGCCATAAAAATACAGATGAAGCTATTCTGAGTCTGATCCCCAAAGATTCCTGAATTCTATCAATAAACACCTCTGGCTGATTCCTGTGTTAGCCTGTCACTCTACCTTGCCCTTACCCTACATCACAATACCTGTTAATATTTGAAACAAAAGATGTTCAAAATTTTTATGCAGAAAATTAGAAGCCCTTATAGAAAGCCTAAATTAATAGAGAGATATACCATGTTCATGAATTAGAAGACTCAATATCTTAGAGATGTCAATTCTACCAATTGTTTCCTAGATTCAATTAAATTCCAACCAAACTCTTTCTTTAAAAATATTTCCCCCAGAATTTAATCAAAATTGTGCACATATAAACAAATATTTTGTTAGAGACATAGACATAGATGACAAAACTATTAATAAAGCACAAATGTAAGTTAATGGCTAACTCTAAGAATATAGGAATTGAAAGAAGTATTGCTGATATTCTATTTTTTTAATCAGGATGATAGAAATAGAGATATTTGTTATCATTGTTTTTATACTTTTATATTTTGTAGTATTTTTGTCTTCTCAATATATAAAAATCAAGCTTTTAAAAAAGAGAGATAAAAGCTATGAACATTAAATGCCTTAAGAATTGTAAGACCAGAAAAAATAATGAAAAAGCTAAATCGGTCAAAAAAAATCCTAGAAAAGAAAATATTTGAAAATTGCACGTCTTATACAGGATTTTTTTTTCCAAAATATGTAAAGAACTCTCAAGATTCAATTTTTTAAAAAAGGCAAACAACCCAGTAACAAAATAAGCAAAGAGTTGAACTGACACTTCACCAAAAAAAGCTATGTATGTGGCAAATAAAAACATGAAAATGTATAAATATTGGAGAAATGCAGATTAAAATTACAATACAATATTACTGCACACATATCAGAATGTCTAAAGTTAAAGCAATTGACCATAGCAATTGTTGACAAGGAACAAGTATTGTCAACTGGGACTCCCAGGTGCTGCTGGTGGGAATGTGAAATAGTACCACCACTTGGAAACAATTGGGCAGTTTCCCAGAGAGTTCAATGTACCGTATGTTCTAACCATAACTGCACTCTATAATGATTGCGCAATGATGAAATCATCTAACAATACATTTCTCAGAACATATCCCCATCCGTAATCAATGCATGACTATTGTGAAGCTAAGAAATTTTTTACCATGTCTTAGATCTATTGCACCATAATCCTGAAAAACATATATTCATTTGTACATTTTGTCATATGCAAATATCTGTCGATCAGCTATTTGACAGGCACCATGCTAGTCTCTAGTTATATAATATTAAATAAAACAAACATGGGCTTTGCCATTGTGGGGAGTCTACAAATTTGGAGGGAAAAGCATTAAGCAAGAAATAATTTCAGTCCAACCAGCGTGGCTCCGTGGCTGAGTGTTGACCCATGAACCTGGAGATCACAGTTCCATTCCAGGTAAGGACATATGCCCAGGTTGTTGGCTCAATCCCCAGTAAAGAATCCCCAATGATTCTCTCTCATCATTGATGTTTCTATCTCTCTTTCCCTCTCCCTTCCTCTCTGAAATCAATAAAAATAAAAATAACAGCCCTAGCCGGTTTAGCTCAGTAGATAGAGTATTGGCCTGCAGACTGTAGGGTCCTGGGTTCAATTCCAGTCAAGGACACATGCCCAGGTTGCCGGCTCGATCCCCAGTAAGGCGTGCGCAGGAGGCAGACAATCAATGATTCTCTCTCGTCATTGATGTTTCATTCTCTCTCTCTCCATCTCCCTTCCTCTTTGAAATCAATAAAAATATATTTTTAAAAAATAAATAAAAATAACAAAAGAAATACTTATAATCACATACGATGGAAAGGCTATGAGGAGTATAATAATTGAGAACAGGGTGGGGGGGATTATGAGAGCGCTATCAGGGTAACCCTCTCTCTGAGGAGGTGGCATTTGACCTGGGTTCTGCAGGATGGGAACTCATTTGCAAAGAGTTGAGAGGGAGTTTGCAGAATATTCCAGGTAGATAGCATGTGCATAGGCCTTTTAGGAGGCGAGGGGCTTGTTCCGGAGACAGAAAGAATGACAGGTGGCTAAAGCCTGGTGTGTAAGAGGGAGATCCAAGATGAGGTAGACCCCACAACCCCGATGTTTGGATTTAAACACTTACTACATTAGGTATTAAAGTAGAGGACTGTCTACCTTACCTCCAATTGCTTCTATTTACTCATTGCTTCTGCTTCCTCAAATTATGCTTTCCTCCACCCTTCCTCCCACAACCCACAGCACTCTTGACTTTTATTAAGGCAACTTTTCAGCTTCAACTCCAATTATGAACTACTTTATTCCCTATATTTCCCAATTCAAACCCTTGTAACAGAGAATCTGATTGATCCCGTTCAACATTTTTTACCAACCCATCTTGTGTGTGGGTTGCTGGCCAGGCCATGGAATTAGCTTGGTTTGGGGAAGTGCCCACCTCTTGTCCAATCAACTGCGTCTGGGGCATAGAGGAGAGTGGCTTCCTGGTCTGCATACACCTGTCATTTCATCCAGGGCTGCTTGCAGGGCTAGGAGAGTGGGAGTGGGAGGGCCATGCACAGTGTCCCATGTATTCACTTTTCCGTGTGTCTTTGCAATGAACTTCTATAGGAAAGAATATGTCGGTCCTCGCCTCATGAACCCCTGAGCCCCTGTGCTTAGAGGGAAATGAACGTCAATAAAACGTGGGCCTTCTTGGTGGAAACCTGAGGAAGGGGACAGCTCCCCTCTCCATCTCCTCGTGAGGTCCCGCTAATCTGTTGGTGAGAGCTTGATTTTCACTGGGAGTCCTATTGGACCAAATGCTTCCTTTTCATAATAAATATTTTGCAATGCCCCCCTTTTGTCCTTAAAATAAGATTCATAATTTTATTTTTTTTAATATATTTTATTGATTTTTTACAAAGAGGAAGGGAGAGGGATAGAGAGTTGGAAACATCGATGAGAGAGAAACATCGATCAGCTGCCTCTCGCACACTCCCTACTGGGGATGTGCCCGCAACCAAGGCACATGCCCTTGACCGGAATCAAACCTGGGACCCTTGAGTCCGCAGGCTGACGCTCTATCCACTGAGCCAAACCAGTTAGGGCAGATTCATAAATATTTTACCTGGCCAGTTTGACTCGGTGGCATTGGCCCACGGACCAAAGGGTGTCAGGTTCGATTCCTGGTCAAGAGCATGTACCTCAGTTGCAGGTTCCCCAGACCTGGTAGGGGTGCATGTGAGAGGCAACCCATCAATGTGTCTCTCTCACATCGATGTTTCTCTCTCTCTGTCTCTCCTCCTCCTCCTTCCCTTACATTCTCTCTGAAAATCAATGGAAAAATATCCTCGAGTGAGGTGTTTTTTTAATATATTCATAAGTATTATAACCTATCTACTCACATATTTCAAGAAAAATCAAATTAAGAGCTAACTATAATATAAAGGAGGAGAAACTTTTATAATAATATGTATTCTGACATTTTAAGACCTAATGAAATAGTCAGATCTTGTACCATACATAGCATGAGTGTAACAGCTACAAATGCAGGCATAAAAGGGTGTGCTGTGCGTACAGCTCAAATACTACCCAAAGCATTTGCTGTCTGTGTCCTGACTTTCCAAAATGGTGAACATTTTGGGCAAAGTCCTGACTAGAACAAAGTATAAGCATCCCTTGATAATACAAAACAGCCTTTGATTCTAGGCCGGAGAATTATCCTGAGTCCCCAACCTACTAAATTCCAGTAGCGGCCCCATTAATTTTAATAATTAAAAAAAAAAAAATGCCACCAGCATTCCCAAAATAACCCCTAGAGGGCAGTATCTCTCCTTTGATCGAGCCATTAGCAGCGTTCCCTTCCTGGATTGTCTCTTCTTTCTGAGACAAGAGCAGCTGCATCACAAGCACAGGTCACTTGCCCAAATACAACCACATGTGCTCATACAAACAGAGAGAGAAAAAAGGTTTTCAGGGGTTTTTTTGAAAATTTTTTCTCACTTTTTAAGTCCTTAATTTTGCCTTTCTATTTTGTTGTTGTTTGTTAATTCTCACCCTAGGATATGTTCCCCATTGATTTTTAGAGAGAAGAAAGGAGGAAGGGGAAGGGTAGAGAGAAACATCCATATACCTACCAGGGGATCGAATCAGGAATCGAACCCCAACTCTTTGGGGCGCAGGCCAACACTCTAACCACTGGGCACACCAGCCAGGGTAGTTTTGTCTTTCTTAAACTTCATATAAATGGAGTTATTTAGTGTGTACACCTTTGTATTTGACTTCTTTGCCTTAACATAATGCTTTTTAGATTAATTCATGTTATGTGTATCAGTAAATTGTTATTGTTTATTGAATGGGATTGTACCATATGCATGAAACTCAATGTATCCATTTACTTATTGAACCTTTGAGTTGTTTCCCGTTATGGGACATTATAAATAAAGCTGCTATAAGCATTAATAGAGAAATATTTATATGTGCATATTTCTATTTAATTTTATAAGTAACTCTGCAACTGTTTTTCCAAAGTGGTTGTCCATGTTACATCCCCATCGCAATGTATTTGCATTCCAGCTGCTCCAGATCCTCACCAGGACTTGCCATGGTCAGCCTTGCTGTTGTTTTAATCATTCTGGTAGGTGTGCAGTGGTATCCCATTGTAGTTTTAATTTGCTCTTCCCTGAAGACTAATGATTTTGAGAATCTTTCCATGGGCTTATTTGCCAAGCACATACCTCCTTTTGTAAAATGTCTGATCAAATATTTGCCCACTCTATTATTGAGCTTTTTCTGACTGATTATGAGTTCTTCATACATTCTGGAAATGAGTCCTTTGTTGGAGATATATATATGTATATATTGCAAATATGAGCAATCACCGTCCAAAGAAGCCAAAGGAATCCCTCCTTGAGCCAGTGCCTGAGTGGAGATGAGAATTGCCTCGGTTTCAGTCACAGCCAAAGCACCTGGCAATGAAGGCGTCACACTGCATTGTGGGATCCCACTGTGGAGAGATATTTATTTTTCATAAAAATGGCCCCTAAACATAACCAATCAGTTCCTTTGCTTTAATGTGTTCCATTGATTGAGAAAAACTTGCTGTGTTTGTCAGTCTCCGTAAAGGCACATTTCTGAGTGACTTTCAAGGGTAATTTGAGCCATATGTGATTGTCACCTGGCTCTCCAACATAAATGTACTGGTAATGCTGGTAAAATAAACAATTCCACTCAACACTCTGCCATCAAAACCCCAAGTGGGGCCCTAGCTGGTATGCCCAGTGGTTAGAGCGCTGTGCGCCCCGCCCCCCCAACCCCCGCCAGCTCAGAAGAGTCTCAGGTTTGAATCCTGCCAAGGGCATGCACCTGGGTTGCAGGTTGGATCCGAGCATGCAGGAGGCAACAATTGATGTGTCTCTTTCACACTAATGTTTCTCTGTCTCTCCCTCTTCCTTCCTCCCTTCCACTCTCTCAAAAAAAAAAAAAAAATCAATGGAAAAAATATCTTCCAGTGAGATTAACCAAAAACAAAAAACAACAGCAACCCAAGTGGGGAAGAGAGTGAGGAGTCACCATATCGTGCCTGACCTCCTACAATAGCCATCATTTTAACTCCCTTGTTCTTTTCTTGTAAGCCCAAAGGGAGCTATCTGATCGCAGAATGAGAAGCTCTGCTAATCTCTACTCCAACAGGAGAATCTCAATGCATGTGAAAAATGCATATAGATTTATATAAATTATACCTATTAAATATGTCCATAGAAAGATATCTCTATATATCTATATCAAATATATAGATACCTATATTCATATGAATATATTATACATACACACACATATACACTACATATATATATATATATATGTATATATATACAGTCAAATTTTCAGTAAAAAATTCATATATAACTTTTGACTCCCCCAAACTTAACTACTAATAGACTACTGTTCACCAGAAGTCTTACTAAAACATAAACAGTCAATTAACACTTTCTTAAATGTTATATGTATTATATACTGTATTCATACAATAAAGTAAGCAGAAAAAAGAGAGAGAGAAATGGTAAGGTGAAAGTCAATTTTAGTTTTTTTGTGTGGGTTTTTTTTAATATATATTTTTATTGACTTCAGAGAGAGGAAGGGAGAAGAGAGAGATAGAAACATCAATGATGAGAGAGAATCACTGATTAGCTGCCTTCTGCACACCCCCTAATGGAGATGGAGCCCGCAAGCCCGGCATGAGCCCTGACTGGGAATTGAACCGTGACCTCCTGATTCATAGGTCAACACTCAACCGCTGAGCCACGCTGGCCAGGCCAATATTTGTCAGTATTTGAAAAAACTGGGTGAAGGGTCTATGGGGATTCTTTGGACTACTCTTACAGATTTCCTGTAAGTCTGAAATTATGTGGAGAAGAAGGCTAGTAGCACTCCTCTTGCTCAGTAGAAGTGGTAGCAGTTGTAGCATTTCTTTTACTGGGCACTTACAAGGTGCCAGATGATCTCATCTGACCCCTCAGCTGCCCCATTAAGAGCTGTCATCGAGCCATTTTGCAGAGAAGAAACCCGACTCAGACACAGGAAGGGACTTGCCCTGATCACACAGCCTGTGGCCTGTACATGGCAGAGCTGGAGTCTGAACTTGAGTCTGTCTGACTCCTCACTCCCAGAAATCATCACCATCTTCTCTGCAACAAGGTCACAAATGCCCTCCAACTACATCTGAGACTGCAAAGAAAACCTGGCTTCATCACTCTCTGTAGAGCAACTGAGCGGGAGGGGTCAGGGTGCAGAGCTAAATTTAGTTCAATCCAGTTGAAAACTTGGTCTAATTCAACAATTTAGATATTCTCTTGAGGTTTCTTGAGTTTGGAGAAACTTGGTCTCTGTATAATTGCTCTGTCTTTCAGATGCCTCCTCTCCTCCCCCTGCTCCTCCCAATATGAAGGCTGGTCAGGGTGGGAAGATTCCATGGTTGGCTGCAGCTGGCATCTGCTGGCATCTAGGTGGCCTGAGCCAGTCACTGGCTTTCAGCGATGGCGGGTGACGGGTGAACTGGTCTGGCCTCCTGCGGACTCACTGAGGCCTAGTGGAGACAGCAGCTCGCTGTGATTCTGAGGTCATCTCTGGGGTTCTTATCTTGTCCTGTTTCTAGGCTTTGAATACATGACCACCTTGCCTCGTATTATAATGAACTCACTTTCTTGATAATTCTTGTGATTATTACAATTAACTCCTATTATGAATTCTGCCTTTCTTCTTGCATTCCTTCTATAAATTTCTAATCTCCTGATATGATAATTATCCCTGCTTTATGGATAAGGAGACTGGGGAGGCTGAGGGAAATTGAGCAATTTTTCCCCCAAGTTGGACAGAGCAAATGTGATACAGGCAAGACCGGAGGCATTTCCAATGGTCATTAATGCCCGCTCTCCTCGGGCACTTCACTCCCTCCACCAACCATCCACCATCTCTTCTATATCACGGACCACCCCTCTCTCCCCTCCCCAGCCCTGGAGGAGGTGAGGGTAGAGGGTGGTGAGCAAGAAGCAAGAGGAGACGATGGGCAGCATGTATTTTATGAAGAGCAAGTGTGCCAGCCCCAGAACCAGCTACGCATTCTCTGGCTTATGGGGCACTGGAGGCTTGAGTCCATAGGGGATACAGCACAGGGAGGCATCTGGGCACAGGTGCATGAAGGTTTCATACTTGGTGCAGTAAGTCCGGCAGGCTCCTTGGCCATTCCAGCACCGTTTGAATTCGCTTCTCCCTGTGTAGAGGAAGACCACAGGTCACAGGATAGCCCAGGGGTCACAGGTTAGGCCACTTTAACATATATAACCACAGATCAGAGGTGAGGCCACAGGTCACGGGTTAGACCACTGACCACAAGTTAGCCCACAGGGCCCAGGTTAGATCATAAGCTACCAGTTCGCTTTCTAGTTATGTGTTAGATGACTGGTCATAGAGCAGTCCACAGGTCATAAGTTAGGCCACAGTACATGAGCTCTGACCACAGGTCAAGGGTTAAACTAGAGGTAACAGGCTAGACTCCCAGCTACAATTTAGACCACAAATCTCAGTTCAGGTTAGACCACAGGTCACAAGTTTGACCACTGGTTATAAGGTAGAGACCAATTTCCTGTCCAGATTAATCCATACCCCAGGTACACTCTAAGCACTTTTCAAAACAACACTCTATTATTGTAGTTGGTCTTTCATTAACTGTATAACAACCCCTGTTATACAGTTAAGGAAACTGAGGCACAGAAAGATTAACAACTTTCCCCACGGTTACATGGCCATTAAGGAGCAGGGTGAGGATTCAAACTCAAGCAATCGGCTCCAGAATCCAAACTCATAGCCTTAACATTACCTTGCCTCACACACTTAACGGACCTGTTTAATATTAAAATTTAGTGAAAGAATTTCCATAAATGGTAAGGCTTTGGGGGACTGGGACCTGTACCCTCTCTGAGGGTCTTTGGTCACAGCAGGCGGGTGGGGAAGCATCTGCATTTATTATTCATTCAGCAAACATGAGGCAGTGGCTGTAGAGGTGGTAAGTGCCCGGAAGGAAGTAATGGATGCCGAATTGCCCATTAGGGCGGGTGTGGGAACGTTGGAAGGGAGGAGGAGCACTTCTACAAGGCCTGTCTGTTACAGCGATATTTCTACACATACGACCCAGCAACTTAGAACTGGGGCTGAATGGGAGTGGAGGGGAGAAGTGCCTCTCCCTGAGTTAAAAGGGAGTCCACAGAATCTTTACGTGATACCCGTGGGTGTTATCCAGCCCTGTCAACCGGCCCATCCTTTATCTTGCCACGGTAGAGAACTTAGCACGATACAGAGCTGATCTCAAAATCTCCCTGAGGCAGAGAACCCACAGGCTGAAGAGGGTCTGCAGTATACTGATTAACGGGGTGGTGTGCACCCAGCTCAGACCCCCTGAGTCCAAATTCCAGCTCTGCCATTTCCCAGCCGCGTGGCCTGGGCCGCAGGTTCCTCATCTGTACATCCCTCCTTCAGAGGGCAGTGAGCGGGGCTTTAATCATTTTAGCACAGTGGCCGGCAGGGAGTAAATACTCAATAAATGGCAAGTGATTTCGTCAGAATGACAGCTTAGCGAGTTGAAGCAACCAAGGCTCAGTCTAGGCCAACCCTCTCATTTTACAGATAAAGAAAGGAAGGGACTTGCCCAACTTCTCCGGCCCAGTAAGTGGTGGGGCTCGTACCGGAACCCAAGACCGTGACTCCCAGCTGAAGGCAGTTCCTACAACAACTACTGTTAATCACATTTCAACCTTCCAACCACCCTGAGATACAGCCGCTGTTTTCTCCTACATGATCTGCTATCCCTTCCTTTGACTTCATCTCCCTCCATCTTGTGCTCCCCACTCCAGCCACACTGGCCTCCTCGCTGCTCCTGAAACATGTCTGTCTATCATCTACCTACCTATCTATCTATCTACCTATCTATCCATCCATCTATCTATCATCTATCTATCTATCATCTATCGCCCTCCTGCCTCCTTCATCCTTGCTGCTCCCTCTGTCTGGGATGATCATCCCTATATAATAAGTCCTCACTTAACATCATCAATAGGTTCTGTGACTTTAAATGAAATGTACAAAGACATCAAGTTTACCATGGGCTAATTGATATATACAAGAGTTAAGTTCCCACAGCACCTCATCAGCCTTATAACCAAACAACGTTAATCAGAACCTGCTGTATTCTCACTGTAGTCAGATCATTGCTCAAACCTACCTTATATAAAATGATAAGGGATCTGAAATTTACTTCAAAATAATTCACTGGGCAGAAGGGGCAAGTGAACAACAAAACAGGATTGGTTCAAGTTGATAATTGTTGAGGTTGGGTAATGGATACGGGGAGTTTTCTATACCATATTTTTAAATTTAGGTTTGAAGTTTTCTCAAATAAAATGATTTTTTTTTTAAAAACTCACATCATTACGTTTTTCTCTATTTTTGCATGTTTACCTTTTTCCATAATAAAAGGTTTTTTAAAGCTCACTTGTTCCTTATATTATTCTGTCTACTTTCAGGTACATTTGAACTAAAAACTTAAAAAAAGAACTTATCAGCCCTGATCGGTTTGGCTCAGGGGATAGAGCGTCGGCCTGAGGACTGAAGGGTCCCGGGTTCGATTCCGGTCAAGGGTATGTGTCTTGGTTGCGGGCGCGTCTGCAGTGAGGGGTGTGCAGGAGGCAGCTGGTCGATGTTTCTCTCTCATTGATGTTCCTGATTCTCTATCCCTCTCCCTTCCTCTCTGTGAAAGATCAATAAAATATATTTTTTTTAAAAAAGAACTTATCAGAGGCCTTTCAGCTCTTCCACCACCCCATGCACACACCACACTAACCCTTTGCCCTGCGTTTATTCTCCTTAGCCTTTATGCCCACCTGAAATAGTATATGTTTGTTTGGTTATTTTCTGTCTCCACTAACTAAAATATCAACTCCATGAGAGCAAGGACCTTGCTTTCTCTCACTACTGGATCCACAGCAATTGTACTAGTGCTTGGCACACAGTAAATATTTTTCAAATGAACATTTGTTGAGTGAATCCCATTTTAAAGATTAGGAAACTGAGGTGCAGGCTGATCTAGCAGCCCATTCTAAGCTGCTCAGAAAGCCAGTGATGGGGCCAGAATTTAAACATTGGTCCAGGCCTCCTCTCTTCCCCAGGAGGTGAGACTCTACTCCTTGTTTCTACACATACACACACACACACACACACACACACGTGATGTTACCTGGAGGCACATGACCCAGGACCAGGAGAAACACAATGAGCAGAAGCAGCTGTGTCATGGCCACAGGGCTTCTGGGAGGCCACTGGGGAGAGATCACAAGAGGAGAGGAGCCAAGCCCACCAAACCTGGCTGCCTGGGGCCCAGCCTTTATTCAACTGCAGATCAAGGCAAGAGCGTGGGCAGCGGGAGACTTAAGTGGGAGTCTGAGGCCTGTGGTCTCCAGGATGCAGCTGGATCTCAGCCAGCTCTGTGGGGAACTGGCTGGACACACTTCCAGAGGTTGCTGAGCTCTGAAACTGGGGACAGAATTTCCTGAAGCAATGTCTGGGGTCAGAAACTGGACAGCTTCCCCACCTGAGAGGGTAGGGAAAGCCTTGGCTTCAGAGAGACCTGCTTCAATGCCAGCAACTCCCTCTAATTGCTGTGGTACCTTGGACAAGTCACTTAGCCTCTCTGAGCCCCAGGCTATCATCTAGGTCCTAGATTCTAGGAAATGATCGAAAGCCCCCCTTGCAAAGCTAAATACGTGGAGGATTCCCTTCCTGAAGCCAAGGAAGTGAACCCAGAACCCACTGAGCTGTCCAAACAGCACATATTCAGGCCTATGCAGGAAATGAGAAGAATAATAGTTCTCCCCAAACAGAGAGTAATTGTTACCTAGCTCATTTAGAAGATTAAACAAAATAATACAAAGTGTGGCCCGGTTGGTGTGGCGCAGTGGTTCAGCGTCGACCTATGAACCCGGAGGTCACAGTTCAACTCCCGGTCAGGGCACATGCCAGGTTGCAGGCTCGATCCCCAGTGTGGGGCGTGCAAAAGGCAGCCAATCAGTGATTCTCCGTATTAATGTTTCTATCTCTCTCTTCCTCACTGAAAGTAATAAAAATATATTTAAAATAATAATAATAATACAAAGTGTGGCACCCAGGCCAGCAAGCAGCAGCAAGAAACACCTGGGGCTTGTTAAAAGCGAAAATTCTCAAGCTCTACCCCAGCGGTTCTCAACCTGTGGGTCGCGACCCCTTTGGGGGTCGAACGACCCTTTCACAGGGGTCGCCTAAGACCATCAGAAAACACATATATAATTACATATTTTTTTGTGATTAATCACTATGCTTTAATTATGTTCAATTTGTAACAATGAAAATACATCCTGCATATCAGATATTTACATGACGATTCATAAAAGTAGCAACATTACAGTTATGAAGTAGCAACGAAAATAATTTTATGGTTGGGGGGGTCACCACAACATGAGGAACTGTATTAAAGGGTCGCGGCATTAGGAAGGTTGAGAACCACTGCTCTACCCAAACCTACTGAATCCAAAGCTCGGGAGTGGTCTCAGCAGGCGGTGGCTTAAGAAGCCCTCCGACTGATTCGAGCATATTGCTAACGTGTGAGAACCCCAGAGATAGGTCATATGTGTGCAGAGCTTAGAACAGCATCTGGTACACAGGCGTCTGAGTTGCATCTTGAAAGATGAGGAGAGGAAAGTATTCCAGGCAGAAGAAATATAATGTGCCTGGGAGTGTGGGGCATGTGCCTGGGAGTGTGGGGCACAGCAAGGAATGTGTTGAAAGGAGATTGGAAATGACCCTGCAAAGGACAGTTTCTTTTTAAAACTCACATCATTACATTATTCTGTATGTTTGCATGTTTACATTTTCCCATAATACAATGTTTTTCAACAGCTTGTGTTGTTCCTTATATTATCCTTTCACTGTCATGTACATTTGAAATAAAAAATTTTTAAACTTTTTCGAGACCTTTCACCTCTCCCACCACCCCACCTGCACCACTACGCTACCCCCCTTGCCCTGCTTTTATCAGTATTTACCATGGGCCTTGAGTACTGAGTTCAGGCTTTTCTATTGCAGACACTGGAAGTTTTGTAGCAAAGGTGTAACCTGTTTAGATTTCCGTTTTATTTTTAAATTTATTTTGTATATATTTTTTATTGATTTCAGAGAAAAAGGGAGAGGGAGAGAGAGATAGAAACATCAATGATGAGAGCGACTCATTGATCAGCTGCCTCCTGCACGCCCCCTAGTGGGGATTGAGCCTGCAACCCGGGCATGTGTCCTTGACCAGAATTGAATTCGGGACTCTTCAGTCGGAAGGCTGACACTCTCTATCCACTGAGCAAAACCGGCTAGGGCTTTAATTTATTTTTTGTAAAATTTATTGGGGTGATGTTGGTTAATAGGATCATATAAGCTTCAAGTATACATTTCTATGATACATGACCTGCATATTGCATTGTGTACCTACCACCCAAAGTCAAATCATCTGTCACCAAATATTTGGAGATTTGAGTTTTAAATAAAGAAACAGACATCCAGCCCTGGCGGGGCTCAGTGGTTAGAGCACTGGCAAAGAGTAGAGGGTTTGATTCCAGTCAAGGACAGGCACTCAGTTGCGGGTCCCCCAGCCCCCCTGGGAGCACCTGTGGGAGGCAACCAATCAATGTGCCTCTCTCACATTGATGTTTCTCTCTCCCCCCCCTCCTCCCTCCCTTCCAGTCTCTCTGGAAATCAATAGAAAAAATATCCTTCGGGGAGGGTTCTCCCTCCCCCACCACCTCGGGTGAGAATTAAAAAAGAAAGAAACCCAAATCCAAAGAACAGAGGTGGAGCTGGGACTTAAACTTGCCTCACTCCCAGACAATGTATGACCCTGCACCACTCCCAGCCCATCTTGTAGGTGGGGAAGGAAAGCTTAGAGGGCCAAGCCACAGAAGGAAGCCAGGCGTGAAGGGGCTCAGCTGCTGTGGGAGTTGCCCTGAGCTGGACACTTGGACCCCTTCAGCCATGACAATGAGCCCCACCCACAGGTACAGCCAGTCTCCAGGGGCCTCACATACATACCTGCTCCAGTCCCTCATGACCTAAACGGAAGCGCCCTCCCCAAGAGCTTAGATCCGGGCCCATGGATGGCCGAACTCACTTCCCTACAGCCAACTTCTCTTCTATAACCAAGACCACAGTGTGTCTTTCCTCCTCCTACATGCCTGGGAAAAGATTTTTTTAAAAAGCTACAAACCCGTGATAGAAAGGGACAGTAGGCTGAGAGGCCCCTGAGTCTCAGGCCCAGGTAAGCCTGGGTATGTCCGTCTTTAGTGCTGCGTAGGGATTAAATGAGCTACGAATCCAGGCAGAGTGCTCAACCATACCAGGCGGCACAAGTGCTCAGTAAACATGAATCAGGGAGTGGGCAGCCGTTCTTCCGGGCACAGGACGGCCCAGCTGCATAACGGGTGCTTAACCTAGAATGTGGTGAGTGAGTGAATGATGCAAAAATAAGATATCCAGAACTCCCCAGTGCAGACTTCCTGGGCTCCACCCCCACCCCCAACCCCCAACCCCCCCACCCCCGTCCCCTCAAGCCACCTTCCAAAATCAGTTCTCCATCCCTGCAAAGCAGAGTTTCTGGCAGTGGAGCCCGCGAACTCTGCACCAGGATCACTTGGCACTTGTTTAAATCGCAGATCCCCGAGCCCCTCCCAGGGCTGAATCTGCCTCGGGGTGGGCCTGGGTTCTGAACAGCCAACAAGCTCCCCACGTGGTTTCTGTAAGGACCAAGGTCGTCGGGGCGCCCCATTGCTGGAGTGGGCAGTTGTGGGCGCACAGACGACCCAGACCCACTTCCTTCCTCTCTCTGACCCCCACCCCAACCCTGCCACCCCCACCCTCGACAAAGGCCGTGAGGGGGCGGGTCAGCTGACCCCTGCGTGGAGTCACTCAGCGGCCAAGGCCTCGGGGCGGGGACCCCGGGGCTGTCCCGCTGGGGCGGGGCTGGACGGGGCGGGGTCGCGGCTCCTCCCCCGCCGGGGCGGCGGGGCGGCGGGGCGGGACAGGCCGGAGGGGCCGCGCGCCGAGGCGGTGGTACAGCCTGGAGCAGCCGGCAGCTGCGGGCCGGGGACCCTGGACCCCTCCCCAAGCCGAGGTAACGGCCCGCGCAGCCCGCCGCCAACTTCGACAAGTTGGAGCGGAGTTCGCCCGGCGCCTGCATGGGGGGGGGGGGGGGGGTGTCTGCGGGCAGGCGGGGGCGAGGGGGGCCTCGAACTCGCATCCCAGGGGTGAGGGTCCTTCCAACTTGGGGCCCAGAGGGTTGGGTAGCCCCGGACAAGAACCCCGCCCGGGTCAGGGGACTCACAACCAGGGCCGCGGGCTGGGCAAGTTGGGACTCAGACTCGGAGAATGGCACACGCACTCCCGGCCCCGAGGGCCCCTCTCCGCCCCGCGCCAGGACCCTGTCCCGGCACCAAGCCTGGCCCCCCGCAGCCTCGGAGCCCCCGCCCCCCCGCAGCCACGGGAGGCAGTGCCAGCCGCTGCTGAATTTTTCACGTAGGGGGCGGGCCGGACACGCCGTTCCCATGGCACCAGGGCGCTCGGGTTACCGCGGAGGGAACCCCCGGACCCCCACGCGCTTCAGCGTCCCAGCCCACCCATTCCTGCCTCTTCCCCAGCCCCCTTGAGGCGGGGCAGCGGAAGTGACCCCTCCCCAGGGGCCTTTACCCCTCCTCCACACCCCCATCTCCCAACCGAGGGGAAGAGGCCTGGGGGAAGGGGCGTCCCGGGTAATTCAGATCCTTTCAGAACCTGGGTCTCGTGTTCTGAGTGGGAGAGGCAGGCCTGTGCACACCGTGTGTGTGTGCTCTTGGGGGCATCACCTCGCTGCTGCCTCTCTGCTGCCCGTGGGGGAGATCATCCTCAAGGCACAGGAACCGGCCTCTGGGTGTGCACACATGTGCGTGCACAGCTTGCACACTCACCCTCCCAGCCTGACCCAGGCAGATCCTGGGTCTGAAGCCGGGAAGCCCCCACCCCGAGGAGGGAGGCTCTGGAGGAAGCCACCTCGGGGCCCTGCAGAAAGGGCCCAGCGCACCTGCTCACGGCCCATTCCCCTTCTTACTCACAGAAGAAGGCAGGCAGGAGCCAAGGCCCCCTCCCGAGGATGACACTAAACACGCAGCAGGAAGCAAAGACGCCCCTGCGACGGCGAGCCAGCACCCCGCTGCCCCTGTCCTCCCCGGGCCGCCAGCCTGGCCTGTGCGCAGCACCTTCCACTTCCACACAACCCCGGCACCCACGCCTGGGCCAGTCGGCCTCCCTCAACCCTCCCACCCAGCAGCCTTCACCTGCCCCCGACGGCTGGTCCTCTGAATCCAGCGACTCTGAGGGCTCCTGGGAGGCCCTCTACCGCGTGGTGCTGCTGGGAGACCCTGGCGTGGGGAAGACCAGCCTGGCCAGCCTCTTCGCAGGGAAGCAAGAGCGGGAGCTCCATGAACAGCTGGGAGGTAGGGACGCGGGGCTGGGCTGGAATGTGGCCGAAGGAGCGATCAAGGGCACAGGGCTGCCAATAACAGCTGTACGACTCACGCACTGCTCAGCCCATAGGGGCATCATTGGCAGACTGTGACGTGGATATGCCCCCCTAGAGTTATGCAGGGCACAGCCTGCACAGTGGCTGTGGGAGAGAGAGTCCTTGAATAGTGAGAATTTTGCCAGTTTTCATGGGTGAGAGATATGGGATTGAGTCTCCAGTATAAAGAAATGGTGGACTTCCACCTCGCTTAGAAAGCCCCTAGCCCCGACTCTCCCCTGAATCACCCCAGCTCCATAGATAAACACCCATGGCCACCACACCCGGTGGCAAAACTAATACCCTGCCCAAAATGGAGACTCTCAGACTCCAAGTTCTGGGCCCTGGGTTCCTTTATTCCCAGGAGATGCAGTGAGCAGGTGCCCTAGGATGATGGGGGATGGGGATAGGGCAGGAGAAATGAAGATAGGTTTTCGCAGGACTGGCTGAGAGGACTAGGGGGTGGGAAGTTGGTTAAAAGCAGAGAGGAGGTGGGAGACACTCTAGCCAGGCCCTTTCTCCAGGCTCTGCCTCTCTGAGGGTGAGAACCCATACGAGAGGTGCACATATGTGCACCTGTAGGTGTGACAGACAAATGGGGAGACTGAGGCCCAGAGAGGGTAACATGACCTGCCTGAAGTATACAGTAAGCCAGGGACAGGGCAGGACTGGAGAATTCCCAGCCCAACTTTAACCCCACCATCCCACACTCATCCAATCAGCAAACACAACCACCAACGCTGTCTCAGTACCTACTGTGTGCCTCATACCATGCTGGCAGCTGGGGGGACATGGGCTCCTCCTCCTGGGGCTTCTTGACCTATCAGGAGACACAGGCATCACACGAGTGTGGTGAACACTTCACGGAGAAGTAGAGGGGGTGCAGTGACCATAAAGAGGGGCTAGGGAGCCACACCCTCCCCAGGCCTGCCCTCCTCCTGAGATCCAGCTCTTCCCTCCGTTACAGAAGATGTGTACGAGAGGACCCTCACAGTGGATGGAGAAGACACCACACTGCTGGTCATGGACACCTGGGAGGCTGAGAAACTGGTATGGCCCAAGCAGGATTTGGGGAGATGGGTGCTGAGCCTAGAACCAGACCCCTCCAAACCCCATAGCCTTTGCAACCAAAGACAGAACCTCGTGACCTTCACCTCCTGTGCTCACTCCTCTCCACAGCCATCCCAGGATGTGCTTCTTCCCCTGCAAGCCTCCCCCTCGTATTAGCCCCCTCATCCCGCTCCACCCACCTGCGTTGTGCAGAGGGAGGAACGCTGAACTTAGCATCAAAATGTCTGAGGTTCAACCCCCTTTCTTTTTTGACCAGTTGTGTGTCTTTGTGACTTTCCTGCTCTGAGCTTGTTTCTCACCTGATAAATGGGTCGATCATTCCTGCCTTCTTTACCAACTGTTTGTTTTTCTTTAAGTTCTTATGCAACTTCAGAGAGTTGAGCAGTTTTGAGCATAAAAAAAAATGCTGCACATGGGCGAAGAATCATAAATAATGACAACTCTTATTCATTATAATTTAGTCGCTAGGGGAAAAGGAAACCAAAGGGTGTCCTTCCCAGGCCCCTTCTCAAGCGGGAAGAGAGCAGCAGGCAGGGCCATGTCCCTGTTGTGTTTTTCTTATCTTGTTTGAGTTTTCCGTTTTTCTTGCTGTACAAGTAGTACATGCTCACTATAGAACTTTGAAGAATACAACCAAGCAAAGAGAAGGATCTAAAAATCACCTGAGATTCCATCTCGCTAAGGAGTAGGTTCCTCCCCTAAAACTCAGGGAGGGCCTGGCCACAGAGGGTTTAGGAGGGCAGTGTTGGGTGATTGACAAAAATGGCGACAGCTCTAGTGATGGGCCCAAAGGCTGGGGATGAAGGAGCTGTGCAGCCAATTCTTTTTAACAAGCATAGAAGGAAACCCAGGTCCAAATGAACATAATAAAGATGATGATTCTCTCTTTTTTAAAAAAATATATTTTTATTGATATTTTACAGAGAGGAAGGGAGAGGGATAGAGAGTTAGAAACATCGATTAGAGAAAAACATCGATCAGCTGCCTCCTGCACACCCTTCACTGGGGATGTGCCCGAAAACAAGGTACATGCCCTTGACCAGAATCGAACCTGGGACCCTTCAGTCCCCAGGCCGACGCTCTATCCACTGAGCCAAACTGGTCAGGGCATGATGGTGATTCTCTTAACAGCAGCTGACATTTATGTAGCATCCTCTTCCTAAGTGTTAGCCCCTGTGCTAAACACTGGACATATATTATGACATTCAGTTAAGACAAAAATTATACAGTGAGTGTTCTTCTGATCCCTATTCTATGATGAGGAAATGGAAGCTCAGAGAGGTTAAATAATGTGTCCAAAGTTCTCAGCAAGTGAGATCCAAACCCAGACCTGGAAGAACCCACAGTCTGCACGTTTATGCACTAGGATAGCCCCTTCATCTCCCCTGGGAGCATCACCTTCTGAACCTCCAGCTGAGGTTCCACTCCTTCACCCATTTGGTCATTAAGAAACACTTGGTGCCCTAGCCGGTTTGGTTCAATGGATAGAACATTGGCCTGTGGACCAAAGGGTCCCCGGTTCAATTCTGGTCAAGGGCACGTGCAGGAGGCAACCAATCCATGTGTATCTCTCACATCAGTATTTCTCGGTCTTTCCCTCGCTCTTCCACTCTCTCTAAAAATCAATGGAAAAATATCCTCGGGTGATGATAAAAAAGAGAAAAGAAAAAAAAACACTTGCTGGGTATAAATCATTGGCCAGAACACTGGAGACCCAGCAGTGAATAAGGTAGACATGCTTTCTGGCCCCATGGAGCTCACAGGCTGCTAAGGGAGGGGCTATTTTTTTTTTTTGGATGCTGGTAAGGGAGGGGCTACTTTGAGGGTCCTATGGGGCAGAGTCCAGTAGATTAAGAAGAGTGTTCAGCGCGAGGGTTCCATTTGGGAGACGGAGGAGGAAGAGTGCTGGACTAGAAGCAGGGACTGGAATTCCGTGCCCAGCTCTCTGTGTGGCCATGAGGAAGTTTTCTCTTCTCTGGCCCTTGGTTTTCCTACAAGTGAAATAAGAAAACTGAACCAGTTCCCCTGGTCAGTGACTATGAAGGTAGCTCCCAAACAGGGCCCATACAGTAGCAGCCTTGTTGGCATAAGCTTCCATCCCTTCCATCGTTAGGCTAGTCAGAGAGGCAGAATTTGAAAGAACTGGGTGGACCTTTGGCTCATCCAGTAGTGCACTCACTTACTAGTATCTAACCATCAGGGAGAGAGAATTAAAAACCGAATCCTCAGGCCTCACCCCAGGCCTCATGAATAAGAACCTGTATAAGTAGAATCCTGGCATCTGTATTTTAAAATCACATCCCAAGAGATTCTTACCCACCTGTCCATGCAGCAACTGGCTTTTGTGATCCTAACCAGAGAGCAAATTCTTCATAAATATTTGCGCGACGAATGAATGAATGGTCAAGACTCACCATCTCATTCAGCAGATGAGAGAACTGAGACCCAGAGGGAGGAAGGGACCTGTCCATAGTCAAGGTTGAAAACCCAGAATGAGCAGCTACAGCCATCTGACTCAGCCCACAGTTATTTGACCTGAGGAAGGATCGATGTGGCTCTTGAAAACTCACCCCCTTTGACAATGATGTCGATGATGGATCTGATGCTTTTCTATTCATCTATCTTATTTGGTTATCAGATAACTTTTCTGGCTTCTTTCCCCCTCACAAACAATTCCTCCATCACACTCAATATTTCCCACGCCTGGCCCACTCTCTTCTCTCCTGCTCCACCTCCTTTCAAATGTCACTCACAGGTCCACTGTGAACCCTCCCACAATCCACCAGGTTGAGTTCTTTTGGCCTCCCTTCCCCACCCCCATGGCTTCTCCAGCTACTTTCATCTGGGTATTTATCACAGTGCGTTATAATTCTCCATTTCCATAGCCTCCCTTCTACAATTTAGACCATGAGCTTTTGGAGGGCAAGAACTGTCTTATAAAATTGTTACCAAGGTGGTCCAGTCTGAGTGCTGTCCCTGACAAAGAGCACCAGCCAAAATGGAGTATCAAAATCATCCCAGTTCTTTCCTTTCCTTGGTCAAAAAACTTGCAAGTACTCCACTTGCCTCTCCCACCCCCTATCCTTACACCTCACAGTTGCTCCTTCATCTCTTTAGAACCGTCCTGAAAATGCCTTCCCTTGAAATCAGCCTCTATCCTCACTTCTCTCCCTTCCTTTTTTCTCTCTTTTTTTTTTAATATATTTTATTGATTTTCCACAGAGAGGAAGGGAAAGGGACAGAGTCAGAAACATCTATGAGAGAGAAACATCGATCAGCTGCCTCCTGCACACCCCCCACTGGGGATGTGCCCGCAACCAAGGTACATGCCCCCGACCGGAATCAAACCTGGGACCCCTCAGTCCACAGGCCAACACTCTATCCACTGAGCCAAACCGGCTTCGGCCCTTTTTTCTCTTTTGAGGAGACTGCAGAAGACCAAAAGAACTGTCTAATATGACTGATCCCATTAAACAGGCAAAGCCAGAACAGCTAAACAGCAAACCCTCATTAGCAGGAAGAGGAACCAACTTTTTTTTTTGTCTCTAGTGCCCAGCCTACAGAAGGAACCAATGAATGAGATAATGTAGTGAGGTAGTGTCATTAGCCCAATTTTTCAAGCAGAGAAACAGGCTCACAGAGGATCAGCGTATCACTACTTTGAGAGGAGAACAGGGAATTATAGCAGAATTTGTCCCTCAAACCTGTCCAAAGTATAAACCTTAGCTCCTTCCCACCCATTAAACCATCCCAGCCCCTTTCCCAGCCAAGGCCTCGGTAACCTCTGAGGATGGGCCTGGGGTCCCTCCCCTACAGGATGAAAGCTGGAGCCAGGAGTCCTGCCTGCAGGTGGGCAGTGCCTACGTCATCGTGTACTCCATCGCAGACAGAGGCAGCTTCGAGAGCGCCTCTGAGCTCCGCATTCAGCTAAGGCGCACACATCAGGCGGACCATGTGCCCATCATCCTGGTGGGCAACAAGGCGGACCTGGCACGCTGCCGGGAAGTCTCCGTGGAAGGTGAGCCCTCTGGTCCACCCTCCTTCTCCGTATTCCTCTCAGCCCCACTGTCACTGTTCCTCCTCTAGTGTGTCTTCATCTCAGAGACTGCCTGCCACCTACCACCCTCATTCTGCATCTCCTTGCCTCTGCCTGAAAGCTAGGAACCATTCCTGTCTCCTCTCGCACTCCCCCAAACCAGTCCCCAAATCCTCCCTTAACCCCACATTCCCTTCACCCCATTCCCATAGCCTCTGACCCATTCCGCTATTTCCACTTTAGCCTGGGCCAGCCCCCACCCTAATTCTGTATCCCCACTTAATCAGTTCTCAACAGCTGCCACAGTTTCCCAGAACCAGATCTGACCTTGTCACTTCTTCGCTTAAAAATTCCCATTTGGCTCTCTCATGCCCTTAGTCAGCGACACTTTATCCACCAGGCCTGATAGGCCTAGTGCTACAGGATCTTCCACTACTGAGACCTAAAAATTCCATTTATTGGCTGCAAAATAGAGCGAGAATTTATACATTCCAAATTCAGAAAGCTTTGTCTATAAAACATGCTATTGTGCCATCCAGCAACTGCAAACCAAAACGTTTAAATTACTACTATATATAAATAGCACTTAAAGTGAGGTGGGGATATTTTAATGGTTGACATATCAGACGGGACTCATAAAGATCTAAAAATGGCCCTACTTTCAGGGACCAATCTAAAAATCATGGAATCTGAGACCCAGAGAGAGAGGAAGCCAGTTCCACTGGGTCACCAGCCACTGCGGACTGGAACTCAGGTCCCGGCCTCCCGGCCCAGTGGCATCCTGGAGATGGAAGACCATATGCTTTGTGAGCAGACCCCCAAAACTCCGCAGCACAATCCCAGGAGATTCCGTTAAAATGCAGGTTCCCAGCGCACACCCCAAACCCACTGAATCAGAATCTCTCCCCGGATGATTCTGATGCACAAATTAGACTCCTTCGCTGGCATTCAAGACTCTTCCCTACCTAGTCCCAGCCCCCCCACCCCCCTCACACACACACACACCCCGCATCTCCCCAACCTCATTCTGCCACCAGTATCAGTCGCTAGCCTGTGCACTCCTTCCTCAAAGCCAGATCTGACTTCTTTCTGGGTGCCCTGGCACAATGTTTGGGGAAAGAAAAAAACTGCTTCCCGTGGAGACTGAACCCTCCGCTTCCTACCTTTATCTCCTCCCTCCACGCCCGCCCGTCGCCGCCTCTCAGAGGGACGCGCCTGCGCCGTCGTGTTCGACTGCAAGTTCATCGAGACCTCGGCCGCCCTGCAGCACAACGTGGCCGAGCTCTTCGAGGGCGTGGTGCGCCAGCTGCGCCTGCGCCGCCGGGACAGCGCCCGGGACTGCCCCGCGCCCCGACGGCGGGCGAGCTTCGGCCAGCGAGCTCGGCGCTTCCTGGCCCGCCTGACCGCCCGCAGCGCCCGCCGCCGCGCGCTCAAGGCCCGCTCCAAGTCCTGCCACAACCTGGCGGTGCTCTGAGGCCCCCGCCCGCCCGCCCAGGGTGGTGAACACTGGGGTGCACTACGCCCTACCGACGCCACCGAGGGAGGGGCCCCCCGACGGGCAAAGGCGCAGTGACCTGGAGCGCGCATCGTGGGCGCATCTCCTGGAGCCAGGGACCGCTCCGCCCCGGGAAGTGGTGTACAGACTATGGGACCCGAAGCCCAAGCTCTGCACACAGTAGGGTTTGTTGGGTTTTGTGTTTTTTTTATACACGATTTGTGTCTTTTTGTAAAAAAAAACAAAAAACAAACGACTTTTCTTTATCCTCCAGCTCTGGCCAACCCTCAGAAACACTACCCCCATCTTCCCACCCCCCAAAAAACACCACAGACTAGAAGGATGTCCCGTCTGAATGCCCAGACTTCTTTGGGGTTCATCCAGGCCTCTCCACCTCCTGTTCCCCCATCCACACTGGCTACAGCCTGGGTTAGCCTGCTGACCTGTGTCAGGGTCAGTCAATAAAGTCATTGGATCTATTGTGCGTTCCCTGCCCCCGCCTCTGAGGGAGACACAGTGGAGTACAAACCACAGTCAAGGGTGATGACCTCCTAGTTTCTCATTGGCCCATTTCTTTTTTTAGATGATCGTATATAATAAAAAGCTAATATGCAAATTGTCCCTTTGACCCAGAGTTTGACCAGGGACGGGGCCAGCGGGCCAACCAACTGCCCGAGGCCCCTCCCCTGGCCACCCCCACCCCCAATCGCCTCCACCCCCACCCCAATCCAGGGCCCCACCCATGCATGAATTCGTGCACCGGGCCTCTAGTAGAGTCATAAAACATTATGTGGAAAGAACTTTCACGCTCATCCTGACAATAAAATAGCTGGTGTTTGTTGGGAGCTGTCTGTGTACTAAGACGTCACAATTATTAACTAATCTTCACAGCCCCTGTTCAATAATTAGGAAACCAAGGCACAGGACGGTGAAGGCTCCTGCTCAAATTCATGCAACTACTACAAGGGAAGTGGCCAGGATTTCCATCTTGTCAGTCTGGAGTCTGTACCCAACTTACCCACAGTCCTCTTGGAGAATGTGACAAAAAGCTATGGAGCCCCCCCAGGAAATGGACTTTCAAACACAATTTTGCATACAATTTAAGGATGGGAGGGGAGTGGACTCCGTGAAACTCAATCCACGTATCTCCAGGATGGACCCCCAATTTAGTCCAACTCATTTGTTTTTCAGAATGTAGAAACTGAAGCCCAGAGAGGGGACGTGAACACCCCAGAGCCACCCAGCCAGTGAGGGTGAGGACTAGACGCCAGGGCCCAGCCTTCTCCTATGTCTGTGCAGGAAGTAGGAGGTAGTGAGGCTTCTGGCTGGGGATGGGGTCTTGGGGTCAGGTCAGGAGTTTCCAGCGTAAGGTGAAGGGGTGTCACTAATTTGAAAAGAGAACAAGATGTAAACAGTTTGGACCACGTGTCCCTGATTCTTGACACCACTGCCCCCAAACAGCTGCCCTTCCAGATGCCTCAGCCCCTCCCCCCCCCCCCACGTGGGCCCTGTCCGTGCCACCAGGAACAGGGTGCCAAGGAAGAGTAAAGCAGGGGCAGGCAAGCCATAGCCTGCAGCTGTGACATTCACCCCCCCACCCCCAGCCATCTTGCCAGCCAGGCACTGATGGCACCAATTTCCCCATCCCAACTCCAGCCTGGGGAAGGGAAGGGAAGGGAAGGGAAGGGAGGAGGGTCTTCCCCCACCCAAGCTGTCCCCAGCCTGTGGCCATGGGGGAGGGGCTGTAGTTGTGGAAAGTTGGCAGAGGCAGCCGGCAGCAGCCGGGAGAGTGGAAAAAATGATATCAAACCCGGAAAAATGCAGGCCGGATGGAGGGCCTGAGTCGGCCCTGGGAGGTGAGAAGGAGGGAGGGCAGAAGAGAGGGAGGGATGGGGCCCCACAGGCTGAGAAAGGAAGAGGGGCCAGGGAGAGAGCACAGGAGCTATTTCTGAGAAAACTGAAGACTCTCCTATCATTCTTTTCTTCATCCACTAATACTTATCCAGGGCCTACTAAGTGCAGGACACAGTGCCAGGCTCTGGGGAGATGGCAATGAATAGTACGAGTAGGACGCTGTTCCTGGAGCTCACAGTTGGGGGGTGGGGCGGAGGGAAGGGGAGCAGATGGAAAACAAGTGAATAAAATAATTACAAACTTAGAAGGGGCTAAAAGTCAGGGTGGTCATAGAGGGCTCTAAAGACAGTCCAATCCACTCAACTCACAGGTGGGACAACTGAGGGCCAGAGAGGGAGAGGGCTTACCTGAGGCTCCTGGGAGTGTGAAAGAAATCACTGAGACCAGGATTGGGGCCTGAGGGTTTGGGGGAGTGGAAAGGGAGGGAAGAAATAAATAAATAGCGCAGGCCAATGGGGGCAGGGGGGAGGGGGGAATAATATGCAGCCAGAACCATGGTTGAGGTCAAGGACCCTGAACCAAGGGGTCTGTGTTCAAACCCTACTCTCCTGCACCTCTGTGTGCCTTAGTTTCCCCATCTGTAAAATAGGATTCATGACAATTCCTTCCCTCGGAGTTGATGTAAGGATTAAATGACTTATGATGTGTAAAGTACTTAAAGCAGTTCCCACAGCTAGGAAGATTCAGTAAACGTTGATTCCTGCTATCTATCTATATAAAAGCCTAATGTGTTAATTGATCCTCCTACTGTTCAACCGTTTGACCAGTTGCTATGATACGCACTGACCACCAGGGGGCAGACGCTCTGACCCGTAGGTTAGCTTGCTGCTGGGGTCCTGCTGATCGGGACTGGGTGAGACAGGCCGGACATGCCCTGGAGCTCTCCCTTGGTCCCTCCTTGGTCCCAGTTGTGCACTGGTGGGGTCCCTCAGCCTGGCCTGCGCCCTCTCACAATCCAGGACCCTTTGGGGGATGTTGGAGAACCGATTTCAGCCTGATCCCCACAGGCCAGCTGAGGGACCCCACTGGTGCACCAATCCGTGCACCAGGCCTCTAGTTATATAATAAGACCTTGGGGAAATCAGGGTTTGTTGAGGGTAGGGTATTCTGAGACTGTGAAGACTTGCTTGAAGTCCTTGCCCTGCTATGACACTGGAGAACTTCAGGAAAATGTCTTCCCCTCTTGAGCCTCAGTCTCCCCACACATGGAATAAAGGGATTGAAACTGAACTTGTATTACATACTCATGTACTCATGGTTACTGCCTGCCTCCCCGACAGGAATGAAGGCCCCGTGAGGGCAGGGCCCTCAATGCTGCTCTCTCCTGAGCACCTACAACAGTGCCTGGCTCAAAACAGGCAATCGGTAAATATTTGTTTAGTGGATTAATTAGCCAATCTGTAAAATGGCCCTTCCAATCCTGACCTCTCTGATTCTAGGAGTCTGTGAATGAGGTATGGGTGGGAAAGCATGTGAGAAAACCACAATATTCCTCCCAGGGACACGGCCAATTATAGTCTAGAAAGTTCTTTCTCATCCATAAAAACATACTGGGGGGGAGGGGAGGATGCTAACTTTGTTTTAATACTTTCTGTGTGCTAGGCCCCATGCTATGTGCTTGCTATGCATTTTCTCATCTCATCGCCACCATACCACCCACTTAGTAGGTACCATTTAAAGATGAGCATATTGAGGTTAAGAGAACCCAAAAAATTTGTCCAAGACCACACAGCAGGAAAGGGCATTCAGGATTTACTCTCAGACTAGGGAGAAACTTCTGTCTTCATTATCCAATAGGGGAAACTGAGGCCCAGAGAAAGGAGATGAATTGCCCAAAGTCATCCTATATAATAAAAGCCTAATATGCAAATCAACCGAATGTCAGAATGACTGGTCGCTATAACGCACACTGACCACCAGGGGGCAGATGCTCAATGCAGGAGCTGCCCCTAGCCCACAGGCCCCAGGCCAGCCAAGGCAGGTGCCAGCAGGGCCCCCCGCCCCTGATCACCCTGCCCGCCACCCCCACAGATTGGCCTTGATCGCTGACCAGGCCTAGGGACCTTACCCATGCACTAATTTCATGCACCAGGCCTCTAGTGTAATAATAAGAGCAAACAATCATATCACTCTTATTATGTATCAGGTGTTGTGCTAAGTGCTTTTCATATATTAAATCCTCAAAACTGGTCAGTATTGCCCAGCTGCGATGGCTCAGTGGTTGAATCTATGAACCAGGAGGACACAGTTCTGATTCTCGGTCAGGGCACATGATGGGATTGCTGGGACGATCCTTGGTAGGGGGTGTGCAGGAGGCAGCCAATCAATGATTCTCTCATCATTTTTTTTTTATTCTCTCATCATTTGATGTCTCTATCTCTCTTCCTTTCTGAAATCAATTAAAAAAATATTTTTTAAAAACTGGTCAATATTATCACCATGCCAGTTTTCAGATAAACTATAGCTTAGAGAAGTTCAATACCCTGCCAGGATTGCAGAGTTAGCAAATAGCAGAGCCAAGATTTGAACCAGAGAAATCTAGTCCCGTGGTGTTATTGCAGTGTCTGTCGGTACAGCGAGTCTGGAGCAGCCTGGTATAAAGAGGGAGGTGTCCTTTGCCAGCACCCCGCTGCCTGGGCTGGGGGCAGGGTGGAGAACAAAAGCACATTGAGAATATCCTCAGCTGACAGCTGGGACTTTCCACCTTAAGGGAGGGTAGTGTTATGGAAAAAATGATAAAGCTCTGGAAAGATGAACGTCTCCCAGGGGCCCCGAGTTTCCTCGGAGCCCCACCCCCCTTGCCACAAACTGTGCCGGCCTGATCCAGACGAGATGAAGGCCACCTGGATCCTGACACACCCCAGCCGGGCTGCTCGAATATGAGGATCACTGACCTTCATGGAAAGTTCCAATATCTCAGCCAGGGACACAGAGCTTCCACTCAGGGACCCCCAAGGAATCAGGGTCAGGCTGGGACTCCCTGTCCTTGGATGGTGGGAAATTCGAGTCTCATGTGGCAATTCAGTCCTTCCTGCATTCAGCAAAGGGAAGGGGAGGAGGGTAGAGAGGGTCATCGCTGGCTGTTTATAAAGATTGTGAATCTCTCAGCTCTGCCATGAGCGTGTGACCTCAGGCCAATAAAAATACACAGAGTGAAGGGGTTAAGGTAGAATCCTCTACGTGATGCTGTCTCGGGAATATTTGAATACTCTAGTTCCACAGCTTGAAAAAATATACAAGTTCGGTTTCAATTTCAGCCGTGCTCCCTTCTGTTCAGTTCAGGGTTCAGTTAAAAATAATACAAACGATGGAATGGGAGCTCTGGGTTCAGCAGTGTGTGCAGTTTTCCCCAGTCCCATCTGGTTCAAGTTCAAGGCTGGAAGAGAAGGCTGTTCCAGTTACTGTGCTGCCAAACAAACCACCCCGAAGCTCGGTGGCATAAAAACAGTCATTTTATTATACTTACATATTTTGTGAGTCAGGAATCTGGGCAAAATGCGTACAGCTTCTCTCTGGGGGCCTCGGCAGGGCAACTCAGGGACTGGAGTGACTAGAATTATCTCACGGGTCTGGTGTCATCACTCACATGTCTGGAGGTTGATACTGGCAGGAAGTGGAATGTCACCTACACCTGGCCTGGTGAATTTGTTTCCTACGGCTGCTATAACTAATTACCATAAACTTGATGGCTTAAAACAGCACAAATTTATCACTTTAGAGCTCTGTAGAATAGAAGTCCAACATGGGTCTGGCTGAGCTAAAATCAAGGTGTCCACGAGGTGGCATTTCTTTCTGGAGGATCCAGGGAAGATCTATATCCTTGCTTTTCCGCTGCTAGAGGCCACCCACTTTCCTTGGCTCATGACCTCTTCCTCCATCTTCAAAGCCAACAAGGTCGGGACAGGTCTGCCTCATGCTGCCATTTCTCTGGTTCTCCCTCTCTTGCCTCCTCCTTTCACCCTTGAGATTACCTTGAGCTCACCCCAGTGATTCAGGATAGCCTCCCTATTTTAAAAGTCAGAGAGCAACCAAAGGACTTGTGTGCATGCATATTAGCACAACCAATGGACACAGACCCTGGGGCGGTGGGGGCTTGCCCGGGGTGGCAATGGCTGGGAGGGGGTGAGGGTCAATTGGGGGAAAAGGAGACATATGTAAAACTTTAGGCAATAAGAAAAAAAAAATAGGCCAAAACCGGTTTGGCTCGGTGGATGGAGCGTCGGCCTGCGGACTGAGGGGTCCCGGGTTCGATTCCGGTCAAGGGCGTGTCCCTCGGTTGCGGGCACATCCCCAGTGGGAGGTGTGCGGGAGGCAGCTGGTCGATGTTTCTCTCTAATTGATGTTTCTAACTCTCTATCCCTCTCCCTTCCTCTCTGTAAAAAATCAATAAAAATATTTAAAAAAAAAAAAAAAGAAAGAAAGAAAAATAGTCAAAAAAAAAAGTCAGTGTATTAGCAACCTTCATTCCATTTCTGACCTTAATCCGCCTTTGCCAGGGATTTGAGGACATGGACAATTCGAGGAGCTGCTGTTCTGCCCTCCATAACAGCAGAGAGTGAGGGATGGAGGACGGTCGTGGCCGGGTCCTCTCTCTCTCTGCACATACACAGTCCACCTTGTTTTTATGAATGGAGAGGCCCTGCACTAAAGGGGTAGCGTCCTAGTGGGATGTCAGGAGCTCTGGGATGCTGTTCCCAGGGTCTGGCCTTACTTTCCTTCTCCAAGTCCATGCTTCTCTCCAAGAGCTCCCGCTTCTTCAAGCCTCCAGTGGGCACATCTCCATCTGCCTTTTAGAAACCTACTCCCTACCCACCGACGTAAGTCTCGCCTCCGAATTATCTCCCTCCCGAGCAGTGCATCTTCAGAAGTCTGAGGTCTTGGGGGTGGATTAAGGCTCCAAGTGGCCCAGCGGGACAATCAAGGGTGTTCTTAGTTCTTCCAGGCTCACAGCACAGTCCAGGGTGTGACACTCCAAATCCAGGTCCCTTCAAGGTTTGCCCGCCTGTGTGAATGAGGTTGGTGCCCATTTTACAGGGCCAGTTAGTTGCCTAGAAAGTGATTGTTGAATATTACACACAAAGGCACTAACTCAAATGCTCACTGTATCAGAAAGGTGATATGAATCAGTGGAGTAGACTGGGTGAAGGGCATTCAGGAGCATCAGGGTCTGTGGCAAATTGGAAGCACCTGTCCTGCCCCCTGGGGAGGGACACAACTAAGCTGCCTATTACTGCTGTTAGGATATGAACCCCGCGTTGCCAGATATTTCCTCTTCTTCTTCTTCCCCTCCTCCTCCTCCTCCTCCTCCTCCTCCTCCTCCTTCTTCTTCTTCCTCTTCTTCCCCTCCTCCTCCTCCTCCTCCTCCTCCTCCTCCTCCTCCTCCTCCTCCTCGTCCTCCTCCTTCTACTTCTACTTCTTTTTTTCTCACAAACACCAGCAAGCCAGATATTTGTGTGAAGTATCTCAATCCTTAAATCATTATTTCTAGTTCCAATTTTTAAAAACCCTAGACAGGAGAAACAAAATATGTCCACCAGCCAAATTCTGACTGGAGGCTGACAGTTTGTAACCTCTGATCCAAACCCAGATAGTGATAGAGAAATGTATTCTCAGTCACCCCCGGCCTGCAAGGTCACCCCTCATACCATATTATAAAGAACAGCTTGTTCCTTTTGCTCAACTCCTCTCAGTCCCCTTTCCAAGAGCGCCTCTCCAGGCCCGTTGGGATATCAAAGGTGCCCGGGCCCAGTGGTATATTTTTTAAATCGAACTTGGAATTACAGAAATAATAGATTTTCATTATAAGGCTATGTCAAAACAATAGAAAATAGCTGCATTTGTCTGTTAAGCTGCTCTCAGCCTCACATGATAGAAATCCTTATAAGGATATTTCCTAACAAGAGTCCAGAGGTAGGCAACTCTAAGGTTGATTCATCCGCCTGAAAATGCAGGACACTGAGTGTGCATCTGCATAACGCTCTAGGCTTTTTCTTCATGGTTGCCATATGGCTGCCACAGCTCCAAACGTCACATCCTCACACCAGCATCCCAAGTCAGGCTGGGAGGGGAAAGGTCAGAAAGACGTTTCCTTTTTGCCACGGAGGAAATTGTTCTCCCTGCAGTTTCCCTTTATATCTCCCTGGCCAGACGGAGTCTCATGGCCACCTCCAGCTGCAAGAGAGGTTGGGAAAGCAACTAGTTGGCAAAAATGAATGAGGTTGCCACACCTGGCGTGGGCCAATTACAATTCACCCCTTGCTGCCCTAACAAGATGGCTTTGGTGAGCAAGGGAGAAGTGGGTATGGGTCGTTGAATAGGTGGATTTGGCATTTGTCACAGAACTCCTTTCATTCTTCCCCCCAGGTCTACTTTCTCCCTGGAGTTACCCACCGTCAGCATTTTATGATGTATCCTTCCAGATGTTTTTGCCCACTTACATATACGCTGAAGCAGGCATTTAGCGATTTTTCTTTTCTTCCACGCTGTCAGGGCTACAATTTTGCTGTTCTTCTCTTTTTCATGGGTCAAGAATAAACCTGATTGCTCTAAGCCAGAGATTGGCTTAAAGATGGACTACAATCCAACTGTGGTCAATGAGGTGTGAGGGAAGTTGGCTGGAAGGTTCTAGAAAAAGTTTCTTTGCTCTCACAAAAGTGCTAAGACATAAACAAAAACAGAGCTTCAGCAGAAAGGGACAGTCCCTTTTCTTCTACTGGCCATCGAGATGTATGACTGACGCCTGGAACTGTAGCCAACATCCTGAAATTATGACGGAATCTAGTCAGAGAACAGCAAAGCAGGAAGGTGGGAAGTGCCTAAGTCACTAACAATGCAGTCCAGCCACTGACTTAACCATTCCTGAGGCTGTGCCACCTCTGAACTTATTGCTATGTTAGATAACATGTTTTCAATGCTGAAGCAAATTATCTTGAGGATTTCTGTATCAAAGTCAAAATCATCTGATGTATATAGGTTTAATTTGCTTGTTTAAAAAATATATATTTATTTATTTCAGGGAGAAAGGGAGAGAGAGAGAGAGAGAGAGAGAGAGAGAGAGAGACATCAATGGTGAGAGAGAATCATTGATTGGCTGCCTCCTGTATGCCCCACACTGGGGATCGAGCCCACAACCTGGGCATGTGCCCTGATCAGAATCGAACCATGACCTCTTGGTTCATAGGTCAACACTCAACCACTGAGCCATGCCAGCTGGGCTTCTTTTGCTTTTTTTTTTTTTTTTTCACATAAATGGGATCACACTTATATGCATTAGGACTGAATTTAGTTGCAAAGGATGAAACTCAAAAGAGCAGTGATCGAAACAAGATAGGAGTATATTTCCCTCTCACGGAAAGGAAGTTCGGAGGCAGGCAGCCCAAGCCTAGCATGCATTCCACAGTGCACGACCCTGGCTCCGTCTATCTTTTGGGCCCACCGTCTTCCATCCCATATGCTGCTCAAGCTGCAGCCATCACATCCTAAACTCCAGCCAGCAGAAAGTGGTGAGGAGCCCAGAAAAGGCACCGCCTCTCAGAAGATGCACACATTACCACTGCTTACATCTCATTAGTCACATCACCACACTTAATGCAAAGGTGTCTAGGGTATTTTATTCTGAATAGCCACGTACCAACTCAAAATCAGGGATTCTATGTTCAAGGAAAAATAGGACAGACATTGAAGGGCAGCAAGCAATATATATCTGCCATGATACTGTAAATATTCGATATAATTTGCTTTTTTTTTGTTCAATTATCCTGATTTTCTATCCAAGCCAATACATACAAATCTACCTTGTTATTTGGAAATTTATTTTGTTCTTCTTTTAGGCTTCTTGAGAACTTTCTTCTTTTTTAATACATGCATTTAACTCTATATTAGAAAAAAGCTATATAATTTATAGAAAGCTCTAAATTTCCCTCTAAGCACTGCTCTAAATACATCCCACCAAATTCTGGTGTGTTGTGTCTTCATTATAATTCAGTTTAAAATATTTTCTAATTGCCGAACCGGTTTGGCTCAGTGGATAGAGTGTTGGCCTGCGGACTGAAGGGTCCCAGGTTCGATTCCGGTCAAGGGCATGTACCTTGGTTGCGGGCACACCCCCACTGGGGAGTGTGCAGGAGGCAGCTGATCGATGTTTCTCTCTCATCGATGTTTCTAACTCTCTATCCCTCTCCCTTCTTCTCTGTAAAAAATCAATAAAAATATATTTAAAAAATAATAATAATAAAAATAAAATAAAATAAAATAAAATATTTTCTAATTTCCCCTGTGATTTCTTCTTTCCATAGGTGACTCAGACGTATAGTGATATATAGTGTTTAATTTCCAGATATTTGGGGTGGGACTACTATATGTCTTTTTGTTATTGATTTATAATTTAATTCTATTGCAAATTTGAGACTTGTTTTACAGTTCAACATGTGATCTTTCATGATCCATGTTCCATGTGCACTTGAAAATAATATGCATTCAGCCATTGTTGGTTGTAGGGTTCTAAAAATGTCGATCAGGTCAAGGTTATTGATAATGCTGTTCAAGTGTTCCATATCCAAAATGATTTTATGCCTACTTATCTTATCTGTTGCTGAGAAAGGAGTGTTGAAATCTCCTTTTGGTCTGTCCATTTTTTCCTTTCCTTGTTCTTTTTCATTGCTGCAAAATATTCCTCAGTATGGATATACACATTTCCCCTCTAGAGGACATTAAGGCTATTGTAAATGGTTTGCCCTTATAGTGTGGCACTGAATTCTTGCACACATAGGAGAAATTACCAAATTCAAAATTACTAGGTCAAAGGGCATGTACATTTCACATGCTGACAGACACTGCCCAGTGGCCCTCCAAAAGGACTGCTTTTGCTCATATTCATACCAATAGTGCCCAACTCCCCACGCCAGGATCCACACAGATATCACCAGTTACAGTATTACAATACTGAAATAGACATATTTGATCACTCAGATGATCAAAATATATTTCTCAGATATATCTGGTCTTCAACCATACAATTCCTGGCTCACAGCTTCCAAAATCCTTGAAATTTCCTGAATGAGAAGGCAATGGGAGCATCTTTTGATATAATATTTGGTCTTATTATTCATAACAAGCCCCTTTCCACTACAACTGGATTTATGTTAGTGAAAGTGATTTTTGGAAAGCACCTAAGCACAGGGTCTGGCTGCCAGGGGAACCCACCATGAATAGAGGTGTGGAATTTTCAGTTCCACCCCCTGATTTCCGGGGAGGAGAGAGAGGCTTAGAGGTGAGTCACCCACCCATGGCCAATGAGTCACTCAATCCTGCTTAAGTAATGAAGCCTCGGGGGGTTCAGAGACCCTCCCGGTTGGAGAATCAGAACACGTCCACGAGCCAGCGCACAAGGCCCCCAGCTTCACAGGGACAGACACTCCTCACCCTGTGCATCTCTTTGTCTGGCTATTGATTTGTATCCTTTCATATCCTTTTGTAATAAATCAACTATTTTGTCGGTAAAGGGTTTTCCTGAGTTCTGTGAGCCATCCTAGCAAATTAACCAAATACAAAGAGAGGGTCATGAGAACCTCTGATTCATAGCCAGTCGGTCAGAGGTAGGGATAACACGCCGGCCTTGCGATTGGCATCCTGAGTTGGAGGGAGTCATTGGAACCTCCTGTCTGTAGTGGATCAGTCAGAAGCACAGGTAACAACCTCAGCTTGCAGTTGGAGTCTGAATTGGAGGGCAGTCTTGTGGGACTGAGCCCTTTACCTGTGGAGTCTGATGCGATCTATCTCCAGGTAGATAGTCTGAGAATTGCTTGTTAGTCTGGACACACACACACACACACACACACACACACAGGAATTGGGTTCAGGACCAAAAGACCTGTCTTTTCTCATTTGATATTCTCTTGGGAAAGAAAGTGTGTCATTGCTTACTTTGCATTCCCCTAATTATAACAAAGTTGAGTAATATTCCTTTCAATGCTGTGCCCTTAGCTGCCCAAAACCCCCAGTGAAGCTTTGAAATTACAGTTCCTAAGGGCTGGATTAAATTCTTAGCCGAGGCTGTTCCACTCTTCATTATCTGCCTGGAGTAGAAGGATGTGTTTTTTTTCTTCCAGTTACCAGAGCCTTGGTTAGAACAGGGAGTCTGGAATCAGCCAAACCTGAGTTGGACTCCCTCTGGCTCAGCCATCTGACAGCTGTGTGACTGAGGGCAAGTTACTTAGCCTCTCTGAACCTTTGGAGCCTCAGCTTTACGAAACGGATGACAAACATTTTGCACAGGTGTTAGGTGGATTAGAAAGCAGGTATGTAAAGCACCTAGCACAGCATCTGGCACCTCGTAGATACTAATATGACAAATTAATTTTTTAAAAAATTGGTATTCAGTCCAGCTGGCATGACTCAGTGGTTGGGCATCTACCTATTAACCAGGAGGTCATGGTTCGATTCCTGGTCAGGGCACATGCCCAGTTTGTGGGTTCGATCCCCAGTGGAGGGTATGTAGGAGGCAATGATTCTCTCTCATCACTGATGTTTCTATCTCTCTCTCCAGCCCTTACATTCCTCCGGCCCTCATTCAGGATCTCCTTCCTTGCTCTCTGAAATCAATAAAAACATATTTTTAGAAAAAGAAGTCAACTGGCTTTAAAAAATAATAAAGTATTAATTGAGCACTTGCCATGTGCAGAACACTGAGTCAAGCCCTTTTCTCAGATCATTTCTTTAATCCTCACAACAGTAAGAGACAACATCATCTTACAGATGAGGGAAACTGAGGCTCTGAGATGGTAAGTATCCTGTCCAAAGTCACACAGTAATCAGCAGAGCTAAGGACTAAATAAAAAATGTCTGACTCCCCATCCTGCTTCCCGGGGTAGCTAGCTCATTTCACCGATTAAGAAACTGAGACCCAGAGAGATAAAATGACATATGTTAAATGGTGAGTGAGCCGCAACCAGTTGACCAAATATTTTTTCCTCCTGGGTCTGGGTGACCGGCTGGAGAAGAGACTGCAGGAGTGGAGGCAGGGACAGCCACCCGGCAGAGGAGTCGAGAGCATGGAAAATGTCTCTTTCAGCCAATTTTCCTGAGGAACCCTGGCTGAGGCTCAGGGCTGGGAATGGAAAGTGTGCAGGGAGGAGGCGGCAGCCGCATCCATCCGGAGAAGCTGTTTGCAAAGTCCTGCTGAAAGAGGAAAGGGGGGTATAGGGAAGGGGGGTGCTGGGCCTGGAGTGGGGGGGGGGGGGACTAGCTGTGGGAGGCTGAGGACCTGGCATCTGCCCAAGGCCTGGTCTCCTGGGAGAGGAGGAGCAGGCCTCCCGAGCTTCCTGTTTCTCCTTGGGCTCCCCCGCTCTGGCAGCTCCTGCTGTGCCCTGCCCACTCGTCTGGGCATCGGCCATCCTGGAACTGAGATGCTGGCAAATCTGACTCTCTGGGGAGCGTGCACGGCTGACTCAGGGAGGTGCGGTGGCCAGGAAGGAGGATTGATCCTACAAGCGGAGATCTTGACCAGAGCTGCCTGGAGCGTGATCCATCGGCTTCAGCAGCAGCCAGATCGCTGTGATATCAGGGTGGCCCCTTGGCTCAGAAAACCTCCCTTCACTGCTCACAGTGCCTGTTATCCCACCACCACACACACAAACAAGGCTGGTGCTCAGTATGTAAAGGCGTGGCCATACCAGTCATCAAAATATTTAGATACGTCCTAACTGGTTATTAATAACCCCTGTCCCAAGTTCCCTCCGCGTACCCTCAAGCATAAAGGCCACTGCAGCCCCTCCCTCTGGGACCACCCAGACCTCCTCACTTACAGGCACTGAAAGATTAACACCTGCCATAGCAGCGTAGTCCAGGTCTTGTGGATAGATTGGTGAATGACAGTCATAACAGCTGTTAATATTTTTAAATATAGTTTTATTGATTTCAGAGAGGAAGGGAAGGGGGGGGAGAGTGTGAGAGAGAGAGAGAGAGAGAGAGAGAGAAACATCAGTGATGAGAGAGAATCATTGATCGGCTGCCTCCTGCACGCCCCACACTGGGGATCGAGCCTGCAACCCCAGCAACCCGGGCGAATGCCCTGACCAGGAATTGAATCGTGACCTCTTGGTTCATAGGTCAACGCTCAACCACTGAGCCACACCGGCTGGGCTGTAAATATTTTCCTATTACTCTTGGAAACAACCCTTTGGCTTAAAACTGCCTTTTGTTGAAAGGCAAATTGGTAGAAATTTAGACGTGAAAGGGCCCTGTGCAACCTCTTACTTTTCCAGATGAGGAAACTAAGGCCTAGCAGTGGTTCTCAACCTTCCTAATGCCGCGACCCTTTAATACAGTTCCTCATGTTGTGGTGACCCCCAACCATAAAATTATTTTCATTGCTACTTCATAACTGTAATTTTGCTACTGTTATGAATCGTAATGTAAATAACTGATATGCGGGATGTATTTTCAGGGGTCACGACCCACAGGTTGAGAACCGCTGGCCTAGAGAAAAGCAGAGACTTGCCCAAGGTCCATGCCTGTCTGTACACGAAAAGACATTAGAACACAGGTCCTTGGCACCTGACACTTCCCTTGGGTGTCAACTTATCTGGCCCCACACACTGAACTTCAGGGGGTGATTGAAGGAGGTGAAGGGGAGGAACCTGTCTCAATGCAGAACTGATAGCCAATCACTTGGCCCTTGTACCTTGTAACTGTAGTCCTAGCAACAATCCCCTTGGTCACTAGTTCCACAGAGATAGTTGTCACGGTAACCACCACTGGGAGGTGGGGGGTGCCAACTTCCTGACACCAAGAGCCTGAAGATAAACCCAGAAACACGTCTGTTCCACAGCACTGACCCAGATCGGAGCTCCCGGTAGGAAAAAGACTTGCCCAGCACCACACAGCAAGTGGTGGTGAAGCCAAGCCTCCCCAGCCCAAGGCTCTCACAGCAGCCCCACCCTTTCCATGGCTGACTCCCTGCCCCCATCCTTCTGCCTGCCTTGGTGCTTCCCACATTCCTCCAGCCCTCATTCAGGATCTCCTTCCCACGGCATCTCACCCTTGGCTGCCTGTCAGCCAGTGCATCCTCCTGGGAACGGCTGACATGCACTGAACGCAGGACTCGTTGCAGGGTTTTCACCATCAGCTGAGACTCCCTGAAGACCAGAAAGTCCTCAACACCCTTTACCTCCAAAGGCAGTCATCTGCAATGGTGGCATGGCAAGCACCGTTAGCTCAGGCTGGAGGGACTCTTCTTGGCGGCCCTGTTCTCTGTGGAATGTCAACTAGAGCAGCTGCCCATTGTGAAAGGGCTCTGGGCTAGGAAGCCAGTGGCCTGGATTCGGGCCCCACTAAGTCTGATCAAAAGTGTTTGTTTGTTTTAATCCTCACCCAAGTGTATGTTTTTCATTGATGAGAGAGAGAGAGAGAGAGAGAGAGAGAGAGAAACTTCTATGTGAGAGAGAAACATTGATAGGTTGTCTCACACACACGCCCTACCGGGGATCAGACCCATAACCCTTCTGTGCACGGAACAATACGCTAACCACTGAGAAACACCGCCCAGGGCAAACGTTTTGCTTTTATCAAGTCCCTTCTTCTCTCTGGGACTCCGTATCCCACTAGAGCAGCGGTTCTCAACCTGTGGGTCTCGACCCCTTTGGCGGTTGACGACCCTTTCACAGGGGTCGCCTAAGACCATCCTGCATATCAGATATTTACATTACGATTCATAACAGTAGCAACATTACAGTTATGAAGTAGCAACGGAAATAATTTTATGGTTGGGTCACAATATGAGGAACTGTATGTAAAGGGCCAGAAGGTTGAGAACCACTGCACTAGAGAGATGGGGATGGGAACACTGTTCTACCACCGGCCCCTCATCACCACCATCATAAGGCTGCTGGCGACCAGATACAATCTAGCATTTTAGTATTATTAAACAAGAACTGGCCTACCTTCCTGGTACCTCCTTTTAGAATAATGGAACCTTGGGATTGAAAGGGTGGTCCCCACAAGAGGAAGAGCTTAAGCAAAAGCAGGAGGCTGAGAAGAATCTAGGGTCCTGTGAGTAATTAGTGCATTGAAGTGTAGGGTGTAATGCTGGCTGGGGAGGAAGAGAGAGTACGCTGGAAGGAGAGGATTAATCATCAAATCCCAGGGGTGAGGACATTGCCCCATGGGCCTCAGGGTCTCACTGAAGGCTCTGAGACAGCCTCCATTAATTTTAATGCTGCGGCATACCACTGTGTAGGATGAGGGACAGCCTGGTGCCAAGAAAACATGGTGCATGCCAGGAAATCATTCACTCAGCCAGTCATTCAATGAATATTCATTAGATACAATCCACGCTGTGTGACTTTGGACAAATTATTTAGCCTCTCTGTACCTCAGATCCCTCATGTGTAAAATGAGGAGGAGCCCTGGCTGGTTTGGTTCAGTGGTTAGAATGTTGGCCTGCAGACGCAGGGGTCTCCGGTTCGATTCCTGGTCAAGGCACGTACCTCGGTTGCAGGTTCAATCCCCGGCCCCGGTCAGGGCAAGAGCAGGAGGCAACCAATTTATGTGTCTCTCTCACATCAATGTTTCTCTCTCCTCCTCCCACTCCCTTCCACAGACTCTAAAAATCAATGGAAAAAAATATCCTCACTCCTCAGGTGAGGATATTTTTTTCTTTTATTTTTTATTTTCTCAGGTGAGGATTTTAAAAAATAAACACAAAATGAGGAAGAAAAAGTGTCTACCCATAGGTAGGTGGTGTGAGGATCAGGTGAATTAATACAGGTAAATATTAAGCACCCTGCATGGGATTAAGTTCTCCATGAATGTGCATGGTAATTATCATGATGGTTATTGAGCATCTGCTATGTGCCTGATGCTCTCTAGACAGTACATGTACAGTGTGAACATTGTTTCCCCCTCAGGGGGCTCACAGTCTAAGAGGGGAGAAAAAAACTTTAAAAGAGGAGACCAAGATGGCGGCGTAGGTAAACACCGGAGACCGCTGCCGCAAACAACCATTTCAAAAATACAACTAAAAGACTGAACGGACATCACCCAGAACCACAGGAAGGCTGGCTGAAGAGAGACTCTACAACTAGAAGGAAAGAGAACAGCAAATCGAGGCTCAGAGGCGGCGCAGTGTGGAAAATACAAAGGTACCGAGGTGCGCGCGCAAAGCGGGCTGGTGGCTGAGGGCGCGGTTGTCGTTTTCTGTCGGGAGTGAGTCTCAGACTCTGGGCTCCAGATCCGGGCGAGTCTCTAGGGACCCAGACTCAAACGGGAGAAGCGGGATTATCCGGCATCAGTTGGAACCTGAGAGCAGCTTTCTCTCCGAAGTTTGCAGCGGCTGCCGGGGTTCTGAGAAGCAGAGCCTCTGGGAACGGGACTGAGCGTGGCCATAACTGCTCCCTCCGCCCGCCCTGCTGATCCCGCCCCGCCCAAACCCTGCGCACAGCCATTTGCCGATCGCCTCAGGCAAAGGCTGGATTAGCGCCTCCCCAGAAGGCAGACGTTTTCCATACAGCTGATTCCTATAGCCAGTCGGCCTGGTGGTCAAACCCCTCTAGTGTTAACTACAACAATTAAGGCTTGGCTAGAACAAGACTGCGCACAGAGACCACAAGGGGGTGCACCAAGAAAGCATAAAAGATGCGGAGACAAAAAAACATGACAGAAATGGAGGATATGGAGCTAAGAATCGCAATTTTGAGGGCTTGCCATAAATTTGTGCAGAACCTCACGAAAACTAATGAGACCCTCGATGCTACGATAAAGAAATTAGAAAGTAAGCATACACGGACTGAAATAAAGAATATTATACCCAATAGCAGACCAGAGGAGCACAATAATCAAACAAAAGATTCGACAAAAAACACCCAATTGGAAAAGCAAAATGAAAAAAGAATCCGAAAGTGTGAAGATAGTGTAAGGAGCCTCTGGGACAGCTTTAAGCGGACTAATATCAGAGTCATTGGAGTCCCAGAAGATGAGAGACAGCAAGATATTGAAAACCTATTTCAAGAAATAATGGCAGAAAACTTCCCCCACCTAGTGAAAGAAATGGACTTACAGGTCCAAGAAGCGCAGAGAACCCCAAACAAAAGGAATCCAAAGAGGACCACACCAAGACACATCATCATTAAAATGCCAAGAGCAAAAGACAAAGAGAAAATCTTAAAAGCAGCAAGAGAAAGAGGCTCAATTACCTACAAGGGAATACCCATACGACTGTCAGCTGATTTCTCAACAGAAACTTTGCAGGCCAGAAGGGAATGGCAAGAAATATTCAAAGTGCTGAATACCAAGAACCTACAACCAAGATTACTTTATCCAGCAAAGCTATCATTCAGAATTGAAGGTCAGATAAAGAGCTTCACAGATAAGGAAAAGCTAAAGGAGTTCATCACCGCCAAACCAGTATTATATGAAATGCTGAAAGGTATCCTTTAAGAAGAGGAAGAAGAAGAAAAAGGTAAAGATACAAATTATGAACAACAAACATGCATCTATCAACAAATGAATCTAAGAATCAAGTGAATAAATAACCTGATGTACAGAATGAACTGGTGATTATAATAGAATCAGGGACATAGAAAGGGAATGGACTGACTATTCTTGGGGGGAAAAGGGGTGTGGGAGATGCGGGAAGTGACTGGACAAAAATCATGCACCTATGGATGAACACAGTGGGTGGGGAGTGAGGGTGGAGGGTGGGGTGGGAGCTGGAAGGAGGGGAGTTATGGGGGGGAAAAAGAGGAACAAATGTAATAATCTGAACAATAAAGATTTAATTAAAAAAAAAAAACTTTAAAAGACCAACTTCAAAAAAAACATAAATAATAAAAATAATTACAAATTGTTGCATCAAATGTAAATCTTAACCCCCCCAAACTCAGGTGTGCAAAAAAAACATTCATTTCTTTATTTTCTCAAAAACCAAATTTCAAAAGGAACCCTCATGCACTGCTAGTGGGAATGCAGACTGGTGCAGCCACTGTGGAGAATTGTATGGAGTTTCCTCAAAAAACTAAAAATGGAACTCCCATTTGACCCAGTGATCCTACATCTAGGAATATATCCCAAGAAACCAGAAACACCAATCAGAAAGGATATGTGCACCCCTATGTTCATAGCAGCACAATTCACCATAGCTAAGATCTGGAAACAGCCTAAGTGCCCATCAGCAGATGAGTGGATTAAAAAGCTGTGGTACATCTACATAATGAAATACTACCGTGCGCTAAAAAAGAAGGAACTCTTACCATTTGCAACAGCATGGATGGACCTGGAGAGCATTATGCTAAGTGAAATAAGCCAGTCGGAGAAAGATAAGTATCACATGATCTCACTCATTTGTGGAATACAATGAACAACATAAACTGAGGAACAAAAATAGAGCCAGAAGCATCGAACAGACCACCCAACCTAAGAGGGAAGGCAGGGTGGGTAAGAGATCGACCAAAGGACTTGTATGCATGCATATGAGCATACACAGACAGTAGTGGGGTGAGGGCATATGCTGGGGGGTGGGAATGGCCGGGAGAGGTCAATGGCGGTTGGGGGGAAGGAGACACATGTAATACTTTAAACAATAAAGAATTTAAATTTAAAAAATAAATAAACTCTGTTCCTATTCTCCACCCTTCTGGACTGGAGGGAAATTCACTCTTCATCCTCATCTGCCAGGGAACAAGGAGTAAAACCAGGGTCTCTCCCTGGCACTGGACCGTGGGAGGCCTCTGACCACAGCGTCCAAACCCTCAACTGCCCCTGCAGCCCAGTAGCCCCCGCTTCCAAGCCAAGAGAGGAAGTGTTGCTGGAAGCTAGGACCACTGAGCCTGGGTCCAGCCTCCCAGGCACACTGTCCATTCATCCCCACAGAGTCTGGCCACCTCTTGGGGCGCTGCCAAGAAAGAGACAGGAAGATTCCCCCCAATCCCAGACTCCCTCCTCCTTCCTTCTCTTCAGAACCTCCAAGAGCTCCTTTCTCTCCCCTTGTCCTTCCTTCGGGAGCAATGAGCACCGTCTCTACACCAAGGGTTGTCAAACTCAGTCTCCAGGACCCCAGAAGTTAACAAAAAGTTGAGACTTGGTGATCAGAAAGCACATGATCCACAAAGAGAGGACAGCACAGCTCAGCTCAGCTCACCCAGATGCTACCAGGCAGTGTTGCCTAATGGTTAGAGGTCCATTCTCTAGAGCTATGCTGCCTGGGTTCAAGTTCTGGGGTTGCTCTTTACTGTCTGTAGTAAAGTCTGAGTTCTTAGGCAAGTCACTTATCCACTCGGTGCCAGTTTCCTTAACCATGAAAAAGAATAATATTTGTACCCATCCGTGTGGCTTCATGTAAGAAAGCACTTCGAGTGGTGCCTGACACTGGTAGGTACTCGATAAATGTCAGTACCCATCACATGAAAATGCAGGCTGAGATGGACAGATCTTTAAATATTCAAAAGAGGTCCAATAACCAACTTTTTATTTTGAAATTGCCCTTTTTTTTTTTAACATTGGCAACTGAGTGAAAACAATTGTTAAACCTTGGTGAAGATCATACAAAACACCTCTATGAGCAGGATCGGGCCCATGAAACTGGCGGTTTGCAATATCTCCTCTGTTGAAACATATCAAAAATGGAAGCCAGAAAGGAAGGAGTCTTGGAGGCAGTCTTTGCTTTGAACCCATGACCAAACCTCCCCTAGACATAGATACAGAAAGGGCAGGAGAAAATAGAGAGAGAAAATGCAAATGGATATATCAGATTATCCTGGTAGGTGGCGCATTGCACGTTGAAGATGGTTAGGGAAGGTGACATTTCAGCAGAGACCCAGGAGAAGGAGCTAGCTCAACAAAAGCATCAGGGAGAGACAGAAAAGCATTCCAAAATATATGTTTTCAATTTTAAAAAATAAAATATGTAATGAAGCATATTAAATAGAGAGAAAGAAGACCAGGCAGGGAAGAGCTGCTCACGTAAAGGGCCTGAGGCAGGGAAGAGCTGGATGCCCAAGAGGCAAGCAGGAATGGATGCGCTGGGCATCTAGGCAGATGCGGCTCGAGAGGGGCCTCGAAGACCGTGGTGAAGATCATCCAATTATCTTGAGGGCAATGTGGAGCCATTGGAGGGTTTCAAGCTGAGCGGTGTGACGTGGAGCTAACTCCTGGAGATGAATTGAGAAGCTGTTGAAATCGCGTCAGAGAGACCAGGTGGCCTGGAGGGCCAGCAGCCTTGGGCACAGACAGCCCCAGATTTCAGTGTCTTGATCGAACTCTATGTCAAAGGCTGGATTTAAGAGCAGACCTGATGCTTTCCATAGCCATGCAGTATAGCCTTCCCATTGCCAGCGTGCCTGGGCCCATCTTAGACCACCGGAGCTGTCTGTTGACTGGCCTAGGCTGCCCTCTGCTGGCAGAAGAGGGCCCTCCTCCCAATTCCAGATTGAAAGAGCGAGGACGCCTGTCTCCCACCAATCTTCCCCATCTCAGTTCATGGCATCTCCGTCATCCCGTAGCTCAATTCAGAAGCCAAGGACTCAGTTTCTCCTCTGCATCAGGGAGTCCTGCTGATTCTATTTTTTAAATAAAATCCTAAATCATAAATTTCCTCAATATCTATTAATCCCATCCGCTCTCCCCATCCCCACCGGTCCCACCCTAGCCAAAGCCACCACCATCTCTTCTTTGCTCTATTTTTTCACTTTTACTCTTGTCCTGGCCAATCAATTCCCGCTCCGCAGTCAGAGTGCTCCTGACATCCTCTGATTCCACAATCCTTTCTCCTCGTTTATAACTCCTCACATCAACCACTGTTGGACCCAACACACACACAGGCCCACCCACCCAGGGCTCACTGCAGGCGTGGAAAACTACAAAGATGAGGGCGGACAGGAGAGCTCACCTCAGAGCCTCACAGACAGGCACTTGGCCTCCCACTCCTCTCTCCATGTGGTGTCCCAGCCTCACACCATCTCACTGGCTCCTCTCCTTCCTCTATCCTCCTTCACTTGTGTCTGTCTCATTCTCCCCCTCCCACAATCCCTGTTAATTTCTAATGCAAAGCAGATTGGCCATTTCTGTTTCTTGGGCACCTACCACCCAGAGTTCTTAAGGTTTCACATTGCCCGCAAGCAGATTGTCATTATGGTCCCATAATATACAAACACACACATACATATATGTGTGTATATACATATATAACATACATATATTATATTATATATGTACTAGAGGCCCGGTGCATGAAATTCATGCATGGGTAAGGTCCCTAGGCCTGGCCAGTGATCAGGGCCTAACCAGGCCTTCTGGCTACTGGCCGGAGCCTCCCTTCATTCCGCGCTGCCCGCTGGTGGTCAGCGCACATCATAGCAAGCATTAGAACTCCCGGTCTCCTGGTCGAACTCCTGCAGGGACACTTTGCATATTAGCCTTTTATATATATACAGTTCCTTCCTAGAAAAAAATACCAATGACAAGGCAGTAACGTTTTCACCCTTGAATACATTGTGATACTAACATCTGCCATCATTCCAACATCCTGTGGATTGGCCCAAGATTACAGAAGTCCTCACTAACTCCAGACTCAAACGACGTAATGGAAGTCTCACCCACCCAGAGGCCTGTGACAGGAGAGCTGGACACCCTGACCACGCTGAGCCAAGGTGGCTCACACACACAGGAGCCTCAGGGTTCCGGAGGCAAACCCCACCCTGTTAACTCAGGACCTGAAGGCTGCCGTTTGTAGCACGCATTTGTAGCTGTGAAAGAGAACAAAGACGATACGCCGAGGAAAGCAGAGGACACGCAGCGAGAGGATGCTGGCAGCATGGACGCCGTGGTCTGGGGGTAACTGAGGCCCAGCGCTGTCCCTGCCTGTGCTTTGCAGGGATTTGTTATTCACCTCTTCCCTGGAGTTCAGGAGCCTAGACATTCCCACCTCACGTGCTCTGAGCTGGGCTTCCAGCCCCTGCAAACCGGAGAACCCTGCCTCACTGTCAGAACGACACTTGCCATTCCCTTTGCAAGCCCAGCCTGTCCCCTACCAACAAAGAACAAAGGGAACTCTGAAGTGACGGCTTTGTTTATAAGTCTTCAAAGCTCTTTTATGTTCTTTTTTTGCATGTCAGGAGCAGAGGGATGTGTCCATCATACTCATTCCTTCTTGGTAGACTGTCATCACCGTTTTCCCCAAGGCCCCTGTTTCATTTTACTTATATACTTTTTGTTTGTTTTAATTACCAGTTTCCACGCTCATTCCCATCCCTCTATAGGCTACCATTCTAATGTACTTGATATGTATTCTTTAATATGTAAATATTCTTGTTAGCTTTGCAATGTTGCCATGTGATATGTACTATTTTTAAATCCTCGCCCGAGGATATGTTTTTATTGATTTTAGAGAGAGAGGGAGGAAAAGAGAGAGAGAGACAAACATCGATGTGAGAGAGAAATAGATTGGCTGCTTCCTATACACACCCCCACTAGGGATCAAACCCACAACCTAGGTATGTGCCCTGACTGGGAATTGAACCCTCAATCTTTGGGTGTACAAGACAATGCCCAAACAACTGAACCACTCAGCCAGGGGTTAATATGTACTTTTATATAAATCAAAAAAAATTTTATATAAATCATATCGCATATTTTTCTTCATGCTCAGCTCTACGTTTTAAAGATCTCTACATGTTAGGGGGGTTGTAAGGGATGAATTTAGTGCATCAACCAGATGCCCTCGTGGCATGACTCCCAGCTGACATCGTGGCATGACTCCCAGCTGTTGTTGAGTGGTGGCTAAAAGCCACTCACAGCTGTCACCTTCTCTAGAGAACTGCCAAACGGAAGCCAACTAGCCAGGGACACAACCCCACCCCCTTCCCTAGACTGTGGCCAATGCCTGAGAGATCCAGGGGTGCAAGGGCCTAGCCTCAAGGCGGGAACAACTCCGCGCTGCAGCGGTGCCCAGCGCTCCCCTTGGGCTCAGGCTGAAGTGAGACTCCAGCTGAGACCCCCTGCTCACTTATCCTTTTACTTCCTTAGCCTTTTCTTCCCTCATTCATTTCCTCCTAAGTACACTTTTCCCCAAAGTCACTTAAACAAGAATCCTCATACAGGCTCTGCTTCTAGGGAATCTGACCTGTGGTGGTGACCATACATTACCATCTACGCTGGGTGCTTTTAAGAGAGCAAGAGGTTCTATTACTAACTGAGCCAGGACAAAGGCAGAAACCATGGCCATCCTGCCCAAACCAGGACATCCACTAACTGAGCATCACTTGGCTTGTTGCTGCCTGTTGCCGCCTAATATCCTACAGTACACATCCAGCACATTTTGTTATTGGTTCCCCAGTGACACACACCTAGGTTTGCTCTAACCTCCTGCTACTAACAAACAACAACAACAAAACTGCAGAGAAGCCCTGACTGGTTTGGCTCAGTGGATAGAACGTCGGCCTACGGACTGAAGGGTCCCAGGTTCGATTCCAGTCAAGGGCATGTACCTTGGTTGCGGGCACATCCCTAGTAGGGGGTGTGCAGGAGGCAGCTGATCAATGTTTCTCTCTCATCGATGTTTCTAGTTCTCTATCCCTCTCCCTTCCTCTCTGTAAAAAATCAGTAAAATATATTTTAGAAAAGAAAAAAAAAACTGCAGAGAAATCCTTGGACATGTCCCCTAGTAGACCTGTTCGAGAATTTCTCTAGGATTGTGGAGCTAAAGACACAAATCACATGAGCTATTTGGGCCTCCAGAAATTTTCCCCAGGTGAGGATTCCAGCCCTAATGCAAGGAGCTATAGGGTACGGGTTTCTCCCTGTTTCTTCTACTTTAGTAAAACCCCGTGGCATTTAGTGGGGGCCCCACCCTGCTAGAAAGACAGGAGCTCCTGAGGTTCCCTAAAGAGATGACATTTGACTCAGCTCTGAGGGATGGTTCAGGGTTAACCAGGGTTGTGGGGTGAGAAAAAGGTTTAGTGGGGAAACAATGTATTCATTCATTTATACAAATATTTATTGAGCACATATATTTAAAGGCCCTTGTGGTCTCAACAGATAATAAGGACAGTAAACATTTATACAGAGTTTTACTGCTTTCAAGCCCATTCTCTCACAAGGATCAAAAACCCAGGACCACCTGACTCATGAGAGAATATACCTTCTACGAATTAAGGAAGTCTCCTACACTAGCACTTCTCAAGCTAAAAGGACATGTAGATCATCTAGAGACCTGGTAGGTCTGGGGGGACCCTGAACGTCTGCATGGGCTCCCAGGTGATGCTGATGCTGCTGATCTGGGGACCACACCTGGATTAAAAAGGGGTGCAGAGCCACAATGCCATTGTCACATCCCAGCAATCCGTATTCAACCTTCCCCACTTGTCTGAGCATTTTCTTCGGAAAAATGGTGTCATCGAGAATGATGACATTACTCTTGGTTTTCACCTTTCTTTAGTCTCCTTTCATCTACAACAATCTCATGGATTTTTTTTTTCTTTCATGACACTGACTTTTTTTTAAAATATGTTTTTATTGATTTCAGAGAGAGGAAGGAAGAAGGAGAGAGCGATAGAAACATCAATAATGTGAGAGATTCATTGATCAGCTGCCTCCTGCACAGCCCCTACTGGGGATCGAGCCCGAAACCCAGACATGTTCCCTGACCAGGAATGGAACTGTGACCTCCTGGTTCATGGGTCAACCTCTGAACCACACCACCTGGGCGGCACTGACATGTTTTAGAAGTCCAGGCTGTCTTGTAGAATGTGCCACAATCCTGACTTTTCTGGTTTCCTCGTGAGTAGATGCAGTTTAAACATGTTTGGCAAGATTACACAGGTGGTGTCCCCCACATTGCATTGCATCTTGCCATTTTGTCCCATCCTATCTGGTGATGCTCAGTTTGATCCTTTTGTTAGGGGAGTGCCCACCAGATCACTCCATGTCAAGGAAATGTCTTCCTTTTATAATTAGTAAGTAATCTGTGGGGCAACACTTTAAAATTGTACAAATATCCTGTTCCTTAACAGCCTTTCTCTCAATAGTTTTAGTATCCATTGATGATCCTTGCTTCTTATATTCAGAACTATTTAAGCATGTAATACTGTGTGTCAAATGTATGTGTGTGTGTCTGTGTGTGTGTGTGTGTGTGTGAGGAAAAAATGTTTAAATTGTAAACGAATTCATAGTGACTAAATCCTATATAATAAAAGGGTAATAAGCAAATTGACCCTAAAGGCAGAACAACCAGGAATGACCAGTCACTATGACGTGCTCTGACCACCAGGGGGCAGATGCTCAAAGCAGGAGCTGCCCCCTGGTGGTCAGTGCACTCCCAAAGTGGGAGCTCCACTCAGCCACAAGCCCTGTTGACAGCTGCAAGCGCAGCAGCAGTGGCAGGAGCCTCTCCCTCCTTCTCTGCAGCACTAAGGATGTCCCCCCAAGGGCTCCTGGGCTGCCAGAGGGATGTCTGACTGCCAGCTTAGGCCTTATCCCCCGGGGACTGGGCCTAAGCCGGCAGGTGGACATCTCCCAAGGGGTCCCGGACTGCAAGAGGGCACAGGTCAGGCTGAGGAAAACCCCCCCTCCCCGAGTGCATGAATTTTCATGCACCAGGCCTCTAGTATAATAATAAGAGAAAAGAGGTGGGGGAAGGACTGCATTTTTTCTTTGGAACAAATATTTGGTAATTTATCTATCCCAGGCTCTAAACAACCTCCATTCTTGATGTCAGCTCAGATCTCCTCTGGCAAAGCAGCCATATACAGGAGGCACCCACCCTCAGACTGTCTCATCCCCATCTCTGGAGAATATGAAGACAGTTAGACCCAAGCTGGAAATCCAACCCTTGACAGGAGCTTTCTGAACTTGGGTCAACCCGTCAGTTCCCTGGGTCGCAGTCACAATCTCCCACCCTGGAGTGTAGAGGGAGATGGCCAGATCTGCTCTGGGCCAAACTAAATCCAGTGCTCGGCCTAGCGTAAAGCGGGGGTGTCTCTGATTTCCGGTTGTAAGCTCTCAGATGAGGAGGCTCAGAGCCATGAGGCCCAGTGGCCTGAATTATTGATGAGTGATTTCATCAGGCACACTGCCTTCTCCCACTCACTAAGGTATGTCCAGCTTATTGACACCATTTGCCCAGAACTAAGCTACTCTGGTCCAAACTCCTTCGCCTTCTGTGTAGCTAGAATGTTGGAAAGAGCAAAGTCTTTGGAGTCTTACAGCCCTGAGTCCTCTCCCACTAAGTCTCTCCTCTCCCACTGCTGACCGTATGGCCTGGGCTAGCTAGTTTACCTCTGTGAGGCTTAGTTGAGTCATCTATAAAAGTGGACCAATCATCTCTTACTAGCATTATTGGGATCAGAGAAGACACCCATAAAGTTATCAGTACAGTGCCTGGAATGTACTCAGCAACAACCTTCTATTCAAACTTCCATAGTCTGACTCCTTGCCTTTGTCTCCCCTCACCATGAACCCCATGCTCCAGCCCCTCCTCACCACCTGCTAAGCTAGGACCAAGCCGTGTGATTTTACACCATCCGTGCCGTCTATCAATTCATTGCCTCTCAGCTTTAAACCCATTTTTTTGCCAGCTCTGTGATAATGGAGCTGAGCCTCGTAAAGATTTCTCCTTTGGGTGCTCTCCCTCCCTCCCAGGAGCAGGCCTGCCCGGCCTTTCCCTCTCCCCTCCCCTCCCCCCTCCTCCCTTCCCCCACTCACATCACCTTTAGCTTCCTCTCTCCCAAGCTCCAAGGGCCCTTCCTTTGCCTCCATAACTCATTTCCTAAGCCCATTTTGAGAGGGTTAACTTGAAACGCAGGCAGGCAGGGCAGGGGTCCAGTGGAAAACAAAGGCAGGTGGGACATAAGCCGGGGAAGACACTGCCTTTTGAGCAGCCTAATCACAGAAACCAACCAAGCAGGAATAACAAAATGTTTCTGGACTCAAAGCGGGAGGCCAGGGAAACCGAGGGAGGGCCTGCAACAATAAGGTGTACGAATGCATAGAAACAGAGAAAGTTCAGCTTAGGGACAGAGAAAGAACACATAGAAACAGAGATAAGTTCAGCTTAGGGACAGAGAAAGAACACATAGAAACAGGGAAAGTTCAGCATAGGGACAGAGAAAGAACACACAGAAACAGGGAAAGTTTGGGTCCGTTGCTGGGCAAGAACAATGAGAGAATCAATCAGGTGATGACATGGATACAGAAACAGGCTTGTAGCAAATATACACCCCTGGGCTACAAGGCTTTAACAGACAGCCCATTACTGGGGGCCCCCCTCCCCTCGAGGGGAGTCTCAATCAGCTTGTAATAAATTTCCACACTTTTGCTTAAGTCTTCTGGTCCACGGAGCTCATTCTTTGGTGTTGCGAGACACAACCCCCGGAAAATACCTCAGCTCACCATTCGGGTTATCGGCTTCTTCTAGGAATTACTTTTACCCATGTAATTTACCAAATAAATGTCCTCTTACAGTAAAAAAAAAAAATTCTCCTTTGCCAGCTGGCACGATAAACCTTTTCAGTAGAGTATACTAAAAGGCCCTGGAGGAGAATGGATCTTCCCCTCCTGGTTCTAGATGGCTCATTTCCTGGGTTCTGGAAAGCAGGCTTTCTTCTCCACTGCTTGGCTCAAAGTTTCGCCAGTGCTAGGTGCCTGCAGGTTGCAGCTTTCTCCAGTTTGTCTGACACACTTTCTCCAGCTCTTAACTAGGGCAGCAGTAACATAGCCAGGAGCCCCAGACAGCATGGGCCTGCAGCCAAGTCCAGGTCACTCCTACCCACACCCGCTCCTCATCCCTGACCACACACACCCTGGGAGCCCCACAGGGCTGCTCATCTACACAGACAGCCACCTGAACTTCACCCTGTGGAACTGTCTAGAACCACCCTGGCCCAAGCCATATACAGAAGTGTAGTGGGTTCCCAGAGAGGGAGGCTTCTCTAAATTACTTATCTCCATTAACATGCTATGTAACATATAACTAAACACTAGCATCTTATAGACTTCATATTTTATTTTGTTCATGTTATATATTGTTTTCCCAACACCACCACCACCCATTCCACCAAACTAAGAATGCAAGCTTAATGAGGGCAGGGACAGACATTTGCCTGTATTATTGAAACTGGACAACCAGTGGGTCCGGGCTGCCTGTCACTACTTGAGCCAATTAAGCAGAGACAGGGTTGAATCATATATGAACGTTTATTCCAATAATGCCAGCGGTATGAGAGAGCAGCGGGTCATCCACAAAAACCTACTCTGCAACCTTCCATAAGCCAGCTGCTTATATTGAGAAGAAGGGCAAAGATTACATGGGGAAGTAGGGATTACATGCTTGGGGAAGTATGCAATTTGGGCTGGGGTGGGACTCCATTGTTTGGGCAACAAGGTCGGTATTCCTTCCGTGATATTAGGTAGTTCTTGAATGAGAAGGGACCATGTTCCAAGTCGGTTCCCAGGTCCAAGGTTGACTGCCAGGTCTAAAGTTGACTCCCAGGTTGCGGGGCGTACAAATCCCAGTCAGGTTAGAAGGTCCTTTCTTTAATCAGAACAAGGCCATCACGGTTAACAGAAGCATGATTAATATTTCTTATAACTATAGCGAGTCCCCAGTATTCTATTTTTTCCCCTAACATTATTCCTTCTCAGTGTCCTCAGAGCCTATGACAGTGCCTGGCATATAATGGGCTATTCAAATACTTAAGGAGTGAAGGAACAATGGAATATTGGATGAATGCATGCGTGAGTAAATGAATTCTTAGTTATGAGGATTGGGATCTTTGGGACAGTCTGGTCGACTGAGGAAGTCCACTGCGACTGAGAATAGGATACTCTGGTCTCTCTCAGAAGGGACGCCCACCGCCGGGGTCTCGTGATCCTTTCTTGATCGCATCTAGCAAGTTGCTTAGCAACCGGCCGCCGGGCCCTCCGCCTCCGCTAGAGGGCGCTCGGGCGCAGAGACGTGCACGCGTGCGCGGCCCTGGCGGCGCGGGAGGCACGTCACTTCCTGTTTCTTTAGGGGAACGTGGCTTTCCCCGCAGTGCCCATCTCCTGATGCAGCGGCCGGAACTGGAATCGGACCCTGAGCGCAGCTTCGTTATGGACTCAGCCCTCAGTGACCCGCATAACGCCAGCGCCGAGGCTGGCAGCCCGGCCAACGGCACCACGCGGCCGCCCTCCACGCCCGAGGGCATCGCGCTGGCCTACGGCAGCCTCCTGCTCATGGCGCTGCTGCCCATCTTCTTCGGCGCCCTGCGCTCCGTGCGCTGCGCCCGCGGCAAGGTAGGGTCGGCGGCGAAACCGGTGCTTTCCACCCCTACCCGGGCGACGGCTGACACGGGCCCGCCCCGCCCGCCATGGGAGAAACAGACACCTCCCCTCCCAGCGCCTGACCCCCACCCCTCCCCACCCCTGGCCCACCTCCCGCGATGGCCTGGGGCGCTGCACCCTCGGGGCCCCGACCCGCGATCCGGCTACTGGCCCTGCCCCGGATAGGGCCTGGGTTCTAGCGCTGCCAGCCGACCCTCACTCTGATTCCGGTACTGATTGTTCCGAGCCAACTGGACCCAGCCCAGCCTCTGCTCTGGCTGTTCATCCCACCTGAGACCGTCACCCCGTCCCGGCTCCGCACCAGCCCGCTCTGCCCCTGGTGGGGCGCTGGTCCTGAGGACTCCTGAGTGGTCCAGGTGGTGTCATCCCTCTGTCGGGAGCCCTGCCACACCCCAGCCCAGGGCATGGGCATTGTCTCGCGTCCAGGCCCAGCCCTGGACTCGGACCTGTCTAACTGGAATCCATGGCCTGTAGTGTGCGCTCCCACAATCCCCAGATCAGGCCCTGGTCCCTGCCTCAAAAATAATAGTAATAATAATAATAATAATAATAGTAATTTTAAAAACCTAGGAGGATGGCCCCAGCTTACAGTTTTTCACATCACTTTCTGGAACCAGTTTCAGTCGGCAGGCCCCTCAGTAGCCGGCAACTTGGTGCCCCCTTTTTAACCAGGCGTAGACACCTTATTTGACTGGCTTCCTCTCCCTGACAACCAGCTAACCTTGTCTTACCTGAGCCTAAACCCTGTTCCCACCCCAGGCCCTGACCCTACCTCAAAGTAGCCTTTCTCTTTATGCACCCACGACAGTCCCTCCACCAAATGGCCTACCTGCTCAGAAACTGAGCTGCTGTTGGCATCCCGGGTGAGACTGGCCAGACCACATCCCTGGCTTTCCTCAGCCCCTGTCCCATCGGATACCAGCGAGAACCCAGCACCTTCCACCTCTCCTCTTCCTGCCCCACCCTTCCCTAAATTAAGCCCTCTCTAGCCCATGGTACCCAATCCCGTCCTCCCCAGCCTCCTGCTCTGCAGCTCCTGCTGCTCCTCCCCACCCAGACCTAAAGTTGAACCTGAGCGGAAGCTGCCTTACCCCAAGCGGGCAGGCCCACAGAGCAACTGCCACTTTTGAAACTGCTCACGCCGCCTTCTTGAAACGTTACCCAACTGGAGCAGTGGCGGAAGCTGCCACCTTTCTTCCCCAGGATGCAAGGGCCCCGCCGCTGGTTCTCTCTGTGGTCAGATGCCGAGGGGAATAGGCAGGAAGTTGGTCCCATTTACCTTTCTGCGCTGCCCCTTTTAAGCAGCGTTCAGGTGGCCGTCAGCCCCCCTAACAATACCTTTCCGGCAGACACTTCGGTGCAGGGAGAGGTTCTGAAATAGACCAGGACCTAGGAGGTGAGGGGCAGCATGTGTACGCTGGGCAGTTCATCTGAGGGGCTCCCAAAACTGAGCAATTCTTGGCAGCTTCTCTGCATAGGGATCACTAATCTCTTCAGAAAACACCCTTCAGGCAACAAAATTCCCTGAACTTGCACCATTGTCTAGGGTGTGGGGATGCTACAGAGATGAGTGGTTCTGAGCCCTGTGACCAGGGCGTTTAGGTGTCTGGACGAGGGAGGAATGACGAGTTCTGTGACTGCATTACAGGTAGTGCTCAGGGTTTGAGGAGAAAGCTGGGGACCCCTGGGGCAGGGCAGGGTAGGGCGATTTTGTGCTGAGAAGACATTCTAGGAATGAGGAAACCAGGTAAGTAGGGGTGCGGAGCAGTTTAGAAGATGGGGTGGCTGGAGAGAGGGTCTGGATAGAAGAGAGCTTTAGATCCACTGGCGCCTCACATACCTCCCCCAGCATCTGTGGGACAGCAGGGGTTGGAAGACAGTGCATGAAGTCTAAAGGGCCCGATCCTTACTTAGTAGCCTTGCACCACTAGGATATTCTAAAGTTTACCAGGCCTTCACCCTCCTTTATTCTCCCAGCAACCGAGTGTGGCGAGCAGGGCCAGTTTTATTATCCCATTGTACGGAGAAAGAAGCTGAGGGTCAAAGAAATGGCTTCTCAAGATCACTCTGCCAAATAGTGACAGAACCGGGTGCTGCTGGTCCTCGTCGGGGGCCCTCTCCTTGATACACAGGTGCCCCTAAATATAGAATCCCATGGAGGTGCCCCTAAATGATACCCAAGTGGCATTTTGGCCTAGGGAAAGGGCTGGCCAAATGACTTCCTTTTTCTGCCCTGAGTCATGCTACCCCAGTCATTTGGCAGGGAGAGAGGAAAGTCAATATGGGGGCTCAAGAGTTTTGATTTCTCATCAGTGTTAAACCCCAAAGCCAGCTGAGAGAGGGCATGTGAGGACAGAATTCTCCCTGAGACCAACTTGTCCGTAACAGGCAAATTAGTGAAATGAGGAGGAGAAGGAAGTGGGGCGTCCAGGAGGGTGTTAGGAAGAAGTAGGCATGGGTGCCCATCCCTGTCAGAGACCTGTGTTCCCAGAAAAGAGCAGATCCCAGGCCCAGCAGTAGCTGCACAGCAGATTCCTTCAAAGGCGCCGAGCCTGTCACTCCGAGGAGCCCCTCAGCCAACTGGACTGGGCTCCTGCGCTGTGCAAGGCCCTGGGCTGGGTACCAGTGGTGCCGGAACGAAGAAGGCCAGGCCCTGCCCTCACAGTGTCAGTCACCAAAGAGAAACAGATGTGCGACCAGCCAACTAAACTGAAGGCTGATGTGCCTCCTAGAGTTGATAGCAGCTGTCTTTGCGTGGAGGGTAAGAATTCAGCAGGAGGTACAGGAAGAGAGGGAGGCCTGGGACCACAGGGGAGGCGGGGAGTAGTGTGACGTGAGCCCAGTACAGGGGCTTGGATGGGGGACAAGAAGATGCTTAGGGAGCCACAGGCTTTCTGAGGTACTGGCTCCTGAAGACGATGCAATAGTTAATCTTTATGGTTACAAAAGTACTGCACAGTTGCTCTTGGGGGAAAATTCAAACCATGCAGAAATGAAAGGAAAAGCCTTCTCAATACCACTCCTTGGAAGTAAGCCAGTTGGCTGTTTGGTGTGTAACCTTCCAGAACGTTTTTCTGTGTTTATACAAACATATGTGTGTGCCCGTGTATATATCCATATGTAAATTTATTTTTCTAAAAATTAGGATTTATAGGGCATAATGCTCTGCAACTTAGGTGTGTGTGTGTGTGTGTGTGTGTGTGTGTTTTCTTTAACATTGTCTTGGTCATTTTCCTATGTCAGCACTCATGGATCTGCCTCATTGTCCTACGGCAAGGAGGGTGGGTAATGCACGCTCATGGTATAGAATTCCAAAAGAACAGAGGGGTGCACAGTGAGTCTTCCTCCCCCACCAGGGGCCCGCGTTCCCTCCCCAGCGGCAGCAGACCCGTTACCTGTTTCCAGGAGATTCTGTGCCCTTACAAATAAACATGCTTTTCCTCACTTTTGCTATATAACTGTTATACTTCATATGCACTTTTTCGCACCTTTCTTTTTTTCATTGAATATACATACATCAGTACCTATGGAGTGGTGGTCCTGCCTGCACGCCAAAAGCATGACTCAGCACCACCTGGGAATTTGTGAGAAATGCAAATTCTTTTCTTTTTTTAACTTGAACAAAATTTATTGGTTTTCCTTGACTGACTCTGGAAGAGCTCTTTGGGTTCATCTGGCCTTGTTTCCGGGCTGCTGCTGCTTTTAAAGCCCTTTGTTGCTTCTTCAGCTTTTAAACCTTCTGGTAAACCCAGTTGCACAGAGCCTTCTTTTTTTTTTTTTAATATATTTTATTGGTTTTTTACAGAGAGGAAGGGAGAGAGATAGAGAGTTAGAAACATTGATGAGAGAGAAACATCCATCAGCTGCCTCCTGCACATCTACTGGGGATGTGCCCGCAACCCAGGTACATGCCCTTGACCGGAATCGAACCTGGGACCTTTCAGTCCGCAGGCCGACGCCACAGAGCCTTCTTGGTCACCCAGCTGCAGTGGGCTTTTCGGCAGTACAGAGGGGAAGGCGGACTCAATCCCCAGCTCCTTGCATGTCTTCTCAAAGACATTGTAGTTGGTCTTAGGGAGGTTTTTGAGCATCGTTTTCCTCTGAGCAATGCTCGTCAGCAGGTAGCGCTTGAGGGCTGTGTCCCTTCCGTGTTTCTACACAAGCTCTTCATAATTTCGGATCTTGACTGTCAAGGCAACACTTAGGGCCTTCAGGGTGCTGGTGTCCTCAGGGTTTGCCACAACCTTGTTCATCCATTGTTCTTACTTGATTTTTGTGTGTGTGTGATTTTTATTGTTGCTGTTGCTTGATTTTTAGCTTCTCCTTCCGGTTCACCTTTTCCAAAAAGAAGAGTCTTTTCTCGACAGCAGCCTGCTCAATTCCAGAACGTCCTGGTAATCTTTGAGCAGCGTGGAAGGGGTGGGGCATCTTCTTGGCTGGGTCGGACTAGTTCCTGGATAACTGGAGGACAAGACCTTGGGGAGGGGGAGGGGAGGGGAGGACCCCGGGTCAGATGGAAGCCAGGTGCACCCTCCACCCAGCAGCCCAAGGGCAGGGGGCCTGGGGCCGAACGGAACTAGCACCCTCCACGCGCCCTCAGCATGGTGGCTTCTGACCCCAGCGGGCAGCTGCGCCGTGGCCTTCGCCGTGCAGACCGGGTTACATGGGCTGAGAACTGCAAGTTCTGAATGAGAAACGCCGGTGGGCCCAGCAGGCTGTTTTCACAAGCCGTCCTGGTGAATCTGATGTGTGTTAAGTGTGAGGACCTTGGCTTAGAGTCCTCCGCGGTTTGTTGAGGTGTGTCAGCCCTCTGCTGTTACAGGCCAGGCTGAAATCTGACTCGTACAGTCATTTCACACTTGTCAGTGTATCTGTAGGATAAACTCCTTGAAATGGATTTTCTGGGTCAGAGGCAACGTGTTTTAACTTTACCAGATTGTCCACCAAAGGGGTGATACCAGGTTAGACACCTGCCACCAGTCCCTGGCTTCCTGTGTAATGAATGACCGCCTAGTAGTCCGTTGGCGGAGATGTTTGCGCAGGTCTGTGCTACAGTCAGGTCTAAGCTTCAGAACGCGCTCCTGGCCGGGCAGTAATAGGCAGGAGGGAGAAAGGAAAGAGGCTGGTGAGGTGGTGGGAGGCAAAGGGTTGGGGTGCGGGGTTAGTTCAGGAAATGCTTAGGAAGCAGAATTGTGGCCGGATGAGTGAGTGGACGTTGTAAGGAGGAGAGAAGACCCTCAGTCTTCAGCTGGAACAGCGGTCACAGAATGGTCCATGGGTTCCAGAGCGTTTCTAGGGCCTGGCTGGCAGCTGTATCCCAGAGCCTGAGCTGAACCAATGGCTGGAAGCCGGGCATCTGTCTTTCCTCACTGCTTTTGCTTCCGCCCTGATAACGGAACATCCAGAATGTCACTGGAAGCTAAATTTATGCCTGCCACTTGTGTCAGCTCCCCCCCTCCCCTCTCTCTAATTATGTTTCGTGTGTCAGGAGCTATTGCATTCGCATACGAGTGTCTGCTCTAAAAAAATCCAAATTGAATTAGGAGAGAATCCTAACAGCACTTAGTATTTTTGTAACTATGATGTTTAACTGTTCCGTTGCCAGGATCTGTTCCTCAGAAAGCTCTCAGGCTTCCTGAGCATCTTGTCACAACTTCCCAGCAGAAATTTCTAGATAGGAAAGGTAGAGGGTGCCTAGGGAGTAATAGCCAAGCATTTGGGCTCTGGAACCAGTGGCCGCAGTGTGAATCCTGGCTCTGCTGCTCGCCAGCTGTATGACCTCAAAGCAAGTTATTGCACCTCTCTGAGCCTCAGTTTCCTCATCTGTAAAATGGAGCTACTAAGCGTACTTGCTTTGTAGGGTTTTTGTAAGGATGAAGTCACGTAAAATGCCTAGAACAGTGCTTGGCCCCTAGGAAGCTCTCAGTAAATGTTATCCTTATTACTGTTACTGTCGGTCAAATTTCAAGTCTCCCATTTTGACTCAGCATTACGGCATGGGTTATTTATAACAGTCACCCACGGAGGAGACCTAATTCCTTTGTATGGTGGAGCATCTGTTCAACGTTGGTTTGTCACCAAATAATATGAAGCCTCTTCCCGCCCAGGCTACTGGGCTGAAATGAAAGGAATATGTGGAAATGAGCCCTAACATTGGTAGGTGAAGCCAGAGTCCCCTGGATACTTTCACACCATGTGCTTGGCTTCAAGGTCCTGCTTAAGTGGCACCTGCTCCAGCCACTTCTGATACGCCCCTACTGCCATGCAGACGCAGTGTCCTGTTTGCTTTCTCACGATCCCCTTGTATGTAGTAATGCACGTCGCTTAGACAGCTCGAGCGACGTGCTCAAGGCACAGCACTGAATGCTTCCAGTGCAAAAATCCTAGTCTCCTGACAAGTCACACCACAGCTGAGGAAGTGGAGGCTCTGAGAGAGTAACTCCCAAGGTCCCACAGCTGGGGAGGCAGCAGGAAGCAGACGGCTTTCTGACATCAGAGCTCTCTCAGCTATTTGGCATGCGTGCCATGCATCAGACCAGCGTACGTGTCTTATTTTGTCACGTGTCACAGTGTATGGTGATATTCTGTTTACTGCCAAGGTCTTGGCCGACTTGCCTGTGAACTCTGAGGTCAGGAGCTAGTTTGGGGCGGGGGGGGGGGGGGGGTTCTGAGTGTGTGCTCACACTACTGCTACACAGGAAACAATCTGTGGAGGTACACAGAGCGGGTGAGGAACTTGGCCAAGTCCCCCGGCACACTCCTGCCAAAAGCAGAAACCAAGGGCTGAGAGAGAAGAGGGAGGGAAGATCACTCTGCCTCTCAGTGCCAGTGTTGCTCTCACACACACACACACACACACCACCGCCACCTCCCAGCAAGGCTGCCAGAGAGTGACTCCCACAGATGCCTCTGGGGGCTCCAGAGGGAGGCTTCTTCCTTCCAGCCCTGTGCCTGGGCTCTCAGCCGTGCCTATGTGGGGGTTGGATGAAGGGGGCCTCCCTGATAATCGCAGCTCCTCGTGTTCACAGCACTTCACAGTTTGCCAGGCTCTTACACATCCCATATCATTTGGTTTAAGCCCCTTGCCCCTTTTAGAAGTGGTTGGTCTCAGTCACCCAGCAAGCCATTAAGAGAGCAATGAATACCTTGGCTATACTTCATATGCATCATTTTGCACATGCATGAATTATAACTAGGAAAAATTCCCAGAGTAGAATTGCTTGGTCAAAGGGTATGTGCATTTGTGCTTTTGGCAGCTATTGGCCAATGTGCTCTCTACGGGAAGACCTGTCAGCGGTGTGGGTCAGCCTGTTTTCCCTGTAGTCTCACCAACTCAGTGTATTATCAAACGTGGATTTTGCCATTCTGATGATGAAAAAATGGAATCTCAGTGTACTGTAATTTGAGCTTCTCTTATTAAGAGTGAAGATGGCCCTCGCCAGTTTAGCTCAGTGGATAGAGTGTCAGCCTGTGGACTGAAGGGTCCCAGGTTAGATTCCAGTCAAGGGCACATACCTAGGTTGCAGGCTCCTCCCCAACCAGTCAATGTGTTTCTCTCACATTGATGTTTCTCTCTCTTTCCCTCTCTCTTCCACTCTCACTTTAAAAATCAATGGAAAAATATCCTCAGGTGAGGATTTAAAAAAAGAAAAAGAAAAAAGAGTAAAGGTGAACATTTTTCCTGCGATTGAGAACCATTTGTAGTTCCTCATCGGTGGATCCTCTCTTTGTATCTTGAGCGTGTGTAGGTTACAATTTGACAAACCTGCCGAGTGGCCCTCCCCCAGAGGCTGGACCAGTTTGTACACAAATGAGTGGCATGTAAGCGTCCCAGTTCACCACCCCTCCATCTCCGAGTGATCGTTTCATGGGCTTCCTGCTCTATGCCCCCATCCCCTTTGCCTTCTGCAACCTTCCATCGTGATGCGTGAGGGCTCCCTGGGCCAAATCTACCTCTCCAGGCAGCTTCCCCCTTAGCTTGTTTTGTCCTGTTGGTTTTTAAGAGGCAGCTTTGAGCCAAAATATTAATGAGACTGCAGCTGAACATGATCCCTTCTCTTAGGGATGCTGGTGCCTTATTCACAGGATGGACGTGATGGTGGAATCAGGCACCCTGATGAGTCTGTGGCTCTTGTGGAGAGAACTTCTCTTTGGCATGAGCAGAAGTCTAATCTGGTGTTGCTAGGACTTTCGGTAGCTTCACTGTAAAATAGAATTAGGCATAAAGTGCAGGGAGAGTTGCCGTGTGAAGCAGGCTTATCCCGGTGGGGGAATCTGGAAACGCTTCCTGGCAGTGACACTTGCTGGGTCCTTGAAGACTGAGGGTTTTGCCCAGCAGAGGGCCTGGAGAGCATCATGATTCCTAATGCGTCTCACTTTGCGTGTTTAATATTCTACTATTGATGAGTTTTCATTAGAGAGCCTTTTGGTATGAAATCTATAAAGCTGTTTAATTCCTGTGTTGCACTATTACTCCATTTCCAATTTTTCCATATTTATAACACTAAAATTATTTTTATTGCATTGAGTTCTTTTTCATGTAAACATTTATCCTCTGTCAGCTCTTTACCCAGATCACATTCCTGCCAACTACGGCATCTGCCATTGTAAATTTAGTTGCGGCTTTCACTCTTACCAGATTCGGTTTTCCCAAATTTCTTAAGTTTTAAGTGTTGTCAAGATTGGCTTCTCGTCCCGGCCAGTTTGGCTCAGTGCATAGAGCATCAGCTCACAGACTGAAGGGTCCTGGGTTCGATTCGGTCAAGGGCACGTAACTCGGTTGCAGGCTCCTTCCCCACTCAGGGCTCAAGCAGGAAGCAACCAATCTATGTCTCTCTCACATCCATGTTTCTCTCTGGCTCTCCCCCTCCCTTCCATTCTCTCTAAGAATAATCAATGGGAAAATATCCTCCAGTGAGGATTATCTCACACACACACGCACACACAAAAGATGCTTCTCACTATTGGTGCCTTCCCATGTGTGGGTCCAGCCATTGTCAGTTTTGTGGGTTGTTGGTTTCTTTCCACTCAGTATTCACTACCTACTGGATAAGAGATGGATCATATTTACCTCTTAGCTAATCCCTAAGAAAACTGGAAATCGTTCTCATGAGTTCTAGGACAACTCTGCTGTCACCAGTTTCCAAAGTTTTTGTTTTTTGTTCTTGTTCTTGTTCAGTTACTACATACCTAGTGACTGCCTCTGCCATGGATCTTCTCCCAGATAAGCCACCTGTGCACGGGGTCCTCCCTGGGCTTTCCCTGTCAGGGTCCAGATTTCCTCAATGGCAGAAGAGTGGGATCAGAGCATCTTGCCCCAGAGTGGCTGGGCAGCTCCCCTGGCAGAGGGAACAGCATTAACAAAGCCTGGAGTTAAGAAGACATGGGCTCCTGCAGCACCTAAGTGATCTGGGGCAGAGCGGGGGAAGGAGGTTAATGAGCTCCTGGGGCATCAGATCCTCACCAGTGTCCAGCCCTAGGAGGCCAGAACCACACCCCTGCTCAGTGGGCCCCTCTGCTCTCTCCTCTAGAACGCCTCGGACATGCCCGAGACCATCACCAGCCGGGACGCCGCCCGCTTCCCCATCATCGCCAGCTGCACGCTCCTGGGCCTCTACCTCTTTTTCAAAGTAAGTCTTTGCCACCTGTTGTGTCATTTGGCTTCAATAACTTTATTTTCTTTCGTTTTACTTTTTCCATCCCAGGAGACATGCATGTTCATTTATAGAAAATAAAGAGCAGGAAAAAAATCCTTAAAATTCACCCCTAGAGCCACTTCCCAGAGATGCAGCCACTGTTGGTGTTTGGGACAGTATCCCACCAATCTTGACTTCTTTTCCGCGTGGAGCTTTTTGGGTTTTTTGCATGATACCCGTCTGGTTTCATGGTACTATTTATGTTGGGCTGGGGTATAGCTTGTGTCTCAGACATACCTCTACCATACTAATTGCTTTTTTTTTTTTTTTTTTAATTTATCGAGGTTTATTTTCCTAATAAAAGTTACGCAGGCTCAGTGTTGAAAACCTGGAAAACACAGAAAAGTAAAAAGGAAAAAACAGCAGTCATCCCAAACCCCTCTTCCAGAGGCAGTCACAGAGCCCCTTTGGAGGTGTGTCCTTCCACTGTTTCTCCCGTGCGTGGTTTTGCCGTGACTGTGACCATGTGGTGTCTTCAGTTTCGTAGCTGCTTTTTTCACTTCCCATTAATAACATCATAAGCATTTTCTCATGTTACTGCAAACTCTCCTTAAACTCTATTTAATATAATGTATCTTATTTTCTAATTATAAAAGAAATATAAAAAGGAAACTTAAAGAAAAGGAAGGGAAAATTATCAAGAGAAACACACAAATGTAATCCCCTTTGACATTTTAGCCTGTCTCCTTTCAGGCTTCTGATAAGCATATTTTTTAATAATACATCACACACAAGCAGTTTTTTCCTGATCAGTGAAAATTCCTCAAGGACAACCTTTAATTTACAATTTCAAAATACCATGTCTATGGTTAAAAACCTTTTTCAATCTAAGAGAAGGTGTAAATGAGCCATAATCCTCTCCTCAATATAATTTCTTACGAATCTTTACATAAAAGATTGTATAGATCTACATTTATGTTAAAATTTAAAAACAAATATATTTCAAACATAATATGATTTTTATCATGGAGATATTTTTGTATCAAGACAACTGAATCTACCTCATTCTTTGTGACAGCGGCTTGTGGTTCTGTTTTATGGGTGTGTCCTGAGGGGCGCTGAGTGCTGGGTGTCACTGCAGTGCTGCCGGGACACCTTCATGCACGTATATTGGCACGTGCGTGTATTGACAAGTGTATCTGCAGTAGGATTACCAGGTCAGATAGCATCTCTGTTTGTCATTGGGACAGATAGTGCCACATCCACCCAAAGAGATTGCACCATTTTTACATTCCCTCTCACAGTCCCAAGTGTGCTGCTTCCCTGTATCCTCGCCTGCATTGGGTAGCAGCCAGATTCTTTGTTTTTACCAGTAAAATGGAATTGCTAATGCCTGTTTCCTGGTCCATTGCTCCCGCATTGTTGGATCAGAACTACTCTTTTTAATGGTTTTAGAATGTCCCCCCAAGCCTATCCACCATGGTTGATTTATATCATCCCCCTCACTTTAAACAGAAAAAAATCATTTGGATTTTTACTCTTCCCAATAAATAAGAGTGAGTCAAGTAGCCATAGGTATTCATCCATTTTTGTATTTCTTTGTTTTTTCCTGGACCTCAGGTGAAGCATTTACCAAATGCTTTGGTTCATAGTGCAACAGCATCAATCCATGCCAGGCCCCCCTCCTTGTTCCCCGCCCCACCCCATCCCTCCACCCCCCATACCCCTGGTGCCCACCTCCATTTCCCACCTCCATTTCTCTTTCTGCCAGAGGTACCTGCTCTGATGGTTTGATTTGTGTCCTTAGATGTGTGTCTCCTTGTAAAAACTATGGTGTTGGTGCATCAGTGTGTATTGATGAGGGTCTGTCTAGTTTCCATAAACAGAGTTGTGCAATACATCTCCCTCTGTTTCCTTTTGCTTTCCCGGTACTTTTGAGATCTCTCTGGGGTTCCGTGTACATTTAGCCCATTGCCTCTGACTTCGCTTTTAGCAGGTATTTCTCAAGTCTCTGTTGTGCTAAGTTCCAGGAACACACATCCAGGCCCTTGCCTCCAGACCTTCTAACATTTTTAATACTTAGGATTCCTTCCTTAGGCCAGATTCCCCAGGAAGGGACTTCTGGCAGCGGAGGTATGCACATTTCTATTTAAGGCACTGGGTGCCGTTGCTCGTTGCTTGGCCTGCCCTCCTCTCCTGACAGGTAAGCCCCAGCCTGCCTTGTGCCCGAGGACACAGTACACCTCTTCCCCATGTCTCAACGTCCACGTTGACATTTCTGAAAGGCGGCTGCCTGGACACAGCCACCAGCCTCCTCCCAAGCTCCAGACTGACAGCTGGTTGGTTGGTCTCTTTAACAGTGACTGTCTCGCTGCCCCTTTCCTCCTCTGAGTGGGGCACTGGAGTTTATAACATTTCTCAAATCATACAATTTACTTGATCCCATCTCATCCAAAACTGATTGCTCTGAGGCAGCTCATGAAAATTAAACTTTCTGGCAGCCAGGGCACAAAGAAACGAGACCTGTTGCACAATTCCTAGTCCACACAGTCAGGCCAACCAGAAGCTCAAAGGTGCAGCCAGAGAGAAATTTCCCCAAGGGCCTCCATTGACAGAACATATTTCAATGTGAGAGGTACACCACATCGTCAAGTAAAGCACAATCCACGTGTCTGTGTTCATAGGTCTTTTTCTCGTAGCGATCACAATGTAGGCCACTGATTTGCCCGTCCACCCACTCATTCTGTAAACATTGATTGAGCGCCTGCTATACACCAGGCCCTGTGCTAGGTGCTGGGGACACCAGGGTGAGAAAAACCTTCAACCCATCCCTGCCCTCAAGGAGTTTCTTGTCACATGGTGGAGACAGACACTTATTAAGTGATCACATGGGTAAATGGGAGGTTAGTCCTGGGAAGAGCTGTGGAGGTGAGGTCTGTAGCACCAGGGAAGCTCAGAACCATCCTGCCCAGACCCTCCCTATTAGACAGCAGCGCCTCCATACACATCGCCCCTGAGCCAAAACCCCCGGGAGCCATCTTGCTCCCTGCTTCTCAGCCTCATAACCAGCCCCTCGGCACATCCTGCATCTGCAACTCCAGAACACATCTGCATCTGACCACTGCTCACTTCCCTCCATCTCAGCCCAGGGCACCATCCTCCCTCCACGGGATTATGCAGTGCCCTCCTCACTGTCTCTCCCACAGCAGCAGAGGGATCCTCCCAGGCCCTCACGTCATAGCCCTCCAACTCCAGCCTGTCTCACCCAGATGAATCCACAGCCTTTTCACAGCCCTGCACAGTCTGTCTCCTCCTGCCTCCCAGCCTCATCCCCTGACAATCTCCCCTTGCTCTCTCAGCTCCAGACTCAGGCCCTCACTAGTATTCCCTGCACACATAAGCATGTACCCACCTCAGGACCTTTCCACTCATCCTTCCTTCTACCTCGAATGCTCTTTCCCCAAATATCCTCACAGCTGTTCCCTTCATTAAAGGTTCTATCCCAAAAGAAGTGGGTGTCATCCTGTTAGGGGGGCTTTCTCTGGCCACCTGTCTAAATACCACTTCTCCCCACTTCTTTCTTCACCTGATTGCCCTGCTAGCTTTTCTTCTTGGCTCCCAGCACCACCTGTTATAGTGCACATTGGTTTCTCTTGAGCATCTTTCTCCTTCACTGGCATATGAACTCCATGAAGCAGGGACTTTTCTGCCTTATTCCTCGCTGAATCCCAGTGGTTAGCATGATGCCCTGCATGTAGTAGGCAGTAAACATGAGCTGAATTAATGAGGAATTTCCTCGCCATGTCAAGGAAAGCTGCTCTGAGCTGAGAGCAGAATGGTGAGTAGTGTTAGCCTAGGTGACAGGAGGAGCGCATCCAGGCAGCATGTAGAGCAAGAGCGGGCGTGGTGTGGGCTGGAGCAGAGAAGTCCGCGGTGGTCACCATGAGGGCCTGAGGCCACGGTGAGGATGGAGGCCTTGAGCTGTGAGAGCAGAGGGAAGCTGCTGCTGAGAGCTGTAAGCAGGGAGCAGCATGATCAGATGGGCGGGTTTAAACAGATTCCAGAACAGCCCCACTTGGGAGAGCCCCGTGTCCCTGGGGCCCACCCGACAGCCCATTATTGCCTCCCAGTTAGAGACCTTCCCAGTAACAAATTCAGAAGACGATGCCGTGAATGGGGCAGAACATGGCAGAGCCTTCCCGTAGTCTAGAATGAACAGCATGTGACCGTTGGCTTCAGAGCACTATGAGAGAGAATGCTTCTCAGTTACACTAACAACATAAGACCAAGAAGCAGCTGTCAGCGCTGGCTGCCATGACTCCGGCATCACCATGGAGGAGTTGTCTGGGGGTGTGATATAGAGAGTGGGGCAGGGCGCAGGTGACTCGTTCGAGTGTCTCAGGACTGTGGAGAAGGAAACTGGAGGGTACCTCCTTAGGTCCAGATGGCTTTCTTGGGACTCTGAACCTCAGATTCCCTCCCCCACGATTCCTCTGCAGGACTCTAGACACAACCCTAATGTTGCCTGTCTCCAGGTATTGGGGCCACCAAGTGCCAACCCACAGGCTCCGTTGGAGGTGCATCTGGTGGTCCTCTCTTTTCCCCCGATGGCCACAGAAACTAAACGGTCCCCTACGCTGTCAGATTCTCGCTGACGCTGTGCCTCAACTCCAGAGGGGTGTGACCAGCCTTCAGAAGAGAAGTGCGGACTCCAGTTTCCGGCCAGCCGCCGGCAACCCTGACTTTCTGTTTCTCTTTGTATTTCCGCCTCAGATATTCTCCCAGGAGTACATCAACCTCTTGCTGTCCATGTATTTCTTCGTGCTTGGAATCCTGGCCCTGTCCCACACCATCAGGTCAGAAGGCATCTCTGCAGTCTTTGGAGCGTCTTTTTCAGGAGCCAGTACAGGCTCCTGGATGAGAACTTGACCTTTGGCATCATTCAGAGCCAGGTTTGAATCCTGGCTGAGAGACCCAAGGGAATCTTTCCCCGTGTGACCCCGTGGGAGACCTAGGACAAGAACCGTAACCTCTCTAGGCCACAGTTTCCTTACAAGGAGTGATAAGAGTGTCCCGGTTGCTGGGAAAGTAGTATTTGTGAGCAGTAATGTCATTTTACTTGTCACAGTACTGAGCCGAGTAATAGCAGTGTCCCTGCAGCTGTTAGAGCCCCTGCGCCAAGCACTATGCAAGGCGCCTCACACATGATCTTATTTCATGAGAGCGGGCGGTGTAGTGAGAAGGTAGGAGTGCGGCTCTGGAATTTGACTACCTGACTTTGAATCCAGACTCTGCCACTTAATATCCCTGTGACTTTGGGCAAGTCACTTAATCTCCCTGGCCTCAATTTCCTCACCTGAATGTGAAGGAAAATACCAGTACCCTTCTTCATGGGTCGTGTGGAAAGCTTTTATCACAGGATCTGTTACTGAGCACTTACTGTGCTCAATAACCGCTAACCTGCCAGAAAACCTTATAAGGTTAGCTTTTGCTTTTAATCCTGTGTTAATTTGGAAACTAAAGCTCAAAGAGGTTAACAAATTTGATAAGATCACACAGCTGATAACCAGCAGAGACAAGATTCAAAGCCCGGTCTGTGTGGCCCCAGAGCCCATCCTCTTCCCACTGTCACTGCTTAGATTACCGCATGCTGGTGTCAGTTCACTGGTGATGAAGGACCTGGACAGTGACCCGCGGGGGCTGCTGTGGGCATTTTGGACAGGCCAGTTCTCTGTGCATTGTAAACATTGGGCAGTCCTCGCGCTCTCACCACGTGGGAGTGTGCCCCCCGCCCAACTATGAGAGCCTCCCCGTCTGTTCACATTTGGCCCCTGGAAGTGGTAGTGAACTCAGCTAGGAAGGTAGGAAACCCAGCAGAGGGGTGAAGGAGGGAGAGGCCAGGAGCTGCAAGGTCTGTGCATGGTGAGGGGGAGTCAGAATCTTCCCAGAGCAGTCGGAGAGAATCTAGAAAAAAAGAGAAGGATCTGCTCACAAGGACATTGAAAGCCAAGGTGAGTTTGGCCCCATTCCTCTAGGCACGTTGGCAGAACAGTGTTAGTCAAGAGTGTGAGCTCAAGAGGCAGATGGCCTGGCCCTGCAGGCTCCATAATTTGTGTAAACTACCCCAGCTCTCTGAGCACCAGCTTTTCACCTTCAAGATGGAGATCCTCCAGGTACCTCCTGGTAGGGGCAGATCTAGCATGTTACAAATCTGTAACCTGCCTAGAGCACAGTGCTAACCCACCACGAGTGAGCGCTGGCCCATGATCACAGCTGGAACTTGAACTCTGGTCTTTTTTTATTTTTTTTAATGTTTTCGTTGATTTTAAAGAGAGAGGGAGAGAGAGAAACACCAATGTAAGAAAAATCGGTTGCCTTCCACACACACCCCAACCAGGATGGAACCTGAAACCTGGGTATGTGCCCTGACAGGGAATCGAACCAGCGACCTTTCGGTGCACAGGACGATGCTCCTCCAACTGAGCCACACTGGCAGGGGCTTGAACTCTGGTCTTTTAACTGAGTTCAGTGTTTTCAACTCCACCTACCTTCACCCACAAAATCTTGTCTAGGCAGCTTGGGAGGATTCTACTCCAGCCTCCATCCTATGGAATCCAAGACACCTCTGTAATTTGACCCTAGCAAGATAGTGGCAAACCCAGTTATTCTTCCTCAAAGACAGACCTCCCTTCCTGGTAGACCACGGGTGGGGTGGGATCCAGGAAGTCACTTCCAGACACTGGGACCCGTCCTGATTAGCCTCTTACCCACTGTAAACCCCATTCCAGCTCCAGTTCTCACCATCTTTGAATAGCTTGAAACCCCCACCCCTCCCCACAGCCCAACCACCATCACAGAGTGAGAGAACACAATATATTTTGAAAGCCACTGGTAGGCCATGTGTTGAGGCATTGATTATTTCACTTTTATTTCAATAACCCTGCAAGAGAGCTCCATCCAACTGCTCAAATAGAATATTTTGAACCTGTATCATTTTTACCCTTTTGAACAATAACTGAGGAAAATGGTCCCAAATTTGTCCTGGATTATCTAAGAAGCAGTTGTCCAACTACCTTTTTGTCTGTCTACCTTTTAACAAATTCATAATTTTTACTGATAAAAATTATCAACAGAAAATAGGACCAACAGCAGCTAAAACTGCACATGGTAACATTTGTGAGTGACTACAAATTATCGGAAGAACCATTTTCTTGCCCAGCCAGTGTGGTCCAATGGTTGAGCGTTGGCCCATGAATCAGGAGGGCAGGGTTGGATTCCTGGTCAGGGCATATATCCGGGTTGCAGGCTCGATCTTCAGTGGGCGGTTTGCAGGAGGCAGCCTATCGATGTTTCTCTCTCATCAATGTTTCTGTCTCTCTATCCCTCTCCCTTCATCTCTCTAAAATCAATCAATATATAAAGAAGAATCGTTTTCTTGATAAAATTTAGAGCACAGAGTTTGACCTGGGAAGATTAGAATTTATAAAAACAGTGAAGCCCTGGCCAGGTGGCTCAGTTGATTAAAGTATCAGCCCTGAGGTGCCAGGGTTGCAGGTTTGATCCCTGATTGGGGTGCATGCAGGAGTCAACCAATGAATGCAAGGATGAGTGGAACAACACTCGATATTTTTCTCCCTCCTTTCCTCTCTCTCTCATATTAATTATTTTTAATTTTGTAAAGACGTGTGGTTTTTTTATTTCAGAGAGAGGAACTGAGAGAGGGAGAGAGAGAGAAACATCAGTGATTAGAGAGAATCATCGATCAGCTGCCTTCTGCACACCCCCTACTGGGGGTCGAATCTGAAACCTGGATATGTGCACTGACCAAGAATTGAACCATGACCCCCTGGTTCGTGGGTCGACACTCAACCACTGAACAACACCGGCCAGGCAAAAAAAAAATTTTTAATAATACAATAACAGTGGATAGCCATGGGCAGAAGGGGTGTTCTCACCATATAGGGCCAAAGCTGTTCTCTGAAAAATGTGATGTGGATGAGAAACTGGGATGAATGAAAGGGAGAAGAGAGAACTTAAAGAGGGGGTTGGCCAGCCACCCTCTCCCAGGGGGCCTGCGGCCCCTGAGGATTGGCAGAGGAGACCTGCTGAAAGGTTGTAAGACCTGAGCCCGAGCCTCTCAGCCCCAAGGCTTGTGAGATTCCTTCCATCTCCACCACCATTTCCTGGCCCACCTCAATCCTCGGAAGAAACCGCAGGTTAGGGTTTTGGGGAAGGCAGGGCCTGTAGCCTGCCTTTACCTTGCACAATCACTGAGACTCGAGCCCATGCCAAAATCCTGTCTGCCAAGGAACCTCGACTTTTTTTTTATCACCTGTGAGCTCATTCCCCAGCTCACCTTTAGAGGAAAAAAGGAGTCAGAAAGCCAAACTTCGCCACTCTAGGAAGAGGAGGCCATGTCACCAGTTTCTCTGTCCTGTGCCTTCCACCCCCAGGGGAGAGGGCAGCCGGATGTGGTTTCCCAACAGGAAGCAGTGACCTTTAGCTTTGATGTGGGCCATCAAGGACCAGAAAAAAATATCTGCCTGGAACAATAGTCTGCATTTGAAGGCCTTCAAGCAAGCATTTGCCAGCAGCCTCTTGGCACCAGGCGACTATGAGGAGGACATTGTAGTGTTCCAAGTGAGGAAACTGTTGCACAGAGCAATTAAGTAACTTTCCTAAAGTCACACAGCTAATAAGTGGCAGAGCTGGGATTTGAACCCAGGAAGTCTGCCTCCAGAGTCCATGTTCTCAACTGCTACTCTCCGCTGGTTGAGAAGGCGAGCATCAAGCTTCTAAGGACGAGGCCAGGCTGGAGTGAAGGGCTTAGTTCCTTGGGCCTTCTCTCTGCCTCCACACATACACTCTGGCTTTAGACTTTCCCAGAAGTGGTTCAGCAAACTGAGCTGAATCATCCTCACTCATCCCAGCTTCCGCCTCCACCTCCTCAGAGCCCGCTGTGGAAGCCCACTCCCGACTCCATCCTTGGGCCTGCCACATCTCATCATGCACAGCCTTGCAGACTGGGAGGGATTGGCTGTTTGACAAGTGGGGAAACTGAGCCCAGAGATCCTTAATGCCACATCTTTCTCCAAGCCCCTTTCCCCTGCCTTTACCACTGTGCCCTAGTTACCTCTTGGCCTGCCTCCATTTACCTGCCATTGGGAACACTGTTCTGGATTTGCCCACCTCATTAGTCATGTCAGTCTATCTGGCATTGCCAAATGCTTTCGAGCTCAGAGTCCAGACAAGCTCCTGATGAGGGAAACTCACAGTTCTTACATTCCAACTGTAGATGCACTGCTGGCCTAGCTTCTCCCTGCCCTCTCTCCTGTCTTCACAGCAACACCTCACACAGATGGTAGTATCCCCACACACAGCTGGTGTGTGGCAGGTTAGGCTTCGGGGCTGAGCCCCCCAAGCTTGTAGCCGCTCCAGGCTGCACACAGAAGCCCAGTGTGCTAGCTAATCTTGCTCCGTAGGTAATCCAGAAAAGCAAGTGTCTGTTCCCTGCCTGGCCAGGAAGCAGAGTATGCTGGATTACAAGAGAAGGGGCCAACCCCATGCTGGGTTAATGTGAGGGTATTTCCACCCATGGGGCTGTGATTTGTCTGGCTGATGGAGTCCAACGAGTTCATAAAAATCTCAGGCCTCACAAGTCAAGGGAGTGGGGTGACCATCAGGTCACCTAACTTAGGTTGGAAAGGGAGTTCAGGAATATGCGTTCTTGACAAGGGACTCTCATACAGGTGGTGCACGGACCAGACTTTGAGATCCATTGCTCTCCTTAAAACTGCATTTTACATGCAAGTCGGCTGCTTTGTGTTTCTTGGGTGATAACCTAGAGGCAGTATGGAAGCACCAGAGCCCGAGGTTCACATCTCAGCTCAGAGACTGACTCCCTGTGTGACCCTGGGCAGTCACTTACCCTCTGAGGGCCTCGATTTCCAAATGTGTAAAATGGGCACAGTAACACCTGCCTGTCGGGACCGCTGTGAGGCTGCTGGAGACCACAGCTGTGCATGGAGGCTTAATTGGGGTGGTTGGGTCTGTGGGTGCCCCCGGGGGCTCTGTTTGCCAATCTGCTTTGTCTTTTCTTCCAGCCCCTTCATGAGTAAGTTTTTTCCAGCCAACTTCCCAAATCGACAGTACCAGCTGCTCTTCACGCAGGGCTCCGGGGAGAACAAGGAAGGTCAGTGCTGCCCGCTTCCTCCTCCGCTCCCCTGAGTCTCTCTGATGTTGGGGCTCTTGGATAGAGCGAGTGATGGAGAAGGTGGGCTCTGGGTCACACTGCCTGTGTTCACAGCCCAGCTCTGCCACCGCCTGCCTGGGGGACTCTGGATGAGCACCTTTACCTCTCTGAGCCTTGGGTGTTTTGTTGGGTTTTTTCATCTGTAAAATAAAAGAGATCTATTACCTCCCACTTAGGTATGTTGTTAGGAGGCAAGTAGGTGATGAGTGGAAAGCATTCAGCATGCTGCCTGGCTGGAGTAAGCACTCAGTACAAGTTGGCTATTGTAGCTGTTTTTAGTAGGATTACTTTCCTACCTAAGATTTGAAAGGGAGATTCTATGGCTTTTTTTTCCTAAGAGAGAAAGGAAAGGAGACAAAGAGAGAGAAATATCAATTGGTTGCCTCCCACAAGCCCCAGCCAGAGTCAAACCCGAACCTGAGCATGTGCCCTGACCAGGACTTGGTGCGTGGGATGACGCTCAGCCAACCGAGCCGCACTGTCCAGGGCTCCACGGCTTCATAAAACGTGAAAACTATGGCCTGGCCAGAGCGGCTGGTTGATTGATTGTCATCCATGCCCCGAAGGGCTGCCAGTTGGACTCCTGGTCAGGGCGCATACCCAGGTTGCAGGTTTGATCTCCTGTCAGGGAGCATGTGGGAGGCAGCCAGAGCCTACCAATCGATGTTTCTGTCTTTCTCTCCCTCTCCTTTCCTCTCTCTATTAAAAAAAAAAGAAAAGAAAAAAATCAATAAAACATTTTTTAAAAAGAAAGTGAAAACTACAGGGAATTGGGGGAAGCCTGGGTTTTGGGGATTAGTTAGGTTGTAGGTTCGAATGTTGTAACAGGATTACAATGGCTTGACCAAACGGAAGGGGTTTCTCGTAAAAGTCTGAGTCTGTGAATGTCGCACTCTCTTACTGGAGCCTAGCACATTCTACCTTGTTTCTAAAGAACAGCAATTTTATGTGACTTTCTTGAATCCCTAGTGCATCTGTTGATTTAAAAAAAATTTTTTAAAAAAGGCTAAGCTTGCACCAGAGTCTTCGGGGTCCCAGGCGCTATCTGTATCTTGCTCTGCCTCATGCCATGACCCTGGGCCTTGGATGGTGCTCCGTCACTCCTCAGGCCCACCAGATGGAAGGGGAGGCAGCTGTACCACAGCCCCATTTAGCAACAGGGGAAGCTGGACACTGTGGCCAGGAGCTGGTTGGCCGCGTGTCCAGATAAAAATCATCAGGGGAGCCGAACCGGTTTGGCTCAGTGGATAGAGCATCGGCCTGCGGACTCAAGGGTCCTGGGTTCGATTCCGGTCAGGGGCATGTACCTGGGTTGCGGGCACATCCCTACTGGGGGCTGTGCAGGAGGCAGCTGATCGATCTCTCTCATCGATGTTTCTAGCTCTCTGTCCCTCTCTCTTCTTCTCTGTAAAAAAATTCAATAAAATATATTTAAGAAAAAAAGGAAAAAAAAATTATTAAAAATCATCAGGGGAAAAGCGGAAATGGGCCCAGCAGCAGCCTCCTACCCTCTGAAATCTGGACCAGGGGCTGTGCTCTGTGGCCCTGGGCTTCCTTGTGAGGAAACTTGGAAGTGAGGAGACTGCCTCTGCCACAGGGTTCCCCACAGGAGCCGACTCGGGGACTCCCTCTTGCTTTTTCTCCAGGCGCCATCTCTTACTTTCTTCCTCCTCTGCCAGTGATGTAGGGCTGCCAGCAACCTTCCTGATTCCTTTGGCGGCAAAATAGAAAGGTTCCTGAAGGAACGGGGACCTTGCTAAAGACCTGGGCTTGTGGCAGCTGGCATTGATTGGCCTCCCACTGTGTGCCAGGCACCGTGCTGGGAGCTTCGTAAGGGCCCTCTCACTTGCTCCCCACAGCAGCCTATCAGGGAGGTGATGTGATCCTCATTTTACAGATAAGGAAACAAGCTCAGAAAGGGAACGGCCTCCCCCAGGGTCACCCACCTACAAGTGTAGAACTGTGCTTCCGGCCACCTCCCATTGACCCCGCACCAGGCCAGGCCTGTGTTCTCTCTGAGCCTCCATTCCCCCCTCTAGGAAAATGGAGAGACTGGGGGTGGCTCCCTTGAGCCTCTGACAGTGCCCACAGCCATGCCCTCCTCCGTCCAGGGGCTGACAGGTGGGAGGGGCAGCCCCGCCCCCGGGGAGTGGACTTACCCGGCCTCTCTGCCCAGAGATCATCAATTATGAGTTTGACACCAAGGACCTGGTGTGCCTGGGCCTGAGCAGCATCGTTGGCGTCTGGTACCTGCTGAGGAAAGTAAGTAGCCAGGGCCTGAAATGAGGTTCGTGGGGGGGCAGGGGCAGCACTGGATGGGACGGAGGCACACGAACCGGTCTCACTCCCACCTCCCCCCAGCACTGGATTGCCAACAACCTCTTCGGCTTGGCCTTCTCCCTTAACGGGGTGGAGCTCCTGCACCTGAACAACGTCAGCACCGGCTGCATCCTGCTAGGCGGCCTCTTCATCTACGATATCTTCTGGGTAAGCCTCTCCCTGCTCCCCTCCTCTGGCCTGGCAGCGGTCATCTGACGGAGGGCAGCAGTGTGGCCTGGAAGTCGCCCCAGCGAAGGTCCCTCTGGGCTCAGCTGCCTTCATCCATGACAGAGGAGAGAGCAGGTCCCCCCTGTGCCCGGTGCCTGCAGCCCACCTCGTCTCTTTCTCACGGTGGCCCTGGCAGGGGTAGTTAATGCTGATCAGTGGGCCTGGCACGGGCACTGATGTGTGAAGCACAGGCTGCTGTTGACTGAGCGCTCTGGCTACACAGCCCTGGGCTGAGACCTGCCACACTCACACCGAGAGGCATTGCTGTGGGGTCGTGGGCAGCCTCATGCAGGTGCCCTCTCTCCAGCCTCAGGCAGCCTCTTCTCTTAAGTGGGTGAGACTGCAGGGGCATCTCTTGGAAGGGCAGAGCCCTAGACAAACAGGGTGCCTGGCCAGGGACGTCAGAGGCCCTTTTCCGACACCTTTGAATTGCCCAGAACCAGGAGTCCCCTGAAGTGTCCCCAGGGCCAGTTTCGGGGGCCACCTGCTCAACTTCACATCTGCTCTGGAGCCCCTCCCAGCTCCCTGCCCTCTCCCTGCAGATCTCTGCAGGACATCAAGGCTCCGAGGTCAGCCATTCTGTCCCTCCCGGCCCCCACCCCCTTCTAGGCGCCTTTCTTCTCCTTCTAGGTATTTGGCACCAATGTAATGGTGACAGTGGCCAGGTCCTTTGAAGCACCAATAAAATGTAAGTGACCACCCCCACATGGGGAGCCCCTTTGCCCCCACCCGAGTGGCCCTTCCCCCTGTGGTCCCTGTTCTGGTCATTCCTGTCCGTTAGCTCTCCCCACACACCTGGTCTTCCTCCAAGCTCTCCTGCGTTTCCAACCTCCTTTCCTTGTCTTCATTGGTTCATCTGGCCGTGTTCACACCCAGCCACCTCTGCCCAAGCCCTGGCCTCTAGCCACTTGCTCACAGTGCAGTGTGCTGTGGGGTGGGCTGGAATGGAAGCAAGCATGGAGAGGGGTCTCACGCACATGTGGCGGGCACGCAGGGGCACTCCAGAGACCTGCAGCTCCTCACTGATCCCTTTAATGCCAGCAATTGGGCACCATCTCCCATGTGTCTCACACTGCCTGGTCGTGTTCTTCCTGTATCCATCATTTATAAATATTAGAAAATCCAGCTACAAGCATCGTTAAACAATGTGGACATTTTGTAATGCACACTATAGCAAGCCCAGTGGTAGAGCGTCTCGGGGTTGGGTTAATGACCCCGGTGGAGTCGCCAAGAGCCAGGTGACTTCAGTCCTCCCACCCCACCATTCTCAGCATGCCCGCCTGTCCCTTAAGCTCATCCCTTCATGGTCCCAAGGTGGCTGCCACAGTTCCCAGTGTGGATCCCACACACAGCCATGTGCAGAGGCAGAAGGGGGGAATTTTGTCTCTCTTTCATCAAAGAGGAATGTTTTCCCCACATCTGCCCTGCAGCTTCCCTTATATTTCACTGGCCAGAGTTGGGTCACAGGCCCAAATCCAGACCAGTCGTCAGCAAGGGGGATGAGAGAAAGCATGGTTAGCTTAGAGGTTAAGCCTTAGACTGCTCAAGAGTCACCTCTGGGGTCAGGAGACCCACACTGGGGGCTGCACCAGGCATGACAGCAGGTGAAGGGGAGGGTGCCGTTGGGAAGGCATGAGCAGTGAGTGGGCTCCATGGGAAGCATTGGCTCGGCAGTCAGAGTGAAGTCGGCCTCAGAGAGTCAGTTAAGAGCTGTCTTTCCCACAGTCTCATTCTGCACTACTGCAGACAGGACATCTCCATGAGCCAGAGAGGGAATCATGGCCACACACGGCTCCTCAATGCCCTGGTCCCAGCTCAGGGACCCGAGGAAAACCAGTGTCTCCCAGCTTTAGCTTGAGTAAATGTATGGAGCCTGCCCTGGCCCCTGAGCCAGGCACTCCTGCTGGGGAGGTGGAGGGTCAGGGGGACAGGCCACTGCTCTCCTGAGGTATTTTAGTTAGCAGCCTTCCAGAACCAAGGGTGTCCGGTGGGGACAGTTCCCCAGAGACGTTCCCCACATGCTTTGATGGATGAACCAGCCAAAGTGTCGGGGAAAGATTTCCTGCGTCATGAAGGAGGAATGTGCCTTTACCAAGCATACAGGGGCAGTGTGGGCATGCGCAAGATTGATGAGCACAGCTTCCGCGAAGGGCTGGAGACAGGAACTGCGTGGAGGGCCCTGGGAGCGAGTGTGATGAGTTAGGGGAGCAGCAGGAAAGGGGCCAGATTTGGGGAAGGCAAGGATATCATGCCAGGGACTTGGACTTCTCAGTAGGGGAAATATGACAGTCGAGCAAGGGTACGTACGGCTGTCCTATTTGGTCTCTGGTGCTTAGAGTCTGGTTTTCTGGCTGGGGAAGGCCGGCTCCTCTTCTGCTGGGAGCGGCGCTCAGAGGCGGTATCGCAGAGGGTTGCCTGCACATATGCTGAAGTCAGGCTGCCTGGACTTGAATCCCAGCTCTGACAGCTGCTCGCTGTGAGACCTTAGGGAAGAGACTGCTCCTCTGTGGGCCCTGGTTTCCACATCTGCCACTCAGAATTGGATGGTACCAGGACTGAGAGATTGAATGGGGAAATCTGTACATCATCGTAACTGCGTTCAAAGCAGGAAGAAGTCCGCAGGGAGGGAAGGTCGTCTACGTTTATTAGGGGAGCACAAGCTTACCCCAACCCCCAGCGTGCCTCTGCCTATAGATCATTGCCCAGAGCTGGGTCATTTGACCTCCCGGCCCCCACCCCTGCCTCCCTCAGCAGCAAGGGAAGTCAGGAATTCAAGGACCAGGATTGTCCTGCTCATCTTAGCCTTACAGCACACTTGATCCATCACCTGGAAAGGTTGCCCCACCCAAAGTCGGGACTGGGTTAGTAAAGAAGGCATGAGGTAGCAGTTAACAATGTGCCAATCATCCAATTCTCCCCACAAACCTATGGACTCAGTTCTGTTGTCACACCCATTTCACAGGTGAGAAAACTAAGGCAGAGAGCCGTTAGGTCACCTGTGCAAAGTCACACATCAGAGCCAGGATTCTGACCCTGAAGCTCACACCTAACTGCTCTGCTGTCAAGGCCCTGAGGATAAAATCCAGTTACAGCCGCCTCTAGCCATAACTGGACATGGGGGGAGGGGGGGTGTCTCAATCTATTTATCCAGAAAAGCCCACAGAGGGATTTCTGAGTGAGAGGCTTTCAGCAAAGAATGTGTAGGCGTGTGACCTTTTCTCCCTCAGCAGATGCAGTAAGAGCCTAGAGCCCAGGTTCCCCTGCTTTAGAACAAAAATCCCACTGCCACTGCCCTGTCGTAGTGAGACGGAAAGCCTATCACATCTCAGCACTGTGTGGGCTCTTTTATCTTCTTGGCTTAGGGTCAGTCCCATTTAACCAAGGGTTCCATTGCTGTGTAATCCATGAGGGCATTAAGCCTTTGACCAGATGATCCTAGAGTCTTCCCTGCTCTGACCAGCTGTGGTCTCAGGTGAAGACATTGCCCATCAGCCCGTCAGCATCCTCTCGTCCCCACCCCCTCCACCCCCCACCCCCAACCCAGAATGCAGGTGTGTGAGCTTCCTACAGCAGAGGTGGGCTAGGAGTCAGTGAGCTGGGCTAGCACCAACGCCTCGCCTCCCTGCCTCCCCTACAGTGGTGTTTCCCCAGGATCTGCTGGAGAGGGGCCTCGAAGCAAACAACTTCGCCATGCTGGGACTCGGCGACATCGTCATCCCAGGTGACCAGGCGGGGGTTGGGGAGGGCTCCCTGGATCAGGGAGGAATACTGTGAAACAGACAGCCTTCCCCAGTGGGAAAGAGGGGAAAGGTGATTCAGCCCAGGGCTTGGTGAAGGAATCCACCCCACACACATGATCGAGCACCAGTCGGGTGCCAGGCCCTGGCTGGGCGCTGGAGGGACAGCAGTGCCAAGAGCGTCCTCACTGAGCTGGCTTGGTGGAAGATGTTACTCAGGAACTACAAAAATAAGCGTGTGTGACAGGCTGAAGTACACGAAAAGGCACATTTCATGACAGTCGTGAAAGAAGCTGACCCTCTCACACACCCACACACTACACTCCCCTCACCAGTGTTTGCAGGTGTTACAGAGGTGCTGGGACCGCCGAAGGCCCCTTGGTCCTCCGCTCCCAGCGCTGGGAGGGCTCCAGGCAGAACATGCCTGTGTTGCTAAATGGTTAGAGCATCAGCCCCCTCACTGAAGGGTCAAGGGTTCGATTCCTGGTCAATGGCACGAACCAGGGTTGCAGGTTCAATCCCTGGCCCTGGTCGGGGCACATGTGGGAGGCAGCTGATCAATGTGTCTCTCTCACATTTATGTTTCTCTGTCTCCCTCTCCCTCTCCCTCCCCACCTCCCTTCCCTTCCACTCTAAAAATGGGGGAAATACCTTGGGTGAGGATTAGCAGCAACAAAAAAGAAAGAGACTATGGGCAAAGCTGAGCTGCCATTCTGAGGGCAGGGGTAGCGGCTAAGGTCTGGATGTGTGTCTACAGATCTGGGCCTGATGACAGCTAAAGGGCATACTTGTTCTCCTAGTCCCGGGGGGTTAGAAGTATCCCAGGGCTTAATACGAGAAAAGTTTGCAACAAATTAAAAGCCTGTTTATTTTCCACTGCGGAGAGTAATAGCAGTGCTGGTAACCTGGGGTGTACAAGTACTTCTGTGGTGATACTTTCATTTTGTGACACATCTATCGGCGGGGCAGAGGCTTTCTCTCTCATGCCAATGAGGAAACTGAGGCTCAAAAGTGAGGGGGCTCCCCTACTTCACACACTAGCCAGCAACAGGGCTGGGGCTGAGACCAGCTCTGTCTGACTGCAGAATCGGTGACACCTTCAGGGCTGCTGTTAAAACAGTCATTGCAACAGTGAGATCATCACAGCAGCTGTCGTTTGTCCAGCACTGTGCTCGGTGCCTTCCATACATTGTCTTTGCTACTCCAGCAGCCCGATGAGATAGAAGGTGCTTTCATTTTACAAATGAAATTGAGGTTCGGGGAGTCTTGCCTATAGCTTGGGAGCATAGGGGGGTGTGGTCTTGAACCCAGGTGTCTCCACAACGGGCAGTGCTGTGAGGCAAGGAGACGTCCTCCTTGGGATGAGGCAGCTCCCTTAGAGAACCGAGTCCCGTAGCGCACGCAGCTCACTCTGCAGCGGGCCTTCACGGGCACCCACACAGACTTCCCCAGTGTCCATGTTGGTTGTAATCTGGGCGTGCGGCCCGCACGGGAGGGACATCTCTGCCTTTCCGTGTGTGCCCACCGGTACCTGTCTTTCAGCAATCGCAGTAGACGGCAGCCGATTGTCCCCTCACAGAGCCCGGTGATATTCAAAGAACAGGTCGCTGGATTGTTTTGAGGACCAGATGCATTAGGAATAGTGAAAGCTCTTGGCAAAGCTCTGACCCCTGGTTCAGTTGGGGAACAGTTGCAGAATCCAGCCGCCAGGGGGCACTGAGTTCCCCACTTTGCTTACAGAAAGGCAGCGTTTGCTCTCTACCCACCAACTCCCTACTCACAGTCTACAGTGGGGACTAACTCATTCCCTCTTTAAAGTTAAATATATGTTGTCAGTCGGTGCTTCTGATCAACAAAGAATGTTTTGGTTCCTGAGAGGTTGCTCTCAACTAAATGAGATTCAACCCTTGCCCTGTCTGAGCCCAAAGACCAGTCAGGGAGACAGACAGGCTGGTGTGGGGTGTGTTCAGCATGCAGAGGCTAGACCAGGGGTCCTCAAACTTCTTAAACGGGGCCAGTTCACTGTCCCTCAGACCGTTGGAGGGCCGGACTATAGTTTAAAAAAAAAACAACTATGAACAAATTCCTATGCACACTGCACATATCTTATTTTGAAGTAAAAAAACAAAACGGGAACAAATACAATATTTATATTTGCATGTGGCCCGCGGGCCATAGTTTGAGGACCCCTGGACTAGACCGTGTGTCCTGGGACTTCAGGGTGTCTGGGCTGGGTTTTGAAGTGCAAATAGAAGCTCAGTGGATGGACAGAGTTCACCATCCTCGCCTGAGTTCCCACGGAGCCTCCCGGTGATCTCCTTGCTTCTCCTCTCTCCCTGCAGCCAGCACAGGGTCTTTTTCTAAATATGCTTAGTTCTCCTACTTGGAGCTCTCCAATGTGCTTCCTTGCTCAGCATAGAGACCCAACTCCTCATGCCCCGTGGGCCCTGCATGGCTGGTCTGTCCCTGCCTCTCCTGCTCTGGGCTGCAGCCTTACTGGCTGTCCTTGACCTCTGCCACATCCCCTGAGCCTTCTTTCCTCAGGATCTTTGCACATGTTGTTCCCTCTCCCTGGCAAATGTCACTTCCTCAAAGAACTCTCCCCCACCACCACCACCCTCCCCTGAGCCTGGGTCTCATCTTGATACACCTTCCCTGGGGCAGGACGCGCCCTCTCGCTGTTCTAATCTTACATCGGCTCTGGTTCTGGGCGAGCAGAGTGTGTACCCCATGCCCCCTTGGCTGAACTCGGGGTGCAGTGGTTTCCTTACCCTCCTATTGCCTGTGGTGCCTGGTACTAGCAGCCCTCGATAAACATTGGGTAGAGGAGCCATTGTGGCACAGCATGGTGCTCGAGGTGCCAGGTCAGTGTGGTCCCAGCCAAAGCAAAGTCCTGGGGCCTCCTCATGGTTCTAGGTGGCCTGATGGCAGGGAAACAGGATTTCTGCTGGCAGTGGCGTATTGGCCACTCCCTGGGTCCCAGTGATCACTCTGTGACTGGGGACACCAGGTCGGGGACCCAGTTGTGTGTTAGTTCCTCCCTGGCCAAGCCAAAGGGCTCCAGCTCTGAGGTGCTGGCTTCCCCGCCACTGTCTAACCCTGGCTTCCTCCCGACAGGAATCTTCATTGCCTTGCTGCTGCGTTTTGACATCAGGTAAGCTCCTTAGGACCCTACCATCCAGCTCCGTGAGTGAGGGGCCTTCCCCTAGCGGGGCTTCTCCACTGCCTTCCAGGAGCCCAGAGACGGGACCTCAGGGGACCAGGCCCTCCACCCCCCGCAGCCGGGGCAGTTCTGATTTTATCTGCATTTTGCATTTTGGGGTTCTAAGTGTTCAAAGAACCTGTGACAAAAAAAAAAAGTTAAGAATCACAGGCCAAAGGATTTGAACCCATAGTGCTTTCTCCCACTGGGACCTTGGCAAGTGACCTGACCTTTAAAGCTAAGGCTCTTCATCCTTAGGTTAGTGGTGAACAAGTTTCTGCCTCAGGATCGCAGGTCTGGAGAGCGCTGAGCACAATCTGACCTCGGGAGCTCCCAGGAAGATCTAGCTGCAGTCAGCCCTCGAGTTTCTTATCAGCCTGGGGCAGGTCGCCATGGCCCAGCTGCTCCAGCTGTCCCCACCCTCACCTTCTCAGACTTTTTCAGTCCATTGTAGAAAGGGAGCACAAGGGGGAGGAAAGGGGCCAGCTTGAGTCACCAGTTAAAACACAGGGAAGGTCGCGCTTGAGTTAATAATGCACCTGGCCAGCAGGTGGCATTCCGTCACCCCAGTGGGGAGCTTGCAGTGTATGCCCTTAATTCTGAGGTGGCTTATACCAAATATTGCAAAAGCAGTAATTGTGTTAACAGTGGTCATGAGAAACTCAGTACCAGCGTCACTGAAATCCAGTTTGCATGCGAAACTTAACCTTCCCCACTCGCATACATCTGGCTGTTTGTGTAGTGCCACCACAGACTTACCGCCAGCCTCTGGAAAGGGCCAGTTTGTAAGTTGGGGCACGCCTGTGTCAGCCAGCTACTCTTGGCTGTTCAGAGGTGACATAAAGAGAAACCCACAAAAGTCCCTGGACTGTTTGCTGGAGACGCACATTCAGCTGCCAGCATCCTCAGATCTCCCAGCCTGGACTTGAGGCTAAGCAAGCCCATTAGAGCTGGTTCCAGAATTTGTGCAACATTCCCAAAGGGAGTCGGTTGCTCCCCAGGCCTCCAAACAGAGTGGCTCTCAATGTACTTGTAGCTCAAGGCTTAGAAGCCGCCAAGGCAAGGAGAGAAGGGGGTCAGAAGTTCTCATTCATTTCACAGATGTTACCAGGCATTGTCCCAAGTGCTGGTGACACGCAGAGGTCACAAGCTGGCATTGGAAAGGAAAGTCATGTCGTGGCAATGCCAGGCTGCTTGTGATTCAGCTGTTCTGAAGCTGATCTTGGATGAATCACCTCCAGGAAGCCACTGGCATTTTATCTATGCAGGCAGCATCTATTATTCACAACAGGGAACTGAATTATTATGTGCACTGCACTTAAATAGCTTTACAGTTTCTCTAAAAGCATGGTCCACCTGTATCAGATTCCCCTGGGTTTTTCAAAATGCTGATTCCAGGACCTTGCCCCAGACCTATTAGATCAGACTCCCTGGTCATTGGACCTAGAACTCTTGTGGTGTGTTTTTTTTGCCAGGTTTCCAGGTGATTTTTGTGCCGGCTGTCCTAGAATATAGCATTTGATATTCACAACCATCAGGGAGATAGATTGTGGTAGATAGATCCCCATTTTGCAGATGAGTAGACTGAGGCTGAGAGAAGGAAAGTGGCTTGTCCAAAGACACAGCTGGAGCAGTTCCAGAATGTGTGCCCACTTCTGGACTGTCCCAGTCCAGAGCTCTCAGCCACCCCAACGCCTCCAGGGTCTTCCCAGCTCCTCTCTCAGAGGGATGCTGCATCTAACACTCCCCCCTTCTTCTATCCTTTCCCGAAGCTTGAAGAAGAACACCCACACCTACTTCTACACCAGCTTTGCGGCCTATATCTTCGGCCTGGGCCTTACCATCTTCATCATGCACATCTTTAAGCACGCCCAGGTGAGCAGGGCCGCCCTCAGTGTATCGGGAATGCTTCACGCAGGTAACAGGGCCGTCATAGGGGGTATTTGTCATATACAGAGGTGGGCGGTACCCATTGCTGTCAGAGCAAGCATGTCTGATTCTCCACCTTTCACTCGTGGTTCTTGCCTCTGCTTCAGGCAGCACACACATTGGTGGTGAGGAGGAGGAAAAACAGTACCAGCCATGCCTGTTTGCCTTCATCAGAAGGGCAACACCTTCCCCAGAACCTTCCCAGAAGACTTTCCCACATCTCATGGGCCAGATCCATGTCACGTGGCCCCAGCTGCAGGGAGTCTGAGAGTGGGTGTGACGCCTCAGCCTCAGTAGGGGGGAGACAGAAGAATGGGGTTGGGGTGCGTGTTGGGTGTGTCAGCCCAGTGCCCGCCCTGCCAGATGAGTGATAGGGTATTGGGGGATCCCCTCCCTCACTCCCCAAGCTGGCCAGGCTCTGCCTCTTTGTCCCACCAAAATGGGTACTGAATGGCCACAGAGTGAACCAGGGTGGGGTGGGGGCTGGGGCCATTGTCAGTGTGCCCTGAAGAGGGGGAGACTGGGAAGGCAAAGCAAGCAGACAGAATTGCTCTTTACTGGCAACAGAGCACTTCTGTGTGCCAGGCTCTGCCCGGCACTGCACGAGGGTCATTGTGAACAGATGAAACGAGTTCAGGTGCCAGGCGGCAAGTATGTGGTGGAGCTGAGATTCAAACCTGTGTCACGGGGACACCAAGCCCAGGCTCTGAGCCCCCGGCTCTGGGAAGGGCAGTGTGGAAAGGAGCTAAGGGAGCCCTGATGGAGATATAGAACCCACCATCTGTGGTTGTGGGACGCCGGCAGGTTGCTGAACTTATTCTTGATTTTCCTCATAGGTGGATAAAAACAGAAAACCGGGGCAAATAGTAGTAGCCGCCTTGGAGTTGCTTGAAGTTAAACGAGTTAATATAAGTAACGTGCTCAGAATCATGCCTGGCCCACGTTGTATTAGCTGTCATTGCTGTTCCCCGCCTCCCTGACCCTCCTGGGCACCAGCCAAGGACTTTTGAGCAGTTACTCTGTGCCAGGCACTCCTAAACCCTTCCGCTCATTCACTTGTTTGGTTGTTACAGTATTTAGTATCTGCAGTATGCTTGAAGTAGATACTAGTATTGTTTTACAGAAGGGCCACGGTCCTCTACCCCATAGGTGAAGAAACCAAGACCCAATGCAGAGCCATCTCTCATTCTCTTCTGCTCTAAACAGCCCCGGGTCAGTGCAAGCTGAGAGTGACCTACACTTGGCAAGGAGGCTGCAGAGAGTGATTGAACCTGGATTGGGGAAGGAGCTTGGGTATCTCTTCTCCTCTCAGACCTTAGATTCCAAGCCCAGAGCCATTCCGCCGGCGGCCACCAGGTGGCAGGCTTGCCTTCTGCCTTGGCTAGAGGATTCCATTGGGAGCTCTCACACAGCTGAGCAGAGGCAGGAGACAGTGGTCTTCTCTTTGTGGGGGACGCTGTAGCCCAGACAGAAAAGGAGACTTTCCTGGGTCACACAGCAAGTCAAGCTGGGCCCCAGCTGGAACCCTGGACTTTTGTCCCCTAGGCCCAGGCCTGTACTACTCCCCAGCAGCAGCCCAGCCATTCTCCCCAGTCATCCATGTGGGCATCTCCCTAAAAATCTTGAGAAAGGGATCCAGGACATAAGGGGCCTGTTCTGCGAGGTCTCTCTCTCTCCCAGACACAGGCAGTCCCAATGCCAGCGGTTCCCTAGGTAGGGGTGTCCTCTGCCTGTGCAGCTTTCAACCCACTGAACCGCTACCAAAAAGCCACACTAAGCCAGGGGTCTAGACGCCTTCAAGAAAGGCCCTTGGAGATGATCAGTGACCTCATTGTACAGAGAGAGAGGGGTGTGGTTTAGCTGTGGTCACATAGCAAAGCCAAGATGGATGAAAAGCCAGGAGTCCTAATCCCTGCTCACCGCCCTGAGCTGCTTGTACATCTAGCCTCTTCAGCACTGACTATTTGGAGAGGTTCCCTGGTGCCTTGAGAGGAAAGGAAATAGTAGGCTTGTGCCCTCATGATAATCTCGAACTCCCTGCCTCCCAGAGGAGCCACTCCCATCGGCTCTGAGTATTGCTTTAGCTGCCTCGCAAGTTCTGGTGTAGACCTTTGTCATTGTGATTTCTATTGCTCTTGGCCCAAAGCCTAGCTCATAGCAGAGACCTACTACAGTGGGAGAAGCTCAGCTTCCCAGGTTCAAATCCAAGTTCAACCTCTTATAGACACCCCGTGTTAACTTGGGCAAGTCATTGCTTCCGTCTGAACCTCAGTAGCATCGTCTATAAAACTCAGATCCTAATATTTATGGTGTTATTAGATTCAAGGATAATGTAATTGTGAAGTGTGTGTGGTTCGCAGCCCACCCATGAAGGTTGCCAAAAAACGATCTGAAGGTCAGGCTCCCACGGCTGTGGAGCCCTGTTCTCTGGTGAGGGGCTGGCTGGCTTTCGGAAGGATGTACCCTCCCCAGTCATCTCCCAGCACTCCTAACTGTGAACATCCAGGAAGACACCATTTGCTTAGTATTTGCCAGGGCCTCTTCTGGGTGCCAGCGATCCAGCCATGAGCAGGCAGCTGTGGAGAATTCCAGGGGTCCCTGAGGGTGTCCAACAAGAGACCTGACCATGCAAGTGAAGGCTTCCCCATGGAGGTAACAGCTGAGCTGAGCACTGAACGAGAGATCTAGGCAAAGGGGGAAGAGCAGCAGCTATACACACAGAGGTCCCGAGGCTGACGGTGATGGTGAGGACTGGAATGAGGCCAGTGTGGCCGGAGTGGGACAGGGCAGGCGAAGGTGGAGAAGGAAGAAGGGAGCATAGCGGGCCATGGGGAGTTGAACAGTAGGATGACATCCAACTTTCAGATGCTACAGGGGAAAGAATGGTTTTAGAGTCTAGAATGCCCAATACTCAATCCCCGTTTACTATGTAGACCTCTGAGGCCTCAACTGTCCCCCCTCTCCTCCCAAAGCATCAGCCTTCTATGCCCAGGAGGACACTCACAGGGGATGAGGAGATGGGCTGGGAGGCCTGAGTTCAGTGTGCACAGTAGGTGTTCCATGAACAAGGGCTCTTAGAATAATTGCCATCTTCCAAACCCAGGTTCACCTGGAGTCTCAGCACAGGCTTCAGGCCCAGACCACTGGGGTGTGAATCCTGGCAGAGCCAGTGACCGCCTGGGTGACCTCAGTACAGGCCACAGCAAGTGCTCACCCACAGCAGCTGTGTCACCATCATCATCTTGTTACTGAAGCAGAGTCTCCTGGAGCATGTGCCCAAAATGCAAACTCCTAGGCCCTGGCCAGTGGCTCAGGTGGTTGGGACATTGTCCCTGCACCGAAGGGTTGCGGGTTCGATTCCTAGTCAGGGTGCATCCGGGAGGCAACTGAGCAATGTCTCTCTCTCACATCGATCTTTCTCTCCCTCTCCTTTCCTCTCTCTCTAAAATCAATAAAAACATATCCTCAAGTGAGGATTTAATTATACATTTTTTAAAATATATTTTATTGATTTTTTGCAGAGAGGGATAGAGAGTTAGAAACATCGATGAGAGAGAAACAGCAATCAGCTGCCTCCTGCACACCCCCTACTGGGGATGTGCCCGCAACCAAGGTACATGCCCTTGACCAGAATCGAACCTGGGACCTTTCAGTCCACAGGCCGACGCTCTATCCACTGAGCCAAGCTGGTTAGGGCTAATTATACATATTAAATATACTATTTGATTGTTTAATGATATTAATTAAATACTTAATTAATTAAACCTAGGGAAGGAGTGTCTCTGGAAATAAGACTAACCAAGAGGTTACATGTTTGAAACTAAAGTCCTAGGTGATTGGGATGCTGTCAGCCAGACTCCAGAGCACCCTTAGAGCCCTGCATACTTGAGTTTCTTTGGGTTTCTTGCCTTCCCTCCTAGGGAGGAGCAGCCCCAGTCCAGGAGTCAGGAGCCCAGATTCAGGCCCAGACACTGACTGGCTCTGTGAACCTGGGCAGTAGCTGGCCCTGTCATGCCAAGGAAAGGGTGCGTGGCCCTGAGAAGTATCCTGCCCAGCATCGCCTCACAGCCTGTATCCTCTTGCAGCCTGCCCTCCTGTACTTGGTCCCCGCCTGCATCGGCTTCCCCGTCCTGGTGGCACTGGCTAAGGGCGAAGTGACAGAGATGTTCAGGTAAGGGGCAGGGAGCAGACGTTTGCACAGGTGCACCTGCAGGCAGCCAGGGGAGCTGTTTGTACACGTCTCCAGGGGAACATTGTTCCCACCACCAGCCCCACCCCTCGCCCTTTCCACCAGCAGGTGGGTGCCTGGCCTGTGGGCACCACAGGAGCCTTTCTGTGGGCCGGAGCCAGGAGAGGGCAAGGCCTCGGGCCTCTCCAGACAGCTCCCACAGCCAAAGGCCAGCTGCTCGTGAGAAGGGACTGGCTGGTGTAGAATTTCCCCCCCAGGCTGCCTCACTGTCAGGAGTCCCGAGTTCCCACGGACTGTGCCGTGCCACCTGTGCTGTGCCACCGTGTGACTCCAGGCATGTCCTTCCCCTCCCCTGGCCTCGGTCGTCACATAGGAGTATGAGGGAGGCTCCCGTGTGGTGGAAGTACCCCAGGTTAGAAGTCAGGTGTCAGTCCCCGTTCAGCTGCCCCTGTAGCTGTCACCCCCAGCTAGTTGGGTTCTCTGTCAGTCACATCTGCACTCCAGCCACGCCCATGCACAGCCCCACCCACACCCCCAGGCCTTCGTGACTCCAACAGGTGTCTGCTCCTCAGCACCACTGACCCCACCTGCCAGGGACCCAGAAATAGCTGCCAGCTGCGATCGAAGCTGCCCACTCGGGCCTTCCACCCAGCTTCACCTGCCAGCCTCTACGTTGTCCCTCGAGCGCCTGCCAGGGCCTTCTGTGCACCTGGCTGCCTCCAAGGGAGCCTGTGACTCACCCCTCCCCCGTACCTGCCCTGCCTAGAAGCCCCAGGCTCCAGCCTGCCTGCTCTTATCTCTTGTTCTGGTAAAGTCTATGGACTCTTGAGACAAGACTGCAGGTGAACTTGGGAACAGATCAGGGCGCTTTGGGGGCAGAGGTGGGACCTCACCTCTGAGCTGAACACCTGCCCTCCTCCTCTGGCTCTTGTCCAATCTCAGCCCCCACCCACCCCTTGGGTCACCTCTCCAGTCCCCGTCCTATTGTACCCGCATGGAGTCAAGCTCTGAGCACCCCCAGCTAGAACAGAGGGGGCCCCTTCACCCATTGGACTTGGTTTCCCTAAATGTTCCGCACAGGGGCATCCAGCCCTCCCTCCCCAGCCCCACCCCTCAGGAGGCTCTTAGATTGAGGTGGGAAAGTAGGTGGTCTCTCTCCTCTTTCTGTCCAGCTCTCTCCCCAGTTCTCCACCTTATCCTTTGTCTTACTCTTCCCTTTATTGTTATGCCCCCCTTTTTTTCATTCATTCATTTACTTTCCAATAGGTAACAAAATCCCCTAACTGAGAGGGACAACACCCTCAATGGCCCAGACACCCCACAGGCCAGCTCTGTCGCAGTGTGTCTACACTCAGACACCCTTGCACCTTAGAGCAAGTACTGGTACGTGTTCCTGCACAGATGGTGGCATTCTCGGAGCACCTGCATCTTGATTTTTCACCCAGCAGCAAATCTGAGAAATGTTTCCAGCAGCCCGTAGACGTCTAGTATCCCCTTGTATCAGTACATCTTTTCTTTTTTATTCTCCAAGTAATAGCGGCTTCTGTCCAGAGAAGCTGAACGTGCAGAGAGGTAAAAGAAAGACACAGTTCTGCTCGCTGCTCCTGGGAAGAGAAGGCTCTGTCCTCTAGTCTTTTCCTCGCCATCTCTCTTTTCTGTCTGTCTGTCTCTCACACAGCTACGAGTCCTCAGCGGAAATCCTGCCTCATACCCCGAGGCTCACCCACTTCCCCACGATCTCGGGCTCCCCAGCCAGTCTGGCCGACTCCATGCAGCAGAAGCTAGCTGGCCCTCACCGCCGGCGCCCGCAGAATCCCAGCGCCATGTAATGCCCAGCGGGTGCCCACCTGCCCGCTTCCCCCCACTGCCCCAGGGCCCAAGGTAGGGCAGACACCCCAGCCCCAGTGAGTGGGGTAGGGAGCATTGCCAGGGGCAGGAGGCTGCTCCTGCACAGGCATCAGGCAGTCCCTGCACCCAGCTGTGGGGCCAGGGACCAGGCAGCCCGAACCTCGGTGTCCTCACCGAGAACGCGGGGCTCTGGAGAGAGTGGGTGTCAACACCTCCGTCGTACAGTAGTAGATACTGTTACTACTCGCTGTGCAGAATCTTGGGCAAGTCACTTTCTCCTTTCAAAGCCTCTTTCTTCATCTGTAAGTGGGCATATTCCTGCCTCAGGGGGTGATCTAGTGAGGAAATGTGGGCATTGTCCTTGGCATGAACTCAGTTGCTCAATAAGTGGAGCCCATAGTAAGAGTTAAGCCAGGGTATCCGCCTTCGAGAGTGGCGCCTTGCCACTTGCCAGTAGAGCAGCCCTCTGCCCGCCCGCACCCCTGGGGCTGAGTTCTTTGACTTCTGCCATGTGGCCTGGGAGTCAGCCATCTCCCAGAGCTGCATCCTGGCTGCCCCTTTGTTTCCCCACTGTCTCCAGCAGAAGGTTCAAGAAGCTTAAAGTTGGTTCACACAAGCCCAACCACTCCTCCATTTGCCACTGCCCTGGCCACCTCTTGGCACCACTGGGCACTGGAAAGCAGAGCCGCCTGTCTGGGAAGGGCACAGAGCGGGCGGGCCAAGCACTGGAGGAGGCTGGGCAGTGGAGAGAGGGCTGGCATTCCTCGTGAGCCCCGGGTTTTGGTGGGCTGGCGGGGCACAAGGAATCTTCTCTCCCTCACCTCTAAATGTGTTCGTTTTATTGTTTTGCTTTTTGTCAGTTATGAAGAGTCAAATCCTAAGGATCCAGCAGCTGTGACAGAATCCAAAGAGGGAGCAGAGGCGTCAGCATCAGAGGGGCTGGAGAAGAAGGAGAAATGATGTGCTGGTGCCTGACCCTCCGAGGGCTGGACCAGGCAGGCGGGGATGGACCAGCGCAGGCGCACACAGCCAGAGGGTGCCCGAGGCCTGGCAGCTCCAAGGAGGGCGGGGCAGCAGGACCCTGCAGTGACGCCTCTGTGGCCTGGTTCCCCTTCCCCTCCTCTGGCCTTCCTCTGCCCCTCCCTATCACCTGCAGGCAAAGGAAGCCCCCAGGTCCCCTCTGCCCCAGGTGCCAGGTGGGAAAATGGGTCTGATTTTTAGATTTTTGTATCGTGAACTGACTGCCTCACATTAAAAACTCATCCCGTTGCCCACGCAGACCCCTGCGCTCCTAGCATCTTACAGTGGGTCTTCTAGCTCTCACTCTCCCACCCAGAAACTGACCTGTAAGCCCCTTCTAGGGGATTGGACTGATGCAACTGGGGGCGGGGGGGTGGGGGGGTGCCCTGACCTCTGGGCCCCTCTGTCCCATCCCGGATGCCTACCCAGTCCTGGCTCTGAACCCCAAGGATGCCATGTGGCCAGCAGAGGGGGCCCACGAGCCCTCCTTCCCACTAGCCGTCCAGTTTTCCTCACCACTGTCCTCACACTAGGGGGCAGCAAGCAGGATCGACAGGTTCTGGATGTTTCACTACCACCCAGCCCATCAAGGGAAGTGGAGGGTTGGTACCAAAAGGCTGACCTCACTCAGCAAAGGGACCAGTATCTGTAAAGTGGGGAAATGGGCAGGGCCTCGTGGTCCCCAGGGAAGAGTTGTTTTTTTAATTCTTTTTAAATATATTTTTATTGATTTCAGAGAGGAAGGGAGAGGGAGAGAGAGAGAAACATCAGTTATGAGGGAGAATCATTGATTGGCTGCCTCCTGTATGCCACACACTGGAGGCCGAGCCCACAACCTGGGCATGTGCCCCGACCAGGAGCTCAACCACGGCCAGGCAAGAACCATTGTCCCTGGTCCCAGTGTGGACATGGCTTCATCTGGAGAGCACCTGACTCTTACGTCCTGGAGATCAAGGCCCCAGCGCTGTCGTTCCTGGGGTTCTTCCCAAAATGACTCCTGCAGGGCCAGAAGGATCCTGAAGCTCGGAGCGACCTACTTTCCCACAGCAGTGCTGGTCACAACACAAGGGCCAGAGCCATTAGAGAAACACAGGGCGGGACTGGGCCAGTGCCTGAGCGGGCATCTGGGCCCAAGAGCTGCAGCTCCCAGGAACAGGGTCTTCCATGGCCTGCAGGAAACCCCGTGGACTCACCCGCCTGCCTGGAGTGGGGTCACAGAGAAGCTGAGATGAGTGGGGGCGCCCAGTGGACAGACTCGGTCTCTAAAGTTCCTAAGGGCAGTGCCGCTCCTCCCCTCCTGGGCCTGGTCACTGTGGCTGGTGCTGGGCACCTCTGAGCCATCCACCCAGCGTCTCTGGGCCTAGGATTCTGTGGGAAGAAAAGCCAGGGGAGGAAATCTCAGGGGCTTGTCCTGGCGGGGGGTCCCTTTCGGGGGCTTCTGGGACCTCTCCCGACTCCAGCCGCCTCCGGAGGGAAGGCCGTGTGGTCCTGGAACAAGGCCCCTCTGAGGGCGGCCCATGGGGCAGGCAGCCCAGGCACACAGTGTGGTTGGCTCTGCGGCCCGGGGCCCACAAAGGCCTCATTGAGTCACCGCCGGCCCCCGGCGGAGGCTGAGGTGGCAGTGGCGCCGGGCGCCCGCCACCTAATGACCATCCTGGCCGGGCCAGATGTTCCACAGGCCTCGGCAGCGGCCGTCCAGGGCCCGCCCGGCCAGCCGGCACCGCAGAGGCCACTCTAATTCCAATTAACCAGCTTCAGCTGAGCAAACAGCGGGCAGCGGTGGCCCAGCCTGGGCGGTAGGCCCGGCCCGCAGAGCCTCCGAGTCTAGACTCCAGATGTGAGCTGCCACCGCCAGAGTCCCGTGGAAAAATGGCACCAGGCTGGGCACGGGGTGGGCCTGCACGCCGAGCAGCAGGGGCGGGTGTCGGGGCGGGGCCCTGGGCAGGCCTGGCTCCAGCCTCACCCCAGGGTGGGGGCGGTTCTTGGGAAATGGCTCCGAAACCCCGCGTTCTGCCTGGTTTGTTGGGTCTCCCTCTCCGTGGCCTCGGTCTCCGTTAACAGCGGTGATGGGAGGAGTCCGCGAGGGAGACTCGCTTCTCGGTTGCGTTCACCCCGCGTCCAGCATCGTGCTGTGTATTTCAGAAATATGTTATTGTTGCGACCCTGGGAGGCAGGTGCCATCATGGTCACGGAGACGGAGACTGAAGCAGAGACACTGAGCGCCCAGCGGGGATGGGAACCGAGGCACCGCGACTGATGTTGGCCAGCGGTGCTGTTTGACAGGATGCTGGGCGCTGGGTCCCATTTCCGGGGGGCACGTGGGAGAAGAAAGTCCGAGTCTGACAGAAGGGCTGGCTGCACGATGGGACCGGAAGGGCCTGCCCACTGGGTCCCGTTCCCTCAGCGGAGAAATGGAGGGGAGCGTCCCTCCCAGCAGGTCCACCTTCGGGAGGTGCAGCCTGGAGCCGTCCGTCCGGCCTCGGCACCAGTGTGCGCTGGGCAGCAGGGAGCACGGGGCCGGCGCCCCGCCGGTGCGGCCGGCGGAGTGGTGATGGGGAGACAGACTTGAAACGGGTGAATAAATGGATAATGTCAACCCCTGGGACAGAAAAGCTGCCCCGGCTCCCACAATCCTGTTTGGGGTCCCTGCGGGGCCAGGCCAGAGTCCAGGAGGTCAGAGTCCAGCTGCCCTTGCACAAATGAGAAAACTGAGTTCCCCCCAAAAGGGGGCAGACTTGGCCGGGGTCGCACACGGCGTGGGCGCCCGCTCCCCCAGAGCTCGGATTCGCTCCACGGTTCCAGGCTGGGCGGTGGGAGGCGGAGGCCGCGGAGGGCGGGAGCGGCTGCATCCTGCCCGCTGCGTCAGGAAGGGCCGAGCGGGAAGGAAGGCACACCCCCTCCCCCGCCGCGGCCACACCTGGGCTCCGCAGGCGGCAGGGGGGCCGGCCCGCGCCTGGCTCCAGCGAGTCTGGGCCGCCTCCCCGCGCCGCCCCGTGGGGGCCGCCAGATGGGCCGGCCGCCCGCCCAGTGGCGCAGGCAGGAAACGCGGCCGGGGCGGCCTGGAACGCGGCCGGAGGGGCGGGCGGGGCGGGTCCAGGTTCGGACACGCCCCCTCGGGGCGGGGCCACGGCCGCTCGCTGAGACCGACCGGGTAGCCGTCGGAGCTTTGCAGTCTGGCTCTGCCTCTCCCCCTGGGTTTCCGGGCCTGTCCCCTCCTTCTCTGTGCCCCAGTTTCCCACCGGGAAAACGGGGCTGGTTACCCTTCTGGGGCTTCAGAGCGGTTTTCCCCTCTGTGTCTTGGTTTTCTTACCCGGAAAATGGCTCCCGCGATGAGCCGTCTCCAGCACCCAGCCCAGCGCCCAAAAGATGAGGGCACTCATCATCAGCTGAATGATTTGTTGAATGTCCCAAGGCTGGGACAGTCCTGGGGACCTGGCACACAGTAGGCACTTCATAAGTGCACACGCTCACATTGTCTTGGGTCTACTGCTTCCCAGTGTGTGACTTCAGGCAAGTGGCTGCCCGTCTCTGAGCCTCAGTTTCCGCATCGACCTGCCGGGTGGCTGTGAGCACGGAGTGAAATAGCCATGGCGAGCACATGTAGTGTAGGCCCTCGATAGATGACACTTATGGAAGCGTGTGCAAGATGTGTAAAAGCTGTGAAGCCAAGAAAGAGTCAAAGGAACTGGGTGTCGGGAAGAAATTTTTGCTGTATGTGTAATCTTGAGTATATTTTATATCATTAAAGTTCTCAGCCAAGTGAACATATTTTTTAAAAACAAATACAATTGAAAATAAAAATGAATCCACCTCTAGCAAAAAGAAATATTAATGTATCTCCATCTAGCAAAGGAGGCATCTATCTACTAGTAAAACTCAGAGGGGCTGAAACCTGCCCAGTGTCACAAAGAGCTTGAAATGGCAAAGATGAGATCTGAATGCAAAGTTGCTAGACTTCAAATCAAATATAAAGAGGAGTGAGGAGCCCTGGCCGGTTTGGCTCAGTGGATAGAGCGTCGGCCTGCGGACTGAAAGGTCCCCAGGTTCGATTCCGGTCAAGGGCATGTACCTTGGTTGCGGGCACATCCCCAGTAGGAGGTGTGCAGGAGGCAGCTGATCGATGTTTCTCTCTCATCGATGTTTCTAACTCTCTATCCCTCTCCCTTCCTCTCTGTAAAAAATCAATAAAATATATTGAAAAAATAAAAAATAAAGAGGAGTGAGGAGAAGTTCATCTCTCTCATTTACTCTTTTTGTTTTTAATATATTTTTATTGATTTCAGAGAGGAAGGGAGAGGGAGAGAGAGATAGAATCATCAATGATGAGAGAGAATAATTGATTGGCTGCCTCCTGCATGCCCCCTACTGGGGATTGAGCCTGCAACCGAGGCATGTGCCCTTGATTGGAATCAAACCCAGGACCCTTCAGTCCGCAGGCTGATGCTCTATCCACTGAGCCCAACGAGCTAGGGTTCATCATTTACTCTTCATTGCTGCCAGGAGGGGATCCCAGTCTGAGCAGAGGGGAAAGACCAGCAGAGTGAAGAAGAGTAAGAGATGGGGAAAGGTGAGCAGACCCCACAAGGCAAAGCAAGGAACTCGGGTTTTATCCTGGAGGCAGTGGGGAGCCAAGGGAGGATTCTGACCAGTCCTTTCTAAGCATTAGAAATGGAAAAGACCAGCCTGGCCAGTGTGGCTCAGCTGGTTGCATGTCATCCCGTGCACCAAAAGGTCACTGGTTTGATTCCTGGTCAAATGCCCAGGTTGCAAGTTTGGTCTCTGTCAGGGTGCATGTGGGAAGCAACTGATCAATGTTTCTCTCTCTCCCTCTCCCTTTCTCTCTCTAAAATCAGTAAAAACTTTTTCCTGTTTTTTAAAAAGGAAAGAGAAATGGAGAATACCAGGAAGCCTGGGATGGGGCTCCAGGCCACTGATGGTGCTGCTCTGAGTGATAAAAGGGCAAGGGCCATGGGGGTGGAAGGCTGGCCAGAGCATGGGCCCAGGCGTCCCTCAGCAGCATGACAGGGCCACAAACCCAGGCGCCCCAATTCTACTAACTGATTTCCTCTTCTTTGGAGGTTGTTTAACCCATACCACTGACAACCTTTAAAATGTCCTATGATCCCTCAACATCCCTGGGTCTGGTCAGGTGCCAGGAAGAAGCCTAAATTCCCAGCAGCTGTGAGCTGAAGGGAACCAGGGAGATGAGTGTGCTGGGTAGAAAACAGAACCGGATTGCCCCCACCCAGAATGTTGGTCTCAGAGCCAAGGGCCTGTGATCCTGTTTGCACACATTTGTGCCTGATGCCCCCACGCAAGTGCAATCTGCCTCATGCAACATGCAGACGTCAGTGTGCATGAGGCACCCTGCACAAACGCAGACCCATGTGAATGTGAACTGCACACGTGCACACCTATCCCTGCAGGTGGAGGTGTCCAATCTGTACAACAAAGAACAGCAGCTACCATTATTGAGCATTCACCATGTGCCAAGCACTGGTTCCGGTGTTTACATGCATTTCATCCTTAATACTCACATCACTCCCCAGATGAGTCTCCATTATCCAGATGAAGGAACAAAGACACAGAGAAGGAACCTGTCCACACAGCAGTCAAGAGCCTTCCCAATCTCTGGGCTCACATGAGGCCACCACCCCCTTTGTCATTTTTCATGTCATTAAATATTCATTTATAAAAACTAATTTTTTTAATTTTTAAATCCTCGCCTGAGGATATGTTTTTATTGATTTTAAGAGAGAGGAAGGGCGGGGGGTGGGAAGAGAGAGAGAGAGAGAGAGAGAGAGAAACATCTGTTGCCTCCCAAAAGATCCTAGATATGTGCCCGCCTGGGAATGGACCTCACAACTTTTGGGGCACAGGCCGATGTTCCAACCAACCAACCACCTTGCCACAGCTATAAAAACTTTTTATTATCCAGGAACTACATCTGTGCCTTGTAGAAAATTAGAATATGTGCTTAAAAAGGGGGAGGGAAATAAAACAGCAAATTCCTGCCACCCAGAGATTACTGCTGTTAACGATTTTATGTAGATTTCAGATTTTCTTTATACCAACCATGTATTTTTTAATGCAAATCACATCTATGGTGCATATTATTTTTATATCGATTTTGCTTTCACAGTCAACAACCTTCCGCTTCCCATTTTGGTCAGTTGTCATCTCCTGGAATAGCCAGAGAGCAGCCAAGCTCTGTCGTTTTAAAGTTCACCCAACAGGAATCTGCATGAGAAGGCAGACCTCTGCGTGGCTGTGGCGGCGGATGAGGCCCGCCAGGGTCTGCCCAGGGCCTTTCCTGCCTCCCCTCTTTGCCCTGCCCTCCTCAAAGCTGTGAATGGCTGAACCCTGTGCCTGCCTGGTGCCAGCCCTGAGGGGATGGGGGAGAAGACCCAGATAAGACGGAGGCCATTGGTGCTGCATTCCAGGCCCCCACGTGCCTGTCCCCGGCAGGCACACACCCACCCCTGCCCCACATGGCTGCTAAGAGCTGGCTGCCCACCTGCTCTCGGCCGCTTGGGGGTCCAGCTGGGGCCCTGAAGTGGGGGAGGGGAGCTGAGCGCACTTGGACACACGTGTCACAGATGGTAGAGAAAACCCGGGGCCTCCGTTGGAAAGCCAGCTGCCAAGGTGTGGAGTTGCTGGGCGGGGCCCAGCCTCTTTCTGCTTGACCTGGGTCCTTTCTGCCTGAGAGGCTCTCTGTGCAGTTATGAGTGTGAGAGAGAGTGTGTGTTCTGGTGAGAGTGTGTAAGTGCAAGGGTTTGGGTAGGTGTGAGAGTCTTGAAATCTTATGTGGGAGCGTGTTGTCAGTGCGTTTCCACCCGGCTCTGTTTGTGAACGTGTGCTCACGGTCTGAATCTGTCTTGATATGTTGAGTGTGTGTTTGTGAGAACATTTGTGAGCTAGTGCCTGCACTGGCGTGTGTGTGAGAGGGAGCTCTGGCGTGGTGGTGTGTGCGTTTGGAAAGGGTTTTTGGAAAGGCTTTGCTTATACGAGCTGGTGAATGTGTGCTGTTCGACTTTCTGCCCACGTGTCTGTGTGTGTGTGAGGCTGTGTCCCAGGTCTCGTTCTGTGGTCCATCGTCCCCTCTGCCTGGGTCACTCCCCAGTCTCGGGGTCTCCGTGGGTCTCCCTGCATCTCTGCTCTCTGGCTTCATAGAGGAACTCCAGGTAGAGCACAGAGTTAGAGAAACAGGGTTTGAAGTTATAACGCGGCCATCCTCTCTCTGTGTGGCCTTAGCCATCGAACTTGAAGCCTCAGTTTCTCATCTGTAAAATGGGGGGACCGAGTGACTGGTTATTGTTGTTACTCAGTTTACTCTTATTCTCTTTCTGCCGCCTGCTCCTTTGTAAACACTGGCCAGTCCTTTCTCCTCCACTAAATTGATAACACCTTTGTGTTTTAAGTCTAAAACCTGTTTTCCCCCAACTTGCTCAACAACTTCAGCAACTATTTGCTAATCACCCTGGATTTACCTGGGACATATTTTACATGAATGAAAAAGCCATTCAGTAAATAGCGCTGGGAAATGCCCCACGGAGATGCTGATTAGTGTGCAGGCTGAGAAAAGCTGGGACTTTAACTATTCAAGCCCAAATGTTCAGAGCAATCGGTGGGAAAGCTGCAACTGAGAGGGGAAAAAAGGGTTTTTCTTCCTTTAAAAAAAAAGTCTTTTTGTTTTCAATCTGTGTCTCTTTTGAGCCCCACAGGATGGAGATGAACTAAAATAAGAAATTAAACAAGAGGGAAAATCCCATTATCTGTTTTTTTTTAATGGGTCCCTCAGGATTCCACGGGACCCCCATCCCAGCCGCTGTGTGGTCCAGGCCTGAGAACACGGAGCCCCCCGCCCCTGCAGCCCACGCCCACCCACCACCCAGCCCCAGCGGCAGTTTCCCAGGATTCACATGGTAATGAAGGCATCCATCTTCTCCCAGACACACACTGGGCCCTCCGACCCTCCCAGGCCAGCACACAATGGCCCCCAGAGCCTTGGCCCCACCACCTGTTGGATTTTCCCAGGGAAGGGAGGGAGGGTGGAGAAGAGCTCCTTCCTCCCAGGCCCCCAGCCACACTTGCACCCTGATCCTGGGAGTCAGACAGTTAGAGCGCCTTGTCCTGGACTCCCCGGCCATCCTCAGCAGTCTGCACCCTCCGTTTCCTCATCTGCCAGATGGAGGTGATAGTCCTGAGTCACAGTGTGGCGGGGAGAATGCCACAGGGAACTTGGCACTGCAGACACCTGGGGAGTGAGATCAAGGATAAGCTGTCAGTCATCACCACTGTTGTATGCTGGACCGGATAGGGTGCAGCACGTTGCATCATCGTCACAGTGCGTCCCCACCACACCCTGAGGGTGGCGCTGCTAGGACCCCATTTGCCGGAGGAGACACGGAGGCCCAAGGCACCGACTGTTTGCCAGGACTTGTGCCTGGCTGACTTCAAACTTTACCACATGCTCTTTAACTGAGTGATGCTGGAATTGTTCTCCTATTGGTTTATACCAGTGATGGCGAACCTATGACACGCGTGTCAGAGGTGACACGCGAACTCATTTTTTTGGTTGATTTTTCTTTGTTAAATGGCATTTAAATATATAAAAGAAATATCAAAAATATAAATCTTTGTTTTACTATGGTTGCAAATATCAAAAAATTTCTATATGTGACACGGCACCAGAGATAAGTTAGGGTTTTTCAAAATGCTGACACATCGAGCTCAAAAGGTTCGCCATCACTGGTTTATACCCTCCAGGAACCAAAATGCTCCCCTAATAAGACATAATTCCACCGGTGATAAGTCACAGAGGCTGGGGAAGAGGCAGAGGGAGGCATTCACCGCAGGTAACAGAAAAACGGATCATTGCTTCTTTATTTTTAAAAAATATATTTTTACTGATTTCAGAGAGAGGAAGGGAGAGGGAGAAAGAAAAGGAGAGGGAGAGAGGGATAGAAACATCCATCGCTGCCTCCTGCACTGCCCCCTACTGGGGATCAAGCCCAAAAGCCGGGCATGTTCCTTGAGCGGAAATCGAACAGGCTCTCTAGGTGCAAGGTTCGACGCTCAACCACTGAGCAACACAGGCTGGGCAGATCGTTGCTTCTTTAAATGGAATCATGGAAATCACAGGCTCCCCCACCCCACCACTGCTGCTCCCCAGTGTATGAGTTTCCTCTCCTGCACCTGGTGCAAATCCAGCCCCCACCTTAAATATTTAAATGGAGGCTTTCTCTATGCATTTATGGGTGTAGGGATACAATTAAGGAGTATTTAAATTTTGTTTAGAGCCCTTCTGTATTTCCAAATGCTCTGTGATGAATATGCGTTGTCACTTTACACAGCTTTAATACAAGGAATATCTTTTTACAAAAAAGCAAATCCTGCCCTAGCCGGTTTGGCTCAGTGGATAGAGCGTCGACCTGCGGACTGAAGGGTCCCAGGTTCGATTCTGATCAAGGGCATGTACCTTGGTTGCGGGCACATCCCCAGTGGGGAGTGTGCAGGAGGCAGCTGATCGATGTTTCTCTCTCATCAGTGTTTCTAACTCTCTATCCCTCTCCCTTCCTCTCTGTAAAAAATCAATAAAATATATTTTAAAAAAAAATCCTGCAGGTACATACAACAAAAAGGGGAGGGTCCACCTTCCATCTGAATCCTCTACATGATCCCACACCCCCCCGCAAGGTAATCCCTCTACACCTTGCTGGGGTCTGGGCATTTAACAAGTATGTTTTAGAGACACCTTGAACACATTATGTGACCTGAAAGAAGCCAGTCACAAAATACTATATTTTATACGATTCCACTAATATGAAATGTCCAGAATAGGGAAGTCTATAGAGACTACTAATGGGTGTGGGCTTCTTTTTTTGGGGGGGGGGGGGGCTGTTGAAAATTGTGGTAATGATTGCACAACTCATTGCTTGGGTGAATCGTATATTTAAATGGGTGGATTGTATGATATATGAATTATATCTCAATAGAATAAGAATCTCAAAGCTGTCAAAAAGGAAAAAAGTAAATTCTAGAAATGCTTGTCTCTGAGCTCCCCGCCCAGTGACAGGTGCTCACACCTCTCCCAGGTGGCAATGATGTGAGCAGTCCTCAGGCCCCGTCATGGACCCAGGGGGGTTTCTTCCACTCCTGAAATCACACGGTCTGGGGGGGAGCGGGGAGCCCCAGGGGCATCGCACTCTCCCTTAAACGTTTAAGGGTCCAGACCGCTCTCCTTCTTGCTTCAATTTAATTTCACTTTTGAATAGGTAAGACGTGTGCACGAAACAAAATCTAAAATGTGCAGATATTTCGCGTGTCTCCCTTGGAGGCAGCCGGTGGTCAGTGACACAAGCCAATGTGTATGTGATCTTTTTTCTTTTCTGCTTCTTCTGTTTTAAACACAAGTGATGGCCGCCTGTGTATACCCCTATGCAACTTGTTTTGTGTTGCTTTCCCCCACTTAACAATGTACCGTGGCGACCTCAGCAGATCAGGGTAACAGGGAGCTTCCTTGTTCTCTTTCATGGCTGCGTGTATGCTGTTCTATGGAGAAAACAGCCTTCATTCAACCCGTCCCCCAGTGATGGACACACAGGCTTTCCCCGGCCGGCATCATGTCACACATGTGAGTGTTCCTTTAGCGTAAATTTCTGAAAGTGGAAGTGCCAGCTCATGATTTTCCCAGGGCCATGTGGTTTATTTGGCTTAGTTAGCCATTCTCCTTTCGATGAACGTTTAGGTTGTTTCTAACTGGTTACTCTAATGAGGGAGAGGGAGAAGGCTGCTGTGAACACATTCCATGTTCCTCCCAGGCCCCTCTGGCAATGTGTTAGATGCTGTTGATCCTCTCCAAAAACGCATCAAATCACCCAAATTTGAAACCCACCCAGGAGCCTCCAAGTTAAGAAACTCTGATCTAAGTGAACTGCAAATGGAGAGACACAAGGCCCACGCTGGCAGGGCCATGTCTCACACAGCCGGGAGAATGTCCTTGAGATTCAGGGCACTGAGTCTCCTCTGCTCAAAACCCTCCCCGGCTCCTGCCTCCCCCAGACCAGAAGCCAAAGGCCTCGCTGTGGCCTGGTGACGCCCTTCCCCCACCCCACATGGCCCTGACCTCACTCCCTAGCACCCCACTCCTTGTTCACCCAGCTAAAGGCACGCTGGCCTCTTGAACACACCAGGCACACTTCTTTATTTTATTTTTGTTAGCACCAGGCACACTTCTGCCTAAAGACCTCTTCCCCCAGTAGCTGAGGGAAGTGAGAGAGCAAGCTCTTTACTGAAACATCACCTTCTCAGAGAGGCCTTTGCTGACCTGCCCTCAAACCCACTTAAGATTACAACCCAGGCCAGCGGTTCAGTGGTTGAGCCTGGACCCTATGAAGCAGGAGGTCAGGTTCGATTCCCAGTCAGGGCACATGCCTGGGCTGTGGGTTCAATCCCCAGTGTGGGGCGTGCAGGAGGCAGCCGGTCAACGATTCTCTCATCATTGATGTTTCTCTCTCCCTCTCCCTTCCTCTCTGAAATCAATAAAAATGTGTTTTAAAAAATAAAGATTACAATCCACCCCCCACTCTCACTTTCCCGATCCCCTCCCTCCCGACTGCTTTTTGTCCATAGTGTTTACCCCCCACGTGCCATTGGGCCTCCCACGCTCCCTGTTCCTCAGTGGGAAGCGGTGGGGAGAGCACCTGAACCTCCGCAGGGGCGGGCGGCTGTGAGCGTGGAATAAGGACCTCAAGCCCCGCCACGTGCCTGGTCAGCGCCAGCCAGCGCCGCCGTTGCTGCTGGGGCGCTGCGGGTGGGGGCGATGCAGACGCGGGTGCGAGCTGACACCGCCCGCAGGACCTGCGCAGACAGGGGAGGCGGCAGGGCGGTGCTCACACGGGGTAGGAGGCTCGCGCCGGCTTCCTGGGACGTCCCTCTGGTCCTTCCCAGGAGGAAGGGAGGGTGCTGGTGTGGGGGGTGGAATGCGTCCACCAGCGAGGCCCTGCCCCCCGCTGCCCGCTGCCCCACGTCCCCGGCGGCTGCCACGCCGGCCGCACCTTCTGCGCCCCCGCCCCCAAGCGGCCGCGGGGGGAGGGCGGCGGCTGGAGAGCGAGCCGGTTTTTCCCAGGCTCCCCCCACCCCGCGAACATCTGGCCGCGAACATCTGCCCTGGCCTTTGTCGCCGGCCCCAGGCAGGCCGCGCACCCATCTGCCGCCGCCCGCGGCCTCCGCCCCATCTGTGCGCTCCCGGGGGCGGTTCCCGGCGCCCTCGCCCCCGCCCGCCGGGCTCGGTTCCCACGGGTCGGGCGCGGGAACCCGGGGCCGCCCATCTGTCCGGCGCAGCGGGTCCAGCCGCTGGCGTCCCCACGGGGCGGGACACCGCGCCCAGGAATGTCTTTCGGATGGGTGCGCGCCCCGAACAAAGCCCGGGGTGCGGGCCTCTCCCCACCGGCTGGGCCCACAGACGGGACCCAGGCCGCCCTGGCGAAGGGCAGCCGCTGGCGCTATCCTCCCCCCGACCCCCACCCTCCCCTACCCCCCACCTCCCCTACCCCCACACACATACACACACACCACTCACGCTCTTCCCCAGCGCCGCCCCCCCCGCCCCCCCCCCCCCCCCCCCCCGCCAGCCTGCCGCCGCCCAGCCCACCTCGGCCCCCAGCACCGCCACCGCGGGGCCCTGCGCGCACCCCTGATCTCCGGCCGCAGACCTTTAATTTCGCTCGCCTGGAAATGGCCTTTTCTCGTCGCTAACCTAATTTTTTATTTTGTGACATGAAAATGATTTTTAAAAATACAATGTTTTGTATCCCTGATCCCATATTCGCGCCACCCAGACCTCACAGCCACGGGCCGTTTGCTGTAGTCGCCCTGCTCCCAGCCTTTCCGAGAAGCGGGCCTTTGCTCGAAGACCATCTGCTGCCTCATGCGCCCCAACCTGGGCATGTGTCCTTCCAGCCCGTGTTTTCTTACACGTTTACTGCACATCAATGTACCAGCGTCGTTGGCGTGTTTTCAGATTTACACTTTAAAAAAGGATTCTGTGTTTTCCCTGTTCTTGCGCGTACCCAGGTCTAGCTCATTCCTGATAACGGCTGTGCGTCCTGTCATGCTATTTCCCTGTCCCGCTGTTGGGCAAGCAGGTGGTTTTCGATGGTTGCTGCCGCAGACACAGCTCCGGTGCTCTTGCCGCGTCTGGCGTCTTGGGCGCAGAACTTGCAGGGTATGCCCGTGGAGTGGATGGCTGGCCATAGGTGTGCCCGCGTTCACTTTTACTCGGTGTTGCCACACTGAGCTCCCAAGTGATCCTACCAGTCTGCACACTCACCGGCAGCGGAGGAGCGTTTTCCCACAGCTCCACCGCGTTTTATGTTTGCAGACTTTGACGCTCTTTTAGTTTGATGTGGCAACTGTGTCCTTCGTGCATTCCAGATGTGCAGCGCTGGGCCTCGGGAGCACCCGCCTCACCGCTGCTTCATCTCAGCTGGGATAGCGCCTCCTCCTGCAGGAAGGCCTCCTTACCCTCCCTTAGCTGACAGGGGCCTCTCCCGGCCACACCTTGCCTCTCACAATCCCGTGCTTCTCTGCCTCAGCGCTGGGAACCTGGGGGTGATGGCCTTTCCTATGAGACTGGGAACTCCTTGGCCAACAACCTTGTTTGCAGGGCCACTGAGCAGGCTGTGGGGAACACGAAGGTGCTACAGAGCCTGTTCCTAAAAGGCGCATTGCATCTACTCAGAATAAGGGGCTTCTCTCTCTAATTCCTAAAGAAGTGCCCCCTTGGGATGACAGCAAACCCACACACTGCAGTCAGTCTCCAGGGACTACCCACCTGACCCGTGGTGTTTGTTGATTCCCATTTGGTTACTGCCAACTGATAATGGCTGCCTCGGCCTCTTGTTCCGTCACTGCTGTGCCTGGTACAAAGTGGGGGTGCACTAATTGCTCCTGGGATGAGTAGCTGGCCTGTAATGATTCTAAAGTTCTGTAGTTCAGTGGTGGAGCATGTATCCGATTATTTAACAGGGGTTACCTTTAGGAGAGGTGGAACAGTCAGTCACCATAAGAATATTAATAATGGACTGACAATCCTCGGGAGGAAGGGGGTGTGGGGGGTGCAGGAAGAGATTGGACAAAAATCTTACACCTATGGATAAGGACAGTGTGGGGGGAGGGGGGTAAGGGCATGGGGTGGGATGGGAACCGGGTGGAGGGGAGCTATGGGGGGGGGAGGAACAACTGTAATAATCTGAACAATAAAGATTATTTTTTAAAAAGAATAGTAATAATTAGTGTCTATGGAATACTGACTTTGCTGGGTACTGTTCTAAGCTCTTTTTGTGACTTCACTCGTTTCGTCCTCACAGAGATGGGAACTCATACCATTCCCCACTTTCACAGACGGGGAAACTGAGACAGGAGGACATGAAGTGTTTACACTCACACGGCTCCGAAGTGGGGACTGGACGAGAACCCGGGGCTCGTTGGCTCTCTGAGAAACCTCGCTCTCCTGACTTCTAGGAAAGAGACCCCTTTCTTCATTGAGTGTTTCTCAGTTGTCAACTTCCTTTAACTAGATCAGCCCTGCGTTTGCATCAGCAAAAAATATAAGACTTTTTAAAAGACTTAAGAGTTTGTCATGAGTCATAGTATTTGAGGAGTGCAGCCACACCTGTGACCTGAGGCAAGGGTGCAGCTAGAGGTGCCACCCCTGGTGACAGAGTACTTAGGGTTGGGGTGAGCAAAGAGGGTGGGGACTGCTCCAAGCTCCTGGGCAGGGAGCTGGGCAGGCCTGAGAGATGCACCCTCAGCTGGTTCCCCTTTCCGGGCCCCAGGGCAGAAGGGGGACCCAGGTGCAAGGGAGGCAGGTGAGTCAAGGGAGGGCTGGATTGGGCACCAGGCAGGAGGCAGGGGAGGGGGCCTCAGGGGCACATGAGGAACCATGGAAGCCCCCCAGGAGGCCTCTTGGCCAGTCTCCCTCCTTCCATGTCATGGACTTGCAGCATGGGGGTGCTCTCTGTTGGGCCCTGTGAGCGCCCTGATTTGGGATTTCCTGGCTGGTGGCATCAGCCTCGGGGGCTGCCAGAGTCAGACCAACTCCCGTCCCTCTGCCCTGGGCAGAGCTCAGGCCTGCATTTCTGGGCATGAGTTCCTGGGGTCTGGGTGGGTGTGGTTGAGTAGCTGTGGGTCCTTGTAGCTTATACGGGATTCTGAATTGTGTGTGTGTTGTGGAGTGATGACTATACACAAAAAGACTTTGAGAGGCAGTTGGAGGCAGCCTTAGAGCTGGTGAAGGTGGGTGTGGTTGCATAGGGGAAGCTGGTTCATATTTGGTTGTTTTCTCTAAGGATGTGGGCACGTGTGTCTGCATCTTGGTGTGAGCAGCACTGATATGGGTGTAAGTGTTATGTGTAGTAACTGTGTATTGCAGTGTAGGGTGTGTGTATCTGTGTGTTGTGTTTATTGTTGTAGCTTTAGTGGGGTTCTGTTAGGAGAGACAATTAGGTGTTTTGCTGTGCTGCCTCCTTGGTCTCTGTATTTTGGTTGTTTTGTTGGTTGTGCACGTTTGGGTCTGAGTTGTGTACCTGGGTGTCAGTGTGTGGTTGTATGTCATGGTGTATGGCTGTGCTGTGCATTTGGACAGCTGCTTTGCTGGATGTGTGTGTATTAAAGTGTTGCTGGCAGATGCATCAGTTGTCAGTTTACATGTATATGCTGTGTTGGCTGTGTAGGTGTGTGTATTTGTGTGTGTGTGTGTGTGTAGTACTTTCAGGTTTGGCCTGTGCTGAGTGACCTAAGAAGGGAGCCCCCTGGGCCCTTACTCTGCCCTTCCCTTTGGCCCCTGAGTCCCAGGGCAGCAGTGGTCCTTGCTGAGGCCACAGGAAGGCCCCACACCCTCTCTCTCAGGGAACCCTGGGAGGGGCCCAGACTGGCAGCTCCAGCCTCCCTGTCCATTGTTCTGGGCCTTCTTTGGAAAACAGGATGAGAGGCAAAAGATGGACCCAAGCCTGGACCCCCCTACACTCCCTGAAATGACCCAAGAGCCCATCAAAAAACCCTTAAGATGGAGGGCCAGGGACCATCCCCATTTTACAGATGGGGAAACTGAGGTCCAGAATGGATAAGAGACTTGGCAGAGGTCTCACAGCTGGTTAAGGACAGAGAGTTTGAAGCCTCCACACCCCTCAAGTGCCCATATACGGACTTCTGCTGGGCTGGGGGATAGAAAATGAGACCCCTGGAAGGACACAAAACTATCTATTCTGCTGCCATTTCTGAGTGCTTACCGTGTGCTAAGTCCTAAAGTGTCATAACTCTGTAGGTTAAGGTCAAATTTTGTCCCCATTTTGCACATAAGGAAACTGAGGACCATACGGTAACAATTCCTTAACTCAACAGATCTGACCCTACATACTCTTCCATTTAAGTACTATGCCCCGGGAACTTGAGCAAGTCCTTAACCCTCTCTGGGCCAGGCCCTGTGCTCAGCTCTGGGGACACAGCAGTGGCCAAAGGAGCCATGGTTCCTGCCCTCCTAGAGCCTGGGGCAGGCATGGGGATGGAGGAGGATGGACAATCTCCAAGAAAACAAAGATCTTTTCAGGTGGTAATAAATTCTATAAATAATTAAGACCAGGGGAATGTGAAAGAAAGTGAATAAATAGCCAAAGGAGGTTCTGAGAAGAGCTCTGAGGAGGTGACATTTGACCTGAGACTTGAAGAATGAGAAGCCTTGTAAAGATCGGGGATGAATGCAGAGGGAACAGCAAAGGCCCTGAGGTAGGACCCAGCTGGTTTAGGAAAGAAGACCACATGGCTGGGGAGAGAAAGGCCGGGCAGGAGAGGCGGCTGGCGGTGGTGGACAGAGGCTGCAGGCTGGGGAGGGGTTTGGATTTTACTCTGAGTGTGATGGGCAGAGAGGCGGTGTTGGCTGAGCGCAGTGCTGGGGTAGAGTGTGGAGGGGGTGCTTGTGGTCTCCTGTTACAAGGAGCAGGGAAGGGGGGGCGGTGGGAACAGCCAGAGCCAAAGGTCTCTCCCCCGCAGCTCCGGCAGTCCCAGCCCAGAGGCGCCGGCCTGGCGGCTGGAAGACCGCGCTGTGGGCACATCTGGGGAGCAGCTGCCGGGCCAGGGCCAGAGCAGCCAGAATGGGTCACGTGGCACAGGGCAGGCCCGCCCTGCAGCCTGCAAGGCCAAGACTCCCGGGAGGGGCAGTGGGGAACATGCTGGACATGAACACGCATCAACGAGGATGTGCTCCTCAGTGTAGACACGCATGCACACAGCCTTCAGCCCCACAGCCACCGCCTCGGGAGACAGACCGCCTGGGTTCAATGCCACATCCCAGCTGTGTGCCGGAAGCAAGTCACTCCACTTCTCTGGGCCTCAATGGCCTCAACTGTAAAAGGAACCTACCTATTACTACCAGTCGTAGGTTAATACTTGGAGCTCTGCCTGATACAGAGGGAGCCCTTAGAAAATGGGAGCCTTTGCCTTGAGCCCTGGAGGCCAGAGGAGAGATCTTGAAGGTGATGTGGTGACAGAGAAATCATGAAAAGACATGTCCATTCATCACCAGGTGCTGCCGTTACCTCTTGGCATCGCTTATTTTACTCTCATAACCACTCCACAGAGAACAATAAACATGAACCCCAGGTTACAGATGAGGAAACGGAGGTACAGCTTGTCGATGATAGAGCCAGGACTGGAAGGTGTCAAGGAAGGGCTGGTCCTTTTTTCTCTCTGGGCCCCCATATTCCCATCTGTGGAATGGTGCATTATAAAAATAATACAGCTGTTACCAGCGTCAGGGAGCAGCTGTGAAAATCAGACGGTACCAGGTGTGTGTAAAGGGCCTCCCAAGAGACTACTAGCTTGAATCCTGGTTTAGGGCCATGTAGGTTCATTTAAAGAGTCCTCCAGCCTTAGCCGGTTTGGCTCAGTGGATAGAGCATTGGCCTGTGGACTGAAGGGTCCCAGGTTCCATTCTGGTCAAGGGCACATGCCCGGGTTGCGGGCTTGATCCCCAGTAGGGGGCGTGCAGGAGGCAGCTGATCAATGACTCTCATCATTGATGTTTCTATCTCTCTCTCCCACTCCCTTTCTCTCTGGAATCAATAAAAATATATTTTAAAAAATAAAAATAAAGAGGCCTCCAAACTTCCTGGCCACCAAAAAGAGGGGTGGTAGGGCTGGGAGGCAAATGCTCACTCAATTCCCACTACCCGAGAGAGGGCCAGAAAAATGCCTATTTGGCAACAAGATAAATAGACAGTCTTTGTTTAAATTCTTTGTCAGGCCTTAAAAATGTAAGAGATAAAAATCATGTCTGGAAGTACTGAACATTTTCTGGAATGAAATGAAGCCATTTTTTCCCCATAGACCTAGGATGGGTATGTGTATAGGGGGTGTCATTATTTCACTTGGAAAGTTTGAGGGGAACACCGTGAAGGGAAAATTTCATGGGGTCTGAAAGCTCATCTCACATGGCTCACTAAAAAAACCCAGAAGTAAAACTGCAAACCACATGAGCTCTGGGGGCCTGGCCTGAAATTGAACAGACACTATTCCTATCTACTGTTTAGTGAGCACCTACTACATTCAAGACCATCACAGGAGCTTTGGGACCCTAATCTCAATGAATCCTTTTTTTAAATAAAGTATTTTTATTTCTTATTATTTTTATTTTTTGTTGTCAATCCTCACCCAAGGATATTTTTCCACTGATTATTAGAGAGAGAGGGAGAGAGAGAAACATCAATGATGAGAGAGAATCATTGATCGGCTGCCTCCTGCACACTCCCTACTGGGGATCCAACCTGCAACCCAGGCACATGCCCGGACCTGGAGCCGAACCGGGACCTTCTGGTTCATAAGTCGATGCTCAACCACTGAGCCACACTGGCCAGGCCATAATATAGTCTTGATGTAGTTAGCACAGGACCTGGCAGGAGGTGGATGCGCATGAATGTTATTGGGGGGGGGGGGGGGGGTCCTAATTGTTCCTTGACCCTCTCTCCTACTTGTCTGCAAAGTGTCTTTGACATTCCACCTCATCCCAACCATGAGGCCAGAGTGAGATATACTAAACATTTAAAATTGGCTTTTTATTACACAAAATATTTCACGAATACACTTCTGTTTAAAAAATGTATTCAAGAAATACCTATGTATATTGGATCAGAGACCTAAAACTATAAAAACCTAAAGCTATAAACCTTCTGGAAGATATAGGAGAAAATCTTTGTGATCTTGGATTAGGAAGAGATTTCTTAGATATGACAAGAAAAGCATGATTCATAATATTAAAAATTGATAAATTGGGCTTCATCAAAATCTAAAACTTTTGCTCGTCGAAAGACACCAGTAAGGAGATTAAAAGATGAGAAACACTGGAGAAAATATTTGTAACTCATATATCTCATAAAAGATTTGTATTCAAAACATAAAGAACTCTTAAAACTCAATAATAAGACGACAAAAACCAAGTGAACAGAAATGGACAAAAGATTAAAGGGTAGCACGAGGGATCCTTGTGATGGAGCTGTTCTGTGTCTTCACTCTGGTGGTGCTCACAGGATCTGCACGTGATAAAACTGCAGAGAACTAAATACACATACAAAGGGAAGCATGTCAATCAGGTGAAATCTGAATTTCATGTGCAATCTTCTTATAATACACTATATTTATGCAAGATGCTTCCATTAGGGAAAGTGGGTAAAGGATGTAACGGGTTTCTCTATTATTTTTCACGACTTCATGTGAATCTACAATTATCTAAAACTAATTTTTTTAAAAATATATTTTATTGATTTTTTTACAGAGAGGAAGGGAGAGGGAGAGAGTTAGAAACATAGATGAGAGAGAAACATCAATCAGCTGCTTCCTGCACATCTCCCACTGGGGATGTGCCCGCAACCCAGGCACATGCCCTTGACCGGAACCGAACCCAGGACCCTCCAGTCCGCAGGCCGACGCTCCATCCACTGAGCCAAATCGGTTTTGGCTAAAACTAATTTTTTAATGAGCAAAGAATGAATGACACTTTGCCAGAAAAGATATATGGATGACATATAAGTACATACAAAGATGATCAACATTTTTAGTCACACAGAAAATACAAATTAAAGCCTTGACCAGTGTGGCTCAATTGCCTGGGCTTCATCCCATGCACTGAAAGGCTACCAGATCAATTCCTAGTCAGGCACATGCCCAGGTTGCAGGCTCAATCCCCAGTAGGGGGCGTGCAGGAAGCAGCCAATCGATGTTTCACTCTGTCTCCCTCTCCCTTCCTCTCTCTCTCTAAAAGTCAATAAAAATAAAAATTAAAAATTAAAAAAGAAAATACAAATTAAAACCACAGCGAGATGCTACACACATCTATTAGAATTGCTGAAAACGACTGACCACATCAACCGTTAGAGAGGACGTGGGGGACCTGGGCTCTCCACACTGCCGATACACCTCTTGGGAAAACATTTGAATAGTTTCTTATTAAATTAAGTAAATACCTACTGTGTGACCCAATCGTTCCACTACTGTTTGCCTAACAGAACTGAAAGCACAGATTCATTTAAACACATGTATACAACTGTTCAAAGCAGCTTTATTTGTACTAACCAAAAACTACAAACAACCTAGATGTAAATGGATAAGCAAATTGTGGTATAGCCATACACTACTACTAAGCAATAAAAATGAATGAACATGAATGAATCTCAAAATAATTATTCTGCGTTAAGAAAAAAAGTAGGCTGACAAAGCTACAATAAAGAGTAAGCACTGTATATACATTATGTATGTTTATACTGTGTATATATACTGTACTTCATTTATATAAAATTCTAGAACATGCAAACTATAGAATAAAACATATAACCAGTTACCTAGACACTGAGTGGAAAAGTGGGGAGGGATTACGAAGGGCAAAAGAAAACTTCTAGGGTTGATTAAGTATATGATAATTGTCTTGATTGTGGCAATAGTTCATGAGTAAGAGAGAGAGAAACTTATGAAGTCATACACTTCAAATATATACACTTTGTGTATGTTATCTATAATAATAAAAAAAGTAATATGCTAATTAGACCAGACAGCCGAGAATGACCCTTCAGACGTCATCCCCAACGAAGCTGCCACAGCAGGGGCCAACGCAAAGGCAGTTTGGGGCGATCAGGCAGGCAGGCAGAGTGGTTAGGGCCAATCAGGCAGGCAGGCAGGCGAGCGGTTAGGAGCCAGTGGTCCCGGATTGCAAGAGGGATGTCCGACTGCGAGAGGGTTCAGGCCGGGCTGAGGGCCCCTTCCCCCACCCCATGCACGATTTCATGCACTGGGCCTCTAGTACTTCAATAAGACTGCTTAAGGGGGAAAAAAATAAAATACCTATGTGAAGATAAAAGTGAAATCCTAATTTCACATTGTTCTCCTTCCCCTCACTCCTCTTCACAGTGGTAACAGTAGTAATTTGGTATTTATACTTTTTTTTTCTTTCTAATATTTTTTGAGGTGCTATTTAAATACAGTGAAAGGCACAAAACTATATAGTTCAATGTGTTTTGACTAACTCTTACACTGTGTAATGCACACCTCAGCATGACAGGGAACATTCCCATCACTCCAGAAAGTTCCCTCACACCCCTTGCCTGGCAACTCCCACGCTCCACTCCCAGAGGCAGCCCCCATTCTGATTTCTTTCATCGTACATTAGTTGTGAGTTTTAGAACTTCATCTGAGAGAAAGCACACAGTATTGTGTTTGAAATTTTCCGCAGCATAATTTCCTCTCATTTTAAATTCATTTCCAGATACACATGTACTTAGGGGCAGTATGTTTGCTTTCTTACAAGAGGTCCTACCTTAACCCCCAGTCTAGCTCTTGCTTCCTCTATCAACAGCAGTTAGATATCTCTCAGAACCAAACTTCCCCTGCCGCAGGGCCAGTCCACAGCACTGAGGTTCCATTCATCCTTATATAATACCACGAAATATTATTTGCTGGATATTTAGGTTATTTTAACTTCCCCTCTTGTAAATAGCACCTCAACGAACATCTTTGGGAAGACATTTTTTTAAAAGGAATGTCTCATTCTTTTTTAAAAACAATAGTTTACTGATTTTTAGAGAGAGAGGCACTGAGAGGGAGAGAGAGAAAAGCATGGATGTGAGAGTGCAACATGGATCGGCTGCCTCCAGCACGCGCCCTATCAGGGATCGAGTCCACAACCCCGGCACATGCCCTTGACCCAGAATCCAACTGGCAACCTCCTGGTGCACAGATGATGCCCAACCAACTGAGCCGCACCAGCCAGGGCTGAGCAGACATCTTTGTGCTTGTGTGTGTGTGTGTGTGTGTGTGTGTGTGTGTGTGGAATTGATACCAGCAAAAAGAATTGCTAGGTCAATTAATAATCACTCAATAGTAAATTAATATTCTAATTTCCTCTCCCGCTGGTCATTGTCCTTCCAATTCTTTAGCAATTCTTCTGCACAGCAAAATGTTCTCTCCAATCATTAGAGGATTGCAAAACAAGCCTAGGGAGTTTGGAGAGCTTGCGGGGTATCATAAGAGGATGGGGAGTCCAGCTAATTAATTGATGATGTCTCCTTTGAAGCTAGTCTCCCTGATCAGTTTTCCTGTTTTCCTCATGTGGATGCAGTGGGCTGGTTTATTGACCTCCTTCTTCAAACTTCTGTAGAAAAAGGAAACCTGACAACCAGTGAATTAATTGGTGTGTGTGTGTGTGTGTGTGTGTGTGTGTGTGTGTGTGTGTGTAGGGGGGTAATATCACCCCCTCCTGTGTGAGCGCAGAATTTTAGCCTCCTCACGCTTCGGGTGTGGCTTCGGGCGGCTATGCGGTTTCCACAGCTCTGGTCCATCTAGGGTTCTGGAGGCAGACTGGACGGGGCTGCATTACAATGAAGTGCCCTTGTTATTAACAATGCAGCCATTACAACAGTGTGGCTCCTGGGAGGCTTGTTGAGCCTCAGTTTCCTCCTTTGTATAAAGAAACCAAACTGCTCCTCTCTTTGGAGTTGTAGCAAGGATTCCAGAAGATGATACAGGCAAACTCTTCACACAGTGCCTGCCTGCCAGGAAGTAAGAACGCAATAAATCGTCACTTGTGTGATTATCATCAACAAACCGGGCAGATAGTATGGCTCAGAGGGCTTGAGACACAACTAAATTCACCCAGCAGCAGAGCTGGAATCGGAACTCGGGCCCCTTACCCCAGGCAATAAGGGGAACTGGAGATGGGGAGGAGGCGGTGAGGAAACCTCCCAAGCGGCCCAAGCTGTGGGCCTGGTGGGGAGATTCCAGGTGCGGGGCGGGGAGGTAAGGTGACCCTTGCCCGGCGACCGCGCCCGTGAGGAGCACATTCCCAGGCCTCCTGCCGGAGGTCCGCAGGTGACTGGCGGGGCCCCGAGTAGCGCCGGGAGCCGGGTTTGCCGTCTCCATGGCGACCGCCCGCGCGGCGCCAGCCTGACAGCCCGTCCAGGTTTTATGAATGGGTGACGTCACGGGCCTGGCGTCTAACGGTCTGAGCCTCTTGTTCAGACGCTGACACAGACCAGCCCGGGAAGCCCGGCGGGGGGAGGGTGGGAGGAGAGGGGGACTGGAGCTCTGCAGCTGCCGCGCTGTGGGAGAACCTGATCCGAAATCTTTTTTAGAGGAGAAACCTCCGAAAAAAGGGAGAAAAATTTAAAAATCACTAGTTGATGCAGATTTAGGGAGTTTTTGCAAGGGGCTGCAAATTCAGAGTAGAATTAGGAGATGCAGCCCCACTCTGGGAGCCATCTATCCCGTTCAGGTCCCAGAGGCCCAGCCCCCAGTCCTAGGGGAAGACTTTACCAAATTAAGTGCTCCCACCCCGAGCGGCCTGGGTAAGTCGCCCTGGTCCCAGGACATTAACAACACTCCCTGGCAATTGGGAAAGAGAGACCAGCCCCAGTTCAGAGTGTGAAAGGAGGGCCCGCTTTAATTTCGGACCAAATATTCGCGAGATGAGGGTCCCAGAAGTCGTCTTCCAACAGGATCCAGAAGCCCAGGCTCTCTGGGCCACCCAGAGCCAGCCGCTTCTTCATCCGGGCCTCAGTTTCTCTCATCTGTAAAATGGAGCTGGAGAGGTGAGAAAACGAACCCGGGAAAACGGATTCTTGGTCTCTTTGTTATCGGCAATATTGATTTAGCCTCCTTGCCTCCTCCCCGAGGTTCCCAGGTAGCCACCCTGTCCCGTGCCTTCCCACTCTCTCTCTCCTTGAGATTCGGGGTCCCCTTTCCACGCCCTCCAGGGTACAATAGTAGGGCGGGAGGCGGGGCCCAGAGGCGCTCGAGGCCACACCTCCAGGCCTCTCATTGGCTGCTTTTGAACGTCTGGGCCCGCCCCTCGGGGCGGGGACGCGGCGTCTTTATAATGATCCGGCTGCGGGGTTCGGAGCGTGCCTTCTACAACCGTCTCTGCCGCGCGGAGGTCTCCTCTTGCACGTCCAGCTCCCGCCTCCTCGCTCACCCCGACGCCAGAATCATGAAGGTCGCCAGTGGCAACGGCGCGGCCGCCGCGGGCCCCAGCTGCGCGCTCAAGGCCGGCAAGACGGCGGGCGAGGTGGTGCGCTGCCTGTCCGAGCAGAGCGTGGCCATCTCCCGCTGCGCCGGCGGCCCCGGCGCGCGCCTGCCCGCCCTGCTGGACGAGCAGCAGGTCAACGTGCTGCTGTACGACATGAACGGCTGCTACTCGCGCCTCAAGGAGCTGGTGCCCACCCTGCCCCAGAACCGCAAGGTGAGCAGGGTGGAGATCCTCCAGCACGTCATCGACTACATCTGGGACCTGGAGCTAGAACTGAACTCGGAATCTCAAGTCGGGACCCCCGGGGCCCGGGGGCTGCCCGCTCGGGCTCCGCTCAGCACCCTCAACGGCGAGATCAGCGCCCTGGCTGCCGAGGTGAGGTCCGAGTTGGAACACCAGATCGTTCTCTTCCTGCAGATGGGGAAACTGAGTCCCGGCGAGGGAGGGGGGGCTGGACCCTCCGCCGACCCTATCCTTCCGGGCGCCTGGCTGTGCCGGGGTTCCCAAGGACGTGGGAAGAAGCGCTCCTTCTCGTGTCTGCTGGGGAGGGGGCGGCTTGCAGCCTCGTCCCTTCCAGCCCACCCGCCCGTCTCACCTCTTCTCTCTTCGTTCCACAGGCGGCGTGTGTCCCGGCGGACGACCGCATCTTGTGTCGCTGAAGCGCGTGCTCCAGACCCCGCCGACCCCAGCCCTCCAGGGGCGAGAGGAACGAGTGCTCTCTGGCCCTCCCGAGCGCCTGCCGCAGCTGGGGAGGAACAGGACAGACCTGCGGCCTTTGGGCGCCTGTGGATCCAGCCCCGGGCTGGGGGACTGACGGGACAGGCCGATCTTCCCTCCACACCTATCAGCCACCAGAGACTTGGGGGAGTTCCCCCCCGTGTGTTTCTATTTTTTGAAAAGCAGACATTTTAAAAAATGGTCACGTTTGGTGCTTCTCAGATTTCTGAGGAAATTATTGCTTTGTATTGTATATTACAATGATCACCGACTGAGAATATTGTTTTACAATAGTTCTGTGGGTTTTTTTTTTTTCTGTTGTTATTAAACAAATACTTTAGATGATGGTAAAGTTGCAGTGTTCTTGGATGGAGGGGAGGGGCTTGGGTGGGGGGGTGGCCCCTGACCCTCTTCGCAGCTGGCGCTGGGGGGGGGGGGGCGGGGACTGGAAGGCCACATCTGGACTGTCCCTTTCACCGACCTGAACTGTGTTTCCGGTGTCTTTTAAAAGTGTTCTTTCCCCCATCACCGGTCATTTTCCTGCTCCCTATTGTCATAAAGTTAAATACTCCAGGGTTTCTCAAAGCGGTCATTGAGCCATCTGGGGAGGCTTTTATAATGCAGATCAACCTGCCAGGCCCCTCTGGGTTGAGAGGTATTTAAGTTGGAGAATCAGGTCACGGGGCCCACCTGCACACTTGCCAAGATGGAGGAAGTGAGATCCAGAGGAAAGGGACTTACCCAGGGCCCCAGCTTGTCTGAGGCAGGACTTCCATTGCTCCATTCCCCGGTAGGAGGTGCCTCCTCAGTGGGCCGCCTAACCTTGGGTCCCAGCAGGCTGCCCGGGGGCTCTAGGCTTGTCCAAGTGGGTGAGCAGGTTGGCAGGGCCAGCCTCAGCACAGCTGCAGGGCCACCTGCTCTGGGTCCGGAGCCGGCCCCCTCACCCTGGCTTGGCTATGCCAGCCGTTCGCAGGAACCTCCTCTCCCCCCCAGGGCTCCTGTGTGGGCTCTGAGGAGTGGGTGAGTCAGTCCCCAGCTCCTGAGCAGGAAAAAGGTGTCATTGGCAAGGGCCTATCTGCCTGGACACGTGTGTGGAGTTTGTAGTCATGGGGGAGTGCATAAGAGTGAACCTGTGTGTGTGTGACATGTATGAACTGGTAGCTCCCCCCTGGGGCTGGGTCCCCTGTTGGTGTACAGGCCTGGGGTGTATGCAGAAGGGCAAATATGTGCACATGTGTTCTGCAGATAAGTGTGCAACCTCCAGCTGTTTGGGCTTGTGTGTTCTGCCTAAATGCATTGTGGGCATCTCTGCATGGGGCGGGCTTGATGGATGAGATGGTGTGTCTGGGGGCGGCAGAACCACACTGGGTTCCTAAGTGTGAAATTGTTCTGTAGATTGGCTGGCATTTCTGGGTCTCTGCTGGTCTGGGGTGGAGGTGGGGGCTGCTGTATCCAGGCAAACGCTTCCTGGAAAGTTCAAGTGCCAACTTTCCTGGCAATTGTTAGGCCCTGGGGACACCAACTCCATGTACCCTACCAGGTCAGCTCCCATGCATTACACAGGGAGAAACCGAGTCCCCAAAAGGGCAAAACGCTTGTCCCAGAGAAGCTAAAGACTGTTAATACGCTATGTTAGTAAATAAAAATAGAATAAAAGACATAGCACCTCCTAGCATGAGCCTGCCTCTGAGCTCAACTCTTGACATAGAGGATTTCTTGTGGGGCTAACAGCAGGATTCTGATCCTAGGTTTACAACAGAAACAGCGGCTCAGAGGCGATGAACAGCAAATAAATAAAAGCTTATCTTCTGGTGAACACTGACTTTAAGGCAGGTACCACCCCTTGTCTAACCACCACGTTGTACACCTGAAACTAATACGGTATCAACTGTAATTGGAACATTAAAAAAGCCAGGTACCACCCCTTCCCCAAGCACCGCAGGAACTTTATCAAAGAACACAATAATTGGAGGTAAATTAAGTCCTTCGCTGCGCCCTATCCACTCCCCACCGCGCCGCTGTTTTATAGCATTGACTTCATAAACTGGTAGAGAAAAAATGAAGTAGAGCACTTAGCTCGTAGTGTTTGCTAGTTACAAATTATTATTAATTGTCGCCTGGTGTCCTTGGAGTGTCCTCAGAGGTGCACGTGTGCACCCACTCCCTCCAGTGTGTGGCCCCCCCCCCCCCCCCCCCCCCCCCCCGCTGCAAGCCCACCCACCGGGGCGGGGGCGTGTCCCCCGCACGCACTCCTACCCGGCCCGGCCTTTTTCCAGGGGAGGACGGGGCTGCGGCGGGGCCCGCCCCCCCCTTCACCCCCCCCCCCGCCCCCACCGCTCAGGCACACTCTGGCTTCCACGTTTCCCTCTTTTCCCCTTTGGCCCGGGCCCAGCCCATCTGGAGGCCGGCTCCGCGGCGGCCTGGGAGCGTTTCCATCAGCTGGGCCCGAGGAATGCGGAGCTATTTAACCTGAGCATCCCCAGGTGTACGGAGGCGCCTGGCTGTCTGGGGCCCGCCGCCTTTGGCACGGCCACGCTAGACAAACAGCGCCGCCCCCGCCCTGCCCCTCCGCCCGCAGCTGCAGCCCGGCCTGGGAACGGGCGGGCGCCGGCGGCTTGCATAAGAGGCTCCCGGCTCCGCGGGGGGAGGGTGCAAGGGGACAGAGGCCTCCGGGGTGTGTGTGTGTGACTGTGTGTGTGTGTGTGTGTGTGTGAGAGGGAGAGAGAGGGAGAGAGAGAGAGAGAGAGAGAGAATACTCCTCTCAGCCCCTGCTTGGGAAATCATTAACTCCTTAATCCCTCCTGATGGGCGAGGAGCGGGAGGTGCCCGCAAAGAAACGCCAAGACAGAGTTTCTTGAACATTGGACTTTGCCTCTAGGGCAGTGGGCCCAAGACCTGAGGTTTTTTCTTTTTTTTGTTTTAACAAACACAGAACACTTAGGATGTGCCAGGTACTATATACTAAGGTCTTTTTACAAAATATATATTTTTATTGATTTCAGAGAGGAAGGGAGAGGGAGAGAGAGAGACACACACACACATCATGGCTGCCTCCTACAGGCCCCTCCTGGGGATGGAGCCCGAAACCGGGCATGTGCCCTTGACTGGAATCGAACCCGGACCCTTCTGTCTGCAGCTTACGCTTTATACACTGAGCCAACCCAGCTAGGGCTACTAAGCTCTTTTTAAAAATTGATTTATTTAATCCTCACAGCTGTGTGTGTGTTGGGGGGGGGGGCAGTGTTGTTATATACGCCCTTTAATCACGGGAACCACAGCAGCAACACCGATCATAATAGGCTAGCAGTTCAGTAGCAAGGCCGGTAGACCACCGCCTCTGATGAGCCCTGAGTGCTCCTCACGTCACCTGTACGAGCCTCCGCTGTCTCACCTGGAAAATGGGCGCAGACCCTCACCTCAGCCTCCAGGACCCATTGAACCGCCGTGTAGTGGAAGTTCAGCTCTGGGATGGACACTTGGTAGATGCTGGTGTGAAATGGTTTGAGTCTTTTCTAAGGGGGTTTTGTCTTATCAGCCCTGTCAGGTGTGTGGACCCACTGTTGTTCCTACTTTCAGATGAAAAAAGGGAGACAGCAGAAAGGTGAAGTGACCACCCGAGGCCATGCTGGGGCCCTCACTGACTTGGAGGACTTTTCCAGCAACCAGGCTGGTCCCCACCAGGCTCATGAGAGGCCTCAGGTTCCCTCAGGACACCCAATGCAGCCTTTTCCATCTTACTTCCCAATTGAAATCATACCGGGTCATTATAGATTTTTTTGTTTTAAATGCATCAACTGGGAAAGCCAAGACACAATACCTATCACAGTTTTTGCAGTCCACAGTTTGTTTTGGCGTTTCTCAATTTCAAAAAGCTTACTAGAGCTTTAAGAGATGGGACTGGCCCAGGTTCTCAGTCTCCAAGAGGACCCAGTCTGGGAGGACAGGTCACACAGCTGGGCACAGGTCGTGAACCAGGTAGAGACCAACCAAACTGTGGACATGTCTGCTTTTGCCCTAGACCAGTGGTTCTCAACCTTCTGGCCCTTTAAATACAGTTCCTCATGTTGTGACCCCAACCATAAAATTATTTTCGTTGCTACTTCATAACTGTAATGTTGCTACTGTGATGAATCGTAATGTAAATATCTGATATGCAGGATGGTCTTAGGCGACCCCTGTGAAAGGGTCGTTCGACCGCCAAAGGGGTCGTGACCCACAGGTTGAGAACCGCTGCCCTAGAGGCTGAGAGACCACCAGGCCCTGACTTCAGGATGCCTACCGCCCCCCCCCCTCGCCCCCCGCATAGGGGTCAAGGGTGTTTCACACACAAGCCCCAACCGTACACTTGCCAATCTGAGTCACCCAGACCTCAAAATTGGCTTAATGGGGGGGTACTCCAGGAGCACCCCACACTTTGCCTGCTGAGACTAAGGCTCAGAGGTAGAACCTGTCTTCATGCCAGCTATTCTTACTGAGTTCCAGAAACCGCTGGCGAGAGAGGTCCCTGCTGCCCACTGTCACACACAGCAAGCCCGTCCAGGAACAGGAGGGCCTAGGGCCCCCGTTTGGCTGCCAGAGGGAAAGGTGGTGAGTCACAGGCAGGCCAGGTCTGGGCGCCTCTTTCCCGGAAAGGGAAAGGAAGGGAAGAGAGGAAACCAGAAGGCCTGGAGGCGCGCAAGGGGCGGGGGCGCCCTTATCTTCCCAGGACCGCCCTGGCTAGAGCTTCCTGCCCCAGCTCTTGCAAAATCTTTTTCCCAGAGCTGCTCACAAGAGGGGCACCCAGGGCCGGTAGAGGGTTGCATCAGGGCCTTGTGCAAGGGGTGGCTGGGGACAGGGATAGGGGGATGGGGTGGTGGGAGGGTGGTAGCTGGGGCCAAGAGGGGGCAAAGGAAGGCAGATTATGTTCTAGGCCAGTGATGGCGAACCTATGACACACGTGTCAGAGGTGACACACGAACTCATTTTTTTGGTTGATTTTTCTTTGTTAAATGGCATTTAAATATATAAAAGAAATATCAAAAATATAAGTCTTTGTTTTATTATGGTTGCAAATATCAAAAAATTTCTATATGTGACACGGCACCAGAGTTAAGTTAGGGTTTTTCAAAATGCTGACACGCCGAGCTCAAAAGGTTCGCCATCACTGTTCTAGGCCCTGTGTCACTTCTGATTGGTCACATGCTGCGCTGCCCTGGCTCTGCATTCTCAGCTTTAAAATGGGTGTTACAGCCCTGGCTGGTTTGGCTCAGTGGATAGAGCATCAGCCTTCGGACTGAAGGGTCCCAGGTTTGATTCTGGTCAAGGGCACATACCTAGGTTGCGGGCTTGATCCCCAGTAGGGGGACGTGCAGGAGGCAGCCAATCAATTATTCTCTCTCATCATTGATGTTTCTATCTCTCTTTCTCTCTTCCTTCCTCTCTGAAATCAATAAAAATATATTTTAAAAATAAAATGAAATAAAATGGGTGTTACAGTCACTGTTTTGAGGTTTCTGACATCATTCTGATGCCATCCACGCATCTAGCCCCAGGCCAGGCCATTGCCAGATCTACCTGGAAAACTGTACCAGCTTCAACTGGTTCCTTCAACAAAGTTACAAAGCTTCCTAGTGTTAGAAACCAATGAGACTGCAGGAGCTAACAGTTTAGATCAGTGGTTCTCAACCTTCCTAATGCCGAGACCCTTTATACAGTTCCTCATGTTGTGATGACCCTCAACCATAAAATTATTTTCGTCGCTACTTCATAACTGTAATTTTGCTACTGTAAACAATATGTAATTATATATGTGTTTTCTGATGGTCTTAGGCGACCCCTGTGAAAGGGTCCTTCGACCTCCAAAGGGGTCCCGACCCACAGGTTGAGAACCGCTGGTTTAGATAAAATTCTTGCCTTCTTGGAACTTACATTCTAGCAGAAGACAGACAGTAAATAAATATGCATGTGTATGATCAGAGGGGGATTTACCTGAAATTGCTGAAGCTTAAACTTCACATCTTCTCATCTGGAAAGGCCCTAGCAATGTGTTTATGGCTTATTGGTATGTGTTCATGTAAAATTTGCAAAATGCTGTGCCTAGATATCTAGTCTCCAAAAACCTAGATTCTTCCCTTTATATACAGAGGGGGCACAGCACGATCCAAGCTTGAAGGCAAAGCTGCAGGAGGCGCAGCAGCGTCATCTACGTCTACGGCTGCTGTTCCTTTCCTTGGCTTGAGAACCCCATCTTTGAGCGGCAGGGAGAACTGGGTGACCAGTGCGCTAGCGAATGTAGGCACCACGCCCACTCTGGTCTTTCTTCGGCCGCTAGCGCCCCCTCCTGGGAAGATCCGGAAGTGCGCTAGCGCAGGTGAGAAATGAGGCCTGGTTCCTGTAGGCGACGAAAACCGGTGGCTTGGCGGACTCTAGCGGAATATGTGGGAACTGCATCCATATCTATGCGCACGTAGGAAGAGTATTTTCTGTCTGGTATGTGAATGTTGGTGTACATGTACACAGCAGGCGACGAATTCAGAAATATCCACCCTCATCCGTGCTCTGGCCAGGGCCTTAACTGCTCTTCCCCCCACTCTCTCATCTTCTTCCTTGCGGTGTGACAGCCCCGCTCTGAGAACTCATTATCTCTTCAATAAAAGGAGATCTTGGGCAAATTACTGAATTTTTTGTTCAACTTGTGAAGTGTATATATATATATATATATATATATATATATATATGTAGCTATTACTAATGTATACAATTTATTTTTTTTAAATATATTTTATTGATTTTCCACAGAGAGGAAGGGAGAGAGATAGAGAGCCAGAAACATCGATGAGAGAGAAACATCCATCAGCTGCCTCCTGCACACCCCTCACTGGGGATGTGCCGGCAACCAAGGTACATGCCCTTGACCGGAATCGAACCCGGGACCCTTCGGTCCGCAGGCCGACGCTCCATCCACTGAGCCAAACCGGTTTCGGCACTAATGTATACAATTTAAAGGTAATAATCAAATGAACATTTAAGCACAGGCCACCCAGCTTAAGAAGTAGAATATTAGTTCTTTTGAAGCCCATGTGCCCCTCTGGACGTCCTTGCAAGACTTCACCACTATTCAACTTTGTGTCAATCAATAACATGTTCCTTTTTAATTTTTTCTACATATGTACCAGTATGCATCCGTAAGTAGATTATTGCTTAATTTTACCTGGTTTTGCCTTTTATGTAAGTCGAATAATACTGTGTATAATTTTCTGTCACTTGCTTTTCTCATGCAACATGAATTACATGAAAAGCGTCTATATTGATGGGTGTAGGCTTAGTTCCCTCGTTTCCACTGCTGTATAGTATTCTGCAACCTAATTTATTTACCCAACCTCCTGTGAATGGACCTGTGGGTTGTTTTATGGTTTTTGCTATTATCAACAGTGCTGCTCTGAATGTCATACATGTTTCTTGGTGAATGTGTGTGAGAAGGAATGTGATGGCTGCATCACAGGTATGTACAATTTACATGTTACTAGGTTGAACTGGAGTCTTTTTTTTTTTTTTAAATTGATTTCAGAGAGGAAGGGAAAGGGAGAAAGAGATAGAAACATCAATCATGAGAGAGAATCGTTGATCAGCTGCCTCCTGCCCGCCCCCTCCTGGGGACTGAGCCTATAACCCCGGCAAATGCCCTAACTGGGAATCGGGAATTGAACCTCGACCTCCTGGTTCATAGTTAACCCTCAACCACTGAGCCACACTGAGGAGTCGGAACTGGGGGAGGGGAGGGGGGGAGAGGGAATGGAAGGGAGAGGGAGGAGGGTCCCTTACTTAACCCAACACACTCATTATAATATAGAGATAAGAAAAGGAAAACCCAGAGATGGTAAGTGACTTGTCCAGAGTCCCTCAGCCTTGGCCTCCTAGAAAGTAATCTTGGGGGTGGGGAACGAGGACATATTTCCTTTCCATTTTGAGGATTAGCAAGGCCATTTTACCTTTCCAACAGTCTTGGAGGCTGTTTTTAGAACTCTGGACTAAGTAGAAATAGAAAAAGCAACTCCTTAAGGGAAAACTCTAGAAAGTAAATGGATAGAGAGCAGCTTGGGATGAAAAGTCAAAATTTGAAAACCAACCCGTGTAACAGTGGGATTTTCTGGTAAACTTTCTTCTGTATCTTCTTGCTTTGACCCTGAATCAGGAAACTGCGCAATTGAAACTCTGATAGAAAAGCCTAACATTCCAGCCAGGAAACCAAGAATAAGGGCCCCGATGACCTGGAGAGTGTGAAGAGAATTCTGTTATTTTATGTAACCTTTATCTCAGCCATGCATCCAGGAGGCCCATCTGTGCTGCAGTTTCCAATCCTATTGAGAGAAAATCCGCCCTCTAGACAAGAGAACATGGAAAGGGGCTCACGGAGTGCGGACAGTGTGGGAATCCTTCAAACCTTCTTTTTTCTCTCTTTTCTCTTGCTGCTTTGCCCTGAGGCAGGCCCAGTGCTGGTGGATAAAACTCTGAGAAAACGTCATATTTCTGACCAGAGGACCAGAAAGAGGGGCCCCTGGGAGCCAGAGAATGTAGAGAAAATCCCGGGAAGGAGAGAGTGGGTAAAGGGAACCCTCTAAGTCTGTATATGAACCAACACGAGTCCTGGGCTCATCCCAAGCTGTGCTTGGGTGGAACACACCCAAGAAGGTTGGCAAAAGCTTTGAAAAGGACTGAACCACCATATAAACCACTGACTCAGTCTGAGACTCACCCCAGCACCAGGCAGACCCGAACAGAAGAGCAAAGCTTTGAAAATAAAAGCCCACAGAAGGTGACATAAAATGGAGTCTTGCCCTAACCGGTTTGGCTCAGTGGATAGAGCGTCGGCCTGGGGACTGAAGGGTCCTGGGTTCGATTCCAGTCAAGGGCATGTACCTGGGTTGCGGGCACAACACCAGTGGGGAGTGTGCAGGAGGCAGCTGGTCGATGTTTCTCTCTCATTGATGTTTCTAACTCTCTATCCCTCTCCCTTCCTCTCTGTAAAAATAAATAAAATGTATTAAAAAAAAAAAATGGAGTCTGAACCTAACCAGTTTTGCCTGCTTAAAAAAAAAAAACAAAACCTACAGAGGCTTTCAACAGTACCCAGAATCTCATAAGATAATATTTAAAAAGTCCAGGATACAGCCCTAATTGATTTGGCTCAGAGAATAGAGCGTCGGCCTGTGGACTGAAGGGTCGCAGGCTTGATTCCGGTCAAGGTCACACGCCTGGGTTGCTAGCTCGATCCCCAGTGTGGGGGCGTGCAGGAGGCAGCTGATCAATGATTCTCTCTCATCATTGATGTTTCTATCTCTCTCTCCCTCTCCCTTCCTCTCTGAAATAAAAAATAAATAAAATTTAAAATGTCCAGGATACAATGCAAAGTTACTCAATAAGGAATCTCCAACCAATTCTCAAAGAAAAATCAATAGATGCTAGCCACGAAAAGACCTAGGTGTTGGAATTGTCAAAGACTTCAAAGCAGTTACTATATCCATCCTGCAGGAAGGGAAGGTAAATGCTTTAGAAATGAATGGGAAAATAGACATTCTGAGAAGATAAATGGAAACTATTTTTTTAAAAGAACCAATAAAATGGGAAGGTGTTGCCCTAGCTGGTTTGGCTCAGTGGATAGAGCGTCAGCCAGCAGACTGAAAGGTCCTGGGTTCGATTCTGATCAAGGGCACATACCCAGGTTGCGGGCTCGATCCCCATTAGGGGGCTTGCCGGAGGCAGCCAATTGATGATTCTCTCTCATCATTGATGTTTCTCTCTCTCTCTCTCTCTCTCTCTCTCTCTCTTTCTCCTTTCCTCTATAAAATCAATAAAAAAAAATATATTTTTAAAGATGGGAAGGTACAAAGCCTCAGTAATATAAGACAAATAAGTTCTGGAGATTGTACAACAGAGGCCTAGAGATAATATTGTATTTTATACTTAAAAAACTTGCTGCGAGGGTAGGCCTTATGTTAAGCTCTTACCACAAAAGGAAAATCAATCTTAAAAGCAGGATGGGTGGGAGAAACTTTTGCAGGTGATGGGTAAAGTTATGGCCTTGATTGTGGTGAGGATTTCATGAGTGTATACTTAGTATTTCAAAACACATCCAGATGGATGCAATAAGTATTTACTGCTTTTTGTATGTCAATTATACCTTAGTAAAGTGACTTTTTAAAAAAACAACACTGAGTTATATTAAGGGGGGGAGGGGAGCCAAGTGACTAGAAGAACATTTTAAAAGGACTATAATAACCCAGATCTTAAAAATTTGCTGGAAAAAAAATTTGCTGGAAGGTCTCAATCTGTAAAATACATATGTCTTGAAAGCAAAAATAAAATAAAAAAAAGAAAGAAAAAATCATAACATTTTCTGGGGTATTTCAATGAATGTAGATATAATAAGTATGGCAACTATAACATAGAGGGGAGAAGGTAAAAGCTTCTGTATGGTTACAAAGCTCTATATTTTACCTATAAGTGGTAAATTATTAACACTAAATAGAATGTAAAAAATTAAGCATGTTATTATAATCCCTAAGGAAACCACAGACCCTAGAGAAAATTAATACAAAGATACATAGACAAAAAGCCAATAAATAAGTTAAAATTGAATACTAAGAATAATCAAATAACCTAAAGGAAGGCAGGAAAGGAGAGGGGATAATTTAAAAGAATAATAAATAGTAGACCTAAATTTGCTCTAATCAATAACTACATAAATGTACTGATTATTACATGAATGCATCAATAAAAGACAATAATTGTAGTATTAGAGTAAAAGCACAATGATATTCTGCCTATATGAAGCTCCTTTAAATATAATTATATGGTAGATTGAAAGAAGTGTGGACAAAGATACACCATGGAATCACTAACTTTAAAAAAAGTTGGAGTGGCTTTATTAATAATAATGGATGGAGTAGAATTCAGAATAAGGAAAATAACCAGGGATAAAGGACATTATATAATGACTAAAGGGTTAATTCACCAAGAAGACAATACAATCTTGTTCATATTGCTTATCAACAAGTGTCCTAACTCTAAAAAGCAAAATTGGATTGATCTGAAAGGAGAAATAAAGTCAGAATTATACGTGTATATGTCAACACTCCATTTTCAGTAACTGAAAAACTCAGCAAGAATATGGAAGACCTGAACAGCACTGCCAATCAACTTGACCTAATAGACATTTACAGAAAACTCTTAACAGTAGCACAGAACACATTCTTTTCAAATGCACATGGAACATTCAACTGAACAATGAACAAATGCTGAAAATTTAAATTATATACCAGTAAAGTTCTCTAATCATAGTGGGATTAGAAATCAAGAACTAAAAGATATCTGGAAAACCCCCAAATATTTGCAAACTAAACAACACTTCTAAATAACCCATGTGTCAAAGAAGTCTCAAGAGAAATTATAAAACATTTTGAATGGAATTAAAACGAAAATACATCAAAATGGTGAGATGCAGCTAAAACAGAGCTAAGAGTGCATTTTATACAATTAAATGCTTATTGGAAAAGAAGAAATGTTTCAAATCAGTAATATAAGCTTCTACCTTCAGAAACAAGAAAAAGCAAGAACAAATTAAGCCCAAACCAAGTAGAATGAAATAAAGAGCAGAAATCAATGATATGGACACAGAAAAACAATGAAACCAAAAGCTCATTCTTTGAAAACATCAGTATGATTGGTCTCCTTATACAAACATCCATAGAGGGAAGTGTATAGAGGGAAGACAATGTTAAAAGACATAGGGAGAAGACAGCATGTATAAGCCAAGGAGAGAGGCCTGGAGTAGAGCCTTTCCTCGCAGCCCCAGAAGGAACCAAACCTGCAGACTCCTTGATTTTGGACTTCTAACTTCCAGGCCATGGTACTCTCTTACAGCAGCCCTAGCAAACTAATACATGAATTTAGCAGGGTCTTAGAATATATGGTCACTATATAAAAGTCAGTTGTGTGCCCTGGCCGGCTTGGCTCGGTGGATAGAGCGTCGGCCTGCGGACTGAGGGGTCCCAGGTTCGATTCCGGTCAAGGGTACATGCCTGGGTTGTGGGCTTGATCCCCAGTGAGGGGCATGCAGGAGGCAGCCGATCAATGATTCTCTCTCATCATTGATGTTTCTATCTCTCTCTCCTTCTCCCTTCCTCTCTGAAATCAATAAAGAAATATATTTTTTAAAAAAATAAAAGTCAGTTGTGTTTTTTTGTTTTGTTTTTTAAATAACTTGTAATTCTGGAGTCTGGAAGTTCAAAATCAAGGTGCTGGAAGATTCCATATCTTCCTGGTTCGTAGACAGCCATCTTCTCATCGGACCTCACATGGCAGAAGGGATGAGGGAACTCTCTGAGGTCTCTTTTATAAGGGTCCCCATCCCATTCGTGAGGGCTCCACACTCATGACCTAAGCACCTCCCAAGGGCCCCAACTCCTAATACCATCATGAGGAGATGAGGTTCAACATACGAATTTTGAGGGAACACAGACATTCAGTCCATTGCACACTTCATCCCAGCCTGGAAGTGGAGGGAACCTGAGTGACTAGGCTTGGTATGGAGAGCATTCGGGCCAAGAAGGCTGTGAATGTCCATGTGTATGATGTGTGTGATGTTGGAAAATGGAAAGTGCTGAGAAAAAAATAAATCTAGACTGATTAGGATCAGGTAAAGTCTCTCTGAGGAGATAATGTTTGAGCTGAAATTTGTGTGGTATTTGTTTGTTGATTTTAGAGACAGGAAGGAAGAAAGAGAAACACTGATTTGTTGTTCCACTTATTTATGCATTCATTCGTTGTTTCTTGTATGTGCCCTGACTGGGGATTGAACCCGCAACCTTGGCCCATCAGGATGATGCTCTAACCAACTGAGCTACCCACCCCGGCTGAGCTGAAATTTGAAGGACAATGGTGGGGTCTGAGGCAGCCAATCAGTGTTGATGTTTCTCTCTCATCAATGTTTCTATCTCCCTCTCCCTTCCTCTTTCTGAAATCAATAAAAACAGCTACCTGACGCTGAGGATTCCGTGGGTCAGGAATTCAGAAAGGGCACGGCAGGGATGACTTGTCTCTGCTCCCCGATGTCTGGGTCCTCAGCTGGGAAGACCTGGTGGCGGAGCGGGACTTGAGTGGCCAGTGGCTGGGATCATCTGGAGACGTACACGTCTGGAAGTTGAGGCTGGCACCTCCGCTGGGCTAGGAGCCAGACAAAACATGTGCATACGACCTCTCTGGATGTTCTCTCCATGTGGGCTAATTTGGCTTCCGCTCAGCATGGTTCTAAGACTGTCCCAAGAGCGTATATAGCATTTTTATGATCTAGCTTTGGGGGTCACACCGCATCACTTCCAGCATGTTCTAGTTAGTCTAGATTTATTTTCTCCCCAGCGAAGGTTCAAGGAGTGGGATCACAGATCCCGCTCTTCAATGGCGGGAGTGTCAAGGTCACATTGTAAGAAGAGCAAGGGGAATGGGAGGTCTTGTTGAGGCCACAGTTACTGGTAAGTCTCCTGGGCCACAGCAGGGGGATATAGCCCCAGGTTCATGAGCCAGTTGTGTCCTAGAGAAAGGGCCCTCACACCCCCTGCCCGCTCCTGGTGTGGTCGGTGGTACAGAAAGCCCTGGGAGACCTGGAGCAGACCGTTCCAGGTTAGCCCTACAGCGTCATCTGCCAGGACCAGTGCCTACTCCAGAACTGATTTGACCCCCGGCACCCCCCAACTCCCGGGATCCCACCGCTTCAGCCCTTTGCCGAGTTGGACTATTCCCTCGTGCTGCTGCTGCAGACGGGAGCAGAGCCTTGGATTGGCATAGAGACAGGGAAACCGAGGCCATGGGTTGAAACCAGAAGAGGACAGAGCTGGGAATAGAACCCCAGACGTGGGCCTCCCAGGGCCCAGCTTCGGCGTCCCTCGAGTTCCGATGAATCCCTCGCTCTCACAGCCCTTCTCCCCGCTCGCGGAGAGTTCGGATACCCGCCGGGCAGCTCCCAGCCCTTCCCGGGGTCAGAGCAGCGGGCGGCACCGCGCTGCCCAGCGGGGACTGAGTGACTGACCGGGTGGGCGCGTCTGGGCGGGACCTGGGAGCTGCAGCCCCGCCTGGACCACAGGGAGGGCGGGGCTATCTGGGGGCGGGGCCAGAGGGCAGGTTTAGCCAGGCTGTGCCCGAGAGACTGACAGGCCAAGGGGCGGGGCCAGGCTGAGCGACTGAGGAGGAACCTTCAGGGAAGGGGCAAGGCCAGCAGTCGGGCGGGCCGGAGATAGCTGATCGGCAGGGGCGGGGCTGAGACGGCGGAGCGCGGGGCCACTAGAGGGAGCCCGGCCGGAAGGGGACACAGTGACTGTCCGCGGTGCCGGGAAGGGATGGCTGGGACCTCGAGGCCGGGAAAGGAAGGAGGAGACGCGGGTGCTGGCAGGTGTCAGGACCTAGTCCTAGAACAAAGGCCTCCAGTGGGTGGGACCAGGGACGCCTTGTGGGCGGGGCTAAGGAGTCCTGCAAGACAGTCGAGGGCTCGCCCGAAACAAAGTCCTTACAGCCCTGCAAGGGATTCCCCTTACGGCGGAGCACCCGAGCTTCGTGCATTTCGTGCCCCAGGGGAGGGAAGGTCGCCGCTGCTGCCCGGGCTGCCACCACGGCCTCCCCTCCTCCGAGGGCGTCTGTACTGGGGCCGGATCGATGCAGAGAGATCAGACCTGCCCGAAGGAGGTTTCTACCTTCCAGGCCCCCGGGTCCAGTTCGGTCCCAGCGATAGTCAACCCAAGGCGGCCACCTGCCCCTGATCCAGCTACCGGGTCGTTCCCAGGGCCGGGGAGCCCGCCACTAGAGGTTGTCCCCTGTTCGGCGTTTGGTTCTGACCCGCCGGCCTGTCCACAGTTGCAGAAGCGCTTTCTGAACTGGTCCCTGGAGCTACGGATCTTCGCTCGAAGTCCTCTGAGCCTGCGCTGCTGCCTGGGCACCCGCGTGCTGGTACTGCCTGTAGCCCCGCGGGCTTCAGTGCTGCGGCCCCGCCCCCGATTCTGACCACGCCCCCTGCTCACAGGTCCCCGCCCCTCCCGGCTGGCCCCACCTCCTTCGTGCCCCTGATTGACAACCTTTCATCTCTGGCCCCGCCTCACTTCTTGGCCCGGCTCAGACCTCCTCCCCAAATTCACCCGGCCCTCGGGGCTCCAGATGAGGATAAAGGTCTGCCACTCTGTTCATCGCCTCTTCCTACTTTCGCCTGCGGGTCCTGCATGAGGTCGAGGTCTTTCTCGGGCCCGAGGTGGGTCCTACGTGAAGCCTGAATGGAGGGGAGTGGGGAGGCGGGTCGTGCCGGCAGGATGCTGAGGGCGCGGCCGAGGTCTTTTTTTTTTTTTTTTTAAATATATTTTATTGAATTTTTACAGAGAAGAAGGGAGAGGGATAGAGACTTAGAAACATCGATGAGAGAGATCGATCAGCTGCCTCCTGCACAGCCCCCAGTAGGGATGTGCCCGCAACCCAGGTACATGCCCTTGACCGGAATCGAACCTGGGACCCTTGAGTCCGCAGGCCGACGCTCAATCTACTGAGCCAAACCGGTTCGGCCGCGGCTGAGGTCTTTAAGGGCAGAGTCTAGGGGGCTCCCTGGATCTGATCAAGTGAGCCGGAGCCGGAGGGTCGCATTCAGGGCCAGCCGGAGAGGGGCAGATTCCTCTCACATACTGTCCCTTCTTTTTCTGCAGTGTCAGTCTGCATTCCCATTTACGCAATCCCAGCCTTAGCGGTGAGTGGCCTGTAATGCCCCAATTGGAGCTCCCTCCCCTCTGTGCCCAACAAGATTTCCGGGAAGACTCCTGTTACTGGCCCAGAACTCCCGAGAGACCTGCCTTATAAGAGACACAATTCCCAGGTTCAGGACCTCCAGAACCTGCTCCCCATCGCCTCACAGGCGGTTGTTCTACCCTAGATCAACCTTGAGCCACCCAGCCTGCCTCCATCCCATCCCCCTCAGCCCTGGGGCCAGCTTCCCCAACAGATGTTCCTTATCACAGCATCGCCCCACATCCTCAGTCTGGACAGCCTGCAGTTCCCACGGAGGCGCGGGTGGGAGAGGGCAGGGCGGAACAGAGGGTCTCCATCCCCAAATGCCTTCCCTTGGGAGGCCCTCTGAGGGCTGGGGAAACTGCGGCCCACGTGGCCACCAGCTCAGCGGGGCAGCAGTAGAGCCCCTCACTCCAGTGCAACCAGCACCCCTGTCCTTGCCAAGACTCAAGGCGAGCTCTCCCCAGGTTGCCTGAAGAAGGATCTCCCCTTGCCCTCTTCAGGACACTGGTCGGCATCCAAGAGGCAAGTGGCTGGTCTTCTTGGGTGTCTCTCAGGTCTGTAATTCGCTTAGTCCTGCAGAAGCGGGAGGAGCAGCTTCCAGGAGTAAGGAAAGCTGGTCCTGGGAGCTGGGGGTCTTTCGGAGGTTCAGGGAATTCCCACACAGCCTTCTGAGGCTTTGTGTCTGTTACCGCTGAAGTCCAGAATGGAGATTCATCCACCCTGCCCACTGAGGGCTTCTCTATCACCCTCCCGAGTCCCTGTTCTTGAAGGCTTATCTGCCCCCTGGGGACGATGGAGGCACGTACCTCCAGACATCGGCTGGGGTGTGTCCTTATGGCCTCACTGGGCTACACAAACCCTGCTGGTTGGGGGAGCACTGGGCACACCCCATGGGCCCAGAGCTGGAAGACCTAGAAATCTCCGGTCCCAGGTCACAGCAGTGACCCATCCACCTTCAGTGTTCTAACAACCCCGGGACACATTTATTTCACTCGTGCTCTGTTCCATTTAACCATATCACTCCCCTACTTACCTTTGGTGACCTTCCTTCTTCTTCTTCTTTTAAAATAGATTTTTATTGATTTCAGAGAGGAAGGGAGAGGGAGAGAGACAGACACATCAATAATGAGAGAGAATCATCCACTGGCTGCCTCTTGTACGCCCCCTACTGGGGCTGGAGCCCGAAACCTGGGCATGTGCCCTTGGCTGGAATCAAACCTGAGACCCTTCAGTCTGCAGGCTGACGTTCTATCCACTGAGCCAAACCAGCTAGGGCAACCTTCCTTCTTTATAAAATAAAATCTAAGATCCATACCATGGCCTCTGAGGCCCTGCTTTGTGGTCCAACCCCACTCCAACTTTCCCCTTTGCCCATTACATGCCGGCCAAGATCGCCTTTCTCTGTTCTTTGAATACACCTGTGTTTTTCTGCTCTTGGGCCTTTGCACAAGTCTTTTTCTCTTCTTGGAACTGGACTGTAAGCCCTATAAGGGTAGAGATTGTGATTGGCTCTATATCTTAAACTGGTAAGCAATAGATAATAAATGCCATCTGTAATAGGTCTTAATAAATAATCTATATAATAAAAGCCTAGGACTTGTATGCATGCATATAAGCCCAACCAATGGACACAGACACCAGGGGGGGTGAGGGCATGAGTTGGGGGGTGGGGGCAATGGGGGGATAAAGACACATATGTAATACCTTAATCAATAAAGAAAAAAATTTTTATTAAAAAAATAAATTTAAAAAAAGCCTAAGTGACCCTTACAGCGGAACGACCAGTCGCTATGATGCCCACTGACCCCCAGGGGGCAGACGCTCAATGCAGGAGCTGCCCCCTGGGGGTCAGTGTGCTCCCACAGGGGGAGCACTGCTCAGACAGAAGCTGGACTCATGGCTGGCGAGCACAGGGGCAGTGGCGGGAGCCTCTCCCGCCTCCGTGGCAGCACTAAAGAGCAGCAAACAGGCGGGCCGTAAGGAGTGAGGGGTCCTGGACTGTGAGAGGGTGCAGGCCGGGCTAAGGGACCCCCCCTCCAGTGCACAAATTTCATGCACCGGGCCTCTAGTTCTTGAATAAATGTGTTTGATGCTTTTCTATTGACTTAATCTTTACAACAGCCATGCGAGGTAGAAACTATCATTAAATCTTTTTTTTAGAAAAGAAAACAGGCACTCCAAGAGGTTAGGCCACATGTTGAAGGCCACAGCTATGATTTGAACCCCCCAGGGAGGCTTTTTTCACCTCTCATTGGGGATGGGGGTGTGGGAGTGAAATAGTACACCACAGGCCAGCCTCCAGATTTTAGAAAATTGTGGGCTTCCTGGAGAGGAGGCATTGGGTCTGGGTTGGAAAGTCGGCATATGACTTGGGTCTACAAAGGCCCTAAGAGAGCATTCCAGGTGGAAGGAAGAGCAATGAGCAAAGGTGTGGAGGCAGGGAGATCCAGCTCTTGGAACTGCCCAACTGGAGGCTGGGTCAGCCAGGACACATGGCCAGCTGTGCCCAGATTGCAGTCTCAGGGTCTCTAGAGGCAGGACTCCCGTGGGCGGGAGACACTCTGCAGTCCCTCTCCCCAGGCTGTGGCTCGGAGCCCTCAGGGAGGTGAGCTGGGCGCTCCCACGCCCCTCTGGGGCAGGACGTTCCCACATTCCCACGCAGGGGCGGCCTTGGGAAAGGCTTGGGGCGGGCCCAGGGGAGGGCGTCTGAGCCCGGGTCCCTCTGCAGCTCATTCTCCATTACTCGCTCAGCAGACCTGGGTCTCTCCTGCAGCAGAGCTGGGAGGTAAGAGTGGGGAGAGCCCCGGCTTCAGGAGTGGGGAATGAGACTGGGACTCCCCCATGTGGTCCCTGCCATGAAAGAGGGGGAGGGGGTTCCTGGGGAATTATCCTTTGTTCGCATGTGGGGTGCCATCTCTTTCCCCAAAAGCAGATTACTCCTTCCCTTTCCCCATTGGTGGGGCTCTCCCACCCACTTAACACTGATGGGGAGCCCTTCCTTCCCAAATGGGGGACCCTTTCCCACTTACCACACATGGTATACTCCTTCATAATTATTGGGTGCCCCCTCCCCAGATGTGGGGGGCTCTTTCTCTTTTCAGAAGTGGATGCCCCTTTACCCTCTCCAGATGTGCGCTCCTTTTCCTCTCTCTGACCCATTTTGGTCCTTGTCCTCCTCTAAAGTCCCTCCCCACCCCCATGGAATGTCAGTCCCTGAGACTCCCCCCCTCCATGGGGGGTTGGGCTCATCCTGTCCCCCTCCTCCACTGGATGCAGCAGAGCAGGCTCTCCTGCACGTAGGCAGCCAATTAGGGAGGGAAGGGGGGGGGGGGCAGACTGTCTGGCAGAGATGGTGGCAGATGGCCTGAGGGAAGAGGGGCAGCCCGCGACCTGCTTCCTCCTACCTGGACTCCCACCCCGTCTCTTGGGGGGCAAACAAGCCAGGATGGTTTCCCAACCTGGCCAGGCTGCGCTGGGGCAGGAAGTAGGACCCAGGCCCCCAGCCCCAAACTATTCAGACCCTGCCTTAAGGATTAGGCCTCCTCCCGCTTCTCAGATGGGGAATTGAGGTCCCAGGAGGGAGCTCCAAATGTCTTGGACCCCTGTTTACCCCCATGGGGATACAAGACAAAATTAGAAGGGCCGGGGGGCCTGAGGGAGACGTTGAAATACTAGAACCCCCCCCCCCCCCCCCCCACACACACCTGTGGAAATGGCTTCTCTGTCTCGGCACTAAGGCAGGGGTGGGCAAACTTTTTGACTCGAGGGCCACAATGGGTTCTTAAACTGGACCGGAGGGCCGGAACAAAAGCATGGATGGAGTGTTTGTGTGAACTAATATAAATTCAAAGTAAACATCATTACATAAAAGGGTACGGTTTTTGTTTTTGTTTTTTTTTTTAGTTTTATTCATTTCAAACGGGCCGGATCCGGCCCGCGGGCCGTAGTTTGCCCACGGCTGCACTAAGGGGTAGGGTCAGAGGGCAATGTGTGGGCTCATTCACATACACCCCCCAGATGTTCTTCAGAGCTGCCCGGAGGTTGGTGCTGAGGAAGCCAGGACTTGGAATTCGAGGGATACACAACCCAGGAGACACTGGTAAGACCTGGACACCCTCCTCCCTTGCCTAACTCCAAGGCAAGGGGCAGGAGTGCTGTCTGCAGGCTGCTCTGTCCCTTCCATGCTGGGTCTACCCAAAACCCACTTCCCACAATCCCACTCCTGGGTCCAGGAAATGGAGCTCCTGCACCCCAAGCTTCCTCAGGGCCTGACCCCTAAACCTGAGGCCCCTGCGGCCTTGATGTCTTGAGGTGGAGGTGCTGACAGAACCTGGGACCTCCTTGGCAGACCCGGTGTCAGTGCCAGTCAGAAGATGCCGAAAGCGGGAGAGACTGCAGCCAGCTAGCAGAGGGCCTTTCTGATGGACTGATTTACTTATTTATAAACAAATAACATTTATTGAGCCCTTACTATGTACCCCTAGCTGTGATAAACATTTTATACCGATTAACACATCTAGACGTCACAACAGCCACGTGAGGTGGAGGCTGTGCTCTTAACTCCATTTCTCAGATGAACAAACTGTGGCCCAGAGGCCTAGATATTCAAAGAGCCAGGACTCCTGCTCAAAGCAGTTCCAATGCCGTCCTGTGGGCCTCTCTGGTGACGGTAAGTAGAAGCTTTGTTGAGACTCTCCGAGTGCCCCGCCTTTTTTCTGGACACTTGAGTGGAGCCCTCGAGGGCTTAGCCATGAGGGAGAGCATCCAGGAACAAAGGGCAGCGGTAAACCAACCTCTCTGTTGATCAGTGTCGTTTACGGCGCACCTACTGTGTGCCAGGACAGCGAAGCACAGAGAGGTAAAGGGGCTGGGTGGAGCTGGGCTGGGGAGGGACTGAGTTTCACACCAAACTGACTCCAAAGCCGTGCCCCTGATCCCTATTAAAGGTATACAGAGCGTCGGTCTGAGGACCGAAGGGTCCCAGGTTTGATTCCATCAGGGGCACATGCCCGGGTTGCAGGCTCGATCCCCAGGAGGGTTCCTGCAGGAGGCAGCTGATCAATGATTCCCTCTCATCATTGATGTTTCTATCTCTCTCTCCCTTCCTCTCTGAAATCAATAAAAATTGATTATGAAAGAAAGAATGAAAGAAAGAAAGAAAGAAAGAAAGAAAGAAAGAAAGAAAGAAAGGGAGGGAGGAAGGAAGGAAGGAAAGAAGAAAGAAAGAAAGAAAGAAAGAAAGAAAGGAAGGAAGGAAGGAAGGAAGGAAGAAAGGCATATGGCTATTGTTTTGCAGTTTGCAGAGCACTTTCACACCTGTCAGCTCAGGTTTCTCTCATGAGCCTTTGCTCACCATTGTCTCTGCCGGACTTGCCCTCTTTACCGGGGATCCTCCCAGAGAACACAGGATTGGAAGCCAGGGGGGCTGAATTGCAGCCCTGGCCCTGGTCCTCCTGGTTCTGTGAATTTTAGCAAGTCACTTGCTGCTCAGTGGCTTCATCTGTAAAATGGAGGTCACAGCATCACCTGGCTCAGAGTGATGCGGAGTAAATGAGTCAACTTACCTGAAGGCCTTAGAATGGCTCCTGGCACAGTCAGTGCTCAGTAAATGCAACCCTCTCTATTAATATTATGGTTCGTGCTGGAATGTCCCAGGGGCAGCCTGAACTCAGCTCCTTCCTTGTACCCACAGCCCACAGCAAGGGGAAGATTGCCCCCTACACCAATTACCATGCCCAGCGCTCCTACCCCATGCCGGACGAGCCCTTCTGCACAGAGCTCAACGCCGAGCAGCGGGCCCTGAAGGAGAAGGAGAAGGGCAGCTGGACCCAGCTGAGCCATGCCGAGAAGGTGGCCTGTAGGTCTCCGGGTGGGACTGGCTGGGGAGAGTGGGCTGGCGGTGGCTTTGCAAAGAAGGGCCCATCAGGGAGCAGTGGGACGGGCGAGGCCCCACCCACAACAGCCAGAAACCCCCAAACACCTGAATGCATACCCAAGGGGAGAATTTCATTCATTTGTTCATTCTTTTTATTCACTCAACTATTGTGCATAGCCTGATGCTAGAGGATGCTGGGGACACAGGAGTGAATCCCCCAGATGGTTCCGGCCATCCGGGAGCTCCCCGTCCAATGGGGAACTGACACCAACTCGGATAGCTGTAATGCAGGACGGTGGCTGGGGGAGGTGTGTTCAAGTGTTTGTGAGGACCTGAGAGAGAGAGAGAGAGAGAGAGAGAGAGAGAGATGGCGTCCTGGAGGGCCATCCAGGACCATCCAGAGGAAGGCCCGTTCCAGCTGGCCCTGAATGGTGAGGAGGAGGGTGCTGCTAGGTAGTGGGAACAGCATGGGGAAAGATAGGGGGGCAGGAGAGCATGGAGGGTTCTGGCAGCACTGAGTGAGTGGTGTGAGGGGACAGGGCAGAGAGAGGCAGGTGAGGTGGCTGGGGGAGCAGGGGCCTGACCTTGAGGGGCAGGGGGGGATGTGTGACTCTAAGTTATGGCCACCAGAAGTGCCCTGGGCTACCAGTTCCAGACCCTGCTTTGCATACAATAGATGCTTGATAAGAATTTGCTGGATGGACAGCATCTGCTGCAGGGAGGGGGAGGCTTGGGGCCCTTGGGATTGCTGACCTGAGCCCATCCCCCTACCGCCCCCCCTTACCTGCTTCCTCAGTGTACCGGCTCCAGTTCCATGAGACCTTCGCGGAGATGAATCGTCGCTCCAACGAGTGGAAGACAGTGATGGGCTGTGTCTTCTTCTTCTGTGGATTCACCGCTCTGCTTATTTGGTGGCAGAGGGTCTATGGTGAGTTGCAGCATCTCATCTGGCTGCTGCCCTGGGCCATGCCCTGTGGCCACAGCCAGCAGCCAAGCTCTTATAAGGGAACTATGCTGGCACTCATCTAAAGATTTTGAAAAGTCCCCCAAAGAGGCGGAGAGTGAAGGGCAGAGCACAGCTGTCTGAGTGGGAATGTAGGGACTCTACCTCTCCGGGCCTCAATTGCCCCATCTGTAAAATGGGAATAATAGTGCCCACATCTCAGGGCTCTTGTGAGGTTTGAATGAGCAAGAGCTGTAGGCCAGCTGTAGTTATGAGTGATATTGTTACTGCAATGCTGGATACGTGGCTAGAGTGAGGTGTGTTCAAGCATCTGTGAGAACCCAAAGGAGAGAGAGAAGGAATCCTGGAGGGCCATCCAGAGGAAGCCACATTCCAGTTGGCTGTTATTAAGCATGAATTTTTCTTGTTTTTTTAAAATATATTTTTATTGGTTTCAGAGAAGAAGGAATATAGATACATCAAAGATGAGAAAGAATCATTGATCGGCTGCTTTCTGCATGCGCACCCCCCCCCCGCCCCCCCCCCCCCCCCCCCCCCCCCCGGGGATAGAGCCCGCAACAGGGGCATATACCCTGACCGGGAATTGAGCCGTGACCTCCTGGTCCATAGGTTGATGCTCAACCACTGAGCCATGCTGGCCGGGCAAACATGAATTTTTCAGTACATTGTTTCAGCTGCTGTGACAGAGCCCCCAACATACTCGAGCTTAAACAAAATAAAGGTCTTGCTCTTGTCTCACAAAAAGGCCATAGGAAGTATGGGGACCCCACAATGTCAGGCTTCTTGCGCCTTGTTGCTCTGCCATCCTTAACATGTAGCTTTCTTCTTGACATACAAGATGGCCACTCCTAGCCCCAGCTGGTTTGGCTCAGTGGATAGAGCGTCAGCCTGTGGACTGAAGGGTCCCAGGTTTGATTCCAGCAAAGGGCACATGCCTGGGTTGCAGGCTCGATCCCCAGTGGGGCGTGTGCAGGAGGCAGCCAGTAAGTGATTCTCTCTCATCATTGATGTTTCTATCTCTTTCTCCCTCTCCCTTCCTCTCTGAAATCAATAAAAATATATTTAAAAAAAAAAAAAAAAGATGGCTACTCCTGCTCCAGCCATTAGCCTACATTCCAGTAAAGAAGAGGAGAAGGGAGGAGGCACTCATTTTTAAGGTCCAGAAGTTGCACACACCACTTCTGCTCACATTCTATTCGCTAGAAATGATCATATGACCATATCTGGCCACAGGGCAAACTGGGAAATGTAGTCTTTAGCAGGGTTGTCCTATACCCAGCTGACCATTTATTACTATAAAAGGGTGATTCTCAAAGTGTGGTTCCTGGACCAATAGCTTCACTTGGGAACTTGTTAGAAAACAAATTCCCAGCCCCACTCTGGATCTCCTGAGTCAGATCCTGACGGTGGAGCCAGCAGTCGGTGTTTGCACAGCCCTCCAGGTGACTCTGATGCTCACTCGGGGTTGAGAAGCACGGCTCTGGCAGAAGGGAGAGGATATTGAAGAAGAGCTGCAGTCAGTTGACCTCTAGTGGCCTCACTTGCTTCTACTGTAAAGTGTGATGGGCACGCCTACCTGGCATAAGAAGGAAATGAGAGAGCCTTTGGAAAAATTCCAATCTAGCTCAATGTTTGGTACTTAAAGGTGCCCATAAAGATTTTTCCTTTCTTGCCCACTCACCCACTGGGATATAAAGGACCAGGGATGGAGGCAGGCAGGCTGAGTCAGCCTCAGGGGCAGATGGACCAGGAAGTGCAGTAAGACTTGAGTGGTGACGGACACTGTGGTCCCAGCCCTTCCCTGCTCCACACGTGAAGGCGCCTAAAATGCCCCATGGGTGCTTCCGCCTTTGGGTTAAGTATTGTCCTCACCAGATTTTTTTTAAACCCTCACCTGAGGATATGATTTTATTGATTTGAGAGAGAGAGGGAGAGAGAGAAACCTCGATCAGCTGCCTCCCGTTGCCCCACAGGGATCAAACCCACAACCTTTTTGTTTTCACGAGGTTGATGTCCAACCAACCAAGCTACCCGGCTGGGCCTCCCCTGGTTTTTAAAGTGAACGCCTCTATCCTACCTCCTACTCCCAACCCCCTTCAGGAAGGAAAAGAAACCATCTCCTCCTGGATTCCTCCTAAACAGTGGGAGCAAACTGAGTAATTACGGTTAGAGTAGCTGCCACGTTATGCAAATCGTTTTATAAATAGTAACTCGTTTAATCCCCACACCCCTAGTGGACAGGACCTGGTTTTGACAGATAAGGAAACTGAGGCTCAGAGAGATAAAGTGACTTGTTCAAAGTCACACAGCAAGAGAGTGGTAGATCTAGGATTTGAATCCAGACAGGCTTCAGACCAGTGCTCCCGTTACCATTGGGCCACACGGCAGGCGAAGAAACTGAGGCTCAGAAGGGGAAGGACCTTGACCCAGTTCCCACAGCGAATCGAAGGCAGAGTTGGGGTCAGAACACAGAAGCCTGTGGAGTGCAGCTTAGGAAGTCTGATGGGGAGACGGACAGGGTGGCGGGAGCGCCTCCATGCAGGGCACCCTACCCCTGTCCCTGGGACCCTGGCTCAGAGGGAGAGGGCGGCCCTGTCCCTACCCCGTGCCTTCCTTCCTGCAGTGTTCCCTGAGAAGCCCATCACCTTGACGGATGAGTGGAAGGCCAAGCAGCTCCAGCGCATCCTGGACATGAAGGGCAACCCTGTGCAAGGCCTGGCCTCCCGGTGGGACTATGAGAAGAAGGAGTGGAAGAAGTGACACTGCATCCCAGTCCCAGGCTACTCCCCCGGCAGCTCTCCCCTGGCCCGGAGCCTACGGAGCACCCCCTCCCCTCTCTTTCACCCCAATAAAGCTGGCCCCTTCTCTTCTGCCTTTCATCGCCACCTCAGTCTTTATCTGCCACAAAGCCTACTTATACCTAACATCAGGCAGTACAGTAGCCGAGGGGCAAGAACAAGCACTCTCCCGGGGCTCAGAGCCCAGCTCGCCAGCGAGGGCTTCCTGGAGGAGTAGAGGCGAGGGCTGAGTCTTGCAGGGATTAGGAAAGCTGGCAGGAGAGGGAAAGCATTCCAGGGGGAGGGAATGGCTTGAGCAAAGGCAAGGACACTCCTTTATTCAGTTAAGTAACACATACTTATTGAGTACCTACTGTGTGCCAGGGGCTTACTAATCCAGGCCTTGGGGATGCGGCAGTGGACAGTCGCTGGCCTCAGTGGAGGAGACGTTTCTTTACAGGGGGAGACAGAAAAGTAAGTAAATATACAGCAGGTGACCTGGTTTTAAGGGCTATAAATAAACCAAACAAAGCAGGATAGAGGGGGAGTTAAAGGGCGATTGGGGATTGTGGGTGAAGGCCTGAATGAAATGAGGAAACAAGCCTTGGATCAAAGACAGAGCGGCAAGAGCAAAGACTGAGGTGGGATTCTGGTTTGTGTGTTTGTGGAACTGCAAGGAGGCCACCCGCGGCGACTAGAGTAGAATGACTTGGAGAGCAGCAGGAAGGTGTGTGTTGGGGGAGGGGGCTGGCCTTGGGTTAGCAAGCAGATGATAAAAGCCTCATGGGAGTTTATTCTAAGTGTGATGGGAAGTGGTATCAGTCTGCATCCTCTGAGAAGCCAATGCCAAGAAAGAATGAAAGATGTCGGAGATTTGTTGAGGGTTCCCCCGTGAAGGATAAAGGAGACAGGGAGAAGGAGAGGGTGGTGAGACCCTTTAGACCAGTGGTTCTCAACCTTCCTAATGCTGCGACCCTTTAATACAGTTCCTCATGTTGTGGTGACCCCTAACCATAAAATTATTTTCGTTGCTACTTCATAACTGTAATTTTGCTACTGTAAACAATATGTAATTATATATGTGTTTTCCAATGGTCTTAGGCGACCCCTGTGAAAGGGTCGTTCGACCCCCAAAAGGAGTCTCGACCCACAGGTTGAGAACCGCTGCTTTAGACTGTGACGCAGGCCTGACCGCTGTGGAAGGAGGGAGTGGGGGAGGGAGGATTGGGTAGGAAACGCCTTGGACTTCTGTGCATTGTATCTAAGTCCAACCAGGACAGTAATTTAATAGAGGCTGTTTAAAGGCCTATTAAGTTTACACAAGAGAATAGCTATAAAGATATAAAGATAATAACTTTAAAGAGTATCCTAGGGAGCATGCCCAAGAAGGACAGATTTGGAAGGGGGGTGCCTTCCCAAACTGGGGTTCAGACCTCATTGGAGAAGGTGCGGTTGAAGCCTACCAGTTGGCAGAGAACTGAGCTGGGTTGGCTAGGCCCCAGCTGGGCCATGGTCACTGGGCAAGGACAGTTAGAAGTCCTCAGAGGCCCAAGGGCGCTGAGGCTGGTGGGTGGGGGAATTTGGGCACCTTTGTAGATGTGAGGCCAAGAGTGTGTGATGTCTACCTGCGTTAGGAGGGCGGCAAGAAGATGGTCCCCGGGCGTGGGGGCTGCAAGGTGGCTGATAGTCTGGGCCCATGGCGGCGGCAGATCACCACCAGATGTCCTCACACACTGCTGACCAACCACACAGCAGGAGCAAGAGCACACACACACCCCAGAACCAGAAAGCCAAGCCCAGCCGTTCCTCCAGACATGTCCCCTCCAGCACCCTCTGCTGGCAGAGGTTAGCATCTCCCTGTAAAGGAGGCAATGCTCAGAGTTTGTTATCCTAAAGGGTGAATTTGGAGTTGAGAGGCAATAAATTGACAACTAGAGCCGCAAATCTGAAAAAGTCCTGGCCAATGGGGAGACCCAGAGGGACAAAAGGCCCATTAGAGGAGCCCACTGTGCTCGGTCCTTGGCTGGGAGCAGCCCAGGGGACCGTGGCCTCAGTGAAAAGGCTGCAGCAGAACCTCACAGGTTCTCTCGGAGAGAGATCTGAGCAGCACACCTCCACGGACACCCTAGATGCCAATGGAGGGATCTAGAAGAGCAGTTGTGACAACAATACACAGTGGGGCAAAAGTAGGCTTACAGTTGTTCATATGGAAAATAATACAAGAATAAATAATATTACAAGAATAAACTCTGTTTCACGTACTCATAACTGTAAACCTACTTTTGCCCACCCTGTATTCATTCAGCCAACGAATATTTATGGTGCCTCTACTATGTACCAGGCTCTGGGGACAGAGTGAATGAGACTTTATTCCAGTGCTCATGAATCTGAAAGTCTGCAATGGGGACTTAGCATTGATCAGACAGTCACCCTAACAAAGTATAGCACAAATAAGTGTTAAAAAAGGGGAGGCACATGGTGCTTGGACTTACCAACAGGGGCTGGGGGAACTTGATTCAATCCAGAGCAGTAAGGGAGGGCTTCCCTGAGGAAGTGTCCTCAGACCTGAGAGATGAAAAATGACTGGGTGTAAGCTAGATAAAATAGGTGGTGGAACAGCATTTGAGTCAGGAAAAAAGCATGTGCAAAAGCCCTGTGGTAGTGAGGACCATGCTTGATGGAGGAAATACAGGGAGCCACAGGGCTGCCAGAGGGGAAGGTAGAGGTGGACCAGGGGCGATAGGAAAGTAGGAGACTCATACAGGGCTTTGGGGTCTCTGCTGCCTCTACTGAAGGGACAAGTCAGGAGAAAGCAGGGAAGAGTGGAGCTAGGGGAGTCTGTTGAGGCCAGAATTTGGGGAGCCTTGGACATCCATTTAATTTTTATCTGAGAGAGGCAGCTGCCTTGGTCCTAGGCTCTCGCTGGCACGAGGGATTCATTAATTAGTCACTATCTTAGCACAAGAGATGCCGGGGACCCAAATGGGAAGCACACAGGAGCCTTGACCTCCAGGTTTCCTAGCCTGTTGGGTGGGACAGCCAGTCGGAAGCTAATGAGGTAAGAACTATGGAAATGCCCGGTAGTATATTTTGACCCAGACCCTGATGCTTTGCTAGCAGCAGGAGCAGTTTTGACATAACTTAAAATGTTGAAATATGCAGGCAGTAAAATTTGTTGAGATTCATAAATTGCCAAGGAGTCATGTTGTGAGCAACAAAGAAAATTGTCAAAATTGGCCCAGGGTAAAATTAGATGTTGTACTAAGTCAATCCCCTCCCCTCTCCCCCTACTACCCCCCCCCACCCCCCACCCCGCAGCCAACAATGTTGTGTAACAAACAACCTAAAGCTTGGTGGTTTACAACTCTGAGCATTTCTGTTTATCTTTCCTGGGCCTGTGGTGTGGGTTGGCTGAGGCTCTGCTGGGATCTGCAGGTTTAGTTCCAGTCTGTGGGTTGGTATTTCTGTGTGCTCCGGTTGCCATAACCAATACCACAGATTCGGTGGCTTAAACAACAGAAGTACATTTTCTCACAATTCTGGAGGTTAGAAGTCTAAGATCAAGTGTTGGCAAGGTTGGTTCCTTCTGATACTTCTCTCCCTGGCTTGATCCTCACATGGTTCCTCTGTGTGTGCATATCCCTGGTGTCTTGCTGCATCCAGATTTCCTCTTCTTACAAGAACACCTGTCAGAGTGGGCTAGGACCTTCCCAAATGACCTCATTTTAACTTCATCACCGCTTTAACGGTCCTCTCTTCAAACAGGGTCACATTCTGAAGGATGAGGGATTAGGACTTCAACACATGAATTTGTAGGGGCCACATTTCAGCCCATAACAATTGGGTTGAGGATTATTCCATTCGTTTCCTTGTTCTGGGACCGGCAGGCATCTATGGCATGTTCTCCTCATGGTAGGAGTCAGAGACTCCTGAGGGGGCAGAGAGACAGTGGGGACACATGATGCTCTTTTTAAAAATATTTTTAATGATTTCAGAAAAGAAGGGAGAGGAAGAGAGAGATAGAAACATCAATGATGAGAGAGAATCAGTGATTGGCTGCCTCCTGCATGCCCCCTACTGGGGATTGACTCCACAGCCCAGGCATGTGCCCTTGACCGGAATCGAACCCAGGACCTTTCAGTCCACAGGCCGACGCTCTACCAGTGAGCCAAACCGGCTAGGGCGACATGATGCTTTTTTTTTTTTTTTTTTAAATATAGTTTATTGATTTTTTACAGAGAGGAAGGGAGAGGGATAGAGAGTTAGAAACATCGATGAGAGAGAAGCATTGATCAGCTGCCTCCTGCACATCTCCTACTGGGGATGTGCCTGCAACCAAGGTACAAGCCCTTGACCAGAATCGAACCTGGGACCCCTTAGTCCCCAGGCCGATGCTCTATCCAGTGAGCCAAACCGGCCAGGGCGACATGATGCTCTTAAAGCCCAGCCTCAGAACTAGCACACAGAACCAGCACCACATTCTACTGGCCAAAGCAAGTGTCATGGTGTTCTGTGACTGTTGGTAAAAACCACCCCAAAACTACAGGCATAAAACAACCATTACATTATGCCTACCAATTCTGTAGGTCCGGAATTCAGGCAGAGCATGATGGGAACTGCTTGCCTCTGCTCTAGAATGTCTGGAGCCTCAGCTGGAAACGCTCAAAGGCTGTGGCCACAATCTTCTAGTGGTATTTTAATTCACATCTGGTGGTTGATGCTGGCTGTCAGCTGGGACCTCATTTGGGGCTGTCAACCAGAACACCTCTTTGTAGCATCCTCAGGTGGTCTTTCTGTGCGGACTAGTTGGGCTCCCTCAAAGCGTGGTGGGTTGGTTCCAAGAGAGCAAGAGGGAAGTGTATTGCATTTTTTATGACCTAGCCTTAGAAGACACATAGCGTCACTTCTGCTAAACTCTGTTGATCAAGGCACTCACAAAGTTCCACTCAGATGCAAGAGGGAGAGCACAGAGACCTCCCCACTTGATGGGAAAACATCAAGGTCACAACATAAGATGTGAGAGGCTATGACATGGAAGCATTGTGGTCATCTTTGGAAAATATAGGCTGCCACCCACAGGCAAGCCCAACATCGATGGGCAAAAAAATGTCCTCCATCCAAGTGCAAATGGAGAGTGTGGGGAGGAAGGCAGAATTATGAGTAAAGAATACACCCTACCACAGAGGTGTAGAAATAACCAACACAAAATCAAGTTGGCAGAAACTAAAACTGACCATGTTAAGTTGGAAATTGACTAAAATTCAAACAGAATGAAAATTTGACATTTAGATAATCAAATGTGACCTGGAAAAAATTGGACCAATTGGAGATAATGAACAGAGTAGATGACGCACAATGGCAGGAAACTGGTGAGATCAGATGTGAACTAACAATTACTGAGAAAAGAATAAAATAGTCCTGGTAGCACTTACTCCATGAAACCATGTGATTGTCATGAAAAAATTACTTTGTAAGACTAAATTTAAAATAGGAAACATTAGAAAGATTTTAACATTGGCATAAAATAACTGATCAAAGAAATTGTCTTCATGCAGCTTGCTCAAGAAAACTCTGTCTTGATGTATTAGAATAATGTAATTCTGATAAAAATTACTGGGTTCAAAACCCACTCAAAATAGTCTTTTGGTAAACACATCTATGAGGTCAAAACATTTGGGTCAAAATATCTTGAATATTAGAATTTTCTGTAAAAACCAGAGGAAGAAATTCCAAAGACAAATAAGAAACTCAAAGGTATTTGTATGTATGAGAGATAAAGGGTTGATTTCTCTAATATGTTTAAAAAAAAACAACAAACCCGATCTGACAAATCAGTAAAATAAACAAAACAAAAAAGGAATGCAGCCCGGCAGGCATGGCTCAATGGTTGAGTGTTGACCTTTGAACCAGGAGGTCATGGTTTGATTCCTGGTCAGGGCTCATGCCCTGGTTGTGGGCTCAATTCCCATTGTGGGGGGTTCAGGAGGTAGCCAATTAATGATTCTCTCTCATCATTGATATTTCTCTCTCTCTCCCCCTCTCCCTTCCTCTCTGAAATAAAAAAATCCTATGTAATAAAAGAGTAATATGCAAATTAACCATCACTTCAAGATAAAGATGGCAGTGCCCACAGCCAATAAGGAAGGAATATGCAAATTGATGTGACAAAGATGGCGGTGCCGGCTGGAGCCACAGAGCCAGCCTGAGAGCGGGCAGGAAGGCTTGGCATCCTGGGTCGCCCCACAGACCCAGGAATGGGACTAGGGGTGATCAGGCCAGAGGGAGGGCAGTTGGGGGCAATCAGGCCAGCAGGGGGCGCATTTGGGGGGGAGCAGGCCAGCAGTGGGGGGCAGTTGGGCATGATCATGCCAGTGGGAGGGGCAGTTTGGGGCAAGCATTCCGGCAGGGGGGGAGGCAGTTGGGGGCGAACAGACTGGCAGGATGGGCAGTAGGCGGCGAGCAGGCTGGCAGGGGGGGCAGTTGAGGGCGATCAGGCCAGCAAGGGGGGGCAGTTGGGGGTGAGAAGGCCAGTGGGGGGGCAGTTGGGAGCAAGCAGGCTGACAGGCAGAGTGGATAGGGGCAATCAGGCAGGCAGGCAGGTGAGCAGTTAGGAACCAGTGGTCCCAGATTTGGAGAGGATATATTCGTCCTAAACCAGCAGTCGGACATCCCCCAAGGGGTCCCAGATTGGAGAGGGTGCAGGCTGGGCTGAGGGACACCCCCCCCCCCACTGCACAAATTTCGTGCACTGGGCCACTAGTCTATAAATATTTCAATATGTGTCTCTAAACAATAAGGACTATTTAAATACATATAAGCAAAATATTATGAATATACATAAAAAGTCTTAATCTTTCCTTAATATCAACTATCCAGTCAGTTTACAAATTTCCCTAATTGCCTCATAAGTTTCGTTTATTTGAATTTGCTTGGAATGAGGATCTAAAGATTGAGTTGGCTCATCTGAATCTTTGTCTAGTTTTGATATTAGGGTAATTCCCTTCCTTCCTCTTCTATTTTCTGGAAGAGATTGGGTAGACATAGTGCTAATTCTTCTTTAACTATTTGGTAGAATTCTCCAGTGAAATAATCTGGGGCTGGAGAGTGTTTTGGGTGAGAGTTTTTAAATTACAAATTCAATTTCTTTGATTGTTATAAGGCTATTTAAATAATCTATTTCACATTGGGTGAATATGGTAGCTTGTGTCTTTCAAGTAATTGATCCATCTACGTTGTATTTACTGCTAAAAATTTCCCTCTGAGCACTGCTTTTACTGAATCCCATAAGTTTTGGTATGCTGTGTTTTCATTTGTCTCTAAGAATTTTCTAATTTCTTTGTGATTTCTTCATTGACTAATTGGTTATTTAACAGCGTGTTGTTCGATTTCCACATATTTGTGAATTTCCCAGTTTTCCTTTTGTCATTGATTTCTAGCTTTATTCCATTGTGATAAAGAAGATACATTACATGATTTCAATCTTTTCAATTTATCGAGACTTGTTTTGTAGTCTACCATACAGTCTATGTTGGAGAAAATTTCATATGCACTAAACAATGTGTATTCTGCTGCTGGTGGTGGACAGCCTATATCTGTCTGTCAGGTCTAATTGGTTTACAGTATTGCTTAAGTCTGCTATTTCTTCTCACTTCTTCTTTTTTTTTTTTTAATATATTTTATTGATTTTTTTTACAGAGAGGAAGGGAGAGGGATAGAGAGTTAGAAACATTGATGAGAGAGAAACATCGATCAGCTGCCTCCTGCACACCCCCCAGTGGGGATGTGCCCGCAACCAAGGTACATGCCCCTGACCGGAACCGAAGCCGGGACCCCTCAGTCCGCAGGCCGACGCTCTATCCACTGAGCCAAACCAGTTAGGGCTCTTCTCACTTCTTTTGTGCATACTTTTTTTTTTAACATATATTTTATTGATTTTTTTTTTACAGAGAGGAAGGGAGAGGGATAGAGAGTTAGAAACATCGATGAGAGAGAAACATCGATCAGCCGCCTCCTGCACACCCCCCACTGGGGATATGCCCGCAACCAAGGTACATGCCCTTGACCAGAATCGAACCTGGGGCTCTTCAGTCCGCAGGCCGACGCTCTATCCACTGAGCCAAACCGGTTAGGGCCTTTTGTGCATACTTTAAAGGTATTTCTTAATAGCCACCATAGGGATTACAATTAACACCTGAAATTTATAACAATCTAGTTTGAATCTATGTCAATTTAGCTTTGGTAATATACAAAAACTGCTATATAGCTTCATAGCTCCTTCTTTGTATTATCTTTGTCACAAATTATATCTTCATACATTGTGTGCCCATTAACATAGATTTAAAATTTTTTAAAAATATCTTTTATTGGTTTTAGAGATGAAGGGAGAGGGACAGAGAGATAAGAAACATAAATGATGAGAGAGAATCATTGATTGGCTGCCTCCTGCACACCCCACACTGGGGATTGAGCCCACAACCTGGTCATATGCCCTGACCGGGAATTGAACTGTGACCTCCTGGTTCATAGGTCAATGCTCAACCATTGAATCATGCCTGCCGGGCAGATTTGTAACATTTTTTATGCATTTGTATTTTAAATCATGTAGGGAATAAAGAGAGTTACAAACTGAAAATACAGTAATACTCCTTTTATAGTTACCTATGCAGTTACCTTAATCAGAGTTCTTTATTATTTCATGTCTCCAAATTTCACTGATTTCTGTTTTTATCTTTACAACCTTCTTCCTTCTGCTTGCTTTGAGCTTACTTTGCTTTGGCCCCCCCCCCCCCCGCCCCCCCGCCCCCCCTACCCCCCGCCCCATCCCATAGGTCTTGAGGTGGAAGCTTATGCTATTGTCTTAAGGCTTTTATTCTTTTGTGATGTACACATTTCTTGCATAAAGTTCCCTCTCAGCACTGCTTTAACCATGTCCCACAATATTTGATATGTTATATGATGTATTTTAATTTTATTCAATTCAATGCATCTTTTAAATTTCCCTTGGGACTTCCTTTTTGACCCATGAATTGTTTAGAAATGTGTTGTTTAGTTTCCTAGTGTTTGGAGATTTCCCGTTATCTTTCTGTTATTAATTTCTAGTTTGATTCCACTGTGGTCAGAGAACATACTTTGTATGATTTAAATCCTTTTAAATTTATTGAGTTTTCTTTTCCAGCCCAGAATATGATCCATCTTGGTATACACTTAGTGGGCATTTGGAAAGAATGTGTTGAGTGTTTGATAAGTGTTAATTGGATCCTGTTTGTTGATGGTGTCTTGAGTTCTATATTGCTGGTGATTTTTCTGTCTAACTGTCCTATTAAGTGTTGAGAGAGGGGTATTACTTGTAGATTTGCCTGTTTTTCTTTTTAGTTTCATCAGTTTTTGCTGCTTTCCTTTGATTGGTGATTGCATGATATATCTTTTCTTATCCTTTTTCTTTCAATCTGTCTATATATTTAAATTAATACTTAATAGATTTATACTTAATATAATTATTGATAGGTTAAGACATACCTCCCAATTAAAAAAAATATTTTTATTGATTTCAGAGAGGAAGGGAGAAGGAGAGAGAGATAGAAACATCAATGATGAGACAGAATCGTTGGTCAGCTGCCTCCTGCATGCCCCACACTGGAGACTGAGCCTGCAACCCGGGCATGTGTCCTGACTGGGAATTGAACCGTGACCTCCTGGTTCAACCACTGAGCCACACTGGCTGGGCTCTCAATTTTTTTGGTTTGTTTTCTGTGTGTTCTCTCTGTTATTCCCTTTCTTTTTTTCTGCCTTCCTGAGGGTTATTTGACATTTATTTTTTAGAATTCAAATTATCTATAGTGTTATATTTTTTAATAAAGATTTTAAAATTGATTTTTAGAGAGAGAAGAAGGGAGAGGGCGAGAGAGAAACATCAATGTGAGAATGAAACATGGATTGGCTGCTTCCTGCACTCACCCCATCAGGGATTGAGCAGGCAACCCAGTCAAATGCCTTGACTAGGAATGGAACCAACAACCCTTTGGTGCATGGGACTATGCCCAACCAACTGAGCCACACTCACCTGGGCAATAGTGTTTTTTTTTAGTGTCTCTGTATAGCTTTTGTAGTGGTTGCTGTAGCTGTTATATTACATATATATAACTTATCAGTCTACTGGTGTCATCAGTTTTCTAATTTGAGTGAAACATAGAAACCTTGTCTTCCTTTATGTTTCTTTACCCACTTTTGTATTGTCAGGTAGGGGTGGAATTCCAGGCTCCCAAAGTGTTTTCTACTAACATTGTGGGGAAGGGTGTGGCAGGGTAGGGCTCATTAATGGCCAGCAGAGATCAAAGCTTTGGCCTTCTCTCTCAATACCCTACATTGGTGGGGTAGTTGAATACTTTGACCCATGAGGCTGGAAATCTAGGCTCCCCACTTGGCCTTTGCTGATGTGGATGGGGCCATAGTAGAGCTGTTATTGTCTAAAAAATTTCTGTCTTGCTAGGTTGTTCCTTTCCTAATCCTTTGCCTAGAGAGAATGGGCTGTTTTTTCTTTTCTGTGACCATTTGCTTTTTGGACAGCCAGCTCCAGCTTCTTCAGCTTCAAGTCTGGGGTCTCTGAGGCAGAAAAAACCCACTGTCCAAGGGCACCCAGCTACCCCGAGGCAGTCTAGTTGCAGAGTCGTGTTCCTAATCACTACACGTGCCTGTTGCTCCTCTGTCCCCAGCTGCTCTACCAGGAGGAGCTGAGCACCACCAAGGTTGGGCTCTTCCCTCCTGGACAACTACTGCAGTGGTTGGCCCAGAGCACATGGCCACTCCCCTGGGAAGGCCACACACCCTCCACAAAGTCCATGGAGCCACTGGAGTTTGTTTTCCAGGGGCCCAGGGGGCTTAGCACAAAGCCTAGGTGAGATTGATGTGCCTAAAAGCGTGGGCCAAGCAGCTGCAGTGGGGTGTTCCACCACATTCATGGTTTGCCAATAAGGCCTTGACATTATTTTTATTTATTGTTATTATTTTTACAATGTAATAGGACAGGGCATAGTTTTTTTTCTAGGCCACTACATTATGTTTATAGTCTTTATTTTCAGACGACTTTTTTCTTACTTTATGTCCATTTTCTCAATACCTTAGTGTTTTGTTTTTTTGTTGTTTTTTAATTAAATCTTTATTGTTGAAAGTATTACATATGTCCCTTTTCCCCCCATTGACCCCTTCCAGCCCGACCCTGTACCCGCCCCAGGTCTTCACTACCCTATTGTCTGTGTCCATGGGTTATGCCTATATGCATACAAGCCCTTTGGTTGATTTCTTCCCTCCCACCCCTTCCTTCAGTACTTTAGTGTTTTAATAATGGCTTCTCAAAAATTTAAGATTGACTTTATAGTAAAACCATTTAAATTTCATAAGAATTCATAAGGCTCTTTCTCATGGAATTATTCAAGCTACTTATTCATGTGTGAACCTACTGAAATGGAATGGTTTAAATAATTAAGGAGGGAATTGATACTCCATATGCCCAAAATTCTAACATTAGTGCATGGATAGTTATTAAAAATCAAAGAAGACAAATTTATAGAGATCATATGAGTTAATTTCTATCTTCTTTGTATTAAGAAAAAGTTCTTGTTATTTTTGCCTCATGACAAAGGCTGTGGTGGTAGAGAGAGAAAAATGCAGAGCAGGACATTATGTAATGAATTTGATGATGATATAAGACCTGATTTTTCTGCATGACTTGTTAATTTTTAAAAATTGCACAGAAATGCATACAATCATTATTTTAAACTTTTATAGAATTCAGAAGCATGCAAAAAAGTCAAAGTTAACTTTCAATCCTTGCCTTGCTAAAAGATATATTAAAAAAAAACATTTATAGCCCTAGCTGGTTTGGCTCAGTGGATAGAGCATTGGCTAGTGGACTGAAGGGTTCGATTCCGGTCAAGGGCATGGTCAGGATTCGCCTAAGAGGCGGCCAATTGATTTGTTTCTCTCACATCAATATTTCTCTGTCTTTCCCTCTCTCTTCCAGTCTCTCTAAAAATCAATGGGAAAATACCCTCGGGTGATGATTTTTAAAAAAGCAAGGCACAGTCTGTTACCTTTTGTGTTAAAAAAAAAATCAAACTGTATTGATATCTATATATTTGCCTGTGTGTGAAATGAGTTTCTGGAAGGATATCAAGAATCTGGGGAGGGGACTTGAATGGCTAGGTTAAGGGCGGGGGACACTTCGTAGACGTAGAGGTGGGTGGGAAGCTGGAGGCTTTGGTCTTGAACTAAGAATGGTGATCCTGAGCCCCGGGAGAACCTCTGAATTCGGAACCCAAGGGTTGGAAGTGCAGACGTCCTTCAGGTGAGCAGGAAGGACTGACAGCAGAGAACGCTGGCCAGGCAGGAGACAGGCCTGCAGGGAGGCGTCTTGGGGTGGGAGTGGCTTTTTCAGGTCGCATTCCCCGGCCACCAGGGGGCAATCAAGCCCGCTCCTGTGAGCGGGTGGGTCAGAGCGCCGGAGGCAGGTCCCGCCTCCTGGCCCGCCCGGCAGCTGGAGCACCCGCCCGCTTTCCCAGACCTTTCCCCGACCGATCTCAGGTCTCAGCCACGTGGAACTTCATGAGGTGCACCTCCTCCCTCCTCCTGGGGAGTCCGCCTATTAGCGGTTCTCTCGCATCAATTGTGAAACAAATTGGCCGCCTCCTGTGCGAGTCCTGACCATGCCCTTGACCGGAATGGAACCAGGGACCCTTCAGTCCACATTAGTGATGACCTGGAGCCCCCTTCAACATCCAGTCCTCTGTTGGGGTTACCTCATTCAATCTTGACCACCACCACCTAAGAGGAGTGCTGCCATCATACCCATTTCATAGAGGGGAAAGTTGAGGTACAGCGGTTGGTAATTTGCCCAAAGACCAGGAATGGTGACCCAAGATACACACCTGGCCTATCCTTGGAACTGGAACGTTAACAAAACCACGTCTTCTTTTTGACTCTGTTCCTCCTCCGGAACTTTCTTCACACAGCAGCCAGAGCGTGCTTTGGGGGCCCTAAGGGGCATGTCATTCCCTAACAGCCTCTCTGGCTGCACTCAGGATCAAGTTCAGTCCCCTCTCCCCATTTCTCAACTCCAGACACACCAACTTTCCTTCAGCTCGAAGAAAACTGTTCAATCTGGGCATTTGCTGCTCCATCAGGCCCACTCGCCCCTGCTCCCCCTTAGTTAGCCTGTATAGTCTTCAGGCCTCTAGGTCACCCCGAGGGAGGCTGACTCCCTGACTCCCAGATATGCTCAGGCCCCGAATGAAATGCTGTTTAACCAGTCTGAGCCTCTTGGGTAGTACTGGCCTCACACGTGTGCTTCGTTTTGTAACTGTCATGGCATCATTATTTCAAAAACTCCAATCACCCTCGACTCCTTACGCTCTAGAACTCTCTCTAAAACAGCTGATCTTGTGATATCTACCTTTAATATGTTATCTCAAGTCTGACCCCTTCTTATCTCTTTCCCCACTAGGTCCGTCTGGCCATGCTTCCTCATGGTCGTTTCCACCTCTGCAACAGCTGTCTTTGTATTTGTCTGTCTGTCTGTCTGTCTCCCTGACTAGAATGAAAGCTCCGAAAAGGCCAGGACTTTGTTCCCTACAGAATCCCCAGTGCCTATGGCTATCCGACTGTTTCTCCCACCAGAATGTCAGCTCCTGGGCCAGGAACGGCCTGTCCTGTTCACATACAGCCCCAGTGCCCAGCACACAGCAAGTGCTCTATAAAAAGCCCATCGATATGCAGGTGGAGAAACTCAGGCCCAGAGGGAGAAAGCAGCTTGTCCAAGGGCCTCCCCGGAGGGCAGCACAGCCAGCACCAGTACCCAGCTCTCCTCCGGCCTCTGTGTCAGGCAAGCAGTCCCTTCTTTCCCGTCCCAGAACACACAAGAGCCCAGGCCCTTTGCTCAATGATCAACACAGTTTATTACTCCACTTTCACCTTCACACAAACTATTTCAAAGAGCTGGGACAAGTGTGGGGTGGGGGTTGGGGGAGGGATAGGTGCCCCTCAGGAGCCAGGACCCCCGGTTGGCTTCCTCGGACCAGGGCAGGGAGGGAGCGTCAGGCTGTTCAATCTCTGGGCACCAGCTCTCCATGTGCACACGCACAGCAAGCCAGCAGCTCCTCACACATAAATACAGACACGCTTAACAAAAATAGTATATCTTCACAAGGAATAAAAACTAGTTTTGAATATGTACAGCAGAGAGCCCAGGGGGTGGGGGTGGGGGGGCAGGGCTGCTAGGCCGGGACCCCCAGGGATGAGACAGGCTGTGGGTAGAGCAGAGGAGGGAGGGAGGCCTGAAGGGCTCCTGGCCAGGCCATTCTGACCTGGCAGCCCAGCTGCCTAGGCTGAATGGGGGTGGGGCACAAATCTGTTTGGCCAGGCAGGACTGGCCCCTCCAGGCAGCCCTACTTCCACCCTGCACACCAGGCTCTCCTTCCTGCCTTCCTGCCTGAGGTAGGGAAGACCCTAGGGCTCCCATAGCTACTGCCTGTAGCTCCCCTTCCCCTCTGGGCCGAGGCCTCTGAACCCCATGGGCAGCAATCCAAAGCAAAGATGCCACAAGGCTGATCTCCTTGGAGGAAGTGAGGCAGCTGAGGCCATAAACAGCTCTGGGGCACCTGTCTTGGGCCCAGTTGGTCCCTCAGTCACGGTCATGGGAGCCAGGGAAGGGGAAGGGGAGGGAAGCTGGGGTAGTGCTAAACTGCAAGGGACACCCAAGCTTTGGTATGGGGTGCTTCCTGCAGTACAGCCCCCTCCTCCTGGGTTAGAATGGCCTCTAGCCAGACACCTCTAGAGGACATGGGGGCTGGGGTGGAAGGGGAGACTTTGGTCAGGCCAGAGTTGGGGAGGGGGTCCTGGTCCTTGTTTCTTTATCCCAAGCAGCCTGAATCCCTAATTAGTCAGAATTGGCCCCTAAGTGGCCACTGGAGGGGGGGAATGAAAGAAAGGGGAGCCCAGGTCCTAGAGGGTGGGGTGGGGAGGGGATAAGAAATGATCAATTCTGAGGCCACAAACATGAAAACGAAGGCAATCTAGTCTTTCTAGGAAAAAGGGTCAGAAAACTTTCTAGCTCCCTGGCAGGAAAGCATTCTAGGGGAGGCTAAGGGATAAGGAGGTCCCACCAATCGGGTAGGGCCCTTCCAGCCATCAGCCATGAACTCCCACATGCCTGCCAGCTCCATGGGGCAGATTTTGGGGAAACTTTGTGGGTTTTGAGGCCAGGAGAACTGAGGTGTGGGGGAAGGCAGCTCTCACAGAAGCATAGTAAATTCTAGAAAACTAATTGTGGGGGACCAGGTCTAGGCCCAACCCTGTGATGTGTAGGGTGGCCATGGGCTGTATGTAGTGGTTCTCCTGGTGGCAATGGTGGCTGAAAGGAGGGATGTGATGGGGGAAGGACGGGCGTGGGAGGGTGAGTGGATGGTCAGTGTCTGGTCATTTCCGACTGAAGAGTGAGCCCAGCAGAACCACGCCAGCCACAGTCATGCCCGTCAGGAACCAGCGATTGAAGCGTTCCTGGCCCTTCCGGCTCTCAGCTGCTGCGTTGTTCCCGTAGAGTTCCACAAAAGTGTCCTGCAGGGAGAGAGAGAGAAGGAAAGGTGCTATTGGAATCCTCAAACAGTAATGTGGGTGGGCAGGAGAAGGGGGCCATCTTCATGCGATGGCCTTAATTTGAAAAATTGCTGTCATCCTTGCCCACTCTGGGCCTGATAAAGGGTTAAGAACTGCCCTCCTTCTTGACCTCCAGTTGGAAATGACCAACCCATTTTATTGCGGAGAAAGCGAGTGTGAAGTAGGAAAGAGCTTTGTTCCAGGTCAGACAGCTAGGAAATGGTACTCTAGAACAGGGGTCCTCAAACTACGGCCCACAGGCCACATGCAAATACAAATATTGTATTTGTTCCCATTTTGTTTTTTTTACTTATTTTACAAATAAGATATGTGCAGTGTGCATAGGAATTTGTTCATAGTTTTTTTTTAAACTATAGTCCGGCCCTCCAACGGTCTGAGGGACAGTGAACTGGCCCCCTGTTTAAAAAGTTTGAGGACCCCTGCTCTTGAACCTGAGGTGGGAAAGAGATGGGCAGGCAATGACTGGAGGCCAATTGCTGGAGCAGAGTGCAGAAGGAAGGGATAGGAGAGATGAGGGTGCAGGGGTGAGCGAGAGCTGACCACGTGTGATCTAAGCCCCAGAGAAGCCTGGAGTAGAGTCCCAGTGAGGGCAGGGTGGAGCCATAAGCTTTCCACTGCTGTGATGGAGAGAGGGAGGGAGAGAAAAGGGAAAGTGAATTCCCAGAATGATTCCTGGCAGAGGATGGCTCCCTCTTCCTCTGCCCAGGAAGGCTGAGCCAGGGCAACGCACAGACCAGAACAAGCACACAGGCCTGGGGTGGGTCTGTGAGCTCCAGCCCTGTTCCCCACCCCAGGGGGGACATGACTCTGTGTCCAGGAGGAGGTGAGCAACAACTCTGGGCCCTGAAGCTAGTCAGGAGGGAAGCACATGATATGGGAGGGAGGGGCTTCGGGTTAAATTACCCAGCCCAGGGTGGAGCCGGCCTGTGGGGCAGGGAAAGGGGAGCTTAGAGTACCCTTTAATGAGAAGCTTCCCACCCCATTTGTCCCTTAATCCTCCCAACAATGCTGCAAGGCAGGCTGTCTCTCCCCATTTACAGACCAGGAAATTGGCCTCTGAGCGGGGAGGGACTTGATCAGGTCACCCAGCTTTGTCAGTGGTGGAACCAAAACCCAAGCCTAGCATCTGGCACCTAGAAATCAATGCACTGTGTGGGTCCAGGGAGGGAATGAAATGAATTCCTGGCTGGTTCCAGAGCCAGTGTTCTTGCCTCCACCAAGAGCTCACCCCTTGGGTCACATTTCCACCTGGTCCCAACTAACTGAGTGGTGCCTGCTCCTCAGACAGGGCCTGCCATCTCCAACTGGCCCCAGGTCCCACCCAGCCAGTTTGTTCTCTGATACTGACTGGACCCCACCTCTGGTCTTGATAACCCCCCTCAGTCCATGCTCCACACAAAGAAGATTTTTAAAAACATAGATCATAGTACGCCTGTGCTTCAAGTCCTCTAACAGCTTCTCCCCGCACTCAGAAAGCCACTGTCATGTCTGTTCATATCCCTGGTATCCTAGCAAGTGCCACGTGCACTGAGCTGCCAACTTGGCTCAGAGAATCCTCAACATTTATTCAGTCATTAGGAAGGTAGCAGTGACACATAAGCCACAGCCCTTACCAGAAAGCTTACCCTTCTGCTGGGAAAAGTCCCATTCAGACCACATCACTCCAAGCTCTTAACCGTCCCGAGGTTTCCCAATCGTACCTGGAATCAAGTCCTTATCACAACCAGCAGGCTTAGCAGGGCCCCTCCCCACTGCACACTCCACAGGGAGCAGGGCCTCCTCGCTGTTCCGGAGTATCTGCTGAGCTCAGGAGCTTGTTGCTCTTGCTGCCTGGAGCACTGGACCCGAGATCATCACCTGCCTCCCTCCCTCACTGCACTCCTGACTCTGCTCAAACGTCACCTCCTCAGAGGCCTTCCCCGGCCCCCATGTCTGACATGGTATCCACCCCCATCTCTCCTATCTCCTTACCTTCCTTTATTTTTCTTCTCAGCACTTTTCATAACCAGATTCTGCACTTTGTTTTTCTTTGATTTATCTCCTGCACTCGATGTGGCTTGATGAGGCAGAGATTTTGTTTTATTTCTATACACCCAGAACACGATCTAGCACACAGTTGGTAGTCGATAAATACATGAGTAGAACGAAAGTACTGCATGTCTACTAAGTGCCAGGCACTATTATCTCATTGCACCTTCATCATAATTCCCAGACTAGCGATCTGAAACTTACTTCACAGATGAGACAACTGAGGTTTACAATAGGAAGGCCTTGCTAAAAGGTGGCAAAGCCAAGATCAGAACTCAGGACTGCCCAGCTCCAAAGGGAGTGCTGCTACATTCCCTGTGCGGGGCACTGGGGAGGACCTGTCCTGTCACTAGTGCTGAACGGATTCCCGTTTAAAAGGATGTGGGGTGGGGTGGGGTGGAGGTGCGTCTTGGGCCTGGAGAGAAGGTAGCAGCGGCAGCAGTCAGCCCCTCTTGAACTCTTGGCCTTGTTGCTGCCAGGCATGGCTGGGGTGGATATGCGTCCCTGTCTCTCCATCTTTATCCTGGCTAGCCTCCATTTTTGTTGGCAAAAAAAATTCTTACAGGAGTTTTAATTTTTCTGATCCGAAGCAAAGTAGGCCCAGGTGAATTCACAAAAAAGACAGACCTGTGATGGGGGGAGTCCTGGGCTGTGGGGAGGCCTGGCCAGAAGGCCATGGTTATCCCGAGGGGCCAAACGTCCCATAAGAAGCCCGGGACACTGGGGCTGTAGCCAAAGTGGGAGCGGCCTGGCTCCCTCAGTGGGAACTTTCCTGAAGTAGAGGGCTGGCAGCCACAGGACATTTTCGGCTCTGGGGCTGGGCTGGAGTAAACAGGCTCTGTCCCTGCAAAGGCACAAAGCACTCACTGTCCAGGAACAGTCATTCCAGGGTGGAGGGAACATTCTCATTTCGGTGCCATCAAGAACAAGGCTCTGACCTGCCCAGCCCCCACGAGTGCATTCCTGGCCAGAACAACACTTCATCTCCACTTCAAGGAGCGCCTTCTCTTAGGAGGGTGGAGGGGGCCAGGATTTCCAAGGCTGTGGATTCTGCGAATTGCTTTTGTAGACAGAGCACCAGCAGAATGGGGCGTGCTGTTCCAGGGCGGGTGCCGGGAGGCAGTGGTGTGGGTATATTTAGCCCACGGTTCACACGACACACTTGGAAACAAACACAGCCATTTTCTCAGCGGGCGGCTGCTCTGGATAAATAAACAGGATTGAAAGCAGCCCAGTCTGGAAAAGCAGAGATAAGCCCTCACTGCTCCTCAATGGCTCCCACTGGTTTTAGCCAGAGCTGGCATGGTGGGCAGAGAGGTGAGAGGTAAGGGTGAGTTGCAGGGAGGTCTCTGATGTCACAGAGGCTTTAGGAGACCCAGGCCTGGGAGACTGTCTGCATCCTCAGCGTGGGTTACAGCAAATGGAGGAAGTTCTCTTTGCAGCTGTGACTGCTGCCACAGGAATCCACGTGGGAGTTTTCAGGGCCACTGGCGAGAGGCAGTGGCTAATGACCCCCATGGGAGAATCATGGGCTACTAGCCAGGCAGACCCCACAAGTCAATAAGGCGAGCACACCTGCCCATTCTAGTGTCACACAGCCAGTTTGTGGTAGAACTTGGATAGAAACTGGCGTCTCCCAACCTGGCACTGGGGCCCTTCAGAATGGTGAGACAAGAACCAGGGTCCACAGAAGTCAAGGCTGGGCCCACTTTCAAGCCCCCGCCTCCCACAGTCCTGGCCACACACGAGGCCTGGGCCCACCCCACATGCTCCAGAGTGCTTCCTGCCCCTGTGCCTTTGCCAACACTGTGTCCCCCTAACTGGTCACCCTTCTTGCATCTCTCTTCCTCAGTTAGCCAACCTCACGTTGGAGTCCTGTCTTCCCAGAATCCTTCCCTACTAGTCCCTTCTCCAACTTTGGGACAAAAGTCGTCTTTGTGCTTCCAGGGGTTGTGGACTTTCATTCACACCATAAATATTTACCGAACACCTTCCATGCACCAAGCTCGGCTCTGGAGACACAGCAGTGAGCAATACAAACAAGGTTCCTGCTTTCCTGGACCTTGTGTTGTAGTCTGTGCATGCTCAGCCGGGGTGATATCAACTCCAATGGAGCCAAGTGAAAAATTCCGGGATATTGCAGTGGTTTGTGGCTTTGCAGTACCACAGCACATACATAGTACAGTGGTGGTATTCAAATGTAATGGAAGGGCAATTAGGACAAAAATGTCTAAGAAGACTCCTTGGGGGTAGTAATAAGGAAAAAAAGGCTGAGAAACACTGTCATAGTGGGAAGCAGAGAAGATAAGAAACAAGACAATTTCAGAGGTGATTGGATTTTGAAGACAGTAAGTTATGGGGAGGTGACAATGCCTGGGGGACTGATGTAGGTGGTGGAATGCTCAGAGATCTTTCTGGAGAAGTGAGGTTTGAGCTGAGATCTGAATGAGGAGGTAGAGGTGGCCAAGGATCAATAATCTCAGGTCAGCCCTAACCGGTTTGGCTCAGGGATAGAGCATCGGCCTGCAGACTGAAGGATCCCAGGTTCGATTCCAGTCGGGGGCATGTGCCTTGGCTGCGGGCATATCCCCAGTGCAGGGTGTGCAGGAGGCAGCTAATAGATGTTTTTAACTTTCTATCCCTCTCCCTTCCTCTCTGTAAAAAATCAATAAAATACATTTTTAAAAAAATAATCATCTTAGGTCAAAAGAGCATGTTCCAGCAGAAGCAAGTGCAAAGGCCTGAGGCAGGAAGGGAAGGCAGGGCATCCCTATGTTGAGGTCCTCTATCTGTGTGTCAGTCTCTCCCATCAGTCATGGTGCCTCAGTGCAGCAGGAATCAAGTCTGATCGATGTCTGAAGCCAGGGGCCCATCCAAACCGTGATGACTAATGTCAGCTAGATCTCTGCCCAGAAGCAGCCGACTGAATAATACAATCCACCTGCAACCCTGGAGAAGCCAGGAAAAAGGCTGGCACAAGGATGTACCTACCCTATCAGGGCAACAATACAGTCCCTGCTTGAACCTGATCAGCTCTCCAATTCCCATTCTTCTCCTCTCTCACCTCCCATGTTTCCACGCTTCTTCCTAGGGTTATGACTTTGAGCAGGTTACTTCACCTCTCTGGCTCCTAGTGTCCTCACTTGTCAAATAACAATAATAACTGCTGGTATGGTGGCTACCCTTTACTACACATTTAAATGCTTTACCTATGCCAGTCACTGAGCTAAAGCAATTTACCCTGACTGGGCCATATCCCTGATTACATGTCAATCATGGTCACCTGAGTGATTATTTTTTGTCCTTTTTCTCTCACCAGACAGTGTGTGGTTTTGTCACTAGTATCTCTAGAACCTGGTACTGTGCCTAGAACACAGCAGGTGCCATTCTAAATAAATCTGGTGACCTGGCTGGGTTGCCTACACCAATAGTCTGGCTCCAGTGTCTTTGCTTCTAACCTTGTACATCTCTCTGTCCACTTTCAAAGGGACAACACTTCTTGAGCCCCCACTGTTGGCCAGGTGCATATACTTCTGTGACTGAAGGAGGTCCTCATTCTAAACCCAGGTAAACTGAGGCTCAGAGACACTGAGACCTGCGCAAAGTAAGTGGGGAGCCAGTTTCAAGCCCAGCACGTGCAGCAGCAAACCCCACTTTCTGGGCCAGGGCTATCGTCCTGAGTCCCTCTAGGAAGGGGAAGGTGGCCAGAGGCCACTAGCTGAATGAATGAGCTCTGGCCCCTGCCAGCTGAGGGGGAAGTGGGTAGCACAGGAAAAGGATGTGACGAAGACCAGAAGGGAAAGTGAAACCCTTCCGTCCTGGCTTCAGTGGGGAACAAGTGCCTGTGCCAGACGAGCCCTTCCTTCCTCTAAGGTGACCCAGGCCCCCTGCTTCCTTCCTGTGTGGTTATTTCAGGAAAGAAGTAGGTGGAGAAGAGGAAGGGGCTCCTAGCAGCCCAGAGAAAGTGCCAGGGACACCAGGACTGTATCTTGCCCTGGACTCGCAAAGCCCTGCATGGGCAGCCTGTGACTCACTCACAGTCTCTTTCTGCTCCCAGCCTCAGTGTCCCTGGGAGAGAGGTTGATAAATGCCTGCTGAGTAGACCAATGAGGCCTTGTTAGGCGGTCCCTAGGAGATGGCAGGAAGGGTGGGGGGGCAAATGGAGAGGCTTTATCACTCTCTTGGCAGGGTGTTGCAGGCGGAGAGTGGGAAGAAGTGAGGTTTGTGGTTGAAATCCACTTCCCCTGACTTTCCCAGGGGACATGGGCCTGGATGTGGGCAACTCAGAGGGGCGGCTTAGTGGGGCAGGGGCAGAGATGGGTGGCCAAACTCCGCTGGGCCTGACACTTCACTCTAGCCAGCCCAGCTGTGGGTGACATAGCAAGTCTCTCTACTTCTGAGCCTCAGTTTCTCCTGCTCTGACCCCACCCACAGGCAGCAGCGGTAAGATGAGGGGATGAAGGCACTTGGTAAAACAAGGTGACCTTGGTATTACTGGCTGAAGAGGGTGTCATCCGGGGCCCAAGCCATCTGGGCTTTAGGGGATATTTGAAGGCATCCGCACGGCAAACTTTGTTTTAATCTTTCTCCAACTCTGCCCTGTCAGCTGCCAGCCTCTTCTCTCCCTCCCCCTCCTCCCCACCATTAGTTCTAAGAAGTTAAGCCTGACAGATGTGCTCATTTCTCAGAAAAGGAAGTGGTTGTGCTGGGAGGAGATAACACCTCAGCTGGGGAATTGAGAAAGCTATCTGGCCCAGCAGTTCGAGCGTGGGCTCTCCACCTCCTTCCTCAGCTCAGAAACTGGGTGCTCGCCTTGGAGGCAGAGATAATTCAGAAAAGCATTTACTGGGGGCACAGATGCTCCTGTAGGGGCTCACATCCTTTCCTGGGAGTGACGGCTGATATTTACTGGGCACTTACCTACTAAGAGCTTCACTGTGTGCACAAATGCACTTAATCCTCACAATAGCCCCCTGAAGAAAGTGCTACTAATACTCTCCATGGTGCCCTGGCCGGTTTGGCTCAGTGGATAGAGCGTCAGCCTGCGGACTGAAGGGTCCCAGGTTCGATTCTGGTCAAGGGCACATGCTTGGGTTGTGGACTTGATCCCCAGTAGGGGGCGTACAGGAGGCAGCTGATCCATGGTTTTCTTTCATCATTGATGTTTCTACCTCCCTCTCCCTTCCTCTCTCTGAAATCATTAAAAATATATTTTAAAAAATTACTCTCCATGTTACAGAGAGGAATCAGGCTCAGAGTTCAAGTGATCCTCCCATGGTCATATAGTTCATAAATGGCAGAGTTGGGATTTGAACCTAGGGAGTCTGGATCCAGAGCCTAAGCACGTAATGGCTCCTGGTTGGCCGCTGCATCAATGCATCAATTCCCTGGAATTCCAAGGCCTGCCTCATCTCAACTCTCTTTCAACCCTGGTGACGCCCTATTCTTTCATGAGTAGATGACCACAGCCTTTCATTCTTCTCCCAGTATCTATAGTAAGATGGACCAAGGCACACCCTTGACACACAGAAACTCAAAAGTGACCTAACAACAAACCCATCCACCTTCCATGGGATGCGCAAGCTCACCCCTAACATCGTCACTGCCCAGATGGGGCTCAGAAAGGTGGAGCACCCAGGTCACATGGTGGGGGTCTGCTTCACTCCAGATGGCCCATACCTGTGGGAGTTCACAATCCTCTCCAAGGCATTCTCTGCTTACACACTTGTCACAAGGGGCTCCTTCTCTCCCTATGGAACATTTACTTTTTGGACAGATCTATTGGAAAACATTTCCCTTTGTCAGCTCTATTGGAAACCCTTGCCTCTTTCCCTCTATTCCTCCCACCCCCTGCCCCCACTGGCTGGGCCTTAGTTCGGCTCCTCTCTCCTCTGTTGCTCTTGTCCAACTCTGTCCCAGGGGCTGCCCAAGAAGGCAACACAAGCTGACAGAGGAAACTCCGGTGGCCTTGCTCTGGGCCCTAGACCAGGTTCTGCTCTTCTCTGAGTATCAGCTGCCTCATTTGTAAAATGGTGGCACTATTGGGTGAAGCCAAGGCGGGTGACAAATTAAGTTCTATTTCTCTACCAAGCTGGACTGCCAGAGCAAAGAGTGGGCAGGTACCCAAAATAGACGAAGGTGTTTAGTTGTGGTTCTCATCTGTAAAGTGGGGATTAAAAATCCCCATTGTACTTATTTCATAAAAACACTGTGAGGATTCAAAACATGTAAAGCTCTTAGAACTGCACAACACATGGTAGATTTTGAGTAAATGGTAGCTATATCACCGAGGCTCAGTTTGAGTCCTAGAGCCTTCTCCATGGTCTGCAAGACCCTGCCAGGTTTCCTCAGCTTTGTCTAGGCCAGGCTGCTTCATTGCTCACATGCCATGTTCTGTTCAGCCTCAGGACCTTTGTCCATGCTGGTCCCTCTGCCTAGCTCTCTCCTACTTATCTCTTAGGTCTTAACCTACAGGTCACTTCCTCAAAGAGGCCTCCTGCTCTCTGTCTCCCAGTCTTCTTGGGCTCTCTCACCAGTTTGTTGAGCTGCTCATTTTTTACCATGAGCTCTGTTCCCCCAGCCTAGCCCAGTCAGTGCTGGGCCTAGAGAAGGTGCTGATGAGTGCGGCTGATTGGTAGACAGTGAGGAGGGAAGGGAAGAAAGGCCAGTTTTCTCTTTCTCTCCATCCCCATCCTCACTGTCTGGCATAAGTAGGAGGAGGACCTGAGACACCAGGTGATTGACTGGGTAGGGTGCCCAGGATTCCCCAGACACCAAGTTCTCCCAGGCTCAGGAAGAGGGACAGAACGCTATTGGAAGGTTGTGGAAAAAGCATCTTTTGCATTGTGTTGAGGCAAAAGGCAGGAGAGGGACTGTGGTAGCAACCTACACAGAACAGAGACTTGGTTTCTGGGGCCAACCCCTTCCCTAAAACTGCTTCATTCTGGGATTTATGCTTCCAAGTACTGTATTCCATAGTCTAAAGCAGCCACTCCCACCTTCCTGCCCAATGTTGCATGCTATAAAGAAAACAGCACTGGGCTGAGAGTCAGCAGATGCAGGGGCCAGGTCCCAGCTCTATCACTGACTTGCTTGGGATGCTTGGAAAGCCCAAGACTTTTGCCATCTGGAAAGTGAAGGGGATCATCTCAAAGGGCTCCTACTAGTGCTCCAGCGTGAGGAGGATGAAAGTAACACACACACACACACACACACACACACACACACAGATGAATGAGTGACACCTGGGTTCTCTCTCAGGGGTATCTAAAAGATGAAGTAATTAGTGTGGAAGGTGACATTTTGGAGTAGAAGGGATTGTTGCTACAAAAGAGTCCGATCCTCCTCCACCTCTGTTGAGCCTTCCCCTGAAACCTGCAGGATTCCAGGGGAAAAGAGCAATTGGGCCCACATGACCCTGGACAAGCGCCTCAGATGGGCCAGACCTTGCCGGTCTCTGTCCCTGTGGCCTCAACCTCCTCACCCCAGCACCGCCTCCAACTAGTCCAGACAAGTCCAGGGTATTTTCAGCCACCTTTATCTGATTGGAAATGTTTGGAATTCCAAGCAGAAGAGGGTGGGAGCAAATCCCTGCACCACCCTTCCCTCCCCCGTACGTGTGAGTGCTCACACACACCCGGGAAACCAAAAGCTCAGCTGAAGGCTCCTGTGGGGCTTCATTCCCTACATTTCCATCCCTTCTATCCTTTTCCTCAATTCATCTCCACCCCAGTCCACCAGCCCCCCTCAAGGTTCAGAACAGCAAGATGCCCGAGATGGTGCCAGGAGAGCTGAAGTGCTCTTCTGCAGCGGAAGATGTTGAGCCAGGGGCCACCTGGAGGTTTGTTATTCACAGTCAACACCCAGAGCACCAAGAAACGTCAGATGACCACCAGGAGACCCAGAAACCATGCATCATAATCTGTGGCTCACAGAGATGTGAACTGAGATCCAGAAAAGCTGCTGGGACTCCCCCAAAAGGCTTCCTGACCCTTGGAGTCAGACAGTGTTGGTTCTGACCGCAGCACTGTGACTGCCTACTTGTGGGACTTGAGGCAAAACCCTACCTCTTCAAGCCCAGTGTCCTGTCTATAAGCAAGAACACTGCACTCCACAGGCTTGGCAGCAAGAATTAAATGGTTCATGGAAAGTGCTCAATAAATGTTAGCTGGTGTTTTGTTTTTTTTTAATAGCTAAAAATGAGTGGCCCCATTGGTGTATCTCATTATTTGTAGCTACAAACAAAAAAGTAACAGCTAATATTTACTAAGCCCCTGCTTGATTCTCAAAATCTCGTAAGAAAAGTTGTCCCCATTTTACCAATGAGAAAGCTAAGATCAGAGAGGTGATGAAACTTTGCCCAAGATCACTGGTTACTGAGTAAGGGTGTTTGACTCCACAACACATTAAATTTAGCCAGTGCAATAGGACAGACGCAGGAGGATGTTACTAAATTCCTCTTGGCTTCCCCATTTCACCCCCCACCCGCCCACTAATTACTGAGGTTCTGCTACTCTTGGGCCCCGGAAGTCAGAAATTACTTTAAGGACAGGGAAGAGATATGCCCCCTGGTTCCCTCAGGGTTGGGAAAGGGAGAGATGTGCTGATGGCTGCTCTATGCTTCTCCCTACCCCCAACCCAGCCTTGCAAGGCCAGTCCTTGCAGAGAGGGTCCCTCTCACTACCTGGTCATTATCTTGGAAACAAAAGTGATGCCAAGTAGCTTTGGTAGAGCTGTTAGCTGAGTTTTCTAAGGCAGACCATAACCCCTTTGTGGGTGGACTTGTGAGGTTGCAGGAAGGACCACACAAGCTGCCCTGCTTAAGCTCTGAACACTCATTCATTCCATACATCTTTATTATTAAATGCCCACTAAATGCCAGGCACTGTGCTAAGTGCTACAGATATAGCAGAGACTAAGTCAGATGAAAATTTTTACCTGCATGAGTTTACAATTTAATGGAACAGACAGGCAATATATGTGTCAGATGGCAATAAAGGAAAAATAAACAAGAAAAGAGGTTAGAGAGAAACATGGAAGAGGGCAGGATTAGAACCCATGGTCAGGGAAAGCTTCTTGAGGAGGTAACATTTAATCAGAGCCCTGAATGAAGTAAGGAAAAAGGCACTGTAAGGATCTGAGGAAAGGCAGAGGGAATAGCAAGTGCAAAGGTCCTGAGGTAGGTATATACTTGAGGTATTCTAGGAACAGAAAAGACACCAGTGTACGGTAGCTGAGGCCGAGTGAATCAGGGGAGAATGGTAGTAATGGGGTCAGGCCCCAGATTGTGCAGGGCCTGAAGTCCATTTAAGGCCTTGGGCTTGTCCTTTGAGTGACACGGGAACACTGCAGGGTTTTGAGCAGTGGACGGTCATAATCTGACTTTTTTTTTTTAATACATTTTTATTGATTTCAAAAAGTTGGGAGGAGAGAGAGAGACAGAAACATCAATGAGAGAGAAGAATCATTGATTGGCTGCCTCCTACATGCCCCCTACCAGTGATCAAGCCTGGCAACTTGGGCATGTGCCCTGACTGGGAATCGAATCATGATCTCCTGGTTCATAGGTCAATGCTCGCTCAACCACTGAGACACATTGGCTGGTCCTGACTTTGATTTTAACAGCATCTCTCTGGCTGCAGGGTGGAGACCTCCAGGGGCAAGGGTGGAAGTAAGAGGTCTGGCAAAGAGCTGATGCAGTCATCTGGGAGAAATATGATGGTGGCTTAGCCAGGATAGTGACAGGGAAGCTGGTGAGAAGCAGGCAGATTCAGAATTTATTTATTTTTATTTTTTAAATATATTTTATTGATTTTTCACAGAGAGGAAGTGAGAGGAATAGAGAGTTAGAAACATCAATGAGTGAGAAACATCAATCAGCTGCCTCCTGCACGCCCCCCACTGGGGATGTGCCCGCAACCAAGGTTCATGCCCTTGACCGGAATCGAACCTGGGACCCTTCAGTCTGCAGGCCGACGCTCTATCCACTGAGCCAAACCGGTCAGGGCTAGAATTTATTTTTAAAAGTAGAACTGTGCTGACGGGATGTGGACTGTGGGAGCTGCTTGTCTCTCTGGCCTTCTGTTTCTCATTTACAAAAAGCTGAGGAAGAGCCTTTGAGCATTTTCCCCCAGCTTGGTAACTATGAGAACCCTATGAAATAAAGTAAGAAAACCATTTCTGCTCTCATTGAGGCAAACCCAACTGCTCCCAGGCCCCAAAGGGTAAATGACAATAAGAGAAGGGAGGGCCCTAACGGGTTTGGCTCAGTGGATAGAGTGTCGGCCTGCGGAGTCAAGGGTCCCAGGTTCAATTCCAGTCAAGGGCATGACCTTGGTTGTGGGCACACCCCCAGTAGGGAGTGTGCAGGAGGCAGCTGATCGATGTTTCTCTCTCATCGATGTTTCTAACCCTCTATTCCTCTCCCTTTCTCTCTGAAAAAAATCAATAAAAATATTTTAAGAGAGAGAGAGAGAGAAGGGAGGGACTGGATAGAGACAAAGGGAGGGCAGGGTCTGCCTGGGCTATGACTGCCCACTTTTAGCAAACATCATCGGAGCTCCAGGTACGTGCAGGATCATGGAGAAGCCAGACCTGGGATGAGGGTGGAGGCAGAGATAGTTCTATATTAAGAATTCAAGGACATCAGACCTGTGTTGTCTCCAGGGCCTACGGGGCAAGGTGAGGCGTAAGGTGCTCAGTGACTCAGTGAGTGAGTGAATGAGGCAATGCCAGGAGGCCAGGATGGGAGAACTTCCCAAGTCCTTCCAAATGAACAAGAGGTAAGCCTGGAGCAAGGGATTCCTTTCCTGTCATTCCTTTCCCATCGATTACATTCTAGGCTGAGTCTCAAGTTCTCATTCTTCATGAATAGGAGACTACAAGGTCTGAAATAACCAAAGCCGAATTTTAGAGCTGGAAGGGAGAACAGACACATCTAGTCCATCCTATCTACAATTTCAGCCATCACTGTGTTGGCCTTATTCATGTATCACTATTATTATTAACATTTTTTCTGCCAATTGACCCACTTTTTAAAAAATGTTTTTTTAAAAATTGACTCTAGAGAGAGAGAAAGGGAGGGGGAGAGGGAGAGAGAAACATTGATGCAATGATGCAAGAGAAATATCGATCGGTTCCCTCCTGTACGCACCCTGACTGGGGACGGACCCACAATCCGGGCAGCTTTCGGTGCATGGGATGACGCTCAACCAAATGAGCCACACTGACCACGGCTCAGTTGATCCACTTTTAAAAAATGTAAATAAATTTACTGAAAATTCTTAATTCCCCTCCCCCTCAAACTTTTTCTGTATCTTTACTCTTTTTAGCAAATGATAGTAGTTTCATCATTCTAGGTGCTAAAGCCTGGAACACCTTGAAGTCATCTTTAAAACCGCTCTAGCTTTGAAATGTCAGCAAATTCCATTGGATCTCTATTAAAAACTGATCCAGAATCTACCACTTCTCATCATCTTTACCACCATCATTTGGTCCAAGTCAACATCATTTTCTGCCTAAACTGTCATAGCTTCCTTACTGGTCTCCCAGCTTTTTACCTCCTGCTATGGTTCATCACCAAACAGCAGCCAAAAAGGGTCCTTCTAAAAGAAATCAGATCTGTCTGGTCAAAACACTCCACTGCCTTCCCATCTCACCCAGAGGAAGAGTCCGAGAACCTCACCTGGGCTCACACAAATCTTCACCTTCTACCGCTCTCTCCTCTGCTCATTGCTTAGCCACATATCTCCTCTGCTCCTCCTCAAACATGCCAAGCACACCTTTCTCACCTTGGGGGTCTCTGTACCTGTTCCGAAGGGTCTGGAATGTTCTTACCACAGACTGTTACATGGCTTACTCCCTCAGGTTATGCAGATCTTTCCACCCATGGCTCCTCCTCAGAGAAGCCTCTCCCTTTCACTCTTTATTAAAAAAACACATACTTGCCCTGGCCCAGTAGCTCAGTTGATTAGAGCATCATCCCAATACACCAAGGTTTCAGGCCCCGGATCCCAGGACAGGGCACATATGGGTTCCATTCCCGATCAGGCACATACTTGGTTATGGGGCATGTACAGGAAGCAACCAATCAATGTTTATCTCTCACATTGATGTTTCTCTTTCTCTCTCCCTTCCTCTCTCTTTAAAAAAAAAAAAATCAATAAAAAATGTATCTATCGTCAAGTGAGGATTAAATTTTTTTTTTTAAAAAGTATCAAGCCCTAGCTGGCTTGGCTCAGTGGATAGAGTGTCAGCCTGCAGACCAATGGGTCCCAGGTTCGATTCTGGCCAAGGGCACATGCCTGGGTTGCGGGCTCGATCCCCAGTAGGGGGTGTGCAGGAGGTGGCCGATCAATGGTTCTCTCTCATCATTGATGTTTCTATCTCTCTCTCCTTCTCCCTTCCTCTCTGAAATCAATAAAGAAATATATTTTAAAAAAAGTATCAACCAGTGAATGCATAAATAAGTGGAACAATAAATCAATGGTTCCCCCCCCTTCCTCCCTTTCTCTAAAATCAATAAGTAACAAAATTTTTTTTTAATAAAATAAAAAAGAAAAGAAAAAACAAATACCAAGAGCTGCCTAGTCACTCTCCACCCCCACCATCATTCTCAGTCTTTTTAGAATGTAATCTCCATGAAGACAGATATCCCTAGTGGCTAGAACAGTGCTTGGCATAGAGTAGACACTGAGTATTTGTTAAATAAATACATAAAATGAAAAGACAACTTACATTACTTACTACCATAAGCAGAAAAGCAGTATCATTTGCCACAGATGAAAATCAACATAAAATAAAAACACTGACTATTAAAATAAAAGTATGTTCATTTGCATATCAACTATACATTATCTTGAAGACCAGTGGGTCATAAACCAATCTTGGTCCCATATCTTTACAAAGGAGATAAGTGAGTCCTGAGGCAGAAGAAAGCTCAGAACAGAATAGCCAGCCAATTGGAGGTCAGTCTAGAGCAGCCACACAGGCGCCCCTTTTGTGCCTTAGAACCATAGCCCTGCCCACTGGGAGGTGCAGACAAAGGGAAGAATGCAGCGAGGTTGACCCAACAGAGCTTGTCTGAAGGGCCAGCCACAGAACTGGCAGCTTGGCTGAAGAGAACAAAGGCCAAAGAGGAGTGTGCTAGGCTGGAAGAGCCTCATGGGGCTGCATCGTAGGGGACAGGCACACAGAAACCTGGAGGTGAGGCCCGTGGAGACCAGACAGCTGAGAACAGAAATGAAAACAGATTAGGTCCCAAAGGGTCCAAAAGGGTGGCAGCGTCAATCCCGTAAACACCAGACAGGCGTTGGGGTTCAGGTGCAGGCCTGGGGGCACAGCTGAGCCAAGGGGGAGGATGGGACCTTTCCAATCAGCTCCATCAGTGATGATGACTCTAAGCTGAGCCACCCGCTTAGTCCCCGCATTGTAGATGACCTCTTCTAGCACCTAAGTCCCAGCTAGCTCTGCCTACATGGACTCTTGAATCAAGATTCGATCCCTTTGGAGGGGAACATCCTTTTCCCATCCCCATGAGGCTCAGCAAACATGGCTGCAGGTGCAGGAGGTAAAGCTAGAGCTGTTGTAACTGCCAGGCCAATAATGTCTAACCTAAATCTCCATGGTTGGTTGCATGCAAAGAAAAATACCAGGGATTTCCGTTGTTGTTCACCAGATACAGCTGCCAAGGGAAAGCTGGGCCTTCTGAAGGCCTATTGTTGAGTGGGGAGGACAAGTGCTGAGCTAGCTGGAATAGGCGAGGGGCTGGCCTATACTTTCCTGTCTTTGAGGACCTCCCTAGATTTTTAGAGACTATCAAATTTTTTTCTACCAAGACCTTCCACTGAAGCCCCACCCACTTCTAGTATATTATCCTTACTAAGAAATGAGAGAGAGAGAGGGAGAGAGAGAGAGAGAGAGAGAGAGAGAGAGAGAGAGAAAGAAAGAGACAGAGAGGAAATGAGATTGTATTTGGGGGGAAAATTCCCCAAACCAGTTGTTCTGTTACTGGCATTTGGAAGTTTTACCTGGTAGTGTAAAAAGACCAGTGGGCTTACTCATGTTCTGTGGTAGCTCCATCTGGTAATGGACATGTAAATTAAGCATCTGGGGCCTCACTTTTCTCATATGCCAAGTATAGAGGATGGACTAGATGATGGATCTCTAAGGCCCTCTCTCTAGCTTGAAAGTGCACTGATGGATCCCTAGGCTTTTACCCCATGCCCTCTCAGGGAGCAATGCTGTGTAAGGAAAAACTAGTAAGCTCTCTTAGGAGACCAGAGACCTGAGTTCTAATCCCAGTACTGCCGGTTATTAACTCACTGTGTGATCTTGGGCAAGTCACTTCATCCCTGGGGGGCACCTCACTTTCTTCATACCTAGAATTTTGACGTTATTATGCCTCCCTTATGTTGTCCACTCCTTAGCATATGCTTGCCTCTCAAAAGTCCTGTTCTTTACCTGGAATCACCCAACTTGCACACCTTAAGATCTTAGAGAGATGGAGGAGGTGGGGTTCAAAGCCAGGTGTGTCTGATTGCAAAGCCTGTGCTCTCCCACTATAGAAATGTGAAGAGAGCATGGATGAGACTTAAAATCAAAAGACCTCAGCTCCATCCATGGTAAGGGGATGACCTCCTCTACCTCCTAGCATAGTCGGAGGCTAAATGAAATAATGTATGGACACAAAGAAGCACGGGACAAACCTTATTTAATAATCATGTGCTACGACTTTGTGGCCTAAGCCTGTATTTCCCCTCATCTGAAAGGAGAACAGAAGGCACAAGTTGTAATATCTTAGGGATATTATGGCTCCACTTCTTGGACTTTTGTCTTACAACATCTCAGCCTCTCCCTTCTTGACCATATCTGATCTATCCTTCCAGACTCTTCACCTAGAGCTTCCAGGCCACCCAACACGGAGCCCAGAGTGCTCTCCCTTGGGAAGCTGTGGAGGGGGGGGTTCAGAGTCCTAACTCTGACACTTATTTGCTGTGCAACCCTGGGCTGATCATGTAAACTCTGAGTCTCAGGGTCCACATTTATAAAAAGGGCATAAGACTGACTGACCCTATAATTCTCAAAATATGTTTGCTACTATTATAACTGTCATGCTTCCTCTCTTCTCTGAACGCTTCTAACCCTTGTAGTCTTTTCATTTACTTTAGTACTTGCAGTCTCATGATCTAAGTAGTTGTGCTAAGCCTGTACTTTATACTTCTCTCCCACTGGAGTGTAAACACATGACAAGTGTTCAAAGAGAATCTGTTATATGATTGGGAGATGGGTCCTTTCTGAGGCAGTATCAGTGAGGGTCATCACCAATGATCACCCACCAAGCCTCAGGTGTCATGTAGCAGCCCACTCTGGCTACTCTGTACAAATTACTGGGGTGGAGGATATGGGGCAAATGGAAGCTACCGGTCCTCTCCTTTAAAGCAGTCAATGTGAGGTAGAGAAGCCAGATTCACTTTCTGGAGAAGCCAGACTCACAAAAGAAAAAATAGAAGCCTGGCCAGTGTGGCTCAGTGGTTGAACGTTGACCCATGAATCAGCAGGTCATAGTTCGATTCTGAATCAGGGCAATGCCAGGGTTGCAGGCTCGATCCCCAATAGGGGGTGTGCAAGAGGCAGCTGAATGATGATTCTCTCATTACTGATGTTTCTCTCTCTCTCTCTCCCTCCCTCTCTGTGAAATCAATGAAAACATTTTTTTAAAAATAGAAGAGACAGAGAAAGCCCAGGAAAACCCATGGAACCAGAGTGAGTGAATAAGGGCTTCTGAGTCTAACAGATTTGGATTCTATCCTTATTAGAATTTGACCTTGGAACTATTATTTAACTTGTTATACTCTCGGTTTTCTAATCAGGACAATAATGTTTCCCAAGCAGGATTATTGTGAGGGTTAAAAAATATAGCACAGTGCACCTTACAGCATCTTCCACATGGTAGTACTCATTCAATGGCAGCAACTATATTGTCATTAGTATATTAATCAGAGATGGGTTATGTCTATGGGCCCTCTGATGCCAATAGATGAATACCAAGAACCAGTGACTTATGGCTCTCTATAGCAACTGGAGTTCTGGATGGAGAAAGTTCTCTTGATGGAATCCTAATTAGATTTGGAAACTCCATGGAAGGAAAAAAGTTAACTCTAAATATCATAGGCCTCAGATCAGACATATGTAGGTTTCCCCCCCTGGAGACTACACTCCATAGCTTTCTGGATGTGTGTTCTTTTGGCCAGTTACTCTCAGAGAGCCTGATTTCTCGTCTGTGTTAGACTCTAAGTCCATATGTTATTTCTCTTGAGAAGCAGTCAAGTGTGCTCTTTAAGAGCATAGGTGTTAGGCAGTGGTTCTCAACCTGTGGGTCGCGACCCCTTTGGCAGTCGAACGACCCTTTCACAGGGGTCGCCTAAGACCATCCTGCATATCAGATATTTACATTACGATTCATAACAGTAGCAACATTAGTTATGAAGTAGCAACAAAAATAATTTTATGGTTGGGTCACAACATGAGGAACTGTATTTAAAGGGCCAGAAGGTTGAGAACCACTGTGTTAGAGGCTTCAAACTGGGTTTAAATTCCATCTATGCCACCTAGCCGATTTGGCTCAGTGGATAGGATGTCGGCCTGCAGACCTAAGGGACCCAGGTTTGATTCCAGTCAAGGGCACATGCCTGGGTTGTGGGCTTGATCCCTAGTGGGGGGCATGCAGGAGGCAGCCGATAAATGTTCTCTCTCATCATTGATCTGTGTATCTCTCCCTCTATCTTCCTCTCTGAAATCAATAATATATATATATGGAATCTTAAAGAGGAAAAAAATACACATAACTATTATACCATTATCCTAAATTTGAAAAATCCAACAGAAATCTTGGAAGGGTTTTAAATGTGATCATAACTCTTTCCCAAAGAGGGCACCTTTGTTCAATATGAAATATTAATGTGGTATATATAATAAGCTCTAGGCACAACTCAAGTTATAAATAATTCAGATGTGTAGACATTTAAAACCTACTGAAATAAAGTTTATTCCACCAAGAACAATACTAAGGTAACATGAGAGTCAATTCCAGATCTATTAAAAACTTAAATGTGAAAGACAAAACTCTAAAACTTTCAGAAGAAAATATAAACAAATGTATTTAGGATCACAGGGTAAGAAAATATTTCTTCAACAAAATATAAAAGGTGTGAATCATAGAAGACAAGACTCAACTACATTAAAATTAAGAAATTCTAGTCATCAAAAGACACTACTATATAAAAAGGGAAAAGACAAACTACAAACTGAGAGCCTATATTTGTAACATGTGTAGACAAAAGATCAGCATTCAGAATACGTAAAGAATTCCTACAAATTCATAAAAAAAAAAAATCAAAAGAAAACAGAGCAAAGACTTGATCAGGCATTTTACAAAAGAGGAAACATGAATGGTCAATAGGTGTAAGAAAAGATTCTCAATCCCATCTGTACTCTTGAGAAATGCAAAACTAAAACAACAAGATACCATCTCACACCCACCAGCTCTATAAAAAATTTAAAGTCTGACCATATCAAGTATTAAAGATATAAAGCAATGAAAACTCATTTGCTGCTGGTGGCATATATTCTTAAAAACACATAGAAAAACAATCAAGCATTACCTTTCATCAAGCAATGTGTGACTCCTGGGTATATACCTTACAGCAATGACTCTCAAAGTGTGGTCACAGGACCTGCAACAGCATCACCTGGGAACTCACTATAAACGCAAACTCTCAGGGCCTCAACCCAGACATACAGAATCTAACACCGTCGGGGGTGGAGCCCAGCAAAGCGTGGTTTAACAAGCCCTCTGGGTAATTCTAATGGGTAGCTAAAGTCTTTGAAACCACTGCCCTGGAGAAACTCTTAAACATATGCATGTGCAGGAGACACCAGCAAAATGTTCAAAACCACATTGTTTGAAGTAGCGAAAACAGGGGAAGGACCCAAATAACCACTGATAGTAGAATGGATACACAACTTGAGACACATCATTCAAAGGAATATGAAAATGAATGAACTACAGGTGTACACAAAACATCAATGGATCTCACAATGTTGAATGAAAAAAGCAAACTGCAATGTATACACAAAGTATAACACTTAATGAAGTTTAAAAGCATGCAGAATATATATATATATATATAGCAAAACTATTTTTTAAATTTATTTTTAAAATTTATTTCAGAGAGGAAAGGAGAGGGAGAGATAGCAACATCAATGATGAGAGAGAATCATTGATTGGCTGCCTCCTGCACGCCCCTACTGGGGATCGAGCCCGAAACCCAGGCATGTGTCCTTAACTAGAATCGAACCAAGGACCCTTCAGTCCACAGGCTGTTGCTCTATCCACTGAGCCAAACCAGCTAGGGTGCAAAATTATTTTTTTGAAAAAGGCAAAGAAATGATAAACACGAATCTCAGGAGAATAGGTAGGGGTGGCTGTGATTGGAAAGGGACACACAGGGGGCTCTAAGGTATTTATAAATGTTTGATTTTTTTAAACTGGGTATTGAATTTACAGGTGATCCTTTTCCTATTTTTGAAACTTTACATATGCATTAGATATTCCCTATTATATATATGATAAATTTCTTTTTTATTTTTTTTTAAGTGTGCTGGAACAGTGCAATATTCATGCAATACTCAGAGTTAGAAATGCAACCACAAACTCTGGCTACATGTATGGTGTCCAAAGGGTTAAGCTTGTTCCTCTGCCTGTGGGTGGGAGGGCAGGCGGCAGCTGGGGCACAGTGGGAGTCCCTGGCTCCAGCTGGCTTCAGCCAGGATCTGCCAGGATCAAGCACCACGCCCAGGAACTGGCACCTGGGCAGGGAGGGGGTTGTAGGGGAGAAGGCTATAGACAGGTGGCACCTGAAGCCCTTGGTGACCTGATACATGTGAGGGACTGGGCCCAGTCAGATGGATGGTGGCCTCCTCTTGTCGGAGCCCCTCCATCTGGTAAGGAAGTGTCCTGGTGGCAGCTTGGAGCTGGTGAGAAGGGGAAGAGGGTCTGGGACTCAGGGTGGGGGTGGGGAAGGAACTGGGTGGGCTGGGCTCAGATACCAAGGGAGGCTGCTGGGATTAGCACCTGCTGAGAATGAGATTAGGTTTCCTGGGAAGAGCTCATCTATTTAATGTCCCCCAAAAGCTGTCTCCCTGTGGCTTTTCGCTGCGGGACAGATGGTGTCTGAGCTGCATCTTGGAGGGTGGGATCCTTGAGGGAGTGGTTGAGGTGGGGGTAGGACTTGCTGCCTGCTTGGTCATGGGATTCCCTGCTTTCCACAATAATGATCAGAGCTAACTCTTTTTTACTATATACTTGGCACTACATCCTAAGTCCTTCACACAAATTACCCCCATTTAGTTTTCAGCACCCAACTGCCTATAGTCTAAAGAGTAGATTTACATTTGAGTAAATTGAGGCTTGATAAAGTTCAAATCTTACCGGAAGTCAAGCAGACCTGAATGCAGGCAGTCGACTTCACAGCCCTCTCAGGAAACCATGACTGGCCATAACATCTTCCCCCTTTCACTAAATGGCAGCAAGCTCCTTCCAGTTGTTCAAGCCAAAAACCTGGACTCCTCCCTTTTTTTCTATCTCACACCCCTTATCCAATCATCAGCAAATCCAGTTGGCCTGACCTTCAAATTATATCGAAGTTCTGCTCACCGCTCACTACTTCTACCACACCTCCACCCTCATACAAACCACCATCACCTGCCAGGCTGCTTACTGGTCTCTTGGCTCCGCCCTTGCTTGCATAGTGAAAACAGGGACTTTGGTTTGTTCACACTTTATGCCCAACCTATAGCTCAGTGCCTAACACATGGCAGGCATTCAATAAATATTTGTTAATGAACAAATGAATGAATGACCAACATCTCTCTCAGGAAATGACTCAGATTCAAAGGGGAAGATCTGCCTTAGCTTTCACAGCACTCATGACCTTCGGTAGCTGCAAGGCAGTGTAGTCAATGTCCTTTACTATTATGAACTGTCCTGGGTGTATACATATGCCATCATCACTGAGTCATCCACTTGTGCCTGCATACATGCGCGCAAACACACACACACAGGGACATGGAGCTGGAGCAGGGCTGCTTCTGAGAAGAAATGAGCCCAGGGCACTAATGTTAGGGAACTGTCCTCCTCCTGTCCCTGCACTGTATTCACTTTGGTTTTATTCTCATGAATAAAGAGTCACTGGAGGGTTTTGAACTGAAGAATGACAGGTCTGACTTCTATTTTAGAAGGATCACTGGTTGCTATGTGAATTTGAGGGGGGCAAGGACTGGGCTAGTTCCCCTGACAAATAAGAAATAGCAATGGTACATACTGAGGACTTTACTCAGCAGTTTCCATTGTCAATATAGCACCTCAATAACTCCCTCAACAGTCCTGTGAGGTGGGTTCTAGCAATAGCCACACTTTACAGAGAAGAAAACCGGTGAGGCTCTGAGCTGTAGAGTAATTTATCAAAGATTACACAGCAGAATGTCAGCATCCAAAGTCTGTCCTCTTCACAGTTGAATAGGCTGCTTCCAGCCAGCATCCATCCACAGCCTATCCAGGCTCCAAAGCCCAGTTCCAAGTTCACCTTTTCCAGGAAGCCTTCCCCAACCTTCCCCAATGGGCTGTCCCCTCTTTTGAGAACCTATCTACAGGGCCACCATTCACTGAGTATTCCCTGGGTGCTGGGTACACTGCTGAATGCTTTATATATTGTGTAATATTCCAATAACCTAAGAAGCCACATACCCTGATAATATCCATTCTTCACATGAACAGTAGAGCTGAGAGAAGCAAAATCACAGAGCAAATAAGCTGTCTGCTGTCCTACTCACCTGGCACTGAGCCATCTTTTCATTACTTTCTTTTGATTTTCTTTCTTTCTTTTTCTTCTTTAATGTATTTCACTTTTTTTCTTTTCAGTCATTGGGTCAACGGGGATATTCACTAGATCATAGTGTGGTGGCTGCTCTGCTCTGAAATCTGTCTTTTTGTCCTCCTGACCAGACTTTAAATGCCTTTACACAGTGGTTCTCAACCTTCTGGCCCTTTAAATACAGTTCCTTGTTGTGACCCAACCATAAAATTATTTTCATTGCTAATTCATAACTGTAATGTTGCTGTTATGAATTGTAATGTAAATATCTGATATGCAGGATGGTCTTAGGCGACCCCCGTGAAAGGGTCGTTTGACCGCCAAAGGGGTCGCCACCCACAGGTTGAGAGCCGCTGCCTTAACATCAAAGTCCACAAATAACATTTTGTTTGCCCATTCTACAGTGTTGGGCCTGAGCCTTGAACTTAAGGCAAATGAGATCAGAAGGATCAGGAGTTCTCGCTGAGGTGGAGGAGAGGGATGGGGGCCTGTAAACCCACCTATTCCTCAAGAGTACTCTGTCCCCTAAGCTCAAGAAGTCTTGAGGACAGCTTTCTCCAGGAAAATGCACCTTCTAGCTCTTTAAGAGCAAGACCCTGTGGAGAGGTGAAATACCCACACCCCAGCCTTGTTCCAAAGACATGTGCAGAGTGGGAAGGAAGGGGCAATGACTTTCAGTTCCCGTTAATGTGTCTAGAAGCAGCAGCTGATTCAGCTAGATGATGTCACCTTCCCAAACCTCCTGACCAGCAGCTGAGATGGGAAAAGCAGGAAACGGGGATACTCAGCTGGCTAAGTCCAAACATGCCTCTGGCAAAGGCCAACAGCAATCCCAGGCCCTGGAGTACCCTCCTGCAGACCAGCAAAAAGTCCTCAGTTGGGAGGACTCTAGGTGTCCTTTAAGACTCACATTCCAAAATGTGTTCCCAACTCTCCTTTTGCTAAGTAGCTTTCTGCATGTCCTGAGCTAACAATGCTTCATTTATTCCGAGGGTGGAGCTGTGGAAAAAGCCTAGGTTTGGAGCCAGACCAATCTGGGTCTGAATCCAGATTCTACCATGGACCCTGGGCATGGAACTTCATCTCTCTGAACCTGTTTCCTCATTGGAAAAGAAACTGGGGCCAACAGACCACATACCATATAGACCGGGTGGGAGAATTAAATGAGAAAATTCATATAGAGTGCCTGACATGGGATATGTGCTCAGTAAATGCTAGTCACCATTATTCCCTTTGGATCTCTGTGAGGGAGGTGTGAAAGGTCATCTTCATCTGTAACACAAAGGACACAAAGGCCCAGACTGGGCCCACAGAGCATCAGTTGAGTATCTGTGTGGGTCTAAAGCTCAGATGAGCCAAGTTCAGTCTTGCTTTGCTTTTCTGTTTGTAAAATCTTTGCTTCAAATCTTCCCAGGCTGGCTCTTTCTCCTTAATCTACTCTCAGGTCAAATGTCATCTCCTCAGAGAGGCGTTCCTTGACCTCCCTGTATAAAGTTGCTTCCCTAGACACTCCATCACTGTTTCATTTTCTTTACATCATTTAACCTTCTATCTGAAATCATCTTATTTGTTTGTTTCTCAGGCTAGCTGTCTCCCCCAGTAATATAAGAGTTCTATGAAAGTAGTGTCCTTAATTGTCTTATTCATCACAGCACCCCTGACACTTAGCACGGGACCTGGCATGTAGTACATTCAATCAGCGGTTGAGAATCCATGTACATGGAGGACCAACTTAAGTTATACACGGATTTTCTACTGGAAGGGGGTCAGAGCCCCTAATCCCCTGCATTGTTCAAGGATCAACTGTAGCTGGTGCTCAATAAGGATCTGCTAAATCACCAAATGAATGCACATGGGATGGCCAAAGGCTAAACTGACAATGGCCCCCATACTTACTCCTCTGCTCACTGTCAGTTCAAGGTCCTGGCTCCCATTTCTGGTGCTGGCACTGCTATCTGGGAATCAGTGGACCGACAGGTGGCCAGGATAGGCATCCATACCTGGCAATGACTCATCTATTGGGATACCAGGACTCCCAAGGAAGGCCTTGGAATCTTTCCCTGGCATTTGAGGCTCCCACAAATCTGGCTTCAGCTGACTTTTCTGGCTTTATCACCTAATAAGAGAGACCCTTCCACACGTACTTCATACTGACCTGCCACTGCTTATGGGTTTCTTCTTGAGAGTCCATCCCAGCCTGCATATCTTAGCTCTTGCAGACCTCCCCTCCCCTAGCTTGCTGGGAGCACCAGCCCCTCTTTACCCTGTCTCTGTGATTAAGTCCCAGCACAAATCTCACCTCTTCATTAAACACTTCTCTTATTTGGCATTTAGCATTTATTGTTACCTTTCACAAAATCTCTTTTTTTTAATATATATTTTATTGATTTTTTTTACAGAGAGGAAGGGAGAGGGATAGAGAGTTAGAAACATCAATCAGCTGCCTCCTGCACACCGCCTACTGGGGATGTGCCTGCAACCAAGGTACATGCCCTTGACCGGAATTGAACCTGGGACCTTTCAGTCTGCAGGCCAACGCTCTATCCACTGAGCCAAACCAGTTACGGCCACAAAATCTCTTTTTATGTGTATTGTCTTTTCTAATTCAATTGGAAGTGCCTTGAGCGCAGAACTGGATCTTCAATGGTGATCTCTCAGTTAATAAATCTTCAGGGAAAAAGGCCCTCTTTGAAAAAAGTTGGCTGGGTTCAGAGAGGGTTGGAGAGAGGGCCAGGCTCCTCCCTGCTGGACTGGCCCCTTTGGTAGACAAGGAGGAAGAGGAGGTCATACTGTCTCAGTCCAGGAGCCAGCTGATGAGGCAGTAAGGGAGCCAACGAATCTGACACTATCACATGCAGCCTGAGACAATCCCCAGGTCATGTGTGTGACTGGGGTTTTGAGAAACCATCACTTTCAAGAATCTGGGCATAATTTAGTTATCAATCATAAAGAATAGTAGAAAGACTTTGCTCAGTTCAAAGGGACTTGTGTGGTATCCATTTCTGTGAACTAATCTTAGTTCTGGTTCCTGTCCTCTTACCATACTCTCCTTTCACTTGACTCCCCCTAGATATTTTATCCTTTTGGTTCTATACTTTGGTTTATTCTATCGTTCTGGAACTTTTCTAAGTTTCCTCCAACTCTTTGTAAAACAGAGTGAGGTTCCAATAAAAAAATAACAGTTGGTCCAGTTTTCTTTAAAATGTTATAATGGTGTACAAAAAATTATTTTCCAAATGACTCTATAACAATGAAAGATAAATGACAAAAATAACACATGTAAATCGTTCAGTACAGTGCTTGGCACTTAGTGAGCATTCAAAAATAAGGCGAAAAAAACACTGTCAATTCCTATTAGCTTCTCTTCTCTGGGCCTCAGTTTTCTCATGTGTAAATGAAAACAATGTCTTAGATTTGTTCATTTGTTCATTCATTCATTCCAAAATCATTCCCTGAATGTTTACTATCTGCAAGGAACAGTTCTAGGCATTAAAGATGAAATTCTGAACAAACTAAAGTCCTTAATATCATGGAGTGTATATTCTAGAGGAAGAGACAAACAAAAAACAATTAAACAAAAAGAAAATTTTAGATAGAGGTAGTGCTATGACAAAAATACAAGAAGGTTAAAGACTAGAGAGTGACTCAGAAGAAGTGCAGCTACTTCAGACCAAAGGCCAAAGAGAACCTCTTAGAGGAAGTGACCTGTGAGCTAAGTCAACTGAAAGAACCAACAAGGCAAACACCAAAGGCAGAGCATTCCTGGCAGAGGAACAGCAACTACAAAGTCCCTCAGGCAAGGACAAGTATGCCAGGAACCAGAAACAGCAGATCCCTGAGGCTTGAGTGCAGAAACTGAGGGGTAGAGGGATGCAGGATGAAGAGGCTGCCAGTATCAGATCATGCAGGCCTGAGAGGCTTTGGTAAGAACTCTGGGTTTTATTCCAAGTGGGTGGAGGATAGTAAGCAAGTTGTGATAAGCTCTGAACTTGGTTTTTAAAAGATCACTTTGGCTGCAGTACTGGGGTAGAAGTGATTTTTAAAGATTCTTTCCCCATTCCAAACTTCTTTTTCTCTGTCAATCGACGCTCCCTTGAACTGGGTGCCTGAGCAAGAAAGATGATACAGCCTCTTCATGAGAGGGAGCCAAGGAGTAGTTTCTGCTCTGGGCAGGATTAGGGAATGTGAGTCACCTGGTTCTGCAAGTGATGGAGGGAGTGGCCCAATCAGGGAGGGGTGGGAATCCTAGTTTGGAAAACATCCCTAAGCCACCTGTATTGTCTCTGCCTCCCAGTGTGGAAGTTTCTGCCAATGACACAGTGCTCTGGAATGCTTCCCCCCGCCCCCCAACAAACACACCCAATCTTCCGGTTACAGAGACATAGTTGTACTTTGCATTCCTCCCAGGATTTAGCTCAAATCTAGCCTACAGGAAATGGTCGATAAAGAGCTACTGATTGATTAATGAAGAGAGGGAATATTCTCAGCCATTAAGCAAATATTAATGAGTACTGTGCGTACTATGTTCATCTCTGGGGATGCAAGCTGATTAAGATGGGTTTCTTGACTTCACTGAGCTCAGAATTCAGCAGACGGACCATAAACCACAGGCAGTGACAATGCTGGATACCAGAGTAACAGCAACAACATTTACAAGGCCCTCCTTATCCTGAGGTAGAACATGCAGGCCTTGGAGCCCAGACTGCCTGGGTTCAAATCACAATTTGTTTTTTAAATTATAAATTTCTTGTTTATTTACTTCCCTCTTTTCTATTTTAGGTTGGTTATCTTTTTCTCCCGAATCACAACTTCACCATTTACTAGCTGTGCATCTTTGGATAACTTCCTTATGCCTCACTATTCTCCTCTGTAAAATGATAATAACAGTACCTACCTCAATGGTACTATTTTAATAAGGAAGGTTGGGGGAAGGGCAATTGGGAAAAAAAAGGAGATATATGTACTACTATTTGTAATACTTTAAACAATAAAAATAAATAAATAAATGGTACTATTTTGAGAATTCAATGAATTAACACATATGCAACACTTAAGTGTAAGTGCTCAACAAACACTAGCTATTATTAAAGTTACTATTAACAGCTGCGCTAAGCTTGACATGTATGATCTTACTTCATCCTTATAAAAACCCTATGAGGCAGGTATTATTACCTCCATTTTTCAGATAGGGGAACCGAGGTTCAGAAAGGGACAGGGATGTGCCTTAATCAAACAGCTGCTACATGATGGAGCCTAGATTCAAACTCAGCTCTGTCTGACTTCAGAGCCTATAATTCCAACAATGAAATGATCCCATTCTCTTAAAAAGTCTCCAGCATGGTACAGGGGCCCCCATAAAGGGAGATGTGGTTATTATTCCATTGCCCCTGAAGATCTTCCAATAGTAGGTGCTGTGGAGCCCAGAGGAGAGGCCTCTTTTACCCCGACAGAGTCTGAGAAGAGTTCAAAGTACTAAACATACTGACCTGGGTGCCAACCACAGGCTTTGCTCTGGAGTTCCATGGCTTCCCGTCACTGAGATTTGGAGGACTAATTTGGAACCACAACCAGGTAAATCAGACTCAGAAACTGCCCCCAGGTGCCCAGACAGCTGCATGGATAGGCAAGTTGTTTCCTCAGGGTTGACTTCTTGTCTGGCCCTACATCTCTCTCAGTTTCATTACTTAGCCACCAGCCTCATACCTGCACCTGCTGCTTGACCTAGTCCCAGGAGACCCCAAGTCTTAGACTTGGGCCCCCTCCCTGGACCCTGCCCCAAGGGGCCATTCTGAGTGATTCCCTGGGGACTTCCTTGATATAGTAACCCCTAGGGTTCCATATGAATGTGAGTACTTTGAGCAAAGGGAAAATCTTCTCCCCGAGTAGCAAATTGAGAGCAGGTAGGACAAGGGGTGGGTGTTCTTGTTCTGAATCAGAGGTAAGCGCAGGGTGAGGCCTGGTGTGCCTGCATTTTATGTTTAAGCAGCACTGATCCTGGCCAGGTTAGGTCTCTCACTCAGCAATATACCCTAGATGGACAAGAACATCCGGGGGTTAGAAATTAATGCTCATCTCTACTTCCCATTTGAGTCACGCTCAGAAGCCTGGCCTTGCCTGGTAATCTGCCCACAGAAGGCAACTGATGGCTCAATCAATGAATGACCGAACTTCATCATGAGAGGAAAAGGAAAGACCCAGCATTTGGTAAGCTTTTACTCTACGTCAGGCACTGTGCACACACCATTCATCGTTATGAATGTTAGTTAACTCAGTCACTAAACACTTAGCCACCAAATGCTAGGCTTAATAGTAGCTGATAACAGTAAGTGACAGTTTCCATCCTCAATAAGCTCAGAGCACCTTGCTTAGTCTTTCTTCCAACAATCCTGTGAAATAAATATTATTTCCCATTTATAGATGTCCAGGCTTAGAGAAGTTACTTGTCCAAACTCATGAAGCCAGATAAGTGAGAAAGCTAGGATATTACTTCCACTCAAAAAAATGCTTGTTGGCCCTAGCCAGTTTGGCTCAGTGGATAGGGCATTGGCCTGCAGACCAAAGGGTCCTGGGTTTGATTCTGGTCAAGGGCAGGTACCTCAGTTGCAGGTTCCTCTCCAGCCCGGGCCCTGGTCAGGGTGCGTACAGGAAGCAACCAATCGATTGCTTCTCCCATATCAATATTTCTCTCTGTCTTTCCCTCTCTCTTCCACTCTCTCAAAAAAAATCAATGGAAAAATATCCTTGGGTGAGGATTAAAAAAAAAAAGAAGAAGCTTTTTGGTTGAATGAATGACAGAGCTGTGGCTATGATCTCAGTCAAGGAGCAGCAATAAGACCAAACATTTATAGTTCTCAAAGTGCTTTTTCATCTATCATCTCCTTGGGCTTCACAGCTCGCCCATGAGGGAGGCAAGTTGGGTGTTATCTTTCTTCAACAGATGAGGCAACAGGCAGAGTTTGGGCAAAAGACTTAGGGCTGCACAGTAAACAAGGACTGGGGCCATCCTGGAAAAACTCCAGAATCCCCAAAACACCTTGTTTAATCAAACACATGCCAAGCACCTACTATGTGCTAAGCATGCTCCTAACACTTTAAATACTCAATCCACTCAGTCAACAAATATGATTGAGCACCTTCTATATTCCAGGTTCTGTGGCAGGATCTAGAGATATAGCAGTGGATAAAGCAGAGGAAGAGTTCCCTGTTTATTGAAGGTATTTGGCAAAGATAAAAGGAAATATGCTGCCTCATTGCCAAATGCCTATTCTGCAACACTGGCCAAACCCTACAGTGTACAAAACATGACTTGGGGACCTTGTGGAGGAGGTTGGGGGGACAAGGTTGAGTCCGACCTGAGCTTCAGGAATCTTCAGATCTCCAAGCTCTTAGTTCAAAAGATAATTCACATACTTTATCAGCCTAAAAGTTTGCTTTAAAAAAAAAATTTATTTACTTATTTGAGAGAACAAGAGAGAGAGACAGAGAGAGAGGGAGAGAAATTGGTTTATTGTTCCACATATTTATGCACTCATTGGTTGATTTTTTGCATGTGCCCTGACTGGGATTTAACACACAACCTTATGGCATCTGGTTGATGCTCTAATCAGCTGAGCTACCCAGCCAGTTTGCTCTTAAAGAGTAGCTCTAATAGCAATGACAGCAACTTGATCACCTGTGAAGGCAATATGATAAAAAAACAATAGTAGGACCATACTGAGTAGTAATTATTATATGCCAGCCTACATGTTAAATGCTCCATGTATCTTACAAGTTATTCTCATGCTTATAAAAATCTTTCAAAAAAAGCATTATGTATTATTATCCCCCTTTTGATAGATGAGGAAACTAAGGCTGGGGGAGATTAAGTAATTTGCCCAAGAATAACCCTAGAGAAAGCAGGATTCAGCATTGGTTGTCAAATTTTGTACCTGACTCTTAACAGTGATGGATTTCTCCCAGGGAGACAAAGGAGAGGTAGGCATTAGGAATACCAGGAGCAGCTGCTGCTTGGAGGGCTGGTGCCTCCAGAGCCCCCAAAAGATTCTTCCTCACTCCACTGAGATGAGAAGGTAAGGTGGAAATTGTTAGGATGCTCAAGCTATCACTAGGGCAATAGGAGTGTCTCCCATTCTGCTGAACCTCCAGGGAAGAAGTTTGTGACCTCTAGTTGCCATCTACCAAGCTCTGAGGGAGAGATAGAAGGGGAGCTATTGCAGAATAGTCTTTCCTCCCTGGGATGGGGTGGGGGAGCATACTAGGGAAGAAGCCTGATTGGTTCTTTACTCTCTTGGGCAAGAAGCCTATACATGTGATGTGGTGCATGTCCTTCACATGGAACTCCTTTGGGGGAATGCCAGGGCACCTTTTGGACCCAAGTAGCCTCAGAAAGAAGAGACTGGCACAACTCTGAACTGCAAGCTAAGCTAACAACTTCTAAGCATTGTAACTAGGTCATCAGGTTCCTGGAGAAGCCAGCTGTGGCTGGGGGTTGGGGAGGGAAATTTTTCAGCCTACCAAGATCCCTACTTCCCTTCAGGCCCCACCCTCCCCGAAATCTGCACCTGCTCCCAAGTGGACCCCTCCCCCCAGCTGGGCCCAGCTGTCAACGGCTCCCAATGCCCCGCCCTCCAATGCCCCGCCCCAGACTTCCACAGGCCAAAACCCCAGAAGGGGGCAGGTTACTGTTGGGCAGAAGGCATCTTATTGCCACCTGAACTCTTCAGAAGGAAGCCATGGGGCAGGGAAGGAGTGGCCTCTCTTGGGGGCTATTTCTTGCTCTATTAGGACAACAAGAAAGCTGCCCCCCTTTGGGCCGCCCGGGGTACCTTCCTGGCATTGTTGCCACAGGTGGCAAGAGACAGGTGATGTTTACCCGGCTGAGACCAGAATTGCCAAAAGGCTTCAATCAAGCTTTTGAATCTGCACCTGGCCCAGAGCCCCAAAATAACAACCAGGGCAGCCTACCTGATCTGCAGGTCGCAGGTGCCTCTGTCTGCTGAGCCCCGGCTGGCAAGGGATTCTCTTTCCCAGGGGTTACTGGAGACCTAGTTGCATCCCTCTGGTGATGGGCCTCTCCCCACTGGATCCCCCTCTACCATCAACCATCCCCATCCCTCTTCCCAGAGGCCTCCATCAGTCACCGCTCCCTTTTTCATGACCAGGTGTACTGACAATCCACACCCTTTTCAGCCAGTCTGTCTCCTCACTGTCTCCCAAATGCTTCATACACAATCCACCTTCCAGATCTGTCTGGGTGGTTCTTACCTACTGAGCCCACCCTTGCCACATTCTTTTCACCTACTGGAAGTCTTCATAGCCCACATATTCTTAACAGATAATAATGATGCCTTACATTGACTGAGCTTACTATACTACAGGTCAGGCACTGTGCTGGGTGGGCTACAGAGTCACTCACTCATTCAACAAATATTTGTTGAGTGTCTCCTATGTCAAGCACTCTGCTAGATGCTGGGGATGAGGGTAAAAATGAGACAAAGCCCCTACACTCTGGGAGTTTAGGTTTTACTGGAGGAGATAGACAGTAAACATGTAAACATGGGCAGCCTCTGAAGAGGTGATATTTGAGTTGAGACCTAAATGATAAGAACACAGCCTTAATTAGAGCTAGGGGAAGAGTACTGTAGGCAGAAGGAACACAGCAGCCTATGAGAAAGAGATTATTGCTATTATCTTCATTTTATAGATGAGGACACTGAGGACTCAGTGTGAATTACACAAAGCCACACTGCTGAGAAAACTATTATTCAAGTCCCTAGCAACCTTTCCCCTTTCTGACATTCCACAACTGGCACAGAAGAGGGTCTGGGTTGGTGATGCAGTTGGTGAGGGAGAGGGTACACACTGATGATGCAGGCTGAGGGTAGAGGCCTCTGAGCCGAGTCATCAGCTGAGTAGCTGATGGTGGAAACGGGTTGGTTTGGCAGGGGTCCAGGGCACCTGTAGGACACAGCCAGTGGGTCTGTCCTCTTCTGCTTTGGAGTCTACACCACAGATTTGGCACAGTTTGCCTGGAACCATTCATCAAGGGTTTTGGGTCTACTCCTACTGCTTCAAATGAGTTTGCTTCCTTAGAGACAGAGACATTTTTTGTAGCCTAACCTGCATCTAATAATAACAACCCTCATGTTCATTGAGCAAACCCTTGCTGAGTCCTTGCCCAACCCCAGGCCCTCTGCCAAATACTCAAAATGAAATAAACCAGTCTGGGCCTGCAAAAAAGCTATGACGCAGTGGCTTTAGGGTAGGCTTTGGCACCAGATATATCTGAGTACAAGATGTACAAGATGTGTTACTGTGGACACATTATAGAGCCTCTTGAAGCTCTGGATTCTCCATCTTCACATTAGAACAGTTGTGAGGACCAAAGAAGACGATTATGTCAAGGGCATAAACACAGCACCTGGCACAGAGCCAGCAGTCAACATAGACTGTTATTATTACTAAAAAACACTTTTGTGTTTCACTTTCTGGTTTAAGCCTCGCTTACTCTGGTAGGTTGATATTACTCTCTAAGATTTATGAATGAAAATTTGAAGCTGATTTGCCTGGTGTGACGCCACCAGCAAGATATCAAGCTAAGTTTCAAATCGGAGTTGAGTGTTATCTATGGGTGTTTGAAGGTGATCAATACATACTAACTAGAATAAACCTTGCCTGGCATGTCCGGGGACTAAAAGGTCAAATCGGTAATGTATACAGCCCAATGGCAGAAGGACACCAGCCAGGCCCAAGGTGTGGGGCACGAAAACATACCATTGAGGCATGCCACTCACTGCAGTATCCAGTGTCCCTAGCATTCAGCACATATAAAGCATTCACCAGTATTGGCTGATTTAACAAATGAAAAACTCCGAAGACATTTCTGAGCAATTAGGCAACATCGATACACCTGCCTTACAAGCCAGAACTCGGATTCTAAATCTGGCTCTGCCATTCACTGTGGGACAAACCCATGCCTTAGTTTCCGCCCTGAACTGGGACTGACCACCTAACCTACCTCACTGTAAAATGATGGATACAAAGAAGTCTGGTAAATTAAAAAGTATTATCATGCACATAAAAGCAATTATCATCAGACAATAAGGTGGTAAAGTATGAAGTCAAACACCTGGAGTTTGAATCCCAGGTCCTCCTGGTACTAGCCTATGAGGCCCTGAGCATGTCACTGTTCACTAAGCCTCAGTTCTCACAACCATAAAATGAAGATAACACCACCTACCTTGTCGGTTTTTTAAGAAGAATTAGAGATAACATAGGCTTTGGAGTGAGACAGAATTGGTTTCACAGACTCTGCCTCCTGCTAACTGAGTCCTTCCAAATCTGTGTCCTATAATGATAAGATTTTGAGATAATAACACAGAAATGATGTTGGTAAAGGCCTGCCACACAGTGAGCACCGGATAAATGTCAATGATCATCTTGACACTGGTACAGTGTGGGTAGGGGGCACAGTACAGTGTTTAAAAGTGGGATCTTGGAGGCTATCCTCCCAGGCTTTGCCACTTACTAACTGTGCTACCTTGCATAAGCTGCTTAACCTCTCTGTACCTCAGTTTCCTCATTTGTAAATGGGGATAATAATAGTACCAACTTCAGGGTGTTGTCGTGAGAATGGAATAAATTAATACATGTAAAGCACTTGAACAATGCTTGGCATAGAGTAAGCACTTGATAAATGTTAGGTGCTATTAATAGTGATGTTAACAATAATATTAATCACCAACTAGAATAAGAGGGAGAGACTGGGACACAGGCATCCCATGGAATAATTTGAGGTAAGTTCCTAGGCAGCTGTTTCTGGGCAAGTTCTGAACCTCTGAGAGAAAAACTTCTATGGAAAGGACCTGAGGCTGGAGGCTCCTGAGCAAAAAATCCCTGTCCCACTGACCAGGAGGTCAGCCTCTGGGGAGGCAAGTCAGGCTCCTTGGAAGGGACACTGTGTTCCCAGCCGCCTGACTCAGGGGAACAAAGGCACGTGTGTGTGGCCAGGGAGGAGGGAGGGCAATGTTTCCCTTTCAAGAGCAGAACAAAGGATCTGAGGCATAGTTGAGTGTGTTCCAATCCCCTCCCAAGCTATATCCCCCGCCTCAGATGATTGTCCAACAAGGTTTTCAACCTAGCTTCCTGAAAGGTGCTGGGGACGGGGGTGGATGGGTCAGGGTAGGGGGGCAGGCTCCACTTCACTCTATCCTCTGTCATCAATCTCCAAGAGGCAAGATTTATATGTGACAAACCTCTAAGATCTCTCTTAGGAGTCTCCATCCTGTGCAGGGGTGGGGTGGGGACCCCTGGGGGAACTCAGGGTTAATGGACGACATAAGCCATTGCAAGTGACAGGCTAAATGTCCCTCTAGGGCAGCGGTTCTCAACCTGTGGGTCGCACCCCTTTGGGGGGTCGAACGACCCTTTCACAGGGGTCGCCTAAGACCATCGGAAAACACATATATAATTACATATTGTTTTTGTGATTAATCACTATGCTTTAATTATGTTCAATTTGTAACAATGAAAATACATCCTGCATATCAGATATTTACATTACGATTCATAACAGTAGCAAAATTACAGTTATGAAGTAGCAACGAAAGTAATTTTATGGTTGGGGGTCACCACAACATGAGGAACTGTATTAAAGGGTCGCGGCATTAGGAAGGTTGAGAACCACTGCTCTAGGGGAAGTCCAAGATTGGAACTGCTACTGAGTGAAGGAGCCATGGAGAGAACCCAGGAATTCTGACCAATCCCCCAGTGTGGGGTTGAGAGAAAGGTCTGATAGTACTAAGTAGAAATCATTTTCTAAATCTTAAAAGAATGATCAGAGGCTGGAGAGAGAAGCTGGGTGAAGGGTGAAGGGGAGGAAGCAAAGAAAGTAACTGACAAGAGGAAAGGGAGGGACACATCCAAAAAAAGTAGTTTGTGGAGGGGGGAGCCTTTAGGGACATTACTTTCCAGTTTCCATACTCTCGCCAGCAGGAATCTGGCTGCTGGGTTGGGACAGGAAGCAGTCCATGGAAGTCATGGCAATGGCATTTCCTGAAGAGCAAGAAAAAAACCTCTAGTTCCGAGGGGAGCTCTGGAGTCTGCCCAAAAAGCCGTGTAGCTTAGAGCTAGCTGTAAGGCTAGCTGTAAGGCTCCAGCTTGCCCTGAGAGTGTCATCAGGGATAAAACCAAGTAGCAAAGGTTCCAAAGGTAGTTTCTTTCCACACAAACAATTATTTGCAAAAATCAATATGTAGTAAACGGGAAACCAGATGATATGATTGAGGAAGCCCTAGGATGCAGCTGCTGTTTGCCACTGATCCTAATAGTCACTACTCTGAGAGCCTTAAGACTTGAACTAAATCACTGAATCTTCAGAAAGAGGCACTATTATTATAGCCATTTACAAGTTAAAAGACTTGCTCAAGGTCACGTAGCAAGTGAGTGGTCAAGCCCTGATTTGAAAGGCCCAACCCTGCATCTTCCTTCTGATGTAACTTCCGGCAAGCTGCTTCATCTTTCTCAACCAGATTTCCCTCTGGCTCACCACCCTGGGTGGCCATGAGCATCAAAAAGACAAGGTGGATATGAAAGTGCTAAGCGGTAAAGTGCTACATAAATCTGGAGTATTGTTAGTGTGGGGTCGGTGATAAATTGCCCTATATTGATACTGAGATAAGTTAAATTTTGCAGTTAAAGCATTGCAGCTTCTAACAGAAAAGAGCCATCCTAAAACATAACTAAAGTGAAATATAATACCGGAGGAATCTGCCACAAGGCCTAAGGCCAGTGAGAACCAGGATCCCTAGACTATCTACTTCAACCCTCCATCTTACAGATGGGGAAACAGGCTTGGGGTTGAAGTGACTTGGCCAAGGTGAGATAGTGAATTGGAGCAGATTGAGAGTACAATTGGGGTCCTGACTCTAGACCAGGGCTTGTACTACATGGCACAGGAACCCTGTGGTGCTCCTGCTCTGACAGGAACACTGGTAAGGCATGTCTGCCCTGAGGGTCACTATTACATCCAAAAAAAAGGAGGCTGGATACTGAAGATTCCGTGAGTAGGTCTCTGACATGAGTTCTGTGGCAAAGAATAACTACAACACCAACATGTGCCAGGATCTGTGCATCTTAGGCACACCTCATTAGGTCTTTGCCATGACCTTTTGAGGCAGGTATTATGTGTCCCAAGGCTCAGGAAATTCAAGGAGTTAGCCCAAGGTCACACAGCTAGATGTGGGTGAGCCAGGACCTGCATCCAGGCATGTGATAGTTATTCAGACAGAAATATTGTAGCAATGGAGGAGGACTATTCAGGATACCATATTTGGAGAGAATGATCCCTGAAGAACATGTATCTCATTTAGTGCTCATTCTGTGATTTCTAAGTGGTTGAAAAATGTGGACCCATCAATATGCTGTGTAAGCCTGGTCTTATTTTTCAGTCCCTTTTCACCACTTCCACCTCTACCTCCTGATCCAAGCCACTATTTTTCTCACCTGACAGTTGCACCAGCCTCTTCACTGGGCTCCCAGCAGCCACCCTAGAAGAATTCAGATCATTTCACCGCTGCTCCAAACCTCCTGGCCTCTCTCATTTAACCAAAGCTAAGTCCTCATCAAAGCCTGTGATGTCCCATGTGATCTGACCTCTGACTACCTCTCCCCCCCTCAATCTCAACCACTCTCCACTGTCACCTCTTACCGCCCATCCCTCTTACTGTTTCTTCTCCAGCTGCATTGACCTTGCTTATCCTTGAACATGCCAAGCATACACACTCCTGAGCTCATTTTCTCTCCTTAGAACACTCTTTATGCAGGTACCCACATCGTCCACTACTTCCTTTATCTTCTTCAGGTCTTGGCTCAAATACTAACTTTTGGTGATGCCTTCCCTGACCGCTCTTAAAATTGCAGCCCCATCTCCCTTGCTAGGTATGCCCTATGCCTCAACCTGTTTTATTTTCTTCCTAACACTTACTAACACCTAATATACCACACATATATATATATATATATATACACACACACACTTACATGTTTATTGTCTGTCTCTCCCCACTTGAATGTGAGCTCCACAAGGACAGAAGATTTGTTTTATTTAATGCTGTACCTCTGGTACCTAGGACAGCCTAACATACAGTAGGAGTTTGATAAATACTGTTTGAATCAATGAATAAATGATCAGGTAAAGGGCAGTTTCCATTACTATTATTCTGGTTTAATACATGTCTGTTTCTTCAGAAATTTAGTGGGCATCTCTTTCACTAGGTACCTGCTATGCCTAAGACCTCTGCTCAGTGCTGAGGAAATAAGTATGGACAAACAAGTATTGACTGGGACACTCAAGAAGCTTCTAAACCTAACAGAGATATGGTAGTTTTAGAAATGTCTTCTTTACACTAATTTAAACTCTACCACTGTTATTTTCCCCTCATTAATGCAAGTTCTGCTGGGTACTATACTGATAAAAAAAAAAAAAAAAGGCTTAGCCCCTCTTCCTTCAGATATTTGAAACTGGTGATCATATTCTCCTGGGTCTTCTCTTCCCCAGGCTAAACAAAAAGGCCCAGTGGGATTGTGTGACTCGAGTCTGCCAACTGAGAATGGGGAAGACAGACTGCTGCTGGAGGAACAGAAAAGCAGCAGATCCAGGAGCAGAGTGACTTCTTCAAAGAAAAGAGATGGAGTCCTTAGGGAAGACTTCATGGAATTAGGTTGGAGGTTGGGGCTAGGGACAAGACCCTGCTAATTAAAGTAGTAGGAGATTATGTTTCCGTAGAAGAGCAGCTCATCAGGAATTACTCCTAAACTAAACATGCTAAACGCAGAAAAAAACTCAGTTACTGAAAGAAAGCCCATAAAGAAAGGCTGAGGGTGCTGAAAACCAAGGCAGCTGCGCATAGAAGAGGACACTCAAGCCCACTGGCCTCAGGACAGATACCTGTTTGAGAAGAGACAGCTAACAACTGTTGCTTCCTGTAGCCCAAACAAATCAGGTGACTGCCCACACAAAAGTCAAGAAAACCCTCTGGGTTCTGTTGGGGCTCCCTGACAAAATACCTGGGTATTTTTATACCAGAAGTTGAAAGGCTCCATAGGGATACTGGGGAAATTTGTCCTAGGAAGTCTAGAAAACCCCATGATGGTGATAGAGTTTTAACAGCAACCTCAAATGTACATCCAGAAGAACTGGGTGCTTTGAGGGGGAGCCCTTGAAACACTTCTATCTCAATTTGGGACCTGAATGAGATTACTAAAAATTTCCACGTTTGGGGTTTCTAATGGGGTTTCCCCAAGAAAACCACAGAGCTGCAACAGCTGGTGAGATCTGCAAAGGTCGCTGAGGTATCTGAGCAGACGTCTATACAGAAGCCGCCAGACCAGGCAAGAAGAGATGTAAGACCACAGAGCCATGCAGACTGGAAAAGGCCAAATTATGTATTCTCCCACACACACTTCACTGCTCTCAACAATGGCATTTCCATCTAGCTATGGGGTTTCCCAGGGACAGCAATCCCAAAATGTCTTAGCCCACCAGGGTCCTCACCCCATAACTGTCCACATTCCCACTGGAAAGCCCCAGAAACACTCTGTCCCTTCAGGGAAGGTCACATTACATATACCATTTTGGGTGAACATCTCAGGGGCTGACTTTGTTTCCTCCGAAACTCTGGGGGCAAAGTTCAGTCTTCTGAGACAGGTAGTCTATTCAGGGGGTGCTCCCACCCTACAATTAAGGCCCAGGAAGGGCCTTTGTTCTAGATCCTTTACTAGAGTCAAGCTATGGTAGGTGGCTATCATTATTTCATTTTACAGGGAGAGATGGATGAACAAGAGACAAACAGGTTTAGCATCTTGCCAGGTGACCCCAAGCAAGCAAGTGGTGATGTAGCTATGAGTCTGGAATTCCAGTCCTTGGAGCATCCCCCGCAATTAAGTATACATATCCGGAGCAGGCCACCTTCTCCCCACATGTACATTTCTTATCTATTGGTAGGGCCTGAGAGGGTCTTAACAGTGAAAAACTTAACAAGAAGCCCGCTCTGACTGGGCAAACTCCTGATACCCGCTTGAGTTTACCAGTGCAAGAATCTGAGTCTACATACTTGCCTTTGGGAACCTGCTACTGCCAATAAAGGCACTGTTCTTCCTGCAGCGACCTAAACAATGCCAAGATCACAGACCAGAGTGAGCACCTCCACAGGCATGTTTTACTCAGCCCAACAGCATCTCTGGCTTTCTGTGCTAGTCACTTTATTATTCCTTGGAGAACTTGATATGGATGGAAAGAGTTTTAGACTTTGGAGTCAGGCCAACCTATGTGTAACTTCTCATTCAGTCACTTAACTGGCTGTGGGACACCTGGGGCCAGTCACTTAGCTTCACAGGTAAACTGGGAATAAACCTACCTACCTTAAAGGTTATTGTGTGGAATATATAAAATAGCATGTCATTTCCACGAGGAAAGGTACCATGTCTGGCTTATGGCCAGCATCTAAAACATTGTATGTTTCACAGTAGATGCTCAATAAATTATAGCTGCATAAGTAAAAGACCTAAGACAATGCCTTGAATATAAGATATACTCCATAAAGGCTCATTTCCTTTCCTTTTCCTGTAGGGATGTTAAATTTAGAGAATGCCCAAGGATAAAACAACCCATAATTCCTACACTCCTGGATTCCCCCCAGCCTATCCTCCAGGAGGGTTATGAGATGCCACTATAGTAGCCAATCTGTGCAGCTCAAACCAAATGGTACCTGAAAGTGGGCAGGTGCCTTCTACCCAAAAGATCCTGAGTCACCCTAGCCAGTTTGGCTCAGTGGATAGAGCATCAACCTGCGAACTGAAGGGTCCTGGGTTCGATTCCAGTCAAGGGCACATGCCTGAGTTGTGGGCTTGATCCCCAGTAGGGGCATGCAGGAGGCAGCCGATCAATGATTCTTTCTCATCATCGATGTTTCTATCTCTCTTTCCCTTTCCTTTCCTCTCTGAAATCAATAAAAATATATTTTAAAAAAAGAATTAAAAAAAAAAAGATCCTGAGTCAATACCTTCTGGCCTCAGGGAAAATGCATGCCCAGAAATAGTTCTGACATAACTGGCTCATCTGCACACATCCCCTCTGTTCACCAAGAGGAAGAAGTATATGGTATGTTGTCCAACGGGCTCTGATAATTCTTGAGCAATGAGTGAAAATGGAATTTCAATATAGTGGCTGTCTACTGAACTTGCCCAGTGCTGCTGTGTCTAAAACCTCTTTTCACATGCAACACTGATGACTGGCAATTCTCTGGCCCAGGTAGCCCTCTGCAGAGGCTGGCTGGTAGACCAGGCAACTCTCCCAGATTGCCTTTTGTTAATAGCTGGCAACAACCCACCTGTTATTAGGACCACTGGCCAAAGACAACAGTCATGCAAAGTAGGCAAATGACCCAAGTCTACCTAGAGATGCCTCAGAGGGTGTGTCTGAATGAAGCACTGGAATCCTGTCCCTCCTGTAATCAGCTGAACAAATATTTGCCCCCAAAGAGAATCAAAGCAGGAGAGAATGAGAGGTCATTGAACAAACCAACAGGAACTATTTAATCATTTATCCCCCCAGGGAGTTCATTTACAGAATGGCTTTCAAGTCTGGTCAGCCTTAGCTCAAGAGTGCCCTCTCCTTTACCTCCCCCAACCCCGCCCCAATCATCTGACCTCTATTGACTTATCTCTTTGCCTTGTACAAGTATTGGCAACGGAAAGAGTTGATGAAGTTGCAAAGAAATGGGAAATAAGACAGGGGGTGGGGTTCCAGGGCAAACTCAGAGGTCTCTGCTCATTCGTAAACTGAAGTGCCTGCCACGCCCTAGGCCCAGCCTATAGATAATTGCATTCTTGACATTCCTGAGTCCACGGTGCATGGCCCCTTCCATCTTAGTTTCTTCAATAGATTACTTATTTTGCACAGCCTGCTCAATTTTAGGGGTATTCTAAAGGGACAGAATACCTCTCATAAGCCCTCACCTCCCCTAGGCAGGGAGATAGCAAGAAAATATGACTGAGGTAACTGTAGAATAGCAAAAAGTACCTACAATGACCACTGATACAGAATCTCTCACCACTGTCACATCCTAACTTGGTGACAAGCAAAAGAATTCTCTCTCCTGGGAAAGCAATGAGGCATGACTCCTGGTCCCAACCACTACAGCAAACATGTTGGTGTCAGTCACCGTGCTCATATTAGCTCCAAGATTACAATACCCTGCAAGGCAAGGAGGGCTTGCCACATTTTTTTAGTGGAAGAAACTGAGGCTCAAGGTAAACTGGTCTGTCCAAGGTCACGTAGCTAGTTAAGTGACAGTGCTGGGACTCACACCCATGTCAGTTTGACTCTGAAGTCAGTCACTGAATCTTGATGTCCCATAGAGCCCCCACAGACTCAGTTCTTGCTTTGCCAGCAAACAGTGCTCAGTGAAGAGGCCCCAGGGCCCTGGCCGGAAAGCAATAGGCAGAACAGCTGGAGCTCCCCAACCGACTCTAGGTAGTGAAGTACAAAGTTCAGGCTTAATGTGTGACACAGCAAGAGCTCAGGAAACAGGCCAACCATATAGAAAGTTGCACACTTTAGAGCAAATGAACACAGGGGTGCAGCACAAACACAACTGGCCACTGTCCTAAAATCAGGCAATCCTCAGCCATCCAAGCCAGTGGAAACTCCTGCCTGGCCTTGCCTTTTTCTGAGAGAATATCAGGTATGCAAACTTCAAAATAAAAAAGAATTTGATGTGGGGGAGGGAAGCCCAGAATAGACTGACATCCCTGAGGGAGTAAGAATGGAGGGGCTTATGGGTCACTGATACTCGCTATCTTCTCTAGGCCTTATACTCATCATCCCTTTGGGCGGTGAGCCATTATGTCAGGGTGAGGGGAACCCTGGACTAACTTCCCGCTCTCAAATGAACAGGCTATGATTTCCTCCACCGAGAAACTGGAACACAGGTAGGAAAGAGTGGGGTCACGAGGGTGACCAGAATGAAAAAATGCCTGGTCCGTCAAGCACTCGGTCATCCGTTTTTTAGAACCGATAACCTTTTGCAGTGCAGAGGCCAGTTCATGTCTCCTTAACAACATGTCCAAGTAACCATCCGGCACAACAGAAAGAGACATGGGGAAAGGCTGATGAGATCTCTCTGAGCAGAGGCCAAGGAAAAGGGACACACAAGGGGTGTGGTCCTTACCCAGCCTCCGTTCTCCTGGATCCAAGGCTCTAGGTGGTCATTCAGGTAAGTGGCCATCCACGTTGCAATCCGACTCACCAATACCTGCATCTCCTTGTCCACACTTTCCACGCACAATGCCCCACCGAACGAGAAAAAGGCCACAATGCGACCCCAGTTCACCCCATCCCGGAAGAGTTCATTCACTACTTGCTCAAAGCTCTGATATGCTGTCCCTGGGGTGATGTGGAGCTGGGATGTCAGGTCGCTGAACGCCCGCCGGTACCTCAGTTCAAACTCGTCGCCTGCCTCCCTCAGCGCTTGCTTCACCGCTGCCATGGGAATCACCTCCCGGGCATCCAAGCTACTGCTGTGGCCAGTGGCTCCATTCACCGCAGGGCTGTCCACCAGGTGCCAGGATGGGTTGCCATTGATGGCACTGGGGGTCTCCACCTCTGATTCAGTCCCTTCTGGGGCCTCAGTTCTATTCTCTTCCACATCACTAAACTGACTCCAGCTGTATCCTTTCTGGGAAAGCTTGTAGGAGAGAAAGTCAACCACCAGTTCCCGGTTGCTCTGAGACATTTTTTATAATAGGGATGGGCTCGACCAGTCCATTGTCCAAAACACCTGCTCACTCACTGGAGTCTGGTCTCTAGTTAGTGGTTGCCTTCTGAGATCCAAAGCCAAGATAAGGTTCTGAAGGGAGAGAAAGAGCTTTCAGGAAAAAAAAAAAAGAATTAATTTGCAAGCCATTTGACCTACAACATTGCATTCCACCTCCAGATACCAGAACTGGCTTCTTTGTGGTTCTTATGAACGCCTGAGACTAGCCTCTCAGACTCCCATCAAGTCAAATTGAAAGCACCAATGGTCTCTGAACCATCACACCGGCCTTTTTTTTCTCCCCCACCCCCGATCCCAACCACCTCCTTTTCCCCGAAGCTGTCGGCCCCCCATCCCCACCCCCGCTCCACCTACATTCAAACACGACTCTGGCCAAGGCAGGCAGGTGCAGTCCCCGGGCGATCTTTTGTACCATGGGGTCCGGAGAGGAGGTGCTGCCGGTAACTCAACCGGCCTCACGGGCGGCTGGCAAAAACCCCAGCTGCGGCTGCAGGGACCATGCGGCCCTGCCGGCTGGGTGTCCCGAGGGCGACACGGCAATTACGAAGCTCAGGAACCGGCCGCCTCGCTCGCTTCCTCCTCCATCGCCCAGAATGAGGGCGGCCTCCTGCCACCGGCAGTCCAGCCCCCTCGCTCGAGCACGCTCCTCCGCTCTCTGCCTCCTACTGGGAGCCAGGAGAACTCTCCCGAAGGCGGCCGGGGCAGGCCGTAGGGCTTTTTGTTGTTGTCGTTTCTATTTAAGGACCGGCCCCGGGTGAGGCTTCCGAAACCCCGAAAGGACTTCTCAATGGGGCTCAAGGTTTCGATGAGGGACAGAGGGCAGGGGAAACTGCCTCGCATCTGAGGTCTGACTTCGGAAATGCCATCCCCGGGCCTTTCCGGGAGGCTGCAGGCCGGGGACCCCCCAGAGACGCCGCTGGTGTTCTCTGAATTCCCCAAAGGCCCTGGACGCGGCGGTGGCGGTAGGGGATTGCCGGCTCCTCCATTTCCCGCACGGACACAATGGCCGCCGGCGCCCCGCACAAAGACCGGGTGAGGGTGAGGGCGAGGCGCCGGGCCTCTCCGGTCGGGGAGCAGGGTCGAGGCCTGCTCGAGGACCCGACAGCTGAGACCACGTTTTCCCGGAGCCAGGCTCCCGGCGGCTTCCTGGCGCCCCCGGGAGGGCCGGGGGGCTGGGGGCTGCACCTCTCCGAAGCCGGGGTGGGTGGGCTGCGGCCTGGCGGCTCCTCCCGCGCCCGGGGCCGGGTACCCGCGGGGCCACCGCCCAGTTGCTAGGCAACCGCTCTCCCTCAGGGGCGCCCCCTAGACCTTTCTGGGAGAAGGGGGTCTCGTCCCCGGCGGCCCGCCCCTGTAACCAATCAGAAAGCCCAGTCGGCACGGAAGCGGGGCGGCGAGGGCTCCCATTGGGCGCAGCGCCTGCCACACACAGGGGAGGCGGTGCTCTCACCTGCGAGCCCCGCGAGCCGTGGGGGGCCACATTCCCCCTTCGTCGGCCAGGTCGTTTCCAGATGCGAGGGCTCCTGGCGGCCGAGTTCCGCGCCGCTGACCCGGGCCGGCCTACCTGGCTGATGGCTCCCTCTGTCTCTTCCGAACGAGCCGGCCTCAGTTTCCCCTGAAGAGACCGGGGGAACTTGCAAGCTCAGTCACTTCCGGTGCCGCGGCAGCGCGCGCGAGCCCGAGACGCAAAGGGAGTGTGCACGCCGTGAGGACTGGCGTCGAGACCTGGGAGAGAGCGCCCCCTTGCCGTAGATCTCGGGAACCAAGGACGGGGAAAAAAAAAGTTTACATTTATATTTCCATTCGTTCATTCAGTCAATCTGTCATTTTCATCTATCTGTCAGCTTATATATCGAAAAAACATTTCGCTGTGGCTAAGAACATTGTGTTTAGGATTCCAACTCCAGTTAGTCAAGTTCCTCAACAACCCTGTGCCTCAGTTTTCTTAACTGTAAAATGGGTAAAAATCAACCTCCATCATTGAGTTACTGTGAGGATTAAAATAATTGATATTTGCCCTGTCTCCTCCCTTCCCCCCCTCTCTAATTAATAAATAAAAATAACAAATAAGAGTTATTATTTGTAAAGTCCGTAGAACAGTGTATGGTCCATAGTATATGCTGCATAAATTCATTCATCAAATGTTTATTGTTTGGGTTGCTAAAGACAAAATTGGGACCAAGACAAGACACGTCCCTGACCTTTTAAGCCCTTTGGATAGAGAGAGACAGTAAACAACTAAGAAAATACACAAACAAGGTAATTTCAAATAGTGACCAGGGCTAGGAAGAAAGTAGATCAGGGTACTGTAATAAAGAGGGTGAAGGGAGAGTTGCTACTTTAGACTGAGTGGTCAAGAATGTAAGCCCTGCCCAGTGAGGGAGAGAAGCATTTATTCAACAATGTTTACGTAGGGTGACTAGGGATGTCCTCTAGTGTTGATTTAATTGATTAAAAATTAGGTATACAGGAAAAGGGATGTTAAAAATATACCCAAAAGCATAGATTAAAAAGTAAGTCCTCTTCTCACCCTACTTTCCAATACCCAGTTCCCCTCATAGAGGTTCACTCTTATCTCTATAGTCTTTCAGAGATGGTGACTGTATTCACAAGCAAACTTATGTGTATAAATGTTTTACACAAATGCTTCCACATCTTGCTTTTTTCACTGAGCTCTACATTTTGGATCTGCCTTAATTTTTTCAAGTTAACAACTTTATAAAGATGTCATAATTTACTTGCTCGATCCCCTATTTGGGAACACTTAGGCAGTTTCCAATCTTTTTCTTCCCAAATAATGCTATAACTTGTCCATTTGTTATTTTGCATATGTGGGAGTTTATCTGTTAGGTAAATTTCTGGAAATGGAATTATCAGTAAATGAGTATATGGATTTGTTTTTGCTTTGTTTTAATCGATATTGGCAAGGCAGTCTCCACAGCAGTGGTACCAGTTTGTCCTACCAGCAATGAATGTACTGACTTCCTTACACCCTGAACTACACAATATGTTAGCAAACCTTTTTATCCTTGCCAATAAGATAAATTAAAAACCGCCCTAGCTGGTTTGGTTCAGTGGATAGAACGTCGGCTTGCAGACTGAAAAGCCCCTGGTTCGATTCCTGTCAAGGGCACATACCCAGGTTGCAGGCTCGATCCCCAGTAGGGGGTGTGCAGGAGGCAGCCGGTCAATGATTCTCTCTCATCATTGATGTTTCTATCTCTCTCTCCCTCCTCCTTCCTCTCTAAAATCAATAAAAATATACTTAAAAAAAGATAAAAACCAAGATGTGCTTTTATTTTTTTATTTCTTTTTAATAAGAGTGAAATTGACTCATATTCATGTGTCTTTTTTAGGGGGTCTTGTTCTGGTGAATTCTTTGTTCATTCCATTTGCCCTTTCTTCAGTTGGTCTTTCTGTTGAACTTTTTTTCTCATTGATTTATAGAAATATTTATCCTTTCCACATATAAGTTGTAAATATTTTTCTGATTTATTATTTACTAGGGGCCCAGTGCACGAATTCATGCACCTTGAAAGGAACTGTGGGCTGCGAGGCTGCGATGGGCACAGAGGCCTGTCTCAGCCCATTCTCTATGCCCCGCCTGGTCCCTCCTGCCAGGGCCCTGGCCCTGGTCCCCTATCTGCTGGCAGCCCTGTTCCCACCACCGCCACTCCCATGTACTGACAGTGCCTGCCGTGCTTGCACCCGAGCGGGGCCGGCGCCAGCAGCGGGTGCGAGTGGCGGCTGCTGCCCAATCACCCCTCAGGAGCAGGGGGAGATGGAGAAGCCCTCAGGGGCAATCGGGGCTGGCAGCCGCCACTCTCACCCACTGACAGTGCTGACCAATCGGGACCAGCACCGGGCTCCGGCAGTGGGTGTGAGCGGCGGCTCCAGTGCCAGCTGCGGATGTGTGTGGGGCCAGTGCCATCAGCAGGGGCGAGTGGCAGCTGCTGCCCAATCACCCCTCAGGAGCAGGGGGAGGTGGAGAAGTCCTGAGGGGCACCATGTTATGTGTGTGCCCCCTGGTGGTCAGCGCACATCATAGTGATCGGTTGTTTGGTTGTTCAGTTGTTCCACCGTTCAGTCTATTTGCATATTAGGCTTTTATATATATAGATTACCATGGAGAAATTTTTTATTTTATGTGTATTTTAATTTATTGGTCTTTTCCTTTGTGGCTTTCAGGCTCTGTATCATTCTTAGAAAGACCTTCTCTAGTTCAATATTATAAAAATAATTCTGTTTTCTTCTAGTTTTTATATTTTACATTTAAATCCTTGTTCCACCATAAATTCACTTTGGTGTATGGTGTGAGGCCAGCATCCAAAATTTATTTGCAAATAACTACCCTGTTATACTAATATTACCATATTTTCCCAATCATTTGAAATGTCTCCCTTATAATCTATATTCCCAAGTTTATTTGGATCAATTTCCAAACTTTCTATTATGTTCCATGGGAGGGTTTTAAATTGGGGTAGGACATGAAGTGCTTTTTTTTGAAGGGGGGATTGGAAAGAGAGAGAGAGAGAAACATTGATGTGAGGGAGACACATTGATTGGTTGTCTCCTGCACAAGCCCCAACCAGGGCTGAGGATCAAACTTGCAATCCAGGTATGAGCCCTTGACTGGAAATAGAAACCATTTAGCCACACTGTTCAGAGCTCTGCTTTTTAAAAAACATATATATATATATATATATATTTTTATTTATTTCAGAGAGGAAGGGAGGAGAGAAAGATAGAAACATCAATGATGAAGACAGAATAATTGATCAGCTGCCTCCTGCACACCCTCTGCTGGGGATCAAGCCCGCAACCCAGGCATGTGACCTTGACCAGAATTGAACCCAGGACCCTTCAGTACACAGGCTGATGCTCTATCCACTGAGCAAAACCGGGGATTGGTCTCTACAGCTGGCTTTCTTGGGTTCAAATCCTGGCTGTGTCACATATAAAGTGTGTGACTCTGGAGAAGTTGTCTAAACCTCTCTGGGCTTCAATTCCCTCCACCTATAAAATGGGAATGATAACATTTTCTACCCCAGGGTTACTGTGAAGATGGAATGAATTAATATGTGTAAAGTACTTCAAACAGTGCCCGGCATATAGTAAGTGCCAGCTGTTACTACTTATACACACCCATGGGAAAAGTAGAGCATTATTTTGCATATATTTTAAAAAACAATGGTTTCACACTGCATTTATATTAGCAATTTTCAACTGGTGTGTCACAAGAATTTTTAAGACAATACTTAACTATTTAGTCAGGGGACTGACCTCTTTTCCCTAAGATTGCCAAATAAGAAAATGACAACAGCTAACACAACAATAGTCATCCAGTGTGTGAATAAATCAAAATTATACCTATTTTTTTGGCAAAAAATATATTTCTTGGTGTGCCACAGAATTTTAGTAATTAGTTTCTGAATGCCATGAAATGAAGAAGGTAGAAAACTGCTGATTTAGATCAATCAGTAATATTTATTTATTTATTTATTTATTTATTATGGATTTCAGAGAGAAAGGGGGAGGGAGAGAGATAGAAACATCAATGATGCAAGAGAATCATTGATTGGCTGCCTCCTGCACATCCCATACTGAGGATCGAGCCCGCAACCTGGGTGCATGTGCCCTTGACTGGAATCGAACCTGGGACCCTTCAGTCCGCAAGCTGACGCTCCGAGCCAAACCAGCCAAGGCAGTAATTTGTTTTTTAACTCAAAAATGTATCTCAAAGAAAACTCCTTGTTAGTCCAGATCTATGGAACTCTTTTTGAACAGATGCTTAGCTTAGTATCCCATTCTATAGTCAGGTTATTGAAATAACCCTCTATGTATGGACAGTTAGGTGGTTTCCAGTTTCTCACAACTACAATGCAACAGGCTACTAATTGATTTCCCTATTTCCAATCTTGTTCCCCTTCTTTCTGTTTCCAGTACAGCAACCAGAGTTATTTCATTAAAAGCAGAGAGTAGCCCTAACCGGTTTGGCTCAGTGGATAGAGTGTCGGCCTGCGGACTGAAGGGCCCCGGGTTCGATTCCGGTCAAGGGCATGTACCTTGGTTGTGGGCACATCCCCAGTGGGAGGTGTGCAGGAGGCAGCTGATCGTATCCATCTGGAACAAGTGTTCCAGTTTCTAACTCTCTATCCCTCTCCCTTCCTCTCTGTAAAAAATCAATAAAATATGTTAAAAAAAAAAAAAAAAAAAAGCAGAGAGTAAATCAATGCTCGAAACGCTCCCAGGACTCCCACTTCATTCAGATTAAAAATCAAAGTCCTTATAATGGCCTAGTTGGTCTGCATCCTGCTCCAGAATATCTCTGTTCGCGTCTCCTGATAGTCTCCTCCTTGTCCATTTGATCCAACCACCCTGACTTCCTAACTACTTCTAAAACATGCCTGCTATGCTCCTGCCTTTGCACTTGCTGTTCCCTGTGCCTGGAACACTCTTCCTTCAGTTATCTGCCTGACTCACTCATTCATCTTCTTCAGGTCTTTGCCCAAATGTCCCTGCCCTGCCCTATGAAAATTACAAAACTCTTTTACAGAGATAATGGCAACGCAGTGATGGCTGAAATTGTGGGTAGAGTGGACCAGATGTGTCTATGCTTCCTTCAGCTCTAAAATTCTGCTTTGGTGGTTTCAGACCTCGAAGTCTCCCATTCATGAAGAATGGGAACTTGAGACTCAGCCTAGGATGTAATCGATGCAGAAACAATGACAAAAGAGGAATCCCTTGGATCAGGCTTACGTCTTGTTCATTTGGAAGGACTTGGGAAGTTCCTGCTCCCATCCTGGCCTCCTGGCATTGCCTCATTCACTCACTCAATGAGTCACTGAGCACCTTACGCCTCGTAGGCCCTGGAGATAACACAGGTCTGATGTCCTCTCACTCCTAATGTAAAGCCAGCTATCTCTGCCTCCACCCTCATCTCAGGCCTGGCTTCTCCGTGGTTCTAGAGGTCCGGTGAATATTTGCTGAAAGTGGCAATCACGCCCAAGCAGACCCTGCCCTCCCTTTGTCTGACCAGTCCTCCTTCCTCCTCTTATTGTCATCCACCCTTCAGGGCCTGGGAGCAAATGGCTTTGCATTTATCACCTCCCAAGACACTACATCATTTATTTATTTACCTGATTTAGGATCTGTCCTCTTTACTAGAATGCCAGCTCTCTCAGGCCAGTGATTTTTCTGTCTTTTCACGGCTGCATCCCCACACTTAGCACAGGGACTGACACGGGGTAGGCCCTCAGTTGCTGGAGTGACCGTGCCTCTGTGTGAAAGCGGAGGTGTGTGTCTCTTGGAACGAAACCTAAGAAATAGAAAGCCTAGGTCACAGGGTATACATGTTTTGTCATTTTAATAGATGTTGTCAAATTTCCCTCCAGAGCAGGGGAACCCGTCCATTCTCCCACCCTGCTGAGTTACCCTGCAAATCCTTGATACGTTCCAACTTTAAATTTTGGTCAATCTGATGGGTGAAAAATGGTACCTCTTTGTTTAAACTTCCCATACTAGTGAGACCAAGCTCCTTTTCCTGTCTTTAATGGCCAGTTTTGTTTCTTCTTCTAAGAATTGGCTATTTTTCCAATTAAATTTTGTTTTGGTTCTTGTCTCAGGAGATTCAAAGGAGACTTTTTGTTTGTTCGCATTCTGGGTTCTAATCCTTTGTTACATGTGTTGGAAGTATTCCTCCCCTAGCCTTGTTTTTTTTTTTTCAAACAGAATTTTAAAATTTTGGTTTGGTTGGTCTTTTCTTTTGTCTTAATTTTTTCCTATGTCTTACTTCAGATTTTCCTACCCCAATGTCATCAACATATTCTTTTAAACTGTAAAATTTTTAATTTTTAAATATCCTTAGGGTTTTAATTCATTTGAAACTTGTTTTTGTAACTGGTACAGAATAAAAATCTATTTTCCCCAAATGAAAAGCAAATGTCCCAGCTCCATTATTTGTTTGTCTCTATCTGATTTCAATTCTATGCAGCACTTACTAAATTCTGATATGCATGGGTCTTTTTCTATACTCTTAAACTCTTCTACTGATTAACAAATTTATGGCAATTCCCTACTTAAAAAAAACACACTTTTGTATAAAAAAAAACACAAAAAAACTTTTGCAAGCTGGACCGGTGTGGCTCAGTGGTTGAGCGTCAACCTATGAACCAAGAGGTCACAGTTTGATTCCTGGTCAGGGCATATGCCCGGGTTGTGGGCTTCATCCCCAGTGGGGGGCATGCAGAAGGCAGCTGATCCATGATTTTTTATCATCATTGATGTTTCTATCTTTCTCTCTCTTCCTTCCCCTCTGAAATCAATGAAATATAATATATATTTATATATATGACTTTTGTGGAAAAATTCAAACACATATCTGTATATGAGTATGTATATGCATATATGTCACTCAGGTTCAACAATTATCAATTTGTGGCTAATCTTGTTTCATTTATACTCCCACCTACTTTCCTCCCCTACATACTTCCAACTATTATTATTAATCCTCACCTGAGGATATTTTTCCATTAATTTTTTAGAGAGAGAGAGAAAGGGAGGAGGAGTCTGAGAGAGACACATACTTCCATTGGTTGCCTCCCACATGTGCCCCAACTGGGGTTGGGGATTGAGCCTGCCACCGAGGTATGTGCCCTTGACCAGAATTGAACCTGAGACCCTCAGTTGTCAGGCCAACACTAGCCACTAAGTCAGCGGTTCTCAACCTGTGGGTCGAGACCCTTTTGGGGTCGAACGACCCTTTCACAGGGTTGCCTAAGACCATCGGAAAACACATATATAATTACATATTGTTTTTGTGATTAATCACTATGCTTTAATTATGTTCAATTTGTAACAATGAAATTGGGGGTCACCACAACATGAGGAACAGTATTAAAGGGTCGAGGCATTAGTAAGGTTGAGAACCACTGCACTAGGCCAATCCGGCTAGGACACTCCCAATTATTTTGAAGTAAATTCAGGAGTCATTGTATCCCTTCCATTTCTATACGTATCTCTATAAATAAGAAGTACTAAACCCCTCCCCCCCCCCAAAAAATTGAAGCAAACAAAAAACCTTGCAATTTATTTTTTTGAAGAAACTAGATCTTTTGTACTCATCTGGATTTGTTGTTGTTGTTTATCCTCACCCGAGGATTTTTTTTTTTTAAATATACTTTTTTACAGAGAGGAAGGGAGAGGGATAGAGAGTTAGAAACATCGATGAGAGAGAAACACCGATCAGCTGCCTCCTGCACACTCCCCACTGGGGATGTGCCCGCAACCAAGGTACATGCCCTTGACCAGAATCGAACCTGGGACCCTTGAGTCCGAAGGCCGACGCTCTATCCACTGAGCCAAACCGGTTAGGGCACCCGAGGTTATTTTTCCACTGGTTTTTTAGAGAGTGGAAGGGTGGGAGGGAGGAAGGGAGAGAGAACATTGGTGTGAGAAAGACAAATCCATTGGTGGCCTCCAGCACCAGCTTCAAAGGGACAACCCAGGTACCTGCACTTAAAAAAAAAAAAAATCAAAAATCCAGAGAGGAAGGGAGAGGAAGAGAGAGAGAGAGACATCAATGAAGAGAGAGAATCATTGATCCGCTGCCTCCTGCGCCCCACACTGGGGATGGAGCAGGCAACTCGGGCAGGCGCCCTGACCGGAATCGAACCCTGACCTATTGGTTCATAAGTGGACACTCAACAACTGAGACACGCTGGCAGCGCTTGGTTCTCTCTTTAAATAGATTTTTTAGAGAGAGAGGAAGGGAGAGGGAGAGAGAAACAGATGCCCAATCAAGTGAGCCACACCAGCCAGGGCCAGACATTTTTAATTCAAATCCTATCTCCTCCACTTATTACGTGATTAGACAAGTGTACCCAACTTCTTTGAGTTCTTGTGGTTTTTCCTACAATACAAGGATAACAACACTCGAGACGTAGTTGGAATTAAAACTGAAAAAACGAGGAACCCAATAAACCGCTGTTTAAACCAGTAATATCAGGTCGTGGACTGTATTAAGAATTTGAGGGTCTTCTTCATTGGTAGAGAAGCTGAGGGCCAGTCTATGTTCCAGGCAGGGGATTCTACATTTAAAATGGAAGTGAATTCCTACAAATATCAGGCACAATGCACAATTACAAGGAGGAAAAAATTATAATAATTATAATTTCCTTCCGTAAAAGTTTTGGGGAGGTCCATGATGGGCGCTGTTTTGTTACCTAAATCGACTCCCCGTCTTTTCAGTTGGTACCACCTTCCCCAAAGAGTTTGGAGCTGAGCATTCTGGGCTTTGTAGTAAATCCTTATTAGAGCTGTTCCAATGGGCTCCCGAAAGCTCCTGAGACTACATTTCCCAGGAGCCTTCCGGAGGGTGGTTGCTCTTCCCTTATCCTGACTTCCGGCATCAAGCGATTTGGAGGGCCAATCGGGAGGCTGGGATTGCCAAGTTCCGGCAGTCTGATTGGTGCATTCGGCTGGAGAGCCTGGGTTCAAATTTTCAACGGCGTTGAATAAATCCCGCGGCGGTTCTTGCGGGCGCTTCGCCGTTACCGATGAGAGGAGGTGAGCCGTGGGGAGAAAAGGGGAGCAGCTGGGGCGCGAGGGTGCCTTTTCCTGATTTTCGAACGGCTGGAGGTTGCCTCCAAGCCCCCAGTTCGGTCCGCGTTGCTAAGCCCGGGCTTCTGGAGGCTTTTGTTGTGGGGCGCCGTCCAGGCAGGGGCGGAGTGGGAGCCGACCTTCCGGCCACCCTTCTCCTTACCGATTTCCCCGAGAAGCCTGTCTGGGCCGAGTGTAGCGGACTGTATCTGGAAGTGGAGATGGAGACGGACCGTGGGAAATAGGGGAAGAAGGAAGTGCGAGAGGCCGTAGGCTGGTAGTAGTGGTGACAATTAGTGTTCTTCCATACGTGAAATAAGCATTTACTGGGCTAAGCACTCTGCGTGCGCTTTCTCATTTAATTTCCACATCAAGCCAAAGAAGGAAGTGCTGTTCGTTGTTCCACCTTGTAGAGGAGGAAACTGAGGCCCACAGTCTAGACAAACGTAGAGAAATAGGTGAAACAGTGGCCCCGCTCTCAAGAAGAGTGGCTTTTGGGGGAGGAAAATAGTGGTGGTCACAGACAACCACATTTCAAAACTAGATCATCGAGGTGGTGTGAGAACATACTCAAGGGAGAGTTTAATTCCACTTGGAGTTGTGTGTCTACTTGGGATTTTAAATTAATTCTGTTTTATCTGCATTTGCCCAGCCCTCCCCTTTGGATCTAAAAACTAGGTATTATTGCCTTTCCAATTTCTGGTCCTAACCTAGGACTTTTATAGGTAGGAGAGGAAAGAAGTGTGAACCAGGCTATACTATTGTAGGATTGGTTTGCCCCCTTTTTCTTGATAATATATGGTTTCTTTTTATCACGTACCGTTTTCGTAATTAAGTACCAAGGACTTTCCCCCAGATCAGTCCTGCTGAGGACAAGACAGCATCCGAGTGCTGTACTGCTTTGTATTGTAAGTGCCCTGACAATTTAGAGGCGAGGGAGATCAATGAAGCTTAGAAATGGACTAGGGTGGCTTTGTGAAGCAGGCGGGACATACACTGGCTCTTGATAAGCAAAGTTTGTGAGACAGGAACTAGAACAGTCTTGGTGCATAGAAATCACCCACTTAATATCTACTGAACTGAACACTTGGAGTGCGGGAAACGAGTTAAGTCGGCTCGCGTGAATTGCGCCTACTCCGCGGGAGCCGTCTTTAACTCGGTTCATATAGATTTGTGGTGGAGTGCGGGAAACGTGTAAACTCGGGCCGATTGTAACTGCGTATTACCAAATATTTGTTTGTAATCCACCCTTTTGGTGGATGGAACAAAACCAAAAGACAGAGCCATCTTATATTTTGGCGGGAAATTCACCCGCACTCCAAGTGTGAACAGGCAGATGGGCATTATCTAAATAGACTATAAAATTGCAGGTATGAAAAAGTGGACTTAATCGATTCGGTTGGTAAATTTGTTTAAACTTTCAAGTTATATCAATAGAGTTACTTTGGCCAGCCTTAGGCGCAAGTCTTTATTCTAACCTTAAAGTTAATTTACAGTTGCAATTAAGCTTCTCCAGGAAAGGGGATTACGTGGGATGGTCCTTCATTTCTTGTGTAGGAACCCAGAGAAGTCCAGACTTCTTCTATATCAGTGATGGCGAACCTATGACACGCGTCTCAGAGGTGACACGAGAACTCATTTTTTTGGTTGATTTTTCTTTGTTAAATGGCATTTAAATATATAAAAGAAATATCAAAAATATAAGTCTTTGTTTTACTATGGTTGCAAATATCAAAAAATTTCTATATGTGACACAGCACCAGAGTTAAGTTAGGGTTTTTCCAAATGCTGACACGCCGAGCTCAAAAGGTTCGCCATCACTGTTCTATATCCATATTTTTTTTTCTCCAGTCTTTTCTGGGTCTCTTCCCTAATTCTTTCTGACTTGCTGGGGAAGAAAGGAGGAGAGGTTCAAGTGCCCCTTGGCAGACTTAATTTTCTTTGCCATGGGTAAAGGTAGGATGCAGAATTGACGACAGGGAGCAATTTTATGAATAGATCTGTGTTTGCGACAGGGACATAGAGATCAGCAGCCCAAGGTATTTTGTGAAAAAGTTGTAGAAAACTGGAAGGGGTTCTGCTTTTGTCTGTTTTGGTAGATAAACTTGATTAGGAGGACATTAAAGATTAGTGAGAAAGGTGTAAAGTAGTATGTAGAAGCTTACTGGAAAATTTTAAAAGAATGCTAGTTCTACTTAAAGAAACCCAACACACCTAATAAAAGTGTTTTTCATATTTTAAGTGTCCCTGCTATTTGTCCTATTTGAATAGGATAGAAGTGCACACTACCCACCCCTTGATGTCAATGTTCCTAAATTGCAGGTTTTGGGAAGGTTGCTCTAAAGTGGGAGTAGGTGTAGGTAATATGAAAGACACCAGGAGACAGTAAATATACCCTCCCAAAATTTAAGAACACTTTTACACTGATGGAACAACAGTCTGTTAAGAAGTTTGGTGTTTGGGGGATCTATGCTATTTGGACCTTAACTCTCAGAGAACTCTGTGGTTTTGAGAGTGGGTATCCTTGATCTTAGAGCTCCTTCCTGTTCTCTGTTAACCTTTTTTACTACAGAGAACTTGAACCTGTTTCTTCATCTTTCTGCTTCTCCCAGGTTCTTGTTTCTTTTTCTTTATTATTATTATTTTTCTCTCAGGTTCTTGATAAGAAGTACTTGCTAGACTTCAAGAAATCAGAAGAGAGGTGAAAGTATATTGCAACTTTGATTGGACTTAACAGGTAAGTTTGTGTCCACAGTGAATTACATTAAACAAAATAAAGGAACATTAATATATTAGCTTCAGAAGTATTTAAGTAAGTTTAATATATCTTTATAAAATAACATGTTTTGGAAGAAAATTTATTTAATATTGGGAAAGCAAAAGAAAACAATATAACCCATTATCCCATCTCATAAACTGTGGCTAACATTTTGATAGATTTCTTCCCAGTGTTTTTTGTGCCTATGTTTGGTTTTAAAAAATTATTCACTGAAAACCTTTATCCCCCCCAACCCCCAATAGTTATGAACATTTTTTTCATGCCATTAAAATTTTGTAGAACATATTTTAATGGTTATGTGTTATTCCTTTGGTACATAACACCAAATTGCCTCATTGGAAAATTATGCTGATTCACATACCCACTGACAGTATATATTCATACAGGCACAAATTTATATTTTAAAAATATGTAATACATTTGCATTGTGCAAAAATCAAAATAATGTAAAAAGATTTATAGTATTTAAAAATCTTCTGACCCTATCACTGTTGACCTCACTCCCTGTCACCTCAGATGATCACTTTTTTAGATTCTGCTTCCCAAACCTTTTGAAGAATATAACTCTCTACAAGATGGAGTGATTGAGAATTGATGAGGATTACAACCTGTAGCCCCACTGTCAATCCTTACAAATGCTTTCAGCTTCTTACTCTTGGAATATCAGAACACTAACATTTTACAAAGATTTGTGTCATTATTTGGCCTAGAGGTAAATGGCATTGAATTATATCCAGGTTCTATTAGTCATATAAGAGTGGATTATGGGTTTATAGAATCGATGGATAAATAAAGCAGAACTGAGTGTAATTCTTCAAAGAGAGTGATCTGAAACACAAGTTTGAGAGAGAAGTGATAGAAAAAAATATATTTGTTTGAGGTTTATGGACAGTGATGAGTTAGAACAAGTGTCCATGTATTCTGTGCTGATTTAAGAGTGCTTGGACAGAGGGATTGCCATTGGATTTTAAATTGACCCAATTTTGGAAGCTTCATAGATCTGTTTCTGTAAACAGATCCAATTTCAACACAGAAATTAGTAAACATAAATGTGGAAACACAAAGTCCATTAACTTCCTTCAGACTTAGTTTGTGACTTAGATTAACAGTTACAATTGCACGCTGGATTATGTTCCATTTACTGACTCCTGCTGATCTCTTATGCACAAAAAAAAATGTAGGTGTTTTCTCTCTGGGTAAGATGAAAATAACTCAACTCTATTTAACTTGTGGTATGTAATAGGATATCTTATCCCTTGTGAAAGTAGGAGAGGGTGTCCCTGGGGAAATGGCACTGCCTGGGATGGGACCATCTTAACTAACTACACTTCTAATAAAGTCTTGAGATGCTCTGTTTACTCTATGATTTTTCCATTTGTTTACCTCATGATTTTTCCTGCAATAGAAATAGGCAAGACACAGCTCGAAAGCTGGATATTGAGATTCTCAATTGAGAACATGTATCACACCAAAGTGTTTGTTTTACTTAGGAGCTGCCAGTTCACTATTTCAGCCTTGCTTAGAATGCACCCTTTTGACACTTCCTTCCACTCACTTCTGAACCTGCACCTTTTGATTTATAGAGCTTGTCAAGACTAGTTATTTTTGGTTTAGAGTGAAGAAAGGTAGACAGGAGGTAACAGAGGTTAATATCAGATGACTATGGAAACAGGTAGCATTGTTTCTTTTGCAGTCTTCCTCAATTGTGTACCCCCCCCCCCTTTTGTTTCCTCTTTCCATTTATCTCTTCCCCTATAAAAAGTCGACATTCATCCTTACCCAGTAGAACTGTACTTTTTAGGTATCACTTCCACCAGGAAGCTTGCTCTGACCCTTCTTCTTCTTCTTTTTTTAATATATATTTTTATTGATTTCAGAGAGGAAGGGAGAGGGAAGGAGAGAAACATCCTTGATGAGAGAGAATAATTGATCGGTTGCCTTCTGCATGCTCCACACTGGGGATCAAGCCGTGACCTCCTGGTTCATAGGTCAGTGCTCAACCACTGAGCCACGCTGGCTGGGCTCTGACTCTTTTTTACTCTGTTATGCTTCTCTGCACTTCTGTAGTTTATCCTTAGTTGTCCTTGGTTTATCCCCTATTATAGCAAGGATCACACTGTGTTATAATTGTATTCTCCACTCAACTATGAGTTTCGTAAGGGAGGGCATTATGTATATCTTTTTAGTCTTTGTTTTTTGGAAACAAAAATAAGGTATATGATATGATGGGTGGCATTTAGTAGGCAGTTTTTAAAAGGAAACTAGTTCATAACATACCGGAGAGGCTTTTTTCTCTATTGTAGGAGTTATTGGTCAGAAAGAGCTATTTTTTTCACTTACAATGTTTCTAGGTTTGCAGGACTCTGAAGCTATGGTGGATTTAGATAATTTTGAAATGTGATGCTGATTCTTTTGCTTGGCAGTTTAATTTGTTTGGGGGAATGTGGTTGACGCATGTGCCTCCCCCAGCCCCTCCTCAGTGAGACGTGTTGACAGAAATTCAATCTTGATTAAGGGTTGCAGGAAGGCATCCAGTTCCCACCATGTATGGGCTCTCTCATTTAAACAGTTGACTTTAGCCCTGGCCTGCTCCATTTTCTCTAGGCTTTGTGCTCTTCAATTTTTGAAGGTTTTACATTCTATATTTATTATTTATGGGAGAGGCAGTGCGGTGAAACTGGCAATAACCCTTCGTTCATGTACTTGTGCTATCACCCTTTATTGAGGAAAGTCAGACTTCTCAATGAATGTGCATTTGCTTTTAAAATTTCACCCAAATAAAGATCAGCTGCCTCCTGCACACCCCCTACTGGGGATCAGGCCCACAACCCTAGCATATGCCCTGACAGGGAATGGAACTGTGACCTCCTGGTTCATGGGTTGACGCTCAACCACTGAACCACAACAGCTGGGCCCTTTGCCCCTTTTTAAATTGGATTGTGGTTAGTTTGTTTCTTGGTGTTGAGGTTTATAAGTTATTTATAAATTTGGTATATTAAGCTCTTATCAGAACAGAATATGTTCTCTCATTCAGTGGATTGTCTTTTCATTTTGTTGATGGTTTCCTTTGCTGTGCAAAACCTTTTTAGTTTGATGTAGTCCTATTTGTTTATTTTTTCTTTTGTTTCACTTGCCCGAGGAGATATATCAGAAAAAATATTGTTACATGAAATGTCTGACATTTTACTGCCTATGTTTTCTTCTAGGATATTTATGGTTTTGAGTCTAACATTTGAGTCTTTAATCTGTTTTGAGTTTATTCTTGTGTATAGTATAAGAAGGTGGTCTAGTTTCATTTTTTTGCATATATCTATCCAGTTTTCCCATCACCATTTATTAAACAGACTCTCTTTAGCCCATTGTATGCTTTTGCCTCCTTTATCAAATATTAATTGACTATAAAGATGTGGGTTTATTTCTGGGTGTTCTATTCTGTTCCATTGATCTATATGTCTTTTTTTTTTTTTTAAATATATTTTATTGATTTTTTTTACAGAGAGGGAGAGGGATAGAGAGTTAGAAACATCGATGAGAGAGAAACATCGATCAGCTGCCTCCTGCATAGCCCCTACTGGGGATGTGCCTGCAACCCAGGTACATGCCCTTGACCGGAATCGAACCTGGGACCTCAGTTTGCAGTCCGACGCTCTATCCACTGAGCCAAACCGGCCAGGGCTATATGTCTGTTTTTATGCCAGTATCCTGCTGTTTTAATTACTAAGTTCATGTATAGTTTGATATTTGGTAGCATGATACCTCCATCTTTTTTCTTCTTTCTCAAAATTGTTCTTGCTATTTGTGGTTCCATATGAAATTTTGGAATATTCTAGTTCTGTGAAATATTGCATTGGTAACTTCATAGGAATTGTGTTGAACCTGTAGATTGCTTAGTATGGACATTTTAATTATGTTCATTCTTCAGTGTCTTATAATTTTCTGAGTACAGATCTTTTACCTCCTCGGTTAAATTTATTCCTAGGTATTTTATTTTGTTTTGAAGCAATTATGAATGGGATTGTTTTCTTAGTTTTCCTTTCTGATATTTCATTATTGCTGTATAAAACTGCAATTGATTGCCCTGGCCGGCATTGCCCAGTGGTTACAGTATCAGTTTGTGTACCGAAGGGTGTTGAGTTCCATTCATGGTCAAGAGCATGTACCTGGGTTGCACATTCGATCCCCCGGCCTTGGTCGAGGTGAGTGCAGGAGGCAACCAATCGATATGTCTCATCTCTCTCTCTCTCTCTCTCTCTCTCTCTCTCTTCCTCTCCCTCCGCCCTTCCACTCTCTCTCTCTGAAAATCAATGGAAAAAAAATATCCTGGGGTGAAGATTAAAAAAAAAAGCAACTGATTTCTGGGTATTTATTTTGTATCCTGCTGCTTTACTGAATTCATTTATCAGTTCTAGTAGTTTTTGTGTGGAATCTTTAGGGCTCTCTATACACAGTATCATGTCATCTGCAAATAATGACAGTTTTACTTTTCCAATTTGGATGACTTATTTCTTCTTGTATGATTGCTGTGGCTAGGACTTCGGTACTATGTTAAATAAGAATAGTAAAAGCAGACATCTCTGTCTTGGTTCCAGTTTTAAGGGAAACACTTGTAGTTTTTGCCCATTGAGTATGATGTTAGTTGGGGTTTATCATATACTAGAGGCCCAGTGCGTGAAATCGTGTGAGACCCAGACTCTGCTGTGCCACCACAGGCGGGACCCATCAATGCACCCCCTGGTGACCGGTCGTTTGGTCGTTACAGTGTTACGGCCACTGGCTATATATACATATATATGGCCTTTATTACTTTGAGGTATGTTTTCTCTATTTCCACTTTGCTGAGAGTTTTTATTATAAATGGATGTTAGATTTTATCAAATGCTTTTTTTGCATCTATTGATAGGATCATGTGGTTTTAATTCTTCATTTTGTTTATGTGGTGCATCACATTAATCAATTTGTGGATATTGTACCAACCTTGCATCCCTGGAATAAATCCCACTTGGTCATGGTATCTGATCTTTTTAATGCTGGATTCGGTTTGCAATATTTTGTTAAAGACTATCTCGTTTTTGAAGAAATATTTGTAGGAAAATCTTGCATGTTATAATAATTCCAGATTTTGGAATCCTATGGACCATGTCTTAAAACTCAACACTGCTATACTAGTTGGTAATTGGAGTAGCTTAACTTCTCTGAGCCAGTTTCCTTATTTGTAAAATCGTGATGATGATGATGATGATGATATCTACTTTCTATATTGTTAATTCAGTTTAAATGAGATGATTTATATGAAGTACCTGATAAGGTGCTTGGCCTATAATAGACAGCAGTATTTGAAATATATTATTACTTACAAATGGTTTTGTCTCTTCCTCCTTGACATTTGATATTGATCTATACAAATATCTATTTTAAAATAAATATGAAAGGTAGTGGGTGGTGCAGTAAAGACATACTCTTTAGAGCCTGTCTGGATTCAGATTATGCTTCTACTACTTCTTAGCTGTGTTGTGACCATGAATAAGTAATAAATATCTTTGCCTCAGTTTCCACTTCTGTAAAATGAAGGTAATAGCAGTACCTACTTCATAGGGTAATTGTGAGGATTTAGTGATTTAATGTAAAACACTGCCAACAGTGCCTGACATGTCATAAATACTCAGTAATTAATAGCTATTATTATTTTTAGCTTTTTTCAAGTTTGCATACCTTTTTATTAAGTCATTGTCCAGGGCCAATTTAACTTTTATACAGAAACATTACTAAAGAAAGAGAATATGTAACATTTGTATATGTGAGAGTTAGTAGTTAATTTATAGACCATGTAAATGGGAAGCATTATTTAAAAAAATCAAGAGTTTTAACAGTTATTGCTGGATTTAAGAATGCTTAATAAAAATTTCAGAAAGCCCTAGAAACATAGATTTAGGGGGAGATAAATACTGCTTAACTAGTTCTTTTTTTTTTTTTTAAATATATTTTATTGATTTTTTACAGAGAGGAAGGGAGAGGGATAGAGAGTTAGAAACATCGATCAGCCGCCTCCTGCACATCTCCTACTGGGGATGTGCCCGCAACCCAGGTACATGCCCTTGACCGGAATCAAACCCGGGACCCTCCAGTCCGCAGGCCGACGCTCTATCCACTGAGCCAAACCGGTTTCGGCTTCTTAACTAGTTCTTTAAACTGAAATGGTATGCATTTATATAATAAAACCTATTCAGAGAGTATAAAAGTTCATATAATAGAAAGTCTTCTGACCCCAAACTCCCAGCTCTCTTCCCAGACCCAAATACTGTTAACATTTTTTTAAAAAAATATATTTTATTGATTTTTTACAGAGAGGAAGGGAGAAGGATAGAGAGTTAGAAACATCGATGAGAGAGAAACATTGATCAGCTGCCTCCTGCACACCCCCTATTGGGGATGTGCCCGCAACCAAGGTACATGCCCTTGACTGGAATCAAACCCGGGACCCTTCAGTCCGCAGGCCGACGCTCTATCCACTGAGCCAAACCGGTTAGGGCCTGTTAACATTTTTGAGTCTCCTTCCACAACAGTCTGTGTATGTACAAAGGTATAAGTGAGTATATATTACTCTTTTCTCTCTTTTTGACATGAATGGGGGTACGCATTTCTGCATTTTGCTTTCCTCATTCAGTAGCTCTTGAAGCTTATTCTGCACATATAATCACATATAAAGTTACCTAATATATACGTTTGTGCCATAGTTTATACAACAAATCTCTTATTGGTGGAATTTGAGTTTTCAGTTTTTTTGGCTTTTATGCACAATTCTATAGTGAATGTTCTTATACTTACATATGTGCATAAATACATACCTGTAAGATAAATTTTTATGTTTGGCAAGATCTCTCAAAAAGAAAAATGCAAATTGCCCTCCAAAGAGGTTAGCAGTGTAGCTCCATAAGTAAAAAAAGAAAAAGGGGTGTTAGGGGTTAAACTTGAATACTTTCCAGGTGGTTTTCAGCAGCATGCTTTGGTGGAATCATGGTTTTCAGGAGGGTAAGTGGGGTTGCTGCAAAATTACATTCCTGCCTCTTCCCTCCCCCAACTTTAGTTGTCTTCATTACATTCCTGCCTGGGAAGTGTTCCCAGTGACCTGGGTTAGGCATTAAGATCATGGGAATCCAACATTTTCCCATGTCTTCAGCATGTTTGTTCACAAGAACAGGAAAACTTTCTCCTTGTAGAAGGGGAATTTTAACCACTGTCAGTCACTGGGGAATCTTTCAGTAAGGGTCCTTTGAATAGAAATCAAAGAGAAGAAAGGTATCAGTAGGTCAAAGGCAGTGATAATGTTATGGTAATATATTTCATAGCACTGGAAATATCTTTTCATTTGTTTATGGGAAGTAGGTAGGCAGAAAGGTAGATGAGTTGCCCGTTGGCCATATACATCTGGTAAATGCCAAAGATGGCTAGATTTCTGGACTTGTATGTTACTTGGAATTACTTTCATCTTTTTGTGACAGAAAGTGTAACTCTAATGGCTTATACAAAAAACATATTACTGTCTGAGAGGAAGGGAGTGGGAGAGAGAGATAGAAACATCAGTGATGAAAGAGAATCATTGACTGGCCACCTCCTGCACACCCCCCACTGGGGATCGAGCCCCCAACCCGGGCATGTGCCCTGATCAGGAATCGAACTGTGACCTCCTGGCTCATGAGTCAACCCTCAACCACTGAGCCACACGGGCTGGGCGGTTACTGATATTTAATCATCAATGATCAGTAGCTCAGTAATATCAGAGCAAATGTTAGTTATACTCTTAGCCATCCACTCATGTGTACATGATGGGTGTTATAGCTCTAGCCATTTATATCTGCTTTGAAGGCAAGAAGGAGGGTGAACAAAAAGGGCAGGACCAGGGGCTGTAGCTGTATTAGGAAAAATAAGAGTTTTCTTATGAATCTGTCAGCAGATTCTGACTTTTTCCTCATTGGCCAGAACTGTCCCATGGCTACTCCAAGCTCAGAAGGTGGCAGTATAGGTCAGCGGTTTCCAACCTTACGGACCTCGCGGACAACTGCTGGTCTAGGTGACTTCCATTATATTGTGCTTCCTACTGTTATGATGATGTTCAATTAAAAATACTTAACAATGGCGTAGGCTATGTTAATCTTTAATTCTCTTTATATTTATAGTTCATACTATATAAATATTGTATACTGTCTTATTTATTGAGAGTATAGGACTTCAGCTACTGTCTAGATTTTTAAATTCCTTTGTGTCTGAGACTAGATCTATTTTTTGTATGAGACTTGGTGTTTCATCCTTGAATATTTTTGAGAAAGGAGCTCCGATATCACCAAAACCCACATCTTATGAACTACTAAGAAATAGCTTGAGTTAAATTGAATACTGAAAGTAGAAATGAGTGAGAGTGAAAAAGTTAGAATGGGGCTAATGAAGACTCTATTTAGGGTAAAAAACTATGGAGAATGGATCTACTTAGAAATAAATACAGTACTACTTTCTATAAAAATATAAACCTTAACTGCATTAATATGCTTCTCTAGTTCACAGGGTGAGAGGGAAGAATGATATGGAAAGAACATTTTACTGAAGTCAGGGACCTCAGTTGTAGATCTAAATCTGCTTTACATAACTGCGCTATTGGGCAAGTCATTTAATCTGTTTTACCTTCAGCTGCCTCTTCTGGGACCGGGATAATGATTGCAGCTTTACAGATTGTTGAGAGTATTAGGAATAGTACATATTTAGTACTTCACGGCACCTGGCCTGTATAAGCACCTTTGGTAACTGTTTTTAACATGATCATTAGTATTAATTGTTGGGTTATTTTGAAGGACCCCTTTTTGCATCAATTAATTCTTATCTATAAACTGCAAAAGTTTATATCACAGCTTTTCTATCCACTGTCTACTGATGGGCACTTGGGCTGGTTCCAGATCTTAGCTGTTGTCTAAGATTCCTCCCAATTAAAAAATGTCATGTTTCTAAACTAAGTCCTTCAACTGAGGCATTATTATAAAGGTTATCTGTGGAGGTCTGAGTTCATACGAGACCATGGGAAGGTGAAGTTTTCTACTGTGTGGATTGATGTCAACATATAAATCAAATGTGTCAGAACAAATGTTTCTGAGGCACTGAAATACCTTCTGAATTATCCCAGGGCACTGAGAGAAACTAATGAAATGCTGACCAAACCACTGAGCATCAGTGAAATTGGGTGTAACTAATCTTATGCTTTCTCTCAAAGTATACCTATAGTGGTATAATATAGAGAAAAGGAGTACTGAGGGCTGTTCGTACTCAGAATTGGTGACAGTTTGGGGAACTAGCACACCTCTCTGGTAATGTAAGTGGGTATTACTTCTGAGGAACATTTCACAGTATGTAGCAAAAGGCAGCAATTCCATTTTTTCAGAACTTATCTTAAGGGAGCAATTATGGATGTGTACAGAAATTTAGTTCCAAGGATATAGTACTATCTTTAAAGTGAAAATACTGGGAAAAGCCTAAAAATAAGGAGTAAGTAAATTATGGTATAACCATCATCTGATTATATATCGATATTTATTGACATGGAAAATATGTCTGTGAAACATGCAAAATGTCAATGATCCTATATTTATTTTTTAAAATTTATTTTTATTGATTTCAGAGAGGAAGGGAATGGGAGAGAGAGGTAGAAGCATCAATGATGATTATCATAGACTGGTTGCCTCCTGCATCCCCCACACCTGGGATTGAGCCTGCAACCAGGGCATGTGCCCTGACCGGGGATCAAACTGTGACCTCCTAGTTCATAGGTCGATGCTCAACCATTGAGTCATGCCAGCCGGCCAAGCTAATCTCATTTTTAAAAGTTAATATATATGTGATAGCAGAGAGAGGCTGGAATAGCACTGCATTTTAGATTTTTTTTTTTTTAATCTTTTTTGTGCTCTAATTTTTATTTTTAAAAACTCTTTATTGTTGAGCCCTAGCCAGTTAGGTTCAGTGGATAGAGCATCGGCCTGCAGACCAAAGGGTCCCGGGTTCGTACCTTGGTTGCAGGCTCCTCCCTTGCCCAGACCCTGGTCAGGGCAGGTGCAGGAGGCAACCAATTGATGTGTTTCTCCTACATTGATGTTTCTCTCTGTCTTTCCCTCTCTCTTCCACTCTCCCTAAAAATCAATGGAAAAATATCCTTGAATGAGGATTAACAACCCTCTCCCCCCCAAAAAAATCTTTACATACATATATTACATATGTCCCATTCCCCGCCCCCCCCGCCCCTTTAACCCCCTCTAGCCCTTCCTGACCTCCACCCCAGGCCCTCACCACCCTATTGTCTGTATCCATGGCTTATGCATATATTCATACAAGTTCTTTGGTTGATCTCTTCCCACCCACTCACCCTCCCCCACCTTTCCCCTGAAATTCTGCACTCTGTTTTATGTTTCTGGATCCACTCTGTTAATCAGTTTATTTGGTTAGATTCCATGAGTGAGATCATGTGATACTTGTCTTTCTCTGACTGGCTTATTTTGCTTAGCATAATACTCTCTAGGTCCTTCCAAGCTGTCTCAAAGGGTAAGAGATTTTTTTTTTTTACTCTTGCATAGTATTCCATGGCAAAAATGTACCACAGCTTTTTTATCTACTTGTTTACTGATGGGCACTTGGGCTGTTTCCAGATCTTAGCTATTGAAAATTGTGCAGCTATGAACATAGGGGTACATACATTCTTTCTGATTGGTTGATTTCTAATTTCATTCCATTGTGATCTGAGAAGATGCTTGATATGATTTCAATCTTCTTGAACTTGTAGAGACTTGTTTTATGTCTTAACATGTGGTCTATCTTTGTGAATGACCCATTGCAGTTGAGAAGAATGTATATTCTGCAGCTTTGGGGTGAAATGTTCTATAAATATCAATTAAATCCCTCTGATCCAGTGTGTCATTTAGAGTCCCTATTTTATTGTTAATTTTTTTGTCTGGAAGATCTATCCAGTGAAGTCAGTGGGGTATTAAAGTCCCCTACTATGACTATATTGTTGTTGATCTTTTCCTTAAAGTCTTCTAGATGATTTTTTATATATTTAGGTGCTCCTATATTGGCTGCACATATGTTTACCAGGGTTATATCCTCTTGTTGGATCGATCCCTTTAGTATTATGTAGTGATCTTTTTTTTTTTTTTTTTTTTTTAAATCATTAACATCAGGTAAATTATTTTATTACATATTTGTACATATACTTTTGAATCATGGTGAATAAACTGTACTTGAATAGTTCATAGGGATTGTCCTCAAGGAAGTTTTTTCTTCTAACAGAATTTTTTTTTTTTTTTTAAATCTTTATTGTTCAGATTATTACATTTGTTCCTCTTTTTTCCCCCCATAACTCCCCTCCTTCCAGCTCCCACCCCACCCTCCACCCTCACTCCCCACCCACTGAGTTCATCCATAGGTGCATGATTTTTGTCCAGTCTCTTCCCGAATCTCCCATTCCCCTTTCCCCCCCAAGAATAGTCAGTCCATTCCCTTTCTATGTCCCTGATTCATTATAGTCACCAGTTCATTCTGTACATCAGGTTATTTATTCACTTGATTCTTAGATTCATTTGTTGATAGATGCATATTTGTTGTTCATAATTTGTATCTTTACCTTTTTCTTCTTCCTCTTCTTAAAGGATACCTTTCAGCATTTCATATAATACTGGTTTGGCGGTGATGAACTCCTTTAGTTTTTCCTTATCTGTGAAGCTCTTTATCTGACCTTCAATTCTGAATGATAGCTTTGCTGGATAAAGTAATCTTGGTTGTAGGTTCTTGGTATTCAGCACTTTGAATATTTCTTGCCATTCCCTTCTGGCCTGCAAAGTTTCTGTTGAGAAATCAGCTGACAGTCGTATGGGTATTCCCTTGTAGGTAATTGAGCCTCTTTCTCTTGCTGCTTTTAAGATTTTCTCTTTGTCTTTTGCTCTTGGCATTTTAATGATGATGTGTCTTGGTGTGGTCCTCTTTGGATTCCTTTTGTTTGGGGTTCTCTTCGCTTCTTGGACCTGTAAGTCCATTTCTTTCACTAGGTGGGGGAAGTTTTCTGCCATTATTTCTTGAAATAGGTTTTCAATATCTTGCTGTCTCTCATCTTCTGGGACTCCAATGACTCTGATATTAGTCCGCTTAAAGCTGTCCCAGAGGCTCCTTACACTATCTTCACATTTTCGGATTCTTTTTTCATTATGCTTTTCCAATTGGGTGTTTTTTGTCGAATCTTTGGTTTGATTCTTGCACTCCTCTGGTCTGCTATTGGGTATAATATTGTTTATTTCAGTCCGTGTATGCTTACTTTCTAATTTCTTTATCGTAGCATCGAGGGTCTCATTAGTTTTCGTGAGGCTCTGCACAAATTTATGGCAAGCCCTCAAAATTGCGATTCTTAGCTCCATATCCTCCATTTCTGTCATGTTTTTTTGTCTCCGCATCTTTTATGCTTTCTTGGTGCACCCCCTTGTGGTCTCTGTGCGCAGTCTTGTTCTAGCGAAGCCTTAATTGTTGTAGTTAACACTAGAGGGATTTGACCAACAGGCCGACTGGCGGTGGAAATCAGCTGTGGGAAAACTTCAGTCCTCAGGGGAGGTGCTAGTCCAGCCCTTGCCTGAGGCGGTCGGCAAATGGTTGTGTGCAGGGTTTGGGCGGGGCGGGCTCAACAGGGCGGGGGGGAGGGAGCAGCTATGGCCGCTCTCAGTCCGTCCCCAGGGGCTCTGCCTCTCTGTCCCAGCAATCGCTGCAAACCTCGGAGGGGCCGTAGCCAGACAGTCCCGCTTCTCCCGTTTGAGTCTGGGTCCCTAGAGACTCGCCCCGATCTGTAGCCCAGAGTCGGAGATTCGCTCCTGATTGAAAACGACAATCGCGCCCTCAGCCGCCAGCCCGCTTTGCGCGCGCACCCTCACCACCGCACCGCCGTACCTTTAAATTTTCCACACTGCGCCTCCGCTGAGCATCGGAATGCTGTTGTTTTTGCTTCTAGTTGAAGAGACTCTCCTCAGCCAGCCTTCCCGTGGTTCTGGTTGATGTCCGCTCCGACTTTTAGTTGTATTTTTGAAGTGGTTGTCCACGGCGGCAGTCTCCGGTGTTTTACCTATGCCGCCATCTTCGATTCTCCTATGTAGTGATCTTGTTGTCTCTTATGATGGCCTTCATTTTTAAAAATAATTCTTTATTGTAGAAAGTATTACATATGTCCCCCCCTTTTTCTCCCATTGATCCCCTCCAGCCCGTCCTCCCTTCAGCATAATGGCCTTCATTTTGAAGTCTACTTTGTCAGATATGAGTATTGCTACCCCAGCTTTTGTTTTTTCCATTTTCATTTGCATGGAAAATCTTTTTCCATCCCTTCACTCTCATCCTATGTGAGTCTTTTGTTCTAAGGTGGGTCTCTTGTAGACAGCATATAATTGGGTCATGTTTTTGTTTCCATTCAACTACCCTGTCTTTTGATTGGAGCATTTAATCCATTTACACTTAAGATTATTATTGATAGGTACTTATTTATTGCCATTTTCATTCTGTATGCCTATGTTTCTTTCTCTATTCTTTTCATTACAGTAGTCCCTTTAGCATTTCTTGCAGTGCTGGTTTGGTGGTGAAAAACTCCTTTAGCCTTTTTTTTTTTTTTAACCTGGGAAACTATTTTACCACCTATCCTTGCTTCTCATTACCTTGAATACTTCATGCCATTCCCTTCTGGCCTGTAGAGTTTCTGTTGAGAAATCAGTTGACAGCCTTATGGGAGCTCCTTTGTAGGTAACAAATTGTTTTTCTCTTGCTGCCTTTAAGATTCTCTTTGTCATTAATTTTTGGCATTTTAATTATGATGTGTCTGGGCGAGGGCCTTTTGGGGTACTTTCTGCTTGGGACTCTGTGCCTCCTGTACTTTGTGCCGAGCCAGCTCAGCTAAGGGTTTGCAAGCCTGAGGGAGGGCGGTGAAGGATGAAGAAAAGACAAAGAGAATAAGCTGGGTCTAGGTCAGCGGTTCTCAACCTGTGGGGTCACGACACCTTTGGCGGTCGAACGACCCTTTCACAGGGGTCGCCTAAGACCATCCTGCATATCAGCTATTTACATTAGGATTCATAACAGTAGCAACATTACAGTTAGGAAGTAGCAACGAAAATAATTTTATGGTTGGGTCACAACATGAGGAACTGTATTTAAAGGGCCAGAAGGTTGAGAACCACTGGCTAGGTGGATCTTCCTATGCCTGGCTGAGGCCACAGAGAGAGATCCAGACAGCAAGCTGAGCCTTTATTTTATAGCCAGAGGTAAACAAGGTAGTGGTCACCATAGCTACAGTGTTCTTGTGAGTTTCACTTGTTTTGGCAGCACTTGCTACATTTTCCTCAACCCATTAGCCACCCAGATAAGATCTAGGGAGCATCATAAGGTCAAACCTAAATATGCTAAGAGGGCTGTGCTCTCTAAGCTGGGACTTGTTTGTGGCTTTGCCAACAGGTTAGTCCGAGGCTTAACCCTTTGAGTGCCAACCAATATCCTAGGAACTATGCTAAAATTGCCAAGGCATTTTTGCTGATTTTACAGCAGTTTAGGAAAAAAATTATGAAAATTAGGCCGATAAATGCCAGTGGTCAATTTTAGAACTACAAACATTCGGCATCATAAGTAATCTGCACTTAGGTGCCATCTGTCAATAAAGAGTGAACTACTAGCATCTAATAGTGACACTGCAGGAGGAGCACCATAGCGCACCCGGCACTTTTGGGGAAAGACAGGAGGAGCGCTATCGTGCTCCCTGGCACTCTAGAGGTTAACCCTATAGCAGCTTCCTACATCTCACCCTTCTTTTATTTTTAAGCTACCATAATGAAAGTAAAACTTAAGCATCAAGAACAACTCTGGCTATTAAAACAATAACAAAACAATGCCAATGCAAAACCCAAACTACAGACATGTTAACATTTTAAAACTTAAACATCAAGAATAAAGCTCTGGCTATTAACAAAATAATGCCAGTTCAACACAGCAATAAGTGAGAAATCAAACTACAGTAACATTTTTCTACTAAATGAAAGTTTCTTTTGCTGATTTACTCAGAGTTCTTGGGCTTGGCTGCGCAGAAGACTGGCAGCTAACCAATGCTAGCATAGCCAGAAACATGATTGAGGGAGTAGCTTCCACATCTTGTTTTTCTACCATCTGTTGGGCCTCAGTTGTTAACTTCTTCATCTGACACTATGTTGGCACTTCAGTCCCTTGCATAGCCTTCCTTCTTTTCTCTGCTTTGCTGTCATCGGGGCAACTCTCAGTCTTTGGAACAAAGGGACAAGGAGCTTCTCTGGGTCCATTGTGGTGACGCACGTAATGCTCTGGTACCCAAATTGGCTGCACTGCTCCTTCTGGAAAGATACAAAACACAACCTCTTCCCCACATCATTACTGATTCTGGTAAAACTCTTGTCTGGTTTGTGCATCCTTCCACCAGGCTAACCCAGCAGAGGCTATTGTACAGGAGGCCTGATGCCTTTCGGCTGCTGTACAGCTCTCTGCATTGTAATTCAAAAAGTTTAACGCATAACATTCTTCTCCACCTTTTTTTTTGTTTTTATAGTTGCATTTTAAGAGTAGGATTGGCGCTTTCCACTATTGCCTGATTCCTGATCCATCACCCCAGGAAGAACTTGCCAATCCTGTGCTTCCTGGGGTGGCATGATGAGCCAGCTGGAAAGGCTGCAGTGGGGTTAAGGATAAGGCCCCTACTGTTTGGTGGGACCAGGGCTGGCCCCACTTGAAGTTTTCCTGCCTAGGGGGCATTGGTTGCCACAGTTAAAGCAGCCTCCTTTCTTTTTCTGCTGACCAGCGAGTAACATCTCCTTTAATGAGGCAACTAATACTGCTCCTTGAACATAGGCTGGTCCAGTGTCAGCACAAACACGAATATAATACTTCCATTATAAGTAGTCTCTGGATGAGAGACAAGCCTTTGTGACAATATTAAGCCCTTGGTAACCTTCCACTGTATAACGATCTCTAAGTGGTTTTCCTACCTTCTCCCATGTCTCTACATTTACCTTTCCTTCCTCAGAAAATCATGGGCAGGTTTTACTTACAAAATCCAACAAATCGAAAAGCTGTTGATACTTCACAGAACAGCCCTGTGCTTGGAGCATAGCCTTAAGCATGGATACGTATATACGATCCAGAATTTCCCATGTTTTACACCTAGGTATTACTAAACTTTGCTCCTTACCTTCCTTTTTACTTTCTGCATGTGCTTCACTGGAGCGTCCTTTCACCTTACAACTGCAGTTCCCCTGAACTCAGGCCCCGCATTGGGCGCCAAATGTGCCGAGTCAGCTCAGCCAAGGGTTTAGGGAGCCTGAGGGGGGGCGGGGGTGGGTGGCGAAGGATGTAGAAATGACAGACAAAGAGAATAAGCTGGGTCTAGGTGGATCTTCTTGTGCCTGGCTGAGGCCACAGAGAGAGATCCAGACAGCAAGCTGAGCCTTTATTTTATAGCCAGAGGTAAACAAGGTAGTGGTCACCATAGTTACAATGTTCTTGTGAGTTTCACTTGTGTTGGCAGCACTTGCTGCATCTCTCTCAGCCCATTAGCTACCCAGATAAGATCTAGGGAGCATCATAAGGTCAAGCCTAAATATGCTAAGAGGGCTGTGCCCTCTAAGCTGGGACTTGTTTGTGGCTTTGCCAACAGGTCAGTCGAGGCTTAACCCTATATCTGCTCCCTACAGTACTTGAGTGACTTTTTCCTTCATGAGGTTAGGGAAGTCTGCCATTATTTTTTCAAACATATCCTCTATCCCTTGCTCACTTTCTTCTTGGGCACACTTATTACATTTCATGTTGTCCCATAGCTCCCTTAAGCTGTCCTCCTGTTTTTAAATTATTTCTTTTTGGCTCTGTGATTGAGTGATTATTTTTCTATCCTGTCTTCTAATTCAGTGATCTGATCCTCAGCTTTCCCAAATACATCTGTGTTCTTTATTAGTGCTATGTCATTCTTCAGAGTTATCTTTCTCATGCTGTTGAGCATCTTTGCCATCATTATTCTGAACTCTGTGCCTGGTAAATTTATTACCTCCATTTCATTTAGCTCTTCCTTTGGAGAATTCTGTTGTTCTTTCATTTCAGGCTTGTTTTTGTTTTTTTTTGGTCTCCCCATTTTGGCTGCCTGTTTCGGTTTGTGACTATGTATTAGGTAGATCTGCTATACCTCCCATTCTCTAGTGCAGGACAGTGTCAAATGATGTTTCTGATTAATTGGATCAGGCAAAGACTCAAAGCCTCCAGAAACCCGCCTCTGCCTGCAGACTGATTGGATTCAGTCTTGAGTAACCTCAGGAAATCATCCACAGGTGGGGTGAGAGGTTTTCCAACATAGTGGGGCAGTTGATTCTGCCTGGAGGCTAATTGCTATTCTCAGTCTCTTAATGGCCTCAGAAACTCCACAGGGTGGTGTAGGGGGTTTTCCAATAGGATGGGGCAACTGCCACCCCTCCAGGCAAATACCGCCTGGATAGCAAAGGTCTGCCTGGAAAAGATGTCCTCCACAGTGTGAGGGAATGACTCAGCACAGGAACCCGGGATGTCTGCCTTCTGAGCTCTAATCCCAGAGCCCCCAACCCTGGCTTCTGCTTACACAGCTCCAGCCCAGTCTGCCCTCCCTCAGCTGGAGCCCAAGGTGAATTGTGCATTGGCCTTTTAAGAGGGTGCCTGAATTTCCAGCCATCTGTCCCTGGTAGAGAACAGCCTGCTGCTTTTCACAGCCAGATGTTATGCCAGCACCTTTCTCAGTTCTGGTGCTCTCTGCTGGGGAGCCCGGCATGGTGTTTAGATCCCAGATGCTATTTTAGTTGTAATTCCAGTTTGGTCCTGGGAGTGTGTCAGTGTTACTTACTCCACCACCATTTTTAATCTCCTATATATTTGAAATTCCCATTCGAGGATTTGTTTATTGATTTTAAGGAGGAAGAGAGAGAGACAGGGAAACATCACTGGGAGAGGGAAACATCAATCTGTTGCCTCCTGTACAGGCCCTGACTGGGGATTGAACCGGCAACCTAGGTATGTGCCCTGACCAGGAATTGAACCTGCAACCTTTTGTTGGATGATGCTTCAACCACCTGAACTACCTGGCCAAGGCTTATGTATTTTTTAAGTCTTTTTTCTTTATGCCCAGGAACAATATTTTTATGAAAATAAGGAAAGAAAACCTAAACTTGGCAAAACTGTATTGAGCTCTTACTATGTATAAGATACTGTTCTAAGCACCTTGATGGATGAAGCATACACAAATGAGTAAAATCCATCCTTGTCTTCAGGAACTTACAGTCTACTAGGAGAGACATTTGTGAGGTTATTAATATAAAATTGGAGGGTAAACGAAGCACTGTGGCGTTGGAGAAGCAACAATTTTGTATGATGGGTAGAAATTGGGAAATAATTTGTAGAGAATTGAATTGGACTTTGAATGGAGGAAGATTTTGGTCAGTAGGTATGAAATTTAATGTGTGCATTTCAGAAATTGGGTTTTGTGGGACAGAGAGAGAGAAAATTGGATTGGGTTATTCAGGGCAGAGAGAGTAAATTGGGTGAGAAGACAGTAGATTGAGGGGAAAATAAAATAATGAATGTAAAACAACTAGCACAGTGGATGGCATGTTGTAGGTACTCAAACTTGGCCATTTTCTAATTCCACCATATTTACCTCAAGGAGTATTTTCAAGTTACCAAAAATAACTTGATTTGATTTGAAAAGTAAGACATGTGCAGTGAAGTTTTTGAAACTTTCTTTACTTAACAAGTTGACCTGTTGAGAAAAGTGACATTAATATTGGAAAAACCTGCTCTTCTGTGCCAAGGTGGGGACAATGTCTTACTCCTATGATGCTCCCACGGACTTCATCAATTTCACATCTTTGGATGAGGAGGAAGACCCCCAAAACATAGATTCTTGGTTTGGTAAGTGTCTGCTTTCTCTGCCATTTTAAGGGTTAAGTGGCTTGCTTTGTTCTGAGGATCTTAAAAAAAGAAGGGGTTGAAAGAAAATAACTAAAATGTAAATTCCTATCTGAATCAAGATACTTTGTCATCCATGATAGGAGAGAAATAATTGAAGTGCCCAGTATTTTGGGAATGAACTATCAGTATAAGACAACGTTATTTTGCAGTTAAGAATGACAAATAATTTAAACTTTAGGGCTATATGGGAAAATCCAGAAATCCATATTTTCTTAAAATATGATGAAGCAAAGTTGAGTGAAACTCTAGGACTCAAAGCCATGTCTATAGTGATGGCAGCCACCTAAAAATTTGCTCTACTTGTCACTGGGCGTAGAGTATAATATTACAACTATGATACTGACATTGATAAAATCCACAATCTTGCTCAGATTTCCCATTTCACTTATACTCACTTTTGTTTATGTGTATTAAGTTCTATGCAATTTTATCGCTTGTGTAGGTTTGTGGATCTACCACCACAGTCAAGATACTGAACAGTTATAACATCACAAGGAGCCTTGTGATGCCCTTTTATATCTATATTTGTCTCCTTCTTGCTAACCCTCCCCAATTTCCAATTTGTTTTTAAATGGGAAGGATTATGCTACTCAGAACCCAGTCCCTAAACAGAGATAGGATTGCCTGATGTTTGGTCATGTGATGTGGCACAAACCCTGAACCAGGCCAACAATAAATAAGGATGATTATATTTTTATATTACTTTGGAGTAATATATGAGACCAGTGATAGTTGCTGGGGCCCCTTCATTTTATTCTTTCGCATGTCCTTTTTACTCCTTAAAAGAAATCAATGTTGATAGGAAAATGAGTCCATTGAAGCTGTACTTAGCACTGATAATGCAGAGTCCAAATGTAAGGGCATAAGCCATTCTCCTGGAAAAGGACTTTAATGGTGTCCAATCTGGATCCCAAGAGGAGAGATTTCTTGGAAGTGGTATGGGAAGAAAGATAGACAAGAGTGCCAACTGCCCAACAGGGGTCTTCCCATGCCCTTGCTCTACGGAAATTCTGAGGAAATGGTTGGGTTGTCTTTTACCTCTTTTTCACAGTTTTTCTTTAAGTCAAAAAAAGGAAATACTAATATAACAATACTTTTACATACTAGAGGCCCGGTGCACGAAATTTATGCATTTGCAGGAGGGCGGGCGGTGGTCCCTCAGCCTGGCCTGCACCCTCTTGCAGTCCGAGAGTCCTCGGGGGGTGTCCTAAGCTATCAGTCGGACATTCTTAGTGCTGCCGCGGGGGTGGGAAAGGCTCCCGCTACCGCCGCTGTGCTCGCCAGTCGTGAGCCCGGCTCTGGGCTTCTGGCTGAGTGGCGCTCCCCAAGTGGGAGCACACTGACCATCAGGGTGCAGCTCCTGTGTTGAGCATCTGCCCCTTGGTGGTCAGTGCATGTCATAGTGATGGTCGTTCTGCTGTTGGGTCGATTTGCATATTAGCCTTTTATTATATAGGATAGTTGGGAAGAAAAAATTAATCCCACTGTTTTTTCAAAACTTTAGTTCTTATATGTTGCTTTCTAATTTCTTCCAAGTAATCACATCTTTTTACACCACAGGTCCTCAAACTTTTTAAACAGGGGGCCAGTTCACTGTCCCTCAGACATTCCACACATGGTGCACTGCGGGCCCGGGACGAGTCGGCTGCTAAGCAGGACAGGCAGCGGCGGCAAAAACACCCGGCGGGCCGCAGTTTGAGGACCCCTGTTTTACACAGTTGCAATCAGTTTACGTGCACCATGTGTTTTGCTGGGGCTCACCACAATCTTTTTTAAAAATTATTTTTAAAATATATTTTTATTGATTTCAGAGCAGAAGGGAAAGGGAGAGAGAGAGATAGAAACATCAATGATGAGAGAGAACCATTGATTGGCTGCTTCCTGCGCACCCCTTTCTGGGGATTGAACCCACAACCTGGGCATGTGTCCTTGACTGGATTCGAACCTGGGACCCTTCAGTCTGCAGGCCGGCACTTTCTCCACTCAGCCAAACTGGCTAGGGCATTCTCACCACAATCTTTTTTTTTTTTTTTTTTAAATGTATTTTATTGATTTTTTACAGAGAGGAAGGGAAAGAGATAGAGAGCTAGAAACATCGATGAGAGAGAAACATTGATCAGCTGCCTCCTGCACATCTCCCACCGGGGATGTGCCCACAACCCAGGTACATGCCCTTGACCGGAATCGAACCTGGGACCTTTCGGTCCGCAGGCCGACGCTTTATCCACTGAGCCAAACCGGTTTCGGCTCTCACCACAATCTTGATACTTCTATCAGTAGGCTAGGGTAGAACAGGTGTTTCACTGCTTTGTGCTGACTGTTAGGCACAGCAGAACCTAAGACAAGATTACTGCATAAAGCCTCTTCCTTTGGGATATGGGGTATATGAGAAAGTTCTCTTCATTTCTCACATACCCCATACTCCCCTCTCACTGTTCTTAGTTAAGGAATAACCTCAACTCAGACTATAAGATGTCTCTTGTGAACCCTGCAGAGCTTGGTGGCTACAGTTTTCTTTAGAAGGAACATGATGTATTTAGGTGGTAGATAAGGCCAGTTCATGCTTGTATGGTCCTAACTGAATCAAGCAAAGACAAGGAGCTTTTCACAGTGCAGAGTCTGTACTTCTTTTCTAAAATACATTGTTCATTGTTGCCAGTGCTTTAGTGATAGTTTTTACAGTCTCTATCTCGGACGTATAATGTGTACTCATTTTTTTTAACCACTAGAACTTTGCTTGTACTTGTCCAATGAGTTAGAAGTGTACTGGTTGGGGGCTTTAGGCCCCATTTTAAGTGCATGGCACTGACTTATTTTGCTTGTTTAGATAATGACACTCTTATCGTTTCACAGAAGAGAAGGCCAATTTGGAGAATAGGTTTCCTGACATGACTCCTATGAGAAAAGCAAATCCTCCGCAAGCTATTGTGACACCTTTGAGACCAGGTAAGAGAAAATATTAGGAAAAAGCTTCTTTGCATAATGGTGGTACAGTGTATTAGGAACCTGAGGGGTCTGGAGGAATTACCTAAACGCTGTATATCCCTTGGTTTACTTTTGGTGAAATGGGCTAATTCATCATGGTGAATGTGAAATTAATGATGTGCTACACTTTTAAAAAAATAATCTCTTGGAACTTAAGCTAACATAGAATTTTTTTTTCCAACTAGAATTTGATTGCCCAGATATATAACGATCTTTTTATGACAGTATTTAATGTAACATATGGGTCTGGCTGGTAAATAAACCAGTAGGAGAGAAGAATGTACTGCTCTATATTATACAGGAATTCTTTGAGTTGTCTGTCTGATTTAAAAAGATGATTGAGCCGAAGCCGGTTTGGCTCAGTGGATGGAGCGTCAGCCTGCGGACCGAAGGGTCCCGGGTTCGATTCCAGTCAAGGGCCTGTACCTGGGTTGCGGGCACATCCCCAGTGGGAGATGTGCAGGAGGCAGCTGATCGATGTTTCTCTCTCATCGATGTTTCTGACTCTCTATCTCTCTCCCTTCCTCTCTGTAAAAATCAATAAAATATATTAAAAAAAAAAAGGATGATTGACATTTAAACTGGTGGTTACTAAATCTGTAGAATAGTCTATTTGATCAGAACAAAAGAGGCATCCTTTAAGAGGTCACAAATCCGTGGGCAGTGCTTTAGAGCTTGCCCACCCTCTACATCCTGGAGGCTCTATTAATTCCCCTCAATTCACAATAAAGTCTTAACGCTCACGTTTAAACTTCAAAAAAAAGAGTCAAATCCTTGAAAATGATCTTTTTTTGAAGTCATAGCTATATTTAGACATAATTCACACATAGAATTCACCTACTTATAAAGTGTACATTTCCTGATTTTTTAAAAAATATTTTATTCATTTCAGAGAGGAAGGGAGACGGGGAGAGAGATAGAAACATCAATGATGAGAGAGGATCATTGATTGACTGCCTCCTGCACGCCTCACACTGGGGATAAAGCCTGCAACCCAGCCATGTGCCCTGACCGGGAATTGAACCATGACCTCCAGGTTCTTAGGTTGACTCTCAACCACTGAGCCATGTTGGCTGGGCTGTGTCCTTGTTTTTTATAGTATGTTTATAGAGTAGTGTGCAACCATCACTACAGTCAATTTGTCATTGATTTTTCCCCCTTATTTTTCTGTTTTCTATTTTATAGATTTCCATTCTGATCTTTAATATTTAACTTCTACTTACTTTGGGCTCAATATGCTCTTTTTGTTTTATTAAAAATTGATTTTGTTTTATATTGATTTCAGAGAGGAAGGTAAAGGGATAGAAACATCAGTGATGAGAGAGAATCATTGATCGGCTGCCTCCTACATGCCTCCTACTGGGGAGGCAGCCCTGATCCAGAATCAAACCGTGACCTCCTGGTTTATAGGTTGATGTTCATCCACTGAGCCACATGGGTGGGCTTTTTTTTAGTGTCTTAAAGTGGCAACTGAAGTCATTGATTTGAGATCTTTTTTCTTTTTTTACTGTGTTTATTGCTATAAATTCCCCCAAGTACTGCTTTAGTGCAGCAATTTTCAACTTTTTTTTATCTCATGACACACATAAACTAAATCACTAAAATTCTGCAACACACTAAAAAATATATTTTTTGCCAATCTGACAGACAAAAAAGGGTAGAATTTTGATTGGTTTACAAAAAAAATAATAAATAGTAATTATCTATCCTTTTTCCTCCAAAGTGACTTTTTAAGAAATCAGGTGCCTATCTTCTATATATATAAAAGTCTAAGCAACTGGTTGACTGGCCGACCAGTTGACTGGCCAACCAGCCTACTGGCCGGTAGCTGTGATGCGCAATGACCACCAGGGGGCAGATGCTCAAGGCATAGGCATGGAAGCATGGAAACATGGAACAGACTGAATCTCAGAGGGAAGGGGGCAGTGGGGAGGGCTGGAAGAGATTAACCAAAGATCTTATATGCATACTAGAGGCCTGGTGCACGTATTTGTGTACTGGTGGGGTCCCTTGGCCTGGCCTGCGCACTCTTGCAATCTGGGACCCCCTGGGGGATGTCAGAGAGCCAGTTTCAGCCTGATTTCCGCAGGCCAGTCCAAGGGACCCTACTGGTGCACAAATCCATGCACTGGGCCTCTAGTATATGTATATAAGGATTTTTGGTACCAAGAATTAACCAATCAGATGCAACCTTACTTTGTGAAGTAACTTATAATGTGCAACTCTATTATGTGACTTATATATTTATGGTTCAAGACAGGGTATTCACACCAGATGGCTATTGTTGTGTTGGCTATTGTCATTTTTTTATTTGACAATTTAAGGGAAAAGAGGTCAGGGCCCCTGACGAGATAGTCATGATAGTCAAATTCTTGCTGCATTCTGAAAATCATTGCTTTAATGGCATCCCACAATTTGACATATTGTGTTTTCATTTTCATTCCATTCAAAAGAGGCTGCCTGCGACACACCCCCTACTGGGGATTGAGCACCCAGGCATGTGCCCTGACTGGGAATTGAACCATCAACCTTATGGTACGTGACTCCCAACCAACGGAGCCACACCAGCCAGGGCCCATTCAAGATACTTTAAAAATTATATATATATATATTGATTTCAGAGAGGAAGGGAGAGGGAGAGAGAGAGAGAATCATCGATTGGCTGCCTCCTGCACACCCCATACTGGGAATCAAGCCCTCAACCCAGGCATGTGCCCTTACCGGGAATTGAACTTGTGACCTCCAAGTTTATAGATCAACACTCAACCACTGAGCCATGCGCTGACAAGATACTTTTAATATTCCTTTTGATAGTTTCTTTCACTCATTTTTTAAAATTGAGGTATAATTGACATGTAACATATACGTTTAAGGTGGACAACTTGATATGATACATTGATATATTGCAATGTGATGAACAATACACCAGTCTTACTCAGATTTTCCAATTCACTAGTACTTGTTTTTGTTTATGTGTAGTAAGTTCTATGCAATTTTATCATCTGTGTAGGTTTCTGGGTCTACCCTCAGAGTCAAGATATTGAACAGTTCTAACATCATGAGGAGCCTTGTGTTGCCCTTTTATAACTATACTCACTTCCCTCTTGCTACCCCACCCCAATTCATTTTTATTTATTTATTTATTTTTATTCTTCTTCTGTTTTTTAATATATTTCATTGATTCTTCACAGAGAGGAAGGGAGAGGAATAGAGAGTCAGAAACATCGATGAGAGAGAAACATTGATCAGCTGCCTCCTGCACACTCCCCACTGGGGATGTGCCCGCAACCAAGGTACATGCCCTTGACTAGAATCGCACCTGGAACCCTTGAGTCCGTAGGCCGATGCTCTATCCACTGAGCCAAACCGGTTTGGGCTTTATTTATTTATTTTAAATGTTTTTATTGAAAAATTTTTTTTGAGGGAGAGGGAAAGAGATAGAAACATTGATCAGCTGCCTCCTACATACCCCCTACTGGAGAATTAGCCTGCAACCCAGGCATGTGCCCTGGTAATAGAACCGGCAAACTCTTGGTGAATGGGATGGTGCTCATTCAACTGATCCATACCAGCCTGGCTTCCTAATTAATTTAAAAAGAATATATATATATCTTTTATTGATGTCAGAGAGGAAAAGAGAGGGGAAAAGAGAGAGAGAGAGATCGATGATGAGAGAGAATCATTGATTGGCTGCCTCTTGCATGCCACACACTGGGGATCCAGCCCACAACCTGGACATGTGCCTTGACCAGGAATTGAATCTCGACCTCTGGTTTCATAGGTTGGAGGCTCGAAATGGATGGATTATGCTACTCAGAATCTAGCCCTAAACAGAGATAGGATTGCTTGATGTTGGGTCTGTGATATGGCACAAACCCTGACATGAGACCAACAATAAATAAGGATGGTTATATCTCTCATGGATATTATATCCCTTATCTCTGTCACATCACATAATTCTTTTCTGTTTTGAGAGCAATTAAGATCTGGTCTCTTAACAACTTTGAAGTTTATATACAGTATTGTTGACTATAATCTCTATGGTATGCCTAGATCTTCAGGACTGATCTACTAGTTGCAAATTTTACTTATATGTTATTTAGAAGTTTTAATTTCCAAATATTTGCAGGGGTTCCAGAATTGATTTCTTGATGGATTTAATTCCATTGTGGTCAATAATGGAATCCTTCTAAATGTATTGAGATTTGTTTCATGGCCAGAAGGTCTGTTTTGGTAAATGTTGAGTGTGCACTTCAAAAGAATGTGTATTCTGCTGTCATTGGGTGGAGAGTTACGTAAATGTTAATTAAGTCAAGTTGGTTGATAGTATTGCTCGAGTCTTCTATTTCCTTATTGACCTTCTAATTGTTCTATCCATTACTGAAAGTGGGGATATTGAAGTCTTCAGCTATAATTGTTGAATTGCCTATTTTTTCTGTCAATTTTGTTAGTTTTTCCTTTATGTATCTGGGGCGCTGTTGTTAGGTACATATGTGTCTAATTGTTACATCTTCTTGATGAGTTGACTAGAACATATTTATGTAAAAAGTTTTATTGGGATATAGCCGTGCATATTCACGCATATATTATTTATGGCTATTATATTCTTACTGATTTTCTGTCAGCTTCTTCCATCAATTAGAGAAATATTAAATTTCAGACTATAATTATGGATTTGCCTATTTCTTGTAGTTTTTGCTTTGTGTATTTTGAAGCTCTGTTATTAGGTACATAAATACTTAGGTTGTTAAGTCATCTTGAATTGACCATTTTATCATTTTGAAATTATCTTCTTTATCTCTGGTAATATTCTTTGCTCTGAGATCTACTTTGATATTAACTCCAGTTTTCTTTTGATTAGTATTAGCATTTAGCATTGTCTTTATATTTCAAGTACATTTTTTGTAGGCAGTGTAAATTGGGTCTTTTTAAAATGTAATATCATAATCTCTTCCTTTTAATTAGGAATAATTGTCTCTATTATAGCCTTGTCATAATCTATCAGTTTTTGTTTTTTTTGATGTCTTTATTTTCCTTCCAAAAAATTTCTTTAGTTGGTGAGCCCAGTGATTGTTCTCTGGAATAAATAATGCATGGAATCTGTTTTTATGGCCTTTTCTCCCCTGTCATACAGTTTTTTTCTTTTATCAAGGCTCAGTTCATAAGTTGTACCATCAAATGCTGTTTCTTCCATGAAGCCTTTACTTGATTATTCCTTTCTCAGCACTTTTTCTCTGTTTTTGTTTCATGATGGCCATGGTAATATCTTGATGTTTAATAATAAAATACCTTCTTTCGCCATGACTGGTTTTGCTCAGTGGATAGAGTGTCAGCCTGCGGACTGAGGGGTCCCAGGTTCGATTCCGGTCAGGGGCATGTGCCTTGGTTGCGGGCACATCCCCAGTGGGGAGTGTGCCAGAGGCAGCTGATCGATGTTTCTCTCTCATCGATGTTTCTAATTCTCTATCCCTCTCCCTTCCTCTCTGTAAAAAATCAATAAAATATATTAAAAATAAAATAAAATACCTTCTTTTCTTTCACACCCCTATTCCTAGTCCCCTTCCTCAAATTCTACATCTTTAAACTTTTACTGTTTTAAATTGTGGTTATACACATAATGCCTGAAAATTTGATTGTATCAGCAATATTTACATTATGTTTATGTAAATATTATTTGATGACAGGTCAGTTAATGTGATGTGCGGCTGCATTTCTTCTTGGTTCTCCTTGGTTCTCCACAGTTCCATTGTCAAAATCTGTGGACCACTTTAAGATGATCCTGACATCAAGGTCAGGAAGATTCTCTTTTCTTTAAACTTCATCAGTTACTTAAATTACTGTCATACTTTAGCTTGCTTCATATTGGACAATATCCTTGGAAGTTATAACTGCTTTTTAAGGGAGGACATTATTTTTCTTAATATTTTTTGAATATCTTTGCTGATATTTTCTGGATCCTATGTTTCTTTCTTATATTCTTTTATTTGTCCTTCATTTTGTTGGAGTACATATTCTGGGAACTTCCCAAGATTAGGTGCAGGAGAAGAGAACTTTGAGTTCTCTCATGTCTCAAAATCTCATCATCCCACATTCATAATACAATTGAAAGTTTGACTTAATATAGAATTGTAGATTTAAAAAAGTTGCTTTGACTACTATGAATGAAGGCATTGTTTTTTTTTTTAAATCTTCTATCATCCTGTGTCACTGATGAAGAATTCAGCTTATCTTATTTTCCTTGCATCTCAGGTGTTTTCTTTTTCTCTGTGAAAGCTTTAAAATTTTATCCCTTTCAAATATCATGACCTGGCTGGTGTGACACATTGGTTAGAGCGTCAGACCATGAACCCAGGGGCCTCAGGTTTGATTTCCCGGCCCTGGGATTGGGCACTCATGGGAGATTACTGATCTATGTGTCTCACATTACTGTTTTTCTCCCTCCCTCCTTCCTTCCACTTTAAAAAAATCAGTGGGAAAAAGTATCTTCGGGTGGAATTAACAAAAAATAAAAATAAATAAGATGTCATGAGGATGTGTTTGGGATTTTTTTTCTGAGGTGGTGCCTAAGGTCTTCCGTGGAACATTTCACTAGAACTAAAGGTTCAATTGCTTAGGGCTATATGTATACACACACACATAACATTTTCAATCTAGAATCCTATTTTAAGCATATATATACATGGTGGGGAGGGGGAAAGCAGGTTTACAGTTGTGAGTACGCAAAACACAGTATATTCTTGTATTATTAATTATTGTATTGTTTTTCCATATGAACAACTGTAAACCTACTTTTGCCCCACTGTGTATATCTTATTTTTAACTTATTTTCTTGAGATTTGAGTACTGACTAGTTTTGTTTGTTTGTTTTACTTTAACTTATTTTTTTAGAAAGAGGAAGGGAGAGAGAGAGAGAGAGAGAGAGAGAGAGAGAGAGAGAAACGTCCATGTCAGAGAGAAATATCACTTGGTTGTTTCTCGCATGTGCCCCCAACCAGACTGGGGATTGAACCCACAACCTGGGTACGCGCCTTGACTGGGAATCAAACCTGCCACCTTTTGGCGTACAGGAGGACACTCCAACCAACTGAGCCACACTGGCTAGGGCTGAGTGCTGACTGGTTTTTACTCTCCTGCAGTTGACAACACTTACTACAAAGAGTCAGAAAAAGAAAATCTGGTGCAGCAGTCCATTCCCTCAAATGCTCGTTCTGCCCTGGAAGTCAAGGGAACCACCTCAAGAAATACTCCATCTCTGCCTCAGAGGTAAGATTGTTTCAGAGTCAAAAGTGGTAGTTATATTAATGATGTTCAAAGAGTAGTTACTGGACAGAGCATCTTCTAGGTGTGCCATACTTTATTAGACAATTTATGTTACTTTATTTAATCTTCATAACATTTATGAGATGTAGGTAATATGTTTCATTTATGATAATGGTTCAGAGGTTACTAAGTTACTTGTCTATGGTAACTTTATTTCAGAGCCAGGATTCAAACTGATCAGTTTGGTTCCAAAGCCCTTGCTGTTTGCACCACCAACACTAGTTGCAATTTTTATGCAGATTTATTTTTATGGCTATTTGACAGAATTTTTTTTTTTTTACACCACATTGTAAGTAAACTTTCTAAGGGCAACTATAATGTATCTTTAATCCTTACCAATGTCTGGCTGGAGCAGAAGCTCAATAAATTCTTGATGAATGAACGAATGGATGGGTGGGTAGATTAATCTGCAGTCTTTACTAGCAATCTCAGAGCTTTCACCATCTAATAATTAACCACCCACCCAGAGTTTAAATTGCAGGACTATTATTTGCTTTATACTTTGACGTCACCTAGAATATCTCAAGGAAGAGGAATGGTAGAGTATTTATAATATTATTGCTCAGAAATAATGAAATTACCTTTTGCAAAGCCTTATGCTGGCATAAGGGTATCACTTTTGAGGATATCACAAGCTTATACTAATCTTTTCTGGTAAAGAAGCCCATTTTAATCAAAGAATTCTATGAAATCTCAACCTTGTATGTATATATTACAGGCTGAAGAGATTGCTATTGGTTGATTCAGTGGTTTCTGTTCCATGTTTAGATTGTGAAGTAGGACTATGGAAAAGAGACCCAGTGTCCTATAGATTCCTTCAGAATTCAAGAAACTGTTAGTGTCTTGGCTCTTCTGTTTTGTATATGTATATGATTACAAAAATTGTTCCTCAGCCTGACTGAATTCTAGAATGCTTTTTGGAAATGATTGTTTGACAGAAGATAGCTTCTGTCAGAAAATCTGCCTGAATGTTTTTTTTCTTAGGGGCATGGACCCTCAGCTATTCAAAACCTCAGTTTATTGAGAATAAGGGAGAGCTAATTGTAAAAAAGGTCCAAATAAGATAATATGTACTTAGTAAATGATACTGCGTTATGAAAATGCATAATAAGCCCTGGCTGCTGTTGCTCAGTGGTTAGATTGTTGGCCCATACACCTACGGGTCTCAGGTTCAATTCCCCATCAAGGGCACATACCTGGGTTGCAGGCTCGATCCCCGGCCCCAATTGGAGAGTGTGTGGGACATAACCAATCGATGTGTCTCTCTCACATTGATATCTCTCTCTTTCTCCCTCTTCCTCCCTACCCTCCTTCCCTTCCACTCTCTCTAAAAATCATTGGGAAAAATATCCTCAGGTGAGGATAATAAAAAAAGAAAATGCATAATAAGAGGTAAAATGTTAGTGCCATTATCTCAGATCTTAGATTTAACTTAGTCAGAGATGCCCAATCTAGAAAGGAACAGCATATGAAATAGAATAGTGTAGACCAGCGGTTCTCAACCTGTGGGTCGCGACCCCTTTGGGGATCAAACGAACCTTTCACAGGGGTCGCATAAGACCATCGGAAAACACATATATAATTACATATTGTTTTTGTGATTAATCACTATGCTTTAATTATGTTCAATTTGTAACAATGAAATTGGGGGTCACCACAACATGAGGAACTGTATTAAAGGGTCACAGCATTAGGAAGGTTGAGAACCACTGGTGTAGACAATCATACAAATTCCCTACTATTTTATTTCACACTAGAGGCCTGGTGCACGAAATTTGTGCACGGGTAGGGTCCCTAGGCCTGGCTGGCAATCAGGGCCTTCCTTCCCCTGGCTGCCCGCTGTTGGCTGAGGCCTTCCTTTGTTCCATGCCACCCCCTGGTGGTCAGTGCATGTCATAGCAAACAGTTGAACTGGTCGGTCGAACTCCCGAGGGGACAATTTGCATATTAGCCTTTTATTATATATGATGATGGTTTAGATGGATAGGCTGAAAGATGGCCAAAACTACTTTGACAGAGCAGTTAAGAATCAACAAGTCTGTAATAATAATTTTTCCATGGAGGTGTTACTTTACCAGTGAGACCAGTGAAATAGAATAGAAACTCAGCTTCCCATGTATGGGCATGGTATATGACAAAGAGAGTACTGCAGACCTGTGGGGAAAGTGTTTTTTTTTTTTTTTTTTTCCTTTTTTAAGTTCCCTTAATTAAATACTTGGACAGTGGATATCCAAGTAGAATAAAAATGAAACTTGGTCTCTACCTCATTGTATATAAAACCGTCAGTTCTATGTAGATTACAGATCTAAATGTGAAAGCTAAAACTCATATAAGGCAATATAGGAGAATATAGTTATGAGCTTATATAAGGGAATATAGGAGAATATAGTTATGAGCTTAGAATAGGGAAAGATTTTTTTGAATAGGATACACATAGAAAAGCACTGACCATAATGGGGGAAGGGGTTAATGTATTTTGATCACTGTTAACTAAATGATACTATAAAGAGTAAAAAAGCCAACCCCCATAGTGGGAAAAGAAACTTCTAACATAACATTTACAAACAACTCATTTGTAGTATGCAAAGAGTCTCTACTAATCAATTAGAAAAGGATTGACAATCCACAGAAAGCAAGCAAGAGACTTGAACTACTTAGCACTTTATGAAAAAGGTTAACCAAATGGCCAATAAACATGTGAAAAGTTGCTCTGTCCACTGGTAATCAGGGAAAAGCAAAATAAAACCACAGTGAAGTTCTACAAATCATTTAATATGGCTATAATTAAATCATCTGATAATACCTAATATTCAGGTGGATGTAGACTCTTATAAACTTGCCAGTGTAAGCATAAATTGATTCAAGCACTTTGGAAAAATGACTTGAGTTGTTTTAACCAATGTCCTATGACCCAGTAATCTTACAACTTAAGATATCCAACAGCAGCATGTGTACTCTGCACCAAGAACTTGAGAATCAACAGTAGATGGGATAAATAGTGGTACATTCGTGCAATGAATGCATCATTGAAAACTGAGTTAAAGCTACATGAATCAATGTGGATGAATCTCACAAACATAATGATGGGTGAAATAAACGAGACAGAAAAAAATACTTGCAGCAGTCTGATTGCATTACATAAAGGTTTATTTTTTTGTTTCTTCCCTTAATGTACCAATCTTATATGGTAAAATGATAGAGAAAAAGTAATGATTACTATAAGACAAGTCAAGGTAGCTGCTTCCAGTGTTCTGTTTCTTAAGTTAGGTCATGATTTCATGAGATTTCATTTTGTAATCTTTTAACTTAATTTTTGTTTTGTGCATTTTTTGGTATGTGTTATATTTTAACTGTGTGGCTATAAGTAAAAGGAGAAAATAAATACTATGGTCAGTTTCCAGGAGCTCTGATCTCTAATTTCAATTCTGACAGCAGTTAGTTATGTAACAGGATTGGTCAAGTCACCTCATCTTTTTTTACTTTTCTCACTTATGAAAGAAAGAATTCTGCTAGGTGATTGCCAGTGCCTTAAAAAAATCTCAGCTTTATTGAGGTCTAATTTACAAGTACAAATGCATTTAAGTACTAATATTTATGATGAAATTTTTATAACTATCAGTAAAACAAGAGATTAGACGTTTAGAGTTGAAATAATACCACTAAACTTTTTATAGCTCTTTGTAGTTTGACATACTTTCACATTTCTGAAGAACATTTATATATCTGTAGAAGATAAATTCATTTCAGATAAATTTTTGTCAATTCCTTTACCATAGACGATCTGTTAGACTCTCTGCTCAGAAAGCTTTGGCACAGAAAGAAAAACACCATGTGAAAACGAAAGCCAAGAGATGTCCTACTCCTGTAATCATCAGTGAAACTCCACCCTCCAAAAGAATGAAAGTGTAAGTAGCCACAGCTTTTGACAGTTGGCATAGGTTTTACCTCTGTTTGCTCCTGAGGTTAATAGCAAGCAGAATATATGGTGCTCTTATTTTTATCAGTTAGGAATGCATTTTACCTGTTCAGCTAGAGTGGTTTACAGAATAGTTATTTATTTGCTTCACAGAAGTTTACTGTTGGCTTTGGTTCAGTGGTTGAACAATGCTAGGGCAGCATCTCTGTGAGTCAGCTTTTATTTCTTGCTTGTTCCTCAAGATGGCTGCTCTGTTTCTTAGCTTCTTCCTTGTGTTTGTTGCCTCGTTCCCACAAGATAGCTGCTATATCACTAGGTATCAAGAGAAGAAGGAGGCAAAGGAAGAGGGGCAGCACCACCTATATCACAAAAGTAAAATATTTTCCAGAAACTCTTGTTTTATCTTAGTTGCCCAACTGTGTCATGGATCCCGCCTAGGTGCAATAGAGACTATTGATGCAAATACAATACTTCTGCCTTTTTCCATCGTCGCCCCAAACACAATTGGTGTTCTGTTAATAAAAAAGAAAATGGAATCGATATTGGAAGGCAACCAGCTGTCTGGCATTTGTGCATTGGATGATGAACAGTTGGAATCCCTCTTATCCTCTTGAACCTTCACCAGACAACTCTTATATTGATTTCTATTGGTGTTCTTAAAGTTTACCTCTTATAAATGATCTAATAACCACTAGTTACCTACCAGCAGAAGAATCTTGTGGTTGAAGTATGCTTGTTGTCTTAGAGTAGTGGTTCTCAATCTTCCTAATGCCTCGACCCTTTAATACAGTTCCTCATGTTGTGGTGACCCCCAATTTCATTGTTACAAATTGAACATAATTAAAGCATAGTGATTAATCACAAAAACAATATGTAATTATATATGTGTTTTCCGATGGTCTTAGGTGACCCCTGTGAAAGGGTTGTTCAACCCCCCAAAGGGGTCTCGACCCACAGGTTGAGAACCGCTATCTTAGTGAAAATTAAAGTCATATGCGATAGATTTGGGGAGGAGGCTAGAGCAGGGTATAATTTAGGGAATTAAGAGGATATTTTTTGTTCTTTTGAACTCAAGTTCTAATCAAAAGAAGTCAGAAGAAGAGAAAGATGGCATTGCTCCTTGTCAAGCTACTTCTGGAAAGAATGAGTCTTCCCCAGAGAAAGCCAAGGAGAGACGTACTATGCCTGGTATGCCACTTGTAAGGTATGCTGCTTTCCTGAATTTTAAACAAAGTCAATAGAAGAAAATTGCAAATGGGTACATCTCCGGTCTATTTGTTGTACGTGGAGCTTGGGAAATGCCTGAGGCTATAACCGTGGTGAGGTGAATTGTTTTATAACCCGGTGGGTACCCAAGTCTTAAACATTGGGAAAAATATATTACTAAAGCAAATTGATAGAAATATAAAAGGGAAAAGTAAAGGTTCTTACTATCCAACTTGAATTTTTTTAAAAAATATATTTTATTGATTTTTACAGAGAGGAAGGGAGAGGGATAGAGAGTCAGAAACATCGACGAGAGAGAAACATCGATCAGCCGCCTCCTGTACACTCCCTACTGGGGATGTGCGAGCAACCAAGGTACATGCCCTTGACCAGAATCGAACCTGGGACCCTTGAGTCCTCAGGCCGACGCTCTATCCGCTGAGCCAAACCGGTTAGGGCTAACTTGAATGTTTTTATTTTTTTTCCCCCCATAACTCCCCTCCTTCCAGTTCCCACCCCACCCTCCGCCCTCACTCCCCACCCACTGTCCTCATCCATAGGTGCACGATTTTTTGTCCAGTCTCTTCCCGCATCTCCCACACCAAGCTCCCTTCTAGTTTTATTCAAGTAAAATACCTATTTTCCCAATCAGTATGTAAACAACCTTTGGGTTTCCTTTATTCACTCACTATGAGACTTTGATTTATTTATTTTTCTGTACTACTGTAAAATCTTTACATTTATCCTCTTTTGGTAGATTGTTAATATTCTCATTATATTTAAACATTTTCTGTTGAAAATGTAGTTTCTAATTTTTTATTATTATAAGTAGTTAGTGAACATCTTTATAGGCAGAGCTTTTTCTTTAGAGTAATCTCAATTACTAGTTTTATGGTTATTCATATAGCCACTTTTATTTTAGAAAAGAATATATAAATTTACAGTGCCATCAATTTTGAATATTATTATTTCCTGGTCTCATCTGCATTGAATGTTTTTACTTTAAAAAATGTTCCTGCCACCATAGCCAGTTTGGCTCAATGGCTGGAGCATTGGTCTACTGAGTGAGGGCTTCCAGGTTTGATTCTGGTCAAGGGCACATGTCTGGGTTGTGGGCTCAATCCTCAGTAGGGGGCGTGCAGGAGGCAGCCGATCAATGTTTCTCTCTCATCATTGATGTTTCTGTCTCCCTCTCCCTTTCCCTTCCTCTCTGAAATCAATAAAAATATATTTTACAAAAATGTTCCTGCCCTGCCCTGTGCGGCTCAGTTGGTTGAGTGTCATCCCGTGCACCAAAAGGTGTCTGTTCGATTCCCTGTCAAGGCGAACCCCCATCATCAGGGTGCCTGTGGGAGGCAACAGATCGATGCTTCTCTCTCACATTGATATTTCTTTCTTGCTCTCTTTCTCTTCCTTTCCTTCCCCACCCCTAAAATATCAATAAAAAATGTTTAACATTTAATTGCTATATTGTTGATGGCATTTAATTATTTTAATTTGTATTTACCTGATTACATTGTATAACAACATTGTATTACTGTTATTGTAACATCTTTTCCATATTTCCTCTTGGGTGAATTTTCTGTTTCCTTTTTTGTTTGTTACTAAGAATGGCTACTCTAACTGGAATGTTTACTATGTGTCAGGTACTCAGAAACATTATCTGATTTAATAGTCACAAACATTCTGTGAAAATGAGTATATTCCTCGTTTTACAGTGGAGACACCTTAGGCTCTGAGAGGTTAAATCATTTTCTCAGGATCACATAGGCAGAAAATGAAATGACAGGGCTGAGATTTGAACTCTCTGGTTTTACTCCTAAGTCTATTCTTTCTATCACAGTATATGTTCTGTATATATTATTAACCTTTGGCCATATTTGTTGCAAAGATTTTTCCCATTCTAGTGGCATTTTAATTTTAGCTTTTCTGGTGGTAAAAAGCTAATCATGACATAGTCCAATTTGTGGATCTTTTGGAACATCTTGTCTGTTTTAGCTATTTTCTGAAAATTTGTTCAGTATTAAGTTTTTGTTTGGGTAATTATTGTATCACAGGCTTAAAATCTAATCTATATAATGCCTTTAGATTATTTTGAACCATTGAGCCTCTTTCTCCTCTCCTCTCTTATCTCCTTTATTGATTTGCCCTATAGACAGAAACTTCTAAAAAGTACTGAGGAGCAAGAGTTGGAGAAGAGCATGAAAATGCAGCAGGAGGTGATAGAAATGCGGAAAAAGAATGAAGAATTCAAGAAATTTGCTCTTGCTGGAGCAGGTCAGCTTGGCTTTGGTTGAGACTGATTTATGAGGGGGTGCTTCTCATAATCTTGGTAGGGTTTTTTGAAGTCTCTGTCTTCCTTAGCCTTAGTTGGCATAAAATAACGTTTATTTAGAAGGTTGGACCATCCCTGTGATTATTCCCTATAACATGTTACATATATTGACCCTTTCTTAGAGCATGCTGTTCCTTCTCTAACTGTAGAAGTCACACCCATCTTTTTATTTTTTATATATTTTATTGATTTTTTACAGAGAGGAAGGGATAGGGATAGAGAGTTAGAAACATTGATGAGAAAGAAACATCGATCAGCTGCCCCCTGCACACACCCTACTGGGGATGTGCGCGCAACCAAGGTACTTGCCCTTGACTGGAATCGAACCTGGGACCCTTGAGTCCGCAGGCTGACGCTCTAACCACTGAGCCAAACCGGTTAGGACAAACCTATCTTTTCAGACCTTTTCCCATGCCTTCATTTCTTCAAGTAGAATTGATTTCCCCCTCCTTTTTCCTCCTAATTCTTTTTGTTTATAGTAGAAAAAGAGGGACTAGGATTAAGGCAGGAGATAAAGCAATAGGGCAGGCCAGTTGTTGTCCCATTTTATCCTTGGTAGAGGTAGAGGAAGAGGAAGTGGAATGATTTCAGTTTTGGCTATGGAGGAAAAACATGACTGAGGGAACTGAAGGATCAGAGCTCTGCTTTGCACTTGCATGTTTATTGGTGGAGTTGAAGCTATAAAGCCCTGCTTACCGGGTTGAAGGAAGCACCCCTGGAGTTTATAGTGTTTCCTTCTTAGAGATGTTTAGTTAAGTGTGCCTTTTTAAAGAATATATTTTTATTGATTTTTACGGAGAGAGAAGAGAGAGAGAGAGAAAAACATTGATTGGCTGCCTCCTGCATGGCCCCCACCTCAGATCAAGCCTGTAGCCTGAGCATGTACCCTGACCAGGAATCAACCAGTGACTTCGTGGTGCATGGGTAGCCGCTCAACCACTGGACCACACCAGAAGGGCTAGTTAAGTGTGATTTTAAAGTCAGTTGAGATCTTTGTCTATCAAAAATATTCCAGCTACTCATTGTCTTCAGACCTATGGCCACACCTGGGAGATGGGATTTTTCTTCTGTCCTACCTCTTTAACAGTTGGCATCTGATCAAAGGGCCTCATCTCCAACAGTACTCAACTTAATGAATAAGGTACATATATTAGTGTCCTTAGGACTGTTTCAAATATTGGGTTACATGTAAAGAGTGAACAGTTAGATCCATGATAATAGAAAGACCAAAAATATTGGATAAAGGGAGATTTACTAATGTTCTCTGTGTAACCTGAGTGTTTTGCTCTGCTCCTCACTCAGGACAACCTGTGAAGAAAACAGTGAGCCAGGTAACCAAATCAGTCAACTTCCACTTTCGCACTGATGAGCGAATCAAACAACATCCTAAGAACCAGGAGGAGTATAAGGAAGTGAACTTTACATCAGAACTGCGAAAGCATCCTCCATCTCCTGTAAGTTGATGGACTAAGTGAATATTCCTCTTACTAATTTAGTGAGGATTTTAGCTGTAACATTTGTGGTCACCACTTACAATAATATAATTGAATTAAGATCTGAATTCTCACTTTGCCTCCTGTTAGCTCTGTGATCTTGGATAAATTACTGTCTCTTTGGGAACCATCTTGCCAAGTTGCTGTGCAAACTGAATTGATAATATACACAAAATACATAGAATTATGGGTGGCAAATCATAAGCACAGGCTTGTTACAGCTTGTGCTGTTACAAAATTCTTGAAAAAGTTTTGTTTGCAAAGCTGTGTACAAAATATAATAACATTTATGGGGAAAATGGCTTTGGGGCAGACCACTCCTATCCTTGCAGTGTTGTTACCGAGCACTAACAAAAACTAACAATCCTAAATAAAAATTCTAAGAATCTCTACTTGCAATTTCAGTCATCATCATCATTTGTTGAAGTCAGTCTTTCAGTCTTAAACCTTGGGTGTGTTCTTTCTTTGAGATGTAGGTTCTGGAAAAGTGTTGTTTTCAGTCAGAGACCAATTTAATCAAAATCAGTGTTCCAAGGAGTAGGCTTCTTCACTCAGTTTTTGGGAAGGGTGTATAAGAGTCTGATTCAGACGTTTACACACTTGACCTGATCACTCCCAGAATCCTAATCAGTTTTTAAAAAATGGATTAGGGATAGAGTACCTTTTAAGCATTTTTGGTTCCTTCTCATTCTAAGAAGATTTGCTCTTGATTGCTTTAAAACATTAACATGCTTGTAAAAGATCACTTTATATACTATTGTAGAACAATTTGCTAAGTGCTAGATTATTTTATTTTTTTTAAAGATGGGAATAGACTGGTAACCTGTGCTCAAAGACTGACAGATTTAAGAGTAATAATTCTTAAGGTTTTACACGAGCTCTTTTCCTTTTGATTCTCTGCTGAATATGTGACTTGTGGTACATCTGAGCTTCTATAACGTTTCATTTGGGGAACAACTTCTTTCTTTACAGGCCCGAGTGACTAAGGGATGCACCATTATAAAGCCTTTCAACCTGTCCCAAGGAAAGAAAAGAAAATTTGATGAAACAGCTTCTACATATGTACCTATTGCACAGCAGGTCGAAGCCTTCTATAAAGGAACCCCTAACAGATATCACTTGAGGAGCAAGAAGGATGATATTAGTAAGTTTCTTACCGATATCATAGCTGGCTGGAGTCTTCCCTAGAATTCCTTTTGCTGCGTCTTAGGCACAAATTTGCCTTTAGTTGATATCCTAGTTTTTGAACTAAAGTATGGTATGTACCTATATGCAGACAACTAATTTATTGTTGAGCATTTTCTCAAACCACCCAGCTATCTGTCCACTTATGCCTATCAATCACTTGATCCTTCTGGTCAGTAATAAGGGGAATCAAAGATATCTTTGCTATATATCAAAGTGTCATGGTGCATTTATTTACTGATAAAAAATGAAGGCATTCCATTCATTCAAGGTTGTGTGCTTTTTGTTCAGTGATTCAGCAAGTTTCTTTTACTACTAAAGACCAAGTACTTTGTTGTGTGTTGAGGGTATAGAAGTGAACAAAATGGACTTGGTGCTACTCAACATCAGGTTCTAATTCTGTGAGAGAGATGAACAAATAGATCATTACAAATTATTCTAAATGCTATGAAAATGAAAGATGTCAGAGTTAAAAGATGTGGAAGATAGGTAGAGTGTGCCTGCGTACTAAGAAGTTCCTGGCAGAGAAGCTGAAAATAGAGGAGAAAAAGAAGATAACCAATGGTTAAATCCCTGCACAGGCGGGTAGAGGAGGAGTACTTATCATAGCTCTCATTCTTTGAAAGGAGGATGGAAGAGTGAGAAGAATGAGTGCAAATGCTGGTGGGTGTATAGATTTGGTGGTGAACAAATGAGAGAATTCTAATCTAATAGTTTCTATTTTTTATGAAAATAATTTCTATAAGAAGGAAGGTAAAAAAGTTTAAAAATAGTGGTATAATAGCTGTCCAGTGTATAAAGCTAGCATTATGGATAAAGCAGAATCTGGCCATTTTGCCTTTGAAGGTCTCAGTTTTTCCTGCCCTTACATAGGCATTGTTTAGTGCTGTGTCAGGTAGCCAGACAAGCTTAATACTGTTCATTTGTCAAATTTTATATTAATGAAAATAATAATTTTTTTTTATCCTAATAGAAATTTAAATATTAAACATGACTTTTCAAATAATATATGACTTTTAGACTCGGATATGTCCTGCTTTTATAATCTCAGTACTGACAAATTACAGAAAGTAATTTTTATTTAAAACTTTTTACAGTCATAGCTAAATAATGGTTATGTATATACTTGAAGTCTGGCTTCTTTATAAAAGAAATATATTTGGTTTCTACCTTCTTATCTTATGTGATAAGTTCTAAATTAGAGAACTCATTCTTACATAATAAAACTGACATGGTTGCCCCTGACCCAGCAAATCAGTATTTTCTATGAGTAGTAACAATGGTCTTTTTCAAATTTTTATTTTTATTGAATTTATTGGGGGAACATTGGGTGATGGTCTTAATATTGATGCTTTGACATAGTTTACTTTGTCCATTTAACTTTCTGTGCGAGGTAGTCTTGATACTTTGATATAGATGCTTTTAGGGAGTTTATAAAATTGGGAATTGTTACTTGGTCTTTAGAAAGGCCTTATTTTTAAAGCGGGAATAAGTAAAAATCTTACTTGTCAAATACAAGCAAAATAGTTAGCATCGCCAATAGAAAGGCAGTATAGGCCTGTGCAGTGACAAGGAATTCATCAGACATGGGTGGTTTTTAAGTTCAGAAGATAATAGTAGAGTTTACCAAAAGTTTACCTTCATCAATCATACCCCTCAGTAAAGAGTGATAGGGAAGAAGGGACTGCATATTTGTCAGGTTGCCTGATGTGAACTGAGCTGAATATGGAGGGCCAACCACTCTGTGGTTGGGCCTCTCTGGGTTGCCAAGATGAGTTAGCACCTACAGGTAAATGGGGTCTTGAGGAGCCAGGTGAATGTCTCTGATCTCGATTTACAGCTCTGTTACCCACCAAGTCTACTGTGGCCAAGATTGTCACAGAACCACAGACTCCTGTGTTGCAAACCAAACAGCGCACAAGACCTGTGACCTGCAAAAGTGCAGCGGATCTTGAGGCTGAGGAGCTCGAGAAACTGCAACAGTAAGTACCACTGGCAGTATCTGAGGAAGAGTTTAAGAAACCGCCTGCTCTCTTTTCAGTTCTGTAAGGGGACAGTTGCTATTTTTCATGCATGGGAATTTACAGCATTTGAGTTGCCAGCTCTGTAGGCTGTGTCTCTGCCTCTATGATTAGTCCTGAAAGTGGGAATATGGAGATGTTCTGGAGTGTAAACTGATAAAAAGCTAATGCAGAGATTGGAGTGGGAGAACTTAGTTATGATTCCAGTTAGGGAGTGTCCTCTGAGGTTAGTTTAGGTAGATCCTACTCTTTCATGGCTACCCAAGGGATTGTTCATGGGAGGAAACTGGAACTTAATATGGTTAGCACTGGATTTGTCTCCTATATCCTCTTTCCATTTCTTTTTGTACTTTTGTGAAGGGGGAGCTTCCCCTGTGAAGAGAAACCCCAGTCATTAAAGTGGTGGGAATGTTAGGATTTTCTTATTCTTTGCTCTAGAGGTAGAAATAATGGCTATGGAGAGAAATTTTGCTCTGCATGATGGCTAAGCTTAATGATTATTGTTTTTCTGTTTGTTGTTGTTTATGTATTTTTTTTTAATTATTAAAATTTTGGGGGGGATGGCATTTAAATTCTCACCTTACAGATATAAATTCAAAGCAAGGGAACTGGATCCCAGAATTCTTGAAGGTGGGCCCATCTTGCCCAAGAAACCGCCTGTGAAGCCACCCACTCAGCCTGTTGGCTTTGATTTAGAAATTGAGAAAAGAATCCAGGAGCGTGAGTCAAAGAAGAAATCAGAGGATGAACACTTTGAATTTCATTCCAGACCTTGCCCGACTAAGATCTTGGAAGATGTTGTGGTAAGAATGGTTGAGGCCCTGCATGCTGACAAAATTGTCCTGCTTATGACCAAATATCCACCCACTTATACATATTTGAATATATACTATGATCAGGGCATCATATTAAGAGTTGTAGGTGATAAAGAGACATATCAGAGGTAGATTTTGTTCTCAGGAAACTTAAAGTCCAATAAGGGAGACAACATATGTGTAATAATATAAAATGAGACAGAAGTGTTCTCAGAGAGATGGCAGTTAGAAGAATTATAGGAATTCAAAGGAGATAATGATTTCTTCTAGGTGGAAGGTTCAGGGAATGATTTTGGGAGGAGGAAGCATTTGACTTCATCCTTGACAATATGGAGTAATAGTCATCCTCATCATGTTGTCACTGTTGTAGTAGCTGACACTCTCAGTATGTGCCAGGCACTGCCCTAAGCCTTTTTCATATATTAAGCCATTCATGTTGACCATGGCCCCTCCAGGTAGTTTAGTCTAATTATCTCTAGTTTGAGATGAGGCAGTTGAGGCCCAGAGAGGTTAAGTAGCATTCCTAGGACACTCAGTTAGTAAACGGTGGAGCAAGGATAATAATTCAGGCACTCTGGCTCCAGAGTCTGTGATCCTAAACTCATTATATTGCTTCTCCATTACAAGGTAGAATTTGTACTTACAGAAATGCAAATGAACTCACGAGGCATTCCAGGCAGTGGGGGTGACAAAAAAAGCCTGAAGGTAGAAAACGGGACAGCTCCTGGAAACTTAGTGGGTCAGTTAAGCTGGAAAAAGGAAGTCTATATATTAACCGTTTGAGTCCCAAGCAGCACGATTGTGCTGCTGAGATTTTATGTCGAGAAAACATACGATTCGTTTGAGTCCCAGGGGGTATTGAAAAAACACTATCGAAGAATCCCAAACAGTGCAACCGCGCTTTCTCTAAATGAGTACGAAAAGACCCAAACAGCGTGATAGCGCTTGTTTTATTTTATGTCGAGAAATACCAAGCAGCGCAGTCCGACATCCCCTGAGGGGTCCCGGATTGCAAGAGGATACAGGCCAGGCTGAGGGACCCCACCAGTACACGAATCCGTGCACTGAGCCTCTAGTTCTTGAATAAAATAGAAGGTTCTTAAGGAAAATATGTAATTATTAAAAATAAAAAAATGACTATATCCCATCTAACATCCTCTTCCAGATCACCAGTCATACCTGAACTCCACTTTTAGAAACATTGATTTAGGAAATTGGTTTGGCAGTTTGTTGTGCTTTGGAGATAACTCGGGAGAAGTGTTAATTGGAGGAGGTTGACTAGAGTTCATTAGGAGTTAGTTGAGATCTTAGAGTAGTGTTGTACCAGGTTATGCCTTGTTGAGAATTCTGGATAAACAAATCAGCAAAGCACTAGGTTAAGCAAGTATGCAACTGAATTGAAGTGCTATGCTGCAGGAAAGTGTTTGCCAAATCCAGCTAGTTCTCAGAATCCTCTGGGGATCTTATTACGTAAACAGATTCCTGGGCCCCACCCCTGGAGCTTTTTATTTGTTAGGTGCAGCAAAGATTAGAGCCCAGTGAAGACTTTAGTGTCTGACACACTAAAGCAGTCACATTGTTAATAGTAAGAACTGTTTTATTGCATGCATACATTGTACTGAGTGTTTTTTTCCTGAGTGTTTTATGTCGATTATCTTATTTCTCATAACTCTTTAAGAGGTAGGTTCCATTTTTTAGGTGAGGAAAGAGACACTAAGAGGTGTCTAGTATGCAGAACCAGGATTTGAACTGTCATATTTTTAAAAAATATATATATATATATTTTAAAAATATATATATTCTGCATCAATATATATATTGATTTCAGAGAGGAAGCGAGAGGGAGAGAGAGGTAGAAACATCAGTGATGAGAGAGAATCATTGATTGACTGCCTCCTGCACACCCCCTATTGGGGATCAAGCCCACAACCTGGGCATGTGCCTTTATCAGGAATTGAACTGTGACCTCCTGGTTCATAGGTCAACTGAGCCACACCGGCTGGACTGAACTGTCATCTTAAGCACTGTCATCCTACCTCACAATGCTGTTATCATTGTTAATTTTGGCAAACACAGTTTTTGAGTTTGATGCTAGCTGTTTTCAGTTCTCTAAATTTCCAGTGATTTCACTTTAACTGATGGTTTCTAGAGAAGCAAAGCATAGGAGACGTTAGATGTATTCTCTTTCACTCTTCTTTGCTTTTTAGAAAGGGAAGTTCTGGGAGAGGAATGTGACTTGCCCATTTTTGGAAGCTGTTAGCAGAACTGAGATTAGGTCTCTTAATTCTAGTCTTGGACTTTTGTAATAGCACAGAAGAGCCTGCCTTCCAGAGCCCAAATGCATCTTGTCTGTCTGCCACCATTGTTCCCCATTCATGTCCTCTGGGTGCTTAAGCTGCATCTCTGTCTCCTTATGGTGTTTCTCAGGCGCTCCCGCCTGTGGTTGATAGGTGGCAAGGAGACAGCGGGCTTGGGCAGCAGTGGGCCATGAGGCAGAGATGAAATAACGGCTCTTGGGAGAGAGGTGGAGTGATGAAAGCCTTGAGCTCCAGGGTGTGAAATGTGAACTTGGTGCCGACATCTAGTGGGAGAGCTGGGGCACCACAGAGGTGGATATGGTGTCAGTGAGGCCAGTGAGTAATTTTAGCAGTGATATTTTAGGGTTGACTTGGGGAGACCAGCACAATTTCACCCCTACCCCCTCTTATCCCTGAAATAACATTGCTTCACAGTAATTTCCTAACTGCTCTGGGACAGGCCTGAGATCTTGTCCAAGGGACTTGGGGGGCATATCCTGCCTTACAGAGACATGCTTACCCCCATTATACTTTAGCTGCATTCCTGCTAGGTTTCTTTATAGCACATGTGAAAACCTGGGAATAATTGATTTATTACTTTTTCATTCTCTTTCTTCCACTAGAATGTGAGTTCCCTGAGAGTAGGGGCCGTGAATATCTGTACTGTTCACTTCTGTATCCCTAGAACCTAGCATCACAGCATAGGCACTCCAGTGTGGATAACTGAGTGAGTGACAGAACAAGCTGAAGTGCTCCAGCCTGTGTTTCTAGTGTGGTAGACGCTGGGAACTCAGAGATGGAATGTGAAACAGCCCTGGTCCTGAAAGCTTTCAGTCTGGCAGGTAGAGCAGATTGACATACAAACAGATTAATCAACCTTGTGTTCATTGAACAATTACTTCTGTAGGTTCCTTGGAGAATGCAATTGGCGACCTCCCTGCCCTTAAGGAATTTATAACTAAAAAAACTTAAAATGGCAAAACAAGAAGCCTTTGTTTCTAAAAACCCAGTTTTCTTTTCTTTATTTCTGATTGAGCCCCCAGTTGGCTTTGATTGCAGTGAAGAATGGGGTATGGGTAGATGGTTGCTGCAAAGTTGATTTTCATAAATCACCTTTCCCTCTCTCCCAACTAATTAGGATAGATGTTCCCATTGGTGAACATCTCTTTCATGGCTGACTTGTTAGAGGTTTCCATTGCTTTTCTTTTACAATGCATGTCTCTCTGGTGGGTGGATTTAGAGAGAGGGGGAAAATAGGAAAAGAGACATTATTTTAGAATGAAATGAGTCCTCAGATATTTATTTCCAATACTTTGTTTAATGAAAAGAAAACAAATAATCTGAGGTCTGAAGGCTATGTGATGCACCTAAGGTTACAGCAGTTGGAATCAGAGTTGGGTGAAAACAGATTTCTGGCTCCTTGTTCAGTGTTCTTATTCCCACATGTCATAAGTGTGTTTAGGCAAGAGGCTGGTGTTCACATGTCTAGGATGTTGTACAACAACAGATTTTGTTGTTTATGGTAAGCATTATTTGAAAATCCCATTTCATGGACTTTTGTCACTCAGATACATTGGATTTCACTATGCTGGAGATCTTGGCTTTGTTTAGGAAACATAAGAACTTTCACATCAGAATGAGCATTCCCCTTGTCGTGGTCACCATAGGAGGGCATACATTTTTTCCAATGATTGACATTGTGCAAAACATTTTGGAAAAGCCACTTGTCTTAGATCCTGTGGCACAGTCTTTTGGATCTCTTCAGGGATGGCAAATCTTCATATTTCAAAGATTAATTTGCTTTTAGAAGCTGGTGTAAAGTCATTTGGAACTAGAACTTCAGAGTAGTCCAAGATAATAGGTCTGGAAGCAGTTTTGTTTAATTAAAAGTAAAGATTGAGTTCTACCTTGCTTGGTCCCAAAATTGGCTTTGAAAGCCACTCAAGAAAGATATTCCAAAGATGTTTTTAGCAGTTTCAGCATTGTTGGAATTAAGGAGAAGTCTCTCAAGATGTAAATTTGAGTCCAAGGTATAAATTCTGTTATTCTTACTATATTCATTCAACAAACATTTGCTGAATGTTTGGCTTTATACTTGCCAAGGTTAGGGATTGATGAAATGCAAGTCCCCACTCATGGAGCACTCATAGGCTCACACAAGCAGATGAACATCTAAATAAACAAGTGCAATGAAGTTCTGTATGTACTGTGATAGAACTCTACACAGGGAGAGAGTGCGTCAGTTCTGTAGGTTCTGGGAGTTTGAGGATCTTGAAAGGCTTTATGAAGAAGAGATGCTTCTGTGGAGGTTTGAAAAGAAGGGTTAAGTACTTCAAAGCAGCTGAGAGAGAGTGCACAAGGAAAGACACTGAGTTGAGAACCAGTGTTAATTTTGGCAGTTGCCAGTAAGTAGTTCATTCATGTGTAGGAGGGTCAAGAGATAAGACTGGAGAGTCAGACAGGGTATCAGATTATAAAGCACCTTGTACTTCATGCCAGGGCATTTGTTATACTGTTGTAGCTAAACAGTAAGAGGGAGCCATTAAAGAATTTTAAGTCAGGAAGTAATATATCAGATGTGTTTTGAAAAATAATTCTGACTATATACAGAGGATGGATTGGAGGAATGAGATGAGCTGAAAAGCCTTTTAGAAGGCTGGTGAATGGTATAGGCAATTGATGATGTGGCCTGTGGTAAGGCAGTGAAGGGTTTAGAGAGAAGGCAGAGTAGAGAGCTGATGGGCAACATTAGCATGTGAGAGAGGATTTTTTAAATTGATCTGGTTATACATTTCATTCAAAACAACAGCCCAAGAGCTAACATTTTGTAGTTAGTATTAATTGCCAGATTTGTGATAGAGTATAAGTGCTTATAAAATGAACATTTTAAAAAATTTTGTTTTTGAGGGATTGGGGTATAGAAAGGAAGAGAAACATCAAAACATTGGCATTAGTTTGTTTTCTGTTGTCAGTAGTATTTTTTAAATTAAAAAGTAAGATTTTGATGAATTCTGTTTTTACTGAATATACAACTCAAACTATGTCATTATTGCCTCTCTTCTATTGTGACATTCCACCTTTGGAGTGCTACGGCAGATCCTTTGTCTTAGTTGCGTAAATAACGACATACTGAAACACTAGCTTTTTTTTTGATTCCTGGTTTTGTGAATTTCCCTTTAAGACAAGGATTTAATCTTAACTAGTGGAGATCGTCCTGGGATGTCTAATGGAGTTGTTTATTCCTTCCAGGGTGTTCCTGAAAAGAAACTACTTCCAATCACTGTCCCCAAATCACCAGCGTTTGCATTAAAGAACAGAATCCGAATGCCCATCAACAATGAGGTGATTCCCTGGGATGGGGATTTCTTCTTCCTTCTGCATCATCAATCTAAGCATTACTCTTTCTTAAAGCTTAATGGAACTCAAAGGCAGTCACTCTTGTCTGGAGTTGTCTTCAACAGTGGGCATAAACATTTGATCATCTCTTTTGCTCCTCCAAGAGCAAAGTAATTGGTGTGAATCTTCTGTCTTGCAGTGGTAATTCTTTGCAACTTATTGGAGGCCTGTCCGTTTGTATAACATTGACAATTAGCCTACCATTGTAACATGGATTAAAAGTTCCTGATCCCTGTCCTCTATTTTGCCTGAGTTGTTGTCACCATTCACTGAGGGACTTTTTAAAAATTTATTTATTTATTTATTTTTAGAGAGAGAGATTGATTGTTCCACTTATTTATGCATTCATTGGTTGCTTTTTGTATGTGCCCTGACTGGAGAGTGAACCTGCAACCTTGGTGTATTGGGACCAACACTCTAACCTACTGAGTTACCCTGTCAGGGCACTGAGGGACTTTAAAATTCACACCAGGCCTAGGGATTGGGGTATAGAAAGGAAGAGAAACACCAGGCTGTTAACATTCACCCTGTCCTATCTCCATTAATCCAAGGGTTGCAAAGGTGACTGTGTGATGATGGATCATGAAACTGGGATACATAAACTGTCATTGATCAGGCTAGTTTCCTGTTATATCTTCATCCTATATAATAAAAGCCTAATATGCAAATCGACCAAATGGCTGAACGACCGGTTGCTATGACATGCACTGACCACCAGGGGGCAGAGTCTCAACGCAGGAATTGCCCCCTGGTGGTCAGTGTGCTCCCACAGGGGGTGCGGCACTTAGCCAGAAGCCAGGCTCACGGCTGGTGAGTGCAGTGGCAGTGGTGGGAGCCTCTCCTGCCTCTGCTGCAGGCGGGCGGTAAGGAGCAAGGGGTCCCAGACTTCAAGAGCCCCGGACTGAGAGAAGGATGTCTGACTTCCAGCTTAAGCTGGCAGGCGGACATCCCCTGAGGGGTCCTGGACTATGAGAGGGCGCAGGCCGGGCTGAGGGACACCCTCTTCCCCCCAACCCTCTTCCAGTGCACGAATCTTGTGCACAGGGCCTCTAGTTTTATTAGAGGCATGGGTAGGGTCCCTAGGTCTGGCCTGGCGATCAAGGCCATTCGTGGCCTTCCGGCTGCTGGCTGGGGCCTTCCTTCGTTCCACGCAGCCCCCTGGTGGTCAGCCCACGCCATAGTGAGCGATTGAACTCCTGGTCTCCAGGTCGAACTCCTGAGGGGACGCTTTGCATATTAGCCTTTTATATATATAGATATCCAGAGTTGGGGTAAGTTCATAGCAGATCTCAAGCATAAGCCATTTTATGTGAGTTCATTTGAAACTAAAATACACAGTAATCTTACGTTACCAGTTTGAACCCAAACAACTTACTTGGTCCTATTCCGGGTTTAACGACTCATTAACTCCCAGTCACATGTTTTAGTGGAGTCTAGATGGAGGGTGAGTCAAAGAGGAGGCCAAGGTGTGTGTATCTTCTGTTCTTCATTTTATTCACACTGATTGATCTCATTAGTTTTTACAGCCTTCCTGTGAAAGACTTTACATCTTTAAGAGTAATTGTGTTAGACCTTTATCAAATACTTTCACATTGGTCTCACCCCAGTGAGTTGGTAGGTAACTTTGCTACATAGGAAACTAAGACACCTAAGAGGTGGGGTGACTTGCCTTAATGACTTCTGTCATATAATGTCTCTGACTCTCCATTCTGAGGAGGTAAGAGTGAGCAGTCTTGTTTTTAAACTGCGTTTTTTCTTGTAGGAAGAGGAGCCGGTAGTGATAAGAAGAGCTCAACCTCGGGCACATTTAGGGGTACCTTTTAAGCCCCAAATCCCAGAGGCAAAGACTGTGGAAATATGCCCTTTCTCATTTGATTCTCGAGACAAAGAACGCCAGTTACAGAAGGAGAAGAAAATAAAAGAACTGCAGAAAATGGAGGTAGGTGTTTTCATTTCTGTAAGTAGCTTAACACTATTCTTTGATCCCTCAAAGATAATCTTTTATGTTGCATTTTTATAAAAATCACTGACTTCCTTTGATCTCTTCATGACAACCTTATAAAGTATAAAAAGGGCAAGTAATTTTAATAAGCTTTCTGGCTCAAGGGTGTTAAGTGACTTGCCCATGATTATGTTGCCATTGCAGGCAATACCTGGGTTCCTTTTAAGCCCATTACTCTTTATTTTTTTTAATATGTTTTTATTGATTTCAGGAAGAAGGAGAGAGAGAGAGAGATAGAAACATCAATGATGAGAGAGAATCATTGATTAGCTGCCTCCTGCACACCCCCTACTGGGGATCAAGCCCACAACCTGGGCATGTGCCCTTGACCAGAATTGAACCCGGGACTCTTCAGTCCACAGGCTGACGCTCTGTTCGCTGAGCCAAACCAGCTAGGGCCCTTTTCTCTTTTTTAGATTTAGATTCGTCCAAATATTCTGGCGTAGCTATTGCTTTCTGGCTAGAAAGGCCTTATCTTAAATCTTATGTTTTCTTTTATATCAGGTGCCCAAGTTCAAGGCACATCTTTTGCCTGATTTTGACACTGTTAACCTGCCAGAGAAGAAGGTGAAGAGTGTAACCCAGACTGAGCCTTTCTGCTTGGAGACTGACAAAAGAGGTGCTTTAAAGGCACAGACTTGGAAGCACCAGGTGAGGGGTTGGGACAGCAGCTAATATGTAAATGGTTGTTTGTTGGTTTGTTAGAATGGGTAGGCCCACTACATTGAAATTCATCTCAGAACTAACACACTGGATTATTTCAGAGTCTCTGCTCTAAATCGGGTCAGCAAACTTTTTCTATTAAAAAAAAAAAAAGATTGTAAATACATATTTTAGGTTTTGTAGGCTGTATACGATCTGTCATATAGTGTGTGTGTGTGTGTGTGTATTTTAATTCTTTAAAATTGTAAAAACCATTCTTAGCTCAAAGAGGTTGTAAGCTGGCTGAAGTTTGCTGATCCTGGCTCTAAGTGCTCATCTGGGGAATGTGAGAACTGATAGGCTTTCTTTGCATCTGGAGTTTCTTTATATATTAGACTTGTTTATTACATGTTCACTTGTTTCTGTTGGTGCTTTGATAAGAAATAGAATAGTGAGAATAGATTCTCAATAGGGTATGCTGTTTTGTCAGCATAGTGTGCTCTTTGCTCTTTATAGATGACAGGTAGTTAAAAACAATTAATTGGTTGTTGGCTGGTTTAGTTGGAATCTAATTCTGCCCTATCTGGAGAAAATTTTTTCCTGAATCCCTAAGTTTGTTGGTATTTTTATATTGTCACTTATCTTACACTCTGTCCAAAAGGAGCTCTGGACTAATTTTTTTTTTTTTTTTAAACCTTTTTTTTTTTTTAAATATATTTTATTGATTTTTTTCAGAGAAGAAAGAAGAGGGACAGAGAGCTAGAAACATCAATGAGAGAGATCGATCAGCTGCCTCCTTACACGCTCCCCACTGGGGATGTGCCCGCAACCAAGGTACATGCCCTTGACCGGAATCGAACCTGGGACCCTTGAGTCCGCAGGCCGACGCTCTATCCACTGAGCCAAACCAGTTCGGCTCTGGACTAATTTTTTATAGGAAGTCACCCTTCTTGAAACCCAAGAAATGTGACTGCTAACCTGACTGAGTGAGCGTAGGCCTCTTGTTGTTGTTGTTACATTCTAGGAAAACTTGAGACTGTTGCTTTGAAAGTACTAGTGAATCTCTCTTTCAAGGTCCGTGACATAGAATGTCTGTGGGGTTATTTTCCATAATAAAAATTTTTTTCAAGTTTTTCAGACATATACAAAGTAGAATAGTATAATGAACTTGCATTAACCTGTAACCTGGTGCTATAGTGATCAAAACATAGAAAATCTTACTTTAGCTATGCTTCTATCTACTTATCTCTACACTGGATACTGCTACCTACACAGGATTACTTTGAAGCAAATCCTCATCTCATCTCATTTCTTTTTATTTCTTTTTATTTTTTTATTTTTTAATATATTTTATTGATTTTTCACAGAGAGGAAGGGAGAGAGATAGAGAGCTAGAAACATCGATGAGAGAGAAACATCGATCAGCTGCCTCCTGCACTTCTCCCACTGGGGATGTGCCCGCAACCCAGGCACATGCCCTTGACTGGAATCGAACCTGGGACCCTTCAGTCCGCAGGCCGACGCTCTATCCACTGAGCCAAACCGGTTTTGGCCATCTCATTTCTTTTTAAAAAAAATATATTTTATTGATTTTTTACAGAGAGGAAGGGAGTGGGATAGAGAGTTAGAAACATCGATGAGAGAGAAACATCGATTCAGCTGCCTCCTGTACACTCCCTACTGGGGATGTGCCTGAAACCAAGGTACATGCCCTTGACCAGAATCGAACCTGGGACCTTTCAGTCTGCAGGCCCATGCTCTATCCACTGAGCCAAACTGGTTAGGGCCCATCTCATCTCATTTTGTCCAAAATACTTCAGTGTGTAACTTTAAAATATAAGGATTAAAAAAAATAATCACAATATTATTATTGTAGTAAGACATTAACAGTAATTCCTTAATAATGACAGTCAGCACTTATATACCCCCAAATCTCTCAAAATTTTTTTCAAGCAGTTGAATCGCTCAAATCAAGATTCAAATAAGGTCCACATATTACAGTTGTTTAATAAATCCAAATCCCTTTTAATCTATAGCCTTCTCTACTTGCATTTTATTTATTGAATAAACTGGATTATTTGTCTTATTGGTTTTCCATAATCTGGATTTTGGTCATTGCATTCTGTGGTGTTGCTTAATATGTTCCTCTGTCTCCTATGTTTCCTGTTGATGAGTAGTTATATTGAGAGACTTGAGACTTGATTAAACTCTGGTTAGGTTTTTTTTTTTTTTTTGAGGGGGCTTGGCAGGGAGAATACTTTATAGATGATCACATCTGGGGGTATATAATGTCTGTTTTGGGAGTAGGTGTTAAGATAAGGTCTTAATATTACAATTGATCCTTGAACAACACTAGTTTGAACTACACAGGTCCATTTATGCATGGATTTTGTCAATAAGTACTGTGAATGTATTTTATCTTCCTTATTTTCTTAACATTTTCTCTAGCTTAATTTATTGTAAGAATACAGTATTTAATATATATAACATACAAAATATGTGTTAATTTACTATTTGTGTTATTGGTAAGGTTTTCAGTGGAGAGTAGGCTATTATAGTAAGTACATTTGGGAGGAGTCAAAAGTTATATGAGGTTTTCAACTGTGGAGTGTTGGTGCCCTAATCTTCATATTTTTCGAGGGTCAAATATATCATAAAGATACTTTCTAATTCTCAGTGGGTTTAGATGTTGTCATTCTGATCTACTCATTGTAAAGGGGGTTTTAATTGGGGTTTAGATGAAATCATTTGCTCTTTATTGATGAAACAGTTAGAAACACTAGTACTTGAGTCATGGAGGTGGTAGTCATGGCACGTTATCTGACAGGCTTTCTTTCTAATAGCTGGAAGAAGAACTGAAACAGCAGAAAGAAGCAACTTGCTTCAAGGCTCGTCCAAATACTGTCATCTTCCAGGAGCCCTTTGTTCCCAAGAAAGAGAAAAAATCCATGACTGGTAGTATTACATGTATTCTTGGGGGGTTGGGGCAACATTGTCAGACTTCCCAGGGGGATTGCCTGGGACTCAGTTGTGTCCGTATAATGCTGTGGCAACCAGAAGCATTTGTCTGTAGAGGATCTAGTTTTTTCTCTCCTTGACCCAGACTTTTGCCTTTGTTGAACCCAGCAGCTATGTTGAGTTTCAGAATATCTTGGGGCCAGATTCATAGAGCAAGATCCTGGGCAGAGGCAGCTGGCATTTCAGTAATAGTTATAGGCTTTCCCCACCTAAAGAGTACCAGGAAGTGAGGGAGGGATAGCCAGGACCTCTTTCTGGAGTTCACCCTGAAGCAAGCCTTAATTACAAAACATTTGCTTCCTTAAGCACTGGGTAGGTTGTCAGATAATTGGGATTCTTCTACATCTATCTGTCTTAAAGTCACAATGTGGTTTTAAGCAAGCTACTTCACCTATGTGGGTCTTGCTTTTTTCCTAATTAGTTGATTTTCAGGGGCCCTTCCATGTTTTAAACTTCTAAGACTCCAACTTTCAGTAAGGCTTCCTTAGTGCTTAGCCGTTCTATTGACATGCATGTCTGTGCCTCTTGCTGGCTGTATGGGGCCAGGTTTATGCAAGTCCTGCTTGTGTACCAATATTCTCTCTGTTTCTGTACTCAGATAGCCTTTCACTAGTTCAAGAACCTTTTCAGCTGGCCACTGAGAAGAGAGCCAAAGAGCGGCAAGAGATGGAGAAGAAAATGGCTGAGGCAGAAGCCCAGAGAGCCCAGAAGTTGGAGGAAGTCAGGCAGCAGGAGGAGGAGCAGCAGAAGGAGGAGCTGGCCAGGCTACGGAAAGAACTGGTAAAGACAGCAGGAGTGCTGACTGACTCATGATTGTCTCTGCTTTGTTTTCTCTTTACCTTGTCTTGTTTCAGAAAGAACCTAAGGTGGCTGCAAGGACACATCAAAGACAGGGGAAGCGGGAAACCACACAAATCACGGGTGATGACAAAGTGGAGATGTGAACGAGGCTTAAGATCTGTACATTGTGATCCATGTATCTGCTAATTTGAGTCATAATTTTGGCTCTTTTTAGGAACCAACCTGTCAGTTATATAACTCACAATGTTCATGTGATAAAAGCAAGCTGCTTGTTAAACAATACATTTATCCTTAGTCTTGCACTCAAATTCTTCCAGGGGTCTTCATAAGGAGGAAATCATGGCATAACTGTTCACAGTGATCATTAGCTTATTTTTATTATTTAAGGCTTAAGAGAACCAATGTATTTTACAATTAGACAAGAATACATAATTAGGGAAAGACTTGAGAATTGGGCAGTAACTCTATTTTCATTTTCCTCTTAATACTTGACTCAAATTCCTTGGAGTTACAGTGCATATCGGTTCACACGAACCTCTGTGCTAATACTAGCATAATGATTTAAATATTAGTTACCCAAAAAGAAAGCTTAATTCACATTTAGGACCCTTTCACTAGGAGGGCAGCAAGCCACATTAACTGCATCAGTGAGGAAGAAGACAGTTTTAGATGAAGCTTCATACGATTAATAAAAATGACTATGGAAATACATAAATTGTTGAGGTTTTGTCTAAAAGTGCTAAGCCATCAGCTGATACAGCAGTTGGCAGAGGTGACTGTGGCTGCAGGAAGGGACTAAGCACAAGGTATTAAAGGGACTAGCTTCTCAGCAAAATTCAAGCTACCATTTTCTGATTGAATGAAAAAACAATACATTCCCCACTCCAGATACACTCACAAAACCAACCTTTTTTCCATCCTCAGGCTCTTTGATTTTTCTTCAACACTTGGTTCCTGCTGCTTATGTTTGTCCCCATCATGGAACTATTTCTTACAGCGAGTCTCAGTGTAGGCTGATCGCACAGTTCTGTCAGTGCTTGTTAGCTCTCTATTAATCTGGCTTGATGTAGGATTGATTGTAGACCAACCTGTTAAACTCTCGGTCCACAACGAATATTTTTGCGGCCCAGCCAGTATAACGGTATATAAGAAACATTTTAATAAAAATTTCGTAACTTAATTTTTATAATATCCTGTTACACATAATTATTAATAATGAACTACAATGTTTGCTGATGACTGATAACTATAATTGTGTTGCATTCATTTCCCTTATGCGAAGGCGCACCATTTCTCTCCATTAATACTAGCAGCAAATACTTGAGCAGCCGATTGCCACGTCATTAGTCTTGGACTAACTTGTTTGGTGCGCGCAATAGGAAATATTTCGCTTTCAGAGAAGAAGAAAAATAGGTTTATTTGCGTTACGCTTATTAATTTGTGCAGTTATTCAGTGTCTGGTAAGTTAATGTTCAAGGAAAAATATTTTTATTAAACGTTCTATTATTTTATGTCAACAATTACTCATTTATTTCAGCCCTTTGTATTCAGCATGTCTCTATCGAAATAAACCTACGTTTTTATGAAAATTGAAGCTTTTTTTTTGCGGCCCACATAAACTGAAACCTTGTTTATTTGGCCTCTGTTAGCTTTTGAGTTTGACATGATTGTTGTAGACTGCCCAGAGGATAACAGGACCAGGCATTCTTTCAGCAATCCTTTCTAGTTACTGTTTTTTGTTTGTTTTTGTCTGTGCTTTTGGCGAATATTAAGACTCAGTAAGCTTAAGGCTGTACTTTAGCCAATTCTTAATCTTAACATGTATCTCTTCTCTGCTACAATTGAGTACTGCCCCATTATATCCTAGCAATAAACACTCAAACTGGAGGTAGGCTTGACATTCTTTAGTGTAAGCTGAGGGATGTAGCAAGACATGAACAGAAACCTACTTGGGCTCCAAAGCTAATTTGCTTTTCCATTATACTGTGTTGCCTCCCTGGCAACTCCCCCCCCCCCCCCCCCCCCCCCCGCCCCCACGCCTATCATTATCAGTGATGATTTTATTTTCCTTACTTTGCAGGTGCACAAGGCAAACCCAATACGCAAATACCAGGGTGTGGAGATCAAGTCAAGTGACCAGCCTCTGACCGTGCCTGTATCTCCCAAGTTCTCCACTCGATTCCATTGCTGAACTCAACTGTGGGCTGCAGACACTACCTGGGAACAGGAGCTGCTTTTTCCATCAAAGCTTTCTTTGTCACAGTGGTATGGAGAGGACACATTTCTTCAGACTTTACCTATCCATGCCCGACAGAGCATACCTAACAAGTGTGGACTCTAATTTTGTTGAGAATTGTTATCTTGCATTATGGAGGCTAATAATGAGACTCAACTCACATATATCTCGATCAGACTCCATGTAGTTATTTCCTTTGGACCATCAGTTGACCTTTAAAATGGGTTTTAACTTCGACTAGAATTTAAAGTCTTTATATCAGCACTATGTAATTTCTATTGCCCATTCCCCCTCCCCCCTTTTTTCTTTTCTATTTTATGTCAGAAAATAAAGATAGTTAATTATTGAGATAGGATTTGAGTCATGGCTTCAGTGAGGAACAGTCAGTATATCAGATTCCTCTTCTCTGCACAAAATGAATTTCAAGTTGAGCCCTTTGCTACGAGGGCAAAGCCTCATTAACTGCACAACAAGGAAGAAGACGGTGTGGACTGCTGGTAGCCATCAGCAAGCTTTGGGCAGAGCTGCTGCTACGAAGGCACATTCTTCCCTTATCGGTGCTGATAATAATGGCAATGCCGTGCTGCCCACGTTTTAAGTCCTTCAGTAACCTGGACTGGCAGAAATGTTTGTCTTCCCCTCCCTGGTTCCTTATAATTGTCAGCTCACATAACATTTTTTAAATAAATCCGTCCTTGACCTCCCCAGATAAGGATGATCACTTATTTTTTAGTGCCTCCCAAATGTTCCTTGTGTATATCTCTAGTACAGCAATTACACCACTGAGTTACTTGTACTTGTTTACAAACTAGCAGAGACACAGGTTTCTAAAATTACCTTAGTCATCTCTGTATTTCTTGTAGCTGGCACAGTATTTGCTAGGTCCATGTTAAATAGTATATTTTCTTTTAGACTTGACATTATTTATGAACTCTGCTCTATACCAATCATATTCTGTCCAGGCCAGTCCTAGGTACCGTATTAGACCTATATTCCTTTTATTTATTCATTCAGTGAGCATTGTGTATAAACCATTGTAGATTCAGTAAGATATGATTTGTAGGCCCACAAACTGATGCAAAATATGGTTCCTTTATTCACTTAGACGCATATGGTATACAGTTCCATAACTACTTATGTAGTTCATTTAACAATATTAATTTGGTACCAACTACATATAACTTGGCATTGTGCTAGTCTCTAGAAGTACAGCAGAGACCAAAAATAGAAGCCCTTGCCTTCATGGAGCTTACCTTTTTTTGAGGGGAGACGGACAATAAGCAAGTCACTGTTCTGACAGGTGAGAAATGTTTCCCTGACTGACTGGCCACTGTGTGGAGAATAGACTAGGGCAGGGAGCGGGCATGTGAGAAGGAAACAGGAAAGTTGGGGTTCTTGCTATAGTCGAGGTGAGAACTGATCGTGGCCCCCGGGCTTGCATGGTAGCAGTGGAGGTGGTGAGAAATGGTTGGATTCTGAATGGATTTTGAAGCTGTAACTGATAAGACTTAACAGATTGGACCTGGAGAGTAAGAGAAAGGGGAGTTAAGGAGGACATGCAGGTATCAGCCCCAAACAGAGTTTTCCATCCCTTGTACCCAGAGAAATCCAATTCTACCCCAGTCCTCATATCTCGTGGATTTTCTGGGGGCTTTATTATTATTATTATCATTTTTTCTAGTCACCTCTTGCTTTGGTTTTTAACTTTTGTTCATCTCTTGATCCCCTCTCTGTCCTGTGGAGCTTTTCTCCCTACCTACACCAGCCTTTCCTTTCTAACAGTTCACTATCCTTCATATAGTCCCATCTGGCATCATTTCTGTTGTCCATTTCTTGCTATTGGTTGTTTTATGGAGAATAAATCTGGCCCTCAAGTTGAGGGTTTTGGAAAGAGCATCATTGAGAATTAGGGGCCTGTGGGATCATTTTATCCCATTTACTTCATTCTGGATTACCTCCTCCAGAAACACCTTGTCGGAGTGGTAATGTGTTTCAGAAGCAAACAAATAGCTTGAAGTTGAGCCACAGATATCCATTGCCTCTTGCTTCCCAGAATTTCTCAATTTTCCAGTGGCTCTCTCTTCTCCTTAGCACTGCCTGTCTGGTATTGAGTCCTCTCTGAACTACCTCACATGACATTCATTTTTCTAGTACAGTCTCCCATTTTCCCTGAAACTTGCCACTTTGATTTTACAGAAAAATTCAGATTCTTCATCCCTTCAGGACATGTCTTAGAAGGAGCCTCTCAACACTCCAAAGTCACTTCAATTTTTCTAAACAAAGATCATGTCCTCTGATAGGAATTCACTGATTTCTGAGAAATCTGGCTGTCACACTTTGCTCGACAATTTTGCAAAGTTACTAGCACCTATGTATTGTTGGAATTCCCACAATTTCTGGGACAAACTCTGTTTTCCATATTGCTTTGATTTGGTCATGGTTTCCCATTGCTAATAGTCCTGCGCTAAGTTTCACACACTTGGGAGATTATTGTTCACTCTTTAGTTGATCAATTTGCTCTTGTGTAATTGCTTTGTTGCCATCTTGACTGCTATTTTAGTTCTTACTGGTTATTTTCCACAGAGTTTGTCCCTGGAACGTGGAGTTTGAGTGGTAGGCAGGCTGCAGTCTCAATTGCTCCATCATTTAATGGAGATGAGATCTGTACATGAGGAATTGTAATGCAAGATAAGATGTGACTGAGCCATGTGAGACAGATGAAACAAATGCTGAGGGAGATTCCTGTTGGAGGTGAGGTTGCAGGGTTTTTTGTTTGTTTGTTTTTTATTGATGAGAGAGAGAGAGAGAGAGAGAGAGAGAGAGAGAAAGAGAGAAAGATTGATTTGTTGTTCCACTCTTCCCTTGGTTGATTCTTATATGTGCCCTGACCAGGGATCGAACCCTGACTTGGCGAATTGGGATGATGCTCTAACCAACGGAGTTACGTGGCCAGGGTGAGGTTGCAGTTCTTTTTAAAAAAAAACATATTTTTATTGATTTTAGAGAGGAAGGGAGAGGGAGAGAGATTGAAACATCAATGATAAGAGAGAACCATTGATTGGCTGTCTCCTGCACGCCCCCTCCTGGGGATCAAGCCCACATCCCGGGAATGTGTCCCGACTAGGAATTGAACCATGATCTCCTGGTTCCTGGGTCGACAGTGCAATCATTGAGCCAGGCCAGGCGGGCTCTTTTTTCTTTTTAAAGTAAAAATCACAAAAGTAATACTGCCTTTGGAAATAAAACAATAATGATTATATCAAGACATGAACATCTCCTCCCCCTATTCCCATTCCCCGGGGGTAACTCATAGTTAACAATCGTGTGTTCTTTCAGAAAGCTTTTTATGTTCACACAGACTTATAGGGCATTTTTCTTTTTATAACAATATGACATAGCATTCTACATTTTTATTTTTATTGTTCTTTGAAAGGTTATGCATTCACATGGTTCAAAATTCAAAAGCTCCCAAGGTAAAGTTTCCCACTTTCTCCTCCAGCTGCTCCCTCCCCAGATTAGTGCTGCCAGGTGTGTTCCCTTGCGGAGATGGCTTCTGCATGTACAGATTCCTGTCTCTAACCTTTTATTTTTAGACAAAGTGTCATACTCTACACTCTGACCTCACTCTTTTCATATGTTCTACACTGAATGGTGTGGTTCAGCTGCTACTTTGGGCAAGTGCTGGCTTGCTCCCTGACTGAAGTAAGAAGCCTCTAATGAGAATCTAGTGACATGGAAACAGATCTGGAGTGGGGTCTAGTTCCTCTACATGATGTCCTTGGCTAGTGACCTGAGGTCCCAAGGACTGGAGGGCAGGTCAGTAACATCTGGTCTTTTTTAGCTCCTGGCTTAGCTGAGCCTTGGGTGCTTATTGGCTTGCATATTTGGTCAAACCTGTGTATCCCTTTAGATAAATCTTGACTTTGCTTTCCTCTCAGTTCCCTTCCGAATCTTGTCTGCTGGAGAAGGCTCCTCATTGCTGACAGTAGCAGTTAAAAAAGCCATCGGCCACGAGGCTGGCTCCTATTTCTGCACAGGCAGGCTGAGTTTCAGCTTGGTGGTGTGGGTCCAGGTAGGAATTGGTCAACATTCGGAATCCTGAGCTGCCATCTGCCCTGCAGCCTGCTGGGATGCTCAGTTTAGACAACATATAAAGTTTCCTGGATACGGGACAAGCCCAGGCCTATGGAAAGAGCAGGGAGGTTAAAGCGTGTGGTGCTTTGAGCAGTGACGAAGGCGTAACCAGGGAGCTGACATGTTTGCTCTGTCGCCAAGAATTCCAGGACAATTTGTTATCCGGCTGAAGCCAGTGTAGTTGCTGCAAAAAAGAAGCCTGGGGACAAAACCCTCCTTTTTCCTTGTTGCATTCGCTTTCTTGCATACCCACTCTTCAGTGCTGTAGTGAAGTTTACCGACATGGAAATGTCTGATGATGTTTGCTGTTCTCATGCAAGATAATAAGAGGCTGGGCTTAGGCCAAAGCATGGCTTTTATGTGCGGAAGGTGTCAGCTTCCTGAAAGGGCTTGACAAATGCAGGCATTTCACTCCCAGAAATCATAGTGGGAGGGGCAGGAGTAAAAAGCTGAGGCAAATACTAGGTTTTATTTAGGAACTATTTCACCAGACTAAGTCTAACTTGAAGGTATCAACTGCCCTCTCCCTTTTATTAAAAAGGAAATAAAAACTGGGCCTGTCTGATGAGACCCATGTAGTTATGGGATTGGTATCCCAGAACCGCCCAGGCAGGTATGTGAATGTGCCAAGAGCTGTAGCCAAGTGCCGCTGCCCAGCTTGTTTTGGCACCGGTGGTATTTTCTCAGGTCAAGGGTGGGAGACATAGTTTGCAGTTGGTCAAGATACTAAATAGTGAGTGGTCGTAAATTGTAATGTGAAAAGCAGTCTGGACAGCACTGACAGACTTTCACTGGTCGGCACTCAGGTACACAATCTCTCAGAAAACCCACGACGTCGCTAGAAAGTGACTTTAAATTTGCTGTATGCAAAAATCTCACAGCATTGTTATGTACACTTTTCATTGTTAGTTATATACAGTTTGGAATATACCTGGTAATAAGAGGAAAGAAAAAAAAATCCATGGTCCCATCACCCACCTTGAACACTGGTATTACTTTGTATAATCTCTTTTTCTCTTGTGTAAAACTTTTGTCTGTTTTTCTACATTATAGGGTTTTTCTGTATATATATTTTGTATTCTACTTTTTTAATTCAGCATAGTAATGACTCAGATATTTTTCCTATATCAACACATACTTTGTAAATACCAATGTTAACCACAGCACACTGCTCCCTTGTTTTGTCTTTGCTTTTCTTTGTTGAAAATGCTTGTTTTGCAAAGGATTTTTCTAGACTCGATTTATAGGACAGATTTGTCTTGATTTGCTCCCCTCTAATGTATCATGTCTGTCTCAACTTGAAGTGACTGTTTCAAACCACTTAGTCCATCTTTGTTATTAAAATATTAAAAGGAAATATAAGCCCCTCCCAAAAGCGTAGTTAGTGACGTTATTCTGGCAAAATGGGAAGCGCCTTTTAGCGGGCTTGATCTGTGTTACTGGCACTCATCCAGTGAAAAAGTTTATTGGCATTTAGCAAAGCCTTTCTGGAGAGGACTCTAGCTAGTTATGTTATTTTAAAGTCTTGGAACACTACATCTTCAGACAGTGGATTGTTGTCTCTAAGCCTTCAGGTCAGATTGGAAAGAACACTCTATTGGAGCGGTGGTGACTTTGGGGAAGAATAGGAGCAAGGATATCATCGCACTGATTCCCTGACATGCTAAGTGACGTTTCACAGGTCGCTTCCCTTTTCTGGACCAGTTTCCACATCTGTCAAATGAGGAGATTGAACTAGAATGATTAACAGGGCTCTTTTCAGCTTGAATATCTTCAAAATTTTTTTCTAGGCAATTTGTTTTCATTACACCGCAATTTGTTTTCATTACACCAGCCCTACTTTCGTGTTTATATTTTTCTATAACCAGTTGCTCAATCACTGTGAGAGGGCACCTCTAGCAAACTCTCCTGCCCCTGGATTTGCATTTGAACTTCAGTGAAGTATGTTGGAGACCAGTTTGTTATCTTGTTGAGGACTTCCCAAGGGTTGTTCTGGAAACGGAAATCTGTCCCAGATCACTCCAGGGGACTAATCCCTGAATACTGTCCCCTGACATACACACATTTTCTGATGTTTCTCTGGACCTTGGAACTGGTTAAAGACTGCACAGAATGAATGGTCAGTGAATTCTTACAGACTACTGCAGAAGTCCCTCCCGTGCTTGGTATTTCAAGGTGTGAAGTTGTCTCGAAGTGGTTCTATTGTAGATGGTTTAAGGACATCCCAGTCAAAGTGATGCCTTGCCTTGCTGCTCTTCTGTCTCCACCACAGTTCAGTTTTAACTATGCCCACGATCAGAGGGACTTAGGTTGTTTTCGGACAAATGTCACAGGGTTCAAGAGGAACACAGAATTACTTAGTGGGATGAGCCCTAGATTGAGAATTGGGAGTGGTTTCTGGCTTTGTGACCTTGAGCATGTCGTTGGAATTCTCTAGGCCTCAATTTCCTCGTCTGAGAAGTTATAGGGATGTGTCTAGAAGGAACCTTTCCTCCAGCAGTGAATGAGGCTCTTCCAGCGTTAACATGACTCAAATGTGCTCTGGGCAGCAGTGATGACTGTCACCCTGGGCACATATTTGTCCCTGTCGGCCAGTGTGACTCAGTCGTATATTCAGTACTAATTGTTAGTGGGTATGTGTCACTAGGGGTTGCCAGAAGCCCCTGCTGTTTACTCAAACTAGCAACCTAACAGGACAGGGCCAGCAGCTGCTAGTTAACAGCCAGCGAAAGGGGTTGGGAGATTTCTCAGGGAGGAGGCTACTGGGAGTTTGTGCAAGCAAGAAAGGCAAGGGATTTGAACTGAGCTTGTGGAAATCTCATTCTCAATGGCTGAAGGTTGGTGTCTACACTGTAAGCTAGCTGATCGTATTTGCTCATTAGCCTTTTTCTCTCTCTCGTAATTTGTTACTGCAGAATAGAAATTGAATACAGGAAGCTACACAGAGCAAGTAGTTGGAAGTTGGGAGGAGCTGCTACTACCCACTCCTGTTCACTAAACAGTTTGTGTTTTTGTGCATCTCCCTTTCCAGCTGTACTAACAGTGGGGTCTGAGGGTTTGGGTTTTCCTCACACAAGTGCCCAAATCCTCCTACCTACCCAGAGGCCTCATGAAAATGGGTAGGGATTGCCAGGCTGGAAGCTCAGCAAGTTGGTCTGGGACAGTGGTCCTCAGAGTGTGGTCTGAGGACCAGCAGATCAACATAACCGGGACTAGAAGGGCAAATTCTCCAGCCCCGCTCCAGACCCCTCAGTCAGACACTGTGGCAGCAATGTGAGTTTTAACAAGCCATCAGGGGACTGACGCGCGCCCGAGTTTGAGGACCACTGTGCCGGGAGAGGGACCTGCAGGTCTCCCAGCTCAAAGGTCTCTATGGGCAGGGAGCCAGCAGCCATTCTCTCCTGTGACCCTCAGTGTCCAGACCAAACGAGCCAATCTGGAGGGCAGGAACACCCCTCCTGCCCAGAGCTCCCTGGGAGTCGGCTTTGTGCAGTCTGTCATGTTAACAGGAGAGCTGCTGAGTTTGAACAGGTATTTATCTCCTTAACCAACATTTTATGATCAGAATGAAGATGGAGTGAAAAATGCTTTTTCATATGTCCTCCCAATAAGCTATATGACAAGTAAACCGAGGCTCAGAGTTTACGTTACTTTCTGAAAGTTCACCGTGCTCGTGAGTGGCAGAGTCAGAAGTCGGATCCAGGTCTCTCTGTCCCCAGGTGTCCTTTCCATCACATGCATTGCCTCCCTCAAGTAGAGCCACCTGTAGGGAGTGGTCCTTCTTTCTCACCAGGGGTTGCCAGGAGGCAACAACCTAACAGAACCAGGCCAGCAGCTGCTCCTTAACAGCCAGCAAAGGGAGCAGGGAGATGGCCACATGGGAGCTGGCATTCTCCTGGCTCTTTTTATTTACTTTATCTTTTTTAAAAATATTTTTATTGGTTTCAGAGAGGAAGGGAGAGTGAGAGAGAGAGAGAGAAACATTAATGATGAGAGAGAATCATTGATTGGCTGCCTCCTGCATGCCCCCTACTGGGGATGGAGCCCGAAACCCAGGCATGTGCCCTTGACTGGAATCGAACCCGGGACCCTTCAGTCCTCAGGCTGGTGCTCTATCCACTGAGCCAAACCAGCTAGGGCAGTGGTTCTCAACCTTCTGGCCCTTTAAATACAGTTTCTCATGTTGTGACCCAACCATAAAATTATTTTCGTTGCTACTTCATAACTGTAATGTTGCTGCTGTTATGAATCGTAATGTAAATATCTGATATGCAGGATGGTCTTAGGCCACCCCTGTGAAAGGGTCGTTCGACCGCCAAAGGGGTCGCGACCCACAGGTTGAGAACCGCTGGGCTAGGGCCTCCTGGCTCTTTTTAGAATTGAGTGACTCCTGATCAAAGACCCCTGGGTGAAGAAGAGGTTGTTTTTGCCACCCTCCAGGACTGGCGACTCTGGCCTTTGGAGCAGTTGTCTTGTGAAGGTTGCAGATTGGTCTGGGGCCTGCACTGAACTCTTGACCTCGCTTTGGGAACCTCCAGCTAAGCTTCCCAGGGGCTGGGAGGCAGGTCCTCTCCTCACTTTCACACAGCGGGCATCTCAGACCATTCCTGTCAGGGATGTGGTAGCTGCCAATCAACTAAGTCACAAGCCTCAGGGGGCCTAGGTGATAGCCAAGGTGGTCAAAGTGCCAAGTGTCTACAGGCAGGAGGCGTTTCGCCCAGCCCACTCCTCATCCTCAGCCTTCATTTGGACGCCCCCACCATCCCACACTGGGCCTTTCTCCCAGCAGTCACTCAGAGCTTGCCACAAACCCCCTGTTTCTTAGGACAACTTAGTTTAGCAAACGGACCTGAAGTTTTATAAACAGCACCGTGGTGGGCGGGGAAGCCGGCCTGTGCAGGGCAGAACACGCATTCCCTGCTTTTTGAGCCATTTCCTGGGATCGTGTGACTGGAGGGACTTCAGGTGCCGATAAAGTTGAATTACACTCAACTCCCAGGTCTCTACTCTGCTCGTGGATCCTGCTTCTGCTCTTAGATGTTTGCGCCCCGCCCCCACCAGGCCTGCCTTCCCGAGGTGGTGCTTCCAAGTCTGCTCCTGGGACGTTTCCTGTTCTTGGAACAGCTGCGCCAGCCTGGGGTACCCTCCTGCTACTTGATCCTATAGGGAGGTGTCCAGTGGCCACGGGCAGTTTTCAGGTGACCTTGTTTTTCTGACGTCATTAGATGGCTATTTTTGGCTTTGCTGTTTATGCTGCGGAGAGCTGGGCTGAGATAGGGGAGAGGGAGAAAGGATGAAGGAGGGGCTGGTCTTGCTGCCTGTGGTCCCAGGGCCCTACCAAAGTAGGAGCATTTATTTGTCAGCATTTTCAGGGCACCTATTGAATGTCAGGCCCCGGGACTTCCAAATGGGTGACATAGTCATCTCCTCTCACTCACAGATGGATTTTTCAGCGTCAAGCTTGAGAAGCACAGCCCAGAGGGCTCGGGCGGGAGATGTGCTCTGGAATCCCCTCGGGCTGACCGTGGGGCGCTCAGGCGTGCCCACATAGCTGGCCCTCCGCGTGGGGCTTCTCACACTGGGTGTGCGTGAAACCAACCGAAATGCTGGGGCCCGGGCACTGAGAAAGCCTGCACTAGCCGTGCCCGTGGCTGAGAGCATCCCTGACCACAGTCTTAATGACTCCTCTGAAATCCCACAGTGTTTTTATTTCGTGTGTCGCTCCTACCATTTTCTGCCTTGAATTGTAGAAATCTGAGTCCATATTGATAGGTTTTGAATTATTTATTAATCTGCTCAATTTCAAATGGTCACTTCAAAAAGATTTTGCGAAATTCAGACAAAGAGTGAGAATTGTCCATACTCCACACCTGTTCATATGTATATTTCTATTCCTCCAGGCATTTTCTCTCTAAATATTTTTAACAAAAAGGATCCCAAACTCATGAATGATTTTACAAGCTGTTTTCACCTAAAAGGCACTGTGTGGTGATTCTTCTTTTCCCCAAACCCCATCTCTCTGTCCCCAAAGTACCCGGTTTAGTCCTTGCCAGAGAGGAGAGCACTCAGTAAGTTATCTTTGCAATAAAACCCTACAGTTCTGGGAGGGAACAGCATGTCACTTGTCCAGTTGGCTATACAGAGTGCGTACAGACCTCCGCGTATACTGCTCTAAGGACAGCAGTCTGACCCAGGGCTTTCCCAGAGGCCTGAGAGCTATGCCACAGCCCTGGGCTCGGGCCCAAGGTGGGAGAGGGCAGGAGAAAACATCCCGCAGCGGCTCCCATTCCAGGACCAGAGGAAAGCTGTGAGGGGACTTGGCTGCTCCCTTTAGAGTCAGAAGGTCATTGCTCAACTCCCTAGATTTTCCATCACAGCCGAGCAGGGAGAGGGTGAGGCTGGGAAATGTCTCCTCTGAGCAGGTCCTTTTAAAAGCATCTTGGCTGGATTAATTTCATCCCAAGAGCCAGGGAAGCAGTGCCCGGCTGGAGTTAACCCCTCCACTCCCAAGGAAATCTCCCAGAAATGGGTGAGCCTGGGAGCCCAGGCTTCTGGAGTGCCGAGCCATCCAGGGCAAGAGGCCGAAGGAGCCGTGAACTCTGGCTGGAGAGAACTTCCCTCTGGCCTTGTTAAATCCAACAGGCATAATTGCATCCTGCTGACCTTAATTCCCCTGGCAGGTTTAATTGGTTCTGGCATGGCCCCACTTCCTGCCCTGCCCTGTAGAAGCTAAGAGGGTGGCTGTACAGCTGGTGCTGGGTGGGAGAGCCCCTTCTCAGGGTGGGCAGGGGCTCTGGCAGCCCCCAGCTGGTGGAGGGGTTTTCCCCGTGCCCCACCCCCGTGCCTCCAAGGGAGAGCTGAGAAGAAGCTCAGGGACTCCCAGGAGCAGCTGGTCACGCTGAGCTCGGCCTGGGCGGCCAGAAGCTGCAATCCTGTGGATCCGGAACCAGTCCAGTTTCATCCCAGCTGGAAGGGAACACGAAGGAGCCCGCAGGGACAGCTGAGCTCTCTACCTGGGATGTCCACATCATTATGGAGACCCCACAAAATAAACTGATGAACAAAGTAGATCCAGAGACACAGAAGCATGGAACAGACTGTGGAACCTCAGAGGGAAGGCGGGGGAGGGTGGGTGGGAAGAGATCAACCAAAGAACTTGTATGCATATATGCATAACCCATGGACATAGACAATAGGCTTGGGTTGGGGGCGGGGACATATGTCTCCCCACCCCCTATTGACCTCTAGGTCGTACAGTGCCTAGCACTTTGATACCTGTGCTCCCTAAACGGTCCCAGCCACTCCGGGAGAGAGACCACAGGCAGAGTGGTAATGAGCTGAGCCTTGGATTAGGTGGTTCAGACCCAACTCTGTGAGTTTGCTCTGTGACTCAGTTTTCCTGTCACACCTTTGAAATGGGGTTGAAATAGCTGACATTTATAATGCACTTACTATGTACCCAGGCCCTGTTCCTATATCCCTCCCCGCTGTGAGGAAGATGAGGAGACAAGCAAAGGCATTTGCCCACGCCTGTTATTAGTCTCAACTTGGCTGACAGAGCTCCTAACCACGGAGACTGTACGAGCTGAATTGAGGACTCTCATGAAGTTGCTTATCCAGGGTCTGGCCTGTTTACATAAGAGTTCAGTAAGTGCTAGTTATTATTTGGGAATCATAACCGTGGCAAAGGTAGCAAGTGAAGCCCCTTATGTTGTCTAAGCCTGGATTTTGGTTTCATCAGGAGGCAGCTCTGGATTTGAATCTGGGAAATTTGAAGCTACTCCGTAGAGACAAGCCTCTTACCCTTTCTCAGCATCAGTTTCTGCGCCATTGAAATGGTCTAACATTTGGCCGCTGGAGTCCCTTGTGAGGATCCAATGAGCTGGAGTGAAGCCTTTGGCAGAGTCAGGCCTGGCCCTTACTGGGCCCTCAATAAGTGAGCGGTATTGACAACCACACTAATAACAAGAGGATGTCAGCAAGTGCCATCATGGTAGAGAAGTCCAGACCCTTGCTAGTCTCACCAAACACTGATTGGCAAGTACACCTTGTGCGGGGACACATGTGAGCATCATACAGCCCCTGCCCTCTAGGGCTCCCAGACTGTGTTAACAGTGGGATCAACCTGGAGTGGAAGGAGGCCAGAGGAGGGAGGTCCAGCATTTCAAGCTAAACCAGAATCTGCTACGGGGACAACCAAGTGGAGGGCCAGGGGCTCCCATTGCAGGTGCGGACAGGAAGCATTTCAACCTCCAGAATCTGAGACCCCAGTGGGGAAATTTTATGGAGGAAAGAGAACTTTGGGTTGTGAAGAAGGACATTTCTGGCTGGACTCCCTTACTTGTGGAGTGAGTTTGTGCAAGTTACTCAATTTAAAAAATATATTTTTAAATTGATTTTTAGAGAGGGAGCGGGTGAGAGAGAGAAACATCTACATGAGAGAGGTGAGAGCATAATGCCAGTCAGCTGCCTCCTGCACACACCCTACTGGAGATCGAGCCTGCAACCCAGGCATGTGCCCTGACCAGGAATCAGACTGGCAACCCTTTGGGGCACTGGATGCCACCCGACCACCTGAACCACACTGGTCATGGCAAGTCACTCAATCTTTGGATCTCCCTGTCTTCATCTAGAAAATAAGATGAAAGCTCCCCACAGAGTTATCAGATGATGTTTTAACCCTGGCCAGCATGGCTCAGAGATTAGAGTGTTGGCCTGCACACTGGAGGGTCGCAGGTTCAATTCCCCATCAAGAGCACATGACTGGGTTGCAGGTTTGATCCCCGCCTCCGGTTGGGGTGCATTCGGGAGGCAATCAATTGATGTGTCTCCCTCACATCGATGTTTCTCCTCTCTCTCTAAAAATCATTGGGAAAATATCCTCACTCCTCAGGTGAGGAAAAAATAAAAAAGCCCGATCGGTGTGGCTCAGTGGTTGAGCATTGACCCATGAACCAGGAGGTCATGGTGTGATTCCCTGTCAGGGCACATGCCTAGATTGTGGGCTCAATCCCCAGTAGGAGACAGCTGATCAATGATTCTCTCTAATCTTTGATGTTTCTATCTCTCTCTCTCCCTCTCCCTTCCTCTCTCTGGAATCAATAAAAACATATATTTGTTTAAAAAGATGATGTTTTAAGACAATATGGATAAAGCTAATAATAAGCACTCAAAAAAAAAAGGGAGCTCCCTTCCCTTCAGAGAGCCTGGGTTCAAGTCCCAGCTCAGTCTCTTACAAACTGAATGACTTTGAGTAAATTACTTAACTGCTCTGTGCCTCAGTTTACCCGTCTGAAGTTGTACCTACCTCATTGGATTGTTCTAAAGATCACGTGAGTGAATCAACACAAGAGCACCAAGAACAAGGCCTGACACATATGGCAAGTACTAGATAGGATCAGTATTATTTTTGTTTCTAGAAGAGGCAGGCTGTCAACTGGACATTGAGGAGAGAAATGGAGGAGGAGAGGGCCAGGAAGAGCAAAAGTTGTCAAGAGTGAGGAAGGAGCTCCAACTCTGTTTTTTTTTCTAGCCAGTACCAACCTCCTCAGCATTTTCTCACCTAAAAAAATATTCACTCAGTCCGGCCAGCGTGGCTCAGTGGTTAGTGTTGATCTATGAACCAGGAGGTCATGGTTCAATTCCCGGTCAGGGCACATGCCCGGGGTTGTGGGCTCAATTCCCAGAGTGGGGCATGCAGGAGGCAGCCGATCAATGATTCTCTCTCATCATCTTTGTTTCTATCTCTCTCTCTCCCTTCCTCTCTGAAATCAATAAAAATATATTAAAAAATATTCACTCACTTTGAATAGTAAACTGTTCACGTAGTTCATGGTTCAAATAAAAAAGTTAAAGGGGCCCTAACTGGTTTGGCTCAGTGGATAGAGCGCCAGCCTGCGGACTCAAGGGTTCCAGGTTCGATTCCAGTCAAGGGCATGTACCTTCGTTGCGGGCACATACCCAGTAGGGAGTGTGCAGGAGGCAGCTGATCGATGTTTCTCTCTCATCGATGTTTCTAACTCTCTATTCCTCTCCCTTCCTCTCTGTAAAAAATCAATAAAATATATTAAAAAAAATAAAATAAAAAGAAAAGAATATATATATATATATATATATATATATAGTTAAAAGGTAGCCCGGCTGGTGTGGCTCAGTGGTTGAGCATTGACCCATAAGCCAGGAGGTCATGGTTCGATTCCCAGTCAGGGCACATGTCCGGATTGCAGGCTTGATCCCCAGTAGCGGGCATGCAGGAGGCAGCCGATCAATGATTCAAAAAAGACATTTTCAAAAGAAAATGTTTTTAGGCCCATGGGCATGTTGAGCAAGAGCCTCTGAGACAATTTCTTACCCAAAGATGGTCTAAGTAGGTCCAATTGCCAGGCAGAGCTCATGGGCACAGAGCTGGGCACTGGGGTCAAGGTGATTATTTCTGGGCCTGTGTGGCTCTAACCAGGTTCCGGGGGACCCAGGACATGTGGGATGCAGGTGGGCAGAGCCAGGGCCCAGTCTGGGCATGATCGTGCCCTTCAGCCCTGCCTGAGAGCCCCTCTTCGTCCAGGCCCCACCCTGATCCTGTTCAAGCCAAGGCCTGGGAAAAGGCTGCTGCCCCGTGCCCCGGGGCCCCAGGTGCCCCCTCCTTTTTCTCTTCTGCTTGTTCCAACACCACTCCCCCCCCCGCCCCCGTCCCCCCCTCCCGTCGGTCCGTGGGAAGAATGCTGTGTCCTCTGAATGGGGGCCAAGAGTGACAGGTGGTGGCAGTCCGAGCTGCATGGCCCCTGGTGTAAGAGATCCTCTCCTCCGTCCCCGCCTCCCCTGCCTGCGCCCCTGCCTCCGCCTCTGCCCACCCGGCCCAATCCCTTACAACTGCCCCAGGACGGCTCCTGGGCAGCCGCTGCAATACAGACGGCACCGGGTTGCCCCTCTCTGCTCCAGGTACCTCTCTCCCCTCAGTCAGCTGGCCCTGGCCTCTCAGCCTGACAAGAGGAGGACTCCCACCGCCTGACACACCCCACGCTTCTCTCTGCAGCTAGAAAGACCTGAGTTAGACAAGCGGAAGCGGACGCCTCCCTACCTCATGGCGACAGAAAACGGAGCAGCGGAGCTGGGAATCCAGAGCTCACCAACAGGTGCCAAGCTGGGGCAGGAGGCGAGGGAGGAGCTTGGGGAGGGGTGTTTGAATCCAGGTTTGGGCCAGTTCCTCAGTGGTAGTTCTCTGTGTGGTGCCTGGGGGACTCAGAAATCCGAATTCTCTCTGGGTAGGACTGGGCTGGTCAAGAGCTTACATGAACTCCTCCCCAGAGAAACTAGGAAAATGTGAAGCTCTCATGGATGGCACTAAATCCAGGGCAAGGAGTGACAGGGCGTCCAGGCCCAGCAGAGGACCGGGAGCCCTCTATACAGGACTCTCAGATCCCAAGGGGCCCTAGAGGCTCAGGGGGACAAGCATTTGCAAATCTTTGCCTTAGTGGGGACCTGGCCCAGAGCTGGTCTCTGGTGAGCCTGGCTGGGGAGAGAGGGGAAGGAGGGTGAATCCTGACTGGCGTCTCACCTCCTCTACAGACAATGCACCTAAAGGTGCAGCAGGCGAAGGACCCTCAGCTACAGAGAAAGACCTTGCCCCCCCAGACCCAAAGAAAGAGCCTGGTTCCCAAGAACCAAAGGAAGAAACTGCCCCCCCAGATCCAAAGATGAATCCTGCACCCCCAGACCCAAAGAAAGAATCTGTCCCCCCAGACCCAAAGAAGGAACCTGCCCCCCCAGACCCAAAGAAAGAACCTGCCCCCCCAGACCCAAAGAAGGAACCTGCCCCCCAAGACCCAAAGAAAGAACCTGTCCCCCCAGACCCAAAGAAGGAATCTGCTCCCCCAGACCCAAAGAAGGAATCTGCCCCCCCAGACCCAAAGAAAGAATCTGTCCCCCCAGACCCAAAGGAAGAACCTGCCCCCCCAGACCCAAAGAAGGAAACTGCCCTCCCAGACCCAAAGAAAGAAGAACTTGCCCCACCAGAACCAAAGAAAGAACCTGCCCCCCCAGAACCAAAGAAAGAACCTGCCCCCCCAGAACCAAAGAAAGAACATGCCCCCCCAGACCCAAAGAAAGAGCCTGGTCCCCAAGACCCAAAGAAAGCATCTGCCCCCCCAGACCCAAAGAAAGAGCCTGGTCCCCAAGACCCAAAGAAAGAGCCTGGTCCCCCAGACTCAAAGAAAGAAGAACCTGCCCCCCTAGATCCAAAGAAAGAATCTGGCCCCCCAGAACCAAAGATGAAACCTGACCCCCCAGACCCAAAGAAAGAAACTGCCCCCCCAGACCCAAAGATGAAACCTGACCCCCCAGACCCAAAGAAAGAATCCGTCCCCCTAGACCCAAAGATGAAATCTGCCCCCCCAGACCCAAAGAAAGAATCTGCCCCCCCAAACCCAAAGATGAAACCTGACCCCCCAGAACTAAAGAAAGAATCTGTCTCCCCAGACCCAAAGACAGAAACTGCTCCCCCAGACCCAAAGAAAGAAACTGCCCCCCCAGATCCAAAGAAAGAAACTGCCCCCCCAGATCCAAAGAAAGAAACTGCCCCCCCATACCCAAAGGAAAAGCTTAGTCCCCAAGAACCAAAGAAAGAACCTGTCCCCCCAGATCCAAAGAAGAAACCTGCCCCCCCAGACCCAAAGAAAGAAGAACCTGCCCCCCCAGACCCAAAGAAAGAAGAACCTGCCCCCCCAGACCCAAAGAAAGAAGAACCTGCCCCCCCAGACCCAAAGAAAGAATCTGCCCCCCCAGAACCAAAGAAAGAATCTGCCCCCTCAGACCCAAAGAAAGAATCTGCCCCCTCAGATCCAAAGAAAGAGCCTGGCCCCCCAGAACCAAAGAAAGACTCTGGCCCTATAGACCCAAAGAAAGACTCTGGCCCCTCAGACCCAAAGAAAGCCTCTGGTCCACTCACCATGAAGAAAGGTGCCAAAGCCCCTGCCCCAGAGAAAGGGAAAGGTGGCCTGGCTCAACCCTCAGCTAGCAGCCAGGGGCCCGAGGGAGAAGGCGACTTGGGCAGTGTTGGGCAGCCAGCAGCCCTGCCCCAGCAGACCCAGACGGCTGAGGCCAGTGTCAAGAAGCCCAGCGACGACGATCATCAGGAGTCCTCGGGCAACCAGGATCCTGGAGAGGCCAAGGAGCGAAAGAAAGCAATAGAGAGCCAAGCAGCGGCCAGGAGGGGCTCACCGGCCTTTCTGCATTGCCCCAGCTGCCCTGCTGCCATCTCCAGGTGAATGCCCCTGCCTGGGATCAGGGAGGGGACTCTGTCCCAGGGGTCGTGCTGAGCGCCCCTGTCCTGGGAATCATTGCCGTCACATTCAGAGCTGGATTGGGTAGGCCTGATGTTCAGCTACCTCTTGCACAAAGCAGGAATTTCACAGAAGCCTGGGATGTCGGTCGGAGAGGTCCTCAGAGACCGCTCAGGTGAACTCTTCTTCTCTAGGCACCTGAAGTTCAGAGTTCCCCTTATTCTGTGAACTTGGGTCTAGCCAAGGGTGGAGCCTAGATATCAGGAGGAAAGGAAAACCCCTCTTCTTAATATAATGATCAGTATAACACGGAAAGTTGACTCATAACAGATGGGTAGATCCTTCCTAACACTTTCATAACTTACTAATACTTTTCATAATAAAGCATCAGTCTTATGAGGTAATCAATTACACTTACCTGAGTGCTAATCAGATTAACCAGGCCATTAATGATATGTTGTAAACCACAATAAATAATAACACCATATCAACTTAAATTTCATATTAACATCAATTGCATTGCCACTGTTTTTATGAATCAAAAGCTATGTTACCTCCCTAATTATATCCATATAATGATTGCTCATATCACTAATCCTATTAATGGTCAGTTATTATCTATTAGTGTGTTAATAGTCAAGGTAATGACCACAGTCATTTATGATAATATTAACATCCCTTGATTTTGCACAAAGTGACTTGGGATGCATCACCCCATGCACTCGGGGTGGGGGGCAGGGTTATATTCGCTCCAGAGAGCAGATGAGGCTTTGGAAGCCTGAAGACCGGCCGGAGGCCACAGTGGGGCTGTGGCTGCGAAGGGCATCACCTCTGTGTTCTCACCTTCTAGCCCGGAGAAGCCGCTGGCTGAGAAGCCCCCAAATGAGGCATTGGAGCTCATCTTTGAAGGGGTGCCCGTGACCCCCAGCCCCACAGATCCCGTGCCAGCCAAAGCAACAGCAGGAGGGGAAAACATCCCGCGTGGCAGCCAGAAGGAAGCAGGAGAGAAGGCTTCAGGCCAGGCTGGCCCGGCTGAGGTGGAAGGGGACACCTCCAGGGGCATCGAGTTCCAGGCTGTGCCCCCGGAGAGATCGGAGGCAGGGCAGCCCCTCTGTCTCACAGCCAGGGAGGAGGACTGCTTCCAGATTTTGGGTAGGCCAGGGGCAGGAGTGGGCTTGGGGCTGCCTGGGGGCCCAAGGGAAAAGGGGATGGGGATCCCCAAGTCTCCCCACTTTAGAGGACTGAATTGCTCTGAGCCATGTCTCACCCAGGCTGATTCATCTAAGTGCCACACAACTCCAGGCAGCATGAGTTTCTAGACCAGCGGTTCTCAACCTGTGGGTCACCATCCCTTTGGGGGTCGAACGGCCCTTTCACAGGAGTCGCCTAAGACCATCGGAAAACACATATATAATTACATATTGGTTTTTGTGATTAATCACTATGCTTTAATTATGTTCAATCTGTAACAATGAAAATACATCCTGCATATCAGATATTTACATTATGATTCATAACAGTAGCAAAATTACAGTTATGAAGTAGCAACGAAAATAATTTTATGGTTGGGGGTCACCACCACATGAGGAACTGTATTAAAGGGTCGCGGCATTAGGAAGGTTGAGAACCACTGGTCTAGACCCTTCTGATAAGTGGGGAGCTGGAGGCTCAGCAAAAGGAAATGGAACAAGCGCCCCCAAATCCACAGCGAGGACAGGACCTGCACCTCTCAGGGCGTCCTCACGCCAGAGCTCCGTTTGGCGTTCTTTTACTTTGGCTAATATGGGGCTTTGAAAAATGTCAGGCAGGCAACTGGAGCAACACCAGCTCCCTGGGCCGTGGAATTGGAAGTCAGTCTGTGGAAGGACTAAAACGCCAGACTTTGGTACTTAAACCACTTCGTGGACGGGGTGGGGAGGGTTCATGCGCCGAGGAGCACAGGTGTCTGTGCGGAAGCTGTGGCCAAGGAGGCTGGCACGTGAGATGGGGCAGGACCGTGGCGTGGCCTTAACTGGTGACCAGACAAGGAGCCCTGGCTTAGTCAGCGGGCAGCAGGGAGCCACTGAGCATGCGTGAGCTTGGCCGGTGGATTGAATAGGCTTGGGCCAGGGTACGGCTGGGCTGGGGGTGGGGTGAGATGGGGTCAGGAGAGCCCAGAGTGTCCTGACACCCTCCCCCCCTGGGCCGAGGTGCCCTGGGAGACTCGCCAGCCTGCCTAGTGAGCGGCACAGTGCCACCCAGACAGGGTGGGAGGGCCTGGCGGCTGGGCGGCAGCCAGGAGCCCTGCCTCCTCCTGAATAAGGCAGAGGCCTCCGCCCCGCCCCGAAATCACATCCTCAGGGTGACGGGACCTGAACCACCTCCAAGGGCCTTTGATTTATCACCAGCCCGGCTTCCCTGCCACCTCTTGCTATTTATAAAGAGCTTTCCATTCCCGGTGATTCAGCCTGCCCCCGCCAGGGCCCCTTGCTCACCGCTGTTGTCACTAGGTGGCAGCCTCTCCCTAACAAACTCCCTCCCTGCCTCCACCCCCCCTCCCCTTCCCATCTCCCCACCAACCCCCCTATCCATCTACTCCCTGCCCACCCCACCCCCCCGCCGGCCAAGCACGGGTTAGACACCCATTCCGCTGGCCTGGCCAGCCTGTGGTGTTATTTGAGGGGATGGTAGGCAGATCCCATCACTGCCCCCATCAGACATAGTAACCCCTATCTGGCCCCTTTTTCTTCAATGGAAATGCAGATGGCTTGGGATGCAGGTCGCTTTGGGGGGGTCCCAGGAGTCTAATGGACCATCCCCATGGTGGTGCCCGGAGTAGGTGAGCCTCCCTCTGTCAGAGGCAGAGGCCTCCCAAGGCCATTTTGTATGGTGGTGGCAGAGCTGAAATTGGAAACCGAGTCCCCTAGCCCCTGTCCTGGAGCCAGCTGTCCCCCAGGTATCACTCAGTGAACTTCTCTGGATGCGCCCAGGCCAGGCACGGGTGGGGTGGGGGGTGAAGTAGGGATTTGGCGGGGAGGTGGGGGGGGGGGGAGTGCCCAGTGGATCCTCAGCAGCCCCTGGCACTGACTGTGATGGCTCTGCTCTGCCTCCAGATGATTGCCCGCCACCCCCGGCCCCCTTCCCCCACCGCATCGTGGAGCTGAGGACTGGGAATGTCAACAGTCAATTCAGCATGAACTCCAAGGAGACACTGGGCGGGTAAGAGCTGGGCCCCTGGGCCCCTGAAGAGCATCGAAGCCCCGGAGGCTTTGCATCTTCCCTGAGCAAGGCCCAGCCACACCCCACTGGACGTGACCCAGTGAACACATCCCTTCTGGTGGTTGCACCTGTCATGTGCAAGCTGTCACGTGGCTGAGGCCTAGTCATGTCACTGTCACTCACACAGACACACCGTCGGCCATTCAGTATTTCCTATAGGAGCGGCAGTAGTTTCCTGTCTGTCTCAGGTGACTCCTGCTTTGTAAAAAGCCCTGAAGGTTTCCTCCCCTGGGGCCCAGAGCTCCAGGTTGTCACCTCAGGGACCACTCTGCGGATCAGCCTGCCCTTCCTGTGCCCGCGGTTTGTGTGGTTCAGCCATTGTCCCTGAAGTAGAGCTTCAGGAGGGAGTGAGGGCTGGCTGGGATGAGGGCCCCACCTCACGGTGGGGATCCAGATGGGCACAGAACACAGGCCCCCTCGGCCCTTGGCCCTGAAACCCCGTCACTCCCAGCCTCGTCTCTCTCCAGCGGCAAGTTTGGAGCGGTCTGTACCTGCACAGAGAAAGCCACCGGCCTCAAGTTGGCAGCCAAGGTCATCAAGAAACAGACACCCAAAGACAAGGTAGTGGGGGTGGGGGCTTGGTTATGTGAGAGGCGGGATCTTTGGAGTGTGGGGCCTCTCACCTCCCTCTACCCATGTGTCTGTCCAGATGGACAGATAGACAACCCTCCCACTGGGGCCTGATGACCCTAAACGGAAACCAGACACCTCAGTTAGTGAACGTGTCCCGGGACTGCCCATTCTAGGCACGGGATATTCATGCCCTCTGTGTTGTTCACTTCAACAAGCACGGATAAGTGCAGGCTCTGGGCCAGGCCTGTGCTGGGCATTGGGCGTCTGGAAATGAAGTGAATGTGGTCCCTGCCCTCAGGCAGCACCAAAGTGAACAGGCCTGGTCTAGAGTTCTGCCTCCAGCATCCAGCCCAGGCCTGGCTCAGAGGAGGCTGAGAGCAGGGCTTGCTGAGGAAGGAAGGAAGGAAGGAAGGAAGGAAGGAAGGGAGGGGAGGAGGGAGGGAGGAAGGGAGGGAGGAAGGAAAGAAGGGGAAACAAGTGAGGAAGGAAGGAATGCAGGCAGAGGCTCACATGGAGCGAGGGAGTCGGTGTGTGAGGAGGTGATGACAACCTAGCCACCTGGTGTAGTGAGAGCTGTAACTGGGAAAGCTAGGGCAGGGCGGCAGTGAGAAGAGGGCAGAGGAGGCTCCTGTTTCAGCCTGTGGGTCAGGGAGCCTTCCTGGGCTGCTGTCCTGAAGACTATGAAGAAGGAGGGACTGTGGGAAGAGAGGGCTGAGAGCTGGAAATAGAGGGAACTGCTGGGACCCTTGAGTTGAGGCAGAGGGAGCTGAGAAGTGAGCCATGGGCCTTCCAGGCAGAGACCACAGCACGTGCAGAGGCTGGAGCCCAGGAGGAGCATGAAGAGCTGCTCCGAGTGCCCTGAACTCCCGTCGTAGCTCTAAGCACATGTGGGAGGCATGTATTTTCTATGTGACTCTGTCTTTCTCTGCCTCTTCCACTTGACAGGGCCTGGATCCATGTTATTGACGGCTGGGTCCCCAGGCCTCGATCATGGGCCTGGCTCAGTGTAGATGCTCAATCCATGTGTGCTGCACACATTCACTGGAGGCAGCTATGGATTAATTAATTCCCAAGCAATTTTTGGTGTGCCATTCAATGTGCAAAGGAAATGGCAGTGAACTCAAAGAGTCCCTGCCCTTATGGGTTGACATGCTAGAGAAGAGAAACAGACAACTAAAAAGCAAAATGCAGCAAAAGGCCTGGTGCCAGGAACTGAGAAGTGCTAGGAAGAAAAACAAAGGCAGGTAAGAAACAGGGAGTGCGGAGCTGTGAGGGGGTGCGCAGAGAGAGGGGGCAAGGTTAGGCCTCTCTGAGGAATGTGTGTAAGGTGAGACACAAATGGAGGAGTGGAATGAGAGAGATGAAGTGATTCAGGTAGAGATACGATGTCCTGGTGGGGGAAAGTTCAGGGAGAGGCCTGATTTGTGGCATTTGCCAATTTCCGTGGTGTAAATATTTCTACCATAACTGATTTCAAACTACCTATGTGACAACTGGCTTGCAAACTTTTTCAAAGTGACAAATAATGGTGGCTTAGGCTAGGAAGGCAGTGGTGGAGGAGGTGAGAAATCACTGGATTTGTAATCTAGTTTGAAGGTAGAGTCAGAAGATCTACTAACGGATTGGATATGGGGTGTGAGGAAGCAAGATTAAGAGAAGAATCTGGGATTGCTCCTAACGTGTAGTCCTGCACGCCTGGGTGAAGAGCGATGTCCTATTGCTAATGGACAAGCTCAAATGTGGGGAAGGGGTGCTGTCAAGGGTTTCATTTTGGACTTGACAGAGTTGAGTGCCTCTAGACATCCAAGGGAAATGGCAGCTGGGCAGCTGGAGAAATGGGTATGTTGAGTTCAAGGGAGTGCTCAGAGGTGGAGATATGTATTTGGAGATTGATCACATTCGGGTGGAGTTATCTAGTCATGGGGCGTGAGGAGAATGCCCAGGGAGAGAGTGTAGGGAGGGGAGTGATGAGCGGGGAGGTCTGGGCCCTTGGGTTCCCAGTATTCTGCCAGGAGGAGAGGAAGAACTACAAAGGAATGGTGTCCCAGCAGGAAGGACCGGGGGTGGTGAGGACACAGGCTTGTGGGTGGGCAAGGAGGCCAGTGAGGAGGAGGCTGGGCAGTGGTCCAGGCCAGGTTCCCCTCAGGGTGCAGGTCTGGAGGGTGGAGGGCAGGGAGTGATGACACTTGGATGGTCCCCGACTTCCCTGGTCCCCAGGAAATGGTGATGCTTGAGATCGAGGTTATGAACCAGCTCAACCACCGCAATCTGATCCAGCTCTACGCAGCCATCGAGACCCCACATGACATCATCCTGTTCTTGGAGTAGTGAGTGCCAGCAGTGGGGGAGGGGCGGGGGGTGCCGCGGGCCCAGAAGCAGCCTGTAGAGGGGTCTGTGCACGCAGCATCGAGGGCGGCGAGCTCTTCGAGAGGATCGTGGACGAGGACTACCAGCTGACCGAGGTGGACACCATGGTGTTTGTCAGGCAGATCTGCGACGGGATCCTCTTCATGCATGAGATGCAGGTTCTGCACCTGGACCTCAAGGTACTGGGGCTGGGCCTCCTGGGAGGGGTCGGTAGCAGCATCTGACCACTTGAAATCAGCGTTGCAACCAGCCACCCCCCCCATCCTCTCACCCCTTCTTCTCTCCCTCCCACCTGTAGACTCAAAAAGGGTTTACTGAGCACTTACTAAATACCAGAAATAAAGAATGAGGCAGAAAACAAAGTGAAAGACTTGGTCCTAGCTCTTAGGAGCTTCTAGCATCTAATACTAGACACTTTTGCAGCCCTGTGATCCCCAAGCGCAGTGCCTCCCACAAAGAACTTACTAATAAGTGTTGCAAAAGCACTTACTTCTGTGCTGGGCCCTGCAAGACACTGCAGGTGTTTGTTTATTTAGTCAACACATACTTGTTGAGGGCCTACAGTGATCCAGCAGGTGGAGATCCAGGGGTGAAAAAATAGACAAAATTCCAGGAGGGGAGTCAGAAACACAGATCAGTCAGTGCAGCAATACACACACAGTAGGTGCTAACAAAAAATGTTTAATGGAAGACTATTGATATCCCTCTTCCGACCTTGCTCAGTCCTTGTAGATAGCAGGTTGGGGGAAACGATAGATTTTATGATCAACTGGTAGTGTTATATGAAGACCTAGAGTGGGGAGGGACTAGCCTTGAAGTAACTTCACTCACATAGGATTCTGGGAGCCATGGCTGAGCACCGATGGGTGTCTTTGTTCGATACCGAGGGTGAGGAGCAAAGGGGCCGAGAGAAGATAGAAAGCACGCTGCGCGCCCGGCCCCTACCCTGTAGCGTGCGCTGCGGGTCTTTGCTGGCTGGCGGCAGGCAGAATGATATCAAAAGACCGTGCACTTGTTGGGTGACTGTAGCCAAGTCACTTCTGTGTCTGAGCCTCAGTTTTCTCAGCTGTGAAATGGGGACGGAAAGTGACAGTCTCTGCCTCAGAGCTGCTGGGAGGATCGAGGAGCTAGGCCGGATGTTTGTAGGTATTGTCATCATCCCTAACTGGGAGACAAGAGTAGCCCCCCTAGAGCATGCCAGGGGCAGTGCGAAGCCCTCCGCACCAAGAGGCTTCTGAGGGCCCTGAGCTAGTGTTTTCTTTCTCTGGTCCCTGGAGCTCCACGTACCTGGCGGTGGCCCTGCACTGGCCTCTCACCAGGGCACAGAACCACTCCATCCTCAGAACTGCTAGAACCTGTTCTTTCATGGCCTGAGATGAGGGGAAGTGCCGTCTGCACCCACCCAGAAGCCTGGTGCTGCGAGACCTCCTCCCAATCCCTCTCGGGCTCAGGTCCCACGCCTGAGCTGGAGCAGGCGGGTCTGGGGTCTTGGATGGGCTGCTAACTCTGGCCGCCTGGGCCTCTGGCTGGACCTGGGACTCGGGTGGACTTGAACAGGGAGGGAGGGTGAGCCGGGTCAGAGGCCAATCCGGGCCACCCCTTCTCCTCAGCCAGAGAACATCCTGTGTGTCAACAACACCGGCCATTTGGTGAAGATCATTGACTTCGGCCTGGCACGGAGGTACCACCTTGGGGGGAGGCCAGGGCCAGCCTCTGAGGAGGGCAGAGGGCGAGGGAGAGGTCCAGGGTGCCTGGCAGTGGGCTGTGCTCTGAGCATTTGGTCTCACCCCCAGGTATAACCCCAACGAGAAGATGAAGGTGAATTTTGGGACCCCAGAGTTCCTGTCTCCTGAGGTGGTGAATTACGACCAAATCTCCGACAAGACAGACATGTGGAGTATGGGGGTCATCACCTACATGCTGTGAGCCCCAAGGGAGCGTGGTGTTCCTGGGGTTGGGGCGCCTGTGTGGGCAGCTGAGGCCAAGACTGGCCTTGGGGTCCTGGTGAGGCGGTCTCACCTCACTCATTCACTCAGTCAGGCTTTTGCTGGGTGTTGGGAGAGTTAGGGAGAACCAGGAAAGGGGAACTTTGCACCCATCTTACAAATGGAGGAACCAAGGCCTCTAAAGGCGTAGCATCCCAGCCCAGGGCTCCGGACCGCAGATCTCTGATGACCCCGGGTGGGGGCACAGGGGTGGTGGACACTTTTGTGCACTCACCATTCCTCTTCTTGACTGTAACCCTGGGAAGCTGGGATGATTATGCCCATTTTACAGATGAGAAGAGTGAGGCTCAGAGAGGGGAAGTGACTTGCCCAAGGTCACCCAGCCAGATTCAAACTCAGGTCTGTCCCCCGTGAGAGGCTGGGAGTCTTTTCAGCATCTGGTGCTGCCTCCTAGGATCTATCCCCATCCCCCAAACCCTCCAAGGTGGCTTAGCCTCTCTAGTCTCACCTCGCTGCCCTCCGCCATCCGCTCCCTCCAGGCTGAGCGGCCTCTCCCCCTTCCTGGGCGATGATGACACGGAGACCCTAAACAATGTCCTAGCTGCCAACTGGTACTTTGACGAGGAGACCTTCGAGGCGGTGTCAGATGAGGCCAAAGACTTTGTCTCCCACCTCATCGTCAAGGACCAGGGGTGAGGCTCACCACAGGACACGAACCCCGCTGTGCGAGCCCAGTGCATGCGTGTGCAGGCTGGGTGGGAGCTGGTTGGAAGGCCGGCTGGGCTCCAGTGCCCGTGGGCACGCCACCCACCCTCTCCACGCCGCCCCCTCCCCACAGGGCCCGCATGAGCGCTGCCCAGTGCCTCGCCCACCCCTGGCTCAACAACCTGGCAGAGAAAGCCAAGCGCTGTAATCGACGCCTCAAGTCCCAGATCTTGCTTAAGAAATACCTCATGAAGAGACGCTGGAAGGTACCACTGGGCTGGAGGTGGGTGAAGGGAGGGGCTGCAAGGCGGGAAGAGCTCCTGGCACCAGGTTCGGGGCCCCACCAGCCCTGCCTTGGCAGGTTCTGCCCACCAGGCCTGGCCCTGTCTGGAAAACAGGGTTGGCTTTTCTCATTGTCCTGGGCTGGCTCCTGACCTTCCGCCCACCCCCTCCACCCTGAGGAGGGCGTCCATCTGGGGCTCAGGGTCAGGACAAGGTCTCTGACCTCATCACAGGCTTCCTTCCTTCATTTTTCAAATATTTATTGAGCTTCTACTACCTCTAGGCATTGGGGATACACAGTGGGTAAGACACAAGGATTTCAGTCTCTGTGGACTTACTGGTGGTGGTGGTGGGGTGGTGGGAGATAGGAAAAGGGTTAAGGAAGGGCTCTGGAAAGAACAAGGAAGGTCAGGAGAGGAGAGGTCGCACTTCTAAATAGGTGCTCAGGGAGGACTCACTGAGAGGGAGAATGTGAACAAAGACCTGAAGGGGGTGAGGGGTGAGAGTGTCCCAGGCAGAGGGAACAGCCAGTGCAAAGGCCCTGAGGTAGAAGCATGGTTGGCGAGTGTGAGGAGCAGGTAGGAAACCAGGACTGATGAAGAGTCAAAGGGGTGGGGGAGTGAGCGCCGAGAGGAGCGGGAGGCAGGGTGTGGAGGGGCTCATTGGCCACGGCGAGGGGTTTATCTTTTACTTGGAGCACCTTGACAGAGCGCTAGTCTGGCTGACAAATGTGTGGAAGGAAGGAATCCTGGAGGACGCAGTCATGGCCCCTCCTGTGGCCGTTTTGAGCACTGCACCCTCCCTGGCATCTGGCCCTCCTGCAATAAAGGGGACTTTAGGAGACACTCAGCTGCCCCGATGCTGACTGGGACCCCTCTCCACCCTCCCCCAGAAAAACTTCATTGCTGTCAGCGCTGCCAATCGCTTCAAGAAGATCAGCAGCTCAGGGGCACTGATGGCTCTGGGGGTCTGAGCCCCAGAAGCGGTGGAGGCCTGGATGCAGCTCCATGGTGGCCGGGGCTGAGGCCTCACAGCCCAGAAGGCCAGGGCAGATGGCCAGACCCCAGGGTGGGCTGGGCAGGACAAGGCTGCGCCAGGCCAGGAGGCTCGGGGCTCCCCACGCCCCCACACAGCGACCGCTGCCCCGATGAGAGCTGCCTCGGATGTGGCCGGAATCCATCCTGCTCACGCCTCCCCAGACAGGCTCCGGCCCATCGGCCACCGCCCAGATGCCACAGGCCCGTGGTTCCTTCCCTGGCTCCCCCTTTGGAACTGTGGCCTGGTGACCCCTGCTTGGCCCCACCCGGGCATCCCTGGCCTGAGCTTGCTCTCGGCTGAAGTGGGAGGGCTGGGGTCCCAGCGTGTGGGGCTCCTGCGGTTGTGGATGGGAGGCTCTTGGTGGGGCAGGAAGGCAACCAAGTCCATCCCTGAGGCCAGCTGCCGGGAGACAGAGCCGGCTTTGTGAAAGAGGATCTTCACGCCACGCCTGCCTTCCTACACCCAACAGATAAGGCCCAGCACACACCATCTGGCCAGCTCCAGCTCCCACCCACCTTCCTTGCCGACCACCAACACACAGGAACTCTGAGTGAGAGAGAGGACGCCCAGCCCAGGCCTGGCGGAGGGGGCAGGGAGGGGCCTGGGGGACAGTGAAGACCACCCCCGAACTTGCCTGAGGGCCTCGCTGGCTCAACCCAGCCGCTGTGGGCCCCCATCCCTGCCACGTGGGCCTCAGGTGATGGAGTCAGCAGGCCCCGGAGGATGGAGTGCAAAGGCCGTGGGCAGCCCCCAACCTGCTCTCAGCTTGTGCCTTGTAAATAAATGTACAGGTTGGATGTGGCCTCCTTCTCTCTGCATTCATTCAGATGAAGTCACAGGCGACCCCCATTCATTGAGAACCAGCCTGTTAGCGATGTGTTGGCTCCCAGTGTAACCGTCGCCGGTGCAGCCTCAGGAGCCACACTGCCCAGTGCATGATCTGGGCCAGTGGCTTCCCTACGTTGTGTCTCAGTTTCCTCATCTGTGAGAGGGAGGTCACAGCACCAGCTCACACTTACTGGGTGATTACTGCGTGCCAGGCTCTATCCAAGCACGTGTATGTATATTAACTCATTTACTCTTCTCAGAAAGGTTAGGTGGTAGAGATTATTATTACTCCTATTACCGAGGGGTTCACTGAGGCTCATAGAGGGGAGGAAACTTGAAGAATACTCCACAGGTCAGACGCTGGGGCTTGAAATGAACTCTTTGTCTCCCAGAGCAGGGTTCTGCTCTGCGCCCACCCTGCTTCTCACCAGAGCAAGGCGTCAGCAGAGAGAGCCTTCGCTGGGCCTGCAGGGAGGGGGGTCTCCCAGGAGGCCTTGGGAGAGAGCTGTTCTCTGCTGGACCATAACCTGCCTCACCACAGGCCTGCAGTGCAGAGGAGGGGGCCCGTCTGCTGGGGGTGGGGTGGCAGGAGAGCTTAACCCTAAAAGGGTGCAACCTTTCTGGTTGTGAGGACATTGGTCAGAAGTGGGACTGACCTAAGGAGGGCAGCTGGTCCACCTGCTGGAGGCAGAGCTCTGGGCCCCAGCAGGAATGCCAGTGACAGCAGTTCCCATACTTGGCGCATCTTCCGGGTGCCAGACCTGGCCCAGCTCTGTGCTCATGATCGCATCCACCGCTCACGGTGACGCTGCATGGCGGGCGCTGTGTTGTGTCTGTTTCTCAGATGGGAAAGCCAAGCCTCAGGGAGGATAAGCCACTTGCTCAGGGTCCTATAGCTGGTCAGTGGCAGAGCCAGGATTTGTACCCAGTCTAGGCCCAGAGCCCATGCTCTTAACTGCTGCGCTGCCTGCCTCCTGAGAAGCTTGGCCTTGCCCACAGACCGAGACCACGACAGTTCATCCCCTCCCTCCCCTGCCTCTGTGGTGAACACTGGTCCCCTGCCTCTGGGCCTTGGCCAAGCCCACAGTGACCACCCCATGGGTGAGGCCAGGGTCCTCACCGCCACCCCTGCCCTCTTCCAGCAGTGGGTGCAGAGTCCTGCTGCGGCAGGTGCCGCATGGAGTGGGTGACTCTGGGGTCTGAGCCTGGTGGGTGGTTAGTCAGGGCTCGGAGGGGCTGGGGGCCTCGCTTGGGCTCTTGGTGGGAGATGAGTTTAAGGGCAAGGCCCCCATGGCCGAGGATCCTTGCTGTCTGCCCACCTGCCACCTGCCAGCTGGGCCGGGCCTGTGGTTTCCTCTGAGTTCTCAGCCTCGCTGGCCCCCACCCAGGCCGAGCTCTGGCCACACAGCGTGATGATGAGGGATGAGTCACTGCTGTGGGTTGGCAGGGAGGAGGAATGAGGTCCAGTGACCGCAGAGATGTAGGGCCTGGTCCAGCTGTGGAAACCGAGGCCAAAACGAGGAAGGCTCCTCAGCAAAGACAGCAACAGCTGGACCTAGAACCCAGGACCCCTGGCTCCCAGCACAAGCCTCACTCTCCTCCTTCCTAATATGAAACCCTCCGCTCTGCTCTCCTCTGCCATTCCTAGGGCCACGGTGACAATCAAGATAGGGGGCTGGTGCTCGTTTACTGTATCTCACAGGTTCAGAGAGGGAAAGTGACTGGATCAAGGTCACACAGCAAGTTAATAGATCCTGGTCAAGAAGCCCACCCAGACGCATGGAACAGGCTGATCAGTGCCTCCGTCCCCATCCCTTCCCGGGAGGACATCTTAGAAAGCTCTTTTTCATTCATTAGGTACCTCCTGTGGGCCTCCCCTGGTGCCTGGATGTGACAATATGGATAGGGAAGTGGGGATTCAGAGAGATTTGGCTCCTTCCAGGCCACAGAGCACACCCAGGAAAAAGCTGGGGTGGCAGCCCCTAAAATGGGACCGAGTCTCTGCCTCTCTGCAGGCCTGGTCCCGGCACCGTCACTGGAGCCCCTATCCCCAGTAGCCTCGGGGGAGGTGGGAGCCCCCATTCCCAGCAGCCTGGGGAGGGGGGAGCCCCCACCCCCAGCAGCCTCGGGGGAGGTGGGAGCAGCGTTTTCCCCTGAGGAGCCACTTTATGGAGGGAATGGACCCTCAGCTGGTTTGGGCCTGCCAGCTGGAGCCAGGCCAGAGCCAAAGCTTTGGGTCTGCAAGTCCCGAGTGCTAGGCTATGACTGTCCCCTGCCCCTTGCTTGGGGTGCCCTGCCTGCCATGGTGCTTGGTGTGTGGGCGCCTCCTGCATGGCGCCCAGCATAAGGCTGACGCTGTGACCGTCCCTGCAAAGTGCTCTGTGCCTCACGGGGCCAGAACCACCAGCTTCCTCTGCTCCGTGCCCTGGCCCCCTCTGCGGGCTCGGAAGGGTTAACAGCCTCAATGGGACCGCGCCTCCTGGCTGGTCCCAGCCCAGAGAGCTGTTCCTCCAAGACTGTTTCCTGTCTCTGGGCCTTGGCCAAGCCCACAGTGACCACCCCATGGGTCTGAGGCTGCATCTGGTTTGGATTACACCAAGGCTGGTGACGCTGCCTTTTCCTGTCTGTGTCCACTGGCCTCAAATTCCACTGGCCACCTTGGCCCCAACAGGGCAGCGGTGGGAAAAGATTCAGCCGGTGGCAGGGCTGCCTCGAGGGTGTGAAGCAGCTAGGGCTGTCCTGAAGGAGGTGCCCGCCTGGACCGCGCTCCCACGCGCACAGCTGCCCACCGCCTGTTCCTTCCTTCACTCTAACGGGCGTTCTTTACTGAGCACCAGGCACCGCACCAAGCGATTCCACATATGAGCTCATTTCATCCCCACACTACGAGTGGGCATTTTCATGACCAGCTCTGCACAGATGAGGAAACTGAGGCACAGGGAGTTGATGGACAAGTCCATGGGTTCCTATCCAGTACATAGTTGAGTCAGGATGCAGAGCCGACAGACAGACTTCCGACACATCCAGTCACCTCACGGCTGATTGTTGAGTCCCTGCTCTGGGCCTGGCCTCAGTCTAGAGCCTGGCGATGAATTAGTCATGGTCCCCGCGCTTGGGGAGTTCACAGCCTCTGGGACCCCAGTGGGTAGGAGGCTGGGGATGACAGTGGAGCGGGAAGGATGTGGAAGAAGACACTAACCCCTATTTTCTCTCCAGTGAAAGTGACAGCCAAGCCGAGGGCAAAAGGGAGCAGGGTTTTTCCAGATCCAGGGAAGAGGGCGTTCCAGGCAGAGGGGGTCACATGTCCAAAGACTTGGAGCTGAGAGCAAGCTTGTCTGGGAGCGTTTCAGTAAGGCCCTTGCATCTGATGAAGCAGGAGATAAGTCTGGAGGAGTTGGCAGCCTCCAATGCCAGCCTGGATCAGGGCAATAGGGAGCCAGGGAAGGGTTTTAGGCAAAGCAAGGGCATGGTCAGATCTGTGGTTCCGAAGGGCCTCTGCAGCCAGGGAGGTCAGCGAGTGGGAGAGAGATTGGAGACAGGGAGACCAGAGAGAGGCTGAGCCATGTCTGCCTGAGGGGCTGTGAGAATGTGGGAACAGGAGGCGGGAGACACGGATCTCATACACTTCTCGGGAGACAGGCTGGCGGCAGAGACTGGGTGCCGGTCAGACAGACGGGGTTCCAATCTATTTATTTGCCTTCTCTGAGCCTCAGAGTCCCATCTGTGAAATGGGGTAGTAATAGCACCTGCCTCCCAGAGCCAGTATAAAAGTCACATGAGATGTGGAGAGCAGCATAGGCTGCTGACCTCATCCTCGCCCCACAACTGCTTCTCCAGCTCTTGTTACGTTCCAGACGCTGTTCTAGGTTCTGGGGACCAGCAGCCCATTGACAAAAATCTCCGGCCTCGAGAAACTTGGTTCTAGCAGGAGAAGTCTGAAGGGCAGGAATGAATTTAGACGGTGTTGGTGGGGTGGGTGGGGATATGGCCCTCAGAGAGGGCTTCTCTGAGGGCGTGAAGGGCACGAGGACATGAGTTCTGAGGGTTTCCTGCAAGGTTGTTCCAGGAAGAAGGAAGAGCAAGGGTGAAGGTGTGTGGAGTAAGGGGAGGGCAAAAGGAAGGGATCCAGGTCACACGGGCCTCTGAGGACTTGGGCTTTTTGCTCTGAGGAGGCCAGGGAGCCCTCTGAGATTTAATCCACGGCCAATGGATGAATGGCTGACCACCACTCCACTTGTCCACTCTGCAAACCTTTATTTGAGGGCCGGCTCTGTGCTGGTCACCGGGTTAAGGAAGTGGATACAGTGATGAAGGCAGACCCGGCCCCTGCCTCTTGAAGCTTACATTCTAAGGAGAAACACGATAAAAGTGAATACACCGGAAACGCGTACTTCCACATGCAGCGGAGGAAACAGATAGGGTGCAGAGAAAGAAGATGGTCCAGGGGCGTCTACTCAGACCCAGGGGAGGGGGGCTTCTCTGAGGAGGGAGATTTAACTTGGGCTCTGGATGTGGAGGAGTCCGCCAGTGGGGAGTGAGCATTCCAGGTGGGCGGACAGCGAGTGCGAAGGCCTGGAGGTGAAAAAGACACCCACCAGGGAACCGCTGTCTTCACCTGGGGCAGGAGGATTAGACTCTCGTTTGTATCCGAGAGACAGGTGCACCCCGAGGACTGTGGTCAGGAGCAGGGGGCCCTGGCCTTTCCAGGGAACACCAGGCAGGACTCTGGCTGACTCTGGCCTGTTTTCAGCCTGGAAATGCTTCCGTCAGCCCTACCAGCTGCCTCTTTGCATCAACAGCCAATTACCAGTAGGAACAGGGGGCCAGGCACCTCCAGACCTGCCGGGAGGGAAGTTCTGCAGCGGCAAGAGGCAGAGAGGACTGCGCTGAGGTTACAAGACCTTCCGGGGGGGCTGGCTTATGTTCCAGCTCTATTCTCATGGCCTGAATGGTGCACATATTGTGCGGGTTTCCCACATACCAGTCCTGGGAATTGGAATCATTATCCCCATTTAACAGATGAAGAAACTGGAGCTCAGAAAGGTGACTCCACAAGCTCGAGGTCACACAGCCAGGAAGACGAGATGCCGGGAGTTACATCCAAAGCCTTGTCTGCATCACAGTCTTTCCTCCCCTGCATCCTCCCACCTCCACAGCAGCTTGGCCTTTCCTTGGGGGCCCAAATATTTATTTATTGTACTTAACAACTATATTGCAGCTTCCATGTGCTAGACTCTATTCTAAGCACCTTGCAAATATTAGCTCATGCAATCCTCACAACAACCCCATGGGGGTAGGTACTGTTAATGTCCACATCCTATATAATAAAACCCTAATATGCAAATCGACTGAATAGTGGAATGACCGGTCGCTATGATGTGCACTGACCACCAGGGGGCAGACACTCAATGCTCCCACAGGGGGAGCACCACTCAGCCAGAAGCCGGGCTCATGACTGGCGAGCGCAGTGATGGTGGTGGGAGCCTTTCCCACCTCTGTGGCAGCGCTAAGGAACAGCGAGCTAAGCAGGAAGGAGCAGCGAGCAGGTGGGTGGTAAGGAGTGAGGGGTCCCGGACTGCGAGAGGGATGTCCATCTGCCGGCTTAGGCCCGATCCTAAGTCGGCAGTCGGGCATCCCCCGAGGGGTCCTGGATTGCGAAAAGGTGCAGGCCAGGCTGAGGGACACCCCCCACCCCTAGTTTTATAGATAAACACAGAAACATACAGAAAGGGAAAGCAACTTGCCCAAGGTCACACAGCTAGGAATTGACAGAGCTCAGATCTGAACCCAGGCAATTGGGCTCCCAGAGCTCCTACTCTCAGCCACTGCACCTACTGCCTCTGGCAGCTTAGCTCTTGGGGAGATGGGAGCCCGTGTGGGGAGATGTTTTGGCTGAGGCCTGGATTCCTGGGTTCTGTACACTCCCAGCAGGCAGACATGCCAGGCTGGCTGCCATGGCCTCCCCCTTCCTTCTTCCTCATCACTTGGTGGCGTCTGAGCACCCGCCCTCCAAGGGAGAAGGTCTCCCCACCCCTGGCCCAGGGGCTGCCTGGGGTGTGGGAAGGAGTGTGAACTCTGGGCAATGGAATGCCAGAAACCAGGGAAGGAAACGTGGGCGGGCGGGAGAGCAGGAGGGGAGATAAGATGTGGAGGGCGGAGGAGCTGCTGAGAAAGGCCCAGCCCTGTGGGTGGGGGTGGCTGCCTTGGGGGCAGGGAGAGCAGAGACCAACGGACCAGCAGGTGAAGAACTTCCTGACAGCCCTTTGGAGCTGCCAAAGGGTGCGGGGTGCCTCTGAAGTCAGGGGCTCCCTTTTCCTGGAACCCCACGTGGTATGCACTACTTGGTGCAGAGAGGGTTCAGAAATTGAGCGGGAGACGCCCTTTCAACTCTGATATTCCAAGAATCCGAGCTGCTGTGATTAAACACTCTGGAACATCCTGAAATACCACTGGTTTTACCGTTTTCAGTTTGGATTTAGCAAGGTGACTCAGGGCCCTTTTTGCCCTGCCCTTCGAGGAGGAGTGGGGGCTGTGACCTCCTCCTGGTTCAGACAAGTCGGCAGTGGAAAGGGTCCTTGAAGCAGTCAGATGGGATGGCCCTTATCCCGAAACAGCTTACAGCAGCAGCGGGGAGCCATGGGTGGGTACAGGAGGCCCTGCTGTGTGGCCTTGGGAATGTCACTTCCCTTCTCTGGCGGTCTCGTCATCTATGCGGAGGTGCACTCTCTGGTCCGCCCAGCTTGGACATTCCGAATCTCTGCTAAGAACTGTCTACCCCCAGGTGGGGGTGGCCAGGCAGGAGCCAGAGGGTGTCTGTTGGTCATGGAAAGAATGTGAGGGCAGAAGGCCCAGTGGGTGGGGTCCGCAGGCTGGGCAGCAAGCAGAGGGCAACGTGAGATCATGATGTCTGGGCCTCTGGGCCAGCACCTGGGGGATGAGAGCCCCTCCAGGCCACCCCCCAGGCCACACCCTCCTCTGGGGCAGACTCAAAAAGTCAGGCTGCTTCCCTGCTTCCCCAACCCCCTTGGGCAAAGGAATGAAATCAGGGCCAGAGAGGTGGGCACTGGTCCAGTCTTACAGAGCGAGTCCAAGGCAGGCACCGAGCCCAGGGTCCTGCTGGGGACTGGGACTGAGGGGGCCTGTCTTCACTTCTTGGCTATGTTGGGAGCCAGAGAGGGACGCGGAGAGGGGGCTCATGCCCAGAGCTGAGTCCGTGCTCCTGGGTGTGGGTGTCCCCAGGGCAAAGGGTGGGGGGGGGGAGGTGCAGCATTCTTCTCCCCAAGCCCCCACCCTCAGTTCAGAAGCCAAACCTCCTCAGGGGAGGGCTGGGCAGGATGTAGAGGCCGGGGCTCCCTGAGGCAGGCCAGCCTCCCCATCCTCCTACGAGCTCAGGACTCAGGCTGAGAAGGAACTGGGGTCACCAGGTCTCCAGAGGAATGCACCACAGGGAACAGTGCCTGGCCGAGGCCTCCTTCCCTGAATCTGCTTGTCCTTGTCTTGTAACTGTCTCTGTGCATCACACACACACACACACACACATACACACTCACACACACACACACACACACACTGAGACATACTGACCCACACAGGCGCACACACACACACACACACACACACACACACTCTGAGACATACTGACCCACACAAGCACACACCACCTACGACCCACACAAGAGCCTCCTGCCCTCTCCTCATCCATGTCCCCACACACAGGACCTTTCTCTCCTCCCCTTTCAGCCCTGAGGCTGCCCTAATGGGACAGGCTCGACCCTCTCTCCTTCTCCCCATCGCTCCATGGGTTCCAGGCTGGGGTCCAGCAGACATGGAAGGGAGGGCCCCCACAGCTGGCCAGGCACTCTCTCAACCCCTTCCGGCCCCAGTTCGCCCCCACCCTGCAGGACCCCTTTCCACCCTGGCCCTGGAGTCTGTGGGAACCAGACAGTTGGGGCTGTCCAGCCGGGCTCGCTTCCTCCCAAGCCCCAGGGGACCTGCTGAGGGAGGAGGGAGCAGCAGAGACTGAAGGCCGTGTGGCTGCCTGCCCAGGAAGCGCCTCTGCAGGGGCCTGGGCTGCCCGCCCGAGGAAGGGGTCTGCAGCCCCCTGGGTGTCACCTTGGGGGCTGTAAGACCCTCCAGACCACTACACCAAAGACCGGAAAGGGGGTTCCTCTGTGTCCTGGCCCTTCTCTCCCTACACCCAGGATCCAGATGGGGAAACTGAGGCTCTGGAAGGAAGCCTCAGCCACTCTGACATGAGGGAGTGTGGGGACAGTGAGCTTCCACACCCTCAGGCCTTCCTCTGATGGGGGCACAATACACCCATTTCTCCTGCTGCCCCAAGCGGGCAGCCAGAGAAGGCCAAAGGCCAGGGCTCTGTCACTCTGGGCCGTACCCGGGACAGCCGCTCCCCTCCCCCCGATGAGAGAAGTCACCAGGAGAGCTCAGAGAGCTGGGACCCAGGAGCCCCCCTTCTGGCAGAAAATCCAGAGCGGGGACTGGTGCCTGCCCCTGAGCCTTGAGAGGGATAAGCGGTGCCCCCTTTACCACTGGCATTTGAACCCTCTGCCCTCCAGCCCCATGAGCTCCGTCCCGGACACCCCCAGCGCTGCTTCTCCCGGCGTGGCACCCTGTGTCCTCTCACGCTGCAGGCCAGGCCTGGGGGGGGACACAGACCCAGTTTCCATTTCCTCTCTGCCACTCCGGTGCCATCTGGAGTCGAAGCTAGGACCCCAGACTCTCCAAGCCTGCGACTCCTCCATGTCAAATGAGGATGTCACCCCATCCCACACAGGATTGGCGAGAGGATAGCTGCTGGGATGGAGTAAATGTCACGAATGGTCACAGTGATCCTGACCCATCGTGACGGGGGCAGCTGAGTCACAGAGTTTGGGATTGGAGAGCCAGTCCCTCAGGCCAGGCCAGCCTCACTCCCTGCCTGCTGTCTCTCATGGTTGCCTCCCTCCTCTCTCTACCCCATTCCCTGCTCCCCCTCCCTCTGCCTGCCTGGGAAACTCCCCGAGAAAGTCCCCAGCAGGAGAAGTCCTCATGTGGAGTATTTCCACCCGGATCTCTCACCTGCCACCCAACCCCACACCACAGCCACCCCACACAGACCAGGCTTCCCGGCCCTCAGCCCCCAACCATCCAGCAAGCTGACCCTCATCATCACACTGGCTTTATTGGCCGAGAGCCACAGAGGACACCTCACGGGGGCTCTGCTTCCCCTCCCCCCGAGTCTGTCCGGAGGCCCTGGGGGTGGGTTGAGTGTCCACACTCCAATCTTGGCTTCCTGTCGCAGTTGTCGTTGCCTTGCCAGCCCTGGGTCCTTTGAGAGCTCCCCGATCCTACAGCCAGGCTCAGCCTGGCCGGCGGAGTGGCAGGGACTGCCCAAGGCCAGGCCGGCTTCACTCAAAGAAGAACATTCCTGGTGTCCGGTATAGGCAGGGGGTCAGCCCCAACGGGAAGCCAGAGCCTCCCTGGACAGGGAAGCTGCCTGCAGCCCAGGGCTCCTTGGGATCGGCTGTCAGGGGCAGCGGGGCCCGCAGTGAAGCAGGAGGGGTGGGAGGCGCCGGGGAGGGCGCTGCTGAGGCCAAGAGGTGCTCCAGGCCGGGGTCGGGGCCCACGCAGAAATTCAGGGCCTGCAGCCGGCACTGGTAGCTGCTCCCAAGGCCCGCCTCGGGGGTCAGGATGGGCGTAGGGGCCTTGCTAAAACCCTCAGCCTCCGAGAAGCTGGCAGGAAAGCCAAAGGCCGGGCACGAGGAAGACGAGGTGCCCATGGGGAGCTCCCCTGAGCCTGCAGGCTTGGGTGTGGGCACCTCTTTGGGCTCCGCAGATGGCCGGGGCCTGACATCGGTGGTGGCCGGGCACATGCTGGCTGGCAAGGTCCCCACCAGTCCCCCAAAAGTTAGGCTTTTGGGCTCCGGCAGCTCTGGCAGGAACGGGCACTGCCTGCCCGTCATGGTATCGGGGACTCCGGGGTCCTCCTGGCTGGTGGCTCTGAGGGGTCCTCGGCGTGCTTTGGCCGGGCCCGTGGTGCCCTCGGCACCTGCTCGCCGGGTGAAGCGTCGGCGTCGGCGCAGGAAGCTGCCGTGCTCGAACATGTCGTGACAGTCGGGGTCCAGGGTCCAGTAGCTGCCCTTGCCTGGCTTGCGGTCGTCACGGGGCACCTTGACAAAGCACTCGTTGAGTGACAGGTTGTGGCGAATGCTGTTCTGCCAGCCGGGCCGGTTGTGGCGGTAGAAGGCGAAGCGGCCCATGATGTAGCGATAGATGCCGCTGAGCGTGGCCCGCTGCCCAGGGGAGCTCTGGATGGCCATGGCGATCAGGGCTATGTAGCTGTAGGGGGGCTTGGTGGGCTCGGCTGCAGGGGCCAGGGGCCCGGGTGGGGGCTGCTGTTGCATGCTGGCTGGGCTGGCCGGGCTGGCGGCTGCCAGGACCATGGGAGCCAGGCACTGCGTCCAGGGCTGGTGTCCGGTACAGCCCGCCCAGGCTGGTTAAAAGGCCCGCTGGCCCAGCCTCCCAGCCTGGAAAGGCAAAAAGGGGTGGGCCCGCCAGGCTGCCCTCCCTTCTCCCCTTACCCCCCTCCTCCAAGGCCCAAGAGGGGCGGGCAGGAGAGGCCTGGATTGGGAAGTTTTGAGCAGCTGCCAGGGGTAAGAAGTTGGGAAGGAAGGGACTGAGTGAGACCCTCAGCCCACATGTGCTGTGTGGTGGTGGCTGCGGGGGGTGGGGGGGGTGGGGTGGGGGGGGTGGTGATGTGAAACAGAGGGAGACAGAGATAGAAATAAAAAGAGATAGAGGCAGAGATGTAAAGAGACAGAGATAGTGGGGAAAAAAGAGACAGAGACAGACAAAGAGAGGAAGAGATATAGCAAGAGACAGAGACACACACAGAGAGATAGAGGCAGAGACATAAAGAGACAAAGATAAGACAGAAAATACACACACGTGCACACATACACGCACGTAGTATACAGAAAAAGAGTCACTGAAATAGAGAAATAAACCTACAGAGATAGAGAGAAAAAGGAGGATACAGAGAGAGACACACACAAGACACAAGAGAGGGAGGGGTAGAGAGACAGAGAGAGACAGTCATCCCTGATGAGAGAGGGGAGAAGTTAGAACCTAAGTGCTGAGCTAGGGAACTGGGAGTCTCCGTGCGAAAAGCCACCAGGGCTTCTCCAGTCCCCACCTCCAGTTCCCCTTTCCTCCTCTCCTCCTCCCAGGCCGTGGTCTTCTCCCTACTCCCCACAATGCAGAGCCCTTGAGGCCACACTATTTATTCCCTAATCTCCTCTCAGTAGGGTGGATGTGGATGTGGGGTGGGGCACCTGGGATGGTGATGAGAGCCAGCCAAACCCCGTCGGCTGAGTCCTGGCGCCCTCTAGTGGTGCAGGGAGGACAGACATTTGGGCAGAGATATGCCCTCTCCCATGAGGTGTCTCAAGCAAGTCCCTGACCCTGGCTGAGCCTGTTTCCCATCTCTAAAGTGGAGCTGGTGACTCTTCATCTGTTTGGGCTGCGGTGAGGAGGCAAAAGACTCCCTTACATAGTATCCAGCACCCTCTGCGAGCCTAGCACAGAGTAGGACATGGTTGAGGACTGTCACTCTGAACTGAGCTCCCTGCCAGCTGCAGTCTTGGGCCAGGGGTACAAAAAAAAGCCCAGCACAGACACTCAGGACTTCTGGAAGATGGGGCAGCCTCCTCCATGTTCTCTGAACCACAAGTAACCAAGTCAGAGGGCACCTACTGTGTGCCACTTTCCATGCCAGGTCCATTCACCTCCCTTCTCCACATTTACTTCTCAGACCAACCCTGCTCCAGAGGCCTCCAGAGCTGCTTTTGGATAGATGAGGACTCTGAGGCTTAGAGAAGTGCAGTGACTTGGTTAAGGTCACACAGCTAGGGAATGAAAAGGCTAGGGTTTCAACCTCGGTCCTAGGATTCTGTAACTCCTTAACATCACCTCTCCTGTGAGGGGCAGGGATAGAGAAATCCCTGGGGCTCCACTGGAAAACAGGCTGTGAACCCCAATAGAGTAGGGACCATGCTGTTTTGCTCTATCCCAATGTCCAGCATTGGCCTGGAACAGGTGTTCAACCAACATTTGTTGAATGAATTTAAAAAACAGTGATCTGATTGACTTCTGTCCTTTGTTGAATCATAGTCTCACCCCCATAAAAGTGACTTTTTAAAAATATATATATTCTTATTTGTTTCAGAGAAGAAGGGAGAGAAAGAGGGAGAGGGAGAGGGAGAGGGGGAGAGAGGGAGAGAGAGAGAGAGAGAGAGAGAGAGAGAGAAACATCAATGATGAGAGAGAATCATTGATCGGCTGCTTCCTGCACACCCCACACTGAGGATCGAGTCCACATCCTGAGCATGTGCCTTGACCAGGAATCAAACTGTGACCTCCTGGTTCATAGGTCCACACTCAACCACTGAGCCATGCCATCCGGGCAACATGTGACTTATTAATGTATCACCGAAAGAGATTTATTATGACGCCACCTGTAAAAGCAGCCCTAACAAGTCGGAAATCAGAAAAGGGGCAGAAAACAGTGACTTACTGACAAAGCAGGGCCAGCTGCCCTCATGGTGGAGGGGCTCCCCTCCCAGTCTCAGGAATTTCCTACAACTTACAGTTTGTAGAGTTTGCAGGGGCTCGGGGAGGGGCTGGACTCCTCCTAGTTCCCACTTTGGCTTCTACCTCAGGGCTCTGCTTGGGGGCCTGACTCAGTTTCTCCGAAGAAAGTGTCTCCTGGAGCTGGTGGTTTAGTGGTTAGCGTCCAAGGTCCCAGGGTCAGGCCAAGTCCTCTGTTCTGGGACCCCCTCCCCGCACCCCAGACCCAGGTAGGAGGAAGAGTCTGGAAACTCAGAGCCCCTCAGAGGTAAACGCAGCTTTAAGCAAAGCTTGTCATGGATCAGTCGCAGGTAAGGTCTGTTTTAGATGAACTGCTATAGGCATGTTGGGCTCTCCACAAAGAAACAAAGTCTTATTTCTTCTGCTCTAATTGCTGTTTCTGGAATCTCAAGGTCCAGTTCGGTTTCCGCCTGACACCCCAGGCCCAGCTGTGAGGCCATCCACCTACACACTGCGCTCCAGGGCTGCATCTCCGCAGCTCAGAGGTTGAAGCCCATGCTCGGTGGGGGGTGGGGGGAGGCCCGAGTCCACTGGCTCAGTTTGGGCAGAGCTGGGGTGGGCTCTGCGTCCTGTGGGGGGCTGACTTTAGAAGGTGTGAGGAAGAAGTGGCTGCTCAGGGCTGACTCAGCTGCGTCATCAAGTGAGCGATGCCATCAGGGGTGTGGGGCCTGGGGCCTCGCCGCCGGGCACGGTGGTTGCGGTGCTTTGTGTGCAGGAGGAGCTCTCGGGCAAAGACTGGCTCCACCTGCAGGGGTGGGAGGTGAGACAATGGGCCGACTCTCTCCGTTACCCACCTTCTTTGTTCCCGTGGGCAGTCACAGCCCTAATGATGGCCCCTCCCCACACATTTTACATGCAGGGTCATACTGATCAAAGGGGCATAGAGCAGGTCAGGGGCAGAGCTGGGACTAGAGGGAGCAGTGGGGGGCTGTTAGGAGGGGACTGGAGGGTGTGGGGACTGGAGCGGGGAGGTGACTCACGTGGGCCATGAGGAGCCGCTCCTGGGGCTGGTCAGGGGGGCCCGGGTACTCCTCGCCAAAGCACAGACGGATCTGGTACTCGGGCTCTGGGCGACCGTCCTGCAGGTGGGCCCGCAGTTCTGCGGGCACTGAGACTGTAGGGGCTGGGCCAAGGTGGGACTTCCCACCTGGTGCCCACCTTGCGCTCATATCCCATGCCCATGTCCTGTGAGCCCGCATCCCCATTGTGTACACACATGCCCTATGCCCACTTCCACATCTATGCCTACATCCGTTCCCACTTCCAGCGCTTATGCCCCATGTCTTGTGCCCCGACGCTCACTGCTCGGCCTTTATGCCCATCCATGCCCAGTGCCACTCACCTAGCCTATCTTGTGCCCAGTGCCCCTGTCGCCCACCTATGCCTAGTGCCCTGCCCTATGACAACACACCTGCACACGCCTCTGCGTATGCCCCAAACCCAATGCCCCCAGCCTGTTCCCGCCTCTATCTCCCAGATGTTTACATCAATACCTGTGCCCAGCTCTCCTGATGGCCATCTTTGTTCCCACTCCCGGTGCTTCTGTGCCATGTCCTTTGTTTCGATGTCCACCCCAGGCCCAGCCTCCTGAAGCCCATGGCCCTGCTCCCACACCTCGTGTGCCCACTCTCCTCTGCCCACATCCCTTTGCCCCCCCTTGTGTCCAGCCGCCCCGGCCCCACCCGCTCCACCTACCAGCGAGGAAGCGGCGCGTGTCCAGCAGCTGGCAGGTGCGCTCGCGCTCCAGCTTGTTGGGCTGCGCGCGGTGCGGGGCGAGCGGGCCGCGCCAGTACACGCGGCCCTGGCACAGGCGCTTGGCGAACACGCCCTCGGGCGCCACCCACAGCAGCACCCCGCGCTGCAGGTGCGGCAGCAGGCGCCGCAGCACGCGGGCTCCGGGCGGCGGCTCCGGGAAGCGAACCTGGGCCACTCGGGACGGCCCCAGGAGGCGCTCCGCCGCGGAGTCCACGGCTGCGCGCGGGCCCAGACGGCAGCCCTCGGCTGTGCGCGCGGTGGCTTCCCGCACCAGCTCCGCCCCATAGAACAGTCGCACGTGCAGCCAGCAATCTGCGGAGAGGGGCCAGGAGGCCGCCTGGTGAGGGTGGCGCCAGCTCCCACCTGCCGCCCCCCGCCCCCCCCCCCCCCCCCTGCGTCTCAGCACTCAACAGGGCAGAGGGCCCTGAGGCGCTCCCACCCCCCACCTCAGGGAGTTTGGGCGGTTCCTCCGAGAAGTGATAGCAATCATCCTAGCAGTGGCGGTGGTGGCAAATAATCGCAGCTTCCAGTATAAACGAAATGGTGGTTGAGCTTCAGAAGCAGAGAGTCCGGGACTCTGTACAATGGGGGCATCACACCGAGGCCCTCCAGCCCCACCGCTGGGATGTTAGGAGCTTCTTCCCAGCAAGTACATGAATGCCGGTGGAATTAACCACAGAGCAGCGGCCGCCCCTGTGAGGAGCCAGCAGTGGCTCAGTGGTTAGGGCTGTGGGCTCTGCAGCCAGGCCCCGGGCTTTGAACCTCTCACTGGCACTTCGGAGCTGTGAGGCACGTTCCCGGGTCACTAGCTGTGCGACCCTGGGCGAGGTCCTTAACCTCTGTCTGGCTTCTGCATCGGAGGCTCTCTCTCTCAGGACTGTGGGGAGAGCTTAGAAGGATGCCTGGGAGACGAAGCCCTCAGCAAAAGCTGGCTGTCGTTAGTGGAGTCTGGGCTGGGTACTTCGGGTGGGAGACAGAGGCTAACGGGCCCCAGCCCGGGCCTGCACAGTGGTCAGAAGGGAGAGCCTTTAGATTCCTTACCGGGGTTGCTGAAGTCCCCAGAGGGCGAAGGGCTCCGGAAGTGTGAGAGGTCCTGAGCCTGGTACCCTGGGGACGGAGGGACGCACTCAGGCACCACCCACCCTTAGATCAAGGGCCTGGAGGAGGCCAGGGAGGATGCAGGGGTGGGTGAGGAAGCCCAGTACTTACTGTGGTCAGCCAGAGGGCCTAGGAGCCAGGCAGCCGGTGCCAATGAGCCCTGCTGGGCCAGCCGGGGGGGCTGCTCCCTGTCCTCATCCTCGGTGGCTAATCCGGAGCCAGCCTGAGCACCAGGAGAGAGGGTAGTGAGGTGGGAGAGGAGCTCCCAGGCTGTCTGCCGTGGGGCAGAGGGAGGTCTGGGTAGGCTGAAGGCCACCTGGGGTTGACAGGAATTTGAGGTTTCAGGGCTCCAGACCTTTCCCCCATAGAGGTAAAAAGAGAGTTGATGGGGTTGTTGGAGGTGATGGCGTCAGAGATGAAGCTCACTATGATAGGGGGGAAAGTGCTAGGAGTGAAAGGGGAACAGAAGTGATAGAGATAGCGGGACAGAGTGATGGAATGGATGCTGATAGGAGCACTAGAGAGAGAGGAATGGATTAGACTGATGGGGGGATGGGGACAGAGCAATGAACCACTGATGATGGGGGAGAGGTGACGGGGTGGAGATAGTAGGGGTGATACAGACAGTGATGGAGATGGAGATGGTGGGGTGAGAGAGCTATAGGTGATGACAGTGAAGGGAATTCAGTGGTAGAACTGGATCTCATGGGGTGACTGGGGTCAGGGTAATGGACCCACTGGTGAATAGGGGTCAGGGAGGAAGCTTGGAGAAAATGGCGTTGATGCAGACAGTGATGGAGCTGAAGATAACGGAGGTGATGGCAACAGTGAGGGAGCTGCACAGGATGGAGGCGAAGTGCATAGAATGATGGAGTTGAAAGTGATGGCAGAGGTGAAGTAGAGCTGATGGGAAGGGTGGGCATGGAGGGGGCGAGAGCATGTGTTGGAGACCATAGAGAGGGTGGTTTGGGTACAAGGTGACAGCTGGCAAGGCTGAGGGCTGCAGGGGACACACTGACCTGGTCTGTCCTGCAGGCGGACTCCATCACTCCTCTAAGGGGCTCCTGCTGGCTCTGGAGAACGCCCTCCTCTTCAGAGGAAACACTAGCCCTGGAAACTAGATGGAGTAAGAGATAGACTATTGTTTCCTGGCCCCCAAGGGGACCCCCCTCAACTGAGATGATCCCAGACAAGGGTACCCCAGCTCACTGCATAATCTCAGGCAAGACCCACCTCTCTCTGGGCCTGTTTCCTCCTTTTCAAATGGGGAGATTAACTGGTTGGTTTAAGGGTCCTTCTCTGTTTACCTGCCCATGAGTTTAAGCTCAATAAGCCCACCATTTCCCATTTTACGATGTGCAAAGTGAGGTTCTTATTGCCCAGAGAGCCATTCTTGGCCACTACCTCCAGGGGCAAGACGGTACCTGGGCCATGGGCACTGTCCGACACAAGCTGGTAGACCTTGTAGGGGTTGGAGATGTCCAGCTGGCTGCGCTCACGCACCTCACGGAAGTCCACGCTCTTGTTGAGAGCACAGCGAAGCCGTGTTTTCCAGGTGGAGGGGTCCTCCTTGTCAGTGCCCTCCAGGTGCTTGCCCTTGTGTATGGCCCAGGCCTGGGGATGAGCAAGGGTATTTGGGCAGGAGTATCCTGGGGTAGGGGGACTGGTGTTACAAAAAGGAATGAGGGCCTCCCTTGCCTCTCACCCTTCTCTCTCTCTCTCTGATCCTTTGTCCCTTCACCTCTCCATCCTTTCCTTTCTTCTTTCCTCCCTCCCTCCATCTAGCCCATATTCCTTGAACTCCTACTGTGTGTCAGGCCCGAGTTAGGAACTGAACGGGAAACAAGACAGACATGGTCCCTGCTCTCAAGGAGCTCCAGTCTGATGGGAAAAGACAGCTGCAAACAGCTCAGTGGTAACAGCTATATTCCAGATTATGGATTGTGATACATAAAAAATAAATAGGATGACAGGATATAAAATAATGTGGTGAGTTGCTACCTGGAGAACCACAAAATTAAATCTTAACCTATTGCCACATACAAAGAGTGGACTCCAGAAGATAAACAAACCAAAAGTAAGAGGTAAACTTATGAAATTAATAGAAGATAACATAGGAGAAAAACTTCTAGGAGCAGAGAATGCTTGGAAACAAAACTTCAAAGGCATGAACCATAAGGCAAAACAAATTAACCATGTCTGAAATGAGCAAGGGGCTAAATCTGGGACATACAAAAAACTTCTGCAAATCAACAAGAATGAATGATTTATAGAAAAGGAAACCATAAGCCCATGAACATACAAGTATTTAAATGCATTAGAGTTAGAGAAATGCAAATAAACATAGAGATATCTCTTGTAAGCTGACATTTAGCCAGTTGGATAATGTCAGGAGTTGGTAGCGATGTGGGCAGAGTTGATGGGCGTGGAATGGGTGCAGAGCGTCTAGAGCAGTGGTTCTCAACCTTCCTAATGCCCCGGCCCTTTAATACAGTTCCTCATGTTGTGGTGACCCCCAACCATAAAATTATTTTCATTGCTACTTCATAACTGTAATTTTGCTACTGTTTTGAATCATAATGTAAATATCTGATATGCAGGATGTGTTTTCATTGTTACAAATTGAACATAATTAAAGCATAGTGATTAATCACAAAAACAATATGTAATTATATATGTGTTTTCCGATGGTCTTAGGCGACCCCTGTGAAAGGGTCGTTTGACCCCCAAAGGGGTCGAGACCTACAGGTTGAGAACTGCTGGTCTAGATGGTCATCTGGCATGCCTAGTTGAATTAAGTAGAAACATACCCTGTGAGTAGAAATTCCAATTCAAAAGGAGTTCTCACAGAGGCTCGTGAAGGGCCCAGGGATATCTACTGCAGGAATACTGTGGTGCTATGTCCATCCCTGGGAAAGTGGATGGGGTGTGTGTGTGCAATGGATATCCACTATAGAGTCTAGGCAGCATCTAGAAGCATTTTCTTTTTCTTTTTTTTCCTAATATATTTTATTGATTTTTTTACAGAGAGAAAGGGGAGGGATAGAGAGTTAGAAACATCGATGAGAGAGAAACATCAATCAGCTGCCTCCTGCACACTCCCTACTGGGATGTGCCCGCAACCAAGGTACAGCCCTTGACCGGACTCGAACCTGGGACCCTTGAGTCCGCAGGCTGACGCTCTATCCACTGAGCCAAACCGGTTAGGGCTAGAAGCATTTTCATCAAGTGATCAATAACTTTGTTTTGTGTGTATTTCCACAGGATACCTTATAGATATCAGTATATAAAACTCTAATATGCAAATAGACTGAACAATGGAACAACGGAACGACCAGTCACTATGACGTGCACTGACCACCAGGGAGCGCGCACAGAACATGGTGGACACTGAACGGCTGCGGTGGGATGGTGAAGCAGGTGAGTGGGGGCGACAGACCAAGCAGGTTGCCACTGTCATGGGGCAAGCCTCTGGTGGTGACTGAAAATTCTTTGCTCCCGTGCTGCAGTCCCACCCAGTGCCAGCCTGATCACCCCAAACGGTTTCTCCACCTCCCCCTGGTCCTGAGGGGCAATTGGGGCGGCACCTGCAGCCGCAGCCGGGGCACAGGAGCAGCTCCTGATGGCCCCTGAGGGATTCTCCACCTCCACATGCGGGGGTTGCAGGCTCGATCCCCGGTAGGGGGCGTGCAGGAGGCAGCTGATCCATGTATTGTCTCACTTTGATGTTTCTCTCTTCTCCTCCTCCTCCTCCTCCTCCTCCTCCTCCTCCACCTCCTCCTCCTTCTCTCTCTCTCTCTCTCTCTCTCTCTCTAAAAATCAGTAAAAATATTTTTTAAAAGAGCACAAAAATATTTAAAATGTGGCACTAAATAGAGGGCAAAAAGGACATTTGCTTATCGTATGAGAGCCGAAACAAGAAGGCAGAGCGTCACCTGTTCACCCTCAGCTGGGAATGTGCACGCCCAGGGACTTAGATTGTTCACTCGTCTGCAGGTGTCTGTAAGCGGCCACAACAGTGCCTGGGTGTTGACTTGGGGGTTACAGATTTCAGCGAGTGAGTGAATTTGCGAACATGAAATCCACAAATAATGTATGTGGTGGAGAAAGGTGGAGAGGAACAAGGAATAGACAGGCTGAAGCTGGATCATGAATGTCCTCAAAGGCCAAGCTGTATCCCCTGGGCTTTGGGCACCAGGAAGGTGTGAAGCCAGGGAGTCACATGTGTGTGTCAGTGGTGGGTTGAGGGATGTTCAAAGCAGCCAGAAGGATGGGGAGGGCCAGCCTGCAGAATCTCTCCCCTCTGAACAGCAGCACATAAGGCCATGCAAACACTTATTTAATACTGAGCACCTACTGTGGTCCAGGCTCTGTGCTCAGTGTCACCGGGCACTTACAATTCATAGCGAAAGTGGTTTCAGTGGGGGAAGCAGAGGGAATCAGGGATGAATGGGGAGAAGCTCTGAGTTAGACTTAATAAATGCATTGAATGAATGCATCGGGGGAGACTCTTGAGGAAGAAGCGTTTAAGCTGAGCCCGATGACAGTTGGCAGGTGAACATGAAAATGAAGGTGCTCTAGCAGAGGGAACAGCAGGTGCCAAGGTCCAATGGTGAGAGAGCCAGGAAGCATTTGGAAACGGAAAGAACTCTCAGGCTGGGTTTACAGTTGGGGAGGGGAGGGAGTGGAGAGAGATGAGGTCAGGGATGAGCAGTTCCTCCAGGGCTTTGAGGCCACGATAAAGAGTTGAGACTTTACCACAAGGGCAATGCAGAGCTATGGGAGGATTCCGAGTAGGGGAGCAGCAAGGCCAGATTTACATTTAGAAAGATCCCTCTGGAGGACTGAGGGGAGAGCTGAGAGACAGGGGGACCAGGGAGTTCAATGAGGTCACAGCAGACGTCCTGGTGAGAGATTGTAGAATGGGTCCCAGTCGACGGATGGAAGAAGGTTCTTTGGGAAGAGCCAGCAGGCCTTGGTAGTGGAGAAGAATGAGACTGGAAGGGAGGAAGGAAGCCAGGGCTCAGGTCCCTGGCTCTGGGATCTGGGTGGCAATGTGTGCAATATTCCATTTCTAGAAACGGATGCTGGTAGGGGCAAGCTGGTGCGCGTGGTGTTGAAGATAGAGGTCTGGGGACTATGAGACCAACAGGCTTGGGCTCCATGCTGAGGCTGTGGAAGGGGAGAATGGGACATGAAGATGAAGGTCCAGGAGTGGATGCTGAGAGCCCCAAAATAGGAGAGGAGGGAGGGGTTGGAAGCTGAGAAGCAGGGGCCATGAAGGTAGGAGAACAATGGAGGGCAGGGTGTGTGTGTGAGGGGAGGCAGAGATTCTGGAAACCAAATGAATGTGTTTCAAGGAGGAGGGAGGGTGCCCCAGATCCAGGACGCCCCCCCACCCCCACCAGGGGTCAAAGAAGATGACAGTGATGGCATCCTTAGATTTGGCACCTAAAAACATTAGCAGGAGGGACAGAAGCCAGAAGGGGCAGAGGACGGGGAGAAGGAATTGGGGGGCTATGAGTGAGGGAGTTGGTGGCCAGGAGACTCTTTCCAGGAGATGGGGAGACCAGAGGATCGGGAGCTAGAGACAGTGCGGTGTTTGGGGTGCTGGTGGCCTGATACGTGGTTGGTTGGTTGGTTCCTTACTGCGTACGGGAGAGTCTGGACCTCACACGTTATGGGAAGTGAGTGATGACTGAAGAAAGGGAGGTAGCCCTGGAGGGGTAGGCCCCTGAGAAGGGCTGGTGCTGGGAAGCATGGAAAATGTCCCCAAGCGGAGGGAGTTCCCATCCATGGCACCTAATTTCACGCAGTGGAGAGGGAGGAGAGGCCTCTGTGAGACGTGGGGCTGGGTCGGTGCGGTCATGCAGCCACGGGGCTGCTGTTTTAAGAGGGAGTCTGAGGGTCTCCATCCGTGGAGAACACTAGAGACGATGGAAGCCAAGGGCCAGGCCAGCGCCCAGGTCACCCAGAGCATCGTCGCCTGTGCTCTAGGCGTTGGGGTTGGGGCCGTGCTCCTCCACAGCCCTCCCGGCCAGCCCCTGCCCCTTACCCTGAAGAGCGCCGCGTCCTGCTGTGCCTGGTACCCCTGCTTGGCCGCGTGCTTCCAGGGGATGCGGAAGAGGGTCTTGCCCTCGTCCTCCCAGCACAACCCCGGGTAGCTCCCGCTCTCGACCTGCAACACCAGCCAGTCACGGAGCCGCAGGGGACCCCCGGCCCCCGCCGTGGGTCCTCCGCCGTTGTCGCCGTCGGGGACCTTCCCTTCCTCCCTCCGCCAGGGGTCGCCGGCCATCGGGGATGCAGGGCTGGGGGGCAGCTCTGGGCCGGCAGCGACAGGGCCCCCAGCGCGAAGGGCGACAGCGGGGCCACCTGGGTGGTGCGTGGAGGCAGCGAAAGCGAAAGTCTGGCCCGGCAGGTTTCACTTTCCTTTCTGTCCCTTCTCCCGGGAGGCCCTTTGCTTTGGTCCCTCCCCGTGTAGCCTGGCCCAGAGGGCGTGGGGCCTCCTGCACAGGTCAGCTGGAGGGGCCAGGGAAGCCAAGGCCCATTGGGGGCAAGGCGTGGGACAGCCAGGGCTCTACCCGTGCCCAGGGGTGGTGGTGGTGTGTGTGTGTGGGGGGGGGGGGGGGGGGGGCTAGCGTCCCTGGCCCCTCCGCTGCACCTGCTTTCTGCTCTTCCCAGCCAGCGGGCCAGACAGTCGTGGGCCCCTTTGCAGAACTGGCCCGTAGAGGCTGGAAAGGTGTCGTGCTTCTCGAACTAAGCCCACTGGACTTGTAGAATGTGATTCTGATCCAGGGGGTCCATGGGCCACACGAGGGCAGCGATTTCCTTAAACCTTGGGAGCCCCCTTTATGGATGCTCGCCGGTGCGGCCTGCGAGAGCGGTTCCTGCACTGACCTGGGTTGGTGCTTGAGGCAGCGTGAGATCAGTGTAATTACCTCCTTTACTGTGAAGAAGACTGAAGCTGAGAGGGGGAAGCCCTATATCACGGTCTCACGGCTAATAGGTGGGGGAGCCAGGATCCAAACCTGTGTCTCTCTATCCCGAGAGCCCAGAAGCCTAAACAACAGCTACCGCCGGAGTCTAGGGGTTCCTGGTGGGGTCTGTGATCCGCCTGAGTGTCTCTGCATTTTTCTAGTTTGTATCTGTCATTAAATTGTCACTGGGGGTTTGTGATCTGAAAGAGGTCAAGTAGCTCGGACGGCTCCCCCCCTTGCTGTGTACATGGGGAAACTGAGGCTCCAAGAGAGAAGCCACCCCCTCTGCAGTGAGTGTGCAGAGCTGGGCGCCCAGCCACATTGGCCAGAGGCTGGTAGCACTGTCCTTCATGTGACCCTGTCAGAGGGGCCTTCATGCTCCCCACCCTCTGTCCCCATATTCCAGCAGCCACCCAGTTCGGACACTTCTAGTCATGCCAGGATTCAAACTCGGGCCTGAAGTGCTCCTTTGGGGCAGAAAGCATTTCACATGATTAAATACAAAATTATTTAAATAATACAAAATAATTGCACCAAAGCAGAGGCCGTTGGTGTGTCAGACGGATCCCTTCATTTGCCTAAGTGGCCAAGTTGTAGGAATTAGGAGGGTGGGGTCCGCAGCCAGACTGCCTGGATTCAACTCACCGCCCCGCCGCTTGCAAGCTGGTGACCTTGGGCACCAAGGGTTCCCTCCTAGGGTTGCTTGAGAATTAAGTGAGATGCAGGTAACATGTTTAACACATTGCCTGGCCCGTAGTGAGAGTCAATGTGTGAGTGGTACTATTGTTGTTGCTGAGTCACAGTGTGGTGAAAGCAATGATGGAAGCAGGGGGAGCATCATGAAGGACCTGCAACAGATCAAGGTGTTTGTTTTGTCCTATGATAATGGGGGGCCATAGAGGTTTTAAGGCGGGGAAGGTACCGATACAAATAGAATGGTGTATTTAACCCAGTGGATGGTGACCCCCCCCCCCCCCCCCCATTAGCCAGGACTACCGCAGGCTCCCTGCACTCTGCTGAGTCCAGCCGTCTTGCTTTCACACAGGATCCTTCCTCAGGGCCTTTTCACTTACTGTCTCTCCACCTAGAATGCTTCTCCCCAGAGAGCAGAACAGCTCCCTCCCCCACTCCCTGGCTTACGTTCCTTCTGTGTGTCTATCTGGCGTCTCTCCCACCAGAGTATCGGCAGCACGAGGGCACAGTGCTTGGTGCACAATGAGAGCCCTGTGCCGGTGGCTGTACTATTGTAGCTCTTTCAGAGCCCTCTCAACTCTGGGTTAATTTTAGTTGAGGAAAAGGCAGCTCCAGTGACCCCTGCTCATCCCTGAAGTCGCTTTGCTGCTTTATTGGGCTGCCTGGCCTTCTAGGTGGGCAGGGTCACTCCCACCAGCCGGGGGTGGATGCTCCTCTCCAGTAACCACCCAAACCAGAGAGAGCCGCTTCTTCGCAGCCCTCATGCCAGCCCCCCTCCTCTGGCTGTGTGTCCTCTGGCAAGCTGCCCGCCCCGGGATTAAGTGGACTCGGGTATGTAAAAGGTCAGGCTGCGGGAGGCATTTACCAGCTAGTATTTGTGAATAGGGAAGGGGAGGGCGTTGGAGGGGAAGAGGGGGCTCAGGCAGGGGAGTGGGGAGGGGAAGGGGATTCAAAGAGGAGGGAGACCGAGGCTGGGGAGGAATGGGGGGCGGGGGAGTGTCAGAGAAGCAGTCAGAATTCGGCCCAGAGGACTGCAGTTTTACCCGGGGTGGCCGTGGCCGGCTCCTCGGCCCCCACCCCTGTTTCCCGCAGGCTCCCGGCCCCTGGCAGAGTCCTGCCGCCGCACCTTCGCGCAGTAACTGGGAGGCACTCAGAAAAGCCGCTCGTGTGTGTCTTTAATACCCTGCGGGCCCGTCCAACCCCAGTCCCGCCGCCTTTAGAGGGGGGGCCTCGGCCCCCGCCTCCAGCCCAAGCCTAAGGCACCAGGTGACTGCAGCAGGCGGGCCCCACCCAGAGGAGCCTGGACGGAGGCGGGCGCACGATCGCAGACAAGCAGGGCGGGCAGAGCGGGCAGGAGCAGGGGGCCGGCCGCCGCGGGGCGCCCCCCGGCGCTGGGCGCTCCTGGAGGCCGTGGGCGGCCCAGACAGCCCCCGTCGGGGGACCGCTCAGGAGGACGAGGGGTGGGCTCCTCACTTGCCACCTCGGCGGGACAGGCACCGCGGGAGGCAAGAGAAAGTCTGCTTGACGCGCGCCAGCAGCGGCAGCGGCCCGTGGGCTTCCCGGGGCGCCCGCGGCACCAGGCGCTGCAGGGTCCCCTCGGAGGCCGAGGCCTGCGGCGCGGGGGAGGCGGCCGAGGTCGCGGAGCCCTGCCGGCAGCGCCTGCACAGCGGCTGCAGCGAGCGCATCTCCTCCTCGTCGCGGAACGGGCTCTCTCCGAAGCGCTCCTCCAGCTGCCGGCGAAGCTGGGGTGGGGATGTAGGGGTTTGGTCGGTGCCAGGCAGTTGGCCCGGTCCCCTCCCCAACCCTTGGGCGAGCTCTCCACACCTCGCTAGGCCCCTCCCCTTCCCGAATGTCCTCTGAGCCCCCCTTCTGCGTTTCCATGCCCCTTACTGAGCCCCTCCACGAGTCCCTCCCCTCCCCCTGAACCCACTTTCCTTAGGACACTCCATCTTCCAGACCTGCCAGCGTGACCCTCCCCCCTGCACAGCGCCTCCACTCACTCGGGGCCTCTTCTGTGCCTGCCTCTTCCCTAAAGCCTTGCAGATAAGCCTCTGGATGCCAGCCTGCCACCTGCTGGGAGCCTTCCTGCACTTGCTGCTTCTCTCTCTCTGTCTCTCTTCCCCGGTTGTCCCGGAAGCCTCAGTCCCCGATATCTCCATGTGCCATCTGCCCACTGGGCAGAAGAGAAGGGAGTGCTCTGGCCTCATCAGGGATGCAGGGGTGGAGTAGGACATGGGCATTTCTCTCCAAAGGGGCCCAAACGCTCAAATGCCCTTCAGGTTCCAGGCAGGTAGAGCAGGTAGTTCTGGGACCTGATCAAATGGGAGGGTCCAGAGTCTGGCCCAAAGACATTCAAATTCTCAATGAAAAAGAACACATCTAGTATCCAAACAAACACACCCAGGGGCTATATTAGCTCCCGGGCCATGAGTTTGAGGCCCTAGAAAAATCTTCTGCCAGGTCTGAAGCAGAGGCTAAATTCTTTTTTTTGTTTGTTTTTGTTTTTTTGTTTGTTTGTTTTTGTTAATCCTCACCCGAGGATATTTTTTCCATTGATTCCTAGAGAGAGTGGAAGGGAAGGGGGGAAGAGAGGGAGAGAGAGAGAGAAACATCGATGTGAGAGACACACATCGATTGGTTGCCTCCCACATTCTCATCAAACCTACAACCCAGGTACATGCCCTTGACCAGTAACTGGGCCCATGACCCTTCAATCCATGGGCCGGTGTTCTAACCACTGAGCAATGCTGCCAGGGTTCAATTCTTTCCAAGCAATGCTCAGCTCAAGTGGGAAGAGCCTCCCACCCTGCCCCAGGCCCTGCCCCAGTCCCTACCTTCCGGGAACTGCCCCAGCCAAACTCTTCAAGCTGCTGTCTAAAGCCTGGGTTGGGGTTAGCAATGGGCCGGGTGGACTTGATGGCTTCGAGCACTTCCCGCCAGCCTAGCCCCGTCACAGTCATCACATACGCTGTCACGATGGTGGTGCTTCGAGAGATGCCTGCAAAGCTGATTACCCCACCCCAAGCTTCAGGGAAGGCCCAGTCTTCTCTGTGCCCCCCAGACACCCCACCCCACTTCCACTCTCCCACCCTTGCCTCCTGAGCTCCAACCACAGGGAACCTACCAGGACCTATCTTCCCACCTCCAGGCCTTTGCCCATTCTGTTCCCTCTGCCTGGAGCATCCCCAGGCATTCCTCCACATTAGTCCTGAGTGAAACATCATTTCATTCATTCATTCAACAAACATTTACTGATCATGTGTTATTTTTCAGACACTGGGGATCCCGTGGGAAGTAAACCAGAGATGGTCTCTGTCATCCTGATCCTTATAGTCTGGTTGGGGGAGACAGAGACTGAGCAGGGAAACAGTTTCAGGTGGTGACAGTGAAGATGAGTCCGGGGGCCAGGAGATGGTATAGGAAGAGATATTAACCTAGTGGGGGATGGGGAGGATGAGGGAAGCTGTTCCCAGGGAAGTGACACCAAGCTGAGTCCTGAACAGAATGTAGGAAAGACCATGAGGTGGGAGCCTGGTGGGTTTGAAAAACAGGGAGATGGCCAGTGCACTTGGAGCAGGGGAAGGAGGGAGAGGGTGAGAGATAAGGCTGGAGGTAGCTGTTCCTGCGGCTGGGGCTCCAGCATAGGGTTCGTGCTCAGTGAGAAGTTATGAAATGAGTGACATAGACTGGGCTAGGGGCTCCTGGGAAGCCTTGGGGGTCCCGCCTCCCAGCCTGGGGTCCTCCACTACCTGCACTACTATGGCCTCAAATGCCTGGAGGGGAAGGGAGGGAGCCAGAACTGTTGGTGGGTATTTGGTTACCTGCAGGACCTCACCTGTCCCTCCCAAGAGCCCACCATGTCAGCATTCTTTTCCCCATTTTACAGACGAGGAAATTGAGTCTCAGGGAGAAACAGCTATTTGGCCTTGGCCTCACAGCTGGTGAAGGACAGAGCCCTGATCTGAGCCCCCTTGCAGCTTCTATCAGGTGAACGGTGGGTTGTCAGCCACTGTGACAACTGGACAAGATCTGCCACACGTTCCTCCTTCCCCACTGGATGAGTGTGTGTCTGGGGTAGAGGACAGCCACCTACTTCCTTTCTCCCCACTTCCCCTTAACTCACCAGTGCACAAGGCAGTTCCCCCCATTGAGGCGGCAGCAGTGGATGAAGTTGATACATTCTTTGAAGTGCTTTTTGCTAGAGAAGAAAGCAATAGGGAGGGAGCACTGGGGGGGTGTCTCCCAGTTGCCCCCCTCCCCATTTATGGGACGGCAAGAGACAAAGAGCCTGGGGTCCCTAGGTCAGCTCGTGCGTGCAGTGAGTAGGGGCCAATGCTGTCACTTGAGGTGGGGATGGGTGTGAAACAATAGAGAGGTGGTGGCAGATCCCACTACAGAGGCCGGAGAACCTCCCCAAAGTGTCCTGGGCACCCTATTTCCACAGGGGAGGGGGCATCTTGATTTTTCAAGGAAATGGGTGGGAGGAGACACAGGGGTCCCCTCCTCTGGGGGTCTGCAATCAAAGCATCCGGGGACAGCAATGGTTTACAATGGGGCTGACAGCAAGATTCCAGAGGGGCAGGGTGCCTTGTCTGGGCCCCTCCCAGGCTGGAGGCACGGCTGCTAACATGAACAAAAATCCTGGGTTTGGAGCCCCCATTATACTCCAGGCCTCGTCCTGGATCCTCAGCCCCTGCCACCTGATCTTGGAAAGCCTCCTTGATGCTGATCACACCCTCACTGTCCCTCTCAGAGAAGGGAAGTGACTTGTCCAAGGTCACACGGCAAGTAAATGGCAAAGCCTGGCCAGAATCCAGATCTCTTAACTCCAAGGCCAGGAACCAGCTGAGCCTGACCTTTGCAAATCCGCTGGTGCAGCTGATCCTGTGGGACAGGGAACTTTTTCCAACTCACAGCAGAAGAGACTCAGCTCTGGGAGGTTAATGGTCTTGGTCAGGGGCACAGACCAAGGCGTGGCTGAGACAGAGTCAAACTTGGGGCTGGGTGGCCATCGGAGCTGGGGTCCTAGGGCAGCTTCCTGGTCTGAGTCCTCTCTTTTCCCCCTCACACCACTTCCCTTCCTCCCTCCCACCATCAGCGGAGGCAGCTGTCTGTCCATCTGTCGGTCCATCCCAGGGAACTTACATGGGTACCTCAGGGTTGTCGGCTACTGGGATGCGAAGGTAGGTTATGCCCTGAAAGTACAAAACACACACAGGCAGTGGGAGGGGGCTTGCCTGCACCCTCTTACCCCAGCCTGGGCCCCCCCAAGCACCTCCTGACCCCAGACCAGTTCCTGACCCTCTCTGGGCCTCAGTTGTTCTCTCTGTTCAAAGAGCACCTCCCAGCTCTGACCATCTGTGATTCTAGAACCTTCTAAGAACTTGATAAAAAGGATCCAGGGACCTTTCTTTTAGCCAGGAAAGGGCCACTTAGAGTGACTCCCCTCCAAATGAGGATTACAAAATTACATAGTAAGAAGGGCACCGCAGATTTTATTTTCTTGAAAAGAAACAAAAATTATGAAAGTAAGTTTACACTTCATGAATTGTGGTTATAAAATTTGTGCTAATTATTAAAATAATCAAGGAGTGAATTGTCACTAGTTTTTCCAACAAACTTGTTCCAACATCCTTCACTTTGTGCTTCACCTTCACACAAGTTCATAAAGATGATTTTTGCCCACATTCCAAGAACCTCATCACTTTTCTCAAGGACTTGTCTTAATCACTTGATATTCCAATGGCCAGTGGCTAAGGGACCCCAGCCAGATCCTCATTTGTTACAGGCTTCATGTGAGAGCCCAGCCTTTCTCTAACTCACTTTCACCAAGGTCACTCAATCCTGCATCTTTTGCAAGGCTTGCAATTTCATTTGCAACACATTTGGCCTTGCATTTTCAGGGCATAATCAACCTCTGACTGGCAAATTCACTGATGGATGGAGCAGGAGAGACGCTTGGGGAGAAGAGGGGAGGGCTGTTGGAGCAGGGATTCATTTTACAAGCAGTCATTTCATTAGTAAATATATTCATGACTTCACAACCTTCCCCATGCAATCTAGTGACTGTGTACTCTAATTACTTCAAAACAAGCCTGCACTATGAAGCAAAATCAGACTCCACTGACCTGAAAATTTCTTCTTTGAATGACACTGAGAATCACAGATTGTTGGATGTTGCTCTCAGAAATAATCAAATCAGACACACGGGGAAACTAAGGCCCAGAGAGGGGAAGGATCCTGCCTAAGGTCACACAGCAAATCTGTGACAGAACCTGGTCTGAATCTCAGATCTTCAGAGCCCTTTCCCACCCCCAGTTCTTTACCTCCAGTGGGTGACTGAGACTAACAGAGAAGGAGGAAGGGTCTCTGTTCATGCGATGAGGTGATTAACTCTGTATTACACCCGCTGTAAATTGTTAAGCACGTATTGTGTGGCTTGCAACAATTCAGTGAGGTCAGCACTCTCATAAAATCCCCTTTACAGATCAGGCAACTGAGGTTCAGAGAGGCGGCGTCCTGTACCCACGGTTACAGAGGGCGTAAGTGAAGATGTGAACGCAGGCCTGCTGACTTCAGCACATGTGGTCGGATTGCCTGCTTTCCTCCCCTGGGTCAAAACACCCTCACCTCCTTTTCCCCAGGACTCGATAACACCAGCAACAACTGCTCCTGTGGGAGCCATGCTTTACAGTGTGCAAGGCATCCTCACCATCCCACAGCCCATTTGCCCCCCTCACAACAGCCCCCTGGGCAGATAGAGCTGAGGGATCAGAGGCCCTGGGAGGCAAAACCACAGCACTGGGTCCCAAAACGAAACATAGAGCCCAAAACCATCCATTCGGGGTCATCTGTTCAGTTGGGCAATGGGAAGCCATGTAGGGGCCTTGTTATGGTTCAATGGAGGCATCTGGAGCCAGATGGCCTGTGTTCAAATTCTAGCTCCTTAACTCCCTGCATGTGTGAATTTAGGCAAATTACTTTACCTCAGTTGGCAACCAGGGATGCTAATGTAAAAGAGGCCAGTTTTCAACCAAATGAGATACATGGGTCAGGAAGGCAGTAAAGGACTGGCACATAGTAGGTACATGATAAATGGGCGCTGGGGGGGGGGGGGGGGGTGTCTGAAGACCCTCCCCAATCTATGCGCAGCCCTGGGATGGGGGTAAGGAGTACCTGCATCAGAGGCTGAGGTGACTCATGGATGGAGATGATGTGAGTGATCTTATTTCGGCCCAGCTGATCCGGGTCTTTGGCATCTGAAAAAAACAGGAATCTTGAGCCAGTCTGGCAGGTGTGACTATGTGTTCCTGATGGCCAAGTGAGAGGCGACTCCCTGCCCAACTCTCCTTCTCACCTCACCCTCTCCACCTTGGCGGACCCTCTGCCTGGTCCCGGCTCCTAGGCCACCTCCTACTCCTAGCATAACCAGTCCTACCACACCCCTAGGCTTCAGTCTTGTCTCTGGGGCACCCCCAAGTAATAGCCCGGCATCTCCCCCGCCTTCCCTGTGCTATTCTTTCCATCGCAAACACCCTTTCCTGGCATACCCTTGACCCAGTAATTCTACTTCTAGGAATCTTGTCTACAGAAGGGTTTGTTCACATGAAGTTTTGTGTGCAGAGGACGATGTTCTCTGCAGTGCTGCTTATAACAGTAAAAACATCAGAAATAGTTAGAAGTGGGAACAATCTAAATGTCCATCAAAGGGAGCTGGATAAAAAATGGCATATTCACACTTGACTACTATGTAGATCTTTATGTGCATATGTGCAAGGATGTCCATAATATATTATTAAATGGGAAATACAGGTGACAGAACAACATGCAGAATAGGTTTCCATTTTTGTTTTAAATCTAGCATCTGTATCGACAAAGAGATGAAAAATGACCTGGGGGCAGGCCCCACCCCCTGAACTATCAGAGGTCATTTCTAGGGGCTGGATTGCCAGTATATACAGACCTTTTTATAATCAAAGTATATGACACAGATAGCCTCTGTCTCCATTTGTCCACATCCTCACCCAACACATTTACTGAGTGCTCACCATGCGCAGTCTTGGCTTCTGCCCTCACGGGAATTTGGACCTTATTTAGCCAAATACTCAGAAAGCAACATGGCATGTGCTGCTGAGGTGGCTCCAGGGAGGAAGGGATCAGGGCTTATGGGAGGGGGCACCTGAGCCCTTGGGGGACAGGGTGATGGGGAAGCCCTATCCCAGTTCAGATGCCCCTCCCTCTCGGAAGCTTTCCCTGACTCTGCCGATGGAAGTGACTTTTCTCACCATGGGCCCCCCAAACCCCGGACCAGCCTGTCTCTTAACACAGGCCCGGGGCAGGCAGAGTGCCAAGGCCTTGGGGCAGAGTGGGCAGTGCTGACCAATGGAGTTTCTGAGGTAGAGTCCAGCCTCCAGGACTGCTCCTCCTCTGAGGAGGTTGTAGGGGGGAAGGGTCTCCAGCTTCCCAGCCAGAAGCAAACCTGCAAACAGACCTCAACCCAGCACCTCAGGGTCAGCACCGTTAGAGGTGCTGGTCTGGTGCTGAGGGAGAGGCTAGGCTCCAAGCAGCTGCAGACTTGCCCAGCGCCCAGCATTCTGAGCCCTTTGCCCCTGAGACACTTCCCCACCCGTGGACCTACCCCTCCGTCCTCGTGAGCTCTTTCCCCCTCCCAGCCTGGCATCACTTCCCGGCCCCCAGCCCCATTCCTGAGCGCCTCCAAGGTGCGTGGGCCAGAGCATGAATGACAGACGTGGGCCTGGGACAGGCAGAGTGCCACGGCCCGGGGCAGAGTGGGCAGTGCTCACCGATGAAGTTTCCGAGGTAGAGTCCAGGAAGTACCTGCAGGAGGGACAGGCACGGTGAGCGGCAGGGTGAGCGGGGTAGGGGAGCCTGCCCTTCCCACCCCTGCAGCTGGAGGCCGCAGCCGCTCTCCATCCCAGGAAGGCTGTCTGAACCTCAGGACAGAGGGGACCCTGTCCCTCTGGGGGCCTGGACCCTGTGAGAGGGGTTGGGGAGGCACCAGGGGGCACAAGGCAGGCTGCCTGGGGTGGGGGTGGGAGGAAAAAGAAGGGAGGGCAGGAAGGCCAGGGGAGGGCATAGGAGCAGCAGGGGAGAGGGAAGGGGGAGGTGGACTTGCCAGGGTGGGTGGTCGGGAATTCTGAGGAGGAGGGAGTGGGAAGGCAGGAACAGGAGGAGGCAGAGAGTCCAGAGTCAGAGACGAGAGAGAGAGAGAGAGAGAGAGAGAGAGAGAGAGAGAGAGAGATACAGCCCCGGAGAGACACACAGCGAAATCCGATCTGAGAGTCACAGGGAGAAAGAGACAGAGACACAGAGAGACTCGGCGGGAGCCGGAAGGTCAGAGGCGGGCGGAGCGAGCGGGGCCGGGCGGGCGGGGGGGGGGGGGGGGGGGGGGGGGCGAGCAGGTGCGGCCGCGGGCCCCCGCCCACCTACCTTGGTCATGCCATTCCCCATGATCCCCGGGCCGGGGGGCCGGCCGCACCCCCAGCTCGCAGCCCCGAGAGCGCTCAGCTCACAGCTGCCGCGATGGCCCAGGCCCAGCGCCGGCGGCCTGGCGGGGAGCAGGGGGCCCGGCGTCCGCGGCCGCGCCCAGCCCGGCCCAGCCGCCGTCACCGCCCGCCGACCCCCGGCCACGGAGGGAACTGATGGAGCCGCCGCCGCCGCCACCGCCGCAGGCTCCTCCTACCCCCTCGGTCATGTGGGGGCCCCTCCCGCGGGTCGCGGCGGGGACTGGACAAAGCCCCAGTGTGCCGGGCCCAGGGCCCACGGGACAACGGCAGCTGGTGGGGCCGCGTGGGGCCGAGGCCTCCGGAGGCGGGGGCGAGGCGCTCCCCCCACCCTGGCACCGGCAGGCTCGGCCGGTGGGGGCGGAGGAGCCCGCACCAGGGGCTTGGAGACCCAGCTCCCGCTCCCCTCTGCCCCGACTTCCCAGCGGGCCCTGGGGCACAGCGCGTTGCTCCTTGGGCCTTGGGTTTCTAGCAGAAAAGTGATGGGGCTGGACTTGGATTGCTAGGGGTCCTGTGTTCTTCGGGTCCTGTTTGAGACGAGAGAAGTGGGCGATTCCTTCCAACTGTAACCCCCTGTCCCGCCACACTCCCCAGGCAGGCATCCTAACAGCCAGCCCTCCTCCTGCCCCGCTCCCAACCATCTGTTCTCCCATCCTTCGGCTCATTCATTCACTGATTCCTCCTCCCATCCATTCATTCATCCTCCCATTGACCCTCCCATCTCTTCATCCCAACTACTTTGACCTCTATGTGGATGGTGCCATTTGGGTTAGTTCTGCTGGGACTGGGCACATCTGTCCCTGCCCCCCCCCACCCCCCCCACCCCCACCCCACACACACACCAGAAGTCAGAGGTGAAGGGAGGTGAGGGGAGGGTTGCAGTTACCTGGTCCTGCAGAGTAAAGGTGACGGCAACAGGATGTAATTGGAGGCAAGAGTCCTGGAAAGTGATTCTGGAGACCAAGGTTCCAGGCCCTATTCCCCTCTGACCTGCTGGGTGACCCTGAGCAAGTCCCCTGGGAGTCCCAGCTGCCCTATCTGTGTGCCTCAGTGTGCTGAGGGGAGCCCTTCTGCGACTAGGACCAAAGCTGGAGAATATAAAGTGATGGAGACCAGGCACCTTCTGTGCGACTGAAATAGAAGCAGCGGAGCCAGCTGTCCTCCCCCATCTATAGTAGTAGGTGACTATGCCAGGAATGTCAGTACAGATAAGGACAGAGGACTGACAGAACCTGTTGGAAATGCGATGACTGGAGAAAAAGAAAACCTTTGCTTTTGTGTTTCTTTATTCCTCAAATTCTCAGCATACCTGGGGCTGCCTGTCTCAGTGTTCTCTGAGCCCAGCGTTCTCATAAAAACCAAATTATTCAACAAATACTCACCGAGTACCTACTACATGGTAGGTACTGGGAACACACAGGTAGAAAAGGGAACCAGTTCCTATCTGCATTGGCTAACAGTCTAGAACAGCGCTGCCCAATAGAAATAGAACATGAGTCACATATGTAACTTAAAATATTTTAGCAGCCACATTAAAAATGTAGGAAGAAAGAGGTTGTTAATGATGTTTTAACCCAGTATAGCTCAAGTATTCTTATTTTAACATGTAGTCAGTATTTTTAAATTATTAATGACACATTTTACATCTTTTTATGGTAGGAAGTCTTTAAAATTTAGTGTGTATTTTACACTTCGAGCACATCCCAATTCAAACCAGGCACATGTCAGATGCTTCACAGCCATATCTGTCTGCTAACTACAGATTGGACACCTCGGGTCTAGGAGGGTGTCCGAGCAAAATAAGCAAAGAGACAAATAAAGCTTTTACAAATGGTCACAATTTTCTATGAAGGAAACAAAAGCGAAAAAGAACCTCTCTAAATAGGTGACATTAAAGTTGAGACCTGACATAGAAGAAGGACCCAGCTATTTAAAAATTAGAAAGAGGTGTGTGTGTGGAGGGGGAGAGTAGAGAGATTTCCAGCAGGAAAAAACAGCATGGGGGGTGGGGGGGCAGCCAGCATGGCTCAGTGGTTGAGCACTGACCTTTGAACCAGGAGGTCACGGTGGATTCCCAGTCAGGGCACATGCCAGGTTGTGGCCTCAATCATCAGTGGGGGGGGGGGGGGGGGGGGGGGGGGGCTCGGGGGATGCAGGTGCAGTCCATCAATGATTTTCTCTCATCATTATTGTTTCTTTCTCTCTCCCTTCCTTTCTGAAATCAATTTAAAAACTGTTTTAAAAAAGAACAGCATGGGCAAAGGCTCTGAGGTGGGAAAAGGTTGCCTTTGGAAAGAGCCGGTGGAACTGGAGGGGAGGAAGCCAGAGGGAGGTGGTAAGAATTAGGCTGAGAGGAGAGAAGGGGGGAGTGTGCAGGATCATGCGTGGCCATAATTGAGGGTTTAGGGTTTTCTTTTCGGTATGATGGAAAGCCAATGGGAAGATGTAACTGGGGAAGCCATGTCACCTGGTTTACATCTTAAGTCCATCACTTTGGCTCCTCTCTCGAGTGTGGATTAGAGAGCAAAGCAGAGAGGCCAGGGAGGAGGTTACTGTGTCCGCTCGGGCAAGAGATGATGGCTTTCCCACCTTGAAAATCACCACCTGTGCCACAGAAGTGAAAGCAGGGTTAGTCATTCATTCAACAAGTACTTACTGGATGCCGGGTTATAGGTGAAAAATTGCACCTAAGATGTGCTGATATCTGACTTGAGTTCCCAGAATGCCCTGCCCATGGGTGACATAAAGAACTGCTGCTAAATGGGTCTGAAGACTAGTCCCTCACCACGGCCCTGGCCTTAGCAGCTCCGTGAACCTGGGCAGGCAACCCAATCCCCCCGGCCTGTTTCCTCATCCATAAAGGCGAAATTATAACTGTCTTTTGAACTCCTACTTGGTTGTTTGGAAAATAATCAAGTCACCTGAACAAAAGAACTCTCTGTTGGGTTAAAAGATCTGGAAAAACAAACAAACACCCAGGTATACTTATGAGATTGAACACATTTAATAACTATTAACTGTTTATCTGTTGAAAGTGTTAAGTTGTTGCAAAGCCCAATTTGCTGTCAATAAGTCATGAAGTAACTGTTTTATAAAGCCAATAACAAAAAGATACTAAAATGCAGGCCTCATCTTATCATTTTCTTGCTAAGAACCCTTCAGTGGCACATGATGGTAGGAAAAATAATGGATCCCAAAAAATGTCCATGCTCTAATTCCTAGAAACTGTGACTGTCTGATGTTACATGGGAAGGGAGAATTAAGGCTGCAGACGGAATTGAGGTTGCTAATCAATCAGCCGACCATGGGATGGAAAGGTTATCCTGGACTGTGTGGGTGGGCCCAATGTAGTTACAGGGACCTTGTGACTGAAAGGGGGAGGCAGGGGAATCAGAGTCAGAGGGTATGTGATGACAGGAGCAGAGGAATGGTATGATTGCTGGCTTTGAAGATGGAAGGGGGCCATGAGCCAAGAAATGCAGGTGGAAAAGCAAGGAAACCGATTCTCTCCAAAGCCTTCAGAAGGAACCCAGCCCTGCCGCCACCTCAATTTTAGTTTAGAGAGGCGCATTTCAGACTTCTGACCTCAACACTGTAAACTAATACATTTATATTGTTTTAAGTCACCTTGTCTGTGGTAATTACAGCAGCAATAGGAACCTAATACACTCACCAATACCCCTAGGAAAAAGTCCAACCTGCTTAGCATAGCACACAAGGCCTTGCGGAATATGGCTTATGTCACTGTGAGCTTGAGCAAAGTTCTTAATTTCTATGGGCCTGTTTCCTCACCTGTAAAATGGGAAGGGAAAAATCCCTCTAGGTCTGTAATGAGATGAAATGAGAGGACACATTTAAGGTGCCTGCTGGAGACACTGGCACAGCAGTATAATTATCATGGAGCAACTGACAGGGAGTTAGGAGGCCTGGGATCTATGCCCCTTGTTAGGGCTCTGTTTCCACATCTGTAGAAAAGGAGACGAACACACACAGGTTTAGTATCTTCATCTCTCCCCTCTTCTCCACTCTTTCCTGGCCATTGATCTGCTTTTCCTTCCTCAAACAGGCTTCATTCCTGTGACTTCTGATTTTGCACAGGCTAGTCCCTCTGCCTGGAATGCTCTTCCATCCCCTTCACCAGGCTAACTCCCATTTCCCCCAGCCGGCCTTGCTGACCCCAGTTAGAGTCAGTTAGACCCCACTGTTATGTGTTCCCAAAGCATCCTGAACTTCCTCTATGGTAGTACTGATTTTCTGTCATTACTATGGCTTGTGTGTTTTTCATTTGGAAAAACAAAAACAAACAAATCCAGATAAGAATAATTTGACCTATTTTCTTCAAGCGTGTTGTTTCAATAAAACAAAACATTGCAAGTAAACTTGAAGTAGTTGACGTTCCCTTTCCTCTCTCCTCTTTCCCAGAGGCAGCCACTATTGTGCATTTGGTGTGTGGTTGATCAGTCTACGTTTTAATGTTTTCAATACCTATATACCCATAAATATATAGAATATGCTTTTATATGTGTTTATAATGAATACAAGTTGCAACCTTTAAAATATTTATCATTCTACAACCTTCTTTTATTCACTCAAAAATAGGTCTGGAGGATATTTTCTTATTGATATAACCCGAATCTTTCACTTTTATCACTATGTAATATTTTGTTATTAGAACATACCCCATTTTATTCATCCATGACCCTAGTAATGGACATTTAGCTTCTATTAATTTTCCACTATGATAAAGAATATCTTTATACATATGACCTATGCACAAGTGTGAGAATTTCTTTAGAAAAAGTTGTCAACTTGCACTTTTGTGGCAAAATGATAGGTAGTCCATGGGTTGTATAGCTGTATTTGGAGAGCTAACAGCCAGTAGCATAGAGTTGGTGCTTAAGTACTGAAATCAATGTGTGTGCATTTTCAACTTTACAAAATATTGCCAAATTGCCTTCCAAAGTGTGAGTGTACCAGCAGCATATAAAGGTTCCCATTTCCCAATATGCTCACAAACTCTTGGCATTGATATGTGTTTTTATTTTTATATAGCTGGTCATAAAATCACATCTTATAATTGTTTATATTTACATATATCAATTTGCTTATTAGCTATTTAAATTTATTCTGCTGAAACTTTTTTATTCATATCTTTTACCCATTTTTCTTTTCTTTTGCAGGTTGGGGGGAATTTTTCTTAATGGTCTGTAGGAGTTGTTTGAGTACTAGTCCTATGTTACATATGCTGCAGATTCTTTCTCCTAGTCTACAGCTTGTATTTTATTTTTTAAAGGGTTTTAATTAATTTTTAGAGAAAGAAAGGGAGAGGGAGAGAGGGAAACATCAGGGGGATCGAGCCTGCAACCTGGGCATGTGCCCTGACCCAGAATCAAACCTGGCAACCTTTTGGTGAACCTGATGAAACCCAACCAACTGAGCCACACTGGCCAAGGCTATAGCTTGTCTTTTACTTGAATTTACAGTGTCTTCTGTTATATGGCAATTCAAGTTTCAATAGAGTCATAGATCAATTTTGTCTTTTATGAGTTGTGCTTTAGAGGGTGTCCCAAAAAATGTATACACAGTTAACAGCTGATAGCTCAGTTGATGTTTTTTCTTTTCAGATTTAACCCATTGGAATTAATAATCAATCAAAGTATATATACATTTTTTGGACACCCTGTATTATTGCTTATCTAAGAATTCCTTCTCCATACTGAGATAATAAAATGTTATTTATGTGCATATACATATTTCTAATAATCTGAAATATTTGTTTGCCATATTTATTATTTAATCCACTTGAATTAGGCATTTATTTTTCATTCCTAGGAAAGCCAGTTCCTTGGCGCCATTTGCTGAGTTCTCCATCATTTCCCCACTAATTTATGATGCCACGTCTATTGTACATCAAGTTCACACACACACACACACACACACACACACACACACAGTCTGTTTCTAGAATCCCCATTGTATTCCCTTGATATTTGCCTCTCCCTGCATTATACTGGGGCTGATAGGCAGGGAAATGTCTTCTGCCTCAACACATACACTTTGTTATTTTGGTTTGACAAGAGCTCTCAAAATTCCTGATTGGATTTGGGAAAATACACACTTTTATGTTGATATTGAATCTTCCCATCCATGTACATGGTATATCCCTCCATTTATTCAGGCCTTCTTTAATGTCCTTCAATGCTTTGCAATTTTCTCTATGAGAATACAAACTCCACAAGGGCAGATGCTAGTTGATTTTGTTCACTGCTGTATCCTCAGAGTCAAGAATGGGAGATAACATAGAGTAGATGCTTAATAAGAATTTGTTGTTTAATGAAATATCTTGCATACATTTTGTTACACATATTCCTACCTCACATATTTTTGTTGCTATACAAAAATAACAAAATTTTAAAAAATAGTTCCTAATCAGCTATGATTGGTGTATAGATCCCCGGGGAAGTGGGGAGGGGAGGGAGGGGAAGGACAGGGAGCCAGTACAGAGTGCATTGATCAATAAGTTGCCACTTCAGGTTATATGCAGGGGAGAACGAAGGTCGGATTTGTGTTTGAAAGAGTGCAGAGAATGAAACTGGAATGGATAGGGCAATAGAGGTCACTAGTACACCGGTCAGGTAGGTGGCTACTGCAGGCGTTGAGGTGAGTGCTGGCATAGAGTCGGTGCTCAGGAATTACAGAGTGACTGGAGAGAGCAGAAGTGACTGGCAGCGTTATCAACTGATCAACTAACTGACCAGGTGACTTAGTGAGGGCCGGAGTAAGGAAACATAGAACCATTGCATTTTCCAAAAGCTGACAACTTTTCAGACTCAGCGCTCTCGGATCAAGCGGAGTTCAGCTGGAAGCGGCTCTGGGCGGTGAATGCCCGCGGCAGTCTCTGGCCGGGAGTGTCCTACGGCTTCGGAGGCGTGGGGCTGGGAGAAAAACTTTGCGGGAGTGGAGGGGTCTGGGCCACCGGGGCGTGCAATGACTTCCTGCCTCTCGGATCCGCTGACCGCTCCAGAAGGAGTGCTCTTGGCTCATCCAATCAGAGCGGCGGATCCGGGCACTCCCCCCTCCGTCGCCTTGGCAACAGGACGCAAAGGCTCCCGCCCGGTGAGGTGGCGGTTTGAATCGGGCCCTGAGGAATCGCGTCATGTCACGACCGAAGGTAGGAGTGCAGCAGGACCCTGGTGCTTTCATCGTCCCTAAAGAGAGGGAGGGAGGGATTAAAAATGTAGGATCCTCGCGGAAGGATTCCGATGGAGTGAGCAAAAATTATAAATTTAGAGAAAAGACCACAAGTCCCGGCATGCCGCGCGCCATCGGAGCCTCTGTGCAAGTCCACCGAACCAGACTGGCTGGCGGGAAATTTACAAAACTGTAGGACTCGAACTGTGCTCAGCGATTTCTGTGACTCAGGGGAAGCTCCGAATTTCGGATTTCCTGACTTGGAAAAGCTCTTACAGATTTGTTCGCCCCATCTCCCGCTTGCCTGGCCATTCATCCATTCATAACCCACTCATCCTTCCATCCATCCATCCATCCATCCATCCATCCATCCAGTGGAACACAGTGCTGGCCAACGGGGACACAAGGTGAAGTCCTGATCTCTAGGAGTGCATAGGCCATCTCCCCCATTTTAAGTGAGAAAAGAGAGACCCAAAGAAATGAAATGAGTTACTCTAGAATCTAGCACTTCCTACCCCAACCTGCTTCTTCTTATCCCGTGTTCCACCTCTCATAAATGGCAACTCCTTTCCTTAATTCCTTTTCACAACTAAAAATGAGTAATTACATTGGACCTCCCCAGGTAATCCCAAATAATCCAGTATAATCAATATTTGAAAGTCAGTTGGTTAGCAACCTTCACTCCTTAATCTGCAACCTTCATTTCCTTTGCCATAGAATGTAACATATTTCCAAAAGCATCACAAAATCAAATACCTATGAAATATTCGAAATGTTCAAGACACACACTGAAAGCTAGAAAACATTGTGGAAAGACATTAATGACGACTTAAATTAATGGAGAGCCTGACCATATTCATGAATTGGCAGACTAAATGCTTTATGATGTCATTTCTTCCCAAAACAATCTTTGGATTCAATGCAGCTCCAATCAAATCCCAACTACTAGCCCCGGCTCAGTGGTTAGAACCCAAAGGGTCGAGGGTTTGATTCTCGATCAAGGACACCTACCTGGGTTGCAGGTTCATTCCTCACCTCAGGGCACATTTGGGAGGCAACCAATCGATGTGTCTCTCTCACATTGATGTTTCTCTCTCTCTCTCTTTCTTTCTCTCTTTCCCCCCTCCCTTCTACTCTAAAAGCAATGAGAAAATATCCTTGGGTGAAGATTTTTTTAAAAAATCCCAACATACTATTTTTTTTTTTTTTTTAGAAATTAGCAAGCTGATTTATATGGACCCCCAAATTACAGACAATCTTGAAAAAAAAAGTTTGGAGGACATGCCACCTGATTTCAGATTTACTAGAAAGCAACAGTAATTAAGACAGTGTGGTAGTGACATTCAGATAGACAAATCAATAAACAGAACAAAATAGAGACTAGAGATTGACCCACATCTATAGCCAATTGAATTTTGACAGAAGTGCCAATGCAATTCGGTGAGGAAACGAAAAGTTTTTCAAAGACTGGAGCAACTAGGTAAACATATGGAAAATGGAATTGAAAACATGAGAGAGTATAAAAAATGTAATCAAAAAAGACGAGGACACTTGACTAGTTCTGGGTAGTTGGAGGGGCTTGAATGGATGAATGGGATAAGATTTTACTTCTGTGGATAAGCTTATTTCTGCTAATTTTGTAGAGCAGCCTCCCATTACCCTCCTCCAACAACTCTTTGAGGGGTGGAATGGTGTGGTAGGCAGAATTCTAGATGCCCCCCCCCACCCAAGATTCCTACCCCCAGCGTACACACCTTGTGTAATTCCCTCCCCTTAAGTGTGGGTGGAGCCTGTCAATTTGATGGGATAGTTACTATCATAATTACAATAGGTTATATGAGACTCCATTGTGACTAACTTGAAGGGACAAGGGTTGGAAATCAGAGGACATGCTCCTATTGGCCTGGAAGAAAGCAAGCATTCCGGTTTGGAAGAGGACCCCAAGTCCTAGATGAGAACCATAACCCAGGCCATTATTTTCATTGTGGCTTTGTGATACCTGAGCAGAGGATGCAGCTAAGCTGTGCCCAGACTCTTGGCCCATATAAACTGTGAGATATAAATTTACACTGTTTTAAGCCATTAAGTTTGTAGTTATTTGTCATCTACACTAATAAAAGACAAATATGCTAATTGACCGTACCTTTGCCACACCCACCAGCCAATCAGAAGAGTATGCAAATTAACCCAACAAAGATGGCCGTTAAATTTGCATACTGCAGGCAGGGCTGGACAGTGCAATCCACCGCCCGCCCTGCCACCATCCACGCCTGCCGTATGCGACCCGGGGCGGTGGGGTGGGGCAGCGTGATCTGCTGCCCACCCCGCCACCATCCACCCGCCCCGCTGCCATCCGGGCCTGCTGTCTGTGACCCAGCACGGGATCTGGGTGTGTCATCTGCGACCCGGGGAGGCGGAGCAGGCACCACAGGATTGGGCCTGCCATCTGCCATCCAGGGAGTGGGCCTAAGCCAGCAGGTGGTTATCTCCTGAGGGGTCCCAGACTGTGAGAGGGCACAGGTGAGGCTGAGGGACACCTTCCCCCAGCCAGTGCACAAATTTTTGTGCACCAGGCCTCTAGTATAGTAATAAAAAACTAATGGAGATGACAAGTCTGTCCAAGCTACAGAGGTGATCCTGCACAAGACCAGTTCTGATATATTTTCTCATATCTGCCATCAGTCATACCAGGGCTGTGGGCCAAGCTGTATGGTAGAAGCAGAATAATACTCACCACCCTTTGAGAATTTGAAAGGTCTATTTTGGGTGGAAGAAATGAACTTTTCTCTGAGTCTTTGATCCAGCCCCATCCTGAATCGTGGATCTAATCAAACATTCAAGGTTGGAGTAGTAGAAGGTCTTCTCACAGAGATGGTTGAGCTCAGCCCTCAAAACTTGGGTTCAGGATGGACCTTTGGAGCATTGAAAACTAGGTATTCACTCTACTGGTCATGCCTGTGGAGAAAGTCTACAGTGAGGTGGGCCTTGGGTGCTTGGGGATTCATTCCAAGGACCAAGTTGCTGGCCACATGGTGATCAATGAGAACTCGGCCAGGATGACCTTACTGTCTCAGGATCTGGACAGTGTTGAGGATGTAAATATTTGCAGTAAGTGGAACTGGGAAGGCAAGGTGGACATGCAAAACTAGTCGTATCACTTTTCCTTTCTCGTTGCAGAATCAAAACTACAAGGGCTACGGATTGTCAAAGGGAAAAGAACGGTGAGTGGTCCAACCCAATTTAATAAACACAGAAATAATTTCCTTCCTTCCCCCTCCTCCTTCTTAACTTCAATAATCATAATGATGATGATGATGATGATAATAATAATAATAATAAATAATTATTGAGCATTTACCATGTGGTAGGCCCTGGGCTAGTCACTTTACCTGAATTATCTCATTGAATCCTTACCACAATCTTCGAAGTAAATACTACTATTATGACCACTTTATAGATGGGGAAAATGAAGCTTAGAGAGGTTATGTAACTTGCTCAAGACCATAGGATTAGTTAGTAGCAGAGTTTGTTGGACTCCAGGTCCCATGTTATATGTAACTACACCTTCCCTCCTCCTTTAACAACCATGAGAAGTTGACTTGATAACTCAAATGTCAACTCCACCCTGATCTTCTGCTTCACTCTGCATCAGTAACCTGGTGCAGAACTCAGCACCTCTTTAGATTTCCTAAACAGAATCCATTTGCACAAAGCAGGAGTGAGCAATGTAGACTTTGCTGAAGATTTGTGTGGGGAGTTAGAAGAGGTAGTTTACTTTGTACACACCACGGCAAATATTTTAGATATTTCTATTCTTTATTTCATTATATATTTTTGTTCTCTCTCAAGTCCCTCCTGGCTATACCACCATTGTGTGGTCTTCTCTCATGCAGCAGCCATCTTTGCTTCTTTCTCTCCATGCTAACATTATCCCATCAATTTCAAATCTCTCACTTTCTTATGCAGAGTGATTCAGCTCTGTTCTAGATCCTGGCCCTAAATTTATACTCCCACTCCTACCCCCACAAAACAAAGAGCATTTCAGTTAACAGGATCCACCCACATATTTTGTTAGATATGTGTTTAGAAATCAATTAGAAATGTGTTTAGCTACAAGTAACAGGAAACCCAACTAATAGCATCTTTAAAATATTGTATTTTTTTTTCACATAACATAAAATCTGGAGGGCTGGTGCAGTAGTTCAACAATGTCAGAGCTAGTGTCTCTGTGATTGTCTTGATCTTTTCCTTATGGACACCAAGTGGCTGCTACAGCTCCAGCCTTCATGTCATGATCAAGATGGGAAGAAGTGGGGAGGGAAGAGACAATACCTCCCCCACCCCCACTTCTCTTTCTCTCTCTCTCACACACACACATCAAAACATTAAAAACAACAACAACCCACAAAGCTTCCTAGGAACCCACCTTCCTTATCAGCCTTATATATTTAATTTATTGACCAGAACTGTGTGACGTGGACACCCCTAGCTGCATGAGTGACTAAGAATACAAGTTACATAGTGACATTATACTGTGAATATCACACACCCTGCTTTTGTAACCCCAAATCATATTTTCAGTATTTATCATATTTGTGCATGTAGGTCTGATACATTTAACTACTCCATATGTCTCATTATTTACCACAAGTTATTTATCTACTTCCTGTTAAAAGGCATATAGGTTGTGTCTTAGTATTGGTTTCCTCCAGACGCAACCCTGAGCCAAGGATTCGAGGACAAGTCGTTTACCTGGAAGGTGATTTCAGTAAGCACTGGCAGGGAAGTGAGTCAGCTAAAGGAAGGAAACCAGTAAAAGGTACATTATTGACAGGTTATTGCTGTGGGTAAGTAGGGCTCAATCCCACTGGGACTCCTAGGAGATAGCATAGAACACGCTGCAGACGTCACCCAACTAAATGATGAGCGAGCCGGAGGACTTCTCCATCAACTCCAGCCATCATTGGTTATATGCTATTGGGGGAGGGCAGTTAACTCCCTGGTACTTCAGTTCTGCTCCAAGAACTAGCAGAGCAGACTCTGGAGAGCCAGGAAAAGCCCTGCAGCAAAGAGCTACAGGTGCTGGAAGTGGAAAGCCCTCTGATTGTCATGCTCAGGAATGTGAGTGTCCAAGGGATAAGGGCGGCCCACCAACAGTATATGCTGCAGGTTAGTTCCATGCAAATACTAACAATTACTAAGGAACACCCTTGTACATATATTGCTTAGAACATATGTCGGGTGTCTATCTAGGGTATAGAGCTAAGATGGAATGCTGGGTGCAGGGTAAGTGCATGGTTAGCTGTACTAAATACTGCCTCGTGGTTCTCCAAAGTGCCTTCGACCAGCAGGGGAGGAATTTCCATTTTAGTGCATTGTTGCCAGAACTTGGACTTGGACATTTTTGCCAGTCTCATGTGTACGAAATGGTATTTGACGGCTTTAATCTGCCAAATTGCTCTCCAAAGGTTCATCCAATTTACCCTCCCATCAGCGCTGTAGGGTAATTACCATTTCTCCACATTCTTACGAACACTTGGTACTTGTCAGTTTAAACATTTTGTTTTTACCTCTGGGATCTAGGAGGCAAAATAAAGCAAAACAAAAATAAACCACGCAGAAAATTCACCACCCTGCTGTCCTGTGGGTCCTAAAGTCCCTAGCTGGTCTACCTTCTTCTATTCATCTTACACAGCCTTCTTCTGTTTGTTTGTTTTTACCTAGTGTCCTGGGGTTTTAGTTGAACTTATAGAAGGAATAGGGAAAATCACATCTGCTCCATCTTTCAGGATGAGCGCCAGAACAGGGGATTTGCAAATACTTATCATTAGTTATAAGGGTTACGCACGGCACAGTGTAGGCACTGAATGAAATGGTTGCTGTTATTTTTCAATGATTCAAAGATGCTATAATGTTCAATTTGATTATTTTAAGTGTTGCATGTTATATGCTAAATTCTGAAATCCAGTCATTCCACTTTTTGGCATTTCTAGGTATGCACCTTGGCCTTCCTTCCTTCCCTTTTTTTTTTCCTATCCCTGGACCATCCTAGAGAAATAGTTGATCCTCAGCAAGGGTCCTGTTGCCTTGTCTTTCAGAGAGCAGAGAGCATCAATCCGGTTCAAGACCACTCTTATGAATACTCTTATGGATGTCCTTCGCCACAGGCCAGGATGGGTGGAAGTAAAGGAGTAAGATTCCCCCACCCCAACCTCATCCCTCCTTCCCTTTGTCTCACGGGTCCTTGTCGCCCTTTGTTTTTCTCCCAGTTCCTCTGGGTGGCTATTGGGACTCATCCCAATTTGTCTGTGACAGGGGCCAACATTTATTTAGCACCCACATGGGTCAGGCACATTATTGGTGCTATCTTTGTCTTATTTAAGCCTTATAAGCATCCAGAAACATATGATTAAGCCAGTTGCTTAAGGTCACAGAGTACATAAGTGGGATTCAAACCCAGCTCGGTTATGCCACAGCTCCATGTCATGGGGCTCCAGCCTTACATCCACATTCCAAGAGCCGTGAATCGGCAAGACAAGACATGCCCTGCCCTTAAATATGCCATGTTCCAGCAGTGTCCTGTGGCTCTCTGTAAAACAGGGAGCGCAGCCATCACAGACCTGCTGGCGAGAATCTAGTGATGACAGGTCCCGGTCAAGGGCTACTCTCCCCTGGCCACTTACTACTTCTGTGACCTTGAACAAATTACTTAACAAGTGACTTAAGCCTACATTTTTTTCTTCTATCCTGAGCCCTGAGGATACTGAGATGAATACGCTTACAATGCCTGGCACATAGTAGGTGCTAATATTGGTTTCTAGGGTTAGGGTTTGGATGCATGTAGCAGAGACCCAAAGTAAAAGAGGCTTTGGCACACTGGAAGTTTACTTACCTCTCCCACTGAAGTCCAGAGGTAGGATGTTCAGAGATGGTGTGGAAATGTGGGGTCCATATGCTTCTGGCTTTCCACTCCGCCATCCTTGAATGAGGCCCTTTTCCTCCACGGTCTCAGGTGGAGCTCCAGCCTTACATCCACATTCCAAGAGCCGTAGGTCAGAAGGAGGCAAGAAAAGACATGCCCTGCCATTAAAGGACACAACCCAGATGTCCCATTTCACTGGCTGAAACTTAGCCATGTGGCCACACCTAGCTGCAAGGGAATCTGGAAAATGTAGAATGGTAAATGTTGGGATTCTACTACTATAGAAAAAGGGGAGGACAACCAGCTATCCTGTCACGGTGCTCCATAAATATCTGTTGCATAACAATAGTTCAGCACTTTACATGCACAACCTCTTTGAATTATCCAGCAAACCTACCAGGTAGGTGCTATTATTATCCCCATGTTACTGATGAGAAAACTGGACACGAAAGAGTAAAAAATGTCATGTTTGAGGTCACTCTGCTTGTATGGGCTTGTGCTAGGATTTGTACTCAGTCTGTCTGCAGAGTCCCAGGCTCATCTCTGCCCTATTCTAGCAGCCTCGCAGTGAATGAAGGAACAAACGAGCCAAAGGATGAATCCATGATTCCCACTGCCTGGTGTAATGGAGGATGGGGGAGGGCCTTGGGATGAATTCGAGGAAGGTGAGGTGACTGGCACATGAATGTGTTGTACAGGAAGGGGCTCTCTCCTGTTTTGCTCTGTGGGCTCAGGCTGTCCACTGCCCCTCCTCAGCCTTGCTCCGTGGTTTGAGGGTTTGTCTGGTGCTAATGGTGTGGGAGTCCATGAAGCAGGTTGCTTCATGACTGATCCTAAATTGCCTCAGGGTCCTCAAATCGGGAAGGGCCAGAGGCCAGGGCCATCACACCAGACATGGCTCTATGGATGTGAAGCCTCACCCTTTTGGACCTAAACTGAGGTCGAGTATCTCCAGATAGAACGAGGTCTCAGTTCAGACCATCAGCCTGTCAGGTATTTGGAATAGATGTGGCCAGAGCTGTCTCTTCCCTTGCCTCCCACCAAGAAAGGTGACGTGATGCCTAGAACTGCCACAACGTCTTGTGACCCTTGGGTGGTGAGCATGAGGACAACATGTGAAGGATGGCAGAACGGGAAGGTAGAAGGAGCCTGAATCCCGGCTGCCCTTGTTGAGCCTGAATCCCGGCTGCCCGGCTGCCATTAATGTCTTTGTGGGTGATGTAAGAGCAACTTGACTGTGATGATCATGAAGATGAGGTACAGATTAATGAACTTTTAGAATTAGAAAAGAACCCCAAATCTGCGCCATGGCCTACAAGGCACTGCTTAATTGGGCCCTGCTCTACTCTTCAGCATCATCCGTGACCTCTATCCCTCTACTCTGGCCTTTCACATTCTTGAACCTGTTCTTTCCAACCTCAGGGCCTCGTTTCCTGCCCTTCCCTCCTCTTTACTGTTAAGACCTCAGTCAAATTATCACTTCCACATGGTGGCCTCCACCCAACATAGGTCCCTCGGCTACCCTGCCTCATGGCCTCCTACTGGATTGCTCTTGGCATATTTCACAATTCCTCATTGTAGAGTTATTTTTTTTTTTGTTTCTTTGTTTATTGTTAATATTCACTGTGGTATTACATGCACCACCTGGCCAGTAGTTTTGGTTCCTCCTATGTCTTATACCCAGTGATGCACCCAACATCATCTCTAACACAAAGATAACCTCAACACACAGGTGTTGGATGAATGAATGAATGATGCATTATTTATTCATTCATCCATTATTTATTCATTCATCCAAAACAAAAAGTTGGTGGAAAAGCAAGTTGTAAAAGGAAATAGTCAGGAGTGGTTCTAACCACAGAGCTTGTTCTCAGAAGTTCTGCAACTTATTGGCTGTATGAACTTGGGTGAGTTCCTTCATATCTTTCTGCCTCAGTTTTCTCATCTGTAAAATGGGCTTAATAATAGAACCTAACACTTAGGATTGCTATGAGGGTTAATATTTGTAAAGTGTTTAGAACAGTGTCAAGCACATGGTAAGCAATAAGTATTAGCTATTAGAAAGTTTAAAAACATGCCAAACAATGTCATGTGCTGTAGATGAATACACACATATGTACCTAGTAAAGGTTTAAAAACATTCATAGAAATGATACACACCATATTCAGGCTAGTAGCTTCCTTTGGGGCAGGAAAGATGATACATGGGACTTCAGTCATATCTAATGTTTTACTTAAATATTTAGAAGTAATCATGGAGGTATTATTTTATTTCACATCTTTTTCAAGCACCTCCACCCCAGCTCTGGTATCAGATTTCATAGATTAGTCTGGTTTCTGTCCCTCTCCCTGTCCTGGTGGTGGGGAATAAAGTCGGAATTTGGAGTCAGGCAGGCCTGGGTGTGAATACCGATGCTATGACCTGGGTGAGCAAGCCCCGCCTTGTCCTTGGGCTCCAGGTGTGATTCTAGGCCAGGGGTGGGCAAACTTTTTGACTCGAGGGCCACAATGGGTTCTTAAACTGGACCTGAGGGCCACAACAAAAGCATGGATGGAGTGTTTGTGTGAACTAATATAAATTCAAAGTAAACATCATTACATAAAAGGGTACGGTCTTTTTTTTTTTTTTAGTTTTATTCATTTCAAACAGACCGGATCCGGCCCTCGGGCCATAGTTTGCCCACGGCTGTCCTAGTCTCTTCCAGAGCTGCTGCTCTGAGGATTCAGTAAGAAGAGGGCCTTTTGAACTCAAAGGGCCTTGCAAATGTTACCTAATTCTACTGCTTGGTAATGTGAGCATGGGGGTGGCACCCCCAGGATGCTACCAAGACCCAGGCAGGTAACATGATCTGGTGAGGTTGGCCGGTTGTCATAGGCCATAGGGAATGGTGGGGGCTGTGATCTGGAGGGTGTGCCTGTCTGACATGGATAATTATAGTGGGGATAATTATAGAATAGCAGTCTGGCCAATATGTGCCAGGAAGTAATATCTGGGCTCACTGGAAACCACCAGCCTGGATTTGGGTAGGAATGTTTCTCTGGTTGTCATTCTAGCCTAACTAACAAAGCAGGGTGTGGTCAGCAGTGGCCCACAGCCACCTCCTTGAGACTCCTAATAGACACACTGCTACTGACCCCTTAGCTATAGCTCCCTGGGCCCCAGACTCCCAGCAGTGCTGAGGTCCTCAGGTCATGACCTTTGTCCCACCCCACTCCCAGTGAAGGGGAGTGGGATTTCTACTGGTGTGACGTCAGCTGGCTCCGGGAGAACTTCGACCACACCTATATGGATGAACACGTGCGGATCAGTCACTTCCGAAACCACTACGAGGTGAGCTGGATAGGCTGTAGATGAATACACACATATGTACATAGTAAAGACTGGGGACTGAGTCAGTCAAGGACTGTCACTGGTTGTAGCAATGAGCAAGAGCTAGTCTGGGGTTACAAGGACCATAGTGAAAGGTGTCAGGGACTTCGGGGTGCTTGCCAGGTGGGCAATATGTGCACTAGATATACGACGAGCTAACTAGTGAGAGGGAGTAAGGATCTAAGACCTGAGGAACAGGCCGTCTTGGGGTGGGGTTGGAGGTCACGGGCTGGGTGACGTTTCAGTAGAGATGTGAGGGTCAGGTTGGATTGGGGTGCAAGGACCAAAGGAGCAGGATGCTTGAAGTGTATGGTGATCTCAGGGTAGAGACAAGTTGAACAGTTTGGAGTCTATAGAGACAGGAGGGAAGTCCAGGAGGGACCAGAACACAAAGATGGAGAAGCCAGCGGTGGGAAATTTTAAAAGGTTTGTACAGCTTAGCGGTTAGAAGAAGGAACTTGGGAGTTAGACAGACCTGGATCAAAGCCTGGCTGTGCTGCCTGTTAGCTGCATAGTTCTGGGCAACTGACTAAACCTTTCTGAGCCTCCGCTTCCTCGCCTGTAAAGTGGGGAGACTGACAGAAGCGCTGGCTAAGGTTAAGCTTCGTCAGTCAAAGTTACTGTTACTTTGTGGGCCAGACAATGGAGGCGGTGGGGGCAGTTGGGATGGACGGGGTTGGAGGCAGAGTGGGGCTAAGGGCCTGCCCACCCATCCCCCTGCTCAGCTGACCCGCAAGAACTACATGGTGAAGAACCTGAAGCGGTTCCGGAAACAGCTGGAGCGCGAGGCAGGAAAGCTGGAGGCAGCCAAGTGCGACTTCTTCCCCAAAACCTTTGAGATGCCGTGCGAGTACCACCTGTTTGTGGAGGAGTTTCGTAAAAACCCAGGAATCACCTGGATCATGAAGCCTGTGAGTGCCCAGTGCCAAGGACTGGGGGGAGGGGTGTCCCAGGCAGCAGAGCGGGGATCCTTCAGGGCGCACCTCGGGACAGAACCCTGCCTGGTGACTCAGCCTTAGATGCACCGCCTGCCTCCCCTGAAGGCCAACTTCATCTCCTCCTCTCTGCAGCGTGTGGACCCAGCAGCTAGGAATGCCAGTACACTGTAGGTGCTCAATAAGTGTTTGGCAGGGGAACACGTGGTCCTCAAGGCACCGGGGCAGGGGATCCAGGACCTTGCTGGAGCTCAGATCCCTGCCTCTCTTCCTGACGTAAAGGAAAACGGAGGCGGGGTACGGGAAGTGCATTCTTGCACTGCCCAGGTCTCGTGGTCCTTGGGAGGAGGTCCGACCAGCCCCACTGTGAAGGTGAGGAGCCTAGACCTACTTATTCAAGCTTTTCACAAATGCTCAGCGAGCGAAGACTGAGCTGGGATCTGCCCAGGCTACTGACCCTCTCCCTGGCGGGGTCTGCGGGAAGGCTGGCCGCCCTGCCTGAGAGGCAGAGGGAGGAGGGCGAGAAGCTGAGCACCAGGGCTTAGGCAGATGAACACTGCAACCACCTGCGGATCCAGCTCCAGCAGGCATTATCCTCTCCGACAGATGGTAGTTTGTGCTAATTGGGAACGAGCACTTGCGTATTAAGTTGATTCCTTTTCCCAGCCCACGGCCTTTACCGCTGTAATTAAGAGGAGGGATCTTGTGTGTGTGTGTGTGTGTGTGTGTGTGTGTGTTTGCGCGTGCGTGCGCCCACTTGCTCTCCCTCCTGAGTAGCTGAGGCACCCTGTCTCGGGTGTGAGGTGTGGAGAGTGGGTGCTTCTGGTCAGACTAGCCTGGGTTCTAACCCTGTATCTGCCACTTATGAGCTCTATGACCCTGAGCAGTCGCTCAACCCCTCTCAGTCCGTTTCCTCATCGATAAAATGGAATTAATGAGTTTGCCATTGCTGCTGGTCCCTGAACAACACTTTGAGTCATGAGACTGTTCAGCTCAGACTTGAGAGTGAATGGGAATTTTCTGGAGAGCTTAGTAAAGCACCGCACCCCCACGGAGTCTGACTCAGTAAACTCGGTGTGGGACAGAGCTTGGCTGTCACTCTCGGGGAACGTAAGAACAAACCCCTGGATTTGGAATTTAAAAGTCCAGCCTAGAGTTAAAGTGCACACATCCAAACTTTATTTCCATTGGAGCATTCTCCCCTGCCACCTCGCAGGCCCTCTGGGTTGGCAAGACCCAGAAGGTGGGGACCACCGTGCTCCTCCAGCCTCCCTGGTGTGGCTGGGAGGCAGGTGCTGGGCTGTCAGGGCCCAGGCCTGTCTGTCAGCCCCTCTGTGGCTGCAGAGCTGGTTGGCACTTCATTCAGGGCCATGAGTCTGGGCCACCTGGGCTGTTCTCAGCTTTGGGGTCTCTTTCTAAACTGTAGGACAGGAAGAACCACATTGTATCTTCTGTTTTATGAACCGGACCTTGTCACACTTTTTCACTGGTATCTCCTAAGAGTCGGGATGCTTTGGGCATCAAATAACAGAGGACCCAACTAACAGCAGCTGAAATAAGAGGGCAGGGGTTCTGGACTGTTCTCATGCCTTGGGCCTCCAGCATCTGGTGCAACGTGTGCACCCCGGCACAGGGTAGTGTTTCTGAAAGCATCAACAGAGGATATTTGATTATCAAAGAAAGCAAATATATTGAAAACAGTTATCAGACTGCTAGTCTGGGTCCTCTGAGAAACAGGTGCCAAGACAAGATTCAACATGCCGGAGTTCTGCCTGTGAAAAGGGAGGGGATGTCGGGGGAGGCTCAGAGAGCTGTCAGACCCCAGTGAGGGAGGAAGGTTGTGGGGGGGCTCCCAGCCTGCTGCAGCCTAAGGGAAGTTCCACAAGGTTGAGGGGAGGCCCCTGACTCCCAGGAGGGGCCAGCCTTCGGGACCCTACAGTCCTCAGGGGTTGCCTGGAACCTGAGTGAGGCCTGGCAAGCACAGGGTGGACTTCCGCCGCCGCCGGGGCTCTCCATCGGTCACTCTCCTGCAGGCAGAGGCCTGCGAGTGCATTCTGACGGCCACCACACAAACTATGAGAATATTCTTCATGCTGTAGTAATATATGTGCTTTTCATGAACAATTAAAGGGAGTCTAACAGCAGGCCCAGTAGTTACCATAATCTCAGAGTCATCATGAGCATAAACAATGTTTGAGATACCTGCAACAATGATAGTGCAACGTGTAATACTAACTGTGACTTCTTTTGAGAGCAGCATCGCAGATAGGCCAATGCGACTATGATTCAGTAGACTTGGTGTGGGACAGAGCTTGGCTGTCACGCTCAGGGAACATCAGAACAAACCCTTGGGCTTGGAATTTAAAAGTCTGTGAGGCTTTTCAATGTTATGATGATAGGGTGACTCCAGGATGGTTAGCTGAGCGGCTTGACATCGCCCTCAATCCCCATCCCAGTGGCTGGCTGCTCCTCTCAGCCACAGCATGGCTGCCGCAGCTCTAGCTTCACCTCCTCACACCTTCACCCGCCACAGCAATGAAGGAACACTCTAGCCTGGTGTCCCTTTTGAAAAGGACACACACTTCCCAGAAGTCCGTGCAGCAGACTCCCTCTGGCTGGCCCATGTCTGAACCAACGGCAGGGGCGTAGGACCACCGTGAGGGCTCAGACCTCCCCAGAGGGAAGGGCCACCATGAGGAGGTGATCCAAATGGGGCTCTGTCAGCAGGGGGAAAAGGGAGTGGTTACCGGGGAGACCACCGGCCACACCTGCAGCACCAGATACATGCCACACAGTGAATGTCACATGGTGAATGGCCCCCACGGGCCGGGTGGAGGGCTGTGAGTGGCCACAGGTGGCGCAAAATCAAAGTATGGTTCATTCTAATAATCCATATATTGTTTTCCAATCAATAACATGCCTTTTTATAGAAATACTTTCCTCCCAAATTATCAAGTAAGAGCGATACGGCCCGAAGTCGCACCACGTTCGCTGTGTACTCCCGGGCCTTTTGCAGGAGGTGCCTGAGCGCCGGCCTTGTGAAGTACAGATTTAACTACCCTGCATCTGTCACTTGAATAGAGTGTTTGGCCTCTCTGTTCCTTGGTTTCTTGACTGCAAAATGGGGATGATAAGATGCTACATATACTAGTAGGTTTTTCTTTTAAAGCTTTAAGGAGGTAACGTGTGTAAATCCCAGCACAGAGGAAACATCTGAGGAGTATTAGCTGCTGGTCTGACCGTTGTTATGAGCCGTTTCCCTAAAGTTAGTGTCTGGTTCTACTGCTGCAGCCCCAACCGCAGTGGCTTGAAACAACATTGTGTCTTATTTAGCTCATGAGCCTCCAGTTTGGGCAGCGCTCGACAGCAAAGGCTCATGGCTGCTGCGATACCTACAGGGCAGGTCCCCTGAGGGCTGGCAAGGTGGGAGCTCAGCCAGGCTTGAGGCCTGGAATGCTCTGTTGCCCTCCATGTGGGCCTCTCCATGCGACCTGAGCTTCCTCACAGCGTGGTGCCTGGGTTCCCAGGTGGCCATCCCCAAAGACCAAGCTGTGTGGATGCTGTATTGCCTTTATGTCCCAGCATTGGAAGCCACACAACGTTGCTTCTGCCATACTCAATTAATTGAGACAGTCCTAAAGGCTTGCCCAGATTCAAGGGGAGAGGACATTGACTTTACCTTTTGATGGCGGGTGCGGGTAGCAAGGCTCTGGAAAAACACAGGGGGCTGGAAATATTGCTGTGGGTTTTTTGGTTGTTTTTTTTGGTGGGGGGGGTGGGTGCTGGGAGCCGGTCCATCCTTGCTGCTTGACACGGTCGCTGCAGAGAAGAAATGTCTGCACAGCATATGTTTCAAGGGACCTGGTGTATATAGCATACTGTTCTTAATATGTTTGCTCCCTTTAGCACTATGTGTTTTAACCAAGGTCACCTCTCCGAGAAAGGTTGTTTCCCCAGGTGGGGATTTTCCCCTGAAGTTAGGGAGGAGATAAAACCCCTTAACTAAGTGCCAGGCGGGTAGTTAATCACTTTAACTACAAACAATCACACTTAAGCTACATAATCTTTACTCCCTGGAATGGAGATAAGAAACGCCCTAACCTTTGGAATAGAGATTGATAGGATTGGAATCAACTGGTATAAATACAGATGTAACAAGACAACAGGACACAGAACCTAGAGACAGAACCTAGCAGGAGAACATGGCAAAAGATCCTGGACAGAACCTGGCTACAGAACTTGGCTAGAGAACCTAGACAGAACATGGCAGGAGAACCTGGATAGAACCTGGCTGGAGAACCTAGCTACAGAACCTAGCTGGAGAACCTAGAAAACCTGGCAATAGAACTTAGCTGGAGATCCTGGACAGAGCTTGGCTGGAGATCCTGGCTAGAGTTCCTGGCTAGGCTGCTGATCAACTGAATGCTGCCTCCGTGTCATTCCTTCTTCGCCGACTCCGTCCACACCTTTGGGGACCCCTGGACCTGCTGGGGTTGGACCCCAGCAGGCGGGGGATAGCAGTCTGCTGGAGTTAAGATGATTTCCAGTCTTAACTACCCAGATATATCACCATGTAGCCAATTTATTTTCCACTCTTTAGGATTACTCCCTTAGGAGGTTAGTTACTAACAATTCTTTAAACAATAACACCATTTCATTATCTCAGATAACAAGAAAGCTAAACTAGAAAGTTCCAGGTTTGGGGGTGTGCTCAACAATGCCATTAAAAGCCCAGGTTCCTTCTCTTTGTTCACTCTGCATCCTCAGTGTGTTGGCTTTGTGTCATCCGACTTGTCATCTTATCAGTGTGAGATGGCTGCTGCAGTAGCAGGCATCCTCTCCTTAGACCAGTGGTTCTCAACCTTCCTAATGCCGCGACCCTTTAATACAGTTCCTCATGTGGTGGTGACCCCCAACCATAAAATTATTTTGGTTGCTACTTCATAACTGTAATTTTGCTACTGTTATGAATCATAATGTAAATATCTGATATGCAGGATGTGTTTTCATTGTTACAAATTGAACATAATTAAAGCATAGTGATTAATCACAAAAACAATATGTAATTTAATTATATATGTGTTTTCCGATGGTCTTAGGCGACCCCTGTGAAAGGGTCATTCGACTCCCAAAGTGGTCACGACCACAGGTTGAGAACCGCGGCCTTAGACTGTAATATTTGAAGAAAGAAGGAAAGAAGCCAAGCATTTCTTTCTCTCTCTCCCTCTCTGTTCCCTCCCTTCCCATCTCCCTCCATACACATTTCTTTCCCCCTCCTCTCTCTCTCTTTTCTCCTCCTCTTCCTCTGTTTCCCCTCCCTTGTCAACCCCAATGTGTTTTTAAAAAATATTTTTATTGATTTCAGAGAGAAAGAGAGAGAGAGAAACATCAGTGATGAGAGAATCATTAATTGGCTGCCTCCTGCACGCCCCACACTGGGGATCGAGCCTGTGACCCAGGCATATGCCCTGGCCAGGAATCGAACCGTGACCTCCTGGTTCACAGGTCAACGCTCAACCACTGAGCCACGCAGCCATCAACCCCAATGTTTTTAACAAGGAGGAAAATCTTTCTCAGAAGCCCCAAAGCTCCAACCAGATGTCTCCTTAGGTCTCACTGGCCAAAACATGGTTTCTACTAGCTGCAAGGGAGGCTGGGAAAACAGGTATCTGTTCCAGCTCCAAGGTGAGAGGTGGGTTTGACAGCCAGGAAGAAGAGGAAGGGGAAGGCAGCCAACAGTGGAGGCAAGGTTCCTACATCAGAAGTTATGAACCTTTAAAAAAAAACTTTTAAACTGAAGTTTAATAAAAAAGAACATGTCCACCTTATACAGGTGTAGCTTGATAAATCTTCACAAAATAAACACGTTCAAATAACCAGTACCCAGACCATACACAGAGCATTAACAGCCCCCAACAGCTCCCCTCAGGCCCACTCCACTCACCACCCCCCAGGCCACTCTGACCATGGATTTGTTTGCCTGCTTTTGTACTTTATATAATTGGATTCACCGAGTATGGCTACACTGTGTCTGGTTTCTCTCCCTCAACATCACGTTCATGATATTCATCCGGACTGATGTGGTTAAATGTAAATTATGATTTACCACTGTTGTTTACTGTTCTATTAAGTGAACATCCGTCTACTTGGGAGTTTTGAGGTTGGAGCCATTATGAATTGTGCTGCATGGACGTTCCCCCACATGCCCGGGGGTGCCCATGTGCATGCGTAGGCCACGGGGGTGCCTGTGTTCAGCTTTCGTGGATGCTGCCAAGAGTTTCCAAACCACCTATATGCCTCTCAGCACATGTGAGAGTTCCGGTCCCTCCACATCCTCACCAGCACCTGACATTGCCTGTCTTCCGTTTCAGTCACTCGGGGAGTGTGTAGTGGTGCCATCCTGCGGTTGTCATTTGCATGGTTCTGAAGACTGATGAGTTGAGTGCCTCTTCGTTGTTTACATTGGATTATCCTCTTCAGTGAAGTGATTGTAAATCTTTTGTGTGGCCATGAACTCCTGGGAGCCCTTGAAGCACACTGATGATTAGTTGCTTTCCAAAACAGCTGTGCATGTTGCTGTCCCTGAGCCACCATAGTGCTCCGCAGTCTTTTGGACACCCCGTCTTCTGGGCACACACAACCCTGAACCAGGGTGCACAGCACAGCAGACAGAGGAGGCTGGGTTTCAGCTCCCACTGCCCCCATGACTGGGAGCCCTTCGTGCAGGGGGCCACCTGTACAGCCGTGCCTGACAACTCTGCCTGCCCCTGCATTGTACAGAGAGCCCCACAGTGGCCAGAGGGACCATGCTCAGAGGAGAACAGAGAGAAATGAGAGTTTTTTCCTCCAGCATAAAGGCTTTTATGCTGGAGGAAAAAATGACATGGGGGGACCTTCTCAGCGGCTGAAGATAACTAAAGGACCCAGGAATCAGGTTCGTCCTAGAGACCAGAGCCAGGCAGGCAAAATTTAGCTCAAAACACGTTAGGCTGCAAAAACTTCACAAGGTTATTGCTAGAGCATAATGCCCAGCACACAGTAGACACCTACTGTATACCTTTTGGATGACTGCCTAATAGAGCTACTCTGCAACAAATGGGCTGTGTTGCCATGTAGGGGGAGTGAGCTCCCTGGCCCTGTGGAGGTGCAAGGCCAGGCAGGTGACCACGGTAGAGGGTGTCACAGGAGGAAGTAATGCCTCTGGTGCTGACTTACCGATCCTCCCAGCCCCTTGACTCTGTGAAGCTATGAATTATCCATGCTGGCATTCGGCGAAGGCAGACTGATTTCAGTATTCGCCGAAGGAAAACCTAATTAGGAAGGCAAATTGATTTCCAAAAAAAGAATTGGATGATATGTTCCCAGGACTGTTGGAAATGGGTTTTTAATCATCTGCTCTTTTGTATTATTCATGCAGTTGATGCCTTTGTGAGCTAAGCTGGCCTCTCCCTTTCCCCTCTGCTTCTCCCTCCTTCCAGGCGTAGCAGCTTCTCTGTTCCATTTCCTTCAGGGCTGGGCTGTTCCTCTGGGGATAGCAGGAGGCCCATGAGGGAGACGGAGACAGAAACGCTGGGCAGGGGCCCCGGCTAGGGGTACACAGGGAACCACAAAGAGCGGAAAGCTGACCTTTCTGCATCCACCCCCACCCCAGGTAGCCCGGTCCCAGGGGAAGGGCATCTTCCTATTCCGGAGGCTGAAGGACATCATGGACTGGAGGAAGGTGAGCTTGCCTCTCCCCCTTCCTCCCTAAACCCTCTGTGCTCACTGGGACAAGGAGCCTCTCTTTCCCTCCCTGAAAACTTGAAGGGCTGCCCATGGGTCTTCCCATGGGTACACAGTCTCTGGAACCAGACTGCCTGGGTTCAAATGCTGATCCTGCCTCTTAATAGCTGTGTGACCTTGGACAAGTTACTTCACCTCTCTGTGCCCAACTAAATGAGGGAGAGGTAGTAACAACGCCTGCTGAGAATGCAGTGAGTTAATATGCCTAAAACCTGAGTACATTTCGTTACCAGGACCTCCTGCTCACCCAGCTGGGGGGGAGTTTGGTTAACTGCCCCTCGGTCCTAGTTCCCTCCTCTCTCATCATGTCCCAAGACATGATTCAGTAGAAATCCTGGTTCCAATCTTGCCTCCACTACTCAGAAGCTGTGTGGTCTTGGGAAAATTGCTGAACCCCTCTGAACCTTAGAGATGGTGATAGTGCAGGATGGGTGAGAAGAGCAAGGTGATCAAACTCCTACACATCAGCGCCTGCTGCACTAGCAGGCTCACAGCAGGCGCTCAGTAAATGAATTTCCTCCCTCCACCGTGTGTCCTGAGTCCTTCCATGAGACTATCAGGGCACTGCTGGGAAGAAGCTCGCCAGCTTGGAGGCCCAGCAGGCCCGGGGTGCTGTCAATCCCCCTGGCAGCCACGTGAGTACATATGTGGGGGCACCCGGGTCCCAAGAAGGGAAGGCCTGGCCGCCTCTGTCTTGAAATAGCTCGGGGCCACCCTTGGGGCCAGAATCCCTGGGTTTCAGGGCTCCCTGCCACTGGTCTGTTCTGTGACCTCACCAAGTGTGTGCGGCTTGCCTTTGGGCCTCAGTGTTCTCACCCAGGTACTCTGCGGGGAACAGTGTGAGTGGGCAAGGGCTGTGCAGGCTGAGGCGCTGCGCACGTGTGTGAGATCACCGCTGTCTTCAGAGGAGGGAGAGGGATGTCCCTGGGGCCTGTGTGGTGCTCTAGGCAGCACTGACCAATGGAACTTTCTACAGGGGGAATGGTGTACACCTGTGCTTGCCGATGTGGTGACCACTAGCCACGTGTTTACCTTGGCAGGACTGGGTTTCTGACCTGTTTCCTTTTTTATTGTGGCAAAATACACATAAAACTTACCATTTTAACCATATTTAAGTATACAGTTTGGTGACATTAATTCCCCCTTACATTGTTGTGCAACCATCACCGTCTTTGTAAAAAATATATGTATATATTTTTATTTCAGAGAGGAAGGGAGAGGGAGAAAGATGGAAACATCAGTGATGAGAGAGAATTATTGATTGCCTGCCTCCTGCACGTCCCCCACTGGGGATCAAGCCCACAACCTGGGCATGTGCTCTGACTGGGAATCGAACCGTGACCTCCTGGTTCATAGGGCGATGCTCAATCACTGAGCCACACAGGCCGAGCACCACCAACCATCTGCTGAATGTTTTCATCTTGCCCAACTGACACTGTACCCATTAAACAATAACTCTCCATTTCCTCCCTCTGGCCAGCCCATGGAGGCCACCTTTCTACTTCCTGTCTGTATGAATTTGATTCATCTAGGTACCTCGTTCAAGTGGAATCATACCATATTTGTCCCTTTGTGTCTGGCTTCTTTCACTTAGCATGATCTCTTCAAGGCCATCCTTGCTGTAGTATGTAAATTCACTTTCTTTTAACCAGTTTAAATGTACACAGCCACATGTGGCCAGTGGCTGCCCTATTGGGTTAAATGCCAGGTTCTGGACCCAGTCTGTGTGGGTCCACTTCCCAGCAGCACCACCGACCAGCATGTCACCTTGGGCAAGTCACTCCCCCTCTCTGTGTTTCAGTTTCTCATCTGTAAAATGGGGGTAACATTAGAATTTCCCTGATAGGGTTGATTTAAGGATTAAATGGTATACCCCAAGTAGAGTGCCCAAGACAGTGCCTAGTACACAGGATATGCTCAATAAATGTTTATTATTATTATTATTATTATTATTATTACTATAACTAGGACTCAAAAAGTTCGGATGACCAGAAAGAAGAAATTCCTGTGGAGAACTACGTAGCGCAGCGTTATATCGAAAACCCCTATCTGATAGGAGGTGAGATGACTGTCTCTGCTCCCTGCTCTTCCACTGCGTGGTCTCTCAGTCAGTCAACAAGCCTTGACTAGCAGCCTACCTACCGAGGGCTTGGCCTGGCACCAGGCGTGACCTGATGCAAAGATGGAGATCTGTCCTGCACTCTCCCACCTCCTAGCTGTTGCCTGTGCCGCTCCTCTGCTTGGCATGCCCTTCCCACTCCCTCTGTGGTTCACTAAAATCCCCCTCATTTTTCAAGAACCAACTCATTCATGCGTTTATCCAACAGATATTTATAAAGAACCTACTCAGTGCCAGCCACTGTCCTGAGTGCTGGCTGCCCCAGATGAGCAGACAGCATTAAACCAGAAACAGACCAATAAGCGAGGCCACGGAGTGTTATGAAGTAAATCAAGCGGGGCGCTGGGACAGAGAGCGAGGGAGGGCCTCTCTGAGGAGGCGACGGGGGGAGCTGAAACCTGAATGACAACTAGGAGTCACCTGTGGGTAGATTTGGAGGGAGAGGGAACTGCAGGGGCCCAGGGCCCAAGGTGAGTCTGTCAGTGGTTGTGGGTTCCATGAAGCCAGATGGCCTGGGTTCAAATCCTGACCTTGCCACTGACAGCTGTATGACCTTGAGCAAAGTTATTTCACTTTGTTCACTTTGCCTAAACACCCTCTTTTCCTGTTTTTAAATAACAGCATCATTGAGATATATTCACACACCACACAAGGCACCCAGCAGGAGCGTACAGCCCAGTGGTTTTGATTATGTTCACACACCCTGGTCCCCTCCCATAAAGCCTTTGCAGATTCCCCCAGGGCGTCTGCACATCTGCTTTTCCCACACGGGGTCTGTAAAATGCAGGCATGTCAGGCTGTGTGTGAGGAGGGGCGTGACTCTGGAGGGTCTCGTCGTCTGAGAGGGCCAGGTGCTGGAGGGGCATTAAATACTGTTCATCCACTTGCCTCCTCTCAGCTCCTTGGATACTGTTCTTCTCCAGGGCAGCCCTGGGGTCTCTTCTCCTCCCTCCCCTGTCTCCCCCAGTGTCCCCACCCTCTCTCTGTGCTTCTCCCAGCTTTCGGTGGAGACCCTGCCTCCGCATCCCAAGTCCTGAGCATCCCCTCCTGGGCATCTCCCAGCTACTGAAACCCACACGCCTAAAATCCAGCCCTGTCCTCCCACACCATCTGGTTCACTCTCCAGCCCTCCCATCTAGGGATACAGCCCCAGCCTCCCCTTGTTGCTAAGCCAGAAGTCAGAGACCGTTCTGGGTTTGTTCCTCTCTTCCCCTCCCACGTCCGGTTCTTCACCAAGCTCCCAGCTCTTGAATCTGTCTGGCCACCTGCATCCCTGTCCTGCCACTGTCCTCTCTCCTGGACAACTGTGCTGGCCTCCTCCCTGGTCCCCGCTGCTGCCCTGGTCCCCGCTGCTGCCCTGGTCCCCTCTGCTCCCCTCTAACACAGGAGCCAGGAGGCATTGGACACCCTTCAGCGACTTTCCACGGCGGGGGAGGGGGTGGTTGGAACAAAATCCAAAAATTGCACATGACCTGGCCCCTGCTGACCCCGCCTCCCTCCACGCTGCTCTTGGACCAAGGTCTTTGACCTCCCTGGGCCTCTGGTCATGCAGTTTCTCCTGCCTGGGGGAGGGGGGCACCTTGTACTTTCTGTGTTTTTTATTGGGATTCATATCAGTGGGTCCACTGCCATATCCCCCAAACCTAGCACAGTGCCTGGCAATCAGTGTTTGCTACATGAATTATTTCCTTGCCTCACAGGTCGCAAGTTTGACCTGCGTGTCTACGTGCTGGTGATGTCGGTGAGTAACTAAGGTGCCCGCCTCCAGTGGTGGGTAAGGGGCAGCTGGACTCAGGGACAGGGGGCAAAAGCCATTCTGGGGGCACCTGTGAGAGCTTGTCTGACTGTCTGCCTGGAGGAGTGCAGGGGGACCTCTGAGGGTGGGTGGGGCTGGTAAATGGATCTAAGTTATGCCATCTTAGACGCCCCAGCATCTGGATTTGCCCCCCACATGTCCTTTTTAATTCATTCTGTCATTCATGGTAACCACAACTAACATTCATTGAGAACCTACTAAGTCCCAGGCCCTGATATTTAGCATGTTTTATCTTCGTCAGTCCTCTACTAGCCAGGGAGGTAGGTTCTATTACTCATTTTACAGATGAGGAAACAGATAACAAGGGTTGAGTGACTTGCTCAGGGTCACACAGCTGGTAAGAGAGAGCTGGGATTAGAATTCAGGCAGCCTAGTTCCAGAACCTACTCTCTTAATCAAGGAGTTGCTATGCTCCCTGCACCCATTCATTCATTTTTAAAGAATGTTGTATCCATTGATTTCAGAGAGAGGCAGGGAGAGGGAGAGAGAAATAGAAACATCAGTGATGAGAGAAAATCATCGACCAGCTGCCTCCTGCACGCCCCCTGCTGGGGATCAAGCCTGAAACCCCAGGATGTGGTCTGACCTAGAATTGAACCGTGACCTCCTGGTTCATGGGTCATGCTCAGCCACTGAGCCACACCGGCCAGGCCATTGATTGATTGATTGATTCATTCATTCATTCATTCAACAAACGTTTAAACCTTCATGGTGCACTACTCTATGTTGGGTATGAGGAGATAAGCTCACCCACTGTCCAATGGGAGCTATGGACACACCCTGAGGTGGGGGTGTCACACTTGGGGGTGAGCAGAGAAGAAGCCCATTAATTCTGTTTTCTTCTGCATCTTGCCCCTGCCCTGCCCCAGAGAAAGAGGGGAGTAGAATCAGAGGAAGCTGATATTTGAGCAGATTCTTGAAGGGTGATGTGGGAAAGAAGGAAGGACCCGCCAGGTGGAGGGAACAGTAGGTACAAAAGCTAGTAAGTGTGAAAGTACACGTATTTATTCCCCTCCCTTTTGTCTTCCTCCGTCCCCACCTCTGTCACAGTACATCCCCCTGCGGGCCTGGCTGTACCGGGATGGCTTCGCCCGCTTCTCCAACACCCGCTTCACACTCAGCAGCATTGATGACCAGTGTATCCTGGGATCCCGCCTCCCCACCCGCCATGCGCCCTTCCCTTCCTGTCCTTTGGGGTCCGGAGAGAGCTCGTCCATTCCACAGATGTGTGCTGAGCGCCTGCTGAATGCCACGTTCTGGTCTGGGCACAGGAGAGCTTCCAGTCTTGTGGTGGCGGGAGGTCCCCCAGTGATCTGAGGAAAGCGGCCCTGTTCCTCTCGGAGCAACTCATCCCACACAGTCTGCTTGATGGTCCTGTTGGTGGTGTGCCTGCCGTAAACCTGGATTGGTATTCATCGGATCTCATTCACATCTCTTAGTATTCATAGGATGGGACAGTTTGAGCCCCTTTGGAGAGCGTTTGCATCCTTTCACGTCCTTTTCTTCAGTGCCTCGTCACTGGCTCACTCATTCACTCAAACACAATGCCATTTTCACCCACCTCATTGGTAGGGACCAAAGACTTGATGGGACTCTGTGTTGGCAAGGTTGGGAGGGTACATAGGCTATTGGTGGGAGTGTACATTGGTGCCCTATGAGGAGGCAATCGGGAAAATGTCTATTGAAAGACAAATGCACATACCTTCTGACCCAGCAATTCTCCTTCTGGCTCTTTCTCCTACAGGAACACTCACAATGTAGGAAAATGGAGGTTTAAAGGTCAGTCACTGTACAACCTTGTTTGTGAGAGTGAAAGCATAGGAAACAACTAGAGGAATGGTTCATTTGCACAATGGAATACTAGGTAGCTGTTAAAAAGGAATGGGGGGAAATGCATTATGTACTGATATGAGATAATCTCCAAGCTGTATCATTAATTGGGGGGAACTAGTATAGAGCTCTGAGAAATGTGCACTCCCATCATGTTAAAAATATCGCTATGCTTTTATCTGTGCACAGACATCTCTGAAAGGATGTACAAAAATCTGCCTTCGGGAGGAGAAATGGGTGGGTGTGCAGAAGCTATTGCCTTATATACATCCTTATACCTCATGTGAATCTATTATCTGGTTAAAATATCAACAACAACAAAATGTTTTTAAGCCCAGCCAGTGTGACTCAGTGGTTGAGCATCAACCTATGAACCAGCAGGTCATGTTCAATTCCCTGTCAGGGCACCTGTCCAGTTTGTAGGCTCGATCCCCATGGGGGATAGGAGGCAGCCCATCAGTGATTCTCTCTCATCATTGATCTCTCCCTTCCTCTCGGAAAACAATAAAAATATTTTTAAAATGTTTTTAAGATTTTTAGACCTGAGCATCAGATAAAAAGGGGTAAACAGTACAGGGACATTCAGAGATGAATCAGCAGGATTGGACTGCCTGCATATGGGAGAGATGGGCATGGAAGGTGAGGCTGCTGAGCTTCTGATCTGGGTGATGCAGCTGATGCTTTTAGCCGATTCACAGCTCTCGGCCTTCATTTTGTCATTCGATTAAGAGTCTGTCCAAGGTAATGCATTTGCCTTGCCTGCCTGTTAGGGTGGGAGTAGGCCCTCCTGAGAATTTTTTGTAATTTTTTTCTATTTTACCAACTTCAACATTTCCTGTGTGTGTGTGTGTTCTTGTTTTTCTTGTAAATCTAACAAGCATTTATCAGATGCAAGCCATCAAATTTATTTTAGTTTCATTTTTGTTTTCCATGTTGTTTTCATTTTGTTTTGTTTTTAATTAAAATTAAATGATGCAGGTAATGTGCTTGGAACGGTGCCAGGCCCAGAGTGGCTACTGAGGGCGAGGAGGGGTACGCTCCCCCATTTCAGAGTGTTTGCAGATCTCCAGGCATCGTGGGCCCTTATCACACAAAGCAACGCCCAGCACTAGTTTCTATTGAATGCAGGTTTGCTGTTTTCCCAGTGAGTGACTGTATGTCATTTTCCATCCCTTCTAATTGTTTTTAACTTTTAATATTGAAAGATTTAAAAAATATTTTAAAACTGTAGAAAAGACTATAACAGAAATCCACGCATCTACCTTCAGACAGAACAGATATTAATATTTTGCCACATTTGCTTCAGATATTACACACCAACTTTTAAAATAATAAACCAACTTTGGATCACAAAACATTAAGACATGTTTTTACCCTGACTTTTATAATTGTGCATACAGATATAGTTTGATATATATTGTTTATACATAAACTAGTCAATATATATATACATATATGAGCACAAAATACAAAAATATTCACCTCAACACTGAAATAGTAAAAAGTAGAAACAGCCTGGCTGGTGTGGCTCAGTGGTTGAGCATCAACCTATGAATCAGGAGGTCAGGGTTTGATTTTTTATTGATTTCAGAGAGGAAGGAAGAGAAAGGGAGAGATATATAAACATCAATGATCAGAGAGAATCATTGATTGGCTGCCTCCTGCATGCCTCACTCACTGGGGATCAAGCCTGCAACCCGGGCATATGCCCTGACCAGGAATCAAACCTGGTTTGATTGACCTCCTGGTTCATAGTCGATGCTCAACCACTGAGCCACACTGGACAAGATAAACATCTTTTCATGTGCTTATTGGGCATTTATAAATCTTCTTTGGGAAAATGTCTACTTGAAGTCTTAGCCCTCTTTTAAATTGGATTATTTGTCTCTTTAATTGTTGAGCTGTAAGAGTTCTTTACCTATTTTTTAATACTACTTCTTAGATACATGACTTACAAATATCCTTTTCAATTTGTGGTTTGTCCTTTATTTTTAAGGACTTTTTTTTAAATTAGCATTTTTAGGTTCACAGCAAAACTGAGAGGAAGCAGTGGTTCTCAACCTGTGGGTCACGAACAATGAAAATACATCCTGCATATCAGATATTTACGTTATGATTCATAACAGTAGCAACATTACAGTTATGAAGTAGCAACGAAAATAATTTTTATGGTTGGGGGTCACCACAACATGAGGAACTGTATTAAAGAGTCGCGGCATTAGGAAGGCTGAGAACCACTGGTAGAGATTTCCCACATACTCTGCCTCCATACACACACATAGCCTCCCCTGTTACCAACATTCCCCATTAATTAGTTACAATCGATAAACCCACATTGACACATCATAATCACCCAAAGTCCATAATTTACATTAAGGCTGTACTTTCTATGGGATTGGACAAATGCATAATGATGTGTATTCATCATTGTTGTATCATGCGGAGTATTTTCACTGCATGTGAAACTAAAAATCCTGTGCTCCGCCTTTTCACTTTCTGGATAATGTTCTTTGAAGCACAAAATTTTTTTGTTTGGGGGTGTGTGTTTTAATTCTCACTCGAGAATATTTTTTGCATTGATCTTTAGAGAGAAAGTGGAAGGGAGGGAGGAGGGGAGAGAGAGAGAGAGAGGAACATCAAAGTGAGAGAGACATATAGACTGGTTGCTTCCCACATGTGTCCTGACTGAGGGCTGGGGATCAAACCTGCAACAGAGGTACGTGCCCTTAACCAGGAATCAAATCCTCGACCCTTTGGTCTGCAGGTTGGTGCTCTAACCACTGAGCAACCAGCCGTAGCTGAAGCACAAAAGGGTTTAATACTGATGAAGTTCAACTTATCTACTCTTTCTGTTGTCACTCATGCTTTTGGTGTCACAGCTAAGGAGCCCTGACTAACCCAAGGTCATTGCTTATTTCTATATTATATTCTAAGAGAGTTCAAGTTTTGGCTCTTATATTTAGGTCCAAGATACATTTGGAGTTAATTTTTGTCTATAGTATGAGGAAGGGGTCCAGCCTTATTCTCTTGCATGTGCATATTCAGGTGTCCTGGCCCATTTAGTGCTTGCCCCCATTGAACTGCCTTGGCACACTTTTCAAAAGTCAGTTGACCATAAACCTAAGAGCTCTTTTTATTATTTAGTGGTTTGTTATGTACTTATTCTTTTGAAATTAAGGTAGAAGAACTCTCAGACAAATGTGAAAAAAAAAAAAGTTTTTGGAAATCTCTAAAGAAGACGTTCTAGAACAATGGTGCTAACGAGGATGCCCGCCTTCCTCTGCGCTTCATGCAGCAAACGGGGAGCAACACACGTTTTAGGGGAGTTACACTTGGGTTAGTTCCCTAGGGCCTCTACCTCCCAGTAAGTCCTGGAGAAAGTTACACCTTATGGTCATTTCATGAGGTGAAATGCAGTGGGGGCGGGAGGGTTGGTGGAGGACTGTCCTGAACAGCTGTCCCTTACTTAACCTCTCGGAGCTTCAAGTTCTCTTTTTTGAGATGGGAATAATTTGAGGAACAAATGAGATGATTTGCGTGAAATGCTCTGTAAGCTGCCATGTGTTGTCGATGTTACTGGTGGTCACCATGGTGATGATAGCAAAAGGCAGACTCTCAGAGCTTGGACCTTTGAGGCCATCTTGACCCCACACCAAAGCTGGATCACTTTTTCAATATTCCTACAAAGTGGCCACCCAGCCCGAACCCCTCTGGTGACAGAGAGCTCAGAATATCCCAAGACGGCTGTTCTATATTTAGTCTCTCTATATGTTAGAAAATGTTCTCCTCTTGAGTTGAAAAATCATACTATAATAACAGCTATACCAGGCACTATAAGAGGTGCTTCTATATAGACTGTTATCTAATCTTTCAAATACTTCTGCGAGGCCAATCTACTATTAGGTACTCCCATTAAATATGTAGGAAAATAGACTCGGAGGAGCCAAGTAACTTGCTCAGGGGCTCGGAGCCGGTAACAATGCAGGCAGGATTGGAACCCAGGCCCACCGGACTCTAAAGCCCACACGTGACCTCTGGGCTGTTTTTGTGGCCTTCCCCATCAATTCCCAAGGAAGGGTCTCAGTTTGGTCCCTGGGGGCTACATGGAGCAGGACTCACTCTTCTTGTCCACACTGATCCTTGACCACCAACCTCTGCCAGATGTGCACCTCACCAATGTCGCCGTGCAAAAGACGTCCCCTGACTACCACCCAAAGAAGGTGAGCAAGCTGGGCTCCTGCCCTCGGGCTCAGCCTCTGGGGCGGCTGGGGTGGTGGGTCAGAGTGCCAGAGAGCCCAGCACAGGCTTGTCTTGGGCTCAGAGTTCACAGTGCAGCCGAGCCCACCCTTCCCATTTGCAGGGCCCAGGGCAGGAGTACAAATGGAGGCCCATGCATAGTGTCTAGATATTTAAGTTATAAGCCAAACTAACATACCCTCTAACAAAATGTGTTCTGTCCTCCTGACTGGACAGATATGCTTTTATTTATCCATCATCATCTATCTACGTGTTGACCTTCTACCTAATAACCTACAAGGCCAGGTTCAAATTTAGAACTCTATGACTTCTAAGAGTTAAAAGCCAGAACAGGAGTGCACAGGGAGAGCTGGCCCCAAGCTCATACCCGCACAGTGGGGGCCTTGGGATGCACAAATGGTCAGTGCAATCTGTCTTCAGGGAAGCAGGCCCAGGGAGAGGCCTGCACAGGGCATTTGGGCAAGGACTTCTGGGATTGTGAGTCTAGCCCGTGGTCAGCAAACTGCGGCTCGCGAGCCACATGCGGCTCTTTGGCCCGTTGAGTGTGGCTCTTCCACAAAATACCACAAAATACCACGTGCGGGGTGCGCATGTACAGTGCAATTAAAACTTCATGGCCCATGTGCAGAAGTCGGTATTTTGTGGAAGAGCCATATTCAAGGGGCCAAAGAGCCACATGTGGCTCGCGGGCCGCAGTTTGCCGACCACTGGTCTAGGCTATGCTCTAGGAAGGGAGGCACATACTCTCCGGCTGGACACATCCCCTTGGGCTTGCAGAGTCTTTGTCCCAAAAGGAAAGACACACTTGGGGTTCTCCTGGTCACAGGACTCAGGGTTGGGCTCCTCTTGTCCAAGCCTGAGGGCCATGTTGATGGCGATTGTTGGAAGGTCCCGGCAGCCCAGGTCCCGGTTAACTAAGGCTCCCTCTCCCAACCCGGGTGCACGGGCCCCAGGGCTGCAAATGGATGCTCCAGCGCTTCCGACAGTACCTGGCGTCCAAGCACGGGCCAGAAGCAGTGGAATCGCTCTTCAGTGACATGGACAACATCTTCATCAAGAGCCTGCAGAGTGTGCAGAAGGTGATCATCAGTGACAAGCACTGCTTTGAGCTGTACGGCTATGACATTCTCATAGACCAGGACCTCAAGCCGTAAGTGGATGGGCCAGTGGCCCTGCCCTGGAGAGCCAGGGGGCACATTTTCCACCCAGACTGCCTGGGTTTGACCTCAGCTCTGCCACTTCCTCATTAGGCACACTTTCTGTTGCCTCAGTTTGCCCATCTGTAAAATGGTTGCTGTGCCTATAGCATTGTTATGAGGAATAAATGAAGTATAGAGCACTGAGCCTCATGCCTGGCACTCAGAGGCCTTTCCTAAATATATGCTGAGTCAGGGATCCTCCTCTGGTACCAGCAAGAAAATTACCCTCTGTTAGCCCTGGTGCTTTCCAGATGCAAAGTGCCTTACAAGGGAGTATTGTCACCATGTTGATCCCTGTCAAGAATTTGGTGCGTTCCCTCAGTGTCCATGAGGTTGAGCTGATGAGTAGAACAAACTGAGGTGGCAGGGACCCCAGCAATGGCCCTCATGTGATACCATTGGGGTGGTTCTGGCAGCTTGAGGTCACCCTGTAAGTCAAGGGCAGAGCCAGGCCCAGGGTCATAGTTCCTGGGCTGAGCTGCTCCCCGCCAGTAGTGCAGCTCCTGGGCCCAGCACCTCCTGAGGGTCACTGTATGGTGTTGAGGGGCTTTCTGAGCCAGGAGTAGGAGTCAAGACCTAAATCGGGCCCATATTCAGAGAAACAGGGTCCGTACCAGGGGTCTCTCTCCTTTGCCCCTGGGGTAAGATGTGGCTGGGGCATCAGAGTGATGCTGATAGGGGAAACAAACTTGGAGGAGGCAGCAGATAGTGGAAAGTGGGACCTGAGGCTCCCACTGACCTGCTGGGTGAGCCCTTCCCTTTCTGTGCCCAGGTTCCTGGCTGTAAATGACCGGGTTGCACAAAACAAGAGGTTGTAAACTGGAGGCCATTGGGTTGCCTTTGGCCTGCAGCCACCTGGAGTTTGGCCTTCAGAATATTTTTGTTTGTTTGTTTCTTTTTCATTGAAATTCAGTGACAATCTCTAAACACTGGGAGATGGTCACACAAAAGTCTGGATTTTTGGCTTTTCTGGAAAACATAAAACAATCATGTAATCCTGGGCTCATGCTCCCACAGGGCAACACTCCCCTGGAGCTGGCCACAGCCAGCCCTGTAGACATGGAATGCTCTTTCCAGTTCACCAAGCCCCGCCCCTGTGGGGTATCAATTGTTTTCAAAAAGTTTTAGACAAGAGGAGAGAGTGAGTCTGGGTGAATTGAGGGTGAGGCCCAGGCACCCCATCTAGCCTCTCAGTGAAGTTCCAGGAGCTCCAGGGACCAGGTAACCCTAAGACTCTCCCTTCTTTTCCCTCCCCAGATGGCTCCTGGAGGTCAATGCGTCCCCATCACTGACAGCCAGCAGCCAGGAGGACTATGAGCTGAAGACCTGCCTCCTGGAAGACACCCTGCACATCGTGGACATGGAAGCCAGGTGGGGGAGGGCAGCCTTTCAGGCACCCCGTACATGACAATCGGGGCTCCCACCCAGGAAGAGATAGAACTCAGAACCTTGGACTTGAGCGGCCCTCAGAGACACTCTAGCCTGCCCTGCTATTTTATAGACGGAAACTGAGATGTCCACACGGGGTTGGAGCCTGGTCCAAGGACTCAGCCCTTTTGGGTTCAGGGCAGGGCCAACCACAGCTTTCTGAGATTTGGTCCGGCAGGATTTCCTCGACATTTCTTGACTGTGGGACCCTGGACCAGTCACTTCACCTCTCTGAGCTTCTTTCCTCATGTGTCTACCTCTCAGGATTGTTAGATCAATTTACCAAGATAACTTATTGTCAAGTGCCTAGCTACAGTAAGTGCTCAGTAAGAGACTATACGTTGTTACAACAATGTGTACGTAAGGAAAATTCAGGGCCTGACTTCAGTCAGTGTTGGTTGGTCTGTCTTCTCCCTTCCATTCCTCCCTCCCTCTATCTCTCTATCCTTCCATTCCTCCCTCCCTCCCTCTCCCTGTCCCTCATTCCCTCTCATCTCTTTCTTCTTTATTAGTTTTTTCTCAATTATTCCAGCAAGAGTTTGAGGGCTGACTCTTATTGTTCATGAGTGGGGTTTGGGTCACATGTCCTCTCTGAACCAATCATTATGACTCTGATTAACCAGGCCTAGGTCTTGTGCCCACCTCCCAGGGGATGGGGTCAACCTCACCTGAGCCATGTAAGTGAGAGAGGGAGGATGGTTCTCAAAGGAAAAACCAAGGCACTCTTAGGCTGAAAGAAGGTAAAATGGATGCTGAGCAGGGGGAACCTCAGGTGTCCACTATATCTGCCATCATTTAGTCATTCAACAAACATTTGAGCCTCACGTGTGTCAGGCCCTGTGCCACACATTGAGGACACAGTGAAGGATAGAACAGACCCAGTTCCTACCTTCATGGAATTTATGGTTTGGGGAGACAGCAGAGTTTAAACCAGAATGCGGAAGTACTGAGGGCAAGTGTTTAAGCCAAGGGACAAAAGTGGGGGACAGCCCCTCTGAGACCTGTGTGGGCACCTAGGAAACAGCCAGTGAATGGTGGGCAAAGGAAGGGATTCTGACAGTGTGGGGACCAGCAGGCTGCAGGGGTGAATCAGGGAGCTGGCCAGGGTCTTTGGGTCCTACCAGGTGCACCTTCTTTAACCCTTTGTGTCTCCTGCCTGTCCAGGCTCACAGGAAGGGAGAAGCGAGTGGGAGGCTTTGACCTCATGTGGAATGATGGCCCTGTCAGCAGAGAAGAGGGGGTTCCCGACTTGTCAGAAATGGGGAACTTTGTGACCAACACACACCTTGGTATGTGGGGCCATGTGGGAAGTGGGCACCAGGGATGTGTCATGGGAGGTTCCAGGTGGTCTAAGACTGGCCCCTTGGCACAGCTGTATGACCTGGACCAAGACTTAACCTCTTTGTTCCTCATCTGTGAAGTGGAGAGTAAATAGTTTCTATCTCAATATATGCCTAGAACACTGCCTGGCACATAGTGAGAGATATTATTAATCTGCCAGGAGGTAGATTTCAAAAGGTTCAGGAAAGCAAACAGAAAACAATGACAAACAACCCCCCTCCCATGATAGATTAAAGAGAGATTAAGGACTTCAGGGCTTGACTTGAAAACTTGGTGTTTAAAAAATGAGAAGTTTTGCCTGTCCGGTGTGGCTCAGTTGGTTGAGCTTCGTCCCATGCACCAGGAGGCCCTGGTTCTATTCCCAGTCAGGGCACATGCCAGGGCTGCAAGCTCAATCCCCAGTAAGGGGCATGCAGGAGACAGCCAATCCAAGTAGGGGGTATGCAGGAGGCAGTCAGTCGATGTTTCTATTTCTCTCTCCTTCTCCCTTCCTCTCTCTGAAATAAAATAAATACATTAAAAAAACATTAAAAAACAAAAATTATTCACACTTATTGTAGAATATTTGAAAACTAAAGAAGGAAATAAAAAATCATCCAGACATAACCATCTTTAACTATCTGGTGTGCTTCCTTCCAGTTTTTAAAAAAATGCATATATTCATATTTTTCCCTTTTACAGATTTGGCGTAGGACTGGAGTTTTGAGTCCCACTTTTCCATGTAGCATTTTCCACATCATTCAACAATGTTAATAAGAGCCTATCTTTTGGAAACACTTATGTGCCGGGTCTAGACTAAATATTTTACATATGTTATCTCATTTCATTTTTAGGCAGCTTTTATTATCATTTTACAGATAAGGAAACGATTTCCAGATGTTACACGACTTGCTTAAGGTCTCGGTTATAAGCGGTGAGCCAGGACCTGAACTCCAGTCTGACTGACTGCAAAACCTGAATGCTCGACGGCTAGCTCTCCTGTCCCTTAGCACAGTTCAAAACTGCGTTCCCATCTGGCTACAAAACATTCTTGCTTACACAGATGCCAAATTTGCTAAACCAATTTCTTGTAATTGAGCACATGGCATGATTTCAATTTTTCACTTTTATAAACAATGGCATGATGAACATCCTTTCACGTAAAGCTCAAGTGAAAAATCTGGCTGTTTCTTTGGGACAGATTTCAAGAAATACAATTACTGGGTCAGAGGGATAGACTTATTATAGCCAGATGGCTTTCCTGAAAGAGCTCTGAATTTAAACAAACAAAAAAAACTTTACCAACGTGTACATTCCACTGATTACTGGTGAGGTTTCAGATTTTTAATTGGCATTTCTTCTTTTGTTAGCTGTCCATACTCAATCTATTTTTCAATGGGCTGTTTACATTTTTTAAATGTATAAAGGCCTTGGATATTAATATGTTAAATTACACCTCTCTGTCAAGCTTATTGTAAACATTTTACTGAGTTGTAATTTGCTTTTTAAATGCTCTCTGTGGCATCTTTTTATTTTTTATGAAAAGGTTTTGGTATGATTTGGGATTGGGCTTGGCTGCAAGCAACAGAAAAGCCACTAATAGTTAGCCAGAGAGGGACTGATTTGTCTTGAGGGCTGGCACAAAGGCAGCATGATGCTCTTGCCTCTTTTTGCTGTGCCACACTTAGTAGGTTGCCTTGGTGCTCGTGCTTGCTGCCTCAGGTTGCTCAGGTTGCAAGATGGCTGCTCCAACTCCAGACGCTATGTCCTTGTCCCAGGCAGAAAGAAACAGGGAGGCCCAAGGACCAAAGCCTTTCCTTCAGGCTTTGATTGTTAATCCCAAAAGGGATGCCCTCCCAGGGGCCTCTGCTGACATCTATCAGAGCTGGCTCACAGGGCCACCCATGATGCAAGGAAGCCTGGGATGTCAAGTAGTTTGCCTTGAGGAAGGCAGGGGAGAGGAAGTTTGTGAATGGCTTTTCCACAGCAGATCCCTAGTGTCTGCCAAATTGCGTGTTTGGACGATGACTACATAATGCTTTCAAGCTGTGGATACAACCACCTGGAAATCTTGTTTAAATGAAGATTATGATTCAGTAGCTCTGGAGTGAGGCCTAAAATTCTGCATATCTGACAAGTTCCCAGGTGATGCTCTCTATTAGTTAACTGTTACTATGTAACCTCCCCCAAACCTTGCAGCTTAAAACAGCTATCTGATTTGCTATTCATTCTTCAGGTGTCACCGTCCTAGAGTCACTCATAGGGCTCCAGGCACCTGGCGAGGCACTGAGATTTGATGGCCTAGGATAGCTTCATGGACATGTGTGGTGGTTGATAATGATTGTCAGCTGGGCCTCTCTGTCTAGGTGGTCATTTGTCTTCCAGCAGTGCTGCCTGGCTTCTTCACATGGTAGTCCTAGGGTTCCAAGAAGGCGAGGAAGATGTAGTGAAGCCTCTTGACCCCCAGGCATGGGCTTAGAAGTCCGAAAGTACCATTCCTCCACAATCCATTAGTTAAAGCTAGTCCAGCCCAGATTCACAGGGCAAGGAAATAGCCTCCACCTCTTCAGTCACCTGCAGAGAGAGGTGCATGTAGGAAAGGGAGGGGTTGTTGCAGCTCTCCTTGCTAATAATCCATCTCAGATATCGATGCTGCTGTTTTCTGGACCCTATTCGAGTAGCAACGATTCAGGACACCCTGGCTTCTCCACTTTGGCTGCATCACATGGGGTTGGGTAAGGGAAGAAAGCTAGCATCTAACCTATTAGGTACTAGGTACTGTAGAATCACATGGGAGCTTTAAAAAAGACCAATGCCTGATAAAGATACAGTTGGTCTGGACATCAGTATTTTTTTTAATCTCCCCGATGACCCTAAAGCACAGCCTAGATTGAGAGCCACTGCTTGAGAAATCTCTAGATAATTCCCAAGTATCCAGTGGAGGGTGAGCATATGGTGGTGAATACCAGAGGAGCTGGCCGGGAGTGGGAAGAGGATTGATGAAATGCATTATGGATATGTTGAGGGATCTCCTGGTGAAAAGATCAGCAGATGACTCAGAGATGAGTCTAGGACTCCAAGAAGAGATTTGCATTGGACACAAATATTTGGGAGTTATGAATGAGCCCTTGCAGTTAAAGCTAAGGTTCCATGGAACCCTGGGGATGCATATAGTGGGCTCTTAGCTTTGAAGCCTTGATGACCAGTGAGCACCTAGGAGTTAGGAATGGGGCTTTGGGGTGCTAAGAAAGATGGCCATCTCCTTTAGGTCAGTAGTTGTGGCCATGTGGACTCATCATTCAACCAGCATTTGTGAGTGCCATCAATATGCCTGACACAAGACTCAGTGACCATGGAATTGCTTCAAGGACCAGCTCTGAGAGCAAACAGGAAGTGGTAACACCGTGAATGTGCAGGAGAGGAGGTGTCTCCCATGTTCATGGTGGCCTCTCAGCACGGACTCCCTGGGACACACAGGAGTAGGGGCGACTCTGTGGAAATGTTTGTCCCTTAGCCAACTGTGCGTGACACATGGGGTTGGGTAAGGGAAGAAAGCCAGCATTTAACCCTGTTAGGTGCTAGGCTCTGTGCTAGCTTTAATGCATTTTCACTGAGTGAAACCAGAAGGAAAGCAATGTGGGGTAGTGGTTAAGAACTTGACCTCTAGCCTGGGTTCAAAATCCAGACCTGCTATTTATTGTGTGATTTGGAGCAAATAACTTGGCATGTCTGAACCTCAGTTTTTTTCTTCTACACATCATTCTGGTGAGACCTCAACAAGTTAATCCACATTCAGCACCTGAAGCAGCCCCTGAGGTAAGTCCCCAATGAATGTTACCTTCCTTTGATGATCCTTACACTCATCCCATAAAGCAAGTATTTGGTTTCCAGATGAGAAGACTGATGCATGAAGAGGAAAATTACCTGCCTGAGGGCCACAGCAGTTGAGGGTGCGAGCCATAAGCCATCCATAGCTGCACGGCTGCTGTCTCCTCCTCCCAACAGGTGGCAGGAGCACAGGCCGCTCCACTCCCCAACCCCTTTTCCTAGGGACAGGACCTCCCAGCCAACTCTCCACTTCCCTTCCAGGTTGCATCAATGATCGAAAAAAACAGCTGAGGCAGCTGTTTCGCTCCCTTCAAGGCCAGAAGAAAGGTTCCAGCTAATACCAGCCGCTGAGAGGCAAGCGTCCCTGGGAGGTGCCATGCCATCCAGTCCTCTCCCCACTCCGTTGCCAGCACAGCAGCACCTCAGAGCACATGCCTCCCTCCCTCTGGATGGGCCACAGCTGCTGCTTGCTGCTTGGGCCGGGTCTCCTGGATTCCCCCACCGACCCCTGGGCATCTTCGCACCGGGAGACAGCCAATCCTCTGGACTGGATGGGTTTTAACCTTGACAGATTGGCTTTGCGAATAGGCCCCAAGAGTAAAAACTCAGCAAATTCGGCTCTCCAGAGAGGTCACGTCTACTAAATGAGCACAGGCCTTACTCGAAGTTACTGGGCACCAGGCTTGGCCCAGGGAATGCCATGGGCTGCAGCGGTGTCCTCCTGGCTTCACCCTTTGATGTCTCCCAGGAGGTCAGGGTTGTAAGAGTCCTCCAAGAGCAAAGGATTCACGGGCTAGGGAACTTGTCTTAAGCTATGTTCGCAAAGCAAGCAATTATAGATGGTGTTTACTGGGAGTCTGGAGGACTGGACCCCGCACATCTTCTCCTCCTTACAATACCCTGACCTTGCCTGTCAGGGGAACCCGTGGTGCTCCCCCGACTCTGTGAAAGCCAGCAGGCCAAGCGTCCCCATTGCTCAGATGGACATGGGTCAGGAAGGCAGAGCTGCTTAGACTTATCTAAGTCATCTGGGTGACAGGTGCCTCTCTGGGCCTTCCTACTTGAGGTTGGGAGCTGAGCTTTTTGAACTAGAAAGCCTTGTGCCAGCAGGCAAGGAGATAGCATTCCCACATTCCTACGCCTCCTCTTAGCTTCATAGGAATTACAAGTGGGCTGGTGGACTAACTGCTGCATGGGGGACCCATTAGGGGATCCCAGGCAGCTTCCTCTACCACTCTTCCTGCTTCACGACAGTTCTTTTAGCTACAAACAACAGAATGTGACTGCCCAGGGATGGGAAGGGCTTTTGGAAGTGAATACTGTCATGTCCAAGAAATGAACCAGTCAGCTTTGGGAAGGCCAGAAACCAGCAACTCTGGGCCTCCTCCTTCATCCCTGTGACTGAGGAGAGCCCAGACAGCCCCAGGCATGGGTTCTACCTTTCCAGTAGGATCCAATTGGCTCTTTTTTGTCCTAGCATCTACTTTGCCAGACAGGTAGGGGCAATGTTTAGAGGAAATTGTGAGCAAGGCAGTCCTACCAGATAGTGTCTAGCAAAGTGAATGCTGCTACTCCCTACTTTTTAAATTTATATTTAAAAATATGCAATATAACAGCAACACGTTCTTCCCTTCCACCCCAAATATGCAGTTTGTTTGGAGGGAACCAAATAATTGGTGATTGCATACAAATCACCAGCTTATCAGACACATGTCCTGCCCCCTTGCTTTTCTCACTTAACCTTGGAGCTTGTTCCAAATCAGTGCTCAAAGCTTCCTTATTCTTGATTACAGCTGTGTAGTATCCCACTACCAGGAGCCATCAATTCCTTTAATCTACTGTGAACATTTAGTTTACTTCCATTTAGTTTCCAACTCCATCTCCCTACTCTTTGAGCCAGTATGGAAAACACACACAAATTTCTACTAAAAAAAAACTCAGAAGGATGCAACATCGCACTTCTGAGCCAAATTTGACTTATGTATTTTGTTTGGCCAACACCAAAGTTTTAAACATTTTCCTGAACTAGTCAGCAATATTTAAAAGACAGAAAATTCAACTTAAAAATCCAAACTGCTAGTTCTTCTTTAAGAAAACGTAAGATCTAGACATGGCAGCCTATGTTCCAATGAAACTATCGGCAGCAGCTGAGTGGAGCAGGGGGCACGGCAGTGTGCCTGTCTAAGCCTGCCACCATTCAAGGAGGAACCACTGCCCTTCACGGGTGGTATCCTAAAGGGGGTGGTATGCCTGCAATTAAGGACCAAATGAGGTAAAGAACAGAAGCAGCTATCCATTCATTAGGTGCTTTTATTGAAGCCTCAGTGAACAGAAAGATACCGTGTTGCCCTCACAGCACATTCACATTAGGACCCGAGACCACTGACGATAAGGGAACTCAGAGAGCAGCGCTGGCCCTGGCCCTGCTTTTGGAGGCGGTGGAGGGGCATCCTGAACGCATGAAGCACGTGAAGAGGCAGTCCCCCTCACCCATCTCTGGTGCAGGACTCTAAGGCCTTCCTGACGAAAAAGCAGCTGTGGGGGTTGATAAGCAGCACCTACGCTGGGCTCCATCTGGGAGCAAGCAGGAAAAATGAGCCAAAATGGAGCGAGTGGGGAGAAATGGTATGTCTGCTCCACAGATAGTTGTGGTGAACCACGAAGCACCAAGATCCTGTCCTTCATTCAGAAACCACCTGTGAGGTTCCTGCTGCATTCCAATTCTGTTACACATGCTGCTTTAATGTCTCCCTTTCTGAGAGGAATGCTGGAATGAAGCTCCCACTCTTCCCCTTCCCTGCCCAGGGCCCATTTAAACAGCAGGCCACTGTTGAGAAGTGTCTGTTGCAGTCATTCTCATACCCCCACAGGCGCTGCCCCCGCCCACCCACTGTGGCTGCTAGGCCTATCAATGGGTCTTATGTCCATTCAGCCCAGTGGTCAGGCCCACAGGCACTGGCAGGCTGAGGGTTCCCTCTGCTTTCACAGAGCGGTCAAGCACTACAGATACAGAGGCTGCAAACAGGAGCCATGGCCAGGTTGCTGATGCCTGTGTCCTTGCAGGGTAGATCCTGTCCTTGCAGGTTTCAAAGATGGAGCGTTCTGGGTCCTACATAATCCCAGGGGGATGCTGGTTTCAGGCCCCTTATCTTGGTTCTTGAATTTCATCCTTTCAAGATGACCTTGAGAGCTTTAAGTTCATCCTGGTTGAGGGGGGTCAGGTTAAAACCCTTCAGCTCCGGTTTGCCTAAGGAGAGAAGACAATCCATCAGTGCGTTCAGGCCTCCTGTTGTCCAACCTACTGGCCCTGGAGTCAGGCCTGGGAAAGGAGCTCATACAGCATTCATACTGCCAGACACCTGGCTGTGAGGTCTGACAGGGAAGGGCCTCAACTCTACAATATACTGAACAATGAACATTGACACCCACTACTGAGTCTCAAGAACCTGCAGAATTATGACTCTGCTGGCCAGAAACCTTTAGATTTCTGCCATACCTATGGCAGATGTGGGTGGTAAGGTTTACCTAGGAATTCAGCTTCTGAGTCAGAGCTGTCCCGGTCCCCACACCATGCCCTGGCATAAAATGTAAGATAGCTCAGGCCATTCCTGAACCTGGAAAGAATTTGTGATAGAAGACCCCACAAACTTCCTTGTCCATTCTATCTCGGGATGGCTAGAGACAGCCACTGCCCCCTGCCCCCTGCCCCCAGGTTCAGTGCCACTCACATGCTGTCCAGGCCATTGCCCTCCTGGGAGGGGCTTCCCAATCCTGCCCTCTAAGTCCATGTTGATGGTTTTGTCCCCTCCTGGTTTCTTCCCCCCTTCCCCACTTCCTAGGCTAATACCTTGGGCCTCAAAGAGGCGGTTGACCTTCACTTTAAGTTGTTTCCGGAGTCTCTCTATTTCTTTATCCAGATGATCCTGATCTGAAAAATGAGGTGGGCAAATAGAATGAGGTTATACTACAGACAGAATGACCAAAAGCAGTCGGGGGTGCCAGCCTCTCCCTAGCCCCTTTGAGAGCAAGGGCTCTTAGCATTCCAGAAGGAAAAGGGGACTTCAGAAACTAATTGAGGAAGGAACCAAAGGCTAGAGAAGCAACGTGACCTGCCCACAACCACTGAGTGAGCCCGGGATAGGGCTGAGCAGACCAATCCCCTGACTCTCAATCTCCTGGCCTGTTTTCACTATGCAAATACCTTGGGCTAATTGGTGCATAGGGGAGGCAACATCAGGATTTTAGGTCACCCTTCCACAGTGAAATCAGAGAAAATTCAACTGGAAAAATAAAATGGAGAACCTATAGCAGACCTACCCTACGATGACTGGAAAATGGTGGCTAAGGAATTTTATAAACCCAAGTCCATTAAGGGGTTTTTAGAAAAGCATGATGGTGGTAACATGTGACCTAAACAACCTAACTATCAATGGGCAAGCTGAATGCTCAAGCTTAACCTATTTAGCCTCAGTGGATAGAAAAGGTTATCTTCCCTTAACAGACTGCACCTGAAAGCAAACTGCACTATGAGAAGTGGAAGCTACAAAGCTCAACTTGAGATGATACATCTGACTGTCACTCAGTCCTCTCCACCTGCTCTGTTTTCACCTGCCCATAGGAACATTCGAGCTAGTTTGTCTTCCCCACAGACTTTCATTCTTTCTGATGAGAAGCCCCTGATCAGCTGGGCCTCTGGTCTGGGCAATGGTTCTACTCAATCTTTTAAAATGGGTTGCTCGCCTGACTGGTGTAGCTCAGTGGGTGGGAGTCAACCCAGGAATTAAGAGGTTCAATTCCTTAGATTCCCGAGTTGTGGGCTCAATCCCCAGTGGGGGTGGTGCAGGAGGCAGCCAAGAGATGATGTTTCTCTCACTCTATTCCCTCTCCCTGCCTCTCTCTCTAAAAAAAAAATCAGTAAAAACATATTAAAAATAAAAAATAAAATGGGTTGCTCAATGTAAATGAGTAACCCTACTCTGACAAGCTTGTTCAGCCTGTGTCAATCACCGAGAACTATAGATAACAATGTCCCAGAACCCCTCTCGGCACAGTAACACGACCACATTTATGGGCCAAGACAGCTGAAGATCAGATCCTGAACCCAGGCAAGTGACCCCCTCTGAAAGTATCCTCCAGCCTGCCACCCGAGTGCAATGACAACTCCATTTTATAACCATAATGTGTATGGTTTTTCACAGGACAACCAGAAACTTCTATTCCAAGCTAATCCTTTGCTAGAATTTTTATTTCAACAGGGACAGAGGCACCCTGTCTTCAGAGACAGAGGCAACCTTGCTGGTCCTCTTGACCTATACATTTTCAAGGGTAGAAAAGAGGAAATATGTGTAACCTGTCCTTTTCCCAGCCAAGGATGCATTTGCAACCTGACTTTTTACCTTTATGATGCATCTCCAAAGAGCTTTGGAAACTGTGGTCATCCATATTTGAGAAACATCTATTTAGTTGCCGACCCTAAGGTTCACTCTCCCCAAACCCCCATTTTCAACACAGTCTCTCTTGTAGGGGATGTGAAAAATAAAAGTTCACTATGCCAGGCTCCCTTGTATCTGTGGGGGCCATGTAACTTAGTTCTGGCCATAGAGGTGTCAGCAGAAGGCCCTGAGGAGGACAGCCTATTTCCAAAACAGAAGGCAAGGCCATATCAGGGGTGGGAAACCTTTTTTCTGCCAAGGGCCATTCGGATATTTATAACATCATTCTTGCACTGTAACAAAATTATCAACTTAACCTTAGCCTACTATATTCGGTCTCCCCTAATGCTTTGGCAGGGCCAGACCAAATGATTTCTTGGGCCTTATACAGCCCACGGGCCAGATGTTCCCTACCCCTGCCATATAAGGAGAAAGCCCTTTGCCTTTCCTCCAGCCTGGCACGTGGACATGAGCCCTGCAATGATGACACAACCACCATGAGAAGATGCTAAGGTGACCCTGCTGAGCGGCCATGCCAGTCCTGGATGGCTGACTCCAGATAACTTCTTACATGAGAAAAACAGAACCAAATTTTTTAAGCCTCAATTTGTTGAATTTTCTGTTCTTTGTGGTCCAACTTGTTCCACAAATAAAGCATTATGCTCAGCACACATACTGTTTTCTCTCAACTTCAAAAAAAAAAAGGGCTACAGAGATGCACCAACCTCCCCCCCGCCCCCCCCCCAAGGGGAGGCAGCTGTTTCCCTGACTCATGCCCAGGAGGCCTTACCTTTCTCAATCATTTCCTTCGTCTGAGGGTGAGGCATCTTGATAAACATGTTCCCAAAGCAAACCATCACATCTTCTGAAATGGAAAGTGGTAATTCCTTCAACAAATATTCTGAGCACCTCCTATCCACTAGGCATTGTTTTAGATGTTGAAAACACAGCAGAACAATACAAAGATCCTGCACGCACAGAGCTTAAGTTATAGTGGAGGAAGGGGAATAAACAAGCAAAGCTATCATTTGTCAGGTCCGAGCAGGTCTAAGCACTGCAGAGAAAAATAAAGCAGGGTAAGGGGGTGGGGAATGCCAGAGCAGGGGAGAGACTTGTTGGACCTGGTGGTCTGAAAAGGCCTCACTGATTATGTGACATCTGGACAGAGACTTGAAGAAAGTGAGGGTGTGAGCCCTGCAGCAAAATAATCAGTAATGTGCTTGGGGTGTTAGAAACAGCAAGGAGACCAGTAAGGATGGAGTCAGTGAGGGAGGGGGAATAGAGATGATGTTGGAAGAGTGTAAGGGGGTCTGGATTACATGGGCTCTTGCAGGACTCTGGCTTTTACTCTGGTCAGATGAAAAGCAATGGTTTTAGACCTTCCAATGCACTTTAAGTAAAATTCAAATTTCTTCCCTTCATGACGGCCTGGCCTCTGCCCATCTTCCCAGCTTCATCACATGCCCTTCCCCTTGCTTATTCTGTCACAACCACTTGGCCTCTAAGAGCCCCCATCCTATCCTCCAACACCTATCCCACCTCCAGTCCCACCTTCAGCTTTCTCACAATTTTCAATTACGTATTTCTGTTGTTCTGCTCATTTGTACTGATTTATACCCCCTCCCTGTACTTTCCCAGTGCCAACATTGAGAAGCCAGCACCTAAGGGCCTGTCATGGAGTTGAGCAGCTGAAACCCCGAGCCACAGTCTGTGTGAGACCTGAGAAATTTCCTCCCCATCTCCATGGGTGTGTCGCGCACCTGTAGCCTCCTGCCTGCTCTCTGTTAGGGACAAGGCAAAGGCCTTCGACGGAAAACTGCACAGGCCTCCTGGGCTGGAGTGAGGAGTCGTGACTTACCGGAGACACTGAGCTCTTTCTGCAGGGCCCTCAGGCCCTCTCGGTTCTGATTCCTCTTGGTGTCTAGGTCCACAATCTGAAAAGCACAGAGGCAGGAGGGAGCTCAGCGACTGCTCGCCCCAGCTTGTCAGCTCCAACAGACCCACCTGTCTATGAACACCCAACAGAGACACCAAGGCATCATTCCTGGGCTACTCCCAGGGTCCTGTCTAAGACAGACAAGTGTGTGAATGCACTTCTTCCCCTACTCAGCTTCCGGGTCCTTTAAAGACCGTGTGTGGTGCAGATGTTTTCCCCCCAGAGAAGGTGCTGGGAAAATGCTGACTAAACAGATAATTCTTTATTCTCCACTAGAGCGCTAGTTCTCAGCTTTAGGGCATTTTAGGATCATGGGGAGTGGAAACCTCTCCCCGGGCAAGCCCCTCCAGCTGATTCTGACCTCGTATCATGAGAAGCCCAACAATATGAGACTGGAACAGAAGGGAGGCACTGAAATGGTGGTAACAACACAACAGCTACTACAGAAGTGAGGAGCGGGTACCATATAGGGCTTTAGAGCACTGGCTCTGGAGCCAGAACACCCAGGTTTGAATCCTGCTGCACGCTGGTAACTGTGGGACTTCACCTTCCTCACAGGTTACTGAGCCAGGAACGCGATGTATTATCAGCACAGTGTCTGCACCTGGTGATTACTCACAACCTGCTATTATCATCATCACTCAGCACACTGATGCCCTGATTAATAGGCTCTTCCCCAGGTCTTCCCCTTCTCAGTAAATACCCACCCAACCTCCAAACAATCATCCCAACTTAAGATGGGGAGTCACGAATCATTCTTGTCTCCTCCTACTCCCTGACCCCTATGAAACCATCATCAAGACCTACTAACCGGATCGAAGTGGATTATGGGGAAGCTACGCTGACATTCTCCCAGGACCCGAAAATGGAAGAGAAAACCCTTACAACAAAGGTGGTAAAGAGGAGGCCACATCGAGGCTGGTCCACTGCTAGTTTTTATCGTGCCATTTTCTTAAAATGCTTGACTTTTACCAATTGAAAAGTGATGAGGCTGTATTGATTTTACTAGAACACAATCTTTACTGCCACTGTCCGAAATTTGTCAAAATAAATATACAATTCTAAAGAAAAACAAAACCATGCCCATCTCCAAAATATATTACTGCCCCATCCGCTGTCTCCACCACCACCACCCTGGTCCAATGGCCCCTTGCCTTCCTGTATTTCAGTGGTTCTCAACCTTCCTAATGCCGCGACCCTTTAATACAGTTCCTCATGTGGTGGTGACCCCCAACCATAAAATTATTTTCGTTGCTACTTCATAACTGTAATTCTGCTACTGTTATGAATCGTAATGTAAATATCTGATACGCAGGATGTATCTTCGTTACAAACTGAACATAATTAAAGCATAGTGATTAATCACAAAAACAATATGTAATTATATGTGTTTTCCGATGGTCTTAGGCGACCCCTGTGAAAGGGTCGTTCGACCCCCAAGGGGGTCGCGACCCACAGGTTGAGAACCGCTGCTGTATTTACGTGCTCCACAGAGAAGCCAGAGAGATCTTTTTAAAACCTTAATCCAGTGCCTCATCCTTTGCTTCCCTCCTCCCCACCCCCCGCAACTCCCTTTAACCACTTGGCACTTCCATTCGAACCAGAGCCGAGCTCCCTGTTCAGGTCTCCGAGGCCCGCCGCGCCCGGGGTCCACGTTCCTCCCACAGCCCAGCCCTGCGCAATCACAGACGCGCAGACCGCTTTGCTGTTCCTCTTCTCCCCTCCAGGGCTTTGACTGGGACGGTGCCCAGGCCAATGAGGGAGCCCAGAACTGCCTTTTGGAAAAGGGGTTCAGGTAAACTGCCCAAAGGGGTGATGGTCGGGAACTGGAGGGCACAGTAAAGGGCAAAGAAAGGATGGAGAGGACGGCTGGCACAGGGCGGGCGCTCCCCTAACACGTAGGTCTGAATAAATGGCTGCGGCGAGGCGCGGTGCCCCCATCACCTCCATCTGCCACGTCTGTCGCCACAGCCCTTAGACCACCGGTCCCGGTAAACTCACTGCCAGCCGGTGCCGGGGCCAGATTCCGGACCCCGCGCACTTCCCCACGGCGATCGCCACCAGGCCCAACCGCTGAGCCCGGTCCCCGGCGCGGCGGACGCGCCTCCTACCTGCCGCTTGTCCGCCAGCACCGCCTCGGCGAGCTCCTCCACTTCCACCAGGTACCGCAGCACCCGCTCCGCCTCGGGTGACAGCATGGTGCCCGCCTGCTCCGACCCCGCTCCGGCTCCAGGTCTGCTCAGGCTCCGCTGCGGCCCCTTCTGCGCACGCGCCGCTCTGACCGGGCTTCCGGCGCGCATGGTCAATGGGAAGAGGCCCGGCGGCGCGCGCGCGCTCCTGTGCACCCGGGGCAGGGCCTACCTTTGGGGGGCGGGGCTGGAGCTCCCCCTGCAGGCCCAGAGAGCACAGTCCTCAGTGCTCCTCTTAACCTCTGCATAGGTTTTGTTTGTTGTTAATCCTCACCTGCGGGTATTTTTTTCCATTGATTTTTAGAGAGAAGAAGAGACACACAGGGAGAAACATCGATTGATTGCTTCCCGCACGTTTGGGGATGGGATGGAACCTGCAGCCAAGGTACGTGCAGTTGCCTGGAATCGAACCGAGGACCCTTCAGTCCGAGGGCTGACACTCCATCCACTGGGCCACGCCGGCTAGGGCTCTTCATACATTTCTTAGGCAGGCAGTTTCAGGAGCTGAGAATGCAGCAGTGAACAAAACAAAGTCCCTGCCCTCGTGAAACTTCATCCTAAGGGGAAAATCCGACAACTGATGACCAAAAAAATAATTACATACTACAGCTGGCCGAGATAGGGCTGGAGAAATAGAAATTATTACTTCCCTTTTTAAGGAACATCAAGGAAGCCCATGTAGCAGTGTGACTTATATTTAACCTCTGAGACCTTATGTTTATAATTTATGAAATGGGAGTGAATAAAACTATTTTTCATGGTCTCTCTGCAGGATCAGAAGTGGCATGAATCACTTTTCAACTCAGTTTGACCAGTGTTTATTGAGCCCTGGTGTTGGGCCCAATGTCCAGAGTACCTAGACCAAAGGAAGTGGCTGGAAAACCATGACGTTCTGTAAGTGCTGAAACGCAAACCAGTGTGGGCCATAGGATCCAGGGGGGCCTCCAAGAAGAGGCAGGCAGGTAGAAAGTGGCTGCCCTTTACAACCAGTGGGTTCCCTAGAGATCATGCCCAAACCCCTCATTGTAAAGCTGGAAAAAACCCAGGCTCAGAGAGCAGCCATGACTTTAAAAAGCCAACAGCAGACCTGACACTAGAATTCTGACCTCCTGCCTCCCAGAGTCCAGCTTTTTATTCCCTCCTTTCGGCCCCTATGACCAAGCGCTTTCACACCCCTTCCCTTACTTGAACTTCACAACCTTTGTATGGGTGGGTTATTCCTACCCCCTTTCACGGCTGCAGACTGAGGCTGGGAGAAGGGCAATGCCGTGTCATGCAGAAAGTCAGGAGCACACGTGGGTCTAGAACAGGGGTGGGCAAACTTTTTGACTCAAGAGCCACAATGGGTTCTTAAACTGGACCGGAGGGCCGGAACAAAAGCATGGATGGAGGGTTTGTGTGAACTAATATAAATTCAAAGTAAACATCATTACATAAAAGGGTACGGTCTTTTTTTTTTTTTTTTTTAGTTTTATTCATTTCAATCGGGCCGGATCCCTATTGAAGAGCCCTAGCCAGCGTGGCTCAGTGGATGGAGTGTCAGCCCTCGGATTGACGGGTCCTCGGTTCGATTCCAGGCAACTGCACGTACCTTGGCTGCAGGTTCCATCCCATCCCCAAACGTGCGGGAAGCAATCAATCGATGTTTCTCCGTGTGTCTCTTCTTCTCCGTAGTTTGCCCACGGCTGGTCTAGAAGCTCTCAGTGTTCATACCACAGCTGTCTCTAGACCCTGAAACTGGCCCCATAAGTCTCAGCGGCACCTCCTCTTTGCCTGGACTTTGGCTGCCTTAAACTGCCAGAGGCAGAGCTGTTTTCCCTGCAGCTACCTGGTGTGGAGAAAAAGGAGACTCATTAAGGATTTCTCATTGAGGGTAAATTTGTTGCCAAACCCAGGATGTTTTGTGTAAACACCTTCTGGTTCAGAAACACAGACACAAGCCCTGGGAAGGAAGGGGGGAACATTTACCAAAGGAGAAACAAGGCTCAGCAGGCCTCGCCGGGGTCTGGACCCCAGAACTGGGTCTCCTCCACCATGGGGTGGAGAGCTGGACCAGACCGGTCACTGAGCCCTGCCAGATGGGTCTAGGTGGGGAAAGGCTGAGTTGAGGGGGGCTTCTACATTGGCAGCTTGTTGGCGGCCACTGGAAGTTTTGGGGAGGTCATATCCGAGACAGATAGTCAGATCTGGAAGGGCTCTTGTTTCAGAACCACTTCTGTTTCAGAACCATCGATTTCACAAATACTTCCTGACCACCTTGGCCCTATTTTAGGGATTCCACCATGAGCAAACCCAGACATGGTCATTGCCCTCAGAAGCTTCCAGTCTGGTGGAAGAGTCAGACAATAAACATATGAACAAGTAAATATATCATATTAAGTGAGGATAAGTACTCTGGAGAACAATAGAGCAGGGCAAGGTGGGGAGGAAATGATGGGGTAGGGGCTCTTTGAGATAAGGTGGTCAGGGAGGGCTTCTCTGAAGACCTGTCATTCGAGCAGAGGTGGAGGAGGGTAAGGTGAGCCATGTGGATACCTGAGGGAAGAGCATTCCAGGCAGAGGGAACAGGATGCAAATGCCCTGGAAGTTGGAAGCACAGCAAAGCCAGTGTAGGTGGAACTGAATGAGCAAGGGGGAGAAGGTAGACGATAAGGTCAGAAAGGGAAATGAGGCACTGAACATGTGGGCCTATAGAAGGGGCTGTAGGTGCCCTGCCCAAATTGGCAAAGCCCTCCCTGGAGTTCACATGCAGACACTGCCGCACTTGCTCCAGCTTCCTGCTTCTCTCTGCTCATGAATGCAGGTTGAGTAGGGAATGCAGCAAGTTAATGCCCGTAAGAGTTGCCAAGAAGAGAGAGGAGCCTGGCCAATGTGGCTCAGTGATTAAGCATTGACCTATGGACCGGGAGGTCATTATTCAATTCCTGGTTAGGACACATAACCAGATTGAGGGCTCAGTCCCCAGTAGGGGTCACACAGGAGACAGCTGATCAATGATTCTCTCTCATCATTGATATTTCTATCTCTCTCTCTCCCTTCCTCTCTGAAATCATATATATATATATATATATATATATAGAGAGAGAGAGAGAGAGAGAGAGAGAGAGAGAGAGTGTTAGTTTGTGGCTACATACCCCAGCTTCTTTGCCCCTCCGTAAGAGACCCAAGAGGAGACTGCTACAACCATCCAGGTAAGATAGGATGATCACTGAACCAGGGTGGCAGTGGGGATGGTGAGCACTGGTGGGATTCCAGGGACTTAGCATACATTCCTCCATCAGCCTGGATTAATTTTTTCCTATACCTTTGTACCCACGGAACTACTACATAGCTCCCCTTTATCAGCTTGGTTTCACCTCCTCCCACAGTCAAGAGTCCCCTCTGGCCTTCGCAGCTTCTGGGGCTTCCCCACCACTGCACTTACCACACCATCTTTTTTCTCTAGTCGTCTCCCTCTCCAGTCAGGAGCTCTTCAAGGCAGGGACCTCGCCTGTCTTGTTTGCAGCTGTGTCGCCAGAACCTAGAATGGTGCCTGACCCACAGCAGGTACTCAGTTGATGTTTACTGAATGAGTGAGTGGGTTCAACATGAAGCAGAACTTTCTACAACCCAAACTATCCAAAGGTGAACAGAGCTAAGTAGTACCTCATCCCAGAAGGTATGTAAGGCTGGACAGCCACAGGGTGGGGAGATTGCAGAACGTGAATCCCTCTGCAGTCCTGGATGGGAGCGGTGCCTGTAAGTCTTTTCTAACCAGAGAAACCCTACCTGGTCACATTGGGGCATGCCTCCCATCTTTATCCACCCCAAACCCGGGGCCAAAAGGGCGGTGGTGCTAGGGCTCTGGTGTTTGGGGACGGGAGCCAACAAGAACGATGCGTCACCCATTCCCATTGGACCCCTATTTACCATTTCTGTGAGCCTCGCTGGGGTAAGTGTTCAGCAACCAGCACCGCTTCTCTCCTTGGGAGGACTGCCCTCGGGCGTTTGGAGCCTCGTGGGTGACTAACTGTCCCCACTAGCTGTACCTCATCATTTCAGGGATTTGAAAGCCCACCGTTTGCCTGGGCTGCTGGCATGGGTGTGGGTGGATAACGCGGGGGTATAATTACCCCCCAGAGTTCCCCTGTGGGATAAGGCTGAAGCAGCCACCCACAAGGCACCCTGCTTGGCTTCCTCTCCCTCCTGGTTCTGCCTCTCCCACTCCCTTATGGTCAAAACCGTCCAACACTCCCATCTCACTCAGTAAAAGCCAAACTCCTCACCGAGTCACACGAGGCCCCACATGAGCTGCCCTACCTCTCTAAGGCATCTCCCACCTCTCCCACCTCCTTGCTGTCCCTCACACATACCAGGTGCAGTCCCACCTCAGGGCCTTTGCACTGGCTGCTCCCTCGGCCTGCACTTTCCCCTGATGTCTACGTTTCTTCCACCCTCACCTCCTACAAGTCTTTGCTTAAATGCCACCTTTTTAATGAGGCTTACCCTGACCACCCTATTTTGAAAATGCAAGCCCCCATTCCTCCCAGTACTCCTGATCAACTTCCTTAGCTTTACTTTTTCTTTTGTTTAAAAAAACATTTGTCATTTTCGAGCATGCTGTATAATTTACTTACTTGTATTTTTAAAATTTTATTTCTTGATTTGAGAGAGAGAAACATCAGTTTGTTGTTCCACTTATTTATGTATTCAGTGGTTGATTCTTTTATGTGCCTGGACCGATGATTGAACCCGAGACTTTGGTATATGGGGTTAATGCCCTAGTCAACTGAGCTACCTGCTAGGACACTTGTATTTCTTGTTAACCTCCCTCTGCTATAAAGGAAACTTCATGAGGCCAGGGACCTTTGTCTGGTTTGTTACTGATCTCTCCCAAATGCTTAGAACAGTACCTAGCCTATATTAGGTGCTCAATAAACATTTTTGAATGAATGGAGGCAGGGGATGGGGTAGGGGAGAGGGCTGGCAGAATTCTATCTAAGGCAGATTCTCTCTGAGGCCAGGATCTTAACCCCCATGCTGGAGGTGGATGGTGAGAATGGCAGATCATGCCAGACCTTGTTGGCTAGGGTAAGGGGGTTGGATTTTTTTTTTAGGTCAGGGCATCTACTGGAGGGTTTTGAGTAAACATGAGACATGATTGGATTTACTTTTGAAAGCCCCCTCTGGCTGTGGGGATGGAATGGACTAAAAGGAGTAAATGTGGTGCAGTCCTCTGTGTGTGAGTTGAGTGTGTGTGTGTGTGTGTGTGTGTGTGTGTGTGTGTGTGTGTGTTGTGGGTGGGAAGGCGATGATGGGGACTTGGAGAGGTGACAGAGCTGTGGCTGCACGGAGGCTGGGAGCAGCAAGAAGCATGTCATATCCATTTCTGCAGGCAGCCCAGGTGGCTGCCCACAGGCTCTGACCTGTGAGCAATCAGGCCAGCTGCTGACAACATGCGCCTGGGTGGTCCCCAACTCCTCCCTCCGCTTCCTTTGTGTGCTTGTGGGCTTGGCAGGTGGAGGGGAGGCCTGCACTCCCTGCCTCCCCTGACCCAGAGAATAATCCCTTATATTCATGGGATTCTCTCCGTGCCCTCATTTCATCCTCCCACATCCCCTGGAACACAGACATCTAATTCCCATTGGGCGGATGAAGACATTGAGGCCTGGGAAGGGGATGGGACTTCCCAAGGTCATGAGCCAGATGGGGACGCCAGGTGGAGACCTGTCTCTCAACTCCCCATGCCTCAGTTTCATCAGGCAACAGATGGTCCCAAGGCTTGACTGGAAAATTCTTAAATGACCCGAAAGAGAACACAAGCCCAGAATATTCCAGGCCTCCCTGAGCTGGTCTTTGCCACTACCTCTAATACTAAATCCTTTCCTTTTAAATGCCATGAATAGATTCTTATCAAAAATGAAAAGACTAAGTTACAGAGAAGACTTAAAGTTCCTTTTGACACCCCCCTCCCCATCTCAGTTTTCTCCGGAGTCCCAATTGTGTGTGTCTTTTCAGAACTGTGATATTCACTTAAAAATGTAGTTAGGAACCCAGAGAACAGATTTGGACTATTCTGTGTGGCAGGTAAGAAGGCGGAATGGAGGGCACTGCACACAAGTGTATCATTCTGCAGCCTGTTTTCTCTTGGACATCTTTAATTGGTGTGTTTGATCTGTCTCCTGTTTTCTGATAGCTGCAGAATATTCTGTAGTATAAGCACTGTAGTTCATTTGTTTATCTAACTTTCTAAGTTAAATTTTACATTTATTTTTCATGCACCGAAATACAGAGGGTTAATTAATCCCACCTCTCTGTTCTTAGCATACGGTCATGAGTTAGTCTGCAAAGGCCCTCTCATGTTTCTATTATTTTCTCCTTCTCCCCACACCCCCACTCAAACCCTCTCTACTGCGTTTGACATATGTTCTTAAATATTTGAGATTTCTTCCGAAATGCATAGTAATTGTCTTATGTGTTTGTATATTTTAAAATTTCTTATTCAGGTATAACACACAGAAGAGTTATACAAATCATAAGCGTACAGTTCATGAACTTTCAAAAACTAAACACACCCATGTAACTAGCGCTTGGATCAAGCAGTAGAGTATCAGCAGCCCCTCTGGAGGTCCCCTCCAAGTCCTCCCAACCACAACCCCGGGATAACCACGCCCCTGATCTCTAACTCCATACATTGGCTTGGCTAGTTTTTGAACTTTATACAAATGGAATCACACAGAGCTCATTTGTGCCTGATTTCTTTCTTTCACCATGTAGTTCATGAGATTTATCTCTATTGTTGTTTGTAGCTATAGATCGCTTACTCCATTGGATGACGATACTGCAATTAAACCATTCTGCCCTTGGTGGACATGTGGTGGTTTCCAGCTTAGGGCTGTTGCAGACAGGGCAGTAGGAACAGTCATGTGCGTGTCTTTGGAAACATGCACATATCTATGCATTTCTGCTGTGTGTACACTTAGGAATGGGATTGCTGGGTATGTTCAGTTTTAGTATTTTTAATCCATGTAAATACGAGTGTGCCGTTAAGTGGTGTTCATTTCCTACGTTGTTGTTTTCTGTTTGTTTCTCTGTTTGCTCATCCTGACGTTTCTTTGATTTATCCATGTGCTCTGTGCACCTTTAGTTCCTGGCAGCTCCCAAGAACCCAGAACTGCTTCCCCACATGTTGCTTGTCCTATCCCTTGGCTGCGGATGCTTGAGCTCCCTTTTCCTCCCCATCAGCACACACAGTGCCACACCGCACACCCGAGTGTGCTAGCCCCTTGTCAGAGCACAGGCATAGACTTGTTTTTCCTAAATACTGCCACAGCCCTCTCCAGAACGCCTGTGCGGTTACACGTCTACAGGGATGCACATTCTCACCAACACTGGGTGCTGTCTATCTTCCTATGGCTTGCCGTGTGGTGGTCGTTAGTGTCACAGTTACTGGACATTCTCTGGTGGATGGACATTTAAGTTGTTTTCCCTTTTAGGATTAGAAGAAGCACTGCTGCAGTGATCCCGCAGGGACACGTCTCCTGGTTCTTATCTGTGAGTTCAACTTCTCCACCGCATCTTCCTCCTCTTTTCTTGAACCCTAGTTCCTAGACACGCCCTGACTTTCCCGCCTCTCTGCCTGTGCTCTGGCTGTGCCCTCTGTCTGGAGTTGCCTTAGCTTTCTGTCTCCACTTGTTGAGTGCTTACTCCTCCCTTAAGGCCCCTCTTCATAAAAGACCCTCCCTGCCTGGCCTGGCCCCCCAGGAAGGTCACTGTCTCAGATTTTCCAGAGGGACGTTGGTCCTGTTTTTCTTCTGGCATCAATCACTTTACTCTTTTGTAATAGACTTTTTTTTTTTTTTTTTTTTTTTTGCCAGCCATAGTTTTGGCTTTCTTATCACCTTGAGTGCCCATGAGACCCAGGACCCTCAGAGGATGCCAAAGGAGAGATCTGCGGAATGACTGAGTCAGGCCATGCATTGGAGGAAACTAAGGGTCCTGTCTGTTTGTCTGTCTCTCTCTCTTCCCCTTCTTTATCAGCCAGACCTTTCAGGAGTAATTCATTCCACTGGAAAGAGGGTAGAATATGGAATCAAGATTTCCCCTCTCTTGAGAAGGGATGAGTGACTTGACCCATCTGAAAAGGGGGTGTTGGCAAGGTAGGAGAGACAGCCGTGTCCCCATTGCACCTTTGAATTTTGAACCATGCGAATGTATTAACTATTCAATAAATAAATACAACCATGCTTGTTTAAAGGACTTTCAGATTCTAGAGGGATGAAAGTGACATCAGAACAGAGAAGACATCCAGGATTATTGGATTGAAAGCGTCTCGGTGACTCCCTTATTTTACAAATGAGGAAACTGAGGCCCAGAGAGGTGAGGTGACTTGCTCAAGGTCACCTAAGCCGGTAATGGCCGAATCAGGACTAGTGTTACCGGAATTATAGAACTGAGTCACAGCTGGCTCAGGATCACTAAGCATCTATGTGCCAAGCTCTGCTGAGTGCTGAGGACACAGTGGTGAACAATATAGGCATGATTGCTGCCTTAACAGATCCTATATTCTAGACAAGAAACCAATAAATACGTATTATAGCATCATGTAGTGGAAAGTGCTTTGGATAAAAAATAAGGCAGGTGAGGGGAATAGAGTGTCAAGGGGAAAATATCAGAAACACCCATCTGAAGAGGCAACATTTTAGAGAAGAAGAAGATGGAGCCTGTGAATACCTGGGGAATAGCAGGAACAAAATTCAGGTGGGAAGGAGAAGGCTGAAGTGTTAAAGGAATAGCAAAGTACCAGTGGCTGGATCAGAATGAGCAAGGGGAAGGCAGAAGGAGGTGAGGTCAAAGAGAAGAGAGGGAGAGAGACTGTAGACAGCACTGAGGATTTTGGCTTAAAGTGAGGTAGGAAGTTGCCAGAATGTTCTGAGAAGACATGGGACCTGGTCAAATTTCCTCTTTCAAAAAGGCCCCTCTGGCCCTGGCCAGTATGGCTCAGTTGGTTGGAGTATTGTCCTGTGCACTAAAAGGTTGCCGGTTCAATTCCCACTTAAGGCACATACCTAGGTTGCTGGTTTGATCCCGGTTGATATTTCTCTTTCACATTGATGTTTTTTTGCCTCTCTCTTCCTTTCCCTCTCTCTAAAATCAATAAAACATATATATTTTTAAAAGGCCCCTCTGGGTAATGGTGGAGATGAACATTAGGAAGGGAAAGAAGGGATGGTGCAGCCCAGTTGTCCAGGAGAGAGGTGACCAGGCCATGGCCTGGGGCAGTATGATGCAACGAAGGGGTTGGATAAGATGATCCCTCAGGGCCTTTCCAGCTCTGGCATTTTGTAATTTGGTAGATTCTCTCAGCACACACCTGGGAGGTGCGGCTAAGCCCCTGTTTGTCTTTTCTTGCAATTTCTCGGTTTCTTCTCTTAGATTCTGAGACTCAACAAAGCCTGATGATCTGAGGCTCAGAGTGGTGCCTCCTTCCCTCCTGCCAGCCCCACTCCTGTCCCCATGTCCCAGGGACAGATGGGTGGGCAGCTGGACCTCGATGCCTGAGGGCCCCGGGAGAGAAAATTATCTAAGAGTTCATAACCCCTCTCTGCCTTCCAGATCTTGAGTTAAAAGCCCCAAGTGTCACAGCCCAAGGGATGAGGGTTGGAAGGTACCAGGAGAGGGGCTGGACAAGGCACTTTTCTGTCTGCAGCTGCCCACTGTGGGGGCAGAGACCTGGGGTACTGAGTACTCCAGCCCTGGGAGCAGGAAGCCATTAGCGCTGAGGCTGAAAACTGGTGGCCTTCAGGCCGCGTCTGACCCACTGACCTATTTACTTGGCCTGAAAAGTGTTTGAGAGAAAAAATGAAGCCAATCTTTAAAAACGAAGAGATTTTACAATACAGTCCAGATTTCTGGCTTCTCTTGAATAATTAGAAAATTGGACCATGCTGACTGCCTATTCCCATATGACAGCATTCAGCAGTAGCGGAGTAGCAGCTGTCCCCATTATTATATTATTTTACTAATAGGTAAATACATTCACATGATTCCAAAAAAAAGTATAGATAGACATATAACGAAGTCTCCCTCCCATCCTTGTTCCCCTTGTGCCCAGTGCTCCCTTCAGTAATCTCATTTTCTTATTTTTACACTTGCAAAGTTTCTGTATGCATGTACAAATACATATTATGCAAATATAGATTATGCCCCCGTTTCACTCAGCTTTTGTAACCGGACAAACAATGGGTCCGTGCTGCCTGTCACTGCTCAAGCCAATGAAGCAGAGACAGGGTTGAATCACATATGAGCGTTTATTCCAGTCCTGCCGGCAGCATGAGAGAGCAGCAGGTCAGCCCCAGAAATCTGCTCTGCACCCCACCATAAGCCAGTTGCTTACATAGTAAAAGTACAAAGGAAAAGTAGGCAAAAGGGCAGTTTGCAGATATGCAAGAGAACTGGGGGTCTTCAAAGGGCTCAGTGATATGTAAGGGTTGGGGTTACATGGGGGAAATAGCCCAAGGGAGCACCAGATGGGCAGTTAACAGGTTAGCAGGCTGGAGGTCTGCAAAGGCCTGCAGGTGTGCAAAAGGGCTGGGGATCTTCAAAGGGCTGGTGATTCTGGTGTCTGTAACAAATCTTTGTTCATCTTTCCATGATCATAGGCAGCTCCAAAAGGGGAGGAAGGGCTGCATCTCCAGGTCTGCAGCAGCCAGGGTGGAATGTGCCTTCTTTAATCAGAATAAAACAATCACGGTTAACAGAGCATGATTAATATTTCTTACAATACTAGCTGGTTCCCCAAATTCTATTGCTGCCCCCTTTCACTTTGTCTCCTAGTCTCTCCCTTGCTTTCCCCCATGGAGGCCTCTGTATTAGGAGACAGAGAGCTTCATCGCCTCCTTTACTGCCACATGCTATTCCGTGGTCAGGAAGTCCATGACTTATTTAGCCAGCCGCCTACTGAGGGCTATTTGGGTCAGTACCAATATTTGCTGTTATAAACAATGCTGTGTCGATTATCTTGTGCATGGTTTGCACAGAAACTAAAGGAATATCATTAGAAACTGGTCCAAGCTGAGGGTGCAGTGGGCATGGACTGAGCTCTCAATTAATTGAGAAAATGTGACGAGGGCTGTTCCCGAGAATGATTCCCAATGAAGCCCAGAGACCCTACACCTGGCGACCAAGGAAAGGCTCCCAGATTTGCTTCTGCCACTTGGTAGATATGGGACTTCTCTCTGGGCCTCCATGTCCCCATCTATAAGATGAGAGAGGAACTTGGGGAGCTGGATAGGATCTCAAAAGGCCTGTCCAGTTTTGACAAGCTGTGGTCCACCTTCTCCCTCCACACCAGCCCCACCCAGCCTCTTTTTAGCACTTGAATGAGCCTGGCCTCAGCCCCATTGCAGAACCTTTGCCCAAACTGTTCTTTCCCCTACCACCCCACCATCCCACCCCACCACTGGAACCCCACTCCTGTGCTTCCTTATTGATCCTAATCTGAATCCCTGATCTCTGGTCTCAGCCACTGAGAACACACCAGTCCAAATGCTCAGGGCAGAGTCCCCTGATAGTGGGTCACTCCCACACCCCATCAAACCCTTCCTCTGTGTCCCCACTTGCCTGGATTAGAGTTCTTGAATGCCTGCTCCGCTATTTCCTAACTAATGGCCTCAGGTAAGTGACAACACCTTCCCGAGTCACAGTTGCCTCACCCAAAAGAGTGACTGGTTTGAGGATAACATGTGGTCATATCAGTAAAGCTCTTAGTGCAGCTCCTGGCACACAGAAGGGATTGTTAATTCTGTAAGTCTCTGCCCTTGTCTGAGGCAGTTACCTTATAAGATAGGGAGGAACCTGGCTCAGTTGGTTGGGTATTGTCCCATGCACTGAGAGGTCCTGTTTGATTCTTAGTCAGGGCACATGCCTGGGTAGGGCCCAATCCCCAGTGGGGGATGTGTAGGAGGGAACTGGTGGATCTCTCTCTCTCTCATCCTCTCTCTCTCTCTCTCTCTCTCTCTCCCTCCCCCCCCTCTCTAAAATTTAATTTTAAAAAAATTTAAGAAAAAAAAGAGGGGGACATATGTAATACTTTCAACAATAAAGATTTTTTTCTTAAAGAAATGGGGACAATAATGGAACCTATTTGTTTTTTTTTTAATTTTTTTTTATTGATTTCAGAGAGGAAGAAAGAGGGAGAAAAAGATAGAAACATCAATGTGAGGGAAAATGATCTGCTGCCTCCTGCATGCCCCACACTGCGAATCTAGCCCGCAACCCGGGAATGTGCCCTTGACTGGAATTGAACCCAGGACCCTTTAGTCCACAGGCCAAGGCTCTATCCACTGAGCCCAAACCAGCTAGGGTGGAACCTATTTCATAAGGTTGATCATCATTCATTTATTCATCATTCATTCAATCAATGATTTTTATAGAATATCTGTTGAGTGCCAGGCATAGCACTCAGTGCTCAGAGAATTGTTAGTGAAGAAAATAGATCAGTGATGGCGAACCTATGACACTTTTTTGGTTGATTTTTCTTTGTTAAATGGCATTTAAATATATAAAATAAATATCGAAAATATAAGTCTTTGTTTTACTATGGTTGCAAATATCAAAAAATGTCTATATGTGACACGGCACCAGAGTTAAGTTAGGGTTTTTCAAAATGCTGACACGCCGAGCTCAAAAGCTTCGCCATCACTGAAATAGATGAATCCTTCTGGTGCAGCAGCCATTGAAAGCAGCAGCCATGGATCTGCACTACCCCATGGCCATGGGCCTCAACAAGGGCCTCAAGGTGAACAAGAATATGAGCAAGCCCAGTCACAGCCACTGCCACTGCCACCACTGCGGCAGGCACCCCCTCACCAAGCACCCCAACTTTGTGCAGGACATGACTGGAGAGGTGTGCAGCTTTGCCCTGTGTGAGCGGCATGCCAGAAAAGGGTGGAGACACATCTCTGCACCAAGAAGAAGAGAAAGGAGCTGAGTAATGCCCGGATGGTCAAGAAGGACCGAACCTCCTCCCCTCTGTGAGTAAAAAAACCTTTCCTGAAAAAGAAAAAAGATGAATTGTCTCAACTCTCATGGAGCTCCGAGGCAGTTCCAAACATAACTAAAATAAATTGCCCGTGTGCTGATGTTGAGAAGGAAGACTAGCGTGTGATGGAAGCTTGTAACAGGGTGTGTCAGGGAGTCTTCTCTGAGGGATAGAGAGCAGGGTACAGCTGGGTGAGAGATCCAGGAGGGCTTCCTGTGGGAGACGTCACCCATCTAATAATTAATATTATTTATCCTCACCACAGCCTTAGGAGGAAGGCACTAGCTACCCCTCCCCCCGCCCTTCATTTTACTTTTTTTTTTCCTAAGCTAAGCAAAATTGAGTGGCTTTCCTAAGGTCATGGGGCCAGGAAGGGGAGAGTAGGTTGTGAACCTAGGTTTCCTGGCTCCAGAATCTCAGACATAAAAGTGTGTCTTGGACTGCCTGTTTGAATGGGCTGTCCTGGGATGTAGAGAGACACGGGAGGTAGAGGGGCTCCCTCCTGGGGTGGGGCTGGGGCAGAGGGGACCTTGAGAGGGCAGAGATCCAGACACATGCAGAACTGGCCCAGGGCCATAAGGCGGTCTGGAATCAGACCTTCCCTCTACCCAGAGCGCTGTGCACTCATGGGTCTTCCTGCCTAGGGTTGTAGGAGAGAAAGAAAAAAGATATTGTTCCTGCCCAAGTCACACTGGGACTCAGACTCCCCTTTAGCCCAACGCACAAACACTCCCACTAGTCTACACACGTCCTTGGATAGAGACTGTCAGCTTTGAATCCAGCCTGGGGAACTCCCTTAATCCCTAATTTTTCCTCCTCCATTTTCAGCTCTGGGCAACAGCTGGCACTTCACCCTCCTGAGCATTGCCAGGACCGAATCAGTCCCTGGACACTAAAGGGATGCTGGGCCACAGGACTGCAGATGGCTGCTCCTTCCTGACCAGGGCAGCTGTCTCCCTCCATCTCCCCTTTCCTGCCACTCTGAAGCAGGGCGGTCCTCACACCTCTCCTCCCCTCTTCTTTCCTCCCCTTCTCACTTAACTCGCCTCTCCCCTTGGGGGATAGAAAAACCAATTCTGGAACCAGACTATGGGTTTGAATTTAGCTCCAGCTGTGTGACCCCAAGCAAATGAATTAACTTCTCTGATTCAGTTTCTTCATCTGTAAAATGGGAAGGGAAAATGCAAATTACCTCACAAATTGTGAGGATGAGTTAGTAATTGTACAGCGCTTAGAACAGTCCTGAGCAAAGAGAGACTGCTGTATTTGAGTGTTTGCATAATAAACCCTGGTATAGTCACTCTGAGCAAAGGGAGTGGGGACTTGGGGGCATCCAGGATGTCTGAAGGATCCTGCCCCCTCTCCCGGATTACTCTTATGTTTTCCATCTGGTCTCTCCATTCCCAGGATGCTTCGCTGTGAGCACTTCTCTCCTCTGGCTGCAGGGTCTTCTTTCAAAATCCTGACTTGATCACATTACCCCCTGCTCAAATTCCGCCGTGGTTCCCCATTGCTTCTTGGATAAAGCATATCTTCTGGCCCTGTAGGATCTCACCCCCTCAGAACGCTCCAGCTCCAACTTTCTCAGCTTTCCACCTCCCTAGATCTGTGACCCAGACTTCCTTGAAAACATGTCCTCCAGTCTCAGGCCTTTGTACTAGCTCTTTCCTCCACCTGGCGTTCCCTCCCATCCCTTCCTTGCCCCTCGCTAGAGGGCTGCGGCCAGATGAAGGCTGTTCCTGAGGAGGGAAAGCGGAGAGTGGGGAAGAGACAGCAACTCTCAGAGCTGCAGTTTTCTCAGCTTCAAAGACAATAACAAAAGGGACTTCTCAAGATAAAAGAAGGGAGGGGAACAATATGTGAACCCTGGAGACTGGGAAGTGGCCTGTTAGCATGGAATGATTGCTAAAGAGCTACTGAGGTGCCCGCCTAAGCCGCCCCTTCCAAGTTCCTGGCCCCCCACGCTCCCCAGACCCAGGCCACCGGAGGTAAACACAGGAGATAAATGAAAAAGGAGCGGATGGAGAGGGGCGCGGTGCAGAAAAGAGAAAGGAAGGAGGTGGAGCAGGGTGAGGGGTGAGAGCAGAGAGCATGTGGCCGGGGCCCCCCACCTCCGAGGAAGGTAGGAGAGGGTGACCTGGGATGCTCTCCCCTGTCCCCATCTCCCTTCCCGGGGAGGAGGGTGCTCCCCATCTGGCCACAGGCTCGGCGGGAGGAGGAGGGGTGAGGGCGGCGCCAAGGGTAATGAATAATTGAAGTAGAGGGAGGAGGAAGACGAGGAGAAGGAGGAAGAGGAGGAGGCCGGAGCCACCGGCTCAGTGTCCTCCCCACTCCGCACTCCACCCCCTCCGCCTCCCGGAAGTCGCTCCCCGCCTCCCGCTTCGCCAACATGGCCGCGAAGTCTGATGGAGCGGCCGCCGCGGCCAGCCCGGCGCCGGAGGGGGCGGCCGGGGGAGCCCGGGGCAGCGCGGGCGCGCGCGGAGAGGCGGCGGCCGCCGGGGGCCCCGAGGTGGCCGGGCCGGGGGGCTCGGGGCCGCGCTACGGGCTGCGGGACTGCTGCTGGGTGCTGTGCGCGCTGCTCGTGTTCTTCTCCGACGGCGCCACGGACCTGTGGCTGGCGGCCTCCTACTACCTGCAGGGTCAGCGGACCTACTTCGGCCTCACGTTGCTGTTTGTACTCCTGCCCTCGCTGGTGGTGCAGCTGCTCAGCTTCCGCTGGTTCGTCTACGACTACACGGAGCCCGCGGGGACCCTGGGACCCGCCGTCAGCACCAAGGACAGCGGCGCCGGCGGGATCTCCGTCAGCACTAAGGACAGCGCCGCCGCCTTCCTGGCCAAAGAAGGCGGCTCCGAGCTGGGACCCCGGCCCGCGCCCTCCTCCGCCAGCACCCACCGCCGCCGCTGCTGTCGCCTCTGCGTCTGGCTGCTGCAAACCCTCGTCCACCTCCTGCAGCTCGGCCAGGTCTGGAGGTAGGAGAAGCGCAGGTGGAGGGAGCTGATTCCGAGGAGTCTGGGGGGGGGGCGGCGGGGGGCTGCCTCCCACCCCAGCTTTCCTCTGACCTCTCTAGGTCCCCTCGTATCCTGACCCCACCCTAATGTAGCTCTGATTTTTTTCTCTGCCGGCTCCTCCCTGCCCTCTGCCCTCAAACTCTGACCAGCCCCAGAGCCATCCTCTTATCTGGCCATTGAGGGAGGAGGGGATGGAGCAAGAAGAGAGAGGAGGGGCCCTGGGCTAATGAACATGAGTGTGAAGCTTGGAACAGAGCCCCAGGGCTCCCTCCAGCCCTGACCCACTCCTTTCTGCCCGAGTGCTGAGCCTGGGTTTAGGAAAGATCTCAGAAGTCCTCCCTTGCTCTCAGAGATTCTCCATTCAGAATGGAAGTCCATTCTCAATCTCCCAGGAGAAACATGAAATTTGAGATAGCTAAATGAATATCCCGCTCAAACTTTTTAGACTTTTGGGAAAGGGTATGCCAGACCCAGCTGGGGAACCGTCTGGCTCCTGTTTCTTAGGACTTCTCCAGTGTTCACCTCCTGCCCTCACCTCAACAGGCACAAGGGGATTTTGGAACTTGAATCTGAGATTAGATGGCCACTAGCTGCCCTGTAATCTCAGGGCAGTAAGACAAAACTGTGGCTTTGCACAAACAGCCTATTTCCAGGCTTACTCTGCCAGGACTAAGAGTGCCTGCTGAGCTGAGCTGAGTTAATTGGAGACGGGGGAATGCTGAAGGGGGAATGCTGAACCGAGGGTTCTCCTTGAATCAGGATTGCTCCAGTAGCGGAGGCTCTACTGTGCACTGAAAGAACTGAACTTGCTACTTATGTCGTCTTAGGCAAAACCCCTCTTCCTTCCAAGATTCAGTTTCCTCACCTGTGAAATATGGGAGAATTCCTTCCTCCTCATCTCATTAATCTACCATCATAGTTTACTTACCTAGTGGGTTGGACATGTGAGAGATGGTCTGTGGGAAGGCCCTGCAAACTTCAATATGTTTTAGTAACGAAATAGATTATTAGGATTATCACAATTGTGGAGAGAGCGTGGAAAAAGTTAAAGTCACAGTAGAGATGTAAAGGATGACTATTGCTGTTCTTATCTTTATTCTGTCTGCTACTTGTTAACACAGTCTGCCTCACTCAAGATTTAGTTCTTAGCTGAGAATTGGAAACAGGACACCCAGGGCTTGTTCCAGCTGCTCACTTGCTGTGTCACCCGTGTTGTGTTGCCAAATCTCTCTCTGCCTTGGTTTCCCTCTCTCTATGCCTTGTCTGGATTGATGTGTATATTCCATTTAGCTGTCTTGGGGGAGAAGGAGGGTGAAGTTGTATCCACACAAGTTGGTGTTATCATTATTAGCTTGACACATAAAAATATTCATGTCTACATCCAGGAACTAATCTGCATTTATCATTCTGTGCCCGAGTGGACAGATGGTGAAAGATATTTTTAGATTCTGAAATGGTAACTTCCTATTCTTGGTGGCCAAATCCTCATCGCCCTTTCCTTCAGCCTAAAGTGGGCCAGCTGACCCTCAACTCACTGACTACCTCAACCCTCCTTGTCCCCTTGTTCAGAATCTACGTGCAAGAAACTGATACTTCCTTCTTGAACAAACTGAATATCCCTCAAATAGGGCAAAAAATGATCACGGAGTGGTAGGGAGGGCCCTAGGGGCATGGCTGGAGGTAGCTGAGGGTCCATTGAGCTCCATGGTTTCTTCAGTAAAAGGACTAGCTATTTCCACTCTCCCCCTTTTGTAAAGGGGGTTGGGACTGCAAACTAATGGCCGTTGAAAGTGTTTTGTTTGGCTTGAATAGTATTTCAAAACTCTGGAAGTCTTAGCTTCCTTTTAAAAAAATGTTTTTAAAAAAAGGAATCTAGCAGTGTCTAGCTTGTAACAATTTAGACAGAATATATGTGCTCCAGTATGTCCAGCTCCATTCTCTTTGGTCACATTTGGGCCATTTCACATAAGCTTTAGGGGCACAAGAGCCTCATTTACAGTTCTATAACAGTTATTTTACTAAGCACTCGCTTTGTGCCAAGCTTACTGTTTGCCTTTTTACCTGTTTCATTTCCTATATCCCTCCTAAGAAAACTCTGATGTGGTTGTGTTATCATTCCTACTTAACAGATGAGGGGATAGAGGCTCAAAAAGGCTACACCCTTGCCCAAGGTCACACAGCTAGGGAGTAGGAGAGCTGGGGAGTAGGAGAAGCCCAAGTTCAATTTATCCATCTTGCAGTTCTGCCACTAATGTGTCCCCTAAGCTCACAGAATTATGAGTCTGAGATCCCAAGATTCTAGGATGATAGAAAGTCACGGCTTCTGCTGCACTGAGATAAGACTGTGAAAGAAGGGGGGGTGGGGGGGGGGGAGGAGTTGGACCATGTGGGTAAGGATGGGAGACAGTGTATATTGTGGGGAAAGTGCTGGGTTGGGGCAGTGGATCAGGAGACCTGTGTCTCCACCCAGGTTTGTAATTAGCCTGCTAGGTGTGCATGGGTGAGACTCTTCCCACACCTGGGCCGGTTTTTCTGTATGTCAAATGAGAATATTAGATTTGATGACTTTAACAGCCTTCCTTTTCTGTAATTCTAACTATGGTCTAGCTATCAGAGCTAAAACCTCTGGGCACCTGTCCCAAAACCTTTGGTTTCTAAAATGGCTGAGGGTCTGGCTAAATGGAGGAAAATCCAGACAAGATATAGAGAAGCCAGCAGGGCTGGTATTCCTAGAAGTTAAGCAACGTTGGCACAACATGTTTGCTTGCCACATGAAATGTTCCCACAGTGAACAGGCTCACTGTTCAGCAGGACTCCGGAGTACTGAGGAAAGGGTGTGTGTCTGAGCCCTCCAGGATCAAGCTGACTTCTCTGAGCCTCACTTTTTTCAGGAGGTGACAGGATCAAAAGGGTCAGGGTTAGGACTTTAATTGGCTTAACAGCCCTGAGTGGCTTCACTCCTCAGACGCTTGGGGTGGAGGGTAGGGAGGAATGAAAACATAGGTTGGTGTCCAGCCCACAGCCAGCTCATGTCCCACCAAAGGATCTGTGCGCTGTTCTCTTGGGGTTCAATCTGTACACGGCCAATGCTCTGAAACACGCCCCCACTCCCCACCCAATGCAGTTATTCACCTCCTGATCTCACACCCCCAATTCCGAATAAAATAATTTAAGTCATAAAGATATCTTTCAACTCCTCATGCTTGTACAATACTGGATCAAAAGCTTAAATACTCTGAGAAGCCAGGAAACACAGACCTGTGTCCGTATGTGGATGTCGGTCAAGAGGACATTTGGGGGTAAGCAGCGTCCTAGAGAAGGGGAAGCCACCACCTCGCTCCAGCTGAGGGTGCCATGAGAAATTGTGGACTCGGTATTGTCAAGTCGTGATTTATCAAGAGAAGCGGAAAATTGGGATTTTTGTGTGAATTCTTCCAATTTTCAATTGCTAATTAATATTTTTTAAACATGTCAACCAAAGTTCACACATTTGTGGGCTTGTCTTCTTTGTGACCTCTGGTCTAGCTCTGCACAACTCATAAGTTCTTATTCTAGTTCCAAACAACCTTGCAAAATGGGTGTTGGCATTATTATTTTAAACACAAAATGGGGCTCTGAGGAGGGAGATGAGGGGGAGGACTTCATGGACACCACGCCCCCACTCTGTCCCAGTCGGCCCCATGTGAGGTGCTGCAGGCACAGGATCTCTTCTTACCCTGAAACTGTCCCTCTGTTGGCAAATGACACACATTTACCCGACAAAAAAGTGAGGCTCAGAGAAGTCAAGTAACTTGCCCAAGGTCACCCACTAAGGAAATGGGGGAGAGGTGAGGTGCCAACCCAGTTTTGCCCAACTCCCAAGCCCAAGCTCTGTCCCTGGCACCACTGTGCTGATTGCATAGGGGGCAGAGGGAGGAGGGGTCTCAGACCATTGGCCGTGTACAGATTGAACCCCAAGAGAACGGCACACAGATCCTTTGGTGGGGCATGAGCCGGCTGTGGGCTGGACACCAACCTGTGTTTTCATTACTCCCTACCCTCCACCCCAACTGTCTGAGCAGTTAAGCCACTCAGGGCTGTTAAGCCAATTAACTTCCTAACCCTGTCTCCTCTGACCCTATGGGCAGCAGAGCAGTAAGCCATGACTCCTGCTTTCCCTAATCTTGAATTCACTGGGCTCCAGCTTTGCCCAGATAAGCATGGTTTGCTAAGCCAATTAGTGGGAGATGATCTGGCCGGGTATTCCTTCTAGGCTGTCAGGATCCGGAGACCCAGAATGGGGAGGGAGGGAGGCAGACTGGGCTTTGAAGGCCCTCCCTCTACTACCCCCTCTATGTCTAGGCCTGAGCACTGCTCCCTCTGCCTCCTCAAGAGTCCTGATTGGTGTGAAAATCAGGCCCTATGTCTCTTCTCTGGGAAGCCATCCTCTTGGAATAATGGTTAAGTACATGGACTCTATCCCTAGCCGGTTTGGCTCAGTGGGTAGAGCGTCAGACTTCGGACTGAAGGGTCTCGAGTTCAATTCTGGTTAAGGGCATGTACCTCGGTTGCAAGCTTGATCCCTGGCCCTGGTCGGGGCAGAGGTGGGAGGCAACCAATTGATGTGTCTCTCCCCGTCCCTTCCACTCTCTCTAAAAATTAATGGAAAAATATCCTCCAATTGAGGATTAACAAAAAACAACAACAACATGGACTCTAATTCAAATGTCCTCAGTTCAAATCCCGGTCCTATCACTTCCTATATGTGACCTTGACGAGCCATATAATCTCTGTGCCTGAGTTTTATCTCTTGTACCTAGAGACCATAATGGTACACCTCTTGGGTTGTTTTGTGGTTTCATGAGATGATATGTGCCCAGGGTTTAGCAAAGGGCTGGCCCCATTGTTAAATATTCAGGACCATTGGCAGCTTAGTGCTGTCAGCTTGGGCTTTGTTCCCTGCAGAAGGAGGTTTGTTCATTGAGCAGGTGGCCAGGGAGGGGGCAGGAAGGCAAGAGGGCCTTCAAGGCCCCTGAAGCCATAAGGACATGGCAGCTGTCCTTATGATCTGCAATCATTCATTCAGAAAATATTTATGGAGCACCTGCTGTATACCAAGCACTGCGTTAAATGCTGGAAATAGAGTAGTGAACAAGACAAAGTCCCTGCTCTCATGGACTCAATAGTCGAATGGGGGCAACAACAAATACAATATAGTATGTATTATATTGTGTGGGGGGGGTGCAAAAATAATAACTCTCCTCCCACCTTCTAAGTTCTTCTAGGTGGGCTAATAATCAAACTTAAGAGACAGACCAACACGAGAAAATGTCCACAGTTTATCACAGATGTACGTGCGGGGCGGTGGGGATGTGCCGTAGGATCTGAGACCCAAAGACGCATTGGGCAGTTGAGGTTTAAATGCCATTGCGAACAAAGAAGGGAGGCCGTGGTCTGGAATTGCAAAGGGAAAGCAGGCGATCCACAGGAAGACAGCAGGTGGTAAACAGATTCTTGCTGGGCCACCCAGAAGCAATGGGATGCAGAGTGGAATCTAGTGAACAGATTTTTGTTTGGAGTCTCCCTGTCTGCAACACTTAATTCTTATGTGTTAGGTGGAGTTCCTTCCTGAGACAAATTCTTCTAACTCAGTTCCTGTAGGCAGGTAAGGAGGGGGGTCAAAGTTTCTTTTTTGAGCTTTTTGTTTCTTAATAACCAGCTTAAAATTAATATCCAAAAAGGCATGTTTGGGGGTGACAAAGCTTTGATCACCTTCACTATGCATAATATAGAATACTAGAGGCCTAGTGCATGAAATCTGTGCACTGGTAGGGTCCCTAGTGGCTGCCTGCTGCCGGCCGGGTACTCCCTCCATATTTACAACCCCCTGAACATGGCGACCTCCCAGATTTCCCTGGCTGCCTGCTTCCTCCCTCCCACCCCTCGTTGCTGCCTGTGGGGCCCAATTGCCCTGCCACCACCCAGTTCCCAGGAGCTGAGGGAGCCTGGCAGGGGCCCCGCCCCCACCCCCTCACCCCCCACCGCTGGTCGCCCTGCAATTGGATCAGTGGGGTGATTGGCCCCCACCCGGCAACCAGTGGCTCGCACTGCCGTGGCCTGGCACTGCCCACTCCACCATCCCACCCTGGTCCCACTCTCCTCAGGGCCCATCGGGGCCTGCAGCACCTCCACTGCTGCCCACTGCCAGCACCAAGTTGCCAATGCCTGCCATGTTCTGCGCTGCCCCCTGGTGGTCAGCACACATCATAGCAAGCGGTAGAACTCTCAGCAGAACTCCTGGTTGAGGGGACAATTTGCATATTAGGCTTTTATTATATAGGATAATGGATCAGCCCTGGCTGGGTAGCTCATTTGGTTAGAGCATTGTCCTGATACGCCAAGGTTTCAGGTTCGGTCCCCAGTCAGGGCACATATAAGAATTAACCAAAGAATGCATAAGTAAGTGGAACAACAAATCTCTCACCATCATTTCAACCTGAGTATCTCTGAGTTCCTCTTTCTGTTTTTCAGTTACCTGTCTAAGCTTGTGTTCAGTCCCACCGCTGAACCATGTTTACAACCCCCTGAATCCGTGACCTCCCAGGTTCCTCCCTGCTCTCACTTTGCAGGCTTCTTCCTGTCCAGCCTCACCACTCACCTCCTGGGAGACACCCCTAGGGCCCCACCCCACCGCCCTCCTCTCCTCTCCTCTCCCTGCCCATCTGCAGCAACAGGCCATTAGAGCTGCTCCTAACAGACACAGTGGCGGCAGTTGGGCCCATCGTCCCATGTTTGATCTATAACGACCACAGACCACACCGAAAGCCTTCTGGGGAGGAGGGAGGGCTGTCAGGAAATGGCTTTGAACCCAGAGCCAGGGCGAAGGCCCCTGGGAAGAGGAAGGAGGATGTGTTGGGATCTACTCTGGTCTCTCCATTCACTGCCCTGCCTTTGTTACAAGGGCCTCGTAATTCCTCCCCTGGGAAATCTTATCTGCCTCCGGTTCCCCTCTTAACCTGCCCCATCCCATCTCCACTGGTAGCCAGAATGATAGCTCTGAAGCTCAGGTCTGACCCTGCCACTCTGAAGCCAGAGGGCTGGCACCGGCTCCCCTCTGCCCCTCAAGCTAGTCCAAATGCTTTAGCCTGGCATCAGGCCCTTTGCCTCCTGCTCTTTAGTCTCCTTACTGCTCTGGCGCCCTCCCCCCACAATAAGCCACACACTCCTTCCCTCCCATCTCTGAGCAAGGCCTGCAGTCCTTCCTCCAGCAACACCCTTTCCCCTCTCCTCCCAGTGAAATTCTGAACATCCTTCAAGGCCAAGCTCAAAGCCACCTCTTCTGAGAAGCTTTCCCTGAACAAACCCACATGTGCCACCCTCGGCCCCTCAAACCCCACCTCCCACTCCCTCAATCAGGCCAAAGTTGTTGTTTTTACCTAAAATGGAAATTGCTTAGCTGTTTTGTTTGTTTATAGAAGAGCTGTGCACTTTCGTTGAAACCTCAGGCAGCACAGAAAAGAGCTAAAGAAGACTCCCCTCCGCTCATTATCTCTGGGGATGGAGAGGTGAGGCGAGGGGAGATTTCCACTTGCTAATTAGATCTTTTATAGCTTGAAGATTTTACTCTGTTTTTTAATTAACCAAGAAATATATGCATACATTCACCTGTTACTAAAAAGTCAGATATTACTGAAAATTCTAGCTCCCATTTATAGAGACTTAGGTGAGATCATTATTCCTCACAATAATCCTGTTGGGTAGGGTAGTGTGTTGAGGAAGGATAAGGACTGTAGAGCCCAAACTCTTGGCTTTGCTACTTATGAGCTGTGTGACCGTGAACAAGTCACTTAACCTCTCTAGGCCTCAGTTTCCTCATCTGTGAAATGGGATAATAACATCCCTATACAAATGGCTATTGTGAAGGTTTACTGAACAAATATATGGAACATGCATTGCACATCTGTAATATGGGCCAATACTGCTAGCTAACAGTAGTTGAGTTAGTGGAAACTGAGACACAAAGAGGTTAACAGCCTCCTAGTTAGTAATTAGCGAAGTTCGGATTTGAATGGATACAGTCCAGCTCCCAAGGTCGCATGTATAACCACCAAGAGATACTGCCTTCTACTAGTTAAGTGTTTTAATCATGTATTGCTTTGGGAAGAGGAAAAAAATCAGAAAAATAGTTCTAAAATTTTATTTCAATATGAAGTACCCACTGTTAACATTCTGGCTTCTTCCTCTCAGACTTTCCCCCCCAGGCACAATTACTCATTCCTCTTCAGCCTCACAGTTCTGTTCATATTCTGTTGTGATCACCTGCCCACCTGCCTGGTTTTCCTACCAGATTACAAGCCCCTGGGGGTTGAGGCCTTGTCCTTTCTTCTCTCATGGTGACTGGCCCAGAGCAGACCCTCTGTTGCTGTTGGTGGCCTTGTACCCAGCCCGCTCTGGCGAGATCCATAGCAGGTTCTTAGAGCTTGAAGCCGGTTGAAGCAGGCTTTGCATCTGTGCTGATGTAGGGGGTGCTAAGGCAGTGTGGGAGCCCTTTCCCTTTGTGGACATAGCACTGAGGTCTGCTAGGCCTACATCTGCAGCCTTCCAAACTGTCATGGACAAATGCAGGTTAAGGCAACGCATTTGTACTTGTATAAAATGTATCGGGACCAACCATGGGCTGAGTTTCCAGGAGGATGCAGGAGATGGAGGAATTAAAATTGCTCGTACGCAGTAGGTGCTCAATAAATGCTCATGTGAGCAGAATAGAATCCTTAAAATCAGAATCTTGAGCAAGACACACTTCATTGCCTGAAGTTCAGTTACCCCATCTGTAAAGTCCAGTTGGGGGCTTTGGAATCCTGCATGAGTTTTCCCAGGACTCAGACAAGAGAGCAGAGTAGCTGCGGGCTGGGCACTGGTGCCGCCCATGGCTCCATTACTTCCTAGCTGTGTGACCCTGGGCAAGTCACTTGACCAGCCAGAGCCCTAGTCTCATCTGTGAAATAGCGATAATGACAGTATCCACATCTTAAGGTTCTTGTAAAGATATCGGGAGATAATACACATGCACGGGGCTTGTCACATACTATATGCTCAGAAAATGCTAACTACTATTACTATTATTATTATTGGCCCAAGTTGCAGCACATCCTACTTGCTTAAGAACAAGGTAGGGGGTGGGAGAAGGGAATCGGGCATCCTAATGCTCATTAACTCTCCTCCACTGACCCCCACCCCTCTCAAGGAAGGAGACTTTTTCTGGGCTCCAGAGATGCTGTGAGGACAGATAATAACCCAAGGTTAACGGGAGGCAGAATCTGTTTGAATAGAAGCAAGGACACCCTGACAATCAAGCTGCCCAGACACAGCGGGCTGTTCCCAAGGGCGGGACCTTCACATCACAGACGTGGGCAGACAGACGTGGCTGACTTTGGCAGGGAAGCTGCAGCAGGCCTCCCGGGTGGGGCTGGAGGATAAACTAAATGGTCGCTAAAGCCCCTGACAGACGAGAATCATCTGTGGAGCTAACGTGGGGGCTTTATGATGCTTGGAGGCCAGGCCACATGTTGCACATCAGTAGCCACTGGGCAAATCCAGCCCGAGGATGTGTTTGGCCCACACAGGACCTTTCCCCGCTACCGAAACCGTTGAAACTATTAATGAAACTATTTATTATGGAAAAATTTTAAGTATATAAAAGTAGAGAGGACATTTTATTTTCCATGTTATTTTGAAGTACATCTCAGACAACATAGCATTGCATCCATAAATATTTCAGTACATCTCTAAAGAGACAGACTTTTTAAATATATAACTAATATTGTTATCACACCTAAAAAAAAGGAATAATTATCTCTTACACATTCATACGGTATTTTTAAAATTAGTTGCCAACATTTCCAAGTTGGGGTGGTGTTTTTGTATAAATATCCTAATTTCCAGCTATTCTTGAAAAATTAAAATTCTAGCCACACTGGGCTCAGATTCTCCCAGGGCAGTAATCAGCTGGAGCTGAGGGGCAGCTGCCTTTTTATACAGGGCACCTCTCCATCATTCTCCAGTCCCTCGTAATGATATCAGCATGGCCCCTTCATCATCTAGGATCTCACACCCAGACCAGGACAGATAGGAGTGGGTGGCGCCTTCTCCCTGCCTTGATCTCCAAGTTTCCCTCTGGTGACCAAAGCCACCAGGAGAGTGGACTCTAATTCCCTCTCCCCCAGCTAGCCCATGACATCCCAGCTCTACACCAGATAGCAGGAAAAGTAAGAAACGGGGGACAAACAGTCTTGATCTAGAGTATGGGGTCCTGGGTTTTAGTCTCTGCTCTGTACCCATTTCACAGATAGGGAAAGTGAGGCCAGAGTGGGGAGGAGATCTGGCTGCAGTAACACAGTGAAAGACATAAGAGGCGAGAACCTGGCCCCAAAGTCTTTGCTGGAAAGGAACAGTCTGCTTAGCTGTTCAGCAAAAAGAGGACACTGGCTGGTTGCTGCTGGCAGTGGGTGGGATAGGAAAGGGTCTCAGCTTTTCAGCCAAGGCTAAAATTAGTGGCAGGGAAATATTTGGCTTCATCCCAGCAAAGAAAGAGGTGCTATGGCTCTCTAGGGGGCTGCTAAGGAGGAGGAAAACGGCCCAGCTCCCAGCACCACACGAAATGGGATCCGAATGTGTAAAATCACTTTCTCTGCTGGCATTTATGACTCATTTGGCTGCCAACCCCGAGAAGGTCCTATTTTGAATCCATGCAGGAGTGCTCAGCATCGAGGGGTGGGCAGATCGGGAGGGGCCTCGGGGCCATTCCCCACAAGAGCTTCTGGGCCACATGGCAGTGATGGAGCGTATGCCTGGGGGCCCAATGTTTCCCACAAGCGGCATCCAGGTCCCCAGGGCCTGGCTCAGCCTGGGGTGTGCCCTGTGGCGAAATGGGGGAGTCAGCCAGCCTACTTTAAGATGCAACTCTGATATTCTGGCTGTTCACTTGGGGCAAGTCACTTCTCCAAATGCTTGCTAAATGTCTCTGCAGTCCTTCGCCTGGCCTTCCGCCTTCCATCGCCATTCTCGCCTCAGCTGGGAACTGGTCTTCCACCTTCCACCCCTGCCTCCCTCCAATCTGTTTCCCACAGCCCAAGTACTCCCTCTAAAACGCAGAAGTGCTCTCTAATCCCGTCTCCCCAGCACTCTTAAAATAAAGACCAAATGCTTCACTATGGTCACCTCATCTCTTGCTTTCTGACTTTCTTCTCTGAGCGACAGCCATTTGACCACTTATTGCTTCTTCCCAACTCAGGACCTTTGCCCACGTTGTTCCTCTGCCAGAAACTTCCTTCCCTCTTGCCTTCACCTGGTTAACTCCTGTGCCTGCTTCCGATCATGGCTCACTAGCCACCTCCTCCAGAAAGCCTTCCCTGACTGCTACGCCCTTCCCAGGCGGGGCCAGGCCCTTCTCCAGCAGCACTGCTTGCTCAGTGGGGGAGCATGGAACCCTGTTTGCAGCATGTCTGGAACCCATGGAATATGTTTGTTGTTCCATATTTACATGATGATTTAATTAATGTCCAGGTCCCCCACAGACAGTACCAGATAGTCTGGGTCTGTCTTTTGTTGTTGTTGTTAATCCTCACCTGAGGAAATTTTTCCCATTAAGAGAGAGTGGATGGAAAGGAGACAGACAGACAGACAGACAGACAGATATTGATTGGTTGACCCCTGCATGCCCCCAACCCGGCCTGGGAACAAGCCCACAATTCAGGTACATGCCCTTGACTGGGAATCGAACCCAAGACCCTTCGGTCCACAGGCTGACACTCTAACCACTGAGCAACACCAGCCAGGGCTGTCTGGGTCTGTCTTGTTCACCATTATGTCCTCAATATTTTAGCATAGTACCTGATGCGTTGTAGGTACTCAAAAATGCTGGGTGAATAAATGTCAAATGAACCTCCTGTTTTCTGTGACTCAGTTTCCTCATCTGGAAAATGGGGATCATGCCCACAAAACCTCAGGGCTGCAGTGAGAATGTTAGCAAAGTACATACAGTAGGTCTTTGATGAGTGGCAGCTATTTTCAGAGGGAAGACCAAGACCTCAAAGAAGACCCTGCCTTGTGAACTTTCCTCAAAGGGACTTTTCTGACTCTCTCTTTCCTCTGGACAGATTCACTGAGCACCAGGGAAAGCCAGCCTAGGAGTGGGCCTCAGCTCTACCAGAAACTAGAAGGTCTCTTTCTGCTGGGGCCTCTAAGCCAGAAAACTCCTTACGGCCTCCCATTGGTCAAGTACACAGCACTGGGCTGAACATTTTATATATATCACCAGTTTGATTCCATAGCTACTCCATAAGGTGGGCATTGAGCCAAGGGCTTCAGAGAGGGAAGCAACTTGTCCAAAACCACACAGATAGTAAGTGATGGAGCCAGAACCTGAACCTGGGTCTCCCTGACTCCCGAGCCTGGGTTATTTCCCAAAGGCATTTGACTGCCTTTACTTGGAGAGCTTACATAGCATATCCACACTCTTCATTCATTCATTCATTCATTCATGAAACAAAATATATTGAGCATGAACTGTGTGCCTGGCACCAGGGACATAGCAGAGAACAGGAGAGCCATGGTCCCCACACCATTGGAGAGACGATAAATACGTAAGCAAGTAAATAGACCATTTCAGGTTGTGGTGCGTGTTAAGAAAACAGGATAATGTGACAAAGTGGCCAGAGGGGTGAGTAGAGTGCTTTGGAAAGGGATCTGGGAGGGCCTGAGGAGATGACACAGCCGAGGTGGGAAGAATGAGAATCTGCCAGAGATGGGTGGGGCCCTTTCCAAGCCGAGGACCTGAGGCTGGGATGAGTCTGGGGTGTTCAGGAAGCAGCAAGGCTAGAGTAGCTAGAGAGGTGCACGGGGGGAGGGCAGAGGGAGAGAGGTCCTAGAGGTGGACGGAGCTAGGTTGCACTGGACCTCAAAGGTCATGGTAAGAATTTTACTCTAGAGTAGTGGGCAGTGGAGACCTGATCTAAGGTTTCACAGCATCCCTCAGGCTGCTGCGTGAAGCATAAGCTCTAAGAGGGATGGGAGGAAGGACACTTACCAGGGCGGATGGAGATTGTGTGAAGTTGGCTGGCTTGGACCAGAGTGGTGACATCAGGGTGGAGACAAGGACCTGGGTTCGGGACACAGATGTTGGGCCTTAATGTTATAAGAATGGGGTGGGTGGGGATGGGCCTGATGAAAATTCCTTGGGGTCGGCAGGAATCAGGTTACCTGGGCCCATTTTGTAGAGGAGGACTGAGGCCCACAGAGGGGTTGGACTTTCCCAGAAAGTCCAATGATGAAAAAATATATAATAATAATAAAAGTCCAATGAAGGACTGGAGCCTGGGTCTCTGACCATCGTCACCCCTCCCACGTCATCCCAAGCAGAGCTTTGAGGTCTGGCTCTGTCTACCGTGGGTCCTCCTGGGCAGTGGTACCTCCATAAGACTGAAGCACCTTCTCTGGGCAGGGGCCCATGCGAGCCACCTCAAAGGTTTGCTGTGAAGAATGGACACTATGGACCTAGCTGGTTTGGCTCAGTGGATAGAGCATCGGCCTGTGGATGGAAGGGTCCCAGGTTTGATTCTGGTCAAGGGCATATGCCTGGGTTGTGGGCTCGATCCCCAGTAGGGAGTGTGCAGGAGGCAGCCAATCAGTGATTCTTTCTCATCACTGATGTTTCTGTCTCTCCCTTCCTCTCTAAAATCAATAAAAATATATTTTTTAAAAAGAATGGGCAATATGTATAAAAAGGCTTAGCATAGTCTTGCATGCAGTTGGTGCTCAATAAGTATGAGTTATTAACATTATTATTAACACCTGCACACTGTCCCCCTACAGGCCTACAGAGCGGTAATGAGCCTGGTGTGGGGGGTCCTGCTCCTTCCCATCAGCCCTGCCTTCCCAGCTCTACCCTGCTCCTCTCCCGAGTTCTGCAGGCCTGGCCCAGGGTGGAGACCAGGGGCTAGCCAAGGCAGGGAGGGGCGGGGGGCGTTCCTGGATGGAGCAGGAGCGGGGGCGCCGCTGGAAGCTGCTGTGTTTTTGGCCCAGAGTATGAGGGGGAGGGGGGGGGGAACACACTCAGAAACACGGAGACCGACAGATGGAGGAGCTGAGGATGTGAGAGACGCAGACAGACAGAGAGAGACCCAGAGTCGGGGAAGGGGGGCTGGCAGGGGAGGACAGCCGGAAAACTGGCAGTCTCGCCGAGCAATGAGCTGAGCAACACTCCAGCAGATGGACCAAGCAGCCAAGAGACTGACGGACAGCAGACCAACAGGCAGACCCAGTATCCAAGAGGACAGACAGCTCTCCTGACATCCAAGCGACAGGCAGACGGGTGATCCCGGTCTCTAAGAGGGGACAGACCGGCTGACACATGAAGCCAGGTCAGATGACTAACAAATAGACATAATATCTAAGAGACAATGTGACCCATAATCCAAGGTACAGCCTGGGGGACTGACCCAGGGTCCCAGGGTGACACTGGCTGACAGACAAATAGATTGACTGACAATAGCTGAGAAACAGATAAACAGGCCAACCCTGCATGCAAGGGACAGACACAACAGGCTGATCTGAGCACAGACAGAAGAGACAATGGCCCAGGACCTTAGGGCCGACAAAGGGACAAGTCCAGCTGGGACCTAGGTCTAACCGTTTGCCTGGGAACTGAGGCCCTGGCCAGAAACCCTGACCTAGTACTGGAGACGTGGGGCAACCCAGGAACAGAGAGCAGGAGAAAGAAGGACCCAGAGCAGCGCCCAGAAGCTTCCTAGCTCCTCAACCTGTGGCTCCCTCATCCTTCCCATTAGAGAGTAGCTCCCCAGGGGATGCTGGGAGGTTCCTGAAAAACGAGCTCTGTCCATTTCTTGACCCTGCTGCCTGCTCACGGAGGCCATGGGGCCCAGGAGGGACAGCTTTCGGGAGCCTTAGTGGAGGGACTTCACCTCCTAGCTGCTGGCTTCTCTTCTTTCCAGACGTGGTTTTATTTGCTCCCAACACCCCCCCACACCCCCCCCCTCCCCCCGCCTTCAACAATACCCACTATCTGTTTTTCCATTTTCCTCCTGGATATGCTTCTTTTCTGAGCACAAGGCTGGGAGCTGGCAAATTAGATCCAAAATAGACCTCTGAGCACCTCTGTTTCCTTGCCTGGAAAATGGCGGGTGGTAGAAGCTGTCTGTTAGGCTCTGGCTCACGCTGGCCTCAGGCAGCGTGAGGCTGGCGCTGTCAGCACTGGCGAGGCCCAGCCAGGCTGAGGAGCGCCAGGGAAGGCTTCCTGAAGGAGGAAGGACAGAATACGTCAGCTGGGTGTCCTGGCTCTGTGTAAGCTCAGGCAAGGAAGCCCCAGGGCCTCCAAGGTCAGGAGAGAGAAGGCAGGCCAACACTCACATTTTTTCATTCAACAAATATTGATTGAGTGCCTACTGGATGTGCTGATGCTGGGGAAACCGTGGTGACCAAAACAAAAAAAAAGTCTCTAACCTATCAGAGCCACGGTAGTAAAGTAGGAAATAAATGTGTGAGCTAATGAATAGGGTTGTTTCATAGTGTACGTTAGGAAAATAAGAGAGGGCAATGTGATAGACCAGAGTGACTTGGTGAGAGCGGAGGGGCTGACAGGGGAGGGTGACCTGGGAGGCCTCCGAGAATGAGCTGAGAATGAGCCACCACAGGAGGGTGTGTGGAGGGGGTGTTCCAGGTAGAGCAAGTAGCAGGTGCAAAGGCCCTGAGTCAGGAACGCGTTTGGCTGGGTTTGAGGAAGCCCGGGGGTATCTGGAAGGCTGAGAACAAATGGAACAGTGGTTTGCGAGGAGAAGAGAGAAATAGGCAGGGCCAGATGGTCTAGGGCCTGCAAACCAAGGGAGGAGCTTGGATTTTGTTCCCGGTGTGATGGGCGGCCCTTAAAGGTTTTGAGAAGGGGAAGGAGACTTAATCTGACAGGTTTTCAAAATACCCTGCTGGTTGCCATGTGGCTGTAGGGAGCCCACCAGGAAGGCAAAAGCGACGGTGGCCTGGACCAGGGCGGTGGCAGTTGAGAGAATGGATGGAAGGACTGGGGATGTGTTTTGGGGGAGAGCAGATACATTCCCCCGAGGCTGGGTTCCTTTTCCTGAGACGGAGCGTCCTTCTCTGGGTGACATCAGTTCCGTTTGTGGTGAAGATGAATCTCTTCCAACGTCCTTTCAAATGGAGTGGAATAGGCTTCCTGGGGGAGGTTTTAAGAGCGGCTGCTCGATGAAGGAGGAGCCAGAGGCCTCCACCTAGCTAGCATCCACTCCCCGCTTATGTGCACATCCCTCTGCAGTTCCCAAATGCTCACAACAAGGATGAAAACGAGGCGCAGAGAGGCAGAGAGTACCCGAGGCCACAGAGCATCCAGGGCAGGGCTGGGCAGCAAACCCTCAAACTCAGCATATTGCCATCTTGCCTTTCTCATGCTCACCGCAGGAGCTGTGATGTAGGCAAGGAGGGTGAGTGCTGACCCCTTTTTAGAGAAAGTGAAACTGAGGTTCAGGGGAATTAGGATGCTTGTCCTGGGCAAGGCTGTTTTAAGACCTTTGTGGGCCCCACATCTATGAAGCATATTAAAATGCAGCTATAGCAAACGTCAAGTGCAAATTACATACAACCAGATAAAAGCCAAATTGCAGTTGACTGGCTGATATCGTGTTCTGTTTTGCAGGCATTTAATTAAACATTTATTAATTTTGATTCTGCAGTTTTTCCCTGTGTTTTAGAGCCAACCTACCCGCGCCGCCCCCCCCCCCCCCCCCCCCCCAGGCCTCAAACATTTTCCTGGGCCCATAAAAACCTTGCAGGCCCTTGGCAGTGAGCATGCAGTGGGGCTGGCAGGAACAGCCACAGATCTTGGTTCTGTAGCCAAAGCAGGCAGAGTATTGCTGAACCTAGGCCCTTTCATCCCCCGACTATGACATGATCTTTCTACACCCCCTGCTGACCCCATGTTTTGGGGTCTCAGGCCTTCTTTCTTCCCCTACCCCTTCCCTGCTCTGGCCCACTGTGGTCCGGGGCTGAGGGAGCCCTTTGTCTGTGGTTAGCTGGGGTGTGGGGTGTTGGGAGCTGGCAGGAGTGGGCGGGGAGGTGGGCAGGCAGCCTGTCAGGTGGTGATGGATGCTGGCTGGGCTGGGGCCTCCCTCATGCTGACCAGGGCCAGGAAACAGATGGTCTTGCAGCCTGAGAGAAACTTCCAGGGTGTCGCCCTCCCCCAACTCCCCAGGCCCTTTCATGTTGGACCAGCTGGTCTCTCCTTCCTATTCAAAGCCAGAGCCGTGGGAATGGGGAAGGGAACGGGATCAGGAGGAGATGGGGGCTGAGAAAGGTGGTCTGTGTTCTGGGCCCTCAGAAGCTCTGGGGGCCAACTTGGTCTCTCCCCTAGGACCCCCCACACACCCCTGGCCATCTCCAGCTCTGTTCTCTGCCCCTCCTCTGTGCCCTGCCTCAGCTCAGCCCTGTCATTTCAGGCCTGGACCAAACCCCAGCCTCTCCTGGCTTTCCTCCAAACCAGCCTCCAGAGCAAGCTTTCTAAGCCACTGAGCTCATCACATCACCCCTGATTCTGGGATAGAATTCAAATTTAGGATAAAATATGAACTCTTCAGTCCAGAATTTGATGCCCTTCGCAGTTCTAGTTCTCTTATGCCCCTGTCCAAAAAAACCCTCCTTCCTGACAAACCACTGGCCAGTGCCCCAAAAGGCCATGTTCTCTCATGCCTCTCTGCCTTTGTTCAACTGATTATTCCACCTAGAATGCCCTTCCATTGCCCTCGCCGGTTTGGCTCAGTGGATAGAGCGTCAGCCTGCAGACTGAAGGGTCCTGGCTTCCATTCCTGTCAAGGGCATATGCCCGGGTTGCCAGCTTCATCCCCAGTAGGGGGCATGCAGGAGGCAGCCGATCAATAATTCTCTCATCATTGATTTTTCTATCTCTCTCTCCCTCTCCCTTCCTCTCTGAAATCAATAAAAATATATTTTAAAAAATAGAATGCCCTGCCACCCCCTGTGTGCCTTAAAACACCTGCCCATGCTTTAAAACTGAGGTCAACTGTTTCTTCCTCCAGGAAGTCTTCCCTGACCCCCTTTAACCCCTGAGCCAAAGGTACCCATCTCTTCCCTGGGTTCCACCACATCTTAGAGCATCTATTTCAGCTTTTACCATGTCTCTCTCCCATGGGAGTGAGAGACACTTAATGGCACAGGACATGGCACATAGCAAGTGGTCAGAATCCACTTGCCATGTGAATGCATGATTCTGGCTGCAGGGATCCTTATGTGAGGGGGTAGGTAGAGGCCAGGGAACGAAAGATACAGGGAGACAAATTTCTGTTCATCAAAGAAACACAATCCGTCTGGAGCTGCTCAGAAGCAGAAGGCCCCGCCTCAGGAATAGGGACTCCCTACCACGAAAGTGTGTGAGCGGAGGGTGGAAAGCACGGGGCCAAGACTTGCTAAGGGGATTTCAGCGTTGGGGGGAGAGTTAGACTGAGGGAGCGGGGACGGGACGGAGAGCCCTAAATCGGATGTTTCCAGCCACATTTTCAGGGGAGAGTTCGGATCCAAGAACATTAGCTCTGGAAGGATCTACAGAGTCATCAAACCCATCCCTGTTGGAGAAACTGAGGCCCAGAGAGGGCCACCCCATTGCTAAGACCAGGACACTCAATGGGGAACCTCTGGGTCTATCAGTTGATCCCAAATTTCAGGGAGCTCTGTGGTTCCTCCCGTGGGTTGGCTGTCCACAGCTGAATGCTGTTGGCCTCTAAACAACGTTCTGAAATGCCAGCACTCCGTTTCTGGGAAATCTCCGGTTCCCCAATTTCTGATGGAGGCAATAGGGTCACTGAATATGTTGAGTTTTTTCCCCTGGTTTCTGGGGAGATCACTTCTAAAGGAGCCATCTCTGGTTTCCGCAAAGGGCATGAATCAGAGAATGTGGAGGTTGGGGGGCCAGTGTCTATGACTGCAACGGCCAGGGGTGGAGCTGCCGGGCAAGGCACCCGGACAGAGAGGAGAAATCAGATCCAGAGATCTGTGTGGCCAGGTCCCTTGTCACCCAGTGGGCACTGCGGTTCATAGTTGCAAATGATCTCACTCATTTAATGCTCACGGGCAGGGCTCAGAGAGGGTCTTCTTGCTTAAGATTACACAACCAAGTGAGGAATTGGTCTCAGGACTTTGGGATTCCCTCCATGCTCCTACTGGGTTACCAGAGTTCCATTCAGTTCAACAAACTTTCAATCATTCACACATTCATTCATTTACTCCTTCAGGCAACACACAGGTTGAGCATCTACGTGCTAAGAATTGGAGATGCCGCAGTTAGCAAGCCGACCTAATCGTTCTCACACAGATCACAGTGTGGGGGAGGCAGATGCATAAGCAGACAGCTAAACCCACTGTGAAAAGTGCTAGGTTGGAGGAGAGCCTGGGGGAGGCCCCTACTCCAAGTGGAGAGTGGTCAGTGGAGGATTGATTCCTGGAAGAAATCATGTTGATAAGCTGAGCCTTGGGGGGAAAGCAAGAGTTATCCCGGTTGGGGGCTGGAGGGGGCGTATTACCAGGCAGAGGAAACAGCAGTGCAAAAGCCCAGTGAGGAGGAGGATTGTGAGCTGGAATCTGGCCTGTGCAGAGTAGCTGGAGGCAGGAGGTTTGTTGGGAGAAGCAACGTGAGAAGAAGCAGCGAAGTCTCAAATGCCAGAGGATCTCTAAGCAGCCTCCCGTGCCCTGTGGGGAGAACTGGGCACTCAGGGGTGGGCTTGGGAACACGCCAGAAAGCTGCTGGTGGCCACAGAACTGGGGGCTGGCACCAGGAACTGCTCCTGAGTAGGCAAACTCTTAATGGCATACGGGGAGAGGCAGAGTTGCTTAATGTCAGAAGGTGAGCCCTGAGGCCAGGCTGCCTGGGTGTGAATGCTGGTTCCACTGCTTCCTAGCTGTGTGACCTTGGGCCAATGGCATAGCTCTCTGGGTCTCAGTTTTCTCATCTATAAAATGGGGGTAATAGCGGGGCTGTTGTAAGCTCAGGGCACTGTAGTGAGTCAGGAACCCGGTGAGGAAAGCAGGCCCCAATGTGCCAGAGCAGTCATGATGATGAGAATGCTGGATTAAGCCTCTCCTTTGTGACACTGCTTGAAGCTGAAGGGCCCAGCAGGAGCTCCCAGACCTCAGCCCCAGGAGTGGGTCCTTTCAAAACGGCCGTTTAGCATTTGGGGTAGTAGGCTCAGTGTGGCCAGGGTCGGGTTCGGGGTGGGCGCCTCAACACCGCGTCCCTCCCTCCGGCAGGTACCTGCGCACCGTGTACCTGGGGCTGCAGAGCCGCTGGCGCGGGGAGCGGCTCCGGCGCCACTTCTACTGGCGGATGCTGTTCGAGAGCGCGGACGTGAGCATGCTGCGCCTGCTGGAGACCTTCCTGCGCAGCGCGCCGCAGCTCGTGCTGCAGCTCAGCCTCCTGGTGCACCGCGGCGGCCGCCCGGACCTGCTGCCCGGTGAGCCCCGCCCCCTCGGCCCTCCCGCTCCGGGCTCTGGGGATGCCCTGCGTCCCGGCCCCACCCCCAGCCCGGGCTCACTCCTCTTCAGTATTCTGACTGCCCCGCGTGTCAGCTCTCCCTGCTTCAGGACCCCTCCCCACTCACTGTCAAGGTTTTGCAGGCCTCGCCCCTTCTACTCTCACCACCCTCCAGGCCTGTGAAGACCTCCATGTCCCCTCCAATAGCCCACTCACCCTCAGCGTTAGAGACCTGGCCCCTCACCTCTTAGCCTCCTCTCAAGCCCCCTGGGTGGTCCCCCATTAGGCCCCTCCTCCCTTCCCCATTGTCAGCGCAGACCAGACCTCATTGCTGCCAAGTCCAAAGAGGCCCTTGACCCCCTCACCACACCTCAGACCCTCCCCACCCCCTTCATTCTCCAAACTGTCCTGATCCCAGCGTGCACCCCCCGGGAACCCCCTGACTCACAGACCTGCCCAATCACCAGTTTCCAGAGAGCCTATCCACCCGCCCTCTCACTGCTCTTCAGCCCCCTGGGAACCCGTCCCAGGCCTAGTTCTGGTCCTATCCACTCAACTCCTCCTGGCCCCTTCCCTGTCTCCAACAGACCAGACCCCCTTCCGCGTCAGAGAAAAGCCCGTCCCGCCCCCGCCCCGCGCTCCCCATGCTCCTCCCACCAAGACTCTGCCCAGCCCACCCTTAATGTCCTGAAAGACTATCCCTGCCTCTCAGGCCCCCTGGACATTCATTCCTTGCTCGGGATACTGGGCCCCATCAGAACTCTCCCACGGTAGATTTTCTTTCCGTCCCCTCAGCTGTGCTCAGCTTGGATATCACCCTTCACACCCCAGTCTCATCGTGGTGACCTATAGCTTCTAATAGTCCTCTCCTGGTTCCTCCATGCCCTCACTGTGCCCCCTCCCAACGCTTTACCTCCTTTTCCATTCCCAGAGTCCTAGACTAATTTCCCACCTTCCCACCAGCCCCTGAACCCAACAGTCTGATACTAGAGACCTAGACCTAACCCTTACGGAGACCCAAATCGCCCACCTTCCCTCTCCCTTCATGCTCCCACCCAGAAGAAGTACCCAGCTCTATCCATCCCCCCCCCCCCATCATCACTCGTGAAGACCACCCACTAAGACCCTCCCACACACTGCCTGATTTATAGACCCTTCCCTCACAGCTCCTCAGAACCCAGCTCCTGACCCGGAACCCTCCCCTCTACCCACCCCCAACCCAGACCCACCCCTAACCCAGCCCACCCCGTCCCCACCCTGTCTCCACAGCCCTCTCCACCTCTGCCTCACTCGTGTCCCTGGCCTGGACTCTGGCCTCCTACCAGAAGGTGCTGCGGGACTCCCGAGATGACAAGCGGCCACTGTCCTACAAAGGTGCCGTGGCCCAGGTGCTCTGGCACCTGTTCACCATCGCGGCCCGCAGCCTGGCTTTTGCGCTCTTTGCCAGCGTCTACAAGCTCTACTTCGGCATCTTCATCGTGGCCCACTGGTGCATCATGACCTTCTGGGTCATCCAAGGCGAGACGGACTTCTGCATGTCCAAGTGGGAAGAGATCATCTACAACATGGTGGTGGGCATCATCTACATCTTCTGCTGGTTCAACGTCAAGGAGGGCCGCAGTCGCCGCCGCATGACGCTCTACTACTGCATCATCCTGTTGGAGAACGCAGCGCTCACTGGCTTCTGGTACTCAAGCCGCAACTTCTCCACTGACTTCCACTCGCTCATCCTGGTCTGCGTGGTGGCCTCCAGCTTTGCGCTGGGCATATTCTTCATGTGTGTCTACTACTGCCTCCTGCACCCCAATGGGCCCATGCTGGGGCCCCAGGCACCTGGCTGCATCTGCCCGGAGGCCCGAGAGCCCTGTGGCCCGCCAGCCGATGCTGTCACAAGTCCCCCGAGGTCCCTGCCGAGGACTACAGGCGCTGAGCGAGATGGGGTCTCAGTGGGGGGTGAGCGTGCAGGGACCCCCACACCACCTGTCTTCCAGGTGCGGCCTGGCTTGCCTCCCACACCAGTGGCCCGCACCTTGCGGACAGAGGGGCCTGTCATTCGGATTGACCTGCCTCGGAAGAAGTACCCCCGCATGGGATGCTCATTTTATTGACCGCCGGCTCCGGAAGACCATTCTGGCGCTGGAGTACTCCTCACCCGTCACGCCCCGGTTGCAGTACCGGAGCACGAGGACCTCCCAGGAGCTGCTGGAGTATGAGACCTCAGTGTAGGCTACAGTTTCTCCCCGCAAAAGGGGATGGACTTGGCTGACCTCACATCGACCACAGTGTTGAGCCTGGAATTTCAGGGCCACCAGGCTAAGGGGAAGTGGATCTGTTGGTCCAAGGGTAGAGTGGCTCCACCATTGGGTTCTTTCAGGGGAGGGGGCAGCCTTGTGGAGGCCCCAGCCCTAGGCCCTGTTTTCAGCGCTGTGGCCCATTTTCTAACACGCCCCCTCGAACCAGGGCCCAGGGAATTAACTGGTGCTACACTCCTCATGAGCTGCCCCACTTTCATGAAGGCCTCCATACCACCTCTGGTGCTGGGGCTCCACCCTGGAGTTGCCCACGTGTCACCCCTGGTGGACTTGTCAGAGAAGGGGCACTGTCTGGGGTCCATGACTGAGGCCCTGTGCTCCTGAGGGGGTGCTGGGGATGAAGGAGGCTATGGAAGATGTGGAGTGAGGTGGGAGCATCTGGAGGACAAGGTGGGTACAGTTCCTGTGGGGTCCAAGGTTTGGAGCTTGGGCCAGAGAGGATTTAAGGGAGGAAGTTGGGGTGGGGTGGGGAGTTGGGGGTGGGAGGTAGACAGTGCTAGAGCTGGAGGGGAGGAAGAACCCTGAGACACCTGAGGGGTTCAAGCGAGCTGAAACGCGAAGGGTAGCAGATCCAGAGCATTGAGAATGTTCCCCAAGTAAACTCCTCCAGAGACCCCTGTGTTATGGGCTTTGTTATGGTTGAGGTTCCAGACACCTCAAGTGAAATGCTTCCAGGAGTCTTTCTTTGTTCTAGATGAGCGTCTTAAACATTTCTTGTAGAAAAAGGTTTTGAATGCAACAGATAAAATGCCTAGGAAGATATTCTGTCTGGGTTCAATTATAGATGAGGTTCTAGCGCATTTAGCAGAGGAACTGTTCTAGAGAGACAGTCTTAGTTCTGGATTAAGTTCTAGAACACTTAGCTGATAAACTATCCTAGGGAGTCACTGATCTGGGTTCTGTGGTGAGGGTGAGTGCCCTGGAGCCCTGCTGCTGTGCTCTGGGGAATTCTAGCTCCTGCCATGGTGGTGGAGGAGGGGCCTCTGGAACCCCATGTGAGTGGAACATTGTAGGAATAGATACTCCAGTTCTAGACTTCCGGGGTTCATAGGAGTTCTGTGCTCCTGTCCACCTTGGTCCATAGCCATCTTCCTAAGAGGACATTGTCCTCGGGAACCCCTGGTACATTTCAACTACCAGCTGGTTTCCAACCAGAAAAAATGAGCTCTAGGGACTTGTCATAAATCTTGGCTCTCAGCCACCCTGCAGAAGTGGCTCTCTTGGGAAGCAGCTGGAAAACTGCTTTGTTTTGCCCAATCCTTGAGACTTGAGGTCTATTCCCACTTCCCAGATATCCCATGGTTCCCCTGAGATCCTTCATCCTGGGCTTCTCCACCTGGGTAGGGTGGGGAGTGTAGGAGTAGGCAGTCTGTGGGGTGAGGGACAAAGCCTCTAGGCAGAGCTTGGAACCCCTCCCACCATGTCCCCACTCCCCCAGGCAAACTAAGGTGTGTTCATGCCAGGACGCAGCAGGTGATGTTAAGGCAAGATGCAGGCTTGGGCCGGGGATGAGGTGGACCATGAGAAGCCTGGACTATGCACATTAGAGAAGCACTTAACCCTCCCTGGTTCAGCCTCCCTGGGGTTACAGAAGGGAAACTGAGGCCCAGAGTGGCAGCTAGTCTCACAAGGTCCCGGACTCCTGCTATTCCATCAGAGAGTGATGGGTGATAGTGAGTTTGCTGAGGATGAAGGGAGAGGGCCACACTCGGGGTGCAGGGTGACCCCAAAGGCAGAGAGGACAGGACCACCCACATAAACACACACACATACTCACACACCAAACCTGTGACACAAGCCACCTCACCTCGTGGCACACCAGCTGAGATGGTGTGTGCATTCCTCCCACCAACACATGAAGAATGCTCTTCCCTCTTTCTTCTCCGTCCCCAATCCCCAAGAAAGCTCAGGAACCAGGCCTCAAGGTGATAGGTGGTGGGGGAAGCCTACAGCTGACCCAGCCTCCCTCTGGTTCGTTCACCCATCCTCTTTGATCGGCCCCAATCAGTCTTTGGAGACCGAATTTCACGGCCAGGTACACACATGCCGGAGCCCTTTGTGAGGGGGGCGCGCTGAGGATGCGGACCCAGATCCTCTTGACTGTTTCTCCAGGGCTGACCATGCCACTTTTCACCCCATCTTGTTTCACTTAAACCTTCCCTGGCTTGCAACTTCCCTAAAAAAAAATAAGTGTTATCAACCCATCTGACAGAGGAGGAAACAGGCTCCGAGATGTGACATGAGGGTCACCCTTGGCAAGTTATTTCACTCCCCAGTGTCCCAAAATGGCTCATCTGGCATCCATTCTCCAGCATCCTAAAAGGAAAAGTTAAAAAGTAACCTCTCTAGGAGCTGGGAGTCCTTACGGCTCCATGAGAGACCCAGAGAAGAGGGAATAAGACCGAGCCGGCAGTGCTGAGGCAAGGCTTGAGGCTCTCGGGGAAGCCATGGCCACAGTTTTGGACCTTATTCCATCCCCACCCCTCTCATCTCAATCCCACGAAACCTTCCCTCTGAACCTCTGCCTGCAAGACATCTGACCAGCAGAAATGGCCCTCAGAGAGGGCTGCAGGCACCTCCTCCTGCTTCTCATCCTCAGGAAAAAGCTTAGCCCCTTAAGGACTCCCCCACCCTCACCCCCAGGAACTCAGGACCCATCCCTCCAGGCCTGAGGTCCCTCTCCACCAGCCTGTCCTCCATCTTATCTGGTCCTTGCCAGTCCTCCGTTTCAGAGCGTCTCCGTGGAGAAGGGCACCATCCCATTCCAGTTGTTGTTTTGTTTTTGTTTCTGTGACAATCTACCTCAGCCAGGCTCTTCCCCACCAGAATTGGATCCCCTGAATCTCCGACTCCTGCTCCCCATTTCCTGCCCTCCACCCCAGCCTAGCTGTTCAGTCCTCTCCCAGAAACCCTACAGGGTCCTTACACCAAGAGCAGGTTCCAGAACCACAGCCCAGTGGCGTCCTCATGATGAGCCATCTGCCCTCCACATCCATGTAAAGGAGAAATGGAGGCCCAGAGAGGGCTGGGGACTTGCACAAGATCACACAGGAAGTCAGTGGCAGAGTAAGGCTTTTCCTGGAGCTGAGACAAAATTGGGTCTGTCTTTTTTTTTTTTTTTTTTTAATGGATTTCAGAGAGGAGAGATAGAAACATCAATTTTGAGAGAGAATCATCCATCAGCTGCCTCCTGCGCGCCCCCTAGTGGGGATTGAGCCCACAACCTAGCATGTGCCCTTGACCGGAATCAAAGGTGGGACCCTTCAGGCCGACACTCTATCCACTGGCCCAAACCGGCTAGGGCGGTCTGTCTTAATTTTTCCAGGAATAGAAGAGAACAGGATGCTCTGGGTACCCTATATGCCAGGCCCTGCCCTGCCCTTCCCTGCCCTCAATATCTTCATCCCCAAGAGACCAGTGTCCCCATGTCCAGGACAGACTTCTGTCTCCTAGTTTTCTTAAACGGACCCCTCACGCTACTACTGACTGTGCTCCCCAAACCTCTCCAGGCACCACACACTCCTCATCACACCTCCATGCACTCATGTTCCATGTGCCTTTTAATTGCCATCCCGGGCAAACAGCACAGGCCGCCACCCCTCCATGCCAGGGACTCCCAACAACAAAGTCTCTTTTGGTCCCCTCCTCTCATCTGCCTCATCCCCAAAACCTGCCTTCCCCTAGCCAGCTCCCTGCTAAACTCGTGTCCCACAGGAGTGTGTCATCCTTGAGAACTAGAGAAAGCAGAGAGTAGGGAAGGCAAGGCTGGGGAAGGTCTGGGTCTCAGGGCGAATTTCAAGGGGACTGAGAGTATCCAAGGAAGATCTTGCCTGGCAGCCCCCGTGGCCTCCCAAGAACCAAAGTCCTGAAGGTTATTTCCGTGGAGCTCACCTGAACTTGGAGTGGGCAGAAGCCTCAGGCAATGGGAGAAGGTTTTCGGGAGTAGGGCCCATGGGTTGCAAATTCATGGTAATGAAAATGATAACATGGTGGTGCTAGACCATAGGGAGTGGTGAGGTCTCTGGCAAACAGGAGAGTGCGTACCCCGCCTATAGGTACGAAAATTCAAATATTTGAAAAATCCTGTGCTGGCCAAACTCAACACTCATGTTTGGGCCATTGGGTCACCAGTTTGAAATCTCTGGTTCAAAATGAGAACATTCTGGGGAGCCCTACAGCTCCTGGATACCCCTCTGGGGAAGTTAAGGACAGAGGCCCTGGCTTCCTCTGAGACTTTTCTAGTCCAACCCTCAACTTTCACCACCTGCCACCTAAGAGTTGGCCCCACTGACGAGGGGAGGGAGGTCAGGGCATCCCAGGGCCCCTGAGTTAGGAACCACCATCTGCTAAGGGCTAGAGACCCCTCCGGTGCCTGAGGAAGTTAGTTTGGGATCTTCTCTAGTGTGGGGGCCCCTGGTTAGGAAGAACCTGCATTGGGTGGGAGGACAGTCCAGGTTCAGGATGAGGACTGAAAGCCAGAACCCAACTGCCCCATCCAGTGCTGGCCCCTGCCACCCTTTGACACCCGTCTCCCTCCCAGGTAAAGCTGGAGATCGGGCCTGCAGGGAGAGGAGCTATCTATTTCCCTACTGATGTGCTTTGTGATTTCTCAATGAAAGGCACTGAGTGCCAAGCCATGTGGGCAGCAGTGGGGATGTGGCCTGAGTACCCCCTTCCCAACCAGAGGGGCTTCTGGGACCCTGGGGCTGGAGGGAAAAGGAATGGTACGTGCCATTCTGTTTGGGGAGGAGCTAGGGCATTCCCAGGTTCTTGGATGCTTCCGGTAGAGGCAAGGGGAGGGAGAGCAAGAAATTGTGGAAGTGGGAGAGGAAGGCTCCGTCTGGGATGGCCTGGTTCCTGGAAGCAGAAAACTCCCCAGGGAGGGAGGGGTGGTCCGCTCCTGCCTGGCCACCTCCACCCTTTCCTTCTCACTGCAAGGAGGGGCTGCCTTCTCCCCAGCAATCCTGGCCTTTATTCTATGCACAATCATTGTAAGGGCACCCCCAGGCCAGGCCGAAGGGGTGAGGGCCTAGGGCACCTGCAATAATCCCCCCCCCCCCCCAGTGGAGGGTAGCCTGAGGCAAAAGGCGGTGAGAAAGGCACCAGATGGGACAAGGATATTCCTCTGTCTCCCTCTCACCAAATCCCAGAATCCATCTCCATTGGGCTAAACCACCAAACTTGGAGGCGCCTCCTACACAAAGCCCCCCAACCCCTTGGTTTCCCAAACCAGTCAGAAATACTAGTAGCTGGAAAGGACCCAGCGATTCCCAGAACCCCCTGTTATTATTTTCACCCCTGAGCATCCTAGAGTGTGGGAGATTCTTCTAAACAAGCCTCCATTCTTGAAGAACAATTGATTTTTCTCATATTCAATGAACTCAAGCTGAGCTTCTGGTTGCAAATAAATGCTACCAAGACCTCAAGTTAGCTACTAGGGCCTGGGGCTGGAGGGTTGGGGCATATCTGAGCTGTATCGCAGTGTTTACACAATTCTCAAGAGCACTAGTGGTCCTGCATCCCTGCCCCCCCCCCCCCCCCCTTCCACCAGAGGTTAGGAGCCCAAGGTGAGAATCAGCGGTTTATCGCCCAGCATCCTGATTTACTGAAAGGATAAGCCCAGAGAGGCAGCCAGCCCAAGGCCACACAGTGAGTTGGCGGCAGGCTGGGTTCTTCAGGGTGCCACTAGGGTACCCCCAGTACTGACCCCTCCTCTCCAACCCAGCCCCCCACTCCAGGAACCACTAGCCATGCCTGAGGGGCTGATCTCCCTCCCTCAGCACAATTCCGGGTGATTCTCGCCTCCCAAATTGGCCCCCACCCCTGTCCATTTCTGTCTCCTGTTCCTGTCCGACCTCCTGGTATTTACTACATCTGTGCCATCCTCAGTCCTCCACCCGCCCCGCCCCCCCTCACCCCTCTGCGCTTCCCCCGGGAGGGGGAGGGGCCCCAAGCCGGGGCTTCTGTACTGAGACTCTTTTGTACACCACAAACTTTTTGTATATTTTTAATTTTGCTGCGACATGAGATATTAAAAGTCATTTCAGTACTCGTTGTCTGTGTCCTGTTGTTTTGGCTGTTCTGGGTCGGAGGAAGGAGATGGGGGAGGCGGGAAGGGGAGGAAGGACACCCTCTACCACAAACACATTTGCCTGGGAGGGTTAGGCTGTTACACACAGCTCCCTTCACTGGCCAGAGCCTCCATCAGGCAACCAGAATGGAGGGGGTGAGCAAAGGTTTTAGGAATTAGCTCCAAATGCTTCATTTTACAGATAAAGGGGAAAAAGAGATGGGGTGGGGGCCGACTTGCCAGAGGTCAGAGAATGAGTCCATGACAAAATCAGGACCCAGACTGAAGTTTCTAACCCCCCAAAACAAATATTTATTGAAAAAACACACAAATATTTATTGAGTACCTACTATATGCCAGGCACTCTTTATTCTTTTAGGCGCAGTCAATTGATCTCTCTCTCTCTCTCTCTCTCTCTCTCTCTCTCTCTCTCATCAATGAAAAGGGCGTATCCTCAGGTGAGGATTACAAAAAATAAAAGGAGCCCTGACTGGTTTGGCTCAGTGGATAGAGCATCGACCTGCAGACTGAAGGGTCCCAGGTTCGATTCCGGTCAAGGGCATGTACCTTGGTTGCGGGCACATCCCCAGTAGGAGGTGTGTAGGAGGCAGCTGATCAATGTTTCTCTCTCATCGATGTTTCTGACTATCCCTCTCCCTTCCTCTCTGTAAAAAATCAATAAAATATATTTTAAAAATAAAAGGAGGGGTTGTGCCCTCCCCTGGCTCTGTTTACCCTTCCACTGGTGACACTACAGCTGTGTGGAGAGCCACCTTGAAGCTGAGAGCGCCCCCTAGTGCGGTGGAGCAAGCTAGGAAGCCCCTGGGCCCTGCACACCTGGGGCTCCCACACCCGTCCTGGGCTACTTTTATGATGGAAGAGATAAGCTTCCACCAGGTCTAGGCCACTGCTCTTGAGGTCTCTGTTACAGCCGAAATATACTCTGGCTAATCTATCTGGTCCTTAGGTTCCCGAGAGAGGTCTTTTGCAGGATCTCTGGGAAAGGTTTTCCCTCACGATAGAAACACACGAGAAGGGGAGACCCTTGCAGGGTCGTGGTGGATGTATCACTCCCAAAGCCGCAACAGCCATCTTGCCGGCTGTATGAGAGTTCTAGAGGCGCCAAAACAAACTCCCACACGCCGGGGGACTTAAACAACAGACATTCATTTCCTCATAACTCCGGAGGCTAGAAATCCCAGATCAAAATGCCGGCAGGACTGGTTTCTTCCGAGACCTCTCGCCTTGGCTCGCTGACGGCTGCCTTCTCGCATTGTCCTCACACGGTCTTCCCTCTGTGTGTGCACATCCCTGGGGTCTCCCTGTGTGCACTGATTTCCTCTTCTGGTAGGAACACCAGTCAGATTGGATTAGAGCCCACTCTATGGCCTCATTTTAACTGATCTCCAAAAACAGTTACATTCTGAGGTACGGGGTGTCAGTGCTTCAACGTATAAATTTTGGGAGACACGACTCAGCCCATAAGACCAGCAAAGTGGAACTATAAGGAACTTGCTGCCATTCTTTTTGTTTGTTTCAAAAAAATTTTTTTATTGCTTAAAGTATTATAAAAAGTATTACATATGTCTTTTTTTTTTTTGAGCTGCTCGATTAACCAGCCCTGAAATCACTTACCATTGAACTTCCTGCCTGAAGAGATTGTCCTTCTTGCCTAAGCCGCCTTCGGTAGAGTAGTCTGTTCTTTGCAGCCAAAGCATCACAATTCAGGCACTCTGTGTGTGTTCAAGCTGTTCCCTCCGCCCAGAGTGACCTTCCTTCCATATGCCCTTCAAGGCTTGGCTTGGTGAACGGCTCCTGCCTCTGCCTTCCCCGCAACTAGTCGCTTGCCTTATATCAGAGTTCTTTACCTGTGTGCCCCTCTCTCTAACCAGGTCAGGGTCAGCATATGCACTGAACACCAGCTGCCACATTCCCCGCTCCTGCCCCATGGCAAGCATTGATAATCAATCCCCTTTTCATGCTGGGGGTAGACCTGGTGTTTATAATCCTCTACACACACAGAGCTCCAGGCAGCCCCTGCCAATCAGCCGGAGGTGGCTCAAAAGAGATGAATTCCATTTGCCACAACTGCTACGTCTTCGAGAGCAAGGACTTTGTTTTACTCATCTCTTTTATGATTCACAAGCTAATTTTAATAATAAACGTTACCATTGTGTGCTTCTGTTTCCATTTAATCCCGGCAGCTGCCTTCTGAGGCAAGCGCCAGCATTATCCTGCTTTTGACACATGAGGACTCTGAGCTCCCAGAGATGAACTAACTACCTGTTTAAGGTCATAGACATTTGAACCCAGGTCCGCCTGTCTACCTACTGTCAGTGACATTTTCTAAGCACTGGATCTGTTTATGGCCCTGGGAGGGAGTCGAGGGGGGCCCTGCAGGGCATACACAGGTAGCTTGCTGTTTCTAGTGGCACTCAGAACACCTCTTGTCCTCTCTGAGATTCCCAGCAGTTCAGTGATGTTTGGAGTTAGTTCAGAAATAACGGAAGTCCTAATTTTACAGAGGAAGGAAAAGGTTGGCAAAAGCCAGCCGTGGGGGTGCCAGAGCAAGAAATCACCTTTCACTCCCTGCCGCTGCTGGGAATTCAAGGCTTACTCCAGGGGTTACGTGGAAGTTTTGATGTCAGGAGCCGTCAGGGATTGGTAGAGTAGTCTGGCTTCTTCCTGTTGGCCGGCAGGCTAATGGAGATCTTTCTTCCTGCTGCCAGGAGATGACTGACAGGATGTAGGGGAGCAGGAGGGTGTGGCTGTGCGAGCTTGCACTAAGCAGTCTGGGCCATTTCCCCTCCCTGGAAAAGGGGAGGGAGGTCAGGGGGAAGGCTGGTAGTTGTCGGTCTCCTGCTGCCCTCACACCCAGAGGCAAGGGGAGCTCCGACCCTCATTCCAACAGCCACTGGCCTGGCACACCCATGCTTTCAGAAAAGCTTCCAAAACAATCCTGTGCGTTGTTTGGCGACTACACTTCACAATCTGCAACCGCTTCCCCCATCCAGGGCCTGATATCTTTCTTGTCACACCTCTGACTGCAGGGCAGGGCTTTGGGATTATTGTTCCCATTGGAAACACAAGAAGCTGAGACCCAGAGAAGTTATAATAAGCAACCTGCCCTGGATCCTATAGCAACTCAGGTCCAGAGCTTGGGTCTCCGGAAGCCACGTGTCATGGCAAGGGGAGAATGGGTCAGTCAGAACCTTTCCCACTGTCCTGGGTGCGGCATGCAGCGTGGATAGGCCCTAGAGGTAAGTGCTAGGTTTCAGATCCAGACCAGGCAGAAATCCCAGGTCCCCCTCTTATTCACTGTGACTTCCTCGGCCAGCCTCTGCAGTGGAGCCTTTTTTTTAAAAAAAAAAAAGTCTGTATAATGGGTATAATAATGTAACCCAATGTTGTGAGGAATAAGTGAGACGAAATACATAATGCTCAGCACAGAAGCACAAAGGGGCCTTTTACAGCCCAGGACACAGAGACAGAGAGATACGTGGTTAATATTTATTGGCCACTTCATGTGCCAGGAACTCTTCTAAATGCATTTAATCCTTACAAGGGCACTATGAAGTCCAACTATATGTGCCCATTTTATGGATGAAGAAATTGAGTCACAGGAGGTTAAAGGATTTGCCCAAAGTCATAATCCTAGTAAGTGGCAAAGGCAGGGTTCAACGCGGGCAGCCTGTCTCTGAAGCCCATTCAGTACTGCCTCCCTTAATAGTAAGGATAAGTTTTAACAATCATAACCTGCTTGGACACAGTACTGTATAGCTGATGAAGCACTTTCACGCCAACTCTTTCATTTAGTTCTCACCACAGCAGCCCAGAGAGGGAGACAATAGTAACTCCCAATTCATAGTGGGGCGGGGGACACTGAGGCTGTGAAAGGGGGAACTGACTTGCTTTGCCAGAGTCACACAGCAAGGTCAGTGGTGGAAGTAGGGGTAGAATTTGGGATTTTCTGACTCCAAATTTAGGGGACCCCTAGCCTCACTCAACTCCCAAGCCCCCTCAACAGCAAGCCTCTGGCTGGAGGCCTTGAAACTGTCTCCCCAGGTCAGTTGCTCTGGCTGGGCTTCCACTGTTGAGCTGAAGGGTCCCAAGGCTACATCCCGCCCCCTCCACTCTGCTCACTATCACACAGGAGGGGCAGGAACTCCAGGGCTGGTGGAGTTTCCGACCAGGCAGGAAAAAGAACAAAGGGAAACTTTGTGGGGGGGGGGGGGGGGGAGTGGTGGCTAGGAGGGCAGCAGAAGTAGAAGGGACGCTTCACCATGGAATATGAAGTCAAGAAAGGGAAAAAGGTAGGTGGGAGGCTGGGAGGGATGCAGGGCAGAGAACTGTCCCTGGAGCTGGGGAAGTGGGAAGCCTGGGAGGGGGAGGTGGGGGGTGAGGGGCAGAAGCGGGGCCTTTCTTCTCATTTGGAAGGACTTTTCTCCTCGCCCTGGAGCAGTCAGACATTTGGGTTCCAAACTTCCTAGCCTGTCCCTGTTCTCAGCGGCCTCTGCTGTCCCTGGAATATAGACAGACAGACACCGTCCAGGGAAACCCAGCCAGACAGATTCTTTTGGGAGATCCTCCCCACCTCCTTCCCTGGTATCCTGGGGAATCCCTCCTGTAGCTTCTCAGTCCAAGGACCATTAATAGGCCCATTCCCCTGCTCCCTGCCTCCCAGGACAGAAGGCCCTCTGCAGAGCAGTTCCGTGCTATAGGCTTACAATCTGGCTTGAGACACCTACGTGCTCCCCTGCTGGGCTCCAATCTACTGCCCCCCACCCCATCTTTACACAGGGCCCCCTCCTAAGGCTGATGTTCCCAAAGGCTACGCGCCGAGCTGGAGCAGCCACTCGGAGCAGTGTGAGCCGCCGGCCCCTGCACTCCATGCCCCTCTATCCCCCTGACTACCTCATCGACCCCCAGATTCTGCTGTGTGACTACCTGGAGAAAGAGGTCAAGGTGCGTGCGGAAGGAGGAGAAGGGGTGGGCCCATTCTTGGGGTGAGGGGTGTAGGGGAGGAAAAAGTGTTCCTCCACCCTCTTGGTGTCCCTGGCTGGCCTGGATATTAAACTGACAAATACAGATTCACAGGAGAAAAGCATCCATGTTTTATTCAAGTGTTGCATGTCCACAGGAGCCCTCACAAGAGAATGAAGACCCCCGAGGAGTGACCAGAGCAGGAAGCTTTTATGCCTCTTTGACAAAGAAACAATAACTGTGTGAAGAATTGACGAGGCGGCTAGGGCTAGGAAAGGGTGAGGAAGTAACCAGGTTCGTTTATGGAGCCTTCTCGGGCCTAAATCCACGTCTGCCTTCCTCCTGGTACAGAGAGGGCACCTCTCACACAGATTTATCTCCTGCTTTCAGGGGAGGGGAAGTCAGAATGTTTTCTCAAACTCCTTTGGCTCAAGATATTCTTTTTAAAAAATATTTTTTTATTGATTTCAGAGAGGACGAGAGAGAGAGAGAGAGAGAGAGAGAGAAATAGAAACATCAATGATGAGAGAAGCCTCCTGCACGCCCCACACTGGGGATCAAGCCCAAACCTGGGCATGTGCCCTGACCAGAAATCAAACTGGGACCTCCTGGTTCATAGGTCGACACTGAGCCATGCCAGCAGGACAAGATATTCTTAATAAGGTGCCATATTTGGGGGTAGCATGTCCTGGACCCATCAAGAGAGACCTTACCTACCTCTCCCCCACACCTACCCCTGAACAGGCCTGTCTCACACAAAGGAAACTCAGAGGAAAGAATCTGGGCGGCCGTGTCCCTGCCTCGTACTGTGGACTCTCAGCAAGTGACCTCCCGGTGCTCAGTCTCAGTGTTGCCATCTCAACACGGGGCTCGGAACCTCCCCCCAGGGGAGAGCCGATGGGAAAGGGCTCTGTGTGCTCAGAAGCCGCACCTTCCCGTGAGAGATTCCTGTAGAGGCGTTGTTGCTACTCAGTGTCCAGGTCCAAGGAACCCAGTTCAGCAAACCACAGGGGACTGAGACCACTCAAGGGCTTGACTTCTATTTCAGGAACACCATGAAGGAGCAGTTAAGAATCCTCATCACCCAAGGAAGATTGATATGGGGTTAAGAGTGTCAAATTTAGCAAAAACAGTTATATTTGAATTTCCGATAAACAAGTAATACTTTAAAAATATACTTTTTTTGGCGGAAAAAAAATATTACTTTTTTTATTGATTTCAGAGAGGAAGGGAAAGGGAGAGAAAGATAGAAACATCAATGATGAGAGAGAATCATTGATTGGCTGCCTCCTGCACATCTGCTACTGGGGATCGAGCCCACAACCTGGGCATGTGCCCTTGACTGGATTGAACCTGGGATCCTTTAGTCCAGTGGTTCTCAACCTTCCTAATGCTGCGACCCTTTAATACAGTTCCTCATGTTTGATGACCCCCAATTTCATTGTTACAAATTGAACATAATTAAAGCATAGTGATTAATCACAAAAACAATATGTAATTATGTATGTGTTTTCTGATGGTCTTAGGTGACCCCTGTGAAAGGGTTGTTCAACCCCCAAAGGGGTCGTGACCCACAGGTTGAGAACCGCTGCTTTAGTCCGTAGGCCGATGCTTTATCCATTGACCCAAACTGGCTAGGGTAGTAATACTTTTTTTAGCATTAATGTATGTCCCAAATACTGCATGGAACTAAAAAATACTAAAACAACAAGCATTTGTTGTTTATGTGAAGTTCAAATTTAACTGGAATCTGTATTTTATCTGGCAATCCCATATGGAGGGAAAAGCTAACACTTAAAATTTGGGAACTAAAATTTCATACAGAATAAGAAGAAAAGGTTTGATTAGTTAAATCCACCTAGAAGAATAAAACTAAAAGTAACAAAAAAAAAACTTCATTCTTATATTGATGGACTAACATAGAAGTTAACTGATAGCATTAAGTTATAACTAAGAATGAATGAAGAATCAATTTATTGCTTTGGGGCATCATTTTTCTCACAAAATGATGTCCGAGTTTGATACAACATTCATTCCTTTCTATTTGATTTCTGCAACAAGATCACAAAGAGGGTGAGTGACTTGCACAGTCAGTTGATCCTGGTGTTTGAGGTGGACAGAGCCACTCAGGTCAGTTCTTTCAAGCTATTATAGTGACTTTTGATTCCATCATAGCTAGATAACTGTGTTCAGGCAATACAAGCTAGCAGTGAGAGTGTGGGCTGTGGTGTGTGCAGTCCAGTTTTATCCTTTCTAGTGATATAAATTGGACATGTTATTTACCTTTGCTGTGCCTTAGTTTTCTCGTGCTTAACTTGAGGATGAGTCCTGGCCGATGTGGCTCCGTTGGTTGAACATTGTCCAGTGCACTGAAAGGTCACCAGTTTGATTCTCAATCAGGGCACATGCCCAGGACATCAATGTCAATGTCTCTCTCTCCCCCCGCCCCCATCTCCCTCTCCCTCTCCCTTCTTCTCTCTCTAAACCAGCGGTTCTCAACCTGTGGGTCGCGACCCCGTTGGGGGTCGAATGACCCTTTCACAGGGGTCGCCTAAGACCATCGGAAAACACATATATAATTACATATTGTGTTTGTGATTAATCACTATGCTTTAATTATGTTCAATTTGTAACAATGAAAATACATCCTGCATATCAGATATTTACATTATGATTCATAACAGTAGCAAAATTACAGTTATGAAGTAGCAACAAAAATCATTTTATGGTTGGGGGTCACCACAACATGAGGAACTGTATTAAAGGGTCGCAGCATTAGGAAGGTTGAGAACCACTGGTCTAAACAAACAAACAAACAAACAACAAAAATAATAAAAACAGATTTAAATAAATAAAGTGAGGGTGAATGTGCACAAAGCTCTCAGGACTGTGCTGTGTCTGGCCTCTATGACTGGCTCAATAACAGTTACTATCAGGTTCTTTTTTTTTAATGTATTTTATTGATTTTTTAAAGAGAGGAAGGGAGAGAGATAGAGAGTTAGAAACATCGATGAGAGAGAAACATCGACCAGCTGCCTCCTGCACACTCCCTACTGGGGATGTGCCTGCAACCAGGGTACATGCCCTTGACCGGAATCGAACCTGGTACCTTCCAGTCCTCAGGCAGACGCTCTATCCACTGAGCCAAACCGGTTTGGCACTATCAGGTTCTTATTATTAATTCCGGTATTTCTATCTCAGTCTATCTGCACTGCATCAGTGAGGAGGTCAGGGTCCGCCAAGGCTTCCGAGTGACTTCTTTCTGCCCTTCTCCCACCACTCCCCCCACCCCATCCTTTTTGCCATCCAGTTCCTGGGCCACCTCACCTGGGTAACCTCCTCACTGAATCCCTCCAGCCGAGATGAGCTCCTGCAGCTGCTGGACACCGCCAGGGTAAGGCTCTGCAGAGGGGAGAGGCAGGGTCTGTCCCCTTCTCCCTCTCCCACCCAAGGCCCCGGGGGACTCAGGAGATCCGACCCACCACACAGCAGCTGAAGGAGCTGCCGCTGAAAACCACGGCGGAGCAGGACAGCATCCTGAGCCTATCGGCCCGCTGCCTGCTGCTCACCTGGCGCGACAACGAGGAGCTCATCCTGCGTATCCCCACGCACGAGATCGCCGCCGCCTCCTACCTGCAGGACGACGCACTGCACTTGCTGGTGCTTAAGACAGGTACGGCGGGCGGAGCCTGCCCTGGCTGTGCTGCAATGGGGCCAGGAGGTGAAGGGGCAGAAAAGTCTCAACTCCCTGTGCTGGGGATGTGTGTGACCTGGGGCATGAGCAGGCCTGAGGCTGGATGACGGGGCGATGGAAAAGGCCTGACCACCCTATCCTGAGACTAGGGTCCGGCCATGGCCATATGCCGTAAGACCCAGCCCAAGGCTGAGGTCGAGGAGTGGGCGGCCTGACCCACCACCCTGAGGTCAAGTGGTGAAGGCTGGAGAAGCCAGAATCCTGAGGCCCCGCAAGAGCGTGAAGTTAAAGGGCCTGGTGAAGGGGGGCGTAGCCGCAGCGCTCAGAGGATAGGGCGAACTTCGGCGAGGGGAGGGGTCTGGTCGTGGGGAGGGGTCTGATCATGGGGAGGAGTCTGATCGAGGGGAGTCTGATCGAGGGGAGGAGTCTGATTATGGGGAGGAGTCTGATCGAGGGGAGGAGTCTGATCGTGGGGAGGAGTCTGATCGAGGGGAGGGGTCTGATCGTGGGGAGGAGTCTGATCGATGGGAGGAGTCTGATCGAGGGGAGGAGTCTGATCGATGGGAGGAGTCTGATCATGGGGAAGGGTCTGATCGAGGGGAGGGGTCTGATCGTGGGGAGGAGTCTGATCGAGGGGAGGAGTCTGATCGGGGGAGGAGTCTGGTGGAGGGGCCGGACCAAACGTAGGGGGCAGAAGGTAGCCAGTGGGAGATGTCAAACCTTGCCAAATTAGGGCGGAGCCTGAGGCCAGGGGCGGGGTTGAAGGGAAGACGGAATCCAAGAAGGGGGCCTTGAAACCAGGGACAAGATCCGAGTTAAGAGTACAGAGGGAAGGGACAGTCTGACCACCCCTAGGACCTTTGGCAAGGTCTGAGGCGAGGAGCACTGGGGTGGAGTGGGGCGGGGCGGGTGGGAACGGCCTGCGGAGCCAAAACTAGGGGTGGAGCCTGAGGCCGGGACGATGCCCGAGAGCAAGCACCCGGAGTGAGAGGGGGTCTGGCCTCAGGACTTTTAAGCTAAGGGTGGGGCCTGAAGCCAGGGGCAGGGCCAGGCGCGGTGGGCCACCACCGAGGCGCCCTCAGGTCCCCCAGGTGGCCGCCGGGGGGCACTCTTAGCCCAACCTCCTGTGGCTGAAGTCTCCCCCGCCTCTCCTAGGTCTGGGCGTGGACCCGGTGCCGGCCGGTGTAGATGCCAGCCCTGGCGGGGCCGGGCGCGACCCGGGCCCGCCGGGCGCCGCTCCCGAGAAGCGGCGGGTGGGCACCACAGAGCGGCGCCACACCATCTGCAGCCTGGACTGGCGGATGGCGTGGGGCGGGGGCGCGGGGGCCGAAGCCCGGGCCGGGGGCGGCGGCGGCAGCCTGGAGCGCCAGCGCGCCGGGGCGCGGGCGTCGGGCAGCTGGGAGCGGCGGCAGACGTTCAGCGGCAGCTGGGAGCGGCGGCACGGCGGCGGCGGCGGCGGCGGCGGCAAGCCGGGGGGCAGCTGGGAGCGGAGGCAGGCGGGCGGCGGCGGCAGCTGGGAGCGGCGCCACCCGGGCTCCAACCCTCTGGACCCGCAGGACCCCAGCCCCGACGCCTACTGCAACCTTGTCATCCTGGCTGTGGCCAACAGGGTGAGCCCGAGGGCACCCCGCGCCGCTGCGCTCTGCTCCCGGGCGCGTCGGGGCTGGGCTGGTGCCGCTTTATCCCGCCCCCTCTCCCCCCCCAGTCCAGCCCCATTCACGAGGTTCCTGGGCTCCACCCTGGCCTCTTTCCTTCTCTCTCCTTCTGCCCTACCTAGGACTTCAGTTACTACCTGTGAGCCCATGACGCCAAAAGGCTTCTAAACGCCAGCCCCGGACCCTTCCAGGACACTTCCCCCTTACTGTCCCAACAGGATGAAACTCAAAATAGACTTGGTTTAATCCCTCCTCCAACCCTGCTCTTTCTCCAATATCGTCAGTGTCTGAACTGCCACAGTAACAATCATGAGGACACGAATCCCCAGTGTGAATCGAGTGCCAACCCATCCCAGACACAGAACCAGCATTAACTTATTTCATTCTAACAGTAACCAGTGGAGGGGAATATTTCAGTCACATCCATTCCATAGAGAAGGAAACCGTGAGACTAAGTAACTTGTGCAAGGCCACACAGGAATCAGGTGGCGATTTCAACATTGGTACCCAGGAAGTTCAGGGCCTGTACTCGTGGGGACGATGTCGTCACCCAAGGCAGAAGCCTTTCTGCCATTCTTTCCTTGCCTACCCTCCCTCCACCCATTCTCCACAATCACCTTTGCTTTTATTCATTTGACCATATTTGAGTGCCATCTTGTGCTAGGTATTGGGCTGGGTGCTGTGGGTACAGAGATAAAGGAGACATACCTGGGGTGTCCTCCCTTAGGGAGCTCACAGTCTAGCAGACACCGTCAAGCCCTGTGGCTTCTAAGCTTTTCCTCCGGCCCAGGGTCCCATGGTGAACAAAACCACGGTGAACAAAACAGACATGTTGCCTGTCCCAAAGGAGAGATGGATAATCATCAGAAAACTTGGACTCCGGAGCTGATGCGCTCCTCCTTGACACACTTTCTCACTTGGCTTCCAGCTCTCCCCGTTCTGGTTCCCTCCCACCCATGTCCCTGGCTGCTCCTTCTCTAGAGCTGCTCCCTCCTCTTCTCTTCAGCTTCCTAAGGCCGGCGTGCTCCAGGCTTAGTCCTTATACCCAGTCCTAGATGGTCTCTTCTAGTCTCGGGGCATTTAAAACACTGAGAACTCCCTAAAAAGTTTCTCTCTCATCATCGAATTTCCAGACACGTTTTTCCACTCTGCCCCTTCATTCAAAGGTCTAATGACATAACAGCTGAGCTCCCACTCTTCTCCCCCAAACCTGCTCCTGCCTTGGTCGCCCTGTCTTGATTGATGGCAGCTCTGTCCTTCTGTTGCTTTTACCAAAACTTTGCAGTGATCCTTGGCTCCCCATTCTCTTTCACACAACCCATATCCACTCTATCAACAAATCCTCTTGGCCCTATTTTAAAAATGTAACCATCCCAAAATGCCTATCCTGGGTCACATTTTAATTTACACCTGAGCTTTTTTTTTTAGAGATACAAAATAGGAAATGCCCTCATGAAGTTAATCTCTTCATCATTTATAATCTTTCTGTGTCTCTTGCTTGAAGGCATAACGAAGTCAATTAAAGAAGCAAATTCTGCCCTAGCTGGTTTGGCTCAGTGGATAGAGTGTCAGGATCCTGGCTTTGATTCCGGTCAAAGGCACATGCCAGGGTTGCAGGCTCCATCCCCAGTAGGGAGTGTGCAAGAGGCAGCCAATCAAAGATTCCCTCTCATCATTGATGTTTTTTATCTCTCTCTCCCTCTCCCTTCCTCTCTGAAATCAATAAAAATATTTTTTTAAATAAAACAAATTCTTTATATTTGTAATCTCCAAAAAATTTCACCCAAGGACCTAAGTTCCCTCCTTCTACCAGAGACTGAACTTTATGTCTTCATCCTGATTCCATTTTTGCCCTGAGTGCCAGGAAGCTCATATCTAAATATGGCATCTGGTAGTATAGTAACTATGTTGAACCTAACACTTTTTATACATTTAATTCTTCCTTCTCCTACTAGGTATTGGGAGACCTGGCTCTAGTCGTGGCTAATCACTTTACCTCTCTGGATTTCAGGTTCCTACCTGTAGACTAAAACAAATTGGAGATTATTTTATTTATTTATTTTTTAAATATTTTTATTGATTTCAGAGAGAAAGGAAGAGGGAGAGAGAGATAGAAACATCAATGATGAGCCCTAACCAGTTTGGCTCAGTGGATAGAGCGTCGGCCTGCAGACTCAAGGGTCCCGGGTTCAATTCCGGTCAAGGGCATGTACCTTGGTTGCGGGCACATCCCCAGTGGGGGGCGTGCAGGAGGCGGCTGATCGATGTTTCTCTCTCATCGTTGTTTCTAACTCTCTATCCCTCTCCCTTCCTCTCTGTAAAAAATCAATAAAATATATTTTTTTTTAAAAAGAAACATCAATGATGAGAGAGAATCGTTGATCGCTGCCTCCTGCATGCCCAACACTGGGGATTGAGCCTGCAACTCGGGTATGTGCCCTTGAATGGAATCGAACCTGGGACCCTTCAGTCACTGGCCGATGCTCTATTTCCTGAGCCAAACTGGCTAGGGCGAGGGGCTTCTTTTATTTTTTTATTTATTTTTTTAATATATTTTATTGATTTTTTTTTTTTTTTTTTTACAGTGAGGAAGGGAGAGGGATAGAAAGTTAGAAACATTGATGAGAGAAACATCGCTCAGCTGCCTCCTGCACACCCTCTACTGGGGATGTGCCTGCAACCAAGGCACATGCCCTTGACTGGAATCGAACCTGGGACCTTTCAGTCCGCAGGCCGACGCTCTATCCACTGAGCCAAACCGGTTAGGGCGAGGGGCTTCTTTGAGATAAGCTTCAGGAGGGCCCATGAATCCCCAGGGAATTGGGTTGCATGTGTACATTTTTTCAGGACAGGAGGGTTAGAATCATCACTGAAGTCTACAAAGATGTCCAAGACCCCAAGAACAGCCATTTTGATGGGAAATACCCTCAAAGCCCTTTTATTAAAAGGTATGTGTGTCTCTGTGAGCCTCCTCACACTGTGCCTCCTCCTCCCTGGCCAGGATGCTGCCGAGGAGTCCTGTGCCCTCATCTGTCAGGTCTTCCAGATCATCTACGGGGACCAGAGCATCGAGTGCGTGGACCGGGCTGGCTACCACTACACATCCACACCCGAGAGGCCGTGGCTCTGCAGCCGCAGTGAGTAGTCGAACTCCTGGCCTCCTCTCCTATGAAACATCCCGAAAGGCCAGGGGAGGGAGGATGCCCCAAGACTTAGGGCCAATGAAAGCCTTTAGGGGTTCTGTCTCTCCTGCAATTACAGTGTACCCCCAATATGGGGTTCTTAAAAAAATGTCCATTTTTGATTACCTCAAACCTAGCTGCTTCATAGATGTTCTGGTTGTCAGATTCAGAACAGCTGAACTTCTCTCTCCCTTTTGTTTTTGGTGTTCCTTCTTTTGCAGAAACTTAAGATAGTGCATTGTCTGTCTGTAAAGCTGGCTAGCCCCACTAGGACAGTAGGTCAAAACCAAAATTTCAAGACTGGTCCTTGAATACAATCAAGGGCTGGAATGAGAACGAGACCCAGAGAGTATTTACTGAGCACCAACTATGTGCCAAGCAACCTTGTCTGTCCTGTTTGCCACTATATCCTGTGTGCCTCGCCCAGGAACAGGGACATCACAGATGCTCAATTTTATTTTTTTGAATGAATAAAAGAACTCTCCGTGAGGCCTTATGATTCCAATTTTACAGATGAGGACATTAAGGTTCAGAGTAGTCAATAAATTAATCAAGCATACAGAGCTGCTAAGTGTCAGAGTTGGGATTCAAACCCAGGTATTCTGATTCTAAAGCTTCTATTTGCACCAGCTTCACTCCCCATGCTGCCTTCAAGGCCACTAAGTGAATTTCCTCAGGTACAGCCCCCTCAGCGCGGTCCCTGTTTGCATAGTTTCAGCGACAGGGAGATGGCTCTTTACTTCTGGAGGCACTCCCATCTGTAGAAACTGGCTTGAGGAAGCTTGGATAACTCATTAACGGTCACAGGAATGATAGGCAAATAAATGAGGTAATGCAATAAATATTTCAAGAAATTCATTCGACAAATATTTATTGAGCACCTACTATATGCTGGGCTCTGCTAATCGCCAGGATATATTGCTGAGCAAAACCAGATGTGGCCCTGCCCTTATGAGGCTTGCATTGCTGAGGTAATGTGACAGTAGTTAAATAGTTACAAAAATACAGTGCAACCACATGCTGTGCTATGAGAACATATAATGAGGAACCAGCCTGGCCTGGGGAGTCAGGGGAGTCCTGAGGAAGTGACATTGAGTGAGCCAAGATCCGAAGGTGAGGCTAGTACCTGGCATCAATGAGATAACAGGGCTAGGCACAGAGCCAATTCTCTGTAAACAGTGCTTCTTTACTCTCAAGACTGAGTTCCTTCCCTCTCAAAGTTCTTTTTTGTGCCACCTCAAACACATCCAGTTTACAAAATACACCCTCACCTGTTCCCACCGCTGTTATACCCAAGACCCTCTGAGGTAGACAGGAAGGTGATGTCCCAATGTTGGGGAAGTTGAGGGCCAGGTGACAGGAGGTGAGTTGCCCAAGATCATCTGTGTGTCAGGGGGTGAGGTGTGTGTGTGTGTGTGTGGAGGGGGGGCAGGAATCGTGGTTAGCAGCTTCCAGTCGCTGCCCATTTCCGAGTAAATGCTAACGTCCTTACAATTGTTTACAAGGCCATCTGTTCCAGCCACCATCCCTACCCCAGGGAGGGACTGAGGTTGAGGCCTCAGAAGCCGGGGAGGCTGGTCCCTGCTTTGCTTCCTCTGACAGCCCTTCTGTCTGTGGTCCCAGGTGACAGCTGCCGAACCGACGGGACTTACGCCTATGATGCCGACTTCAGCTGCTGCAGCTCTTTGTGGGTACCACCCTTGCTGGGGACCCCACTCTCGCTCCCCACACACACACCTGTTCATAAACAGGATTGTGCTTCTAGGCATTCTTGAACCCCCTGTGGGTAAGAAAGGTGGGAGAAAGTGACCCCACTTTGATTTGTGCTGAGACATTGGGCATTAGGGTGGGAGGTAAACTGAACTCTGATGAGCTCACAGGATTCATACCCTGAGAAACTTAGGAAGTGGGCCCACGTAGGCCTGTGGTTCTCTCCTAGTCATTCAGGCTGAGTGGCCTGCAAGGTCCAAAACCACAGCTAACGCCAAAGAGTCGTTTTGGTTTATTTTAGTTGAGGCTCCATGTAATAGAAAACCCTGAAAAAGAAGAATAGCTTAAACAAGATGGAGCATTTCTCCCCTGTCTTTTACATAACTATTAGGCCAGCATTTCATGCATGGTCTCGTGGTTGTTAGGGGCCCAGGCCTCTCTTTTCCTCCCTCCTCAGCACTTACTTCCCTCTTAAAGGCCACCTCATGTCCCAAGAAGATGGTCATAGCTCCAGCCAGGGGGGCAGCATGCCAGGGGCCTCTTTAAAGAGCTTTGCTGGAATTCCCACTGTCAATGTTTGCTTACATCTCATTGGCCAGAACTTGGTCACATGGCTATAAGTAGGAAGACTGGAAAATGTAGGATTAAAAAAAGAAAAAAAAATCTCACCACCATGCTAACACTGCTTCTCTGTAGGTAATAGAAAATGTAAAGACCGGGAGGCAGGTTGACTTTTTATTAAGCAATATTACTGAGCACCTACCACATGCCAGGCACTGTGCTGTGTGCTAGGGATACAGTGGGGAACAAGACAAGGATAACACCCATGCTTAACACATAGTAGGTACACAACAAATGAAGAAACACAAGTCCCCTGCTCTTGCATGGTTTACAGTCTAGCACAAGTGACAAAGAAGTCATTATTTAATAGTAATGAGCATTAATGATAATAAGCCCTGAAGAGAAGCTCAGAGTGCCAGGAGGGCCTCTCAGAGGTGATGACACTGGAACTGAGACCTGGAGAAGGAGCATTCTGGGAGAGGGCACAGCAAGTGCACGGATTCTGAAGCAGGATAAAGCTGGGTGTGTTTGAGGATCAGCAGGAGGCCCCTGTGACTATGGCAGTGACTGTGGTCAGAGAGAATGTTTGGTGAGATCTGGAAAGTCCTTGCATGTCATGAGTAAACTTTGTGAGCTCATTTGACAGAGGGTCTAATCCAGTCTGGGGGAATCAGGGAAAATTTTCCTGAGAAGATGACATTTAAAATCTAGGTACTCTCCCTCCCTGGAGCAGGCCCATGCATCTCCTAAACTCTGAGGGATCCCAGGAGGCTTGCAACCAGGGAGCAATGGGCAGTGGCAGCTTGTCCCAGGTTAACCCCCTGAACCTGTCTCCAAGGCCTCTTTTCTCTGACTCCAGTGAGCTGATAGCAGCCCCACCTTGGCTCACTTTTTACTCATAAAATTTCTAGAGAGCCAAAGCAACCCCACCTAGTCTCCCCTGTTTCTTCTATCCTAGGCCTGTTCTTGTTTCACTGTCTCCAGCTTTAATAAATGTACTCTCAAAAATAAAAATAAAAAACATAAAATAAAATCCAGTGATGAATAAGAATTAGCTGAGCAAAAGATAGGGGGAGAGAGACATTCCAGGATGATGGAACAGAATGTGCAAAGGCCCGGAGGTAAAGAGGTACTTGGAGTATTAGAGGAAAGGAAGGCAGGGTGGCCCGAGCACAAACAGCAAGAGTGAGAAGAGGCTTGAGAGGCAGCCAGATAATGTAGGGCCTTGAAGGAGAAAATGGGACCTAGGATGAGGCCTCAGGCCCAGAGCACTGGTAGCTATGCCCTCCCACATTCCACCCACGGCAGGGGAGGAGCTGGAGAGAGATGAGTGAGGACCCCTTTCTGCTTGTCCCTGCAGCAATGGCTCCCAGGACACATTTGAAGCGTGTTACAGCGGCACGTCCACACCCTCTTTCCATGACTCGCACTGCAGCGGCAGCGACCACAGCGCCTTGGGCCTGGAGCAATTGCAGGATTACATGGTCACGGTGAGCTGGGGCACCAGTGCAGACAGCACAAGCAAAGGCCTAGAAATTGGAGGAAACACAGGTTATTTCAGGAATCATAAATAATCTTGGACATGACTGAAGCATAAGATTCAGAGTGGGACGTGAAGTTAGGAGAGTATACTGAGGCCACCTTGCTGAAAGGCCTAAACTAAGGTCAGCGAGCATTGTCAGAGGAGGGCTGGGCCAGGTATGCCCTTAGAGAGAGCTCTGGGCCTTTCAGGAAGGGGTTGGATCGGGGTGCTTCCTGGGATTGATCTCGAATGGTGTCCCCACAGTTGCGGAGTAAACTGGGCCCCCTCGAGATCCAGCAGTTTGCCCTGCTGCTGCGGGAGTACAGGCTGGGGCTGCCCATCCAGGACTATTGTTCAGGCTTGTTGAAGCTCTATGGAGACCGGCGCAAGTTCTTCCTCCTCGGTGAGCCCCCTGCCCTCCCCCCCGCCCCCAAGGTCAGCAAAGGCCCCTGCATGGTCATGACATTCCTGGTCAGTCGCCAGGCCGGGAGTGTTTGTTCCTTATCTCTCAGCCTCTGATAAGGCCAAGATGATGAGATCCAGGGAGCATATGTGAAGACCGAGGTGCAGAGAGAAGGGACTTGCCTGCAGTCACAAAGTCAGTAAGAACAAAGCACTGGTATAACCATTCCATCTTCACAGCAAACCTGGGAGAGGAAAGGATTCTTCCCATCTGACCCCCTGAGGAAGCTAAGGCTCAGAGAGGCGAAGGAGCTTGTTCACGGTCACACAGCTAGTGAGGAGAGCCAGCAAAACAACAGTGGGAATGATCGTGTTACTAAGTTAACATGTATTTGGCCATTACCATGTGCCAAGCATCACCTCATTGAATGGCCTCAGTGCTGGGAAGTAGAAACTATTATTTACCCCTGATTTTGCGGACGAGCAGACTGAGGCTCAGAGAAGCCAAGTACTGAAGTCACATAGTTAGTAGTGACTGGACTGAAATGAGCTCACTTGTATGGGGCACTCAGTGTGTGCTGAGTACCTTACTTAATCCTAACAAACCTACCAGGAGAAGATGTGTACTTATCTCAATTTTACCCAGGAGGAAAGCTCAGAAGAGTTTTGTGTGTGTTTTTTTTTTTTTTATTTATTGATTTTAAACAGGGAGAGAAGGGGAGAGAGAGAAAGAGGGAAAACATCGACTTCATGAATTCATTGGTTGACTCCTGCATACGCCTTGATCAGGGATGGAGCCTGCAACCCTGGCATATCGAAAACTCTCCAACCAACTGAGCCACCAGCCAGGGCCCAGAGTAGTTATTTAATGAGGGTCACACACCTCCGTAATGGGGATGTAGCAATAATAAGCTAACGTGCAAAGAGCGTGTACCAGGAACCACGAAGTCTGTCATTATTCTCTGGCTCAGAGTCAAGAAACTTGTGCAAGGCCACACCGCCGGTGAGGGGTGGGCGGGGACCTGAACCCGGATTTCCAACGAAGGTGACCCCTCTGTGGGAGGGGAAGGGGCTGGACCCCCAGGAGTCACCTGCCCCTTGGCCCGCAGGGATGCGGCCCTTCATCCAGGACCAGGACATTGGCTACTTCGAGGGCTTCCTGGAGGGCGTGGGCATCCGCGAGGGCGGCATCCTCACCGACAGCTTCGGCCGCATCAAGCGCAGCATGAGCTCCACGTCGGCGTCCGCTGTGCGCAGCTACGACGGCGCGGCCCAGCGGCCCGAGGAGCAGACCTTCCACCGGCTGCTGGCGGACATCACGCACGACATTGAGGCGCTGGCCCCCGACGACGACGACGACGAGGACAGCACAGACGAGGAGGCTCGGGGCTCCCCGGGCGGGAATGAGGCATCCGAAGACAACTACCTGTAGCCTGTGGCTGCGCCCAGGCGGAAGGCGGAGGGCGTGGCCCTGCAACCTCGCCTTGGACCCTCACTCTGGTCTGGGGAGGTGCCCATCCTCAGGGCCCCTCCTCACCCCACCCCCACCCCCACCCCCAAATCCGGCCTCCATTCCGCGTCTCAGATCCTGCCCTTAGGGCTCCGGTTCCTAAAGTCCGAGGCAGTCGCTTGGAGCTCAGCTAGCCACTCTGCCCGCCCGGGATGGGCACGTCCCCCTGGCCCCCGGGATCCGCACCAGGACACCCCCTCCTCCCGGACTGCGCTTCTTTCTGAAGGCCTCGCGAGGGGTGATGAGTGGGCTCCACCTTCTGGCCGACTGAGGAAAGCATTCCCACAGCCCAGAGACTTCAGTTCCTCCTGCTCTGCACTTGGAGAGACTGAGGTTTAAAAGAGGGAAAGGGACTGGAGGGCATCTCCTGATTCTCCTGCGATGTTATCTGAAACCGACCAGGCTAAGTCTGTAGAGGGTATTTTTAAGGCTCTAAATAGCAGGGACCCCCCCCCCCCCCACCACCATCCCCACTGAATCAGATCATCAGTGTGGAGTAGAGGTTTTTCTCTACTGAGAGTTGACTCATAGGAGGGTGATCTGGATCCCAGTCCTAAGGCTCCAAACAAGTTGCTTATTCAGATCTTTGATTTGGAGCCAGACAGACCTAGGGCTGCCCTCTCCAACCCTGCCTTCGGATTTCTTTGGCTACCCAAGACCCCTGAGAGGGGGGCGTGGTTAGTGTCCTAGCCCCTAGGCCCCCATCTCCTCGCCTGTCAGATGATATGGGCCCCACCTACCTCAGAGGGAGGTCATGGAGATGAACAAAGGTCAAGACCTGAGTGCTGGGTCTGCCACATGACAGGCACTCAATAAAGGCTGTTCCCTTCCGCATCTAACATGTTCTGACTCAGTTTACCTGTCTTTACCCTGTGTGCAATGGGCTGGGAATGAGGTGGGAGTGAGATCTAAGAAGACCCTGAGGGAGCACAATTTGGGAAGAGGAAATAGGACTTGCCCTCACAGCTCCATTGCAGCCTGGCTTCATGCTTATGCCAGAAAAGTACCCAAGACTCCACAGAGCCATCCCAGTGGTCTTGGGTAGCCAAAGGAACCTAAAGGCAGAGATGGAGAGGGCAAGAAGCATAAATACAGCATGTGGCACAGCCCAAGTACAGGCTTGGAGGCTAAAAGAAATGAGCCCTGAAAGGAAACCAGAGACTTGCCTAGAAGAACGAGGCAAGTTTATCCTATATAATAAATATGTAAAATGCAAATTGGCCATCACACCCTCGCACAAGATGGCCACCCCTATGTGGGCACAAGATGGCCGGCAGGGGAGGGCAGTTGTGGGCAATCAGGCCAGCAGGGGAGGGCAGTTGGGGGCGACCAGGTTGGCAGGGGAGGGCAGTTGGGGGTGATCGGGCCGGCAGGGGAGCAGTTAGGCGTCGATCAGGCAGGCAGGGGAGTGGTTAAGGGGTGATCAGGCTGGCAGGCAGGCGAGCAGTTGGGAGCCAGCAGTCCCAGATTGTGAGAGGGATGTCTGACTGCCAATCCTGTGGGATTGGGCCTAAACTGGTAGTCGGTCATCCCCCGAGGGGTCCCAGATTGGAGAGGGTGAAGGCTGGGCTGAGGGACCACCACCCCCTGCCAGTGCACGAATTTTGTGCACCGGGCCTCTAGTTTATAATAACATTACAGAGCCCTCTGTGGCAAGATACATGGTACTTACTAGGAGGTAGGTATTATTATTACCCATTTTTTAAATTGATTGAGAGAGAGAGAGAAACATTGATTTTTGTTGTTCCACTTACGTAATGCATTCATTGGTTGATTCTTGTATGTGCCCTGACTGGGGATTGAACCCACAACCTTAGCATATCAGATGATGCTCTAACCAACTGAGGTACCCAGCCAGGGTTACTATCACCCATTTTAAAATAATAATATTATTGTTAGGGCTTCAGCTCCAGAGAGTTCCATGGTTCATACTCAGTTTGTGGCAAGTGACCATCTCAGCATAATTGGTCTGTGCAAGACACTTTTGATATTTTGCTTTGTTTTATTTTCCCCTTGTATCTACACATTCCCCACACTCCTCCTCCCCATCATGGGCACCCACTCCTATGTGTTGATATATGTCCCTGGACATAAATACATACAATGCTTTGTGTGTGTGTTTACACTACATAAATAGTATTGGGTAAGGATCTCATTTTGTTGCTTCTTTTTCACTTCATAATATGTTTTTAAGATCTACCCATCTAGCTTGTTGCAAAATATTCCAAGCTGAGCATCCACTGTTTCATGTATCCATTCCCCCCGGTGATGGACACTCCGGTTGTTTCCAACTCCCTCTGACCACAAACAACCCTGAGATTCACATCTTTGTGGATGACTCTTATGGAGCTACATGAAAACTTCGGGCTAGTTCAGGTCCCTTACTCAGCTGCCTTCTCCGCTCTCAGTGGCGTGGAGGTGGCCTCTTCCTCTCGTGCTTCAGGCCGCACGTGGCTGACCGCTCCGAGGTTCCTGCGGAGCTTTCGGAAGCCCAGGACGGTGCTGGGGGTGCAGTCGGCGCCGCCCTCCCGTCCAGTAGGCCGATTTCCGTGGTAGCATCCGGTAGGGAAATGGTCGCGCTTTCGGTGCCAGCCGAAGTCACTGTGATCCTGTTAGATATCGAAGGTACCACCACCCCGATTGCTTTCGTGAAGGACTTTTTATTTCCTTACATCAAAGAAAATGTTAAAGAGTATTTGCAGACACATTGGGAAGAAGAGGAATGCCAGCAGGATGTCAGTCTTTTGAGGAAACAGGCTGAAGAGGACTCCCACCTGGATGGGGCTGTTCCGATCCCTGTTGCACCTGAGAATGGAGCAGATGACCTGCAACTGATGATCCAGGCCGTGGCAGATACTGTGTGCTGGCAGATGTCTCTGGACCGAAAGACTACGGCGCTGAAACAGCTGCAGGGCCACATGTGGAGGGCAGCATTCACAGCAGGGCACGTGAAAGCAGAGTTCTTTGAAGATGTAGTTCCAGCAGTCAGGAAGTGGAGAGAGGCTGGAATGAAGGTGTATATTTATTCTTCAGGGAGTGTAGAAGCACAGAAACTATTACTCGGGTGTTCTACAGAGGGAGATATTCTTGAGAGGCCAGTGCTGCTGAGGAAGCAGATGTACATGGAGCTGTGGTGGTGAGACCTGGCAATGCAGGACTAACAGATGATGAAAAGACTTACTACAGCCTCATTACGTCCTTCAGTGAACTGTACCTGCCTTCTTCCACCTAGAGGATTTCCGAGGAAGACCAAACTGTCTCCACAGAGTCGCCCTGTAGTCTAGTTTTTTTCTAGTGGTAAAAGTAACTTACTTTTAAATGTACATATAAACACACGTATGTATGCATGCAAGTATATATGTGTGTGTTCAAATTACCTTCATAGGCACAGAAGTTGGGGGGAAATCTCAGTTCAGTGAGAAGGAAACTAATTTAAAGATGCTTTACATGTAGAAATGGTTTGAAACCACAACTCTCTCACCCTTATTGAGGGTAAAATGTAGTTGATAGAAGAAATTACTATAATACAGATCTAATGTGTTACAGCTATCACATTATGGACCAAAATGGAAAGATAGGTTTGAGAAGTTCTTCAGAAGCCTTGGTGTTTTAAAAACTGGAAATATTTTGAAGACTTATTCCTAATAGTAATTCATCCTCCCTTTTAATTATGACTTAAAAGATTATTAGCAGCTGAATTTCAAAATATTAGCTTCCTTACCTACAGAAGATAACGTTATTTATTTCTGCTCCAAAAGAGACAAAATTGGGAAAGGAAGCTAGTTGAGTCCTGATCAATCAAACATCTATTACTTAAGAAACTTGCTAATCATTGTGGTACCCCCAGCAAGCAGCTGCTTTATCAGTGAAAAAGGTGCACTAATGTAACAGGTAAAATTACAAAACAGTTGTAATCACTAGATTTTATAGTTGCCCTTCTAACTCCTTCTTAGCACGGTTTGAGAATATATGTTATTGCTGTTTACTATTTAAAAAAAAGTTGACTGAAATCAGTTTATAAGACTTAGAAGAGCCCTACTATGTACTATTTTCCTCAAAATGAATGTGAGAAATGTTAATTTTATAACAGCATTATTTATCCTGGTTTAGTCCTAATGGGATGTCATGTTAATTTCACACTGTGATTAATAAAAACATTTTTTCTTTCAAAAAGAAAAAAGAAAGAAAAAGAAAACTTCTTCGGGCTCTGTACTCAAGAGTAGAATTACTAGATCACAGGTCATATAGGTTTTAAATGTCACTAAATTCTGCTAAAGCGGCTCCACTAGCAACCTGAGAAGGATGCTCTCTCCCCACGCTTTCATCAGCTTTTACGTTATCGGACTTTGTAATTTTGCCTAGAGATTGGGTGATAAGGTGGCCTCTCATTGTTTTAACTTGTATTTCTCTATTAATCCTGAAATTCAGAACCTCCTGCTATACTTGTCAGGCATTTGGGCTCCCCCTTCAGTGAATTGCCTGTCCAGATCTTTTGCCCATTATTTATTTGGTTTCTTGTCTTTCTCTTGTTGATTTGCAGGGGTAACTCATACATTTTAACCTCTTGTTGGCTGTTGATGCTCCAGACACCTTCTCCCAATATGTTGCCCATATGTTAGCTATGGCAGTGGTTCTCAAACTTTAGCATGCGTTAGAATCTCCGCAATGTTTGCTAAAACACAGATTGAAAACCCCACCCCGAGGTTCTGGCTCAATAGAGCAAGCATGAGTCCCAAGAATTTGCATTTTTAACAAGTATTTAGGTGATGGTGATGGTCCAGGGATCACACTTTGAGAACCACTGGTCTAGGGTGCTTTCCTTGGAGCAACTTTGTTCCATTGAACAAATCCTTAATTTTGATCTTTTCAAGTCTGTTTATCCTCATTTTATGGCTGAAGGAACTGGAGCTCAAGGAGGCCAAGTGAATGACCCAAGGTCACACAGTGAGCTGGGATTTGGACCCATAGCTGGCTAACCCCAGAGCCCATGCTCCTAGTTGCCCAGCTCTCCTGTCTACCAGACTTTGGGATGTAGTGATCTCAGGCTGAGGCATTTGGACCTGAGGCTACAGAAAGCCTTACTAGGTTCCTAAGTGAGACAGCCTTAGAGGGAGGAGTCAGTTGACTAGAGGCTGGGCCAAAGAGCTAGAAGACTCTCTTAAAGGCCTACGGCTTTTGCAAGCTCTGAAATTGCCCACAGTCCTAGCCAGGGCACAGTGACGGGCTGCTGAGAGGCACTGGAACAGTTCTTACCCCACAGCTCTGGCAATGGAGCAATTTCCCTCAACCGAGGAAGTCCCCACCACCCCGGAACTACCCTGTTACCAAAGCCACGTAACCCCTAGTTACTGAAGTCCAAAGAGCTCTGGCTGGGGTGGCACAGGCTCTGAGCATGTGCACTCTGGCCACACTTCCTCCTGTAGTGTCCAGAGACCCAGCCAAGATCACTTCCCATCATGGTTCAGTTCCTGGCACTGCAAGAGGGGAAACCCCCTGGGGGTGGACAGCTGATTCCCAAAGATTTATAGGGATGGTGTAAGGATGGAACTTCCCTACCAGCAGGATCCCCTGGGGACAGAACTGCCCCATGTATGAGTGATGAAGTTAATGACACTATCTTTACCCCTACATTAAGCTCCTCCTACTTTGGGACCCTGCAACTTCCTACTCCCTCCTGGTTTCCAACTGGAGACGCCTAGCAGTTCCTCACAACTGTGTGTTGGGGAGGAGTCCTGGGGCCAGTCATTTGGTCACCAAACCTTTAGAGAGCACTCACTCCGTGCCAGGCACTGTGCCAAACACTGAAGGGAGATACAGAACAGTTCCTGCCCACTGAGGGGCTCTGGGCCTGATGGGGAAGCAACGTTCTCAATTTTAAAACCAGAGTGAGAAACAGCTCTTTCTGGGGAAGATGGAAAAAGCTTTGAAGAGAAAGTGACTTATGAGCAAGACTTTGAAGGAAGAGCAAGATTTGGGGCAGGTATACTGTACAAGGGGAAGCCTTCCAGGTGGGGTCAACACAAGCAAAGGTCAGGGAGTTCAAAGGAGCATGGCACACTCTAAGACTAGTGACCGGTTAGCATTAGTGCATGGTTAGATGCTCTGCCCCGCCCCCCCCCCCCCCCCCCCCCCCCCCGGGTTAGAATGAGTGAGTTTTGAAAACCAACTCTGACATCTGCTAGTTGGGTGACTTTGGGTAAGGCCCTAAATGTCTCTGGGCCTTAGTTTTCTTCTCTATAAAATGAGAATAGTAATCGTATCCCCCTTAAAAACCTCATAGGTTATTGTGACACTTAAGATCATCCATGTAAAAGTACATATAGTAAGTGTTCCATAAATGTGACCATATTATTGCTGCTGAAGGAATATGGGGTGAGTGAGGTGGGGGGCAGGGCATCAGAGAGGGAGCTAGAGGAGTGGGCAAAGTGAGAAGACCCTTTAGGAACAGGGAAGAGTAGGCAATGGGGAGTGACCACACGGCTTACATCTTCCGAAGTGAATCATAGCTGCTTGGCGAGGAGGGTTGACTGGAGAATAGAAGAAAGCCTGGGTGCTGGGGAGTGGGACAACGCCCAGATAAGAGATGCTAAGATCTGACCCAGTTGGGGGAAGAGGAAGGAAGAGGAGAGGGCAGGTCCCCAAAGGAAGGGAGGGGAAGAGGGCTCCCTCCTGGCTCAAAAACAGCAGCCTCTCACATCCTTTGATTAGACTCACTCATTCATTCCACCATTCATTCATTTATTCATTAATTCATTCCACAACTGTTTGGGTTTTTTTTAGCACTTGAACCCTGGGCCCATGAAGTTTACATTCTAGGGAGTTTATATAACTATTAACCACCCAAACAGGCCTAAAACATCAGAAATTGACAGCCCTATTGGTGTGTCCTCTCATTTCTGACTTGTCCATCCTCAGCTGTTTTAGATGAAGGGCAAAGGGTCTTAGAGCCAGGCTAGCCTGTCTTGCCCACTTCCTGTAATGGGGACGTCACAGTCTTCTGTGACAGTCCTTTCCAACAAGTGCAAGAGCTAACAACTCCCTCCTTGCCTACCCCAGCTTCCCCACCACCACTGCCAGGTCTAGCATTGCCTTCTAGAACTCTGCATGGCACAGCTGCTCGTAGCCCTCGCGGGGCCCTGCAGTGATGCACAGAAAATGATGTGGCCTGCAAAAAACGTTTCATTTCTGTCCAAAAGCAACTTGTTTAAAAATTTGTTTTTGAAGCTTACCATGCAGACAAAGGGATAGTGCCTTTGATGTGAAAAGAAGACATTCAAATAAATAACAAAGACCCATAGCCCAATAGAAAAAGAGGCAAATTATTGTACAATTCAGAAAAGAAAATACAAATGACTCTGAAACATGTGACAAGATGTTCAGCCTCACTTATAATGAGAAAAATGCAAATTAATACTACCACGATAAACCATTTTTCAATTACTAGATTGGCGAAGTTTGGGATGTCTGATCACTCACCATTTGGGTGTAAGTGTGAGGAAACAGGCACACTGGTACATTGTGGGTGAAAGGGTAAGGTGGTAAAATCCTATCTAGCAACATCCACCAATATTTTAAATGCACAGACCCTTTGATCCAAGAATTTGCACTGCTAGGAATTTCTCTGACACAAGTGGAAATGGTGGATGTCATGGCTTTGTTTCTTTTTTAAGAACATGTTTTTATTGATTTCAGAGAGGAAGAAAAAAGGGAGAGAGAGAGAGAAATATCAATGATGAAAGAAAATCATTGTCTCCTGCATGCCCCCCACTGGGGATCAAGCCGCAACCTGGGCACATGCCCTGACAGGGAATTGAACCATGACCTCTTGGTTAACAGGTGGATGCTCAACCACTGAGCCACTCCGGCCAAGCAGGGCTTTGTTTCTAATAACAAGAGATTCGAAATGAATAAAACATTCAGTGACAGGGACTGGTTAAATAAACCAGGCAGACAATAGAATACCATGCAGCCATAAATAAGAATGGGGTAGCTCCCTATGTACTGATATGAAATTATTTCCAAAATAAAGAGGGGAAAAAAGTAAGGTGCAGAACAATGTACTTAGGAGAGTGCATTCTTTCTGTTTCAAGGTGGAGGGGAGTGTCTTGCGTATATGCATGGAATAGTTCTGGAAGGATATACAAAACAAGTGATGGTTGCTGCCTCTGAGTGTATAGTATAAGGATGGAAGGAAATTTATTTTCACAATGTGTCTTAAATGTCATGTCATGAGTATAAGTCATAGAAAAGCAGTTTTTTTAAAGATGCTATTGTGATATTTATTGTACTCTATCAGACCATCTGTTTTCATGTCTGCCTGCATACTCTACCCTAACACACACACACACACACACACACACACACACACCCCTCTTGGGAGGGGAAGGGAGAGTGCTGATTTTGACTCATTCCTACACTCTGTGGAACCCAACACAGCACCAGCACAGAGCAAGTTCTAAGGAAAGTTGAATGCATATTCATAATGACTACCTTCTCCACAAAGTTGCCAACTAGTCTTACCTCCTGGTATTCATGCTCTTGCATAGACCCTTCCCACCTAGGAGTCATATGCACTACCATTGTGCCTCAAGGTCAACAGACCTGTGGAGAGCGGCTACAGTGTTTGGACAGGTTCAAGCCTAGGACTAATGAGAGGGCACAGTCCTCTCATTGCCACGTGCAAGTCCCAGCTTGGAAGACAGAGAACTTCCCAGCACAATTATAGCCAACAGCTGTAGTTGTAAGCTTGAACCTATCATCTGAACATGTGGCCCCATGTGCCTGAGTATGTGGGCTTGATAGAGTTCAGGTGCATATAATTGAGTAGGATTGAAACCCATGAGAATGTTGTAAACATCTTGGTCATGCCCTTACTTTGCCTCATGGCATCTTATATAATAAAGAGGGAATATGCAAATTGACCGTCACTCCACCATGAAGATGGCTGCACCCACAGCGGAGGCCAAGTTCCTGTAATGAGCCTTAACAAGCAATCAGCAGGGACCTGAGGCTGTGCCCCCGCCCCCAGTCCCCATGGGGCTTGACAGGGGACCTCAGGGCAAGCCCTCCACCCGGCAGGGCTTGACGGGGAACCTCAGGCCATGCCCCCGGCCCGGCGCCAGGCTGGGGTACCTCAGGCCGCGCCCCCCCACCCAGTGGGGCTTGACAGGGGACCTCAGGCCATGCCCCCCACCCCGACACCAAGCCAGGGGATCTGAGGCCTCACCTCTTTACCCCAGCGCCGGGCCGGGGGACCTGAGGCTGCACCCCCCACCCGGCAAGGCTTGACGGGGGACCTCAAGGTGCGCCCCCCCCACCTCAGTGCTGGGCCAGGGGACCTCAGGCTGCTCCCCTTGCCCTGGGCTGGGGACCTCAGGCTGCACCCCCCACCCAGCGGGGCTTGACGGGGGACCTTAGGCTGTGTCCCCCACCTGGCGGGGCTTGATGGGGGACTTGAAGGTGCACCCCCCCGCCCAGGCCCAGGCTGGGGGACCTCAGGCCATGCCCCCCACCCTGGCGCCAGGCCAGGGGACCTGAGGCTGTGCCCCCTGACCAGTGGGGCTTGACAAGGGTGGGACTGGCCGGGTCTGGGTCTTGCACAATTTTGAGGCGCATATGGGTGGGCGGGGACTTGACTCTGGGTCCCGTGGTGCGCCCCAGACTCTGACAGGAAGAAGATTTTCATATACATTTTACTAATTTTCTTTCATCTCTGACACTTCTATTATAGAGAAAGGGCAAATAGCAATATTAAAATATTTCCTCTAATTAATCCCCTTTTAATGTGCACAAATTTCGTGCACCAGGCCACTAGTCTGCTATAAAATAAAGACACGGCTTGTGGGCGTCGTCGCTGTCTCTGGGAGAAGCAGCGTCCCACCGAGACCCAGCTTTCATTCTCTTGTCTGTCTTTTGTAAGCCTTTCAGCTGCCCCCACTCAGGTTCACCCTTGGCTGTGCTAGCGCAGCACATAGACCCTTCCCACCTTGAATAGGGATGAAATGTGTGATGTTTCACCTTGCTGTTCGGGATCACTCACTCTGGGGGCAGCCAGCCACTGTGTCATGAACACAATCAAGCAGCCTTATGGAGAGGTTCACATGGTGAGAACCTAGGGCCTCCTGCTGACAGTTATGTGAGTGAGTCACCTTGGAAATGGATCCTCCTGCCCCAGTCAATCCTTCAGATGATTGCAGCCCAGGCTGACCTTGACTGGAGCTTCATGAGAAATTCCAAGCCAGAACCACTGAACTAAGCTGCTCCCAGATTCTTGACCCACAGAAGCTGTGTGAGATAACTGTTTGTTAGAGCCCCAGGTTCAGAAACTCAGCAGGGTAGAAAGACCCGGATGCCTAGCAGGGGGAAAATCGGGGAAAACAAGCATCTTGCCCCCAGGGTGACCTTTCCTCCCCTAGCATATCACCGGTCATGTGGTTTAGACCCCCTGACCTTTTCCTCCCTAGAGATAACATCTAGGCCTCAGTTGTGTTTCAGCTCCAGGCGCAGAAAAGCAGCAAAACCAGACAAGTGGTACAGTGGCTGCCGCAGGTCACTGACTAATGACCCCTGCCTTGGCACCAACCAATCAGTGGAGACCATGACTCTGAAAGCACATACCTGGAAAGCTGATGAATATTCTACTAAGACCCTCCCCGAGGTCTCTCCTAAGATTTCCACCTGCAAGAAAGAGATAAATACCCTCAGGTCAAAAGAGGATGCTTGTGCCATTCCCCCCAAAGTCACGTAGCCCCCAACCTCTAAGGGACCCCAGGAGACTTGCAAACCAGGGGAGCAACAGGCAGCGGCAGCTCATTTCGGGCTAACCCCCTGAACCTGTCTCCAAGGCCCCCTTTTCTCTGTGTAGCCCTTCTCGTTGGCTATTCCCATCTCCCATCCCCTTTTCCTCAAATAAATTCAGTTTTCTTTAATTACCATCTGAGATGGCTATTTAGCCTGCCCGTCGCACCACCAACTTAAACCTTTCAGTAGAACGTAGGTGGTGAGGGTGGGAGTTTCTCTGTAGAAGTTTTTAAATTTTGCTGTATGTTTGGAAATTTTCATAATAAAATGGAGAAAAGCACCTCCGATAACAATATACTATAACAATCCTCTCCATTATTATTATTATTATTATTATTATTATTTTAATTACACAAATAAAAATGAGTATAGTTTAGGGGGGCGGGGGTAAGTTAGAAGAGGTCAATGGGGGGAAATGAATATAGCCTGGCTGGTGTTGCTCAGTGATTGAGCATTGACCTATGAACCAGTAGGTCATGGTTGGATTCCCGGTCAGGGCACATGCCTGGGTTGCAGGCTCAGTCCCCAGTGTGGGGTGTGCAGAAGGCAGCCCATCAATGATTCTCTCTCATCATTGATGTTTCTATCTCTCTCTCCCTTCCTCTCTCTGAAATCAATAAAATATATTTTAAAAAATGAATATAGTCTAATTAAAATTTTTTTAAACAAATAGAGAAAAAGTCACCATCTCTTTCTCCCTTATCATAATGTTCCTTTCTTCTTCAGTGGCAACCTCTGTTCTTGTTGGCTGTGTAGTTTCCAGACCTTTCTCCATGCATTTGTTGTAGGTAGGGTCAGACCAAACCTGGGTTCAATAACCTTGGTACATGGATTCTGGCTAGGAAGGAATTAGAGTCCAGACCCAAACTATAAGAGAACATTTATTGGGTAAATTTCAGAGGTAGAAAAAGTAATTCCTGGAAGAAATGGGCTTAGGTCATAGAGGTAATGGAAGGGCCCTTGGAACTTGGGGGTGGGAGGAAGGCATGGGCCTGCTCCTGGGAGGGCGGGCATACCTCACCCTAAAGGTTTTGTTTTTTTTTTAATATATTTTATTGATTTTTTACAGAGAGGAAGGGAGAGAGATAGAGAGTTAGAAACATCGATGAGAGAGAAACATCGATCAGCTGCCTCCTGCACACCTCCTACTGGGGATGTGCGCGCAACCCAGGTACATGCCCTTAACTGGAATCGAACCTGGAACCTCTCAGTCCCCAGGCCGACGCTCTATCCACTGAGCCAAACCAGTTTCGGCCATCCTAAAGGTTTTAAGAGCAGAGATTTTAGGGGCGGTCCCAGGGAAATATCTTAATAGAATATTCAGCAGTTTTCCAGGTGTGCCCTGGAAACCTTTCAGGGTTGTGGTCTCTATTGATTGGCCAGCATCAAGGTAGGGGGTCATTATTCAATGCAGCTGGGCCTGACGTCAGCCAAAGCCATGGCTGGTTTAGTTGCTTATCTGGGCCTGGAGCTGAAATACAACTGAAGCATAGATGTTATCTCTAGGAAAGAAAGGTCAGGGGGTCCAAACCATGTGACTATCCCTAGGCGAGGGAGGAAAAGTCACCCTGGGGGCAAGGTCCCACCCTACAAATGATTGTCTGTTGCTAGGCACCTGGTGCTTTCCACCCCGTGACCTTCAGTACCTGGCCCATCATCCTTGCTCTGCTCCTGTCTGTCTTAACTGCCTGTAACACATTTATATACAAATGTAGATAAATACAAAATCACGTTATTTAAAAAAATGAATCCACCCTCTATACTATTACGCATGTGGTCTTGGGGATCTCTCCGTGTCAATTCATGCACATCGCATCCGTTTTAAATTGCTGAGTAAGTTATGTGCCTCCTCATTCAAGATGCCAGGCTCAGAGAGGAGGTATTGCGCAGGAAGGGACAGTAACTTAGAATTGCTGAATCGAGAGCCCATTCTCCTAGCACCCAGGCCTGGGCACGCCCTGCAGGAGGTTGGACAACTCTGAATGGGGGCGGGGCTGAGGACCAGGCCTTTTTGTTTCGGGGAATGCCAGAGGGTGGGCAGGTCCCATTCTGTCCCTTCCCCGTTACTCCTCCCCCACCTGCCTGGGGTTCCTGCGCACCAGGACCCAAGAGGAAGTCCCCTAAGCGCTTCCTCTTTTCTTGGCCTCTGGGGACACTGGGGGAGGGATGGGAGTTGTGAAACCTAGCCCTTCCCCTCTCTCCCGGGGGAGGGGGGACCTGTCAGCTGGAGGTGGCCACGCAGCTGGGGTCAGAAAAACAACTTCATTAGCACCCCCAGAATCCCCATCTCTGCCCAGTGCCACCAAATCCCTGAGCTGGAAGTTAGCTGCCTTTAGGATGGCAAATCTCCCAGGTCACCTACATGAGAAAACTCCAGGGGACCCTTTCCTCCTCCCTACATGGGAGTTCATTCTGTGGGACCCTTTTCCTCCTCCCTACATTCATTCTATGGGACTCTTCCCTCTCCCCACGTGGGAGTCTGTATCTATTCTTCAATAAATTTCCACCTTTGCTATAAAAAAAATAAAAAATTAAATTAAAAAAAATAAATGAGAAAACTCCAGCTCCTCATCAGCTGGTGCTGCCATCGCCAGCCTCATCTTCCTCCTGGCTGTGCCCCGGTTTCAGGCACCAACCATACATAGTGTTGTGGTTCATCAGACAAGCCAGGCTGTTCCTTCCTCAAGACTTTGTTAGGCTGTCCCTTCTATTTGGAATGCCTTTTGCCATGATCTTCTACTAGCATCCTTTACACTTCAACGGGTCACCTCTTTCAAGAAGTCCTCCTTGATGCACTCCAGGCTGGGCCAGTGTCCCTCCCACGTGGTCCTACAATACCATGGGCCTCTCTCTACCGCAGCATTTTTCACTCTGTATCTAAGTTACTGGTTTAAGTTTTTGTCTCCTTAATTGGATTGGATGTTGCTTGAAGGCCAAGACTATCTTGTCCATTGTGTGTGTGTGTGTGCATGTGTGTGTGTGTGCGCGTGCGCGTGCTCCCAGTCCCTAGCAGAGATGTACATAGTAAGCCCTTAATAAGTGTTAATAGAATGAATCAAAGAATGAATGGTTTGTTTGGCTCTCAGTGCTATCATTCATAAACTTTGGGCTTCAGTTTCTTCTTCATCTATAGAATGAGCAGGTGAATAGCACCTGCATGAAATTTGAAAAATGTAGAATAGAGAGACAATAAACAGATTAACGTATACATATGTGCTATAGTGCCTGGTGGTGACAAGTTCTCTGGAGAAAAATAAGGCAGGAAGAAGGGGCTAGAGAAGATGGAGGATGGAGGAGCTTTTGAAGAAGCAGGTTAGGGTCGAGGACCTGCTGGGGGCTGTTGGGAATGTTTCAGGGGCTAGTCTCCTCAGACTGTCACTTGCTTCTCTTGGAAAATGAGGGCAGTGGTGACCTCCTGCCTGGGAGGGTGTCGCTGTGAAATGAACACTGGCTACTTTGCAAATAAAAGGGGAAATAGCTGAGCCATGAAATAATGATTGTGGCCCTCTTCCTTATCCCCCGTCCTGTTTTGAATATAGAACAATCATCAGTGGTCCCTAACAACTTGAAATATGAAATGCAAATGCCCCTGAAAATAGGAAAATATATGTTTGAAAGAGCCAGCATCTGATCCCCTGTAAAGTGAAGTCTGCATTGTTTCTTAGCTCCTGCCCTCCAGGACTGAACCCTGGGTCATGTCCTCTCTCTCTCCTCCTCAGTGTCCAGAACACACTGAATCTGCGTAGTCATTGCAAGCATAGCCTTTGGAGACCCACTGGAAACTCGAAGTCATGGGTTTGATTCCCAGCTCTACTGCTTGCTGTCTGTGTGACCTTGGGCAGTGTCTTTTCCTCTCTAAACTATCCATTTAGAGTTATTCCTACTCAAAGAGATTAAATGAGTTGATGTGAGGGCACGAGAATAAGAGCTTCCGTGCAATAGCTCAGTGACCTGGTGAGGAATTTTCACTTTGCACATGAGAAAACAAGTCATAGCTAGCGAGAGGCAGTCAGTCCAACCTCAATACCTTTGCTTCCATTGTTTCTCCACCCCTGAACCACTGTCAAGTGCACACCCAGAATATGTCTTGACTCTTTTCACCCTCTAAAAATCCTACCCTGTGTCAATTCTATCTTGTCCACGAGTTTCTGATTTAAAAATATATATATTTTTAAAATTGATTTCAGAGAGGAAGGGAGAGGGAGAGAGAGATGGAAACATCAATGATGAGAGAGAATCATTGATCAGCCGCCTTCTGCACGCCCCACACTGGGGATCGAGCCTGCAACACAGGCATGTGCCCTGACTGAGAATCAAACTGTGACCTCGTGGTTCATAGGTTGATGCTCAACCACTAAGCCATGCCAGCCAGCTCTGATTTTTTTAAAATTGACTTTATTTTTGAACAGTTAATATATCCAGGTGGCTCAGAGTTCAAGAGTACAAAGGGTTTACTAGAACCAATAAGTCTCCCTGCCTCCTCTGTCATCCAGCTACACAGTTCCACTCCCCTGGGACTGCTGCAGTGGAGACCGCTCTGTGTGCCCTTCCTGACTCAGACCAGGCTTGTTTGTGCTGGTGAATTCCCACACGTGTTTGTGCTCTCGTTCTATGCAAATAGTAAAATACACTAGAAGCTATTGTACACCCTGTCCCACCTCCACTTACCAACTTGTTCCCTATGGGGAGTTCCTTCATTCTTTTAAAGAAAACATTTTTATAATTAATATAGCACACATTCATCATTTCAAATGTACAATTCAGTGATTTGTAATATATTCACAGAGTTGTGCAATATACCCACCCACTATCTCTCTCCTTGCTCTGCTTTATTTTTCTTATAATACTCATCATCCTTGGACGTAAGATGCTAGTTGATTCTCACAATGACTCACTGAGGTAAGTAGTAGTATTATTCCCATTTGACAGATGAGGAAACTGAGGTCAGAGAGGTGCAATGTCACTCAGTTGATATATGGTAGTGCCAGGGTTTGAACTCTAGTCTGACTCCAAAGATGCAGCAGTTAGCATCACCTCTTGTGATCAGCTTTATTCCCCATGATAATGAATGAATGAATGAATGAATGAACAGACAAAATGTTTGCCACCTCAAATACTGGTAAGGCAGTGTTTTAGGATAAAATTTGTAATTGTATAAATATTCTTTGATGCTAACATATGGTGGTGGTTACCCAGGGGTATACATTTGGCAAAACTTATCAAGCTGAATACTTATAATGGTGTGTTTTGTTTATAAAAGCATTCCAAAGTCAGGTTGTTAGGAACTTTGGGAACATGTACAAGGATTTATATTGTAGCATTACTTTAATAGGAAAAAAATGGGCGGCGGGGGCGCGTTGGCTGTTAACAGGAGAATGTTTCCGCTATCTATGGTCCCTGGCCATCACAATGACAAACTTGTGGGAAAAGATACAGCTGATGCTGGGGATGACCCTCTCATGTCCCCAGGACCTGCATCTCTCTTCCTGGAGGCCGACTTCCCGCCCCCTCCGTTTTCAAAGTCCTCTGAACTGCCGGAAACCCGCCAGGAATGAGCCAGGGCGGTTCCTGCCGGCGAGGAACTTTGCATGGCCTTTGCGTAGCCCGGGTCCTGTGGAGCGGAAACCGAAGGGCCTGGGAGGCTTGGGAATGGCGAGGGGGAGGGGCCGGGCTAGAAGGACGGGACTGGAATGGTGGGGAAACGACCAGACTGCTGGGGGAAGGGGCGACCAGAATCCTGCCAGAGCGGGGTTAGAATCTGGGCTCCCTGGAGAACAGAGCTGGAATCTTCACATGGGCTGGATTAGAATCCTGAGAGGCGGATTCAAATCCCTTGGAGCAAGGCGGGGATCGGTTAGGAGCGGGTCTAGAATTCTGGGGTTAGGGTTATAAATCTTTTTCTTTAAATATATTTTTATTGATTTCCTAGAGGAAGGGAGAGGGAGAGGGAGAAATAGAAACTTCAATGATGAAATGCCCTACCTGGTTTGGCTCAGTGGATAGAGCGTCGGCCTGGGGACTGAAGGGTCCCGGGTTTGATTCCGGTCAAGGGCACATGCCGGGGTTGCGGGCTCGATCCCCAGTTGGGCGTGCAGGAGGCAGCTGATCGATGATTCTCTCTCATCATTGATGTTTTTATCTCTCGCCTTCTCCCTTCCTCTCGGAAATCAACACATATATGTAAAACATCAATGATGCGAGAGTTATCTCCAATGGGCTGCCTGCTACCTCCCCCCCTACCACCGGGCATGTGTCCTGACCAGGAATCGATCCGTGACCTCCTGGTTTATCGGTTGACACTCAACCACTGAACCACACAGGCTGGACTCTCTTTTTTTTTTCAATTTTCCTTCAAGTGAGATTCAAAATCATTTGGGGCAAAGTTAGGGTTTTGGGAGGCGGAGACGGAGGTGGTTGTTAGGGTTCTTGGGGGGCGGGTTAAAATCCTGGTGGTGGGTTGAAAACCTTTGGGGACAAGGTTAACGTGTCGGGAGGCGGAAATAGAACTCATTAGGAGAGGTGTTAGGATCTTTGGGGGAGGGTGACGGGCTCAGGATCTTTGGGGGGGAGGTTAAAATTATTGGGGGCGGGGTTATTATCCATCAGGGATTAGGACAGAATCTTTGGGGGTAGGGCTAGAAACCTCGGGTGGGCGGTGTCCACAAATCCTTAGGCGGCCCGATCAGGACCCTGGAGGTGGGGGTGGAGATCAGCATCCCGGGGGTGGGGGTGGAGATCAGGACCCTGGAGGTGGGGGTGGAGATTAGCATCCCGGGGGTGGGGTTAGAACCTTTCGGGGCGGGGTTAGCATCGCTCCCGGCGCGGCTGAGTCGCCCAGATGGCCTGTGGGCGCCACCGTGTCGCTAGTTCTGGCCCCCGCGGGCCGCCCCGGCCTAGAGGCTAGCGGAGGGGGACCCCGACAGTTCCGCTCGAGAGGAGCTTTGAAAGGCCAGCGCACGGAAGCCCCTCGGAGGGCCGCCTCGGCCTCTTCTTCACAGTCAGGACCCCGGAGGCTGCTGAGCTGGGGGCGCGCTCGAGCAGTGAGGATCCGGGCCGCCCGCAGGAGGAGGAGCGGGCGCCCAGGTGAGCGCCGCGGCCGGAGGCGGGGCGGGGAGGCGGGGGACACCGCCGGTGAGGTGGGCCTGGGGGTCTCGGGGGCTGCGGAGGGAGCCGGGTGGTGGGCAGGGCAGGCTGCGGTGCAGCGGGAGGGAAGGGACCGTCTGGGGGGCTGCGGACGGGCCGTGGATGAGGGCAGAGCGGGGAGCGGGTACCCAGGTGAGGGGCGGAATGGCCCAGCTGCCGCCCCGGGAAAGTTGGAGCGGAGGGGGCTCGGGGCGCCCAGTGCCTTTATGCCGGAGCAGCCACTGCTCTTGGCCGTCCAGGTTCCCCTTCTGCAAAAGAAAAAAATTAAAAAAACGAGAAGGAAGGCATGGGCTTAACGAAGCCCGGGCGGGGGGAGCCCTTACGGTTCCTAGTGGGGGTGGGTGACGGGTCACGGCGGGTTGGCAGCGGTCGTGGGGAAGGGGACCGCTGGTCAGAGGCGTGACGTGCCAGCCACACCCAGGCGGGCTGCAGCTGGGAGCGCTCACTGCGCCCTCCCCCTCCTCCCCCTCCCCCCTCCTCCCCCTCCCCCTCCTCCCCCCTCCTCCCCCTCCTCCCCCTCCCCCTCCCCCCTCCTCCCCCTCCTCCGTCGGGCCCTGATCCCTCCCAGGTCTTGGCCAAACTCCAAAACCTCATGGACTGACCGCAAGGTGTGTGCCTCTTCACTTTCCTCCGTGATGGAAGTGACAGGGCAGGTCACTCTCATCTCCGAATCCGTGTCTTCATCTGTCCAATGGGGCTATTCGTTCTTTCTCCCGAGGCTGCAGTAGCTGGCGTGAGCCGAGCGCCTGCAGGTGAATACAGTTTAGTGCCCTGGTGAAGGGAGGGCCGAAGGGCGCCACCTGCCCGCGGGACTCTGGGCCGGGATTTGGCCTGCCAGTGCCTCCGTTTCCAGAACTATAGGATGGGGTCATAATAATAATGGCTCCCTACCAGGGTTGCTTTGTTGTTGTTTTAAAATAGGTTTTTATTGATTTGAGAGAGAGAGAGGAAGGGAGAGGGAGAGAAACATCAGTTGGCTGCCTCCTGCAAGTCCCTGCAACACAGGCATGGGGCTCTGAGTGGGGATCAAGCCCCACCTCTAGATGGATGGGAGGAGGCTCAACCAACTGAGCCACACCAGCGGGGGCTCACAGGGCTGTTTTGAAGATTAGATGAGTTACTGAAAAAAAGCTCTTAAAGCACTGCCTGACAGGTATATATGCATGCAACATGTTAATTACTGTCATAGCAACCTAGCCCAGTGGTTCTCAAGGTTAGCGGTACATCGGAATCACCTGGAAGGCTTGTCAAGACAGATTTCTGGGTCCTGACCCCAGAGTTTCTGATTCAGTAGCTGTGGAGCAGGAACCCCGAGAATTTGCATTTCTAGTAAGTTCCTGGGGAAGCTGCTGCTGCTGGTCCAGGGACTGCGCTTTGAGAACCACAGAGAGGCCTCCATAAATGTCAGTTCCCTATCTCATGGCTTTCTCCTCACTGATTATTTGTGGGGGCTGGGAGGGTAGAATACAGAAAAAGTGAAAAGAATCATATATTAACTATCCCAGGGACCCACCACCTAGAATTAACAAATGTTAGCATTTTGTCATGTTTGTTTCAGATTTTTAAAAAAATGTTTGAGCCCTAGCTGGTTTGGCTCAGTGGATAGAGCGTCGGCCTGCGGACTGAAGGGTCCCAGGTTTGATTCCGGTCAGGGGCACATGCCTGGGTTGCTGGCTCGGTCCCCAGTGGGGGGGGTGCAGGAGGCAGCCGATCAGTGATTCTCTCTCATCATTGATGTTTCTATCTCTCTCTCCCTCTCCCTTCCTCTCTGAAATCAATAAAAATATGTAAAAAAATGTTTGAAAATAAGAGATAAAATGGAAACCTCCTCACCTTGTATCCCCTCGGTTCTGTTTCTCTCCCTCCCTCGAGGACTGTCATGAATTACAGTCCTCCCAGCCTATGCCTTTATAAATGTATTGCATGTACATGGATGCATAAACAATACATAGAATTGTTTTGTGTAGTTTAAAGATCTTCATAAATGCTACCTAACTGTGAGATTCTTCTGCAATTCCCCCCACCCCACTTCTTATCATTAAGTTATCAGGGTCTAGCCAGGATGAGAAAGAGAGGTCTAGTTCAGTCTTTCTAAGTGGAGGGTCCCGCGGGTGACCAGCCTCCCTTATTTCTCATTCCCTGCTGAGGAACATCAGGTTGTTTCGGGTGTTCACTGCAACAAACAGTACTGCGGGGACCATCCTGGATGTGTGGCCTTGGGCTCATGGGCAGGTGTTTCTTAGGGAAAATGCCAAGACACTGGGATGGCTCTCCAGAAGGCGCACCTCTGGCCCTCTTCTTTTGTGGGAGAGAAGGCCTGAGGCCTGGAAGGGTCACCCAGGGAGTCTGGGGCAGAGGAGAGAGAAGAATCTAGCTCTGCTGACCTCCCAGCTCTCTCTAGATCCAGGGCCACTGTCCCAAGTCCCCTGTTCTCAGCTGCAGGAGAGCAAAGATTTCATCTGCCTCTTTCATTGTTCTGACACTTAGTAGACTATGGATGCATACAGTTTTTAAAATTTGGATAATAAGCATTTTAGTTTATTTTCATATAGTCTTCTTTTCTGGGCACTTTTTATTTAACATAATTAGTAAAATGCTGCATATACAATTTTTATCCTACTTATTCACTTAGCATTGCATTGTAAGCATTTTTCCATGTCATTAAAATATCCTTGAATTTTTTAAGGCTGCATAATATTCCGTGGTTTGGATGTACCATATTTTGTTTAACTATTCTAGCAAAGCACTTTTATGTAGTAATATTTTTAGGCAAAATTTACGTAACATTATAAAATTAACCATTTTAGAGTGACTAAAACAGTGGCATTTAGTACATTCACAATGTTGTGCAACCACTATCTTTATGGAGTTCCAGAACATTTTCATCCTCCCAAAAGGAAACACCATCCCCATTAAGCAGTTATTCCCATGCTTTCCACGCCCAGCTATTGGCAACCACCAACCTTCCTTTGGTATCTATGGGTTACTTTCTCTTGGACGCTTCATATAAACGGAATTATACAATATGCGACCTTTGGCTCTGGCTTCTTTCACTTAGTAGAATGTTTCAAAGTTCAACGACATTGTAGCATGTATCAGTATTTCATTCCACTTTATGGTTGGATAATACCTCATTGTATGTGTATACCACATTTTGTTTACCCATTCATCTGCAGATGGAAATTTGCATGTTTTCACCTTCTGGCTAGTGTAAAAATGCTGTGAGCACTTGTTTTCAGTTCTCAGGGGTAGACACCTAGGCCTGGAATTGCTGAGTCATGTAGTAATTCCGTGTTTAACTTTCTGAGGAATCGCCAAATTGTTTTCCACCATTTTACAGTCCCATCAGCAATGTACAAGAGTTCCAACTTCTCCACATCCTCACCAATACTCACTGTTTTCCTTTTTAAAATATCATTATTATTATATTATTTTATTTTTTTTAAATATGTCTTTTTTTAAAAAAAATATATTTTATTGATTTTTTACAGAGAGGAAGGGAGAGAGATAGAGAGTTAGAAACATCGATCAGCTGCCTCCTGCACACCTCCTACTGGGGATGTGCTCGCAACCCAGGTACATGCCCTTGACCGGAATCGAACCTGGGACCTTTCAGTCCACAAGCCGACGCTCTATCCACTGAGCCAAACCGGTTTCGGCTATTATTATTATTTTAGAGAGAGGGAAGGAGAGGGAGAGAGAGATAGAAACATCAATAATGAGAGAGTCATCCCCTACTGGGGATCAAGCTCACAACCTGGACATGTGCCTTGACCAGGAATCAAACCACAACCTCCTGGCTCATAGGTCAGCACTCAGCCACTGAGCCACACCAGCCAGGCAAAAACTATCCCGATTATTATAGGCATCCGAGTGACAGGATGGCAGAGATGCATGCAGACCGAGGCCTTAGTCCCAGGACTGCTGAGTCTTCCTTACTCCAGAGATAGGGGAGAAAGTTAGTTGCATTCAGGGGACTGACCAGGGCTTGGACTTTAAACTCTTCTAGAAATTGAGTCCCACCAGGGCACAGACATGCTGTCTCCTGAACCACTGTATCTGTAACACCTGACACCTGGTACATAGTAGGGCCTCAAAAATATGGAACATAGGAATGTTGAACCACCTCTCCCCTTCCTTGACTGGGATGTTTCAGCACAGGTATGTTTTAGATGGTCCTACACAATGATTCTTTTTAATTAGTTGCTAACATTTGAAGTTGAGACAGCCCACACAAATCTGGATTTCTGTCTTCTCTTGAAAACCTGGGAGAGTTAGCAGTCCTGGGACTATGGCCTCTGTCTCCATGCTTCTCTGCCACTCTCTCCTGGCAGCATTGGTGAAGCTGAGTAGGGGCTGCCCTGTGCACTGACCTGAGCTGTCCAGTTTGCACCAACCTTGCCTGGAATACTTTCCTCATGTGGCCCTGTGGGCTCCTACAGCCATTTGAATTTTCAAGCTCTGCCCTCCAATCATGCCAGGGCTTCCCCCCACTTTTTTTAAAATACTTTTTTATTGATTTCAGAGAGGAAGGGAGAGGGAGAGATAGAAACATCAATGATGAAAGAGAATCATTGATCGGCTGCCTCCTGCACGCCCCCCACTGGGGATCGAGCCCACAACCCAGGCATGTGCCCTTGACTGGAATCAAACCTGGGACCCTTGAGTCCGCAGATCGACGCTCTATCCACTGAGCCAAACCAGCTAGGGCAGGGCTTCCCTTTTTATAGAAAAGGAATGTCAGGCCCAGAGAGGGTAAGTTTCCCAAAGCCACACAGCTAGTGAGTGGTACAATCTCTCTTAGCCATCTTTCTCAACAAACCCCCACAGCACTTTGATCTTCACTCCATTTCTACGAAGTTCTCTACCCCAGGAGTGGAAGTTTCAGTGTCCTTTCAGAGGCATGGGTATTGATGCAGGAGAAACCCTTGCTTGGATGTAAAATGTGCCTTTGTTCTTGGCCAGTGTCCATGGCCACTCATGCTGCACCCTCAGGATGCCTCTTGCATCCCTAATTCTGCCCTAAGACACCTGCCTGAGCTCCCACCAGCACCCTGAGATCCTTGGGCCCGGGAGACTTGGGTGCAGCCAAGAGAATAGGAGAGAGACCCTCCCTCATCACTACCAGAAAAATGAAGAACAATAGACAGAGCACAGAAGACTTGAGTTTGATGCCTACGTTGCCTCATACGAGTTGTGATACATCGGACAAATTCCTTCCCTCTCTGAATCTCAGTTTTCTCACCTGCCAAGTGGGAATAGAAGGGTACTACCTCACAGTTCATGCAGTACAATTCTTGATGTTAACACACAAAAACCACACTCCAGATCTCCCAAGGCTATATATGCCTGAGCTTGAGTTTCCCCAGAAGCAGACCCTAGAAAAGACTTCAAATGCAGTTACTAGTTAACTTGGGAACTGACACTAGAAAACCTTAGTAGGGGAGTGGGGAGGCATGTGCGCGCGCGACAGAGAGAGAGAGGGAAGGCAGCCTGTAGAGGTCTGTATCAGGAGTCACCCCTGAGGGCACCGGGAGCTCAGTTCCACTAGGAGCTCTGGGAGGCCATGAACACCCTCTCGAGGTGAGGGAACAGCTCCTGGTTGAGGGCTCCTCCTGGGGCTGGGGGTGATATTTCTCTAGCATTTCAGCTTGCTAAGCTCATGGGCAGAGCAGGTACCAGTGGCCACGGAGAAATCACCTGGGCAAAGAGATGCAAGCATTGGCAGTTGGAAATCCAGCGAGAGAGGCCTGAAACGGTAAAGGGCAGAGTGAGGGGTGGGCCACCAACAGCGTCTGCTTCTATATACAGGGATGTAAGTGCAGAGTTAGAGGCTACCTGGAGGGGGAAGGGGTGCCCGTGGAGGGCACTTATAGGGAGGATTCCAAGGGAGCCTTAGATTTATCTGTAATGTTTTCATTTTTAACAAGGATGATGTACTGTTTTACTAGGTGATGAAAACTCATTTTGAAAACCATGTATACTCTCCAAACAATAAAGGAAACAGAGGCTTTATTACTTTCCAACTACTAAAAAGTAACTAAAGCCCGGCCGGCATTGCTCAGTGGTTGAGCGTCAACCTATGAACCAGAGGTCACGGTTCGATTCCCGGTCAGGGCACATGCCTGGGTTGCAGGCTCAATCCCTGGTGTGGGGTGTGCAGGTGGCAGCCAATCAATGATTCTCTCTCATCATTGATGTTTCTATCTCTCCCTCTCCCTTCCTCTCTGAAATCATAAAAATATGGGGGGGGGGGGGGCGGGGAGTAACTGTAAAAGGGTCAGAGCATGAGCTATTGTGGCTTTGAGGGTTCCATTTGTGGAGGACAGATTTGGGGGCAGCTGACCTTGGAGCATGGTGGGAGGTTGTCTGAAGGGGCCACCTCCACTCAGATTCAGTCAGGGAAAGCCTTTGTTCCTCTCCGAGCTGTTCTCAGTTAAAACATACACTGGTAACTATTGCTTAGGCAGGGAAGACTGGGGCACCCAGGAAGCTAAAAGGAGACTTCATTCAATTATTCAAGAATTTATTGAGCACCTACGGTGTTCTGGTAGGACAGTATCCCAGAAGGACTGGGATCTCACATTCTCTGGGGAGAGGGCTGATAGACAAATCTATGGAAAAATATGAGGTGCGTTACTTCAGGTCCTTTGAGAGGCAGACTCTCAGAGATATTAAATATATAAGAAACTTACTAGAAAGGATGCCTGTGGAAGAAACTAGGAGAGACTCGGAGTGCTGTCAGATGGCAAGGTGTTTGACTGCAGGTGAAGAACAAAGGGAAGGAAGGAAGGAAGGAAGGAAGGAAGGAAGGAAGGAAGGAAGGAAGGAAGGAAGGAAGGAAGCGAGGGAGGATGGATCTTGGACTGCAGTGCAGTTCTAAGGAAAGCTTGAGAAGCGCTGCCCAGGACCCTTAGCCAAGTCTCCTGTGAGGCCCCCTGGCCCCGGCCTGCCTGCCCAGTAGGCCTGCCACACTCAGTCACTGGCTGGGAGCAGCCCAGGGCAACAGGGATGGACTTCAAAGCGCAGCAGCTGGGATCATTGGTCAACTCCGCTCTCTGCTGGCGAGATCTGAGAAGGCCCTGCCGGGGTGGCCACCTGAGGTGATGGTTAAGGCTATGAGAGAGGGAGCGGGGAAGGGGCTAGCTAGAACGTGATGGAAGCTGGGCCAGTGCTCCCCTCTTAGCCAGGGTGGATGAGGGAAGCCCACGCTGAGAGAGTGGAATCTGTGAAGACCCCTGGGCGAAGTGAAAAGGCTTCTGGGTGAAGACGCTCCAGAACGCAGCCAGTGCAGTGGCCCTGAGGGGAGAGCGTGGCTGGTGAGCTGAGGAATAACAAGAAGCTAGTGTGGCTGGAATGGAAACATCCAGGGAGGCTGGTAAAGAGACAGGACTGTGAGGCTGAGCCTTGCCAGTCATGGGGGGAACGTGGGCTTTTATTCCAAGTGAGATTGGAGCCCCAGGAGGTTTTGAGCAGAGAAAGGATGTGACCTGGTATATATATATTTCTTATATTGCCCTCTTATTTATTTATTTATTTATTTATTTATTTATTTATTTATTTTGTTAATCCTCACCTGAGGATATTTTCCCATTGATTTTGAGTGTAAGGGAGGGTGAGGAGGAAGAAAGGGAGGGAGGGAGGGAGAGAGAAACACAGACGTGAGAGGTACATCAATTGGTTGCCTTCCGCACATGCCCTGACTAGGGCCAGGGATCGAACCTGCAACCCAGGTATGTGCCCTTGACTGGGAATTGAACCTGTGACCCTTCAGTTCATGGGCCAATGCTCTAACCACTTAGCAACACCAGCCAGTGTCTCAGATTTATTTTTATTTTTTAATTTATCTTTATTGTTGAAAGTAATTACAGGTATTCCCCCCCTACCCCATTGACCCCCTCTACCTCACACCCTTTACCTGCCAGGCCTTCACCACACTATTGTCTGTGTCCGTGGATTATACGTATATGCATATAAATTCTTTGGTTAATCTCTTCCCACCCCGCTCCCCACTTCCCTCTGAAATTCCTCAGTCTTGGCCTGGTTTATATTCTAAAGGCTTGCTTGTTTATCTGTAAAAGGCAGAATGAGGGTTCAAAGCCAAGTCTTTCTGACTTCAAATTCCATTTTACATTTCCCCCCAAACTTTCCTGTCCCCTGCCTACCGTAGACATAAAACCATTCTCGGGAGGTTCACAACGGCCTTGAATTCTGGAGCCGACCAGGTGACCCGGAGGAAACACTGAACATGCTAAGAATTTACTACATGTTTGAAACAAGTAGTTGCTTATTGTTTGCTATCAAAGAGATAACTAAGTTTAAAAAATAATTTTTACGTATTTTTATTATGGAAAACATTTAAAGGCTAGTTACCAGTACTTTTGTGCTAATTTCCAATTTGAAATAATAAAGTTCTAACTCACAAACAAAACAAAACAAAAAGAAACAAGTAGTTGGAACACAGGCATCTCAGAGCTAACCCAGTGGAGTCAGGGGGCCACTTCTGCTCTTACAGCTGGAGAATGACCAAAGGCCCCAGGTTCCTCTTCAGTGTGTTGCTGTCCCTTGCTATTGTGACACTCAATAAGACAACACTCGCCCTCTCTGGGGCTGCTGCTCCCATCTGTATGATGAAGTTCTCTCCAGTCCCTTCCTGTTTGCAAAGTCAAAGTTTTGAGTTCTTTGATCAGAAAGAAGCTGAGGGTCAGAAAAGAGGACAGAGAAGGAAGTCAGGGGAGACCCTCAAATGTACCTTAGGGACAACAGTCACCTGGAGGTTTGAGTGGTTCATTCAGAAGACAGCCGGGGAACATGAAGAGAGGAAGCTGTAGGACGTTGCACCCCTGGAAACTCCTCAGTGAATTAGCCCTTCGTGGGGGAAGACTTTCCCTCACCCCCTAGGCTGAGTTGTTCTAAGAAGAGAAAGTTCCTCTAACTAGACAGTCTTGAGTGCTGGGCCCCTAGCAGCCTGCCTTCCTAAGCTTCCTGTTTGGGTTCCTCATGCCTCCTTCCCACACCCTGGTGTATATATATATAGGGTGTCCCAAAATTCACACAAGATTTGCAATTCAATTCAATTGCAAATTTTGTGTGAATTTTGGGACACCCTATATTTCCCCACCCCACCTTCCCTGCAGCCTCTGAGACTGACCCCAGTGGAGGATTAGAGGTAGGACAACTGGGTTCTCATTCTACCTGCCACTGACCACTTGGGAACTCTCTCTGCCATGGGCCTCCATTTTCCCATCTGAAAAATGGGTTCATAATTCTGGTCTTCCTGACTTCAGCTAATTATGGTAAGGCTTATAGAGGGTTGAACATAATACATTTACTCCACAAATGTATCTGAAGGGCCTAATACCTGCCAGGCACTTTCTAGGCATGGCTTCAGTGCCACCAGCTCTATGAGCCTTATAGTCCATGCATCCTCACCTATTCTAATGGATCTAGTACCCTCTACTTCTCTTCTACAAAAACCCACTATCAAGGAAGTCCTTGCCATAGCCATTTACACTTGGGTATAAATTGCAATCCCTTATAAGAATTTCTTCTACATTAGGCAGGACTCTTTGAGGTTAAAGGGGACAAAAAGGCAACTCAAACTGACTCAAGCAAAAGAAAAAGGTTATTGGAAAGTCAGTGAGCACATCAGCTTCAGTGTTGGATTCAAGGGCTTGAGAATCTGTATTTCTACATTTCTTGGCTCTGCTTTGCAACTGCAAGACTCTTCCAGCCAAAAGTCAATATATCATCCTCATTGGCCAGGATTGACTCACATGCTCATCTCTGCTTCTATTACTGCAACTCTGATTGGCCAGACTTGGTCACAGATCCACCCCTATTGCCAGGGTTGAAGTCAGCTCTACCACAATCCATGAATTGAGAATGAGGGAGAAATGGTCCCCAAAGGAAAATTGGGGAGTTGTCAGGATAAAGGGAAACAGATGCTATGCCGGAAAAAGCTACAGCTGTCCCCTTCAGAGAACTTATCATCCTACATCTCACTTCATATTTGGAGAAACTGGGGCCCAGAGAGAGGTTGGGACTTGCCTGAGGTGACACCATGAGCTTGTGGCAGCAGTGGGACCAGAATCCAGGGCTCCTCGTCCCCAGCCCTCGCAGGCCTCTGCTTGAACCTCAGAGCTCCCATAAGACCATCTGCTGCCCACTGCACAGGATGCTCAGGCGGGGCCCTGCTCTCCGCCCCTTGGGAGTGCAGGAGGAATATCTGAGCCCATGCAGCCGGCATGGTGGCGTGGGAAGCAAGCTGACCTTTCTCATTTCCCTCCCATGCGGCCCCAGCAGGAGCTGAGGGTGTGAAGAGGGGGTTTCAGGTTCCAGGAGTTCAGCAGTGACTTGAGGAAGTGTCTTCGCCAGAGGTCAGCAGTTCTAAGCTTGACTGGGACCGAGGGCAGCACTTCTGCTCTTACAGCCTGGTTTTGAACCGCACTAGTCAAGAACATGGTGTGCTCTCGTTGGTTTTAAAAGCTTTTCACATCCCTGTCACACAGGACCTCAGGCCAAGCCCGAGAAGCAAGTGCCTTCTATTTTATAGGGAAGAAAATGAGGCTTAGAGAGGGGAAGTGACTTACCTAAGGCCACATAGCCAGCCAATGTCAGAACCAGGATCCAAATCCCAGTTCTGACCCCAAGTTTGGTCCTCATTCCATCACATTGGTGGGTCCCCGACTCTAGTGCTAAGCATTTCCTGAAGAATTGTTAGAAATGCAGATTGCAGGCCCTCGTCCCCAGAGACGGGTTCATCCCCTCCAGTGTCCCCAGAGACGGGTTCATCCCCTCCAGTGTCGCCTAGGAAAACTCAAGAATCAGTGAGGACTGTTGGGTGTCAGTGGCAGAAGTCCAACTCAAACTGGCTAAGGCAGAGTTGAACATTTATTTGCTTATGAACTGGAAAAATCCCGAAGTCGGGAAACTTCAGGCATAGCTGGATCCAGTGTTCAAACATGATCAGGGATCAATATACCCCCCTCACTCAGGTCTCTGTCCTCCGTGGTGGCTTCACTCTAAGGCAGCCCCTTCCTTCATGATTCAGGATGGCTCCCAAGAGCTCCAGGTTTTTACATCTACATCAACAACCCGCATAGAAAAAGAGTGCCTTTTCCATAATTTTTCCAGCAAAATCCCAAGGCAGATTCTGATAGCCTCAGCTCAGATCATAGCCAGGGCAACAGCCGAACAAACCATTGTTGGTTGCCAGGGGGACATGGAATTCTCTTCCTGGCCAGACCTGCATCAAGTTGTCAGTCCCTGAGTTGGAGGGTGGAGTTAGGCCTTGACGCCTTACGCACTGAGTGGGAGAGGGCTGGTTTTCCAAAGAATATCCTGGTTCAGTTATCAGAGGAGGAATGGACGCTGAGGAAACAAGTTGCAAAGGTGTTCCCTGTACAAGTGCTTCCCAGCTAATGTTGTGGCCCTACCCCATAACAAAGAAACAGAATTTCCGGAGGATGAGGCCCAGAAATCAGGATTTTAAAAAGATTCCCAGGTGACTCTAATGTGCAGCCAAGATTGAGAACCACTGCTCTAAAGGCTGCCGGTCCTCACACTGGCCATGCTTGGAGCAGCGGGGCACTCTGCCACATTTCTAAATTCACTTCAAGCCGCCCTGTCACAGAGCTTTTGCTGTCTCCATCCTGCAGAGAGGTCCTGGACTACGTAAACCTCTTTCCTCATCCCCTCCCACCCTTCCCCCCTCTCCTTGTTCTTAATGCACCAAACGTCAACACCATCTATTTGGGAACCACTCATCAACATATTATAGACTCTGCTCCCATTTCACAGCTGAAGAAACTGTCCACTGTGACCTTTACAGGAGGACACACATAATAAATTTGATTTTAAACTAGAGGCCCGGTGCACGAAATTCATGCACAGGTGGGGTCCCTCGGCCTGGCTGGCAATCAGGGCCTATCGGGGCCGTCTCACCCAGTCCCGATTGGGGCCAGGCCGGCCAGGGCCTGCTGGACGGGGAAAGGGACAGGAGGGAGGGACCACAACAGGAGGTTGGCTGGCCGTGGGAGGTTAGCTGTGGGAGCACACTGACCACCAGGGGGAAGCTCCTGCATTGAGCGTCTGCCCCCTGGTTGTCAGCGCGCATCATAGTGACTGGTCGACCAGTCGTTCTAGTCGTTCCGGTCGTCTGGTCGTAATGGTGACTTAGACTTTTATATATATAGATTAGTGCTCAAAAAATATTTCTGTCAACAAATTGCCATACTTCCTGGAATTTTATGGTGACCACATACAAGTTCCCTTTTTATGTTGGCTACCAGGAAGCGCAGAGATAAATCTAGTACACAGTGGCAGTATCGGTCACACTCTAGGCTTCTGGTTCAATAATCTTTCCTTTCTAAATGCTGTACCATAACCTTTTGTGAGTCTTGAAGTGCTCTGTATGTGGTTTAATGTTATAAGTGCCCTCAAATCCTTTTTGGAAGTCAGTGCTTCTTTGGAACATTCTTGACTTTCCCCAAATCTTTATTAAAATCCTCCACAGCAGGGGTCCTCAAACTACGGCCCGCGGGCCACACGCAAATACAAATACTGTATTTGTTCCCGTTTTTTTTTTTTTTTTTTACTTCAAAATAAGATATGTGCAGTGTGCATAGGAATTTGTTCATAGTTTTTTTTAAAACTATAGTCCGGCCCTCCAACGGTCTGAGGGACAGTGAACTGGCCCCCTGTTTAAAAAGTTTGAGGGCCCCTGCTCCACAGTCTTCAAAACCCAATTAGCCATTATCCCGCTGCTCAATTATTATAAACAGGTTGTTTTTTCTATATATATTAACATACACAGTACAGGGATATAAATACATTTGACAAAAATGACTTGATAATATATATGTTTTGCAGGTTGCTTTTTTCGCTCACTAAGTATCTTAGCAATTTTTGCATGGCTCTGACCGTCTGTGCCAATCCCTACCAGCTTCTTTGCACGTGGCTTTGGAATGTAATTCTCTTTGTCCAGTCTTCCCTTCTCAACTCCGTCCCTAGATCAGGACCCACGTCTTGACACCTGTGTTGGACTGACTCCATAGAGCACAGGCTCTGGGCATGCTTTTATTCACTAACTGTGCATTATGCTCCTACCATGAGCTGGGGGGGCACTGAGCTGAGCACTGAGGGACACAGACATGAGCAAGACCGGCATCTGCTGTGTGCAAGGGTGGGTACGTGCTGTATTTGTACCGCTGAGTACAGTAGCTTTAGCTACAGACAGCGTTTGAACTCCTGAAACATGGCAAGTCCTCACTGAGTTGTGCTGTACATGAAAAATACACAGTGGGATGGGAAGACTTAACATGAAAAAGAAAATAAAGTACCCAACTGATCATTTTTATATTGGTTAGCTGTTAATATGAATTTTGACATTTTGGGAAAAATAAATGTCTAAAAATCAATCCACTTGTTTATTTTTACTTTGAAAAATATGGCTGGAGAAAATTTTAAAATTATATACATGGCTCACATTACATTTCTAGGTCCAGCAGTCATGAAAATGAGCATTTCTGAGGCCACTCCACCCTGCGCAGTGGACTGGTTCTCTTGGTTTAAGGGGACAATCACATTTCATGCAAACTAGACTCCTGCTGGTATATCACTTTTTTTAAATCACACTTTAATGTGCAAAAATTGAATTAATGGGGATTCTTCATTTTAAAAAGTTCAATTCTTAAATGTTGCAGTATCTCTAAGCTTATGGGCCAAAGGAATTGCAATCTGTGCTTGCTTTTGCTCCAGGGCAGGGCCATTATGCGAGTTAACAGAGATGGTTACGGTTAAGGTTTCTGAGCACCTACTGTGTGCCAGACACCTTTACACTTACAACTCACTCGGTGCTCACCAGCATCCTCTGAGGTGAAACCCCACCATCCATTCTCAGAGATGGCCTTGGATCATGCATGAGCAGGGGGCCTTCAGAGACCCATCCCTCGGACCGGTGGCCGTCTTTATGTAAATTGTGATGCAAATGATGCTTAATAAGCGCTCAGAGGGGTGGAAGGAGCCGCCCTACATCACACAGCAGCGCTCTTCCCAGGACACCCTCATTAATCAAAATATATACAATGCAGCATAATACTGTGCCATATAAAACCACACAATATGCTGTTTTACCTCCCAGAGCTGTGATGCTTACCACAAGTCAAAGAGGTGTTGGTTTCTGTTTTAAATGAATACAAGCACAGTGGAAAGCAGTGAGTCTGAATTCCTTACTTTGTTCACAAAAGGCAACTGAAACACAAACCCTTTAAGTCCCGAGGTGGTAAATTGTTCCCAATTCCCACCAGGACAGACGAAACAGCATCCTTGTGAATAAAAAGAATTCTTTTCAAATAACTCCCCTAAGCCTAAGAATTTGGACCCCCCCCCCCCCCTCCTCCTTAAACCACTAACACATGTTTATTTTAACAAGTATAACTGAGTTCTGTTCTAGGAGAAAATTTCAATTGTGCACAGATGAGGAAAACAATGACTTCCTTATGTGGCTGCTCATAGCCTGTCTCCTCAGCAAATACCTGTGTGCATTTTGAGAAAAGAAATGAAATATTTCTGCCACTTTTGCAACGAGACTTGACTCTGACCAGGTGAATGTGTTTTCTTTAAGTGTCTTTAAATTAATTAATTAATCCATCAGCACAGTCTGTCAGCTCTCCCTCCAAAATGGCCCTGAATCTGCGTGCTTCTTCTCTCCTCAGTAGCCACCACCGTGGGCCGGGCCACCACGCTCTCAGGCCTGGACAATTGCAGTGGACAGTGTTCCCTGCCCTGATCCTACAGTCCATCCTCAACCCAGAAGCCACTGGGATCATTTAAATGGAATCCTATCACTGTCCTGCCTAAACCTTTCCATGGTTTCCCATCACCCTTAGAGTCTAATCCAAATTCCTCACTGGCTGTTCAGGATGTGGCAACCTCATCGCATACCATCCTTTCTCCTACCTGTGATCTCTGGCCACACCGGCTGCCTTTCAAGTGCCTCATTCTCTCCAAGCACATTCCAACCTCAGGACCTTTGCACTTACTGCTCCCGCTGCCTGGAACACTGTTTCCTCACAGTGTTTCATGACAAGCTCCTTTGTGTCGTTCAGGCCCCAGGTCCAATATCACCTCCTCTGAAAGGCCTTCCCCAACCACCCTATCTAAAGAGGCCCCATAGAGCCCCGTGTGGCTCCGTTGGTTGGGCATTGTCTCATGCACTGAAATGTTGCTGGTTCGATTCCTGGCCAGGGCACATGCCCAGGTTGCAGGCTCTATCCCCCGTAGGGGTCATGCAGGAGGCAACTAATTGATGTTCCACTCTCAGGTCAATTTTTCTCTCTCCCTCCTTCCCTTTCCCTTCCTCTGTCTAAAAATCTATTTAAAAATCGTAAAAAAAACAATAAAGCCCGGCTGATGTGGCTCAGTGGTTGAGTGTTAACCTATGAACCAGGAGGTCACGGTTCGATTCCTGGTTAGGACACATGCCTAAGTTGTGGCCTCAATCCCCAACTTGGGGAAAGCATGGGGCATGCAGGAGGCAGCTGATCAATGATCCTCTCTCATCGTTGATGTTTCTCTCTCTACCCCTCTCCCTTCCTCTCTGAAATCAGTAAAAATATATTTTAAATACATACATAAATAAAATAAAGAGGCCCCACAGCGAAGTTCCCTATCATATCCTCTTTTATTGTCCTCACGCTTTTCAATAACTAAATCTATCTTTTTATTTATTTGTCTGTTTATTGCCTGTGTCTCCCATTCATCCCCAGTGTGTGACATGGGCATGAACTTGCTTGTCTTATTCGTGGTTTAGAAAAGTGCTTAATAAATATTTGCTGAGTGCCCTAGCTAGTTTGGCTCAGTGGATAGAGCATTGGCCTGCCGACTGAAGGGTCCTGGGTTCGATTTTGGCCAAGGGCACATGCCCGGGTTGCAGGCTTGATCCCCAGTAGGGGGCGTGCAGGAGGCAGCTGATCAATGATTCTCCCTAATTGATGTTTCTGTCTCTCTCGTTCTCCCTTTCTCTCTGAAATCAATAAAGAAATATATATATAAGAAATATTTGCTGAGTAAATGAATGAATGATCAAATAAATCAATGAGACAAAAGGAGAGAGAGGGAGAGGGAGAGAAGAAGGGTTATAAAGCGATCATAAAATGACAGGAGGAACATAGTGCCTTGAATATTACTTAGCTGGAATGTTTGAGACACATTATATGATTTATCTTTGTCACTTAATAGAAAATGGTAATTTATTAGATAATAATAGTATAGTTTTACTTTACTGTTTGCCTGAGTGATGCTGTGCAGAGTATCTGTCCGCCCACATGCTTTCTCTCATCCTTCCAACCCCCTGCAGTAGGTTGTATTATCAGCTCCCTTTGCTGATAAGGAACTGAGACTGGGGAGCAGGGGGAGTGAGGAGTGAGGTGCGGGTGGTGTTGAGCAGCTCAGGGTCCGCTCAGTCTTTCTGAGCCCTGAGCCGGCTGTGCCCACCACCCGCTCTGTTCCCACGCTCTACTTACTGAATTTCAATGACTTACTTATTTATTTTAAAATTTGTTTTATTGCTTAAAGTATTACAAAGAGTATTACATATGTCTCCTTTTTTTTCCCCCCTTGACATTCCCCTGGTCTCCCCTACCCCCCAGTGTCTTGTGTCCATTGGTTATGCTTATATGCATGCATACAAGTCTTTTGGTTGATCTCTTACTCCCCCTCCCACCCCCCAACCCTCCCCGGCGTTCCCGCTGTAGTTTGACAGTCTGTTCGATGCTGCTCTGCCTCTGTATCTATTTTTGTTCATCGGTTTATAATGGTCTTTATTATCCATAAATGAGTGAGATCATGTGGTATTTTTCTTTCATTGACTGGCTTATTTCACTTAGCATAATGCTCTCCAGTTCCATCCATGCTGTTGCAAATGGTAAGAATTCCTTTTTTACAGCAGCAGAGTATTCCATCGTGTAGATGTACCACAGTTTTCTAATCCATTGATTTAGTCTCTGAATATACTCGCCATAACAAGGGTCCTTCGTAGCATGACTGTAAAAATGTGTCAGCTCTGTATTATGCGTGGTTGACGTGGACTTGAAAAAGCCCAGAGATGGCAAGGGCAGAGCGAGCTCCGTGTGGCAAGGGTCGGGGAGCGGGGCTGACAAGGGAGGTCTGACGGGGAAGGAGAGGAGAAGCCAGCCTGGGGGCAGAGTGCCTGGAACCCAGCACCAAAGACTCCCCTGCCTGGGCTCAGGGCCAGCAGGGCTCACCTCCCCTCTCTCTGCCGCAGGATGGGGTGCGTGAAGTCCAAGTTCCTCCGGGATAGAGACAAGGTCTCAAAAAGCGAGGCCAGTGCCAACCCACACAGCCCGTTGTATGTGCCAGATCCCACGTCCACGGGCAAGCGGGTGAGTGGGGGAGGAAGGGGGTGGGGGATGCTGCCCTGTGCTGATATAACAGCCCCCTCTTTTCCATGTTTGGGGTGAAATGGGGTTGACCAGTCACCAGCAGCCTCCTAACTCTCCAGCATATGTCTGCACTGAGCACCCAGGGCAGGAACGTCACTTCTTTTTTTTAATCCTCACCCGAGGATATTTTTTCACTGATATTTTTTCCATTGATTTTTTTTTTTTTTTTTTAGAGAGGGAAAGACAGAGAAATATTGATGTGAGAGAACACATCAATTTTTTTGCCTCCTGTACGAGCCCTGACCAGGGCCTGGGCCAGGGAGGAGCCTGCAACCAAGGTACATGCCCTTGACTGGAATTGAACCCAGGACCCTTCAGTCCGCAGGCCAACGCTCTATCCACTGAGCCAAACTGGCTAAAGCCAAGGACGTCACTTCTTATCCTGCCACGCAGCCTGGGCTCCAGTGACCAGGTCCCGGGGAGCAGGGCAGGCCTCAAGCCCAGGAAGTAGCAGAAGTGGAGCTGAGCACCATGAGTGACCAGAAAGGAACACCGGCAGCTGAAGTAATGACAGTGATGATACTATCAAGGTTCCTAGCCATAGCTGTAATAACAGTAGCGGCTACACTCCCATTGCTAATACCAGTGGGAGCGTAGCAGCAGGAAGAGAAGTGTAACACTGGTAGAGGTACTAACTTACATTTATCCAGAGCTTACCAGGAACCAAGCTCTCTCCTAAGTGCTTTATAGTTATTATCATCTTTAATCCCCACAATAATCTTATTGCCGGTCACCATTTCCATTACACCCGTTTTACAGATGAGCCACAGATTAAATAATTTGCCAAAAGCCACGTGGTGAGTAAGAGGTAGGACCAGGATTTAAACTTGGCTCGTGCAACGTCCAAAGTCTCAGTGGTAGGAGCGAAAGTAACAGAGGCAGAAGCTGAGTGCTAACGACGAGCAGCAGCAGTGGTGGTAACAGTGTGGGCAGTGGTGGCAGAGGTAGTCATGGTAATAGCACCACTAGCAATGGTAGTTGCGAGAGTGATATGAGAGAGCAGTGACAGTAGTGATCGTGGTGGCAACAATAACAGTACTGGTAATGAGATGACAGTATTAATAGCAGCGGTAACAGTTATAATAACTGAGACCATTTTTGAACACCTACTATGTTCCAGGCATCGGAGTGAGGTGTTCCTACATCATTAATCCTCACCAAAAGCTGTGAGGAAGGGGTTCTGACACTTTACAGCCAGGGTGACTAAGGCTTGCAGTGGTTCAATGACTCCTTGGGGTCACACAGCTGGAAAGAGGTAGAGCAAGGCCCTTCTACCCCCAAGGCTGGGTTCTCTCTCCTTCCGGGGTCCTTGAGTCCACCCCCTTACCTGAGGCTGCCTAAGGAAGCTCAGAGGCAGAGGTCTACGCCTTCACCTGGCACCCTTAGAAGGACAGAATATTACCCCACAGCCCCTACTCCTTGTTCCCAAACCTACCCCTCCGCCCGCTCCAAACACACCCACTCTCTTTGCCATGACAGCCTGTAGAGGTTGAAGGTAAAGCTCTTATCCTAACCCACTAATTTCTTCCAAATCTTCCTGCTTATACCATGGGTTCCTGACCTCTCTCTGCCCTGCTTGCCCTTCTCCGGGCATGATGTCTAGAAATGGGAGAGTAGTAGAGGAGTCGCCTCCCTCCCTCTGGCACGACCTCTTTTAAAACACGCTGAGGTTACATGAGCTTCTCATACGGGTGATGTCCTAAGCTGACATCCTCAACCCTTGGTCACTCCTGGGTCTGCTTCTCACCAGTGAAGAAGATACAGTGGCTGTATCCCAGGTGCCATGTGGCCTTCAGTGGGAAGGAGAGGGTCTTTTCCCACCAGTTTTTGGTTGTCCTCTCTGAGCATCAGATTCAAGGGATTCTACATGCAACCCCTCACTGAAAGGGTTCCCAGGTCAAGTCAGTTTGTGAAACTCTGAGCAGAACAGGCTCCTTCCCTGGAGAAGTCAGGGCCTTTATGAATCTTTGCAACGGGCCTGGGGCTCTCGCAGAAAAGGGTATACTTCTCCATGTTTCCCAAACCTGGTTCTTTTTTGTTCTTTTTTTAAATATATTTTATTGACTTTTTACAGAGAAAGGGAGAGGGATAGAGAGTTAGAAACATCAATGAGAGAGAAACATCGATCAGCTGCCTCCTGCACACTCCCCACTGGGTATGTGCCCGCAACCAAGGTACATGCCCTTGACCGGAATCAAACCTGGGACCCTTCAGTCCGCAGGACGGCGCTCTATCCACTGAGCCAAACCGGTCAGGGCCCAAACCTGGTTCTTTAAATGACTGTTTATCTAAGTATGTGACACACAAATGCATTCCCCTTGAAAAGAAAAGTCACAAATTACAGTGAAAGCTACGTTGCTTCTGACCGAAGACCCCTCCCCAGAGGTCTCATCCCTCTCCCCAGAGGCACCCACTGTGGTCAGTTTGGTGGGGACCCTCTAGAACCTTTGCCGTGAACATACACTCACACGTACACAGTATGAGTCCGAAGGAAGTATTTAGGATGGGTGTGTATGCATTTTAGGTAAATGTATCATATTCTGAAGAACTAGCTTTGTTCACTCGACAATATAGCTTCGAGGTTTACTAGTAGTTGTGTCAGGAATGAGGCTTGACCTCCCTCTTACAAGGGCTGCTTAGAGTGTGACAGTGTGGGTGCCAGTTCCCCTTGAGATAGACACATAGGTTCCTTCCCTTACATCATGGAGCCTTTACTCATAGAGCATGTTGGTGGGCCAGGGTTTCTTCAAACGTATCTTGGAAAACATGGATCTGGACCAACCCCCTCACTGTATGTCAAGGGAAGAGACAAGCCAGTGTCCCCCAGGTTGTCCAAGGGCAGAGCCCACAACTCCAGATCCTTGTCGTGGCTGTATCCCAGGTGCCATGTGGCCTCAGACATGTCCTGTGCCCTCTCTGGGCCTCCTCCCATGACACACAGGGCTGGGCTAAGAGGCCTTGAGGTATCCTTTTTGACACAGGCCTTCTGTGGCTCCCCACACCTGATTGGATTCACCCCTTTCTCCTATTTCTTCCCCACAGCGACCTGACCCCAACAACGGCAACCCCCCCGGGTCCACGGAGGGTAAGTATCTGGCGAACGTGGCAGTGGAGCTGTGCTCTGTAGAGGTTGAGGTTAGGGTCTCAGTCAGAGCTTGAGGCAGAAGTTCGTCAAAACCACCCTTGAAAATCCCCTAAATTGCCACCCAAGTACTTCGTACAGGCTATCTTGTTTCTACAGCACTGTTTAATAACCTGAGCAAAACGCGGTTAGCTTTAAACTGTAGAATCGCTCCCAGCATGGCAAGATGCTTACTTAGAAAGACAGACACAGCAATGGGTCCAGGCCTGGGTGCCAGGTGTTGGGGTGGGAAACCCCCAGGGCTGTGGGGGAGCTCAGATAAAGCCTCCCTGCCCCCGTGTCTCTCGTCCCAGCAGGTTCTAAGGATAACATTGTGATTGCCCTGTACGACTACGAGGCCATTCACCATGAAGACCTCAGTTTCCAGAAGGGAGACCAGATGGCGGTCCTGGAGGAGTGAGTCCTCATCCCCTTCCCCAAGACATTCCTACCCCCAATACGCAGTACACTCTCTTCTGTCCTTCAGTGAAGAGCCTTAGACTAGGGCAGTGATGGCGAACCTTTTGAGCTCGGCGTGTCAGCAGTTTGAAAAACCCTAACTTAACCCTGGTGCCGTGTCACATACAGAAATTTTTTGATATTTGCAACCATAGTAAAACAAAGACTTACATTTTTGATATTTATTTTATATATTTAAATGCCATTTAACAAAGAAAAATCAACCAAAAGAATGAGTTCGCGTGTCACCTCTGACACGCGTGTCATAGGTTCGCCATCGCTGGACTAGGGTGTATGCGACTGATGAGAACCTGATCGTAATAGAGGAGGAAGGGCTGGCTGTTCACGTGGGTGAAAGCCACAGTAAAGGGGCTTGTGTGCTTACTAATGGCGCACACCCAGGGAAGGATGAACGGCTCAAAGAGCTTCCCCAGGGAAGCCTTCCTCGGGCTCCTGCGATCAAGCTGCAAGCTTACCTGTGGACCAGACCCTGTTGAGGTGACTTTGCATTCAGAAATCTTTGGATCTCTTCTCTGAGTTTGCTCCCTTTAATCTCCTCCAGTCTTCACCATCAGCGAGTGTAGTGTCCAGTATGTGTGGGGGGCCAGAAGTGGCAGTGGTTATGCTTGGTCAGACTCCTGAGCCCACTCCCTCTGGCTCTTGGCCCCAGCTGAACCCCTAGAGTCTGCCATGGGCACAGAGCCCCACCTTAGGTATGGCTAGGAAGGCCAAGGCTGCAAGACCAGAGAAAAATAGTGGGGCTACAGACCTAGGTCTGTAGGCTGTGAATGCAGGGACAAACCTCAGATGCACAGTGAGGACTGTTGTAAAGATCCCTACCCCTAAGCATGGGGTGTGTGCAGGGGATACTCTAGGCCAAAGCTAAGGGGACTAAGGGAAGTCCTGCCCACCGAACCCTTTGCTCCCTCCTGTCTCTTAGGTCGGGGGAATGGTGGAAGGCTCGGTCTCTGGCCACCCGGAAAGAGGGCTACATCCCAAGCAACTACGTTGCCCGCGTTGACTCTCTGGAGACAGAGGAGTAAGTATGCTATTTTCCTGCCCTCCAGCAGGAAGCATGAGCAAGGCCAGCCTGTCCCTGCCTCAGGGCCTTTGCACTCCCTACCTCCCCTGCCCGGCATACTCTTCCTCGGCTTCTTTGCCTGGCTGGCTCCTTCTCACCCTTCGGGTCTCGGAGAGGCCTTCCCTAACCACCTGTCTAAAGCCGGTCCCCTTTGTGACTTTCTCCCTTACTCCCTTTTCAACCCTTCTCACTAGCGTTTCTTCCTTGTGCAAGATTTGCGCGGTAACTTCCTAGGGGTAGAATTGCCAGGGAGATAGTTCTTACTGAATACCCTGTAACATTGCTTGACTCTTTTAGCACGGCACGAATCATTTTCAAAAATGGAATCAAAGAAGGCTGGGGGAGGGAGTGCAGAGTAGCACGGTGATTAAGAGCACGGGCTCTAGAGTTAGGCTGCCTGGATTTGAAGTGTGGCTCCACCACTTCCCAGCTGTGTAATGCCAGGCAAGTGACTTGCTCTCTCTGTTCCTCAGTTTCCTTATCTATAAAATAGGGATAATAAGGGCAACAATTCCAGAGTTGTTGGGTGGGTGAGTGTTGATGCAGAGGAAACAGAGGCCCAGAGAGGAAAAGCAACTTGCTCCAAGTCACACAGCAGTTCCATGGCAGGGCCAAAGCCTACTGACCTCTGGTCTGGGGCTTTTTCCATCACAGCACAGGAACCACCCCTCACCCTGCTGAGGGTGGAAATGGGTTTGGTTGCTGCTGCTTGAACGTTCCCACCCAGTATCCCAAATATTATGGGAGGACGAAGAAAAGATCCAAGGATATGAGCCCAAGTATAAAATTATTTGAAATCTCACGTTTTCGCTTAGAAATGTATGCCAGTTTTATATTTGACTTTGTATTACACAGAGAAGGATAAACCGTGAAACTGATGAAGCTCACACCCTCACTCACAGGGGCCTTCGAGGCCCTGACAGGAATGTCGTCTGTTCTTGTGAAATTTGCAGAAGTAGGATTTTGACCACAGTGGGTTAAGCCTGCTGTGTTTTCACACTCAGCCTCTCTGTCCATCACCTTACCGCCCTCACTGGGTGCTCTTGGAATGACCTCTGGGCATTCTGTATTTGCAAGGCTGTGTTATTTTTCTTTTCTTTTTTAAAAATATATTTCTTTTATTGATTGCAGACAGGAAGGGAGAGGGAGAGAGAGATAGAAACATCAATGATGAGAGAGGATCATTGATTGGCTGCCTCCTGCATGCCCACCCTGGGGATCAAGCCCGCAACCCGGTCATGTGCCCTTGGCTGGAATCGAACCCAGGACCCTTCAGTCCACAGGCCGACGCTCTATCCACTGAGCCAAACCAGCCTGGGTTGTGTTATTTTTCTTAAAGAAAGCTCCTCAGTGTGCATAAGTGTCAGTCAGTCTCAGCAAACTGGATTCAGCCCGGGTCAAATGTCCATTTTAATATCAAAAGAATCACTGTTTTTCCCAAAAGAGTCTTTGAGGAAGATCAGTGCTCCAGGAAACCAGGCGTTGGGTATCCTGGTGGCCCTTGTCAGTGGGACAGGACTGCCCACCCAGGTTCACACGCTGTCTCTTCCCCTTCCCACCAGGTGGTTCTTCAAGGGCATCAGCCGGAAGGATGCAGAGCGCCAACTTCTGGCCCCTGGCAACGTGCTGGGCTCCTTCATGATCCGTGACAGCGAGACCACCAAAGGTGACCCAGCAATCCCCACTCTATCTATCATCTATCTATCTATCTATCTATCTATCTATCTATCTATCTAATAATAATGATGATGATGACGACAGACAGCGTTTTATGAGTGTTTACATCCTGACTACTTTACAAGCATTACTTCTTTCAATTATCAGGCAATGTAATGAGATAGAGAGGTCTCACGACCAATCCCATTTTACAGATGAGGAAACTGAGGCACAGAGAAGTGATGTACTCACTTGTCCAAGGTCTCACAGCTGGACATGGAGGAGCCTGATTCCACAGCTCACTCTTACCCTTGTGCTCCACTGCCCAGCTGCCAGGATGGTGCCAGGGGTGGCTTTAGAGGGGTGTCCAGAAGGGGTGCCATGGTAGTGGCCGGACTCTGAAGTCCCACTCCTGAGCGGTTTCTCTCTGACCAATGCAGGGAGCTACTCTTTGTCGGTACGAGACTACGACCCCCAGCATAGGGATGCAGTGAAACATTATAAGATCCGGACCCTGGACAACGGGGGCTTCTACATCTCCCCACGAAACACCTTCAGCACCCTGCAGGAGCTGGTGGCCCACTACATGAGTAAGTCCTGCCCAGGGCCACACCCCAATAGGGTGGACCTGTCTCCCGGGAACCCGAGTCACGGTGCCCCATGCCCTCTGAGGCCTGCTGAGCTCTTTCTGACTCTCCCCAGACAAATAGTTGCTTTGGATTCTGCTGACATTTTAGGCCTATTGAGAAGGAGGGCAGAGCTGACATCTGATCATGCTCTGCTCTCTGGAAATGTCCCTGATCATGGCAACCCCCTGGCACAGTGGCCAATTGCAGCCGATCAGGCAGGGAAGCCTCTGAGGGGAGGCCTCTGGCTGGCCGAGAGCTGGCTGCCCTCAGCTGACCAGCAACTCTGTTCCAGAAGGGAGTGATGGACTCTGCCAGAAGCTGACGGTGCCCTGCGTGTCCTCCAAGCCCCAGAAGCCGTGGGAGAAAGACGCCTGGGAGATCCCTCGGGAATCCCTCGAGCTGGAGAAAAAGCTTGGAGCCGGGCAGTTTGGGGAAGTCTGGATGGGTAAGGACCCAGGGCCAGAGGGTGGTGGGAGGGAGGGAGCAGGGAGGTCATCACTTCCAGGAACAGCCCGACACAAAGTGGGAATGCCACCAACGGTAGAAGGGGAGATCTGAATAATAACCATAAAGGAGCAATCCCTCTGATAGCAAACCGAATTGTCCTGCCATGTAAACACCGATTTACCTCTGAGGCCATTTACCTGTTGGAGTTAAAAACTTCCTCCTGGGAAGCAGGAGTCCTAGATGAGGAATCTGCTCCCTGACACAGAGCCAAGAGGCCTACCAGTTGGGGTGAGATTACCAAGGCCTCTTAGGATGATGGAAATTAAGAATGGGGAAATGCAGCTTGGAGATTTCCAGGTGAGTTCAGTATTGGTAACTGTGTGCCTAGTGCCATGCCAAGGCATTGTGGGGCACCAATAAGGCATATCCCACCCCTGCTGCCCTGCCCCTAATAACTCGAGAACAGCCATGCCTGGCCCAGTACCTGGTGCACCCGATTGTGTTTCCACCCACCATGTTTTATTTTTTATTTTATTTTATTTTAAAAATATATTTTATTGATTTTTTTGCAGAGAGGAAGGGAGAGGGATAGAGAGCCAGAAACATCTATGAGAGAGAAACATCGATTCAGCTGCCTCCTGCACACCCACTACTGGGGATGTGCCCGCAACCAAGGTACATGCCCTTGACTGGAATCGAACCCGGGACCCTTCAGTCCGCAGGCCAACGCTTTATCCACTAGGCCAAACCAGCCAGGGCTCCACCCACCATGTTTTAAAACGAGACTGAAGACAACTTACAGAGTTGCAAACAATTTAGTCCAAAAAAAATGTTTAAATACACATATTTCAACTATATTTATTGAGAGCCTGCTATATGCCAGGCACCTAATAAGAGGTTGTGGCAGAGAAAGTTTGGAGAAGGGAAGACAGATCCGAGTAATGAGTTAGAAAACAAAACTATCTATATATATAAAGCTTAAGTGACCATTACAACCAAATGACTGGAATGATTGGTTGATCAGTCGCTATAATGCGCACTGACCACCAGGGGGCAGACACTCAATGCAGGAGCTGCCCCCTCATGGTCAATGAGATCCCACAGCCAATCTCCCATAGCCCCTCCCCTCCCCCCAGCCCAGCCCCCCCTCCCCGCCCCCATAGACCCCAAACAGGGGGCTGGCCGGCCAACCTCCCAGGGCACCTCCCCCTGCCAGCCGGCCCCCCATAGGCCTCTATTGCTGGCCAGGCTGAGGGACCCCACCCGTGCATGAATTCGTGCACCGAGCCTCTAGTATTATATAAGGGTTTACTCTTACTAAAGGAAGACCTCAGACTTGGATTAAAGCTTCCTGGCAGCCAAGGCAAAAATGGAAACACAAGCAATTAAGAGATTTATAAGATGGAGTAGAAATGGGGTGAGGGAACATCATGTGGGAAGTTCCTGCGGTGGGAGGGATGGTTGGGTACCTGAGGTGCTGAGTGACATGCAGGCTGACTGTACACGAAAGTCAAGGGGAGTTTGGTGGATGATGAAGCTGGCAAGGTGGGCAAGGCCAGATCATGCAGGCCTTGTAGACCATGGTGAAACTGGTATTTATTTTGAGAGCAGTGTTAAGATTAAAGCACTTTAAGAAGAGATAGTATGTGTGAGGGTGAGAGACAAGGCAAAGGTGATCTGTGTGTATGAGTGACAGGATCTGAGTCAGCGATTCTCAACCTGTGGGTTGCGACCCCTTTGCGGGTCGAACGACCCTTTCACGGGGGTCGCCTAAGACCATCGGAAAACACATATATAATTACATATTGTTTTTGTGATTAATCATTATGCTTTAATTATGTTCAATTTGTAACAATGAAATTGGGGGTCACCACAACACGAGGAACTCTATTAAAGGGTCACCGCATTAGGAAGGTTGAGAACCACTGATCTGAGTGATGTTTTGAGGTTATTCTTTAATCCCTACAACAGTCCTTCAAAGGCAGTGCTTATCATTTCTACTTCACAGATGAGGAAACGACAGATGAGGGAGGATAAGTGACTTGCCCAAGGGCACACAGCTAGGAAGGCGTGGGCCAGCTTTCCAACCCACATCTGTCTGAGCCAAAGCCCATCCCTCTCTAAGGGCTGAGATGGGCACAGAAGACTTTGTGGAGGAGGCAGTTCTGCAGCTGGGCTTTCCTGGGCTGTGGGGAAAGAGCATGGGTTCTGATCATCTTTCCTGCTTTCTTGCCCACTCCAGCCACCTACAACAAGCACACCAAGGTGGCTGTGAAGACCATGAAGCCAGGGAGCATGTCTGTGGAGGCCTTCCTGGCAGAGGCCAACCTGATGAAAACTCTGCAGCATGACAAGCTGGTGAAGCTGCATGCAGTGGTCACAGAGGAGCCCATTTATATCATCACGGAGTTCATGGCCAAAGGTGCTGTGTCTGGGGGCTGGGGATGCAGGCTGTGGCTCATACAAGTTAATTGAAGATTCAGAGGTGACTTTGACATGGTTCTTGCCCTCGAGATGCCCCCAGTCTGGCCAGGAGCTCTTCCCACAGGTATAAGCAGCCATTGCCCAGTCCTCTTGGTTAATGTGGTGAAATCATGTTAAGGGGATGCCAGTGGAAAGGGAGCACATGAAGCTACCAGGAGAGGGGAGTAGGGCAGAACCCCATTGGTGATGGAAGAAGAGGCTTATGGATTTACTGTGTGCCTTAAAGGCCAGGGGAAATTCTCCCTGTCAGCCACGTACCCTGCATGGGCCAATGCTCTGGGAAAAAGATTCAACAAAGCATTCGTTCCAGGCTGTCCCCACCCTGCCCACCATGATCCAGAATTTCTCAGGGACTTTTTTAAGCCCCCATTTCACAAATATTTTCAATCCTTGCCCATTTAAAAAAAAATACTTTTATTGACTTCAGAGAGGAAGGGAGACAGAAACTTCAATGATGAGAATCTTTAATTGGCTGCCTCCTGCATACTCCCCCCCGCCCTGCCCCCGCCCCCCGCCTCAACTGGGGATGGAGCCTGCAACCCAGGCATGGGCTCTGACAGGGAATTGAACTGTGACCTCCTGGTCTGGAAGTCGATGCTCTACCACTGAGCCACAGGCCGGTCAATACCTGCCCATTTTTTTATTTTATTTTTATTTATTTATTTATTTATTTTTTAAATATATTTTATTGATTTTTTACAGAGAGGAAGGGAGAGAGATAGAGAGCTAGAAACATCGATGAGAGAGAAACATCGATCAGCTGCCTCCTGCACATCTCCTACGGAGGATGTGCCCACAACCCAGGTACATGCCCTTGACCGGAATCGAACCCGGGACCCTTCAGTCCGCAGGCTGACCCTCTATCCATTGAGCCAAACCGGTTTCGGCCCATTTTTTTATTAATAGAAACATATCACCCAACCTCATTTAGTGTGATTTAAAATCTCAAAACTTTTTTCATTTTCTGATTACACAGTTACACCAGCCTTATAAAACCATAGCCCAAGTCACCTGGGCTCAGAAAGCTGTCCCAGTCAAAGAACCAGTCTAGCAATCACAAAGTCACTTAAAAACACTCAGCTCATTTTTCTCAAACACTAGGTGTGGTAAATAGATGTTTTTATTTAAATTCATTACTATGAACTATTTCACCCTAAGTAGTGAGGACACTCATTGTTGCTCCCCCTCCCCCACAGGAAGCCTGCTGGACTTCCTGAAAAGTAATGAAGGCAGCAAGCAGCCATTGCCAAAACTCATTGACTTCTCAGCCCAGGTGAGAGGCTAGTGGGGAAGCTGGGGGGAGGGGAGGGTAATTATTTATTCAGCACATACTATTGACATACTATAATAACAGCAACAATACTGGAGAACATTTTGTTGTTGTTGTTAATCCTCATCTGAGGATATTTTTCCCCATTAATTTTTAGAGAGAGAGGAAGGGAGGGAGAGAGACACAGCGGTGTGAGAGAGATGCATGGACTGGTTGCCTCCTGCATGTGCCCCAAAGGGAGCTGGGGATTGAACCTGCAACCCAAGTATGTGCCCTTGACCGGGAATCGAACTCGACTTTGGTGTGCAGGCTGACCTCTAACCACTTAGAAACACCGGCCTAAGCACATTTATTGAGCACTCGGTATAAAAGTATACTTTTAAAATGTGTCTTACATGTACTAACTGAGTAGAAGTGAGTCTGATGAAGTAAGTCCTCACATCAACTTTCTAGGATGCGATTTTTGTTATCTGTTCTTTTTTTTTTTTTTAATATATTTTATTGATTTTTTACAGAGAGGAAGGGAGAGGGATAGAAAGTCAGAAACATCGATGAGAGAGAAACATCGATCAGCCGCCTCCCGCACACTCCCCACTGGGGATGTGCCCGCAACCAAGGTACATGCCCTTGACTGGAATCGAACCTGGGACCCTTGAGTCTGCAGGCTGACGCTCTATCCACTGAGCCAAACCGGTTAAGGCTATCTCTTCTTTTTTTTAAAAAAAAAAACATGTTTTTATTGATTTTAGAAAGAGAGGAAGGAAGCGGGAGAGAGAGAAAAACATCTATGTGAGAGAGAAACATCAATATGCTGCCTCCTGCATGAATCCCTGACTGGGGGTTGAGCCTGCAACCTGGGTATGTGCCCTGACCGGAAATTGAACTGGTGACCATCCGGTGCTCGAGACAATGCTCAACCAACTGAGCCACACCAGCCAGGGCTGTTATCTATTCTTATGTAACCAAACCACCCAAAGCTTAGGAGCTCGAAACAAGAATTTTTTATTTCTCATTATTCTGTGGATTGACTGGAGTTGGCTGTGTGGTTCTTCTGCTCCATATGTTGAAACCAAGGTCACTCACATGGCTGCATTCCGCTGGCAGCTTGCCAAAGGCTAGAACGTCCACGGCAGTGTCTCATCCTCTGTTGTTTTTTTTCCCATGTGGCACCTCATCACTCAGTAGCCCAGCCAGAGTTTATGGCTTGGTGGCGAGGTCCCAATACAGACTATACCAAGGGGCCAAACCCTCATGTGCAAATGCTGATTCGTTTAGCCTGCATTTGCTTACTAATGTCTCACCGGCTAAAGCAAGTAATAGGACTCAGCCCGGAGCCAGTATGGAAGGGGACTGGCCAAGGGCCTGAGTCCAGAAGGCATGCATTGGGAGTCACCAATGTAACAGTGTAGCCATAGGATGGTAATTGCCATCCAAGTTTACATAATAGAAACTTGAACCATAGAGAAGATAAGTACAGATGAGGAAACCGAGGCCCAGTGAGGTTAAGTGGCTTGCCTAAGTTACTGTGTTCTTTTGATGGATATGGCAGTGAACAAAATGGAACAAATTGCTGTCCTCACAGAGTGAACAGTCCAGATGGGAAGACAGATATTTAATAACTGAGTCTCTTCAAGAGCCATGACCCAAGAGGCCTGGCTCAATGTCAAAAGAATGTAGTATCCAGCAAAATAATAATGTACGCAAGTCACAGAAACACTTCTTAAAACCCTATCTTTCTCATCTTCCCTTCACACTCTGCAGCTCCTCTCACCCTCAGTTGAGTGCTTTTTATTTCTATCCTCTTTCATTCTTTCCTATTTGTGGGAAAAAAGATAGGAAAGGGGTGCTATGGGAGTACACAGCGAGAGCATGTAGCCTGGTCTAGGAGCAATCCAAGAAGACTTCCCAGAGGAATTGTCCTCTAGGTTGAGGCCTGAAGAATGAATAGAAGT